>NC_045612.1:108913344-118913344 GCF_009762305.2 Zalophus californianus | reverse complement strand
CAATAGCCACCAGCCACATGAGCTCTTGAGCACTTAAAATACAGCTAGTAAGAGTAAGGAACTGACATTTTAATTTTATTTAATTTTAATGAAGTCCAATTTAAATTTAAGTAGGAACCCGAGGCTAGTGGCTTCCATTATTGGACTGTGCCGCTCTAGAGAACGAGGTGTTTTTTTTTAAGAGGGGGGAGGGGCAGAGGGAGAGGGAGAGAGAATCTTAAGCAGGCTTGATGCCCAGCTCAGAGCCCGACATGGGGCTCAGTCTCACAACCCTGACATCATGACCTTAGCCAAAATCAAGAGTTGGAACCTTAACAGACTGAGCCACCCAGGTGCCTCAAGAGAATGAGTTTTGACTCTGTCACTTCCTACCTGCTTAACCCGGGACAAATTTCAAAACTTGTTAAAGCCTTGGTTTCCTCATCTGTATTTCTTGTTTGCTGGTGCCAGAATTCCTCATAGAGACAGAATTCTCTTTGTTTGGAAAAATACCTGATGGCACCATGAAAATAAAGGCCTCAGAGAAGGGTCTAGAAAGGAAATGCAGAATACAGGAAGGCCCAGTCATTTTCTATAAGAATGTGGGGGAAATCAATCATTTATTGTTGGCCCTGTGAGGAGGAGTAAGGGAGAAGCAGAAGGAGGCGCCAGTAAGAAAGATTGGGGCTACATGGAATATTGGGGTGACTGAAAGGACTCCAGGAACACAGAGAGCTAATCTTCCAATTTATTTCTCTTACTGTGCTGTACACCTAATATATCCTTCTATACCTTTGGTACAATTTGCTTTAAACAGAAATGGGTTGGTTGGATGTGTATGTGTGTGTGTTGATGTGTGCACGTGCATGAGTGTGTTCATGTGCAAATTAAGTAAAGGAATGGGCCTGGTGTTTAGTGTAGAAATGAATGTACGAGGGAAAGATGGAAGGATCAGACAGTTACGAAGCAAAACTCATTCAGCTAAAGCAGGAGCTCAGAGGCACGGAAACCATGAGAAAGTAAGCTCCTAAGGCCGTGCTAAAAAGGGGTGCATGGGTGGCTCAGTCGGTTAAGCGTCTGCCTTCGGCTCAGGGTCCTGGGATCAAGTCCCACATCAGGCTCCCGCTCAGTGGGAAGCCTGCTTCTCCCTCTCCAGCTCCCCCTGCTTGTGTTCCCTCTCAAGCAGAGGGTGGGGGGCGGGCAAAGGGAGAGGGAGAAGCAGACTCTGCAGAGCAAGAAGCCTGATGTGGGGCTCCATCAGAGGACCCCGGGATCATGACCTGAGCCGACTGAGCCACCCAGGTGCCCCTAGTGGCCTTCATTTTCAATCGTTTTTATTCCGCCTGTTTTCAAATGTCACTAATTGCCTATTCAGTACATGCTGCCTTTGGCTGAAATATGTTATTTGCACCTTAAAAAAAATCTTATTTGTGTCACTTTGGTCCTTGTTGCTAAGTGAGTACTTATAGATCTTTTTTTTTAAAGATTTTATTTATTTATTTGACAGAGAGACACAGCGAGAGAGGGAACACAAGCAGGGGGAGCGGGAGAGGGAGAAGCAGGCTCTCCGTGGAGCAGGGAGCCCGATGCGGGACTCGATCCCAGGACCCGGGGGCCATGACCCAAGCGGAAGGCAGACGCCCAACCACTGAGCCACCCAGGCGCCCTAGATCATTCTTGTACATAGGAATCAAGCCTCTTCCTGACAGCAGGCAGGGAAAATTCTGAGAATTCTATAGAACTTTGACTATAGCTTCTGAAAAATTCAGAGTACAGGTTGCTCTCTTTTTCCTCACAGACGATGTGATAACTTAAAGTTTAAGATTCAAATTAAGAGTGTTAACAAAACACAATTACCACCTCGCCTGCAATTCCACTACCTGACCTCTGGGTGGTGCTGTGTTCAGTCCAAGCTACTCTCGGGCCCTTGTGGCCAACCAGAAGCATGCTGATCGAAATAGAGACAAACATGTCTTTTGTCCCTCAAAATAGGTTTTCTATAAGACAGCTGAGTGTAAGTACCATGGCATAAGAGATCACATTTCTCACTTGAATTTTGAGCCAGAGTTTCATCCAGGAGGTGGAGAACTGCAGGGATCCTTGCAGATTCTCGTGCTGAGTGTTTCATGATTTAAGGCCTGGGGAATCTTACGTTTTCCAGTATGCTTAGATTTTTAATACCGGGGCTCAGGTGTCCTGAGTAAAGACAATTGCAGCTCCACTTGTGAAAACCCAATAGCAGAATGCTAATCCAGGAAAAGCTGTGTTCCACATTCTGCTATCTCAAGAGAAACCTCATTTTGTACTCATTTCATTTCTGCTGTTCACTTTCCATGGTGAATAATAAACACAGGCATAAACTAGAAAAAGATATTTTCTCTTCCAGGAGATGGAATTGCCTAGAAAACTCTGGAATTAAGAAAAAAAAAAAAACCCTAAATATAAATCTTGTCAGACTTGATAACTAATGCTTGAAATTTTTATCTACTCTCAGTGGTGAGTGCTACCAAAGACTGCTTTAAGAAAAGCATCCCAGTTTGTCTCTGAAGAGGTAGGGTGTTTATCAGTCAGTATTATATATGAAAAGTTCCCCACAGACTTAGCACATCCTGTCAAGCTCTCTTGTGTTACTGTGTTCGTAAATCAGAGCGTGTTTGAAATATAAAGTAATGGTGAGCCCTGATGTGTGGTAAAGGGTTTCCATTAGTGTCAACTTTTTCTGCCAACACCTTTACCTAGAGCTCCCATGAGGAAAATACTAGTGCACAAAGGGAGCTCATGCTGAGAAATGGCAAATATTGGAAAGGTGCATTGAACATTTATTTATTTTTTTTGAGGGGCAAGTTCTCTTTAGGACCTGAGTCACAGTTTTTAAATACCCCTAAGGTTGGTATAGCAGGCGAGGTACAGCCAGAAGAGAGGCCATGCAAGGTAGTTGAACTCTCAGTGGAATAGTTTGTGAAGTTCTGAATTTTCACAAAAGGTTACCTAGTGTTTTCTCACCATCTCCATGGTGCTGCAAACCGCCATCATCGTAATATGACATGAAAACTAAAGTTATGTATTTTAGCAGTTTCCACGATTCAGACACAAATATATTGAGGTTTATTTTTAAAAAATTATGCTTGAATCTGAAAAATTATATTGTAGAAGAAAATAGTAATTATGAAGGAAAATGTTCAAGCTAAATTGTTAGGTGGACAAAGCATGTTGCCAAAGAGTATTGGCAGAGGATTTCCATTTTTAGCGATGGCAGAATAGCTTGGATTGGACTAACTCCCCTTCATACATAAATTGTAAACCTCTGACAAAATATTAACAAAACAACTCTCTGAAGGCACTAGAAAATGACAAAAAGGCTGCAGAAACAGGATATGACTCTTGAAAGAAGGGAACTACATTGGATAAGATTGAAGTTTCCGTAGCTCTTCCTTGGAAGGCATTCTCCAGTCTATGCTAAAACTCAAACTGAAAGCTGACGTCATATTGGCCAGAGGTGTCAGAAGATTGAATTGGGAGACCCAAGAGTGGCTGGAATTTGGCTGGTAAAACGTCTAGAAAGGAGGGAGTCACAAAGATGGCTGCATACAATCTCCCATTGAATCCTACCTATGCATCTTATATATGCATACAAATCTGGGTATAATCTCCCCTTTCATCTTAGGCTGATCCCTGAATTGAACTCGCACCAAGGAGCATCCAAGGATGCCAGTGGAAGGCAACAGCTAAAAGGCTGAAATATGTGGGCAGAGATTTAAGCTCCTGCCTGCAACAGGGGAGACAGTTTGGAGTTTGAGTCCTACCTAGTTATAGAGGTTTGGCAAGTACTTTTGGATTTCCACTGAAATTCCAGAAAGGCCATGCCTAGGGTGCTAAACTTTGTCACAGGACTAAGAGATCAATTCTAAGACTAAGGACAAATCAAAATAGATTCCCCCCCGCCAACAAAGTGTAAAACCAAGCCTCCACAAACTTAAGGTTATCAGTCTGTAATTCAATAACCCGGTAAAACAAAAACCAACAAAGTTTCATAGTGGATAACTGAGTTCAGATTCTTTAAAACATACCTTTCATAATGTCTAATATACAATCAAAATGGCAAAATAGGCAAAACACAGAAACATGTGACCTAAGAGCACTGGAAATGAGAAATATTTGCACACATGTAAAAGACTCTTTTTGTGGGGCACCTGGGTGGCTCAGTCAGTTAAGCATCTGCCTTTGGCTCAGGTCATGATCTCAGGGTCCTGGGATCGAGCCCTGTGTCAGGCTCCCTGCTCGGCGGGGAGTTTGTTTGTCCCTCTCCCTCTGTGCCCCCTTCCCCCTGGCATGCTCTCTCTCAAATAAATAAATAAAATCTTAAAAAAGAGACTCTTTTTTTTGTTTAATCTTCATTCCTTAAAATTCAACAGACTCTTTAAAGCAAAAACAATATCTTATTTTGGCATTAATAATATGTAACAATGATAAGAAGGGAGAGGGTAATAGAATTATACTGTTACAAGGTTCTTACATGGTATGTGAGGTAGTATAATGTTAAATCTACATACTTTCTTTTTTTAGGATTTGTTTGTTTTAGAGATGGGGTGAGTACGAGCAGGGGGAGGAGCAAAAGGAGAGGGAGAGGCAGACACCGGGCTGAGTGCGGGGCCCGATGCAGGGCTCGATCTCACAACGCATGAGATCATAACCTGAGCCAAAACCAAGAATCAGATGCTTAACCAACTGAGCCACCCAGGTGCCCCAAGTCTACATAGTTTCTTTCTTCTTTTTTTTTTTTTTAAGATTTTATTTATTTATTTGACAGAGAGAGACAGAGTGAGAGAGGGAACACAAGCAGAGGAAGCGGGAGAGGGAGAAGCAGGCTTCCCGCTGAGCAGGGAGCCTGACGCGGGGCTCGATCCCAGGACCTTGGGATCGTGACCCGAGCCGAAGGCAGACGCGCAATGACTGAGCCACCCAGGCGTCCCGCTACATAGTTTCTGATAAGTTTAGGATACATAGTGTGATGTTTAGACTAACTACTAAAAGCAATACAAAAAGGTATAGATAAAAAGTCAATAGAGGAATTAAAATGGAGTAGTAGAACAATATTGGATTACACAGAAAGCAAGGGAGTAGAAACAGAGGGACAATGACAGAAAACAGGACAAATAAAACAAATAGTATTTTAAAATTTACCTAGAAGAATCAAGAAATAGAGAAAGACCAAGAAAATTAAAAAAACAATGTTCTACCTGATATCAAAATGATAAATTTATAGTGCTTAGAATATTGTAATTCTAGTATAGGAAAAGATAGATCAATGGAAATAGGCCCATGAACATAGGAAGATTTGGTATTTAATAAAAATGGTATTTCAACTTGGTGGTGGCAGTGGAGACCCTACAGCTAACATACTCATTGGTGAAAGGCTGGCCACTTCCTCCAAAGACTGGCAAGAAAGCAGGGATATCTGCTCTCACAACTTCTACTCCATGCTGTATTGTCTTTATCTGCAGATGACATAATTATGTCAAGCTAATCCAATGGGGGAAAGGCTAACCTTTCCAACAAATAGTCCTGGGACAAATGGATATCCATATGGAAAAAGACTAACCTTAGCCCAAAACTTAGCCTCAGGTGAGTCAACCTTCTTCAGCTGAGGGCCACCAGCCGCCCCAGCACTCAGACCTTCAAGAGGATCTGGCAGGTGCCTCAGAGCATCTCCTACCATCCATCCTCCGTGCCACGTGGGTGCCCTTGCATCTCATAATAAGTTCTGGGAATAGCTTCTCTACAAGTCTGCTTGTTCTCTTTTCCTGCCAAAACTTTTCTGAGGAAAGTCAGTAAGTACCGCGACCTTCATCTCTGCAGCTCTTCTCAAGGCTGTAACTATTCTCCTCTAATGTTCTCTCCTCTAGTGCCCATCCTAACATTCCACTTAGCCTCAGCTATCAACAGGGGATAGAGTAAACACACTGTGGTAGAGCCATGGGCTGGAATACTACTACATGCATATGGCGGAAAATGGCTAAGCAATAAAAATGAGTTGCATGTTTCTACATGCAACAACGTGAATGGATCTCAAAAAGGTTTTGTTGTCTGAGTCCATTTTTACGAAGTTCAAGGACAGGCAATACTAATCTACAGTGACAGAAATCAGAACAGTGGTTGCCTATGGAGGGTGGGAGTTGATGGAAGGAGCCACAGGAATCCCTCTGGGGGAGATGGAGGTATTGAATGTCTTGATTTGGGTGGAGGTTACATGGATGTGTACACTCATCAGAATTCATCTAGTTATACGTAAGACAGAAGCCAAAATGTCAACCATGTTGGAGTCGAGTGATTTTGTTTTATTTGCTATCTCTGTGTTTTCCCCAGCGGACACATATATTTTGAATAACTAGAATTTATTTTTAAGAAATAATTGTTTTGTTCTTTGAGCTGGTGAGTTATTTTTCTTCTTTTTTCTAATTTGGCTATTTACAAGTTGATGTCTGCACAAGGTCACATTTTCCCTGGAGGTACTTAATGCTGTAAGATTTGTATTAGCATGTTGCTTACAGAGGATTTCAAAATTTTAGCAAATCATAGATTTTGTATGGTTGGGAAGTAACTTGAAAAGTCCGCTGCTCCAGAAGATTAATGTCCATAGCACTCAGGAGAGGTGGCAATTTAGGTTTTGTGTGTATGTATGTATGCATTTTTTTCTGGTATATTTCTAGGTATAGAGATACTTTCTTAAGCCAGCCTCTTTCAGTGCTTTATTATCTTGATGAATAATTGCTTAGAAGATCCTTTTGAGGCAGGTAAAGCCAGAGAGAATACTATTATATCGGAGACCAGTGAGATGATTGATTTCTAGGATGTTCTACCACCCCCCTGATCTTACTGCTCCATCATTCATATTTCTATAGTTTGATTTTTCTATTATCTACCGTGAAATTAAAGAGCTGTTTATGTGTGAAACTCTTCTTTAAGGACAAATTTTATTATTTAAGAAATTTTTAGCATGAAAGACCCTCAGCTCCATAATGATGCTTTGTCTATAGTTCAGAGTAAAGTCATTATATGCATCCATGCCTTCTTCTATCTAGTAGACTGTTGTTTACATATTAAGAGAGGAAATACTTGGCCAAGAAACTTGTATAAATATCTGGGCGCCTGGGTGGCTCAGTTGGTTAAGCGACTGCCTTCGGCTCAGGTCATGATCCTGGAGTCCCGGGATCGAGTCCCGCATCGGGCTCCCCGCTCAGCGGGGAGCCTGCTTCTCCCTCTAACCCTCCCCCCTCTCATGTACTCTCTCTCTCTCTCTCTCTCTCTCTCATTCTCACTCTCCCAAAATAAAAATAAATAAATCTTTAAAAAAAAAAAAAGAAACTTGTATAAATATCTTAAATTTGTATGAGGACCAGGTGTTTACAAATGGAGAGTCATGGCTTTGTAACTTGTGCGAGTCAATGATTACAGCTTCCTCCCCTTTCCTTCATCCTCTTCTCTCCTTCCTTTCTTCTCTCACCTCCTCCTAATCCCTTTCCTCTCCCCTAATCTATTCCACAAGCCTACCACGTGCTAGCACCTGAGAATTCCAAAGGAAAGTTGGAGATATTCAGGAATGCTAACTGGGACTCAGAATTTCTTATTATGTCAAATCAGAAGAGAACAGAAAGATATGTTGGAACCCTCCAATGTGGACTCCATAGGACCGAAAACTTTCTCTTCCAAACCAGAACACTTCTGAGAGGGAAAGGGGTACTATTGCTAACTTAGCTAACACAACAGCCATAAGTGGGACTGTCCCAGGCAATCTCGACTAGAACAAGTTCATCTAAGCTGCTTTTAGCCAACCTGGGAGTGATGGTTATAGCTGCGTGCATATTTGTGCATGGGAGTGGAACGAGGGAACAATGTCTGAAGACAGGGAGATTCCTGGTAAGGCTGGTTGTGTCTTTATGAGTTCAGGTAAAGAAGAAAAGTAATCTATTCCTGTTGAAGTCCACAGCTGTCATGAATATTGTTACAAATACAGATTTCATTACATTTTTGTGGTTTATGATGCTCTGAACATTGGTGGGAATATGGTGTGCTGGGAAGCTATGTGATTTTGGGGGTGGTCTGTCTTCCCACTGATTTTTTGTGTGTGTGCATTTTGTGTCTGTTTATGAGAGACAATCTTGCCTGTTTGTAAGAAAACTTCCCTTCAATTCAGTTTTTGGCCTGCTCCGCGCTTCCCTCCATTACTGTTCCTCCAGTTGGCTATCTGTTGCTTTTCATGAATCAAAATTGATAGCTATCGACCTACTCTGAAACCATTCTGATTTTATGAGTATTTTTGCACACCAAGGGCTCCTTGCTTATGCCTATAATTGGTAGAGTGGCTGCAGGATCATTTTTTACATTTAGTTGGTTGTTCTTGACTTTCTTTTAAGTAGTTTTTTTTGTGTGCAAAACAGCTACTGAGTAGTCTGATGAGAATAGCACACACTAGTTTAAAAGCATAGTCAGTCACATTCCTGGGTCTGCACTGAGAAGGAGGAAGTTTGTTAAGGAAAAAATGTATAGACCCTGAAGTGGACTCTCAACATTCAGTCATGTGTGGGAACAAATAAGAGCAATACAAATATGATGACTTTCACTTAATTCAATCACTTGTTACTTTGATTCTATTTAATTTGATCAAAAACCCATGAAAGCAAATCATTTGTAATAAGGGCAACACAACTCCTCCTCTTTTATTTTGATAGATGTTAATTACTGCAGGCAGGAGCTATGGAGTAATTCAATTACTGGCTGTAATAATGTTGTCATTTAATTAATAATGCATGCCTCATATCTGAGTGAGAGAGAAGAGCGTGAAGGTTTTGGAGAATGACAGCAACAACAAAAAAATGTAATTCAGATACATGCGATGAAAAGTCTAAGAACTATTTTTTTTAAAAGATCTATTTATTTATTTGACAGAGAGAGCGAGCACTAGCAGGGGGAGTGGCAGGCAGAGGCAGAGGGAGAAGCAGGCTCCCCACTGAGCAGGGAGCCCGACACGGTACTCGATCCCAGGACCCCGGGATCATGACCTGAGCTGAAGGCACACCTTAACCGACTGAGCCACCCAGGCGCCCTAAGAACTATTGCCAAGAGTAAAGGCCTGCTATAGCTTACAGGGAATGGGAATGATAGACCATGTCCAAATGCTTGGTGAATAAACTTCCTCCGTGAAAGAAGGTAGGAGGCATTTTGCAACAGCTGTTAATAGCAAGGCTGCCAACCATTAAAAATGGAGATGTAGTAGTAAATAATAATAACAGTACTGATGATAGCAAATGCATATAGTGCTCATTATAAGTCTGGCGATGTCTTAACACTTTATAGATACTCACTCCTTTAATCTTTACGACAACCTCCTTCACCTTCTCGTAATAGAAAGGTGTTGTCTTAGCTCAGATTTCCTTAGAAGACTCTGGAGATGAGAATTTAAATGCAAGTAGTCTATTTGGGAGGTCAGGGAAACTCTAGTAATGACTGCGGAAATGAGACAGGAATGGAAAGGCAGGCAATGAGGGATTAACAAGTATGTACCACTAATGGCAACAGGTGAAATTTTGGGAGCAGATGTGAAACTGTATCTGAGTTATTTCACCTAAAGGGCAAGGGAACTGGGGTATTTTTTTAAAAACGATTTTATTTATTTATTTGAGAGAGAGAGCAGGTGAGTGGGGCAGGGGCAGAGGGAGAGGAACAAGCAGACTCTGCAATGAGCATAGAGCCCGATGCAGGGCTTGATCTCACGACCCCAAGATCATGACCAGAGCTGAAACCAAGAGTTAGCTGACTGAGCCACCCAGGCGCCCTGGAACTGGGGTATTTTTGTATACCAACTCCCATCAGTCATTTGTTGAGAGGTGCTCCCAAGAGGCATTCATTCGGTAGAACTTCTAGCCTGACAACAGGTGGCCAAAGCAACTACAATGTCAGAGGGAGCCTTTGGGCAAGGAGATGTGGGGGATGAACGCAGGAAGTTGAGCTGCAGGCACTCAAGTGGTAAAGGCTAGAGACCCTAACAGCATTTATTACAGTCCTTCATAATGTCTACAATTTTAAAAGCAGGGTATGAAACAAGATGTAGAGAATGACTTCATTTTTGCAATTCCACTCCACATGCATCCGTGCACACACTCACAAATATGTCGACCCTACCACTGGCTTGCTGTGGTTCTCTTCCCTCCAACCCTCTGAGCTCTGGATCCCATGCTCTTATCTTTTTGAGCACTTCACCCTTTTAGCCAATCTGTCTGCTCCCCTTCCCCCTACCCAACTTCCCGGTCACAGACCTTCTTCTATTGAAATATTCACATCTGCTATGCATATATTCTACTAGTGCTCATCTTTTCCCTTGGGGGAGATGTCTGTCCTGACCAGAGATTGAAAACACATGGCTAAGCCTGGATTTCAATGGTTTAACTAAGATATGCCTAAGTGTGGTTTTCTTTGTATTTATTCTGCTTGGGTTTCATTGAGCATCTGGAATCTGTGGGTTAGTATCTCTCATTGGTTTCCTCAGTATTGGAGACATTCTTTGCCATTTTTGCTTTGCTTTGAACATCGGTTCTGTGTCATTCTCTTTATCTCCTTTCTTTCTAGGAGTCCTTTTATTGCTTGCATTAGGCCTATTCTCCATGTCTCACATGGCCGTTATGCTCTTTTTTTTTTTTTTTGTATTTTCTATCTTTTTTACACTCTGTGCATCAATTTGTATATATCTAGTCATTTGTCTTTCTCTGTTCAACTGTATCTAATCTAATATTAAACCCATTTATTGAATTATTTTTTTAAAGATTTTATTTGTTTACTTGAGAGAGAGAGTGAGAGAGAGAGAGAACGACCAGGAGTCAGGAGAGAGAAGCAGACTCCTGGCTGAGCAGGGAGGCTCACGTGGGGCTCGATCCCAGGACCCTGAGATCATGACCTGAGCTGAAGGCAGACATTTAACCATCTGAGCCCCTCAGGCGCCCCTGAATTCTTTTTTTAAAAAACAGATTTTATTTTTAAGTAATCTCTACACCCAATGTGGGCTCGAACTTACAACTCCGAGATCAAGAGTTGCATGCTCCACCGACTGAACCAGCCAGGTGCCCCCCACTCCCTGCAATTCATTGAATTCTTAAGTGTAGGTATTTTCTTTTTCAGAGGGAGTTCTAGAACTTGTTGGCTTTTCATTATGGATTCCAGGTATCTGCTGAAAATTTTCATCTTTTCCTATATTAATTAAGATTCTATTAATGTTAACTATTTTAAGGTTTTAATATCATGGATCACTTGCCATTCTGTTTAGATTGCTTGCTTTATTTCTCTTGGTTTTTGGTCAATTATTCCTGCTTTTAATTTTTAGCATGGCCTATAATTTTTTAGTGGACTCTAGATATCGTGGGTAAAAATTGTAGAGGCTCTGAATGATATTATCCCCTTCCAAGGAGGGTTAACTTTTCTTTTGGCAGTCAAGTAAAGTGCCAGCAGCTCACCTTGGTCCTCTTGAGTCTTGGCTTTAAGGTTTTGTGAGGAATGATCCCTTTTGGTCTTCCCTTAATCCTAGAGCATATTTCTATGTCTTGGTGCATGATGCAGGAGTGTGTACCAAGCCTACGGTATTTATCAAGGCCCTTCTACCTTGGTAGAGTTGGAGCTACCATGGTCTTCTTAGCATCATGTGGCTGCCATGACCTCTGCCTAATTTGTTAGCCCTGCAGTCTCACCCTGTGCATAGAGAGCTTAGGAGGCAGCTGATCACTTGAGGGGAAATTTTATGCAGATTTTGGGGCTCAAAATCTCTCTGGGACTTTGCTCTTCAAGTTCCAGCCACTTTGGCAGCTCCAAACTGTGCCTTCCTTCTCCTCAGCTCAGTAACACCATGCTGTCTGCTTGGGCCATGAGTGTGAACTTCTCTCAGAGAAAACCTAGGGTGAAGGTGGAGCTTACTTCTTGCTATTCCTCTTTCCTCAAAGCTTCCAGCCCTGTTTGGTTTGCCCACACTGATGCTCCGTGGTGCCTTCGAATGGTTGTTTTCTATATCTTGTTCGACATTTATAATTCTTTTCAGCATGAGTATTAGTCCAATATTAACTGGTCATCCTTTGGGCAATGCTGAAATGTCATTTCCTCAGAGAGGTGTTCTCTAGCTACCATACCCAAAGTGTCCGCTCCCTTTACCTCTTCTTCATCTGCTTCTTAGTTTTTTTTTTAGTTTTAATTTTTTATTTTTTAAGGAATCTCTACACCCAGTGTGGGGCTTGAACTTACAACTCCAAGATCAAGAGTTGCATGCTCCACACACTGAGCCAGCCAGGAGCCCCTGCTTCTTAGTTTTTATCACAATATGTACTTTAATTTGTTTATTTACTTTTTTTGTACCTGTTACCCCCTGAATGAATGTGCTGGAAAAATTCTATCCCTGGACCTCTTACTCACGTACTATCTCTTAAGTTAATGGGTTGTGGAGGATGGAGGAGGGGCAGCAAAGAAGCTCCCTACTTTGCCAGGGGTGAGCTTGGTGGGAGGGGTTGCTAGGACCTCCAGGGAGTGAGCTGTAAGATGCTGGCATGGGTGTCTATGAGCTGACAAAGCAGGTCCTGAGGATGTTTCCTAATATGAACATACAATTCATCTGTACTCTTTCCAGGGACATGGAGGTAGACACCATTATCCCCACTGCCCAGGGGCACACAGAGAGACAGGATTTGAATCCAACCCAAATCTGTTTGACTTCGGAACCCATGCTCTTTTTCCCACATCTTCAGATCACACATTTTAGTGTGTATATGTTTCTGATTCTAGGTCTAAGCTGAACTCAGCCATCTGCTTTTGGTGATTTGGATATTAGTTGCCCAGTGGACATCACCGGGAGTCTCCTGTTATGGCAGTGGATTAAATTTGAGGTTCAAAGACCATATTAATAGCCTCTAATTAAAATAGACCATTATCGGGGTGCCTGCGTGGCTCAGTTGGTTAAGCGTCGGACTCTTGGTCTCAGCTCAGGTCTTGATCTCAGAGTCGTGAGTTCAATCCCCATATTGGGCTCCACGCTGGGCATGGAGCCCGCTTAAAAAAAATAGACCATTATCATTAAGTGAAAAAAAGCAAGGGGCATTCCAGTGTGTACAATACAGATATAAAGAGGGAAGGAAAAAAATGGATTTGCATTTGCTTGGGTGTGCAGAGAAAACCTTTAGATGATACACAGAAACTAGTATCATGGGAAGGGAAATGGGTAAAGAGGGGCATGGTGAGAAGAGATTTTTTGCTGTATGCCCTTTTGTGACTTTGAATTTTGTATCTTGAAAATTTAATATGTATTCAAAAAATTAAATTAAAAATATCCACGTAATACCTATGCTTATATAAATGATTAATATTCTTTGCCTTGGACTATCTGTCTACTGCACCCCTTATAAACCTTCTGTTTCAGGCTCCTCCTGCCAAGAAGCCAGTTTTTGGCATATCATGTGGACATTCTGGACAAATTTTCCATAGGAATACATGGAAATTAGAATTATAATTACATATTTATATTATATTTAGCTACCCAATGGATTAAATAGGGTTTCCGATTGTCTTGATCTTGCATCGTACAGTTTCTATGGGATTACACATCCCAAGTTTCCTAAAATATAGATGTATTAAATGAACACAACTTTCATAGGTTGTCATCATTTAGGTAAAATATACCTATGACTAATTAAAAAGGTGTTTTGTTCAGCATTTTCATCTTCCTGTGGGCACAGCTGTTAACTTTTGGTGTTGAAAAGGGAAAAGTCATGCTTTCATTTTAAAAGAGAAAACTGACTTTCTGGATGATGACAGGAATGAAGAGTGTTAAGACATAATTCTATAATTCAAGCAGACTTTTAGGAATCAAAGAAATTCTTTGATGATCCAATTGCCTCCTTAAAAGAGAGGATTTTTTTCCCCCTCTTCTGTTCTCTCTAGGATAACTGGTATTACTCATCTGAATAAAATGTAGCTTTTAAGAGAAAGAAAGCATGCACTATGCCTTTGCACTTAGTGTATTTTTCTCCAGTGGAGTTTCTTTCACTTACTCCATTAGAGCAAAATAAATGATTCTGCTCCTTAGTGTCACATATGGTCATGTCTAAGTGAGGCTTTATGTGTATCTGAAGAATATTTTGGCTTAAAGGCAGCAAATGAAGTCTTCAGCTTCTTTAAATCCTAGGGAGCACCATCTGACTGCCTGTAACACTGAAAATAGTACGCTGATGACTGGGCAATTCTAGGTCTCAAGAGCCTTGCTAATTGAAGACGTGTCATGCCACTCCCTTCACTTCCGCATTCTGCTCTGCAAATGATCACTGCTCTTTTACATTTGTGCTCTTTCCTTCCAAGTGAATCATGCTTGGTTGCTCTGCTCCACATTAAGGAAGATACAGGGACTGCTTCATGGGGTGAAGCACCAAGCACATGCCTGGTACATGGTAGTCCTCCATACATGATATTATGATCTAAAAGCAATAAAAGGAAGATTTGTTTGAGTTCTGGTTCCCCAGAAGCAGACCCTGACAGGAGCACTGGAGAGCAAGGGGTTTCCCAAGGAAGTGGGAAGGGGCTCCCCAGAGGAGGGAAGTGCTCCCCAGAGGAGGGAAGGAAGGAGGATGCAGGACAGGGAACTCTCAGCCTCAGCCTAATCCTTGGAAGCTCTGTGGGATGAATGAGTCTCAGAGACTATATCACCTCTAGGCCTTAAAGGGAGGGAGCTAGGTCTTTCATACTGCCATACGTCTGGGAAGGAAGTGAATTTCCAGGCACGTGTGCTCTTAGTACAGGAGGATGAAGTGGTTAGAGAGGCTGGGGACAGTGCTCTGAGGAAAGTTGTAGTGCCAGCCTTCAGAAGCAAAGCCCATAGAAGCCAGGTAAAAGATGCGCAGAACCTACAAAA
This sequence comes from Zalophus californianus, assembly GCF_009762305.2. Taxonomy (NCBI): domain Eukaryota; kingdom Metazoa; phylum Chordata; class Mammalia; order Carnivora; family Otariidae; genus Zalophus; species Zalophus californianus. The sequence continues at coordinate 118,898,442 of NC_045612.1, read as the reverse complement.
GAAATCTGAGGTGGTCAGGGCAGGGCACCCAGCATGTCTGCTGCAAGGTCAAGGTAGGGCCTGCCTCATGGGTATGTGACCAGTGCATTTGCACAGGGTCCTACCCTCAGAAGGGCTCCGCACTTGGGATTCAGTGCTGTACAGTCACCATCTTGAAATTCTTAATTTTGTCTTCTATTGTATGTTTTGTAGGTGAAGTCTGATGGGACAGTGGCGCATGCGTGGCCCCTCCTCCCACCGCCTGATACCTCCCTCAGACCAGTTCTTAGCCACTAGTGTAGCTGCTCTGACCCTGGTGCCTGGTGCCCACGTGGCCTCCCCCGCTCCTCCTTGCCCAGCGACCACTGCTGACCTCTGCTTGGACAACCACTGTTGTGAGGGTATGGGCAGCATGGTGGGGAGGCCCGGGTTCCACAGCTCCAGAGGGACATGTCTCCTGAGGCAAGGGAAATAAAAGCAAAAATAAACTATTGGGAGTACATTACAAGCAAAACCTTCTGCATGGTGAAGAGAACAGTCAATAAAACTAAGAGGCAACCTACAGAATGGGAGAAGATATTTACAAATGACATATTCAATAAAGGGTTAGTATCCAAAAATATAAAGAACTTACACAACTCAACACCCTAAAACCAAATAATCCAACTCAAGATGGGCAGAAGCTATGAACAGACATTTCTCCAAATAAGACATCCAGATGGCCAACAGACATATGAAAAGATCCTCAACATCACTCATCATCAGGGAAATGCAAATCAAAACTACAGTGAGATATCACCTCACACCTGTCAGAATGGCTAAAATCAACAACACAAGGAACAACAGGTGTTGGTGAGGATGTGGGAAAAAATGAACCCTCATGCACCATTGGTGGGAATGCAAACTAGGGCAGCCACTCTGGAAAACAGTATGGAGGTTCCTCAAAAGTTAAAAATAGAGCTACCCTATGATCCAGAAATCACACTAGTGGCTATTTCCCCCCAGAATACAAAAACACTAATTCAAAGAGATACATGCACCTTGATATTTATAGCTGCATTATTTACAATAGCTAAATTATGGAAACAGCCCAATTGACTGATGGATGGATAAAGAAGATGTGGTATATATACACAATGGAATATTATTCAGCTACAAAAAAAGGACAAAATCTTGCCATTTGCAATGACATGGTGGAGCTAGAGAGTATAATGCTAAGTGAAATAAGTCAGTCAGAGAAAGACAAATACCATATGACTTCACTCATATGTGGAATTTAGGAAATAAAACAAATGAGCAAAGGGGAAAAAAGAAGAGAGAGAGAGAGACAAACCAAGAAACAGACTCTTAACTATAGAGAACAAACTAATGGTTACCAGAGGGGAGGTGGTTGGGGGGTATGCGTGAAATAGGTGATGGGGTTTAAGGAATGTGCTTGTCATGATGAGCACTGGGTGATGTATGGAAGTGTTGAATCACAATGTTGTACACCTGAAACTAATATAACACTGGATATTAACTAGACTGGATTTAAGATAAATTTAAAAAGTAAAGATAAACAAGTGAAATTAATTTTAATAATTTATTTTATTTAACCCAATATAGTCAAGATATCATTTCCAACTGTAAGCACTGTAAAAATTATGCATGAGAACTCATATATTTTTCATACAAAACCCTCTAAATCTAGTGTGCATTTTACACTCAAGGTGCAACTTCATTTGGATATTAAATTCTTATTTGACATACTTAGTTCATGTTTAGATTCTATAAAAATTAGAGTTGAAGACAGATTCACATATGCAAGATATTCCAAGCATACTTAAAAGCTTCCTAGTAACTGAATCAAGTATTTATTTTCATATTTAAATGTAATATTAATTAAAGTGATAGAACATAAAAAATTCAGTTCCTCCAGTGCTCTAGGCATATTGCAAGTGCTCAATAGCTATACGTAGACAGTTACCAGTGAATTGGACAGCACGGCTCCAAGATATATGGAGGCAGTTAGAGGCAGCTGTGGGAAGCTTTCTGGCAAGGGTCTTGAGATAAACTGGGAAAGAGTGAAAGGACATGAAGTGAGGCAAGAGCAAGGGGTACAGGAGGCAGCACCAGCATCTTCTCAGGTGCAGAGCCAAAGCATGTTACTGTCTTTCCAATAAATAGTTATTGGGTGCCAAGTATGCATTAGGTCCTCTTTTGAGTGTTGGAGTTATAGGAGCTGTCCTTACCCTCGATGTCATGTTTGTGGTGTTTGTGGCCAGGGCCTGGGTGGAAGATAGATTGTAAACATGTCTATTAGATTCCTGTGGCTGCTATAACAAAGCACCATCAATTGGATGGCTTAGAACAAGAGAAATCCAATTTCTCACAGTTCTAGATGCTAGATGTCTTTTTTTTTTTAAAAGATTTTATTTATTTATTTGAGATAGAGAGAGAATGAGAGAGAGAAAGCACATGAGAGGGGGGAGGGTCAGAGGGAGAAGCAGACTCCCTGCTGAGCAGGGAGCCCGATGAGGGACTCGATCCTGGGACTCCAGGATCATGACCTGAGCTGAAGGCAGTCGCTTAAAGAACTGAGCCACTCAGGCGCCCCTAGATGCTAGATGTCTTAAATCAATGTGTCGGTAAGCCCATGGTCCCTCTGAAAGGCTCCAGGGAAGGCTTCTTCCTAGTTTCTCAGCCTCAGGTGTTCATTGGCTTTTGGCAGTCCAATCTATGCCTCTGTCTTCACATGGCCGACCTCTGTCTCTGTGTTTGTGTCTATGTACAAATTTCCCTCTTCTTATAAGGACACCGTCATATTGAATTAAGGGCCCACTGTACTCCAGTACCATTCACAGTTATCTGAGGTTAAGACTTCAACATAGCTTTTGTTGGGGGGGGGGGGATACAGTTAAACCCATAGCAAAATGTAATCCTGTAAAAATAAGTTCAATAATTTCGGAAAGTGCTTCAGTGAAAATAAGGCAGGGCAATGGGATTAAGAATGATGGGTAGAAAGTGGGCTGGAGCTAAATCTCATAGGAGCAGGCATAAGCTGAAGGAATAAAGGAGAGACATACCAATGGTCTGCCAGCTAGGCCAAATGTGCCTAAGGACTGACAGCCATTTCACTTCCTCCTCCTTGACCTTCCTAGTCTTGCATGGTGATTCTAGCCAGTGGCCCAAAGCAGTTGGAAGCTCTGGGGACTTAGGTGTTCCCTGTGGTCTGTGAGTACCCACCACTCTTACTCTATTGCTCTTGAAGCGGATTCGTTTATTTATTTGAGAGAGAGAATGCATACGAGTAGGGGGAAGGGCAGAGGAAGAGAATCTTCAAGCAGACTCCCCACTGAGCACGGAGCCCGATGTGGGGCTCGATCCCACCACCCATGAGATCACGACCTGAGCCGAAACTAAGAGTTGGACACTTAACCGATTGGGCCACCCAGGCGCCCCAACAATCAATTAATTCTTTTTCTTCTTTCTTTCTTTCTTTCTTTCTTTCTTTCTTTCTTTCTTTCTTTCTTTCTTTCTTTCTTTCTTTCTTTCTTTCTTTCAGATTTTATTTATTTATTTGTCAGAAAGAGAGAGAGAGAGAGAGAGAGAGACTGAGCAAGCAGGGGGAGGGGCAGGCAGAGGGAGAAGCAGGCTCCTGCTGAGCAAGGAGCCCGATGCGGGACTCAATCCCAGGACCCTGGGATCATGACCTGAGCCAAAGGCAGATGCTTGACCAATTGAGCCACCCAGGCATCCCCTAACAATCAATTCTTAAAAGCAGTTCAAATGGCTAATGCATGGGTAAATATATGCTCAACTTTGTTAATAATGAAAGAATGCAAATTAAAATAACAAGATATAAATTCTGACTTATTGGTGGGTAGAGACCAAAAAGATTGGCAACGCCCAGGATTGTGATATGAGGAAAGTGGTCCTCACACACTAGTGGTAGAAATCTAAATTAATACAAATTTGGGGGTGGACAGTTCAGCAACATCCTTCACAGTGACTAATAGGCATATCTTTTGCCCAAGAAATTCTGCTTCAAGAAATGTATCCTGACAGTGTAATCAAGCAAGTGAGCGAAGATACTGGGAGTCTTATCACAACACTGTAATAGTGAAAAAAAGGAAACCACTCAAGTGCCCAACACTAGGGGACTGGATTACTAAATGATGATCCATTTGTGCAATGGCAGCTCACGTGACCATTCATAAAGCTGAAATAAGTGTAGAGACATGAAAATATGTTCATGATATATTTGATTTAAAAACGGAGTTTTGGAATATTGAGTATAGTAGGATCCTCGTTTTGTTTAAAAAGATGATCTGAAAATGTTTAGTTAAGAGTAATTTCCTCTAGAGAGTGAATTAGGGAAGACACAATTGTTTCTTTCAAGGCAATGGCAGGCAGTGTTTCAGAACCAGACTTCTGGGGTTGGACCGTGGGGTTCCAGTTCTGGCATTGCTATTTACTAGCTTTCTATAGCGAGGCCTGTTTCTTAATCTCTTTCAGCTTCTGTTGCTTCATCTTTTAAATTGGGCACAGACACAGGGTTCTTGTGAAGATTCAGACCAGTATGTGTTGGTTCATTTCAGCACAGTGTTAGCAAATGGCCAGGGCTTAGTACATGTTAGCTATCATTATGACATTTTTCTATATGCCTTGAATTTTACAACAAACATCTATTGCTTTAACAGTGAAAAAGCAATACATATACAAGGTGGCCAAAAAGTGGAAACATAAGCATATATGCATACAAAATGGCTTATTGGTGTTATATCACGATATAACAAACCAGCATCTATGAGTCCTGACTTTCTAACCCACTCTGCCTATTTACTCTTTTTTTTCTAGTTTTTTTTTAATTGAGGTGAGATTCACATAACATGAAATTAACCATCTTAAAGTGAACAATTCAGTGGCATTTAGTACATCCACAATATTATGCGGCCACTACTTGTATTTAGTTCCAAAGTATTTCTTTTTTTTTTTTTTTAAAGATTTTATTTTTAGAGAGAGAGAGAGAGAGAACACACAGACAGGGGAAGTGGCAGGCAGAGGGAAAGGGAGAAGCAGACTCCCCATGGAGCAAGAAGCCCAATGCAGGACTCGATCCCAGCACCCCGGGATCATGGCCTGAGCCAAAGGCAGATGCTTGACCAATTGAGCCACCCAGGCATCCCCTAACAATCAATTCTTAAAAGCAGTTCAAATGGCTAATGCATGGGTAAATATATGCTCAACTTTGTTAATAATGAAAGAATGCAAATTAAAATAACAAGATATAAATTCTGACTTATTGGTGGGTAGAGACCAAAAAGATTGGCAACGCCCAGGATTGTGATATGAGGAAAGTGGTCCTCACACACTAGTGGTAGAAATCTAAATTAATACAAATTTGGGGGTGGACAGTTCAGCAACATCCTTCACAGTGACTAATAGGCATATCTTTTGCCCAAGAAATTCTGCTTCAAGAAATGTATCCTGACAGTGTAATCAAGCAAGTGAGCGAAGATACTGGGAGTCTTATCACAACACTGTAATAGTGAAAAAAAGGAAACCACTCAAGTGCCCAACACTAGGGGACTGGATTACTAAATGATGATCCATTTGTGCAATGGCAGCTCACGTGACCATTCATAAAGCTGAAATAAGTGTAGAGACATGAAAATATGTTCATGATATATTTGATTTAAAAACGGAGTTTTGGAATATTGAGTATAGTAGGATCCTCGTTTTGTTTAAAAAGATGATCTGAAAATGTTTAGTTAAGAGTAATTTCCTCTAGAGAGTGAATTAGGGAAGACACAATTGTTTCTTTCAAGGCAATGGCAGGCAGTGTTTCAGAACCAGACTTCTGGGGTTGGACCGTGGGGTTCCAGTTCTGGCATTGCTATTTACTAGCTTTCTATAGCGAGGCCTGTTTCTTAATCTCTTTCAGCTTCTGTTGCTTCATCTTTTAAATTGGGCACAGACACAGGGTTCTTGTGAAGATTCAGACCAGTATGTGTTGGTTCATTTCAGCACAGTGTTAGCAAATGGCCAGGGCTTAGTACATGTTAGCTATCATTATGACATTTTTCTATATGCCTTGAATTTTACAACAAACATCTATTGCTTTAACAGTGAAAAAGCAATACATATACAAGGTGGCCAAAAAGTGGAAACATAAGCATATATGCATACAAAATGGCTTATTGGTGTTATATCACGATATAACAAACCAGCATCTATGAGTCCTGACTTTCTAACCCACTCTGCCTATTTACTCTTTTTTTTCTAGTTTTTTTTTAATTGAGGTGAGATTCACATAACATGAAATTAACCATCTTAAAGTGAACAATTCAGTGGCATTTAGTACATCCACAATATTATGCGGCCACTACTTGTATTTAGTTCCAAAGTATTTCTTTTTTTTTTTTTTTTAAAGATTTTATTTTTAGAGAGAGAGAGAGAGAGAACACACAGACAGGGGAAGTGGCAGGCAGAGGGAAAGGGAGAAGCAGACTCCCCATGGAGCAAGAAGCCCAATGCAGGACTCGATCCCAGCACCCCGGGATCATGGCCTGAGCCAAAGGCAGATGCTTGACCAATTGAGCCACCCAGGCATCCCCTAACAATCAATTCTTAAAAGCAGTTCAAATGGCTAATGCATGGGTAAATATATGCTCAACTTTGTTAATAATGAAAGAATGCAAATTAAAATAACAAGATATAAATTCTGACTTATTGGTGGGTAGAGACCAAAAAGATTGGCAACGCCCAGGATTGTGATATGAGGAAAGTGGTCCTCACACACTAGTGGTAGAAATCTAAATTAATACAAATTTGGGGGTGGACAGTTCAGCAACATCCTTCACAGTGACTAATAGGCATATCTTTTGCCCAAGAAATTCTGCTTCAAGAAATGTATCCTGACAGTGTAATCAAGCAAGTGAGCGAAGATACTGGGAGTCTTATCACAACACTGTAATAGTGAAAAAAAGGAAACCACTCAAGTGCCCAACACTAGGGGACTGGATTACTAAATGATGATCCATTTGTGCAATGGCAGCTCACGTGACCATTCATAAAGCTGAAATAAGTGTAGAGACATGAAAATATGTTCATGATATATTTGATTTAAAAACGGAGTTTTGGAATATTGAGTATAGTAGGATCCTCGTTTTGTTTAAAAAGATGATCTGAAAATGTTTAGTTAAGAGTAATTTCCTCTAGAGAGTGAATTAGGGAAGACACAATTGTTTCTTTCAAGGCAATGGCAGGCAGTGTTTCAGAACCAGACTTCTGGGGTTGGACCGTGGGGTTCCAGTTCTGGCATTGCTATTTACTAGCTTTCTATAGCGAGGCCTGTTTCTTAATCTCTTTCAGCTTCTGTTGCTTCATCTTTTAAATTGGGCACAGACACAGGGTTCTTGTGAAGATTCAGACCAGTATGTGTTGGTTCATTTCAGCACAGTGTTAGCAAATGGCCAGGGCTTAGTACATGTTAGCTATCATTATGACATTTTTCTATATGCCTTGAATTTTACAACAAACATCTATTGCTTTAACAGTGAAAAAGCAATACATATACAAGGTGGCCAAAAAGTGGAAACATAAGCATATATGCATACAAAATGGCTTATTGGTGTTATATCACGATATAACAAACCAGCATCTATGAGTCCTGACTTTCTAACCCACTCTGCCTATTTACTCTTTTTTTTCTAGTTTTTTTTTAATTGAGGTGAGATTCACATAACATGAAATTAACCATCTTAAAGTGAACAATTCAGTGGCATTTAGTACATCCACAATATTATGCGGCCACTACTTGTATTTAGTTCCAAAGTATTTCTTTTTTTTTTTTTTTTAAAGATTTTATTTTTAGAGAGAGAGAGAGAGAGAACACACAGACAGGGGAAGTGGCAGGCAGAGGGAAAGGGAGAAGCAGACTCCCCATGGAGCAAGAAGCCCAATGCAGGACTCGATCCCAGCACCCCGGGATCATGGCCTGAGCCAAAGGCAGATGCTTGACCAATTGAGCCACCCAGGCATCCCCTAACAATCAATTCTTAAAAGCAGTTCAAATGGCTAATGCATGGGTAAATATATGCTCAACTTTGTTAATAATGAAAGAATGCAAATTAAAATAACAAGATATAAATTCTGACTTATTGGTGGGTAGAGACCAAAAAGATTGGCAACGCCCAGGATTGTGATATGAGGAAAGTGGTCCTCACACACTAGTGGTAGAAATCTAAATTAATACAAATTTGGGGGTGGACAGTTCAGCAACATCCTTCACAGTGACTAATAGGCATATCTTTTGCCCAAGAAATTCTGCTTCAAGAAATGTATCCTGACAGTGTAATCAAGCAAGTGAGCGAAGATACTGGGAGTCTTATCACAACACTGTAATAGTGAAAAAAAGGAAACCACTCAAGTGCCCAACACTAGGGGACTGGATTACTAAATGATGATCCATTTGTGCAATGGCAGCTCACGTGACCATTCATAAAGCTGAAATAAGTGTAGAGACATGAAAATATGTTCATGATATATTTGATTTAAAAACGGAGTTTTGGAATATTGAGTATAGTAGGATCCTCGTTTTGTTTAAAAAGATGATCTGAAAATGTTTAGTTAAGAGTAATTTCCTCTAGAGAGTGAATTAGGGAAGACACAATTGTTTCTTTCAAGGCAATGGCAGGCAGTGTTTCAGAACCAGACTTCTGGGGTTGGACCGTGGGGTTCCAGTTCTGGCATTGCTATTTACTAGCTTTCTATAGCGAGGCCTGTTTCTTAATCTCTTTCAGCTTCTGTTGCTTCATCTTTTAAATTGGGCACAGACACAGGGTTCTTGTGAAGATTCAGACCAGTATGTGTTGGTTCATTTCAGCACAGTGTTAGCAAATGGCCAGGGCTTAGTACATGTTAGCTATCATTATGACATTTTTCTATATGCCTTGAATTTTACAACAAACATCTATTGCTTTAACAGTGAAAAAGCAATACATATACAAGGTGGCCAAAAAGTGGAAACATAAGCATATATGCATACAAAATGGCTTATTGGTGTTATATCACGATATAACAAACCAGCATCTATGAGTCCTGACTTTCTAACCCACTCTGCCTATTTACTCTTTTTTTTCTAGTTTTTTTTTAATTGAGGTGAGATTCACATAACATGAAATTAACCATCTTAAAGTGAACAATTCAGTGGCATTTAGTACATCCACAATATTATGCGGCCACTACTTGTATTTAGTTCCAAAGTATTTCTTTTTTTTTTTTTTTAAAGATTTTATTTTTAGAGAGAGAGAGAGAGAGAACACACAGACAGGGGAAGTGGCAGGCAGAGGGAAAGGGAGAAGCAGACTCCCCATGGAGCAAGAAGCCCAATGCAGGACTCGATCCCAGCACCCCGGGATCATGGCCTGAGCCAAAGGCAGAGGCTTAACCCACTGAGCCACCCAGGAGCCCCCAAAATATTTCCATCACCCCAGAAGGAAAGTCTGTATGTGTTAAGCAGTCACCCCTCATTCCCTTCTCCTTTCCCGCCCTTAGGAAACACAAGTCTGCTTTTTGTCTTTATGGATTTACCTATTCTGGGTATTTTTTGTAAGTTGAATCGTACAATATGTGTCTGGCTTCTTCCACTAAGCCTCATGGTTTCGAGGTCCACCCACGTTGTAGCAGGTGTCAGACCTCCATTCCTTTTTATGGCTGCAGAATACTCCATTGTATGGCTATATTATGCATTTGTTTATTCATGTATTTGTTGATGGACATTCGGGCTCTTTCCAGCTTTTGGCTATTGTGAGCCGGGCGTCCATGAACAAGCACGTGCAAGTGCCTGCTTGAGTGCCTCTTTCAATTCTTTTGGATACATACCTACTAATGGAGTTGCTCGGTCATACAGTATAGGTTTACCTTTTTGAAGAAATGCCACTGTTTCCCACAGCAGCCAAACCATTTTACATTCCTATCAGCAATGCATAAGGGTTCTAATTTCTCCACGTTCTCTCTAACACTTGTTCTTTTTCTTTTTTTCTTTTTTCTTTTTTTTTGGATTACAGCCATCCTAGTGGGTGAGAAGTAGTATCTCATTGTGGTTTTGATTTGCATTTCCCTAATGGCTGATGATGTTGAACATCTTTTCAGGTGCTTGGTGGCTCCTTGTATATCTTGTTAGGAGAAATGTCTGTTTAAGTCCTTTACTAATTTTTTTTTTTTTCAGTTGGGTTGCCTTTTTGTTGTTGAGTTGTAAGAGTTCTTTATATATTCTGGATGTATATTTGCTTTCAAAAACAGAGTATGACTCATCCTTTGAGGACTCAACTCAGATCCTCCAAGAAACCTAACTTCCCCAACTAGAATTTTATTTCTCCACAATCAGAGAACATGCAATGAAGACTTCATGTGGCCCACAAAGCCTAAAATATTTACCATCTAGCTCTTTACAGAAGATGTTTACTGACACCTGGACTATAGATTCCTCGAGGGCAGGGGTCCTTCTTGGCAGAGACTTAAATGCTCGAAATGATGGCCCTTGGTTACTGAAAAAAATCTGGTGTTTCGTCTTTAATGTAAAGTGAAGTAATATATTTTGGAAAAAATTCTTTCCCAAATGATTATGACCAAAAGAATTCTGACCTTCGCATTTCTTTATTTGAACACTTTACTTGTCTGCAATATCTGAATACCTTATGTTTCGGTAAAGCAGAATCAACAAAGTGTTCCTAAAATTTTGTTCACCAAATATTGTGGCTGAACTCTTAGGAAATGATTTGAAAAACAATTTACGTGCTTTGAAACCCTGATGTCTGAAACACAGCGTAAGACGGAAAACATCGTTATCATTTTGGTCGGTTGCTGTTTTCATTTGCTGCTGTGGAAACACAAGGATTATTGGCACAAAGTGTCACTCCGTTTATGGCTCCGGAACTAGCGCCAGCAATTACCTCGCGGATAGCAAAAGGCCTGCAAATATCTCAGCTTTTACCTGAAGAGGTTTCACACTGACAGAAAAAACATGCTTAAAAATAACCCATCCATTTTAGAGTTCCCCAAATGTGGACCTGTCCACATTGCGATTTCCCCCTTCGTCTCGGCGTCTCCCCGCGGCAAAATAGCACAACGCAAGAGGCACCTTGCCCTTTGCTTAGCTGATTTTGTCAGTCCCAGCCTAAGCATTTCTCAGGTCGTGACAATAGGATGGAACTGAGGCTCTGATTGCAGCCAGTGGAAGGACATTAAAAGTGGGGACTGCATTAACCTCTGGTTTTCTGTGTGAATGGCTGAGGTCTGGATTCAATGCTAATTAAAAGCAGACAGAGATTCACTGAGGTGAAGGCAGCAGAGAAATAGGAGTCTGTCTTTACGGTAGGTCGGCGGTAGGTAGGGCATATTTGCGGGGGCTGCGGGGGCGGGGGTGGAATGTGCTAGCAGGGAGTCGGGAAGCAGATATCCTTGACCCAATCAGCAAACTTTTTCTCCAAAGGGCCAGATGAGTAAATATTTCCACTTTTCGCAGGCCTGATGGTCTCTGTTGCAACTGTTTAACTCTGCCACTGCCTAGACAAGAGAAAGAAATAGCACGGCTCTGCTTCCATAAAACTTTATGTACACACAGGGGCAAAGGGCTAGATTTGGCCAATCCAGGTCTACACGGTCAGTCTGCGGTTTGTCTGTTGTGTTTTTTCCTCCTGCTGGCACCCTTTTGAGCATTTCTTTGTTTACAACCCACCCCAAGAAGGTGACCAGGGAAGGGAGAGAGATGCTGTTCACTCAGAGCCCATTTTCTGTTAAGATTCTGCTAAAGCATTCGTCTGGGGACAAGGCTAAAGTCATAGCTAATGTGGGATTGATGATCCATGGAGTTCTGGATACATTTTGGTAGCAGATTTAACTGGAAGAATCAAGAATTGACTGTTATTTATAGGCCTAAAGTAAATGGGGAGACAAGTTTTCTCAAGGCGCTGTGTGTCCACCACTCTTCTCTGATGATGATTTTCGTTCACATCTTGTTTGTTTTCTCTTAGTAAACTCGATGTCAATGATCTGGGCGTAGTTTCCGTGTAGATTATTTAGTCATATGCTGGGTTTTCCTTTCCTAACATAAATACTCCCAAGATGGCCTTTAATAACTTCTTTTTCTTCTTCTTCTTCTTTTTTTTTAAGATTTTATTTATTTGAGAGAAAGAGAGCAAGAGAGAAAGCACAAGCAGGGTGAGGGCAGCGAGAGAAGAAGACCCCCTGCTGAGCAGGGAGCCCGATGCGGGCCTTGATCCGAGGACTCTGAGGTCATGACCTGAGCCGAAGGCAGACGCTTAACTGACTGAGCCACCCAGGCGCCCCAGCCTTTCATAACTTCTGAGAAAACCTTGGAGTAATAGCATGGAATGGTCTTCTGTCATGCATTTTAACACTAATGGATGGGCAAATCTATGGTAAAGTGACAGAAGCTGAAACAGTGTTGAGCTAGTATAAGAAAGGGCAGACAGATAAATGGGATGGCTTCAAAATGCCCCCCCATCTCTACCCTCATATTAGGTACCATTTTGACCTTATTTATTTATTGCCTTTTTTTTTGCCCTTATTTAGACACCAGTGTTTACAAAAGAGAAAAGAATATTCACAAATCAGTGGTGGAAAGGGTGGGTTATGTAATAAATGATGACGGAAAAATTGAATTCAGAAAAACAGTTTGGAAAGAAAACAGTTTTGGACTTTGCCTCACACCAGACACTAAATAAATTCCACACAATATGAAGGGTTTAAGTGTAAGATATGCAGTATAATAAAATCCAGGAGAAAATATGGTTGACTCTTCAAACGATCTCTTTGCATATAGCAAAGGGAGGCACCAAAATGGAAATGCTGGTAGATTTATACATTTATGGCAATCTGTAATCTGCAACCAACTTATAAATTTTAAAATCATTTCTACAATTGAAAACATAAAAAATAAAATTAAAAGATCAACAAATGAGGAAAATATTTGCCAAGAAGAAGAAGAGTTAATAGGCCCACTATATAAAGAACTCACGTGACTTTAAAAAACAAACAGTATTTCAGTAACGAACAGGAAAAGGGCACACAACAGAACTGGAAATGGTCGGTGAACAGACGAAGTTGTCCAACTTCACTAGTAATCCGAGAAATGCAGAGTAAAACATGATACTAATTTTCATCCATCAAATCATCAAAAGGTAAAAAATGGTAACAGTCGAAACTGGCTTGGGTACCGTGAGACAGACACTTTCAGCCACTGCTGTGGAGCACTATATGCCCTTCCATAAAGCCACTTAGCGGTGTGCGTTCAGAGCCTGATACTCACATTCCCTGGCCTAGGTGGTCAGGGCTAGGATTTTATTAGAAGTCCATCCAAAGGAAATGATCAGAAATTTGACAAAGATTTTCTGCAATTGCCTAATATATATTTTTTTAAATTGGGGAGAAAAACATGGGTTGACAAACTATGGTCTATGGGCCCACCCTCTGATGCAGCCTGTAAGCTAAGAATGTTATTTTTTTTTTAAGATTTTATTTATTTGAGAGAGAGAGAAAGAGCGAGCAGGGGGAGGGGCAGAGGGAGAAACAGACTCCCCGCTGAGTGTGGAGCCCCATGCAGGGGCTCGACATGGGGTTCAATCCCATGACCCTGAGATCACGACCTGAGCTGAAATCAAGAGTTGGACGCTTAACCGACTGAGCCACCCAGATGCCCCAAGAATGGTTTTTTACATTTTTAAGTGTTTGAAAAAAATTCAAAGGAAGAATAATATTTCATGACATGTAATAATTACATGAAAGTTTTACTGGAACACAACTACACTCATTCATTGACACAGTGTCTATGGCTACTACATACTTTAGCAGTGGACGTGGGTCATTGGACAAAGGCTGAAGGGCCTGGAAAACCTCAAATACTTGCTATCTGGTGCTTTTTGGAAATACTTGCATTTGGCATTTTGCTAAGTGCTGGTATAATAAATAATGGAATGCTCACATAATATAATATTTGTAGCCATTAAAATGATATTTGCAGTTAAGTTTTAGTAACATGAGAAAATACTCATAACATCTTGTTGAGTGAAAAAATCTGGAATAGAAAATCTATTTATACTAGAGTTTCACAAGGAGTATTCTGTTGGCTAATAATAGAATTCATATATTGAGAAATCTGAGTTTAAAAACTTATGCAGGACCTTGCCTGGCTTTTATGATGCTATTTTGCAGAGTGAATCTCTATGAGGGAGAATACGGTAGGCTATGTTCCCTGATTTTTTTGTTCACGGATTCCAGTGTTTCATGGAACATAATCTTGGAAATGTTGATTTACATATAATGGTTTCCATTATTCTAAAGTATATTTCATGTTCAGATGTGCATGTACACACAAGATAAAAGTGAGTCATAACATTGACTATGTTTGTATATTGGTGATAGGATTATAGATAATTTTGGGGGGTTGTATTTTTATATATTTTCTAGAACAAGCATGCATTGATTAACAGAATATGGACTGATGTCTATTAAAGGAAGAAGGTTCTGGAATCAAAGTAGAACCTTTGAGTAAATTAGGAATATGTAGAATACTGTGTATATGCAGCAAAATTTCAAGTCATTCCATTTATCCAGTCTGTTTTCTCACCTGCCCCTTTTCTATGTATTTATGTATGTACATATTTAGGTAGATACCATTTAAAATAAGTGTCTAGATCACTTAGGACAGGTTTCACATTTTAATAGAGAAGCTAATCTCGTTTTTTGCCTCCAAGTAAGTAAGAATCATCATGTCCTCCCCGTCAGTCAAACTGGACCAGTTTCTTTTTTCTTTCTTTCTTCTTCTTCTTTTTTTTTTTTTGAGTAAACTCTACCCCCATCGTGGGGCTGGCACTCACGACTCCAAGATCAAGAGTCACATGCTCCACTGACTAAGCCAGCCTGGTGCCCCCTCCTTTTTTTAAGTAAAAGACTAGTTTTTTATTTTTATTTCTTTTAGAGAGGGAGGGAGGGGCAGAGGGAGAGGGAGAGAATCTTAAGCGGACTCCCCTCCTAGCGCAGAGCCCTACTCGAGGCTCGATCCCACGACCCTGAGATCATGACCTGAGCCCAAATCAAGAGTCTGACACTTAACTGACTGAGCCACCCAGGTGCCCCTTATTAGTATTTTTTTTAATAGACTTTTAACTTTGGAATAATTTTATATTTACAGAAAGGTTGCAAAGATAGTGCAGAGAGTTCCCGAACAACCCTCACCAGCTTCCCTTGATGTTGATGCCCTCCGTAACTGCGGTGCATTTGTCCACACTGCAGAATTAATAGTGATATGCTACTATTAACTGAACCCCAGAGCTTGGATGGGTTTCCATCAGTCTTTCGTTGATCTCCTTTTTTGGTTCCAGGATCCAGTCCAGGAAACCACATTACATTTAGTGAACTGGTTTCTTTTAATTCACTAAAAACTTTTAAGAGTGAGCTCCATCTCAGTTTTGTGATTTATCAAGCCCTAAATATGGGTGAAGTATCTGGCTGTCCCTTATTAAATTCCTTTAAGTGGGCAGGAGGTGTCCAGGAGACCCCCTACTTGGGTTTCTAGACTGCATGGCCTCTGCTCTGGATAAAGAGTTTCACATTTACAAGGAATTTTTACAAATATCTCAATCTGTCATCCCAGTCACCCCATGGAGGAGGCAAGGCACATGTCAGTATGTTCTTTCCCACTGTACTGGCTGGAGAATGAAACCTGGAGACAGGTATACCTGTGTTCTTGCCCAGGCTCTCATGCTCAGAAGGACCCCGTGTTGGTTTAAGGCTCTGGTGCAACCTTTTTGAAATTCTTCAACATCTACGAACAAGGGCCCTGCATTTTCATTGTGCATGGGTCCCTGCAAATTATGAAGCAGGTCTTGCCCAGAAGAGCTTGCCTTGCTTACCCGAGGGCACATGGAATCAGAGCAGTTGAGTAAATTTTTGAGTAAATTTTTGTGTGTTTCTGTCTTGGAGTTTATTCTTCCTTCTCCTACCCTCCAAGTTCCATCCACCTTGGGACCTATGCCTCGAACCCAGCCTTGTAGTCCATTCCCCGAATTCCCCAAAACTTCACTTTTCTGGCTCTGTATCAAAACGCCTCAGCATTTTTGCATGTAATTTTTGCCTCGGCAACTTTGACTTCTGTTTGAAAAAAAATCAATCTGAAAATTTGCTTACCTGTGGCTTAGACAAACTGCTCTACTAATTTATGTTCATGATAATTTCCTACTGGTGGCTACGGCCTCAGCAGCTATGCATATCATATTTCATTAAACAGGTTTTAAAATAAAATAAAAATGGCTCTATTTTGTTTCCATGTTTGGTTAATTGGCTCATGCTGTTGTCAGGCCTGAACTGTGAATTATAACTCTTTTCCTGAGGGGAGATATTAATTTTTATGCAGACATGGAAACATTTGCCTGAGCAGTTTGATTTTAAAACCAGGGAGCACTGCTTGGTGACCAGATAGTCAAAGTAATGCTTAGTGGCCTGGATGGTAGCTCCACATTATCCGTGTGGGCTCAAATACACTCGATAACATCATTCCATGGCTCTTGAGAGAGGTGAGGACTTCACCCCTGGCTTCGTATCACTGACAGAAATGGTGGTTTTGTCTGGGGGCAAAGGTCTGGATTGACCTATAAAGTTCTGGTTATATGGGCCCTGGTTGGCCAATAGAGTTGTGTCACGGTCATGTGCTCATGTTTAATTTACAGAAGCAACCACAAGAATTTAGGAAAGAGAGGGAGAGAGGGAGAAGGAGAGATAGTACAAGTTTAAAAATATTTCTGGATGGAAAAATGTGTAATAAAAAAACCCAACAGACAAGATAGAGTCAAATATGCACAGTATATATGACCGGCAAAAACCTAAAACCTCCAGTTTTCAAAGAACTCCCACAAACTAATGGGAAAAATGACACAATAGAAAAGAACCTTTGTATTTATAGTTATAGAAACTCAAATGCAAGTGAGGAATAAACTAACAAAAGGAGGCTTAACCTCATCAGCATTCAGAGGAATGTGGATTTGAAGAACAATTTTCACTTGTCCAGTTGCGTAAAAATAAAAGATTGATAACATTCAGTGCTGGTGACAATCTGAGAAAACAGACATTTGTGTATTGCTGTGGGAAAGCAGATGTAGAACCTTTAAGGAAAGCTATCTTTTTATGTTCGTAAAAATGAAAAAATGGATATGCTTTTGGCCCAGCTATGGGGATCCGTCCTATGGATTAAACACACCATAACATAAGGTATAAATATGGGTATATCCAGGCAGCTTTTTCTTGTAGTGATCAAACTGGAAACAATATGAATGTTCCTCGGCAGAAAAATGGCTGAATTAATCATGCAAACTCTTACTTGGAATGATTACTAGAAAAATGAATTATAGCTATATATATTGACTTAGATGCAGGGATACATTATGAAGTAAAGGGGGAAAACAATCTGGAAAAATAGAGTATGATATAAGTTCGGTAAAAAAAAAAAAAAGACCCTTTCTTTCACCTGCATGTGTTTGTATTCCAGCATAGTGAGAAATGTAGCAGAATACGCCCTGAATTATTATTATTGGCTATCTTGGGGGTTTGATTGGACTGGGGAATAGACAATGTGTGGCAAGGACTTAGCACTATATGTATTATAGTCAACATTTTAAGTGAATAGAGTATGGGGACACCTGGGTAGCTCAGTTGGTTAAGTGTCTGACTCCTGATTTCAGCTCAGGTCATGATCTCAAATCGTGAGATTGAGCCCCACGTCCGGCTCTGCTTACGATTCTCTCTCTCCCTCTCCTTCTGCCTCTTCCCCCTCCCCTCTAAAACGAATGAATGAATGAATGGAGTATGTCACCGTGTTTTGATTACAAATGTACAAATGCTTATTTATTATAAAGCAATGCAAAATAGCATTACATTTTTCTAAAAAAAGAAAAAAAGATTGTCAATTTTTGAATGTCTACCTGTGTCCTATTTGTGTGTCTGTGTGTGTGTGTGTGTGTGTGTGTGTGTGTGTGTGTGTACTTATGTGTATCTCTTCCTCTCTCTCCCTTACGTATTGGCATAATAAATACATGTAGTTTGGGATCTTGCTTTAGTCACTATTTTTAAGGAGGGGAGGGGCGGAGGGAGAGAGAGAGAATCTTAAGCAGGCTCCATGCCCAGTGCCGGAGACCAACACGGGGCTTGATCTCAGGACGCTGAGATCATGACCTGAACCGAAATCAAGAGGCCGCTTAACTGACTGAGCCACCCAGGTGCTCCAGAATCTTGCTTTAGTCACTTAACTGCATTTCCCATGGCATTTTAAGATCCTCCGTAATATATATATTTTTTAGTAGTATAGTTTTTAATGTCTGAATGGTATTTAAGTGAAATATCATGATTTTCTTAACTGTTCCCCTAATGTTAGGTATATGTTATTTGTAGTATTTTGCTATTATGGTTTTTGCTGCATGAATACTTTCATGCTTATTATTTTAATTCTGTTGATTCATTTAAAAAAATATGTTCTCTAGTATATGATTACTATTCAAACTATATAGGAATATTCATTGATCTTGTTACACACTGCCTTAGCTATGAAATTTTACATCAGATGTTTGAATTGAGATTCACTGTAAATCCTTTCTGTCTGTGGGCAAACCTTCTAAAGGCAGATCTGAAAATAATTTGCAAAGTGTTGCTTTCCTCTGCATTTTACTGATATCCCATCATAAGGGCACACATTACCACTTGTTCATTACAGGTAGAAATTTTAAATATACCAAAATGCCTATAATAGCTGAAAGGATCTCTTAAGAATTTGACAGCAGTATTGAAAATAATAACAGTAATTTGCATTGATCTGATACTCAACTGCGTGACTCCACTTTCTTTTTTAGAATAATGCACTGACACAGAATTTCTTATGCTGCTTCACTGCCCGCTCTGCACACATTGTTTAAGGAACTCTTTTCACTTGCCTGAGTTACAACAGTGTATTGGTGGAAATCGGAGAGAAGAACTAGGGCTCTCTGTCACCGATGTTTCCATACATCAACATTTCCTGTTTTTCTGACATATCCCTCTATCGTAGGTTCTCTTCTGTATTTAGGACGGGATTTTGCAAGCACCAGTAGGCTTTGAGACACCCCCCACCTTCCCCGCTCTTCTCTCTTGACACCTGTGGGATTGAGGATTCAGGTATCTCACTCTGATCTTTTTGTCTCTTATAAATGACTCAACTATACCCACGAGTCAATGGATGTGCATCGCTGGACTGTTTTCTATTACCTTTGGGGCTTGCCAAGTAGGTATGGACCTTGTCCTTCTTTCTCTCAAGACAGAATTCCTCCTGTGGACATCTAATAACACTAGAGATATGTTCACCTCCTCTTTCTAAGCAACCTCAGCCAGCCCAGGCAAGACACTTTGTATTTTTCTTCAAGATTTTATTTATTTACTTGACAGAGAGAGAGAGAGCATAAGCATGGGGAGTGGCAAGCAGCAGGAGAGGGAGAGGCGGGCTTCCTGCTGAGCAGGGAGCCTGATGCGGGGACTCGATCCCAGGACCCTGGGATCATGACCTGAGCCGAAGGCAGACGCTTAACGACTGAGCCATCCAGGCGTCCCAAGACACTTTGTATTTTTAAGCTTCGTTGGTCATGAACTAGGAGCTCTAAGTGATCTTCATTTAATTAGGCCTTGTTTTTTAGGATAAAGGGCTCACAGGGCTTCATGTTTTATTACTTCTCAAGCAACATCAAAATATGGTTCATATATTACCTGCCACACTCCCTTCTCCTGTTCTGCTAGAGAACATAAGATACTTGGGGTGGTAAAGACGTCTGTTTCAAACTCAAGTGACAGTTGGTACCATTTGAACTCAACAAAAGTAGAGAAGAAATGGAATGAATGCAAACTACTCACCCTGTTAGAAACTATTTAACTGATGGTCTGCACGCTCGGATGGTGCAGATTACTTCATACATGATATACCTTAAATTGAAATGCTCCATCCAAGATATTCGCCACTCACTTTCTGCTCATTTCTTTTTCTGCACTCAGAGCAAGTTTCCATTATGTAATCATGAGTCATCCTCTGCCCTCATCCTCCTCATCAGACAACCTCACTAGTAATTGACAATGGGACTGGTATTATGCTAAGCAAGGTAAACAGATGTAGCTCCCATCTCTATGACTTACATTCTAAAAATAGCACTTTGCAGGGCTATGGCAGTTGAAGAAAAATAAAAACACATGGAACAATGTCATAACAAAATGTTACACCAGCTGTTCCTCCTGGCCCCCTGTTTTCTTTGTGTGTGTGAGAAGTATAATGACATACAGCAAAATGTTCTAATCTGTAGTGTACAGTTCACTGAGTTTTGACAATACGTACACGTATGGAACCAACACCCCAGCCAAGAGAGGGAATCTTCCATCACTTCAGAAAGTTCCTTTGTACCCCTTCCCTGTTCATTCTTTCCACCAGGCAACCTCTGCTCTGATTTCTATCTCAGTAGATTAGTGTTGCCTGTGTTACAACTTCCTATGCTTGGAATCACAGGGTATATGCTCTTTGGCCTCTGCTTTCTTTTGCTCAACTTAATGATTCTGGATTCATTCATGTTGATACATGCATTTGTAGTTCATTCTTCTTATTGTTGAGTTGTATTTCATAGTATAGCTATATCCCAGGATTTTTTTTTTTTCCATTCTCCTATTGATGGGTACCTGGTCTGTTTGAAGTTTTGCACTACTATGACTAAAACTGCAGTGAACATTCTTTTTTTTTTCTAAGAGTTATTTATTTATTTATTTGACAGGGGGCTGGGCAGAGGGAGAGACTCTTTCAAGCAAACTCCCTGCTGAGTGCAGAGCCCGATGTGGGGCTCGATCCCACTAGCCATGAGATCATGACCTGAGCAGAAACCAAGAGTCAGACGCTCAACTGACTGAGCCACTCAGGCGCACCTGAACATTCTTTTTTTTTAAAGATTATGTTTATTTATTTATTTATTTATGTATGTATGTATTTGACAGAGAGAGAGTGAGAGAGCACAAGCAGGGGGAGTGGGAGAGGGAGAAGCAGGCTCCCCACTAAGCAGGGAGCCCGATGCGGGACTCAATCCCTGGACCCTGGGACCATGACCTGAGCCAAAGGCAGATGCTTAACCAACTGATCCACCCAGGCGTCCTGCCCCTGAACATTCTTTATAGAGTGTTGTTTTTGAGGACATATGCTTTTACTTTCTTTTGTTTAGTCCCTGGGAATGGAACTGCTGGATCATGAGGTAGTTTTATGTTTGACTTTATTAAGAAACTGCCATATGGATATATTGTTTTACATGTGCACTAGCAATGTATGGGAGTTCCCTTTGCTCTGAATTCTTGCCAACATGAGTTTGGTATTGTTAGTTTTTAATTTTTCAATTTAGATTTTTTATTTAAATTTAAAATTGTAGTCATTTTAATGAATATGTAGTGGTCTCTAATTGTGGTTTTCATTTGCATTTATGTGGTAACAAACAGTGTTGAGCATCCTTTCATGCTTTCATCGGCCATTCATATGTTGTCTTTTTTGACATGTCCAAATCTTTTGCTCAGTTTTTATTCAATTGTTTGTCTTTTTTGTAATTAATTTGTAGGGGTTCTTTACACATTCTGGATACAAATTAGATAGATGGATAGATAACTTCTTCTCCAAGGCTGTGGCTTGAATTTTCACTTTCTTAATGGTGTGTGTGTGTGTGTGTGTGTGTGTGTGTGTGTGTGTGTGTGTGTGTGTGTTTTAATAGAAATGTCTTGTGACAAGTAAAAGTTTTAATTTGTATGAAGTTCCATTTATCAGTTTTTAAAAAAATTTTAAGGATGGGGATTTTTGCATTCTGTCTAAGAAATCTCTTCCTATTTTTCTAGTAGCTTTATTGTTAAGCTTTTATATTCAGGCCAGCAACCATCTTGAGATATGGTGTGAGGTATGGGTCAAAGTTCATCTTTTTAAATTTGGATAGCCACTTGTTCCAGTGTCAGCTGTTGAAATCCTTTCCTTCCACAACTTGACTGTTGTGGAATCTTTGTCAAAAATCATTTGACCATAGGTGTGTCAGTGTTTCTTCTCTCTGTGGTATTTTGTTGATATATTGGTGGATCACATGCCCAAATCTGCTGTATTGATTGCTGTAACTTTAGAGTAAGTCTTGAAGGCAGGAATGTAATCCTCTGTTTTTATTTAAGAACTTTGGTCCTTTGTATTTCTATATAAAATTTAGAATTAGCATTCAGTTTCTAAACAAAACAAAACCAAACCTGGCTGGGCTTTTTTCCTGTTTTCATTTTAACCCTTGACAATTAACCTAATACTTTATTCAAGAGTATTTTGTTGCCCCCATGGGTCTGATCTATTTCCCCCAATACTTTGTTCCATTACACTATGAAGTTTTCATTACATTAAACAGTCTTGGTTTCTGAAAAATAAATACTTTAGAAACTCAAGTCTTATTCTGTGAACATGTCTTTCAAGCACAAATTATTACTGCAAAATCAAGTTTTGTCTTTTTACCTCGTACAAGAATTCAGGAAGACTTCAAAGGCAGATGTGGGCTGATTGCTGTCATTTGAACATTAGGAAATACCAACCTGGAGGAAGTCAGACATGCTTATCAACACGCTGTGAAGTTAAACACTGTCACTCTGTGAAATCGTTTGAAGGCCAAAGTGATTGTAAAGAACAAAAAGACATGGCTGAAAGTAAGACAGTGTCTCCTATAAAGAAGACACTCTGAGGATCTAGAATGTGGCATATTAAAACTTTATTTTTAAAAAAGATTTATTTATTTATTTTAGGGAGAGAGAGAGCAAGAGCCTGTGCATGAGTTGGGGGGGTTGCAGAGGGAGAGGAAAAGAATCCCAAGCAAACTCCCCACCGAACATGGAGCCAGATGCGGGGCTCAATCTCACAACCCTGAGATCACGATCAAGAGTCACTGGCTTAGGGGCGCCTGGGTGGCTCAGTTGGTTAAGCGACTGCCTTCGGCTCAGGTCATGATCCTGGAGTCCAGGGATCGAGCCCCGCATTGGGCTCCCTGCTCGGCAGGGAGTCTGCTTCTCCCTCTGACCCTCTTCCCTCTCGTGCTCTCTCTCTCTCATTCTCTCTCTCTCTCAAATAAATACATAAAATCTTAAAAAAAAAAAAGAGTCACTGGCTTAGGGGCGCCTGGGTGGCTCAGTCGTTGGGCGTCTGCCTTCGGCTCAGGTCATGGTCCCAGGGTCCTGGGATCGAGCCCCGCATCGGGCTCTCTACTCGGCAGGAAGCCTGCTTCTCCCTCTCCTGCTCCCCCCTGCTTGTGTTCCCTCTCCCGCTGTCTCTCTCTCTCTCTGTCAAATAAATAAATAAAATCTTAAAAAAAAAAAAAAGAGTCACTGGCTTATCCAACTGAGCGATCCAGGTGCCCTCATATTAAAACTTCAGATGATTATTTGATGGAAAATGCAAAATTAAAAAAAATTCTCAGACTTTGCAGACCCTTAATAATATGTCAACAGCAGTCCTAAGATGTCACTTTGAGAACCTCAGACACAACGTTTTCAGCCATCTAGTTTTCTGCTTGCTACCCAGTAGGTGTGTACCAATTAATATTGCTAGAGTATTTTTTTTCTTTATCATTTTCTGAATGACTGCTTATGCTCAGTAATGGAAGGGGTTACAGAATATTCAGGGAGACACACTGGCCATTGAATAATGTGGGTGCAGTAAAACACAGAGGGAAGAATTCTATTCAAGCACTCAGGTACCTACTGTATATTAGGAACTGTGCTAGGTGTTGGGTGTAGGGCAATGAACAAAACAGAGTTTCTCTTTCATGAAGCTTACAATGTATTTGGGAGGGGCGTATAATAATCACACAAATAAACATAAAAACACAATTATGAACTGTGATACGTACAAGGAAGGAAATGATCAGAATGCGGTGATAGAGAAAATCACTTAGACAGGGATTAGGGAGGGCCTCTGTGAGGAGCGGGCCTATTACCCAGGGCAAAGGACAGTCTTGCAAATGAAAGGCAGCCCTCCACCCTCAGAGTCAGAGAACCCCACAGTCTTGATCACAGGAAGTGGGGTTAAAGTGGGAAGCTCTGGGGGAGCTCATTTCCAAACTAGACCTTAGTCTCTTAGAGGTGGTTTTGTGGAAGACAGTGGGAGAGAAGGAAGAGGTGTGTACATCAGTAAGGTTAGGAAAATGGAGCTAAAAGGCAAGGAGAGATGATTGCCATCTAAGTTTCAGGGAACAGGTGGAAGATGGAGACAGCTTATAAGGCAAAGTTTTATGATTCAGGATCAGATAGTGCTTGGTGCATAGGAGGTTCATTCAGATGGATGGAAACATTTCCAAACCAATGAAAATGTGTAATGATAGAGCACCTTATTTTTTCTTAGCCTCACCTCTCTGAAAATTTCATTGTTAGCAATGCTTTTCAAAAAGATCCACTCAAGTTCCACTCAAATATATTGATGCTATGGGTCCTGGGGGAACTATTTATGGCTGAGATATTCTTTTACAAGGTCATTTTTGAACATCAGTGTGGAAATAAATTCCTTTGGGTAGAGACCAAGATATGTCCCATGGGATGCCAACTTTTTCTGAATATATTATAGCAGTGGTCACATTTTCAAGTGGTGGTCATATTTTCTATGCACATTATTTTCACTCGGGGCTACTATTTTGTGGGTCATCCGTTTCATCTGTGAAAATAAGAATAATTATACATAGCAATTAAAATATGGTGACCTCTTGAAAATATCACCTTGAGTATTTATAATCCTGCTCGTACCGTAAACATCATTTGTTATTAATTCAGCCATGAAACTAAATGTAACTGGAAGAGTGAAATAGCCCATGGGTCTTGTAAAATTGGTTTTAAAAGCTGGTTGTCTTAGGGACAAATGTAATGACCCAATAATCTCAATGTGTAGGATTTTCTTGAGGTGCGTACATCATTTGCACCGTTTTCTATTTTAGGTTCTCCCACTCATCTGTCTAGCTGCTCCTGCATAAAGAGAGTATATCAGAGCATCTGGAGTTCTGACAGACATCTGAGAGCATCTGACAGACACCAGGAGAACAAGTTTTTATTCAAGAGTATTTTGCTGCCCCCATGGGTCTGATCTATTTTCCCTTCCGTTGTAGTTAATATTCTTACAAACTGTAACCCTGTGCTGTGGGATATGAATTGCTGATATTTTGAACTGCACTCAGGATGATTGGAAAGATATGAATATGAATCGAAATAGTGAATCAATCACAGTGGAGATGAAGCTCTTTAGCAGTGAAAAACCACAACACGGAGAGCTCAGACGTCAACAAGGTACGTGGTGGACTTAGAAGCCTTCAGGATACTGCAGAACTTTCTGATTCTGGGCATGCCCACAGCCACAGCTAATGCCTTGGACAACTTTGCCAAGCCTTGTCTTCAACCCAGTTACTCTTACTTGAAAAAAAAAAAAAAAAAGACAAGGAAAGACAGAAAAAAAATGTGACCTAAAAATTGGGTGTGGTTCAATGAATGTCTAAAATGTTACTTATTTCTAAAATTTTCAGCTCCTATCAAATATATTAAATTAGTAGCTCCTATTTCTCAAAATTTTACAGTTGTCACCTCTGTTTCCTTTGCCATCTGAGTGAAGTGTTAGATTCTGTTTTTCCAAGAGCGTGAAGGAAGCTGGTAACAAAGGCAGCATATCCTACACTTTGGCTAATTAACTACAAAAGCCTTCCAATGGAGTCCTCATTGGGGCCATGGTTTTCTTGCTGGCCTCGAAGTGAGGGTTTGAACGGGGCCAGTATCACTGGATGTTTTCTCATTCTTAAAAAGACGACTCTTCCTAAGACTTTTGGATGGCCATATTTATCACTTCTTCTGAAATGAAGTGAATTTACTTGATAAATGGCTCAGCCTGGCTTCCGAGAGCTTGGGTGCACTTTTGTAGGTGGAAAAAGAGCTTCCTTGAGATTCCTGCCTGGCTTTCTTCACCTCATTGCCTAAACTATTTTTAGGTTTCTGTTCTCCAGGTTCTTGCTCCACCCCCATTTTAGGGTTTCAGCTGTAGAACTAGCTCTTACGGCACACTTATTGTTCGTGAAACCGCTTGATAAAAATGCAAATGTCAATCTTTTCTTTTTTTTTAAATGTAATTTTAGAAGCTCTGGGTAACTTGGTGTAATTGAACCGTAGGGGACATGAAAGAATGAGACAGCAGTGAGTCTTCCTGCTGTGTGTTTTGGCCAAGGCAGCCTTTTCTTGATGAAAGAAAGATTTTTTTCAAGCCTCTGCAATGGGATGACATTTGTAGTGGAATGTAGGAGACACCGATAGGGCAAAATACTTTTAAATAATGTCATAGATTCTTCCAGACGACACAAAGTCTAGAAAATATTCCTTTTCTCAGCTCAAATCACGAAGATCCCTGCTTCCCCTCCAGTCTGAACAGTGCAGAAGAGCAGGAATCCACGAGTCCTCTGAGCCCGTGGCAAGGAAGAGACCGTTCCCTCTCCCCTTTATGCATTGCCCAGCATTTGCCCTGTTAAGAGCAGCTCCACGGCTGAGGAACTGTAAACTACCGTGTGAAGGGGCCTTGACCTGAAAACACAGTGGAGAGCAGAATGTGGAAGTCACCTCTCTCCTTAGAACACAGGGAACAGTTGTCTTTGGCCCGCTCAGTATCTGGTGGGGGAGCCTCGCAGTACTTACGGGGCCTTGATTCTGGGTGTGATCATGGGGCCCAGGTCTGGCCCATGAGAGCCTTGTGCAGGCCTCTGGGTGACCTCTCAGGAAAGCATCGTTCTTTTCCACTGGTCTTATAAAGTAGCAGAGGGAGGATCCAGAGCGGCCAGCGGCCGCCCCCTTTGCCACCCTGGCAGGAAAGGCCAGTTACAAGAAAGCAGAGCCCAGTGAGGATGACCATCCAATATCTGGGCACCTGGAAAGAGCAGCATCGCCTATATATCCTTCTAATATTCCTGAGAAGCATGCAGGAAGGACAAATGGAAAAAGAGAAGAGGAAAGAGAAGGAAAGGGCAGAAGAGAGCTTGCTACTGGCTGTGAGACCCTGGCGAGTTTCTCTGGGGAATAATACTACCCACGTGGCAGCCCATTTTGAGGGTCAGAGGAAACGTGGAGGTCACAGAGGAGGCACCTGCCCCCCTATTGTAATTTGATAGGCGGCCACTGGAAGATCTGAAGGGATGGAAGTTATTTAGGGCTTCATATCAGCCTCGGAAGCACCCCATTCTGCTAACCTTGATTTTCCTCTGCTGGAAAACGAGAGGCTCACCTTTGATTACCCCTGAGGTGTCGTTTAGTTCTGATCCTGGCAGAAGGCTCCTTCCCTTGGGATGATTCAGGCACAGTGACCGCAGATGCCTGCCAGGGATCACTGCAGGATCTGGTTCTGTCCTGGCCTCCTCTGTCTTAGGAATGCAAACCAATACCACAGGAGATGGTGGAAAAACACCCCCAGCCACCAGTGCTTGCCCCCGGGTGGTCACATGAGACATCATCACTTTCTCTGTCCTGTGGAGCTACTGCGATCTTGGGCTTCCTTGCTGGCCAGTCATCCACCATGTGACATAGATCAGTTTTAATTCACTGTAGAATCCTCCTCCCAAGGGTATAGTTCAGCTAGGCATTTCCTGTCTCTGAACCGTATTGTGTTTAATTATTGGAAACTAAAAATCTTGTGCCTCTGATGAAAAGATGAGCTGGAACACAAGCATTTCAGCTGGATTTTTGGTCAGTTTCTCTCCCTTTCTCTGTTCTGTGTGTTGTCATTTCAAAGCCACTACTGCCTAGAAGATGCCCCACCTTGCTGAGGACCATACGGTTCTGTTCAGAGACTGTTCTAGAAGCACCAGTGGTTCCCACACAACTGGGAATGTCACTGACCGCGTGAGCTCTAGCTTTAGGAATGAGGGTCTAGGGAAGATGGAGAACATATGGGTCTGAGTATGGGTATATCTATGTTGTTCCTCTCCCCATTGAACACTGATTCTGTTCTTATTTAAACAGTATTTTGTTTTATGGGTATGGAAGAGACGGAAATGCTCACTAACTCACCACATTCACCCCTCAACTTCCCGTACTCCCTTCAAGCTAGGTTTGAACACGTCCTTAGTCCTGGCCAATGAACTCTGATTGGAAGTGACATGTGTCTCTCCTGAACAAAGCAATTAAGAATCTGTGTGTCATATCCATCTATTTCATCCCAAGCTACTTTGACCTTTTAAGGCTTATGTTCCAGCTGCAGAGCCACAAAATGGAGGATGAGGGACTGAATGTGACTAAGCAATAAACCTTTCTGCATGAAGTCGCTGGGATACCAGGGCTGATTTGTTACTGCAGCAGGGCTTATCCTATCCTGACTAACAGCTTGGAACTATGAACACATATAGGAGAAAGACATGGGCTTTATTCAGAAGCTAACCACAGTCCCTGGCATTTTAATTCTTAGTTATTCTTAATTTTCATTTTTGATAAATTTGTAAGCATGGGTGAGAGGAACGCTCCTGTTGGCCAAGTGCTGTCAGGGAAAGTGCCAATATCTGGAAAGCCTAGTTTTGGGTTCTAGTGGAACCTAGAAATTATCATATGGACATTCTAATGCACCAAAAATAAGATACATATGAATAACTCATGTGCATGAATCTGGAACCAATGGTCCTGTGGAGAAATACCCCTGAAAGTTCACAAAGGATGCAGTTCTTACGTGAAAAAAGCCTGACCACTCCTAAAATTAGTGGAGGTGCCATGACTTTCTGCCTCAGTGTCTTTCCAAAAACATAAGAGACTCTTATTTTCTCTACTCAGGCCAAAATTGCACACTTTCCTCATTTTAAGATGAAAAGAAATACAAATAATTTTTTCCCAAGCAGATTTATTTTTGCTGTTTATTGATCCCAAATTCTAAACCAAAGGAAAGAATTTTTAGTTTGGTGGTTATGACCGTAATGGAATCTCACCCCCCCCACACCACCCCAAAAGACTGATAAGGAAAAATTTAATAAAAATTCATCTCTTACCATAACATTTTCCATTGCATATCATTAGAGCTCACTGGTGATTAAGGATTTTTATGGTTAGTCACAGGAAAGAGAATTTGCTTTCTGCACAATACAGCTTGGGGCAGCTTTATTTCCTGATAGATTCACTTTTAACTTTGCTTCCTCCTCTTCTATGTTTATTTCTGCCATTTTATTAACTCAGATGCTAGACTATTCTTCAGTAGCCCACGTCTTCTCACAGGACCTCAGGCTTATCTTTCTGCCTTAGGGTTCGGTTTGAAAGTGAGTTCTCTCTTCCAGGTCTCTCCTTCTCTCCAATAAGTAGAAGATCCCTCATGTCAAGGTATTACAAACTTCCTTAGAATGCAGACATTCAGCTCTAGGCTTCCCAAGTGACAGTGCTTGGTAAATTGAGAGGGGTGCAATTCTACCAAGTCCCTTGGAGACCTTCCTTTCAGGTGTCACAGATTTATTATCTCTGCCTTGGGGGACCTGCAGGCATTGTTTCTAGATGGTAGTCTTCTCCTACACGTTATATAGTATGGAACAACTGCAAATGTCTATCCTCTTGTTTGCTTAAATTTTAGTACTTTGAGTGATCCAAGAGAGAGGAGAGTAAGAATGTACCCAAGACAGAAGCCATAGCTTTTATAACTTGTTCTTGGAAATGCTATACCATCACTTCTGTTGTGTGCAATCGGTCACACACACCAAGTCTGGTACAGTGTGGGAGGGGACTACACAAGAGTGTGAATACCAAGAGGCAGGGCTCATTGGGGGCCATCTTGGAGGCTGGCTACCACACGGGTTCTTTCTTTTCTGGTCAACCCTCTTATCTAGGGCTCCAGGACCTCCGACCTCCCTCCCTCCCTACCTCCTTCTCTCTCTCTCTCTCTCTCTCTCTTTTAAAAAGATTTATTTATTTTAGACAGAGAGAGATTGAGTATGAGCAGGAGGGGCAGAGGGAGAGAATCTCAAGCAGACTCCCCATTGAGCACAGAGCCCAACACGGGGCTCTATCTCACGACCCTGGGATCACAATCTGAGCTGAAACCAAGAGTCAGATGCTTAACTGACTGTGCCACCCAGGCGCCTCAGGACCTCTGAACTTTCGGTTCCTCCAGTGTGCCATGCTCACTCTAGCTGCAGTGCTTTTATACATGCAAAGCTTTCTTCTTGCAAAATTCCACTTCCCCTTCACTCGGTTAATTTCTGCAAACCCTCAGCTCAACCATCTATTTCCCAGAGAAGACCCCTCTGCTCTTAACATTGTTGTAATTTTACAACAGGTGCTTATTTTAATCAGTCTCTCTCTCTACCCACACTCTGGACTGTAAACTCCAAGTTAATGTTAGTTTTTGCTTATAAATATATCCTTGGCTCAGTGGCTGCTGCTAGGTAGATGTGTTGAATGGATAAATTAATAAATGAAGAAGGTCAAGGTCAGTACATGGGGAAAGTATTGAGAGGAAGTTCAGGTGTGTGAGGGTAATAGATGTGTGAACTGGAATTACATGAGGTGAAGGATTAGGCGTTTCTCTTTCCTGTGACATTCTCTGTTCATCTCCTTTTATCCATATCCTCTCCCTTCTCTTCCTTTCCTTCTTTCCCCCCTCCTCTTCTCCTACATCTTACTCTTTTCCTTGTCTATTCCACTTTACCATGACTGTGACATCTTCTCATCGATGGTAACTGTAACAGGGGAATCAGAGGTTGGAACAGGAAGATGAGAAGTGAAGTGAGCTGTGCAATAGAAGTAAATGTCTTGTAACACAGGCCTGAGTAGAGTACAGGAAGTTGAGGCAAAACTTTTCTAGACCAGGAGGCATACTGCTGCCTTGTTACAGAAGGGAGTAATTGGGGCAGCCTGTCCTGTATGTACATCCAATCATATATTCATTTAACCAATATTTAGAAGACCTTACCTGAGAATGGGCTGAGTGTTGGAGACACTCAGTTAAGGAGACAGGATACCTGATATCAAAGAGCCCACTGTCTAGCATCATGCTACTCAAAGTGTTGTCCATGTTAGAGAACTAAATGTGAGACCTGAAATCCATAAACCTCTTAAAAGAAAGCATAGGCCGTAATATCTTGGACATAAGCCTTAGCAACATTTTTCTAGATATGTCTCCTCAGGCAAGGGAAACAAAAGCAAAAATAAACTATTGGGACTACACCAAAATAATAAGCTCTTGCGGAGCAAAGGAAACCATCAATAAAACAAAAAGGCAAACTACTGAATGGAAGAAGATATTTGCAAATGATATATCCAATAAAGGATTAATATCCAAAATTTATAGAAAAACTTACAACTCAATGCCAAAAAACCCCACCAAAACTAAATAATCTGATTAAAAATGGGCAGAGGACCTGAATAGATATTTTTCCAAAGACATATCAGTGGCCAACAGATATATGAAAAGATGCTCAACATCACAGATCGTCAGAGAAATGCAAATCAAAACCATAATGAGATGTCACCTTACACCTGTCAGAATGACTAGTATCAAAAAGATAAGAGGTTAAGTGTTGGTGAGGATGTGGAGAAATGGGAATCCTTGTGCACTAAGGGTTGAAATGTAAATTGGTGCAACCACCGCGGAAAACAGTATGGAGTTTCTCAAAAAATTAAAAATAGAATTACCATATGATCCAGTAATTCTACTGGGTATTTACCTAAAGAAAACAAAAACACTAATTCAAAAAGATATATGCACCTTTATGTTTGTTGCAGCATTATTTACAATAGCTATGATATGAAAGCAACCTAAGTGTCCATTGACAGATGAATGGATAAAGAAGATGTGTATATACACAAAGGAATATTACTCAGGCATAAAAAAGAATGAAATCTTGCCATTTGCAACAACATGGGTAGACCTAGAGGGTATTATGCTAAGTGAGATAAGTCAGACAGAGAAAGGCAAATACTATATGACTTCACTTATATGTAGAATCTAAAAAACAAAACAAAGGAACGAAAAAACCAAAAACCAGAAGCAGAATAAAAAATACAGAGAAAAAACTTGGTTGTTGCAGAGGGGAGAGGGTTGGGTGGACAGGAAAATAAAGGGCATCAAGAGGGGCAAAATTCCAGTTATAAAATAAATAAGTCATGAGACGAAAAAGGCAGCATGGAGGATATAGCAATAGTATTGTAATAATGTGGTGTGGTGGCAGATGGTGACTACACTTACGGTGAGCATAGCGTAACGTATAGAACTGTTAAATCACTACGTTGTATACCTGAAATGAATATAACACTGTATGCCAACCATACTTCAATAAAAAACAAAACAAAACAAAAGTGTGATTCATGAGCTGACAGCATTAGCACCCCCCCGGGAATTTGTTAGAAATGTAGAATCTTAGGCCCCACCCAGATGTACTGAACCCAGATTTTCATTTCCACTACATGACCGGGTCATCTGTGGGTCTCTTAAAGTTTAGGAAGCACCTGGCTAGAAAGCAGAGACAAGTGAAAAGCCGAGGACAACAGGTGAAGGGATGTAGGCACGGGGCTGTGGGATTGCGTCGAACGCCATCTGGCTCTGGTCGGCTGCCGGAGGTCAGGGGATGGCAGATGAATGGGAATTTGAAAAGGGGAGGGTTCCACAGGGTGTAATGTGCAGAGGAGGGAGGATATACAAAGGCCCACTGGTGCTCAGAAGCGGGGCCCATTCAGTTAAGTGCATGATTTCAACCTGGATAAAACTAGAATTGAGATGAGAAGAACTAAGAGAAGAGGGTCAACACAGGGATGGAAGCAGGCCATGAGGGGTTAACTGTGCCCTCCTAAAAAGGCTTGGCATTGGAGGGTCACTGACTAATCTAGTTTGACTGGGAAGTTATTCTGAGAGGGACAGCAGCTGAACTAAAAATACTGTAATAATAACATTTATGGAGCATGTTATTATATCCTATCCAAGTACTTAAAATGCCTTATTTCACTTAACCCTTCCAACAAGCCTCTGAGGAAGGTGCTAGGACAACTTCTAGAGGTACATGCACATGAGTTGGGAGGGGCTAGTGAGAATGTTCCCTTGGTGATGTTCCAGAAAGGGGGAGACTCAAGTTGCTTCGTGCTTGGAGCTTGGGCAGACGTCTATGTTACACTATCTCAGGGGTGACAGATTCTGGAGAAGAAGGGATGAGAGCCAAGATTTCTCTTGTCCTTTGTTTACTGCTTCCGGTTCAAATTCTGTTTTGTTTGAAGCATGATCTCTTCTGCCTCCTGACACGGGTTATGCACCATCAGTCAGTTTAATGCAGAGACCCTAGGCAATTGCAGGTGCTCTGTGGGTGACCTGTAGAGCGAATTCCTTGAATAAACAGTGCAGTCGAAAAACGCCAGGTGCTCCATCTCACAACCCATAAAGTCAAACCTGGCTTTTGCATCCTGTGGAGAAACCATTTCTGCCAGGGTCGGCAGCAGCCGGAATTGGGAGGCAGGGTACATTTGTCTTAAGGCTCCCCCCCATCCCCTCTTTTTGGAAAACTGTCAGACTTCATTGGATTTCTATGCCTCATCAAAACACACCTGGCTTGTATTCATTTCCTTAGGGTTCTATCCTTCCCCAAGAAAATGTGTCACAATGTATCAATTAATTAGATATTAATCCTTCATAATGTGTTGGCCCATCAATAACATAATTCCCAGGGGTGCCTGGGTGGTGCAGTCGGCTAAGGGTCCGACTCTTGGTTTCGGCTCAGGCCAGGATCTCAGGATCGTGAGATCAAGCCCTGCGTTGGGCTCTGCACTCAGTGCAGAGTTGGCTTGAGATTCTCTCTGCCTCTCCTGGCTGTTCTCTCTCGCTCTCTCTCAAGTAAATAAATAAATCTTAAAAAATAGTAATATTATATCCCCCAGATAACAGATGCCTTGTATTTAGAATGATGCTAATGTGGAGTATGGTAAACAAGAGTAGAGAAGGTGGTCTGCTTTGGGATGCCTTTTCTCCCTTTCCCATGACATCTCTCTGATCTGTTTCATGAGTGAAGCTGGAGAAGGAAAGAGAAAAACATCTCTGCTTAACTGGTCTCAACTGTTCTTTCTCTTGGTTTTGCTGTTTCTCTGGCCAACACTAACTGACCTTCTAGGTTGTCTGTGTGACATGCATCCCAGTGGTTGGGCTTTCTCCATGGGGCATCAGTGTTTTCTCTGGAAGATTCTATAGAGGGTTACTTCACAACACATTTTTTTGTTGTGTCCATCTGACCCCAGAACTTTCTCTTCCATTTCCCCTTAAATTACTGCCATGGGTGGTACATTCCACAGCCACTTGCTGCTGGCTCCCTTCTCGCAGAGGGTAGACTTCTGGGGTTGGGGGCCTTTA
Organism: Zalophus californianus; assembly: GCF_009762305.2. Lineage (NCBI taxonomy): Eukaryota > Metazoa > Chordata > Mammalia > Carnivora > Otariidae > Zalophus > Zalophus californianus. Next base: position 118,864,067 of record NC_045612.1, on the reverse strand, counting down.
CCCAAGGAGGTAAATAAATAACTTTGAAATGCATTTTGGTTTAACAAACAACAAAGATCAAAACAAAATAGTACATAGTATGGCCAAAGGTTAAGAAACAGATACATAATTGATAGATGTCTAAGTTGACACAACCCCTTTGGAGAACAATTTGGCAATAAATATAAAAATCTTTAAAATATTTCAAATGTTTTTAGAGTCTGCAGTTCTATTTTTAAGATAAAAGACGAGGCAAATCAATTTGAATCTACACAAAGAAATAGCTACAAGGATGTTCACTGTTGTACCTGTTTTGTGAAAACTTGGGGTCTACTAAAATACCCAACAAAAGGGAATTGGTTAGACAAACGAAATTCTGTGTAGCTACTAAACATAACTCTGTACAAAAATATTTCATAGCGTGTGAAAGTGTTAAAAAATGGCTTATGAAACAGTACTATAACATGATTTTATTTCATAAAAGAACTCTACAGGTAAGTATTATTAAAAAAAGAAGGAAACCATTTGCTTCAAAATGTTAACTGAAGGATCGAGGAGTAAAGAGCGAAGGAAAAGAGAAGGGGAATGGTACATTTTCTTCTTCATTTTCTAGATTTTCTATAATTTCTACAATGCATGTATACTCCATTTTTGTCAAGAAAGCAAATAGGAAGAATCCTAGAAATACGGCAAAGAGAATTAAAGGCAGAAAAGTGATATGAAAATAAAAATAAATTTAATACACCAAAGGCATGCCACAACACCCAGCACATGAAGAAGCACTGTTCTCTTCAAGAGAATGAGAAGACAAGCCACAGACTGGGGGAAATATTTGCAAAAGACATCTCTGATTATGGTACCACTACACACTATTAGAACAGTTAAAATCCAAAACAATGACAATACCAAATGCTGGTGAAGATGTGGTGCTACAGGAACTCTTACGCATTGCTGGTAAAGAAAAATGGTACAGCCACTTTAGAAGACAGTTTGGCAGACTTTTTTTTTTTTTTCAAAAGTAAACATACTCTTATTATGTGATCCAACAATCATGCTGCTTGGCATTTACCCAAATGAGTTGAAAATTTAAATCCACACCGAGACCTGTGCATGAATGTTTATAGCAGTTCTATTCATGACTGCCCAAACTTGGAAGCAGCCAAGATGTTCTTCAGTAGGTGAATGGATAAGTAAACTGTGGTCCATCCAGACAATGGAATATTACTCAGCGCTAAAAAGAAGTGTGCTATCAAGCCATGAAAAGACACGGAGGAAACTTAAATGTATATTGCCAAGAGAAAGAAAACAATCCGAAAAACCTACACACTATATGATTCCAACTATAGGACACTCTGGCAAAGGCAAAACTATGGAGACAGTAGAAACATCAGTGGGTACCAGTGGTTAGTGGAGACAGGGATGAACAGGCCGAGCACAGTGGATGTTCAGGACGGAAAACTACTCTGCATGACATTATAATGGTGGATGCATGTCACTATACATTTGGCAAAACCCACAGAATGTTCAACACCATGAGTGAACCCTAAATCATGTATTCTGGGTGATGTGTCAGTGTAGGTTGTAACAGGTGTACCACTCTGGTGGGGATGTGGATAGTAAGCGAGGCAGTGTGTGCCTGGGGGTACGGGATAAGAGGAATCGCTGTACTTTCTGCTCACTTTTGCTGTGAACCCAAAACTGTTTTAAAAAATAAATTCTGTACAACAAAAAGAAAGAAGAGAGGGAGATGCACCCTGTATCCCAACTTGAGCCAAAGTAAAGACCCTTCACAGTTTAGAGGGAACATACGTAACAGACCCTGCTCCTGGGTCTTGAAAGAATTTTCTTTTCTGATTTGTCCTACAAAGGACAAGGGGCTATGTGCTAAAAAACAAACAACCTCCCCCCAAAACATCAAAAAATTGATATGAGTCACTTTTTATCAACTCCCTTGATATTGCCTGATGGCCTAATACCAAAGCTCAGTTCGGTAAATCTAAGACTGGAAAGAGCCACAATAAAATGGATAAAGAGCACAATTCTCTGATGATTTGGTTTTTACAAGAATAACATTTATGTACATGCAGTTGAATAGAGTAGACAGCAGAGTGTGCTGGCCATGATCTATAAATATTATTTCTTAAAATTTAGCTTTTGTTAAGGGAGTGGTTCCCTTCTTTGGCAAGTAGTCAGCATGCAGAGACTCCGTGTTATCGGCGCAGTGGGATGCAGACATTTTCAAATCAGCAGAGACGGTGATCAGGTTGCCTGTTGTGGAACTTGAGGATTTGCCCGGAAAGAAATCCATTCAGATCCTACTGGTGGGAGGCAGACCCACCCAGGGTCACCTGTGGGCTGGTGAGGCTTTCTTCAGAAAGTTCTTCTGGATTGACGTCCGACACATGGTTGGTCTGGGAGAGCTTGGATGTTTTATCTTTTCTCAAAGTCCAACTTTTCTCTTTTCCTTCCCCCGTTCACCTACCCAGCCTCATCACCACTTCCTTTCCTTGTTTCTCTCTTCCCCCTGCTGGTCTGCCCCTCCCTCCTCTTTGTCTCCTCCAGCCTTGGAGCTCGCTCCCCCATCGGCATGTGGTGCTCCTCGCCTTTCACGCAGAAGGGAGGTTAAATGATGGAAGAAGACAAAAGCATATCGAGCAAAGATTAGCTGCCTGGGCAGTGCAGATTAAGCAAATTCATTATAAAGATGAGACTGTTTTCTTTTGTTTCCTGTTGACAGCCTCAGAACGGCTCACTGTGAAGTGACCAGCATCTGGTGCAGCCAAAAACCTCTGCTTTTCTGCCCACAGGCAGTGATTTCTGAGGTTCTCTGTTCCTTTTCTCTTGCAGCTTTCTCTTGAGTGCATTTGTAGGGCAGGCCCAGGACTTACACTGTTCTTAAGGCTACCTGGTGTTTTTCTTCTGGCGTTTTCCACAGTCCAGCCACACTCACGCGGCAAGGAGCTTTTACATGACTCTGCAGCTGGTAACATCCTTGAAGGAAGAGGCTCAATGTTCTGTCCTCATTAATTGCCACCAATTGAGCTACACCCCGAGGAGACCAAAGTCTTTCTATGCATCTTTTAGAGTTCTATGAGGATAAAAGAAGTACCTGAAACATTTAAAAAAAATGTGTTACACGGCCAAGGAGATGTTAAAATAAAGGGAAAGTAATACCATGCTATGATTCTTTGTTGGTTAAATGTGTTGGGATTTATAAATGAAAACAGGCAATGATGCATATTTAATTTCTTCAAAAAGAGCAAATATGTCAGTGTGGTTGGGGAACAGAGAGGGCCGAGGTTACAGATAGCAAATCATGAGCATGCATTTTCCCTTCTGTATGTGAACTGATAAAGAACTCTCCAGAACTGTTTTGTGTTTCACAGTACAGCTTTTGCTGCCTCTGTTCAGCCTGAGGAGAAGTATATTTAAGGAAAAGGTAAATGTAAATAAGGAAACACAGGGCCAAATTTTTTGTGAGCAGAGTTATCTCGTTCCTTGGGAGGTTTTCAGGTGCTTGTCCTGACGATCCTGAGAGGAATATATCATAAATAAAATATGCAGAGGAATTTGAAAAAAAAAAAGTAAGAGGTGGTTTGCTTTACGTAAGGAGGATTGTTTGTGGCCAGTGAACAAGCTCATGCTGTTTAAACCTAGAAGCTAACTGGTTTTTGTTTTTGTTTTTGTTTTTAAAAGATTTTATTTATTTATTTGAGAGAGCGAGAGAGCAAGAGAGAAAAGAGAGTGAGCATGAGCAGTGGGGAGGGGCAGAGCAGAGGGAGAAGCAGGCTTCCTGCTGAGCAGGGAGCCAGATGCGGGGCTCGATCCCAGGACCCTGGGACCATGACCTGCAGAAGGCAGATGCTTAACCGACAGAGTCACCCAGGCGCCCCCTCTAACTGGTTTTTGTTTTTAACAGCTTCCTTGAGGTAGAGTTTACATACCATGAAAATTTACCCATCTTAAGTGTACAATTTGATGATTTTTAGTACGTTTCGAGAGTTGAGTAACCATCACCACAATCCATTTCAGCACACTTGCGTCATCAGCAAACCAGGGCCTGATTTTATCAATCGAATTTTCTTGGAGCACAGCCACGCTCTCCTTCACGTAGAGTCCAGGGCTGCTTTCCCTCTACAACAAAGCCGGGTTCTGTAGTTGCGACAGAATACTTCAAGCCTAAAATATTTACTAACTGGCCTTTTGCTAGAAAGGTTTGCAGACTGGGTCTTTAACGGGAAACACAAAAACCTGAAAACACTGAAAATTGCCCAGTGTGATGAAATGTGCCTTACTTATATAAACCCTGTTTTAGTTTTAGACAGTCATTCCAAGATTCGCCAGACCCATTTTCACATGCTATACCTCTCTTAGCCTCAATTTTCTTCATCTGTAAAAGAGGGGCAATCTCCATCTCATGGGGCTCTTATACATATGAAACTGAGATGACACATGTGAAATGGATTTAGCATAGAGCAGGGTACGCGATAAGGATTCAGTAAATGACTCCCTGAAACCCCAGATGTCGGTGTTTATTTTGTTGCTCAGCCAGAGAGAGAAAGTCGAAGCAGTTTGTAAAATTGACTCTCAGAGGAAAGTGTGGACATTTCAGGGAAAGCTGCAAGCTTCTGAAATACTTTGGGAAAGTATTCTAATCTTTTTTCCCAGGCCTTTGCCGAGGAGGGTAAGGTGGGGACCATTGCACCGGCGTGTGCCTAGAAATCCTCACCGCTCTGTGTTTAGGACTGGGGCCCTCGTTCTCTTCCACTGGGGAAACCCCACGTGTGGGCCCACATGGCCGGCTAGGTGTTCTCCAGTTGTCCAGGGCCCAGTTTCTGTAGAATGACATTGGGGCTTGTGATCACATGGTCAGCCAAAACCATGAATGAGATCTGGGAATCATCTGGCTGGACTTTTGAATTCTGCAAAAATCATGTGGTCCTAGGAGAGAAGAACTACATGAAAAGGATCAAGGTCAAAGGTTTTTGGAGTCAGAGGGAAAATGAATGTATATATCTGATGAGCCAAAGAAATGCAAAATTAAATCAAGTGAGGCAATCACGTTGGTGGGGGTAACAGGGGCTAATCTGGCGTGAAAATATGACTCATGTCAAAAGGATGCCATGTGCCATCCCATTTGAAAGTTTTGAAGCTGCTGTTACAAAGAATAAGAAGGGCCCCGGGAAGTTCCATCAGCGTCACGGTCAGGCATTCAGTCATGTTCTGCCCAATCCCCCAAATTAAATGGGAAACCAACCCCCAAATTGTGTGGGATGCCATAATGTGTTCGCAGCCTTTAACCCCGAGAAAACTCAGAATTAAGGACAGACGTGTTTCAGATAATCACAATATGTAACTGAGTCACTGATTTAGATTTGGCTAAGTTGAAATTTTACTAAATTTATAAGCTGAATTAGAATGTTCAAAGTACTCAACTATTGTATTTATAAGCTTACTACATTTATAAACATTACTTAAGAACTTGAACATTTTGTTTGTGAAGTCAGACAACTGTAATTTCTTAAAAAGGAAAATGAAATATATTAAATTTGTAAATTTAGTTAAACATGCTTAAAGCATTTAATTAACTGTGAAATGGGACTAACATTATTCAAGGGCCTTTTAAAGGTTATTCCTAAATTTTGGTAGCCTTATCCATAGAACAAAATTTTAAGCTTTTAAAAACTTAAGGAATTGGATTTTTGAATTTGTAATCGTAACAAACTGAATGTTGATTTTTAAAACACATGCACAAAACCCCAAACTACTCTTCTCTGTACAAAAACCTCCCTGAAGGATGGATAGACAGACATACACGCATGTGCACACACACACACACAGCCCACAGAAATAGGTGACCGAGTGGATGAAAGTAGAGAGTATTGTTGGTAGGAAGAGTGAATTCTCTTCTGTACAGCATTGTACTGGTGGGAAGGTGGGGAGAATGTCCTCTGCATGTCGTCAACCTGGATAAATGAAAGATGGCTGCACCTTCTTTGAAATTCCTTTCAAGAGGTGGGGTTCGTGTCTCTTTCTTTGAATCTGGGTGGTGCTGTAATGGCTTGACCAACATTTGGTAAGGCTGAATATGCTTCTACTCAGGCCCCAGCAACGTCTCCACCCTTGGGTGTGTATCCCAGTGAAACCGCCTCATGTGTGAACGAGGAGACATACTCACGGACGCCCACAAGGTACAGAACCAACTGACCAATGGACATTGTTCTCCACAGAAGAACAGATAAATACATTCATGCAGCGGAACACTCTACACAGTGGAAAGGAATAAACTAGAGTTATACATATCAAACCAGTCACAACTTACAGATCTGAAACTAAGGGAAAATAGCCAAATGTGGAACAGGCTTTCTCAATTTTTTTTTTCTTTACTGCCTCCCCAAAGAGCCTTTTTAGACATTTATTCCTAATTCTCTCCCGTGAAATTGTAATACGTCAGATCTACTGTGTATCTGCTTATGAACTATATGTACATCTGTGCTTTATCCACCAAGTTTTTAAAGTTTTTTTTGGCTCCTCTAAGAACCAATTATCATTCCAATTGAGAATGCATGGTGAAGAGGAACGCATGAAGTATGATACTCTTTAGGCAGCGTTTTTATTTTTATTTTAATTTTTTTGTAGTTTTTTAAAATTTTATTATATTATGTTAATGACCATACATTACATCATTAGTTTTTGATGTGATGATCCACGATCCATTGTTTTCATATAACACCCAGTGCTCCATGCAGTACGTGCCCTCCTTAATATCCATCACTGGGCTAACCCATCCCCCCTTCCCCCTCCCCTCTAAAACCCTGTTTGTCTCTCAGAGTCCATAGTCTCTCATGGTTCATCTCTCCCTCCGATTTCCCCCCTTCATTTTTCCCTTCCTTCTCCTAATGTCCTCCTGCTATTCCTTATGTTCCACAAATAAGTGAAACCATATGATAATTGACTTTGTCTGCTTGACTTATTTCACTTAGCATCACCTCCTCCAGTCCCATCCATGTTGATGCAAAAGTTGGGTATTCATCCTTTCTGATGGCTGAGTCATATTCCATTGTATATATGGACCACATCTTCTTTATCCATTCATCTGTTGAAGGGCATCTCGGCTCTTCCCACAGTTTGGCTATTGTGGACATTGCTGCTATGAACATTGGGGTGCATATGGCCCTTCTTTTCACTACATCTATGTCTTTGGGGTAAATACCCAGGAGTGCAATTGCTGGGTCATAGGGTAGCTCTATTTTTAAATTTTTGAGGCACCTCCACACTGTTTTCCAAAGTGGCTGTACCAGCTTGCATTCCCACCAACAGCGTAAGAGGGTTTCCCTTTCTCCACAACCTCTCCAACATTTGTTGTTTCTTTCCCTGTCCATTTTTACCATTCTAACTGGTGTAAGGTGGTATCTCAATGTGGTTTTGATTTGAATTTCCCTGATGGCTAATGATGATGAACATTTTTTCATGGGTCTGTTAGCCATTTGTAGGTCTTCTTCAGAGGAGTGTCTTTTCATATCTTCTGCCCACTTTTTGACTTGATTATTTGTTTTTTGGGTGTTGAGTTTGAAAAGTTCTTTATAGATCTTGGATACCAGCTCTTTATCTGCAGTGTCATTTGCAAATATCTTCTCCCATTCTGTGGGTTGCCTCCTGGTTTTGTTGACTGTTTCCTTTGCTGTGCAGAAGCTTATCTTGATGAAGTCCCAAAAGTTCATTTTTGCTTTTGTTTCACTAGCTTTTGGAGACGTATCTTGAAAGAAATTGCTGTGGGTGATGTCAAAGAGGTTACTGCCTATGTTCTCCTCTAGGATTTTGATGGATTCCTATTTCACATTGAGGTCTTTCATCCACTTTGAGTTTATCTTTGTGAATGGTGTTAGAAATGGTCGAGTTTCATTCTTCTGCATGTGGCTGTCCAATTTTCTCAGCACCATTTATTGAAGAGACTATCTTTTTTCCATTGCATGTTTTTTCCTGCTTTGTCGAAGATTATTTGACCATAGAGTTGAGGGTCCATATCTGGGTTCTCTGTTCTGTTCCATTGATCTATATGTCTGTTTTTGTGCCAGTACCATGCTGTCTTGGTGATCACAGCTTTGTAATATAGCTTGAAATCGGGCAACGTGATGCCCCTAGCTTTGTTTTTCTTTTTCAACATTTCCTTGGTGATTCGGGGTCTTTTCTGATTCCATACAAATTTTAGGATTGTTTGTTCCAGCACTTTGAAAAATGTCATTGGAATTTTGATCGGGATGGCATTGAAGGTATAGATTGCTCTGGGTAGCATAGACATTTTAACAATGTTTATTCTTCCGATCCATGAGCATGGGATATTTTCCCATCTTTTTGTGTCTTCTTCAATTTCTTTCATGAGTGTTCTGTAGTTCCTAGAGTATAGGTCCTTTACCTCTTTGGTTAGGTTTATTCCGAGGTATCTTATGGTTTTTGGTGCTATTGTAAATGGAATCGTTTCTCTAATTTCTCTTTCTATAGTTGCATTGTTAGTGTATAAGAAAGCAACTGATTTCTGTGCATTGATTTTGTATCCTGCCACATTACTGAATTGCTGTATGAGTTCTAGTAATTTGGGGGTCGAGTCTTTTGGGTTTTCCACATAAAGTATCATGTCGTCTGCAAAAAGAGAGAGTTTGACTTCTTCTTTGCCAATCTGAATACATTTTATTTCTTTTTGTTGTCTGACTGCTGTTGCTAGGACTTCTAGTACTATGTTGAACAATAGTGGCAACAGTGGGCATCCTTGACGTGTTCCTGATCTTAAGGGAAAGGCTCTCAGCTTTTCCCCATTGAGGATGATATTCGCTGTGGGTTTTTCATAGATGGATTTTATGAACTTGAGGAATGTTCCCTCTATCCCTATACTTTGAAGAGTTTTAATCAGGAAAGGATGTTGTATTTTGTCAAATGCTTTTTCTGCATCAATTGAGAGGACCATATGGTTCTTCTCCCTCCCCTTATTAATGTGTTCTATCACATTGATTGATTTGCGAATGTTCAACCACCCTTGCATCCCGGGGATAAATCCTACTTGGTCGTGGTGGATGATCCTTTTAATGTATTGTTGGATCCTATTAGCTAGGATTTTGTTGAGGATTTTGGAATCCATATTCATCAGGGATATCGGTCTGAAATTCTCCTTTTTGATGGGGTCTTTGCCTGGTTTGGGGATTAAGGTAATGCTGGCCTCATAGAATGAGTTTGGAAGTTTTCCTTCTGTTTCTAATTTTTGAAATAGCTTCAGTGGAATAGGTATTCTTTCTTCTTTGAATGTTCGGTAGAATTCCCCAGGGAATCCATCAAGCCCTGGACTCTTGTTTTTTGGGAGGTTTTTGATCACTGCTTCAATCTCGTTACTGGTTATTGGCCTATTCAGGTTGTCAATTTCTTCCTGTTTCAGTCTTGGCAGCTTATAGGTTTCCAGGAAGGCCTCCATTTCATCCAGATTGCTCAGTTTATTGGCATATAGTTGTTGATAATAATTTCTAATAACTGTTTCTATTTCCTTGGTGTTAGTCGTGATCTCTCCCCTGTCATTCATAATTTTATTAATTTGGGTCCTTTCTCTTTTCTTTTGGATAAGCTGGCCAGTGGTTTATCGATCTTATTAATTCTTTTAAAGAACCAACTTCTAGTTTCATTGATCTGATCTACTGTGTTTCTGGTTTCTAATTCATTGATTTCTGCTCTAATTTTAATTATTTCTCTTCTAATGCGTGACTTAGGCATCATTTGTTGCTTTTTCTCTAGTTCTTTAAGGTGTAGAGTTAGTTGGTGAATTTGGGATTTTTCTATTTTTTTTGAGTGAGGCTTGAATGGCTATGTATTTCCCCCTTAGGACTGCCTTTGCAGTATCCCATAGGTTTTGGACCGATGTGTTTTCATTCTCATTGATTTCCATGAATTGTTTAAGTTCTTCTTTGATTTCCTGGTTGACCCAAACATTCTTGAGCACAGTGGTCTTTAGCTTCCAAGTGTTTGAATTTCTGCCAAATGTTTTCTTGTGATTGAGTTCCAGTTTTAAAGCACTGTGGTCTGAGAATATGCAGGGAATAATCTCAATCTTTTGGTATCAGTTGAGACCTGATTTGTGACCCAGTATGTGGTCTATTCTGGAGAAAGTTCCATGTGCGCTTGAGAAGAATGAGTATTCTGTTGTTTTAGGGTGGAATGTTCTGTCAATATCTATGAGGTCCATCTGGTCCAGTGTATCATTCAAAGCTCTTGTTTCCTTGCTGATTTTCTGCTTAGATGATCTGTCCATTGCTGAGAGTGGAGTATTGAGGTCTCCTACAATTAACGTATTGTTATCAATATGACTCTTTATTTTGGTTAACAGTTAGTTGGCTTATGTAGATGGCTGCTCACATGTTGGGGGCATAGATATTTACAATTGTTAGATCTTCTTGTTGGGTAGACCCTTTAAGAATGATATAGTGTCCTTCTGTGTCTCTAATTACAGACTTTAGTTTAAAATCTAATTTGTCTGATATAAGAATTGCTACCCCAGCTTTCTTTGGAGGTCCATTGGCATGGAAGATGGATTTCCATCCATCCCTTCACTTTCAGTCTGGATGTATCTTTAGGTTCAAAATGAGTCTCTTGTAGGCAGCATATGGATGGGTCCTGTCTTTTTATCCAATCTGCAACCCTGTGCCGTTTTATGGGAGCATTTAGGCCATTCACATTGAGAGTGATTATTGAAAGATATGAATTAATTGTCATCATGTTGCCTGTGAAGACGTTGTTTTTATAGATTGTCCCTGTAAATTTCTGTTGTATATCACTCTTGGGGTCTTTCTCCTTTTATAGAACCCCCCCTTAATTTTTCTTGCAGGGCCAGCTTAGTGGTCACATATTCTTTCAGTTTCAGCCGGTCATGGAAGCTCTGCATCTCTCCATCCATTCTAAATGACAGCCTTGCTGGATAAAGTATTCTTGGCTGCATGTTCTTCTCATTTAGTACTCTGAATATGTCTTGCCAGGACTTTTTGGCTTGCCAGGTCTCTGTGGATGGGTCTGACGTTATTCTGATGTTCCTCCCTCTGTACGTAAGGAATCTCTTCCCCCTAACTGCCCTTAAGATGGTTTCCTTGGTTCTAAAATTTGCAACTTTTACTATTACATGCCGGGGTGTTGGCCTGTTTTCCTTGATCTTGGGAGGGGTCCTCTCTGCCTCTAGGACGCGAATGTTTGTTTCATTTCCCGGATTAGGGAAGTTCTCAGCTACGATTTGCTCAAATACATCTTCTAGTCTGCTCTCTCTCTCCACTCCCTCCGGGATTCCAATTATTCTGACATTGGAACGCTTCATGGTGTCACTTATTTCTCTGATTCTATTTTCATGGATTCTGAGTTGTTTTTCCCTGGCTTCCTCTTTTCCCTTTTTATCTATTATATTGTCTTCCAGGTCGCTTATTCGTTCTTCTGCCTCACTTACCCTAGCTGTTAAGATGATCTAGATTGGATTGGATCTCATTGATAGCATTTTTAAGTTCTGCCAATTCAGCTTTCATTTCTGCCCTTAGAGACTCTATGTTGCCATTAATTGATTTCTCCATTCTAGCCATTGTCTTCACAATTGCTAGCCTGAATTCCATCTCCGACATCTTGGTTATATCTGCATCCATTTGTAAATCTGTGGCATAAGTCATAATCTTTGAGTCTTTTCTATTTTGGGGGCTCCTCCTCCCAGTCATTCTGTTGATGGGTGTTTGAGGGAATGTATAGCGTCCAAATTATCGACCAGAACCCAAGTAAGATGCACCTGTTTTCTTGGGACCTTAGGGTTGCTGGCCTCTTGTTTGCCCAGCCTGTCTTCTGGGGGAGGGACCTGCTGCGCTGTTGCTCAGGCAACCCTGTTTGGGTGGAGTTGCCCTGCCCCCCGTGGCGGGGGATGGGCTCAGCGGGAATCAGTTTTTGGGGCTCTTGTTCTCTGGTGGCTTTCCCTGGTGGCTTTCCGTGTCTCTTCCGAGAGTCAGAGCAGAAGAGACCGTTTCCAACCCTCTGCCTCAGAGCAGAGAGATCACAGTCTGTTCTTCAGTGAGCTCTCCAGGTCACACTATCTCCAGTTCTGTCCGTGCTGCTATAAACTGCAGCATCCTGGGTTGTGCGCCCCTCTGCAGTGACCCCAGTCCTGCCTCCAGGTCGGGGCTCGTCTCTGCCCTTTGTGCTTCTATAACCGCCAGCCGCTCCCAGTTTGCACACACGACCCTGCCGCCCCGGGGGCTGCCCTAAAGTCCTTTCCCCCCCGCCGCCACTGGTCTGCGAGTCTGTGGTCCATCCCCAGCGAGTGACACTGTCGCTCACCGGCGGTGTAGGATCCCCACGGCCAGGCTCCCTCCCGCTGCCATTTATACTCCAATATCTGCCCGCGGAATCAGGGCTCCCCGCTTCCTACCTCGAAACCAACCGCCTGTGATATTCTGTTTGTAGAGATCCAGATCTGCTTACATCTCAGGCTGGTTTTGTGGGTGCTCAGAGTGGTCTGGTAGATATCCAGCTCAATTCTGGGGGCCAGTTGAAATAGGGTCCCCTACTCCTCCGCCATCTTTCTTTCAGCCCCCAAATTAATTTAGGCAGCATTTTAAAGCATGCACAGCAGTAATGGTTTGCTGATGGCCACATACATATGCAGTAAAGACATAAAGGAATACTTTGGAACGGTAAATACCAATTCTGGGAGAAGCGTCAGCTCGCGGGGACCGGGTGGGAGGAAAATGAAATTGGAGGCGGGTGCACGGGGGGACTTCAGGTGTGTTGACGGGTACATTTCATAGGCTGCAGTCACCACATCACGTGATAAATGCAATCAGTAGTCACCAGTGTATTTTTAAACATGTATGGTATAACATCAAGTCACACGAAGTTGTAGGTCACAAACAGAAACTACCCTCGCTCCTGCAAAAACCCAAAAGATGTGCGTGAACTGTTGCAATCACGGATATATGTGGGGAGGGGCAGGAATCAGTTGGCATGTATCATCTTAATAGAAATTTGGGAAAGATAGCAATGTCCATCAGAACAAAGCAAATCCCACAGGTTTGGGGCGTGGAACACACGCCATAGAGTTTGTAATTTCTGAATTAGGCTCATGAAGTAGCTTTCATGGAATATGCGTCTGTATGTTTAATTTTTCCTTTATTCAGCATGTTGACTATATCACACACGTTGGCTGCTCTCCCCTGGCCTGCACCGCCTTCACCTCTTAATTATATTATGACTTCACCTCTTAATTATTTTATGACTTCATCTGAAGGCGAGCGCCGGGCAGTTCATAAAAACCCCAACGTTTTGGCTCACTTTGTTACGTTAGGTATTTTAGGCTTTCGCTCATTAAAATATTTTCTCCACATGTATGCGTACTTATACATCGTTATGTATATATAATAGAAATAGAAATATATGAACACCCATTTCTACAGCATCTGTCTTCCATAATGAGACCCAGCAAGCATAAACAGTTTTGGTTTGTGCACATTGAGTATATCAGATTTTACATATTTTATTCTATTGTGCATTAAAGAAATGCATTATAACAGAGCCATGTAATTTCTTTCATAAGTGATGCAGTACTTTAATATGTAACCACATAAGAGGCCCCTTTTCCCAAGCTACTACTGAATGAATGGCCATGACAATTGTTATGAAAGAGAGGAAGTCTGGTTACATGTAGCTATCATAACTTATTTCCAGATGAGTCTTTAGTTATAGTTCCTGTAATTCTACAAAGGATAAGGAAGGGAACTAGGGCAGTTTATAAACATTTTTCTCTTTTTTTCCGGAAGTATAATTAACATATCGTGTGATATAAGTTTCAGGTGCACAATATAATGATTCAACAATTCTATATATTACCCAGGGCTCATCACAATAAGTGTACTCTTGATCCCCTTATAAAGGGAACATTTATCGGTAATGCCCCAAGGGAAGGTGTGCCTTTCTTTGTGCTAGGGATTGAGGTGAGTGTTGCACTCACTCTTCTTCTTTCCCAAGCTTCTGGGTGATGGAGAACATAAAGTACCAAAAATCAAATGATGTCAGCATTATTAATGGTAGGATGAAAATCTCTTAACTCACAAATGTAGAGTTCTCTGGAATGAAACATGCTTTAAGGGAGATGTCAGCATGGACATCCTAGATGTCCTCCTTGAACCTAGATCCCTCTATTTGCCTGTCAGAAGAGTGGAGTCTAAAGGGCAGTCTCTGTGTCCACTTCCCCACATTACTTCAGGGGGTACAAGCCTGCCTTGCTCACAGGGTGGCTGGTGGGACACATTGAGAGAGAAGGAATGGAAAGTTTCCTTTTCACAGGGAAGCTCTGTCCGGGAGGCCCATCCCATGAAAGTGGCACATAAAGATGGAGGACTTTCTCCTGAAATGCTACCTAAGCACACGAAGGGCAAAGACAGAACGTGCCTGACTGGACTATGGCCTTTAAATATGTGTGTTACATATTCCATTCAACTGATCAAGAAAAATAGCACCCTATGAATACCCTAGACTCTAAACAATGGGCTTTCATGCCTTCTGTTGGGAGGAGCTTTTGGGGAGACAGAGACTGGAGGAGTTCCTGCCAACTCTTGGCCGTCAGGTGGAGAGGCATGGAAGTCCCTTCTTGTATGGAAACCTAAGGAGGTGTGTTGATGTGGCGGGGTGGTGTCAACATTCCTCTTTCACCCAACAAGGATTCCCTAGCCCCAACCAGAAGGTCATCCATCGGACTGGGGCCTCTGAAGTGTGCTGTTCAAGTCAATGTGGTAGCAGAGGATAGAAGGTAGCATTTATCGAGTGTCTACTATGTTCCAATAATTCTATACACTTACCGAATTCCACCGTCATATCATGTAATGCTCACGGTAATCTGGTGGAGTTACATCTCACACCAGGGGCAGGCTCTAAAGTTAGATAGGAAGGCTCTATGGTCCAAATTAGCCATGAAGATCCCTTAGGAAAAGTGCCACACTGGCAAGAGATTTACCATTTCTTAGTGGGCCCAACGTGGCCGCTTTTCTCACCAGCTTTGGAACAGAATTGTGGTTTTTGCTTTTCAACCAAATGTGAGGTAAATAAAATAGTTGTCTGTTTAGGGAATACGTTGTGTATAAAATATGTATCTTTTGAAACTGCAGCTTATATGTAGCTAGTGAGATGCATGTACTATATGAGGCAGTAAGAATGGGGAGCAAATGAGGGTGCAGCCATCCATGGATGATTCCTACCTCACACTAGTGCTCGATCATGCACTTTCTGAGTGAAAAGGAGAGCAGAATGGTATTTCCTTCTTTTTGTAATTTTTTAACTTGAGTATATTTGACACCCACAATGTTACATTAGTTTCAGGTGTACAACATAGTGATTCGATGACTATACGTTATGCTGTGCTCCCCACAAGTGTCCCTCCCATCTGTCACCATGTAACACTATTACAGTACCATCAGCTCTATTCCTTCTCTTGCGCCTTCCATTCCCATGACTCATTTATTCTATAGCTGGAAGCCTGTATCTCCCACCCCCCTTCACCCATTTTGCCTAACACCCCACCCCACCCCTGGCAACCATCAGCTCATTCCCTGTATTTATAGGTCATATTCTGCTTTTTGATTTTGTTTGTTTATTCATTTTTTTCTACATATGAGTGAAATCGTGTGGTATTTTTCTTTCCCAATCCGACTTACTTCACTTAGCATAATACCCTTTAGGTTCATTTATGTTGTCTCAAATGGTACAATCTCATCCTTTTTTATGACTATGTCATATTCCATCCTGTACACAGCCACACGCACACTCCCCCACACCCCCACACACACATACAGAGCACATCTTCCTTAGCATTTATCTATGGATGGACACTTAGGTGGCTTTCATATCTTGACTACTGTAAATAATGCTGCAATAAACATAAAGGTGCATAAATCTTTTTGAATTAGTGTTTTTGTTTTCTATGGGTAAATACCTAATAGTGGAATTATTAGATCATATGGTATTTCTTTTTTTTTTAATTTTTTTATTGTTATGTTAATCACCATATATTACATAATTTGTTTTGGTGTACTGTTCCATGATTCATTGTTTGTGCATAACACCCAGTGCTCCATGCAGAATTGCCCTCTTTAATACCCATCACCAGGCTAACCCATCCCCCTACCCTCCTCCCCTCTAGAACCCTCAGTTTGTTTTTCAGAGTCCATCATCTCTCCTGGTTCGTCTCCCCCTCTGACTTACTCCCCTTCATTCTTCCTCTCCTGCTATCTTCTTCTTTTTCTTTTTTCTTAAAATATGTTGCGTTATTTGTTTCAGAAGTACAGATCTGTGATTCAACAGTCTTACACAATTCACAGCGCTCACCATAGCACATACCCTCCCCAATGTCTATCACCCAGCCACCCCATCCCTCCCACCCCCGACCACTCCAGCAACCCTCAGTTTGTTCCTGAGATTAAGAATTCCTCATATCAGTGAGGTCATATGATACATGTCTTTCTCTGATTGACTTATTTCACTCAGCATAACACCCTCCAGTTCCATCCACATCGTTGCAAATGGCAAGATCTCATTCCTTTTGATGGCTGCATAATATTCCATTGTGTATAGATCATATGGTATTTCTATTTTAAATTTTTTGACGAAACTCCATACTGTTTTCCACAGTGGCTATACTAATTTATATTCCCATCAACAATATACAAGGGTTTCTTTTTCTCTATGTCCTCGCCAACACTTGTTATTTCTTGTCTTTTCTATTTTAGCCATTCTAACAGATGTTAGGTGATGTCTCATTGTGGTTTTGATGGGCATTTCCCTGATGCTTAGTGATGCTGAACATCTTTTCATGTGTCAGTTGGCCATCTGAACGTCTTCTTTGGAAAAATATCTATTCAGGTCCTCTGCCCATTTTAAAATCATACTTTTTTTTTTGTATTGAGTTGTATAAGTTCTTTATATATTTTGGATATTAATCCTTTATTGGATATATCATTTGCAAATATCTTCTCTCATTCAGTAGGTTGCCCTTTTCTTTTGTTGATTGTTTCCTTTGCTGTGCAGAAGCTTTTTATTTTAATGTCATTTTAATAGTTTATTTTTGCTTTTGTTTCTCTTGCCTCAGGAGATGTATCAGGAAAATATTGCTAAGGCCGATGTCAGAGAAATTACTGCCTGTGCTCTCTTCTAGCATTTTTATGGTTTCAGGTCTTACATTTAGGCCTTTAATCATTTTGAGTTTATTTTTGTGTATGATGTTAAAAAAAGCAGTCCAGTTTCATTCTTTTGCATGTAGCTGTCCAGTTTTCCCAGCTTACTGAAGAGACTATCTTTTCCCCATGTATATTCTTGCCTCCTTTGTCATAGGCTCATTAACCATAAACCATATAATCGTGGTTTTATTTCTGGGCTCTAGTCTGTTCCATTAATCTATATGTCTATTTTTGTGCCAGTACCACACTGTTTTGATTACTACAGCTTTGTAGTATATCTTAAAATTTGGAATTGTGATACTCCCAGGTTCGTTTCTCTTTCCCAAGATTTCTTTGGCTATCTGAGATCTTTTGTGGCTCCACACAAATTTTAGGATTATTTGTTCTAGTTCTATGAAAAATGCTTTTGGTATTTTGACAGAGATTGCCTTGCATCTATAGATTGCTTTGGATAAGGCAGACATTTAACAATACTGATTTTTCCAATCCATTCCTTCTCTCTTAACTTAGGTTTTTTTTTTTTTTTTGCCAAGATTATATAATTAAATTTATCTGATTGGGCATACGATGTGGCTGCATTATATGGCATATTAGTCAGGGTGAGGCTAGGCCATGTTGCGGTAACAAACTGATCCTGAAGTCTCAGAGGCTAAGCCCAAGAAAGGCATATTTCCTACTCATGTGAAGTCTAATAGGAGACCGTGACTCCTCAAGGCAGCCATCTTCCTTTTGAAGACTCAGCAACTGAGGCTGTTTCCATCCTGTGTCTTTGCCATCTATCTCATCTTGTAGCCTCTGCAATCAAGTCTCTAGAGAAGAGAGCTGAAAGGTCATATACTGGTTCTTAAATGCTTTGGCCCAGAAGTGACAAACATCACAAGCTCACAGTTTACTGGACAGAACTAGGTCCATAGACTTATTCAACTTTAAAGAGTCTGGGAGATCTGGGGGTGCACATGGATATGGGGAGAGCAGTAAACGTCTCTGCCACAGATTGTGAATTTAATAAGGAGCAATTCTGTGCATGGCTTTGTTCTAAGCACTTTATGTGCATGATTCAATTTAATCTATGAGACAAGTAGTACTTTTATCTGTACTTGAAGTTGTGAAACAGAAGGCTAGAGTCACTAAATGACTAGTCTAAATGTTCCCAGTTAATAAACAACAGAGCCAGGACGTGAACCCACTTTTATGTACATCAGAGCCACTAATCCAGGTACTTGTCATTGAGTCATTCATCAGCCCTCTCATCACACTTTAAAACTGTCCAGGGGGTGCCTGGGTGGCTCTGTCGGTTAAGCGTCTGCCTTCTGCTCAGGTCATGATCCCAGGGTCCTGGGATCGAGCCCCACATCGGGCTCCCTGCTCAGCGGGAAGCCTGCTTCTCCCTCTCCCACTCCGCCTGCTTGTGTTCCCTCTCTTGCTGTGTCCCTCTCTGTCAAATAAATAAATAAAATCTTAAAAAAAAAAAGACTTTAAAACTGTCCGTTGGGCCTATAACTGAATATGCATTGTGGTTTATCCTAAACCAAAGGATTTGATTTGTATTATAATTGAGGCAGGCTACCTGGTCTTGAGAGGTTTTTTCCCCCAAGTATTTCTTTTGGATGTATATGTAACATATATTCTTCTGCCCTCTCTTTCTTTTAAAAAAAATGTATCCTCTTCTATTATTTCCTCTTTTCTCCCCTGAAATGTCTTCTTTGCTCCTCTCACACTGAATTCACAACTTTATACTTATATAGGCATTAAAAATCTGTCCGCATTTACTAGAAAGCTGACAAATATCCCTATGGGGCCAGGGCTGGAAGTGGTGCATATCACTTCTACCCACAATCCACAGGCCAGAACTAAGGCATTTGGCCACACCTGGTTGGAAGGGAAGTTGGGAAATGTAGTCTAGCTGTGTGCTCAAGAAGAGGAGGTGGGTTTGGTGGACACCTTGACAATCTCTGCCACAACCAATATGAACAGAAAGTTAACATCTTCATAGAGGGCTTAGTTTATGCCCCTGATTGGGAGCAAGGAGTCAGGACTACATGTCAGGGGCCAGGAGAACCATAATACTGCAGGTCAGCCTCATGTGGTACATGGCCTGAGGCAGGGAACACTAAAACCTTGATACACACAGACTGTTATTCCTTGGCGTTAATCCAGTGGCCTTCTGGGAAGAGAGGGGCTCCTAGAATTATGAGGCAGTGTACAGATGAATTGATCTGGAGCTTTGGGGAACTCCATATAGTTTTTTGAGACCTTATATGAGACTCTGCTACATTTTCTTATTATGCGACGGACATCACTTGCTATAATGTTCACAGATTATACATAATGAATAGGCATCAGACATGTAATAGATCATAACCACAGAAAGGATGATAGCCTGGAGACTCATACGTTCAGTTCCCCACACGGTCCAGAGACTAAGTGTAGCTATACCAAGACTAAGGGACGCTACCAAGATCTACCACAACTGTTAAGAATGGTGAAGCAGGAGATAAAAGCTCAGATTTCTGATGACTCTGCAGAGCCACCCTCACACGCCTGGACTGTTCAAGTCAGGTTTACTTTATGTGAGTGTAGTTTTCAAGCTGCGCTAACTGCTGTAACAAACAACCCCTACTTTTAGTGGCTTAGTGCAATGAAAGTTCACTTTCATTCATGTAAATGCCCACCTTAGGTGTTTGGGTTGAATGACTCTCCTGGCAGATCCTTTCAAAGTGGCAATGAGGGATCTGGTCTTCCATCTGTGACTCCCCTATTTTCTAGCTCTTAGAGCCCAGTCCATTCAGATGGGGAGTGGAGGATCCCCTGGGGGAGGGTTTCGTAACCCATGCCCGGAAGTGGCACATATCACTTCTGCTCATCGCTCATTAGTGAAACTCAGTCATATGGGTGTGGTCAACTATAAGGAGTCTAGGAAGTGTAGTTCAACTGTGTATGCCCAAGAGGAAAGGAAATGTGGTTTGGAAAACAATGAGCTAGTTTCTGCCATGGTGAGAGAGAAATGATCTAATTTGTTTAAATCATTGCTATTTCTAGCCTCTGCCCCCCAATTGAAATTACATCAACTTTAGTATTTTTTTAAATGTTTTATTTATTTATTCATGAGAATCAGAGAGAGAGGCAGAGGCAGAGGGAGAAGCAGGCTCCCCGCCTAGCAGGGGCCCCGATGAGGGACTCAATCCCAGGACCCGGGGATCATGACCTGAGCTGAAGGCAGATGCTTAACTATCTGAGCCACCCAGGCACCCCTACATCAATTTTAGTATTGAACTGGTATGTCTTATGTACCAGTATAGTAAAATTGCCAAGGAATATACAAACAAGGCTAAATTATATAAACAAAGATATCTAATATATATAAAATTCAACATACTACATGTTTATGTATACAGATGGGTCTATAAATGGGAAGGTAATAGTCCAAGAGGACCCATAGCAAATTTTTAAATGTGGCTACTTATAGGAAGTGGTTTGAGATGGACTTTTATTTTTAACCCATGTGCTTCTATACTGATTTTTTTTAACAAAAGGAATGGATTTGTGTCTATATTAAATAAACTTGAAATAAAAAAGAGCTCATATACAGTCTTGGCTAAGGTCTCTTTTAAATAACCCATGTAATTCTGAACTCCAAAACTCATGAAGTTGGAGAACCTCACAGAGTTCCCACACAGCCCAGAAAATGCCTCATTGTAGAAAAATAAGAATGGCAGTGACACTGAGGGACTCAGGGAAGATAAAGGGAAATAAGAAAGTGGACATTAGACAAACGAACACTTCTCTATATCTGGTGAAGACAGATCAAAGGGAAACATGGTTTAAAGTGCAAGATTAAGGATTTAGCGTAGTCATCGGCAAGATCTCGTTCCACGTTTTTGCCTGTTAAAAATTGGGCTGGGTTATAATGGGAGGGTGTGGAATTTCATTTCCCAAGGGCTGGTGTGATGACAGAAGGGCCTTTATTGTTATATTCCTCAAGTTGGATAGAACTTCATCCACTGTGACTCCCATGGGCATGGTTACTTGAGGTAAAACGCTTGAGGTGTACAGACTATTGATGTCTCCTATTTATCTTGTAGCTTTTGTCTTTGCTGGCTGAGAGGAGAGGAGTGAGGAGAGAACTAGCTAGTGAGTGATTCGGGAGAGCCAGAGTGAGTGCAGGTTGGGGGGGCGCTGTGCCCAGGACGGGGTGTTGGGCTGAGGCAGCACAAAGTTGTCATCCCATTAAGCAGGGTTAAGATGGAGATTTTTACCACTGATTACACCTTGTTCTGCATTCTTTTCTGTTCACATTTTTTTCTTGCTTCTTAACTTTTTTTCAAGTTTCTTAGGAAAAATATTTTGCTTATTAAGGATGGTATGAATAAATGTTTAATCATCATCCCCTTATTATACTGCACATAATGCTGGTCTAGCATTTTCTAACTTGATAAATGTGTTACATTTACTTGTAAATTAAGGATATTCGTATTACAGATGGGTGTGCCATGAGAGGAATAAAATCTATGCTTAATACCGTAAAGTCTTACAGGATACTCATGGTAAGCCTACCTCCCCCCGCTTTTTTTGAGGTATTCTCAATTTCCAGATGTAGTGTTCACAATTTTGTAGCACTGAAGGGCAAAAATAGACCAGGATAAATGAGCCAACTGATGTTAACTCATTTGCTGGCGGCCGCTCAATCTTTTTCTTCTTCCAACACCTTGAGACACCCTCCCCCCAGCTGGGGGGTGAGGGGGAATCAGCCTGAGGGATCAGACGGCAACAGGAATTTTCAGACTCCTTAATAACACCCCGTTCATATCAGGAAGTCTTATGTTTTGATAACATTTAGGAGAAAAGTTTGGAATTCAATAATTTTCTCTTTACAGTCTCTCCATTTTCGTTTTTATCTCTGATCTGCTTAAGCAGCATACTCCTCCAACAATTTATCGCCTTTTAAGGCCATGAATTCAGAGGGCTGACAGTAAATCTGGACAAGCTCTAATATGCCCTGTGCCAACTGTAATTTAGCTGGTCCTTTGAGAGCACAAGTTTTTATTACCATAAATCTTCTGCTTCCAGGCGTCTCCCTGCTGACAACGTTGTCCAATTTTGAATCTCGACATCTTCATTTCAAAGGCCCGCAAATAAAACTGCAAAGGTCAGGTTTCATTGTAATTGTGGGCGATGGTGAAAAAAAGACCACAGTCCTCAGGACTGAGCTGCCACCCATGGCTTGCTTTGGCAAGCACAGGGCCTGGGCAGAATGTCACCGTGTAATTCAGGTGAATGATTACACCTGGCACTTGGATCATCAGGAAATATTTGGTCATATTTCAGTGTCTGACTTTTGTCACCACACAAGGAGAGAAAGATTATACAGAGGACTCTGATTTAGCATACATGAACACCGCACACTTCCTACATTTTGGAATGTCCTTCTCTCCTCCTTTATGTAACTGATGGCTCCCAACTTTCAGATCTTATCTCAAGCAACACAACTAACTGTACATTGCTGACCTTCCGGGGCCTTGCATTTACCTGCAAAACAGGGGTAACGATGGCTTCTACATCAAAGAGTCATTGGCAAGATTAAACGGGTGAGCGCGAGCCACATACTTAAAGGGGTTCCCCGGCATGAAGTAAATACTCAACCATGGTGAGCTATTATTATGATCTCTATCACTGTGATGGTCAAAGCTGTCTGAGCAAGACAGTCTATGTGATTCCTTTGTATTTTCTTGCTTCATTTCCGCAGTAGCTCTATGAGGTCGGCGGGACTGTCATTTCTATTCTACGGTGGAGGAAACTGAAGTTAGAATGGTAACTTGTTCAAGGTCACAGACCAAGTCAATGATGCATCCGGAATTTGCATCCAAGCACTCAGACTCCAGAGCCCATGCTCATTAGCAAAGCCATGGTGACAAAGCTAAGAAGCAGATGCTGTCACTGCCTGGTCTATATCCCATCGCTCTTACTATTTCATGGCACACTGGCCCGACTTCAAACGCTCCGCATCTACATTTTGTTGCTCGAGGACTCTCTCTGACCTCCAAATCCCACTTTACCACTCAGGTGGAAGACAGATGTCAGAGAATCGACATTCCTGGGGCAGCCCTCAATTAATGATTGCTGTGGGTCTGTGGATAAATATCCCAGCCTCCTTGCCTCTGCATGGGATAGCTCTGAGACGTGTCCCGTCCTGGCTCCTGGTTCCAGTTGCCCACCATAGCAGCTGACTCTGCATCCGTCTGCTCCCTGACTCACTTCTAATTTTTTTTTTTTTTAAGATTTATTTATTTCAGAGAGAGAGGAGGGGAGAGAGAGAGAGAGGAGCAGAGGGAGAGGGAGAGAGAAACTCAAGCAGACTCCATGCTGAGCACGGAGCCTGATAGGGGACTTGATCCCATGACCCTGAAATCATGACCTGGACTGAAACCAGGAGTCAGGTGCTTAACCGACTGCACCACCCATGTACTTCCCTGACTCATTTCTTCATCTCCTGTTTTTGTTTCCTCCACGTCCCAATAACTTACACTTGAACCTGGAGGAACCCAACTAAGATAATTTCTCACGACACTAGGATTCCGGGATTCTAAAGATGCTGAAAGTGGAAAAGGGCAAGGGAGTGGCTGGACTCAGACAAAAGGATGAGGGTGTACCACACAGCAATGTGTCCTGTGAGTACACAGCAAGGTTTCTCACGCTTGGCACTATTGATGTTTGGGGCCGGATGTATCTTAGGGGGCTGTCCTGTGCATTGTAGGAAGTTAAGTAGCATTTCTAACCTCTACCCAATAGAAGCCAGCAGCATCCCCACCCATCACTCATTATGACAACCCAAAATGTCTCCAGATATTGCAAATGTCCCCTTTGGGGGGGGTGCAAAGTCAATCCCAGCTGAGAAACATTGAGTTAGAGAAATGAGACTAATTTTTTGTGTTTGATTGACATACTGACTCAGCAGGTATGAACTAATTCAAGAGGATTATAATGATATTAACATTACTGAGTGCCCCCGTGCAAGACAGTCTGTGTGCTGCTCTACATACATGTCTCATTTGGTCCTCACAGCATTTTATTTCTTTATTTTTTATTTTTTTAAAGATTTTATTTATTTGAGAGAGAGAGAGCAACCTCGAGAAGCAGACTCCCCACTGAGCAGGGAGCCCGATGTGGGGCTTGATCCCAGGACCCTGAGATCATGGCCTGAATCGAAGGCAGACACTTAACTGACTGAGCCACCCAGGCGCCCCCATCGCAGCATTTTATTACCTCCATATCATACACAAGGAAAACAAGGTTCAAGGAGAGTGAGTAATTTGTCATAAAACAAGTAAAAGAAGGACCCAGAGTTGAAACCCAGGTCTGTCACGCTGCAAGTTTGTGCCCCTTCAACTAAGATGCATTTGTTTATTCATTAATGGATAAGCATATGCACTATTTATTGAGCATCTGCTGGGTGTCAGGGATGGAGCATTAACAGTGACTGCTATAACCCTAATGCTTAGCTTGGTACCTGGCACAGAGTTGTGGCTCAAGATTTATTTCTTACCCCAAAATAAACAAAATCAAACTACATGAAATTTGGGGGGTTAATATGAAAAATTAATCACTTTTTGGGACACCATTTTGTTAGCAAATATTTTTAAATTTCAAAAACCTCACAAATCAACTCTTGCAACACAACCTATTCAAAATTTGAAAAGTACATATTTTGGAAAATTCCTAGTTTCCATTATCTCTTAGATTTGAAAAATAAAGACTTCACTCTGTAAACCGTATGTGATTACAATTTTAGTGGCCGTAATGATTTTTTGTGGGGACTCATGGGAACATGACTTCTCATGTTTTCAGAACACTATTTCCTTTTTGTTTGACTTAGACAATCAGACAAGTTGCTCCTCAGATCACAGTTTCACATGACTAGAAATTAGAAAGTAGTTTCCAAGGTAACAGAAAACCAAGATGTTTTGCCCTCCAGTGTATCAGAAGTATAAAATGGGATTCTCCCTGTCTTAGTTTTTGCTTAGGTCTCAAAGGCTTGTAATATGGAATAAAAAATGTTAAGTACTCTTACATTCCAATGTTCCAATATGAGGTGCTGGATTAACACACACACACACACACACACACACAGAATTTTGGACCCTTAGTACCAAGTTTGTGAGAGGACTGATGCCTGAGAGGCCAGACGTGTGGCGCACGTGAGAGAAAGAAAGAGAGAGAGAGAGAGAGAGAGAGAGAGAGAGAGAGAGAGAGAAATTCCTTGGATTCTGTAGTTGTGTGACATTTCCTCTTTCTTGATCCCATGATGTTCCTCTTTCTTGATCCCATGATGGAGGTGAAGGTGGATACTTACCCTCACTTGAAGTCAGTGAGAGGGGCTTCATGGGCACCTCTTCGAGAGAGCTTGTTCCATGTGTCCTCTTTGTATAGTGTAGGTGGTTTCCATGTCTTGGCTCTTGTAAATAATGATGCAGTGAACATGGGGATGTAGATATTTGAGACTGTGATTTCATTTCCTTTAGATATATACCCAGAAGTGGGATTGCTAGATCATAGAGTAATTGTATTTTTAAAGTTTTGAGGAACTTCCGTATTATTTTCCACAGTGGTTGCACCAATTTGCATTCTCACCAATAGTGCAAAGGGGTTCCCTTTTCTCCATATCCTCGTCAACACTTGTTGTGTCTTTTCTTTTCGAGAATAATCATTCTAATAGGTGTGAGGTTATATCTCATTGTGTGTTTTTTTTAAGATTTTATTTATTTGAGAGAGAGAGAGAGCAGGAGGGAGGGGGAGAGAGAGAATATGAAGCAGACTCTGCGTTGAGCACAGAGCCTGACGTGGGGCTCAAGCCCAGGATCGCGAGATCTTGACCTGAGCTGACACGGAGTCTGACGCTTAACCGACTGAGGCACCCAGGTACTCCTATTTCATTGTGGTTTTGATTTGCATTTCTCTGATGCTTGGTGATGTTGAGCATCTTTTGATGCACCTGTTGGTCATTTGTATGTCTTTCTTTTTTTTTTAAATTTAAATTCAATGAATTAACATAATGTATTATTAGTTTCAGAGGTAGAGGTCAGTGATTCATCAGTCTTATAAAACACCCAGTGTTGATTATATCATGTGTCCTCCTTAATGCCCATCACCCAGTTACTCCATACCCCCCTCCAGCAACCCTCAGTTTGTTTCCCATGATTGTCTCTTATGGTTTGTCTCCCTCTCTGATTTCATCTTGTTTTATTTTTCCCTCTCTTCCCCTATGATCCTGTTGTTTCTTAAATTCTACATGAGTGAGATCATATGATGTCTTTCTCTGATTGTGTGTGTCTTCTTTGTAAAAATGTCTATTCAAGTCCTCTGCCCATTTTTGTTTTTTAGTTGGTTTATTTATTTTTGCTATTGAGTTGTATGGGTTCCTTATATCTTTTGGATATTCACCCTTATCAGATAGATGATTTGCAAATACTTTCTCCCATTAGGTTGTCTTTTCATTTTGTTAATTGTTTACTTTGCTGTGCAAAAGCTTTTTAGTTTCATATAGTCCCACTTATTTAACTTTTGTTGCCTGTGCTTCAGCTGTTATATCTGAAAGAATCATGGCTAAGACCAATGTCAAGGAGCTTCTTCCTCATTTTTTTTTTCTAGGAGTTTAATGGTGTCAGGACTTATATTTAAGTGTTTAATCCATTTTGAGTTAGTATTTTTGAGTGGTGTAAGGTAGGGGTCTAATTTCATTCTATTGCATGTGAATATCCAGTTTCCCCAACACCATTTATCCTTTCCCTCATTGTGTATTCTTGGCCTCCATGTCAAATATTATTTGACCATATATACATGGGTTTTCTTCTGGGCCCTTGATTCTGTTCCGTTGGTTTGTGTGTCCGTTTTTATGCCAATACCATACTGTTTTGCTTACTATAACTTTGTAATAAAGCATGAAATCAGAAAGTGTGATGCCTCCAGCTTTGTTCTTCTTTCTCAAAATTGCTTGGGCTGTTTGAAGTCTTTTGTGGTTCCATACAAATTTTAGGATCACTTTTTCAATTTTTGTGAAAAAAGGCATTGGAATTTTGACAGGGATTATAATGAATCTATAGATGGCTTTGGGTAGTATGGACATTTTAACAACATTAATTCTGATCCATGGACATGAAATATCTTTCCACTGATTTATGTTTTCTTCAATGTCTTATAATTTTCAGTGTAGTACTTTCACCTCTTTGGTATATATATTCCTAAGTATTTTATTCTTTTTGTTGCTATTGCAAATGGGACAGCTTTATTTATTTTTCAGGTAGTTCATTGTTAGTGTATAGATATACACTGATTTTTGTATGTTGATTTTGTATCCTCCAACTTTACTAAATTCATTTATTAGTTGTAACAGTTTTTCAGTAGAATCTTTAGGGTTTTATGCATATAAGATCATATCATCTGCAGAGACAATTTTACTTTTTCCTTTCTGATTTGGAGCCTTTTTTTGGTCTTGTTTAGGTGCTCTGCCTAGGACTTCCAGCCCAGTGTTGAGGAAGAGCAGTGAGGGTGGGCATTCTTAACTTGTTCCTGATCTTAGCACAGAAGCTTTCAACCTTTCCTCAATGAGTACGATGCTAGCTGTGGGCCTGTCATATACGGCCTTTACTACGCTGAGGTGCAGCCCTTCTATACCCAGTTTGTTGAGTTTTTATCATGAAAGGATGCTGAAATTTGTCAAATGCTTTTTCTGCATCTATCGAGACCAGCATCTATATTCCTTTTTTTCCAGTTTCATTGAGATAGCACTGACATATAATATTGTATAAGTGTAAGGCTTACAACATAGTGATTTTATATATGTATAGATTGCAAAATGATTACCACATTAAGGTTAGTTAACATATTCCTCATCTCACATAGTTATTATTTTTTGTGTCTGTGGTGAAAACTTTTTAAAATCTACTCTCTTAGCAACTTTCAAATATACAATACAGTATTGTAGACCATAGTCACCATGCTTTACTTATAATGGAATGTATTCATCTCATTAAGTGGAAGTTTGTGTCCTCTGACTACCTTTACTCATTTCCCCCATCCCCTGCTTCCCACTCCTGGCAACCACTAATCTGTTCTCTGTTTCTCTGAGTTCGAATTTTCTTAGATTCCACATAGAAGTGAGACCGTGTTGTCTCATGGTCTCACTCCAAAAAAGTGGCATCCACTTTTTTTAAAAAATTTTTTTATTGTTATGTTAATCACCATATATTACATCATTTGTTTTTGATGTAGTGTTCCATGATTCATTGTTTGTTCACAACACCCAGTGCTCCATGCAGAATGTGCCCTAATACCCATCACCAGGCCAACCCATCCCCCTACCCCCCTCCCCTCTAGAACCCTCAGTTTGTTTTTCAGAGTCCATCATCTCTCATGGTTCGTCTCCCCCTCTGACTTACTCTCCCTCATTCTTCCTCTCCTGCTATCTTCTTCTTTTTCTTTTTTCTTAAAATATGTTGCGTTATTTGTTTCAGAAGTACAGATCTGTGATTCAACAGTCTTGCACAATTCACAGCGCTCACCGTAGCACATACCCTCCCCAATGTCTATCACCCAGCCACCCCATCCTTCCCACCCCCAACCACTCCAGTAACACTCAGTTTGTTCCTGAGATTAAGAATTCCTCATATCAGTGAGGTACTATGATACATGTCTTTCTCTGATTGACTTATTTCACTCAGCATAACACCCTCCAGTTCCATCCACGTCGTTGCAAATGGCAAGATCTCATTCCTTTTGATGGCTGCATAATATTCCATTGTGTATATATACCACCTCTTCTTTATCCATTCATCTGTCGATGGACATCTTGGCTCTTTCCACAGTTTGGCTATTGTGGACATTGCTGCTATAAACATCGGGGTGCACGTACCCCTTCGGGTCCCTACCTTTGTACCTTTGGGGTAAATACCCAGTAGTGCAATGGCTGGATTGAATGGTAGCTCTAATTTCAACTCTTTGAGGAACCTCCATACTGTTTTCCAGAGTGGTTGCACCAGCTTGCATTCCCACCAACAGTGTAGGAGGGTTCCCCTTTCTCCACATCCCCGCCAACATCTGTCGTTCCCTGACTTGTTAATTTTAGCCATTCTGACTGGTGTGAGGTGGTATCTCATTGAGGTTTTGATTTGGATTTCCCTGATGCCGAGTGATGTTGAGCACTTTTTCATGGGCCTGTTGGCCATTTGGATGTCTTCTCTGGAGAAATGTCTGTTCATGTCTTCTGCCCATTTCTTGATTGGATTATTTGTTCTTTGGGTGTTGAGTTTGATAAGATCTTTATAGATTTTGGATACTAGCCCTTTATCTGATATGTCATTTGCAAATATTTTCTCCCATTCTGTCGGTTGTCTTTCGGTTTTGTGGACTGTTTCTTTTGCTGTGCAAAAGCTTTTTATCTTGATGAAATACCAATAGTTCATTTTTGCTCTGGCTTCCCGTGCCTTTGGCGATGTTTCTAGGAAGAAGTTGCTGTGGCTGAGGTCGAAGAGGTTGCTGCCTGTGTTCTCCTTTAGGATTTGGATGGACTCCTGTCTCACATCTAGGTCTTTCAACCATTTGGAGTCTATTTTTGTGTGTGGTGTAAGGAAATGGTCCAGTTTCATTCTTCTGCATGGGGCTGTCCAATTTTCCCAACACCATTTCTTGAAGAGACTGTCTTTTTTCCATTGGACATTCTTTCCTGCTTTGTCAAAGATAAGTTGACCATAGAGTTGAGGGTCCATTTTTGGGCTCTCGATTCTGTTCCATTGATCTATGTGTCTGTTTTTGTGCCAGTACCATACTGTCTTGATGATGACAGCTTTGTAATAGAGCTGGAAGTCCGGAATTATGATGCCGCCAGCTTTGCTTTTCTTTTTCAATATTCCTCTGGCTATTCGTGGTCTCCTCTGGTTCCATACAAATTTTAGGATTATTTGTTCCATTTCTTTGAAAAAAGTGGATGGTATTTTGATGGGGATTGCATTGAATGTGTAGATTACTCTAGGTAGCATTGACATCTTCACAATGTTGGTTCTCCCAATCCATGAGCATGGAACGGTTTTCCATTTCTTTGTGTCTTCTTCAATTTCTTTCCTGAGTATTTTATAGTTTTCTGAGTACAGATCCTTTGCCTCTTTGGTTAAATTTATTCCTAGGTATCTTATGGTTTTGGGTGCAATTGTGAATGGGATCGACTCCTTGATTTGTCTCTCTTCTGTCTTGTTGTTGGTGTATAGGAATGCCACTGATTTCTGTGCATTGATTTTATAGCCTGCTACTTGACTGAATTCCTGTATGAGTTCTAGCAGTTTTGGGGTGGAGTCTTTTGGGTTTTCCACATACAGTATCGTATCATCTGCAAAGGATGAGAGTTTGACTTCCTCTTTGCCGATTTGGATGCCTTTGCTTTCTTTTTGTTGTCTGATTGCTGTGGCTAGGACTTCTAATACTATGTTGAAGAGGAGTGGTGAGAGTGGACATCCCTGCCGCATTCCTGACCTTAGGGGAAAAGCTCTCAGCTTTTCCCCATTGAGAATGATATTCGCTGTAGGTTTTCCGTAGATGGCTTTTATGATATTGAGGTATGTACCCTCTATCCCTATCCTCTGAAGAGTTTTGATCAAGAAAGGATGCTGTACTTTGTCAAATGCTTTTTCTGCATCTATTAAGAGGATCATATGATTCTTGTTCTTTCTTTTGTTCATGTATTGTATCACGTTGATTGATTTGCGGGTGTTGAACCAGCCTTGCAGCCCAGGGATAAATTCCACTTGGTCGTTGTGAATAATCCTTTTAATGTACTGTTGGATCCTATTGGCTAGTATTTTGGTGAGAATTTTTGCATCCATGTTCATCAAGGATATTGGTCTGTAATTCTCCTTTTTGATGGGGTCTTTGTCTGGTTTTGGGATCAAGGTAATGGTGGCCTCATAAAATGAGTTTGGAAGTTTTCCTTCCATTTCTATTTTTTGGAACAGTTTCAGGAGAATAGGTATTAATTCTTGAAATGTCTGATAGAATTCCCCTGGGAAGCCATCTGGCCCTGGGCTTTTGTTTCTTGGGAGATTTTTGATGACTGCTTCAATTTCCTTAGTGGTTATAGGTCTGTTCAGCTTTTCTATTTCTTCCTGGTTCAATTTTGGTAGTTGATACATCTCTAGGAATGCACCCATTTCTCCCAGGTTATCTAATTTGCTGGCATAGAGTTGCTCATAATATGTTCTTACAATTGTTTGTATTTCTTTGGTGTTGGTTGTGATCTCTCCTCTTTCATTCATGATTTTGTTGATTTGGGTCATTTCTCTTTTCTTTTTGATCAGTCTGGCCAGGGGTTTATCAATCTTCTTAATTCTTTCAAAGAACCAGCTCCTAGTTTCGTTGATCTGTTCTACTGTTGTTTTGGTTTCTAGTTCATTGATTTCTGCTCTGATCTTTATTATTTCTCTTCTCCTGCTGGGTTTAGGCTTTATTTGCTGTTCTTTCTCCAGCTCCTAGGGGTGTAGGGTTAGGTTGTGTATTTGAGACCTTTCTTGTTTCTTGAGAAAGACTTGTATTGCTATATACTTTCCTCTCAGGACTGCCTTTGCTGTATCCCAAAGATTTTGGACAGTTGTGTTTTCGTTTTCATTGGTTTCCATGATTTTTTTTAATTCTTCTTTAATTTCCTGGTTGACCCATTCATTCTTTAGTAGGATGCTCTTTAGCTTCCATGTATTTGAGTTCTTTCCGATTTTCCTCTTGTGATTGAGTTCTAGTTTCAAAGCATTGTGGTCTGAAAATATGCAGGGAATAATCCCAATCTTTTGGTACCGGTTGAGACCTGATTTGTGACCTAGGATGTGATCAATTCTGGAGAATGTTCCATGGGCACTAGAGAAGAATGTGTATTCCGTTGCTTTGGGATGGAATGTTCTGAATATATCTGTGAAGTCCATTTGGTCCAGTGTGTCATTTAAAGTCTTTATTTCCTTGTTGATCTTTTGCTTAGATGATCTGTCCATTTCAGTCAGGGGGGTGTTAAAGTCCCCCACTATTATTGCATTGTTGTCAATGTGTTTCTTTGCTTTTGTTATTAATTGCCTTATATAATTGGCTGCTCCCATGTTCGGGGCATAGATATTTACAATTGTGAGATCTTCTTGTTGGATAGACCCTTTAAGTAGGATATAGTGTCCTTCCTCATCTCTTATTACAGTCTTTGTTTTAAAATCTAGTTTGTCTGATAGAAGGATTGCCACCCCAGCTTTCTTTTGGTGTCCATTAGCATGGTAAATGGTTTTCCACCCCCTCACTTTCAATCTGGGGGTGTCTTTGGGTCTAAAATGAGTCTCTTGCAGACAGCATATTGATGGGTCTTGTTTTTTAATCCAATCTGATAGCCTGTGTCTTTTGATTGGGGCGTTTAGCCCATTTACATTCAGGGTAACTATTGAAAGGTATGAATTTAGTGCCACTGTATTGCCTGTAAGGTGACTGTTACTGTATGTTGTCTGTGTTCCTTTCTGATCTTTGCTGCTTTTAGGCTCTCTCTTTGCTTAGAGGACCCCTTTCAAGATTTCTTGGAGGGCTGGTTTCGTGTTTGCAAATTCCTTTAGTTTTTGTTTGTTCTGGAAGCTTTTTATCTCTGCTTCTATTTTCAACGACAGCTTAGCTGGGTATAGTATTCTTGGCTGCATATTTTTCTCGTTTAGTGCTCTGAAGATATCTTGCCAGTCCTTTCTGGCCTGCCAGGTCTCTGTGGATTGGTCTGTTGCCAATCTAATATTTTTACCATTGTAGGTCACATATCTCTTCTCCCGAGCTGCTTTCAGGATTTTCTCTTTGTCTCTGAGACTCGTAAGTTTTACTATTAGATGTCGGGGTGTTGACCTATTATTGATTTTGAGAGGGGTTCTCTGTGCCTCCTGGATTTTGATGCCTGTTTCCTTCCTCACATTAGGGAAGTTCTCTGCTATTATTTGCTCCAATATACCTTCTGCCCCTCTCTCTCTTTCTTCTTCTTCTGGGATCCCAATTATTCTAATGTTGTTTCGTCTTATCGTATCACTTATCTCTCGAATTCTGCCCTCGTGATCCTGTAGTTGTTTCTCCCTCTTTTTCTCAGCCTCTTTATTTTCCATCATTTGGTCTTCTATATCGCTGATTCTCTCTTCTGCCTCATTTATCCTAGCAGTTAGTGCCCCCATTTTTGATTGTACCTCATCAATAGCCTTTTTGATTTCGACTTGGTTAGATTTTAGTTCTTTTCTTTCTCCAGAAAGGGTTTCTCTAATAACTTCTACGCTTTTTTCAAGCCCAGGTAGTATCTTTAAAGTCATGATTCTGAACTCTACGTCCGACATCGTACTAATGTCTGTATTAAGTAGGTCCCTGGCTGATGGTACTACCTCTTGTTCTTTTTGTTGAGGTGATTTTTTCGTCTTGTCATTTTGTTCAGAGGAGAATATATGAATGAGAGAACAAAATGCTAAGAGGTTTACAACGTCCCCAGCAAATATACTCTATACAAATCAGAAAAGACCTGAAACCAGGGGAAGAGAAAGGGAAAGAAAGTAAAAAGAAGGAGAAAAAAAAAAAGAAAAAAAAGATAAAAGCAAAAACAGAACAATACAAAAAAAGCAGAATATGATCAAATATGATCAGGCTAGTGCATAGATCAGTGCCACACACTAGATTTTGGGCGTATTTTGGTCTGTTAGAAAAAAGTGCCTCCTAAAATTTTAAAGGAAGAAAGACATATATGTACAAAATAAGGGTTGATACAATGAAGGGATAGAAGATGACTGTAAAGATGAAAATTATAAAAGATTTTATAAAGGGACTTGATAAGAAGTTGTTTGAAAAAAGAAATAAGAAGATTTAAGAAGAAAAAAAAAGGAAAAAGGGAGAGAATGTGATCAGGCAGGAGAGTAGAACAGAGCCATACTCTAGTGATTTAGGGTATATTTTGATCTGTTAGAAGAAAATGTATCTCAAAATTTTAAAGAGAGAACAACTTATATATATATGCCAAAAATAAGGGTAACTACTATGAAGGGATAAAATGACTCTAAAAATGAAAACTAAAAAATGTTTTTTTTTTTTTACAAAAGAGATTGATAAGATGTTAGTTGAAAACAGGAAAAAGAAAAAAAAAACAGTTAACAAAAATTAACTTTGATGAACTAATGAATCATGTTAAAAAAAAGCCATGAATTCTATGTGCAGTATTCCCCTAGCGCTGGAGTTCTCCCGTTCTCCTTGATCGGTAAACTTGGTCTTGGCTTGATGGCTGTTTGTGCTGATCTTCTGGGGGAGGGGCCTGTTGCCGTGGTTCCCAAATGTCTTTGTCGGAGCCTGAATTGCCCCGCCCTTGTCGGTCCGGGCTAAGCAAGCTGCTCGGGTTTGATCTCAGGAGCTTTTGTTCCCTGCAAGCTCTCGGTACAGCTTTGGAGGACCAGGGTGAAAATGGTGGCCTCCTAATCTCCACCCGGAGGAGCTGAGAACTCGGGGCCCCGCTCCTCAGTGCGCCCCCAGAGAAAAGCAGTCACTCCCGTCTCCCTGGTCTCCAGCCGCACTCTGTGCTCACCCGGCCTGTGACCGAGCGTTTCTATCTCTGGCACCCGACCCCGTGTGGAGTCTCCAAACCCAGCAGATCCCTGCGGTGCGCTCCCGCGCCGCTCCTCCCGGGGGAGGGAGGGGAATCTCCCCGGCTCTGCCGCTTGTTGGGTCCCTGCTGGAGGAGCAGTGGCCCGACTGGGCCGCGGATCACAGTTTATGGCCACCCCGAGCTGAGAGCCCGCGCCTCGGCTCCGTCTCTGCAGCCGGCCTCCCCGCTCCGATCCTTGGGAGCTCTGCCGCACTCAGGCACCCCCGGTCTTTCTGTGACCCCGAGGGTCCTGAGACCACACTGTCCCGCGAGGGTTCCACCCCCCGCTTAGCCACTGCAGCGATGTCCCTCAGCGGAGCCGACTTCTAAAAGTTCCGATTTTGTGCTCCGCGGCTCTATCACTTGCCAGAAGCGGCCGACGGAGGCCCCCTCCCCCGCCGTCTATCCTCCCGAATATCGCCTCGGATTCACTTCTCCGCACGTCCTACCTTCCAGTAAGTGGTCGCTTCTCTGTTCAGAGAGTTGTTGCTACTCTCCTCTTCGATCTCCTGTTGAGTTCGTAGGTGTTCAGAATGGTTTGATCCCTATTCAGCTGAATTCCTGAGACCAGACGAAATCCAGGTCTCCTGCTCCTCCGCCATCTTGCTCCGCTCCTCAGCTCCAACTCTCCATCCCGTAAGAAAGGCCTCTCTAACCAGCTCACTGCCAAACTCCAAGCAGCAGAAACCATTTCAACCTGGCATCCACTTTTTTAACAGGCTCCCACGTGATGCCAATGCTCCTGGTGTGGGGACCACACTTGAAGTTGTAAGATTTCAAGCTATCTGCCAAACATCATGAACGTGCACATTTTTTGAGATTTTCCATCAGTCTCAAGCAGGCTGTGACATGAAAAACATCAAGAACCACTGCCTTAAAGAAATTAAGGTATAAACAGCTGAGTTAAGAAGGCTTTATGAGATTTGAAAACACACATTTGAAAAGAGGCTAATATAGACACTCATGGTGGAGGCCCACGGGAGGCTCTTAAATTGTGGGAAGGAATAAGGCTGTACTCTTTAATGTTCCCTTTCTCTTGAGGGTGGGGAGAAGGGAGCGGGGAGAGGTTTTCTTCATTTCTGTGGCCCATATGAAGCTCAGTGCCTCTGTGTTGCTGTTGGGCCCTCTGGCATGTTCTGGTTCTTCTGCAGCTCCCCGCCATTTTTCAGAGAGCAGGATAAGGAGACAGAAATTAAACAAAACACAAAACCTTCTGGGATGTAATGACCACCAGAGGTTGCTTTGAAATGCAGATCCTCAAGCCTCAAGCTAGAGCCTAGGAATCTGCATATGTAAAAAAATACCTCACAGGACTTTGACTTGGCCCTCCCCAACCATGTTGTGAGAAACCCTGACCTATTATTTTCCAAGTGTTATGCTGGCTTGAAGAAAACAAATTGAATCTCTAGGCGCATCACAAATCTAATTTCTCGGCTACCTGTGGTTATGAAAGCTAGGCATCTCTCTTTTCTTATTACACTTCTAGCTAGGGTCATTTCCTCCTAAGATTCTAACTCCCCTGTGCCCTGAGGTTAAGTCAGAGCATTTCTCCTTATTTGGCTTCCTAATTGCAGGGAAGAGCTACTGTGCCATGTTTTGCAACCTCTACACCGTATCCCGGAGGTGCGCCATCTCAGTGGTGGACCTAGTACTTTCTCTTTGCAACATGCTTTGTAGAGTCAGTAAACTTTATAAAGTGCTTCATGAGCTATTTGGACCTGAGGCATTGCATAAAGAGATTATGCAAACAGAAGGGCATCCACATTGCAGGCAGGTGGTGAGACATTTTCTCTCTTCCCCTCCTACCTGCCCCAGCCCTGGGAAGAATTTGAGTGCAGCTCTGCTGGGAAGCCTTTGCAGAGAAAGGCTGAGCTGTTAGAAGAGTAAAGTTGGTAACATAAACTGGTAACAGCTGCAGGCTAGAGGAAGCATCATGGGATGAGATAGCCTGAGACACTGGATGTTAATGCTTGGAGGAGGAAAATCCATCAGCTGAGGATATAATATTACCATGTACTGAGCAGCTACTATAGGTCAGGCACTGAAATAGGCATCTGCCTATATACCTTTTCTTATTCCATATTCATCACAATGCTGTGAGGAAAGGCATTTTTAATCTCCATACCACAACAAGGGAAACTGAGGCTCAGGGAAATGTGGTGAATTTGTTCCCTATAATACAATTACTAAGTTGAAAATCTTGGATTCAAAATCAGGTTTCTTAAACCACAACCATCTTCTTGCCACCATCCAGCTCTGCATCCATTCATATATCTGGGAGGTAAAGGGACAGAGGGAGATGACAAGAGACACGTAAAACTGATGCCGCATCCCACACAAATCCCTTTCTGGCTTACCTTTATGCCAAGTTTCGGGATATTGCTGCTATTACACAGGCACTACCTCTTTTGGGTTGTACAGGAAAAATATTTTCATTTCTGCCGAAGCAAAAAATATAATTTTGAAAGTAAGTAGATGAGGATAATATTTTGAAAATTATAACTCAATATATTTTTTATTTCTTTGTAGGTGTTGCTCTCCTTCTGCTATCTTATGAGTCATAAGGTTTATGGCCAGGGAAAGAACGGGAGGAATCAAAGATCGTACACAAGAAAGGAGGAAATAAAGGAGAGGTGCTTCTATTCCACTGGGACCAGAAGTTCTTTTGGCTCTGAGAAAAAGACCCAAGGAAAGAGAAAGAAATTTAAGAGATCAGATACCAGTGTCCTTACTTCTTCCCATGCTAATGGCCAAATCTCAAGAGGTGAAGGTGCATCAATAAAACATTCCACATAGTTTGATGGGTGATGCCTAAAAGAGGGGGGCTCATATCCTACCCTCTTATATAAGACTGGGAAGAAAGCTCACAAGGCCCTCTGCCAGCACACAATACTCCCAGAATATTCCAGAAGATAACCTAGGTTTTATTGAGTTCATCTGTTTGAAATATGCCATAGACTTCTGATCTAATCACTTTAAACCGCTTTTAATTTACTTTTGTTAGTACAAAGGGTCCTCTTTACCAACTGGATTTTGGAAACACATTTGTGATTTCTTTTTTCACTCTTTTTGTTTTAGTAGCGTAACACAAGGAGTCAAGTTTCATAAAAGGCCAGAAAAATGTGACATCTCCTGTGGATGCTGAAACTTGTGAGTCCTTACATGCCAAAAGGTAGAATTGCCCCTCACTGCCTGCTCCCATTCCTGACAATACAGCATGGATATGAGCCATGGCATTAACACTTTGTATTCCTAGTAATGATACCCAAATAGAGGGCAGGCAGAGATGGCTGTGCCTCCTGGGGATTAAGGGCTTCTTTATTTTCATTCATTCATGCACATGGGATGACCTTACTCTAAGGAAATGGTGTGCAATTTGTTCATGGCTTCCAGTATCCACATCCTTTAGTAGCACCCTGCCCCATCTGGGCTTAGCCTTTTGACTTGTTTTGGCCAATGGGACAATAGCCTATATGACATGGAGCAAAGACTTGGAAAGTGCTTGTGCATTGGGGCTTGTCCTCTTGGTGCTCTTGGAATCTTGCCACCAAGCCCAGGCTAGCCTACTGGAGGATGAGACACCATGTGGGGAAAAAAAAAAACAAAACAAAACTGGTAGTCAGCCAGCCCCCAGTCAGCCTGGCAGCTGGTTACAGCTACATGTGTGAGTCCCAACCAAGGTTGACCAGGGTAGCTCAAATCAGCAGAACCAGCCAGTTTAGCCCAATCTAACTTGATGACACACAGAATCATGAGATCAATAAATAGTTGTACCTTTAAGCCACTACATGTTTAGGTGGGTTGTTATGCAACTGAATCAATACAGATATTGAGCACATGATTTAGTCAGTCTACTGAAAACTGTTTGGGGTTAGGGGATGACCTCAAGAAGGGCAGATGAATTAAACAAAGCAAATTTATTAAGAAGCAAGACTGATAGGTAGACAGGATGATTATTAGTGCATTTTCTCCTTTAGCAGAATTTTCATGGGAGTCCAAATGATAACTCAAAAGGCAGTCTTGATAGCAAAAATATCAGCCTTAGGGAAGCAACTGCTTGATCTGAGAGCTAGCTTGCTGCATCCATGCCCACTCTCACTGTATAGTAGATTTACAAAGGGCAGAGGGAGAGAGATCTACCAAATGTGCAGGTGTGATGCGTCTCCTCTTCCCTGGAGAGGCTGGGGTTACATATACAGATTCTCCCACTTTGGGCTCCCCTTCCCTAGAATCCATGAGAACTGCACCAAATATGCCTCTCTGAAGGCACACCCAGCTTACTTGGCTTAGACTTGGAAATTATGATCTCTTACAAATCAGCTTTTATTATAGGTTATTTCTATAGCATTTTATGTTTAAGGTTTTTAATCCTATATATTTTAATGTTATGGGAGGAATGGATTGGGTTGAGATGGACAGTTGATGGAGAGGCTACTGCAGTCAAGAGGCTACTGCAGTGGTCCAGACAAGGGAAATGATTATTAAGATTAAGCTGTTGGCTGTGCAGATGGAGAGAAGTGGATGGACTCGAGAGAGTTTGGAGGTCGGGCAGTCAGGACTGGATGAAGGTGGGGGGGAAAGGGAGGGATCAAGGGTGATGCCTGGTTTTAGGATGGAGCAGTTTGGTGGTGCCATTTGCCATATGAGATAAATATATCTTTTTTGTTGTTGTTGTTCTGTGGAAAAACATGGGCTCAGAAGCATTAATCAGGATGACGTGGGCACAGTTCCGGCACCACTAAGCCGTTAGTAAATGTCAGGCTTTACTTTCATTGCCTAGTCACAGAGCTAGTCTGACTCCAAAGTCTATACTCTAAGCCAGTGCTGCTTAAAGTTTAATGTGCTTACAAATCACCTGGATATCTTGTCAACATGCAGATTCTGATTCAGCAGGCCTAGAGTAGGCCTTTCAATTCTTTATTTCTCACAAGGTTCCAAGTGGTGCCAATACTGCTGGTCCACAAACCATTCTTTGAGTGACGGGGATTGGGAACACTTACGTGGACATGGGATTGCTATACACACTTTAATAATAGTAATGATAACCCTTTGGCAGCCATAAGAGCTGAACACTTACAGAGCGTGGGTGAAGTATGATCAATAGCTACTTGAGTTTGTCTTTGAGGTTTCAATTCTAAACTGTTAATGCGAGCAGTTGGGTTGGTTCCTGGAATAGAGGAGGTAGGCTATGAAGAAGTCTCACGCTAAGAGACTGGAACACCCAAAATGGGTACTGAGTAATTTGTTTTAATTTTGTGTATCCAAAGCTATGGCTTGTAGCCTTTTTGATGAAATTGAAATATTCAGACAAAAATTAACCTTAATCTTCTAAGAAGAAACAGAACAGCTTTCTTTGGAGCAAGGTATAGCACAACTTTCCTGGGCATTCCGACAGAGACCTAGGGCAGCCTTATATAGAATGCCCTTGAAATGTAAGTGACTGAACGACATTTGACATTCTTTAATGCATAAAGATTCACCCCTCTTTAAGAAGCTATCTCCAGTAGTTGACAGAACATAAAGAGCTAAAGAAGCTATCGCAGGCTGTCAGAAAATATTCAACCACATTAGTACAGGATCGGTTCGCTTGCTCAACAGTTTAACCCAGGATGCTGTTGACAGATTTCTTAAGCAGCTCCATCAAACTGCATGCACCCTGACAGCATTTTTAAGTACTGAGCCCACATTTTTTTGTCAAAGAAAAACATTTTAAGCTGATTTCTCTCCGGGGGGTGTCAAGGTATAAAATAGCTTTCATGGGCTGTCAGAGGAATCATGATGAATTAGCATCAGAAGTGATTTTGAGGGGCGCCTGGGTGGCTCAGTCATTAAGCATCTGCCTTTGGCTCAGGTCATGGTCCCAGGGTCCTGGGATCGAGCCCCACATCGGGCTCCCTGCTCGGCGGGAAGCCTGCTTCTCCCTCTCCCACTCCCCCTGCTTGTGTTCCCTCTTTTGCTGTGTCTTTCTCTGTCAAATAAGTAAATAAAATCTTAAAAAAAAAAAGAAGTGGTTTTGATCACCAAACTTTAGGGCTGGAAAAAATTTAGAATCTACAGAAGTCACAGAATCTCAGAGCTGGTAGGAACTGAACATAACTTCTCATGATGCAGTGGAGAAAAGTGGGCCTCAACGAGGTGAAATGACCTAGAGTAAGTCACACAACTAGTGAATGGCCATCCTTAGTATTGGTTCTTGACACAATTGATTGATATAACACTAATCATTTTGTTAAACTCTACAAATTGGAATTTTGCAGAGCCTACATTTTCCATGGAGGGATTTATTAAAGCACTTGGGGGATAGGAAAAAAGGGGACCTCCACATGTGGAGAGAAGGCTTTGACCATTTTCTGTCCTTGAAAAATAAAAGATTTAGAAGCATTCCACATTCCACAAATAGGAGACTCCTGACATGATCTCCCCTCTTCTCAGGAAAGTTTAAATCAGATGAAGAAATTTCTTCTTTCTTCTGAAGGTTAACATGAGCTAAAAGATGCTCATGAGAAAGAAGGGAAGATGGTCCTTGCTTGAGGTGGGCTCCTACCTGAAGAGTTTTTTTTTTTTTTTTTTAGGGATGACAAAGATACGTTCCATACATTAATTATATAGGAAAATTATTTAATTTTTATGCCTTTGATTTTCTCTGATTTTTGTTCTATTTTTCCTAAGTTCTATAGTAAAATTCCTATGGAAAAATACTAGCGTGCTCTTTTACATGACCTAAGGGAAGGAAGATATTTATTGGCTCATACCTAGGCTACAACAGCCAGGACACTCACTGGCAGGATTCAGGAGCAACACCCAGCATGGCACTCAAGGCCATTAATGATCTGGCTCCTGCCCTGCTGACACCCACCTACTATTTGGCCATGGGAAACCCTATTTCATTTCAAAATGCAACTTCCACGCAGTACATGCCCTCCTTGGAGCACTGGGGGTTGTATGAAAACAATGAATCATGGATCACTGCATCGAAAACTGGTGATGTATTGTATGGTGACTAACATAAGATAATAAAATAAACAAAAATACATTTAATAAAAAAAAAAACCAAAATGCTTCTTCCTTGTCCCTAACTCTGTTTCTTTGCACTTGCTCTTCAATCTGCCTGGAATATCCAGAACCCCCTCCCTTCTACCCTGAGAACATGTGCTCATTCAGTTAGATCAGGTCAATGTCTGCTCCTCTGTGAAGTCATCTGCAGGGTCTGTGGTCAGAAGCAGTGGCTCTAGGTCTTCTTGC
Source organism: Zalophus californianus (assembly GCF_009762305.2). Lineage (NCBI taxonomy): Eukaryota > Metazoa > Chordata > Mammalia > Carnivora > Otariidae > Zalophus > Zalophus californianus. Next base: position 118,821,989 of record NC_045612.1, on the reverse strand, counting down.
TATTTATAGCACTCTGATCTTACTCGAACCACAGGGTCTTATAATGACTCATTTACATGTGTGTCTCTCCACAGTGATGGGCAGGCCCAGTCTGCTTCTTGAGTCACCAGGAGAGCTCTAGGAAAACTACTACTGTCCTGGCCTACATCCCTAGAGATTCTGATTTGAAAGGTGTAGGGTGGGTTGAGGGTCCCGGTATTTATGCTGAGGCTCCCCCGGGTGATTTGAACGTGCAGCCAGCAATGAAGGATACTGGGATTAGAAGGTCAGCTCTTGGCAGACACTAGGCTTATTTGTTTTTTTCATTATCCTTCCCTATAAGTGCCCAGACAGTGCCCCCAATCGAACTTGTGTGAACCCTGAACGTGAAGCCAGTCAAAGTAGGCTCCTGTCAACACACAATTGCTTACTTTGTTCAATGATCCATGTTTTCAAAGGGGATTTAAGTCCAATGGGTGGGGGGGGGGAGACACGCACACAAACTTCACAGAGGAAAATGGGGCCAACGTTTATATCTTCCAGTGATATAATTGGCATCCGAATATACTATTTAAGAAATAAACCCACAAGGAAGCTGCCTACAGAATCATCTGTTTGCCACTAAGGAGGGCAGAAGTGCGAGGAGGTGTGGTTATGGTTTGCTGGATCCCTCATGAGACCCATTCATAGAATAACTGCGTCCAACTTCCAGCAACGTCACTTACTGGTTCTGTGATTTTGCTCGAGGTACTTCACCTGTCTGTCCTCATTTTTCCCCATCTGCAAAATGGGATGCTGATGTTATCCGTGGTACTGGCTTCCTAGGATTATCATGATGATTCAGTAAGTTAATATACGTAAAACACCTAAAACAATATCTGGTATATAATGAACTCCCAGGGAATGTTAGCTCTTTTTATTATTATTATTATTGTTGTTGTTGTTGTTGTTGTTATTTCTAGGGGAGTGGAGGCTTTGCTGGAGCAGGAAGCTGATGAAGTGAAGCCAGTTACCCAGTACAGAAATAGATAAATGCAGTCTTATTGTTGTCCTCTGCTCTGTTTGTCCAGTATCCTTGATCTAATGTGTTAGAAGGAGTGATGCCTTTTATCTTTAAAGTATAAATGAAAAAGAGTTTGGGAGATGCCTTGGGGCACCTTGTCCATTCAACTAGAGAATGACCAATGATGGCACTCAGCTTTTCAAAGGGAAGCCACAAGGGCATCATTTAAGCACAATTGGCTTGGGGCCTTTGGCCCAGAATATCATTGCTTCCCTACAGTCCTGCTGGGGGCAATTTCAGGTTTAAAGACTTATATGTATATATAAGTCTTTCTCTATCAGTTGTTTTTCTTAGGCAATGCTGAGAACACAGCACATATTTCTGTTAAAGTCATTTCCTTCAGAAATGCTTTTGATTCACAGAAAATATATTTTATGACATCTTTTCTGAACTTTTTACATGACTTTAGAGGAGAATTAACCCTTTGCCACTACCTGTTCTATCTAATGGAGAATACGGCCATCACCTACATGCTAGACAGAAATCACAATATCTCTGGATTCAATCTCAACATGAAAACCACGTGTTCTTTTTTTTTTTTTTAAGATTTTATTTATTTGAGGGCGCCTGGGTGGCTCAGATGGTTAAGCGTCTGCCTTCGGCTCAGGTCATGATCCCAGGGTCCTGGGATCGAGTTCTGCATCGGGCTCCCTGCTCGGCGGGGAGCCTGCTTCTCCCTCTGCCTCTCTCTCTCTCTCTCTCTCTGTCTCTCATGAATAAATAAATAAAATCTTAAAAAAAAAGATTTTATTTATTTGAGAGAGAGTGAGAGCTAAAGAGAGAGAATGAGAGAGAGAGAGAGAGCACACACACAGAGGGAGAGGGAAAGAGAGAAGCAGACTTCCTACTGGGCAGGGAGCCTCTGACACAGGGCTTGATTCCAGGACCCTGGGATCATGACCTGAGCTGAAGGCAGACACTTAACCAACTGAGCCACCCAGGCGCCCTGAAAACCACATTTTCAATTGACAAGCTTCATTTAATTCATTAGGAAACCAAAGCTATTTTATAGATTTAATATTTTGGCTTAGGAATCCCTCAGAATGTTACTGTACTTGGAGACAGGGCCTTTAAAGAGGTAAATTAAAACGCGGCCATTAGGGTGGGTCCTAATCCAGTCTGGCCAGGTGTTTTTAAAAGAAAAGGAGATTCAAACTGAGGGTTCTAGAGGGGAGGGGGGTGAGGGGATGGGTTAGCCCGGTGATGGGTACTAAGGAGGGCACGTACTGCATGGAGCCCTGGGTGTTATGCGCAAACAATGAATCACGGAACACTACATCAAAGACTAACGATGTACTGTATGGTGACTGACATAATAAAATAAGATAAAAAAAAAAGGAAGGGAGATTAGGACACACAGAGAGACGTCAGGGATGAACACCCACAGGACAACCATGTGAAGAGGCAGCAAGAGGTTGCCACCCACAAGCCAAGGAGAGAGCCCTTAGAAGAAACCGACTCTGCCAGCACCTTGGATTTCCAGCCTCCAGAAGTATGAGGAAAGGAAATTTCTAGTGTTGAGGCCATCCAGTCTGTGGACTTTTGTTATGACAGCCCTAGTGAATACTCCCCTTCTCCCAGTTCTGATCCCAAGACATAGCACGATTCTGGTCTGTTCTTCCTCTTTCTGGATGCATATGGCTGGCAACGGGCATGGTGGTGATCTCTTTGGTCCGCATCAGGGTGACCCAGCCTCAGGTGTGCAAAGCATCATTTATACGAACAGGTCCCATCCAGAGCGGTCTCAGCCTCCCACAGGGCTGAGCTCTTGTGTAATGTTGCCCCTTCTTCTGACGCAGCCCCTTGTCCCCCCTCCAGAGCACGGCAAGGTCTGCTCCATGACTGTTAAATGAGATCAAGAGCTGATTTCTCATTGGTTCACTTTCTGTAAAATCCATTTCAGAGACCTCAGCTGTAATTGCTGTTGCTTTACTGCTTTATCTTGCTTAAGATGACACATTTTAGCAATGCTGGGAAGTAAATCATTTCTGTGGCCACATTACGCTGACTAATACGACATAATCTCAAATTAATTTATTCAAAAGGGTACATTCCCAGCTCAAGCGTATTCAGCATGTTTGCAGTTTTCCTGTTTCCAATGTGAGATCATTAAAGCATCCATTAGGACTTTTCCATAATTCCTAAAGCTAAATATGCAACTTATTCTTGAGAAGATTCCCTATAAATTGGCTGATGCCTGTTTTCCTTTCCTCAACTTCCATGGGCAAACAATTAAAAATAGTAACAATTATAATAACAACACTTAGAATGAAAGATAACAAGCATTGAGCATTTCCTTGGGTGAGACACCGTGGTACACACTTACTCTTGTATTGCCTCATTCATTACTTAAAAAATAATTTTATGCATTAGTTGCTATCAATATCTTCATTTTGCAAATAAGGAAATAGAAATATAGAGAGGTTGCCAAAACTGTCTTACTATAGAAGTTCATGGAATAAAAGATGAAGTTTACATAGCATTTTTGTCTCTTGTCTGTGTTACCCTCAGATTTTTTGTTTGCTTTGAGAGAGAGAGAGAGGAGAGAGAGAGAGAGAGAGAGAGAAAGAGAGAGAGAGAGAGATTGAGCAAGGGGAAAGGGCGGAGGGAGAAGGAGAGAGAGAATCTCAAGCAGGCTCCACAGCCAGTGCAGAGCCCGACGCAAGGCTCAATCTCACAACCCTGAGATCATGACCTGAGCCAAAATCAGGAGTCAGATGTTTAACCAACTGAGCCACCCAAGCACCCCCACCGGTTTTTAATATATTTTATTTTTAATAACAACAAGTGCTTACAAAATCTGTACATTCCTGGGGAACAGTGTGATGCAATGAGGGAAAAAACATAGTCTTTGGAACCAGATATGGTTGGCTTAAAATCTTAGCTCTACTCTTGAATAACTCCATGACCTCGGAAAAATTACTGAACTTAGCTAAGCAACAGTAGATTCAACTATCAGTGAGGTTCTTATGACATCCCTCACAGTATGCAAGTCTGTGTGTGGACATATATTTTGTCTTCTCTTGGGTAGATACTTAGGAGTGGAATTACTGGGAGGGAGGTACGATAACAGTTTATAGTTAACTTTTTAAGATACTACCAACCTATTTTCCAAAATGGCAGTGTTCTTTTAAATTCCCATTGGTGATGTATGAGAGTTCCTGTCTCTCCACATTTGTTACTGTCTGCTGTATCGATCACAGCTGTTCTAGTGGGTATGCAGTGGTATCTCATGGTGATCTGAATTGAATTTGCACTCCCCTGATGACCAATAGTGTTGAGCATCTTTTCATGTGTTTAGTATTCATTTGTATATTTTCTTTGCTAAAATGTCTATTTAGATCTTTTGCCAATGTTTTAATTGGGTTGTTTGTCTTATTGACTTGTAAGAGTTCTTTGTAGATTCTGGATAAAAGCCTGCTGGAATCCTTTTACGTTAGTTCTGAATTTTCCAACATCAAGTGTGCCACACTATGTGGAATATCTAACAAATATTTGACAAGAACGACTCTGACAATGCTATTCAATTCAGTTTAGTTGAACAGATTGTTATTGAGTTGTGACTATGTGGTAGGCATATTCTAGGCACCGGAGATTCAGTAGAGAATATAAGAGACAAAATCTCTGCTCTCAGAGAAGTGAGGAGTCATCATGAATGGTTGCCTGGCTATTGGGTAGAAAAGACTGAAGTTTGTGCCGGGCCATCCCCTTTGAGGCTCAGGTTCTCGGCTCCTACTCTCTACAGCCCGGGCACAAGTGGAGTGAAACATGCTGATCTTCTGTTCAAGAATCTCATTCCCAACGTGGCTCAGATTGTTTTGATCACCATTTGGCATCATGGAAATCCTCAATTCCAGGAGTTACTGGCACGGAGTACAGCTTTACTTAATTAGGTTAATCCTATAGAAGATATTGTTTTTATACAAGCCGTATATATGTGACCCTGTATTTTCTTCCAAAGGCTTAACCTCCGCCAGAAACTTACGAGCAGGGTCATAGTTCTCTCTTTCTCTAACACAACACTCTCCTTTCCTCTTTTTCCATACTGTTGGCCTAAAACCCCCTCCTAAGAAGTTCTGGGGACCAATCTCACCAGATCTATAGGTAGGGAATTTTGTTCCATATCTTTAGGAAATAGGCTACTAAAAGATCGATGGAGTCCGTTGCCTTGATGTCAAGGGAGTTTTCTCTGCGATGGTAGAGAGGCCGGGAAACCTTTGATTACAATGTCTCCCCAGGGGGCACCTGGGTGGCTCAGTTGGTTGAGCGTCTGCCTTCCGCTCAGGTCATGATCCTGGAGTCCCACATCGGGCTCCCTGCTCAGTGGGGAGTCTGCTTTTCCCTCTGACACTTCCCCCTCTTGCACTCTCTGTCTCTGTCTCTCTCAAAAAATAAAAAAAAATCTTAAAAACAACAACAACAACAACAACCAGTGTCTTCCCAGCCTGCCCTTCTATTAGCAGAGCCCCAGCAGACATTTCTGGTGATGGTGGCTCCCCGCGTCTCTGCTCACAGCAGCTTCTGGTAACAGCTCCTTCTGGTGGAGGCAGCTTTCTCAATGGCAGCTTCCAAGTGCTTCTGCTGCCGGCTCTCCAGAGTTCTACCCTCCAGGTCCACTTCTGGCAACTCTCTCCACAGAAACCTCGCTGTTGAGCCTCTTCTGCTCTTTCAAAATGTGCTTTACACGGAGCTGTTTTTAGGATGAGAGCTGGCTGTCACATCCCAGGTGGCCACAAATGGAACTGCTTTTTTCCTGCTCCAGGCCTCCTGGGAGGACATGGACCAGGTGGGGAGGCAGCATCCTCACTCATGGAGTTGGTGGCACAGAATTTGGTACCAGGCGGACCTATAATCTGAGGCAGGCTCTGTCTTTTCTTAACTGCACGATCTCAGGCAAGTGACTTAATCTTTGTAGTCCTCAGTTTCCTTATCTATAAAATAGGGGCATACATTTTCCTATCTCCTGGGTTACTTTGAGGATTCAGTGGAAAGCACTTTGTATCTGGCACATTAGAAGAACCCAGTAAGTATTAGCTACTATGGTATTATTATTCGATGCCAAATAAATACTGCTTGAATAACCAAACTATGGAAAGGACTTGCAAACAGCCCTAAGTTCTTCACGTCGGGTTTAAGGACATCCTAGAAAATTGATGGAAGAAACAACTGCTTGTTCTTTCCAGAACATTGCCATGTCTTTACTCCCACCTTTCCTATTTGGATAGCTGGAGTGCTCTCCTTCCCTCCTTCACGGGGGTGGGGTGGGGGGAACCACTCAGCTTTCAGATCTACCTCAAATGTCACATATCATGTATGACATATGCCCACAGCCTTCCCCATGTGTATTTATCTAATATTGTTTTCTCCTGAATTGCATTATAGCATTTGTTTGTCTTCTTTATCAGACTTAGAATACTTGAGACAGAATTTTTGCCTTATCTATCTAAACACTTTCCTGCCATCATGTGCTCACTATGGAAAGTTATTTGAGATATTTTATATTCTTTTTCTTGTGTATGTATTATATCTTCAAAATCTTGTATTTTACATTTATAGTACATCTCAGTTTGGATTATCCACATTTCAAGGGCTTTGTAGATACAATTAGCGAGTAGGTACTGGATTGGACGGCACAGTTCCTAGTGCTCCATCTTCCATATGCTCCTGGCCTTTGTGCATGTCAATTACAGCACTTCAAACAGATTATATTACAAATGATCTGTTCATGTGTCTGTTTCCTATGAGCATTTCTAGGATGAGGATTTTGCTTTACTTGTCTTTGCATCCCCATTCCCTGATGTAGTGCTTACCATATTGTAAGTTCTCAAGCAATAATTATCAAATGAATATTATAGATATCATTTATGGGGCAACTACTAAGTGCCTGGGACTTTATACCTGATATTTCGTTTCATCATTACTAAACCTTGCTTGGTCATCCCCAGTTTGCAAATAATACTATGGAGACTCAGATAGTTTAAGAGACTTCCTAAAAGTTATAAAGTTTTAAGTAGCAAAGCTGGGATTAAACCCTTCTGGCTCTAAAACTGGAACATGGCTGGGGCGCCTGAGTGGCTCAGTGGGTTAAGCATCCAACTCTTGATTTCAGCTCAGGTCATGATCTCAGGGTCGTGAGATCGAGCTCCCCTGTTGGGCTCCATGCTGGGCATGGAGCCTGCTTGAGATTCTCTCTCTCCCTTTCCCTCTGCACCCCCCAAAAAAACCAAATAAATAAATCTTAAAAAAATAAAATTGGAACATGGCTCTCATCAGTGCATGTGGGTTTCATCCCAGCTTCATTTCTAATTGGATGACCTTTGGCATGACATTGAACCCCTTGAGCCTCAGGTTCCTATTTATAAAATGACTGAATTGAAATAGCTAATGTCTAGGGCCTCTTTTAGTTTTGGTTGCTGCAATTATAACTTTTTACATATAATTGAGTCAATTTTTCTCCATATCTAAGTGGTTTCCCAGAGAATAAACTATCTCCCAAATTAGGCATACTTACGTCACTTGGTGCCCTCCAAAGAGGGACTATATATTCACCTGATTTTATTGTAAGAACTGTGAATAAAAATTAAATTTTTATGAATGGAATTCTTCCTCTTTTTTATCCTGCATGAAAAAGTAAAGGTTGTTTTATTGTCATTCTTACTTGATTCTAATGCTTTAACACTGGCTTCCCCATTTAATTAATTTGAAGAACTCTAATGACCCTTGTGAGCCTATGCCTAATTTTAACAAGGAAAGCATTTGTTTTCCCCCTGAATATTCTCTCCCCAGTTCTCACAATCTTCCCTTCACTAGCTAACATTTATAAACAAAGCTACGGGGCACTAAAAGAAGCCTTTACATTGAAATAAAATCAGGTGCGAAAGTCTCCCGAAGTCCCTTCTAGTCTTAACTTCATATGAGTTTTTCCTAGAATTGCGTAATGGTGACTTTACATATTCAAAGGTCTTTGAGAGTGGCACTCATAGGCAGCCGATGATGGGGACCAAATCGCACTCTATACAGCCTGAGGGCAAAATCCAACTTGCTGCAGGTATTGGTAAATAAAGTTTTATTGGCACACAGCCACGCTCATTTGTTTATGTACTGTCTACTGTTTTGGGGCTATATATGGCTGGCAAAGCTGAAAATATTTATTATCTGGTCCTTTACAGGAAAAGTTTGTTGACCTCTGTTTAGAGTACATTGCTTGGTTTGCTAAGTTTCTTTGGGAACAGCCTCTGCCATGAGGTACATCAAGATTCTGAAGTGGCCTATTTCTTCAGGGGAGTTCACAAACAGCCCCGCTGGAATCCAAGTTTGGCAAAAGTTTGAGAAGAAGAAATTGACTCTGGATTTACACTGCTGGATGAAAAAGTTACTTCATGCTGCTTGAGATACAGATGGGAAACAATGTGCTTGCAGTTGTTAGGAGGAGTTTAATTCTAGAATTTTCTTTTTTTTTTAAAGATTTATTTATTTTGAGAGAGAGAGTGAGGGAGGGGAGGGGCAGAGGGAGAGAATCTTTCAAGCAGACTCCTTGCTGAGCGAGGAGCCTAACACACATGGGGCTCCATCCCACAACCCATGAGATCATGACCTGAGTTGCCGAAACCAAGAGCTGGACGTTTAACCAACTGAGCCACCCAAGTGCCTCAATTCTAGAATCTAGAAAATTTAACATTTTTGTGACCTTACTAGGTAAGGAAAGTCATTTTTACTGGCCTACTTGTCTTTAGTTACAATAGGACTGATGATAGTATAAGCCTCCTAGGGCTGTATGAGTCTTAGATGAATTAATATACACAAAGGACTTAGAACCTGGCACTCAAAGAACACTAGCCATTATTAGGTGGCTATTTCAAAGGAAGCAAAGCATGCCAAGAAAATATTTTCCCCCAAAGTTACTCTAGATTTCAATTTAGAGGACAAACTAAATCAGTTACTACAAAGACTACATTCATTTTCCTTGTCATGTAGAGTCCTGTGGTGACATCACACCAGAAAAAAAATTTCTATGAGAGAAAATTAATTACATTTGGCAGGGACTTTTATTTGTTTATTATCAAAACATGTTCTGATGATGTTCTGATGATAGCCAGAGGGAAGTAGTATACAAACCCAAGCAAACCAGCAAATTTGAACATTATTTTCTGAATATGATCTATATGAGGGAGCGTGTGCTGTCTGACAGATACGAAGTGTTTGGGGCTCCAAGAGAGGCATCCGTCATCCCGCAGAACAAAATGAAACTATCCAATGGGGGAAATCATGGCTATTTATTCTAAGTGTCATCAGTGCTAGTTATTGCTTTGGCTTGAAGGGAATAGCAGCTGCCGTTAGTGCCCTCCACACGTCCCCTCAGCACTGACGTACGTGTGTGACAGCTTGACTTTCAACTGCCAGCACCTGAGATCGTTCAAGGATCTCTCTGGCCACCAAATCCCTCTGTCTACCCACATACCGTAGGCCTGACATGACAGATAATCAACACCCCGCCAGGTGCAGCCCTCAACCACTACCTAGTGGGAACTGGTGGATGGATAACCCAGCCCTTTCACCCCTGGGATGTGAGGTTTCTGAGGAGTGTGCTTTACCCTGGTTCCCAGAGCTGTCCGGTAGGAGTAAACTCCAGCTTTTCCAAAGTAGTAACTTGCTTCACCACGATTCCTTTCTTGGCCTTCTTCCCTGTCCCATCTCACTTGGCCTCTCGAATGTTCCCTGGGATTACCTCTGAAATACATTTCTTGTAGTGGAGTTCTTATTTCAGAGTCAACTTCTGGAGAAACTGGTGTGAAGATATATTTTTGACTGTACCTTAGTGGTACATCTCCCTTTATTATTCATAGAGGAACTCATAAGCACATAATTAAATAGGTTAACTATATAACTATATAGCATTATAACTATATAATGACCAACCATTTTTACCAAAACAAAACAAAACAAAACAAAACAAAACAAACCGCATCTGATTTCCATACCAGAATCGGTTGGGTCAAGTTTCACACATAAGGTAAGTGGAAGTGAAGGTGCAGTATGGTGGACATAAAGTCTAGGCTCACTTACGAAAAGACTTTGAAAGATCTTAAACCTTTTCCTAAGTTCAGAAAGTGAATCATAAACTTGTTGAGGTGTGCACGGAAATATATTTGTTCCAGTATCCAAACCTATTTACTTCCTATAAAATTTACCCAAACTTTCTATGTTGGCTATTATCAGCTTGTTTTCATTTTCGGAAACAAAACACAACAACCACATATTTATAGCTGTAGAAAGGATATTGAGCAGGGATTCTTAATTCTCAGCCTGTTGATAGCAATGATTCACAGTTGGGCTTTGGGGGAATCAGTGAAATCTCTGGAATTTTCTACAAAAGGGGACCCATGCACATTTTTTTCTGAAGAAAGTTCCCTGAACTTGCATTAGATTCTCAAAGGTGTCTATGAACCAAAATACAGGGGAGAGGCCAACCACATTGAAGACACCAGAATTGATTAGCAAGGGCCTTTAAATGCATCCTCAAGGAAATCTTTGACAATATTAAAGCATAAAAGATTAGACTCTGGTTCTGATCACGGCAGAATTATGGCTATCAGATTTACCTTCCTATCATAAACAATGATCAAATTGGACAAAATATATGAAGCAACTGATTTAAGGCAGTAGACAAAACAGGGTTTTGATCTCTGAGAGGAGACACATGAGGTAAGCTCCATATTTACTCTGCTTTCTGCTTTGGTGAACTTTCTAGACTGCAGCACAGGGGTGTAACCCAAACAGTGAATAGCAGTCTTGCTCTGCTCAGGAAACAGAGATCAGATTTCTGGATTGTTCAGTTGGCTGGAATGTGCTGTAGAGAGGGACCTGAGCAGAACAGGAGTTTCAGAAATCTGCATAGGTGACCCCTCGAATCCTTGGTCAAATACAAGCTGTATGGGCATAGGGCAAAACTCGTCTAGCAGAGAACAGCTGCTGGGAATATGGGAGGTGAAAGAGACATAGTTGGTTCAATTGGCAAAAATGAAGAGATTTTGCTCAGTACTCTGGTCATTCAGTTGAGAGTCTAGAAAGACCATGCCTGGGGACAGAGTACTCCAGTCCTAGAGGAAAGGCTACTGTAGATTCGCCCTAGGCAAGTCTAAAGCCAAGTTTCAACACATTTGAGCTGATCTACCAAAATTTATCTGCTAGCCAAAATAAAATCCAACACTTTTTTATAGGAAGACAACCAAATCCGGACTTTAAAAAAACCACAGCATTCATGATGCCAAGTATACATTTAAAAAAAGTTACAGTATGTGTGAATAAACAGAGAAATCTGAGCCATAAGCAGGAGATAAATTCAGAGATCACACAGATACTGGAATCAGTGGGTAGGATTATAAAATAGCTGTTACAAATATAAATATTAAGAAAAATGGCCACAGTGAGAGAACATGCAGGGAATTTCAGTTTATAGATCAAACTATAAGAAAGAATTAAATAGGAACTGTAGATGTACAACATCTGAAATTAAATTTTACTGGATGGGTTTAACAGCAGATTGGACACTGAGAAAGAAAAAAAAGAAAGCAATGCTTTTTCAAACATGGCAAGACAAACTATCCAAACTGAAGCACCACGAGAAAAACAAGACCAAAAAGTAAAACACCTGTTGCACAATACCAGGAGGTATAACAGTAAATATTTTGATTAAAAAAAGAAGAGAGGGGCCCCTGGGTGGCTCACTCAGTTAGGCATCTGACTTCATCTCAGGTCATGATCCCAGGTCTGGGGATCAAGCAGGGAGCCTGCTTCTCTCTCTCCCTCTGCGCGTGCGCTCTCTCAAATAAATAAATAAAATCTTAAAAAAAAAATCCTAGCAGTTTTCTATTAGCAATAATCGCGCCTCGGATAAACCTCATTGGCTACGATACTGCCACTGCGCAAAGCTCCTAGCAGTTTTCTTTATAGGAATTGCCAAGCTGACTGTAAAACATGTCTGTGAATATAAAAAGATCTGGGTTGGTCAAAGGATCTTTAAAAAGAACAAGAAATTTGGGGGATTCACATTCTCCAATTTTAAGAATTACTACAATTCAACAGTAATAAAGGGAGTATGGATCAGAACATAGAGTTCATGAACAGACCCACACATTATCGTCAAGTGACTTTTGGCAAAGGTGCTAGGTATTTCGAAGGGGGGAAGAATGGCCTTTTTAACAAATGATCCTGGAACAACTCTGCCACAATGTCTGACAATATCCATGTGAGAAGAAGTAAAACTCAACCACTTTGTGATACCACAAACTGTATCATATCACACACCACTCTATCATATAACATAAAGCTAATTCAAGATAGATCACAGACTCAAACATAAAGGTTAAAGTAGTAGAGCTTCTAGAATAAAACAGCAGAAGAATACCTTGGTGATGTTGGGATAGGCAAAGATTTCTCAGGACACAGAAAGTACAAACCATAAAAGAAAAAAAAAATGGGTAAGTTGGACTCACTGAAGTTAAGAACTTCAGTTTATCCAAAGACAATGTTTAGAAAATGAATAGACAAGCCACAGATTGGAGAAACATATTTACACAGCATATATTGGATAAAAAGCTAACATCCAAGGTCTATAAAGAGCTCTTATAACTCCAAAATAAAAAGACAAACAATGAAATAAAAATGGGCTATAAACAGATAATCCATAAAAAGAAGATATTCAATTGGCCAATAAGCACATGAAAACTTGATCCACATTTTTAGTTATCAGGAAAATACAAATTACATCCATGTTGAGATACTACGACACACTCATTAAAATATTCGAAGAGAGTGTTGGGCAATTTGAACTTGCGTACAGTTTTTGTGGGAATGTAAAATGATATGGCTAATTTACAAAACCAGCTGGTGGTTTTTTATAAAGTAAAATGTGCACCTACCCACTGATCCAGCAATCCCACCCCCTAGGTGTCTACTCAAAAGGAATGAAAATGTGTTCACAAAATGACTTGTTCAAGAATGTTCATGGCAGCTTTATTCATTATAGCCTTTGCTGGAAACAACCAAATGTTCATCAACAAGAGATTGGATAAAACAAATTGTATTTTCTTTGCACAATAGACTACTAATCAAGTGTAAAGAAGAATAATACACACATGGATGAATATCAAAAACATCATGCTGTGTGACAGAGCCAGATGCAAAAGAAAACATACTCTATCATTCCACTCATATTGTGAAGTTCCAGAATAAGTCTAAATAATCTATGACAATATTACTCACAACGGAGGTTGCTTCCTGGGGCCTGTGCTTACTGATTGGAAGGGCCATGACGGAGTACTGGGCGGGGGGGGGGCGGTGGTCTTGCTAATGTTCAGGTTATGCATTTATCAAAACTCATTAAACTATAGTCCTAAAATCTGTGCATCTCACTGTATGTAAATCATACCTCAACTGAAAAATAAGAAAAATTAAAGCTAAACACATTTCTAGTTTAATTTAATACTTCCCCAACAAATCATTCTTTTCTGTAACAAAGGGATTGAATGGGTAACACCTCATCTCTGCTCTGGGCAGCTCAGTGCTTGAAGTGTAGACAGACTACGGAGATGAATGAGACACAGTCTTTGTCCTCAAGTTGCTTATATGCTTGTAACCTATAGGAAGAGGAGAGCTGCGCAGAGATAATGGAAGGAAAGGAAAAATAACGCAGCAATATTTCCCTGACAGATGTGAGCTGAGGCACTGCTTTGGCCGGAACTCTGCTTGGTCATAGAGAATATTAATTCGATTTAGCTTTTCACCACTTTAGTGCTGAAAGGGCCATGGTGATTAACGGGACTAATTAGGCCAGCCCCAAGGGCAATATCTGCATGTAAATATAATAGGATTATTCTTTATGCCTCTCTAGCATGTCACCTTATATTACTATTGTGAAATGTTTGGGGCATTTAACCTAATCACTTGTCTAGACTTGTCTTCAAGATAGACAGGCTTTTCAGATTTTATTGTTATTCTTATCCAAAACAGAAAAATCAGATTCAGTCCAGGTAGAGGCAAAAGAGGAAATGTTCCCACATTTTGGTCTCAGAAGAACCCAGGGAACATGTCATATGTACCACTGTTATGAATCCAAACCCTGTCAGGAAAGTTCACTAGGAAATGCCTTTCACTTCCCACTATTCTGAACCCTTCTACCATGTTTTCAAAATCTCTATTAAACCAAGCCCCTATATTTTTGCAATGGCAATGGTCTATAATGAACTTTTAGATCCCATAAATAAACATCATCAAAATTCCATGTAGATTAAGTTACACATCCTACCCTGATTATCTGGAAGTTGAGAAAGACTTCCTGTTGGTGGTGGACCTCTACAGCGATGTAGATGTAAGTGTAGGGGTGAGAGGGGGTTGGGGAGGAAAAAGGTAATGAAACTATGCCAAAATTGGTAGTCATAGGAGTATACACACTGCTTTTAAGATCTTTTCATTGTGAAATGAAATACATATATGGGAAGCCAAACAAAACAAATGCACTCCTTAGTGGGTTGTTGTAAGGTAAACACGATTCTAACTACTAACTGGGTCAAGAAATAGAAGTTTGCCAGTCACCCCTTGAAACTCCCCTTCAACACTCTTTGCCTTCAAAAGTAACCACTATCCTTACTTCTCAGAGTGATCCTTCCTTGCAAATGTTCGTGGTTTTATTACCCAACTGGGCGTATCTGGAAACTCTAGCTTAGTCTTGCCCATTAAACAAAAGACATGTTTTTAAAGTCTCTTTTATTATACAGGTGCCCCCTCAATTTCCCTGCAATCTACCTCTTTTGACATAGAATCTCACACATTCTCAGTTTTGCTGGGACGGCACAGTTGTGGTATAGGTCAATATGTTTCTCTGTCCATTATATTTCCTACCAACTGGCAGGTGGATTCAGAAGTTTGATCAGATTCAGCTTGAATCCTTTGACAAAACCAGAGGGGACAGCGTGTTCTTTCTTTTGGAGACACATGGTTTTCTGGGTCGTTATGTTAACAGCTGTTGTTTCTCAATGGCTGGATACATTAATTTCAATGAGGTTGCAAAATAGTGCTATTCTGTTGTTTATTTTTCATTTATTAATTGGAATACTTTTACAAAGAGATACTTATGATCTACTCTTTGGTTACCCAGTGGTACAGTTCGTATAGGAAAGGCAGGATAAATGCTTGATTCTTTTCCTTCATTTACACAATTTCACAGCAACAAATTGGCTCACTGTCATCCTCATCATACAGAGGTGACAGATTACACTTTAAAAAATATTATTATATGGTCATGGATTTATAGGTATTTGATGGGTTTCAATTAGTTGCAATTACTACTCTTTAAAACTCAAATTGTCTGATCTTTGGCAGTGGGAGCTTCCTCAAGTTAGCTCCTGAATCCTTTTGACTTGACCCTTGTAGTCTTTGATAGCTGTCTATCAGGTGTATAATATAGTGATTCAAGACTTCCATACAACACTTGGTGCTCATTATAAGTGCATTCCTTAATCCTCATCACCTGTTTAACTCATTCCCCCACCCACCTCCCCTCTGGTAACCATTAGTTTGTTCTCTATAGTTAAGAGTCTATTTCTTGGTTTGCCTCTCTTTTTTCCCCCTTTGCTCATTTGTTTGTTTTCTTAAATTCCACACGAGTGAAATCATATGCTATTTGTCTTGTTCTGACTGACTTACTTCACTTAGCATTATACTCTCTAGCTCCATCCATGTCAATGCAAATGGCAAGATTTTATTCTTTTTAATGGCTGAGTAATATTCCATTGCATGTATATTCCACATCTTCTTTATCCGTTCATCAGTCGATAAACACTTGGGCTGCTTCCACAGTTTGCCTATAGTAGGCAGTGCTGCTATAAACATCAGGGTGCATGTATCCCTTTGAGTTAGTATTTTTGTATTCTTTGTGTAAATGCCTAGCAGTGTAATTGCTGGATCGTAGGGTAGTTCTATTTTTAACTTTTTGAGGAGCCTTCATACTATTTCCCAGAATGGCTGCACCAGTTTGCATTCCTACCAATAGCATTTTTCACAGAGCTAGATCAAACAATCCTAAATTTGTATGGAACCACAAAAAACCCCAAGTAGCCAAAGCAACCTTGAAAAAGGAAAGCAAAGCTGGAGGCATCCCAATTCCAGACTCCAAGTTATATTATAAAGCTGTAGTGATCAAAGTAGGTATGGTACTGGCCCAAATATAGACACAGAGACCAATAAAACATAATAGAAAACCCAGAAATGAGCCCATAATTAGACAGTCAATTCATCTTTGACAAAGCAGAAAAGAATATCCAATGGGAAAAAGACGGCCTCTTCAACAAATGGTGTTGGGAAACTGGACAGCCACATGCAAGGGAATGAAACTGGACCACTTTCTTACATCATACACAAAAATAAATTCAAAATGGATGAAAGACCTAAATGTGAGACCTGAAACCATTAAATCCTCGAGGAGAGCACAGGCAGTAACCTCTTTGACATTGGCCATAACACTCCCTTCTAGATATGTCTCCGGAGGCAAGGGAAACAAAAGCAAAAATTAAACTATTGGGAATTCATCAAATAAAAAGCTTCTCCACAGCAAAGGAAACAATCAACAAAACTAAAAGGCAACCTATGGAATGGGAGAAGATATTTGCAAATGACATACCGGATAAAGGGTTAGTATACAAAATACATAAAGAACTTAGAAAACTCATCACCCAAAAAATGAATAATCCAATTAGAAAATGGGCAGAAGACATGAATAGACATTTTTCCAAAGAAGACATCCAGATGGTCAACAGACACATGAAAAGATGCTCAACATCACTCATCATCAGGGAAATGCAAATCAAAACTACAATGAGATATCACCTCACACCTGTCAGAATGGCTAAAATAAACAAAGGACACAAGAGGTGTTGGTGAGGATGTAGAGAAAGAGGGACCCTCTTGCTCTATGCAGTTTTTAAAAAGATAAACATACTTGATCTGGTCTTACTGACATTTTCATTTCAAATTCAGGAATATAGTCTTTTTTTTTTTTTTTTCCTAACCTGTCCCATACTACATCTTGTCTCCTTTCTTCTACCCAGAGAATCTTGGACACAGGAAATTATAGAATAGAATGTCCCATAATTTCTTTATCCCACATTTCACACACAAAAGTCTCCAAATAATAATACTAATACTCAACCACCAACATAATTGCCAAAAACATTTGAACAGTTTTTGCCTATGTTTTTCCCTTTGCTCCCCCTCCTCCTTTTTAATAGTTGAACTATATGAATATTCTCTGAGCATACAGATGCCACACACAACACTCTCTTCCTTCTAAACCTCATTTAGTCTTTAACATACCAGGAACCATGCACCAAATTCTCATCCACAGTCCTTATGTCAATATTTTTCTAGTTATTTTGATTATCTGAAGTTTAGTAGACTTCTCAGGCAGGCTCCTGGGGACAATATTCCCTGTTCTTGCTTGTTGATAACAGTTTTTGTCCCTTATAATGGAAAGTCAATTTTGCTTGATATAAAATTATTGCCTCACATCTTTCCTTAAGAATATTAAATATATCACACTATTTTCTTCTGGCTGAAAGCATTGCTATTGAATATATGATAACAAGCTAATTTTTTCATTATAATTCACAAGCTATTTTTGCTTACATGACCAAAAGTGTTTAAAATTTTTATTTGAATTCTAATAATGTATGGGGTGCCTGTGTGGCTCAGTAGGTTAAGCGGCTGCTTTTGGCTGAGGTCACGATCCCAGGGTCCTGGGATGGAGGCCCACGTCAGTCTCCCTGCTCAATGGGGAGCCTGTTTCTCCCTCTCCCTCTGCAGTTCCCCCTGACTTGTGCTCTCTTGCTCGCTCGCTCTCACACAAAAATAAATAAAATCTTTAAAAAAAAATGTCTTGGTGTTGGTCAACTGTTCTGGGTCAATATTCTTAGATAAGTAGTGTGCTCTTGTAGTACGTAGTTTCAAAACTTTAAAAAAAATCGTTGTTTGCATCATTTACCCTTTTTGTTTTTCTTCAGGAATTTCTACAATCCATTAGTGTTAAATGTTCTTTGCCTATCTTCAATATCTGACACTTTCTCTCAAATCCTTTTTAACTCTTTATTCATTTTTACAAACAAATTTTTCTTCCTGTTCACCTTCTATTTCACCTGCGGTGTTGTATGATGCATAGTGAATGAATAACATTCTTGATTTCCTTCTGATTTGGCCTTATATTTGAAATAAAGTATTCTTTTATATTCTTCATAGAATTGTAATTTTATTTGTGTTTTTCTGATTCTAATGTTTTCATGTGTTTTATCTTTTTCTTAATGCCTTTATGTTATTTTGAATTAGAAGGTTTTGACCTGTTCTGTAGGTATGTCTTTCTGGTGTCATTACATTTTCTGTAATGATGTTATTCCCTTCCTTGTTCTCTTTTCTTAAATTTTTTTTAAAGATTTTATTTATTTGAGAGAAAGAGAGTGAGAGCATAAGCATGAGTGGGGGGGGGAGGGGCAGAAGGAGAGGGAGAAGCAGACTCCTGCTGAGCAGGGTGTCTAGTGTGGGCTCAATCCCGGGACTCCAGGATCATGACCTGAGCCGAAGGCAGACGCTTAACCGACTGAGCCACCCAGGCACCACCTTAAATGTTTAATGGCATTTCTTACTTTTGATGGTATTTGGCTTTGATAACTCCTGGTTACTTATCTTTATCTGAAATGATTTGTCTTGAACAAAAAGGTCAGGAGGAGATGGGGTTCCATAAAAGCTTCTCAGGCTTCACCAAGCACTGTGTATTGGTCCTACATAGTGCTCAAGAACATGGTACTTTCGGGGCAAGGGAGCAAGATGGCGGAGGAGCAGGAGACC
The DNA here is from genome assembly GCF_009762305.2 of Zalophus californianus. Lineage (NCBI taxonomy): Eukaryota > Metazoa > Chordata > Mammalia > Carnivora > Otariidae > Zalophus > Zalophus californianus. Next base: position 118,803,061 of record NC_045612.1, on the reverse strand, counting down.
TGGGTTTTGTCTGGTCCCAGGAATTCAGCTGAATAGGGATCAAACCATTCTGAACACCGACGAACCCAACAGGAGATTGAAGAAAAGAATAGCAACAACTCTGAACAGAAAAGCAACCACTTTCTGGAAGGTAGGACGTGCGGAGAAGTGAATCCGAGGCGATATTCGGGAGGATAGACGGCGGGGGAGGGGGCCTCCGTCGGCCGCTTCTGGCCAGTGATAGAGCCGCGGAGCACAAAATCGGAACTTTGAGAAGTAGGCTCTGCTGAGGGACGTCGCTCCAGTGGCTAAGCGGGGGGTGGAACCCTCGCGGGACAGTGTGGTCTCAGGACCCTCGGGGTCACAGAAAGACCGGGGGTGCCTGAGTGCGGCAGAGCTCCCAGGGATCGGAGCGGGGAAGCCGGCTGCAGAGACGGAGCCGAGGCGCGGGCTCTCAGCTTGGGGTGGCCATAAACTGTGATCCGCGGCCCAGTCGGGCCACTGCTCCTCCAGCAGGGACGAAACGAGCGGCAGAGCCGGGGTGACTCCCCTTCCTCCCCCGGGAGGAGCGGCGCGAGAGCGCACCGCAGGGATCTGCTGGGTTTGGAGACTCCACATGGGGTCGGGTGCCAGACATAGAAACGCTCGGTCACAGGCCGGGTGAGCACGGAGTGCGGCCGGAGACCGGGGACACAGGAGTGCCTGCTTTTCTCTGGGGGCGCATTGAGGAGTGGGGCCCCGAGTTCTCAGCTCCTCTGGGTGGAGATTGGGAGGCCACCATTTTCACCCTGGTCCTCCAAAGCTGTACCGAGAGCTTGCAGGGAACAAAAGCTCCTGAGAGCAAACCCGAGCAGCTTCCTTAGCCCGGACGGACAAGGGCGGGGCAATTCCGCCTCCAGCAAAGACATTTGGGAACCACGGCAACTGGCCCCTCCCCCAGAAGATCAGCACGAACAGCCAGCAAGCCAAGACCAAGTTTACCGATCAAGGAGAACGGGAGAACTCCAGCGCTAGGGGAATACTGCACATAGAATTCATGGCTTTTTTACCATAATTCATTAGTTTTTCAAAGTTAATTTTTTAACTGTTTTTTTTAATTTTTCTTTTTCCCTTTTTCAACCAACATCTTATCAATCCCTTTTTTAAAAAACCATTTTTTATTTTTCATTTTTAGAGTCATATTTTATCCCTTCATAGTAGTTACCCTTATTTTTGGCATATATATATAAGTTGTTCTCTCTTTAAAATTTTGAGATAGAGTTTCTCCTAACAGATCAAAATATACCCTAAATCACTAGTGTATGGCTTTGTTCTAGTCTCCTGCCTGATCACATTCTCTCCCTTTTCTTTTTTCATCTTTTTTTTTTAAATCTTCTTTCTTTTTTCAAACAACTTCTTATCTTATCAATTCCTTTTATAAAATCTTTTATAATTTTCATCTTTACAATCATCTTCCATCCCTTCAATGTATCAACCCTTATTTTGTACATATATAAGTCTTTCTTCCTTTAAAATTTTAGGAGGCACTTTTTTCTAACAGACCAAAATACGCCCAAAATCTAGTGTGTGGCACTGATCTATGCACTAGCCTGATCATATCTGATCATATTGTTTTTTTTGTATTGTTCTGTTTTTGTTTTTATCTTTTTCTTTTTTTCCTCTCTTTCTTTTTTCTTTCTTTTCCCCTGGTTTCAGGCCTTTTCTGATTTGTATAGAGTATATTTGCTGGAGACGTTGTTAACCGGTTAGCATTCTGTTCTCTCATTCATCTATTCTCCTCTGGACAAAATGACAAGATGAAAAAAATCACCTCAGCAAAAAGAACAAGAGGTAGTACCGTCTGCCAGGGACCTACTCAATACGGACATTAGTATGATGTCGGACCTAGAGTTCAGATTCATGACTTTAAAGATACTAGCTGGGCTTGAAAAAAGCGTGGAAGTTATTAGAGAAACCCTTTCTGGAGAAATAAAAGAACTAAAATCTAACCAAGTCGAAATCAAAAAGGCTATTGATGAGGTACAATCAAAAATGGGGGCACTAACTGCTAGGATAAATGAGGCAGAAGAGAGAATCAGCGATATAGAAGACCAAATGATGGAAAATAAAGAGGCTGAGAAAAAGACAGAGAAACAACTACAGGATCACGAGGGCAGAATTCGAGAGATAAGTGATACGATAAGACAAAACAATATTAGAATAATTGGGATCCCAGAAGAAGAAGAAAGAGAGAGAGGGGCAGAAGGTATATTGGAGCAAATAATAGCAGAGAACTTCCCTAATGTGAGGAAGGAAACAGGCATCAAAATCCAGGAGGCACAGAGAAACCCTCTCAAAAACAATAATAATAGGTCAACACCCCGACATCTAATAGTAAAACTTACGAGTCTCAGAGACAAAGAGAAAATCCTGAAAGCAGCTCGGGAGAAGAGATATGTAACCTACAATGGTAGAAATATTAGATTGGCAACAGACCGATCCACAGAGACCTGGCAGGCCAGAAAGGACTGGCATGATATCTTCAGAGCACTAAACGAGAAAAATATGCAGCCAAGAATACTATATCCAGCTAGGCTGTCATTGAAAATAGAAGGAGAGATAAAAAGCTTCCAGGACAAACAAAAACTAAAGGAGTTCGCAAACACGAAACCAGCCCTCAAAGAAATATTGAAAGCGGTCCTCTAAGCAAAGAGAGAGCCTAAAAGCAGCATAGATCAGAAAGGAACACAGACAATATATAGTCACAGTCACCTTACAGGCAATACAATGGCACTAAATTCGTATCTTTCAATAGTTACCCTGAATGTTAATGGGCTAAATGCCCCAATCAAAAGACACAGGCTATCAGATTGGATTAAAAAACAAGACCCATCAATATGCTGTCTGCAAGAGACTCATTTTAGACCCAAAGACACCCCCAGATTGAAAGTGAGGGGGTGGAAAACCATTTACCATGCTAATGGACACTAAAAGAAAGCTGGGGTGGCAATCCTTCTATCAGACAAATTAGATTTTAAAACAAAGACTGTAATAAGAGATGAGGAAGGACACTATATCCTACTTAAAGGGTCTATCCAACAAGAAGATCTAACAGTTGTAAATATCTATGCCCCTAACATGGGAGCAGCCAATTATATAAGGCAATTAATAACAAAAGCGAAGAAACACATTGATAACAATACAATAATAGTGGGGGACTTTAACACCCCCCTGACTGAAATGGACAGATCATCTAAGCAAAAGATCAACAAGGAAATAAAGACTTTAAATGACACACTGGACCAAATGGACTTCACAGACATATTCAGAACATTCCATCCCAAAGCAACGGAATACACATTCTTCTCTAGTGCCCATGGAACATTCTCCAGAATTGATCACATCCTAGGTCACAAATCAGGTCTCAACTGGTACCAAAAGATTGGGATTATTCCGTGCATATTTTCAGACCACAATGCTTTGAAACTAGAACTCAATCACAAGAGGAAAATCGGAAAGAACTCAAATACATGGAGGCTAAAGAGCATCCTACTAAAGAATGAATGGGTCAACCAGGAAATTAAAGAAGAATTAAAAAAAATTCATGGAAACCAATGAAAATGAAAACACAACTGTCCAAAATCTTTGGGTTACAGCAAAGGCAGTCCTGAGAGGAAAGTATATAGCAATACAAGCCTTTCTCAAGAAACAGGAAAGGTCTCAAATACACAAACTAACCCTACACCTAAAGGAGCTGGAGAAAGTACAGCAAATAAAGCCTAAGCCCAGCAGGAGAAGAGAAGTAATAAAGATCAGAGCAGAACTCAATGAAATAGAAACCAAAAGAACAGTAGAACAGATCAACGAAACTAGGAGCTGGTTCTTTGAAAGAATTAAGAAGATTGATAAACCCCTGGCCAGACTGATCAAAAAGAAAAGAGAAATGACCCAAATCAACAAAATCATGAATGAAAGAGGAGATATCACAACCAACCCCAAAGAAATACAAACAATTGTAAGAACATATTATGAGCAACTCTATGCCAGCAAATTAGATAACCTGGAAGAAATGGGTGCATTCCTCGAGATGTATCAACTACCAAAATTGAACCAGGAAGAATTAGAAAAGCTGAACAGACCTATAACCACTAAGGAAATTGAAGCAGTCATCAAAAATCTCAGAACAAACAAAAGCCCAGGGCCAGATGGCTTCCCAGGGAAATTCTATCAGACATTTAGAGAAGAATTAATACCTATTCTCCTGAAACTGTTCCAAAAAATAGAAATGGAAGGAAAACTTCCAAACTCATTTTATGAGGCCACCATTACCTTGATCCCCAAACCAGACAAAGACCCCATCAAAAAGGAGAATGATAGACCAATATCCCTGATGAACATGGATGCAAAAATTCTCACCAAAATACTAGCCAACAGGATCCAACAGTACATTAAAAGGATTATTCACCATGACCAAGTGGGATTTATCCCTGGGCTGCAAAACTGGTTCAACATCCGCAAATCAATCAACGTGATACAATACATTAACAAAAGAAAGAACAAGAATCATATGATCCTCTCAATAGATGCAGAGAAAGCATTTGACAAAGTACAGCATCCTTTCTTGATCAAAACTCTTCAGAGTATAGGGATAGAGAGTACATACCTCAATATCATAAAAGCCATCTATGAAAAACCTACAGCGACTATCATTCTCAATGGAGAAAAGCTGAGAGCTTTTCCCCTAAGGTCAGGAACGCGGCAGGGATGTCCACTATCACCATTGCTATTCAACATAGTATTAGAAGGACTAGCCACAGCAATCAGACAACAAAAAGAAATCAAAGGCATCCAAATCGGCAAAGAGGAAGTCAAACTCTCACCCTTTGCAGATGATACGATACTGTATGTGGAAAACTCAAAAGACTCCACCCCAAAACTGCTAGAACTCATACAGGAATTCAGTCAAGTAGCAGGCTATAAAATCAATGCACAGAAATCAGTGGCATTCCTATACACCAACAACAAGACAGAAGAGAGACAAATCAAGGAGTCGATCCCATTTACAATTGCACCCAAAACCATAAGATACCTAGGAATAAATTTAACAAAAGAGGCAAAGGATCTGTACTCAGAAAATTATAAAATACTCATGAAAGAAATTGAGGAAGACACAAAGAAATGGAAAAACGTTCCATGCTCATGGACTGGAAGAACAAACATTGTGAAGATGTCAATGCTACCTAGAGCAATCTACACATTCAATGCAATCCCCATCAAAATACCATCCACTTTTTTCAAAGAAATGGAACAAATAATCTTAAAATTTGTATGGAACCAGAGGAGATCCCGAATAGCCAGAGGAATATTGAAAAAGAATAGCAAAGCTGGTGGCATCACAATTCCAGACTTCCAGCTCTATTACAAAGCTGTCATCATCAAGACAGTATGGTACTGGCACAAAAACAGACACATAGATCAATGGAACAGAATCGAGAGCCCAGAAATGGACCCTCAACCCTATGGTCAACTAAACTTTGACAAAGCAGGAAAGAATGTCCAATGGAAAAAAGACAGTCTCTTCAAGAAATGGTGTTGGGAAAATTGGACAGCCCCATGCAGAAGAATGAAACTGGACCATTTCCTTACACCACACACAAAAATAGACTCCAAATGGTTGAAAGACCTAAACGTGAGACAGGAGTCCATCCAAATCCTAAAGGAGAACACAGGCAGCAACCTCTTCGACCTCAGCCACAGCAACTTCTTCCTAGAAAAATCGCCAAAGGCAAGGGAAGCAAGGGCAAAAATGAACTATTGGGATTTCATCAAGATAAAAAGCTTTTGCACAGCAAAAGAAACAGTCCACAAAACCAAAAGACAACTGACAGAATGGGAGAAGATATGTGCAAATGAGATATCAGATAAAGGGCTAGTATCCAAAATCTATAAAGAACTTATCAAACTCAACACCCAAAGAACAAATAATCCAATCAAGAAATGGGCAGAAGACATGAACAGACATTTTTCCAAAGAAGACATCCAAATGGCCAACAGGCCCATGAAAAAGTGCTCAACATCGCTCGGCATCAGGGAAATCCAAATCAAAACCTCAGCGAGATACCACCTCACACCAGTCAGAATGGCTAAAATTAACAAGTCAGGAAACGACAGATGTTGGTGGGGATGTGGAGAAAGGGAAACCCTCTTACACTGTTGGTGGGAATGCAAGCTGGTGCAGCCACTCTGGAAAACAGTATGGAGGTTCCTTAAACAGCTGAAAATAGAGCTACCATACAATCCAGCCATTGCACTACTGGGTATTTACCACAAAGATACAAATGTAGGGATCCGAAGGGGTACGTGCACCCCGATGTTTATAGCAGCAATGTCCACAATAGCCAAACTGTGGAAAGAGCCAAGATGTCCATCGACAGATGAATGGATAAAGAAGAGGTGGTATATATACATAATGGAATATTACGCAGCCATCCAAAGGAATGAGATCTTGCCATTTGCAACGACGTGGATGGAACTGGAGGGTGTTATGCTGAGTGAAATAAGTCAATCAGAGAAAGACATGTATCATATGACCTCACTGATATGAGGAATTCTTAATCTTAGGAAACAAACTGAGTGTTGCTGGAGTGGTGGGGGGTGGGAAGGATGGGGTGGCTGGGTGATAGACATTGGGGAGGGTATGTGCTATGATGAGCGCTGTGAATTGTGCAAGACTGTTGAGTCACAGATCTGTACCTCTGAAACAAATAATGCAACATACGTGAAGAAAAAAAGAAAAAGAAGAAGATAGCAGGAGGGGAAGAATGAAGGGGAGTAAGTCAGAGGGGGAGACGAACCATGAGAGAGGATGGACTCTGAAAAACAAACTGAGGGTTCTAGAGGGGAGGAGGGTGGGGGGATGGGTTGGCCTGGTGATGGGTATTGAGGAGGGCACATTCTGCTTGGGGCACTGGGTGTTATGCACAAACAATGAATCATGGAACACTACATCAAAAACTAATGATGTAATGTATGGTGATTAACATAACAATAAAAATTAAAAAAAATAAAAGAAAAACAGTGAGCACATAGAGTGATATAAAGTGCTTACTTATGGCATTGGAATGCCAATAAATATGTAACATTCCAAAAAAAAAAACGAACATGGTAGTTTCTCTTTATAATTTCTTGGTTCTGTTCCTCTCCCCACTTTTATCTAGACGCTGTCTTTCTCAAATCTCTGTTGCCCCCATCCTGCTCACTGCCACTTTCATTCCTAGCAGTTCTTTTAGATCGCAGGACCTTGTTATGGAAAAGAGCCCTGGCATGTCACTTCTGAGAGTCCACAGGGTCTTAGCTGCTCTGGCCCCTTGAGTGCTCCTGCCAGTGGTTCTTGCCCTCATTTGCTACTGGAGTGGACAAACGCCTGTAGTTTCAGCTGACCATCCTCGCTTCCAACTGTCCTGCTTTCAGGGGAACGCCTTGGGTAGATTGGCACTCTTTGGTCCTTCAGAGAGCAATGCTTCTTTCTGTTTTCTCCCATAAGTTGATACTGAGCAGGTCTCAGAGTTACTGGTGAATTTTTTTCCCCACCTGCTTGTATTTTCAGATCCTTGCTTATCAGCTAGTTTGTTTGAAAATGCTATCTATGCGTTTTCTATTTTTCGGCCATTTTTTTGTTAGTTTCTTTGAAAAGATTTTTTTCATTTTTTAATGTATTTTTTTATTTAAATTCAGTTAGCCAACATTATTCTGCCATTTTTATTTTTATTTATTTATTTATTAAAGATTTTATTTATTTATTTGACAGAGAGAGATACAGTGAGAGAGGGAACACAAGCAGGGGGAGTGGGAGAGGGAGAAGTAGGCTTCCCACGGAGCAGGGAGCCCGATGCGGGGCTCAATCCCAGGACCCTGGGACCATGACCTGAGCTGAAGGCAGACGCTTAACTGACCGAGCCACCCAGGCACCCCTATTCTGTCATTTAAAAAAATTTTTTTATTGTTATGTTAATCACCATATATTACATCATTAGTTTCTGTCATTTTTAATGTGAGAATTTGAAAAAATGCAGAAGTGACATCACTGCCGTGACTGCCATCTTCCCGGATTCTTCTACTCTTTCATACATTCATTTTTAAGAGTTTTTCTTGACGAGAGAAAATGCTTTCTCTTTTTAATACTAGCAGCAAACATTTTTCTGGTGTCAGATAATATGGCAATTTTACTTCTAGACCAATATTTATGTCTCGAGTTGACTATATAGTTGAATTTCTGTCACATTATCCAACCCACCATATGTGGAAAAGTGCAAGCTTCATAAGAGGGACTTATGGGATGGCTAGATACCAATTACAGACTCAGTGAGTCTATGATTTCAGATTAAGGCCCAAGTGATGCCTTCCAGTGGAGTTTTTAGGGGTTAAGCTCAGTGGGTGAATGGTGGTCATTGTGAGGGAGTTGGGGGCCATGTAGTTTAAGAGGATACTGAATGCTTGAATACTCTTGAGTATTCTCACTGAAATGGATTTCAGCTATAAAATGTGGATGAAAATTTACTGAAGCCTTGGGGAAGGGGATTTCAACAGTTTTTGGGCATTCCAGTAGTGGCTCTCAGGGTTTCAAAGTTGTCTCTTAGGCAATATTCTCTCTCTCAGCAGGGAGAAATATCACTGAATTTACAAAAAAAGCACTTCCTCAGGCTCCCGTAGGTGAACGAAGCAGTTTGCTACTCTGCTTTTGCTCCTGGGTCTGTGTGATTACACTAATATTAGACTGTATTCATTTCTGCTGCTTTTAAAATTTAAATAAGACATAATTTTATTCATTTTTTGAGTAAAACGTACAGGGACATATTAAGAGGTAACTCATTTCCCTTTTATTTCTTGTTTATTCTGAAGGTGTGCTAAAAGGGCCTTAGTTGGTTGCCAAATGGCAGAGCAAATTTACAAAATCCCATGCAGAATGATTTTTTAAGACATAAGAATCTGAACATGCAGACTTTTAGATTTTGCCATTGCATTTATAATTTCTACCAGAAGACAAAACTAAAAACCTGACTTGGGCTTTAGGTAAGTCAGTTGATATCTCTGGGCTTTTTTTTCTTTGTCAATTGGTAAGGTAGGTTTAGATATTTTGAAAGTTCCCTCTCTTCTACTTGTAATCACTAATGATCCTCCTCAAATCTAATAAAAAGAAACAATCATATTGCCATTTAATTTCACGTTAAGGCTTCAGCCCATACGCCAGTTGGAAGTATTCAAGTGTCCAAGTGTGGGGGTCTAGATGGAGTTTGGATAGTCGCAGAGAGATCCATTCTGGTTTAAGATATTTGAACTACAAGATGTAGTCATACCCCTGTTTTCCTTAGAGTACCCTTTAAAGCCTGTGCTCACCTTTCACCTCCTCGAATTTCTTTGTGGTGTTCTTTGTTAAACAGAACTTTAAAATTTTGACATAATCCAAGTAGTTGAAGTTTTGTGTTTATACTTCATGCTGTTGTCTTGTTTGAGAAGCTCTTCCCCTCACTAACATCACAAAGATAGTCTCCTACATTATCTTCTATTATTTCATAGTTTTAATTTTTCACACTTGGATATTTCATTAAGCTCAAGCTCCCACTTGATGCATAGTAGAAATACAGCACTGTATTTCTCTGTATAATAAGCCATTTTCCCTGAGGCCACAAAAAGAGCAGTCCTTATTTCCTCCATTAATTTGTGGAGCACTTTCAGATACTGAGGGTTCATATGTTTGTGGGTCTGTCTCTAGAGTTTCCATTTGGTTCCGTTGGTCTATCTGCTTGGTTTTTTGGCCAGTGTCTTACTGTATTTATTACTATAGGATGATGGATATCTTAGATCTTAGCTAGGCTAAGCCCTCTTCTTGGCTTTTCTTTTTTTTTTTTTTTAAAGATTTTATTTATTTATTCATGAGAGACAGAGAGAGAGAGAGAGAGAAGCAGAGGGAGAAGCAGGCTCCCAAGGAGCAGGGAGCCCAATGCGGGACTCAATCCCAGGACCCTGGGATCATGACCTGAGTCGAAGGCAGATGCTTAACCATCTGAGCCACCCAGGCACCCTTGGCTTTTCTTTTTCAAAGTTAAATAGCTTTTTGTGCATATTTATTCTTTCATATAAATTTCAAAATAATTGTATCAAGTTCCTTAAAAAACCCAGCTGTAATTTAGGTAGAGATTACACTTGAGTTTATAGATTAATTTGGGAAGAAATGACTTATTCACAATATGAAGTTGACCTAGCCCAGAAAATGAGATATCTCTGTAAAAGTCAGATATTTCACGTCAGGTAATATAGTTCAATGATCTCTCCACTGAGGTCTTATATATTCAACTTATGTACTTTATTGCCATTATGAATGGCATATTATTTTTATCCCATTTTCTAGTGAATTATTGGTGTCACAGGAAACTATTCTTGGTTTTTCTAAATTGATCTTAATTAGTGGTCTTGCTGAGACCTCATTTTTTTCCAGCTTTATTCAAGTCTGATTGACAAATAAAAACTGTATATATTTAAGATGTACAATGTGGTGTCTTGATATACTTATACTTGTGCAATGATTACCACAATCAAACTAATTTTCATATCACCTCACATACTTACCAATTTTTGTGTGGGTGGTGAGAACAGTTAAGATCCATTCTGTGAGCACATTTCAAGTATACATTATTAACTATGATTACAATGCTGTACTTTAGATGTCTAGAACTTATTCATCTTATAACGGAAGGTTTGCGCCCTTTGATTAACATCTCTCCACCATCTCCACCCTGTAGCCCCTGATAACCATATCAGTGATATCATAGAATATTCGTATTCTGTGTCTGGCTTATTTCACTTGGCATAATGTCCTCCATGTTCATCCATGTTGTCACAAACGGCAGGATTTCCTTCTTTTTAAAGGCTGAATAATACATCACAATTTCTCTATCCATTCATCCATTGACAGATACTTAGGTTGTTTCCATATCTTGCCTTGTGAATAATGCTGCAAGGAACAGGGGAGCGCAGGTATCTCCTCAGAATACTGGTGTTACTTCCTTTGGATAAGTACCCAGGAGTGAGATTGTTAGATCATACGGTAGTTCCCTTTTTGATTTTTTTGAGAGACCTCCATACTGTTTTCCACAGTGGCTGCACTACTTTACATTCCCATCAACAGTGAACAAGGGTTCTCTTTCTCTACATCCTCACCAACACTTGTTATCCCTTGTCTTTTTGATGGCATCTATTCTAATGGGTGTGAGGTGATATTTCGTTGCAGTTTTGATTGGCATTTCCCTGATGATGAGTGATGCTGAGCATCTTTTCATATACTTTGTTGGCCACGGGTATATCTTCTTTGGAGAAATTTCCCCAGGCTTTTAACTTTAGGAGGGTTGATTTATTTCTGATTTATCTTTACTACCGAGTGTAGCCCTTTGTTGTCACAACTACAAAACCTGTAGTGTTCATCAGCCTCTCCCCTTCTTTGGCGCTCCCTGATTCTAACTTTTGTCTACCTGATACCCAAGGGTCTTCTAAAATCTCTGCTAAGTGTCACAGCCTTTCAGCCACCATGTTTGAATTGAAAATTGGCCTGAGTAGAAATGAAGCTTCAAATGCCAGGCTCATTTCTCTTGAGTTTTTCTTCTCTCTTGACTCTTGGACTTGCCATTCTTCACTTCCTTTGTAGCTCTCCAGTGACTCAAAGGAGGTATTTCAATACTCTTTCAGTATTTTAGTTGTCCTCAGTGGGAGGGTAGGCCCCCCAAAACCTAGTTTATTATTGTTAGCAATAGAACTTGACAAACCACTTTTGCTGAACCCCATATGCTGCTACTCCACCAGGCGACCTCTTTTGCTGAGAATTCAATAGTAAACTCTTACAAAGAAGCAGCACCAGAATGAGGCAATCTCCTCCAGCCTTGAGGGTTTGTAGGGCCTGGGGGCAGAGGAGTGACTGTTAAGGATAGCAGAGTCACCTGTACCTGTTTCACTTAAAACATTTTTTTTGAAAAATTGGAAATAATTTCAGATTTACAGAAAAGCTGCAAAGATAGCACAGTATATCTTCATCCATCTGTCTTTCATCCAGCTCTCCCTGATGTTACCATCTAACGTAATCATGGTGCATTTGTCAAATCCAAGAAATTAACATTGGTTCAATACTGTTATCTAAACTACATACTTTATTCATGTTTAACTAGTTTATCCACTCATTTTTTTTTTTTTTTCTGTTCTACGATCCAATCCTTGGTGCCACATGACATTTCTTTGTCATATCCTCTGATCTGTGAGAGTTTCTCAGGCTTTGTTTTTCATGACTGACAGTTTTGAAGATTACTAGGGTACTGGTCAGATATTTAGTACAATGTCCCTCAACTTGAGTGTACCTGAAGTTTTTTCCAAAATTAGAATGGGGTTATGGGTTTTGGGGAAAAATACCATGGAGATAAATTTCCATGGTTGCTCTGTCATGTCAGGGATATATGGTATAATTATGACATATTATTGATGATGTTAACCTTGATCACTTGGCTAAGGATGGGTCTGCCAGGTCTCTCCACAAAAATAGAGTTACTATTTTTCCCTTTGCAATCCACACCTATTTTCATTAGCTCTTGACCCCAGAAGGACTTCTTTGCTATCTGGATATCGCCCTCACAGACCTGTGGCAGCCCAGATTTCTCCAGTGGTGGGACAGGCAATCATGGCCTCAAGGGAATGTGAAAAATAAAAACAACAGAACTTTAAAGCTGTCCTTCAACCCACCTTCGGCCCCGGGAAGCTGCCTTCTCATTACCCCACTCATTTATGACAGACTTGCCCCTCAGCCCCTCAGGGCATCTTAAGGTTTTCATAACTTTATTTCTTCAGTTCGTGGTTCCTTCTTGCTTTTGCGGGAGGTGGTTTGTCAACCTGTCAGGAAGCAGAAGCCACCGTTTGGTAATTTTCACAACCCTACGGAATTCCGTAGTTGCCATGGCCCAATTTTACAACCGAAGAAACTGAGGCTAAGGGAGGCTAAGGAATCTGTTCAGTGTCACAGAGCTACTTATCGCAGAGTTCCAATTCACACCCAAAGCCCTAGATTCTAACCATTGTGATGTACTACCTATCAGTTAGATACCAACTTGAGCGGCACATACTCAAAATGGTGCCCTCTCTTCATACAGAACCCTTGACCTTGGATGCAACTTGAGTATCAAGTTCAGCTTTGTTTCTTTGGGATGGGACACTTTATAGGAGACACTGTCCTCTTATGTGAAGAGTCCCAGTAAGTCAACCCTCCAGACATCTGCTGCCTTATCCAAACCTGCTGGATCTTTATGGCTGGGTCTCTCACACTAGAACCCCAAGACACTTGTTGCAACTGATGCTTCATCTGTACTGCTGAGTGTCTCTCTTGAGCCAAGGTCCTCTTCAGGACAAGTAATTCTCTGGCAGTAGTTCAAGATAACCCAAGATGAAATTTATCCTGCAGATATTTATCGAGTGCCTACTGGTAAAGGGCCCGGTTAGGTGCTGGCTGAGAAGGAGTGTGGTTTTGAGAGAAATAAAGATGCCTAAGACACAGCTCTCAGCTTCATGGAGTTTAAACTAATGGGCATTATAGTGAAAAAGTATATATTTCTATCTCCATTTCTGTATCTATTTCTATTTCTCTCCACACACACACACACACACACACACACACACACACACACAACTGGTTGCAAGTTTTTTCCATTGCTTTAGAAGTCAGGGAAATATTTTCTGCACCTGGATATAGAAAAAAATGACTAACAAATGTAATTCTGTGGCCAAACCACATGCCTTGTCATCCTTAGAGAAATTTCCTGGGTTAGAAAGCTACAGAGTTTCGTTTTTTAAAAAATTTAATTCTTTTTTCTACCCATACACTTGATTGCAGATCTTGTTTCACTTTCCTTATGTCTTTGATGATAACAATTTCCTCATAGAAACATGTTTAATTTTTCCCGTTCCATATGTCATCCCCGTGCAAAATCATCTTGTTGACTCATTCTGATGTGATATGGACGGGAAACCCAGTGACTTCTTTTTGGTCTCCAGAGCATAATTAGAAGAAAATTCCTTTGAACCTCTTCCATAAAAGAATATAAAGTTTGCTTAAAAAAATGGACATATCATCTCTTTTTAATTGCCAATACAGTGGGTCTTCCAGATGCATGCATTTAATTTAGATTTTTTTTTTTTTTTTACCACCTAAGGAAAAATAACTATTTTCTTCTTCACCTAGGTAGAACCAATGCTAGGGGCAATTTAGAAACAGACTGTGGCTTTTGTGACATTTACTGGCAATTTTTGGCCATAATGACTGTTCCTTTGTGCCAGATTCTCACAAAGGATGAAATGTTGCTAGAGAAATGTTTTCTCCTCCCTTTACAAATTCTTAACAATTCATAGGACTTCTGCTCCACAAATACATTGCAATTTTAAAAAAATTGGAATGCATAACTTCAGGGTTTGAAAAGTCCTTGAATCCTGGTGAAATGAAGCTCAATTTTAATAGTTTCTTTGGTTTTCATTCCAAGAAACTGGCAGGTTTAAAGATGTATGTGGCACTTCCTGAGTCATTTCCAAATATTCAAGTTTTAAAAAACTACTTCTTAGGTTAATTAGGAATTTCTCCAGAGATAGTAAGCAGATCACTGGTTGTGGAAAATGGTTGTTGAATGGTGACAAAACGCTGGGTGTAGCATTTATTTGTGTCTGGGTATTTCATTTATATATGTATGTATGTTATATATATATCTAATATATACATGTGTGTATATATACAATTTAGTATCAAAAGTTAGGAAATTCAGGGCACTGGGGCAGCTCAGTCGGTTAAGCAACAGACTCTTGACTTTGGCTCAGGTCATCATCTCCGGGTTTGGGGTCGAGTCCCGCATCAGGCTCCATACTCAGTGCGGAGTCTGCTTGGGATTCTCTCTCCCTATCTCTCTGCTCCAAACATGTACACACACACTCTCTCTCAAATAAATAAATAAATAAATAAATTCTTAAAAAAAATTTAAGATTCAAAAAACTTGATTAAAAAACTATGTTTAGCTTATTTTTATGTCAGACTACCCATATAAATAAGATCCTAACATCAGATTTTATGTGGTAAATTATGTGCTAGAGTCAGAAAGGTGTGGTTCAACCCCCAAGATATACATTAACAATATATTCTGGTTTTAATTGAGGTAAGCTTAAATGTTAGTTTTATGTTAATGTAACTGAATACAAATTACTATTTTAAAGCTATGGGACCACTTCTACACCCTTAGGTGTAGAAACCCTAATGGAATGACCATTTACCCAGATCAGTCAGATCAATCCAACAATCTGCCAATTAAATGGAAAAGCTCCACTGAGGCCTCTATTCTTTAAATGGTTTCATCTCCTTGTTGGCATATATCATAAATATGCAAAACAGAGATAGTGCAGGAAAGTGAAAGTACACCAGATGAAGTCAGGAGACTTTACTTCTAATCCCCAGTCTGTCACCAACAGTAATCATGAAACATATACACGTGTATCTTCTTACTAATATTAAAGCACACTTGTCCGCATATTGTATCATTTGAGATCACCACCAAGGGAAGCAGATATTCTTATTATCACTTCTTTCTTTTGAAAGCATTTTGACTCTGACTATGTAGATACCGAAACTCTTGAGTTCAAAGGCCCTTGGCCAAGGTGATTTAGTACTCGAGAAAGTTTGGCATTTGAATCTAAGCCTCTGGGTTTTAGAATTCTCATCTGCAGAATGAAAACCAGATGCTCTCTAAGGCTCCTTCAGTTAAAAAAAAAAAAAAAGGCTCTACAGAAGTTATGTTTCCTAGATGGAAAAAGTATATTAACAAAGCAGACCGATAGGACATAACCAGAAAGCATGCTAGTTTTTGTCTCCCAATCACTTTACAATTTATTCAGTGGGGGAAATACCACCTCTGGTCCTGGACAAAAACTCAGGCAGTCTTGGGACATTTCTGTCCACTGTTAGGAAAAAAGGCCAATAATCTTTTTAAGTTACCAGCACAGTCCCAGTTCAGAATTTAGAATGTCATGGCCCTGTTATATTAAACAGTCCTAACTTAAAGTTAAAACCTCTTTTCCCCAGTCTGGGGGCCTTCTATAGGAAGAAAGCCAGGGAAGCAAGTCATGGTTCCTTCCATCCTCCCCCATCTCCCTAACCATAACTCTGACAAGCCCAGGGCCTAAAGAATGGAGGGGCGTCCAGAGGTATTGAGAGTGTTAAAACCTGCCTGTATCCAATTCTGGGCCCTAGTCCTTCAGGGGCCGTCACTAGGAATATCTGATGGTACTTGTGATGTGGAGTGGGCATGTCTCTGACTGGCAGCTCCCCCTCAGCTGCTTGACCCTTCAGTGGTCCACTTGACAAGGATTTCTTCTGCTGAGGTCACGGCTCCCCTCCACACTAACCTCCCGGGTGGGATTTAAAATGGCACCTGGTCTCCCAGCTGGTTTGTGGGAAATAGTCATCCATTTTCTGCCTTACTAGACCAGTCCCAACCCAACCCCCTGTCCTTTGCTTTCAGATTTTGCAGGTGGGAGTCAGAGATCTGGCCAATGTGTCCCCCTTAACATGACTGCACGATGTCAAACCTCTCTTGCTAGAAATGAAGGACAGGCATACCACACACTCCTTGGGATGACAGGGTTCACAATCTAGCTCTGTTCAAGGGAATTTTCCTCAAAAATTCTCTCTAAATCTCATCTTCATTGATACTCTGTATCTTCAATAAAAATGGTCATCTAATTGTTTCTCAAGCAGTAATTTTGACATTTTTGTTCTCTTTGGAATGCAGTATTTATTATTTTCATATATCAGCCAAAAGACAAAGTGGAGACACAAAGTGTTCCGTAGTTAGTATTCCCCATGAACATACAGAAGGTTAATAAAAGTTTACATCTGAGTATGGCTAGTCCATATTGGCTGTGACACAACCAACCTCATCGTTTTGGTCATGATGTTAATGGTTAAACTGTTTAAATGAGTGATAGGTTTGATTTTCTGTTGACTAAGTTGGCTGTGTCACAGTTTTGTTAGTAGAAAAAAATATTCTTAAATTTCTCCCCTTCTCAAAGGAATGGAAGGAAGAAGTGTTTCATTTCTTTCCAGCTCTGTTGATATAATTGACACATACAATTTTAAGGTATACAAATGTAATGATCTGATACACATATATATTGCAAAATGATTACCTCAATTAGGTGAGTTAACACATCCATCACTTCAAATAATTACCCTTCTCTCTCTCTCTCTGTGTGTGTGTGTGTGTGTGTGTGTGTGGTCAGAACATTTATAATCTACTCTTAGCAACTTTCAAATATACAATAGGGTATCGTTAACTATAGTCACCGTGCTGTGCATTAGATCCTTGGAACTTATTTGCCTTATAACAGAAGGCTGTGCCCTTTGGCCAACATCTCAGCATCTATGCCCCCCAGCCCCTGGTAACCGCCACTGCACTCTCTGTTTCCATGATTTAGGCTTTTTAAAGATTTCACATATATGTGGAATAACTTCCAGTTATAAGATGAATACATTCTGGAGATTTAATGTACAGCATGGTGACTGTAGCTAGGAATACTGAATTATATACTTGAAAGTTGCCAAGAAAGATCTTAAATGTTCTCACAATGAAAAAAATGGTAATTATGTAAGGTGAGGGAGATGTTAACTAACCTTACTATGGTAGGTGTTACACAATATATACATGTACCAAATCATTACTTCGTACACTTTGAACTTACATGTGCTGTATGTCAATTATATCTTAATAAAGCTGGGGGAAGAAGTACCTAAAACTTTACTTACTAGCCTTCTTATTCCTAACCCATTGAACACTCAGAGCAGGCAGCATTAGGTGGTCTAAGACTTTGAAGATGGATCTGTCTGCTGCAGGAGCTTTAATTCCAAGCTTGTGAATAGTTTCTGTCATGGAGAGCTTTTTAGTATCCCTTGTGGGATGTTAGGGGCTATATAAATGCAAATTTCATTTCATTTAGAAAAGAAATGAGCCACACTAAATGGACATGGATACAACTCTGGAATTAGAAGGAAGGTGGATTCCTTCTGTCAGCAGGGCCAAAACAATACTCCATACCAAATGCATCTTTTTTGGAAGTCTTAGCAGTTAAAAGGAACATGAGATCTTGGATGAAAACAGAAACAGGGTGAATTCTCTGTTCCATTTCTTTGCTTTATTGCTCAGCACCTATAAGGCAGAACTTACCATCCTGGTTTTCTCTGGTGATTCCTGATCCTGTATGACCACTGGGCTCAAATGAGCTTCTTTTGACTTAATTCTAATAATGGAAGGCAAATTGCTGTACCATTGTTGGTACAGCCCTTCTATTGCTTAGCAGAGAATGAACAACTTGGGAGCAATGTTTCCTAGATAGAAGAGAGAGATCCGGCAAATCGTGTGCCTGTGGTGCCATAGACCACATGTACAAATGTTGTATCTTTCTTCTCTGTGGCAGAAATTCCTCATTGGCATAGCAGAAAAATCTTGTTGCTTTATGAAAAATAGTAACTGTGAGTTGGCTTTGTTTAACAAACACATCTTAGTTTGCTAAGCATTGGAGTACACAAAAGAAATAATGGTGTTCTAGCAAGAAAGCTGACAAGAATATGCTCAAACTAAAAACTCAAAAGTGAGGACTACAGTAAAATGAAAAAAAAAAAAAAGTATTCACTTGAGTTCGAAAGGAAAAATGAGATTAATTTTCAGTTGCCAAAGTCAAAAAAGGAATGCAAATTTATAGTGGAATTTTACGAAAGGAAGATCAGAAGGGTTTGAGGGAAAGGGACCAAATATAGGCCTTAGTGGGATAGAGTCAGAAGTAGATTAAAGATAGCCACACATTTTTTTGCCCCCCCCTTTCCATCAAGAAGTAGAAATTCCATTTGTAGGGAGGCTGACCTATTACTTGCTTTGACCCATAAAAAGAGACAGAAATTATGCCGTGTGATATTCAAGGCCATGACTTAAGTGATCTACAGCTTCACCTTTCTCCTCCTGGAAGGCTCCCTCTTGAAATCCAGCTGCTTTGCTGAGTGAAGCTCAAGCCAGCCTCATTGAGTGGTCATATGGAAGAGCACCAAAGCATCCTATCCAAAAGCCCTAGCTGAGCCCCCAGTCAACAGCTAGCATCAACTTGCAGCAATCTCAGTGAGCCATCATGAATGTTTCATCTCCAGTAAATCCTCCAAATGACTTCAGCCCAGCTAATACTCATATGGAGTAGAAAAATACCTCTCTGAACTCAGTCAACCTATAGACTCATGAGAGATAACGATAGGTTGTTTTTGTTTTACGCCAGTCAGTTTCGGAGTTGTTTGTTACACAGCAATAGATAACCAGACCAGGGCTTGAGATTTTAATGTCCACATAATAACTGAATGTATGGCCATCAGCCTATACAATGCAGAGGGGAGGTGCTGGAACAAGACCTCTGCATAAGCCCAGGACAGGGAAGTGTTGCTCCCTTGGTAAAGGAGGAACAAGAAACACTCTGCCCACTGTCCCACATATGCACAAGGAAGCTTGCCTCTCTTGTTTTTATCATCAGGAGGTAGATGAAAAAACATTCTTGTGTGAAAATTGAAGCCTCGGGCCAACATTATGCCGGGGTGTGGAGGCTAAATTTACATGACTCACTTTGTGCAGGATTTCTCCAAGCTGTGAAATTAACATAAAAATTGATCAAGAATGGATAAGGCTCCTTGAGTACTTTAATAGAAACAATTTAAAACTGTTCTGTTGCAACACTGCTACAATTTAAGGCGGCTGTGACCCTTATCGGGGGGGGGGGAATCCTGATGAAGATGATCTCACAGTAAAAATTTATAAACTACAGGAAGAAGAAGAAAAAAGAAACTACCTGAAGAAATGATTTATTTTGAGAAAGGGTCAAAAGACAAAACCACAGGATTCCATAGAGCTTGAGATAACAAATCCAGCTGAAGAATGTTTTCAAAAAGTGTATTTAAAAGTAATTCAGAGGGAAAAGGAAGAATCAAAACTAAACTTAAAGAATAAACAAGATATTTTTAAAATAGCACATGCCCTTGAAAAAGAACCAAACGTAATGTCAAGAAATGAAAAACGTCACTGAATTTTAAAAAAGTTATCGCAGCTTTTAAACAGCCGATTTGGCCCACCTGAAGAAGGAATTAGTGAACTGGAAGACAGCTTGGAAAAAATTAGCACTAAACCTAAAGTGATAAAGATTTTTAAAAAATGGGAAGAGATTAAGAGACATGAATGATAACAGGAAAAGCTCTAACATATATCTAATAGAGTTCCAGAAAGAAAGGTGAGAGGTAATGGTAGAGAAGGAATAACTAAAGGGACATTAAGTATGTTGCTAAGGCTCTGCATATCACATTGACATTTTTTTTTGTTATTTCATTAATTATCAACATAGAGGGATGAGATTAACCGTTATCCTCGTTTGCAGTTGAGGATAGTGAAACTTGGAAGAGTTATATGACCCCGCATTTTCTTTTCCCTCCACAGTCCCCACATGCTTGGTTCTACCCATTTCTCCACTCCACCCACACTGCCCCTTAGCCAGGGTTGACAATGACTTTGAGGTCAAATTCAGTGCACTGTAGTTTGCCAAGTCCTGCCCTGTATGAATGATATGTCGGGCCCTCAAACTTGCCCACTGCCACAAATAATACTGTTTAATATAAAAATGGAAGATTTGAATGGAAAAACTTGCTGGAGGGAGGAGGCACACCAGCATCATTAATGAATACTGTAACCCCTTTTGTGGAAGCCCTCCTCTTCTTAATGCGAACACTTTTGCTTATGTACAGGTGAACATATTCTCGAGTCATCTCCATTTCAGAGTGAATGAAAGGTTTTTAACCAGCCTCCTTAAATCATGATTGTATATTTTAGGGAAAGTGACATTTCCTATGTATGATTGGAAACACAACATTATAAATGTAACTAGCATGTAGGCTATAAGGAATAACTTACTTCTGCCTCATTCTGGATTGACCAAAACTGTCAGAGAAGACTCCAATAAGGGTAAGCGAGAAAAGTGGTAGATTGGGTCCAAATTTATTTCTTTCCATTTTACAAGATAAGGACGAAAGCATGAGAAAGCAAGTGCCAGGGAATAACTGAAGCATAAAGATGAGAACTTTCCAACCCTCAAAAGAAATAGGTTTATCCTTGGTACCGATCTCAGCCCTCACAGAACTCCTGGGGGGAACTGAGGTCTGCTAAATGTTCTTACATTTTGTAATAACCAGGAGCCTTGGCTATACGCTAAGCTCAATTTTCTCTTGTGCTGGACAGGACAATGGTGGTGTGAAGATGATTTAGGGAAGGCCAATCCTCTTCTACTCAGTGGTGGCCCTCCTACACCACTGTCCCCAGCCTATATATGGTAGTGCCTGAAGCTTAGATGTCTACATCCTACATTACTCTCCGATCTTACTAGTCTTCCTCTTATTCTAGAGAGAGTAAGTTCTATGATCCTTATTCCAAAACAGGAAGGGCCCTTTCTGATTTTCATTCTGGGAACTTCCCAGTGTGCTGATTTTCTCTCTTTTCTTCCTTCCTGGCAACCTATTTTTTTTTTTTCCTCCCGTCAACTTCTCTTTCTTCATCTACGCCTTCCCCTTCTCAGATTTCCTGTACTCAACTATAGCTTTGGCTTTCTCCACGTGGAGGTTCACTCACTAGTTACTTGACTGTTTTCTATTTCCATTTTGTATTTCAACTGAAATATTTTTTCCAAGGGTCTTTCCTCGCTAAGTAGTCTTTCCGGATATCCCTTTCAAGTTGCTATCTCAATGGGATGTTAGATTGGATAGTAAAAATGGGACCAAGTTTTGGAGAACTCTGCACACATGGACATGAGCTGAAATTCCCTGTGGTGTGAACTATGGAGTCAGGGGTGAATGAGCAGGGCCGTGTCCTGGTGCTGGTGGGGGACAAAAAAATGGGCTGTGTAGCAACTAGAGCAGAGACGGGCAGGGAAGTCAGTCAGGGATTATTGCAATGGATATCTAAGACTGTAGCATACTTTAGAATCTAGTAAAGTGCTTTTACTTGCTAATACAATTGATCATCACATAGAAAATCACTAATTGTATAGGTTCTTAACCAAGTAACTGAAAGCATAATAGGATACCCAAAGGTAGTATGGAGGTAGCAGCTGCAGGAAGCAATAGGGTCATGTGACAATCTTAGCTGTGAAGAGTAGGAAACGGAGAGCCAGAGAGCTTATCCAAGGAATGATATAATAACAGCTAATGAAACTGTGTTCTGATCTAATGACTGAAGTACCCTGCCCTGCCTATAAATAAGTAAATAATTAAGTATAAGCAAGCTTCCCTCCTTTCGCCTAGGAGCAGAGGAAGTATGTTTGGCTAAGTAAGGAGAATGGTGTCAGGGAAGGTGGATGCCTTACTCCCAAGGGTACGGATCTGGTTGCTGACGAAGAGCTTTTGTTAATCCAGAGATGCCTGTGGCCACTGCTGAATTGAAAGGGATCTGAGCAGAAGCCAGGGGCCTGTGCCATCTAACTGTTACTGTGCACGTTCGGAGCCACGGCAACTGTAACCTGTATCCTTCTCTGGGATTCACATGGGCTGAGGCAGTTCACTCGCAGTGCCTGATCATTAGTGCCACACCTGTGTGCATTTAGCTTCATCTTTTTTCCAAGATCATAGGATGACTATGAGGTAAATCTGAGTTTTTTAAAGAAATATTTTATTTATTTATTTATTTCAGAGAGAGAGAGAGAGAGAGAGAGAGAGCACGCGAGCAGGGTAAGGAGTGGAGGGAGAGGGACAAGCAGAGCAGACTCCGTGCCGAGCGTGGAACCCTATGCGGGGCTCAGTCTCATGACCCTGAGATCATGACCTGAGCTGAAACCAAGAGTCAGACGCTCAACTGACTGAGCCACCCAGGCGCCCCAGTAAATCTGAGTTTGAACCCAGGTGTCATGATGCCAAGCAGTTTGCTCCTTCCTCTACACTAAGCAGTTAATCAAACATTGGGAAAAGGCAGATGCACGATGGCCTAAATAAGGAAGTTCAGGAGGATGCTCAGAGACTAGAAGCTGTGGCCCAGAATAGGGAGGGGACAAAGGTGCCAGGAGTGTAAAATCACACCAGTGAACGTTTGTTGGGTGTTTTCTGTATTCTGGACATCCTACTAAACATTTTACATGTATTCTCTCATTTAATCCTTTCAATAACCTCGTAAGGCACATTCTGTTATTATGATTGCTATTTTACAGATAACTCTAAGACTCAGATAGATTAAAAAGTCTTGTTTAACATCCAGAGCTGATAAGTAATGGAACTGGGCTTCAAATCTGGTTATCTCTGTCTTCATTAATACATATGCTACTTTTGATCCTGAGTTACCTCTGGAGTATCCTCTTCCATCGGAGCCCAACTCAAAGAAAACACCCTGGACACTAGCCCATCTACCTTCCTGCTGGGTCTCTTCTTTGAGTTCATTTTAAAATGAAATGTCAACCATAACAGCATATTGATGTCCAAGTGGAATTTGTACCTTAGATAATAAATTGTGGAACTAAAAATCTTCTACCTTACAGGTTATATACCTGGGGAATGTTGGGGAACATAATTTTCAAAGAAAGAGGTTAGCTAAAAGATTTATTAAGCTGGATCTTTCACGGTCCAATGGAAGCTTTATCTGTTGCTTGGCAACTGGTTTTTGAGATGGTGCAACTTGATCCAACCGACAAGCAAAAAAAAAAAGGCCAAAGCAACTTGTTTATCAGATAAACTCATTCTTCTCTAATAGCTGAATCTAGATTCTGGATCATTTGTCTTCCAGTGACTTTGGTATCTATCTACTAAAATTACTAGTTCCCTAGGTAATATCTATGCCCATGGTTTGAAGCGAAATGCTAGCATAACGTCTGTGAAGTTCTTTCTGCAAATAAATAT
The DNA here is from genome assembly GCF_009762305.2 of Zalophus californianus. Lineage (NCBI taxonomy): Eukaryota > Metazoa > Chordata > Mammalia > Carnivora > Otariidae > Zalophus > Zalophus californianus. The sequence continues at coordinate 118,779,102 of NC_045612.1, read as the reverse complement.
TATGAACTTTTTCAAAGCCCTGGGTAAGTGTGGTTTCTCTTCAAGGAGTATAAATCTTAAATTTCTACTGTGAGAAATACAAGAAGTTCACATACAATGTGGGGGTGGGGAGGGGTAGACAGCGGACATCCGGATTCTTAGTGACCTTCCATCCATGACCACCTTGAATCAGATACAATTTCAGTTGGTTTTTCTAGGAGCTGCTACATCTGAAAAGAGTGAGAACAAATTTCTCTTCCCTCCTCATTGTGCATCTGTCATATGTGCCCACTGAATGGACCTAGGTGAAGTCCAGGTATGCCACCAAAGCTGGGCAGCATGCAAAGATTTTATTTACAAGGAGCTCCAGTGCTAACGGATTTGAGGCATGGTTAAGTCAGGTCTGAGGTTCACAACCTTCTAAGAATATCTTTGACTTTCACATCTTCTTCTATCTGAGATTTAAGAGCTTCTAAGTGGTAGAGCCAAGATTTGAAACCAGATTCATGAACTCAGGATCACAGTTTCCACTTTATAATGATAGAACCTCTCCTTCCTGAACTGTCAAGGACATTACCGTCATCATTATTATTTTTTTGTTTAAAACAAGAGAAATTTAGTTTCTCACAGTTCTGGAGGCTAGAAGTCTGAATCAAGGTGTCAGCAGGGCCATCCTTCCTTTGAAACCTGTAGGGAAGAATTCTTTGCTTTTCCCTAGCTTCTCGTGATTTGCCTGCAATCTAAGGATATTACTGGCATTTTTTAAAAACCTTTATTTATTTATTTCAGAGAGAGAGAGAGCACGCGTGGGGGTAGGGGCAGAGGGAGAGGGAGAGAAATCCTCAAGCAAACTCCCGGCTGAGCAGGGAGCCTGAGGTAGGGCTTGATCCCAGGACCCTGAGATCATGACCTGAGCCAAAACCAAGAGTTGGCCGCTTAACCAACTGAGCCACCCAGGTGCCTCTTTTTTTATTCTTTATGTTTTTATTATTTATTCACTTATTTATTTATTTGATGTTACTGTCACTTTGATGAAGTTTTATGCCCCAGGATCACCTCTGCCATCATATGGGAAAGTACAGTAAAATATCCAAGTACTGGCTCCATACAATGATCCAAAGAGTATTACTATAAAGCAAAGGTGTGGACCCCGCCTGTTAAGGCAGTTGATGGCATCATACCAACCTTTGGCTTTATGAATGCTAAAGAGGAACATCCAGTGACTGCTTATATTCACTATCATTTTAGTGTTGTGTGTGTGTGTTCACTATCATGGGTGTATGTGCGTGCATATTTATGTAATTGTGGAATTAGCAAATATAATTATGAGTTGTATTGTGAACCAGGAACATAAGGATTATGGAATTATCTCAATTTTTGTGTGTGTGGGTCATCTTATAAAAGGGTAATATATATAATATATTAGATGGATTTGGAGTTGGTTTATGTATTTATTTATTTATTTATGGTGTTAAAAATCCCTTTTTAATTTTTTGGTATTTATTATTTATTTAATTCCAGTATAGTTAACATACAGTGTTATATTAACTTGTGTACAATACAGTGATTCAACGATTCTATACATTATTAAGTGCTCATCATGATGAGTGTACTCTTCATCCCCATCACCTATTTCACTCATTCCCCGCTACCCACCTCCCCTCTGGCAATCATCAGTTTGTTCTCCATAGTTACGAGTCTGTTTTTTGTCTCTTTTATTCTTTGCTCATTTGTTTTGTTTCTAAAGGGTCAGTATCCAAAATATATAAAGAACTTATACAACTCAACACCAAAAAACCCAAATAATCCAATCAAAATAAGCAGAAGATATGAACAGATGTTTCTCCAAAGAAGACATCCAGATGGCCAACAGACAAATGAAAAGATGCTCAACATCGCTAATCATCGGGAAAATGCAAATCAAAACCACGCTGAGATATTACCTCACACCTGCCAGAATGGCCAAAGTAAAAAACACAAAAAACAAGTGTTGGCGAGGATGTTGAGAAAAGGGAACTCTCGTGCACCCTTGGTGGGAGTGCAAACTGGTGCAGCTACTGTGGTAAACAGTAGGGAGATTCCTTTAAAAAACTAAAAATAGAATTACCATACAATCCAGTCACTCCACTACTGGGTATTTACCCAAAGAATATGAAAACACTCATTTGAAAAGATACATGCACCCCTATTATACTGGAGTTTAAAAAAATAAAAACAATTGACCATAAATTGGAACAAACAAACTTAGTTATATATCAGGGTGATGTCATAAGCATGTAGAAAAAGCAATAACCTCAAATGACTTCAAAACACAGTATACTGTTTGTACATCTCTAGTGGGATATCTCCTGAGGACAGAAAGAAACGCAAAGAAATCTTAAACTGTACTGTGACTTTATTGCTAGTAGTAAAATTAATATTGGTGCTAATATTAATTAAAACACCAGTATTACCATTGGTGTTTTTGTAATTACTATGGGCATATTTTACCTAAAGCAAATAAGTAATTATGTTACTGTGATTAGAAATCAAGATTTTCAGTATTTGTGAGGTTGTGAAAGAAAGGGAACTCCTGTGCACTGCTGGTGGGAATGTCAATTAGTACAGCCACTATGGAAAATGGTAGGGAGGTTTTTAAAAAATTTAAAATAGAACTACTATATGGTCCAGCGATCCGATGTCTCGGTGCTTTGCAAGATGAATGGATAAAGAAAATGTGATTATTTATTTATTTATTTATTTACACACTGGAATATTATTCTGCCATAAAAAAGAAGGAAATCCTGCCATCTGCAAAAACATGGATGAACCTGGAGGACAGAATGCCAAGTGAACTAAGCAAGACACAGAAGAAGAAATAGTACAGTATCTCTCTTATATGTGGAATCTAAAATAGTCAACCCCTAGTAGCAGAGAGCAGAATGGTGGTTGCAGGCACTGGGGGCGGGGGGCGGGGAGAGGGAATTGGAGTGAAGTTGGTCAAAGGGTACAAACTTTCAGCTGTATAAGATGAATATGTTCTAGAGATCTAATGTACAGCATGGCGACCATAGTTGACGCTGTGCTGTATATTTACATTTGTTAGGAAGCTACATCTCAAATTAAATCTCACTGCATACATGAATGGTAATTATGTAGAAGTGATGGATATGTTAATTAGCTTGATTGTGGTGATCTTTACACATGTATACCTATATCAAAACATCCAGTTGGGGCGCCTGGGTGGCTCAGTCGTTAAGCGTCTGCCTTCGGCTCAGGTCATGTTCCCGGGGTCCTGGGATCAAGCCCCGCATCGGGCTCCCCGCTCAGCGGGAAGCCTGCTTCTCCCTCTCCCACTCCCCCTGCTTGTGTTCCCTCTCTTGCTCTCTCTCTGTCAAATAAATAAATACAATATTTAAAAAAAATAAATTAAAAAAACATCAAGTTGTACACCTTAAATATGTAAAATTTTTATGTGTCAAAGATATCTCAATAAAGCTGTTAAAAGATTTTCAGTGTGAAAAAAGATACAAGTGTAAAATCAAAGTAAAAACCTTGTAGTCTTAGATGTGAATAGAAAAATATAATATGAACTTATTGTTTCTCATTGTCATAAAATGTTTCCCCCAAATTTGCTCACTGAGAAGGTCTTAAGTTAATGGCAATCCAATGGCAATAAGCCCTTTTATAGCCCAGTCTATGTTGTAAAAATACAATTTCTTGATAAAAAAGAACCAAGGCTCCTTGGAGAAATGACAGATTCTATGTTTGGAGCAAGCCTTGGGAGAAATGAGGCTGAAACTCTCTTTGTATGAGAAGTCAGGGGATGCTATAGAAGACTATGCTGACTCTGTCAAAAGGATAATGAGAGCCAGAAAATTAGGATCTCTGCAGGTTGCATATTTTGCTGAAAATGGATAAATAAAGTATCAGAGTCAAGCTTTTATTATGATTTTCCTGCATGAATGGTATGTGAAGGTGAACAATAGTTTATGAAGGGAAGTTCCTTTTCATAGAACAATTCTGGGTAATAAGTATAGAACAGAATTAGAAAATCATTATTTTTGCAACCGTTAAAGAAATAATGAATGTCACCAAAGACCACGAATAAATACCAAACTATTGGGTGAAAGCTTGCTAACTTCACAATATTGGTTGGGGCTGATAGCCCATGAACCTAGTAATCATTCTCACGCCACTGCAAATGGAACAGAGATCGGGTGCCTAATTCCAAGATACACTAGGATGTTTACAGCAGTGCCTTTGAGTTATTCTCAATGAAAACAGTTGAACTTGAATTGAATGGAGCCTCAAGGCCTCTCTGCCAGTTTACGGAAAATATTGGGAAAGAGAGAAACAAGTTAAATGATACCATGAGGAACTAGTCAAAATCCCAACCATGCTACATTCTTCAAGACAAATAACCAAGTTTATCCAACAATTTGTATCATGAGAACTAAAAAATAAGTAAGTACAGATGGTCCCCAACTTACAATGGTTTGAGTTATGATTGTTGACTTTATGATGGTATGAAAGTGATATGCACTCAACGGAAACTGTACTTCAAATTTTGAATGTGGATCTTTTCTCTGGCTAGTAATATGCAGTATTATCATCGCTCATGACACTGGACAGGGTAGCGAGCTGCAGCTCCCCATCAGCCACACAATCACAAGGGTCAACAACTGATACACTGACAACTGTTCTATACCCAGACAACCAGGCTGTTTTTCACGTTCAGTACGGTATTCAATGAATTACATGTGATAGTCCAAACTCTATAATAAAATAGGTTTTGTGTTAGATGCTTTTGCCCAACTGTAGGTTAACATGAGTGTTCTGAGCACGTCTAAGGTAGGCTAGGCTAAGCTATCATGTTCAATAGGATAGGTGTATTAAATCCATTTTCGACTTTTGATATTTTCAAATTACAAGGTGTTCATTGGGATGTAGCCCCCTCATAAATCAAGGAAGATCTGTAAGAGAATTAACAGAAACTCAAGAACCATAACGATATTAAGGAATTATTAATTTTGTTTGGTAGGTTAATGGTATAATGGTTAAGTTACAAATAATACCCTTATCAGAGTGATAAACTAAAATAGTCACAATGAAATGACATGATGTCTGTCATTTGGTTTAAGATGCACCAGCAAAAAAAAAAAAAAAAAAAGGTGTGTGTGTGTGTGTGTGTGTGTGTGTGTGTGTGTGTGAATAAATGAAATAAAGATGGCAAAATATTGATTCTTTGTTGAATCTGAGCGAGAAGCACATGAGAGTTTATTATATATATATTTTCTTCTTGTGGATATTTGAAGGTATCCAATATCAAAAGTTTTCAAAAATTGCCCCAAACGCAAATCAATTATTTTGCAACATTTTTCAATGATGTAAACACTTTTATATTGGTAAAGGCACTGTGATCTCATAATGACATGAAAGTTCATGTTTACATTTATGTGTAATACAAGAAAAGCAAAGAAAACAAAGAAAAATAAGCTTCAGCTAATTTGAAGTTGCCATTGCTTTATTTACTGCGATAAAAATCCTAGCCTAAGTTTTCCTTTGATTTTGCAACAGAAAATGACTGGATTGACAGCCTTTGATTTTATTTTCCTCAAACAGAAGATAAGAAGTGAGATAAAAACAAGGATCCTCTTCTAATGTTCTGCAATTCTTGACTTCTTCTATTTTAATAAAATCTGGTTTGCTTGTCAGTTTAACGTTTTATCAAAGGTCAGATTGCAGTTTGGAATAAGTAAATTCCAGAAAGGTGTGGGTAATAGAACTTGCATTTGAGGGCAAATATAGCTGTTAAAAATGATTATGGGAGAAAGCAAAATTTTTCTTTGGTGTCGATATTATTCCATTATTTATATATTTTGCTTTTAAGTACGTATCTTACTTTATTTTTATATATTCCATTTACCATGGCCTATCCTCCATATTTTCTTCCTTTTTCTGATTAACTCTTTGCTCATATCTTAAGGCTCATTTGAAATGTTACTTTTTCTATGGCCTTCCTGATTAATAATAATGATGCTGTACATTTTGTACTCACTAATAGGGCCATGTGTGTTATAATGACTTTACACGTAAAAACGCACCCAGTCCTCACTACAACCTTATGAGAGAGGTGCTATTTTGTATCTACTTACAAGCTGAGGCCCAGAAACACGAATAGACACTTCTCCAAAGAAGACATCCAGATGGCCAACAGACACATGAAAAGATGATCATCATTACTTATCATCAGGGAAATGCAAATCAAAACTCCAATGAGATATCACCCTACACCTGTCAGAATGGCTAAAATCAACAACACAAGAAACAACAGGTGTTGGCGAGGATTTAGAGAGAGAGGAATCCTCATGCGTTTTTGGGAATGCAAACTGGTGCAGCCACTGTGGAAAAAAGTATGGAGGTTCCTCAAAAAGTTAAAAATAGAAATACCTTACAATTTAGCAATCGCACTACTGGGTATTTATCCAAAGAATACAAGAACACTAACTCAAAGGGATACAGGCACCCCTACGTTTATAGCAGCATTATTTACACTAGCCAAGATACGGAAGCAGCCCAAGTATCCATCGATTGATGAATGGATAAAGAAGATGTGGTATATCTATATAATGGGATATTATTCAGCCATAAAAAGAATGAAATCTTGCCATTTGCAACCACATGGATGGAACTAGGGAGTATAATGCTAAGTGAAACAAGTCAGAGAAAGACAAATACCGTATGATTTCACTCATATGTGGAATTTAAGAAACCAAACAAGGGAAAAAAATGAGAGAGAGGGAGAGAGAAAGAAACCAAGAAACAGACTCTTAACTCTAAAGAACCAACTGATGGTACCAGAGGGGAGGGTTTGGGGGGATGGGTTAAATAGTTGATGGGGATTAAGGGGTGCACTTGTTGTGATGAGCACGGGTGATACATGGAATTGTTGAATCACTATATTGTACACCTGAAACTAATATTACACTGTATGTTAACTAAACTGGAATTAAAATAAAAACTTAAAAAAATAAATGTAGTTAGGTCTTTAAAAAAGAACAGGCTTTGATTTAAATGCACACTTACATAAATGTCAACTTTAGATCAAGTACCCTATATTGACCTACCTGCATTTCCTTCTCTTTCCAAAAGGTACCATCAGAGTAAGGAGTGAGGTGTGGAGAAGGGAAATAATTACTACATTCAATGTGAAGTGAACTATCCTTACTTGCAAGTGACGATAGTCATCGCTGAGCAAAATACTATCATCAACTTCCTTAGTCATGAGCCTTCCCCAAAAAGTATCCTCTAGTTTATGAGAACAGGCTACTTCATTTTGCATTCTATATCTTTACAACAATTTTGCAACCTATTTTAGAATTTAAAGGTAGGATAATTCAGTTTTTCAGCAGACTGTATGATATGGTTAAATCACTTCAGTGACCAAGGGCCTACCCCTTTATTTCTTTTTCTTTTAAAAATTTTATTAATTTATTTGACAGAGAGAGAGAAAGAAAGAGAGAATGCGCAAGCGGGGGGAGCAGCAGTGGGAGAGGGAGAAGCAGGCTTCCCACCGAGCAGGGAGCCCGATGCGGGGCTCGATCCCAGGACCCCGGGATCATGACCTGAGCCGAAGGCAGACGCTTAACTGACTGAGCCACCCAGGCGCCCCTGACCCTTTATTTCTTAAAACCAATTAGCAAGTGTAATCAAACTATAGGAGAAATTGTGTGTCTGACACCATTTAACATCTCCTCTCGAAAGGTTGCCATTACTTGCCCATATCCTTTAATCTGTCTGAGTCCCATTTATTACAGGGATGTTCTCAGGGTGAACCCTGGGGACTGTCTTCCTGGAACATGAGGAAGATTTAAAATCTTCAGTGGTCAATATGTTGTAAACTGTTCCATGATTTGGCCATTTAGGACAACACATGTCATCTCCTTGACCCCAGGAGATAGCTTGATTGTCAGAATGAGCATTGGAGTAGTTTATTTAATTACATCTGCCTTTGAGGTGCTGTTTTTGAGAATGGAGCCAACTTCATGAATGACTGTTGTTATAAAGATGGAGGTGGAGGTGCAGTTTATCTACCCTATGTGTCCACAAGTTTGTCCACTGATCAGAGGCAGAATGTCATCCTTGGGTCTGCTGACATTTGTAATTTATGCCACATAATGTTAAAACATCATTATAATTTTATTATGTATTTACAAAATATTTTCACTTACAAAATATGGATAAGTCAAAGGAAGATCTCATTTTATTTATTTATTTTTTCAAAGGAAGATTTTAAATCAGCCATAACCCCATCCTCTAGTTGACATTTTACTAGTAATCATTCCTGATTTTTGTTCCTGGAGACAAATTTATTTTTACTAAAATAAGACATATTTCAATAAATAGTTCAAAAATTTAGAATAAAACAGAATCTAACATAGTGCATAACTTGCTTCAAAAGTGTTTCTATAGTAAGAACTTCTTCTCGTGCTAAATATTTATTTATTTATTTATTTATTTATTTATTTATTTATTTGACAGAGGGAGAGAGAGAACAAGTAGGCAGAGAGAGAAGCAGGCTCCCCGCTGAGCAGGGAGCCTGATGCAGGACTCGATCCCAGGACCCTGGGATCATGACCTGAGCTGAAGGCAGACGCTTAACCGACTGAGCCACCCAGGTGCCCCTCCTGCTGCTAAATATTTAAACTATATTCTTATTTTTAACAATGGCATAGAATTTTGTTGTATGGATATAACAGTTTATATAATCCAATTTACTATTTTTGGAAATTAGTTTTTCTCCCCCTTTAAGTACTGCTGGATGAACATTTTTGTAGCCAAATATTTGCACATATCCGTAACTATTTCATTGAACAAATTTCTTAGAAGTGGAATTCCTGAAATGAAAGGATTAGATATTTTCTAACCCAAAAAAGTCTATCTGTTTGGCCTAATTTTATTTCCAAGTCGTCTAAAAATATCTGAACATTAGGTCTATTTTGTTAACAGACCCCTTTTATTTATCACCCAACTACAACACATGTCAAGGAATTCCGTTGTTGGCTTAGTGAGTTGCAGCAGGGATGACTGAAATTTTTATTGCTCCCAGCGTTTTCTCAGTCTTTTCTTTTTGTTTTGCATACATGTTACAGGGAGCATGACCATGTACCCTGGTTTGCCTTGGACAGCTACAGTTTGTGTGTATTGTTCCGGCATAATTATTCACAGCTCCCCATTTCACTCTCAAAATTGTTCCAATTTAGATGGTCATAACGTGAATGTGAGAGGATGTGTTTGGAGTTTTAGAAATGAGCATGAAAAATACTTAGAGCTCATGAGGTAGAAGATGAATAAGGAGCAATGAAATTATCATTATCCACCTATGATACCACTTGAAAATTCTGGTTTCCAAAGGAAAATCAAGAAATGCTTGAAGTGGGTGAACCATAACAGGGGGGGTTACCACCATTGGTACTAGAAGATGGATTTATCAAAGAGTTGAGAATTCTTTGACTTGGAGGTACCTTGGGTCCCTGACTGATGGAAATTCATAGGTTGTTCCTAGAAGAGGCGCAAGCGTTGGTAGTCAGGTCATGGCTTACCAAGAAGAGTACTCCTAAAGGAACTGGTCCTCTGGTAGGGTGAGTTAGCTTGGGAAATTGAAAACAGAGAGAAGTGGTTCCGGGCTCTACTGTCTACTTACAGATTTTCCTGAAGTCCATACTGTTATTTATTTCACAATCACCGGCATTATTTCCTGAATGATGTTTATACTCTTCTTGTGAATTTCCAAGGGCATAATTTTGGGCACACAGTAATCACTTATTAAATGTCATGTATTATAAATAAAGGGAATAATGAACACTGTAGTGGAATGCATGAGCCATGACATTTGGCATCCAGATTTTTAATTTCAGGCTTCCTCTCATTGACTTTATTATTTTTTCAGAGCAAATTATTTACTGCCTTTTTTATCTGTTTCTTCTTCTGAAGAACATTTTGAGCAAAGCTTGAAGGAATACATTGCTGAAGCCCTGGAATTTCTAGGAAGGTCCAATTACACCCACGGTGCTTTGCAGTTACAACATCTCTCTTATTTGGAGGAGTATGTGTTCATGAAGCAGCAGGTGGCAAGCAGAATTCTCCATCTTTACCGATGAGAAAGATATTTCTACACAGTTATGGTGGATAATTCAGCAGTGAAATCTCTCTAGTTAACTACCCAATCATCTGCCATTAACTTGTTACATCTCACGAGCAGAGATTTGGTATTTTTTTTTAATGCAATTCTTATTCTGGCTATGACCAAATAATGAGGTAGAACAATGATCAACCTAGCGATTTTGGTTATCATGTTACTTAAATCGTATTTGTAGTATAACTCAATTGATTGTAAGCCACTAATCAAAAAATAGATGGAAAAAGTCACTTTGAAAGTTTGTACTCAGGGGTGCCTGGCTGGCTCAGTTGGCAGAAAATGTGACTTCTTAAAAAAAATTATTTATTTGAGAGAGAGAGAGAGAGAGAGAGAAAGCACCAGCACCGGGTGGGGAAGAGGAGGGGCAGAGGGAGAGGGAGAAGCAGACTCCCCACTGAGCAGGGAGCCTGATGTGGGACTCGGTCCCGGGACCCCAGGATCATGACCTGAGCTGAAGGCAGATGCTTAACCAACTGAGCCACCCAGGTGCCCCAAAACATGTGACTCTTGATCTCAGGGTTGTCGGTTCAAGCCCCACATCGGGCATAGAACTTACTTAATAAAATAGAAATAAAATCTTTTTTTTAAAAAGAAAGTTTGTACTCAATAGTTTTGCAGTTTTGAATTACACTTCCTCATACCTTGCCTTTTTTGAAAATATAAATGTTCTTTTTCTTTTTTTCTTAAATCTGAAACTTTAGAATAAAATATAATGGGTAATCAAGATGTCAACAAAAATTTGCTGGGCAACAATCTCACCCTTCTTTAGGTGAGCAAGCATCTGTGGTTTATGTCTGCTAAGATTGTAAATCTATTCTTATATGACTGAGTCGGCAACCCAATGATGTCCTCTGGACCTCGTCTTTAATTAGCTGTAGCCCTAAGTTTGGATGGTTTATTGAAAATATTAAAATAAGTCTTAGGAAAATATAGGCAGTATTCCTACTATCAAATGTTTTAACACTGGATTTTAATTATTATTTTTTAAAAGATGTTATTTATTTATCTGACAGAGAGAGACACAGCGAAAGAGGGAACACAAGCAGGGGGAGGGGGAGAGGGAGAAGCAGACTCCATGCCCAGCAGGGAGCCCGATGCGGGGCTCGATTCCAGGACCCTGGGATCATGACCTGAGCCAAAGGCAGATGCTTAACCACTGAGCCACCCAGGTGCCCCCTGGATTTTAATTATTTAATGAAATTTTTCATAGATCTCAATTGGGTATGCATATAAAACAACTTTATTCTGTTCTCCGTTTGCTCAGGGGACTGTTTTCCTCTGAAGGGAAATCTCAGAGCAGGTCCCATAATGTTTCCGGTTATTCTCACATAATAACAGCCCTCCAGTCATAAGCATAGTCTTATTTTGATAATTGATACTTCTATTCTAACTCTAATTTTTCTCTGGCCTACTTCAGATCTAAGCTGGGGGTTGGACTGGGCTGGGAAAGGTAGAGATATGGTTTGGGAGGTTTCAGGATTCATTCTCAATTAGCTCCATCTCCTCTTTCCTTCTCAGTTGGCTGACCTTAGTTTTGGAACCCTCTAGCATAAGGAATGGAGCTAGGGGGCAGAAAAGGTCTTAAATGACTGGTATTATTATGATTTCCTCTTTATACTCACCAGGCTTGGCAAGCAGTTAGAGCTGACTTTTGGTGCACTTCAGAGTTTTTCAGAGACTTCCCAGTGGGAACATCTGATACTGTTCAGTGTAGTATCCCCTCTAACTGGCTGCTGAGGAACATTCTCTGCAACTTCTTCATCCAAATATATATCGCCAACCTCTTTCTGCTCAGATCACTTTGATCCATATCAGGAAGACTTCTTAGGCAATTTTCCTTTTAAAATAAAACGAATTTGCCTTCCATTTTCAGAGCCCACATCTTGTCCAAAGGATGGATAGAATGACTGTCTTACAACAGGTGGTGGGGGGGGGCATGGCTCTCAACACTGCCCCCTACTCCGATGCCATGGGCTGCTTCCACCAGCCTCTTTCCTGGCATGAGCCACCGTGTCCTTGATCGCCAAATCATATGGCGGTGGGATCACCATTTACATAGGCTGTAATGTGAATAGCGATCCCTGTGGGTATGCAACGCTTCCGAGCCTTCTGAGCAGTCCTCTTAGTCTGTCTCACTAGGCCTGAAGTGAGCTGGGAAACTTCCCTCTCCCTTCCCCTAGTGTGGGAGGAGAGGGGGAAAAGGGCACAGGACTCCAATAATACTCTCCAAAGAGAATTTCCCTCTGATTCTTTAAGCCCAAGCCCTTTACATCATCTTGATATGCCAAGATGCTCTCACATCGCAGCCTGGAGTTTCTTTTTTGCACTTTTAATAGGAGAATGGGGATAAACAAATTATGGTCCATTCATACAATGACCATTTTTCAGCAACAAAACAAACCAAACACAACACACACAAAACAAAACCCAAAACCTCCCCACACAATGGATATATACAAAAACATAGATGACTCTTAAAAACATTATTTGGAATAATAGAAGGCAGGCAAGAAGTTTATAAATTATATGAAGCCATTTATATGATGTTCTACACCAGGCAAAATAAGCTTTTGTGTTAGAAATCAGAACAGTGCTTGCCCATGGTTGGGAGGGAGGATTGACTGCGAATGGGCATCACTGAGATGATGGGAAGGTTCTATGCCTGGATTTGGATGATGGATACCTGGATGTATACACCTGTCAAAACATAACCACTCTGGTGTGCACTTACATTGTAGATAAATTATACCTCAATGTAAGAGAACTTAGATTTTACCAGACAGCTTTTGTAGAACATTGGCATAGGGAACATTGAAGTCAATTATACAAAGAACACCCTGTATTCTCCTTCACTCTCAAAAAATTACTTTGTGCATTTAGCTCAGCATTTCAGCACATCAAGGTGGCTTGGAAACGGTGTTCTCTCTTTGCTTTTTGCTGTCTGCCTACATTATTTTGTCTTCTCTGTCTTCATCTGTATCATGAGTATAAATGCTGAAAATCTACCCCCCATCAACTCCTTCCAGGTTGAGATCAGGTTGTTCTATCAAATGCCTGCAAGTTGTGCTCCTTAATAAGCTATGCCCTTACCTGAGCTTATTAGCCCATAATGAATAAGTCATCTACATGAAGGTCACAAAACATTTTATCAAAATACATTATTGATTTCAACATGCACCGTATTTCCATGCTTCCTCTGATTTACTGAATGGTCAATGTTTTCAAGATGTATTTTCTTTCTTAAACTAAAAAATGTAAAATTGAGCTAACATCTCCTTTAAAACCATTTCTGCTATTTTCAATGTCACTGATTCCTTTTATGTGTCTTATCTTTTTCATTGGGTTTTATTTTTTTTACATTTACAAGTATATACTAAAAGAGAACACTTGAAAGGCTGTAGCCCCTTGCCCTTTATAGATGATATTAGATAAAATGAAAAATGCCTCAAAGCTTCCAGCAATATGGCAGACTGAGCTGATAAGGAAAAGCAAATAGGCAGAGATGCTGGACAAAAAGTAGCAGTCTTTTTCAATACAGCTAGACTGGAAAGAAAAGAAAGGAAATCCCCTGATACTAGAAATGAAGAGAAACCACCACCAGAGCATGAGGCAGAAGCTGATGCAGTGGAGGCTCATGGGGGTATCAGGTTCAGGGAGCTAGAGGTTGGATTTTGTTGCCCACACAGGGACAGAAGATGTGGGCTTGAAGCTGCAGATGTAAGGAAGTTATACCTGAGCTCCATAAATAAAGCTCAGAGCCCTAAGAGGCTGTTCCAATAATGCTAAGGGAGTAACTTCCTCTCCTTGAGGAAGATACAAAGAATGTCACTATCTGCTGAGGGATACTGTAAATATAAGAGTTGTCTGTGAGAATAGAAACATTATGAAATGGTGGAGGTGGGAGGGATGGGGTGGCTGGGTGATAGACATTGGGGAGGGTATGTGCTACGGTGAGTGCTGTGAATTGTGTAAGACTGTTGAATCACAGACCTGTACCTCTGAAACCAATAATACGTTATATGTTAAAAAAAAAAAAAAAGAAGAAGAAGATATCAGGAAGGGAAGAATGAAGGGGGGGAAACCAGAGGGGGAGACAAACCATGAGAAACTATGGACTCTGAGAAACAAACTGAGGGTTCTAGAGGGGAGGGGGCTGGGGGGATGGGTTAGCCTGGTGGTAGGTATTAAAGAGGGCACGTACTGCATGGAGCACTGGGTGTTATCCGCAAACAATGAATCATGGAACACTACATCAGAAACATGGAACACTACATCAAAAAAATGATGTAATGTATGGTGATTAACATAACATAAAAAAAAAGAAACATTATGAAGATCCAACCCAGAGCCATCTATAGATTCAAGGCAATCCCTGTCAAAATTCCAATGGCATTTTTCACAAAAATAGATAAAGCAATCTTAACATTTGTATGGAACCACAAAAGACCCGGAATAGCTGAGGTGATCTTGAGCATGAAGAACAAAGTTGGATGCATCACACTTCCTGAATTCAAACTTTATTATTAAGCTATAGATATCAAAACAATATGGCACTGGAATAAAAAAAGACACATGGACCAATGGAACAGAATCAAGAACACAGAAATAAACCCATGCACATCTGGTCAACTAATATTTGACAAGGGAACCAGGAAAACACAATATGAAAAAGATAGTCTCTTCAATGGTTTTGGGAAACTAAATGTTCACATGCAAAAAGAATAAAATTGGACCCCTATCTTATACCACTCACAAAAATTAACTCAAAATGGGATTAAAGACTTAAACATAAGGTCTGATACCATAAAACTCCTAGAAGAAAACATAGGGAAGAAGCTCCTTGGCACTTGGAAATGATTTTTGGAAATATGACATCAAAAGCACAAAAACAAAGGCAAAAGTAAGCAAGTGGGACTATGTCAAACTAAAAAGCTTCTGCACAGCAAAAGAAACAATCAATAAAATGAAAAGACAATCTATGGAATGGGAAAAAATATTTGTAAGCCATATATTGGATAAGGGGTTAATATTCAAAACATATAAAGAACTCATAGGACTCAATAAGAAAAAATCGAAACAATCCAGTTAAAAAATGGGCCTCTGAACTGAATTGTCATTTTTTCAAAGAAGACATCCAAAACGCCAACAGGTACATGAAAATATGGCCACCAGTAATCATCAGGGAAATGCAAACCAAACCACAATGAAATATCATCTCACATCTGTTAGAATGAACTATCATCAAGAAGACAAGAGATAAGTGTTCGTGGGGGGATGTGGAGAAAAGGGAACCCTTGTGCACTGTTGTTGAGAATGCAAATTGGTTCAGCCACTATAGAAAACAGTATGGAGGCTCCCTAAAAAATTAAAAATAGAACTACCTTATAATCCAGCAATTCCACTTCTGGGTATATATCGAAAGGAAATGAAAACAAGTTATTGAAGAGATATATGCACTCCCATGTTTATTGCAGCATTATTCACAGCAGTCAAGATATGGAAACAACCTAAGTGTTTGTCAACAGACGAATTGTTAAAGAAGAATGGCACACACACGCACACAATGGAACAGTATTCAGCCACGAGAAAGAAGGAAATCCTGCTATTTGCAACAACATGGATAGACTTTGAGAGAATTATGCTAAGTGAGGTAAGTCAGACAGAAAAAGACAATTAGTTATAGTATTGCTTATGTGTGGAATCTAAAATGCCGGACTCACAAAAACAGAAAGTAGAATGGTGGTTACCAGGGGCTGAGGGTGGAGGAACTGGGGAGATGTTTTTCAAGGGTACAAAACTACAACCAGTAGATAAATAAGTGCTGGAGATTGAATGCACAGTATAGTGACTGTAGACAATAACACTGTACTATAAACTTCGAAGTTGCTAAAAGACTAGGTCTTAATTGTTCCCACCACAAAAAAGGAACTGATAATTATGTGATGTGATAGGCCTGAATCTTAGCTAACACAAGGGTGGTAATTGGTAGATACATCAAATCAATATGTTGTACACCTTAAATTTACACAACATGCCAATTATATCTCAGTGAAAAAAAACATGAAGAATGGGTTCTGAATTGATACTATCTGCATGGTACAGAAACCTCAAGCTGAGCAGTTAAAATAAAAAGATTTAAATGAGATGAATAAAAACCACCATTTCAGTGGGGGAAAAGTCTGTTCCAAAATCCAGAGCAATACAGGATTCCCCCTCCCCACAACTCCACGGCCTCCCCAAAATAGATGAACTCACAACAAAAATTGCACACAATTATGGTTCCAGCAATACAATGATCTTGCTAAAGGGAAAACTCTCCTGCTATGAAATGCTGGACAAACTATAACAAACTTTAAGTATGTAGTTCACACACACACACACACACACACACACACACACACACACACACACACACACAAATAGGGAAATCTGCAGAGGGAAAAAGAGGTGGCTATTAACAAGAAATCAAATTGTGATTGGAAGTTACCAATTCCTTAGGGTGAATGGGATGAAGGTTGCCAGTCCTAGTATCATCAAGTATTGGGTTTTAATACATAGAAACAGGCAACGGACTTTTGGTTTCAAATTAGAAGAAATCTCGAACCATGTCTTCCGAATAAACCCACGAATT
Organism: Zalophus californianus; assembly: GCF_009762305.2. Lineage (NCBI taxonomy): Eukaryota > Metazoa > Chordata > Mammalia > Carnivora > Otariidae > Zalophus > Zalophus californianus. The sequence continues at coordinate 118,762,312 of NC_045612.1, read as the reverse complement.
TGAAGAGTTATATCCTTCACTTACTGGATTGTTGTTGGCATGAATCACCTTTCTAAATTCCTATGCTCTATCCAAATTACAGTAGCTAGATGCCTGAGAACAACATTCCTGAGAATCCCCTGTAAAAAGTATTTTGGCTTAGATTTGGCCAGTGATACAGAATCGTGAAAGAGTTGGGGATGGAAAAGAAGCTGATGTTGTTGTTCTTCTGCTGGTGGTCATGAACAGATGTGTGAGCTGCAGATGTAAAGTTTTACAGTGCCCTCTTGGTGTAATACTATGAACCACCCTCCAAAGTTATGCAGAAGCTATGAGCTTCTGAGCTGTCATTTTGAAGTGACTGACTTGGATGATTGTACTAACTTCCTACTTCTCAGGAAACCAGTGGTGAAATGGTGTCTTCTTTGAATTTCATACTTCAAAAACCTCTGATGGTTTATATTTGCACTTATTTCCATAATTCCTACAAGAAATACCTAGACTGGATCCTGACTGACAGACTTAAAGGATAGATAAGAAAAAATATCCTTCAGGTAGAGCAGGTAGATATCAAAGGAAGCTTGTATGTGTTGGCCTGGGCTCTGGGTGGGGGAAAGTCTCCCATGAAAATTTTTCATAATGGACCTGCCCCTCAAACAGATGGTCCAAGAACCACGAAGCCAAGGAATTAAAACAAAAGCGTTAAGAAAGAAGTGAAACTCTCAGTGTAGGTGGAAGAAGCATATAGAAATCTTTTATGAAGATACGTACCCACAGTCCTGGCTATATAGATTCTTAGACATACAACCCCATTGAACTTGATCTCACAACTCAAAATTAGGAGGTTCACAGGATAACAATCCATCATAAGTGAGAACCATACTTATCATCAAGTGTAATCACAGCAGGATTATACTCCCATGAATTTTAGATAATGGAACCATTTTATTAAAATAATAAAATATGTTTGGTATTAAAGACAAAGAAGAGAATCAAAGACAACTATGGAAAATTACAGGCAGATTTGAAAAATAACCAAGTGGGTTTCTGAAGGGAACAAAATGGCCAAGAAACTTAAAAACACACTTGCTAGTTTTAGTTTTAAAGCAGATTAGACAGTGCTAAAGAGAGAACTAGCGGACTAGAAAAAAGCTCCAGAATGAAACACAGAGAGTTAAAGAGACAGAAATGGGAAGAGACTTAAGAGAAGAAAGAGCCAACACATTTAACTGAGTTCTCAAGGGCAGGAAAGTGAAATAGTCGTTTCTTTAGGCAATAATAGCTGAGATTATTTTATAACTGATGAAGGAATTAACCCCCAGATTTCAGAAGCACAAGTATTTCAGAAAGAATTAAGAAAACAAAAAGTAAAAACAAAACACAAACAAAAAAATCTAAAAGCACACTTGGACATATCATTGCAAAACTCCAGGACATGAAAGACAATGAGATACTTTCTCAAGCAACCAATAAGAAAAGACAGGTCCTATGCCTTAGCGGTTACATGATTTAATCTCAGACAAGTCACTTAACCTTTATCCATAGTTGATATCATAATTTGAGAGGTCATATTTTGACTCACTTTATCATCCTTTCAGTATTTTTGATAAGTCACTGTAAAGCCACTATTGGTGAGGTGCCCATACCTGCCAGGCACTTGCCATTCCCATGGACTCAAAAGTTTCCAACTGCAAGTCTGCATACCCTTTTCCCTGAGGACCTTCTCTGTCAACCAGGAGAGCAGGCTGGGAGTTCCGGGGAGTTGATGCAGCTCTCAGTGAATGACACAAAAAATATCCCATCTCCCACTTCCCTCATTTTACATAACTCTGAGAGGTGTAAACTATCTCACAGAGTTCCCCAGGGGGACTGGGCTTCAGTGTCTTATAGTGGGAACTTGCTCTATAATGTACTTAAAAAAAAAAAACATTTTATTTATTTATTTGAGACAGAGAGAGAGAAAGAGCATGAGCAGGGGGAGCGGCAGAGGGCGAAGCAGACTCCCCACCGAGCAGAGAGCCTGATGCGGGGCTGGATCCCAGGACCCCGGGATCATGACCTCTGCTGAAGGCAGAAGCTTAACCCACTGAGCCACTCAGGCGCCCCTATAATGAACCCTTAATTGGCTTCCTCCCTTCCTCTAATTCCCCACTGGTGCTTCCTGGGATGATGTTTCATACAAACTATGTGCATTTACATCCTTGTGTCAGGGTCAGCTTTGGGGGAACCCAACTTAAGGCAGACATAAAAAATAGGATTTTGACCCCACAATTTTAAATAAAAACACTTTTTTGGGCAAGAGGGATATTGTTCTTCATTTTCAGACCCCGGAATTCTGAATTACCACATGGTTGGCCATGTCTGTGTGAGACACACATGAGACGGGACATATGTGGCTCATTAGGCCTCTTTTTGGCTGTTGCTCATCAAATTCTGAGTGAGGAAGTTCTTACTCCAGCCTGTGAAAATCACACTCCCTTTATCTTTTTGAAAACTTAATTTTGAAACAAAGAGTCCCAGGAAGTTGAAAAATGGTACAGAGAAGTCCTGTGTGCCCTTCATCTAGCTTCTCAGAACAGTAACATCTTCTGTGCCTTATGGTGTAATATGAAAACCAGGAGATTGGCATTAGTACAATCTACAGATATTACTCAGATTTTGCCAGTTTGTGTGCATGCATTTGCATGCACATGTGTGTATGTATGTGTGTGTGTGTGTAGTTCTATGCAATTTTATCACATGTGTAGGTTCATGTAAGCACCACCACTATCAGGATATAGAACCGTTCCATGACCACAAAGGAGTTTCCTTGTGCTACTCACTTAGAGGCATACCCACCCCCATCTGCGTCCCTCACCCCCGGCAACCACTAATCTATTTTCCATCTATATATTCTTTAATGCATAACCTTCAGACTTGTGTAAGAAAAAAAGTTTTAATCTCTTACAGAGACAAAGCAGATTAACAGGCAGTTTTTCAATGTCAATGGGACTTCCAGACTTGATTCTAAAAAATTCACTGAGACTTTCGATACAGTGAAGTGTTTTTAAGAGTGTCCTTTATATGGGTACAATCCTACTTCAAGGGAAATACAGGTTCATTTCAAAACTGTGCTTTAAATATTTATGAAACCGATAATGTATTTCCTTTCCTTTTTTTAATCAAAGATTTATTTGAGAGAGAGAGAGAGAGAGTGCGTGTGTGCGTGCGTGTGTGTGCATGTGTATGTGTGTGTCGGGGGGTAGGGGCACAGGGAGAGAAAGTCTTAAGCAGACTCCCACTGAGTGTAGGCCCCAGACATGGGGTTCGATCTCATGACCCTGAGATCATGACCTGAGCCCAAACCAAGAGTCAGATGCTTAACCAACTGCGCCACCCAGGTGACCCAAAACAAGAGTATTTCTCATGATTTTTTTATTTGTACTAATCGACTTCTAGCCTTGATACCTCCTATTTGCCAGAGTGTGTTTCTTCCATTCATATGAGTCCATTTTCATGATAATTCTACGAGCTTTAGTATTGTTTTTTTTTGGTCCAACGGCCTCAGTTCTATTACCTTGAACAAAGAGCAATGGAAACCTTTTGTTATTATTGTTGCTTTGGCCCAAGGGTCCCAGGCTCTTCCAGGGCTGCTGTTTTTTGTCTTATGGTGTTGCTGAGAGTCAAGCAGTTGGATGCAGACCCCCTCTGCTTTGAAGATAAGACCCAGCACACACTGCCGCTGCTATACCGGAAGCTTCTTTGGGTGCAGTTGGGAAAGAGGAAGTCTCCATGTACCCAAAGAATTATCTAGATCTGAAGGCATTCCAGCATCTGCCATGCACTGGGAATGGGATCAGTCTTCCTTTAAACCTTCAAGAACGACAGCTTATCTGTGTTCGAGAAGTGCCATTCCTGGCTTTCATGCTGCTTCCTGAGGGAGCTGAATTCTACACCTGTGCCACCCCACCAGCAAAGTGAAGTGGGAGGGAGAGAAAGGAGATGCCATCAAGGTGGTATTTAGCGTACCTTCGCTCCACAAGCCCAGGGAAGCTTACCCATAACCTCAAGAACTTATCACCTCTGGTCTTTTTGAGTATCAATGTCCTTGTCCCTAACCTTAACTGCAACAAGGGTTGCCCATTCCTGCTGAGATGACTCGCCATTTTAATACTGTATGTCTCGGCAATAGACAATCACAGCTTTCTAAAATATTTTGTAAGATCTGGATTTTTTTCATCTTACCCAGAATCACTTTGTTATGTTCAAAAGTAAACAAATTTTACTTTATTTTTAAAAAGATTTATTTATTTATTAGAGAGAGAGAAAACACCAACAGGGGGAAAGGGGCAGAGGGAGAGGGAGAATCTCCAGCAGACTCCCCACTGAGCACAAGGCTAGATGCAGGGCTCCATCCCAGGACCCTCAGATCATGACCTGAGCCAAAATCAAGAGTTGGCTGCTTAACTGACCGAGCCACCCAGGCGCCCCAGTAAACAAGCTTTAGAACAACCATCTCTAAAATTGACTGTAGGACATTAATCATATAGTTCTACTACTGCTAGGCATAATTTCCATGGCCAACTATAATAAATGAAAATTTATTCCCATAGATGCATTCCAGTAAAAATCCATCTGAGCAGAGGTTGAGCTCTGATGCACCAATTACAGAGCCTAGTGAACCATGCTGTGCACCTCCTCTCTCTCTCCAACTGCCTGTAGAGCTCCTGGCACCAGTCGAGAGCAAGACGGTTATGGAGATCACATTCTAAAATGACGAGCCTGGCAATAAACAAATAATGTGACGCATAGTAAGAATGAAGGGAAAAGTGGGGAGTCATGGCCTTGGGTGACTAAAGTGTGCAAATTCTTTAGCTAAAAAACCAGAGAAGACTCAGAAAGCAGCCATAAAACATCCTGAGAAAGAGAGTATATACTTCATTCGGGCAGGGGTCTCCAGATGTTTAGTTCACACAAAATAGAATAGTGCCTGACACATCTAAGGCATATTTGTGAACTGAATTAATAAGGATTTCAGGCAGAGGGGACAGCCCGTGCAAAAGCCCCAAGACAGAAAGGTCAGTGTGGTGGAAAAGAGTGCATGAAGAGGGTCAAAGGAGAGAACTTGGAAGGGGCACGTACGGGGGCCAGCTTTTGCACATTGGCTCCTGCTCTATTTGTAATGCAATGGCATGACTTGCTATGGGAGAGGTGCATGGGAAGCTGGGACTCTAGAGGGCTCGCCCGATGCCTGGGATCAGCCCTGCCGTACAGGACTCTTCACAATGTAGGCAGCTCAGGGGCACTCTGTCCTCCCCGGAACCGATAGAATCCATCAGAGGATGCCTGTGTCACGAGCAGCTCAGGATCAGGAGTGAGGCGGGGATGTGTGATGACACCCCCAGGAGTGGATGCAGTGAAAGGATCTGAAAATGCAGGAACAGGGAGGGACTGAGAAAAGCATCACCTGATGATCAGTTGCAAGGAGAGCTAAAATGACTGACTGCAGTCATGGGCATGCGGTTGGCATGACCTGCTGCATTACAGTCAAAGAATCAAAATTTGCTTTCAGATAGATGCACGTGATGTCTGCTTCTGAACTTGCCTTGATCTCTTTAGGAAAAAAACATCTGGGCTCATTGTTCCAAATGCGTATATTTCAGGAGAAAATTAATATAATCTTAAAAAGTTTCTTTGTTACACAACTTTCAAAGTTTTCTTTCAGAAATGAATACATATGCTCACATAAAGCAGCTCTGTTATGAAATAAAAAGACAAACTGATCAAAACAGGACTTGAAAAATACAGCTTGGTAAAAATGTTTGGATTTTCACTACTTACCAAATAGCTATATTTATGTTTCTGCTAGTATTTTATTTTGCTTTTTCCCCTAAGTCCAGGACTTGCCTAGGCAGATTCTCTTATTTTTGAATTTGTAGATATGTAGGAAATGCTACCTTTATAAATGGTGAAGACCCAGCTGGGAAGCCACAAAATTGTGATGACAGTTAAGCAGAAAACACGATCACTTTAACAAAAGTGGCCAAATAAACCAAGATGATTTGGCCGTGTTATTCTCATTTACTTCATATTTTCTTCAGCTCTGATAAGCTCCTGTAATCACCGTCCTGTTCACCGCAGAATTAAAATAAATCCTATTTAACTAATATTCATTGTAGCTCTGTGTCTTAACCACACAGCTTCAGTTTAGTGACATGCAAGCAGAGAGTGGCCAGAGTTGGCTTTTAGCACCTCTCTTTGGCTTACTGGGAGGAAGTGGTATGGGGTGGGGGTGTGAGATGGGGTAGGGTGGCAGAAATGGCTGTATTTCTTCTTCCTGGATGCAGGCTCTTTGCCATGCAACTCTGTGGCACCTCTTACTCTGACTCTGGACCAGGCTAATGAAATGAGGTGGGAGTGGCCGTAGGGTCATTCTGAGCCGAGGCCTTGAGGGGCCTTGAGTGTTTATGCTTGCCCGCTGAGGTCTCTGCCTCATGTTGGCCTGCGCCAGGCAGAAAAATGGCTGCCTGAAGATGTTGATGCTAATGCCTGGAACCTGTGAATATGTTACTTTACACGATCAAGGAGACTTTGCAGGTACGATTATGTTAGGGATCTTGAGATGTAGATGTTATTCCGGATGATCTGGGTGGGCCCAATTTAATCCCGTGAGGCCTTAAAAGGTCTTTCCCAGTCAGTCAGTGGGAGATGTGACTCTGGCAGAACTGTCAGAGAGATGTGGACTTTGAAGGAGGAAGGGGGGCCATGGACCAAGGAATAGGGGCGGCCTCTAGAATCCAGAAAAGGCAAGGAAATGGATTCTCTCCTAGAGCCTCTAGAAAGGAATGTAGCCCAGCTGCCACCTTGATTTTAGCCCAGTGAGACCTGTGTCAGACTTGTGACTTCCAGAACTGTAAGGTAAGTTTGCACTGTTTAAGCCATAACTTTTTGATGGTTTATCGCAGCAGCAATAGAAAACTATGCGTGGCCATAGATAACGGATACAAAAAGCTAACAGACTTTCTGTCTCTTCTGGTTTAATAATCTGTTTTGCAGGATTCAGTTCATATTATGGAATAGTCAGTCAATTCAATTTCAGCTCCCCATGAAGGCCATCTTCCTGCTTACCCTTCTTGCTGTGCTTCTGGCCCGGGCTGCCCTTTGACATCCGCTGCTCAAGTCTATGGCTTACAGATCTTGTGGTCTGTCTTCTCGTTACAGTCAGCCATCGCTCCTCCTTCCTGAGCTCCACCTTGATTCTCTCTGGCTTTGTGCACCCTTCAAGGTTTGACTCACTCCTCTGTCCAGCCGTTCCCTGTGTGGCCTTCCCTGTAGCCCTCAGATGCTAAGCTACTTTCTCCTCCACAGGCACCTTCCATGGCAAGTTCCCCCATAGATTCTCAGCTTTATTCTGGTCCTTCCCTGGGGAGTGTGACCAGAAACTTAAAGATTCATTCCACATATGGGAAATGGGGGCTAACACAGCCATGTCACGTCAGCACCATTTTATTAAGTGTCTTTCCTCCTGTCATGCCTGCCATCTCAGGAGTTCCCAGTTAGCAGTGCACCCCCCAAACCACTGCACTTTCAACTTTGCAGACCATGTAAGAGACCTCCCCACTGCAGGATTCAACCCGGAGCAGGGAGGCCAAGGCACATGCTCTCATGCTTTCCTTCCTCTTGGCCTCCTTCTTCTTCCACACATCCTCCCCAGGGCAGAAGGAGTGGACTCCTTCTTCTGTCCAAGAGGGATTCCCAATGCATTCCAGGCTCCTCCTAAAGAAGGCAGTATCTTCCCTGCCCTAGTCATTGAGTGTGTAATTGCAAATGAGAAGCAGAGAGAAAAGCAGTGTTGCTAATAATGCAAGATCAAAAAAATACATTTCCGGTTACAGCCAGGCACTAGGCTAGGTACTTCAATGTGAAGTATAGTATTATTCAACAAGAGACTTCTGTTAAGAAAAGAATGTGTGTGTGTGTGTGTGTGTGTGTGTGTTTGCATATGGTTGTGAAAGAAAATATAGACAATTTTGTCTAGTGTAACAAAAAGAAAATGATTTATACAATGTTTTTGAGTCGATTAAAAATGGAGGAGACAGTTTTTAGGACGGCATATGAAACTAGGTGATGGATCAACTGAATCTGCAAAAAAAATTGTTCTACTAATAGAGAACTGTGGTCAAGATTCTGAACTATTATAGCAGTGCAATTGGTTCTGGAGCGTAAGACAAATCATTTGTACTAAAGCCAGGAATGAGATATGAATGGAGAAGTCTTTGCTAAGCTGTGATTCTTATAAAAGTAGTCCTTTTTTGCATCCAATAATATCAGATTTAAGGCTTGAATCTGATGTACTGATTCACAACTTCAGATTTGATCAAAATGGAGAGTAACTGCTTTGACTTGTTGGACAGATTCTCAGCTTCATCCTGGTACTTGTTTTTAAAAATTATCCATTAAAGATCTGATGTGGGGGCACCTGGGTGGCTCAGTCGGTTAAGCGTCTGCCTTTGGCTCAGGTCACGACCTCGGGGTCCTGGGATCAAGTCCCACATCCAGCTCCTTGCTCAGTGGGGAGTCTACTTCTCCCTCTCCCTCTGCCCCTCCCCCCGCTCGTGCTCTGTCTCTCTCAAATAAATACATAAAATCTTAAAAACAATCTGAGGTGGAAGAAAGGACCATAAAAGCCCACAATGAGTAACAGCCAATGTGGCCTGTGTAAGAACACTTTGCAAATGGTAGTGTGCTGTCCTGGGTTGGGTCCTTTGGAAAAGACCCCGAGGCAAGGATTCCTGTATACACGGTATGTTAGGGATGTGCTCCTAGGGAAGACTGGTCAGGGAGTGGAAGAAGCAGGGCAGGGCAGAAAGGATGCCACGAAAGCTTGCAATCTTGGGCAAACTTCCCCCAAAAGTTGGCTTCAGTCTGATCCTGCAGGGGAGATCTGGGGTATAAGCTATGCTCCAGATTTTGTCTCACCTGGGAGGAAAGAAGCTAGGCTTTCATATTCTGGCATCTGTCAGTCATTGGTTCAGGGCTGCCGGGAAAAGGGGGAGCAGGGTGTCCGGGGAACATCAATCTCTGGCACTCTACAGTGTAGAATAAAGCTCCAGCTCCAGCTGTCTGGGCGGTGACCTCCAAAGAGATTCACAGGTGCAGGTATTAGGAACAAAGGTCCCAGTAACTGGAGGAGGCTGCATGGCCATGGCAAAAGGGATCACAAGGGATCCAGGTGGAGCACTGAGGGTGTTCCCGACACGCGTCAGCTAAACTAACGTGAGGTCATACGGTGAAAAAAGACTAAGCTTTCCCAACATATTCTTCCTGTTTCCTGCGGATCTTGTGACAATCAGTAACCACTGATACACAATTGTGAGGCCGCTTAAACTCCAAGTTACTGTCCCCTCTTTCCCCACTCCCAGACAAGAGATTCCCTCGGTCCAGAGCTCAGCTTCCATTAGCAAGCTCAGATACTTTTCAATTCAGGAATACCAGTTTCCCAAAGACGGCACCATCGGTCATCTTGACAGAAGACCAAGGCCATCCCTTCCACTGACCTTCCAGTGCCATGGTGCCACTAGTTTAGGCTCCTCTGCTTGGCTTCTGAGGCCCTCTATAATCTGACCCACCTTTTCTTAACCAAATCTGTGCCCTGCCTCCCACTTCCCAGCCTTCCTACTCCTCTCGTGCCAGTTGACTCTCAACTGTCAGCATCACATGACATGCTCACATCTGCTTTGTTCCTACCTTGTGGGGCTAGTTCTATTGCCTGGATTCCTCCTTTCTTTTCTTTCATCTGTGCGAATTCCATTCACTGCTCCGAGTTCAGCCTGTCACTCCTCCCTTATCATCCCTTTCTGGACAACTCCAAGCCACGCTGCTGTCCCCCTTCTTTGAATGTTTATGAGTATTTCAGTTGTCACTAGAACATTCTACATGCCTTTCTACTGGGCTTTCTCTGTTCACTATGAAAGTGTTCCATGAATTATGCTCAATTGATTTTTAAAGGACCCTGAGTGATATTAATGTACAGCCAGAGTTGAGAATTTGCTTGGAGATACAATGAATAGAATCACGATGGTAAATACTCAACTCCAGAAAACAGATTTATATATTGTGGTGATGAGAAATACCCAACACTGGAAAGAGCTTCCCATGAGCATATCGTATCACTTGTGGTCCCAGGTGTCTCTGTTCGGGATGACTGAATTGTGCTCAGGGTTCACATGGTACCCAGGTCCGCTAAACCCGTGCAGAGAACAGCGGTCAGTTGGAGCCATTCTGCAACCATCCTACATAAGCCCTGCATCGTCTTTAGCTAAAAAAGATACCACAGAAAATAAGGAGGGAATGCCCATCCATCTCTAGAACTTCAGATCCATGTATTTGGCTTTTTAAGTCTCATTTTTGCTGACAACTCATAGTGGCACTGTAGATATGCTTTCCATTGTGTTCCCTAGAAGGAAACTCTTTAGGAATTTCAAGCAGAAAGGAATTTCATATAAGGAATCGGTTGATTATGGAACTATTGGAAGGGTTAGAGGGATCTGAATCAGGAGGCTGTCTCTAGGCTGACTTCAAGGTCATATGCCAACATGACCACAATGCAGCCAGGAAACTGCCACAGTGACTATGAAATTCAGCAGCATCATGCCTGCTGAGCCCGATTTTTATGCCCAAAGAACATGGAAAAGAATGGCCTCTATCTCCTTCCCACTTTCCGTATCTCCTATGAGTATATACAGTTGGCAGAACCTGTATCACATCTGGAAGACTAGCATCAAGGGAGTCTGGTCAACGTAGGTTTTAGACTTCCAGGCTTTTAGATACTGTGGGTGGCTATGGATGCTCAATGCCAGAAGGCAGTATCTTGCATACATTCCTGAGCAAGCCCTTGCATCAACAACTATATAGCTCTTGGTGAAAAATAATAGTGTTTCATATCAATAGTGTTGCCCCGTGTCTGCCTGCATTACAAAGATGAAAAAGCCCTAGATCTTGAGATAGTGGTTTCTTTCAAGGAGTTCTTACATCTTAGGCTCCATCTGTGGCCGCAGCTCCTTGGAAGGTTTGCCTTATTATGTCAATCACCCCCGAAGCCTTTCCTAAATTAGGTGAACTCATGTCAGTTTTGTGTGCCTGGGCTCGTCATTTGATCTCCCTGGGTAAAATTAGGGCATGAAAAATTGGCATTCCTGATGGCAGCAACTATGTGCTGCTTTTCCAAAGACAACTCAAAGTTTAGGAGAAATTTTAAACACAGAAATGGTTCGCTTTGAGGAGCTTTGCAAGTTTTCCGTTTGTAGTACATATGGAACACTTAGTTAAATGTTTTTGTTTTTTATTGTTTAGACAGAAACAGCACAACCGGATGACAGTTTGAAATGTCAGTGCTAAAATATAATAATACACCCTGAGAAGTGAAGTTTGGCCCTTATCTGCTTGTCTTATGTTTATTTCTGTTCAAACTGAGATTTAAGCATCAGTGGAAATGTTCCAAATAAGGGAGCTGTAACATTTTGGGCAAATTAATAACTTCTGCGAACCCTGACCTTGACAAGTGTGAAGTAGGGAACATTACACATTTGTTAGAAGTGAATAAAAGAAATACCTCTCAAATTTCTCCACTGACCTTCCCCTAATGGCAGAGAGAATGTAAGGGACCCACAGAAAATTCAAAGCTTTTTTTTTTTTTTTCCAGAGGGGAGGGGAGGGGCAGAGGGAGAAGGAGAAAAAGAATCTTTTCTTTTTCCAGAGTGGGGAGAGAAAGAGGGAAAGAGTGTGGAGGGGAGGGGCAGAGGGGGAGAGAGAGAGAGAATCCCAAGCAGGCCCCATGCCTAGCATGGAGCCCGACACGGGACTTGATCTCACAACCCTGAGATCATGACCTGAGCAGAGATCAAGAGTCAGATGCTTAACCAACTATGCCGCCCAGGTGCCCCTCAAAGCTTTTTTGAAATCTTTTGTTTTACCATAAAATTTCAAGTGAATTCTACATATGAATCCACATTATATTCATTACAATTTTTTAAGGTTTTATTTATTGATTTGTTAGAGAGAGGGGGGGGGAGGGAGAGAGAGAGAGAGAGAGTGAGAGAGAGCACAAGCAGAGGGAGCGACAGTCAGAGCAGGCAGAGGGAGAAGCAGGCTCCCCGCTGAGCAAAGAGCCCGACGTGGGACTCGATCCCAGGACCCTGAGACCATGACCTGAGCTGAAGGCAGATGCTTAACCGACTGAGCCACCCAGGCGCCCCTATTCATTACAATTTTATTATAGAAATATCTTAGATATTTTTCACCAAGTAAAATTGACTTTTCAGGATGTAAAGTTTTATCCCATAGCTTCCAGTAGATTCTAGCATTCTCTCTTTGAGAATCAAGTTTACAACAGGAGTGTTTCACCAATGTCTGCACGTAGAAAGCCCTTAATCACTCTTAGTTGAATTGTGAAGATGTTTTCAGATATAGGGAATTTAGGGTATTAACATATTGAAGAGTCGTAGGTAGCAATTTCTAAATTTTGAAGTTTCCCGTTTTTTTCTTGTTTTTACAACTTTGCCCGAGAACTTCCAATTTTTTCTGATATGCTGAGGTGCACTTGAGCCTGTTTTTTCTATCCCATCCAGTTACAGATACTGAACATTTTTACCCAGAGAGGTCTTGTCTGTCTTGCCACTAATTAATCCAGACCAAGACTGCCTTTATGCCTTTATATTAGGAGTCCTATCCTCACCCGCTGGTGGTGTCTGGGGATGGTCGTATTGCTAAGTTCAGAAGTCTCACATATGTGGAGTGTAACCCAAGAGCCTAAATACTACAAAGGCCTGCTGGACACCTGGGTGGCGCAGTCGGTTAAGCATCTGCCTTTGGCTGAGGTCGTGATCCCGGGGTCCTGGGATGGAGCTCTCTGCTTGGTGGGGAGCCTGCTTTTCCCTCTTCCTCTGCCCTCCCCCTCCTTGTATGTGCGTGCTCTCTCTCTCATGAATAAATAATATCTTAAAAAAATAAATATTACAAAGGCATGCAGACTATTTCCTCTACTAAATTGCCAGTCAACCCTAGGATTGAACTTACTCTGTTTCCCTGAATGACTTCCAAGTCCTCCACTGTGGCAGAAGAATATTCCTGATTAACAGACTGTTCTACTGGGGGTGCACCATGGGAGCACAAAACCAAATGTAATTTAGCTTGCAAACATGCCCCTCCTGCTCTGCTCTCCCTGTGCTGCTTAGCCAGATATAGGGGATCTGTATACTTTTCTATCTTGGATAACCCTACTCAGAATTTCTCAGTTTTTGCCTACTGTGCTTCCACACCTTTATTACTCTGCTTGTGAGGTTACCCTTGACATGCATAAGTTCATTTTTCCTTTGTACTTGGAAAAATTCTGCTTTTCATGTGGGACAAAATTCAAATGACAAGTGATTTAAGTTTTTCCTTCCTCGATGCCTGCCGCTTCATCTACCAGCCACTTTCCATTTCCTAGGATCTGATATCTAGATCTAGTTTAGCATTTGCCACATCATATTGGTGGTTGTTACATGTTGTCCCTCTCTAACGCTGGCTGGCTGTGAGCTTCACAAGGGAGAGAGACCCACCTTAGCTATTCTGGCATTCCCAATGCCTGCAAACTGTGGGTGACCAATTGTCGAAGGGAGGAAGGGAAGAAGGGAGGGAAGGAGGGAGAGAGGAACAAATAGTAGCCTAGATCATAAACAAAAGCACAATCCAAATGATGGAAACCCATCAGCACCACTGAGCCTGTTTCCTTCCTTGGGAAATATTTGTGAAACTGACATGAAGAACTGATGAAAGCCTTTATAGGAAGGTACCTTATTTGCAAATGAAACATAGAGAAGGCATTGACTTGATACCTCAAATCTGCTTTACCAGGAAAGTTATTTCTAAATAAAACACATTAGAAAGATGACCACGCTCCCCCCCCCCACTGACCCCTGTCCCACTTCTGTTATCAATGGTAAAGAAAGTAGAGTCTGCATATCTGAAAGTCACTAAAGTATAGTTTGAGTTTGTGACCTGGCATTGTATCTATGCCGTCACTTCGTTGTTTTGAAGTGAGTGGATTAATTAATGGGTAACCACTAAGTGAGAATGATGCACAAGCCGCTTTTCCCAATATTAAATTTAATATTTAATAACTATTTCACAGATTATTTATATGAGTAAGAGACAGTCTCATGGAACCTCCTTTCTCAAGAAAAGTGCAAAAAAAAACCTTCCATTTTTAATTTAGCACTGAGATTGCTGTTTCTTTGTCATAGTAATTATGGGCCTTCCTGCCAGGGCCCCATTTTGGCTTCTCCTTTATAACATGGCCATGGTTGAATAGCTTTCATCAGGCACCAATTAGTCCCAAATCTATAACTCATTTAAGTCCGGGTCTTTAGTGGTTGTGCTTTCTCCTTTCAAACTGGGAGGGAAATGTTAGAAAAGTTTGAGCAAATGATCTCAATCCCTGATGAATAGTTTGTAGAGAGATATTTCTGTAACCTGCCCAATAAACTGGTTATCATATTAAACTCATTTTTAGCAGCTTATATTCACTTAAGGCTTGCTCCAGATGGTGGCTGTCAAAATGTTTTTTATAATTAGCATCAGTAAACTTCTCCTGGGCCTTTAAAATTCATTGCAAATCACATGTTGTCTATAATCATAATAAGATTGGAAATGTTATTAATATCCTGCTCAGTATTCTGCTATACCAGTTTCTGTAAAACTACACGAATCGACAGAGCCAACTCTTCTCTACTGTGCTGTCTCAAAGGCTGTTAAGTGGTAAGGCTGTGACTATATCTAGATGCTGTTAAAATTAAATATAAAATGGAGACCGGACTTGAGAATTCCCTGAGCAGACAGAACCATTTAAGCCACATAAGCAAAACCAAATCTAGCTTATTTCATGAACATAAACGAAACTTAGCTTAGGTTACTTCTTGTAAATGCCTCTGACAATCATAAAATAAAGTCATCTTCCTAAAAATGCTATGAGATAATCACTTTTAACCAATCCCCTGCCATCTGGAAACCCCCGCTGTAATAACCAGTCATTGTAGAGATTAAATAACTTCCTCATTTTCACTTTGTAAGCCATCCTATAACTTCATGCCCCTGAGCTTCATATGTGTTCTTATTTTTGGAGGCTCCCAGTTCATGAACTGTCCTTCTGTGCACAGTAAAGTCTTACTAAATACTATTGATTGATTTAGTGGTTTTAATTTTGCTATTTCTGGATTTTTGGCAACCTACAAACTAATCTGATCATTTTCATGGAGTCGACTAATCAACTCTGAAACATAAAGAGCTGTCAATCCATTGGTTTAGCCAAACACATAAACGGTTCTGTTCATCTTAACATATATTCTATAAAATAACATGTGGATCACACCATATCCCATTGAACTGGGTGTCTCGGTTGTTGAATTAATCAGGTCTCTTTTGGTTGCAAGTGACAGAACCCCTAACGGAGCCAGTTTATGAAGAGGAAACGGGGTTGGAAGAACACCAGGCATCTTAGGAACCAAACTTCGGAGGTCTACTGAACAGTCCTGGGGATGATTGGGGCCAATGACTCACCTGAACGCTGTCTTACTTTCTGTGTCTTGTGCTCTTTGGAGAAACCAGGAAGGCAGTATGAGAAGCAGGACAGGAAGCTGTAGAAGGCAAACAAGGACGCTGTTCCAGGTCAAGTCCCAGCTTCAGCTTAATCCTGCAGGGTAGCTCCGACGTATAAATTATAACTCAGAGTTTGCTCTAACCGGAGACAAGGGAGCTTGATTTTCATGTGCCTGCACCAGCCAGCCATTGACTAAATCCCCAACCCCCACCCTGGGCAAACATAACCCCAGGCACTGCTGGCTCCACGAGTCAGGATCAAGAAGCTCTAGTGGCCAAAAAGATGGTGTCTTTAAAAGAGGCACAGGTGTGGAACATTAGTAGCAAGGCACAGAGAAGTGCTAGTAATCCCAAAGCCGCTTCCCGACAGTCACAGGTGTAGACCATTAGAAGCAGAAGCCCGCAGAAGCTGACAGAGGGCTGCACAGAAATAGTTAAAGGGATTCTCAGAGGGATACGGGTAGGATGCTGATAATGTCTACTAATATGGAAATCATTTTTTGTCTTTGATCTTGGCTTCTTGGCTTTCCCTTTTCCCCAATACACCAGCTTCCTTCACGAGTCAGGGAACATGGGTGCCAATTGCTCTTAAGTATCATATCCTGTAGCTATCGCTACTAAAGTGGGATCAACTCTAGCCTTGGGGACAGGGTGAGAAAAAACATGGTGGCCCTACAAGAGATGCATTTGATGTAAAGGAAGAAGCAGTTCCTAGGAAGGGCTGTGATGTGACTGAAGAAGGCGAATATGCTAGAGAGACAAGAGACCATTTGTTTGGGGGATGGGGTTGTCGTGGCCAGCGTAATGGGTTTACTCCCCAAAGGACTTATCGATGCCCTACAAAGGCATCCTATTTAAGATTACATCCTAACTATGGCAGGGGGTTGCAGGTGGCAGTCTCTGGCACAAAACGAAACATGAAAGCAGAGATTGTAGATTGTTTTGAAAAAACTCTCAAAAGGGCACCCTATTGGGACAGATATAAACATGAATTCATATTAATTTAGAATAGATATTACATGAACATAGATTCAGCATTCAGTCATTTATTCTATTGGGTCCTTATGCATGGACTTCCCTGTTAGATACAAAAGGGATTTCAAATGTTGGAAATATACAGCTGGAAGGGAATTGGACCATTTAAGCCATCTAAATTTATCCCTTAGCATGATTTTTCTTTGTGAGACTACAGATGCTTAATAACTGTTTAATCTGAACAGAGCTCCACCACTAGTATCTCAGAGGTGAGATACCCACTTTTATTTCTCCAGTTTAAAAAGATGCCATCTTTGCTCATTTAACATCCTTTTCAACCTATATTCCCACTTCTGTTTATCAAGCATTTTTAGCGTAACATGCTCCGATATTAGCACAGCCTTGTGTGAGTATTTCAGTGTGCCGAGGAACAGCGTTGTTATCAAGCATCAGCAGCTGCTGTTTATTGGTGATAAATGAGTTTTTTCCATCGAGAGCAATTTCTCTGGTTTTTAGTCTATTATCTAGGTAGAAATGAAGGATATAATATATCCTTAAAGTGGTATTCACACAGCTTTCCAGTTAATGAAGCATTGAGGAGAGGGGTAGTGGAGAGAGACATAGAGAGGGAGAGCGAGAGTGGGAAAGGGAGGGAGAGTGGGGGCAAAGAGAGACACACATGCACAGAGACAGAGAGGCAGAGAGAGACAGAGGCAAAGACACACACACACACACACGTGCGCGCGCGCGGGTATGCACACACGGGTACAGAGAGAAGTGCAGAGAGAGGGGGAGAGCACAAAACAGGCAGAATCTGAAAATACTGTGGATCCCCACTGGGCATCTATCTCTGGGGCTTTGCTGTGCTATATTCTGTAAAGAAATACTACCTGACAGTGCCAGGTAGCGAATCATTAGTATTTATGATGAACAAGTTTCCAACATTGTATTTCATAGTAAGATGGGTGCTTCTGCTGTTGTTTGGAGTTAGTCTCCCTAGCATTGACAGCAGAGGCTTAATTCAGTGAGTAAATTTGAGTAATTTCATAGCTATATGTTGGCGGAGACAGCACTGTGTTTACCTCTGTGGAACATCGAATCGAGGGAATTAAGTGGAAACAGTTCGTAAGCCTGGGCATTTGGATACACTCCGTGCAGGGCAGAAAGTCTTAACCTGTGGAAGGAATGAGTTGAGGGAAGATGGAGTAGTGTGAAGGCTGGCTGCTAGGAGTTGTTCTAGGATTTTAGGTTTTATTTAGGGCAGGACACTAATTCCGATCACTTCAACAAACGTTTCTTGAGTATGTCCCATATGCCAGGCCCCATGCTACATGCTAGGGATTCCAAGGTAAGTCATAGTTCCTGCTGTCAGCAGTGTTAATCTATTATTTCAAATCATTGTGGTGCATCTTCTGGTAGAACTGAACTCACCATGTCATGGAAATACAAAAGAGAGTTACCTCATGCCTTCTGGGTGCTGAATGTAGGCAAGGAACACTTGTAGTTCAAAATATAGCAAACATGGGGAGGTTGACTGGTCAGCATAGGCTACATGGAGGCCACAAACCCAAGATCTGAGTTGCCCGGCCTGAAGGATAGATCCCGTATGGTTATCCTTAGTTGTTATCCTTAATGCTGGTCAAGGTAATGCTTATCCCGAAAACACTAGCCTACAGTACTTACCCTTAATACTGGTCAACATAATGCTTATCCTTACTGTTATTCTAAATGCTGGTCAAAAATGGTTATCTTCAGTCATGGTGCACAATGGTTATCACTAATACTGGTCAGCAACAGTTATCCTTAATGCCCATCCTTAATGATTATATTTGATGCTGGTCACCAACTACTGATGGCTTGTTCTACTTCCTGGTTAGACGATAGGTATGCATTTCCTGGCCCCCTTATAGATGGGTGGTCTCATGTGACTAGTTCTGGCCAGGGCATTATGACTAGGGGTGATGTGTGCCACGTTCAAACCAGAGGAGCATTTAATCCCTGGAGCGAGAGCCTTCCCTCTGGGACAGTGAGCTGCAGCATCTGGGGTAGGAGTTGCTCCATTACCGTGAATATGATGAGCAGAGTAGACCTGTAGCCTTGTAGTACATATGTAACATGAAGCAGAAATAAACACGTTTAATTTTAAGCCACTGAGATTTGAGTGCTATTTGTTTCTGAAGCAGAACATATCCTATCTTGACTGATCGGGGCACAATGGCTCTCAGCCCTGGTTACTCACTGGACTCACCAAGGGAGCCCAGAGCAGATGTGAATATACATGTTCTACTGCAACTCAGTTGGAATAGAATCCAGAGGTCTGAGTCCTGGATATCATTATTTTTTAAGTTGAGTCTTAATGAATTTAAAAAAAAAAACTCAAATAATGAGTGACTAGAACGTAAACTTCACAAGGGCAAAGACATTGTCTTGGTTGCTGCTCTACACCCAGTGCTTGGAATGCTATCTGGCATGTGGCAGACATGCAGTAAATAGTCGTTACATGAATTAGTAAGTGAAGAAATGAATAAATATCATCATGCCTAGTTTATTTAATTTTCTTACACCAGGGTCTGCATCCTGATCCCTATGCCATCTACGCAAACCAAAGCCATTACCCGGGGTCCTTTTCAGGATGCTTTGCCTTGGTTACTTCGCTAACCTTCTACCTGGATTTCTGCATATGTGTCCGCCCCTCTCTGTTCTGAGCCTTGTTTATATTGAGGGCCAAATTAAAAGAAAAAAATGCTCTCTTTTATCCCCTTGTTACCTCTCCCATCATCTTATTCATCTTGACTGCTAGTCCATCTCTGATCACACGTGTGAAAAAGGAAAAGAAAATGATACTTTTGACAATCTTCAACACCTAGCTGAGCTTCCCTTTCCACAAAAACCTTTCCCCGGGCTTCCCAAATCACAGTGAACTTTTAATTTTCTGAATTCCCAAAGAAACTTTTGTGACCTGAACTAATTATTTTGGCACTGGGGTTGTGTTTGATTGTGTGTCTGGATGTGTGGATAAGTTCACTGAAAACTTAAGAGTTCCCTAGTCATTACTGTATATCCTCCGTAGTGCTTAGCGGTAAAGGAGAGTTGATATTCAATACTTTATTTTTACTCAATAAATACTTGAATGAGCACATATTATTACATTAAGGTATATGTTATATTAAATATGTGATACTTGACTGACAGACTGAATAAGAAAATAAATTATGTTGTATATATATGTATATACATTTACATATATATGTACATGACACATGCCTTTATTACATTCATCAATTGGAAATTTATGGTTTATATCAAGACCATAATTACAGTGAAATGATTTAAATCTTGAAGCTCATGTTAGAGTATTTAATCACTTATAAAAATTAAGAGTTTCCAAATTCACATATCCATCATGTTCTGTAGCATCTCACCATTACTGCTGGTTATGAATTTTAAGCAATGCTCCTAGCGAGACTAATGCCTGAAGTGTCAAACATTATCAGATATTGCCTAGTTGCATAACTCTGCTAAACACTTACAGGAAAGAGCTGCAGGTGCAGTGCTATTAGAGAATGGTTAGTGTTAATGAATTTTTCCACCAGAAATATAAGTGCATAAATCTGGCCCACAGCCAATCACTTCTTCCATTCCAGTAAGGGATATTGTGCTCTAAACCAAGTGAGGGAATCTGTATAAGATCATTGGTTTTAAGATCTTTCTTAAAACTTATTTTTGCCATTTAACATAGCAGTTGTATTAACATATTTTTAATTTTAAAGAATATTCTTTTTCTGAATAAATTGTAAACTTGAGAGAAAAAATAGTAAATTTCTTGCAAGCAAGGATAAAATTGTCTTGGTCATGTAGAACCATGCTTGAAGAATTATGTTCATTAAATCTTTGTTGATCTGATCCTTTATTAAACTGAATTAAATAAATAAGGTTAAATGTGCATGCAGCATTGATTATACAGTGTCTATTATAAAACAGAGTTTCATTAAATCAGATTGTTTTTTCTCATATCACAGACTTCTTGAACAGTCTGGTGAAATCCCCTTCTCAGAATCAATGTTTTTAAATGCATGAGATAATGATACAAGCGGGTCCTGGCTTTGTCTGTGGAGACTGATTACACCTTCCCACTTGCAGAAAAGGTCAAGGCCTTCTTGGCTGATCCATCTGCATTCGTGGCCACTGCCCCCGTGGCCGCTGCCCCCACTTCTGCACCTGCTGCCGCCATGGCCCCAGCCAAGGTTGAAGCAAAGGAGGAGTCGGACGAGGATATGGGATTTGGTCTCTTTGACTAATCACCAAAAAGCAACCAATTCAGCCAAGTTTATTTGTGAAACAAGGAAATCAAGGCTTACTTCTCTTAAAAAAAAAAATAAAATAAATGCATGAGGTAAAATGCATAGAATTTGATGGTATCAAGTTTATGGATGCCTTGAATTCTGTCCATGGATCCCTTAGTCGATGGACTTTGAGTTAGGAATCCCTGCACTGGGGGCATGAAAGTCCAATGAAATGTATGGATCATAATTGATAAATAACTGTTGCTACCATGTGTACACATTCCATGGAGAAGTCCATGTAATTTACTTGTAATAAAAATCTTAGAGTGGAATCAGCTTTTCTAAAAGCGTCAATAATATTAAATAACTTTATTATGAAATGTACATGTTCTGACACAAGTAAATGAGAGTATAACCAATGAATAAATGATTTGCATCGATTTTTATGGGAAAAAGAAAACTCACCATAGATATTCCTCCCTGAAGACACATTCAGTCTTTTTATGTGTCACACACAAAATAAACAGAAAAGATAAAGATGTATTTGTAACTACTGATACATAATTGATATTTTTATTATATGGGGTTTCTATGTGTCTATGTGTTTGAAAAGATTCCCTGGTAACTCAATGGATATATTGGCATGACTCAACCTAAAAACTGCTAACCAGTTATAATTCATGATTGCTAGCTTAAGTTAGCCATTATTTATAGTAATCATCTATCAACAGTATAGGGCATGATATTTGTATGGCTATATCTGGGTGTACATGCACACGTATGCACGTGCACACACACACACACACACAGAGGTACACACACACTGGAGGCAATGTTGCATAATGGAATGAAGCTGGGCTTGAAATCAGATGCATGCGGCTTTGAATCCTGTCTCTTCCGCTTAGTGCTTTTGTGACCTTCGGGGCTTCCCTTTCTCACTTCTTTCCTCTTTTGCTTCATTCAGAAACATTCAGAAATAGTAGCTGGGCATGCCGTGAGTAGACAAACTTAGGTGAAACCTGTCTCTCTCAGCCACAATCTGTTCATATTTAAAACAGGGAGCATTTATTTTATAAGATTGAGAGGAGGCATATAATGAGAGCACAAACTGAGAAACATTTTATGGAATTTTGGACACATAACAGTCTCTCCAAGGAAAGCCTTTATGGAAAAAAAGAGTCATTAAAAGGACATTGGGAGGGTGGCATTGGAGGAAGGGGGAGTCAAAAGGCACGAACTGCCAATTAAAAGATAAAGAAGTTCTGGCTTTCTGCCCGTGGACGCCGCAGAGTAACCATCGTTAAAGTCTCCCCTCCCACCACCGTCATGTCTAAGTCAGAGTCTCCCCAAGAGCCTGAACAGCTGCGGAAGCTCTTCATCGGAGGTTTGAGCTTTGAAACAACCGATGAGAGTCTGAGGAGCCATTTTGAGCAATGGGGAACGCTTACGGACTGTGTGGTAATGAGAGATCCAAACACCAAGCGCTCCAGAGGCTTTGGGTTTGTCACGTATGCCACTGTGGAGGAGGTGGATGCGGCCATGAACGCAGGCCACACAAGATGGATGGAAGAGTTGTGGAACCAAAGAGGGCTGTCTCAAGAGAAGATTCTCAAAGACCTGGTGCCCACTTAACTGTGAAAAAGATTTTTGTTGGTGGCATTAAAGAAGACACTGAAGAACATCACCTAAGAGATTATTTTGAACAGTATGGGAAAATTGAAGTGATCGAGATCATGACTGACCGAAGCAGTGGCAAAAAGAGAGGTTTTGCTTTTGTAACATTTGATGACCATGACTCTGTAGACAAGATTGTCATTCAAAAATACCATACTGTGAATGGCCACAGCTGTGAAGTAAGGAAAGCCCTATCTATGCAAGAGATGGCTAGTGCTTCATCCAGCCAAAGAGGTGGAAGTGGTTCTGGAAACTTTGGTGGTGGTGGTGGAGGTGGTTTTGGTGGGAATGACAACTTTGGTCGTGGAGGGAACTTCAGTGGTCTAGGTGGCTTTGGTGGCAGTCGAGGTGGTGGTGGACATGGTGGCAGTGGGGATGGCCATAACGGATTTGGTAATGACGGAAGCAGCTTTGGAGGTGGCGGAAGCTATAATGATTTTGGCAATTACAACAATCAATCCTCAAATTTTGGACCCATGAAAGGAGGAAATTTTGGAGGTAGAAGCTCTGGCCCCTATGGTGGTGGAGGCCAATACTTTGCCAAACCACGAAACCAAGGTGGCTGTGGTGGTTCCAGCAGCAGCAGTAGCTATGGCAGCGGCAGAAGGTTCTAATCACTGCCAGGGAACAAAGCTTAGCAGGAGAGGAGAGCCAGAGAAGTGACAGGGAAGCTACAGGTTACAACAGATTTGTGAACTCAGCCAAGCACAGTGGTGGCAGGGCCTAGCTGCTACAAAGAAGACATGTTTTAGACAATACTCATGTGTATGCGCAAAAAACTCGAGGACTGTATTTGTGACTGATTGTATAACAGGTTATTTTAGTTTCTGTTCTGTGGAAAGTGTAAAGCATTCCAACAAAGGGTTTTAATGTAGATTTTTTTTTTTTTGCACCCATGCTGTTGATTGCTAAATGTAATAGTCTGATCATGACGCTGAATAAATGTGTATTAAAAAAAAAGATAAAGAAGTTCTGGGCATATAATATGTGGCATGATGACCACAGCTAACACTGCCGTAGGATATATAGGAAAGCTGTTAAGAGAGTAAATCCTAAGAGTTCTCATTACAAGGAGAAATTTTTCCCCCTTTTTTCTTTTCTTCTTTTTTAAATTTTTATTGTAGCTATATGAGAAGCTGAGGGTTAGCTGAAGCTACTGTGGTAGTCATTTCACAATATATGTAAATCAAACCCTCATGCTGTATGCCTTAAACGTACACCGTGATGTATGTTCATTATTTCTCAATAGAATTGGAAAAAAAATTAAATACAATAATGTATTTTAAAAAAAGAAATTGGATGCAGTATGAAATGGCTCTCCCATAAGATCGTGGTGTCTTTTGATTGCATTGCTCTAGCAAAAGAGCTCAAGGCCTACTCACCCAGTACTTGCATCCTTGCCATAGCTGGTAAAGCTCACTGGAACTAAGAAGATGTAACTAACACTGATTTAAAATAATGATGGCTAACATAAATAATACATATTAAAAAATGTAAGTCTCGACCAAGGATTCCTAGATGTAACCACGAATCACCACGTGATTGCTGGGCCACATTCCCAGAGCTTTGGCTCTTGTCCAGAAATTTGTACTTCTAACAAGTCCTAAGTAGTGCTGATTGGCTTTTCCATAAGTCAAGGACCACACTTTGAGGTCTAGACTTGGCCTTGTTACTAATAGCAGTGTCACAAAAGTTCTACTGGAGTCCAGAGTCTTGCAGTTGGCCAAGGGGCCACAGAACATTACTCGAGAGCCCCCATTTTAAAAGGAATGAAGAAGAAAGCAAGCATGGTAGACAGAATAATGGCCCCCAAAGAGGCCCATTGTCCTAATCTCTGGAGTCTATAGATAAGTCCCATGCTATCTTACGTGACAAAAGGGACTTTGTAGATGTGATTAATTTAAGGACGTTGGCTTGGGAAGATTATCATGGATTATCTGGGTGGACCCAATGGAATCATAAGGGTTCTGATAAGGGAAAGAGAGAGAGAGAGAGAGAGAGAGAGAGAGAGAGAGAGAGAGAGAGAGAGAGAGGAGTCAGAGATAGAGAAGGAGATGTGATTACAGGAGCAGAGGAGAAAGAAATTAACAATGAAGAACCCGTTGAAATAATGTGATGAAAGGATACAAGTAACCTCCAGGCACTGGAAAAAGCAAAGAATACAAATTTTCCCCTAGAACCCTCCAAAAAAAAAAAAAATGCAGCCCTGTCGACACCTTATTTTAACTCACTGGGGCCCCTTTCAGACTTCTGAACCCTAAAACTGTGAGATAATAAATTTGTGTTCTTTTAAGCAACTACATTTATGGTAATTCGTTAGAACATCAATAGGAAACAAATACAGCAAGTAATAAACATGCTAGTGCTTTCTATTGTTGACAGAATAAAATTCAAATTTTTAAAAATAAAAAAAAAATAGAGACAACCTAACTCCATACTCAATTTACCCAGGCAAGAGATTCTTATCAATACTTCAGAGTGCAATGACTTATTCTTTCCTTTAAGGAAGCTGGTAAAAATGGTAAAAAAAAAATGAAGTTTCTAGACATGGGTCTACAGATATGGTACCAGCCACCACTCCATTCAGTATCATCTCTTTACTTCATCTTTACTTCTGTAAAGTATCATCTCCTCATTGTCTTTACTTCATCTACTTCTGTACCAAGTCAGCTGACTTGTAGGCTGTTGACTCAAGCCTCTCAATGTAAAATCAGGTCTGGTCTGATTCACCAATAGGAACTTTGTGTGTGTTGGTCTTATTACTCCCAAACTACTAAGAGAAAGGAAACCCAAATGTCTTGTGTCTAGTCAGCCAAAGAAATTGAATAAACTGTTCTCGGTTAAGTTTACAGAGACTCCGCTATCTATTTATGTGTCACACACAAAATAAACAGAAAAGATAAAGATGTATTTGTAACTACTGATACATACAGATTGTTGTGAAAACTAAGGAAAAACAAATGTATATATATATTCTATCATCGTTTGGCTCACTGTAATGTGTCTGGATACCTGGACCAGTGAAGTGCAGGTTTTCATAATTTTTGTATGGTACCCACATCCTTCATATTTACAAACATTGGTAGGTATTCCCTTCCTTTAGCAAATGCAAATTGTTTTTTAAAAAAGTATTTATCCATTGGACACACACAGAGAGAGAGAGACAGAGAGAGACAGAGAGACAGAGAGAAAGAGAGAACACAAGCAGGGGGAGTGGCAGAGGGAGAGGGAGAAGCAGGCTCCCTACTGAGCAGGGAACCCGATGCGGGACTCGATCCCAGGACCCTGAGATCATGATCTGAGCCGAAGGCAGACGCTTAACCGACGGAGCCACTCAGGCGCCCTGCAAATGCAAAATCTTACAATTCTCATTTATAAAACAGATGAATTAGGACATTGCCTTAATATTAAGGCATATGCCTCCCTCACTAATATTTTATAGTTTTGAAATAATTATATACAATCAATACGATAGTCTATTTTTCTCCCCAAAAGCTGTTATTGACCCAATGGTAATTTTTACAATTCCTGGTGTCCTAGATGAACAGAAATACAGGAGTGTTATCATTATTTTTGTGTTTGGCAAAAAGATTTATAATACATTTTAACATGCTTTCAGAATCTCCTGTGATCTTTTAGAACACAACTAAACTAATAAAATAAATATGTGGATTTTTAATATTCATAGTGAAGATACACTTTACAAACATTTGAAAGCTTTCCTGGGTCATAGAATTGTTGGAGATGGTCTGGAGGTCTTGACTTCAGGGGCCATTGCTGATCTAGAATGACAAATGTGCCCGCAGTCAAGAGCGCAGATTGGAATCTGAGTGAATTCCTTATGGAGACCAGATTTTTCTTTAGGGGCTGAGAATGTTGCTTGTAAGGCAGGAGAAAAAAATACCTAATTTTTTTATTTACTGTATATTGATTCTGTAGGTTTCTTTTTGTCAGGATATATAAGAACAAATGACTTCATTAAGTTTTCTTCACGTGGTGCATAGCCACACCAACAGTTGAGAACAGATTAGAATTATCCAAATTCTTCAGACTAAACTTTGGTGGGAATAAAGAGTGGGGTTCATTGCTTTCAATATTAAGATACTGAGGCCATGACTTTGGGCTCTTGCATTTAACAGAATGTAGTGCGGTATAATGTTTTCTACCTCATTTGACACCAGCTGCCATTGTGTCTATTCTAAGAATTAGGGTAAATCAATGTTATGTATTCATTTTATCATTACTTGTTCAAGTGTGGGTGATAGTCTATGAAAACTGATTTCATATTCCCTGAGTCTTTTTCTAATACAGCACAGTCAAGAGCTCTCATTTGGTATTATAAGAAAGAGAAAAAGAAATTTCACTAAAATTAATAGGTAAGTTGGTGATACCCTTAAATTAGGGATAATATTGATTTCACCATTACTCTAACTTGCCACTTATTTCTATTGGAATGGTAATACAAGCCAATACATAATTTGCATTAAATGAATATTTGTTGACAGAATGATTCCTATGAAAACATATTTGATAAAATTGTTCCTCACTGGAGATTTTTCTATACACATATGTTCTTTATGGATATGCATTTGGCCTGAGAGGCTCATGAAGGCAAGACTGTGTATGTGAATTTGGACTTTGAAAAATTTTATTCTGCTTCCCATTATTTGCCTTTGAATGGCTTTAGGATTATTTTCTCCTATTACATAAATGACACTTTAAAATTTTAAAGCTTCATTCCTTGCCCTTTTGTGTTGACGTTCGTGCCTCCTTTCATGAGACCTATATTTTCCTTCTATTTCCAAATTTTCTGTCTTTATTGGTAAGCCTATTACAGATCCATTCTGACACAAAGATCTTTTCATTTTCTACTGTAATGTCAGCATCAACACCTAACAGTTAATGTCCCTTGGTTGTCAGATTTTTTGAGAACCATAATTAACTAGATGCATGCATCATTGATGTTTACATGCAACAGATGGCTTAGCTGGGAGAGGTAGATAAATTTAGCTTCTGTTGGGCATGTATGAGTAATATACTGGAAGGAAAAATGTGTAGAAAAAAGTGACTTGAATTTTCCTATATTTTCAGCGTTTTGTACATTCAGCTTTGGAAAACTGTATCTTTTTATAAAATCAAAGTTCCTTGAAGGTAGAGGTCTGGTGAATGTCTTGGTGAAGAGGTCATAAACAAAGGAAGTTCCTGACTGTAGATTGTAGATTCTGGAGCAGGATGCTTGGCTAATCACGGACTCTCAAGGAAGAGGCAAGTAGCCGATCCTGAAGGACAAAAGCTATTTATTATTCACTGTAGTTAGAATAGATGCTAGGTTCTCAATACATGATTGCTGGTAGATAAATGAATGACTGACTGAATGAATGACGCTAAGGATAATTAGTGAGAGCTAGTAAAGTCACAGTTTACAAAATCATATACATTTTGTTTGAACTTCATGACAAACCCATGTGGTGGATATTATTGTCCCCATTTTCTAGCTAAGAAAGCAACGTTCAGAAAAGTACAGTGACTTATCCAAAGTTCTTAAATGGTAAATGGTGAAGGCAGAACTTAACCAACACTTCTGGCTCCAAATTCTCCAAATGGCTCCTTTGGTGGCACCCTGCTGTGTCCTGTTATCTATGGTCCATCTAAACTTGGGTGTCTAGGAGGATAACACAAGGGTTTCTGGTGGGATATTTGAGGGGTTGCACATTTTCCTGAGGGCCTAAACTAGGTGTCCCTTTATTTATGGTTTGTGAGAGTGGAGACCCAGTGATCCCTGACCTTGGAGACATACCCCGACCCCTTTGAAGGCAGCAAGCTTCCAGCACAGAAACCAGAAGCTAGCTAGTTAGCGCGTGTGCTATCTGAGGTATAATTGACAAAAAAATTGTAAGACATTTAGATTGTACAACATGATGATTTGATATATCTATACACTGTGAAAGGATCCCCCACATCAACTCCAGACAGGTAGAGCCATATCTCTGGAAATAAAAATGATTTCAACCATCTTCGCAGACTAACTGCAAACCCCAAGAAGGCAGGAACACAGTGGGTCTGTTCCCTGACTTTTTCCTCAGTGTTTAACACAATTTCTAAAACATAGTAGTTCCTCCATATCCTAACCCTACACCTACCCCGACCTGAAACTCCTAACACTTAACCCTAACCCTAAACTGAACCCTCCGGAAAGGTCTCTGAACTTCAGGATAAGAGGGACATAACCTAACCCTAAACCTCACCCTCACCCTGGTTTTAACCCTAACCCTATAACCGTAACCCTAGATCTGAGGGGGGGGAAAAAGATCTCTCTCTCTCTCTCACTCTCTCTCTCTCACACACACACACACACACACACACACACACACACACACACACACACACAAAAGCAGGAATATTACTCAGCCATAAAAAAGAATGAATGTTGCCATTTGCAACAAGATGGACAGAGCTAGAGAGTATGATGGTAAGTGAAACAAGTCAGAGAAAGACAAATACCATATGATTTCACTCATATGTGGAATTTAAGAAACAAAACAAATGAGCAAAGGGAAAAAAGAGAGAGAGAGGCAAACCAAGAAATAGACTTTGAACTTTAGAGAACAAACTGCTGGTCACCAGAGGGGAGGTGGGTGGGGGATGGGTGAGACAGGTGATGGGGATGAAGGAGGGCACTTGTGATGAGCACCGGGTGATGTATGGAAGGGCTGAATCACCATATTGTACACCTGAAACTAATATTACACTGTATGGTAACTAACTGGAATTTAAATAAAAACTTAAAAAAAAACCATAGTAGTTCCTCAATAAAAATACTTAGCCCTCACCTTTTGACTTTAAATTGTACCTGAAAACCTGACTGCAAAGCGAGAAGTCATTAAATAATAAAACATTTCCATTAATATTAATGGGCAAGATTATGCTGCATCCCATCCCAGCCCAAGACCCCCTCATTAATTTTTAACAGGTAGAAAAATATACATCTGAACAATGAAAATATGCTTTTATAAATAAGAAACAACAACCTGAAAATAAAGGGATGCTATTTGACATGAAATATAAGAAAAGCTTATTACACTTTTCAAATGCAGAAGAAAAGGGGGTGGTGGAGAAGAGGTATCAGGGAATCGTTCTTTACAACGTGTAGTTTTCTTTCAGCCTCATTTTAGCCTCTAATTTTTCAACCTTTTGGGAGATTATGATTATTTTGCACTTACACTGGCCTTTTAAATATTACAGCACAGAAAACCACTTATAGGTCAAAATAAAGGCTCATTTATGAGAGGGGTTGGAAACATGTGGAACTATTTCATGCACCTAACAGCTTGAAGTTCTTCTGTTGCTGGCTGTATGAACTCAGAGCAAAGCACTTGGGTTTATTCCAATAAGTCACACAGTTCAAATACATTCCGTATGATTTTCTCTGACTAGGAAATTATTGTTTCAAGTAAATCGTGGAACATGTCTTTTTCTCAAACGGTAATGTTGGTATATTATTTCTTTAGCGTATTTATTTAGTGCTTTTTGAGGTTAAAACCAAAAAAAGAATCATTTCAAAAGTGAAATAACTTTCTAAGAACTCCTAGGAAAACAACTATTAACTGACAGTCACTATGTAAAGTTAAGTCTGTATTTGATGACTGATCAATGGATTTAATCCGGATTCTGAGCAAACTAGAATCTCTACATTGACTTGGATGGTGCCAACCTCTGTTGATGAACATGCATAGCTCTGTCAAAAACTTGCTAACTTTGCTTTTGTTGGAACAAAGCCCAAAACCAGTTGATTTGCTGCTTTTTTTTTTAAATTAAATTAAATTTTATTATGTTATGTTAGTCACCATACAGTACATCTGCTGCTTAAAGAGGGGAATGAGGGCACGGTCGGGACAAGGGTTGGCTCCAAAGACCCCCGCAGCCTAGTCTTTCTCCCCTCAGGTCCCATCTGTCTACCCAGATGCCTTTCTCCTTACTTCCTTGCACCCCTGTGATTCATAGCATTTTCAGTTTTCCAAAGTCTCAGAAACGGTTTGAAAAGGCAACTTGAATTTCAAATCTTAGTTTAGAGGTATTTAAAAAAAATCCTTCTAACGTTGGTAAAAAAAACGCATTCAACTCTAATTGAAATTAGAATTTAAAGGTAGATACTCCTGTAGGACTTTTAGTCGATCTCTATTTTTACTCTATGCAATAATTGCTAGTTTAAGTATCTTTTCTCCCAGAGTACATACAACTCCTCATGGGAGAGACCTTATTCTTTTTCACTACATTATCTCCAATGCTTCGCATATATAAGGCACTCATGTCTCTTGAAAATATGAATGCGAGAGATGCCACACTGAGAGAGTGGGAGAAGGTGACTTTAAAGATCTCCCACATATTTGCTCAGAAAGTCATGTACTTATATGCTTGTTGATCTCCCAAAGAAGAATCCATGTATGTGGCCAGGGTCCTAGATTATCTGGTTGGCGTGCATGCTAAAAGTGACATTAGGTTTTTAGTTTTAAACATAGCCCCTTGTCTGAAGTATTAGGACTCTAAGATTCAGTCCGTAGCCGTGGTTATCCATATTCTATCTAATGCAGTGATTTTACAATCTCTGCGTTCGTTTCTGTATATATGTACTTTGAAACTCTCCCTGGAATTTCATGCAGATATATTAGTTTTTAGGATCCCCTACCTTTGCTTTCGGTGGTTACAGCTCATCCTGGGACTCTGGCACATTTGTCATCTGGGACTATTCTGGAACATAGCATGTGATAAATTGACCTTTAGTTTTCAATTTTTTGTGGCATTGAAATTGACCCAATTATATTCCTGGCTTCAACTCTTACCCATTGATTGTTTTCCATCCTGTAATACAGGAATTGGACAGTCAACCTAGTGACGTAAAAATGCTTAGGAATCTGAAATTAGCAAAATGCCAACTGCAAGATACGCATTCTTAAATTTTACTTGAATGTTTGGGAGTTGTAGAACACATTCAACATTCATGTTTGCTTTGTTTTTAATAGTAATAAGTTGGTTCTATTACACACATGATAATGGATGATATGAACAAACAATGGAGAATCTGAATTTACGAATCTTCAAGTAACAGAAAGATATGCTGGAATCTAAATAAAATTGAAACATCCTTTGGTATTTGGGAAGGAAGGTAGAATTCCAGAGATTGTTTTCCTCATCAAATGAGAGCTAATAAGAACTGATGACTGAGACAGGTGGTAGAATTAACTAGGCCAACCATCCAATCATACAAGCTGACACAAATCACTTGAATGTACTTTTCAGGCTGCAAACATGGGCTCTGAAACCCATCAAAATAAATTTTACAGATGGTTTGACAAAATGTCATCACGTAGGATGCAAATCATTTTCTGTACTCTTTTAATACATATCTGTTTTTTGTTTTTTGTTTTTAAAGTTGCATCCTGAAGGTTTCTTGTAGCTTATAACTCTACTAACAGGAGTTATAAAAATGTATCTTATGTATTCCACGATGGTACCTGAAAAACACACATATACTCACACCCATGCTTGTTCCCTTGTTAGCAAGAATGCGTATTCATGAAATCGTATTTTCAAGTGTTTTTGACATTTCAGTGTTTTGGATGACAGGTTTTAAGGATGCTCCCTGCTGGGGTGAGGAGGGAAATGAGACAGTCTTGGCTATGCTTTAACATTGCTGATCTAATCTAGGCCACTGTCCTTCCCTGCAATTAGGGTAAGATAATGTTCCTGACTGGTCTCATATGTTACCAGGGAGAAGGTTAAGTACTGACCTTAGAAGGATCACGTATCTCACCAAATCACATAGTAGTTACAACGCAAACAGACTTGGACTGCATTAGGCACAGCCTGGTCAATGGTCCCACCCGGACATAGTTGGGCAAGCTAATTCCCTGGATAGGAGATGGAGATGGATTCCCATGGGACTATGTGAGTAGAGTTCTCAACACACATTGTCTTGGGAGAAGGGTATCCAGATACTCTCTCACAAGGACTCAAGAGACATTTAGTGACTTGTTCAGGGGTCGGAGTGGAACTGGGACTCTATCCTAGCGCCTTAACCCATGATATTTGCTTTTATGACTCTATACATACCTCACAGCACTGGTGTACTGGTAGATGCTGAAGAATTGGGTCTCCAAGGGAAAATGAAAAAGGTCTGAAATGTAGTAAATTCTCTCACAATGGCCTATATAAGGCTATCAATATGATGTCACCGTATGCAGAATAGGGGAGTGATGCACAAGTAGCACATCATTATATAGTATTTTCACCATGCAGATATATTAGACACAAATAACTTCAAGCATATAGATAATAGTAAAATAATTGGGAAGTGATGAGTTTGACTATTACCTTTGTTCTTAATAATTTCATTGCAAATTTGTATAGTTTAATTTTTAATAGCTAATGTTTGGCCACTGGGTTGCAAAATTTCTAAATATTTAATAATTGGCTCTCACAAGCCAATACATGCTGGCTTCGGCACACTATTGCCTGATATTTGCATGAAGACTAGGGATAACGAATATCAGGATTTTTTAAAGATTTCCTGTTAAGTCTACAACTTACTCACTGTTTGTTACTTCTCGTTTATTTCTGTGCTATAATAGCAATACTTGGATGACCACCACAACAACAAAAAAATGGGGGAGAATGTGAGCTTCTTTTTGAAACTCTGTGAAGGAAAAAATTTGGAAAACTGAGCCAGGCTTTGAAGCCAGGGCTGGAGAGAACTAGGCAGGAACTGGGAGCTACCCCAAAATTAGGAAAGAAGTTTAGAGCCTGAAGCAACAAGCAAGAAGGCCTTGTGGTCCTGGACTGATTCCCAGAATAATTTTTCTCATTGCCAATCACCAATGTGTTTTTCCTAGACAACTCACAGAAATATATAGTGTTTTTATTTTAGTGCTATAAATTGCTACAGGCCTATTAAAACTTTACTTCCTCTTTTCCCACTTCCCTAGATGACTCAGAATTTTTAATTTCCACCATGTAAGATCATTTGAGCTTCATTTCTGGATCACACCCAACTCTTCTCTCTAGCATACAACTCTTTCCTAATACAAATTCTGAATCCTCAGCTGCCTATAAGAACATCTCTGCCAGGGTGGCCCTAAGCCTCAATTTGGCCACAACAACCTCTTCATCCTTTTCCCAAGCAAGCTGAGCCTGTCTGACTTTCTGGCTTGTGCTCATGGCCCACAGTTCATCTAGTCATTCACACTTAAAACTTCTGAGTCCCTACTTGACTTTTCTCCTTTCCCTCAGTGGCCAAGTCCAGTCCATTCTATCATTGAAAGGCCTTCCTAATATGTCTCTTTCTAAGGAACTTTTTCTTTCTTTTATTTAAAAATTTTTCAGCTTTTATTGAGATATAATTGACATATAACATCATTTAAGGTTAAGGTACGCAATGTGTTGATTTGATACACTTACATATTGCGAAGTGATTACCACCATAGCATTAGCTAACACCTCT
Organism: Zalophus californianus; assembly: GCF_009762305.2. Taxonomy (NCBI): domain Eukaryota; kingdom Metazoa; phylum Chordata; class Mammalia; order Carnivora; family Otariidae; genus Zalophus; species Zalophus californianus. Next base: position 118,728,295 of record NC_045612.1, on the reverse strand, counting down.
GTCACATCACATAATTTGTTTTGTGGTGAGAACATTTAAGATCTACTCTCTTAGCAACTTTCAAGTATAAAGTACAGTATTATTGACTATAATCACCATGCTGTGCATTAGATCCCCAGAACCTATTCATCTTATAACTGGTAGTTTGTACCCTTTGACCAACATCTCTCCATCCCCCCTGGCCCCTGGCCCACAGCCCCCGGTGACCACCACCATTCTCTTCTCTGTTTCTATGAATTTGGCCTTTTTAGATTTCACATATACGATGTCATACAGTATATGTCTTTCTCTCTCTGACTTATGTCACAATGCCCTCTTCCTGTGGAATTCTTCCTTTCTATGCAAAGGCCCCACACCAACCAGATTAACAAGGCTTTTGTGTCCTGTAATCGCACACAGCGATAATTTCCCCTCTTACCTCTTTACTTCTGATTCCTCTACTCCGCTCAGTTCTTTGGGTTTGTCTTCCTCAGTTGTATACCTAAAAGCTGCCATTGCCTCCTGAATCTAGCCCAGAATGACTTCTCCTGGCTCCACAGTCTTACATTCGAACTGTCTGTCCCATGACTTCAATCTCTACCCTACACTAGGCAAAGCCATTGTTTTTAAGATTTATTTATTTATTTGAGAGAGAGCAAGCGGCAGGGGGGCCGGTAGCGGCAGAGGGAGCAAATCTTTAAGCAGATTCCCTGCTGAGCGTGGAGCCCAATGCTGGGCTTGATCTCACGACCCATGAGATCATGACCTGAGCCGAAACTGGGTCGGCACTTTAACTGACTGAGCCACCCAGGTGCCCCAAAGTCATTGTTTTCTGAGTATGCCTTTCCCTTTTCCAACTCCCAACTTTTACCCATTCTACTATTTCTGCTTGGAATTACCTTTCACCCATTATATCACTTTTTTCCTGGCTTCAGCTTTCCATGCAGATTCCATCTTTCCTCTCTGCAAACCTCCATGGAATCATTTGTTTGTCTGCCTTCCGCCTTTTATAAGTTATTTGGGTAATTATTTTAAACTTCCTACCAGAGAAAGAAGACCACATCTTACATTTATTTTGCATTTTTGCAGTGCTCAGAATAGAGACATTTGCTGACTTATTAAGATGAGCAGTCAGCTGCATTTTAGAGGGTTTCTTCCAGACTAACTTTGTTAGGGCCATGAGGGAAAAAAAAAAAATGCTTTAGAATGTCGATTGCCACGGCGGGAAAAATCAACAATATCAATAGGGTAATAATATCAATAATTATAAGTGTCTGCTCTGTTGTCAGATCCTTGTTAAGTGATATATATATCTCCTGATCCTTACTACTCACCAACGGATGCATTATATATGAGTAAACTGCTCCTCAAAGAAGCAAAGTGATGTTCGCTGGAATTTCAATTCAGGACTCCTTTTAACTGAAGCTCATATCTGTCTAGTCTCCATTTGGGAAGGATGTCACTACCAGCGCATAAATGCCTGGGAATGGGAGGGTGACCCCAGCGCTCTCTTTGTGGCCTCTGCCAATCCTCTGTCAAATTTTCTGTACAAACATTTGAAATTTGCCTACATTTTACACCACACAGCACTTGATTTCAAGGATAGTATACTTTTGACGTCCTACTATGCAAGGCCGAAAACCCATTGGGCATGCCTAAGGTTGGTTCTTCTGGCTTGAGCCTTTTCATGTCCTCTTTCTTATGTACATGGTACTGGCATCAGAGAAAGGTCTTTACACTCAGAAATGTGGTAAAAGATAAATGTTAAAGGCCAAGAGATATGTAAATATCAAATACAATAAAATCAAGTCACCCTACATGTGAAAACTTCTACTGGGGTGAAGAACATGGATAAGTATCTATAAATAAAATTCCAAAGCGTGACACCCAACGGCGTCTTTCAGGGGATGTTTTACTAAATATTAGACCACTGACTAACCAGCTTCTGGGCTAGAAGCGGACGTTGGGGCTCAAATGACAGCACTTCCTAGTGTTGACTATAGAGCAGAATGAATTTGGGCTTAGGGAGGTTTGAGATCATGTAGAAGTTGAAAGCTCTAAATTTTCTATTTATTTATGTACCTTTTACTTTATAAACAGTATGATATAGGAGAAAAGGGGCTTTGGGAGTAGGCAGGATTTGATTCCTGGCTCCACCCCCAGTCAACTAGCCTCTCTGAACCTGAGTTTCCTCAGGAATAAAATGAAGTTAACACTATCTACCTCAAGGTACTATTGCTAAAATAATGAAATATACAACCATTGTCTATGGATGTGAAGCTTAGTGGCTTAAAAACACCATCACTATTGTTATTCACAGGTTTAGGTTTAGTTGAGTGGTTCTGTTGATCTGGACCAGGCTTGGCTGATGTTGGCTGGGCTCACTTGTGCTCTGCCAGCAGCTGGCAGGTCAGCTGGGGCAGGCTGGTCTAAGATGGCCTCACTCACGTGTCTAGTGGCTGGCTGGCTGTTGGCTGGCGTGAGAGAGTTGACCCAGCCACATGCTTCTCATCACCCAGCACGCTAGCTCGAGCCTGTTTACATGGAGACTGAGTAGGGCTCCTAGAGGGCTGGCCAGAGCAAGTCACAAGGCCAGCCCAGATTCAAAGATGGGGAAGATAGATTCCACCTTTTGACGGGAGGAGCTAAAAAGTCACATCATAAAGGGATATGGATATGGGATATGGAATGAAAGTTGTGACCATTTTTGCAGTCGATCACATGACCACTTTGAGAAGTTGTCAGTATTTTTAAAAACCGAGCACATGCATTCCTTTCAACCCAGCGATAGCATTCCTAGATATATACCTAAAGGATGTATTCATATGAGCTCAAAATATATGTACTGGAATGTTCATAGCAACCCCATTCATAATAGCCTCAAACTGCAAACTACCCAAATGTCCATTAGCTTGCCTATTTAGAATAGATAAATACATTGTAGTATCTTCACAACATGGAATACTATGTGCAATGAAAATGAACAAACTACCATCACATGCAATAATATGGATGAATCTCACAAGCATAGTGCTGAAAGAAAAAAAGACAGACACAGACAAGTACATATTTTCTGGTTCCATTTACATAAACTTCAAAAACAGGCAAAATCTATCTGTTCTATTAGAAATCATAACAGTGGTTCCCTTTGGGATAAAAGGATTAAAAATGGGTCCAAGGCAGAGGGGGGACCTTAAGGGCGTTGGTCATCTTTTCTTTCTTCCCTTCCTCCCATCCTCCCTTCCTCCCTTCCTTCCTTCCTTCCTTCCTTCCTTCCTTCCTTCCTTCCTTCCTTCCTTCCCTCGCTTCCTCCGTCCCTCCCTCTCTCTCTTTCTTTTCTTTCTTTCTTTTCTTTCTTTCTTTCTTTCTTTCTTTCTTTCTTTCTTTCTTTCTTTCTTTCTTTCTTTCTTTCTTTCTTTCTTTCTTTCTTTCTTTCTTTCCCTCCCTCCCTCCCTCCCTCCCTCCCTCCCTCCCTCCCTCCTTTCTTTCTTTCTTTCTTTCTTTCTTTCTTCCTTCCTTCCTTCCTTCCTTCCTTCCTTCCTTCCTTCCTTCCTTTCTTCCTTTCTTTCTTTCTTTCTTTCTTTCTTTCTTTCTTTCTTTCTTTCTTTCTTTCTTTCTTTCTTTCTTTCTTTCTTTCTTTCTTTCTTTCTTTCTTTCTTTCTTTCATAAACTCTAGGCCCAACATGGGGCTTAAACTCACAACCCTGAGATCAAGAGTCATATGCTCTATTGACTGAGCCAGCCAGGCACTCTGGCCACCTTCTGTTTCTTGATCTGGCTGCTGATTAAACAGGTGTGTTCAGTTTGCAAAAATTCATTGTGCTATACTCTCATGAATTAAGCACTGTTTTGTATGCATATTTTACATCAATTAAAAAGTTTATAAAAGATGACATATTTTAAAATACCTATTCATATCAGGCTCTCAAATATTTATCTTTCCTCTTCACATTCCAAAAAGAGACTATTTGTATGGTAACAATTTCCATTGTCAAAAGTTTAGCATGGAACTATCAATCATTTATGTAAATGTAAACAAGACACCCAAAGATAATTAAAACAAGGGGCACGTTAAAATCCTTTTTTTTAAAGATTTTATTTATTTATTTGACAGAGAGATCAAAAGAGAACACAAGTAGTCAGAGAAGCAGGCAGAGGGAGAGGGAGAAGCATGCTCCCCTCAAAGCAGGGAGCCCGATGCGGGACTCAATCCCAGGACCCTGGGATCATGACCTGAGCAGAAGGCAGCTGCTTAACCGACTGAGCCACCCAGGCGCCCTGGGGCACATTAAAATCTTATGCTTTTAAAGTACCCCTACTGTCTGAGATATGATGTTGGTATTCAAAGAGCTGAATCTGTTATAATGGCTGGTTTGTAGTCTGTCTGGACAGAGTGTCTCAGCTGTGTTCAACTTTTTTTTCCATATGTTCAGATCAGTGAACTCAGGGTTATATCCAATTTTAAGGTCAGTAGCCTTGTCTCCTTTCCTTTATCCCCCACTCAAAAACACATATTGGAATGTAAGAAACCAAGCATGACTTTATTACAGAGATAACTGTGCATTCTCTCTAATTTATAGCAGAGGAGAAAACCATTCCGAACTCTGGAGATACAGTGGGGAACTATACAGATTATATCTTTATGTTAAAAGAACTTTACATCATTCGTAGTGATAAAATACTTGCAAGATATTCACAGTTAATCAGGATAATCAGTGTATTATGACAGGAAACTGACAACTACTAAATCAAAATCAGAGCTCGGTACTAATTTGGATAGGGTTGAATTTTGCTGTGGCAAAAATTATCTCCCAAAATCAGAGGAATAAAACAATGAAGGCTTGTTTCTTGCTTTCACTGCATGCTCATTGACAGTTAGCTGGGAATTTTGCTCTGCTTTACTTTCAACCTGGGACTGATGTCAATCTGGAATGTTGAATGTCGTCAAGGTATATAGGGATAGAAAACATAACAAAGCACACACTTACTCTTAAAGGTTCCACTTGAAAGTGACGTAGGTCATTGTTACTCACATTTCACTGGCCAAAGCTAATCATGAGGCCACACCTAACTTCAGGCGGGTAGTGAAGTTTAAAACTATCATGTAGGGGCGCCTGGGTGGCTCAGATGGTTAAGCGTCTGCCTTCGGCTCAGGTCATGATCCCAGGGTCCTGGGATCGAGTCCCGCATCGGGCTCCCTGCTCCTTGGGAGCCTGCTTCTCCCTCTGCTTCTCTCTCTCTCTGCTCCTCTGTCTCTCATGAATAAATAACTAAAATCTTAAAAAAAAAAAAAAGAATACTAAAACTATCATGTATTCAGGAGAGAGAGTTAGAACTATTGGGGAACAATCTTAATTATTATCACATATCATGAATTTGCAGGTCTTAAGATAGTTTCTTTCATTCTTAGTCACAGAGTACACCTTGATTCCTGCCCTTACTACCGAAAATATATCTTGATAATTGCAGGAAGGAATGACTGAGAACTCGAAAGTGAATTAACATAAATCTACCCTAGTATTATTCATGAGATGTTAGAGCTGGAAGAGACCTTCCAAAGCATCTAGTTCAATCCTCCTGTATTAACGCTGGAGAAACTGTAACTCAGAGGTGACCTGCTTCAAGTCAAAGAGCTATTTATGATAAAACCAGAACTCAAACTGAGTTTAATGCTTTAATTCAAAGTGTCAGCCTTGTACGTAAAGGAAAGAAACTGCATATTGCAATACTATTTCAAACATTTATGATTTTGGCCAATTTCACCCTTCGTTCATTCAGTAAATATTTATTCAGCACTTACAGGCAATGAACTAGATACTGTATGAAATAAAAGATGAAATAGCCACAGAATCTACACATAAAGAGGCAGGGTCTGAGAGAATCAACCAAGTAATGGGATAAGTATGGCAAGAGTTGCAAGGGAATAGCAAAGGTCACTTTTGCTCTCTAAAAAATTAACTCTTAATGATAGCTGGTCAAGAATTGATATGCAGCTGGGCACCTGGGTGGCTCAGTCAGTTAAGCATCTACCTTCGGCTCAGGTCATGATCCTGGGGTCCTGGGATAGAGCCCCGTGCAGGGCACCCTGCTCAGTGGGGAGCCTGCATCTCCCTGTCCCTCTCCCTCTGACCCTCCCCACTGCTGTGCTCTCACTCACTCTCTCTGTCTCTCTCAAATGAATAAATTAAAAAATCTTTAAAAAAACAAAAGAACTGATATGCAACAGTCAACTGATCTTTGACAAGAGTGTCAAGAATACACAATGGTGAAAGGACAGCCTTTTCAATGAATGGTGTTGGGAAAACTGGATTTCATCACACATGCAAAAGAATAAAATTGGACCCTGATGTTACACCATACACAGCAATCGACTCAAAACGGATTGAAGACTTAAACATAAGACCCGAAATGTAAAACTCCTAGGAGAAAATAGTGGGGAAAATCTTCATGACATTGGCCTTGGCAATAATTTCGTGGATATGACACCAAAAGCACGGGCAACAAAAACAAAAACAAAAACGGTGGGACTACATCAAATTAAAAAGCTTCTGCACAGCAAAGGAAACAACCAACAGAGTGAAGAGTCAACCTACAAGATGGGAGAAAATATTTGCAAATTATATATCTGATAAGGGGCTAATTCTCAAAATATAAAGAATTCCTACAACTCAATAGTAAAAAAAAAAAAAACCACAACTAATGAATCATTGAACATTATATCAAAAACTAATGATATACTATACATTGGATAATTGAATTTAAATTTAAAAAAAAGAAAAAAAAAACCCTAGTAACTCAGTTTAAAAAATGAGCTAAGAATTTGGATAGACATTTTTTTTCCAAAGAAGACATACAAATGGCCAAACAGGTACATTAAAAAATGTTCAACTTTACTAATCATCATGGAAATGCAAATCAAGATCACAATGAGATATCACCTCACACCTATTAGGATGACAATTAAAAAAAAGAGGGAGAACAAGTGTTGGCAAGGATGTAGAGAGATTGGAATTCTTGCACACTGTTGGTGGGAATGCAAAATGATGTAGCTGCTATGGAAAACAGTATGAAGTTTCCTCAAAAGATTAAAAATCCAGCAATCCCGCTTCTGGATATTCATCCAAAAGAATTGAAATCAGGATCTCAAAGCTATATTAACATTCCTATGTTCATTGCAGCACTATTCATGGCAGCCAAAATGTAGAAGCAAACTAGATGTCAATCGACCGATGAGTGGATAAAGAAAATGTGGTATATACCTATAATGAAATACTATTCAGTCTTCAAAAGAAGGAAATTCTGCAATATGCAACAACATGGATAAACACTGAGGACATTTTTCTAAATGAAATAAGCCAGTCACAGAAAAACAAATACTGCATGATTCTACTTATACAAGGTATTTATGATGGTCAAATTCATAGAATCCGATCAGTAGAATGGTGGTTTCTAGGGGCTGGGGGAGGGGGGGAAATGAGGAGTTACTAATAAATGGGTATAAAGTTTTATTTCAGTGAGATGAATAAGCTCTAGAGATCTGCTGTATAATGTTCTACCTATAGCCAACAATTATGTATTGTACACTTAAAAATTTGTTAAGGGAGAGTAAATTTCATGTAAAGTGTTCTTACCACAATAATACAATTAAAAAAAAGAATTGACAAGCAATAAAATCTAGAAATACTAGTTGTTATTAGTTGACTCCTTTCTGTGCACCACATAGTCTTTTGAGGACTTCCATTTTCCAGACTGATTTAGGAATAAGTGGCATATATATTATATTGATCTTCTGTCATTTTTTTCAGGTCCTTTATGCCATTCTAAGACATTTTGTAAATTCGTCCAAAAGGGACTTGTGCATGCATTGCTAAATGTATTCCTAGGCATCTTTTAGTATTTTATTGTTATTGATTGAAACATTCGTATGTACTCTAATTGGACATTGCTCATGTGTAGGAGGTATGTTGATTCTGGTATGGTGATCTTTTACCAGCCATCTTGCTGAATTCTCTTTCTAGTTCTAGTAATGGTTCTTTGATTATTCTGTAATTTTCAAGATGGTTATATCATCTACAAATTAGGATCAGTTATCTCTTCATTTCTCATTCTCATACGTCCTTTATTCCCTTTTCCTAGTATTATTTCATTGGGTAGGCTCCCCATTAAATATTCAGTGATAGTAAGGGGAACAGGGTAGCTAGTCTTTTCCTTGACTTTAATGGGTAAGTCTTAAGATTTTACCAATACATATGATGTAATATAGGCTTTTTAAGAAATTATTGTTTTTGTTGTTAACGAAGGTCCTTTTTCTTTCAAGTTTTCTAAGAATTTTATCTTGAATGGATGTTGAATTTTATCAAGTGTTTTCTTCTTGTTTCCACTGAGATAGCCAAATAACTTTTCTCATGTAGCTTGTTTATGTAGTAGATTAGATTACATCAGTGTATTTTTATGTTTTACCAATTTTGCATTCCGAATGTAAACAAACTCTACTAAATTTGATGTACTAATTTTAAAAACCACTATTGGATTTTATTTGCTAATATTTTATTTAGAATTCTTTTAAAAAATCTATGTGCATCTATAATTCCTTTTTCTTGTACTGCTTTTGGCTGGTTTTGATATTAAGTTCATACTAATTTTGTAAAATGAGTTTGACACTTTCATCTTCTTACAGGTATCTGAAACAGTGTGTGTGTGTGTGTGTGTGTATATATATATATAGTATAAAGTTGCATATATATGTAACATATATACCATGTGTATATGTGTATATATATATCATATAAACAGTATAAATGTGTGTATGTATATATATATCACTTATATACCATGTGTATATAACATATACATATGACACATGGAACTATATATACATATATATGCACTGTTTGGGAAATTTTTATGGGTCGATCCATTGACCAGAACTCAAGCTCAGTGACTTTCCACACGTAATCACAAGGGATCCTGGGAAACAGTCCAGCTGTGTGCCCAGTAAGAAAGAAGAACACAGATATTGATTAGCACTAGTAGTCTGCTATAGTAGTTTAATACTGTTCTAGAAAATTTCCATTGCATCTACATTTTTGTATTTATTGACATGAACGTATTCATGGAATTTTTATGATTTTTTATAAATTTCTATTATATCTTTGGTTATGTGGTTGTAATAGTGTTTATTAGCATACCCTCTCTTTATTCATTCATCAGTCTTGCTAGTAGCTTATTTGTTACTAATTTCTTTATTAAAGCTAGGTTTTTGTTTTATTGAATCTTCCTATTGTTTCTATTTTCTGAATTTCTGTGTTATCATTGTCATGTTTTTCCTTTTGTTTTCTTGTGTCTACTCTATTGTTTATTTTCTAGTTTCTTGAGTTTTCTTATTGATTTTCCATTCTTGATGTTTCAAAAAGTTCTCTCTCTCTCTTTTTTTCTTCATAAATCCCACCACACTCTTCCCCATTTGTATCACCAGTGATCCTAAAGAGAGCTCCCAACCTGTCATATCAGGCATTTATCCTTGCCTAACACAAAGCAGACATACTAGGCGGTAATCTGTGGTAGCAATAATAGTAAGAGGCCTGTGGTTCCCAGACAAACTTACTGTACTCTAATCGTAGAACTTTATCAGTATAGATAGTTGAAACAGCAAGATTAAACCAGAAATTAAAAGTAACCCAAAGCACACAATCTTAATTCCATCACATAGTTCCTTTTACTATACTACACAGGCACATTACCCAAGGCACTCAGTTCCTAGCCATTATTTCTTCTTGTTTTACATTAACATAAAACAATCGCATGCCTGCATTTCAATTATACTTCAGATCCTTTATTTCCAACCAGGTTGTTCATATAGTGTGTCCACATTCACAGATATTTAGAAGAAGGTCTTCAATTGTTTTGCTAAAGCACAAGATACAAAAACAACACATTCGAGAACAACTCTAGCTGTAGAAATAGACAAAAAATGTGCTGAATCATTATCTACAGGGAAAAGGTAGGACAGTTGAAAGATGTTGCACAAAATGGAATTAGTCTTGTAGGGATTAATGGGGGAGAGCAGCTGGGAGACAAGAATGTGTACGGTGGCCAAGAGTATGTGGGAATGAATTCCTAGTTTGGAGTTGGCGGTGCTTTGTGAGATCCTTGGTGGTAGAGGACATCGTCTTATTCACATTTGCATTTATCCATCCTGGTCTTGGCTCTCAGAAGATTCTCTGAGTGGTTGTTTTTTTTTTTTTTTTTTTTGTGGTTGATTAACAATCAACTGAAGAAAGGGAAACGTCAGTGTGGTCAACTCTGCAATAGCTTGGAAGGTTAAAATACACAGTCAGAACTTTGCAATTATAGAATTGGAAGGAGTTTTACATGTTAGACTGGAAGAGAATCTAGGAATAGTTGGGTCAAGCCCCTTATTTCACAAGTGAGGAAACAGCAGCTCATAAATATAAGGCATAGTTTTCATGGTACCAGGAATATAACTGGTTAAAATTAATAATCATAGGGGAATTCAGGCCTTTGGGGCCATTTTGTAGTCATAGGAACTTTGGATACATACTGATTTGATGTATTTTTGGAAAGCTCACTCTAGGTCAGGAGTTGGCAAATGATGGCCTGTGGGCCAAATTCAACTGGACACTTGGTTTTGTAAATAAAGTTTTATTAGAACACAGCCATGACCATACATATTTTATACAACGATGGCAGAGTTGAATAGTGGCATACACTGAATGGCCCACAAAGTCAAAAATATTTACTACTACTTGGTCCTTTGCCGAAAGAGTTTGCGGACCCCTGTCCCAGGTAGTTGTATTCTCAAAGCTACCTTTTATTCCACAGCTGATCTAGGGGGCCTGTCTTTATTGCTTTATTGCTTTAGCAGTAAATTAATTTATTGCTAAAATTAATATGACAACTGATGATAATTTAAAGAGTGACCCGATGTGCTATTTTTGGGACACAAAAGCGTCGAGGTAAAACTTAAGAGCCTCCAAAGTAACTGTTTGCAAGAAACGATCCTTTCACAGATTGGGGCTTGTGGGTTTTCCTCTGGATGAGCGAGATGGACGTCGGGAGATGGGTTGAACCAGTAAAAGTCATTATGAAAGTAATTTCCAGCGATCCTGTAACATTTAGAGTTCATTTCCTCAAGAGCGGCATTGCCTCGGTGCCTCTTTAGACACTGCTCATTCAGCCAGATCGCCCTTTTGAAAGGTACTGTGATTTGCCCTTCTGAACACAACCCTCTGCCACTGGGGAAGTGGAGCTCGTTATGGGTGAGGGCTTGCTAGAAGATTCACATGTAACCAAGTGGCAGGAATGGCGCTTGGAGGAAAGAGGACAGGGAGCTCAAGACCACAGCCAGTTTAAAATGCTGCCTCATTAGTGGCAATTAGCACTCAGTCATGCCTGGGAGATTGTCCCCATAAAGCAGGTCAAATCAATTACTGTCTGCCTCTCGGACAAAGGAGGAGGCTCTTGCGGACGGCTCCAGCTCCTTCTGGGTTTCTGCGTCTGAGACCAGGAATGGTTTGGACTACACTTTAAAACCTTCTCTCTGGAGGAGGGCTTCCCTCTTTTCTTGTGCTCTGTGTGCACAAAGAAATAATAGCTCCTGTCAAAAAAGGGCCCATCCGTGGCTTCGAGGTTTTGGTTGCAGGAGCACTGGGGCCGACTTGAAGGATGCTGGAAACTTTGTGACTTTGTGAATGGATGCAGGGACCCAGAGGGCTTTGCTCACGCGAGGGAGAGACTGAAAGCGAATGAAGTTCACCCGTGACGTGGAGGCTAATTCCTCTCCCTGGCACATATGTAAACGGGCTCTAAAGAAAATCAAAGAATTGATCGCGTCCCCGCTCCTGGCTAAACTGGTGACAGGGTTTTTGTCTTTCTAGGAGGTGATGGAGAAGGGTCGGCCAAGGTGCTTCATGAGCTTCTGGGAAAAAAGATATGCAAGTGCCAGACAGGGGCCTGGTATGGCTTCTTAACCGCTGGCGATGTGCCCACAGGTGCTTCTGTCCTTCTGCACAGCCAGAGCCCAGAGAACAGCAAGGCAAGCTCCTTGGGAAAGAGCTGGAGACTTCTGCTTTTTATGTAACATCTTACGTCAATAGCACTTTGGGTAATTTTCGGTTGGTGTTCGCAATAAGGCTCTCAATGAGTATCACTTTGCATTTATCTAGTTCCTTTGCTCTGATGCTGAATCCACTTTACAAGTGCCAGGAGCTGTTCTTCTGTGGATGATATAAAGCTTCTCTTCACCTGCCCTCGGTCATCCATGAGGAAACCTTCCTAGGCTCCTCCCAGAACTCCCCTCCGAGGCCTCGTTAGCGGTGGTCATCAGAGGGGTGGGGGGCAGCGCGGTGGCGAGCTCAAGGGCAGAGACATGCTGAGGCGTGGCTGGGGTCCTGTGTCTGCCTCCTCGGTCTCAGCACACCAATTGTCCTCCAAAAAACATACGATCCCGGGGGAAAAAAAACCCCAGTGTTCTTGCTACGCTGAGCTTTACGGCACGTCCTTTCTTCTGGACCAGACTGCCGTCCCTAAGTCCCTTCAGTACTGAAATTCACCAGCAAAACGCTTCAAGTGGCATTTCTCAAAATATCTGAGACTACCTGCATGACAGTCACTGAGGGTGCTTATTAAAATGCAGATGACCAGGTGCCTCCAAAGCCTACGGAATCGGAATCTGAGGGTAGGGTAGTCACATAATTCTCACATCGACTAAAGTCTGAGAAGTGCTTGTTTGGTTTCCTAATGGCATGACATTTCACTCATGGTCAGTAATCCTGAGGATATGAGACTTCATATATGCTGTATGTGATGCCCTCATTCAGGGTTTTCCAAATCTGTACTCTTTAGCGTGAATCTTTCTCTGATTTAGCCTTGTCTTTGGCCAGTGTTCCCAGGACAGAGGAGTTGCCAGCCTATGTCAGGACTCGGGGCGGCCATGAGACCAGAGGAGTTCTTGAGGCTCTCGGTTCCCCATAAATTGTGGAGGTTTCCATGGGAAGGAGAACAGAAATTGAGACAGGCAAGGTATAGATAGAGTAGTGGGCTAGGAGCTGTGGTCAGGAATCCAGTCAGCTAAGCCAAGACACCAGCATCCAGAATGCCATGACATGAAAATGCATCTGAGCTTTTCAACAAGGCTTCCCTCTCTCCCCTTTCTTTATTTTTCCTCACTGGTCTGGACTTTGCTTGCCCTTTACCCCTTTTCATTCTGGGTGCACCCTTTTGATACTCCCCTCTTGATCTCTAGAATTTCTTTTCTCCTTGAACTTATATGGACTTTGTCAGGTCACTTCAAGTCCATGGGTTCTATTTGTATTTGCTTTCTCCACTCGTGTGCAGGGGTCATTGGCTTGGAGAAGGTCATGGAAATATATTGGCCAAGACTGCTTTGAATCCATTCTCTGTGGCCTTGCCTGGCTCTTGCAATGGCTCTGCTGTTCTCCTATTTGTGTTTCCTTTCTTGCTCTTGCAGACGTTTTCTCCACCTCTCAAAGCCTCAGTATCACTTCCATCTCCCTCACCTGGAGCAGACAAACTTGTCTCTTATGTTCCGTAGAATATCCAGAAGACTCAGGTGAACTTGCTAATTCCTCCTTCTTCCGGTCATTTTATCTTCACTGCTCCAAATTTATATTTCTATTTGACTCACCTCTTTTGTCTCAAGAACTCATCTCAGCCTTTCAAGGCTAACTCTTGCATGTAGGTTCGATGAAAGAACACTTCATAAGTTTTTGGAAGTCCAGTATATTATACCTCCCCTTTGGGGGATTTACATGGCACATTAGCATATTTAAAGCTTTGAGAGGTTGTGCAGTAATAAAAAAATGTTTAATCTTGTTTAAACCAGTGTTTGTCCTTAACTGTAGAACACTTTTTTTTTTTTTTGGCAATACCGATTAATACTCTGGAAAACAGAGTATTCCAACTCATTTTGGAAAACATTACTTGAACATCTAGAAGGTTGAGAACTTATTTTAAGAATCAATCGGAGGGGGAGATGAATCATGAGAGACTATGAACTCTGAAAAACAACCTGAGGGTTCTAGAGGGGAGGGGGTGGGGGGATGGGTTAGCCTGGTGATGGGTATTAAAGAGGGCACGTTCTGCATGGAGCACTGGGTGTTATACACAAACAATGAATCATGGAACACTACATCAAAAACTAATGATGTAATGTATGGTGATTAACGTAACATAATAATAAAAACAACATTCAAGTAGAAAAAAAAAAAGAATCTTTTCATCCGGGGCACCTGGGTGGCTCAGTAGGTTAAGTGTCTGCCTTTGGCTCAGGTGATGATCCCAGGGTCCTGGGATGGAGCCCCGAGTCAGGCTCCCTACTCTGCGGGGGGCCTGCTTCTCCCTCTCCCTCTGCCTGCCCCTCACCCTGCTTGTGCTCCCTCTCTATCTCTCTGTCAAATAAATAAATAAAATCTTAAAAAAAAAAGAATCTTTTCATCCTATCTCCCAGTATAAACCCTTTTCCTTATGGCCTGGTGTCTTTTTGCAAATAATTGATCTTCAGTAAATGTTTGCTAAATGAGGAAATTAATGAGTCTATCTACTCACTAATGAATATTTGGGATGCCTGGGTGGCTTAGTTGGTTAAGCATCCGACTCTTGGTTTTGGCTCAGGTCATGATCTCAGGGTTATGATCTCAGGGTTGTGAGAGTGAGCCCTGCGGAGCCTGCTTAAGATTCTCTTTCTCTCTCTCTCCCTCCCTCTGCCCCTCCCCCCCACTTGTGTTTTCTCTCTCTTTCTTAAAAAATAATGAGTATTTATTGAGTTATTACTGTGTTTTAGGCACTGGCAATACAATGGTGAATAAGACACAACATCTCTTGCCCCCAAAGAGCTTCCTTTTTAGTGGAGGAAGCCAATTATAGATAGATGAATAAAGATAGATGAATAATGTCAGGTGATGACAGGGACTCAGATACTACTTTTGATGGAAGTGGGGTATCAAGAAGGACCTCTGTATAGTGGTAACATATGAGCCGAGGCCTGAATAAAGTGGAAGAGTGAGACACTGAAATATTTATAGACGGAGGACGGCAGATAGAGGGAAAAGCAAGTGTGTGTTGGCTTTAAAATATGTCTACGAATTCTTTGGTAGCCTCTCTTCAAGAGATTCAATTTTACTTGAATATTTCTTTGATTATTATGTTATGTTATGTTCTTACTACCCATCCCCATGAGTATGGGCTAACCTAGTGACCTCTTTCTTTTTTTTTCTTTCCCCCAATTTTAGTATATATGCTGCCAAAGTGAGCACTTTAGTGACCTCTTTCTTACAAAGAGTATATGGCAGAAGTGACGTGTGCTTTCTGAGACCAGATCATAAATGGCATTGCAGTTTCCTCCTTGACTTTTCTCTTGGGTCACGTGCTCTGGAGAAAGCCAACTGCCATGTTATAAGGACACTCAAGCAAGCCCTCTTCCATTCTCATCTGGTTTGATGTACATATAATCTTGAGCCAACCGAGATTATTCAGCCCTTCCAAACTCTCCTTGGTTGGCACAATCTCTTGTGTTGAGCCTACTTCAGTCTGTGAAATCAAATCAACTCGAATCCAGAGTCCTTTCAAAGCTAAGGAGATAAATCTGTGTGCTGTTGGCAGGATCTGAATTGAAGGGTAAGCAAACAGCAGCAAGGGATTATAAATCCCTGCTTGCTTCAACTATAAACCAATCTGTCCACAGCAAGAAAGCATTTAATAAAGGGTTTCATTGTACTGGAGGAAATGGAAAATTATACTCCATGAGTGAATGGTCTGCCAGCAACAGCCTGGAACCAGCAGTGTGGAAGCCTTTTAATAGTTTTAAAAAATCGATAACTTTAGTCTTTTTAATTAAATTGCTATAAGTGGGAAGAACACTTAATTACAGCTTTGATTCCTTCATAAAATGTTCTCCATGAAGAACTAGTATAATCATATTTGGATTCTTCCCGGACAACATACATATGTATTTTTCATTGTGTTAGTGGGCTGAATTCTGTTTTTGATGGCCTAGAAACAAAAATAAGGATAAATGGGAAAAAGTAACAAAATGGAAGCCTACCTAGACAGCATCTGTGACATCATAAATCCCAACTTGGGCACTAAGGAAAGGATGGGGGGAGAAAAACCCACAAGATTTCAAATAGCAGACACAGCACATCCTGCTCCTATTCCAAGCAAGAACAGGCAAGAATTGGCCAATGTCCAATCTTGAGAAGGCACTTAGAGATTTTTAATATATTGGTGAGAGCAGTGGGTGTTTTCAGGGATGAAATGCTAGCGTGGTGCTTCTAAAAATATCCAAATGCAATGGAAATCACCTCTTCAGTCATTCTATTTTAATTAGAGTCTCTCCTCTGTCTATTTCTTATTTGTTCTGCTTCTTTTTATTTTTCACATCCCCTTGCTGTCCTGGGGGCTCTCCTATGTGAGCACAGGCGGTGATGCTCAGTGGTACTGACAGGCTGCCAGGCTGGCTGCTACCACTCTCCCCTGGAGCCCAGCTTACACCAGCCCCCTGCTCTGATTCATGATCTAGAAAATTCCCTCTGCTCAGGTATGACAGATTTGACCCTGCACAGACGCTGGCCACAGCTTAAAGATCCCCACCTTCCTTATTCTTCGAGACTCATTTTCTGAAGCGACAGACCTGAATGTCAAGTAAATAAAACCTTCCAACTTAAAAAAAAAAAAAAAAAAAAGGTCTTTATCTCACACACAAGCAAGATCAACTTAAAAGTCACCTTGCCATGCTATGGGCGTAGCATAGGTGGTGGGAAGCCACCCCTTTCCTGATGGCCACACGGAGGGATGTGACTCTGTCACGTGTGTTGTGAGAAGCCCGGGAAGCTAACGCAGGTTCAACATGTTCAGTAAGTAAGTTTAGACCCACTGTAGCAGTTTTCTATAAAATCATAATGTGTCGTAGAGGAGCTGAGGCTCATGGTTGAGCTAGATACTCATGGGTTGAGTATCTATCTAGCTCTATATAAAGCTGCAGCATCATCAACCAGAAATAGCACATAGGACATGACAGGTAACCCTCGCCGCTACCTCAGCGCTGTTCATTCCGGAAGACGCGCTTCATCTCACAAAAGGCAGGGCCAATTCTCTTGTCTTATTTTACTATTTTAGGCCCAGTCTTCCCAGCCTAAAAGCCCCTAAGTAGGCTCACAGGAAAAGCACCAAGATGAACAGATCACAAAGTGAGCCCTAGAACTAATGCTCATAGAAGTGAAAACTCTAGCTTGGAAAAGAACAACTGTGTAACAGTATGGGAGAGCTTCTTTTTCTCACCCCACGCCTATAAAAGGAAAGCTGGATGGTCGCAAAGAATTGGTTCACGCAGCAGAGACCTCCTCTGAGTCTGTCTACACTTGGCAGCAGGACGAGCGCCCCGTTTGCCAGCAAAGTTCCCCTCTTGGCAGATGGTCAGAAGGGGCCTGTGCTGGCCTGACACTTCCTTCTGTCTTCAACCCTCGGCAGCCCCCATAGTTTTGCCTGTTGAGGTTGAGTTGGGACCAGTCTCTTGCTTTTGCATGTCCTTGGAAAGAATGATCGTTTATAGCATTAACAAGGAATATTTTTTGTGATGAAATTCGTAGTTTCTTTACTGGCACTTCTCTGTCAGTCTTCCCTAGGCAACCCCCAAAGAAAGAGACCATGCCCCTCTTGCTCGGCGACTCTCCCAAAGAGAGTGATCTGGGTGAGAGGTCACCATCTTCGGCAATTGCCCTTAAAATATGTCAAAATCCGGATGAGACAGACTTGGAAAGGAATGATATGGTAGATTCCCTCTGGCTGAAATATTGGCAGCTATCAATTACCATTGATGCAATGGCTTTGACGAAAAGGCTCACCTTCGGAAAGCACAGATTAATGGAAGGGAATCCAACTGCTGTGCGAGCTTTCTTTTTTTAATTAAGGGAAGAAAGCATACATTCAGGAACAGGATCATACTTGCAAAAGTCAGAGGAAGAAGGAAATATGAAAAGTATTGGCCCTTCCAAGAAATCGTACATGATAAAATTCAGAACATGCCATCTGACACAAATCTATTTTAGATACCTTCTGTGATTCTGTGGTAGGTAATTGGCTCTGTAGCCAACCTTGCCATTGCCAAAACGCATGGGCTGCTCCCTTTCCTCCACGCCCCCATCAACCTCCGTCAAACACACACAGAAACCCCGGGGGTAGGACCTGGGTGACTCCAACGCGCAGTCAAGGTTGAGGACCAGAAACTGAGCACTTGTGCTAACTTTCTGTGCTGAAGCCAGAGCCTCCAAAGGTAAAATGATACATACATTTATCTTTCTTATCTCATTTGTGATAAATGGTGCCTGCACTTTAGCTAGATTAAATGTATCAGAAGCCTTTCCCTAGTCCCTGAGATTGAAGACCATTTCGTATGACCAAGCCATCCCTCGAAGGAACACTGATTATAAAAATGGGTAGTTCTCTAACAGTGAGCAAAATGTGTACAGAACTTTGGAATGCCACCCTCCCGTCCTGGTCTCAGATTCCTCTAGCTCACTGAGATGGGAGACTAGAAGGAGCTATTCGGAGCTTCTCGTTTTAAGTACCTGTCACAATCTGTGGGGGTATTTAGCAGCTTGCTGCCCTTTCCCATCTTCGGGACCATCACCAGTAAAAATGTCACCTGGGCCAGCTCATCTTCTGTGGGCTTTGTCGCCTATACTTATTCTGCAAAATCTCCAGGAGATAATGGTATCATTTTTCCCAATGCAAGGAGGACAGGTGTGTAGGTATCCTCGGCAGCTCTGCACTCATTAGCTTTCCTGGCTTTTAATGATGACCTGGCTCTCAGAGGAATAAAGGTAATCTGGAAAACTCACTCATCACGAAGGTCTAAGATCCTCGGGGGTTGACATTGCAGTGCCGTTTGCACATAGAGAACAGTGCTTTCCATTCACTTAATACAACAAATAGTTGAGTCTTTTCGTGCCAGGCACTATGCCATTGACCGCAAATACACTGGTGAACAAGGCATTGCACGGCGCCTGACTTCATAGAAGTGACCTCCTGATGGACCTCTCATGACCAAAAAGGACTGGATTATTAATTTCAGAATTTCAGGCATTTACAGAGAAATTTTTGAGTCATCTTGGATTTCCTTATATCATTGTCTATAGGATCCCAAACACTGCTGTCAGTAAGCTTGGCCCCGTAGCTCCCTTTTGCACAATCTGAGTGATGTTTATATAAATATATCTGTGTGCACACACACACACAATCGGGTTTGAGTATTATTTGAATTGCAGGTTAAATACTTACTGAAAGCTTATTATAAACCAGGTACAATTTGAGCAGACCCGGTAAAATGACTTTTAAGACAAAGAACATCTTATTTAAAAAAATTACTACCAGTACCTTCAGCTCTCCTTCTCTCATTTTTTTCTGTCACCCTGGTATTTAGTTGAGCCTGTAGAAAAAAGAATCGTCGAGGCCCCTGCCTATATTCGCTCTCACAAGAGCCTTAAGGCATTGAACCTCTGGCAATCAGCACACCCCAGGCAGTTTGACTCAAGAGACGGTTGATAGGTTTTTGAAGAAAACAAATCTTAGCAGGTTACAGAAGGGAAAAAATGAGAGACAACACGCAAAGCATCACCAGAGTGGCATGGCGC
This sequence comes from Zalophus californianus, assembly GCF_009762305.2. Lineage (NCBI taxonomy): Eukaryota > Metazoa > Chordata > Mammalia > Carnivora > Otariidae > Zalophus > Zalophus californianus. Next base: position 118,708,649 of record NC_045612.1, on the reverse strand, counting down.
CAGGGCTGCTCGGGTCACAGGGCTGAGCACTGGGAAGAGTCATTTGTGTTTATCATTTAGTAGGGTCATTGCTTGGCCTTTCAAGACTCTATTGCGTAAATTGTATTTTTTCCTTCTTTCCCCTGCATTGTTTGTTTTTCTGAATCTTTGAGAAAATGAAGTTTTACTAAATCCATTTTTTATGTTGTGCTTGGTTTTAACTCTCAGCATGAAAGCTATCTAAAATCATAGCACTTAAGATAGATTATACCGTGTTACTAAGGAGAAAATTTTAATAAAACAGGAATCATTTGGGAGAGTGAAAACAGTCTTTTGGCAGCTTTAGAACCTTAATAATTTCATCTGTCTATTTTTATTTATCTATTATCATCTATCAGTCATTTTGTTTCCCTTAGCATATGTACCTTTATGCTTCATATAACCAGGAATTACGTAGGGATATGAAGGCTACAAACATGAATAACCTTCTTTCCTAGTTTTCATTTTTGTACAGTCCAGTGTTTTACCTAAAAATGACCAGACCTGTGTTGGTGATGGTCTGTTCTTGACAAGGAGGATGCACACAACAGCAGGGGATGACAACTCGAGGGCTCTTTTCTAAAGCCAACAAGAGCATGGGTGCCTGGGACAGCTCTTATAGGTCCCTCTGGATAGTGGTGACCAATGACACCGTAATTACTAATTAGCTGCTCTGCGCAAGGCTCTCGCCAAGTACATTTTAAGGGATGGATGGATAATACTCCTTCCTATTTCTAAAAGAACCTAAGATCCAGGTGGAGACAAATGGACAGTAGAGGAGACAGGCATGACCCCTACCACACTTAGCCAGGGGAGTCTGAAGGACACAGAGGAGGGAGCACAGGATCGGAAGCTGAGTAGGGGGTAGACAGGTGCAGCGGAGCTGTAGGGTATTCTAATCTGAGCACACGGTTGCCAGGGAAGAGCTTGAGAACCAGAATGTCCCTTGGGCCCCGTGGCTGACAACCTAACGACTGGCACCATGCCACACTATAATGACAGACACCTCTTCCTCTCCATCGAGGTCAGCACACTTCTTCTGTAAGAGGCCAGAGAGGAAAGATCTCTGGCTTTGTGGAGCATGCAGTCTCTGTTGCAACCACTCAATTCTGCAATGTTAGTGAAAGGAGCAATTGACCATATGAAAACGAATGGGGGTGGCTGTGTTCCAATAAAACGTCATTTATTTATTTTTAATTTAGATTCAATTAGCCAACACATATAGTACATCATTAGCTTCAGATGTAGTGTTCAATAATCCTTCAGCTGCATATAACACCCGGTGCTCATCACATCATGTGGCCAATAAAGCTTTATTTACAGAGATGGGTGGCAAGTGAGATTTGGGCTGTGAGCTTTCATTTGCTGACTGCTTTTCTTTCTTTGTTTTTTTAAGATTTTATTTATTTATTTGACAGAGAGAGAGAGAGAGGGAGAGAGAGAGAGCACAAGCAGGGGGAGGGGCAGAGGCAGAGGCAGAGGCAGAAGCAGGCTCCCCGCTGAGCAGGGAGCCTGACGCGGGGCTCACTCAAGCCCAGGACCCCGGGATCATGGCCTGAGCCGAAGGCAGACGCTTAACCAACTGAGCCACCCAGGTGCCCTGCCGACCCCTTTTCTATTCTACAAATCTATTATTTAGTTGTCCCCTGTTTTCTTTGTAGCCAATGGTAGTGAAGCAGCCATTTTCTAAAAGGAAACTTAACGAAGAAATGAAAACAAACTAGCCCGTGTAAGTCAGCTTAGAAGATGAGTGTTAGAGCAGCGCCTTGGTTGCACAGTCAGTTGAGCATCCGACTCTTGGTTCTGGCTCAGGTCATGGCCTCATGGGCCTTGAGATCGAGCCCTGCATGGGGCTTTGTGCTCAGCGGGGAGTTTTCTTGTCCTTGAGACTCTCTCTCTCCCTCTGCCCCTTCCCCCCCCCCATGCAGGTATATGCATGTGGGTTCTCTCTTTCTCCCTCTCTCAAATAAATAAAAAAATCTTAAAAAAAAAAAAGAAGAGGAATGTTAGAGAACAAATCATGGACCAAACAGAATCCACAGAGGAGCTTGTCTCTAGTTCACCTGGCCCTGTCTTGGCTCTAACTCCATCTTAACAAACTCTAGTTTTCAGCTTACTTACAAGGATGAAATGACCTGTTAGATTTTGGGCTCAGTGAATGGATAGAAGTTATCTGATTTACCCATGTTTTGTCTGAGCCTCATCTTTTGGGCATGACCGAGCTAAGGTGGAATGTCCCCTAGAGTCACCAAATTGCATCTTTGCAGCATATACTACTGTAAACATGCAGTGAATTCTTATTCATTAATTCCCAGCAAGAGTAAAAGAAGCATTTCCTCGGAAGTCATGATCCATATCATGTACAGTGACAAAGCCCATTCTTTTATGTAGTGCATGAGTAAGACATTATTAATGATATGTAGGTAGATTATGTTAGAGAGCGCATAATATCTTCAAATTTAACATTCTATTTCCCACACAACAGTATGAATCCATCAGTCTTTATGGAATACAGGATACAACGATAATTTGTGATTCCTAAGCCCTTAATAGACAACAGCTCTTTCTCACACAGGAGATAGCAACAGCACCAGTAATATTAACAGAAAGAATTTAATATAAATAATATTCCCAGGCATTGGAAAACTAAAAAGGCAAAAAGGAAACATGTGTCATGGATGTAGCAGCTGTGGGAAGTACAACTTCCGTGGCTCAGCAAAAAAAGAAGAAGAAGAGAAGAGGTTGACGTTACTAAAACTGCGAAGCTTGAAGGACAGGGCCCACAGAAGTGGGACTCAGGCCTCTGAGGAGACGGCAATGCCTGGCTGATGTCGGTGTCTCTGAGCTCCAAAAAGGGGCACGTGGAGCTGGGACCTAGACCTCTAGGAAAAGTACTTTTCTAGTGACTGATAGCTCCAAGAGTACACTATGAGGCCAGTTCTGAGAGTGTCTGCAAAATAGCAAAGTAGAATCAACTGGTGCTACTGGGAGGAACAGCATTGCTAGGATAAAGAAGCCTTGCTAGGATGATGCTGACAGAGATGAAAGCAAACAGGAAAGAGCAATTTCCTTCTTCCTCTTCCGGGCTTGAAGTGCTCCCCTAGCGTCCCCTATTGGCAGAGCGTAACAAAGCGGCTGAGAAGCTGCAATGTCGTTTGCAGAGTCCCAGCTCCAGCACACAGAGCTAAACGTGGAAGGGTGGACCACATCTAATATTACTCAGCCATCAGAAAGGGTGAATACCCACCATTTGCATCGACATGGATAGAACTGGAGGGGATGATGCTAAGTGAAATAAGTCAAACAGAGAAAGACAATTATCATATGGTTTCACTGATTTGTGGAACATAAGGAATAGTATGGAGGGCATTAGGAGAAGGAAGGGAAAAATGAAGGGAGGGAAATCGGAGAGAGAGATGAACCATGAGAGACTATGGACTCCGAGGAACAAACTGAGGGTTTTAGAGGGGCAGAGGGGTGGGGGGATGGGTTAGCCCGGTGATGGGTATTAAGGAGGGCACGTATTGCAGGGAGCACTGGGTCTTATACACAGTGAATCATGGAACACTACATCAAAAACTAATGATGTAATGTATGGTGACTAACATAACATAATAAAAAAAAAAAAGAAGGGTGGGTTTGAAGCTGAGAGTCAAGGCCTTAGAACTGGTGTGTCCTGGAAAAGCGTGCTTCTGAAAAGTCACATGTGTATCAAATTGTACTAAATAGAACAAATTCTTTTCACCAACTGTCAGAATGATTTCAGTAGCTGCTTTATCTATATTCCGGGGCGGGGGGGGGAGTGGCAGGAAAGCTGCAGACACTTGGTTGCTGGACATTTTGAGTTTTCCTTGTGTCTCCTTTCTTTAGCCCAGGGGACCACAGACTTTTTCTGTAAGGAGCCAGATAGTAAATATTTTCAGCAATGTGGGCCATATGGTCTCTGTCACTCTACTCAGCTATGCCTTTGTCGCCACTAAGTACTCAAATCTGCCTTTGTTCTGTGAAATCAGATGTAGACATACATGGAAATGGCTGTGTTTTGATAAAACTTTATTAACAAAAACAAGTGGCCAGAAGGATTTGGCCTTCTCTTGCTCTACTGCAGTGATTCTCAACCCTGAAAGCACATTTAGATGAATCCTGGAAAGGTTTAAACATACTGATGCCCAATTCCAACTTCCAGAGATTGTTATTCGATTGGTTTGAAATGGAACCTGGGCATTCGGATGTTTTAAAAGCTTCCGAAGTGATTCGAATGTGCAACCAGAGTTGAGAACCGCTGCTTTAGACTCCCTGTAATTCCTTAATCAAGTGATCAATCATCAATAATTCTTAAATGCCCTAAGGGGATTCACAATTTGAAAGAACCCAGGGGTGAATTATTTCATGAAAAATTTTTTGGAAACCAGAAACATCATATCCTCAATAAGTTCAGATTTCCACACATGAATTTTTAAAAAGGTAGGAAGCAAGTGTATATATACAAATAGGACTCTTATGCATTTGTTGGTTTGGAGTAACAAGATCTATAACGAGATACTGGTGTCTTACTCATCTTTGTGTGTCTGGCATGCAGTGACAGTTGAAAAATATTTGTTGATGGAATAAACAAGTGAATGAAGAAAGGAAGGAAGGAGTTGCCATAGAAATCTTAATCATCATTCAATTCAGATTGTGCCAAGGCTTAAGTGACAACTACTATAAGGCCACCATTGAAAATTTGTCATGTTCTTTATCCATTCATCTGTTGAAGGCCCTGGTGATGGGTATTAAGGAGGGCACGTATTGCATGGAGCACTGGGTGTTATACACAAACAACGAATCATGGAAAGCTACATGAAAAACTAATGAGGTACTGTATGGTGATTAACATAACATAATAAAATAATAAAAGAAAAAAAGAAAATCTGTCATGGATATAATAGCTTTGACTTCTGTACATAGATTAATTTCCTTCAGGATACCAGTAAAAGCAAGTGACAGGACACCTGTATGACAGGGCAAGACCCAACGGCCATTTCATTTCCTTAGGCTGTAAAATTGTAGAATTCTCACTATCTTTATTTACAGTCTCACATGTAGAGTCCTCAAAAACCCAACTGTTTTGGATGGTGTTATACTTCCCATAGCAATGTGTTTATGGTAACCCTAGTGGTATTAGCAGGGGAAAGGAGGAGATAGAAATATTAGGATGGTAATACCGTTTCCCTTTGTCTTATTGGACTGCTCCCGGCACCAAGACTGATGGCTTGGGTAAAATGGAGACTAGTGGCTGTGACTGCAGTGGGGATGACACCTGGATGTCATTATTAAGAAATTAGCACGGCCAAAGCTTTATAGTCCCAGGCTTACATTGAATGCCTTAATTACCAATAAGATCGCCTCTTTTAGAAACACTCAGCTATCTAGTCCTCCTTTTGAATCACAAGATCTTAAAGTATTTTGAGTAGTTTAGATATTTTAAAATTCAAGTCAAAAGTGGAAAGAAACCATTATAACTTCCTAATGTATTTTCCCCATTAAAATGATTCTGTAGGTATTATCAGACCATAGAACGGCTGCCAAATAAGATGCCAGTTTTTGTGACTATTGTATGTTTTACTACAATTGTATATTGGCACAGCCAAGTAAGGGGTCCTAGAGAAATATTTTATTCTGTGGATTTCCAGACCTCTGGTCTCTTAGCCAGTCCTGACATTAGTTACAAAATTCAAGATGTGTAACTTCCCACCCGTTGCTCATCTGTTCTCAGCCTTGATTTAACATTGGAAACACCTGGGGAGCTAGAACGCTCAATGGTGACGAGGTCCCACCCACAGATGATTTAATTGGTCCAGGGGGGTCTGCTGGTACGCTTGCCCAGATAATTTCAACGTGTAGCCAATGCTGAGCACTTTTATGTTATGTCCTGTGCCGATAACCCGCTTTTCTAATTCAAACCATTTTGCTTCCACCACCACTCCCCCCCTCCCCCCCTCCCCCCGCCATTTCAAAGGTCTTCCTGGGACTGGGACCTTGCCTTTTCTAAGATCAGAGAACAATCTTTGAGTGGTCTTGTAGCAGGGCTGTTTACTTGCTTGTTGACCTTTATTTTATCTGCTTACAATTTGAGTTTGGGATCTTTGTGGAGTCTTTGCTAGCCTTGCCGTTAAAATGCATTCTGTGCTGGACTGCTAAGTGCTGCATGCTTGGCTGGGTGGCGCTTATGATTGTGCCTATTATCAGCACAAGCAGGCCTTTCTCAGCCTATCTCATTACGTTGCAGTTTCCTGGGCTGTATCTGATTGTGTCCAAATAATTTATATAAGCCAATATATTTCATATAAAAAGTACTTTTGCTCAAGGAACTCAGGCATGTGTAAATGATGTCAGAATTCTTAAGTGTCTTCAAGTCACACGGTTTGAAGAGGAAGTAAAAGTTTTCCTCAAGTTCTTTAGAAAGGCGAAAGGGAATTCACTTGAAAGAAATATACAAGATTCAGTTCTAAACCAAAGCAATCAGAAATCTTATAAAGAAATTTATTTTAGTGATGTCTTTCTTTTCCTTACTCTCCATTCCTGTAGCAGAGACAAGGCTATCTATCCGTTCAACACACTGTTGTGTTTTCCTCTTCCTGGGCAGACAGAAAGACTCATTTCCCGGGATTCCTCATAGTTGAGACCACACAACTGGGTTCTGTCCACTGGGTTGTTGGTGGAAGCTATCTAAGCCATTCCCTAACCAAGTCCTTAAAAGCATCCACCCAATTGTTCAGTCTTCTCTTCTGCTGCTGTACCCTTGGAGGCCAGATGTAGCTACAAGATGGTGGGGTCTCCACCATCATGTATCCCTAAATGAGATGACAAGACCCTCTTTGACCAACCATGTTGGATTTTTAATGACAGAGAAATATACCTTGGTTAAACCACTGAGTGTTTTAGTTACCATACAATAGCCTGTGTATCCAATTAACACATTACATTTCTGTTTTTTCCTTATATTTTGCTTCAAGATATAATTAAGAGAACAGCACAAAGTTTGATGTAGAACCACCTGTTGAAGACAAATGATCAAAATCTTTTACCATGGCAGGAAGATAATAATAATCTATGAAATAGTCCCATTTCCATAGGAATTTATTATTTTTATTTATAATATCTCTACAGGAAAAGAGTAATGACCTATTTTATGCCATACATACACACAGCAAATTCTTACAAACACGAATTCACACAGACCAGAGATCTAACTGCTTCATGTATGTTTCCATACATCCATAGTGTCATGAGGCCCTAGATGGAGGTTGCCAGAATGTTAATCACACCCTTCTCCTTGAAACTTTCTTTCACTTGGTTTCTAGGACACCACATACTTCTGGTTTTCCTCCAATCTCAACATCCACTCATTGTCTCTTTTACTGGTTTCTTCTTGTCTCCTTGAACTCCAAAAGTCTTGCTGCCCTGGGCCTCAGTCCTTGGATTTGTTCTTTTTCTACATAAAATCCTCACTTAATCTTCATGATTATTTTCATGGCTACCCATACTATATGTACATCAACAACTTCCGAATTCATATTTCTGGTTTTGATTCTCCCTTGTGCTTCAGATTTGTAAATACAGCTGACTTCTTGATGTCTCCATTTGGATGCCTAACAGACATGTCAAACTTAGCATAAGCAAAACTGGACTCATGATTTCTCCTGGAAACCTACTCCTCCTACAGTTTTTCTTGTTTCAAGACTAGGCAATTCATTTTTCCAGGTGCTCAGATGAAAATCTGGGGAGTCATCTTTGACTTCTCTCTCATCTCACTCATTTCCAGACTGACTGTAGAGAGAGGAGCTTCTCTGACCATTCATGGTGGAACCAGTTGCCCTCTGTCCACAAATACAGAATCCAACTACTTATTTCACCATTGTTCTCACTACATTCTCTGTTCAGATTGTTGCCTTAATCTAGCTTCATTGCCATAATCTATTCTCAACACAGGAAGCTAGAGTAATCTTGTTAAAATGTAAGTCAAGTCATGTTATTTCCTCATGGAGATCCTTCCACTGGCTTCCTACCACACCCATAATAAAAGCCCAAGTCTTTATGATAGCATACAAAGTGTGTTATAGGATGGATCCTACATTGCCTCTCTGACATTGTCTCCTACAGCTCTCCTCCTGGGATCAAGTCAGGCGGGTTGGTCTCTGTTCCTTGAACAAACCAGGCATCTTCCCAACTTGATCAAGGCCTTGAAAGGGAAGCCTTGCTATTGTTCAGCCTGGGACACTTTTTCTCCCAGATAATCACATGCCTCCTCCCTCAGCTCCTTTAGGAGTTTGTTGACATGTTACTTTCACAGGGGAGTGTTTCCTGACCAGCCCGTTAAAAAATGTACCTCCAAACCCAGTCCTCTTTATCTTCCTCCATTCTTTAAATTTTTCCATATCACTATTCACCATTGGACACTTACATTTGTACTTACTCGTTTATTTCCATTAAAATATAAACCCTATGATGACCTCACTGATATGAGGAATTCTTAATCTCAGGAAACAAACTGAGGGTTGCTGGAGTGGTGGGGGGTGGGAGGGATGGGGTGGCTGGGTGATAGACATTGGGGAGGGTATGTGCTATGGTGAGCGCTGTGCATTGTGCAAGACTGTTGAATCACTGAACTGCACCTCTGAAACAAATAATGCAACATATGTTAAGAAAAAAGAAAAAGAAGAAGATAGCAGGAGGGGAAGAATGAAGGGGGGTAAGTCGGAGGGGGAGACGAACCATGAGAGACGATGGATTCTGAAAAACAAACTGAGGGTTCTAGAGGGGAGGGGGGTGGGGGGATGGGTTAGCCTGGTGATGGGTATTAAAGAGGGCACGTTCTGCGTGGAGCACTGGGGGTTATGCACAAACAATGAATCATGGAACGCTACATCAAAAGCTAATGAGGTAATGTATGGTGATTAACATAACAATAAAAAAATTAAAAAAAATATAAACCCTATGATTATTAAGATTTTTGTGTATCTTATTTACTACTATATCACCAGCACCTAGAATAGTGCCTGGCACAACTTGAGTGATAAATAAATAACTGTTAAATGAATAAATAAATAAGGAAAGGCAGAAATGAAGAAATGGATTTTCCTCCAGGATTTAAGGCACTGGCCTTAAACCATTTCAGAAAGATTCTTAAAATATTATCACAGGGTGGCCACACATTCAGTGGATTCATTAAATCCCATTACTAACAGGAAATATATGCTGATGTTACAGCTTTCATTGTGTGTGAGTTATTTATATGTGACCTGCTGAGGTTTAAAGAGATTTCTAGTCCTTGCTCAGTGAAGATGGATAAACTGATTATAATGCTCCATATGACTATATTATCCAGAGTCTAGTAAAAAAAACCCAGAAATCATACTTGGTACTTCAATTGAAGACACTTAATGCAGGGAACTGATTGCACAGCATTGGAGGTTAGAAAGAATGAAAGGGAACACTGAGGTCATCTAGTGATTCTAAGTGAAGGGGGGAGCTGCTACTCCGGGGGCCGTGGGAATACAATAAAGAGATGGAGATCATCAGAATTAAGAAGTTTGGAAAACATATCACCCAGTAATTCCACTTTGAGATAGATACCCAAGAGAATTGGACACATGGGTCTACACAAAATTTGTACATAAATGTTCACAGTGTAAGTATTCACAAAAGCAAAAAAGTAGAAGCAACCTGAATGTCTACGAATTGATGAACAGCTGAACAAAATGTGGTCTAGTCATACAATGGAATACTATTATGCCATAAGGAATGAAGTACATGTTACAACATGAGTGAACTCTAAAAAAATTACGCTAAGTGAAGGAAACCAGTCACAAAAGGCTGTAAGTTGTATGAATTCATTTACATGAAATGCCCCCAATAGGCAAATCCAGAGACACTGTAAGTAGATTAATGGTTGCTTTGGGCGGGAGGAGGGGTGGAAAGTGACTCCCAATAGATACTGGGTTTCTTCTGGGGATGGTGAAACTGTTCTAAAATCAGATTGTGTTGATGGTGGCACAGCTCTGAATATACTAAAAACCACTGAAAGGTATAATTTAAATGGGTAAATTTAATGGTATGTGAATTGTATCCCCATAAAGCTGTTAAAAAAAAGAAGCTTGGGAGAGAGGCTCTGTGGATCTTGGGCTCAGACCACTGATGAAGCGCCCAATCTGACCATGTCTGGTACCTCTGAGGTAACATGATAAAGCTGGTTTGGGGATACAAATGAAAGTTGGAGGCTGGAACTAGCTGCACTGCTGTGATAAAGGTCTATTGCTGTTGAGATGACACAGAAATAGCCAGGAGAAAGGTATTCTTTTTTTTTTTTTTTTTTTTTTCTCCTCCAGGCTTTTATCACAGTCTAGCTCCCCCTACCATCTGAACTTCACAGGAAGCCAGTTGGCAAAGGAGAAACATAGTTTGTTGAGATCCAGTCCCAAAGCAGCCTAGAGGAAGGTGCATTGGAGGTATCAATGGCCCAATAACCGAGAGAATCCAGATTTGTGGTATTGCAGGATCCATACACGCTCTTGCACATATTCTAAATTCTATTAAATTGAAGTAACAAATTTATTATTGTGCCTAACAATATATAACTATCCTTTGCATAAACAAAAATGCTCTCATAGTCCCTCCAAAAAGGGGAAAGACTAAGACCCAACTATCATGAGAGTCATCTGGGATTGGCAGTCACTACTTCTCATTCTGGATAATTTTATCCCTCCTTGAGTTTAGTCACAATCACACTTGAGTATTCTGGAAGCTAAAGGCTAAACTATGACAATTTCTGCAATTTCTGAGTCTAAAATTACTTCAAAGTAAAAGAAAGACTAAATTTTGAAGTTAACTATCACGAACAATACTTACACAAAATCAAAAAGGAAAAGGAGAAGAGAGGAAAAAAGGAATTAGTATCACATATATGCACATACATGCATACACATACAAACACACACACAGTCAGTGGCAAGGAAGAAAATATAACTGAAGACTTCCTTTCTATAACCAAAGACCCATCACTGATATTTGTAACTGCCTTCTTCCAATAGCCATTTCATATTCCTTTTTTCCTGGGCCAGCAAGTTGCTATTCTATTCTTTTACCTGGTTGGGTGGTTCTGCCTCCCCCCGCACCAGGGGACAGGGTAGCGAGGTTGCTATTACCATTAGCTTTTACTCTTGGACATAGAAAGTACCAGAAGGATTCCCAGAGAATCCCTTGGATTCCAGACATAATCTACTCTAACTCCACTGAGTAGCAGCAACTTGATCTCCACCTTAAGAATCCAGATCAATCGTCTCAACCAGGATAGGTCTTTACCCTTCTTTGCCTTTGGATTCAGGTGTGCCAGGGGAACAAAATATTAATATTAATATTATTAATTATTATTATTTAATGAAATCATGGTCGTTTCCCCTGATTGGAACTAAGTCCTCCAAACCAGCGTGACCCAAGTAATGGGTTTTAAATCAAACATTCTGTGAGTAGGATATTAGGTGTAATGGTTAGAGGAGTTATTCCCACTTTCATCCCTTGATTCCTGGGCCTATGATTTCTAGCTTGTGGGAGCTAGGCATCAATATTTGTTGCCGATTCAAAGCATATGCTACCTCCTGTGAGATCTTTTTTGTTTTACTTATCTCCCAACTGGTCATAACTAAACCTTTAGTCAGGCTTTTCTTTCTTCCATTAGACCGGCTGCTTCTGGGTGATAAAGTATGTGGTAAGAGCAGTGAATTCCATGGGCATGCAGTCATTGCCACACTTTTTTCTCTGTGCCCTGAGCCTTTGGTCAGAAGCAATGATTTGTGGGCCATCATGATGGTGAATGAACCATTCCGTGTGTGCACAGATGGTGGTGCTGGCAGAAGTATTATTGGCAAGGAAGGCAAATCAATATCTAGAAAACATGCTGCTCAAGCGAAGAGAGAACACTACTCCATGGGTGACAGAAGGGATCCAGTGTAATTAACTTGCTATCAGGTGGCTGGTGTGTCCCCTGGGAGAATGTTGCCATATTGGAGACTTAGCGTTGGTTTCTGCTATTAGTAGTTTAGTCACTCAGCCGAGGCAGTCACTGGATCAGCTGGATCAGGAAGAGCTAGCCTTTTCTTTTTTCCTTTTTTTAAATTTAAATCCAATTAGCCAACATATAGTACATTGTTGGTTTCAGATGTAGCATTCAATAATTTATCACTTGCGTATAACACCCAGTGCTCATCACATCACATACCCTTTTAATGCCCATCACCCAATTACCCCATTCCCCCCCACTTCCCCTCCAGCAACCCTCAGTTTGTTTCCCAGAGTTAAGAGTCTCTCATGGTTTGTCTCCTCTCTGATGACTTCCCATTCAGTTTTTTCTCCCTTCCCCTATGATCCTCTGCGCTGTTTCTTATATTCCACGTATGAGTGAAACCACATGATAATTGTCTTTCTCTGATTGACTTATTTCACTTAGCATAATACCCTTCAGTTCCATCCACGTCGATGTAAATGGTTAAGTATTCATCCTCTCTGATGGCTGAGTGATATGCCATTGTATATATATACATATACACCACGTCTTTATCCATTCATCTGTTGAAGGGCATCTCAGCTCTTTACACAGTTTGGCTATTGTGGACATTGCTGCTATGAACACTGGGGTGCATGTGCCCCTTCAGATCACTACTTTTGTATCTTTGGGGTAAATACCCTGTAGTGCAATTGCTGGGTCATAGGGTAGCTCCATTTTCAACTTTTTGAGGAATCTCCATACTGTTTTCCAGAGTGGCTGCACCAGCTTGCATTCCTACCAACAGTGTAAGAGGGTCCCCCTTTCTCTGCATCCTCGCCAATATTTGTTGTTTCCTGTCTTGTTAATTTTAGCCACTCTGACTGGTGTGAGGTGGGATCTCACTGTGGTTTTGATTTGTATTTCCCTGATGCCAAGTGATGTGGAACATTTTTTTCATGTGTCTGTTGGCCATTTGTAGGTCTTCTTTGGTGAAATGTCTGTTCATGTCTTCTGCCCATTTCTTGACTGGAGTTTTTGTTTTATGGGTGTTGAGTTTGAGAAGTTCTTTATAGATCTTGGGTACTAGTCCTTTAGCTGATGTGTCATTTGCAAATATCTTCTCCCTTCAGGAAGAGCTAGCTTAAAGGAAGAAGGAACTCCCTCTTTCCTCCTCCGGCCCATCAACGTTTCTCTAGTGCCCCCTACTGGCAAACCCAAACAGGATGCTAACTGGTAAAGGAGAAATGCCATTGAACTGACTCCCAGCCACAGCTTCCTGAAGCCGAATAAAGACTGGTGGATTTTGTTGTGAGAGACAATAGCTTAATAACCATTTGTACCTGGTAAATGTAACTCTCCCCTTCCAGGGGCAGAAGAAACAGCATGATGAGGCTGAGCCTTTTAGATGTGAACTGAGAATCATGAGGCATAAGTGAATGAGCATGAACTTTGTGGTCAAATCTCCATTCCACCACAGAACAGTTAGGTGAGAAGTCGGGCGAATCACCTGATTCCTGAGTCTCTGTTTTCCCATCCATGAATGGGTAATAAAAGCTATCTCATAGACCTGCTGTGAAAATTACAGGAAGTATATGAGGTAATGTCTGTCAAAGCACTTGTTGCTCAATAAATATTGTTTCCTATCCCCAATGTACTCCTGGTTTGCATCTCTGATCACTTGCTTGAGTATGGAATTACTAATTACCTTCTGGCAGTGGTTCTCAACAGGAGTGATTTTGCCCCCCAGGGTTCATTTGGAACTGTCTGGAGACATTTTTTGGTTGCTACAACTAGGGTAGCGGTGCTAACAGCACCTTGGGGGTAGAAGCCAGGGATGCTGCAAAACATCCTCCAAGGTACAGCCCTCCACAACAACAACGACAGTCAGGCTTCACATATCAATAATATTGCTGAGGTTGGGAAACTCTGCCCCATAGCTGGGGCCACTGTGATTATTATATGCTAAAGCCACTTTCTCAGATGGGAAGCCCAAAGGGAAGTAACTACAAAAGTGGCTCAGTTAACTGACTCTTTGCCACATTGCCTTGATTTAGCTCCAAGGCTTGCTCCCAAATGGGTTCATAATGGCGCTTTCAGATTATACTGCAATGGAATAGCACAAGAAGGCTTACAGAAGATAAACAGCTGCGAAACTGGCCAGAGACCGGCCATCTTCCTCTCTAAATTTAGAGCAGTCTGATCTTTGCCTCATGGAGCAGAGGATGAGCCAGCCACATACTCTCTTGCCCAGGTTAAACAACAGTGACCCCTAGGACAGCTTCAGCAGCAGCAAGAAGAGCTAAAATATATGGAGTGTTCACTGTGTACCAGCCACTATGCTAAACATTTTCCATGCATTATCTCGTCTTGCTTTTCTTCAGGGGTTCAACTTTCTGGATCTTCTTTCACATTCAGTCACCCTATCGGAGCAGATCAAAGTGTTAATCCTTTAAATGGTACTGCAGGGACATTCACAGAGCTCAGGCATTAATATCCAAGATGGTAATTGCTACTGTCGGTGGGAATGCGAACGGGTGCAGCCACTGTGGAGAACAGTATGGAGGTTCCTCAGAAAGTTAACAATAGAACTGCCCTATGACCCAGTAATTGTGCTACGGAGTATTTACTCCAAAAATACAAAAATACTAATTGAAAGGGATACACGCACCCCCTATGTTTATAGCACCATTATTTACAATGGCCAAATTACAGAAGCAGCTCAAGTGTCTGTCATAGATGACTGGATAAAGAAGGTGTGGTACATACACACAGACCATGATTCCATTCCATTCCATTCCATAAAAAAAGAATGAAATCTTGACATTTACAAACACATGGATGGAGCTACAGAGTATAATGCTAAGTGACATAAGTCAGTCTTCTTAAGTGGAACTTAAGAAACAAAACAAATGAGCAAAGGAAAGAGAGAGACAGAGAGAGAGAGAGACAGAGAGAGAGAGAGAGAGAGAGAGAGAGAGAGAGAGAAGCCAAGAAATAGACTCTTAACTATTGAGAACATACTGATGGTTGCAAGAGGGAAAGTGGGTGGGGGATGGGTGAAACAGGTAATGAGGACTAAGGAGCGCACTTGTGGTGATGAGCACCAGGTGATGCACGGAAGTGTTAAATCACTATATTGTACACCTGAATCTAATAACACTGTATGTTAACTATACTGGAATTTAAATGAAAAAAAAAAAACCCAAAATGGTAAGTGCTATGTAGGTATCACGAGTTTAGTGTTCTCCTTCCCCTGGAGACAAACTATCTGAAGACAGAAATCAATCATTGACTTTCAGACAATCAGTTTGCTGCAAGTATTGTCTATATATAACGCAGGGGAAAAGCAACATCTCACAGTCTGCAATTTAGGAAATTATTTTACACTTGCCTTTTGGCTTCTAGATTACAATAAACCGAAAGAAAATAACCTCACAAATGTTGCAGCGGAAGGCTCAAAGGCACTGTGATTTGGTGTTAAGATGGAGAAATTTTCCATAAATTTTGGTCACTAAATATTTGGCTTTGCGAATCAATAATAAAACACGATTTCGGAATGTGTGACTTGACAAATCTCTTCCTGGAGGAAAACTCTAGAAGAGTCGCAACTCACTCCTACCTGTCCTCAGGTTTGCTGTTAATAGTTTCCCATGTTAAAGAGATGGTTATCCAGTGCCAGGAAAAGCCCTGGCTTTGGAGTCAGACAGATCTTTTATGACTTTGGGGCAGCTACAGAATTTTAAAAGGACTCAGGAAAATGAAGATAATGAGACTTATTTTACAGAGTCTTTCAGAGTATGGGAAGAACAAAGGCAGTGTGCCTTGTATACAGTCGATGCCTTATAATAGTATTTGCACTTTCCTTCTGCAGCATTAAAATAGCATTTCCAAGAGATCAAGGTGAACATCCCTGAGTAATAAGACATATCAACATCATGAAGCCCTTGATATGATACCCTCTTGCCAAAAACACATAACTTCCCTCCAACTGTAAGAAATATCAAAGAAACCCCAAAGGAGGGATATGCTTCAAAATATCTCATCAGTACTTTTCAAAAGTTTCAAGGTCACAAAAGACAAGGAAAAACTAAGAAACTGTTACAGATCGGAGGAGACTAAGGGGAAATAATAACTACATACAAAGTGGGATCTTGGCTAAGATCCTGAAATAGAGTAAGTATATTAGGGTAATAACTGGTGCAGCTTGAACAAGTTCTGCAGTTTGGTTAATAATATGCTAATGCTAATTTCCTGTTCTCCATAATTGTGCTATGGTTGGATGTCAACACCAGGAAAAATGGGCAAGGGATACATGGAGACTCTATTATTTATAAACTTTTATGTAAGTCTAAAATTAGTTTAAAGAGGGCAGATCCAATAATTTGTTGGGGTTAAATAAATATATGTATGACTTGTGTTAATTATGTGTTAATTGTATTATATTAATTTCCCCAAATTGTGAAGAAGTTTCTTTTTTTTAAAGATTTTTTTATTTATTTGACAGAGAGAGAAAGTGAGAGAGCAAGTGAGCACAAGCAGGGGAGGCGCAGAGGGAGAGGGAGAAGCAGGCTCCCCACTGGGCAGGGAGCCCCATGCGGGGCTTGATCCCAGGACCCCAGGATCACCACGGGAGCCCAAGGCAGATGTCCAACAGACTGAGACGCCCAACAGACTGAGCCACCCAGGCACCCTGTGAAGAAGTTTCAAAAACAAATTTTTTTCTTCTCCAAGGACTAAATACACACTCTCTTTCACACACTTGCATACACACATATACAAACGCACATATATTTGCAGGACAATTTGGAAATATATACCAAATGCTTTAAAATATGCATACATTCTGACTCAGCTATCCCACATCTAGAAATTCATCCCAAGGAGATCATGCTACTCTTTTATAATAGGTACTCAATAAATATTAGTTAAATAATTGAATGGATTGAAGTATATAAATGAAGATGTCTTTCACAGGTCATCTATCACAATAGAAATAGAAAGAAGGAACAGTTTCAATCTATGTCAAGAAGAAATTGATTAAATAATGGTAGCCTCCATACAATGGAATAGCTTTTAATTGTTGAGATGTTGATGTAGAGATTTACTGACATGGGAAGATGCTTAGAGTATCTTGCTAATTGAAAAAAAAAATTCAGGTTACAAAATAATCTCAGTTTTGTTAAGAAAAATATACTTTATATATAGAAAAGCATATATATCCAAATGTTTTCAGTGATTGTCTCTGGATGATGGAATTCTGCATGTGTAACTCTGTTAAGATGAAAATTTCAGCCCAGACAAGAAATCACAGCAGAAATTACAATAGATATGAAAGCGCCAAACGAGTCAGCGCAAGCATCACAAATGTGATTTTTAAAAATTTTTATTGTATATTTCTCTGTCAGTTTTTTTCTTCACGTTTTATTTATCTGTTCTTCATGGAAGTAATTTATAGAATTCTTTTTTTAATAATTTTTATTGTTATGTTAATCACCATACAATACATCATTAATTTTTGATGTAGTATTCCATGATTCATTGTTTGTGCATAACACCCAGTGCTCCACGCAGAATGTGCCCTCTTTAATACCCATCACCAGGCTAACACATCCCCCCACCCCCTCCCCTCTAGAACCCTCGGTTTGTTTTTCAGAGTCCATCGTCTCTCACGGTTCGTCTCCCCCTCTGACTTATTCCCCTTCATTCGTCCCCTCCTGCTATCTTCTTCTTTTTTTTTCTTAACATATATTGCATTATTTGTTTCAGAAGTACAGATCTGTGATTCAACAGTCTTGTACAATTCACAGCGCTCACCATAGCACATACCCTCCCCAATGTCTATCACCCAGCCACCCCATCCCTCCCACCCCCCACCACTCCAGCAACCCTCAGTTTGTTTCCTGAGATTAAGAATTCCTCATATCAGTGAGATCATATGACACATGTCTGTCTCTGATTGACTTATTTCACTCAGCATAACACCCTCCAGTTCGATCCACGTCGTTGCAAATGGCAAGATCTCATTCCTTTTGATGGCTGCATAATATTCCATTGTGTATATATACCACTTCTTCTTTATCCATTCATCTGTCGATGGACATCTTGGCTCTTTCCACAGTTTGGCTATTGTGGACATTGCTGCTATAAACATTGGGGTGCACGTACCCCTTCGGATCCCTACATTTGTATCTTTGTGGTAAATACCCAGGAGTGCAATTGCTGGACCGTAGGGTAGCTCTATTTTCAACTGTTTGAGGAACCTCCATACTGTTTTCCAGAGTGGCTGCACCAGCTTGCATTCCCACCAACAGTGTAAGAGGGTTCCCCTTTCTCCACATCCCCGCCAACATCTGTCATTTCTTGACTTGTTAATTTTAGCCATTCTGACTGGTGTGAGGTGGTATCTCATTGGGGTTTTGATCTGGATTTCCCTGATGCTGAGCAATGTTGAGCACTTTTTCATGTGTCTGTTGGCCATTTGGATGTCTTCTTTGGAAAAATGTGTGCTCATGTCTTCTGCCCATTTCTTGATTGGATTATTTGTTCTTTGGGTGTTGAGTTTGATAAGTTCTTTATAGATTTCAGGTACGAGCCCTTTATCTGATATGTCATTTGCAAATATCTTCTCCCATTCTGTCGGTTGTCTTTCGGTTTTGTGGACTGTTTCTTTTGCTGTGCAAAAGCTTTTTATCTTGATGAAATCCCAATAGTTCATTTTTGCCCTTGCTTCCCTTGCCTTTGGCGATGTTTCTAGGAAGAAGTTGCTGTGGCTGAGGTCGAAGAGGTTGCTGCCTGTGTTCTCCTTTAGGATTTGGATGGACTCCTGTCTCACGTTTGGGTCTTTCAACCATTTGGAGTCTATTTTTGTGTGTGGTGTAAGGAAATGGTCCAGTTTCATTCTTCTGCATGGGGCTGTCCAATTTTCCCAACACCATTTCTTGAAGAGACTGTCTTTTTTCCATTGGACATTCTTTCCTGCTTTGTTAAAGGTTAGTTGACCATAGAGTTGAGGGTCCATTTCTGGGCTCTCTATTCTGTTCCATTGATCTATGTGTCTGTTTTTGTGCCAGTACCATACTGTCTTGATGATGACAGCTTTGTAATAGAGCTGGAAGTCCGGAATTGTGATGCCACCAGCTTTGCTTTTCTTTTTCAATATTCCTCTGGCTATTCGGGGTCTCCTCTGGTTCCATACAAATTTTAGGATTATTTGTTCCATTTCTTCGAAAAAAGTGGATGGTATTTTGACGGGGATTGCATTGAATGTGTAGATTGCTCTAGGTAGCATTGACATCTTCACAATGTTTGTTCTTCCAGTCCATGAGCATGGAACGTTTTTCCATTTCTTTGTGTCTTCTTCAATTTCTTTCTTGAGTATTTTATAGTTTTCTGAGTACAGATCCTTTGCCTCTTTGGTTAAATTTATTCCTAGGTATCTTATGGTTTTGGGTGCAATTGTAAATGGGATCGACTCCTTGATTTGTCTCTCTTCTGTCTTGTTGTTGGTGTATAGGAATGCCACTGATTTCTGTGCATTGATTTTCTATCCTGCTACTTGACTGAATTCCTGTATGAGTTCTAGCAGTTTTGGGGTGGAGTCTTTTGGGTTTTCCACATACAGTATCATATCATCTGCAAAGAGTGAGAGTTTGACTTCCTCTTTGCCGATTTGGATGCCTTTGCTTTCTTTTTGTTCTCTGATTGCTGTGGCTAGGACTTCTAATACTATGTTGAATAGCAGTGGTAAGAGTGGACATCCCTGCCGCGTTCCTGATGCTGTAGGTTTTTCATAGATGGCTTTTATGATATTGAGGTATGTACCCTCTATCCCTATACTCTGAAGAGTTTTGATCAAGAAAGGATGCTGTACTTTGTCAAATGCTTTTTCTGCATCTATTGAGAGGATCATATGATTCTTGTTCTTTCTTTTGTTCATGTATTGTATCACGTTGATTGATTTGCGGATGTTGAACCAGCCTTGCAGCCAAGGGATAAATCCCACTTGGTGATGGTGAATAATCCTTTTAATGTACTGTTGGATCCTATTGGCTAGTATTTTGGTGAGAATTTTTGCATCCATGTTCATCAAGGATATTGGTCTGTCATTCTCCTTTTTGATGGGGTCTTCGTCTGGTTTGGGGATCAAGGTAATGGTGGCCTCATAAAATGAGTTTGGAAGTTTTCCTTCCATTTCTATTTTTTGGAACAGTTTCAGGAGAATAGGTATTAATTCTTCTTTAAATGTCTGATAGAATTCCCCTGGGAAGCCATCTGGCCCTGGGCTTTTGTTTCTTGGGAGATTTTTGATGACGGCTTCAATTTCCTTAGTGGTTATAGGTCTGTTCAGCTTTTCTATTTCTTCCTGGTTCAATTTTGGTGTTGATACATCTCCAGGAATGCACCCATTTCTTCCAGGTTATCTAATTTGCTGGCATAGAGTTGCTCATAATATGTTCTTACAATTGTTTGTATTTCTTTGGGGTTGGTTGTGATCTCTCCTCTTTCATTCATGATTTTGTTGATTTGGGTCATTTCTCTTTTCTTTTTGCTAAGTCTGGCCAGGGGTTTATCAATCTTCTTAATTCTTTCAAAGAACCAGCTCCTAGTTTCGTTGATCTGTTCTACTGTTCTTTTGGTTTCTAGTTCATTGATTTCTGCTCTGATCTTTATTATTTCTCTTCTCCTGCTGGGTTTAGGCTTTATTTGCTGTTCTTTCTCCAGCTCCTTTAGGTGTAGGGTTAGTTTGTGTATTTGAGACCTTTCCTGTTTCTTGAGAAAGGCTTGTATTGCTATATACTTTCCTCTCAGGACTGCCTTTGCTGTATCCCAAAGATTTTGGACAGTTGTGTTTTCATTTTCATTGGTTTCCATGAACTTTTTAAATTCTTCTTTAATTTCCTGGTTGACCCATTCATTCTTTAGTAGGATGCTTTTTAGCCTCCATGTATTTGAGTTCTTTCCAACTTTCCCCTTGTGATTGAGTTCTAGTTGCAAAGCACTGTGGTCTGAAAATATGCACGGAATAATCCCAATCTTTTGGTACCAGTTGAGACCTGATTTGTGACCTAGGATGTGATCAGTTCTGGAGAATGTTCCATGGGCACTAGAGAAGAATGTGTATTCCGTTGCTTTGGGATGGAATGTTCTGAATATGTCTGTGAAGTCCATTTGGTCCAGTGTGTCATTTAAAGTCTTTATTTCCTTGTTGATCTTTTGCTTAGATGATCTGTCCATTTCAGTGAGGGGGGTGTTAAAGTCCCCCACTATTATTGTATTGTTGTCAATGTGTTTCTTCGCTTTTGTTATCAATTGCCTTATATAATTGGCTGCTCCCATGTTCGGGGCATAGATATTTACAATTGTGAGATCTTCTTGTTGGATAGACCCTTTAAGTAGGATATAGTGTCCTTCCTCATCTCTTATTACAGTCTTTGTTTTAAAATCTAATTTGTCTGATAGAAGGATTGCCACCCCAGCTTTCTTTTGGTGTCCATTAGCATGGTAAGTGGTTTTCCACCCCCTCACTTTCAATCTGGGGGTGTCTTTGGGTCTAAAATGAGTCTCTTGCAGACAGCATATCGATGGGTCTTGTTTTTGAATCCAATCTGATAGCCTGTGTCTTTTGATTGGGGCATTTAGCCCATTTACATTCAGGGTAACTATTGAAAGGTATGAATTTAGTGCCACTGTATTGCCTGTAAGGTGACTGTTACTGTATATTGTCTGTGTTCCTTTCTGATCTATGCTGCTTTTAGGTTCTCTCTTTGCTTAGAGGACTCCTTTCAATATTTCTTTTAGGGCTGGTTTTGTGTTTGCAAATTCCTTTAGTTTTTGTTTGTCCTGGAAGCTTTTTATGTCTCCTTGAATTTTCAATGACAGCCTAGCTGGATATAGTATTCTTGGCTGCATATTTTTCTCGTTTAGTCCTCTGAAGATATCATGCCAGTCCTTTCTGGCCTGCCAGGTCTCTGTGGATAGGTCTGTTGTGAATCTAATGTTTCTACCATTGTAGGTTACAGATCTCTTCTCCTGAGCTGCTTTCAGTATTTTCTCTTTGTCTCTGAGACTCGTAAGTTTTGCTATTAGATGTCGGGGTGTTGACCTATTATTATTGATTTTGAGAGGGGTTCTCTGTGCCTCCTGGTTTTGATGCCTGTTTCCTTCCTCACATTAGGGAAGTTCTCTGCTATAATTTGCTCCAATATACCTTCTGCCCCTCTCTCTCTTTCTTCTTCTTCTGGGATCCCAATTATTCTAATGTTGTTTTGTCTTATCTTATCGCTTATCTCTCGAATTCTGCCCTCGTGATCCTGTAGTTGTTTCTCTGTCTTTTTCTCAGCCTCTTTATTTTCCATCATTTGGTCTTCTATATCGCTGATTCTCTCTTCTGCCTCATTTATCCTAGCAGTTAGTGCCCCCATTTTTGATTGCACCTCATTAATAGCCTTTTTGATTTCGACTTGGTTAGATTTTAGTTCTTTTTTTCTCCAGAAAGGGTTTCTCTAATAACTTCCACGCTTTTTTCAAGCCCAGCTAGTATCTTTAAAGTCATGATTCTGAACTCTAGGTCCGACATCGTACTAATGTCTGTGTTGAGTAGGTCCCTGGCAGAGAGTACTACCTCTTGTTCTTTTTGCTGAGGTGATTTTTTTCATCTTGTCATTTTGTCCAGAGGAGAATAGATGAATGAGAGAACAGAATGCTAACAGGTTAACAATGTCTCCAGCAAATATACTCTATACAAATCAGAAAAGACCTGAAACCAGGGGACAAGAAAGGGAAAGAAAGAAGAAAGAGAAAAAAAAAAAAGGAAAAAGAAAAAGATAAAAACAAACAAAAACAGAACAAAACAAAAAAAAAAACAGAGTATGATCAAATACGATCAGGCTAGTGCATAGATCAGTGCCACACACTAGATTTTGGGCGTATTTTGGTCTGTTAGAAGAAAGTGCCTGCTAAAATTTTAAAGGAAGAAAGACTTATATATGTACAAAATAAGGGTTGATACAATGAAGGGATGGAAGATGACTGTAAAGATGAAAATTATAAAAGATTTTATGAAAGGAATTGATAAGATAAGAAGTTCTTTTTAAAAAGAAAGAAGAAGATTTAAAAACAAAGAAAAAAGAAAAAAAAGAAAAAAAAGGGAGAGAATGTGATCAGGCAGGAGACTAGAACAAAGCCATACACTAGTGATTTAGGGTATATTTTGTTCTGTTAGAAGAAACTGTATCTCAAAATTTTAAAGAGAGAACAACTTATATATATATATATATATATATATATATATATATATATATATATATATGCCAAAAATAAGGGTAACTACTATGAAGGGATAAAAATATGACTCTAAAAATGAAAAATAAAAAATGTTTTTTTAAAAAAGGGATTGATAAGATGTTGGTTGAAAAAGGGAAAAAGAGGGCGCCTGGGTGGCTCAGTTGGTTAAGCGACTGCCTTCGGCTCAGGTCATGATCCTGGAGTCCCGGGATCGAGTCCCACATCGGGCTCCCTGCTCGGCAGGGGGTCTGCTTCTCCCTCTGACCCTCCCCCCTCTCGTGCTCTCTATCTCTCATTCTCTCTCTCTCGAATAAATAAATAAAATCTTTAAAAAAAAAAAAAAAAAGAAAAAGGGAAAAAGAAAAATTCAAAAAAAAAGTTAAAAAAATTAACTTTGAAAAACTAATGAATTATGGTAAAAAAGCCATGAATTCTATGCGCAGTATTCCCCTAGCGCTGGAGTTCTCCCGTTCTCCTTGATCGGTAAACTTGGTCTTGGCTTGCTAGCTGTTCGTGCTGATCTTCTGGGGGAGGGGCCTGTTGCCGTGGTTCCCAAATGTCTTTGCCGGTGGCGGAATTGCCCCACCCTTTTCCTCCGGGCTAAGCAAGCTGCTCGGGTTTGCTCTCAGGAGCTTTTGTTCCCTGCAAGCTCTGGTACAGCTTTGGAGGACCAGGGTGAAAATGGTGGCCTCCCAGTCTCCGCCCGGAGGAGCTGAGAACTCGGGGCCCCGCCCCTCAGTGCGCCCCCAGAGAAAAGCAGTCACTCCCGTCTCCCTGGTCTCCGGCCGCACTCCGTGCTCACCCGGCCTGTGACCGAGCGTTTCTATCTCTGGCACCCGATCCGTGTGGAGTCTCCAAACCCAGCAGATCCCTGCGGTGCGCTCCCGCGCCGCTCCTCCCGGGGGAGGAAGGGGAGTCTCCCCAGATCTGCCGCTTATTGGGTCCCTGCTGGAGGCGCAGCGGCCCGACTGTGTGTCAAATAAATTTTAAAAAAATGTTAAAAAAAATGAAAATGAGGGTTTAGGAAGGGCCAAGAATCATCCTCGTTTCCAGAGCCAAGAGGGGGCTTCTGTATTTGGATGGCCCAAATTTCCAGTTTCTGGATGTGACATATGCAAATAGGAGTGTTCCCTGGACAGGGGGGCGGAGTTTGGGGATGGGGAGCAACAGAGGTGTACCATGAAATATCCAACGTCTAAGGGAGAAATCAGATGTATCCCGTAGTCAAGGGAACTCAGTACAGAGGAGACCAGCGGGGAAACACCAAGGAGGATCTCGCATATCCCAGGAGAAGCTGTGAACATCTTTGAAGATCAAGAGCACAACAAACGACAGCTTCACGTGTTAGAAGATCACATAGTTAGATCTTTCCCCTCTCCTTCTCTCCTTCCACCCAGCTAGTCTAAAGGAGTCATAGAATGCAGTGTAGCCCATGGGGATTATAATGTGCCTTTATCCAAAGAGTGACAACAGGCCAAAGCTCAAATCGAATATCAGAATTTCCCAAAAGATCATTGAGGTCCCAATCAGGAGCTCGGGTGTTCAAGTGTTTGTCGGTCCTTTTCTTGTCAATTATCTCGGGTTATGTTAGTACTAAGGGTAGTGTGAAATAGGATGACCCATCCCTCAGGAAAGAACGGGTATAGCATCTCTCTGGGAGCAGTTAAGGTTCGGCAGGAATCTATGGTATATCCTGAAAGGGAGGCTAAAAGCCGCTTGCACTTTTTTTTTCATGAGACCAGAGTAAACAAGTATTAATTACAGAGGGAGTTCATGTTCTACTGGAGAGATCTATGAAGTTATATACAAATAGTTCAAATATACGAATTAGTTTTTCACCAATACTGTGCTTGCTCATTGGAGGAGATAAAAGCATTGGAATTTCATTGCTGAAGAGATAACACAGTTATTTTGGGAAACGTGGTGATTGTTTTGTTGGGACTACCCTTCTTTTCCTTCTCTCCTAATTCCCTTTTGGCTGTCTCCACCACCTTTTGACCATGTTTTCATGACGATTATGCTCTCACCAACCCGACATTCCTTCAACAGCTGTACTAACATCCATCCAGAAAACTCACTCTGCTGCTATTCCAAGGGGTGCATGCCCTGTGTATGCTGGAGCCCTGGCGCCCCCCCCCCGCCCCCCCCCCCGCGGTATGGTTCAGTATGTACCTCCTAGATGGTGGGCGGACTCATTTGAACTGGGCTTTCATCCTCGTTGAGGAAGAGAGTGGCAACCACATTTCTTTGGAGGCATGCTCTCACTTTCAACAGAGGAAATGCAATTGCACTAACTTCTTCCAATACAAAGATAGAAAATCCTCGTACTACTGCCCACTCCCCCCCACCCCATCCAGTTCCAGCACTGGAAGAGCATGGTCAGAAAGGAGGATACTCCATTCCACTGACTGCTGGATTAGCGTTAATGCACACTACCTTCCTTTTTTTTTTTTAAGATTTTATTTATTTATTTGACAGAGAGAGACATAGCGAGAGAGGGAACACAAGCAGGGGGAGTGGGAGAGGGAGAAGCAGGCTTCCTGCTGGACAGGGAGCCCAAGGTAGGGCTTGATCCCAGGACCCTGAGATCATGACCTGAGCTGAAGGCAGACACTTAATGACTGAGCCACCCAGGCGCCCCCACTATCTTCCTTCTATGGAAGGTGGCGACTAATGCCCATTGCCCAGGGAATTACTTGTATATGGAAGGCTGGTCTCATTTACACCTCTCTCAACACACACTCACATACACACACTTGTTCCCACCATTAAGTTCGGTGATTATCAAGTGTTCATTGCATTTGCTCTTAAAACTGTTTATGCCACTTTGCTTTGTCATAGCAATTACACAATTTAATAAGGAAGAAAATTGCTATTTTAAGATTGGGTGCTTTGGCAAAACCCTTGTAAAGGCAAGTTACTCAAACATCGCTGTCAAAATTGTGGGGGGGGGGGTCACAACTCTAAAAGATTGGGGAGGTTTGTAAAAACTAGAAGCATTTTCACCTTGAATGATTTTGTAAGTGGCTTCAAGTTCTCTTTGCTCTTAAGACTAAACTGAACTAGGAGCTTCAAAGTGCAAAGGAAGGCCATCTGAAATCTAATTGGCAGACTTCTGCTAAAATAAAAAGTCATGGTCCTGGGGCGCCTGGGTGGCTCAGTCGTTAAGCGTCTGCCTTCAGCTCAGGTCATGATCCCAGGGTCCTGGGATCGAGCCCCACATTGGGCTCCCTGCCCAGCAGGAAGCCTGCTTCTCCCTCTCCCACTCCCCCTGCTTGTGTTCCCTCTCTCGCTGTTTCTCTCTCTGTCAAATAAATAAATAAAATCTTTAAAAAAAAAAAAAGTCGTGGTCCTATATGGAAAGAACTGGTAAGTGCATATATATTGATCTGTTATTATTTATTGATTTATTCATACTTTTTTAGAGGGGGAGGGGCAGAGGGAGAGTGAGAATCCCAAGCAGGCTCCACGCCCAATGCAGAGCCTGACCTGGGGCTCGATCCCACAACCCTGAGATCATGACCTGAGCCGAAATCAAGAGTTGAACACTTAACTGACTGAACCACCCAGGTGCCCCTGATATGTTATTATTTAAAGTTGTTTGCTAAAAATAAGTATTATTTTTTATGATTCTTTAACTGACTTTTTCAATTTAACCACTAACTTCCAGTCTTGAATGAACTGGAAAAATTCTACCCTGACTTAGAGCTGGGGTTGGCAAACCACAACCTGTGGGCCAAATCCAACCCACTGCCTGTTTTTAGATGACCCATGAGCTAAGAATATTTTTACATTCCTAAATGGTTGAAAATTACTAAAAGGAAAATATTTTGAGATATAGGAAATTTACATAAAATTCAAATTTCTGTGTCTGTTAGTAAGGTCTTCATGGAACTGGATATGGCCATTCTTTCAGGTATTGTCTATGGCTGCTTTCGAGCTACAAGGACAGAGCAGAGTAGTTGCAACAGAAACAGTATATGGCTCGTAACGCTGATTATATTTAGGGTCTGGTGTTTACAGAGAAAGTTTGCTGACCTCCGTCCTGGGGCATTATTGAGCACGTTCTTTCTTCTGCCCTTCTGTTTTCCTGTGGTATGGTGGGAGGCCTTTAAGGCTGCCTTCACCCCTCAGGGCTCTCTGGATTAATGCTCTAGGATTCACACTAGGACAAAATGCTCTTCTTGGCAATCAGACATTTTTCTATGTCGGAACTGAGTGAAAAGAATCAAGAGTGACTTTTTAATGAACATTATTTACTCACAGGAAGGCTTTATTTAAGTACAGACAATTCTGAGTTCATCTTTTCTCTTCTGCTTCTTTTGGGCCAGGTTGTCTGAAAGAACAAAGCAATTCTCTTGCTTTGTTTCTATTCTGAAGGAATGATGTAGGGGAATGACCTGGAGAAAATTGATTTTTTTTTTTTCCTGCTTGTGCATCTTGGTTTGATTTTCCTTTTGGAGTTGACAGATAATCCTCTTTTCTGATTTACTGGAAAATACTGGTATTCAAAGTTAGGTGTTGGACAGCCAAATATGCGATTTAAAAGGGAAAAAAAATAAAAATAAAACCCCCATCGATTACTCCCTTTTTTTGGCAAGAAGCAGTCAGAGACAAAAGAGAAAATAGGGAGGATCTAGAATTGCAAGATTTATTTATTTTTTTTGAGGCAAGGAAATTCCTAATTCTAATTTGCTATTAAAAATGAAGTTCCGGGGGACTTCATCACTGTTCTGGTGGAAGAGGGCTAGGATAATACAGGGTAATTAGGTTCTGGTGTAACTGGAAGTTTTGACTGAGGAACAAAGGTACAACATACAGCCGTGTTAGACTGCATTCCCTAGACATAGAGCCCGCGCCAGGGAGTTTTATGTAAAAGAATGTTGAGAGGGCGCCTGGGTGGCTCAGTCAGTTAAGCGTCTGCCTTCGGCTCAGGTCATGGTCTCAGGGTCCTGGGAATGAGCCCGCATCGAGCTCCCTGCTCAGCAGGGAGTCTGCTTCTCCCTCTCTCATTGCTGTTCCCCTTGCTTGTGCTCTTTGGCTCTCTCTCTAGCTCCCTGTCAAATAAATAAATAAAATCTTAAAAAAAAAAAAGAATGCTGAGAGAGGACAAATCGGTAAAGGAATGGAGAAAGCAGGAGAAGGCAGGGAGGGATGAAGCGAGAAGGTGGTTTCAGGTGAAGTGTAGTGCCTTGGCCTGAACCTTTGGGGGGCTTGGGAGCATAAATATTAGCTCAGGGTCTGTTCCTTCCCTGAGGCAGGGAAGCTGGGCTTCGGGTCCCTGTCATCACACAGTCCTGAGGCATTTCCGGCAAGGCCACTCCGACCGGACAAGGGCAATCCTCCACAGAGGGAGGAGGTGCAGGGGAATAGCAGTGACCTTCAAAGCAGCTGGTCAAGGGAGCTGAGAGACCTGTGTCAAAGGCCATGGGATTAGACTCCGAATTGGGTGGTGAGGGCCACCATCACACAGCACTTGCAAAGAGTGAACAATTCCTAAGCCTCTCAGCCTCACCGAGGGGTTAAAGGTGTTGGGGGCCAATCTTCACCTGCAGGCGAGAGCCAGCGAGGTGCTGTCTTTTATTTTCTTGTACAATGGACTAGGAGAGGGGAACAAGAACCTTCAAATGAAGATCGAAGTGTTCATTATTATATGTGACGGAACACTGATTGCAGACTGTGTTCTGAGATTTAAAGTGACCACAGACTTTGTATTACCGAGGAATAAATAGAAAAATAATTACATTTCCCTCTTTGAATCCTGGGGCAAGCAAAAAGCGAGCCCCACCTGGGGGAGTTTAAAGAGGGCAATGGGAAACTAAGAAGTGCACTTGCTTTGTCAACAGCATCCTGCAAGTCTTGTGGAAATAGGGTTATCACTTTATGTAGAACACACTCAAATTGTCTACTTAAAATGTATGGCCGAGAATCGCATCTGGAATTGATCAGAACTGTCAAATCTGAGGAAAAGGCCTTTTCATGTTTTTCTTGCAAGTTTGTGTCTTAGAATCCTCTTTGATTTTAAAACATCAAATCTGGAGATACACAGGTAGAGAGAGGCAGAAGTTAGAAGTGCTGCTGGCAGTTTTCCAGGCCCTAATTTTGACCTTCCGTGGACTCCAAGAAGTAACACTAGTATCCTTCTTTTTTTTTTTTTTTTAAGATTTTTATTTATTTATTGAGAGAGAGAGAGAATGGTAGAGAGAGAGCATGAGAGAGAAGAAGGTCAGAGGGAGAGACAGACTCCCTGCTGAGCAGGGAGCCCGATGCAGGACTCGATCCTGGGACTCCAGGATCATGACCTGAGCCGAAGGCAGTCGCTTAACCAACTGAGCCACCCAGGCGCCCAACACTAGTATCCTTCTAAGAAACTTTTTCTTAGCTGGCTTGAATGGACTTCTGTAACTTACAACTGAAATTTTTTAACTACATCTTGTTACATGGGAGGGTTATGATTGAGTTCTCTGTGGGCTGGATGAAAGAAATGGGAAGACTTCAAGGATTTAGCTTGAAGCTTTGTTTTCAGGGTAATCACACTTGTTTCTAGTTTATCTTTGCCTGTGGCGACTTTGGGGAGGGGTGGTTGATGGAAATCGTTCGGTGGACTTCCCAAGCCACAGCTGGGATGTTGCCACTGTAGGACAGTATCATTTACCTCCTTTTTACAGGTGAGGAATAGGAGACCGAGGGGTTTAAATCAGTGGCCAAAGATCACACAGTGGCCAAGTGACAAAGCCTGGGAGCCTAGCCCATCCGACTCCAATGACCTTGCTCCTTTACTCCCTCCCAGCATGGTGGAAAAGACCCAGCTTTGGGGAGACGTCACTTTGAATGTGTCTGCTGTGTGCATCATGGAAGGAAGCTTTTGTTTGGGAAGATTTGAAAGGCTTTGGAGGAAGGTTATTTGTTTCTGTTCTTGTAATGCAATTAGCCTGTTGAATGTGAGATGAGAATAAAATGTTTTTCTCTGCTCAGTCTATCCATTTTAAAAGAGAACCAAATCTACCAATGCTGACACTAATGTGCGTGGGGAAGCTCACCAGAAATGAAAACACTAATTTATCTCAGTCTAGTTATTACTTTGGCTCCTTCCTTCCCTCAGAGTATAAATTGCTAAGAATGTGAGACTGTGTCCTGAATGGAGGTTTGTTATCATTTTGCTTAATTAAATAACATTCTCCAAGGCATGGGGTTGTGATTATTTCCTCCCTTTCTTATGCCCATTATTTGAAATCCTCACATTTATTTATAAAACATGGTAGGTTTTTCTTCCTCTTCCTGCTGCTGCCAGCATGGTAGATAGTTCTTGTTCTTTGATTTTCACCGTATTGGAACAGATTTTCATTAAACTTTATGGCAATTACTTGTACAACATTTACAGGACTCATCTTTTCTCTATAGATGGCAAGATTCTCATCTTGGGCAATTTTCTCTGGAAGAGATTTTGATCATGTAATTTTAAAATTGTATAAAATGAAAAGAGAGGAAATTATTATAAAGGCTTAAAAAAAAAAAAAAAACCAACCAAGCAGCTGGTTTCATTATCATTTTTCCTCCTGAGTGTCTGTTGATGTAAATAGTAAGCTTTTGCATTCAAGCAAGTAATAGTTTTATATACAAGGTTCATCAGAGAAACTAGGCATAATAGTGTCACTATCATGGGCATATTCACCTGTAACTCCCCGAGGGGGTAGGAGCTCCTAATTAACTCTATAGAGATATTTTATTCCACTTGAGATATATTTCTTTGGACAAATTCAACATCAAAATCTTGGGCAATGAGATCCCTTCTATTAAGTTTCTTACAAAGCATCAAAGTTATTTTTTCAAGGTCAAAAATACAAAAATAATACCTAATAACAGTAGTAAATATTGATGTCTGAGCCTGTGCCAAGTTTTCCGTGCACTATTCAATTGTTTATTTATAGTTTTAAGACCACTATTTGAGGTATAATTGACATGTCAAAAACCGTATTTAATGTATACAACTTGATGAGTTTGGCGATAAGTACACACCTAGAAAGCCATCATCACCATCAAGGACAGAAACATATCCATCACTTCCCAGAGTTTCTCTCTCTCTCTCTCATACACACACACACACACACACACACACACACACACACACACACACACACACAAAACCTTCCCTTGCAAGGCAAGACCATTGGAGTATTTTAGAGGTAGTGATTCATTTTAAAGAAATCACATTTATGTTTCTCTGGGAAAATGCCCACAAAGTTCTTTTTCTCTGCTCCATAATACAATCGAAAGATGCCCAGTTGCTCTAGTAATCCATGCTAGCCTGCACACCAAATGACCAGAGTGGGGAGGGATGAGCAACAAAGAACTAGAAATGGTCTTCTTATCAGGAAAGACTGCTTGCTGTGAAATGACTGGCTCTTCCAAAGCAAAGAGTAATTTCTTTCACTCTTAGAATGGCTCTCTCAGCCAACACCATTGATTATACCTTAATGCACAATATAGAGCAGCTAATAAAGACATCTGGGAAGTAACTGTGTTATAAGAAGGTGTTAAGAGCTTGTAAGTAAAGGAAACCCAAGAGCTTTGGGGCAGAAGGTGAAAAACAGATGGAAGAGAGGTTCGAAGGGAAATGGGGATCATCTTTTCAAACCAGACTTCTAGATTACCATGAACAGAAAGCAGGCAGACTAGTGAAACAGAGCGCCACCTACAGGGAGTACCTGCAAAATTGAAATCTGAGGTTACCCGCAACAGGTCTGCAGAAGTCCACCGCTTAGAACAGGGGAGGACAAGGGACAGCCCATGGGCCGAATCCGGTTTGCCATCTGTACGGTCCACAAGCTAAGAATGGCTTTGTATTTGTAAGCGGTTAAAAAACCAAAGAAAGTTAACATTTTGTAACATGTGAAAATTACCTGAAATTCACATTTTCGGTGTCCCTAAATAAAGTTTTGTTGGAACACAGACACACTCATTTGTTTCCATATTGTCTATGGCTACTTTTTTTTAATATTTCATTTTATTTATTTGAGAGAGAGAGAGAGAGAGAGAGAGGGAGATCAAGCAGGGGGAGGAGCAGGCTCTCTGCTGAGCAAGGAGCCCGACGTGGGACTCCATCCCAGGACCCCGGGATCCTGACCTGAGCCGAAGGCAGATGCTTAACCGACTGAGCCACCCAGGCACCCAGTCTATGGCTACTTTTGTGCGATGTTGATAGAGTGGAGTATCTGTGCCAGAGACCGTATGGACCATGGAATCTAAAAGACTGTCTGCCCCTTACAGAAAATGTTTGCCTGCTCCTGACTTAGACCTTCAGTTTACTTGGCTATGTTTTCCTATTAGCAGCGGGGTTTCCTTCCTACAGATATTTTTCCTTAATAAAATAAATCTTATAACAATATATTTATTATATTCTAACAACAGATCTTAACACTTTCCCTAATTTTGCTGCTATGCAGCCTTAATAAATGTCTCTTGTCTTGTGAGCAAGCTCATCATCGGAGAGCCATATATCTGGCAGTGAATAATCAGCACTGTTCATTAATTTAAGTAAGATTCCAATCTTATTGAATTTCCCTTCAAATTGTTTTCAATTTAATAAAACCAAACTGCACCTAACAGAGGATTAAATGTCTATATTTGACTCAAATGTTGAAGCTGACTTTGTCATCCAGACTCTTATTAGAATGTGTTGGAGTTGTTTTTCTTAAGCCAGCAAGGGGATATATGCAATAAGACTCTTCTGAATGGATCATTGGATCATTGGTGTGGGGGCAGAAAAACGTGGAAATCATGGGCTCCATTCTGAGGATGGAGCAATCAAAAGAGCTTAGCGTTGTTTGTGGCTATAACTGCATTTGAATGTTTCCATCTCTACCAGCTTGTGAGGACAAAGATAGTTTGATTAATATTAATGACAAATACGGATCTATGAATATTAATACCGAATTCCCCCTGGGCTCCCAGCTTCCATCTGCTTATACAGAAATGCCAATGCCTTACAAATGTCTCCTCCCCGTGCATTCTGGGGATCCTCGGGGCTGCCTCGCAGGTGCCTGTTTCTCAGACTCAGTCCTAGCTTGCTGTGGCAGCCGGCCAAGTGGGGGCTCTGAGGGTACAGGTCTGAAATCTGCTAGGACGGCTGTGCAGTGGTGTCATTATACAGGCGAGAGCTTCCTCTGTGGCCTCGGTGTGGCCGAGCTGGGCATGTGCTGTCTCTGGGGAGCATCCCCCCCTGCCCCAGGGGACGTGTGTCATCGCCGCTCTCAGGGGACAGAGGCGCAGCTGCCACTGCCAAACCTCATTCCTTGGATCGCTTGATGTCAGCACCCAAACGGCCCCCTTCAAGGTGAAAAGGAGACTGAGTTTAGGGCTGTCCCACAGCAGGGCTGCTTAGAATGAAAGTGCCTCAGGGTTTGGGGAACCCGTGGGTCTGCCTTCCTGGGGTCATCATCTAATGAGGATGAGGAATTCCCAGAAAAGCTAAAATGACTATCCACTCCCACCCTCGGGCCACACTTCCAAGTTTGGCTGGTTGTTCCTGGAGTTCATCTCCATAATCATCATCAATTCCCTCCCAGGGCACTGGTCAGCCCTCCCTGCGATCCAGTGTTTTGGGCCTCACCAATGTCTCGAACTTATTTATACACACCTGACCTCACGTTACCAGTCGGGCTGAAGTGTACCTCACCCCCACTCCCCAGTCCCCAAGTAGATATGCAGAAACAAATAAATGTGCATGCATGCCTGTGTGTGTATGAATCTTTGAAATCTGACCCAGTCAGGAATCCCTTTTACAGAATATCAGAGGATTCTTTTGCGAAGGGAAGGTTTCATTACAGTCTAGTGTGAGAGAAATGATATATCACTTTTTATGTAAGTCCTTTACTTTGAGAAAATTATGTGGATAATAGATGCTTTTCTGATGATTTTAACAGATGCCTTTGAATGGATGAAAAATGCTGTATTTAATTCAGTATATTTAAAAGTTTTGTCCATTCACTTAAAAATATTTGTTGTGCATGTACTATGTGCCAGGCATCAGGAGAACTGTGGAGACACAGGAGGTCTCTGCCCTGGCTGGTGGATCTCCTATTCTGGTGGGTGAGTAATCAACACGTGAAGAAATACATATATACTTTTCAAGTCATGACAATCTTCGTCAGGCAAATGAAGGCAACGTGAGGGGGTAGAGAGTGACAGTGGGGAAATGCTAGAGTAGAGAGACAGTATGGAGAGAGAAGGCCTCCAGGAGGATGGCACTCTGAAGCCAAGACCTGAAGGAAGCACTAGAATGAGCTTTGCACCATTTTTTGGGAAGGCAGGCAGAAGAAAAGCATGTGCAAAGGAACCGGGCATAGGTTAAGACAGAGGATGGGTGGAGCTCCTAGGCTAGCACAGATGGGCATTCCTTTAGGCCAACCTTCGACCCAACCACACTCTCCTCCCTCTTTCCCTTTGGGAAAGTTTAATCATGTTCCCTGAAACTAATACAAGGGATACCCGCCACCCCAACAACAAAAATCACCATTTATGAAGATCTGCTATGTTCCAGAGATTTTTACATAAGCCGCTGACAACATTTGAAATGATCCTGGGAGGCAGGCAATTTTATCCTCATTTCAGATTAATCATGTGACCTGCCCAAGACCGTACAACTAGTAAGTGGTCGAACTCAAGTTTGTCGAGCTCCAAGGCCTGGGCTATTTCCGTCATTTATAAAGTTCCCAGTCTTCTCCAACCCCTGCCTCTGTCTTCATGTTAACTCTTCCACACTAGATGGGTTCTGAGTCTCAAATGAAGACCCGCTGGTTGTGCAGGTCTGGACTCCTCAGGGATCATGGTTGGATGGAATCCAATATTCTCTTTTGTCAATCCAGCTTAGACAGGTGGGGAGCACTTTCCCTACTGCCTGCCTGGGGACAGGAATCTGTTCTGTTTGTGAAATACCAGTCATGCTTTTGATGTCTCTCAAGTCCTCTGCTTCCAAATGGGAATCCTAATTAGTTATGTACTCATTATTCAATGAACGTAATTGTTCACAAATCCAATCATCTGTTCATTACTCCTTTCATTCTTTTGCCCTCTGGGCCATCCCATTCAATGATCTAATCCAGAGAATGTAATGTAATAGTTCTCATCATCTGCACATGGCCACATGGCACTATTTAAAAAAAATATCACTTCACATGTATGAAGATGAGTACAAGGCTAGAGTAACCACTGTGACAAACCCTCCCCAAATTTTATCAGGTTGAAGTAGTCAAAATGAATGAGTCACTTACATCAGAAAGCATCACGTGTCTTCTCACTCCAATGGCTGCCCTGGGAGCCTGCTGTCTGTCCAGCTGCTCACTCAGGAACCCAGGCTCCTGCCTTGTTGTGGCTCCATCTTCCTCTAAGTCCTTGGAGTCCTCTCTATTCTACCAGCTAATTGAGAAAGAAAAGGAAAGGCCACATACATGAGGATTGTGGAGGGTCAGGACGGAGGCTTCTATCTCTTTGTCTCACATTCTTTTGGTCCAGACTCAATCATTTGGCTGCATCACAGGCTGCAAAATGCAGCCCAGCTAGCTATCCTAGAGGTAAGAGAAGTGATCTGGTGAACACTTGGCCATCCACTTGAAGCCATGGTCTCTAAAATCAACTGGGTTGCTGCCTGCCCAGCATCCCATGTCACCCCAGTCGGCTCTTTCTCTTATATCAGTTATTTCAAAACTTAGTGTTTCCCAAATTTCTGACTCTACCATATTTCCCATTATTCTTTTATTATTATTGTTATTATTATTATGTTCATTTAGCCAACATATAGTATATCATTAGTTTTTGATGTAGTGTTCAACGATTCATTAGTTGCCCATTATTCTTTTTTAAAAAGATTTTATTTTTTATATTGTTAAGTAATCTCTACTCCCAATGTGGGGTTTGGAACCTACAGTCTTGAGATCAAGACTCGTGTGATCTCTCGACTAAGCCAGCCAGGTGCCCCCTGCCCAATATTCTTTTTTAAAATAAAATATTTCAGCCATATGAAAAAGTATCAAGAACAAAGTTCACCCATATATCCACACCCACATAGGAAATGAAATATTGCAAAGACAGTTGAAGCTGTCTGTCTATCCCTGATTCTTTCTCAGGAGGTGAGCTTGTTTCTTATTTAACAAAGAAAATCACGTTGTGCCATCATTAATACAAACATCCCTGCTCCATCAGCATTCCTTCCTGTTTTCTGTTGCCACACAAGAGAGCAATGTCTCCCCACTCCCTACTCAACTCCTTCTTCTTGCTCTCTCTCTCCCCACCATTGTCCGAGACCTCACTCTGCTATTCCATCTCTCTGGGTGTTCATCACTTCACCATGATAGCTCTTGAGAAGTTTGTTGGTAACCTTCATATTGCTAAACCCAGTGGGCATTTGTAGCCATCTTTCCCCTGACCTCTTAGTGCTCTACAGCCTATAGAGGAGTGTTTAGTAAATAAATAGACTTATTTATTGGTTTGGGTTCTGACACCACACTTTCCCTCCTACCTCTTTGACTACTCCATCTAGACTACTCTGCTGGCTCATCTCAAACTCAAAAGTTTTTCAAGGCTTGGTCCTAGGAATTTTTTTCCCCTCAAATTTTCCCTGCCCTTGACTTCAGTTACTATTTACATCCCGATGATCCACAAGTGTATTAAATGTCAGGTCAGATCTTCCTTCTGAGCTCCCAGCCTGCATATCCAATGTTCTCCTCCACCTTGCCACTTGCATATTTTAAAGGCTTCTCCAATTCAATATTTCCAAAACTGTTATCTTGCATTTTTCTCTCTAAATCTTTTTTTTTAAGATTTTATTTATTTATTTGAGAGAGTGAGAGTGAGCACAAGTCGGGGGAGAGGGGCAAAGGGAGAGGGAGAAGCAGACTCCCTGCTGAAGCAGGGAGCTGGAAGTGAGACGCGATCCCAGGACCCTGAGATCATGACCTGAGCCGAAGGCAGATGCTTCACCGACTGAGCCACCCAGGCAACCCTCAAATATTTTCCAAATCTATTTCTCTCCATATCTACCATACCTTATCTCTGTATATCTTGTACCAGTTTTCCTTCTCTCCCAGTGATCCTACCACACTGACTCTAGAGGTCTTTAAACTAGGCCCACTGCTTCTGTCCCCTTTTCTGGAACAGTTTCTTTTTCTACTCTCTCTCTCCCTAATGACCTTGGAAACTCCTCTCATAATTTTGATCTCAGCTTTCACGTCCTTTTTTTCCCCTCCAGGGAACTATTCTGTGATTCCTCAGACTGGAACAAATTTCCTTGGTATATACTCTTATGGTTTACTGTAACTTTCACAGTGCTTAAGACAGTATATTTATATTTGTATGATTATTTGACCAAGGTTGAATCTTCTTCACTAGATTATGTCGCCTAGTCCATAGTGCTAACCTCCATATTCTTGGCATATAGTATAGCACATGACACATATTTTAGGTGCTCAGTAAATGTTTGAATGGTTTTAAGTACTGGTTATAGGCTAACAATTGCCAAAACTATTTCCAACCCAGCTGCTTCCCTGAGCTTCAGATCTATATAATCTTTACTGGGCATCTCTGATTGGGAATCCTACTGGCATTGCAAACTTAACAAATCCCAAACTATGCTTTTATCTCCTCCACCCCCATCCAAACCTTAGTCTCCTCCTGAGTGTCTGTCTCAGAGAATGATTCCCCCCAATCTTTCATTTGCCCAAACTGAATACCAGGCATCAGCTCTGGACTTTTTTGTCTCCCTCTTCTTTCACTTTTGATGAAGCACTAAGTCCTACTCATTCTATCTTTCAATTATGCTTCCAATCTGTTCATTTCTACCCAAGCTCTTGGTCCCTATTCTAATTCAGGATATTATCAACTCCAGTCTAGATCACTACAAATGTCACTTTACTGGCCTCCCCCCGCCAGTTTGTATTCCTCCTCGTTATTAACCTTTATACCCAGTAATATGTCTAAAATGAAAATCTGATCATACCTCTGCTTTAAACCCCTATATCATTCCCCATCACTCAAAAAGGCTTGTAAAACTCTGAAGGATCCAGTTCTTTCTTGGCTCTCCACCCTCACCTTTCATTCCTCTCTCTTCTTACTTCATCTTCCATCCATGCTAGGTCACTTCTAGTTTATTGAATGGGTCCTGCTCTCTTATACCTTCAGATTTTCTATAATAGTAAGTTACTGCTGCTTAACAAATTGTTCCAAATCTTAGTGTTTTATAACAACAATCATTTATTACTTCCCATGGGCCTATAGGTCAGCTGAGTAATTCCTCTGATTTGGGCCAGATTCATCTATCTCCATTGGACTAGCTCATTTGTCTGGGCTCATTGAGCAGGCCAGTTGGGGGCTGGCTGGTCTAGAATGATCTAGCATGGCTTCATGTGGCTCTCTTCCACATGGTCTCTCATCGTCCAGAACCAGTAGTCCTGGTTTATTCTCATGGTGGTAGCAGAGTCAAAAAGAAAGAAAGAAATAAAGAGAGAGAGAGAGATAATGAGAGGGAGAAAGAAAGAAAAGAAAGAAAGAAAGAAAGAAAGAAAGAAAGAAAGAAAGAAAGAAAGAAAGAAAGAAAGAAAGAAAGAAAGAAAGAAAGGGGGGAGGAGGTTGGGAGGAAGGGAGGGAGGGAGGGAGGAAGGAAGGAAGGAAGGAAGGAAGGAAGGAAGGAAGGAAGGAAACAAGCATGTGAGGCCTCCTGATGCCTAGGCATGAAATTGACATACAGTCATTTCTGTGGAATTCTAGTAGCCAAAGCAAGTCAGGAGATCATCCCATATTCAACAGGTTGGAAATAGATTCCACCACTTGGAGGAGTTGCCAACCTACATCGCAAGGGCTGAGTACATAAGTGGGTGGAGAATCTGGACTATTTGTGCAATCAGTTTAGCAGATCTTTTACCGTCCTTTTGCAGAGAACACCTGTACCTCAGCCCTTCTCTTTGATAACTCATAATTATCTCTCTAGTCTCAATTTAGATGTCACTTCTGGGAAGCTTTCCTAGATTCCTCTAGATGTCTCCCCTTTGGACCTTATCATGACAGCACGTGCATTAAATGTCTGACTATTGATCTGATTCTCCAGTTAGAACATAAGCTCTCGAAGACAGAGACTGTGTCTTATTTGGTCGCCTCCTAGCACAATGCCTGGCAACAGCAGGGGCTGTTATAGGTAAATTTAAATTTAAAATACACAATAAAAATCAATCAAGTAAGATCTCAATAAGTGAATTTAAATGTAAAATGCACAATAAAATCAATCAGTATCAACATGTGATTCCTTGCCACTTAAATCTCTGACTGAGAAGAACACGGCCACAAATACTGCCACCAACTCACCCTCCTCTCTTTATTTTCCTCTTCAGTAGAAGCAAGGGAGCGGGATTTGAACTTTACTGTGTGGTTCTACTCATGCAGAGTGGCCACAAAAACACAATACAAACACCAGAATAATGGGCGTAAATCTACCTTATTTTCTTAGTGGGACAGAAGTATGTCTTTCAAGCCACCCCCCTCTTTTCTTAAATACCCTGCTCTCTACTCATCGCCTGTCTGGTAAGAAGCATTGCACTGCTTTATCTGTAAATTACGTTTTCTCAGGGCTCAGTAATTCTCATCACTAGTCTCGTGTCTTCTGCAAATTGTCGATGTCTCACAACAGAGCTCAATCGGGTATTCACAGTGCAGTCTCTAGAGCAGCGAGGCACAAGATGACTCCAGCTTCCTTCACTCAGCTGGCTTCCTTTTTGCCATCTTATCACATTCATTTCCAAGTTGTTATTGCCTTTTCTTAATCGCTTCTTTCACTTGTTAATTTACTTTCTTCTTGCTAGAGCTGCTTCCTCACCCACACCTCGCCTCACCCCATATAGAGATTCTCATGTTCTGCTGTACTGTCCTCTTGAGGGACGGGAACTGACAAATTCTAGTCACATTTCTTTTGCTTTCCCATCCACATATTTTGTCCTCTTGCCAATTATTGTTGTTTTAAGTATCTGATCCAACAGGAAATGCTCATCCCCCATCCCTATAAAATTCATTTTAGTAGCAAGTTGCGATGACATGGGCCGTTCCCTCTTTCACAGCTTTAAGCCCATCAAGGTTAATATCATCCTGTGCCCAATATGTACCCACTCCTCTGGTTCCCATCATTGCCATTGTAACACATTTTCTTGACTTTTCAAAAACTGCCCCTGAGGTTAACCACCATTTATCACAAAAGAGAAGATAAGTAATAAGTAATACAAAAAGTATTCCACAGAAACGCCCCACAAAGAACATTAGAGTTAGTCAACAAGGGCTCTGATTCAGCAAGATAAGCCTTAGGTTCTCAAAGTGACAGCACGAACTCTAAGTGAGCCACTATTCCCAGCCAGTAGGAGGTTCGGTATTCAAAAGTCATGCCAGAGTAGCACCGTCTACCTTTTTGACAAGTTTATAAGACTAGGGCTTCAGTAAAATGTTTGGCAAAGTTTTCTTGGTGGCCTTGAGAACTGTGAGGAAGAATATAGTGGGACGATCCTATGGCTGAATGATTATGTGGACGACTCATCAGTCCTACCCACAGAAAGGTGATTAATGGGGCTGGCATTTTTTTTTTTTTAAATAAAGGGCCAGGAAGCAATTATGTTAGGCTTTGTAGGCTGAACAACTCAAGCCTGCCACTGTAGCCCAAGAGCAGCCCTAGATACCATACAAAGAATGTGCATGGC
The DNA here is from genome assembly GCF_009762305.2 of Zalophus californianus. Lineage (NCBI taxonomy): Eukaryota > Metazoa > Chordata > Mammalia > Carnivora > Otariidae > Zalophus > Zalophus californianus. Next base: position 118,667,609 of record NC_045612.1, on the reverse strand, counting down.
TGTTTTCCAATAAAACCTTATTTATAAAACAGACATGGGCTGGATTTGGCCCATGGCCACAGTTTGTTGGCCCCCGTCTTCGGGTCTAAGCTACCAACGGGCAGGACTACCTCATGCAAGTTTTAGAGACCTGTACAGCAGAAGAATTCGAAACCTTCAATCTGCAACTGGACTGTGGTCTTTAATTACTAGACCCCATTGCACTTGGTTAGCACTCACACCTGCTGACACACCCGTGTTCACGCACAAATGCTCAGTCACCATAGAAAGGTTTTCTTTTATTCTAATTAATATCAGCTATCCTTAGAGAGAAAAGAAACACCGAGCCGTATTACTACAGAAATCAGTGCAGATTAAGAATTAATCTACACATAGATGAGCTCCTAAGAACATAAGAAAACATTAGCAGCTGATTAGAAATTAATGCTAAAATGCTAAATGAAATTCTTAGATTGAAGCAACTACATCACACTTGAATTGTTAATATGGCAATTAGCTCAGCCACCTACAAAATACTTGTTAATAAATACTTCAAAAAGACTTCTGTTAAATGAGAGCACACAGCAGGTTTATGAAATGTAAGTTTATATGGTCTTGAAAAATGTATTCAGTATGCTTTCTTTTTAAAAAGTCTAGTCATGGCGACTTCTCGAAGGAATTTATGCCATAGCTAAATTTCAAAGATTTTGTCCTTTCTGAAACTAAAGCCCAATAATCTACAAAATGGTTCTCAAAGTGTGGTATGCAACTAGCAGCATTAGCATCACCGGGAAACCTGTTAGCGATGTCAGTTCTTGGTCTTCACCCCAGACTTATCGAATCAGGGTGGGAGCCAGAAGTCTAGGTTTTAACAAGCCTTTCCAATGATTCTGATGCTGCTCAAGCTTGAGCACTACTGCTTTGCAACACTGAGGATTAATCGCAAGTAAGGTTGAGCTGTGTGTCCTACTGTGTGCATGGGGCGGTGGGTCCTACTGTGTGTTCCCATTGGAATCACCTGGGGTACTTCATACATACTGAGTCTTACCTGTGTCCTACCCAGAGATTAAGATTTAATTGGTCAGGGATATGGCCTTGAAGTGCTTAAAAAATCCCCAGGTGATTCTTAACCTGTAGACCTGCTTAGTAAACACAACAGTAGAAGAAGCCATACTCCAACCCAAACATGGTAGAAAAAACTATCTTGATGGTATGGAGGATGAATATCTGCTTCCTAGTTTCCTTCAGTTAGATTTAGCTCCATTTTGGTTGAAAAATGGTTTGTTTGTGTGTTTGTCTTTGGGAAAATCCTAGGGTCTTAATAGCATCAGCTTACACATGATCTTTGTGATGTTGAAAAGAGTGGTATATAATTGTATGTATACATATATTCTTGTTTTGTGTACATTAAAATATAGTTTCTTATGCTCAATCCATAATCATCGGGGAATGCAAATCAAAACCACAATGAGATATCACTTTATACCTGTCAGAATGGCTAAAACCAAAAACATAAGAAATAACAAGTTTTGGCGAGGATATGGAGAAAAAGGAACCCATGTGCCCTGTTGGTGGGAATGCAAACTGGCGCAGCCACTGTGTAAAACAGTGTGGAGGTTCCTCAAGATATTAAAAATAGAAATGCTGTATGATCCAGTAATTCTACTATTGGGTATTTACCTAAAGAATATGAGGACACTAGGGCGCCTGGGTGGCTCAGATGGTTAAGCGTCTGCCTTCAGCTCAGGTCATGATCCCAGGGTCCTGGGATCGAGTCCCGCATCGGGCTCCCTGCTCCTTGGGAGCCTGCTTCTCCCTCTGCCTCTCTCTCTCTCTCTCTCTCTCTGTCTCTCATGAATAAATAAATAAAATCTTTAAAAAAAAAAGAATATGAGGACACTAATTCAAAAAGATATATGCATCTCTGTCTACTGAAGCATTATTGCAATAGCCAAGAAATATATGGAAGCAGCCCAAGTGTCCCTCAATAGATGAATGGATAAAGAAGATGTGGTGTGTGTGTGTGTGTGTGTGTGTGTTTATATATACGATTGACTATGACTCAGCCATAAAAAAGGATGAAATCTTGCCATTTGCACAACATGGATGGACCTAGAGGATATTATGCTAAGTGAAATAGGTCAGTCAGAGAAAGACAATACGATATGATTTCACTCATATGTGGAATTTAAGAAGCAAAACAAATGAACAAACAAAGAAAAAGAGAGACAAAAAACCAGACTCTTACATACAGAGAATGAAGTGGTGGTTGCCAGAGGGGAGGTGGGTGGGGGAGGGGTGAAACAGGGGACGGGAATCAAGAGCACATTTATCTCAATGAGCACTGAGAAATGTATAGAATTGCTGAATCATTATATTGTACACCTGAAACTAATACAACACTGTATATTAAGTATCCTTAAATAAAAAACAATAGTTTCTTCTATCCTTAAAATATTTACACACACACACACACACACACACACACACACACACACTCATCTGTTAAAAGCCAAAAGTCCATGGGGGCAGATACACCATGCCCTTTGTATTAGTAGATGAAATCCTATGAATGGGGAGATGGTTTGGTTCTAAAGATAATGGGTATGAAATAAAACTAAGAAAGGAAAGAATAAAACTAGAAACAAAAACTTCAAGAACTTAAAGATTTAAAACTACTATGCCAAAATAACTAAACAGTAAAATTAGCAAGTGCAGAACATCTAAAACTAATGATAATGTTGGTTATGCATATAGGATATGACAATATGGCTTCCAGACTGCAAGTCATTTACTAGACAAGCAAAAATAAAATAAATGAATTTAGAGGTCAGTTCCAGAAGCAAATACTAAGAAATATAAACCAAAGGAAAGCAGAAGAAATTCATTAATAAATATACAAAGACATTAATAAATGAAAACACAGGAAAAATGGCATGGTTTCCTTAAAAATGAGAAAAAAATAGCTGAACCATTCACTAGTCTAATTAAGAAAAAAAAAGATGAAACTCAGCAAACATAATTAGGAATAAAATAGGAGCACCACACATAAGAGGAAATAGAAAAGAATTATACAAATACTCTACATATTTCTAAGCTAATACTTTTTAAAATTTGGATAAAATGGAAAAATTCCTAGGACTACATAGTTTTTAAGAAAATGATCCAGAAAGAAGTAAAATACTTAAATAGATCAATAAGTATAAGAGAAATTGGAAAAAAAAAAGGCAGTTTTTCAAATCTTAAGTTTCAGATATCCCTCAACCATCGAGACAGTTGGAGGGAAGAGAGAGTAAAAGGACCGTTTCATCTTTTTACAAAGCCAGAAACCAGAGTAATGCCGAGAAGCATACCTGACATTCAAAAAGATTTTCACAGACTGGAGAGCACAAGAGGGAGGTGGAGAGAAGGAGAAGCTGGCGATTTCACAAGGACTTCACGAAACGGCTCTAAGAAAAACTGAATTTTATTTATTGGCTCAAGTGTGAGGCCAGGAAAAGGCCTGGACCCTTCTGGAGTTTTCCATTGTTCAAGGATGAATGGCCTGAGGGAATTATTTCTCTGATTCTAAATTTCTGTCAACTATAAAACCCTCAATTTAATTATAGATATTTTAAGGATAAAACAAACTATATTTTTTTATTTTTAAAGATTTTTATTTATTTATTGGACAGAGAGAGAGAGAGAGAGAGAGAGAGCACAAGCAGGGGGAGCAGCAGGCAGAGGGAGAGGGAGAAGCAGGCTTCCCGCCGAGCAGGGAGCCCGATGCGGGGCTCGATCCCAGGACCCTGGAATCATGACCTGAGCCGAAGGCAGACGCTTAATTGACTGAGTCACCCAGGCACCCCCAAGGATAAAACAAACTATATTTAATGTACCTAAAACAAGAAAACATACATTCATATATTTATATACCATTTTCTCTTCACTATCACAAGGTTGCATCTAAACCTTCTCGACACTGTGGAGTCTAAAAATTCCTGGGGCTCATTTCGGCACACAGTGATGGGCTGCTTTTCAAAATCTCAGCTGCTGGACTTGACCTCTCCACCAGCTTTAGGATGACAGTCTGTTTGGTAGACTAAGAGCACCACGACTGTGCCTGCATTTCTCACTTGTTTAAACCCTGTTTCCTTTTTTTTTTTTTTTTTAAATCAAACCACACATCTGCCTGAAGAGGTTTGGCTTCCTTTGAAAGTCAGCCAGAAGCTTTAGACTTATAGCTGTTTGGTGCCCAGGTGATAGTTCCTTGTCACATGTGTATGAGCTACACCAACCACTCCTGGCTTTCAGAATCCTGTGGTCTTTTCTGAGATTTCTTATTTCCACTGCCTTTGATGGTGTGTCCTGGTATTTCACAGGAAATCTTATATTTGCACAATGACATCTCTTTCCAGTGCAACACAGAAATGGGATATTTTAAAAAGCCAGTTTAAAAGACCATTAAGGTACCTATACTGCCCAAATCTTGGGCATTCTACAATAAAACCATCCTCCGATAAAAAGAACCAGGGCTCTTTGGACAAAGAGTTGACTCTAGGGCTGGGGCAGGAAATACACAAGTCTGGAGCCTCTTGTAGTGCCAGAAATAAAGTGCTAAAAAGACCCCCACAATGACGGGGGTATGCCAAGGGATGCAAGACTCAACTGAAAGAGTTCTCAATGGATAAAGCTGGAACAGTTTTTCACCGACAAAATGAAGTTGTATAGGATTATAATTCAAAGTATAGAATAAATATCCACAAGTCCATATTGATATAAATAAATGATTGAATAACTAACCAGAGGAAAAGCAGTAAATCTCCCATGCAGAAGAATCTCAAATAATTCAGGTAGATACTCTGCCCTCAACGAGGTGGAGCATTACTCTCCAGTTATGTGTAGGCTATGCACAGTGACTTCCTTCCAAAAAGTACAATATGAAAAGGGAGAAAAAAGAGTAACTTTATGGTGGAGACACTGGACAAACACTACCTCAATCAAGTGATCAAGGTTAAGCTCATCATGTTAAGTCATTTTGAGTGTGTGAAAATTAATAAGGGGAAACCTCACTAAGGTGGACTCCGGATGCTAGAAGGGTAGGTTGGTGTGTACCACTCAGTGTCAATTACAGGAAGAATTGTCAATTATAGACCTAACAGAAGAATCTCAACAGGAAAGAATCACCAATTACAGCCCCCAAGAGGGAAAGATGTACACTGTATCTCCTATTACACACTGACTACTCCTGCAACTCAGCTAATGAGAAACTATCATCACCCTCAACACTCGCTTTTCTTCAATAGACTCTTGTTCAAAACAGCCCCTCCCCACTTCCCCTTTGTGTGTTGGACTTCTTTACGGTTTTGCTGTAGCTTCCTTGTCCTGGATTGCAATTCTCTGCTATTCCCGAATAAACCCACTTTTTTTGGGTATAATTCCTTTATTTTTGAAGAAATGTAACTGCAAAGAGTGGAGGTTTTTTAAAGCGTATTTAAAACTTTTAAGAAATAAACCCATTTTTGCTGGTAAAATAACTGCCAGTTTTATTTTTAAGGTTCACAATAACATCTCTGATGTGATTAGAAGGGCACTTTATTTACCTCTGTGGCCTTCCTCCTCAAAACTCATAACCCTCATCTATAAATGAGACAAACATCAGACAAAGTCCAATAGAGGGACAGTCTACAAAAGAGCTGACAAATTCTCCTCAATATTGTCAAGATCATCAAGCGCAAGTAAATTCTGAGAAATTGTCACAGCCAAGAAGAGTCTAAGGAGACATGACAAATAAATATAAGGTGGTATCCTGGATGAGTTTCTGGAAAAGAAAAGGGACATTAGGGAAAACCTAAGGAAATCTGATATGGACTTTAGTTAGTAATAATGTATCAATATTGGTCCGTTAATTGTGACAAATGTATTAAACCAATGTACGATGCTAATAAAAGGGGAAACCAGGGTATATGGAACTCTCTGTATTATATTCCAACTTTTCTTTAAATGTAAAACTGTTCTAAAGGAAAACATTTATTTAAAAGACAAGGATGTAAATGTAAGTTAAAATTCAACTATGTGTAGCACTTTCAAAGCAAATCTCTTTTTAAAATAGCTTCAAAGCAAACATCTCACTGGAAGTGGCAATTAGATAAATAAGGTCCTTTAATACTTGTCCAAATTCAAATATTCAGGCAATAACAATGCAGTCAGCATTTTATCTCTCTAACATTATTTTTAAAATGTATATTGATTTCACAGATATTAAAATCTGAAAAACGTTCACAGTATTAGGGATAATTAATTTATTTTTGTACTCATTAAGTTTAATTGTAATTGATAACAGAAAAATATTTATTTTTATTGCCCCCAATGCTGTGAGCTCCTGGGCCCCATTCATCCCTCAGCACCCCACAACACGGGCACTCAACTGTATTTGAAATATGCCAGGCTGGATGCATAATGGCAACAATTTGTTGATTGATTAATACGAGTGCCCAGCTCTGGCAACCAGGGTAATTACAAAAACGGAGAGGCAGTAGTGAAGGGCCCACACTCACACACTCACACACACTATTTTCTTAGGGCCCTTTATTCATGTAAGCGTACTCTTGCAGGTGGGTTCTTTTAGATGAAACACGCTGATGTCAAACTGATTTTCTTTTGATTGTCCTTTTGAATTATTTTTATGCTCAACAAAATGATATTTGAAAACTATTTCACCAAAGGCTTTTGCATTGTATGTTTAAATAAGATACAATGGGCAAGGGGCGCCTGGGTGGCTCAGTTGGTTGAGCATCCGACTCTTGATTTTGGCTCAGGTCGGATCTCAGGGTCCAGGAATGGAGCTCCGCGTTGGGCTCTCTGCGCTCAGCTGGCAGTCCGCTTGAAGATTTCTCTTCCTCTCCCTTTGCCCCTCCCCCCACTCACGCGCACCTGCACACTCTCTCTCTAAAATAAATAAATCTTTTCAAAAATACAATGGGCAAAACAAAACATGCAGAGACTTTACATTTTCTTGAAGACGTGTTTGGAGAACAGTCACCACGAATCTGCTGTGTATGCTGGAAGGAACGGCAGTTTCTGGGGGAACGATGATTCTAAACAACAGATAAGTCGAAGATGACCTTAAAATCTTTTTTTAAATAAAGATTTTATTTATTTATTTGAGAGAGAGAGAATGAGAGACAGAGAGCACGAGAGGGAAGAGGGTCCGAGGGAGAAGCAGACTCCCCGCCGAGCAGGGAGCCCGATGCGGGACTCGATCCCGGGACTCCAGGATCATGACCTGAGCCGAAGGCAGTCGCTTAACCAACTGAGCCACCCAGGCGCCCAAAGATGACCTTAAAATCTTGTGGCAGATTTGAGTGCTGTTAAATTATCAAAGAAGACTTTAATCTTTTCTTGCAAATTTTCTCCTTCAGTGATCCCGTATCCAGATATCCACCTTTATCCTCCCTGTTAACCCTTCCAAAAGCCCATGGTCCATCTGGATACTTCCTTCTCTGCATTTCAACAGCAAATTAATCACACGGGCTTGCACATTCTAAGCCTAAAGTGCCTGGAATTTGCCCACTTCTCTTGAATCTTGCCTCTTATGTCTGAGCTACCATTCTTCTCTAATGGATTTCCTTTCTTTGACTCTCACTCCTGATCCATTGCCGCCCAGGAGCCAAAAGGATTGTTAGCAAATGCAAATGTGATGATGTCATTCTGAATGACTTCCCGTTGCTCTTGGCATAAAGCTTAGAAACCTTTCCACAGCTTCTCCTCTGTAGTGAATACTGCAGCACGGTGCCTGGACCCTCTCCCCTCAGGATCTAGGGTATCGTGCCCCCGCCCCCCACCGGCGGCTGAGGGCTCACAGCGGTCTCTCCTGGGGAATCACCCTCAACCAGGGGCGATAATCATTTGATGACAGGTCAATGGTGCGATCTACAAAGGTCTGGCCCCTTGCCTCAATTTCAGACAAAACTGGGGCCATCCCAACTCCCCATGTTGTCTGCTGAGCCCTCTATTGGAACTACACTGAGGTTCAAATTCTCCCTCTGCTCAATCCTGCTTCACCCCACCTCCTTTGGAGATACTCTTTTCTAGTTCACACCCTAACAACCTCCCTGTACCCAAATCTGAGAGGCTGTTTCTCAGAAGCCCAGTTTAAGACACCACCACCTCTCTTGTCTCACTGCTCTCTCTCCATGGAATGCGTTCGCTGCCCCATCGCCGTGGCGATCTGGAGTTCAATCCTGCATCTGCACCAACTGACAGAACCAAGGCTCATCATTTGACGTGCTTATTCTTCCATAAAAGAAGCAGGCATCGGGCGCCTGGGTGGCTCAGTCCATTGAGCGTCTGCCTTCAGCTCAGGTCGTGATCCCTGGGGCTCTGGGATGGAGCCCTGCTCAGCGGGGAGTCTGCCTCTCCCTCTGTGCTCTCGCTCTCACTCTCTCCCTCACTCTCTCTCAAGTAAATAAAATCTTTAAAAAAATGGAGAAGGCGGTTTTATTTATTTTTTATTTTTATTTTTTAAAGGATTTATTTGAGAGGGAGAGAGAGAGAATGAGCAGGGGAGGGGCAGAGGGAGAAGGAGGGAGAGAACCCCAAGCAGACTCCCCACTGAGCAGAGAGCCCGACTAAGGGCTCCATCCGAGGACCCCAAGATCATGACCTGAACCTAAGTCGGACACTAAACGGACTGAGCCACCCAGGTGCCCCGAGAAGGCATTTTTAGATCAGAAATCCTCACACTTTAATACGCCTACAAATCACATTGGTTTTGCTAAAACGCATGTTTGGATTTTTTGAGATTCTGCATTTCTAGTAGCAGCTCCCAGGTGATCCCAGAGGCAGTCTGTGGATCACGCTCCAGGGTTAAGATTCCAGAAATTCTTTTAGATTCTTTGCATCTGTACTAGTCCGATAGCAGCATAGAATTTGGGATCAGAGATTCTGGCATCATACACATCTGGCTTCAGGTCCCCACTCTGCCCTTCCCAGCTGTGTGGCCTTGATCGAGGTGTCCTGTCCAGGTCTCAGTTCCCTCATTTATAAAATGGGAGGAAATAGTGCCAACTCCCGGGCATGAGTGTGGAGACTGAATGATCTAACACAGGCAGAGCACTTAGCACAAGGGCTGGCACACAGCCTTCAAAAATTGTCGGCTTCATATTATGACTGCAGATCAGCATTCCATGTGGGAACACGAAGAGCGTTCTTGTGGGTCAGTCACTTGAGCCACAGAGAGATACTCAGCTGGGTGGCGCGAGCAGCATCCCCTGTGAAGTCTCAGTGGCACAGAGCTGCGGAGAGGGACGTAGCCCAGAACGCACTGTTCGGGAGCCGAGAGATGGAGAGAGACTTGATCAAACAGAAGAGCAAAAGCTAGGAAGGGAGATGGCATTGTTTCTGGAATTTTCCATGGCATTTCACAGGTAAAGAAAGGCACCAAAGTCCCAGCTGCTGGCTGTTCGGTGGCCCCTGGGGCTGGGTGACCTGGGAAGCTGGGACTGGAATCCTCACAGAAGCAGAGGAGAACCCATCATGTTATTCCCCTTTTCTGCCTTTTGTGCTCAGTAACCCCTCCCAGAATACACCCGTAAGGCTCATTCTGGATTTAATCCTGGGACGTATATGTGTGATCAAAAAAACCCAAGAGTCCCCAGAGACAGCATTAAAAAGGATTCCACAGCCTTAACATGTTACCTTTGATTCAGAGCAAAGGAGCTATAGCAACAGGAAACACTGTTGTTTTCTCTCAGTAGGGATGGCTGAAAACAGCAGCTGTTTTATGAACCAGCATGCTGACAAAGGGACAAAGGGACACATCTGGGAGCTGTGTGAGACAAGCAGGCAACCAGCAAATGTCATAATTCCATTTCAGCCAAGAGCAAGTTCAGATAGACTAGAGAGACAAGGCCACACGCAGGGCAGGAGAGTGGGGGGTGGGGGTCTGGGACGTGGGGAGGGGGCGGGTCGGAAGCCGCCCAGAAAAAACGCTGCACCTGTAAGTCCTCTGTGGTCCCCAATATGAGCAAACACACTGTCAGAGGAGGGGCAGAGCTAAGGCAGGCCTGAGTAAAATCATCCTGTTTTTACCTGGTGAAAGGAACTTGACGTAGAGAAGACACATTTCCAAAAGACCTATATACAGCATCTCTCAAAAACACAAAGGGAAAAGGGACCATGAAATTTAATTTATCTGGTTATAACTCAGTCCTGTTTGCTTGTTAACAAATTCAGTTGATATTAATGTTTTAGTCATCTACCAAGAGCAAAGTGTGCGCAGTTCTACATGAACGAAGTTGTCCTCTACTCACAACTCATACATTCATTCATCCAACTTCATTTCTAGCTCCCTTTGTTGTTACATTTGGCTGAAGGATGGCGTTCTCACCAATGAAAGAATGTACTCCAAGGCTGGCCCATAAAGCCTCTCTCTCACAGTCCTTGCTCTTTTTCTTCATTTGACTGCAGAACAGATTTGTAGGATCTCCTGGAAGACTGAGCCACAGGACAGGAGAGTGAGTCCTTGAATGACTGAATGAGTAGAACACAAATGCTCAACTGATTCCACAGCCCCATTATACGTGTGAGAAATCAACATTTACTGTCCTGGGCCATATACCCAGACTAACAGGTGTGCGTAATGCAACGAGGGCATAGAGAATGAATTACCTTAGTCCCAGGGAATCTGGGAAGGCATTGCAGATGTGAAAACCCTCAGTGGAGTGGAAGGAGGACTAGAAGTTTGCTGAACAGGCAAGGGAGAAGAGAAGGGAATTCAGGGGGCAGGCAGGAACAAACACAAAGGAAGACATCACTAAACAGCTGGGTTATTTGGGAAACTATGTTTTAGTGTGCCTGGAGTGATAGATGGCGGGTGAGGCTTGGGAGGCCCCAGACAAGTGAGGGGCAGGAGTGGGCAAACGATGGCTCGTGGGCCAAATCCAGCCTGCCCCTTGTTTTTATATAGCCTGTGAACTAACAGTGGTTTTGATGTTTTTTAATTGTTAGAAGAAATCAAAAGAATCATGTTTTGTGACACATGAAAATTATAGGAAATTCAAACTTCAGTGGTGATAAATTAAGTTTTATTGGAATACAGCCATGCTCATTCATGTATATATCGTCCATGGCTGTTTTTACACTAAAATGGCAAATGGTGGAGATGAGTAGTTGAGACAGAGACCATATGGCCCACCGAGCCTAAAATATTCACCATCTATCTCTTTACAGAGAAACTTTGCCAACCTCTCCTTTAGAGTCTGGACTCTTATCATGTGTGATAGACTACATTATGATTCCCATACTTTGCTTCTCCTTGAATTCATACTCTGTCAAGTGACTTTGAATTCCATACCACTGGGTGGACTATATTTTCCTGCTTCATCGATGAGGACTTGGCCATGTGACTTGCTTCAGTCAATGGAACATGGGAGAAAGTAATAGTGTACCTGTTCTAAGCCCTGGCAATAATAGAATCATGTTTTTTCTTTTCCTTCTCGTATTTCTCTCATTGTCACTAGAAGGACCCATCCCTCACAGCACAAGAATGAAAAGGACCGTGGAGCAGAGCTACTGCAACTAAACCACAGACTCAAATCTGAAGCAGAGCCACTTGAGCTAATTCTCAGACCTGTTAATTCTCAGAGTGTTAATGCATGTTTATTGTTGTATGCCAATGAACTTCGGAATTGTTTGTAAAGCAGCAGTAGCTGACTGATACATCACGTAACAGCTGTGGAGAGGAAGTTACTAGGTGCAAGCCTAGACACACTTCCTTATAACTAAATGTTGAAGAATATTAGCGAGTTAAGTTTGCCGAGGCCTCGTGCTAAAGGAATGTTATGTTAATCATATAGAAGTCTAGTATGAAAGCAAAATTATTGTGAATTTAGGCAGAGAACTCTTGGCTCTTTTTCCTTTTCTTGAGATCTGAATTAGGCCTCTGACATCCCTTCCCCAAAGTTAAGTGGTCCTATGTTTTCTTAAAAATTTTCCTTTTCTTCCTTTTACTGCTGCTTGTATTTGTTTTGGCATACTTCCGCTATATCCTCAATTGCTCGCTAATAGGGATATGGCCTTCCCCACAATCTGACCTGTATAATTTTAGATCTTGAAAATCTTGAATTCATCTATCCCAGGAAATTCTGGAATATGAATCATACTATGAAATGCCTAAGAAAGGAGATGAGGTAGAACACCAAAACTGTCCCTTTCAGGTTTCTTGGCTAATGCCTGTGTGGGTTGTCATGGTGATTGGAAAGAGATGGAGAACAGGGAAGAGATTGGGGAAGATATTGTCATATTGGGACCTATAGAACCTCTGTGAACATTTGCTTCTTGGAAATTAACTCAGGGAATTGCATCATTCACTAATTTGGTTTCCTGATTGTCACAAGATCAATGAAATCCCTTCAAGAATCTATAAGCTGGGATTTCTTCTTTCCCTTATCCCAGAGTCCAAGGGGCCATGGCTAGGAGAAGAAGCATTCTGGACATGGTAACATTGAAATTTAAACTTGTGAAATTTGCATATCTATTTTTTACATTGAAGTCTCTCACTTTCTCCTTCCAGTTGCCACCTGTCCTCTCATCACCAAAATTAAGCAAATAAGATAGAAACACAAAACCCCAATCATACACAAAACAATTAAATCACAATCTCTGGGGGATGAGACACAGGCATCAATTATCTTTTGAAACTCCTGGGTGATTCCAATGTGCAGATAAGTTTGAGAACCAGTGCTCTAAGCCTTGTGCTTAGTAAAGCAGTATTCTACTCATCACAGGGGCACAAAGAGGCAGGCAATCATGTCATTGTAAGAGTTGGGGGCATTTAGTCCAGACCAACACATGTATCAGATATTTTCAGTTTTAGAGTAACAGAAATCCTGACTCAAAGCAGTTCACTTAAGACCAGTGATAATGTCATGCAAATGGAAAGTTCAGTGGCCGGATTCTTTTTGTCTCTCCATGCTGCCATCCATGGTGTCATCACTGGTGGTTCTACGGTTCTCAGAAGCACCTGGGGCTATATGATTTCTCTTCAGGTTCAGCCCAGGAGATAAAGCTTTCTTTCCCTCAACTATCAGACAGTGTCCTGCCTTTGCCTTGGTTGGATCAACTTAGGTATGTGCCACCCCCCATACACACATTAACAAATTGCTAGATGTCTTAGCCTGGGCTGCTATAACAAAACACCACAGAGTGCAGGGGGGTGGTGCTTAAAACGACATTTATTTCTCACAGTTCTGAAGGCTGGAATATCCAAGATTAAGGTGCCAACAGATTTGGTGTCTGATGAGAGTCCATTTCCTGGGTTGTAGATGGTCACCTTCTCACTGTGTGCTCACATTGCCTTTCTTTGGTGCGTATGCATAGAAAAAGAGAGCTCTCATATCTCTTCCTTTAGTTATAAGGCCACTAATCCCACCATGAGGGCATCACCTTCATGACCTACTCTAAACCTAATTCCCTCACAAAGGCCACCACCTCCAAATACGATCACTTTGCAAGCTGGGGCTTCAACAAATGGATATTTTGGGGGGAGGGTGGTTGACACAGACATTCAGCCCATAACACTAGCTAACTGGACAGGAAACTCTTTTGTACTGATTGCCTTAGAGATAGGTTACAATTTATCCCTGAACCAATTACTAGGACAAGTGTTTTGTTTAGGCCAATGAGGAACTGCTATTAGAACTGGAAGGGAGAATAATTCCACCTAGAAAGCATGGCTGCCCCATAATAGGATATGACTGGATCCTGTTAGGAAGGAAGAAGTATGGGATTGGTGCTTGTTAGGCAATAAACAGATTATCCATTGAAGAGTAGAGACAAAGGAGAAGATGTTTTGAGATTATTTTTTGGTTCCTCCATGGTAGGAGAACAGTATTGGATTTCCCCTAGGAAGAGGAAGCCCTTCCACACTTTTTTTTTTTCCAATTCATGAGCCATGCAGAGAGATGACAAACATCACTGAAGTCTGATCATTCCTAAAAGTTTGGATTTCTTTCATCTTCTTAACCATTCTAGGAAAAGGGGAGCAATATGGGTGTTTTCCACCCAGTCAGCCAGAATATACCAAGGAGTCAGGAACTCCTCATTCTTGGGCCCAAAAGAGCAGACTCTACTTCCTTATGTTAAAAGCAATAGCTACTCTTTACCCCATTGGGAAGATATCGAGTTGCCCTCTGAATGTCTTCAGCAATCCCCCAACCTCAGTATAAGATGGGAGCTACTCTTGTGGGATTAGAGTAGCTCCCTGAGGAGTACGAAATCCAAAACCACTAGAGATTAGTCTCTTGGCTGAGGTAATCTCCAGTCAAAATGCAAATACTCTTTGTAATTATCAAGGAAATCATTAACATCTATAAATCCTTCAGTGCTAACTGGTGGATCGGAGAAAATCAATCCAAGTGTCTCCTAAGAGAATTAAAGAGGAGGACAAGTGGGCGGGTTTTCGACCTTAGCTGCACCTTGGAATTTCCACCAGGTAAATTAAATCAGAATCTCTGAGGGTGAGGCTCTGGTATCAATCTTTTCAAGCTTTAACAGGATTCCAATGTTCGGCTCAGATGGAGATCTGGTCTTGATGAGGGCTTTTGGGAGACCTTTGCCAGGTGAAGCAGCTGGAAGGCTTTGGAAGCTGGAGGGTAGAATAGGTGGAGGTGAAACTGGGATAGAACCAAAGGGAGGGACAATGCTGGAAGAGGAGTTTGGCACCAAAAGCACAAGTATCTCCATCTTCGCAATTCAGCCTTGGTCTCTCTGTAGTCTGTATCTGATGAAATGGTATGTCCAATCCTCTGTTATGCTCTTCTCAAACTTGAATGTTCTACAAATCCCTGGGGACCTTGTAAAAAATTCAGATTCTGATCCAGCGGGTCAAGAATCAATCCTGAGATTTTGCATTTTTACCGACCACTGAGGTTATGTTGCTGTTGATTTGTAGATGAAATTTGCGTAGCAATTATACAGTGTATTATAGGATGTTACCATTTTTCCCACTACAGAGGTACCAGTCTAATTTCCCCCTATTAACTTATAAATCAAATAAGATATAAAATTCAATAAATTTCCTGTTTATTAAAGATTGGACATGACCAGATGACACATATACTTTGTAGGGGAGGAAAAATATCCTCTACCCATCTTAGGTTCTCAGCTGGGTGTCTGTAACAAAAGACAGATTAACAAGAGAAAAGCATACACATTTATTTACTATAATCTTTATGTGGCATAGGAACCTTTATAAGGCAATGAAAATCTGAAGAAATGGCTAAACCTGAGTGTTTTTATACTAGGTTTGATGAAGAGTGGAAAATCACGGAAAAAATATGAAAGGAAAAAAGGTCATGAGCTAAGAGGGAAACCTAGTAAGGCCCCTTCATTCAAATTCCCCTCAACACCCCTCCCTCTGCAGAGATCAAGATGTTCCTTTCTTCCAGGTACAGGGAAGGTACCTCAGCCTCTCAGGAAGATCTTATGACCTGCTTCAGGGGAAAGTCAGAGTACTTTCAGCATCTGCCATTTCTCAAACTACTTCAGCTTAAAACGTTCCATCTGCCAAGGTGCCCTATTTTGAGGTAGCATGTCCTGAACTCATTACCTTCTGTCCCACTATCTGGCCAGACATGAGCACCTACAATGAACCTTTAGAGTTCCATTTGCACCATCTAAGCCATACTTCACTGTTAATTCAGCCTTTCTGATTTAGTAATGTGGAGTTCCTGAATGTTCATATATACTGAGGTCAAAGCTCCGAAATTGAGAAAGAACAGCCAGAGACACAATAAAATAAAAAAACTCTTTTAGAAGGTTGTCACATGTTCCCTTGGAACAAATGACCCATGCAATAAAAAGAAATGGGGCGCAGGGAGCATAGATTGAGGTCAAGTGCCTTAAAGCCTCCAATAAAAGGAAAATACATTTGTAGAAAGCTGAATTAACCAAAAAGTGAACAGCAGGACTTCTAGTTTGCCTAGCAAAATGGACATACTGAATAAAACATTAACATCAAATTGATCCAATGCTGGTGATGTAATGCTGAAATAAATGAGTTTTATATAAATCATATTCTTCTTAAGAATGCTGGCTTCCTACTGCCATCGGCATTTTAGTACAACTGTCCTCTGTCTGGATCAAAAGGAACATTCACATTTTTTTTTTTTTTTTTAGGTAGCACAACAAAAGCTTCAGATTTCTCCAAGGGCCATTTGTAACAATAAGCACAGGTCAGTACTGCCTTCTTATTCAGAGACCATAATCTGAATTTGAATTGGATTTCAATAAAGTAGCATTTGGAGTGCAAATAGGAAAGTAATTAAGGTAACAAAAAAGGTTGTAAAAGTATATGGTTCTCGGAATGCATCCTAAAAACTCTTTGGTTTGAAGAGTACCCCTAGCTGGAACCTGCACAGAATAAGTTGTGCTAATACAGCAGTAAGAAGGTGAATAGTTTTTTAAAAATATATCTTAGTCCTTTAATATTCTTTCAAATCAGCATGCCGGTAATGCACAAATCTTTGCAATTAAATGGAAGGATAAAAGCAATGCACACATGCTTATGCCAGGGAAGCCTTTCCTGTGGGAGTTATCTCTCTTGATCAATAAGCATGGACTGTGGTAACACCGTAAGAGCCATGGGGGACCTGATAACAGGTTTGGCCCCGCAACCTTGAAACACATAAGGAAGATGTGATCTATTCTCTTACTCTTCACAACGGTTCATTCCCTCACTTCTTTGTAAGAGGACCCAGGGATTCCGGACTTGGCCACATAACTTACCTTGGCCAGTGAAATAGGAGGTACCGTGATGTCGACAAAGTTCAAACAAAAGCTTTAAATATGGTTGTGTGGTTTGGCTGAGCCTCTTGCTTTTCCTCTCCACTAAAAATCGGGCAGATTCTACCTTAAGTGTTCCTAAAGTCTGTGTGCTAGAACAAGAAGGCAAAGCAAAGCAAAGCAGAGCCCATCAGAGCTGAGCAAAGCCACAATCCATATACCTGAGCCACAGTTAACTTGTTTCAACATGCAACACAAGTGAGAAATAAATGTTTACGATTGTAAGCCATCAAGTTTGAGGGGACTATTTGTAACTGCAAGCAAAATGGACTAATACAGAAATTGGTATACGGAAATGGCATGCTACCACAACACTCTCTTCCTCCTCTCTGTACACACACACACACACACACACACACACCCCATATACATGCATATATATATGAGCTGTTTTAATTTTATTGGTTTTATTACCTTGTTCATACACAATTTTAAAATGTTTCCTTATTATCTTTAAGAAATAAACATTTATGAGAAGAATGACAGTTAAGGTCATGGATCTGCAATGATAATGCCTATGTTTGAAAACTGGCTCCTATAAAATAGGGATCGTCAAAAAACGAACAAACCACAGAGGCCAAAAATGGAGTCACTTATGCTAGTCCATGTCACCAAACTGGAGCTTAATACCTAATCTAATTGCCATTTCAACTTTCCTCAGGAATGTAGTTTTAACTGGTCAGTCAGGACTTTTCTAGTCAGCACCAATGTGGTAATCTGTCACATGGACCCTCTCCATCCTCCAAAGGAAGATGAAGTGATTGCCCCAATAAGACCCCCTGTCCTTCCCCTGATGGAAGGTGACCATGCCTGGAACAATTCTTTCTTTTCTTTGGCTACTAACTTCCTTGCCCGACCCTTCTTCCCATAAAAACCTTCCATTTCATATAACTCCTTGAGCTCCCCTCTACTTGCTAGATGGGATGCTGCCCAATTCACAAATCACTTAATAAAGCCAATTAAATCTTCGAATTTACACAGTTGGATTTTTGTTCTTTAACAGGATAATAGTTTTTACATCATAAGATTTTTGTGCATATAGAACAAGCTTAGTCACTGAAGGCTTTACAAGAAATCCTGGCTATTACAGAGCACTCAACATGAGACTTATTCATATATTATGTTCGTGCATATTTATAACGTTATGATAAAAATAACGTGTACGAGTTCAGAATGAGTAGCCCCTAAATGTGTCACTTTGATATGCAGATTATTTTGAGCTAAAACAAGGCCCAAAAATACTGAGGAAAAAACCCTGACATTCCTGGTAACTGTGTAAAAGAATTTTGCTAAAACACCTGCTCCAGGAAGAGAGCCACCACCACTGATAACTACATTATGATATGAACTAGGTACAGTAGACAGGGAGGAATCTAGCAAGGCCTGTTTGATGAAATTCTGCTCTGTGTTCCATTGTTTCTGGATGGCCCAGCAAACATTTGTTTACCCAACATTTACTCTTTCCATTCTTCCTGTGCATTGCCTTCCTTCCCTTTGAAGCCCTGGATGCCTAAGCCCATTTCTGGGTCAAGCTGACATATGTACCTCATTTTGTCTGTCTTTGGAATCTCAAGTTTATGTAAATTCCCCATAGCTATGTAATCAAATTTGATTTTCTCCTGTTAATCTGTCTCATGTCAATGTGATTCTTAGACCAGCCAGAAGAATTTTGAAGGGTAGAGGAAAATTTTTCCTCCCCAACGAATGTAAGTTAAAACTGGAAGTCTGTAAGGATAGTTTTCCTTTTATAAAGATTGAATATTTCTCCAGCTAAAAAATGAAACCTTTAAGCTTGTCCTCAGCAGCTGAGTTTAGCTTGTGGCTTAAGGTGAAAAGAGATGAGTTTAGGAACTGATGGAAGGTTAGTGCTGCAGAACAGCATGTTTGTGTGTGTATGAAAGATAAAGAAGTCATAAGCGTGTACCCATTGAGCATATGTGACTGGCTGGTCAGATGTTATAAATATTAATGCAAAAGCTAAGGCAAGAGGAGGACTTAATGCTAGCAGGAAAGTAGAAAAGAGAACCCAAGAAACAAGAACAGTGCCTGGCATAAAATGGGACTCCATAATGCAAGACCTCTTTTTTTTTTTAATTTAAATTACAGTAAGTTAACATATAGTGTAATATTAGTTTCAGGTGTACAATTTACTGATTCAACGCTTCCATACAACACCTGGTGCTCCTCACAAGTGCACTCCTTAATCCCCATCACCTATTCAACCTGTTCCCCTCCGCACCTCCCCTCTGGTAGCCATCAGTTTGTTCTCAAGAGTTAAGAGTCTGTTTCTTGGTTTGCCTCTCTCTTTTTCTCCCTTGTGATCATTTGTTTTGCTTCTTAAATTCCACATATGAATGAAATCATATAGTATTTGTCTTTCTGACTTATTTCGCTTAGCATAATACTCTCTAGCTCCATCCGTGTCATTGCATCTATCTATCTATCTACCTATCTATCTATATCACATCTTTTTTTTAAGTGGGCATGGAACCCAACTCGGGGCTTGAACTCGCGACCCTGAGATAAGACCTGAGCTGAGATCAAGAGTCAGATGCCTAACTGATTGAGCCATCCAGGTGGCGCCCCTATACCACATCTTCTTTATCCACTTGGGCTGTTTCTATAATGTGGCCATTGTAGATAGTGCTGTTATAAACATCAGGGTGCATGTATCCCTTTGAATTAGCATTTTTATATTCTTTGGGTAAATACCTAGTAGTATAATTGCTGGATTATAAGGTAGTTCTATTTTTTTTTAAAGATTTTATTTATTTATTTGAGAGAATGAGAGAGAGAGAGAGAGCATATGAGAGGAGGGAGGGTCAGAGGGAGAAGCAGACTCCCTGCTGAGCAGGGAGCCTGATGCGGGACTCGATCCCGGGACTCCAGGATCATGACCTGAGCCGAAGGCAGTCACTTAACCAACTGAGCCACCCAGGCGCCCGGTAGTTCTATTTTTAACTTCTTGAGGAACCTCCATACTGTTTTCCAGAGTGGCTGTGCCAGTTTGCATTCACACCAACAGTATAAGAGGGTTCCCCTTTCTCCACTTCCTTCCCAACACCTGTTGTTTCTTGGGTTGATTTTAGCCATTCTGACAGGTGTGAGGAGATATCTCATGGTAGTTTTGATTTGTATTTCCCTGATGATGAGTGATGTTGAGCATCTTTTCATGTGTCTATTGGCTATCTGTACGTCTTCTTTGGAAAAATCTCTACTCATGGCAAGACCTCTTTTCTACATTACTTAACTATCTATCTCCTCCAACTAAACTCATCACCCCTTGTCAACTGAACATGACCTGCTTCTGGGTTTGCTCTCAACAACCAAATAACTCATTGTCATGTGACTTAAACTGCAAGTATACTTATTCCCCATTACATTGTGATGTCAGGGTTATGTGATATAACTTGCCCTAACACCAGAATTCATATTACTCTTCTAGAAATCTTTCATAAGGACGTAATAAATGATCAATATTCTGATTTATTTACAATAACATTAAGTGCAGCCTTACCTATAGTAGCAGAACAAAGGAAACATTTTAACAGTGGAGAAAGGCTTAACTAAATTATGGACCACTCATATTCTGAGATATTATGCAGCCATTTAAATTCCTGTTTTCAACGTCCATTAAATGACAACGAAATATATGATTACAATATATCTTAGGTTTTGTTATAAGATTAAGGGATGACTTGCACAATATAATCTTGGTTTTATTAAAATTTATATATATGCATTGACACAAAGGTGAAAACTACAAGGAAAAATATAAAAAATAAATATTAATTATATCTAGGTATCGGATTTATGGGTCACTTGCATTATCTTCTTACTTCTTTTATGGACTTCAAAATGTTCTCGAATAAGCACATCTTGCCTTAATAAATAGAACAAGTACATTGTAGCTAAAACAATTTTATTTAAAAAAATTTTTAAACCATTTTAATTTTTACTGAAAATTCATGTAAAAAACTGTTAAGTTAGGAAGTTGTGCTTTGGGACATTTCACAGAGTGAGTTTCAGGATATGGTTTCAAAAGATGCAGAGCTGATTGGAGCTATAGCAGCCACAGCCCACTCATAGCGAATGACTTGTAACGTGAGCAAGAAAAAAATGTTCCTATAAACCACTGTAAATGAGGGGCTGTTTGTTACTGCAAGAAAGTTATGTCAGATGATAATACATGAAAGCTGCATGACCTTGTTAGTTCTTCTCTTTACTTCTCCTAATAAGATTCATATAATGTTAGACTAAAACATTTTGGGGATCATCTTTTGCCTTCTCATTTTTCAGATGAGTAGACTGAGATTCAAACACATAAAGTAACTAACCTAAAGACACAGTGATTTAATTATAAAACCAGGATGGAATTTTTTTTTTCTCTAGGGCTCCTTCATTATTTTTCTAGTGGATGGGATAACTGAGGGTTTATTGGGAAGATCTTGTATGTTGGTACCCCAACCATTATCCACCTAGGTACCCCCCCTTTTTTAAGTCAGAGTGCTACTGAATAGCACAATTTTTGGCCTCCCTGATGTAGATTACAGGTCCGAATATAAAAGCCATACAAAACCTATATATGTAAAATTTTAGGAACTTATTAAAAGTTACTGAAGGACACCTACACAAATATTTATGGCTAGAAAAGACAAAAAAGAAAATCAAAACAATATAAATATACCACTTCTCTACAAATTGGTCTGTAGGATCAATGTGACTTCAGTGAAAATTCCAACAGATTTATTTTTTAAAATTCAAAAGTTTATATGGAAAAGAGTTAAACATGTCTATATATTCATGAAGAAAAACAGGGTGGGCTTATTTACTTTGGGGGAATATCCTTATTTAATAAAGCCAAAAGTAAGATAATTAGGACAGTGAAGAATTTACACTGGGATAGAACAAATAAAGCAACAAAACAGGAATTTCTAGAAACAGATACAAAGACAGCATTTCAAATCATTGGAGAATAGATGGGCTTCTCAACAAATAGTGGTATGACAATTAGTTAATCTATAAAGAAAAAAATTTTGGATCCTAATCACAGATCATCCACATGATCAGTTCTAGGTAATTTAGAAACTTAAGTGAGGAAAGCAAAACTTTCAAAATTCTAAAAGGAAAATAGGAGACTATCTTTACAAGCTGGGGGTAGAAAATAATTTTATAAACTACATATAAAAGTATGGACTATTAATGAAATAACTGATAAATGTGACTACATTTAAAAAATTAACAACTTCTAGTAATCAAAACATGCTATAAAGAAATTGAAAAAGTAAACCACAAACTGGGAGAAGATATTTGCAAATTATATGACCAACAAAGAATTAGTATCCAAAATACACTAAGAAATTATAAAAGTCCATATAAAGATATAAAAATCCATGTAAGTCCATATAAAGATAAGCAAACCAAGGAAAAATGATCAACAGAACTTTATAGAAGCAAGAAACCTCAATGACCAATAAATTTATAAAAACATGCTTGATCTCATGACACTTCAGAGAAATTTAAAAGAAAACTACAATGAGATGTCTTTAGATTCCAAGAGTGCTATGGACTGAATTGTGTAACCCCCCACAATTTATATGTTGACGTCACCCAATGTGACTATATTTGGAGTAAGGAAGTAATTAAGGTTAAATGAGATCATAAATGAGACCCTAATCTGATGAAATTAGTGTCCTTATAAGAAGATGCACAAAGAGCTCTCTCTCTCTCTCTTAGTCTCTCTCTCCAACCCCAGCCCACCATGTGAGGACACAGTGAGAAGGTAGCCCTCTGCAAGCCGGGAAGAGAGTCCTCATTAGAACTCAACCATGTAGGTACATGATCTTGCGCTTCCAGTCCCCAATACCATGAGAAAATAGTTTTGTTGTTTAAGCCACCCAGTCTGTGGTATTTTGTTATGGTACTCAAGCCAAGACAACCAGATAGGCAAAACGTTTTAAAGTCTGACAATACCAAGTGGTATGCACATGAGTGAGGGGAAATCTTACAGATTCCTAGTGGAATCAGTACTTTGAAAAAATTTGGCACTACTCAGTAATTTTAAAGATAATCTAACTTATAACTCAGATATTCTACTTCTTGCCATTACCCTAGAGAATTTCTTCTATGGGCACACGGTAAACATAAACAAAATCTTCTTAGCCACATTTTTGCAACAGAAGTAAACACAAAACAAAATCAATAACAGTAACAACAATAATAAAAATAATATAAATACCTGTTATAGGATATGGTTAAGAACATTCTGGAATATAATGAATGGAACATTACACAGCAGTGAAAACTAACAACCTAGTACTAATTCATCAACATGTGTTAATCATAGAAACAACACCGAATAAAAAAGCAAGTTGCAGAAGAACACCATTTATAAGAATTTCTAAAAACCAGTTTAACTATACCATTTGCATTTAATTTTCTTTTTATAAGTAGGCTCCATGGCCAGCGTGGAGCCCAATGTGGGGTTTGAAATCATGACCCTGAGATCAAGACCTGAGGTGAGATCAAGAGTCAGATGCTCAACCGGCTGAGGCACCCAGGCGTGCCAATACCGATGTTTTCTATTAAAAAGTTTGTATTCCTGGAATGGATAGTGCACCTAAACCATTTGAATTTTAGGAGTGTATATGTATGTCCCTATGTGCCACAAAGGTAGTAAAGAGAAACAACATAATAATACAAACACTGAAATTGGGTAACGACTACCTTGGAGGAATAAGGGAGAAGGAATCGAGAAAGGACAAAGAGAGGTGTTCAAATTTTGGCAATGTCAAATTTCTTAGCTTGGTAATTGGTACACAGGAGCTTATTTGATTAATATTTTATATGATGCACATATTGATTTGTATTTGCCAAATATTTTATAATAAATGACAAGATTAAAATTATTGGCAAGTGTATTTGGCAATTATATGTGATTTTCTTAATTAATGGGTATATGTTCTTAAGTACTTTTAGACCACACTGGAAGAATATAACTAAAGAAACAAGGTACATGACTCATGACAGACTTTGAATCTGACTAATTGGAATTAATTGCTGAGAGATACCCTGTGAATTGCTCAATTTTATCATTAAGTACAGGGAATGAGAAGCCACTATGAAAAATCAATAAAAATGTACCTTGCCTGATTATTCAATGCTTATGTTTGGCTTCAATTAATTATGAAAATTAAGTAGTTCTTACTATATTGGTAGTTTAATTAAACATTACTTTAATTTGCTAGCAGAAAAAATTAGCTGGTGACCTGAACAGGGAACGCCTTTCTTGTGATATGTTAGCATTTGAAAAAATGATTAGTATGTCTCTTTTGAAGGGAAAGATGTATAGCCTCCTTTTGTAAGACATTTTTCTGCTAAGTGATTCTTACTTTCGTATCAGTTAATATTATACAATAATAAATACTGCATAATATAAAAACATCAACCCTGGAGGGAAAAAAGTAATGATGGATTTGTTTCACAATTCTGTACCGAACAGTCTCCCCCTCCTTTATAAAACTCTTAGAAATGATAGAAAAGATAGAAGATAAATTGACAAATGCATAATTAATCACAAAACAAAAAGAGGACCCTGGGCAAATGAGAACTCTGAGAAAGTTCGGAAAGATAGAAAACCAAGGGGATGATATTGCAAAAGGAAACAATAGGCCCAAATGCTTGGAATTGAGACTTCTATCAAAAGGAGAGAACAACACCAAGCTTTCTTCATGCCTGGATGTCCTCGATACCAGCAGCAGAAAGGGTGGGCTCCTGTGCACTGGTTAGTGAGGTACGGCAGCTAGATTAGTCAAGGATATTCCTGCATGAACTGAGCCACACACTAGCAAAGGGGAATGTTTGTCAGTCTCTTGTGGGAGCAATGAGCAAGGGAGCTTGAGGCAAAGAATAAAGTAGCACTCCTGAGAAGAACGGGGGAACCAATCACAGAAGACAAAGTGCTGAGGGTCAGTGCTTGATTGTTCACCTCCCCATCCTCTTGTTTGACTTCAAATGCATTGAAAATATAAGTTGATGTGAAATGTTGGGGGGTTCGGGAATGAACCATCAAGAAAGAATTCTTGAGACATCTTTGGTGCAAAAAAGGTGGTTTTATTAAAATACGGGGAAGGACCCGTGGGCAGAAAGAGCTGCACTGGGGTCATGAGGAGTGACTGATTATATACTTTTAGGTTGGGAGGGGGTTAGGGAGAGCGAAAGTCTCTAAGGAATTTGGGAGCAAGGTTTGCAGGACCCTGAGGGGCTAGCTCCTATTAAGATAAGGTCTAGCTCCTATTAAGATAAGGTCATTTATGACTGTGTAGTAAAACCTTAGTCATGAGACTCTTCAGATGTATATCAGTGGACCACATATTTGGAGGATGATTGCTAACACCTATCTTGTGTGTGGGGGGTGGTGTGGGTAGAGATAAAGGAAGTTTCCAAAGGGGTTTTTACAAGATCCTGGAGGTCAGGCTCATGTCAAGCTAAGGTTGCCTTTTGCCTTTTGCCTTTAGCAAAGTATTAACATTGACACAGTTGAGTTCCTGGAGGAAGGTCACTCTGCCTGTCTTAAGTACTTGTCAATGGGCTGTGAGTTCTAAGGATATCTATTTTTTTTCTACATTTCTTTTGCCTTTGTCCTGCCTATCACAATGCACTGCAGCATCTCTTGTCTATCAAGAGATCTTGATGACAAAGTTGAGTATACAAGTCCAAATTTCTATACATTTAATGAAAGTCAACTCTGAAAAGGAGACAACAAACTCAGCAAACGAAAGAATTTCTATCCAAGAAAATAGAATAAGAAGAGCAGATGGGATGGGGTTTTAAAATAAGCTTAATTGGTATCCTCAGAGAGTGAAAAGGATTTGTACCTATGCAGAGGAACATAAAATTATCAAAAAGTACTAAATTGCAATCTTAGATATTAAAAATAATAATTATAAAATAATTATAAAATAAAAACCTCAACAGAAGAACTACATAGCAGATCCAGAAATTTCAATATCCTTAAATATTTTGGAAAGGGACAACAGAGATAATGGAAGCATGATTCAATATGTGAGGATTTTCCAGTGGTAAATAAAGAATAGTCTACAGATTAAATGGCACAACCAATTGCTGAGCAAAACAAATTGAACAATACTCTCCCTACTGCAAACACACACCCACCCCCCCCACACACATGTGTACACACGTGTATGTACACATTTAGACATGTCATTATGAATTTTCAGGACATCAGCATTGAAGAGAAAATCCTGGAAGACTGAGTGGATAAAAAATACATGAAAGTATAAAGATTATATTGATATGAAGATAAGCATTAGAAATTATGGGTTCATGGTAATTGAGCAGTATCATCAAAGTGCAGAGCAAAAAAGTCATTTTGACATTAGAAATTTTCATCAAGTTAAAATATCAGTGACATGTGACAGCAAAAATAATATTGTGACACAGAAGTGCTGTACCAGAAACTAATCCATTTGGAAACAATAAAAAATGTATTTGAGCAAGAAGAAAAATGAATACAGGGGGAGATAGTGTGGTTTAAGAGACAGTGCAAAGCAGAGAAATTAGTAAGACTTCTTGTTAAGTCAAAATATGCATTAATGATAAATTTCAAAAGCATATTCCATAATATATCTTCACATCGAGGGGATGATGGAGAGAGAAGATAAATCTGAGCATGCTAGTTCTTTTGGTTTATTCAGGGGAGGCTACATATACCGATTTACTTTAGTTCAGAGGAGGGCCAATAAAACTCAAACCATCAAAGAGCCAGAAAGAAGAAAAAGAGTAGCAAAAAAAGTAGCTATAGTAAAAAGAAAAAAAAAAAAGATGGCCATAATATATAATCGGTCTAAATATATTAGCATTAAAGACAAATGTGTCTATAAACTATGATCAAGGTAAGTACACACATGAATAAAAAGTATCAGGCACAAGACCACAAAATGAAAGGACTCAAAAACGAAAATAAGAAACAGAGAGGAGTCCTGTTCAGGCAATGGCAGAGTCACTTATATCCAACTGTGAGTTCCAGAGATAACAATTAAAAACTGGAAATACATATTTTAAGGAAAAGTGTTTTGGAAGTGTGGTGAATGAAAAAGGCTGGAAGAAACTAGACAGAATTCAAGCCTTGAAAGAAACCTGCACTGGGTTAAATTTGCATTTATATGACTTTTTGTCCACGGGCGCTTTTGCAGACCCATCGTGGGGCTGCTAAAACTCAAGCACAGAGTCACAGTCTGATCTGCTTGAGGAATTCGAAGATGGAGTTTTGAGCTACTAGAGCAGTAGGAAAGTGGGGGGCCTTGGTCTAGAGGAGGGAGCCACAGAAGGGGAAGACCCGAAATCTGCATATTAAGGCCGCCCAAATCCTGTGAACTGCACATGTGTAAGTGAGATTCCAAGATTCCTAGGAAAAGCCAAGATCTGGAAAGCCCCAAGGAGCTGCTGCCTACCACCAAAAAGAGTTTTGAATTTGAGTCCAGCCAAATTAATTGCCTACTAGAATAAAAATCCTCCCTTTTCAATGGAAGGTGATAAAATCTACAATCTCTACAATATTTTTTTTCTAAATTTGGTGAAATATTTTAACTCATGTATCTAAGGAGCTCCCTGAACCCGAGACAGGACGAATACAAAGAAAACCACACCCAGGCACATCATACTCAAGGTGCTGAACACCAGAGGTAAAGAGAAAATCTTGAAGGCAGCCAAAAAGAAATGATACATTTAACACATCGCAATGATTCAGATAATGGCTGGTCTCTCATCAGAAAAAATAGAGGCTAGAAGACGTAGAATTGAAATCTTTAGGTGACAGAGGAAAGAAAAATCAATGCAGAATTCTATTTAAACATCCATTTAAAATGAAGCCTATTTTCCTTTCTTTCCTTCCTTCCTTCACACCTGCCTTCCTTAATAATTTAGTCCAAAAGCAACACAAGGTAGTTGTTTGCAAGAATGACACTGGAACCTATGGGGGTGAGAAGGACCCCTGTGGAGAGGTAATGGCAGCCCAGAGGGTGGTGTCAGACCTTGAGTAAGTTAAGAATGGCGTCTGGGTTGGAGCAGAGGTTTTGATGGGAAGGTTGGTTACATACCAGGGAATTGACCCTATAAGTAAACATATTGAAATAATTGGGGCCAGGTTTCTCACTGTTGGATAAAGGAGGTATTAATAAATAGGGAGAAATTTAGGCTGTACTTTATTGTATTGTATTGGAATTGGAGGTACCAGTGTGAATTCAAATATATATAATCAGTAGAAGTAAGCATGTATAGTACCTAGATCTTGGTTTTAAAATATGGTTCTCTAGTACAATGAACCAGGACTCCTTAGAGAAAAGGCTGGGTCAAGATCAGGACAGGAAAATACAAGATTAGCTTGAAATACCTCATTGGCCAGAAAGTAACAAGTGCTGAAAAATTTATGGGATATTCCAAAAGGATACAAGTGGCAGTTTGAGGACGCTCCTACTAGTCCAATCAAGACTAATTTGAGCACCGAAATAAATGAAGAGATTAATGGATGACTTATTGAATAAACTAAGAGTCCACAAGTCTATACTAATGAAAAAAACCAAATGGATAAATAAATAAACGGTAGAAGAAAAAAAAAACTCTTCTTACAGAAAAAAATGCCAACCAATAAATACAGAATGATGGGGTTAGAAAATCATCAGTGGATGTTTAAACTAATGGGTAAACATCTGATGAGGAAGAGTATTTACCCCAAATTACTCATAATTATATAGGGGAAAAGTAACTTCACAGTGGAGAGCCTGAAAGACCCCACCTTAATCAAGTGAACAAAGTTAACACCATCTATACTGGGGCAAACTAACCTCATGTGCCTTCTGTTATCATACACTAAGAAGGACAAACAACTCAGGTGGTATTCTTGCAAATAAAGAAAAACCTGGAATTTACTCATGAGGAAACATCATGAAGGGCATTCTCCAAGATCATTGGCTTGTATCTTCAACAACATCAGTATTAAAAAGGGACAAAAAGGCTTGGGAATATAGAGAGTTGGAAAGAGTGTCCCTACCATGCTTTTAGACAATGACGAAAACCTGGGGACACTGCAAATTCGTGAGTTTCCTGAGCCATCGGAAAGCTGTTTTCGGAGCAACCATTGACCCAAGAGTCACGAAAAGGCAGGCCCCATTAGGGCCAATGAGAAGCAAGCACTGATTTATCTGGGGTAGACTCAACCACACACCAGTAAGAAGATTTCAACCAGGATAGTTTGCAAATTTACCAAGGTTTTGTGTGCACTGATGACAGAGTGTGAAGTGTCTGAGGACTGCATAATTTGGTGAATCTGAACCCTCTTCGTGATTTTTCTCCACGCCCTACCCCCGGGTGCGCACAAAATCGATTAGAGCAAGTATGAAGATGTCCTTTGTGGAGCAGGTGGGATGGAACAGGAGCAGCCGAGGAAGGGGCACGGACCCTTCTCCTCTCTGTTCCCCATGGAAAGAGATCCTGTCTTAGAATTTATAGAACTGCCAAAGAAGTTCCCTTAGTTCTTTCAAAGTGAAACTTGTATGGAAATCAAATATCACACAGAAAAATGCACAAGTAAGGTACAACTTCATGCAGTTCATAAGTAAACACACCCATGTAAGCAGCATCCACATTGAAAACAAACAAAGCAGAACATTATCCAAAAGACTCCCAAGGTCCTCCACCCCCATGACAGCCCCAGACACTTTTCTTCAAATATAACAACTATCCTGACTTCTAACACCACAGATTAGTTCTGCTCGCTTTGGAACTTTATATAAATGGAATGATGCTGGATGGATGGACAGTTAGTTTTAACATGCCAGGAAAATAAAGATAATAGACCATAAAATAAGCTCCAAATACCAAATCCTTAGTAACAGCATCTCTTGGGTCAGGTAGTATTAGACAATCAACTGAAGACATCAGTGGTGACTAGAAAAGTGGGTCATGTCTGTGTAGACAGCTCTGTGTTCAATCTTAATGCTTTAAGTTTATAGCTGGAATCCTCAGTAGAGAGCATATGCCCACTAAAAAGTAATCTGAAAAGCTTGAAAAAGTTAGGATACACTTGTTAATGTTAGACTGTTATAAATGTTGAAGAAGCTGGGGACTCACTGAAAGGGCACAAAAAGAAGCTGGTAAGAACACAATGGCAGCATCAGAATGCCCAAATCCATCAGGGTGGGAAGAATTGTCCTTTAGAGCAACATCTTCCATTCTCAGCTTCTGAAGTTTTCCCCCTGTTTTAGCTGTAGTAGGCACCAGTGTTGATCAGGAATATGATAGGGTTGCACTTCCTGCCTCCTTGAAGCAGCCATGCAATCTGCTTCAGCCAATACAATGTGATCAGAAGAATCTGTGTCCTCTCTAGTCACCAGCTTTAAAAGCCAGTGACTTGCCCCAGTCCTATCGCTCTGCCGTAGTGATTACAAAGCAAGTGCTCAGGGAACACCATGAGCGGGGGCTCCTGCTGACCAGTGTTATTCATATACCAGAAGTGAGAAAGAATTTTTATGTGCATTAAGCCATTGAGCATTGTGGGCTATTTGTTACTGCAGCATACCTGAGCCCAGGCTTACTGAGGATTGGTTTCCATTTCTTTCTTGAAACAATTAAAAGATTAAATCATTATATGAATTTTCCTTTGAAAGATAAGTATTTGAGATTATCTGAGCTTACAGTGATATTGGTATATGATATTTTTATGTATGAAAATTATTGGAAATCATATGGGCCCACTCAATAGTGACTCAAACGATCACTTATCCATAAAGCTCCCAAGGAGCTTATCAGTATTATAAAGTTTCAAACTCTTTCTATTCTCAATTAAATATCATTTAATTTAACTTAATTTAATTTAATTTAATAATGGACTGATGGGTAAGGCAGGACTTACAAAGTACACTGATGTCAAAACCCTGGTTAGTGAGGAGCCTAGAAAGGAGCAGAATTCTATGAGTGAGCCTGAAGATGGCCTCCATTGGAGCCATGAGTTGTATCCATTTGGTCCAAATTCTCAATTTGCACATCAAAGTTATTCTAGGACTCCCAAAGACAGTGTGAAAAAGTAAGTGGTGAAAATTACATAACTGTGACTTTTTGTTCATTGAAAGTGAAGATCATCCACACCTGCCAGGTGTTGTTTGCACACTTGGAATTGCAAAGAGCAGTGGCTACTTCTCCTTACTGTCACTTAGCAACAAACCTCCAAATCATACAGATAAGCATGGTGGGTGTTGAAATACAAAAATGAGAGAATTTTAAATATCAGGCCATCGAAATCCTTCTTACCTATTTTAAATACCATAATATATTGTTCAATATTAATCTCTGGTTTGTCTATTCAATCACCCAATCAAATATTTATGTAACTTTTGAATTTAATGTGTTAATAAATTATACATTTTTCTTTAAAAATTCATTTAAAATAAATCACATGCCTGTATCATGTACAAACTGTGAAAAGTAAAATTTGTCTTTATGAATTATGATTATTACTATATTTTAATTAAACTTTATATTAAATTATTTGACAGTATAATGATCTTAGATGAAGCATATGTGCACATTTTTCCTTAAAACAATTTCTTTACCTCTTACCAGCCAAAAACGCCTAAGTGATTTAAAAAATGTCCTAAAGAGGTTTATAGGATTATTGTATATTTTTATGAGAGAGGACCAGAAGCCAAGTAAGGTTTGTAAACAGTGTTTCAAGAAACCATTATTATCTTTATGAATATATTTCTAGAGTTGAAAATTCCATTAAATCAGTTGTTACATAATATCGATCCCTCCTAACAATTACAAAGCCATTTGCTGATAAACAAATCACATACTTTCTTGTTTCACTGTTCTCTACAATTATCCAAGTTAAAGGGACTTGCCTGAATTTAGCAGTGTATTGGATCCAGGATGAACCTTCTATAAACTACTCACTCCACTAAACTAGGATCAGGAGTATACCCAAAAGTATTAACGAGGATGTAAATTGTATAAGAAAAATTAAAGAAGCCAAAGACATTTGGTCTAAAGAGAGAAGAAGAAGAAAAAAAAAAGACTAAGGATTGCAGGATGGAGGATGATTACTATAAAATCTTCTAGTATTTTAAGTGGTAAATGAAGATTGTTTTTATAAATCCTCTTCTCACGCAGAGGAAAATAATCATAACTTTCATTTATTGAAGATCTTATATATGCCAGGAGTCAGAAATAGATTAGCTCGTTTCCATTTTGCAACACATCTCAAATTGGGGTTTATCATCTCTATTTTATTTTATTTTTTTCTCTTTCCAAAGATTTTATTCATTTATTTGACAGAGACACAGTGAGAGAGGGAACACAAGCAGGGGGAGAGGGAGAAGCAGGCTTCTTGCTGAACAGAGAGCCTGATGCAGGGCTCGATCCCAGGACCCTGGGATCATGACCTGAGCTGAAGGCAGACGCTTAACGACTGAGCCACCCAGGTGCCCCTGTCATCTCTATTTTAAAGATAGAGAAATTATGTTGTGAGAGAGAGAGAGATCGAGAGAGAGAGAGAGACGGGAAATAACCAGGAAATGCAGGAGTCAGGGAGCAAAATTGTTCTGTATATTTCTACCCAAAACCCTCACTTAGCCACTGTGATCTACTGGGCACATGAAAATAACATAAACTGCAAGAAGACACTGAGAAGATTAAGGGTTTTGTTGTTGCTTTTGTTGTTCTTGTTTTATTTTTGTTGGTTTGTTTTGAAATTTCTGAGCTTCCAGAAGAAAATCTCTGATTTGGGTGTGCTCAGACTAAGGCAGGCTTGGAATTTTTATTTGTAGCCTTGTTTATGTGGGAAGACTCAACCATGTCACAGAACATTTTGAGATCATGTGCCTCAATATTTTGCATTTCACATATCCCTGGAGACCCAGTTGCCTCTAGCCTGGGCTTGGTCTTCTCTTTACTGAGTTGACGCCACATGAGGAAAGAAGCCTTCCTGAGAATGCACAGCTTGTCCTTCAGACAACATCACCATTTGAAACCAAAGCATGGGGAACAATTTTTTTCTCTGCTTCAGGCATTAGAAATGCTATTTCTCCATCAATCCCCCAGCAATGTAAATATGTATTCTGGCCCTCGAAAGACCCCCATATATATTAGTACTTGGTCTGCATATTTTCCACACACACATATTTTACTTTATTATGAATATATGTTCAGACTCACCATACAGGATTCCCTAGTCTGCAAATGCTATAGTCTTGGTCCTCTAAAAGAGTGGTTACTAACCAATTTGAAGTTGCAAAATACTAATTTAATTTGATTTGATGACATTCTTTTCCCCTGAAAATGCCTTATAATTTTATATATTAAAGCTAACATTACTTTCTGGATCTCTTGTTTCTCAAGATAATTGGAGGTGTCCTGTGGTACTACAAAGCCAGGCTGGTAAGGACAGAGGAAGTTGCAAAAGTTAAATTCTAGGATGTATTCAGTTAGCAAGCAGGGCATAATGTTGAACATCCGGTTTATCTTACCTCCTGGAGGTGATAGTGGGTGGACAGTAACAAACTCTCCCCAGGGGAGGCCCTTCTGATGGAGAAAACGAGAAACCTGAAGGTCCAGAGCAAAACTGAGTTGGAAAGCAATGTGCAAGACCAGGTTTCACAGACAAGAACAGGGTAGTGGGAGAGGGCAGCTCAGTGTAGTTCACGAAATGGTTTGCCTGCCATCTTGTCTGGCCTTTATTAAACCAATCCAGCAGCAGTTCATGTGACATTTCTTTGGGGCATCTTAAAAATCCCATGTGGCCCCTGACACATAAATTATAAGTTAATGATGGTCTGCAGTAAACTTGAACCATCTTTGGTACCAGGAAGTGCTGTCCCTGACCGTAACATACATAAGTAGATTGATGACAATAGATTAAAAAAGGAGAAAGGGGGGCACCTGGGTGGTTCAGTCAGTTAAATGGCTGCCTTTGGCTCGAGTCATGGTCTCAGGGTCCTGAGATCGAGCCCCGCAACAGGCTCCCTATTCAGCAGGGAGTCTGCTTCTCCCTCTCCCTCTGCTGCTCCCCCTGCTTGTGCTTGCTCTCTCAAATAAATAAATAAATAAATAAAAAAAAAGCAGAAAGGAAGAGATTGTTGAGAGGGAAATGGGGGAGAATTGAGGTAGTGTTCTGGGTGCTGAAGTGGAAGAGAAGGGGCAATGAAGAGGATGGTTGACATGGGAACAGAGGTTGAGCCATGAAGAATCCCTACATGCTGGCTTTTCCTCTTGTCCCTCCTCAGAACAAGGTCCTGATGAACAAGGGGGTATTCTTTGGAGAAAGGTGAGCAGAGCATATTGAAGAGGCTACCGAGATAGACACCACCTGGGAGGTGAAGTAATACAAAGTCTTTCAAAGTCCTCCTCCCCACCCCACCCCCCACCTTGGTACCGATCCCATCACCAGATAGAATCTCTTTCATTCACCGGCTGTGCTGTTTGGGGAAATCACTAAATCTCCTTAAGCCTTAGCTTCTATATTTGCAAAATTTGAAGACAGTAATACTTGCTTTATGTATTTCATGGATACTCAAGTAAATACCATACAGCAAATCACTTGGCTAATTGTCAAGTTCTTGAAAATGAGTTATTAGTTCACTATTTTAAGATGTTCCTTGGGGGCGTGAGTAAAATGCTCGCCAATGAGCATTAATCTAGTAACACAGACACACACACACTCACACAGAGAGAACACAGCAGCGCTCAAGCTAGGGGTAAACCTACATCTGAAATGTCAGATCTTAAAGTTGGACACACAGCTTCAATCACAGGGACCTGACTATACACTGAGGCTGAGTGGGAAAGTGAGTGTAAAGTTAGGGAGCAGAAACCTGATCCATTGTAATTCAACCTGTTTGGAGAAAGGTTGTGGACATATGATTGTCCCATTTGAACATAGTGCTTCTCAAATATTTTTAAATGACCAATATTTTAAAATTGAAATAGAATAGAATAAAATAGAAAATACCTAAGGGCATCATGTGTTGCCAGGGTGAGAACTCTTTTTAGTTCGTGTGTGTGTGTGTGTGTGTGTGTGTGTGTGTGTGCGTGTGTGTGTGTGTGTGTCTACCCCTCAACTCCAGTGCCTTTCTCTGCTTTGGCGTACTGTCATGGACCATGAAGTTTAGGCTTCTTCTGATTCCCTGCTCACCTGACAAATTTCTGCCAACTATTTGTTTTTGCATGAAGCTTCCCTATGAGGAGAGAAGGCCCTGATCCTCCACAGCCAGACTTCCAACGGTATTTGGCTTGATGTGTAAATTAATTACAGTGGTATTTGGCTTTATGTGTCAGTTTCAATGAACATGAATGATGTGAGTCTTCCCTTAAGGTGGATCCACTTTTAGTGTGGGGAATAAAAACCAAGTTTCTAAGCCAGGACTGGGGTGAAGTCATCAGCTTAAATGACACTGTGGGAAACCTTTTAGTGACACATGACCTTCTCTGGTGACCTCCAACCTTGACTAGCTCCTAGGGTAACCAGCCCTCCCTAGAATGCCTGGGACTGAGAGGGGCTTCCAGGACACAGGATACCCAATATTCAAACTGAGACAGGGGCACCTGGGTGGCTCAGTCAGTTAAGCATCTGCCTTCAGCTCAGGTCATGATCGCAGGGTCCTGGGATCAAGTCCCGTGGCGGGCTCACTGCTCAGCGGGGAGTCTGCTTCTCCCTCTGCCCCACTCTCCCCCGCCTGTGCTCTCTTTCTCTCTCTTTCTCAAGTAAATAAATAAAATCTTAAAAAAATAAAACTGAGATAGTGCCAGGCAAACCGGGATGAGGCGATCTCCCTACCAGCACTGTTTCATATGAGCTGCCGCCGTGATCCTGGCCCGGTTGTCGGGAAGAGGGAGCGATGTGAGGGGCAGGAGGAAAAAGGAGACACTTTCTGCCCACAGGTGGGGACACATGAGCACACAGAGCAGGGGACTCAGCAGCTGCCCAGGCAAAGGGCTTGCATGGCCTACAGTCCCCCATCAAGATCACTCGACTGAGGTTACATCTCCTCAGGTCCCTGCAGAGTTTCCCTTTCTCATTCTCCTGACTGTTCGGGAGCCTCTGACCACATCACCTGTCTGCCCAGGCACTGGTGCAAATAACTGGCAATAGGACCAACATACTGAGGCTGAGGCAAGTCTGGATCCACTGAAGGTTGGTTTCATGCACACACTGCCCTCTTAGTCCCAAACTTCAGACTCACCGAAACCCTAACTCTTCACTAGTTACCTACATGTGGTCTCATATTTATATTGTTCCACCCTATTGTTCGATTCCAGGGTTTACCATCCTTTTACTCAAGAGTCTGCCACCCTGCAGAGTGTAGCCCACGGACGGACACCATTTTTGAGATCCCTCATCCCAGCCTTGGAGCAGACATTCTAGTAAGAGTCACCCTGTCTACACTGGGGACCTCACTCTGCCTCTTTTTCTTTCTTTCTTTCTTTTTTTTTTTTTTTTGAGGAGATGGTGTTGGATACAAACATGACGTTTATTGTTCTTGAGAAGGCAGGTCAGAAAAAAATGTCTTTTCATAAAAGGTTTATACATATTTCCTTTCAAGGCCAAAGCTCAGAGCGACAATTGCGCTGCAGGTTTTTGTCTCAGAGTGTCAGCTTCTTTCACTGAGACAGATTTTGTACCCAGTAAATGCCCAGCTACCACGTCTACAGTTGGATAAGACTGACAAATCTATACAACCTTGTTAACTATCGCTTAATGAAGATAGAGGAAACATTTTCACGAATGATTGTAAGTGTCACAATCAGGTTTGTTCTGTTTTGAGAGGTGCACTTTTAAATTTTTAATTTTGAAATAATTGCATATTTATATGAAGTTTTAAGAAATAATGCAGAGAAATCCTGTATACCCTTTATATACCCTTTACTCAGTTTCTCCCGTTAGTAACATCTTGCAGAACTACAGTACAATATGGCAACTGGGACACTGACATCTACGTAGCCAAAATATGAACATTTCCATCAGTACAAGGATTTCTCCTATTGTACTTCTATTTTTTTAAAAGATTATTTTATTTATTTGACAGAGAGAGACACAGCGAGAGAGGGAACACAAACGGGGGGAGTGGGAGAGGGACAAGCAGGCTTCCCGCGGAGCAGGGAGCCCGATGTGGGGCTCGATCCCAGGACCCCGGGATCATGACCTGAGCCGAAGGCAGATGCTTAACGACTGAGCCACCCAGGTGACCCTCCTATTGTACTTTTATAGTGACACCTACTAACCTCCCTCAACCCCTGAAAACCACTAATCTAGTCTCCATTTCTATAACTTTGTCATTTTAAGAAAGTTGTATAAATAACATCATATGGTGTGCAACCCTTGGGGACTGGCTTCTTCCTCTTAGCATAATTCCCTGGCGTTCCATCCACCTTGTTACAGGTATCAATAGTTCTTTTCTTGTTACTGCTCAGTAGCATTCCATCTAAGCAGCTGTTATATCTTAGGCAAGTCACTCTACTTCTCTTGACTTTACTTTCTCCTCCGTAAAGTGGGGGAGTTGGACGGGATGACACTACAACTTTTTTTTTCAATTGTGAAATTTCTATTTTATGGGTTCTCATCTCCCCGTTGATATCATTTTATGATTATAGAACTCAGCTCACTCTCTTCTCTCATACATTCTGCTTCCAGGCGAAAGGCAGGAATAACAAACCCTGTAGGAGAGGTGGTTAGGGCAGGAAGTGGGAGCAGTGAGCCGATCATGTCTGATGATGTTTTCTCCTGAATTTTATATCTCATGAATGACTACTGGGACAACCATGGGTTTGAGTTATGGGCCCCTCTCCTTTCTCCTAGCATCAAAATGAGCTTCATTACCTGACTTACATTATTTGATTTTTGGCCTAGACTGAAAATCTAGTGGGCCAAGTACAAGGTTGAGGTCATAGCTAAAGGAAACCCTCAAAACAATCTAAATTGTTTAAGTTTTTGACATTTGCCAGAAGCCATCACAATAAAAGTCTACAGCTTTGCAAATCATGTTCCAGTTTAGCGATTATTCATTCCGTATGGGGCTGTGGCTGGTGCTGTGGTGGAGGTGTGGGGAGTGAAATATAAGCCCTAATAGACTGCCATGAATAATGGAGATCCATATTTACATTTGAGAAGAAGCGAAGCAGTACTAGGTTGATAATAACCATCCTCCCATCATTTCTACCGGAAAATTGGGGACCTTCCCTACTGTGCCTCCCTAACACTTACATATTCAGGGCAAGGTAACTGCATAATACCTCTTAGATCCCATCTCCATGTGTTCTTTCTGGAAAAAGTTCACCCCATATACAACTCTGAGACCTAAACTTCCTTCTTAACTGTGCAGCTGCTCATGAGAACTGGGTCGATAATTCTGTATCATTAATTATCTGTGCTTTCACTCAGCTTCTCAACAGAGAACTCCTCCGCCCCCCCACCAGTTGCCTAAGACTCCATATGTCATTTATTTGTCTTGTGTCAATTTTCTCAGTTTTCAGATGAAAATATCTCAGCTAAATGACTCCCGACTCTGCCTCTGCAACTCCCCAGGACATCTCCAGTTATCTTAAGAGGTGTCACAACATTCTTCCCAAACAAAATTCTAATTAATTCATTAATGAAAAAATAAGAACTGTGGAGACAGTAGGAGAGGAGGGAGGACTCTAAGTTGTCACAAAACCTAGCAATGGCAGAGAATTCTATTGCCAGAAGGTTCGGACTTGCTGGGAATGACCCAGTCATGGTAAGCTGCAAGCGAGATTGAAAGAGATCAGACAAATGGAGATTTGAACTGAACTGCCTAATTAGAAATGATTTAGTTTTTTAAATCCGGGCAGTACTGTATTTTCAAGCAAGGTGGGCATTATTTGGAATTATCCATAGAAACAATGTCACAAATAATGATTGCTTTCTTGGGAGACCAAGGATTCCCAGAAGCTGAACTAATGGTATTAGTGTAAATTCTGGAAAGCTGGGTGGGGCGGGAGGAGTCCCTGGCATGCAGACGAGAGGTCCAAGACAGGGATTTACAAAATTTTTCTTTCAGAGCAATATTTAACATAGTTGGGGCTTGGCTTTGATGCTCTTCCATCTTAGCTTCCTTGCTTTTTTCTCTAGGTCCCTGTGTCCTAGTGAAACTTTCAGCTCATCTTCAACAGCCTATTCAAGATGGTCATACACGGGCCCCAAATGCTCGTGTTCTGCCACCTTGATAGTATGCAAGGCAAAACCTTTCCTCGGAGAATTTTGGCCACCCTGTAAGTCTTTAAGATTGCCCACCATTTTATAGGGGCCCTGTTTCCATTCTCAGCTTTCTGCTCCTAATTCCCACTCTAATACCTGACATCTCAAACTCCACATGTACAACTGGGCTCCCGATCTCTTCCCCAATACCCTCTCCTACTACATCTCAGATAACAGTAACTTAATGCATCCAGTTTCTCAGGCCAACAGTCTTGATGTTACTGTTGATTCTTCTTCCTTTCACACCTCACATTCCATCATGCAGCAAATCTAACCACTTTTACCTGTGAACTGCTACTTTGGTAGAACCACCACCATCTCCTTCCAGATTCTTGTAATTGCTTGCCGTAGTCTAACTCATGTCCCTTTTTCTACCCTTGCCTTTATATAGTCATTTCCCAAGAGAACTGCCACAGCAATCCCACAAAATGTAAGCAAGTTCACATCATTGTGGTGCTCCAAGGTTTTGCCATCTCACACAGAGTAAAAATGGAAGTCCTTACAGTATATTACAAGACCCCATGATCTCCCACCATTCCCCGACTGACCTGTTCTCTTACTTTTCTCCCCACAGCCTCCTCCACCCCCACCTCTCTGTGGATCACTGGAGTTCCCTCAACACACCGGGCCAGCTCCTATCTCGTTCCCTCTGTCTTTTCTCAGTATTCTCAAGGCTTGCTTTCTACCAACTTCCAAGCCTTCTTGACAAGCCTATTCTAAATACTGTTCATCTATAGATGAATGAATAAAGAAGTGGGATATATATATATATATATATGTATGTATATAATGGAATATTACTCAGCCATAAAAAAGAATGAGATCTTGCCATTTATGACAACATGGATGGGCCTAGAGAATATTATGCTAAGTGAAATAAGCCTGAGAAAGACAAATACCATATGATTTCACTTATATGTGGAGTCTAAAAAAACCAATGAATGAACAAGCAAGCAAAAAATAGAAACAGACTCATACATACAGAGAACAAATTAGTGGTTGCTAGAGGGGAAGTAGGTGGGGGATGAGGGAAATAGGCAAAGGGAATTAAGAGGTAAAAACTTTGAGTTATAAAATAAATAAGTCATGGAGATGAGGAGTACAGCATAGGGAATTAAGTCAGTAATATTGTAATAATGTTGTATGATGACAGATGGTGACTACACTTAGAGTGATGAGCACTGAGTAATGTATACAATTGTTGTATCGATATGTTGTCCACCTGAAACTAATATAACATTATATGTCAACTATACTTCAATTAAAAAAAATAACATGCAGAGTCAGGGCTTAACCCTGACCTTGTGATAATATTATTCAATGTCCTTATAAAATCCCCATTGGCATACACGAAACTATGAAAGGCCATTTCACACCTTCACTAGTAAATGTTGCAATTACATTCTAAAAATACAGCCATGTTTACCAATTAATTTTAATGAACCAGGTTACAGGTAAGCATTCGCTATGCAATATGTTGCTGATTAAAACCAGAACATTATTAGCATATGGTGAAGTAAATCATCCTGTAGATATTCATGGGAAAGAGCATATTTTAACTCTTAATTTGTTACATTTGACATCAATCAGTTTTAGAAGTTTGCTTCCCATGACTTGTATGGTTAAGCACAAATTTACCTACAATTATTTGGTCCCAAATGTTCTCCACTTACAGATCTCTCCCATTTCCAGGCTCACACCTCTTGTTTTATTCTATATAAGGAGCACCAGAATGGGCTAGTCACAGCTTTGCTTCTCAATGGCTGTGTGACTTTGGACAAATCCCTGTTCTTTCTGTATCAATTGCCTGAGTTGTAACAGGGGAACTACAATGATTCTCTTATTTCCTCCTTCATGGTATATCGTTCATCATAGATACACACAAACTCTCCTTTCTCTCCCCCCTTTCCTCCCTCCCTCTCTGTCTCTCTCCCTCCCTCCCTCTCTCTCTCTGTCTCCGTCTCTCTCTCACACACACATACACACACAATTATTGACAACTTTCTTTGGTTTCTACATTTACATAAGGGGTTGCAAGATAGCACAGAGGGTTCCTGTATATCCTTCACCGAGATTCCTCTAATACTAACACCTTCCACAGCCATGGTACACACATCAAAACTCAGAAATGTTGGTCTCATTTGAAATCACCTTGTGTTCTTCCACTTCTAACATTTTGTTCATCTCATTTCTGCTTCATGGGACACCTCTTCACTATGTGCAGCTCTCTGTCTTCACACAGGAAGTTCTTACGGATCACTCCAAGCCTTCTTCCATTGCAGTCTCCCAGAACTCAACGTCATATGGTAGCTCACATTCTTATTTGACATTATTTCTTCTTATGCCTCATCTTTCCCATAGAAGCGCCTAGCAAGAAGAGACTATATCTGGGGTCCTATAATGATGGAATGGAACAGAGCCTTCCCATGTACCCCCCCATTTCCCCTTGCCCCTGTTGACCATCTCGGACTGTTACGTAAACAAATAACAAACTATTACTGGCTTAAACCTCTGAGATTGTAAGTTTATTAGAGTATTTAACACTCAATGAAGTATTGTAGAGCAAATTAGGTAGAAAAATCACTGTGAGAAGTACATAGTTCTCACAATAAGAATGTCTAAATGGATGGTAAAGTTGATGGTAAATCAATAAATAATTATTTTTGATGTTTACCTACTAGCAGATGGTTATGAGTTGTTTTTTTTTTTAAGATTTTATTTATTTGAGAGGGAAAGAGAGAGAGAGCATGAGAGGGGAGAGACTCAGAGGGAGAAGCAGACTCCCCGCCGAGCAGGGAGCCTGATGTGGGACTCGACCCCGGGACTCCAGGATCATGACCGGAGCCGAGGGCAGTCGCTTAACCAACTGAGCCACCCAGGCGCCCTATGAGCTGTTCTTTGAAGTATGGTCTGTATGCACTGGTTTTTCACTTGAGAAATGAAAAACAGGATGAATTTATGGCTGTATCGGAGATCAGAACTATACGAGTGGGGCCTCAACCTCCTTAGGCCTATGTTGTAGGTAGCTTTCCGCTATCACTACACCCCGAGTCTCATGAGCACTTTTGCAGCCTCTTTGCCCAGGACAAGAAATGTTAATCCCATTTTTCAGATGAATAAATCAGAGCTCAAAGATGTTACATGAATTGCCCAAGGTGAGAGAACGGGTGTTGACAATCTTGGAGATCTCAAGTCCCTAAGTTCCATAAGGCCTCCACCTTGCAATGTGGGGATGCAGCATTACAAAATGATTTCTATTTCTCTTACTGCAAAATACAATTGTTCATCTCCGGGGTTTTATTCATGCTATTCTGACTCCAATGCTGTTGTTTTTACTTTCGGCCACTGTCATGTCCCTGACAGAAGTAGCTCTCTCCCTCCTTTTCTCCCTCCCTCATGCACGTCCACACACCTACATGTATCTCACCTGGCTATGGGGATGTAAAATGGGGTAGCGACCACGGAAAACAGTTTGTCAGTTACTTAAAAGGCTGAACATAGAGTTACGATATGACCCAAAAATTCCACTCCTAAAAATATGCTCGAGAAAACTGAAAACAGGGGTTCACACAAAAACTTGTACACAATGTTTATAATAACCCCAAAGTGGAAACAACCCACAGGTCCATCCATTTGAATTAGGAGTAGGTAAACTGTGGCACATCCATACAATTGAATATTACTCAGCAATAAAAAAGAATGAAATACTGGTATGTGGATGAATCTCGAAGCGTTATGCTACATGAAAGAAGTCACACACAAAAGGACATGTGTTATATGATTCCATTAACATGAAAGGTCCAGAATTAGTAAATCCATAGAGATGGAAAGTAGATTAGTAGTTCCTCTGGGTTAGGGGGAGGGAGGGAACAGAGAGTAAGTGTTAATGGATACGGAGTTCCTTTTTGGCATTCTGGAATTAGACAATAGTGACAGTTGCATAACCTTGTGATTATGCTAAAACCCACTCAGTTGTATACTTTAAATGGGTGAGTTTTATGGTATGTAAATTATAGCACAATTTTTAAAAAGGCAAAAGAGACGTCTTACCTGGCTCACACCTATTTGCAATTTGCTGTTCCACACACGCATCACCTCCTTCAAAGAATCTTCCCTGTATCACCCCCATGTGCTATTGTAACTCCTGGGGAATTAATGTTACCATATTGTATTGTGATGACACCTGTTTTTCCTTTGCTCTTTCAGATTTTGAGCTCTTTGATTAGGATTTATTTTAAAAAGTGCTTTTATTTATTTTATCTATTTATTTATTTTTAGAGTAGGCTCCATGCCCAGTGTGGGGTTTGAACTCACAACCCTGAGATCAAGAGTTGCATGCTCTACTGACTGAGCCAGCCAGGCAACTCTTTATTTATTTTTGTTTAAAAAAATGAAACAGTGCTTTTAAATTTCCCAGAATGTACGGAAAAGGAAATTTTGTTAGTGATTACTAATGTTATTTCAATATTATCAAGAACCCACCAGCTACATGAAATTGA
The DNA here is from genome assembly GCF_009762305.2 of Zalophus californianus. Lineage (NCBI taxonomy): Eukaryota > Metazoa > Chordata > Mammalia > Carnivora > Otariidae > Zalophus > Zalophus californianus. The sequence continues at coordinate 118,624,025 of NC_045612.1, read as the reverse complement.
TTCTTTGATATTTACTGAGTCCTGTTTTGTGGCACTTTACGGTAAATTTTTGTAAATGCTCCATATGTATCAAACAAAATGCACATTCCCTAAATTCCCTATAATGGATAACGTTTTAAACAGTATTGCTCAAAACTTCTATATCCCACAATTCTCTAGTCTGCTTGATCTACCAATTATTGAGGAAAATGTATTGAAATATTCCATTGTGATTGTGAAATTTAAATTTCTTCTTGTAAGTCTTCACCTTTAACCTTACATATTTTGGACATAGATTTTCAGGTGTATATAGGTTGGGAATTGCTATATCATCTGCTGAAGTTTCTTTTGAGTATTATGAAATATTTCTCTTTAAACCTAATGGTATTAATTTTCTTAAAGTTCTATTTTGATTAATATTGGTATATAGCCGTATTTGCTTTGTTTAGGTTGCACTTGCCTGGTATATTTTTATTTTTCCTCTGTGCATGCATATAAAGTAGGCTTTAAAAATTCAATTTGACAATCTCTGCTTTTAACCAGTAAATGTAGGGTTTTTGTATTTTTTGTGATTATTAATGTATTTAGATTTATTCAAACTCTTACTTTGTGCTTTATATCTTACTTTTCCTATGCATGCTTTTTCTCTGTTTTTGTTCATATCGGATTGTTTGGGTTTCTTTACTTTTTTAATCACCTACTACTACTACTTTGGAAATATTTTGGAAGTATCTCCAATATACAGTAGTTGTTACTTTTCAGTATGTAACTTGTATATGTTAAATTAATATTATTAAAATTACTATTTTTATTTTCCTTCTAAATAATACAAGGGACTAAGGCTACTTAAACTATATTCAGTCTTATCCCCTAACTTCCATTTTACATATTATTTCCCAGTATTTAAAGTATAACTTGCTTTTGCTATTTCCCAAATTATTCCATTGTGATTACTGTTTTGTTAGACAACGTGCTTATATTTTTGCATCAATGTCCTTTGGCATCACCATTAATTTTTGTATCTCACTCCTTCCTTCTGTGTTCAGTTTCCTTATTACAGAAACACATCTTTTAAAAAATTATTTTTCTGAGTAAAAGCCTGAGAATGACCAATTGTCTTACAAGTTGGCAGTTTTCTCTCAATGGCTGTATAGCTTTCGTTGGTACTGGTGGATGTCTGCTGACAGATTAATTAATTTATTGCTTTTTATTTCATAGGTCTTATTTCTGGTCAATTCTAAGATGTTCCAAATGGCTTTGATTTTCTGCAGTTTCTCAATGATTTGTCTAGGTGAAAATTAATTTCACTTATGCTGCTTAGAACCCGGAGGGGCAGGGCTCTTGAATTTGAGTGAGCATGTTTTTCATTAATTAAAGAATCAATACAATTTTCTCTTTGTATATTGTCTGTCCTTCATTCTCTGTGTATCATTTCAAAAATTCATATTGAATATGTTGCTCTTGCTATCCTATTTTCTATTTTTGTCAACTTTTCCTTTGTATTAGTCATTTCTTTAGCTTTCTGTGCCGCATCCTGGGTAATTTTCTCGGACCCAAATTCTAGTCAGTTAATCCATGGAGACAGAAAGTAGATTAGTGGTTGGGTTATGGAAACATTTCTCCAGACGAATTTTGTGTTTGGTTTCCCGGGTGTTCTTGGTTCAAGTTGGTACTACAAATATGAACCCCAAATCTGTGTTAGGTGAGGCCCAGGAGCTAAAACTCTCAGATGAGAGCACTCTTACTCAAGACCAGCTTAAGAAAGATGAAGACTCAAAGTTTCTTCTTGTGTCTATCTGCTGAAGAAGGGTGGATTTTTATCGGTTTCACCGTTTGTTTGAGGCTGAGCCCTTCAAGATCTTACTTCCAGCTTCTCACCTCATTCAGGCTCAGGACAACAGTTTTGTCCCTGCGTGGGCATTAAAACCCAAGCCTGCAAATGACTAAGGCATACCAACTCTCCCAGGCAGCCACAGCGCTGGCCCACTTGCTGGCTTCTCTGGGATTTTAGCTCTTTCATTTCTGTCGTCTGTATTTCTTATGACCACACATACTTACTTAAACTATTTTTTCTTTTGAGACTGTCCAGATATTTTTAGCAAGATTTTTTTCCTGCTATCTTAGGCTACCATGTTGTTGGAACCAGAGGTTTGTAATAACTTCATAAAGGGATTCCTTGCATCCAATCTCACAATTCTCAAATCTATTTTTACAAGTACAGCCAGAGAGATGATTTTGAAATGCAAATGTTACTCTCTGACTTAAAAATGTGTCACGGCCCTAAGGAAAAAGATCAACTCCTTGGCATGACTACAAGGTTCCCCAGGATATGAATCATACCTATCTCTAAAATCTTACCCAAGGGGCACCTGGGTGGCTCAGTTAGTTAAGCACCCGACTCTTGATTTCGGCTCAGGTTATGATCTCTGGTTCCTGGGATCGAACCCCACGTCAGGCTCCATGATGTGTGTGGAGCCTGCTTAAGATTCTCTTTTTCCTCATTGTCTGTTGTTGGTGATAAAGGATTGTTTTTCTGCAAATGGGTCATGTTCTCTTCTACTGCAGAGCATTCATATAAGCTGTTCTTTCTGCATAACCCCTCCCCACTTTTAGCATCTCTAATTCTTATTGTTCCTCCTGGTTTCTGCTTAAATGCTACTTCCTCCAAAAGGCCTTCACTATGTACACCCTGATGGCATGTGCACTTGCCACTTCATAACACCCTTAATCTTGTAATTATTGTCCAAGATCTGTCTTTCTGTCTTGGTGCTAAGCTTCCTAAGAAGTAAGACTGTCTATCTTGTTCACTCCTTTGGTCTAGCAATTAATCTAGTGGCTGGCATATAGTAGGCCTTAATAAATCTTTAGGAACAAACAAATGAACAGATTAAGTACTCCATTTGTGAATGGAGTTCCCTGACTGAAGCTTTGCTTAACATCAGACTGCTGCCATCAGTTTTGAGAATGGAACAACTCTTTGAGGAAATTTCTCTTAAAAAAAAAAAAAATATATATATATATATATATAGTGTTATTGGGAGAATTGTGATTCTTGGGAAGTGAAGACTAAAGTGAGGTAGAAACCCAAATTCCTCTTTCAACTCATGCAAGGAAGGCTCTGAGCCGAACAGGCCAGAAGGGAGAAAGACAGGCATGGTTTACAAAACTTCAGGGCTGGCATAGTAATGAGATTCAATCAATGAGAATGCTTGGATGAGACAAAGGAATCTTTTAAAGGTGAGCAGAGATAATTTTCTATTTCTTCTGGATCAGTGACCTCCAGTGGGACTTAGAAAAGGCTTAGGACACATGTCGCCATGTTGTCAAAGAGCAGGTCATCTTGTCATCAAGTACAGAGTAAGCATGGAATCACTGGACTATGAATCAATAATACAATCTGGATTTCATCACCATCATGTCAAGATACTCCTTACACTGCCATCTCCAAAACTATTTATTTTAAGAATCAGGTATTCATTGATTAGAAGACCAGAATTTGTAATTGTGTCCAATACGTTTTTATGACCACGTGAAGCGTGATTCTATTTTCTTTTAACTTGAAGTTTAATCATTCACTGCTTTTGCAGATAACATCCTTTCATGCTAATATTCATTTTTACTGCAGGACACAGAGGCAAGCCTCTTTGTAAAGCTTTCCTTCTGTGTCAAGATATAGGATGAACATTACTTTTGACATGTGGTTTGTCTTTGCTTCTTTTCTTTCATCCTCCTCTTCCCTTTTATTTTTTATTTATTGGCAGAGGCAGAATGAGAGGGAGCTTAAAGAATGAGGTGTTTTCTTTTCAGAGTCTACTAAGTATCCTTTCCCATCGACTCCATCAGGAAGATAAAAAACAAAGCCAAGAAAGTAATTTTAAAAGATAAAACAAACAAAAAGCAAACATTTCAAAAGTGATTATTCTTATTTTCCGAAAAGAGTCCTGATACAGCAGTCTGTGATATAAAAATATGACCATTTGAAAAGCTCTCTGTAGATATATCCATTATTACCATGGGAAGTAGATGTTAGAAAAATTTAAAAGTCTCTATTAGAGGGAGAGAATAGAGTATGAAAAGCAATTCCCAGGGCAGTGATGATATCTAAATTGTCTCCCTTTACTTCCAATTGTTCATAAAATATTGATGAAATTTTCTACTTACTTAATGTGCCTGAAATTCTGATATTGAAGATTCAAGTAGCTTGTCAAAGCTATCTTTTAAGAATTCAAATTCCTTTGGGAGGATTAAGGAATCATTTTCATGTTAGTGTAAATTAGTTCAACCAGACTGCTTTCATATTATCTCAATTTCACTGAATAACTCAGAGATTCAGAGTTTTGATGGGGAAGGGATAGAGTATTGGGGAAGGCATGAAGATACAGATATCCTTTTTTTCATTTTTACATTTTTCTTATTTAAAAATTTTTTTTATTACCATATAATGTGTTATTTGTTTCAGGAGTACGGGTCTGTGATTCATCAGTCTTACACAATTCACAGCGCTCACCATAGCACATACCCTCCCCAGTATCCATCACCCAGCCACCCCATCCCTCCCACCCCCCACCACTCCAGCAACCCTCGGTTTGTTTCCTGAGATTAAGAGTCTCTTATGGTTTGTCTCCCTCTCTGGTTTCGTCTTGTTTCATTTTTCCCTCCCTTCCCCTATGAGCCTCTGCCTTGTTTCTCAAATTCCTCCTATCAGTGAGATCGTATGATACTTGTCTTTCTCTGATTGACTTATTTCACTTAGCATAATACCCTCTAGTTCCATCCTTGTCATGTAAATGCAAGATTTCATTTTTTTGATGGCTGCATAATATTCTGTAAGAGACAGATATCCTTAAGGGAGGGGCAAAAAAGGCAACATAAGACTCATAAAGAGAGATAGGAAAGTACTAAAGTAAAAGGGAATTTTATTCTTCCTCCCAACACCTGAATTAATTCAGTATTCAGGCATTGTATACATAGTATAATAGTATAGTTAATATATATTATACATAATATATATATATATATAGTTAATAATACTATTAATATTAGAGGCTGGCTAAATCACGGTTAATACAGTCTTTTAGAAGCATCTGTATGACCTGGTTGCCATTTAAATATATTTATTGGAAAAGATATTTGGAGGTTGGAAAGATACCTTGAGATTCAAATCTTGATGTATAATCATACTTTTGATACTATAGATTGTTCCTAAGTTGCTATGTGCATCATATCACATCACTTTGGAATATAAACTTTTAGGCCAGATACAGTAAGAACCCAGATGCTTAATTATCAGTTATTCTTTCTTTGAATTCATAAAGAAAACAAAAGTCTTAACATATCCACTCCTTGGCTGGTTGGGGAGAGAAAAACCTCTCTCCAGTACTTTTCCAGACTAATGCTTATTTTTGGAGAGTAAGCTGTTAGAGTCTACTGACATTTATAAGGAAGAAAGAGAAAAATCCTCATTTTTTCAGTTCTCAAGTTGTCACCTATCAGGAACATAGCCAAGAACAAAAAATGTTATAAAAATATCTCTGAGTGACCCAAGTACCAATATGCCCTGTTTTTTACTCATAGGAAAACTACTCAGATTAATCTCAACCCTTATTTACTCTTACTTTACATACACTTCCAGTAAGTCACATTGTCTGGTTTCCAAGTCCAAAACAGTCTGGAAACAGCGAACTAAGAGACGGTATGGGAAGAGGCCCTTATGTAACCTCATGGAACACTGTAAGTGACATATTACTTTTAAGAGAATTTATCTTTATTTTCCTTAAAACATTTTTTTGAAGCTTATCTCTCTTGAGTAAATACTCTTACCCAACTTTAGGGCTGAGCACTTACATTACGTTACTTAATTATCTCTCCCTCAGTTTGATGAGGTAGGAATTACTATCAGCATGCATTCTCTTCCACTTCTCCTCCCTTTACTCTCATAGAACTAAGTGGTTAGTGGGGATATTACATTTATTGAATTCATATTAAATTCATATGATAGGTTATGTAATATTTGAAGGATAGCATGAAAGGTATTGTTCCAGGAAAATTTGCTATCATGATTGCTGTGAAGAGACTATATACATATTCATATATCCTGACCACTCCATCTAACCTCCTGCCCCACCCCACCATTTCCACGGCGGATGATTTTTTCCTCTCATTAGAGAAGGGTCCAGGAAGGACATGGGCAGGTTTCCTGCTTATCTCGCACCAGCAGCCAATCACCACCTTGTGCTTACACAGTTTGCTCTACCCTTAAATTTAGGCAGAACCTAGGCAAGCCTGCAAGCAAATGTATGTATACATACAAAATGTTCTCAAATTCACTAGTAATCAAGGAAATGCAAATTAAAATCTGTTCATATTACTCATAATAAGAATACATTGATGGTAGGAGTAGAAATTTGTAAAACAATTTAGAGATTAACTTGGCAATACCTACCAATGTTATAGCTATCTTATTACCCAGAAATTCTACTCCTAGGTCTATGTGCTAGGATTAACTCTCACACATGCACATACAGACAGAAATAGAACACAACTATTGGAAGCAATTTTATGGTAGAAAAATCAGGAAGAATCCAAATGTCCATCAGCAAGACAGTGTTCCCAGTATTGCTTTTCTACCCAAGAGAATAATAAAGAGCAATGAAAAATCCACTGGCCCAGAGCTACATATATCCACATGTATGAAAATCCAAGTTTAATACTGAATGAGGAAAGCGAGTTTCAGAAGGATACAAACAGTATACCATTTATATAAAATTTAAAACACTAAATATTATTCAAGCAAATATACATACAAAATCAAACTCCAAAGAAATCCTCTAAATCCTAGGCCATGATTACCTTTGGAAAGCGTAAATTTTTATCAAAGAGGCATCAACAAGGAGCATTAATTCTTTCGGTAATATATCATTTTTTTTAAGTTGAGTGAGATGTGCATATGTATCTGTTTTATTATTTCAATACTTCTTTGTATGACTGAAATATTTCAATATAAATTAAAAATATGTAAAATTAAGGGTGCCTGGCTGGCTCATTTGGTAGAGCCTGTGACTCTTGATCTTGGGGTTGTGAGTTTGAGCCCCACATTGAGTGTAGAGATTATTTTATATATATATATATACACACACACACACACACACACACATACACACACATATATAGATAGATAGATAGATAGATATAAAATCTATATATATAAAATACTGGTTACTACTAAGTCACAAAAACTGACACACCAAAGCCAAAACTCTCTTAAACGAATATCATCGAGATGACAATGGAGTTACATGTGAGACAGGAAACCATCAAAATCCTAGAGGAGAACATAGGCAGCAACCTCTTTGACCTCGGCTACAGCAGCTTCTTACTAGACATGTTACTGGAGGCAAGGGAAACAAAAGCAAAAATGAACTGTTGGGACTTCATTAGGATAAAAAGTTTCTGCACAGAGAAGGAAACAATCAACAAAACTATGGAATGGGAGAAGAGATTTGCAAATGGCATATCTGATAAAGGGTTAGTATCCAAAATCTGTAAAGAACTTATCAAACTCAATGCCCATAAAACAAATAATCCAGTTAAGAAATGGGAAGGCATGAATACACATTTTCCAAAAAAGGCATCCAGATGGCTAACAGACACATGAAAAGATGCTCAACATCATTCATCATCAGGAAAATGCAAATCAAAACCACAATGAGATACCACCTCACACCTGTCAGGATGGCTAAAATGAACAAGTCAGGAAACGACAGATGCTGGCAGGGATGCGGAGAAAGGGGAACCCTCCCACACTGTTGGTGGGAATGCAAGCTGGTGCAGCCACTCTGGAGAACAGTATGGAGGTTCCTCAGAAAGTTGAAAACAGAACCCTATGACCGAGCAATTGCACTACTAGGTATTTACTCGAAGGATATAAAAATACAGATGTGAAGGGGCATACGCACCCTGATGTTTATAGCAGCATTATCAACAATAGCCAAACTATAGAGAGAGCCCAAATGTCCCTCAATTGATGAATGGATAAAGAAGATGTGGTATATATGCACAACGGAATATTATTCAGCCATAATAAAGAATGAAATCTTGCCATTTGCAAGGACATGGATGGAGCTAGAGTGCATCATGCTAAGTGAAATAAGTCAGTAAGAGAAAGACAAATACCATATGATTTCACTCATATGTGGAATCTAAGAGACAAAACAGATGAACATATGGGAAGGGGGAAAAAAGACAGAGAGAGGGAAACAAACCAGAAGAGACTTTCAACAATAGAGAACAAACTGAGGGTTGCTGGAGGGGAGGTGGGCAGAGGGTGGGCTGAATGGGTGACGGGCATTAAGGAGGGTACTTGTTATGATGAGCCCTGGGTGTTGTACATAAGTGATGAATCACTGAATTCTACCCCTGAAACCAATATAGCACTAATTAGGATTTAAATAAAAATTTGAAGGCAAAAAAAGCTGACAATAGAGTTGCATTTCCCCAAAATTCAATTACTTGCTAACTTCCACTAATAGAAAAAAAAGCTGAATTTCAGGAAGTAGAAAGGAGCAAATATTCAGACACAAATGGGTACACACACACACACACACACACACACACGCATAGACACACATACTCACCTGCATGCTCATTAATAGCTGCGGTAAAAAAATTCATGTATGAAAAGCATGTATATTATACTTTGAAAAATATGATAAGTAGGCATTTTAATGGCCATAATAAGTGACAACTAGCTTCAGGCAAGAGGACAAAATAATACATTATCCAGAAACAAACTGCAAAAGCTCAGGAGCGTGGAGTGATTTAATGTAGGACCAAATGTTTATGATAATAACATATATTATTATTATTATAGTCTCTGCTTTTATGTCTATAAATCTGTCAGTTTTTCTGTCCATCCTTTTATTCCCTTAACACTACACTTTAACCAATCAAGCAATGTTACAGTCTCTACTTATTTACTTCTAGAAGCTCAACCATCAATAACATACACCTCTAACTCATGCAGATGCATTGATTATTCCTAAGTAGGCTAATAAAGAGGGGCACAGAGGGAATTCCACTCTTTGAACGGTGTATTTCATTCCAGGTCCCTGCTGCCTATGTGAGCAAGGAGAAACGGCTAAAAAGCAAAGCCCACTGCTTTGTACTGGCCTCACCGTATCATGGATCTACAGGAGCAGTTTCTATAGCTGGGAATTAAGGTCTTCATATTGGTTTTTATTTCCAGAGAGAATAGTGTTCAGGAAACTAAAATAACCCATTCTTTTTGCTCAGGATCATTGAGATGCCCTATGACAGAATTCCTCAGTTGTTTGCACCACTGATGTTACGTATCTTCTTGCTCAGATGTAAACTCCTGGATTCAGTCCACTAAGCTCATGTAAATACCTTGGTGAGATTCATTCAGAGTGAAATTTTAGTTTCTTTTTACTCCTGAAGGTGATGGTTCTAATTTTTAGCAGAAATGTGCCCCAGGCTAGCGGGTTCAGGCTTAAACTCATTTCTTGTTCATTGTCAATAGTTGCCTTTTAGGTGGATGTAATGAGTAAAGCTGAGCGGTGAAGTCCACCCAGACAGGATCTTTTTCAAGAAAGGCATGCTGTGTAGACCTCTGTCTCAAAGTAAGGGAGCAACTCGTCACAAGGCTGGCTGAAGCCTTCCACTGACACCTCTACTTTATGATGTATCACAGAAAAAACTGATGATTGCAAGTTTTTATTTGTATGCTTGAACTCGATAAATAGCCCTCAAGATTGCCATAATATGCTAAACTTTGGTGAGTTAATTCATTTCATTAGTTAAAAGCTAGATATCAAAGGGAGAATCCCTGAAGAGAGGTAGGAGTGGATGCGAGAGTAGTACTGTTTTGAATTTTAATGGAAACAGCCAATAGAATGTCAGTTGATTTTATCCATTACTACTCAAAAAGGAAAACCCCAAGGCATAGATGTAAATTTTTAACGCATCTTCACAGTGTTTGGAAAGACCATTCATTCATTTGCGGAGTAAAGAATTTGACTCGCACAGATTAGACATTGTTGGAGAAAGAGATGAGCGCGCCCACTAGTGTTTTGTCTGAGGCTCAGCTAGAAGTTGTCCCTTTTTGTAAGAAGGCGACCCAGGAGGAGACTAAGCGACGTGCTGGAGAAGACAGTCTTCCTTGTGATGTCGCTGAATGAGGTGCTGCCTGGCTGATGGACTGGTTATCACTGCCTGTGGTAGGCTTGCGCAGACATTGGACTTCTATAAATGTAATGCATGCTCCACTCTGGAGCTGTCTTTCTGTACTCCAGAAATTTCTACCTGGCCATCTACTTATTAACAGACCAAAACTACAACAAGACCCTGCAAAAATGTGCATCATACACAATATAATTCAGGGACCTGCTTTAGGAAAATCAGTAAGTGTATGCAACCAAGGCTTCCCTGCAATTATCTATTGACATGAGTATCACTAGTAAACACAAGACAGTGAGTATCCCAGATCTCAGTGCAGTCTGTCAAATGCATCAGGGAACTCACTTAAAAGCAGGCTAAGCCTGATGATATCTGGGTAGAGATCCATTATCTCCTTTGTAAATAGGATATACAAATTCCAAGTCATTACAGCTTAGGTAAGGTAGTTTCCTATTAAAAGATAGGAAGCGGGTGGGGTGCACCTGGGTGGCTCAGTTAGTTAAGCAACTGCCTTCAGCTCAGGTCATGATCCTGTGGTCATGATCCTGTAGTCCAGGGATAGGGCTCCCTGCTCAGCAGGGAGTCTGCTTTTCCCTCAGGGAGTCTGCTTCTCCCTCTGACCCTTCCCCCGCCATTCTCCCTTACATACATACATACATACATACATACATACATACATACATACATACATACATAAAGGAAGGGGGGAAAATTGACGACTGCACGGCTGAGAAAGCACTCTCAAAGTTTTTGTCCTTGACACCTCACCTTCCATTCTTTGCCCCTTTCATAGCTCTCTTCTCAAGAAAATTCCCCCATTGTCTCCTTTAGTTCTTCTATCGTGGATGAGTGTGATCTAATAAAATAATTGAAAACAAGTGCTTTGGTGAGTCACTTTGTGATGTTGGCCATAAATTTCAAAGAGATAATTTGCAGGCTGACATTTTTAAGAGATTTATCACCATCCAAGAGAAGAAACACACCTACTACATTTATTGTATGTGTTGCTACAATATGGTGCTCGTGACTTGATAATCTACAGTTCATGCTGTAGTGGGATTTATCCAAAATGAAGAGATTTCTCTTTCTTCCACAAAACATGTAACACACTATTGACCATATAAAGAGGCAAGTTAAATCTGTGTTATTGAACGTTGAGTTTTTAGACTATCTATAGGGTTCACTTCAAAAAGTGCACATTCTTCTTTTATTAGTAAAATTTTTCCAGTTTGTATTTGTCATTAATCTTACTGTTACATTTTACTGAGACTTACTTTATAATCAACTCGTCAGGCTTCAGGCCAACTTGATATCAAAAGGATTCTCTCAGGGTGGCTGGCATAAGGGGAAGATGAGTGCAGGGTATGTGGAAACTCTCTGGCAACTCTTCTGTAAATCAAAAATTATTTCAGGACAAAATGTTTTCTTTTCTGTTGTTTTGTTTTTAAAGCCTTCTCAGGTGAATTTTTTCATTTGTCAGTGTGTTGACATTGGATTGAATTTTCTATCTGAACTTTATTTTTTTCTTTCTTCTTTTCTGAGACAGCAGGTATGTGCCAAAGAGTGTGGTCAAATATGTGCAACTTTTATGTCAAAAGTACGTAGTCTTGTGAGAGATTTTTTTTTCCACTAAGAAGGGGAAAATAGCCATTTCTTTTAAACAACGAGAGCATAAGACAGTGGGTACACTCTAGAAATCCAGCTGCTTCTTTAGGTCCATGTGCAAACAGTGTTTCTCCTCTTCACATTGAGCAACAAGCTCAAACTTCAGATTACATCATTGGCTACAAATTGTTTTATTAAAAGTTTCTCTAGGATGGCTTTCTTCAAATCCTTTTATTTTTATCAGGACAAAAAATTTAAGCAGAAAAAGTACTCAAATAATTTAGGCAGAAGGGCAAATTAATTTCAGCATATGTTTTCCAATCGGGTTTCCATTTTGTAAACAGAATTACAGAAAGCAAAACTTAGCATAAATGGGTGAATTTCGGGTCTTATTGGGCTGATATCTAAAAGCAGATCAATGGGGTGCTTGCTTCAGCAGCACACATACTAAAACTGGAACCATACAGAGAAGAGTAGCGTCTCTGCGCAAGGACGACACAGAAATTTGTGAAGCATTCCATATTTTTATGTCCTTTAAAATTATGTTCAGTTCTTCGCTTTAATAAAGTCACCCTGGTATCAAAAAAATAAAATAAAATAAAAGCAGATAACGGGGATGCAGACCCTCCTAGATCTCTGATACACACAATATTAGTTACTACTTGGGAAAAAAAGCCTTATACCAAAACACATCAGGAATTGACCTTTCTTTCCTTCTTTTTTTCCCCTGGCGTAGTCATCTTGCTAGCCACATGCACCACGCATTCAGAGAAAGGGCCATTTTAGTATGGCTGCTGAATGTTATATAATGTGCTTCTAGGAAGCACCAATATATATGGAACCCTCTTTTACAAAGCTACACCTTGCACTGGGAATTGGAAGGCAATTTATTTTCAGCGTCTTTCTTTTTCTCTTTGGCTGGAAGGCTCAACCAGCCCTTCCTAGGTAGTCTCCCCTTGGGTAATCTTCCTAGCAACATCTCAGCAAGCAGTCCAATTTCCTTGGACAAGCTACAATTCATGTTATTGGGCAGACTGCAGATCTTCTTGCAAGGCTGTTCTTAATCGAGCTCTCTATTCTGGGAGCTCCTTCAGTCACTTCTACATGTGGGATTACCTTACGGTTTCTCTTCAACCGGAAATGCTCCCACGTTCTAGGTTCATGGGTTTTTTCTACCAACTTCAGACATCTGGAGTGCACTGGCTATGCCCAGAGGGAGGTAGACGACCTCTTTGAGACCTCTAGTCTCTTCTTTCTTGTCTTGATGGGCCAAAATTATCAGTTGCTTATGGTAGGGTGGACATGTTGAATCTCAAATCTGTCAATGCCCCAGGCCAACTTAGAGTCTTTTGTCATCTATAAAATAAAGGTCATAATTCTTACCTCTTAGAGATTTTGTGACAGTTTCACATGACTGATTTCATATCTACATAGATACAGATATATAAAATCCTCCTGCATGTGCTCCATATCTTTGGTTTTCTTACGTTTTCATTTAAATTCCGGTTAGTGAACGCACAGTGTAGTATTAGTTTCAGGTGTACAATTTACTGACTCAACACTTCCATACAACACGTGGTGCGCATCACAAGTGCCCTCCTTAATCCCCATCACCTATTTCGCCCATCTCCCCACCCACTTCCCCTCTGGTAACCATCAGTTTGTTCTTTAGAGTTAAGAGTCTGTTTCTTGGTTTGCTTTTCTCTTTTTTTCCTTTGTTCATTTGTTTTGTTTCTTAAATTCCACATATGAGTAAAATCATATGGTACATGTCTTTCTCTGACTGACTTCTTTTGCTTAGCATAATACTTTCCAGCTCCATCCACGTTGCTGCAAATGGCAAGATTTTATTCTTTTTTATGGCTGAGTAATAGTCCATTGTGTATATATACTACATGTCCTTTACCCATTCATCAGTCAATGGATATTTGGGTTCTTTCCATGATTTGGCCATTGTAGATAATGCTGCTATAAAGATCAGGGTACATGTATCCCTTCAAATTAGTTTTGTTTTCTTTTTGTTTTTTGGTAAATACCTAGTAGTGTAATTGCTGAATTGTAGGGTAGTTCTATTTTTAACTTTTTGAAGAAACTCCATGCTGTTTTTCAAGAGTGGCTTGCCTTTCTGAAAAGGCTCTTGCCTTTTTATGTGCTCCTAGAGTTGGTAGTGGTGGCTACTCTTAGTCCCTCTAGAGGGCAGCCCCAAGCAGTATCCCTGAGGAGCCATCAAGCTTGACCCACTGTGTGGCATATTTCTGCCCAGATGTCTCACTTTTTAGCAATAAGTGGAAAGTCTTTCAGGGGCCTAGTGGAGCAAGACTGATACTAGGGGTGATACTAGGAAATGTTTCTTCAAAGCTGATACTCTACCTGCTGCATCTTGAAACCTAGTCCTTCAGTGACCCAAGAGAGCCCACCAAGCAGGCAATAATTGTCGTTGCTTCCTCCGTAGTGTTGAATGTTGTTACCAGAAGAACTAGGCAAGAACTCCTGGGCTGAGAATCACAGAATTCAAACTGAATCACAGATATTCTCTATTCACTCAAGCCCACAGTCCAAACTAAGTGCGATAATGATGCCAGTTTGTTTATGCACAAGCACATTCTCTGTTATGGATTGTTTAGTTGGCCATGCTGTTCTACCCAACCCATTATGTTCTTTCTTTCATTGCTCCTTACTTTAATTCTATTGACCTTTCAAACTTTAGCTTAAAATCCATCTGTTCCACCAAATCTCTCTAGATCACTCGTCTCAGCCTGAAGTTATGTATCTCTTCTTTGAATTGCTGTTGGCATAGTCATGCATTAGCCTGTGATTATCATCATCCTCTCAAAGCGCCATTTAAAAATTTCATTGTTATCTAATGAGAAACATGTATCAGGCTTATTTTCTCAGAAAAGTTGGCAAACCCTTTGAGAGAATACATTATACCTTTTTGGTATCTGCCATAATGCCTACAATATCTTAGTGGATATGATATTTTCATTTGCATAATGGCTTCTTCAAATACCTGCAAACCATCAACTCTCAAAGATTTCAGCTACTGGAGAAGGTCAAGTGGATATGAATAATCCAACACTTGAATTATTCAAAAATCACTTATATTGAGTTTTAGAAGATATTAGTGGCAGCTACATTCTTTCCCTAATAACTGATTTGTAAAAAAATAATAGTAACACCAACACTCACTAGGCCTTCATGCTTTTCAGTGCTCAGCTTGAACTAATAATGATTCACCCGTATTTCTCCAAGCACCTGTAACAGAAGGTGAAAATATAAAGCCCAGTCAAGGACTGGTTATAAGAAAAGCCTAGGGATTACAGTTTCCTTGGTACTCCACAGAGTACCCACAAGCATATTGGTCTACACCTATGCATTTGCCACATTTCACTTGTGTTTTTCACTGATAATTGTTGCTAAGTGAGAGCAGCACACAGCCTACATTGGCATTCTGGTTTTCCCATTTCTTAGCTGTGTAATCATGGATAACTTACTTAACCTCTCTGTATTTGAGGATACTCCTGAACAAAATCGGAATAATAACAGTGCATATTTTGTAGGTTTTTTGGTATGGGACTTAAAATAGTTTATGTAAGATACTTAGCACAATGTCTCAAATGTTAAAGAGAGAATGAGCAAGTGCAAGAATGCAAGAGAAGAAGAGAGTCACTAGAAGTTTTATTTTCTTCCTTTATTCTCCTAGACTCCAGAGTGTAAAGAATACCAGAGAGGGAGGAGTAGCTACATGTAAAGATAACCCAAACCATGTTCTTCTCTTGGGAGAGAATGATAGGAAAGAAAAGCAATACAAAACCAGTGCAAGAGCAACTCGTAAATGGGTACAGAATTTCTAAGTGTGAGCCATTGGAGGGATGCTATCAGCTACTGGAGGCTACATGTAAACAACATGGAGTGCCTCAACCAATAACATATGTTTGACTTCCAGAAGCTTCCAGAGGGTGGACTAGTTGTGCCTAACTTGATTTACAGGCCAACTGATGATATCATTGAATTCCTGCTATGATGTTGGGGCTGGTGACCCAACGGACATTTAAGGGCTCAAGGGTTTGGAGGGGGAGGTGGGACACAGGTGCAAACATAACTACAGCTTGGAGCAGGAGGAATGTGAATAAAAAAGGAAGCAAGAGTTCAAGCTATCACATAAAAAGTGCCAAATTAGGGCTACAGAAAGAAGATATCACCAGGGTCACCGAGAGAGAACTGTCTGGAAGGGGTGATTTCAGCCAGACGTTGAAGGTTGAATAGGAGGTTAATTTAAGTATGCCACAGCCATGTGTTGTGATAAAAAGAACACTCACTCTTGCTTCAAATAGGCCTGAGGTTAGAAGCCAGGTTCCATTCTTCATGAGCTGCATTTACTAAATAATACATACTTTCAAGACTATTGTGGGAACTATTCGTTAAGTATCTAGTACGGTGTCTGGCATATAGTATAGCCTCAAATACAATAGCTACTATTGGTGACCACAGAGTCTTGGAGTATTTTTTTTTTTTAATGATGATATTGCCGTAAGCACTGGTGAGCACAGCTGTTTCACATTTCCTCTCTATGAGCCTGATGCCACTGCTGTGGTCAACACCTGCAGGGGTTTCTGTACTCACCTCCCTGGAAATACCACAGGGAAAGGACAGCCCAGGTTCAGAGCATCCAGAAGCCCGCGACAGAAGCAAAGGAACAAGCTCAAGCCAGTCATGACGGCAAACTCCAAGGACAGTCAAGGTCCTTGGAAAGGGCTGATCTATACGGAACAATAAATCTGGGACACTTTGCCTTTATCTTTCCTTCCTCCTTCACTCCTTTTCTTCAAGGGGCTTTAGCTCTTCCCATCAATGGATAAAGTCAGCAGCCTAATCAAACTCCTAAACACTAAGAGTTAAGGGATTTATTAAGTCACTCTCCCCACAGACATTGGTGTTTCAAATATTTCAAGGGACGGTAAATGTTTAATTTAAATCATGCATGCCTGAGAGTAGGAGTTTGGGTATTAGCAGTCAGTCAACAATGTGGTTGAGAGTGGGGTGGTTATGACCAGAACTGCTGAATTCATTTGAAAAATTTATACGGAGGAAAGCATGGTGGAGGGAAAAGGTGCTTGCATTTAGAATTAGGGGAGCTACCTTAAAATCCCAACTCCGGCACTTTTTAAGAATTGATCCTTGTCAAGTAATTTTACTCTCCTGTTCTCATTTTCTCCAGTGAGTAATAAGAATGAAAATCCTTAACTTATACAGGATGTTGTGAGGGTTAGACAAGCACTTCTCAAACTGAATGTGTGCACAGACTACTTGGGCATCTTGTTAAAATACAGATTCTGATTCAGGAATTCTGGAATGGGGCCCAAGGTTCTGCATTTCAAATGAGCTCTCAGATGGTGCCAATGCTGCTGATCCAAGGACCCCATTTTGAGTAGCAAGAGGCTGTTAGATAATGTAATTAATGATAAAGTGGGCTTTCTTCCCAGATAATTGGGTGGGAAGAGATCATTTCTCACCCTGGCTTGCTACCAGTTACAAAAATAAAGTCAAGTCGAGGCTGGAGAAATGTAGAGAAGAAAAAATTGCTGTCAGAGTTTTTGGGGAGGGAGCTACTGCTTAATCAGAAAGGCAGAAAACTGTATTTTTTCATCTTGGAAGGAGCTGCTCGGCAATGGCCTGGCCAGGAGTGCTTGAGGGGAAGCCAACGGTACTGTGAGTTTTCCTCATCCAAGCACCAAGCGATCGCTGCCTATGTTTCCTAATGAGGCCTGTCTAGTTCCAGTGTGGCCTTTACTTGCTGTTCATTTGCTCCTTTTTCACTTGGTTGTAAACAGGATTGATGTTTATCTTAGGGAGACCAATCTCTTAGTTTCGGTGTTCTCACATTTCATTTTCTTTCTACAAATGTGAGTGAGCTGGCGTTCTAAAAGTCTGCTTCATAAATAATCTGCTCTCAGAATGATTCCTGCCCCACGCTTCATCCTTTCTCTCTCGCCTTCCTGGTCTTGCTCGCCCTGCTAATGACAGTAAACTACATTCTGGAGGAACTTAGTGCAGTATCAATGCATCCACGTCATTAACACTGTCTCATTTACAGGCTCAATTATCCTACAGTTGAAAAGCACTGTGTATCTATACATAGGATTAAAACCGTCCTCTTGGCGTAGAGTTAGTTAATTTTAATCAGCCGGGAAAGTGTAACCACGCCAGCCAGGGCAATATGACCTCCCGAGTCTATGCACACATTGTTGATAAACACTTGTAAAGCCCCATGTCAGCAGCTAGTCATGCACAAGACATTATAGAGAGGATAATGAGAGCAATCAAAAAGGAAAGCCCAATTCTCCTCTAGCAGGATGGAGAAGACAATGTGAAGGAGGCAAAGGGGAGGGAGGTAGAAGTGGGCAGACAAACGGGTGTCTCACGTGCAAAGTGAAGGGAGATTTGGTGAGCCTGTAAAATGAATTAAAAATTGTGTTAAAAGAGCTTTTGGTAATTTAAAAAGTTAATCCTCGACAACACATTTAAAAAATTAAGGGGTATTTTAAAAACACATTTATTGAGGTAAAATTGACATATAATAAATGTCGTGTACTTAAAAAGTACAGTTTAAGTTTTGACATATGTATACACCAGTGAAACTACTACCACCATCAAAATAATGAACATACCTATCACATATGCTTCCTTGTGGCCCTTTGCAATCCCTCTTCCAGCCCTTCCCATCACATCCCCCATCCCCAGGAAATAACCGACTTGCTTTCTGTCACTATAGTTTGCATGTTATAGAATTTTATATCAATAGAGTCCAATAGTACATACTTCTTTTGATTGACTTCTCTCACTCTGCATAATTATTTTGTGATTCATCCATGTCGTTATGTGTTCATTCTTTTTATTGCTGAATAATCTTCCATTATACGGGTATATCATAGTTTGTTTATACATTAACCTGTTGATAGACATTTGGGTGGTTTCCAGTTTTTGGCTCTTACAAATAAAGCTTTGATGGTAGTCTTTGTGTAGGCATACACTATCTTTTTATCAGATAAATACCTAGGAGTAGAATGGTCAAATCATAGGGCAGGTGTTTAACTTTTGAAAGAAATTGCCACGAACTGTTCTCCAAAGTGGTTGTATATTCCCACCAGCAGCGTATGAAAATTCCTTTCTCCATATCCTTGCAAACACTTGATATGTTCAGTCTTTGTTATTTTAGACCTTTGAATGAGTGTAGTAGTCTCTCACTGTGGTTTTCGTTTTCATTTCCCTATGACAAATGATACTGAGCATATTTATATTGCTTATTTGTCATCTGCATGAAGTATTTTCTTTGATGAAGTGTCTGTTCAATCTTTTCCCCATTTCATATTGGGATATTTGTTTACTTTTTATTAAATTTGGGAGTTTTAAAACACCTTTTGGGTACAAGTCTCTTATTAGAGAGATGGTTTGCAAATATAGAGCTAGCACTTCAGTGGATTCAGAGGTGAATAAGATCTAGACCCTGTTTCTAGGAGCTCACAACTCAACAAAGGGATCAGGACAATAAAAAATAATCACTAAACACCGTGTGAGCTATAATCAAGACCCTTGCTGTGGGAGTGTAGAAGAGAGTACAATAAATTTCACCCAGGAGAGCGTGGAGAGATTTCCCAGAGGAGGGGAACTTAAAAGCTTCGTTTTGAAATGTGAAGAGTTGGGTAAGTTAAGAACATCTGTAAAAGAACATTCTAGGCAAAGAGAATCTGTGCAAAGGCAGGAAGGCAGGTTTGGGAATCATGAGTTCTGGATGACCAGAGGGAACAGGGAAGGGTGAAAGAGGGTAAGACAAGGAAGGCTGAGACTAGCTGGTCAGACTGTGCAAAGTTTTGTAGGTTAGGCTTAAGAATCTGAGCTTCATCTTCAAAGCAACAGGGAGTCTGGTAAAGGGTTTTAAGCTTCAGAGTAAAATGGGCAGATTTGCATTTTAAGAAAATGTCCTGCAGTGATAGTGAAGGATTAGAGGGTAATGAATTCAGAAAGACTGACAAGAACCTAAACAAAGCAGTAATAGCAGGGATAAGGGAGGAGGGAATGGATTCTCAAGATATTTAAGAGGAGGGGTAGCTATTGGTAAATGTTTAGATGTTATGGGTGAGGGAGATGGTGGTATATAGGCTGGCTCCCAGATTCTAGTTGAGATATGGGATGATTTGGGGCACATTCCTTACATCCAGGAATATATGAATTGAAACAGGAGAGGTGGGGAGTATTAGGGGTTCATCTTGTATCGTTAATTGATTCATTAATTCATTAATTTAGCACATTTTTACTGAGTTTCTACCATATGTTAGGAACTAGATATCTGATGGAGATCAAAGTAGATACTGTGATAGCCTTCACAGAGTAAAAAGTCTAGCATGGAAGAGAGAAAATGAAATAGTCCCACAAATGTGTAATTTAAAACAATTGGCTCTGAATTGCCTAAAGTAAAACAAGAGGGTTTTTGGACAGTGCATTCAGGCAGATCTCAGTCTCAAGAAACACTCCCTTGAAGAAGTAAAGTTTAAGGGGAAATCTGAAGGAGGTAGGCTGAAGAAGATCAAAGAATAATGTTTCAAGCAGAAGGAACAAGGCAGGTTAAATACTATAGGTCATCCAGGTGGAGGTTTCCAATAAGTAGATAGAAACGGGTACCCAGAAACAAGGCCTCAGATGGAGAAGTTATCAATCCATGGGTGCAAGTAAAACCATGGCAGAGAATGAGAACTTCGAGAAAGGGCTTGTAGGATGAGGAAAGAATAAGACTGATACTTGACTTGTGGCATATTAATATTTAAAGTGCAGGCAGAGTAGGAGAACAAGTCAGCTAAAGAACAACGAAGAACAGTCAAGCATCCGAGAGAAGTGAGATGAAGCAAGGAGAGAGGAAATTCAATGCCCACTGGGTGGAAATGACTGTTCTGGTTTATGTAATTCTCCTTCCCTCACCCTATATAGAGCCCTTTGCCTGGTATTAACTGAGTCTTTTATTTAAATATACAAAGATTTTATTTATTTTAGAGAGAGAGAGAGAGAGAGTGAACGAGTGGGAAGGGACAGAGGAGGAGGGAGAAAGAATCTAAAGCAGACTCCGCACTGAGTGTGGAGCCCAACACGGGGCCCGATCCCACAACCTCGAGATCATGACCTGAGCTGAAACCAAGAGTTGGATGCTCAACCGACTGAGCCATCCAGGTGTCCATAGTATTAACTGATTTTTTGGATTGTCTTTTGCCAGGCTGAACCAGGTCCCTGCCTCCTTATTTTCAAGGAAGGCATGCACATAAAGAAAAATATTTTTTATATCGGTTCTAATCATTCTCAAGGGAACTTGTTTTGGCATTTTCCCCTTTGCCTGTCATTCTGAAGAGTGATTAAAAATTTGGGATTCATGAAATCACTTTCCAGCATATCTTAAATGTAATTACATTCCAAATTGTGTGCTTTGTGAAATGAGTCAGAATATGGTGGCCATTTCTTCTCTTCCGGGAAGAAAAATCAAGACCCCTAAAAGAAGGTCTTCCCACTCTGTAATAATGGCATGCATCTGTACATGAATAAGAATGTTTGTTAGGCAGGCTTGCTGCAAGGCTCAAACTAACCACCAAAGAAAAACTATTACCCTTCTGTCTGCCTCCTTGCTTCTATGAGTTGGTCCTTCAAAGTCTAACTCATTGTCTTCTGCATAAAATTAACTCCAATATTATAGTCCTCAACTCATTTCCCTTCTATCTAACAATCATTTCCTAAGAACCTGATGTGTACTGTGCACTATGCTAAGCATTATTGAACAATACATTGCCCTGCTTAACTTCAAGCAATTTTGTGAGGTAGGTTTATGACACCCATATTATAGAGGAGGAGGCTGGGTCTTAGAGATGCTAAATGATTTGTCAGATCTGTTGAACTCTAGTATCTTAAACAAATAAAGATCATTTTATCACTCAGGATATGCCCAGTTACGCTGCAGTAACAAACAAACCCCCTGTCTTAATAACAAATGTTTGTTTCTCACTCACATGGTCTGTGCATCCTAGGTTGGTTCTTGCTCCGCCCCCCCATCCTAGGTTGGTTCTGCTAAATGTCCCCTGCCACATGACCCAAGCTATCAAGGATGTCACAATCTTGAAAGTTGTTGATTGTCAAGGTAGAGGGAAAGAGCTCTGGATGGTTCTGTATCAGCAATTCAATGCTTTGGCATAGAAGTGACAGGCATTGCTTCAGTTCACAACTCATTGCCAGGGCTAGTCATTTGGCCCCACCTAACCACAAGCCATTCAGAAAAATGCAAACTGACTCAGGACTTGGAAGGCAGAAGAGTACGAGCTGCACCAATGACCACACAAAGTTAGAGAAGTTCCAAGTATTAGATTTCTGCATCCACTTCAGTGCTCGCATTCCAGATGGTAGTGGATAAAGATGTTAAAATTGTATTGCAAAATCAAAAACAAAATGAGATATCACTTTTAAACCCACTAGGATTGCTATAATCAAAAAGGCAGAAAGTAATAAGCTTTGATGAGGATACAGAGAAATTGGAATCCTCATAGACTGCTGGCGAGAACATAAAATGGTACAGCCACTTCGGAGAACAGTCAGACAGTTCTTGCAAGTGCTACACATGGAGTTACCATATGACTTAGCAATTCTACTCTAGGTATATACACAAGAGAAATGAAAATATATGTCCACACGAAAACTTCTACACTAATGTTCATAGCAGCATTATTCATAATAGCCAAAAGTGGAAATAATCCAAGTGTCCATCAATACCTGAAGAATGGATAAACACATGTGGTATACTGATACAGTGGAATATTACTTAAAAAATTAAAAAAATAAAACAATGCAGGACCGATACATGCTACTACTTGCATGAACCTTGCCAACATTACGCTAAATGAAAGAATCCAGCCACAGAAGATCACATATTTCATTAATCCATTTATATGAAATGTCAACAATAGGCAAGTCCATAGATATAGAAAGATTAGTGGTTGCCTAGGACTGAGGGCATTGGGAGGAAATGAGGAGATGGAGCAGCTCTCAGTACTCGGTTTCTGGCTATTAAGGAGAACTGACACTGAAATCATGATACTGTTCCTAGAAGAGATCCATTAAGAATGGTAACATCTTAGGGCGCCTGGGTGGCTCAGTTGGTTAAGTGACTGCCTTCAGCTCGGGTCACGATCCTGGAGTCCCGGGATCGAGTCCCACATCAGGCTCCCTGCTCAGTGGGGAGTCTGCTTCTCCCTCTGACCCTCTTCCCTCTCATGCTCTCTCTCATTCTCTCTCTCTCAAATAAATAAATAAAATCTTAAAAAAAAAAAAAAAGAATGGTAACATCTGGCAGGAAGGAAATACCTCCCAAGCAAGCATCCTGCAGACCAATGAAAGACATTTTTTCAGGCAAAATTGGGTTTAAATGTGAGGGGGTACGAGGGAGCTGAGATATTTTTATTGTCACTGACCCAAGGAGCAGATCTCGAAGGCAAAAAATAACACTGAAGATCTTGCTATTACTTTAAGCTATGATGAATTTATCATGTGTAGAAACGAATCTGTATTTTGGATTGTTAAAATTCTTCTTCTGAAAAAGTGTAAGCTCCAAAAGCTTGGAGCTATGTGATTTGAGCACCCCAAATTTTATTTATTTATTTATTTATTTATTTATTTATTTATTTATTTATTTATTATGTTATGTTAATCACCATACATTACATCATTAGTTTTTCATGTAGTGTTCCATGATTCATTGTTTGCGTATGACACCCAGTGCTCCATGCATACATGCCCTCCTTAATAGCCATCACTGGGCTAACCCATCCCCCTATGCTCTTCCCCTCTAAAACCTTCAGTTTGTTTCTTGGAGTCCATAGTCTCTCATGGTTCATCTCCCCCTCTGATTTCCCCCCTTCATTTTTCCCTTCCTTCTCCTAATGTCCTCCATACTATTCCTTATGTTCCACAAATCAGTGAAACCATATGATAGTTGACTTTGTCTGCTTGACTTATTTCACTTAGCATCACCTCCTCCAGTCCCATCCATGTTGATGTAAAAGTTGGGTATTCATCCTTTCTGACGGCTGAGTCATATTCCATTGTATATATGGACCACATCTTCTTTATCCATTCATCTGTTGAAGGGCATCTCGGCTCTTTCCACAGTTTGGCTATTGTGGACGTTGCTGCTATGAACATTGGTGAGCACCCAAAATTTTTTTAATGGCATACAGAAGTTTAGGTCTCAGAAATAATTTTCTATGTGACCCAGACACATTCCAAAGTGGAAATCAAAGTATTTGAGACATTAAACTGCCAATGATAAAAATTAACAAAAGTAATTACTCTTTGAAACTTCTGTTCAACAGATGTACATGTAACCTGATGAAATACAGCACTAAGGAATATCTGAGAAACTGTGAACTATATTCATAATTCTGTCTAGGCTGAGACATGCTCCCTAAGCATACTCACCGATTTGAAATGGTCTCAAGACAGTGCAAGCAAAGTGTTAAATAACTGATATTTGCAGACAAAATTCTGTTTAAGAAAATATGACCTTCTTGGGACAGAACCAACTGAGATAAAGAAGGAGGCCCTGGCACCAAGCCCAGATCTCAAATCTTGGGAAAAGATCAACTACTCTTCCCTGTCTAGAACACTTAGAATTTTGACTTGAAACTGTAAGAAGGTTCACCAGGGGTGGGGGCCTGTGGGTAAGGGCTTCCGTCTTCACCCCCACCTTTTCAGTGAAGGGTGATTCAAAATTGGGGGAAGTCCCCTAGGAGAACTTTGGCTCAATGAAATTTGATTTTAAAATACTTGGAAAGAAAAAATTCTCTAGCTTCCTTTGACAAATTAAAAAGGATCCTGAGAAAGGGAAGGGCAAACAGGAAATACAATTCAAACAAGAAATTTTTGAGGACATTGGACCCCCTGAAGGGAAGAGGGATTAAGTCCTTCTGCAAGATAGACTGACGATAGAACCCCCACCCCAACCTTCAGCAGAGCAGCGGCCATTAACAGAAGTGATAACCTCAGGAAATCTGTAGGTGAAACCACATGGCTCTCAGGTATGGGTGTTGCCCCTACCTTAATCCAGATGCTAATTAAACATGGAATATGAAAATCCCTTACCATATCCCAAGCAAGTAGGTGTCCAAGACAGTTAAATTATTGCAAGTCCTAAATTCTGAAACACATAGACTACCAAACTATTAAAAATAAATTACTTGCTTCTGGCTCCTTCTAGATCCAAGTAGGAATCTCAACATGCAACAGGCCTGTTTAGATTTGGGCAAAGTTATATCTCACACTTGGAGATCTTATTATGCCCTATTCACCAAGTTCTCTAGAAGAGAGTAACTGATTATTCCTTTGTAGTAATTATACACAGAATTAAACATTAGAGGGGCTAAAATCCCTGTAAAATGTTGCATAATTGCATCAAAATATTCTATAGCTACAGTTTGCTAAATTGTCATATTTGTTTTATATGTGGATTAAAACTTTGGGAATCTGTCCAAAAATGTTGGGGGACTTGATTGTACAGGGATTTGGGGGATATTCAAATGTAATATGATTACAGAATTACAAATGAAATGTGCTGTAACCCAAATGCGCTAGTGTTTTCTGAGTCAGCTCTTGTAAAATTTAGACAATTCATAGAAATTATTCTACCTGAACTCTTGGGACTAAGTTTTATAAGTGTCTCAAATTTCCCAATATCAATTTGGTTGTATTTTCTAACACTTTTAGTTGGTTTTTGAAAAGGTAGACTGACACAACACTGAGATAAATAATTTCAGTATATTTTGTATCAGTTACCTATTGCCATAATGATGCTACATGACAAACAAAAAACCTCAGTAGCATAAAACATTAAGCGTTTATTGTTTAAGCATTTGGAGTGGTTGGTTAAAGTGGCTCTCTCCTTCTTGGCTAGGCTCACTCACATGTGTGGATCTTGCTCACTGTTGGTTGATCTTGGCTAGCTGTGGCTTGGGTAAATGGGATGACTCAGACATGCTACATGTATCTTTCATTCTCCTGGGTATGTTTTTATGGCAGAGGCAGAGATAAGGGAGGGACTGGCATGCTATTACTTTCACCACATTCTACTGGCTAAAGCATGTCACAGGACCAACTCAGATACAAAAGATGGAAAAATACCTTCTGCCTCTTTAGTGAGAGAAATTGCAGAGTCATGTGGTAAAGGGTGTGGACACAAGAAGGGGAATGCAGGTGAAAAACTGGCACTCCTGACAGATTCAATCTGCTAAATATATATAAACACAAAGGCCTCTACAACTAATGAATCGTTGAACACTACATCAAAAACTAATGATGTACTATATGTTGGCTAACTGAACATAATAAAAAAATTAAAAGTTGTAGTTCAATATGAAGGTCCTCGTGATAAATAATAAATCATGGCACTCTGACCCATAACAATGAAAAATCAAAGAGCTTTGGGAAAAACCTTAAAGGGTTATAATTATCTGTATTGATGCATTCCATGCTATTGCTGGCAAATTCATGGGAATCTAGTTGAATTATTGGGTAGCCTGTGTCTCTGTATTCTTTGGTGTTCTCTTTGAAGGATATCAGGATTTCTTTTTCTTTTTAGACAATTGGTGATGACAGTATAGACAAGGCAGATCATTCAGACTAAGGGACAGTGAACTTTTTCTTTAAAGGGCCAGATAGTAAACATTTCAGGTTTTGTGGGTCAGGTAGTCTCCATCACAACTATTCAACTTGGCCCTTTTAGGGCAAAAGCAGCCAGAGACCACATGTAAACAAATGGGCTTGCCTGCGTTCCAATAAAGTTTTATTTTAAAAAATCAGGCCATGAGCCAGATTTGGCTGATAGGCTGTAGTTTGCTGACCGCTGATCTAGACTTTCATAATCTGGTGCCAATTCCACGATGCTTTAAGCAAAAGAGAAAGAAGAGAAAACAAAAGACTTCTAAATTTGGAGCAACAATATAAATCAAGAACATTGTTGTTGTAAACTATGGCAGGGTACACCAGAAGTTACTGGAAGGGATAAATAAAATGGATTAATACATTCTCATGCTAGAGAAAGGTAAAAAGGATACCTGAATACTTGGATTTTGGAGAAAAAGCGCTTTTTCTGCCTTATGTCAGTGGTTTGAAGCTCCTGTGTCATGTCGCTCTGCTTTGAGTTTCCTTGTGAAATGATACAATGTCCTCTCCCTGGTACCCAGATGTCCATCTCTCCTCGGCCAGGAGGACCGAAAATGATCCTGGAATATCTTCTTGAGGATATACTTTTTAAATATCTGGAGATGATGACCCTTAAAAGGGTCCCTCTCAGGCATACTGTGACAAACTGAACACCAACAAGGAAGCAATGATTACACTAAATTGGGATCAGCTGAGCCCGTGGATGGCATTAAGTCCAGATTGACACTCACAGAAGGCAAACAATAAATATGCACTCAAGAGAATATCCCTACTGCCTACCAATTTGAGTTAATTATTTGTATCCAATTGTCAAAACAGGAAGAGGGTGGAGGACAAGTAATTCAAGGGACAAAGTAATATGGGCCACATCAGTTTGTTTAGCGGATATAATACTTTCCTTTCTTTGGGTAGTTTGAAATTTTTTTATGCCTCTCATGTGAGCTACAAATTAGCATATTCCCATTAGTCATGTCATCTCTCCATGGAGGTCTCAAACAAAAATCCAAAACTGAGTCATCAAATTCTCTCTCTCTCTCTCTCTCACACATAAATATTTCTCTTCCAGAGTTTCATATCTCTGTAAATGAGACACCATCCACCCAACTGAGCTAGCCACACTCTATGTTCAATTGATTTCTGAGTCCTGTGTACTTTTCCACTTACGTGTCTCTCAACTTTATCTTCTCCCCATATATATCACCAGCCTGGTTCAAGCCATGATTTTTTTGTGACCCAGACCACTGTCATGGCTTCCTAACTGGTCCCCTCCATGAAGTTTTGTTTCCCTCTGGCACATTCTCCATTCTCCAGCTACATAAGCACAAATATGGTCATATCAGCATTGTTTAAAACCCTTTGACGCTTCCTAAATCCTTTATAACAAAGACCAGATGCCTAAACTTGGCTCATGAAGCCTTCCATGATCTAACTACAGCCTGCCTATTCTGCCTCGTCCTCCCCCTTTGCCCACTCTGCTTAGCCTTTCTGAGCTGTCTTGAATACACCAATGCTTCTATGCTCTCACACTTACTGTTCTCTCCCCGCACCCATGTTTCCACACTCATCTCTTCTCAACCTCCAACCCATTCCCCTGCTTCCCTCTTGTACTCTCCTTCCCTTTAGAGGGCATTTTCTGTCTTACCAATTGATGTTGCAGGACTCAAGAAAGTAGAGGCTGCTTGCCATTCACACAATGTTGTGTTTCTAGTACCCAGCACCACTCTCGATACATAACAGATGTTCCATAAATAATTGTTGAATGGGTAAGTTAATACTTGAATTATGTTACTATGTGTGACTTTGGTAGGGGTTACCAAATTTCTTTCAGAGAGAAAAGATGCTCAACATCACTGATCCTCAGGGAAATACAAATCAAAACTACAATGAGATGTCACCTCACACCTGTCAGAATGGCCAAAATAACAACACAAGAAACAACAGGTGTTGGTGAAGATGCAGAGAAAGGGGAACCCTCTTGCACTGTTGGGGGGAATGCAAACTGGTGCAACCCCTTTGGAGAACAGTATGGAGGTTCCTCAAAAAGTTAAAAATAGAACTACCTTATAATCTAGCAGTTGCACCACTAGAATACAAAAATATTAATTCAAAGGGATACATGCACCCTGATGTTTATAGTAGCATTATCTACAACGGCTAAATTATGGAAACAGCCCAAGTGTCCATCGATGGATAAAATAGATGTGATATATATATACACAATGGAATATTACTCAGCCATTAAAAAGAACAAGATCTTGCCATTTGCACTGATACAGATGGAGCTAGAGAGCATTACATTGAGCAGAATAAGTCAGAGAAAGACAAATACCATATGATTTCACTCATGTAGAATTTAAGAAACAAAACAAACAAAGGGAAAAAAAAAGAGAGAGGGGCAAACCAAGAAACAGGACTCTTAACTATAGAGAACAAACTGATGGTTATGGGGGGGGAATGGGTGAAATAGGTGATGGGGATGAAAGAGTGCGTTTGTCGTGATGAGCACCGGGTGATGTGCAGAAGTGCTGAATCACTACACTGTACACCTGAAACTAATAGTACTCTGTTAACTAACTGCAATTTAAATAAAAACTTAAAGGAAATTCTTTCAGAGAGACGTACAGAATGTATAATTTGGGGAAAACTACATCTTTGGCTAGACTTGTAATGTTATAAATGTCAGAGTCCATAATTTTCTTAATTAACTTTATATCTCCATAAAGCCTCACATGAGACCATGTGATAAATGAATAGTTTATTATCACAAATTCCCAAGTTCCTTAGTTCCAAATAAGCAATGATTCCCTATTTATTTTTCTTTCTCTTTTTCTGACTAACTTTCTAACTCTGGAAGGTTGTATATTTTTTTTAAAGATTTATTTTTTATTTGGAGAGAGAGAGAGAGAAAGAGAGAGCGGGGCTGAGGGAGAGGGAGAGAATCTCAAGTAGACTCCCCACTGAGCCAGGAGCCTGATGCAGGGCTTGATCCCACGACCCCAAGATCATGACCTGAGCCAAAGTCAAGTCAGATGCTCAATCAACTGAACCACCCAGGCACCTCAGGAAGGTTGTATATATTTCTCCTAATTTGGGACTATAAACAAGTAGTTATTTCCCCTGGGTTCAAAAACTATATATATTTTTTCATTTACAGTCTGATAGGATTTATGAAGATACAGATCTTTTTTTTTTACATTTTTTTATTATTATGTTATGTTAATCACCATACACTACATCATTAGTTCTTGATGTGGTGTTCCATGATTCATTGTTTGCATATAACACCCAGTGCTCCATGCAGTACGTGCCCTCCTTAATACCCATCACCAGGCTAACCCATCCCCCCTCCCCCCTCCCCTCTAACACCCTCAGTTTGTTTCTCAGAGTCCATCGTCTCTCATCTTCTTAACTTCTTTGTCTTGTCAGAAATCACAGACATTCTTTCATCGTGTAAGCTGAAGTACAAATGAAAGATATGGTCTGCCAGCATGTGGAAAATCAACTCTATATTAGCTACACACTGAAGTAGAATAATAAAAAAGAAAATGCACACAACTAGGTTTCAGAAAGGCCACACTCAAGTCCTGGCTCCAGTGCCTCTATAATATGTAACGACATGGCAAACTTACGGAGCCAGAATCCCTTACATGTGAGCTTCACGAAAGCAAGGATTTTGTCTGTTTATCAACGTAGAACCGTGCACCTGGAATAGTGCATTGTACAGCAGATAGTTACTGCCCAATAACTGTTTGCTTAACGAATGAAAAATGAAGCTTTGGGTCACAGATCTTTTTAGTTTCAAGTTGTTACAAAATGAGGTGATATTAACAGTTCTGGCAATTTTAGGAAATTATTGGGACAGGCCAAAACATATGTTTGTAAAGATTTTAAATCTAGAGATAAGTGCACAAGTTTAAGATGTTGTTATCAACGGCTGTGTGGCTTCCCTCTAATGCCTGTAATCTGAATATCTAATTTTACTGGATTATTTATTTCATCACATATGGGAGTTTATGCCCTATCATTGCAGTGAGTGATTAGTGTCCTTTCATTCTAAGTGCATTATAAGTTTGAAGTAAGATGTGAGATTACAGAGATTGCCAGTAATATTCATAACTTGAAAACAGTTTGTGTTTAGGAAAAAAAAATAATTTCAATACAGTGGCAAGTTCCAGGGAGCCTGATTTCACATGGCATAATTTCAAAGACAACAAGGACACATTTGTATAATTAACATGTATATAAAACTTGGCAGTTTTTAAACATTCCATATCCATTATCTAATTTAATTTTTGCAGTAGTCCTCTTGCATGTAGATGGTATTATTTCTATTTCACAGATGAGGACAATGAGGCACAGAGAGAGTAAATAAATTGTCCAAATTCATGCCCTGGTAAGTGACAGACCCTGCCCTTGAACCTGGATTCTTCTGCCTCCAAATGCTTTGCCAATTACATTATATCACTGTGAAGAGTTTAGACCAAAATATGAGACTGGAGGGCGAGTCTCCAAGGCTGCTTTCATTTCTGACACCAACTATAGGTTTCAAGGGGTTCCCCAAAGCACCCTCAGGTTCAAGAATTCACTAGAACTCAGAACTCACTGAAAGCAAATATACTCAGGGTTATAGTTTATTATAGGGAAAGGATATAGAATAAAACCAGTCAAGGGAAGAAGTGCATAGAGCAGAATCCAGGAAGGTTCCAAAACAAAACTTCCATTGTCCTCTCCCTGCGGAGTTAGGATATGTTACTTTCCAGATATCAATACATATGGAGCATCGCCAACAAGGGAAGCTAACTCGAGCCTCAGGGTTTGGAGTTTTTATTGAGAGTCCATTATGTAAGCATGATCAATCATTTGACTGCCCGCATGGTTGATCTTGGTCTCTAAACCGACTGCCACCACATGACCCGAAGCCCACACCCTATGTCACAATGTCAGTCTTTCTGGCACGGCCAGCCCCCCACCTTAAGACTATATGGGCATGGCCAGCCCCCCACCCTAAATCACTTGTTAGACTATTCAATAGGACTCAAGGCACCCAGGCAAACAATGACCCTCCAGCAGGCACAACATTACAAGAGCCCAGAGATTACCTCCCAGAAACAGGGCAAAGGGCAGACCTTTTCTCTGAGCCAGGTCAGATTCTTCACCTCACAAACATGCTGGGAAAGGAGTATGTCTGGAACAGAAAGATGTAGAAAATGAAGACAGCTGGCAAATACTTACGGATATACATGTATGGGTCAACATGGCTTGTTAGAAACAAAATTGGAATCGTCATTTGGTTTTGTGGTTATACTCTCCTCTGGCCAGATCGAATGAATTGGGAAATGTAGGAAGTCCGAGGTGAAAACGATTTTATCATTGCCATGGTTCAGAAAGAGCCCTCTGAGCTTAGAAGAAGAGGTACAACTGTGGAAAGTGATGAAAGCATGAAGCCCATTGTTTGAGGAGGAAAGTCTGCTTGGTTTATGGGTTTTTCTTTTTAGGAGCTCTTAGCTGTTTTCAGTTTAAAAAATTGATATCCATTATGAGACCAGCAACAGTCAATTCCTGGGGCTTTTTGCTAAAATTAGTTTTGATACCTTAAAGAATATTGATGACATTTTAGAGTAGAACGGCCTAACAGATCCAAAATAAAAGCTTTCTAAAAAAGACTTTATCCGTTAGCTTTATCAAAAGGCCAAAAAAGAAATAAAAATGAGTTCTGTTATTAGACGTAAAGGCTCCAGTCATTTCTATTTATACAACTGCTCAGCTTTATCTAGCATAAAATAAAATAGAAGGTATTATGGGTATTAAAGTGCGTATGTATTGAATGGAACACTGGGTGTTATACGCAATGAATCATTGAACACTACATCAAAAACTAATGATGTAATGTATGGTGATTAACATAATAAAATCATATTAAAAAATACTAAATAAAATAGAAGGAAGCAGTACCATATTTCCAAGTGAGCCAGGTGGTGCATACTAATTCCTTTTGGCTTATAATTTATTTTCCTTTGGTATAATTTTTAACCATTGAAGTAGATGATGACGGTTTCTGGTGTCTGGAAACCCCAAGCTATTCCTTCCCATGCCCTCTTCCCAATCCTCTCTCCTCAGAAACCCCCTTTTTAGCTCCCTAAAAATCTAAGATCTCTTTCTTGGACTTCTCTGGGAAGGAGGCAAATCAATGATTACCAGAGTGAATTAGTTTCATGGGTTACTCCTCTTTCCAAGAGCATTTGCAATTAAGAGAATATCGTTGGGATGAAAATTTCTAATTTCTAATTTCTAGATGGGTTTGTTAGTTAGGATAAGCAAAGTTCTGCTGTAGAAACAAACCACCAAATTTCAGTGCATTGACACAGAAAAAGCTGATGCCTCATTCGGGGCACAGATTCATGTGGGTCGGGGGCTTCTCTTGCCTGCCTTTCTTCCAAATCCTGACTCAGGGACTAGTGACTTTTATTTTGCAACGCTGACATCTTGGAGTCCTTTGCTTCTAGCTGTATGGATAGAACAGTGAGAAAGGATGGAACAGGTAACCAGCTCTTAGTTTACTGGGACTGGATATGATACAACGCTTCTCTTCAAGCTGCATAGGTCAGGATTAGTCACAGAGAAGCATGACAGCTGGAAAATGTAGAAAACAAAACGAATATATTTGGGGGATAGAGGGAATTTTAGGAATCTGCAAATCATACTAGCAGAGAATTACCCACTCCACCAATAGATGAGCTCAAGTTTGTATCCAGAGCTCGGCAGGGATGCCTGGGTTGTGCAGTCGGTTAAGCATGGGACTCTTGGTTTCGGCTCAAGTCATGATCTCAGGGTCATGAGATCGAGCCCCACATGAGGCTCTGCACTCATAGCAGAGTCTGCTTAAGATTCTCTCTCCCTCTTCCTCTGAGCCCCCCCCCCCAACTGCATGCTTGTTCTCTTTAAAATAAATAAATAAATAAGTCTTAAAAAAAAGAGTTTGGAAAACCTTTACTGTGACTCTAATGTGAGCCAAGAATTGTGCTAAGTTGCGGGTGTGCATGCATGTACACACACACACACACACACACACACAATGTTGTTATTATCTTCAAGAACATCACAGTTGAGTGAGGGAGGTTGACAGGTAAACCCCTAACTACAGTGTCAATAACAGACGTGTACGAGGAACATTGGTACAACGTGTAACTCTTCAAGATTGCAGTGTGAAGGTGAAAAGTAGGGAGAACTTGCCAAAGGAAGGAACCTTTGGAAAGGTGTTGAAGGAATTTAGCAGGCAGAGAAAGGGGAAGGGTAGACCTGGGAGGAAGAGCTAATGACGTCAAAACGGCAAGAGCGCCTGAGAATGAGGAGTGTTGAAGAAACTAGGAGGGAATGCAGCAGGTTCATTCCCAGGTAGGTTGGAGCAGGACAGGAGGCTGGAGAGCTGGGCGGCGCTCAGCCTTCGCGGGTTCTTCCTTTTGGCCACGCTGAGGTGCCTAGTGTCCTGCGGGCAAAGGGAACCACACGAGTGTTCTTGGCAGGGAGATGATCCATGTCTAAACTACTCCTGAAAGCTTCAAACATTCTTAACCTTTACTGAGCTTTCACCATGAGCCATGCACAGAGTGGAGCATTTCGTGGACATGACCTCGTTTCATCCTCTCAGAAGCTTTATGAGGTATCATTATTATCCCCATTTCCAGACGAGGCAACTTGGGAAACAGAGCAGGCCAGCTAGTTTGCCCAGGGACATACAGCTAGTACGTGATGAAACCAGGATTAAAACCCAGGCGATACGAGGCTGGAGTCAGATCCTTTTATCTAGACCATAGCTGTCCAACAGAAATGGACTCTGAATTATATTTACATTGCATTATATGTAAATATATGGATTATAGATTAAGAAAATTTAAATTTTCTAGTAGCCACATGAAAAAAGTAAAAAAAAAGTGAAATTAATTTTAATAATTTTTCATTTAACCCAATAGAACCAAAATATTGTTATTATTTCAAACTGTCATCAATATAAAACATCGTTCATTCATTATCTCATGTCCCTTTTTTATACAAGGTCTTTGAAATCTGGAATTTGACACTTGCAGCACATCTCCATTCAGACTAACCACATTACCCAATATCCGTCCCATGTGGCAAGTGGCTGCTGTATTGGACGGCATTGACCTTGAAGGATTATTTCCGTGGTTTTATTCTGTGAAGTATTTATTTACGTTTGAAGCACAACAATTTAGCTAAAGGGTACTAAGAAGTCATACAACTAAATGTCTGTCCCTGTTTTCAGGTGGTTTGATTGTAATCACACACATAGATTACCACAAACACACATGAAACAGCTCAATTTCAGATGATTTTCTCCTCTCATGACTTCTAAAGTCCTTCTTTCCTCCTCATGGCAGGACTCAGTAATTCTACCTCAAATCCTACATTAGCACATCTGGCACCGAGAGGTGTCATGGTTCATTGTCAGGACTATAAATGACAGATGGACTATTCACATGCCACATGCACGATCTGTCCAGTATCTAGGAAATTTTCTCTTCCAAGTTTGATTTCCTTCGAGTGATGGTAGGTGTTATATATGCCCAACATGTTTTGAATGCCAATGCGGAAATTCTAGCAATTCCAATTAGGGTCAGCTTGTTGCACTCATGGGAGGAACATCAAACACGGATAATTGAGTTTCCCAAAGAGGGGATGACCTCACTGTTTGCCCTTCACAAATACACATGCTCTCTTAGTCTATTTAACTAAACTCCTGCCTAAATATGTCTTATGGGAAGGAAGAGTTTATATAAAGCCATCGAGTAGTCTCTCTCAAGCCCCCTGCCAGTGGCAGACTTCTTTGTGTCCATTATATACCCTTACTGAAACCTATCCATCTGCCACTCTCATGCCAACCAAGATAATTCAGCCTGGATTTTGAAGTGCACAACACACAGGATAAATCTGTCTGTGGGAAAAAGGTTGTGGTGGCTTATATTATTGCCAGTGGAGTAAATTTTATCTCTTTCAAAGTCTACAATTTAATAAACTTATTGGAGTTTCTATGACTAAAGGATTATCCTGGATATTGGGAGATGACGATCTACAGTAAGCCTCAGTTTCTACATCTATAAAATTGAGGTAATGATAGAACCTGCCTTGTAGAGTTGTCAGAATTAAAGTGTGAAATATAGAAAGCACTTAGCTTAGCAGCTGCAAAAAATAAGTGGTTGATAAATATTCCTTCTCATTGTCTTTGTCTTTTTCTTTCTATGGTTATCATCTTCTTGTGGGAAAGTAGACACATAAATACCTATAATGAAAACCACAGGGCAGCCAATGCTGTTTGTGGTGTAAATCAATACTGGGAGGGTAGAAGAACTATTCATTCTGGTTAGGGTTGGATGTCTTAGTGGAGGTGGTAGCATTTGCCCAAAGGTTTGAAGCATGAGAAGGGAGAGAGAGAAAAGAAGGAAATTCTTGGCAAACCTACAGTGGAAGGGTAGCCCATAGCTCAGGAATATGAACAGAAGGATTGGTGTACTGGGCTGTGGGATTTGGCTTGGAGAATAATTTGGTTCTCAGTAAGGGCCCTGAATATAGGACTGAGAAATTTGGGACTTTCTCAATAAATACATAGCCATGACTCACTTGTGAGACAGGCAATGACAATACAACGTGTGTTTTTTAGAAAGATAACATTGAAGGCATTGTAAAAAACAAAATTAAGATGGAGACCATCTGGGCAGCTTCAAGACATGGCTGATATTTAAGATGGGTCATGAGAAGTTAAACTTTTTTTTAAGATTTTATGTATTTATTTGGGAGTGTGTGTGTGTGTGAGAGAGAGAGAGAGAGAGAAGCAGATTCCCTGCTGAGCAGGGAGCCCGATGCAGGACTCAATCCAGGACCCTGGGATCATGACCTGAACCGAAGGCAGACACTCAATTGACTGAGCCACCCAGGCGCCCCAAAAAGCTAAACTTGTTGACTTGACTTTCAGGCCTCACTCACTATTAGTACAAAGACATTCTCAATAATCAGAAACTATGTCAGTGATTTTTTTTTTACCCTGTGTATTCTTAAGACTTGAAGAATTATAAAATAGATTTGGAAAAAACTGCCAACCCTAGTTAAGACAATAAACAAATTGAAGATCTGTTTTCAGTATCTGGTATAATCACAAACATGCTGCCCTAATGGCAAGAAAAAAGCATGGGAGACTTAAAAAATTCCACTGCCTGTTTCCCACCCAAGGCCAATTACATCACAATCTCTGGGTGTGAAAACCACTGATCTCTGTTAGGTGCTTGATACAAATGTGGATATTTAATAACCAATGACTTATGATTTACGATAATCTATACACAGTGTTGCACACAGATTATCACTATAATTGGTTCAAGTCTTCCCTTCCCTACATGCATTTGTAGACAAGCGACTTATCAAGGAAAAGTTCACAATTCCAATGCCCTTCCACATGGAATTCTTTCTCTTCCATGATAATGAGAGATCACCAGAAGCAAAAGAGTATCAGCCTAGTGTACTTCTTCTAAAATATTCTACCAAAGTACCCACTGTGGCAAAAAAAAAAGTCTACTCTCAGGGAACTAGCAGGCTTATTTTTTTGAACTAAGCCTTTTGTGAATATTACATTTGCACAATATATTTATATCTACATAAACACACACATATCAAATGGTATCTGGGGGTCCTTTCATGCTAAAAACATTCAACATGGACATTTTTTATGATCTTATAAAAGACTGGAAGTCAGAGAAGAGTTGAAACAGGAAAATCCATGAATGAGAGGGGTGTGTGTGTTTTTGTGTGCAGGTTGTTTTGTTTATTAATTCTTTGGGAATCCATTACATAGAGATGTAAATTTACTCAAAGTCTGTATATCTTACTTCTCCTAGATCAACTTTAAAGCTTACATCTTTTTTTTTTTTTAGTGTAGTTGACACATGATGCTACGTTAGTTTCAGGTATACAACATAGTGATACAACATCTCTATTTTATGCTCACCACAAAAAACCTTACTTTTTATTTATTTGCTGATTAGTTGCTTTTTCAAATGGATGTAGTGAACAATTTCCCTACATTGCATTTGGATCATTTGTTTCTGCATAAAGCTATCCCCAGATACAGTGGCTCAGAACAGCAATGAGGTATTACTTCTCAAAAGTCCGTGGGTTGACCGTGCAGTTGCACCTGCCCTAACGAGAGCTCACTGCTGTTGGTTCTGCTCAGATGGCTGGGCCTCTCTCTTCACGTGGTCTTTCATGTCAACTTCTCCAGGATGGCCCCAGGATTTGGGGAGGGCAAAACTCAATGCACACGCATGGCCTCCACTTCAATTGCATTTGTTGATGTCCTACTGGCCAAAGCACGGCACACGGCCAAGTCCAGAGCCCAAGTGGGAGAGGATTATCCAGGGCAAGATTTCTGGGAGGTGTGATTCATAATTTAACAATCTACCAGAACTCCTTGTCCATTTGACAAAAGTGGGAGAGAACACTGATTTGAGGAATGCTATGAAGACATTCTCTCTAAAAAAAAAAAATCTCTTTGGATACATGCACCTTGATGTTTATAGAAGCATTATCAACAATAGCCAAATTATCGAAGGAACCCAAATGTCCACTGACTGATGAATGGATAAAGAAGATGAGGTATGCGCGCGCACGCACATGCACACACGCGCACACACACACACACACACACACACACACTAGAATATTATTTAGCCATAAAAAAGAATGAAATCTTGCCATTTGCAGCAACATGGACAGAGCTGGAGAGAATAATGCTAAGCGACGCAAATCAGAGAAAGACAAATACCATATTTCACTCATATGTGGAATTTAAGAAACAAAACAAATGAACACAGGAGGAAGAAAAAGAGAGGCAAACCAAGAAACAGACTCTTAACTACAGAGAACAAACTGATGGTTACCAGAGGGGAGGGGGTGGGGGATGGGTGAGACAGGTGACGGCGATTAAGGAGGGCACTTGTTGAGCACAGGGTGTTGTGTGCAAGTGTTGCATCACTAAATTCTACACCTGAAACTAATATTACACTGCATGCTAACTAACTGGAATTTAAATAAAAACTTAAAAAAAATCTCCCTTTGTTGTGTTACCAGAGAAACCATCGTCAGAGTTTCATCGCATTTGGATTAAGGCAGGGGTTCTCTCCCGGAGCTCATTTCAGAACAATTGCGGTATTTTCTCAAAAGACAGGTACCGGGCTCCCCACCAAAGCAACCGGATCAAATCACTCCATAGTTGATTTTGATGTACGCACGCCCTGGTTAAGGCTGACTGAATTACGAATCCCATTTTCAGTAACGACCACAGTTAACTTGTGCGAGACCAAAGCAAAAGGGAAAGGCCACTTCCTGAGGGGCAAGGCCAGTTCCTCGGGGTGAGAGTGGGGCGGGGAGGTAACTCACCGCAGTCTAGGAGGCCTCCCTTTCAGGTCCTGCAGAAGCGGTGGGGCTCCTCACCGAGCATGCGACGGAGAAAGGTTGTCAGTGCTAGTTTTGTTCTCCAGTCTCTCAACCCAAACTGAGAGTTTCGTTTTAGCATTTTGTTACCAAAAATGTAAACGACTAATCCTTAGGAAGCTCGTAATCCCTTTACACTGTATTTTAGGTAAGTAGCACCAGGTGAACAAAAGCAGTCACTTGCTGATGTGCTTAGGGCTCACTCTTGTTGAAGAGAGCCAATATCATAGATTAGCACGTCATGAACTTATCCATTTAAAGGCTACAAAATACTTGAAGGGATTAAAACCACACTAATGAGCTACTCATTGGTGACTAGGAAAAAGTAAGAACTCATTTAACACCAGACTTAACTATGATCTTAATTTAACTCCAGTTTGTCTTTGAAAGTTGGATAAAGCAATTTGCGAAGTTTTCTCCTACTGTTTCTCTTGCCGACCAAGGCCTCTGAGGTTTTGGAGCAGCGCATGGGCCTTCTCATCCCCCTATGCTATAACTGTGTAAGTACACACGCTCTGGCTGCTCAGGGGGGAGCACTTGCTTGCCCTTCTAACATCCTTACGTCCTCTCCTCCAGTTGGCAAAGGCGAGGGGGAAAAATAGCAGACCTCGTTGTGACTTTCCAGGTCTCAAGTTGAGAAAGTAATTGACTCGAACCACCTCTTCTTTTCTTCGAAGAAGCCTACATTGGCATGCATAATTGTTATAAATGCTGACTTCAATCACATGCTTAAGATTATCCATTAACCATTCAAACAGGCACCTGGCTCCTTTTGAAACCGGTCTATTTGTAAAGGGCTACACCCCCTTTTTATTTTTGGACACTGCCTTTGAAATTCATTTAAAAATAACTGTTTCCAAATGAGCAGGTAAAGGCATTGTTGAATGCACTGGAGGATGCAATTGGAGATGGGAAAAGCTGAGGGCTTTTTACAAATGCACGACTCAGTCATCATGCAGATCACATAGGAGCCTGTTGAGCAGAGAAATAGCACTGATTTGATTCAGAAAACTGGACCTATAATTCTGGCTCTATCATCAATTATATTTGAAGTCTTGAACATGTCATTTCACCATGTGGGGATTTATCTTCGCGTGGTAAAAATAGGGTGGTGGCGGACTAGTTCATTCTGAAAGTGATTACCAGGGCTAATAGTTGACAGTTATGAGCACATTGTACTTTTGTTGATACTGATTTGATTCAGGGTCCTGTTTGAGGTCATAAATCTGTTGATAACCTTCTCCTCAGCGTTTGGGATCTAAATTTATTTTAAGAAAATGCTACACAAATGCTTAAAAAATGAGATTGAGGACTGTTCTTATGTAGCGGGAATTTTATGCTTGATGCATTAATAATTTGCAGACGTTTGTTCTTGAAATCCAATCTGTGAACCTCTGTGGGACTATATATTCTCCAGAGGCTCTCTTACAAATTACCATGATTTGGACAGTTAGGAACCTACACATTGATTCATGACCAGACCTGGTAGGTTAGCAAATTATTTATAGCTGTATTCTCTGAGGCAACTGCAACCCTTTCACTATCCACTAAAGCATTCTACATGTAGAAGATTGGAACAATCGCTAAAAAGATGTCATTTGAAACTGTTCTGAGACTGGGCATCTCCAACTTGAACACGCACAAACCACCTGGGGATCTTGTTAAAATGCAAGTTCTGAGTCAGTAGGTCTGCGATGGGGCCTGAGATTGTGCATTTATAGCAAGTTCCTAGCTTAAGCCAAAGCTGCTGGTCCACAGACAGCCCTCTGAGCAGCGAGGCACTAAGGGATTGGGTAAAATGTGTATGGATTTCGTATCAATTATAAGTCAGTTTGCCCATTATCAAGATAGATAGACTGTACACCACTTCCAAAACACACTACCTGAGCTAACAGAAGGATCTCTTTCCAAATGGCACATCAATAGAATGCCATGTTTCAACTTTAAATATTCATGACTTGTCTTCCTCTTGTTTCTTTCAAGCGTTTTGACATTTACTTAAGTAATTACTGTCACTTTCAAATGGCGGCCCATATTTTTGTCCTTTGTAAATCCTCCTCTGTTATTATTCATGCCTTTGTTCCGTTTCCACTCTTGGAAGCTGCCTTTATCTGGTTTGCCAGGTGGATTCTGCACATATTCTGAATTAATCTCCATGGCCCATCAGAGTGTAGCCAACTTCATTTAATCAAGGGAAGAACCAGGGAGGGGGACAGTGACTGGGAGGAGAGATTGGGAACCTGATGACCACGGCAGCTTATCCTGATCAGACAAAATGAAAAAGCCACTTTCCGCTCACGTCTTCTTAGAAGAACTAGCAATGCCAGAATCTTAATGTGTTTTGCTAAAGCCCTTGCAAAGACTTATCTTCCAGACACACAGACTGACATGTTAGCTTCATGCGGTCTTTGTTTCCCAAGAATATCTATATTACAAAATATTTCAGAACTGACAAATTGTCTTCCTCTTTGTGAGTCCATTTGGGAGCTGAGTGGTGGGAGACATTTAGAGGGAAAGGGAAGTGACATGTGCTCCTAATTGTGCTAAAATCTCTAAATTTATTATTAATCCTCTAAGCCTATTTAGTGTATTTAACACATAGCCAGTTACGCATGAATCTCATATGAATGGCTGATTTTTTTATTAAAGGAAAAAGTCATTTTCTGATTAAGAGGCACTTCCTCTTTTAATGAAAAGTCTTTTGGTTCTGCTCTACAGAAATAAATCATCAAAGCTCTCTCGGTAATGGCTGTAAATATTTTGTACTTGTGCACTTTTAAAATAAAAGTTGAAGTCATTTTAAAGTCGATCAATTAGTCTTTGCCAAGGTTAAGTACATTTGGGTATTAGCATGCTATTGCATAATACAGTGAGCTGGCAGAACAGAAAGTAATCAGCCAAGTTTAAAAATGTTCATAGATTCTTTATTTTCTGCCGACCTTGAGGCAGGCAATTAACAAATGCTTTACATTTTCATTTTGCAGGTAAAGAAAGCCAGAAGGGGTTAACTAAGTCCAAGATCTGAGTGAGTCAGATGGACAGTGGAGAAGCTACTGTTTTATGGTCTCTGTCACTGTAGCAGTTGAATTTGGGGGAAAATTATATTGAAAAAAATGACTTCCTGATCATTTTTCTTCACCACTGATAATATAGATTGTTTTTTCTCCTGGCAGGCATTATGCCTCCTTCTTTTCCCCAAGAGACAAAAGAGCAATCCTCATAGGAAGCTTTTTGTTACGTAACTCACTACTGTGGAGTGTGAGTACCCACATGGAGTAGCTTGTAAAACACCACTCACCCCA
Organism: Zalophus californianus; assembly: GCF_009762305.2. Lineage (NCBI taxonomy): Eukaryota > Metazoa > Chordata > Mammalia > Carnivora > Otariidae > Zalophus > Zalophus californianus. The sequence goes on along the minus strand of NC_045612.1, from coordinate 118,581,717 downwards.
TTGTAAGTGGCAGAATAACACACACACACACACACACACACACACACACACACACACACACACACACACACCCTTTGCAATCAGAACTTTCAGATTCTGCCAGACTTCATTTGGAATCGTCAAGGTTGTGTGTGTGACGTCAATGAGTGTGCCTGTTAGGGAGAGAGGGTTCTCTGTGGGGTGTGCTGACGTCTTGCTCTGAAATGACTTCAGGGCTGATGCCCTGACTCCTCCCTCTGGGACCACAAATCCATCCTGGCACACATCTGCAGGGGAAAAAATAGCTCACAGTTTCATTGACTCAGGTGCAGCCTCTTTTGGCAGCCTCTGGGCCACTCTAGGTGAGGTCTGCCACCTGCGTATTTGTGAACATCACAGAGCAGAGAGAGAACACAGTGCTACTGCTCAAGCTACCCTTTGCTGGGCTCATTTCCATGCTGCCTTGACAGTTAATCTTTTGAGTCCTCCTTTCCATATAATCTCTCAGCTCTTGGAATGGCTGAAATCGACTATGTTTACCTTATTTAATGTGATGGATGCTATTAAGAGTTGCTTATATATGGTTAATCTTCTTTCCCCTTTACTCAGATCCTCGTGTGAGATGTTTTATTTTCATTTCCGAGTGATCTAACACTTGCGATTTGGCACCACCAGTTGGTCAAGTGGTCAATAATCTGTAAAGCATAACAATTTACTAAGGAAGCTTGCTGTTTACATGGGCCTTTAATGCACTACTGCAAGGGGTAGGAGGTGTGGAGCAAGGAGGTATTATATTATCTGTTTGCTCTGTGATGCCTCTCTGTGGTGAGCATACTAATATTGGAGAAAATTACATTGGAAAAAAATGATCTCTTTAGAATTATTCCCTAATATTGATTCAGATACCAGTGAATGATATCTGATAATAGAAAGAAAACTCATGGGGCGCCTGGATGGCTCAGTCAATTAAGCATCCAACTCTTGATCTCAGCTCAGGTCTTGATCTCAGGGTCCTGAGTTCAAGCCCCGTGTTGGGCTTCACACTGGGCATGGCATCCACTTAAAAAAAGGAAAAGAAAACTCATTCATTCTATGATCTTTTCCATCAGAGATTGGGGGGTTTTATAAAATGAGGCCTGACATGGGAATAATAAACTTAAGTGTCTATTCCATAAACGGAATAATGCCTTGTGGTCCACATCACACCCTTGAAGTGGTACTGGTGGTGTCACTTCACAACTAGATGATTAGATTTATAGTCCAGATTGTCATTTATTTTCTTTCTGATCCTATTTAAGAACTGTTTGCCTACTCCTGAGTCATGAAAATAGTATCCTATGTTTTCTTCATTGCTCTACTTTTACATTTATAGCTACATTCTATCTAAATTAATTTTGTGTATGGTGTGGGGTAGTGGGCAAGATTCATTTTTTTTCCATTTGGATATTTAAATAATCCAGGGCCATTTATTAAAAAGATCCTTTCCCCTGTTGCACCAAAGAATCAATTTTGTCGTAAGTCATGTGACTCTATATCGGTGGGTCTCTTTCTAGACTCTCTATTTTGTCTCGATGGTTCATTTGTCTCTCTTTGTACCAGTACCACATGGACTTAATTGCTTTAGCTTTATATAAGCCTTGATATCTAGTAATGTCCTCCAGCTCTATGCTTGAAGATTGGTATGGATAAATAAACTGGACAACTTAGAAGAAATGAGTAAATTCCTAGAAACATACAATCTTCCAGAACTAGACCAAGAAGAAATGACAAATCTGAACAGATTGACTGCAAGTAATGAAACTGAATAAGTAATTTAAAAAACTACCAGAAAACAAAAGTCTAAGACCAGATGGATTCACAGGTGAATTCTACCAGACATTTAAAGCAAAGTTAACACCCATCCTCCTTAAACTATTCCAAATAATAGAAGAAGAAAGAAAGCTTCTAAATACATTCTATGAGGCCAGCATTACCCTGATACCAAACCAGACAAAGACACTACAACAAACAAAAACTACAGGCCAATATCCCTGATGAACACAGATGTAAAAATCCTCAACAAAATAGTAGGAAACTACATGCAATGATACATAAAAAGATTATTTACCACAATCATGTGGGATTTATTCTGGGGTTCCAAAGATGGTTCAATATTCACAAATCAATCAATGTCATATATCACATCAACAAGACAAAGGATAAAAATCATAGGATCATCTCAACAGATGCAGAAAAAGCATTTGACAAGATTCAACATCCATTCATGACAAAAATTTTCAACGAAGTGGGGTTAGAAGGAACATACCTCAACATAATAAAGGCCATATATTAAAAACCCATAGCTAACATCATACTCAATGGTGAAAAACTGAGGGCTTTTCCTCTAAGGTCAGAAACAAGACAAGGATGTCTACTCTTACCACTTTTATTCAAGACAGCAATGGAAATGCTAGCCACAGCAATCAGAAAAGAAAAAGAAATAAGGGGTGTCCATATTGGTAACAAAGAAGTTAAACTGTCACTATTTGTAGACAACAGGATATATACATAGAAAAGCCTAAAGACTCCACCAAAAACCTATTAGATGTAATAAAAAAATTCAGTAAAGTGGCAGGATACAAAATTTATACCCACAAATCAGTAGTGTTTCTATACACTAATAATGAAGTACCAGAAAGAGAAATTAAATAAACAATACCATTTACAACTGCACCAAAAAGAATAAAATACCTAGGAATAAACTTAACCAAGCATATGAAAGACTTGTACTCCAAAAACTATGAAACTCTGATGAAAGAAATGGAAGAGGACACAAACAAATGGAAAGATATTCCATGCTCAGGGAGTGCAAGAATTAATATTGTTAAAATGTCCATATTACCCAAAGCAATCTACAGATTCAATGCAATCAAAATGCCAACAGCATTTCTCACAAAACTAAAATAATACTAAAATTTGCCTAGAATCACAGAAGACCCCAAATTGCCAAAGCAATCCTGAGAAAGAAGAAGAAAGCTAAAGGTATCACAATACGTTTACTACAGAGGTGTAGCAATTAAAACAATATGGTACTGGCAAAAAAAAAAAATTGGACACACAGATCAAGGGAACAGATTAGAGACCCCAGAAATAAACCCACCCTTATGCAGTCAATTAATTTATGACAAAGGAGGCAAAAACATACAACGGGAAAAATACAGCATTTTGTATAAATGATGCTGAGAAAACTGGATGGCTACATGTAAAAGAAGACACTGGACCACTTTCTAACACCGTACACAAAAAGGAACTCAAAATGGATTAAAGACCTAAATGTGAGACCTGAAACCATAAAAATCCTAGAAGAGAACATAGGTGATACTTTCTCTGACATCAGCCAACATTTTTCTAGATATGTCTCCTGAGGCAAGGGAAACGAAAGCAAAAATAAACTATTGGGACTACATCAAAATAAAAAGCTTTTCTTGAAAAAAGATTTTATTTATTTATTCATGAGAGACAGAGAGAGAGAGAAGAGACAGAGGCAGAGGGAGAAGCAGGCTCCCCGAGGAGCAGGGACCCCGATGTGGGGCTTGATCGCAGGACTCCGGGATCATGACCTGAGCCGAAGGCAGATGCTTAACAGACTGAGCCACCAGGCATCCCAAAATAAAAAGCTTTTGCACAGCGAAGGAAACCATCAACAAAACAAAAAAGAGCCTACTGAATGACAGAAGATATTTGCAAATGATAGATCTGATAAGGAATAGCCAAAATATATAAAGGACTGTACAACTCAACACCAAAAAAAAAAAAAACAACCTAATTAAAAAATGGGAGAGGACCCTAATAGATATTTTTCCAAAGAAGACATCCAGATGGCCAACAGACACATGAAAAGATGGTCAACATCGCTCATCGCAGGGATCAAATCAAAACCACAATGAGATATCACCCCACACCTGTTAGAATGGCTAAAATTAAGAAGACAATAAAAAACATGTGTTGGCAGGGACGTGGAGAAAAAGGAACCTTCATGCACTGTTGGTGGGAATGTAAGTTGGTACAGCCACTGTGGAAAACAGTATGGAGATTCCTCAGAAAACTAAAAATAGAAATACCATATGATCTAATAATTCCACTATCGGATATTTACCCCAAAGAAAATGAAAATCTAAAAGATATATGCACCCTCTATATTTATGGCAGCATTATTTACAATAGCCAAGATATGGAAGAAACCTAAGTGTCCACCCATAGACGAATGGATAAGGAAGATGAAGTACACACACGTGTACACACACACACACACACGCACACATAAATATTATGCAACCATAAAAAAGGATGAGATCATGCCACTTGAGACAACATAGATGGACCTAAGGAGTATTATGCTAAGTGCAATAAATCAGACTGAGAGAGACAAAGACTATATGATTCCAGCGGAATCTAAAAAAAATGAATAAACAGACAAAAAGTAGAATCAGACCTATAAATGCAGAGAACAAACTGATGGTCCCAGAAGGGGAAGGGGGTAGGAGTTGGGCACAGTAGGGGGAGGTCAGTGAGAGGTAACAGGTTTCAGTTATGGAATGATTAAACGGTGGGAATAAACAGCACAGCACAAGGAATACAGTCAATGACCTTGTAATAGCAGCAGTGTAATGTAACAAATGGTACGCACGCTTGTAGTGAACATAGCATAATGCGTAAACCATTCAAATCGCTAAGTTGTACACCTGAAACTAATGTAACACTGTGTGTCCACTATCTTCAAATAAGAGAAACAGAGAGAAAAACCTGGTGGTTGCCATAGGGGACATGGGTGAAAGAGATAAAGGAGATTAAGAGTACAGTTATCCTGATGAGCACTGAGAAAAGTATAGAATTGCTGAATCACTATATTGTACAGCTGAAACTAATATAACACTGTATATTAAGTATACTGAGAATATTATGCTAAGCAAAGTAAGTCAGAGAAAGACAAATTCCATATGATTTCACTCATATGTGGAACTTAAGAAACAAAACAAACAAGCATAGGTAAAAAGAGAGAGAGAGAGAGAGAGAGAGAGGCAGATCAAGAAACAGACTCTTAACTTAGAGAACAAACTGATGGTTATCAGAGGGGAGGTCGGGAGATGGAGGAAAGAGGTGATGGAGGTTAAGGAGGGTACTTGTTGTGATGAGCACTGGGTGTTGTATGTAAGTGTTGCATCACTATATTGTGCACCTGAAACTAATATTACACTGTGTTAACTGGAATTTAAATAAAAACTTAAAAAATATATACTTCAATTAAAAAGAAAAGGAAGAATTAAAAAGAAGACAATGATAAAATAGATGAACTTTCATCAAGCATGGCTCTTACTAAAATTTTTCTAACTTAATCTATAAAATGCTCAAGACGTTAACATCATATCACTGGCATAGGTTAAAGGGGGTCATTCTATTTTTGAACTTGATCTTAATTAATAAAAAACTACGTATTGTAAAGAAACAGAAGATTGGCATGGATATTCTCCGCCTTTGCATTTCCATATAAATTTTACAGTCAGTTTGTGCATTTTCACACTGATTGTGTCAAATCTATACCTCAATTTGAAAAGAAATAGTATCTTTACAATATTGAGTAGATATACAAATAGAGTAAAATATAGTATATCTAGAGGAAAAGGATCGAATATTTAAAAGATCTGGAATAAATTCTGCTTCCTCCTAAATCAAGCAATTAGGTGAGTGCCATATAAGTCCTAAAAATGCACGTGAAGAAGGTGAATATTAGCTTCAGTCCTGCTCTCCATTCGTTTTGTCTTCTCCTCTCCCTTTCCTATCACCGAAAATCCAGGAACTTCACGAATTCTTTTGGGTGTCTGGGCATTCATCTCAATTAAAACTCCCTATTACTTCTCTCCAATCAAAATTCACATAGCACACAGTAACCTAATACAGAAGAATGGCGAATCACTCAAGAAATGTCAGTTATGTTGCGGGGGGGTGGGAATTGTAGGCATTGTATCAGGAAATATTTTAATTTGTGTATTACTAACTATGGTAACAAAACTGCGGGAAAAAAACCAACCACAGACTCTCAGAGGCAGAGAGCCTCACACGTTTGAAGATCAGCTGGGGGATGGCTCTCCTGGGAGGGACTGGCCTGGGGAAGCTGGGTTCTCTGTGCCTTTCCTTTTCCTCCCAGGAACAGAGAGATAAAGCAAGTTCTTCTCACGGTGATAGCAGAGGTGCAAGTGAAAAAGCCCACTCTCCAAAGTGCTTTGCAAGCCTTGTGTCTCCTGACAACCCACTGTCTAATATAAGTCCATGGACATTAAGGAGGGCACGTGATGTGATGAGCACTGGGTGTTATACACAACTAATGAATCATTGAACACTACACCAAAAACTAATGATGTACTATATGTTGGCTAATTGAATTTAAATTTAAAAAAATAAGTCAATGGACAAACCTAGTATCCAGGGATAGGCAAGTATACTGCATCCACCAAAAAGGAAGAGGGGTGAATGAATAATTTTTAATAATAATATACCACAGTTAGGGAATCTTAAAAGTTCTTAAACTATCTGAGCTTGTGAGCTATGAATGTATAATCAAATTTTGTTTCAGTGAAATAACAGAAATTGACAGGTATGTTTTTATTGCTCTAAAACTTCCTTTGTTTCATAGGTATCCAGTCCACATTTCATCGGTGACATAATCTCTTATAATGTATGACTCCGAAATTCATTAATTCTGTCCTTTCCTAGGACACTACAACTTCAGCCTGACCAAATCTTCATTCTTCCCAGTCTCTGAGAATGGTCCATTCAAATCTCTAAGCAGAAGTCTGGGACACATTCTTGAGTATTTCCTTCTTCTTTTGGTCACTCCTTATATTCATCCAATCCCCTGGGGCTATGGATTATCTGTCATAAACTTCTCTCAAATCAGACCACTTTTTTTCATAGTCTAAACCACCCTCATTTTTCCTCTCATCTACTGCACCAGCCTCCTAACTGGTCTCTCCACTTCTTACTTGATGCCCTCTAATCCAAATTCCAGAGCTTAATGTAAGTAATTTTTCAAAAATATAAATATGGTAATGCCATTCCTCTTGCTTTCTAGCCAGATCCCACAATCCAACCCACCTACCAATTGGGTAATTGTGTCTGAAACTGCTAATGGTTCCCATTATCCATTCTTCCCTTTGAACTTTAGTCAGTCGTGCCCTTGAGTTGTTGCTTTGCGTATGACTGGCCAGGTAAACACCGAATTCCCAGCCTCTCTTGCAGTCATATTACTAGGTACTGGCCAAAATGATGTGAGCAGAAGTGATGAGTGAAATACCTGGCTTATTTGCTTTGAAGGAAAGGAGCATGTCTTCCACACTCCTGCTCCTGGAATATAGACATGACGGTGGGAGTTGGAGCGGCCACTCAGATCATGAGATGGAAGCCAGGGTTTGGAGATTACAGAGCAACACTATGAAAGGGTCTGGGCACCCCACACTGTAGATCTGTCTTATCACCCTGCATGATTTATGACTGGAGTGTTACAAGGAGAAAAATGAATGTCCATTTTGTTTAAGCCACTGGTATTTTGGTGTAATTGTTCAAGCAGCTGAGCCTATATCTTAATATCATTGACTTCTGCCAATCTTTACTACTATATTGTCTACAACTTCCCACCCTAGTTGGTGATCCTTGCTTTGTCACATCTCTCTGCCCTTACATGTGTGCCCCATTCATCTACTGGGATAAGTTCCCATCTTTTCAAGATCCAACAAAAGTCTTTCCACTTCTGCAAGCCTTCCCCTGTTGGGTATTTTTAAAAGGTCCCTTCTTGGGCGCCTGGGTGCCTCAGTTGGTTAAGCGACTGCCTTCAGCTCAGGTCGTGATCCTGGAGTCCCGGGATCGGGTCCCACATCGGGCTCCCTGCTCAGCGGGGAGTCTGCTTCTCCCTCTGACCCTCTTCCCTCTCGTGCTCTCTCTCACTCTCTCTCTCTCTCAAATAAATAAATAAAATCTTTAAAAAAAAAAGTCCCTTCTTGAGTTTATCTTTGCATATGGTGTAAGGGAATAGCCCAGTTTCATTCTTCTGTATATAGCTGTCCAATTTTCCCAGCACCATTTATTGAAGAGACTGTCTTGTTTCCATTGCATATTTTTTCCTGCTTTGTCGAAGATTATATGACCATAGAGTTGAGGGTCCATATCTGGGCTCTGTATTCTGTTCCATTGGTCTATATGTCTGTTTTGGTGCCAATACCATGCTGTCTGGGTGATCACAGCTTTGTAATAGAGCTTGAAGTCAGGCAACATGATGTCCCCAGCTTTCTTTTTCTTTTTCATCCTTCCCTTGGCCATTTGGGATCTTTACTGGTTCCACAGAAATTTTAGGATTTTTTGTTTCAGCTCTTTGAAAAATGCCAATGGTATTTTAATAGGGATGGCATTGAAAGTGTAAATAGCTCTGGGGAGGATAGACATTTTCACAATGTTTATTCTTCCAATCCACGAGCATGGAATATTTTTCCATCTTTTTGTGTCTTCCTCAATTTCTTTCATAAGTGTTCTGTAGTTTCTAGAGTATAGATCTTTTACCTCTTTAGTTAGGTTTATTCCTAGGTATCTTATGGTTTTTGTTGCTATTGTGAATGGAATTTATTCCTTAATTTCTCTTTCTACAGTTACATTGTTAGTGTATAGAAAAACAACTGATTTCTGTGCATTGATTTTGTATCCTGCCACATTGCTGAATTGCTGTATGAGTTCTAGTAATTTGGGGGTGGAGTCTTTTGGGTTTTCCACATAAAGTATCATGTCATCTGCAAAGAGGGAGAGTTTGACTTCTCCTTTGCCAATTTGGATGCCTTTTATTTCTTTTTGTTTTCTGATTGCTGAGGCTAGGACTTCTAGTACTATGTTGAACAATAGTGGTGAGAGTGGGCATCCCTGTCATGTTCTTGATCTTAAGGGAAAAGCTCTCAGCTTTTTCCCACTGATACTGATATTCGCTGTGGGCTTTTCATAGATGGTTTTTATGATACTGAAAAAAAGATAAACTCAAAATGGATGAAAGACCTCAATGTGAGACAGGAATCCATCAAAATCCTAGAGGAGAACATAGGCAGTTACCTCTTCAACATTGGCTACAGTAACTTCTTTGAAGACACGTCTCCAAAGGCAAGTGAAACAAAAGCAAAAATGAACTTTTGGGACTTCATCAAGATAAAAAGGAAACAGTCAACAAAACTAGGAGGCAGCCCACGGAATGGGAGAAGATATCTGTAAATAACATTACAGATAAAGGGCTGATATCCAAGGTCTATAAAGAACTTCTCAAACTCAACACTCAAAAAACTAATAATCCAGTCAAAAAATGGGCAGAACAGACACTTCTCCAAAAAAGATATACAAATGGCTAACAAAGACATGAAAAAAATGCTCATCATCATTAGCCATCAGGGAAATACAAATCAAAACCACAACGAGACACCACCTTACACCAGTTAGAATGGCAAAAATTAACAAAACAGGAAACAATAAACGTTGGCAAGGATGTGGAGAAAAGGGAACCCTCTTACACTGTTGGTGGGAATGCAAGTTGGTACAGCCACTCCGGAAAGCAGTATGGAGTTTCCTCAAGATGTTAAGAATAGAGCTACCCTACGACCCAGCAATTGCACTACTGGGTATTTACCCCAAAGATACAGATGTAGTGAAAAGAAGGGGCACATGCACCCCAATGTTCATAGCAGCAGCGTCCACAATAGCCAAACTGTGGAAGGAGCCCAGATGCCCTTCAACAGATGAATGGATAAAGAAGATGTGGTACATATACACAGTGGAATATTATTCAGCCATCAGAAACGATGAATACCCACAATTTACATCAACATGGATGGAACTGGAGGGGATTATGTTAAATGAAGTAAGTCAAACAGAGAAAGACAATTATCATATGGTTTCACTCATATGTGGAACATAAGCAATAGCACATAGGACCATAGGGGAAGGGAGGGAAATCCAAAGGAGGAGAAATCAGAGAGGGAGATGAACCATGAGAGACTGTGGACCCCGAGAAACAATCTGGGGGTTTCAAAGGGGCGGAGGGTGGGGGAGGGGGTAATAGGGTGATGGGTATTGAGTAGGGCAGGTGTTGTGATGAGCACTGGGTGTTATACTTAACTAATGAATTGTTGAACACTGCATCAAGGACTAATTATGTATTATACAGTGGCTAACTGAACATAATAAAAAAATAAAATAAAAGGTCCTTTGGTCTCCCATAGCATTCACACTGTGCATTAATCTATTAAAGCACTTAATACATTGTGTTGAAAATGGTATTTGCTTGTCTGTCTTACTTTAACATGTCTTCTCTCTCAGCTGCCCCACCTGTTCTCTTGCTGTGGGTTCACATAGGGCAGGATTGGTCTGTATATATTCCTAGGATGTGTTTTGTGTCTTTTAGAAAGAATAAACAGGGGTGACTGGTTGGCTCCGATTAGGTGGCAGATCCTTTGCTCAGGTCATGATCTCAGGATTCTGGGATCTAGTCCTGCATCAGGCCCCACGCTCAGTGGGGAGTCTGCTTATCTCCCTCTCCCTCTGCCCCTTCCCCGCCCCCCCACCTGCTCACGCTCTCTCTCTCTCTCAAATAAATAAATCTTTTTTAAAAAAAAAACAAAGAAGCAACATAATTGAATCAGAGCATTTGTTAAATTATGTTTTTGGTCTATATAGATATTTTATGTATGCCTCAACTGAACTCCGGTTGGAAAGCTCCCTTTTTTATTCAGATAAAAGAAATGGAAAAACTTTCAGAGAAGAAAATGACCTAAACGTGAAGTATTATTTTGATTTAAAATAAAAAACAGTTGCCTAGTAAAATCTCAGGTTTTGCTTGATCTCGGGAAAAAACTAAGATTTTATTTATTTATTTGACAGAGAGAGCCACAGTGAGAGAGGGAACAGAAGCAGCGGGAGTGGGAGAGGGAGAAACAGGCTTCCTACAGAGCAGGGAGCCTGATGTGGGGCCCGATCCCAGGACCCTGGGATCATGACCTGAGCCAAAGGCAGACACTTAACGACTGAGCCACCCAGGCGCCCCTGATCTTGGGAAAAAACTAAGTGTTTGTACACCTATTATATTAGCATCTTCTACAACTTTGGTTTGAGATTGCCTATTGAAACTAATTTAAAAAAAGGAAAAACTCTGCCTCTGAACAGCAAATATGTTTATGTTTTAACTGCCTTTGAGGACCTACCTGTCTAAGTAGCACTCACACATATGTGCCTTCCCCAAGTGGCATTTGTTTGTCCTTATGTAAGGGCCCATCTTCTCTCCTTCCTCCTTGAAAGGCCATTTCCTTCCTCTCCCCTAGCCCAAAGACTTCTGATTCATTCATTGGCAAAAGGAAAGTCCCAGTGCCAGAAGACAGCAGGACCTAGGATTGTTACCAGACAGTGACATTTGAAGCCCTTTAACTTTCTATCGTCTTAAAGTGATGGCTAATTTGCTGGGCCAAAGGCAGAACTGGAGATGCTTAGTTACATATATTTCCTTTTTGTCTACCTAAAACCTCAAGATTTGGTTTAAGAATCCCTTTAAATGTACATTTTCAGCTAACTGATCCCTTTTTAAAATAAGAATTTAATGTTTTCTCTACAGCATATGGTCATTATAGAAAACATAGGCAATAGTTAAATAAAACTAATAAAATTTAAATTATCCCTAATTTCAACAATATATACTCATATGGAAAACATAGACCATATAGTTATATAAAAATATTATTATTTCTAGACAGAACCACTATTAATATTTTTCTCTACATATACACACATGTGTACACACTGTACATACACACATTTTTTAAACAAAAACATAAAAAATTGTACATGTTGTTTCTTAACTTACTTTTCACTTTATAATATATAATGAACATTAATATTTCCTTAATTCTTAATTGTTGTTCCACAATATTATTTTAATGACTGGATTATATTCCATTGTGTGATTATATAATAATTAATTTACTCAGTCCCCGCTTGGTGTGTATTGAGGTTGTTTCCAATTTCTTCCCTCATGAACATAATTTTAGCAAATACCTATATAGCCATAGATTTTTTCAAAGCCCTGTGATTTTCCCCCCTCAGGATAAATTCCTAGAAATAGATTTGCTAGATCAAAAGATAAGCAAAATACAAATTAAGTCTTTTCATATACATTACCAAATGTATATGATTTACTTTAATACTTCTATATTGCTTTTCATTTATAAGCAGTGTGCCTCCTGAGCTTATACTGTCCTTTGTTCCCTTTCTGTGATCTCTGGAAACTCTGAGGGACATGGGATGTAAAGAGCCGTGGTTGTGCTACCCGCTGACTAGGCAAGCAGAGCTGAATCCATGTCACACACACAATGGTGTCTGCCTTGTTGGGTTTCATCTTTACAGTGAGGCCCCTAAAACCACCCTTTAAGCCCTCATTGTGGCCCTTTGGGAAATAGCCAGCTGAAGTTTCAAATGTCAAGTCAGGTGCCACGTCAGCCATAGCTGAGAGGGCCCATTGTCAGTGTTTCATTTTTCAGGGCTGGTTGAAGTACATGCCAATGGTAAACTTCTTGTCTATTCCTGAGAATCAGCTTTTTTTACTGAGTGTATTTCACACATGGTAATGTTCTCACAATACGTGCTACATAGACATTGCTAAAACAATCCCTGCGGGGGTACATATAATGCTTACTATAAATTTGAAAGGGGATATGAACACATTCTGGTCATGGCCATCTTCTCATTATTGTTCTAGCACAATGCATTGCTCAGAGTAGGCAGTCAGTAATCATCTGTTAAAAATTGAGCAAATGAGTGAATGAATGTTGTCTTGTAAAAGAGTTTATGTATGGTTGTAGTACTTGAGACTCCAGCCATGAATGGGGTATAGCCACATTCTTCTTGAGTCTCACCTAAGTCTGCAAGAAGGTATGAGTAGAGCTAGAAATCTGAGTCAGAAAGAATAAGACTATTATTACAAATATCATAGTTTTTTCAATTAGTTGTGAATAAGGTGAGTGGGATAGCCCAATTAGAATTGGGAAGTTTAAAAATAATGATAATAATCGTAATCCTAATTAGTCCCAAAACTTTTGGTGTTTACTTAGGGGATCAGATTGGCAACAACTCTTGTATGATGCGAAATAAGACTATGCCCATTAGGGGGAATCAAAAATCTCTTTGGAACCCTGCCTGATCTCAGTTTGTCTCCCCCCCACCCACACAGACATACACAGATACACACACACACACACACACACACACACACACACACACATTCTTTGATGCTATGCAGAAGATGTTGTCATTTTTAGAAAAGAATCTGTATTCATTATCTATTGTTGCATAACAAATTACCTCAAAATTTAATGCCTTGAAACAGTATGTATTTATTATATCACAGTTTCTGTGGGTCAGGAATTCACATATGGTTTAACTGGGTCCACTGTCCCAGGGTCTCTCAAAAGGCCACTGTCACCTCAAGGCTTAATTTAGAAGGATTTGCTTCCTAGCTCACTCATGAGGTTGTTGGATCCATGTTGGACTGATGGCTTCAGTTCCTCATTGTCTGTTGGTCAGAGGCCTCTCTCAATTTCTTGCCAGTTGGTCTCTCCACAGGGCATCTCCAAATATTACATCTGGCTTCATTATAGTGAGCACATGAAAAGGCAAGAGAAAGAGGGCAAGAGAGAAGGAAGTCGCAGTGATTTGGACGTCTTGTTACTTCTGACTGGGGAAGTAATATCCCATCACTTTTGCTGTATTCAATTTTTAGAACAACTTCCTTAAGTGGTCCAGGCCACACTCAAAGGGAGTGAGTTATACATGGGCATGAATACCAGGAGGTGGGGAATCCTTGGGGCCATCTTACAAGTTTGCCTGCCACAGAACCCATGAGGGGGAGTGGATATATCTTTATATCTACCCATCTGTTCATCCATCTCTATCTATCATCTATCTATCTACCTATCTCTCTCTCTCTCTATCTATCTACTTATCTATCTACCTATGCATCTCTATCAAGATTCCACTAGTTAAATAGCTCCTGGGCAATATCTGCAGCCCGGATTAGTTTTATAGATCTTTATCTCCTCAAAACTGACTATTCATTCCACTATTTCCTCATCCTCTGTCCTCCATAGGCAACACCTTGTTCAGTATCAGGTTAAGAATGATGTTATGGCATCATTAGCAGCAGCAACAAGACGAACAGACTTTTATTGGACAACTACTCTATGTAAGGACCGCCCAAGGACTGCAAGGATATTAAGTTCATCCAGTCATTTTTTAAATTTAATGAGAATTTATCGAATGTCCTCCACCTACACTAGGCAAAGCACTTCGGAGATACAAAGATGAATGTCTCATTAAATGTTTGTCTAGTTAAAGTCATTAAAAGAGGTCCAGATCCCACGTTCATGGGGAGATTTTAGACTTGTCTCATGAAAGAGGAGGTGCTGCCCGGTTTGGTCCCCCTACACAAGCCCTTCCCCCAACAGCTCTCCACTATAATGCAGGTGGACTGACCTCCACAGGCTGTGTTGGAACCTTGAGGTAAGCCCATGCTATCAACACAGCCGGCTAGAACAGTGATTCTCAAAGTGTGGTGCTGGACCACCAGCATCAGCAGCATCTGGGAACCTGTTAAAGATGCATATTCTCACGCTCTACCCCTGATGCCAAATCAACCTTTCTAAGGGTGGGGCCCAACAATATGTGTTTTAAGAAGCTTTCCTGGTGATTCAGATTGACAGCTATTGACTCAGAAGATCCCCTGCTCCTACTTTATAGTAAATATGTTCCCCCCCACCCTCTGCCAGTCCCAGAGATAACTTGGATCCAAATTCAGGGGTGGGATTAGCCCTAGAGCCCCCTAAGAATCGTGACTTGGAAATCACCCCTTTTTCCATTGCCTCTCAGCTGCCAGCTGCATCTCCATCTTTTGCCCTTCTTCCTTCTATGCACCCTATTGTATTCCTGTACAGGCACTCTTGCTCTGGTCTTTAAGTCCCTACTAAATAAAATTCAGGAAGTTAGCCATCTCGCTATGGAGACAGATGCACACAAAATCAAAGCATGGTCAGAATGATATGAATCCTAGGAACGATCAAGGTGGAGATAAATGTGGGCAGAATCCAGGGGAAAGATTATTTTGTTCCAGCTGGGAGGATTGGAGAAGGTGTTACAGAAGAGATAGGGCTTGATCTGAGCTTTGGAGGATGAGAAGCATTTTGATAGACTGACAAATGGGGGAATTAGTGTTTTGACATATACTTGAAGTGATGCGCGGAGTTGTGTGCTTAGAGGTAAAACTGCAGATACAGCCATTGAAATTATACCTTTCCCCAACTTGGAGCATTATCTGTTTTAGCCTGGATTTATTTTCATGTGCCTCAGCCTCCTTTTGTCCAGACCTTTCTCTCCTCATTTCGTAAATATTCTGAATTTTCTCCTTCATGGGATTAGCGCCTTATAAACAAGTTTTAGCAGGCACATTTGTAGCTAATGGAGACAATTTGAGAGTTAATAGCCTGGGCAAGCCTAAATAGTGAAGATCATATGGGAGCAATTTCACTTTGGTCTTAGTCCATTAAGCCATCATCACGGGGTTATAAGTCTATGGGTCTGGGGGATGAGTTGAGGAGTTCAGTTGGAAAGAGAGGAGAGTGGTGGTGACGAAAAGCTCTTAATTTCCAAAATAAAGGGGGGAAAGAACCCAGAGGAGATACACAAGCATTACTGATCTTGTCTTACTCGGACTTAGAGTGCCATGATGGATTACAGTGATTCTCAAGAAGGGAAGATTTTGTCTCCAAGGAGACATTTAGCAATATCTAAAGACATTTTTGGTTGTCACAGTGGAGTGGGAGGTGCTACTGGCATCTGGTAGGTAGAGGTCAGGGATGTGGCTAAACATCCTACAATGCATAAGACAGCTCTCCCCCTCAACACAAGGAATTCTCCAATCCAAATTGTCAGTAGTGCTGAGGTTGAGGAGCCCTGATGAAAAGCACACCCAACACCTATCACACTGGCTAAAATAAAATACAGTGACATGCCAAGGGCTGGCAAGGATATGGAGAAACCGAACAGAATCACGGGTGCACTGCCGGTGGGAATCTGAAAGGGGGTAGCCGCTCAGGAAACCAGTTTAGTAGTTTCTCATAAAACCAAACCCACAATCACCACATGACCCAGCGATTGCACTCTTGGGCCTTTAATCAAGAGAAATGGAAATTTATGTTCCCCCAAATACTAGTGCACAAATATTCAAAGCAGCTCGATTCATAATAACCCCAAACTGGAAACAACACAGATGTCCTTCAATGAGTGAATGGTAAACAAACCATGCTACATCCATAGCACAGAATATTACTCAGCAGCAAGAGGAATAGACTACTGATACATGCTACAAATTGGATGAATCTCCTGAGAATAATGCTGAGTGGAAAAAGCAAATCCTGAAAGATTACATACTGTATGATTCCATTTACATAACATTCTTGACAAGAAGAAATTATAGAAATGGAGAACAGATTAGTGGTTGACAGGGGTTAAGGACAGGGGAGTCGGGGAGTGGGTAGGGGGTAGGTGTGTTTTTAAAAAGGCAATACAGGGGCACCTGGGTGGTTCATTCAGTTAAGCGTCTGCCTT
The DNA here is from genome assembly GCF_009762305.2 of Zalophus californianus. Taxonomy (NCBI): domain Eukaryota; kingdom Metazoa; phylum Chordata; class Mammalia; order Carnivora; family Otariidae; genus Zalophus; species Zalophus californianus. The sequence continues at coordinate 118,565,043 of NC_045612.1, read as the reverse complement.
CGGCTCAGGTCATGATCTCAGGGTCCTGGGATCGAGCCCCGTGTTGGGCTCCCTGCTCAGCGGGAATTCTGCTTCTCCCTCTCCCTTTGCCACTCCCCCTGCTTGTGCTCTCTCTCTCTCTCTCTCTCTCTCTCTCTCTCTCTCTCAAATAAATAAAATCTTTAAAGGCAATACAGAGGGTTCTTAACATTGGAACTGTTCAGGATCTCGGCTGTAGTGGTGGAGAGACAAACCTGTCTACGTGATGAACTCTCTTCCTCTCTCTCTCTCTCACACACACACACACACACACACACACACACACACATCACATACAAGTAAAACTAGGGAAATCTAAACAAGCTGGGTGGACAGTATCAATATCAACATTCTGGTTGTGATATTGTACTACAGTTTTGCAAGATGTTATTATTGAGTGAAATCAAGTAAAATGTACATAGAATTTCTCTGTATTATTTCCTACATGTACATTTGAATCTATATCTCAAAATAAAAAGTTAAAAAAGAGCTAACTCAGATCCGCATATTTGGAGGACATTAATGGTTTGTTTTGCACAATAGTTCCATAGATTATAACTTTTCTTTTTTGTGCTCAAGTCTATTGTGATTTTTGTCTTCTTCCCTCAAATTAAGTATGAGGCTTCAAGGTAAAACAATCTATTCACCCTTACTGATAATTTCTCAATGTCACTAGATATGAAAATTATAGTGATTCCCATGCACCTCACCATTTTCGTTTGCAAATGCCTCTGTCCCTCCTAACTACACGTGCTTCCCTAGGCTAAGAAGCATAGCCTGTTGCCATCAGTACAAATACAGCACTTGAAATAAGGGAATCCTTTAGCAAGATGCAACTCACCTCCAATATACCATGATTCACAGAACTAAGAGGAAGAATTTAAAACATAAGCTCATCAGAGATTATAAATATGAGTGACATTTAAAGAAAACCGAAGTTTTCAAAAATAGCTCTTTCATTCCAAGGTTTATTTATTCAACATTCTTAATTAATATGTTTCTAATTAGAACTCCATAGATATTACCCATGTAAATGTTGAGTCTAACATGTTTGTTCTTCTGTTAACTTGTCACTGCTAAGGATATGTCTTTATTCCTTCTGTAAACGATGAACAGTGATTTGCCAAACCAGTTCCATGTTGCAGTGATTCTAGTGGCTTTGCTTCTAAATCAGAGCCACTATCGTACCTCTAGTACTAATGAGAATTCAGAGTGATGGATCAAAGACATAAAACCTGCTTTGTAAAATGAAGCATACGGCTATTTCTGAAACGATTGCAATAGGAGAGGGTGAGGTTAGGTCTCTCAACTCTCTTCTGTTCGATTTATTTGACAAATAGAAGACAATCATAGTCGATATCTCAGGACAAGCTAGAACCAGATTGTCAGCATGATTTTAGAGAAATATCTGGGAAATCACATAGGACAATGATATTGTATGCCTACAAAAGGTGAAAGAGAATTTGTTTAGTTAATGAGCAATATGGTAATTTAAGAAATTATCTGGCAAAATTTTTTGAGGATAAAATTGGAATACTTAACTCTCAATAATCCACTTGCTTGACTAAAAGTGATGTCTGTTTTCACCACTGGTTTTGGTAACTGAATGAGTGTTTCTTATTGCCCGGAAGATGTTGAAAAATCATTTGATGGTAGGAATCCTTGTCCTGATTCTGTTTTTAATGAAAATGTCTCTATTTTACTGTTTAGTCAGAAGTTTGCCCTTGGTCCTTGATAAATACACTTGCTCAAGTTAAAGACACACTTCTTGTCACCACTTACTAATAATTTTATCACGAATTTCTGTTTAATTTTAACATATAAACCTATTAAGAGGTCATATGGCTTTTTCCTCTTTAATTATGCAAATTGTTTCCTGATGTTGAATTATCCTTTTATTTCCAATGTGTGGTATATTATTCTTTTAAATTCTACTTAACATTCAATTTGCTAATATTTGCAGTATATTCATAAATCAGATTGGCCAATAGTTTTCTTATCTGAATGGCATGTCAGAGTTAGCTTAGTCTCTCAGAAATGAGTTGGGATTTTTATCTTTTCCTTAGCTTTGGAATAGTTTAAATAGAATACATATTATCTTTTCCTTAAAGATACTATAGTGCTACTCCATAGAACTATATGGTCATAATGGCTTTTGTGGGGGAAGGGAAAATTTTGACAATTTAAAAAAATTTCTTTTATGGTCTACTCAGTCTTTTTAACTCTATTTGGGTCAGATTTAATAATCTTTACTTTCTTTGAAAAATGTCCCAATCATGTATATTTTTAAAACAGTTTCCATATAACTGTAATTCTCTTGCACGATTTTGAACGCCTTAGGCAAAGCATAATTTTGAAAATACCTCAAAATACCAGCTATTGTATCAAAAAAAAATCTGGATTTAGGGAGACTGATATCCTATCTGAGGTATGGGAAAAATTAGGTCTCAGTCTCTCAAGGATCCTCTACTTTCAACGAGGCTTGCTTTAAACATAGTCAGAATTATCAGTTGCCTGGATGACGTGTATCGAAGGGAACCAAAAACCTCTATGTCCCAAATACTTTACTACTTCTTGATCACAATCATGAGGAATCCCACCAATCAATCACTTCTTTAGACTAAGACTTTGGAGGCCCCAGATAAAGTAAAAATATGCTCTATGGAAGGAACATCACATTCTCCCTTTTACCTTAGCATAATTTTGTTCAGCCCTAACAGATCCCTGAACATCTTGGTTGGATATGTACTGCTAGGTTTCAGATTCAAATATAAATGGGCCCAAGGGCTTGCCCTTGAAAAAAATATATCAATGCTTATTGTTTTATTCCAGTCTCTATAGTCTAGATTTTATTCCATGCCAGGCGACCCGCACCTAATTTCTGCCTCAAATTTGCTTGCCTGTTTGATTTTGGGTGTTTAATCCTGGATTGCAACCTTTGGTTAACTAAGGCAAAATCCCTCAGAAGGAAAAACCAGAATCCCCGCACTAGATGCAGACTTGAGGGCATATAGATGTCCACTGACCACAGATGAGCAAATCAAAAGTTAATTAACAAATAATTAACAGCCAAATAACAGGGCCATCAACATGTATCGAACCAACAGCCTGGAAACTTAGGTATTCATTACCCTTGAAATTTGCATTGACTAAGAGGCACCTTCATGGCTTCTTGGCACCCATCTACTTACTTATTTTGAACTGAGAGGATGATTAGGACTACCTAATAGTAAACCTAATGAAACTAAGAAGTTAGTTTTCCTTAATTCTAAAAATGGAGTCTGGGGATACCACCACATAGGGTATAGAGCTAAGAGTTAGTAGTCTGAAATTCAACTCACCATGTTTAGCTCTCTCCATGAATTGCTCCATCTGCTCTCAGATTGAGCATAATAAATATTGATCCCTTTACCTCACAGAGATTTTTTTTTTCACAGTGTAATGAGCTGCTTGTGGAAAGCTCCTTAGAGAAAGCTACTGCTAAGACACAGCACTTCCAAATGCATGGAAAAAGAAATCGATCACGGCCTTATCAAATAAGATTAGTACACAGTCACACACACCACCTCTTAGTATCTTGAGGAAAATCACACTTTTGTTTTGTTTTGTTTTGTTTAAATCAAGGAAGCGTTAAAGACCTGATTCCCGTTTCCCCGCGAGTCCCAAGAAGATAGCTGCAGGGAAATGAGAGAGTGCAAGTGCCGGGATAGAAGAAAGCCAGCGGACTGATTACATCTCTGCTGTGCATGCTAATGCCGCACCCAGAACGGTTCTACACGCGGAAATGAGACGGTTGCATTTATTCCATCCACCTCCACCCCCCCTCCCACTCCCCCGCCCCCCCCACCCCGCCGAGCTCTGATGGATACGGAGCTGTGCTGCCCAGCTGCAGTTGTCAGTTCCCACAGGGAAAGAAAGCTGCCTGTTAGCTTACTTTATATCAAAGTCCAATTGACTAAAATAGTCACGTGGGCTATATTCTGATGTTCCCTTTCAAATAGCTCAGAAACTTTCCAGGTTTGTTTCTAGTTCACAACATTAAAAGCTCACACACCAACTATATTGACTTTGGTGTATGTGTCAGAACAAAAAAAGAATGCTCAAGATCAGAAAGAGCAGGCAAATAAATAGAATTCTTCCCAGCTTCTGCCTCACCAATTAAATCCTTCCTTTGTAACATACCTCAGTCCGGTGTTTTCTTTTTAACTTTAAAGAGCGCACAACCCGGGGTGCCTGGATGGCTCAGTAGGTTCAACGCGCACAATCCCGGAGCCTCCCGCTTGGGTCAAGATCTCAGGGTGCTGGGATGGAGCCCTGCCTAGGGCGCCCTGCTCCGCAGGGATGGGGGGGGGCTCTGCGTCTCCCTCTCCCCTCCCCCACCCCCGCTCTCACGCAGGCACGTGCATGTTCTCTGTCTCTCTCTCAAATAAATAAAATCTAAAAAAAAAAAAATAACAATGAAGTGTGCACAATCCCATGAGGATAATGTTACAATGCAGAGTATGACTCGGGAGATCTGGGCGGGGCCTAAGATTCTGCATTTTTTTTAAGATTTTATTTATTTATTTGACAGAGAGATAGAGAGCACAGATAAGCAGAGCAGCAGGCAGAGGGAGAGGGAGAAGCAGTCTCTTCACAGAGCAGGGAGCCCAACGCGGGGCTCAATCGCAGGGCCCTGGGATCATGACCTGAGCCGAAGGCAGACGTTTAACCGACTAAGCCACCCAGGCGCCCCTGCATTTCTAAACAACTCCCGAAGTGATGGCCAAGCTGCTCGTCCACAGACGACAGTATGAGGAGGAGAGCCATATTGTCACACACAGGTGCTATTTTTTAAATGTTTTAGAATATAAAAAAAAGAAGAAGGAGAAATAAAGGACAAAGAGAAAGTAACCAGGCAATGAAGGAACTAAGAGAAGGCCCGGATTTGCAGACAGTAAGCGAACAACTACTAAGGTACCACTAGGCAAGAGCCTTCGAATTACACGTATGGTGATGAGAGGGGCCTGCATGTTGAGGCACTGAAGGTGTGCCTAATACAAACAATAGGACTCGTGGATATAAGCAGTCACTGTTCTGAACAGGTATTCCATTTCAGTTCCCAGATGGATAGAGATTTTCACTCTCTCATGATACCTCAGGTAATGAGAAAAAACTCCTGAAGTGTGACATAAATGGCCATCAAGAGGCAGTAGTGTTTAAAGACCAAAAAAAAAAAAAAAAAAAAAAAATCCTTTACTTCAGGGTTATTGTGGGGGAAAGGAGCATTTCAAATTAGCGGGCATGGGAATAGCAAAACGGTGAGGCAGAATTTTCCTTCTTAAGTGGGTCAGTTGATGAACTATTCAAGTCTGTTTATAATCATCCAAATGTTCTAAGGCATGAGGGTGTAACACAGTGTTAGGTGGACTTTAATCTTGGAAGAAAATGTCAGAAGGAATCTTCCCTGCTCTGCTTCCTTGAGGTGAGGAGAGGATTGCTGGATGGACTCTGGGAGAAGAAATGAGAACCTCTTCATCCTTTAGTAAAGGTATGGAACACTTGGGTATAATAAAAACGAGCACTAGGGAGGGAGTCAGAGTATCTGAATTCCAGCGCCGATGCCACTATGAACTAGCTGTTGGACCTTGGGCAACAGATCTCTGAATAAGTGTCCTTCTTGAGAAGATTAATCTAGAATAGCGTTTTCCAAAGTGTGACAAAATGTTAATTGGAGTTATCTGGAAAACTGCTGTCCGTGGTCAAATGAGGTAGGCAGATATTGGGTTATATACACCTAAATATCTTTCATTAGAGGCAAGCCTCTTGAGTTCTTTATATGGAGCCTCTGAATATGGAGAGCAGCAGTATTTCCCAAACCTACTTCATCGTGGAACACTTTTTGCAAGGACCGTCTCAAAAGATTAATGCTCCATGGAACTTACTCTGGGAAATGCAGATGCTTTTTAAGGCTATCTACTTTTAGCACAATATCATCCACATACGAAAGTTAAATCAGGAATATCCAGAAATCTACCCATATAAAAAACTTAAATTAAAAAAATGAAGTTAATACTATTTTAAATTTGTTGCTGTTTTAATTTGATAAAATCTGTTTTTCAAAATAACCTTTTGATCTAATTTCAAAGTCGATGCACTTGTATTGTAGAATTTGATTTGAGAAATAAAAAAGAGCACAAAATGTACAATTATTAAGAGAGTCACAACTGTGAATATTTTCATGGAGATCCTTCTAGAATTCAAAGTATTTCCTAAATTAACTATTATTTTTTTAAAAAGATTTATTTATTTATTTATCTTAGAGAGAGAGAGAGCATGTGTGCGTGCATGAGGTGGGGAGATGCAAAGGGAGAGGAAGAGAGAATCCCAAGCGGACTCTCCTCTGAACTCGGAGCCCTATGTGGGGCTTGATCCCAAGACCCTGAGATCATGACCTCAGCTGAAATCAAGAGCCAGTTGTTTAACCAACTGAGCCACCCAGGTGCCCCAAATTAACTATTATTTTTATCATTAAGGCAAATTTTTAATTTCCCATTTAGCAGGTCTCCTGTTCTAGTTTGCATATGGCCCCATTTTTATAAGGACCTTCAAATATAAAATTTTTCTGATACAAGATGGAATATTGAACCTTAAAAATATTCTAAAATGAAAGATAGTAATAAACTACAAAGAAGAAAATTACCTTCATCTTTACAGTCAGATATATTATTCTTATTAAATTATTCTAAGGCTGAATTCTTCTTATATCTGAATATTCCCCAACAGTGGCATCTAATTTATTTGTATATTTATACCCTACCTTATTACAAACATAATTTATGGTGACTGTCTAAGTGTCTTTAAATTGACTCCAAGAATTAAAATTCATTGGCTTGAAGATATTGAGAACCCATAGCATCTTAAATATCTCTGAGGGTTGGAGATGATCACCTTCATTTTATAGATTCATCAGAATAGCAGGGTTAATCATAATACCTGAATAATTGTTTTCACATTGGGTGCTTTTATTGAAAAGGCTAGAACGAATTCTAGATTTTGTTTCTAACACTGCCTAGAAAAAATGAGGGATACACAAAATGACCTCTGGGTGGCCTTCCAACTTGTTATGAATCCTTGCATTAGAAAAGTTTTTCAAGAAAGAGATAATGGTGATTTTTTTCCCCCTTAAAATGTGTTTTTCGCCCTTAAAATTGTGCAGTCAGTATTTTTGGAGAAGCCTCACTTACAAAGTCACATTAGTGATATTTAAGGGACAAATCACAGGTTTCTATGGTTAAGGGATAACGAGAAGATTGTATAATGCCAGTCTTCCTCTGCCAGCAGCGGGTACTTTGATTGTAAATATCAAAATCTATTTTCCCTTATTAGTCTTAAAAAAATAACGCTGAATCTAAGAATTAGAGATAGTAATAGTTCAGATGGTTTGCCATGCGCTGAGAACCCCAGATAGCTTAAGTATGAATGATCAGGCTCTCATTGTAAGGACTTTTATTTTTAATAATTGATGACGAGTATGTATTGCTGCCACTGTTTCCCACTTAATTACTTTTCTTTTTGATCAAGCACATTAATGAAAAGAGACCTAATAAATCATGTGCAAAAACAGTAAAGCACTTAATTAACATGTGTTTCCCTGATTGATGGTGATAGAAAACCACAGTAGCACTGAGTAGGCTCACAAGGGCACCTTCAACAGACATGGTATCTTGAACAAACATACAGCTGAGAACATAATCCATGAACTCTATTCTTGTTTAAGAACTAGCCATGACAACCACAGATCACAGTGTTATTACGATCTTCCTTCTTCTCTCTGACTGAGAGGCTCTATGCTCCCGGCTTGGGGGATGTAAACAATACATGGGAAACATAAACCAACAAATGCCGGGGTAGACTATTTCTAATACCAAGAGCCAACATTTACCGAATACTTAACTGTGTTCCAGGTTCTCTGCTATGTGTTTTAAAAGACTGACTTATTTAACTCTTCAACACTGCACTTAGCTAGTGATCATTACTGTCTTCATTTTCTAAGGAGAAAACCTGATACGTATAGATGGTAAGCCATGGTCCAAGTTGCTCAGCTAATGAGTAAGGTAATCTGGTCAGCCTCACTCCATAGCTCCGTTTGATTGGCTGGAAGATGTTTTTCCCATGTGTTTCCAGCAAATTTGAAATTCTGTGGGAGAATCACAAACTACTATAGATATCCCCGGAATGGGATCGCCTGAGAACAAACAAGGGTTGAGATAACTGGGTTTCATACACACACAATGAAAAAGTAGATCATATTGCATGGTTAAAACACAGCTACATCTTAATTTTGATTGTGTGAGAAAGGTAGATCAGAGCTAGAAGCGACGGTTATTTTTTCTTCTTCATCCTGTATTCCCATTTTTTGTGTAATGTGGTTTTGCTGCTTTTAAAACGAGACCCAGTGGAAGCCAATAAATAAATCCGTCTTCTCTCTACCTCCCTCAAGAATGGACAGGTCCCACATCACCTTAATCCGATGTCTCTCCAGAATGGATGAACAAATCAGCTTCGCTGTTTAAAGAGGTCACCTCTGTTCCCAAATCACCTTTCAGCTCTGCAATCAAGTTTGCTGATGGCTGAACAACACTTCCCACCCCCTACCGAGGATCCCTGGCTGGCCAGTCTGCTGCCGAAAGATATTTATGAAGACCTTCATCATCCCCTGCTTCCAGATCCTTTCCCAGAATACCAGGGATGGTAGGATAAAGAAACCATTGCTAATCCTGCATAGCATCTCTTTTATGGATGGCTGCTAGGTGCATTTGGTTAAATGAGACAAGCCGGCATTGTTCTGAACTCAGAGATTCCCATGAAGAAAGGGACTGATTCATTCTCTGCGCCATCACACCTCAAATTTGAGGACCTTTAGACCAGGTGCATTGTTTGTTTGTTAGGGGGTATGAAGGGAAGGCTAATATACTGAGTATCTCAGTTCTGCTAAGTACTCACATACAAGAAGGCAGAGAGTAGAGCTCCAGCAGGTGAAGTGAACCGGGGGAATCACAAAGGATGCTCAGGACCCAGAACCATTCCTCTGGACCGTGGAGAGAGGCAGAGAGCATCAGGTGTGTCCTAGAGTCAGAAAAAAAAAAAAAAGTTCTAATAGATGAAAGGACCACAGAAAAAATTTCAAAAATGCTGTAGGGAAATTGGTACGGAGATTGGTGGAGAGAAGTACTCCTCCCTGCCTGACCCTTTTCTTGCCAAGAGATTCCAAAGTAACAACTGGAAGATTTTTTTCCTTCCCCACGGGAACACACACATTTAATTTCATTATAAAATCAAGGGAAAGGAAAGATCCCCTTACATATGGAGTACAAAGTACTTCTGTGTAAAGGACAATCAGGGTCTGGTTTAAAAAGAAAAACAATTGAACAAGAGCTCCTCATGAGTTGTTGTTCAATACATATAAAGTTTCAGTTGTGCAAGATGAGTAAGGGCTAGAGATCTATTGTACGACATGGTGCCTCGAGTCAACATGGTATTGTGCACTGAAAAATTTCTGAAAACGGTAGATCTCATGTTAAGGGTTCTTGCCACCCACCCACAAAAGACAAGGACACTTTCAGAGGTGATGGATATGTCCATTAGCTTGATTGTGGTGATAGTATCACGGGTATATGCATATGTCGGAACTTACCGAATTGTATATAGTAAACATGTGTATTTGTTTTGTATATCAATTATACCTCAATAAAGCTCTCAAGGAAAAAAAAAAAAAGAAAACCAAGTCATCCTCGAAGGCATTGAGATGTTTACAAATTAAGTTTCCATTACTGCAGCAGTTCTTAGTTTTTTGGGGGAGGTAGCGAGGGTAAAGATATCTTTAGGAATCTGATGAAGCTAGTGAACCCTCTCCAAGGATAAAAGCACATACATTCATACACATGAACTGTTGCACGTAATCCCAGTGGTTCTGCATCCCAGCTCTGGCCTATCCATGGGGCTCATTAAGGAACACCAGCGTTGTTAATTGCTCTCAGTGTTGTTCCAGGTTTCCTCCCTTCCCCAGTAGGTGCTGCCCTTGTGCTGTGAGCATCTCTGTGTCTTGTCATCATCGATGCACCCAATTCATCTTTCATTCAACAGCTGTCCACTCCCTCTTCAGAATGAGAAACCAGCCTGCTTGGACTTCATTTCTGCACACAGGGGACTATGAAGGCATATGATTTTCCTTTTTCTGTGATCGATATAGGTATTGGTTGATATCATGAAAGGAAACTGTTTCAGAATCTAAAAGGAAAGGGAAAACTTTCCAAATCGAAGAAAATATGGAAGAGAGATTCCAATTTCTTCCCGTTATGTTTGATGGCATAAGAAGTAGGCAGTGGGGGGAATTTGTTATTGGAGCTTGACTGGCTGTTTCCTGCTGCTCTGTTATGTAGGAACACATTTTAAGAATGGTTTTGCACAAGATCCAGATTGGTAATGAAATATAGAAATAATTATATCTTCTCAATATGTATGCCTTTCTTACATAACTAAAAAAATATTAAAAAAATGGCCCAAAGCAATCCTTCGTCCTAAGAGGCCACGTGTGGACAATGACTACGGTAATTATGACAGCCAATCGGGACTTGTTGTGAGCTGTACAACCCACTATGCGTTGACTGAGTATGATCTCATCATTAAACCATCCAATTTCCCAACTCACTAGGCTCTTCTCAAGTCATTGCTTTCTCTCATGTATGGCCAATCAAATCCAGCCACTCCACAAGGCTGGGATTTACTGGTGGTTGCCTTGCAGCCTGTACAGCTTAACCTGGCTTGAGTTACTTTGCATCTCAGGCTGCCATGTGTAATGGTGCAGCTTGTGCCCTCCACAGATTTCTGGGCTTGGGGGGCTTGAGTAGCACTGAACTCCAATCAGAGCTTACTAAGTGCCTCATTAACCTTCATTACATACCCACAGACCTCAGACCTTAGTGGCTTAAAACAATAACCATTTTTTTTCCTGCTCATGGTTATTATAGGTTGGGTCTCTGGATTGGGCTCAGTTGGATGGTTCTTCTAAGTTTGACTGAGCTTGGCTAGCTAGCTTTTTCATCTCTAGTCAGCTGCTAGGTGGGCTGGAGCTGGCTGGTTTAGGATGGCCTCAGCTGGGATGGCTGGGATGACCGAGACCCCTCCCCAACAGAATCCCATCAGCCATCTGGCTACCCTGGGCTTGTTTGCATGGTAAGAAAGGTTACTGAGAGCAGCAGGAGGACAAATCCCAAAGTATAAACTCTTTTTCGAGGCTCTGCTTGCATCAGGTTTGCTGATATCCCATTGGCCAAATTGTCTTAATGACAGTCCAGAAGTAGTGTGGGAGTGCAATACCAAAGACTATGGATAAGAGAGAATAATTTATGACCCTCATTATAATCTACACCACAGAGCTATGGCACTGGCCTGAGCCTACATTAGTGGGGAGGAAGGGGCAACTTTTTCTAGATGTGAATTTAGGTGTGTCTTTTCCTAATTCATTTGCCCAGAGCGGGTGCCTCTTTTTACAACCCACAAAGGTACCATATGGGCTAGCTGAGGCTCTAGACTGGCCCAATATATGTTCTATCTTATTAACTAGATGTACATGGCAAATACTATCCCCACGGATATTTTACCCTTTTTCTTTTCTGTAGACTCTCCAAACCAGGCAGGCCCAACAATAAAGACCATCTCTTAAAGTATTTTTTAGGTCTTTAAGGGAAGAATCCATGTCCAATTCAAATTTGTAAACTCCATAGTCTTTAGCTTAGCATTAATTTGGGCTCAAAAATATTTAATCTGAATTTTCACATTTTTATCATTCATATCAGTTACAATCTGGACCCTAGACACATGATATTCAAAGTGGATCTGCAGACCACCTGAATCAGAATCACCTGGAACCCTTGTTAAAATGCAGATTCCTGGGGCGGAGCAAGATGGCGGAGGAGTAGGAGACCTGGATTTCGTTTGGTCCCAGGAATTCAGCTGGATAGGGATCAAACCATTCTGAACACCTACGAACTCAACAGGAGACCCAAGAAGAGAGTAGCAACAACTCTGAACAGAGAAGCGACCACTTGCTGGAAGGTAGGACGTGCGGAGAAGTGAATCCGAGGCGATATTCGGGAGGATAGACGGCGGGGGAGGGGCCTCCGTCGGCCGCTTCTGGCAAGTGCTAGAGCCGCGGAGCCCAAAATCGGAACTTTTAGAAGTCGGCTCCGCGGAGGGACGTCGCTCCAGTGGCTAAGCGGGGGGGGGGGGGGGGGGGGGGGGGGGTGTGTGTGGAACCCTTGCGGGACAGTGTGGTCTCAGGACCCTCGGGGTCACAGAAAGACCGGGGGTGCCTGAGTGCAGCAGAGCTCCCAGGGATCGGAGCGGGGAAGCCGGCTGCAGAGACGGAGCCGAGGCGCGGGCTCTCAGCTCGGGGTGGCCATAAACTGTGATCCGCGGCCCAGTTGGGCCACTGCTCCTCCAGCAGGGACCCAACAAGCGGCAGAGCCGGGGAGACTCCCCTTCCTCCCCCGGGAGGAGCGGCGCGGGAGCGCACCGCGGGGATCTACTGGGTTTGGAGACTCCACACGGGGTCGTGTGCCAGAGACAGAAACGCTCGGTCACAGGCCGGGGGAGCACGGAGTGCGGCCGGAGACCGGGGACACGGGAGTGACTGCTTTTCTCTGGGGGCGCACTGAGGAGCGGGGCCCCGAGTTCTCGGCTCCTCCGGTGCGGAGATTGGGAGGCCACCATTTTCACCCTGGTCCTCCAAAGCTGCACCCAGAGCTTGCAGGGAACAAAAGCTCCCGAGAGCAAACCCGAGCAGATTGCTTAGCCCGGACCGACAAGGGCGGGGCAATTCCGCCTCGGGCAAAGACATTTGGGAACCACGGCAACAAGCCCCTCCCCCAGAAGATCAGCACGAACAGCCAGCAAGCCAAGACCAAGTTTACCGATCAAGGAGAACGGGAGAACTCCAGCGCTAGGGGAATACTGCACATAGAATTCATGGCGTTTTCCCCATGATTCTTTAGTCTTTCAAAGTTATTTTTTTTTAATTTTCCTTTTTTCCTTTTCTTTTTTGAATTTTTCTTTTTCCCTTTTTCAACCAACATCTTATCAATCCCTTTCTAAAAATCTTTTTTTTTCATTTTTAGAGTCATATTCTATCCCTTCATAAATGTTAACCTTATTTTTCATATATATATATATATACATATATATATATATATACACACATAAGTTGTTCTCTCTTTAAAATTTTGGGATACAGTTTCTTCTAACAGACCAAAATATACCCTAAATCTCTAGTGTATGGCTTTGTTCTAGTCTCCTGCCTGATTGTATTCTCTCCCTTTTTTAAAAAATTTCTCTTCTTTCTTTTTTCAACCAACTTATCAGTTCCTTTTATAAAATCTTTTATACTTTTCATCTGTACAGTAATATTCCATACCTTCATCGTATTTACCCTTATTTTTGTACATATAGAAGCTTTTCTTTCTTTAAAATTTTGGGAGGCAGTTTCTTCTAACAGACCAAAACATGCCCCAAATCTAGTGTGTGGCACTGTTCTATTCACCAGCCTAATCATATTTGATCATATTCTTTTTTTTATCTTTTTCTTTTTCTTTTTTTTTCTCTTTTCTTTCTTTCCCTTTCTTTTACCCCAGTTTCAGGTCTCTTCTGATTTGTTTAGTGTATATTTTTCGGGGGTCATTGTTACCCTGTTAGCATTTTGTTCTCTCATTCATCTATTCGCCTCTGGACAAAATGACAAGACAGAAAAAATCACTCAGAAAAAGAACAAGAGGCAGTACCGACTGCCAGGGACCTAATCAATATGGACATTAGTAAGATGTTGGAACTAGAGTTCAGAATGACGATTTTAAAGATACTAGCTGGGCTTGAAAAAAAGCATGGAAGATATTAGAGAAACCCTTTCTGGAGAAATAAAAGAACTAAAATCTAACCAAGTTGAAATCAAAAAGGCTATTAATGAGGTGCAATAAAAAATGGAGGCTCTGACTGCTAGGATAAATAAGGCAGAAGAGAGAATTAGTGATATAGAAGACCAAATGATGGAAAATAAAGAGGCTGAGGAAAAGAGAGATAAACAACTACAGGATCACGAGGGCAGAATTTGAGAGATAAGTGATACCATAAGACGAAACAATATTAGAATAATTGGGATCCTAGAAGAAGAAGAAAGAGAGAGAGGGGCAGAAGGTATATTGGAGCAAATTATAGCAGAGAACTTCCCTAATTTGGGGAAGGAAGCAGGCATCAAAATCCAGGAGGCACAGAGAACCCCCCTCAAAATCAATAAAAATAGGTCAACACTCCGACATCTAATAGTAAAACTTACAAGTCTCAGGGACAAAGAGAAAATCCTGAAGGCAGCTCGGGAGAAGAGATATGTAACCTACAATGGTAGATACATTAGATTGGCAACAGACCTATCCACAGAGACCTGGCAGGCCAGAAAGGACTGGCTTGATATATTGAGCACTAAATGAGAAAAATATGCAGCCAAGAATACTATAGCCAGCTAGGCTGTCATTGAAAATAGAAAGAGAGATAAAAAGCTTCCAGGACAAACAAAAACTAAAGGAATTTGCAAACACGTAACCAGCCCTACAAGAAATATTGAAAGGGGTCCTCTAAGCAAAGAGAGAGCCTAAAAGTAACATAGACCAGAAAGGAATGCAGACAATATACAGTAACAGTCACCTTACAGGCAATACAGTGGCACTAAAGTCATATTTTTCAATAGTTACCCTGAATGTAAATGGGCTAAATGCCCCAATCAAAAGACACAGGCTATCAGATTGGATAAAAAAAAAACAAGACCCATTGATATGCTGTCTGCAAGAGACTCATTTTAGACCCAAAGACATCCCCAGATTGAAAGTGAGGGGGTGGAAAACCATTTACCATGCTAATGGACACCAAAAGAAAGCTGGGGTGGCAATCCTTATATCAGACAAAGTAGATTTTAAACCAAAGACTATAATAAGACATGAGGAAGGACACTATATCACTTTAAGGGTCTATCCAACAAGAAGATCTAACAATTGTAAATATCTATGCCCCGAACATAGCAGCCAATTATATAAGCCAATTAATAACAAAAGCAAAGAAACACATTGACAACAATACAATAATAGTAGGGGACTTTAACAACCCCCCTCACTGAAATGGACAGATCATCTAAGCAAAAGATCAACAAGGAAATAAAGACTTTAAATGACACACTGGACCAAATGCACTCCACAGATATATTCAGAACACTCCATCCCAAAGCAACAGAATACACATTCTTCTCTAGTGCCCATGGAACATTCTCCAGAATAGATCACATCCTAGGTCACAAATCAGGTCTCAACTGGTACCAAAAGATTGGGATCATTCCCTGCATATTTTCAGACCACAATGCTTTGAAACTAGAACTCAATCACAAGAGGAAAGTCAGAAAGAACTCAAATACATGGAGGCTAAAGAGCATCCTACTAAAGAATGAATGGGTCAACCAGGAAATTAAAGAAGAATTAAAAAAGTTCATGGAAACCAATGAAAATGAAAACACAACTGTTCAAAATCTTTGGGATACAGCAAAGGCAGCCCTGAGAGGAAAGTATATAGCAATACAAGCCTTTCTCAAGAAACAGGAAAGGTCTCAAATACACAACCTAACCCTACACCTAAAGGAGCTGGAGAAAGAACAGCAAATAAAGCCTAAACCCAGCAGGAGAAGAGAAATAATAAAGATCAGAGCAGAAATCAATGAAATAGAAACCAAAAGAACAGTGGAACAGATCAACGAAACTAGGAGCTGGTTCTCAAAAAGAATTAACAAGATTGATAAAACCCTGGCCAGACTTAGCAAAAAGAAAAGAGAAATGACCCAAATCAACAAAATCATGAATGAAAGAGGAGAGATCCCAACTAACACCAAAGAAATACAAACAATTATAAGAACATATTATGAGCAACTCTATGCCAGCAAACTAGATAATCTGGAAGAAATGGATGCATTCCTAGAGATGTATAAACTACCAAAACTGAACCAGGAGGAAATAGAAAACCTGAACAGACCTATAACCACTAAGGAAATTGAAGCAGTCATCAAAAGTCTCCGAAGAAACAAGAGCCCAGGGCCAGATGGCTTCCCAGGGGAATTCTACCAAACATTTCAAGAAGAATTAATACCTATTCTTCCAAAACTGTTCCAAAAAATAGAAATGGAAGGAAAACTTCCAAATTCGTTTTATGAAGCCACCATTACCTTGATCCCCAAACCAGACAAAGACCCCATCAAAAAGGAGAATTACAGACCAATATCCCTGATGAACATGGATGCAAAAATTCTCACCAAAATACTAGCCAATAGGATCCAACAGTACATGAAAAGGATTATTCACCACGACCAAGTGGGATTTATCCCAGGGTTGCAAGCTTGGTTAAACATCTGCAAATCAATCAATGTGATACATTAATAAAAGAAAGAACAAGAATCATATGATCCTCTCAATAGATGCAGAGAAAGCATTTGACAAAGTACAGCATCCTTTCTTGATCAAAACTCTTCAGAGGATAGGGATAGAGGGTACATACCTCAATATCATAAAAGCCATCTATGAAAAACCCACAGCAAATATCATTCTCAATGGGGAAAAACTGAGAGCTTTCCCCCCAAGGTCAGGAACACGGCATGGATGTCCACTCTCACCACTGCTATTCAACATAGTACTAGAAGTCGTAGTCACAGCAATCAGACAACAAAAAGAAATCAAAGGCATCCGAATTGGCAAGGAGGAAGTCAAACTCTCACTCTTTGCAGATGATATGATACTTTAAGTGGAAAACCCAAATACTCCACCCCAAAACTGCTAGAACTCATACAGGAATTCAGTAAAGTGGCAGGATATAAAATCAATGCACAGAAATCAGGGGCATTCCTATACACCAACAACAAGACAGAAGAAAGAGAAATTAAGGAGTTGACCCCATTTACAATTGCACCCAAAGCCATAAGATACCTAGGAATAAATCTAACCAAAGAGGCAAAGAATCTGTACTCAGAAAAGTATAAAATACTCATGAAAGAAATTGAGGAAGACACAAAGAAATGGAAAAACGTTCCATGCTCATGGATTGGAAGAACAAACATTGTGAAGATGTCAATGCCACCTAGAGGAATCTACACAATTAATGCAATCCCTATCAAAATACCATCAACCTTTTTCAAAGAAATGGAACTAATAATCCTAAAATTTGTATGGAACCAGAAGAGACCCTGAATAGCCAGAGGAATGTTGAAAAAGAAAAGCAAAGCCAGTGGCATCACAATTCCGGACTTCAAGCTCTATTACAAAGCTATGATCACCAAGACAGTATGGTACTGGCACAAAAACAGACACATAGATCAATGGAACAGAATCGAGAGCCCAGAAATGGACCCTCAACTCTATGGTCAACTCATCTTTGACAAAGCAGGAAAGAATGTCCAATGGAAAAAAGACAGTCTCTTCAAGAAATGGTGTTGGGAAAATTGGACAGCCACATGCAGAAGAATGAAACTGGACCATTTCCTTACACCACACACAAAAATAGACTCCAAATGGTTGAAAGACCTAAACGTGAGACAGGAGTCCATCCAAATCCTAAAGGAGAACACAGGCAGCAACCTCTTCGACCTCAGCCGCAGCAACTTCTTCCTAGAAACATCGCCAAAGGCAAGGGAAGCAAGGGCAAAAATGAACTATAGAGACTTCTTCAAGATAAAACCCTTTTTCACAGCAAAAGAGTCAACAAAACCAAAAGACAACCGACAGAATGGGAGAAGATATTTGCAAATGATATATCAGATAAAGGGCTAGTATCCAAAATCTATAAAGAACTTATCAAACTCAACACCCAAAGAACAAATAATCCAATCAAGAAATGGGCAGAAGACATGAACAGACATTTTTCCAAAGAAGACATCACAAATGGCCAACAGACACATGAAAAAGTGTTCAACATCGCTTGGCATCAGGGAAATCCAAATCAAAACCTCAATGAGATACCACCTCACACCAGTCAGAATGGCTAAAATTAACAAGTCGGGAAAGGACAGATGTTGGCGGGGATGCGGAGAAAGGGGAACCCTCCTACACTGTTGGTGGGGATGCAAGCTGGTGCAGCCACTCTGGAAAACATTATGGAGGTTCCTCAAAAAGTTGAAATAGAGCTACCATCCAACCCAGCAATTGCACTACTGGGTATTTACCCCAAAGATACAAATGTAGGGATCTGAAGGGGTACGTGCACCCCAATATTTATAGCAGCAATGTCCACAATAGCCAAACTATGGAAAGAGCCAAGATGTCCATCGACAGATGAGTGGATAAAGAAGAAGTGGTATGTATACACACACACACACACACACACACACACACACACACACACACACACACAATGGAATATTATGCAGCCATCAAAAGGAATGAAATCTTGCCATTTGCAACAATGTGGATGGAACTGGAGGGTGTTATGCTGAGTGAAATAAGTCAATCAGAGAAAGACATGTATCATATGACCCCACTGATATGAGGGATTCTTAATGTCAGGAAACAAACTGAGGGTTGCTGGAGTGATGGGGGGTGGGAGGGATGGGGTGGCTGGGTGATAGACATTGGGGAGGGTATGTGCTATGGTGAGTGCTGTGAATTGTGTAAGACTGTTGAATCACAGACTTGTACCTCTGAAAAAAATAATACATTATATGTTAAAAAAAAGAAGATAGTAGGAAGGGTAAAATGAAGGGGGAGAAATTGGAGGGGGAGATGAACCATGAGAGACTATGGAGTCTTAGAAACAAACTGAGGGTTCTAGAGGGGAGGGGGGTGGGAGGATGGGTTAGCCTGGTGATGGGTATTAAAGAGGGCATGTACTGAATGGAGCATTGGGTGTTATATGCAAACAATTAATCATGGAACACTACATCAAAAACCAATGATGTCATGTATGGTGATTAACATAACAATAAAACTTTAAAAAACAGAATAAGAAAATGCAGATTCCTGGGTCCGACCTTAGGTCTAATGTGCCCAAATCTGCTTGCGGCTGGGAAATTTACCTTTAACACACCTGAGTACTGCTTATGTACATTAAAATTTAAGAATCACCATCTTAGAGAAGCAGATTTTGCAATGGTTTGAACTCTATTCAAGGTAATAAATAATTTTTACATCCTAATTACACACACACACATCCATACATATCCACAGACAGAGACGGATGACTGAAAAAAAAGATTTTGTGGTGAAAATACCCTAAGTACCATAGATCTTTTCTAATCTATTTAAGTTTCCGAAATGTTGATCAGTGAGTCAGATATATTTCGTGACCCAATAATGTGTGATGACCTGGCTTTTGATAAACGCAGGTCTAGGGAAGATGCTCATAGGACCTTTATTTGAACATTTTTTTCTTCTCCCATATATACATGGCAAATATATAATGCTTCTTTTTCTATGCTCATAAATTCCTTTAAATATCCATTCCCCTATGCCAGTGGTTCTCAAATTTTGGCATGCATCAGAATCACCTGGAATGCTTGTTAAATCACAACTTTCTGAGTCCCACCCCCAAGAGTTCCTGATTCAGCAAGACTGGGGAGAGGCCAAAAATGTGTACTTCTGGGGCGCCTGGGTGGCTCAGTCGTTAAGCGTCTGCCTTCGGCTCGGGTCACGGCCCCAGGGTCCTGGGATCGAGCCCCACATCGGGCTCCCCGCTCGGCGGGAAGCCTGCTTCTCCCTCTGCCACTCCCCCTGCTTGTGTTCCCTCTCTCGCCGTGTCTCTCCCTGTCAAAGAAATAAATAAAATCTTAAAAAAATGTGCATTTCTTTTTTAAATTTTTTTAAATTTTATTTTATTATGTTCTGTTAGTCACCGTACAATACATCATTAGTTTTTGATGTGGTGCTCCATGATCCAAAAAATGTGCATTTTTAACAAGTTTCCAGACTGATCCTTCTTCTCGAGGGACCCATTTTGAGAATCACTGCCCTATATATTCCAGTCTCTTTGATTTGCTCCACAAACCATTAGAAATCCCCAAGTTTCCTGGCTGATTTTTATTACCATTTTCTAACCACATTTGCACAATTTCTTGATTTTTTCTTTTATTACTGCTTTCCACCTACATTTGCTTTTGCTGGTTTCCACGCAGACTTAGCTTGCATTGTGTAATGAACATATTGGATTCAGCTGGCATTTCCCTAAAGCCTGCCAAAAGCACTCCAACCATTGTCTTACTGGCATGTTTCCGACTCTGATTCTGAAACTGTTCTTTTCATTCCTCTGTTTCTTCAGAAAGCACGAAGGTGGCTCAAGTCCCAGTATAGTGGTGCTGTTTGTTCTGTAAAGTCTCAGAGATGGCAGATCAGCCCCTCAAGGATGTCATTCTGATGCTATTAATCATTTCTTCCTCCAAGGGCCTGCTAGATCTCAGCCTGAGTCTACTGGCCTGGGTTTACTATGGTGCCTCATGCTATTGGAAACTCACTACCACAAGCAGAGAGTGAAACATTTTTGGAAATTTCATATGTTTGGCGGGAATTGGACAAAACAGCAAGCTATTAGAGTGCCTTGTCTTCTCCCAATACAGAAAAGTGGATTTTGTTCTAGCCATTGTATCCGGTTTTTTTGGCTGTGAACAAAGAGGAAGGGGGACACAGATAAGTCTAGATCTCCCCCCCCCGCCAATTCTGAATTACCCGTGGTAAGAATGGATCAGCTTTGAATGTTTTAATACAGGGGATAAGGGACTCATTCCCGTCTGAGAACCCAGCATTCTGGCCCCACCGTAGGCCACTGTCCTCTCTTGGTCATGATAAGCTGATTAATACCTATGTCATGAATGCTTCGAGGGAAAGATATTTGGGAATCTGATGTCATCATGTGATTTCTCTCCCTCACTTGTCACCCAGATAGTCCTCAGGGCCAGAATGGTGCTATGGTACTCATGGCGGTTGACCCTAACATCTCCCTGTAAACTTTCCCAGGTAAAAATTCTTTCTCCTATATTCTACAATCTGTTTATCTGGGAAGAGGGATGGGATCTATGAGTTCTCTTGCAGGGCTTTGAGCAGATTTTAGGTTCTTTTCTGAGAAATATTTGGACTCTGCCCAGGTCCATCTGAGGCCCATTTCCATTAAAGGTAGGATGACTTTTCATCTAAGCCAAAATATAAATCATGTTCCTTAATTTTCAAAAAAGATGTTTCAACTGGGGCGCCTGGGTGGCTCAGTTGAGCGGCCAGCTGTTGATTTCAGCTCAGGTCATGATGTCAGGGTTGTGAGATCAAGGCCCAAGTCAGACTCTGGGCTCGGGGTCTGCTTGAGGATTCTCTCTCCCTCTACCTCTGCCCCTCCCCCTACTCATGCTCTCTCTCTCTCTCTCAAAAAATTAAAAAAATAAAAAAATAATAAAAAAGATGTTTCAACTTTCCACACAGTCATCTGAAAGCAAAAGCACTGGAAAAGCTTATTTTTGAACTGATAAGTAGCTTTCGCCAAAATCATGGC
Organism: Zalophus californianus; assembly: GCF_009762305.2. Classification (NCBI taxonomy): domain Eukaryota; kingdom Metazoa; phylum Chordata; class Mammalia; order Carnivora; family Otariidae; genus Zalophus; species Zalophus californianus. The sequence goes on along the minus strand of NC_045612.1, from coordinate 118,543,452 downwards.
TGGGAAGGGGTTATACTTGCAAGAGATGTTCTAGATTACCCACCAATAATAGGATCTCTTACTTCTAGCCTTGTGTTCAGTGCTAGAACCCCTAATAGCAATGCATTCAATAATACCTTGGCTGCAGTAGAATCTTCTTCAGGAACTCACTCTACTCCCACCCAAAAGGTAAGAGCAGTCCCTCTGGCAACCGTTTTCTGTGATATGGCCTTGGCTTCCTACACACACTTGATTGGTCCAGACTTGGATGTGTGATCTAGATGATCTAGACTGTATGAAGTAGAGAACCTTCACTGAAAATTTGGAATTAGGATTGAAATTCTAGTTTCCATCAGGACTGCTTATTTAAAGGGAGGAAATATAAATCCATGAGGGGGTGGTACAATCCTGTTTTTCACCATGTGGATTGGAGACCAGAGAAGCCCAGGAGGAGGAGGGAGATACAGAAATTTCGAGAAGAAGAGAAAGAAATGAAGATGATACAGAGATGAGAAATGGAAAGAGTGCAGTTGGTCTTCCAAGCCCTTCACTCTAATGTATTCCCAAGGCCTTTGGGATCCATGTTATTATATCTTAATAATAAGTGGTAGCTTTTTCGCTTATACTAGTTTGGGTCCACTTGAGTCCATTTCTGTTATATGCAGTCAAAGGAGTTGTAAATAGGACTAATGCCTTCTCTGAACTACTATCTAATGCTATCTCTCAGCTTAAATCGGAATCCTTACAGAAAAGACGTCTGCATTCTGTATAGAGACATGGTTGAAGTAGCCCCCTTTGTATTACTAGTTAGGTGAAAAATAGCTACACAGACTTACATCTTTGTGTGAGTGTATTTCTGAGTGCATATTATGTCACATTTTCTCCATGAAAATGTTTAACTTCTTGTAAGTCATTTGACAAGTGTTTATTGAGCACCTACTGTGTTTCCAACATTATTGTAAGACCTGGTTTTTAAAAAATGGCAATTTTTTTTCTATCAGGTGTTGACAGTTTTATAATTGATAATGTTTCCCTAATTATCTTGACTTCCAGGGAGCTCCCAGCTAAATTTACATGTCAGTTATGGTGACCATTTTGTTTCATTATTTTATTACTGTTATGCTTTATAGTCTCACTTTTTTAAATATTTTTTTTAAATTAAAAAAAATTTTTTTATTATGTTATGTTAGTCACCATACAATACATCATTAGTTTTTGATGTGGTGATCCACGATTCATTGTTTTCATATAACACCCAGTGCTCCATGCAGTACGTGCCTTCCTTAATACCTATCACTGGGCTAACCCATCCCCCCTCCCCCTCCCTTCTAAAACCCTCAGTTTGTTTCTCAGAGTCCATAGTCTCTCATGATTCATCTCTCCCTCCGATTTCCCTCCCTTCATTTTTCCCTTCCTTCTCCTAAATATGATTCTTAACCACAATTTAAATTCCTTTTTACTGGGGTGCCTGGGTGGCTCAGTCGGTTGAGCATCGAACTCTCAGTTTCAGCTCAGGTCCTGATCTCATGGGTGATGAGACTGAGCCCTGTGTCAGGCTCCGTGCTCAGCGGGGAGTCTGCTTGAGATTCTCTCTCCCACCCCTCCCACTTGCACACTCTCTCAAATAAATAATCTTTAAAAAAAATGCCTTTTTATTAGCCTGGATTCACATGTCTATGCATTTTTATTTTAAGTTGACTCCCAGACTTTTGTGAGAAGTTGGGGCACAGATTATTTGGAAATCATACTAATGAAATTTTGCTCTGTTTGGGTTGGTCCTTGGAATGGAGAGGATATTAACTCCAGAGTAGAGTCATGAGATGGCCATGTTTCTTGCCACATAGATGAGGGAGGAGAGACAATCAGTCAAGACAGAGAAAGAGAGAGAGAGAGAGAACAAGAGTGAGAGAAAATAGAAATAGGCATGCAGGGAAAACAGAGAGGCAGAGTGGAGAATGTAGCACTAAAGTGGGCTTTCAACATTCACAGTTATTCTTTCATTTCTCCTCCAGAGATGTATCGGGTGCTTAGAAGGAAGTCTGCTAAGTGCTGAATATCAGAGACAGCGTTCCCTCTTAGTGTTTACATTGTCACTGAGGGATCATCATTTAAAACCCTGTTTAACTGAATCAGGTTTAATAGTGCTGATCCGGGATGTCTTTTCTTTTCTTTTCTTTTCTTTTCTCTTTTCTTTCTTCTTTCTTTTTTCTTTTTTCTTTTTTCTTCTCTTCTCTTCTCTTCTCTTCTCTTCTCTTCTCTTCTCTTTCTTTTTTCTTTTTCCAGACTAGTTTTCAATGGGTCTTCAGGCTTTATTTCTGATGTATGTTGTGGGATTCCACTTTTCACCCATGGGCCTAGTTAATGCCCTGGTGGCCTCTCCCAGTCTTCACTAAGCCCTAGGTATTTACCGCACACCCTAGAGCCAGGGACAAGTCAGTATCAGGCCTGCACTCGACGGTTTATCTCACTGAGGTCAATGACGAGTCATGAGACAGAGAGAAGCACTTGATATTGGCAGCTGGGCCTGCATGTGAGCTAGCAATTTAGAGTGAAAAATCCAGCTGCCCGTCCCTTGAGCTCTTTCACATTTTAACAATGGCTGTTTACTGGCAGGGGAATCGAAGCCTGTGCAGAAAGAAAGAACAGAAGATAGAAAATCACACAGCCCACATTACGAAAATTAGAGCTTTGTTTTTTCTCTTCACTACATATTCTAATATGTTGATCTGGAGAGATTTTCCCTCGCCATGTGACTGTAAATGAATTCCATGAGATCCACAAAATACACTTACCATTTCAGAGCCTGAGGAGTGATTACAATGTACGGCAAAACAACAACAACAACATACACACATATACACATACACATCCTCTTAGTGGAGGAAATTTTCTTCCAATTCAATGAAATTTGGTCGTATTTAGAAGTCATATTTTAGCCCACTCTCACATCTAAGGATGCAACATAAATATTGCTTTGGAAAGCTGAAAGACAATCAACTAAATGTTTCTATTTTATAGAACTGAATACAATTAAAATGCTTATATATACACACAATAGCAAGCAGGACTAACCATTTGGTTTAATTACACATTCCAGATTTTTTAAAAATGTGCTTTAACTCCCAATTGGCATTCTAAAATCTGAAAGTAAACTTCCTGTGATAGTGAATGGAAGGAATTCCAGAATTCGAAGAAGCCTTTCTTGAGGTCCTATCAGTGATCACAAAGAATGCATATGCTCAGTGAACGCAATTATACATTAATTTAGATAAAGACTGTCCAAGGAATGATTTCCTGAAATTCAGTGTGCCTGGCTACAGTGGGCTCTGTGTTGAAAGTAGATGTACGTATGGTACGTATAATGAATTAGGTGAGATATTCTATTTACAGGCAACATCATTGCACTTTCTTTCGTCTTTGGGAACGTTCTAATCCATTCATAAGAATGTTCAGAATCACACTCTGCAAATTCTAATGCTTGAGCAATGTGGGGTGGGGGGTGTAGGGTGGGGGCAGAGAGTAAGACGTAGAGGAACTTTCATCTAAGCAAAAATCTCACCAAATTTTGTGCATATCAACTCTGGTTATAGGGCAACTGGTAAAAGTTTTCTTTCAAATGTTCTTATCATTTCTCAGAGAGATGGCAAAGATGAAGCACGTAAAAGCCAGTAAGGGATCATAGTAGAGCTCACTGATGAATGGATGTTTCTAAATATAAAGATGATATTCATAAGTATAAAACATAGAACATCTCAGCCTAGCATCTTAAAATTTGAAGTTCTAAAATTGAGCATGCCAACAGCAGGGAGGGCTTTTATGATCATCTCTATTGCCACCACCACCACCACCATCAGCACTATCATCATTCTCATGCAGTCTTTTTTTATGTGCCAGGCATCAAGTTCAGCATTTTTTTTTAAGATTTTATTTATTGGACAGAGAGAGAGAGAGAGAGAGAGAGAGCACAAGCAGGGGGAGCGGCAGGCAGAGGGAGAAGCAGGCTCCCAACAGAGCAGGGAGCCCGACATGGGGTTCGATCCCAGGACCCTGGGATCACAACCCAAGCCGAAGGCGGTTGCTTAACCAACTGAGCCACCCAGGCGCCCCTCAGCATTTTACTCTAACAGGTAATTTTATCCTCACACATACCCTCTAAGGGAGATATTATTATTATTCCCCTTTTATAGGGGAACAAACTAAGTCTCAGAGCAGCTAACTATATACCACTAAAGTCCGAATTCCACCATCCTCCAGTTATTTGCCACCATAGAGACAGTAATCCTAAGTGTTCTTGATTTGGTATTCTTTCTAAGAAAACACATTTTAACTCTGAAGCATGCAATCCATATTTGCTAGACGGAAGGGCAACCCTCTTCCAACGTGGAGCATGAAAGAGGTATCTGAATGTGATTTAAAGATCCTTTTACTGTTCCCTGCTTGGTGAAGAAGCAGCTATTTTTATCTTATCATGACTCCTGCTTTCCAAATTTGTAAAGTGGTGCACAGACACACCGGGACACAAAATAAAAAGCTCTTTCTTCTCACCCGCCCTTTGTTAACTACAGTAAATAGTAGAGCTGATTTTCCCAGCTAGACATCAGAATGGCAGAACAACACAGAGGTTGTGACACGGATTCTGGAGCTGGACTGCCTGGATTCTTCCAGATCCTGGCTGTACCACTTGCTACGTGTGTGACTCAAAGCAGTCCCTTAATGTGACTATACCTCAATTTCATTGTCTGCAGGATGGTGATAAAAATATTCTACTTCATAGGGTGGTGGCAAAGATTAAATGAGATGCTACGTGTAACATACTTAGGACGGTGTGATAAAAGTTGACTTGTATTATCTGGCTATGACATTCACCACTTTCTCACTACTCAACTGTCCCCTGGAGGTCATCACTGGCTTTCGCTGGCTCTGAAATGATTGGCTTCTAACTCTGTCTCCCCATGATAATAAACTCCTTAATGGTGGGGGCCATTCATTATCTCTTGATACTTCCTGCTGTCTGGCACAATTGCCTTTTTATGGGTAAGAACTCCATACTGTATCACCGCATTAAAAAAGTGTGGGTGACAGAAAAGACCTTTTATTTTGGACCTTGGTCTATCTTTACACTAGTTTTACAAATTTCAAAAGCTGGAGTCGTGACAATATAAAAATAGCTGCCATACTCGACTAATGAACCAGATGGAAAAGGATCTTCAAATCACATTAAAGCATCTCTTACGTACTTTGCATTACCTGAAAGGAAGGGTTATACTTTAACCCAGTTAATAATGTTTGCTGTTGGTTAGTGCCTTGTATTTTCTTTTTGGTCTTTTCTTTCTCTCTTTTTTTTTAGAGAAGGAAAAGGAAAAAAGGAAAGGGGGAGGGAGGAGCAGAGGGAGAGAGAGAATCTTAAGCAGGCTCCATGCCCATGCCCAGCGCAGAGAGGATGCGGGGCTCAATCTCATGACCCCGAGATCATGACCTGAGCGGAAATCAAGAGTTGGATGCTTAACCCACTGAGCCACCCAGGCGCCCTGTATTTTCTTGTTTATCTTAAAAGAACACCAAGTTAAGAACACTTAATATTACTGACCTTGCACTAGGAATGAATCCAACTGGATGGATAGCAGAATTAGGGCATAACTGTGTGAGTCCTCAGGGATATGACTGAAGTTAGGTAAGAAGGTAGAGTGGCACAGAGGGGTGACGTTCTTGGACAAATCTTTTGATTAAACATCTGTTATAAACCCAAGAATGGACAAAGTATAACTTCTGTAGGAACAACACAGAATAATTTGGTGTTGAGAATGTTAATCTGAAAAACAAGTGCCTGGTACTAGCTCTGGAGACTGAGATGTGTGGGGAAACAGTGTCATGTTGGTGATGGGGTCTGTCATCTCTGAAAGTCACATGATCAATAAGGTCATATCAAGCCATCCATCTAGAGGGGTTGATGGAATTAAAACAACATTTGGAAAGTATTTCACTGGTCATCAGCAGCAGAAAATAACAGTCATCTTGGTAAATACCTAAGCTTTCTTCCAAGGGGCTCAAAGGTTCTATTTATACCCAGATAACGTAGAAATCTCAAAGCTCTCTACTGTAAATATTCACCCCTAGGCTCATGCTAAAATAGCACTTGGTCTTAAAAAAAAATTGTGCTCCTAAAAGCCACATCGTTACAGCTACTCTTGTTTACTCTGATCATTTCCCAAAGGGGCATCACTGTTCATGCCTATCAGTTATCTAAGAATCAAGCCTTATAGACATCACCCTTTCATCTCCAGTGTATTATCAGGCAAGCATCACCCAGGGTCACCACTTGAGCATGAGGGTATCTCTAACTTTAAGGAAATACAGGATATTAAAATCTGAACTTGATATATATGTCCCATGAAGGACAGAGAGGGACTATTTATTAAAGACATATACATACCATGTTGCAAACTCATACTACACACTAGGTATGTATAGGTACCTTACATATGTGTCATATAGGTTTATATACATTACATCTGTACTGTATACTACATCATCCATCCTTACAGTTCCTAGGTTAAAACCCTCAATGTGTCACTCTGATACCTCTTCTCTTCTTTTGATGCCTCCCTTCTCTTGCACCTCACAACGATTCACCAGCAAATACGATCAGCCTGATCTTCATAATATACCTGCAATCTGACCACATGTCATTACCTCTGCTGCCACCCCTCCAGTCCCATCTGCCATCCTCTTTCACCCGGATTGTTGCACTGGCTTTATAACTGGTCTCCCTACTTCCGCTGTTGCCTCATAAAAGCCTATTCTCAATTAAGTTCTAGGGTGATCCTTTGATGGCATAAAGTGGGTCATGGCATTCCTCAGCCGAAAACCTTCCAATGGCTTCCGTCTCACTCCATGATCTGTCCCACCTAGTACCCCTTCGGCTTCATCTCCTGCTCTTCTGCATGCCTCATGCTGTTTTGTGTTTTATGTAAATAGAAGCACAGATTAGTTATTTTTTGTGTGTCTGGCTCCTTTCTTTCAACATTACAGTACTGAAGAGATAGTGGTATTATCTCGGGGTTAGACAAACAGACTAATGGCACAAAAGGGAAGGGCTGGAATTGTGCCCACGTATACATGAAAGAGATGAAAAGATACATGAAAAAATGAAAAGAGATGATAGATACATGAAAAGAGAGAGCCTAGAATTGGCCTACATAAACAAGAGTTGGCATGAGAGATCAGTGAATAAATAACCCATCTCTTCAATAACTAACACTGGAATCAATAGTTATCCCTATGGAAAGAAATGAACTTGTATCTCCATTTTCTATCATAAACAAAGTCAATTACAGGTGGATACAAGACTCAAAGGCAAACAGAAAACTAAAATTTAAAGAAGAAAATATAGGGGAAAAGCATTACAACTTCTGGGTGGGGAGGATTTCTTTAGAAAGATGCCAAATACCCAAGCAAAGCTAAATTTAAGTGCATTATAATTAAGAATGCCTATGCAATAAATAAACCATAAAAGGTAAAAGACAAGCCACAAATAGGGAGAGGATATTTGCAGTACATATGACTGGCAAAGGATTAATATCCAGAATATTAAGAAAACCCCACAAGTCAATAAAAAAAAAAAGATGCAGGCATTTCAAAAGAAAAGATATATGAATGAAAATATCCCTAATCCCATTAATAATCTGGGGCTGCTGATTAAGGATACAATGAGATGGCATTTTATGCCTACCAGATGAACAAAAATTAAAATGTCTGACAAAGATGATTATTGCCAAAATGTGGAGAACCAAACACTTCTTGAGCAATTAGGAGGTATCTAAATTGGTTCTACCACTTTGGAAAAGAATGTGGCATCACCTTGTAAAGAAAAATATGTGTATTCTTATCACCCAACAGTTTGGCTCCCAGGCCTGTACCCTAGACTCTTTCTTATTTGATCCTAGAAACATGTGAAAAATATTCTAAGTAGGATGTTTGTGATAGCAAGAGAATAGAAACACCACAACTACCATTGACTGGAGGATGGATGAAAAAACTATAATATATTAATAAACTAGAGCAGGACACAAAAGAATGCCTAATCTGTGCTTCCATTTAAATAAAATGTGTTAGCATATTAAGAAGAGCAGTGAAAATGAAATACGGTTATATGCATCAACAGTGGGTAACTGTTAAACATAATATTGAGTAAAAAAGCAAGTCACCAAAGAGTGCATGCAGTGTAACTCTGTTCATAAAATGTCCCAAAACATGTGAAGTAAAATAAAATTTTGTCTAGAAATGCATAAAAATTCTGGTAAAAACATCCAACAAAGTCAAGGAATGATGAACACAGAATTCAGGATAGTCGTTACCTTGGGGGGTAGAGTGGGATACAGAAGGGTTCAGGCAGGGGCAGCTGGGGAACTTCAGAGGCTTGGCTAATACTCTCTTTCTTAAGAAGGGTTAGAGGGTACATGGATTATTTGATTAGTTAAACCATATACTCTTTTATGCCTATGATATATTTAATAAAAATATAGCACCCATGAGTTCTACTACTACGCTTTCCAATATGGTAGTACCTAGACATGCATGGTATTTGAAATCAAATTATTTAAAATTAAATAAGATTAAACATTCAATTCCTCAGTCCATACTGCCATGTTTCAAATGCTCAGTAGCCATATGTGGCTGCTGGCTACCATATAGGACATTGCAGATCACTGGGCAGCACTGTTCTAGAACATTTTTACCTCCCTTAGCATTAGGTCCTGTTTTTATCCACTTTTTATAAAATCAGGCAATTCAATGACTTTCTGCAAAAAAAAAAAAAAAGTCTCCATAATTCTGTCAATAACAGCAGTAGGAGATGAAGCAAAGATTTACTTCCTATGGATTTTGTTGATCCTCTTGGTTAAAGAAAATTCCATTAACAAATTTGTCAGACTTCATATTCCAGTTCACTTAACTCATCAAATGCCAGCATGAGCCTGATTACTATTCTGCTTCAGGAAGTCAAAGACAGCTTCCATGCAGCTTCTTGTACCAACAAGGTCGTGAGCAGAATTTCATCTGCCAAAAAATTTCATTGTGTGAAGATTTCCAAAGATATATGTCCTCCAAAGTAGAATTTGTAAGTGGAAAATGGCCTTCTAGAATGAGAAGTTACCATAGACAAAAGAGAAAATCTCTGCCTTCCTCCCACCTAGTTTCCAGGGACTTCCCCAAAGCAGGTGTTGCTATCTGAGCATTTCAGATTCTAGTATTCCAAGTGTGTATTTCACCCTGTGTGGTTAGAGGGTCAAATACATAGGTGTATTTCTCTGTTTCCCTGCTCCCGTGGAGCAGAATCTGGCCTTGGGCTCTGGCGTCCTTTCTTCCTTTTCTATCTCACACACACTTGGATGTTCTAAACCCTGGCCCCATATTCCTAATACAGTTTCCATAAGGGTGGTAAAAATTTGAAAGTGGGGTTTGGAATTAAGCGAGGGATAAACTCTCCCTGTGCACTTGGGTCTAAGCCATGGCTTCTTATCCAGTTGCCTAGAAAGCTCTGCATTGGAGTTTTAGGCACAAACCCACTGAAGGGGTGGGGGGGGGGGGAAGACAGGCACAGTGACTTTGGGGAGGGGCTACAGGAGAAGAGAGGGGCTGAACCAAAATCAGATTCAGATGATGCTTTCTCCTTTGCTCAAAATTCCATTTAATGGCACTTAAAGCCCCAACATCATCCCCGGAGATCCTAGCTGAGGATTCGTGATTCAGAGTTGAACAGGGAGTTAGAAAAGTAGCAGTCAGGAGCCTGCTGTTAGCTGTAGTCCAGCTCTGCGGGGAGTCGACATCCCTCCTTAAAACGGGTGTTTCCCTCACCTTATGGGTGGTTGTCACCCCATCAACACCAGAGGTGTTGGGTAGGGTAAGGTAGGAGGCAGCAAGTTACCTTCTGTCCTCGCTCAGGGCACTCAGGACATGCCTGTCCATCCTGGCAATGTTACATCTCAAAGCCACAAACGTTTGCCTGGTCTGCAGTCCGGAATCCCTGAAGAGAAAAGCCATCTTTAAAAACACCATTTTAATAGTTAAAACGTACTTCTAAAGAAGACTTATTTCATCTGATTGCTCTGCTAACACAGATGGTTGACCCCAAAGTAATGAGTGCCCCTAAATTCATCACAGATATTCATAGCAATAACAAGAATTATCATAAAATAATTTCCCATTTACCAATCAAAGTAATCATACTTCCAGACTCAGCAAAGATGTCTACTTTCTTCTCTTTTACTAATAAGTGTAGGTTTTGTTTTTTTCCACCCAACTATTCATTTTGTATGTATTCATTCATTTGTTTATTTAATAGCATTCATTGTCTAAGTCACTGGTTTCAAATCTGTGCATTGTGGGCACTCAGGAATTCTAAGTCCTTTGCAAAAGGACCCTTTAATCCCTCTACTCACCGAGTATAGGCTGTCTAATGAATAAAAATAGGTCTTCCTATATATGGGCCTTGGGCTTCCTATATACGGATTGCTATTTTTAAATGTCTGCAGGTGTTGTGATTTATAAAATACAAAATCATTTAAAATTGTTTTTGAAACTGTAGTCATTTTGCCCTTGTATAAAATATTTTCTTAACCAATTAACACTAAAAACGTAGGTAAAATTATATGATGATTTGGAGATTTTTCTGATGGTATAAGGAGGTCTTCAAACTCATAGTGTTAGGAAACTCTGGTCTAAGTCACGCAGAGTTGGGTCCTCTCTCACTGTGAATTAATGTCTGCCAACAGATTTTCCAAATCCTTGAGCAACAGGACCCACCGCTGATCCGTGACTACGTTGAATACCGCTGGAGCAGGAGCTGGGACAGATACCTGGGTTGTTAACAAAGGAAAATGAACAAAACCCTCTCACCAACAAAGAAAAAACCCATTTGCTTATCCAAAGTGATTTTTCCCTTCCTCTTTTTGAAAAATCCTATAATGCCACAATTTCTTTCCAAACATAAGGAAATAATCGCAACTAGTGGGAACGCAGAGGAAAAGTCAGGGGATTCCCAGGCGTCTAGCTGCCCAGGCTCACCCAAGCATTCCTTTGCCCTGTTTTTGTCTTCCGATGTGTTCCTGGATGGAGGCAGTGCCCAGCACCCTCACCTTTCAAACAATCATCTGCTTCTTCTCAGGCTACTCTTCTGCCTGGGATTCAAGCTGGAGGAGGATGGGTGGCCAGCTAGGAATCCTGCTAGGTCTGCACGTGCAACGTGCCAAGTCTCTCTGCCGTTCGCTTAAATAGCCAACATCATCTCTTCTTCAGTCAGCTGCAACCCAAGTCTGGGGGGCAGTGTGGGGATGAAAACTGGGGATGCACCTGGGCTCTAGTCCCAAGGTCAACAGATAAGGTGTTTTGACTAATTCACTCCTAGTGAATTTTTTCTTTTTTTTTTTACAAATTCACTGGAAAAACAGTTGAAAGTATTATATGATTTGTATCTTTTGCTTAAAGTTTGAACAGCAGGGACACACAATTCTCCAAAAAATAAATCCTTTTGTATAACAAGCTCCTTTAGCTCAGTTCCACGTCCACACTCTGTACCTTAGATTTTGGTTCATTAGCTTGCAAAATGCATGTTCTTGGTAACAACTGGGAGCAGCAAGGGTGAATCAGAGGATCTTCGTGGCTGGATGAAACAAAGAAACAACGAAAATCCTGTGCCCCTGATGTGAAATCAGTAGTATCAGCTTTCTGTGGAAAAAAACACACCTTGATATAAGGGGATGGGGAGACTGGAGAAGCGGAAGGAGAGTACGGGGGGACAAAATCAAACTTCATCACCTTCTATTACCTACAGTGGTTTTGGTGGACATTTTAGAAGGCTAGTTTATTATACTGGCAAATTGGCATAATGATGGCCAGCTTCAGCACAAAGCACACACTCTGTACATAATAAGTATCCAATAAATATTTATTAATGCCATCTGACCAATTGGAGACCAATTTAGAAGACTGCTTCTGTTTTCTTTGCCAGTTTGCCTCTACTTGATTTCAGCTCTCAGAATTCCTTTAACTAGGCTCAAGACCAAGAGTATAGTTGGAATTACTATAAAACGTGCTCGTTTTGCCCTAGTATTATGCTCAGAAAATACTATCTTTCCTGGGGGAAATATACCACAAATAGCTTTGCCTGTTTTTTCCTCATGTTTCTGAATATTATTTTCTTTTTTAAAATAATTTTTAATTGTTATGTTAATCACATACATGAATATTATTTTTTCTGAAAACGTTAATTGTAAGGAATATAAAAAACTGTCTTCATTTAAAAATTACTTTATTGAGTGCATTTCCTCTGAAGTAGTTAAAAAATAGGGCTGTATTTTTTACCTACACTTCTTTTTTTAAAAAAGCTTTTATTTATTTATTTATCTGAGAGAGTGAGAGAGAGGGAGAGAGAGAGAGCATAAAAGCGGGGAGGAAAGGGAGAAGCAGGTTCCCCACTGAGCTGAGCAGGGAGCCCGACGTGGGGCTCGATCCCAGGACCCTGGTGTCATGACCTGAGCCAAAGGCAGATGCTTAACCGACTGAGCCACCCAGGCACCACTCATCTACACTTAATAATGATATTTTACCACCTATGGTCATAAAAAGAGGGCCACACACTCTCCTGGAAGCTGGCAGTCTTATTCACTGCTATTACTGGAGCCATTTAAGTTCTTCCTTGTTTAGGTTTAGGGAAGTCTGGTCTTAAAAGAGTAATAAATCAACACTCAGTACAAATCTGAAAATATTAGGAGAGGCTTCTCATTTCCTCTTCCCAAGTTTTAAATTCAGCTTTGTGATAAGTGTAAACTGCTAATTGGTGGTTCTTAAACTTTTGAATGCATCCAAATCCTTTGGAAAGCTTATTAAGATACAGATTCCTGTGCCCACCCCCAGAGGTCCGATTTAGAAGGGGTTGCCTGAGCATTGGGATTTCTAACAAGCTCCCTGGTGATGCTGAGGCTGGCATTCTGCAGGCCACACTTTGAGGAGTGCTATTCTAATGACCTGGATGAGTTAATGAAGCCATTTAAAACGCCTGATATCCTCCTAGAGGATTATGTATGCGTGCAAGTAATCCTGCCTAATAAGTGAAGATGGATGGCCATATTTGGGCATCTTAAGACTTCAGCTCTGGCTATATCAGAAATAGTATGTTTTGAGACCAGCTCCAGTATGACAAATGTGTTGTCATATAGCTGATCACCATGACTCATGCCTACCGATTCTGTTGTTAAGGCAGCCTGAGAAGTATGTGTGCGTCAGGGGGAAAGCCTGTCTCTCTACTTTGGGAAATACCGGGTCAAATGAAATTTGAGGTCATTCCAGTAAAACTGTGGAAAAGGGAGAAAGCACCCAAGTAGATTCAGGTACCTTCTATGATAGTAGTTTAAAATACCATGGCCCAGGGGGCATGGGTGAATTTGTCTCCTCGGGAAGCAAAGGGGTTGACAGAAAACAGGTATGGATGTATTTTCAATTAATTCACACCAGTTCTTCTGCACACTTGAATTCTGTAGGAGCTTATCATACAGAACAGCAGGCTCTCAACAAATCGGGAGGTATGTTCAAAGGAGAAGAGGTGTCCTTGAGTGTCACTGAGATGCATTCATATCCTCTGGAGTCCTCATGCTCTCTTAATGCTCCATTTATTTGCTGTGCTACCTATGAGGCCAACAGAAAGCATATTCTCTGAGGAAAATACTAAAATTCAATTCAAGGTATGGAGTCTTCCTCTGTTGGGCTTATCTCACTTAGCATAATACCTCAGGTCCATCCATGTTATCACAAATGGCAAGATTTTATTCTTTTTGTGACCGAGTAATAGTCCATTGTATATGTGTACCACATCTTCTTTATCCATTCGTCCATCGATGGACGCTCAGGTTGCTTCCATATCTTGGCTAGTGTAAATAATGCTGCCATAAACATAGGGGTGCATATGCCTTTCCAAATTACTGTTTCTGTTTCCTTTGGGTAACTGCCCAGCAGTGGGATGGCTGGATCGTATGGTATTACTAGTTTTAGTTTTTTGAGGAACCTCCGTACGGTTTTCCACAGTGGCCGTACCAACTTACATTCCCAGAAACAGTGCACAAAGGTTCCCTTTTCTCCACATCTTTGCCAACAAACTTGTTATCTCTTACCTTTTTGGTACTAGCCATTCTGACAGGTGTGAGGTGATATCTCATCGTGATTTTGATTTGCATTTCCCTGATGATGAGTGATGTTGAGCATCTTTTCATACCATATGATTTCACTTACATGTGGAATTCAAAAAACAAAACAAATGAACAAACAAACCACACAACAACAAAAAAGAGAGGAACAGGCTCATAAATACAGAGAATAAACTGGTAGTTGCCAAAGGGGAGGGGGTGGGAAGATGGACGAAATGGGGGAAGGAGATTAAGAGGTACGAACGCCCAGTTATAAAATAAATAAGTCATGGGGCTGAAAAGTACAGCATAGGGAATATAGTCAATAATATTGTAATACACTAATTGTAGTGAGTTTTGTAATGTACATAATGTGGAATCACTATGTTCTACACCTGAAACTGATTTAATATTATATGTCAACTATACTTCAATTAAAAATTGGGGAAAAATAGGTATTGAGGACTTCTGGATCTTGCTAAGTTGGAGTAAACACACTTCACCCTATCCTCCCACTAATTACATCTAAAAACCCTGGACGGAATACATAAAGTAGCTATCTGACGATGGCAAATAAACATGTGGAAGTGTGTTCAACATCATTAGTCACTAGGGAAATGTAAATGAAAACTGCAATAAGATATGACTACACAGCAATCAGAATTGCTTATCCAATAACCTGATAATACTAGGTGCTGGTGAGAATGTAGAGCAACTTGAGCTCTCATACATTCCTGATGGCAACTCAAAATGGGACAGCACTGGGGGCAGAGCAAGATGGCGGAGGAGTAGGTGACCTGGATTTTTTCTGCTCTCAGGAATTCAGCTGGATAGGGATCAAACCATTCTGAACACCTACGAACTCAACAGGAGACCCAAGAAGAGAGTAGCAACAACTCTCTGAACAGAGAAGCGACCACCTACTGGAAGGTAGGACGTGCGGAGAAGTGAATCCGAGGCGATATTCGGGAGGATAGACGGCGGGGGAGGGGGCCTCCGTCGGCCGCTTCTGGCAAGTGATAGAGCCGCGGAGCACAAAATCGGAACTTTTAGAAGTCGGCTCCACTGAGGGACGTCGCTGCAGTGGCTAAGCGGGGGGTGGAACCCTCACGGGACAGTGTGGTCTCAGGACCCTCGGGGTCACAGAAAGACCGGGGGTGCCTGAGTGTGGCAGAGCTCCCAGGGATCGGAGCGGGGAAGCCGGCTGCAGAGACGGAGCCGAGGCGCGGGCTCTCAGCTCGGGGTGGCCATAAACTGTGATCCGCGGCCCAGTCGGGCCACTGCTCCTCCAGCAGGGACCCCACAAGCGGCAGAGCCGGGGAGACTCCCCTTCCTCCCCCGGGAGGAGCGGCGCGGAAGCGCACCGCAGGGATCTGCTGGGTTTGGAGACTCCACACGGGGCCAGGTGCCAGAGATAGAAACGCTCGGTCACAGGCCGGGGGAGCACGGAGTGCGGCCGGAGACCGGGGACACGGGAGTGACTGCTTTTCTCTGGGGGCGCACTGAGGAGCGGGGCCCCGAGTTCTCAGCTCCTCTGGGTGGAGACTGGGAGGCCACCATTTTCACCCTGGTCCTCCAAAGCTGTACCGAGAGCTTGCAGGGAACAAAAGCTCCTGAGAGCAAACCCGAGCAGCTTGCTTAGCCCGGACCGACAAGGGTGGGGCAATTCCGCCTCCGGCAAAGACATTTGGGAACCACGGCAACAGGCCCCTCCCCCAGAAGATCAGCACGAACAGCCAGCAAGCCAAGACCAAGTTTACCGATCAAGGAGAACGGGAGAACTCCAGCGCTAGGGGAATACTGCACATAGAATTCATGGCTTTTTTTAGCATGATTCATTAGTTTTTCAAAGTTATTTTTTAACTGTTTTTTTCTAATTTTTCTTTTTCCCTTTTTCAACCAACATCTTATCAATCCCTTTTTAAAAAAAAAACATTTTTTATTTTTCATTTTTAGAGTTATATTTTATCCCTTCATAGTAGTTACCCTTATTTTTGGCATATATATATATATATATAAGTTGTTCTCTCTTTAAATTTGGAGATACAGTTTCTTCTAACAGATCAAAATATACCCTAAATCACTAGTGTATGGCTTTGTTCTAGTCTCCTGCCTGATCACATTCTCTCCCTTTTTGTTTTTAAATCTTCTTCTTTCTTTTTTCAAACAACTTCTTATCGTATCAATTCCTTTTATAAAATCTTTTATAATTTTCATCTTTACAGTCATCTTCCATCCCTTCATTGTATCAACCCTTATTTTGTACATATATGTCTTTCTTCCTTTAAAATTTTAGGAGGCACTTTTTTCTAACAGACCAAAATACGCCCAAAATCTAGTGTGTGGCACTGTGCACTAGCCTGATCATATTTGATCATATTCGGGTTTTTTTTGTATTGTTCTGTTTTTGTTTTTATCTTTTTCTTTTTGTTTTTTCTTTCTTTCTTTCTTTTCTCTTTCTTTTTTCTTTCATTCCCTTTCTTTTCCCCTGGTTTCAGGTCTTTTCTGATTTGTATAGAGTATATTTCCTGGGGACGTGGTTAACCTGTTAGCATTTTGTTCTTTCATTCATATATTCTCCTCTGGACAAAATGACAAGACGAAAAAAATCACCTCAGCAAAAAGAACAAGAGATAGTACCATCAGCCAGAGACCTACTCAATACGGACATTAGTACGATGTCGGACCTAGAGTTCAGAATCATGACTTTGAAGATACTAGCTGGGCTTGAAAAAAGCGTGGAAGTTATTAGAGAAACCCTTTCTGGAGAAATAAAAGAACTAAAATCTAACCAAGTCGAAATCAAAAAGGCTATTGATGAGGTGCAATCAAAAATGGGGGCACTAACTGCTAGGATAAGTGAGGCAGAAGAGAGAATCAGCAATATAGAAGACCAAGTGATGGAAAATAAAGAGGCTGAGAAAAAGAGAGATAAACAACTACAGGATCACGAGGGCAGAATTCGAGAGATAAGCGATAAGATAAGACGAAACAACATTAGAATAATTGGGATCCCAGAAGAAGAAGAAAGAGAGAGAGGGGCAGAAGGTATATTGGAGCAAATAATAGCAGAGAACTTCCCTAATGTGGGGAAGGAAACAGGCATCAAAATCCAGGAGGCACAGAGAACCCCCTCTCAAAATCAATAAAAATAGGTCAACACCCCGACATCTAATAGTAAAACTTACAAGTCTCAGAGACAAAGAGAAAATCCTGAAAGCAGCTCGGGAGAAGAGATATGTAACCTACAATGGTAGAAATATTAGATTGGCAACAGACCTATCCACAGAGACCTGGCAGGCCAGAAAGGCCTGGCATGATATCTTTAGAGCACTAAACGAGAAAAATATGCGGCCAAGATTACTATATCCAGCTAGGCTGTCATTGAAAATAGAAGGAGAGATAAAAAGCTTCCAGGACAAACAAAAACTAAAGGAATTTGCAAACACGAAACCAGCCCTCCAAGAAATCTTGAAAGGGGTCCTCTAAGCAAAGAGAGAGCCTAAAAGCAGCACAGATCAGAAAGGAACAGAGACAATATACAGTAACAGTCACCTTACAGGCAATACAGTGGCACTAAATTCATACCTTTCAATAGTTACCCTGAATGTAAATGGGCTAAATCCCCAATGAAAAGACACAGGCTATCAGATTGGATTAAAAAACAAGACCCATCAATATGCTGTCTGCAAGAGACTCATTTTAGACCCAAAGACACCCCCAGATTGAAAGTGAGGGGGTGGAAAACCATTTACCATGCTAATGGACACCAAAAGAAAGCTGGGGTGGCAATCCTTCTATCAGACAAACTAGATTTTAAACCAAAGACTGTAATAAGAGATGAGGAAGGACACTATATCCTACTTAAAGGGTCTATCCAACAAGAAGATCTCACAATTGTAAATATCTATGCCCCGAACATGGGAGCAGCCAATTATATAAGGCAATTAATAACAAAAGCAAAGAAACACATGGACAACAATACAATAACAGTGTGGGACTTTAACACCCCCCTGACTGAAATGGACGGATCATCTAAGCAAAGATCAACAAGGAAATAAAGACTTTAAATGACACACTGGACCAAATGGACTTCACAGACATATTCAAAACATTCCATCCCAAAGCAACGGAATACACATTCTTCTCGAGTGCCCATGGAACATTCTCCAGAATTGATCACATCCTAGGTCACAAATCAGGTCTCAACCGGTACCAAAAGATTGGAATTATTCCCTGCATATTTTCAGACCACAATGCTTTGAAACTAGAACTCAATGACAAGAGGAAAGTCGGAAAGAACTCAAATACATGGAGGCTAAAGAGCATCCTACTAAAGAATGAATGCATTGGTCAACCAGGAAATTAAAGAAGAATTAAAAAAATTCATGGAAAGCAATGAAAATGAAAACACAACTGTTCAAAATCTTTGGGATACAGCAAAGGCAGCCCTGAGAGGAAAGTATATAGCAATACAAGCCTTTCTCAAGAAACAAGAAAGGTCTCAAATACACAACCTAACCCTACACCCCTAGGAGCTGGAGAAAGAACAGAAAATAAAGCCTAAACCCAGCAGGAGAAGAGAAATAATAAAGATCAGAGCAGAAATCAATGAAATAGAAACCAGAAGAACAGTAGAACAGATCAACGAAACTAGGAGCTGGTTCTTTGAAAGAATTAACAAGATTGATAAAACCCTGGCCAGACTTAGCAAAAAGAAAAGAGAAATGACCCAAATCAACAAAATCATGAATGAAAGAGGAGAGATCACAACCAACACCAAAGAAATACAAACAATTATAAGAACATATTATGAGCAACTCTATGCCAGCAAATTAGATAACCTGGAAGAAATGGGTCCATTCCTAGATATGTATCAACTACCAAAATTGAACCAGGAAGAAATAGAAAACCTGAACAGACCTATAACCACTAAGGAAATTGAAGCAGTCATCAAAAATCTCCCAAGAAACAAGAGCCCAGGGCCAGATGGCTTCCCTGGGGAATTCTACCAAACATTTCAAGAAGAATTAATACCTATTCTCCTGAAACTGTTCCAAAAAATAGAAATGGGAGGAAAACTTCCAAACTCATTTTATGAGGCCACCATTACCTTGATCCCCAAACCAGACGAAGACCCATCAAAAAGGAGAATGACAGACCAATATCCTTGATGAACATGGATGCAAAAATTCTCACCAAAATACTAGCCAATAGGATCCAACAGTACATGAAAAGGATTATTCACCATGACCAAGTGGGATTTATCCCTGGGCTGCAAGGCTGGTTCAACATCTGCAAATCAATCAACGTGATACAATACATTAACAAAAGAAAGAACAAGAATCATATGATCCTCTCAATAGGTGCAGAGAAAGCATTTGACAAAGTACAGCATTGTTTCTTGATCAGAACTCTTCAGAGGATAGGGAAGAGGGTACATACCTCAATATCATAAAAGCCATCTATGAAAAACCTACAGCGAATATCATTCTCAATGGGGAAAAGCTGAGAGCTTTTCCCCTAAGGTCAGGAACGCGGCGGGGATGTCCACTCTCACCATTGCTATTCAACATAGTATTAGAAGTCCTAGCCACAGCAATCAGACAACAAAAAGAAATGAAAGGCATCCGAATCGGCAAAGAGGAAGTCAAACTCTTTTTGCAGATGATAATTTATGTGGAAAACCCAAAAGACTCCACCCCAAAACTGCTAGAACTCATACAGGAATTCAGTAAAGTGGCAGGATATAAAATCAATGCACAGAAATCAGGGGCATTCCTATACACCAACAAGACAGAAGAGAGACAAATCAAGGAGTCGATCCCATTTACAATGGCACCCAAAACCATAAGATACCTAGGAATAAATTTAACGAGAGAGGCAAAGGTTCTGTACTCAGAAAACTATAAAATACTCATGAAAGAAATGGAAGAAGACACAAGAAATGGAAAAACGTTCCATGCTCATGGATTGGAAGAACAAACATTGTGAAGATGTCAATGCTACCTAGAGCAATCTACCCATTCAATGCAATCTCCATCAAAATACCATCCACTTTTTTCAAAGAAATGGAACAAATAATCCTAAAATTTGTATGGAACGAGAAGAGACCCCAAATAGCCAGAGGAATATTGAAAAAGAAAAGCAAACCTGGCGGCATCACAATTCCGGACTTCCAGCTCTATTACAAAGCTGTCATCATCAAGACAGTATGGTACTGGCACAAAAACAGACACATAGAACAATGGAACAGAATCGAGAGCCCAGAAATGGACCCTCAACTCTATGGTCAACTCATCTTTGACAAAGCAGGAAAGAATGTACAATGGAAAAAAAACAGTCTCTTCAAGAAATGGTGTTGGGAAAATGGGACAGCCCCATGCAGAAGAATGAAACTGGACCATTTCCTTACACCACACACAAAAATAGACTCCAAATGGTTGAAAGACCTAAACGTGAGACAGGAGTCCATCCAAATCCTAAAGGAGAACACAGGCAGCAACCTCTTCGACCTCAGCCGCAGCAACTTCTTCCCAGAAACATCACCAAAGGCAAGGGAAGCAAGAGCAAAAATGAACTATTGGGATTTCATCAATTTAAAAAGCTTTTGCACAGCAAAAGAAACAGTCCACAAAACCAAAAGACAACCAACAGAATGGGAGAAGATATTTGCAAATGACATATCAGATAAAGGGCTAGTATCCAAAATCTATAAAGAACTTATCAAACTCAACACCCAAAGAACAAATAATCCAATCAAGAAATGGGCAGAAGACATGAACAGACATTTTTCCAAAGAAGACATCCAAATGGCCACAGACACATGAAAAAGTGCTCAACATCTCCCGGCATCAGGGAAATCCAAATCAAAACCTCAATGAGATACCACCTCACACCAGTCAGAATGGCTAAAATTAACAAGTCAGGAAAGGACAGATGTTGGCTGGGATGCGGAGAAAGGGGAACCCTCCTACACTGTTGGTGGGAACGCAAGCTGGTGCAACCACTCTGGAAAACAGTATGGAGGTTCCTCAAACAGCTGAAAATAGAGGTACCATACGATCCAGTAATTGCACTACTGGATATTTACCACAAAGATACAAATGTACGGATCCGAAGGGGTACGTGCACCCCAATGTTTATAGCAGCAATGTCCACAATAGCCAAACTGTGGAAAGAGCCAAGATGTCCATCGACAGATGAATGGATAAAGAAGAAGTGGTATATATACACAATGGAATATTATGCAGCCATCAAAAGGAATGAGATCTTGCCATTTGCAACGACGTGGATGGAACTGGAGGGTGTTATGCTGAGTGAAATAAGTCAGTCAGAGAAAGACATGTATCATATGACCTCACTGATATGAGGAATTCTCAATCTCAGGAAACAAACTGAGGGTTGCTGGAGTGGTGGGGGGTGGGAAGGATGGGGTGGCTGGGTGATAGACATTGGGGAGGGTATGTGCTATGGTGAGCGCTGTGAATTGTGCAAGGCTGTTGAATCACAGATCTGTACTTCTGAAACAAATAATGCAACATATGTTAAGAAAAAAGAAAAAGAAGAAGATAGCAGGAGGGGACGAATGAAGGGGAGTAAGTCGGAGGGGGAGACGAACCGTGAGAGACGATGGACTCTGAAAAACAAACTGAGGGTTCTAGAGGGGAGGAGGGTGGGGGGATGGGTTAGCCTGGTGATGGGTATTAAAGAGGGCACGTTCTGCGTGGAGCACTGGGTGTTATGCACAAACAATGAATCATGGAACACTACATCAAGAATTAATGATGTAATGTATGGTGATTAACATAACAATAGAAAATCTGCAAAAAACAAATGAGACAGCATTCCAGAAAACAGCTTAGCAGTTTAAGGTAAGCAAAACACCAAATAAACTACCATTCCTACATGATTAGCCAAAAGAAACGAAAGCTTATATTCACACACAAAGCTGTACATGTATTTTTATAGAAACCTTAAAGCGAAAAAAGTATGTTCAACAGATGAATGAATTAACACATTGTGACCCAGGGGCATCTGGGTGGCTCAGTGGGTTAAGCATCTGCCTTTGTCTCAGGACATGATCTCAGGGTCCTGGGATCGAGCCCCACGTCGGGCGCCCTGCTCAGCGGGGAGCCTGCTTCTGCCTCTCCCTCTGCCTCTCTCCTCACTCGTGTTCTCTCTCTCGCTCACTCACTTTCTTGCTCTCAAATAAATAAACACCTAAAATCTTAAAAAAAACCCCACCAAATTGTGATCCATACAATGGCGTGCTACTCAATAATAGAAAGGAATAAAGTAAGCATATATGAACAACATAGACGAACCCCAAATACATTGTGCCAAATGAGAGAAACCAGTCTAAGAAGTTACATACTGCATAATGCCATTTATAAGACATTCTGAAAAAGCAAAACTGTAGCGTGAGTAGTGGCTTGTCAGGGAAAAGGGTGGGTAAGGGGTTGACCATAAAACCACAGCCTGAGGGAATTTGGGGGAATTTTTGTGCTTTAATCCAGAGTGTGCTAGTAGTTAGACGACACCATGTATTTGTCAAAAGTCATAGAACTTGACACCAAAACAAAAGTGAATTTTACTGTATCTGCTAAAACTGAACATACACATATTGTAGGACCCAGCCATTGTATTTTTTGATTTACATCCCGAAGAAGTACACGCATTGGTTCACTAAAACGCACGCATGAAAATGTAGTAATACTATTCTCAACAGTCCAAATCTAAAAACTACCAAAATGTCCATCATAACAGAATAAATAAATAAATGGTGGTATGTCAGTACAATGGAATCTACATGGGAATTAATGAACTGCAAGTAGACAGGATAATATGGTCTACTCTTCACAAACATAATGCTGAATTTTAAGAAGCCAAATATAAAAGTGTACATACTAGATGATTTCATTTATATGAAATTCAAAAGCAGGCAGAAGGTAATTAAGGTGTCAGAAGTCAGGGTAGCGTTTGCTCTTGGTGGGCTAAAGACTGAAAGGGGAAGAGAGGTCCTATTGGGGTGTTGGTAATGTTCTATTTTTGATCTAGGTGCTGTTGATATGGGTACGTTCCGTTTGGGAAAATTTATCAAACTGTAACTTTATGTATCTTTAGCACGCTTTATGTATGTTATACTTCAATATAAATGTGAATATGTACAGATTTTTCTAGGGAGAGTTGCTACAGGTTTCAGCAGTTTTGCAAAGGAGTTCCTCCTGCCTCAAAACTAATTGTAAGCGTTGAATTAGAGAACAGAGAGCAGATCTCAAATGGCATGAGGATTGTGGCTTGACCAGTAAATTTTTTCTGGATTTTTCTACATTGAACGAATCAGTCTTGTTCTACTTAAAGAAGTTGGTGGTCATGTGACATTCGCCACCCCCGGCTGCCTTTAAGAATACTATTCTGTTTTCCCAGGACTGTAGGGTTTCCCAGGACTAGGCATGCTCACTGCTAAAGCTGGCAAAGTCCTGGGCAGCAGAACAGAAGTGGAAGAGACCCGTGTTCTGCTTCTTTTTAGAAAAGAACAAGTCTTCAAAGTCATGTGTCATTGGAACTGTTGGCCTTTGGGAATCACCTGCTCCCACAGAAGCACCCAGATGTGTTTCATGGGGAAACGGAATGGAATTTCCAACAGTTTCCATATTTGAAGAAAACTAAAGTGGGTCAGGGCAGCATTTAGAAATTCCTGGTGTTCTAAGGGCGAGGGCCGTCATAGCCGCTGACCTTTCATCAGCCCTCCGTATGATGCTTCCTTTCTTCTTCCATGCTAGGTGCAGACCTGGTTTCCTGTGGCACCTCAGCCGGCTGCAGTTTCAGCAGCGCTTTCAGGACAAGTGATTAAATGAATGCCTTTCAGAGTCCTTGCAGGTGGATCAGATATAGCCAGGGCAATCATGTGTCTCCGTACAATGAGTTCCCTAATGCCCAGGGAGAAGGCACAAATGGCCTAGTAGCCCTTGAGAGTTTTCAGTGTAAGATGGTTTCCCTCTCTAGGGTTGTGGTTATTGATGTTGTCCTTTTATACTTGGTGAATACCACTTAAAAATGTTCAGTATAAGTAATCAAAAGTTGTCCACCCCCTTTTTACAGGAAGTATCTTTGCCTTATGTAACAGTCATGCTTTTTCCACTTGTGATTAACAAATAACTTCAACATGGAGTGGAGGAACAGATGAAGTGGCTGGATTCGCCAAACACTGCAGAAACTCATAATGCAGGCTAGTGGACAAGATGTTTTACTTTTGAAACTGGTTTTAAATCCCCTCCAAAGGAACACATCTACACATCCATTTTTGTTAGGTAATACAGAGTCCTACTCTAGCTTCTAGAAAAGGCACCGTGATTGGTATGGGAGCTAGAAAAGGGGAAGGATAAGAGACAGGGAGGGAGAGAGAAGAGAGAACAAGAGAGAGAGAAAGAAAGGAAATGCTCTTGATAACAAGTATATTGAACACCGAGTACTTATGAAATTTCTGACCATATATATATATATATATGGTATTTAAGTTGTGTGTAAATATATGTGTGTATATATATATATATATAGAGAGAGAGAGAGAGAGATGTAGATATATGACCATATATGTCTATGTGTATATTTATATCTCTCTTATCATTACACATGTATACATGATGTTTATGTATATGTGTATATTATATCCTTATTTAATCATCTCAACAAACTTTGAGTGTATTATCTGTTTATAGAAAGAATCTGAGATTGAGAGAGATGAGTAATTTGCCTTAAGCATGCACAGAAAACAGAAGAGAAAGGATTTGAACCCCGTTCTTCTTGATGCTGAGTGGATTCCTCAGGGGCTTTATGACCCCTGTGGGCCTGGGAAATAAAACAGTCCCTTTTTACGAAGAAGAACTCGAGCTGGCAGTTCTCAGGATAATCTTGTTTCGGATCATCCAAGAGAACTATAAAAAAAAAAAAAACATTTTAAAGGCAGAAGATTGTGAGCCTTTAGGTTCACAGCAGTGAAGAATGCCATGTATCTGAGGGAAGAAGAAATAAACCATCATGAGGGAAATGCAAGGTCTGCACAGGGTAATTGTGAGGGGGAAAATGGATGCTCAGATTGCCGGGGGTGAGAGAAGTTCTTGAACTCTAGATGAGGCATGTTGGCTCAGGTGACCCCAAATTCTACCTCAGCATCAAGGAAGGTGACTGAAACCCAAATGAAGCCATTTTTATCATCTGTTCATGGCACGATACACCTTGTGTCCCGAGTTTCAAGTCCTTGAAATGACAGACTTCTCTAAGATTAGCCAAATGAGTGCTGAGTAAATCCCACATATGTGGATTGACCTCAGACAAAATAGCTCAGATTGTTTTGGAACACTCTGATGCATTTCTCCTCCATTTTCAATGCATTTGTCATTACTTTCTGTCCTTGGGGTGACTGTATAAACAGAGTTATCTCAGCTCGAAGGCAAGCAGAGGGACTGATTTTACTGCATTTGCCTTATAACCTTAGAAATCGGTGATTTAGCTGGTCCTGCTTTCCAACATTGTCTTCGTGCTAGCACCAAATTATGATCAATCCAGTGTATTTCCCAGGTGCATTAATTCTGAAGAATTCAAACTGTTTTCTGGATTCTTGATTAACCCTTCAGATATGTGCCCGAGGGACCCACAGTCACACGTCAGGCCCATTTTACAGATAGAGGATTTGAGCAGCTTAATAAAAGACATGCCGGCCACATCCTCAAAGGAATGAGAGTCCAGCCCAACCGTGACCCTGGTCCTGCTGGTTCCCAGCTATTGCTCTCCTTATTACGGAACGTGGCTTCTCTAGTTTCTACTCAGGCGCTGGTCTTTGGCTGGTTACTAGGCAACTTGAGCTATCTGCTTGGGCGCAAAACACCAGAGCATCAAAGTCCTAGAAAAATGAGGCAAATCTTCTCATTGTATGCATGTGAAATTGAGGCTAGCATCATGCCGTGCCAGGCAGCACTGGCCAGGAAAAAAACAAAAAGCTTTCAAGGGCAACCAAACACTGCATCTGATGGATCGGGTTAATTTTGAGGCTGCTAATTATTACAGGTGTCTTAGAGCACAGAAGAGGAAAACTAAAGCACAGCTGCTTGCCCTACAGAGCTTGAGCTTCGGCAAATAAATACTTGTACCACAGGAAAAGATGATGTAAGGGGGATGTTGAGGGGTCAAGATAGAAGAGAGAAATCATCCGATAACCAGGACGACTTGATCTTAGCTTCTCTGAGCTGGCACGTGATTTCAAAACAGGAAAGCAAAAAGGGAAAGGTGGAGAGAGCAAATTACCCCAGCTTATTTGCAAAGCATAAAAAAGAATTCCTCCGAAGAGAAGAGGAAAACAAGCTCCGTGTCGCTGTCTATCATCCTCCGGGCGTGGGTCCACGTGGGCCTGGGGATGTGAAGTCGGTTTTGTTCCAGATGACAGAGAAGGGTGTGAGACGTGCTCCTGAGCTTTAGAACAATAGCAGAGCCACACGCCTCCGACACAGTCCAGAGATGTCCGAGGGGAGCGGCAGACTGAGCCTCCAGCTGCCCGTCAGGCACGAGATCCGTTGCTGGGAGCATGTTCACCCCACGCTGGGTAACGGGGGCATTTTGGCCAGACCTGAAAAGTAAGAAGTTCACACTTTCTTCATTTGTAAAAAGGTCACTGCTGTTACTAAAAACGGTGTGGGTTGCTCGATCCTCGAGAGGTACTTCACACCCTGCCCTGCGTGCTGCCTTCCTCCACCTGCCACCAACCTCCCGCATAGGCCGAGCTCTGACAGATCCTGTCCCTTCAAAACCCTCTGACCCAACAGTGTCATCCCTATCCCAACGGGACAGACAGTAGGAGGGATCACCCCTGAAGTAGAGCTCTAAGGTAAAACGCTAGCCAATAACAGCTCATGCTCTCTCAGGGAAGAGATGTCGCTGTTTTCATTTCTTCAGAGTTCTACCTAATGCAGTACGCTTTAAAAAGAAAAGAATTTATGTAAATATTAGAAGAAAGTCATATTATCTTGATGTGAACATGATAGGATGTTTTCTTAGAAAACCTAATAGGTGGGGGCACCTGGGTGGCTCAGTCGTTAAGCGTCTGCCTTTGGCTCAGGTCATGATCCCAGGGTCCTGGGATTGAGCCCCGCATCGGGCTCCGTGCTTAGCAGGAAGCCTGCCTCTCTCTCTCTCCCACTCCCCCAGCTTGTGTTCTCTCTCTCGCTGTCTCTCTGTCAAATAAATAAATAAAAAACCTAAAAAAAAAAAAAGAAAACCTAATAGGTGTAATTAAAAAGTAAATTATTGGATTACAAGTAAAATAATTGATTAACGTACCAGTTATCAGGAAAAATAGTTTAAAAAATCAATTCATTTGCTAGTAGAAACCAGATGGAAATGGAAATGGCAGGGGGGTTATCACACACGCATCCTATTAACAATGGAGACAAAAACTATAGAATAGATAGGAAAAAAAATTTAACAAAGAAAGTGTAAGATCTGTTTGAGAGCAATAACTTATTGAGGGACATAAAACCAGATCCAAATAAATGTACAGATATATCATGCTCCTAGATAGAAAGTCTTAATATAATAAATATGTTAATCCTTTTTCAAATAAATATATAAATTTCATGTAATTTCCATCAGAAACACAATGAACTTTCTCTTTAAATTGAAAATAATGACTTAAGAAAATATAAGAAAACAGAGTATACAAAATTGCCAAGAATGTTTTTGAAAAGGTAGAAAGTAAGGAGGGATTTATCCTCTCTGCTATTAAAGTTAAAAACTACAAAGATTCTGGAACACAGTAGCCCAACATGACACAGTTATGATCAGTCTGTCACTCAACCACATATTAATGGGGATGTCAGAATTCAATTGCAAAAAGTGAGGTTTTTATCCAGATAAAGGAGCACACAAAGGAAGTGGGTTTAAGGTTTCTAAAGCTTCATGTTACGGCCAGTTGGGTCTCAGGTGGGCTATGGATCCAGAAAACAGTCTTCATGATCCCTTTCCCATTGTCTTATGCCTTTGGGCTTTGCTTTTTAAACATTCGCCTTTGTGACCTGGTCTTCTTTCTTGGCTGGATCATTTGGCTTGTTTCTCATCCCGCACAATTCCTTCCTGTTTTACTTGTAATTCTGTTACTTGGCACTCCTCCCAGTGCTTTGTTCTGGCTTGGCCACCTTTATGCTCCACTTGGCTTTGGCCCAAGATCCAGCACTTTTTCTCCCTTGCTCCATCCTTGCAGGCAGTTCCAGAATTCCAGATTTAGTCATAGCCTCATTTGCACTTATACTACTCCCTCCCCAGAGAACACCGCCTCCAGTGGATTATGACAAGTGGCTAGACTCTCAATGATCTGGAGTCTGGGGCCATGTCTTATTTATCAGCCAGGCCATGAGACTGTAGTTGTATTAGTTTGCTAGGGCTGTCATAACAAAGTATCACAGTCTAAGTGGCTTAAACGACAGAAGTTTTATTTCCCTACAGTTCTGAAAGCCAGAAGTCCAAGATCAAGGTGTCAGCAGGATTGGTTTCTTCTGAGGGCCTCTGTTCTTGGCTTGTAGATGGTCATCTCCCTGTGTCTCCACATTGCCTTTCCTTTGTGCATGTCACTGTCCTCATCTCCTCTTCTTATAAGGACACCAGTCATTTTGGACTATGGCCAACCCCAATGATCTCATTCAACCTTAATTCCTTAATTACCTCTTTAAAAACCCTGTCTCCAATACAGTCACATTCTGAGGTACTAGGGGGTAGGACTTTACCATATGAATTTCGTGGGGCCACAATTCAGCTCCTAACAATGGTCAAGCTATCTGGGTTCAAATATGTATTCACCTCTGCCTAGCTGAGGGATTTTGAGCAAGTTCTTTCATTTCTTTGGGCCTCAGTTACCTTCTCCATAAAATGGAGAAAAGAAGAGTCTGCCTTGTAGGATTGTGTGAGGATTAAATAAACTAATATATGTAAAGTGTCTGACTCACAGTAAACACTCAGTAAAGGTTAGCTCTTTTTGGTATCTTTGAGGCCCCAGCACCAACACTGAATTCAATATGAATACACATAAGATTTTGTATACATAAAAATATGCAAATGTGAGGTTTTTATTCAGTTGCTCATTTACCCAACAAGTATTTATTGAGCACATGTCGTATATAGTAGATTCTCATTATTTGCAGCAGTGATGTTCTATAGAGTCACCATGAACTCTGACTTAGCAAATACTGAAACATCGCTCCTAGGGAAAATACAGGGTTAGGTTTCTGAAAGTCTCTGATCATAACATTTTTGTTAACTGACCAGTGCATAACTTTGTCTTATGTATATTTCTGTTTCAATATAGATTGTTGGTTCGTTCATATTGAACTCATGACCAATGTCATTATAACTCGTGCCTGAACAAAGCTTATCGAACACACATATTTTCTCCATAAAGCACATCACAGCCTTCTTTTGTTTGGCAACACTAGACAACACCTCACTCAGCATTATACTTGGAAACCATTTTAAATAGTGAAATCAACAAATACCACAACAATTTTAAGAACGTGGCACTAAGTTGGCTGAGAAACATATGCTTCTTTACCGTGTGAGAGCTAAAAACCAAGTAGGTGAAACTTTGTCTTACTTAACCTCAGCTGGAAGCATGCATGTGCTTTGGAAGACTAAATATTTTTTGTTGCCTTTCACATGCCCACAAATGACCATGAAAGCTCTGCAGGTATTGATTTTGGGGTTACAAATAAATTTTAATGGATTTGCAAATATGGAACCTCCAGATAATTAGGATGAACTGTAGGTCAGGTACTGTATTAGGTTCTAGGGAACTACTGTGCAGCAGGGGACAGAATGTTAGGGGGGCAAAAGAGGTGTTAATGAATGACCTGCTGACTTAAGGAATTTGTAGGAATGTTCGGATTCCCTGAACCCTCTGGGAAGGAAGAGGATTCCAAGCATCTGCCTCCCAAAGAAGTTCTACTGTCACTCCATTTGCTGAATGATGAGGATCTTTTTCCAGAGGGTACTGCAATCAGGGTAAGACCGTACGGCAGTCCAAGCTGAGTTATGTAGTGTGTTAGACTCTCCTTGCATGTCCTGTGTCTCCTGGGAAATGCTTATACTTGACTAACATAGGGCCTGCCTCCTCCCTCTTATTCAAACTGTTCCTGGCTGCAACACTTTCCCTCTCAAGTGTGGCTGTGGCTCACCTCCTCTCAGTGCTCTCTGCCAACAGCTCACATTCTGCAAGGAGGCAGCGTGGGGGGCGGGGGGAGCGGCAGTGGACACATCTCTGATCTGGGATTTTACATGGCTTTGTTCTACTCCCCACTCTGCCACTGAGCTTTAAAACAGGGATGCTAAACTTTGGCAATATATGAGAACCACGGGGGAGGGGGGGGGCTTAAAAAAAAACATCAATGCCAGGCTCCATCCCTGACCAATCAGATGGGCTCTGGAGGTGGGGTGCAGGCAGCCCTATTTTCTAAAGCTCCCAGATAGATTTAGTGTGCAGCCCGAGTGGAGAACTGCTACTTTGATCTCCCAGAGTCTCGCTTTCCTCGTATGTAGCGAAAGATGTTGGTATCCAATGAGTCCCAAGATAATATGTTCTGAGCTACAATCCTAAATTCTATTTCAAAACTACCAGGGTACTTCCCCATCCAGTCTTTTCTTCCACTGATGTAGCTACTATAGGAAATATGTTGATTAACATAGAACATGTTTATAGCATCATTGATGTTTATCTCACTGTCTATAAGTTTGGAAGGATGTAAAGGGATTTTGCCCCCTCCACACAAACAAAAAATGAAAGAGATGAAAATATAACTCAGTGTTTACTAAATGGAAAGAAAAGCACCATGACCTTTCACATGCTAGCTGAACTTAAATGCTCTATGGCATGAATTTCAGTGCCATCTCATGTCTCTAATCACATCCCTTGAGCACTTAGGTCCAAGTGCCATTGCTTCAGCTGGAATGAGCAGGACACACGGAGTTCAACCAAACCATTTTTTTTTTCTGTTTGTTTTTGAAAAAGAACATGTCTGGAACTCAGAAAAATAGTTCAGATCAGAATCTACGAAGTAAGCCTAGAATAGATTTGAGTGGGCAGATGAGCAGAGCAGAGGCCACAAGGCTCTTGCCACAGGCCAAATGCTGAGTGGAGTAACAGGAACACTTGGCAGAGTTCTCCTCAAATGAGACACTAAAATTCCATGCTTGAGTTACTTAACAAAACCCTCATTGGATGATATGTAACAAGTCTTCTGGAGGTAAAACTGAGTGCTAAGAATAATTTAGATATACTGACGAGCAGTGGTCCAAAGAGACTCTAGCTGTTTGAAACATGGAGTTTTAAAAAGTTATCCCCTGCTAATATGATAGGTCTGGTCACTCAGTTCATAAATCGCATGGAGGATAAGATAGGTACTTGACCTCCACCAGCCAAAAATGATGTTTTTCAAAACTGTCAACAGTGAAGAGAAAAGATGAGAGAAGGAAACTCTGACCAAAGTCTGAATTTTGGGTCTAGAAACTTCCAGAATGTACCAAACGTTTCACAGGACTGATGTGGAAAGTAGCCAGCAGTTACTAGAATTCACATGGAGGGCAAGTGACACTCGGTGACATCAACAACTATACGTGATCAGATCTCAGAGGGGGAAAAAAATTGAAGGCTAGATAGAGGGTGCTGTCCATGGTGGAAATAAGCAAACAGACAGAATGCTTCTGCACGGGGTATGAATCAGAAATCATGGCGTCAGGAAGCAGAAGTGAGGAATCCGGGCTCAAAGACTAAGTTTCAAAGGTTGAAGGACTCTGAGAATCTCAAGTGAGACAGGAAGTTACTCAGGATTCCAGCAACAAAAACAGAGTGGTTAGTACAGAAAGATCTGGGGATTAGGGCTTCCTGATAGAGTGACCAACTGTCCTGGTTGGTCTGGGACTCTTGGTTTTAGCGTTCAAAATTCTGTACCCAGGGCAACCTCTTAGACCTGGGAAAACAGAGACGGCAGATTACCCTATGGCTGTATAATCCTGAGCCAAGACCAGATATTTTTCTGAGTAAGAGGAGGCCTATTCTAAAGAAGATTACAAAAGGATACAGCTTATTTGGGAGAGAATGTCAGAGAAGGGCTAGGGTATCAAGAATGCTCCTTGTAACCACCACACCTAGCTATGGGATCTTCTAAATGTCCTTTCATCTTTGGAGACTTCAGTTTCTTTATGTGCAAAATGATTTGGCATTAGAGCAATGACTTTCAATCATTTTTATTTTCCTCTTGTAAAAGCAGCAGATTCTTTTCTTCAAATGAAATCTTACCCAGAAAGGAATATATACACAAGAGAAAGCAGAGAAGCTGGGTTGAAGGCAGGTGGAGAGACCTATCACCCTGACCACTTTGTTGTGTGCTCAACCCTCCCCCACTCTGTGCCCAGCTAGCCTCTGAGGCATCTGCACCAAACCTACACAGTTCTGAAGAACAGACTTTTAAAACCACCAACTGGATGATCTTCAAGTTCTCTCTGGGTCAGAAATCCCATAATGCCTTGGCCATCTGCAACATTATCACTATTTTTCAGAACTGGATTGGCTGCCCCTATTTTCAGAGTCCTGGCCTCAATATCTCTCCCTCTCTCCAACACACACACTACTCAGAACACAGTCAGGGAACCAGTGTGGTTGGGATTTGCTTATTCTCAAAGTCAAAGAATGCATAGGAAACATACTGAAATGATCAGCTCTGGGTTGTGGGAATGTGGGTGACTGATTTCTTACAGTGTGTGTGTGTGTGTGTGTGTGTGTGTGTGTGTGTGTGTGTGTGTGTGTGTGTGTGTTCCTGTATTTTCTACAATTGGGATATAATACTTATTTGGTCTTGGGCCAAACCTGGGGCTTGGACATGCTTTGGCCTCGTCTGCTCCTATTGACCTACTACCTCCCCCTGCTCAGAGACTCTTTTTTCTTGGCTCCTCCCTTTTGCCTTGCATCCCTGCTTTGATGGTGCACTCCCCCCCACCCCAGTTTCTCCTATATCATTTTCCACCTTGCATTTCTTCCTCCTACTTTAGATCCCAATGTGAATTTCTTTTATTAGCTTTAATGTCGCCTGCTCCCATGGGGCTGATCCAGCCCTAAGATGCCACGCTGTTTCCTGTGCATCTCCCTAGGAGCTGATTCCCTGGTGAAGTCTTCTCTCCCTGCAAATAGCTTAGTAGTCATCCTGTGCCAACCTCCCAGCCTTAGGGGGTGATCTACCCCCAGGTCTGTTAACCTTACAGGATGTGCTTCCCTTTGAAGAGGATGTTCTGATAAAGAGGAGACAAGTCCTTGAATTTGATGACCCTGGATGATCCCATAGTCATTTGGTCTCTCTCAAGATAAAGACCCTCCAATTGAGCCTGAAACTATGTCAAAGGATGTGTTCCTCCCTTTGCCATGTACAGGAAAGCTTTATGGATAGATATTGATGACCCTGCCACCTTAAAAGGATCAGGACCAGTAAGTTATAGTGGGACCCAGACAGTACATTGGAAGGTGGTGGAAGAATCAGGCGGCAGCTGTTAATAAAAATATCTTTGATTGCTTTAGGAAGAAAAGGATGCTTAACCAAAGCAAAATCTCTTATTCCACTTTTTTATTCGGGTAGTTGCTTACAAGGAACACTCCATAGTCCAACAACCAACCCAAGTTCAAACATTCCTATCTTCAATTACCCAGTACCTGACTCATGCCTGACCTGGTTCTTCTGGTCTTTTGCTTCCAGCATTAATTTATGACCTTGGACTATCAGATCTGATTCTTTCTGATGTCATTCTTTTATCAATAACCCTGCACATTACAAACTATTGAACCTTGCTACTCACTGATCCTTAAGAAAAGATGGTGGTGGATAAATCTGAGTCAGAAAGAAACATTCCACCACTGACTGATTTTGTGACTTTCAGCTTATTACCTGAACTCTCTAAACCTCATTTTTTCATCTGTAAAACAGACAATAAGAATTGCCTCACAGGATTGTTGTGAGGACTAAGTTATAACATTTATAAAATAGTTGGCATAATATCTGCCCCTTAAAAAGTGGTAACTATTATTTATATGGAATAGAGCTATTCAAAGTATGCTTCATGGACCAGTACTAATTGTTCATTACTGGTCTGTGATGGAAAAAAAAAGGTACAGAAATTGAGAGTTAACATTTAGAAAATTTTAGACTGGTAATTTTCTTAAAAAAGAAAAACTAGACCTTTCCCAAAGATACTTAGAGAAGCACTGCTATAAATGGAATGGACTCTGGTTGGGAAATGACTGATGTACAGCTTAGCATCTATCATCTGGAAAGGCATTCTTAAGAAATATTACATGAGCTCTCCCTTTTCTCCTGGCCAATTACCTTCATGGTTTTGCTAATCCTTGAAAGTCCTCCCATCACATCATCACGTTCATGAAGGACTTCTTTCCCTTTTCTGCTCATCTGTTGGTGTCTGTTAAGGAAACACAAATTAACGTTAACATTTGTTCAAAACATAACTCAGAAAATCTGTTTCAAAAGCACGCAGGACGCATTCCAAAGCCAACTAGCATTTCTGATTTGTTACCCGTGCCATTTCCCAAAGCTGTCAGGGGATAATTAAAAGTCAGAGGGGAAATTTAATCTTTTCATGTTAAGGTATAGTGGCTATAGGAGAAAGAAAGCATTAACATTTTCAGGGGAGGAGGGCAGAAGTGCTTGATTAAATCCAAAGAAAACAATCAATTCTAGGCGTATGCTGTGGTCATTTTATCCATTAGCTTCAGGACAAGAGCAGCATTTGGAGCAGTGTTTTCAAGGCATTGGCACCGGGCCATTCCTGAAGCACACAGTCATTATGGAGACATTTAATTAGTGCATTTTGCATGATTGCCTATGGACACAGGAGGGGCAATGTGCCATCTAGCCCGTTTAGGGTCAATTGATGGCTGGAGAGGAGGCCAGCCTGCAAAGTCATGATAAATTCTGTGAGGTTAGGAACTTCATATTACTTCCATTTTTAATATTTCCCATGCCCAGAATGGGGCTGCAACATAGTAGACACTCAGAAGAATGCTTATTGAATGAATAAATGATTTCAAAGTCACCAAAACTAGCATCCCTCTAGAAAAATTGTTCCATCGCTTTTTCGGTCCAGCATGCCTCGTCCTAGTAAGGATAGAACCAGGATTCAAACACAGAGCTGTCCAACTCCAGAGTTCAATGCTTATTCTATTACAGCATGCTGCAGAGATGACACCAGAAAGAAATACCATGCCCTCCATAACTGGGGTGGCTCCAGAATGCCCGATCTGAGCCACCCCCTCTCCAGACTCCATGGGGCTGTTACCCCTCACTTCTCTCACTCCTCTCTAAAGAGGGATACACATCTGGTGCCTCTTAGGCTTATTACCACAAAAATAAAATTGGACCCTTCTACTGTGGGCAAAGAAGTCCTCCCTCTCTCTATCATCATCTGTGGGATGTGTTCTGGCCATGTCTTAAAGAACCCAAGCTGGCCCTTCGGGGTGCAAAAGGAGACATTGCTGTAATAGATTGAAGCATAAAGTCAAAGTGGAATCTGGCTCTAAAAATCCATTCCAGTCTCACCTTTATTTATCCTCCCTGGAACAACAGCTTTGGGTACTACATGACCCCTGAGCATCCTTCACTTGATTTTTTTAATACGATAAAAAAAACTAATAGTGTTTAGTTTAAGTAAAAGTAATAGCACTTTCCAAGTAAACTGACCTCCTTTCCTTGAGCAGCCAAAATAATTTTAAGATGAGCTTTGTATTGTGCCCTGAAGGGTGCACAATTCAGACTGTTATATTGAGAGAGCAAAGGACTTTCATACTCATAAACTCTGAGTCCTTTGATTTGTCATTAATAATCTAATTTAGTGGCTTTATAAAGGGGGTTTGGGACTTAAAGGGTTATAAGAATTGGATCCAGGAGGAAAACAGGAATGAAAGCATGGGTTAAGATTGAAAGTAAATAAGAAAGGCCCAAAAGGAGAAGAAGCAAATCAAGAAATAATAAGTTAGAATTTCAAATCCGGCTCCTCACTAGTGCCTCTTCCTGGACTGGAAGCATTGAGAAGTATGAAGAATGGATTTCTGTGTCATCTTTAGGTGTAATATGTCTTACACCTAACTAAATAATTATATATGAATTTAAAACAAAGTGCAAAGTCATGATAGAGCATAGAGAATATGTCCTACAGGTGATATGGAATAAGAGAAAATAATGTTGAATCCCAGCTTGCAAAACAGGAAGGTGAAAGAGAATAGAAGAGAGAGTTAAAGGTCAGAAAGAGAGTTTGGATATGATCTCATGGGCAATGGTGGCTTGTATGGGAGGAGGTCCTAGCTTTGTATGGGAAGAGAGGGTATATTCAAATGGGTTAAATGAAGAGGTCTGCTAAAAGGACTATTTACAAATGTCTGTGGTCAGGATTAAAGGAAGCCAACTAGGAATGGTAAAACACCCAGGAGCCAACAACAGCAGGGAGCTGTTTAAGAGTAGAACCATTACAGAAGGTTCTAGAGTAGAGCCATCCTAGGGCGGAAGGTTCAAGAGTAGAGCCATTACTGGAGACTGGAAAGAGCTGTAGCTGTAAGAGAGCACCACCTTCTAGGAACTGTGGCCTTTCTTTCTATTTGCCTTAATTGATATAAATGATATATTTTTCTGGGTTTGTATTTCTGTGTTATAATTTCAGTTTTTAGTGTTTCTTTCCCTTTTTCTTTATCCATATTTTGTTTTGTGGTACAAAAGTTTAATTTGAAATGTCTATCCATTTTTTAAATGAGGTATAATTGACATATAACATTATATTAGTTTCAGATGTTCAACATGATTCAGTATTTATACATTGAGGAATGATCACCACAATAAGTCTAGTTAACATCCATCACCATACAGTTATAAAGAATTTCTTTCTTGTGATACGAACTTTTAAGATCTAATCTCTTAGCAACTTTCAAATATGAAATAGAGTATTATTAATTATAGTCATCATGTTGTATGTTACATCCCCATGACTTATTTATTCTATAAGTGGAAGTTTGTATCTTTAGAGTCTCTTCAACCCATTTTGCTCAATCCCTACCCCTTGCCTCTAGCAACCACCAGCTTGTTCTTTGTATCTATGGGCCTTTTTTTTTTTTTAAGATTTTATTTATTTATTTGAGAGAGAGGAGTGAGCACGAGAGAGAGCACGAGTTGGGGGGGGGGAGCGGCAGAGGGAGAAACAGGCTCCCTGCTGAGCATGGAGCCCAATGCGGGGCTCTATCCCAGGACCCTGGGATCATGATCTGAGCTGAAGGCAGATGCCCAACCGACTGAGTCACCCAGACGCCCCTATCTATGAGCTTTTTAAAAAATTCCACCTATAAGTGAGATCATACAGTATTTGTCCTTCTCTGTCTGACTTATTTCATGTAGTATAATGCCCCCAAGGTTCATTCATGTTGTCACAAACGGTAAGATTTCATTCTTTTTTATGGCTGAATAATAGTCTACTGTATACTTTCTTTTCTTTTTTTTTTGGAGAGAGAGAGAGAGAGAGCAAGTAGGGGGTGGGGGAGGGGCAGAGGGAGAGAGAGAACCTCAAGCAGGCTCCATGCCCAGCATGGAGTCTGACATGGGCCTCGACCTCATGACCCCGAGATCATGACCCAAGTCAAAATCAAGAGTTGGAAAATTAACTAACTGAGCCACCCAGGTGCCTCCCTTTTTTAGAAAGAGAGAGAGCATGGAGGAGGGAGGGGCAGAGAAAGAGGGAAAGAGAAAATCTTAAGCAGGCTCCACATCCAAACATGGAGCCTGACTCAAGGCTCAATCTCACAACCCTGAGATCATGACCTGAGCCAAACTCAACAGTCAGACACTTAACCGACTGAGCCAGCCAGGCACCCCTGTATATTTTATATCCATTTTAAAATTGAGATATAATCTCACATCATAAAACTCACCCTTTTAATATGCACAATTAAATGGTCTTAGTATATTGCAAAGTTTTGCAACCACCACCATCTAACTCAAGAATGTTTTTACCACCCACCAAAACCCTATATCCATTAGCAATCAGTCCCCATTTTCCTCCCCCTTGAGTTGCTAAAAACCACCAATCTATTTTCTGTCTCTCTCTTTTTTTTTAAGATTTTTATTTATTTATTTATTTGACAGAGAGAGAGACAGCGAGAGAGGGAACACAGCAGGGGGAGTGGGAGAGGGAGAAGCAGGCTTCCTGCTGAGCACAGAGCCCAATATGGGGCTCGATCCCAGGACCCTGATCATGACCTGAGCTGAAGGCAGACGCTTAAAGACTGAGCCACCCAGGCGCCCCTATTTTCTGTCTCTTTGATTTTGGCTTTCAACAGAAGAACAAAACCACTACCAAATTTCTGCTCAGCTGGGAGGGAGCTGATGAAATAAATATTCCAACTTCTCTTTCCCTCCCAGCTCTGCTCCTGATGGTCCCTCCTATTGGTTGAAATAAACTGGAAGCCAGATGTCAATAAAGCCTCATTTGTGCAGTCCACTGATGTCAGCCTCCAGAGGCACAGAGCAGGATGAAGGGTGGAAAGGGAATCTGGAGGGACATAGAGGGAAAACAAAGTACCCAAAGGCCCTATAAATTCTTGATGAGAAGATGCTGGGAATAGAATGTACTGACAGACTGAACTGGAAAGTAAGGAGTGTGCAATCCTGGTACAAGGAACTGGGACTCCATGGTGAAAAAAAAGAAACGCCTGGGGATAATGGGTCTATTTTAACATAACAGAATCAAGGGGTCTGAAGTTCACAGTAAGATTGTTTTCAATGTCCTTATGTAACAAAAGATTAATCATGGTATCCTTTCATTTTAATTTTTAAGTGGCTTCTGGAGACCCAAGAAAATGATTCATCATCCATTATTCATATTTCATTTTCATTCTTATCTGTATCAGTGTGATTTCGTATACACGTCATTGAGAATTGCATTCATCCTTTCTTTATGGTAGCCTATAAATAAATATAAAAGCTTATTTTCTAATTATATGATGGGAGCCTGTACAACTAGATTTGTCTTGTATTTACTTAAAAACTGATTTAGTTTTGCAGTATAATTTGGCCTTATCTTCAAGGTATTACAATCCATAACAAAAATAGTTTTCCTTAAAAGGAGAAAGATGAATCGTTACTCAATTATTTCAGTCTCTTGAGTTGATTACATTTCTTGGTGTGCTGGTCAAGAAGCAAGCACAATTCAATATTTTCCAGAGTCAGTCTTATGGTTACATTAAATTATCTTTAGGTCCCTTTAAAAAATTTTTCTGACAAGACTTTTCCTTTGTGTCAATTGAATTCTCCCCCCATTCATATTTAGCAATTTATCTAAGTTATTTGGCATGACTATTAAACATGTCCTATTATTAAAGTTAGTAACTTAAAATTTGAATTAGGTTTTCTTTCCAGAAGCTCATATAATAAATGCCCATCTGAAACATAATAGGATCTTATTTTCTTCATCCACATATATTTCTCTTTTTTCTGTTTTCCTAAATCAATGTGAAATGTTGACTACAAATTATAATCCTCTCCTTAGAATTAAGGAAATGATTAAGGAGGCTATTACATAAATAGTTTCATGTGACTGTGATAATGAAATCATTTATTCAAGAGTAACAACTTACATTTATTGGAGTCCTTGAAGTTTATATAGCCCTATAACCCATGTCATTGGATTCCTGCTACAACCAGGGGTGGTAGAGAGGGAAGGTGAAATTGTCTCCCATTTTGCTGAAGGGGAAACTGGAGCTGAGAGAATTAATAATTTGTCTAAGATTGTAGAGCTAGTAAGTAGGGGTGCTAGAACTTGGATATACCTCTTGTAAATTTCAAATAATATCATGCGCCATAGATGCATAAGCTTGGAGGGAAGCAAGTGGGTTTATGACAGACCCACATGTTTTTTAAAAATCTCTGTTGATGGAGATTCCACCCATTTCTTCTTTGCCTGGTCCAACAGCCTACCATTTGGCAAAAATTCCCATCTTTGATAAATCCTAGACCCAGGGCCCCATGTGGTTGTCCTGAAAGGAAATTGAGATATGCTGGTTCGGCATATTTTAGAAAATGGACTTTATATTCTTGAAGGCAACAGTTAAATTGTCCTTTAATGTTCTTATGTGAAGTGAACTAATCCCAGCATCTTGGTCTCTGAGAACCTGGAATTGGGGGCGGGGAGAGGGAGATGGAGAGGGAACGCCTTTGATTCTCCAGTTGAAAATGTTCATTCTGTTCAACTTTTTTTTTCAAGCATTTAAAAACTTGTCAGGATGACCCTCTGGCCTTCTACTCCCTCTATTATTCTTTCTGCTCATCTTCATCTTCCTTGATTTTTCTTTCTGTTCTATCCTAATGTGGTATCATACTATAGCTTTAATCAGATTGATTTGGGTACTATTACTGGCTCCCCCTAGTAAGATTTTTTTTTTTTGCCTTACAAACTACTTTTGCCTGAAATTAATATATATTGTTATTATTTGTTCATATTTACCTATCTGTATAGCAATTTCTATGTTCACTACTTTTTCTTGCATCTGATACCTTCGTTCTGGAGTCATTTTCCTTTTTTCTGAAATAGTCCTTCACTCTTTTATTTTTCTTTTATTCCTTTCTGGATGTTTCATTGTTATTAAACATTCTCAGTTTTGATTGTCTGGAAATATATTTATTTCACTCTTGTTTTTTTTAAGAATTTGCAGATAAGTAATTCTAGGTTGACAGTTATATTCCCTCAGTATACTGAATAATTCATTTTATTGTCTTCTTTTCCTTTTATTATTGCTAAGAATTCAGCTAATTGTTGTCACTTAATAATTATTTATTTATTTATTAAATTTTATTTTATTATATTATGTTAGTCACCATACATTACATCATTAGTTTTTGATGTAGTGATCTGCGACTAATTGTTTTCGTGTAACACCCAGTGCTCCATGCAGTACGCGCCCTCCTTAATTCCCATTGCTGGGCTAACCCAACCCCCCACCCCTCTCCCCTCTAAAACCCTCAGTTTGTTTCTCAGAGTCCATAGTCTCTCATGGTTCATCTCTCCCTCCGATTTCCCCTCCTTCATTTTTCCCTTCCTTTTCCTAATGCCCTCCATACTATTCCTTATGTTCCACAAATAAATGAAACCATATGATAACTGACTTTCTCTGCTTGACTTATTTCACTTAGCATAACCTCCTCCAGTCACATCCATGTTGATGGAAAAGTTGGGTATTCATCCTTTCTGATGGCTGAGTAATATTCCATTGTATATATGGACGACATCTTCTTTATCCATTCATCTGTTGAAGGGCATATCAGCTCTTTCCACAGTTTGGCTATTGCGGACACTGCTGCTATGAACATTGGAGTGCATATGGCCCTTCTTTTCACTGCATCTGTGTCTTTGGGGTAAATACCCAGTAGTGCAATTGCTGGGTCATAGGGTAGCTCTATTTTTAATTTTCTGAGGCACCTCCACACTGTTTTCCAAAGTGGCTAAACCAACTTGCATTCCCACCAACAGTGTAAGAGGGTTCCCCTTCCTCCACAACCTCTCCAACATTTGTTGTTTCTTGCCTTGTCAATTTTTGCCATTCTAACTGGTGTAAGGTGGTAATCTCAGTGTGGTTTTGATTTGAATTTCCCTGAAGGCGAATAATAATAATGAACATTTTTTCATGTGTTTGTTAGCCATTTGTATGTCTTCTTTGGAGAAGTGTCTTTTCATGTCTTCTGCCCAGTTTTTGACTTGATTATTTGTTTTTTAGGTGTTGAGTTTGAGAAGTTCTATATAGATCATGGTTACCAGCCCTTTATCTATAGTGTCATTTGCAAATATTTTCTCTCATTCCTTGGGTTGCCTCTTTGTTTTGTTGACTGTTTCCTTTGCTGTGCGGAAGCTTTTTATCTTGATGAAGCCCCAAAAGTTCATTTTTGCTTTTGTTTCACCAGCCTTTGGAGATGTATCTTGAAGGATGTTGCTGTGGCTGATGTCAAAGTGGTTACTGCCTATGTTCTCTAGGATTTTGACGGATTCCTGTCTCACATTGAGGTCTTTCATCCATTTTGAGTTTATCTTTGTGTAGGGTGTTAGAGAATGGTCGAGTTTCATTCTTCTGCATGTGGCTGTCCAATTTTCCCAGCACCATTTATTGAAGAGACTGTCTTTTTTCCATTGCACATTTTTTCCTGCTTTGTTGAAGATTATTTGACCATAGATTGAGGGTCCATATCTGGGCTCTCTATTCTGTTCCCTTGATCTATATGTCTGTTTTTGTGCCAGTACTAGGCTGTCTTGGTGATCACTGCTTTGTAATATAGCTTGAAATCGGGCAATGTGATGCCCCCAGCTTTGTTTTTCTTTTTCAACATTTCCTTGGTGATTTGGGGTCTTTTCTGATTCCATACAAATTTTAGGATTGTTTGTTCCAGCACTTTGAAAAATGTCATTGGAATTTTGATCGGGATGCCATTGAAGGTATAGATTGCTCTGGGTAGCATAGACATTTTAACAATGTTTATTCTTCCGATCCATGAGCATGGAATGTTTTTCCATCTTTTTGTGTCTTCTTCAATTTCTTTCATGAGTGTTCTGTAGTTCCTAGAGTATAGATCCTTTACCACTTTGGTTAGGTTTATTCCGAGGTATCTTACGGTTTTTGGTGCTATTGTAAATGGAATCTTTTCTCTAATTTCTTTCTACAGTTGCGTTGTTAGTGTATAAGAAAGCAATTGATTTCTGTGCATTGATTTTGTATCCTGCCACATTACTGAATTGCTGTATGAGTTCTAGTAATTTGGGGGTGGAGTCTTTTGGGTTTTCCACATAAAGTATCATGTTGTCTGTGAAAAGAGAGAGTTTGACTTCTTTGCCAATTTGAATACCTTTTATTTTTGTTGTCTGATTGCTGTTGCTAGGACTTCTAGTACTATGTTGAACAATAGTAGTGACAGTGAGCATCCCTGACGTGTTCCTGATCTTAAGGGAAAGGCTCTCAGCTTTTCCCCATTCAGGATGATGTGGGTTTTTCATAGATGGATTTTATGAACTTGAGGAATGTTCCCTCTATCCCTATACTCTGAAGAGTTTTAATCAGGAAAGGATGTCGTATTTTGTCAAATGCTTTTTCTGCATCAATTGAGAGGACCATATGGTTCTTCTCTCTCGTCTTATTAATGTGTTCTATCACATTGATTGATTTGTGAATGTTGAACCACCCTTGCATCCCGGGGATAAATCCCACTTGGTCATGGTGGATGATCCTTTTAGTGTATTGTTGGATCCTATTAGCTAGGATTTTGTTGAGGATTTTGGAATCCATATTCATCAGGGATATCGGTCTGAAATTCTTTTTGATGGGGTCTTTGCCTGGTTTGGGGATTAAGGTAATGCTGGCCTCATAGAATGAGTCTGGAAGCTTTCCTTCTGTTTCTATTTTTTTGAAACAGCCTCAGGAGAATAGGTATTATTTCTTCTTTGAATGTTTGGTAGAATTTCCCAGGGAATCCATCAGGCCCTGGTCTCTTGTTTTTTGGGAGACTTTTGGTTACTGCTTCAATCTTGTTATTGGTTATTGGCCTATTCAGGTTGTCAATTTCTTCCTGTTTCAGTCTTGGGAATTTATAGGTTTCCAGGAAGGCCTCCATTTCATCCAGGTTGCTCAGCTTATTGGCATATAGTTGTTGATAATAATTTCTAATAATGGTTTCTAGTTCCTTGGTGTTAGTCGTGATCTCTTCCCTTTCATTCATAATTTTATTAATTTGGGTCCTTTCTCTTTTCTTTTGGATAAGTCTGGCCAGTGGTTTATCGATCTTATTAATTCTTTTAAAGAACCAGCTTCTAGTTCGTTGATCTGATCTACTGTGTTTCTGGTTTCTAATTCATTGATCTCTGCTCTATTCTTAATTATTTCTCTTCTAATGTGTGGCCTAGGCATCCTTTGTTGTTTTTTCTCTAGCTCTTTAAGGTGTAGAGTTAGATGGTGAATTCAGGATTTTTTGTATTTTTTTGAGTGAGACTTGGATGGCTATGTATTTCCCCCTTAGGACCGCCTTTGCAGCATCCCATAGGTTTTGGACCGATGTGTTTTTGTTCTCATTGGATTCCATGAATTGTTTAAGTTCTTCTTTGATTTCCTGGTTGACCCAAACATTCTTGAGCAGAGTGGTCTTTAGCTTCCAAGTGTTTGAATTTCTTCCAAATTTTTTCTTGTGATTGAGTTCCAGTTTTAAAGCCTTATGGTCTGAGAATATGCAGGGAATAATCTCAATCTTTTGGTATCGGTTGAGACCTGATTTGTGACCCAGTATGTGGTCTATTCTGGAGAAAGTTCCATGTGCGCTTGAGAAGAATGAGTATTCTGTTGTTTTAGGGTAGAATGTTCTGTATATATATATAAGGTCCATCTGGTCCAGTGTGTCATTCAAAGCTCGTGTTTCTTTGTTGATTTTCTGCTTAGATGATCTGTCTGTTGCTAAGAGTGGAGTATTGAGGTCTCCTACAATTAACGTATTGTTATCAATATGACTCTTTATTTTGGTTAACAGTTGGCTTATGTAGATGGCTGCTCCCATGTTGGGGGCATAGATATTTACAGCTGTTAGATCTTCTTGTTGGATAGACCCTTTAAGAATGATATAGTGTCCTTCTGTGTCTCTAATTACAGTCTTTAGTTTAAAATCTAATTTGTCTGATATAAGAATTGCTACCCCAGCTTTCTTTGGAGGTCCATTGGCATGGAAGATGGATTTCCATCCATCCCTTCTCTTTCAGTCTGA
Source organism: Zalophus californianus (assembly GCF_009762305.2). Taxonomy (NCBI): domain Eukaryota; kingdom Metazoa; phylum Chordata; class Mammalia; order Carnivora; family Otariidae; genus Zalophus; species Zalophus californianus. The sequence goes on along the minus strand of NC_045612.1, from coordinate 118,498,454 downwards.
ATGTATCTTTAGGTTCAAAATGAGTCTCTTGTAGACAGCATATGGATGGGGCTTGTCTTTTTATCCAATCTGCAACCCTGTGCCATTTTATGGGAACATTTAGGCCATTCACGTTGAGAGTGATTATTGAAAGATATGAATTAATTGTCATCATGTTACCTGTGAAGACCTTGTTTTTATAGCTTGTCCCTGTAAATTTCTGTTGTATATCACTCTTGGGGTCTTTCTCCTTTTATAGAACCCCCCTTAATATTTCTTGCAGGGCCAGCTTAGTGGTTACATATTTTTTCAGTTTCTGCCAGTCTTGGAAGCTCTGCATCTCTCCATCTATTCTAAATGACAGCCTTGCTGGATAAAGTATTCTTGGCTGCATGTTCTTCTCATTTAGTACTCTGAATATGTCTTGCCAGCTCTTTCTGGCTTGCCAGGTCTCTGTGGATAGGTCTGACGTTATTCTGATGTTCCTCCCTCTGTACATAAGGAATCTCTTCCCCCTAACTGCCCTTAAGATGGCTTCCTTGGTTCTAAGATTTGCGAGTTTCACTATTACATGCTGGGGTGTTGGCCTGTTTTCCTTGATCTTGGGAGGGGTCCTCTCTGCCTCCAGGACAGGAATGCTTGTTTCATTCCCCAGATTAGGGAAGTTCTCAGCTACAATTTGCTCAAATATATCATCTAGTCCTCTCTCTCTCTCTCCACCCCCTCAGGGATTCCAATAATTCTGACATTGGAATGTTTCATGGCGTCATTTATTTCTCTAATTCTGTTTTCATGTATTTTAAGCTGTTTGTTTCATTCTCCAGATTAGGGAAGTCCTCAGCTATGATTTGCTCAAATATATCATCTAGTCCTCTCTCTCTCTCCACCCCCTCAGGGATTCCAATAATTCTGACATTGGAACGTTTCATGGTGTCACTTATTTCTCTGATTCTATTTTCATGGATTCTGAGCTGTTTTTCCCTGGCCTCCTCTTTTCCCTTTTCATCTATTAATTGGTCTTCAAGGTCACTAATTCATTCTTCTGCCTCACTTACCCTAGCTGTTAGATATTGGATCTCATTGATAGCATTTTTAAGTTCTGCCAATTCCGCTTTCATTTCTGCTCTTAGAGACTCTATGTTGCCATTAATTGATTTCTCTATTCTAGCTATTGTCTTCACAATTGCTAGCCTGAATTCCATCTCTGACATCTTGGTTATATCTGAATCCATTTGTAAATCTCTGGCATAAGTCATAGTCTCTGAGTCTTTCCTATTTTGGGGGTTCCTCCTCCTAGTCATTCTGTTGAGGGGTGGTTGAGTCCTAATTATTGACCACAACCCAAGCAAGATGCACCTGTTTTCTAGGGACCTTAGGGTTGCTGGCCTCTTGTTTTCCCAGCCTGTCTTCTGGGGGAGGGGCCTGCCATGCTGTTACTCAGGCAACCCTGTTTGGGCAGAGTTGCCCTGCCCCCGTGGGGGGGATGGGCTCAGTGAAAACCATTTTGGGGGGGCTTTTGTTCTCTGGCAGCTTTCCCTGGTGGCTTTCCATGTCTCTTCCGAGAGTCAGAGCAGAAGAGACTGTTTCCAACCCTCTGCCTCAGAGCAGAGAGATCACAGTCTGTTCTTCAGTGAGTTCTCCAGGCCACACTATCTCCGTTTCTGTCTGTGCTGCTATAAACTGCAGCGTCTTGGGTTGTGCGCCCCTCAGCAGGGCTCCAGTCCTTGCCTCCAGGTCGGGGCACGTCTCTGCCCTTTGTGCTTCTAAAACCACCAACTGCCCTCAGTTCACACATGCTGCCCCGCTGCTCCGGGTTTCCCTCGGGGGGGGGGGGGCGGTGGTTGTTGCCCTAAAGTCCTTTCCCCCCCACTACTGGTCTGCGAGTCTGTGCCCAGTCTCCAGCGCGGGAGGCTACCGCTCACCAGCGGTGTAGGATCCCCACGGCCAGGCTCCCTCCTGCTGCCGTTTATCCTCTGATATCTGCTCCCAGAATCACGGCTCCCCACTTCGTACCTCAGAACCAACCACCTGCGATCTTCTGTTTGTAGAGATCCAGATCTTCCTACATCTCAGGCTGATTTTGCGGGTGTTCAGAGTGGTCTGGTAGATATCCAGCTCAGTTCCGGGGACCAGTTGGAATAGGGTCCCCTACTCCTCTGCCATCTTTTCCCCCTCCTATATTAGAAATTTTAAAGCCTTCTCACTTAAGAATTTTTTTTAATTGATTTCTGACTGATTTCAAGGTCTTTTCCTTATTCTTCAGTGTCTTTAGTTTCACTTTAAATACAATTTATTTAGGTGTGGTAGTTTTTCCACTTATTCTTGGATTTCACCAGAATTTCTGATGCTGATGATTCAAGTTTTTCATCAATTCTGAAAAATTTTAGCCACTGCCTTTTCAAAAATCACTGCTCCTGAAATCTATTATTTCTTTGAAACTCTTACTTGACATGTGTTAGATCTTCTCTCTATATCGTCCATGTTTCTTCTCTTTCATGTTTTCAAATTCTTTGTTTCTATGTGCTGTTTTCTAGATATCACTTTTGGTCTATCTTCCAGTTCTAGTCATTAGTTATCTCATAAGTTATATCTAATATGATATTTAAAGAGCTCATTGACTGTTAAGTGTGAATTATTATAATTTTCATTTCCTGATATTTTATTTGGTTCTTTTTGAGTTACTTTTTGTTTCTGTAATTGTTAAACACAATTAATACATCTCTTCTAAGTCTGATAATTCTGATATCTGAAGTGTTTGCGTGTCTTATTCTATTACTCATTGCTTCTCCTGGCTCTTACTTATGCATACCTTGTTTTGTCGCATGTTCTGTGATTTGTGTTTGCAAATCATTACATCCATTATAACTTTAGCTAAAGGAAAACTTTGAGGTATGTGTTGAACTTCATTTCCCCCAAGCAGATTAGCACTGCTTCCACCAGAGATACTTGAAGTCACCAGCTTAGAACAACTTTGAATAAATTCCTGGCTTGAGGTGTTTGGATTATAGAGTTAGGATCACAAGCCTATAGATGTTTTCCTGTGGTTACAAATTCTCAGATAATGTTTTAGCTCCATTACAATTCAAGTTTTGGATAGGCAGTGCTTCTGTGCTATCTCTCCTTTTGTATGGCTTATATAGAGGGTCTCCACATAGACCATCTGCCTTGCCTGGACTCTAGGCTTTCTATCTTATTCTCCCTATCCCCAGCCCCAGCCCATGCTGCCATTAAAACTGAAGCTATTAGTCTTGGGGATCAAAAGATACTTAGATTAGCTCCTGTCTTTAGCATTTGAATTTTACTCTGGATTCATGTGCTCTTGTTTTGGGTCTCAAGAATTTCTCTCAGTTCATGGCCACTTCAACTTTGCCTTTAAAACACATTTTATCTGCAAATCCTAGGTGTTTCATATTGAGAGGTTTTTTAGTCTATCTAATCTTATTTATTGCTTGAATACCTAGGTATTTCTCTCAGTTCATGGCCACTTCAACTTTGCCTTTAAAAACACATTTTATCTACAAATCCTAGGTGTTTTATATTGAGAGGTTTTTTAGTCTATCTAATCTTATTTATTGCTTGAATTGGACGATGACACAGAACTCTGCAAATATTAATACTGGTAATCCTTTTACATGGCTCTTGTAGTTAATCTTCAAAGACAACTGCCCAATGAACCATACTTCCTAGTAATCACACTCTAGAGAAGTCTCCTTCCACACTGAAACTGAATTGGCCATGTGTAACCAGTAAAATGCAGCAGAAGTGACACAATATGACTTCTAAGCCTATGTCATAAGAATCCTTATAGCAGCATCTTCCTTGTTATCTTGGAATGCTCACCGTTGGGACATACTTTTTCATAACCCAAGCACCAAAGTGGAAGAAGCCCAAGCCTCAGGGAAAGACCATGTGTAGATCCTTTAGTTGACCATTTCAGCTGAGTTCCCATCCAGTATTCAATAGCCAATATCAAATACCAATCATGTAAGCAAGCCATCTTGGAAGTCTGACCCAACAGAGTCCTCAGATAACTCAACCTCAGCTTCCATATAACACCTTGAGAGATCTCAAACAAGAATGTCCAGATGAACCCACTCAACCTGTGGAACCTTGAGAGGTAGTAATAAATTGTTGTTTTAAACCATAAAAGTTTTTAGATCATTTATTACACAGTCACACATTACCTGAACAACAGTCAAGTCTTTTTGGATTAGGAGCCATTTTATCTCTTTTTTTAAAATAAAGATTTTATTTATTTATTTGAGAGAGAGCATGAGCAGAGAGAGGAAGAAGCAGACTCCCTGCTGAGCAGGGAGCCCAACTCAGGGCTCTATCCCAGAACCCTGAGATCATGACCTGAGCTGAAGGCGACACTTAACCCACTGAGCCACACAGGCGCCCCCATTTTATCTCTTTGAAGTGACTTTGCAAATCTATGCTCTGATATGCCATATTTATACTATAGGGCATTTTAATTTCCAAATTCTTAGAAGGGGAACACCTAATTCTTGTTTCTATATATGATCCACACACATTATTTAATAACTATATGTGTATGACAGTCACATAGATAATTAAAATAGACAATATTTACTCAAGCTATTAATTATTTAAATGTGAATGACATTTGGAAACCTTAGAAGATAATATATCTTCATAATATCAATATTGATACTTTTTAGATTACAAGACAAAGATAGCAAAAATTATAAGAGAAAAATGAATTAATTTTTATCATACTGATAGTATCAAGAAAATGAAAAGCCACAAACTGGAAGAGATATTTGTAGTGCTCGCTTTGGCAGCATCGGAAGAGATATTTGTAAAACATACAACTAGCAAAGAATTTTTATCAAATAGATTCTACACAGGGGCGTCTGGGTGGCTTAGTCAGTCCAACTCTTGATTTCGGCTCAGGTCATGATTTTGGGGTCACGGGATCAAGCCCCATGAGTGTGGATGGAGTCTGCTTGAGATTCTCTTCCTCAGCCCTTGTTCTCTCTCTCTATCTCAAATAAATAAGTAAAATCTTAAAAAATAATTTTATACATAAATAAGGAAAAGGAAACAACCTAATTGAATAGTTTTCAAAAGAAATGTATTTTACAGATAAAACACAAATGGTCCGTAAACATGTTGAAATGATACTCAGGGTCATTAGTAGTTAGATAAATGCAAACTAAAACCACAGTGAGATGCTGGTTAACAGTCTTTGGATTGGTCAAAATTAAATGTCTGACAATATCAACTGTTAGTGAGGATATAAAGAAATTATAACTTTCCTATGCTATAGTAAGAGTGCAAATTATTACAACATGGTAGGAAACAATTTGGCATCATCTAATAAAATTGAAGCTGTGCATACCTTAGGACTCAATAAATAAATTTTCTTCCTCTAAACATGCATATGTACAGCAGAAGAAATGTATAATAATACCATGCAGCATTATTTTATCATAGCAAAAAATCTGGAAACAACCCAAAAGTCTATCAGCAGTAGAATAGATGGGTAAATGGTGGAATGCTCACAGAATGAAGTAATGTAGTGTGAAAATAAATGAATTCTTGTTATGTGTAACAACATAATATTGACCAAACAAAGCAAGCCACAGAGGAATACACTCTCATTCAATTTAGGTACAGTTTAAAACATGAGAAATGAAACAATGTGTGTGTGTGTGTGTGTGTGTGTGTGTGTGTGTGTGTGTTAGAATAATAAATCAAAGCAAGAAAATGATAACAAAATAGTCAGGATAGAAGTTAACCTAAGAGATGGAATATTCCACATATATATTTTTATAAGTATATAATATTTCATAACATACCATTCTCAAAAAGCAATGGATATGTCAATTAGCGTGGAGTTGATTAGAAATGGAGCAAGAAAAAAGAAGTCTGAGAGAAATCAAATCCCAATCCAAGAAATGAGTAATGAGAACAGATAATATAAATATTCAATTTCACAAATGGGTATTATGAAGTTGGAGATGGCTCCATCAGTCTATTTGAGATCGGTTCTACTCAACTTTTTCACATTTCAACCATTCAGTCAGATCCTATTAGTCTAACTTCATGTTTATCATGAAGCTTTCCCAGGCAGTGTGCACCCAAGAAGTTTATACGGTGCTTAGCCGACATGGGTTACTGGGCAGCTCAATAGCTGTATTTTCATTCTGGTGTATATGTCAGGTTCTTAGGTATTATAGAGTTAATATGTCACATCCCTCATTAGTAACATATTTGGGGCACTGACGAGATTAATTTTGTGACCCTGTCAAGGTAAGAACTAGAGTTTATACTGTGAAGAATACATAGGTGAATGCCACATTTTGTAGCTCTTCAGTGTCAGTAAGCTGATCTCCTCAGATGATACCCTGACTGAGATCCCCACTTCTATAGTATTTATTTTTCTTATCTTCATATATAGATCATAAGTCCCTAGAGGGCAGAAATAATATATTACTTTACCTCATCTTCATAGACGTATACAGTACTTTGTATGTAGTAAATGCTTAATTATTATTTGCTGACTGGATGATTGGCAGGAATGCTGATTACATATACACTACCCTGTTAGCATCTATGTTATGCTTTACAATAATAAAAATGTCATCACTGAATATAATGAATGGAACTACACTTCAATTACTAAGTGCTAGTTACCTGCAGATGTAAAACTATTGCTATTGTTCAAGTTAAAATAATTCACTCTTTCAAAATCAGCTTCTTTTCAGCCTTCTGTGAACCAAGAGGCATTTTATGGGGAGGGGAGATAAACATTAATAAAATCAATAACAAAACTTCAAAATCTGAGAACTCTTCGAAGGACATTTTCAGCAAGGGTATCATGATAATGAAGGTGGGGTTGAGGCAGTTTTCATGTCAGTTGCAGAACCTAGAAGATTCTAAGACAAGTGATACTGTAACAGTCAATATCCATTATTTTCATTTTTAGAATTGTAGCAAAGGAGGAAACTTTCTAATACATTCAAGCGAGATTACATTTGATTTATCCTCCAAATTATTGTTTGCCCACTTGATTTTATGAAAAGAAATGCTGCATTTCTCACATTAGCCAACAGAGAAGCAATCACTTGTATGAATCATCTCTGGAAGCAGAAATTGTTTCAAGTGCTGGACACATTTGTGGTCTGTGAACACTGAACACTAATAAGCAGGAGAGTTCCAAACCTAAAATGATTTTTCTGACTTCTAAGTAATTTAATCCAGAAATGCTCTGGATAGACATCTAATTGCATGGAACCTGAAAGAAAAGTGATTTCATATTAAGACTTCATGGCCTTGAAGCTTGCCTCTCTGCATACTGAGCATCTTTATCCATTCCAAAAGATAAAGAAGAGAGAAGCAAACTGAATTTCTAAAAATGAAAGAGAATAAACGCAGGGCAAATCAGCTCTTTGTCATCCTTGCTCTGTGGATAATACTGGCCATTGAAAACTGCTATAAATTTATCAGTACTAGTGCTTCTGGCAGCCTGCACAAATCAACATGAACTATGCTTTGGTTTTTACCTTACATTTTAAATGCCCATCCTCTTAGCAATTTATTTAATCCAACAAAGTGGGCTCTATAGTGTTCCTTTCATTTCTAACACAACCATTGCAAGGGGATAAAGAACATATGGGCCGGTGAGTGGCCATGAAAGTTGAAAGCCATTTGTTGACCCTGTAGTGGTAGCTTAGAGATCTCAGCCTTAAGAGGTAGACTCTCTACCTGATCCCTGAGTTATTATGTATAGTCAAACAATGGCAATCATTAATCACTAATCTCACAAGCCACATGATTTAACAAATATCATAAAGACCACCCGTCCTCATGTCAGAAGATTTTCTTATCCAGAAATTCATTCTGAACCAGGGCCCCATAATGAGAAAAGGGTCTGTTAGAGGCAAGAGAATCTCTCCTAAAATTCAGAAGGTACATTGTATCAAGATGAAATTGACTTAATTGTTCTCTGTGAGGAAGCATCCTCAAGAAACTAAAGATTTGGTATAACAACTTTTTGCCCTCTCTAATATGCCTCAAACCCCTGCTTCTTGGGTGATGTCAGTTGTAAATTAACAAACCCTTTCTTAATCTCTACTTCTTCTTTTTAAGTGGAGGAAAAAATGTCCATATTTGAGGAAGATCATCTCTCTGCAGGAAGACCCTTAAGAGTCAAGGAAACCTGATGTAGGATATTGATATATTAGACATCTTTGAACTCTTTCCCTAAGAAAACCAACTTTGAGACTCTTAATAATGTGTTTTCATTTGTCACTTATGGGTAACTGGATCTCAATATAATGGAGACCAAAATGCCCTCAAGAAAGGGGCACTTACTACAATGGAATAATAAACACAGTGATTAAAAATAGTTTAAAAATAGGTATATAGTAGGTTTTCAGTGACTTCAAAAATAAGATCAATCATATATACAATGAGAAATAAGTCTGCTCACTTGGGTAGTAAATATAGAAAGTATGACTTTGTCACTTAATAATCATGTGAACGTGGGACAATTGATCAACGTACATGAACTTTAGATTCCTCATTGGAAAGAAAATGGTGATTAATCATTGTTCTGCCTACCACATAGTATGAGTATTTTGAAAATGATAAAGCATTGTATATGTTAGAAGTTTATCAGTGTTAGTAAATGATACTGATTTTCAAACAAGCTGATGTTCATAAGACATGTCTCTATTTGTTTATATCTATTTAGAATTTTTAATATGCAGCATCATATAGACCAAATATTGTATATTGATCTTTATGACATTATAGGATGGGTCAGAATTTTCTCATTGCTTTGATAAGAAGAGTACAAAATGAGGGTGCCACATGCCTCAACTAGTTGTAATTTGGTGATTTAGAAGCATAGGTGCCTTCAACTTCAGGATTCCATTGCATTGCAAATAAGACCCTTTCTAAGCTCCTGAGACTTACTGTGCTTGAAAGTGGAACTGCCCAAGGGATAAAGTCAAAACATGAAGTTTAGCAGTCAATAGATGTTAAGAACTGAGATTAAGAGACTAAAAACACATCCTCGGCTATGATATCATATGACTTTCAAAAGTATTCCATATAGTAGTATTTTATACAGCAATATTATCATCTGTATTTTACATATGATGAAAATGAGGCTCAGTGGGATTAAATGGCTTACCCAAGGTCACATAACTGATCAGTGTTAGAGTTGGAACTGGAATTAAGGATATCAGATTCCTAGTCTCTTACTTGTATTTTCATCTCATGCTGTAGACTCATGAGCCACTGAGCTTGGTTTCCTTTCAAATAATCATAGTTCTTCATTTGTTAATTCCCTGTGACAATTTTTGACAAAACTATACATATTTAAGTATATTGTTTTGTTTAAGCAGCACTTCTGGATGGATTTTAAAAATTGTATCTTAATCATCATCAAAACCATTGTGATTATTATCATTATCAGTGAATGTATGAGGATACAATGATAGTCTAACACAGATGCTGTCCCTGTCCATTACAAAGCTCATCACTTAAGCAATTAATCATACATATGTATACATAAAAATACAAGCTCTTTGACTCAGAGTTGCTGAGTAATAAGGAAGACTATCATAGGGAGAGTTGACAAGTCAGGCAAGGTTTTTTTGAGGAAATAACATTTGGGCAGAGATTTGAAAAATAAGTTGATATTAACAAGACAAAATGGGAGGCATAGGCATTCCTTGGGATTAAGCAATATGGAAAGCATGAGGGACTAAAAAGACACCAATATAGCTATAGGGGAAGAAATGAGATGAGTAGGGGGACAAGATGAAGGACAATGTAGGCATGGGCCAGACCACGTGGAACTATTAGGTAACATTATGTAGTTTTTTTGTTTTACCCAAAGATCAACGGAAAGTCATAGTGTTAATCAGGGGGTATGATATAATCAAATTTTGATTTTTAAACAACCACTCTGGCTAGAGTGTATAGAATGAGGTGGAGGAGACAGTAGGGTAACTATTGCTACAATACAAAGAGATGGATACAATACAAACTATTGCTACAACCATAGACAGTAAGGTAACTATTGCTACAATACAAAGAAGAGATAAGGAATGCTCAACTGGGGTTGTGAAAGTTGATATGGAGAAAAATGGACAGATTTGGAAACATAGGATTGATGAAATCAATAGGGGTTGGTGAAGAACTAAATATGGTGGGTGATGGAGAGGGAGTCTTAGAGATGATGCCTTGGCTTTTGGTTGGCAACAATGAAACAGGCACAGTAGAATAGGAATGTTTTTGGAGGAAGTATTAAAAGTTTGGTTTCGACATGGGGAATTTGAGGAGCCTTTGAGACATCCAGCAGGAATTGTTTAGGAAGCAATTGGATGTACAGGTCTGGATAGAAATATATATATTTGCATGCCATCTGTGTATGAGGGTAATAGAAGGCATGGATGTGCAAAATATTGTCTAAGAGAGTATAGTATGAGAAGAAGAGAGAACCTAGAATATAGCCTTTAAGAAATCTAACTTTTATAAGCCAGGTAGAGTAGGATATGCCTGCCAAGAAGACAGAATGGAGGCAAGCTAGGAGTACACTGCATCACAAAGTCAAGGGAGGAAGTTGCTTCAAGAGAGCAGAATGGTGGTTGCTAGGGACAGAGAAGAGGGGGGAAGCGGGGGAGTTGCCAATCAATGGATATAAAGTTTCAGTGATGCAAGATGAGTAAGTTCTAGAGATCCACTGTACAACATTGTGCCTACAGTTAACAATATTGCATTGCACACTCAAGAATCTGTTGAGAGAATAGATCTCATGTTAAGTGTTGTTACCACAATAAAATAAAACTAATTTTTAAAAAAGAAGGGAAAAGAGACCAATAATGTTCAGGGCAATGGAAATGTCAAATACTATGACAACAGAAAAATATCCTTTGGACTTAGTTACAAGGAATTCATTGTTAAGACTTAGTGAGAGCTGTTTCTGTGGATTGATAGAGCTGGAATCCAAATTGGAAAGAGCTGAAAAGTCAAATGAGGAGGCTAGGACGCCTGGCTGTCTCAGTTAGTTAAGCATCTGCCTTCAGCTTAGGTCATGATCCTGGAGTCCCTGCTCAGTGGGGAGTCTGCTTCTCCCTCTGCCCTTCACCCTGCTCATGCGCACGCATGCTCTCTCTCTCTCTCTCAAATAATAAAAATAATATAATAAAAAATCTTTAAAAAATGAGGAGGCTAGACTAGATCCTCTTTAAAGTCCCTTCCAACTTTAGAATAGTAAATGCTGTGATTTCATGCTCCTGGTCAGAGCCTCTCTTTGTTATAGGTTTCCCTACTCACCTCACTCCTAGTTAATAAAAAGACTCTGCCATTGAAAGAAATGATTTGCAAAGACCGTGTTACTTTAAGCGTCATTACAGCCTCAAACTTGGGACAAATCATTCTCTTCTACATTTACATATATATTTTTTCTTTTGAAAAGAATCTTGAGCACAAAAAAAATTCTTATATGATTTTTCCATAGCATCAATTGAAGAAATATATTTCCAAGAATTGGTTTTATTTTTTGGGTCACAACTGCAGGGATAAAATCAGGTCTAGAGTTTCCATGTGGATGAATTTGGAAGTGAACGGCTTCGAAGCTGCAGTCCAGGGATGTCTCACACTACACTATACTATTTTCCTTTTAAATTGAATCACCTTTTCTGGGCTTTGAGAGCTAAAAAAACACATCCAAATAATTGATTTTGTATGTAAGCAGAATGCTTGGGCACTTGCTGCTTTTCATCTAAAGAGAGGTTCCTATATTCTCACTGTCTTGGTAGGACAGAAATCTGATAAAAGGTCATATAGACTGTTGCTACTGAAAGTGAGATCGGTGGACCAGCAGCATCAACCTCAGCTAGGAATTTGTTAGAAATGCAGAATCTAAGGCACCACCTCAGACCTACTAGATCAGAATATGCATTTTAACAGGATCCTCAGGTGATTTATATTAACATTAAAAGGTAAAAAGAACTTAATTTTTTTCAGAATCTACTTTTTAAAAATATAGAATCCTTTGTTACTCTGCTATGATATTTAATTAATCCAAGGGCAGATTAGTCATTTATGGACTAAAAACTAATCATTCTGTTTTAAAATTAAGACCTGCAGTAGAGTGCCTAGGTGACTAACGAGATATATTTTACAGGCAAATAGTAGGTTACTCACCCAACTCATGGTAGAACATGTATTTTTCATTTCCCCTTACCACAAGCTGCTAATTACTTGCATTGAACTATTTATTTTTCCTCTTTTAGTAATAATAATATTTGTAAATTTACTTTGAAACAAGATTACCTGTCATGCTTTTGTATAGGATTTATAAACTTTCACTATTTTCTGTCTCCTTAGCCAGTTTAGGAGAACATCTACACTTTATTGCATGGACCTCCCTGGTGATTAACATCTGGAATGGACTGATGAAAACTCAACCCTCAGTCGCACCCTTCCTTTCTGTTTCTTACATGAAGCCCTACTCTAACCTTTAATCAGGGCAGAAAAAGATTGCTACTGCCCTCTGCTGGCCTGTTGTATTTTTCCTCCTCTACAAGTTGACTTGAATAGGATGCCCAAGGATTTTGAGACACTGAAGAAAGCTCAGCGGAAGGGACTTTCTCTAGTAGAGAGGTAGAGATCCTTTAGGAGCAGACGGCTAAAATCAAACGAAAACACTCAAGGGGCGAGGAAGGCATAAAGGGCTTCTAAATTAAATTATTGATCCTCATGAACCTTTTTCTGCGCACGGACTTGTCTATGTCAAGAGAATGTCCCTTCCTCTTCAGCACAGGACTCCTCTTTTGCCTCTAGGTTCCACTGGCAAGGAGTGAACTACCCACTCCCCTATTATAATTTCGGTACTCCGGATTCTGTTTTCTGCTTCCACCAATTTCCCTTTCCCACTCCTTAACCGTATTCCCTTTTCTGCTTTAAACTCCCGTTCCGCCCACCCACCGACAGACTCGCATTTCTAGGGGTCAGACCCTAACCTCCTTCACCCTCCTCGTCCACCCTGACCTCTGCTCTCCCCTGATTGTCATCACACCCCCCTTTAGCATCCTTTCCCTGAACAGCAAGCCACTCTTTGCCTTTGAACATCAGGCTTGTCCCCTCTTGAATGCCTCTCCCCGACCCCCGCCCCAAGCGACTGAAAAAGGAAACATGCGCACTTCAGAGCTAGGAGCTGTCCGAGTGCTGAAATTTATAGGCTGGGTAAGATCACGTCTCCCGTCTCTTTCTGTAGCTCTCATTCCAGCACAGGATCTCAGCAATTTTGCCCTCTTCCCCCGTGCCCACTTGAGCGCGCAGAGTCCTTTCTTCTCTCTCATTTACAACTTCTTTTAAAAAGAGAACATTTTCTAGAGAAAAGGGATTTGCTAAACAGAAAGGACATAAAACAAAAGCCACAGCAACCCGACTTCCAGCATGGCATTGTCACCAGCCCCCTTTGCATGGTGATGCGATTAAGGTAGCGGCATTTTTATTATTCGGGAAAAGCAGCTGGGGAATCCATCAGTTCTAAGGCTTTGTCTTTCCTTGGTTAGCTGATGGTCCTGAGCCCCGGTTTGACCTGACCATGATGCCTAGGACTGGCACTTTTTGTTTTTTCTCAGCAAACTGTACAAATCCAAATCTCTTTTTGATTTTCAAGGAAACTAGATTCCTGCCAGATTTTGAATCTGGACAATAAATAGATACTTTGTCCTAGCTTTTTTCTGGAACCATTTCGGGGATATTTTCCACAAGCATCACAGAAACAGGAATGAACCGGCAGCTAGTGAACATTTTGACAGCCTTGTTTGCATTTTTCTTAGAGACAAACCACTTCAGGTAGGTGAAACGACTTTGCATGCTGATATTTTCCCCATGAAAACTGTTTGAAAGAGAACATGTCATACATTTTTTATCTATTTTTCTATGCCCTGGACCATATTATTTTAATTTTATAGAGGAGAGTTAGATTTCTTTTGTTCTTTTAAAAGGCGTAATTATGGTGGGAGGGTGGTAAATTTTCACAAAGGCAAGTTTTATGATCCATAACCCCACTCTATGCATTTTCACACATTTTCACAGGCAATGTGATATTAAGGAAGTCTAATGAGTTGCATGCTCTTTACATTTCTATATAATGATGATTTTTTTTGCTTTCAAATTCTTCTGAAAGTCATTAAAAATGATTATTGGATGCAATGCTTCTCATACGGTGGAAGTGATTGGATTAATTTACAAGAAGCATGCTCATTTTATATAAAATATAAAAGAACCCTAATTCTTAGTCAACTTGAAACTTCTATTGTGTTTCAGCAACTAGATGCATACTATGAGCACTACAATTCAGGAAATTTCTTGAAACATCAAAAATATTTAAAATCTCATTTTACCACTATGTTCCATTGCTCAGTATATTTGGGAACTGAATGACTACCAAAATTTAATTAATATGACATCTTTGTATTTATCTGTGCATGAGAAATGGGCTATGCATAATTAAAATAAGTGGGAAATCATTATATCATGCATGCATTTTCTACCTAGTTTATAAATTATCAAATCAGTTTATGCTTCAAAGTATCAGATGATTACCAGTAAGTGAAATAGCCATCCTAATGGCAGAGGTTCTAAGACAGCATGGAGACAGGAGATGTTCATACAACAAAGTATAGGACTCTTCATTTAATTTTCACCAAATTTTATGGTATTTCTTCACAGAACCAAGAGAAATGGAACATATAGCTAATGTTATGAGTACTGGGAAAACCCACTATGTTCCTTTCAGGTTCACACCTACTATGATTAAGAAAAAACTGTAGGCTGGGTTTCATTAGAAGCATCATCACCATCATCATCATCATCACCTTCATTACCACCACCACCACCATCATAATTAAATAATACTTGATTAATCAGATGAATCTGCATATGGGAATGTGAGTATTTTTAGATAATTGTATCAATTTTTAACTCTTACCAAATGTTTAAATTCTCTTTGCACTTAATACTTTGCATTTAATACTACCTTGAAAAACTGGCAAATATGTGGTGTTTTCTCAGTGATAGAATTAAGATTATTTGTTAAACTACTAAAAACGAAGCTTATAAAATATTATGCTTTAGGGAAGAAAAAGACATTCAGTCAACCACTATGTATATTGTGAAAGAATTCATTTCACTACAAACCAAATAGGCTCTTTTTATAAGCCCTTTAAAGAAAATGAAAGTATGAGAAATTTTCCAGTCAACATTTAGTGTTTTTGATAATGCAGAAGAGAAAATGATTTAGAAGTTCTTTTTCATGAATACTTTACTGGAGAGTGAACAATTTAAATGCTAATATATAAATAACATCTGATAAGGTAATAGAAGTACAGACACACTTATTATTGACCTATTTTAGAATGAAGTTAAATTTCCAAGTGAAGCTTTTCTTTTAGGCAATGCATTGAAAATTATTAATAGTTGATAGCAGGAATACAATCTAGTAGGTGAGAAAATAAGCAATGGAATAATTAGTTCACTGTTTACTTTGTTCTGCCCATTGTATTATATATTTCTAATAAAAAGTAGAGGACTTATATTAAGGGCTAAAATGCTGGAAGAATTGTTTGAGAGTCATGGGGGAATGATTTTAAGACAATCACATTTTAGAAATTATCATCTTCATTTCTCTGATGAGTCTAGGAAGAAACAGCTTTAACTATATGTCCATAAAATCTACAACATAAGCTATGCTTATGTTGTATCATCTTAAACATCTTTATGGCTACAGTTTGGACATCTGGGAGATATGACTCAGGATTTCTAACTCTCACCATTTAAAGTTAACTTTAGAGAATGTACAAATTCAGAAGTTGACCATAGAGTGTGTAATTTTCTTTTTCTTCTTACTATCATGTATATTAACAAAACATAATGTCAAACATTCTGTGAGCCTTAGTTCTCAGGCAATGAGAATGGAATTGTTGCTAAAAAAGTTAATGATGTGTTTAGGACGGCTTTCTGCAAAGACCATGACTCCAGGTCTGGAAAACAACCTTCACAGACCCTATCGCCTTCAGATTTCTTGGACAAATTAATGGGAAGGACATCAGGATACGATGCAAGAATCAGGCCAAATTTTAAAGGTAGGTTCCATTTAAATTTATATTAAGGCTGTGGGAAATCTAGATGTTTGAATAATCTGAAATAAGTTTTAAGGGCTTTTTATTATAAAATAGTATAGTATTCATTTCATTTTGGCATTCTTTTGAGCTAGCCAATTTAATAGTTTGAGTTTTATATATTGTTTGCCACTTTTGAAAACTTTCCTCATTTGTATTCTATTCCACAAAGAAAACTAATATCAGAGATTATTGCTACATTCCCTATTTTATCTTAAGTGGGAGTGTGACTAGAAATGACTCCAAGAGTAAATGATGGATTTGACTTATATGAGTGTCTACCAGGATTCATACAAGATTCAATGATTATTCAAAATCTTTGGTTTTCGTTTTGAATACCTACTCCCAAAGTGAAGTTTAAATCTCAATATAAAACATGCCATTTTACACACTTTCAGGCCTCTCTCATTTTTCAACATTGTGGCAAGAGACTCTAATTGAATGTATCAGACATTTTTGGTTTCTTTTTGTTTAAACATTTTAATTGTTTATTTGAAATTGTTTATCTAAAATTAACAAAGATCATAGAATTGTAAAGTGCACATGTCAAAGATGGTGGATACTTCCTTTGTTCAATTAGAAAAAAACCAAAAAGTTTGATGTTTTTGTTTATTTAATGTTATAAAAATGTAATTAATCATCTGTAGAAATTACTTTTTATCTATTTGGTTTATTTTTATATGAAATAAGAACAAATTATTAATGAATGAATTATTTTTGATGGTTTAGTTTTTAAATACATATTTTAAATGACAATTGCATTTTATCTTGTAATTTAACATAATGCATTGTGGAGTGTTTATAATATCTTATAAAAGAAGAATCCTATAATATTCTAGATATTATGTTGTAATTCCATTGCTTTGATTTTGCTTATTAGCGATTTAATTAGATTGCTTTCCTTGAGTTTTGATTAATTTTTATTATTGGCAAATATGAGCATGAAAACTAAATTCTAGATTCATTTCTTCTTTAAATGCTATACCTCTGAATATACCCAGCTAAGGGCACATTTTATAAAGAGCTATGTCATAGTTTTGACAAAACAAGTATATCTGATTTATAGAGTATTTCCAAAAGAAACAACAGATCTAAGTTCAAAGCTCAATTTTCCTGAAAACAATTTTCATGCTCATCCTATTTCATAATAATTTTGTGGTCATTGCTTTGGAAGTCAACATTTGAAATAAAATCCTATGAGTAACAAGTTGAGAATGAGCTTTCAGTGGGACCACTCATTCCTATATTTATTCACTTAGTCATTCAATAACTTCTGAGTCTGAACTATATGGGAAATACCAACTACTGCATGCATTGAAAAGTTGAGAGATGAAACAGGTTTGGGTGTTACTGTCAAAAATTTTAGTGGGGAGAGTAGATGTTACATGAATAGTTATAAATTAATATACATTATGAGACAGAAATAAGTAGTTAAGTAACATTAAGAAGTACAGAAAAAATGCTACAGGGTTCCAACAAATGAAGAGATGATTTCCTATTAAGCTATTCATGGGAGGTTTCATAGAGAAGGCCCAGAGATGGAAAATTGTTTCAAGTTTATGAGCCTCTTGTTTAATAGCAGCTATTATTCATTATATTCTAGAAGTCACTTTTCAAAAGGGGAGAAAAATGCAGAGTAATAAAACAAACACCCATGTTGCCATTGCTACTTTAAATGACCACATAGAATGAGCAATCATTTTCACACAGCTTTTTTTCTGGTTCTACTGGGGATGTCACCTTTTGGAAATGACATTTCTCATGATTCTAAAGGATAAATAAATGGAGAGAATATCAAGTATAGGAAAGCATGGTCATGTTTTTGAGATCTTTCCACTGCTTAAAGACCTGAGCACAGGATGTTTTAAAGACTTATAAAAGGGAAATGGGGTAGATATCCTTTAAGACTTGAACATTAATGGACTTCACTGAGTTTTGTCTCCCACTCCTTTTAACTCTCCACATTAATGAACCCTGATCCTCTTTCATAAATTTTATTTACATGAACCATTTATATCAGATTAATTACCTAACAGCTCCCACAATTCTCTTTATTCAGAGAATCTTAGCTCTTCCTAGATGTAAAACATTCCCCATTATTTTAGAGTAAAATAATTTTAACTCCTAGGTATTCCCATGAAACTTTATATGTCTAATATGGTTCTTTTGCATATTTATGTTTTATCAACCCACCCAACACTGCATCTGAGAAGGCAGGAATATATATATATAGAGAGAGTTTTATATATATATATATATATATATATATATATATATATATATATAGAGAGAGAGAGAGAGAGAGAGAGAGAGAGAGGGAGTGCGTTATATATATTTACACACACACACACACATACACACACACAAATACACACACATAAACAATGTAGGGAAACGAAGTCATTCTTTTCTCCGGAATGAGGAAATAAGGACCAAGAAATAGATGAAAATGTAGATCAGTTATGAAGATTAGTGCTTCCAATTAGTTGTAGTAGAAGTTGAGGGTAGGAACTTTTGAGGAACCAACCAGTGGTCACAGTGACTAGCAAAGATGATCTTAGCTGAGCTGAGGAGAAAAATAAAAGAGATAATAAGGAACTTGTAACAGTGAGGATGCTAGGAAGAACACTATAGTACTTACTGTAACTTAGTATAGTTGATTAGCAATGTACCAATGAGAAATTTTATATAGTAGGTAGAAATTAAGGGTGATTGGGAAATGTGACTGTATCTGGAATAGTGACAGGCACGCTGTAAATGCTAAAAAAAAAAACCCCAAATTGCTATGATAACAATAAACATGATGATGATGTTGAAAACAACAATAATAATAATTAATAAGACAGAAGGGCAAGATCTGACCACAAAAATAAAAGGAAGAGTGAAATATGGGCTCTTGAGGTAAAGGGAATGGCTTTTCTAGATGTATTATTAAATATTAGTTCTTCTCTGTTTTCCTTGCTGCCATACACTGGCAAGGGAAAAGGAAATGCATATGCATAATTCTTCTTATTGGAAGGAATCTTTCCTGAATACTTTCAAGTCAGTAAAATATTTCATGTCTATTCCATATCTCTGATGGACTCTGAAAGATGTCATAATGGGCACATATACAAGAAGAAAAATGGACGTAAGCTAGAAAAGGGGACCAGAAATGAATCAGACTTAGGCTCTGTAATTGAGAGCCATTCTTAGAAACTACAGGGAAAAAAATAGCTTTTCTGATGTGCTGAAGCACAAGTGTATAAACAAAGTCATGAGTCAGAGTTGCCAATTGCATTCCATCTGTAAGATCCATAGAGACCTGGGTCAGAACTTGTCAAAACATAAATTTTCAAAATCTTCAGTTCAGATGATAACACAAGCTATGTCCATTCACAATTACCTGGTTCTGAAACCATGGTAAATATTGATTCTATGTCAACAGAGGGGCCACTTTCCCCACTTGGGTGATTTGTCTCATTGTCAGTTGATTTATCATGGTGTTACTCCATCATTCTATCAGATACTCCTTTGTCAGTGTTATTGTATCTTGAGAATGCCACTTTAAACATTAAGCTTTTAAGGAGGCCAGATGAAATGCTCAAACCTGGGCAAAATGCATTAGTTCCAATTCTGTCTCTTTGAAACAAAGCCTTTATCTATTTTAACGAAATTTTCTTTGAAAATAAAATTAACTTAGAGTTATATCCTAAGTTTCATCCCAATGTGAATAAATACATTCCACTATAGCATTCATTTTGGAATAGAATCTGGAATGGATAATGCCAGGAGATAATTATTCACTCCACTTCTTTGTGCATGCCATGCACACTAATTTTTTTCTATGTCTGGAGACCTAAATTTGAAAGTGTGATGTGTGACATTAAAACCTACATTTGCATGCAATATGGTTTCCTTCATTTTCTAAGGAGTTATCAGCTCAAGAGGTGTTTCAGATACAAGTAGAAATAGATCCACTTTCAAAAAAACTAGAGGTTCAGTTTTCACCCCTTGGAAATTCTATTTCTCGTCTGTAGCCAAGTGGAACTCAAGCTCAAATGTTGTGCTTGCCAATCCCTGTAGGGGGTGGCTTGAGCACAAATGTCCAGCAGAGACATTTGGAAAGGGTGATTCTCACAGTTAGTGATAATGCAGCCCCAGCATGATCATTTCTTTGATCACCCTAGTAGATGTGGGCATCGGATGTTACTACGGATTCTGAGAAAAAGAACAGAATACTTGCAAGTATCAGAAGCATTTGACTTGAGTGCAGGAAGTTACAGAAAGTGTGCAGCCATTTTAGAACAAGACAATAGGAGATAAAAGGGGGAAAGTATTATTGAAATGAAAGGCTGGAGGTAACAAAGGGAACTTTATATATGAGAGTTTTGTTCAGAAATGACACTGATGAAGATTTTTGAACATCTGAAATCCATTGGCTGTGTCACAATTTAGCTTTTCTCTGCTTTATGAACACCAACCAACACATTTGTATATACTAGGCTGCTACTATGGGCCTACAAGATGCTTATCGGGGATTTGAGGTGACATCAGGAAGGAGACATCTAATATTCTAATAGACTCTGGCAAAGTATATGTTTTACATTCCATGGTGACAGAGTAGTAGAGTGGAAAGAGTCCTAGACGTGGATTCAGAAAACCCACGTTCATGTCCTTTTTGAGAAAAGGTATGTTCACCTCTCCATGCTTTAGGCTTTCTTCTGCCTTTGCCCATTTCATCTCAGTTATTCTGAGCATCAAAGGAGATCATGCATCTGAATAATTTGTTTTTAACTATTAAGTTTATTGCAAATAATTTAAATTATTAGTCCCTATTACTAGTCCCTCATTTCTCTTTTGTAACTGACACTGCTGATATATTGTCAAAGCTAACCCTTTATGGTGGTTGGGGCCTTATAATTGCTTGATTTTTTTTTAATGGTAAAAAAAAAAAAACAAGTCAGAGGGGCGCCTGGGTGGCTCAGTTGTTAAGCGTCTGCCTTTGGCTCAGGTCATGATCCCAGGGTCCTGGGATCGAGCCCCGTATCAGGCTCCCTGCTTGGTGAGCCTGCTTCTCCCTCTCCCTCTGCTGCTCCCCCTGCTTGTGCTCTCTCTCTCTCTCTCTCTCTCTCTCTGTCAAATAAATAAATAAAATCTTAAAAAAAAAGTCAGAGAAGTTCTAGTACCTTAGAGCTCTGCTGCACTAATCAGAACATAGACGGCATGTGTCTCAGCTGGTTCTCCTTTTATTCGATTGGTGGGAACATTTCCAACCTGAAAGAGTTATTTCATATTCCTAAACATGAAACAAAGAGGGAGCCATTTGTGGGAAGGAATTATCTTTATTCATTCAAATCCCATCCCTGATTATTTTCTGGGACTCATTTTTAAATGAACTGAGTAAAAGAACCAATTTTACTTAGTCCTACAAAGAGGGACCCTAAATTTAACTGAAGATATATGACTGTCATTTCTTATGTATTTTTTTGTCCAGTTACTGCACTTTCAAGGGTCACTGCACAAGCATGCAGAATTGATTTCTTATTTTACAATAAGCATTTTGAAGAGAACATTTGGTCTCTACAACATGGCAGGTTAAGAGCAATAGAAATGGAGGCCCATAATTTCATTTTTGAGAATGTATTGCATTGCTCCTTGGTTGAATCCAGGTAACTTCGTATCCTTAATTTTCATTACTGAAAGAGCCTAAACATTTTATCCTAAATTCTATAGTGCTTGCTTGTCCATCTTGAAGGACAAGCCAGTACATAGTACTGATAATCTGAGACTTCATTTTTTAAAAAAAGATAACAGCATTGATATCAGGGTATCTCGGTCCTTAATGAGTGGACATTAGAATGTGTCCAGTTAGGGCGATCAGGTTTAGAGAGAGAGAAAAAAAATCATCATTTGTTTGTTCTTAGTGGTGTTGAATATTTTTCTTGGTGTGTTGGATACACATGTTTGGAACAGGGTCTTAAAAATGGAAATATAGTTGATCAAGCCTCATAACAACAAGGTCTTTGGAAGCATTCTGGCTTCTCTTTGGAGTTAACACCTATGAGGCTGTCCTCACTGTGGCACACAGCATTTGCTCATTGACTTCTTTCTTGAGAGGGCTACTCTGGATACTTGTGACTGATTGCAGACATTTTTCCCCATGTGAAATGCACTAAAGGAAGGACCTGCACAAAAGGAATAGGTCTCTAAGTGGTATTCTTAAGTGAGCAGGACATTTAAAAATAAAGCCACTGGGTTACTCTCTTGGAGTCTAGTCTGGCTAGCCAACCAAGTGTGGTCATGGGGCAAGTAAAAGAGGAAAGCTGGGCACTGTTTCGGACTCATGCCCTAGCTTGTGTACCCACCATATCCTTATGAACATGAGTATACCAAATGGTGTCTCTGTTTTCTTAACACATTTATCCAAAAGGGCAAAAGAAAATCCTGGATCAAGTCAAAATATGGAAAGTCAATAGGAAGTTATCACAAATGTGACTGCCTAAGTTTTGTTTTCTTTTAAGATTTTATTTATTTGAGAGAGAGAGAAAGAGAGCAGAAGCAGGGGGAGCAGACTCCCCGTTGAGCAGGGAGTCTGATGCGGGGCTCAATCCCAGGATCCTGGGATCATCACCTGAGCTGAAGGCAGACACTTAACCAACTGAGCCACCTAGGCGTCCCCTAAGTTTTGTTTTCGATTTCTTCTTTTTTTTCTGATGGGAGGGGGGCTTATTTTCTTGAGGAAAAATAAGCTACACCTGCCCATGCATTTTCAAAGCAATAGAATAAATCTGTGGCAAGGGAGCATCTATGTGGGCACAAAAAAAATTACATGTAATAGTTTTACATCTTTATATTGGAGTCTAAATGCACAATTCATTTGTTTGTTCCTCTTAAATAGTGAGTAATTACTATGTGCCAGGTGCCACGTTACTTGCTAAGCATACAGTGGTAAACAAAAATTTAAGCTTTTAAATGTCAGTTCTCACCTCACTAGAAACTGGAATATAATTTGTAAATTGAATGCTGTATCATCCAGGACCTCTGCAGGAAAGAAGTGGCACACTCCAATGGGGTGTGAGAGAGTAATACGCTCTCACAAAAGGAGAGTGTAGTACTCCAGGACTATCAAAATTAGACCTGAAGAGGCAAGGGGAGGGGAGTGGTTACCAGAAAGTAGAGAATGTGGCTATATAGACAGGCCACCTAATGAGATCTGTGGAGCAATGTAGTCAATCTGTACTGTCCTAGCAGGGAGAAAGCTAGAGAATAAATATTCTGACCTCACTTTCCTCCTGTATTTCATTTTCTTGTGGGAGTCTATCATTGGCCAAATCCAACTAGAAGTCAGAGGGCGAGGGAGCTCAAAGATGCAAACCCAAAAGGCCAGCTTCCCAAGGTACAGAGAAGAATAGGAAAGAGAAGAGAGTGTCTCTGGGCAGGACATGGAAGATAATCAACACAGAGCCAACATAGGAGCAAAGCCATCCATCAACCTTCAGGTGGTGGAGCAGACATCTCCAAAACTGATAATCAGTTTAGTAAGCCTTCCTTGATCAGTCTTGGGAAAGAAGGGAAGTGAGAGAGGGATATTGTTTGGATAAATTATCCCAACGGTAAATGATTCCTCCAAAGGCGGAGAAGAGAGAGGAAGATAATGTAAGGTGATAGTTCCTTCTCCTAAACAGACAACTGAAAGAGGCACAACCAATGGACTGGTGTGTGTGTGTGTGTGTGTGTGTGTGTGTGTGCGTGAGAGAGAGAGAGAGAGAGACAGAGACAGAGACAGAGACAGACAGAGACAGAGACAGAGAGACAGGGAGAGAGAGAGAGAGAGTGAAAGAGTTTTCTGTGGAGTATATGAAAATAATATAGTTTCCTGGCTATCTAATATGTTTATATGTTTTCCAATATTGTATTGTTGTGCTTGCCCCATGGCAATCCCCTCCAGGCTCCTTATGCTGGGATGTGTTGTGGGCTTAGATTTGAGCACAAGACTTAAAGCCAAGTCACTTTGGGGCAGCATTTCTGAGGCACATTTTTTTCCCTCTGTGCTCTTCTGTTCTACATAGAGCTGTGGAGAGTTAGAAGAAGAAAAGATTGGGTGGAGGTTAGAAGAGCATGAAGACCAGGAGCAGAGTAGTGTGCATTTCAAAGAAATGGCAAGGCTGAAGGAACAGTTGCTTGTTTTCCACTCCTTGGTGGTTTGATTACTGCACCTGAAATACAGCTACTTATCATGGCAATTCTGCTACTTTAGGAAAATCTCAGAACCACTTTGCCACATAATTTTTCTTTCATTTTTAAAACCCAAGTGTATATAGATGATAATATAATCTATCGTTTCCTGATTTATTTACATTTAAATACTTCAAAATGTTGATTTCTAAGAACCACTCCGTGTCTAAGAAGGCAGTTGAGATTTCTTTTATCAGGCTTTCTCTTAGGAAAAGCATTCTTTGCCCAAAAATGTATTCAGGATCAAGGGGTCAATATATTTAGCTTTGAAACTCAAAGTCTCTGAAAAGTGAATGATACACACATTTGGCAAACCACACTGTAGCAACTGATTAGATGATGTGATTCAGGATAATTTATAAATACACTGTGCAATGCTCACAATGGAATTCTTATATTCTACTTTTTCCTTTGAATTAACTCTGGTTTTAGTACTTCAGCATTGTATAGACTATGTGAAGGCAAAGGATTTAAATACTAAACCAAATGAGCAACCAACCAGATGTCTTTCTCAAACCACGCTTTTCACAACACCTGCTCCAGAGCCACCTGAGTCCTGTTAAAAAGGCACATACCTGGACCCCACACTTCTCCAGCTCTACCTTTCCAGAATTGCTGAATGATGGGGGATCTTAAAATATTCACTTGAACAAATTCATAACTCCTCGAAGTTTAAGCACTGCAGGGCCAGAATGAGAAAATTTTTTCCCTGTATCTGAAGGATAATACCTTTCTTGTATTTTTTTTCAAGATGCTGTGTACCAGGGATTGCCTTACCAAATAAAGGGGGGTGAATACCACAGGAGAAAAAAAAAATCTAAACTGAGACTCATGAGGCCTGGTTTTAACTCTAGTTTTGTCAGCTGTAACCTGGAGCATGCCACCTAACCTTTCTAGGATTCATTTTTATCATCTCCAAAAATAAAGAATTTGGGCCAAGATGTCTATGTCACTTCCAACTTTGATAGTCCCTGGTCTTTATATTCTAAATTAAAATTCTGGGGTATGTGCTTTTATAAATTATTAATTCACCCACAGAAGAACTTGGATACATCCAATTTTCCTAGGGAATTGGTCTTTCATCTGAGAAATATTAATTCTGTCCAGATTTTTTTCAGTTTCCCATATCTTATTTCAACTCCCAATATTTCAAGGATGATCATTATTCTATGTGAAGACTCGGGAAACTTATGAGGGGTTTACTGAAGAAATCAGCCATTTACAATTTTGTCTTGCTTTCAGTTTAGAGGTAGCAAATTCATGTATAGAAGCTGCTTCTGGGAGAAGTAGCTGCCACATTTCTTTAGTTCAGCATCTGGTCAAAAATATTTCTCAAACCATTAGTCCTACGAAATGTTCTCAGATAAAAGGTTTAAACGGAAAAGTGGAAAATAAGAATGGGAAATTCTATAAAACAACCTCTGAGAGAGTCCCAATATTCATTAGCATATTAAAAGTTTAGAGAAAACCTGCAGTAAAAATAAACAAATAAATATTTTTAAAACTTTTTTACATAGGCGCTTATCCTATACTTATTTGATTATGGATTTCTTGAATGAGTAACATTCTAGGGAACCGGTATTTCATGGAATACACTTTGGAAAATGTGGTCTTGGTAAAATCCATAAATCTAAAAGATTTTTTTTGCCCTGAAAATAGATGATGATGATGATGATGATGATGAGAAACCTATGATGCTCTGCTGGAAAGATAATATCCATAAGAGTGAGAATGCCCCTGCATTCAGTAAATGTGGCTTTCATTTTTTTTTTTTTTTAATTTTTATTGTTATGTTAATCACCATATATTACATCATTAGTTTTTGGTGCAGTGTTCCATGATTCATTGTTTGTTCATAACACCCAGTGCTCCATGCAGAACGTGCCCTCCTCAATACCCATCACCAGGCTAACCCATCCCCCTACCCCCCTCCCCTCTAGAACCCTCAGTTTCTTTTTCAGAGTCCATCATCTCTCATGGTTCGTCTCCCCCTCTGACATACTCCCCTTTTCTTCCTCTTCTGTTATCTTCTTCTTTTTCTTTTTTCTTAAAATATGTTGCGTTATTTGTTTCAGAAGTACAGATCTGTGATTCAACAGTCTTGCACAATTCACAGCGCTCACCGTAGCACATACCCTCCCCAATGTCTATCACCCAGCCACCCCATCCCTCCCACCCCCGACCACTCCAGTAACACTCAGTTTGTTTCCTGAGATTAAGAATTCCTCATATCAGTGAGGTCATGTGATACATGTCTTTCTCTGATTGACTTATTTCACTCAGCATAACACCCTCCAGTTCCATCCACGTCGTTGCAAATGGCAAGATCTCATTCCTTTTGATGGCTGCATAATATTCCATTGTGTATATATACCACATCTTCTTTATCCATTCATCTGTCGATGGGCATCTTGGCTCTTTCCACAGTTTGGCTATTGTGGACATTGCTGCTATAAACATTGGGGTACACGTACCCCTTCGGGTCCCTACATTTGTATCTTTGTGGTAAATACCCAGTAGTGCTATTGCTGGATCGAACGGTAGCTCTAATTTCAACTGTTTGAGGAACCTCCATACTGTTTTCCAGAGGGGTTGCACCAGCTTGCATTCCCACCAACAGTGTAGGAGGGTTCCCCTTTCTCCACATCCCCGCCAACATCTGTCGTTCCCTGACTTGTTAATTTTAGCCATTCTGACGGGTGTGAGGTGGTATCTCATGGAGGTTTTGATTTGGATTTCCCTGATGCCAAGCGATGTTGAGCACTTTTTCATGTGCCTGTTGGCCATTTGGATGTCTTCTTTGGAGAAATGTCTGTTCATGTCTTCTGCCCATTTCTTGATTGGATTATTTGTTCTTTGGGTGTTGAGTTTGATAAGTTCTTTATAGATTTTGGATACTAGCCCTTTATCTGATATGTCATTTGCAAATATTTTCTCCCATTCTGTCGGTTGTCTTTTGGTTTTGTGGACTGTTTCTTTTGCTGTGCAGAAGCTTTTTATCTTGATGAAATCCCAATAATTCATTTTTGCCCTGGCTTCCCGTGCCTTTGGCGATGTTTCTAGGAAGAAGTTGCTGCGGCTAAGGTCGAAAAGGTTGCTACCTGTGTTCTCCTTTAGGATTTGGATGGACTCCTGTCTCACGTTTAGGTCTTTCAACCATTTGGAGTCTATTTTTGTGTGTGGTGTAAGGAAATGGTCCAGTTTCATTCTTCTGCATGTGGCTGTCCAATTTTCCCAACACCATTTGTTGAAGAGACTGTCTTTTTGCCATTGGACATTCTTTCCTGCTTTGTCAAAAATAAGTTGACCATAGAGTTGAGGGTCCATTTCTGGGCTCTCAATTCTGTTCCATTGATCTATGTGTCTGTTTTTGTGCCAGTACCATACTGTCTTGATGATGACAGCTTTGTAATAGAGCTGGAAGTCCGGAATTGTGATGCCGCCAGCTTTGCTTTTCTTTTTCAGTATTCCTCTGGCTATTCTGGGTCTCTTCTGGTTCCATACAAATTTTAGGATTATTTGTTCCATTTCTTTGAAAAAAGTGGATGGTATTTTGATGGGGATTGCATTGAATGTGTAGATTGCTCTAGGTAGCATTGACATCTTCACAATGTTGATTCTCCCAATCCATGAGCATGGAACGTGTTTCCATTTCTTTGTGTCTTCTTCAATTTCTTTCCTGAGTATTTTATAGTTTTCTGAGTACAGATCCTTTGCCTCTTTGGTTAGATTTATTCCTAGGTATCTAATGGTTTTGGGTGCAATTGTAAATGGGATCGACTCCTTGATTTGTCTCTCTTCTGTCTTGTTGTTCGTGTATAGGAATGCCACTGATTTCTGTGCATTGATTTTATATCCTGCTACTTTACTGAATTCCTGTATGAGTTCTAGCAGTTTTGGGGTGGAGTCTTTTGGGTTTTCCACATACAGTATCATATCATCTGCAAAGAGTGAGAGTTTGACTTCCTCTTTGCCGATTTGGATGCCTTTGATTTCTTTTTGTTGTCTGATTGCTGTGGCTAGGACTTCTAATACTATGTTGAATAGCAGTGGTGAGAGTGGACATCCCTGCCGCGTTCCTGACCTTAGGGGAAAAGCTCTCAGCCTTTCCCCATTGAGAATGATATTCGCTGTAGGTTTTTCGTAGATGGCTTTTATGATATTGAGGTATGTACCCTCTATCCCTATACTCTGAAGAGTTTTGATCAAGAAAGGATGTTGTACTTTGTCAAATGCTTTTTCTGCATCTATTGAGAGGATCATATGATTCTTGTTCTTTCTTTTGTTAATGTATTGTATCACGTTGATTGATTTGCGGATGTTGAACCAGCCTTGCAGCCCAGGGATAAATCCCACTTGGTCGTGGTGAATAATCCTTTTAATGTACTGTTGGATCCTATTGGCTAGTATTTTGGTGAGAATTTTTGCATCCATGTTCATCAAGGATATTGGTCTGTAATTCTCTTTTTTGATGGGGTCTTTGTCTGGTTTTGGGATCAAGGTAATGCTGGCCTCATAAAATGAGTTTGGAAGTTTCCCTTCCATTTCTATTTTTTGGAACAGTTTCAGGAGAATAGGTATTAATTCTTCTTGAAATGTCTGATAGAATTCCCCTGGGAAGCCATCTGGCCCTGGGCTTTTGTTTCTTGGGAGATTTTTTATGACTGTTTCAATTTCCTTAGTGGTTATAGGTCTGTTCAGGTTTTCTATTTCTTCCTGGTTCAATTTTGGTAGTTGATACTTCTCTAGGAATGCACCCATTTCTTCCAGGTTATCTAATTTGCTGGCATAGAGTTGCTCATAATATGTTCTTATAATTGTTTGTATTTCTTTGGTGTTGCTTGTGATCTCTCCTCTTTCATTCATGATTTTGTTGATTTGGGTCATTTCTCTTTTCTTTTTGATCAGTCTGGCCAGGGGTTTATCAATCTTGTTAATTCTTTCAAAGAACCAGCTCCTAGTTTCGTTGATCTGTTCTACTGTTCTTTTGGTTTCTAGTTCATTGATTTCTGCTCTGATCTTTATGATTTCTCTTCTCCTGCTGGGTTTAGGCTTTCTTTGTTGTTCTTTCTCCAGCTCCTTTAGGTGTAGGGTTAGGTTGTGTATTTGAGACCTTTCTTGTTTCTTGAGAAAGGCTTGTATTGCTACATACTTTCCTCTCAGGACTGCCTTTGCTGTATCCCAAAGATTTTGAACAGTTGTGTTTTCATTTTCATTGGTTTCCATGAATTTTTTTAATTCTTCTTTAATTTCTTGGTTGACCCATTCATTCTTTAGTAGGATGCTCTTTAGCCTCCATGTATTTGAGTTCTTTCCGACTTTCCTCTTGTGGTTGAGTTCTAGTTTCAAAGCATTGTGGTCTGAAAATATGCAGGGAATGATCCCAATCTTTTGGTACCGATTGAGACCTGATTTGTGACCTAGGATGTGATCAATTCTGGAGAATGTTCCATGGGCACTAGAGAAGAATGTGTATTCCGTTGCTTTGGGATGGAATGTTCTGAATATGTCTGTGAAGTCCATTTGGTCCAGTGTGTCATTTAAAGTCTTTATTTCCTTGTTGATCTTTTGCTTAGATGATCTGTCCATTTCAGTCAGGGGGGTGTTAAAGTCCCCCACTATTATTGTATTGTTGTCAATGTGTTTCTTTGCTTTTGTTATTAATTGCCTTATATAATTGGCTGCTCCCATGTTCGGGGCATAGATATTTACAATTGTTAGATCTTCTTGTTGGATAGACCCTTTAAGTAGGATATAGTGTCCTTCCTCATCTCTTATTACAGTCTTTGTTTTAAAATCTAGTTTGTCTGATATAAGGATTGCCACCCCAGCTTTCTTTTGGTGTCCATTAGCATGGTAAATGGTTTTCCACCCCCTCACTTTCAATCTGGGGGTGTCTTTGGGTGTAAAATGAGTCTCTTGCAGACAGCATATGGATGGGTCTTGTTTTTTAATCCAATCTGATAGCCTGTGTCTTTTGATTGGGGCATTGAGCCCATTTACATTCAGGGTAACTATTGAAAGGTATGAATTTAGTGCCATTGTATTACCTGTAAGGTGACTGTTAACTGTCTGTTGTCTGTGTTCGTTTCTGCTCTTTGCTGCTTTTAGGTTCTCTCTTTGCTTAGAGGACCCCTCTCAATATTTCTTGGAGGGCTGGTTTCGTGTTTGCAAATTCCTTTAGTTTTTGTTTGTTCTGGAAGCTTTTTATCTCTCCTTCTATTTTCAATGATAGCCTAGCTGGATATAGTATTCTTGGCTGCATATTTTTCTCGTTTAGTGCTCTGAAGATATCTTGCCAGTCCTTTCTGGCCTGCCAGGTCTCTGTGGATAGGTCTGTTGCCAATCTAATGTTTCTACCATTGTAGGTTACATATCTCTTCTCCCGAGCTGCTTTCAGGATTTTCTCTTTGTCTCTGAGACTCGTAAGTTTTACTATTAGATGTCGGGGTGTTGACCTATTTTTATTGATTTTGAGAGGGGTTCTCTGTGCCTCCTGGATTTTGATGCCTGTTTCCTTCCTCACATTAGGGAAGTTCTCTGCTATAATTTGCTCCAATATACCTTCTGCCCCTCTCTCTCTCTCTTCTTCTTCTGGGATCCCAATTATTCTAATGTTGTTTCGTCTTATCGTATCACTTATCTCTCGAATTCTGCCCTCGTGATCCTGTAGTTGTTTCTCTCTCTTTTTCTCAGCCTCTTTATTTTCCATCATTTGGTCTTCTATATCGCTGATTCTCTCTTCTGCCTCATTTATCCTAGCATTCAGTGCCCCCATTTTTGATTGCACCTCATCAATAGCCTTTTTGATTTCGATTTGGTTAGATTTTAGTTCTTTTATTTCTCCAGAAAGGGTTTCTCTAATAACTTCCACGCTTTTTTCAAGCCCAGCTAGTATCTTTAAAGTCATGATTCTGAACTCTAGGTCTGACATCGTACTAATGTCCGTATTGAGTAGGTCCCTGGCAGACGGTACTACCTCTTGTTCTTTTTGCTGAGGTGATTTCTTTCGTCTTGTCATTTTGTCCAGAGGAGAATAGATGAATGAGAGAACAAAAGGCTAACAGGTTTACAACGTCCCCAGCAAATATACTGTATACAAATCAGAAAAGACCTGAAACCAGGGGAAAGGAAAGGGAAAGAAAGAAAAAAGAAAGAGAAAAAGAAAAAAAAAGAAAAAAAGATAAAAACAAAAACAAAACAATTCAAAAAAGGCAGAATATGATCAAATATGATCAGGCTAGTGCATAGATCAGTGCCACACACTAGATTTTGGGCGTATTTTGGTCTGTTAGAAAAAAGTGCCTCCTAAAATTTTAAAGGAAGAAAGACATATATGTACAAAATAAGGGTTGATACAATGAAGGGATGGAAGATGACTGTAAAGATGAAAATTATAAAAGATTTTATAAAAGGACTTGGTAAGATAAGTTGTTTGAAAAAAGAAAGAAGATTTAAGGAAAAAAAAAAAAGGAAAAAGGGAGAGAATGTGATCAGGCAGGAGACTAGAACAAAGCCATACACTAGTGGTTTAGGGTATATTTTGATCTGTTAGAAGAAACTGTACCTCAAAATTTTAAAGAGAGAACAACTTATATATATATGCCAAAAACAAGGATAACTACTATGAAGGGATAAAATATGACTCTAAAAATGAAAAAAAAATAAAAAATGTTTTTTTTTTTTAAAAAAAAGGGATTTATAAGATGTTGGTTGAAAAAGGGAAAAAGAAAAATAAAAAAAGTCAACAAAAATTAACTTTGATGAAATAATGAATCATGGTAAAAAAAAAAAAAAAAAAAAAAGAAGCCATGAACCTATGTGCAGTATTCCCCTAGCGCTGGAGTTCTCCTATTCTCCTTGATCGATCAACTTGGTCTTGGCTTGCTGGCTGTTTGTGCTGATCTTCTGGGGGAGGGGCCTGTTGCTGTGGTTTCCAAATGTCTTTGCCGGAGGCGGAATTGCCCCGCCCTTGTCGGTCCGGGCTAAGGAAGCTGCTCCAGTTTGCTCTCAGGAGCTTTTGTTCCCTGCAAGCTTTCGGTACAGCTTTGGAGGACCAGGGCGAAAATGGCGGCCTCCCAGTCTCCGCCCGGAGGAGCCGAGAACTCGGGGCCCCACTCCTCAGTGCGCCCCCAGAGAAAAGCAGTCACTCCCGTGTCCCCGGTCTCTGGCCGCACTCCGTGCTCACCCGGCCTGTGATCAAGCGTTGCTATCTCTGGCACCCGACCCCGCTCGGAGTCTCCAAACCCAGCAGATCCCTGCAGTGCGTTCCCGCACCGCTCCTCCCCGGGAAGGAAGGGGAGTCTCCCCGGATCTGCTGCTTGTTGGGTCCCTGCTGGGGGAGCCGTGCCCCGACTGGGCCGCAGATCACAGTTTGTGGCAACCCAGAGCTGAGAGCCCGCGCCTCTGCTCCGTCTCTGCAGCCGGCTTCCCCGCTCCGATACCTGGGAGCTCTGCCGCACTCAGGCACCCCCGGTCTCTCTGTGACCCCAAGGGTCCTGAGACCACACTGTCCCAGGAGGATTCCACCCCCCGCTTAGCCACTGCAGCGACGTCCCTCCGCCGAGCCAACTTTTAAAAGGTCCGATTTTGTGCTCCGCGGCTCTAGCACTTGCCAGAAGCGGCCGATGGAGGCCCCTCCCCCGCCGTCTATCCTCCCGAATATCGCCTCGGATTCACTTCTCCGCACGTCCTACCTTCCAGTAAGTGGTCGCTTCTCTGTTCAGAGAGTTGTTGCTACTCTCCTGTTCGATCTCCTGTTGAGTTCGTAGATGTTCAGAATGGTTTGATCCCTATTCAGCTGAATTCCTGAGACCAGACAAAATCTAGGTCTCCTACTCCTCCGCCATCTTGCTCCGCCCCCCTGGCTTTCATTTTGATACATGGTCAACATTAGCATTCTGATGCCACAAGAGAATTACTGTACAAGTTAAATTATTATTGCAGGCTATTTATCTCCTGCTTCATTTACATGAATAAATGAGCAAACAGTGGCATTTTGAAAAAACAAACATTGAAGACAAAAGAAAAGACATCAGTCAATATAGCAAAATACTTTGATCTGATAATAATCTTCTGTTTTAGTCTTTATGATTCTTGAATGCTGAACGACCAATACATATTTAAACAAGTGGCCTTTAACCTTGAACTGAAGACATTTCTTCAGCAGGCTCTGACAAAGTTTCATGCCTGTATGAAAAATTTCCTTTTGGATCGCCATCTTCTATTTCAGGCAGTTTTCCAAGATGGATAAATCTTCTGGTTGTACAATTTCCATCCACGTTTGTTTAGAATTTCTCCCCCATCACCTCCTTGACATGAAATTTTTCAAATTTGAATCCATACTAAAAAAAACCCCCACATTTAACAAATTGAAATTATGCAAGATTTATCTTAAATAACTTGTATAGATTTACGATCAAGGTCTTTGTTTATTAGCAATAAAATATATTCTAAGTTAGTCTTCTCAAAATTAATCATGTTTCATACTTAGATATGTAAATTCCCAGGAAAAACTATTGAAAATTGTTTTCAATAAAGATGATGCAGAAAGAAACGTCTTTGAAATAATCACTAAATCACTACTTTATTACTAGTTCCTCCCCCATTCTTTCTCTGAGAGAGTTTGTTAAATAACCCAGTATGATTTTTTCCTTCCTGTTTCTTACTCCAGGATCTTAGGAGAATATAGAGAACAAAGTACGGGGTGGGAAATATTAAAGCTACCTTAGATTTAACCAATGGCTCCTGATCCATGTCACTTATTTCATACAGTAGGTGAAGATATATTGATATTGGAGCCACTACATATTCTGTATGAGACTAGTCCTTTATTTGAAACATTGCTTCAAGGTATGCACAGTGATGGCATTAGTGTTGCTAACATTCTGATGTACAACCCACAGATAATGTGATACCAATTTTTAAGCCTTTCTGGTGATTGAGGATTGGCAGTCTTAGACATACAGCACCTTGGAGATGAACTGAGTGAAGATTAACAAAGTTATTTAACCTACACACAGTTTGCTTACTCTGTCTTTAAATTTTGTTTTATATAGCCTGGGTGCCTGACTCAAATTCCTTGCTATCATTTGCTCCTGATGTCACTGCTGCTTCTCCATTTCTAGGAGGCAGACAGTGGCATTAGATATTAAAGGATGAGGAGATGGCTTGGGCTGAATCCTTAGTTACAGAAGTCAGGGAATACGAACAAGAAGATAACATTTTCTCCATGATTCTGAGATTTGCTTTCAAAATGAAGTATACAGTATCTTCCCAAAATATAAAAATTTAAGAAGAGATCATGCCTCTTTGAAAGGAAATGTCACATAGACCCAATGCCAGGTCTCGTAAACAGGAAAACTGGCACCAAAATTTCCATTTTTTTCAGGAGGATTTTTGATACATAAAATGCCACTCTGCTTCTTCTAAAATTTGAGATCATAGCTTGTTAACAACAAAGTTGCTACACTATTCAGTATTTATTTTTTCTGGAATATCCCTATTTCATTTTCTGGAGTTAATGACTACTCTGTGGCCAGTGGCATATTCAAACTAATCCTTACCAAATTAATCCTATGTTAGCAGGCCTATTTTTTTCCAGCTCTCCAAAAATAGGAGGAATTACCCACAGTTTGGGGTATGTGTTTCTTTTATTTCCCCCCAAGTACTACCTACATTTCCAATATTCACATTTGTTTATTAGGCACATATGCCTCATTTAAGCTCATCCTTTATTCAAATCTTCTGAACAAATATCCCCACTTATAAACCCAGCAGGTGGCTTCCTGTTCATAGATCTCCTGATGCCAACCAAGTTTATAAAATGCTGGGCTTTCAGCAAAGTCTATGAATTTGTGACTTGGGGCAAATATCCTAAAGCTCATTAAAAAAAGGATTTCCTCAGCAAGAGAACGCAGTTATCCCAAGGAAAAAATTCCACATTTCTACTTGTCAAACAGACTCTGCAAACAGCATAATTACACACACATTTTTTATTTCCTGCCTACTTTTGAAACCGGGTTTGCATAGGGCCCCTGGGTGAAGAGTCTTCCATAGCACCCACTCACCCCAACTGAGTTCATTTAAGAAGTGCCAATGTACAGGTAACAGCAAAATAACTTGGGTGAAGGAATCTTTGTGGAGCTCAGTGGAAGTGGATTGACACATGAAGCTTCCATGATTGAGTTATGAGTCCTCCACCATGGGACCTTTCTCATTCCTCTACACATTAAAAGAACACTATTATATAAAAATCTGGACCCAGGTGCTAACAATATGTGCCATAATAAACTGTGCACATGTAAAGTCTCCAGTGAGCAAGTATCCCTCAGTGTCTAACGTTTTATATAAATGTCAGAATAAATTATCTGCTTCAGCGATAGAGCAACACAGTTGAGGGTACTAACAAAAAGTGTCCATCAGTGACATCGTGAAATATGCCATATAAATTGCAAAATGACACCTTTGAAAAAAGTTATTTCCTGCTGAGGGGTGATGTGGCAGGTGCAAAGAAGACAAAGAAGTAGAGAATGGATAATAAAAAGATTCTAAAGGCAAGCTAAGATCAGAAATAAACTCCTATCTTTTTTTAGAAAATTCATAGTGCAGCTGCTCTGGGGTGCCTGATTGGCTATATCTTTATCTGAATGCACAGGAAAAGCAAGCTGAGCTGTCACCCAAGGGAGTGCAGAGCTCAAAATACTAGTATCCTCGATGTTCTAGGCTTCTCATGACTCTTGAAATTCTCCTGGGACTTATCATTTCCTTATACACCTGTGCATGGCTTATAAAGATCTTCATAGTTAGATTTTTGACTACATCTATCTGAGGTTAGATTTCTGAGAAGCAGACCCTGTGTGCAAGTAATTTATTAAGGATACGTGAGCAGGAGAGACACGTAAGAGAGCGATAAAATCAGAAAAGAATGGGAGGAAACCCAGTATGGGTGTGATCTCAGGCAAAGTCCAACAGACGGCGGGGTCAACCTGATCCCCAGGCTTTCCGGGGTAACTTCAGTGTAAGCTGTATCCCGGGGTTCTCCTGACTGGAGGCAAGAGAGCAGGCTTTTCATATTCCTCTCTGTCAGTTACTGAGTAAAGACTGCCCTCAGCGTGTACGTAGGTGGGTGGGGAGAGTAAATTTCCCAAATGCGTCTATCTCTTTTCACATGACCTCCCGTAGCCCCAGGACAGTCCTCTGTGAAAGGTCACATGTTTTGGCTACTGCAAGCGAAAGCACACTGAGGTAAGAGGCACAAAATGATAAATGGGACCCAAGGAACCTGGGTGGAGAATCAATATTGTCCATTTCAACGTGACCATTCCACATTTCCAGCCATGCCCTCTCACTCTGTTCCAGCCTCAATGCCCGGTTTCTTGTTCCTCGAACCTTTTATCTGTGGTGCTTTGTACTTTCATTTACCTGCACTGTGCCTGCCTTTCCAGCAGCCTAATGCCTACTCATCCTACAGACCTCAGCATCATTATCATTTCCTCCAGAAAGCCTCTGTTCAACTACTAAGTCCACCCTGTCCTTCATGCTCAGTCTATAATCTCTGTTGTGATTGGCTGCTTTCCTGTCTCTCTCCCTCCTAGACTAGTTCAAGGAGGCCAGAGATTGGGCTTATCTCATTCTCCATCTGACAGTAGGTCAGGCCAATGAACATTTATCAAATGAATAGAAAAACTTACAACACCAATCTTTATTCCTAGAATCTATACTAAAGCAAAGTTGGATGTGAACAATTAAACTAAAATAATAAATTATTATCTGGTAATATTCGTGATTCTTTTAAAATGCATGAAGTTTCCCCCCATATGTTATCTCATTTGGCTCCTTATGCATTTCTCAGACTGGAAAACAGCTGGAATTTTGTTTACCATTCTTGTTATTTAGGGGGAAGAAAAAAGTTATTTAGTTGCCAGACATGACTTAGAGCAACTCTACATTTCCAGATACATAAAACCTAAGATGGAGTAGAATGTAGGTCATCATTTAAAGAATGAAGATAAAGACACTCAATCTGCAATACTTCACTGAATGCATTTTTTAAAGATTTATTTATTTATTTGAGAGAGAGAGAGGGAGAGAGAAAGCATGCACAGCGCACATTGAATGTATTTTTAACATAACTGCCCCCCTTTCTATTACAGGGTGAGTCTAATTTATCTTTGAAGTCCCAGGTTTTTATGCATTTCCTGTCTTTGTAGGAGTTTAATAAATGTTTAATGTTGAGTGAGTGTATTCACTCACATATAGATAAATATCAAGCATTTATTGTGCATATGTCACTGTGCTAGGCACCAAGTAGAGGAGAATTAAAAGGAGAATTGTTAATTTACCAACATTCTAACCTCCAACTTTTCTATCCCACCTCCTTCTAATTTACCACTATTCCAGGGTCAACACCCCATGTATAAAAAGCTTTATTTTCCATGCCCAGTTCTGAACAGGGATGTATAGTGGCATCAAACATACCCAAATAGGATCCACTGGCCTGAGGCAACTTTCCTACCCAGTGCCTGCAGTTTTAGTAAATAAAACCAATGTACCCAAATGATACTCATTGTGAATATTGGATATACCTGAATTACCAGTGAGTTCCAATTGCTAAGGCAATATCAGATTCCCTTCAGGGATATAGCCCATAACTCCTTCCAACTCCTGAGCCTGTGGTTGATTCTCCTCTAAAATTCTCCTTTTGAGCCTTGTCTTCCAGCTTCATCAAAAATCAAAGAGTGGCTTTCAAGGTGTAGGATTCTCCCAGATTATGAGGCAATGGACAAAAAAATGTTCACAAAGCCTAGGAAGCCCAACTAAGGCACCTACTACTAGTGATGATCTTTATATTTCTTTGGAGAGTCCTTTATATGTGAGAGGTCAGTCTACAGAGGAGAAAAAAAAAAGTAGCTCTAGGTTTCATAAAA
The DNA here is from genome assembly GCF_009762305.2 of Zalophus californianus. Lineage (NCBI taxonomy): Eukaryota > Metazoa > Chordata > Mammalia > Carnivora > Otariidae > Zalophus > Zalophus californianus. The sequence continues at coordinate 118,460,152 of NC_045612.1, read as the reverse complement.
GAGGTGATGTTTTAATCGGGTCTTGAGAGATGAGTAGGTATTCAATGAATGAAAAAGGGAATTTCAGATAGGGAACTCTCGATGTCCAGAAAGAAAATGGCTAGCTTGGGGGATAACAAAAGATGAGTATACCTAGAGGAAGTAAAAGGAGGGGGGCATAGAAGATGAAGTTAGGGCCAGAGTATTAAGGAGATCATTAAGGCATTGAAACTTAACCTTAGGTAACAGGAAAGCAATCAAGATTTTTAAATAGAGCTGGTGCATAATTAAATGTGGTTTCCAAGAAGATAACTCAAGATACCTTTCAAATGGTATGCTAGAAAGAGGGGGACTCAGGGTGCCATGACAATCACCCACAAGAGAGAAATAGTGAAGGTTTAGCCTTAGGCAGCAACAATGGGATTAGAAAGCAGAACCCAGATTAAGAAGATAAATTTAAGGCGAAATTGCATTAGACAAGATATGGAGGGTACAACAGAAAGAATAGTGTTTGACTCAAGGTTCCTGGTTAGGCAACTGAGCAGATGGTGATTTTGTTTACCCAAAGAGGAGATACAAGAGGAAGAAGACGCTGAGGGAGGAAGATAATAAGAGTTCAGTTTGGGGCATGTTTTTGGGATGACGGTTACAAATCCACATAGAGATGTCTAACCTGCAGTTAAAAATGTTAATTTGAAGCCAAGAAGAGACGTCAGGGCTAGAAATGTAAGAATGGGAGTCATGAGAATGTGAGAGTATCAACTAAGATCAGTGCTAAAGTGTAGAAAGAATAAGGATGTGTAGAGGAATAAGGATGAGACTTACATGCACATGGACATTGAGGGAGTGGGGGAAGAGAAGGACTCAACAAAAAGTACTGAGAAGCAGTCATCAGAAAGTCTGGAAGAGAACCAGTAAAAGATGTAGTCACTGATGTTAAAGGAAGAGAGAGTTTTGTGGATGAGGACATCAACCATACCAAGTGTAGCAGGACCGTTGGATAGAAAGAGGCGAGGAAACAGACCACTGGATTTTGTCACTGGGACATTTTTTACCTTAGGAGGGGCAAAGTTTCTCTAGAATAGGGAGACAAAAGCTTAGACTGTATCTGGTTGTTGAGTGAATGAGATTTCAGAAAGTGGAGAAAAGAGTGTGTAGACGTCATTTAAAAGACTAATGCCAGGGGAAAAAAAGGAGATCAGATATTGGCTTAAAGAGTTTGAGAGAAGAGAGGCTTTTGTTTTGTTTTGTTTGTTTTTATATTAAAATGAAAAGAATGCATTTGTGATATGAGGGAAAGGTAGACTGAAAGTACAAGAGACATAGGAGATAAGTGATGAGGCAGAGAGGACAGAAAGGAGCAAGGTCACGAGCACAGATGGAGAGATTACCCGTGCACTCAAGGAGAAGTATCACTTCCTTACTCCAATAGTAAGTTTTACAGGTGTAGAGGAAGGTAGTCAGGGTAAGTTCACATCCAATGGCCTCTCTTTTTTTGGTCAAGTCATGCTCTGTCATCTCCCACAGAGGAGTCACTGCCCCTGGCGTGGGCTGGTCCTGAGTATAGTCATCATTAAGCTGGAAAAGAGCACCAGATTTTTGATGTTTTGTCCTTTTTTTTTTTTTTTTTTTTTTGAGAGAGAGAGAGAGAGAGAGAGAACAGGGGGGAGGGGCAGAGGGAGAGGGAAGGAGAGACTCCCAAGACATGGGGTTCAATCTCACAACCCTGAGATCATGACCTGAGCTGAAATCAAGAGTCAGATGCTTAACCAACTGAGCCACCCAGGCGCCCCATGATGATTTGTCTTGATGGTCCTCTTTACTATCAGGAAAGTCCACCCAGACATTCAGGAAGCTTTTGTAAAATTTAAATACATCATAAAAATAGAATTTTCTAATAAAATTCACTTATCAGTAGGCTTAGTGAGTAGGGAGATTATTTTAAACATAAGACCCAGAAAATGAAGCCAGAAGCTATTATGTGTAATACTCAGACAAAAGATGAGGGAAGTAAAGGGGCTCAGTGTCCAAGATATCCATCATTTGCCTTCTTGGCCAACCCTTTATTCCTTGCTGCATCTATCCATGTATTTCACACTATTTTTCATTGTAGGGGCCCAGAAAGAGTTAATAATAATAATATTAGTTTATGTTACTTGAGCCCTTACCATGTGTCAAGCATTCTTCTAAGCACTTTGCATATTCATTCATTTAATCCTTCCAATACCCTATACATTTTATTACCATCCCTATTTTCCTATTGAGGAAACTTAGAAAAGGGAGCACAGTGGTCGTTCATAGTCATATGGCTAGTAAGGGTGTAGAGCTAGCTTTCAACCCCAGGTCATGTGCCATGAGTCCACCCTTCTACCACTAGTAGCATAGTAAATGCCTAGAAGATTTGTGTTGTAGTACACCAAGTTCATGAGTGAGAACTGCATCCATTTCTTAATTACACAGCCATGCTGGGGGCTGTGAGTCTGGAGGTTTGCAAGAGGCTTTGAAGCATTTTCCTCAGAATCTGTTTATTATTCAACTTTATATCTTCTGATTTGAGCACATTATTAATCCTTCATAAATATTTGATGAATGATTAAATGAATGAGCAAAGCTGATTTCTCTCCAATCACCCAACAGCTTTCTGCTTGGAATATACTGGAGCTTGCAGATCGTGGGGGTGGGGAGACAGCTAGTGGCTGAGGAAAGAAGAGATACAGTGACTGCTTCTTCACAGGTTACACATTCTGTGATTTTTGTCTCTGACTAATGGCATTTTGTAGTCATTTTTTTACATCTTCTTTCAGGACAAATTTGTGATGTGTTTAAATATATCCCAGAAAAATGCTGACTATGACATACCAAAAGCATCTGGCATTTTCTCTAGTCTGATGGCCTCCTTCCTAGTGCAGTTTACTATCTGGGCTCTGGGAATGTTTTCCTTTAATAATCTCATTTAGACATAGTGGGAAAAAATGGTAAGTCTGGGGCCTGAAGTCTGCAATTCGATTCTCTTCATGATAACTTTCCAACATATATGAAGAGCCCAAGCTTGCAAAGAGAACAGGAGAGGGAAGATTTATGTGCTGCTTGCTGGAATAATGTTCTTTAAGAACTAAGGACACTGCTCTCTGGAACAATGTACATGGGCTTTTCTTAAGCAGAAGAAGCAGGGGCTGCTTATGTACAAAGTCAAGTTTACTTTGTAGCAAGGTAAAAATTAATCACAAAGTATTTGGAAGAAAGACTTAGGAATGGGCCTAACTTCTAGGTACTTTGGGAACTTACTGAAAGCAGTACCAGGACAGTCACTGTCCTTTCTAAATGTGTCATCTTGATGAACAAATGAAATAATACACATAAAACAAGTCTGAGCAACACAAGTCAATTCTTCACTATATGTACATGCAGCTAGGTACGGAATTATGTCATGGACACTAGGAGTTCTGAGTAAGGGAGGTGATGATGGCTGAAGTATAAGGAAGAGGTAGAACGTGACCCGCAGGTGGGGTCTACAGAAATAACGAGGGCCTCAGGATGCGTCAAGGAACATGTTAAGTGTGCTGCATGCAGAATCTCATTTATTCCCTACAAAATTGACAAGTACTACTATTACCAATTCCCTTCTGCCAGATCCAGAAACTGATGGTCAGAATCCTTCCAGCTGGCACAGCTGAGAGAGGCAGAGCAGCCGGTCAAATTCAGGCTATCTCGTGCTGGAGCGCACATACTGACCCACTGTGCTGTTCCTTAATGGTAGCCTAGGCAGACTACCAGTATCTGTGTTTGCAAATGAACAGTGCATCTGACTGGAAGGGAACTTTTGAGGAGGCATGCATGAACGCAGGGTAATCCCCAGAGAGAAGACTCTCTTAGGAAGATTCTTGCCTTTTAACTTGAGGGACTTTCTACCTCCATTCCCTGAGAATTTGGGAATGGAGCCATTTCTCATCAAAGGATTCTTTTCTACAACACTGCTCTATTGTGTTTGGCACAACACACAAATTAGAGTCTATTAAAAGCTTCAACAAATCTTGTCTCTAGAGTGAAAGGATTAGGAGTACAAACCCCACTGTATTTCTTTAGCAAAGCATCCAGACTCTCATGTCTTCGAATTATAACCCAGCCAAGGTCCCAAAGTAATGTTCCTGCTTGTTGTCATCAGCTCACAGGAAGTGACAATGTCTAATGGGAGAATCACATCCTCTACTTCAAGTGTGAACTCGGTTGTGGTGAATGGGAGGAGGCCACTTAGCTTCTTCATTCTTGGAGGGACAGCTGTACTCAGCTTAGTATCAGAGATCCTATCACAGTGAGATGGATGTGGAAATATATATATATATATATTTCAGGGAGGATATGTAATAAAAATAAAAAGAGCAATAATGCAGGTTCAACCTTTGATTACTGATTATGCTTTGGCTAATAATATGTACTTTTAATAAAATAGAGCCATATATTTCCCCTCCTCATCAACCTTCCTACAAAGAATTCTCCCTCTTCTTTCCCTTTCTCCTGTCCCATGCATGATTCATCACCTCTGCTACATTCCCTTAAAATATCAGTCTTATTATCACATTATATTACAGTTAGTCTAATTTATGTCTTTGTGCCATGACAGATTGTGAGTTTATTGAATGCGTGAATTGAGCACATTTTGGTATTCCTAGCACCTTAAAGGCACCACTGTAAGCCCCCAGACCGTATCCCCAATCCCTTATCACTTCAGTGCACCGTCTGACTTCCAAATGCCAACACTTGCATTTCTTTGCTTGAGGGCTTTCTCCGACCTAAGCCATTGTGTCCACTGCCGTGGCAGACCAGATGTGAAGATGAATTAATGCCCCCTGAAAGTACTCTCATTCAATGGCAGATGGGAGTTGACATAAAATACCCCAGCTCCTTCCTCCCCTGGGTAGCATAGTTCAGAAGAGTGTGCCTTCCAGAGTTGCTCATGGGATAAAGCTTCGTTTTCCCTCAAAGAATAATGGACTTGCTAAACTACCTTTTCTTAGCTTCCTTCCCTACCCTGTCTCTCTTCCCCACTTCCCAACTGGTGTATCATTCACCTCTTTAATAAACTACTTTCACCTGAGTCCTTGACTTCAGCGTAACCCAAACTAAGTAAAACCCAATATAAAGAAGTCCAATAGATGTCCTTTTAATTAAACTGAATTACAAAGATGCATAGTGTAGCATAAGATAAGAGACACGGAAGCGCTATACTACATAAGTGCTGGGGCCTATTAGTCAAATTTGAGCACACGTAAACACCACAAACATCATAATTTCAGGGTTTCCTTCTGTAGTAGTGAAGCTGCTGGCCTAGTTGTTAGTAGAGAAGAGTGCATGTCAGGAACTCTGGCTTCTATTTTTAGATCTCTTGCTGACATAGAAAACCTCTGTCTCCTAACAGTACAATGGGGACCTTCCTACCCTCAGAGAAATGGTGCAGAATGCCTAATGAGAAAACAGTCCCTTATTTGTGGAAGCCACAGAGGAAAAGCGGAGGGAAATGAGAACTTAGGTACTATATATTGGCAGACATGTTGCTCTAAGATCTCCTTTGGCAGCAAAACAGCAAGAGCTGGGTTGCCCAGCAGTGCAGTGGCCTTGAACAGAATTTAGGTCTCTAAGCTTCCAAATCCTGGTTCTGAGTCTAACACTTCCAAAGGGTAATCATTTCTTTTTTTCAAAAAAAAAAAAAAAAAACCCTTGCATTAACAGATAATTTTTTTATAAATGTAAAATCACGACTCTAATGCAGATACAAAATGAATACATGTTACAGATTTTATTTAACTCATTAATCAATGAGGGAGCCAAAGAGATGGTATAGCCAGTTCAAAAGAAAATCCAAAGAACAGACACATTTATAGATCAAGAATACTGAAATGAACGTGTAAAAGGAGGCAAAACTAGCCTCTTCCACAGTGGGGGAGGGCACTTGAACTTGAACTTCTCCAGGACAGGACAGGACAGAATTTACATGTCTCTAAGCAAAAGACACCTTGCTATCAGTTATAAAATTCATGGAATTGTAAAATACCTCCCATAGAATCAGAATCAGATAATATGGAAGGGTGTACTATTGACAATGTATAGTTTCCACTGAAGTACATTTCCCCCCCTACATTCATGATTCTCCAAAAAAGAGGAGATTATATATATATTTTTTTCTAGAGCCTATTTATACTGTTAAAATCCAGGTCTTTTTCTCTTTTTCTCAACCCTGTGAGTGGGGATGAGCATATAAAATGCAGGGCAGAGATATGGTGCTTGAGAAAAGTACATCTGGTTGTTAAATAAAGGGAAAAATCTCAAGGTTTAAGAGGAAGATTCTTTTTTGATAGGGGATGGAGATGGTAAGAAAAAAGAAATTGGTGGCATTTCATCCACACAATCACATTCAGTCCCCACAATGGACCTGAGAGTTTGGTGAAGATATTTCTTTTGTAGATGAGGAGCCCAGAGTGATTCAGCAGCTTACAGAGGGTCACACAAATAGTACACAGCAGAGCCAGGATTTAAATCCAGTTCTTCTAGCTCTGGAGCTTATGATTTTCCCCCCATTATTTCATGCTGTGCTAGTGAGGGATGACGTTAGGAGGGAGGGAAATAGTCAAGAAGTTTCCTGACCCCCACCTCCAACAGGACAGCTCAGTAGTAGTTTCAAAGGGCCATGCTGCAATGCTACTCATTGGTGACTGTCATGTTCTTGTCATAATTTTCTCATTCTGCTGAGTGTTCTGGAAAGATAGCAAACAGAATTCACTTCTGATTTCATGAGAGTGAGATGAGACAATTTATTTAAATGAACAACCATTTGAATGAACTACCCTTTGAAGATGAAGGGATGGAGGCCAATTGATTTAAAAGTTAAAATGTCCCATATTGAAAGTTGTTCTGAAATGAAATGGAAATGCATGGATTTCTTGGAATGCCACTGGTATTTCCTACACAAAAAGGCTTATATTCTGATCAATAACATATATTGAGCACTTATTGAATGTCTCCTATATGTGTAGGACTATACTAAATGCTTTGGAAAACATTATAGTGAATCAGATCTGAACCACAATCCTTCTATAGAGCATACTAGAAATGGTTAGACACATATGAAAATTTGACCATAATACAACATGATAAAGAGTTGTGGGGCTATGGAAAGATGATATTCAAGTGGGGAGAATCACGGAAAAACCCACTGAGTAGGTGTCATTTGAACTAGACTTTGAAGCATGAGAAGATTTGAACATGGAAACATATATGTATATGTGGGTAGATTGCACCTACCAATTCCATTATTATAAACCTAAATGCAGCATAGTTCCTTCTTCAGAAATTATTAATGCAAAACAAATCTATTTGCAATTTGTTAGGACCTAACAAGTTGTTGAACTTGCTATTCATTTTGCAAAGTAGTAAAGGATCCAATTAACATGAAAGAAAGTTGTCTTTAATTTTATTTTTGTTACTTCCTAAAATCAATGGAAATATCATTTGGGTTCATGAGAAATTCTTAGATCTCTTCATTTCAAAACTAATTCCAAATGGCATTTAAAATTGTCTTCTTTTAAGACTAAATAGGTCTTTATTTATTATCGACCCTAATCCCAAGATAGCAAGAATCTCATGTTTTTTTTTCCCTTAGCAATTCTCCATCTGATGACATTTTATGACAGCATAAACAGAAATATATGTAGATTACACTTACAAATTACTCCCAACATGAAGGTCTATATCTAGTCTCTGAGATCTTTAAAATAGTAAATGAACTTCGTCACCACAGGCAAAATGCCCTAAATATCCCAGAACAAAAACTGTTCACTTTAAGGTCACTATGATCTTACAATGAACAAAAAAGCAGCAGTTCACTTTTATTAGAAAGAAGCTTAACATAAATGCCCTATGTGAGATGCTTGGATAGGCACACACTTTTTGTTCCATCTGACATTTCTTGCAGGATGACTCAAGGGCTTTTCAGCAAATTGTTTCTGACTTGTCCATAATGCCTGATTTTCTTATATTTAGTCCCACAACTCACCACCTAATGTAAATGATAATTAGTAGAAGACCAAATATATACCAGGCACATAATGGGTACTCAATAAATGTTTGTTGATTTAATGAGTGACTGAAGACTTATAAGATGGAAATGTCCAGAATTCAGTAAATGCCTGCAAAGAATCACCAAATTTAATTTCCTGAATCCAACAAAGGGGTATACGTTTCATGAGGGTTCTTATGAGAAAGTCACAGGACCAAAAATATTTTAATATGACCCTAACATATATTTGGCTAAGCAGAATTATCTGAAGCTCATTTCATTATTACATAACATGTAACCCTTGCTGCGTTTCCATAGTGTAGTGGTTATCACGTTCGCCTCTTATAACATGTAACCCTTGTTGAAAAATCTTTCCATTCATCCTGCCATTTTTACCTTCTTTTTATAATCTAGTGGTTCTCAGCCAGGGGTGATTTTTTTTTCTCCCAGGGGATATTTGGCAATGTCTGGACACATTTTTGGTTGTTACAATAGGGACCATTAAAGTTGGGGAGCTGCTGGCATCTAATGAGTAGAAACCAAGGCTGCTGCTCAACATCCTACAATGCACAGGACAAGCTCCACAGAATTATCTGGCCTAAAATGCTAATAATCCCAAGGTTGAGAAACCTTATTTTAAATAAAGAAGCTAGCAGCAGTGATCTCAAACCCATAGTGCTATGTGGTTGCCCCCCCAACCACATAGGAATGTTTATGCATAACTTCTCTAAGAAAGAAAGTTAAAAAAGGTGGTTGGATCCTGCTAAAAAGTTCCGTAGAGCTGAGAAAAAAACAGAGTTTACAGACAGAAGAAAAAGAAAATTGGATGAGATGGGCATTATTTCAGTCAAGATTAGCACAGAAAATGTCAGGAGATCTAAGTTGTAGTCTCAACATTTCAGTTTACTATATATTAAAATGGGTTTAATGACACACCTCCTGCATAGGCATATTTTTGACAATCCAATGAACTTATAATAATGATACTAATACTACTAATATTACTATGAATAAACTACAATTTATTGAGCAACTATTATGTGCCTTCCATACATTACTACTAATTTTCACAATTAATATCAAGGCAAGCATCATTATTCCCATTCTACAGAAGACATAAAAGACTCAGAGAGTTTCTGTACTGTTTAAAGTTCACAGGTGGAAATAAACAGAGCTAGTGGCAAAAACAAGACAGACTGTAGTCACCATACTTCAAAAATATCTGAGTAGTATGACCCAAAGTCCAGGTTTTTCTTGAGACAGTCCTGGTTTATACCTGGTGTTTCTGTGTAATTATCAATAGCACCCACTTTCTTTCTTAAAAGTAATCATCCTATATGAGATAATGGTCCCTGTCTTATCCCTCGTCTTAAAAATCATAGAGAAATCCACAGCATGAAAAAAAATAGAAACTTGCTGACATTCTCAAAGCCCTCTGACATGGATCTGAGCTATGTGTTCATCTGTCCATTCACTCATCCTTGTGTGAGAGCAGTTGACAACTGGTAGCCATTAGTGGGAGGGACTCACAGAAGCTGCCACTTGGTTCTCTATATTTAAGGCTACCTTAGGTGCTAGTTAATTGCTTTATCTGGCAATTACATCATTTTATCAACATGGCTGGCCCAAAGCAAATGGTTTGCTGGACTATCTTATAAGATGTGGGAATCAGTAAATGGCCAACTTCTTTACTTCTCTAAATAGTTTGCCTTTTGCACAGACTTGGATGCCAGCAACCATGTGTTGAACAGAAGAACCAATGGTATATAATTCATTCATGGTGAATTATCAAGAAGATTAAAATAATGCAATGGGTTACTTAGTTTGTAGTCATTTATAATTACAATCATGACATTTAAAAAAAAAAACCTCCCTTCTTTCAGATTAGATGCCTCAAATCAAATCACCCCTCATAAAGGGACTACACCACGAAAAGCCATTCCCTCCCCTTGCAATCCTCCCATTCTCCAAGGCTCTCTTTTTCATGGGCATCAAAAAACCATGCAACACAGGAAGCCATCATAAGAAACACTGCTTCTCCCCATTCAAATAGCAAGGCTCTGACCCTTAACTATACATCTTCTTGCTTCCTCTGTGTGCTTTATTTTCCCCTTTTATCTTGAGCCAATGGCAAGAATCTTTCTGCTAGACAAAAATCTTCTTATTCCAAAGGAAACTTAATTCATGTATAAATCAAGCACATATATTTAATATTCCATTCCCATCCAAGGGTCTTACACTAAAGCAACCATGGTACTTAATGACACATTAAATTATTTACTAGGCATAAAATGCAAAATAAAAATGCCATTCTTGCCTACTTGTGACAAGAGAAAAAAATAATATTTTGATCTTGGAACTCAAAGAATGCCCTCTGCTCCTAAATCTTTCTCCTGAAAATGATGTTGGAAAATAACATTCTCGAGGCAAAACTAATGAATAGTGACTACTTGTTCTGGCGTTACACAATATTTCCTATTCCTTCCTAACACTTATTTTTTAAATCTTTGCTGCAGCCCTTGTTTAAATTTTTTCCAACTTTATTGAGATGTAATCAACATATAACATTGTGTAGGTTTAAGGTGTACAATGTGTTGATTTATACATGTATATATTGCAAAATGATTACCACAATAGCATTAATATCACAAGATGATTACCACGTAGTGTTATTTAACACCTCCATCATATCACATAACTACAATTTCTTTTTCGTGGTGAGAACATTTAAGAGCTATTCACTTAGCAACTTTCAAATATGTAATATAGTATTGTTAACTATAGTCACCATGCTGTACATTATATCCCAATATCTTGTTCATCTTATAACTGGAAGTTTGTATCTTTTGACCAACATCTCCCCATTTCTCTCACCCACAGCCCCTATCACTCTACTCTCTGTTTCTGTGAATTTGTTTTTTTTATAGTTTCTACAAATAAGTGATATCATACAATATTTGTCTCTGCTGCTTATTTTTAAATAGAATCCATCATGAAGCTTTTTAAAAAATAATATTTGTTCTTAACTTAGAAAACTATGGTCAATACAGATATATATATGTATATATATATGGGTTTATATTAATATAGTTCACTATGAATAATAGATAAAATTTTAAAAATACAAAAATAAATATTAAAAAATAATATTTATTCTTAACTTAGAAAGTTATGGTCAATGTATATATATATATGGGTTTATATTAATATAGTCACTATGAATAATAGATAAAATTTTCATTGCCATGGTAGAAGTTATAAAAATTCGTTTCAGGTTTTAAATATGCAAGATAGAGAACATATTAAATATAATGACTGAGTCAAATATACTAAGTGTTTATTGTCCACATTATCTGGCCAGGCCCTATTTTTCTTCCATACTGCCTCCTAGCTCTTGCAATAACATAACAGTCTAACTTAAACTTAATGGTTTTCATCCACAACAGTGCAGCTGGCTCAAAGGACATCATTTCTCATCCAACCTTGCTGCCAAAGTAGGTTTTTCTCATGCCAAAAATCACAGTATTAAACTGATTATAGATAATCCTACAGACAGTCCCTATGCTCCTCCATGTTCATGGCCAGTCCTCACTCATAGGTGTGAAAAAAACTTAGAATTCCACAACAATTTCTGCTGTTCACCAACCTCCTACTCTGAGCCCAGAGCAGGGTTCAACAAACTTGGCTCATGGGCCAAATCTAATCTACCACCTGTTTTGTAAAGTTTTACTAGAACACAGCCAAACCTACATTACTGTCTATGGTTACTTTCACTACAAAAACAGAATTACGTAGGTGTGACAGAAACTCTGTGGCTCACAAAGCCTGAAATATTTACCATCTGCCCCTTTACAAAAAAATGTTGCTGACCCATCATCCAGAGCACTGGGTTTTTAAGAGAACTCATCCAGGAATTTATACATTTATCAAATCTGATTACAAGCAGAGTTTTTCACTTGCATCCCTGAGTTATATTTCTAGACCACAGGATCATTACATAAATTCAGTCTTAGATAAGTAACTGAGAAAGATTAAGCTGATCTTTGCTGATTCTTTGTTCTTCCTCCATTACCTCTCCATCCCAGGCACTTACCCTGCAGCCCCCAATAAAAGATCCCCTCCTTGGCAGGAGCGCAGAGCTTTATTATAGCCCTCTGATTGCCTTTAGTCTTAGTCATAGTTTTATTATTATCATCTAACATATTTATTGTTCAACAAGACTTTGTTAACTGAATTAAGAAAAGAAAAATGTGGATCAGCATTTTCGAAACTATATTGTGCAGAATGCTTGCCATCTTTGAAACATGCTTCATTAAAAGGATGGTCTATTTAAAAAAACAAAAAACCTCCTATGGTCAAATAAATCTGAAAAACAACAATAACACTCTATGTTCTCCTTCAGGAGAACCATAATTCACAAGACCGTATTAAAGTTTTGGGGAGGAGGAGGCTGATGTTAACAGAATGGCAGAGTAGGCAGGTCCAAGCTCTTGTTCCCCCGGAGAAACATCAAAAAGTAGATAGAAACTGTCAGAACTAACTTTGTCAGAGTTAAGTCTAGAAAACAGTCAAAAGTTTGCAGTAACCAAGAAACTGCTGAATTAAGAAAAAGCCAACTTCAAATAGTAGGAAAATTTTGTGTTGTTTTTTTACTCTCTTGCCCCATTCCCTCCCCAGCAGTGGTTTGGGTTTTGAATTAGTGGCAACCTGAATTCTCAGTGTGGAACCCTGGGTCTTGGTTCTGGAGGGGGGCAGACCAAACATTATTCACAAATTATTTTGTCTGCCTATTCTAATCAATGTGTGCTACCAGAAGGACTAATGCAAGGCACTTGTATTAGTTTGCTAGGGCTGTCACAACAAAATATCACAGACTGGGTGGCTAAAACAACAGAAATTTACTTTTTCACAGTTCTGGAGGCTATAAGTCTAAGATCCAGGTGTCAGCAGTATTGGTGTCTCCTGAGGACTATCTCCCTGGCTTGCTAATAGCCATCTTCTCAACTCTGTCCTCACATGGTCTTTCCTCTGTGCACACACATCCCTAGCATCTCTTTTCTCCTCTTTTCATAAGGACACGATTTGTATCAGATTAGGGCCTACCCTGATGACCTCATTTAACCTTAATTACCTCTTTAAAGATTTTCTTTTTAAATTTTATTTTATTATGTTATGTTAGTCACCATACATTACAACATTAGTTTTTGATGTAGTGTTCCATGATTCATTGTTTGCATATAACACCCAGTGCTCCATGCAATACATACCCTCCTTAATATCCAACACTGGGCTAACCCATTCCCCTGCCCCCTCCCCTCTAAAACCCTCAGTTTGTTTCTCAGATCTTCTTTCCAAATACAGTTACATTCTGAGGTCCTGGGGGTTAGTACTTCAACATATGAATGGGGTGGAGGGGAGACACAATTCAACCCATAACAGTGCTTATCTCTATTCCACCTAACTTGGAACTCAGGATGGAAAAACAGCAAGTACTGATCAAAAACACTGCAAAAAAAAAAAAAAAAAAAAAAAACCACTAAAAACCTTCAGATGTCTGGGGCAAAAGATTACAGTTGAAATATATAATAGACCATCTAAGGCCTGAGAGCTAAAGCTGAGGAAATTTTCTTAGGGAAATTAGGAAATTCAAATCAGCCATGTATGCAGGGGGAATTTTGAAAGCCACATGCATTTTCAGGGCATGATGCATCCTCAGAAAAGACCTGAGCAGATCCTAAAATTTTACCTTGGGCTGATCTTCAGGTTCAGTTCAAGACTGGCTAGGTATTGAAGGAATGCCCAGCACAGAGACAATCTGTATACTGGGAGAGGTATGTTTCATTTGTTTGGTTGATTGGTTGGCTGATTTTTAGCTCTTGGTGTTCACAGAAATCTCTGTCAAAACCTTACTGAACACAAGCTGAGGAACAGAGACTACAATGACCACAAGTGAGATGGAATATAGTCTTCACAAAAAGAGTTTGGGAAATAGATGGACTACTATATCCTTCAACAATCAAAACATCCAGCAAACTCTGGGGAAAGGAGAGAATCTGATTTCCAGAGTTATCACATTATAATATTCAAATGTCCAATTATCAACAAAAATTACAAAGCATACAAAGTAACAGGAAAGTATGGTCCATTCAAAGGAACAAAATAAATTAACAGAAATTGTCACTGAGGCGGTCCACACATTACTAAACAAAGCCTTTAAAATAACTATCTTAAATACGCTTAAAGGTCTAAAGGAAAATAAAAACAAAGAATGAAAGGAAATCAGAAAAGTGATGCATGAATAAAATGAGACTATCAATAAAGAGATAGAAAATACAAAGAAGGACCACACAGAAATTCTGGAGCTGAAAAGTATGGTAACAGGAATGGAGAATTCACTAGAGGAGTTCAACAATAGATTTAAGCAGGAAGAAGAAAGAATCAGTAAACTTGAAGATGGGGCAATTGAATTGCTGAGTCTTAGGGGCATAAAGGAAAAAGAATGAATAAAACTGAACAGATGCTCTGCCCAACAATACAATACACATTTTACTCAAGTTCACCAATGGGATACCACCAAATGGACCACCCTACACATTCTGGGAGTTCAAGAAGGAGAAGAGAGAAAGGAAGAGGTGGGAAGAATATTTGAATATATGAATAAATAATTTAAATAAATAATGGCTCCCCAAACTTGATGAAAACATAAATCTACAAATCCAAAAACCTCAATGAACTCCAAGTAGGAAAACCCAAAGAGACCCACACTATTGAGAACATTTATAGTCAAACTGTTGAAAGCCAGAGACAATGAGAGGATTTTTAAAACAGCAAGAGAAAAACAACTCATTATTTACATGGGATTTTCAATAAGATTATTAGCTTATTTTTCCGTGAAACCTTGTAGGCCAGAAGGAAATGGAATGATATATTTTAAGTACTGGAAGGAAAAAAAAAGTTAACTGGGAGCTTGGGACCTGATATCCAACAAAACTGTCTTTCACAAATAAAGAAGAAATAAAGACATTTATAGATAAACAAAAGCTGTAAGAGTTCATTACAACCACAGACCCTTACAAGAAGAGATAAAGGGAGTCCTTCAGGTTGAAATGAAAGGGCACCAGACAGCAACTCAAAACCTAATGAAGAAATAAAAATGTCTGGCAAAGGTAAATAGACGGGCAAATATATAACAGTATTATGGTAGTTTTGGTTTATAACTCCACTTTTTATCTCCTCCAGGATTTAAGAGAGAAATGCATTTACAATCTGTTAATCTATGCTATTGGGCACACAATGAATAAAGATGTAATTTGTGACAATGGCACATAAAGGGAGGAGGATGGACCTGTATAGCAGTAGAGTTTCTGTATGTTACTGAAGTTAAGGTTGGTATAAATTCATACTAAATTATAAATTTAGGGTGTTAAATGTCATCCCCATGGTAACCACAAAGAAAATATTTAAGAAGTATATGAAAAAGAAATAAAAGAAAATCAAAATGATTCACTGCAAAAAAGTCAACTAAACACAAAAGAGGGTAGTAATAGAGGAAATGAGGGACAAAAAAGCTGTAAGATATATAGAGATCAAACACCAAATTGCAGATGTAAGTCATTCCTTATCAGTAATTACTTTTACTGTAAATGGACTAAACTCCTCAATCAAAAACATAGGCTGTTAGAATGGATAAAACAAAATATGATGCAACTATATGCTATTTACAAGAGACTCACTTTAGATCCAAAGACACAAGTAGATTGACAGTGAAAAGATAGAAAAAGATATTCTATGTAAATAGTAACCAAAAGAGAACTGAGATGGTTATACTAACATCAGACAAAATATACTATAAGTAAAAATCTCTTAAAAGAGACAAAGATTGACATTATTATATTGATTAAAGGGTCAAATAATCAAGATGATATAACAATTCTAAAAGTAAATGCACCAAATAATGGAGCCCCCAAAATACATGAAGAAAACCTTGACAGAAACGATGGGAGAAATAATACTTTTATAATAATAATTGGAGACTTTAATATACCATTTTCAATAATGGATAGAGCATCTATACAGAGATCAGTAAGGAAATAGAGGATGTGAACAACACTATAAATCAACTACACCTAACAAACATATATAGAATGCTCCAGCCAGCAACAGAATTCTCTTCTTTCTTCTTTTCTTTTCTCTTCTTTCTTTTCTTTTCTTTCTTTCTTTCTTTCTTTCTTTCTTTCTTTCTTTCTTTCTTTCTTTCTTTCTTTCTTTCTTTCACATCATTAGTTTCAGATGTAGTGTTCAACAATTCATCAGTTGTGTATAACACCCAGTGCTCATCATATCTTGTGTCCTCCTTAATGCCCATCACCCAGTTACCCCATCCCGCACCTACCTCCCCTTCAGCAAACTTCAGTTTGTTTCCCATAGTTAAGAGTCTCTCATGGTTTGTCTCCCTCTCTGATTTCTTCCCATTATTTTTCCCTCCCTTTCCTTATGGTCCTCTGCACTGTTTCTTATGTTCCACATTTGAGTGAAACTGTATGATAATTCACATTCTTCTCAAGTGCACATGGAACATTCTCCAGGATAG
The DNA here is from genome assembly GCF_009762305.2 of Zalophus californianus. NCBI lineage: Eukaryota > Metazoa > Chordata > Mammalia > Carnivora > Otariidae > Zalophus > Zalophus californianus. Next base: position 118,443,536 of record NC_045612.1, on the reverse strand, counting down.
ACTTTATATTGAACCACAAAATAAACCTTAATGAATTTTAAAAGATTAAAATCATAAAAGTTATCTCTTCCAACCATAGTGCAATGAAGCTAAAAAACAATAATAAAAGGAAAACCAGAAGAATCACAAATATTTTGAAATTAACACACTCTTAAACAACCAATGGGTCAAAGAAGAAATCACAAGGGAAATTAGAAATGAATGAAAACAAAAACACAACATACTAAAACTTATGGGATGCAGTGAAGGCAGTGCTCAGAGGGAAATTTATAATGTAAATGGCTGCATTAAAAAAGAGGAAAGATCTTAAATCAATAACCTAATCCTATATCTTGAGGAACTAGAAAAAGAAGAGCAAAATAAACCCAAAGCCCTTCAAAAAAGTAAATAATAGAGTAGAGAAAAAAAAATAGAAAAGCAATTAGAGAATCAACAAGACCAAAAGTTGGTTCTTTTAAAAGATCATCAAAAATTACAGACCTTAGGTAGACTGACAAAGAAAAAAGAGAGGACTTCAATTATTAAAATCAGAAATAAAAGTGGGGGTATTACTACTGATCTTGCAGAAATAAAAAGAATTATCAGAGAAGATTATAAACAAATTAGATAACCTAGATGGAATGGACAAATACCTAGAAACACAAAAATTACCTAAATTGGCTTAAGATGAAATAGAAAATATCAACAGACTATAACAAGTAAAGAAATTCAATGAGTAATCTAAAACCTTCCAACAAAGAAAAATTCAGGATCAGATGGCTTTGCTGGTGAACTCTTCCAAACATTTAAAGAAAAATTAACACCAATACTTCTCAAACTCTTCCACGAATTAAAAAAAGGGAAAGAACACTTCCAAACTTGTTCTATAAGGCCAACATTACCCTGATAGCAAAGCCAGAAAAAGACACTACAAGAAAAGAAAATCACAGACTGATATCCTTCATGAATATAGATGCAAAAATCCTCAAAAAAAATATTAGCAAAAAAAAAAGAGGCACCTGGGTGGCTCAGTTGGTTAAGTGTCCAACTCTTGATCTCAGCTCAGGTCATGATCTCAGCTCAGGTCATGATCTCACGGTCGTGGGACTGAGCCCCATGTTGGGCTACACGCTGGGCATGGAGCCTGCTTAAATTCTCTCCCTCTCCTATTGCCCCCCTCACTCGCATGCATGCTCTCCCACTTTCTCTAATAAAAAAATTGTTATTAGCAAAACAAATTCACTGTTTGTTTTGAAGAGTGTGGTTTTTGTTTGTTAATTTTTTTTTAGATTCCACATATAAGTGAGATCGTATGGTATTTGTCCTTCTCTATCTGATTTATTTCATTTAGCATAATAGCCAAATAGATTTCCACAATGCAAAAGAATGAAGTTGGACCTCTATCACACACCACATACAAAAATTATCTCAAAATGAATCAATAGCCTAAATATAAGAGCTGCAATCATTAAATTGTTAAAAGAAAACAGGGGTAAATCTTCATGACCATGGATTTGGCCATTGATATTTTTTGATGACACTAAAACAGAAGCAACAAAAGAAAAAATAGGTAAGTTGGACTTCACCAAAACTAAAAACTGTTGTGCACCAAGACACATTATCAGGAAAGAGTAGAGACAACCTACTGAATGAGAGAAAATATTTACAAATCATATATCTGATCAGGGTTTAGTATCCACAATATATAAAGAACTCCTGCAACTCAACAACAGAAAGACCACCCACCCAATACAAAAATGGGCAAAGGACTTGAATAGACCTGTCTCCAAAATGATAGCCACTAATCACAAGAAAAGACGTTCAATGTCATTAGTCATTAGGGAAAAGAAAATCAAAACCACAATAAGATATCCCCTCATACCTACTTGGATGACATTGAACAAAACACAGAAAATAAGTGTTGGCAAAGATACGGAGAAATTGGAATACTCAAACATTTCTTGTGGCAATGTGAAATAGTGTAGCCACTGTAGAAAACAGTATGATAGTTCCTTAAAAAGTTAAACACAGAATTAGCATATGACCCAGTAATTCCACTCCTGGGTATATATCCAAAGGAATTGAAAGTAGGAAGTCAAACACTTCATTGCAGCATTACTCACAATAACCAAAGGGTGAAAAAAAATCCAAGTTTCCATTAACAGATGAATAAATAAACAAAATTTAATATATATATATATACAATGATTATACAGTCATAAAAAGGAAAGCAGTTGTGGTACATGCTACAACATAAATGAACTTTAAAAGCATTATGCTAAGTGAATGAAGCCAGATACAAATGACAAATATTATATGATTCCACTTAAATGAAATACCTTCAACAGACAAATTCATAGAGACAGAAAGTAGATAAGAAGTTACCAGTGGTTGGAGAGAGAGGAGAATGGAGAGTTATTGCTTAATGGTTATAAAGTTTCTGTTTGTTTGAAGTGATAGAGAAATTTTGGAAAAATTTGGAAATTTTTGGAAAAAAATTAAGGTTAGACAAGTTTCTTTAATATAGGTTTCTCCAAATTTGGGGAATTTGGAGAAACCTATATTTGGAGAAACCTATATTAAAGAAACTTGTCGAACCTTATCCAACAGTGCTTTCCAAACTTGTCTGACCTTTGTAGTTTTATTAATGGACTACAGTTAAGATTTCAAGGAATACTCATGAGAAACTGAAACAAAGTACAAGTGATCTTGATTTTGAAAGGGAGAAGAAATTAACTGTAGGAACAATTCTCTCTTATTAAAGTGCAGACCACTTCAGCAGGATTCAAATGGAGCTGGAGAGTGTGCATTTCCAACAAGCTCCCAGGTGGTTCTGATTCTGCTGATCTTCCCACTACAGTTTGAGTAGCAAGGGATAAAATAGTTGGATGCATTATTAATTGTGATCCTGTTCCTTCTTACAGCCAATTTGATCAAATGGTCCAAAAGGAAAGATGTTAATAGACAATAATTGATAACTCTGTTATTCCTCCCAAGTAGCATCACTGTAGTTTCACTTGGGCTACCAAGACAAATAAATGCCTTACTCCAAAGAAGATAATCTGAGAGAGTGATATATAGCAACAAAGAAGATCAGTATAGGATGGGGCTTGTCATCTTTGTGCTAGGGGTCAGGGAAGGGAGCGTTTCTTCCAACTACTGAAAGTATTTGAAATCTATTTACCATATACCAAATACACCTCCATTTATATTTGAATTATATACTTGAGTTATGACAAGATCACTCTCTCAAAACAATAAGGCAAAAAGAATCAATGCAATCCCTATCAAAATACCAACAACATTTCTCACAAAACTAGAACAAATACTACTAAAATTTGTATGGAACCACAAAAGATCCCAAATAACCAAAGCAATCTGGAGAAAGAAGAACAAAACTGGAGGTATCCCAATTCCAGATTTCATGATATACTACAAAGCTGTAGTAATAAAAACAGTTTGGTATGGGCACAAAAATAGATACACATAGATCAATGGAACAGAATAGAGCCCAGAAATAAACCCACACTTATATAGTCAATTAATATATGACAAAGGAGGCAAGAATATACAAGGAAAAGAAAGTCTCTTCAATAAATGGTGCTGGGCAAACTGGACAGCTACATGAAAAAGAATGAAACCAGACCACTTTCTAACACCATATACAAATATAGACTCAAAAAGGGTTAAAGACCTAAATGTGAGACCTGAAACCATAAAAATCCTAGAAGAGATAGTCGTTTCTTTGACATCAGCTGTAGCAACATTTTTCTAGATATGTCGACATCCTAAAGCAAGGGAAACAAAAGCAAAAATAAGCTATTAGGACTACATCAAAATAAAAAGCTTTTGTACAATGAAAGAAACCATCAGTAAAACAGAAAGACAACCTACTGAATGGGAGAAGATATTTGCAAATGGTATGTCCAATAAGGGGTTAATATCCAAAATATATAGAGAATTTATACAACTCAACACCATAAAAACAAACAAGCCAATTAAAAAAAAGGGTAGAGGACCTGAATAGACATTTTTCCAAAGAAGACATCCAGATGGCCAACAGACACATGATAATAAAATGCTCAACATCACTAATCATCAGCGAAATGAAAATCAAAACCACACTGAAATATTACCTTACACCTGTGAGAATGGCTAAAATAAAAAAGACAAGAAATAACAAGTGTTGTTGAGGATGTGGGGAAAAAAGGAACCCTCATACGCTGTTGGTGGGAATGCAAATTGGTACAGCCACTGTGCAAAACAATATGGAGGTTCCTCACAAACTTAAAAAGAGAATTACCATAAGATCCAATAATTCCACTACTGGGTATTTACCCAAAGAAAATGAAAACATTAATTTGAAAGGATATATGCACCCCTATGTTTATGGAAGCATTATTTACAATAGCCAAGATATAGAAGCAACCTAAGAGTCCATCGATAGACGGACAGATAAGGAAGATAGGGTACACACACACACACACACACACACACACACACACACACACACACACAGAAATATCATGCAGCCATTATAAAAGGATGAGATTGTGCAATCTGTGACAACATGGATGGACCCAGAGGGTATTATACTAAGTGAAATAAGTCAGACTGAGAAAGACAAATACTACATGATTTCACTCATATGTGGAATCTACAAAAAAAAATGAATAAACAAACAAAAAGCAGAATCAGCCCTGTAAACATAGAGAACAAACTAATGGTTGCCAAAGGGTGTGGGAGATAGGCAAAATGGGTGAAGAGAGGGGAAGATACAGATTTCCAGTTATGAAATGAATAAATCACGGAAATAAAAAGCACAGCATAAAGAATACAGTCAATATATTATAAATAACAATGTTTGGTGATAGATGATAGCCATACCCATGAGCATAGCAAGTGTTGAAACTCGTCAAATAGCTACCGTGTATTCCTGCAATAAATAGGACATTGTGTGTCACCTACACTCAAATAATAAAAAAGAATAAGACAAAAAATAAAGGAAGAGAGAGAGTGATAAAAAAGTGAAAGAGGGAGGGAGAGAGGGAAAATGCAAGAGAGGAGACAAGGTTTAGAAAGAAAGGGGATAAACAGTGATGTGAGAGATTAGATGTCTACATAATTCTTTTTCCTATCCATTTCTCATTCAATTCACTTTGGAATGTCATAACTTTGCTGATAAAACCAATTACATGAGGTTAACTAGTGTTAATTATTTCTTTCTACAGTTTATAGAACGTGTTCATTCACTGGTGATCACATCTAAGAATGTGTCCTTGTTAATTAGAACACCTTAGCTGATTACTGGGCTAAAATACATGTCTCAAATGAATAAATAAAATCTTTAAAAAAATAAAAAAAAATACAGATGAAAGGTTGTGCTGGCAAATATCGGGATAACAAAAGTGAAAAACAGTTCTATCATTTAACTCAAAGAACTTGTAGGCCAAGTTCCAGTAGCTTCTCTCATTAACATAATTCCATTGGCTTCAGACATTTCACGCCTGCAGTTAAGAAAAGTGTCCCTGAAGTTAGGAAATTGCTGCCTCTTACAACCTCTGCGACCTTGGCAAAATTAACTAACTGCCCTTGTGTCTCAGCTTCCTCATCTATAAAATGGGGGACATGGTAGCACCTATTTACTGAAGAATTAATAAGGCACTCACTGGCACACAGTAAGGGTTTAATATGTATCAGCTCTTAATATATGCATGTGCTAATCCCTCATCAAAAAAACCACCTCTTCTTCTTTCCAAGATTTTATATCCAAACACAAATGAAACTTGAGACAATGCCAAAGATTGAAGAGGTCAGATATAAAGGATCAAATTATCCCAGAAATATACAAAGCAGTGGAAACACCACGGTTGGCAGGTCAGGAGGGAGAGAGGTTATCCTGTAATGAATGCAGTGCAGCAAAGTGGTTGAAAGTTTAGGTTTTTGGGAATCCGAGTGATAAGGCATGGAGGGTCAGCTTTTCTAATTACTGTGGCAGGATTCTAAGCAAGTTACTTAACCTGTCTCACCCCCAGTTTCCTCATCTGAAAACATGTGCTGGTGCAGTAAAACAATTCCTCTTTTTTGAGGATTAAACTAGATACTTTTTAAAACGTGCCTAATACAGTGTGTCAGTATGTGGTAGCTTAAAAAATATCTTGAGTTCCAGCAATACCCTTACACTTCCATTTACACGGCAGGATAAAAATAAATATACGATGATATGATCCAGCCTCCTAAATGCTTGCAAGCCAATTGGGGAGGCCAGACAAATGGATAATGTGTAGTAGAAGACAATCTATATTTGAATTTTCAAACTCTTCTTGTTAAGATGACATTTCTCTTTTTCCTGTTGCTTTATCCAATCATCATTCATTTTCTTATCTATCTTGTATATAAAAATTCATGAAAGTTTTCCATCCTGAGTTGGGCTATTTAAAAGGAAATATTTTATTGTGGAGAGAAGAAAAAAAGCAAACATACATGATTTCTTATGGCTTATTTCTACCTTGTCTTAATTTATTTCTTATTAGCAGAAAACTATATTTGTTATAGAATAGAATTTTATGGCTAAGGAAGAGAGTCATTTTCGTTTTGTTTTGAGTAACCAAAAGAGAAAAACAAAGAAAGCAGAGTAGAAATTGACCCTGGAGAGGAGGTCATCTTGGCAGATGCTAAAATAAGAGGGGAGGGGAGGAACTATAAGGCTTGGAATATCTCCAAGACACAGGCTGAAAAATGCTTTGGTAATGGGGGGGTGGTGCCTGTGATTCTATACCTACAAACATTAAAAAAAATAAACACAACTGTTTTTCATTAAAAAACAAAAGTTAGTTATGTTAAAGAAAAAAGCTCAACACAATCTCTTTCACTGAAGGTTTTTGCCTGGAGACTTAAATTGCTGTTCAGCCTTAGTTTCCTTTCCTCAAAGCACAGGGTTGGAGAACCCACCAACTTACAGAGTTTAAAAACATGGTGCTCAAGTGCCGCCACAGCTGTTGTTTTACTACCAGCCTGAGAGGGAGACCTCAACCTAAACTCCTCCTCACTTAGATCCTAGTGGCTTGTTGGGTACAGAACCAACTGGAGTGTAGCCTGCACTAGGTTGCTGAGACTGTGTCGAGTGAAGAGAAACGATTTTCCACCGGGGAAATCAGCAAGTGAATAGATGGTTCATGGCAGTGTGTTCTCATCCCAGAAAGCACTAGGGCGTAACTACATGAGGGCAATAAATATATTCCCCAGAACAACATGAAACTGGAAATCATTAGACAATGATACCTATTATCGAAGGGCAAAGGGCCACATACCCCCCCTGAACACACCTGTTGTCATCTGATCGCAGACACTAAGCAGAAAAGGGCCTGATGAGTGCTTGGGTGGGAGACCGAAGGCAAGAGAAAAAGAGAGCTAGCCCCTGGGTCTCTGGAGAAAAAAGTGGGTTCTCTACTGAAAGCACATTGAGAATTAATAACCCTTGCTTTACAATCTGGGCGCTAAGTGACATTTCTGAGTTTCTTCCTTAAAATCAGCTCATTTTCTTTGGTTTTGTATGTCTGTACATCAGTTTTCATTGGCGGTCAGAGGATATAAAGAATGAATGGGGTAAATTCAAAGGTATCAAGAGAATCAGTTAGACCCACTGATTTAAAGGGTGTCATGGAAAAGGAAGTGGATATTTCTGACTCACCCACAGTTCAAAATGCAGCTCCATTTGGACTTATGACCGGGCTGTTTCAACACTGTAGGGCACCCACTGTTGATGTCTACAATGTTGATGAGCCTCAGGTGGGAGAAAACCACCCACCCAAAAGGCTATTTTGATAGCAACTACTGACAATGAATTCAGTTTAATAGTCTCCAGCTTATATTTTCTAAATCCAAAACTCTGCTGGTAAGCTATCATTGCTTAACTGTCATTATTTGAAATACTAGTGGAAATGTTATCACTCTGAACCTGTGGGTAAAGCATTTTTGTTTTTCATTTTTTGTTTCTTGGTGTTTTTTTTTCTTTGCAATCTCACCATCATTTTAATTTAGTTTACATTTCTAGTCATTTGCACAGATGTTGATGGAGCTGTATTTTTGCTTCAATGTCTATTGCAATATTCTTATTGCATTCTGCAGGTCCTCCAGTAAACGTTACTTGCAATATTTTTATCAACAGTTTTGGATCAGTCACAGAAACCACCATGGTAAGTGCTACAATGCCACTGGCAAGAGAAAAACATGACTTGATTATGCCATGAACACAACCTGTCAAATTTTCTATTTATTGTTCAACTTGCAGGGCCTCCTGTAAATGTTACCTGCAACATATTTATCAACAGCTTTGGGTCAATAGCAGAAACTACAATGGTGAGTGGGGCTGAGCATTGAAGCCATCGTGTGAAGGAATGGGATATGGGATCGAAGAAGCACTGTTTCATATTGTGGGACACTTACTGAATGCCAATTTCCATGTTCATTTACCTCTAGAAAGTGATTATTTATACACTTTCACTTTAGAAAGTCATTAGTCAAATGTTCATTACTTCAAATTCAATAATATTTTATCCATCATGCCAAAGAAATTTTGGAAACACTTGCTGTTTCGTTGGATTTAGGTAGAATTATCAGTAATAAACACAGTGTAATGTTAAGGATATTTAAATATTTGTATCTCTAATGTTTCAGAAATATAAATTTCAAAGTTCAGGAGATATATTTTATAGCCAGTCTTTTTCATATAATGGAAGTTTTAACACAGTCAAGCCTCAGATATGTTACATTTAAGATATATGCCAAAGGGGCTGGCCTTACAATAAACACACACACACGCACACACACACATCTTGTTGGCAAAAGAAAGTAGTCCCAAGTCCATAGCAATTACATCACATGCATGGCTCCCTCGCCCCCCCAAAACCCCAATAAACATAAAACTAATTATAAGCTCATCATAATGTATGTGCAAACATGTCTCATTTGCACGTTTGCATGAAAAAGACTTCAGATACTATAAAATCCACCAATATTCCTTCTAAATGTCATGGTGATGGTGTTGCCTGTAATATAGCCTATTAGATCTATAGCCTTACAGTACTAGGCAATAGTGTGGAGACTGACTTTTGGGTGAAATTTCTTCTTGGTCCTCATACTATTTATTTTAAGTCTTAAATCAATTGGCTAATTTTCATGATTATGTAAAGTATAGAGTCATATTATTGGATGAAGTCAAAATAAAATATAGTTGAGCTTGACTGAGTACTATGGTGGCTGATGTCCTAGAAACACTCAAGTGAAATGATGAGCATAATGCCATTGAGAAGTAAAAAATAGTGTTCCCTTGTCTTTATAAATTTTCTCTTTTAGGCTACTAAGATTGTGTTTAACAAATTACTGTACTTTTTGGTGTCCTTGAGCTAAAAAAAAGTTATTTACCTTTTACCATTCCTTTTCACTGGCAAAATTAGACATAATGCAACTCTACTACCCATTTTAATATTACTGACACAGCATTGTCCAGAAATGAGACTTCTGGTGCTTGGACAGTATGTAGTGAATTAAGAATTTTACTCAAATAAGATAGGTTTTTTTTCCTAAAGATTTTATTTATTTATTTGACAGAGAGAGAGAGACAGCGAGAGAAGGAACACAACCAGGGGGAGTGGGAGAGGGAGAAGCAGGCTTCCCGCCCAGCAGGGAGCCCGATGCGGGGCTCGATCCCAGGACCCTGGGATCATGACCCAAGCCGAAGGCAGATGCTTAAGGACTGAGCCACCCAGGCGCCCCTCGAATAAGATAGTTTTGATAGGGTTATTAAATGCCTCACAAGACAAGGTAAACATAGAAAGACTAATCCAGCTCCGGGCTTGGCATTCAGTTTCTGTCTCTCCCCTCTAGGTTTTATCCTGAGAACAGAGGGGCAAATCTTCCAGCAGCCCAAATCACTGTACCAGCTTTACACCATGGCGTTCAATGACGATACTTGCACGACCTAATGCTGATTGCATTAATTAGACTCTTACGTTGCTTTGATTAAATCTCCCCATTGCATATACCCTCAATCAAAAATGTAAATGTGCACCTTTTCAACGTTTATTAACGCGAGAAAAAGCTGAACACTCACGGAGATGAAAATGGAAACTCTGGATGTCCTTGTTTTCCTGTGTCTTTAATAGCTACTGAAGGTGTTTAATAAATGGTCTGCTTAGGTGCTTCCTGGCCACTTATTAAGGTGTCCTTTGTCACGTTTCCTATGAGAAAACTCGGAAATCACTGCTCAAGTGTAAAATGAACAGTCTGCCTATCTTGCCTTTTGAGATAGACTGAATCGCATGGTCAGAAGAGGGATGCATATTGTGATTCTTTTATTTCTTAGCTTTTGATGGAATGACAACCTTCATTTGGCTTTTAAAAAGGATCTTTTCTTTTCTTCAATTAAAGCTTGTGTGTGAAACTAAAATAAATATTTTTGGAAGCTCTATCATGCTTAATAAATCCTCATGCCATGTAGGGTAGGGACTGGCCAACATTTTTTCTGTAAAAGGCCAGACAGTAAATACTTAAGACTTTGAAGGCCTGCCAGTCTCTACCACACTCAATTCTGCCCTTTGGGCAGGAAAACAACCATAAACAATAGTAAACAAATGGGTGTGGCTGTACTCCAAAAAGCAGGCCATAGATTGCCAACCCTGGATCTGAGGCATCCGTATTTAAGTAGATGTTAAGCAGATGCTCAAAAGAATATGAGAGTTGCTCCACCTTGAAAGGGTCTATCTTGCTAGACCCGTGGGGCCCTGCCTGGGAATCCACCCTCTGAGTTACAGAATATCATCACAGCCCAAACTTCCCTTAACCACACCTTGAGATTCCACCACTTGTGAATTGACCCATATTTTCACAAATTCTGACTGAAAGAAAATTGGTCAAAAAAGTTAAACAGAAACAGATTTTTCTCTGAACTGTCTTTAATTGAAGTCAGAACATCAGACCCTTAGTTTTTCTGCACGGTAATGTATGTGGTCACTGAGGACATGGCTCAGTGCTATTGGGGAGCAATAATAATTTTGCTTTCTCTCTGTGTTCTGGAATGAATTTTTCCAAGAATGCCTCAGAATTTTGAGTTTCTAAACAGGTTGATTTTCCCCTCTTCCCTCATGCTCCATTCTCACTCTACAACCCTGATAGCATTATTGAAGGATCCAGTTCGGGTATTTGTTTTTAAATAAGAGGCAATGACTATCCATTTTAAGAACTCAGGATGTCTTCCTTCTGGTGCTATCGAGTTTGCCCCTCTTATGTTTGATATTATCTCACTAAATTATTGTTGGTACTACCTGCCCACAAAGTATAGGCTCACTTACAGACCCAATACTGCCTCTCACTCCTCTCATGGGTTGGTGTTGAATATATGTGATCGGAAGACAATATATTTGTGTTATTCTAAGGAAAATTTTTATGAATCATTATGACGATATACATTATTCCAAAATACACACTTTTTTTAAAAGTAGGCTCCATGCCTGGCGTGGAGGGCGTGGAGCCCAACCTGGGGCTTGAACTCACAACCCTGGGATCAAGACCTGAGCTGAGATCAAGAGTCAGATGCTTAACCAACTGGGCCACGCAGACTCCCCTAAAATACACACTTTTCTTCATGAAGAGTCACGAGGATCTGTTGATGGTCACTGCTAGTTGACCCTGTATTAAGAGATTTCAACAGAATAATCTTTTTGTGATTCCAAACGACTTAGGAGACTAGTAAGGGATGTATGGTGAAACAGTTTATATTTTGTCTGGAGAATGTCAGTTTACCATTTCTTTTTCTATCTTTCCCCCTTTTCTTTAGCTGCTGATGGCAAGTGAATTTAGAGGATGGGGAGTGTATTACAACTTCCACTTTCCTGATATAAAGACATACTTTGGGAATATTATAATGTCAGTAAAGGTCAAGAGTATTTGCATACCATCTGCATACAGCTCTCCCCAAGGCTGGGCCATCAGAAAGTGAAGAAGAGATAGTCTCAAAGGATGTGGGTAGATAGAATGTGACTTGGACCTGTGGGTGCTGGAACACTCCCCATGCCACAGTAGCAGATCCTGACTCCCTCCTCATTTAACAGATTTGAGGTGGGGGAGAAAGAGCTGAAAATGCATAAAATGTGTTCCCTCAGAGCGTATCTCCACAATATGATTCCAGCTCCCCCAAGCTTTTCCCCAAAAGATAAGTTCCATATGCTCTGCGGGTTACTGCTGCAGGGTGTTTTATCTCTGATCTGAAATCACATTCTGAGGAAGTGGATAAGAGGTAGACAGCCCCTTAGGAGGATGCCTGCTGGGCTGGCACTGCTGAACTAACATTATGGGCTCCCTTTCATTCTATAGCTGCATCAGCAATTCATGAGGAATAGCAGGTAGCGACATTTCTTATTTCTGACTTCTTAAGGAAGAACCAAGGGTGTACCCCAAGCCTGGCATTTTGTTAAACTGAGGAGATAGAAGGTGACCTTGGTCTCTAAATTAACAGTGCAATGTTAAAGCCTGAATTCATCATAAAACAACTGCACCCCTCCCCATAATTCCAAATTCAAGGCTAACTTCCCATATCAAAGCTAGCACAGATTCAGGAGGATGAAACTTTACTGCAGTATAGCCAGAAGTTAAAACCAAAGGGCCACATTGGCACTGTGGGGAATCAACAAAGCATATCCTTGTGGTTGATAACTTTATAACATAATTGGATTGAGAAATGTATACATATAAAAATAATAAGAGAGTAACAGTAAGATTTAATATGAGTATGTATGAGACAGAGTGGCAATCTCTGTGCATAAATGCTAGACCAAATACAATAGTACCAAAATAATTCAATTTAAGGAAATGATCTGTGGCATGGGCATAGCATTAGAAGGTATTAGGAAAAGTGAAACTTTAGAAATAATAAACTCGATGTAAAATAATAGTATGGAATGTAGGTACTTGTAGTACCTGTGTTAAGAATATAATAAAGATTATACGACTTACACACAGTATTTGAAAAAATACATATGTATTTGCATATATATATATATATATATATAAATTCAAATGTTTCCATGACCTAATCTAATACCCAGAGAGTCAATCATAGGAAAACAAATTGTAATACAAGGAAATATGACATCTATTTGAAGTAGAATATGTCTTTGTAGAGAGAAGGCAGTGTAAAAGAAAATTCAGCCTGCATTTAAGCATGTCTCTCAATATTTACTCCGCCTTTAATATTTTATTAAACCTAGAAGCAAACACAAAGACAAAGAAAAACTACAGAAGAATATAACTATCTCCTGTAGTTTGGAATATCATGAGGAAATAAACTTATCTCTAAATAAACAGAGATGATGTGCAGAGAAATCACATGTGTCAAATTTTTATCCTACATTGAAAATCATAGTGAACTGAGAGAATTACAGAGGTCCAGCCCCAGAAAATCTTTTCCTTGGATGTCTATGTCTCTAGTTCGTTAGGTGTCATTTTCTAAAGTGTTTTAAGAGTTGCTATTTATTTTAGAAGAGTGTGTATCATCATAAACAAAAGTATGGAAAATTATAATTCCTATACATTTATATAAAGGATACCTCCAAAAGATCTAACAGAAGTTGTATTTCATATAATTCCTGTCATTGTGGCATAAACTATATTTTTTTCTCTAAGTTTTCTACTTACCTTGCTTACAAATGGGATTCACTTATTTTAAAATAACTGTTAGACATTTAATGGTTCTAATTGCGATATGATAGATTCAGTATTCTTTTTAAAGTTCTAATATTGGGAGAATCTATTTTATCATTTTCTAGATATAAAATTCAAAGTAGGAAACCAGGAAACACTGGAGAAGAATGCTTATGGGAAAGACTTTTTAAAAAAAGATGTACATGAGTTGTGAAAATTTATATTGATATTTTTTTAAAGGTCAATGTTTTCATATTGTATGTCATCATGTAATATTTTCTGGAGTCTTTCGATATACAGCTTTAAATCATTCTCAGGCTCAAGGGAGGATTGCAGTGATGTTCTCTTAGTGATTTCGCTGCCCAGTACTGTCTGTCTGACTTCTCTGGCCTTTCCCACCCTACAACTGCTCCCTAGACAGGGGCGGGAGCCTAGTTGGCTTCCCAATGGCCTAAGATATTTAACACATTCACCTCTATTATTTCTAGCTGTCATTACTTCTCATACTTAGAGTTTCTCTACCTCCAGAGTTATCTAAGGGATGAAATTCTCTGAAATTCTCTTTTCTCCTACTTCCTACTGAAACAAGCTCATAGACCACCCCTCACCCCACACACAACATCTTGTTAAGGAAAACTGGCTTTTACTCAAAGGGATATAACAGGGGTGGATGTCAAACACTGGAGAAACTGCATTTTTCTCTCAGAAAACCTTAAGGAAAGCTCACAGTTCATGTATCTAGTTCATACTTATATGTAAACTGGATTATTGTATTTTCAATAGCCCCCTTTTTTGATTTTCTACATATCACACATCCTCACTCTTTATTCGCACACAATTCCAAAGCTTCCAGTAACTCCTGTTGTCAATAAAACACTGAACCGGTAATCTCTTTCCACTTACAATCCTCTGGTCCCTTTGAACAATTCCTAAACTATATGATGGGAACAACTTTGAGGTTCTGCTATTCCCTTGATTCACTCACTGAAGGAGTCAGTGAGCAAACAGGATGGGATGGAAGCCTGACTGGGCCCACAACAGTGCCCTCTTAGGTTTGAAAATTTGCCACTCATGCCTGGTAACATCCCAAATAAAAGTCAGCTGATAAATCTTCCAAGTCAGAAAATTCTTATGCTGTACAACAGAGAAACTTGAGGTTATTTCTTTTAATATCAACCTTTCCAAATGAGCTGGGGTTTGATGACTGATTTTCAGAAGTTAGTAACTATTTGATTATTTACATTCTTTAAGTCTACATTGGGCACTATTTCCAAGAACTGCCATCTCCAAAATACTCTATCAGCCTGATAAATCAGGATGGCTGTATTTGAAAAAAAATGTCCTAGGAATTTGGATTAGTTTAGTAATAGGTAGAAGGAACTGGATTGAAGCTCTTTTCCATATACCCTAATCTTTATAACTTAGTTATTTTTTTCTTTTGGCCCCGAGGGAATGAACCAAAACTGACCACCCTGAGGTGTTTCCACTGTACCTAGTAAAGTAACCAACCATCCTGGTTTTGTCTAGAAGTGAGTGGGTCCCCTGAATGTGTGACTTTGGGGGCTAAAAGTTCTCAGGTAAACCAGGGCAAGTTGGTCACCATTAGAGTAAAATAAACAATGACCAAAAATCCAGGTGAAAAAGATGTGGGGTTGGAGCAAATGGTGAAAAAGGAGAGTAAGAAGGTATGAGTATGTATCACTCTAAATGACCCTAAGTGTCAGGAGTGAACAACTATTAGTTCTGAACTATAGTCCCACTTGACTAGGGAATACTGTTAAAGCCTCTTTTGGGGTCCACTCTACCAAGGAAAGCAACAGTTTCCATGAACCTAAAGACCTTTGAGTAGAAATTCCCAGAAGAGAAGTCACTGCCCCAGGCTGATTCACTGGCAAAGAAGTAAATTCCCAGATCAAGTGGGAATGACAGGACGTACCTGAGTCTCCCATAGGGAGGAACACCTTTGTCAGAAGGTGCTCAGATTAAGAAAACATGAAAAAAGATCTCTGTATTGATGAAGTATCACGTCAACTACTATAAATACAACCCATTCAGAGAAATGATAAAATATTTAAGAATTTGAAAAGTAAGTAGTGTGAGGGAATTATCTTGTCAAGATGAATACTTATGTAGATGAATTTAAAAAATACTGCCCCATCATGTCATATTTTATAATAAGATTCCCACGACCAAAATTACAGAATGGGTTTCCTTCTGCCCAGAGCATCTGAGCAGTATGAGAATAGAGATCATGTTATTTCTGATTTGGAAAATGAATCAGTTTTGACAATCTACCATCACAGTCTGACTTCTGTACTCATGGTTACCTTTTTCTATGGAAAAATCAGCTTGAGTTAGTATTATTTCCTCCCAGGATGAATGATTTAAATTTAAGCATAAAAAAAATTCAACCAACTCAATGTGTTCCATTAGTGTTCTGGTTTGGTTGAGGCTTCTTTCTTTCTTCCCTCTGTTCCCACTTCTAATAGAACAGAATGGTTTATTTTGACCAAGATATATATAGCCTGGTTCAGACACTAATACTGCACCAAATCAGGGAGAAGAGTGATGGGAAATGTAGATGGACCTCTTATGCCAGACTGCATGATAAGTAACTTTTATGCATGGGGTTTCTATAGGACTACCGAGTGAACATTTTTCTGAGACAACAGTGGAATGATTCACGGTTGGCATATAGCGAGTACCCTGACGATTCCCTGGACTTGGACCCATCCATGCTGGACTCCATTTGGAAACCAGATTTATTCTTTGCCAATGAGAAGGGTGCCAACTTCCATGATGTCACCACTGACAACAAATTGCTTCGAATTTCAAAAAATGGCAAAGTACTCTACAGTATCAGGTAAGCTTCTTTTGGCTGTACCTGTTTACGTCACCATTTTTCTCCTGGCCTGGCTCTGCCTGATTCTGAAGGGTAAGATGTATATAAATATTTGACTTTTGTGGTCTCTTGGTTATCATTTGAATCTTAAAATTGGTGAGAATGCCAGAGGTTCCCACGGTCTCAGAAGTGTGATTCTCCACAAAAAAAATATATTTGGAAAAAATATGTATATGTATTTGGTAAGATGGGGGGTGAATATCATGTAAATACCTACATACATGTATTTTTGATTGCTTCAATAAAAGAAGTACAGGCCTTTAGTTCAATTAGTCATTGAGCATAATGTAAAATTCTCCATTTCAAATAATTTTGCCATTCTATAACATGTAACCACACATACAAAAATATTGAATGGCTCAGCATGGTCATTGACAGTATACTTTGGGCTGGGTGAGTGAAAAACTGGTTCTAATCTCAGATCTGCTTCTAACGAAACCTGGTAACCTTGATCTCTTAACTTTTCCTGGGCTTGAGCTTGTGAGTGACAAATCTTGAGATCCATTTTTGCTTTTACATTCAAATGTGATCTTCTCCAGAATCTTTATCACCCCAACCTCAAAATCGTATCTTTCTTTTCTGAACTCTAGTTCCTCTGTGACTCTGTGAGGCTCTTATTTCTTCCTACCTCATATTTTGGCTATTTCTGTATATGAATTTAGCATAAGAACATGGATCTTTGGAATCACACAATCTAGAATCAAATCCAAACTTTGCCACTAAGTTACATCACCTATAACCCTCAGTTACCTAACTGTAAAATGGGAAACACTATATTTATCTCTAGGTATTCTTGTGAGAATGAATGATATAGAGATCAGTAAATATTTTCTGTAAAGGTCCAGACAGTAGGTACTTCAGCTGTGTAGGCCAGACTGTCTCAACTCTGTCACAACTACTCAACTCTACCATTGTAGCACAAAAGCAGCCATAGACAATACTCAGACAACTGAGTGTTCTGTGCTTCAGTAAAATGTTATTTATAAAAATAGAGAGTGAATTAGATTTGGCTCTTTGGCCATAATTTGCCAATCTCTGATACAGCGTATATAAAAACACTTGCCACAGTACCCGACACAACATATGTGCTCAATAAATGAGATGACAGCTGTCTGTATTTTAAAGTTAATGTTCTTTCTAAATAGTAAGCTCTTTAAAGCCAAGACATTTGGATTTTGCACCTTCTGTAACTCCTCCCAAAGATCCAAGATGATGTACTGTATATGAGAGATATTTAATACATTAAACAAATACTGACATTTTAAAGATCCTTTGTAGAAGTTCCCCTTCCTCTCCAATCTTATTACAAAAGAAAATGGACAGCTTGTATCCCTGCAAATAATTTTCAAAAGTCTGTAGAGTCACCACCATCAAAACCTCATTTCACAACTCTCTATACAATTTAGGTCTGTACCGTGTATTCCATTCTTAAACTAGTAATTTCACAGTTTGCTGATGGCTGACAGACCGAATGTCTTATGGAATGAAAGAGGCTGCTCATTTGTAAAAATTGGCAAAGTCATTGCTTACACAAAAACAAGGAAACTTCCTCCACTTGATTTTTAAGGAACTTTACTTTTATTTTTATTTTTATAAACATTTAAGATATGAGGAATTCTTAATCTCAGGAAACAAACTGAGGGTTGCTGGAGTGGTGGGGCGTGGGAGGGATGGGGTGGCTGGGTGATGGACATTGGGGAGGGTATGTGCTATGGTGAGCGCTGTGAATTGTGTAAGACTGTTGAATCACAGACCTGTACCTCTGAAACAAATAATACATTATATGTTAAAAAAAAAAAGAAGAAGAAGAAGATAGCAGGAAGGGAAAAATGAAGGGGGTTGGAAATCGGAGGAGGAGACGAACCATGAGAGACTATGGACTCCGGGAAACAAACCGAGGGTTCTAGAGGGGAGGGAGGTGGGGGGATGGGTTAGCCTGGTGATGGGTAGTAAAGAGGGCACATTCTGCGTGGAGCACTGGGTGTTATGCCCAAACAATGAATCATGGAACATTACATCAAAAACTAATGATGTAATGTATGGTGATTAACATAACATAATAAAATAAAAAAATAAATAAGATAAACATTTTATGGAAACACAGAATATTTCACATGGTGAAGTGTTTGGTGTTAGATGTAGTATTGGGCACAACCTAAGTTGATGTGACCTGATGAAATGGGACATATGTGGAGCGTGGTGCTAGGGAGGAGAGTTATAAAAAGCAGCACAGGGTATCAGTGGCTCCAGCTAACCCCCTGGGCCTTGGGTGGCATTTCCTCTAGTAAATACCTGGCATCGTGCACTGCTGAAATAAAACCAAGTTTTTTCCCTTCTGTTCTATGAAGGCCTTTCCATTATAGAACCATGAAGAATATAATGTTCCCTAGACCTAGATCCAGAGGCAATTCTTCTCTCATTCCCAGTTTAGCATATTATAAGCTCTGAAACACCCTGACAATTGTTTTGGATTGGGTAGAGTTTGTCCTGTCACAGGCTGGTTTAGATTTTTCCCTCATCGTGGGTGTTCTATGAAATCAGAGGAAAGATCCTTGGTGTAGGAGAACTGGGCATGTCATTTTACAGAAACACAGCTCTTGGCAGATTTGAGTTACAGGAATCTAATTATTTGCCTGGAAGGATTTTCAATGAGCCAGACACTGTGCTGGACCTGGAGATCCAGAACTGAGTAAGATACAGTCCCTGCCCTGGAAGGGCTCCAGTCTAACAAGGCAGGCAGAGATAAGATAAATTAAGTAATAGGAATAAATGACAAACAAGGAAAAGAAAAGTGGCTCTAACTTTGCAAATGAATATGTGACTCAAATATTGTTAGAATTTAGGGGCTGGGACCTACATATCTGTTTACTTGAGTCACTGAACTCAATTTAACTAGAAGGCAAGGAGTAATTAGTGCTAATAAATGCCCAGCTGCAGGTCTGATTCAAGTTTAAGGCCAAGCAAGTGACAGTTTCTGATGTTTTAAAGGTGTTGGAAAGATTCCTGCTGATGTTGCATTAGGGAGGATTTTCCCTCTACTCTCAGGTTTACAATGCAAATACCCCTAGAAGAGGGAATCCATTGACTTAAATTCATACTAAGCTGTAAGGAGCTGATATGAAATTTTCATCTTGACAGCACATTTGAGGCCTATGAGGAATAGTGAGAATGAGCAAGTTGGATGCCTGAGACGAGAAATCAGGATGAAGAGGTTAAGAAAGATACAAGGAAGAGATACAACAGAAGTACCAAAGATAAAATCATGAATTGTCTCTATCTTACATATTTAAATAACTACTTAAACATTGGTCCACATTAAAATAATTATGTTCTGTAGTGATGTTTTATATATGCATTTTCTGAAACCTAAAACAAATAGATGATAGCATTTCATCCACAAACAAATCCATGCTTCCTTAGCTTTGTGGGAGCAGAAGTAAAATTAACTCCACAGGGAAACCAAAGCCTAAGGCTTTGATGGCCGAACAGAACACAAAGAGAACTATACAGTCCATTGATTTCATAATAAGCAAGATCACACTTTCCGAGAAGTTTCTTAAAAGGCAGCAGTTTAAAAAAAAAAGAGGGGACAGTAGACCAGAACTCCACAAGTGTCCTGCAGATCCAAACACCTGGGGTACTTTAGTAAAATTCAAACAAATCTTTTAAATAGGAGCCAAAGGTGTTAGCTCATTGTTGGAAAATTTCTGTCCAGTGTGGCAGGACACAAGTCTTTGCTGATGAAAAAGTGTCAAATCTATTTTTGTCCACTTCTCTTCTGATTTCTTCTTTGATGTTCTCTTCTCTAATACATTTGATCTTACTCTTTGTTTTCTTTTTAAGTTTTTTGTTGACCCACTCCATTAAGTATTGATCATCCCTGACCAAAATATAAACAAGGACACACATCTTTCTTTGTATATTCCCTGCAGAGACAGTCAAATTCTAAACTCATGTTACTTAAAAAGGCCTGAATCCATAGTGGAATAGTGAGCTGAGCCTTGAGTATTGTACATATTATTGCTCAAACAATATTTGCTGAATTGAATATAATGGATTGCAGTAAAAGTCAGGGCACCGTGGCATATGGTGTGTAATATGAAAGAAAAAAGGAGAAGGTATTTTTGGAGAGGAGCAGCTTGTCTCATTTGTCCACAATGTCTTTGCTAATATTTGTTTTCTTTCTTTACTTTCCATTGCTTCTGAGAATTTTATGCCAGCATTCTGACTTTTATAGAAGCATAGGATTATTTTTTTTAATTTGAAGGTATTATGTTGCAAAGTATCTAATCCAACACCCTTATTTTACCAATGAGGAAGTGACTTCTTTCAAGTTAGGTGAGGGAAAATAATGGAGCCCATACATAGGACAGGTAGGTCAAGAATCAAACTCTTGACTTCTATTTCAATGCTATCGTCTCCTACCCCACATTAATTCTTCATTTGCTCCAACTCAAGTCCAAAGACACAAACAAATACAATTCCAAAGGCATGTCATTTTGGAACCAACCTTTTTGGAACTCATTTTTCAAAGAACTATTGGAGGAAGAAGATAAGATTTAAGATGAGAACATAAAGTATCTTCAAATTTTGCAAATGTCTGAAAAGACTATTTAAATTCAGGGTGCAACAGTTGACTTTCAATTCAAGGTGCAACAATGTCAAGATCGATTTGATAGTTTTACATAGCATATGTCACTAACATAGCATATCTACTTTCTGAAAAATTTTATTATCCCAGGGATGAAAATCATTAAGTCAAATTTCCTCCCTTCAGGCAACCTGTTGAGAACTCATTCTAGTTTTAAAGACCCTCAGAGAAGGAGACTTTATATTCTTTCTTTGGATCCTATAATAAGTTACTCTAGCATCATGCAGAAATTCTTTCTTATATAACTTAAATCACAGTTGCTACAACTTAAATCAGTAGCTTTTTCCTACATTTGTTAACATGATAAACAAATGGCTACCATTTTTGGAAGAATGGAGGGAATTACCTCACTGTTTTTACTTTCATACATTTTTATCCCACTAGATTTAGTAGACATATGCTTGGTCATCAACACTATGTTGCTAATTTAATTTTACAGTGTGTTTCACTTCAGCACCAAGATGTTCTTCATCTCCCAGTTTTCACTTTGCTGTACTCTTTGGGGTTCCAACTCTGAAACTTATGATGCTGAATGCTATCCTGGTTATTTCTGATACTATAGTAGACAAGGATTTTAGAGTAAACACCCTTGGCCTTGAGTCTCTGGCCTCAAAACTTGATGAATGACCTAGGGAAATTTGTTACTCTCTGAACTTCTATTTCTTCAGCTTTGAAAAAGAGATGATTTGGTTAAGACCATTAGTAGAATACAATATATGTTATACAGATACAGGTCAAAAGTGGTATTGCCATATACTCTAAGGCCCTTGGTATTTTCTTGTAATTTAATGATTGTGCTTTCTGTTCTGGGCTCTAAGACAAAAAGTAAGCTGATCAAGATATATTCCTACAAATTCCAGACATTAAGGATAGGACGGACCCATTCCTTGAGTGTGATCTTATAGAGTAGGGGGTTCTTCACCTGAGGGTTAGGTGAAAACTCCAGGAGGTCCTTGAATCTCTCTAAAGTGTATGCATATTTCCTGTACTGGGGTATTCAGCTCTTTTGTTTATTTGTTTGTTTAGAGGAAAAGGTCCTTAAGGAAGCTATGATC
Source organism: Zalophus californianus (assembly GCF_009762305.2). Taxonomy (NCBI): domain Eukaryota; kingdom Metazoa; phylum Chordata; class Mammalia; order Carnivora; family Otariidae; genus Zalophus; species Zalophus californianus. The sequence goes on along the minus strand of NC_045612.1, from coordinate 118,421,254 downwards.
CTCCAACTGCTAACAATTCTGCTTTAAGATTTAGTGCATGCCTCCAGAATGGGTATACCTGAGGCAAAGTTGGTAAGGAAATACTGTTTGCCTTAAGTGTCTTCTTATTTGACTGACCAAGTACCTAGGGGTTTTATGCTACCCTCCAAATACACAGAGTCCTCCAAACCATAAATAATTATGGGATTGCTCCTCCATAACAGTACCCCTTATCACCAAGATATCTGTTCCCCCTCATCATCAAACGTTATCTGACCTGAAACTTATTGTTTTATGGCATTGGAGGTGATTTTCTTGTTAATCTCTTTTGATTCAATTCATGATTCTAGGTGTGGATGATTCAGTGTTCCACCTTCCCAGTAGTACTTGAGTTGTAATAGAGAACTCTTGGGGATTGACATGCCTCTCCCTCTGATGATAGATTAAGGCACCACTGAGAGTAGGTGGAGTGTAGATTTCTAGACAGACATCCAACAGTGTTCCCCAAATAATCCTGTCTAATGACTGACTCTACCCACACACATACAAGGCCAACTTTTCTCACATAACCTCCTATCCTTGACTCATCCGGAGCTTGATGCAAGAACTTCAAAAGATTCTAACTTTAGTTACAGAATGATTTTTATGGCCTAGGAAAAAAGAAAATTCTCTATTTAGATGTCAGAGCTGAAAATAAAATGCACAGTGAACTTAGACCTGCCTAAATGTTACCAATGGTGATACTTTGATTATCTTACTCTCAATTTTGATGAGACATATAAAGCCCATATTTTCTGTTAGAAGGCAGCTATAAAAGCTGTGATTTCTTGTCTCTGTGCCTATTTGAACCATGTTTATCTTTATATCCTATAATCCAGGCAAAATTACATTCTCATTTTCCAATTCTGTGTCCAAATCCTCATTAGTTTTGTGACTTGACTTAATGCAGTAATTAATGACTGTAACATAAGCGCCCACATCAGAATTAAGCACTGAGTCTTCAGAGAAGTGCTGGGCAATGCCATGGAAACCACAATGATTCCGTTCTTCCTAGAGTCAAGCAAGTTTGGGAGAGTGGGAAGCAGTGGTCCTCAAAAAAAGGTGCCACTGAGGGTACAAGTATTAGAGTTCAGAAAGTGTGTTCTGTATATGACAGACTCTCTTAAAGTGCTGGACAGCTCTGTCAAGCTTCTAACTGGGTTCAGAAATTCACATATACTCATGGGCATAATACTTGTTCAAACACAACAGCATTAGGATTTTACCCTTGTTTGGAGGAAAAGAGGGAATTGGGCAATGAAATTCATGGCAGCTGGCATGAGCACTTGTCCTTGACTGTTTACCTGATTGGACTAGCAATAGCAGCCAGTAGATTTACCTCCTTTTGGAGGTAACTTTCCAATGCATTTAACATTTATCAGAGTTTGCTCTGAAGGTGATAGGGCAAAGAACAGAATACTGAAAAGGTACCTCAGGGTATCAGGAACTCCACACTTGCTTGCATCATTTACCGTATCCTCCAGGCTCATAGAACTGCCTCTCTAACCCTATCAGTCATTCTGATTCTTAGTTTCCTCATCCATAACATGAGGTTGAACTAGAAAAGATTAGATAAAATCTGAGGCTCCTTGTAGCTCTATCTTACATCTATAACTTAAAATGATCTCCTTCCCAAACCACAAAATTCCCTCTGGATGAGGAAATAAGGGTGAGTCCTTTGTGTCCCTTAGGGCTTGGGAGTAAGCAAGTGAGGATTCTGAAGTTTAAGGTGCCGATCTCAAACTATTTTTGGATCTTTGAGTCTTTCTCTTGCAAGTTAAATATCCAATTCTTGAAAAGAGAAACCTGATTTTGGAGTGGGGCAGGGAATATTGGACTACCTGTAGTTTAAGAGGCAGCCTTGTATTCAACATACAGTTTTCACAGTGACAAATACTCAATACTAAACTCCCTACTGAGAAATTTCCCAATCACAAATTAGATCATTTATACCCTCTGATTCACTCAGCAGGAGTATCCATGAGATATTATTTTAGAATGTATTCATGAATTATGGGTTTATATGCTTTTAGACAATTTTACAAAGATGGTTGGCTGGCACAATTATTAACTAGATATGTAGGCTAAAGGAAATTACATGGTATATTTGAGCCAGCAGAGTCGAAGGGCTAGTCTGCTATTACTCATTACCTGAATTTTCTTGTGGCAGGAAGCCAAAGGAAATTTGGAGGTCCTAGTGAGCCTGTTCAACTCATGTTGACATGGGCCTCTGCCTGGTCCATAGTGCTGCCTTTGAAAGCCTCCCTGGATGGCATTAATCCCAAAATAAATACATATAATATTGCCATGGCTCTTATGAGACACATGAATTACTTTAGCACATTCTCATAGCACATAATCCAAAAGAAAGGCAATCCATTTTAAAATGGGGAAAAAAATTTACATCCTCAAAGCTCAGCAGTCTCTCCAACAAGTCTATCCTTGCTTGTGGCATTTAAAATTACAAAGCAACATCTGTACTGAAGAGAATAAAACATTTATCACTGGACAGTCATTGAGAGACAATTAAGGACATATATAATTATGTAAAGTTCTACACATGACACACACTCAGAGCAAGGCCACCTCATATCTGATTGATCATTCCTTTCAAAGGACAATAAAACAAATGCTTTATTTGATGTTTCATTTTAGTAGGGATATTTTGCTAAATTTGAGCAGTTAGATGAAGGATAGAAAGCAATAAGTAAGGTGGGGATTACAGACAGAATGCTATGGGGTGGGGAAGATGTCACTTCTGAGATCACTTCTGAGATTTAGGGAGACTTGGATTCAAATCCAATCTTACTAAGTGACTGTGAGGTCATTTAACCTTTCCTTGATCTGCAGTTTTTCTCAGTTCCAGATTCATACTAAATGTTCAATGAGTGTCATAATAACCCTGAGGTGGCTGTAGGATAAAAGGGAGGAAAGGGGGGAGACAGCTCTCCCTATTCCCCCTAACCCATATACATGAACATTTCCTTATTCAGTACCTGTTACACTCAGGCTCCACTCGCTTTCCATACCCAGTTTCAAGCAGATAGATATCCTCCTTGCCTTGGGTTTCCTCCCTTTGGGAGGCATTTAGCGCATAACAGAAGTGATAGTTGCATCTTTTTATCTTAAAACCCTATTTGCAGTTCACAAGCATTTGTTCCCTTTCTCTTGTGCCAGAAGTAAAATAATCCCAAACAAAATGTTAAGAAAATTATTATATAACACTTTCAGATACAGAATGGCTAAGAAAATTGCTATACGGTGCTCTTAGACATACAGTGACCATGGACAAGTCAGTTCTCATTATTCTAATGTGCAGACTTAATAACATTTTATCTTGATGAATATCTGGGTGTATAAATAAATACTAGATGTGAAATGACTTTGAAATATAAAATGTAACTGGAATGTGAACAGTATTAGTTGAGTCTTTGGTACTTTGAGCTCTTCTTTCTGGGGGTGTCCAGTTTAGCCCTCTCCTATTCAACACCTTCAAAACATTTTTGTTCAGGAAATATCAAAGCATTTGGAAAAGTTTTAGCCACAGATTTATCAGTTGCTCTCCAAGTTGAATCCAATCCATATTTGGACTTAATTAACATGGGCCAACCATATGTGTGCACATTTTTCTGAAAGGACCAGGCACAGATGGGAACAGATATTGTATTTTTGTCCTTCCCAGCTAGTATTGCTCAATGCATATGGGTATTTTCTGTGATGCCTTTATAATGTTTGGTAAACATGGACCTTCCTAGTCAGCCACTGGCATTTTAGTCAAGGGAGAGGAGTAGAACAGCCAATGAACCAACAGTGATGTGATGCATCTCCTCCAAAACCCAAGGTCAGCAGTGAAAAACAAGTCTTATATTTCTTTGAAATTAATTAAGAGGATAGAGTCTAACCATACAGCTTAGATCCAGGGTGGGGTTTATGGTCAGCCCTAGACAATATTGAAAGAATGATTTCTCTCTGGTGTCCTAGCCACACGGTTCTGAGCCATGTTTTCCATCCAGCTTCATCCTTCCATTTAATACTCTCAGTATCAAAGTCTGCTCTTGGGGATATTGATAGGGAATCTGAGAATCCATCAACTCATATACACAAAGGAGGAAATTACGAACAGTATTTAAAACACTATTCTTTCCCTAGATTTGCATCTTAATAGTCATGGGAGAATTTAGCTAAATGTCTGTTAGTTAATTATATGTAGCAGCTAAGAGTTGGAAGGTGTTTGAGCAAGGATATGCATTGGGATCTTTCCGGAACTCCTAGTAATTTACACACCATGAATTTTCAATCTTTACTTATATGGAAAACGTTTCTAGGTGCAGCCACAGCTGTGCTTGCCCATAGATTAGGTGAATAGCTCAGGGCTAGAGTGAGCAGGACACTCGTCTATGCTTTCTATGATGAGTGAGTTCAAAGCAGCCATTTAATTACAAAGCTTTCAGAAGATGAGTTTAAAAATTTCATTCCTTGCCTGCCTTGCCAAAGTTGGACCAATTATTTTTGTTCTTCATAAATCAAGATCCTTTTGTGGGTACCTTGGGTTTTGATTTAGGAGCATCAAATGATTATTACAAGTCCTACTTCCCTGATACACTCGAAAGGCCCTCTCAGGGTCTAGGGCTATAAGGGTAGGTTATCTGTTCTACCCAACTGGTATGAGCACTTATCTAGGGCAACAAGGGAGTAATTAAAAGCCTTTAACTTAATTCAGTTATGTCTGATTGACATAATCTGGAAAGATTCTTTAAATGGGGATTTGGAAACAATTTTAAGTTGAAGAATAAATTCACAACTCTTGAGGTATATTCCATTGAAAGAATATATAAATAATTAATATATATTATCATGTAATATATAAATAATAATATTAAACTATGATCTCCTTCAAGAGAGAAACTGTTATTTCAAGTGTTTGATATGCACAGTGCCCAATAAACCCTTGTCAAAAATTGCTGAATAGATGTGCTAGATTACAACCCAGGTGGAGTTCTGTTTAACACTAATACCTTCTCACTGAGGACCTGGAGCTGGTCCTCCTCTGTGCTCTGTCCTCCTTCCTGACCAGTACCATGAGCTTTTTAAAATTTATGGCTGAGGTTCATCCAATGCATGTTACAGCCACCTCCCCAACTTCCTTTGAAATTTCTCGGTGGCTGATTTTCTAGTCTAGAGACCAGGGACAGTGCACTGATATACTGCCACTGCCCTGACTAGAGTTCCATTGCCTACCTTTGCACATTTGTGTGTTTTAATAGACATGGACTTGGTTTCCTCTCTGCAGCACCTGGAAACTATCCTCCTACCCTTCTTAGCAGCTTCCCCAGCTTCCTGGCCACACCCATCATATTATTTTCTTTTAAAAAATTATTTATTTATTTATTTATTTACGAGAGAAGAGACAGAGAGAGAGAGAGCAGGGGGAGGGGCAGAGGGAGAGGGAAATGGAGAGAGAGAATCTCAAGCAGACTCTCTGCCAAGCACAGGGCCTGATGTGGGGCTCGATTCCATGATCCTGAGATCATGACCTGAGCCGAAATCAAGAGTTGGGTGATCAACCGACTGAGCCACCCAGGCACCCACACACCCACCATATTCTTGGTTGCCAGTGGACTAACGTTGGTTTCACTGCCATGACTTTACCAGCATGCCTCTCTATTGTGACTGAGGATCATGACTAACACCTCTTGTCTTACAACCCCTGGTACAATCACTTAGAACTCTACTTGGGCCTAACTGTCCTGCCTTGGTTTCAAGTAGAAAGTATTATCTCCCAAAGAGAGTGCTAACATTACTGAAAAATTGCAGACGTCTTTCTCAATCTTCCTATTTCCCTTTTAAAATTTTCTCCTTTTACTACATCATGTTGACAGTAATTAAAGTCATCCATTAAGACATGCTGAAGTTGTGCTTCTCAAAATGTGCTCTAGGACACCAGCATCAGTATTACCTGGGCTGCTTATCAAGAGGGCCTGAGAACCTGCATTCAGATGCCCTTGATATGATAAAGGGTATCTTGATCAGACCACCAGCCTGGCAGTGTCTTTTAATCCACTGACTCCCTAACTCCTCCCTCCCCTCTCCCCATCTGTGGGTTGTATTAATGATGTACTTTTAACTTGACTTCTAACTTGCCCCCAGGCTACTTTCACTGAAGGTCTAGGTGGCTTCAGATGATACTCTTGTTTGATACTGGATGCACCCTGTCAAATCTCCCTGGCATTAGAATGTCACATGGTTCAGAAATTTCAAAGTACAACTGAGAGGAGAGATTCAACAAATCTACATTGTATCATAAGGCTGTCCTTATGTTCTTGGGGAAAGAGGGGATTGTGTTCGAGGATGCTGGATGACAAAGCCCAATGGGGGCAATAAATATGTCACCTATATACCCAGACAGCCAGAAAGTTCCTATTTTAAGAAGCATTATTACTTGCATTTAAAATTCTCATTATATTCGAGAATGCAAATTCACCTATAAGAGGAAATCCTTTAAGCTGGTCACCTTCACTGACAGTTTAGAATCATAAAAATTTTGAACAAGATAGGGTTGTGGGTGGAGAATGAGGCCAGGAGATTGATTCAAGGTCAAATAGCTCTTTATGGGTAAACTGGGTCTACCACCTAGGTCCCTGAATCCCCAGTCAATGATACTTCTACTCTGTGAAGCTACCAGGAGAGGCTAGAGGAATTTTTAAAAGAATAGATCATGAGAAGTCTGGATTCCTGAAGAAAAATGAAAGGGGTATCCCTGAGCAGGTACAAGGCAACTAAGGTGTCTACAACCTACTCTGTTGACTTTGCAGACAAAAGAGGATGATAAACTACTAAGATTTTTTTTCTAAGGAGAAAATGTAGTAGAGTGGAAAATAAATAAATGGATCTGACATCAATTAAAGTTGGGTTCAAATCTAACTTTGGTCACTTAATGGTTTTGTAGCTTTGGGAAAATGGCTTAACCTCTGAGCTTCAATTTGCTTATCTCAAAAACAAAGAGAACACTGCCTTATGTGATGGTATTCCATGACTGTAAAATAATAAGAGTGCTTGACCTACAGCAGGTGCTCAGAGAATTATGATTATTAATACTATCATTGTCATCACTTAAATTTTTATTTTTCCTTAATAAGTATTTTAATGCTAAAAAAAACTCACCATAGGTCCTGTTCCCTCTGTGGGGTTTTGCAGCGTGCTACATAGAGTGTGCTAAGCGTTGGCCCTAACAGAGGAACAATAGTAATATACCAGAGACTCTTGCTTCTCCTGAAAAACACAAAAATATCCCTTTGTCCTTCCTCTCCAAGCAAGACAGACTACTGTAACCATGAGAATCAACTCTCCCAAAATAGTACACTAGCAATCTTTGCTTCAAGCAAACAGATCACTCATTAAAATTTGTATTTCTAACCTGAAATTTTGTTTTTTTCTTCAAATGGCTTTATTCCCCCCTCCTCTTTCATTGGGAATGAACTCCCAATTCTAACACTGAGTTCTTTATGAACCAGTAGTTGCTTCAAGAGTCAGGGAGCTTTCTGCTCACCATAACCATGGAAAGTTAAATGATTAATTTGCATCTCTCTAGCTATGTGAGAACAGTCCTGGCCGTGGACCCAGCTATCTGTCCAAGGCTCAAGCACAGGTAGACTGAGCTTCCTGACTTTCCTTCAGCTTGATTTGCCTCACTTCTAGTAAGAACCAGCTAGCAACTTACAGAAGGGGCAAGCAAGCTTTGTTGGCTTCCCTTGCCTGTCTTGTAATTTGGCAACACCCTCTGGGCTCTGGTGACCAGGTTCTTCTCTTCTAAATCCACAGTCCTTTCCCATTTCCACAGAACAAAAGCCTGAAATCCTCCCATAGAGCTTTAGGATGCTGATTCATTCATTTGTTCCACAAATATTTACTGATTATCTACTCTGTGCCAGGCACTGTTTTAGATGGTAAAAAAGAGAGTTCCAGGCTTTGTGGATCTTGCATTGTAATAGGGGAGAGATACATGTAAGGGTAACTGAAACAGTTCACAATGTCTGCTACTATCAGTCATTTAAACTTTGAGTAAGGTATAAACCCAAGAGCCGGTTTCATGGGCAAGGTAAACTGAACAGGGGAGGAATAAGGAAGGGATGTGAGATTTGGGGAGACTGACTTCCTGTGCTTCATTTTATTTTTTTTGCCTTTAATATAGAAATGGGTACTCAGTCTTCTTACTCTCAGTAAAGTAACAGGGCCCCTGTAAGGGAACTTTATTCTTTACCTTGTGCAAACAGGAGCAGGGATACCCTGAATGCATGCATGTCCACTGCAGTGACAGTGGGGGAATGTAGTAATAATGCTTCAGGAAATGAGTTATTTAACAAAAAACGAATGGAAGATGGGTGGTCTCAGCTCAGTGCCTTCAGGTGCAATGCCTTAATATTTTAGATCATGGGGAAGAAGAGAGCATATCTGATATGCTGTAGGCAGTACCTGCCAGCAGAAAGTCTGAGTTGCAATTCAAATATTTAATTCTGTAAGATCCACCAAAATAGATGGAGAGCATCTATTTTGGAGGAAAAATTGTTCACGTTTTAGTATAATGTTGTGTCAGTCTTATTTGGTGCAATTTCTACACCTCAGTAGAGATAACCAAAATAATATCAAGCTAATCCCCCCAAAGTCACATTTTTAAAATAAAAAAATAGCTTAAAAATAAAAACAGTGCTGTGGTACTTCCTTTTGAAGGTTCTTTCCAGGGAAGAGAGCACAAGGAAAGTTCTGGAGTGATGGATATATTCTAAATCTGGATGTGGGTGCTTTTTAGATAGGTGGATAAAGATGTAAAATATCATCATGCTCTCTAACTTAAGATTTATATGTTTTTACTGTGTTTAATGTATACTCCAATGAAAAAGGGAAAAATAAGTAGAGGGCAAGTCTGAATTTCAGGCCTGCAGATGTGTGGTAAACAAGACATCATAAATTATGGGCTCTGTGACCCATGAAGGGATTGATTAGGTCTTTACAATCTTTTTCCATTTGCTCAGCTAATGACATGATGTAGCAAACTATGAACCGTTAACTTTTCTCCTTGTATTGGTGCCCATTGGGTTCCAATACAAAACCTATTGAGAAAGGAAATTAGAAAAACAAATGAGGAAGAAGGAAAATACCAGCTGAGTTCTCAGCTGAGACAGAATTCAGAGAGAGTTTCATGCTTGTTGGGAATTTCTCTCAGTGGGGTTTTCCATACTGTTCATAGTTTTTACCCTAAGAATTCTGGGTCCCTGTAGGATTGTGAGATCTTCCACAAAGGCAAAAATAATTGTGTGTGAGACCTCTTCTCCCTAAATAAATGTGAAAGGTTCACTTCACAAAAGAATCATATTCAGCAAGCCTATGATTAAGAATGTTAAAACTGGGTTGTTTCCAATAGCAAACGAATGGTTGCATGTTTTTTAAAGCTGTATTCATTTCCACTATTATTATTTTCTAACTTCTCAAAAGTAAACTTTTCAAAATCATGATGAAATTTCCAGTTTCTGGTTTTGATTCACTTAAATTATGCACATGACCCCTGATTGTTTTTGTCAGATGAACATATTTTTTATTTGATGAAAATATTTCCATTTTAAAAATAGAGAATAGATGGATTCTCATTGTGTTAATAACAAAACCCCTATTCATAGATCCTGCTGAGGTCTTTTCCCCCTTAATAAAGTGCCAGGTTTTAGAAAGTTTTGATTACTAGAAATTTTCATTTTGATTCTTTTACTCTGCCCCTAAAGAGTTCATGCCATTAATCTCAACAATATTGTGTTTTCCAAAAAATAAAGTATTGGTGTGGGAAAAAAATCTAAATATCTATATCTCCATTTATATCTATCTCTAAATGAACTCTATGATTGACAAAAATTATATTTCCTGTCTAAAATGTTATTTTTAAGTCAGTTGTTTAGAACTCAGAGCTATTTTTTTTTTCCTTTAGAAACATGGTATTTATGTTCTCAGAACAGCCCACAGAAGCTAGGTAATTTGTTTAGCAATGAAGGTGAAATACTGTATGTTTATGGCATAATTTTAATAATAATAAAATAAAGCAAAGGATTACTGAGTAAGACAGAATTTTATAATTTTACCTTTCAGCTATTGTTTGAAGACAGGCATGTTTAATTACATGAAGATGGACATCTTCAAATAAATTATACTTGTCAACACAGATAATGCTGAATAAAGAATAAAAACAAAACATGAATCATCCAACCAAACAGAAATACTTACTTTTAACATAGTGTTGTGTTTATTTCCAAGACTGAAAACTTATTTTTACATAATTGAGATTATAATGCACTGTTTTGTATCTTGCTTTTCCCAATCATTCTTGTATTTTCACAAAAATCTGAAGACTGTCAGCATAGATTCTTCACCTAATCTGACTTCAAATCCCAAACATTTTTTTCTTTAACATAAATGTGCCCCTACTTTTTGTTTTGTCTTGGCTTGCATGGAATGTATAAAATGAAGCCAAGAAGGGAAAAAGAGAAGGGAGCCAGGAGAGGAGAGCAAGAATGAGCATGACAGTAAGGAGAGTTTAGGTACCCGTGCAAGCCTCAGAGGGTTCTATGCATGTAAAAGATGTCTGAGAGAAAATGAACAAAATCTGGAGCAGCGAACTTTAGAATAACAGGGATGCTAATATTAGAGCTAAATGGGAATAAGCATCATTTTATCCTATCCCATCCTTTGAAAAGGAGATGAATGTTTATTGAGTTTAAGATCTTGCTTAGGGGACAGAGAGTGTTTGAGGCAATACTGGGAAAGGAACCTAGATCTGTTGATGCTCAATTTCCTTCCTTACATATCTGAGGTCTAGAAAAATTGAAGAGGAAGAGGTGTGCATCATCTCCTTGAGGAATAAACAAGGAAATGGCAAAAGAGATAGCAGCTCAGTCAATATCCTGATACAAGGCATGGTCAGAGCTGCCTGGAGCTCTGAAAAGTTAAGGAAAGAGGAAAGAAGGAGTGGAGTAGCCTTTCTTTGGTGCAGAGAGGTGAAGACTATGTATAAGCTACCATCCTTAAATGATTTTTTAACTCAAGCATTACTTGCTCCAGATTTGTCAAAATTCTAGAATAAGTGCTACAATATATTGTGAACCTATCCATGTGGGTTAGCAAAGGAAGAGTTAAACATTTGACCATTTGATGGAAGGAGAACCAATGCCTATCACAACCAATTACACTTATCACATCATTTACTGTCCTTGAAGCGAAGTCCACCTGTCTCAAAGTATAACTCTAAAATAGTATAAGCTTTATGTCTTTTGGACATCAGTGTGAGTAAGAGTCCATTGTTGTCATATGATACTATTTCTCAGCACTCTTGTTGATTCTAAAATAAACTTGAGATCACTGAGGTGGGAGTCAGAGGCTGGAAGATGGGAAATAGAGAGTAATGACTACTTGTTCACTTGAAAAATAGAAAGCATTGCCTTGTGTGGAGCTTAGATTTCATTATTTGAATCAGTGTCACTTTGCTTAATGCCAAATGTTGATTTGTTTCTCAAGATTCAGACCTCGCAGATCTAAAACTTGTTTTTAATTTTTTTTTCTTTGCTAAGACTCACCTTGACCTTATCCTGTCCCATGGACTTGAAGAATTTTCCAATGGATGTCCAGACTTGTACAATGCAGCTGGAGAGTTGTAAGTCCACACTGTTGAAATGACTGCCTGCTTGTTTTAACCAATGACCCGGTTCTTTTAGTGTGTCATTAAGAAGAAAGGACCCAGAAGACTCATTCTCTACCTATTACCAAATCCCAAGGCCCTAATGGAACGATAAGCAAGTGTGCATGTCTCATACACAGACAATCTTTCAAGTAAAATGCCAAATAACTCTCTCTTCCTCAAAAAACAAACCCGATTTAGTAACCTTTATTTGAAATGCAAATGTCTCCTGGGAAAATTAAGATTATTAGTCATTCAATCTCTAAAATGAATCACTTTCTCATCAGAAAATTGTATTTCTTTCTATCTTATGCTCATATAGACCATCACCCCAGAGGAATTTTGTCAGGACGGGATAACTGATTTGAGGACAAGATACAGGGACCTTTGCCAGAGGAGGATACAAGAACAGGGGGGCCAGAGATGATATGGGAAAAAAGGCATTTCCCTTAGATGGGCAGTGGATCCACAAAGGCATGGGGAAGAAAATAGAGAAATGTAATTTACTTTATCCCCTTTTTGCCCTAGCCCTGATGTCACTGACATCTTTGACACATGCCATACATTGCTGATGCCTCCAAGGTAATGGGATTTTTAGGCAAGAGACATGAACATTTTTTTGGCTTGTTCTGTCACTTTCTCTGTAAAGTGCAGAGAATAATAAGCAATACTGACCTACAGGGATGTTAGGAGATTTAATGAAGCAAGGGCAAGCAAATACTTTTAACTTCTTGGTTTAGAAAAATAATAAAGATAAAAAGACACATCAACTATTATTTAAAAAGAGGCAGTGACAGGGTTTCCTTCTGATCACTTAAAATCACTGTAGATTTCCCTTGAAACTCCCTACAGAAATAAACAAAAATAATGAAATGTCTTTGTTTTAAGAAGCTGTCAGGGACAAAATGAGAATTTCTGATTTATAATAGGCTTTATGTATTTATTTGTTTCCCTATTGCCTCTTCTCTTGAGAAGAAAGTTGAGAAAAACATTTTCTTATATAATGGTTCCTTCTTTGTGTCTCCTTTCCTGCCCCAAATTCTCTCCTGCCTCAACCCAACACTTATATTCTCTGTAAAACAGCAAGCATAGCTGTCATCTGAGGCTCCCCCAAGACTTAAAAAAACTTCAATTAGTAAATATGCTTGGTCCTTGCAGGCCCTAGAAGTAATGAAACCAAAGCAGCCGCAAAGTGTTTACCACTAACTTTGAATTATTCCTTCCTCTTTTACCCTGGTATTACTTACTTCCTCCTTCCCCATCTCCTTCCCTCGTCTGTCTGCCCCAGTCTGGTGCTTCAGGATGGCTGACAACAACTATTACTGTGGTGGCCAGTAAGAAGCTGACCAGATAAGGATATAGGGTCACACGGATATGGGGATATGAGCTTCTCGCATTGGTTGGAGAAACCCAACAAGTACTCATATAGTGTTGCAGTGCAAGAGACAGGGTTGGCCATTCTCTTTGTGGAGCATCAATACTTATATAGGCTCCTCTTTTTAATTCCCAGCTTTTCATGTTTTATTTTTTGGCTTTGAATAGAAAAGGTGGCTCAAAGAAAGAGGAAAGTAGATTCCAATTAACCTTTTCATTGATTTCTGGGTAGCTTTGGTGAGTCACTATCTTGCAGTAAACAAGAATCTATAAACTCAATAAATATGCTGAAGTTATTGGCCCACCAAGACCTCACATAATATCCCTTGTCCTCCTCACTCTCATTTTAGAGTTCAATATCACAAAGAGGGAAGGGAGAGAAAAGATGCCTAAAGGAATAGCAGCCTTCATTTCTGGGGTACAAAAAGATCCAGAAGCACTTAACAGATAATGACCTAGTTAGCAGGAGCTTGGAAACTAAGAGCTAACTCTGGTTTACTAAACTGATAACAGTCTTAACTTTGGATGGCTCAGGATTCATAGAACAATATGACCTTATATGATGGAGAATCTGTTTTACTTCATATTAATCATTGTGATGAGTGGGCCCAGTTAGCAAGATACTAGCACAAATGGATATTCCTGATTTGCATTATTCCACAACTTCTTTTTAGGTTGCTTGTTTACATCTCCCCCACTTGGTAAAATAACCGAGGATTGACCATAAGAACCTTAACATAAGTTTTCTTTTTTTTTAATTTAAATTTAAGTAGCCAACATATAATACATCATTACTTTTTGATATAGAGTTCATGATTCATTAGTTGCGTATAACACCCAGTGCTCATCACATCACATGCCCTCCTTAATGCCCATCACCCAGTTACCCCATCCCCATACCCACCTCCCTTTCAGTAACCCTCAGTTTGTTTCCCAGAGTCAAGAGTCTCTCATGGTTTCTCTCCCTCTCTGATCTCTTCCCATTCAGTTTTCCCTCCCTTTCCCTATGATCCTAACATAAGCTTTCTGAAAACAAAGCTAAAATACCCTAGAAGAGGGGCCAAGTTTACAATGGAGGTGTTTTAGGCAGGAGTGTGATTAATTCATTCTCATTTAATAAAAACAGAAGAATGCTTTTCATTTGAAATACTAAGACTAGTGCCATGAATTAGATTGTCTTACTGGATTGTCACAGACACAACTCCTTCTAAAATAAAGACAACCTTCAAAGGATTTTTATGTTCATTTACTTGTTTCTTCTTCAGAAAGATTTAGTAAATTAAGAGGGCAGAAGAAAATGGACTTTATAGATTCCATTCTCCCATTACACAGAAAAAATCATTCAGAAATAGCTTGCTCCCTTCAATTTCTTTGGCTCCAATGACATGTAGTTGTCACGATGATTGTAGCTCCTTTACTAAAAATGATCTTGAACTGATTGGGCATGTGTCTGCTTTAGATGGTTTCCTTGTTTGTTCTTTACATGGCTAGACTTTCAAGCTTTCCTGGAAAGATGCATTAAGTTTTTCACTATGATTTGTTTACTCCAGTTGGGTACACGATGAATGACCTGATATTTGAGTGGTTAAGCGACGGTCCAGTTCAAGTTGCTGAAGGACTGACCCTGCCTCAGTTTATTTTGAAAGAAGAGAAGGAACTTGGCTACTGCACAAAGCATTATAACACTGGTAAGTTTACTTTCAGCTGCTAAACCCAAGTGGGCTCTATCTGCAGCGTGGGCTATATATCACATCACCTTGATTGCTATATCTTTACCAAGAAAATGGAGCTACAAGGCATAGACCTTGGCTCAAAACCCCCTTTACAGATAAGATGCCTGCACCCTCTGGAATAAGTCAGTGAGCACAATAGATAATTTCTCCAAAATGGAGACAGAAGAAAAAAGATTTGGGATTCTTTTGCTGTTCCCTTGCTGACCATGTGCTGTCAAATGAGTTTGAGGAAATGTGTACAAGACCTTGTATATAGTGCAGGAAACGTATAAATTCTGGCCCGTTCCCGGCGTCCACTCTTGACATTGGATCCTCAGATCAGTTTGTACTTTCTGACTTAGTGGAAGAGAGGAATAACCACATAGGACTTTGTAAACCCAGAAATACAGTTGCTGTGCTCCCCAGTCCTTGACGGTGATAAGAATTTGGATGAAAACCAGCTGGTGGGAATTCAGCTGGTTCTAAAGCCATGCACTGTCGGTAGTGCTGATAGACACACAGGTCAGAGGGAGAATATGAGGAGGTAGTAACAAGTGAGCCTATGTTGTTACCTAGAAGATCATGCCTGCCCAGTAAAGTTGATGGCTTTTCCTACAAATGTCCCAGTCTTCGATACCACACAAGCTGATCATGGAGAGGCAAGCTAGACAGGATAGTTTGTTCAGTGACTGCTTCAGGTCCCTTGCTAAATAGAACATTCACGAACACTTATCCCAGTAGTCAATAGTGCTTCTTATGAAGTGACCAAAACCTGGTTCCAAAGTGTTTTTCCTGACGAAGAGGAATCCAACCCTATCTCTCATAATTTGTGTGGACTAAGCCAAATTACCTTCCAGGGTTCTGTCTCCAAACCAATTAAGGGGGAAGAAAAGTGGCAAGGGGCAGGAACACCTGTCTCTTAACTGTATGTTAAAAGTTTTAATATCTTTGTATACACTCTTTTTATAAGTACTGTAACACTGTAAACAGATTTTAGGAATATTCTAAATGTCCTCAAGCAACTACCCAGAAAGCTAGGAAATTGTTACAAGGACTAGATTATATGCATGTCATATACAAATATACATTTTTCTCTTATTATGGATGGCCACAAAGATAGATACACAATTATCCAAATAATTTGAGGGCCCCATGTGAACTTTACTATTTTCAACTGTTACATATTATGCGTTATATATTATATGCTATATATATATACTGCAGGTTATGTACTGTATGTTATATATTACATATTATAACCTCACAAAATGTGACTATTTCTACTTGTCAGTTTCTGATTGTCTTGCAAATTCTGAAGCTCTGTCTAAATAATCAAGCTACAAGCACAGATTTAGAAAAATCATTCAGTCCAGTGACTCTTTTTTTTTTTTTTAAGTAGGCTCATGAAGGGCTTGAATTCACAACCCTGAGATCAAGACCCGAGCTGAGATCAAGAGTCAGATGCTTAACCAACTGAGCCACCCAGGCGCCCTTAGTCCAGTGACTCTTAAGATCACTCATTCTCACAACTGTTAATTCCATTACTGGTTGAGTTGAAAAAGAGTTGAATTGGTTATGTAGGGTTAGCACTTTGTGCAATCTTCCAAATCCACCTGTAATGCTCTTAAAAACTAAACAGTGGGAGGCTAGAATGGGAAAGATAAATTCAAATTGGATCTTAAATCATTATTTCCTTCTTTCAGGAAAGTTTACCTGCATCGAGGTTAAGTTTCACCTGGAACGCCAGATGGGATACTATTTAATCCAGATGTACATCCCCAGTCTGTTGATAGTCATTTTGTCCTGGGTCTCCTTTTGGATAAACATGGATGCAGCCCCTGCTAGGGTTGCACTGGGCATCACCACTGTCTTAACAATGACTACCCAGAGTTCAGGTTCCAGGGCATCTCTGCCAAAGGTAAGAAGTCTCCTCACTTGACAACAAGTGACAGGAGGCGGGGGGGGGGGGGGGAGGGAGGGGTTGTCAAAGGTCTTCTGGGCTGGAGAATTCTGTGAAGACAGAAATGTTTGCCATCCTGTGGTACTGGTGGAGGTGCAATGCAATAAGAGAATGAAGAGCTGAGTTTGAGAGAATTAGAGCTCTGAGGACATGGGGGACCTTCCTGATCAGATCAATTAGGGGAGAGGAGAATCAGGGTTGAGAGAGAAGAGGAATGAGTGAAGGCAGAAACATGGCTCAGGAATTATGTCTAAGAAGCCCTTGAGTGCTTTTGACCTCATGTTGTTCATGAGCCATGAAGTTTGCAGGAATTAGAGTAAGATTGATGCAACTTACGCTGTACTATCAAGTATTTATTGGTGAGCCTATTGTGATTCATGTGCTCAGTGAAGTCATTTACAATAATAAGTTTGAATTAAGCTCCCGGAAATTTACACAGAAAAGCCATGTCAATGAGTATATATGAGAAATAAATATAAATATTAGAGTGCAGCAAAGTAGATACACAAATCTTTGTCATTCCTTAATTTGCCTTAATGGTTGACACACAATTATTTTCAAGTGACATAGTTACCTAGAGAAAGAACAGAGGAGTCTTCCAAGATGGTGAAAACTCTGACAACCATGGCGGGTGGACAGAGAAGCATGAGATGGATAACAGGTACACATAGACATTTTGTAGCACTTCAAATAATAATCCATAATGGCTGTATAATTTATTTTTATGTAAGGGCAGGCCCTCTATATTTGTAAATATTGCTTAAGCAAACAATGATAAATGTCCTGTTTGTGAAATGTCCCAGCACTCCAGAAGTGTACCTGTGTGTGTTTCCTTTTCACTGAGTACACTGAGCCGCTGGCTTCAATTTTCCAGGAGCGTGAGTTCAATTTAGTAATCACTGTACACTGTCTCATACTGGTTGGGCAGTCTCTCCAAAACCTAGTTCCAGCAAATAATTGAGGTATAATCCCCTATCTTTGCTGGCTTGAGCTTATGTTCAGTTGTGCGACATTTGACATAAGCTATGTCTAGCTTGCCTCTCCATGATCAGCTTGTGTGGTATCGAAGACTGAGAAAGGGATAAAAAGGGATAGATCCAGCTCCACTTTTTAATTTTTTTAATTTAATTTTTAATTTTCTAGAATAACAAATAGTATAAAATACTTGTATTTCTATTGAAATACAGATATCAGAAATACTAACTGCTTCCTTTTCATCTACATAATAACAAATCAATTTTACCTAATAAAAATTCTAATCCACAGTGTGCCCCAACCCAAACAGGTTCATTTGCTTATGACTTGTTAGTTATTAGTTCTAGCCATCACTGCATGCCATGCCATTGAACCTCAGGATGCACAAAACATGTAGTTTACAATTTAATAGATAGCTGAAGTATTGGTTACAAGTTGTAAGCAGATAATGTCAAAAAAGAAGACATTTATAGCCTCCAAACTCCCATTGCTATGAAAAAGTAGTCATTTAATTTCAAAATGGAAGCTTTTGTTTTTCTAAATTTGTTATTCATTCTTATTAGCTATTATGATTCTACATCAAAGGTCAACACTATTGCTAAATCAATGGTCACTGATCAGTGATCTTTGTCTGCAGAGGCAATCAGGAACTCAGATAAACTAAAAGATAGTATATTTAAAAGTCATTTTATACTTGGCTCTGAACTCATAGTGGTTATCCTTTAGCCATCAGTAGGTTTATCTTCCTACATATGTTCTTCTTGGGCTATTATTAAACATTGTTGGCTCTCAACTGACTGTGGGGAGATGTGACTCACATAGATTACAGTGAGAAAGGAAAATGGGATAAAAAGTGAGTCATGGAAAATAAAGAATTGACCATACACACACACACACACACACACACACACACACACACACACACACACACGTGTACTCATTTTAATTTATAAACACTGTAGTCCCCAAGCAGATGCCCCACTATGCTGATTGTACAGTTGTTCCAGAGCCTATAGCAATACCCTTTACAGACTAGGCATGCACCTTGCACTTTCAAAATAAGACATGCTTGTTAGAGAAAAAATAGAAGATACAGAAAATATCATTAACATTAACTATCCAGTAAGTAACTGTTGTTAAGACTTTGGTATATTTTCTTCCAGCCTTTCTTTGATGCACATTTGTAGGCAAACCCACACACATGAACACACAGAAAATTGGATCAAAACTGTCTAAAAAGACAATTATGTACTATCTGCCATTTCCATAGCATTAAAAATCTATCATGAACATACTTTGCAGTGACATAATAGCCTATCTGGCATATTAACAATCATTTATCTTACTATCTTGGATATTTAGGATTTTGTTATTTGCTTTTCTAAGTGTGATCATTATAAATATATTTGTATATGAGTGCTTGTGTCTCACTGTGTTCTAGAAGACATGTGTATATATTTTTTCAACTTTATTTTACAATGGAAAAAAGAAGAAATTGAGGATGATTAGAGCAAATGAGGGACAATCTGTAGGAAAATGCCCAATATCTTCCATTCAGGCAAAAATTTTGTCTTGTTCATCATGTTAACTTCAGCACCTAGTACAGTGTGTGACTTACACTAAATGATCAATAAATCCTCATTGAATGGATAAAGAAGTTAATGAACAACCATGTTTCCCCTTGTGAAACCATGTAGAAGATACACTTAACACAGACTCTATGCATAAATGTTTTACAGAAAATATTAGAGTTCTAATATATGGAAGAATCTCATAATAATATGACATATACCACAGAGGAATGGAATTTCTCTAAAGGACTATGTTTCCCTTTTCAGAAGTTCTCAAGTAGACTTTGGGAAGTTAAGAATATATCCACAAATACATATTTTGGAAATACAGGCAGGCCTCCCAGATCTAAATCTTAAAGACTTCTTTTCACTTAACCTCTCCAAGCCTGTTTCCTCATTTCTAAAATGAGAATAACCTTATCTACTCCTTTTAAAAATTGAACTAGGATGAGATGAGGTATTACTTATATAAATCATTTAGCCCAGTTTCTGTACATGGTAGGCACTCAATTCATTCTCGTTTTTATTATTTTTCCCTGTCCGTAATATTAGTAATATTAGAAGACTCATAAATGGCCTATGAGTAGAAGATACCATGTTCTTCAGATGGCCATTATTTGGTTATAATCATGATGCCAATGAGATGAGCCAAAGTTTGTCATATGCATGTGTGTGCGTATACACCCACGTATGTGTTTTTCATAGGTAGGCAATTTATTGAATGGGTTAAGCTCTAGAGCGGCTGAATAAGCAATGGCTCTGTTTTTCTCTAATCACTGCCATTAAACATCCTCAGTTGGTTCTATTTTCCCTGTCCCTGGAGGACACTTCAGAAAGATTCCATAGGGTCTCAGTTACTATATGCCGTGCCATTAGACCGAGAATGAACAAACATGTGTTTTACAATTTAATAGACAGCTAAAGTATTGGTGATAAATACTTTAGCACAGTCCTTTTTTTTTTTAAATTTATTTGACAGAGAGAGACACACGGAGAGAGAGGGAACACAAGCAGGGGGAGTGGGAGAGGGAGAAGCAGGCTTCCCGTGGAGCAGAGAGCCTGATGCGGGGCTCGATCCCAGGACCCTAGAATCATGACCTGAGCCAAAGGCACACGCTTAACGACTGAGCCACCCAGGCGCCCCTTTAGCACAGTCCATTATCAGGTTTTTAAAAAATCAGCTAGCTTGAAATAAAACTTCAGTCTCACAACCAATTCAATGTTCTTTTCCTCCCTTGCCCCCAGCCCAGGCCTAACCTTTGGCTTGAAGATGTCCGGCGAGGTGGACATGTTGTCTGTTCTTACCCTTGCTTTTCACAGCTCTTACCCTTGCTTTTCCAATTCTCTTCCCCACTCCTGTTGCTTGCTTCTCTACTTATTGAGGGCTGAGGGTGAAAGAGTGGATGGAAGAAAGTTGTACAAGACTAACACTATTGTATTTGAACTCTTGCCTTCTCTAATGGCAGGCCTCCAAATACTGGCTTTCTTGATGGTTGAACTTGAGTTCCTCGATAATTCCTGGGGATCCTGCACATTACACCATTCCTGGATGAATAATGCAATCTCTGGCTGGTGTCTTATAATTTCCTCTTATCTATCACTTCCTAGCAGCATATCCCATACAATTTCTTACTCCCCGGCTCTCCTTACTCAAGTAGATAGCCCTCCTGGTTGACACGTTTTGAAGATAATTCACATCTATCTTCCACACCATTTATTTGGCCCACCAAGAATATGTGTTCATTGCCTTGCTAAATAGTGGAAATGCAACTTAACTGTTAATGCATCTGCTTTTACCCTACCATCTTGGGTATTCTAGCTAACCTACTGCCTTCAGAATTTATCCAGGTAAGAAACAAGTATTGGTGTTCATTTTTTAGTACAAAACCCAAACTACTGAGGACACATGACAAGCTCTCCTAATAACACCTTTACTCTCTCATCCAGGAGCAACCTTTTGGAATTTCAGCAGCTCAGCAGATACATGACATGTGCAGGAGATGCCAGTCTCTTCTCTTACCAGGGTGAGGGTAAACCATCTTCTCCCCATCTTTAGGAGAATAGGGTAAAGGCCACAGCACTCTCAATATCCATGAATCCCATTACTTCAATTAATTCTTTTCAAATGTCTAGTCTTCTGTAATGGTACAGGCTATGGAGTGCAATCGTCTCTAGATAGCATTTGCTTTGTTCTAGCAAGTCCTGTATCCTTCATGCATATGTGTAGAGTCTCCCTTCAGAGTGAGGTTTTAGTTGACATCCTGAGACAAGAATATCCCATTCCCATACTATTATACTTATGAATGAACATACTTAATTTTAGAGCTTTAGTCCTATGAGGTAAGGACTCCATTGATGTCATCTGTTTACATATCACCACTTAGCACAACACCTGGATCATAGTAGATGCTCAGTAAAGATTGAGTTAGTAAATGAATATACAGTGTTAAAAAATTTATGGTCAAGTGGCATGCCAGGTGTAATTTAATTGGTGATTCATTCATCCATTCATTTATTCAACTAACAGTTATTGAATGTTTTCTCTGTGCCACCCATTGTGCTAGGGGCTAGAGAAATCAGAGATAAATAAAACATAGTCCCTGCCCCCATGAACTTGTCATCTAGTATGCTAGAGGCAGATACCTGGAATGGTGACCATTAAACAATGTGGAATATAAGGACATCCAGAAGCATGCCTAACCTATTAAATGAAGTAGGGAGAAATGGAGGGGGAGGAAAAGGGCTGGAGGAAGAGGGCAGAGAAGGAGGGAGAGAAGTAGTGTTAGGAAAATGGCCTGAAGGAGGGAGCCTGAGCTGAATTTATGAAGAAAATAAAATAGGTACTGTAGAAGGTGGCAAAAGTCTTTCCAGGCAATGAGGACTTCCTACTCATATTTGGGCTACACCTATAAAATAAGATTTTCTAGAAGACACTCTGGGCAGGTTTCCAACATGCTTCACAAATTTTAAGCACATTTCAAGTAGTGTATATTGATTCCAAGTTAATTTCCTGCTTTCCTGCCAACCAAAGCTTTTTGTGGTTTTTGTTTGGTTTGGTCTGGTTTTGTTTGGTTTGATTTGGTTTTCAAAAGTTCAATCTCTTCCCTAAATACAGGAAAATGAAATACCAGCATGGTATCTGTTCCATAGGTGCTTTCCCATTTGAAACTGTAAAATTGGTTTTTTAAATATACATCTCTGCCAACTTCCAAGAAGCTGTTCTGCTGGTAATGTTCTATTTGGAGCACAAAACTCCTAGTGGTAGACTAAAGGCTGGGTGTATTGTTGTCTTTTCAACCCACAGGAAAATATCAGGATGAATTGAAGGCTGTGAGACATCAGGCAGGCTTTGAGTGTGGCCAGAGTTAAACAATTAATTTTCCTTTACTTGTGTTTGCTATTATTGCTGAATGATTTGCAGCCACTCCTAAATGTGTCTTGAGTCCTCATTTGTAGCTGCAGCCCAGAGACTGTAGAGGTGAGAGCCAGTGTTGGTAGGGGACAGTTGGGATGATGTGGTGTGCAGGTGACTCTGACAGATCCTTAACCATCACCTCAAAGCAAGGATCCAGAGGTATTATCTTTGGCTATTATTAACCAAGATGCCCTATGTCCTATATAAGGAAATTTCCCCTTACTTTTCAGCCATCTGGTCAACTAAGACCAGCTGGACCATTTCAAGCAGCTGCCAAACCCAGGACAGCTTGAAATTTTAAACAAAAGAGGCCATAATCTTACCATGTTTGGTCTTGCTTTATTCCCCATGAGAATTTTTCTAGCTAGAGACTGCAGTAAGAGAAACTATGAAAGCAGCAAGGCTGATACCTACAGAAGTTTTGAAATAAGAATTTGTCTGGATGTCTGTTTTAACTCTAAGAAAATAAAGATGATTGCTCCTTGAATCAAGTACATCCCCAGCGAATTGGAATGAATCTCCTAGGTCAGATGGGTTTTTCTGGAAGAAGATGGGAATAATTTTGTCTTATAAAATCAGGATTTTACTTAGTCCTCAGATAAAAGGTTGAAAAGTAAGAAAGCCAAGCTTTGGCAAGTTGATCTGCAGGCCTGCTTGCTTTAGCCAGATGTCTGCATATATGGGAGACTACATAAACTTTCTCTTCCAGCATTTCCTGAGACACAGCAAATTAAAGAGTTGTTGATATAGTGAGTGTCTGATAAAAATATGCAAAGAGATGAAGTGCACGAATTCTTTTGAGACAGAGCTGGAGCACCAATGGCACTTTAGTTCAAGAATGTTGTTGGAAAGCTGACAGTGGGAAAAGCTACCCAGGCTGTGCTTCTGCTCAAGTCTTGATGAGGTTCATAAACCTTTTTTGGGATAGCATTTTAAGGGTCAGGATTATTATTTTTTTTTAATTTTAATTCCAGTATAGTTAACATAGAGTGTTATATTAGTTTCCAGCATACAATATAGTGATTCAGCACTTCCATGCATCATCCATTGTCCATCACAAGTGCCCTCCTTCATCCCCATCACCTATTTCACCCAGCCCCCCACCCACCTCCCCTCTGGTAACCATCAGTTTGTTCTCTTATAATTAAGAGTCCTGTTTCTTGCTTTGTCTCTTTTTTCCATTTGCTCACTTGTTTTGTTTCTTAAATTCCACATGAGTGAGATCATATGGTATTTGTCTTTCTCTGACTTATTTTCACTTGGCATTATATTGTCTAGCTCCATCCATGTCATTGCAAATGGCCAGATTTCACTCTTTTTTATGGCTGAATAATATTCTGATACACACGCACACACACACACACACACACACACACACATGCACACACATACACACATACATACCACATCTTCTTTATCCACTCATCTATCAAAGGACCCTTGGGCTACTTCTACTTCCATGATTGGCTATTGTAAATAATGCTTCAATAAACATGGGATGCATGTATCCCTTTGAATTAGTGTTTTTGTATTTTTTGGGTAAATACCCAGTAGCGTGATTACTGTATCATAGGGTAGTTCTATTTTTAACTTTTTGAGAAACCTCAAAAAGGATTATTTTGAACTCTCTCTTTCCATTTCACTAAAATGGGTAACTCTATCTAGGTCATACAGCCTAAATGTCTCTGGTTCTTATAAATGCCACACAGTGAGGGAAAAATCAACTATTATGGAACATGTACTACATAAAGAAACAGAACTTCTTAAGAAGACTGACACATACATAAACTAGATTATAATTTAGTAAAGTAAGGACAGTGGGGTAGATTTTTTTTTTTTTTTTTTTTACAAAAAATGGCTGTAATGATTCTCCTCTCTGTATCCATACCCTTTGGGTAACAGGCTCCTCCCACATTGTCAACTTGACTGTGTGACTTGCCTTGGCATGCTGGACAATGGCAATTGTGACATAAGCAGAGACTTCAAAAATGTTTGCATATTGTAGCTAGCTTTCTCCTGCTACTCTTGGGATCCCGTACACACTACCATGTGAATAAGGCCAGGCTAGCCTTCTGAATGATGAGAGACACGTGGCCCAGCTATCTCAGTTACCAAGATGACAGCCAGCTAACCACCACTTCCTTGCTCACTGCTCTAGGCACACTGGCCTTCCTGCAGTTTCCTGAATATGCCAGGCACATGCTGTCATCCCCGGGGCCTTTGCAATGACTGTTCTCTCTGCCTGGAATGCTCTGCCCCCAGATATTTACATGATAAACTTTTCCACCTTTTCCAAGTCTTTATTCAAATCCTGCCTCCTCAGTAAAGCCTGTTCTGGCCTTTATCACCTTACCCATGCCCTCATCCATACCCTGACCCAACTTTTCATTTTTTTTGCTTTCTCACTATACTTTATTACCTTATAGCAACCCTATGACTTGTATAAAACTCTATTATAGATTATGTTTCCTGTATATTGCCTGTTTCCCTTAGCTTGACTATGAACTCCATGAAGGCAAAGATCTTTATCTAGTTTGCTTCCTAAAACACCTAGCCTATAGTATATGCTCAGGAAATGTTTGTTGATAGAATGAATGAATGAATGAATGAATATATACATCTCTAAAGTCTATTCATTGTGAAAATTCCATCTAAATTTTCTCGAGGATACCGAACAAATAAAAGGAGCCCACATAGCCAGGGGCCCATCTTTCCTTAACTGGCTGGCTACTCATTACCACAGAGAATCCTGACTGCCTATGTTATGTTACTGTAACATAATTACATTATTTTCAAGTTTCACTTCTCCGACTGACTATATCAAATAGTGTTATGTACAGTTTTTGATAGCTGTTTCTCTTAGAGCAATGTAGCCAAAGAAATAATAATACAACAACAATGGTTTAGATGATGAGAGAGCATGCAGACAGACTATTTTTATCTAAGTTTTGCTTCCTCAGCACGGTCACAACTAATTTGGAAGTTTCTCAGTGTGCCAACGCAAGTGTCCATTCCCCCTTCTTGCTGCTCCAGTTTGTTTGGATGCAAGGGTGGCCTCTGAGTCCTGGTGAAGGCACCCAGTGCTCTCCCCATCCGAGCTCTCCACAGCCACTCTGGGCCACAGGTGCCATGCTCTACTTTTTCTTAGGGGCCCAGACACCAGAAAATACTCCCCTTTATTTACCTAACAAAAACCAAGTGGATTTTTGCTTTCCTCTGATTTTAACACGTCATCAAAGACTATCTGTGCATTTAAACTTAAGGAATGCTTTGGACTGCATCTAGGACTCGAGAGGTCATGAGCTCCAATCTGAAGCCAACTGTGTATAACCAAAGCACATCATTTTCCATCCCTCCCAATAACGGGGGGTGGGGGGACAACTCCATTTGCTTTCCAAAATTAACTATGCCTTAATGAAACTGGAGTAGTGAAATATTTTCTAAACTACATATGACTTGATCTTATAAAATCTCAAACTTTTGTGTTGTTAAAAGAGTCTCAGCAATCCTATTAGGGAAATGAAAACTGATGACATGAAGGTGAATTCACTTCTCATTTTTTGAGATCTGCTTGAAGTGGGGGCACCTGGGTGGCTCAGTGGGTTAAGCATCTGCCTTCGGCTCAGGTTATTATCCTAGGGTCCTGGGATGGGGCCCGGCATCGGCGTTGGGCTCCCTGCTCAGTGGGGAGTCTGCTTCTCCCTCTCCCTCTGCCCCTCCACCCGCTGGTGCCCTCTCTCTCAAATAAATAAAATCTTAAAAAAAAAAAATCTGCTTGAAGTGGATGCCACTTCTTACATGAAGCCCTCATGAAGCTCCATAAAATGTAAATGGCTGTTTTCCTTGCCTCCACAGTACTTCGTGCTTTATATCAATCATTGCATTGCATTTTGGACTCCTGGCTTAGTGATTACGGCCCATGTGTCCCTGCCCTACTTGAAATCGTGCGACTCTGCATAACCTGTGTGACTTACACAAAAGCAGCCCTCAGTAGTTACTGCTGAAGTACTGTAAGAAGACCATGTTCAACAGTTTCTGATGTTCGGTGATCAGAGTAATAAGAATTACTGCCGGAGCTTAATGGGCCTGAAAAGAAAGTGTCACTAAAGCAGAGGGTCTCAGACTTTGCTGCACGTTAGAATCAGCTGAGGAAATTTTCAAGCTTTCTCAGATTTCACCACAGACAAATGAAATCGAACTATGTGGCAGTAGGGTCCAGGCATCAGAATTTAAACAAAATGTTAATGTGTAGCCAGGGCTGAGAACCGCGGCTCTGAATTTTGTTTGGCGTGGTCCGGGGAAATGTTTTCAGTGTTTATCATGTACCAGAATATATATATTCACTTGAACTTCACAACAACACTCAGAACTAGATACTATTATTATCCTCACTTTGGAGATGATGGTACCAATGCACAGAGGAATGAAGTAACTTGCTCACGTTCATACAGAGTGAGATCTGTTGTTTAAGCCTAATGACTACTCATGGCGCCACAGCATCTTTCATAGTTAACAGTTGCGGAGTTCCTTCCACGTGCCTGGCCCTGTGCTAAACCCTTTTACAGAGGCCGTGTCACTGCAAACAGATAACACAAGCACGATTTTGCATCATCAGGTAACAGGTAGGGAAATGGAAACATAAAGAGGTTAAGTAATTTGTCAAGTTATTTTTCTAGCAAGCGAAGAACTAAGATTCAAACCACTGGTCAATTCAAATCCTCCTGAAGGAAGAACTAAGAATTTTAAGTTCCAACACGCTGTCCATACCATGCTAATTACAGGTGGAAGTTTTGACTGTGAGAGGAGTTATTTTCCAGGCTCTGAAATCCCTGTCTGTGGCTATGCATATTGTATTCACGGGGTACTGAATGCAGTTGGCAACTTTGTTCATCATTTGGATGGAGAGACAATGCTTGCCTGATTGTCCTCTATCATATTATGAAAGGACTTTTAATGGCTCCTAAGGCTTCCGTTATGCGGTCCTCCTCAGCAGACTCTCTGACTGAACTCAGTTGCTGTTTATTGCTTCGGTCAGCTGTAGGCATTTTAACCATCATTTTCATCAGCTCACAGGTATGATTATGTTAAGAGCCCCACCGGACATAAGCCATTATCTATCATTTAATGCCAACTAAAAGGTTGAACAAAAGCAGATTGGGTGATCGTCGACAACAAAACGGTTAAATAAGTTGTGGCCTATTCATACAATGAAATACTAGGTACAAAAATGTAACAACTGCAGGCACACTTAACAACAGAGATGAATCTCTGTCAAACCTAATGTTGAAGAAAAGTTAACAAGCACAGAAAAATATGTTCGCAGGCAAAATTAATCTAGGGTGTTTGCACTAGATATGGTGGGATTTGGGAAGTAGAGAGGGATTAGTGACTGGGGGGGACCACGAGGGATTGAGCTTCAGGGGTCAAGGAATGTCCTATTTCTTGACCTGGGTGGTTATGTGGGCATGTGCATTTTGTGGTGATTTACTGAACTGTATAGCTGTGATCCTGGTACATTGTGTTTCCAATATAAATGGCACATTTTGTTTCTAAGAAGAGGAATAAAAGTTGTTTGGTAGAGCAAAAAAAAATACAGGTTCCCCAAATGAGCTTACAAGAACGTTTCGGCACAAAGCCATTCTTTTTTCTTTCTTTCTTTCTTTTTTTTTCAATTTTCTTTTTGATCTGGTACTTTAAAATATTTTAATACAGAGGTTTTAAAAAAAACGAGATTGCACAAATAATGAAGAAACAATAGAGAATACTGTTTCCTCCTCTTCCTTTTTCAGAACAAAAATCACAAAAGCTGATATTTATTGACTCTAGGTTCCAAACTTGCTACAAAGTGCTTTTCATTCATATATTATTTAACCCTCTCCACAATCCTATGAGCTAGATATTATTAGTCCCATTTTCGGGATAAATAGATTGAAACTCAAGGTTGTACAACTAATAAGTGCCAAAGCCAGAATTCAAACTTAATTGGACCCTACTCTATTCCTTTCTTACTATGCTACTGTCTTCATTTTATAGTCACCTAATGTCCCTTCAGCCTTTAAAATGGATATCCTTTACGACTGCTGCAATTTATATGCTTGAGGGTTGACTGAAGAGGCTCAAAGGATTCGGTAACCTAGAGATCCCTTCCATATTCTTACATTATGAGACACAGTGTTGACGGATCATAATGAATTTTCCATCCAGTTCTGACTTCTCCCCGGAACAGTCTCACCCTTTACGTTGCTTCACGCTGCTGTTCCCTGCTCACTTGCTAAACAATCCTTTCTTATGAAAAGGGAAATTAACAGCTTTCTGTCACTGGAGAGAATTTGAAGGTCCAAGATATTAAACAAATCGGTACCTAATAGTGTTTCCCGCCTTATGTAATCCTAATGAAAAGATCCCTAAAAAAAGGAATGAACGTTTTGTAATTGGCTCATAGAGAAGACCATTTCCCTTTACCCATAAACTTGTTGGTTCCAAACCATATGCATGGGTTTCTCTTTTTGTGGGACTCCATAGAAAGTATGGTCTGCAAATATGCAAATACATTATAGGACTAGTCTTTATTCATTCAGTTTTATTTAATATTCATAGTAGAGCCTGTCTTCTAAGATGCACTTTTTCCTGTTTTCACAGCTCTGAGTTTGGGTTGCAGCTTAAAACTGAAGGCAAATCACAGTTTAATTAGAGATGTTTTTCTTTCTCAGTGGCGTGTAAAATAACGACACATCTTCCAATACTGGCATCTTAGGTGTAATGAACCACTGTACTGAACTTCTTCTAGAGCCAGCCACTATGCTTGGCACTGGGCATATAGAAGTAAGCAGGATATACATGTGCCCAGCCTTCCTGAGAGCCCACATCCCACTGGAGTTACACAAATTGAGTATGTAATTAGCTGATAATACTGCAATGCCCCCTGAATGATCAGGTTTTCTAATCTGGTTGTGGGAACAAGTGCTATCCTCGGCCCTGTGAGAACACCAGATCCCCTTTCCTCTAGTTCTTTATGGCTATTCTTTCCCTGGCCTTATTTACTTTCCTCACGGGAGTACTTTGCTGACTGCTCTGGAGGAACCTTCTTCAGACCTCTGGAACTCATTGTCTGTCTCCCTTGGCTCTTCTCTCCATTCTGGCACTCTACCCTGTGAACTCTAGACTCCGTGGACTCCCAGACCCTCAGCTTCAGCTCTTCAATTCTGGGAGTTTGTTCATCCTCTCTGCATCATGACCTGAAAGGTCTCTCAAAACAGTACACTGCAGCAATAGCTGGACTGACTGCATCTGTTTTCCATCTTTTAAGGATCACTATCCTTTTTGCCTGATGTCTAGTGCCTTGAAATCCATTTTCTTTCATGTTTTCTCCAGAGTTTTTTTAGTGATTCAGGATGGAGGGTAAATCTGGTCCCTCTTATTCTCTCTTGGCCTTAAGTGGAACTCACTGATGGTTTTGAGTCCATGATTTATTTTTAAAATTTGACATGGGATGTAAATAAATTGAATGTGACAATTTAGATAATGAAATAATTATCAGAACAAGCATTAGCTTGTAATGCTAAGAGTGCAGTGGTTCTAGTCAATGAGTCAATGAAGACTGCATTTATTAACACATGGTCTATGAACTCTAAGACCGAGAACAAATGTTTTGTAAAGAAATTAATAATTAGGACGTATGGGCATGAATATTAATATCCTAATGGGAAAATTGGTTTTGCTCTACAAAATGTTTCATCAAAAGATGTGCCTCAAAGTGATATATTCCAACATATTTAGGATTATAGTTGACTGATAACTCTTGACTCTTTTTTTATAACACACTCTGGACTGCTTTGGGAAGAGGGGGCCTTAACCTCCCATTCGGCAACTCCTCTCTACAAGTCAATTTCTCTTGATTGTCCCTGCTTGCCCCCCGTGGATGCAGTCACTAAATCACATAATTATTTACTTCATTTAGGCTTGATTTGATTCAATAAATACTCAAGGCACACCTACTATGTTAGGCATTAAGTAGGTCAAAGTAAGATAAGTCTCCGCCCTTGAGGAATTTATGATCTAGTACAAGAGTCAGCAACTACTCTCTGCTGATAGTCTCCGCCCTTGAGGAATTTATGATCTAGTACAAGAGTCAGTCTCCGCCCTTGAGGAATTTATGATCTAGTACAAGAGTCAGCAACTACTCTCTGCAAAGGGCCAGATAGTAAGGATTTTAGGTATTGTGGGCCATAAGGTCTCTGTCGCAACTAAACTCTCCAGCTATGGCATGAAGACAGTCACAGACCATACATAAACAAATGAGTGTGGCTATATTCCAATAAAAAAAACCCTGACCTCATAGGAAGAAGCAGAGATACAAAGATGACCAAAAGCAAGTGCTACGGGATGTCACAGAAGGGAGATACATATCTTAATATCAGGTTTGTAAAAACTGAATGATTTAATGGAGGCAGCAATATTTGACTTCATGTATTAAGATTAGATAGGATTACAATAAGCAGAAATGACAGAAGACTTGAAATAAATACCAGAGATGAGTAAGCACCGAAGATTTGGGGGGAGAAGTCATCCTATTTAGCCAGAATGTTGATTATACTCAGGAGTGAGGTAGAAAAATAAGGAAATGTAAGGTCTCTGGGCACCTTCCCCAGTCCCCAAGAGAAATTTCTTCCTCCTGTAGACTGGTTAAGCTCCTCTCCTTGGTCCTTTATCTCATTCTGCCTTATATTATGGTTATTTTTGCACTTCTCATTATTCCTCTGCTAAACAATCTTCACCTTTAGGGCAATGATTATATATTGTTCATCTTTGAATCTCCACTGTTTCTAGCCAGAGATGAGACACAACAGCAGAGGAAAGAAATCTGTGGGATTAATAAATGAAACCATCCACTTCAGCCCACACCATTTGGGTTTAGTAACTAGACTCTGAGGTCCCGCAGAAACAGTTTAAAGACTATCTGACTCACAGGGGGTAGAAATGTTCACTCGTTACAACAGCAGCACCTTTATTTTTCAACAAGGGTCTTGGGAAGAAATCATGCAAGCGTGCATAGGTTAATTCCTTTAATTCCTCTTCCATGTAGATTTGACCGTAATTAGTAGCCACTTGAAACACAGCTTCTAAGTTGCAATTCTGCAGTCTATTTCAAGGGGGAAAATCCATATAGATAAGTACTGGGGTTTTATTTTTTAATCAAAAGGTTAATTAAGTGAATTAATCTTTATGTTTGAATATATTTTTCCATGAAATTTGGAATAAATAATTTAAATGGGTTAAAATCAAGTCAGTGTAGTATTAAAATGAATAATAAAGCTTAGGAAATGAGTAAAAATCCTATATGTTCTGTTAATCATGCATCAGCAGGCAAAATTGCCAATGGCAAGTTTAACCTGAGAAGACAGGAAAGCTGATAAAGGTTCTCAAATCCTCCCGCAATTGCTAGTGTCTCCATAGAAATCATTTTGTAAAATGCATAGTGCTTCACAGAGACCCAGTTTTTGAGCAGTTCTTCAAAGAAAAGCACCAAGCAGTTAGCATTTAAATGAACCTTCTGAATTGCAATGAGAGTAAATAAGTGCAGAATTATAAATCAGCTTTATTGTGTCCACTGAGAAAATGAAGAGACAGCAAAACTGGACTCTGACTACACACATGGGGCTGAGAGCCAATGGTGACGCCATCCCTCAGCAGGATCAGTTCATATAACACCTGTGTGTCGTGAGACTACGTGGTAAGTGGTAGCTTACGAGTAGGAACCTTCTCTTCTTAGTAAAGAAGCAAACAAGAGAAGTATTATGGTCAAAATCTGTGTCACTATTCACAAGAAAATGGGTTGTATCATAAGGATATAATGTACACGTCAAAATATGAGAATGCAAGACAATTTCTTGCATTTCTTTCGTGCATATTCAGTCACGGTCTTTGAAGGCCCCCAGAGAAGTGTTAATTTGTTCTTCATGTGAAGTTAATTCGGTCATGTGAGATGTGTGTCTCATGTTACCTCTACTGGAAACAACTCCTAAGGAAGAGTTTTGAGTTTATGTCTCCCAACCCCAAGTCGTGGGGATCAAATGTACTGTGGTTTGTATTGAGAGCAAAGAGATACTCCCCTTTGTGTCCAGGTAGAATCACCACTCCTGGGATTCCCTGGCCACACTGAAATTGGGACACATGCACAGAGAACCATTAGGGGTATGTCTGAAGGACACAGGAGCCGAATGAATGAGTTCCCAGTGGCCAAAGCTGGAACAATTTAGAGGAAATAAAGTGGTACTGGATTATAACCTATATTATAAAGTAAATATCCATGGGTACATACTGATATAAATAAATGAATAAAAATGGTTGGGGGACAGTAAATAAATCTCCCATGCAGAAGGACTCCAAACAATTTATGTAGATATTCTACCCTAAAGGAGATAGAGCATAATTCCCCACTTCTTAAGTGGAGGGTGTATGTAGTGAGTTTCTTCCAAAGAGGATAGCACAGAAAGGAGGAAAAAAAATAACTTTACAGTAGAGAAACCTGACAAACCTGACCTCAGCCAGATGATCAAAATCAACACCAACAGTGACAGGTGATGTTGAGAGCATGTGACCTTGATCCAATGTGATGAGAGGAGAACTTTACCTCTGTAGTCTTCTTCCCCAAAACCCATAACCCTGGTCTAATCACGTGAAAAACAACAGACAGTGCCCAGTCGAGGGGCATTCTACCAAATGCCTATCGAGTACTACCCCAAACTGTCAAGGTCATCAAAAACAAGAGAAGTCTGAGAAGCTGTCACAGCCAAAAGGAGTCTACAGAGAGACAAAAACCAAATGTAATATGGTATCCTGGATGGGATCCTTGAACAACAACAACAAAATTACGTAAAAACTCAGGTATCGACGTTGGTTCATTAGGTACAACAAATATGCCAGACCAAAGGAAAATGTTAACATTAGGGAAAACTTGGCATAGGTTATATGGAAACTCTCTGTACTGTCTTTGCAACTTCCTATAAATCTAGAATTATTCTAAACTTTTTCTAAAGTTTATTATTCTAAACTTATTTTAAAGTTACTTTAAAAAGTACTATTTTAAAGCAACTGAAATGTCTTCTAGAATCCAGTGTGTGCCTAGGCATCCAAACTGGACTAGAGCAACGGAAAGAACAAGGGGAATCCTCTTTCTCTGTCTCCAAATAAGAGATCTAGTTTGTTCTATTCTCTCTCTCACTCTTCTTATCCACGCAGGGTAGCAAACCTGGCTATAGACAGTGCCAGAATGTTCATGTTGTAGGCTAGGTACCTGAACAGGGACTGTTCTCTTTCTGGCCCAATTCCAAATTCCCAGAGAGAAGGATTATCTGCTTTGGGACAGGATTCACCTCCATTCCAACAGCTGTGATAGACAGGGTTGGGGAAAGGACTCCAATCAGCCTAGCTTAGGTTGCTTGCTCGCCCTGGACAAATCAGTAGCCATTAAGGGAACAGGTATATGTGTGCACATGATGGCCCAAAGACCCTACCCTTGTGGGGGGGAAGAGGAAGAGGAGGAGGAAGAGAAGGAGTTTCTCCCAGGGTGGAGAGCAGTGGGGAGGACAAGGTAGCTCCTACCCGATAAAGGAATGTCCATGAAACATCTAAAATTGCGGGGGTGGGGGGGGGGGAGAAGCAGACTTAATATAAGACAGAAATATTTAGTACTTCTGAAAATGTACGAGTCCAAAATCCCTTATCCATACTTCTGAAATCCCCAAAGCTCTGAAAACCAAAAGGTTTTCCATAGCTCATTTGGCAGCAAACCTGTCCTGAACTGATGGGAGGCTAATTATACATTCTACATATCCCATTTAGTGTGAATATTCACACTGTTTGCCAAAGAAATATTAATGTGTTTGATTACAGGGTCTTCCCCAAGCCCCAGTAGGAGGAAGTAATATGTAATAAATTGAACATGTTACAGTATTACCTTAATAAAATCTGAAAAACTCTGAATTACAGTGCTTAAATGTTCCCATGGGTTTCATATAAGGGATACATATATAATGGTACATATACTGAAGAACATGAATGTCAATTTCTATGTAGGTCTGAAAACAAGAGCCTCAAAAATAAAAACCGTACAAGAAAACAAAGAAAAAACCTTTAAAACAGTGAAATAAAAATATATAATATCTATGCTCATTTGGGAGGATAAACTATTAATGGTAATACCTTATTTTTACATAATGTTTAGCTTTCAAATCTCTCTTCTGTTATTTAATTATCAAAACAAGTCTTGGACATAAGTAGGGCAAATACTATTATTGCTTTTATTGATAAGATTTTATCCATATCCAGCGAAGATTTTACTAGAGAAGCAGTAGGGTCCCAGTTACATGTCTCCTAACCACTAATCCAATATCCTTGAACTCTGGCGCTTTGTGTCTCAAATGGAAAGGGGTTGTTGAACTGGCACTTTGAGCCTGTAGGGAAAAGCATACCAAAGCCACTTAATATGTGCTTTCTTTGATGTTTGGGGGACTATGAAAAAGAAGGTTTGCCAAGGATCCTTGGGAAGGTGAAAGTGAGGCAGCTTCCTGCAGGATAAAACATCCAGGGTTCATATTCCTTGGACCTGAATCCCTTATTGGCTGTTAAGTGCCTTTGGTCAAGCCAGTTATCATAGTAGGTACCTCTTAAGGCTGCTGTGGGGTCTGACATGACACACTCCACAAGTAAAAGTCTTGCACGGTGTATTCCATAAAAGGTAGTTCTCTTCTCTTCTCCTTCAAAGTCCTGCTGGCCTTTCTTAGGAAGTCACCCAAACTTTCTTTCCCAGGTGACTTTTAATGGGAATCACATCTCCAATGCTGAGAAATAGGACACTGTAGACATATAGAAATACAACATACACCTCATGAAGGCAGAGACCCGTTGGGTACTCAGCATAGCACAGAGCTTGGTATGAAGTAAGTGCTCAATATATATATTTAGTGAATGAATAACTAAAGGAAGATTAGGAATTTTCCATTGGAGAAAATCCCACATCAGAAGGAAGGAAATCCTCAACATTTAATTAGTTAAATTAGGTGATTTAATACTCTTAGAAGAAATTCCCTCCTGTGTTGCAATTATTTATGGTTTTCTCTATTCAGTGACAATGCTCTTCTATTCCAGTGTCAGTATGGGAACCCCAGGGACAATTGTTAAAGCCAGCTCTCCAGGTCTGGGCCCTATGCCCCTCTGCTTTCTACTCCTCAAATGCTGCTCTAAATTCTTAATAAGTGCCTGAAAACCCCACAAAAAGAACTGAAATTGGTCTAAACTTGAGAGATTAATCCTATGTAAGTAGCTCCCCGTTTGTTTGTTTGCTATATTTGCTCTTTTTATTATTTTTGTTTGGAAGATACCTAGAATTACATGGTAAACTCATCATTTAAAAAAATAATCAAGGGGCGGGCGCCTGGGTGGCTCAGTTGGTTAAGCGACTGCCTTGGGCTCAGGTCATGATCCTGGAGTCCCGGGTTCGAGTCCCGCATCGGGCTCCCTACTCAGCAGGGAGTCTGCTTCTCCCTCTGACCCTCCCCCCTCTCAAGTGCTCTCTCTCTATTCTCACTCTCTCAAATAAATAAATAAATAAAATCTTTTAAAAAAATAATCAAGGGGTGCCTGGGTGGCTCAGTCATTAAGCGTCTGCCTTTGGCTCAGGTCATGATCCCAGAATCCTGGGTTGGAGCCCTGCATCTGGCTCCCTGCTCTGCAGGAAGCCTGCTTCTCCCTCTCCCACTCCCCCTGCTTGTGTTCCCTCTCTCGCTCTGTCTCTGTCAAATAAATAAATAAAATCTTTTTAAAAAATGCTTTAAAAAATAATCAAGAAGTATACTGCTTGTACCATAAAGGAAAGGAATGTCATGGAAATGAAAAAGAAAGAAAAAAGAGCTAAAATATTCTGTTTAATCACAGGAAAAAAAATTTCCCAGGCACAAATCTTTTCTTTTATTAGAGTAAAAAAATACACACATTAAAATGCATAAAATGCCCTAATGTTAAGGGTACAACCCCCCAAATTTTTACACATATATACATCTCAGATCAAGATGTAGAATATTTCCAGTACCCCCAGTAAGTTTATTTCTCCTTCACAGTCAATTCCTGCCCCTGCCAGAGGAAACCACTGTTCTAACGTATTTAACTAGTGATTAGTTTTGCCTCTTCTTGTATTTCATTTAAACGGAATTTTGTACTATGTATTTTTTTATGACTGCCTTTTCTCACAGAACTGGATATCTATGCAATGTATCTGTGTTGTCTGTGTAGTTGTAATTTGTTCCTTTTTGTTGACCATTCTCCTATTGATGTCTATCACGTCCAGGTTTTAGTCTATGATGTGTTAAACTTGTGAACATTTGACACATAATTTTTGATCAACATATGCACTCATTTATCTTGAGAATATATCTATGAGTGGAATTGCTGGGCCACAGCATCTGAGCATGCTTGGCTCCAGTATATACTGAAGTTTTCCCAAGTGGTTAAAACAATTTACACTTCCCCAGCAATGTGTGAGGGTTCCAGTGGCTCCACATCTGTATCAACAATGTTAGTCTTCTTCATTCTGGCCACTCAGATGGTGTTTGGAGGTAGCTCATTTGGGTTTTAACTTGCATGCCCTTCATCAGTAATGATGATGAGCACCTTTGTCATAAGTTTAGTGGCCACTTCTCTTCTTTTGTGAAGTGCTTGTTCCAAGTTTTTGCCCATTATGTTATCAACCAAGCACAATGTTCTATTTGAACTCTATTATCTGAGTACTGTATGTTGAATTATACATAATTTTCATAAATCAATCTAGTGAGGTTTTTCAGGGGTAATAATTTTTGTCTTTTTAGAAGTTCTCTGTGGTGTTTTCAAAAGTGGTGATTTCAAAATGGTTATTTTTTTCAAGTGTAAAATTCTATATGGTAGGATTCCTCCTCTGCGTGTTACCAGAAGTGAGATACCGTCCCCCAGTTTAGTGGTTCAGAGCATAGACTCTGAAGCCAAGATATCTGGGTTCAAGCCATATTATGTTGGTGATATTTACATGCCTTTGATACCTCATCTGTATAATGGGGATCATGACATGACTTGCCTGCCTCAGTGCTGGGGAGAGCACTGGGGTTAACCCACATAAAGCTCTTAGAGTGATGTGTAGTGTATAGCAATCCTTCAGAAAGTGCTGTTTATTGATAACATTACTTAGAGTGCCAGATTAGGCCCTCACTGTGTCTGTTTAATCAAGAGAAGATTAGAACATTATCCAATGAATTGGGGAAGCATTCACATGTGGATCTGGAACACTTGAACAAAAACTGGGGGATTGGGTGTGAATTGGGTGTGAAGCCGTTTGAAATGACCACTGAAATGATCACTGAAGCCTGTTGAAAATGTTCTTTCTGGTCCATTTGGCTTTGAGGACCCAGCATATGCCTAACAGCTCCATTGGTGCCTGAGTTAGGAGGGCCCAGGCCAAATTATACATATGCATGACTCGTAAATTGTTCAGTCTGGCTCTGACTAGGAACTAAAAGATGTAGGGAAAAAAATAGCAGCTCCCCTTCCAGGCAGCCCAAGACACAGGAATGCTTTAATAAAAATGGGAACTTGGGTTTCATAAGAATCATTTTGTAAAATCTGTAATGTGCACTGATAAAGGTTATATATTCAAGGACATCCAAGTGGCCAGAAAGCACAAGTCAATGTGGCAGGGGAGAAACTGCCTAAGTAAGAGCACTTACTCTCTGTCAGTAACTTAAAGGGGGCCATGGGCTTTTTCTCTCATTAAGTCCATCTGCCTAGGCTAGGTGTCTGGCAGATCTTCTACTAATGAGAATCTGTTTTTCCTAATACTGGAAAAATTAAGTCTTCATCTCTATCCTTTTACATGTGCCAGTGTCATGTCAGAAATAATTTTTCAAGAAAGAGACCTTCCAAGGCACAACCAGGTATGATCGTTCAGTCACCCAGTTCCTCCCATCATTTGATGCAATGAGGACAGAGGACAGTGCTGACTGACTGTCCTTCCTCTGTTGAATCATTACATTCAGAAGGGAATCACATTCTTTATTATCCAATGCCATCAGGATGTTAGCTTCCCCAAAATGCTCATGTAAGAATGCAATTATTTGCACTTGGTCATGATTTTTTTTTTTTTGCACAATTCATCAGGTTATGGCTACATGGATTTTTCGCTATTAATATGTCCACCAAGCAATTGTTTTTATTTTGCTTGTGTTTTTTTAAACCTTCTACATTATGGATTTTAAGAAAATTATTCTTGAGAATTATTTCGCTCAAAGGAAAGACAGTCCTGGCTCCCTTTAAATATGTTCATTGACCTGATATGGTAGGCAGGATTCTAAAAATGCCCTTTCCCCCCAGATTCTGTGAATGTGATGAGATATCACCGCTGTGATCCTGTTATGTTGCATGGCATAACTGACCTTAATATAGGGAGATGATCCAGGTGGGCCAGATCTAATCACGTGAGTCCTTAAAAGCAGAAAGCTTTCTCTGGTTGGTTGCAGAAGAGAAAGTCAGAGAGATTTGAAGCACAAGAGAGATTCTATTCTGGCTTGAAGATGGAGGAGGCCACAAGAGATTTAGGCTGCCTTAAGGAGCTGAGAGAGGCCTCTGGCTGAGAGTGATCAAGGAAACAGGTATTTCAGTCCTATAACTACAAGGAACTGAACTCTGCCAATAATAAAAATGAGCTTGGAAAAAGAATTCAGGCTCCAGATGAGAACATAGCTGGCTGACATCCTGACTCCAATCTTATGAGACCCTATGGACAGAACACAGCCATGCTGAGCCAAACTTTCAACCTACAGAAATGAGCTAATAAATGGATGTTGTAAGCCACTAGATTTATGGTAATATGTTACACAATAGAAAACTAATCCACCTGGTTTCTTCTCTTGCCATTCTTTCAAATGTCCAAACAATAGATGAGGATTGAGTAGAGAAAATTAAAAGGCCAGTGAAACACCCAGGGACTGACTCAGATTATTAGAGATTAGGGGGTCATCTCAAGAAGAAAAGGCCCCAATTAACCCCATCCTCACAGTAATTATCACACTATAGTTGGGATAAGGAAAAGAATATTGTATCTTCCAGTGGGAGCATAAGAGAGTTGACCAGGTGACAATCATTTTTCCTCAAATTTGAATCATGCCAGGAATGTCACTTTGGTTTTTGTGCTTCCCTTTCTTCCTTGACTTAGACGGGCTCGTTCTCATTCCTGTAGCAATATGGCCAAGGTCAGGAATGCCATGACAGCTCCATGAATGAAACAGGAACATGCTGACATCATCATTATCACAAAATCCATTATTAAAGCATACCCAGCACAGATGTCACAAGGTGTTAGATAAGTGGAAGGTATGAAGTGGTGATAAAAATAATTTCCAAAATTATAGGAAACTATGATATGCTGATTCAGGAATCTTGGAAAAGAAAGAAGACAGGAGTATGGGTCCTGTGTGTGTTTAACACAGAGCTAAAGCAAGAAGCTATTAAGAGAAGGATACATTTATCCACCCCTACAGTTTCTAGGAGCAGCTCTGAAGTCCCTCTACCCTGGCGTGGACCACTCCCATCGGCTTCTGCTTCCCCAGGCGTGCCACCAATGTTGCTGGATTTTCTATATACTCCTGATATCCTTTACCCTTTTTCTCCGGCCCTTCCTGTTCTTATGAGGGATTGTTTTCAAAAAGAAAACATGTCCAAATGACACTCTTCTTTCTGAATCCAGAGTCCTCTCCTCATCAGAGCTCACATCTCTTGCTCTGTTGATAGAAAACTGAAGTTTAGATAGACTAATCAGATAAGAAAATGAACTGGAATTTTTTAGGAATAGAGAAATTCTGAGTCATGGATTTTAATGAACTAATGGGGCAATCTAGCTATTCGGAAATCTCTCTTTCAAATAATATTCTAAGCTTTCTAAAAAATAGGGAATTAATTGTGGAAAGAAATGAAGATTCAAAGCCTTCTAGTTTAAGCAAGGAAAAGAAGTATGGTATTCCCCACAGCCAAAATCTCAAAAGGAAAATCCCAGGGCATCAAATCCGGGTAATTTGTTTTATTATCCTAATTTACAGTGTTTCTTTTGCAGATATGATTTCAGAAGATGGATTTATCTTTTTAATTAGTACGCTTAAAAAAACTAGAAGGCTCCTTGGTCTACCAACAATAAATTTTATTTCCTACCTAAGTGAGTGGTTCTAAACTGTTTAAAGTATTGCTTTATCCTTAAACATTCCTACTTGTGAAATTATATGCTGATTCGAGGGAAAGGGACAAATGAGAGAAGATAATTCAGTTCAGTATTGGCTTTTGGTTTTATGGTCTGATGAAAGCAATCCGTTTCTTGTTTATCCTATACCTTTCTAGTGCTAACCTCTAGTACTAATCACAGCACTGTAATGAGTGTTGTAAATACCGTTCGTTGTTCAATCTTCAAAAATATGTTAACGCTTAAGTCTTCATCTTCAAGTGAAGTAGAATTTTGGTGGTGGCATAAATAAAAATGGCCCGAATGAATTTTGTATATGGCATTAATGAGAAGTGTTGATTTCATACAACTGATATTATTTCCCTGATCCATAGTAATGGCATAGCTATGTAAAGGTGAACAGCAAATTCTCTGCTTCTTCTGCTCATGTTTTGATTATTTGGCGTGGGTACATGAAAGAGAACTGCAAGGTGGATAATATATATTTTCCTTGATTTGGGCCATAGACCCTCTTTGCCTACAGATCAAACTGTCTAATAAATATTCTTCCTTTTCTGGCACTAGTGAAGGTGAACACTTAATTGATGCCTTCATTTTTCTCTTCTCCATCCCTGATAGCCATATGTGCTTCTTATTCTTACTGCGTTTTATTTTCCAGTCTCTTCCTCAGGGATGGGAATTAACTTAAACTTTCAACAATACGAAACTGAGAAAAATATGGAGAAGTGACTGTAAACTCTATTTTCTGGTCTTTTCTTCTTTGAACCCATAATTAGACACTCTGTGCAAATACATGTGCAAATAGCAGAGTCATTTTCCAAAGCAAAATACTTTGAACAGAGATCCAAACAAAACACAGCTCTCATTCCATTATCTTGCCTCTTTGTAATTAACCTAAAGGAAAGACTAGAATAAGAACTCATCACAGATTCTGGAGCAAAGTCCACTTGGGGCTTGCCAGACCTGGTGCAATATTAGATGGCTGGTTTTCCCACAGAGTGAGATAGATGTACTTTGAAAAATAATTAAAGGGCTTTTGTTCCTTGGGTGAATTAAAACTGTCCCTTTGCTTGCCTGTTCCCTTGTTTTCCTTGTACAGTAACTCCACTGATCCTCTGTGAGTTGAAAAGTATCACAAATCTAGTCTATGCAAAAATAGCTTTTCTACCTTCCAACCCAAATTTAAGACTACATATCATTAAAGCCATCCCTCTGGAATGAGTGGAGACAAATGGACAGGGCTCAAGAAGACCATGATTCAATAATTACGGAGGAGAATTCCAGTATTCTAAGGGAAAAAAATAGCCAATTGAGTTGCATGCTTATTATGTACCAGGCACTGTACTAAAATGATTTATACACATCATGTTATATAAAGCTTAATACAACCCTATATGGTAAGGTTACTATTATTATAGATAGATGAAGAAATTCAGCCTACCAACTTAGATTATATGACCAGTGCATGGCAGAGGCAAGATTAGAACCTAGACAGTTAAGAGTCTGAAGCCACGTGTTTTACGGCTCTGGTCTAAGTTCCTCTAATTGATTGGCATACTGTACTTGCAATGACTATTTACTTGGTACTGGATACCCTAATGAATTGTTTATGTGATTAACTCATTAAACCCTTTAATTAACTCATTTAATCAAAGAACAAATGAGGTAGGGGCTCTCAGTAGCCCATTTGACACCTTTATAAACTGAGGCAAGAGAAGTTCAGTAACTTGCAATCATTAGAAAGGGAGTAAGGCAAAGCACTGGAATTTGAATTCAGAAAATCTTCA
Organism: Zalophus californianus; assembly: GCF_009762305.2. Lineage (NCBI taxonomy): Eukaryota > Metazoa > Chordata > Mammalia > Carnivora > Otariidae > Zalophus > Zalophus californianus. The sequence continues at coordinate 118,378,491 of NC_045612.1, read as the reverse complement.
CCAGAGGCTGTGCTTTTAACTGTGGCCTCTCCTTCTGTCACTAAATAACTGACTTGAACCTTCCCAATGAGAGGGAGTTGGAAAAGTCAACTTAATTTGGGGAGCCAGACTCAGTCTCAGACAAATCCAGAGGGCTTGGAAGAGGATAAGTGAGATGTGCAGGTAGACACATGCCAGAGAAGCCTGCGAGTGACATGGTGCCTAGGGGAAGGTTCAGCAAAGGTGGGGAGGGTCCGTCAGCAGAGGAAGGTGGGCAGCCCCGTTGCCATAACCTCAGCTTGGCCTAGGGAGGCACGATCCTCTGATGGTGTTGAAAAGAGGAAGTAATTTTTATTCCAGGCTTCAGTTTTCCTGTCCTGACGTCTGTATGCCTGGGACTTCATAAAAGACAGCAAGAGCCACTCTGGGCCAGGTTTTCACAACTGCAAAAACCTGAGCAAATCAAGCAAAATAAGCCATTATTCCTCTTCACATTAGCTGTAGAAAGCCTGACATGAGCAAGTATGAACAGATGTGGGCAATGCACAGAGGGATCCAAAAGCATATAATTAAACACAAAACAAAATGCAGTGAGGAATGAGAAGGCTGTGTTCTGGGCTTATCTTGGCCAGAGGGACACTTAGGAGTCAAGGATCATTTTGAGGAAATACCAAAAATACACCTAAAACATTTCTCCCAAACACATTTGTCTTCAACTGTGGGGCTGAGAGATGCATGGTTTGAAGCTAAAGGTTGACTTCAGTAATGATTGTGATAGTTTATATTGGCACGGCATGTTAAATTTACAAGTGATTTTCCCATTATTTAATTTCCAGAGCAGCCTTTGAAGGTAGGCAGGGCTAGGTCTCCTTCGCAAAGGAGACAACGAAGGGCCCTAGCCCCTCTGTCAGTGGCTAACAGAGCTAGAGTTGGAATCCGGATCCCACGACTACTGGTCTGAGGATACAGGAGGCTGAACAGAGGAGCAACAGGGGAGCAGGCGGAACCCACTAACAGAGGCGAGCCTGCCACAGCCAGAAGACAGATATTAAGAGAAAAATGGTAAAAAGCTAAGGACAAACGCCATTTATTTTAAGGCGAGACAGATTGAGGTTTGTGGCTATACACATGAAGGCGCACTCACATTTACCTGATCATTGATCTGGTCAGACTATGGGAGGTGCATAAAAGTGGTGGTTTTTGAGATGGGTAGAAGACTTTCAGGCAGAGATGAGGTGGAAAGAATTGTAAAGTGGGAGAGACAACTTGAATGAATGTAAAAAAGCAGAAATCAATGGCATAAATGAAGAACAATGTTGCACTGGATATGTGAAAGGGAAGAGCAGAGAATAAAGCTGGCAGGGGCAGGTGGTTGGATAATACCACCGACACTTCTGAATGCCAGCCTACACAGTTGGATCTTAATCCTTAATTGTCATATAGGCTTTGGAGAACCAATAATAATTTATAAACATCGAGGTAACACACTGTCAGCCTCATGGGTTTCTTGTGAGATTTTAATGAAATGTTGATGCCCAAGGGCCTTGTAAAAATATGAATTAAGTATTATTATATAATTGCATTCACTCATTCATTCATTCATTTCGCAAGTATTATTTGAGGACCCATTACACATCAGGAATGGTCTAAGCATTTGGTATTCAGAAATGAGCAAGACTTATCACTATGCACTGAAGCTCACAGCCTAGCGGGGAAAGTGAACATTTAAATAAATAATTACAATTAGGTACTCTGAGGTAAATGGACATACGGTGCCATGAAAGTACGAAGGAAGATTTGATGAGCTCTTCCAGGAAGAGTCACAGGGGAAATGAATATTGAACAAATGAATCCTGAATAACCACAGATCTAAATGTAGGAGCCAAAATTATGAAATACGGAAACATAGAAGAAAGTCTTTGAGATATTGGATTAGACAAAGTTTTCTCAGACAAATCACAAAAATCACAAACCATAAAAGAGAAAATGCTAACATGGACCTTACTAAATTTAAAATGACACTTACGTCAATGAAAAAGCAGGCCATAGACTGCTTTTAGAGAAATAGAGAAAATATTTGCAAGACATATAACTGAACAGAAAGCTTATATCCAAAATATAAAAAGGGCTCTTACAAGTCAATAATAACAAGAGAAACAACCCAATAAAACAACGGGCCAAAGAGTGTCAACAAATACTACAAAGAAGATCTTTAAATGGCCAGTAGAGAAAAGATAGCGTCATTAGTCGTTAGGGTAATACAAAATAAAATCACAAGACACCATTATACTCCCACTGCAATGGTTAAGTTCAAAAGACTGATTATACCTAATGGTGGTGAGAATGTGGAGCATTTGAAATCCTCATGTATTGCTGGTAGGAATGCAAAAAAATGCAAAATGTTAAAGCGCATTTTCCAACAATATGGCATTGTTATGTCTTATAAAATTAAAGACACACTTACCATATAAGGCAACAATCCCTCTCCTAGGTATTTACCCAGAAGAAATTAAAATACATGTCCACACAGACTTGTGTATAAATGTGCATGGCAGCATTCTTCACAATATTCTAAAATGGAACACGACCCAAATGGCCATCAATAGCTGAATGAATAAGCACGCTGTAGTATATCTATACTCAGAACTTGTAGAGTAGAAGGACTGGTGGTCCTTATTTATCTGCAGAAGAAAGACGAAATTAACACTACAAAGAAGAAAGCGTAGTACCTAATGGCTGTACACTTTGGCAACATAGATATAGAACAGCCAGCAAAACTTTGAGGACAATGAGAAGAATAAGTTCACTCCTAATAACTTAAAAAGTTTTAGACAACCTTAAATAAACTTTGTTTTTAATGCTGAGCGACGAACTTTTAAAGTAAATAAAGCCCAAGATGCAATAGGTCTTCGTTCTCCCTAATATTTACATCGTCTCTGACCTGCCTAATCTGATTCCCCAGATATACTCCTGTCTGCGTTTTCTTCTCTCATCAGAAATATGTGGATTTTGACCACTTACGTGAAAAAAAAAGTAGAGCTAAAAAATGTTAAACAGATATGAAAAGTGATTTCCTAAAAGTTGATCTCTAAAACTTTTCATTGTTTTGAATTAGTTGACAAATATGTAGTGGGATTGTTCAATACAAGAATTCTAGATAAGCCAAATAAAACATCAAGTTACGGATTCATACAGAACATAATATTCCAGCCCAGGCAGTACTGTATTGCATATATTAAAGCATAATAGGAATATTTTAGTTTCTGATTATCACAGGACCATTGCACTAATCACCTTCAAGAACTAATAAAACACTGATGCAAGGAAAACAAAATCTAAACACACCATAATGACTACAGGAAAATCTCTGATGAAATATTATTATATATAATAAACAACAATTTTGAAAGCTTTCTCAAACTGTGTTTTAATCACGTTTGTCTCCATTAAGCCTCTAAGTTAATTAAATAGGCAAACCAACTTGAGACAAGAAAATTGATTTTCTGCATAGAACATTCTCAACAGAGTAGCAGACATAAGAAGAGGATCAATTTTTCTTCCTGGTGTGCAAATTAAGCTCTGTTAAAAAAAAAAAAAAAAACACAAAATCCCTGTTCCCTTGTTCCCTTCTGTTCTTTTATTCTTTAGTGACATGTTAATCGAGTAAATATGGCAGGAAGGGAAAATACGTCTGAATGTTCCTTGTACCTTTCACCTCTGGGAAAACAAAGAAGTCTCCTGTCTCATTAGAGAGAGCCTCCACTCCCCGCAGCCTCCTCCCTAGTGGAGCCTGGGCACTGAGACCCAAGGAGTGGATCCCAACTCTGTTTTACCCACCAAGGAATTCTAGTAGCAATCTGTTCAGCATGGACCCACAAAAACACAGCTTGTGCATCACTTTTTTTTATTATTACCATAATAAAGGCCGCCTAGTCCTTTGCTTTCCATTTCATCACAATCTCCTCATCTCCACCCCAATGGCCTCAGGTACACAAGGGTCTCATTTTCATTTGCTTCTCCAAAAGAGAAGTCAGGAAGACCAAAGTGTGCCTGTGTTTGTAAGGCTGGAGGAAGCTTATCAGTGGCATCCCAGGCTTGAGTCTTTGACATGGGATTTTACTGTTTTAGTGACTTCATCAATGTCCGCTTAGAAACTAGAGTAAGTGAATGGAGGGCCCTCTCCTATATCGCTTAACTAAAAATCAAAAGAATATCCTTTTGTGGAATGCGGATGCTGAGAAGCGCGTTCTCAGATAGAAGGTAGAAGAAAGAATTTTTCCTATACCTTTTTGCTTAGTATCAACATGATATCAGTAACACTATATTCCAGAAGATATGTGTCAACAATTCAACAATGACAGAGTAGTATTCACTGGAGAGCATGCCATCTCTGAAATACTTGCATGCAAATGTGAATATATTCTTTATTCTTCTCCTGTTGAATTTGAAGAACAGCAAGACCTTAATCATTTCCGAAAGTGGTATTACTGTTTCATGAGAGAAGAATCTGCTAATAAATGAAGTTCAAGCAGGAGCTTTTACATAATTCCAGAGAACTGTTTTTCTCACACTTTGTAATTCTAAACCTGTGGATAGGGCGCAATGCGCTTTTTGAGATGTAAGGATCTGTGTGTTGAGAGATTTCAAAGTCAAATCATGCCTGATATTGTAATCATATAAAACTGTATTATAATATTCAAATATAAAATATGTAACATATTAAAATATAAATTTATGTTTTATTTTTAGAATATCTACCATCCAATTATAGCTTAACTGCGTGTTACTGTATTCAGAGATCCCACAGTAAAATCAGGTGTGTTTAAGTATAAGGCTCCAAAGAACAAACCTAACTTGGAACATATGCGACTAATTTTACTTAGCGTGCTTTCTCAAGGCCGTCATCTAGGCCGGCCCTGCTTCACTTGCCTGAGCAGAAATCGAACCAGGGATTACTGGACATAAATGAGGACAGAGAGTCATCCTGATGTCCTTGAGGAGGAGAGAAACACTGCTCTGTGCTCCGAGTTTTCTTTCCACACACAGATAGCATGTGGGCATTTCTATCTCTAACACATTTTTAGTCTTTGAAATCAGCATCCACCTCTGGTGAACTTACATTTACACTCAGTGCCCTAAGCATGATAAAAGCTAAAAATATTTGGGGGTGAAGGACATGCTACCCTGGATTTTCAAGGTATTCCAAAATGGAGGAGCGTGAGAGCTGTTTGGATGGAAACAAATGAGCCAGGTGTGATGTCCACAGTGCACAGGGGCTACTTACACGTGGGGAATTCTCTAGAGAGGAAAGTAAGTGCTTAGTTGGGTAAATCCCAGAATCGTGAAGTTTCATTTTGGAAATAGGAGAAGCTGGGTAAAAACAAACCAGGTTGAGCTCAGAGCCAATCTGGGTTGTGTGGGGCATCTGTGGGGCAGGGAGCTGAGCGAGTGCCAAGGTTCTCTATTACTCTCGCAGTGGTGGATTCCCTCTCTCCCTCCTGTACTCCAGGCAAGGACACCTGGAATGGGCCTCTCTTCATTTTTTTTTTTTTTTCAGCCACTCCTGATTTACTCCCTGCCATAGACCTGAACAGGTGATGACCAGATCAGATTCTCATGAGAAGTCTGTTATTCTTGGTGACAATAATCTGAACCGAAGGTTCCTGTATAAAACCCCTCCTGACTCTTTGATGGCCACTATTCCCTGGAGGAATCTGAAGGAGGCTTCTGCAGCTGCACTTTTGGATCTGTGCCATTCTCAGAATCAGTCCAGAAGGAGGTTTCTATAGCTTAGTATTTATTTTCAGTTCTTAGGATATTTTCTTAATTGCCTCCCTTGGCATCCTCCCAATTCCTACTGGCTGCATTTTATACGGGGCTCAGTTGCTTGCCTTTGTACATTGTTGTTTTTCAATTGTTTCCCCAGATATAATGGCATTTCACTCTGAAATATGGGGTCTATGCCACAGATCCACCTGTGTTAGAACACAGCACTCTGTGTGTTTATTTCATAACTATATATAGTCTATTTTCGAACACCGATCACTTCTTGCATCTGGGAACCTCTGTACTGAACTCGAGGACCAGTGGTATCGCCATCACCTGGGAGCTTGTTAGAAATGTAGGATCTCAGGCCGTGTCCCAGACCTAATGCATCATAATCTGCAATGTAACAAGATCTCTAGGTGATTCATGAGCACATTATAATTTGAGACACATTGGGCTACAGCCCTGGTTTCTGAAGCAGGAGCTATACATTACACACATGGAGAACTTAAAAAAAACCAACCACCAAAGTTAGATCCGACTCCTAAAGATTCTAATTGGCTTGATATGGGGCCCTGATATGGGTATTATTTTTAGGTTTCATATCTATTTTAAAGGGCAACCACAGCTGAGAAACACTACTCTAGAATAAGCACTGTCAGGTAAGATTTGTATCCTTTCGGCTGTGCAGGTTGTATACTCAGTGTTAGACTGGAAGATCCCTGAAGGCCAAATCTTTTATTTTTTGTGTCCTCCGAGTTTCCCTTTGTGCAGGGCTTAGCATATGGTGGTTACTCACTTACACGTTCGTGGTTGATGGGGTACGAAAGCAGGAGAGAGATTACTAGGATTTATGTCCTAGCCCTAGAAGACATGATGTCTTTGACCTTGAGCAGATCACTGAACTTGTTACAAAGCCCATTTCTTTGTCAATCAAATGTGAATGACTTGCTATTCTAGTAGTTATTCAGTCACTCATTCAATATTTATAAGCATCTATTCTGTTCCAGGTACTCTTCCAGGCACTGAGGATACAGTGAAAAATAACCAAGACAGGAAAAGCTCTTGTCCTCATAGAACTTGTATTATAATGTGATAGGAACAACAAACAAGCAAATAAACAAAAGTATAAAGAATAGACACATAGGTAGTGGTCAGTACTAAGAAGAAAAATAGAGCACAGTAAAGTGATGATGGAGAGTGGTAAATTGTGTGGGGAGAGCAACGTAGCTGGGTGATCAGAGAAGAGGTCTGTGAGAAGGGGACATTTGAGCAGAGGCTTGAATGATGGAAGCAGCCAGCCAGGCAAACATAGGGAGACAGCCTGTAAGAATACAATCCCTGAGGCGGAGCCAAGCTAGGAGTAGTTAGGGGTAGACATAAGGCAAGGGTGGCTGCAGCAGGATCCTTTGTGGATGTCACTAGTCTATGGCTTTAAAGGACCAGGTCGATTTACTGGAGACTTGTAACTATCAAAGCTATAGTGCATTTATGGGAAACATAAATTACCTGAAGGTAAAAATATCTAATATTTGAGGCAGCAGCAAAGTAAAAACAAAACAAACAAGCAAACAAAAAACCAGAGCATTATCATCATTGGCTGAACTTCTTCATTTTTCAATATATGAATATTTTACTTTGGAATCTGCGGGACTGTGTTCCCAAACACAAACAGAGGTAATATTTCCTGCTCTAGACAGTGCCTCGAGTTCCATGGATGTACTCCCAGCTCTCTTGTGTGATGAAAAGGTCCAGTGAAGCACTCTCCGGCTTTTGTCTCTTATCAAAGCTCTGTGAACTGCTCAGCAAGCCAGAATCAGAGGCCTGGCTTTCTGAGAGCTGGAATTTAGCTCTAGTTCCAGGCGATATGCATCTCTGGTTCCAGGTAAGAAGCAGAACACCATTATTTTGTTGCTGTCTTGCTTCTTAAACCATTTTTTTTCAGATGTCATGGTTTTATTTCTACAGTTCAATCACCAAAGTCCATCTAGGGTTTAGAGATCTGTGTTCCGATTATAGGAGTCTTAATGGCAAATCTTCAAGTTAAAATATAAGCTCCCAAAGAAACAACTCTTGATGATGATGATGATGATTAACGTATCCATGATAGGTCTCCTCTTTTTCACATGATATTTAGCTCTAGTAGTGCAGGTTAAATATTCATAATAATAACACTGACTAACACAAGATAAAGTTAATTTGATTTAATCTCTAAGTTCATTACATGTGTTATCAAATTTGATCCCCAAAATCCCCTTATGCATTAGTTATTGTCGTGTGCATTCCCAGGAGCCTGAGTCACATAGAGATTAAGCAACTTGTCCAAAGGCATACAAGAAGTGGCCAAGACAGGCCTCACACTCTAGACTTTCTGGTTCCACAGCCTGAGCTCATAGTCATATAGCTTCCCTGCTTGACAAACACCTGCTTATCCTACAAAATTCAATTGGAGTCTACTCTCCATGTAGCTTTCCCTTATCTCCCCCTCATCAGGTATAAATACTATAGCAAAAACTGTATCATTACAATGTTAAATCCTTATTCTGTGTCAGACTCTGTGTTTAATGCTGTACTTATGTAACCCTCATAAAATTAGGCTGCCTCCTGGCCAGGCAGTGAAATGGTTTTATTCCAAGTCCTACACTGTAAAATTATATTGTAGTTTTCGTCCTGATTGCATTCTCTCTAAACACTCCAGAAGGAGAATTACATTCATCACACAGAGCAATACTTCTTAGAATCCTTCTCTCCCCCCCCCCTTCCCCTCACCATCTCTGTGGCCTACAAAGCAGTGCATGAGAGCTGCCTCCAATCCCATTTCTTACAAACTTCTAGAACTCTCTCCCTAAAAACCCATCCCAGGATAGCCTTTCTTCCCTCTCTCCCTCCCTCCCAACTCCCCCTTCTTTCCGAATCCAGTTTTTTTTCTCTCTCTAGAGAAGCTCTGTACCTTTTCCAGGATAAATCGGTCTACTGTTTTAGGCTTCTTTCTTTCACTTCGGCTTGAATTCTACATAGCCAAGAGGATGGGTGCTCAATCACCTGACCTCACCACAGAGGCAGCAGCCTTAGTGGCACGGGAAAAAAGAAAAGAGAAGACGATGGCCGTCCATGTGTTTATATATTTTCGCCTTGTCACATATACTTCCTCAATTTATTATCACCTCTGAGATGGGTTTAAATCTTTGCCACTCGTTTCCCCAACCGTTCACTTTTGCTCTCTATGTGTCTTTAGGTCTCAAGTGAATCTCTTATAAGCAGCACACAGATGGATCTTGTTATTTTTATCCATTCAGTCACCCTATCTATGTCTTTTTGATTTTTTTCTGAGTATAGTTGACACACAAGGTTATGTTAGTTTCAGGTGTACAATTTAGTGATTTGACAAGTTTATGCATTATGCTATGTTCATCACAAGTATAGCTACCATCTGTCCCACTACATCACTATTACAATGCCATTGGCTGCATTCCTTATGCTCTGCTTTTCATTCCCATGAATTACTCATTCCGTAACTGGAGGTCTGTATCTCCCTCTTCCCTTCACCCTTTTCGCCCAACTCTCCCCCCACCACCCCAGCAACCATCAGTTTGTTCTCTGTATTTATAGTTCTGATTCTGCTTTTTGTTTACTCATTTTTAGACTCCATTCATGAGTGAATTATATGGTATTTGTCTTTGTCTGACTTATTTCACTTAGCATAATACCTTTGAGGTCCATCCGTGTTGTCTCAAATGGCACGATCTCATCCTTTTTATGGTTATGTAATATTCCATTGTGTATATATACCACATTTTCCTTATCCATCCGTCTATTGATGAATACTTAGGTTGCCTCCATATCTCCGCTATTGTAAATAATGCTGCCATAAGCATAGCAGTGCATATATCTTTTTTAAAAGATTTTATTTATTTATTTGACACAGAGAGAGAAAGAGAGCGAGAGTAGGAACACAAGCAGGGGGAGTGGGAGAGGGAGAAGCAGGCTTCCCACCAAGCAGGGAGCTGGATGTAGGGCTCGATCCCAGGACCCTGGGATCATGACCCGAGCCAAAGGCAAACACCCAACTGACTGAGCCACTCAGGCGCCCCAGGGGTGCATATATCTTTTTGAGTTAAGTGTTCTCATTTTCCCTGGGTAAATACCCCATAGTGGAATTATTGGATCATATGGTACTTCTATTTTTAATTTTTTTGAGGAATCTCCATGCTGTTTTCCACAATGGCTATACCAATTTATACCAATTTACATTCCTTTTTCTCCACATCCTTGCCAACACTTGTTGTTTCTTGTCTTCTTAATTTTAGCCATTCTAATAGGCATAAGGTGATATCTCACTGTGGTTTTGATTTGCATTTCCCTGATTATGAGTGATGTTGAACATCTTTTCATGTGCCTGTTGGCCAATGGCATGTCTTCTTCGGAAAAATGGCTATTCAGGTTCTCTGCCTGTTTTTTAATCAGATTTTTTTGGGGGGGGTGTTGAGTTGTAGGAGTCCTTTATACATTTTGGATATTAACCCCTTATCAGATATATCATTTACAAATATCTTCTCCCATTCAGTAGATTGCCTTTTTGTTTTGTTGTGCAAAAAAAAGCTTTTTATTTTGATGAAGTCCTGATAGTTTATTTTTGCTTTTATTTCCCTTCCCTTAGGCAACATATCTAGAAAAATGTTGCTATAGCTGATGTCAGAGAAATTACTGCCTGTGCTCTCTTCTAGGATTTTTATGGTTTCAGGTCTCATGTTTAGGCCTTTAATCCATTTTGAGTTTATTTTTGTGTATGGTGTTTGAAAGCGGTACAGTGTCATTCTTTTGCACGTAGCTGTCCAGTTTTCCCAACACCATTCACTGAAAAGTCTTTTCCTCCCTGTATATTCTTTCCTCCTTTGTTGGAGATTAACTGACCATGTATATGTAGGTTTATTTCTGGGCTCTCTATCCTGTTCCATTGATCTATGTGTCTCTTTTTGGGCCAGTACCGTACTGTTTTGGTTCCTACAGCCTTGTAGTTTATCTTGAAATCTGGAACTGTGATACCTCCAGCTTTGTTCTTCTTTCTCAGGACGGCTTTGGCTATTCAGGGTCTTTTGTGGTTCCATAAACATTTTAGTATTGTTTGTTCTAGTTCTGTAAGAAATTCTGTTGATATTTTGACAGGGATTGCAATGAATCTGCAGATTGCTGTGGGTGGTATGGACATTTTAACAGTATTTGTTCTTTCAATCCATGAGTACGGAAGATCTTTCCATTTGTTTGTGTCATCTTCAATTTCTTTCATCAGTGTTTTATAGTTTTCAGAGGACAGGTCTTTTATTTCTTTGGTTCAGTTTATTCCTAGGTATTTTATTACTTTTGATGCAATTGTAAATGGTATTTTTTTTTTAATTTCTCTTTCTGCAATTTTGTTGTTAGTGTATAGAAACGCTACCAATTTCTGGGTATTAATTTTGTATCCTACCACTTCACTGAATTTGTTTATTACTTCTAGTAGTTTTTTGGTGGAATCTTTATAATTTTCTATGTATAGAATCATGTTGTCCGTGAATAGTGACAGTTTTTGCCACTTTAAGATGAAAAAAAAGGAGGGGTAACTCATTTGCCCAATCTGATAAGGTAAATAAATAGAGATCCAGAATTTGAATCCAGTCTGAATAGATAAAAGCCCTCAAGTTTAGCCAGATCAGACACTGGGTACATGACCTAATCCCTTCAATCTCCCTTAAGGACTCCAGTGTCCTCTAAAATAGAGGTTAGCAAGCTATGGCCCATGGGCCAAATTCAGCTCACTATCTGGTTTTATAAATAAAGTTCTGTTAGAATGTAGTCACTGTCATTCATTTACATAGTTTCTACAGCTGCTTTTGCACTACAAAGGCAGAACTGAGTAGTTGTGACAGAGAATGCAAAACCTAAAATAATTACTGTATGACACTTTGCAGAAAATGTTTGCTGACTCCAGCTCTAGAATAAGATCTCATAGCACAGCTTAACAGTTGGCTGGAAATAGGCCAATTCATCACAAATAGTTTTAAAGTAATTTGATAACCTGACAGATTTATTAAAAATGGTAAATTGGTCATTCAATAAATTTATCTGTTGCAAGTTGGGTTCTGACAAGTTTTTCACTCAGTAAATTCATTCGAGAATTACTTATGGAGTATCTACTATGTGCCAAGTTCTATTTGGATTTATGAATGAAAATGACCCCCCCATGCTTTTATATATTACATTGCAGCAGAAGACAGATAATAAACAACACATATAATAAAAAAGTAAATTATATGGTACTTTAGAAGAAGATATGGGCCGTGGGATTAAAAAAGTTCGATGGGAGATTGAGAGCACAAATGGAAGGATACAATTTTAAATGGTGTCATCAGAGTAGACTTTTCCTCAACACTTCTCCTCATTGAGAAGAAGATATTGAGCAAAGACTGGATAAAGTGAGGAGAAAGGCACACAGGTATCTAGGAAAGAACATTCCAGGCACAGGGAGCACAACAAAGAGGACAGTGTGTCTGGAGTAGAGAATGAAGGGGAAATTAGTAGATGTAGTCAAAATAACTATGGTCCTTGTTGACCAATGGAAGGATTTCAGCTTATATTCTGAGTGAAATATGGGCAGTGGAATTTTTTGAACAGAGAAGCAACATGATATGATTCATGTTTTAAAAAGATTACTGCAGCTACTTTGCTGATGATAGATTCTGGGAGAACAAGGGAAGGAGCTGAGATACTACTAGTTAGGAGGCCACTGTAGTTATTCAAATGAGAGATGATGGAGAGTGGGACCAGTGGCTGGCAGTGGAGAGACAAGAAATGGTCTCATTCTGCTGGATGTATATTGGGTTAGAGCCAACAGAACTTCCTGATGGATTGGATATAGAATTTAAATGAAAAAAAGTAGTTAAACTTTTTAGCATAGCAACTAGAATGGAAGTACCAACTAATATGACCATTGGAAAGATTACAGGTAGAGCAGGTTAGTATAGATGTCCATGAGACATCAAAGTAGAGTTACTGAGTTGGCTTACATACACAAGTGTGGAGTTAATAGAAGGTTCTGGTTAGAGATGAAAATTTTATTGATTAAAATATAGCTCATGGCATTTCTTTGTTTCTGTATATTCTTTGATGGCAGGACCCTTTCTCATTCATCTTTTAATCTCTAGTCCTTACTATGGTGTCATGAGCGCAAATGGATAACACTGTATTTTACTGATATTCAAAGATGCTGCATGAACGAATGAATGAATGGAATGAATGAATAGGTAAATGAACAGATACATTAGTGAGACCAATTCACACACTTTGAGAAAGGAATATTTTCCTTCTGTGGAAGAGAGAAGACCTCAAATTGTTCCATTTACCTTTAATAGTATCTAGGAAGCAATGTTCACGTGGGTTATCATGGTAAAAGATCACATATGACCTTCAAATTTAGCAGCAGGCAGTCATTATCATCATTTTAGTTGTATGAAGACATAAATACATTGGCAGTCCTAATTCTTGTTATTCTTGATATAAAAGAATGACTCAGATTGATCAAAGAAGAGTTGTCAATTTCTGAACAAGCTGGATGATCAGAGAAAATGAATTCCAAAGAAAAAGGGCAGGAAAATTCACCCATCTGGGGAAAATTCTGTAGTTAAAAATTGTGCCAAGAGAAATATAATAAATCTAAAAAGTAGATAACTTTGCTAAAACTTAATTTTAAAATAGATTTGTCAATATCATCCAGTCTAAGAATTAAGTATATTTTCCCAGATTACCTAATTTTTGATCTGAATAATATCTCAAGCCTATGATTTATTAAAATTTGAAACTCAATCCAGATGAATACAATACTAATATGAGTTATTTTATCACTTTTAATTTCCAGATTATATTTTTTAAAGGGGATGGAATAGTTAGATGGGTAGAACTGAAATGCAAGGACATCTGGGATTTATTATTTCCCTGAATACTCTCCAGTTTGTCACTATAACTCCTTTTGTTGACTTATGATAAATGAAGATGAATTACACATTCTAAGATCTCTGTCTCTTTAAAATTCATGAAGCAGAACAAAACACACACACTTACGCACACACACCACACATACACACACAACGACTCACACAAAGACTTAATGAAGATTCACAATCAATAAGACAATTTTACTTAAAGGGGCAGATATGACGCGATTTCATATTTTTTCACATTAACTTCAGGTTCTATTTTACTGCACAAAAAAAGGGCAACACAATTCACTTAAGCTAACTTTCAAAACTGTATTTCATAAGTCAATCAGAGAAAGACAATTATACAATTATAATTATATTATGTTTCACACATATGTGGAATTTAAGAAACAGAGGAGCATAGTGGAAGGGAGGGAAAAATAAGATGAAATCAGAGACGGAGACAAACTGTAAAAGACTCTTAACTCTAGGAAACAAACTGAGGGTTGCTGGAGGGGCAAGCGTGGGGGAATGGGGTAACTGGGTGATGAGCATTAAGGAGGGCACGTGATGTAAAGAGCACTGGGTGTTATATGCAATTGATGAATCACTGAAGTCTACCTCTGAAACTAATAATACACTATATGTTAATTAATGGAATTTAAATTAAAAAAACTATCAAAGTTCTAATCCAAAAGGAATAAAAAATTTTGTGTTACTATAGGGGGAAAAAACTGTATTTCAGATGACCATGTATATGTAGGTTTATTTCTGGGCTCTCTATCCTGTTCCATTGATCTATGTGTCTCTTTTTGGGCCAGTACCGTACTGTTTTGGTTCCTACAGCCTTGTAGTTTATCTTGAAATGATTTTTCAAGATAATGATTTTAAAAAATAGAGAAATTATCCTGGTAAGAATTCCAGGGCCAAAAAAAAAAAAAGTATATGAATGTTCAGGCTTTAGAGGTTTAGCTACACCTGATTTATAAAAATGTTTATTTAATTTTCTGAACAGACAATACATTTATATGAATGCCCAGGTAAGGTACTAAAAAGAAGTCTTCCCTGACTCCATCTTCCACAGGCCCACTTCCTAAGTTTGTATCCCTCTCAACAGGTAAACATTTCACATATTTATCAGGAACACGTACAGTTACAAATTTAATCTATAAAAAGATTAGAACTTATATGGTATTGCGAGCCTTCTTATGCAAGTACACAGAATGTCTTTTCATTTGATACCTAAATCAACTTTTGTGTTCTTGCACATTTCCTAAGTGTATTCATAAACATTTATTCTTTTTCTATTGTTATGGTGAATAAGTTATTTTATTATACTTTTATATGAATAAAAGTTTTTGATTTCTATATATTAATTTTGTCCTTTACCACCTTAGTGAATTATTTTAACACTTGGAGACTTTTCAGCTAATTCTCTTGGGTTTTCCAGGTAGATTGTTATATGATTCACAAGCAGTTTTATTACCACCTCCTTTCTAATTTTTATAGCTCTAGTTAAGTTCTTTGGCTAATTGCCTTAATGTCTACCTCTAGTACAATGTTGCACAATGAGAGTAATGTGGGCATCCCTGCCTTGTTCTTGACACTAGTTTTAATTGTACCAGTGTTTCCTTTGTTAAACACAGTTC
Source organism: Zalophus californianus (assembly GCF_009762305.2). Lineage (NCBI taxonomy): Eukaryota > Metazoa > Chordata > Mammalia > Carnivora > Otariidae > Zalophus > Zalophus californianus. Next base: position 118,363,148 of record NC_045612.1, on the reverse strand, counting down.
TGGCTTTTGCATACATAGTTTTCAACTTAATATTATTGAATATTTTATCAAGAATTTATGTTGAATTTTACAAATATCTGTTTAGCATATCAAAAGATGACCTTATAATTTCTCACATTAGATTCTGGGCCCAGATGGCTTCATGGAGGACTTCTAATATACCTTGAAAGAGAATAATTCTAATCTGTTTGTCTATTCCAGAACCTAATGTATGAAAGAGAAACTTCTAAATCATAAAGCAAACATTGACACCAGAATTCCGCAAAAAGATTACACACACACACACACACACACACATACACTCTATATTGCAGACAAGACTTACTTAGAAAAATGGATGCAATAATTCTACGTCGCAAACAATTCAGCAAGGCATTAACAAATAAGTTATAACCAAATGAGATTTATTAAAGAATGCAATGATAATTTGCTCTAAGAAAATCTATTGCTAAAGTACTTCATATTAATTTATGTAAGGAGAGAAATCCTGTGGTTATCTATATGCTGAAAAGGTAGCCCTTGAATAAATGTCTCTATTGCTTCTAGGAAAATGGTTACTCCGATTTTTAAACAATTTCTTCTGGGATCATTTTAAGTAAATTGTATTTTTCTACAGTATTGTCCATTTCATCCAGGTTTTGAAATATGTTTAGGTTGAACAAAGTAGTCTCTTAGTAGTCTTAATTTTCTTTTTCTGTTTTTTGACCATTATAACCATATAAAATAAGAAATGATATTTTCTCTTTTTTTTTGTTAGTCCAGCTAGCAGTTTATCTTGTTGTTTTATTATAAAAAGCTAGTTTTTTACTGTATTTATTTTTCAAATGATTTCCTTTTCCTAACTCATTAATTCCTGCTTATACAAGACAACTTTTAAGCCCTCTCTTCTACTTTCTTATAGTCTATTTTGTTTACTGATACAATATTCAATATAAATATCATTCTGAGTACTGCACTAGATAGGCCTTATAAATTACAGTACATATCTTCTTACTATTTTCTAGACACTATGCAGTATTGGTTTATATTTCCTCTTTGGTTTAAGGATTAAGAGAAATGCATTTTACCCCAAAAAGAAAGGTCTTATTTTCTGGACTTCACTGTTCTTGTTTTTGTTTATTTCTAGTTTTGCCGTATTATGAGAAAATGCTTGCTGTACTATTTCCAATTTTTGAAATTTATAGAAATGGTCTTTGCAGTCTAGTACATGGTTGATTTTTGTGAACACTCTATGGGTATGTGCAAAGAAGACATATTCTTTAGAGAGCTCAAAAATGTCAGTTAGATCTTCCTCATTAATTACGTTATTAGGTCTTCCATTCAGGCTCACTTCAAGTCTCAACTTCCTGGACATTTCCTCTGACACAGGTTTTCAAACCATGCACACCCTAAGCCCAGATGGGCTCCTTTCCTCTCTGCTCATTTAGCACCTGCACTTCCTGCTATTTTCACAATTCTTACCCTGTATTATAACTGCTTATCTACTTGTCAACACATTCAAGGTCCTTGAGAACAGGGAGCATGTCTTGTACATTGTTAAATCCTCAGGACCTGACAGCACTTGGCACATAGACGATCCTCAGAATCATTTGTGGAATGAATGGATGAGTATCTCCATAGCTTTCTCTTCTTTAGAATTCCTCTTACAGAAGAAGACTAGGGAGAGGGAGCGAGATACTGGGAAGAAAATATTAAGGATAGATTGAAGGTGTCTGGCAAGTAGATAATATTCTAAATAAGTCCTATGATTCCCATCCAGACATTGGCAGGCTCCAGTGCTGGTACCCAGATGTGGTCTGGGTACACCAAGAGCCCAAGTACATCAGAAAAAATGGCGAAGTGGCCAGTGTTCATCATTTCTACTCTTATTCTGTACCCAGCCCTTGAAGAAGCCACTAATCTCATATGACTGATCTAGTTCCAACATTCAGAAACCTCCTCAGTCCTTTTTATCTCTTCTGCAATGTAAATTCCAGCCAATTAGGCCAGTCTCAGTTAAGTACTGATTATATTAAAGTAATTTGCAATGAGTTGTGACTGACTCTATAACTTAATTTTTCAGGACATATGTTCATCCCCAAATGGGAGCCTGCTAATCCAAATACATCTTGAGTTAGTTGCTGTTTATCTCTTCTGAATAGCACCTTCACCTCCATGCTTAATTATGCTTTCGGAATGCATGGGATCAGCATAGTTTAAAGCAGGCACTCATAGGCAATCTTGCCCTTTTCATTTCCATTCCTCATCTGGAAAATGAGGGAATTCAGTTAGCTCATCTAGAAAGTTGTCTCAGCTCTAAAATTCTATGATTGGTGTTCTGTTATCTAGTCCTTGCAAATTACTCTAAATAACCTCAGTCACCACTGGAGAATTAGTAAAGACAAGAAAGGCAAATATTGAACCTGATCAATCCTCAAATTGGGGGAGGGGATAGTAGTCAGTCTTTGACTATCCACATCACTGAGGCATGACACAAATATCTGAACAGTGAATAACACAAAAATCTGTTATCAATGAGCAAAGACAAATAAAAGAATAAGGAAGAATCTAAGATACAATCTGGGCCAAACCTTTTCCATAGGCATAAAATTCCTGGAAAGATGCATTGTAGGAAGCATTCTGATTAATCAAATATTCCAGTTAATTGCACAATGCCAAAAGACTTAGAGTACAATAAAAATATTCCAAATGTTAAAACTAGAATGAATATGTGATGTCACAGTGGAAATCAGGCTGGACTAAGAATCCTGTTCCAGGCCTGGCTTTGCTCTTAACTGGTTCTTTGACATTAGGGAAATCTCTCAAGCTCTCTGACCTCAGTATCTGCAAAGCTATAGTATGTAGAGAGAGAATGAATTGTATATTGAAACATTTTTGAAAGATCAATGTATACTACACAACATATATAATACTAATTTTTCATGGTGATAATATTCTTCAGAATGTTAGAGAAAACTGGGCAAAATTACACAAACTTTGTATTCTTATAATATTACTCATAAATGCCTTCAATATTACCATCATGAGTCGTAATATTGGATAAGGCTCAACAAAAGTTTATGGAAAAGATTAAATTCAATTATGAATTATAGAAGCATAAATGAATCTCTAAATAGGATTTGTGCAAATATACAGTTTGCATTCTGTTTATCTAAATTCCACAAGAATAATTTTGCCCAGTTTTCTAAAAATAAACAGTTGGGGATTTAAAGGTAAAACTGGGCCATTTTAGGCCAAAAGGTCATTCTAAAACAAGAATAGTGGCAGGAAAATTAGCCATTCACTGATAGCATTGACTTCAAGATACAGCAGTTGCCCAAAATCTCTTAAGTGCTTCCATCCAGGAAGGAGTCACACGAGACTGACTCCCACATTTAATTTTAATGAAGGTCCTAAATTGGATGAAACTATTAATTAATCTAACTAATTTGCAGTACTCAAGGCACTGACTCTAGTGGCAGGATGGGAGTACCAGAGGTCAGCTCCACCGTGATGATCAGAGTTAACATGTTTGAGCATTTACAAAGTACCAGGCCCAGTTGTAAGCACTACCCCCTTGTTAGTTCATGTATATCTCAATTGTTACAGCAAACCTATGAGATCAGCTCCATTATTGTCCCCATTTCTCAGCTGAGAAATCGAAGGCACAGAGTGATTAAGTTATCTTGCCCAAAGTGTATGTATAGCTAGAAAGAGGCAAGGCCTGATTTGGACACTCAAAGTCAAAAACTGGTGCAAATGGGCTTTAGCACCATGCCAACATAGCATGGATAGAGTGCATGGCCATCAACTCTTCAACAATTTACAAGGATTTGTTGACTGACTGCTAAAAATATGTAATTCATTTTGGGATCCTATATCTGTATACACGACAACAACAAGAAATTGAGATGCGAATTTAAGTGATTCCAGAAAAAAAAAAACCCTTACAATGGGATGTTTGGGTATGAATTATCCAGTTTTACCTTCTATGTTGATCAAACCATAGAGAAAATTTATTAACTCAGACTACCCTGGGTATTTACTTGAATTACAATATATGATTAGTTCAGGAATTCACGACAAAATTTTTTTTCTGTAAAGGGCTAGAGAGTAAATAAATTAGGCATTCTGAGCTGTTAGAGCTCTATTACAATGGTACTCAACTGTACCATTGTAAGTAGTAAATAGAGAGCCACACACAATATGTAAATGAATGGGTATGGCTGCATTCTAATTAAACTTTATTTACAAAGGAAAATAACAGGACAGATTTAACTCATGGGCAGTAGTTGGTGACCCCTGGACTCCAGCACAGGTAAATTGATTTTGAATAGCTATTTTATATATGTTTAAGCAGGGAGCCTGCTTGAATGAATAGATTAAAAATGAATGTGTTATGGTTCTTGTTCTCATATGCTAATTAATTATATCCTTCTGGATACCTTGGCTATTATTTTTAACTAAACTTTCCTCTTTAAAAAGTCCAAAACTAAGCCACAAAATCTTACCAAATTCTGACTTTGTGAGGCCCAAAATAGCCAACTTATCTCCCTTTCCTTCTCTCTTCTCCCTCTTGCTCTCTCCTGAAGACACCATGTATTAGTTAACTATCACTACATAACAAATTACTCCCCCCCAACACACATACACCACCACCACCAAATTTAGTGGCTTAAACAACATTTTAAGCTTTACTTTCTATGGATCAGGAATCCAGGCAAAACAGCTGGGACCTCTGTTTCAGGGTCTCTCAGGAGGCTGAAATCAAGGTGTCAGCCAGGACTGCAGTCTTACATGAAGGCCCAACTAGAGAAGGATCCACTTCCAAGCCAACTCATGTGGTTGCTGGCAGGATTCAGTTCCTTCTGGGTTGTTGGACAGAGGCCTCAGTTCCTCACTGACTGTTGGCTGAGTGCCACCCTCAGTTCCTTGCCAGGAGCCCTGTCCACCAAGGCCAGCACATGAAAGGAGCCAGAGAAAGCATGCCAGCAAGAAAGAAAATACAGGCAAGATGGAAGTCTATCTTTTATAACCTAATAATGAAAGTAACAACCCATCACTTTTGCCATAATGTATTTGTTAGAAGCAAGTTGCTAGGTCCAGTTCACAGTCAAGGGGAGAGGGTTATAATACCAGGAGGCAAGAACCATTGGGAGCTGCTATTAAAACTAAGTCTTCATTGGTCTTTTAATGTAATGTTGTTAACATTTTTATTGATGTTAACATTTTTAATTGATGCCCTGTCAACAGGACTAATTTGTACCTTCATAATATGTACATCCTTATAGGGTCAGAATATAGCTGTGACTCAAATCTCCCTAACAAACATCATACCTAACATGGAACAGATTATATTTCTGCAAATAAGGTGTTCTCATTATTTCCCTGACCCCAAGAGGGTTAGTATATGCTGAATAACTCTTGCATATTATTGATAGAAAGTATTAGTTTTTGTTATAGATACACAATTCTAATTTGATCAGTTCAAAACTAGCTGTGTAGAACAAAAAGGGAAGTGATGGGTGTTAAATTATATGGGTAATAGATCCCAAATTGATTTGATACTTCTCCAGATTGGTTTTTGAACCATGTTGACACTCCATTCCTATTGACGATGTACAAGCCAGCCAGATATAGGGCTTTTGTCGATAAGAAAGGAATTTTCAGGAGGAGGTGTGGTTAGTTTGTTTGCCATCCTGGTTCTAAATAGTGCCTGATGTGGCAGGCATCATATTTGTGTCAGGTTTCCCTGATCTAGTTTTAGGTTTGGGTCATTTGTTTCAGTAAACCGTGGGCCCTATAACAAGTATTTGGATGCAGATAGTTCATTTGGGAGGTGGTCTCAGGAAGGACAAATGAGAGCGTGGGGAGTGTAAACAAGGAAAGGGAAAAGCCAATAAAGTGTATTAGTGAGTTGGTTATCATGGAGGGCAACTAGAGCTCAGTTCTGCTGGGGATCCTCTGAAAAAACCATACAGGATTTTCACTGGGCTTGTCCCACCAATAATGGGAAATCTGAGGTCTTTATCTACCAACTCAAATCCCATTCCTCCATGGTTGAGAGCTGCCCCTAGGAGTGTTCTAGGCTTCCTTGCATACAAGTAGAAAAAAGTTATTAAAGCACCAGGAAAATCTCTTAGGCAGAAAAGCTGAGAGGTTCAGGGGCTCGAGGTAAGTTGCTGACCATTTACAGGAGAATTTTCCACTGAAATGGCAGGTGAATTTAGTGCATCTGCCACACACGGTCTTAACATGTGTAAATATTTTCCATCAGTGCAATTTGTTTCTAAGCAAGGAAGTCACCATCTTAGGCAAGTTCTGCCTGGCACACGGAAGAGCTCAATGAATATGCATTATTGGATGGGTGACATTGAAGGTGGTAAGAAAGCAGAGCAGAGGGTCAGAAGGCTACCTTGAGACTGGGACTCCATCCTGCTATTGACTTGGTTTCCTCTCTCATCACTCTCTCTTTCCCTTGAGTCCCAGAAGCATAGAATAGCAGAAACCTTAAAGATTTTAACTTTAAGGCATCGTCCAAGCCTTTTCTATTTCTAGAAGGAACCCGAGGCCCAGAAAGGTGAAGTCATGTGATCCAGTTTGCAAAGCCAGCCAGTGGCAAAGCCAAAACCCACATCCTTGGCATCTTCTCATTGTTCTCTCCATCACAGCTCTGTTACCTCCTCTTAGTTTCTATAATCCTACAGGATTGATTGCCAGGGACTGAGATTGATCGTAACTCTCGGAAGCAGATATATACAACTGATATATTAGAAACTGGTGTACTCAGTGAGTTCTACCAAAATCTTTTCACATTTACAATTTATTGTTTTTACTCATCTGTACATTTCCATATTGAAATGTAATAATAATGCTTCCTGATGGTGGGGACTTTATCTTTTTATTTCTTCAAAGAGCTTACCCATCTATTTTTGTCATTTTATTCAAGAGGCTGTAGGATTTCTTTTTTCATTACTGACAGACTCCTGCAGGCTAGTATCTATTGCAAATAAGTATCTAATTATTAGCTGGTGATTTGTGCTTCTGGTTTTAGCGGTGAGGTGAGAGTCATAGAGCTGACTTGCATCAAAATGCTGCTAGGCTACTGGGGCGCCTGGGCGGCTCAGTCATTAAGCGCCTGCCTTCAGCTCAGGTCATGATCCCAGGGTCCTGGGATTGAGCCCCACGTCGGGCTCCCTGCTCAGCGGGGAGTCTGCTTCTCCCTCTCCCACTCACCCTGCTTGTGTTCCCTCTCTCGCTGTCTCTCTCTGTCAAAATAAATAAATGAAATCTTAAAAAAAAATGGTGCTAGGCTACAGGAAATAGATACAGTAGAGGCCAGCTCTTTGGTAATTTACAGTAACAAAAATTGAAATCACCAGCCCAGCCAGTGGCTTTTGTATCAGTTAATTCTCAACCCCAGATGGACCTGTAGCTCCTTTTCTTGTTTTCTCCTCCACACGTGTAACCTGGAATTTGATGGGGGCCTGAGATTTTTCCATTTCAGTTTTACTTTGAATGGTATGAAACAGTAGGCAGCTGAATAGCTTCAGGAGCTTTAGATTAGCATGCACCAGGCAGGAGTGCTCAGAGTGTCAAGCCAAGAAGGGAAGGTTTCTGTTAAGGTTCTATCATGGAGACATCCTCACTGGCCTGCGGCCTCCACATGAGCTCACATGCAAGTACAAAGCTGATGTTAAACCAGGACAGAAGCCAGGAGTTGGGTGGTAAACTTCTCAGCTACCACACATTCTGACATTCAATTATCATCTCACACTATGTCCTCAGCTGTGAAATAGTCTTTGTCCCTCTACCAAAAGAATACTTTTCTTTATCCCCAGGATGTAGCATCCCAGTGCTCAGAGGATTCAGGTATATTGTGGGGAAGGTCAGCATGGGGAGAAGTCTCTTATACTCCGAAGTCATGAAAGGATTCTAGGTGTTCTTGAGGAAATGGCTTCTCTATAATTGTGGGTTGAACTGGGTTTCTCAGACTGCCACCATTTTACAGTCCAGAATCACCCATTCCTCACCGCTCTTACCTACTGATCGTCTCAGACGCGGGCATGAATCAGGAGTCTGCCATCATGATTGCTGTGGAACGATGAAAAGCCTACACCTACTCAGCACTGGCATCCTCCCCAGATGCCTACCTTTTCAGAAGGCTGAGAGACTTAGGGGTCCCTTGCCACAGGGTGTCCCTCTGGTGCCTGTAAAAGTGGATTACCATCTAATAGTCCTTGTATATTCTGGGGCTGGCAGTTCTACCCTTCTCTTAACCTCTCCACCCATAAAAACTCACGTAGGTAGTAGGTTTTGGCAAGCTACTTTGAACAGTTTGCTGACCACCATAATGGAGAGAAACTTATTCATCTTTGGAAATAATCCAGCTTTCTAGGCCTGTGTGCCACCCAACAAACGAATTGGTCCCTGCATGTCGTTCAGGTTTGTCCTTATGAAAGTTTTGTGATTTAAGGACTACCATTTTTTCTAGTTGCCTCCTGCAGATACCAGGCTTGGAGGCACTGCCACCCAATGGCTGTTTCTGCAAATAGCACCTTCACGAGAGTGTTGACTCAATATTCTACCCAGACCCCCGCAAGAGCATAAGACGTAAAGAGAAAATGGGGCAGGGGTAGTGACACTGGGATGGGCCAGGTACTCGGTGCTGCCTCCATCCCTCTCTGCCAAGGAAATCTGATTTTCCTGGCATTAAACAGCAGATGTGAGCTCTTTAATTAGGCAATAAAAATGGCAACTTGGCAATGAAATTATAAAGATAAAATTGTACAACGCCATGAATCTTTGGCACTAGGATTAATTCAACTATCTATATTTTTTCTGATGACATTTTTACAGTGAATGAATGTAGGTAATAGTCAAAACAGAAAATAAAAACCAGGATTCTCATTTCCTCTATTGTTGATTACCAGCTGTATAAGATTTAGATGTGCATTTGATAAAATTATTTTTCCCCCATAAAATGGGGATGGAGAGAGTGGTGATATATTTCATGGCACTGAATGAAAGACAAGTTCATTGGAGTTGCTAAAGGCTTCTGTTCCATGTAATGAAAGCACAAGTCAGGCTACTGTGACCAACAGGTATCCTTCATTTCAACAGCTGCATTAACAAGGGTTAATTAAAAATTTGCCTTCTAAATTAGGTAAGAAGCAATTGTACTATACATAGGAGAAAAGCTTCTATTCTGGTTTATCAATGGTTTGTATGTATAGTTTGAGAATAAACATTGACTCAGGCAGGTGGGTGTGAGAGACCATTCCACTTAAAGAAAGAAAAATATCTTAGTATTTTGAGATTGCCCTATGAATCCATTTTGTCTTTTTTCCATTAAAAAATAGGCTCAGTGGGTTAAGCGTCTGACTCTTGATGTCAGCTCAGGTCTTGATCTCAGGGTGAGTTAAGCCCTAAGTTGGGCTGCACACTGGGCATGGAGCCTACTTTAAAAAAAAAAAAATACTACTTGGTCGATCATAGTCATTTGTGATTTTTCTCTACTGTAGAGAACTTCTCTCCATATGTGTTCATAACTTACCCTCCTTGCTTGTCTGCCGGAGGAATGTCACAGCTCTCTGAGGTCAGCCCAGAAGCTGAGAAGGTGGATATATTTTTGCTGACAAATTGTCACAGGCGAGTGACCTGCCCATGAAGGATGGAGAGGGCATCCAAGCTGTAAGGACATTCAGGCAAACCTCCTACAATGATGATTCACTCTTCTGTGCAGAGGATAAACCCTGGGTAGAAAATGGCCCAACCCGTAAACAACCAGCTTCATGACATGGAATATGGTGTAGTTTTTGAATACAAACAAAACAAATTATGGGACTAAAGTAAATAAATTCATGGCTTGATTTTCCCTTTTGAAATGGATCTGAGTAGATGATTAATAAAAAATGTAACTCAAGAAAACTTGCCTAAGTTTTCAAAAAAATGCCAAAACAGTCTTGAAAAGAACAGTGATGCAAAATATCTCTAAGAAATGTCAACATGATGCCAAAACAACTGAGCAATGAGCTAAACTCTACCATCTAACTGATGTGTTTGAATACCAGACCAACATTTATTTAGTGCCACAAAAATCTAATCCATTTGGCTGGCTCTACTTTCTTACCAGATAGGTTTGCAAACTACACAAATTGTAAAGTCATGAAAATAATAAGTATGCTTCTCTCCCTTAATGCAAATAAATAAAAAGTAATCTGGATATCATCATCTATAAAGACCAAAGCGAATTTTTTCCTTTTAGTTTTTGTTGTTCTCATTTTTGTTTTGGTAGCTGATCCTTCATCTAAAGCATTGATTGTGAAAGGAATCTGAAATTATATATGGCTTGGATAACTTGCCAATCAACAGAAACTATGGTGCACTTATGGTATGCTCAAAGACTTGTCCTTGGTGGCATAGATACAAAAGACATTACTGGGTCTTTATCCAGTATCCAGTATCATATACTTTAGTTGGGTGGATAAAACATGCATACATGAAGCAAAGACTAAACTGTATGATCCTAACTGTAAGTGTAATACAAATCCTAAAGATGGGCAAGACCACCGTGGACTAGAATGGGCAGAGAAAGCATCACTCTGGAGATGGAGTTTGAGCTACTCCTTGAGGAATTCTCTGGAAATAAACAGGTAGAGGAAAGGCAGGAAGAGTTTCTATGCTGGCAGCAATATATAGGCCAGATTTTCTCAACCTTAACACTATTAACATTTGGAGCCGGGGAATTCTAGGTCATGGGGAGGGTGTTATGCCTTGTTGGGCATTTATAGCAGTATCCTTGGCCTCTAGCCACTAGAAGCCAGTGGCAAAACCCCACCTTCCAGTTGGGACAACCAAAAACATCTTCAGGAATTGCCAAATGTCTTCTCAGAACATCGTCCCCAGTGGAGACCCACTGGACTAGGTATAGATGCCTGGGCTTGGGGAGTTTTTGCTTTCTCCATCTCACAGTTTATCAACCTCAGAATTATTGACATTTTGGGTTGGATAATTCTTCATTGTGAGGGTTGTTCTGTGCATTATAGGATAGTTAGCAGCATCCCTGATCTCAACATCCCAGACACCAGTAGCACCTCCCTCCCCCTGGTTGGGAAAACCCACTGTGTGTGTGTGTGACACAGACATTGCCACATGTCCCCTGGGGTGCAAAATCACACCCATTTATGAACCACTGGAGTTCTCAGTAGGACTGGACTTGGCCCCCTCAGGGATAAACAGAATTGCTTAAACAAAGTACAAGTTTCATGTTAGGAAAGAGTGGAAGAAGATTGATTAACTAGGGTGGATACATGCAGTGAAAGATCTTGGATACTAGAGCCTACAATAGGCAGCCTTGGCAGAGGGAGAAGCAAACTTCCCGAGGAGCAGGGAGCCCGATGTGGGCCTCGATCCCAGGACCCTGGGATCATGACCTGAGCTGAAGGCAGATGCTTAACGACTGAGCCACCCAGGTGCCCCAGCCTTGGCAGTTCTTAAGCAGATGTGTTGCAAAATGTAATTGGCATTTTAAATTTAATCTCACAGAAACAAAAGGATAAAGTGCCATGGAGAAGAACTGAATACAGGGAGCAGGGGGCTCGGTCAGGAAGTCATAATAACCAGGTTTCAGTACAGATGGCCAGGGTTGTAGTGACATCTTTAAAATGGAGAGAAAAGAGTAAACCCAAGGGTGCTCTGCAGAAAGAAATGTTGAGTTTTGGGGCACCTGGGTGGCTCAGTCGGTTAAGCAACTGCCTCTGGCTCGGGTCATGATCCCAGGGTCCTGGAATTGAGCCCCACATCAGGCTCTCCACTCAGCGGCAAGTCTGCTTCTCCCTCTCCAGAGCTCTGTGATCTCTCGCTTTCACTGTCTCTCAAATAAATAAAATCTTTAAAAAAATAGAAAAAGAAATGTTGAGTTTTCACAACAGATTGAATAATAGAGATAAAGGTGAGTAAAGAACCAATGGTGAAACTACATTTGCTAGTGGAAAGAAAGATTAAAATCAAATGATAGGGAAGGAGGGGCATTTAATGAGTTTGATTTTGCAAATAGTAACTGCAGGCATTTTAGAATTAGCACAGGAATGAGAGGTGAGAAGTCACTACTGAATGATGAATTTGCAAGTGTTGAAAACCCAAAATTCTGAAATCTCTGTGGCCTAATATAATGAAAGTTTATTTCTCATTCAAAAAAATGCCAGAGTGGGTGGCCCTGGGTCTTCTAGGGATCCAGGCTTCTTCCATCTCTGGGCACTGCCATCTGAAATGAGTGACATCCAAGGTGGTTGCAGAAGGGTTGAATCATAAGGATCTCATGGGAGATTTTAGAGGCCCTGAACTGCATATAGCACTTCTGCCCACATTGCATGGGGGATCCAACTAAAGTGGCAAATTTATCTTACTGGTGGTCCAGGAAAAGGAAGTGGGATTCATGAGAACTTGGCCAATCTCTGCTATAGGACGGACACAGACATGGGCACACACACACACACACACACACACACACACACACACACACGAACAAGAAGAAAACTATAGGAGTGGATGGATTCATTGAGGACATGAAGACAGAAGGAAAAATCAAAGAGGTAGAGCTCAAGGAACACAAATTACAAATAGAAGAAGATCCAGCAAAGGATTCAGAGATGTTGTTAGAATGCTCGGAAGAGAACAGGCCTCGTGTAGAGTTGAAAGTGGCAAGAGGAAGGAAGGCAAATTTCGGTAAGGAGGGAAAATGTCTGCTTTTGCTAAGACTCTGGCTTTTGAAGACAAAAAACACCAGGATAATTAGAAAAGGTCTTACACATCTATACCCACCTCAAAACCACATTAGCTTATTTTTAAGAGCAGTCCGACACCCAAACCCCTTGGCCTGGCCTTCAGTGTGCTGGCCCAGCCTATCTGTTCACACTCCACCATGCACTTCCCAGGTACCTAGCATATCCTGGTTACGAGGCTGTTCGCGATCCCTGAGCCAACCTACTCTCCCATCTTCATGGCTTTGCTTCTATAGCTGTTTCCACCCACCAAAGTCCCAGCTTTCCACAAACCCTGAGTCAAATGTCACATCACTGAAGAATGAAGCCTTTTCTGATCTTCCCTGTCAACATCAACCTCCCCATATTCCAACAGCCTTTTGGTTTTTCTTCTACCTTGACACAGGGGACCATCTACTGTGTATCAGTTATATGTTCACTTGACTGTGTCCCTCAGTAGACCAGGAGTTTCTCAAGCATCAGGCAGTGCTACTGTGATGTATAACCCCGGGACAAACCAGACAACGCTACAGTCTAGGTCAGGGGATAGCAGATGTTTTCTGTAAAGGACCTCATAGTAAGTATTTGAGGTTTTTGCAGGCCATATGGGCTCTGTCACAACTATTCAACTGTGCCATTTTAGTGTAAAAGCAGCCATAGACAATATGTAAATGAAGGAGTATGGCTGTGTCCCAATAAAACTTTATTTCTAAAACATGTGGTGGGCCAAATTTGATCCGTAAGCCCTGATTTGCTTCTCTGTGATGTATGGGAATGTCACTTTCTGGAGCACAGTGTGAACGGGGTCCTCTGAAGTATAATCTGGAAAGTATCAATGTGCATCTTAGTTATCCTTGTATTTTTTGCCCTACCTCCCACCACCACCTAGTACAGTGCCTTCCACACAGTAGGCCCTCAATGTTTATTTTCCTGAATTAAATATGCCTGGAAAGATACCAACTCAGTGAGTCATAATAGCATTTTGAGAGCTTAATTACCTTTGAAAACTATTTTTTGCAAGACTGTAGTAAAGTAGTTCAGGAAGCAATCATGTAAGCCCAAGAATCATAAAAAGAATGTGACAGGGGAAGATGTGAGCTAACAACATCTAGGGATTAGCAGCCAAAGAGAGGGAATCTGACATCAGAGCTGGGTAAAAGCAACAAAAAGGCATTTCAATCCTCAGAGACTAGCACCAAGGGACATCACATCACATGTAATAGTTGTCTCACAACACCCTCTAAATCCGTGTGAATAATGCATTTAATGCCAGCACTTCAGTGCTGGAAAGATGTTCATAATTTGGAGGAAACTCAGAGACCAACCAAAATGATTAAGAGACTGAAAGGACTCATTTATGAGCAGCTATAAGAGAAGCCAAATACGTGCTTGGCCTGCTGATGACCAGAACGAGATGGGGGAAAGGTTTACAAATTACTAAATGCTATAAACACCAGGAAGGGGAGGAATGATGGTCAGCTCTATTGGACTTAGCTTGTGGTATGGACATATCTCAGGCGCTGACAAATTCCTCTCATTATTGGGTCTTAAAACATTTACGGGCCTTCTGAATAATATATAACTGGGAATGCTGTGATTGGTAATGTTCTATTATTACAGGAGAACAGGATTGCTCCACAAGAGCAACTATAAGACAAATTACAGTGGAACAGGATTGCTCCAGAAGAGCAAACACAAGACAAATGATTGCTTATTAAGGGAAGAAACATTCCAGGCATGCTAAGGGTGCTGAGAGAATTAAAATGCACTAACAGTCCACTCCTAGAAGTATCAAATACATGCAACTGTGAGTAATGTTACATAGCGTAGAATTGTTGAAATTTAATACAAAGATGGAAAGATGGCCTGATATTTCCATCATTCCTTCTGTCATTCAATCACTGATTTATCCATCCATCCATCCCACATATCCAATGCTTACTATTTCCTAGGTCCTGTGCTGGTGATACAGAGATTAATAATACAGAGCCTGTCCAAAAAAAAAAAAAAAAAAAAACTGCTTATAGTCTAGTGGTGGGATCAGGGAAGTTCATGGAGTAAGAACGGACAAGTTCAATAGAGAATGATGAGAGAGCAAAGAAAAGTGGCTCCTAACCCAGAAGGCAGAAAGCAGGAAGGTTGGGGAGGCCTCCCAGGTGAGCCGACATCTGAGTCAAGTCCTGAAGGATTCTGAGGAGTCTGTGAATCAGAAAGAATGAGAATAAGCATCCCAGGTAGGAAAGGTGATCTATTCAAAGTGCTGGAGATGACAAAGTACTGGACCACATTGTCACAACATATGTGGGACTGACGAGTAGATCAGGTTGACCGAGACGAACAGCATAAAGCAGGTGGTAACCTTAAAAATAAGAATTGGAATATATTAGGATCATGGGTGATTTTTTTTTTTATTTTCCTTGATCTTTCTCTCTCTTCCAAAATTTCTCCATTAACAAAATCACACCCTTATGTAGACGAATAATTGCAAACATTTATATAGCACTTATTCTGTGCCAGACACTATTCTAAGCACTTTGCATATATTAAGTGATCTTCGCCACGTAACTCTGAGATAGGTATTATTGTCCCTATTACACAGACAAGGATGGGAGGCAGAAAGAGGTTTAACTATTTGGCAAAATGATAGAGTTAGTCAGGAACAGGGCGTTCTTTTCTGCTTGGGGCATCTCACTCTGGAGCCTCTGCTTTTTCATCCACTGTGTTGCTCTTAACTTTCTCAGTCAGAAGCTGGTTTTCCTATAATTTATTCCCATAATCCCACTCTAAAAACTGATCTGACAAATAATTAGAGATACAGCCAAATATTTTAGGGGAAGGATGTTCATAGCCCCAAAGTTTATAGTAGCGAACAATAGAACTTCAAATCACCTAGATGCCCTGTAATACAAAATGATTCATCGTGGTCTGGACCATTATGCAAGCATGATTTAGAAGACAGTTAAATGATGTAAGAAATGTTCACTCTAAAGATCAAAGAGAAATGTAAGATACAAACTGTATAATCCTAGTAGCATGTTTGTGTGTGTGTGTGTGTAAATCCACCAGTCAGACTGGAATCCAATTCCAATCTTAGCTCTGTCATTTAGCTAGCTCTGTGACCTTGAGTAATAATTTAACCCTTCTCCAGTTTCCTCATCAGAAAATGGGGGTAATACAGTTGTTGTGATGGTTAGAAAATGCACGTAAAATACTTATGGTACTGGCTGGTAAACACTCAGTGTCTGATATCAAAATAATTGGAAACCCTATTTAAAAGTTAGAGCTAGGGGCGCCTGGGTGGCTCAGCTGGCTAAGCATCTTGATTGTGGCTCAGGTCATGATCTCAGGGTCATGGGATTGAGCCCCACATCGGACTCCACACTCAGGGGAGAGTGTACTAGAGATTCTCTCTCTCCCTCTCCCTCTGCCCACCCCCAACGCATGCTCTCGCGCTTGCTCTCTCTCACATAAATAAGTCTTTAAAAAAAAGTTACAGTGAGGTGCCTGGGTGGCTCAGTCGGTTAAGTGTCTGACTCTTGATTTTGGCTCAGGTCATGATCTCAGGGTCCTGGGATCGAGCCCCGCAGGCTCCCCCTCAGCAGGAAGTCTGCTTTTCTCCCTGTCCCTCTGCCCCTCCATTGCTGGTGTGCTCTCCCTCTCCCTCCCTCTCTCTCTCTCAAATAAATAGATAAATCCTTTTATTAAAACTTAGAGTTAGATAGTACACACTCAGCCAGCAGTTTGATAAGTATCTTTTGTAGTCTGGGGTCCAGTAGGTTACAACACCATCTAGTTATTTTAAAAAAAATAAGTGGGAATGAGATGAGATGAGGGGCACTTTCCATTGCAAGTAAAAACTATTTGCTTTCAGAATCTGATTTCTCAAATTTTAAGGGATACTGAACACTCAGCCAACCATTGAAGTGTTAAAAATTTCCTTTTTAACCAGATCCCTTCCCAAGACCGAGCCCTGATGTTTTACCTAGGTTGAATATTTTTGAATTGTGATAATTTAAAACCATTTAGAAATGTGTTTTAATTGTCAGGATCAAGAGATTGATGGAAATTACAAATGGGTTTTTGAAGGGTCCAAAGCCACACATAGATAGCTTCTTTCTCCTCCAAGGTTTTGGAATGATCTTAATTATACTAGTTTTTAAATATTAAGAAAAAATGGAAGGAAATAAGCAGCTTCAAAATTTTGTTTTTTCTTTTCTTTTTTTTTTTTTTTTCCATTAAGGAAATTCTCGTAGTCATCTTTGGAGCTGGTCTCAGGGACGAGGCTACTTGAGCAGATGGGCTTATACTGAGAGAGACAGAACAAAAGGCCTGGGGCAAAGGGCATGTCATTTTCACTGCTCAGCCCGAGTCTGCAAAGTGGAAAGGAAAATGCTTAAGCTCTCTCTTAAGGAAAGGAGAGAAAATCCTTGATGAAGGAAAATGAGGTGTTCTGCTTCTCACAACACGAGGAACCCGATTTCTCCATGAGTTTTCACAGTGCCCCCCTCCTCTGTCTCTCTCTCTCTCTCTCTCTCTCTCTTTCAGGTCTCCTACGTGAAAGCGATTGACATCTGGATGGCGGTGTGCCTTCTGTTTGTGTTTGCTGCCTTACTCGAGTACGCGGCCGTGAACTTTGTCTCCAGACAACACAAGGAGCTCCTGCGGCTCCGGAGAAGACAGAAGAGACAGAATAAGGTACAGTTGACCCTCAGCGCAGACAAAGTCGGGTAGAGCTTGAGGTAGTTACCCAGGCAGTGCAATTCAGAAAATAGAATACATAATGAGCAAGAGGCTAAGGTTAATTTTGGTCCTGAGGTGTCCTACTAGACTGAATTAGTGCTCAGGTCAGTCCTTTAAAATTGGGGCAGGGTTGTCGCATTTAGCAAATAAAAGCACAAGGCATGCAGTTAAACTTGAAGTTTAAATCAACAAACAGCATTTGGTATAAAGATGTCCCAAGTATTGCATGGGAGATACTTATATTAATGAATTATTTGTTGATCTGAAATTAAGATTTAACTGGGAGCCCTGTGTTTTATCGGGCAACTCTAATTGGAGATCTATACTCAATTTGACAAAAGTGCTTTAAAATCCTGTTGTTTTGAACATTAATAATTTGCGTGTATGTGACTTTGTGTACATAGCTACCTCGACTGACTTTCTCATCAATTGCTCTGGTTTTATGTAAATAAGGTCCCTACCCAGGTTGGTCACAACTTGATAAATCCAATCAAACTGATCTCATTGTCTCAACTTAAACTTTAATGCATAAACCCAAATTCTACACCATCCAGAGGTTTGAGGTTTCAGACAGATGCTCAAAATCAGTAGCTCCGTGGTTCCTAAACTTGCCTACCCCTTAGAATAGCCTGCAGATCTTTCAAAATCCCAAACCTTGGCCACACCCCACAGCAATTAAATCTCAGTCTTGGGATGGGGCACAGTAGTGAGGATTTCTAAAGCTCCCCCCAGGGAATTTCAGCATGTGTACACGTTGGAAAAGCACTATTCTGGCTTATGATCCAATTTCATATGCGACACCAGGAGGCTTGCCCTTGTTTTCAGTTTCAGATTGTGGGAGAGAAACATGCCCTTTGATATGGAGGATCCTAGTGCCAGTCGCTAGAGGACTGAAGTTAAAATGTTACATACAGGAAATGACAGATACTTTTCAAAATCTGCTCCCCTAAAATGTAAGAAATTAAACTTGCTATTAAAGCCATAGTTATATACTACTCTGTTGGAAGAAAGCCAAAAATGTTTCACTGTCAATCTTAATGTTTCCAAATACCTAGATGCAAAGCTAAACATTTATTGTGATTTGGATATTGGTTACGTTGAGGAGCTCGTATGCATATGAGCTCAGAGTCCTGACCTCATCTACCAAAATGTTTCCTGCACATACTCTAGACTGGTATCTGGCTGATTGCCCTGTTTTTCTTCTCTACCTCTTAGGAATATTTTGCCCTATCATAGCCTACGGAAACACACATTCTCTTTGCTGTATACTGTTGAGTATCAAGCCTTTCTCAACTTTCTCCTCCTTGCCTCCTTGTTGATGATAACGATTTCTTCATCCTCAGCCACAGGAATCTGCACAAATGGCACCTGTGCCACCCAGGAAATTACGGGAATGTGAGGTTATTCCAGCACATAAACTGTATTCCCAGAATTCCCTGGCTTAGCATAGTAGATGGCCACTGACTGCATACTCTCCTAGACCAGAAATGGAAAATGAGTTTCATTTTGCTTCCCAATTCTGAATAATTGGGAGGACTTCCTTGGAATGCTATGTGGAAGATTCTTAGGCTGTATCTGTATCTTATCATAAGAGTCACATGGAGTGCTTGTTAAAAGTAGTTTCTTGTACAGATTCCTAAACCTATGAATCAGAGTCTGCAAGGGGAGGTCGCTGAGAATTTCACAAGAGTCCCAACTGAGTCATATTTTAAGTCTGCAGAAACCTGGGCAATACTAGAGCAGGCAGGAGGAAAGAAGATGAGGTTGGAGGAATAGGTGATTTCAGATTCATACAGGACTTTGCAGGTCAGTATAAAGGAATGGATTTCATTCCAACTGACTGGAATCCACAAATTAGTTTCAACACAGCAAATACCAGGGTATCAAGTGATGGTCCATGGGGTCAAGCATAGCAGCAGCAGATAAGTTAGGAGGCTATTGTAGAAATCTTCCAACCCAGGAGCATGGAATATCTTTCTATTTCTTTGTGTCATCTTCAATTTCTTTCATCAGTGTTTTACGGTTTTCAGAGTACAGATCTCCCACCTCTTTGGTTAGGTTTATTCCTAGGTATCTTATTATTTTTGGTGCAGTTGTAAATGGGATTACTTAATTATTTCACTTTCCGCTGCTTCATTATTGGTGTATAGAAATGCAACAGATTTCTGTATGTGGATTTTGTATCCTGTGACTTTACTGAATTCGTTTATCACTTCTAGCAGTTTTTTTCGTGGAGTCTTTCGGGTTTTCTATATATAGTATCATGTCATCTGCAAATAGTGAAAGTTTTGCTTTTTACTTCTTCCTTACTGATTTGGATGCCTTTTCTTTCTTTTTCTTGTCTGATTGCTGTGGCTAGGACATCTAGTACTGTGCTGAATAAAACTGGTGAGAGTAGACATCCTTGTCTTGTTCCTGACCTTAGGGGAAAAGCTCTTAGTTTTTCCACATTGAGGATGATGTCAGCTGTGGGTTTTCATAGATGGCCTATATTAGGTTGAGGTATGTTCCCTCTAAACATACTTTGTTGGGGGATTTTATCATGAATGGATGTTGTGCCTTGTCAAATGCTTTTTCTCCATCTATTGAAATGATCATATGGTTCTTATCCTTTCTCTTATTGATGTATAACATTGATTGATTTGCAAATATTGAACCACTCTTGCAACCCAAAATTAAATCCCACTTGATCATGGTGAATGATTTTTTTAATGTATTGTTGAATTCAGTTTGCTAGTATTTTATTGAGGATTTTTACATCTATGTTCATCAGGGATATTGGCCTGTAGTTCTCTTTTTTAGTGGTGTTATTATCTGGTTTTGGTATCCAGGTAATACTGGCCTCATAGAATGAATTTGGAAACTTTCCTTCCCTTTCTATTTTTGGAATAGTTTGAAAAGAATAGGTATTCAGCAACACAAGAAACAAACAGGTGTTGGCAAGGACGTGGAGAAAAAGGAACACTGGAGCACTGTTGGTGGGACTGCAAATGGGTACAGCCACTGTGAAAAACAGTATGGAGGTTCCTCAAAAAGTTAAAGACAGAACTACCCTACTGTCCAGCAATTGCACAGCTGGGTATTTACCCAAAGAATACAAAAACACTAACTTAAAGGGATACATGCACCCTGATGTTTATAGCGGCATGATTTACAATAGCCAAGATATGGAAGCAGTCCAAGTGTCCATTATTGATGAATGGATAAAAAAGAGGTAGTGTGTGTGTGTGTGTGTGTGTGTGTGTGTGTGTGTGTATAATAGAATATTATTCATCCATAAAAAATAACAAAATCTTGTCATTTGCAACAATATGGATGGAGCTACAGAGTATTATGCTAAGTGAAATAAGTCAGAGAAAGACAAATACCATATGATTTCACTCATATAAGAAATTTAAGAAACAACAAACAAGCAAAGGAAAAACAGAGATAGACCAAGCAGGAAACAGACTCAATTACAGAGAACAAACTGGTGGTTACCAGAGGGGAGGTGGGCGGGGGGATGGGTGAAATAGGTGATGGGGATTAAGGAGTGCACTTGTCATGATGAGCACCAGGTGATATATGGAATTGAATTACTATGTTGTACATTTAAAACTAATAAAACACTGTAGCTTTAAAAAAGACAACGGAGGAGTTGGAGGAGAGGAAGGGAAAGTGGGAGGGAGAGCAGGGGAGTTAAGGGTGCTTGCAAGGGACCAGTAGTGATGAACCAGGGACTCTAAAGTAGGTAAAGTGAGAACATGAAGGAGACACTGGCTACTCATGGATTGGCCATTTCACTGAGGTCAATGAAATGCTGAAATAAGAATATTAAAATAACTGCGCTGGAAGGACAAAAACCAGTGGTGAGCGGGGGAAAGAAAAGTTCAAAAATCAAGATTTCACAGGATGTAAAGACAAGGGTAAGGGTATGAACATGAGTATTTGGCTAAGGTCCAGCAGAGGAAAAATTGACAGTGAGGCAGTCCAGGAATTGAAAGGCCAAGGATGGGGCCAGTTGTCCATTTGGTTATTGAAGACCCTCCACGAAAGATGGCATTCATGGGTATTGAGCTGATAATGAAAGAGTTCCTAAAGTCATCAACTACTAAGGGCTGGAGGCTGGCAGATGACAGCAGTGATAAAGGAGACCAGTGATGAAGTCGAATGAACTCAACTTCAGAGGCTCCAGAGGAGCTGGGGTTAAATAAGGAAGAAAGCAAGATAGTTTGGGCACTGCAGAGAGGAGCAAGAAGGACACCTGAGAGGCTGACAGTGGCGGGCATTAAGGGGAGACTCCTTAGAGATGCCAGTTGGCGTTGGTAGTCACTGCTTTGTCAAAAAAACTGAGAAATCAAAGTTTAGATGTTTTGCATGGAGCTGTTCTGGAGTTTGACGATGCATCTCAAAATGGCCATTCAAAAAACAAAGCTTAATTAACAAATTTAAGACGTGAGAAGGAGGTGGGGAACAAAACAAATCATGTTTGGACCTTTGCAGTCAAGGCTATTATTTTCATTGACAAGTAAATTTTGGAGGAAAAAAAAAGATTAGGAGGCATTTCCAATTGTGTGTCCCTTAGAAAATGGCGTCTTTTTCTCTAAGGCAGTACTTTAAGTTTTTTAAGTCTGAACCATGGTAAGAAAAATAATGGTAATAAGAGCTAACATTGATTGAGGGCTTACTATATACCGGGCATTGTTTTAGGCACTTTCCATATAGTAATTGACTTAATCCCCACAACAACTAGGTGAATAGTGTGGTCATACCGCCCAGCTTACTATGGGAAGTCCTGGTCTTGCATATTGTCCTGATGCCTTGGTGTAATTTAGCATTTGCTATAGATTATTCATTTTAAACAAATTATTAATATTTGCATTAAAACAAAATGAAGTGGGTTTGGTCATCTTCTGGGGTGGGAGCATACACGTACAGTGGACGAGTTCTCATTTTAACATGTAGTCAAATCTAAAAAATAACCATCACTATCCCTGGCTTCTTTTCTTGACCCTTTCCAGAAGCAATGTCATATCACTCTCTTTCCAGGATAGCTCAAAGGGAGCTTGCTGATATCAAAATGAAGTGCACTTGGACACAAGAGACTAGGGATAAAGGAGCCTTTCTTTTGGCCTCTGTCAGTGGGGGGACACTACTATCCTGCTGGCCATTTGGGGTGCCAGCCTTGGTCCATGACATGGCATACAAAATCCATGACACCACTAGGCCACCACTTAGCTGGAACACATGGAAAATCATAGGTTCAATGGACAAAAAACAAAACAGAGGCTGAGCAGTCTTGCTGTTGAGCATCTGATAGTTCAGGACTGAATGTTGTCATTTTTTGCAGGATAATTTGTTTGATAATGCATTTTTATTTTGTAATAACATCAGAGAGTTGTATTGTCTGTTAGTGTCATTTTCCACTCTCAAAATTGCCCTTGTTGGGATAAATTATGTGGTCTTCCTATCAATAATGAAGGCAGTATTCTTATCGCCATCTTACAGATGAGAAAACTAAAGCAAAGAGAGGTTTAGCAAAATGCCCAAAGCCACACACGCAGGAAGTCTGGCTCCAGAGTCCCTGACCTTAACTGCTATTGCGCAAACTTCACATTTTAGATCTTACATTATGATCCAGTCTCTCCCTCTGAGACACAGACATACTTGAAACAAACACCTCTAATGCACTCTAAAGCTCTATTCTGCTTTTTAAATGCAGATGTGATTAGGGTAAGGCAAGTGAGGTGAGCACACGAGTACAGGGTCAGATGCTGTTTTTATTTGAAATTTTGATATTTTGTTCACCTTGGATTTTTTGCACTAACAATGAAGTTTTTGCATTAAAATATTGACCTGGAGCACTGGGGTTGTGGCACCACCTTACATTTTGCACCTGAGGCCTTACTTACCATGCCCTAGTTCAGGCCCAGCTAGTCATGAACCACTAAATTCTCACAGACTCTAATAGGTTGTGGCCTGAGTTAAAAACACCATTTTTATTTTTATTTTTTTAAGATTTTATTTATTTATTTGAGAGAGAGTGAGCAAGCGGGAGAGAGAGAGAGAGAGAGAATGAGCAGGAGCAGAGAGGGGCAGCGGGAGAGAGAGAAGCAGACTCCCTGCTGAGCAGGGAGCCCCACGCAGGACTCGATCCAGTGACTCCAGAATCATGACTTGAGCTGAAGCAGATGCTTAACTGACTGAGCCACCCAGATACCCCTAAAAACATCATTTTTTAAAAAGTTCAATATTCCCAGTGAAAAAAAGTCATTGGGGAACTGACCTCTGCAGCACAATACAGGCTGATTATTTAGAAGGTATAAGAAAAAAACCAAGAGCAAATCATTTTCCAAAGTGACACTGGCATTAAGATTTATTCAAGGAAGATATTTATTGAGAGATTACATTTACTTGCATGGGAAGAAAGTCTGCTGCTCACTAAACAACGAAGTTATGAAGTGGGGTCACTTTCAAGGAGGGGCCAGGCAGTTTGTGATTTGCTTCGATTATCTGTTCTACATCTCACAAAGCAGCCACTGTCAATTTTACCAAAGCAGAGTTTCTCAGAAACAATCAAGCCCAGATCTTCAACGGACAGAACTTGTAAATCCCGACGGTTGGGCCAACCCCAGTCTATTAGATGCTGACGCCCCGGGTCTGTGTGGTAAAATCCTATTTTTATGTTACCTCCTCAGCTCCAATAAGAAGTTTTCATACCATGTGATGTTTATAACAGTTTCCCCACAAGAACTTTAAAGCCTCACCTGAGTTTCTCCCTTTCTTTTGTTGTTTCCTTTCTTTTTATTATCTGGCTGCACCACACCTGACTTTTGGCATTGGGCCGGGTTTCAGATCTTTCCAGTTGCCCACGGAGCCTGATTTCTTTATTTTCCATGACAAAACAGAAATTATGGCTGCTTGAGAACATAGTTATGGTTTTTAGGCCACCTAATGATAAGATCTTTGTTTTAAAGTTTTCATTTTAAATCCAGTTAACCTACAGTGTTATATTAGCTTCAGGTGGACAATATAGCCATTCAACACTTTCATCCAACACCTGGTGCTCATCATCATAAGCTGCCTTTTAAAAGGAATGTTAACACGTTATTCAGACTTCAACCTCCCAGGAAGAAAATAAGGGGCTTCAACCTGACCAGACAACAGGGTGAGAATGTGAGGCCCTGATCAAAACGTCTCAGATGATAGTAAGTTGGCAAAGTAAGAATTCAGTACTCATTTTGTTGTGCTTTTCTGCCCTCCCCCCATCTATCCTTTAACTCTTAGCTAACTTGCTAATTCCTCAAAAGATCATTTCCTGGTCCTACAGGGCTGAAATAATCCCACTGTTTCAAGCACCCTTAGTAACCAATTTGTTCTTTTTGATAAACGTGTACAACGATGGGTAGAAAGGGACGCATGTTTACAGAAGAATAGAAGATTGGAAAGATATTGGTAGATATTATTTAGGACACTTTACCTAGAAATACCTGAATCTTGCTCTCAACCAATCATCTTCTCATTGACCTACTGAATGGAAATAAACCTCCAAGGACAATAAACTATTTTTATCCAGGCTTTAGCTTCAAACCTGAATGCAATGCCCCCAGGAGGGAAACAACTTAGAAGAAGCCCTTGTCCCTCCACCCAGCAGGCCCAGAAGCCCTGCGCTATCTCCTCCCCACTCTTCCAAGGGCCTTAGATTTTCCCATTCCAATGGGACATGAGACCCCACTGGTGAAAGCCAGAAGACAAGGACCCAGAGCAAATGGTCATCTCGGAGTGGCTTATCTAAATCCATGGAGTCCTGGAATGTCCCCAGTCAGACCAGCCCTCCTCCTCATTAGGAGTAAAAATCTCCTTCCTCTTTTCCTGGAGGCATCCCTTCAAACACTTAAGGATGGTGAGCTGGCAGGTCTTCTCAAATTTTTGAATTAAACAGACCTAGTTCTTCCTATGATGTGGCTTATAGCCATGCAGCACACTGATTACCCTTTTGTGGTTTGCTAGTGGGCATCTTGAAGTATGAGTCACAGAATTTGAAAGATAGCCCAGGCATAATCAACATGTAACACAAAGGAGCAGTAATGTCCCCTCTTTATCTGCAGTTGTTAATAGAGCATTAAATTACAGTAGTGCTTTTAAGTCATCCTATTCCAAAATTGGCTCTTTTTGACCTTGTTAATGCTTGTTAATTTCCCAAGTCTTTCTTTTCCTATTATTAATATGAATAGCTATCAAGTTATCTCCTTTTAAGTGCTTGACTTTTTTCTAACCTAAATAATTTATTTAGGTTAATTTTATTGCTGTAAATTATCACTTCATTGGATTTGGCCCATTTTCTAGATTATATTAATTTTTTGATACTGATTTAGTCATCTGGAATTAGCTACCACTTTTAGCTTTGTAACACTGACAAGTAGTGTCAACACTCTTCAGCCAAACACCACCAGAAACAAGGCTGTAGTTAAACAAGGTGGGTTTACTACTCTGCAGTGAGGAAGAACACACACCACAGGGAGCAGTGGAAGAAGGTCCTCTGTAAATTGGGTAATTTGGGAGGAAAACCTAAGGAAGCAGGGGTTTTGCTCTAGAGTGGGTGCTATCAGAAAGCAGGGGGAAATTTGGGGTGACTGGGTGACTCAAGTCAGTTAAACGTCTGACTCTTGATTTCAGCTCAGGTCATGATCTCAGGGTTGTGAGATCGAGCTCCATATCAGGCTCCACTGGGCATTGAGGTTGGTTAAGGTTCTTTCTCTCCCTCTCCCTCTGCCCCCCCCAACCCCTTTCCCTCTCACTAAAAAAAAGGCAGGGTAAATTCTATAATTGGGCATCTCAATAACGTATCTATAGAAGGGCAGACTCATGTGTGGATAAAACAATAGTCATTAAAGAAAGAGTAGTCACTTCCTTTAACCAAGAGCTGGATGATGAGTATTTTGTGGGTAGCATAGTGACATTGTTTTTTTTTTTTTTTGTGCTTAGACAAAGTTATGAAGTAGCCTTGTTTTGTCTGACTCTGTCAGGTTCTCAGTCTAGCCTTGTCTGAGGTGAGTATCCTGTGAGGGATTCAAGTTTTGGAGTTGTGGGCTTCCTCTCCAAAAATGAGGGGCCTAAACATTCAAATGCAGGCACTGTAATTGACCAGTCCTGTGACCTTGGTAGGTTACTTAAAAACAAAACAAAAAAACCCCACAAAAACCTCTCTGTGCCTCAGTTTTCTCATCTGTAAAATGGAGTTAATAGTATTCCCCTCATAGGGCTGTGGTGAGAATAAAGTGAGTTCCTGTGAGTAAAGCTCATAGAATAAAAAAAAAAAAAATGGCACATGGTAAATTCTATGTTTAGTGATTGTTCATTTTCATATCTACTTTCTCTCTGGGTCATAAAGCTTTTGTTCAATTTAATGGGGAGCATATTCTACAGATTAAAATCAAACATTTTAAATAGCTTCATTTCCCCTCCCCCATTTGCATTCCTCTTGTCTTCCTTGCACAAAGGAAAATTAGATTGCACAGCAAGATGTGACCCATGTACAGTGATTTTTATAATCATAGGATTGAAATAATGAGTTCGTGCTTCTACTCTATAGTGTCTAAACAAGAGAAGTGGGAAGAATTAGGGGCAAGCTGAACTCTTCCATTTTATCCCCCACAGTTATGGGGCTGTGGCTAAACTTCCTAAGTACCAGGGCACTTTTTCCAAAGGTGAGAATCCATGAAGACCCTTCTAACCCAATTAGGATGTAAACTGACTCTGAAAGGCGACTATTGAAATGCAAATGATACTATCACTAAGCCTAATCAACCCCACAGATCGAAGCAAATGAATCCACTGAACTGTAAGTCGAATAGGATCAGCCTTTGAGAATCTTGCATAAGGTCTCTCATTTTCCACTCCAAAGGCTTAGAGTAGTGGTTCTCAGCCAGAGCAGTTTTGCCCCCCTAGGGACATGTGGCAATGTCTGGAGATAGGCTTGGTTGTCCCATCTAAGGGAAGGGTGCTATTGGCATCTAGTCTGTAGAGGTCAGGGTGCTGTTAAATTTCCTACCATGTACAGGGTTGCCCCCCCAACCATAAAATGAAAAATTACTCAGCCCTAAATGTTGATAGTGCCATGGTAGAGAAAACCCTGGTTTAGAACAGTTAGGACTGTTTCATATTGAAAAGTATACCCTAATTATTTCCTATTTCTTGTTCGCAAGGGTGACACAGTTGGCATACATCTGCCCACGAAGTCAGGAGAGCACTTTCAGTTCTGCAAACCTCAGAGTAAATTCCTCCATGATTCATATGTGGGTGGGGCTCATTAGGTGATGGCCAGTTCTTTCCCTTACATTAGAAAAAGGCAAGTTCTATCCAGCAGCCTATCTTTGAAAATTTGATTTATTCAAATGCACACTCAGTTGAGTATGAAGGAAAACTCCATCTGATTGGCTTCATTGAAACATAAATCATATGGATCTGCACACCACACACCCTAAGAAAACAAGTCTATGATGCTATGCATAGCTTCATGTAGGAGGTAAGGCAGGGCCCCTATATGGGAACTATTAAGTTCACACTCTGAATATCCAAATTCTGGGAGATGAAGATACTTGTATGTGGGTAGGAAAAAATTAAGTTATTTATCACACCTATTTAGGGAATGCTCAGTGGTGTTAACAGTCATAACAAAAGCTTATTTTTAAGTTTAACCCCTGAATGTGTGTGGTTCAAGAGGTGCACACAATGATGTTTAGTGTTAAAGAGAAAGTGAGGGCAGTAGGACAATGTTAAAGAGACCCACGATTTCATCCATTCTAGAAAGAATCTAGAGGGAACTCTTGAATTGGGTAGGTTACTAAAACTGTGAGAATGCATATAAGAATCCTTACTACTTGGACCAGCAAGAGGCACAGGAATTGAGAAGAACCAATGACAAACACACTTGTCCACTTGCAGACTACTGCTGGAGTATGGGCTACCTCTTGACCTGCTCTAGATCAGTCCTTCTCTAACTATGGTACACAGAAGAATCACCTGGAGGCCTAGGTCCAACAGAATCCTGGAATGCAGCCCCGAGCTTGACTCAGAGTCTGAGACATTTCCGACAAGTATGTGCCAGGTACAGGTGATGCTGATGCTGCTAGTCTCGAGAGCCACACTGAGTACTAAGGGTCCAAAGAACCCCTACAACTGCCTTCAGTAGTGAAAATGTTATCATTACTTCATACTTTTGCTACTGATGTATCCGTAATCATGTCAAGGACATTAACCCCAGTGATTCCGTGTTGAAAAACTAGCCATGAAACATTACCAAACAGAAAATAAAGTACTTTTTAAAGACATTTTAAGACTAGAAATCCTGACAGGTCTCCTTTCTCCTTGTCCTTAGGAAGGAAACTCCATCATCTTAGCTTTTTTTTTTTTCTTTCAAGAAGAATACAGTGAAACGGTGTGTGTTCTTTCTTGTCCTTTAGCATTTCCCCCTATATTCTGCCACATGTTTGCACACGGTGTTTAAAGAGGATTTTGTAGATCATTAATTAAGGTAACAACTGCTTCCTTAGCAAGCAGGATGTTGAAAAGGTTGTAACTACTTCCCCAGGGAGGTAGAAGACATGTTTGTTTTTTGTCTTAAAGGTTGAGGAGTTTAGATGAAGCTTTAACGGACCTGTGTGGATTAGGAGTTTAGACTTAATTGTGAAAGCCAGCCAGAATAAATAAATGTCATGGTACTTTGCAATTCCCCTAGACCACGGGCGTGAAGAGCTGGTACTTGTCAGGGACACAGAGGCCTGAAATGTTCATAAGGTGCTTTTCTTCCTAGTTTGTTCCACTTTGCTAGGTATTATGACAGTCTTATTTTAGGGCTTACGGTATAGAATGCTCTTTTTCAGGATGCGAAATGATGTGAGGAAGCGGCCTTGCAGGTGAAATCCCTGTCTTTTTAGTATCTCCAATCCTTTCTTTCATCCCAGCCTGTTTACCGTTCTATTTTCTTTGCCTTCCTTCCTACTAGATCCTGTTTTTCTGTCCCTGCTTGTCTTCATCATTTTCTCTTTCCCTTATCCTCAGCGTCCTCTCTTCAGACTATCTCATTTTACCCATTCATTCATTCAGGCACTCAATGTAAACGTAGTGCACACCTACTATAAGCCCTGCACAAAGTCCAATGGACTCTGCCCTGGGGATGCTCACAGTCCAGGGAGAGACAGACTGATAAGCAGACACACCTTCCATGTACATCGGACATGTATTGGGCTAGAGGCCAGAGGACTGCTATGGGAACACGCCGGAGGGGCCCGGTGCTAAATGCTGTCAATGCTCTACCCATAATCCCGGTGCCACTCCTCCTTTCTATATACAATGATGGCTTCCCGCTATAAGCTCTGCTCTGCCATGGTGTGGAGAGGAGGGATCTTGGGCCCCAGAATCATGCTCAACTTGTGCAGGGCGAGCTAGAAATACTGAGGACTCACTCCAGGAACAGCTCTCTGCCAATAACGGTTGGGGACTACAGATAAATATCCCAGCTTCCTTGTCCCTCTGTAGTATGTTCTATACTGGCTCCCAGTGATTCCCAGTGGGACTGAGCCCGTCACCCACACTCTAACCTGCTTACCAATATACCTTGAATTGATGTGGTTTCTTTCCCTGCCTCACTTTCCCACTCTCTACTGGTGCCTCCTGAGATCAACTCCCAAATAAACTATATGTATTCAAATCCTTGTCTCAGGGCCTTCTAGAAAAAGCCAACTAAGACAAGCAGCGAACCAACAACTGGGCTCCCTCAGAGTTAACTAATAAGACAGGAGCCCAGAGAGCTGAGCAGGTGCCAGGCAAGGAAAAGCTCTGCCCCAGGCTAAGAAGGTTGCACTTCCTCCTCAAGGCAAAGGGGAGACAAAAGTATGGCTCATGTGATGGTCCAGGAGGGGGTAGCAATGGCTATATAATGTAAAGAGGAGAAGAATAACAATGAAAGGAGGACACTTTATACATAAATGAAAATGTGACCAATACAATACAGGAGTTACCACCACTTTTTTCTTTGCGATAAAACAGTTACTTCGGGTCTTTAACATCAATGATCCTTTATATTTCTATAATCATCAAACTTAGCTGAAGTTCCAGTTTTGCATATAGACCCTTTTAAGAGACTTGTTACACAAAATTTTAAAAGGGAATTCAACGTTAAAATGAGAAGAAAAACTTTATCAACTAGTCTTTTTGTGTTGTCTGTGTTTTTTTTTTTTTTTTTTTTTTTTTTTTTGCCTAGGATGGATAGACTCGTGGACAAATGGTTTCAATACAGAAACCATGTACTGTGCTACAGGTGAGGTTTAAGTGCAAGATTCAGTGAGGACAAAGGATAGAGCAGGTCCTCCACTTCGTAGCATCTGGGAAGTGACCACTCATCTGGGTCTTGACACACGAGCAGGAGTTGGAGAGGTGAAAGGGGGCTAAGAGGGATGTTCAGGTTGAGGGAACAGTTATGGGGGTCAGAAGTCCAATATGGGCCTCGGTGGGCAAAAAACAGAAGGTATGGGCAAGGATGCATTGCTTCTGAAGCTTTGTGGGGGTTTCTGCAATTTGGAGGCTGATCAAGGAAAAAGACACGCCCATGAGAGGAAGCACCACATGACAAGCTGTATGGGATGGGCTTGGCAGGGCGGCATGCGATGGTTAAAGGCTTCCAACAAGGCGCTGCCCCCCAGAAGGGAAGAGGGCACAGGGACTCCCAGCGGAGAGGAGGCCTACCTGTCTAGGTGACATCATTCAGCAGCAGGCGGAAGTGTGTGTCAGAGAGCTTCAAGAGGCATGGCAGCTGAGGGTCTTATAACCACAAGGCTCTGTCTTATCATTGGTCAGCAGATGCTGAACACGGTTTCATGAGGTATGCAAAGCAGGCAGGCTTTAGGTGGCTAAAGATCTGCTCGTTTGGACCATTTTAAAAATGATTCAATGTGTAAAATTTGAGTGAGACACCAGCAGGCTTTGGAGCTACAGGTCTCAGCCCACACTGAAATAAACAACCCAGGGACCAATACGTAGTGGCCACCTCTATCTCACTATGTAACAAAGTTCTAGGGAAGAAGCTGATGTCTTGCCTTTTCCCACTTCTAAAGGCCACCCACGTTCCTTGACTTACAGCCCCCTTTCTTCAGAGCCCTCAGTGTTGTCTCTGACCGTTCTTCCATAGTCACATCTCCCTCTGACCACAGCTGAGAAAGGTTCTCCAATTTTTTTAAGGATATTTTTAATTTGATAGAGCATGCACATGAGTGGGGCAGGGCGGGGAAAAGGGGCAGAGCGGGAAAAGGGGCAGAGGGAGAGGGTGAGGGAGGGGGAGAAGCAGACTCCCGGCTGAGCACGGAGCCCGACTTGGGGCTCGATCCCAGGACCTTGAGATCTCAACCTGAGCCGAAGGCACACACTTAACCGACTGAGCCACCCAGGGGCCCCAAGGTTTTCCACTTTTAAGAGCCATGTGACTAAATGAAACTCACCTGGGTAATCTAGGGCCCTCCCTCCTCCTCTAATTCCTTCACTTAATCAGACCTGCCAACTCCCCTTGCCCTGTAAAGTAACACTTTTACAGTTCTGGGGATTAGGACACAGACGTCTTTGGTAGCCATTATTCTGACCACCACACACAGCAATGGATTCCTGCGACTGTCTGAGAGTGTCTGCAGGCCACTCTAGTATATTCCATCCATACTCAAAGCAGCTGGAAGTGGCAGGACGTGAATGCCTCCGGAGTGGCCCTCAACCAATGACAGCTGGGGCTGGGTAGCTGACTACCAAGCTTCCTCACGCCCTGGTTCAAGTCTGTCTCTAAGAGGTTTGAGCTCCATTTGTCAACAGTAATCTGCTGCTCATTCACACACCCTTTCTTGACTTTCCTCCTTTCCCTGTCCCGTTTCCCCACTCCCTCCCTGCACTTCCCATACTATGTCCCCAGTAAACTACTTGCACACAAATCATTGTGTCAGGGTTGCTTTGGAGAGAACAAAAGCAAACGAAGGTGCAATGCCTTTTATGCCAGGAGCCTGATGACAATTACAGTCCCATTTAACCCCATCCTCTGCCTCCTCACTAGATACCAAACCGACCCTGGAATACGTTTTGTGCCTAAAGTGTGGAAATAGACGGCTCAGGATCTGGAAGGAGCAATGAGTGCATCCCTGAAACCAGAATAGTCATTTCTGCAAATTAGAGAAAAACAATTGCATTCCACCTGTTGCAACTTGCAGTTGGCATTGATAAAACATTTTGTGCTACTGGGTATTCCAAGCAACCTGACGGGTTTCATAATACAATTCTATTTCCTTACGTCCCTGAAATCAAGCCTGTGCCTTCAGCTCTACTACTATCTTAGAAAGGTGAGGATGGCAGATATCTTAATCCTTCTCCTTTTACTGTCTCGCTCTTAATTACTATAAAATTCTCCATGGTGATGCAAACTGTAGTTACATGTAAACATAACTGGACTCTCATAAGCAGATCAAACAGAATGAGAGAAGTTTGGTGCTTCCCTAATCAGTTTTAATCTGTCTTTTATCAATATTATTTTTCTTTGTAACAAGCTCATTTGGGGATGAAACACTTAAGCAGGAGTTATTCCCACCTGATTGAAGAATTATCACAAGCAAGTGTAGCCTTTTAGAGAATAAATGATCCTGGCTCTGTGTAGAAGTGCGTATATGGAAATAGCCCTTATTTTCTTTGTTCTCACTCTAAGTTGCTGGATAAACCCTAGAGTTCATTTATTCAGGTATTTTTTTTTAGAATGCTTGCTTTGTACAGAGTTCCGTTTTAGCTAAGGGGAAGAGGGGATATGAAAACTGCTTGAAACCTGTTTCCATGCAGCTGTGGGGATCCATAAGAAAAATTAAGTGCAAAATTTTTCTAATACGGGGTAGAGAATGTCAAGAACCCTAACAGAGTTACATGTGGAACTGTGGCAATTCCTAGGCAGGGAAAGTACTGATGAGGAGGGGCTATCCTCAAGGAGGAACGGGCATCTCTGAACTTCGTTTCGTCTTGGAATGTTAACTGAATTATTCTAACCTCATCTTGTTATTGTGAATAAATAAAAGAGAATTAAATAATTAAACAGGCAATGAAAATTCCACTCTATAAGGCAGCAGTCAATGCTCACCGGAAAATGGCCTCATCTTCCCTTGCCAATGATCTACCTCTCATCTGCATCAGATGAACCCCAAGAGCTTCCCACACTGAGACGTTCAAGATGAAAGGGAGAGTCACTGATGTGGAAACCTCCTTTGATCTAAGGCAGTGGTTCTTAAGCAAGGGTTACTTTTCCCTTGCCCCAGGGGACACCTGGCAACGTCTGGAGGCCTTCTTGGTCCTCACAACTTGGGGGGTGGGTGGGAGACTGTGTGTGCTATTGGCATTGAGTGGTTAGAGGCCGGGGATGCTGCTAAACTTCCTACAGTGTACAAGACACAGCATCCACAGCAAAGAATTATCAGGTTCAAATGTCAACAGTACCAAGGTTGAGAAACCCCGATCTAAGGGACAGAGACATGCTGTGCGTGCAGACGACTGCGGTTTTGAGAGAGAAAAAAAAAAGAAAGTTTAGCTTCATGACTGCAACCTGCTTACGAGCAATGATACCACTCCCGTCCGGAGTAATTAGGCTAGTATAACCCAAAAGATCATCCAGCTAGAAAAACATTTTAATTAGGAATTTCCTCTTTAGTAAGTTAGCTCTTTATGTAAGATTTTTTTTTTTAAATTTACATCAGACAGTAAAAAATGGATCCAAAATATGGCTCTTTGCACTGGTGAGAGGCGTATGAATTTTGTTGGGTGTATAATTTAATTGCTTTTTAAGAAGTTGACATGAGTGTAAACATCAGGAGGTTAAGTTATTGAATTTCCCCACTTCGTTTCACTCTGCTGCTGGATTTATTCAAGAGCAACAAAAGTCACACCAGAAATGAGCCCTCATATTTTCTAGAGACAAGGTAATCCACTAGAGCAAAGTTCTTAATCTCACCTGGGAGTTTTTTAAGCTCTCCATGCCCAGATCAAATAAGTTAGTATCTTTGGGGAGTGGGAAACAAATCAAGACGTCTTGATTTTGTAAAGACTTCCCAGGTGATGTCAATGGGCAGCCAATTTTGAGAACCACTGTTCTAGAGGCTCGTTTTTTTTAGAGTATCACCTGTTGACCAGGAGCAGTGGCATCACCTGGAGCTTGTTAGAGATGCAGCCCCTCAGGCCCCACCCAGACTACCAGAATCAGAATCTTCAGTAGAGCAGGATCCCCAGGAAATTCACAAGCACACTGAAAACTTGAGAAGTGCTGCTCTGAACATATTGCAAATAGTCAATTTAAAAAATGTACGCATATTGCAATATGTACAGTCGAAAACAAGGCATGGGGAAATGCCCCAAAGCTCAAGGTAAAATGAATTTTCCCTTGACGAGAAATGTTCAGTTCATCACTGTGGTGGCTTATGTTTTTCAGTAAATCTTAACTATTTTAATTATGAAAGCTCTTCATCACATAGAATAATTTAATCCTATGTTGTGGAGGGGGTTGTTTTGTTTGGGTTTTTTGATTTTTTTGGGGGGGGTTTGGTTTTCTTAAGAGTAGCACTAGCTATTTGGTGGCCTGAGATGATCCTTCTGGTATTGGGAACCCAGTGAGAACCCAAGGCAACACCTTTCTTTCCCTGTAAGTGAGAAGGTGGTCTCTCAGCTCCGTGTGCACATGCACGAGGAGACAGTATGAAATGCCAGCCAGTAGAATCCATGCCAGGCTGAAAAGTGTCACCTTAGTTAACAGCACTGAACTGTGCTCACGTGTATCGTGGTAAAACAATTGTTCTAAATAGTCACACAACTTTATTCTGGGAAGCACAAAATGCTTCAAATTAAAGTAGTCTGGCGGTGAGACTTTCCTAGGGAATTTAGGAGGTTTGTTAAATGTCGTACAGCCAATTCCTGACTGCCAGACCTGAGATGCCTTAATTCGTCATTGAATCATCGAATGCTCTTTCACACTTCCTGTCTTTTAGGACAGACTGATATAAGGGGGGAAAAAACCCATAAAAATCTCTGTCACAAAGCCAGCTTGCTTTATCCTGGCCAAGTACCCTGTCAGCATGTTTCATTAGAGCACCCTTTTCTGGAATAATTCTACCATGTGAATTTCTGCCCTCAAAAAATATATACATTTTTCTCTTCAAATCCTACAAAGAAAGAGGTGAGAGAGAAGCATGGCGTAGTGAAATGAGTTTCTGCCAGGAGTCCAGCTGGCTGAATTCAGATCCTGGCTGGTACTCTAGCTGCTGGGTGATTTGGAGCCATGATCAAATCACTCTGGGTCTTGGTTTCTTCATCCGTAAAAAGGGTCTAATAAAGCCCTTTCTCATGGAATTACTATCAGAAGTAAACAAGATTATGCATGTAACAACAGTGTCTTGCACACAGCCAACACTCATCAAATATTTCCTTTCTCTTCCCTTTGCCTGTTTTTTAAAAAACCCTCAGGAAAATGTTAATCAGACATCTAAAAAGCAGAGGCTGTTCATCATTCATCTTTCAATCTGAGGGGCCTGTCATGTCGTCCGGTACATACTCGGTACTTGAGAAATATCTGTGGAATGAATTACTGGTTTCTACTCAGGGCTTGTAGCTCAGTGGTCTGAAAGTGGAAAACTAGCCAGCACTAAGTCATCAGAAGTCATGCCATTTCTTATATGGTGCGTGGCAGATGTAGATAGCTACATCCTTCTTAAGAATCCAGCCCACTGGCATCTCACATCTAGCCCAAGGCACAAATCCACGGGAAAAGGAACGGCCAGCTACCTGCAATAGCATAATTGAGTTCTTTATGTAACGTTATCTTCTCCTGTTCATGTAAAATGTCCTCTGACTCTTTAAAATGATCCTATGTATTACTTTGATTAATTGCCCACTGTTTAGTGCACAAAAGACTCACAATTGTATTATTAAAATCCAACCTCATAAATACAAGCATTTAGGAGAGAATAGAAAAAAGGTGTGGTTCCTGCTAAATGGGTGGCAAAGAAGCAAGAGGCAAGAACCTTCTGGAGGGAGCTATAATTTGAGCTAAGGATGGAAGGTTGAATGGTCATCCAGCAGGCAGACAAAAGTCAAAGAGAACGCCTGGACAGAAAGAAGGGGACACGTAAAGGGCCTGATACATGGTAGGCCATCTCTCAGATCTCCTGTGAAAGCCCAGCACCTTCTTCAGCGTGACGCACGACCGCTACAGGGAGTTTGAACAGAAGAGTTGACTCTTTGTCAGGACTCTCCTGTGTATTTATTTAGAAGGCTCTCTTTTAGATTTCCCCATGACTGGCACATGCCTATCATATGGTAGATGTTCAGTAAATACTTGACGAATGACAGCTGACAGTGAAGGAACCAATTAAGACCATGCAACACGTACTTTTCAAACCACGGGGTAGGACTGACTTGTGGGTCATGAAGCCAGCCCAGTGGCTCAACACCAGCTCTTTGGAAAAATACAAATTAGGGGGAAAAACTGAGAAAATATCAGAGTGCACTCTGTTTTGGAAAAGTCAACAGCACTTTGTGAAACTTTGGTTTCTGTTAGATATACTCATGTATGTGGGAGTGTGTGTATGTGTATATCCTGGCTGGCAATAGGAAATAGGTTTCCTACCTTGGGTCATGGCGAAGAAGTGCCTTCAGCCTGCATCAGGCCAAGCAGACGAGTTCACCAGAGCTTCTCTGGTTTAAATCTTCACAGACACACTTAGGAATCAGTCACAGATCGAGTAGCAGGGGTCCTTATTTGGTTGCTATGACGGAAGGGACAGGAGGTGGCCCTTGCACTCACTAGTGCACCGCCCCCAGCCGCTGGCCCTTGTCTTACCAGCACACACCCATCCCCTACCCGAGCACTGTGATGCCCGTGGCCCTGTGCGTTCATCCTGCAGTAACTGTGCCTGCAGTGTGAGAGCCGCGGCACCCTCAGTGGGGTGTGACATCGGCCTTATCAGGAGGCACAGACTGAGGGGAGAAAAGGCACCCGCCCAGAACTTAAGTCTGTTTTCTATGAAAATATGTTTTCTTATAACCACATGAGGTTAACTCTTTGCCTTTGATTATGACTGTTG
This sequence comes from Zalophus californianus, assembly GCF_009762305.2. Taxonomy (NCBI): domain Eukaryota; kingdom Metazoa; phylum Chordata; class Mammalia; order Carnivora; family Otariidae; genus Zalophus; species Zalophus californianus. Next base: position 118,325,557 of record NC_045612.1, on the reverse strand, counting down.
CACTGACATCTTTGAAAAAGAAAAGGAGGCAGATTCCCCGGTATATGCCAAGTACGGTGCTACATACCTGCACACACTTTATGACCCAGAAACTCAACTGGTTAACAGTTAGCTCAACAGAGAGTGGTATTATTTTCAAGTTGGGCCTGATCTCTGTCTTCTGTGTTTACTGCAATCAATCTTCCCTCTGGGCCTACAGGCAAGTTTCTGTCTGAAATCTTAAATCTGGTAACCACAGTAATGAAGCAGAGAAAAGGGGAGATCTTGGAAATCCGCTACAGATACTCCAGGAAACAAACAAACCTCGTTTTATCTATTATTTTCCATTTTCTTTCTTCTATTTTTTTTTTTCTTTTGGCAAGAGTTGTTTGCAAGAAGCTATAGTCAAAGTGCTAGTGAGCCAGTGGTTGCAGGGAAAGTAGAAGAGAGCTAGGACATAGATGATCTGCAAAACCGAATAATAATCCAGAATAACGGAGTATAGATTGTGTTTCTGGTTCACTTCACTGCTTTGAATGTCCTTGGGAGAAGCGCTACAAAAGTGCCTCCTCGTGGTTTACAGTGCTCATATGCTTCAGTAACTGCTAATTTTAAAACAGAACGTACACTCTGTATTCATTTGAGAAGACCTAGCTTATCGGGATCGTTCAAATTCAGAAGGAACTAACGATTGGCCAGAGAAAGCAGGTTTCTAGTTGTTCACCTGCAGAAAATGTTTGTTGTGCAGCTTTGGAAGATGAGGCGATGGCCCACAGATGTCTCTTTCCTCAGGCTATGCCTCACTGCCCCTCTGTCAGAGCCTCCTAATGCTTCTCCAAGTCACACCTGGGTGATGCCATCATGACATTAACCTGTCTCTTCAAAGTGGGGAGAAGGGGATCCAGGGCAAGACCAGAGATCCAGTCCTACTGATTGAGTTCTCAGTTCTTGAGTTTTACCGAGCTTCCTGCACCAGCAACCAGCTCACCAAACCCTGACGGCCCACAGCATTGCCTCCTCTCCCTCTGAGCTCCTTTCAGTAGAAATTGAGCAGTGGGAGGGAAGAGAAGAGGTGGTTACTTAGAAGGCTGATATTATTGCTTGTGGCCTCTAGATTTCAAAACTGAATAAAGATAGGGTTCCATGAATATGGTGTGTTGACCTCCAGAAATACACGCATTCAGGGCCTAATTCTTCATATAATGTGAGGTTATACGTTACTATTTGGGGGGGGTTTCATTATTCTATAGTCTATATTTTATATATTCTATATTAGAATCTTTTTCAAAATTATAATAGTAGCAAGGGACTTGTTGCTTAAATGAAACCCTTAGAAATAATGAAATGAAATACTGTGCAAGTCAAAGATAACTGAAAGAAAATACACCTGAACCAAACTGTTTCTGTGGGGCTGATTATATTATGGCAGGGTTTCTCAAAATGAGATCAGAATGACTAGAAATCTCCAAGAGGTCAAGGAGAGTCATAGCAGGGCACAGCTTATCGAATACATCTTTCCTGCACATGGGTCAGCACCTTCCATGTGTTTTGCCCTCCTAGACTTCTGACCTTAGTAATTTCCATATGATCAGAGATGACCACAATTAGTAGGTACAGAAATGGGCATCTAGTTGCCTAACCGTCATGTTACGCGCCAATACCCAACATCTCCAACAAATGATTAAATGGCTTAAGCATCTCTATCAACAAGGAATTCATTACCTTCCAAGGTGTTGTGCTCCACGTCCAGTCACAGAGTTGTTAAAAGTTCTTCCTCATGGTGAGTTGACTTTTGTCTCCCTGTAATGTCAACCAATTGTTTCTGATTAGCAACCTGGGAGCCATTAATACAACTGCTCTTCACTCTTTTGAAAGCACCTGTCATATGAGCCAGGCTCATCTGTTTCCAAGGCCAGCCTCTCTTGTTCCTTCTATGGTGGTTCCTCAAGTGGTATTCGTTCAGGGACATTCAGCACACTTGCACCTTACCCCGTCCTCAGGCTATTCCATATTTCTTACCCCTTTTCCTATCCAATGACCCGAGCACAACAGTCTATAAGCTGGAATATCTATGAAATTCTCTCTTTCAAGAATTTGAAGGAAGAGTATTCTAATTAATTAGATGATAGATGATAACAAGGACTTGAGTTGAAAAGGTCCCCACAGGGTTGAGGCTGGGTTGGCCCAGCTGGAACATGCATAAATAAAGGAAACTGAAAGGAAAAGAGCCGAAAATGGGAGAGGATAATGGCCATGAGAGATTGAGAATAATCTCATTTCCTGACTTGCTCACTGGAGTTCCTGGGCTGGGGAGCCCTGCTCACACCATCATCAATATCCCCATCATTACTAACATTTATTGAATATATACTATATACCAGGCACTGTTAAAAGCCCTTAATGTGCACTATCTCACTGAATCCCTTCAAAAATCCTAAAGGATGTTGTCACTATTTCTCTCTTACTGCAGAAGAGACTGAGGCACGCAGAGGACTGAGTGACTTAGCCAGCTCCCACACTGGTTAGTGGCAGGGCCAAGATTTGAAACCAGGAGTTCTGGATCCAGAGCCCAGGCTTCTTTCCTTTACAGGGCACCGCTTCTGGATCCTTGGAGACTCATGATATTTTCTTACAATATTTTTACAGTAATTTCTTGAAGAAATTCCCCATTTATTTAAGCAACTGTGAAGTAGATTTCTGTCTTTTGTAACAATCCTCCCTGATTAAAATATAGGAATATTAGAAGATACTGACTCCTGGCCAAAAGGCACAGACAAGTGCCTTTGCGCTGCTGTGTAGGTGCCCTAAAAAGTAGGCTCAGTTGATGCAATGAGGCTGCCTCTTGACATGGCTCACTTTTCTGTAACGTATCTGTAACACTCATGTATATCTTCCAGAGGCAGTGCATTTCATGGTGCTAATAGAGAAAGGATGCCATCTAGCTTCTCCTTCGTTACGCCAGCCTAACATTACCCCCTCCCTAGGATCCTACTGGTCTGTACATTCCTTTACCATAGCACACATCACATTCTATTGGAATCATTTGTCTATGTCAGTGTTTCCCAACCTCAGCACTATTAAGATTTCAAGCTAGAGGAAGGGAAAAATGAAGGGGGCGGGAAATCAGAGGAGGAGATGAACCATGAGAGACTATGGACTCTGAGAAACAAACTGAGGGTTCTAGAGGGGAGAGGGTGGGGGATGGGTTAGCCTGGTGATGGGTATTAAAGAGGGCACGTATTGAATGGAGCACTGGGTATTACACGCAAACAATGAATCACGGAACACTGCATCAAAAACTAATGACGTAATGTGTGGTGATTAACATAACATAATAAAATTAAATTAAAAAAAGATTTCAAGCTAGATAATTCATGCTTTGCTGTGGTGGAGTATCCTGTGCATTGTAGAATGTTTAGCAGTATCCTGGCCTCTACCCCCTAGATGCCAATAGCACCATCTCTTCCATTATGACAACCAAAAATGTCTCCAGACATTGCCCGATATCCCCTGGTGGGTAAAATCACTCTTGGTTGGGAGCCACGGGTCTACATGTTCTAAACCCCTAACCCCAAACCCCCGCTGACTTCAAGGACAGGACTCTGTCTTTTTCATCCTCATTTCTTTTCCATGTTTGGGACATTATGATGCCTAATAAGTCTTAATTGAATAAAACTACAGTAACTTGCATTAACATGGTGTTTTGTACTTGTAAGCCTGAAGTACCTCTATTATCTGTATCTGTCTGGGTTTAGTCAGGAAAACAGAGACACTAAACATACTGCCATATTAAGGGGTTTAATATAGAAATCAGGGTTTATATGAATATGAGAGTAACTACAGGAACGAAGGTCTGCAAGGCTATAGCCAGAAGAGAGGACTTTCACTTGAAGCTCTGGGTGGAAAAGCAGGTGTTCACAGGGAAATCTGAGAAGCCACCATAGCCAGTCTGGAAAGTGAGATCATAAAATGGGAGCCCACTGAAAGATCTGGAATCCCACTATGTCTAACAAAGCAGCCTCATCTGACATCCACAGACTCCCAAATAGAATAGCCTCTGCCTCTTTTCCACCTTTGAAATCTCTCAAATTCTTCTCCCTGACAAACCTTAACATGGAACCAATCAAGAAGGGAATTGTGGGAAGTGTAGTTTTTCCCAGCCTTAAGGCAGGCTCTTCAGCAGGAATGGCAGTGCCAGGAAAACGACAGCTAATTCTAACAAGAGCTATGTGTTAGCCTAACAAGCCACTTTTTGACACCAAATGTGTATATGTGCATGCACGCGCGCGCGCGCGCGCACACACACACACACACACACACACACACACACACACACAGGAGCCGATAACGGTCCAGAGAATTTGGCAGTCACGATCATCCAAGTTAGAAAGGAAGTAAATGTGATTTTGTTGCTGCTGCTGTTCTTGTTTTTAGTTTGGCAGAGGGCTCATACTCTGATCACCCATCCCCTTCAGTTTGCGCTCTGCAGACAGTCGCAATGTTCACTTTGTTTGCACCCGGAACAGATGGCAAACTATGTTAATAATCGAACAGCTCATACTCCAGATGGAAGATGTTCCCCTTCATGCCTCTTAGAATTTCGGGTGTCTTCTGAGCATTCTCGCTAGGCCAGAATTGACAGAGATTACTAGGAAAGAATTTCCAGACACAAGGCATTGCTTCGCTCTTGAGGAATCGAAGCCTCAGAAGCATGTTATCAACTTCTAAACTACACCCTAGGACTGCCGCTGACATGAAGTGAAAACATTTCTGCTTTATAGATATTGAGCCAGAAGTCAAACAATTACTTTTAAATAATGACTTCCAGTCCATTAAAAACGTGTTGCTGCTGGTGAGGTGTGGTCCAAAGTAGAGTCAAGTTTATATGTCACTTTAGAGAATTACATTCCACATGTTCATTGAAAGGACGTATACTTCAAAGACTGCAGGGCCCATGACGTCTAAGATATTTACTATCTGGCCCTTCACAGAAAAGGTATGCTGACACCTGGGCTGGAAGGAGAGCAGCAGGAGTTAAGGCCTGAGAGGTAAAGGGGACATAGTAAGGACTTGTCTTTTACTGAGTGAGGTGAGATCCACTGGAGAATTTTGAATTGATGAGGATCTCCCTTGACTCACATTTTAACAGGATCCCTCGAGTTGGGGTCCTAAAAATTGACATTACTGTTGGGAGGGAGGACCTAGAAGCCAGGGGACCAGGTAGAAGACTATTAGAGTAATTCTGGTGGGAATGATTCTGATGAGCCACAGTTGGGCGACTCAGACCAGCATGCAGCACTGGAGGTAGTTAAAAGTGACTAGATTCTGGTTTGGAGATGGGGCTGACTGGACTTGCTGGTACTTGATGTGTTGCCTAGCCCCACACGGGCGCAAGGGAGGCCAGAAAATGCAGTCTCCCCATGTGCAACATGTGTGACCGGCTGAAACAGGGCCTCTTCAGTAGGGGCGATTTTACAATGTCTGGCAATGTCTGGAGACATTTTTTCATTATCACAACTTGGAAGGAAGGGTGCTACTTGCATCTAGTGGATAGCAGCCAGAGATGCTGCTAAATATCCTAAAACATACAACACAGTTCCCTACAACAAATAACCACCTGGTCCTAAATGTCAGTAGTGCTACAGTTAAAAAACCCCGAGCTAAAGGAAGATCCACCACTGGAACAAGAGAGAGAGATGGGTTTTTGTAGATAACCAGGAGTCTTAGCCCAACGCCATTCCTGGGCCCCAACCCCTGCAAGGCATTTGGAGACTGTGGTAGGCTCAGTCCTGGAATGCCAGCTCATACCACAACTGAGTCCCGTCTGACCTCCTCGCCCACATATTTCCGCCCCTGTTACTGGAGGTGAGCTTTGTCCTGCATAAGAGGAGCTGTGGGCTTTTATGTTCACATGGAGACATGCAAAAATAACATGTGACCCAGGCAAGGAAGGAGGTTTTGTGAAATGATAGCTAAATGATGCACAGCACCACAGGGCATGCATTCGTTTGTTTTAAGAGATTTGTGAAGCAAATGTTCCATTAATTAGAATTTTATGACATAAAACCAATGTTTGGTGATGACCATAGATTTACAGGAACTACATTCTGTTCACCACACCCAGATGGGCGGCATGTGAGCTCAGATACCCCTAACATTATGCAAATACTCTTTAGTCTTTGCTATGGGTAATAACTGATAAGGTCTAATTTATTTGGTGAAATATTTGCATATACTAATATGTATTGTCTTTTCATTTACCTAGCATTATTATTTTGACTTGCAAATAGATGCATAAATGAAAATTGTTACTTTGTATTCTGGCATGTTTGTCTATGCCATTTATTTTCTTTGCAAATGAGTGTACATTTTTTGCTAAGGTTGTTAATGAGTTTGATCTAAATTTATGTATTTTCACACTATCTGGGCTGCTCACTAGCTTAACAGTGGACCAAAAAAATGGACAGTGTTTCAAAAATAGACCATAAACGCCTCAGTCCTCGAGTGGCATTGTTAAGTTTAAATTTGCCCTAATTTTATGTCAATTCAATATGCAAAAATAAGCAACATGATAAGTAAGCAAAGAAAGCATTTTTCGTATTACAAAAGACTTTTTTTCTACTATTCATTTAAGAAGCATTTCCTTTATATATATACATATATATATATATATATATATATATATATATATATATATTTGACATAGGAAGCTTCAGCCAAGTATTGTTCTAGGTACTGGGGCTACCAAGATATGAGAAACTGCATCCCTATACTTGAAGGTCATCAAGGAGGCTGACATGTAAACAGCTGATTTTAATACGATGAAGCAGGTTCCGTTATGGAAGCATGTACCAGCTGCTTCTGAGGAGAAACCCATGACCCAGGCTCAGGGGTCAAAAATAGGCATCCTGAATGGGATGACGGCAGAGTGGGGTCTTGAAGGATATGCGGGAGCTCACCAGGTGAAGAGAGGTGAGGGGTATTTAATGCAAAGGGAAGCAGTTGGCTAAAATCACAGATCATGGAACCCCATGAGAGAAGTAGGTATAAGGCAGGACATAGGGGACCTTGAATGTCACACAAAGGAGCTTGGGAGTGGTCATTAAGGAGATGAAACTGTTGAAAACTATGAAGTCTGGGAATAGAAGCAGTGGGCCAATGGCATTCCTTCAAACCTACGACAGCAGAAAGCAGGGCTGGCTTCGAAATCTGTGGGGCCCGGTGCAAAATGAAAATGTGGGACCCTTGTTCAAAAATATTATGAATTTTAAGATGCCTCTAGCAAAGCATGAAACCAAGTATGGACCCTTCTAAGCACTGGGCCCGGGTGTGACTGCACAGTATGCATGCCCGTGAAGCCAACCTTAGCAGAAACTATCAGGGCAGGGCTAGGAAGAAGACATTAAGACCCTCATTGACATACTCTCTAGGCTCTGGTTGCGAAGATAACTCCTAAACGTATCGACCAGCTAGAGATCAGTTTTAAGGCAACATACTAGCCAGCATTATAGTCCTATACTGAAACTCAGAAGATGGTCAAATGACTAATTTCCTCCTTTTAAAAATGAGGAAATGGGAGGGGCACCTGAGTGGCTCAGTCGGTTAAGCGTCTGCCTTCGGCTCAGGTCATGATCCCAGGGTCCTGGGATCGAGCCCCGCATCGGGCTCCCTGCTCGGCGGGGAGCCTGCCTCTCTCTCCCCCATTGCCCTGCTTGTGTTCCCTCTCTCTCGCTGTGTCTCTGTCAAATAAATAAAATCTTAAAAAAAAAAAAATGAGGAAATGGGAGAGCAAAAAGTCTTAGGGGCTCTCCTAAACCCACACATTTAGGAGACAGTAAAGACGTGAATTCAACCAAAGTCTTTCAGATTTGGTTCCAGCGTTTTCCTCTGCTCCTCTGCAATCTCAAGGCTATTGTGTCTGTAGTGAGAGGGATAGGGATGGAAGTTCTTAGAGGCTGCAGAAAGGACTGCAACTGGCAAAGAGAGGGAGATCAACTAAGAGACGGTCACTACCCCCTTCTCTCTCCCAGGGAGCGTATCCTTTCTGAGCTTTTACTCAGAAGCAAGAGGATCAGGGCAGGCACAGTTATTGAATAACTCACAGGACCAGCACTGTACCAGGGAATAGGGCTTCAGAGATGACTTTAGCACACTCTCAGGAGCTTACCCTCCAGTGAACGAAGACAATAATGGAAATCAGCTATCAAAATTCAGAGTTCCTGACTACCCAGTTTTTAATTGGGAAACAAAAATTTTAAAATAACAATAAAAAGGAAAATGGAGAATGTAGTCTAAAAACCAATAGGTCGCTAAAGAGTCTTTTCCAGATGGGGGCAATCATAGATGATTTGCACATTGCCTTGTGTATCTCAGCTATATTACCGTGGATACCCTCACCAATTCTGGAGACTCTAGGCGCATCTGACCACCAATACACCTTTGTACATAGCTCAAGGATGTGTCTTGTATTATTCTCTATGTCCCGCCCCCCAAAAACCCAAGGTCTTATTCATCTTTTGTTCCCCATGGTTCTGAAAATAAAGCTCTAAGCAGGCGGCATGGTTTGCAAGGCCCTATGTGATCCAGCCCCTGCTCACTTGTGAAACCTGTCTCACCCCACTTTGCCCCCACATTCCGGGAGCCATCTCACCATCTGTCCATTGCAGCAGACCTTCCCATCTTAGACATCTCCCCACTCTGCCTTCACCTCTTTAATGCCTTTGCTTTTTCAAGTCTCTAACGAAACATCACTTCCTCCAGGAAAAGCTTCTCCTATCTGCCAGATGAGACCAGGACTCCCATTAATAAGCTCACATGGCACCCTATAACTTTCCTCCAGAGCCCTTATCATAGTTAGCAACTATGTATTCTTGTGATTATTTTAATTTATGTTTGCCTTCATCTCAGGATTGTGAATTCTTTAAAGGCAAGAACTTGATCTGTTTTGCTTACCAATGGATCCCTCACAAATGTCTCAGTGCCTGGCATCTGCTTAGGCATTCTGTGACTACTCAATCTGAAATATCCATTTCTCTGCCACACATCTCTCTTAAGTTGCTTACCTTGATTATTTTTCTTCAAAGCATTCATCATTATTTGTGTGTGCATGTGTCTGCCTAAGTGTGTGGGAGTATCGTGTGTGTGAATACACATATGTATATATGTGTGTGTATGTAGAAGTGTTTGTGTGTGTGGGTGCATAGTTTCTTTACTTGTTACTATCTGTTTTCCCCAATAGAATGTAAACTCCAAAAAAGCAGAAACTTTGTCTTCTTGTTTACTGCTGTATCCCTACCATACCACACAAGCGGCACATAACAAGTCCTCGACGAATCTTTGTTGGAAATACAAATATATAAATAGCAAGTGCTCAAGAAATGAATATCAGAAGTTCCTTGTGCAAAAATTAACATGAATGATATCCTGCATTGAAAAAGAGCTGCTCCAATGATAAGCTTTCCTTTGGGAAAAATTGCTATTTACTGTTTGCCTAGAATGACACTTTGACAGTTTTAATTCATTTTACAAGATGTCATTAAACAACAAAGGGGGTTATATTTGGTTTACTTTACTGCAAATTTGTTGTTCTACAAAGTTCAGTCAGATTCTTCATCCATAATCTTCAATGAAGCTATTTGGGATTTGATAGGGACAAATTCATAACAATCACAGACTTTCAGAGTCTTTGGAATCAGACAGTTTTGGGATCAGACAGACCTGAATTTGAATCTCAGCTTCAACATTTATTAGCAATATAACTTTGGAAAGCCACATAACTTCTCTCAGTCTCAATTTTCCCTGAAAGCATGTGATTTCCACGGTCAGTTTAGTGAAAGGATTTACTGTAGTTTTAAGGGCTTAGTACATAGTTGTAATCAATAAATGATTACTATTTATTATTCATATCGATCCCCAAGCCCCTGTGACATAAAGGAGAAAACTGAGGCCACAAGAATTGAGAATTTCTCAAGGCCATCGCTCCTCCCCAAGTCCAGGTGATAGAAATCAGCAGGCCTTACAATTAAATATTATCCAGCCTTCATTTGACCAGGGGTCTTTTTCGGAGGGGGAAACCTACTGTGTTTGGACTCACAGTGTTTCCTTTTTTTTTAAGAGGTGGGAGAAGGGCAGGGGGGCAGAGGGAGAGAGAATTTTAAGCAGGCTCTGTGCCCAGCGTTGGAGCCCGATGCAGGGCTAGACCTCACAACCCTGAGACCATGACCTGAGCCAAAATCAAGAGTCGATTGCTCCATCGACTGAGCCACGCAGGTGCCCCCCCTCCCCCGCCATGGGCTCACACTGTTTCCTAAGGAGGGCCAGAGACTCCATTACATCCTTGCACTGACTGAGGCTCACAACAACCTTGAGTTCCTATTCATACAGAAGAGACACTCAATCCAATCAAAGAATCTGGTTGAGAAATGTGATGGAAAGAATTTTTCCCTACCCCAGATTTTAGGAATCTTTTTCTTTCCTCCTTTCTAGGGCATAGAAGAAAAATTGGAACTATGGGCTCCCCTAAAATCTTTCATTTTATAAATACCATGTTCTTTAATTATATTGAAATCATTTGCTTGTGACAGATAATTCACTACAATGCAATTCTGGTGAGCTTTAGGTTTAATTTCACATCTAGACAAGAGTTATTCCAAATACAGGAATGAATTAATTTTACAGCAAGTAAAACTGAGGCATGAATTAAATAAAATAAATCTCAAATGAATTACATAGTGCCATGACAGTGCTTCATATGGCAGGATAGGATTTAAGGAGATTTTTCTCAAAGTGGGATATAGAAATTGAACGTATTGAAGCTTTGGATGATTCATTTTCTCTGGAAATTTAATCACTGAATAACAAAACAGAGGGATCTAGAAGTATTTACTGTTCAAAGTTCCTGAAGATGGTGGGTCAGCAGCAATACTTAACTAATTGGTTTCCCGGCTAATTAGAAGAAGTGGAGAACATATGTCTAAAATTCATTGCTTACTGGGAAGATCTGATTCTCCCTGTTAATATGTTCAACTAAGCTGTGCCTACAGATTGTTCTTTCTTTTAGCTTCAGCTTAACCATGACTCAAGCTCATCTCCATTTTACCCTCATATAGGAATCTTGCCATATTACCACAACATTTTATTCTGAACCTGCTATAAAGGCAATTAGTCTTTCATTATAACACAAAAATTCAAACTGGTTGCAATTATGTTTTCTGAATCAAAACCATACCCTTTGATGTGGATAATTTAAGGTTCTATGTTTAAAATGCATTGAATGAGTCATAATGGTAAATAAGAAGGTCCTTAAACTAGCATTCATATCTTCTGCATGTGAAAAAATTAAATGGATAATTTCTACCTATGACAAACTTATTTTTGTGGTGGAGAATGTTAAAGAATGGATTTAATTAGCTCTAACTATGCTCAGAAGCATAATTTGAAGTACCGTTGAATGAATGAAGAAAGTATTTTCAAGAATAAAAAAAGCCCTTTTAAAATTCCCTTTTGTTCATTACTCAACAAACGTTTATTAAGCTGCCACAGTTTGCCAGGCAATGTACAACTTAATGATAACCTAACCTGGCATCATTCTGCTCTAGCTCTGTACTTAATTGAATGAGTTAATCTCTTCAGCTGTCCATTCACAGTCTGTGAGGAAAAACTATAGAAATTAAATGAATGAGTCAGTCTGAAAAGAAACATGGATGTGGGTATTTAGGTTTCCTTTTGTTCTGCATTCTAAAGCAGGTTACCAGCTAACTACCTTTTCTATTTCTTCAGGGATCCAGGAATTTAAAAAGAATCTTATCTCACTCAGGCAGTGATCTATATGCTTAATCATGAGTTTCTAAATGTTTATAGAGGTGAGAATAGCAATTTGCAAGATTCTCCAGATATGGAAAAGAAAAACAGCACAGTAAGTTTAGGCAGATAAGGGGAAATGTACTTTGAGGAATAGTTCCCATTCGAAAAGTAATTTTAGACTTAATAATATAGAATAGGTTCAGCATTTTAGAGCTGGACCTTAAAGCTCACCTAGGTCACTGGTTTCCAACCTTCTGCATTAGAGTCACTGGATTTTAAGAGTCTCATGCTCTACCGACTGAGCTAGCCGGGCGCCTGAGTCACTGGATATTAAATCTCCCTAGAAATTCTAATTCATTTGGTCTGGAAGGGGTTTGGAGGGGAGGCAGGCATGCATATACTTGTAAAAGTTCCCTAACAGTCAAAGCTGAGACCCACAGATCTAGTCCAGCCTTGACATTTTTGGTATGAGGTCCCTGAGGTCTTTATTTAATTAATTCATTTATTTCTTTTTAAGTAGGCTCCATGCCCAGTGTGGAGCCCAACATGGGGCCTGAACTCACAACCCTGAGACTGAGACCTGAGCTGAGATCAAGAGTAGGATGCTTAACAGACTGAGCCACCCAGGAGACCCCCTGAGGTCTTTGAAGAATAAATAACTTGCTTAAGATCAACACAGCTTACAACACTTGGAGCCTGACCTAGAACCCAAATATCCAAATTCCTAGTCTGTATCTCTGTTTACTAAACCAACTGGCACTGTTTCTACTTCTCTTACTCAGTAGTTGAGATCTAATTACCAGTTAGTAATAGAAAGTTCAAGACAGCTATAACCCATGTGACTCCCAAGTCCCCTCCCCCTAATGACCTGTGTGCTTCCTTTCTTGCTAAGTACTGAATAAATCTTCTGATAAGATTGTAATAATTAATATGTTTATTCCACATTTTTAAATACTTCACTTATTTAAAACTTTTGCATCTATAAAATATATCATTCACATTTTAAGACAAAGAAAACAGATTCAATATTTGAATCTGAGTCCAATTAAAGTCTTCATTATTGAGCTTATATAGCTGGGTACATCAAAGTACTCTAATGTCAGGCTGGGTTTTCTTAGCCAGCTTCCTTATATGATAATGTCTTTAGGTTGAACACTTCCACTGGGTTCTGAAAGCTCCATGCAAGTAGGGCTCTTGTGCAACTTCATCAACTGTTTCTGAGGACCTAGCAAAATGCCTGCCATAGACTCTAACACTCAATAATTCATTGTTGCATGAAAAATCCTTTATTATGTTTTGTTAAGAAATGAGATGGAGTGTCTTAAACCAACTTGTATAGAACAATCTTATATAAATAAAAGTACCAGGGAGATGATTTTATAAAGGAGTAGCTTTACAGTTACTTTATTATAAGAGCTTTGGCCTGATTTTCCTGACATAAATTTGTCCTTGCTATACCATTTGGATTACAGTTGGGCTCTCATTCATACTATGTTCAAGTACTTCACTCAAGATATCTTTTACATGTGGCTGAAGGCACAATTGATATGCAATAAACACTGATAAAATAAAATTCATACCAAGTTTTCTTGTGTTTTGGGAAACATAAGCCTTGGTATTATCTGGCAAAATAAAGTGCAGTGCTTTTGGTAACTCCCAGGGGTTGAACAGTATTGTGGAAGGCAGTTAACTCATTTCAAAAGAAGATTCAATCGATGGTTATTTAGAACTAAATTTTTATTTTTATTATTTATTTATTTGAGAGAGAGGGAGAGGCAAAGAGTGAGAATATGAGCAAGTGGGAGGAGGAACAAGGACAGAGAATCTCAAGCAGGCTCTGCACTGAGTGCGGGCCTGACACAGGGCTCCATCCCACGACCCATGAGATCATGACCTGAGTCGAAACCAGGAGTTGGTCACTTAACTGACGGAGCCACCCAGGCGCCCCTAGAACTAAATTTTTATTAAGCAGTTCATTTCAATCCCACCTTTCCAACTCCACCATTTTTACTCAACCACACACCACGATCCCATACATTTGATTCTACTAAGGCTATTTGCACTTTACCCTGAGGTTGCAGTTTTTTAGTGTTTTAGTTAATTCACATAGAAACAATCAACATAAAATACCACTGACATCTGTTAAAATGACCCATGTTTAAATATGGTAGAGATAAATAACTAACAAAACAATCAATGTTAAAAATTGACACTAGAAAACAAGTGTTGGTGAGGACGTGGAGAAAAAAGGAACCCTCGTGCACTGTTGGTGGGAAGGCAAACTGGTGCAGCCACTGTGGAAAATAGCATGGAGGTTTCTCAAAAAGTTAAAATAGAACTACCACATGATCCAGTAATCACACTACTAGGTATGTCCCCCAAAATTACAAAAACACTAATCCAAAGGGACACATGCACGCTGATGTTTACAGCAGCATTATTTACAATAACCAAGTTATGGAAGCAGCTCAAGTGTCCATCAATAGATGAATGGATAAAGAAAATGTGATATATATATAGATACATACACACACACACAAACACACACACACACACACACACACACACACACACACACAGTGGAATATTACTCAGCCATAAAAAAGAATGAAATCTTGCCATCTGCAACGACATGGATGAAGCTAGAAAGCATAATGCTAAGTGAGTAAGTCAGTCAGAGAAAGACAAATAGCATATAATTTCACTCATATGTGGAAATTAAGAAACAAAACAAATGAGCAAAGGGAAAAAAAGAGAGAGAGACAAACCAAGAAACAGACTTAACTCTAGAGAACAAACTGATGGTTACCAGAGGGGAGGTGGGTGGGGGGATGGGTGAAACAGGTGAAGGGGATTAAAAGTACACTTATCATGATGAGCACTGAGTAATGTAGAAAATCGCTGAATCACTGTATTGCACATTTGACATTAATATAATACTTCATGCTCACAATACAGGAAATAAACTAAAACACTTGATTAGGGCATCTGGGTGGCTCAGTTGGTTAAGCATCTGTCTTCAGCTCAGGTCATGATCCGGGATCCTGGGATTGAGCTCAGCAGGGAGTCTGCTTCTCCCTCTGCCCCTCCCCCTGCTCCTTCTCTCTCTCTCTCTCTCTCTCTCTCTCTAATAAATAAATAAAATCTTTAAAAAACAATTTAAAAAATTAGATTGCCTAAAAAAAACTGACACCAGACAATTAGCCATGGTAGAAATATTCAGCACCACATAGTGAATGTTTAATTTCTGATATATAGCTGAGATGAACTAGAGGACTGGAGGGGAAACAGGTGTACATTTAGGGGCTTAATCTTAGGTCTAACATTAACATTAAAGCCAATGTTAATGGAAGGAACTAGGCTGTGAATGGGCCACAAATTTGCTAGCTAAATTTTCCTAAATTTAGGAAAAATCTAAAATTTCTAAAATTTCCTAGCTCAAGGCCAGGTACACAGCAGGGATTCAGTAAATGATTTTTTGAATGAATGAACGATGTGTAAGTGAGTAAATGAACAGATGGTCCTCTATATAGAGTATAATATTTGGATCTGGAGGCTTGGCTTTACAACAGTCCATTCAAAGTTATGGATTAATAAACTAGATTTTGGGAAAGTCAGTGCTGAATATAATGGGTTTGTTTGTTAATTAAAATGACCACAAAGTCGTTATTCTTACTCTTAATTTCTCAGCCTGAAAGTTAATAAACTGTATCTGTTCCATGAATAATTGAGTTGAACTTGAAAGAGAACTCCACATTCCAAAAGCCTCCCACACTACCAGTTAACTGTGATTTATCCTTTTACTTCTGAAGAATTTTAAGCATCTTCCATCTGATTTGACTGACAACCAATCTGTGCTTCCTCTGTCTTTATTCTCCCAGGAAGAAGACGTTACTCGTGAAAGTCGTTTTAATTTCAGTGGTTATGGGATGGGTCACTGCCTCCAAGTGAAAGATGGAACAGCTGTCAAGGCCACACCTGCCAACCCGCTCCCACAACCCCCAAAAGATGCAGATGCCATCAAGAAGAAGTTTGTGGACCGGGCAAAAAGGATTGACACAATATCTCGAGCTGCCTTCCCGTTGGCCTTCCTCATTTTCAACATCTTTTACTGGATCACATACAAGATCATTCGGCATGAAGATGTTCACAAGAAATAGATGTGCCCTTCAGACCCTGGACTTTCTTGCCTAACTGTTGTGCTTGTAAATACACAGTGAAATTGTCTTTATATCACTTTGACAGAGGAGGAGACCGGGGGAGGGGGGCGGGAAGATTATGAGAGCAGGTTTCCTGGCACCTACATGAATAAAGATAAGTTATCTGGGCAATGAAGGAAAATGTTTGCACAAAATTAAGGTGTTGCAGAATCATGTGAGCATAATTCCCTTTATAGTCTTTAGCATTGTTCTTTCAGATGATGTATTAATTAGACATGATATGCAAGGTCAAGTTCTCGAAAGTTATTTGTCTTTGGTTTGGTCTGGTTTTGACTAATTCTGGTACTGAAAAGTTAGCTTAAACCACACACACACACACACACACACACACACACACACACACACACACACACACACACGGAAAATGCTTACCATCTGACCATAGTGACTAGCCTATAGTGAGTCAAGGACCAAAATTTTTCAGGAAAATGCTGCCTCGTTTTTAAAACAAGTACTCTGAGCCACAGAGTCTGAGCTACAGTTCTTTACAATGTCTGTAATTAGTGTTTCACCTGAGAAATCCTTTTGTGGGTCATAAATTATTTCTATTTATTGAGAAAAAAACAACAGAAAATAAACACCAACCACAAAGAACATATTTCTACTTTACTGTCCGTGTAGGTGTGCAATTTAATATTATTTTTCTTTCCTAAATGTAATTTGGGGGTTTAAATTGTGTGTCGTGTAACTGATTTGATAGTATACCCTCTTAAAAATAAATGCCCATTTTATTTTAGATCCCGACCAGCACACTGTATTTTTTTCGCTTTAGCTATATCTACGTGTGACTTTAACTGCTCAAGTGTGACTTAGCCATTGCAACCTCTCGGCCACAGTATTTATGGAGATGGTGTGTCCTGAATGGTGTAGCTCATATTAGCTTGAACTTTCCATTTCTGCTCTCATTGTAGGTGTAACTACTAGTCCTAATGTCAAATGACCCATGATTTCTACTGTCAATCAAGTGAATATTGTTTTAAATATCCTTAACTAACTTAAAGAATTTTAAAATTGTACTGTGATTTTCATAACCCGTTGCCTTTTTGGTACCAGAGCTACGTGGTTTGAATCCTGGCTACATGTTTTAAGTAAGAAAAAATAAATAAAAGACGTATTTTTGCTTACTCAGATAAAAGACAACCTGTAAAAATATAATGAAAAACTTAAATTTTACATGTGCTGTCAAAGGGATTATTAAAAATATTTGTTCAATTTCAATAAAGCTAAGTGTGCCACAGAACTTCCCTAAGAGCCTTGCCATTTTTGCACCACAATGTAAGTAAGTTGGATGACAATGGTAACTCGGATTTTTGTTTCTGGTCTTTCTCACAAACTTAAAGCACTTATAGCTATGATGTTCTGCCCTAATATAATAGTTGCTTTTATAGTGTCCCCAGGAAGAAAGGAAAAATATTATTGTCATTGCAGAAACAGAGAAACAGGTATGTGGAGCTACTGGGAGTCACCGTGGGCAAAATGAATAGTGAATACTTCGTATGAGCTCTGCGGAAGTTCCAAGAACACTGAGGGATCATGAAATACCAAAATGAAAAGAAATTTAAAAGAACAATCTGTCCACCTAGCCATCCTGGTTTTGTCAGGAATGGAGTTCTATGATGAAAAAAACTCTGAAAACCTCAGTGAAGTAGAGGAAATTCACCTTAACCCCTTGCAGATTTTCCTTAACCAAAGAAATCCATCATAATATTTTCAGATAAGATGCAGATTTATAAGTTGATGTTTATGGTCTTTTAAACCTATTCAAATATTGAATCATTTCCCTAGAAAGGAATATTGTAGAATGGCTAAAAGCGGGAATTTTGCAGATAGAAAGACTAGCTTGGCCACCTATCAACAGTGTGATCTTGGATAAGTTACCTGACTTTTCCTGAATAGCTCCTGTTTAAATAGAGTTTTAAGAGGATAAAAAGAGAAAAATGCAAGTAAAGCCATTAGCTTAGTGTCTAACACACAGTAAATTTCCAATAACTAATAGATAATAGTAAAATTATTATTATCATGAATAGTATTGGTTATCCACTGGGAAAGAAGCTTTACAATTCCTTACCTTGGCAAGATCAATGCTATGTTTTTTGTATCATTCCTAAAACATCATTTCTGTCCTATTGCTCACTCCTTTCCAAACAAATAAGGCAAAGTCTTTGATTGGTCTCATTTCTCTTCCTCCTACTAAAAAGTAGTAAACTGAGGCTAAAATGCCTTCCAAACATGGGCCTGACTCCATGAGTATCTTAGGAAGAGCCCTGATGTTGCTTATGGAGGGATGGGGAGGCACCTTGGGGGATAATCCTAAGCTAAATGATCATATCTAATCAATGTGTGAACCATATAATTTTTGGGGGGAGTGTGGTCCCCACATCAGATAATTTTCAAAAGATTCTCTTCTAAACGTATCTGCCAGCCACTCAAGTAGGCAAAGACATCCTGGATGGCAAGAGGGATTCTTTACTTATCTCTGATTCAAGTCTACATTCAGGGGAAAGAATTCTTCAGTGTGCTGATTTGAGTTATATAAATAAGATAAAATCTCAGGGAAAAGATTTTTGAGCTGCATACTCTGGCAAAATAGATAACTCCCCTATAATGTTATTGGAGATTTTATTTAGGACATTTTTCTTTCATAATAGTATTTGAAGGAAAACAGTTCAAGAATAAAAACATGGATCTGAGGAAGAGAACTTACCAGTTTTCATTAGATTGGAAGCTTCTGGAAGAAAGTGGCTATGTTTTCGTGGGTTCTCTGCACTGCCTGCCAAAGCTCAAATGCCCACTGAATATTATTACTACAGCTAGGAAAAAGTTGGTGAGGGAGGATATGATGTGCCTATAGACAAAGTTATATAAGGTTTTCCCATCAAAGCAATGACATGAAGTAACCAACAACTGCTACCATTTTTCAGATAATGGATTACTGGGAGATTTGTCTTTTAAATATTTTTGAATTCCTACCACTTGGTTTTAACAACAGATCGAGATGACTTAAGGCTTAAGACTCTTTATTGCATTCTCAAACACCTTGGCCCCAAACAGATACTACAAACCAGGCTTGCTGTAGATTTTTTTAAAATCCTTCCAGTATTAGCATTAAGCTCCTCATTTGTGCTGCTGAACAGAACTCCCAAATTCTGAAACCAAATTTTCCAATAAAGATTAAATGAGTATCATTTTACAATATGCTTAGTCAATTAATATCAAATAAGAAAGTTCTATCCAAAACACAGCACAAAATTCCCTATCATAAGATTCACAGTTTTGGGGGAAAAATTTTATTGAGAATTTTTTTTAATTTATGCATTTCCTAGTTTAAGCCCGAAGCCAATTTGTGGAATGAATATAAGTCATATGTCTGCCAGATATATTTTTTTTAATCTTTCAGCCTCTGCTTTAAACTTTTTCTTATTTTCACCAATTTGGGTTTTCCTAAGTATAATTTAAATGATTCAAGTAATGCATGCTCTTCATAGATCACAAAGTAGAACTAAAGATAACACCACAACCTCATACTCATACAGTGCTTTCAACATATCAGAATGTTCTGACGTCCACAATAGCATTCAATTCTTTTTTTTTAAGATTTTATTTATTTATTTGAGAGAGAGAGAATGAGAGCCAGAGAGCACGAGAGGGAAGAAGGTCAGAGGGAGAAGCAGACTCCCTGCTGAGCAGGGAGCCCGATGTGGGACTCGAACCCGGGACTCCAGGATCATGACCTGAGCCGAAGGCAGTTGCTTAACCAACTGAGCCACCCAGGCACCCGTAGCATTCAATTCTAATAATTGTCCAAGGTGGTCAGATCCAAAGGATCATATCCATCCTATGGTCAATAGATAAACCGAAGCTCCATGAGTTAAATGCCTCACCCAAAGTCACCTGTCATATTGGGGGTTGAACATCCAGCATAATTTGTTTCCTAACTCCTCAGACTCCTACCTGTTCACTATATACACTGTGTTTAGGAAAATAAAAGCTGAGAAAGTAAAAAGTCATAGTACCACTGACTCATTCTCATGGATGACAAAATAATTTGGTAAAGGAGGGCATATAACAGAAGATTTCTGTTGAAAATGCCTAAGAGAAATTAATACTACATACAGCATTAAGAATATCCTCACAGAAAGTAATAGCTTATGCAATTGATGGTCAAAAAGATACTGGGGGTGACAAAAGACCAACAGAACTCAATTTAAGAGGTGTTATTTCCATTCTTGAAAAAGGGAAAATGACCTTCACATTGTCACACATGCCCCCACGTAAGAAAAAACTGCAATATTCCTACTTTGATGCAAACACATTAAAAATAGCAAGTAATATAGGGCGCCTGGGTGGCTCAGTTGGCTAAGCTTTGGGCTCTTGATTTCGGCGCAGGTCATGATCTCAGGGTCGTGGGATCAGGCCCGTGTTGGGCTCTGCGCTCAGCATGGAATCTGCTTGAGATTCTCTCTCTCCTGCCTCTAACCCTCCCCCTGCTTGCACGCTCTCTCTCAAAATAAATAAAATCTTAAAAAAATAAATAAGTAATATAGTTTCCCCCAAGCTGAAGGTAGTGTGTATGTGATGCTTTTAGACCATGAATCAGCATTTAGAAAGCACATTATCACCTTGGCACAAATGATTCATAAATAGATGAATGTGTCTTCAAAGAGAACAAAGCTCTGGGGTGCTCTTTTGAAGTGTGTATAACACTGGCCTTCTGGTAGGACCCAGGGCTGGTCATGAAATGGACAGCTTGGTCAGTCCTCATGCAGACTGAAGCCTCATGAGAGGTTCCAGGTCCCCAAAAATAGTAGAATCAAGAGCTAGGAGACCCTTCATGTGCCAGGATCAGAACTAACCAAGACTTCATCAAATCCAATAGATAATCATTTCCTGAGCTACCCCTGCTTTCTAAGGAGAAAGATGTAGAGGCAGGGTAGAGAGAAAGGGAAAAGAGATCAAAGAAGACAGTAGTCAGAAAGTTCCTTTTAAGGCATAAATCAGATCATGTCACTCCAATGGCTTTCCGACTCAGAGAGAATAAGCCAGAATCTTCATTATGGCCACATGATCTCAGCTCCCTACCTCTCTCCCATCACCTTCTCCTATCCCCTCTCCCTCCAGGCATACTGGCAGGTGCTTAAACATACCAACCACACTTCTACTTCAGAGTATTGCATTAGCTGTTTCCTCTGCCCGGCACCCCCGTGCTTAGACCAGGAGTTGCGAAACTTTTTAAAGGCCAGACAGTAAATTGTTTAGGCTTTGCAGACCATACAATCTCTGCTGCTACTATTCAACTCTGCTATTGTGGTATGAAAGCAATCATAGTCAATATGTCAACAAATGAGTGTAGCTGTGTCCCAATAAAACTTTATTTACAAAAACAAGTGGCAAGCCAGATTTGCCCCACAGGCAGTACTTGACCAACACGTGCTCTAGATACATACAGGGTTTACTCACTCATTTAATTCAGGCCTCAGCTCAAATGTCTCTCTATCAGAGAAGGCTTCTCTGACCATCCTATATAAACTAGTACCCTCCAACCATTATACTCTATTACTCATTCATGCCTTATGTTTTGCATAGCATTTGTCACTTCCCAATTGATACTTCTATGTGTTTATTGGCATGCACACATACTTGAAGGACAGTTTCATGTGAGAAAGTAGAAACACAGGGATACACATTGTTGTATTCCCTGATTCTAGATCTGTGCTTGGCACTTAGTAGGTGTTCAATCAATATAGTATTTGTTCAATGAATATTGAATAGTTAATACTTATTAAGGAGTTAATTGAGTGTTTGCATGGGAGGCTTGGAGATGGAAGTAAGCAACCTACTACCAGCCAGTTAGATAAAAATTGCTTTCAAAACTCAAGCAGGTTTTGGGTTTGTAACGATGAAGAAATTGTACTAGATTAGCATTTTCCAAAGTGTGTTCTGAAAAACCCTATTTCTACAGACCCTTAAGGGTCTGGGATATTAGCCATCCTTCCTGAATGGAGTTTTTGTAGTTTCCCATTAACTTTTATCAGAAGATGGGGGCCTTCTAAGACATGGGGTTTCTGAGAGGTACCCCAGGGGATCTCAGGCATTTCAAACATATTTCCCTTTACCTCCGTTATGTAGTAGCAACTCAATTTCCCCTTGGTAGTCAGGATCAGTCACTCCAGCTAGTACAGTAACCCCCTTCTCTGTCTGCTGGCACAAGGAGCCCAAAATGCCAGGCAGTAGTCTCAACTTCCAGTTCTATCATTGTGTCTCTGAGAGAAAGCAGAGGCACAGATTTCAGAAAATGTTGTAGATTTGAGGCTTTGTAGCTAAATATTCTTAAAGCATAATTTTCAAAAAGATAAAATCATGACGCTCAGGCAAATATAAAATTAACACATGTCAAAAATTAATTTCACTTAATAACTGATAAAAAAACAGTAAAATGTTAAAACCAGTCCAAAGAGCATTTGGGAAGTTAAGTATTTACAAGCATCGCCAGGGTAAGTTTCCAGAGTTAGACACACAGCCAGTTAATGTCCAACAGGTCCACAACCAGTAACCTTTGGGATTATTTCTTCTTTAGACAGAAATTATTCACACTTCTACTGGACAAAATTCTACAAGTTCACCTCTGCCTCTACAGAGTGGTAAAATAGGCCAGACTATACAATGTCAAGCCTAGCACTGCACTGAAAGAGTACCTGCAACCTATTTTTTTTTTTTGGTCTATTTCCAAGTTTCAGATAATTTTTATGACAGATCACAATTCAAATTTAATGCTTATCTGTTATTTGACTATTAATATCATACCTTAACAGGACCAAGACCCAGAGCGTTAAAGTGACAGACTCTATATCACACCACATGTTAATGTAACTTTGGGCTCAGAAACCAAAATGCCCTGAATTCTATCCTGGTTCCTTTCTAAGTACTCCCATGCACTTTTTTCCATGTATCCCCGGTAGAGAAAGTTAGAAAGGGCAGTTTCTTTCCTTTATATTACTCTACTTCCATGTGATTATTTGCCCATTCTTCTAGAAGGCAGGTGGCATGGTTGTAAAGGCACAGTTTGTGGAATCAGATCTGAGTTCAAATTCTCCCTCTGTCTCATATTTGTAAGGTGTCCTTAGGCAAAGCTTTAATGTCCCAGTGCTAAAGATACTGTAAAATAGAACATAATAATGTCTACCTCATACAATTGTAGGTAAAGACTAAATTGGTATCTGCCGCTTAATGGGTAATGAATAAATATTAGTTCTCATTTCCTTTCCTACCCACCTTTAATTAATGTTTTATTTCACTAATGATGTCATCCTGAACCTATCACTTATGAATGGAGTCTATTCTTGTGTGGTCTACTGTAACTATTGTAATTTTATTTTTATTTTATTCTATTGTAATTTTAAATTATCATCTAAACATTAAAAAGCCTACAAGTGAAAAGTAAATAAAAGAAGACATATCGAGAGACAGTCTGAACAAACTTCTTGGGTAAAAGGGGACAAGAGAGTTTTTATTATTTCACTCTGACCTAATACAGAAAGGAAAACATTTTCCTGATTTAAGTGTTGAAAAAGTTTAAGTATAAGGCATAATCAGGGCCAGTAGGAGGAAGTTGTTAGGAGGACTTTTACTGTATATAATTAACATTTGTGCAACACCAGTACAGTTTACAAATCATCTGCACATAAATTCTGCCAGATTGTCCTGTGATCATAGGAATTGTGGCCTTGGGCAAGTTTCTCCCATAGCCTCAGTTTATTCTCCTGTAATGTAATGGAGAAGAATAATGGTTTCCCATTAGAAAGCCTAGCATAGAGCAGGCCTTCGGTGTATGATAACCACCACCATGATCATCATCATCATTTTATGGGTAAGGAAACTGAAACCTAGCACAGTTAAGGGATTGGTTACTGTCAGAGAGGTAAATCCAGCTCTAAAGAATGAAGATGACGATACTTGCTGCACCTACCCACCTTTCAAGGCTGCTGTAAGAATAAAATAAAACCACGAATGTCAAAGATATCCAAAAACTGTTCTATTGAAAAGGAAAGTGGGGCACAGAGAGGTAAAGTAACTTGCAGAGGGCACACAGCTTATAAAATGTCACAGCCAAGATTCAAACTCAGTCTTTCTGCACAATCCATGCTCTTCGTCACCACCGTCTATTGCTTCTTCAATATAAAAAATTATCATGTTGGATATACATTTATATACAGTTGCATATACACAACTATCATGCTGGATACATAATATGTATATTTGATATATTTATTTTTAGATTTTTATCATAATATTTTAAATTATTCATTTCCTCATCCATTTCCCCTATGAAACTTTCAAGGGCACTATATTAGTTTCCTGGGGCTGTTGTAACAAATCATCACAAGCTGGTGGCTTAAGACAACAGAAATGTGTTCTCTCACAGCTCTGGTGGCTGAAAACATGAAATGGAGGTGTCAACAGGGCCATGTTTCCTCTGAAAGCTCTAGGGAAGCGTCCTTCCTTGCCTCTTCCTAGCTTCTGCTCGTGGCTGGCAGTCCTGGGCGTTTCTGGGCTTGCAGCTGCATCACTCCAGTCTCTGCCTCCATCTTCACATGAACTTCCTCCCTCTGTGTGTCTGTCTACAGATCTCCTTCTCCTTATAAGGCCACCTCATAAGGCCCATCTTCATCCAGTATGACTTCATCTTAACTAATTATACTTGTAAAGAGCCTATTTCCAAATAAGGTCCATTCTGAGGTTCTAAGTGGACACGAACTTGGGGGCAACAGTATTCAACCCAGTAGAGGCACCAGTTGTGTCTCATTTTTTATAGCCTTCCAGGAGCCTGGCTCAGTGTGAGGAACAAACAGATTCAGCTAGATATAGCTTACTGGTTGAGCAAACAGGTGCTGCAATGAGACTGCCTGGGATCAAATCTTAGTTCCGCCCCTACTAGCAGTGGGCCTTTGGGCAAAGGTTCCAAACTCTATGCATTGGAGTCTTAATGTGTAAACAGTACCTATTTTACAAAGTTCTAATGAGATTTAAATCAGTCATTTCATGTCAAGCACTTAGAACAATCATTAGCCCCTAACAAGTGTTCAACAAATATTACTAGCATTATTTTCTGACAGTACAATTAATATTTGTTAAATAAGATAATGAAAGCAAGCAGTGTCAGAAAGCACGGAAAACAGCTTACATTCAAGCTGTTAATATTATAAAACATTTTCACATCAGCCCTTTTACTGTGCATAGTCTTCTTAGAGCATCAGTGAACATTCAGTTTAAAAGAGAGAAGCGCTGCAGAAGCAAAGGTGAAAAGGAAAAGCTTGCCTTTCCTTCTCCCTCAGGGGAACAAATTTCAAAATACCCATAGAGAAGTAGTATTATTTCTAAGAGACCATGCTAGGAAAATGGAATTGCTTTTCTGAAAGAAAGTAGAAGATTAATACCTGGAGGGTCTAAAATGTAATTATGGTATTGATCTCAGGAAAGCCTTGGATGGATCTAATTTTTTTTTCTTTTTTGCTCACCAGTATCACTAAAATGGGCTCACATGTTAGGGTCTGCAGACTGCAAATATCTGAACATCACACATCAAAGTAAGCAAAAAGGTCTTGTTAATGGATCCTGGGCGGCATCAAGGTAACATTCAATACGTGCTCTCATTTGGTCCCCTCCTTCAGAAATTTTCTTAATGGGTCTGGGGACTGATTTAGCAAGCTGTTAATGAAGTGGCGAGGCAACACTAGGTTGCAAATCCACCTGAAAGTTCTGTCTATATCCTAGCTCCGTCCAGTCTGTGGGGTGACGGAGGGGTCACGAGGACCCCAAACCTCAGACTATAAATGAATTGAGGCTGATTTTACATCTTTCCTCCGTAGCCCTAGTGAGGAGATGGCTTTTCTTGATTCTAGCCTTTTTACCTCCCCAGCTTCTTTCCCCTCCAAGGTGTTCAGAATCCGGCAAACAAGAGTCCCCTTTCCCACTTGGTCGGACAAACACACAACCCACTGTTTTGCTGAAAGCCCCTGATTGCCTCCAAACCCAATAAAAGCCTTGAGACTTATGACTGGGGACTCCGGATTTTTAAGAAACAGTCGTTTTTTAAAGATTTTATTTATTTATTTATTTGAGAGAGAGAGAGCGAACACGAGCAGGGGGAAGGGCAGAAGGAGAGGGAAAGAGAGAGGAACAGACTCCCCACTGAGCAGGCAGCCCTATGTGGGGGCGGGGCTCCATCCCAGGACCCTCCGGTCATGACCTGAGCTGAAGGCAGATGTTCAACCAACGGAGCCACCCAGGCGCCCCTTTTAAGAAACGGTCTCAACAACAGCTCACATTAGGGATACTTCAGGTGGTTGAGGGGGAACAAGATGGAGATACACTTGGGGCCTTTTGGACATCTCTGATTCTGTGGTTATATTTTTACAAAATCATTCAGTCAAAACTCTTAGCATTCCATGTCCTCCTTCATAGAGAAACTATACCAGCTGCAGACAGTTTAAAATGCTTGGATCTTATTCTGGAGTGGGAATGAGAAATGAGGCTGGAAAGAAAAGCTTGGATGAAAAGATAAAGTCACATGCCTGCTTAAAGGATCTTGGGATTTCTCTTCTAAGTAATGACACACCATTACAAGGTTTTAAGCAGGGGAGAGACAGAATTGATTTTGCATTTCAGAACATAATTATGGCTATAGAGCACAGAAGAGATAAGAGGAGGATGAAAGAGGGGTGATCTCTAAAGTTGTGAAATTAAATATTCCTGTTGAAACTTGACAAGATCCATCTACTGCCGAACATAACAAGCAAAGGAGAACATCCAGTCTGGACAAAGACAAAAACAAAACGGACCCTAGAAATGTGGATTAAAATTTTTACCAGTTAAAATTCACTAAAATTCACCATGTCACCAGCTAAAAATTCAGTAATATTCCAGTTCAGGTTACAATCAAGAGTTAAGCAAAAGGGTAAGGTATTATCACTCTGTGGTTAAAAACACAGGCTTCAGCACTGGAAAGGCTTGGGTTCAAGTCTCAAATGTGTCACTGTCTGTTCCTTCTGTTCCTGTTCCTTTGAGGTGTTGCTTACCCTCTTAAATTCTCAGTTTCCCGGCCTACAAAGGCAGTAATGAGAGCAGCACCTGCTTTGCAATGCCCTTGTGAGGCTCATGCACGGGAACTGTCAGAACCTACAACACAGGGTTTGTGGAAAGGGTCTTGTTTCCCAAACTTGGTGGTTTCTTTATATGTAGAGGGACCTCACTAGGGTATTCCTTCTGGCCCCTCTCTGCCCCTCTCTGGACAGGAAAAGCAACTGAATCTGATTGTGGAGTTTGAAGGTGTTTTCCTACCCCCGCCCCCCCCACCACCCCTGTCTCCTCTTTCCTTTCTCTTGGGGGACGGCCAATCCTCCAAAATTGCATGTTGTGCTCTGGTCTTGCCATATGTTTTCAACACAATGGAAACGTTTGCCATGGAGGAACTGTTTTCAACATTTCCCTTCAGGGAAAGCCCACGGTTCTCCAGCACAATCTATGACTCAAAAGACAAGTCTGGCTAATTCTAGAGCGCAGAATTTTAGAGCCTGCCCATGCACAGATATAAATCACATTTTCCAATATCAGTACTATTTACAATAAAAGTGACACACGTATACCACACAGACTGTTCTTTGGCTAATGTTTTCTCAAGAAAATGCCTCTTGGCTTTTAATATCCCAACTTCACCTAAGTACTTTTCAGGGGAAGGAGGGTTGTATTAAAAAATTACATTTATGCCTTAAAAAATCAATACAACCTTTTTTAACAAAAGAGTGTATGGGAAACATCTTAAGTTTCACTCCTAATGCAATTGGCATTTAGAATAAATCAGGTTTAGATGGATCAGAAGCACACACAGATATTTTGAAGTGCTCCAGAGTGTCAACAGAGAGGATCTGTGGCTAGAATATTGCTGGCAATAAGAAAGACATGGCTGTAGACAAAGCAACTGCTTGTTAACAACCATATTAATTATTTGGTGTCAACAAAGCAATGTTTTAAGCATTCTACCTTATAATATGAGAGTTCGGTCTTTACATATGGGCATTTTAATGTGTTTGGGTTGTGGTTGGGGGTTTGGGGTTGATTTGTAATGCATGGTAATTTCTCCCATTTAAAATAATTGGAAAAGAGTTCCTTTAACATTTTTGTGCAGAACATCTGATTTCATTAACAGAAAACCAGTGTTAAGCAAGAGATGTCAGCATTTTCGGCCTCCCATCTGCCTCACCTACTTTTCTGATTTTTCAGTTAGCTCACAACTCAATGGAAAAAGCAGATGGCTATTTGTTGGCCTCCACTAATAAAGAGAATAAGGCAAAAGTGACAGGATGTCACTTTCAAGATCAAGTCACAAAAGACTGACTTCTGTCTTGATCTTCCTGGGTCTTATTGCATGCTTGCTTCTTGCTTGCTCTGAAGAAGCAAGCTGCCATGTTTTGAAATGCCCTATGGAGAGGTCTGTGTGGCAAGGAATTGAGGGAGTGCTCTGGCCAACAACCAGCAAGGAACCGAGGCCCTCAGACCTATGAGGCCTATGAGGCACTGAATCCTGCCAACAATCATATAAATGAGCTTGGAAACGAATCCTCCACCAGTTGAGCCTTGAGTTGATTGAAGTCCTGGCCAACACTTTGATTTCAGCCTTGTAAGAGACTCTGAGCCAGGGGACCGAGATTTCTGACCCACAGAAACTGTGCAATAATAAATGTTTGTTGTATTTAGTAGCTAAGTTTTACGGCAATTTGTTGTGCAGCAATAGATAATTAATACAATCAGTAAACATACGCTGATGAAGGAATAAATGCATGACTTAATTATTCCCCCCAAAGCTCAGCTGATTTGATTCCTTAGGTACTTACTTTCAGGAAATGGACCAAGACTTTCTGAGTATGTTTGGGTTTATGGGAAAATTACACAGGGCAGGTGCCCAAAACTTGGTTGGATCCTATGAGTTTAAATCAAGCATAAATTTAGAGAATTGCTGTCTGGAAAGGAACTTTGAGGTCATTAGCCAAACACCCTCATTTTATAGAAATGGAAACTGAGATTTAGAAGAGCTAAGGGACTTACTTTCCCAGGGCCATAGGATCCATGTAAGTGTCATGATAGAACCTATGGCTTCTAATTCTCACTACAGAACTCTTCCATGACATCCCATGACAGTGTTTAGAGGACAGGAATATCAGAAGGGCTGGAGGAACACTGAAGGTAGAAAGTCAGGCTCAAGAAGGGCTTAGAAAAATAGGTGAGATTAGGGAAGGCATTCCACATGAGGGGTTCATGACAGACAAACAGTGATGGGACTGTACCTCATGGGAGGGGGTACTAAGAATCAAGATCTCCATGGTTTGGTCAATCATCTTGAATCTCATATGAAAGGTGAGGATGGGGAGGCCTTGGAAAGAAAGGGTACCTACAAAGAGGAGAAGTCAGCAGAGAAAAGAGGGCAAATCTTGGTGGAGGGGCAAACCAAGGAAGGAAAATTTGCATAAGACTTTATGGCAAGCAGCCAGAGTGAATCTGGAAATAGGAAAAATCGGTGGGCAGGAAGAGATGGTGGGCATCAGAATTTGGGAAACTTGCTAGTTTCATAGTCTTGAAGCAGAAGGAAAGAGGAAGTATTCACACCTAAAGATACAGGCCTCAGACCTGTGCTTAGAATGTGCCAAACCCTTACCTGGATCTTGTGGCATTTGTATTATCCATTATATGACTGTATGAACTGCCAGATATGGTTATGTAGTGTTCAATCTACACCGCTGTATGTCACAGCCCCATGATAGGCTAATCAAGCTTTGGGAACTAACATGTAAACTTAGCCCAAAGACACCACCTTTAAAGAAATTCTTGAGAAATCATTGATTTCTTTAAATTACTGATTCCTCAAACCTACACTGAAGAATCTCAAATGTAATAGCCTGTCATAATGTGGTCTGGTGGATTCTGTGATAATTTCCTGACTCCTGACACAGACTCCTGACACAGACACTGGAGCGTCAGAGAGAGCCAAAAGGATAGTGGACTAGAGTCACAAGTCTGGCTTCTAGTCCAGCATGACTGAACCTCTGTGCACTTCATTTTCTTCAACTGCCCAATGTAGATAATAAAAGCTGCCTGTCCTATATCACAAAGCTTCTATGTGGGATGGAGTTTGAAAAGCATAAAAGAGTTGTACAAATACATGGTTATATATAAAAAGAGGTTCCATTAAATTTTCCATTGTTGCCATGAAAAGGTCTTTTTTTTTCTCTCCATAATGGCTTCCTTCACAAAGAACAAAGAAGTTCAAAGGCTGAATTACATAAAATTACGTAACACTGTCACAGCACATGCAATAAATAATAGGACTGAAGATATTCACAAAGATAATATGATCAAGGCCCTGCAAAGCAGAGCATTTAATTCCTATGATCCTGGCTAGTAAGGAGAGGTAGGGATAAGTCTTCAAGGTTTCAGTTGTGGAAGAAGTAGCAGAATCCAAATGATGAAAGCAGAAGGAAGTGGTGGGACGAACATGGAGACTTCTCTGACATATGAATTAAGATAATGCTAGCTGCTGTAACAAATAAGCTCCCAAATCTCAGAGGCTTAACACAATAAAACTTTATCATTCAATCATGCAAAGTCCAAATGGGCATTTCTTTTTTTTTTTTTAAGATTTTATTCATTTATTTATTTGAGAGAGCGAGCAAGCGCATGGGTGCACACGAGTTGGGGGAGGAGCAGAGGGAGAGGGAGCAGACTCCTCGCTAAGCAGGGAGCCCAATGTGGGGCTTGATCCCAGGACCCTGAGACCATGATCTGAGCCGAAGGCAGACGCTTAACCGACTGAGCCACCCAGGTGTCCCCCAAAAGGGCATTTCTGATTGGCAGGTAGCTCTCCTCTCTTTCAAGCAGTGATTCGGAACCCAGGCTCCCTTGATGGCTCAGGCATCACCATGGGCTCAAAGGCCCATGCTGAATCCTCTGTATCTGTCTGTTGTGTAGAAAAAAGATAGAGAAGAAGGAACACCTGCTTTCAACTACTTATCCTTGGAGATGACACACATCACTATCATTCATATTCCTGGGGTGAGAACCTGTCACACGGTCCCACTAGATACAAGAGAGATATGAAATGTAGTTCCTGGTTTGCCAGCAACAACGCCACACTATGAAAAAGGAGTTCAAACATTTGGGGATCAGGTAGCCATCTCTTCCACACCACAGAACAAAGAGAGAACACAGATTTCTAACATTTTGCATCCTTTCCTTTTGCCAGCATTTCTTTTTTTTCTATGTAATACATGCATCAAAGGTTTTTATAGCTAGAAATGTTACCAAGAAAACAGACCTCATTGCTTCCAAAGCCACTACCATTTATCCTTAAATCATATGAAAATAGTACAGCATGGTTCTAAATCAGAGATCAGAAGCTTATGGGAGGGCATCTTAAAAAAAAAAAAAAAGGCTTTGAAATCAAGTCAGGCTGGGTTTTAATCTCTGCTCCAGCCCAAACAATAATGGGCCTTGCACAATTTACTTAAACCTCCTACACCTCAAAGTCTTCAGCAATAGCATAAGCTCAATAATAAGATCCTGAAAGGTTTTTGTGAAGACTCATCAAGATGGTATGTCAAGTTCTTGGCCTATAAAAGGCACTTGTAAAGTAGCACCCTCACAGTATCTACAGAAGTTGAGCTCGTACATCCCCTATGGCCAGGTTTACACCCAATGCATATACATATTTACCCAAAGTTAAGTACCAGAATGATCAAAGAAGCACTATTCATAATAGTTAAAATGCAAAAATGTGACACATGCCCACTAAGAATAGAATGGACAAATAGATTGTAGCATATCTTACATGCCATACGTACTACATGGCCATGAAAATGAACAAACTACAGCTACGTGCACCTGTATGCATGAATCTCACAGATACTGAGCAAAAGATACAAGAGAATACCTACTGTGTGATTCTATTTATATGAAGTTTCAGACAGATCTCATCTATCCCATTAGAAGTCAGAATGATGGCTACCCTTGGAAGAAGCTATTGAATGGGAATAGAGGTGAGAATGGCTTGTGGGAGGCAGATGACATTCTCTTTTGGAAGAAGGGAAGTGCTGGTTACAGAGCAGATTCAGTTTGTGAAAAGTCATTAAGCTGTACACTTACATCAATAAAAAAGTTTTTTTTTAAAAATAGCATCCTTCCCCTGAAAGACTTCCAACATGCTTAAATACTACTCATGAGTGCCACCAGACTTTGGAAGGGGAGAAAAAGAGTTAAAAGGAACAGAAGGGGAGCAATGTGAAAGTAAGCCATAGAGAGGGAGGAGAGATGGTGAGGATGCAGAATAAGGCTAGAGGGTACCAAGAGCCAGAGATACCTACCACGTGTCTTAAAAATGCCATTTTGTGTCATATGCCCCAAATCCCTGACAATAACAAAAGGGTCCGGGACATTTTTCCACAGTGACACAGGCCTTCTTATTTGGGCTAAGTTTTAGTGCTGCTAAAAATACAAGTCTTCCCTATGGGCAATCAACTACATGTCTTCCAGATTATAATGTGTCTTTCTATTCCATATGCCACGCTGTAATTTCTGTCATTGTGATTCTCCTTTCCTGTGTCATCGTGGGGAGCTATGGTTATATGTATGTGTATGGGGAAGGGGTTCATCCTTGCCAATCCCAGTCCTCACAATCTGTATCACATACCCTGATCACAAATGGAGGCTTCTAACATCATGGTCATGCAAAAATCTTTCTCTGCTAGTATCATCCCGGATAGCCTAGCTTCTACAGGGGCAACCACATAATAACTCAAGCCTGGGGTCTACTATCCATCCAGATATTTAACAAGGCACCCATCCATAACCATAAATATATGTCATGTGTGGTTATCACATAATAACAAAGAGTCACTAGGATGACAACACTAGAAGTCACTGAATAACACATGTGGTTTCGTTTTATAAGGATTTTATAAATGTTAGCATCAATGGGAACCTTAACAAATTACCTTTCCATTTAGTCTAGGAAGAAAACTGAGGCCAAGAGAGTTGAATAACTTCCTTTAAAAGATAAAGATAGTTGTGGCAGAATGAAGACAAAAATCCAGACTTGCTTTTCCCTATCTAGCACCGTTCCTACTGCATATTTTGAAAGGGCTTCTCTATATCTCCAGGTATTGGGCATAAAATGAACATGATTCGGGCTTTCTCCATGTCCCATTTTGATCATAAGCCCCAAGATCTGATGTCTACATAAATAAGTATCTTGGCTTTTGCCTAAACAAATGTATTAAGATAATGTTGTTAGGAAGTTTCTGAAGGAAGCTGTAGCAGTTAATTTTTTATTTCCTCAATTGTTGAGTTTTCCTTTTTACATTTTTTAAAACATTTTAAAA
Source organism: Zalophus californianus (assembly GCF_009762305.2). Taxonomy (NCBI): domain Eukaryota; kingdom Metazoa; phylum Chordata; class Mammalia; order Carnivora; family Otariidae; genus Zalophus; species Zalophus californianus. The sequence goes on along the minus strand of NC_045612.1, from coordinate 118,292,136 downwards.
CTTAAAGATACACAAATAGTATAAAGAACCCCCATATAACTTTTCATAGCCTGATTAATTTTTAGTATTTGCTACAATTGCTTTATAATTCTGTCTTCCACCTTCCTCCTCTTCCTCTTCCTTCATCTTCTTCCTCCTTCTCTCTCTCACATACATCATTATTACTATTATTATCATCTATCCTCTGAGAGAGAATATCATTATTAGTATTTTTCTCTGAGTAGGTTACATAAATCATGCCACTTTATTGCAGAACACTTCAGTGTGTATTTCCCAAGGGGAAGGATGTTTTCTTACATAACCACAATGTAATTATCAAATTCAAGACAATACCATTATCATTCCACAGTCCATATTCTGTTTTTTTCAATTGTCTCAGCAATGTCTCTTAGAGCATTTCCCCCACACAGCCTAAGATCCAATCTAATATGACATATTACATTTGATTTTCATGCTTCTTTGCTATACTCCAATCTGGAACAGTTCTTTGGTCTTTCTCTTCTTTCATGATACTGACATTTTTTTAATGCAGGTCTTTTTTGGTAATAGAATGTTCTTTAATTTAGGTTGTATCTGTTAGTTTTTGCTATATAATAAACCACCCCCAAATTTAGCAGCTTAAAACAAAAATTTATTACAACAAAAATTTATCATTTCTCACAATTTGGTGGGTGAGCTAAATGATTCCTCTGGTTTGGGCCAGCTTGACTGGGGCTGGATGGTCTAGGATGAGCTCTGTCACGTGTCTAGCAATTAGATGAATATGAGCTGGGGTGATAAGGATGACCTAGCCATTCATTCACATGATGGTGGTCACGGTTCTGAAGCTCAGCCCTTAAGGGGGCAAGCCCCAGTGTACAAACATTTCCCAAGCCTTTGCTCACATCATGTTTGTTAATGTCCCATTGGCCAAAGGAAGCCACAAGGCCAACTCAGAGTCAGTGTGGGAGAACACTCTCTCAGATCACGGATAGAAAAAGGAAAATAATTTGTGGCCATTTCTATAATTTACCATAGCGGCTAAACACAGGGGATGAAATTTTTTTAAGGAAGACTATGCTATTAATGGAAGAAATGAGGAGAAAAGACAAAAGCCTCCAAAATAGTGAGGTACAAATACTTAAAATTTATATCCTTGAAAGAATCTGAAATCAAGATGCCACCCCACTGAGGGAAAAGGGCTTATAACACAAGCTACCTATTTTCAATTGGTCAAAGGGGTCAGATTTAAAAGCCTATACATGAACTGTAATTCTCACTCTGACAGAGAATTCTGTGCAGAGGAGTATGTCCCTTTGGTAAGATGAACAAGAGAGAGCTGATAAAGGGACACTGGCGATCTTTCTCCCTGCTAGGGCAGGGATGGAGAGGCCTGAGCCTGTGATAAAGAAGGGAGCCTATACCCATTGTACAGGCAGCCCCAGCAGCTCCTTCATCAGTGCTGGGCACTGCTAGGCAGCAGTGGAGGCCCTGGCATACCCACATTTACCACTGTTTTTCAAGAAAATATGGAAATCTGGATTGAAATGTGAAATTTCCAGACTCTCTAAACGTTGCTTCAAGTATTTTTAAGAGCACATTCACATGCTAAATTAGGCCCAAGGACCATGCATTTGAAAACTCAATTGTCTAACCTACAATCAAAAAAATGAAACTACAAGAACAGAAAGGGTTTAAATTTTGGATAAATGAAATGCTTATCCAATCCCCTTTAGACAGAGTCTCTCAACCTGTGACTATATAAAATGTACCTTTATTTATGCTCAATAACTACAAGACTTAGCATCATATACATAGCATGGATACACTTTAAGCTCGATAACTATCATCTGCAGCATGATATATTATGTATAGCATAGATGACTGAACTTTGTAATATTGCCATATGAAGACATTCAAGAGGTAATGGAAAGCTGACAAAGAATAAGACCATGACACAATTTCTGAAATCAAAAGCCTGAATTTATTTCTTACTTAAGGAAGAGAGAACTTTGCTGGTCAGGCACAGTCTCTCTGAGCAAAACAAACTGCTGATTTAGGGGATGGGTTTGTTTTGAGGTTACACTGTCAAAGATATAGGAGTGGTCAGTCTTGGAAACATGTTCAAAGTCAGTGGCTTCCCATTAGACGACTGTCAAAGTGTGAAACTGACACTGATTGGCTGGCTTTCAGATAAGACAGCTAAGACAGCTTTAATTCTTGTTTTGGGGTTTGATTGTTACCGTGGTTAGAGCATGGGCTGTCTTTCCCTAAGAGTGTGAGGGCTTTTGTGAATTATTGGAATTAACTGTGTAGAACTAATGTGGGACACTGCAAAGTTTACACTGTCATGGCCTCGTGTAGGCATAGATGCTATCTACCAATGGGCTTTGAGCTTATTACCACAAGGGGTGTGGCTCCTCTGTGACAACATGGCTCCCCAAGTAGAAAGTCAGGGCCACTTCTCATCTCAACCTAAGAAGAGCTCTATCAATGTAGACAGGTGGCTCTTGCTCCTCTGAAAGGTGATGTTCCTACCCTCATGAACTACAAAAACCATTAAGTCCAAAAAATGGTATTTCATTGAAAACATTGTCTCTCTGATGCCCCAATACTGAGACAAAAGGGGTGAAAAAGAGAAAGCATGGGATACTGAAGAGGAACAGAAGGGGGGAAAAAAAGAAACCAAGGTAAAGGTAGTCCTGTGTCTTATTACAACTACATTTGGAATCAGAGACGAGATTAAAATTCAGGCAGCTGGATAATGTTCATTTTTTTTATATATTCCTATGAAAGAGTTCCTAACTCCCACGATGACTTTTTTTCCTTATTAATAGCATGTCTCTAGCTTCAAATAAAGTAGGATGTGTGATATCCCTTTATAAATATGAAGCCCAAGTTAAGATCTTATATGAGATTCCCCTCTCCTGGCTTCTCATGTAAAGAGGGTCACAGGGAGGCTCAGAGAATTGGAAGGTCTCCAAAAAGGGCCACAGGGAGTAGGTGAGACAAGAAGAACCTTGCTGGGGGTTCAGTGCCAAATGACAATGCCATGTATTTCAATCAGTCTTACATCTATCTGACCCTTGCAGCAGGAAATCTCTCCCCCCTCTCCACAAAACTGATGGGATGCAAGAAGTGGCTTTAAAGCGACATAACAAGAGAATGTGTTGTTTCTCATAACTGCTCGTTCATCCACCCATTCCGCAAACATTGGGCATTTACTAAAGGCATAGGCTCTAGAGCAAAATAAAATTCGTCCCTGGGCTCAGAGCATCACAGTCTTAAAAGAAAAAGACACAGATTCACTGACATACCAGGTGAGTACAGAGGTAGGATCATTGCCTGAAGGAGGGAGGTATTTAAGTAAGTAACACTCCCTGTGGGTTTTGGGAATTCACCAAGGTGGTATTTGAATTGAATCTAGAAGGAAGAGAAATGGCTTTCCAGGAATTTATTAGACATTCACTTTGAGTAAACCATAGGATAAAGGTTCCATAAACGGAAATGTAAAAGTTAGTCTTGGATTTGTTAATAGAGTCTTAGTTCTGGCACTAAAAGCACAAGCAACGAAAGAAAAAATAGATTCATTGGACTTCATCAAAACTAAAAACTTTTGTGCATGAAAGGACACTATCATAAAAGTGAAAAGACAACTTGCAGAATGGGAGAAAGTATTTGCAAATCATATATCTGATAAGAGTCTCATATCCAGAATGTAAAGAGAACTCTTAGAACACAATACAAAAAGACAATCCTAAGGGCAAATGAGCAAAAGTCTTGAATAGACATTTCTCCAAAAAAGACACACAAATGGCCCATAAACACATGAAAGGTGCTCAACATCACTAGCCATTAAGGAAATGTAAGTCAAAACCACAGTGAGTTACCACTTCACATACACTAGGTTGGCTATAACCAAAACACAGAAAACCACAAGTGCTGGCGAGGATGTGGAGATATTGAAACCTTCATACATTGCTGGTGGGAATGTAAAATGGTGCAGCCCCTGTGCAAAACAGTGTGGCAGCTCTTCAAAAAGTTAAACATAGAGTTACTATATGACCCTGCAATTCCACTCCTAGATATATACCCAAAAGAACTGAAAGCAGGTATCCAAATAAAAACTTGTGCATAAATATTTATAGCAGCACTATTCACAATCCCCAAGAGCTAGAAACAACTGAAATGTTCATTCACAGATAGATAAACAAAATGTAGTATATCATACAATGGAATATTAGTAAATAGCCACAAAATATATACCCTTATAGAGGTAATCTTAGAAGGTTTTTAAGAGAAACACTGTATTTTAGTATTTGAGAAAGAGTCTGGGTAATTGTAAATAAATTACTGAAGGGGGAATGGTGACAGGGGGGTCAGTTGCAAATGATTCCAGAGACACAGAGGGTTTGAACTGAGGCATGGCAGAACAGGCGGAGAAAAGAGACTGGTATGAGATAAGCTTTTGGAAACAGAATGGATAGCAGTTCATGACTGGATATAACGGTGAGATATAAGGAGTTGGGGACACAGTGCTGGGAGAAGTAGACGGTAGTATTATCAACACTGAGTGCTATATCAAGAACAGGTCTGAGGGGAGTCCTAAACCTTAAGCATCTGCACATTGGGGGAAGGTGTGTAGACGATGGATTAGAAGCATGACTGTGAGATCTGGGCCAAGACTGAGTTTTTAGAGAGCTAAGAAACAATTGCCTCTTGACCAGCCCCAAGGAAAGTGGGTCCATTCTGGGCCCATGCATCTCATCACTTTCCAGATCAGTGATCATAGGTTTTACAGAATGAACAGCAACAGTCTCAGAAGCTCTAGTTGGTTTATTGACTCTGGTATCGATGTTTTCTGAAGTGAAGGACCTTGCATCGAATCATTGTTTTTTCCTGGATCAGCCAGAGGACTTAACTGGCATTTTTCACGGAAGAAATGGGGAGGCTGGAGTTGCTGCTGGTTTGCTTTTGCTGGCTATCAGGCACTCCTTTAGTAGTCACGTACTCTGCAAATGTTACTGTGAGGAACCCTAATTGTAGCTGGAAGAACAGTGTCAAAAAGGCACTACTTTCTGGACATATGAAGAAAATGAAGTAGGGTAGGGAGAATGAGCAAGATCAGTTGGGATCATTCAAGAGAGGCAGAGTGCCTGAAACAAGCAGAAAGTCAGCAGTAGGGGTGGAAAGAAAAAAAATGGTCATAAGAGGGTTTTCTGAGGTAGAACAGATGGGATTTAGTGAATGGATAGAGTGGTGAGAAAAATTATGAAAGGCTGGGAAACAGTGGAAGGTGGAAGGTGGATGATGGATACATGGGGAATAGACATGAAACAGGTCTCAAGCAGGTACAATCCTTCCTGGAAAGGATGAGCACATCCCTATTTAGAGAGTTAGCTTTCTCCAAAGAGAGTGAACAAGGGGGCACTATGAATGCGTGCATGGTGTAGATGTGATGGTTAAACCTCGGTGGGGATGAATAAAGAGATCATGGGGAAAGCCTAGTCATGACATGGGGAAAGGGCCATTTTGGACAGAACTGTCTCAGTGTAGAGAGGAGGGTGTGTTGACCACCCATGTCCACCAGAGAGTATCAAGGATGCCCTCTTGGCCCAAACATGAGTCTGCATTTCTAATACTAAAGTGTTGGAATCAGGGGAGCGTGGGTGGCTCAATAGGTTAAGCGCCTGACTCTTGGTTTTGGCTCAGGTTGTGATCTCAGGGTTATGGGATGGAGCCCGGCGTTGGGCTCCACACTCAGTGGGGAGTCTGCTTGAAGGTCCTCTCCCTCTGCCCCTCCCCCCTCTCTCTATCAAATAAATTAAGTAAGTGTTGGAATCATGCTTCTTTCCCCAGCCAGCAATGTTACTATGGTCGAAAGCCCCATTAGGACAGTGGCCCTCAGGCTTTGCTTATTTTCTTTACAGTAGTATCTGCAGAGAGCACGACTACTGCAGGAGTGCCTGATAGCCAACAAAAGCAAACCAGCAGCTCCTCCAGTCTCCCCATTTCTTCTGTGAAAAATGCCAGTTAAGTCCTCTGGCTGATCCAGGAAAAAACAATGATTCGATGCAAGGTCCTTCACTTCAGAAAACATCAACAACAGAGTCAATAAACCCTTATAAGATCAAATATTTCTGTGGTTCACAACTACTGAAATAGCAGTCAATTTGTCTCCATGCAGCAGGCTTACTTCCTTTCAATTCTTCCTTTTTCATTCTTCAAACTGTAGCCAGAAGATATGAACTATGTTTTGATATTTTTGGTGTTATTTCAGTGTCTAGCATTGTGTTCAGCAAGTAATCAGGTTAAATAAATACTTAAGGATTGAAAAAAAATGAATTTTGATCTTACTTTAACCTTTTAATGGCTCCTCAGGATAAAGTCCAAATTTGAGCATGGTTTGCAGCACAGTGAGTCATCTAGAACTGACCTAGCTTTCTGGCATCTGTTTAGACTACTCTCTTGTATTTTAGAGAGTGGTCTATACCAAGCCTGGAAAGGTAGACTGGTGGCAGATCACTTGTTTTCCTGTAAACCACATTAGATAGCTTCCCTTCTTGATTTCAAAAGTCCAGTGCCTTCATCCTATCACCCAATTCCACTCCTAGGTATCTACCCAACATATGTTGTCCTTCACCGAAGCCATGCACAAGGATGTTCATAGCAGCACTGTACACAACAGTTCCAAATGGGAAACAACCCAGATCATCCACATGAACAGGAATCAATGTGGTATCCTCTTAAGAGGCAATACTATGCAGCCATGAGACTACAGCTAGATGTAACAACATGAATGAATCTCACAAATATAATACTGGGAAGGAAATCCAGGTACAGAAGAGCATGTGCTATATTAGTCCAAGTATATAAAGTATAAGGAGAGTCAAAATTAAAGTATGATGTTACAAGTTAGGACAGGGTTACGCTTGCAGAGGAGAAGGGCAGGTTCTTCTCTGGAATCAGACACAGGTAGGCTTCTGGGAGGCAGGTAACACTGTTTCTTGATCTGAGCAATAGTCACATGGGTGTTTGCTTTGTGCAAATGTATCCATCCGCACACTTAGGATTTATGCACTTTTTCTGTCATACCACAATAGTTGACACTTTTTAAAAATTCTCTGCCTTCTTACTCTGCATCTCTCCTTTTTGGCCTAAATAAATTCTTCCAACTTTCAATATCACTTTCTCCAGAAGCCCTTTCCTGAATTCCTAGACTATTTTAGCTCATCCTGCTGTGTACTCAAAGTCCCCTGTTGTTCACCTATCTTAACAATTCTCCACATTTAATCACAACTACTTGTTGGATCAAGTTTTGCAAATTGGCTTTATATATCTTTTCAGGCACATTGTGAGAGCACACAGATTTTAATAGAGGGCATGAGGAGGGACTAAGATTTAATAATACTCTCCCAAGGGTAGAATATCAGCCCCAATACAGTGTGAAAGATACAAGGGTGAGCTAGTTATCTATTGCTTTGTAACAAATGACCAAAAACTTAGCACCTTAAAACAACACACACGTAAAAAAAATATATATATATTCTCTCACAGTTTCTGTGCATTACAACCCTCGGTACAGACTAGCTGGGTCCTCTACTTCAGGGTCTCACAAAGGTACAATAAAGGTGACACCAGGGCTGCGTTCCTTTTGGGAGTCTCAAGGTCCTCTCCTAAGCTCACATGGTTGTTGGCTGAATTTAGTTCCTTGCTACTATGGAACTGAGATCTCCTCTTTCTTGTTGACTATTCGCTGAAGGCCACTCTCTACTCCTAGAGTCAACCCATCTTGTCACACACAGACCCTCTAGCAGGTCTCTCAACATGGCAGCTCCTTCAAGCCCAGCAAGGGAGAGTCTCTTGCTCTAGTAGGCTAAAAGGGACTCATATAATGTAAAAGAATTACGAAAATGAAATCCTATTACCTTTGCCATATAATATAACTTAATCAAGAGAGTGACATCTTATCACCTTTGTCTTATTATGTTGGCTAGAATCAAGTCCCAGGCTCTGCCCACATTCAAGAAGAAGGTATTATACATGGGTATAACTCATTAAGGGTTGCCTTAGAAGTCTGCCTTCCACAAATAGGTAATATTTAGAGAGTGAGGGGGTTCCTACCAGCAGCCCTCAAATCCCACATTATAGATGTGGGAATCAGCCTCCAAGATGGCACCCTATGATCATACCCGTGTGTAATCCCCTCCTACATTGAATGAGGATTGGTCTATGTGACCAATAGAAATTGGCAGAAATGATGACATGTGACTTCTAAGATTGTATCAAAAAAGACCACGCAGTTTCCACCTCTGTCACTTGGTTCTCAGGGAAGCTGGCTTCTGAGCTTCCGATTAGCTGGGTCCTCTACTTCAGGGTCTCACAAAGGTCCCACAAGGACCACGCCGTAAGGACACTGAAACAGCCCTTTGGAGAAGCCCGCATGGCAAAGAATTAAGACCTGCCAATAAGGTTATGGGATTCAAAAAGAGAATGCCAATTAAATTTAGATTTCTGATAAGCAATAAATAATAGTAAAAGTATGTCCCAAATACTGCAGATCTTATATTACAAAATTATTTGTTGTTTATCTGAAATGCAAATTTAACTGGGTACCCTGGGGTGTTTATTGTTTGTTTTCCAAAATCTGCTAGCCCAACCTGCCAGCAGCCATGTGAGTAAAACGGATTCCCCAGCGCATCAGTGCATCTTCAGTCGAAACTTCATCTGACAGCAGCCATGGCTGACATCTTGACTGCAACCTTGGGAGAGACCCTGAACCAGAACCTCCAGGCTCAGCTGCTCCTGAATTCCTGACCCACAGAAACTGAGACCACATATGCTTGTTATTTAAAGCCACGAAGTCTGGGGAGTCATTTATTACACAATAAGTGATGACTAATAAAATAGGTAACTGTCTACCCACTACCTTGCCCAAACAGCCTCTCTCTTTCATGAGACACAATAATCGAAAGAATGGTTCCATTGTTTAAGAAGCAAATCACCTTCTTTTGTCGAAGAGTAAGAAAACAGTTCAGAAATGACAGCTCATCATCTATTAATGAAATGCCTCAGTATCTATGTGAATTAAATGTATCAAACAGGACTTACTTGTTAGGGAAGTCAGAAGGCATTTTTTGTTGTTCTTGCTTACTGAAGTTGGCAACAGCAGCTTCAACATAACAAAGCCTGACAGCTAGATTCAGCCTGAAAATGCTGATGATAGGCAAGTGATATCTGTTAGAAATATAAAGTCCTGCAGTTCCTCAAGCCAAGAAGGGAACGACAAATGTGCATTAGACAACTGAGATCTGCCCGGGTCCACTCTGCCCCTGGAGGAACAGAAAGATGTTTAAAAATGATTTCCACATTACTAAACATGTAGCTGGAGAGAAGGGAGGAAAGGAAGCAAATGATTTTAAGAGCCACAGTGCTCGACCAGGGGCGATTTTGTCACCAGTCCCCTCTCCCGGCAGACACTGGGCAACGGCTGGAGACATTTTTGATTGTCAAAATGGGGTGGTGGAAGCTATAGGCATCTAGTGAGTAGAGACCAGGGATGCTGCTAAGCATCCTACAGTGCACATGACAGCCCCACATGTCAAAGAATTATCTGACCCCAAATGTCATCAGTGCTGAGGTTGAGAAATCCTGCTTAATGAGAGAAATAAATGATTGGACAGAACAAGGGGATGCAACAGAAGCAGGCCAGAGCCTCTGCCGTCGCTATGACCTGTGGAAATCAGCATGAGCTCACCCACGAGAAGAATATGAAAATGCAGAGCAACTCGGTGAAGGGAAGGCGCCAAGATGACAGGCTTTCTGCTGCTGCCTGCAAGCAGAGGGCCCCATCATCTCTACCCCCAGGGACTCAGAGATCATGCGGCAGAAGCAGAAAAGGGCAAAAGAGAAGAAGGAGAAACCCAAGTCGCTTTGTGGCTTCGTGTCCAACCCTCTTGCCCTTCGCCTGTGTGCCTGGAGCCAGTTCCACCATGCTTGCATTTTCTCCTTTAGTGCTCACAGGTCCCAGCACCAATGGCACTCCCTTTGCCCTGAGTCTGCAGCAGGTCCCTTCTGTGCTTTCTTCCCCTCAGGTAGCCACTCTCCCCCTGGGCCACTCCTGGGGGCATGGGGGTTAACTCTTCCCAGTGTTTTTTTTTTTTTTCCTATGGGGCTCACCCCAACGTATTAAAAGTAGTTTTGTAGTTTAAAAAAAAAAAGAGAGAGAGAAAGAGAGAAATAGATGATCTTCTTCAAATTATGACAGGGTTACATCCTGATAAACCCAACATAAGGTGAAAATATCATAAGGTAAAAATGCATTTACTACACCTAACCTATTGAACACCATAGCTTAACCTAGCCTACCTTCAATGTGGTCAGAACACTTACATTAGGCTATAGTTAGGCAAAATCATCTCAACATAAAGCCTCTTTTTAAATAAAGTATTGATTATCTTATGTAATTCATTGAATACTGTGGCAAAAGAGAAAAACAGAATGGTTGTCTGGGGACAGAATGGTTGTCAGTCTATCTGTTGTTTGCCCTTGTGATCACGTGGCTGGCTGCGAACTGCAGCTCCCTGCCCTGCCCAGCATCACAAGAGAGGACTGTATATTACCAGTCCAGGAAAAGATCCAGATTCAAAATTCCAAGTACTGTCTGTGTATCACTTTCACACCAACATAAAGTCAAAAAAATCGCAAGTTGACTGTAAGTTGGGGACCATCTGAATTGTTTGTTATACTGACAAATCAGATTGCTATAACACTCTGGCATTCAGAACATTTCCACTTTGAAAACACTTAGTTCATTGGTCCATTCTACACTCTTTCATTCCATATTCATTCATATATTCATGCTTCATTCAATAAATTTTTGAGTGATTCACTGTGCCAGGTGCTTTGAGAAAAACTGTGTATAAGAAATTCACTCAGCCATTAAATAAATTAGTAAGCACCTGGAAGTGATATGGAGAAGGAATCAGATGTGTGTTCTTCCCTCAAAAAAACAAAATTTTGTGTTAATACCGAATGCAAATAGAAAAAAAAAAAACAGGAAAAAATGAAGCAAAACCCTGATTTAATAATCAAAGCTTTGTGTAATTCTAATAATGGGTCATTTTCTTCAGGCAAACATTTAAAAAGCAGTTATCACAAGACCATAGGCCAGGTAAAGGATGTATCACTGGGCTAATGTGTGAAACTAGCTGGTCATGTGTGTTTTCACTGACTGACCTCCATTTGTCTCTAATCTTATACAGCATATAGTAATTTATGAAGAGGTTAAAAAAAATGTTTGTGAAAAACAGCAATCGAGGTGAAACTGAAAACATCCATGATGACTGAAGACCTAGCCTTAGGATACATATATATCTTGCACAAAAACTTCAGCTCAGAAGAAAGCATGAACAAGCATTTCAACTTAGCAAAGGTGGGGGTCTGTGAAGGCTCTGAACATGCGTCTTATGAATGGTGAAGTATAATAGTGCTATTCAAATCAACAAATAGGAAGACCTGGGAGTCTCAGAAGAGCTTTCAAAGACAAGAAAGGCAAAGGTGTAGTCCTAAAGCAGTTTGGCTGACATGCAGGATGCAGGAAGGAACAGACTAGAATACTGGTAGAAAAGCCATGACTGAAATTTAGAGGATACCCAATGCTCAATAAGATACTCACATCTAAACAAAGGCATGGAGGGAGGAAAGGAGGAAAAATATCTTTTATCTTGTTCAGTACTACTTCAATTAAAACTATTTTTATGTCACCTCACACCTGCTAGAATGATTAGTACCAAAAAGATAAGATAGTAAATGTTGGCGAGGATATAAAGAAAAGGGAAAGCTCATAGGGTGTTGGTGGGAATGTAAATTGGTGCAGCTACTATGGAAAACACTAGGGAGTTTCCTCCAAAAACAAAAACTAGAACTACCATATGATCCAGCAACCTCACTTCTGGGTATATATCCAAGGGAAATGAAATCAGTATATTGAAGAGATATCTACACTCCCACATTCTTTGCAGCATTATTCATAATAGCCAAGATATGGAAACAGCCTAGGTGTCTATCCACAGATGAATGAATAAAGAAAATGTGTTATATATATAGAATGGAATATTACCTGGCCATAAAAAAGAAGGAAATCCTGCCATTTGTGACAAGATGGATGAATCTGGAGGATATTATGCTAAGTGAAATATGCCAAACAGAAAGAGGAATACTGTATATTCTCACTTGTATGTGGACTCTAAAAAAGTCAAACTCATGGAAACAAAGACTAGAACAGCAGTTTCCAGGGGCTATGAGGTGGGAGAAATAGGGAGATGTTGGTCAAAGATGTTTCAGTTATAACATGAATAAGTTCTGGGGGTCTAATGTAAAGCATGGTAACTACAGTTAATAATATTGGATTTTATACTTGAACTTTGCTAAGAGAATAGATCTTTTTTTAAAAAAGATTTTATTTATTTATTTGAGAGAGAGCACACAAGAGGGGAGGGGAGGGGCAAAGGGAGAAGCAGACTGAGCAGGGAGCCCAATGAGGGGCTCAATCCCAGGACCCTGGGATCATGACCTGAGCCAAAGGCACTTAACCGACTGACTCACCCAGGCACCCCAGAGACTAGATCTGTGTGGTAACTATGGGAGGTGATGAATGTGTTTATTCACTTGGTTATGATAATCATTTCATAATGTATACAACAGTAAATCATTACATTATACATCCTAAATATATAAAATTTTTGTCAATTATACCTTAGTAAAACTGGGGGGGACTATCTTTACAAAGTGGGATTCTCAGCTCTCATAACCAGCAAGAGTGTGATTCTAGTTAGAGATATCTGAAGCAGGAGATCCATGTCACTAGAACACTCTATAGATGTCAGCCTTTTTCTTTCTTGCTGTGTTCTCCATGAAGCAAAACCATGCTTACTTACAACTCTAGGCTAAAAACGTCACATCTCTAAACCCTACAATGAGTTTCCCCATTCAAAGAGATCCTAGGGAAAGAGTCTAACTGGCTTGGCCTGTGTCACCAATCTGGCTGTTGAACCAACTACCAGGATGTGATGAGGTTCTTTGTTTAATGGCCCTCAACCCAGTCATATGATTAGACTGAGAACGAAGCAACTACCCGAAAGAAAGAGGGTAAACAAATACCAGACAAAACAATCAATGCCCACAACCTGAAGGTCGCAAAATACCAGAATGGTTAGATAAATGAGGGTATATCAATATGAAAGAATATTAAGTAGCCATCAAAAATTCTGTATTATGTTTCATAAATTCAGTGAGATTCCAACAAATGCCAATATTCTTTGTCTAGAACTAGGCAAGCTAATTGTAAAACTAAATGAGAAAAGAGGCAAGAATAGTTAGGCAAACACCTGAAAAATTATAAAAGCAATGAAGAATAACAATTGTTACTATTAAAACATATTTATAATGGCACAATAATTTAAAAATATGGAACTAGGGCACAACTAGAAATGCCAGTGTAACTGAATAGCCTAGAAATATAGGATAGAAATACACACGGGAGTTAGCACATGATAGAAGAGGCATTTCAAACCTGTTGGGTAAAGTTGACTTTTTAAAAAATGTAGAGATGATTGGGTAGCCCTGCGGAAAAAGAAGTTGGCACTACACTTTACATTGTGCAGCAAAACTGACTCCAAATGCATCAATGATTTAAAGGTAAAACTTAGAAATCTTAAAAGGATTAGAAGAAAAAAAATGGGCAAATTTCTTTATATCCTGGGAGTGGTGAAAACTTTCCTGTGATTCATAGGAAACATACAACTCAGAGGAAAAGTACAAATGTTCTACTGCATATTTTCTTTCCCATCCTTTCACAGGTAGCTAAGGATCAGATTCCTAATGCTCTGGGCATGTCTCTTTATTGTCTATAAACTACGACATTTCCTTTTGGGGCCCTTTTCTATTCCCACTTTGTAATTTCCATTCCTCTAACCCAATCTTTTTATTTTGGTACCATTTGGTATAAATTTCTATAATCTGTTTCAAATGTTTTGAAGGAGGGTACATATGGGAAAATAAAGAAATGAATGAATGCAAAAGAAAAAAAAGAGAGTAAGCGAAGCTGGGAAGAATGAGAGAAAGCATAGTAATTATAAGGGTTGATAAAAGCCATAAATTTTCATCACATTAGAATCTGAGGTTCCTAGAAGCCAAGGTATGAAGGGAAAAATGAGGTCAGAAATATCTGGTTTTCATTAAGGAGAGTGAATATCAGTTTCTTTGAGGACATACAGCATTTTCCTGGCATGGTATCCTCAAAGAAATTGAAACCTTATGAGGATGATAATGCCCAACTCTGAGGGTTAAGTGCATTAAGTATATACAAAAGCCTTTATAAACTGCAAACTGTTTTTTTAACACTAGTTAAAATGTAACTCTCTTTTCTACACTTGCAGATTTTCCTACTGGTAATCCTTCTCCTGCCCTCATTACTCTACCTTTTAATACAACCCATGCTTGGCCAGTCAGTGTGGGGCAGAAGAACCTCAGAAGAACGTAGGCTGAGTCAGAAGATGATGTTGGGCAGACACTTGGGAATCCTGGCACTGATAGAAAGCAGCATGGAAAAGGAGATACCTATTTGAGATCAGCTCAGTGGGCTAGAAAAGACTCCAACTTGTGGAGGAGTCCAAGATGGCAGAGGAGTAGGAGACCTTAGTTTTGTCTGGTCCCAGGAATTCAGCTAGATAGCTATCAAATGATTCTGAACACCTGCGAACTCAACTGGAGATCTAAGAAAAGAATAGCTGCAACTCTACAAATAGAAAGCGACCTCTTTCTGCAAAAATGACAAGACAGAAAAACTCACCTCAAAAAAGAGAACAAGAGGCAGTACTGACTGCCAGGGACCTAATCAGTATGGATATAAGTAAGATGTCGGAACTAGAGTTCAGAATAATGATTATAAAGATACTAGTTGGGCTTGAAAAAAGCATAGAAGACACTAGAGAATCCCTTTCTGGAGAAATAAAACAACTGAAATCTAATCAAGTCAAAATAAAAAAGGCTATTGATGAGATGCAGTAAAAAACAGGATCTAACTGCTTGGATAAATGAGGCAGAAGAGAGAATTAGTGATATAGAAGACAAAATGATGGAGAATAAAGAAGCTCAGACAGAGATAAACAACTACTGGACCACGAGGGGAGAATTCAAGAGATAAATGATATCATAAAGCAAAACAATATTAGAATAATTGGGATCCCAGAAGAAGAGGAAAGAACAGAGAGAGAGGGGCAGGAGGTATATTGGAGCAAATTATAGTGGAGAACTTCCCTAACCTGGGGAAAGAAACAGGCATTCAAGTCCAGGGGGCACACAAAACCCCCCTCAAAATCAATAAAATAGGTCAACACGAAAACATATAATAGTGAAACTTACAAATCTCAGAGACAAAGAGAAAATCCTGAAAGCAGCTTGGGACAAGAGGTCCATAACTGACAAGGGTAGAACATTAGACTGGCAGCAGACCTATCCACAGAGACCTGGCAGGCCAGAAAGGACAGGCATGATATGTTTTGGGTGCTAAATGAGAAAAATATGCAGCCCAGAATACTTTATCCAGCAAGGCTGTCATTCAAAACAGGAGAGATAAAAAACGTCCAAGACAAACAGAAACTAAAGGAATTTATGATCACTAAATCAGCCCTTCCAGAAATATTAAGGGCAATCCTTTAGGCGAAGAGAGAGCCCAAAAGTAAAATAGACCAGAAAGGAACAGAGACAATATACAGAAACAGTGACTCTACAGGTAATACAATGGCACTAAATTCATATCTTTCAATAGTTTTCTGAATGTAAATGGGCTAAATGCCCCAATCAAAAGACACAAGGTAAACTGGATAAAAAAGCAAGACCCATCAATGTGCTGTCTGCAAGAGACTCATTTTAGACCCAAAGACACCTCCAGATTGAAAGTGAGGGGGTGGAAAATCATTTGTCATGTTAATGGACATCAAAAGAAAGTTGGGGTGGCAATTCTTATATCAGACAAATTAGATTTTAAATGAAAGACTGTAATAAGAGATGAGGAAGGACACTATATCATAATGAAAGGGTCTACCCAACAAGAAGATCTAACAATCGTAAATATTCATGCCTCTAACATGGGAGCAGCCAATTATATAAACCAATCAATAACAAAATTAAACACATCAATAATAATACAATAATAGTAGGGGACTTTAATACCCCACTCACTGCAATGGACAGATCATCTAAGCAGAAGATCAACAAGGAAATAAGAGCTTTGAATGACACACTGGACCAGATGGACCTCACAGATATATTCAGAGGATTCCATCCTAAACCAACAGAATACACATTCTTCTCAAGTGCCCATGGAACATTCTCCAGAATATATCACATCCTGGGTCACAAATCAGGTCTCAATCGGTACCAAAAATTGGGATCATTCCTTGCATATTTTCAGACCACAGTGCTTTGAAACTGGTACTCAATCAGAGAGGAAATTTGGAAATAACTCAAATACATGGAAGCTAAAGAGCATCCTACTAAAGAATGAATGGGTCAACCAGGAAATTAAAGAATTAAAAAATTAGTGGAAACAAATAAAAATGAAAACACAATTGTTCAAAACCTTTGGGATTCAGCAAAGGCGGTCCTAAGAGGAAAGTACATAGCAATGCAAGCCTTCTCCAAGAAACAAGAAAGGTCTCAAATACACAACCTAACCTTACACCTAAAGGAGCTGGAGAAAAACAGCAAATAAAGCCTACACTCAGCAGGAGAAGAGAAATAATAAAGATTAGAGCAGAAATCAATGAAATAGAAACCAAAAGAACGGTGGAACAGATCAATGAAACTAAGAACTGGTTCTTTGAATTAATAAGATTGATAAACCCCTGGCCAGACTTATTAAAAAGAAAAGAGAAAGGACCCAAAATAAATAAAATCATGAATGAAAAAGGAGAGATCCCAACCAACACCAAAGAAATAAAAACAATTATAAGAACATATTATGAGCAACTGCATACCAACGAATTAGGCAATCTGGAAGAAATGTATTCATTTCTAGAGACGTATAAACTACCAAAACTGAAATAGGAAGAAATAGAAAATCAGAACAGACCCATAACCAGCAAGGAAATTGAAGCAGTCATCAAAAACCTCTCAACAAACAAAAGCCCAGAGCCAGATGGCTTCCCAGGGGAATTCTACCAAACATTTAAAGAACTAATACCTATTCTTCTGAAGCTGTTTAAAAAAATAGAAAGGGAAGGAAAACTTTCAAACTCTTTCTGAGGCCAACATTACCTTGATCCCAAAACCAAAGACCCCACCAAAAAGGAGAATTATAGACTGATATCCCTGATGAACATGGATGCAAAAATTCTCACTAAAATACCAGCCAATAAGATCCAACAGTACATTAAAAGGATTATTCACCACAAACAAATGGGATTTATTCCTGGGCTGCAAGGGTGATTCAACATTTACAAATCAATCAATGTGATACATCACATTAATAAAAGGAAGGACAAGAACAACATATGATCCTCTCAATTGATGCAGAAAAAGCATTTGACAAAATACAGCATCTTTTCTTTATTAAAACTCTCTACAGTGTAGGGATAGAGGGATACCTCAATAGGATAAAAGCCATCTATGAAAAGCCCAGAGTGAATATCATTCTCAATGGGGAAAAACAGAGCTTTTCCTCTTAGGTCAGGAACACGATAGGGATGCCCACTCTCACCACTGTTGTTCAACATAGTACTAGAAATCCCAGCCTCAGCAATGAGACAAGAAAAAGAAATAAAATGCACCTGAATTGGCAAAGAAGAAGTCA
Organism: Zalophus californianus; assembly: GCF_009762305.2. Classification (NCBI taxonomy): domain Eukaryota; kingdom Metazoa; phylum Chordata; class Mammalia; order Carnivora; family Otariidae; genus Zalophus; species Zalophus californianus. The sequence continues at coordinate 118,274,303 of NC_045612.1, read as the reverse complement.
AACTCTCACTCTTTGCAGATAACATGATACTCCATGTGGAAAACCCAAAATTGCTAGAACTCATACAGGAATTCAGCAAAGTGGCAGGATACAGAATCAATGCACAGAAATCAGTTGCATTTATATACACTAACAATGAGACAGAAGAAAGAGAAATTAAGGAATCAATCCCATTTACAATCACGTCAAAAACCATAAGATACTGGAATAAACCTAACCAAAGAGGTGAAGGATTTGCACTCAGAAAACCATAGAACACTCATGAAAGAAATTGAGAAAGACACAAAGAAATGGAGAAATATTCCATGCTCATGGATTAGAAGAACAAATACTGTTAAAATGTCTATGCTACCTAGAGCAATCTATACATTCAATGCAATCCCTATCAAAATACCATCAACTCTTTTCACAGCACTGGAACAAATAATCCTAAAATTTGTATGGAACCAGAAAAGACCCCAAAATAGCCAAATGAATGTTGAAAAAGAAGACCAAAGCTGGAGGTATCACAATTCTGGACTTCATGCTCTATTACAAAGCTGTAATCATCAAGACAGTATGGTACTGGCACAAAAATAGAAATATAGATCAATGGAACAGAATAGAGAACCCAGAAATGGCCCCTCAACTCTATGGTCAACTAATCTTCGACAAAACAGGAAAGAATATCCAATGGAAAAAACAGTCTCTTCAACAAATGGTGTTGGGAAGATTGGACAGCCATATGCAGAAGAATGAAACTGGACCATTTCCTTATACCATACACAAAAATAGACTCAAAATGGATGAAAGACCTAAATGTGAGACAGGAATCCATCAAAATCGTAGAGGAGAACACAGGCAGCAATCTCTGTGACCTCAGCTGCAGCAACTTCTTGCTAGACACGTGTCCAAAGGCAAGGGAAACAAAGGAAAAAATGAACTATTGGGATTTCATCAAGATAAAAAGCTTTTGCACAGCAAAGGAAACAGTGGACAAAACCAAAAGACAACCAACAGAATGGGAGAAGATATTTGCAAATGTCTTTTCAGATAAAGGGCTAGCATCCAAAATCTATAAAGAACTTATCAAACTCAACACCCAGAGAACAAATGATCCAATCAAGAAATGGGCAGAAGACATGAACAGACATTTCTCCAAAGAAGACATACAAATGACTGACAGACACATGAAAAAATGCTCAACATCACTTGGCATCAGGGAAATACAAATCAAAACCATAAGGAGATACCACCTCACACCAGGCAGAATGGCTAAAATTAACAACTCAGGAAATGATAGATGTTGGCGGGGATGCAGAGAAAGGAGAACCCTCTTACACTGTTGGTGGGAATGCAAGCTGGTGCAGCCACTCTGGAAAACAGTATGGAGGTTCCTCAAAAAGTTGAAAATAGAGTTACCCTATGACCCAGCAATTGCACTACTAGGTATTTACCCCCAAGATACAAACATAGTGATATGAAGAGGCACCTGCACCCCAATGTTTATAACAGCAATGCCCACAATAGTCAAACTATGGAAAGAGCCCAGATGTCCATCGACAAAAGAATGGATAGAGAAGATGTGGTGTATATACATAGTGGAAAACTACTCAGGCATCAAAAAAAAAATGACATCTTGCCATTTGCAATGACGTGGATGGAACTAGAGGGTATTATTCTAAGTGAAATAAGTCAATCAGAGAAAGACAATTATCATATGATCTTGCTGCTATGTGGAATTTAAGAAAAAAAAACAGAGGATCATAGGGGAAGAGAGGGAAAAATAAAACAAGACGAAATCAGAGAGGGAGACAAACCATAAGAGACTCTTATTCATAGGAAACAAACTGAGGGTTGCTGGAAGGGAGGTGGGTGGGGGGATAGGGTAACTGGGTGATGGATATTAAGGAGGGCAAGTGATGTAATGAACACTGGGTGTTCTATATAAGTGATGAATCACTGAACTCTACCTCTGAAATTAATAATACATTATATGTTAATTAATTGAAGTTAGATTAAAATAAAACAAACAAAAAAGAGTCCAACTTGTAGACACATCCTAAGCTGTGGGAATTACTTTTTATAGCATAGTGAAATCTCAGCTTGAGCTTCCACTTGGTCACCAGGGGAATTGAGAGTGTCTGGGCATGTCTGTGGGCCCAGTGGATTGAACCTGCCAGAAATCCCCCCAACTTTTTTTGAGGAATTAAGAGAACTCTTGGGACAAAACTTATTAAAACAAAACATTACAAAAAGTCCTGAATAACTGGCTTGATCCAGTTACCCAGCTATAATGATCAGAGGGTTGATGCTATTTTGAATATCACATGGAATCAGTTATTTAGAGTTCTCTCTCTACTGAGCACTCCACACCAGCTCTCCAAGCAAGAGGTCACCAGTGCCCACAAACTAAGGCGGGAGAATGCAGAGCCAGAGACCAGCAGGCCTGCTGGGTATCATCAGAAGGGGAATACAGTTGGTGATTTGTTTGTGGGCACATTTTATAGCTCCCCAAACCACTGGGGTGGCAGGGAGACAGGGACGTGTCAAGGGTTCTACAGTTGTAGGAAAAGCAGAAATGAGAAAAAGAGGGGTTTTCACATCCTCATTGCTTGAATGTAGTGTCTTCTTAGAGCACTTTGCAGCTCATCAACAATGATAAAAGCAAGTAGTTGAGACTGATCCTAGGGCAAATGCCCACTTGCTTCAAGTTGTTAAAAACACCTGCTGGCCATCTGGCCAGGATGGTTGGGAAGGCTACTGAACACCAGGCCAGTTCAAATCTTGGCCCTGTCAGAAACAAGCAATGAAACGCTGAATGTGTGCCTCTAACTCTCTGGGCAAAATAAGGAGACTGAACTAGACCAGTGATTCACAAAGAGTATTGAACAGAAAGCTCCAGTCTGTGGAGTGCCTAAGCTGAGAAGGGAGCTATGAAGACCAGCTAAGATGGCCCCTGGGCCCCAGCCCCACTACTCCAGGAGCAAGATATGGGTCTTCTTCACACACAGGGACTGCTCAGCTGTTTTTATCCAAGGGAAAAACTCGGCTGCTGAAATAAAGTTTGTCAATCACTTAACCAAACAAAAATAGTTAATCATAAGAAAAAATCAAAGTAAATCTGTGAGGGCTGATCAATATTAGCAAGAGAAGAAATTAGCAAGTTTATCTTGTAGGTGTGCAACTCTGAACAGAATAAGGATTCTGGGCAAAATCAAACTTGCTAATGCAAGGCGAGAAGACCTGTCATCTGGACCACATTGGGTGGGCTTTTGGGTCATCAAAGGGATGAAACGGAGGGAACAGGTTGGAAGAAGCAGCAGAAAGAGGGACCAAGATAGAACTACTGGCTATCCATGTGAGGTGGGCTCAGAGTAACTGGAAGGTGCCTCAAGGGGAATGGGTCAGACAACGCTGGTCCTGTCTGCTGATCTCTGTGGGTTTTTCTGCTTTACCACATACCAAGAGTGGGTTGTTTCAGGACCCCTGCAGGCACTGCTGAATCTAAAAGCAGGTTTACAAAAATAAAACCAATCATTACAATGCTGAAATACTTAAAATCCTGAAGATTCAAAAGCCTTTGTCTCTCTTTTTACTAGAATACTGGTTTATTATAAAAGGACTTAACTCAGGAACAGCCAAGTGAAAGAGATGCAGAGGGCAGGGTATGGGGGAAGGGGCCCAGAGATTCCATGTCCTCTCCAAGGACACCATTCTTTCTGCACCTCTGCGTGTTTACCAACCCAGAAGCTCCTCAAGAGCTTTCCTCTCTCTTTTTTAATTGGAGTATACCCGACAAACAATATATTCATTTCAGGTGTACCACATAGTGATTCAACATTTATATACATTTCAAAATGCTCACCATGAGCATTTTGAATTTGCTCACCAAATTTGAATTTGGTAGTGTAAATTAGGTGATTTTTCCCAGGGATCTACTTGTTCGGGCACCTGCTGAGAGACTGCAGTTAGCTATCATCACTTCCGGTGAGCTTGAAAATAGCAAATTATTTTTCTAAGATGGAAAAGTAATGTCCTCTTATCAAATTCCTGAGATTACGATTTGTAATACTCAATATTTTTTTTCAATTCTATCTGTTCCTAATAGAGATAAAAATATTCAGTGTTGAAAACTGAATTCAGGGGATAATTACTGGATTCGTATAAAGTCACAATTATAGTAATTTGATGATTTCAATTAGTCTGGCTTTCTCTTTGACAAGGATGACTGAAACAAATTGAAATTGGAACCCATAGGTCATATAAAGATAAGATTACTGGACAGCATTTTGTATGGAAATATTGACTCTTAAATATGCTTCATTAGAATCACATTCCCAAAACACTGTCAATCTTTCCTTTAAAAGAAGAGATTGGCACATCCTGTCTTATCCAATAACACTCATTCTATTCCTCTCATTCCAAATAAAATGTTATATAGGAAATAATCAATGATTACCCAATATCATAGTCTTTCAATGGCTGCTTCCCATTGAGCAAGGCAGTCTGCATTCAAATCCTGATTCCTTCAGAGACTTGGGACAAGACATGTGTGAGACATCTGGGTCTCTGAGACCCACATGTTGCTCAAAGCATGGCTCCTCAAGTTCTTGCATTTGGAACATGTGAGATTCCTCCCTTTCATCTTGTGAATGTCCAAAAGAAAACAAACAAACAAAAAAACCCCCCAAAAACATGAGAAATTCTATCATTTAAAAAGGGAAAGGAAGAAAATATTTCCGGCATTTAAAAGATGCTGCTGTTGGGACGCCTGGGTGGCTCAGTCAGTTAAGCGGCTGCCTTCAGCCCGGGTCATGATCCCAGGGTCCTGGGATCGAGTCCCACATCAGGCTCCTTGTTCAGCAGGGAACCTGCTTCTCCCTCTCTCTCCTTCTGCTTGTGCTCTCTCTGTCAAATAAATAAAATCTTTTAAAAAAATAAAAGATGCTGCTGTTAAAACATGAACAGACATTTCTCCAAAGAAGACATACAAATGGCCAACAGACACATGAAAAAATGCTCAACATCACTTTGGCATCAGGGAAATACAAATCAAAACCACCATGAGATACCACCTCACACCAGTTAGAATGGCTAAAATTAACAAGTCAGGAAACAACAGGTGTTGGCGAGGATGTGGAGAAAGGGGAACCCTCCTACACTGTTGGTGGGAATGCAAGCTGGTGCAGCCACTCTGGAAAACAGTACGGAGGTTCCTCAAAAAGTTGAAAATAGAGTTACCCTATGACCCAGCAATTGCACTACTAGGTATTTACCCAAAGGATACAAACATAGTGGATTCGTAGGGACACATGCACCCCAATGTTTATAGCAGCATTATCAACAATAGCCAAACTATGGAAAGAGCCCAGATGTCTATCAATAGGTGAATGCATAAAGAAGATGTGGCATGTATATATATATATATATATATAATGGAATATTACTCAGCCATCAAAAAATTGAAATCTTGCCATTTGCAATAACGTGGATGGAACTAGAGGGTATTATGCTAAGCGAAATAAATCAGCCAAAGAAAGACAAATACCATATGATTTTACTCATATATGGAATTTAAGAAACAAAACAGATAAACATAGGAGAAGGGAAGGAAAAATAAAATAAGATGAAAACAGAGAAGGAGGCAAACCATAAGAGACTCTTAACTATAGGGAAAAAACAGAGTTGCTGGAGAGGAAGTGTGTGGGGGGATGGGGTAACTGGGTGATAGGCATTAAAGAGGGCACTTGAAGTAAGGAGCACTGGATGTTGTATGCAACTGATGAATCACTGAACTCTATCTCTGAAACAAATAATGCAGTATGTTAATTAAATTGAATTTAAATTTTTTAAATTTTTATTTGTTTTATTATGTTCAATTAGCCAACTTATAGTACATCATTAGTTTTTGATGTAGTGTTCAATGATTCAATTTTTAAAAAGATGCTGCTGTTAATCAACCTACATGGTTTCCAATACTGAAATCAATCTTGCACAGGCTCCTAGGAATTTATTTAATCCACTGGTCTCAACCAGGAGTGATTTTGCTCCCTAGGGGACATTTGGCTATGTCTGGAGACACTTTTTGTTGTCATAACTTGGGAGGAAGCTAGTAGAATGTAGTGGATAGAGGTCAAGAATGTTGCTAAACATCCTATAATGCACAAGACAGCCTCCCATTGCAAAGAATTACCCAGTCCAAAGTTGAAAACTCCTGCTTAACCCAACTAGGGCATGATGCATCATTTGTAATGGTGTTTAACTGTACTAAATAGAGAAGCTCATAATTCATTCCACTGTGTCATACAATAGACACTAATTCTAGATTATGGCCAGGAGAACAAGGGGTTGCTAGAGACTAACAAAGTGGGATGATTTCAAATTTGACATGTATGGAAAGCTATCTTGTACTAGTTTCCCAGGTATCTTCTTTAATCTGCAGAATAATCAATCCTGAGGTATATAGAACTTTGCACACTTAAAGACGCACAATCTAGGGGCACCCGGGTGCCTCAGTCAGTTAAGTGTTCAACTCTTGGTTTCATCTCAGGTCATGATCTCAAGGTCGTGGGACTGCACTGGGCATGGAGCCTGCTTGAGATTCTCTCTCTCCCTCTCCCTCTGTCCCTCCCCTGTGCTCACACTTGCGCACTCTCTCTCTCTCAAAACAGAAAGAAAAGAAAAGAAAAGAAAAGAAAAGAAAAAAGAAAAGAAAGGAAGGAAGGAAGAAGGAAGAAAGAAGCACAATCTAAGAGACTAAGAAGTTTAGACATACGACTAAGGTCCCTTGGTAGGGTCGGAAGCCTAGATTCACACCCAGGGCTCTTTCCTTCCAATGGTATTTGGAAGTAGAAGGTGATACATGCCACACAGCAAGCATATGCTAGAGGAAATAAGGTGATAAGAATCGAGATCCCTCTTACTGCTTCTATGTACCCTTCCCTAGCTTCAGTGTGCTTCTGCTTGTAACAGCTTGTACCTATGACTCTGTTCAAAAGATTTCCTTAGATGCCTAGAGCCAGTGTGACCACATGCATGGAAACCCACAGTGCCTGGTTTTCTACTTGCCCTTGAGCATCCATCAGCCAATGACTCGGAGCCATGAGAGGTCTGAGCAGTAACTTCCACTCCAGAGCTCCCCTGTGGGATCAGGCTGAGGTACACCTCACGAGCCTCACCTGCAATCACACTCTTCCCTATCCTGCTTACTTCACTCCCTCTCCATTTTCTCTTGAGAGCACTTCCTTAAGAAATCACTTGGACAGGGGCGCCTGGGTGGCTCAGTCGGTTAAGCATCTGCCTTCGGCTCAGGTCATGATCCCAGGGTCCTGGGATCAAGCCCCACATTGGGCTCCCTGCTCAGCTGGGAGTCTGCTTCTCTCTCTCCCTCTGCCCCTCACCTTCCCTCTGCTTGTGCTCTCTCTCTCTCAAATAAATAAGTAAAACCTTTAAAAAATTTTTAAAAAAATCACTTGCACACAAAGCCTTGTCTCCAAGTCTGCTTCTGGGAAACCTAATGCATAAGAAGAGGCAACTTGGAGGCTAGGGAGGTTTGGGATGCTTCTCAGAGTAAGAGGACATTTAACTGGATGATGGTGGAAGATAGTATCAGAGAGACTGCACCCAGGATGAGTCTAATTCAGGAATTTGGATGTAGCCTGTGAGCAATAGAAAACTATTAACAATTTTTTCAGCAAGGGAGAGCATTCCACATGAAATAGAACTGGCTACATTAATAAACCTTAGTTGATACTAAATGTAATTTATTGGATATTTTCCAAGTACATTACTAAATAATGGGAAACTTGCAAGTACAGCAAAATGTAATAAAGGAAAATGAAAAATTCTTAGGTGTTGATTACTTTCTGTGTACAAAGGAGCTTAATGCTCTAGAAATACATGAATAGATCAAATGACTTTGAACTGTGATTATGGTCAACCATAAAAAAGGAAGCTTGCTTCCCTGTGGCCTGGGACCACTTATTTTACAAAATGAAACACTTGTCTTTATAACAAGGTAATTTTCTTTTCTTTCTTTTTTCTTTTTTTAAAGATTTTATTTCTTTATTTGACAGAGAGAGAGAGACAGCGAGAGAGGGAACACAAGCAGGGGGAGTGGGAGACGGAGAAGCAGGCTTCCCGCCGAGCAGGGAGCCCGACGTGGGGTTCGATCCCAGGACCCTGGGATCATGACCTGAGCCGAAGGCAGACGCTTAACGACTGAGCCACCCAGGCGCCCCTATAACAAGGTAATTTTCTAACATGAAACAGGAGAACTACTTGGTATTTCAGAAAATTATGGTCACTTTTTATTTGTTTATTATTAAATATTCTGTATCTGCCTACCACATGTCAAGCACTAAATAGATTAAGAAGTAAATATTAAAGTTAAATACTGAAATACTTTTGGATTTTTAAACTCTACATTCTGTAGATATAACCAGAAGAAGTTTTCCTACAACATTAACTCTTAGTCTGAGGTCAAAAAGTAGGTTTTATTAATGATAATCAGGTAGAAGAACATCTGCTAAGCTTTTTAAGTGTCTAAAATATTCTGAAAGAAAAATAAAATAAAATATTCTGAAAGAAAAATAAAATATTCTGAAATTATTTTGACATAACACAGAAGGTTAGAGTTTAGTCTATACTTGATAGATAATGTAACAATTCGATTTTAATGTGACATTTATTGCCTAGATCATGGGTAGGCAAAGTTTTACTGTCAAGAGTCAGTAATAGTTTTAGGCTTTGTAGGCCAGATAGTTTCTGTCACAATTATTCAACCTTCCATTGAAGTGCAAAAGCAGCCGCAGATAATATATAAACTAGTGGGCATAGCTATGTCTCAATAAAACTTCATAGACGCTGAAATTTGATTTTCATATAATTCTCATGTGTCACAAAATATTCTTTTGATTTTTTTTCAACCAGTTAAAAATGTGAAAATCATTCTTAGCTCAGGTAGTGGGGTGGATTTGACCCAAGAACCTGGTGTCCCAATTTTGGGTTTCCCCAAAGCAGGGCTGGGGCAAGGGCTTGGGGTGCAAGTAGTTTATTTGGGAGGTGGCCCCAGGAAGCAGGAGCAAAGGAACATGAAAAGAGGGAGAGAAGGAGGGAAGAAAAGAGGGTCATGGGAGGGGGAGGGGAGAGAGAAATAGAGAGAGAGAGAGAGAGAGAGACCCTACAAAGAGCGTGTTCATGCAACAAAGGATGAGTCCCAACAACTCATTCGGGGAAGAAAGTCAGTACGAGAGCATGTCAGCCTGCAGGACTCGGGAGTGCTTCACTTCACTCAGGAGAATGAGGGGGACTACCGCTGTCTGAAACCGAGCAGTGATGGGGAGGAGTCCATCAGGAACAAGAAATCACTCTCAGTGGAAGCCATCACAGAAACTCAATGGGAAATGCATAGTACACAACTACTGTTTTGTCAGCCCAGAATTTTTTTGCCTTTCTGGTAAAACAATACTCATCGAGTCCCCAGATATTCTCTTGGGATATCCCATCAATTACTCTTGAACAATGTTCAGTGGGCATTTCGCACTGGGTGTCACTCCTTGTTACAGCATTGGAGCCTGCAACCATTATGTGTATCTCACTTCTCTGGAGCCAGTGATTGGTTCAGAAATGATGTGTGTGACCCGGTTGAACTACTGAGAGGTAATCAGCCCTTTTCTAGGACTTCTGGGGGAGGGGACAGTGCCCATTCCTCCTAGGCCTAAATCTGAGAGGATTTGGGGTATGTTGAGGCTAAGGCCAGCACTTGAAGATTCAAACTGAAAACTTCAGGGAATGCAGAACCAGGAGATGGTGAGAAGCTAAACTCTGAATCTGGTCTTGTTTACCTGGCTGACATAGAATGTAAAGTGCTTCTCAAACTTTAATGTGCATACAGATCCTGGGGCTCTTGTTAAAATGCAAGTCTAATTCAGGGTCATCTAGGATAGAGCTTGAGATGCTGCATTTCTAACAAGCTCCAAGGGGATGTCCATGCTGCTGGTTTGCAGACCATACTCTCTGAGTAGCAAGGATGGAAAATGCACTGAACCTTCTGTCCACAATCTGATATAGGAACCCAGGGGTTCAGACTAGGCAGGGCTGAGACAGCTAATTAAATTGGATGGCTACTCCTGATGGCAGTATGGAACTTGAAGCATGAACAAAAACCTCATACACCTAAATTTTTACCTCAAGACAGATTAAAATCAAAGATTTTCTATAACATGATCTTTAAAAAATGTTCTCTCTTATAGCAGTGGGAAAAAAATTCTCAAGAATCTAACTCAGACTTTGAGTCTGACCCAATCCAAGTTTGCTTGCTGAATTGCAGTGTCAGCTGGATTCGTAGCCCTGCCAGGTCTTGGATGTGAGTGAAGGCAGTGACCTGGAAAGAGTACAATTCCAGCAATTTGAATGGAAATATCTGGATCACTTTGAGGAGTACCCTAAATTCCCAGTCCCCTATGATGTGCTTCCCATTGGGTCTCCTGTGTCTGCAGAGCAGTTCTCCTACCCTTGCTTAGAGAAACTGTTCCTTCCTGGCCTGAGCACGTGCCCTTGTAGAACAAAGTTAATACTGTGTGCCCCAGCAGTCACTGTCGCTCAGTCAATAACCATAATCAGATTCCAACATGCCCTGGGAGGAGAGGAGACTTGAGTGTGGAACCAAACTAGGGAAGAGAAGGCTTATACAATGGAAGACCTTTAGGAATTTGTTAAACTATAAGAGCAAAAATCAGAGGTTTATTTGTGGGAAGAGATGTTGAGGAGTTTGAACCCAAAGGAAAGAGTATATAAAGGAAGAATAAAAAGGAACATAATTCACAATAAAACAACACATATTTCAGTATGGAAATGGTGGGGCATAACTACAAGAGCAGGTATTCTGAGGTGGTTGAATACTGGCCCCTATTACCATGAATGCAACAGCTACAAATGCCAATGGATGCAGATATGTTATGTAAGCAATACAAGCCTGTATTATTATTAGTTTCCTATTTTGCTACAATAAATAACCACAAGCTTACCCTCTCTTTGATCCAACTTTGGCTCACGCCCCCTTGATCCAGCACCTCAAGACTCAGTACCATAGTTCTCTTCTGGATCCTAATTGCCTAAGTTGGCTAAACGCTGCAGCAACTTTGGGATATAGTCCCCTTTCTCTCTCTGAAGGCCAGCACTTCTCTGACAGGGTTATGTTGTGATACAGCCCTAGTTTATCCCCTATTTGGCCACAGGAGATAAAAGTATTTTATTCTAATTTGCTACCCTTGAAAGTTTGTTTTGTTTTGTTTTTGCTTTCCCTTGTTTCAATAATCCCAGGGCTACAGTATGCCAGAGGTTGTCCATGCTTTACTACGTCCCAGTGATGGAGCCCTGATTGCCAGCTAACTGGTGGGGTAATCCACCTCCCAAATCTGATTTTAGAGTGAGCTTCCTCTCATCACTCCTGGCACCAAATCTCTAAGGTATAGGAGTGTTCTTGGGAACATCTCTAAGAGTGTGAGGAAAGCAGGTTTTGGCACAGAGAGAAGTTAACTGCAATGTTTTCACAACAGTGGCCCTCAGTTGAGCCCACGTGAAGAGCTCTGAAGCTTAACTGCCCTTTAAATTGTCCTGCCTTAAAGCAAGGGGTCCAGGTCTTTCTATTCCTCCATGAGCCAGTCAATGACTGTGGGTGTCCTGGGGGAAAGGGTGTGACCCTTGTGCGGTGGCTCTCTTCAGCCCATGGAAATTCCCAAAGAGGGACTCTCACTGAGTATTGTCAGCCACCAGCACCCTGCTGGTGGGGGAGATGGGGCTTCAGTCCTGAAGGGAAAACGGGGAAGCACCTACAATAAGGGCTATGCTAAAAAAGTTTTTAAAAACCTTGCCCCAGCAGCTTTGAAATGCTGAGATGACTTTTCCTGACCCTCAGATGGGAGCCATGGCATCTTGGACCTATTATATAAAAGTGGTAGGGTCTGCTCCTTCTTCTTATCACCAGTTGCCAAGAATGGAACCTGACAAATCAAAGAACCTCCCCAAAAGAAGATAAACTATTTTTAAACTCATATTTGTGCTAATTCCTGTTTCACCCATTCTCTCTTTGGTCTTAAGGTAAGGAAAGGGAGTTGAGGACAAATGTACCTCAAAAAAGCCTTTCCATGTCCCTGATAAAAAAAAAAAGTGAAAAGAAGTAGCCTCATAATAAATAGGCAGAAAGCAGACTGAGGTAAAACTGCCCAGGAAGTGGCAATATAACCAATTTTGGCCTCCACTGGTATCAAGAATTTCATTCCCACCTGAGAACACCATGGAATCAGCCTTGCCCTGGCTGCCACTTCCCTAGTGCCAAAATCTCCAGGAATGTGACACCAGAAGGATTTGTCCAGAATCCAATGATAATATATTTCATAGACCACAGATTTAAAGCACAATGAGTCAGATGATGTGAAATGTCACAGTGCATAAGTGTTCCTGTGAAGAAAATGGGTCAAAGGCAAAATGGGGATTACGGCTCCAAGGAGAGGTAACTTTCCCATGGCCTAAATCACTAGAAGTTCAATTTTTTTTATGATTAATTTTTTTAACTTTTTTATTGTTATGTTAATCGCCATACATTACATCAATAGTTTTTGATGTAGTGTTCCATGATTCATTGTTTGTGCATAACACCCAGTGCTCCACGCAGAACGTGCCCTCTTTAATACCCATCACCAGGCTGACCCATCTCCCCACCCCCCTCCCCTCTAGAACCCTCAGTTTGTTTTTCAGAGTCCATCGTCTCTCATGGTTCGTCTCCCCCACCAATTTACCCCTCTTCATTCTTCCCCTCCTGCTATCTCCTGCTTTTTTTTTCTTAACATATATTGCATTATTTGTTTGAGAGGTACAGATCTGTGATTCAACAGTCTTGCACAATTCACAGTGCTCACCATAGCACATACCCTCCCCAATGTCTATCACCCAGCCACCCCATCCCTCCCACCCCCCACCACTCCAGCAGCCCTCAGTTTGTTTCCTGAGATTAAGAATTCCTCATATCAGTGAGGTCATATGATACATGTCTTTCTCTGACTGACTTATTTCACTCAGCATAACACCCTCCAGTTCCATCCACGTCGTTGCAAATGGCAAGATCTCATTCCTCTTGATGGCTGCATAATATTCCATTGTGTATATATACCACTTCTTCTTTATCCATTCATCTGTCGATGGACATCTTGGCTCTTTCCACAGTTTGGCTATTGTGGACATTGCTGCTATAAACATCAGGTTGCACGTACCCCTTCGGATCCCTACATTTGTATTTTGGGGTAAATACCCAGTAATGCAATTGCTGGATCCTTTGGTAGCTCTATTTTCAACTTTTTGAGGAACCTCCATACTGTTTTCCAGAGTGGCTGCACCAGCTTGCGTTCCCACCAACAGTGTAGGAGGGTTCCCCTTTCTCCGCATCCCCGCCAACATCTGTTGTTTCCTAACTTGTTAATTTTAGTCATTCTGACTGGTGTGAGGTGGTATCTCATTGAAGTTTTGATTTGGATTTCCCTGATGCCGAGCGATGTGGAGCACTTTTTCATGTGTCTGTTGGCCATTTGGATGTCTTCTTTGGAAGAATGTCTGTTCATGTCTTCTGTCCATTTCTTGATTAGATTATTGGTTCTTTGGGTGTTGAGTTTGATAAGTTCTTTATAGATTTTAGATAGTAGCCCTTTATCTGATATGTCATTTGCAAATATATTCTCCCATTCTGTCGGTTGTCTTTTGGTTCTGTAGACTGTTTCTTTTGCTGTGCAAAAGCTTTTTATCTTGATGTAATCCCAATAGTTCATTTTTGCCCTTGCTTCCCTTGCCTTTGGCGATGTTTCAGGGAAGAAGTTGCTGCGGCTGAGGTCGAAAAGGTTGCTGCCTTGTGTTCTCCTTTAGGATTTGGATGGACTCCTGTCTCACATTGAGGTCTTTCAACCATTTGGAGTCTATTATTGTGTGTGGTGTAAGGAAAGGGTCCAGTTTCTGCATATGGCTGTCCAATTTTCCCAACACCATTTGTTGAAGAAACTGTCTTTTTTCCATTGGACATTCTTTCCTGCTTTGTTGAAGATGAGTTGACCATAGAGTTGAGGGGCCATTTCTGGGCTCTCTATTCTGTTCCATTGATCTATGTGTCTGTTTTTGTGCCAGTACCATGCTGTCTTGATGATGACAGCTTTGTAATAGAGCTGGAAGTCTGGAATTGTGATGCCGCCAGGTTTGCTTTTCTTTTTCAACATTCCTCTGGCTATTCGGGGTCTTTTCTGGTTCCATACAAATTATAGGATTATTTGTTCCATTTCTTTGAAAAAAGTGGATGGTATTTTGATGGGGATTGCATTGAATGTGTAGATTGCTCTAGGTAGCATTGACATCTTCACAATGTTTGTTCTTCCAATCCATGAGCATGGAACGTTTTTCCATTTCTTTGTGTCTTCCTCAATTTCTTTCATGAGTATTTTATAGTTTTCTGAGTACAGATCCTTTGCCTCTTTGGTTAGATTTATTCCTAGGTATCTTATGGTTTTGGGTGCAATTATAAATGGGATCGACTCCTTAATTTCTCTCTCTTCTGTCTTGTTGGTGTATAGGAATGCCACCGATTTCTGTGCATTGATTTTACATCCTGCCACTTTACTGAATTCCTGTATGAGTTCTAGCAGTTTTGGGGTGGAGTCTTTTGGGTTTTCCACATACAGTATCATATCATCTGCAAAGAGTGAGAGTTAGACTTCCTCTTTGCCTATATGGATACCTTTGACTTCTTTTTGTTCTCTGATTGCTGTGGCTAGGACTTCTAATACTATGTTGAATAGCAGTGGTGAGAGTGGACATCCCTGCCGTGTTCCTGACCTTAGGGGGAAAGCTCTCATTTTTTCCCCATTGAGAATGATATTCGCTGTAGGTTTTTTATAGATGGCTTTTATGATATTGAGGTATGTACCCTCTATCCCTATCCTCTGAAGAGCTTTGAGCAAGAAAGGATGCTGTACTTTGTCAAATGCTTTCTCTGCACCTATTGAGAGGATCATATGATTCTTGTTCTTTCTTTTGTTAATGTATTGTATCACGTTGATTGATTTGTGGATGTTGAACCAACCTTGCAGCCCAGGGAAAAACCCACTTTGTTGTGGTGAATAATCCTTTTAATGTACTGTTGGATCCTATTGGCTAGTATTTTGGTGAGAATTTTTGCATCCATGTTCATCAAGGATATTGGTCTGTAATTCTCCTTTTTGATGGGGTCTTTATCTGGTTTTGGGATCAAGGTAATGGTGGCCTCATAAAATGAATTTGGAAGTTTTCCTTCCATTTCTATTTTTTGGAACAGTTTCAGGAGAATAGGTATTAATTCTTCTTGAAATGTCTGATAGAATTCCCCTGGGAAGCCATCTGGCCCTGGGCTTTTGTTTGTTGGGAGATTTTTGATGACTGCTTCAATTTCCTTAGTGGTTATAGGTCTGTTCAGGTTTTCTATTTCTTCCTGGTTCAATTTTGGTAGTTGATACATCTCTAGGAATGCCTCCATTTCTTCCAGGTTATCTAATTTACTGGCATAGAGTTGCTCATAATATGTTCTTAGAATTGTTTGTATTTCTTCAGTGTTGGTTGTGATCTCTCCTCTTTCATTCATGATTTTGTTGATTTGGGTCATTTCTCTTTTCTTTTTGATAAGTCTGGCCAGGGGTTTATCAATCTTGTTAATTCTCTCAAAGAACCAGCTCCTAGTTTCGTTGATCTGTTCTACTGTTCTTTTGGTTTCTATTTCACTGATTTCTGCTCTGATCTTTATTATTTCTCTAATCTAATGTTTCTACCATTATAGGTTACATATCTCTTCTCCCGAGCTGCTTTCAAGATTTTCTCTCTGTCTCTGAGACTCGTAAGTTTTACTATTAGATGTTGGGGTGTTGACCTATTTTTATTGATTTTGAGAGGGATTCTCTGTGCCTCCTGGATTTTGATGCCTGTTTCCTTCCCCACATTAGGGAAGTTCTCTGCTATAATTTGTTCCAATATACCTTCTGCCCCTCTCTCTCTTTCTCCTTCTTCTGGGATCCCAATTATTCTAATGTTGTTTTGTCTTATGGTATCGCTTATCTCTCGAATTCTGCCCTCGTGATCCAGTAGTTGTTTATCTCTCTTTTTCTCAGCTTCTTTATTTTCCATCATTTGGTCTTCTATATCGCTGATTCTCTCTTCTGCCTCATTTATCCTAGTCGTTAGTGCCCCCATTTTTGATTGCACCTCATTAATAGCCGTTTTGATTTCTACTTGGTTAGATTTTAGTACTTTTATTTCTCCAGAAAGGGTTTCTCCAATAACTTCCATGCTTTTCTGAAGCCCAGCTAGTATCTTTAAAATCATGATTCTGAACTCTAAGTCTGACATCATACTAATGTCCGTATTGAGTAGGTCCCTGGCAGACGGTACTACCTCCTGTTCTTTTTGTTGAGATGATTTTTTTCATCTTGTCATTTTGTCCAGAGGAGAATAGATGAATGAGAAGACAAAATGCTAACAGGTTAACAATGTCCCCAGAAAATATACTCTAAACAAATCAGAAAAGACCTGAAACCAGGGGAAAAGAAAGGGAAAGAAAGAAAAAAGAAGAGAAAAAAAGAAAAAGATAAAGATAAAAACAAACAAAAACAGAACAAAACAAAAAAAAACAGAATATGATCAAATATGATCAGGCTGGTGTATAGATCAGTGCCACATATTAGATTTTGGGTGTATTTTGGTCTGTTAGAAGAAAGTGCCTCCTAAAATTTTAAAGAAAGAAAGACCTAAATATGTACAAAATTAGGGTTGAGACGATGAAGGGATGGAATATGAGTGTAAAGATGAAAATTATAAAAAAATTTTAAAAAAGGAATTGATAAGAAGATGTTTGAAAAAAGAAAGAAGAGGATAAAAAAAAAGAAGGAAGGAAAAAAAAGGGGGGAGAGAATGTTTTCAGGCAGGAGACTAGAACAAAGCCATACACTAGAGATTTGGGGTATATTTTGATATGTTAGAAGAAACTGTATCTCAAAATTTTAAAGAAAGAACAACTTATATATATATGCCAAAAATAAGGGTAACTATTATGAAGGGATAGAATATGACTCTAAAAATGAAAAAAAAAGTTTTTTTTAAAAAAGGGATTGATAAGATGTTGGTTGAAAAAGGGAAAAAGAAAAATTCAAAAAAAAAAGACAGTGAAAAAAATTAACTTTGAAAGACTAATGAATCATGGTAAAAAAGCCATGAATTCTATGTGCAGTATTCCCCTAGCGCTGGAGTTCTGCCATTCTCATTGATCGGTAAACTTGGTCTTGGCTGGCTGTTCTTGCTGATCTTCTGGGGGAGGGGCCTGTTGCCGTGGTTCCCAAATGTCTTTTCCGGAGTCAGAATTGCCCCGCCCTTGCCGGTCCGGGCTAAGCAATCTGCTCGGGTTTGCTCTCGGGAGCTTTTGTTCCCTGCAAGCTCTCGGTACAGCTTTGGAGGACAAGAGTGAAAATGGCAGCCTCCCAATCTATGCCCCAGAGGAGCTGAGAACTCAGGGCCCCGCTCCTCAGTGCGCCCCCAGATAAAAGCAGTCACTCCTGTCTCCCCGGTCTCCGGCCGCACTCCGTGCTCCCCCGGCCTGTGACCGAGCGTTTCTATCTCTGGCACCCGACCCCGTGTGGAGTCTCCAAACCCAGCAGATCCCTGCGGTGCGCTCCCGCGCCGCTCCTCCCGGGGGAGGAAGGGGAGTCTCCCCGGATCTGCCGCTTGTTGGGTCCCTGCTAGAGGAGCAGTGGCCCGACTGTCACCGATCACAGTTTATGGCAACCCTGAGCTGAGAGCCCGCTCCTCGGCTCCGTCTCTGCAGCCGGCTTCCCCGCTCCGATACCTGGGAGCTCTGCCGCACTCAGGCATCCCTGGTCTTTCTGTGACCCCAAGGGGTCACACTGTCCCGCGAGGGTTCCACCCCCAGCTTAGCCACTGCAGCGACGTCCCTCAGCGGAGCCGACTTCTACAAGTTCCGATTTTGTGCTCCGCGGCTCTATCACTTGCCAGAAGCGGCCGACGGAGGCCCCCTCCCCCGCCGTCTATCCTCCCGAATATCGCCTCGGATTCACTTCTCCGCATGTCCTACCTTCCAGTAAGTGGAAGTTGTTCCACTTTTCTGTTCAGAGTTGTTGCTATTCTTTTCTTTGATCTCCTGTTGAGTTCGTAGGTGTTCAGAATGGTTTGATCCCTATTCAGCTGAATTCCTGAGACCAGACAAAATCCAGGTCTCCTACTCCTCCACCATCTTGCTCCCTCTCCCAATAAATGATATCCTACATGTTCAATTTCTTGGGAGAACATCCCTCACCTATGCTGGGGGACATATTAGGGGTAGCCAGAGAAATTAAATCAGCATTGAAAGTATTCTCTCATCAGTGCCCTTTGGGACTCACTCGGTTCTTGCTGTGCTTATGAAAAGTCATTTGAAATATATAGATGTATACCCATGTTCATAGCATTATTCCCAATAGCTAAAATGTGGAATCAACCCACATGTCCATTGATGGATGAATGGATAAGCAAAATGTGGTCTATACCTACAATGGAATATTATTCAGCCTTTAAAGGGAAGGGAATTCTACAATATGGTATAACTTGGATGAAACTTGAGGATATTATGCTAAGTAAAATAAGCCAGTCACAGACACACACAAAATACTGGATGGTTCCACTTATATAAGGTACTTAGGGTACTCAAAATCAGAAAGACAGAAAGTAGAATAGTGGTTTCCAGGGCCTTGGAGGAGGGGAGAATGAGGAGTTATTGTTTAATGGGTATAAAGTTCCAGTTTTATAATATGAAAACAGTTAAAGGAATGGACGGTGGTGATGGTTACATAACAATATGAATGTATTTAATACCACTGAACCATGCACTTAAAAATGGTTAAGATGGTAAACTTTATGTTAAGTGTATCTTCTACAATTTTAAACATGTTTAAAGCATATATGAAACAAAGAGACAAGGAAAAAGAAGCAGAGACTTAAATTTATAAATTTAAAAATAAAAGAAAGTTAACTGGGGCACCTGGGGGGCTCAGTCATTAAAGCGTCTGCCTTTGGCTCAGGTCGTGATCCCAGCGTCCTGGGATCGAGCCCTGCATCGGGCTCCCTGCTCGGCGGGAAGCCTGCTTCTCCCTCTCCCACTCCCCCTGCTTGTCTTCCCTCTCTGTGTGTGTCTCTCTCTGTCAAATAAATAAATAAAATCTTAAAAAAAAGAAAGTTAACTTGTTCATTTTAAAGTTTTTGTTATAAACCTATCCAATATCAATAACAGAAAGAAAAAAATAAATGAAACAGACAAGACTTTAAATGAGGAAACCAAGAGTAAGAGAGGAGGAAACTAAAAGACAAAATAAAAAAAATAATAATTAAAAGCCCATTTAAAGAAAAATAGAAAATTAATAAATGTAAGATGAAAAAACTGAGATCCAGTGAGAAATACAATAGAAACAGGAGTTGAAGGAGGTACAGTTAAAATAGAACCTCAAAATTTTTGGTTAAAAGGTGAGGTTAAGAATTAGCAGAAAGAAAGGAAGAAACTCTGGCTAGACTGTGTCAGCGGTGAAGTCCCAGGTGAAGTCCAAGGTGAAGTCATGGGGCTGGAGCAGCATTTGACCGAAGCAGCGGGAACAGGGCTCATATGGACAAAGATCCCAGGAAGCCCATATGGGGAGTCCAGGCAGGAAAAGAGACATCAGGCCAAGTATTTGAACCAAAAAGATTTCATCTAGAGAGCTGACTGAACTGTTATCAGTGGACTGAAAAGACAAAAGGAGTAACCTGCAGCAGCAACCCACCCCTGTATAAGCGGTTTGGGTAACTGGAACTGAAGGGGGCCTGGGCTGCAGGGAGGCACTGCCCAGCTGGTCCTGGTGACTTGGAGGGGTACAACAGGGTTAGTTCTGGGAGTGTGGCAAGTACTGAAACCAACTGCCACTGTCAGAGTGAAGAGCCATTGCCATGGTGATACTGCCTGCCAGGAACGGAAGTGGACAGGAAGGAATAGGGCCCTTCTCCTCTGAACCGGGACGTCTCCCTCTAGTGCCCCCTCCTGATAGGGTCTAACAGGGCAAAGGTTTGCAAAGTCTCATCCCCAGCAGGACAAAGCACAGTGCTGGCCAGTCTGGTCGTCACTAGCCACAAGTGGCCATTTAAGTGTAAATTTAAACATATGAAAATTAAGTAAAATTTAAAATTCAGTTCCGCAGTTGCCCTGCCCATGTTTGGAGGGCCCAAGAGCTACATGAGGCTGGTAGCTACCACCCAGGACAACACAGCTGTGGAGGATGGTGAGGCCCCAAATCACAGTAGAAGGTACACAAATCATCTTGGCAAGTTTCACCCTCTCTGGTGCATCTGCAGACCCAGAGAAACCCTCGCTATCCCAGCCAAGGTGATCTTTCTTCACACAAGTAATAGTATTATGCCCTTATAAAAAGGACTTTTCTTCAGCACGACGATGACGGTGGTGGTGGTGGTGGTAGTAGCAGTGGCAATATTCTATTTAGCACTTATATTTAGAGTCAGGTCCTGTGTAAAGCATTTGGATTTCGGTATTTCAGTTAACACCACAACGCTGAGAGCTAAGTACTTTTTTGATCCCATCTTAACACATGTAGAACCTGGACTTTAGAGTGGGTAAGGAACTTTTCAAAGACACACAGTTGAAACAGAGCCCTTGACTTAACCTTACTGTCTCAGGCTGTCAAAGGGAGGTGACATTTCACAAGATTTTATTTGCATGCCATTGTTCGGTAGAACACTATTTTTCTCAGAAAGAATGAATTGGACAAAAAAAACTAATAATAATGGCACTTAATAACATAAGGAATTATGACAGTGAAAGTTATTTCAGTTTAATAAAAGTCACTCCCAGCAGACTTGGGAGTTGTTACCTAAGAGGGAGCAATAAAGTTTCTTTCTGATTTTATGATGAGTCATCACACTCCCTCAGATTCAGTGTTTAGAAATACCTTGGAATGAGTCCTTCACCTTTTGGCTTATGATGTTTGCAAGATGATTGCTTCATTTATGATTAGAGACTAGAGCTCTTTGTGTCCTCATTTTCTATAGAATTCACACTGCACCTATCTAAGTTATGCTCATCAGAGGCAAATGGTCAAGACATGGTTGGGACAAGCATTAGCTTTGTGATAATGGAATAGTTACAAAATTCCTCTAAGCCTCAGTTTCCCTACCTTATAGTGATATTGTAAAAATTAAATTAGATCATGGATATATGGAAACAATCTAGAACATTCTTTGATACGTATAATTATACTATTAATAGATTTTAGGTGGCCCTCTAACAGAAGACAAAGAGACAGAATTATTTCTTGTCTTTTAAGCCTGTATACATTTATTTGTTCACTCAAAAAATGTTGGTTGGATGCCTACTCTGTGCCACACACTATTCTAGGTTCTTGGGATATATCACTAACACACCAGACAAAAATCTGACCCATTATAGAAACACAACCAATTTTTGTTTATTAATTTTGTATCCTACAACTTTACTGAATTCATTTATTACTCCTAATAGTCTTCTGGTGGTCCTTAACATTTTCTATATATAGTATCATGTCATCTGCAAATAGTGATGGTTTATTTTTATTTCATTTTCTTGTCTGCCTGCTATGGCTAGGTCTTCCAGTACTATGTTGAATAAAAGTGGCAAGAGTGGACATCCTTCTTTTGTTCCTGATCTTAGGGGAAAAGCTCTGAGTTTCTCACCATTGAGTATGATGTTAGCTGTGGGGTTGTGGATTTTTCATATACAACCTTTATTATGTTGAGTTATGTTCCTTCTAAACCCACTTTGTTGAGAGTTTTTATCATGAATGAATAATGAATATTGTCAAATGCTTTTTCTGAATCTATTGAGATGATCATACAATTTTTATCCTTCATTTTGTTAATGTGTTGCATTTCTATACACTAAAAACATAAAGAGAAATTAAGAAAATAATGCCATTTAAAAAAAAAGAAAATAATACCATTTACAGTTATACCAAAAAGAATAAAATACCTAGCAATAAACTTAACCAAGGAGGTGAAAGACCTACACTCTGAAAACTATAAAACACTGATGAAAGAAATGGAAGATGACACGAACAAATGCAAAGACATACATACTCATGGATTGGAAGAATTTATATTGTTAAAATGTCTATACTACCCTAAGCAATTTAGAGGCTCAATGTAATCCCTATCAAAATACCAATAGTATTTTTCATAGCACTAGAACAAATAATCCTAAAATTTGTAATGAGCCACAAAAGACCCCAAATAGCCAAAGCAAACTTGAGAAAGAAGAACAAAGCTGGAGGTATCACAATCCCAGATTTCAAGATATACTACAAAGCCATAATAATCACAATAATATGGTACTGGCACAAAAAGAGATACACCTAGATCAATGGAACAAAGTAGAAAGCGCAGAAATAAACCCATGCTTATATGGTCAATTAATCTATGACAAAAGAGGCAAGAATATTCAATGGAGAAAAGACAGTCTCTTCAATAAATGAGGCTGGGAAAACTGAACAGCTACATGCCAAAGAATGAAAGTGGCCCACTTTCTTGCACCATACACAAAAATAAACTCAAAATGGATTAAAGATCTAAATGTGAGGCCTGAAATCATAAAACTCCTAGAAGAAAACAAAGACAGTAATCTTTTTGACATCAGCCACAGCAGCATTTTTCTAGATATGTCTCCTAAGTCAAGGGAAACAAAAGCAAAAATAAATTATTGGAACTATGCCAAAATAAAATGATTTTGCACAGTTAAGGAAACCATCAACAAAATGAAGAGGCAATCTACTGAGTCTACTGAGTTGGAGAAAATATTTGCAAATGATATATCCAATAAGGAATTAATATCCAAGATCTATAAAGAACTTATACAACTCAACATGAAAAACAATTTAAAAAATGGGCAGAAGACCTGAATAGCCATTTTTCTAAAGAAGACATCCAGATGGCCAATGGACACATGAAAAGATGCTCAACATCACTCATCGGCAGGGAAATGTAAATCAAAAGCACAATAAGATATCACCTCATACCTGTCAGAATGGCTAAAATCAAAAACATAAGAAATAACAAGTGTTGGTGAGGATATGGAGAAAAAGGAACACTTGTGCACTGTTGGTGGGAATGTAAATCAGTGCAGCCACTGTGGAGGTTCCCCCCCAAAATTAAAAAATAGATATACCGTATGATCAGTAATTCCACTACTGGGTACTTACCCTAAGAAAATGAAAACGCTAATTTGAAAAAATATATGTACCTCTATGTTTATGGCAGCATTATTTACAATAGCCAAGATATGGAAGCAATCTAAGTATCCACTGAAAGATGAATGAAAAAGGAAAGTGTGGTGTGTGTGTGTATATATATATATAATATACATATATATTACATATATATAATATAATATTACTCTGCCATAAAAAGAATGAGAACTTGCCATTTGCAGCAACACAGAGTGTATCACGCTAAGTGGAGTCAGACAGAGAAAGACAAAAACCATATGATTTCATTTATATCTAGCACCTAAAAAACAAATGAGCAAACAAACTAAAAAGCAGAAACAGACCCATAAATACAAAGAACTGATGGTTGCTAGAGGGAAGGGGGATGAGGGGAATCAGCAAAATGAGTAAAGGGGAGCGGGAGATACAGGCTCCAGTTATGGAATGAATAAGTCATAAGGAGGAAAGGTACAGCACAGGGACTATAGTCAATGGTATTGTAACAGCACTATATGGTGACAGATGGGAGCTACAGTTGTATAGCGCAAAGTATAAAGTTGTTGAATCACTATGTTGTATATCTGAAACTAATGCAACATTTTGTGTCAACTATACTTCAGTAAAAAAAAAAAAAATCTATGCCATTAGAGAGCTAACATTATGTCTCTTTAGCACCCATTCTATGAGAGACATTAACCCCATTTGTCACAATACAAATAGGAATCTTCCCGTCTCTAAGTTTATATTCCATTACCTTAAAAGCTTATAAAACACTCTCTGAAAGGAATGACATTTATTAACATATGAAGTATTCCTGGCAACAGGAATTAAGTGTGTAGTGGGAAAAATGCTAATTTAGACATCAGAAAATCTAGGTTCTAGCCCTATCTCTGCTTTTAACTTCTTGTATTATCAATTACACTCCCTGAGCATCCATTCTCTCACCGCCAACATGGGAGTAGGGTCTCAAAGGTATTTTCAGTAATAAAGTTACGTTTTCTATCTGTCTACTGTAATCATACTAGCAAGACAGGCCATGTTTATGGAGACTAGAAAAGTACACTTTTTATAGTTAATATCATAACCATAGGCACTACTATCATGTATAACTTGAATTGAGATGCAACCTTATAGGGCATTACTTAGTTTTTTACTAAAGATAAAAAAAAAAAAAAGCAGCTGTTTGGATTCTCTCAAAAGCACAGTCCAAGACAAGGAGACAATCTCAGCGAATATTGGTCATCTGTTTGAGAGGGGATCCCAAGAAGGTGTAGTAAGACATAGAGACAGTGAGACAGGAGAGAAAGCCAATGTCAGAGTGCATTAGCGAAGTTGCCATTATAGTAATTAGAAACCAGTCTCATCAGGACTTCTAAGAAAAGACAGAATACCTGCCAGAAGAATCCATCCAAAGGAAAGGAGGCTGGTGCATTTTTTCACTGGGTCCCATCCCTGATTGATTGAAGACTGCCCCCCAAGGGTGTCAACAGCCTCACCTTCGGAGCCCAGCAGATTTCTACAGCTTTAGTTTGAGAAGGCACAAGACAAAAAAGCAAGGGTTTAAGGTGAGTTTAAGGTGTGGGTTGAACTGTGTTATCCCAACCCAAACTTCAAAGGTTGGAGCCCTAACCCCCAGAACCTCAGAATGTGACCTTATTTGAAGACAGAGTCTTTACAGAGGTAATCAAATTAAAATGAGGTAGTCAGAGCAGGCCCTAATTTAATATGACTAGTATCCTTAGCAAAATGGGGAAATTTGGACACCGACAGAAGCACACAAGGGGAATATCATGGAAGATTGGAGTTCTGCTGCCACAAGCCAAGGAACTACCAGAAGCTAGGAGAGAGGCCTGGAACAGAGCCTTCCCTAGCACCTTCAGAGGGAGTGTGGCTGGCCAACACCTTGATCTCAAATTTCTACACCTCCAGAAGTGTGAGACAGTAAACTTCTTTGTAAGCCACTCAGTTCATGGTACTTTGTCATGGCAGCCCCAGGAAACTAATACAGACACTATTGTGGCAAATCTATGCATGCAAGTGAAGGGGTTTGGGACAGCCCCCCCAAATGTGCCATTGTGGAATGTGAATTATTTTGAGCTGAAGGCATCTGAGACCCTGTTGGCTCAAGAGAAACCTTTGTCCCTCTCTTAACCACAGAGGAGAATCTAAATTGGGGGTCTTTCTCAGAATAAGGATTATCATAAATATATAATTTTATTATAAATATATAAAATATAATTTTATTATAAATATATAAATTTTATCTGAGTGACCCACGTGTATGGTAGGGCAAACATCTAATTACCAAACATCTGCTCTCCTTACCACCCTGTGAAGTGCATTCCTTTCCTCTGAACTCCTAGACCCCTAGAATGACATATAGACCTCAGTTTGCCTGTCTCTGGAATTTCCAGGTCTATGTGGATTCCCCGTATGTATGCCTGTTAAATTTGATTTTCTCCTGTTAACCTGTATCATGTTGACTTGATTCTTAGTCCAGCTAGAAGGACCTTGAAGAGGACAAGAGTTCTTGCTCCCTGTGAAGGCGGCAAGGCATTCTTGCTCCCCGACACAAGGAACTGTGCAACACAGCTATGGCAGAAATTAGGAGCAAGTGAGAGAGGTGACATGGGCACTACAGACATCTTCTACAGAATCCACAGAAGGTAGACATGTTGAGGCTGAGAGACTGTCCTGTTGTCTCTCAGATCCCCCTAAGTAAAGGAGCGGGAAAGCTACAATATGCAATGGCTAGAACGAGCACCTACACTGCCAAAAAGTATGTCCTATGTGCTCATTATATTTGAAGCAATGGCAAACCCTCCTATTATCCTCTCAATTGTTAATATGCCTTTTCTTCCTAAGGCAGTCATTAAGATTCCATGCCCTCTTTTATATGAACATTTGTTAACACATGAACAGGGGACATTTTACCAGCCTGATTTCCAGAGCAGCCTCCATTCCTTTTAGGGTAAGAATGACAAAAAACAAACCAAAAAATGGATGACGATTGTGTTACACCTCAAAACCTTACATTTGTATTCATAATATTTTATACGGGAAAATGTTTAAAAATTGTAATGAATTCACTAAAAATGTGTCATAGACATGCCAAGGAAATTGGGAGCATGGGTTTTTGCCTGAAATTTGAGATTCTTTAACTGGGTCAGGAATATCTTGCTAAAAGCATTGCTCTCAGACACTGTCATTTTGTACCTTCCTTCCAAAAGCATCAATCTCAAAAGAAATATGTGCACAAATTAGTGAAAGAACTTTTTCAAGATGCTGAATATGTTTGATCTGACGAAAAAGCAAGGCTCTTCATGAAAGCCAGTCACTTTATCATGCCTTATTTTGGCTAGAACCTGACTCTCCTTCTCCACCTGGCTGACTCATCCCTTCCAGAAGCCAAGCAATTTTCTGGAAATGAACACATACATTGAACCCTGTTGGCCAACGGAAATAAGGGACTTGGTTTCAGCATCAATGCATGATTTTAAAAATTAAACATATTACTTCATTATAAAAGGAGTTATAATTTGTCAAGAGTTAAAAACACAAAAAGTTGGAAGTAATCTAAACATTTTATCATAAATAATATTTCCATTTATAATTCTGTAAATTAAAAAAGGAAATGTGCTGTTTATATTCTAGGCTATTGGATAAGGATCTCAAGTGCAGACTTTTTCTAATATGCATTCTCGTTACTTCTTTTTTAAGCTTCCTTGAGATGTAATTAATATATACCATTGTGTAAGTTTAATGTGATGATTTGATACATGTATACATTGTGAAATTTTTACCCCAATAGTTACTTAACACATCCTTTATCTCACATAATTACCATTTTGTTGTTCTTGTTGTTACTGTTGTTATAATGAGAACATTAAAGCTCTATTCTCATAGCAACTTTCAAGAATACAGTATAGTATTGTTAACTATAGTGACCATGATGTATAATAGATGCTCAGAACTTATTTATCTTTCAGTTGTATGCTTATAAATGTGTGTGCTTTGACCAACATCTCCTGATTTCCTCATCCTTCAGCCTCTGACAACTACCACTCACTCTCTGTTTCCATAAGTTCAATGTTTTTAGATTCCCTATATAAGTAAGATCATATAGTATTTGTATTTCTCTGACTTATTTCACTTACCATAATGCTCTCAAGATCTATCCATGTTGTCATAAATGGCAGGATTTCCTTCTTTCTGTGGCTGAATAATCTTTCATTGTATACATATATTCCACATCTTCTTTATTCATTCATCCATTCACAGACACTTAGGTTGTTTTGAAAGTGAAGTACTGAAGTCCCCTACTCTTATTGTATTATTGTCTACTACTCCCTTCAGATCTGCTAGTATTTGCTTAATATATTATTTAGGTGCTCTGATATTAGGGGGATATGTATTCACAATTGTTATATTCTCTTTATGAACTGATCCCTTTATTGATACGTAATTATTTTCTTTGCTCTTATTACAGTAGTTGACTCAAAGTCTATTTTGTCTTATATAAGTATAGCTACCCCTGCTCTCTTAGTTTTCATTTGCATGAAATATCTTTTCGCATTCCTCACTTTCAGCGTCTCGACAGCAGCATATCGTTGGGTCTTTTTTTTTTTTTTTTTTTTAATCCATTCAGCCACTCTGTGCCTTTTTGAGTTGGAGAATTTATTCCACTTACATTTGAAGTAATTATTGATAGGTAAGAATTGCTATTGCCATCTTGTTAATTGTTTTCTGGTTTTTTTGTAGTTCCCTTGTTCCTTTCTTCCTCTCTTGCCATCTTCCTTTGTAAACTGATAGTTTTCTGTAGTAGTATGCTTTGATTCCCTTCTCTTAATCCTGTACAGATCTGCTATAGGATTTTGCTCTGTGGTCACCCTTAGGCTTACTTGAAACATCTTAATAGATACAACAGTCTATTTTAAGCTGCTAAGACCTTAACTTTGATTATACACAAAACTCCTTCCTTTTACATCCACCCTCACAGTTTAGGTTTTTGATGCCACAATTTACATCTTTTTATATTGTGCATCCATTAACAAGTTATTGTAGCTATTGCTATTTTTAATACTTTTAATCTTGATAATAAAGTTAAGTGGTTAATACCCCACCATATTTCAGGAGAGTAGTTGAATCTGGCTATATATATTTACCTTTACCAGTGTGTTGTGTATTTTCGTGTTTTCATATTACTAGTTAATGCACTTTCATTTCAGCTTGAAGAATTCTTTCCACCATTTCCTTTAAGGCAGGTCTAGCAGTGATAAACTCCTTCAGCTTTTGTTTCTTAGGGAAAGTCTTTATCTTACCTTTATTTCTGAAGGACAATTTTGGTGGGTAAACTATTCTTGGCTGGCAGGTTTGTTTTTTTTTTCTTTTGGCACTTTGAATATATCATCCAATTCTCTCCTGGCTGGCAAGGTTTCTGTTGAGAAATCTACTAGCCTTATATGGGGTCAGTTGTACAAGAGAATTTTATTTCCTACTGTTTTAAAACTTCTCTTTGTCTTTGATTTTTAGACAGTGTTATTATAATGTGTCTTGGAGACGATTGCTTTGGATTGAAATTTTGGGGGTGCCTATTAGCTTCATGAACTTAGATTTCCAAATCTCTCCCCAGGTTTGGGAAGTTCTCAGCCACTATTTTTTTAAATACACTTTCTGTCCCTTTCTCCCTCTCTCCTTCTTCTGTGACTCCTATGATGTATAGATTATTTCTCTTAGTGGTGTCCCTAAGGCTCATAGGCTTTCTTCATTGCTTCTCATTCCTTTTTCTTTTTGTTCCTCCAATTGGATGATTTCAAACGATCTGTCTTTGAGCTGACTGACTCTTTCTTCTCTTTGGTCCTGTCTGCTGTTGAAGCTCTCTATGGAATTTTGGTCCAGTCATTGTTTCTCAACTTCCAAAATTTCTGTTTGGGTCTTTTTTGTTTTCTCTCTTTTTGTTGAACTTCTAATTTTGTTCTTGGAGTGTTGCCTTGATCTCATTAAATTGTTTAACTGTGTTGTCTTGTACTTAGTTCTCTAATCATCTTCAGAGCAATTATTTTGAGTTCTTTGTTGAGCAATTCCTGTATCTCCACTTCTTTAGGGGCCAATTACTGAAAGGTTACTGTGTTCCTTTAGTGGAGTCATGTTTCCTTGATTCTTTGTGATCCCTATAGCCTTCCATAGTTGTCTGCACATTTGAAGAAAAAGTCATTTGCTCCAGACTTTATGGGCTGATTTTAGTAAGGAAAGACCTTTACCTGTGGGTGGCATCACACTGGAGTACGCTGTGACCCTGGGTCTAGTGATGCACAGTGCCCACTGAAGGGGTGTGTGGAGACTCTGGGTCCAGGGGCTGTGGTGACTTATTGGCTCAGGCTACTGGGGTCCACAGCATCAAATGCATGATCCTTGGCAATCACTGTGGGGGATCTGCAGAAGCCGCAAGAGCTGTTGGGGTCCTCCAAGACACTGTTACAAATGTGTCTTGTGTGTAAGCAGATGAATGACACGTTTTTGTTTACATGGACCCAGGCAACGGCCAGGCTGAAGAGTCAAGACTCAGAACCAAAGTGGTAGAAATGGGGAGGAAGAGGACAGCTTATATTTTTAAAGTACCTTAGATACAATGGAATATTACTCAGCCATCAGAAAGGATGAATACCCACCATTCTCATTGACATGGATGGAACTGGAGGGGATTATGCTAAGTTAAATAAGTCAAGCAGAGAAAGTCAATTATCATATGGTTTCACTCATATGTGGAACATAAGGAAGAGCATGGAGGACCATAGGGGAAGGGAAGGAAAACTGAATGTGAAGGGGAAGAAATCAGAGAGGGAGAAAAACCATGAAAGACTATGGACTCCGGGAAACAAACTGAGGGTGTCAAAGGGGAAGGGCATGGAGGATGGAGTAGCTGGGGGATGGGTATTAAGGGGAGCATGTGTTGTGATGAGCACTGGGTGTTATATGCAACTAATGAATCATTGAACACTACATCAAAAAATTATGATGTACTATATGGTGGTTAACTGAACATAATAAAAATAAAAATAAATAATTAAATAATTAAATGAAATAATTAAATAAATAAATAAATAAATAAATAAAGTGCCTTAGAGAAAATCAACAGTTTGTTGACTGACAGATCCTGGGGATGAAGACTGAGGGAGAGGAAGATGAAAGATGCATGATGATGCAAAGATGTTTTAGGTTGGATAACCAAATGATGTTGCTCTTAATTAAACTAGAGAACACCAGAAGAGAAAGGATGAAAGGAAAGATAATGAGTTGAGTCACGGTATTGAAGATATCTTTATGAGATGCCTTTCAGATATGCAGTTGTAATCATGGACTTGGATCTAAGAAGAAAACTGGGGTTACATATGTTTGGAAGTCATCTGTGAATATGGAATGCAATGAAACTGCCACCATAACAAATGTTTTAAAATTATCTCATTTAATGTCCATGACAACTCTGAGCCATACATTATTTTTACTGATGAGGACATTTTTAAATTTTGAAAGAGATTTTGAAAGACCAAATAACTTCCCAAAAGTCACATAGCTAATAAATGGCAGAACCAAAATTCAACTCACTCTCATTAAATACAAAGTCCATGTTCTTTCCTCTCTGTCTTGTTGACCCGGTCTAAGTCATGGCAATAAATGGACCTTCAAAAACAAAAGCCAAGAAAAGGCCTGTAGAATAAGGAGAAAATAGGCACAATATTATTGGGTGTGATGGAAGAATCCAATGATGTAGGCAGTTTGTAGTTTACATTTCCCAAAAGGGGACTATAATAAAGGGTGTGATTGAGAGGGATGGTAGCTACCCTGCTACAGTGATTCTCACACCTAATAATGGCTGTTACTCTGCTTCCTAGGGAAAATTTCATTAGGCTCTTTGAGTGGACGTGCCTTTCTGACTATGCAAAATAAAGAGGAATCAAGAATACTCATGTATCAATAAGAGAAAATGTGTCTTGAATCTCCAGCTTTTTCTTTCAGTATAATGCTTTAAATGCTATCAAATGGCCATTAGGTTGCCAAACTGGTAGTTGACCACCAGCCAAATATATCTCTATTTTAAGTTTAATACATCTGTAGCTCCTTTTACTACATCTCTGGAAAAGAGGCTTTAACGTTCATCTTAGTTTTCCTTTTCAACAAAATGAAATACAAATTTGGGGGTAGATATGAAAAAGGAGTAACTCTATTCTTCATTAAGTGTTTCAGTATTTTCACAACTAATATGCTCACTCCTATATTCAAAGAATCTTCATTAATAAGACACTGCTCTTGCCTTCTAGGAGACTAGAGTTCAAATGAGGAAAGAGCCCAGTCCTTAAGTCATGAGTAGTTTCAGTGAGAAGAAGCCGGAAGAGCGGAAGCAGTGAAGATGCCGACGAGCCCCTCAGAAGAGGAGGAGACAATGTGATGCAGAGCATAGGTGGAAACATTAGCCTATGAAAAGAGGACATCAACTCTTCAAGAATAATAGCCAGAGGAGAGAAAAGATTGTGTACAAAGGCAGTTTGATGACAATAAAATACAGGTGATTTGTGTCTAGCGGTTTCTATTATTTTTCCAATGGGATTTTCTTCTGAAAATCAAGAAGAAAGGCTCAAACAAGCAGAGAAATTTAGAACAAAATTATGTCTTTCATGGGGCTTTTACCCTCTCCCAAACACAAAGATGTCTACACCCAAACATAAGATACCAGAATTACTAGCACTAGGAAGTCAATTCTGAGTGCACAGAGGAAAGGGCCAGGTCAATGTAGCACAGTCCAGGTAAGAAGATCACTGATGGAGGATTTGATTGGACGTAAGGAGAAACTTGAAAATATTGAGAAGTACAGAAGAGTTAGCACAACAGATCTGTTGCTTCAGTTAGACATTTGATAGATCTCTTACAACACAAATAAGTGGTCAAGATCCCTCTACTCAAAGGCAAGTATTTCATGATTTTTACTGACAGAAGAATAAGGTGGTACTCCTTAAGCTTGGCTGTATATTGCTATCACCTAGTGTGGTACTAATCTACTGCTATATAACAAATTACCACAAAACTTAGTAGCTTAAAACAACAAGCATTTATTATCCCATACAGTTTCTATGGATCAGGAATTTAAGAGTAGCTTAGTTCAGGTTTCTGGCTCAGGGATTCTTATGCAGTCATCTGAAGGCTTGCATGGGGTTTCCAAGATGGTGCTCTTGCACGGCTATTGGCAGAAGGCTGTATTAGACAGACTTCTCCAGAGAGGATCCAATAGGATACAAATATATATATATATATAAAATGAGGAATTTGCTTACATGATTACAGAAGCTGCGAAGTCTCAATGTCTATAGTTAGCAAGCTGGAGACCCAGGAGAGCTGATGGTGTCAGTTCCAGTCCAAAAGCCAGCAGGCTTGACACACAAGAAGAATATATATTTCAGTTCAAGTCCAAAGGCAGGAAAAGACTGATGTCCCAGTTCAAGCACTCAGGCAAAAGGAGTTCCCTCTCAGTCTTTTTGTTCCATTCAGGTCTTCAGTGGATTGGATGAGGGCCACCAACATTAGGAATGCCAATCTGCTTTACTCAGCCTACCCATTCAAATGTTAACCTTATCCAGAAACACCCTCACAGACACACCCAGCATAATATTTGTCCAAATGTCAGGGAACTCTGTGGCTCAGTCAAGTTGCACCTGTAGGGCCCAAGGGCAGGCTGCTCCAAAATTACTACTTTATGATTATTTTGAGGAAAAGCTACTTAAGAGACAGCCTGTACAAGAAGGACACTCGGACTCTCATTTGTCCACCTGAAAGCAAGAGATAAATCTCCCATGTGAAAGGTACCCTCCCTGTATCAGGAGGTAAAGAGACATCCTTATCACCAGAGATAGGAAATTCAGGGCCGAGAAAGCTGTATAAATAACCCTTGTTACTTTCTACTGATTTACTACCCCCTAGCCCAAATTCTGTTTAGAATTCCTTACTTATGAAAGATCCCAAACTTAAGTTTTCTTTGTCCTGTCAGTTCCTCCCAGATACATTGTCTCTTTGCCTAAGAAGTAGAAAACTTGTGTGCCTTGGTCACGTCTTTAGGTCTCAATTTAATTAGGGGCGTCTGTGCACATGTAATAAAACTTGGGTTTTTTTCTCCTGTTAGTCTGGCTCATGTCAATTTAATTCTTAGTCCAGCTGGAAGACCTTGAAGGGTGGAGTAAGAATTTTTCCTTCCCTTCAACACATAAAGTAAACCATTGCAAAGGCCGCAGTTCCTTGCAGACCGTTGGTAGGAGGCCTCACAGTTACTTACAACCCGGGACTCTCTAGAGTTGCTTGAGTGTCCTCATGACCATGGTAGCCCACTTCCCCCAAAGCATGTGGCTTAAGAGAAAAAGCCAGGAGGAAGCCTCATAGTGTTTTATGACCGAGTTTTAGAAGTCACACACAATCAGCACTGCCACATGCTCTTGTGAGAAACAAGTTACCAAGTCTAGCCCACTCTCAGTAAGGGAGGAATTAACTTTTACCTGTTGAAGAAAGGAGTAGCAAAGAATTTATGGGTATATTTTTAAACCACCAGCTCTGGAGAACTTTAAAAAATACTAACACCTGGCTACCACCCCTAGACCTTCTGATTTAGTGGGTCTGGGATTTTTAAAACTACCCAAGTGATTCTAACAGGTAGCCAAGGGTTCCTTCTATCATCTGGATCCACTCTTGTGTCTCTTGATACTGTAAGCCCTTAGCAAGAAAGCACATAGCCCTGCAATTTATGTTTTGCCAGCCCTAATGTTGTACCATATCATGCAAGTGGGTGTGAAAACTGCACGTGATTAAAAAAAACCTCAATTTCATTAAAGAAATTTTAAAAATTCAAGATACGTTTCTTTTTTTTTTTTTAAAGATTTTATTTATTTGACAGAGAGAGACATGGCGAGAGAGGAGTGGGGGAGTGGGAGAGGGAGAAGCAGGCTTCCCGCGGAGCAGGGAGCCCGATGTGGGGCTCGATCCCAGGACCCTGGGACCATGACCTGAGCCGAAGGCAGACGCTTAATGACTGAGCCACCCAGGTGCCCCTCAAAATACTTTTCTTAATGCAACAAAGTAGTATGTTTTACACAAAGGCATGATATTCAAGAGAAGAGTATTTAATAACTAGCGTTTTCAAAATCATATGTATTACAAAGCAAGGCTATAAAACAAATACAAGAGACTTCTAAATATGAAGCCTAAAACTCACAAATAAAAGCATAAGAAAGTAATACTTTCTCTTATAAAAGATCAGATACTTATTGATTATTCTTGACAGAATGTGACCAAGTCTGACCTTGGGGGTGTGATGGTTAGTTCTATTTATCAACTTGGCTAGGCTAGAGTAACTAGTTATTTAATCAAACACTAATTTATATGTTTATGTGAAGGTACTTTGTGGGTGTGATTAACATATACAGTCAGTTGATCTTTCTATAAAGTGGTAAGCAACTTGGTTGAATTGTATCCTAGAGTTTTATGGCAAATAGAACTTACAAGTGATGAACTCAGACATGTGGCTGAGGAGATTTCCAAGCAAATGATGGAAGGTATGGCCCACTTTGTCCTTGATGCTTATAATAAAATGCTAAAGGAAAGGGACAGATTGAGAAAGAATTGTCAAACAAAAAGGGACCAGCACTTGATGATCTGAAAAATTCTCAGCTTACTCAGATAGCAAAAGATGACAAAATGTGCTCTGGAGAGAACACCAAGGGTGTGGCTGGATAATAGTTTGTTTAAGAGACTGGACACCTGAGTAATTGAGCCAATCAACCATCCCGGCAGAAGCCAGGAATAAAGACAGGGTCATCCAGGAAGGATCTGTGGAGGACCCTTACATCCAATGGCTAGGGCTCCCATGAATCTCACCAGAAAACTAACAAATTATTGAGAATTTTATACCAGCAAAAACACTATCAGCCTGGACTAAGAGGGACAGAGAGAACAGCACGTGAAGACAGAGATACAAAGAGAAAATTCCATGTGAAGATGGAGGAGACAGAGATTGGAGGGATGCATCTACCAGCCAAGGGAAGCCAATGATTGCCATGAAACCATCAGAAGTTAGGGAGAAGCAAGGAAAGATCCTCCCCTAGGGCCTTCAGAGAACATGGTCTTGCTTTCAGACTTTTAACCTCTGGAACCATGAGAGAATAAATTTCTATTGTTTTAAGCCACCCAGTTTGTAAAACTTTGTTACAACAGCCCTAGGAAGTCAATACGGGAAGTACTGAAATTAGGTATTGACGGGCTGAAATCTCCTCTTACATTGAACCTACATATATTCTGTGCCTGCTGAGGGAACAAAAGATAAATGTTCTAATTTAATAAACAATTAGATTTCATTAGCTTAATAATTAAATAATTTCATTTAAAATTTGGCTTACAATATATTTGAAAGTTATGTTACTTGTCATTTTGGCTTCTTTGCATCTGCCTCGATCTCTAATTTCCTCTTCCCTTCTCCCATGGTTGCAAGAATACCAAAGAATATTTTTGCATGTGAAATCCAGTAGAGTAAACAACAGTGTTCTCTTGACAAACATCACTGCTCATTAGGTAAGGGATTTAAATTCTGCACGGACTTTGTTTACACACGCTCAGCTGCTAATTATCAGTCGGTGTGCCGTGCACAGTAAACAAGCAGAGCAGTGGACCTAACTGAAGCAGAAGCACTACACTGATGTGACTGACCCCCAGTGTGGCTGCTGGAATATTCTCAAGTGATGAGGCCATAGCACAGGCTTGCAAGTCCCTCAAACCAAAGTCACTGGCTCTGAATGGTCATCCGCCACTCCAGTCTCTGAGTTCATGCTCTGTTAATCAGGTAACTTCATTTGGCTCTTGGAAGAGTCAGAATTGAGCTGCCTGTCACACTTGTTTCAGTTCTTTACAATGCAAGGAATTCTATTCATCAGCTTGATACTGATCCCACCAAGCATACATGGCTCTCTCTTAACAGTTGTTTCTTGGTAGGGCCAAGAATAACTATAACCGGGATTGTTTAAATAACAACATAGAATGGGAGAGACTAATTAGAATAGAAAATATCTGAATGCCTGCCAGGTAAAAAAGGTAAATATTTCATGAAACTTTTTTCTTTCTTGTTTTTTCACACATGTTTGTGTATGTGTACAAGGGGCCAGTGGTCATTTTTAGACTAAAGGGGATTTAGAAATCATGATCATGTGCTAAAGCCATGTTTTTTAAACTTTCAAAAACACGATCCCGAGAAGGATATACAGTTTTATTATGATCCAATACACATAAACACATACTAGACTTTCCCTGTCAGAGGACAAGAGGAAGGACACTCCAGGCAGAGAGAACTGAATACGCAGGGTATGTGAAACAAACGGCAACTCCGTGGAACTTGGGTGTGTTCCAGGATCATCACATGGCATCATGTGACAGGGCTAAAACACTGGGTCTCCCAGCAGAATGGTGGATCAGGGAGTGATAAAGGCAAGCAGTGACCAGGCCATAGAGAGAAAACCTTGGAGATCATGCTAAAGAGTTCAGACATCATCCTGGAGTCATGGGAAATCACTGAGGGGTCTTGAACTATAATAAAACAATCAGATTTGCAACACAGAAGGGCCATTCTATAAGGAGGACAAGGCCAGTTGCTGAGATCAGGGTTGATAAGCTGCTGCAAGGAAGTAAAGCTCAATAGAACACTATTACTATAGACCAGGTAAGACGGGCCCTTCATTCAAGTGGTGGGAAAGCAGACAAGAGAATGGAAGTAAGACATTGTGAAGATAGAACCAAGAGAATCTGGAGACTGGTGAAGAAACAGGAGATGTCTTGGATAACTTCCATCCTTCTCACTTGAGTGTCCAGGTGGATGGCAGTACTCTCCATCAGGACAGGAATGTGCAAGGAGAGCAACACTGTGGGCAGAGATAGTAAGTTCGGCTTGGGCCAAATTGAGTGAATGTGCCTGGGGACACACAGGTGAATGAGGATATTAGATAATTGGATTTGGTACCCTCTTTCTTTTGTTCTCTAAGCTGACGTGCAGTCAAACAGCCCAAGAAATATACAGGCCCCGGGGCGCCTGGGTGGTTCAGTTGGTTAAGCGTCTGCCTTCGGCTCAGGTCATGATCCCAGGGTCCTGGGATGGAGCCCCGCATCGGGCTCCCTGCTCAGTGGGGAGTCTGCTTCTCCCTTTCCCTCTGCTGCTCCCCCTGCTTGTGCACTCTCTGTCTCTCTGTCAAATAAATAAAATCTTTTAAAATAAATAAAAATAAAAATTCTGTTTTTGGGGTGCCTGGGTGGCTCAGTCGTAAAGCGTCTGCCTTCGGCTCGGGTCATGGTCCCAGGGTCCTGGGATTGAGCCCAGAGTGGGGCTCTCTACTCAGCGGGGAGCCTGCTTCTCCCTCTCCCTCTGTCCCTCCCCTGACCCCACGCATGCTCTCTCTTGCTCTCTCTCTCTCTCTCTGAAATAAACAAATAAAATCTTTAAAAAAAAAGAAATTTACAGGTCTTCAGTCAATCAACCCTCCCCTTTAAAGTCACCAGGCAACAGGTTCTACTATGGGCCTTAGAGATGTATTTCAGAAAGAAAGGATTCAGTATGCACCAAATACAAGAAATTCTGGAAAAATTGGGGCACCGGTGCTGATATCTTCAGATCTAGGTACTGCTGAGACTTGAAGAAATTCTCTTCATGTCAGTATATGACAACTAAGCTTCATTTTGAAAGCTAAGATGCTTCCATTTGTAGAAAAGAGTCAGTTGGGCCATGCTGTGGTCCCGACCTCACAAACTTGTCTCTGGACTCCAAGAAACCTGCTGCTTTGTATACACCAAAAGGATTTTGTTATGAACAATTCAGGCTTAAGCCCTCCTAAAGGGAGAGATTTTTACTCCTAAGGACAAGATGTGCAGATCACCCAGGGATTTCAAGATCTGTCAACTAACCATAGGCATGTTTGGTGCTAGGACAAAGCACGGATGGTACTTGGATTTCAGCAATGAACTTGGTGCTGGCATGTGTAAGCACAGAACAAGACTCCAGTTTAATCAATTGTCTTAAAGACCTCAGAAATTCCGTTAGCCACTCAAAATTTTAAAATGATCACCATGTGTTTCTTCACCAAAAAAGAAATTATATTCTGAAATGACTTTTTGAGTTAAATTACCTAATAATAATTCTTTGGGTGTGTGTACATGGCACAGGAGTTGGGGGTGGCAAAGGAGTGTGAGGGAGAAGAAACTCTTGCCAAGATTTTTTGGGGGATGGAGGGTGGCGGGGAACATCACATAGACATCAGTAAAATTAAAATAAGAAAAATTAAACTGTAAGAAGTGAAAATTTAGCATGTTTCTGGCTTCAAACACCATGCTTATTTTTCACCCACAGCATGTAGAGACAACAAAGTTATAGTTCTACTGATGTGGGTTAGATTTTACCCTCTTTTTCCAAGTGGATTCTTCACCTCCATCCCTTTGCAGATTACTAAAGAGCTACCTGCTTCTGCCAATTTTAACAGGGTGCTTTGTAGAAAGTAGAGCAAACTCAAAATGCCAGGGCCTGCTTCTCGGTTCCACCCCATTTAACAGAGCTAAGAAATCAAAGGCAGCAGTTTGGCAAAACAGACTGGACTTGTTTCCCTAATCCAGCCCCAGTACTGACTTTCTAGTGGCTTTTGTATGTCGCTCTTGCCACTCAAACCCCACGTTTCCACCATTGTATTTATCGCCTCCTCCTTCTCACCCTACGAGCCGCGACTTCTGCCCTTGGTCCCAGGGCCCAGCCTTCCTGGATTCAACTCATCCCGTAAAAAGTAGATGTGTGAGCAGGGGGATGGGGTGAGTGGGTAATGGGCATGAGGGAGGGTGCTTGTGGTGATGAGCACTGGGTGTTGTATTCAACTGATGAGTCACTGAATTCTACCTCTAAAACTAATGATACCGTATATGTTAATTAAATTGAATTTAAATAAACAATTTTTTTAAAAGTAGATGTGTGAGTCTTACTTAAGGGCCACATGATTCACTCTGAAACACTAATCCTTTGTCTCTTGATTTATGTTTGTGCTTTGGCAATCTCGTGACCCTCAAGAACATTTAAAACAGAGTATGATAAATCTGTAGGTGTCAGCATCTGTGAGTCTACAGCTGCCTACTCAACATCTGCACGAGGGTACCTCAAACTAAACACAGGCATAACTGAATCCCTGATTTTCTCCACCTTCACCCCAAAGTGCTCTTCCTCCCTCATTCCCTTATCTTGGAGGGCATACTATCACCCCCTAAACTGCTCCAGCAGGTCCCACCGACTCATCTGCCCATCCAGCTGCAAACCCCTTTAATCCCACCTTCTTAATAGCTTCAAATTCATTTCACCCCACTACCCTTGTCCTGCCTCAGCCCAGGCATTTTATGTTTCATTTTGGAGTAAAAGTCTTATAACTGTTCTCTCTGATTCCACAAAAACTGTGGCCCTCTGACTGAAGCCAGACTGATTGTTCTAGTTTTGAGCATGATGTTCTGCTCCTTTACATCTTTCAACAGTATCCTTCTGCCCACATGGTATTTCCCAAGAGCTTCCATTACATGGCCCATTCTGACTACTCTGATCCCATCAGCTGCAATTCAACAACTTAGTTGTACTCTCACCTGCTACTCTTGCCCACCAAGTTGTCTACTCCTTCTTAGGCTTCTCAAATGCCTTGATGCTTTATGTTGCTTGCTCCTCATTGAGAAATTAGGAATTCTCATTCTGAGAAATTAGGAACTCTTGTTCTTGGGCGCCTGGGTGACTCAGTCAGTTGAGCATCTGCCTTCGTCTCAGGTCATGATCCCAGAGTCCTGGGATGGAGTGCCACGTTGGGCTCCCTGATCAGCAGGGAGTCTGCTTCTCTGCCCCTCCCCTGGCTGGTGCACGCTCTCTCTCTCTCTCTCTCTCTCTCTCTCTCTCTCTCTCGCTCACTCTCTCTCTCAAATAAATAAAA
This sequence comes from Zalophus californianus, assembly GCF_009762305.2. NCBI lineage: Eukaryota > Metazoa > Chordata > Mammalia > Carnivora > Otariidae > Zalophus > Zalophus californianus. Next base: position 118,234,000 of record NC_045612.1, on the reverse strand, counting down.
TCTTTTTTTAAAAAAGGAACTCTCGTTCTCAACAATGTGACAGATTAAAGAAAATGCTAATCTGAAAGCATATGTTTCTGAAGGGTGCCTACCCAGAGTAGATGGCCTTTGTTTGGCAGAAGGTCTGGCTGAAGTTTATGAAATGAAAAAGCAGGACGAGGGTTGAGTTAAAGATTGGGAAAGTCAAATTGTAGCATATGCTAGAGTAAGGGCAATTATGGGTTTCAAAGGAGAACTGGGTAGAGAGAGAGTGAGGGCCCTGAGAAACGAGGGAAGGGGACAGGTGAGGAGAGTGTAATAATGAAAGAAAGCCCAGTATCGGGGGGACATGCTGGGGCCAGAGAAGAAAGACACCCACTGAGCAATTCCCAGTGATGAGGGTTGGCCAAGGGATTCTTGAGAACTGGAGTGCCTGTGATTCTACTTTATAGGGCGAGTCTTGACTATTCTGAGTCGTGATACTCCTCTATTCCCCCTAAACCCTCCAAAGAAATCTGCCCCAGGAGCACTCCGTGTTGGTGCAGAACAGTACTCCAAGCCAGAGGCAAGGCAGCCATGGAGACAGAACAGGTGGTACGGGGAGAAGACAGCAGCGGCCAGGGTTCAGGGGACGACAAGGGAAGAAGCCACGGCATGGACTGACCACAAGGAAGTCAGATGCAGAGAACCACCCAGACAGCCTGATCAGCATGTTAGATTTTCTCCCACCGGAGGCACTCGGTCTCAGGACAGTTTACTTGACATCGAAGGGAAAAGAGACGCAACTCCCATAAGGCAGAAAGACTGGGGGATTTCTAGGCAGTCGACCCTGGGGTTACCCTTACAGCTCACACAACGAAGTTATAGGATTGCAGTGAAGTAAATACTCTTGGGTAGGTAAATAAATGCAATAATAACTATGTTAGGTATAAGCTAAAATGAATACACTTATAGAAGGGGGTCAGTAAAAATCACATTGGACTGTAGAGATAAAGTAACGTTACAAAAGTCCGGGTGCTAACTTTAATAGAAAAGACTGGTCTTTCATCTTCAGATCTTTAACTTACAAAAAAAAGGTGTACTGTTTCCAAAAGGTCAGAGAAATAATGACATGATTTTGATTCAAATTACAGTGAAAGAAAGAGTAAAGTGATTGGAAGAGGGAGAAGTTGATTACCACTGTACTAGAATTTTCACAAATTTTAATCTAGAAATTCAGGAAACTAAATAAAATCTACCTTATATCTTACATAACAGAATTTATATAATAAGCAGGTAAAAGTCATCAAGCTTGGGATGTCACAAATCAGAACATATCCTAATGCCAAAATAAATGATTTCAGACATAGGTGTATTTCCAAAGCCTAAGAAAATATTCCTTCACATACCCACCCAACAACTGTATGTGAGAACCTCTGGTGCTTACTGCAGAGTCATTGAAGTTTTATAGAGACTAACATCTCTCTAGGACCTCAATGTGAATCAGAATTTGACAAAGCAGTGGGAATGAATACGTAGGTGAAATATTAATATATCCTGATTCCCAAGGCAAAAGTAACAACCCTGAAATTTTGGGGTTCAAGAATTCCAGAGTACTTGCTAATTAACTTGGATTTATTAGGCTAAGTTAGAATATGCTAAAGTAGCAATTCCAAAATTCTCACTCATGTAACACAACAAAAGATTATTTCGTACTCAAAGTCTTTAGGAGATCTGGGAGACCAGGCAGGATTGCTATTCCTCACGTGTTGGCACAATTTTCCACATTGCTTAGATTTTATGTTTTCTCCATCCCAGCATATACTCCCATGATCGCTGTGGCCTAGGAAGAGAACATGGAAAATCATAAACTGGCTTCCATCCATAACTCACATTTCAGTCATACGACAACATGCCTTCAAGAGGGCATGTGCCCCCAACCAAAAAAAGGAGGATCAGAAATCTTGGTGGCAAATATTAGTAATGTCTACTACAGATATAGAGCAGATCTTTAGGTTTTCCTTGTCTTCCTACAGGAAAGATAAAATGAAAATGTCTCCATGTATATCTAAGCATAAGAAGCTTTTCCCCACCTCCCTCCCACTTGTTTCCTGCTTCAGTATGGTGTGACACACACACAAAAGGAATAAAAAACAGACTTTAAATACATTATTTATTTTAATCTCATCCACATAACCAGGGAAGGACAGGTTTACTTAACCTTGGCCTTATTCATGTTTTGAGCCAGATCCTTCTTGGGGGCTGTCCTGTGTTACAGGATACTTAGCAGCATCTCTGGTCTCCACCTACTAGTTACCAATAGCAACCCTCCCACTAGAGTTGTCACAACCAAAAATGTCTCCAGATATTGTTAAATATCCTTGGGGAGTAAAATTGAGAAGTGATTGAGAAGTGCTTTTCTATTTGCTTCCTTTGACCACCAGGAAGAGTTCAGATCCTTTAACACATCAAATAACCCAGTACTGAGGACGGGTAGTAATAGAACAAAGAGAATAAACTTTCTCCCAGATCTCTCGCTGAGACTTTGGGCAAGTCTCTGAATCTCTTCTTTACCCTATCTATAAAATAGGGAGAATAATGTTACCTGGCTCACGAGCTTATTGCATGAATTAAATGAGACAATAAATAACTCCTCCTTTTCTCTCTGTTTAAGGAAATTACTTCTATATAAACCCAGTTCCTTTTTAAACATGGAATCTATTTCTGCATTTTCTGTCCTGTGTTACTTGTCTCTGCATATTCCTGGGAGAAATCCTCACTGACTTGATTAACCACTGTTACTATTAAGCTCTGTATTACCTACAGGTGACCTGTCTGGGAGACGTAGCCATCAGAAAAGGGGCTGGAAAACGAGAAGTGAAGAAAACGGCCTGCAGAAGCCCTGCACTAACGTTCAGATATTTTTCTCACTGGGAAGTCCCCCAAGTGGCTTAAGACAGTTCATAAACTATTAATTCTTTAGCCCCTGCACCATCTGGTGCCTCACACACAGGTTCAGGCACCCAACACATGGTTGTTGAGGGACTAAATGACCAATTTCACACATAAGTCAAACGAGCTTATCCTTACTGGGTTTCCCCAAATCACCTTAGGTTAAAAGTCCCAAACTGGGTTTGAGGACAGGGAAGCTATTAATACAGGCAGAACTGGCATCAGCAATAAGTGACAGGTGACAGCCTGACATTAGAAGAGAAAATTAAATGGCAGACATTAATTAAAAAATAAAAACCACATGCTCTGGAGAGTAAGCAGCCATACATACCGCAATAACCCCTTGGCTGCATTACACTGTCAGTGCATAATAACTGACATCCCTAATAATGACTCTGACATTTTAAAAAATGCTAATATCTGTTCAGCATGCTCTATTTTTAAAAAGTTCAGAGTCCTGTGTATGGCATTTGAGAAAGATTTCCAGCACAGACTTATAAACTATGTAATTTGCAATATACCTTAGAGATGAGCTAATCTGTTGTCTAGGTGAAGCAAGTCAGTCACAGAAAGGTAAAGTACACTTATCCAAAGCCACGTGCCCATAGAGGCAGAACTAGAACTAAAGCCTTACTTTGCTGACTTGATGGCAAGCTCTGTTTCCACAAAGGCACATCTTTTAAAATACATTTATTTAATTAATTAAAATTGCCAAATTTAGTATTTGGAAACTCAATAAGGGTGTACTTCAACTATATGGAATTTTCCTGTGCTGAGTTATTAATCAACTAGTCCTTATTGAGCCTCTGTGTTGCTAAAAAAATAGTTTAGATCTGGTAGGTGTGTCAAAGAAGAAAGCATGATGCCTGACTCAAGAGACTGAACTTTTTAGAAGGGAAGGGACAATTTACATGTAAGAAACCAGAGTGATGCATAGCAGTGTGGGGGTGTGACAATGAGTCTTAGGATGTAGAAACCAACTCTAGGTGCTCTGGGAACTGAGAGATAAGAAACAGCCACCCGTGGCAAATGGGTGACACGGGGGTAAGGTGGGACAGGTCACCCTCGTTGCACCCAGAGGATAATACAGACTTTGGAAAAGACAACAAAGATATCCCAGATGCAAAGAACAAGATTAGAAAACACTTGAAGGGGACGGAAGCCTGGATCACATTTTCTAAACCATTCATTTGAACAGGTTATCTCACAAGTATGAGTTATTTATGAAAATAGGGGAGAGGGTGGTTACAGGAAATAGTAAAAATTTAGCCTGCCCTGGAAAATCTTAAACTGAAGGGAGGGGAGAATAAGGAAAATGGCCCAATTGTTCTAGAATAACACTGATAGAAATACAATGCATACCACACATATAATTTAAACTTTTCTAGTAGCCCCATTAAGAAAAAGCAAAATGCAAGAGATTAGAGGCATATCTCAGAGATACTGCAGGTCCCATTCCAGACCACAGTAAAGCACGGATCACAATAAAGTGATCCCAGTACATGTATAAGTTCTGTTTACACTATACTGTAGTCTGATAAGCGTGCAATAGCATGACGTCTGAGAAAAGTACGTACCTTAATTAAAACATACTTTATTGCTAAAAAAATGCTAACCATCATCCGAGCTTTCAGCAAGTCATAATCCCTGATCACACATCACCATAACAAATAGAGTCATAATGAAAAGGTTTGTAGTATTGCTAGAATTAACAAAATGTGTCACAGAGACACAAAGTGAGCAAATGCTGTTGGAAAAATGGCATCACCAGACCTCAATGCAGGGTTGCTACAAACCTTCACTTTGTTAAACATACACTATCTATGAAGCTCAATAAAATGACATATACCTGTAAGTTCATTTTAAAATATATTTTCTGGAATTTGATATATCCAAAATGTTATTTCAATATAGAAAAACTTGAGATACTTAACTTTTACTCATACTCTCAGACATCTAATGTGTATTTCACACTTAGAGCATATCTCAATTTGGATGCTAAATTCATCGGAAATATTTGATCTGTATTTAGATACTAAAAGATATATAACTGAAAAGATGAATTCACATACCAAAGTTGTTCCAAACATAAAGTTTTCCAGTAACTGAATCAAATACCAATCATCATTTTGTTAATATTTGCATCCACCTTGAAAAAACTGCTTCAGTTTTCAAATTTAAATGTCAACCAATTAAAATTAAATAAATTAAAAGTTCAATTCCTTGGGGCAGAGCAAGATGGCGGAGGAGTAGGAGGCTTGGATTTCGTCTGGTCTCAGGAATTCAGCTGAATAGGGATCAAACCATTCTGAACACCTACGAAATCAACAGGAGATCGAAGAAAAGAATAGCAACAACTCTCTGAACAGAAAAGCGACCGCTTTCTGGAAGGTAGGACGTGCGGAGAAGTGAATCCGAGGCGATATTCGGGAGGATAGACAGCGGGGGAGGGGCCTCCGTCGGCCGCTTCTGGCCAGTGATAGAGCCGTGGAGCACAAAATCGGAACTTGTAGAAGTCGGCTCCGCGGAGGGACGTCGCTCCAGTGGCTAAGCGGGAGGTGGAACCCTCGTGGGACAGTGTGGTCTCAGGACCCTCGGGGTCACAGAAAGACCGGGGGTGCCTGAGTGCGGCAGAGCTCCCAGGGATTGGAGCGGGGAAGCCGGCTGCAGAGACGGAGCCGAGGTGTGGGCTCTCAGCTCGGGGTTGCCATAAACTGTGATCGGTGACAGTCGGGCCACTGCTCCTCCAGCAGGGACCCAACAAGCGGCAGATCCGGGGAGACTCCCCTTCCTCCCCCGGGAGGAGCGGCGCAGGAGCGCACCGCAGGGATCTGCTGGGTTTGGAGACTCCACACGGGGTCGGGTGCCAGAGATAGAAACGCTCGGTCACAGGCTGGGTGAGCACGAAGTGCGGCCGGAGACCGGGGACACGGGAGTGATTGACTGCTTTTCTCTGGGGGCGCACTGAGGAGCAGGGCCCCGAGTTCTCGGCTCCTCCGGGGCGGAGATTGGGAGGCCGCCATTTTCACTGTCGTCCTCCAACACTGTATAGAAAGCTTGCAGGGAACAAAAGCTCCCGAGAGCAAAACCCGAGCAGATTGCTTAGCCCGGACCGACAAGGGCGGGGCAATTCCGCCTCCGGCAAAGACATTTGGGAACCACGGCAACAGGCCCCTCCCCCAGAAGATCAGCACGAACAGCCAGCAAGCCAAGACCAAGTTTGCCGATCAAGGAGAACGGGAGAACTCCAGCGCTAGGGGAATACTGCACATAGAATTCATGGCTTTTTTTACCATGATTCATTAGTCTTTCAAATTTAATTTTTTTAACTGTTTTTTTTTTATTTTTTTCCCTTTTTCAACCAACATCTTCTCAATCCCTTTTTTTAAAAAAAGTTTTATTTTTCATTTTCAGAGTCATATTTTATCCCTTCATAGCAGTTACCCTTATTTTTGGCATATATATATAAGTTGTTCTCTCTTTAAAATTTTGGGATACAGTTTCTTCTAACATATCAAAATATACCTTAAATCTCTAGTGTATGGCTTCGTTCTAGTCTCCTGCCTGATCACATTCTCTCCCCCTTTTTTCTCTTTCTTTCCTTTTTTTTAATCCTCTTCTTTCTTTTCTCAAACACCTTCTTATCAATTCCTTTTTTAAAATATTTTTATAATTTTCATCTTTACAGTCATATTCCATCCCTTCATTGTCTCAACCCTTATTTTGTATATATATAAGTCTTTCTTTCTTTAAAATTTTAGGAGGCACTTTCTTCTAACAGACCAAAATACACCCAAAGTCTAGTGTGTGGCACTGATCTATGCACCAGCCTGATCATACTTGATCATATTCTGTTTTTTTTGTTCTGTTTTTGTTTGTTTTTATCTTTTTCTTTTTTTTCTCTTTTTTCTTTCTTTCCCTTTCTATTACCCTGGTTTCAGGTCTTTTCTGAATTGATTAGAGTATATTTTCTAGGGACATTGTTAACCTGTTAACATTGTGTTCTCTCATTCATCTATTCTCCTCTGGACAAAATGACAAGATGAAAAAAGTCACCTCAACAAAAAGAACAAGAGGTAGTACCGTCTGCCAGGGACCTACTCAATACGGACATCAGTGCAATGTCGGACCTAGAGTTCAGAATCATGACTTTAAGGATACTAGCTGGGCTGGAAAAAAGCATGGAAGTTATTAGAGAAACCCTTTCTGGAGAAATAAAAGAACTAAAATCTAACCAAGTCGAAATCGAAACGGCTATTAACGAGGTGCAATCAAAAATGGGGGCACTAACGGCTAGGATAAATGAGGCAGAAGAGAGAATCAGTGATGTAGAAGACCAAATGATGGAAAATAAAGAAGCTGAGAAAAAGAGAGATAAACAACTCTGGATCACGAGGACAGAATTCGAGAGATAAGCGATACCATAAGACGAAACAACATTAGAATAATTGGGATCCCAGAAGAAGAAGAAAGAGAGAGGGGGGCAGAAGGTATATTGGAGCAAATAATAGCAGAGAACTTCCCTAATGTGAGGAAGGAAACAGGCATCAAAATCCAGGAGGCACAGAGAACCCCTCTCAAAATCAATAAAAATAGGTCAACACCCCGACATCTAATAGCAAAACTTACGAATCTCAAAGACAAAGAGAAAATCCTGAAAGCAGCTCAGGAGAAGAGATATGTAACCTATAATGGTAGAAACATTAGATTGGCCACAGACCTATCCACAGAGACCTGGCAGGCCAGAAAGGACAGGCATGATATATTCAGAGCACTAAACGAGAAAAATATGCAGACAAGAATACTATATCCAGCTAGGCTGTCATTGAAAATAGAAGGAGAGATAAAAAGCTTCCAGGACAAACAAAAACTAAAGGAATTTGCAAACACGAAACCAGCCCTACAAGAAATATTGAAAGGGGTCCTCTAAGCAAAGAGAGAGCCTAAAAGCAGCATAGACCAGAAAGGAATACAGAAAACATACAGTAGCAGTCACCTTACAGGCAATACAATGGCACTAAATTCATATCATTCAATAGTTACCCTGAATGTAAATGGGCTAAATGCCCCAATCAAAAGACACAGGGTATCAGATTGGATTAAAAAACAATACCCATCGATATGCTGTCTGCAAGAGACTCATTTTAGACCCAAAGACACCCCCAGATTGAAAGTGAGGGGGTGGAAAACCATTTACCATGCTAATGGACACCAAAAGAAAGCTGGGGTGGCAATCCTTATATCAGACAAATTAGATTTTAAAACAAAGACTGTAATAAGAGATGAGGAAGGACACTATATCCTACTTAAAGGGTCTATCCAACAAGAAGATCTCACAATTGTAAATATCTATGCCCCGAACATGGGAGCAGCCAATTATATAAGGCAACTAATAACAAAAGCAAAGAAACACAATGACAACAATACAATAATACTGGGGGATTTTAACACCCCCCTCACTGAAATGGACAGATCATCTAAGCAAAAGATCAACAAGGAAATAAAGACTTTAAATGACACACTGGACCAAATGGACTTCACAGACATATTCAGAACATTCCATCCCAAAGCAATGGAATACACACTCTTCACGAGTGCCCATGGAACATTCTCCAGAATTGATCACATCCTAGGTCACAAATCAGGTCTCAACCAGTACCAAAAGACTGGGATCATTCCCTGCATATTTTCAGACCACAATGCTTTGAAACTAGAACTCAATCACAAGAAGAAAGTCGGAAAGAACTCAAATGCATGGAGGCTAAAGAGCATCCTACTAAAGAATGAATGGGTCAACCAGGAAATTAAAGAAGAATTTAAAAAATTCATGGAAACCAATGAAAATGAAAACACAACTGTTCAAAATCTTTGGGATGCAGCAAAGGCAGTCCTGAGAGGAAAGTATATAGCAATACAAGCCTTTCTCAAGAAACAAGAAAGGTCTCAAATACACAACCTAACCCTACATCTAGAGGAGCTAGAGAAAAAACAGCAAATAAAGCCTAAACCCAGCAGGAGAAGAGAAATAATAAAGATCAGAGCAGAAATCAATGAAATTGAAACCAAAAGAACAGTAGAACAGATCAACGAAATTAGGAGCTGGTTCTTTGAAAGAATTAACAAGATTGATAAACCCCTGGCCAGACTTAGCAAAAAGAAAAGAAAAATGACCCAAATCAACAAAATCATGAATGAAAGAGGAGAGATCACAACCAACACCAAAGAAATACAAACAATTCTAAGAACATATTATGAGCAACTCTATGCCAGCACATTAGATAACCTGGAAGAAATGGAGGCATTCCTAGAGATGTATCAACTACCAAAATTGAACCAGGAAGAAATAGAAAACCTGAACAGATCTAGAACCACTAAGGAAATTAAAGCAGTCATCAAAAATCTCCCAACAAACAAAAGCCCAGGGCCAGATGGCTTCCCAGGGGAATTCTACCAAACATTTCAAGAAGAATTAATACCTATTCTCCTGAAACTGTTCCAAGAAATAGAAATAGGAGGAAAACTTCCAAACTCATTTTATGAGGCCACCATTACCTTGATCCCAAAACCAGACAAAGACCCCGTCCAAAAGGAGAATTACAGACCAATATCCTTGATGAACATGGATGCAAAAATTCTCACCAAAATACTAGCCAATAGGATCCAACAGTACATTAAAAGGATTATTCACCATGACCAAGTGGGATTTATCCCTGGGCTGCAAGACTGGTTCAACATCTGCAAATCAATCAATGTGACACAATACATTAACAAAAGAAAGAACAAGAATCATATGATCCTCTCAATAGGTGCAGAGAAAGCATTTGACAAAGTACAGCATCCTTTCTTGCTCAAAGCTCTTCAGAGGATAAGGATAGAGGGTACATACCTCAATATCATAAAAGCCATCTATAAAAAACCTACAGCGAATATCATTCTCAATGGGGAAAAGCTCTCGCTCAGGAACGCGGCAGGGATGTCCACTCTCACCACTGCTATTCAACGTAGTATTAGAAGTCCTAGCCACAGCAATCAGACAACAAAAAGAAAGCAAAGGCATCCAAATCGGCGAAGAGGAAGTCAAACTCTCACTCTTTGCAGATGATATGATACTGTATGTGGAAAACCCAAAAGACTCCACCCCAAAACTGCTAGAACTCATACAGGAATTCGGTAAAGTGGCAGGATATAAAATCAATGCACAGAAATCAGTGGCATTCCTATACACCAACAACAAGACAGAAGAGAGACAAATCAAGGAGTCGATCCCATTTACAATGGCACCCAAAACCATAAGATACCTAGGAATAAATTTAACCAAAGAGGCAAAGGATCTGTACTCAGAAAATTATAAAATACTTATGAAAGAAAGTGAGGAAGACACAAAGAAATGGAAAAACGTTCCATGCTCATGGATTGGAAGAACAAACATTGTGAAGATGTCAATGCTACCTAGAGCAATCTACCCATTCAATGCAATCCCCATCAAAATACCATCCACTTTTTTCAAAGAAATGGAACAAATAATCCTAAAATTTGTATGGAATCAGAAAAGACCCCGAATAGCCAGAGGAATGTTGAAAAAGAAAAGCAAAGCTGGCGGCATCACAATTCCGGACTTCCAGCTCTATTACAAAGCTGTCATCATTAAGACAGTATGGTACTGGCACAAAAACAGACACATTGACCAATGGAACAGAATAGAGAGCCCAGAAATGGACCCTCAACTCTATGGTCAACTCATCTTTGACAAAGCAGGAAAGAATGTCCAATGGAAAAAAGACAGTCTCTTCAACAAATGGTGTTGGGAAAATTGGACAGCCACATGCAGAAGAATGAAACTGGACCCTTTCCTTACACCACACACAAAAATAGACTCCAAATGGTTGAAAGACCTCGATGTGAGACAGGAGTCCATCCAAATCCCAAAGCAGAACACAAGGCAGCAACCTCTTCGACCTCAGCCGCAGCAACTTCTTCCTAGAAACATCGCCAAAGGCAAGGGAAGCAAGGGCAAAAATGAACTATTGGGATTTCATCAAGATAAAAAGCTTTTGCACAGCAAAAGAAACAGTCTACAAAACCAAAAGACAACCGACAGAATGGGAGAAGATATTTGCAAATGATATATCAGATAATGGGCTAGTATCCAAAATCTATAAAGAACTTATCAAACTCAACACCCAAAGAACAAATAATCCAATCAAGAAATGGGCAGAAGACACGAGCCAACATTTTTCCAAAGAAGACATCCAAATGGCCAACAGACACATGAAAAAGTGCTCCACATCACTCGGCATCAGGGAAATTCAAATCAAAACCTCAATGAGATACCACCTCACACCAGTCAGAATGGCTAAAATTAACAAGTCAGGAAATGACAGATGTTGGCCAGGATGTGGAGAAAGGGGAACCCTCCTACACTGTTGGTGGGAATGCAAGCTGGTGCAACCACTCTGGAAAACAGTATGGAGGTTCCTCAAAATTTGAAAATAGAGCTACCATACAATCCAGGAATTGCACTACTGGGTATTTACCCCAAAGATACAAATGTAGGGATCCAAAGGGGTACGTGCACCCCAATGTTTATAGCAGCAATGTCCACAATAGCCAAACTGTGGAAAGAGCCAAGATATCCATTGAGAGATGAATGGATAAAGAAGATGTGGTATATATACACAATGGAATATTATGCATCCATCAAAAGGAATGAGATCTTGCCATTTGCAACGACGCGGATGGAACTGGAGGGTGTTATGCTGAGTGAAATAAGTCAATCAGAGAAAGACATGTATCATATGACCTCACTGATATGAGGAATTCTTAATCTCAGGAAACAAACTGAGGGTTGCTGGAGCGGTGGGGGGTGGGAGGGAGGGGGTGGCTGGGTGACAGACATTGGGGAGGGTATGTGCTATGGTGAGCGCTGTGAATTGTGCAAGACTGTTGAATCACAGATCTGTACCTCTGAAACAAATAATGCAATATATGTTAAGAAAAAGAAAAGGAAGAAGATAGCAGGAGGGGAAGAATGAGTGGGGGGGATCGGAGGGGGAGACGAACCATGAGAGACGATGGACTCTGAAAAACAAACTGAGGGTTCTAGAGGGGAGGGGGGTAGGGGGATGGGTTACCCTGGTGATGGGTATTAAAGAGGGCACATTCTGCGTGGAGCAGTGGGTATTATGCACAAACAATGAATCATGGAACATTACATCAAAAACTAATGATGTAATGTATGGTGATTAACATAACAATAAAAAATTTAAAGAAAAAATATGTATATGTTTAGGGGTGCCTGTGGGCTCAGTTGTTGGAGCATGTGACTCTTCATCTCAGGGTCATGAGTTCGAGCCCCACATTGGGTGTAGAGATTACTTAAAAATAAAATTTTTTTTAAAGATTTTATTGATTTATTTGAGACAGAGAGAGAGAGCATAAGAGGGGGGAGGGGCAGAGAGCGAGAAAGAAGCAGACTCCCTGCTGAGCAGGGAGCCCCACACTGGGCTCAATTCCAGGACCCCAGGATCATGACCTGAGCTGAAGGCAGATGCTTAAGTGACTGAGCCACTCAGGTGCCCCTGAAAATAAATCTTTTTAAAAAATGTATGTTTATTTTTACACACAATTTTTAAAATTAAACTTTTTATTTTGAAATAATTGTAGATTCACAGGCAGTAATACAATAATATAGAGAGGTTCTTGTGTAGCCTTTATCTAGTTTCCCCCAATTGGTAACATTTGCAAAACTCTAGTACTATAGCTCAACTAGGATATTAACATGGATACAGTGAAGATACAGAACATTTCCTTAGATACAAGGATGCCCCCCAATCAGTTGCCTTTTTACAGCCACACCCACTTACCTCCCATAACTATTCCCTTCTTAATGCCTAGCAGCGGTTGTTAATCTGGGTTCCATTCCTCCATTCCTCCTTCCTTCCCTACCTCCCTTCCTTCCTCCTTCCTTCCCTCCTTCCCTTCCTTTCTTCCTTCCTCTTTCTCCTTCCTCCCTCCCTCCCTCCCTCCCTCCCTTTCTCTCTCTCTTTCCTTCCTTTCTTTCTTTTTCTTTCTTTCTTTCTTTTTTTCTTTCTTATGTTTTAAAGTAAGCCCTATACTCCACCTGGGGCTTGAACTCACAACCCCGGGAGCAGGAGTTGCGACTAAGCTAGCCAGGCGCCTGTGGTCTCCATTTCTATAATTTTGTTATTTTAACAATGTCATATAAATAAAATCATGCAGTATATTAAAAAAAAAAGTTCAATTCCTCAGGACCATTGGTCAAATTTCAAGGGTTCCTTCATACATGTGGCTAGTGGCTACAAGTTAGGCTATGCGGGTCTAGAGGTGTTCCCAGGTGACATAAGGCCCATGGATGGCAGACTCAAGAATATCTGGAGGGAAAATGCATATGAGCTAGGACATAGCACAGAGCCGCTCTATACTAGGTGCCAAGAAGGAAGAAGATATGACAAAAACCGATTTCTAGGAAGACTATAACAGAATAGAGAAATCGAGAAAGAAAAAAATACAACGAAGTCAGGGAGACAAACGGACAGTTTATCATAGTAAATAAAATGTGAAATAATGAGAACTAGAAGTGGAGGTGGGAAATAAGAATGAGGCGTAGGATCTGAGAAGCTCTTTGCTGGATAGATGAACTGACAAGGCTGAAGAATAAATAGGACACAGAAGAGCCCCAGTTGAAGACCTCAGAAGGACCTGGGTTTTGTTTGCTTTGTGTTATGTTGGGATTTTGTTTTGTGCTTGTTTTTTCTCTCTTCTATCTTCTATACACATTTAACAGGGGAAATTATATTCCATAGTGGTTTTCAGGAGTTCACAGACTTTCTTAAAAAGAATGTTTCTGTGCCTCTTTTATTTACTTATTTCTTTTTTAACTAATCTGTACACCCAACATGGGACTCAAACTCACCAGCCTGAGATCAAGAGTCACCTGCTCTACAGACTGAGCCAGCCAGGTGCCCCTGAAGTTCACAGATTACTTGAAGTACCTACTGAACTCTTGGGACTGTAATAGGTCAATTATTATGGAGAACAAGAAGGGAGGAAGGGAAGGAAGCAGACAGGAGAGAAGGGGAGGGAGAAGCAGAAGGAGACAAAGAGGCTATAAGTTTTAAGTTTAATATTTACCAATAAATAGATGATAGATCAAACCATTTGAGTGAGTGAGATCACCCAGGGAGGTATTTCGAGTGAAAAGACAGGGGCCACCCCAGGAACAATACATTTCTAGGGACAGAGAAGTTTTCAAAGGAATGCTTCCAATGGGCAAAGAGACTGAACCAGACAGGTTAGGTTTGCTCCATGGCCTCATTCACCCAACCAGCATTTACTGAGACAAAGGCCTAGGTGTTCACATTCTAGATACAAGCCAGGTGGGCTGCCCTGGAAGAGTGCACTGCTAGGCTCGCAGCCAGGACTGAACTCCGATTTTTAATGCTACCCTGGCGAACAATTGCAATTTTCTATTTGTTAGTTATGAAACTTCTATTTCCCCTGCCTTGTAATCTGAAGGAATGTGTAGTATTTTGAGTTCAAGCTGTGAAATACAACAGAGAAAATTACCCATTTTAGAAACATAATTCCTTCTATTGCATAACTGACTTTAAAAAAAAGACCTTTAAAGGAAGAATTTATTTATTAAATCTAACCATTTGCACAAAACAATGCTCTCCCTCAATTCAATCTTTACCTCTCTCCTCCCAAATTTTTCATAAAAGATAGAACTCAGCCTCATTAACTTTACACTTCTCTCAATGACATTCAAGATTTTGAAATCAGAGAACCATGGAACACACAATAAGGGAAAGCGGTTGCCTGGAGTGTCCTTTCTCCTCCACCTGACATCTCCTCCACATCATCTATGTGCCAGTTGAAACAGCCCTCTGGGAAAATGGAGCTGACTCGTGTGAAATTCTCTGTGCCCTTACGACACCTCTACTCTCTTAGAGAAATCTGCTTGCATTTTTCTTACCTGTGAACACATCTGCCTGTGCCAATCCTTCAGGGCAGGACCCGCATCATGCACATCTTTGTATCTCTGGAGATTAGTCCAGTAACTGCTCTAGGAAGTACCCAATAAATACGTGTGTAAGAAATAAAGAATGGGGGCGCCTTGGTGTCTCAGTTAGTTAAACGTCTGCCTTTGGCTCAGGTCATGATCATAGGGTCTTGAGATCGAGTCCTGCACTGGGCTCCTTGCTCGTCAGGGAGCCTGCTTCTCCCTCTGCCTGCTGCTCCCCCTGCTTGTGCTCGCTCGCTCTCTCTCTCTGACAAGTAAATAAATAAAATCTTTAAAAATATATATATATTAAAAAAAGAAATAAAGAATGGATATATAAATGAATAAGTGTTTGACTAAATTATAAGAAATGGATTCAGAGCTGGAATTCTTAGCTGTATTACCTTGAACAACTCATTCCAACTCTCTGAGCTTTCATTTCCTTATCATAAAAAAGATAAATAGTGGATTGCCTGGTGGACTTCTCAGAGCACTGGAAAGCAGCACATATGATAATGTTTGTGAAAGCTCCTGATAAATGGTAAGGTACTATGCAAATATAAGTTATTGTCTAGCGTCTTGACAGAGACATAAAAGCCTAGAATCTAGACAAGTGTAGAACGAGGATAGGAAATAAATTCCCTACATCTGGGAATGGTGTCATTGTTGACCCAGATCCCAAGAGAAAATCCTAAGAAACTTCCTTGACTCCTCCTTCTCCTCTCGCTTCTAACACCCAAATAGAACCAGTATCACCTGTTTCATCATCACTGGGGACAATACAGACAAAAACAAGTATACATTCAAGCCTCCACCCCTCCTGGTAGCAGCAAGTCCACTTCCTCCCTTTATATCATATCTCCCCATTATTGACCATGACCTCCAGGGATTACTCAATCCAAGGAGTGGGATCAGGGTGGGAAGGATGGTTTTGACTCTTCATATCAGTGGAGAACCATCTAGAGGACTGGTATCTGACAAGAGTTCTCACACAATTTTGCTATCGTAAACAGGTCCTGTACGATTGACTGCTGGAAAGACTGGTCAAGCACCCATCTCTGGTTTTGAGGAATGCCACACCATGCACCACAACAGACCAGGAAGTTAGGCCTGAAGGAGCCTCCAGCAGCAGCCAGACTATGCCCAAACCAGCCCTTGTCCATAAACTCCAAACACCTTGTCTCAGTGGTTGCTCAGAAGCCCCCTTGCTTCAGTCCTATTTACAGGATGCCACTGCTCATCTCTACCGCTAGTTCTCGAAGAGGTCTTCCTGGCCTATATTTATAGGTCTCCTTAACTTTGAACCTCGGCAAGCAGCATGGTGTTCCAGCACCTTTTCCCATACTGAATAACGGATGCCTTCTCCTCTGGATATTTACATAAATGGAGTTCAGTAGATTTTATAGAGCAATGAAGATCAGTTGCAAGGACACCACCCGCCCGCCATAGGTACCCCATTCAATATCTGCCTTGACAGGCCGTCTATCACGCAGGCAGTCACAGAGTTCTGCCATTTTGATGCCAAAATATTTCTCAGTTCCATTAATTTTCCTGGCCACTACCTTGTTCGGGCCTCATCTTTTACCTGCATTACTGTGGCAGCTTCCTAATGCCGCCTGCCTTTTATTACTGCACTCCCATCCACTCTCCTGATGGTAGCCAGAGTACGCTTTCCAGACACAGATCAGATCCTGTCCCCTCTTTGTTTATAACAAGTGCAGCCCTTCTCGTTGTCCACCTAGTGAACCCCCTGATGTGATTTTACAAGACCTTCATGATCTGGCCCCTACTTTTTGCTTCCTAATTTACTTTCCCTTTCTGGCAAATACTTCTCTCTCTCTCTCCTCTCTCCTCCCACCCTTTCCCATCTCCCACTTCCCAGCCTTTCCCATTCTTGTTCCCCAGCCTGAAATAATCTCCCTTCCATTCTTTACTGGTATACTTCCTACTGTCTTCATGTCACAATTTAAAGTCACTTCAGTGAAAGTCTTTGCTGATTCTCCAAGACTAGGTTAGAGTCATGTCTTGTATGCTCTCTTAACTATTGAAGTAACTTTATTGTATTATAACATCTATCATGTTTGTATTGTAATTGTCCATTTCATTTGTTCTGTCTTTTTGTGTTTCCCACCTAGAAGGGAAGTTCATTGTGGGGAGGGACTTTGTAAGAGTTTCATCCATAGGAGGTACAGAATGAAAATGCAACACAAATGAATAAAACCTAATAAAATAGGTAACTGAACTATTAAGTGTTGAGTGGTGGTAATAAATAGCCTTTGCTAGGGTTCAAATCCAATTAGATCTATATTCTACATTCTTGAAGTTTAAATCTAAAAAAGATAACTAGGAATAAAAATAAGTTAACTAGAACGACAGATGGCAATTATCTCAGCTATACAGATCTTTATATGAAAATAGTATTTTTATTAAAATGAATTTTATTATAGTTATAAAACATGTTAACATAAGGAGACTGGGGGAATAGTACACAGGAACTTTGCACTATTTTTGTAACCTTTCAGAACTCTAAAATGATCTAAAAAGTTTTTTAATATTTTTTTGTATGCAATCTCTTCTTCTTAGCCATGTAATCCTCTTCAAAAAAAATTCCACAAATATGTCAAGCCAAAGAGATGAGAATCTGAATATTTTCTGAAATTAGTATTGATCAATGATTTCAGAAATGTGTTCCGAGTGCCTAAGATATTCGGTTCATTGCATTACTAAAAGCGTCATAACGAGTTTGGTCTATTACAACTTTCTCTTCCTACTGTAAAGATAAAAGCAGATATAGAAAATTAAGGTATTTTACCATAAACAGCTTTGATTCTCAAAACTCCATAATGTCTACAATGACTAAAATACTATTTTTAGGTAAGAAACTAACTACGTCAGTGTAGCTGAAATACACTGCAATTGTACCACAGGTCAGTAATAGGTTATGTGTCTCAATTATAGAAAACCCTTAAGAGAGGGAGAAAAAAAATCTTGTGGAAAGCAAAGCTCCATGATGAGGGTATAAGCTTGATAAGGGCCAGCAAAGCAGGAGAAAAAGTGTCTAATTTCATGTTTTCATTACATCTTAAAATATCCAGAAAATACTGCCCTCTAACAAATTAACCCTGTCATACAGTTGACATCTTTATGACATCTGACAGGGCATAAAACATACCATAGAGGGGCACCTGGTGGCTCAGTTGTTAAGCGTCTGCCTTCGGCTCAGGTCATGATCCCAGGGTGCTGGGATTGAGCCCCACATTGGGCTCCCTGCTCAGTGGGAAGCCTGCTTCTCCCTCTCCCACTTGCCCTGCTTGAGTTCCCTCTCACGCTGTGTCTCTCTCTGTCAAATAAATAAATAAAATCTTTAAAAAACAAATACCATAGAATAAGACAAGATATTTAACATAATCTATGACACATATAACCTAGTTATTTTAAAAGATGATTATTTCAGTTCTCCGTTAGTCGGCTACAAATTCATAGAGTCACATAACCAGGCTGAGTTCAACTAATGTAGAGTGATATTAAATGGGGCTTTTCTTATCAGCTGGGGGTCCATGAAGCCCACAGAGCTGAGGTCCACGGGTATCTGGTATCCCATCATCCTAAAGACAGATGATGACGTAGTCACCTCTTGACTGGTTCAGTGACAATCACCTACCTCCAGCTTCTTTAGAAGAAACACTGAAAGATTTCTTAGGAAAATGAGAAGAGAGGTGATTTCTCAAAGTGAAAAGAAATGAGAGCATCCTGGCATTTTTCTTTTCTCTCTCATGGGGACATTCTCTCCTCCTTCAAACTACATCAAGGGGGTTAAGGGAGCAGCAGGAAACTCCTGTGAGAAGATGTGAGGCTAGGACTAGGGGAGAAGGAAAGGGACCGGTGAGCAGTGGGGAAGGCAGGGGAAGATGACATGTAAAAGTAGGGGCCAGATCATGAAGGTCTTGTAAAATCACATCAGGGGGTTCACTAGGTGGACAACGAGAAGCGCTGCACTTGTTATAAACAAAGAGGGGACAGGATCTGATCTGTGTCTGGAAAGCGTACTCTGGCTACCATCAGGAGAGTGGATGGGAGTGCAGTAATAAAAGGCAGGTGGCATTAGGAAGCTGCCACAGTAATGCAGGTAAAAGATGAGGCCCGAACAAGGTAGTGGCCAGGAAAATTAATGGAACTGAGAAATATTTTGGCATCAAAATGGCAGAACTCTGTGACTGCCTGTGTGATAGACGGCCTGTCAAGGCAGATATCGAATGGGGTACCTGTGGCGGGCGGGTGGTGTCCTTGCAACTGATCTTCATTGCTCTATAAAATCTACTGAATTCCGTTGGTTATGTAAATATCCAGAGGAGAAGGCATCCATTATTCAGTATGGGAAAAGATGCTGGAACACCATGCTGCTTGCCAAGGTTCAAAAGCCAGGAGTTAAAGGGGAGTCCTAAGAAGTCATTTCTCACCCTGGTCATGAAATGTAGCAGGGCTAAAGCTTCCGCCAAGATCTCCAAAGAGCTCATACACACAAGCTGTGAAATAAAGAGCCTGCATTTAGGAGCTCCTTCCGTGACAGAGGTACCACCAGCTACCAATCCAGAGGGACTGCTCTTTGCCTCAAGTTTACATGTCAGGAGCCAGCCAGGACAGCAGAGCATAGGATGGTCCAGAGTCGAGCCCATTCCCCTTCCTCACTGCTGCTCTGCAGAACTGGGGGCCAGGCCTCTGCTGAGAAGAGAAGGGAAAGGTCTGGATTGAAGGAGAGATTAATTTTTTAACAGGTTACATTTTAAAACATAAATGCATCCATCTTGTTTTTCAAAAAACACCATAAAAAGATCAAAAAGATCATTGGTGAAAAATCTTGCTCCCAGCTCTAAAAGAGGTGATTACCTTTGTTAGCTTCTGAATTAGTTTCTTACGCCTACTGTAACAAAGTGCCATAAACATGGTGGCTTAAAACAACAGAAATTTATTCTCTCAAATTTCTAGTGGCCAGAAGTCTGATCTCAGTGCCATTGAGAGGAAGTCAAGCTGTCAGCTGAGCCACACTCACTCCAGAGGCTCTAGGGGAGACTCCGCTCCCGGTCTCTTCCGGCTTCTGGCTTGCCTTGACTTGTGCCTACATCACTCCGTCGGCTGCCTCCCTGGTCACAGCGCCTTCACCTCTTTGGTGTATAATCAATCACTCACTGCCTCTCTCTTATAAAAAATGCTTGTGATGGCATTTAGAGCCCACCTGCATAATCCAGGAAAATCTCCTTAACTTAATCACATCTTTTGCCATATAAGTACCAATCATATTTTCCAGAGATTAGGAAGTGAGTGTATCTTTAGTGGCCATTACTTAGGCGACCACAGATTCCTACTCTCCAGATATAAGCAAATGCAAGCACATAGGAAAATATACCCACATTTTTTCACTTTCTACCACCAAAGGTAATTTACCATACATGTTCTGTATCTTGCTTTACTGACTGAACAACATATGTTGAGATCTTTCCCTATCCCTGCATAGAGAACAACCTCCATTTGTACAGGTGCATAGAGCACCACTGAATGCATGTATGCAATTTATTTCATCCATTCCATTCAGTTTTCATATTTTTAACATTATAAACAATGGCAAAGTAAACAACTTTGTAGGTGTGTACACATATACATAAGCACACATGCTTGAAAATAAAACTTCGGAATTTTAGAAATTCCTAAAAGTAGAATTTCTTTGTCAGAGGGCATGTGCATTGGGTTTTGTTGTTGTTGTTGTTGTTGTTATTCAATTAACATAGTGTTATATTAGTTTCATGTATATAATAATTCAACAATTCTATACACTACTCAGTGCTCATCAAGATAAGTGTACTCTTATTCCCCTTCATCTCGTTCACCCATCCCCCCACTGACCTCCCCAGTGGCAACCACCAGCTTGTTCTCTATAGTTATGAGTCTGATTTTTTGGTCTCCTTTTCCTTTGTGCATTTTTGCTTTTTAAATTCCACATGAGTGAAATTACGGTATTCATCTTTCTCTGACTGACTTCTTAGCATTAACCCTCTAGATCCATCCATGTCACTGCATATGGCAAGATTTCACCCTTTCTTATGGCTGAGTAAATATTCCACTGTATATGTGTGGGTGTATATTTATATACACCACATCTTCTTTATCCATTCATCTATCAATGGACACTTGGGTTGCTTCTCTATCTTGGCTATTGTAAATAATGCTGCAATAAACATAGGGGTGCACAAGTCTTTTTGAATTAGTGTTTCTGTTTTCTTTGGGTAAATATCCAGTAGTGGATTTACTAGATTGTATGGTAATTCTATCTTTAATTTTTTGAGGAACCTCCAGACTGTTCTACAGTGGCTACATCAACTTGCATTCCCACCAAGAGTGCACGAGGGTTCCTTTTTCTTCATATCCTGGCGAACACTTGTTTTTCTTGTGTTTTTCATTCTAGCTATTCTCACAAGTGTGAAGCAATATCTCATTCTTGTTTTGATTTACATTTTCCTGATGCCTAGTGATGTTGAACACCTTTTCACATATCTGTTGGCCAACTATATGTCTTTTTGGAAAAATGTCTATTCAGTCCTCTGCCCATTTTTAATTAGATTATTTGTGGGGTTTTTTTGGTTAAGTTCTTTATATAGTTTAGATATTAACCCTCTATTGGATACACCATTTGCAAATATCTTCTCCCATTCAGTAGGTTGTCTTTTCATTTTTTTTTTTTTTTTGATGGTTTCCTTCGCTGTGCAAAAACTTTTATTTTGGGGTAGTCCTAATAATAGTTTAATTTTGCTTTTGTTTCCCTTGCCAAAGGACACATATCTAGAAAAATGTCTCTACAGCTGATGTCAAAGACATTACTGCCTGTGTTTTCTTCTAGGAATTTTTCAGGTCTCACATTTAGGTCTTTAATCCATTTTGGGTTTATTTTTGTGTATGGTGTAAGAAAAGTGGTCGTTTCATTCTTTTGCATGTAGCTGTCTAGTTTTCCCAACACTATTTGTTGAAGAGACTTTTTTTTCCCATTGTGTATTTTTGCCTCCTTTGTCATGGATTAGTTGACCATAAAAATGTGGGCTTATTTCTGGACTCTATTCTGTTCCATTGATCTATGTGTCTTTTTGTGTCAGTACCATGCTCTTTTGATTATTATAGCTTTGTAGTACATTTTGAAATCTAGGATTGTGATACCTGCAGTTTTGTTCTTTTTCAAGACGCTTTGGCTATTCAGGGTCTTTGTGGCTCCATACAGATTATTTGTTCTAGTTCTCTGAAAAATGCTGTTGGTGTTTTGATAGGAATTGCATTAAATTTGTAGATGCTGTGGATAGTATGGACACTTTAACAATATTGGTTCTCCCAATCTATGAGCATGTCATGTCTTTCCATTTGTTTCTGTCATCTTCAATTTCTTTCATCAGTGTTTTTATAGTTTTCGGCATACAGATATTTCAAACTCCTTGGTTAAGTTTATCCCTAGATATTTTGTTCTTTCTGGTGCAGTTGTAAATGGGACTGTTCTCTTAATTTTTCTTTGTGCTACTTCATTATTAGTGTGTAGAAATGCAACAGATTTCTGTATATTAATTTTGTATCTTGCAAATTTACTGAATTCATTTATCAGTTCTAGTAGTTTTTTGGTAGAGTCTTAGGGTTTTCTGTATAGTATCATGTCATCTGCATTCTCCCCAAATCTCATGTGTTCACCAACCCCAAAGCTCTCTGAACTCAGTCCTTTTGGGTTTTAATGGAGGCTCTGTGACATAGGCATAATTGATTAGAGCACTGACCATTGGTAACTGAACTAAATCTACAGCCCCTCTCCCCCTCCCTGGAGGTCAATAGGTGGGACTGAAAGTTCCAACCCTCTAATCACATGGTTGGCTCCATTGGCATCCTTAGGTCCAAAAGTCACCTCATTAACACAACAAAAAACACCTTATCACCCTCATCACAGGAAATTCCAAGGGTTTTAGAAGCTCTGTGCCAGAAATGGGGACAAGGACCATATATATATATATATATATATTTCTGATTATGTATCACAAGATAACAAGGAGTTTTAACTCAGAGATAATAACAACATTAAAATAGTAAAACAGACACTTATTGGGAGTTTACTATGTGTCAGGTGTTTCCTAAACCTTTTATATGCATAATGTCATTTATGGTCCCCATTTTACAAGTGAAACAGGAATCCAGCTTCTGGCAAAAAACCTATGTGTGATTTTTCAGGCCCAACAAAGGCTTCACCTGGCAGGCCCCAAGAAGGAAAGGAAAGCTACCCTCATCACACCAGACAGTGTACAACCAATCCACTGCAACTCTGTGGAAGGAGTTGCAGTCCAGAACTCATTTATGTTGTTTCTGTATCTTGCCGGCTGTGAATAATGATGCAATGAACGTGGGACCACAGATATCTCTTCAAGATGGTGATTTTCTATCATTTGGATATAAATCCCCAAAGGGATTGCTGGATCATATGATTTTTAAATTTTTAATTACTTTCTATTTTTAATTTTTTGTTGACCCTCCATACTGTCTTCCATAGTAGAAGTACCAATTTATGTTCCCACCAACAATGAACAAGAATTCCCTTTTCTCCACATCCTCACCAATGCTTTTTTCTGATAGTTCATTGTTAGTGTATAGAAAAGGAACTGATTTTTGTATGTTGATTTTATATCCTGCAACATTACTGAATTTATTTGTTAGTTTTAACAGTTTTTTGGTAGAGTCATCAATGTTCTTTATATATAAGATCATGTTACTACAAGGAGAGATAATTTGACCTTTTCCTTTTCAATTTGAATGCTATTTATTTCTTTTTCTTGCCTAATTGCTCTGGCTAAGACTTCCAGTACTATCTTGAATAGAGGTAGTGAGAGTGGGAATCTTGTATTGTTCCTTACAGAAAAAGCTTTCAACTTTTCATTGTTGACCATGATGTTAGCTGTGGCTTTGTCATATATCTCCTTTATTATGTTGAGGCCATTTATTTCTATTCCTACTTTGGTGAGAGTTTTTATCACAAAAGGGTATTCAATTTTGTCAAATGCTTTCTCTGTTGTCATTGAGATAATCATGTGATTTTTATCCACCATTCTGTTAATGTGGCATATCACATTAATTGGTTTTCATCTGCTGAACCATATATTCCTTGCTTCCCAGGAACACATCCCATGGTCATGGTGTATGATCATTTACTCTGCTGCTGAATTTGTTTGCTAGTATTTTCTTGAGGATTTTTGAATTTATATTCATCAGGGACATTAGCCTGTAGTTTTCTTGTGGTGTCTTTGTCTGGCTTTGATATCAGAATAGTATTGGCTTCATAAAATGAGTTTGGAAATGTTCCCTTCTCTTTAATGTTTTGGAAGAGTTTGAGGATGTTTGGTGTTAATTCTTCTTTAAATATTTGGTAGAATTCACTGGTGTAGTTGTCTGGTCCTGGACTTTTCTTTGTTGGGAGGTTTTTTGATTACTTAATCCTCATCCTAGCTATAGGTCTATTTGAACTTTCTATTTCTTCATGATTCAGTCTTCTTAGGTTGTATATTACTAGGAACTTACTAATTTCTTCTCACTATCCAGTTTGTTGGCATATAATTGTTCAGAGTAGACTCTTATAATTCTTTTGATTTCTGTGGCATCAGTTGTAATGTCTCTTTTTTCATTTATCATTGTATTTATTTGAGTCTCCTCTTTGTTTCCCTTTGTCTAGCTAAAGGTTTGCCAATTTCATCTTTTCAAAAACCAACTTAGTTTTATTGATCTTTTCGATTGTCTTTCTAGTCTCTATTTATCTTTTGTTATTTCCTCCTTTCTACTAACTTTGGGCTTAGATTGTTCTTGTTTTCCTAGTTCCTCGTGGTGTAAAGTTGTTTGAGATCCTTATTTTTTTTCTTCAGGTAAATATTCATTGTTACAAACTTTCTTCTTAGCATCGTTTTTCATGCACCCAAAGTTTTGGAATCTTGTGCTTCCATTTTTGTTTGTCCCAAAATATTTTCTGATTTTCCTTTTGATGTCTTCTTTGACCTTCCGGTTGTTCAGGAATGCGTTTTTCAATCTCCACATATTTGTGAATTTTCCAGATTTTCTCCTGTTATTGATTTCCAGTCATACCACTGTGGTCAAAAAAGACACTTGATATGATTTCATTCTTCTTAAATTTGTTAAGACTTGTTTTGTGGCCTAACGTATGATCTATGCTAAAGAATGCTCCATGAGCCCTTGAGAAGAATTTTATTCTGTTCCCATTGCATGGAATGTTCTGTATATGTCTGTTAGGTCCATTTGATCTAATGTGTAGTTTAGGTCCAAAGTTTGGTTAATGATTTTCTATCTGGATGATCTCTCAATTGTTGAAAGTGGGGTATTGAAGTCCTCTACTATTATTGTATTACTATTTCTCCCTTTAAATCTAATAATTACTTTAGATATTTAATTGCTCTGATGTTGAGTGCATATATATTTACTATTGTTATTTCCTCTTGATGCATTAACCCCTTTATCATTATATAATGACCTTCTTTGTCTTTTATTACATTTTTGACTTAAATTATATTTTGTCTGACATAAAGTTATTACTGTTCTTTTTTGGTTTCCATTTGCACGGAGTACCTTTTTTTTCCATCCCTTTATTTTCAGCCTACATGTGTCCTTACTTGAAGTGAGTCTCCTGTAGGCAGCATATAGTTGGGTCTTGTTTGTTTGTGTTTTGTTTTTTTTATCGATTCAGCCACTCTGTCATTTGAGAATTTAGTTCATTTAAAGTAATTATTGATAGGTAAAGACTTACTATTGTCATTTAGACCACTGTTTTCTGGGAGTTTTATAGATCCTTTGCTCCTTCCTCTCTTGTTTTCTTCCTTTGTGATTTGATGATTTTCTATTGTGATATGCTTTGACTCCCCACCTTCTTTGCATCTATTTCTGTATCTATTATAAGTTTTTGCTTTTGGGTTACCATGAGGCTTACACAAAACATTTTATAACAGTCTATTTAAAGCTCAAACGGCTTAACTTTGCATACAAAAGCTCAACATTCTTTACTACCTCCCTCTCAATTTATATTTTTGGTGTGACAATTTACATCTTTTTATATTTTGTATCCATTAACAAATTATTGGAGCTAGTTATTTTCAATATTTTTGTCCTTTAACTTTTGCACTAAAATTATAAGTGATTCATACACCACTATTACAATATTAGTGCATTCTGAATTTGACTATACATTTACCTTTACCAGTAAGTTTTACACTTTGATATGATGTCATGTTACTAGTTAGTATCCTCTCCTTTCAACTTGAAGAACTCCGTTTAGCATCTCTTGTAAGGTAGGTCTGCTAGTGGTGAACACCTTCAGTTTTTGCTTGTCTAGGAATGATCTCTCCTTCATTTCTGAAGGATAACTTTGCTGGGTAAAGTATTCTTGTTTTTTGTTTTGTGTTTTTTTTTTTTTTCGTTTTAGCCCTTTGAATGTATCATCCCACTCTTTCCTGATCTGCAGAGTTGCTGCTGAGAAATCTGCCAATAGCCTTTTAGGGAGGTTCCATTGAACCTGGGGCCAGGGTTCATATGTGACAAATCTCTTTTGCTGCTCTCAAGATGCTGTCTTTGATTTTTGACAGTTTTATTATAATGTGTCTCAGTGACGTCTTCACTAGGCTGAACCTGATTGGGGACCTTGAAGCTTCATATACTTGAATGCCCTTATCTTTCCCCAGGTCTGGGAAGTTTTCAGCCATTATTTCTTTAAATAAGCGTTTTGCTCCTTTTTTTATTCTCTTTCTAGGATTCCTATAATGTGAATATTGTTTCACTTAATGTTGTTCTATAGTCCCATAGGCTTTCTTCCTTCACTCTTTTTCACTCTTTTTTCTCCTCTGACTGGATAATTTCAAATGACCTCCCTTCTAATTCACTGATTTTTTTTTCCCTTTTGCTTGATTGAGTGTGCTACTGAAGCTCTCTTCTGCATTTCTAAAATTTCAGTCATTTTATTCCTCTGCAAAATTTATTTGGTCTTTTTAGTGCTTTCTCTCTTTGTTGAACTTCCCATTTTGTTCTTTTATTGTTTTTCTGATTTTGTTAAAATTTCTAAGTTCTTCTGTAACTCTCTGAGCTTCTTTAGAACAATTATTCTGAATTCTTTGTCTGGCAATTTGTGGATCTCCATTTCTTTGGGGTCAGTTACTGAAAGCTTATTGTGTACTTTGCTGTTGTCATGTTTCCCTGACTCATAGCAATCCATGTAGCCTTGTGGTATGTGTCCGCACATTTGAAACAATCACTTCTTCCAGATTTTATGAATTGACTTTTGTTAAGAAAAACCTTCGCCTGTGGGTCAGGACAACAGAGCATGTTGTGGTTCTTGGTCTATTGGTATGGGACTCCAAGTGTGGGGGCATGTGGTACCTCTGGGCCTGGGGTGCAGCATAGTGTCTTATCAGCTCAGGCAGCTGGTTTCCACACTGACAATTGTATGGTCCTTTTCAGTGAGACATGCAAGGTGTCTGTGGTGGCTGCAGTGGCTGTTGGGGTCCTTAGTAGAACCTCCAGGTCCAGAGGCAAGGGACCAGAGCTGATGGTGTGCACATGACCAGCTGTGGGAAATGGCTACTGGTGCCTGTGTGGTGGCAGGGGCCGGCTGCAAGCATACAAGCAGTGGCAAGGGCCAAGGCCAATTTCAGAGTCCAGGGCCAATTGTGGACACGGAAGCATCTGTAGGGTCCCAGGGTGTTTAGCATGCCCTTGCATAACTGCAGGGGCTAGCCAAAGGTACATGCATGGCAGCAGGGTCCAATGAAAGGAATCAGGGCCACTGATGTGCACGTATACATCTGCAGGGGTTAGCTACAAGCATATTTGTTGATATAGGCCTGTGACAGGGTCAGGGCCAGCTCCAGGCACCCAAGTAGCTGTGAGGCTCTTGATGTGCACTCATGCTACTTACTATAGGGGCTAGTCCTACACACACACACACACACACACACAGCAGTGAGGATCAGCAATAGGAGTTGAAGTAAGCAACATACAGGTGCACAAGTACAGGGGTTAGCCGCTAGTGCCATGAGGTGGTATAGGCCTATGACAGGGGTCGGGACCAGCTCCTGGCACACAAGCAGCTGTTGCTGTGCACTCATATGGCTGCAGGGGTTAGCTGTGGGCAAGTCAACTGTGAGCAAGGAGCTGTGGAAAGTGGTGACGGAAGTCAGGCTGGCAGCATGCAGGTGCAGGGCAGCTGTATTGCTGAAGCTTAAGTGGACTCCTGAGGTCTTCCAGAGCTATTCTCACTTGTGGATAGCTGTCTAATTGTTGTTCTTTGTGTGGGGATGGAGACTTGGGTCTCCTACTCCACCATCTTGGTGAAGTCACCCTGTTGTCATGCATTTAAGTTCCACAAATGATTTCAACTCAAGACATGACAATTACTGTTTTATACAATATTTATTCATGTATAATTTACTCATTATATATCTTTTCATATGTTCTTCATTCCATCCTGCATTTTTGTTTCCATACAGTTTCATTTTGGTCCTGCCTAAAGAAATCCTTTTAATATTTCTTTTACAACAGGCCTGCTAGAAATAATTTCTCTATGTCTTTATCTTCATTTTTGAAGCACATTTTGGCTACACATAGAATTCTAGGCTCAGTTTTTTTTATAAGCAGTTTAAAAATGAAATTCCATTGCATTCTGGTTTCAGTTGTTTCAGGTGGCTGTCAGTTAATACTGTTCTTCTTTTAACTACTTTTAAGATTTTCTAATTGATTCTTATCTTTGCTTATCAGCTGTTATTCCACAATCCGCATGTGGTTTCCTACTTTTTTTTTTTTTTCTTCCTTATCTGGAGTTTTCTGAATTTCCTGAATCTCTTGGTTGATATCTTTCATCAGTTTGGAACAGATTCCCAGCTCTTTTAATAATGCATTTGCCTCAATCTCTCCTTTTCCTCTTGGAATTCAATTACATGAATTTGAGTATATCTCATCTGTCTCTTACATTCTATTCTTTTTTTCCACCTTTTTTCCCCTCTGCTTCAGTCTGAGTATTTTCTATTGGCCCATATCCCAGTTCACTAGTTCTACATTCTGCTATGTCCCCTGTATTGCTAAACTCATACTTCTTACAATTTCAGATACTGCATTTTTCAGTTCTAATCTATTTGTTTATAACGATTCCAATTGTTTTACATATCCATCCTTCCATATATTTTGTCCTTTTCCTCTACTTTGAGTATAACATATTTTAGAGTTCCTATCCACTAACTTCAATATCAGCCACACCTGTGGATCTGCATCTTTTTTTCTTCTTAATTACTATACAGTCTTGCCTCTTTGCTTATGTAGAAATTATTTTAATGTGTGCCAGATAGTATGTATAGGAGAACCACAGAGGTTCCATGGAAAAGAGAGTTTCTCTTTGATTTCATTAGCCAATTAGGTTGAATAGCTAATCAGCTCAATCCAATCAGAAACTGAGCTTGATTGGGGCCCTGCTGCCAGTTTAGTAAGACTCAATCTACTTCTGGTCTGTTCCTGTTCCTAGATTCTGGAAGTACAGATCTCAGCCCTAGAAGCTAACAGAGAGACGGTTCTGACCTTCAGAAGTTTACAGCTTGGCCCTTTAAGCCTCCTACTTCACTCAGCTTCAAAACTTGGCAAATGTCTTGAAGGGGAAACCAGTCATGTGTTTGAAGCAAAGCTCCTCCCTGGCAGCAGTGTACAACTGAAAGAGATTTCAGATTTCCTTTTAGAAGTTTTTGTGCTAGCTGCCCCATTTCTGGTGCAGCCAAAGAACTATGAAAATATCACATAATCAAAATTATGTGCATTTAAGCCTCCTTAATGTGTCAATTCATCACTACAGCATTATGCAACTCCTAAAAGACTGCTGACTTCAAGCAGAAGCCCTTTGCCTGGACCAAGCCTGATCCAAAGGCTGCCCTCGATAAACAAAAGGCTGGAATTATCGAGTCACTTTGGAATAATTTTCCTTTTTCCGTATTTTTAATCTAGCCAGTCCTTGTTTCCACAGCTTTCTGAATCCTTTAAAATGTGATCTTTGTAATGTATCCAGTTTCACCTAACAGGAGAGTGGGCCTGTGGCAACCTATTTCATTTCACTGTTACATGGAAGTCGAGTTTTTTCAATGCAGTTTTACTTTGTGTTTTGCTTAGTGTGTGAAGTTCCACACGTTGTTAAATGTATTTGTATTTTCTTTCCCACTAATTTTAAAGTTTCTTTGGCTCCTTTTCTATTGATTTCTTTCCTTTATCATTTTCAAGACATTTTCTCTGTATTATGGATATTTGTTTTTATTTTAAGAAATGTCATAAATAGATTAGGGGCAGAGCAAGATGGTGGACCTGGATTTTGTCTGGTCTCAGGAATTTAGCTGAATAGGGATCAAACCATTCTAAACACCTACGAACTCAACAGGAGATCGAAGAAAAGAAGAGCAACAATTCTCTGAACAAAAAAGTGACCACTTTCTGGAAGGTAGGACTTGCGGAGAAGTGAATTCGAGGTGATATTTGGGAGGATAGATGGCGGGGGAGGGGGCTTCCATTGGCCGCTTCTGGAAAGTGAGAGATCAGCGGAGCACAAACTCGGAACTTTTAGAAGTGGCTCCGCTGAGGGACATCGTTCCAGTGGCTAAGCGGGGGGTGGAACCCTCGCAGGACAGTGTGGTATCAGGACCCTCGGGGTCACAGAAAGACCGGGGGTGCCTGAGTGAGGCAGAGCTCCCAGGTATCAGAGTGGGGAAGCCGGCTGCAGAGACGGAGCCGAGGAGCGGGCTCTCAGCTCGGGGTGGCCATAAACTGTGATTTGCAGGACAGTCGCACCACTGCTCCTCCAGCAGGGACCCAACAAGCAGCAGATCCAGGGAGACTCCCTTTCCTCCCCTGGGAGGAGCGGCGCAGGAGCGCACCGCAGGGATCTGCTGGGTTTGGAGATAGAAACGCTGGGTCAGAGACCGGGTGAGCACGGAGTGCTGCCGGAGACTGGGGAGACGGGAGTGACTGACTGCTTTTCTCTGGGGGCTCACTGAGGAGCAGGGCACCGAGTTCTTGGCTCCTGCAGGTGGAGACTGGGAGGCCGCCATTTTCACTCTCGTCCTCCAAGGCTGTGCCCAGAGCTTGCAGGGAATGACAGCTCCCGAGAGCAAACCCGAGCAGATTGCTTAGCTCGGACTGGCAAGGGTGGGGCATTCCGCCTCCAGCAAAGACATTTGGCAACCAAGGCAACAGGCCCCTCCCCCAGAAGATCAGCAAGAACAGCCAGCCAAGACCAAGTTGACGAATCAATGAGAACAGGAGAACTCCAGCGCTAGGGGAATACTGCACATAGAATTCAGGGCTTTTTTACCATGCTTCATTAGTCTTTCAAAGTTAATTTTTTTAACTGTTTTTTTTTTTAAATTTTTCTTTTTCCCTTTTTCAACCAACATCTTATCAATTCCTTTTTTAAAAAAAAATTTTTATTTTTCATTTTTAGAGTCATATTCTATCTGTTCCTAGTAGTTACCCTTATTTTTGGCATATATATATATATAAGTTGTTCTCTTTAAAATTTTGAGATACAGTTTCTTCTAAGAGACCAAAATATACCCTAAATCACTAGTGTATGGCTTCGTTCTAGTCTCCTGCCTGATCACATTCTCTCCCTTTTTTCCCTTTTTTTTAAATCTTCTTTCTTTTTTCAAACAACTTCTTATCAATTCCTTTTATAAAATCTTTTATACTTTTCATCTTCACAGTCATATTCCATCTCCTCATTGTATCAACCCTTATTTTGTACATATATAAGTCTTTCTTTAAAATTTTAGGAGGCACTTTATTCTAACAGACCAAAATACACCCAAATTCTAGTGTATGGCACTGATCTATGTACTAGCCTGATCATATTTGATCATATTCTATTTTTTTTGTTTTCTTCTGTTTTTGTTTTTATCTTTTTCTTTTTCTTTTTTTTTTTCTCTTACTTTTTTCTTTCTTTCCCTTTCTTTTCCCCTGGTTTCAGGTCTTTTCTGATTTGTTTAGAGTATATTTTCTGGGGACGTTGTTAACCTGTTAGCATTTTGTGCTCTCATTCATCTATTCTCCTCTGGACAAAATGACAAGACAGAAAAAAATCACTTCAGCAAAAAGAACAAGAGGTAGTACCATCTGCCAGGGACCTACTCAATACGGACATTAGTACGATGTCGGGCCTAGAGTTCAGAATCATGAGTTTAAAGATACTAGCTGGGCTTGAAAAAAGTGTGGAAGTTATTAGAGAAACCCTTCCTGGAGAAATAAAAGAACTAAAATCTAATCAAATCGAAATCAAAAAGACTATTAATGAGGTGCAATCAAAAATGGGGGCACTAACTGCTAGGATAAATGAGGAAGAAGAGAGAATTAGTGATATAGAAGACCAAATGACGGAAAATAAAGAAGCTGAGAAAAAGAGAGATAAACAACTTCTGGATCACGAGGGCAGAATTTGAGAGATAAGCAATACGGTAAGACGAAACAACATTAGAATAATTGGGATCCCAGAAGAGAAGAAAGAGAGAGAGGGGCAGAAGGTATATTGGAGCAAATTATAGCAGAGAACTTCCCTACTGTGGGGAAGGAAACAGGCACCAAAATCCGGGAGGCACAGAGAACCCATCTCAAAAACAATAAAAATAGGTCAACACCCTGACATCTAATAGTACAACTTATGAGTCTCAGAGACAAAGAGAAAATCCTGAAAGCAGCTCGGGGGAAGAGATATGTAACCTATAATGGTAGAAACATTAGATTGGCAACAGACCTATCCACAGAGACCTGGCAGGTCAGAAAGGACAGGCATGATGGCTTCAGAGCACTAAATGAGAAAAATATGCAGCCAAGAATACTATATCCAGCTAGGCTGTCATTGAAAATAGAAGGAGAGATAAAAAGCTTCCAGGACAAACAAAAACTAAAGGAATTTGCAAACACGAAACCAGCCCTACAAGAAATATTGAAAGGGGTCCTCTAAGCAAAGACAGAGCCTAAAAGCAAAATAGACCAGAAAGGAACACAGACAATATACAGTAACAGTCACCTTACAGGCAATACAATGGCACTAAATTCATATCTTTCAACAGTTACCCTGAATGTAAATGGGCTAAATGCCCCAATCAAAAGACACAGGCTATCAGATTGGATTAAAAAACAAGACCTCTTGATATGCTGTCTGCAAGAGACTCATTTTAGACCCAAAGACACCCCCACATTGAAAATGAGGGGGTGGAAAACCATCTACCATGCCAGTGGACACCAAAAAAAGGTGGGGTGGCAATCCTTATATCAGACAAATTAGATTTTAAACCAAAGACTGTAATAAGAGATGAGGAAGGACACTATATCCTACTTAAAGGGTCTATCCAACAAGAAGATCTCACAATTGTAAATATCTAAGCCCCGAACATGGGAGCAGCCAATTATATAAGCCAATTAATAACAAAAGCAAAGAAACACAATGACAACAATACAATAATAGTGGGGGACTTTAACACCCCCCTCACTGAAATGGACAGATCATCTAAGCAAAAGATCAACAAGGAAATAAGAACTTTAAATGACACACTGAACCAAATGGACTTCACAGACATATTCAGAACATTCCATCCCAAAGCAACGGAATACACATTCTTCACGAGTGCCCATGGAACATTCTCCAGAATAGATCACATCCTAGGTCACAAATCAGGTCTCAACCGGTACCAAAAGACTGGGATCATTACCTGCATATTTTCAGACCACAATGCTTTGAAACTAGAACTCAATCACAAGAGGAAAGTCAGAAAGAACTCAAATACATGGAGGCGAAACAGCATCCTACTAAAGAATGAATGGGTCAACCAGGAAATTAAAGAAGAATTTAAAAAATTCATGGAAACCAATGAAAATGAAAACACAACTGTTCAAAATCTTTGGGATGCAGCAAAGGCAGTCCTGAGAGGAAAGTATATAGCAATACAAGCCTTTCTCAAGAAACAGGAAAGGTCTCAAATACACAACCTAACCCTACACCTAAAGGAGCTGGAGAAAAAATAGCAAATAAAGCCTAAACCCAGCAGGAGAAAAGAAATAATAAAGATCAGAGCAGAAATCAATGAACTAGAAACCAAAAGAACAGTAGAACAGATCAACGAAACTAGGAGCTGGTTCTTTGAAAGAATTAACAAGATTGATAAACCCTTGGCCAGACTTATCAAAAAGAAAAGAGAAATGACCCAAATCAACAAAATCATGAATGAAAGAGGAGAGATCACAACCAACACCAAAGAAATACAAACAATTGTAAGAACATATTATGAGCAACTCTATGCCAGCAAATTAGATAACCTGGAAGAAATGGGTGCATTCCTAGAGATGTATCAACTACCAAAATTGAACCAGGAAGAAATAGAAAACTTGAACAGACCTATAACCACTAAGGAAATGGAAGCAGTCATCAAAAATCTCCCAACAAACAAAAGCCCAGGGCCAGATGGCTTCCCAGGGGAATTCTACCAAACATTTCAAGAAGAATTAATACCTATTCTCCTGAAACTGTTCCAAAAAATAGAAATAGGAGGAAAACTTCCAAACTCGTTTTATGAGGCCACCATTACCTTGATCCCAAAACCAGACAAAGACCCCATCAAAAAGGAGAATGACAGACCAATATCCTTGATGAACATGGATGCAAAAATTCTCACCAAAATACTAGCCAATAGGATCCAACAGTACATTAAAAGGATTATTCACCACGACCAAGTGGGATTTATCCCTGGGCTGCAAGGTTGGTTCAACATGCGCAAATCAATCAACATGATACAATATATTAACAAAAGAAAGAACAAGAATCATATGATCCTCTCAATAGGTGCAGAGAAAGCATTTGACAAAGTACAGCATCCTTTCTTCATCAAAAGTCTTCAGAGGATAGGGTTAGAGGGTACATACCTCAATATCATAAAAGCCATCTATGAAAAACCTACAGCCAATATCGTTCTCAATGGGGAAAAGCTGAGAGCTTTCCCCCTAAGGTTAGGAATGCGGCAGGGATGTCCACTATCACCACTGCTATTCAACATAGTATTAGAAGTCCTAGCCACAGCAATCAGACAACAAAAAGAAATCTAAGGCATCCAAATCGGCAAAGAGGAAGTCAAACTCTTTTTGCAGATGACAATTTATGTGGCAAACCCCAAAGACTCCACCCCAAAACTGCCAGAACTCATACAGGAGTTCAGTAAAGTGGCAGGATATAAAATCAATGCACAGAAATCAGTGGCATTCCTATACACCAACAACAAGACAGAAGAGAGACAAATCAAGGAGTCGATCCCATTTACAATGGCACCCAAAACCATAAGATACCTAGGAATAAATCTAACCAAAGAGGCAAAGGATCTGTACTCAGAAAATTATAAAATACTCATGAAAGAAATTGAGGAAGACACAAAGAAATGGAAAAACGTTCCATGCTCATGGATTGGAAGAACAAACATTGTGAAGATGTCAATGCTACCTAGAGCAATCTACCCATTCAATGCAATCCCCATCAAAATACCATCCACTTTTTTCAAAGAAATGGAACAAATAATCCTAAAATTTGTATGGAACCAGAAAAGACCCCAAATAGCCAGAGGAATGTTGAAAAAGAAAAGCAAAGCTGGCGGCATCACAATTCTGGACTTCCAGCTCTATTACAAAGCTGTCATCATCAAGACAGCATGGTACTGGCACAAAAACAGACACATAGATCAATGGAACAGAATCAAGAGCCCAGAAATGGACCCTCAACTCTATGGTCAACTCATCTTTGACAAAGCAGGAAAGAATGTCCAATGGAAAAAAGACAGTGTCTTCAACAAATGGTGTTGGGAAAATTGGACAGCCACATGCAGAAGAATGAAACTGGACCCTTTCCTTACACCACACACAAAAATAGACTCCAAATGGATGAAAGACCTCGATGTGAGACAGGAGTCCATCCAAATCCTAAAGCAGAAAACAAGGCAGCAACCTCTTCGACCTCAGCCGCAGCAACTTCTTCCTAGAAACATCACCAAAGGCAAGGGAAGCAAGGGCAAAAATGAACTATTGGGATTTCATCAAGATAAAAAGCTTTTGCACAGCAAAAGAAACAGTCCCCAAAACCAAAAGACAACCGACAGAATGGGAGAAGATATTTGCAAATGATATATCAGATAAAGGGCTAGTATCCAAAATCTATAAAGAATTTATCAAACTCAACACCCAAAGAACAAATAATCCAATCAAGAAAGGGGCAGAAGACATGAGCACACATTTTTCCAAAGAAGACATCCAAATGGCCGACAGATACATGAAAAAGAGCTCAACATTGCTCGGCATCAGGGAAATCCAAATCAAAACCTCAATGAGGTACCACCTCACACCAGTCAGAATGGCTAAAATTAACAAGTCAGGAGACGACAGATGTTGGCGGGGATGCGGAGAAAGGGGAACCCTCCTACACTGTTGGTGGGAATGCAAGCTGGTGCAACCACTCTGGAAAACAGTATGGAGGTTCCTCAAAAAGTTGAAAATAGAGCTACCATACGATCCAGGAATTGCACTACTGGGTATTTACCCCAAAGATAGAAATGTAGGGATCCGAAGGGGTATGTGCACCCCAATGTTTATAGCAGCAATGTCCACAATAGCCAAACTCTGGAAAGAGCCAAGATATCCATCGACAGATGAATGGATAAAGAAGAAGTGGTATGTATATACAATGGAATATTATGCAGCCATCAAAAGGAATGAGATCTTGCCATTTGCAACAACGTGGATGGACCTGGAGGGTGTTATGCTGAGCGAAATAAGTCAATCAGAGAAAGACATGTATCATTTGACCTCACTGATATGAGGAATTCTTAATCTCAGGAAACAAACTGAGGGTTGCTGGAGTGGTGGGGGTTGGGAGGGATGGGGTGGCTGGGTGATAGACATTGGGGAGGGTATGTGCTATGGTGAGCGCTGTGAATTGTGCAAGACTGTTGAATCACAGATCTGTACCTCTGAAACAAATAATGCAATATATGTTAAGAAAAAAAAAAAGAAGATAGCAGGAGGGGAAGAATGAAGGGGAGTAAATCACAGCGGGAGACGAACCATGAGAGACGATGGACTCTGAGAAACAAACTGATGGTTTTAGAGGGGAGGGGGTTGGGGGGATGGGTTAGCCTGGTGATGGGTATTAAAGAGGGCACGTTCTGCGTGGAGCACTGGGTGTTATGCACAAACAATGAATCATGGAACACTACATCAAAAACTAATGATGTAATGTATGGTGATTAACATAACAATAAAAAAAATTAAAGGTAAAAAAAAGAAATGTCATAAATAATGTTTTTCTAGTGTTGTCTTTTGACTTTTTTTAAAATAAAGGTGTTTTGACTTTCTTTTAATGTGAACAAATTTTACAGCTTCTGGATTTTGTGAAATAGATTGATAAGTCTTCCCCACTCCAAGTTAACCTGGAAAGCATCCCTTGTTTTCATCTAATCTGCTTTTTTTCTTTTTTATGCTTGAAACTTTGACCTATATCAAATTAATCCTGGTAATAGGCACATTCTCCCCTTTCTCCCCCAGGCAGCTACTTGGATTTCCTAAGACCATATTTTCCTCACTGAAGTGGAATGTCATCATTACATCCTTACCTGGCAAAACAAAAATTTGTCAAATATATGCTCGTCACTGCAATTCCTAAAATTACACCTGCTTACATGATCAAAGTCTAAAAACCACTGATTGAAGAACTAAGTACAAGCCTCTCAATGTGACATGGGAACATGGAAATCCTCCCCTCTACCACACACACACAAACACACCAAGGTTGGTTCTTTACTTGAATTCTTTACAACTACATTTCATTCATTAATATTTTCTTTTTTTAAAAAAATTACACTAATATTAGTTAAGTACCAATTATGTGCAAAGTACTGTGCTAGACAGGATATAAAGTTGATCAAGACAGAAAATGGACTTTGCCCACAAGGAAGTTAAGAGTATGAGGTTTTACATTTTGGAGTTAACAGCCCTGATTTCAAATTGGAGTTAACTATAGTACCTGCCTATAAATACTTAATGATTAAATTATAATTACAGTCGCTGGAAAGAAGTATAGTGTACTACAAAAGTCTATACAGGGGGACTTGACCCGGTCTTGGAGGGTCAGGGGTTTCCATGAAGACGTAAATTAAGAACTGAGATTTGAAGGGTGAGCATGAAATGAGGTGAAGGAAGGTAGGATTGGAGAGAGAGCAGCATAGGTAATAGGAAGAGCATGTGCACAGTTTGAGGTAGAAAGCACAATGCCATGCTTGAAGAAATGATGGGATGTCAATGACTAGTGTCCACAGGGACAGAAGTAGAATCCTAACTAAGTGCATGAGGTAGGCTAGATGACACCATACACCTAATATGCCACACAGAGATTCTGATTTTATTCTAAAAGTAATTTGGGAAGCTAGTGAATGAACACTGAAAGAATGGAGAGATGAGTGGTTTTTCTGATCAGATTTGTGCTTTGACAATTGTTTGCTGTTTGGAGAACAGGACTAGAAGGAAGCAAGAGTAAAATCCTGGAGACAAGTTGGAAAGCTGCTGAAATAATCCAGGTGAAAAATAATGGTAGCATGGAATAGAGAAGTAGCAATGAAAACGGGGAAAAGAAACTTGATAAAATTAAAAGATTTAGGAGGACAGATTGACCAAATCTTTAACACTAAGAACCATCTGCCTTTAATCCTATGCAAACATCTTGCTATTTTTTCATGGCCTTCACAATGACCTACCCTCCTTCCTCCAAAATATCCTTGATTTTTTTAATTTTTAAAATGATTGTAATGGATAATAAGTCTTGTATTAGTTTCCTAGGGCTGCCAAAACAAGATGCCACAAACTGAGTGGCTTAGAACAACAGAATATATTGTTTCACAGTTCTGGAAGTTAGAAGTCTGAAATCAAGAAGCAGGCAATGTCATGCTCCCTCTGAAATCTGTAGGAGTCCCTTCTAGCTTCTGGTGGTTCACTGGCAATCTTTGGCATTCCCTGGCTTGTAGTTACACAACTCCAATCTCTGCCTATGTTGTCACATTACATTCTTCCTGTGTCTTCACACCTTATAAGTTATGAACGCCAGTCATATTGGATTAGGGACCCACCCTACTCCAGAATGATCTCATCTCAACTTAACTAATCACATCTGCAATGACTCTATTTCCAAACAAAGTCACATTCTATGGTACCAGGGTGGTGGGGGGAGGGGTGTTAGGACGTCAATGTATCTTTTTGGGAGAACACAATTCAACCTGTAACAAATGCCTATATAAAAACATTTAAGTAGTAGTAAACAGTGAAAAGTCTCCCTGTCATAACCCAGGCCTAAGCCAATCCATACAGGGTATTCAAATGGCCATAGACCATTTCAGGACTGAATGTGTGACTAAGTGTGGGCAGTAAGGCATGAGGCAAGATTTTCCTTTGGAAAAGAAGGTTCCTTGCTCTTCTGTAAGCTCTTTCTGGATGGAGTCATGTGCAGAGGTATATCTGGAAGTGTTGCAGCCTTTCTGTACTGTGTGGGGAGCCAACCTTAGAATGAAGATGAGAACATCCTTGATATCCTGCTGAGCGGCTAAATCAAACTGACTCAAGCCTGCATACCACCCACGAGTTATAGTAATCAGGACATCTTTTTCACTGGTAAATTTGTTTTGAGTTGAGTATTCTTTCACTATAAGTCCTAATGGATAAAGGGTGCCATTAGGCATTGTACAATCATCATCTTTCCATTGCTTCAGTGTTCAGAGTAATTTTTCACTGTTAGGAATTAAAGAAAAGATATCCTTCCACAATGATTATGGACATTAGGCATGGAAGATAACCTAAATTGGAAAATGTCAAAGAAGAAAGTAAGAGTCTTACGTACCCTTCGGAACACAGATAATGCAAGGCAATACTTCTGTACAGAGTTTGTATCAATGGAAGCACAATACCAGCAGAGATGGATTACTTTGTATTTAACCATTCAAAAAAAAGCTCATCAGACTGTGAGAACATATGGAATGACAACAAAACTATACTTTGAAAACTTGAATTTTCCCCAACATACAAGCCTTGACTTTGACAATACCATAGAGTGGCTTATCACCCTTGATTATGAGTGGAGTCCGTGAATCAGCAGCATCAACATCATCTGTGAGCTTGTTAGACCTGCGCGGTCTCAGGCCCCACCCTAGACCTGCTGAATCAGAATGCAGAATTGAACAAGATCCCCAGGTGATTTATATGTACATTAAAGCTTGAGAAACAATGGGATATTACATTGTTAAGAGAAAGATGCACTGACAAAGAAAAATCTGTGAAGCTGTGCCCCCTGAAATGGTCAAGTTAATTTGCTGCTTCTAGTAAAGTGGTAGCTCTCAACCCTGGATGCACATCAAAATCACCTGGAGCTTTGAAACCTTTGCCAAGGCCCAAGGCAGAACCTAGAGCAACTGGATCAGAATCTCCCAGGTGGGCATAGGATCAGCAAATTGCTCTATGAAGTCCTCAGGTGATTCCTATGTATAATCACTGCTGAGAATTATTAGTGTAGAGCAAGGGCAGGGGAAAGGAGGAGGGAGAATTAATGTTTAATGGGTACAGAGTTTCAGTTTTGCAATACCAAAAAGTTCTAGAGATCTGTTGCACAACAATGTGCATATACTTAACACTACTGAACTGTACGATTAAAAATGATTAAGATGGTAAATTTAATGTTATTGTTTACTGCATTAAAATAAAATCATTCAGATAATCAATTGAAGGAAATTATTTGCTTTAACATACATGGATATGTTATTTTAATTTTCAGAACAAATTTGTTTTGTTCTTTTTGTTTCTAAAAGGGTTTTGGAGGGGTGCCTGGGTGGCTCAGTCAGTTAAGCATCCAAATCTTGATTTTAGTGAGGGTCATGATCTTGGGGTTGTGGGATCGAGTCCTGCATGGGGCTCTGCACTCAGCAGGGAGTCTCCTTGAGATTCTCTCTCCCTCTCCCTCTCCCCCTTCCACCCCCACCCCACTAGCGCTCGCTCTCTCTCTCTCATTCAAATAAATAAATAAATATTTAAAAAAATAAAAATAAAAAAAATAAGAGGGTTTTGGATATAA
Source organism: Zalophus californianus (assembly GCF_009762305.2). Classification (NCBI taxonomy): domain Eukaryota; kingdom Metazoa; phylum Chordata; class Mammalia; order Carnivora; family Otariidae; genus Zalophus; species Zalophus californianus. The sequence continues at coordinate 118,192,862 of NC_045612.1, read as the reverse complement.
TTATTTTATGGGCTCACCAATATAATAAAGCCAATTTTTCAATCAATAAGTATTTCAAAACTGCATGATTTAAGTATTTTAGACCCCTTTTTACTGAACCAAGTACTCTGGTTTGAACTTCTTTGTGTATACATTTCTCTCTGTACCTTTCTTTATGGGGCATGAACAGGTCTGGCAGATGATCCCTGATACAGGCAAAATTCTGTTATAACACCACTTTAAGCCACAGCTACCTCCAACATGAATACCCTTAGCTTTTATCAGATTCCCAAAAAGTCCTGTTCCCCCAAATTAAGAACTCTTGCTCTCAGACGGTGCCCCTAATGGGCACAGTGTCCTATAAGGGTATTCCTATGGAACCCCAGGTATACTTGTATGAATTATCTCAGTGTAACATGCAACTCTGTGTCACTGTCTCTCCAATTAAGACTGCAAGCTCTTTAAAACCTAAGAAGGTATTGTATTCATCTTTATATCCCCAGCACCTGCTTATACATCTGGGCATGACAATGTCTTCAATAAAATGTCAATAAACACATGACTGAATGAAAATCTCCATATCCCCTTCCACTTCATACACCACTGATATTTTGAAAGAGGCGAAATATTTTCTAATTGGCACATCAGTTAAAAAAGAAAACAATTCCACTGCTTTCCTTCTCAAGTGATGCAGTACCCACATGGAATATACATCTAAGTTTTCTAGGCTGGAGAGCTTACAACTTTTCCTGGAATTCCATTCTCCACCAGTGATTCCCTGCCAACAACAAACATTTCAGAAATTTTAAGACCTCCTAGAGATATCTCAAAGAGAAGGTACTTAAGGGTTATTTTAAGAACTGACACTTGAATTTAAGAAACCCCCAAATATGACTGAGCAATGGTAAATTGCAATATTTCTGGAAAGCGATGGTTCTAACAAAGACAACTGAAAGGAAATAGGGAAGAGAGACTCAGGTATTAGATATAGTTGGAGGGCACCAGTCAAAAGATAAAACTCAGCAGGGGCCATCAATTAACTCTAAGAACTTGTCCATCACAGGACTGATGATAACATGGACTGCATTTTCCCTGATATTTCAATTATATGAACAAATTTATATCTTTGTTGAATTGTACATCTCTTTTATTTTTTCCTCAGAGATAATTTCAATGTGATCTTCTAATCTTTTTTTTTAACAATAGGTGCATTTTGTTAACATAAAACTGTCAGAGGACATGGCACTGTTTTATTACAAACTGACTTTATAAGCCAAATGGCTTTATAATTATTTTTCCTACTATTTATAGTTCCAGGCTAATTCTCTCCCCTTCCAGGTAGCCACCAGCTACAGGAAACACCAGACCATCTGCACACCAAATCTCACCTCCCCTTCTCTGGCCCAACACATGTACTACATGATCACTTTCTCTGACAATTTTGCAGATTATCAAGAATACATTTATTTGGTCCTGGCTCCTTTCAGATGCTGCTGCCTGCCCCCACTCCCAGTGTTTTTACTACATTTACTGGAATCTTTTGAGTGTGAGAGCATAGTTTCCTATTTGAATAACTTATAAGAGGATTTTATTATTGCACTGACATAACCAAATTACTTAGTAATTCTAAACCTTAAAGCATCTCCTCAGGCTTACAAAAACTACACTAAAAATTCCCACCATATTGTTTTTTTTTAAATGAGGTTAGAATGAATGAAGTTAGAAAAGGTTATCTTTTGTTCCCTAGTATATATTAAAAGGTAACCATTCATGTTCTAGTACATTTATTTGTTACCTTTGAAAAAGCTACAAGCTCTAAATTAATAACGCTGTGCATCTCTTTTGATATAGCAGTACTACTCTATTTCCAAAACAGTCCCATAATATCAAATCTGTTTTTCCTAGCACAAAGACTCTTAGAAAGTCAAAATTGATAGAGACTTCTTTCTCTTCCTACTGGAGAGGATACAGCTAGGGTTATAAACACAATAGATATAGTCCTTACATGTATAATCTCACCTTCGTGTCAACTCTAATTCAATTAAAAGTTTTTCACAAATTAAAAATAAAAAGCAAAATTTGATTAAAAAATAAAACAGGAAACATAGAGAAAGGTTAAATAATCTGACACAAATCTCTAACCCACTGAGGAAGGCATCATTGAGCAAGTGGCCTGGTGTAATACCAGAGGGAAGCTAAGCTAAGGAACAGAGAAAAGATAAAGAATTTTTTAAACATTAAAGCTTATCTCAGATATAAACTACTATCAGGTACAAACTAAGTTGATTTTAAACTAAAAAAAAAAAAAATCAAAAACAAAACCCAGAAAGACCAGGGAGCCACTGCCCAGAAAGGAAAGGTGCATGAGGGGCAAGGAGTAGGTAGCTCTTCCACACTCTTCTTTCAGCGAGCACAAGCATCCTGTTTCCGTAGTAAACTGTTCCTGTCCTGGGAGGTCCACAGGTCCAACAGTCAGTTCTGCTCTCTGGAATTCTTTTTCCCCATGTCTAGCAGTGAGGAATGTTTTTAGGCGCAATTAACCAAAATCTTGATTTCGGTTAGAAGGAATTTTTTTTTCTGAAGTAAGAAAGTAGTCCCAGGAAAGGGTGGGATTTAGGTTTGATTCAGCGGCACAATAAAACAATTTTGCAGGCTGTAATGTCAGATTCATTCTAATGCCTAATTTCCCGTGATTTTTAAATTAGGGCCACCCACTTCCAGCAGGACAGAAGAGCCTCGTCATCACCAAAACTCCGAGTTGTTTTAGGCCCTCAGTCCAATTAGGCCCAATTTAGGTTTTGTGCTCATTCCAGGCCCATACCAGCTTCCAGGCAAATGTCTTACATTAACTGGCTTAGACTATTCAGGACTAAGCTCTGGAACTGGGGATAGGGTCTACTTTCCCAATCACATGAGCTGTAGAAAGAAGTTTCCTGACCAAAATGAGAGTTCTGGTACAAGAAAAGGAAGAAATCAATGTGGAAAAGGCAATCAACAGGGTGCATCACACTCTTTTCCGACTCCTGACTGAACGGATGATCTAGTGATAAATGTTTTAGCTGATGGCATGTTTTACTGGCCCATAACACTGCTTGTACTATTGGGGTAAGTGACTGCTGCTGTGAGGACATGGGTAATTAAAGATAAAGTTTAAAGATGCTAAATAATTTTCCTAGCTGAACTCAGAACCATTATGTTGGCCTCAGTTATGCACAGAAAAAAGGGGAACAGTGAGGGCAGAGAAGGTTTCTGCCTTTCTGCCCTTACGACCGACCACTCACTATCTGACAGTGCCTGCTATCCTACTGAATAAAAAGGCAAGACAGGATTATTGAAATAAGATCCCTGAAAGGGGCCAGACCAACGGCACAGTGAAGATACTCAACAGTAGGATTCTTATAGGAGAGGGCGATTTTGCTGAGGCAGAAAGCAATTCAAGTAACAGATCCAGGCAACTCAAAAAGGGAAAACAGAACGAACCAAAGGATTCAATTAAGTACACAGTTTATGGATCAGCATTCTTTCCACTACACCATACTGGCTTTGGCATTAGAAGCCTGACTTTCTCCAGATGGGGTTACCTAAGAAATAGTTTTCACTCTCAAATTCTTAGAATGGAAAATAATGTTTCCACAAGTTTGAATATAAGGAAGAGAAAGGATACCTCTCAATATCTGGTACTGTCCAAGTTTTAGGCAAGAGAGAGAAAGCATTACATAGGTTTCTAGCTTGGACAGTCGACGTTTTTGCCTTTATTGGGAAGAGCAGGCAGAGAAGTAAGTTAATTAGATCTTTTCTAAGACTGGGAAAAAACTGAGCATTCAATTTTATATGGTATAAAGAGATGTGATCAGGACAATAAAAGATTCACTTACGTATTATTAGAATTCTAAAAGGATCTGCTCATTTTGAACATCTTTGTAACAAGGGTACATAGCATTAACTTGCTTAGGTGCACCCCCTTAATTTGGTCTAACATTTTGTTCATACTGGGGACAATACTAATAATTACACTTTGGGGGTTGCTGGAAGGATGTAACCACACATATGTATGGACATGGATATTTGCTTGTATGTGTTTTTCAAGCTTACTGTTTGGCATATAGTTGGCAATCAATAAATATTACATTTCTTCCCCCTCCCTCAACCTAGTCACCAAACTGAATAACATCATCCTAAGCTGGCTTGCATGCATTCCCTAGTTAAGGGATCAGGAGGACAACAAAAAGTTTTGTGTCTGAAAACTGTGGTGTGCTCTGTTCTAAAACAAGACTCATTTTCACTTCAGTGTGGATTTGGGAGAAGCATGTTTTTGAGGGGAACTTCAGATTCATGACCAGGACAGTGGTCAGAGGAATGTGCTTATGGGTACACGCAAACACTACTGAATCATGAGAGAGTGGCAAGGGCATCATTCCCTCAAACTTCAGCTGTTCTTATTTGTAGTAGGTAGGAAAAATATACTGGAGTACAAAACTCACTTGCAAAGAGGTTATTTGATGTATATAGATGAATATATTTTGGTTGCTTTTATAGATAAAAAAGAAGCAACATGCTTTTTTTGTATTATCCTAACTCTCCTACAGATAAACTATTATAATTAAATTCTGTTTACTTTTTGACAGCCTCCATTTTTCAACTTAGTTCCTACATTTTATACATGGTTTTTGTTTCAGAACATGTCACGGGCAGTTTCAATGTACCTATTGACACATACTGCTTCCAGATCTCCATAATTAATCCTGAAATTATACCATTTCCATTTCCAGAAAGTCTGAAATCTTTTCTACCGACATTTCAAAGAAATAGAGCTGTAAGGTTCTATCTCCATTTGTAATGGATTACAAAAACAAGAAGTAGCATATTATATGGACAATCATAAAAAGAAAATAATAACCTGTATTTTCTAAACCCCATCTGCAACACCAGATCATTAAGCACGAGCATTTTGAAGGCATGGCGGGAATTAGCACTTCAGATCTGCAAGCATGAATTGCCACTTTTTATAATCATCTGTTTCTTTCAACTCAGATCAAAACTTCCAACTCACTTAAGGATTTTAGAGTAAAAAGAATCAGAAACATTCCATTTGGCCCATATCCTTTTGTGTCTTCTCCTCTCCTGACACTCTCTTATTACTGCAGCATTCTTATTTTTCCAAAAAGAATAGGTTAAATTTTTACCCCTTTGAAATGTCTCGTTGGACCCCTTAAAAATCACTTTTTAACTGTTAAGTGAATTTCCCTTATTTTTAAATTTCTCAGTCTCTAAGGAGCATCATATTCTTTAAGTTACTTTAGTTAGAATTCTATATTTTAGTTTTGCCCAGAGTTGGAATGACAAATGGCTTAAAGGCATTTTCAATTTTTTTCAAATAGTGGCCTATGCGGTATGCTTAGCTTTTTTGAAAGAAATAGGCTTTTCAGAGAAATGCCCTAAAATTTTCATATTCCTATAGACTTACACAATTTCAGAGAAGCTCTCTAATAAAATTTAAATTAACAAGGGGTTCAAAGATTTTCATTTTAATGGTCTCACCCAGACACTCTGCGATTTCAATTTCCACAGGAGCTTGATGTTTACAGAAACTTGTGAATCCTAATAACCTTGTTTATCTGTTTGAAGGTAATTTTTATATGCTAGGTTTTACTAAACAGGATACAATAAAAGGACTATTTAAGTTTTTTGAAGATTTAGATCAAAATACTGTTAGATCACTTCTGCCTTCACTTAAGTGGTAACTCTAAGGCAGGATTTCTCAACCCTGGCACTACTGACATTTTGGGCAGGATCATTCTTTGCTGTGGGAGCTGTCCTGTGCACAGTAGAATGTTTAGCAGCATCCCTGGTCTCCACCCACTAGATGTGAATAGCACCCCGACCTCACCCTCCCCAACCCCAATTACTTCTCACAATGCCCCAAAAAATGTCTCCAGACACCAGCAAATGCCCCTGGGTGGGGGGTGGGCGCAGAAGGAAGCATGCCCCGGTTGAGAACTGCTGTGCTAAGGCATGCTATTTCGTGCATCAATACACACAATTCTACAAGCCTCAATCTTTATTTTTGCAAAGGAAGCATATAATGTAAAATGAAAACAAATCTGGAACCAAAATGTCCTGACAGAGAAAACATGCTAAAATAAATCAAATTAAGATTATAATTATAAACCAGCCAGTTTCTGGGCAGCAAGGTCTGATCTCAGCTGAACCTCAGCTAATTTCAAAGTCATTTCTCTATAAAGGGTACCACTCACTTTTAGGTCCGTCCCCAATGTTTGCTTCTTTTCTCTCTGAAGTTCTTTTCTGTAGGGATGGATGTTTTCCTCTCTGTCTGATAAAGCCGCCACACCACTACTCTTTTCTTTGCTTGCTTCACAACTTTGCACCAAGTTGTTTTCAACCTTAACTAAGGCAGAAGAAAGAGAACCAAGGATAACCAGTTCCTTCTCCAAAGTTAACGCCAAACGATTCATTAGGAAATTGACACTTCCAAATTTTAGATTTTTGAAGAAACAGTTTATAGGGAGATCTCTGATGAGATTATGAAGGCACTGGAACAAAACTGTTTGATTCCTAGAATAAAAAAACAAACATAACATTATAAAACTTGGGACAGCAAAAAGCAGTTGTATACAACTTACTGCAGTAATTAATACTCACTTATAAATCCTCTCATGATGAATAGAACCAATAATGCATGCATGTGATCTTTGATATCATTCAGACTGTAGCAATCAAATATATTCTATACCAAGTCAGTTAATGTTCAGCACTTGCTTCATGATTAGTTTTTTCTCTGAGTAATAAGATTAATATTATATTTTTTAAAATGTCATTGCAGGAGAAAAGTAAGTAGAAATTTTAAAATAACTATTAGGCCCTAATCAACCAAAGAAAAAAAGCCAAAAACAAACATCAAGTTAAAACAGCTCTAGTTTCCACATGAGGCCACCTGTCCACTGAGGCTATCCCAGGCAATGACCCGGACATGTACCACAATGACACAGATCTCTACTGTGGAGATGGCTCCTGGACCACACACATATGCACTAACTTCTCTGGACATATTCCAATTTGATATGCATTACCTGGAATAGACTATTAAAATCCCTTCAAATGGTGTTTTTTGTTTCCACTTGAAGAGTGTCCCATAGAAACTTCCTGGCATTTTGCAAAAGCAAATTTCTGGAAATTCTTTGATTTCTTCACACTTCATGTGTTCTAGGAGCCACGTCTTCATTGAAGCCAGAGAATAGCTGGGTGATGTGATTTGAAAACAAGTTTTGTTAAACGCTGTGAGAAGTGCAAACAGATCTTCCATGTGTTCTACAAGAAAAACATGTCACAAGCTCTGTCATTAAACTGCCCATTATCAAGTAAAAAGAGTTCTTGAAATTTTCTAATTCAGTTAGGTATATGATTAAAAAGTACCAACAAAAATTACCTATAGGTTTCTTCTTTGGAAACATCAGCAGGTATTGCCTCCTTGAAAGGTCTTCTAGACTTAAAAAAAGCCTGCCACACTGAATATAATGATCTTCAGAAGAGTTACCATTTTCCTTCTCCCTAATTTGTAGCAGCACAGTGCAAGAAAAATTACTGAGCGCTAAAAGTGGTGAAAGAGATGTCACAGCAGTAATGACCTGTACACACTCTTTCTCAGGTGACTGTTCACAAACAAGGCTTTCTTCTTCCTTTTCCTCTTCCTCTCCCTCTTCCTCACTATCAACAGTCAACTTGATCCTTTTTGCCTCTGATCTTATTTCACATGGCACTGAGCATGGTGCTGGGAAAAAATCCCTAGTCAACTTGATAACCCTATTTTGACACTTAAGAAGCCGACAGCTGGAGCTATGAGCTTGATCCATTAACAGTGATAAAGTCACATGATTCAGGGACCTGTAAAAAATCCAGAGTTGAGTTGAGTCTAAAAGCTCATTCTTTAAAATCAAAGAGATGATTAAATGCTACACAAACAATAAAAAATTTCTCTCTTTTCCTAGGAAACATCATTTCAAATGCAAAGTATATCAGAAAATCAAGTAATAAACCAAACACATTTTAAAGATCCTGTAATAGCACTTTTCTTGAAACAGGAAAGCAAACACATTGTAAATATGTTGAACTGCAGGAAAATAATTTTCTTGAGAGAAAGGAATGGTAAAATAATGCTGGATTTTACTTTTGAGGTAGGTTCCTCCCCTTCTTTTTAAACAAGAAAAAAATACTCATTTTTTAAAGAGTTTATTTTGGCAATAGTTTAGAATGCAAATAACTCTAAAGTAAAAACTCTATTTTATACTCCCCTAAATAACCTGAATAAAATCTGCTTTTTAATACAGAACATTGTTTATCCCTCAGCAATGATACTGTCTGGGATATGATATTGTGAAAATTAATTTCACCTGTTTCTATTTACATTTTTAATATGGCTAATTAGAACATTTAAAATTGCTTATGTGGCTTACATTATATTTCTGTGGGACAGTGCTAGTCTAGACCATCAAGATAATGTTATCATGATACGTACAGCTTCAAAGAAGATGTGGTTTTCACTCCAACAACCAAGCTGTCATCTATTACCTGATACCATATCTTCTCTACTAGCTGTTCTGAATCTTGAAAATTGTCTGGTATCTTTTCCTCAAAGGTACAGACAGGATTTTCTTCTTTACCACAAAGAGTAAAAAGATGTGCCTTATAGAAAAACATGTTAAATAACTGATTACCAAAAAACACTACCAAATGTGGCGAAACTACAAAAATAATATAAGTCAGCTTTTAGTCAGGCCTTATAGCTTACATATCTTAAATTGTCACCTACAATATTTTACATTGCAGATTATATATAAATCACTAAAACAAAATTTATAGAACTTATATGTAATTAACTATCTATTCAGATCAAGAAGCATGGCCTGATTGGAAACAAGATGAGGTACCCAACACAGAGCCAGCAGACATAAACTTGGAATCCATTTTGAAAGAATTCTGACAGTATGTGTCCCAGGCATGCTGAAAACAATCCATTCATTATTAAAGTGGCTTGTACTAAACCTATAACTGTAAAATTTTGTACAAATAAAACTGATTATCTTTGGACTGCTGATCAATTATGGCCAAAATTGTATTCTTAAAGTCCAGGCCATACTCATTCATTTCCACACACATATGGATTTATAATAACAATAGAAATGGTGGGAGGAGTAATAATCATAATAATTCACAACACTTCCTGAATGCTTACTATGTGTCAGGCACTGTTCTTAATGTCACTCATGATTTAATTTGCTTAACCTTCACACAAAAAAAACCCTAGTACCCTAGGTCGGTAGTATTATCTACACTTTCCAGATAAGGAGAACAAGACACACGGAAGCTAAGTACCTTGCCCAAAGTCACCCAGTTAGCAAGTGGCAGAGCTGGGATTTGAACCACAGCAAACTGGTTCTAGAGCCCATGCTCTATCTTAACAACTACTCTATCCTGCCCTTTTATGTGGGCAGTAATTACTGAAAAAAGATATGGGCATTTACATTCTAGTGGACTAAACAACTTCCTAGGAATCTGATGCTTCTGCCAGTAGCTGCGAGCTTTGAGACAGGCCATTCATTCGAAACCTGGGGTAATTTTTGCTACCTGTCAGAATTGTTTTTAAAATTAATCACATAAACAGCCCCAAATGCTGCCTTGCACACAGTAGTTTCAGTGCAGTCACTTTTAAACATTTCTTTCCCTTTTCTAATATTGGCAAAATCAGGGTGTCTGGGTGGCTTAGTCAGTTCAGCATCCAACTCATGATTTTGGCTTAGGTCATGATCTCAGGGATGTGAGATCAAGCCCCGCGCTGGGCTCTGTGCTGGTCATGGAGTCTGCTTAAGATTCTCTCCCTCCCACTACTTCTGCCCTTCCTCTCTCTCACCTGCTCCAAAATAATAATAATAATAATAATAATAATAATAATATTGGCAAAATACTTGGGGTGAGGTGGTGAAGGGAAATGCAGAGACTTTTAAAAATGACCTTCATGAGCTTTCCCAAGAGATTGGAATCGTAATTCAGAAATGCAACATGATGTGCTTTTGTTATGATTCTCACATTAATGGAATCATATTTTGGACCCAAGTCCTCACATTGCTAAGACTGAAATACAGACACAAGGCATAGACTGCTATGAGAATGGTCAATCTAGAAGAAAATCAGAGCTAGGCACTAAGGTGACTTGAGTGAAAAAAACTTACTGGATTGTTTCTCTATGCTAGCTTTTCTTGATTTATTTGTAACTTTGCTATGTTGTCTTTGTATGTAATTAATGTGCATAAATACTATTTTTTATGAAGTCAGGGAGTTTTTGCTAACTTTCTACATTACTGTACTGACATAAGCAACTGCAAGGTACCTAAAGAGGTTCTTATGCTGGTCAACCACAAGGAAAATGAGCGTAAAATTATAAAAGGCAGATATAAACACTAAAAAAGCATAGCAATTTAGGGGCATTAACCAGAGGAATAAATACCCTTAGAAATGAATATTGCAACAGACAAAAAGAACAATTATAATACTGATGAAATTACATATTCATTAATGAAAGGTTGAATAATATGCTGCATATTCTGTTTAAGGAGTCAGAAAGTACATAATTCACTTAGGGGTAATTTCTATGCAAATCATACAAATAAAAAAGTTTAATAGTTAAATCTTTTGAACAAGAGGACTTGTTCCCCAAGGTTCCTGATTTCTGAGATTTCAATATCCTACAGAATAATTTGCAAATTGTTAAAATATTGGCTCCTTAATCAAGTATTTTCAAGTCATGAAAGTCCAGCATTATAACCCTTGCTACTTTGCTTCTTGGATCCATTGAATGGCATTTTCTAATATATCCAAATATTCCAATTTAAGTAATGCTTCAATAGCTTGTAGATTTTCAATTCATAAAATGATAAAATGGTCACATGATTAATTTTACCTTCTCTGCACTTGATGTACTATCATCTTTCCCTTGAACCAGGTTTATTAAAGTTTTGTAAGATTTTGAAATAATTTTTTCCTTAAGCAAGAGATGCTGCTGCAATTCCTGAATAGAAGCCAAACGAACCTGTAAAATAGAAAGAAAAACCACTGCCAGAGACATTTCAAATGAAATCTCATGATACCGTTAATTCAGAAAGTACTTTCTCCAAATTTGCTTATTAATTCATTTTTCTGTAGAAAAGCAGAGAATACTTCTCAGAGCAAAACTATTTTCTTCACAAGTTTTAAGTAATTTTAAAGGAAACGAACACAGCAAGTAACTGCAATAGAGTTTATGTACCCAACTGCAAGAATGCCAATGTATTAGCATGCATTTCCCCACTGAATTAAGCAATCAATCGATACAAATATGGATGTCTAATCAATATGAATAAAAATCAAGGGCTACCAACACTTCTACTCCCACAGGTAAACTATTTTTCTTGTTGTTGAAATAATTTCTGCTTCAAAAAGCAAAGACATTGTTATGAGTAGAAATTGTCACTTTTAATTTGATACTATTTGAAATCCTGTTCATATAACATCTATAGCAAATTTTAAAGATAACACATAACCCCCAAACTGCCACAAGTTTATTTTTGTGCTAATAAACTCAGTGCTAAGGTGGGCTCTTAACTACAGGAAACAAACAAAATTTGGCTCTGAGCTGGGTAGGGAGCAATCCATTCCTTTTATTATAGCAGATAAACAGATTTCACTACCAAGGATGAAACATTCATGAAATGTATTTTGCTACTGAAAATATAAAGTCGTATCACTGAACTGGTAGAAGTGGTTTCATTTCAGATGGCTGAGACTGTTTAAGTATTAATCCAGTTTTTAATCTAACATGTTTTTCTAGATTGAAAACATAAAATGCATCCTGTTTTATAATCCCTTTCTTTCAAATTACAGTTTAAGTCAGGTAAATTCCTTTAACTTATTGGTGTACAGAATCTGGAAAGTGAAGACTGAATTATATCTTACCTCACTGCACAAAATATGTAAAGTGCCTAGCTAATATTTTAAAACTTAATCTGTTGACCTATTTCTGTGGGCTCCACATTATTCACACTCATTCGCTGAGTAATTTGTGACTTAGGGAAAGGGAGCTGTACACATCAGAGTGGGGGAGCCAAATCGGAGAATGCTGAGGGGCAAGGAGTAGAAGAGAGGAATATGTGGGCAGACTGACAATGAAGGCACTCTCAAAAATTATCTGTGTTCTCTCTTCCCTACTCTCCTCAAAATGCCCCCCGCCCCACTCCAGGACTAAATGGTGAATCACTAGACTACTTAAATATTCTATGTTGTGAAGTTTTGCTATAAAACTATAAAAATAACCATATGATAAAACATTCAAACGGCATAAAAATACTTCTCAACTTCTCTTTCTAGACCCTCAATTCCATTTGCATAGCCAACAGATCGTTTACCTTTCCAGAACTTTTCGATGTGTATGTTAAGGAATGCTTTCTTTCTCCTCACTACAAACAAGCAAAGAAAACATAACCCAAACCAAATACAGGAGCATACTGTACTGCAGAACACCAAACCTTGCTTTTTGGTCTTTTTATTGTGATCTCTCTCATACATGCAGAAAAGGGCATAATACAAAAAACAGTTTACAAACTAATAATGAAGTCAGCACCCAAGGAACCATATGCAGTCAGCTGCCCATGGGCACTGCCCAGTCACGAACTTCTCTTTTTCCAATAGAGGCAACACTACCCTGGCCTTTTAAGGTAACTTCCTTGTCTTCATAATTTTACCATCACTGTTATCTCCTAAAGAATATTTTTAGTTTTTTGTGTTTTGCTTTTGAACCTTTTATGAATGGAGTCATTCTGTTTGTGCTAGGTTTTTAGAGTCATCCCATTTGTCGCCAGGAGCTATAGTCTGTGACTTTCACGGCTCTGTAGTATTCCATCCTATGACCATAGCAGCTCGCTTCTCCCTTCTCCTGCTGATGGACATCTGCGTTATGTCCAGGCATGCATGGACTATTACAAACAGTGCTGCTGTGAACATTCCTGTACATGTGCACAAGTTTCTCCAAGGTCCTGGTCTCCCCATTTCCCCTCCAACTGGTTCTCTTCCAACCAGGTGGAAAACAAATTCCATAGGGGAAAGAACGGTGAGATAGACATTGGTTCTAGCTCTGCCTGTCCTTAACCTTTCTGGCTATTTGTTTCCTCACATGTAAAATGGGGGAGGAGGGGTAGACTTGTTAATCTCCAAAAGACCTTCCAGGGGATGTTGGGTGGCTCAGTTGGTAAGCATCTGCCTTCAGCTTGAGTCATGATCCCAGGGTCCTGGAATTGAGCCCCATGTCAGGCTCCTTGCTCAGTGGGGAGTGTGCTTCTCCCTCTCCCCCCCCTCACCCTGCTCATACTCCCTCTCTCTTTCTCTCAAATAAATAAACAAAATCTTAAAAAATAAAATAAAAGGCCTTCCAATGTTGGAAATATTTTTATCCAACTTAGGAGCTAGTGATAACATGAGGATACTTGAAACAAAATGGACATGCAACTCTTATTCACCACTTCTATATCCTCCTGCCTTCTCTCTGTGTTTCTTTCTTATTTTCCTTCTATGAATCTGTACTACCTTCTGAGCAAGTTTTTTTAGGATTTTATCTTTATTTTTTTTTATTATGTTCAGTTAGCCATTGTATAGTACATCATTAGTTTTTGATGTAGTGTTCAGTGATTCATTAATTGCATATAACACCCAGTGCTCATCACAGCACGTGCCCTCCTAATTTTTGTAACACAGTTTGGTTTGCTTCTTTGCTCTGCATCTCTTTGAGTCAACTCTTAAACTCATCTGATGAGACTTTTTTATTTCAATGTATTTTTCACTCATAGATATGCTATTTGGTTATTTCCTGCGAATAATTGCTCATGATGCCTTATTTCTTTATGTACTTATTCTGTGAGTGGTTCATTTTCTTTGAAAAACTACTTGTGAGATTTATAAGAGGCCTAGGATAAAATGTATATTTTGAGAGAGGATGGGATGTTTGTTTCTGCCAGTGGTCTAGAGTACTTCTGCTTTAGTTTAAACACAAACGCCCCCAGGCAAAAGTAGCAACAGTGTTCTCTAGGTTCTCTCTGGGTTCCAGCCTTTACAGTTTGGCCTGATAACTTATTCTTACATTTTCAGCATTCTGAAGCTTTTAGGGAGATTTTAAAAACATATTTCAACTATGATTTTAACTTGTTTTTATCAGAAGAGTTGGTCCAAATAAATTAGGTAACACATTAGTAGAGGTGGAATTTCTAAAAGTCATGCTTTCATAAATTATTTTGGCAACATTTCTAAATCAGTATAAAGATCTACCTTATTTTTTGACAGCTGCATACTATTCTACAGTTCAAGGATATTATAACTGATCTACCAAACTCCTAATGATGGATATTTAAAATGACTGAATTTTGTTGTCCTTAAATACTATATAAAATCCCTATAAAATCATCTTTACTGTACAAGTATATCCTTAGAATAGATTTCCAGAAGTAAAACTGCGAAAGTAAAAAGATACGCCCAATTCACATTTTATTAGCAATAACAAGTTTCCTTCTGAGGAGGTTGAGCCACTTTATATTCTCAAGAATACTGTTTCAGAATGCATATTCACATTAAGGAAATTCATCCTTTGTCACTTGTTACAATTTCTATTTACATAACTTGTCTTTTTATATATTTTACTTTGTTCAGAGAACAAAAGTTTTTAATGTAATTGATCTTTTCCTTTATGGTTCTATGCCCACTATGATATCTTATTATGTATTGCCCATATTCATATCTGTGGTTCAATAAGCATTTAGTAAATTCACTTTCATAATTAAAATAGTTGCAAAAATTTTTTTAGAGAACCTGCAAGGTACAAATACTTACTATCTGGCCCTTTACAAAAAAAGTTTGCCAGGGATAGAGGAAAAAGTTAAATGACAACACGAGGAAACAGACAAATCCAAAAAGAGGGACAACTGGCCTGGCCTCCTCATTAGTATCATTGTAAGAAAGTGGGGAGGGGCATTATTCTAGATAAAAAGACCAATAAGACATAATAATCAAGTGCAAGTGTAAACTGACAGATCCTGAAAAAAAAAGCATCTATAAAAAACATTTTTGTGGCAATTAAAGGCATCTGAATACAGAATGAATAGTGAATAAGATTAAGAGATTATTATTGTTTCCTCTCCTTTGTTCTCTGGATTTGCCTATGGTTTTGCTGTATCCTGCTCCTGGGGATTTGCAATTCTCGGCTAGTCTCAAACCCATTTTTGTTGGTAAGATAACTGGCAGTTTTATATTTAAGGTTAACATTATTTGGTGATCTGAAGCGGGATCTAGAGGTGACCCCCAACTCTGAGGCGGGTGAGCGAACAGGTGCCTGTACCCACAGATCCAGCTGAGCTCCCTGCTTTCTTGCCCACCCAGGAGTTCAAGGCAATGAATGAGAGTTCCTGTGGCTCCACATCTTCACCAGCATTTGGTGCTGTCAGTGTTCCGGATTTTGGCCATTCTAGTAGACTGGTGGCAGCAATGGCATCCAAGCAAACTTCTGATGGCATCTGGAGACAGTGAGAAACTCAGGGTTCACCTTGCCTGGATTGTGGTTGATATTTTTGACTGTACATCCCCTCAACCACAACTCAACAGAATGACTAGGAGAAGGAACTTCCAACAAAGAAAAGACCCAGAGACAATGGCCTCTCCCACAGACCCAAATGGATATGGATATAAGCAAGAGATCAGAAATGGACTTCAGGGTAACAGTTATGAAGACAATAATAGCTAGGCTAGAGAAAAACATTAATGGCAACATAGTTTCTCTAAGGGCAGAAATGAGAGCTAATCAGGTAAAAATTAAAAATGCTATAAATGAGATGCAGTGTAAACTGCATTATCTAACAGCTAGGGTAAACGAGGCAGAAGAAGGAGTTAGTGATCTAGAAGACAAACGGAAAAAAAGGAACAGGAGGAGACCTGGAACAAACAGCTTAACATCCATGAAAACAGAATTAGAGAAATAAATGATGCCATGAAACATTGCAATGTCAGAATTATTGGGATCCCTGAGGGGGTGGAGAGAGAGAGAGGACTAGATGATATATTTGAGCAAACTGTAGCTGAGAACTTCCCTAATCTGGGGAATGAAACAGCATTCCTGTCCTAGAGGCAGAGAGGACCCCCCCCCAAAGATCAAGGAGAACAGGCCAATGCCCCAGCATGTAATAGTAAAACTCGCAAAGCTTAGAACTAAGGAAACCATCTTAAGGGCAGTTAGGGGGAAGAGATTCCTTATGTACAGAGGGAGGAACATCAGAATAATGTCAGACCTAGCCACAGAGACCTGGCAAGCCAGAAAGGGCTGGTAAGACATATTCAGGGTACTAAATGAGAAGAAAATGCAGCCAAGAACATTTTATCTGGCAAGGCTTTCATTTAGAATGAAATTTAGAATGGATGGAGAGATACAGAGCTTCCAGGACTGGGAGAAAGTGAAAGTGACCACTAAGCCAGCCCTGCAAGAAATATTAAGGGGGGGTTCCATAAAAGGAGAAAGACCCCGAGAGAGATAGAGAGCAGAAATTTACAGAGACAATCTATAGCAACAAGGACTTCACAGGCAACATGATGACAATAATCTTTCAATAATCACTCTCAACATGAACGGCCTAAATGCTCCCATAAAATGGCACAGGGTTGCAGACTGGATAAAAAGACAGGACCCATCCATATACTGTCTACAAGAGACTCAATTTGAACCTAAAGATACATCCAGACTGAAAGTGAAGGGATGGAGAACCATCTTTCATGCCAACAGACCCCAAAAGAAAGCTGGGGTAGCAATTCTCATATCAGACAAATTAGATTTTAAGCTAAAGACTGTAGTTAGAGATATAGAAGGACACTATATCATTCTTAAAGGGTCTATCCAACAAGAAGATCTAACAATTGTAAGTATCTATGACCCCAGCATGGGAGCAGCCAACTACATAAGCCAACTGTTAACCAAAATAAAGAGACATATTGATAATAATACGTTAATAGTAGGGAACCTTAACACTCCACTCTCAGCAAGAGACAGATCATCTAAGCAGAAAATCAACAAAGAAACAAGAGCTTTGAATGACACACTGGACCAGAGGGACCTCATAGATATATACAGAACATTCCACCCTGAAACAACAGAATACCCATTCTTCTCAAGCGCACATGGAACTTTCTCCAGAATAGACCACATACTGGGTCACAAATCAGGTCTCAACCAATACCAAAAGACTGAGATTATTCCCTGCATATTCTCAGACCACAATGTTTTGAAACTGGAACTCAATCACAAGAAAGTTTGGAAGAAATTCAAACACTTGGAAGCTAAAGACCATCCTGCCTAAGAATGTCTGGGTCAACCAGGAAATCAATGAAGAACTTAAACAATTCATGGAATCCAATGAGAATGAAAACACATCGGTCCAAAACCTATGGGAAACAGCAAAGGCAGTCCTAAGGGGGAAATACATAGCCATCCAAGCATCACTCAAAAAACCAGAAAAACCCTGAACACACAAACTATCTTTACACCTTAAAGAACTGGAGAATCAACAACAAATTAAGCCTAACCCACACACGAGAAGGGAAATAATTAAGATTAGAGCAGAGATCATTGAATTAGAAACCACAAATACAATAGAACACATCAACGAAACTAGAAGCTGGTTCTTTGAAAGAGTTAATAAGATCAATAAACCACTGGCCAGACTTATCCAAAAGAAAAGAGAAAGGACCCAAATTAAATTTATGAACGAAAGGGGAGAGATCACAACTACCATCAAGGAAATAGAAACAATTATCAGAAATTATTACCACGTATATGCTAATAAATTAAGCAACTTGGAAGAAATGGATGCATTCCTGGAAACCTATAAACTACCAAGACTGAAACAGGAAGTAGTTGATAACCTGACTAGACCACTAACCAGTAATGAGATTGAAGCAGTGATCAAAAACCTCCCAAAAAATAAGAGTCCAGGACCTGATAGATTCCCTGGGGAATTCTACCAAACATTCAAAGAAGAAATAATACCTATTCTCCTGAAGCTGTTTCAAAAAACAGAAACAGAAGGAAAGCTTGCAGACTCATTCTATGAGGCCAGCATTACCTTAATCCCCAAACCAGACAAAGACTCCATCATAAAGGAGAATTTCTGGCACTATCCCTGATGACTATGGATGCCAAAATTCTCAAGATCCTAGCTAATTGGATCCAACAGTACATTAAAAGGATCATCCACCATGACCAAGTGGGATTTATCCCTGGGATGCAAGGGTGTTTCAACATTCGCAAATCAATCAATGTGATAGAACACATTAAGAAGAGGAGAGAGAAGAACCATATGGTCCTCTCAATTGATGCAGAAAAAGCACTTGACAAAATACAGCATCCTTTCCTGATTAAAGCTCTTCAGAGTATAGGGATAGAGGGAACATTCCTCAAGTTCATAAAATCCATCTATGGAAAAACCCACAGCAAATATCATTATCAATGGGGAAAAGCTGAGAGCCTTTCCCTTAAGATCAGGAACACGACAAGGATGCCCACTCTCACCACTATTGTTCAACATAGTACTAGAAGTCCTAGCAACAGCAATCAGACAACAAAAAGAAATAAAAAGTATTCAAACTGGCAAAGAAGAAGTCAAACTCTCTCTCTTCACAGATGACATGATACTTTATGTGGAAAACCCAAAAGATCCACCCCCAAATTACTAGAACTCATACACCAATTCAGTAATGTGGCAGGATACAAAATCAATGCACAGAAATCAGTTGCTTTCTTATACACTAACAATGCAACTATAGAAAGAGAAATTAGAGAAACAATTCCATTTACAATAGCACCAAAAACCATAAGATACCTCGGAATAAACCTAACCAAAGAGGTAAAAGACCTATACTCTAGGAACTACAGAACACTCATGAAAGAAATTGAAGAAGACACAAAAAGATGGAAAAACATTCCATGCTCAAGGATCGGAAGAATAAACATTGTTAAAATTGTGCTGCCCACATGGAGCACTGGGTCTTATGCACAAACAATGAATCATGGAACACTACATCAAAAACTAATGATGTAATGTATGGTGATTAACATAACAATAAAAAATTTACAAAAAAAGTCTATGCTGCCCAAAGTAATCTATACTTTCAACACCATCCCAATCAAAATACCAACAGCATTTTTCAAAGTGCTGGAACAAACAATCCTAAAATTTGCATGGAATCAGGAAAGAGCCTGAATCGCCAAGGAAATGTTGAAAAAGAAAAACAAAGCTGGGGGAATCACGTTGCCTGATTTCACGGTCTATTACAAAGCTGTGATCACCAAGACAGCATGGTACTGGCACAAAAACAGACACATTGACCAATGGAACAGAATAGAGAGCCCAGATACGAACCCTCAACTCTTATGGTCAAATAATCTTCAACAAAGCAGGAAAAAATGTGCAATGGAAAAAAAACAGTCTCTTCAATAAATGGTGCTGGGAAAATTGGACAGCTATATACAGAAGAATGAAACTCGACCATTCTCTTACAACATACACAAAGATAAACTCTTAAGTGGATGAAAGACCTCAATGTGAGACAGGAATCCATCCATCAAAATCCTGGAGGAGAACATAAGCAGTAACCTCTTCGACATTGGCCACAGCAACTTCTTTCAAGACATGCCTCCAAAGGCAAGGGAAACAAAAGCAAAGATAAACTATTGGGACTTCATCAAGATAAAAAACTTATGCACAGCAAAGGAAACAGTCAACAAAACAAAGAGGCAACCCACAGAATGGGAGAAGATATTTGCAAATGACACTACAGATAAAGGGCTAATATCCAAGATCTATAAAGAACTTCTCAAACTCAACACCCAAAAAAACAAATAAGTCAAAAAATGGGCAGAGGATATGAACAGACACTTCTCTGAAAACGACATACAAATGGCCAACAGACACATGAAAAAATTTCATCATCATTAGCCATCAGGGAAATTCAAGTCAAAACCACATTGAGATACCACCTTACACCAGTTAGAAGGGCAAAGATTGACAAGGCAAGAAACAACAAATGTTGGATTGGTTGTGGAGAAAGGGGAACCCTCTTACACTATTGGTGGGAATGCAAGTTAGTACAGCCACTTTGGAAAACAGTGTGGAGGTTCCTCAAAAAATTAAAAATAGAGCTACCCTATGACCCAGCAACTGCACTACTGGATATTTACCCCAAAGATACAGATGTAGTGAAAAGAAAGGCCACATGCACCCTGATGTTCACAGCAGCAATGTCCGCAATAGCCAAACTGTGGAAGGAGCCAAGATGCCCTTCAACAGATGAATGAATAAAGAAGATGGGGTCCATATATACAATGGAATATTACTCAGCCATCAGAAAGGATGAATACCCAACTTTTACATCAACATGGATGGGACTGGAGGAGGTTATGCTAAGTGAAATAAGTCAAACACAGAAAGTTAATTATCATATGGTTTCACTTATTTGTGGAACATAAGGAATAGCAGGGAGGACATTAGGAGAAGGAAGGGAAAAATGAAGGGGGGGAATCAGAGGGGGAGATGAACCATGAAAGACTATGGACTCTGAGAAACAAACTGAGGGTTTTAGAGGGGACAGGGGGGATGAGTTAGCCTGGTGATGGGTATTAAGGAGGGCACATACTGCATGGAGCACTGGGTGTTATACGCAAACAATGAATCACGGAACACTACATCAAAAACTAATGATGTACTGTATGGTAACTATCATAACATAACATAAAAAACGAGATTATTAATAATTTTCTAACTGTAATAATAGTATGGTGTGTTTACATAGGAGAATGTCCTTATTTTTTAGGCAATCCCTGCTAAAATATATAGGAGCGAAGTTATCATATTTGGAACTTTCAAATGGGTTCCGCAAAAATGTACATACACACATGCATATGCCACACAAGCACAGATGAGGAAAACGGAATTTTTCTAAGAAGTACAAACAGTTGAATCCATGTGAGGATTAGAGAAAACTACAGTGCTGTTCTTTGAACTTTTTGGAATACTTAAAAATTTTTATGAATGAAAACAGGCAGGTTACAAAAGAACATATATCTTATAATCACATTTCTACATAAATTTGCATATATTCATTAAAAAAATCTACAGGAATATATATGCCAAAGTGTTAAAATGGGTTATATCTCAGTAGTGGACTCATAGGTAATTATTAGTTTCTTTTTAATATTTCTTTGTATGGTCTGAGTATTTTACAGGGAATATGCATTACCTTCATACACTTGGAAAAAACCAAAAACTTTTTCAGAGAGCTTTGTATGGAAAATTTGAAGGCAAACTGTTCATGTTTGGAACATGTTATGAGTCATCATATTTGATGCTCCTTTAAAAGAGATACTGTGATATACTGATCCTTAAGACCAGAAAAAAATGTGTTTTCAAAAGTGAGCTTCATGTATTTTATCTTACGAGTCTTATTAAATTTACAGTCCTACCACAAAAAAGGTATCATTTTTAGATAATACGTTTATAAGTAATGGCATAATAGTTTTTACAGAAGTATTAAAAAGGGAAAGATTCTTTGAAGTACCATTTTTTCCCACATTAAGATCCTTTCTTTCAATGTTCTTTCCATCATTTAGAACAGCACTAACCCAAAAAGGCAAAACAAATAGCAAACATAGACACTAACTTTCAATCCTCTTTCCAGAGGTGGAACTATCAAATAACGATTCTGTTCTTTGCCTTCATATAAGTCATCTTCATTGCAATCCAATGTTTCACTCTAAGAAATAAAAAAAAAAAATACACTAAAACAAATTTTGAAATAAATTGAAAATTTATAAGATTAACAAAATACAATTAAAGTTTATCCAAAGGGCAGTTTTCCATGTTACACACTATTAGATAAGAGACAAAAAATATGTATTTCCCCATCACTTCTTGTAACTAGAAAAAATTGCTATTATTATCACCACCAACCTAACATTTATATACTGCTTCAAAAATATCAGCTTACTAGATTTTTATAAAATCCCACAACTAGGGAAAATAAGAATTATCTTCATTTTATTAGGGAAAAACACAGACTCAGATATTTTATACAGATCTGAAACTTCATGGGTATTATTTCCCTTCTGCCCAAGCTCTTAACATACTATGAACGGTTACTTCTTTTAATAAAGCAGGTTAATTTTATTTTACTCCTTAATTAATCCAATGTTATCACGTTTACCGGTATAAAATGTGTCTTTCAGAAGCAACAATGAAGTTCATTTACAGTGTTACTATCACTATATTCCAAATTTATATCAAAAGCATAGTCAATTTGTATAACATTTATTGAAAGGAGAGTCAATGTATAATTTCAAAAATGCATTCTACGTATTTTTAAAGTTCAAAACGTTTACTGTAAGTATGAAATTACAAACATTGTAACAGTGGGTCAAAAGCTTTAAAGCGCTTCAACTTTCTAAAATGGTTCTTAAATATATAAAAAGTATACAGAACTTACTGAATAGTTTATGTAGCCAAGATCTGTTATTGTAAATGAACTCAGGCAATCTGAATTCAAGGACTCCTGAAAAACTAGCAGTACTTGTTCACTTCCAGTTCCTATAAAGTCATCTATCAGTACTGAGCTAATTTTTTCCCACTTGGCAGCAACCTGAAAGAAAGAGAGTGGAAAAGAAAAAAAAAATCAGATGTGAAATAAACTAAATTCTTTTGTTGCATGTAGGTGTAATGTGTCCTCTTCAATCTTATAAACAAGTAATGAAAATGGTAAACACTAAAAACTAAAGATATTGGGGGATCAGACAACATAAGGAGTTACAACAATTTTACAAATAGCAAGATACTTTAATATTTTATCAAATGTTTGTCCAGTGTCTGTCACATTCCTGATTTCTATATTAAAATTTTATTATGATTTATAAATTCTAAACTTCTCATGACTATTTCGGAAACTCTAGGTAACTAGAAAGTAGTGGTAAACACTCAAAAGTTCTTGAAGCAGAATAACTTTTAAGAGTCAAGACAAACTTAATACACTAAACTTTGGTGGAAGAGAACATAGCCATTATTAGGGACACAGAGTGGGAAGGGATCCTACTAGTGATGTACCTAGAACCGTCCTAGCCCACTGGAATGATTTGATCAGTTTATACCTGAACATGGGACCCCAAGTTTAAAATAGAAGACAACTTCGTAAAGGTCCATGAAGCTGAAAGTCTCCAAACTGATCCCCTGGAAAACTAATACCATGGGGATCAGCTATCCCTTCTCCCTCAGACAGAAAACCTAAAACTCCTGCTCAGAATCCTAGCAGTAGCAGAGACACATCATCTAGATGATAGAGGGTGGCATGTATTAGAGCAAGACTATAAGTAAGACTTCAATCTATATAACCAAACCATATAAGGTTAATTTCCAAAGCCAGGATTTCTCACTTATGCAGGGAGAAAGCTTATTTGTATACCCATATCCTCCCTTCCTCCCACCCCACCCCTACCATGAGTATCATGGAGTACAATGAACTACGTGAAGACATTAATAGTACGAATGTGCTCAACAGGGGCACCTGGGTGGCTGAGTTGGTTGAGCATCCAACTCCTGATTCCGGCTCAAGTCATGATTTCAGGGTCATGAGATGGAGACTGGCATCAGCTCCGTGCTCAGTGGGGAGTCTGCTTGAGATTTCTTTCCCTCTACCCCTCCCCCCACTTACGTGTGCACTCTAATAAATTTTTTTAAAAAAAGAATGTGTTCAACATGCAAACACAATAGAGCTATGCACTCATGTATGCACACACACATTTACAATCTACAGCTCTAGAATAGTGCTGTCCAAATATAGGAGAGCAACAATGCAAGGCATATATATTTAATTTTATATGTAATTTGATCTGCTATATCCAAAATAGTATCATTTCAATTCAATATTATCAATAAAATTATTAACTAGATATTTTCCTATCATTTTTACCAAGCCTTTAAAATCTGGTATGTATTTGACATTTATAGCACATTCCAATTCAGACGAGCCACATTCCAAATGTCGAATAATTACACGTGGCTAGAGGCTACCATATTAGAGAGCACATCTCTAGAACATACTAACCTCTATCTACAACATACCAGTATCTGTTTTAGGTATACTTGACAATGATTCAGTTTTACCTGCTACACAGATTCTTGTCAAAACTTACAGAGACAATTTCTACTCGAGAGAGAAAACCTAAGAGAAAAGTTAATCAGGCATTTGTCTAGACTCAGCTGTTTCAAGTTCTATCACTAGATTAAACATTATACCTGGGGCTTTTATGAAGGGCTGATCTGAGAACGTGCTAACCTTGATTTTCAGTATTTATTCTAATTTATGCTTGTTTGTACTTTGTCTTTTAAGCTGCCTTAATTCCTTTATAGAATGAGGTAGTAAAAGGATGGTTGGATGAATCCATAGCTAACCCAAAGGAAGATTGTGTCTATTATTTTTTTCCCATTTTGGAGCAAAACTGCTATCAGAGACACCATTTTATTATTCAATAACATATTCACTTTATTATTCAAAACCTCTTACATAATACCACAAACAGTAAATTCCTCTCAGAACTCAATGTCAGAAAAAAAAAATTTCCCTTGATAGTATGTTCCATTCAGTTGTAAAACCTGCTATATTTGTGTTTTTTTTTGTCCTAACTACTAAACTAAGTATAATTCCTCAAATGCAATCACTTCCCTTAACCCAGGTTTTCTGACATAGTTATCTCTCCTCCCCCTTTATTGTTGATTCTTAGGCTTTATTCCTGCTTTTAAAGTCATTGCATATTTTACCCTACGATATATATTTTTTAAGTGGGTGAATATAAATGTAACACCAAGGTAAAGCCAAGAGCTGCAAAATTCTCAGAGTAGCAAGGTTACCAAAGCAATTTATGAGCACTGAATTTGTGGATATCAGGGTGTAATTCCAGAGCTTTCAATACAGGGCATTTGTAAACAGCTTAGATGTACAGAATCCCTAAAGAAGTAGCTTAAGAGATGTGTCAGTAGGGACTTAGGTCAGTAACTTGCACAAAGGATGATGGTCCATTGTAGAGAAAGAAACCTAGAACACAATTTCAAGGCAGGAAAGCCAACCAGCAGTTTACAGGCTTACTTACAGAGAGGGGCATGGTATCCCTCTTTGGGTAATATGTTAGTGGCAGAGCTCTACAGCATCCAAGCAGGGGACCCACTTAAAGTGCGTGAGGACTATATTACACTGAATTAATGATGCACAAGGGGACTGTTTTTCCTTATGCAGGTGAATAAGGGACCTCAGGTAGGTGCAAGTCAGTGATGACAGTCCTAGCCCTTGTATAACATAATAATAGCTACTTACTGAGCTTCTCCTGTGTGCCAAGCACTGTGCAAGACACTTTACAATGTCATTTTCTTTAATTCTCTCCTCTCAGAGGCAGGATGATCCCAATTTCATAAAGATAGAAAATGAGTTCACAAAAATTAAACACATTCCTTAAGGTAAGACTAGTAAGTGGCTCAGTTGGGATTCAAACCAAGTGTGCTCTTCCCATTATCCTGACCCCAGTAAGGATTATAGGTTATACTAGATGTTTCCCTGCTACCATTTCTGGAAAGGCAAAGAGAGTAGAGAAAGACAGAAAATGTTACCTTCCAAATAACCTTCAAATAAAAGTACAATATGCTTTTTAAAGATTGCTTTCAAAATAAAATAGGGTACTTTCAAATTATTTTCTTTCAAAAATTTAAATTTATTTTTTTTAGAGAGAGAGAGAGAGAGCAAGTACATGCAGGGGGAGCAGCAGTGGGAGAGGAGAGAGAATCTTTTAAGCAGGCTCCGTGCCCAGTGTGGAGCCCAACGCAGGGCTCAATCCCACGTCTCTGCTCAGCAGGGATTCTGCTCCTCCCTCCCCACACCCCCATCCTACTTGTGCTTTCTCTTGCTATCTCTCTCTCCCAAATAAATAAATAAAATCTTAAAAAAAAAAAAGATTCCAGGACACACTCTCTGAAACATAAATGCTTAAAAGGTCTAAGGCTACACCAACTGAATGATTATAAGAATAAGTACTGTACCTGAAAGTTCTTTTTCCAAACGGCACAAGCATTACTGGACCTAAAGGATATGACGAAAAGGTCTCCTCTGCCTGAATCCATAAGTTGAACTGCACAAGGATCTCCAAATGGAAGCTGGCACACACTTTTAGGAGTCCCATTTTGAAATGAAATCAGCTGATTCTTTCGAGTAAGGGCAATCAGAGCCATTCTTAACTGATTGTTGACAATCTCCATTGCACAGACATGCACATAAGTTACTACACTGCTATAAGCAGGAGGGATAATGTATGCGTCACTTATTACTTCTTCATTTTCAAGGGAGTATACACAAAATTTGGTATTCCAAATTGCATAATCTGATTTTGAAAGCTTTTGAGTGCATCCTTCCTCAGAAAAAAAACATGTCTTTGGTCCTAACAAAACCATACCTAGATTTTCAATCTCCCCTGCCCACTCAACAGAGGAAAAATTAAGAGACACAGTAACAATTTTGCCAGTTTGAGAAGAGATACAGTAGAATGTTTTGACATGTCTCCATAAAACTAAAGGGCCACTAAAGACCCTTACACCATCCTTCAACTCATGGCTTAGTCTAAAGCTCAAACGCTTTTCAAATTTATTGGTACTGTGAAGAAATAGAAGAAAATATCTGAAGATGTTATTCTTTTTATTGCATTGTATCATAATATAAGGGAGATTAATTCCAGTTCTGAAATCTGACACACAGTTGCAACACATAATTTTTAAATGAGAATTTTCTTCCTTTAGTGTAAAGAATCCAGTGGACTTCTGAACAAATGCTCTTGTTCTTCTGTCAAATACCATTCTTCTGACATGTAACACGGATATTTTTGCAGGCTCTTTACCTTTAAAATCTCCCTTAGACAATCGAAAAATAAGGACTTCCCCATTATGACACAAGAGCACTTCTTGTTCATTAGATGACATTGCTTGTTTGCTAGTCATTCCACAATATCAAGTCTTTGTGTCGGTCCAATTTTCGAAGGCAAATTGATTGCAGCTGATGCTTTTAAACCTAAAAATGTAATGAGGAAAACTACCATCAAGTAGGCAGTTGAAAAGAAAACACATTTCTGCCAGAGAATTATCACATAGATAACTGTAAGTTGTAGCTTTTTATGCTATCTTAACAATGTTACACTTATCAAAAAACCACATCCCAAGTATCATTTCTGTACAGTTAAAAAACAGTTTGCAAACAATGCAAATAACCACATCACAAAAGATATGAATGTGTTAACAGCAGCTATTAAAAGCTGTGCGTGGTCCATTGAAAGTGCCTGAAGATGTTCTTTCTGGTTCAGGGGATTTCTTAAGGGTTCCACTTCTGCCTCTCTTTCAAACCTACCAACCTGATCTGGTTTTCCTATTTTCTTCCCCCTCCACCATCTTCTACCCTGTTACCTCAAACCTGGTTTTTTCCTTTCAGCCTTACACCCTCAACAATGACAATTAAGTAGTCAGTGACTCATATTGAGTGCTACAACAACCCAGGCACTTGGGGTCCTGCTTTCCTGAAACAGGAGCTCATACAGCCTCTATGGCCAAAATAAAAGCCCAGAAAGAAAAACAGGAGATTCTATACCATGGTTTAAAAAAATCTCCACAGAAGTAACAGAAATACAATATTAAATCTTACTTTGCAAAAACAATGCAGCTCTAGGACCTTAAGAAAGTCACTATTCCTATTCCAAGTAGAAAAAACTAGAAGATTAGTAATATTATAATGAACACAAGAATTAAATAATAGCTATCAATTATTCAGGCTTATATGCCAGGTACAATACATAATTTCATTTAATGCTTACAACTATTCTTTTGAAGTAAGTATTATTATCACATCTTTCAACTGAGAAAACTTATTATTATTTTAACTGAGGTCAGAAAATTTTCCAAGGTTACAACAATAATCGGCAATGGCACTAGATTTGGAAGATGGGCCCTCTGACTCCTAAGCCTACACTTTTAACTACCACACTGTTCTGGCATGCATCCCCTTGCTCTGAACACTGGTTATAAGCAAGGCAACCTGAGAGAATTAGTAAAGTAGAATGAAGAACAAAGGAACACCCACGGCATCACAAATGGCAAGATTTCGTTCTTTTGTATGGCTGAGTAATATTCCACTTCTCTCTCTCTCTCTCTCTCTCTCTCTCTCTCTCTCTCTCTCTCTCTCACTCTCACTCTCACACACACACACACACACACACACACACAACCTTCTTTATCCATTCATCTATTGATGGACACCTGGAACCTACAGGATATTATATGAAGTGAAATAAGTCAGAGAAAGATAAATGTTATAGGATTCCACTCACATGGAATCTAAAAAACAAAATAAACAAACAAAAAAACAGACACTTAAATACATAGCACAAACTGCCAGAGCAGAGGTCAGTGGGGAAACGGGCAAAATAGATGAGGGGGATTAAAAGGTACATACTTCCACTTATAAATAAGTCATGGACATGAAAAGCACAGCCTAAGGAATGTAGTCAGTAATTTATAATAATGTTGTATGGTGACTATGCTTATCATGGTGAGCACTGCATAATGTATAGAATTATTGAATATGCTGTACACCTGAAACATACATGTCAATTATACTTCAATGGTAAAAATAAAGTTTAAAAAAGAACACAGGCCAAATCTAACAGCAAAAAAACAAAATTACAAGGGAACACCCCTTACAGTGAACACACATATAAGAGAAAGATGTTGATCTCTACTCAGTGGCTATATATGCAGAGTCACTCCTTTAACAGTTGTAGAAAGCTCAGCATACACTATGAACTGCACATGGCTGGAGAGCCTAGAGAACTATGTGAATGGTGGGCCTGGTCTGCCTCTTACTAGAGGTATGACTTTGGGCAAGTTACTTAATCCCTCTATGCCACATATCCACATACAATGGGGTGAAGTACTACCCCACAAGGTATTGAAATTAACAAATATAACCCACTTAAAATAGAACCTGACACATAGAAAATGCTTGATAAAGCTTAGCTGCTACCATTGTGATTATCATCATCATCATGGCCACTCTGGTTTATATAGTACCTAACTTTTGAAACATCAGAACAGTTGACTTAACAGTTTGTGAATGCTGAAAGGTCCCTCTCCACTATAAATAACTCTAACTCATACTCTTTCTTTTCTCATACTTGTGGATCATTTACACCAGAAAATTCAACTATTTCAGAAAACTAGGTCATTTGCAATTAAGTAATAATGTTTTCCTCTGCTGAATGAGAAACAAACTGCAAAGGCTTAGGTTTTGTTCTTTTATTATAAAAATCTACCAAGAGTCCAATTAGAAAAAAGTATCACTGAACCATCTACAAATTTAACTTAATGTAGCATTTTGTAGAAATGACTTTAATTTAGAGGCAATTCTATTAAAATGCAGACTTGATTAGTCAGCATCTGCTTTCAAATTGGAGATGCCGTGGCTTATTGTCTAATTTCCAAATACATCATTTGTTATAGTTTTAAACGATGTTCACAAATTCTTTGAAATTCCTTCCATCAAGAAGTGGCACTTAATTCTCCTCTCCTTGGGTGAGGGCTGGTCATTATGATTCACTTCTAGCCAAAAGAATATGGTAGAAGGGACGACATGAGACTTCCGAGACTGGGTCACAGAACATTGTGGCTTCCTTGTTGACCAGCTCCTTGGATCACCTGCAATGAGGGAAGCCACCTGCCATATTATTAAGACACTCAGGCAGCGCCATGGAGATGTGCATTCGGCAAGGAACTATGGCTTCCCGCCAATGGTCAGCAAGAGATTGGGGCCTTTTACCAACAGCCATGTGAGTAAGTCTTCTTGGGATCAGATCTTCCAGCTCCAGTCAGCCCCCTGGAGAGATCCTGAGTCAGAAGAACCAAGCTAAACTGCTCCCAAATTCTTGATCCTCAGAAATTTTGAGATAACGTTTGTTGTTTTAAGCTGCTAAATTTGGGAACAATTTGTTATACGGTAACAGATAAATACGTTCCTCTCTGGTAATTTGTTTAAATTGATGATATTGTTTTTGAGAATTTCATGAAACCTATTACTTGAAGTTAATTGGAGAAACTGTATCATAATACAAACTAGCAGAAGTCACTGGCTTACTGGTTTGTTGTTAGGCAATAAACGCAAAGATCTGGGACAATAAGTATCATAAAGTAGTTTCAGCTTTATTAGTAAAGAAGATAAGTAGGTAAATCAAAGGTGTGGCTTTTACTTATGAAACTTTTAGTTTAAAGGAAATAAATATTGTATTACAACAAAATGTATGAATAATAATTTATTTAAAGTTTCCCACAGATATGTCTGGTCTCTTAGATTTCGAAAAGAAGTTTCCTTTTTCAGCATTAAATGATACATTGTTCTTTTAGCATTAAAATTATATAATCTGGGGCACCTGGGCAGCTCAGTCGGTTAAGTGTCTGCCTTCAGCTCAGGTCATGATCCCAGAGTCCTGGGATTGAGCCCCGCATAGCATTGGGCTCCCTGCTCAGCGGGGAGCCTGCTTCTCCCTCTGCCCCTCCCCCTGCTCATGCTTTCTCTCGCTAATAAATAAATAAAAATCTTTAAAAAATGATAGAATCTGAGGTAAAGATATAAGAACTTGTCTTTGACTACCTATTTACATGAAAAGTTTTTTCAGATTTCTTAAGTACTAAAAACAACCAAAAGTAACTTCTATACAGAAAAGGATTTTGGAAGAAATGAGTGAGACCCTTAATACAGAGACAACAACATAGCAGAGATAAAGGGCTCAATAAACGAAATGAGAAACACACTTGACAGAATGAACAGCAGGCTGCAAGAAGCAGAGGAATGAACTAGTGACCTAGAAGGAAGAGTAATGGAAAGTAACCAAACTGAACAAAAGAAAAAAGAATTCTGCAAAACGAGAACAGACTTGGGGAACTCAGTGACTCCATCAAACGTAATAACATTTGTTATTTTAGTATTAAATGTCACAACTAATGTTGAATCAACTCAGTGCTCTGGTTCACCAATATCTGAATATGACAGGAGAATCTGACTGCTGAAAGGCCAGCAGAATATCCCCCTTTACTAAACTCTAGAGTATGTATTATTGCACCTTGATAAAGTTATGACTTAAGAAAATCAGACCCCTTACATTCTCTTCTTTTAATGCTACCAGCAACTTCCTTAACTTAGAAACCACTATCTTCCAACTCTGTTCCAACAGCCACTACAGTAGTTCAGGCTCTCAACTCTCACTTAGGTTGATGAAAAAGTTTCTTAAAATTATCTTCCTTACTCTAGGCTCTCTCCCCTCCAACTTACCAATTTATTTCTGCTACCTCAGTTATGGCTCTAAAACATAAACTTGATCTGGTAACTGTCCCCTGCCTCAAAAACCTTGCATGTACCCTCTCCCCCTTCTCAATAGATGTATGAACCTTGAATTACTTCCTGGAAAGATAGATGCTAAACACTGTAAATTGAACACATGAATGACACAGAGACAAAAGATTGCAAACCATTGCTATAAAGTTTATCGTGGCATTCAAAGCCTTGTTAAAATCCTAACCCAACATGCTTTTAGCATGAGCTCTAGGAAAAAAGCAAACTTATTCTCATGGATTTAGAGACTGTTATATGAAAGGTCTTTATTTTTAAATACTACTGCAAAACCATGCACATTTTAAATATAAGTTATTTAAAATTGATCACCTTCAGAGTTAAAAATTAGAAGTCATTAATATATTTATGAAGATAAATTTTTTTCCTCAAACTTTCTATAATCTCAAGGCTTATTGAATTTGCATACCTGTGTACATTTTATTTTATACTGATTCAACATCTGTTTTAAGAGTTCTTAGCATATGTTCATAAAACAAACCTTCAAGCCTATGGAATAAATGGTAATTTTCTTTTTTTAGATAAAAATAATACAGAAACAACTGAAACTAAGATCAATTTAGAGGTTCTAAGACCAATATAAACAAGCCCTGATTAATCAAACCCTGATTATCAGGGCACCAGACTTACTACTCCAGCCTATTGGCCATCTGACTTTTTACTTATCCTTACAACAGTGGCTTACACTGTTGTGGCTTACACCCTTACGACAGAAAAACAAAACAAAACAAAAACAGGTAACTCAAACCGGTTAAGTTTTACCTCCTATTGCAGCTAATGGGGTGGGGAGAGGGTTGGAAGCAGATTATTTATAAAATACTACATATTAATTTGAGTTTTTCCTGTTCTGTATTACCATATATCATAGTTGAATGTATATATTTTGCACATAAAATGAATATACTAGGGAAATAATACACGCTAACAGAAATATAGTAGATTGGCAATAAATTATCACCCTCATCCACTCTTCCCTACCTGCCTCCTATTAAATAAACAATGTTCCTTTTAAACGTTAATAAATTCTTCTGGGTGTCATAAAATTCAGAACTTTTCAAATAAACTACCTGTCTGGTTGAGGAAGATCACCATATATCTGGTTGAGGAAGAGCACCATATTATCTGCAGATAAAATCTTAAAATGTCTCTAAGAAACTATATCAAGAGTGAGCAATAGAAAGTATCTTTGGAAAAAAGGTAGAATTAAGATACCCAACTAAAAATTTCACCTAAGAATATTAAACATAATTTTATAAGAATACGGATAGATGTACTTTTCATAACATATAGGACATTATTTACCTAAGTAAATTAACTTGGCTACAGAATAGGTCTGCTGTTAAAAACGTTTTTCTACCTATATAACTGGACATCATTTGTTGGAGCCTACCCAGAATCAAGCTCTATTTTCCCTTTTCCAACAACACTTAGTGTATCTGAAATGTAGGTGAACATGGGGGAACGGTGATCCACTAAGAGAATTAGGAAAGACTAAGTTAAAGGTTTTCTATGTCACCCTAAGGACTTCTAACTTTCTCTAAGCAATGATACACCACTGAAAGATTTCAAAAATAGAAATCACAGGATTGTACTTCTGAATTATAAACATCCTGGTGACAGTGTTGAAGATGGGGGTGAGGAGAGAATGGAGGCAGAGCCATCAATTGGGAGATAATTATGAGTTCTTAATTAAAGGGAGAGGTGACTTTGGAAGGCAATTTGGCAGTCACCTGAAAGGCCTATATCCAGCAATTTCATTTCTAGATATGAACCCAGAGAAACAATCCTACATAATAATGTACAAAGACATTGCTCTAGAATGTTCACTGTGCTGTTGTTTGTAATATTAAAAAGGTAAAAAACTTCAATGACCATCAATAGAGGAATGAATAAATACAGATGGAATATCATATTACAGTTTTAAAAAAAATGAATTAGATCTATGTATACCACCGTGGCTAAATTTCAAAAATCAAATGAAAAAACTTAAGCTGAAGAAAAATGTATTCTGTGGTACATTATTTATCTAAATCAAAACACATAAAACAACATTACATATTTTCTGTTTACCTACAAAGGCCACATTCCCTGAGTGCTTCTCTGTGCCAAGTACTATTCTAAGCACCTTGGACTCATTTATTCCTCACTACATTCTCATGCTATAGGCAATATTATCCCATTCTACAGATGGGGAAACTGAGGCATGGAGGTTAAGAATCTTCTGAAAGGCCTAAAATTAGGAAGTGACGGAGCCAGGATTCAAATCCAGGCAGCCTTGTCCAAAATTTAAAGAGCAAAGATTCTGTAAAGATTCATGCCAAATTCCAACGACTGTTTATTCTGGAGAAGGAGATAGATATCAGGTAGGGGAGTGGAGCCAGAGGGAGACGTTAGCTATAGCTGCAACGTTATTTTTTAACAATGTGTTCAATTATTTTTAAACAATATGTCCATTTTTCTCCATAAAAATTTGTAGCATATTAAAAATGTCTCCGCCCAAGATGCTAAAGTGTCGATCATGGTTGACTGTGGATGGTGGAAATAGGGGGACTTTTCTTCCTGCAATTTCTTTGTAGTTTTCAGTATCTTTCAGTTTTTAAAAAAAACCTGTATTATTGAATGCAAAATTATTTCCTTTCAATATTTTAGCCAACGACCATAAAATTGTTCCAGTGCCTTATAAACCTCTTTCTGAAGTTTGGCACTTACTGTCATTTTGCACTGGATAACTGTCATAGGGGCCTCCCTGTGCGCTGCAGGCTATTTAGCAATACCCACTAGATGCCAGTAGCAGGACCCCATCCCGGTTGTGACAAACAAAAACAACCGAAAACATCTCCAGACACTGTCAGATGTCCGCTGGGAGACAAAATTGCCCCAGATTGAGAACCACCCTAATTAATAAACTGCAAGATGCTTTACATCTTTTAACTTTATATAACTGCTTTAGTTTAAGGATTTCAAATATATAATCCTTGATTATTGATTATTGTTTCTCACACTCCAAGTGGGAAAGATGAGGCGGGGGTGAAGAAAGTTTCAAGCGAAAAAATCCTACAGAGCAAGCACTTAAAATCTAGTCATCATTCCAAAGAATGATGAACATAGGCCGCGGCAGTCTCGCTTCCATCCCCTTATTCCGCAAAGGGAGCCAACCCAGCTCTGCCGCCCAGTCCCGCGAAGACCAGGTAAGGGTAAGGGACGACTGGCCGGCCCTACCTCACCGCGCGAGGCCCTGCGTCCTAAAGCCGCCAGGTTCCCGACTCCCTACGTGGGCGCAAGGTCCCTCCGCTCCAAACCTCCCGCCCGCGCGCTGCATCCTGGGAGATCCGGCCGGAGGCTGCGTCGAAAGCAGAGGAGGCGGAGCCTGCCGAGCCTGCTGAGCCTGCTAGGAGACGGTTACCAAGGGAGGCTGAGGGGGCGGGGCCTCCAGGGAATGTTGTGAAAGCGAAGGGCAGGCGGAGCTTGCTCGGGCGGAGCTCCGCGCGGGAAGCTCCCGTGATCCGGCGGTAGGCGGAGGCGGGTCCGCAGTGCAGGGGACGTCGGGGGAGCGGAGCCCAAACGAGAAGCTAATGGAAAGCCAGACTGGGACCTGGTTCCGCCTCCAGACGCAGGCGGCCACATTGGATTGGACAACGCGGCGACGCTTCCGCCCGCCTCCCGGTGTCACGCGACTGTCTCCACCTCCCGCCCTTCCCTCTCTACCTCCTGGCCCGCCTGGCCAGTGATGAGATATTCGGGCCGGTCGGAAGGTGGCCACGGCGATCGAAATCACGTCCACGACCGCGACCATGGCCGAGGTGAGGAGGCGACCACACCGCTGCCGGCCCTCCCCCCAGACCCGGAAGCTTCCTCTGAAGCCAGGGGGCTGTGCGCCCAGGTGCAGGTGGGCTGGGCTGAAGGGAAGCGGGGTGGTGCGCGTGGTGTCTAAGCGTCCCTTCGTGTCTCCCTTTCAGTATCACGCCCAGAATAAAGCCAAGCTCATCTCTGAGACCCGACGGAGATTCGAAGCCGAATATGTGACAGGTGGGTACCGCGTTCTCGATGTTGAGGCAGGTGTGCAATGAGCGTCCCTAACTTTTCAGAGGTGTTTGCAGGTGTCTGTGGGAAGCTTTAGGGACCATTTCGACCCTCACAGTGATGATGCCCTGCACGTTTCCAAGGTTTTCTTCTCCGTAACACGCCATGCACGCTGCTCCAACTGGGCAGGTGATACGCCCATTGCTTCCTAAAGGGTTAATGTAAGTTGGAAATTAGTGACTTTCTAGCATCTCGAGTTTGTGGAACTTGCAGGACACTTTCAAGGCCCACGGCACAGGTGACACTGTCCAGTACACCGTTTCTCTGCTGACCTTTCACCAGCAACAATGGAGAAAAAGAATCTGGAAACCGCCATAATGCTTTTCACGTGTACTTAATTGGGGATACAAATTCCTTGGATATTTTGCCTAATTCCACTTCATACAATCCAGTATGCTACCCACGGAGTAGGCCTTCCAGGGCTGGAACAAGTTCTCTTTCATCCCACACTGTACCTAGCCAAAGTACCTGTGTGTCCGGAATTGATTTATTAGTTGAACATTATGTGTTCATATGGTTGAACAGATGTCCCAGATACTTGAAACTGATGATTTAATCCGTGTACAGTAATTTTTTAAAACCTGCAGGATAATTTATTATAAATATGAAATAGTGAATCCTGACCCTGCCACTTATTAGCTTGGTTGTCTTTTCTAAGCCCCTGTTTCCTTATCTGTGAAATATGAGTAATTAGGAGGATTAACTGAAAAAAACATAGATCAAACTGTCTAGCATGGGGTTAACCTATTGTAGGCTCTCAATGAATATTTTGTCTCAAGTCGGTTGGTTTGGTTGCTGTGGAAGGGGTTAAACTTCTGCATCTTGACTTTAGTGCTCAGCAGAGGTTTTCTGCAACTTTAGACTGCCCTAGATTAAATGTCAGTGATGACCTAGAACAAATAAGGAAATGTGTTCCAAATAACCTAGTCAGTAAATCTATTCATCCTCCCTGTCAATTTTCTTCATATCCCAAACTTTGCACTAGAGAGTTGTAAAAGCACTTGATTCACTTAGCCCAGAGATCTCATTTAAGTAATATAGCTTGTTCCAGTAAAAAAGATAATTCTAAAATTGCTTTCTATAGAAATGTAATTCTTATATTTACACGGTTTGTAGTATTTTAAGAAGTATCCCAAAACTTGACCTAATGGGCTAGTGTCTCCCCAATAGTCAGGTATTTATGCCCAATGGAGGAAGCAGAATATATGTATACATTGTGTGTGTGTGTGTGTATATATATAGTCATACAAGTTTAGCAATAGATAAGATCTTAAAAGTTACCTTGGTCCAGACTTCTCATATTTAAAATGAAGAAAGTAAGACCTAGAGAGATTAAGTGATTCACTCCAAATCCTTGGTGTTAGCGGCTAGGCCTGGGCTAGTTTTCTGAATTTCACTATAGTGAAAATCTTTTGGCAACACCATCATGTTGAATTAGATCATGTCACTCCCTAACTTGAAACTCTTCAATATGTTCCCACTGTGTTTATAATAAAAATCTCAATTCTTTATGGTGGCCTACAATGCAAGGCCGTGTATGCTGTTGCTCTTGCCCAACCGTCCATCCTAATTTATAATTACTCTCATCGCTTAGTACAGTTTTCACCACTGCCCACAGTAAGAAACATATCACACATTGCAATCTAGTACACGCTCACACATACATAACTGGAGCAAAAGTTCCTTAAGGAATACTTATTCTGAAAACCTGTGACTCCCCATTGCGGTGACCCACAAAATTGACATCACATCCTACATGACCCAGGGTTTGAAAAACATGACCAGCCACACTGCTTCTTTTATGCTCTTCAGACAGACTGTATCTGTTTTTATCTTGGGACCTTTCCACTTCTCTTTGGGAGGCTCTTGCCCAGATAGTGTGCACGGCTAGGTCCTTTTTTTCTTTTCCATCTTGGTTTAAATGTATCTGAGAGGCCTTTGCTGATGACTAAATAGCCTCCCTGTTTATTTTGTCTCCTTTACAGCTCTTACCGTAACCTGTAATTACCATGTTCATTTGTTTACTTGCTTATTGTTCATTTCCTCCAGTAGAATGTATATGGGTCTGGGGCAACCTGTGGGCATTGAGGGCAGGGACTGTCTCACCTCTCTATACCTAGCACAGTTTTCAATATATACTCAATATAGCAATGCTTATATATATACATAGGGAGATTAATCCGAGTCTGCGTTATGAGTTGTCCTAATTGGCTCCCCATCCCACCCCCCCCCCAAAATCTGGCGAAGAGCAACCCTCACAATATGTTTCATAAAGACGAGCATTATTTCAAAGTAAGCACTCTATGGCATTAAGTATGGGGAGGGTTGGGTTCGTGTGAATTCGTGTGAGCGGGTTATCTGCACAGCTCCTGTAAATACTAACTTAATTAGTTCAAAGACTTGCACGGTGAAAGGAAAATAAAAACCTGCAAAGACTTTCTACCTTTAAAGTTTGAGTTGTTTCCTGAGATACTGCATCAGGTAAAGGTAAAGTAGGAAAGTGGTAAAAAGGGGTTTTTGATCTGCCTATGTTCACCTTTTCAAGTTTACTTTTTAGAAATTAACTCAAGTGCTTAGAGAACCTGCACTTTCCTAGCTCCTCTTTCGTTTCACCCTTTCTATTGTCACAATGTTTTGTTTCAGAAGACGCTTAAGGCTAACTTAAGCAAACAAACGTGATGTTTTTCCTAAAAGAAAATATTATCTGCAAATATGTCACTTTAAGCACTGGCTGTACTCCAAAAACTTGGAGATAGGTTCTTGGGAATTCCAAGCACATTTTTGTTTCCATAGAAATTAAGTTACCAATTATGGATAGATTTGTAGCTGTCAGAAAGAATAAAGGTTCATAATTGTTTTATGCATTACAAGTGGTCCTTTTTTTCCCTCATTGTTTCTGTGAGAAATTCCATGCTGAGTCTCAAACGAGAAACATTTCCCGTTCTCTCTTCCTCCTGGTGGCCAAGGCAAGAGACTACTCCCTTGTGACAGTAATTTATTTGGTTCCTCAGATACTCATTATGTGCTTAATTCTGAGAAACAGTATGTCCTTACTAGAGAAAGAACTGAAGAGGGATAGAGCTCCCTCCTGAACTACTACAATCTAGTAGAGGCATTAAGACAGAGCTAACTATTAGAATTCAGGCAAATTGTATCAAGAAGGAGAGTGCTGGGCGCCTGGGTGGCTCAGTTGGTTAAGCGACTGCCTTCAGCTCGAGTCACGATCCTGGAGTGTCAGGATCGAGTCCCACATGGGGCTCCCTGCTCAGCAGGGAGTCTGCTTCTCCCCCTGACCCTCCCCCCTCTCATGTGCTCTCGCTCGCTCTCTCTCTCTCTCTCTCTCTCTCAAATAAATAAAAATCTTTAAAAAAAAAAAAAGAATGAGGGCTAAAATCATTTCTGTAGAAATCAAAGACAAGGAAAAAAGTCACACGTGGTTGGGGTGATTGGGTTAGCACCAAGTGAGAAAAAACTTAGAAAAGGTGGAAACTTCGGAAAGGTGGAATTTTGGAAAATGGCAGAACTTGGCCAGGTAGAGAATGTGATCTAGATGGATCAAATAGTTCTGAGCTAAGGCACTGTAGTGGGAAGCCCTGGGAAATCCGCTTTGATGAGCTTTAAAGAGGGTAAGCACGCCCGCTAACAACAGTGGGAATGTAGTGTAGAGAGTCAATGTGTTTGTACTTTATTGAGTTTGGAGAGCAGTTGAGGGATTGGTGTGTTTTCTTATTTTAGGTTTGTTTCTTGACTTTACAAGTATATGAATTCATATAAATGAATTTGGATGATACCAGAAAAGCCCAAAGAGTCCCCCATAAGCTAACCATCCTGAGATAGCTCTGCTAACAATGGATGCATTTTTTCCGTTTAGTTTTTGGTTTTTTTCTTAATAGGCTCCACACGCTGCTGGGCTTGAACTCAGGATCCTGGGATTGAGACCTGAGCTGAGCTGAGTCGGGACACTTAACCAGCTGAGCCCTGCAGGCGCCCTCAGTCTTTTTTTTTTCTATACATTAAAAAAAAAAAAAAAAGTTAAAAGACTATTGTGTATGTAATTTTAGGGCTTGCATTTTTTTATTGACACAATCAAATTTATTTCCCTAGATTGATGAAGTAAACAGTGTTTTACATTACTATTTAATACTCAGCTCAATAAATAAGAGATAATTTTCTTTTATCTTAAGACTTCCTATTTGGATATTTATATTTTTTCCAGTTTTTTTGTTAGTACAGTTTTTTGTGCAGTAGTTCAGATTGTTCCCTTAAGACTCATGTCTAGAAGGAGAATTACTAGTTTCAAGAGAATGAATATATTTAAGACACTTCATATATGTGCTGCCGTTTCCTCCCCAGAAGTTGCACCAAGCTTCATTCCCACCGGCTGTGTTACAGTGTTGGTCTCACCACGGCCTTACCCACGTGTTAAGTCCTCACTCCTTACCTGATGGTTCTTTGTTTTAGTTTGCATCTGGTTGCTAGTGAGAGTAAACTTCTTTTCGGATATTTACATCGATTTGTAGTTTAAATTTTTTTTCATTACTGTGGCTTTTAAAAATGGTTTGGGCTTTTTCTTGTTTATGTCACTTTCACTTTTTTCATGTTTTTAATGTATTCAAAATTACCCATTCCTTTGGTTTCTTTCATTGCCGTTAAGTTAAATAATTTTCTCTCGTTTGATAATTTCCTAGTCCTTTAATTTTTGCTTTGTCTCGGTTTATTATTTTTTACAATTTGAAATCTCTTTTAAGTAAAAATTGTATGAAACATGAATAAAGTGAACACCCATGTACTTAACACTGCCATTCAGGGGCAGTGGTGTGTCCTGCATTTGGTGTTAGTCATTCTCTTGCTTTTCATTAGCTTTACCACCTATGATGTATTCTTCACCAATACTTTATTAAGTTTAGCTGTTTTTGAACTTTAAAATAAAAGCTGAATGTATTTTTCCATGACTTGCTTCTATTACTCAAGAGTCATTTGTATTATCAAACATAAGTGTAATTGATTGCTTTTGATAGCTGTGTAGTAGTGCATGGAATGAAAATGTCAGTTGATGGATTTGGGGTGGTTTCTAGGCTTTGCTATTATGCGCAAGGCTGCTGCAAACATTTTTAAACATGTCTGGGGCCGGGGTGCCTGGGTGGCTCAGTTGGTTAAGCTACTGCCTTCGGCTCAGGTCATGATCCTGGAGTCCCAGGATCGAGTCCCGCATCAGGCTCCCTGCTCAGCGGGGAGTCTGCTTCTCCCTCTAACCCTCCCCGCTCTCATGTACTCTCTCTCTCTCTCTCTCGTTCTCACTCTCTCAAGATAAATAAACAAATGTTTAAAAAAAATAAAAATAAAAAAATAAACATGTCTGGTGCCTAGACTTTCTCTAGCACAGTGGTTCTCAAATTGGTCCAGGAACCGTAGTTCCTTGAGACCATTTCAAGGAGCTGGAGAGGTGGAAACAACTTTTATAATGACACCAAAACATCATTTTCCTTTTTCACTGTCATTCTCTCACAAGCATACATTGGCATTTTCCAGAGGTCACATGGCACATGGTGATGTCATTGCTCTGACAGCTGATAGAATATGTGCTTGTGTGTTCTCATGTTTAAAACTTTCCTCAGTTCTTTTTTTTTTAAAGATTTTATTTATTTATTTATTTGACAGAGAGACACAGCGAGAGAGGGAACACAAGCAGGGGGAGTGGGAGAGGGAGAAGCAGGCTTCCCACCGAGCAGGGAGCCTGATGTGGGGCTTGATCCCAGGACCCCGGGATCATGACCTGAGCCGAAGGCAGACGCTCAACAACTGAGCCACCCAGGCACCCCTAAAACTTTCCTCAGTTCTAATACCTAATAGAATAACTACTGGTAACTATAACCCATATAAATAAAAAAGCTCTTTGGAGTCCTCAGTTATTTTTAAGAGTGTAAAAGGGGTCCTGAGACCAAGAAGTTTGAGGACTGCTGCTCTAGGGTTTGCACCCGACAGTGAAATGT
Organism: Zalophus californianus; assembly: GCF_009762305.2. Lineage (NCBI taxonomy): Eukaryota > Metazoa > Chordata > Mammalia > Carnivora > Otariidae > Zalophus > Zalophus californianus. The sequence goes on along the minus strand of NC_045612.1, from coordinate 118,151,229 downwards.
GTGGGTCATCGACGAGGCACATGTTCAGCTTTACTAAGTAATGCCAAACTAGTTCCCAAAGTGATTATACCAGTTTTCATTTTAACCAGCAGTTTCCACATTCTAAAATTTGGTGGTGGCGGTGGTGTTTTGTTGTTTTGTTTTGTTTTGTTTCGTTTTTGCCCCTCTGATTAAGGTGTAGGGATATCTCATTGTGGTTTTAATTTGCATTGCTTTGAGTACCTGCGAGATTGAGCATTTCTTCATATCTTTATGGACCATTTGGTTTCTGCTTCTGAGAAAATCACTTCTTCAGACTCTTGGCCTGTTGTTCCTCTCTCTGAGTTCTAGAATCAGCTTATGTTTCTGCAAAAAAACCAACTGTTGCTGGGATTTTGAATGGAATTGTGTTAAATGAGAAGACCAATTCTGAGAGGCTTGACATCATCAGGGTGGTGTTTTCCTAAACAAGAGCCTGGTATATCTTTGCTAAACTCTTCCTTATTGAAAGATTTATAATTTTCTCCATAGAGGTTAACTCACTTTGCTTAAATTCATTCCCGGGTACTTACATGTTTTATTTTTGTGATTGTTTAAATGGTATCTCTTAAGAATTTATTTTCTGATTGTTTGTGGTTAACAGAAAGTACTTTTGACTTTCTTACATTAATATTGAATTCAAAAACCTTACCGGCTCTTACTAATTTTCATAATTTATCTCTAGATTAGTTCGGAATTTCTGTGTACACAATAATATCACCTTGAAGTAATGAGTTTTCTTTCTAACTTCCCAATTCTTACAACTTTAAATGCTTTCACTTTACACTGGCTGGAGTTTAGAACACTGTTGAATTGAAGCAGTGAGAAAAGCCTACTTGTCTTGTTCCTGATCTTAGAAAGATAGCCCCAAACATGTCACCATCAAGTATGATCCCTGTAGATATCCTTTATGAAAATGAAGAAGTTTCCTTCTGGTTTGTTGGTTTTGGTTTTTGTTTGTTGCTTTGTTCTCATCACGATGATGGGGGAATTTTACTAAATGCATTTTCTTCATCTATTGAACACATTTACTGTATCTGATGAGATGTTTGTTTTTTTTTTTCCTTTTTAATCTGTTAATGTTGTGGACTCTATTAATCAGGTTTTTAAAATACATTGCTGTATTCAGTTAGCTGGGGTTTTACATCTGTATTCATAAATTAGCCTGTAATTTTCCTTTCTTATACTTTACTTGTGCAATTTTGACATCAAGATCATGCAAGCTTCATAAAATGAGTTAGGAGTGTTTCCTCTTTTCTACTCCCTGAAAAATATAGTCATTGTGTAGTTCTAACCTCATTCTCCATATTCACCCCTCCCTCCATTTATTATTGTTTTATATGTTAGTTTTTGTCTACTTACCATATATTTACTAATATCTTTATTTGCCATCCCTTCTTGAGTTTTAGATCTTGCATCTGGGATCATTATTGTTTCATCTTAAGTATAACTTTTAGATCATTTTTTAATGTCTTTCTTTTGTCTTTTTTTTTCCATTAAGCAGTTAATCTTGAAGAGTGCCTTCATTTTATTAGACTGAAGGAGACAAAGTGATTAGAGAAGTGGAAGAACCAGGATGATCTCTGAGAGGATTTCAAGGGCAGGATGATTAGCAGAGACTGGAAGGAACCTCTGTAGGTAAAGGGTACATAAAACAGGGATTGTCCTTAGCAGCTGCCCTCTCTGGAGAGGAAGAATAGAAGGAAAATGACATTTAAAGTGTCACTAAAACACTATTGAATGTTTTACATAAGTCTCTAGATTATGAACCCCCCAGGGGATCCACTCAGGCTTTATTCATCTTTGCGTCTGCAATACCTAGCTCCATTCTGAGCTAGCATATAGTGAGAGAGCATAAATTAGTCTTCAAAGCTAATTAGTTATGTATTATCCTTCAATAGTGGAAGCCTATACCAGATAGGTAGACAGACACTTGCATTTTCTTAAATTTTGTTCCATCTTTAACATTCTCACAGTAAACCTTTTAAAGTTGTCATGATCAGGGCGCCTGGGTGGCTCAGTCGGTTAAGCGACTGCCTTCGGCTCAGGTCATGATCCCGGAGTCCCGGGATCGAGTCCCGCATCGGGCTCCCTGCTCGGCGAGGAGCCTGCTTCTCCCTCTGACCCTCCCCCCTCTCATGTGCTCTCTCTCTCTCTCTCATTCTCACTCTCTGAAAATAAAAATAAATAAATCTTTAAAAAAAAAAGTTGTCATGATCAGAGCAAGAGGAAAAGATTTTTAAGAGTTTATCGATTTTTTTGTCCTTATTTTACATATCTAAAAATACCAAGCCTCTGTCATAGAGAATATAAGATTGTAAATTCTTTTATGTTGTATTTTATTTTATTTTTTTATGTGAATTCAATTAATTAACATATAGTGTATTATTAGTTTCAGAGGTAGAGTTCAGTGATTCGTTAATCTTACATAATCAGCAGTGCTCATTACATCACCCAGGGACCCTATCCCCCCACCCCCCTCCCCTCCATTTGTTTCCTATGATTTAAGAGTCTGCTATGGTTTGTCTCCTGCTCTGATTTTGTCTTGTTTTATTTTTCCCTCCCTTCCCCTATGATCCTCTGTTTTGTTTCTTAAATTCCAAATATGAGTGAGATCATACGATCATTCTCTTTCTCTGATTGACTTATTTCACTTAGCATAATACCCTCTAGTTCCATCCACAACGTTGCAAATGGTAAGATTTTATTTTTTGATGGCTGAGTAGTATTCCATTGTGTATGTATACCACATCGTCTTTATCCATTCATGTGAGATTGTAACTTCACATGGAGACTCGAGGGGTAAAATTGGTGATAGGATAGAGAATTGGTAGACCTGCTTATTTTTGAATCCTTATTCTCAGTAATGACTTTTATCAGTGCCTGGCAAATGTTTTTTTGACTTATCTCTTTAAATTGTTGATACCTATTCTTCGTATATGTTCATCTTGAATGTTAAGTGAGATATGCAACTTAAAGAGTCTGTTACTAGTGCACTGTCACTTCTAGGATATCAACTTGTATTTAGTCAATTGTTATTTGAATACACACAATGGAATATTAATGTAGAAAGGTTAAAGTAAGGAGATGGAAAAAAGTGTACAAAACAAAGTGTACTAACCAAAAGTGATACTGTGTTGGCTGCATTTTCATTAGACAAGATATTTAGGTGAAAAACATTAATACACTTAAAAAGGGATTCTACTGTTGATTAATGGAACCCTGAAAAGGTTTAACATTTAGAACTAATAACATAAGTATCTCACAGTATAAGCCTTCACATATATAAAGCAAAAGCTCCCAGAATTATGAGAGAAATTCAAGAAATACACAAACATGTTGAAAGATTTTAACAAACCTCTTTGAGAAATACGCAGAGCATGCAGGCAAGGGATCCTTCAAATTATGTTTTGTTAAGTAAACTCTCTACCCCCAACATGGGGCTCAAACTCGGGACCCTGAGATCAAGAGCCTCATGCTCTACTGACAGCCAGTCAGGTGCCCCAAGATTTTAGACTCTAACACAATGAACAAAGTTGATCAAAGATATATATGTATGTGTATATATGAATGTATAGTCCCTTCTCAACAAATAGGGAATATATATACTTTAGAAAATATATTTGTGCTCTTGGAGCTTTTGCAAACATTCACCACATATTAAGTCATAAGGGAAGTCTCAGAAATTCCAAAGCAGCTACATCATACAGACCCATGTTTTCACACCATTAAGCAACTGTATTAGAAGTCACAGTCCCAGGTTTTGGCACCAAAAGACAAAAACAAGTCAAACAGGTACTTAAAAACAAATCAAATGTTAGGAAACTAAAATAACACACCTCTAAATAACCCACGGATTAACAACTTCCCTGTATCGTGTGTAATTCTTAGCTCTGCTAAATAACCCATGGGTTAAAGAGGATATCACAATGGAAATTACTAAATAGTTAAAGCTGAGCAACAGAGTATCTAGGGTCTTAACGTTCATTGATTAGGAAACAAGGCCCAAATTAAAATCAGCTATAATTCAATTCAAGGAGCTACAAAATGAACATGAGTAAATACAGAGAAAGTAGAAGGAAACAGGAGCAGATATTCATGATATAGGAAAGAAGATAGTCAGTGTAATAAACATAAGCTGGTTTTTTGAAAGGACTAGTGAAACAGACAAGCCTAGGATGACTAAGAGCAAGGGGAAAATGCAAAGACAGGAGGAGCCAAAAGCACACATAATTAAAGATGTGGTAGAGATTTTAAAAATCATAGGAGAATACAGTCACCAGCTTTATCACAGTAAGTTATAAAGCTTAGATTAAGTGGAAAACTTTATGGAGAGGAGAAAAATCCTCTCACTTTGTCTCAATGAGAAGTATAAAGCCTAACTGGATCCGTGACCATTAAAGAGACTGAGTTGGCAGCCGTAGGTCCCTACCACTGTCCCCTTTGCAGAGAGACGTGCCCACAGATAAGGCCCAAGCAGTTGGCTACTCCCAGGAACACAAAGATGGTAACAGAAAATGCAGCAGAGGAACTTACCACATTAACAACATGCTTCTCAATGACATTTCTGAATAGGTCAGGTTCAACAATCAAAACCACATAAAAAGGTAAACATTGAGAGGTCTTTCATCTCATGTGCCTCTTCTGTCCCTTCTCTTCATGTGCCTCTTCTGTCCCTTCTCTTTTCTCTTTAGTTAACCATATTTGTTTTCTCTTTCTTTTTTTCTATAATTACTTGAGCAAATAGAAATATATATATGCATTAACAAAATTAAATGAAAGGCTTTTATTTCAACAAAGACAGAAACCACACTGGCTATAATTCAGCTTTGTGTAAAGCAAACAAAACTTCGTGCAAACAAGGAAAACTTTCTTTGTTCTAAGTGTATCTCCTAAAAACCTACAACAAAGGTTATGTTTAATTGTGAAACTTCAAAGTAACTCCCATAAAGTCAAGGGAAAGGCAGTGATCGCCACTATTATTTCTAAAATTCTTCAGTATATAAAATAACCTAGTTACCAATATGGCAAGGAAAATAAGAGGTAGAGGGTTTGCTACTCTTTATTGGCTCATATAGCAACACAAAAATCTCTAAAGTGCATCATGATCTAATAGAAGAAATTTGCAACATTTTTTCTTTTATCAAGAAAATTGTGTTACTAAAGAACATTGAAAGAAGACCTGAATAAATAAACGGAGATATATATCATCTAAGATAGAAAGCACCTCCCCTCTCTACAACAAATCATAGGTCAGCAAAGTTTTCTTTTTGTATAGCCCTTGCACTAAGAATGGTTTTTGTATTTTTAAAGGATTACTTAAAAAAAAGAAGAAGAAGAATCAGCAGTGGCAGCCAGTTTGGCCTTCAAAGTCTAAGATATTTAGGTATTTACCATCTGGCCCTTTACAGAAAGTGTTCCAACACCTGTAATAGACCGTGGTTCTCAAAGTGTGATCCCTGGACCAACAGCAGTCAGCATCCTGTAGGAACTTGTTACAAATGCAGATTCTTGGTTCCCGTCCATGAATTAAGTACTCTGGGAGTGGGGTCCAGTAATCCCCCTTTTAAACAAGCCCTCCTGGTGGTTCTGACAGGTCCTGAAGTTTGAGAATCACTGCTATAGGCTAGTGGCTTAATCCCATCTTTTTTTTTTTTTTTTTTTTTTGTGGCTTAATCTCATTTTAAAAGAGCACCTGCCTCTCAGTCTTTCACCAGATGATGTCACAGGAAAGGGGAGATTTAGGGTAGGTTGTGACCTACTAAAATTCCCTTAAGGATGTCCTTAAGGGAATATTTTGTTATTTCAGCCTGATCACTCCCACTGTTGACAGTAACACATTCCAGCCAATAGAAATGTTCCAGACAGTACAGATGCTCTTCCGGGGCCCTACCAGGACTTTAAGTGGATCAGTGCTCAAAGTCCTGGAGAAATAAGAGGGTTTAGGAGGTTTTAAATTACTATAATGTTTGTCAGTTGTATATTTGCTGCTTTTGAATGTCATTATGTTGTCTAGTTAAGAATTTTTCTCTAGTTTTCATTATCAGAATACTTTTGTATTTTTTCCAACCTTTATCTGAATTTTAGGCACATTTATAATAACTACAGTATACTTCTAGGATTTTCTCAACTGATTAATGGGCCAATTAGAATTTAATCTTATATTCATGGATAGCATTCTACCTTAGGTTAATGAAAATTCATTTATATAGTATTTAAAATTTTCAGTGTTCTTGATCTTCATAAGACTGTGGGTAGGCAGACCTTATCTCCATTTTACAGAGAAGAAAATCAGTGACTTGCTCAGTCCCTATACATAGTAGCATGGGTCTTCTGATTCCATCACTCTGCCCCATATCCTGAATCTGGCTAGATCTTTTTTTCATATTCGTTACCTTTAAAATACAGTTCTGACCTGTTGGTAATTTCACCAGCCAACGAGTACGAGGGAGAAAAAGAAAAGTTAATGATGAAATTCACCATTTTACAAGTAAAAACTATCCTGCAAAACTTAAAAAATTTTTTGGAATGTATACGTGAGAGACAGTATGAAGGGGTGTGAGGGGGTGTGTGTGTGTACGTACAAACAGAAGAGAAAGAGATGAAAAGCTGAGAGAAAGAAGTCATCTTTACTCTGAAACACTTAGTACTGTGTGAGAGCTCAATCTCCCTTGCCATTTATCTTTAGTTCTTTCTCTGCCAAATTCTGAACTTGAGTATGTGTTTGATGGTGAAACACCATATAAGTACAGGACCAATGTACACAGCAGAATTTGTATAAGAAGAAATAAATAGTGGAAAAATACAGTAGACCGTGGGTGAACCGTTAAGGTTTCTTACAAAGGGTGGCCAAAACGAGCTTTGAGCTGTTTGGAAGAACTGCAAAGTTGAGGCTAAAATCCCATAACTTGAGATGAATGTTGGTTTGCAATGACGTTTTCGCTGGTTTGCAGCAAGATGAAAGTAGTAAGGATAAGGTATAATGAGAATATGGACATACACATACATGTCCGTGTACACAACTAATCTCTTCCTCGTTTTTTATGCTTTAATTATTGAGAGGTAAAGTCTTTCAAAATGATGTCGTGAGTAGGTGGGAGGTGGCAGAGATGTATGTGCACAAATGTGTGTTTGGTAGCTTTAGTTACCTTCTGAGTATACCTCTTTAGTTTATTCCTGTGACATCTGGATTTACCAGAGGACCGGTTTTCTGAAAACCACCTCACACTTGAGGGTTCAGTTGTCTGGGAGCTGTGCTTGAAAGCAGCAAATTGTGTTGTCATAAGCACCCTTATTGCACTCGGCCAAGCTCTCCTTACCTTGAATGTTCAGTTGACTGTCTTTTCCTGTGTGTGTGTGTGTGTGTGTGTGTGTGTGTGTGTGTGTGTCCCTTCTCCTGCCCTCAGCCCTCCTCTCCGTCCTCTTCTGCCCTGACTTTCTTCCTGCCTCCCTCCCCCCCCCACCATATAGGACCTCCTCCCCAATCCTCTCCTTCTCTGTCTTTTCCTGCGCTCTCTTTCCCTAGCTGTATAGGGCTAAATGTTTAACAGGCATTTCATATATAAGCACACATCTTGACAATAACAGTAATTAGTCATTTTATTATAAATGGAGATTTTAATTTCAAAGACCTCCATCCCTAAAAGCTATCCCAAAGCAGTTTGCTTTACATTTCATAGTAACAGGTGCTGTCTCTTTTATGGTATCCCTAGTGGTAATGTCAGCAGTGGTTACAATGATAGTAACAACAGTCATGGTGTCTTCTTCTCCTATGGCTAATGTTTATTGAGTTTGTACCACTTGCCATATATTGTTCCAGGTAAGTGGTTCTGAGTTTAGTCTTTGGACCCTGGGGGATGCCCAGGACTCTGCAGGAGCCTGTGAGGTCAAAACTATTTTCATAATAATGCTAAGAAGCCATTTGCCTTTTTTATCATATTGCTATTTGAGCTGATTACACAGAAGCCCTGGGCAAAACTGCTGGCTCATCAGCCCAGATCAAGGCTAGTGGTCATTGTAGTCTTCCTTGTGGGCACTCTCAGTTTAAAAAAAAAAAAAAAAAGCAGAAGAAGCCAATTTTATTTTAGAAAGCCCCTGATGAAGCAGTACATTTTATTAAACCTTGACCCTTTATTACATGTCCTTTTAATGTTCTGTGTGACAAAATTGGGCAGTACACACGAAACACTTCTGCATGTTTGAGTTGCCAGCTGGATTAGTCAACATTTTTCGTGGCGAGGAAACTGGTTATTCAGACTTGAGCATTTGGCAGAAATGTTCTTGCAAACGAAGAAGCCAGCCTGTAACTTCAAGGACAACAGTGTATTACTGGTGGAGCAGTGGGGGCTGTGCAGTGGCCAGACTGGAGGGTGCTTCTTCAGGGGACAGGTGTTCACAGGGGCCCTCCTGATGCGCAACAGTGTCAACTTTTTTATATCCGACTCAATTTTATAAATTAAAAAAAAGTTGGACTTTGAATACTGATGAATTTTTGAGTAACAGAGCCATAAAACATTTTCCAGGGTTTACCTACTATAGAATCAGTCATCACATAGATTAGCAAAATAGAGCCCAGATATCCAAGGTAACCCTGTGCAAATGCATGATTCATGAACTAATCTTAAATTTTAGAGCGCTTTAAATTTCCAAGTACTTTCATATATACGTTTTCATCTGATCTTCACACAACCCTGTCATTATCTAAAGCAGTTTAAAGATAAGGAAATTGAGACTCAACGAAGAATCTTTGTGCTTTATATTTTCCAGCCTTTTGGCTGTTATCTCTGATGGCTTGAAATAAGGCGGAGTAAATAGAGAGGAGATAGAATCTGTAAAACTTGGCATCTAACGAGATGCAAAAAAAAAAAAAAAAAAAAAATGGAGATGAAGGAGCCAGGGAATTTTCTGAAGTTCCCACTTGGGCCCCTGGGAGGGTACCATTAACTGAGAAAATGAAAATAGAGAAGGAATAGATTGAGGTCTCCTGAAGGCCTTTTTGTGGCACTAGTATAACCTGCTTTGCAGGAGTCCTAAAATATATAGGCTGTGCTTTCACACACAGTCTCTGTGTGGCAAGTTACAGCACATGTGCCGTAACTGATTAAAGGGAAAACATGCTAAGTGCCTTAAGAAAGGCTTGGTTTAAGTCTTGTACCTGTTCACAGGAGGGAAGGAATTCCTTCTGGGCTCAGGGAAATTTTTGTGGAAGGAAACATTTGAAAGGAGTCTTGCAGAATGGTAGAATCTGGATGTGCAGAGGTGGTTGTGAGACCAAGTTCAGTTACAGAAAAATAAAGCAAGATGTGGAAGGAGGAATATCAAGTACCATAGCTTGTGCGTAAGCAGATGATAAGAAATTATTGGAAACGGTTATTCCAGTAAATTACGGGAAATGTTGACTGCTACACACAGGGTCGGTTTTCCATTTTGTATTTCATTTTTTTAAAATGACATTGCCAGGGGCACCTGGGTGGCACAGTCAGTTGAGCATCTGACTCTTGGTTTTAGCTTACGTCATGATCTCAGGGGTGTGAGATCGAGCCCCTTGTCGGGCTCTGCACTCGGTGCAGAGTCTGCTTAAGACTCTCTCTGCCTCTCCCCCCTAAAATAAATAAATCTTTAAAAGAAACGATATTGCCAAACAGATGTCTCCTTAAGTACAACTTCTTTCTTTACATATAAAACTTCATTTTTTTTTTCATTGACCAGGGTAAGGATTTCAAGTTCAGGCAACATAATCTTCCTAGATGTTGGTTTATAGTTTTAGAGAGGGTCATGCAAAATATTTTACTGTGGTCTTGGGGCACCCGGGTGGCTCAGATGGTTAAACATCTGCCTTTGGCTCAGGTCATGATCTCTCCAGGTCCTGGGAACAAGCCCCACGTGGTAGGACTCCTACCTCAGCAGGGAGTCTGCTTCTCCCTCTCTCTCTGCTCCTCGCCCTGCTCCTGCTCTTTCTGTCTCTGTCTCTCTCTCTCAAATGAATAAATAACAATCTTTTAAACATTTTACTGTGGTCTTATTTTTTAATTCTACTATGGCTTATTTAAAATAAGCTTGCCGGGACACCTGGGTGACTCAGTCGGTTAAGCATCTGCCTGCAGCTTAGGTCATGATCTCAGGGTCCTGGGATCGAGCCCCACATCGGGCTCCCTGCCCAGCGGGAAGCCTGCTTCTCCCTCTCCCTCTCCCTCTGCCTGCCTGCTGCTCCCCCTGCTTGTGCGCGCATGCTCTCTCTCTCTCTCTCTCTCTATCACTCTCTCACACACACACACACACACACACACACACACACACACACACACACACACAAATAAATAAACCTTTAAAGTAAGCTTGCCATCTTTGGATAACTTTATTCTCCCCTCAATTAGAAATTCCGTCAACCCTTTACATTGCATTTTCATCTGAACTGCATCCTTCAAGTGGCTGTCTTCTGTAGCTTACCTTTGTCTTGCCTATCTTTTTTTCTCCTGGCATTAGTGTTATTACTCACTGCAGAATGTATCTGACTTGGCTATTTATTACTGTTTTCCCCCAGATAAGCCAGATAAATATGATCCACGTGATGTTGAAAGGCTACAACAAGATGATAACTGGGTTGAAAGTTACTTACTGTGGAGACATAGTATTGTTGATGAAACACTGAAGATGCTTGATGAGAGTTTTCAGTGGAGGAAAGAAATGTGTGTCAATGGTAAGACGTTCAATTTAACCTTGACAGTATACTGTCCCCTGCATAAATGTTAGTTTTACATTTATCAAGTAGTGTATTTGCAAATATTCTTGGTAATCATCATAAACACCAAAATACAATGTTTTATAAAAACCCACTAACACTTTGAAAGCATCTTACGAATGTCTTAAAAGTAGTATCGTTCATAGGGAAGTCAGATCACCAAGGAGCAGAATTACATTCAGATTCTTTCACTCAGAGCAGAGTCTCTTAATCTGTGCTCATTTAGTTCAGTACCACTGAACAATAGCAAGACAGCATCGTCACTACCAGGCCTAGAGGTATGGAGAAGATACTCTTTTCCTGTTTTGTTTTGTTTTTCAGTTGTTGCCTTGTATCTTGCTCTATCCCCAGAGTTCCTTGTGCTAATAGGTACCCCCTGTAGCATTACTAAATAACAGGGGGCCCCTAAAAAAAGCAGGCTTATCCCCAAGGATGCCTATGGCAGCCTTTGCTTAACTTCCTGATTTGAAGACCCAATTCTAGATTGACATTTTCCCCCGCAATGGGATTTTTAAATCTTAGAAGCGTTGTTGTTTTTTTTTTTTTTTTTTTCTAACACTCTTCAAGTATACGAAGAACCCTTGACAGGAAAGGTTACACATTATCTCTCTTGTAAAATTTAACAGGAGGAATCTGGCATAACTACTGGTTTTGATGAGGTACAAAGAAGGATTTCTTGACCTTGAGGGTTACAGACTCTGGAGTGAGTGAGTCTGGAGACTTAAGAAAGTCAACAAATAAATCCAGAGCAGATACTCTTCCCCAGTCTTCATACTTGTAGAAAAAAATCCATGAGAAGGGGAGTATTTAAGAAATAATTTGATTGGAAATGTAAAAACCATAGATCATGTCAACAAACAGTGAAGCATTTATTAATCAAGCAAAGAAATGTAAATCATTTAAGTACAGAATGAACTTTTAAGCTAAACAGTAGTATTTTCTTATACGGAATTGCTAGTTTCCAGTGACACAGGGCGGAGATAACGGTAAAAGGGGGGTGCAGAAAGGTAAAGAATCTTTGAAAGTTCTCAGGGAACTACTGGTGAATGAAACAAAAGCCTTGGCATTTACTGCCTTGCTGTGTTCTCACTAGAGACTGGACAGACCCTGTTTTGTTCCTCCTGCTAACAGATCTAGCTTTTTTTTTCCAAGTATTTTCCACTTGCCCCAAGATTTTAAAATGTGTTAGACTCTACTAGATATGAACCTTTGTAGAAAAATATTTTGCTAGAGAAACCATAAGTGATTTTTAAATCAACCCTGAGGCTGTAATGTGGATATTTACTAGCATGTTATCTTGAAATTGTCCAATCGTGGTAGTATTTGCTGAAAATTACTATGTGAAGCACAACCAAAACATGGAAATGTGTCCACATAATAATGGCCAGTGTGTCAAGGGAAATGGATTTTTTTTCCCATTTCTCTCATCCATGTCTTTATGTAGTTTGTTTACTTAGTAAGAAACACCATTTTTTTTATTGCCAGAGGTTCTTTCCAGATACTTGAATAAGCTGATCTTTTTTTATACTAGATCTACTATATAACATTAGCATTTACATTGTAAGTTTTCTTTTTAAAAGGCCCCTAAGTTACAATTACTCATCAGGTTTATCCTTTTTTAGACCTGACTGAATCCTCCATTCCCAGATGGTTATTGGAAATTGGTGGTATTTATCTGCACGGTTATGACAAAGAAGGCAACAAGTTGTGTAAGTATATTTTAATTGATGTACTGGCTTTTCAAGATTTTGAGATGCGTTTATCTCAACTGAATTTAATAATAGGCAGCACCTTCTCCATATGTACCACACATCAAGTTTCCTACAGTTGGGATCATTAGGGCCATCCTGACAGAGTGTCAAACACTTACTGTATGTACTGTTTGCATTATGATAAAGGAGGTGGTAAAGGCAAATGCCACATCCTGTAGCACAGCCAAAATAATGTAATTCAGAGTCATTATCTTCTTTCTAATTTACTGATACTGAAATTCAACCCAGTATTTTCATGGAAAATCTTTTCGACAGTCGCTAAGGGTTGCTAAATGGATTTTCTGGTTTGACGTCTGTCCCTGTCGTGCCCGTGTCCCCCCACCCCCCACCAGTCTTCTCCCCTTAGCTTCTTGTGAAATCTGTGATAGCAGGAGGACCAGTAACAACCATCCCTACCACCCTGATGCCTCCCTTATTATTCCTCTCTCCCCTTTGTCCAAAATCCAGCTTGCTTTGTACCAAAGCTGTGACTGGGCAGGGGTGTCAGAGCCCCATCCCGAGCGCGCGCTTGCCAGCTCCGTCTGCAGCGTGTGGTCCGTTCCTGTTTTAACAGTATTCTCCTAGCCTTTTCCTCCTGTCGCAGGCTCTCTTTCCCAGTCTTCGTTTCTCTTTCTTCTCCTTGCTCTCATTCCCCGTCCCTTACGTGCGCTTCCCAGGCTTCATTCCTTTCTTGGCTGCTTTTACTTTCCAGCTGATACAGTCCCCTTGGGTGATCTCAAGGACCCTGCCTCCCCACAAACGGTCATGACCCCACACGGCCCCCAGGGGATGTGCACATATCTACCCAGATACCCGCTGGACTGATTGCCGGCCACCTTCAACACAAAAGCGCTGCTGGGTCGCATCCCACTGCCTGCCCTCCTTCCGCACCACCCGGCACCACCCAGCTCGGGCCCACAGCCGCTGCCCGCCCCCACCCCCGCCACAGCTTCGGCGGAGCCCCTTCCCCGTTTCCGTCAGCACTTCCTCAGTCCAGCCCCTAACTGCCTTCCCAGGGCGCAGCCTGTTGGGTTTCCTTCTCTGCCTCTTCCCTTCTCCTCTCCGCGCCGCTGCCTCCACGGGATGTCTTAAGTAGGAAAAGCACACCTTAGCATTTGACTCGGAGCCCTTCCAGCCCAGCCCTTGTCTCTTGAGCGTCTCCTCTCAGCACTGGCCACCTTCTGCCCTGGCTGCCCTGCTCCGAGCGGTTGGCGGCGCCCTGTCCGCGCGCACGCCCCCGCCCCGGCCCGTGCCGCCCTCGTGCCTCTGCCCCTCTGTCCGGGCTGCTGCTCCGCACGCCACGTTTGTTCTAGTGCTTCCCACGACCACTGGCTGGCTGGCTTGTCAAGCACAGTGAAGAGTCCTGTTAGGTTATTACCAGATACTGTTTGTTCACCTGTATTTTCTTTTCCCTCTTACTAGAGAAGTGTGTTTACTTTCCAAGGGGGGGAAAAGAGTTTCCCTTTCTGCTCCTCTGGAAGTTCCCAAATGCACACTATTTCTTATTTAAAAGAAGGAAAGAGATGTTTTTAATCTGAGAAAGAAAATGAATTGCAAGTGAGGAAAATGGCAAGGGAAAGGAATGATCTGTGTGTGAAATAACATTCTAATGACAGATACCTTTCTTATTTTTACCCTGTGTTCTGTTAAAAGTCTGGATCAGGGTGAAGTATCACGTAAAAGACCAGAAAACCATGTTGGACAAAAAGAAGCTTATCGCATTCTGGTTGGAACGTTATGCTAAAAGAGAAAATGGGAAACCCGTAACAGTGATGTTTGACCTGTCAGAAACTGGAATAAATAGCATAGTAAGCATTTCTTTAATTCGCAAGCATTCTTTATTGTCATGTCCTCCCCGACACTCCTCCCAGCCAAATACTGCTGTACGTGTGAGCTGACCAAGTTCTGTTTGGGATTTGTTTTCCTTGTGGATTGTGAGTCAAGTCAGACATGAAATAGGATTTGCGGAGAAAGAAATTTGCTTCAGTATTTGGCATTGAAACTGTGAGTTTCCTAGAAATGTTCCTCATGTGATACACAAGGTGTCAGGGTGGGACATGGAAGCTGGCAGGGTGACGAGTAGCTGTGGTAACACGGAACTCTTCTGTCAGTACTAATACCCCTCCGCACCTAGCCCCGTGCCTGGCACAGAGAAATGCACTCAGGAAGGGCTGAGGAAAGTAATGCACGCTCTCTGCAGTACTGTTAGAGTCATACCATGTTTGGCAGCTGTGAGATGTTCACCTGACTTTTGCCCATATGGTACTTTGTCATTCTGTTGGGAGTTTTTGTTTGCTGGATTTGGTCAGCTTTGGAAACCAGCTTTCTTCAGGTGATTTTTGTCAAGCTTAAAAAATAAGTAAAACCCACTAGTCTTTAACTCGGGCCCTTGTGACCTTAGTAACTACAGACCAGACCCTTCAGCAGCAATGGGGATCCTTTGGCACACCGACGATAGCTGTCATCTCTTACATTCGAGCCTTAGCTACTGCTGGTCGCAGTGAAGCAGCCTTCACACACCTGCCTGGGGCAGTGGTGAAACGTTTTTGCAAGTCCGCTTGGCAAAGTATGTTAAGAATCTTAAGGTGTTCGTATTTATATTCTTTGCCTGGTAACTAAGTTCTGGAAATCTATTTTAAAGAAATAATCCCCAGTACAGAAAAAAGCATTGTGTGTCAAGTGTTTTTTTTTTTTTTTCCAGAGTGTCATTTAAAATAGTGAAAACTTAGAAAAAATTTTTAAAAAAATAAAATAGTGAAAACTTAGAAAAAAATGTAAATGTCAGCATGGGCAAATGGTAAATTATGGTGTATTAATTGATAGAGTGTATGTAGCTATATAAAATGGTGTTTATAAATAAGTGTAGTAATAGTGGAAAATACCTTTTTTAAAAATGAATGATGAAAAAGGCGACAGGATTATGTCCTAGTGATACCTAGCCTCCAAAAAAGGAACTCTTAGACATCAAAAAAACAAACAAAAAACAGCCTAGAGAGAACAAGAGGATTTTTTGGGTGGTGGGATCACACATTTTTATTTTCATCTTTATCTCTATGTATATTTTAAGAGTCCGTTGCCCTGGATTTTTTCAATCTAGTTTCCATTTCAGTGACTTGTAGATTACAGAGTAAGTTGATTTATACCCAAAGTCTAAATCAGAATACCTAGATAAATAGGTATTCCATAAAAATAAATCATAATTCTGTCATCCTTTGTATATGACAGTTTCTAATTATTAACCCAGAATCATAAACAAGTGCTAATGTTTTTTATTGCCAAACATAGGGGCAAGGAATCGACTTGAACTGATTCTTTTTCAAACTACTTATATGCTCTCTCTTTATCTTTAATTTATAAATAAGGTTTATTTGCATTACTAAGTATTTAAATCATTATTAATGTTTTTAAAATACTGAATCCTAATTGAGTTATTTTTATATATGACTCCCTCATGATTCACAAAGGATTTAAGTTGGCTTATGAACAGTATGCAGAATTGCAAGGCAAAAAACATTAAAAGCTATTTGTTAGAGTTGGGCCACTGATTGGAGTCCAGTCTTTCATCTGCCTGCCTGAAAGAAATGGAATCATTTAAAATTATTTCAGTGGCCGTACTTTAAAACCAGTGTCTTAGGAGAAGTATATTCATTCCTGATACTTGAACTAGAGAGAAAAGTATTTCATGGGTCCCCAAAGGGAGGACATTTTACAAGATAATAAATAGTCCTTGAAGACATCCTCACAGAAGGCAGAGCAATAGGTTTCATGGAACTTTTTAATGTAGTACCCACTAATAGACTTAACACCAGTGGTATCCTATCAAATCCACTTGAATTAGCAGTAACTTGGGATTTTATAAGCAAGGCTATCCAGTTAAAAGACGAAAACAAGAATATCGGATGAAGACTTCTTGGGCAAAGTCTCTGGGGGCCACAAATCATATACTAGGTAACCAAATTTTTATGGAACTAGTTATTTTGACATATTTCTTTGACTCTTAAATACAAATTATTAAACTCAGTACACAGTGGATATAATGATTAGTTATAAAGGTACTATTATATACTAGGATTTATTCCATAAAAAATACTTAACACACTTAAGGATGCGTACTTTCAGTTTACTGAAATTAAAGATGCTGCAACTCACATCCTAGAAATGACTTTATAGACTCATCTCTGGGCAACTCACCTTTCAGTAATTGATGGATTTGAGTTTGCCCGATTATCTTTCATCCTACAGTCCTTATAAGATGGCTGATCAGGATTAGTAAGTTGGCCTGCGGCCATGGAATAACATGGAATGAAATGATCCATGTGAATAGTGACCCTCATAACCTAAATTCATGTTGCTGTGTTCAGTGCAGTAGAACCAACAGACAGTTATGTTCATAAAGTTTCCCAGGAATTGGAGTCAATGAACAACACTCGAATATAAACTAAAAAATTCTAATTCTAATTCGAGGTCCCTAAATAAGAGGAAAGAAGCTAGAGGCGAAGTAGATACAGCACACCAGTATGTTTGGATTAGCTGTTGTGTAAAAGATTGATAAAACATTTTATTGAAACTATTACAAGGTATAGAAATTAGGTTTAGAAAGCAAATATACCAGAATTGATACATGTGTTATCATTCCAAGTAGTGAGATTGTAAACTGTATACTTGTTTCAATAATTCCTTAATTGTTCAACAGATTTTTAGAATTTCTCTATAGGCATTGCTTTTAGATCCACTTTATAATGCCATGTTACTTTAGCAGCCTGAAGTATCTTACTAGTTTGAGGTAACAGGAATGATGTTTAAGCATCTGATTTCTTTTACCTGATTTTAGGACTGATTATTATAAGTAGCTTAATGACTTAAAACCTTAATCCCTGGGAATATAGATACGTATTTATATATGAGCTTATTTTTTAAAGAATTGTCTCTCTACTTTTCTTTCCCCAAGCACCATATTTTAAATGTTATTTCCCTATTCCAAGGGGTACCAATTCAGTAAGATTTTTTTTATTATTATTATGTTATGTGATATAATAGTTAATCACCTTTAGAAATGTGCAGTTTAAAATTCTCTAATGTGGATAGTCTTAAAGATTTAAATGTATAATCTTTGTTTTAGGACATGGACTTTGTACGCTTTATCATCAACTGCTTTAAGGTTTATTATCCTAAATACCTCTGTAAGTAACTTACTCTTTTATAAAAATACAAAATATAGAAACTATAAACAATGGCTCAGATTGTGTTATATTACTATAGACTTTAATACCTGAAGTGTTATTTTCTGATGAGGAGCTTAAATGTGTGCATAGAAGTTTAAGCGCATATCCTAGTAGATATACGGGAAAATTTTCATAATCGTCCTTTATAGTTTTAAGAATTTAAGTTCTAAACTGTATAGATGGCATCCTATAACACACACACACACACAGGTACATAAAAACATACCTTTATTTCGAAGATTATCCCATTTTTAGGCATCTTTCAATAAAAAGCTCATTTAAAATAATATTTATTATATGGAACTTTTTACATATAAGAAACACATAAGCAGTATTGATAAAGTATACTGTGTGATAAGCAGTACTCATACATAAAATATACTGTGTTACTAATCGTTAATTTTAAAATTGTCATTAAGAAAACGTTAGGCTTGGGCACCTGGGTATCTCAGTCGGTTAAGCGTCTGCCTTTGGCTCAGGTCATGATCCCAGGGTCCTGGGATCTAGTCCCACATCAGGCTCCCTACTCAGCGGGGAGTCTGCTTCTCCCTCTCCCTCTGTCCCTACCCCCTGTTTGTGTGCTCTCACGCACACTCTCTCTCTTTCAAATAAAATCTTTAAAAAAAAATTGGACTAGCATACACTGCATTTAAGTCTGGCATTTAGAGTTTATTTTTAGTTGTGACTCTTGCATTAATTACCAGAATGAAGAACTCCTAAATCTTACGTATTTATTTTTGATTTATTAGATTTATATGATGGTTTCCCTCTGGAGAAATCAAGATGTTGTCCCACATAAACAGCCATATATTTTTAACTCCAGTGGACTAAAAGTGAAAAAAGCAGGAGAGAGACAACAGGGATATCAGAAAATGGAAACTCACAGATCTGTCTGGGCACAACCTGGGAAATACCACAATTAGGGTCTTTTGAGACTTCTGACTTAGGTGATATTAAAGCTTAAAATCCCTAAATCTTCTTAACTTTGGCATGCTTTCACGTTATTATTCATGTGAAGTAAGGAACAGACAGCAGGCATGGTGAATCTCAAGGATCAGTGCCACTGCTACCCCATGCTCCCATGTCTTCAGAGGGAGTATTCATGAAACTTTTTAGGTAAAGAGAATGTCTGGTTGGGAAACCTGGAGGATCTGCTATTCCTTCTGAATTCTTCCTGGATCCACCATGTACCCTGATTCATTAGGTTTTCTAGTACCAGTCAAATGGTCAATAGGGAATTTCAACCCCATATGATTAGGTTGTTCCTCTTATGTATAAAATGAAAATAAAATATCCATTTGTTTATTGAAATATCTAAAAGTTTGTGAAGAGCCATTTATAAATATAAATATCATTATTACCTTATAAAACATATCTAAGATTCTTTTGAGAGAACTATTAATAAATTCATGGTTCTATATAAACCATGAATTGGAATACTATTCATTCTGATTAACTAGAGGTAATGTGTATCTATTCTGCCTACATAATGTAGTTTTGCAGACATTAAGTTTTGTAGAATCTGATTATGCTTCAAAATCTGTCATGAAACACAACCATTATTTCGTAAAACCTTAAGTCCACATCTTTTTGGGCAATATCACAGATGAAAACTGAGGTATTAAGCACCAGGCTACCTCTGTGAAGATACCTTGTTTCTCACATGAAATTATATTTTGATTCATTTGTAATAGAACAATGAATTGGATATCAAAACTTCCCTTTTTGATTTCTGGTTCTTTCTCATAATTGTTAATAGGGCTATTCAAGTCTTCATCTAAATATGCAAATAATACTTTTGTATACTTGGGAATTACTGGCTTGCTGGGGTTATAATATGAAGAAAAGTATAAATTCTGTTTCTTAAAACATAATGGTGTATTAAAGTTAGGGTGAAGGGAAAATGTGTGAGTGGTTTAACAATATAATCTCTAGAAACTTAGCAAAACCAATAAATTAGACATTGAAATCATTTTTTTATTTAAATTCAATTAATTAACATATAGACATTGAAATCATTTTAAAGTTCACTGGACTTCAACACTAATATGACATGCCACATCCAAAGATTCCACTCACCCATTTAACTATTTTCTTTCGTACCTTTCTGCAAACAGCAAAAGCAATAAATGAACAAAAGAACAGGCTATTTGCCAAAGGAGAGTGATAATGCAGTGGTCATTTCCAAAAAGCTGCCCTGGGTGGGCCCCTCATCAGTGTGAGAAGTTAATTTGGTTCGAGCACCACTCAAACTTCACTGAATTAGAACAGAGTCAGCTAGTTCAGTTTTTAGTTAGGTTTAGATCACCAGCTTTTTCTAGACCAGGTATAAGTGATATTACTGTAGTGGTACTAAATCACATTCAATGAATTTTTTTTTTTTTTTTGTCTTTCAGCAAAAATGGTGATCTTTGATATGCCTTGGATAATGAACGGTGAGTATATTACTTTGCTAAAACAAAATGTCTGATTTCCTTTTTTCCAATTTAGCCATATTTCTATGGTGGTTTAAAATAATGTTTATGTTGTGCTTGGTGTGTACTCTTAAGAGGCTGGAGCTAAAATTCAAAGGCTCTTCCTAAGCAACCCGGGTTAACGTTCTATCCCCAGGCTCTGGATGGGACATGCATTAGTCTTCTCTAAAAACAGCGTCAAGATGTTCAACCATTCAGGTAAACCTAGAGCCAGATGCCTCAGTTTGTCACCCACAGATAGGCATGTCACAGAACACAGGCGTTGGCTGGATTTTCTCATGGGCTTTGGGTGTTCAGGAAGAAGGTGGGATGAATCTGAAATATACTCCCAAATCTCTGTAGGCACATTACCCTTCTATAAGACAGTCATGATACATTTTTGGTAAAAAATTATTTTAAAAAGCATTGAAAAACACTCTTTACCAACTTCAACATGATGCAGATTTAATGTTATTTTCAGAATGTACATTTTCATTTGTGTTTGCCAGAATCAGTTGTTATGTAGAAAGCAATAGAGAAAACAAATGAAACTAAACCTTGGTTCTTTGAAAAGTTAAATAAAATTGACAAAACTTTAGCTAAACCAATAAAGAAAAAGAAAAAGACTCCAGTGATTAAAATCAGGAATGAAATGAGAGACATCACTGCTGACCTTCCAGAAATTAAAAGGATTATAAGGGAATACTGTGAATGCTTGTATGCCAAGAAATTAGATGATATAGATGAAATGGACACATTCCTAGAAAGACAAAATACAGAAATAATTCAAGAAGAATCTGAATAGAAGTATAACGAAGACCTTGAATTAGTAATCAGAAAACTTTCCACAAAGAAAAGTCGAGGCCTAAATGACTTCACTGGTAAATTCTACCAAACATATAAAGAGGAATCAACACCAAACCTTTGCAAACTCTTCCAAAAGATAGAAGAGGGAACACTCCCCAACTCATCCTATGAGGCAAGTATATTCTAATAACATCACTGGAAAAGAAAACTAGAGACCAGTATCCCTTATGAATATAGGTGGACCAACCCACAGTAAAGTACTGGCTGAACCTAGCAGCATATAAAAAGGATTATACACCATGACCAAGTGGGATTTATCTCAGGAATGCAAAGTTGGTTCAACATACGAAAATCAATCCATGTATTCAATGTATTAATAGACTAGAGGAAAAACGCACATGATCATCTCAGACACAGAAAAAGCATTTGACAAAACCTAGTACATTCTCATGGTAAAGGCACTCAAGAAAGTAGGAATAAAAGGTGCAAAGAGTTGTAACACCTGCAGAGTTAGGGAGACCACAGTAGTCCATGTAAGACTACCCTTACTTCTGAGACCACCTATAAGTTCAGGGGCTTCCCCCAAACCACCCTCAGGTCTGCTAGAATTACTCATAGACCTCACTGAAAGCTGTTATACTCACAGTTATGGTTTACTACAGCAAAAGGGTTCAGATTTAAATCAGCCAAGGGAAGAGAAACATAGGGTGGAATCCAGTTAAGTACCAAACGTGGAACACATTAGTTTCCCAGCATTGATATGTGGCAGTCCTTCCTGGAGTATTGCCAACCAGGGAAGCTCACCTAAACCCCACTGTTCAGTTTGTATTAGGGCCCCATTACATAGGCCTGACTGATTAATCACGTGCTTGGTCTCAGTCTCCATTCTCCAGAGGTCTACTCATACTGTGTGACCAAAGCCCCCACCCTAAATCATATTGTTACAGTGTGACCCAAGGCCCTAAGGCAAACAAGGACACTCCTTACCTTACAAGGTAAACATGAAGATTACCTTCCAGAAGCTGAGGGCAAAGGCCAGACCTCTCTTTGGGTAAAGTTAATTCTTGAATATACAGAAGAGAATTTTCTCAGCCTGCTAAAGGGCATTTATATAAAACTTGCATTTATGAAAACTCAGAACTAACATCATACATAGCAGTGAAAGAAGGAATGCTTTCCCCCTAAGATCAGGAACAAGACAGAGTAGTCTGCCTTCACCACTTATCTTGCCAGGGCACTTAGGCAAGAAAATGAAATAAAAGGCATCCATATTGGAAAAGAAGTAATACTATTTATATTTGCAGGTGACATAGTCCTCTATATGGACAATTTTAAGGAATACACACACCAAAAAAAAAAAAACTCTATTAGAACTAAGAAACGAGTTCAGCAAGATGGCATGATACAAATCAATATACACACTCAACTGTATTTCTACACATTAGCAATGAATAATCCAAAAATGAAATTTAAAAAATTCCATTTCGAATAGCATCACAAAGAATAAAATACTTAGAAGTAAAAATTAATAAAAGAGGTTCAAGACTCATACATTGAAAACTACAAAACACCATTGAAGGAAATTCAAGACCTAGGTCAACAGACATCTCTGGTTCATGGATTGGAAGACCTAATATTACAATGGCAGTACTTCCTGAATTGATCTGCCAGTTCAGTGCAGTCCCTGTCAAAATCCCAGCTGCCTTTTTTTATAGAAATTGACAGGCTTGTTCTTAAGTGCACATGGAAGTGCAGGAGACGAAGAGTAGTAAAAATAATCTTGAAAAAGAACAATGAAATTAAAGGACTGACGTTCCTTAATTTCAAAACTCAATACAAAGCTACAGTAATTAAGATGTCGTGATACAGACATAAGGATAAACATATAGATCAGTAAAATAGTGTTGAGTCAAGAAATAAACCCTAATATTTATGAATAATCGCTTTCTTTTTTTTACAGTAATACCAAGACATTTCAGTGGAGATAGAATGGTCTTAAGTTTTTATTTTAATCACACAGTGCTCATCATGACAAGTACATACCTTAATCCCTGTCACCTATTTAACCCACTCCCTCCCCTCTGGTAACCATCAGTTTGTTCTCTATAATTAAGAATCTGTTTCTTGATTTGTCTCCTTTTTTTCCCTTTGTTCATTTGTTTCTTAAATTCCACACATGAGTGAAATCATATGGTATTTGTCTTTCTCTGAGTCACTCACTTCACTTAGCATAATACTCTCTAGCTCCATCCATATCATTGCAAATGGCAAGATTTCATTATTTCTTGTGGCTGAGTAATAGTCCATTGTGTGTGTGTGTGTGTGTGTGTGTGTGTATATATATTATACCACATCTCCTCTATCCATTCACTAATTAATGGACACTTGGGCTGCTTCATATCTTGGCTGTTGTAAATAATGCTGCTATAAACATAAGGGTGCATGTATCCCTTTGAATTTGTTTTTTGTTTGTTTGTATTCTTTGGGTAAATACCTAGTAGTGCAATTGCTGGATCATAGCATAGTTCTATTTTTAACCTTTTGAGGAACCTCCATACTGGTTTTTTTACAGTGGCTGCACCTGTTTGCATTCTCAGCAACAGTGCATGAGGATTCCTTTTTTCCACATCCTTGCCAACACCTGTTGTTTCTTGTGTTTTTTTATTTTAGCCATTCTGACAGGTGTGAAGTGATATCTCATTGTATTTTTGATTTCCATTTCCCTGATTATAAGTGATGATGAGCATCTTTTCATGTGTCTGTTGGCCATCTGGATGTCTTCTTTGGAGATATGTCTATTCATGTCTTCTGCCCATCTTTAGTTGGATTATTTGTTTTTTTGGGTGTTGAGTTTTATAAGTTCTTTATATATTTTGGATATTAACCCTTTATCAGATACATCATTTGCAGGGCGCTTGGGTGGCTCAGTCGGTTAAGTGTCCAACTCTTGATTTCAGCTCAGGTCATGATCTCAGGGTCATGATATCAAGCCCCGAGTTGAGCTCCATGCTCAGTGGGTAGTCTGCATGAGATTCTCTCTCTCCCTCTGCCCCTCCCTTCCACGTGCCCTCTCACACATTCTCTTCCCCCCCCATACATCTTCTCAAATATCTTCTCCCATTCAGTAGTTTTTCAGTTTTATTAATTGTTTCCATCACTCTGATAAAGATTTTTTTTGGGGGGTGTAGTCTCAATAGTTTATTTTTGCTTCTCTTTCCCTTGCCTCTGGGGGACCTATCTAGAAAAAAGTTGCTACAGATGATGTCAGAGAAGTTACTGCCTGTACTCTATTCTAGGATTCATATGGTTTCAGGTCTCACATTTAAGTCTTTAATCCATTTTGAATTTATTTTGTGTATGGTGTTAGAAAGTGGTCCAGTACATCTTTGTAATATAATTTGAAGCCTGCAATTATGATGCCTCCCCCTTTGGCTTTTCTTTTTCGGATTGTTTTGGCTATTCGGGGTCTTTTATGGTTCCATACAAATGTAGTATTATTTGTTCTAGTTCTGTGAAAAATGCTGTTGGTACTTTGATTAGGGATTGCATTAATTGTGTAGACTGTTTTGGGTAGTATAGACATTTTGACAATATTTGTTCTTCCAATCCATGAGCATGGAATGTCTTTCCATTTCTTTGTGTTGTCTTGAATTTCTTTCATCAATGTTTTTTATAGTTTTCAGGTACAGGTCTTTCACCTCTTTGGTTAAGTTTATTCCTAGTTATCTTACTATTTTTGATGGGATTGTTTTCTTTCTCTTTCTGCTGCTTCATTATTGGTGTATAGAAATGCAACAGATTTCTCTATGTTGATTTTGTATCCTGTGACTTTACTGAATTCATTTATCAGTCCTAGCAGTTTTTTGGTGGAGTCTTTCAGGTTTTCTACATATAGTATCGTGTCATCTGCAAACAGTGAAAGTTTTACTTCTTCCTTGCTAATTTGGATGCCTTTTATTTCTTTTTGGTGTCTGACTGCATGTGGCTAGGGCTTCCGATACCATGTTGAATAAAAGTGGTCACAGTAGACATCCTTGTCTTGGTCCCGACCTTAGGGGAAAGGCTCTTCCCCACTGAGGATGCTGTTAGCTGTGGGTTTTCATATACGGCCTTTAGTATGTTGAGGTGTTCTTTGTAAACCTACTTTGTTGAGGATTTTTATCATGAATGGATGTTGTACCTTGGCAAGTACTTTTCTTGCATCTATTGAAATGATCACATGGTTCTTTTCTCTTATTGATGTGATGTATCACATTGATTGATTTGCAAATATAGAACCACCCTTGCAACCCAAGAATAAGTCCCACTTGATTGTGGTGAAGGATTTTTTTAATGTATTGTTGAATTTGGTTTGCTAGTGTTTTTTTTGAGGATTTTTGCATCTGTGTTCATCAAAGATACTGCACTGTAGTTCTCTTTTTTTGTGGTATCTTTATCTGGTTTTGGTCTCAGGGGGAAATACTGGCTTCATAGGATGAATTTGGAAGTTTTCCTTCTTCGGTTTTTTTTTTTTTTTTTTTTTTTTTGGAATAGTTTGAGAAGACCTGTGCAGCCGTCTGGTCCTGGACTTTTGTTTATTGGTATTTTTTTTTATTATGATTCAGTTTCTTTGCTGATAATTGGTCTGTTCACATTTTCTATTTCTTCAAGCTATTTCAGGTTTGGTCATTTATATGTTTCTAGGAATGTTCTTCTAGGTTGTCCAATTTGTTGGCATATAGTTTTTCATAATATTCTCTTATAATTGTATTTCTGTAGTGTTTGTTGTTATTTCCCCTCTTTTATTTGTGATTTTATTTATTTGGGTCCTTTCTCTTTTCTTTTTATATTGGTTTTTTCAAA
The DNA here is from genome assembly GCF_009762305.2 of Zalophus californianus. Taxonomy (NCBI): domain Eukaryota; kingdom Metazoa; phylum Chordata; class Mammalia; order Carnivora; family Otariidae; genus Zalophus; species Zalophus californianus. Next base: position 118,125,398 of record NC_045612.1, on the reverse strand, counting down.
GAATCAGCTTCTGGTTTCCATCCATCTGTTCTGTTGTTTCTTTAGTTTCTATATCATTTGTTTCTGCTCTGATCTTTATTATTTCTTTCCTTCTGTTGGCTTTAGGTTTTGTTTATTGTTCTTTTTCCAGGTCCTTAGGTATAAGGTCAGGTTGTTTATTTGTGATTTTTCTTGTTTCTTGAGGTCGGCCTGTATTGCTATAAACTTCCCTCTTAGAACTGCTTCTGCTGCATCCCAGAGGTATTGAATCATTGTGTTTTCATTTTCATTTGTTTCCATGTACTTTTTTATTTCTTTGATTTCCTGGTTGACCCATTCATTGTTTAGTAACATGTTATTTGACCTCCATGTATTTGTGCTCTTTCCAGATTTTTTCTTGTGGTTGACTTCTAGTTCCATAGTGTTGTGGTCAGAAAAGATGCATGGTATGACTTTGATCTTTTTGAATTTGTTGAGGCATGTTTTGTGGCCCAATATGTGATCTATTCTGGAGAATGTTCCATGCACAGTTTAAAAAAAAAAATGTGTATTCTGTCTTTGGATGGAATGTTCTGAATATATCTGTTAAGTCCATCTGGTCCAGTGTGTCACTCAAAGCCATTGTTTCCTTATTTTCTGTTTAGATGATCTGTCCATTGATGTAAGTGGGATGTTAACATCTTCTACTATTATTAATTAGTTCATTTATGTTTCTTACTAACTCTTTGGTGTATTTGGGTGTTCCCATGCTGGCTGCATAAATATTTACAATTGTTTTTCTTCTTTTTGGGTTATCCCCTTTATGATTATTTAGTGTCCTTCTTTGTCTCTTGTTAGTCTTTGTTTTAAAGTCCAGTTTGTCCAATATAAGTATTGCTTCTCTGGCTTTCTTTTGCCAGCCATTTGCATGATAAATGTTTCTCTGTCTGCTCACTTTCAATCCACAGTATCGTAGGTCTCAAATGAGTCTCTTGTAGGTAGCATATAGATGGGTCTTGTTTTTTTTAATCCATTCTGTCACCCTGTGTCTTTTGATTGGAGCATTTAGTCCATTTACATTCAGAGTAATTATTAACACATATGTATTTATTGCCATTTTATTACTTGTTTTGTGGTTGTTTCTGAAGATTTTCTCTAATCCCTTTTTTGTCTTTCATGGTTTGCTGATTTTCTTTAGTGGTATACTTGGATTTCTTTCTCTTTATTCTTTGCATACTTGTTAGTGGTTTTTGATTTGTGGTTACCATTATGTTTGTATATAAATAACCTCTTCTGCATATAGCAGTCTATATAAGTTGATGGTCTTCTAACTTTGAACCCGTTCTTTGTTCCTCTCTCCCCACATTTTAAGTGTAGGCTGTCATATTTTACATCCTTTTATTTTGTGAGTTCCTTGACTGATTTCTTACAGAAATACTCATTTTTACTGCTTCGGTGTTTCCTACCTTTATACTGTCGCTTTTGGTCTCTCCTTTCCACTTCGAGTCCCCTTTAATATTTCTCACAGGGCTGGGTTAATAGTAATCATGAACTCCTTTGTTTTTGTCTGGGAACCTCATTATTTCTCCTTCTATTCTGACTGATAGCCTTGCTGGATAGAATATTCTTGGCTGCGGGTTTTTCCCATTCAGCATTTTGAATATATCATACCATTCCTTTCTGGCTTATAAAGTTTCTGCTGAAAAATCCACTGATAGCCTTATGGGGTTCCCTTTGTATGTAACTTTCATCTTTTGTCTTGCTGCTTTTAATATTTTTTCTTTATCACCATATTTTGCCATCTTAATTACAATATGTCTTTTTTTAAAGATTTTATTTATTTATTTGAGGGGGAGGGAGGAGGACAAGCAGACTCTGCAGAGTGCAGAGCCTGACGTGGGGCTCGACCTCACGACCCTGAGATCATGACCTGAGCCAAAACCAAGAGTCGGATGCTTAACTGACTGAGCCACCCAGGCGCCCCTACAATGTGTCTTGATGTGGATCTGCTTTTGTTAATTTTGTTAGGGGTTCTCTGTGCCACCTGGATCTAGATATCTGTTTCCTTCCCCAGGTTAAGGAAGTTTTCAGCCACTATTTCTTCAAAGAAATTCTCTGCCCCCTTTTCTCTTTATTCTTCTTCTGGACTCCTATAATATGAATGTTACTACGTTTGATGGAGTCACTGAGTTCCCTAGTCTGTTCTCATTTTGCATAATTCTTTTTTCTCTCTTTTGTTCATCTTGATTATTTTCCATTACTCTTCTAGGTCGCTAATTCATTTCTCTGCTTATTTCAGCCTGCTTTTCATTCCATCAAGTGTGTTTCTCATTTTGTTTATTGAGACCTTTATCTTTGCTTTGTTATTCCTTATCTCTGTGTTCATGGTCTCACTGATGCCTTCCACTCTTTTCTCAAGTCCATTGAGTATCCTTGTGGTCATTGCTTTAAATTCTCCCTCAGGGGCCGCCTGGATGGCTCAGTCAGTTGAGCATCTGACTCTTGGTTTCTGCTTGGGTTGTGGCCTCGAGGTCATGGGATCAAGTCCCTCGTTGGGCTCCATGCTCGGTGTGGAGTCTGCTTGGAATTCTCTCTCTCTCTCTCCCCCCCACTGCCCCTACCCCTGCTCACACTGTCTCTCTAAAATAAATGAATCTTTTTAAAAAATTCTCCATCGGGCATGTTACTTGTATCTGTTTCACTTAGATCTCTGGTCGGGGCCTCGTCCTGTTCTTTCATTTGGGGCAAATTCCTCTGTCTTCTTATTTTGTCCAAGTCTCTGTGCCTGTCCGTGTGTGTTAGGAAGGTCGGCTGCGTCTCCTGTTCTTAAGGGTAACTGCCTTATGAGGAAGAGGTGCTCTAGTGCCCTGCCATGTGGTGTCCCCTGTTCCCCAGGGCCTGGCGCTTCTGGGAGTGTCTCCGTGTGTGCTGTGTGTGCTCTGCTGTGTGTGCTGTGTGTGCTGTGTGTGCTCTGCGTGCTCTGCTGTGGTGCCCTGGCCACTTTATCCTTCAGGCCAGGCATCTGCAGACGCTCTCTTTGCCTGTTGTGGGCACAGTTCCGTCCCTGGCCTGAATGTGGCACATTTTAACTAGGTGTGCTCTGGTCTGTTTGTGAAGTGAGACCTGTCACCACTGTTGGCAGAACTGAGGCTCTGCGGAACTCCTGGGTCGGGAGATGCAGTGTTAGCAAGGGTTCGGGCCGGTCTTCTGGGGGAGGGGGCCTGCAGACCTGGAGCTGAGGGAAGCGTGACTGGGAAGGGCGTTTCTTCTAGAGTGTGGGGCTGTGGGAGAGCTTGGGTGTAAGCAAGTTAGGTAGCAAGTGTCAGTACTATGCTGGTTCCTGCAGGTGGCCCTGTGCTTATGCTGAGGGGTGGGGCATGAAATGGTACCTGCCAGTTTCTTTGTTCCCCAAGGGGTCTCTCCATGAATGCTGCCTGTCTGGGACATGCTCCAAGAGGAGCAGATAACCTCCGTACTCTGCGCCCTGGGTGCTCTTCAGATCTCCGTTTCCACACTGTATGTCCGTGGGCTGTTTGTCCTGCCTTCTCCCCAGGAGCAGCCCCAGTGTCTTCTGAGCTCTTCCAGAGCCAAGCACACTGACGTTTAAAACTCCGCTTTAGGCCCTACTGATTGCAAGAGCTCACGAAATTCAGGCCCTCTCGCTTTCCAAGCCAGTTGCTATGGGGATTTGTTTTCCCCACGTGCTCCCCTGTGTGCTAGTGTGTCTGTTGCCCTTCTCCGTGACCAAGGCTCCCTGCTCATCGCAGCGGCCATAATCCCGTTCTCTCCTAAGCCAGGTCTCTGTGCTACTGCCTTCTTCGATGCAGCCTCATCTCTCCCTTGTGGAGTTTGTTCTGCCAATCTTCAGATGAATTCCTGGGGCATTTAGGATGATTTGATAGTTATCTAGTTGTATTGGTGGGACGAGGCATGCCTTAGGGTCCTTCTACTAAGATCTCTCTTGAGAAAGAATAGTCTCTTTAATAAATGATACTGGAATAATTGAACAGTGAAGTTGGACCTCTACCTCCCTTCATATACAAAAATAAGCTCAAAGTGGATCAGAGACCTGAATGTAAGGGTTAGAACTAGAAAAGAAGAAACCATGGGAGTAAATCTTTGTGCCCTTCGATTAGGCAGGGGTTTCTTGATAGGATACCAGAAAAGCACAAGCAACAAAAGAACAGATACATTGGGCTTCATTAAAATTCAAAATTTGTTACTTCAAAGGACACCATCCAGAAGGTGAAAAGACAACTCTCAGAAGGGAATAAAATATTTACAAATCATACATATATAAGTGGCTTTTACAGCACACAATAAAAAGACAAATGGCCAAATTAAAAAGGACAAAAGATTTGAATAGACATTTTTCCAAAGAAGTAATGCAAATGGGCAATAAACATGTAAAAAGATGCACAACATCATTAGTCATTAGAGACCTACAAGTCAAAACCAAATGAGATACTACTTCACACCAACTAGGATGGCTATAATCAAAAAGACGGTAACAAGTGTTGAGGATATGGAGAAATTAGAATCCTCATACATTACTGGTGAGAATGTAAAATGGTGCAGCCACTCTGGAAAGCAGTTTGGCAGTTCCTCAAAAAGTTAAACATCGGATTACCATATAATTCAACAATTTCATGCCTAAGTATATTCCCAAGAGAATTGAAAGCGCATGTCTACATAAAAACTTGTACGCAGATGTTCATAGCAGTATTATTCATAATAGTAAAAAGTGGAAACTACTCAAATGTTTATCAGTTGGTGAATGGATAAACAAATGTTGTAGATCCATAAAATGGAAAATTATTCGGCCATGAAAAGGAATTAAATACCGATACATGCTACATCATAGATGACCCGTGAAAGCATGCCGAGTGAACAAAGCCAATAAAAAAAAGAAAAACCCCATGTTGTATGATGGCATTTATATTAATATCCAAAATAGGCAAATCCAGAAAGTAGATTAGTGGTTGCCAGGGAATAAGGTATAGAGGTTAAGGAGAATTGCATAGCTTCAAACGTCAACTCACAGACCTTTTTTTTTTTTTTTCTTTTTTAAGATTTTATTTATTGGACAGAGAAAGACACAGCGAGAGAGGGAACACAAGCAGGGGGAGTGGGAGAGAGAGAAGCAGGCTTCCGTGGAGCAGGGAGCCCGACACGGGGCTTGATCCCAGGACCCTGGGATCATGACCTGAGCCGAAGGCAGCTGCTTAACGACTGAGCCACCCAGGTGCCCCTACTCACAGACTTTTTAAATTGAAATTAATGAAAATGTAAATCTTATGTAAAATGTAAGCATAATTAGCCAAAGTGAAAATGCAGTTTTCTGAACCACTATTTAATTTTTATCATACTGGTTTATTTCCTGATTTTTTTCATTGATGCTTTTGCACATTTAATGCAGGATTCCTCTTTTAATTTCTTTAAAATGTGTTTAGAATGTCAGAATGGAAACAAGGTTTAAAAAAATTAAGTATAAATTAGAATAGCATGAAAGAACAAGATTGTAATTACCAAACAGCTGTGTTTGATAACAGTGTATTCTTGTAGGTTCCATGAATAAGTTCCTCACAATTATATAAGCTGCGGGGCTTGCAAGAAAGGCAAAAAAAAGTTTAGGGTTAGGATGAAGTCTGAGTCTAGCTCAAACCCATGAGGAAAGCTGCTTCTCTTGTTGACTTCCCATTTGAGAAGGTTTTTCAGGTTGGGGATTGATCAGGAGTGTAAGGAAAAATGACTCTTTCCATACTATTGTGCAGTTATTCCTCAAACCACAGTGCCATTTGGGTCCGTGTCTGGGAATCTTAGTAGTGGGGATCACTGACAGATTTGTACAGAGGCCAGAACCTTGATAAGTTTATTGACGCACATCAAGGTAATTTCATCTTCCTGAATCTTCATGGAACATTTGAAACCCATAACAGATCGTCATAATGTAAATACCTACAGGAATTAGTGAATGTTAATTATCATACCACAGAGAGATACATATTAACAGCGTTTTGCCCAAATTTCAGAAGACCTACATTACCACATGCAGTAAATTAATTGAGACAGAGAATGAATTTAATGAAGTGACTGTTTCTTCTTCAGCTGCTTTCAAAATTGTGAAATCCTGGCTTGGTCCGGAAGCAGTGAGTTTGTTGAAGTTTACCAGCAAAAATGAAGTCCAGGACTATGTCAGCGTGGAGTATCTGCCTCCCCACATGGGTGGGACTGTAAGTATCGTCCCCGAAATGTGTTTCTAAAATAAGACTGCACCATGGCACATTAGGCTGTATTTCCTTAAGGAAGAAGAAAAAGCAATATCTTAATATCCAGAGAAAGATCATAGATACTCCAAAATAATACCATTACAGACATTTTTTATGTTTTCAAGGTGTTAAATTTTCATTTTGAGAATATTTAGAATCACATGATTCTAAACTGAAAAGTATTCGGTATTCAGTACAAATATTCAGAAACAGTATTCAGTAAAAAGTCTTCCTACTGCTATCCCAGTTCCGTTTCTTATATTTATTTCCACGAATCTGTATTGCCTATGTAGGCAATACAGTATATTTGTAATATATATGAGCAAATATGTAATTCTTTCTCATCTCTTTTAAACAAGTAGTGTGTTTTTACACCATTATGCATCCTACTTTTCTCTTTACAACGTGTCTTAGAGATCATTCCAAATCAGTATGACAAACTGTTCTACTCTTGTTTATGGTGACACAGTATTCCTGTATCTAGAGATGGACCATAAATTGTTTAATTAGTAACCATGAGTTATTGAATTTTTTTCATGTGCCTTAGTTTGCTTCCATTTGTTTACTGTTGCACAGTCTTTTTAATTTAAAAGATAATATTAAGTTTTTTTTGAAATGGTTATACTACTTACAAGTAAGAGACCAGGAATAAGTAGGTATGTGTTAAATTTTTAATACTACATAACAGTGAAACATACTGTGATAATGATTTTTCTTCTAAACTGTGAAAACCTATGGATTTGGTATGCTTTGGGTTAACTTGATTGATAATATTTCAGTTGTTTGATTTTTATCATCTATTTCATACACTGTCTACCTGGCAAAATTGTATTCAACCAGAATCAAGTGACTAGCAAGATAAAAAGTTTTGGTATGTCCTTTTGTTTTCTTTGATTAGAAAAAACATGAACCAATATTTTTATTTTTTTTAATTTTATTTTATTATGTTAGTCACCATACAGTATTTTTAATTTGAAATTTGCAACTTTCCCATTTTGAGGCTTTATATTTTACATTTTAACAGAAGAACACAGTACGGGTCATTTCAGGTTCTACCTTTAGTTAAACGAGCTATTTGATTTCTTTTTAATAATTTGTCCATACAATTGTTAATATCTTAAAATCAGTGGCATCTAGTAACAATTATTTTTAGGGGTAGAAAAGAGTATCTCCCTTCTCTGTCATTAATGATGTATTTTTTTCAGGAGTGTACTCAGAATTGTAGTAGGACTACTATTCTTTAACATAATTTTTCCCAAAAGTAATACATAGACCATTTTTTTTAGAGGACTGAAAAGTACAACAGCTTAGTGAAAAGTATGGCCTCCCTCCCCACATTACTGCCCACTGCCACTCTCCACAGGCAGGCAGTCAGTGCTTCCAAGTTTTCTCTCCTAGAGATACTCTGTCCATTTTATTTTTTCATGTATGTTGTTGTACTAGTTTTTCCACATCATTTCTTGTTAGGTTATGCCATATTGATTCTTAGAGGTCTACCTGATTTTTTAAACCATTTCAGAATATTCCATTGTATAGATGTAACATAATGTATTTAATCAGTTCTCTTCTGAAGGACTAGTAGTTATTTCCTAATCTTGCCATCATTAATAGTGCTGCAGCGAATATCCTTGTAAATAACTCTTGGTACCTGGGTACAGCAGTGTAAGTAGGAGATGAACTCCTAGAGGTAAAATCATCAGGTCAATGGGTATTTGTAGTTTAAATTTTGTTACCTGTTGCCATTTCCCTCTAAAGAGATTGTGCTCATTTCCCAATTATGTGTGTGGCATGCTTGAACCACATCCATGCCAACATGGCATACTCTCATTTTTGTAATCATTGCTCGTCTTGGGTGAAAAATATTGTGGTTTTGCATTTCTGTTATTGTAAGTGATGACGAGCATTTTTTATGATTTAAAAGGTAGTCTGTTCTTTTTCTATGAACTCTGTATCATTCCTTTATCTTTTGTTCCGTTATTACTCTTTTCTTGTTGATTTGTATATATTAAAAGCTATCTTGTTTCTGATACACGTGGTACATAATTTTCCCAGTTGTGGCTTTAAAGAAAAAAAAAAAAAACTTGGTTTTTTAGGGGGTTTTCTCGGCGGGGGGTTGTGGTTGGTTGGTTGGTTGTTGGGTTTTGTTTTTTGTAATTCAGAGATCTTTCATTTTAGCGTGCTCCATTATTATCAATATCAATATTTTTATGCCTGCTAGGTTTTGTGCTATGATTAGAAAGGTCTTCGTAGGTTTTCTTTTCTGTTTTTTAATCCTGTGTGTTGTTCTGGAGCTTTTTTTTTAAAGCTTACATGGGTTTTAAAAAAATACACACCTTTGGAGTGCCTGGCTGATTCCATCGGAAGAGTGTGCTACTCTTGATCTCGAGGTCGTGGGCTTGAGCCCCACATTGAGGGTAGAGATTACTAAAGAAATAAACAAACTTTTTAAAAAAAATATGTACTTCAAAGTTTTTATCCATCTGAAATTCTTTTTGGTGCAAAGAATGAGCTAAAGATCCAAGTTGGTGCTTTCACAGATGGCTAGCCAGTTGTCCACACCACTTTCTGCTCTTTCCCTTTGTGTTTTGAAATGTTTCCTTTTTTAAAAATTTCACTAATTAAGTCTTTTTCTCCTTTTTTTTTTTTTTGGCCAGGAGAGTGGATTTTAATTTTACTTAGAGAATTATTTCTCTACCCACCTCTTAGCAGGCTGTTATAAAATTCCTTTCTCTTAGGATCCCTTCAAGTATAGCTACCCTCCACTAGCAGATGATGACTTCCAGACACCACTGTGTGAAAATGGGCCTATTGCCAGTGAGGATGAAGCTTCAAGTAAAGAAGATATAGAAAGTGATGGCAAAGAAACCCTGGAAACAGTGTCTAGTGAAGAACAAATAACTCTTCTAAAAAAGGTAATTTTAACAATCAAATGGCGTCAAAACCTGTGGCCTGTGCCCCATTCTGCAGTTAGCTACGTATATGACTGTGAGTAATTCACTTAACTTGCCGCCCTTCCCCATCTTCGTGTGTAAATAAGAGGAAGGATGGTCCTAGCTAACCAGTAGTGTCACTGTGGTGTTTAAAAAGGCTGATTTCATGAATTTGTATAAAAATTGGCAAAATGCATTTTGAAGGAATTGTTTTATTGAAAATAGTTTTGATTTACCTGAGAGAAAAGGAATTAGTTTACAACCTTCTACTTCCTCTATTTTAGTTTTGAAAGAGCACTTAGTTATCTTCTTATGAGTCATCAGGGGCTTGATAGAGGGATAAATATGTTATAACTTAGAACAAATTTAAAGACTCTAAGGGAAAAACCATGTTATATTTTCTGTAGCGACTTATTTAAGTATGCTCTCAAATATGTTCGTGGTCATGTTAATACATGTTAAATAATTTAGGTGTGCTAAGCTTACGTTAAAGATTGTAATTTGGATTGAATCACTATAATGTTTACTTTTTGACCTGATGAACTGCCCAGCTATCAGCATGAAACTAAATTTCTTTATCTTTTCTTTCTTCATATATTTTTTTTTTGTCTTTAGATTAACCTAACCGAACATACTTCCAAAGCAGAAGAAACTGAAAAGGTTGATTCCAAAATGAAAGCTTTCAAAAAACCACTGAGTGTGTTTAAAGGGCCCTTATTACACATCAGGTATCATAGTTGATTTTTTTAGCTGTGCTTTTATAACCTGCCTTGATTATCTTGAAGGAACTGCAAAATTAAAACTCCTGTACTATTTTTCAAACTGTGGAAATAATAAAATTAAAGGTTATCCAAAGACTCACCTTGGTTTCCAGTCATAGTAGATATTTCAGCTACCTTTTTGTTATTTATTCCAGTAAATGTGTTTAAAGGGCCCTCATTTTGTATCAGTAAATAAAAGTGAATATTCATATATTCACAGTTAACCTGAATGACATACATTTTTTCTCATTTTACTGGTACTGTTTGGCTTGCATTAAGTTCAAGGTTGCCAGAAATGACATTGAAGTAAGCATTTATCAGTTTGACCTTCTAAAAGCTAAAGCTGAACTAGAAAAATAGGGGGTTTTTTTGTTTGTTTTTTTACCAAAGCCAGAATTCAGTACATCTCTATTTTTGTTTCTGGGTTACTCAATCTAAGATTTAGGGTTGTTTGTAATTATCATTATGTAAAGATCTCTTTCTCACTAATGATGCTTTTCGTTGGGAAATCTATATGGCCTTACGTTAATGTTGCTGTACCGACTTTACTTAGTGATGACCTAATGTATCATTTCCCTTCCCATACTTGAAATCTTTCTGTGTAACTGTTTTAGGTATGACTCTTATGAACAATACAGCCAGACTTTTTAAAAAATCTGATATTCGAATTTCTAAGACTAGTTTGTTTGCATATTTTTGATTACTGTTATATCTGGATTGATCTACCATCTGTGTGTGTTTATGGGGGGGGCAGAGGCAGGGGACAACACATGCATATGCTTTTGGTCGTGGTTTTTCTTTGCCATTTTCCCCCCTGTGGAGTTTGTTTTCCATTTTTCCCTTTACTGGTTTAGAAGTTACACACTGTGTTTTCTTTTTTTAAAAATTTTTATTGTTAATCACCATACATTACATCATTAGTTTTGGATGTAGTGTTCCGTGATTCATTGTTCGTGCATAACACCCAGTGCTCCACGCAGAACGTGCCCTCTTTAATACCCATCACCAGGCTAACCCATCCCCCCACCCCCCTCCCCTCCAGAACCCTCAGTTTGTTTTTCAGAGTCCATCGTCTTTCATGGTTCGTCTCCCCCTCCGATTGCCCCCCCCTTCATTCTTCCCCTCCTGCTATCTTCTTTTTTTTTCCTTAACATATATTGCATTGTTTCAGAGGTACAGATCTGTGATTCACCAGTCTTGCACAATTCACAGCGCTCACCGTAGCACATACCCTCCCCAATGTCTATCACCCAGCCACCCCATCCCTCCCACTCCCCACCCACACACTGTGTTTTCATTGGAAGCCTGTCAAAACCATAGGTCTCGACTTAGAAATGTCGGGGGTTGGCTGGAAGAGCTGCCTGGGGAGAAAGCCGGAGGAGAACAAGGCAGCGTCTAGGGCTGCAGTTTGGGCTCTGCCGCTCCCTGCCTCTGCCCCCGGGCAGGTCACAGCACTGCTCCTGCACAGGCACGGGGACCCACCAGCATCTTTCTCCCCACAAGTCTCACGGTTTTGTGCTGGTTACTGTGAGCAGTTCTGAGATTCAGGACCTCTTCTCTGTGGTCTCTTTCAGATTGGGTTCTAAAAGGAAGCCAGCAACCATGCTAATTTGTCTTGTCCAGAGTTGGGCAAAGCCCCCCTCGACCCAGAGCACATCCTTAAAAAATGTGTGTCCTCCAAATGACTGTCTCTGATATGTAGACATTCCTGATATAAAATGAATCTACTTACATATGTAGCTCAAAGTGAAGGACAGTCTGAAGAATTCACCTTTTTATCTAAAATAAAAACGCTGTGTTGCCCATTGTTTGGAGGCACCCGATACAATTTGACTAATGTAATTAAACTACACAAACTTTGCTTCAGTCTTTTAGTTTTGATTTTAGGTCATGAGTACTACAGTGGCCAGCAGTAGTAAAATTTGCATTTTGAGGTTTACTGATTTTACTGTTTAACCAATATTTCCCACCCCAAATTTTATTTTTGTTTTTTGTATTCCATATTACTTAGAAAAAGCCTTTATTATTAAGGAATTACCTAAGGAATTATTCTGTGACTTAAGTACATCTCTAATGATCTTTCATTTTAAGTTATGCTTTTCTCTGTTGGTGTATAAAATTATGTCCCATTCTAATCTCTTTGTAATTAAAGTTGAAGCAGCAGTTTCTTCTTTGTTTTGATTATCTTTAACCTTCCAAAGAGTTTAAATGCACCTTAAGATGGTGCTGATTATAGGCTAATTCAGAACCTTCCTAACTCTCTCTCCTGTCCTTTTCTTATTTTGCTTTTGATTCTTGGGGAAAACCATAGGACTTTTAAATAGCATGCAATGAATTAGTAAGATTAAAACACAAACTATATTAGGTAGTTGCTTTATAAGCTTTTCTTTTTTGATGAAATCTCTTTATACAGATAAGCAGAAGATACTAAACAAATACTTTTCTTCCAGCTAATGATTAGATTGTCATTTATTCCAAATAATACAAATGCCTTATATTTTTGTCACCACCTAGCCCAGCAGAAGAACTGTATTTTGGAAGTACAGAATCTGGAGAGAAGAAAACTTTAATAGTGTTGACAAATGTAACAAAAAACATCGTAGCATTTAAGGTAAATATCAGAAAGATAGAATTTATTATATGTGGAAATCTGATAGGGGAAGTAATTTCAGACATATTTTAATTGAATGATTGAGAATTTTTAACTTGTACAGTGTTTTTGATATTTTTATGCATGTTATACTGCCTTCTAGTTTTAACCACGTGGCATAGCTTATCTACAATTTTCCCCAGGATCTGTATCTCAATCTTTAATGAGCCATAATAGGCTAACGTCCAAATTCATCCTAGGCTTTAATGTTTGTGGTAAATAAAAACCCAAGGAAAAAATCACTCTTCATTATATAAATAATTCATAATAACAGTGAAAACAAAAGTATAAAGTCAAAAGTGCATTTCCCCCCGAGTGTGATCTATCGTTTGGAATGTCGTTTATACTGGATACTGACCTAATGACTGAGTTTACCACTGCCCCATATTGTAAGTATTAAGATGTTCTGGATGTTCTTTGAATATAGTGTTTTAATTTGTGAACGCTATTATAACGTGTCCTAATACACAGGTTTGTTTTAATTTGTATTATTAAATTTAGGAAATTACCAGACAGGATATTTCATAGATTTTTTTCTTTAAAAGGAAGGCTAAGATACTGTTTTCCTATTGATGGGGAAAAATACGTTCCATGCCTAACCACCATGGTTGTTTTGTAGACTTTATTATTAACTGTTAATTTTTTAAAACTCATTTTCAAGCCATTTACCCCAAAAGAAACATTTTTCTTATGTTATTAGTTATTATATGACCACTGTATTTATAAACAGGTGAGAACAACTGCTCCAGAAAAATACAGAGTCAAGCCAAGCAACAGCAGTTGTGACCCTGGTGCATCAGTTGATATAGTTGTGTCTCCCCACGGGGGTGAGTTGTGGCCTGATGGCCTCAGAGGGTGTGCTGGGGTACCTGGGGCCGGGTGAGGAGTCCATCGAGCCAGACTAAAATCTAGAAACTAGCTCAGTGTCAACAAGTCAGCTCATTGCACTGTAGGCATCTCTTTTCTCATGTGTAAAATGAGATGGGTCAGTGTTTCTCATTAAATTTTTTTTTTTTTAAGATTTTATTTATCTGGGGCGCCTGGGTGGCTCAGATGGTTAAGCATCTGCCTTCGGCTCAGGTCATGATCCCAGGGTCCTGGGATCGAGTCCCGCATCGGGCCTCCTGCTCCTTGGGAGCCTGCTTCTCTCTCTCTCTCTCCCTCTGTCTCTCATGAATAAATAAAGAAAATCTTTAAAAAAAAAAAAAAAAGATTTTATTTATCTGACAGAGCAAGCATAAGCAAGGGGAGTGGCAGGCAGAGAGCCCAGCGTGGGGCATGAGCCCAGGAACATGACCTGAGCCTAAGGCAGACGCTTAACTGACTGAGCCACGCAGGCGCCCCGGAAATCGTTTTTTAGCACATAAAATTGTTTAAACTGATGCCAGTTGAAATGGAATTTTTTAAAAAATCCTTTTTAGAAAATTTTTTCTTTAAGGTACTTCCATATTATTCTTTTTCCATTGTTTTCTACAATAATGCCTTAAACCACGTGTCCAGCCCTTTGTAAAGGTTCTTGTTTATATAGTAAGTTACCCTTTTGGAACGCAGGTTTAACAGTCTCTGCCCAAGACCGTTTCCTGATAATGGCTGCGGAAATGGAACAGTCATCTGGCACGGGCCCAGCAGAATTGACTCAGTTCTGGAAAGAAGTTCCCAGAAACAAAGTGATGGAGCATAGGTATGCTTTTTTTACTCACGGACTCTCAAATGTGACGGGAAGAAGCAGAAGGAGAGAACTGCCTGCATGGACTAGGCAGGGGTCTCTTCCTTCTTGCGCGTGGCAGACATTTAGGCTTCTAGTGTGACCTCAAGCTCTGCAGGGCCCTGGGGCGCCCAGGTGAAGGCGATCTGCAGTTTCTCAAGGAGGTTGCTAATAGCAGACTTGTTTACAGGTCGGTGCAAGAACCTGGAGGTGTCAAGATTACAAACGGAGATCTGTCCCAGCAGTTCCCTTTGTAGGAACACTCACCCTGTGTACTCGAATGCGTGTCTTTCAACATTGTTTGTGCTAATGAAACAGTGGGAAAGAAAGAACCTAAATGATCCTCATTAAAGCAATAGTCAAATGCACTTGAGTATGTGGAGGAGTATTCAACTATTCAAAACAGTGTGGTAAATCTTTATGTTCTGATATGGAAAAATACCTATGATATATTAGGAGGAAAATCCTTTGCCTACATCGGCATATCCAAGCATGTATGTGCATGTAAAGATCTATAGAAAAGGAGAAAAGAGAAGCCTGTGTAATGGTTTTATTTTGGAGTGTGCCAGTTCTGCCTCCCAGGGGACACGTGAATGCTGACACTGTCCATTATCACAACTGGGCAGTGGGGTACTGTGGCATCCAGTACTTTGAGACCAGGGATGCTGCTGAACATCCCACAGTGCAAAGAACAGCCCCCCCCCCCCCAAGACAGAATGATCTGGCTCAAAATGTCAGTAGTGCCTAGATTGAGGATTCTCCATGGTGGGTAGTTAAGGAGGGCCACTTTGATGACAAAAATATAGGACCTGAAGGAAAAGAGAGTAAGCCACTTAGATAACTGGAAAAAGTGCTTTCTAGGTAGAAGGAACCACAACTGAAAAAGGAGAGTGCTTGGCCTGTGTAAGGAACAGCAAGGAGGGAAATGTAGCTTGAACCCAGTATAGGAGGGTGGGGGAGACAATGTGGGAGATGAGGTCAAAGAGGTAGTGGGAAGGCAGGTGATTACCATAGTGAGGACTTACAATTTTGAGAAAAACTATTAGTTTGGTGCTAAGCAGAGCCAGGAAATGATTTGGCTTTTTTTTTTTTAAGGCTTATTCTGGGGGCTGTGTGGAAAACAGACTAGGCAGACACAGGTGAAAGTGATACTCAGTTAACACAAATAGCACGTGCTGCAAGTCTGCACCACTCTAAGTGCTTTACTCTGATTTATCCACTTCGTCATTAAAATGACCCTAGGAGGTAGGTAATTCTTTGTCCCCCTTGATAAATGAGAAGCTGGGAAACCTCTTAACAGCCGTGGCTGAGTTAAATCTTCAAAAGGAATTGAAAGAATACAGATGTGGCTGGAACACAGAGGTGACAGGATCCAGGGTAAGAAGAAAGCTGGAGAGGCGGACAGGGCCCAGAGGAGGAGCGGGGTCACCCTGGGGAGACCCACGGGAGAGCGTCAGCCTGACCTGATTCACCTTTGACGAGATCGCTGCAGGCTTGTTTACAGAGGGGAGGAGGACAGGAGCGGGCCTGGGAAGACAAGCTTTATTTCAGTTGTCCCAGCCTCGAGGAGTATTTAGTGGCCAGGGGAGGGCAGTCCATCAGGGACTCAGGAGGGAAACCAGTAGGTGAGCTGTGTCATCCAGGTCTAGGAAAGGGTGTTTGACAAAAGAGGAAGGGACCAGTGCTACCAAGTGCTGCCATGCCAGCAAAGAAGGATGAAGTGTGAGCAGTGGCTATCGGTGACATCACAGAGGCCATCACTGACCTCATAGGGAGCATTTTCAGTGGGCAGGAACCAGGTTCTAAAGAAATGAAGGTAATAGGACTGTTCTAGAGGTTTGGTTTGGTGGAGGAAGGAAGACTGTGGTGTTGACAAAGGGATTGTTTGCTGTGGGTTTTTCAATGGGAGAAGCCAACTCTAGAAGGTAAATCATTGATAGGTCCTGTCCCTTCAGCTTTCTCAGGAATTGCACTAAAGCCAAGGTATGGGTCAGCTTTAGTCAGGAAGGAAGGAACGCAGGTACACATTAAGGCTCGTGGCGGGCTTGACTTTTTAGATGGAGTAGTTACATATTTAAATCTCCATATTGTAACAGGGTCTACTTTCTCCTTATCAACAATTTACTTTTGTCAAAGGCATGGCTATGAAAACAAACTGAAAGATTAAGTAACACTGGTACAAAAGATGGAGATTAATTTGAAGTTCTTATCAGTCCCTCAAAAGCAGGTTTGTTTGTTTTTTTAAGTCAATTCCTTATGGTTTGGTTTTCTGATAGTCAAGAGAAGCTCACTTATCTCACAGAAAAAGGGAGACTTGGTGGTTTGATACTGAAGGCCCAAGTAAAGCAACGACTCCTATCTACAAAGGGTGGTTTCCTTCAAGTAGTAAGATGGGGTGAATTCTACTCAACACCATATAAAAAAAACTTTCCCTAGGTTCTTGAGCGGTATCTGTAATTGCTTGTGTTATTATACATTGCCTCTACCCACCTTAAATATCATCTCCAGTGAAAGACAAAAGAAAAATGGGGAGCGGGGAGCCAGTTATGAGAGGTTATCAGGAAAAGCACAGTCAACAAGGGTAAGGTTATTATACAGATTTAGATTAACTCCTCTCTTCTCGAAGCCCCTGAGCCTGCCAAGGAAAGGAGCCTTCTGTCCAGAATCCTGTAAGCAAGGTTACAGGTCCATTTTTTCCAAGGCGCTTTATTGGTTCCATAAAGTCAACCTTAGTTCCTTAAAGTTGTCTGGTCATACCTGATTTTATGCATATTATTTTCAAATACGACATTCCAGTCAAAGCCTTGGTAGTATAACCATGCTTCCAATTGTGTCCTAGTACAAGGAGAACAGATTCTTATGCGGGGGGAAAAAAAAAAAAACTATTACCATGAAAGTACTAAGAGTTTCTGAATTCTGGAGCAATCAGGTAGGGAGAAAAATTGTTTCAGTTCTGCTCACAAAGGTAGTTTACCGAATTACTGCCAATCATAGATAGCTTATGAGGAAAAGAGTAAAAGATTACCTTAAATCTGGGAAAACCAAACATTAAAGAACCAGTAATAAAAAGTTATAGTCATCAGTTCATTCAATCCCATGTTATTAATTCTTGGTCTGCTTGAATCCTGTTTTTTTTTAGTTCTGGAAGTTCTTACCCAGTTCAGTTTTATGATCTGAAAGTTATTAGAAACCTGTTTTCGGGAGTACTTGTCAGAGTCCTTTCCATGAATCTCTGAAGATGAAGCCCATTTGCCAAAGGATCAGAGTAAAACAATAGCTTCTTTAAGTGACAAAAAGACTTAAAAATGGCCATGGTTACAGATCTGATGAAAGTCAATATATTGTAATGCTTCTGACAAGGAAATTTGGTTATTTCTGTGACATATACAGCATTGTAAGATAACTAGAATTATAAACCGTGACATTATACCAGGACAATCTAGGAATTTTATACAATTTCTGGGACACTTATATTAATAACATACCTATACAAATATAATCTAAAGAAGGTTTAGTATTACTTATTTGACAATGCTTCCCCTGTAATTTAACATAGCAAATAAGCCTAATTAGTTTTACATCTTTTTTTTTAATATTTTTTTTAATTTATTTGACAGAGACAGCTAGCGAGGGAACACAGGCAGGGGGAGTAGGAAAGGGAGAAGCAGCCCTCCTGCTGAGCAGGAAGCCTGATGCGGGGCTAGATCCCAGGACCCTGGGATCATGACCCGAGCCGAAGGCAGACGCCTAACAACTGAGCCCACCCAGGTGCCCCATATATCTCTTTCTATAAGAAAGAACGATCTTTTGATATGTTCCAGCGGCCGTCTGAAAAATTTCAGAGATGTTCAAGGTCAAAAAGACTTCATTTAGAATTTGAGTTGGGGGGCGCCTGGGTGGCTCAGTTGGTTAAGCGACTGCCTTCGGCTCAGGTCATGATCCTGGAGTCCCGGGATCGAGTCCCGCATCGGGCTCCCTGCTCAGCGGGGAGTCTGCTTCTCCCTCTGACCTTCCTCTCTCTCATGCTCTCTACCATTCTCTCTCTCTCTCTCTCAATAAATAAATAAAAATCTTTTTAAAAAAAAGAATTTGAGTTGGGGGTCTGTCAAAAACATCAGAAGGTTTTAGACACTTGACTAAGTGGGATAAGTCATCATGAAATAATAATTATCCATTTAACCATAGTGACAATAATATATCAAAGGCAAATACAGTTACACAGTTGTGAGTAAAACTTAGGAAAATAGTCTTCTAAAGATTAAAAGAGCTAAACAATCAAAGAGCTTGATAAAGGTAACATGGAGCACAGGAAATTTTGATAAAACTCACCATCTTTGCTTTCTAGGCAGATTACTTAAAAGCTAAAGAAAAGCCTTTTACAGTCTCTTCTCAGTAGCTGACTGATTGATAGTCCAAGGAAAGGTGGTCCTTTTAGCAGATGAAATTTTTAGTTTCACATAAGTACACTGCTGATACTGAAGCTTATTTGTATATAATCCTTATAACTAATTCATTCAATTTTAGCCAGCTTGACTACACAAAGTGGAATTTTCCCTTTCCAACTGTCTATATCCATTTAGTGTGTCCTTTATTATCTTCCCTATTCTGAAATAACCAGCTTTATTGTAAGAGAAAATTACTTTCATTCCCCTTAACAAAAATACATGTCCATACTTCATACATTTCCTCAGCCAAAACACATCCTGTTTTCCTTGCACATGGAGTTAGTTGCTTCTGTTATTATTTCTAGCAATTACATATATGAATTAGAATTCTTAACCCTTAGAAACCATGATTTCTAGTGAAAACTAAGTGGTAAGCAATTGTGTTAACACCAGCATCCTGTAGATTGGCAAATTTATGAATACATCATTTCTAGAAGCATATGCTTTCTCATAGTACAGTTTTTCAGTGTGGCACAAGATAGGTTTACTAACAGACTATTTTTAGTCCCTTTGTAGTAAGAAGCCAAAAGTCGATAAACCGATGTTCAGTAATTAATGTTTCAGTATTTTTTAAGATTTTTTTTTTTTATTCATTTGACAGAGAGAGAGAGAGACAGCGAGAGAGGGAACACAAGCAGAGGAAGTGGGAGAGGGAGAAGCAGGCTTCCCGCCGAGCAGGGAGCCCAATGCGGGGCTGGGTCCCAGGACCCTGGGATCATGACCTAAGCCGAAGGCAGACGCTTAACGACTGAGCCACCCAGGCACCCCAATGTTTCAGTATTTTATCTCACTTGGAAATGATCTAGTCAGTCAGTGAATTTCCCGTCTAACTTAGCAAAACTAAAGTTTCAAGTTGTCAGAGATTTGAAAACCTGTTTTTAAGTAGATTTCACCTAAAAACTGTTATCCAACTTAACTTCTAAATCACTTGCTTCCAACAATTATGCTTGACTACTCATGACAGCTTCAGGAAACATCAGAGTCTGCCATCATCCCAAGCTATTTTTCGTTCTGACAAATTATGTACCTGAGATAACATGAACCTATCTGAATAGTAAACTCCAGAAGAAAAAAAAGTTGCATGTCTGCATTATATCTAATATTGACAACTTTAAACCAACAAATTTAGCTTTTATTTTACCTAGAATTAATATATAGCACATGAACTTGAAAGACACTTGGGTTAGTTTCTGTATTTCTAAGAGGTTTAGGAATACTTAATTTGGTAAGTACTTATTTTTCTTTAAGCCAATCAAAGAGAGCTTTTACAAATTAATTTTCACACTACCATCCTGAGGTAGAAAAGTATTACACATCTATAACATGTAGAGAGACGCACATAAACATACAGACACAGAGACCTTTTGGCTATAGCTCTAAAATTTTAGCCATGATTCAGGTACAGTAACACAAAACTCACTAGTTTATATAAAAGAACATTTAGGTTCAAATTGTGTTTCTGGCAGTTGGAATCAGTTTGCCTGCTCAGATGGCTAATCATTTGCCAAAATCCCAAGTAACTCCCTTTCTTCCTTCTGATGAGAATCACTTCCCTAAAGTTTGTATTTCAAAGAGGTAGCTGTCAGGTCCTAGAGAAGGTAGAGCAGAAAATCTGTACCTCAAAGGCACACAGAAAGTATCAAGGAGTTTTGGGGTATATTTGCCTATCATCAGATGTCTAAAGTAATTTCTACTTCTGTGTTTCTTCTTTTTCTTAAGCACAGGACAGTTCTGTTTTCCAACATCCTGATCTTTTACAGTACCTACATGTATTTTGAGATGACTGGGGGAGGTTTTAGAATTGGTAAGGTTAGGTGGACTTCGAATTGCTTCCAATGTTGCATTTCTGGTTTTGTAAAGATTTGCAAGTCAAAGACCGTTGTTTTTAATTACTCAAATAATTCTGTTGCAGCCTAAATGGTTATCAAGGGACTGATAACCACCCATGCAACTACATTTTCTTCGATTTGCTCTGTATCTGGGAGAAATTTCCAACTAAGATGGAAATGAAGTGATTTCTATGTTTTGGAGCTTCAGGGTTTAATGCACTATGCCTTTAAAAAGTTTCATATAAAGTATTCCACAAAGGCATTTAAGGGGGGGGGGGGGGGGGGAAACCTGTACTATTGCTTCTAGCAGCCCCCAAACATCAGCCTTCAGCTGATCCATTTCCTGAACATTTGTGGGAAGGCCTGGGAGAAATTCTGGTCATGTTTCCAGTGAGGAGAGTTTTCCATGGGGGAACCAAGTGGCTTGTCTGGTAACTACAGTATAATCGTGGGTGGGCAGAACAACCCTTAGCAGCTAGTCACAGTCCCTGTGAGTGGTGAATGAGTGGCCACTAATCTTTTACCTCGTCTCTATATTTGGTACGTATCTTCTGAACGTGGAGGTAAGAAGAACATCATAATTTCATCTTGCTTAGGAAGTCTCTCAGGCTGGTGGCCATTCTCCTTCATATTCTCCTTTCAGTTTGGTCTTTCCAGAGGTGCCAGTAAGACAATTGTTTAGGATGAGAGCTCTCTCAAAGTTTTTTAAACATAGAAGCTTTTCCAATTCAAAAGATCCATCATCTGGCATTGAAAAGTAGGATCTTATATTAATCTCAGTAGCGACTCGACTCAAGCCAATAGGCCTTCTTTTGGTTTAACCATGGACATAAAGAGGCATCCCCAGAGACGGTGCAAAAAAAATGCAGTCCTCACAGGATCCCGAGAGTTAGCATAAGAAAGCAAAGACTTACCAAAACAAATTATGTAATATATGGTGATTAACATAACAATAAAAAAATTAAAAGATAAAAAAAAAAAAGAAAGCAAAGACTTCCATTGCCCCAAGTGGTAAGAATGGTGTAGTGAAGGTGCTGTCTCTCGTTTCCCACAAGAATGTGAGAGGCCTCCAGTCTAAGACCCTCTAATCCGTGACATCATTTACTGGATTAGACTTTTCCAGCACTAATGACCACAAAAGCTGCGAGGACAAAGGCCCCTCATGGACTGGGGCCCCTAATGACAAACTGCCCTGAGAGCTGGCACAGCTGGACAGAGAGGATGCTGCCTGTCACTTTGTGCCTCAGATCCCCAGCCTATTCCACTAGCTGCCAGACACCTGTGGACACATGCATCCTCCAGCTGACAGGGACCAAAAAGAATATTCTTGCTGGTCACAAAACCAAGCTCTCGAGACCTAGAACAAGATGAAAGGAAGACCTCATTTGACCTATTTTCTTCTGCTAATCTAAATTTGGAATGGAAGGGACAAGGTCAAATTTTGACCTTTCTCTCTCTCGACCTGGCACCAGAGTGAGATCCAGGAAAGCAGGCTTTGGTAAGAATGCTTACCTTTGCCGGCTTCTGCCGGTTTTCCAGGCTCCCATCTGTAGGCTCCCAGGCGAGTAGGGTGTCTCAGCAGGTCCCAGCGTAGGTTGCCAAAATGTAGCAGAGGAAAAATTATTTATCATCTACCCTGCTAGGTTCTTGGCTGAGACCCCCCACCCCCTGAAATACAAGACTAATTAATAGGAGAAAAGCAGAAGTTTAATACCACGTATACCTCCTGTATATCTGGGAGATACCCAGGAAAACAGGAAAACCCCCCAAAGTGGCCCAAGACACCACCTTAAATACCATCTCCAGCTCAAGACAAGATGTTGGGGTTACTAAGGGAGTCCATTATGGGGGGCTGTCAGGAAAATCACAATGAACAAGGGTAAGGTGGTTCAGCAGATGTCGATTGGTCCCTTCTCCATTAAATGTTAATTTAAAAAAAAAAATCTGCCCTTTTAACAACTCGTGCTAAAACTTAAGAAAAGAGTTCGTAGAGATTTCTGTCATCCCCTCGTCCTGGCAGCGAGAGGAAGACACCCTTATAGATGGACCTTTCCTTCCCTTATTGATGTCAATGTCCCTGACAAAAGGTTTTCAAAGCTTTGCTTAGGTCTGCTGTTTCTTAAAAAATAACCAGCTCCAGATAATCGTTATGCCAGAGAGGTGCATTTGGGGGCGGCCAGTTGTGCTCCCCTCCCAAGATAGATCCATAGTGAGCTGCCACCGTACACGTGTATCTGGGGAGGAGGGAGGAGTACTTTCATCCCAGTTACATGAACTTCTGTGTTTGACTTTTCTCACATTATAGTTTACTTTTATAAAAAAATATTTCATTAAAAATTTTAAGAAGTTATGTTTCCTTTGGACTTTCATAGGTTAAGATGCCATATTGTTGAGAGCAGTAAACCAACCACTCTGACATTAAAAGACAATGCTTTTAACATGTCCGAAAAAACCAGCGAAGATCTTTATCTACAAGTAAGTGTTCTTTCTCCCTAACTAAAACAGAGGTGTTAATGCTAACTAATATTAGAAATCCACTTTTTCCCCACTGATGCAAGGAAGACCTTTGGCATAGACATGACACAAATGCTCTTTTCTTTGTGAAGGGAAGCCAAATCTGAAATCGTAAGCAGTGAGTTACTCTTGGAGATCTATTAACTTTTGAAAAGCTCTGGCCATTTTAATTTGGACAAGTTATATGGTGCCTTGGGGAGTACCAAAGAATCTGATCTCACGAGAGGAGTACCATTTCAACTTGAAAAAGTTGGAGGGGCTCTCTTTCTGAGTAGCTGGTTTAGGTACCTCCAGGAAGGCACTTGCTTTGCTCCTTCTCCACGAGAAAACTAGGCCTTTCCAAAACAGGAGTAAGAGGGTGCACGGCTATTCACCAAACAAATGCAATGCCTCATGGCGTTGCCAGCTCCCGGCTGCTCAGAGTGGATGGACCCCATCCTGTAAATGGTTGGATTTCTAATATTCCTATTTGTCGTTTACATGATTCACGTACCATTTTACTGATAGAAATCTTTCATCCTTTTTTCCCTCTTTAGCTCAATCGTTTACTAGAAAGCAATAGGAAGCTTGAAGACCAAGTTCAGCGTTGTATCTGGTTCCAGCAGCTACTGATTTCCTTAACAATGCTGTTGCTTGCTTTTGTCATCTCTTTCTTCTATTTGTTGTACAGTTAAAGAAGTGGCACTCGGTAGGAAGCAAGGCTCTTTCGTTCATTAGTTGGAAAAAGACCCAGAACTTCATGCTACTAAAAGTGCCGCACATCTGTGCTTCCTGAAAGGAAATTTGCCACACTTAGAGGGGAACAAATATATGTCTTGAAAATAAAGTCTGTTAGAACTAAGGGAACACTGGAGAAATTGATTGGAAGAGACTGTAGCTGTAGTTAGCCAAGTCAGGGCATCGCCGCATGTAAATTAATACGTTAGATATAATTTATTTTTTCCTTTTGATTTGAAGACTTCTAAAGTTTAGGTTTTATTATAGATATACATTAGCTGAACTGAACAGTTTAAGTAACAAGTTTTGTTGCAGCCAAAAAATGTCATCTGCTTTTTTTAATGACAAAATCATTACAGCTGAGCCAACTTACTAGCTTTTCTATACTATGTATATAGAACATGTATATTGAAGAAACCATACTTATACAGAGCAGTTTCTGTAAACATGACTTTGTAATTTTGAGAATTACTTCCAGATGCTAGTCAATATTCTTTGAGTATGTAAAACTATTTAATGCCAAACCACCTTTAGCCTTTGTTTCTTATCTGTCTTCCTTAACTTAAAGTCTGCCTTTTATTAATCTTGGACTTTTTAATGAATACTCACATTTAGGTAGAACTGGGGAAACTAAGTTGGGTTGGGTTTTCCTTGAATTCTGTCAGTGGCATGGAGAAGAAAGATCCTTTCGGTCCCACTTTCCAGTCTTTTTTATGCGGTGTCACATTGCTCACGGTGGCTGGACACTGACCCGTATGCTTCAGTATTAGAAAGGCCTACTCCAACGTTGTACCATCTTCACCCTCTTTTCTAAATGAGTTAAAATTTCTTTGAAAAGTTTTTGAGAGGCATAGCAGAATTCATTTACATTTCAGTTCCTTATTAAAATCAGCCACAAGAAGGAAACTTGACAAAAAGACTAGAGGATCTAGAAGCGTGAAAAAAAAAAAAAAAATCAAAACTCAAGTATCAAGTCTCCATTTCTGAGTGAAAAGTAGAACTCATGATCCACTTGTACCACCTTCAGACTGGGGCTGATGGACCTGCTGGATCCTCTCCCCTTGTCACAGTAATCCCAAGGGTGGTTCCTGGGTTCCTGAGTTCCTAAGGTGATAACGACTTGCAGGGGCAGAGGTGGATGAAAAGAGTTTGTTTTCTCATTTATACAGCCGGTTTCAGTCCGTGTTGGTTCACGTGTAAATCTACTTGATATGAAAGAAAAAGAGTCTGCCTGTTAAATAAATGTTGAGTTTTGATTGAGCCATGCTTGGAAAATGTTTTATTCTGAAGTGTAGTGTTGGCGGCTTTCATCTCATTCATTTCAACTCATTCACTGAGTTGTGAAGAATGATATAATAGAGTCCCTTCAAAATTGGCCTAGAAATAAAACCTTAAAAGGACACTGGTCTGATAACTTTGTCTTAATTTGGGTTTTTCTGTTGCAGTTTGCCAACTCCAGATGTGAAAGTGACTTCAGTACACCCTAAGTACTGGCCGTAGTATCTCCCTGTGTGTGCGTGTGCACAGCGGTGTCCCCTTCTGTGTCACATCCCCGGCTCAGCCATCCTCTAACCCCAAAGTATTTGTGTATGTTTTTTGCTCCTCAGCAAAGAAATGAGGAAATCATTGGTCAGAATTGGAAGCATGCTGTCCTAACAGTGTCCCTTTAATGTTTCCGATGAAAATGACATTGACTCGCTAAGTTGTTCTTCCCTGATGTCTGGCCAGTTCATTGAATAACCTATCTTGTTAATGTTTGTGTGTCTATTCAGTGTGACTAGGCAAGAGTACTTAAAATTAACTATAAGAGCAAAGGCATCTAAACTTTTGTTCTTGTCTTAACTAATCACCTATTTACATTTGATTTTCTTCTGTCTTCTTTTGATTTTATTTCATCACACTTTGTATGATGATTACTCTGAGGACTCTGATAATAATTTTCTTTTTTATCTTGTCATTAGCTGTTCACGACCAGATTACCAAGGATCAACATTGAGATTTAGATTGTTTTCACTTGAGAATGGAAATTAATAGACTTTCCATGAAAATATTAATAAACTATCATTAGCTTGATCTGAAAGTAGCCTACAAATTCAATTGTGGTTAAACCCAGCCTCAAATTTCATAATAATACCATAACTGTTTTTATATCTTGCCACTAATTTTGACTGGATTTCATAGCACTTTATTGTACAATTGCAAAAAAATATATTCCTAGAATTGTTGCCAGTGTAATTTCTCTAATATTCTGGTGCTTTTCATATATTTTCAGTATTTTTATTACTATATTGTTATTTTCTTTGTATAATTGATCAAAAGAACATGTTTTCTATTTTAATATGTTTTAGAAAAATAATTACATTTATGAAATAAATATCATCAGGAAAAACCTCTGGTCTCCAATTGATGAAGCATCTTAAAATCAATGCTCAGGCCTACTCTGACCTTTCAAAGATCACATTAATTTCTTTTGGACCTGCTTTGCATTTTTATAAGGACAGTGCTGTAAGCGTCCAGAGTTACAGTCGTGTTATCAGGTGATGTCCTTGTGTGTCCCGTTTCTCCTCAGCCCGGGTCAGGGTCTGGTTACTCTTCAGTGGAGCTCTCCATTATCCCCAAACTTAACACTGGACTCACTGTCATGACTGGGGGCTCCATCATGGAACCTTCTGTAGAGCTGCCCCACATGAGCCAGAACTGCCCAACGTCCCCTCAATCCTAGTGCACCTTCCCACCTGACAGGAAGCAGGCTGTGGAGAGACAGCCCTACCTGGCTCTTGGGTCCCTGGAAGGCAGTCCTTGTGCGGAGGCATCCACAGGGTGTGGGTGTGGTTGGGAGCGGCCTGAGAATTATTGGTGTGGTCCCCTCACCACTGGAAGATAAACCCCCACGTGACAGCTACCACTCCGTAAAAATAGAATAGGACAGATCCATCTTCTAAACTGAAAAAGAGGTGGAAATACAAAACGATAAGAGAAATTCAGAACAGAGCTACAAAGACAAAATGGTAACCTACCAAGAAGCAGCACATCTGCCCAGGACTGTGAGGCCGTGCCCTCCCTTCCTAAAAGATACACTTTTCTAGGAAACAAGAGCTCCTGGGGGGAAAGTTCCAGCTAGGGAAGGATTGGTTCCTTTACCCCCATCTTCTGCTTTCTCCCCGAAGTTTTCAACAACTCGAGGTTCCCTGATGTCCGAACATCAGCCCCCAGAAGCACAGGGCTCCCCCTCTCTCCCCGTCCCAGGAAGACAGAATGGAAGTTGTCCCGTCTGTTCTACTGGAGTCAAAGGTGGTTAGGAGTGAGGGCTCTGTAGTCAGGCTAGCTGGGCGCATGCAGCTGCGCTCCGAGCGCACCACCCGCTGCCCGTGTGACGGCAACGTTAACTGACCTCCTTGGGCCTCAGTTTCCCAATCTCTGAGGCTGATAATCGTAGTGCTGCTGTGCAGGATGAGTGTGACAGTGAGGGGAAAGAAGGCACTTGAAGCAGCCCTGAAGAGGCTGGCCTTGCTTTGCTGCTGTTGCCCCCACCTTCCATCCCAGCTTCCGAGAACTTTCCACACTCGGGTTGATCTTACTGACTATCCCACCTCATACAAAGCCAATCATCAGTTCTCCAAACTCTTCCCTGCTTTGTACTCCTACCCTTGCCTTCCTGCTACCCGACTCTTAATTCTAGTGCTCAGGTCAAGGGATATACTTTAGAAGGGTAGTGATGACTGGCTGCCTTAAATCCTCGGAAGGAATATCCCTTCCAAAAAACACTTTGGTCAGATGTTTCCTTCTACCATTGCACCCACACCCCTTCAGAACAGTGCACGCGTGCGCGCGCGCACACACACGGAATTGATCTCGCAATATTCCACCCATGAGTTTCCCTTAAATTTGTAACAATTCAATAAAAATATCACATAGGCTCTTTCACATCTTGTAATTTTGTCCTTCCACGGAATAAAATTACCTCCCTGAATTGTCTAAAGATTCTCTTCCTATCCCTACCCACTGGTGTCCCCTGCCACGCAAAATAAAACTAATCTACACATGTTAAAGTATTTGAGACAACTGGTTCAACGGGCAAGAATATAGAGAAACATCTCCTTGACCCAGAGGGGCAAAATAGGTGCGCATTTCCAAGTCTTTCTAAAGGGGGAATTTGAGTGGTTCTTGAAACTCTTACCAGTTGGCCCATGCTCCTTTGTCCTCAACCGTCTGGGAATATATAATAAGGTCTTGTGTTTTACCCAGAAGGAAACCCAGGGCCAGGGAAATAATTCTCTGTCCCAAGGTCATGTGGCTAGTTGCTTTCAGAGCCAAGAGTTGAACTAGTCTCCCAAGTCTAATGCTTATCTGTTTTACAACCACCCAGAGCCAATCTGAGTGATAGTTTAAAATGTTCAAAGGACAGGTCTGAGAACTTTACCTTCACCAAACAGCAGGAGAGGAAAAGAGAAGATAAACTACTTAAAGAGAAGCAGAGGTGACAAGACACAATTGCCGCTCAAGACCCTTGGCTGGAAAAGTAAGTTTCTTGGTATTCTAAGCTACAGACCATACTTTGACAAAGGTGTGAAACCTATGGGTTAATGTACTATTTACTTGAATGGAGGGTTTTGGCTTGCATCCTCAGCCTTGTCAGAGGTTTATCTAGCACTCCAGAGAAGGGCATCTACTAGCTGTGTGGCGCAAAGTTGTCTCAGCCGCAGTCTAGTGACCTCAAGGAGTCTTGTGTTCAATAAGATCAGAGCATTTAAGTTTTCTGTTTCCATGTAACAAATGACCACAAACCTACCATCTGAAAACCACACAAATTATCTCACAGTTTGCATGTGTCGAGCCTGGCACAACGGGGCTGGGTTCTTGGCTCAAGGTCTTACAACACCTACAGCTATGCTGTCAGCCAACTGCATCCTCCCTGGAGGCTCAACTGGATCAAGATCCACTTCCAAGTGCCTTCAGGTTGTTGGCAGAATCCCTTTTCTTGGAGCTGTAGAACTAAGGTCTTCAAGTTCTTGCTGGCCATCAGCCGGGGACTGCTCTTCAACTCCTAGAGGCCACTCCCAGGACTTTGCTAAATGGCCTCCCGGATAGGCAGTACACAACATGGCTGTTCTCACTTCAAATATCTTCTTTCAGGGAGGGCCCCGTTAAGGGCTCCCCTGATTAGGTCAGGCCCACCCAGGACAAATCTCCCTACCGATGAACTCAGAGGTAACTGATGAAGAATCTTAATTATATCTGCAAAATCCCTTCTGTATAAGCTAACTTGGATTATGAGAGTGCTATCCCATCACATTCACTAGCTTTGTAAACAAAGCTCTAGTGGAAAACAGTTTTTCAACTTTCTCTTCTCTTTCAGAATAACCCATTCACTTCAATTAGTTCAATTAAATCAGTTTTTTTGGACATAAATATGCTCTGTGAATCTAGCTACATGGGAAGGTTAAAACTCAAAGAAAGGGGGAAAATCCTTTTCTTACAGAAACTCACATCATGATTCCCAGCATTTGTACTGTCCAATTTACTTTAGATCAAATTCCAGCACACTGAATTGTACTATTCCAGAAAGTTCCCTGCAAATTTTCAGGTAATACTAGAGCTCTGTGTGTGTGTGTGTCTGTGTGTGTGTGTGTGTGTTGAAAAATCTCACTAGTTTTTGGAAGTCCTCTAAAACTGCCCTGCATGGATTTGCTATTGCCTCACAAATTCAGACTTGATTTCCCCTTCTCTCTATGTAGGTCTTCTTGTTTCTGACTGCAAGAAACCTCCAAACTCCTAATATTATGCCTGTCCCCTGTTGCTGGATCTGGGACAATAACAAAGAAGTGAATCATTTGTCTTTCCCACTCCAATACTCCTCTACCTTTTCTGCACCAAGCCCTCACTGTAATACTAGCATACAGATTCATTCAGTACAATTACTATTTGCAGTTAGATTTGCCCTGAATTGCTTTTGCCCGCTAATAGGCAAATGTGCTTGAGCAACTTGAGTCAAATACCAAATCACTGTTCTCTGTCATAAACTAAATGTCAAAAATGTGTTTGGGGCACTTTTCCAATATTCTGACTCTATGACTCAAGCTACTGCCTTTTAAGGGAGTGAAGAGGGATGAGGTTATTATTGGGAGCAATAACAATAGTATGACAGTTGAGCAAAATTTAACTGTTTTTTAAATGTGGCTGAACTAACAGGTTGCTAAAAAGGTAATAACGTAAAAGAAACGGATATAAAAAGCAAAGCTTCCTTTCAAATTCAGTATTTACTACTCTGGGATCACTTAAACTAATTAAGAGCTTAGTCATTAAAGATGGAGATACATCTTATAGAGGAGTCATATCTAAAGTCAGTGCTTAGAGTAAAATTGAGTATACTCAGTATGTCCCCTGAGAATTCATTAGGAAGTTGCCACAAGAGAGATGGACATAGTAACTCTTACCTTGGTGAGTCCAAACATTCTAACACCAGATAAAGTATTTAATTGGCTTTATTTGGGAAGGGGATATAGTATAATAAATATACATATTGTGTCTTCAAAACTAGAATCACCGTCAGCAAGATTCTCTTAAGAGGCACAAGAGTAATAAGAATGAACGAGGGGAAAAAAAAAATTCACATCTACCGTTCTACAGTGAGTGGAATAGACCCTCTGGGTTCTACGAGTGGAGGGCCGGATATAAGTCAGGTTGATCACACAGGTGAGGCCAAAATCAGAACTGAAATCTGGCCTCCCTCTTCGACAAACCTCTTTAGGAAGGGTCCTCACCACATCTCCCCATCTCCACTTCCATCTTGCTCCCTGTGATGACTCCATTTTAGTGCCTATTCCCATCACGCCAGAAAAACAGTACTCGCTAAGGTCCAACAGTGATGTCCTTCTCACTTCATCCAATGGAACCTGCTTCAGTTGGAATTTGAAGTGAGTTCTTACAGCAGCCTTTGGCTATACCAACTACCAGGTTTCTGTTCTTTCTTCTCGCACCAACACTCTTTAGTGACCTTTACTGGCTTATCTTCCTCCACCAAGTCTTTAAGATGTTAATACTAGAACTGGGCTCCTTTTCTTTTCTCCTCATAGGTGCCCAGGGCTGCAATTAGCACTGGTAAGCCATTAACCCTTGGACATTCTAACTAGACCTCCTGATCTAAGTCTAGATATGTATCAACCGTCAACTTAGCAGTTCCAGATGTCCATCACAAAATGTCAAAAACAACTCCTGATCTTCCCCCAGACCTGGTCTTCCAGTCCCCTTCTCAATGAATGGCACCACCCTCCATTCATTTATACCAGCTAGAAACCTGACCTTCACCCTTGACCCCACAGGGCCCCTCCATTCTCCACTTCTCTCCCTCTCCACTCCCACCCCTCTTCTTTAATCCACAGCATTGCTCCCTTGACTTCTGCAACAATCTCAGGCAATATCTGGACATCCGCTTTGACTCTCTATAGTCCTTTCTCCATATGGCATTCGGGGATATTCAGGACTCATTGAAAATGCATATCCTATCATACCACATCCCAGATTAAAACCCTCAAATGGTTTCCATGGCTCAGCCCATGATTACACTTCCTAATTTGGCCTCCTAGCTCCTCGAAGATCTGGCTCTTGTCTAACTTCACAACCTCAGTTTCCCCCCCCCCCCATTCTCCCTCTTTGTGGTTTGGTCCTGTATGAACCAGACTAATGCCGTCTTGATCAAATCCTCCATGATGACCACTCTGACCCAAAGCCTTCTAGAGCACAGCCCCACTCCCACATTCTTTTCCTTATTTATCCACATCCTCAAGTATACCCTTGGGGCATAATGTCCTTGATCTGCCTTGGAGATATGACTATGACATTCACGTATTCTCAAACACTCTCCTCTTGTGTGGTCTCCTAGCACCTACTCCACAGCCTCTAGGGCTATAAAAGCAGGTCTTATGGGAGGTGAGGCCTTAGAGATCTACTTGTCTTGCTGCCACCCAAGACATGCTTCTATCTATAAATCCCCTTAATAAACCATTTCTTGTCAAGCTGGCCTTGTCGGCCTTTTTCTTCAGTCTTATTGCTCCTTCAGCCTTTGGGGGTCGTTTTGCATATACCTCCCTTTCTTTCATGGAACAGGTCCCATCTCTGCCTGGAATTCTCTATCCCAACCTTCCCACCTCACCTCCTCACAGTAACTCTCAGCTCATCATTTGCTCCAAAAAGTTATCTCTCAGGGGTGCCTGGGTAGCTCAGTCAGTTAAGCATCTGACTCTTGATTTTGCTCAGGTCATGGTCTCAGGGTCGTGAGATTGGCTGGTGCTGGGCAAGAAGGCTGCTTAAGATTCTCTCTCCCTCTACCCTCCCCACCTGCCCACACACGCACACACACACACTCTCTCTTTAAAAAAAAAAAAAAAAAAAAAAAGGTCTCTCTCTGCCCACTCTTGTCACTTTCATTCAACATAGCATTTTAAGTCCTAGCCAGAGCAAGAAAGAAATAAAAGCAAGGAAAAAAGTAAAGGGCATCCAAATTGGAAAGGAAGAAGTAAAACTGTTACTATTTGTAGACATGACATTATGTCTGCATATCATATGATATGACATTATATACAGAAAGCCTGAAAGACTTCACCAAAAAACTGCTAATCAACACATTTAACGAAGTTGCAGGATACAAAATCAATATACCAAACTCTGTTGAGTTTTTATACACTAATAATGAACTATCAGAGAAATGAGAACACTTACACTTACAACAGCATCAAAAAAATACCTAGGAATAAACATAACCAAGGAAGAGAAAAACCCCACACACTAATAACTGTAAGACATTAATGAAAAAAGTCGAAGACGCAAGTAAATGGAAAGTATGTTGTACTCATCATTTGGAAGAATTAATTTTGTTAAGATGCTGATACCATCCAAAGCAATCTACAGATTCAATGCCATTCCTATCAAAATCCCAATGGCATTTTTCATAGAACAAACAATCCTAAAATTTGTGTGGAACCACAAATGACCCTGAATAGCCAAACCAATCCAGAGAAAGAAGAACAAAGCTGGAGGCACCAGGCTTCTTGATTTCAAACTATATTACAAAGCTATAGCAATCAAATCTGTATGGTATTGGTATAAAAACAGACACATAAATCAATGACACAGAATAGATAGCCCAGAAATAAACACACACATAGATCATCAATTAATTTACAACAAAGGAGCCAAGAATAAAAAATGAGGAAAGAACAGTCTCTTCGATGAATGGTGCTGGGAATACTGGACAGCCACATACAAAAGAATGAAACTGGATAACTATCTTATACCATATATAGAAATTAAACATGGATTAATGTCTGGACTATAAGACTTGAAACCATAAAACTCCTAGAAGAAAACATAGGCAGTAAGTTTCTGGACATTGGTCTTGACAATGATTTTTCTTTTGGATTTGACACCAAAGGTAAAAATACACAAGTGGGACTACATCAAACTTAGAAGCTTCTGCACAGCAAAAGAAACCACCAACAAAATGAAAAGGCAACCTACAGAAAGGGAGAAAATATTTGCAAATCGTGTATCAGATAAGGGGCAAATATCCAAAACATATTGAACTCATATAACTCAATAGCAAAAAAAACAAACCCGAACCATCAGATTTTAAAAATGAACAGACGATCTGAATAGACGTTTTTTTCAAAAAAGATATACAGATGCCCAACAGGTACACGAAAAGATGTTCAACAACACTTGTCATCAGGGAAATGCAAACCAAAACCATAATGAGATATCATCTGATATGTGTCAGAATGGTTAGTATCAAAAGGACAAGAGATAACAAGCACTGGTGAGGATGTAGAAATAAGGGAACCCTTGTGCACTCTTGGTAGAAACGTAATGTGGCGCAGCCACCATGGAAAACAGTATGGAGTTTCCTCAAAAAATCAAAAATAGAACTACTGTTTGATCCAGCAATTCCACCTCTGAGTATTTATCTGAAGAAAATAAAAACACTAATTTGGAAAGCTATCTGCACCCCTATGTTCATTGCAGCACTATTTACAATAGCCAAGACATGCAAACAACCTAAATGTCCGTCGACAGATGAATGGATCAAGAAGATGTGGTGTGTACATAATGGAATATTATTCATCTGTAAAAAAAAAAAACAAAAACGAAATCTTGCCATTTATGACAACATGGATGGACCTTGAGAGCCTTATGCTAAGTAAGTCAGACAAAGACAAATACCATATGATCTCACTTATATGTGGAATGTAAAAATAACACAGAAGGAAAAAACAACAAAGAAAAACTGACCTCATAGATACAGAGCACAAACTGGTGGTTGCCAGAGGTGGATGGGACGGGGGTAGGCAAAATGAGTGAAGGGGGCTAAAAGGTACAGATTTCCAGTTGTAAAATCAACATCATGGGGATATAATATAGCATAGTGACTATAGTTGCTAACACTATACTGCAGATTTGAAAGTTACTAAGAGTAAATCTTAAAAGTACTTATCACAAGAAAAAAAATTATAACTGTGTGATAATGCATGTTAACCAGACTTACTGTGGTGATCATTTTGCTATATACACAAATATGAAATCACTATGTTGTATACCTGAAACTAATATAATGTTTTATGTCAATTATACCTCAGTAAAAAAGAAAAGGTATCTTTCATTTGAAGGATGTGGTCAGGTTCCATTAGATACTCCCATGACACCAGCACATTTTCTTCATAGCACTTATTACAGCTTATATTCAGATACTTGTGTGATTCTTATTAATGCCTTTCTCCCCACTGGACTATAAACTTCACGAGTGAAGGGATGGTATTCACCATTGCTTCTCCAGCACCTAGCACATACCTGCCACATGGCCGGAGCCTACTTCATGAGAAGGAAATTACTTCCTGGGGTTTTAAAAAACAGACTATTCTGGGGGCACCTGGGTGGCTCAGTTGGTTACGCGTCTGACTCTTGATTTCAGCTCATGATCTCAGGGTTGTGGGTTCGAGACTCTCGTCAGGCTCCACGTGCCGCATGCAGTCTGAGATTCTCTCTCCCCCTCTGCCCGTCCCTGCCCCCTGCCACTTGCTCGCTCTCTCTCAATAAATAAAATCTTTAAAATATTAAAAAAAATCTTCTCAAGTTCTAGGCTAGCCTTCCCCTCCCTCGTTTCTAGATCTTTCCCCCCATATACATCAATGAATTAACATTTACCAAACACAGCTTAGGCAAAGCAAATAACCCGATGCTTTTGGGAAAATATCAAGTGAAAGAGACAGTGACGGTTTGCAAAGAACCCAGAATATCTGGTCTGCAGCCCTGGTGGGAACTGGATGTCAGAAGGGCCATTTTCTCTTCAAGCCTCGCAACGACATTCCTTCTGTCATTGGTCACGGGCTCACGGAGCAGGATAAGGTTTGGGCTCACTCAAATGTTGACTATGCGGGGAGCTTCCCCCAGCTTTACGGACCTGACTTAGATCACAGCCGAGAGGGCTACAGTTCCATTAATACCATGCCACAGTGGTTCTCAGGTGCTGTTCTCTAGGTCTACAGGCCTGCATTTCCCCAAGGAGATCCCTTAGACTGCTCATTCCATCATTTACTCTGGGCCCAAAGGTCTCCATCATCTTATAATTTTGAGAAACACTGCATTAAACAAAATCAAAGTTTTCCGCCATAGAATTTCTCAGACTCTTGAGTGTGCTAATGTGCATAACAAATCTCTGAGAATATTATTTCCACAAATTTTTTTAGAACACTGCTTTAGGTAAAAGAGCTTCTGTTTCAGAAAATGAAAAATATGTAATAAAAATAATTTATGAAGCCATGGAATCGTGTGGTATATAATACTTTTAAGCTGTTTTAAAGGTTGAAAATCCGATAATATTGTTTGGAACCATCACCAATACAA
The DNA here is from genome assembly GCF_009762305.2 of Zalophus californianus. Taxonomy (NCBI): domain Eukaryota; kingdom Metazoa; phylum Chordata; class Mammalia; order Carnivora; family Otariidae; genus Zalophus; species Zalophus californianus. The sequence continues at coordinate 118,089,728 of NC_045612.1, read as the reverse complement.
CGTGAGAAGTTCCCAAAGTAAATAAGTATTTTTCTAAATCCTTAATGTCTCTAATGTCTGCATAGCATTTCACTGGAATTCATACCCCCTTGTTGGATTACCAATACATGTAGATTCATCATGGTAAGTAAAGCTAACCCTAGCTCAACGTGACTTAAGAACGCCTCCTGCTATCAAATCAGACCAACAACTGTTCAACTGCTGTAGAACCTATTTACTCTAAGCCTCTTGCTCTGTTTTCTCATTATCAATTGTCCTGGTAGACCGTTAATCCCGATCGCTCACTTGGCTTTGAAGGATTTTGTTTTCCCTTCCCTTTAATCAGTGCAACCAAAGGAAACCACAAGTAACTTTTGACTCTCAGGTATCAAAAGCTGTCTCCCAGGTTTGTGACAGGTTGAATTGAATGTGTACAACAGAGGATGCAGATTGGTGAGTGGGCAGGTCTGGTGCCCAGATGGCCTACCCAGTCTTGTTTTGTTTTCCAACCAGGCCAAGATACAATAATCAGGATATTTCACATAAACATCTAGTGTTCTGGCTTTTCCTAAAATGTCGGGAGATGTGACAGTTCCTGACTACACCCCCCACCCCCGGACACATGACAGCAGTGAGTAGGAACTGAGCAGTGACTGGTCCCTTTACCACATACTCTCTAGGTCCACTCAGACTTTACCACTCCATATTGTCTCCTTGATCCAGAGACCAAGCCATCAATTGCACTGGTTAGCACACATGGAGTGTTGCTTTTCTCACTAAAGGGAAGCTCTTCTTTCCGACCATGTCTCTATCAAAATTGAGAAAGTGAGGGATGCACTAAGAGCGTCTCATGCTTCAAGAATCATGCTTCCTGCTTTGTGGAAGTCCAAGATTTTATATAATGGCATATCTTGAATAATTGCATATGCTATTACTTTCCTGACCCTGATAGGTATCTGGGTTTGAGATCTCTGGAATACAGCTTACTCCTGAAATATGCACATGATGGAAAAATCTGACTTGAAGTTTCATCTAACAAGAGAAACCATCCCTGTAACTCCATCCATCCCATTCTGCATCTTCACATGGCTCTGGGTCAAGGTGACTGTCTCATCCCTGTCACCATGCTCCCGAGCCCGTTCATACTCAGCATCTGGGAGCTCGGCTCTATCACATCTCCACTCTTTTTCTGCCATCAGCTATAAAGAAAACTGCTCTCCCCTTAGCTACTGCTCTTTCTTCCTTTTACTGCCCAGATCCTAAAGCAGATAGGGTGTTCTCTGCCTCAAGCTTTGGATCACACGCACCATAGGCTCAAGCCAACCTTGACTCATGCAGTGTGAGGTCCTTGCCAACAACTTCCCCAATAATTCTCTCATCAAGATGACCAATGGTCTCCTTCTAGTCACTTTCAGTTACTTTAGTTTCATTGAACTTTCTGGGCCATTTAGCAACATTGACTTTTCATGGTCTCTTGGGACTTTGCTACCTTTGGAGTCTATGACAATATATGCTGTAGATTTTCCTACTGCCTAACTGCAGGTGACTTCCTTGCTTCTTTATTTTTTCCTCTATATTTGTATTTCACTGATATTTATGGCTTTTGTTATTCTATATATTTATTTTATTTTTTAGGATTATTTATAACTGGAAGTTTGTACCTTTGGAGCATTTTCACCCATTTTACCCATTCCCCACCCCCACTGGGTGGCAAACCACCCATCTGTTCTCTGTATCTATGAGTTACTTACTTATTTTTAGATTCCACCAATAAATGAGTTCCTACAGTATTTGCCATTCTCTGACTTAGCATCATGTCCTCAAGGCAAGGTCCAACCATGTTGTCACAAATGGCGGGGTTGTCTTCTTTTTTATGACTAAATAATATTCCATTGTGTATCCATGTGTTTCAGATGCCCCCAACATATACAACTTCACAAAATCTTTTACCCAAATATGTGGATAGCCTGTTAAATTTTGAAAAGTATTCTGACCATTAGCCCAATGACTCATGCATCATCTTCCCAACAACTGCTACTGTTTGACATTATTATTGCTATGCCCACTTCTGGAATAAGCTCTAGAGAAGTTAATATGTGCTTGATCACAAATGATCAGTGTAAGTTCCAGCTTACTGGCTAAAGGACTGTGGTGCCAGGAGACCCAGGAGCTGACAAAGGTGATTTAATTAATAGTAGGAAGTCCATATGGTGATGGAGACAGAATTTTAACTCAAGTACCAGCTCTGTCACTTAAGAGTTGCATGACTTCATTAGCTATATTAAGCAATTGCTCTGACCTATATTAAGTAATTGCTCTGACAATATAATAATGATGAAATGACTTGAAGCTGGGGTCTGAAACACATCTTTTGTTTTAGACGGGAAGAGTATTTCCACAATTGTGTGTATTTCCACACTTTTTTAAACCATGGAATCCTCTTTTCAAGCAATATATATTGAGACTGAGTATCCTAAGAACACACTTTGGAAAACGCTGTGTTGGGAGTTTTTACGGACATTGAAGGGATCCTGTACGCTTATAAGTGCAGCCTGCAACTGAAATTTAAGTTGGAGCCAAAGGTAATGTTTCAAAGTTAAAATGCCATGACACTTGTAAATAAAGGAGGGGATATTTATTGATAAAGCTCCAGGATAGCTCCTCATATTCTCACTTTCTAACTTCCATTTGTAAAATTAATTAAATATGGCAGAGTGTGCATTTTAACTAAAAGCTGCCTTCAATCTCAGAGACCTTTCTGTGGATTTACATTTCCAAATTCCATTTTACTCCTTACAGCTAGTTTATATGTTACTCATGGCCAGATTGCATATGTCTGACTCTCCCTTCCTTCTTATCCCTACCTGCACCAATATTTGCCCGTTACCTTTCTGTAGATCAGTTAAAGACGTGAAACGTGTTTGCCACTCACTCAGATGCAAGCTCATGAGAGCCTGCCAGCTCTCTGCTCAGCAGGATTTTAGCCAACCCACAGATAGCTTTGGGCCTAGCTCATGACCCATCGGCACCTACCACCTCCAGGAAACACATCCTCCTTTGTTGGCTTTCCCTCACTAAGGGTAAATCCAAGAAGACCTCAAGGGCATTACGAGAATCCTAATTTAGGGGAGTCTATTATAGACATTAAATGTAAGTATGTTTAAAATTAATGGCATTTCCCAAGTGCTAGCAGACTTGGATATAACTGCATATAATCCTTTTCATCTCAGCCTGTTTCTCTGTGTTAATGCATTGCCTTTTTGAGTCTTCTTTTCCATCTTGATGTTTCTCTGAAGACAGAAATTCTGCTGAGTACCTCACTTCATGCCAGTAATATTTTCTTCTTCACTTACATCTTTGAATTTCAGTGGTGCTGGTACTGGCCTTTGGCTACCTGTACCTATTAACCCTTCCATTTCATGGCTTAAAATCAATACACATTTTTGTTAAAGATTCTCAGGGGAGAGAAAAAGAGGTGATTCTGTGAGTTATCTATATGTAAATGCATTTTATTTACCCCCGGCACATCTTTCTCTACCTACTGAATCTAATATTTTGACTTCATTTTAGGTGAAATTTCCACATTCCTTTTCTTGTCCACAGGATTCATTATTCAGTATTGTATTTTCCCACCCTCCAGTAAACAGCATGCATAATAGTATTAGACTATTTATCAGGCAGTCCCTAAACAAACATGGCTTGAATCAAATGGATTGAAAGTTCAAAGTTTGATGGTTTCAGAAAGGTACAAGGGATAGAAATCTGCTCAATTGCCCCTTAGCAATGAGCTTAGAAAAGCCAACTGATTATGATGGATACATAGAGGCACCAAAAAAAAAAAAAAAAAAATACCACTTCTGAAGTAGAGCCTGGCAACCTTAGGGAGAAATCAATAAGGAGTCCTTGGACCTTTTCAAAGGGTATGTTCGAAGGAATCAGGAATCTGATGAAAAAGGAGCCAAAATTTGGTTAGGAAAGGCTGGGGCAGGGCTGAAGATTCTGCATTTCAAACAGCCTAGGTCATGCTGATCCTGCAATGCCCAGACCAGACTTTGGCTAACAAGGCTTTAGGAATGTTAGAAAAGACCATCTCAAGTCCCATCCTAGATTTGCTGCACCAGAAGTTGCATGTAGACAAGATCCCAGGTCCCCAGGTGGTTCATATGCACATTAAAGTTTGAAAGGCACTGATCTAAAGGACTCCTACCTTTTATTCCAAAGTCCTTTTTCCTAAGGGCCTCCGTATTTTTTTTTTTTTTTTTGACTATTCATCATCCCCTTGGCTCCAACAGCTGTGATTAGGAGCTATATGATCTTTTGTGAATTTTGCTAGATAACTGGTTTGTGGCCATTTGTGTATTCTTTAACATGAATTAAACATGTATTGAGTGTTCTCTAGATGCTATATACTGTGCTGGGCACCGTGTTACAAAGAGGAGTAAGATGTGCTCAGGATGGGAGAAAGGGCAGGGTTTATAGATTATGATTAGGCCCCAAGAAATGTCACTGGAAAGCAGATGGGGGAAGAAGAGTTGTTTTGTGTAGTATAACAACTTTGCCTGCCTCTCGTAGAGTGAGAATAAAAGGGCAAGTTTGCATCTACAGATAGGTTCTACAAATAGTCCCTGAACAAAAACAGCAACTCTCAGGCTCTGCTGCCAACACAAAGATGAGATTCCCTCTTCTCAAATGACAAAAGTGCTGGGTTGTACTGGAAAGGCCTCTTGGTTCAAAAAGCCCTTTGAGTCGACAGTGGGATGTTCAGAATATTATGTCAGAAATTCATCTGTTCAGATGAGGAAATAAGGGACCTTTGAAATTCACACATGCCTGCAAATCCAGGCACCTCCCCAAAATACTCAGGATGGTTTTGAACTGTTAAAAATAAGACAACAGAACCAAAATGGAGATGCTTATGCTAAGCCTTACATAACCAAGCCAAGACTTAATTACAACTTTGTTTCTCCCAGAAATGGAATCTTAAACCAGGCAATCTGGAACGTGCAACCTTATGCCTGCCTCTATATATGATGACAAGAAACCCCGTTTAAACATTCACCCTGACCCTAAATAAAAGGAACACACCCATTGCTGCTCAAGGAGTCACTGCTTTGGAAGTTATTGCCAGTGATCTCCTTCTTTGTTGCAAATAAAATTTACTTTGTGCCACAACTCTGGTATATCTGTGACTCACCATGGAACCCACTCATGTTGGTTCAGTGACCCAGATGAGACTGTTGTCATTCTGAGGTTCTGCCCCCTGGTTTTCAATGGCTGGAGCAGTGGGCAGTTGCAGCTCACCCAGGCTAACCCCATTCAAGCTAATGGGGCTGGGGGTAGATTCTTTGGAGAGAACTCTCCCTTCTTGGTACTTCTGACTGCCAGCCTAGCATTCTGTCCTCACCTGAAATCCAATGGCCACTTTGATTACTTTTACTCAGAAGGACTTCTGTTGGGATAAGTTACACCAGGTCCGTGGCACAGCTTTAAGAGGGAAAACTAGAGTTGTCTCATAAAGCCTAGGCAAGCAGGTGTTAACAGCATACTCTGGAGAATTGACAGGGTCTCTGGTAGACACTCTGGGGGACAGAACAATCAATTGGAGTCAAATCTAGACATCCCCGGGTGACGGAATATCACAGGATCCAGCTATTCAGAGGCTTGGATGCTCTAACCTGGCAAAACGGGAGTGAGCTAACAGAGACTAGGGTGTGGGAGATTGAAAGAAATCTCCGTCCCACCTGGCTGTTCCGTCTGTTTGTTGTTGTTCCCTGTTTAAATCTCCACCCTGGCTGCTTAGCCCTTGTGCACCTCCTCCTTCCCTTACAACCCTGGACAAAGGAGACAGCAGCAATTTGTGTCGCTGGAAGCATGTACTGGGCACAGACAAGAGTTCTACTTAATTGCTTAAAAGACAAGGGCTTATAAAACTTGGTCATTCTAAAATGGAGAAAGATAAAAATGAACCCAAATGTTTTTCAAGTTCACATGATCTGGGATAATTTTTGGTAAATTAAAAGAGACATGTCTTTTGGAGTTATCAATATCAAATGTACTAGTAAACTTTTATTCTACCTGGATTTATTAGTTACATTCATGTTGTATCTACTGCAATTTGTCAGCAAAAGTGACTTAAAAGGCTGGTTGCTTCTGTCTATCTTGTGAAGTTTTCATGGGTAATTGTTAAGAACAAGTAGATTGAGTAGATAAAAAGGTTTATAGGTAAACTTCTAAAGAGCTTTCAAAATCTTTGGTAATCTGAAACTTTGAAGTTTTGCTAAGTAAAATGATAATATTGGTTTGATTTCATTGGATACTTAAGTCTTTTCCAAATAAGATAGCAGTGATTACTGAATGTAGGTTTGTCTGCTCTTGGCTTCTTGTTGCAGGGAAACTGAGGATACTTGATTCTGTTAGTGAACATATTTTATGTTTTATTGAACACTGCACTATGAAAAAAACAGGTGTCTAGAAATTGTAAAGTATATTCATAAATTTGTCAATCTAAAGAATTCTGCAGCAACAGGCAGTTCACAATTGGTTACTACTTAGTTTTCACTTGAGACTAAGGTTTCTAAAAGTAAATATTCCAATAAATGTAATTGAGACTGCTAGAAATAAGGGAAATAACTGTTATGTAAGAAAAGTAAGATGTATTTTTGATAAGATATAAGGAATGGGAATACATTGTTGTTGAGGGAAAGGAACATAATTTTGTCCTACAATGAAACTGATTACTTAGACAAAGGAGGCTTAGGACAAAATCTGATGTAAAAAGAAAGTTGTAGGTTTGTGAACAAAAAACTTTAGAAAAGAACTTTATGTGTGGTCAGGACTAAGATTGAAGTGAATGGATCATAAAAGTACACTGGTATAAGATTGAAATTCGGCTCTTCTATTAAAAAAACAAACTTTTCTTGGATTACTGGTGTGCTCTTGATAAGAAATTGTAAAGAAAGTTTTTCTTTTTCCTATTCATGATCTGCCCAGAAAGCCAAAGGTTCTATACTTTATCTTTATCAGGTCTTTGATTACTTAGAGCACTGAAACTTCTTAATATCAAAGGAGCTGTTTTGCTAAACTTCTGTGATATCTCTTATTGCCATCTTGATTAAACATAAAATTTATGATACCCTGTAATCCTATTTAGGCATGCCCTTTAAAACCTTCTGAGGTTTTTAACAAACTTCCCAAAATTTGAATTCTAAATGAAGTCTTCCAACAGTTCTAAGAGGGAAGTTTATAGCAATACAGGCCTACCTCAAGAAGAAAAATCTCAAATACACAACCTAACCTTACCACCAGAAGAGCTAGGAAAAGAACAAACAAAACCCAAAACCAGCAGAAGGAAGAGAATAGTAAAGATTAGAGCAAAAATAAATGATATAGAAACTAAAAAAACAATAGAACAGATCAATGAAACCAGAGCTGGTTCTTTAAAAAGATCAACAAAACTGATAAACCTCAAGCCAGAGTCATGAGAGAGAGAGAGAGAGAGAGAGAGAGAGAGAGAGAGAGAGAGAGAGAGAAGACCCAAATAAAATCACAAATGAGAGAGAAGAAATAACTGACACCACAGACATACAATTATGAGAGTATTATGAAAAATTATATGCCCACAAATTGGACAACCTGGAAGAAATGGATTAATTCCTAGAAACATATAACCTACCAAAACTGAAACAGGAAGAAATAGAAAATTTGAACAGACCAGTGGTAATCAAAATCAAAATTTGTGATAATCAGTGGTAATCAGTAATCAAAAATTTCCCAACAAAAACCCAGGGCCAGATGGATTCCCAGGGGAATTCTATCAAACATTTAAAGAGTTAATACCTATTCTTCTCCAACTATTCAAAAAAATAGACATGGAAGGAAAACTTCCAGACTCATTCTACGAGGCCAGTATTACCTTGATTCCAAAACCAAAGACTCCACTACAAAGGAGAATTACAGGCCAATATCCCTGATAAACTTGGATGCAAAACTTCTCAACAAGTTACCAGTAAATCAAATCCAACACTACCTTAAAAGAATTATTCACCATTATCAAGTGGGGTTTATTCCTGGGCTGCAGGGGTGGTTCAAGATTTGCAAATCAATCAACGTGACACACCAGGTTAATAAAAGAAAGGATAAGAAACCCATGATCCTCTCAATAGATGCAGAAAAAGCATTTGACAAAGTACAGCATCCTTTCTTGATAAAAAGCCCTCAACGAAGTAGGCATAGAGGGAACATACCTAAACATCATAAAGGCCACATACAAAAGACCCACAACTAATATCATCCTCAATGGGGAAGAACTGAGAGTTTTTCCTCTGTGGTCAGGAACAAGACAGGGATGTCTACTCTCACCATTGTTACTTAATATAGTACTGGAAGTCCTAGCCTCAGGAATCAGACAACAAAAAGAAATAAAAGGCATCCAAATTGGCAAGGAAGAAGTCAAACTTTCACTTTTTGCAGATGACATGATACTCTATATAGAAAATTCAAATACTTCACCAAAAAATTGCTAGAACTGATGCATGAATTCAATAAAGTCAAGTCACAGGATACAAAATTAATGTACAGAAATCTTGCATTTCTATACGATAATGAAGCAACAGAAAGAGAAATCAAGGAATCGATCCCATTTATAGTTGTACCAAAAACAATAAGATGCCTGGGAATAAACCTAACTAAAGAGGTAAAAGATCTGTACACTGAAAACTATAGAACACTTATGAAAGAAATTGAAGAAGATACAAAGAGACGAAAAGCATTCCATGCTCAAGGATTAGAAGAACAAATATTGTTAAAATATCTATACTACCCACAGCAATCTACACACTGAAGGCAATCCCTATCAAAATACCACCAGTATTCTTCACAGAGCTACAACAAACAACCCTAAAATTTGTATGGAACCACAAAAGACCCCAAATAGACAAATCAATCTTGAAAAAGAAAAGCAAAGCTGGAAGCATCACAACTCTGGACCTCAAGCTATGTGAGAAAGTTACAGTCATCAAGACAGTATAGTACAGGCACAAAAAACAGGGCACCTGGGTGGCTCAGTCGGTTGGGCTACTGCCTTCGGCTCAGGTCATGATCCTGGAGTCCCAGGATCAAGTCCCGCATCGGGCTTGGTGGGGAGCCTGCTTCTCCCCCTGCCCATCCCCCCACTCGTGCTCGCTCACTCTCTCTCAAATAAATTAAAAAAAAAAAAAAACAGACACATAGATCATTGGCACAGAATAGAAAACTCAGAAATAAATCCACAACTATATGGTCAACTAATCTTCAACAAAGGAGGAAAGAACATCCAATGGAAAAAAAGACTGTCTTCAACAAATGGTGTTGGGAAAACTGGACAGTGACATGCAGAAGAAAGAAACTGGACCACTTTCTTACACCATACACAAAAATAAATTCAAAATGGATGAAAGACCTAAATGTGAGATAGGAAACCATCAAAATCCTAGGGGAGAACACAGGCAGCAACTTCTGTGACATCAGCCATAGCAACTTCTGACTAGACATGTCTCCAGAGGCAAAGGAAACAAGAGCAAAAATGAACTATTGGGACTTCATCAAGATAAAAATCTTCTGCACAGTGAAGGAAACAATCAGCAAAACTAAAAGGCAATCTATGGAATGGAAGAAGATATTTGCAAATGACACAGCTGATAAAGAGTTAGTATCCAAAATCTATAAAGAACTCAACACCCCAAAACCAAATAATCCAAGTAAGAAATGGGCAAAAGACATGAATAGACATTTTTCCAAGAAGACATATGGATGGTTAATAGGCACATGAAAAGATGTGCAACATCACTCAGCATCAGGGAAATACAAAGCAAAACTACAATGAGATAGGACCTCACACCTGTCAGAATGGCTGAAATTAACAATACAGGAAACAACAGATGTTGGTGAGCATGTGGAGAAAGGGGGACCCTCCTACACTGATGGTGGGAATGCAAACTGGTGCAACCACTCTGGAGAACAGTATGGAGGTTCCTCAAAAAGTTAAAAATAGAACTACCCTATAACCCAGCAATTGCACTATCAGGTATTTACCCAAAGGATACAAAAATACTGATTTGAAGGTGTGTGTGTGTATATATATATATATATCCCAATGTTTATGGCAGAATTATCAAAAACAGCCAAATTATGGAAAGAACCCAAATGTCCATCCACTGATGGATAAAGAAGATGTGGTAAATATATACAATGGAATATTACTCAGCCATCAAAAACAATGAAATCTTGCCATTTGCCACAATGTGAATGGATCTGGACTGCATTATGCTAAGTGAAATAAGTCTGCCAGAGAAAGATAAATACCGTATGATTTCACTCATGTGTGAATTTAAGAAACAAAACAAACAGGGGAAAGGGGAAAAAAAAAAAAAACACAACAAATGTGCATGGGCAACCTTATGCCTGCCTCTACACATGATGACAAAGATCCCCTGTTTAAATATTCATCCTGACCCTAGATAAAAGAAACTCATCTATCCTTGCTCAGTGAGTCGTGGCTTTGGAAGTTCTTCCCAGTGATCCTCTTATTTGCTGCAAATAAAGTGACTCCACCTGGCGTATCTGTGACTCACCAAGGAGTGAACTCACATTGGTTCAGTTATATTCCTTCCTGCTTGTCTGAGTCTTTCATTTTGTACAGCTCCTCAGGAGTTCTTTTCTATCTCCTAGACTGGATGCTGCCACTCATCAATCATTGAAAAATGCCAATAAGATCTTGAAAATTTAGTCAGTTGAATTTTTTTCTAACAAAACCCCAAATGATACAAAGAACATATGGTGACAAAAAAATTGTGATATATTTAAGTGAAAAAGCAGTACACATAAGTCTATGAAAAATAGAGTTTAAAAGTTAAGGTTTAATCTTTGGGGGTGAGGGAGGAGGATAAAAAGAAAATACACTGAATTAACAGCAATTGTATCTAATGATAAAGTATGGCTTTTTCCCATTTTTTCTCTTTTCCAATTTTAAAAAATGAGTTTATGATATTTCTAAGATGTTTTAATTAAAAACTTTAATAAAGATGGGACACCTGGGTGGCTCAGTCGGTTAAGCATCTGCCTTCAGTGCAGGTCATGACCCCAGGGTCTTGGGATCGAGTCTCCCATCAGGCCCCCTGCTCAGCGGGGAGCCTCCTTCTCCCTCTGCCTGCCCCTCCCCCTGCTTGTGTGCTCGCTCGCTCGCTCTCTCTCTCTCTCCCCTTCTCTCTCAGACAAATAAATAAAATCTTTTTAAAAAACTTTAATAAAGATACAGGGCGCCTGGGTGGCTCCGTTGGTTAAGCCACTGCCTTCGGCTCAGGTCATGATCCTGGAGTCCCGGGATCGAGTCCCACATCGGGCTCCCTGCTCAGCAGGGAGTCTGCTTCTCCCTCTGACCTTCTCCCCTCTCATGTGCTCTCTCTCTCTCTCATTCTTTCTCTCAAATAAATAAAATCTTTAAAAAAATACTTTAATAAAGATACAAAACAAAAACATATTATAACATGTTAATTTTTTATTTGATACCATCAAACATCAAAAATCAAAATTAAAATGAACAGTCATGGGCTATTAACAAGTAGCATAAATACACTTCTAGCACAGTGTCTGACATGTTATAGACACCCCACACTTCCACGTTCAATATCTTCCCTTTTCAAATGGGCACTGGTCCCCTTTCATTTTTATTCATCAAAGCCAAGATCTCAAAACCTGAATTATTGTTTCTGGTTCTTTAGTTCATGGACTACAAATAACGATAAACCTTACGTCTCTCAAGAATCTTCCTATATAAAGCTGCATTTGCTCAACGTGAACAACTGGGACTACATCCAACTAAAAAGCTTCTGGACGGTGAAGAAAACCATCAACAAAAAAACAACCTACTGAATGGGAGAAGATATTTGCTAAGGGTAAGGTGTTAATATCCAAGGTATATAAAGAACTCATATAACTCAATGCCAAAAATATACACAATTAAAAAATGGACAGAAGATCTGAATACACATTTTTCCAAAGAAGACATACAGACAGCCAACAGGTACATAAAAAGATGCACAACACCGATCATCAGGGAAATGCAAATCAAAACGACAATGAGATAGTACCTCACACCTGTCAGAAAGACTAGGATCAAAAATACAAGAGATAACAAGTATTGGCAAAATTGTAGAGAAAAGGGACCCCTTATTCACTGATGGTGGTGATGTAAACTGGTGTACCTACTATGAAAAGTAGTAGGAGGTTCCTCAAAAAATTAAAAATAGAACTACCATATCATCCAGCAGCTTTATTTCCGGGTATTTATCTGAAGAAAACAAAAACAACAATTCAAAAAGATGTGTACCCTTATGTTCATTGCAGCATTGTTTACAATAGCCAAGACATAGAAGAACCTAAATATCCACAGACAGATGAATTAATAAAGAAGATGTGGTATATATTCAAACGGAATATTATTCAGCCATAAAAAATGAAATCTTGCCATTTGCAACATGGATGGGACTAGAGAGTATAACGCTAAGTGAAATACCTCAGAGAAAGTCAAATACCATATGATCTCACATATATGTGGAATCTAGAAACAAAACAAGAACAAAACAGAAGACAGACTAATAAATATAGAGAGCTGGTGGTTGCCAGGGAGGAGGAGGGGATTAAGGGAAATAGATGAAGGCAATTAAGAAGTACAAAATTCCAGTTATAAAATAAACGGCACAGAGAAGCATAAGGAATATAATCAATAACCCTGTAATAACATTGTGTGGTGACAGATGGTAACTACACTTATTGTGGTGAGCATTTCATTATGTATATAAATGTTGAGTCACGATGTTGTACACCTGAAACTAATATGATATTGTATGTTCAATTATACTTCAATTAAAATAAACTTGTATTTGCTAGGCAGTCATCTGGGCACTGCTTAGGACTGTAGAAATATTCTTCCCCCTCAGGTCAGAGCTGTACTCTGCTTCTAATCCCCCACATGGAATGGTCACCCGCCTTTTCTACCTCCTTAATGTCTTCTGAAAGTGCTCATTTTCTCCAACCCTACTTGCTGCTCCTCTAGGGCAAAAGTTGGCAAGTTTTTGCTGTCAAGTCCCAAATAGTAAATACTTTAGGGTTTGTAAGTCCAGATGATCTCTGCTGAAACTACTCAACTCTGCTGTCATAGAGAGAATGTATGTGCCCGAAGGAGAGCAGAATTTGTCACCCCCAAATGTGCCTCTTTGATACAAGGATGACTTTGAGCTGATTATTTTTAGCAACAGTAGACACAGGAGAATCTCTGGAAACACAGATGTTCACCTTTTTCTAAGGGACATTTACATTTATAAAGGAAATTACCATTTGTAAGTTCTCCCTCTCTGTACTAGGAAGAGATGGAGTAACTCTAAATCTTCAGAGCCTCTTATCAATGGAGAAGGCACTGACTTAAATCTGTGTAACAAATCTGACCATTGTTTACTGTGCTTTTCCTGCTAACCTGCCATGACTTGCTTCCTTCCCAACCTCCAATCTTTCGTCTTTAGCTGAAGTTGATATTTAAAGTAGTGGCTTGGGGGGCACCTGGGTGGCTCAGTAGGTTAATCGTCTGACTCTTGGTTTCCACTCAGGTCATGATCTCATGGGTCGTGATCTCATGGGTCATGAGAGATCTCCCATGGAGATCAAGCTCCACGGCAGGCTCCACACTTAGCGCAGAGTCTGCTTGAGATTCTCTTTCTGCCTCTGCCCCTCCTCGTGCTCACGTGTGTGTGTGTGCTTGTGCGGGAACACTCTCGCTCTCTCTCAAATAAATAAATCTCTAAAAAAAATAAAGTAGTGGCTTGGGCCATTTCAGGGAGTTTTACTCAGTTTTCCTGGGTCTCTCCCATGTGTGCAAAGGTGTACATGTTATTAAAGTACTGTTTTTCTCCTATTAGTTTGTGTTTGATTATAGGGTTCTCAGCCAAGAACTCAGAGGATAAAGGGAAGATGATTTCCCGTCTCTACACAGATATAAATATTTAAGTTTATGGTCTTCCTATGTTTTAATATAACTTTATTTACAAAAATAATTAGTGGGCCATATTTGGTCAGACCGGCTTATGATCTGTAGTTTGCCAACTCCTACAGTATTCTTCTGCCTCATCGTTAATCTGCCTACCTCCAGTCTTCTTTCCCTACAACCTGCTCCACGCTGCTAGCAGAAAGATCTTCCCGCAATGCAAACCTGATTGTGGTGGCCTCTTCCAGAAAAATATGGATATCAAATATGGATTCTCTCCCACTTACTTCGTCATAGAGTCCTGATTTTTAACGTAGTATGTGGCAAACCAGAAAACAACAAAACTACACCTCCGTTGCAGCAATGTGTAAACATGTAACAAGCCCTGGCCAATGAGCTATACGTAGAAATGTGGTGTGGAATTTCAAGGAAGGTTTCTGAACAATTAGGAAGTGGCCTATTGACCTGGAGCACAGATGTGCTGGGTGGAATTTCAGCAACTATCATGAGGATGGAAGTCCTGCAGTAAGAATGACAAAGGTAGCGGGGCCTAGGTAACACAGTCGGTTAAGCATCCAATGCTTGATCTGGGCTCAGGTCATAATCAAGCCCCACATGAGGCTCTGTGCTCAGCTCCCTCTCCCTCTGCTCCTTACCCTGCCTGTGCTCTCTAAAATAAGTAACTAAAATCGAATTGCTGGGCAAGATGGCGGAGGAGTAGGAGACCTGGATTTCGTCTGGTCTCAGGAATTCAGCTGGATAGGGATCAAACCATTCTGAACACCTACGAACTCAACAGGAGATCGAAGAAGAGAGTAGCAACAACTCTCTGAACAGAGAAGCGACCACTTACTGGAAGGTAGGAGTGCGGAGAAGTGAATCCGAGGCGATATTCGGGAGGATAGATGGCGGGGGAGGGGGCCACCATCGGCCGCTTCTGGCAAGTGCTAGAGCCGCGGAGCACAAAATCGGACCTTTTAGAAGTCGGCTCCGTGGAGGGACGTCACTGCAGTGGCTAAGCGGGGGGTGGAACCCTCGCGGGACAGTGTGGTCTCAGGACCCTCGGGGTCACAGAAAGACCGGGGGTGCCTGAGTGCGGCAGAGCTCCCAGGGATCGGAGCGGGGAAGCCGGCTGCCGAGACGGAGCCGAGGAGCGGGCTCTCAGCTCGGGGTCGCCATAAACTGTGACCGGTGACAGTCGGGCCACTGCTCCTCCAGCAGGAACCCAACAAGCGGCAGATCCGGGGAGACTCCCCTTCCTCCCCCGGGGGGAGTGGCGCGGGAGCGCACCGCAGGGATCTGCTGGGTTTGGAGACTCCACACGGGGTCGGGTGCCAGAGATGGAAACGCTCGGTCACAGGCCGGGTGAGCACGGAGTGCGGCCGGAGACCGGGGACACGGGAGTGACTGCTTTTCTCTGGGGGCGCACTGAGGAGCAGGGCCCCAGTTCTGGGCTCCTCCGGGGCGGAGATTGGGAGGCCGCCATTTTCACCCTGGTCCTCCAAAGCTGTACCGAGAGCTTGCAGGGAACAAAAGCTCCCGAGAGCAAAACCAGAGCAGATTGCTTACCCCGGACCAACAAAGGCGGGGCAATTCCGCCTCCAGCAAAGACATTTGGGAACCACGGCAACAGGCCCCTCCCCCAGAAGATCAGCACGAACAGCCAGCAAGCCAAGACCAAGTTTACCGATCAAGGAGAACGGGAGAACTCCAGCGCTAGGGGAATACTGCACATAGAATTCATGGGTTTTTTACCATGATTCTTTAGTCGTTCAAAGTTAATTTTTTTTAACTGTCTTTTTTTTTGAATTTTTCTTTTTCCCTTTTTCAACCAACATCTTATCAAATCCTTTTTTTAAAAAACATTTTTATTTTTCATTTTTAGAGTCATATTCAATCCCTTCATAGTAGTTACCCTTATTTTTGGCATATAAACATATAAGTTGTTCTCGCTTTAAAATTTTGTGATACAGTTTCTTCTAACAGATCAAAATATACCCTAAATCTCTATTGTATGGCTTTGTTCTACTCTCCTGCCTGATCACATTCTCTCCCCTTTTTTGTTCTTTCTTTCTTTAAATCCTCTTCTTTCTTTTTTCAAACAACTTATCAATTCCTTTTATAAAATTTGTTATAATTTTCATCTTTACAGTCATAGTCCATCCCTTCATTGTATCAACCCTTATTTTTGTACATATATAAGTTTTTCTTTCTTTAAAATTTTGGGAGGCACTTTCTTCTAACAGACCAAAATACACCCAAAATCTAGTGTGTGGCACTGATCTATGCACCAGCCTGATCACATTTGATCATATTGTTTTTTTGTTTTGTTTTGTTCTGTTTTTGTTTGTTTTTATCTTTTCCTTTTTTTTTTTTTTTCTTTTTTCTTTCTTTCCCCTTCTTTTCCCCTGGTTTCAGGTCTTTTCTGATTTGATTAGAGTATATTTTCTGGGGACGTGGTTACCCTGTTAGCATTTTGTTCTCTCATTCATCTCTTCTCTGGACAAAATGACAACACAGAAAAAAATCACCTCAACAAAAAGAACAAGAGGTAGTACCAACTGCCAGGGACCTACTCAATACGGACATTAGTGCGATGTTGGACCTAGAGTTCAGAATCATGATTTTAAAGATACTAGCTGGGCTTGAAAAAAGCATGGAAGTTATTAGAAAAACCCTTTCTGGAGAAATAAAAGAACTAAAATCTAACCAAGTCAAAATCAAAAAGGCTATTAATGAGGTGCAATCAAAAATGGGGGCACTAATGCTAGGATAAATGAGGCAAAAGAGAGAATTAGTAATATAGAAGACCAAATGATGGAAAATAAAGAAGCTGAGAAAAAGAGAGATAAACAACTACCGGATCACGAGGGCAGAATTCGAGAGATAAGTGATACCATAAAACAAAACAACATGAGAATAATTGGGATCCCAGAAAAAGAAAGAGAGAGAGGGGCAGAAGGTATATTGGAGCAAATTATAGCAGAGAACTTCCTTAATGTGGGGAAGGAAACAGGCATCAAAATCCAGGAGGCACAGAGAACCCCTCAAAATCAATAAAAATAGGTCAACACCCCAACACCTAATAATAAAACTTATGAGTCTCAGAGACAAAGAGAAATTCCTAAAAGCAGCTCAGGAGAAGAGATCTGTAACCTACAATGGAAGAAACATTAGATTGGCAACAGACCTATCCACAGAGACCTGGCAGGCCAGAAAGGACTGGCATGATATATTCAGAACACTAGATGAGAAAAATATGCAACCAAAAATACTATATCCAGCTAGGCTGTCATTGAAAATAGAAGGAGAGATAAAAAGCTTCCAGGACAAACAAAAACTAAAGGAATTTGCAAGCACGAAACCAGCCCTACAAGAAATATTGAAAGGGGTCCTCTAAGCAGAGAGAGAGCCTAAAAGCAACATAGACCAGAAAGGAACACAGACAATATACAGTAACAGTCACCTTACAGGCAATACAATGGCACTAAATTCATATCTTTCAATAGTTACCCTGAATGTAAATGGGCTAAATGCCCCAATCAAAAGACACAGGCTATCAGATTGGATTAAAAAACAAGACCCATCGAGATGCTGTCTGCAAGAGACTCATTTTAGACCCAAAGACACCCCCAGATTGAAAGTGAGGGGGTGGAAAACCACTTACCATGCTAATGGACACCAAAAGAAAGCTAGGGTGGCAATCCTTCTATCAGACAAATTAGACTTTAAGCCAAAGACAGTGATAAGAGATGAGGAAGGACACTATATACTACTTAAAGGGTCTATCCAACAAGAAGATCTAATAATTGTAAATATCTATGGCCCTAATATGGGAGCTGCCAATTATATAAGCCAATTAATAACAAAAGCAAAGAAACACATTGACAACAATACAATAATACTGGGGGACTTTAACACCCCCCTCACTGAAATGGACAGATCATCTAAGCAAAAGATCAACAAGGAAATAAAGACTTTAAATGACACACTGGACCAAATGGACTTCACAGATATATTCAGAACATTCCATCCCAAAACAACAGAACACACATTCTTCTCGAGTGCCCATGGAACATTCTCCAGAATTGATCACATCCTAGGTCACAAATCAGGTCTCAACCAGTACCAAAAGACTGGGATCATTCCCTGCATATTTTCAGACCACAATGCTTTGAAACTAGAACTCAGTCACAAGAGGAAAGTCGGAAAGAACTCAAATACATGGAGGCGAAACAGCATCCTACTAAAGAATGAATGGGTCAACCAGGAAATTAAAGAAGAATTTAAAAAATTCATGGAAACCAATGAAAATGAAAACACAACTGTTCAAAATCTTTGGGATGCAGCAAAGGCAGTCCTGAGAGGAAAGTATATAGCAATACAAGCCTTTCTCGAGAAACAAGAAAGGTCTCAAATACACAACCTAACCCTACATCTAGAGGAGCTAGAGAAAAAACAGCAAATAAAGCCTAAACCCAGCAGGAGAAGAGAAATAATAAAGATCAGAACAGAAATCAATGAACTAGAAACCAAAAGAACAGTAGAACAGATCAACGAAACTAGGAGCTGGTTCTTTGAAAGAATTAACAAGATTGATAAACCCCTGGCCAGACTTAGCAAAAAGAAAAGAGAAATGACCCAAATCAACAAAATCATGAATGAAAGAGGAGAGATCACAACCAACACCAAAGAAATACAAACAATTCTAAGAACATATTATGAGCAACTCTATGCCAGCAAATTAGATAACCTGGAAGAAATGGAGGCATTCCTAGAGATGTATCAACTACCAAAATTGAACCAGGAAGAAATAGAAAACCTAAACAGATCTATAACCACTAAGGAAATGAAGGCAGTCATCAAAAATCTCCCAACAAACAAAAGCCCAGGGCCAGATGGCTTCCCAGGGGAATTCTACCAAACATTTCAAGAAGAATTAATACCTATTCTCCTGAAACAGTTCCAAAAATAGAAATAGAAGGAAAACTTCCAAACTCATTTTATGAGGCCACCATTACCTTGATCCCAAAACCAGACAAAGACCCCATCCAAAAGGAGAATTACAGACCAATATCCTTGATGAACATGGACGCAAAATTTCTCACCAAAATACTAGCCAATAGGATCCAACAGTACATTAAAAGGATTATTCACCATGACCAAGTGGGATTTATCCCTGGGCTGCAAGGTTGGTTCAACATCTGCAAATCAATCAACGTGATTGGAAGAACAAACATTGTGAAGATGTCAATGCTTCCTAGAGCAATCTACATATTCAATGCAATCCCCATCAAAATACCATCCACTTTTTTCAAAGAAATGGAATAATCCTAAAATTTGTATGGAACCAGAAGAGACCCCAAATAGCCAGAGGAATACTGAAAAAGAAAAGCAAAGCTGGCGGCATCACAATTCCAGACTTCCAGCTCTATTACAAAGCTGTCATCATCAAGACCGTATGGTACTGGCACAAAAACAGACACATAGATCAATGGAACAGAATCGAGAGCCCAGAAATGGACCCTCAACTCTATGGTCAACTCATCTTTGACAAAGCAGGAAAGAATGTCCAATGGAAAAAAGTCTCTTCAACAAGTGGTTTTGGGAAAATTGGACAGCCCCATGCAGAAGAATGAAACTGGACTCTTTCCTTACACCACACACAAAAATAGGCTCCAAATGGTTGAAAGACTTAAACGTGAGACAGGAGTCCATCAGAATCCTAAAGGAGAACACAAGGCAGCAACCTCTTTGACCTCAGCCACAGCAACTTCTTCCTAGAAACATCGCCAAAGGCAAGGGAAGCAAGGGCAAAAATGAACTATTGGGATTTCATCAAGATAAAAAGCTTTTGCACAGCAAAAGAAACAGTCCACAAAACCAAAAGACAACCGACAGAATGGGAGAAGATATTTGCAAATGACATATCAGATAAAGGGCTAGTATCCAAAATCTCTAAAGAACTTATCAAACTCAACACCCAAAGAACAAATGATCCAATCAAGAAATGGGCAGAAGACATGAGCACACGTTTTTCCAAAGAAGACATCCAAATGGCCAACAGACACATGAAAAAGTGCTCAACATCGCTCGGCATCAGGGAAATCCAAATCAAAACCTCAATGAGATACCACCTCACACCAGTCAGAATGGCTAAAATTAACAAGTCAGGAAACGACAGATGTTGGCCAGGATGTGGAGAAAGGGGAACCCTCCTACACTGTTGGTGGGAATGCAAGCTGGTGCAACCACTCTGGAAAACAGTATGGAGGTTCCTCAAACAGTTGAAAATAGAGCTGCCCTATGACCCAGCAATTGCGCTACTGGGTATTTACCCCAAAGATACAAATGTAGGGATCTGAAGGGGTATGTGCACCCCAATGTTTATAGCAGCAATGTCCACAATAGCCAAACTGTGGGAAGAGCCAAGATGTCCATCGACAGATGAATGGAGAAAGAAGATGTGGTATATGTACACAAAGGAATATTATGCAGCCATCAAAAGGAATGAGATCTTGCCATTTGCAACGATGTGGATGGAACTGGAGGGTGTTATGCTGAGTGAAATAAGTCAATCAGAGAAAGACATGTGTCATATGACCTCACTGATATGAGGAATTCTTAATCTCAGGAAACAAACGGAGGGTTGCTGGAGTGGTGGGGGGGTGGGAGGGATGGGGTGGCTGGGTGATAGACATTGGGGAGGGTATGTGCTATGGCGAGTGCTGTGAATTGTGCAAGACTGTTGAATCACAGATCCGTACCTCTGAAACAAATAATGCAATATATGTTAAGAAAAAAAAAGAAGAAGATAGCAGGAGGGGAAGAATGAAGGGGAGTAAATCAGAGGGGGAGATGAACCATGAGAGACGATGGACTCTGAGAAACAAACTGAGGGTTCTAGAGGGGAGGGGGGTGGGGGGATGGGTTAGCCTGGTGATGGGTATTAAAGAGGGCACGTTCTGCGTGGAGCACTGGGTGTTATGCACAAACAATGAATCATGGAACACTACATCAAAAATAAGGATGTAATGTATGGTGATTAACATAACAATAAAAAATTTAAAGTTAAAAAAAATTTAAAGAGAAAAATAAAAATAAGTAACTAAAATCTTAAAAAAAAAATGGCAAAGATAGCAAAGAGAGTTCCTGGTGTTTTGTGGTAACTGCCATTATAGTCTAGGCTGCAATTTGCTGAATTTTTCTATAGGGGATACAGCAGTAAACATGTATATTGTTTAAGTAAGTAGTGTTTTGAATTTTATATATGTCCAAATATAATGCTAACAGATATATTAACGATTTGTCATTCTGGGCTAGTCATAAGAGTGCGTTCAGTTGCAAGTAAAATAATAATAATAATAATAATAATAATAATAATAATATCTGGAGGAACGGTCTCCCGGCTTAGGTTCTGCAGTCCAACAAGTCAGGGCTTGCGCTGGCCTTTCTCCCATAATCAAGATGGCTGCCACAGCTCCAGGAATCACATCCCCATTAAAGGCAGAAATAACTGGCAAAAGGATCTGCTGGCCATGCCTATTATTTTAATCAGGAAAGCAGTAGCTTTCTCAAAAATCACCACAGTAGATTGTCACTGAGGTGCCCTGCCCTTTCTCCAGCTGCAAGGGAGTCTAATAAAGCCAATGTTGAGCTACATGCTCATCTACCTGGTACCTATAGCAAAGGCAGCAAGAGTGCCAGGAGATATTGGTTTAGCCAACCTTCAGTGCCTAAAAACCTTTTAATATGTAATAATTAACCATATCTTTCAGGATAAAGGTGCCCATAAAAAACGTAACCTTCATAGGTCTCAGAGCAGTGCTTCTCAGGCTCTACTGAGCTTATGGGTCCCCTGGGGTTCGTGTTGAAGTGCAGACTCTGATTTAACAGATCTGGGATAGGCCCGAGGGTCTGCATTTCCAGAAAGCTTCCAGGTGATGCTATTGCTACTGGTCCTTGGCACCATACCTGGCCTGGCAAGAACTGATAAGGGCTTCATGATTTGACCCCTGTGTTATTTTTACAGCATCATCTTTTGCGTCTTCCTCTCCACTCAACTCCAGCCCTGTTTTACTTTCGGTCCCCTGGAAGGGTCATGACTACCTGCTGACAGTCTCCCATGAAGTACCCTCTGTCTGAAACATGCTCTCAGCCTCCCCTGCTTCACCCCAGAGGCTGTTATTCATGCCTTAGGTCCCACTGGGTATCACTTCCACCAGGAAGATTTTCTGGATGCCACTACCCTCCCTCCTAGGTGGAATTTCTCCCTCACTCATCTTTGGATCCCCAGGGCCTAGGACACAGTGGTTTCTTGAAGAAACACATGTTAAATGAATCGATGAATGAATCAAAGAAATGATAAAATATTTACAAGCCAAATGCTCTATCTTAGCTGGAGCCTTCATAGCCAGCTTTCCCATGGATAAGAGCTATAAAGTATCATGCTTTTCCAAAGGCATTTATTCCTTTTAAAAATAAAATAGAAGTCGCCAAGAAAAATCACTAAACCTAAATCATGTAATTTTAAAACTAACAAGAGTTGAACATAAGAAATAGAAAAACTCAAGGACTATTTCTTACTATGCTGCAAGGATTACTTGATTTAATGCATTTTCTCTTTCTCTAAGTCTAATGTCCTCCAAATTAGTGTTACTCAGGGCTGGGCCCATTTACTGCTCATTACTGGTCCACATGAGAGAAGTACAGAAATGGAGACTAAGTATTTGGAAACCTTTTTGCTAACTTTACAGAACGGTTTTATTTCATTTGACTCGAACCATAAACAGTCGTTTGTATTTTATGCCCTTTTGTTACTTTACTTTTTTAAAAAGAATTCCTTTTTATCATGCTTCAAAAATGTATTGGTTCACAATGGATTAGAAATTTTTTTCAAAACTGTTTTCCCCTACAGATAATTCAAGAAGCCCTGCTCCAAATCTTCAAATCTGGGTCAGACCATCTAAAGCAGTGGTTCTCAATTGGGAGTAATGTTGCCTCCCAGGGAATATTTGTCAATATCTAGAGACAGTTTTGATCCTCACAACTGCAAAGAGTTCGGGCAGTTTCTCCTGGCATCCAGTGGGTAGAGACCATTGCACTCAACATTGCACAATGCATAGGACAACCCCCAGAACAAAGAATGATCTGGCCCCAAATGGCAATAGTGCTGAGGCTGAGAAATGCTGATCTAAAGATCTAAACTCAGAATCCGAAACTGGTTTATGGCCAAAGACTTTTTTTCTTTTGTCTCTTCTCAGCTGATGAGTTGCTTCTTCCCACCAGAATCACAAACAGAAAAGTCACATGCTAACATAGTTAGATTTGATAAGAACTTTCTGCTCTTCTTAGGGTCAAAGACTCTTCCCTCTTCCTCCTGACACCCTTGATTCCTTAATGGCAGAACAAAAAGAGAAGCACAACAGAATTATTCTGCTACAAGAGGGTCTCATGCCTCTTTTCCCCTAACATCAGGTTTTCTGACAGTTAGCTCTTTGGTCTCTCAGTCTTGCATTCAGAATGTGTGTTAGTACTAATTTGAAAGCAATGCTGAGATGCTCACATTACAAACACTTCTCTGCTGACCCTTCTGGCCACCATCTTATAGGATTAAATTAAAACTCTTCTTGTTGGACTTGAAGTTGCTGTTCAAGCTTTTTGGAAAACAACTTTTCAAACACGTGGAAACAGGCTCTCACAAGTTTTGTTGAAAAAATGTGAAGAAGTGTATCTGCTATTATTTATGCTTATTTGCATTGCTACTAGAAATCATTTAATTTCAGTTCTCATTCAGTGACTTGATCCTTTTTCATTTTGACAGGATCAACTGGCTATTTATAGATAAACATGGTCATTGGCAACTGGGCTAATAACTGTATGTGAATAATTAAATTGAACCCAACATATTTCCTGATGTTCTTTTATATAAAAGAGGTCTTTGCAATCTTTATTGAAGCCACCTTAAAAATAATCTTCCTTCTCCTGCTGTTGCCTGGTATTATTTTTTATAAATGAGATGATTGTTTTATTTTGGTGCTTTACTAAAATGCTGGTAATAAAGCTTATATTCTATAATTAAAGTTCTGATTGATATAAGAGCTAACACTTTGAGTGTTTACTATGTGCCAGGTACTGTTCTAAGCACTTTAATAATACAATGATATATTAATATCATTTAATCATGGTGACGAACCTACACTATAGGCATTATCATTGTTGCCTCTTTATACATGAGGAAACGTAGGCACATAGAGGTGATGGAACTCGGTCAAGGTTATAAAAGTAGTAAGCAGCAGGGCTAAGATTCAAACTCAAGCACATTGGATCCAGAAGCTGTGATCCTACCCATCCTTCCTCTCTTGCAAATTAAAAGTCATGTAAACAAGAAATTCAAGTGGAGTAGGAAATCAAAAGCCATCCCTTTGTGTGCTCTCAGGGTTTCCATGAGAAGCACCACATGGAAACTAAGGTAATGAAGTTGCATATCTTTCAGACTGCATCTTACCTCTCCTTGTTTCTCCCACAGATTAAGGGGTCAGTTGGTATTTGTAGATTTGCCCCACACTGGAAGCTGGTCACCTACATATTTTTTCTTCTCCACTCACCCCATATTCTCCCCTTTGTGATTTCTAAGTTTGGTCTGAAACCAGGAACTGCAAACCCATGCATTCTCTCCCTGGGAAGCCCCTGAGGACATCCCATGAGCCAGCCACACATCTGTACTGTGGTCTAATTATTACTAACTGCCTGTTTGTCCTTGGCAGGGATAGCGGGAGCTGAAGTTCAAGGCAGACTATAAGACAAAATCTGCCATTTGCAGAATCTGTAAAATGGCAGGTCAGAAGGAGACCAAAGAGTAAGAGTGACTTTTCCATGACTCACAAGATATCCTCAAATGGTGGTCTCTAAACCAGTAGCCGCAGCACCTAGGAACTTGTAGAAATGCAGATTCTCCTATTCCACCCCAGACCTGCTGAGTCAGACACTCTAAAGGTGGGGTCCTGCAATCTGTGTTTCTAAAAATCCTCCTGGTGATTCTGATACATGGTCATGTTTGAGAACTACTGCCCCAGATTCATGATTCTCAATTAAGGAGGGCCCGTGCTGCGATGAGCACTGGGTGTTATACGCAACTAATGAATCATTGAACACTTTATCAGAAACTAATGATGTACTGTATGGTGGCTAACATAATAAAAATAAATAAATAAAAATCACCTTAGGAGTTGTAAAAGTCCCAAAGTTCAAGCTATAGGCCAGAATAATTAGACTTTCTGGGGGTGAGACATAGGCAGAAGATTTTTTTTGTAAAGCTTCCCAGGTAATTCCACTACGCAGCCAAGGTTCCTCAACCATGGCAACATTGACATTTTGGGCTGTTATCATTCTTCATTGTGGGAGGCTATTCTTTGCATTGTAGGATGCTTAGCGCATCTGGCCCCTATTCACTAGAAGCCAGTGATACCCGCCTCCCAAAGATGTCACGACCAAAACTGTCTCCAGACAGTGCCAATGTCTCTGGGGTTAAAAATCACCCACAGCTGAAAACCACTGGGTTAGGGCACCTGGGTGGCTTAGTCAGTTAAGCATCTGCCTTTGGCTCACTCAGGTCATGATCCCAGAGTCCTGGGATCGAGCCCCACGTCGGGCTCCCTGCTCAGTGGGGAGTCTGCTTCTCCCTCTCTACAGCTCCCCCTGCTTGTGTTCTCGCTCTCGCTCTCTCAAGTAAATAAATAAAATCTTAAAAAAAAAAAAAAAGAAAAACACTGGGTTAGAGTTCATCATCATCTCTCCAACAATGATTACAGGCCAACCCAGATCAGAAACATCTACAAGGCTTATTCATTCATTCATTCACTTGTGTTTTGTGGTTTTTTTCTTGATGCAAATTAGTTTATTGAAGCAAGCAAAGAAGATACAGAAAGGCATGCATGCTAAGGGAGTAATCTTTAAGATAAAGCAGGCTCCTCCAGATCTGAAGCAACAATGTACTTTGGTTTGTGCATTTCCTTTGCAAAGAGCTTGGTGTTTGAAATGTAGCATCCGCAATTTTCTGAGCTATTAATTGTCATAGTACCTATAGGGCTTATTTAAAAAGCAGTTTATTAAGCCCCACTCAGGCCCCCAGATCCAAATCCTTCAGGAAATCAGGACGCTTGGTAGTGTCTGAAACTCTTAAGTGCCTTAAAGTTGGAGATCCACTGAATTGAGTATTTCTTCTTAAAGGTAAATTGAATTTGTCTTTGGTACTTAGTAAAGTAAAATTTGGCCTGTTTGGGATCCTGTTCCTTATCACAGGTAGAAGTGAATTGATATATGGTTCTTCCAAAGATTCCAATTTAGCCAAGCAGACCCACTTGGAGAATTTAGACTTCTCCCGGGTGTGCAGTGGGATCAAGTAAAACTATAAAATTTCAATGTGGTGACAGTATCGTCATGTTTTGTGTGAATGAGTATTTCAGCATCAACACAGTAACTTTTTATTCAAAGATTCTTGACTGTAAAGGACACTCACTGTCAATGTCAATTTATACATCTTGAAAGTCACTGATCATAGGAGTTTACGATATTGATTCCAGTTTACTTAAGGGTATGAGCAGCACTGATGACTGTTTTCCTAACTACTTTGGTCTCTGGAGTTCCCTTTATGATATTGTTAATCCTCTGTTAATATTTACAGTTTTTTTGTAGAGCTTCTTAGCGATGTTCCAAGCAGGCATCTACTTACTGGTTTCTTTTGGTTTGTCCATTGTCTGTGTGTACATGAAACATGCTTCTTGGTTTAACCAGAGTTGGCTGTGCCTCCACCTGCCGCTTCTACTTGTAATGTCACCTGTACCCATTCATTCATTCACTCACTATGCAGAGATGACTGTAATCAGGAATAGATGCTTTTAGCGGAACTCTGGCAAAAACCAAGACCACCACTGATAAAAGGTGTCATTTTTCTGCCTTGGGACATTAGTGAAAGGAACAGATTTTGCCACCCCAAAATATGTTTCTTTGGCATAAGGATCGTTTGGAGCTAAAGGCAATCCAAACCCAACAGAGTCAGGAAGAGCTCTTTACAACCTTCCTCTCAAACACTTAAATTTATATCAGAAAGGGGGCCTGTACCAGGAAGAGAGCTATTATAAAAGATAATTTTTTTACCTAAGAAGCACATTTGCATTACAGGGCAGCCTTTATTTTCCAAACATCTCTCTGTTCCTGGGAATGGGCCCTTCTCCCCCTTTGCCTCCCCAGACTACTACCCTTTTCTTTAGCTCAGGATGTTATATAAGCTTCAATTACCTGACTGCCTTTGGGTCTCCTATTTCTAATGGGGCTCTCCTAGATATAGAATTTGTTTTTCTCCTGTTAATCAGCCTTCTGTCAATGATTAGACCAGCCAAAGAACCAAGAAGGGAAAGAAAAATTTTTCCTCTTCTGCATTAGCAAAGTCTTCACAAACAAGGAGACATCTGAGCTGGCCTCACAGGCAGAACAGGAATTCATCAAGCAGAGAACAGAAGTCTATTTCCATGGTAAATCTACTATCAAAGATTAGATGAGAATCTTTCCTATTTCTGTGTCTCAAGGAGTTCACAGTACCATGACCTGAAACTGAGAGTGCCATTTTCTCAATGATTAAAAGAGATGTCCTCCCCCTACCATCACATGCACTTTTACAAATATAATTTCCTCCTCCAAAGAAAAACCGAAGTAGAATATTTCATAATATTGAAGTGTCGAAAAAACAAGACAACAGGCCCAAAATGGAGTAACTTAACGCTAAGCCCTACATCACCAAACTGAGAATTAAAATTTAAAAAGATTCAGCTCTCTCAGAAACAGAATCTTAAACTAGTCAATCTGTCAGCGAGCCCTCTTGCTCAACTATAGACCCCAACCTAAGACAAGACCACTTAATTCATGCTCTAACTAAAACCCAAATGTTCTTATTTGTTACTGCACTTTCTTGAGGCATTGACCAAGATATTTTACAACCACCAGGTGAGAAAAGCCCTGCAAGCAACGGAATGCCTAGAAGACCACATTCCGTCCCCTTCCCTACCCAAGATCACATGCTGAACACATACATACCCCCAGCCATGATCACACGCTCCCTGCCTGCTTTCTTGCACATTACCCCGTGAACCTCTCTCTATAAAACTCTAGGTGCCCATCTTGCCAGGAGAGGTCGGTTGTTAAGGCTTGAGCCTGCCATCTCCCCTGACTGCCAGAACCTGAAATAAATCTCTCCCTTTCTCTTTTCCAAACCCTTGTCTCTTGAGTTATGGGCTTCTCTTGAGACAAGTTTATCTGAGTTTGTTCCGCAACAGCGTTGGCAAACCCAGACACGAGCTGTGCTTTCGATCTGACCAGCCCTCTCAGAATTCCGCATGGCAGAGCAGTTGGCTAAGGCAGTGCTGGGGCTCACCCCTTTGTTTCCTGAGCTCACAGCTATGATAGATCATTTTGCAACAAATCAATCAGGAATCATCTGGTCAGCATGCGTTAGGTAATGTGCCTGATTGACCCCTGCCATCCCCTAAGGAAAAATAACCTTGCAATAACTAACCTGCTTTTTTGCCAGTGTAATTTTCTTGTTCCTGATCCCTCCTGCCTATAAAAGTCTTTCATTTGGTACAGCTCCGCAGAGTTCCTTTCCAGCTGCCCAATTGAATTCTGCCTGGTTGAAATCGCTTTTTGCTCAAAAAAAATCTCTTAAAATTTTTAATATGCCTCATCTTATCTTTTAACCATCTGAATGCAATTAGTCACATAAAACTTCAAATTAGGCAAAAAGAAAAGAAAAAAAACACACAAATCAAATTTATTTCATTCTAACCCAGTGATTCAACTGGGAATGATTTTGACCCCCAGGGGACATTTGGCAATGTCTGGGGACATATGGGGTTGTCACACCTGTGAAATAGGTGGACACTAGAGACCAGAGATGATGCCAAACATCTTACAGTGTGCAGGACTGCCCCCCACGACAAAGAATGGTCCAATCCAAAATGTCAACAGTGATGAGGATGAGAAACTCGGTTCTAGTCCATGCCAAATGGCTAGGGGTACATTTATTTCAACTGGTGTGCTTTCATTGGTGGAATGGAAACCAGTCCTACTCAAGCTCTTTGTCCCTTAGACAGTTTAAATAACACGTAAAATTTACCTTGTCCCACCCTCACTGCTGCACAGTTCCATCTATAAACAAAGCCCTCATGAATTTTGAACACTGTGCAAACTCATGTGAATTTAATAACATTTCTTGTGGGAAAGTAAGATTAAAAATCAAAGCATAGGGGGTAGGTCATCATAGCTCCAAGGCTCTGGGCCCATCACTGTCAGTCCAATGTAAATATTTATGACAGCACACTGTGCTATGAGCACGTTTGTCTGGGAGAGACTTGTTTCATCCCTCTGTAAGCAGAAGCCAAGTTTTCTAAATACCACCTGTATTGTTTGAAAGGAGTAGTCCTACATTTGTACCAGGTAGAAACTGTACAGAAATATTCAGTCAGCAAACATGGAAAGAACAGGGGTGGGGAATAAGACCGTTCATGTCTAAAATTGTATTTCTTAATTTGGTAGCCACTTACCACATGCGGCTCTTGAGTACCTGAAATGTGAGGAGTCCAAATGAGGTGTGCTATAAATGTAAAATACACAAAGCATTTCTAAGACTTAGTCCAGAAAAAAGCAAAAGGTCTCATTAATAATTTGTTTACAATAATTTGTTTTGATTATGAGTTGAAATAATTTTTGGCTATATTGGGTTAAATACACTGGGGTTTTTTTTTTTTAAAGATTTTATTTATTGGGGTGCCTGGGTGGCTCAGTTGGTTAAGCATCTGCCTTTGGCTCAGGTCATGATCCCAGGGTCCTGGGATCGAGCCCCGCGTCGGGCTCCGTGCTCAGCGGGGACTCTGCTTCTCCCTCTCCCTCTGCCACACCCCCCGTTTGTGCTGTCAAATAAAGAAAAATTTTTAAAAAAAGATTTTATTTATTTGAGACAGAGTAAGTGAGAGGAAGAAAGAACCTGAAGCAGAGTCCACACTGAGCACAAAGCCCGATGTGGGGCTTGATCCCACAGCTGCGAGATCATGACCTGAGCTGAAACCAAGAGCTGGACGCTTTAACTGACTGAGCCACCCAGGCACCCCAAGTTAAATATATTCTTAAAATTAAAAAAATAAAAAACAGGTGAAATTGATGTAGCTGGTAAAAAAAATTTTTAATTATATATGTGTAATATATACTAATATACATATTATATTAAACAGCACCATTGGACAGTGGTTATAAAAACATACTCCTGTCATTCTTTTTTAATCTTATTGAGATGCTCAAGAAAAGACCTTAGAGTTCACATTTATTTTTTTTTTTTTGAGAGAGAGAAAGAGAGCAGGGAGGGGCTCAATCTCACAACCCTGAGATCATGACCTGAGCCAAAGTCAAGAGTTGGACACTCAACTGACTAAGCCACACAGGCAGATTCAGAGTTCAGATTTCTAACACATATGTCCTTCAATCAGCAGGCACTGGTTCTCAACCTTAGCTGCCCATTGAGATCACTTTGGAGCGCTGTTAAAAAATACTGACGCTTGGACATCCACAGGCAAAAAAACAACACACAAAACTCAACAAAAGCCTAGACCTAAACCCCCCATATTATACAAAAGCTAACTCAAAATGAATTGTAGCTTTGTTGAAATTCTAGGCTCAAGATGAAGCTGCTCCTGTCCAGGTCGCCACATCAGCAACCCGGAAGTTAGGTAACTTTCATGTGCTTGTAAATACTCCACTTGACGAAAAAGGCAGTATACCCAGTCAGTCAATCCCCAAGTGCCAAGCCAACTTGGGGGCTTCTCACCCCAAACAGGGTTGATTACATGGTCTCAGCCAAACATAATTTGTCTTTTCCTTGTTATTTATCCTAGAGAAGCTCTCTGCTTTTTGCCCCACTTGGCAGTTCTCCAGAACTCTGTTCCAGCAGCAGGAGATGGTCCACTTTCTGAAGTGTTAATGTTTGTTTGTATCACTTATTTTAATTATTTTTTAACACTTTTAAATGTAAAACTGTAAAGCTTTTAGAATATCGGGGAAGATCTTCAGGATCAAGAACTAGGCAGCAAATTTTTAGACTTTATACCAAAAATACAACCCATAAAAGAAAAAATTGACAAGTTGGACTTTCATCAAAATTAGAAGCTTTTGCTCTGTAGATGCCCACACGGGGAGGGTAAGATAAGCTGCAGTGGAGAAAATACTGGCAAACCCCTATCTCCTGAAGTATCTAGACAACCCAAGAATGCTAAAACCCAACAGCAAAAATACAAATAATCTAGTCAGAAGATGGGTAAAAGATATGAACAAATATTTCACCAAGAAGGATACATAAATGGCGAATAACGAAGATATTCAGTATCATTAGCCACTAGTGAAACGCAAATTAACACCACTGCATGTCGATTTACAAATATCCGGATACAAATTTCAATTTAACAAAGTACTAATACCATCTCCTCCCATACCTCCACTCCTCTAGACTTTGATTTAAAATGGTCTGGAGTGTGGCCTGGGCATCCAGAGCGTAAAATCTCCCCTCTTCCCTCCCCTCCACGGTTTTAATGTGCAGCCAAGGTTAAGAACAATTCTTCCGGGACAAAGAATATAGCTTAATAGGAATTTATAAAACAGAGCCTGAAGGCAGGTGAGGGAAGGTGCTGACTTTGGGCTGATTGATGGTTATCTTCACACTCAATCCCCAAATAAGAGAATGCAGCTTGTTCTTAGGATGTTTTTTATTCTAGCATAATGTCTAGCCAGGGAGTCAACTATTTCTACTCACTGGAAAGAACAGGATTTGGGCAAATTGACCAGGTAGATGAAATTGTGATGCCTTCCTATATCCTCTCTCCTCCCATTAACTTCCTTTTCAGTCTCTCATGAAGGTGTTAAAAAGAAAACCACAGGTCCAAAATGGCATCACTTAGGCCAAGTCCCTAAATCAGGGCTTAATACCCACTTTAAATTAAGAAATACAGTCTTAACTGGTCAGTCAGGAATTTTATTATCAGCACCAGTGAGTCAGCTACATGGGCCCTCTCCAGCCAATAAAGGAAGGTGAGGTGATCTGTATGATAAGACCCCCCCCCCCCCGTTTTTTTCCCTTCTTGCTTTTCTTGGTAATCTCCCATTACTGGCCTCCCTGACCCCTCCCCACTTTTCTTTGTTGTATCGTCAGCTGAAGATGGTATTTAAGGTGGTGGCTAAAGCCGTCTTGAGGAGTTACTCATTTTCCTGGAGTTATCTCCCATATACGCATGTGGTACACATGTTAATACACTTGTGTTTGTGTTTCTCCTGTTACTCTTTCATTACAACGGTTATCTGCTAAGAACACAGAAGGATAGGGGGAAATTATTTTTCCTCCTGTACAGCAACAAAAATTTGAGGATCACTCTTTTAGGCCACTGGTTCTCAACCTTACTTGCAAGTTGGAATTACCTGGGAGAGATTTTATTATTTTTAAGACTTTTATTTCTTTAAAGCAAGCGAGAGAGCAGGCACATGTGGTGGGGGGGGGGGGAGGGGAGAGGTAAAGGGAGAAAGAATCTCAAGCAGACTCAGTGCTGAGTGCGGAGCCGGGCACGGGAGCTCAATCAGGATCCGGGTATCACGACCTGAGTCGAAATCTAGAGTTGGCCGCTTAACTGAGCCACCCAGGTGCCCCCTGACCCCGGGAGATCTTAAATATCCTGATGCCTCATATCCAAAGATCCTGACTTGATTGATTTTTATTGTTCTGGGCGGGGGGCGGGGTGTGCCCAGGTCACGGGGATTTTTAAAGCTTTCCAAGTACTTCTAACATGTAGTCAAGGCTGAAAACTACTAGTTTAGGCACTCATCCTCCCCTGTCTTTAACAGAGATAGCAGCTATGTTTTGCCACACAGATCTTTAGGACTCAAGACTGAATGATTTCATAGGAGAAAACTTCACAGGTAGGAGAGTGCGGAGAGTCCCATCTAGTTTCTCCCAAATTGCTGATGACTTCGTATGCTTTCAGTGCTTGGAAACTTTTCCACTCAGTACCATTACCAGGGTACCAGCACAATACCCCCTTTCCCTTACAAAATGGATTTGTCTATTCTGAGCCCACAAGACCTTTCCTGACCCCCCCCCCCCATCCAGTTGCCATGTAAACTGCCTACGTCAGTGGTTCTCGAAATCTGTTGTATATTAGAATCTCTTGGAGACTTTAAAAAAAAAAAAAAACCAAAGCCTGGGCCCCTTCCCCGCAAACAGTCCGATGTGATGGGTCTGGGGCACAAACCGGGCACCGCGATTTTTAAGAGTCCTTGTTAATTCGGATGTTCAGCTAAATTTGAAAACCGCTGGCTCCAGTGGTGCTTTACTTAGCGATGGGAAACTGACTTTGGGTACACCATCTTTTTGAATTGCCACAAGGGAAGCAGTCATGCAAAACGTGTCTCACGGTCAGGCTAAGGACTCCCACCACACGGTGACATGTCTCCAAGCGCCATGGAGAATGTCTATATGTGAGTCGTTACTGGGAAAGCGGTCTCCCACACTCGGATGGCCCCCTCTCACGACACAGGCCCCTACGGAGGACCACCGTCTCCTGTGAGAACGATCCAGAATTCCAGGCCATGCCAGCTCTACAGATGTGCAGAATGGAAGGTAGCTCTTATGCAAAACAGGGACTTGCAGCTCATCAACTCTCTCCCTCCTAGTGGGCAAACTTTACACCATCACCAACTGCAAATTAAAGAGAAACTAATTTAAGTACTAACTGCCTCTACGTGAACTCCTGAGGGGGTTGATGTTTGCGATCCCACCTCCAAAGCCGGCTGCCCCCTGTGGGCTGCCATTTTCCTCAGATGTGCTTAACTATGCAGCCTTCTTTTGAAGGTATCTGCTTGTGATCATTTCCAGACTCCACAGCAGTGGAAGACATTTTCCCAAGTCAAAATCTCCTCTCCACCCTTTCCGAGGGCACTTTCAGTTTCAGTGCCTCTGAGAGGAACCACAGCTCCTGGCAGCAATCCTTAGGGAGGTTTGGAAAAGAAGTTGAAATAACAGTCATAAAAGAGAATCATATGGTTTGCACTCTGATTAAAAGTCCATCCTCTTGCTGAGAGGGCTGAGTGCCAGAAGATGAGTCACTCTGATGAGCGCGATGGATGGCAATAGCGAGGGGCAGGATGTAACAGGGGCTCCCAGAACCCCGGCTAAAAGCAGGCAAACCAGTGGGATGAATGCTTGTTGCCCCAGATTTTCTTGGGCCGAGGGATTAGGAAGCAAACATTTAAAACATCTGGGAGACACTGTGGTGGTTTTGCCCAGCTGAGCCCACTGGAAGCTCTTTCCACATGCCGATGGTGATGTGTAGTCAATAAAAATGTGGTTCAGAAGGAAAATTTACTCTAAACTTCCTGTTGGTTCTATATGGTTCTTCCCCCCCCCCCCAAAAGGGACAGTCTGTCCTGGGGTAAAGAGATTTCTAAACCAGGGAGTCAAACAATTCTGATACGTTCAACCTAAAGGCTCGGGAGACTCTGCCTGCAAAGCTGTGTATCCAGATCAGGTCCAGAAACAGAGACGAAGAAGCAACTGCATTTCATTAGGCGCACTGGCTTTTCTGGACTGTGTTTCAAATTCCAGGAAAGTTAAAAAAAAATCTATACGGGTGGTCTCACATTTCAGTGCATATCAGAATCCCCTGGAGGGCCTGTTAAAACACCACCACCCCCCGCCCCCCAGTGTTTCTGGTTCTGCAGCTCTGAGGTGGGGCCCGAGAATTTGCATCCCTAACAAGTTCCCAGAGATGCTGATGCTGGGGTGCCAGGGACCATACTCTGCAAGCCACTGCTCTGAGGATAACTCTGGGTATTTTTTTTTTTTTTAACCTTAAAGGATGACTTATACATGACTCTAAGGTCCAACACTCAAATACCTCTTTCTTTGTAGATATTCGGATCCCCAGTAGGTCAAGTTAGTGCAGGATCTGGAGTCACATGGAAGATGCTGACTCTGGAGGCCCATGATGTGACTCGTGTGACAGGAACCTCTGGTTTCACAAGCAAAACAGCAGCTGACTGAAAAACAAGAAAAATAATGTAGAAAAACTGTTGGGAACCTAAAGGGAAATACCAAACCCTAAATGCAGAAAGCAGTGTGTGTGCTGGGGGTGGGGAGAGACAAGGAAGATGAAGGAATGTTCTTTTGTGGAGGAGATGCTCATCTTTTACATGGAGGGCAGAACATCCTTGAGAGATTGAGCAGGAGAGTTTTGGTTATTTACTAATTCCTCATTATTAATGACAACAGGGTTCATGGCATTGTGCCGCATGACACATCTGATAGAATTTCCTAGTTGAAAGGTTTGTGATGTTGGGATGTGGTACCGGGGGTGGGGGCGGGGGGGAAGGTTCGTCTTCCCCGAAGGTTTAAATTTGGACTTGACCCTTGTTTATTGGTCAGCCAGGACTGGTTTTACCTAGACTCTCCTAGATGCAGAAAACTGGATTCAATGACATCTCAAGTTCCATTTCTCCTTTCTGTAAACAGGTAAAGAAATGAATGCTTCAGTAGGAAGCTCCACATTGTCTCTCTTACCCTTCCCCACAATCTCCTTCTGAGTCTGTGAAAACTATTCTACAACTCTATGCTGTGGACAACTGAGAACAAAACAGTTCTTGCCTACAGACGTGCGAATTCGGTCTCTCCGGAGGGCCCATCATCTTGCCTCCCCCACTGAGGAAGAGACAGGTTTTGTCTCTACATTTCTGCACTGCCCTTCTGACGCCAACCACCCGGAGTTAGTGCCGACTGCACAGGTTAAGGGCACAGTCCCCCAAGACTGTCCTCACTTCAGATGCCAGCTACAAGTTCAGTGGTCCCCGAGCCACCTGCACATCTGACCAATTAGCTACAAATTGGATTCCCAGTCTCCCTCACGTTCAATGATTCACTAGAATGATTCACAGAACTCAGGCAACTTTTCTACTTAGGATTACACTTTTATTGTCAAGGGTACAAGGAGGACCCACAAAGGAACAGACAGACACCGAGGGTGAGGTCTGGGAGGATCTCCAACACAGAACGACTGTGTCCTCTCCCCAGGGAATCAGGGAATGTCACCCTTTCAGCGCACATAGGTATTCACTGAAGGGGAGATTTTGCCACCCCAAAGTATGTCCCTTTGGCCTAACGATTACCTGGAGCTAAAGGCAATCCAAACCCAACAGTTTCAGGAAAAGCTCTTTACTTCCTCCCCAACTAACTAAATTTACCATGGAAAGGGGTCTGTTCCAGGAAGAGCGCTATTACCAGAGATACTTCACTTAAGAAACATATCTGAATGGGGCAGCCTTTGTTTTCCAAACATCTCTCCATTCCTGTGAATGGCCTTTCCCCCGTTTGTAGCCACACAGCCAGGCCCTTCTCCTGGGCTCAGGAGGTTATTTAAATCTGTTACCTGACTGCCCTGTGGGGCTCCAATTTTTATAGGCATCCCATACATACAAAATTTGTTTTTCTCCTGTTAATCGGTCTTATGTCAACTCACTAGACCAGCCAAAGAACCAGGTAGGAAAGAAGGGAAAATTGTCCCGCCCCCACATCACCAGGCAGGAAGCTCATTACATAGGCCACAGGACGGAACTCAGTATGCAGCTCCCTCCCCTCCTGGAAGGCCGATCTGCTATCACCTGGTTCAAAGCCCCAGCCTTCCAGTCACTTGGTCAGTCTAATCACATGATTAGCCTCCATATGGAGTCATGGCCTTAGCATAAAACCAGGTGTGGTCCAAGGGCCCATCATAGGCAACGGAGCCATTTCTACCAGGAAATTCCAAGGGTTTCAAAGTTACCTCCCAAGATCTACGAAACAAAAGTCCAACCAAATTCTTCATGGTACAACAGCCCCCATTTGCACATTTTAATATTCTTGATCTATAAATGTGCCTGTTCTTTGTTCTTTTGGTTACAGCATCTGCCGGTTTCCTCTGAGTCTTAAAACTTAGTTACCTATAGCAGGAGGGCGGGGTACCCTAGTTGGGCAGGGGACAGTCGTGTGGGCTGTGAAAGAATTCACCCGAGGCGGAACAAAGGAGATGGGAGTTTATTGAAAACACGGCAAGGGAGCAAGGGCAGGACAGCGGAGGAGGGGCTCTACTTATGGGGGGGAGCGAGGGAATATGCCGATATATGGAATTTTCCTTCTTGGTAACTGCCTGGTTGTAAGTAGCCCATGGGTCAGTTAGGGCTTATGGCTCTTTTGAGGTGGGTCACCTAATAAGCCTGTTTGCTTTCAGCCCGGTGGTCACTGTGGGCCTTTTTGCCTTGCTCAGCTCTCCATGGCTCAAACCTGTTGCCTGAAAGTGGCCTCTACAAGGACTGTCAGCAATGTTCTTGGGCCACCCCCTCATGCTGTACTGAAGCACTCAAAGCCCAGAGATAAGTGAGGGGCTCTGGTGCCCCACAGCCAGGTTGGGGGTGCTGACCCGGGACTGGAATTTCTGCTTCCAGATTTCTGCTGTATGCTTTGTTAGTAGGAAGGAAAAAATTTTCCATCCAAAAATCAACAGTTTAATAACATGTATACCACTCTATACTTGGGAGAAACCCAGAAAAACCGAGTAACTCCCCCCAATGGCCCGAGACACCACCTTCAGAATCATTCCCAGCTAAAGACAAGAGATGTGCGGGAAGGGAAGCCGTTTCTGGGAGGTTAGCCGCAAAGCTCGGTAACAAGGGTAGGGCTGGTTCTGCCAATTTCAGTGCCTTCTCCCCTGAAAAGTCGCCATCCTCCCCTCCTTGGAGCAGAGAGGGAGACACCCGTACGAGGGAGATTTCCCTTATCCATGTAAATGGCCTTCACCAAAGTCTAACTTGTACTTGGCTTTCAGCACTGCTCCAGTGTCCTGAAATACTCCACTCAAAATAATCCTTATGCCCAAGAGGCATATTTTGGAGCGGCATATTCAGCTCCCCTTTATGTTCTTCACCAGCACGTGTATGCGACATGGCTGAATCCTGTATTCCTCTCCCCACCCTTCTCCATACATGCTTGGCTCCCCGAAGGGAAGGCCATCCAAACCCTATTTACCCTAGGTAGGAGCTCTCTGCTTTTCCTGGCTCTTTAGGTCATGAACCTGTTGTGGATGAGGGTAGGGTCTCGTTCTGCTTTTTACCGGTATCACCTAAGATAAGTCCACTGGCATGTGGAATGTGCTCAATAGAAAAGTGTTCACAAAAACCCCTAATAGCTACATGCCTAAATGACAAATAGCATGTAATGGTGATCAACATTCATAGGACATTGGCTACATGCCTGGAAATTACTTTTCTTGCATTATCACATATAAAACTCACAGCAACTCCACAGAATAGGTACAGTATTATTATTGCTACTTATAGATGAGAAAACGGAGGCTCACAAAGTTGAAAAACTTACCCGAAGTCACCTAGACAGAAGGTAGCAGAACCTGGTTTGTTTCCCAAGTTAAGCTTTTAACCTCTAGGGCAGCATTTTGTAAATTGGAGTGTTCATCAGAATCACCTGCAGGGGTAGTCAACACCCAACCTCCGTGGAGTGGGATGCGGAGTTTGCGTTTCTGGCAATTTCTCTGGGGATAATGATGATGCTGGCTCAGAGTCCACATGTGAACCACTGATCTGGGTGCTGCTAGTGTGGCAGGATTTCTCTGCCTTTAGTGTCCGAGGTTCTCGGTCAAGCCGCTTTGAAGAAGGAAGAGATAGACCAGATGAAGAGTGGTGAGCAGCAAAGCAAAGTTTACTGGGCGATAACACAAAGCTCCTGAAGAAGGAGGGGACCGGAGAAGGTTGAGGTTGGAGTTTCTAAGTCTAGGGGTTTTCATGAGATTGTTGGCGGGCTGTTTTAATCCGATGAACCTTCCAGCCTGTCACCCAATCAGGTTTTGTCCACGTGCTCATCTATCCACAGATCAGGTAGGTAGTTGTTTACATGGGAAAGGGTGGGGGGCTCCTTCCAGGGTGGTGTAGAATACCATGATGGGGTCCTTTTCCTCTCAAGGGTAGTTTCCTCTTAGGTCGGGGCCCCTTGCCCCTGCCTGCCTTTCTTCCGAGTATCCTCCATTACTATTGAACACAGGGCAACACAAACGAAGAGCAAATGAAGGCCAAGTTCTAAACACCAAAGCCTTCCTGTACCTTTTCCATTTTTACCAAGCAGACACAAGCAACCCAGGTTTCTTCTTTCATTGTTTATTAAGCATATGATGGGATTGGGGCAGAGCTTGAAATTAAAGGAAAGTAAGTGTAGAGGCTAGTTTTAGGCCAACAGGCTTGAGCAATGGAGTGTAGAAAGGGCCCATCCAGTGACCTCCCCCCCCCCCCGCCAAAACATCCCTAGGTCCTAACTCACCAGTGGGCTACTTACACCCAGGCACAGTTCCCAAAAAAGGGAAGGTTCCATAGGTCGCCATACCCCCTCACTGTCTCCCTTTAAAAACAGCCCCCACCCACGGCCTCACTGCAGAAGCTTCCCCTCCGCTGTCCTGCCCGCCACTCCCTTGCAGGTGTACTCAATAAACGTCTATCTCCTTTGTTCTGCCTCAAGGGGTGAATTCTTTCACCGCCCCACATTTGGGGGCTGCCATCTGATCGGAGAGACTCCACAATTAGACACCACAGGATGTCCTTTAACAGATGGAAAAAAAAAATGCCAGTAAAGTTAGCTATTTCTGTGCAGATTTCAAAACTGAAACATGGGGTTGGTTCCTATCAGAGCTTCCTATCAACTGTGTATTCTGTGAAAATGATACAGTGGAACAAGGAAAAACTCATTTGAAACTCTTTTCTATCCAAGCCTGTGCCAACCAGGGAGAGGGTGGGGGGGGGGTGGGGGGATCAGGGTTACCTGTAGTGGCCTTTAGGGGGGAAAAACGTGTGCTTACCTGCACAAGCCTTTTTGCAAAAACATAGCCTCCAGCTGTGACATTATAGGCCTCTGCTGCTCGCTGACCGAGGTCCACATAATACCCCTAATCCTTGTGAGTTGGTGAATGGATCCGGATTGTTGGATTAAATATCAAACAGATGCTGGAACCATTCTCTAAACAAGTGCCCACATTGACCAAGGAAGAATCTTTAGTTTAAAAGAACCAGCCATTTGAAAGTGCTGGTTCTCAACCTTAACTGGAAATGGCATCACCTGGGGAGCTTTTGTCATTTTTTTTTCCCCACCCCCCCCACAATGCCTGGGCCACAGCCCAAACCAATTACAACAGATTCTCTGCAGGTAGACCCAAGCATGGGCATTTTTGAAGCTTCCCAGGTGATACCAATGTGCAGCCAAGTTTAAGAGTCAGTGTTCCAAAGCAGCACTTCTGGAATGTTAAATTGCATAGGATTTCCCTGGGGATCATGCTAAACTGCAGATTCTGACTCAGTGGGTCTGGGGCAGGGCCTGAGACTCTGCATTTCGAACCAGCTCCTACCAGTGCTGATGCTGCAATGTATCTCCCGTGTAAGAAAAGTAGCAAAATGACTGGGAAGGTTGTGTTGCATCGAGACTCTCCTGTTTGCCTGGACTCATAGCAAGTACCAGAAAATGTCGGGAGAATATCTGCTCTTCAGCCCTATGGAAAGTGTTACTATCTTGTCTCTGGTGAGGAGGCAAGGAAGTTCCAGAAACAGCTGAAATCCTAATTTCTCTTACCTAGCCTCACTACTATGAAAGGCTCCGGGATCTTCTAGAATAGCCTATTATGCCCCTCTGGATGGACTGTCGGAGCCAGTGAACCCTCAGCAATCCTATGTTTAGTACTACTCGGTGAAATCAGTTTTCGGCAGACAGGATACTCTTCCATATTATGTGCATAGGGCTAAACCTTGCCGATTATTTTCCAAGCAATCAGGCATTCCCCTCTCCCCCAGCACCAAAATTCTGTAAAATGTGTGAGTCACGTTGGGCATATGTTACTCAATGACATACTCTCTTCTTGCTTCTCATGCTAGCTGTTCACCAAATCCTGTCATATTCTTCCTAGTCTACCCATCTCAGCCTCCTTTGCTGTTAGGTGTGGTTATGTGACTGGATTTTAGCCAGTGGTATGTAAGTAGAAATATGTGTCTCATGCAGACCCGACCCATAAAAATCTCTCCCCATGCGATCTTTCAAGTACTTTCCCTTCCACCAACTTAGGGCAAATGAACGAAGCTATCTGGAAGCCATGTGTCCCAGGTGGCAGGGCCATAAGACGGACAGGGAACTTCCTGCTAATTAGGAACCCCTCTCTTTGACTTGACTTTATGAAGAAATACACTTCTTTTGTCTTTTGAGCCATGCTACCTTTTGTGATTTGTTACAGCAGGTAGTCACATTTTAATTACTATACCTTGCAACCATCCCAACCCCACCCTTCATGGAGATGCAGAAGGTGGGGATATCATTAGTCAATAGTCTATAAGGACAGAGAGAATCAATAGTCATTAAGGACACACAGTATGGTGTCCATCCCAGTCTGGGGAGCAACGTGTTTGTGGAGTTGAGTTTCTCTTCCTCTTCATGGATCCCTCTCTCTATGCCTGTCTGCTGCTAGACTGATGCAGTTGGGCTTGGGAGAGTCCTTCTGCTAAGAGAAGAGATACGGAGAGCCAAAGAAGAATCAAGGAGAAGTGAAGGGGATTGTGTTAGGTCTACTTCTTATCTTGGTTTTAAAAATGAGAATGTTATATGCAAACAATGAATCATGGAACACTACATCAAAAACTAATGATGTCATGTATGGTGATTAACATAACATAATAAAAAAAAAAAAGAATGAGAATGATGAAAAAACAGATTCACACGTTGTCCAAGCAATGTCACCAAGGAGACAAGGCAGGGATAATAACAGTGATGATGATGCTGATAACTGATATTATGAAGTGTTTAACACCTGCTACTGCTGTTATAACATTTTATACACATTACCTCACTCGTTCTTCAGAACAACCCTATTATTAAATACTGTTAATATTTTCATTTCACAGTGGCAAAACTAGAGGCCCAGAGAGATTAACTTGACCACTCTGAAAGTGCCAGAGCTAAGATGCAAACCCAGGCAGTCTGCCTCCAGATCGCACGCTCTTAACCACGGTCCTGTGCAGTTCCAGGGTCTGGGAGAGAAGATCCAACCACCAGTGAAAGGTATGCTTGTGTCTGTAGTTTGGCATTTTTGCAGCCAGAGAAAGCAGGGATCTGGCAGAATCAGATCCAACATCTGGGGGAACTTCAACACGTGTGGCATCATTATGAGAAGCGCTTAGGTGGCTCACACCGGGCAAACTGCATGGTCTATTTCTCACCATTGCTCCTGGCTGAGACCCACAGTAACACATTTACACAGAACCTCATGTAAACCTTAAATGAACGCATGCAAGCGTGTCTCAGAAGAGGCTCAATTTCTTCTATGCCTACTACCTTATATTTATGACTTATCTGTATCCTCATAATTTTGGAATTTTATTATCTTGAACAAGGTTATTTATACAGGCAAAAAGTATATGTAATATACAAGTATATTTGAGGATAATGAAAGGCTCATCTGTGTACCCACCACCAAGCTAAAGATAGACAACATTCCAAGATCTGGGAAGTGCCCTGTGTGCTGCTCCCTGGTCTCTTCTTTTTCTACTCCCCCATCTCTAAAAGGTATTCAGAATTATATGTTAATTACTTCTTTGCTTTTGTTGGAGAGCAAGAACTCTTGCTCCCTCAGAGGTCCTTCTGGCTGGACTAAGAATCACATTGACACAAGACAGATTAACAGGAGAAAATCAAATTTAATCAAATTTAATAGCATAGGTATGGGGAATCCACGAAGACTTGGAAATTCCAAAGACCATCAGGCACAATGAGGTCTATATGTCATTCGGAACTAAGGAGAAGTGGGGGAAGGCATCTGGGACCTCAGAGGCAAGGAATGCAATTCATGGGAAGATGAAAAAGAGTGAATGTTTGGTAAACAGACGTTTGCCCTGCCAACATCTATCTATAAAATCTATCTCTGGTTAATAACCCTTATTCTGGAAAGACCCTCCAGTTTAGATTTGTCTATGTGGTTAAGGGAGGGCCGAATGTTTTCTTGAGACTGCAGGGTCTCAAGTGCCTTCAGCTCAAAACTATCCACATGTCACAGTGGCCCATCTTGGGGCAGCCCACCTCGGCCCCCACACTTCCTTTATCGCCTTACCCCAGGGTTTCTCGATAGCAGCACTACTGACATTTTAGATGAAATAATCTTTTCTTGCGGGAGACCATCCTATGCTACTGAGTTGACTTATACCCCTCAAAAGATATACTGAAGTCCTAACTCCCAGTACTTCCAACATGACCTTATTTGGAAATAGGGTTGTTGTAAATGTCATTAGTTAAGATAAGGTCATACTGTAATAGGGTGGGTCTCTAATCCAATATGACTGGTATCCTGTAACTTCACATTAATGGAATCATACATGTACTCTTCTGTGACTTGCTGCTTTTTGATCAGTGTCAGGTGTTGGACATTTACCCAGGTTAGTTAGCTATAGTGTATTCATTTCACCTGCTGTATCGTATTCCACAGTATCAAAATGCCTAATTCCCCCAGTCCTTCTATCTGGGGAAAAGGTGGAGGCAGGGAAGTTTCTGAGCTGCCTCCTCTGCATTATGAGTTGAGTTTTTGTTCACCCTAACTCTAAAGGTGAAGCTCTTCAGGGTCCTAGCTTTATAGAGCGTTCTATTAAGGTCTCCACCTTAGCGTTCTCTAGGCTTTATTTTTTTCTTCCCCAGGACTCATGCAGCCTCTAAAACAGACCATGAGGATCACCAGACACCCCCAAAGTAAAAGCCATATTAAGCCTTCCTTAGTTCTTGGAATTCCTACTTTCCCTTCCCCTTCACTTTTGTAGGTTTCTAGCAGTGCCCTTATAAAACTCATTTTTCCAAGACTATTATCAGGACTGTTAGAACTGAAGTGCACTTTTTTTTTCTTCCAGGAAAGAAGAGAAGCAATTCTTGGAACAGACCTGATCAGGCTGGTAACCTTCAGAAGTCCTGGAGTTGAACAATAACAGATCTCAAGAAACAGTTAATGTTAAAAGCCAACCATTATCTTTCACAATGCACACAGAGCTTCTGCACAATCTGTGGGAGATTGCCCCTCAAGCATTTCCCTCACCCACTGCATTCCCTGTTCATTATCTAACTGAATAATTCCACCATTAGGCACACATCTATCCCTGAGCCTGGTTCCAGAACAATCTCCTTTTGCTCTGTGTAGAGAATCAGAAACACTGGGCTTAGAAGCATCATCTGCATTCTTAGGCTGAATTTACAGCGGTCACATGTCCTCTCTGCATTCTGTTGAGATTTCTAGGGCCATTCTGTCATTTCCAGGCCCAGTAATTTTCCTGAAGAAGTTTTACTACAACTACTCTGAGGTTTCCTTTTCAAAGCCACACAATGATGCCCGAAGCCAGCTCTGAGGCACCTTTCTCATCACTAGATTTAAATCTAAAGTGAGAGGCAACCTTTAAGGCAAAGTGAATACAACAGAACCAGGTTGGGGAGGGGGACGATGGCCTGATTACAAATGTTCTGACATAGTCCAAGTGCCAAAAACCCACAAGTCTGACTTCTACTCCGCTGGTTTACGTGTCTTTCTGTAAGCAGTCGGCTTCCTAAGAAACATGTGCTATCTGGCCTGGGAATTTCAGGGATCTCTTT
The DNA here is from genome assembly GCF_009762305.2 of Zalophus californianus. Classification (NCBI taxonomy): domain Eukaryota; kingdom Metazoa; phylum Chordata; class Mammalia; order Carnivora; family Otariidae; genus Zalophus; species Zalophus californianus. The sequence continues at coordinate 118,044,984 of NC_045612.1, read as the reverse complement.
TGGAGTTGATGAGACCTCACTGGAATTCAGATACAACCTCAAGTTGAATTCAATGTAATGTTTAACTCTTTCCCTGGGGGGTCCCCTTCGCTCCTTTGCATGTCAGCTAGCAAGCAGGTGATGGGTATCTCTTTATTCCCCCAGCTTTATTGAGATATAACTGACAAATAAAATTGTAGGGTATTTAAGGTGTGCATCGTGATGATTTGATACATGTATACATCGTCAAAGGATTCCCCCCAACTAGTTAACTAAGATGTCTAAGGTGATGGGCATCTTGACACTGCTCCTCTGTGGCCTTGATCAGATACAGAACCACTAGAGCAGTTCCCTGTGGCTCCCGTCACCCTTCAGACCACCTGCTTTCAGCGGATGTTGGAAAATAGGCAGAAATCACGATATAGTCACGTACTGTAATCCCCCTCTCCAAGGCTGCCCTCAAGAATAACCTTACTTTGCACACCTACAATAGCCAAAGCAAGACTCTAATCCCATGTAGATCTGTTATGACAGATATCCGGATCCTTGGAACCAAGTTGATCCTTTCTTAAAGTTGGCATGGCAAACATGTTACTGGCAAAAGCTGAGCAAGGTTTTGAACGAAGTGTGGGTAAAATTCTGTCATTTTCCTGCCAGTAACCGTCCAGGGACCTCTGGTAGCATGTATAATAAAGCCCTTATTGTGCTTTATGTGGTGTGTTGCAGGGTGGGACACCACACAGGTCATACCCTGCCGCCTTCACTCGCTTTTCTTAGACTTACGGTGATGGTCCTTTTCCTGGGAATGCTCTCTTCCCAAGTCCTTCCGTGGCTGCCCCCTTCCTTCTTACAATGCAGGTCTCTGACCAACACCGATTTACAGAAACGCCCTCCTAGACCACCCCTTGTCAAATGCTCCTACGCCCACCATCTCTGTCTCTCTACACTTTTACCCTGCTTTATTGTTTGCAAAGCACTTAACCCTACATAAAAGTAGATTGTTTTTTATATGACTAGAAAATTATTATAATATTGTAAATAATAGTTTAACATATAAAATTATTCATTTTAGTTGGATTACAGTCTGTCTTCTTCACAAGAATCTATGCTAGGGGCTTGATTTTGGTTACCTCTGCAACCTGAGCTTCTGTTAGACTTATTCACTTAGTAAATGCTCAGTAAGTATTTGCTGAATAGTGAATGGATGTAAGGTATGAATAGAGAATTGGAATTAGAAAGCATGTGCTATTATTTAACTATTTCAGCCCATTTCCTGCCTTCATACATAGGGACCAGGTGACATTAATCTAGCCATTTAGGGGGTGGCCAGTGTTCCCGATGTGAGTAAGATCATGTTTACATGAGAACACAGTTGTCTTTTGAGCAAAGGACCTTTCTTTTAGCTTTTATTCATGATCAAGTCTCTCTCATCTGGAGAAAAAGAAAGAAAACCTCCTTTCAACCTATTTCTACCTTATCTCCTATCTCCAGAAACTGCCCCCTTTTCCCTCTTTCTTTAAAATAAACTTGTGTCTGAACTTTATTTCAGCATTTATTCATTCCCCAATACTTACTCCTAACATTTATTCATTTCTGCTCCCATTCTTCTTGAGCTCTTGGCATCGTGAGACTCGGATGACCACTCCCTTCCAAAAGCATCCTCCTCATGTTGCTGGCATGACGCCAAGTTTTTTTGGTTGTACTTCTAAGGCTCGGGATGATCCTTCCTACTCCCCTTGTTTTCTCTATTTGACCCCGAAGCCTAGTCCCTCCTCTTCGTTTCTCCCCATTCTTCTTCCTCTCTATTTTTTACCCATGTCATTCACTCTCTGGCGTGATTTATCCATGTACACCCCCCAGCCAGGGCTAAAGATCTATATGCCTGACTCTCACTCCACATCTTCACCTAGTTGCCACAGAAGCATCTCAATCTTTCTTTTTTTAATTTTCTTTTATTATATCATGTTAGTCACCATACACTACATCATTAGTTTTTTTTCGCATTTTTTATTGTTATGTTAATCACCATACATTACATCATTAGTTTTTGATGTGGTGATCCACGACTCATTGTTTTCATACAACACCCAGCGCTCCGTGCAGTGGATATCCTCCTTACTACCCGTCACCGGGCTAACCCATCCCCCCTACCCCCTCCCCTCTAAAACCCTCAGTTTGTTTCTCGGAGTCCATAGTCTCTCATGGTTCGTCGCTCCCTCCGATTCCCCCCGCCTTCATGTTTCCCTTCCTTCTCCTAATGTCCTCCCTGCTGTTCCTCGTGTTCCACAAATAAGTGAAACCATATGATAACTGACTTTCTCCGCTTGACTTATTTCACTTAGCATCACCTCCTCCAGTCCCATCCATGTTGATGCAAAAGTTGGGTATTCATCCTTTCTGACGGCTGAGTCATATTCCATTGTCTATATGGGCCACATCTTCTTTATCCATTCATCTGTGGAAGGGCATCTCGGCTCTTTCCACAGTTTGGCTATTGCAGACACTGCTGCTATGAACATTGGGGTGCATGTGGCCCTTCTTTTCACTACATCTGTGTCTTTGGGGTAAATACCCAGGAGTGAAATTGCTGGGTCATAGGGTAGCTCTATTTTTAAGTTTTTGAGGAACCTCTACACTGTTTTCCAGAGTGGCTGTACCAACTTGCATTCCCACCAACAGTGTAAGAGGGTTCCCCTTTCTCCACAAGCTCTCCAACATTTGTTGTTTCTTGCCCTGTCAATTTTTGCCATTCTAACTGGTGTAAGGTGGTAGCTCAATGTGGTTTTAATTTGAATTTCCCTGATGGCTAATGATGATGAACATTTTTTCATGTGTCTGTTAGCCATTTGTATGTCTTCTTCAGAGAAGTGTCTGTTCATGTTTTCTGCCCATTTTTTGACTTATTTGTTTTTTGGGTGTTGAGTTTGAGAAGTTCTTTATAGATCTTGGATACCAGCCCTTTATCTGTAGTGTCATTTGCAAATACCTTCTCCCATTCTGTGGGTTGCCTCCTGGTTTTGTTGACTGTTTCCTTTGCTGTGCAGAAGGTTTTTATCTTGATGAAGTCCCAAAAGTTCATTTTTGCTTTTGTTTCACTAGCTTTTGGACATGTATCTTGAAAGAAGTTGCTGTGGCTGATGTCAAAGAGGTTATTGCCTATGTTCTCCTCTAGGATTTTGATGGATTCCTGTCTCACATTGAGGTCTTTCATCCATTTTGAGTTTATCTTTGTGTATGGTATTAGAGAATGGTCGAGTTTCATTCTTCTGCATGTGGCTGCCCAATTTTCCCAGCACCATTTATTGAAGAAACTGTCTTTTCTCCATTGCATATTTTTTCCTGCTTTGTCAAAGATTATTTGACCATAGAGTTGAGGGTCCATATCTGGGCTCTCTATTCTGTTCCATTGGTCTATATGTCTGTTTTTGTGCCAGTACCATGCTGTCTTGGTGATCACAGCTTTGTAATATAGCTTGAAATCGGGCAATGTGATGCCCCCAGCTTTGTTCTTCTTTTTCAACATTTCCTTGGTGATTCGGGGTCTTTTCTGATTCCATACAAATTTTAGGATTGTTTGTTCCAGCACTTTGAAAAATGTCATTGGAATTTTGATCGGGATGGCATTGAAGGTATAGATTGCTCTGGGTAGCATAGACATTTTAACAATGTTTATTCTTCCGATCCATGAGCATGGAATGTTTTTCCATTTTTTTGTGTCTTCTTCAATTTCTTTCATGAGTGTTCTGTAGTTCCTAGAGTATAGATCCTTTACCTCTTTGGTTAGGTTTATTCCGAAGTATCTTGTGGTTTTTGGTACTATTGTAAATGGAATCGTTTCTCTAATTTCTCTTTCTGCAGTTGCATTGTTAGTGTATAAGAAAGCAACTGATTTCTGTGCATTGATTTTGTATCCTGCCACATTACCGAATTGCTGTATGAGTTCTAGTAATTTGGGGGTGGGGTCTTTTGGGTTTTCCACATAAAGTATCATGTCATCTGTGAAAAGAGAGAGTTTGACTTCTTCTTTGCCAATTTGAATACTTTTTATTTCTCTTTGTTGTCTGATTGCTGTTGCTAGGACTTCTAGTCCTATGCTGAACAATAGTGGTGAGAGTGGGCATCCTTGACGTGTTCCTGATCTTAAGGGAAAGGCTCGCAGCTTTTCCCCATTGAGGATGATATTCGCTGTGGGTTTTCCATAGATGGATTTTATGAACTTGAGGAATGTTCCCTCTATCCCTATACTTTTTTTTTTTTAAAGATTTTATTTATTTATTTGAGAGAGCGAGAATGAGAGAGAGAGAGAGAGAGAGAGCACATGAGAGGGGGGAGGGTCAGAGGGAGAAGCAGACTCCCTGCTGAGCAGGGAGCCCGATGCGGGACTCGATCCCGGGACTCCAGGATCATGACCTGAGCCGAAGGCAGTCGCTTAACAAACTGAGCCACCCAGGCGCCCCTATCCCTATACTCTTAAGAGTTTTAATTTGTCTAATGCTTTTTCTGCATCAATTGAGAGGACCATATGGTTCTTCTCTCTCCTCTTCTTAATGTGTTCTATCACATTGATTGATTTGTGAATGTTGAACCACCACTGCATCCCACGGATAAATCCCACTTAGTTGTGGTGGATGATCCTTTTAATGTGGGAAGCATCTCAATCTTTTTTTTTTCCCCAAAGATTGTATTTGTCAGAGAGAGAGAGCATGAGCAGGGGGAGCGGCAGGCAGAAGGAGAAGCAGGTTCCCCGCTGAGCAAAGAGCCCGATGTGGGGCTCGATCCCAGGACCCAGGGGTCATGACCTGAGCCGAAGGCAGACGCTTCACCGACTGAGCCACCCAGGCACCCCAGAAGCATCTCAATCTTAACATGTTGCCAACTGGGCATGTGCTCTCTCATGCTAGTGAGTCCCAACTCTGGGAATGGCACCATCACCCACCCACCCAGTATGGAAAAGTCAGAGATCCAGGAATCCCTCGTGATACCTCCTCCTTCGTGTTCATATCCCAAGTCCAGACAGTCATTAATCTGACACTCTGTACTCTGCTCCACCCCTATGGCCCCACCCCAGTGCTGGGCTCTAAAATAGTCCAGTCTTCCTTAAAAGCGACTTGTCCCTTTCAATCACTTCACTAAAGAGATCTTCTTAAAACCCAAATATGGTCATGTTTCAACGTTTTAAAGGCTTCCACTTGCTTTTAGGCTAAAATTCAAAATTCTCACCCTGGTATTTCATGTTCTTACTGCTCTCCCATCCTCCATCCCCGACATAGAAAACTTTCTGCTCCTTATGTAGCTCTCAGTTTATTTTCCAAAGAACCCCCTTTCCTGATTCCCAGATAGGTTAGATCCTTATTACGTGATTTCTTAGCACCTATCACAAAAGGAATGAGGTAATCCTAAAGAACAACTACACAAATTATGGTTTTTATGTATGGCTATATTCTAGGATGCAAACTCTACGAGGTCAGGAGTTTGCCTGTGGTTTTTAATTGCTTCCTAACCTTTTTTTTTTCTGTATCATGACACAAGTAGAAAAATGATATTTATAGGAGAAACTGGTATAACAAGAGGAAGAGGTTACTTCTGGCCAGAGGCCACCAACCTGTGGTCTCTAGCTGCCCTAGGCTCTTCTCCACCCTGACGGCTGGGGACACAAGTGTATTGGCACATGTGGGCCCTGGGCTAGATGGGAAACTCTGTGTTACATGAATACCATATCCCTAGGACTTGCATGATTTTTCTATTTTAACACACTGCTTTTGTTCTCCCCCCTGGAGTTATTTAAGATAGAGCCTGGAGGAAATTTATTAAAAGTAAAACAAAATTACCCAGTGATCATCCAGTAGGGCCTGGAGACTTCCACAGGTTAGGAGAGGAACAAGGAGATTATATGTCCAAGCCCAGCTGTGAGAAGAAAAGAGAGGGGCACCCACAGAAAGGGTCGTGAATACAGGCATTATTTGTAGTTCGCCAAAGGATCTCCACCATACAGAAGCCTGGACTATGGTACCTGGTTTCCATTTCTTATACAAAGCTCTAAGGGGGAAATTTGAGTACCTTCTACTGTTACATGCTTGGTTATATATTTATTATTAAATTGCATGCCTATATTGTATATTGCATACAGTGCCTAGGTTAAAAAAAAAAAAGCAAATTTGCAAACCTAGTATGACACAGATGAAATAAAATGGATCTTGAAAGTCTTGCTAATTAGGGTGCTTCATATTTTCATTTACCAATATCTTAAACGCAACAGGTACTTAATGTGAGTTTTACTCTTAATGGCAGTGCACACGAACCTTTGTTTCAAGTAGTCTTCTTGAAATTTTGGATTTCTCTTAGCTGATTTTTTAAAATTAGATTTGACTGGTTTTTATCCCTAACATAACTAATATAGATCTCATTTTCCCCTGGGGCTTGCATTATTAGCATTATCTGATTAATATTACTGTTTACTCGTATATTTTAAAGTCACTTGTCCATTTGGGGGGTTTAAGTGAGTTACCACTAGATAATACAATCTGTAGACACACTGAATGGGCATTTGTCAAGTCCATTATTTCACAATACACTGACAGCAACAAAATGAAGGTAGAGGGGCCACTGTCCACTCCTCCCCCAAATGGGATGCCAATATTTTCTCCCGATATCTCAGGGACAGGACAGAAGGGGGTGCCAGTGTGAGCCCATTTATGACATACTGGCAGATTGAATTGTTTCTTTATTTAAAAAGGGAAAAATAACCATAAATAACAGTTTTAATTCTTTCCCCTGCACTACATTAAAACATCTTGTCCAACCCTGAGAGGTATACTCTATTTTGCAGATCACTAGTCTAGACCAGGGGTCAGCAAACTTTGTAAAGGGCCAGAGAGTAAATATTTTCTGCTTTGTGAACCATACAGTGTTTGTTGCAGCTACTCAACTCTGCCATAACAGTGCAGAAGCAGACATAGCCGATACATAAATGAGTGAGCATGGCTGTGTTCCAATAAAGTGTTATTTATAAAAACAGGCGGCTGCCAATTTGGCTCATGGCTATAGTTTGCCCATCCCTCGATGAGGGCAGCAAAAGCCCAGTTTCTCACAGGCAGTATTTGACACAAAGATCCTTGCCCACAATTATGGAAGAAATAGTACAAAGTGACAGATGCTTTTAGGCTCAAGGAATTATAAGTGTAGCTAAGAGTTTGGAAAGCAGGTGCTGGTTTCCAGCTCGCTGAGTCAAAGCCCTGGAGGGTAAAGCACCAGGTACCAAGATCAAAGAGGTTTTCATGGTGTATATTAGGTTGAACTACATGAAAGTGCTGATTTTGACCATTATCGGCAAGCAAAAATGGCAGCTTTGTATTGTTGAACTTAGGTATATATATATATACATATATATATGCAAAAATAAAAAAAATAACAGGTTTTTATTGAGGGCTTACTACATTCTTCGCACTGGGCCAATATTTTGCATGTGTTATTTATTTCTTATGTCAGACTTTAAAGGTCACTCTTATTATTTGCATTTTGCCATAAGGAAAATGAAATGTAAACTGTTAACGTACCTTGCCCAAGGTCTCATGGCTAGAAAATGCTGGAATAGAAATGCTAGAACTAGACTCAGCCTGACTGAATCCGAAGTTCCTGCTCTTATCCATTTTTCTATGTTATGTAGAAAACAACCACTTTGGGAAGATGTTTGAGACTATGAACAAAGAAGGGAAAGGGCACAGATTTTTTTTTTTTTTACTATTATGTAAGTGAGCCAAATAGAGCCCCTGTACATTGGCCCCTGTATTGTTTACTTCTTCACAGCAGGCTGTCATCCACCAGCTCAAAAGCCCCCTTGATGCCAAACTCAAATTCTTACATATCCAGTTATTTTACATATGGCCTTCCCAAAAGCATATTATGACAGAATATAGACTCTTGAACAGACTGTATACCCAAATCATTTAAATGGTTACATCTGGAGAGTGAGGGACAGGGATGGCCCTGGGGGAGGAAGCAGAGATTTCAACTTTTATCTCCACAGTTTCATTTAAATAAAAAACATGCAAAAATTTAATATACTTTTTTATTATGTTCAGGTAGCCACTGTAGAGTACATCATTAGTTTTTGATGTAGTGTTCAGTGATTCATTAGTTGCATCCAACACCCAGGGCTCATCACAACATGTGCCCTCCTCAATGCCCATCACCTGGCTACCCCATCCCCCACCCCCTCCTTATTTTGACATGAGTATATGATGTTTTAATATTATTTTGTGTATCTCTACTGTATTTCAAAAATATTTTTGAAAAAATAACAGAAGGCAATAACTTGCCTGAAGACCTATCTTATCAAGCAGAGAAACTGAGATTCAAACCAAGTAATTTGACCCTCAGAGCCTGTGCTCTTTTATACTTGTGCCTCATGGAACATTTCTCCCTCTTGTGTTTTTTAAGAAGTGGACCCTTCTGGGCAGGTTTTGTAGGCAGGCTTTCTCTGCTTGTTAGTCAAAGAGACCTTGATATGTGCTGTTAGGTTAGGTGTAAGTGAGTTAATTTACCATGAAATATCTAACTTTAGTTTTCTTTTGTTTTTTAAAAAGCACCCCTACTTAAATTAATAATCTCAATATTACATTTCCACGTTCATTTGGCAATTCGTGAATACTACTGGGAGAATTTGGGTCATTACATTTCTCTCATGATTACAAAAACCATATCTAAACCTAGAATAGTAATGTAAATTCAGCAAAGACATTTTCTCACAGTTTAGTCATTTATTAACAGATTGTCCATGTCCTACTAGAGTTTGGCCCAATACAATAATAGTATATATTCTTCAGCTCCAAGCAAAAATATAGGTTATGCCGTTAACATCAAGTGCCATAAGGTTGATGAATGGATCCCATCAGATTCTAAGCTCTTCTAAGAGTCTCTATACATTTTCTGTCATGCTGAATTTATACAAGGATATAATATTTAAATCCATTATAAAATTTGTTCTCTGAAAAGAAAGAGAAATAAAAAAAATCTAGTGCCCTAGAGCTACAGTAAGTTAGAAAAAGTTACTAAAGCACTTTAGGTGTTAGGCTTATAGGTCTCCACATTGAGGATGGTGAACCTTTGATTTTCAAAGACTATTTATGATGAAAGGATCCTGTACTGCTCTAAGACGGATGGTGTCTATCAAAGCACTGAGCATTTACATTTTGTAAAATCCCTAAGAGGGCACCTTAACATGTGACTGCTAAAGGAGGTTCTGGAGTCCCTAAGTTTCCTCTAGCACAGTTTCAAATAATGCCACTGAGACATAAATAATTGGAGCCCTTGGTTCCTTTCTGTCCCAAGTATGTTCTACAGCAAACAGAATTCTTCGGAAAGGAGAAGAAATATTCTTCTTTATTAGAATTCTTTATCTTCAGGGATAGTTGCCAAAAATGATCATTTACAGCTAACACTACATTTTTTTATTTTAGGCTTGCAAGCTTTCAGTCTGATGAGTGGCTAAATGAACAGAAATTTATAATTTCTTGAAATTTAAGTTATGCTTTCATTTATGTGACTATCCTTTTGCAATCTGTTAGTAACCACAGGAGGTAGGGTTCCATATTAAACCAAGCCCTCAATAGGACTGATACTGTTCTCAGATAAGTGCTTCCTCTTTTGAAAGAGCTCAGAGGAGGAAAAATACAAGGAATGTTTGCAAAGATAAAAGATAGTCGAAGGTATATTAAAATGGAACTTTGTAAGTCAGATATAAAAGGCAATTTCAGGATTTTTCTCTTCTAGATTTTGAATGTGAGTACACACATGTAATATTTTAGATGAAATAAAGTATTCTGATTAGTCAAAGTTCTGGTTCCCAGAAATTTAACAAGACACAGATTCTTACTTTTAAGGAATCAGGATTCAGGAAGGTAATATTAATGCTGTTCTTGAATAGAGTATAATAACTAGAGTTATTCAGTTCTTGCTATGTGCTAATCACTTTAGAATACTCTCTTTTAGGGGCGCCTGGGTGGCTCAGTCGGTTAGGCAGCTGCCTTCGGCTCGGGTCATGATCCTAGGGTCCTGGGATCAAGCCCCGCGTCGGGCTCCCTGCTCAGCGGAGAGCCTGCTTCTCCCTCTCTGCCTGCCTCTCTGCTTACTTGTGCTCTCTCTCTATCTCTCTGTCAAATAAATAAAATAAAATCTTTAAAAAAAAAAAGAATACTCTCTTTTAATATTATACATACTGTTAAACATGGTTCCATTGAAAAATATACTTTAATTTGTCTTTAGGAAAGACAAGATGGACTGATTGATAGAGTTCTTCAAGGATTAAAATGACTGCTAAGTAAACCTATTACAAATAATGAAAAAGTGAAGGAAAATATTGACAAGAGAACTACATAAAAATTAAAATAGCAGGCGTCACCTGGCTGGCTCAGTTGGTGGGGCATGTGACTCTTGATCTTGGGGTTGTAGGTCTGAGCCCCATTTTGGGTGTGGAGATTACTTAAAAATAAAATCTTTAAAAAAATTTATAAAATAGCAAGTATGTTAAAAATTAAATAAACTTTAGGAGTGCCTGTGTGGTGCAGTCGGTTTGAGGGTCTGACTCTTGGTTTCTGCTCAGGTCATGATCTCAGGGTCCTGGGATCGCCTCGCCTCAGGCTCTGCGCTTAGCATAGAGTCCGCTTGGGATTCTCTCTCCCTCTTCCTCTGTCCCTCTCCCTGCTCTCTCTTTCTCTCTCTAAAATAAATAAGTAAGTCTTTTTTAAAAAAAGAGAGATGAGTCTACTTCTCTCTCCTCTTGAAGTTGGGCAGGTCTTTGGGACCATCTTGACAAATGGAATGTGATAAAAGTGATGCTGTATGATTTCTTAAGACAAGCTCATGAATGGCAGATTAGCTTCTCTCTCTCTTTCTCCCTCTCCCTCTGCCACTCCCCCCTCACTAAAAGAAATAAATACATCTTTTAAAAAAGTAAATAAATTTTAGGGGCACCTGGCTGGCTCAGTTGATAGAGCATGTGACTCTTGATCTCAGGGTCGTGAGTTCAAGACCCACACTGGGCACAGAGCTTACTTTAAAAAGATTAAATAAGTTTTAGTTTCATTATCTTTTTCAATTTTACAGGTATCCCACTGTGAGTCACCAAGGAAACTGATACCATAAAGTACATACAGAAAAAATGTACACAGGAGCGCCTTCAGCCTCTGGTGAGAGTGAGTTAGATGATAAGGATCAACAGTCCTACTGATATATAAAAACCTTTTACAAATGAATAAGAAAAAGACAGACAATGCAAGGGAAAAACAGGAAAACCACTCAAACAGGCACATCCCAATAAAGGAAAATGAAATGGTCAAAATCATATGGAAAGGTGCTCAACCTCACTGGCTACTGGGTAAATGCAAGTTGAAACCACCACAGGACGCCACTACCTATGCATCAGAGTGACAAAAATAAAACATCTGATTATCCACATGTATCAGGATGGCAAAAATGTTAACAATATATGGCTTTGCCAAATATTACCAAGGATATGGAGCAATGAGAACTCTTACGCACAGCTGATGGGAGTATACATTGTAAAATCATTTTCGAATAATGTCTGACAGTAAAGCAGAATGTGTGCACAGCCTATGACCTAGCAATTCTATTGTTGGCTCTCTGTGTCCCACAGGCACAGCCCCATGCATGTAATGCATGCTTACGTACACCAAGAAACATGCTCTAGAATGTTTCCAACAGCACTGTTAGTAGAAAGCCCCAAACAAGAACAACTCAATAGAAGAACTGATAAACAAATGGAGTAGATCCATACCATACTATATAGCAAGAAAATGAATGAACTACCCCTCCATACAACAGCATGGATAAATCTTAAACACAAGAAGACTGAGCTAAAGAAGCCAGACTACCTACTGTATGATCCCAATGACACTTATTTCAAAAAGAGGCCAAAATTGAACCACTATTATACGGTACAATAACAATAATATAGTTATACATATAATAATTGCAGCATACAACTCCAAAGGAGGCAAAACATCAATGCAATGAAAGTCAGGCTAGCAGTCACCAGTAGAGGTAGGTTAGGATTATGATCAGGAAGAGACAGGTGGAGGCCTTCTAGGAGGCAGATGTCATTCTATGCTTTGACCTGCAGGGAAGACACACTGGTGTTTTTCAATACAGACAGTCCCTGACTTACAATGGAGAAATGTATGATTTCTTGACTTTACGATGGTGTGAAAGCTAGAAGCATGTGGTGGAAACCATACTTTGAATTTTGAATTTGGTTTTTTTTTTTTTTCCCAGGCTAGTGACATGTAGTACAATGTTCTCTTGTGATGCTGGACAGCAGGAGCAAGCCACAGCTCCTAATCAGCCACATGATCACGAGGGTTAACAGCCAATACATTGACAAACATTTTGTACCTATACAGCCATTCTGTTTTGCACTTTCAGTACAGTATTCAATAAATTATATGAGGTACTCAATACTTTATTATAAAATAGGCTTTGTGTTAGATGATTCGCCCAACTACAGGTTAATGTGTGTGTTCTGAGCACATTTAAGGTAGGCTAGGCTAAGCTATGATGTTCAATAGGGTAGGTATATTAAATGCATTTTTGACTTAACAGTATTTTCAACTTATGATGGGCTTGTTGGGATATAATCCCATCATAAGTTGAGGAAGATCTGTAATTTGTCAAGCCAAATATTTGTGTCTTACGCACATTTTGCATGTTGTATCACAAGATAAAATATTAAAGAAATTATTTCCCTGGTATTTTAGAAAGGTGAGTTTAGTTCTGCCATAAATATTTAATGAATTCTTACAGTGTACCTGGGCCTGTGTGAGAGGTAGCTCATAATTTAAGCCAGGTGAGCCAAAAAAGAATAAAGACAGGCTAAGGAAGTTTCACTTCCTTTATTTAGTTAGAATTATCAACAGGAATATGGTCGGAAAACACTCGACTTAAAGATGAAAGGAATAAAAAAGTAGATGGCTGAATAAAGCCAAAAGACTGTAAAAGGTGCCAGGAACCTCTTATATCTGGGAGGAACTTTATTTGCTAATGAATTTCCCTGTCAGGTTTGAATTCTATCCTCTGGCTTGTTCGAAAATTGCTTGACTTCTCTCTCCTATTCTTTGTGCTCTTTCCACATTGCCTATAAGAATGTTTTCATTAATTTCCTTAAACTACTGAGCACACACTCCTAACATTTATTATTTGGAGGAAAATAAAAGAAATCAAATTCAGTCTATTTTGAAAGCCCCCAAGTGTTAGAGCCTATGGGGTAGATACAAAAATCAAACTTGAGAACTCTTGACCTTCCTCTCTCTGATGTATTTTAAAAGCAATTTCATGAATTTATATTTCTGGTCTGGAGGAAAAAAAAAGAACAAAACACTTGGCCACAACTAAATTTCCTGCAAACAGCTTAACACGCCATTTTGACAGCTTCTTCTACTACTGTAATTTATAACCTTGAGTGTGACAAGAGATTTTTCAACAAAGGTTGTGACTCTTTAAAAAAATTTTTTTTAGATTTTATTTATTTATTTGAGAGAGAGAGAGAACACAAGCAGGGAGGAGGGGCGGAGGGAAAGGGAGAAGCAGACCCCCTGCCGAGCAGGGAGCCTAATGCAGGGCTCAATCCCAGGACCCTGGGATCATGATCTGAGCCGAAGGCAGACGCTTAATCGACAGAGCCACCCAGGCGCCCCAAGGTTGTGACTCTTGAGTTAAGAAGTTGAAACTTTAAATCCTGAACAAGGGAATAAGTCTTTAGTTTGAATGTACTTGTGCATCAACCAGAATAGTGGCTAGAAGAAGTGTTGTAATGAGTCACAATTTACTAAAATTTTATCATGAGTAGCAAAAAAGACCAAATTTGAATGCAAATCCCTGAATTAACACAAGCAAACATATGTTCCACCACCGTAGCTAGGCAAGAGTGGGCAGTTAAGAAACTTGGAATAGATTTAATTGTCATGAAGATTATGAACAGGGTATGACTACTGAGATGAAAGTGCTCTTATCTCTGTTAAAATACCTTGCTATATGTTGCTTAAATATATTTTAAAAACATTCTCTGGAAAGCTTAGATAATAACTTCAAATCTTTTCAGAAAAGCACATCTACTATCCACACTAATTGTGTGAATCAGCTATGGTTGCTAAGAGACCACAGCTTTTAAATTAGTTCTACCTTCAAAGGACAAGGTTGGAGGAAAAACTCATTTTCTCCTAATTGGGAAAAAGAGGTATGCAGTTTAATGTTTAATAGTATAGAATGTCACTATTTGTCTCAGGATTTGTTTGTATATTGCCGCAAGTCATTGAGAACCATGTGTTCACTAACTCCTGGCCAACAATTTGGCACCAAGGAAATGTTAAATTAAGAAAAACTAATGCCTGTGCTTTGATTAAATGTACGCAGATGGTTAAGCTTTTTTTTCCAGAAAGATGTGGAAACTTCCCACATGTTAATCTCATAGCTGACTTAACCTTCTCAATCTAGTGGCCCTTACTTCCACATCCACTTAAGCCTTCTACATGGCTAGTCACCTTTTTTTCCCCTCAAGTTTTTATTTAAATTCAAGTTAGTTAACATATAGTGTCGTATTGGTTTCTGGAGTAGAATTTAGCGATTCATCACTTAACATTCAACTGACCCAGGGCTCATCCCAACAACTGCCCTCCTTAATGCCCATCCCCCATTTAGCCCACCCCCCGCCCACCTCCCCTCCAGCAACCCTCAAGTTTGTTCTCTATAGTTAAGAGTCTCTCATGGTTTGCCTCCGTCTCTGTTTTCGTCTTATTTTATTTTTCCTTCCCTTCCCTTATGTTTATCTGTTTTGTTTCTTAAAACATAACAGTGCCTGAAACATTTCCACCTCTAAAATCTTGGACTCTCGGGGCACCTGGATGGCTCAGTCAGTTAAGCAACTGCCTTCAGCTCAGGTCGTGATCTCAGGGTCCTGGGATCGAGACCCACATCGGGCTCCCTTCTCAGCAGGGAGTATGCCTCTCTCGCTCACCCTCCCTCTGTGCTCTCTCTCTCGCAAATAAATAAATAAAATCTTAAAAAAAATAAAATCTTGAACTCTGAAGCACCATCTCAGGTCACAACCTCCTATGGTATGGTTATCTCATTCCCTTACTCCTATAACAGGGCTTGAGAGAGAGTGAGGTAATCAAATTTTGACTCTAGGTTTCTGCCTTTAGCACTTGGGAAGATTGTGGAGGCCATCTACTGAGATAAGAATCACTGAAAAAGAAGCAGATTTTGGAAGAGAAAATGGTAAGTTCAAGTTCAGAAATAATTAGCTTAATATGCCCGAGAGACAATAAATCTATCTAGAATTCAAGAGAGAGGACCAGTTTGAAGCCATTGACACATAGACGATAATGAGGCTGTGGCGACTGGTGACATCATCTACGAAGACAGTAAAGATTAAGAGAAGAGGACTCAGGGTCAGTCTCTCGAGAACTCCAACATATAAGAGTTGATTAAAAGGAGAGGGACTTTGAGTAGCCAGAAAGGCATGGTATACATAAACCAAAGAAAGAGTGCTTCAAGAAAGACAGAGGACAATTATGTCAAGGTAGGTGGTGAGATGTGAAGTCAGAATTCTGAAGATTGCCCCTTGGATTTAGCAACATGGAGGTCACCAATGATCTTGGCAAAAGCAGTTTTGATCAGGCGGAAGTTGTGGAATGAGAATGTGAGGCATGGGAGGAAAATGAAGAAATGAGAATGGCAAATATTGAGTAGTCTTTTGAGAAGTATGGTTGGGAATAGGGAAAAGAAAAATGGAACAAGCCTGATGCAAAAATCAGATACCGTGAGGGATTTTTAATTGAGAGATGCTTAAGTGAGTTTGAATGCTAATGGAGAGAGACCTAGGGTCCAGAGCATGGGGGAGACCTGAGGCTTAGAGAGGAAAAGACATTTCATCAATGGAAATTTGGTTTGGCAAATTTGGTGACGGGCTGTCTGATTTCTATTTTCTCTTTGAAATAAAAGGAAAAATTATCTGCTGAGTTTGTGGTAGAGATAGAGAGCTCGCCTGACTAAATGTCATGCTTTCTATGAGTGGTTTGAGCAGGGCTCCAGTATCATTCCTTTGTCATGCCCTCAGCCCTTCCCCTTTTCAGGAGTCAGCATTCTTTCCAGACAGGCTTTCCCCATGGTGGCAAAATGGTGACAGAAGTTCCAGGCTTCACATTTGCATACCACAGAGTCCATAAGGAAAGAGGGTTTGTGTTTCAGAGTTCCCAAAAAAAGTCGTAAGATTCACTCAGATCGAACAGGCACAGTTGATGCACACATCCATAAAGAGATGGTCAGAAAGATGGCAAGTTCTGATTGACTTGTCCTAATTCACATGTTTGCCTCATGGGACTGGGAGAAAAGTACGTGTACTTAAGACCCATGGGTATTGAATGGAAATAGAGGATTATTTGAAAGGTGGAGCATGAGAAACAGATGGTGAGAATGAAAACAAGTGTTTACTACAAAAGAATAAAGAAGGGAACCTAGAAGCCTCTCTCAAGGGGGACAGAGAGAGAGAGAGAGAGATGTGATAACTATAAAGGAATGAAAATTAGGGGCGCCTGGTGGCTCAGTCGGTTAAGAGTCCCACTTTGGATTTTGGCTCAGGTCATGATCTCAGGGTCATGAGATCGAGCCCTGCATCAGACTCTGCACTCAGCAGGGAATCTACTTGAGACTCTTCTGTAGCCCTCTGCCCCTCACCCTGCTCGTGCTCTTTCTCTCTCTCTCTCTCTCTCTCTCTCTCAAAAATAAATAAATAAATCTTAAAAAAAAAAAAAAAAGATGGCGCAGACAACTGCCATCAGGTGATGTTAAACCATAGCAAGGACAAGAAAGCGTTCATTTCCTATAGCCAGGCTCCTGGAACCCCTGGTCAGCTAGCTGCACAGGCTTGTACCAAATGATTTATTAACTATGCAATAACATAACTGAGCTTTTTGGACTCACTTATTACTTTATACTGGAGAGAAGTTCCTGTATTTGCTTGTTTTTTAATCCTTAACTGTAACTATGTGTCCTTCTCATAAACACTGTGATTTCTATTCCTTCTTCAGATTTATATGCTACTCTTAATTGATCTCCCCCTTACTCCCACATCTGTACTCGCCCAAAGGATTCCCAGTGCCCCACCATAGTTAGTACACGTTTTTCTGAGAAGTTTTACTGTTTTAGATTTATTGTAAGACATTATTATCTACCCGGTCAAAGTATAGTCCTGATAAAGGTAAAATGCAAACACAGAAAGAACTAGATCAGTGTACATGCAAATCTAAATCTTCAAAGCAAAAGGAAATTCCATTATAGTACCAGTCACAGCTTTGTGTACCTCAGCGTTTAACTTTACTCTTCACTCATCTCTTTCACTTTATGAGTACCTGAGTAGTATATAATGTAACCATGGTTACTGGAATAAAACTCCTTCTATGTGTAAAGGCAGAGGCTAAATATATTTGAAGTGTTACACTTCTACATCTTAAGATTGTTTAACAAATTGGACTTGTTGCCACTGTTCTGCTTCAAATGGCTTTCGTCATTATTTGAAAGGCATGTATTTCCTCACCTAAAGTACCTGCTGGTTCAATACTTATAACATTTTCTTGATATCATATTTTCGAAGAAATTCTCCTTCTGCCCTACTGCCCTATTCCCTTGCATGGAATTCATTTCCAAGTAAATAGCTTAAGAAATGGTTTTATGAGCATTAAACAGGTAATTCTTTGGTACATTAATTTTGAAAGTTTTGGATGATAGCAAGTATGGGGAAAGAACAAATTTCAAGGTTGATATTCTCCACTCCAGGGAAAAGAAGGCTTTTATCCATAGATTCTCTAAAAGCAGACAGCTGTACAATCATTTAATAAAAATAGAAACAAACTTGAGGAGGAACTAGCCCTAAAAGGTGAAGGTCTGATTGTGATGATTAGCCCTGTCAGCCACCACAGTCTGGTGCGAGGTGCTGTAGGCCATCCCCGCTGGTCAGTAGAACTGCCTGCGCTGGGAGCTGAAGGTACTGAGTTTGTGGTAGAAGGCACTGCTGGATTTGAACACTTGAGACTTTTGCTTATCTCCCCCGCTGGGAGTACATGTTCTAGGGACTTAGGCAAGTGCCTTCATCTCTCCCTTCTTTAGTTTTCCCACTTGTATAATGCGATTTTTAGTCATAACATGTGACCTATTCATTTGTTGTAAAGACCAAAAGAGCTAATACGTGGAAAGTGTTTAGAACAGTGCCTGGTACAATGGGAGAGCTCAAGAAATGTTCCTTATCCATGTCAGAGACCATAAATTCCTGAAAGGTGGGACCCTAATCTCATTCCACTTTTTAACTCCTATAGGACCTACCATCTTGTGTTATCTTTAGTTGGGTATTTAATAAATATGTGCTGAGTAAATGTATGAATGAATGACAGGTATATGAGTCTTTTCTGACCATACCCCTCACCCTTCTGGGCACCCATTGACTATAAGCTAGACCTACATCATCCATGGGGTCAGTATTGGTACTATTCATGGTGATCATAGACAGACCCTGTGCAGTACAACTTGGCACCAGATTTCTTCCACTCCTGAAACATTGTGGGGGTAGATGCTTGATATCCTGCTTGCAGGTTCCTACACTGTTCACATTTTTCTGTAGCAAGTTGCAGGATAACTACGTTATATTTTCCAACCTTACTAATGTTCCTGGGCACGAGCCTGAAGAAAATTACATTAACTCTTTCACTCTAAGCCCACAAATTGTACTATGCTAAATGAATGCCACCAACTCTGAATGGACTGCAGGGGGACCACTGATGCAACTCACTGGCAAGTTAGAGAAAAACAAACACATGAAGGCAAAAAATATATATATCAACAAATATATAATGATTACTGAGTGCCAGATAGTGTATTATGCAAGCGACATAAATTTTCTCATTCCTAATACTCACAACAAACTTGCAAAGAAGATTTTATCATGGCCATTAAACATCCCAATTAATAAGTCCCAAAGGCTGGAGTGCAAGACCCAACCCCCACCCTAACCCATGCATCGCTTACTGCCTGTCTTTTAAAAAAAAATAATTACTGACCTGCCAATGTCATGCGTTCATTAAGTGGCAAGTCATGTGTCACAGAGTCCTAGTTTCCTCATGCATAAAATGAGAGTAATAATAACACTTGTCCTGCCTGACTCCCAGAATTGATAGGAGAGTTACATGACCACTCCTTAAAAGCTGTAAAATGGGGCGCCTGGGTGGCTCAGTTGGTTAAGCGTCTGCCTTCAGCTCAGGTCGTGATCCCAGGGTCCTGGGATCGAGTCCCACATCAGGCTCCCTACTCCACGGGGAGCCTGCTTCTGCTTCTGCCTGCCTCTCTCTCTGTCTCTCATGAATAAATAAATAAAATCTTAAAAAAAATAAAAGTTGTAAAATGGCACAAAAATGCAAGGTGCTATTGTTACTTCTGTTGTTGGTTGGATCTCATTGTCTGCTTATCTACTGCTGAAGAAAACTGAAGGTATGTAATCTTTGTTAATTTGCAAGCAGGAAAAGAAGGCTATGTCATGCTATAGCTTCTGTGTAGAAACCAGTGATGTCACTCAAACATGGGACATTATTGCTATAGACAGTTCACTCTGCTCCTTCAAAAGCAATTCTCTCTCTCTCATCCCTTTTTTCTCTTTCCTCTTCTGCTTCCTTGTTTTGCTTCATTCAGTCAACAGATATTTGCTCAGCACCTGCCAAGGGCCAGGTCTTGCTGGCAAAAGAAATAAAACAAGGAAGAAAACGGATGAGTCACTGCCTTCAAGAAGCTGACATTCCAGTGAGGGACTGTGGTACAAAGAGGGAAACTAGGGGGCGCTCTGGAGCACTTGAGGGGACTCCTTACCCAGATTCGGGGAGTTAGGGGAAGGAACACCTACAATGAGACCTGAGGATAAGTGAGCATTAGCCATACAAAGAAGGGGAAGGAGTGTGCCATTCAAAAGGAACAGCATGTGCAAAGGCAAGAGATAGAGTTGGGGGGCTTCCTGGGGACAGACTGTGCTGGGGCCAGGAAAGCCTCGGTAAGAGCAGTGGGAAGCCATGTAGGGATTTATGCAGGATCAATTTGCCAGTTTTCTGCTCTGCAGGGGGCTACCTGCTCACAGCTCCCCAAGTCTCCTGTGAAGTTCTGCTGGTGGTCCAGAACTTAGAGAAGATGAAGGAGGTTGCAGACCTCATCTAGGCGAGGTTTTCTCAGATAGAACTAAGCCTATGGTGACCAAACTGACTCGATTTATATTGTTTCTCTGCCAAGAAAAGAGAAACCTCTCCAAATAAACCAGTGACTATTACTTACGCTGGTTAATAAAAAAAAATACTGAATACAAATTTTTGTGCGAGGCACTTTGAAGGCACTGTGGTCTCTTCTTTTTTAAAAAAACTTATCCTTGAGAGATTTGATCTATTATCTCACCAGGTTATGGTAGACTTTTGCCTCACAATGACTTTTTCACTTCCAGCTTCTGAAAGGTGGTAAGATTACAATAAATGGTCACTATTAGTATTGATCTTCTTTCATCTTCTATTACTCTGATGAACTAGTGAATGTGTTTTGTTGTCATTTTCAGGGAAGTGGCATAGCTAGGAAAAATCAATTAATATGTAGTCTTTATCAAAGCAATGATTATTGACATACTGGCAAGAGTCTTCCCTACTCCAGTCCTTTCTTTTTAAGGACTCAAGGTCACATGAAATGATGGAATCTCAGTTTAGCCCACAATTAGCTGAGTGAACCTGGGTCCAACCTCAATTTCTTCACTTACGACAGACAGGTAATAAAATACCAATCTCACTGCGTTTTGTGAGACTCGAGAGAGAAAACTTGAGTAAGAGCACTTTGGAAACGGAAATGCCCTTTACAAATTTTATGTGTTATCACAATTGCTACTAAATTTGGAAATGCTTGGGGCGCCTGGGTGGCTCAAGTCGTTAAGCGTCTGCCTTCGACTCGGGTCATGATCCCAGGGTCCTGGGATCGAGCCCCGCATCGGGCTCCCTGCTCCGCGGGAAGCCTGCTTCTCCCTCTCCCACTCCCCCTGCTTGTGTTCCCGCTCTTGCTGTGTCTCTCTCTGTCAAATAAATAAAATCTTAAAAAAAATAAATTTGGAAATGCTTTTCCTCAGTTTTATTATTTCAAACCAGAGAACAATTGATTCGTGAATCCAACTGGTAATTTTTTTATAATCTTTTTTATTGTTATGTTAATCACCATACATTACATCATTAGCTTTTGATGTAGTGTTCCATGATTCATTGTTTGTGCATAACACCCAGAGCTCCACGCAGAACGTGCCCTCTTTAATACCCATCACCAGGCTAACCCATCCCCCCACCCTCCTCCCCTCTAGAACCCTCAGGTTGTTTCTCAGAGTCCATAGTCTCTCATGGTTCGTCTCCCCCTCCGACTTACTCCCCTTCATTCTTCCCCTCCTGCTATCTTCTTCTTTTTCTTTTTTCTTAACATATGTTGCATTATTTGTTTCAGAGGTACAGATCTGTGATTCAACAGCCTTGCACAATTCACAGCACTCACCATAGCACATACCCTCCCCAATGTCTATCACCCAGCCACCCCATCCCTCCCACCCCCCACCACTCCAGCAACCCTCAGTTTGTTCCTGAGATTAAGAATTCCTCATATCAGTGAGGTCATATGATACATGTCTTTCTCTGATTGACTTATTTCACTCAGCATAACACCCTCCAGTTCCATCCACGTCGTTGCAAATGGCAAGATCTCATTCCTTTGGATGGCTGCATAATATTCCATTGTGTTAAACATTGGGGTGCACGTACCCCTTGGGATCCCTACATTTGTATCTTTGGGGTAAATACCCAGTAGCGCAATTGCTGGATCGTAGGGTAGCTCTATTTTCAACTGTTTGAGGAACCTCCATACTGTTTTCCAGAGTGGCTGCACCAGCTTGCGTTCCCACCAACAGTGTAGGAGGGTTCCCCTTTCTCTGCATCCCCGCCAACATCTGTTGTTTCCTGACTTGTTAATTTTAGCCATTCTGATGGGTGTGATATCTCATTGAGATTTTGATTTGGATTTCCTTGATGCCGAGCGATGTTGAGCAATTTTTCATGTGTCTGTTGGCCATTTGGATGTCTTCTTTGGAAAAATGTGTGCTCATGTCTTCTGCCCATTTCTTGATTGGATTATTTGTTCTTTGGGTGTTGAGTTTGATAAGTTCTTTATAGATTGTGGATACTAGCCCTTTATCTCATAGGTCATTTGCAAATATCTTCTCCCATTCTGTCGGTTGTCTTTTGGTTTTGGGGACTGTTTCTTTTGCTGTGCAAAAGCTTTTTATCTTGATGAAATCCCAATAGTTCATGTTTGCCCTTGCTTCCCTTGCCTTTGGCGATGTTTCTAGGAAGAAGTTGCTGTGGCTGAGGTCGAAGAGGTTGCTGCCTGTGTTCTCCTTTAGGATTTTGATGGACTCCTGTCTCACGTTTAGGTCTTTCAACCATTTGGAGTCTATTTTTGTGTGTGGTGTAAGGAAATGGTCCAGTTTCATTCTTCTGCCTGTGGCTGTCCAATTTTCCCAACACCATTTGTTGAAGAGACTGTCTTTTTTTCCATTGGACATTCTTTCCTGCTTTGTCGAAGATGAGTTGACCATAGAGTTGAGGGTCCATTTCTGGGCTCTCGATTCTGTTCCATTGATCTATGTGTCTGTTTTTGTGCCAGTACCGTACTGTCTTGATGATGACAGCTTTGTAATAGAGCTGGAAGTCCGGAATTGTGATGCCGCCAGCTTTGCTTTTCTTTTTCAATATTCCTCTGGCTATTCGGGGTCTTTTCTGGTTCCATACAAATTTTAGGATTATTTGTTCCATTTCTTTGAAAAAAGTGGATGGTATTTTGATGGGGATTGCATTGAATGTGTAGACTGCTCTAGGTAGCATTGACATCTTCACAATGTTTGTTCTTCCAATCCATGAGCATGGAACGTTTTTCCATTTCTTTGTGTCTTCTTCAATTTCTTTCATAAGTATTTTATAATTTTCTGAGTACAGATCCTTTGCCTCTTTGGTTAGATTTATTCCTAGGTATCTTATGGTTTTGGGTGCCATTGTAAATGGGATCGACTCCTTGATTTGTCTCTCTTCTGCCTTGTTGTTGGTGTATAGGAATGCCACTGATTTCTGTGCATTGATTTGATATCCTGCCACTTTACCGAATTCCTGTATGAGTTCTAGCAGTTTTGGGGTGGAGTCTTTTGGGTTTTCCACATACAGTATCATATCATCGGCAAAGAGTGAGAGTTTGACTTCCTCTTTGCTGATTTGGATGCCTTTGATTTCTTTTTGTTGTCTGATTGCTGTGGCTAGGACTTCTAATACTATGTTGAATAGCAGTGGTGAGAGTGGACATCCCTGCCGCGTTCCTGACCTTAGGGGGAAAGCTCTCAGCTTTTCCCCATTGAGAATGATATTCGCTGTAGGTTTTTCATAGATGGCTTTTATGATATTGAGGTATGTACCCTCTATCCCTATACTCTGAAGAGTTTTGATCAAGAAAGGATGCTGTACTTTGTCAAATGCTTTCTCTGCACCTATTGAGAGGATCATATGATTCTTGTTCTTTCTTTTGTTAATGTATTGTATCACGTTGATTGATTTGCGGATGTTGAACCAGCCTTGCAGCCCAGGGATAAATCCCACTTGGTCGTGGTGAATAATCCTTTTAATGTACTGTTGGATCCTATTGGCTAGTATTTTGGTGAGAATTTTTGCATCCATGTTCATCAAGGATATTGGTCTGTCATTCTCCTTTTGGATGGGGTCTTTGTCTGGTTTTGGGATCAAGGTAATGGTGGCCTCATAAAATGAGTTTGGAAGTTTTCCTTCCATTTCTATTTTTTGGAACAGTTTCAGGAGAATAGGTATTAATTCTTCTTGAAATGTCTGACAGAATTCCCCTGGGAAGCCATCTGGCCCTGGGCTCTTGTTTCTTGGGAGATTTTTGATGACTGCTTCAATTTCCTCAGTGGTTATAGGTCTGTTCAGGTTTTCTATTTCTTCCTGGTTCAATTTTGGTAGTTGATACATCTCTAGGAACGCCTCCATTTCTTCCAGGTTATCTAATTTGCTGGCATAGAGTTGCTCATAATATGTTCTTATAATTTTTTGTATTTCTTTGGTGTTGGTTGTGATCTCTCCTCTTTCATTCATGATTTTGTTGATTTGGGTCATTTCTCTTTTCTTTTTGATAAGTCTGGCCAGGGGCTTATCAATCTTGTTAATTCTTTCAAAGAATCAGCTCCTAGTTTCCCAACTGGTAATTTTCCTAATTAAAGAGTTTTCATCCCCCTTTCCATGAGAATCCAAGAATCTGTGAGATATTGACTTTATTTATTTATTTATTTATTTATTTATTTGAGAGAAAGAGAGAGAGAACACAAGCCGGCGGGAGGGGCAGAGGGAGAGAGAGAAGCAGACTCCCTGCTGAGTGCGGAGCCCGACATGGGACTCGATCCCAGGACCTGGGAATCATGACCTGAGCTGAAGGCAGACGCTCAACTGACTGAGCCACCCAGGTGCCCGATATTGACATAGTTTAAAGAAAACATGATCACAGTTAGTCCTCTCCATTCTCCTTCAGATTCAATCTGAATACTACATCCAGAAAGAGAGTTTCAGAAGTTGAAAAAGTCATAAAAGCATCCCTAAAGTCTATGAGTCTTAAAAGTCATTCTTCCTTTTTTTTATTTTTTAAAAAAGATTTTATTTATTTGACAGAGAGAGAGAGAGAGAGACAGCGAGAGAGGGAACGCAAGCAGGGGGAGCGGGAGAGGGAGAAGCAGGTTCCCCGTGGAGCAGGGAGCACAATGCGGGGCTCGATCCCAGGACCCTGGGATCAAGACCCGAGCCGAAGGAAGACGCTTAATGACTGAGCCACCCAGGCACCCCCATTCTTCTTTTAAAACCAAGTATTTTGAAGACAACAACTGATGCCAATCAACATTACTGTCCAACTGCAGAGAACATATACTGAAGTAACACTCCAAAGGGTGCCAAAAGATATTAGATATAAAGTCAGTGTAAACAAAGTTAAACCTCAAGGATTAAAAAAGGTCAAGAACTGTCAAGATAATATCCACCAGGCCTGAGAAATTTTGAAGTGTCATCAGCTCTGAAACAATCATCAGAATCCTGTCAGAAAACTAAACCAGTGACAAAATTTTTCTCTCTATTCAGCTTTCAACCTGGGACCACAAATCTACATCATTGAGACTTCTTACCTGTTTTGGGTTGTTAAGGTAGAGTGAAAGTCAAAGAATTCCGTCCTCCTCTATCTATATATTCAATCATATACTTACACTTATATATTCAATCATATACTTATATCATTCAGTGTGGATGAAAGGCCATTTATTTTACATTTTGGGTTTTAGTCCAATACTACTTTATTTTGTGGCTTAAATTGTTCCTGTTTCGGCCATTGAGAGCATATTCAGGTCAGCTTCTGAAATTCTAAGAATTTCATGGTGCTTTGGGAAAGGAAAA
The DNA here is from genome assembly GCF_009762305.2 of Zalophus californianus. Classification (NCBI taxonomy): domain Eukaryota; kingdom Metazoa; phylum Chordata; class Mammalia; order Carnivora; family Otariidae; genus Zalophus; species Zalophus californianus. Next base: position 118,019,416 of record NC_045612.1, on the reverse strand, counting down.
CCAAGTGGGTGGTGGTGTCTAGAAATAGGGGCAAATGGTGGCCTGGGAATGAGGAGATCTCAACGTTGGTCTCAGTTCTGAACAACTGGTTTTATGATTTTGAGCCAATCATTTAGCCTCTTTGACCCCAAAAACCTAAGGCACTGTAGCTTGGTGGTGAGGGGCTAGACTTGGAGCCAAACATCTCTGCTCAAAGTCAGGCTCCCCTGTTTAGTGGCTGTGTTAAGTTGAGCAAGTCAATTAACCTCTCTGTGCCTCAGTATCCTCCTCTGGAAAATGAGGATGGAAATAGTAACTACTCCATAGGGCCGATACAGGGATTAAATGGGGTACATGATATTATATCTACTCTGTTTAGGACTGTGCCCAATAAACTGTGAGCATTGAATGATATAGTAAAAATGAAGACAATAAAACCTGTCTTCCTTTATTTCTTGGGGTGCTGTGACATATGGGAAAGGGTAATCTACTCCATCAAATTGTCGTTGCTGTTGTAAAGAATAACAAACAAAACCACAGTGTTCTATATTTTTCCACTAATGTCCTTTTGGTATTCAAAGATCTCATCCAGTATATACCACATTGCATTTAGTTGTTAGGTCTCTCTCTTTTTTTTTTTTAAAGATTTTATTTATTTATTTGAGAGAGAGAGAGAGAGAGAAACAGCATGAGAGGGGAGAGGGTCAGAGGGAGAAGCAGGCTCCCCACTGAGCCGGGAACCTGATGTGGGACTCGATCCCAGGACTCTGGGATCATGACCTGAGCCGAAGGCAGTCACTTAACCCACTGAGCCACCCAGGCGCCCAGTTGTTAGGTCTCCTTAGGCTCTCCAGTCTGTGACAGTTTCTCACAGTTTCCTTAATCTTAACAGTTTTGAAGACTACTGGTTAGCTATTGTGTGGGAATGTTCCTCAATTTGAGTTTATGTGATGTTTTCTCATGATTTGGGCTGGAGAAACAGATTTTGGAGGAAAAAAAAACAGAGCAGTGAAGTGCCCTTTTCATCACATCACATCAGGAGACACGTGATGTCCACATGACTTATCACTGGTGATATTAGCCTTGACTATTTGGAAAGGGCTGTCTGCTAGGTTTCTCCACTGAAAAGTTACTACTTTTCCCTTTTCATTCTTATTCATTAGGACAAGTCACTAAACTTAGTCCAAACCGGAGTGGGGGTGGGGTAGGTATCTAAATATATTATTTAGAACTCTTTTGTGAGGAACGTAGGTCCTTTCTCTCTCATTGCGTATTTTTATCATTTATTTATATCAGTATGGATGCATGGCTATCTATTTTCTACTTTGGGTTATAATCCAGTATGACTTTATTTTGTTGCTCAAATTGTTCCAGTTTTGACCATTGGGAGCATGTTCAGGTTGGCTCCTGTGTCTCTTTGACTTGCCCCTCTCCTCTTGTTTTTTTGTTTTTTTTTTTTTTTAATACTTCTTGCTTTCTGGACTACAAGATGCTCCAAGGCTCGTCTTGTCTTACCTTGTCTTTCCTGTTCCAGTTCTAGATTCAGCAATTTCTCTAAGAAGCTCTAGTGACTTCTAGTGGAGAATGGTAGATCCCTAACTTTTTTTTTTTAATTTTATTTATTTATTTGACAGAGAGAGAGAGACAGCGAGAGAGGAACACAAGCAGCGGGAATGGGAGAGGGAGAAGCAGGCTTCCCTCGGAGCAGGGAGCCCAATGCAGGGTTCGACCCCAGGACCCTGAGATCACGACCCGAGCCGAAGGCAGACGCTTAACGACTAAGCCACCCAGGCGCCCCGGATCCCTAACTTTTAACACAATGGGAACAGCATGGGCTCTGAGGCCTGGGTGTGAGTCATGACTCCCAGCACATAGCAGCTGTGTAGCTGGCAGCAAGTTCCCACACTGTAACATGGGGTAAGGAAACAGGGCACCTCATCACACTCAGCACTGTGCCTGGCACACAGGGAGCACCCAGTAATTGTCACTTACTATATTCGTTTCCTTTTGCTGCTATAACAAATTAGCACAAACGTACTGGCTCAAAACAACACAAATTTACTACCTTACGGTTCTGGAGATCAGAAGTCTGAAATGAGTCTTAAGGGGCTAAAGTTCAGGTGTTGGCAGGGATGGACCCTTCTGGAGGCTCCAGGAAAGAATCTATTCCTTGCCTCCTACAGCTTCTGGAGGTCTGCCCTCATCTCTTGGCTCCTGGCTGCATCATTCCCATCTTTGCTTCCGTCTTCATATTGCCTGTCTTCCTACTACCGCTCTGAGCCTCCTGCCTCCCTCTTCTAAGAACTCCTGTGATTACACTGAGTCTGCTTATATAATCCAGGATACTCTGTCAATTCAAGAGCCTTAACTTAATTATACCTGCAAAATCCCTTTTTAACATAAGACAACACATTCATAGCTTCCAGGGATGAGGATGTGAATGTCTTTGGGGGCCATTATCCAGCCTACCACACTGATTCTTTTTATTCTTATTTCAGGACTTGATTTGTCAAATTAAGAGTGTAGGAGAAAAGAACACTGAAAATTAAGGGAGTGAAAACTTCCAGATATTCATTCCATGACAAAAATAACACAGTTAATAATTATTTTAACTAACAATTAGTTTGGAATCTTCCCAAAAAGGTCCCAGAAAAGGGTGTTTTGTTTTGTTTTGGTTTGGTTTGGTTTTGGTTTGTTTTGGTTTTTGAGGTTGCTCGCCAAATTTGGCATTCTCTTCTTTTTGGCCTTAGAGCTTTCCTTGGCAGAAGGAACTCTCGCCTCCTGAGGAAATTTTCTTTTGTAGTTAAACCGTCTCTTTTTGTCTTCATAATGTTTTTTCTTCTGTTCCATCAAAGAGTCGCATGTTTTTCCTATGATATTTTCTGACTCTCTTCTCTGGCTCTTGTTCAACCTTCTCATTTTTCTCCCTGCCAAGCTCTCAGAAACTGAGTTGCACACACCAGCTGTCTCAGTTATTACTTTTTAATATTTTACTAGAACTCACAGATTAATTATTATAATATAGGTACTATTACATAAGTATTTATTATTTATTAATAAATTATTATTATTTTAAAAATTGTAATCACTACCTAAAGTCTTCTTTTGTTCTCCTCAGTTCTGGTGAAGATATATAATTGAAAGTAGTCAATTTCTTTAACCACCAAATGCAGTAGCCATTTCTTTGTTCTCTCTAGACATTTGTTACTATCCATTTTGAGACTCTTAAATTTTTTTCCATGCTTGAAGACCATGTGTGGTAGATGACATTATTGTTTACCAAATCTTCACTTCCCTTGCCCCCTGCTTTATTTTCAGGGGAGAAATAGTATTTTCTCCATCCCCCTATGGATGTTGGACTTGACCAGTGGAAGAGTAGGGCAGAAGTGACAGGGACTGAGCTCAAAGGCTAGGCCTTAAGAAGCCCTGAGTGCTTCCTCTCACCCCTCTGTGAGTCTCCAACTCCCGCCATGAGGACAATGTGCCCACAAACCCGCTGCCCCTCTAGCCTGAGTCAGGGAATAAGGCATGTATTATAGAACTTCTCTAGATACCCCCACAGATCTGCAGCCTAAAACAACGCAGCCCTGGCCAACGGTAGACCTGTGGGTGTGAGATTGGAGATGGCTCCATGAAGGGAACTACCAACTCCCAGCATCTGTGTCTCTAAGAGCTTTTTCACAGGCCAAACATGCTGAGCAGTTTACATCCTTGAGAGTAACCCTCAACCAACGACTGAAGGGACCGCTATATAATGCTCCTCTCCCTTGCCCCTCAGGCAAGATAACTCTAAGACCCACATTCTAGTCTAGCTCCCAGAGTGTCCCAGGGAACTTAGCTCCAGCTACCTGAGGGGTAACTTGCTTTCTAATATACTCTTTACTGGCTGTCTTCCCTTTTCTGCACGTCTTGTCCGAGAGTATGCTTCTGGGGACACATGCTAAGTGAATTTGATCTATCTTGTTGATATTCCACCCAAGAAGGCTACCTACTCAGTGAGACAACCTCTGGAACAAGAAGATATGGGAGCTGAGGAGAGGCTGGAAGGGGCCAAAGCTAAACCTCTCAGCATCTTCAGAGGCTTAGGCAGCAGCAAAGAGACCCTTTTAAAGCCTCCATCCCTCAGAGCTTATAGCTTCAAACTCACTTCACCAGAGAGCCAATATTTGGCTTCTTTGGATGCTCGCCACAGGGGTATCAATGATCAGACAGTGGTAGCCAGTGACACTATGACAACAGCCACTTTAAGCCAAGAGGCACTTGTCTTCTTCCTTGTCTTTCCTGCCTGCCTTCCCCTAGAGTTAGCTGTGGAAGTGGAGGGGGAAAAACCATGTTTCGGAGCTCATTAAGGTCCTCCCGCTAGCGGCAGTCATTGTCCCAGCTGAAACTTACGTTGTGGGCAACGGAGGAAATGAGTTATAAATCAAGTCTGAGATTGAAGTTTTAACCTGGGCTGGTCTTGAAGTAACTGAAAGCCACCAGAAGGTAGTGGAATCTTCCAAGATACGCATTAAGTGATTCACTATCTTCCATGAAAGGGAGATATGATAGCACATGGCTGAAAGTAGTGACTGAAGGAAAAATAAATCCAATCATTTTTATACCTCTTCTCAATAAACTGGTTATGAGAGTGATTTCAGAGAAGAATAAAACTCAAGCGCCCATGTTAGAGTGGTTTTAACCTCAAGGGGAAAAAAAAATGTCTGGCAGAAACTGATCTAATATTGAAACATAAATCCAGCTCATGTCTCCCCGTACACCATCCCAAGAGTGAAAGTCAAAATGTTTGTCTGTGAGGATGGTCACCATTATACTGGAAGTTCCCTAATGAAAGCTCTGTGCTGAGGAAAACCATTTGTGGTGTAGAGAAATAGTTACTACAAAATCCTCAACATTTTATCTTCAAATTGTTTCAACTCTTGAAGGTCAAGAATAAAAGCCTCTTGGAAAAACAAGATGAGAGAGTGTCTGTAGAGCTGTTCAGAGTTCTTAACCCCATGTAATAATATTAAGCCAAGAAAGCTTAGAATTATAAGGTTTAGTCGATTTAACCTTCTCGCCATCCCTGGAAGGAGAGGGGTATAATGGAAGGGCTGAAGGACAGGAACTCACCATACTCTGTAAAGTGGGGGTTTCACACAGATCTTCTCACAAAATAAGGCATTTTCTTTCAAAAATGAAAAGAACAAAAAGAGAGAAAATTCTTCCAAGAGGGCACAGCTATATGGATACACCACATAAAATATTACAGCCGGAAAAGACCTTAAAATGATATAATCTAAATTTTATAAATCTAGAAAGATAGCCTCTTGATGCCAAGGCTATCACTCTTATTAAGCACCACACGGTCACTTCAAGGAAAACATATTTTTAGAATTGTGGCCTCATGATCATGTAACTAGAAACCCTCTGCCTTTGGGCCACTAGGAAAAATAAGAACGATGTGATGTGGATGAACCTGCTTCTTTTATTTTTTTATTTTATTTTATTTAAAGATTTATGTATTTATTTATTTGACAGGGAGAGGCACAGCGAGAGCGGGGACACAAGCAGGGGGAGTGGGGGAGGGAGAAGCGGGCTTCCCGCTGAGCAGGGAGCCCGAGGCGGGACTTGATCCCAGGACCCCGGGACCATGACCCGAGCCGAAGGCAGATGCTTAACGACTGAGCCACCCAGGCGCCCCAAACCTGCTTCTTTTTTTTAAAAAAGATTTTATTTATTTATTTACTTACTTATTTATTTCAGAGAGAGAGAGCATGAACAGGGAGAAGGGCAGAGGGAGAGGGAGAATCCCAAGCAGTCTCCACGCTGAGCACGGAGCCCCACGTGGGGCTTGATCCCACAACCCTGAGATCATGACCTGAGCCAAAACCAAGATTTGGTTGCTTAACCGACTGAGCCACCCAGGCGTCCCTGAACCTGCTTCTTTTGTACAGCCAGACTCCTTGGACATTTTGTTTTCTAAAGATAAGAAATTTGACATTGTTTTGTAGATCACACTCTAACAATCCTTCTATGAGCTAGAGGAAGAAGGAGGTATGGATTTTTTTAAATGTCTCATTGTTCTACCTTCTGGATATTGTCCAAGCGGGGAGACATACTTTACAGAATCCTTGAGAAAATGTAATGGAAACTTTTAGAATGGAGTCTGTCTCAATTATTAAATTTGTGTCTGTGCTCATGCATCATTCCGTATCTGTTTCACTGTAGTGATAATAGCAAGTTGTCCTTAAATTAAAATGCATACTGTACTTGCCACCAGATCAAATGACTGAAAAGCCAGCAAGTATTTTAAAATTAGACAAGGCCCAAAGAAAAAAATAATCAGACTGTGTTTAGCTGTAGAGCCATATTTTGGGAGAGAAAGCAAGTAGAAATATTCAAAATGGAAAAATTAACAGAAGGTAAAAAAAGAAAACTGGGATAAAATCATGGATCCCATAGGAAAAGAGGGGGGTAGGAGGAAAGATAGGCAAGCATTGAAGAGTCCTTTTGGGGCCTTAATCATCAAGTGATTATGTTTGAAGGCTAACCTGGTTCTTCTCTCTAGAGCCTCCACATGTATTGTCTCTCTTGGGGAATGCCCCACTCCTTATTTTAAAATTCAGGCCCTACAAGCAGCTCTTGGTTCTGAGATAAGAGCATATTTCTTGCTTTTATAATACTATAGAGCATGAAACTCGATGAATGATTTTCTCTCTCTTCCAGCCCTAGTATCTTGTAAGCATGCCCAGAGGCTCATGTGTGATGGAACTGACTAATAAATATGATAAACCATTTTCCCAATGTTTTCAAAATTAGGCACATTGATTACCAAACCTCTAAAAGTATTTTTGATAGGCAAAACTGTTTCCTAGTAAAATTAGTCATTATTCTGTGGCCTCTTTTTATGGACATAGAAAATGCATCAGGCCCTGTGGATACAGCAGTGTGAGACACAGAGTTGTAACTGCTTTCCAAAGCAACCTGATTTTGCAGGAATGTGAAGTTTATGAGAGCTATCTTTAGAAACACTGAAAAGCTAAAGGGTATTTTACATTCAGCCATGGCTTAAGAAAAAAGCGAGTATCATTATGGTATTCTAAATTTTCATTTATCTTAGAGGAACCTAAACCAGAATTTGCTAAATAATAGACGTAGCATTCAAATTGAGAAGTTATTTCCCACCTGCTAAAAAGAGTAACCAGAAATTGTGTAAGCAATCTGAGTCTTAAAATGGTTATGTAAAAATTTCAAGATTAAGAATAGGTGCATCTGGGAAACAAGGGCATTATGAATAAGGGATGTTCACATCACTATCACAAACAAGCTAAGTACAGAAAACTCCAAAGAGGAGATATAATACCTAGACTATCAGGAGGAAATCAATGAAAGTGAAAAATAAGAAATCCTAGAACAACCTCTGGCACAATTTCTCCATATTTAAGTAGCCTGGAACTGAATGAGAGCTTTGAGGGAAAGGAGATAGCCCTCAGAGAAAATGTGAATTTAGCATCACTGTTACTTGTAGATGATATTTTTTATGGCCCAGTCCCCATTCTCAATGTAGCTATATATTGGACTGGATGACACATTGGTACTCATGGGACATATAAGCCATTGTGAGAAAGCTGAAGGAAATGATCAATAGTTGATGACCCTTTACATTTGCAGGTGGCACAAATTATATTATTTTTAGTCAGACATAGAAACGTTGTGAAACATATTTGTCAAAAAAAAACTTTAAGTTTAAAGTCATAGAAACCCAACTCAAAATAATTTAAGCAGAAAAAAAACCCAGGGGTCTATAGTGGCTGAAGGTATGGAGAAGTTAAGTAATTAATCAAATTCAGGGCTTTAAGAGATGTTATCTACATTCTGTCTGTCTCTCCATTTCTTGAAAGTTCTTCCCATGCATTGGTAAAGATGACACCAGTAAGTCAACTCATGTCCTGCTAGCTGAGTAACACCAGGAATAGGAAGTAGGGGTTTTTTTTTTATTATTTATTTATTTATTTATTTGAGAGAGAGAATGAAATAGAGAGAGAGAGCATGAGAGGGGGGAGGGTCCAAGGGAGAAGCAGACTCACTGCTGAGCAGGGAGCCCGATGCGGGACTCGCTCCCGGGACTCCAGGATCATGACCTGAGCCACAGGCAGTCGCTTAACCAACTGAGCCACCCAGGCACCCCGGAAGTAGTTTTTTTTTTTTTAAACATCAAAGGAAGATACTTATTAAACTGGCCTGTGGCAATATGCTCGTTCCTGAGCTAATCACGCAGCCAGGGAGATGAGGGACTCTGATTGGCCAGAGCTGCCAATTAGATATTTAATCCCACACTCTTAAATAGGAGCAGACACCAAGAATTCCAGGTATCTGAGGAAAGCCTCTAATATAAAATATTGAGACCAAAAAGAACCCCTCAGAGAAAAAGCAAGTTAGAGGTTACAGTACCTAGGTAGGGAGAAGACAATTAAAAAAATGAAAACCTTAAAAGTTTATCCTTAATCTCACTAGAGAAGATAGTGCAAGCATGAATCAAGAACAGGGTATTATTAAAAAGGAACATTCAGAAGATGACTATGCCTCTTAAATTTTTTTTTAATTGTAGTGCAGATGAAAACCTCAATAGTTGGATAAGGAGATATATTTCCAAAACTCTTCCAGAACGTAACTTAAAAAAATAAAGAGATAGAAAAATAAGAGAGAAAAGAAAATTAAAGAACCAGTCCGGTATGTCCAAAATCCAAGTAACAGGTGCTCCAAAAGAGAAAAAAGAAAAAAATAGACAGGCAAAACTCATCAATAAAATAATTCAAGAAAATGTTCAGGATCAAAGGGATATGTTTCCAATTTTAAAGAAACTCACAAAGCATATAGGGCAACAGATAAAGAGAGACACACACTAGGACCCATCATCAAGAAATTCAGGATCCTGGGTTTAAAAGGTCCTACATACAAGTCAAGAGAGATAGAGATAGAGAAAGAGAGATATATAAATAGAGAGAGACGGAGATAATATAAATAGGTCACATACTAATGATCAGGAATTGGGATAATTTTAGACTTCTCAACAACATTGCTGGAAGCTAGAAGAAAATGGAACAATGCTTTAAAAATGATTTCCAACCTAGAATTCTATACTGAACCAAATTATCAGTCAATTAGGAAGACATATAAGATTTTAAAAAACTTACCATTTCGTACTCTATTAGGGAGTCCCTGCAGGGTGCGCTTTACCAATGAAGAAATCCCTGAATACAGGACCCAGGAGATCCAACACAGGAGAGAGGTAAAGATGTTCTTCAGCACAGTAGCAGGGCAGAAGGCAAAGAAGGCAACATATCCAGAGTAGCACGGACGGAAAAGCACTGGGAAATATTTCTAAAAGAAAAATGAACATCACAAAAACAGCTGATGTGACTGGACCTCTTGAAAGGAGATTCAGACACTTGCCAGAAAATACAGAATTTAATTAATGTTTAATGTTCAGTATGTAGCAAACACGAGGTCATTGTTAATCACAGGAGAATCAAAGGTGATTAAAAGGAAAAGTAATCATATTTGACTACAAAGCACACCCACGTATAGTATTTATATAGCCATAAAAAGGTAAAGAACAATATTGATCTAACTGGAACTAAGATATAAGAACACCGAGGAAAGGGGAGGATGTTACATGCTCATTTTCCACAGGAGGAAGTCAATTAATTATGCCTGAGCTGAAAAGTTAAGAAGCAGCAATTATTACGAGAAACATTTTATTTAGAGAAATAGAATAGTAAAATAAAAACAAATTAGAAGAGGAGAAAGTGATTTTCTCTGAAAGGGGGCAAATGGCAAGGCAGACGTGGTTTTTATTTAAGTCTGTAAACACGTGCATTTTATGCACAGTATAACTTCGCACATGGAAATATAATAAAAAAAAATCTTACGCTCTCCCTAGTTCATTCTCTACTCTTTGAAATGCTAAGCTTTAGCTCTCTTTGGAATTGACAGCTTTCATGTCAACAATTAGCTAAAAGAAGGTAACAGCAAATAGATTTGTTTTTTGTTTTCTTTTGAGAAGTGCATTTAGTAAGAGTGACATAAATAAAAAGGAGACTGGATAAAGCATGTTGACAGTAAAAGAAATCATTTTATGCCACAGCCAATTTATTTACACTCACACCAGCCTTTTATTTTTTACTTATTTTTTAAAGTTTTTATTTTAATTCCAATTAGTAAGATACAATTTTTTTAAATATGCCATTTTCTTTATTAAGAAGACATCATACTGAATGAACTACTAGCATGTTTTGCCTTCAGTTATAAATAAGTCACTATCATAAAACTGCTAGAACTCATACAAGATACAGTTTTATATTAGCTTCAGGTGTATAATGTAGTAATCCAACACAAGCCTTTTATTTTTTAAGGCTGATTTTCCATACTAGATAAATGCTGGAAGACTATTATACTTTTCACTTGGCACAATCAATAAAATTACCTCACAGCAATCCTTTAATAACTTTTAGACTTATGATATATAAAATCAGAACAATGCCTTCTAAAATTGATAAGTACTCGATCAATAAAATCTTTTTCTCTCCAACCAGATTCTTTCTCAGAATGAACTCATTTTTATCAGTATGGTCAAAACCTGTGAAATTAAAAATTAACTACTTATGTTATCATAGAAATAAAAACAAACTAGCTTTCTAGTCAGCTGTATATGAGTTGCAGCCCTCAGGTTGCTCACAGTTTGGTATTAGTTGGGGAGACAAAAATGTGAGCGGATACAGGGTGAACACACAATTATAACGGAACATGGCCAGGGTCCAAATGGGGCTTTGGGAATGAAATAGAGGGTATGTCTAACTTCCTGGGGATGAGAGGGGGACATTTCAGGCAGAGAACCCCCTTCTGAGAGGCCAGGAAAGCATGAGCTGCTGATAGCCTCTAGCTCGGCATATAGATGGCCACAGGGAATCCAACACAAGGTAAATGCCAGGCCAAGAAAAGGCCATTAGACAGGGAGGGGGCACATTCAGTGGGGTGCACAGGAGCAGGGTGGTCCTGAGAGACGAAAACAGGACAGTAACAGTTGAGATATACTCTTGGGAATCAAGGTCCGAAGGTCAGAATATTAGGAAGAAGAGTGGGCCTGGGAGAACCGTCTAGAGAGAGTGGGAGCCATTCGGAATTCGACGGTTTCTCCTCAGGCCTCCTGTTAGGATCAGGTCTGAGCTATAAGCAGAACCAGTAAGTAGGTCATCTGCTACTTCAGGCTTGGCCTAGATCTCCTCACTAGAGCCTTTGAACCGATTTTAACTGTACAGTTCAGTAGTATTTAATCATATTCACTGTTGTGTAACAGATCTCTGGAACTTTTTCATCTTGCAAAACTGAAACTCTACACACATTCTGTTCTCTTAGATTTTCCCTCCATTTGGGGAGACCCACCAGATATTTAAAGGACCAGCATCTCCCACTTGAGTCATCCCACTTGGAGGAGTTCAGCACCCCAACCCAGGCACACTGAAGCTCCAAGTACTGGAATTTTCCAAAATCTATTAGAGTACTAGGGTGGAATTCTCAAGCTTATCCCTTTTTCCCTAAGCACTTCACCAAAGATTTGCAATCGGCTGCATGAATCAGCATCTGGTTTGAAAGGAGATCAATATAGCTTAGTGTTCCCAATAAAATAAAAACAGAGAACCAATTTAATTATTATGCTTCTGTTGAGCTTTCTATCCCCAAAGCTAATTATTTTTCGGTAAGGATCTCCACCTTGATTATAGCCCACATTATACAAAATTCAGAATTCAATAAGGTTGCATCCCGCTTCAGGGAGTCAGGCTCAGCAAACATATTTTTATTAGCTAAAAGTTCTGGCAAAGGGAGTAGCCCTGACAAAAGCAAAAAGCTTGCGGGGGCGGGGGGAGGGGCAGACAGAAAGACTGACTAGACTTTGGGGTAGAGTCTTTCAGAATTTCTTTCAATATGAAGAGATTTCCCCACAAATTAAACTTAGAAGCATTCGTTATAGCACAAGTCAGCTTTACGTCAGTCTGTTTCAGATATTATGACTTCATCTCTGACAAATGGATTTAAGCTACTGGAGATGCTGAGTGAATTCAGCATCTGGCTATAATTCGAGTTAGCTTCATTTTGTTCATCATCTTTGGCACCATCTCTCCAGATTCTTCCTATGGGTCCTCAAGCAAGTAAGGGAAGGAGGAGATAGTACTCTCTAGCATCTCCTCTAAAGTCTGGTGTCACAGGTGTTAGGGGAAACCTGTCAGGTTTTAGGGAAAGCCTGAAAAGCAGACTTTGAGATGGGGATTAGCATGTAAGAAATTATTGGGACATGCTCTTGGAAACATCACCTGTGAGGGAAGGGAAGGAGTTAGCCTTGGGCAAAAGGAGAAGATGGGCCTCAGACAATTACAAGGGGGTCTCTTAGGGTATTCAACTTGTCCCAGTTTGCCTAAGACTGTTCCAGTTTTAGCATTTAAAGTCTCACATCTTCGGAAACCCCTCAGTCCCAGGCAAACCAGGATGGTTGGTCACCCTAGGCCCTCTGGAACTGGGATGTCCCAGTTGAGATATCCTGAATTATAACCAGGTGGCTGGGCCTTTAAGCCCCTGAATCAACCATTCATTAGATAGGGGATGTCCTCCTAACCCCCAAGGAAGCATAACCGTGGACACGATGTACCTCTCTTTAGCCAAGGACAATGTCTGGAGAGGGATTCAGCGGTGAGCTGTCAGTTAACAACTCTTTCAGCAGCTGGAGCAATGAGCGCTTCCTTCCTGAAAGGGGCAGTATTGGGAGGTGCCAGATTTTGCAGTAAGTTACACTCTGGGCTCTCAGAAAGTCCATGAATATTGTATGCATCCAAAGGTGGATCCAGTTAGTCCCTTACAGAGCAATCATCTTAATCTGGAAAACCAAAGGTCCAAAACTAAGTGCCACCCCCAACAGATGCTGCTGCTGAATTCTTCGTACTTAGAGAAATTGTGGCCAGCCACCTATTTGAGGAGCTGTTCCAGCCCTTTGATATTGATACGTCATTGTTCAGGTGATATGAATTTTGGTGGCTCCAACCCATCTTCCTCTTTCATTTCAGGAGAGGGGCTCTGGCCAAGCCAAGAGTGCACAATGAGCTTCAGGAGGATAATGGCTGTCCTACCTGCTGAGGCCAATAGAATCCTATATATGTCAGAAGCATGTGCTGAGGAGTCAGCTAGCCTGCATTCCCTTCCATCCCTAACCTTGTGGCCGAGTTGCTAATGTCTCTAAACTTCAGTTGCCTTATCTACAGACGAGGCTAACAAGGCTTACTTTTTAGGCTTCTTGTTAAGATTAAATGAAATTTAGATAGACATACAGATATATGTTGAAAGGTACTATATCTTAATGGTTAAGAATGCACATTCTCTTGGTTTCATATTTTTGGCTCCACTATTCACTATGTCTCTGGGTAAGTTATTATTTTCTATATACCTCAATTTCCTCACCTGTAAAATGAGCTATAGTGAGGATCAAATGAAACAATCTATTTAAATGACTATAGCTAGAGCGTAACACCCAGATAAGTGCTCAGTATAAGTTAACTCATTATTATTCAGAGTCCTAGCACAGTGTTTGGCATATAGTAAGTGTTCATCAAATTGTTATTAAGACAGAGATACAATTCCTGCAATTAATAATGACACAATAATAGAACACCTCCTCCTTCTGATGATGCTTCTCTTTTCCTTTTTGAATGGGGCATTTTGGGTGGTGAAACATGGAGGTGCATGAGCCTTCTTAGGAAGTGCCTTTGGGACAGAAGAGCGGAGAGAGCTTGGAGTAGTGTTTGGGTAAGAATAATGGGGGTTCTGGCTGCTTGGGACTGGCTATTTCCTGGCCCAGTGGTTCTTAAAGTTTTGATTGATTTATTTATTTGACAGAAAGAGACACAGCAAGAGAGAGAACACAAGCAGGGGGAGTGGGAGAGGGAGAAGCAGGCTTCCTGCGGGGCAAGGAGCCGGATGCGGGGCTCGATCCCAGGACCCTGGGATCATGATCTGAGCTGAAGGCAGACGCTTAATGACTGAGCCACCCAGGCGCCCCACCAGTGGTTCTTAAATAATGGCTTGAGACCAACACTATCATCAACTGGGAACTTATTAGAAATGCAAATTTTTGGGTTTCACCCCAGACCTACTGAATCTGAAACTCTGTGGCTGAGGCACAGTGATCTGTTTCAATAAGTCCTTCAGATGATTCTGCTGCATGCTCAAGTTTGAGAACTGATATCCTAAGCTTTGGAAATGAGATGAAAGCAATCTTAAATTTTTCATGTTAGATGGGGAATAGTGCTTCTGGAGACAAGTGACTCCCAGCAAATTCCTTCAAGGATGTCCATAATTGGACATCAACCCTTGGAGCTGGCCTTCTTTGGAGCAAGCAGTGAGAGAGGACCAATGCCACCTCTCTGTTATGCCACATCATAATGTGTAGATGCAGCTCAGTTACTCTGTGCATGCTTGACCCATAGCAGGTGTTCAATAAATAGCTACTGAGCTAAGGAGACAGGAAGTCTATGCAGAGGACAAAAGTCCTCAATACATTTCATTGCTTATGTCACCACAGTCCCTTTTCATGCAAATCCTGGAACAAGGAACTACTCATGTGTGGGACTCCTTACTGTACACCTATGTGACTGACTTGGCATAGCTGTTCAGTTGCAAAGGCACATGGTTTCTTTCAGGCTAGGGATATAGCCATCCATCACCTAAACTACCCATGTGGCCAGCACCCCATTCCCACACTCAAATTTCTAAAATACTAGAGATTTATGGAATCAGGAGAAAACCCACTGAAAAATCTCCCCCCATCCAAAGGTTTTGATAGTCAGTATAGCTCATTGCTATCAATCACACATACCTTGGAATCATATAGATGTGATCATATACATGAAATAATCATACACATGAAAACTGAGATTACTAAGAAAAAGTTGAAATACTTGTTTCTGTATTTTTCTTTCAAGATATGAAAGCATATGGGAGTCCTGTTGGGTACAAATGGCTCTGTATTCTCTAAATCTCTAAAACAAAATGTGTAAGTTAGAATCTTCTGCTCTAGATTCCATATGGCTTTAATTAATTCACAAAGTGAGTAAATGTATTTTCCATTTAATGGAAAAGGCTTTTGGCAGTAGGACCACTTACTTTGCACTAGTTAATGGAGCATTAAGAAAAAGACAGAGAAATATTAATCATATTTGAAAACATGCCTAGTTTTGTTGTTAGGCTATTAACCACTTATAGCACTACTTATTAAAATGATATAAAATATTCAAAGAGAATTATCCTACAATTAGTACTATCATATAAGAGTTAATAAACCAAGACACAATATTCTCTAAAACTAAACAAATAGAAAACACCATATCTCCAGCTATGAAATAATGCCATTTTCCCACTTAAATTATCTTATCATTTCAAGCAGGAAACTTTATCAGTTGTCACACTTCCTCTGAGTAAAATGAACCAAAAAAGTAAAAATACTGGCCACAATATTTATTTAAAAATGTTGTTTGTTTTTTAAAAAGAGAGAGAAACTGTAAATTCCCCAACAACAAGGTATCATGGGCAGCTCAAAGACAGCTTCCTTAAAAAGTACTGCTTTTTGCTTTCAAAGAGACTTTGTCTTTGGTATTACTATTGATTTCTATCCATATAGTGAGGGTACTGCACATAACACCAAGGTCATTTCATCCCTCAATTTATAAAGATTGACTTTCAAGCTGAACACATGGGATAATGATGAATGCTGCCTCATTTAGAGCAGATGGGATCATCTTGGCAGAGTCAAAAACTGTATTTGGCATAGTGGTAAAGTATATGAGAACCGTTCTTGAGATGAGATGGTGTTGGATGAATTCCAGGACAGTATACACTAACCCATTGAGAAATCCAAGATGTAATAGTTTGCTAGGGCTGCCATAACAACTGGGTAGCTTAAACAACCTAAATGTATTCTCTCACAGTTCTGGAGGCTAGAAGTCCAAGATCAAGACGTCAGCAGGTTTTTTTTTTCTTCCTTAGGCCTCTCTCCTTGGCTTGCAGATGGCCACCTTCTCATTATGTCCTCACAAGGTTGTCCTTCTGTGTTGTATCATAATCTCCGCTTCTTATAAGGACACAGCCATATTGTACTGTGGCCACCCTAATGACCCAGTTTTAACTTAATGACCTCTGTAAAGGCCCTATTTCCAAATACAGTCACATTCTGAGTACTAGGGATGAGGACTTCAATACATGACTCTCAAGGGGGCAGAATTCAGCCCATAACAGGAAATAACAAAATTCTTCTAGCTTTGGGAATGTAACTTTTCTTCATTCACTCACTAAATTGCAATTATTCGTATAATGAACAAATAACTGTGCATTTCAACTATAATAACTGTAATTCAAGATAGGGTGATGGAAGGGTTTAGCCTGGCCCAAGAGGTGACTGAAAATGTTCCTAAGGAAATAACAATTCAACAAACATTTGAAAAATTAGTAAATATGAAACAAATGAAGGGGGGGGTGAAGGGGTTTTAGAGACAAAATAGTGTATATGAAGACTCCCATGTCGAGGATGTGTGAAGGAGCAATAGAAGGACACTATAGCCAGATCAGGAAGATGGAGAAGAAGCCGGGGACCAGAGAAGGATGGAGAAATAGGTAGAGGCCATACAGGTAGGGTCTTGTAGCATAGATTAAGGATTTTGTGTCTATTTAATGAGTAATGATTTTAAAGTGTTTAAAATTAAAGTGTTTATTTTTTTGTTTTTGAGAGAGAGAGAGAGCATGAGTGGTGGGGCTGGGGCAGAGAGAGAGAGAGAGAGAGAGAGAGAGAGAATCTTTTTTATTTTAAAGATTTGTTTATTTCTTTGAGAGAGAGAGAGAGAGAGAGAACGGGGGGAGGAGGAGCAGAGGGAGAGGGCGAAAGAGAATCCTCAAGCAGACTCCAGCTGAGCACGCAGCCCAACACGGGGCTTGATCCCAGAACCCTGAGATCATGACCGGAGCTAAAACCAAGTGTCCAATGCTTCACCGACTGAGCCACCCAGATGCCCCTAGAATTAAAGTGTTTTAAATCTGGGGAGGAGGGCATCTGGGTGGGTCAGTTTGTTGACCATCTGACTCTTAGTTTTGGCTCAGATCATGATCTCAGGATCAAGGGATCGAGCCCCCCGTCAGTCTCCACACTCAGGGCAGAGTCTGCTTGTCCCTCTCCCTTCCCCTCTGCCCCTCCCCCCCCACTCACTCTCTTGCTCATGCACTCTCTCTCTCAAATAAATAAATAAGTAAATAAATAAATAAATAAAATCTTAAAAAATAAATCTGGGGAGGGGGAGGAGGATGGAAGTAATCTTACTACTTTGACAACAGGTCATGGATAGTGGTAGAGAAGAAGTAGGCGAGCAGCGTAGGAGGTATTTGCAGAGCTTTAGGAGATGGTGGAGAGACAAAAGAGATTGACAGGCTCAAAAATATTTAAGAGGTAAAATAAAAAGAATTAGACTAATGATAGATTATACATGTGCGCTGGGGAATGGTGATGAAGAGAAATGAATCGAGAAATAACTACTAGATTTCGGCCTTTTAAAACTGGATGAATAGTGGTAACATTCCTCGAGATAGAGATCAATAGGACACTACAGGGTCATGTGTGGAAGAAATGCCATGTTTTCCTTTGGATCCTGTTGAGTTTGAGATGCCTTTATGATATCAAAGAGGTATACATTAGACAGACATGCCAGTCTGGAGTGCAGACTAAAGGTTTGGGCAAAAGACACAAATGTGATTTATTTCTTTATGAGTGGCAACTGAAGATGAAGAGGTGGATAAAATCAGCCAGAGAGTATAAAGTGAGAACAAGAGTAGGTGTAGAACCAAGCCTTGAGGAACTTTCACATTTCATGGTCAGCTAGAGACAGATGAACCTGCAAGGGGGACCAGGCAGAAACAAGCAGAGAAGTAAAAGGAGAACCAGTGGTAGATAGTATCAAGCTGTCAAGAGTGTTTCAAGAGGTGTATGCAGTCAATTTGTATAATGTCACTACGAGACTAAGAACTGAAAATGCCCTTTGTACGCATTGACACGAAGGTCTTCAGTGACATGATGGAGCAGAATGCACGGGGAATGGTTGGAGAGTGATGAGAGGTGGTGAAATAGAAATGGGTATGTCTTGGGTGTGGCTCCCCCAGAAGCGGATGCTGAGACAAGATTTAACTTCCCGTGGTTTATTTGGGAGACAATCCCAGGAAGCAACAGTAAGGGAGAAGGGAAGTGAGAAGGAAAGGGAAGGAAACATGTAAAAGGTGAGGTACTGAGCATATTATTGCTGCGGCAACTGTTACTCAGTCCTACTGGGTATCTCTGGGAGACACTGCAGACCATACATCAGAGCCATGCTCATCCCACCTAGGCACGAGCCAGTCTCATATTTATCGTCCAACTTCCATTCATCCTTTGCTGAGGGATGTTCCCATGGACACAAATTCCCCAAAACTTCTGATGTACCCTGCACTAGCACTAGAGAGAAGCCTCCGGGGTGGGGGTGGGGGTTGAGGGGCGTCCCAGGTGCTTAAATTAGGATGCCACTGACCTGTTCTGGAAGCTGAGTGCTGCAAGAAGTTAAGCGGGACACTGAGTGTGTCGGCCTTGCGAAGCAATCTGTACACATAGTACACACAACTCAAGGAATGTGGAGATGAGGGAAATGTGCAGTGGGTGTCAGTGAGATGAGAGGTTACCAGAGATTTTGGGGGGGCGGAGCAAAATGGCAGAGCAACAGGAGAGCTGGATTTCGTCTGGTCCCAGGAATTCAGCTGGATAGGGATCAAACCATCTGAACACCTACGAACTCAACAGGAGATCGAAGAAGAGAGTAGCAGCAACTCTCTGAACAGAAAAGCGACCACTTTCTGGAAGGTAGGACGTGCGGAGAAGTGAATCCGAGGCGATATTCGGGAGGCTAGACGGCGGGGGAGGGGCCTCCGTCGGCCGCTTCTGGCAAGTGCTAGAGCCGCGGAGCACAAAATCGGAACTTTTAGAAATTGACTCCGCAGAGGGATGTTGCTCCAGTGGTTAAGCGGGGGGTGGAACCCTCGCGGGACAGTGGGGTCTCAGGACCCTCGGGGTCACAGAAAGACCGGGGGTGCCTGACTGCGGCAGAGCTCCCAGGAATCGGAGCGGGGAAGCCGGCTGCAGAGACGGAGCCGAGGCGCGGGCTCTCAGCTCGGGGTTGCCGTTAACTGAACCGCGGCCCAGTCGGGCCACTGCTCCTCCAGCAGGGACCCAACAAGCGGCAGAGCCGGGGAGACTCCCCTTCCTCCCCCGGGAGGAGCGGCGCGGGAGCGCACCGCAGGGATCTGCTGGGTTTGGAGACTCTGCGCGGGGTCGGGTGCCAGACATAGAAACGCTCGGTCACAGGCCGGGTGAGCACGCAGTGCGGCCGGAGACCGGGGACACGGGAGTGATTGCTTTTCTCTGGGGGCGCACTGAGGGGTGGGGCCCCGAGTTCTCGGCTCCTCCAGGGCGGAGATTGGGAGGCCACCATTTCACTCTCGTCCTCCAAAGCCCTATGGAAAGCTTGCAGGGAACAAAAGCTCCCGAGAGCAAACCCGAGCAGATTGCTTAGCACAGACCGGCAAGGGCAGGGCAAAGACATTTGGGAACCACGGCAACAGGCCCCTCCCCAAGAAGATCAGCACGAACAGCCAGCAAGCCAAGACCAACTTTACCGATCAATGAGAACAGCAGAACTCCAGCGCTAGGGGAATACTGCACATAGAATTCATGGCTTTTTTACCATGATTCTTTAGTCTTTCAAAGTTAATTTTTTTTAACTTTCTTTTTCTTCCTATTTTTTGTTTGAATTTTTCTCTTTTCCTTTTTCAACCAACATCTTATCAATTCCTTTTTTAAAAAATCTTTTTTATTTTTCATTTTTAGAGTCATATTCTCTCCCTTCGTAGCAGTTACCTTTATTTTTGGCATATATATATATAAGTTGCTCTCTCTTTAAAATTTTGGGATACAGTTTCCTCTAACAGACCAAAATATACCCTAAATCTCTAGTGTATGGCTTTGTTCTACTCTCCTGCCTGATCACATTCTCTCCCCTTTTATTCTTTTAAATCCTCTTCTTTCTTTTTTACACCAACTTCTTATCTTATCAATTCCTTTTATAAAATCTTTTACACTTTCCATCGTTGCAGTCATATTCCATCCCTTCATCGTATTTACCCTTATTTTTTTACATATATAAGTTTTTCTTTCTTTAAAATTTTGGAAGGCACTTTTTTCTAACAGACCAAAATACACCCAAAATCTAGTGTGTGGCACTGATCTATGCACCAGCCTGATCATATTTGATCATATTCTGGGTTTTTGTTTCTTTCTTTTTATCTTTTTCTTTTTCTTTTCTTTTTCTTTCTTTCCCTTTCTTTTCCCCTGGTTTCAGTTCTCTACTGATTCGTTTAGTGTATATTTCTCTGGGGTTGTTGTTACCCTGTTACCATATTGTTCTCTTATTTATTTATTCTCCTCTGGACAAAATGATGAGACAGAAAAAAAATCACCTCAAAAAAAAAAAATAACAAGAGATAGTACCGACTGCCAGGGACCTAATCAATATGGACATTAGTAAGATATCACAACTAGAGTTCAGAATTATGATTTTAAAGATACTAGCTGGGCTTAAAAAAAAAGCATAGAAGATACTAGAGAATCCCTTTCTGGAGAAATAAAAAAACTAAAATGCAACCAAGTCGAAATCAAAAAGACTATTAATGAGGTGCAATCAAATATGGAAGCTCTAACTGCTAGGATAAATGAGGCAGAAGAGAGAATTAGTGACACAGAAGACCAAATGATGGAAAATAAAGAGGCTGAGAAAAAGACAGAGAAACAACTACAGGATCACGAGGGCAGAATTCGAGAGATAAGTTGTACCATAATATGAAACACTATTAGAATAAATGGGATCCCAGAAAAAGAAGAGAGAGAGAGGGGGGCAGAAGGTATATTGGAGCAAATTATAGCAGAGAATTTGCCTAATGTGGGGAAGGAAACAGGCATCAAAATCCAGGAGGCACAGAGAACCCCCCTCAAAATAAATAAAAAGAGATCAACAGCCTGACATCTAATAGTAAAACTTACGAGTCCCAGAGACAAAGAGAAAATCCTGAAAGCAGCTCGGGAGAAGAGATCTGTAACCTATAATGGTAGAAACATTAGATTGGACACAGACCTATGCACAGAGACCTGGCAGGCCAGAAAGGACTGGCATGATATCTTCAGAGCACTAAACGAGAAAAATATGCAGCCAAGAATACTATATCCAGCTAGGCTGTCATTGAAAATAGAAGGAGAGATAAAAAGCTTCCAGGACAAAGAAAAACTAAAGGAATTTGCAAACACGAAACCAGCCCTCCAAGAAATATTGAAAGGGGTCCTCTAAGCAAAGAGAGAGCCTAAAAGTAACATAGACCAGAAAGGAACACGGAAAATATACAGTAACAGTCACCTTACAGGCAATACGATGGCACTAAATTTGTGTCTTTCAATAGTTACCCTGAATGTAAATGGGCTAAATGCCCCAATCAAAAGACACAGGCTATCAGATTGGATAAAAAAAAAAAAAAGACCCATCGATATGCTGTCTACAAGAGACTCATTTTAGACCCAAAGATACCCCGGGATTGAAAGTGAGGGGGTGGAAAACCATTTACCATGCTAATGGACACCAAAAGAAAGCTGGGGTGGCAATCCTTATATCAGACAAGCTAGACTTTAAAACAAAGACTGTAATAAGAAATGAGGAAGGACACTATATCCTACTTAAAGTGTCTATCCAACAAGAAGATCTCACAATTGTAAATATCTATGCCCCGAACATGGGAGCAGCCAATTATATAAGGCAATTAATAACAAAAGCAAAGAAACACATTGACAACAATACAATAATAGGGGGGGATTTTAACACGCCCCTCACTGAAATGGACAGATAATCTAAGCAAAAGATCAACAAGGAAATAAAGACTTTAAATGACACACTGGACCAAATGGACTTCACAGACATATTCAGAACTTTCCATCCCAAAGCAACAGAATACACATTCTTCTCACGTGCCCATGGAACATTCTCCAGAATAGATCACATCCTAGGTCACAAATCAAGTCTCAACCGGTACCAAAAGATTGGGATTATCCCCTGCATATTTTCAGACCACAATGCTTTGAAACTAGAACTCAATCACAAGAGGAAAGTCGGAAAGAACTCAAATACATGGAGGTTAAAGAGCATCCTACTAAAGAATGAATGGGTCAACCAGGAAATAAAAGAAGAATTAAAAAGTTCATGGAAACCAATGAAAATGAAAACACAACTATTCAAAATCTTTGGGATGCAGCAAAGGCAGTCCTAAGAAGAAAGTATATAGCAATACAAGCCTTTCTCAAGAGACAAAAAGGTCTCAAATACACAACCTAACCCTACACCTGAAGGAGCTGGAAAAAGAACAGCAAATAAAGCCTAAACCCAGCAGGGGAAGAGAAATAATAAAGATCAGAACAGAAATCAATGAAATAGAAACCAAAAGAACAGTAGAACAGATCAACGAAACTAGGAGCTGGTTCTTTGAAAGAATTAACAAGATTGATAAACCCCTGGCCAGACTTAGCAAAAAGAAAAGAGAAATGACCCAAATCAACAAAATCATGAATGAAAGAGGAGAGATCACAACCAACACCAAAGAAATACAGTTATAAGAACATATTATGAGCAACTCTATGCCAGCAAATTAGATAACCTGGAAGAAATGGAGGCATTCCTAGAGATGTATCAACTACCAAAATTGAACCAGGAAGAAATAGAAAACCTGAACAGACCTAGAACCACTAAGGAAATTGAAGCAGTCATCAAAAATCTCCCAACAAACAAAAGCCCAGGGCCAGATGGCTTCCCAGGGGAATTCTGTCAGACATTTCAAGAAGAATTAATACCTGTTCTCCTGAAACTGTTCCAAAAAATAGAAATGGGAGGAAAACTTCCAAACTCATTTTATGAGGCCACCATTACCTTGATCCCAAAACCAGACAAAGACCCCATCCAAAAGGAGAATTACAGACCAATATCCTTGATGAACATGGATGCAAAAATTCTCACCAAAATACTAGCCAATAGGATCCAACAGTACATTAAAAGGATTATTCACCACGACCAAGTGGGATTTATCCCTGGGCTGCAAGGTTGGTTCAACATCTGCAAGACAATCAATGTGATACAATACATTAACAAAAGAAAGAACAAGAATCATATGATCCTCTCAATAGATGCAGAAAAAGCATTTGACAAACTACAGCATCCTTTCTTGATCAAAACTCTTCAGAGGATAGGGATAGAGGGTACATACCTCAATATCATAAAAGCCATCTATGAAAAACCCACAGCGAATATCATTCTCAATGGGGAAAAGCTGAGAGCTTTCCCCCTAAGGTCAGGAACGTGGCAGGGATGTCCACTCTCACCACTGCTATTCAACATAATACTAGAAGTCCTAGCCACAGCAATCAGACAACAAAAAGAAATCAAAGGCATCCAAATCGGCAAAGAGGAAGTCAAACTCTCACTCTTTGCAGATGATATGATACTTTATGTGGAAAACCCAAAAGACTCCACCCCAAAACTGCTAGAACTCATACAAGAATTCAGTAAAGTGGCAGGATATAAACTCAATACACAGAAATCAGTGGCATTCCTACACGCCAACAAGACATAAGAAAGAGAAATTAAGGAGTCGATCCCGTTTACAATGGCACCCAAAACCATAAGATACCTAGGAATAAATCTAACCAAAGAGGCAAAGATCTGTACTCAGAAAACTATAAAATACTAATGAAAGGAATTGAGGAAGACACAAAGAAATGGAAAAACGTTCCATGCACATGGATTGGAAGAACAAATGTTGTGAAGATGTCAATGCTACCTAGAGCAATCTACACATTCAATGCAATCCCCATCAAAATACCATCCACTTTTTTCAAAGAAATGGAACAAATAATCCTAAAATTTGTATGGAACCAGAAAAGACCCTGAATAGCCAGAAGAATGTTGAAAAAGAAAAGCAAAGCTGGCGGCATCACAATTCCGGACTTCCAGCTCTATTACAAAGCTGTCATCATCAAGACAGTATGGTACTGGCACAAAAACAGACACATAGATCAGTGGAACAGAATCGAGAGCCCAGAGATGGACCCTCAACTCTATGGTCAACTCATCTTTGACAAAGCAGGAAAGAATGTCCAGTGGAAAAAAGACAGTGTCTTCAACAAATGGTGTTGGGAAAATTGGACAGTCACAGGCAGAAGAATGAAACTGGACCATTTCCTTACACCACACACAAAGATAGAACTCCAAGTGGTTGAAAGACCTCAATGCGAGACAGGAGTCCATCAAAATCCTAAAGGAGAACACAGGCGGCAACCTCTTTGACCTCAGCCGTTGCAACTTCTTCCTAGAAACATCGCCAAAGGCAAGGGAAGCAAGGGCAAACATGAACTATTGGGATTTCATCAAGATAAAAAGCTTTTGCACAGCAAAAGAAACAGTCCACAAAACCAAAAGACAACCGACAGCATGGGAGAAGATATTTCCAAATGACATATCTGGTAAAGGGCTAGTATCCAAAATCTATAAAGAACTTATCAAACTCAACACCCAAAGAACAAATGATCCAGTCAGGAAATGGGCAGAAGACATGAACAGACATTTTTCCAAAGAAGACATCCAAATGGCCACAGACACATGAAAAAGTGCTCAACATTGCTCGGCATCAGGGAAATCCAAATCAAAACCTCAATGAGATACCACCTCACACCAGTCAGAGTGGCTAAAATTAACAAGCCAGGAAACGACAGATGTTGGCCGGGATGTGGAGAACAGGGAACCCTCCTACACTGTTGGTGGGAATGCAAGCTGGTGCAACCACTCTGGAAAACAGTATGGAGGTTCCTCAAAAAGTTGAAATTAGAGCTACCATTCAACCCGGCAATTGCACTACTGGGTATTTACCCCAAAGATACAAATGTAGGGATCTGAAGGGGTAAGTGCACCCCGATGTTTATAGCAGCAATGTCCACAAAAGCCAAACTCTGGAAAGAGCCAAGAGGTCCATCGACAGATGAATGGATAAAGAAGTGGTATATACATATACAATGCAATATTATGCAGCCATCAAAAGGAATGAGATCTTGCCATTTGCAATGACATGGATGGAACTGGAGGGTATTATGCTGAGTGAAATAAGTCAATCAGAGAAAGACATGTATGATATGACCTCACTGATATAAGGAATTCTTAATCACGAAACAAACTGAGGGTTGCTGGAGTGGTCGGGGGGTGGGAGGGATCAGGTGCCTGGGTGATAGACATTGGGGAGGGTATGTGCTATGATGAGCGCTGTGAATTGTGTAAGACTGTTGAATCACAGACCTGTACCTCTGAAACAAATAATACATTATATGTTTAAAAAAAAAAAAGAAGAAGATAGCAGGAAGGGAAAAATGAAGGGGGGGATTCGAAGGGGGAGACAAACCATGAGAGACGATGGACTCTGAGAAACAACCTGAGGGTTCTAGAGGGGAGGGTGGTGGGGGGATGGGTTAGCCTGGTGATGGGTATTAAAGAGGGCACGTTCTGCTTGGAGTACTGGGTGTTATACACAAACAATGAATCATGGAACACTACATCAAAAACTAATGATGTAATATATGGTGATTAACATAACAATAAAAATGGGGAAAAAAGAGATTATTTTGTTGTTTAAAAGGGAGAGATGTAAAAGTTCACAGGAAGGGTCTCATGGCTGTGTAATATTTGTGTGTCTGCATGTATATGTATGTGTGTGTGTGTGTGTGTGTGTACATACTACATCTTTATTCAGTTGTTTATCAGTGGACACTTGGGTGGCTTCCATATGGTGGCTATTGTAAAACACAGAGGTGCAAATACCTTTTTGAACTAGTGTTTTCATTTTCTTTGGGTAAATGCTCAATAGTGGAATTACTGGATCATATGGTATTTCTGTTTTTAATTTTTTGAGGAACCTCTACACTTTTTTCCACAGTGGCTACACCAATTTACCTACCTACCAACAGTATGCAAGCCTTCCTTGTCTCCACACTCTTACCAACACTTGTTTCTTGTGTTGTTGATTTTAGCCATTCTGACAGGTGTGAAGTAATATCTCATTGTGGTTTTGACTTGCATTTCCCTGAGAGTTAGTGATGTTGAACATCTTTTGGTATGTCTGTGGGTCATCTGTATATCTTCTTTGGAAAAGTGTCTATTCAGGTTCTCTGCTTGTTTTTTATTGGATTGTTTGTTTTTTTGGTGTTGAACTGTATAAATTCTTTATATATTTTGGATATTAACCCCTTATCAGATATATCATTGTGCCATTTGTGACCACATGGATAGACCCAGAGGGTATTATGCTAAGTGAAATAAGTCAAACTGAAAAAGACAAATACCACCTGATTTCATTCATATGTGGAATCTAAAACAAAAACAAATGAAGAAACAAACAAAAGGCAGCATCAGACCTATACGTACAGGGAACAAGTTGATGGTTGCCAGAGGGGAGGGGAGTGGGGGATTGGGCAAAATGGGTGAAGGGGAGAGGAAATTACAGGCTTCAAGTTATGGAATGAATAAGTCACAGGAATAAAAACACACAGCATAAAGAATATAGTCAATGATATCGTAATAGTGATATAACGGGACAGATGGTAGCTACGCTTGTGGTTTATATAGCATAATGTATAAACTTGTCAAATCACTTTGTTGTACACCTGAAACTAATGTAACACTGTGTCAACTGTACTAAAAAAAGTTCATGGGAAGGAAATGAATGAGAGAGAGATTAGCATATAAAAGAAAGGATAATCAGTTACACAAGCTGACTACTCATCTTTCAGAACATGGTTGATAATGCCAACTTCTGTACTCCATAGTGTCTTCATTTCCATACCATTTATAATCATGATTACTACCTATACATATTAGCAGGCAAAAATTTGTGTAAACAAGATAAAAATCATCACATGCATTAAATGACTTCCTGTATAGTTTTTAATATATGACAATCTGCTGAGAGGCTAACTGGGAAGGACTAAAGGATGAGGCACGCTGGGCTGCTTTAGGGGGTTTTAAGTGGCAGTGGTTGGGAGAGTTTCACTTTCAAATGGGAGTAATAAGTCAACAAATTCTTCATAATGCTACATATATTCTTCTGGGTGATTGATTTATATTAAAGGATGATGTAAGCTGAATTTTTAGACCAGTCTTTTCAATTTACACTGAATTCTTTATTTTAGTCCTACTATTGAGGTTTTTTCCCCTGCCAAAGTACCTCATGTCCGAGCCAGCAAAAGCTCTTAGTCTCTGCTTATTTGCATTCCATTTCTTTAAACTTAGCACATCTAACCAAATCAAATATGTGTTTGGCAATTTGCAACATCTCTGAATACTTGCTGATCTTAGACATTAAGATACAATGTTTTATAGAACAATCATCAAAGTTTATCCACTAAAATTTATCTTGATTTTGGTTTTTGTATTTTCATCCCTATCCATCATTTATTAGTCAATAATTTTATTAAGTATTTCTTGAGAGGTAGTCAATATGTGTATTTTAGATATAATAATGAATAATAAAAATACAATAAATGATCCAGACATGTTTGTATAAATATAGATCAGCATTCATTCATTCACTTCATTTGTTATAGCCTCTATATATTAGGGAATTCTCAGCAAATAACCCCCAGGAAAGGCCAAAAGGATCTGGCCTGGACACTAACAGCTGTCTGCTGTAGCCACCGACCTTGCCTTAATTCCAGTTTCAGTTATGGATACTTGTAATTACTTGAGCACCATTAGCCTGGGCCTCTAACCTTAGATCAGCATTTGATTTTACCTAATCTTAGGACAGTAGCAATTTTACCAAGTGGTGACAATGGCATGTATAGGTTAAGATGATGGGTAGGGTGAAGTGGAGAACAGTTTTAACTTTAGTGTGAAATCAATGTTAGCTGAGTAATGTGCTTTCAAGTCATTCACGTGTAAAAGGCACCGTTGGTGGTCTAAATGACAGAAGCAACACATGGAAGAGCCCATCCCACAGCTAATGGATGATGGCTGATTTCTCAAAGCCCATCATGATTGTATGGGAAATGATATTGGTCCCAACTCATGGTGATAAGGAAAACCTGTGTCCTAAGATGGCCGGCGAGAGAGTCCCAGTCCTTGCCCTGGGGCTCTTCCGGGTTCTTCTCCCTGCTCTGCTTCCCGTGCGCACCTATCCGGGTTCTTCTCCCTGCCCCACTTCACCCGTGCGCCAAAAGTGCCAGGTATGCAGAAGGAGAAGTGCATAAATTACCCCCTTTGTTTTTGCTCGAGGGCTCAGACCTTTGGAGACCACTCTCCTCTGAGCCCGCCCGTGTTAAATAAACCTATCCTCCAAGATCTCCAAGCGCCACTTGGTTCTTCCGTCGGGCTATCCAGTCCAGGTTCCAGAACATTTGGTTCCCTGCCGGGAAACCCAACCGTGCTGGCCCATTGTTGCCACTGGTTTGGGGGCAATGGTGGGGTGGTGACGGAATGAGGGATCGTAACGGAGAAGGCATGCCCTACCTAATTTTCGGCAGTCTCCTGCCCCGGTTGCCTCTGGCCGGCCCCGCTCTGCTGTTCCCGCTGGACTCAAGGAGACTGGGCAGGTGAGAACCTGGTCCTGACTTCGGATTCCAGTAAGGCCTGGGGCCCCAGGACCCAGACGGGCCTACCAGCATTGGGGTGGAAGGGGAGCCTGATCACCTTCCAGAGACCTCTTAGAGGTCTCATAGGTAGGGATTCCCAGGGAGGGAATGTAATAACTTCTGGAGTGTGAATGTGTGAGTGAATGTGCAGTCCTACCCAGCTTGCTCAAGCGGACTGATTTCGTGACTCCACGGGTGGGCACCCTTAAGGTCCCCAGAAGCTTACAGAGTCTGAGTGGGCCTGTCTGTGATTCCATAGTGAACGGCATACAGTCTGTGGTGGCATCGGAATAGTTTCCAATCGTAAGTCACAACGCTGAGACCGCTATGGCTAAGCCTCACCTATGTTCCTTTGGGACATGGCCAGATGGGCATCTGATTGGTGTCATCTCAGGAGACACCTCCCCCTTTGTCTGTCTCTGAGCCACTGCACATGGGGACATCACCATGGGGTCAGGGCAGAGTAAACCTACGGTTCTAGAGACCATGATCAAAAATTTCAAGAAGGGGTTTTCAGGAGACTATAGAGTCAGGATGAACCCCAGCAAGTTGAGAACCCTATGTGAATTGGAGTGGCCCACCTTTGATGTCAGGTGGCCTTCAGAAGGGACAATGGATGTCTCAATGATTCGTCGAGTATGGTAAGTCATAACAGGAAAACCAGGACACTCTGACCAGTTTCCGTACATTGACTCCTGGCTAGGAATTGCTCAGACCCTCCCCCGCCCTGGGTGCATTTCGCTTGCAATAGGCAGGGACAGGCTAGGGTCTTAATCGCCTCATCCAGGCGACCTAAAGAAAATCAGCAAAAGCCCCAGTCTCCACAAATCCTAGCCAGAGATCCCAAGGATGAACTGACGCTGCCCCCCCATATGTACCCCCAAGACCCTCTACACCTGGCCCTTCAGCTCCACACACTCCACTGCCATCGGTTTCACTGGTGCCCCCAGGCCCAGAGGATCCACTTTCTCCAAGACCAGCAGCCAGGCTGTGGCCCAGGCCGGGTGCAAGCGCCCTCCAAATGCCAGTTTGAGAGACGCGGGAACCCAAGAGGCGTGATGAAGACGGGATGGTCCAACCCGGCCGTTCCATGATATATTATCAGCCCTTCTCCACCACCAACCTCCTCAACTGGAAACATAACACCCCATCCTACTCTGAGAAACCACAGGCCATGGCAGACCTCATAGAATCCCTCTTCCAGACTCGTCGGCCAACCTGGGAAGACTGCCAACAGTTATTCCGCACCCTGTTTAACACAGAGGAAAGGAGGAGGATAATGAAAGGTGCACAGCTGTACCCGGAAGAGCAGACACCAGCGGGAGTCATCGACCCTGCTGCCTGGACTAATACAGCCACACCCAAAGAGCAACCAGCATGGGACTTCACCACAACTGAGGGACAGGCCCACATCCACCAGTACCAGGAGGCCCTCCTCCGGGGAATCTGGGCAGGAGCTAAGAAACCCATGAACATGCCTAAGGTATCCTCAGTCACTCAACAACCAGGGGAGAGCCCCAGGGACTACCACGAAAGACTATGTGAAGCCTACAGGATATACGCTCCAGCTGACCCCAAGGCACGGGAAAGCCCACAGATGGTAAACACCTCCTTCGTGGCTCAGGCCACCCCAGACATCAGAAAGAAACTTCAGAAACTAGAGGGTTTTGCCGGGATGAACATCACCCAGCTAACAGAGATTGCCAATAAGGTCTACGTGAACAGGGAGGTCACAGCTGAACGGGAAGCTGACAAAAAGATGAAAAAGAAAGTCACCCTCCTCCCTGCCGCCCTGAAAGAAAAGGACAACACAAAGGCAGGGAGACCCCAAACACCGAAAGGGGGGAAGCCTTGGCAAGGGATCAATGTCCCTACTGTAAAGAGAAAGGGCATTGGAAAAATGAATGTCCCAAATGGGGAAAGGCTCAAAAGCCCAGCCACTACAAGGAAGCACCCCAAGAGGAGGACCTCAGAGGCCTTGCGGGAATGGACTCAGACTAAGGGGACCAGGCTCTTTCCTCCTTGGCCCCCATGAGCCCAGGGTCAAAATGAAGGCGGGGGGCCAACCAGTGACTTTTATGGTTGATACTGGGGTTGAGCACTCTGTTGTCACCTCCCCAGTGGCACTTTCCAGCAAAAGGACTGCGACCATCCTTGGGGCCACCGGGACACGGGCGATACAACAGCCCTTGTGCCAGGCTCGCCAGTGCAAACTCGGGGGCCGCAAGGTCCGACACAAATTCCTTTATCTGCCCGACTGCCCCATCCCTCTCCTGGGCCGAGACATACTCTCCAAGCTTAGGGCTCAGATAACATTTGAGCCCACTGGACACACCAGCCTCCAACTGAACCCACGGCAAGAGGAGACAGGGTCTCTAATACTAGCAATTACCACGCCAAGGGAAGAAGAATGGAGGCTATTCTGTGCCCAGGCCCAACCGAGCGGCCCGCCGGCGTTCAGATTCGCCTTCCCTTCAGTATGGGCTGAAAACAACCCACCTGGACTAGCCCGGAATCGGGCCCCTATCATTGTTGAACTAATCCCAGGAGCCCAACCTCAGAGGCAAAGGCAATACCCCCTTCCACAAGAAGCTAAGATCGGCGTCCAAGAACATCTGACCAAACTCAAAGAAGCAGGTATTCTAGTCAAGTGCCAGTCGGCCTGGAATACCCCACTCCTGCCAGTCAAGAAGCCAGGAGGGGGATACCGACCAGTTCAAGTCCTGCAGGCCATCAACAAGGTGACCATCTCTCTGCACCCAGTGGTCCCGAATCCATACACCCTCCTCAGCCAAATCCCAGGGTCGGCCAGATGGTTCACTTGCCTAGATTTGAAGGATGCCTTCTTCTGCCTCCGCTTAGCTCCCCAGAGCCAGCCACTATTTGCCTTTGAATGGTCTGAACCTGATACAGGGCGCCAGATGCAACTGCCTTGGATGCGCCTCCCGCAGGGGTTTAAAAACTCACCAACCCTCTTTGGGGAAGCACTGGCCGCGGACCTTGCCAGCTTCCCAAGAGAGGCCACATGATGCACCCTCCTCCAGTATGTGGATGACCTCCTCCTCACCAGTGACACATGAGAAGACTGCACAAAACGCACAAAGGCCCTCCTACAGCTCCTGTCAGACTCGGGGTACCGAGCCTCATGGAAGAAGGCACAAATCTGCCAACAACAGGCCCGATACCTTGGTTTCCTCCTCACCCGAGGGAAAAGAGAACTAGGGCCAGAGAGGAAAAGGGTCATCACCTCCCTGCCACAGCCCCAGACAAAAAGGGGCCTACGAGAATTCCTGGGGGCTGCAGGATTCTGCCGCATCTGGATCCCTGTGTTCTCGGCAATAGCAAGACCACTCTATGATCTCTTAGGGAGACCAGATCGAGAACCCCCTGCCTGGACTGAGGAAGCAGAAGCCGCTTTCACAGAGATAAAGACCACCCTGGGGCGGGCTCCAGCCCTGGGCCTACCAGATGTAGAAAAACCCTTCAATCTCTTTGTGCATGAAAAGGAAAAAATAGCGCTCGGGGTACTCACCCAGACTGTTGGACCCTGGCAACGGCCAGTTGCTTCCCTGTCAAAGAAGCTGGACCCCGTGGCAGCAGGATGGCCACCGTGCCCCAGGGCGCTGGCAGCCACAGTCCTACTCATCAAGGAGGCGGACACACTTACCCTGGGGCAAGAACATAATGTCAAGGTCCCTCATGCAGTTGTGTCCCTCATGAACGCACAGGGACACCGCTTCCTTTCCAACTCTCGGCTAGCACAATACCAAGGGCTCCTCTGCGAAAACCTGTGGGTCACCCTCGAAACAGTAAAGACATTAAACCCAGCAACCTTTCTCCCCACAGAAGAGGGGGAACCAGACCATGACTGTTCTGAGGTGCCTGATGAAGTCTACGTGAGCCGTCCAGATCTGCGGGATCAAGCCATAAAGAATCCAGAGCTCACGCTGTTCAGAGATGGCAGCAGGTACCTACAAGTGGGTGAGTAAGTGAGTTATGCAGTAATCACAACCACTGAAGTCCTAGAAGCTAAGGCATTACCAGCTGGATGGTCAGCTCAATGGGCTGAATTATATGCCTTAGTCCAAGCCCTCACCCTCGGTGAAGGCAAGCGAGTCAACAACTATACTGACTCTTGGTACACCTTTGCTACTGTACATATACATGGAGCCATCTACAAGGAAAGGGGCCTCCTAACCGCAGCAGGAAAAGCTATCAAGAACAAAGAGGAGATACTGAGACTCCTCGAAGCTGTCTGGCTTCCAAAGGAAGTAGCAATCCTGCACTGTAGGGGACACGAGAAAGGAGACGACCCCATAGCATGGGGAAATCGCCTGGCAGATGAGGCAGTCAAGACCACAGCCAGTGAGGACACGGACAGAGCCCCTTCCCTCACCATGGCCCTAACACCCCCGGAAGAATTCCCTCTGCCCAGTTACACTAAAAAGGAAAAGGAATGGGCCATGGCTGACGGGGCCACCCTTACTGAAAAGGGATGGTGGATGATGCCAGATGGGCGCATCTTTGTTCCAACAGCAACTGGAGGGCATCTAGTCAAGGAATACCACGAACTCACTCATCTGGGAAAAACTGCATTAGAGGCCCTTCTCAAGAAGCACCAGTACATCAGTCAGCTGCCAGCACTGTGCTGAGCAACGAATGAAAGATGCATAACATGTGCTAAAAATAATACTCGGTCTGCATCATGGCCCCTGCCAGGTGTCCAGAGGGTGGGAGCAGCCCCCTTCGAAGATCTAGAGGTAGACTTCACAGATGTGCAGCCGAACAGGGGGTTCAGATATCTCCTAGTAATAGTATGCACATACTCTGGGTGGGTTGAAGCCTTCCTGACTAGGATAGAGCAAAGCCGGGAAGTAGCTAAAGTCCTCTTGCGGGAGATCATGCCCTGGTTCGGTCTACCATTAACAATCCATAGTGACAATGGACACGCATTTGTGGCAGACATTGTACAGGTCTTGACCAAATCTGTCAACATCACCTGGAGACTCCACACCGCTTACCAGCCCCAACATTCAGGGAAAGTAGAGTGAACAAATTGCACCCTAAAGGGAACCTTAGCAAAGTTTTGTCAGGAGACTAACCTCCCATGGCCAGCTCTGCTACCCCTACGCAGCTCTCCTGCATGCTTACTGCACGCCCGGGACATCAGGTTTCCCCCCATTCGAATTAATATATGGATGGCCTCCCCTGTGCTTGGGAAGCCTTCCAGGAAACTTGCATCAGGTTGGAGATAAAGGGATAAAGGAGCAGCTTCAGGCCCTGGGGGCCACCCTAAAGAAATTACAAAAGTACACCGTTGAGGGGGCCCCAATCTCCTTAGGGTCTCAGGTACACTCCTTCTAGACAGGGGATTCAATTTGGGTCAAAGATTGGAAGAAAAACTCCCTCAAACCGCAGTGGACAGGGCCCCACACTGTTGTTCTAACTGCCCCTACTGCCCTCAGGGTCTCAGGTGTCACCCCGTGGGTCCACCACTCCAGAGTGAAGAAAGCTCATCATTCGGATGAGGAGATGCACTAGTGGAGAGTCCAGCCAGACTTCATGAACTCACTCCCGCTTCACCTTTGACGAGACCCCACCGACTGATGGACACCTACTCACTGTGGTCCCTGGCTCTCATTGGTGTGATTTCCCTCATCTTGGGAGTCGGACTCTACACTGTTGCCCCTCCTGACTGGACTTTCCCCCAGAGGCTTACTATTGTCATTGCTTACTGGGTGTCCCTAGGGTATATTACTGCACTTACTTGTCCACGGGTTTCATCTGTTGACGGGTTAGCCACGATGGTTCCCTCTACCTAAGGTCGTAGACCCCACTTTTACTGGCCCTCTGCTGTCTACTCCTGAGCACATTTCACCATGGTTTTCCTGGCCCCAGTCTTCTGCTACCTGGTGTGCTGTTCCTCTGCACTGCCTCTAGCTTGCCTGGCCAGGCAAGGGGGCAAACTCTCATATCACCGTTACTGGCAAGTGGACTTTCCAGCTTATCCCCCCCTCAATCCTGCACCAGCGCCCTCACTGACTTCTTCCACCTGGGATGGGCACACACCGAAGGTTAACCTCCATTTTGATGGGTGCCAGCTTCTTGATACCTCCTGGGAACCTCATAGACGGTGTTCCTACCATGGCCCTCACTCAGGTTACCGGCTGGTAGATATCTACATCTGTGGGGGCCCTACGCCTCCACAGCCAAACACCTGCCCTCAGTTCTGCTTGCAAGCCTGGGGATGTGAGTCATGGGTGGCGACTTGGCCAGGAATGGAACGATGGTCCACCAGGTGGTGGCACCTCAAACAGCGCAGTGACATCCGGATTTCCTTGTCACGCAACGCCGCCCCATCCTCTTGCTCTAACGATCACTGTATGCCACTCACCCTCTCAGTCTTAGAACCCAGTGCCACATCATGGGCTACAGGAATCATTCTCCTGTTGGGCCAATATCACCCTATGGGAACTGACCCCATGGCCAAATTTATGATTAAGTCCATGTTCACTCCAAGCCTTATAGTCAACCCCCAGAGTCAGACAGAAAATAACTCGCCCTGGCACATCCCTGGTCCCCCATCCACACGCAGTAAGCATCTATAGCGCAACTGCTAGGTATGATTAACGCCTTCCACCAAGTGCTTAACCACTCACATCCACCCCTAGCATCTGACTGCTGGATCTGTATAAAGCCCGGTCCCGTCCAATACCTAGGTGTCATCTTCAACCAAGCTACCATGTCACCTCCCACCTCGGCACCGGGGACCTCAGATTATCCCTTTCTGGCTCCGGTACCACTGTCTGGCAACTCTTCCTCTCCCATCACAGGCCGCAGTTGGGTCTGTGTGCCTAACAACACTTTTCTGGCTTGTGATAAAGGTGTATACATCTGCATCACCCTGCGCGATCAATCATGCGCGCTTGTCAGTCTCGTACCCGATCTTTCAGTCCTCCCCGGGAGCAATGCCCCACTCATATGGAGACCTCCTAGCTGCCCTCAACGCTCCCCCACGGCCATCCCTCTTACCGTGAGCCCGCTGGCTGCATCAGGTGTTGCCCTCGGCGCCACTGGCGTTGGGATGTCTCAGGTTCAGTACCAGGGGTTAACTCAACAACTCATGGTGGATTTTTCCACCTTCACTCAGTTGGCCCTGGCCCTGCAGCGCCAACTTGATTCACTGGCCTCAGTGGTCCTCCAAAACAGGCATGGATTCGACTTGCTCACGGCCACACAAGGGGGGCTCTGCCTAGTCTTAGAGGAGGAATGTTGTTTCTATGCTGAGTCAGGGGTGGTCCAAGAAACTCTGACCCAATTACAGGAATGAGTACATCGCTGGTGGGAAACACTCCAGCGGACAATTTGGTGGGATACCCTCTCACAATGGTTCCCTTGGTTCACCCCCCTCGTCGGCCCCCTCCTACTGCTTCTCCTCATAGTAGCACTTGGTCCTTGTATTCTTAATGCCCTTACTAGGTTTATCACTACTCAAATTGCTAAAATTGGATTCCAGTTACTCCTTACTCATTATCACCCCTTAGAAGATGAAAATGATGCCATCTAAACTAGGTGTTTAAAGGGGCATCAAAGGGGGGAATGATAAGGAAAATCTGTGTCCTAAGATGGCCAACTGAGCCAACAAGAGAGTCCCAGTCCTTGCCCCAGGGCTCTTCCAGGTTCTTCTCCCTGCTCTGCTTCGCGCATGCACCAAAAGTGCCAAGTATGTGGAAGTAGAAGTGTATAAATTACCCCCCTTGTTTGTGCTCAGAGCTCAGACCTCTGGAGGCCACTCTCCTCTGAGCCCGCCAGCGTTAAATAAACCTCCTATCCTCCAAGATCTCCAAGTGCCTCTGGGTTCTTCCACTGGGCAATCCAGTCCAGGTTCCGTAACACTGGAGCTTGCTCAAAACCAGACACAGGATCCTTCTAGTTAACCTGGAAGCTGCTGGAAATCCAATAGCACTGAGAGGTTAACCATCAGGTCAGGGAACTTCAGGCTTGAAAGTGTGTTCAACACTCCAACTCCCAAGCCTTCCAGGTCTTAGAGTTCCTCTATGTGGCAAATATGAGCATGCACTTGTCTTGATACCTAGGGTCATACAACAGAAAATTTGCTCATATTTTGGTCACGTGACTCTTCCGGAAGAAGATCACACAGTGATGAACTGGGAGAGAAAGGCCAGATCATTTCCAATTAGATTGCTTTCCCATCATTTACATCTCCACTCACATGTCATCTTCTCAGGGAGGCTGTTTCCATTGAGATGCCTTAGGCTATAAGCAATGACAAACTAACTCAAATGGCTT
The DNA here is from genome assembly GCF_009762305.2 of Zalophus californianus. Taxonomy (NCBI): domain Eukaryota; kingdom Metazoa; phylum Chordata; class Mammalia; order Carnivora; family Otariidae; genus Zalophus; species Zalophus californianus. The sequence goes on along the minus strand of NC_045612.1, from coordinate 117,982,290 downwards.
AAATAATAAGGGGTGTCTTATCTTACATAATAGGAAGTCTGGAGGTAGTGTGGTTCCAGAGTAGGTGATTAAGTGGCTCAACAGAATCACTACAATTGGCTCAAACTAATCAGTACTCACCTCCTGGGGTAGAGATGGGCCTGGCTTTCACTGAAGCACACAACAACTTGATTTGGAGGAAAACCAGGCTTCTCTTAGTAAAGAAGAGGGTGGTATGGCTCTTGTGAGGGCAATTAATAGTGCTGTGTACAGTTTCCATGGCCAACTTGACTTTTATCCCAACTCCTCAATTTCTTCCTCATGATCCTGTTCTTTTTTGTCTTCCTTTATATCTTAGATCTTTTAAAAAGTACGTTATTTTTTCATTTGCTTATTCCCTACCACCACCATTGTAATAATGTGAGATCTGTGTAGGAAGAAAGTTTGAAGATGCTCAATAAACATTTGCTGGATGATGAATGAACATATTGTGTGGTCACAAAAGCTTCCCAAAATGGTCTTTGTAGAAATGAATTCCAGAAAGAAAAGGATGGTGGCAGGGAGGAGAGGATGGAAATGGGCAGAGTATGAGATAGACCAAGATAGAGTCATGGTTACTTTTCAGTTTATTGTCTTACCTTCAGACAACTCCACATCTAAACAGAGTTTCATAGCTTCTAAAGCTGCAGATTTAACCAAACGATCCTGGGCATTTCATAAAGATTTCACCATCCCCGTTGTGCAAGGTAATCTGGTAGAAACCTTTTTTTTTTTAACAACTACCCAGAACAAAGCTTATCTTTTCTTGCTAGTGAACACTCAAATTATTTTGGCCTTTCTGCCCCTATCTCTGGACAAAAATGGATGCTTATAGTATATCGTATTTTCCTTACCTGAGTTTGCTACTTATAGAGAGAGTCTATTTTGTCTCTCTTACTGGGAATTTCCACAAACAACATACCAAAGAATGTCAACCACAGATCATGGATACATGAGCAGGAGAATAAAGAGGATTCCTCAATCATGCAGTTCCCTTTACAATACAGAGAGAGACATGAAAACTCACACCCACCAAATGTAATGACTACAGTGCCTAGAAAACAAAAGGGAGAGAAAAATGCATACAAAAGGCAATTTATTCCACTTTCTAAAAAGTTTTAAAAGGTATTTCCTTTTTTCCACTTAAATTGAAGGTGGCAATGATATAACGTTGCTCATCTTTTATTCTTCCCTAAATTCTCAAACGGAGATAAAATATTTCAATGAGTTAGCGCAATTGTTCGGCAAGTTGCAATGAGGCCTCCATCTTACCTTCTAGATCTCAGTTTCAAAAGACATTTCCTTAGAAGCCTTCCCTGACCATCTTATCTAATATTACCTTCTCCTGTGCTCCCTCCACCCTCATCATGCCATCCTGTTTTATTTTCTTCTTGGCACTTTTCACTAGTTGAAATCATCATTTATTTACTTCCTAATTTATTTGTTGTCTATCCTTTCTTGCAGTCACCCTGGCACCCAGATCAGCACCTGGCATGTGGCAGATGCTCAGTCATTATTTAAGAAAGGAAGTGTTCAAAAGATGTCTTTTTTCATATTTACCCTAATACCCTGATCATGTGACCTCACCTTGTGTTTCTTCCTCTTTCTTTCTGCTGCCTTTCCTAAAGGTGTTACCTTCAATGTCTTGTGGGATGGCAATACTTCTAAAGGTTAAACATAGAGTTACCATGTGACTCAGCAATTCCACTCCGAGGTATATATCCAAGAGAAATGAAAACATGTATCCACACAAAAACGTACATGAATGTTCATAGCAGCATTATTCATAACAGCCAAAAAGTGGAAACAACTCGATGTCCATTAATTGGTGACTGCCTGAATGAAATGCAGTCTATCCATATGATGAAATACTATTTGGCAATAAAAAGAAATGAAATACTGATACATGCTACAACGTGGATAAACATTAAGAACATTATGGTAAGTGAAAGAAGCCAGTCAGAAAAGGCACATGATTCCATTTTTATGAAACGTTCAGAACAGGCAAATACAAAGAGAGAGAAAGTAAATTGGCTGTTGTCTAGGGCTGGGGTTAGAAGAAATACAGAGTGACTATAAAAATAGGCACAGGGGTTTCTTTTAAGGGTGACAAAAATGTTCTAAAATTGATTACAGTGATGGTTACTCAACTCTGTGAATACCAAATCCATAGAATGGTACACTTTGAATGGGCATTTCACACAGCATATGAATTATATTTCAATAAAGCTGTTATATGATTTTAACTCTTGGGGAAAGAAAGAAGAAGAGGTAAAATCTAGACTAGTCACTTTAGGAGTGACTATTAGGGAGATAAATTTAAACGAAATAAGGCACAGAGATCATTCTTCCCTTTAATGCATTTAGCAAGCATTTATTGAGCACCTACTGTATGCCAGGCATTGTTGGAGCTTCTGGGAATAAAGCCCTTCTTTAAGTTGTAAGGGGAGCACTGTGTTATAAATGACTAACCCAGAAAGTTGCTTTTGTAGTTTTATTGTAACACCCACACTTTTCAGTTGTTTTTCCTCATGTTGTTGGCCTTGAAAGCACCTTTGCCAGGTGTGTTTTCTACCCACAGCAGATTGGATGTGAAAAGTGAGGCCAGAGAGAGAGCAATGTACTGGCTCTTCCGATCTGGGTTAGATCAGGTGATACTAATTATAGCCTCTACAGCTAGTGTATTCTTCTTTAAAGATTTCTATTAAATATTGAGTAGATACAAAATAATTTTATAAAGTGCATGTACATTATAAAGAATTACAAAAAGATGAGCACATGTGAACACTTCATGCTTTCACCTGTCCTCATGTTCATCCCTTCCTTCCCCCCAGAGATAACCACTGTCTATTGTAATTTTGTTATATCGCCCACATCCTGTGATTGTCCTTCCTCAGGCTGCTAGCCTGGAAAGCAGCTTTTCCTGGTATTGTGTTTTTCTAGCCCACAGTAGACTGAATGTAAAAAGCGAGACCATGTAGATATCTATGGAAAGTGTTGACTCATCATTGCCTGATATTCAGCAAGAAGATAGAAAAAGAAAGGACAAAGCATTCCCAAAGTGGCATGACCTGGGGGCTACCATCGTCCATCTTACTATTCAAAGAAGTTCTCTCTGTTTTATCATACAGTACAAAGATAGATGTTCTCACTGAAACTGGTCCTTCATGGAAACTTACACTATGCTTGTTAGAGTTTATGTACGAAGATAAGAAAATATATACCTTATTTTGTTGATTCCAAGATGCACATATTTCCTCCCATTTCACAGCTCTGAACCTGGATGAAGCTGCCAATTTGTGGCATAGTTTTATATGTCTAAGCATGCTCAGACTTGGTCATACTATTATTGCTTAGACAGAGTCACATATGTGCATTGTTGGTTTCTACTTGTTGAGTATAGTTGCTATTTTTTAAATGACTTCAGAAGTTTACACTATGATTGGGGATTGAAATGAAAAGTTAATTGGTACATAGAAAGGCATAGTATAAGGACGTGACTCTTATTAGAGAAGCAATGTTCATGACCACTGGAGGAATAGCCACCGATTCCACACTTCACTTAGAGCAACAACCAACTGCTTTGTAGGACCAAAAGGGAAGATTCTTACAAATAGGTGAAACCACATTACATCTTGTTGCTGAGATATATGAAACATATTGCCTATCAACACCAAACCCTGAAACAGACACTGAAGAAATTGCCAAATTTCTCGGAAAAGACGAAAGAGGTTTCAAAGGAAGAAGAGGCCACTGTGACCAGTTTATGTAGCACTGTTATTAAGGAGCTGAGTATCAATGTGTCAGAAATTTCCTGCTGACTCAGAACAAAAGTTGATGATAAACTTCCAGCTATATATAGTTTAATAGAGGAAAAATAAGGGAATTAGTCAAGTCATGCTAACAAAACCTAGCCTTCTTCAGTGTGCCACAAAATTATAGTGTCAATACTAAAGATCAAAAAATGTCCCTTCTACAAGCATAAACTTTAATTCTTGAGAAAGGGTTACAGCAATTCACTGACAGTGGGTTTTTTTATTCTTATGAAAAGAAAAAAAAAGACTCAGAGTCTTGACATCTTTGAGTCATCAAAATACAGTATATCCAGAAAATGTTCCATAAAAACTTATCTATTGTAAAAATATTTTAATAAAGTTTTGATAGACAAACAATAGACTTGGAAAAAATATTTCTAACAGAGAACAGACAGTGGATTAGAATAAAGGACTCTTAAAAATTATCAAAAAGGTTAAAAAAAACCTACAAAAAATAGATGAAGAATCTGAAGAGATATTTTACAGGAGGGTAAATCCACTTGGCCAACAAACAAAAATAACAGGGAAATCATTTTTAAAGTAATAGATATTATGTTATCAGACTGGCAAAAATTTTAAAGGATCATAACACTTCTTGTTGGCAGGGATGTGGGAAAAAGACGACTTTCAAGTTTGCTGATGGAAATGTAAATTATGACATTTATTTTAGAAAGTAATTAAGTAGCATCTATCAAAATTAATATAAATGTATACTTTCACCGAGCAAAACCTTTATTAAAAGACTATCCCACAGAAATAAGAGTACCAAAAATAAAGATATGTATGTCAAGGATTATGGCTGAGAGTTAGCAGTGTCCAACCCCTATATGCTCACTTCACTGCATCAATGCCCACCAATCTGTCTTTCAATAGACAGTTGTTTGAGATTGTTGCTGGAACCTCCTTGGCCATCTTCCAAAGTTCTGGGGAGTCAATGCTCACTAGGTGTAGCCCACAACCAATCACTGGTGTGGGTTGGTATAAATACCCCTGCTCCCTCACCCTTGGGTAGAAAAATCCTGAAGCACATTTTCTATCCTGGCTCTGAGAGCTCCCTAATGGAATTAACTTCCAATTATCCACAGGGATAGCAGTCTGGATAATGCACCCTTCACGGGCTGTCTTCCCTTCCCTGTCCCACTTTTCCACTCCCCTACTGTGTTCCTTCCACTTTCAAAAGAAACTATCACATTTAACCCTCATCTTGGGTTTGCTTCAGGGATTCCCAAACTAAGACAAGGATGTAGAGGAAAAAACAACCCCAAACCAGAAAACAAAATGAGAGCTGTCAGTGAGTGAATGGTTAAATAGATTAGATTACATCCACATAATGAAATATTAAGCAACCATCATACAGAGTTAATTCGTGCTATATCAGTTGATACTGAGTTATTTTAATAAGGTATTTATTATTGAGTGAGAGAAACAAAATAGAAAATTGGGTTTAACATGATCTCAATTTTAGAAGCAAACAATAAGTAAAGCTTATATACATGTATATATCTCTCGAGATTTCTTAACCTCAGCACTATTGACATTTTGGGCCAGATCATTCTCTGTGGTGGGGACTCTCCTGTGCACTGTAGGATATTTAACAGCATCGCTGACTTCTATTTATTAGATGCCAGTAGCAACCCCTCAGATGTGACAACCAAAAGTGTCTCCAGACATTGTCAAATGTCCCCCGGGGGCAAAAGGTCACCCTTAATTTAAGAATCACATACCTGTATGTGTCTAAGTATGCATGTGTATATTTGCTATGGTTACATGAGCATGAAGAAAAAATATAGAAGGATTATATATTAGGCTGTTAACATGAGTTATCTGTGGGGACAAGAACATAAAGAGTAGAAAAGATTGAGAGGAGAAAGAAATGAGTAAGGGGAGCAAAAAAGCATAAAAATAAGAGAGCGGTAAATACTTTTATTTATGTAAAATTTTTTATAAAAAGTAAAAATACAGAAAGTTTTGTTGCTTGAAAAGGAAGGCTTCATTGGAAGCTTCACTCATGGGCTAGCATTGCATATCACTGTTGTTAAATGCCTGGCACATCTCTTTCTGTTGAGACCTGCTAGTATCCCAGCCTACGTGATTCTGATGGGACAAGTCCAGAATATCACCTAGACCACAAAAGTCGCTATTTGACCCAAGCCTTGCTAATCATGGTACCCCATATTCCTCCCCACAGTGACTGGCCCACAGGTTAAATTGATAACTTACATAAGATTCTGAATCACAAGTTATGAGTTTGAAAGGTTTGGGCTGCCTTTGGCTATTATTCTCATCCGTTTGTAACAAGAGAGTGGAGTTGGCACGCAAAGAATCGCACAGAAAGATTGTTGATTCTTGGAGAGAAAGAGGGAAAGAGAGATAGAGGGGAAAGGAGGAGGGAGATCTGATGGCATCATTTGAGGGTACAGCTGAGCCTGAAATTATTTCACCTTAAGACTTCTCAACTATTATGCAAACAACAAAACTCCTCTTTTGTTTTCTTTGCCTCCACTCATTTGAATGATGTTTTCCTCACTGGTATCCAGAAAGATCCTGACTAATACAGAGTAATAGTGAATTCATCAACAGTGGACATCATGAGATGGTACTTTATAGAGATCATGTAGAACACTGTTTTTGGCATGGGAACAAACTGGATAGTTTTATATTATAGGTGATCCTTTGATAACTTTGGAAAATTTCTAAGGTAAATTTCTAATAGAGTCCTTATGAGTTAACAAAAACAGTTTTGCAAAGTGGAGACAGATCTAGGTTTAGGAAGCAGCTTGCTTTTCATAACAAAGAAAGCCAAGGAAGCATGATATTGTGGGTCACATGTTATATACTGCGGTATCTAGCAGTTTCACACAGATGCAGCCTGACAGTGGCTTGCCACATGTTGTGTCTCTTACTTCTTGCTTCCTACCATAAGGATTCTGGGATACTACAGCAGCAGACACTCACAGGAACCCCCTTGGCCCTCACATAAATGCAACCAGAAAGTGTGCGGGAATGAATACAGATAGATCCACCCTTGGCCAGTGGAGTCAGCAAATGAAGAATAAAGACTCCTTCCTATGGGCCCTGAGCAGACAGTTTTGAGTTGCATCTCATAAATCTCCTGAGAGGGCCTTGGGTTATCCAGTACAAGGAGCCTATACTAGGAGCCAACTCAATAACACATCTGTGCATTGGCTTTTCCTTTTTCCCTGATGTACCAGCTTCCCTGCCCCCCCCCCCTCGTCTTTACTATACCCTTGGATCAGGTCTCAAATAAACTCTTTGCACACAAACCTTTTTCTCAGGCTCTGCTGTTGGAAAATCCCAGGCTAGGATATACAGATACCTGTAGGTTCTCAAATATTATTCTGTGATACCTCCATACCATCTTTCACACCTCCCATAAAATAGTTTGACAGCATTTCTTTGTTATTGAGAAGAAAAAGAACCCACTGTAGCACTTTCACTTTAAGTGTGAAGAGGAAAGGGATTAACTAGGAAGGGCAGAAGAGGTGCCCATTGCAGAATTAGAAGAAAGGCCTTTGCCTATGGCACCGAGCTTAACTGAGTGATGCAACACTCTCCTGCACGACTGGACTTCCAGTGAAATGGTGCATTCAAAAGGAAAATGCAAGTTCTGAGAGGGGGCCTAGGGAGAGGCCCACAGGAAACTTGAAAGCTTGCTCATGAGGAAGTATGGTGTGGACACATTAGGCTATTGATTTTTACTAAATCTAAAGAGTCTTCAGACAGTTGGATTTACTTTGATGCATTTGAGAATGAAATACATGTTCCCTAGCATGCATCCTCACCCCCTATCTGAAAATCATACTTGATTTTTGGGCCAGCTTTATGAAACCTTCTTTTTCACCTGAACAGCATGATTTCAGTCAAGCCCTAAGTGCCAAGGACAGGGCTATGACTCGGCACGGAAAAAATGTTACAGAGAGGGAGAGGGAAATGATAAATTCCATCTTGCCTTCTTTGGGGTTTCTGTTGTGTCTGTTCATTCTCTGTACAAAAGAAACTGGTTGTGGAGCAAGGAGGGCAGGAGACTGGTAGGACACACCATCCTTTACCTTCCTTCCTTTTCTTCTGGAGTTCTACCCACAGATGTTGGGGGAGGGGGGCTGGCCAACTCTGAATTTCCCAGATCCCATAAAAGCTCCCAGATGAACTCAGGACTCCTCCATCCTGCTGGGAGGATCCCAGTGAGGCTGTGTCCTTTATAACCCGGTCTCAAGATGGTACAAGTCTACAAGTATCTTCTACCTCAATATAGTTCCTTTTATAGAATAACTTTGGGTGCATACACAATACACCAATAAGGGTAAATTTCAATAGTAGTTTTTGTTTCAAAGAAATCAGAAGAGTGATTCCTTTTGTTTGAGTTTTTAAACCCAAGTCACCAGTCCATGGATGTTAGCTTAGATTTCATAAAAGCCTGAATCTGTCTATTTTCCTACCTTATCATTTTGGATCAGGGAAAAATGTAAAATATTGAATGGATATAATGTATACGTTGGTAAGAATCAGAATGATTCATACAAGAATATAAGAAATTTAAATCTCAAAAATTCATTTTAAAGTGGCACTCCTAAAAAAACAGACTGAAGTAGCAATGATAACAGCAAATACATTTCTCCCTTTTTGATTAAGCATTATACTTGTTCAGCTTATAAGAAAAAAACTGATGGGAAGTAATAAATCTATAATATTTGATTCCTTTAAGCAAACTTATTTTCTCCAGAAGGGAGATGGGATAATTTGGAGTAGATATTTTTGAAAAAAAAATTTTTTTATTAAAACAGCAATGGTGGATATGTCTTTCCACATAAAATTATCAGAAGAAAACATTCATTTTAAATGGAATAGAACAATACTCCTACAATCTTTCCTAGAAATATATAAATGCAATTGACAAAGTTAAAACAGACTTTTCTATGCTTTGCAGACTATCTGTAGTAGGAAACCAAATGTTGCTGTTCGGGGCTGACTGAAATCATAATTAAGATGAGCAAAAATTACAAATATACTGTATTTGCACAGTTAACTTGGTTCTGCAAAAAAAATTTAATTGATAAGTTGAATACAGATCCCAAAGTGTAATATTTGCACATAAATGTAAAACCCCAAAGAGTTAGTTTGTGAAAGATATGCCACACAATGTTTCATGTCCAAAAAATCAGAATAATGAAAGAATCATCATGGAGTGAACCTTTTAATTCAAACTAGAGGGCAATTCTTTCCCAAGTATTTTCAAAGCTCCTGAGGCCTTCTGGAATTCTGAGGGCTTCACCATAAAAGGTTTCTGAAAGCATCTAAATATTTCTGACAAAGGTATTGGGGAGCAGAAAGCAGACAGAGAGAAAGAAGCAGCAACTGATGTATTTTTAATAGATTCCTATAGCCACAGAGAGAATACACCCAATACTGGTGATTCAGTAGGACTTTGGAGGTCCTACTCATCTTGAGTCCCTGCCCATATGCCATTTTTCCAATGATCCCAGGTCATGACAGTCAGAGTCACTCTCTTCCTTTGACCACAACCCCCAGGGTGTCAAGTTTCAAGACTACTTAATGAGTCCTGTGGGTTTACCTGGACCACACCAGGAAAGTTTTATGGTGGGGGTAGAAGCTGGGGCCTGAACAGGTACAGGAGTGGTCAAGTGGGCTGTCAGAAGAGCTCTGCCTATCAGGCATGGATAGCATTCCAGAGCATGATGATCTCTGCCTCAGTTCAGGAAAATGCTCACACCCATAAAACAAGTGAAGTAATCTGTGCTCTTCCTGGAGGATGGAGCCCTTCGTGGGTCACCGTGGCTCTCCATCCTTGGAAAACCCCACAGGCAAGTGTCTGAGAGTCTGTCCATAGGCGGTTGTGCTTTATCCAATGACAGGACACTTAGTATAGCAAGTATTGTCAGAGAGGACAAGACAAGACCAGGCTCTGTTTTTTGTTTTGTTTTGTTTTGTTTTTTAAGAAGAGCTGAGAACCAGACAGACCACTGGAAGGGGAATTACAAATGGAGAGCAAAGCAGCACAACACTTCTCTGTGACCTGGGGAACACAGAAGCTGGGTGGAAGGAAGAATTCAGGGTGGGACTCAGTTGCCAGCAATTAGACATCAGTGGGAAGAAGTGACCTGCCACGGAGAGAGTGAGAGAGTCCTGTGATCTGCCTCATCCAATAACAGCAGGGCAATAATGGAACCTGCAGGGACCACATTCCAGATCAGCCTCATGAGTTAGGTGCCTAAGTATTTCCTTTCTAAGCCTGGCTTGTTCTGAGAAGTGGGACAGAGATGATTAACCCACAGAGCAGGGCGTAAAGCTGCCAGGGAGGTAGGAAAGACAGAAACAGGTCATCAATACACTTTAATACTACCTCCTGTTAAAGCTTTTCACATATGTCTCATGTACTATGGTTAGTTCATAGAGGCAAGGAGGAGTACCCCATCTAACTTTTGTGTGCTCTTCCCATGGCACCCACTATGGTATGTGCTCTGTCTAGGGGCTCAAAAGATATTTACAGTGGCAGATTTAAATTTGAGGGGATTATACAGACTCCTTGTCTGTATCAGCCCACCAGTCAGGACAACAGGCATTAAGATTGAGAGGCCGATAAAAGGAGAGGAATAGATACACTTAGCTGCTTAGGAGGAGCACTTCCTTCCACCCAGTGGCGTATTTATGAGACCGTTCACCCTACCACCCATTGCGGTCATCACTTGGGGCCCAAGAGGAAACTACTTCTTAGGTCAACAACATCCACTGTACAGCAATGGCAAGCAAAACAGCGTCTTTTTGTTAAGAGCTGTTGACATGGCTAAGCTCTGGAGCTATGGCAGTGAAAAAGACAAGATCCTATTCTCGGAGAGCTTAGTTTAATGAAGGGAAATAAGGGCATTAAAAAAAAATCACAAAAATTATTTATGGTATTTGTGGAAAAGACTACAAAGGAAACATGCAAGGTCATATGGAATCTATAACAGGGCATTTTCTGAAGCTGCAAGAGGTTTCTCAGCCCAAATAGAAGAGTGCTAGAGAGCTCGGTACCCCGTGAGGCAACGTCCCAAAGCAATGCACCAGCCTCGCCTTCTACCTTCCATCATCCATGGAAAAGGCAATTCTGAGCCTTATTCTACGTGATCCCTCAGAGGACTCATGGTGGGGCCGAGCCTCAGGTGTTTAACAGTGGTCTTTAATGATTGATTAACTTGCCCTTCAGCAGATTTTCTTCTATGTCTTACTGCTCATTTCTTCTACAGTGCCTCCTGGGATAGGTCGCCAGATAACATAGAGAACACTCAGGGTTTTTTTATTATTATTAAAAATATTTTTAAAAAAAAGTAAAGTATTCATTGTTCATGTGAAATGCAAATTTAACGGGGCATTTTATATTTTTATTTGCTAAATCTGGCAACCTTAACCTGGGAACATTTCCCAAATAAACTCCCTCTTTCTCAAGTTCTTGTTTCAAGGAACAAGAGGATTTTGAGAGGAACACAAACTAAGACAAGCACCAGCATCCAAAGAAAAGTCAGCAAAAGAAATGGATTGGCCAGGAATCCAGGACAAAACACAGAAGACTGATGTTCTGGAAGCCAAATGGAGATTGCTTCAGGTAGGTATGCTTAACATTTGCCAGGATCTGTCAATGATGGCAGGCAGTATCAAATGCTAAGCACTTTTCATGGATTATCTCCTTTTCTCCCACACGACCCTGTGGGGTATGTAATATTCTTATCCTCCTCTTCAGACGAGAGAGCCAAAGTGTACAGAGGTTAATGAACATGGCTTCAGTCATACAGTTGTACAGAAAAGCCATTCTGGTCCCCCTGATCTAAGCCAGTAACCCCTCCACTGTGCTCCTAGTTGTCCCCAAATCCTTCATCAAGATCGCATCCCTCCAGTCTTCAGCACTTTATTCACAGCACTAAGTACTCCACTCAGGGGACTATGGAAGCAACATGACTTGCAATTGAGGGTATAATTAAGAATAGTCAGAAACGGGAAGATGGCGGAGTAGGAGGATCCGAATCTTGCCTTATCCCATGGATACACCTAGGTGACACCCACATCAGTGTAAATAAACCAGAAAATCACCCAAAGATTGGCGGAACAGACTCTCCACAACTAATTGTAGAGAGGAGGCCACATTGAAAATGATAGGAAGGACAGAGACAGGGTCAGGAACCAAAGTAACGTGTGAGATTAACCACAAAAGGGAAGGACACCACAGGCACAGAGAAGGGAGAGAAGCAGACACCACACCAGGCACCCCAGACACAGAGGATCTACACTGGGAAGACAAATCCCCATAACATTTGGCTTTGAAAACTAGAGGGGCCTAACCTCACGTGTTTTCACAATGAGTGGGGCTTAGCATTGGGAAACTTTTAAAAACCAGCAGAATCAACTCAGGGAAAGCCAGAGGGCAACAGGAAACTGAGCCCCCACCTTTAAAGAGAACATCACAATCAATCCTGCTGAGATTCAGCACAGAAGCAGCAGTTTGAAAAAAGACTGGGGTATGCGGGAAGATTTATTTACTAATCTCAGAACATGTGCAGAAGGGGCAGAGATCTTGAGGAGATTTCTGCATGAACAAAGGAGCTGGCTGGTGCAGGAACTAATGCCAGTGCTCTCCACCTAGCTTGCTAAGAGCACACCTCCCCACCTCCGGTGGGTACGCCCTGTCCAACCGACCCCACTACGCAGGAGTTCCTCTAGAGTGGCTCAGGGTCTCCGCCCACAAGCAGACCAGTGCATACCTTGCTAACAACACAGGTCCCATCGTAGGCTCTCTTGCAGATCCAAACCATCCAACCTGCCCCACTTGGTAAGAGTCTATCCAAAGCAGTGCCAAGAGCATGGTGTGGTGAAAGCAGCCCCAAGAGCGGCCAGCACCCTTCCAAAGTGACCCTTGTCCTTAGAAAGAGGGAAAGATAACTCACACACACCAGTTTGACTGCAACCCTAGCAATGGACTGGGGGCAGACATCTGATCTGACTGCTGGCCCCACCCATCAACAAAAACTTCGCAAGGGGCAACACAAAGAGATAGCCCGGTAATTGGGGGTCATGGCAACCCCAACAGACTGGGGGCAGACACCTGATACGACTGCACGATTTGCCCACAAATGAAAGCCTCTCAGGGTACAATGCAGGGATAGCACACTGCAGTTTTGTGCAACCACTGTTCTTGTAAACATCTCGTCTGACCCAACTCAAGCCCAAGGTGGGCCCATACTAGCTCCTTAATAGCACAGGGACTAAACCTTGCCAACAACAGGCAAAGAGAACCATGGTAGATGACTGGACTGAAGGCAAAAGGGGCTCAACCATAATAGTAGAGTGCACACAATGCACATAGGAGACACTCCTGAAGCGCCAGGTTCTGGTGAACAGGGAACATTGCACTGCAGTGTGCTATAGGACCCCTTCTTCATGAGGCCACTACTTTCAATATTGGGAGACATCGCTGACTTTCCTAACACATAGAAACAAACACAGAGAGTTGGACAAAATGAGGAGACAGAGGAATATGTCCCAGATGAAAGAACGAGACAAAATCACAGCAAGACAGCTAAACAAAATGGATATAAGCAATATGCCTAACAGAGAATTTAAAGTAATGGTCACAATACTCACTGGGCTTGAAAAAAGAGTGGAGGATCTCAGTGAGATCTTCAATAAAGAGATAGAAAATATAAAAAAGAACCAATCAGAGATAAAGAACTCATTAACTGAAGTTAAAAATATACTAGAGGGAATAAATAGAGGCTATAGGAAGAAAAAGAACGGATCAGTGACCTAGAGGACAGAATAATGGAAAGCAATGAGGCTGAACAGGAAAAAGAAAAAAGAATAATAAGAAATGAGAACAGATTAAGGGAACTTAGTGACCCCATCAAGCATAATTACATTTGCATTATGTGGATCCCTGAAGGAAAAGAGAGAGAACGGGGGCAGAAAATTTATTTGAAGAAGTAATAGCTGAAAATTCCCTAATCTGGGGAAGGAAACCAAAATCCAGATCCAGGAAGCACAGAGAGCCCCTAACAAAATCAACCCCAAGGAAGTCCACACCAAGACCCATAATAATTCAAATGGCAAAAAGTAGAGACAGGGAGGATTTTAAAAGCAGCAAGAGAAAAGGAAATAGTTACATACAAGGGAAATCCCAGTGGACTATCAGCTGATTTTTCAGCAGAAACTTTGCAAGCCGGAAAGAAGTGGCATGATATATTCAAAGTGCTGAAAGAAAAAAACTCTGCAACCAAGAATACTCTATCCAGCAGGGCTATCAGTGAGAATAGGACAGATAAAGAGTTTCCCAGAAAAACAAAAGTTAAAAGAATTCATCACCACTAAACCAGCCTTACAAGAAATGTTTAAAGGGATTCTTTGAGTGGAAAGGAAAGATGATAAGCAGGAATAAGAAAAGGAGGAAAGGAAAAAAATTTCTCAGGTACATATAAAAATAATAGAAGTAGTAGATTAATCACTTATAAAACCAGCACAAAGGTTAAAGCACAAATGTAGTAAAATCAAGTGTATCTATGAAAATAAGTCAAGGGATTCAGAAAATAAAGGGGTGTAAAGTATGACACCATCCATATATCTAAAACATGGGGTGATGGAGTAAAAATGTAGTGCTTTTAGAATGGGTTCAAAGGTAAGCAACCATTGACTTAATATTGACTGCTATATGCATAGGATATTATATATAAGCCTAATGGTAAAAACAAATAAAAAACCTATCATAGAAATGCAAAAAAATAAAGAGAAAAGAATCCAAGCATATCACTAAAGAAAGCCATCAAACCACAAGAGAAAAAAGGAACAGAGAAGAACTAAAATTTTTAAAAAACCATGAAACAAGTAACAAAATGACAAGTACATATCTATCAATAATTACCTTGAATGTAAATGGACTAAATGCTCCAATCAAAAGACGCAGAGTGGTTGAATGGAGAAAAAGGCAAGGCCTGTCTATATGCTGCCTACACAAGACTCATTTCAGACATAACGACACATGTAGAGTGAAAGTGAAGGTCTGGAAAAGCATTTATCATGCAAATGGAAATGAAAAGAAAGCTGGGGTAGCAATACTTATATCGAACAAATCGGCTTTAAAACAAAGACTATAACAAGAGACAAAGAAGGAAGCTATACAATCGTAAAGGGAACAATCCAACAAGAAGATACAATAACAACTGTAAGTATTTATGTACCCCGCATGGGAACATCCAAATACATAAAGCAGCTATAAACAAACATAAAGGAAGAAATTGATAGTAATACAAGTATAGTAGGGAACTTTAACACCCCACTTACATCAATGGATAGATCATCCAAACAGAAAATCAACAAGGAAACAGTGGCTTTGAATGACACAATGACCAGATCTACCTAACAGATGTATTCAGAACATGCCATCCCCCAACAACAGAAGGTACATTCTTTTCAAACGCACATGGAACATGCTGCAGAAGAGATCACCTGTTAGGCCACAAAACAAGTCACAACAAATTCAAAAAGATTAAAATCTTATCATGCATCTTTTCTGACCACAAATGCTATGAAACTGGAAATCAACCACAAGAAAAAAATCCGGAAAGAGAACACATATGTGGAGGTTAAATAACATGCTTCTAAACAATGAATGGGTTGACCAAGAAATCAAAGAGGAAATAAAAAAATACATGGAGACAAATGAAAATGGAAACACAATCATCCAAAATCTTTGGGAGGCAGCAAAAGGTGTTCTACGAGGGAAGATTTAGCAATACAGGCCTACCTCAAGAAGCAAGAAAAGCCTCAAATAAATAGCCCAAGCTTACATCTAATGGAGCCAGACAAAGAAGAACAAGGCCTAACATCAGTAGAAAAAGAAAATAATAAAAATTAGAGTAGAAATAAATGAAACAGAGACTGAAAAACAGAGCAGACTGATGAAACCAGGAGTTGGTTCTTTGAAAAGAATCAACAAAATTGATAAACCTCTAGCCAGACTCATCAAAAAAAAACCAACACAAAACAAAACAGAGAAAGGACTCAAATAAACAAAATCAGAAATGAGACAGAAGAAATAACAACCAACACCACAGAAATACAATTGTAAGAGAGTATTATGAAAAATTATATGTCAACAAACTGAACAACCTAGAAGAAATGGATACATTCCTAGAAACATATGACATCCCAAAGCTGAGTCAGGAAGAAATAGATAATTTGTACAGACTCATCACCAGCAGTGAAATTGAATCAGTATTAAAAAAATCCCAGCAAACCAAACCAGAGGACCAGACAGCTTCACAGGTGAATTCTACCAAACATTTAAAAAAGAGTTAATACCTATTCTTCTCAAACTATTCCAAAAAATAGAAGAGGAAGGAAAGCTTCCAAATTCATTCCATGAGGCCAGCATTACCCTGATACCAAACCCAGATAAAGATAGTACAATAATAATAACGTAAAAAACTAGAGGCCAATATGTCTGATGAACATAGACACAAAAAAACCCTCAATAAAATATTAGCAAACCAAATCCAATAATACATTAAAAAAATCATTCACCGCAATCATGTGGGAATTTTTTCCCCAAGTTTTTATTTAAATTTCAGCTAGTTAACATACAGTGTAATATTAGTTTCAGGTGTAGAATTTAGTGATTCATCACTTACATACAACACCTGGTGCTCATCGCAACAAGGGCCGTCCTTAATACCCATCACCTACTTAACCCATCCTCCCGCCTCCCATCCACTGTCAGTTTCTTCTCTACAGTTAAGAGTCTGTTTCTTGGTT
The DNA here is from genome assembly GCF_009762305.2 of Zalophus californianus. Taxonomy (NCBI): domain Eukaryota; kingdom Metazoa; phylum Chordata; class Mammalia; order Carnivora; family Otariidae; genus Zalophus; species Zalophus californianus. Next base: position 117,965,647 of record NC_045612.1, on the reverse strand, counting down.
TGACTCTTTCCCCTCCATGTTCATTTGTTTTGTTTCTTAATTTCCACATATGAGTGAAATTACATAGTATTTGTCTTTCTCTGACTGACTCATTTTGCTTAGCATAATTCCCTAGAGAGTGCTCTATCTGCATCATTGAAAATGGCCAGATTTCATTCTCTTTGATGGCTGAGTAATACTCCATTGTGTGTGTGTGTGTGTGTGTGTGTGTGTGTGTGTGTGTGTGTGTGTGTGTGTGTGTGTGTGTGTATATATATATATATATATATATATATATATCTCATACCTTCTTTACCCATTCATCAGTGGATGGACATTTGGGCTCTTTCCATAATTTGGCTATTGTTGATAATGCTGCTATAAACATCGGGGTGCATATATCCCTCCCAATCAGTATTTTTGTATCATCTGAATAAATACCTAGTAGCACAATCACTGGATTGTAGGGTAGTTCTATTTTTAACTTTTTGAGGAAACTCCATTCTGTTTTCCACAGTGGCTGCACCAGTAATTCCCACTAATAGTGTAAAGGGGGTCCCTTTCTCTGCATCCTTGTCAACACCCGCAGTTTCCTGTGTTGTTAATTTTACCCATTCTGACTGGTGGGAGGTGATATCTCATTGTAGTTTAGACTTGTATTTCCCTGATGATGAATGACGTTGAACACCTTTTCATGTCTCTGTTAGCCATCTGTATGTCTTCTTCCAGAAAATGTCTATTGATGTCTTCTGCCCATTTCTTAACCGGATTATTTGTTTTTTTGGATGTTGCATTGTATAAGTTCTTTATATATTTTGGATACTAACCCCTTATCAGGTATGTCATTTGCAAATACCTTCTCCCATTCTGTAGGCTGTCTTTTAGTTTTGTTGATTGTTTCCTTTGCTCAGCAGAAGCTTTTTATTTTGATGAAGTCTCAATAGTTTATTTCTGCTTTTGTTTCCCTGCCTCAAGAGACCTATCCAGTAAGAAGTTGCTACAGCCAGTGTCAAAGAGGTTACTACCTATGCTTTCCTCTAGGATTTTTGATGATTTCCTGTGTCACATTTAGGCTTTTCATCCATTTTGAATTTATTTTTGTGTATGGTGTAAGAAAGTGGTCCAGTTTCATTCTTTTGCATGCTGCTGTCCAGTTTTCCCAAAACAACTTATTGAAGATACTGTCTTTTTTCCATTGGATATTCTTTCCTGCTTTGTCAAAGATTAATTGCCCATATAGTTGTGGGTTCATTTCTGGGTTTTGTGTTCTGTTCTATTGATCTATGTGTCTGTTTTTGTACCAGTACCATACTGTCTTGATCACTACAGCTTTATAATATAACTTGAAGTCTGGAATTGTGATGACTCCAGCTCTGCTTTTCTTTTTCCAAGACTGCTTTGGTTATTCGGGGTCTTTTGTGGTTCCATACACATTTTAAGATTGTTTCTTCTAGCTCTGTGCAAAATGCTCGTGGTATTTTGACTAGGATTGCACTAAGTGTGTAGATTGCTTTGGGTAACATAGACATTTTAACAATATTATCTTCTAATCCATGAGCATGGAATGTTTTTCCTTTTCTTTGTGTTACCTTCAATTTTTTCATCATTATTTTTATAGTTTTCAGAGTACAGGTCTTTTACCTCTTTGATTAGGTTTATTCCTAGGTATCTTAGGTTTTTGGTGCAATTGTAGATGGGATCCAACCCTTGATTTCCCTTTCTGCTGCTTCATTATTGGTGTATAGAAGTGCAACAGATTTCTGTACACTGATTTTGTATCCTGCAACTACTGAATTTGTGTATCTGTTCTAGCAGTTTTTCGGGTGGAGTCTTTTAGGTTATAGAGTATCATGTTATTGGCAAATAGTGAAATTTTGACTTCTTCCTTGCCGATTTGGATGCCTTTTCTTTCTTTTTGTTGTCTGATACTGAGGCTAGGATCAAGTGAGATTTATTCCTGGGATGCAAAGGTGGTTTAATATTCAAAATCAATCAATGTGATACATCACATCCACAAGAGAAAGGATAAAAAAACATGATCATGTGACTAGATGCAGAACAAACATTTGACAAAATACAACATCCATTCATGAAAATTCTCAACAAACTAAGTTTAGTAGGAATATACTTCAACATAATGAAGGCTCTATATGAAAATCTCATAGCTAACATCACTCTCAGTGGTGAAACTAAGATCAGGAAGAAGACAAGGATGTCTACTATCACCAGTTTTATTCAACATAGTACTGGAAGCTCTAGCCACAAATAACCTAATCAAAAATAGGCAGAAGACATGAAGAGACATTTCTCCAAAGAAGACCTGTAGATGGCCAAGAGACACATGAAAAGATGTTCCACGTCATTCATCAGGGAAATGCAAATCAAAGCCACAATGAGATATCACCTCACACCTGCCAGAATGGCTAAATAAAAAACATAAGAAACAACAGGTATTAGTGAGAATGTGGAAAAAAGGAACTCTTGTGCACTGTCAGTGGAAATGCAAACTGGGGCAGCCACTGTGGAAAACACTATGGAGGTTCTTCAAAAAATTAAAAATAGAATTACCATACAATCCAGTAATTCCACTACTGGGTATTTACCCAAAGAAAATGAAATCACTAATTCAAAAGGTATATGCACCCCTATATTTACTGCAGCATTATTTACAATGGCCAAATTATGGAAGCAACCCAAGTGTCCATCCATAGATGAATGGATAAAGAAGAGGTGGTATGTGTATATATATATACGGTGTATGTGTATGTGTGTGTGTATATATATATATGTATATACATAATGTGTGTGTATATATACACATATATATATACATATATACACACATACATAATGGAGCATTACTCAGCAATAAAAAGAATGAAATCTTGTCACTTGCAAGAACATGGATAGATCTAGAGGATATAATGCTAAGTGAAATAAGTTAGTCAGAGAAAGACAAATACCGTATGCTTTCACTCATATGTGGAATTTAAAAAACAAAACAAATGAACTAAGAAAAAAAGAGACAAACCAAAACCAGACTCTTAAATATAGAGAACTGATGGTTGCCAGAGGGGAGGTGGGGGGGGGGGAGTGGGTGAAACAGGTGGAGTGGATTGAGAGTATACTCATCGTGATGAACACTGAGTAATATATAGAATTGTCCAATCACTATACTGTACCCCTGAAACTAATATAAAACTATATGTTAATTATACTGGAATTAAAAAAAAGAATAGTGAACCTCTAAATAGATGACCACATATGATTGGAAAAGAAGCCTAATTATTTATTTATTTCCTTATTTTAATAAATTTTACTGGTGAATTCCAAACAGATGCAAAACTAGAGAAAATAATATAAGCCCCCATGTTACTCTATCTGCTTCAAAAATTATCATCATTCTGTCATTCTTTCATCTCTCCCTCTGCTCAAATATTTTAAAACAAATCTGTGAATATATTATTTTATATGTAACTACTTCGTTATAAATTTCTAAGAGATAAGGACTTTTGAAAATAAAATAGCTGTAATACCAGTATCAAACTTACTAATATTTCTTATTAGATAATTTCTTAATATAATCTGTAGTAGTCTGAATAATCCCCCCCCCACACACACACACACAAATATCAGGTACTTATCCCTACCACTTCGTGAAGTTACCTTATGTGGAAAAAAATGGTTTGTCCAGATGTGATTAAGTTAAGGATTCTAAGACAGGGAGATTATCCTGGATTATCTGGGCCCTAAATGCCATCACAGGAGGCCTTATAAAAGGGAGGCAGAGACAGATAAGACACAGAATGCAAAAGGCTAGGTGACAATGGAAGCAGAGAGAGATTGGAACATGCTATACTGCTTTGAAGATGGAGGAAGGGGGCCATGAGCTGTGGTATATAGCTCTAGAATCTGGAAAATACAAGAAAACAGATTTTCCCCAGAGGAAGCACAGCCCTGCTGACATTTTGGTTTAAGCCCAGTGAGGCTGATTTGGGACTAGCTTTAGAACATTTTCATCACCCCAGAAAGAAACTGCATACCCATTATTTTAAGTTACATTTTTATCAAATCTACAAAGCAAGGCATAGTTAGAGGCCTAGCTTATATGTCTGCCCCTTCTACCCTTTTCCCCCCTCTCTTTCTTATGGATAACATACTTCAAAAAAGTTTTTGTTTTGCTTTTATTTTTCTTATTATAAACAAATATGTGTACTCTTATATTTCTTTAGTTAGTAGAATACTGTATATACTTTTTATACCTTGATTTTTTTCACTTGGTAACATTTCCTGGCAATCACTCCAAAGTCACATCTAGAGTATACCATATTCCTTTCCACAGCGGTGCTGTCCTCTGTTGGGTGGTGCATCCTAGTTTATTCAACCAACCTCCTAATGATGGGCATTTGGGTGTTTCTACTCTTTTGCTATTATAAATAGAGCTGCAATGAACAGTCTTGTGCACATATATTTTCATATTTTTGCTAGTGTATACATGGGATAGATTCTCAGAAGTGCAGTTGCTGAGGAAAACCAGCCTAGTTAAACAACATAAAACTAATACTTTTACCACAGCTTGTTTATTTTTTAGGTGCACACTCAATTTCCTTTTGAGATTTTACTGAAAGGAAGATTTTTATGGACAAATAATCAATATCTAAAGAGATAGCATTTGAATACTAGTTACAAGAGATAGCATTTGAATACTGAATACAGCAAAATGTGGGATTACACTGTTCTATATTAAAACAGAGTGATGTTCATTAGTGATGGGGCTGGCCTTCCCAAAAACGGCCCATCACTTAACCTATGGATGTTGAATATTCCAAGGACACTGTGGATTTGACTTGTTCTTTCTGGAAAAGAGAGGATGTCCTAGTATGAGGAGTTAATCTTGGGTTCTTTTTTTTTTTTTAAGATTTTATTTATTTATTTGACAGAGAGAGATACAGCGAGAGAGGGAACACAAGCAGGGGGAGTGGGAGAGGGAGAAGCAGGCTTCCCACCGAGCAGGGAGCCCGATGCGGGGCTCGATCCCAGGACCCTGGGATCATGACCTGAGCCGAAGGCAGACGCTTAACGACTGAGCCACCCAGGCGCCCCAATCTTGGGTTCTAATAGCATTTCTATCATCTCCATAAGTACCACTTAAATAAAATATGAGCTTTCTTCATTTCTGATCTAGTCTTGTGAATGCTCAACTTGTTAGCCTGCCTCTTCACACTATTTTTTAAGTGGAAAACATCTCATTCCTTTAAAATTCTCAGATACACAACTGTGCAGACAACAAAAGTGCCAAATTCATGTATTATTCAGATGAAATTCAAAGGGACACTACACCAAAATAATTCTACCAGCCCATGAATCAGTGGAGCAAATGTACCTTTGAGCAACATGCATATTTACTAGTTTCTCTGAGAACACTTTGTTTTTATTCCTCACCTTTATGAACAGTAGCTAGAAGCTCTTTCACATCACATTGTTTATCCTCAAAATCTCCCTGGAGAAGTTTGGCAGGTGAAAATTATAATATTGAAATTTCCCAAATGGAAACAGACAAATGCCCACCATGTCTACCTCACAGGACAGATTAGATTTCAACTTCTTTGTGATGATTGAGATTCTGCCAACAGCTTAAGAAAACAGAAAAAATTCCCTCACCTTCCTGCTTTCCTCACCTCTCCCCCACAAAGCTGATATTTGAATGCCTAAGAGCTTTCTGTGTTGTCCCAGGCAAAATAGTTAGTGGTCAACCATCTTCTTTCCATCTAAATGTTGATAGGATATAAGAAGCCATTTTACTAGTAAAATTATTTAGTTTTTTTAAACCTATTTTATGCCAACACTTTAGCCTGAATTATTTCATTCAAAGCACGCCAACTAGACGGCAAGGAATCCTGTAGTTAAAAGAAAGGGCTTGGAGTCTGTCCAACAGACTGGAATTTAACTCTATCAATGCCTATGAGTCCCTGCCAAATTACCCAAACTCTCTGAGTATCACTGCCTCATGCATAAATCAGGGCTAACAGTACCCACTTCATAGAATTGAATGACAAAATCCAAGACTGAGAATATACGTAAAAGTCTTTTTTTTTTTAAAGATTTTATGTATTTATTTGAGAGAGACAATGAGATAGAGAGAGAGCATGAGAGGGGAAAGGGTCAGAGGGAGAAGCAGACTTCCTGCTGAGCAGGGAGCCCGATGTGGGACTCGATCCCGGGACTCCAGGATCATGACCCGAGCCGAAGGCAGTCGCTTAACCAACTGAGCCACCCAGGCGCCCTATACGTAAAAGTCTTAACTCTAGGTATCACACTTGGTAAGCACTGAACGTGTGAGAGAATTTCATATTGTTATTCATATTTGTAATTTGCAGACCTGAGAGCTAAAGTGGTTTAAAGAATTTGGTTATTCCCTGCTGTGTAGTGAAGAATTAACCTTACCCAAAAAGAGGTTTGGCCTTTGCTCTTGGCTACTAGGAGGGGAGAGCTAGGCCTTTGGAAAACATGCCTCATTGGAACATCTTTGTTTGCCTGGAACCTTGGCCAACAGACAGTCTAATAATGTGATTTACAATGGGAGCTTCGGAGCATGAAGTATCAGTTCTACCTTTGGAGGGGCTCAAAATGTAAGGCCAGCCACATGGGCAGTATGTGATCAAACCTCAATAAAAACTCTGGGCACTAAAGCTCAAGTGAGCTTCCCTGGTTGGTGATACTCCGTATATATTTTCACACGTTAATGCTGGCAAAGTAACACTGTCCGTGACTCTATGGGGAGAGGATAATGGAAGCTCTACATTTGGTACATTTCCTGATCTCTGTACTATGCAATTCAAAACCACAATGAAATATCACCTCATACCCATTAGGATGGCTGTTTTTGAAAAAAACAAAACAAAACAAAACAAAAAAAACAAAAGACAGGTGCCTGGTTGGCTCAGCCAGTTAAGTGTCCAACTCTTGATTTCAGCTCAGGTCTTGATCTCAGGGTCATGAGTTTAAGCCCCACACCTAGTATGGAACCTACTTAAAAAAAAAAAAAAGACAACAAATGTTGGCAAGGATGTGGAGAAATTGGATCACTTGCATACTGTTAATAGGAAGGTAAAATGGTATAACCACTATGGAAAACAGTAGAGAGGTTCCTCAAAAATTTAAAAATAGAACTACCATATGATCCAGAAGTCCCACCTCTGGGTATTCATCCAAAAGAACTGAAATCAGGGTCTCAAAGAGATATTAACACTTTCCTGTTCATTGCAGCACTATTCACAACAGCCAAGAGATAGAAACAAACTAAATGTTCATTGATTCCTGCAAAGATAAATAAATGTGGCATACACATACAATGGAATATTATTCAACCTTTAAAAAGAAAAAATTGTGCAATATGTGACAACATGGATGAGCTTTAAGGACATTATGCTGAGTGAAGTAAGCCAGTCACAGGAGAAAAACTGCATGATTCCACTTACATGGAGTACATAAAATAATCAAACTCATAGAGAATGTTCGAACGGTGGTTGCCTGTGGCTGGGGGGAAATGAAAAGTTGCTGATCAGCAGAGAGAAAGTTTCAGTGGTGCAAGATGAGTAAGTTCTAGAAATCTGCTGTACATTATGTCTATAGTTAACAATACTGAACTGTACTCTGACAAATTTGTTATGAGGGCAGATCTCTTACTCAGTGTTCTTACCATAATAAAATACAATTTTTAAAAAAATTGTAGAAAAATGTTATGTTTCAATGAGCAGCTATGCATTGTCTTACCCTTCCCAGTTATCAGATTCTATCTTGTTGTCTTTGAGCTATTTCACAGTTCTGTAAAAAGTAGTTAAGTGACACCAATGTAAAATAATTTTTATAGATATGCATATTCTGTCCTGACTGAGGTCTAACTTCTTTACACCTTGTGGAAAACCAGTTTTGCGTCCACTTGCACATTAACTGAGAGTCATATAGAAAAAGCCACCTATGAAAGAACACTGACTTTCAGTGGAAGTCTAGGAAGAAGCCAGGGAGAAAAAAACCCAGATTTCACTCTCCTCCCTCCTCCAGCCTCTCTCAGGCCTCCTCAGCGGCTAAATTGGAAGAAAGACGACAGAAAGCAGAAAAGAATGGAATGTGGGTCTAGAGAGGCCATGGGAAGATTCCAGCCCAAGGATCCTGGGGAAGCTGTGCTGATGCAGAGTCTCTCAACAACTCAAAAAGACGTTTAAGTTCTACCATATTTGATTCTATGATAAGATTCCCTGATGAGTTCATTGAAACCGCCAATTTTGGGGGCCTATTGGGATCATGTTTCGGGTTAAGTATACCCTAGAAAGCAACAATGCCCTTGAGGTTGCTCTGAGAGAAAGAGTGGTAATAAAAATAACTTCAGGGCGCCTGGCCGGCCCAGTCAGTTAGGCGTCTGACTCTTGGTTTCAGCTAAGGTTGTGATCTCACGGTCATGAGATTGAGCCCCGCACTGGGCTCCATGCTCAGCACAGAGTTGGCTTAAGAAGATTCCCTCCCCTTCTCCCTCTGCCCCTCCTGTTCGTGCTCTCTCTCTCTCTCTAACAAATAAATTAATTTAAAAAATAACTTCAGTAAATGAAAACTTTTATCACTGAAAATGCTTTATAAAGAGACTGGTTGAATTAAATATGGTATATATGCAACATTGAAAACCGTGCAGCCACGTGAACGATTGGGATGAATTTATGTACCGATAAGACTCTCTCTAAAGTATGTTGCTGTGTGTAAGACCTACATACATCACAATGTATGCAGTGTGGCTCCTTCTGGGCCAAAGGAGGAATAAAAAAGAATTCTATATATTTTCACTACATTTTCTTTGTTCTATTTGAAGGTTTTACTATAAAGTATTACTACTTTCACAAACTAAAAAAAGATGAAAAAAACTTTTTTAAAAACTAAAGCCTGGGCGCCTGGGTGGCTCAGTTGGTTAAGAGACTGCCTTCGGCTCAGGTCATGATCCTGGAGTCCCAGGATCGAGTCCCGCATCGGGCTCCCTGCCCAGCGGGGAGTCTGCTTCTCCCTCTGACCCTCTTCCCTCTCGTGCTCTCTATCTCTCATTCTCTCTCAAATAAATAAATAAAATCTTTAAAAAAAAAAACTAAAGCCTGACAAGAACTAACTACCTCATTAAAAGATCATTTCTAGATCAGTACTTTTCAAATGTGAATGTTCATGTAAGTTGCCTGGGTATCTTGCTAAAATGCAGGTTCCAATTCAGTAGATCTGAGATGGGACCTGAGATGTTACATTTCTGCCAAGCTTCCACGTGACACTGATGCTTCTGATCCACGGATCACACTTTAAGGAGCAAGGTTCTAGACTAAGCATCAGCGAACTTATTCTGTAAAGAGCCAGACGGTAAATACTTAAGGCTTTGCAGCCTATAGAGTCTTTGTCACAATTCTGCTCTTGTGGCACAAAAGCAGCTGCAAATAATATGTAAGCAAAGAGGTAGAGGCCTGATTTGGCCCACAGTCCATAGTTCGTTGAACCCGGTGCTAGACTATTAATAAGAGCACTAAAGTGTTTATTGTGTGGCAGGTTCTCTACAAAATGCCTGTTATGGGTTAAACTGTGTCTTCCCTAAAATGTATGTTGAATTCCTACTCCTGGTACCTATGAATGTGACCTTATTTAGAAATAGGTCTAAAAAATTTTAATAGGGTCTAATAATTTTTATAAATATTTTATAAATTTTATAAATTTTATAAATATAAATAAATAGGGTCAAAAAAATTTTAAAACTTTAAAACTTTAAAAAAATTTTTGAAAAAGAAATAGGGTCTAAAAGGCTTAATCCAATATGACTGGTTTCCTTATAAGAGGAGGAAACACTGGACACAAAGACAGAAGATGGCCATGTGAAGACAGAGATCGAGATTGGAGTTATGTTGCCACAAGCCAAAGAATGCCTGAGGCAACCAGAAACTAGCAGAGGCAAGGAAGTCTCCTTTTCTAGAAGCTTCAGAGGGAACATGGCCCTGCCACCACTTTAATTTCAGACTTCTGGCCTCCAGAACTGTGAAGGAATTAATTTCTATGGCCTTAAGCCACCCAGTTTGTGGTACTTCGTTACAGCAGCCCTAAGAATACAGTGCTTACCATAAATTATTTAAGGCTTACAACTGCCCTATAAGTCATGTACCATTATTATCCCTGTTTTAAAGATGAAGAAACTGAGACTTAGGGAGATTAATTTACTCCCAGAGGACAGGAGTGCCTTTGGAACCTTCTTCAATTCAAGAAGGACTACCATGTTCCTTTTTAATTATGCAAGACATTATTATGGAAGATATAAAGCTGAATAAGATACAGTGCCCGCCCCTGAAGACTCCCAGATGACCCTGTGGGGTAGGTAAGAGAGATGACGTGAACTGTTTCACAAAGGGGAGCAACCTTTCCAGGGTCATGCACTTTACTGGCGAATTAGAGTTAAGATGGAGAACTCAGGTCTTCTAACTACTAGCCCAATTATCTTTCCCCTGTTTCTCAAACACGAGTGAGGTACTGACCGACCCCCGTTTTCTTCCTTAAAAATTCTTGGGGAATACCCTAGTTTTATTTGACATAAACTTATTTATGTAGTTACGTGTTTATATGCTTATGATTTATTATACATAAATGAAAACTAGGATCAGTTAACTTCCCTGTCCCACAGTGGAATAATGACTGCTACATAAATCAAAACTAGGATTAAAAAAAAAAAAAACTAGGGTCAACTGCTTATCTTTAACGATTTTGCTCAGTTTAAACAACCTTGTAGATAACTTTTTTACCCTTTTGGATATCCGACTTACCATTCTTCAGCAGAGCACTGTCTAACAGAGATATATGAGCCCAGAGGTAATTTCTAAATTGGTAGTAATCGTGTTAAAAAGGAGTAAAAGGAAATGGGTAAGATTAATTTTAATGATAATATCCAAAATAATATCATTTCAACATGTATTCCATAAAATCAATTATTAATGAGATACTTTACACTTTTTTCCTAACTATGACTTTAAAATCCGGCACATCTCATTTGGAATTAGCCACATTTCAAGAGCTTGATACTCACATATAACTGGGGGCTATCAAACTGAACAGCATGGCTTCAGTAACTCCTCTTGGTGCAAAAGTCAAGATCCACCATCTTGGATCTGAACAGTTCTCACCACCTTGATCAATACTTCTGGGTCCAAACCACCATTCTCTCTTCCCTGGATCATTTTGAAAGCCCCACAGTTGATCTTTTAATTGAACTCTTAGCTCAATATACTCTAATCTTACCATGGTAAGTTCTAATCCTTAAAGATCCAAAAGGATCTTTAGAAAAATGGAAACTTTTTCAAGACCCTTCCCTGTTTTTCAACCAGCCTGTGGCTGAGAACTATCACATATAATGTAAAACATAAAAGCCTCACCATGGATTACAAGGCCCTTATTACCTCGCCCCTGACTACCTCTCTGACTTCATTTCCTACCAGTCTCTCCTTCATTTGCTCTGCTTCATGCTCTCCTTCCTCTGTTTCTCAAAAAAGCCCAGGTTACACTTCAGGGTTCTTACACTTGCATGTATTAAAGGACAATTTTCAAGCAAAGGTAAAATCATGACTCTGATATAGATGTAAAGTGAACATGTGCTAAACATTTTCCTTATCAATGAGGAAACCAGTAAGATGTTACCAATTCAAGTGAGGATCCAGAAGACAGACACATTAATAGATCAGGGATGTTGAAATGAATGTGCACATGGAGGCAAAATTAGCCTCTTCCTCAGGAGAGGACAGTCACTTGAACCTCCAAGAGAAAGAATTTATTACATGTCTACAGACCAGTGTTATTTTGCATTCCTATCAGTTACCTGTAACGTACTGAATCGTCCAAGAACTCAAAGGCAATAAAAGGCACAGAGTCCTCATAGAATCAGAATCAAGTAACCTGGAAGGGTATGCTTTAAAATAGGATTTCTCATCTTCAGTACTAGTGACATGGGCTGGATAATTCTTGGTTGGGGTAGGCGGGACCGTCCTGCACCCTGTGAGATATTGAACAGCATCCCTGGCCTCTACTCACAAGATACTAACAGCACCCTCCCCCTAAAGTTGTGACAACCAAAAGTGTCTCCAGGTATCACCAGATGTCATGGTGGGGGGAGGAGGGTGCAATGCACCCACAGCTGAAAATCATCACTTTAAACAATGTACAGTTCTCCAGTAAAACACACATTTTCCCCTACTCTCTAACTGGAACATTTCTCTCCCATATCCTTTCTTGGTTCTCTGCCTCACTTTATTCAAGTCTTTGCTCAAATGTCACCTCCTCCTAGAGGTCTCGCTTGCTACCCCATCTGAAATAGAACCTACCTCCCATTTGCCCTCTGCTTTATTCTTCTACCTAGCACATTTCTTTCTCTTCAAGTTTTCTTGCTTATCGCTTGGCTTCCTCCGTCTAAAACATAAGTTCTGTGAGGATAGAAACTCTGTCCAGTTTTATCATTGACATCTCCCAAGTTCTTAGCACAATGCCTAGCACAGAGTAGGCTCTCGGGAAATGTTTGTTAGATTAATGAATCAATCAAGGCATGATAGAAGCAAGACAAATTTACATATCCCAAAAAGCCCTTAGAATGAATAAATTAGAGATATAAAAACGTTGTGTAATAGATATATGGAATTTCTTCTTTTTGCTGAAATCAATTAGCCACCTGAAACATGAATAAAGAGTCAACTCCCAGGGTGGCAATTCTTTTGGGTTGGGCCCTCCTCCCTTTCCATGTGACTCGTGAGGATTGTTACAGCAAAATTCCTTAACCAAATTAATCTGAGTATGTCAAGGTTTATTACTTATCAACAAAGGAACTAGCAGATGGAGAACGCCAGTTTGAAAAAAATGGGGTGCACAGACATATGTTCTAAATGGGGGACTGATTTCAAACACAGCTCAATTGCTAAGTGATGTCACCGGTTTCTTTCTTTCACCGGCTCATCTTATCACAACCCCAAACTGGCCATTCCTTTACCATGTGGCATAGGTTAATATTTAGGGCATAGGGTCTTCAGGACCGTCTTTCCATAATTGCTAGACATGTGTGAGTAGTCAGAAATAACAGGTAATACGGCCAAGACATAAACAGTAAGCCAAATATCTTTGACTAGACGTACCAACTAACAAGGCTGTGTCCCCTGACAGAGAGGCAATTCGCATACTGGCACTAAAAGGTCCCAAGCAAAAGTCAACCAATGGAGACAAAGGTCCTGCTTCCTTCTTCCACACAGCTATTAGCAGATTTTTCCAGCAACCCAAGACATTGAACACTCAGTTTGCTTAATTCTCAATTTGAGGATAAACTTTTTGTTAGGATTCACTAAAATTTTCACTACACATCACCGCACACTGGGATGTAATCAGCCTTTATTCACGTGTAATTGTTTTACGATAAGTCTCTGTTTTGGCTCGTTAGTCTAGGACAATTGAAATTGGTATTAAAACATTGTCAAGATTAGGTTAAATTTGCCTCACCGGATTTCCACAGCTACCAAAATAAAATGATAACTCAAAACAGTTAAGAACTCAACACATTTCTTAAAAATGATTATCCTGATAATCCATATTGTGCCTACACTGATGTTAAGATTATCACCAAAAATAAGGCCTAAGTTTAATAAGTTATTACCAAGAACTTCACTCCCCTGAGAGGCCAATATTAGAACCCGAGACATCTAAAAACCTCAACTTGAGAAATACTGTTCTTTACCAAAATGTAATGCCGCGGATGTAGGGCTGACAGGTAAACCCAAAAAGAAAAAGGCTGTGATGACTGTAAGTTTAATGCAATGATGGAAACTAGAATTTTTTAAAAGGTTTCTTTATTGGAGGTGGGGGGGAGAGGCAGAGAGGAGAGAGTCCTCAAGCAGACTCCCCGCTGAGCATGGAGGCCCGCACAGGGCTCGATCCCAGGACCCTGAAGTCACGACCTGAGCAGAAATCAAGAGTCAGACACTTAACCGACTGCGCCACTGAGGCGCCCTTGAACTAGAAATTTAATAGCACATTCTCAAGACTCCTTTAACAAGGGTAATCACTGCCCCCGAATAGCACTACTCAGACATTTCTATGTCCATTTTCCAGGTACTGCAAGGGATAAAGCCATGAGATGCCACGTGCTAGGTTCATAACACCATGGCCTAGCCAGCGACCTTTTCTCTCAGAACATGCCACAGATCTCTGCAGGCGTGTTCCCAGAAGACCTTTCTTGGAGAACACGGAAGACTGCTCTGCACGGCAATGGGAGCCCACGGGCCTGAGGCTGTCAGGAATAGCAGCTGCCACCATCAGAGGAGGTAGACTTGGGTCTGAGGCCCACACATCTCTGCCTCATCTTCCTTTAGCGCCCCTATCATCCCTGCTCCCACAGGACCTTGCCCTCTCCCCTGAGTGGCCGTCCACCATCAGCTGGCCCTGAACAAAATCGCACAGGGAGGCAACATTTGCCCTCGGTCCTACCTCTGCGACCTCCTAGCCTCGAGCCTCCATCACAGGCAATGTCCCAGAAATGTTGGCGGGTAACAGTTGAAAGGCTTAGTCTAACTCCGGGCACTTGCATTTTCACTGGTCATGTTTGAAGGCAGACCAGGTTGTGACAGGCCCAAGGCTCGGGAGCCAGGAGACCTCTCTTTAGAAATGATCCTTCCTGACCCTCAGTTCTTGTCACCCACAAAGAAGAGTGCCGACCTACCTCTAGCCCAGGCTCATTGAGAAAATGCAAAGGGATTAAAGGTGATAAAATAAATAAAACAATAAGAAAACACACTGACCATGGCATACTAGCTGAGGAGTATGATGAACTTAAACTTTTGCTCCCAAGGACCAGGGAAACTAGAAAAGGAAAAAATTAAAGAACATGTGATGGGAAATCTTGAAACCAGCAGTTCCCCAACTTGAGCATCAGCATCTGTTGGAGGACTTGTTAAAACGCAGTTTGTCAGGACTCACCCTGGAGTTCTGAGTCAGCAGGTCTGCGGAGGGACACCTGAGAATTGGCACCTGTCTCACATTCCAGGTGATGCTGAGGCTCCCGGCTCGGGAACCAATCTCTGAGAAGCCTCGCTGCAAACTAGTGAGGCTCCATGATATCACTGGAATCATTCGGGAGTGAGAAAATCACTTCAGCTTCAGTCCCCCCTCCTCACAGTTTTTGATTTAAGTGGTCTGGGGTGCGGCCTTGGGCAACAGGGCTATTATAGACCCAGGCAATCTAATATGCATCTGGGATGGAGACCTGCTGCTCTCAACCAAGAAGCAGCATCAACAAATCAGTGGATTTTATCATGATGCCATACCCCTGCTAGGCTTGCCTTTCTTGTGCATTTGCTACACAGGCTCCTTAGAACCTTAGGGCTGTCGACCGAATGACGGAACAACCTAGGTGGAAAGGAGAACAAGCAGGTGGACCCAGGTTCAACACCTGCCAAGGTATAGCCATAGCTTCAAATGGCACTGAGTAAATATTAAGTCTTGCCTCTATACGTGTTTAACCCCAGATACGAACTGAATTCACCTGGGAGACTCTTAAGAAAGCCGGATGGAGAGGGGCGGAACAAGATGGCAGAGGAGTAGGAGACCTGGATTTCGTCTGGTCTCAGGAATTCAGCTGAATAGGGATCAAACCATTCTGAACACCTACGAACTCAACAGGAGATCGAAGAAGAGAGTAGCAACAACTCTCTGAACAGAGAAGCGACCACTTACTGGAAGGTAGGACATGCGGAGAAGTGAATCCGAGGCGATATTCGGGAGGATAGACGGCGGGGGAGGGGGCCTCCGTCGGCCGCTTCTGGCAAGTGCTAGAGCCGCGGAGCACAAAATCGGAACTTTTAGAAGCCGGCTCCGCTGAGGGACGTCGCTCCAGTGGCTAAGCGGGGGGTGGAACCCTCGCGGGACACTGTGGTCTCAGGACCCTCGGGGGCACAGAAAGACCGGGGGTGCCTGAGTGCGGCAGAGCTCCCAGGGATCGGAGCGGGGAAGCCGGCTGCAGAGACGGAGCCGAGGCGCGGGCTCTCAGCTCGGGGTGGCCATAAACTGTGATCGGTGACAGTCGGGCCACTGCTCCTCCAGCGGGGACCCAACAAGTGGCAGATCCGCGGAGACTCCCCTTCCTCCCCCGGGAGGAGCGGCACGGCAGCGCACCGCAGGGATCTGCTGGGTTTGGAGACTCCACACGGATCGGGTGCCAGACATAGAAACGCTCGATCACAGGCCGGGTGAGCACGGAGTGCGGCCGGAGACCGGGGAAACGGGAGTGATTGACTGCTTTTCTCTGGGGGCGCACTGAGGAGCGGGGCCCTGAGTTCTCAGCTCCTCTGGGCGGAGATTGGGAGGCCACCAATTTCACTGTCGTCCTCCAAGGCTGTACCGAGAGCTTGCAGGGAACACAAGCTCCCGAGAGCAAACCCGAGCAGCTTGCTTAGCCCGGACGACAAGGGCGGGGCAATTCCGCCTCCGGCAAAGACATTTGGGAACCACGGCAACAGGCCCCTCCCCCAGAAGATCAGCACGAACAGCCAGCAAGCCAAGACCAAGTTTACCGATCAAGGAGAACGGGAGAACTTTACCATGATTAATTAGTTTTTCAAAGTTAATTTTTTTTAACTTAAAATTTTTTCCCTTTTTCAATCAACACCTTATCAATCCTTTTTTGAAGAAACATTTTTTATTTTTCATTTTTAGTCATATTTTATCCCTTCATAGTAGTTACCCTTATTTTTGCATATATATATAGAAGTTGTTCTCTCTTTAAAATTTTGACATACAGTTTCTTCTCACAGATCAAAATATACCCTAAATCACTAGTATATGGCTTTGTTCTACTCTCCTGCCTGAACACATTCTCTCCCTTTTTTTCTTCTTTTTTTAATCTTCTTTTTTCAAACAAATTCTTATCAATTCCTTTTATAAAATCTTTTATAATTTTCATCTTTACAGTCTTCTTCCATCCCTTCATTGTATCAACCCTTATTTTGTACATATATGTCTTTCTTCCTTTAAAATCTTAGGCACTTTTGGGCGCCTGGGTGGCTCAGTTGGTTAAGCGACTGCCTTCGGCTCAGGTCATGATCCTGGAGTCCCGGGATTGAGTCCCACATTGGGCTCCCTGCTCAGCGGGGAGTCTGCTTCTCCCTCTGACCCTCTTCCCTCTCGTGCTCTCTATCTCTCATTCTCTCTCAAATAAATAAATAAAATCTCTAAAAAAAATAAAAAATAAAAATAAAATCTTAGGCACTTTTTTCTAACAGACCAAAATATGCCCAAAATCTAGTGTGTGGCACTGATCTATGCACTGCCCTGATCATATTTGGTTATACTCAGTTTTTTTTGTATTTTCTGTTTTTGTTTTTATCGTTTTCTCTTTGTTTTTCTCTCTTTTTTCTTTCTTTCCCTTTCTTTTCCCCTGGTTTCAGGTCTTTTCTGATTTGTATAGAGTATATTTGCTGGGGACGTTGTTAACCTGTTAGCATTTCTCTCATTCATCTATTCTCCTCTGGACAAAATGACAAGACAGAAAAAAATCACCTCAGCAAAAAGAACAAGAGGTAGTACCGTCAGCCAGGGACCTAATCAATACGGACATTAGTACGATGTCGGACCTAGAGTTCAGAATCATGAGTTTAAAGACACTAGCTGGGCTTGAAAAAAGCGTGGAAGTTATTAGAGAAACCCTTTCTGGAGAAAGAAAAGAACTAAAATCTAACCAAGTCGAAATCAAAAAGGCTATTAATGAGGTGCAATCAAAAATGGGGGCACTAACGGCTAGGATAAATGAGGCAGAAGAGAGAATCAGCGATATAGAAGATCAAATGATGGAAAATAAAGAGGCTGAGAAAAAGAGAGAGAAACAACTACAGGATCACGAGGGCAGAATTCGAGAGATAAGCGATACGATAAGACGAAACAACATTAGAATCATTGGGATCCCAGAAGAAGAAGAAAGAGAGAGAGGGGCAGAAGGTATATTGGAGCAAATAATAGCAGAGAACTTCCCTAATGTGAGGAAGGAAACAGGCATCAAAATCCAGGAGGCACAGAGAACCCCTCTCAAAATCAATAATAGGTCAACACCCCGAAATCTAATAGTAAAACGTACGAGTCTCAGAGACAAAGAGAAAATCCTGAAAGCAGCTCGGGAGAAGAGATATGTAACCTACAATGGTAGAAATATTAGATTGGCAACAGACCTATCCACAGAGACCTGGCAGGCCAGAAAGGACTGGCATGATATCTTCAGAGCACTAAACGAGAAAAATATGCAGCCAAGAATACTATATCCAGCTAGGCTCTCATTGAAAATTCAAGGAGAGATAAAAAGCTTCCAGGACAAACAAAAACTAAAAGAATTTGCAAGCACGAAACCAGCCCTCCAAGAAATCTTGAAAGGGGTCCTCTAAGCAAAGAGAGAGCCTAAAAGCAGCATAGATCAGAAAGGAACACAGACAATATACAGTAACAGTCACCTTACAGGCAATACAGTGGCACTAAATTCATACCTTTCAATAGTTACCCTGAATGTAAATGGGCTAAATGCCCCAATCAAAAGACACAGGCTATCAGATTGGATTAAAAAACAAGACCCATCGATATGCTCCCTGCAAGAGACTCATTTTAGACACAAAGACACCCCCAGATTGAAAGTGAGGGGGTGGAAAACCACTTACCATGCCAATGGACACCAAAAGAAAGTTGGGGTGGCAATCCTTCTATCAGACAAATTAGATTTTAAACCAAAGACTGTAATAAGAGATGAGGAAGGACACTATATCCTACTTAAAGGGTCTATCCAACAAGAAGATCTAACAGTTGTAAATATCTATGCCCCTAACATGGGAGCAGCCAATTATATAAGGCAACTGATAACAAAAGCTAAGAAACACATTGACAATACAATAATAGTGGGGGACGTTAACACCCCCCTGACTGAAATGGACAGATCATCTAAGCAAAAGATCAACAAGGAAATAAAGACTTTAAATGACACACTGGACCAAATGGACTTCACAGACATATTCAGAACATTCCATCCCAAAGCAACGGAATACACATTCTTCTCGAGTGCCCATGGAACATTCTCCAGAATTGATCACATCCTAGGTCACAAATCAGGTCTCAACCGGTACCAAAAGATTGGGATTATCCCCTGCATATTTTCAGACCACAATACTTTGAAACTAGAACTCAATCACAAGAGGAAAGTCAGAAAGAACTCAAATACATGGAGGCTAAAGAGCATCCTACTAAAGAATGAATGGGTCAACCAGGAAATTAAAGAAGAATTAAAAAAAATTTCATGGAAACCAATGAAAATGAAAACACAACTGTTCAAAAATCCTTGGGATGCAGCAAAGGCAGTCCTGAGAGGAAAGTATATAGCAATACAAGCCTTTCTCAAGAAACAAGAAAGGTCTCAAATACACAACCTAACCCTACACCTAAAGGAGCTGGAGAAAGAACAGCAAATAAAGCCTAAACCCAGCAGGAAAAGAGAAATAATAAAGATCAGAACAGAAATCAATGAAATAGAAACCAAAAAAACAGTAGAACAGATCAACGAAACTAGGAGCTGGTTCTTTGAAAGAATTAACAAGATTGATAAACCCCTGGCCAGACTTAGCAAAAAGAAAAGAGAAATGACCCAAATCAACAAAATCATGAATGAAAGAGGAGAGGTCACAACCAACACCAAAGAAATACAAACAATTCCAAGAACATACTATGAGCAACTCTATGCCAGCAAATTAGATAACCTGGAAGAAATAGGTGCATTCCTAGAGATGTATCAACTACCAAAATTGAACCAGGAAGAAATAGAAAACCTGAACAGACCTAGAACCACTAAGGAAATTGAAGCAGTCATCAAAAATCTCCCAACAAACAAAAGCCCAGGGCCAGATGGCTTCCCAGGGGAATTCTATCAGATATTTCAAGAAGAATTAATACCTATTCTCCTGAAACTGTTCCAAAAAATAGAAATGGAAGGAAAACTTCCAAACTCGTTTTATGAGGCCACCATTACCTTGATCCCAAAACCAGACAAAGACCCCATCAAAAAGGAGAATGACAGACCAATATCCGTGATGAACATGGATGGAAAAATTCTCACCAAAATACTAGCCAATAGGATCCAACAGTACATTAAAAGGATTACTCACCACGACAAAGTGGGATTTATCCCTGGGCTGCAAGGCTGGTTCAACATCTGCAAATCAATCAACGTGATACAATACATTAACAAAAGAAAGAACAAGAATCATATGATCCTCTCAGGCGCAGAGAAAGCATTTGACAAAGTACAGCATCCTTTCTTGATCAAAACTCTTCAGAGGATAGGGATAGAGGGTACATACCTCAATATCATAAAAGCCATCTATAAAAAACCTGCAGCGAATATCATTCTCAATGGGGAAAAGCTGAGAGCTTTTCCCCTAAGGTCAGGAACACGGCAGGGATGTCCACTCTCACCACTGCTATTCAACATAGTATTAGAAGTCCTAGCCACAGCAATCAGACAACAAAAAGAAATCAAAGGCATCCAAATCGGCAAAGAGGAAGTCTAACTCTCACTCTTTGCAGATGATATGATACTGTATGTGGAAAACCCCAAAGACTCCACCCCAAAACTGCTAGAACTCATACAAGAATTCAGTAAAGTAGCAGGATATAAAATCAATACACAGAAATCAGTGGCATTCCTATACAACAACAACAAGACAGAAGAGAGACAAATCAAGGAGTCGATCCCATTTACAATGGCACCCAAAACCATAAGATACCTAGGAATTAATTTAACCAAAGAGGCAAAGGATCTGTACTCAGAATACTATAAAATACTCATGAAAGAAATTGAAGAAGATACAAAGAAATGGAAAAACGTTCCATGCTCATTGATTGGAAGAACAAACATTGTGAAGATGTCAATGCTTCCTAGAGCAATCTACACATTCAATGCAATCCCCATCAAAATAGCATCCACGTTATTCAAAGAAATGGAACAAATAATCCTAAAATTTGTATGGAACCAGAAGAGACCCCGAATAGCCAGAGGAATATTGAAAAAGAAAAGCAAAGCTGGCGGCATCACGATTCCGGACTTCCAGCTCTATTACAAAGCTGTCATCATCAAGACAGTATGGTACTGGCACAAAAACAGACACATAGATCAATGGAACAGAATCGAGAGCCCAGAAATGGACCCTCAACTCTACGGTCAACTCATCTTTGACAAAGCAGGAAAGAATGTCCAGTGGAAAAAAGACAGTCTCTTCAACAAATGGTGTTGGGAAAATTGGACAGCCACAGGCAGAAGAATGAAACTGGACCATTTCCTTACACCACACACAAAAATAGACTCCAAATGGTTGAAAGACCTAAACGTGAGACAGGAGTCCATCTAAATCCTAAAGGAGAACACAGGTAGCAACCTCTTCGACCTCAGCCACAGCAACTTCTTCGTAGAAACATCGCCAAAGGCACGGGAAGCAAGGGCAAACATGAACTATTGGGACCTCATCAAGATAAAAAGCTTTTCCACAGCAAAAGAAACAGTCCACAAAACCCAAAGACAACTGACAGAATGGGAGAAGATATTTGCAAATGACATATCAGATAAGGGGCTAGTATCCAAAATCTATAAAGAACTTATCCAACTCAACACCCAAAGAACAAATAATCCAATCAAGAAATGGGCAGAAGACATGAACAGACATTTTTCCAAAGAAGACATCCAAATGGCCAACAGACACATGAAAAAGTGCTCAACGTCGCTCGGCATCAGGGAAATCCAAATCAAAACCTCCATGAGATACCACCTCACACCAGTCAGAATGGCTAAAATTAACAAGTCAGGAAATGACAGATGTTGGCGGGGATGCGGAGAAAGGAGAACCCTCCTACACTGTTGGTGGGAATGCAAGCTGGTGCAACCACTCTGGAAAACAGTATGGAGGTTCCTCAAACAGTTGAAAATAGAGCTACCCTACAATCCAGCAATTGCACTACTGGGTATTTACCACAAAAATGCAAATGTAGGGATCCGAAGGGGTACGTGCACCCCAATGTTTATAGCAACAATGTCCACAATAGCCAAACTGTGGAAAGAGCCAAGATGTCCATCGACAGATGAATGGATAAAGATGTGGTATATATACACAATGGAATATTATGCAGCCATCCAAAGGAATGAGATCTTGCCATTTGCAACGACGTGGATGGAACTGGAGGGTGTTATGCTGAGTGAAATAAGTCAATCAGAGAAAGATATGTATCATATGACCTCACTGATATGAGGAATTCTTAATCTCAGGAAACAAACTGAGGGTTGCTGGAGTGGTGGGGGGTGGGAGGGATGGGGTGGCTGGGTGATAGACATTGGGGAGGGTATGTGCTATGGTGAGTGCTGTGAATTGGGCAAGACTGTTGAATCACAGATCTGTACTTCTGAAACAATGCAACATATGTTAAAAAAAATAAAGATAGCAGGAGGGGAAGAATGAAGGGGAGTAAGTCAGAGGGGGAGACCAACCCAGAGAGACGATGGACTCTGAAAAACAAACTGAGGGTTCTAGAGGGGAGGAGGGTGGGGGGATGGGTTAGCCTGGTGATGGGTATTAAAGAGGGCACGTTCTGCGTGGAGCACTGGGTGTTATGCACAAACAATGAATCATGGAACACTACATCAAAAATAAGGATGTAATGTATGGTGATTAACATAACAATAAAAATTAAAAAATAAAAAGAAGAGGAAAGGTAGAGTAGCATTGTGCTGAAGGGTAGGGGCTCCTGAACCAGACCGTCAGGGTTCCAAATGTGGCTGTGCTCTTTTCTAGCTGAGACTTTAAGCATGTTACTTATACTCTTCTATCTTAGTTTTCTCATCAGTCAAATGAGAATAATAATAATAATAAATGCCTCACAGAGTTATTGGAAGGTGAAATTGGTTAATATTTTTAATGTGCTTAGGTCAGTGCTTGGCATAAAGTAAGAGCTACTTCAATATTTAGAAATTAATAAATTTGAATTTCAGAAAAAAAAAGAATTTTGCAGAGATTTTCTAAGTAAAACAGTTATATACAACATAACACAACATAACTTAACATAGCATAACATATTTTTCCATGCTAAAGTAACTATGAGAAAAATAAAATCAAAACTATGAAAAAAAAATAAAAATAACCTTGTGGCTCTGGAAAAAAAAAAATAAAAGAAAGCCTGATGGATAAGCCACATCCAGGGCCAAGGTTCTTAACCTTTGACCACCCCCTGGAATCACTGGGGAACTTAAAAAAAAAAATACTGGGGTGCCCACTCCAGAGCGTCTGATACAACTGGTCCAGATGTGGCCTGGATATAAAACCTCCCTGGGAGCACCCAAGGTTGAAAAAGTCTGGTTCAAACCAAGAGTCTTCCTGATGCGTCTACCATCCACCCCCACCCAGATGGTGATGGTGCTGACTGTGGTGAGCATTGTGTGATGTACAGAATTGTTGAGTCACTAGGTTGTATGTCTGAAACGAATATAACGTTGTATGTCAACTCTATTTCGATTAAAACATAAGAGTTAAAAATAAATTTTAAAAAAAGATCTAAAAAAAAAAAAAACAACAAAACCCAACAACTCCCCAGGGATTGTCATGTACAGGCAGAGCTGAGACCCACTGCTTTAAGTGGGAAAACAAACAAAAACCAGGTAACTGGCAGTTATGATATTATTGTCTTTTGAAAAGTATGTATTTGCAAGGGACCGGGGGTTAGGGGCATGGGGAGACTGAAATGATATCCTCCAAAATGTTAATAGAATTCTTTTGAGAGATAAGATTATAAGCCATTTTCTATTTACGCTTTTCATGATTTTCCAAAAATTTCCTCAATGGTTGTTATTGAAATTGGTGAGGAAAACATCCCACCAAAATTGTTTTATATTCAATACTAGAATAGCAAACTGGAAAAATGTGGCACCTTATTTTGCCCAAAGTAATGAATCTTCAAGTGTACAACTTCATCAGTATATCCAGTTAAGCCCTATAAATTATTGTTTCATAGATGAGGGTGGCTTCAGGTGTGATCTCTGACTTTTTTATTAGACTCTACATACAATATTATGTTGATTGTGTCCTTCTGTAGAGATTCCTTTAAAAAAAAAAAACGTATTTGAGAGAGCGAGCGAGCAGGGGGAGGGGCAGAGGGAGATGGAGAGAGAGAGAACCCCAAGGAGACCCCGCACCGAGTGTAGAACCCGACACGGGCTCAATCTCACAACCTTGAGATCATGACCTGAGCCAAAATCAAGAGTGGGATGCTCAACCTACTGAGCCACCCAGGCGCCCCCCTTCTGCAGAGATTCTTTAAAAAATACCACTTGAAGGCATCCCCACTTACTATTAGACTTTATGACATGACACAAATGTGCATTTCCCTGCAAAGACAGACATTTACCTCTAAAATCCAAGCATGAGTCACTTCCCAGAAGTGCCTGGCTAATGCAGGGATTTCATAAATGACATTTCCTTTATGTCAATACAACCTCTGGTTTCCTTTTCTAAAAGATAATCTAAGCTCCAAGCTGAAAATGGCAGTGCTCGGAGACTGACTTCAATAATGGTTTTCACAGTTTAATGCTAAAGGACTTTGATGGGATAGATTGAAATCATAGCATTTCTTCCCTCAAGCTTACAAAAACTACTCAATAGGGCTCAAAAAAAAATATAAATGACTACAGACAATAAAACGTTTTGGATACTTGGTACTAGATAAGCGAGAGATTTATTTAATTAACACTGTAAAGTATTTTTTTTTTCCTTTCTATTGAAATAGTATTCTCTTCATTAAAAGGAATCGGTCATGGACAGTTGGATACCTCCCAATTTGTACTTAAACTGCATTTAAAAGGAATTAAAATTTGCTTTGCTCTTACTTCATTGCTCAGAAACTTTCATCAATTTTGGGATCCTTTTAGGGAGGTGGTTTTGTGATTGCAGTTAGTTCTTACTACATAACACAGGAAACATCTACATCACACTGGGCTATTTCAAAGGTATTTGTTAGAGTTTAATGCAGTTAACGTGTGCCAGGGACTGTGTCAGTCTCAGATGACACAGGGGTCACTGAGATACATTGCTGCTTTCAAGGAATTTCCAGACTGCAGGGGAGATGCGTTCGTTTACACATCACTGGGTACAAATCATTAAATTAGAAACCCAAACAGGCCATAGTTTACAGACAAAATGCTCCGCCAACACAGAGCACAACGGATCAAAGAATGTGAGCCACAGAGCAATGCTGAGTTGGGTGGAGATGGCCAGGCAGCTCAGGGGCTTTCTCTAAAGGAAAGTGGGTTTCAAAAGTCAACAAAGGGGGGAATAAAGGTCAAGAAGATGTCCCACTCAGAATAAGGGGAGCAATGGCTTATGGACAGAAAAGTTCCCTGCTTCACTTAGTTGTGTTTTTTTTTAAGATTTTATTTATTTATTTGTCAGAGAGGGAGACAGAGGGAGAGCACAAGCAGGGGCAGTGGCAGGCAGAGGGAGAAGCAGGCTCCCCGCAGAGCAGGGAGCCCGATGCGGGGCTCAATCCCAGGACCCCGGGATCATGACCTGAGCCGAAGGCAGACGCTTAACTGACTCAGCCACCCAGGCGCCCCTCACTTACTTTTCCCTTCACTCTTATGCCCTCTACAGACTGTATACGGTCTATAGCATATAGCTCATAGACTCTGTTTTCTGGAGAATATGGATTAAAATGAGTAGCTTGGAATTGCTATTTGTGCCTTACATCTCTATCATCGACCCCGACTCTCTGCTTTTCATTGCAAAAAAATTCAAGTTGAAAAATTCGACCCAAAGACACACAGAAATGTCTCTTTTCGGATAAAGGGCAAATAACATGATTTTTTACATTGTTGAAACTTAGTCGACAATAGAACTGTGAGCCAAAAGGGATAAAGCGCACCGGCCTCCTCACAACGCCTGTCCCACAGCATATTAACTCCCCCAGGCCCTAGCTCCCAAGGCACAGCCCTTCAGCTGACTTCCAAAGTGCTGGGGGGAGTCAGAGCCTCTGTTAGTCCAGTCGCATTGGGCACTGTCTGGACCTCCCTGCGGGTGAGGCTGAGCCAATGTTGGAAGATGAGACCAATGGGATGGGAGCGGGCCTCTCCGCTCAAGCGTTTAGCCAAGGATCAGCAAGGCGGAAGAGGTCAAGGGAAAGTGAGGAGGTGCCTGCATTGGATGAGATCTATCACCTTTCACTGAGGAGTACGTTTGAGTCCAGGATCTGACTCTACCAAACTTTAGGCTGTCTTCCAATAGTGCAGAAAGAGATTATCAAAATTCTGCTTGGTCAGAGGAACAGAAGCAGTAGGAGATTCTAAATCTTGAACGACCTTGTGAAAATTGAATACATCACGTACCACCCGTGACCGTCCATCTATTTTTTTCTTTGACTCACACCTAATCGTGCTTACATTTTAACATTAGCATATCCTAATTAACTGTCAAATACCAACAACCGGGATTCATGGAAAGCCAAACAATGCAGAGCAATTACTTATTCATTTGGAAAGGTCAGCCCAATTATAGTAGACAAAGGCTTGTACTCTCTTATGTTCCTAGTTAATAATGTCAGGAATCTGCCATTCCACGCACTCAATAAAAATGTGTTGACTGTCTACCCTGTGCCAGGTGTGCAAGAAATACGAAGAAAATTAATCCAAGCCTTTGACCTTGAGGAATTCATAGAAAGACAGGTAAATAAATAGTCCTAATGCATAGAGATAAGGAGAAGGCATATGCTAATTTGATGGCCTATTTTCTCAAATGGGATGGCAAAGCAACGCTTGGTGTGCTATCCAGTATGTGGAATTTATTCTGTAGGAGGGTAATAAACGCTTAGCAAGTTTAGAAATGTTCTTCTCATCCATTGCTTGTGGTGCCTGTGCTGCACGGTTAAGAGCTAGGATTGAGCTGCTAAAGGACACTCGAGCCTGTCACATTTCCTAGATTCTGGCCTGCACACAACACAGAAGCACTTATTTTGTGTAACAAGCACTTTGCCTGTCTGTAATCAGTTCCTCACAGGCCCCCACATGCTCAGTACTGTTGTCATTCCTGTTTTACAGATGAGGAGACTGAGGATTAAGGTGGTTCCAAATGCACGCAACATCAGAGCGGGAGTGGCACCGAGGACATTTGAATGCGGATCACGTTACCCCACAGTCTATGTGCTCTGCAGACTGGCCGCCTATTAGTAAACCGTTATTGATCTCTGATGAGATAAGGAGCTTGTGTCAGAATATAAATCAACTGCATCAGTAAGAACACGGTTTAATTCAGGTACCTGCGTGGCTCAGTCGTTAATCGTCTGCCTTTGGCTCGGGTCATGATCCCAGGGTCCCGCGTCAGGCTCTCTGCTCAGACGAAAGTCTGCTTCTCCCTCTCCCGCTCCCCCTGCTTGTGTTCCCTTTCTCGCTGTGGCTCTCTCTGTCAAATAAATAAACAAAATCTTAAAAAAAAAAAAAAAAAAAAAGGAAAAGAACACGGTTAAATTCATCTAATTTTTTTTTTGGTATCAAAATTTTCTCGCTAGAGTAAGTAGTGCATTGATTTACATACTAGTGCAGCCTCTTATCTTATCATGAATCAGCGCTTCGTGTAGCACCGCGATCAAACCACACTGACTCCTAGAAAGACAGAATCTTAGATTACTGTAGAGCCTTGCATCTTTCACATCTATGGAGGAAGTCTATAAAAGGGCACTTAGCTTGTCTTGAGACAGAAGCAACTCAGAGTCTCCTAGCTACTACTCTAGGGAGTCTGCTCCAAAATTTCCAAACCTCCTGGTCATTCTGAATGTTCTTCTTTCTGCTTCCCAAAGAAACATACATCTTACAGGGAATTGGCAGTCTTGAAATTGGCTGGGGGAATTTTCTTGTAATGATATTACTGACCAAGCTCTTTATCACCTTGTGCATACTCTGTCCCCGTGACACATCCTTCTAGCTGCCTCAGTGCCCAGGACAACAGAGGTGATTGGGACCAGATCTTCCTCTTTGTTGGCACCTATCAGCATCCACTCCTGTACTCAGGGGCTTAACCAGTTGTTTCCTTTACTCATGTGATTTCCTACCATCATTTTTTTGAAGATGTAGTTCTGAATATATGCCTACTCCATGATCCGGCAAGTCCAAGAGAAATGAGTGCGTATGTCCAGGGAAAGGTATGTAAAGGAATGTTCATAGCAACCTTATTTGTGATAGCCCCAACCTGGAAACCCAATGTCCATCCACAGGAAAGTGGATATATAAATGGTATATAAATTCATATAGTGGACTACTGTGTAGCAGTTACAAAGAATGCTGTTATATACCACACAGCCTGGACGAATCTCAGGGACACAGTGATGAGTACAAGTAGCCTTACACAGAATAGTACAATATGAATCTGTTTATATGAAGTTTAAGAACAGGCAAACTAATCCATGGTGATAGAAATCAGAATAAAAGTTACCTCTGGGGTGTGTGGGGAGTGGGTAAAGATTGGTAGGAGGCATAACGGAGCCTTCTGGAGGGCTGAAAATGTTCAATATCTCAATCTGGAAATTTCAGTATAAAGAAACCTTTAAAACATACTGCAAAGAGGGGCGCCTGGGTGGCTCAGTCGTTAGGCGTCTGCTTTCGGCTCCGGTCATGATCCCGGGGTCCTGGGATCGAGCCCCGCATCGGGCTCCCTGCTCTGCGGGAAGCCTGCTTCTCCCTCTCCCACTCCCCTTGCTTGTGTTCCCTCTCTCACTGTGCCTCTCTCTGTCAAATAAATAAATAAAATCTTTAAAAAAATACTGCAAAGACAAGGAATATTTAAAGAATTTGGGGGTTCAGATAAACTCAAAATGTACACATCTGTTGACCCTCAATTTCCTTTCTAGAAATTTCTCTTAAAGAAACAACCATGATGGGGCGCCTGGGTGGCTCAGTCGGTTAAGCGACTGCCTTCGGCTCAGGTCATGATCTTGGAGTCCCAGGATCGAGTCCCACATCGGGCTCCCTGCTCAGCAGGGAGTCTGCTACTCCCTCTGACCCTTCCCCCTATCATGTCATGTGCTCTCTCTCTTTCTCATTCTCACTCTCTCAAATAAATAAATAAATAAAAAGACTTAAAAGGAAGAAATAAAATATCCAATATTAAAAAAAAGAGGGGGGCGGAGCAAGATGGCGGAGGAGCAGGAGACCTGGATTTAATCTGGTCTCGGGAATTCAGCTGGATAGGGATCAAACCATTCTGAACACCTACGAACTCAACAGGAGATCGAAGAATAGTAACAACACTGAACAGAAAAGCGACCACTTTCTGGAAGGTAGGACGTGCGGAGAAGTGAATCCGAGGCGCTATTCGGGAGGATAGACGGCGGGGGAGGGGGCCTCCGTCGGCCGCTTCTGGCCAGTGATAGAGGCGCGGAGCACAAAATCGGAACTTTTAGAAGTCAGCTTCGCCGAGAGACGTCGCTCCAGTGGCTAAGCGGGGGGTGGAACCCTCGCGGGACAGTGTGGTCTCAGGACCCTCGGGGTCACAGAAAGACCGGGGGTGCCTGAGTGCAGCAGAGCTCCCAGGGATCGGAGAGGGGAAGCCGGCTGCAGAGACGGAGCCGAGGCGCGGGCTCTCAGCTTGGGGTGGCCATAAACTGTGATCGGTGACAGTCGGGCCACTGCTCCTCCAGCAGGGACCCAACAAGTGGCAGATCCGGGGAGACTCCCCTTCCTCCCCTGGGAGGAGCGGCGCGGGAGCGCACCGCAGGGATCTGCTGGGTTTGGAGACTCCACACGGGGTCGTGTGCCAGAGACAGAAACGCTCGGTCACAGGCCGGGTGAGCACGGAGTGCGGCCGGAGACCGGGGACACGGGAGTGACTGCTTTTCTCTGGGGGCGCACTGAGGGGCGGGGCCCCGAGTTCTCAGCTCCTCCGGGCGGAGATTGGGAGGCTGCCATTTTCACTGTCGTCCTCCAACGCTGTACCGAGAGCTTGCAGGGAACAAAAGCTCCCGAGAGCAAACCCGAGCAGCTTGCTTAGCCCGGACCGACAAGGGCGGGGCAATTCCGCCTCCGGCAAAGACATTTGGGAACCACGGCAACAGGCCCCTCCCCAGAAGATCAGGAACAGCCAGCAAGCCAAGACCAGGTTTACCGATCAAGGAGAACGGGAGAACTCCAGCGCTAGGGGAATACTGCACATAGAATTCATGGCTTTTTTTTACCATGATTCATTAGTTTTTCAAAGTTAATTTTTTAACTGTTTTTGTAATTTCTCTTTTTCTCGTTTTCAACCAACATCTTATCAATCCCTTTTTGTAAAAAAACATTTTTCGTTTTTCATTTTTACAGTCATATTTTATCCCTTCATAGTAGTTACCCATATTTTTGGCATATATATATAAGTTGTGCTCTCTTTAAAATTTTGAGATACAGTTTCTTCTAACAGATCAAAATATACCCTAAATCACTAGTGTATGGCTTTGTTCTAGTCTCCTGCCTGATCACATTCTCTCCCTTTTTTTTTTTTTTGAATCTTCTTCTTTAGTTTTTCAAGCAACTTCTTATCGTATCAATTCCTTTTATAAAATCTTTTATAATTTTCATCTTTACATTCATCTTCCATCCCTTCATTGTATCAACCCTTATTTTGTACATATATAAGTCTTTCTTCCTTTAAAATTTTAGCAGGCACTTTCTTCTAACAGACCAAAATATGCCCAAAATCTAGTGTGTGGCACTGATCTATACACTAGCCTGATGATATTTGATCATATTCGGGTTTTTTTGTATTGTTCTGGTTTTGTTTTTAATCTTTTTCTTTTTGTTTTTTTCTCTTTTCTCTTTCTTTTTTTGTTCTTTCCCTTTCTTTTCCCCTGGTTTCAGGTCTTTTCTGATTTGTATAGAGTATATTTGCTGGGGACGTTGTTAACCTGTTAGCATTTCTCTCATTCATCTATTCTCCTCTGGACAAAATGACAAGACAGAAAAAAATCACCTCAGCAAAAAGAACAAGAGGTAGTACCGTCAGCCAGGGACCTACTCAATACGGACATTAGTACGATGTCAGACCTAGAGTTCAGAATCATGAGTTTAAAGACACTAGCTGGGCTTGAAAAAAGCGTGGAAGTTATTAGAGAAACCCTTTCTGGAGAAAGAAAAGAACTAAAATCTAACCAAGTCGAAATCAAAAAGGCTATTAATGAGGTGCAATCAAAAATGGGGGCACTAACGGCTAGGATAAATGAGGCAGAAGAGAGAATCAGCGATATAGAAGATCAAATGATGGAAAATAAAGAAGGTGAGAAAAAGAGAGATAAACAACTACAGGATCACGAGGGCAGAATTCGAGAGATAAGCGATACGATAAGACGAAACAACATTAGAATCACTGGGATCCCAGAAGAAGAAGAAAGAGAGAGAGGGACAGAAGGTATATTGGAGCAAATAATACCAGCGAACTTCCCTAACGTGAGGAAGGAAACAGGCATCAAGATCCAGGAGGCACAGAGAACCCCTCTCAAAATCAGTAATAATAGGTCAACACCCCGACATCAAATAGTAAAACTTATGAGTCTCAGAGACAAAGAAAATCCCGAAAGCAGCTCAGGAGAAGAGATATGTAACCTACAATGGTAGAAATATTAGACTGGCAACAGACCTATCCACAGAGACCTGGCAGGCCAGAAAGGACTGGCATGATATCTTCAGAGCACTAAACGAGAAAAATATGCAGCCAAGAATACTATATCCAGCTAGGCTCTCATTGAAAATTCAAGGAGAGATA
Source organism: Zalophus californianus (assembly GCF_009762305.2). Lineage (NCBI taxonomy): Eukaryota > Metazoa > Chordata > Mammalia > Carnivora > Otariidae > Zalophus > Zalophus californianus. Next base: position 117,933,815 of record NC_045612.1, on the reverse strand, counting down.
AAAAGCTTCCAGGACAAAGAAAAACTAAAGGAATTTGCAAACATGAAACCAGCCCTCCAAGAAATATTGAAAGGGGTCCTCTAAGCAAAGAGAGAACCTAAAAGCAGCACAGATCAGAAAGGAACACAGACAATATACGGTAACAGTCACCTTACAGGCAATACAGTGGCACTAAATTCATACCTTTCAACAGTTACCCTGAATGTAAATGGGCTAAATGCCCCAATGAAAAGACACAGGCTATCAGATTGGATTAAAAAACAAGACCCATCGATATGCTGCCTGCAAGAGACTCATTTTAGACCCAAAGACACCCCCAGATTGAAAGTGAGGGGGTGGAAAACTATTTACCATGCTAATGGACACTAAAAGAAAGCTGGGGTAGCAATCCTTATATCAGACAAAGTAGATATTAAACCAAAGACTGTAATAAGAGATGAGGAAGGACACTATATCCTACTTAAGGGGTCGATCCAACAAGAAGATCTCACAATTGTAAATATCTATGCCCCGAACATGGGAGCAGCCAATTATATAAGGCAATTAATAACAAAAGCGAAGAAACACATTGACAGCAATACAATAATAGTGGGGGACGTTAACACCCCCCTGACTGAAATGGACAGATCATCTAAGCAAAAGATCAACAAGGAAATAAAGACTTTAAATGACACACTGGACCAAATGGACTTCACAGACATATTCAGAACATTCCATCCCAAAGCAAAGGAATACACATTCTTCTCGAGTGCCCATGGAACATTTTCCAGAATTGATCACATCCTAGGTCACAAATCAGGTCTCAACCGGTACCAAAAGATTGGGATTATTCCCTGCATATTTTCAGACCACAATGCTTTGAAACTAGAACTCAATGACAAGTGGAAAGTCGGAAAGAACTCAAATACATGGAGGCTAAAGAGCATCCTACTAAAGAATGAATGGGTCAACCAGGAAATTAAAGAAGAATTAAAAAAAATTCATGGGAACCAATGAAAATGAAAACACAACTGTTCAAAATCTTTGGGATGCAGCAAAGGCAGTCCTGAGAGGAAAGTATATAGCAATACAAGCCTTTCTCAAGAAACAAGAAAGGTCTCAAATACACAACCTAACCCTACACCTAAAGGAGCTGGAGAAAGAACAGCAAATAAAGCCTAAACCCAGCAGGAGAAGAGAAATAATAAAGAGCAGAGCAGAACTCAATGAAATAGAAACCAAAAGAACAGTAGAACAGATCAACGAAACTAGGAGCTGGTTCTTTGAAAGAATTAACAAGATTGATAAAACCCTGGCCAGACTGATCAAAAAGAAAAGAGAAATGACCCAAATCAACAAAATCATGAATGAAAGAGGAGAGATCACAACCAACACCAAAGAAATACAAACAATTCCAAGAACATACTATGAGCAACTCTATGCCAGCAAATTAGATAACCTGGAAGAAATAGGTGCATTCCTAGAGATGTATCAACTACCAAAATTGAACCAGGAAGAAATAGAAAACCTGAACAGACCTAGAACCACTAAGGAAATTGAAGCAGTCATCAAAAATCTCCCAACAAACAAAAGCCCAGGGCCAGATGGCTTCCCAGGAGAATTCTATCAGACATTTCGAGAAGAATTAATACCTATTCTCCTGAAAGTGATCCAAAAAATAGAAATGGAAGGAAAACTTCCAAACTCATTTTATGAGGCCACCATTACCTTGATCCCAAAACCAGACAAAGACCCCATCCAAAAGGAGAATGACAGACCAATATCCTTGATGAACATGGATGCAAAAATCCTCACCAAAATACTAGCCAATAGGATCCAACAGTACATTAAAAGGATTATTCACCATGACCAAGTGGGATTTATCCCTGGGCTGCAAGGCTGGTTCAACATCCGCAAATCAATCAACGTGATAAAATACATTAACAAAAGAAAGAATAAGAATCATATGATCCTCTCAATAGATGCAGAAAAAGCATTTGACAAAGTACAGCATCCTTTCTTGATCAAAACTCTTCAGAGGATAGGGATAGAGGGTACATACCTCAATATCATAAAAGCCATCTATAAAAAACCCACAGCGAATATCATTCTCAATGGGGAAAAGCTGAGAGCTTTTCCCCTAAGGTCAGGAACAAAGCAGGGATGTCCACTCTCACCACTGCTATTCAACATAGTATTAGAAGTCCTAGCCACAGCAATCAGACAACAAAAAGAAATCAAAGGCATCCAAATCGGCAAAGAGGAAGTCTAACTCTCACTCTTTGCAGATGATATGATACTGTATGTGGAAAACCCCAAAGACTCCACCCCAAAACTGCTAGAACTCATACAAGAATTCAGTGAAGTGGCAGGATATCAAATCAATGCACAGAAATCAGTGGCATTCCTATACACCAACAAGACAGAAGAGAGAGAAATTAAGGAGTCGATCCCATTTACAATGGCACCCAAAACCATAAGATACGTAGTAATAAATTTAACCAAAGAGGCAAAGGATCTGTACTCAGAAAACTATAAAATACTCATGAAAGAAATTGAAGAAGACACAAAGAAATGGAAAAACGTTCCATGCTCATCGATTGGAAGAACAAACATTGTGAAAATGTCAATGCTACCTAGAGCAATCTACCCATTCAATGCAATCCCCATCAAAATACCATCCACTTTTTTCAAAGAAATGGAACAAATAATCCTAAAATTTGTATGGAACCAGAAGAGACCCCGAATAGCCGGAGGAATACTGAAAAAGAAAAGCAAAGCTGGCGGCATCACAACTCCGGACTTCCAGCTCTATCACAAAGCTGTCATCATCAAGACAGTACGGTACTGGCACAAAAACAGACACATAGATCAATGGAACAGAATTGAGAGCCCAGAAATGGACCCTCAACTCTATGGTCAACTCATCTTTGACAAAGCAGGAAAGAATGTCCAATGGAAAAAAGACAGTCTCTTCAACAAATGGTGTTGGGAAAATTGGACAGCCACAGGAAGAAGAATGAAACTGGACCCTTTCCTTACACCACACACAAAAATAGACTCCAAATGGTTGAAAGACCTAAACGTGAGACAGGAGTCCATCCAAATCCTAAAGGAGAACACAGGTAGCAACCTCTTCGACCTCAGCCGCAGCAACTTCTTCCTAGAAACATCGCCAAAGGCAAGGGAAGCAAGGGCAAACATGAACTATTGGGACCTCATCAAGATAAAAAGCTTTTGCACAGCAAAAGAAACAGTCCACAAAACCCAAAGACAACCGACAGAATGGGAGAAGATATTTGCAAATGACCTATGAGATAAAGGGCTAGTATCCAAAATCTATAAAGAACTTATCCAACTCAACACCCAAAGAACAAATAATCCAATCAAGAAATGGGCAGAAGACATGAACAGACATTTTTCCAAAGAAGACATCCAAATGGCCAACAGACACATGAAAAAGTGCTCAACGTCGCTTGGCATCAGGGAAATCCAAATCAAAACCTCAGCGAGATACCACCTCACACCAGTCAGAATGGCTAAAATTAACAAGTCAGGAAACAACAGATGTTGGCGGGGATGTGGAGAAAGGGGAACCCTCCTACATTGTTGGTGGGAAGGCAAGCTGGTGCAGCCACTCTGGAAAACAGTATGGAGGTTCCTCAAGCAGTTGAAAATAGAGCTACCCTACGATCCAGCAATTGCACTACTGGGTATTTACCACAAAGATACAAATGTAGGGATCCGAAGGGGTACGTGTACCCCGATGTTTATAGCAGCAATGTCCACATTAGCCAAACTGTGGAAAGAGCCAAGATATCAGATGAATGGACAAAGAAGATGTGGTATATATACACAATGGAATATTATGCAGCCATCAAAAGGAATGAGATCTTGCCATTTGCAACAACGTGGATGGAACTGGAGGGTGTTATGCTGAGTGAAATAAGTCAATCAGAGAAAGACATGTATCATATGACCTCACTGATATGAGGAATTCTTAATCTCAGGAAACAAACTGAGTGTTGCTGAGTGGTGGGGGGGTGGGAGGGATGGGGTGGCTGGGTGATAGACATTGGGGAGGGTATGTGCTATGGTGAGCGCTGTGAATTGTGCAAGACTGTTGAATCACAGATCTGTACTTCTGAAACAAATAATGCAACATATGTTAAGAAAAAAGAAAAAGAAGAAGATAGCAGGAGGAGAAGAATGAAGGGGAGTAAGTCGGAGGGGGAGACAAACCATGAGAGATGATGGACTCTGAAAAATAACTGAGGGTTCTAGAGGGGAGGGGGGTGGGGGGATGGGTTAGCCTGGTGATGGGTATTAAGGAGGGCACGTTCTGCGTGGAGCACTGGGTGTTATGCACAAACAACGAATCATGGAACACTACATCAAGAACTAATGATGTAATGTATGGTGATTAAGATAACAATAAAAAAATTTTAAAAAAAAGAATAAAAAAAGAAACAACCATGATTATACCCAAAGATTTAACATCAACATCTTTTGAGAGCTCTGTCTCTAACTGGAAAAAATTGGAGACAACCTAAATTTTTCACAATAGGGACTTTGTCAAAGAAATAATGATATAAAAGAAATTATGATATAGTCATATAGTGAACTCCCAGGTAGAAATAAAAGATGAGGTTGTAAAGAATTTTCAATGTCATGAAAAATGTTAACCTTGTGTTAAGTGAAAAGTGGTAGGTTACAAAGCAGCATGTAAAATACATTTGTATTTTTAAAATTTGTACGTATTAATACATTGTATACATATAAACTAAATATATATGGATTATGAATATATATGACACTGTACAGAAAACACTGGAAGTAGATTCACCCACATGTTAAACTCAGGGCTTTTATTATGGACAACAGTTTATTTTTATCTTTGGGCTTTTAAAATTTTTTCACATACTTTCAACAATGAACACTTATTACTCATATCATCAGAAAAATATTAGAAGTAAAGCCTGTATACTTTGTGCCTATTAAATAAAGTCTGTAAGTTTCTAGCAGTATGAAAACACAAATGAGATAATTGCATCATTATCTGTGAAAAAAATGTAAATCCGTCATCCAAATACCAAATGGGTACATTAAACCACTCTGAAACCAGTGATTACACCCCGAGTGACCGCACAGTATAGTACCTTCACCCATTTTGAATAATAATAAGCAGATAGCCTGGTCTCAGTAATTCTCTATTAAAGGAAACTTGAGCTGAACTCACTTGAGAAACATCCACGATCCCCCAATTACCATGATTTACTGAACTTTTTGATGGAGATAAAAAATGATCACAACTCAGTTTTAAACCAAAATTTTTCCCCTTTGTCACTTTTACCTCAAAGAAGTTGTCGATTAAACCAAAGGGAAATTTCACGGCTCCAAAGTTTCACAAAATAAGAGGTCCGCTGGTATCAGGAGTTGGAATTCAGTGTCATCAGTTCCTTCCATTTATTACTGAATGCTCAGAGACCTTAAGAGAGATATTCTGTTCTTTTAAGGACAGGATGTATATAGGGACACCACTGTCGCAACATCACTGAGAGTATATTTTAACAACCCCAAACTAATCTTCACCGATGCCTCAGCATTCTGAAGTTATCAGATAAAACCATGCCTATCTGCTTTGTTAGAAAACCCCTACAAGGGGTAGCTATAGGCAGTTAATTTTTTCCAGTGGGAGACAGGTAACTATGGTAACTATTTTCATTTCTCCTAACATTATAATCTCATGTTGGCTAAAGCTGCCCATAGCTTTATTTGTAATAGTCAGCTCTTAAGGGACTCTTTGAGAACACTCTTCTGGAAGCACCAGTCTCTCTGTTCTTCCCTTACCTGGTAAGTAGTCATTAAAAGAAAGTTATACAGGCAAAAAAAACCAGTTAGCATTTTCAGGGGTTTTTGAACCATCGCTTTAGACGTTGGTGGGTAATTTGTTTTAATGCACCTTACCTCTCTTTTTTTTTTCCAAAACAGACTTTTCCTTGGCTGTAAATACACACCAAAATCACATAATACTATTATATTCATACTATATTATGTACTCTATTTAAAAAATACATTGGGGTCCCCTAGCTAGCCGCTGGGATGCTTTTCCCTCTCAAAGCCCCTCAAAGGCCGGGCGTTGGGATCAGACTTGGTAATATAAGCTATTTAGGCTAGCAGTTAGAGGAAGGAATGAGTGGAGGCTACTTGCTGCTCTCCCCGCCGCCCCCACGCAGAGTCTGTGGAGTATGTGCGTGTGAGGGTCTACACGTGCATACTGTGTGTGTTTGTGTATTGGGGAGAGGAGGATAAAGGTCAACCAGAAAAGGCTTTAAGATCAATTGGCAAATTGTGATTAATTTACTAGAAACTCTGGTCTCCCAAAAAATATGCAAACCAGGGGTCAGCCAATACATGGCCTTTCTATAAAGGGCCATGTATTAGTTTCCCAGGGCTGCCATTAACAAATTATCCCTAACGTGGTGGCTTAAAACAACAGAAAATTATTCTCTCACATTCTGGAAATCCGAAATTCAAAATCAAGGTGTTGGCAGGGCTGCAGCCCCTCCCAAGGCTCTAGAGGAGAATCTTTCCTCTTCCAGCTCCTGGGAGCTCTGGGAGTTCCTTGGCTTGTGGCCATAAGATTCCAGTCTCGACCCCCCAGTCTTCACATGGCCTTCCCCTCTGTGTCCGTGCCTCTTCTGTTCTGTCTCTTATAAAGATTCTTGTCATCAGATTTAGGGCCCACCTAGATAATCCAGGATGATCTCATCTCAAGATCCTTAATTACATCTGCGAAGACCCGATTTCCAAATAAGTTCACATTAATAAGTTCTGGGTGTTAGGATGTGGACATATCCTTTTGGGGGCCACAATCCAACCCACTACAGGCCAGATAATAAAGATTTTAGACTATGTTCCAATAACACTTTATTTCCAAAAACAGACAGTGGGCCAGGTATGGCCCATGATCCATAGTTTACCGACTCCTTGTCTAAAACCCCTTTCCTGGAACTCAAGGACTGTAACAGTCTGGTCCCACCAGGAATCTCTGACATTGGCTCCTCCATTCCTGGGCATGCTAACGCGGTCAAATAAATTTGCCCAATGTCCTTTGAACAGGTTTTTCTGGTTTCCCACTTTCTTTGCTTACTAAATGTTTAGCCTCTTGCAAGTGTCACCTGGTTCAGAGTGACTGCTCGCTGTGAGTAGTTGTTACAAAGTACTCCACAAGTTAGGCAGGCAGGAAATTGTTAATCATTGTTTTCAGGGGGATGGGACACAGGTGCTTTTCACTATCCTTGACATACTTGTCTCTAGAATTGAGTATTTCCCTTGAGCAAGGTTATCAGATAAATACAGGATGCCCAGTTAAATTGAATTTTATATAAACATTATAAGTAGGTCCCCAATATTTTACGGGGCATACTGTACTAAAAAATTATTTATTTATCTGAAATTCAATTTTATTTGAGCATTCTGTATTTTTATTTGCTAAATCTGACAACCTTAACCCTGAGCATTTCTTACTTTCATAAGCAGAGACAAAGTGATCATTAGAAAAAAATAATAAAATACAACGTGGGGCCATTATTACTCTCCTTTATTCCTTTTTGTCTGTTTTAGTTGCACATGTGATGCATAGCTATACTTCCCCAATAAGGTATGAGAGTGTCTGCTTTTCTACAGTTTGGTCACCCCTGTGTATTATCATTTAAAACATTTTTGCCAGGGCGCCTGGGTGGTATAGTCAGTTAAGTGTCTGACTCTTGGTTTTGTCTCAGGTCCTAATTTCAGGGTTGTGAGAGCCAGCCTCACGTCAGGTTCCGCACTCAGCGCAGAGCCTGCTTAAGTTTCTCTCTCCCTCTCCCTCTGCTCCCCACCAGCCCCGCACGGACTCTCTCTCTCTCTCTCTCTCTCTCTCTCTCTCTCTCTCTCTCTCAAATAAATAAATAAATCTTAGAAAAATATTTTTGCCAATCGATGGTATAATAGTATCTCTATTTCTTGCTCATTTGTTTTTGTTTTTTTTTAAGATTTTATTTATTTATTTGACAGAGAGAGACACAGCGAGAGAGGGAACACAAGCAGGGGGAGTGGGAGAGGGAGAAGCAGGCTTCCCGCGGAGCAGGGAGCCCAATGCGGGACTCGATCCCAGGACCCCGGGATCATGACCTGAGCCAAAGGCAGACGCTTAACCGACTGAGCCACCCAGGCGCCCCATCTTGCTCATTTGTTTTTAAACTGTTTTTTTATTATGAAAGTAATATGCACCCAGTAAAAGAAATTCTGAGTGTTCTAGAAAGATGTAAAATGTATTAAAAGTCTCCCTCAACCCATCCTTTACTCCCCAGTTTATTCAACTAAGAAACTGATTTTAAGAGTTTCTTGTATATTTTATCTGGATTTTTGTCTGCTTATACAAGCATATGTTTTATACGTATATCTACTTTTTATTTAGATGGCATCATACATTATTCTTTATCCTGCTTTTTTATTAATAATATCTTAGACACTTTCTACATCTGAACATATAGCTTTACCTCAGCATTTAAAAACTCACCTCTAATGGAATGAGTAAGTTATGGGAATAAAAAGCACAGCATAAGGAATAGTCAACGACACTGTAAGAGTAATGTAATGGGTTGGATGGTAACTACATTTGTGGTGAACACAGCATAATGCAGAAACTTGTCAATTACTAAGTTGTATGCCTAAAACTAATGTAACGTTGTGTCGACTATACTCAAATAAAAAAAAAGTAAAATAACCCCTATAAAAGAAAATAAGAGTTATTAGCAATGCCCCTAGTATTACTGACTTTAATTATATCCAGTTTTATGTTTGAACATAATTAACATTATATAGAAGTAAACTTTTTATGCATATGGGCTTTATATAATAAGACCAAAATAGACTTACAAATTAAATTCAAGCTGCTAGAAAACTTTAATTGAACAACATTAAGTTAATAACGATGTAACTTTACTGAAACCTACACTTTACGGCTAAGAGATGCATTCACACGTTTCATGGCATACTGGTGGTCAACATGATTTGGTTTTATTTTATTTTGAAGACGATGGGCCATGGCTTTAGTCCCTGTCATTATCATTAATGCTAATTTTCCTTTTGCACCACAAACGTTTTTGTAATTATTAGTTCTGTATCCTTTTAGGGAAATTAATTAAAATAGTAAAAGCCAAAATACAATTATTTTAAAAGGCTTCTTAGTATTTATTTAGTGCAAATTCAGTGTTATAGTTACTGAAAATAAACCTGTTGGTCAGTATAAAAAAATGTGACATTCACATCCCATCTGGTCATAAGACAACAAAGATGCTTACCGTTAGGATAAGGTCGCTTTTGAGTATGTTCTGTCTGAGCTAGAGAGAGCCATGCAATGACACAGGTCTTCCCCAGTATTCTTTAATAGCCCTACTGCAAGTCATTTGCATGGACACACACTGCGACATTATTGGGCAAAAACATATCATTTTGCCTTATTTCTCTTTATCCTATGACAATTAAAGTAGTATATTATTGATCTCTACTACGTTGATTTGATTATATCAAACCACTTTCAATTTACTAAATAACTTATAAAACAGATCTTATTCTATGAAAGTGTTATAAAAGTTAGAACTGCAAGAAATAAGTTTTGTCCTTGGCACTGTTGATAGAATGGTGGTAAGAAGATGGCTGTTCCTATTTTGGCTTAAGAATATTCTAAACTGGCAGTAGTTAGTTCTGCTTATCAGACAGCATATTAAGAGTTAAATACGGTCATTTCAGGCATGGATGTGATTAGACACACAAATGCAAATACGACTGGGCTCATTTTATAATGTAATCAAACAGATGAGGGGTCAACAAATGTTTTCTGTAAAGGGCCAGATAATTAACATTTTCCACGCTGTGGGCCATGGAGTCTCTGTTGCAACTACTGAACTCTACCATTGTACAAAAATAGCCATACATGATACATGTATGAATGAATGTGTGGCTGTGTTGCAATAAAACTTTATTTACAAAATGAACAGTATCCTGGATCTGGCAGTGGCCTATAGTTTGTTAACCCCTGATATAAATGATCCAGAATGTATTTGTTTTTATGGAGTATCATAGAATTTAAAATACAGAATTAAAAGATTTTTTTCAAAATTAAAAGATTCTTGAAGAGCCCAGAGAATATATTTCTCCTAAAGAATGTTCTTCATTCTGCTCAGTTCATCCTGAATAGCATTTCGTTTTTAATTTTTTATTTTTAATCAACTCTTTAAATTCTTTTCATTATTGTATTTTACAATAGGTTATAACTGGTTTGAAGGGGAAAGCTACTGATTTGTACATGTTGATCTTACATCTGGCTTGCCTACTGAACTCAAATATCCTGTTAGGGTTTGAGTTGATCGAATAGGCTTCTCTAGGTGGATAATGACAAAAACTCCAAATCAGGACAATTTCTTTTTTTTTTTTTCTTAAAGATTTTATTTATTTATTTGAGAAGGAGAGAATGAGAGATAGAGAGCACGAGAGGGAAGAGGGTCAGAGGGAGAGGCAGACTCCCTGCTGAGCAGGGAGCCCGATGCGGGACTCGATCCCGGGACTCCAGGATCATGACCTGAGCCGAAGGCAGTCGCTTAACCAACTGAGCCACCCAGGCGCCCAGGACAATTTCTAATATCCATATATCTTACTTATTTTCCTTGTCTAAATGCACTGGCTAAGCATCTGAGAGTAATGTTGATTGAGCATGTAAAAGCAGTCAAACTTCTCTTGCTCCTTTTTCAGCATTTTTTTTTCCATTTAAGTGACTTTGTTAAAGTCTTGACAAATTCTTCTAGGTCTCTGATATGAAGCAGACAAGAGAGGACCAAATCTGTCACGTCTTTCTGGATCTAAGGCCTAATGCCAGTGGCTGTGGCTTATTAAAAATACTGGCACTGGACCAATTTAATTAATTTGCTGAAGGGCATATAAAACTCTTAGGTTACACATAAGATGTGAGAAAGTCATTTCTATACCAATCATTAGCCAGGGGTACGGGTTTGGGCTCAGACAAATCATTAGGGACCATCAGATGATGTGCGATCAACTAGCATGGCCATCAGAAGGGTCTGCAGGAAGTACCTAAGTTTCAGAAGCAATTCACACTGCAGATGAGGTTACTTCTGCAAACTTAAATGTCAGTTACTAAGCTACTGTCACTCAGCTCCAAGCCTTCCTTTCTATGTTCTGTGATGCTGGGGCTGGGCCTTTACAAAACACATCCTTACGTTGCCAGCCAATCCCAGTTAGGCTATCACGAGGAGCATCAGGAACAGACTGTAAGGCCAGAGAAGGGAGAGGGCCTTGATTTTTCCTGTTTCCTGTTTGCTTCCTATGGGCTTCTTGTTGGATTCTTATTCCTATCATCATCACCCCCGTCTCACTTCTTTACCCTGGCAGTGGCAAGGCCTTCCTGTAGCAGCAGCTGAATTCAGTTTTCACTTTCTTTCAACACATGCAGAGCCAGACTCACCACCTTGAGGCACGCGCCCCTGCCAAGCAGGGTTCCTTTTTCAGGGCTCAGGGTTTTAACTACATGGGCCCTTCCTCCTCCAATCTTCTAAAATTTTACAATCCCCACCTCTTCCCTTGGTTCCCCCAGGGGTAGTAGCTGCTTCCTGCAGTTGCTATCCCTACATTGCCTTTTTTCATTACTTAGTTACCACTTTATACCTGGCTAACAATTCCTTATATTAAATTCTATTAAAATTACTGCTGTCATTTCTGTCTCCTGACTGGGCCCTGACTGATATTTACATACAGAAAAAGACTTCTTTACTGGCTGTGTGGATTCATGTTAGCTCTCCTAACACTGGGTTTTCCCTGATATTGCCCCTTTCAAGATAACCTTACTTTTGGGGAGCAGAAGATTCCAGCTGAGAATCATAAGTTACCCATGAGCGACATAAGTAAATGCACTTATTTTAAAATTAGTTTCACTTATACCAAAGTTCTTCCCATTACTTTTAAGACTTTTCTGCCCTCTAAAGATCCGAAATTCAAATGATACTTTATCAAGTGCCCCCTTTAGCAGCAATTAGAAAGCAAAACCAGGTTAAGGGTAAGTAACTATCAAAGTTTCCAGAGTACAAAAACTCAAAGACTGCTTTCACCAAGATAATTAAGTTTGGTGCACCAGAGAATGTAATCTGAGGAGAAATAAAAATGAAGGTCCAGGACAGATCACATTATATTAGCAGTGAAGAAGGCAAAATGTCAGAAGTCAAATAATTTTTTTTACCCTGTGGAAATAAAAGATCTTATAGTTATGTATATCATTGTCAACATATCTAATACTTAATACATTGAGTGAAATCACCTTTGTGTGAAAAGGAAATTATTTTATTCCCATGGGGTCAGGAGTATAGAGAAGTCATTGAAAAACAGCTCAATTAAGTTGGATGAGAGTGAAACATCAGCATCTTGGTGGGTATTCCCAGCTTGCCTCAGGCACCAAGACACAGGATGAAATTTTAACGTAATAAACTTAGCAGTTAGAAATATGTGGCATTGAGAGCGGTCAATACTTATAAAAAGTTTAGGTTCCTGTAGGGAAACCCAGCACACATTTAAGCTGATGGGGGAGTGGGATTTTCCTTCCCTCTGTACACCGATATAATGTCTGAGCCTGTAGACCTAGGGGCCTCCTAATTCTCAATCTCATAAAGCATCTAAATTGCATGGGAGGACCTAGAAAATTGAACAATTTCTATCTTACCTCCACGCACTGAAGTAAATAACAATTTAGTTTGTGCTTGTTAACTAGTGGTTCAATTCCATTCAGCAAGCCTTCCAAATAGATAGATTAGATGTAGATGTATGTTCGTACAAAGCTTCTGTGTTCTGCATCCTCCCATCCATGCATCCATCCATCCATCATTTATCTCAGCTCATCCATACCAATGAGCTAGGCACTAAAGAGCCAAAGAAATTATGTCTTCTCTTCTCTCATCCCCCTACCTCTCCTTATATCTTGCTTACGGTGCCAGGAATAAGGGGGAACACAATTTTGTAAAAAGTATTTCCAAGCATTCTATTCCCCACTTTTTTTATTTTAAAGATTTTATCTATTTATCTATTTATTTATTTATTTATTTGCGAGAGAGACAGAGAGACAGAGACAGAGAAGGCGTGCAAGCAGGTGGAGGAGCAGAGGGGAAAAGAATCCTAAGCAGACTCTGCACTGAGCACGGAGCCGACTGAGCCACCCAGGTGCCCCTATATACCCCTAGCCACTGTTGAAAATTCAGGTGAAAAAAAAAAGGGGGACTTCTCCTTCCAACTCCATGAAGTTCCCCTCCTCAGAACCTTCAACTCATGCTTTTAATTGTGTCTAGAGCAAATTTCTTTTCCTGGCTAAAGATTACTTGTCTCAAGATTCCATCCGTCCTTTTTCCTCTTCTGTGCACCAATAGGTTTCTCATCGAGCACATTTCACATTATCTTGACTAATTCATTTCAGTCTTGCCTCCACCTATAGATGAGGGCAAGGAATTCGACTTGATTTTTGTCTCTTGTGCTTATCTCAATGCCTGGCACATAATGGGTATACAATCAATGTTTGCTGTTCTGAACAAGTTCACTGACCAGCTGGATATTAAGACATGCAAGCAGGAGAATATCATCAGAGTTTTCTGCTTGTTCTTCTGTTTTACATACCTGTGTCCTCTTTCCCCAACCAGACTTGGAAGTACTTGATGGCAGGAAGTACTTATCTAGTCATTGCTTTATTCAGCTTTTTTCTTCCCTATGTCTTGCCAGTGCTGGTACAGTGTCTTTCTAGAAACTGAACAAATCCACGGGTTGCAAATTTTCATTTAGACAATGTGGCTGTAAACTTTTTTTTCAATCATACAAGATGAATACTTTTATTTCCCTAAAGCAAATGTGTTGTATTATATAATGAAATATACTGTTCAAGGCTCTTTCCCACCCAATGGTCCAAGTCTCTATTTATACTCATTTTTGAATTTCAACAGGTTCCCAGAAACAACTGCCAACCTTCCCTTCTGGGATGTAGCAAAGTCTTCAAGGCAGTTTGAAATTGGCACCATGTACACGGAACAGGCTCTTTAACGTAGAGAAAGTTAGAAATAGAAATTCAGTGAGCTGAGTTCAATCAACATTTTGAACTTTTATGTACTCAAAGGAGTTCTTAAGAACCCACATATTGGTTGCATGTGGATTTCCTTCCACATTTCCTTCTCTCAAAGTTAGCATCACTATCCAGTATTTTAATAGGAGAGGAAAGGACTGGAAACCCAGCAGCCAGAATAAATAACAGCAAGGAGTGTCTCGGGGGGGAAAGTGGAAATGTGATAATTCTGTGGCTTCCTTTAAGCTTGTTAACAGGCTATACAGTAAGCAGCTGGCATAGTCACACAGGAAACATTTATTGTCAGATGCTCATCCTCAAATTCAAAGGTAATCATTTTCATCCCTGCTTATATCCCACAGGACAGGAAGCAGATTTAAAATAGCCCTGAATACCAATGTATGTAATATAAATTTTAAGCACGGTAAAACTGTTTAGCAATAGATTTGTCTATCCTATTTCTCTGCTACAAGTGTAAAGAAAATAATAAGGACGTAATCCCCAGGAAAAATATTGTGGTGATTTAGAAGAACATACTGGTATTATTTTGCCTAGAAGTAGAAAACATTTTCAAACATCCAAAGTATAGAAAAATCATATAATATACCTTTGTTCATACACCAGATAGATAGATTTACATTTTTCCATCTCTTTTCTCATAAAATGTTACCAACACAGCTACAGTCATGCTCTGTCTTCCCCTCTGCCCCAAGCTGATGTCTATTCTCCTGTATACTTTAAATTTAATAACATAAATATATGTCCACAAGGAAATTACATTGTTTTCTTTTGTTTTGAATTTTTACATAATAATATAATGATGCCTATTGGGTGCCTTGATCTTTTCACTCAACATTTTGCTTTTCAAACTTATCCACAGTAACACATGCAGACCTACTCCATGCATCTTCACTATTGTATGATATACAGTTTCTGAATACTACAGTTATCCATTGTTCTATTGAGGGATAGAGTTAGATTATTCCATTGTTTCACTAAATGATCTTGTACTCGTCTTCTTGTGCACAGGGATAAAATTTTCTAGAAATGCAATTGCCCAGTTAATGTTTATATTCAACTGCATCTTTATTAAAGATTGCAAAAATGCTTCCCAAACTAAGTAAACCAATTTGTAGTCTACCACCAATGCCTTTGAGTTCCTGTTTCTCTATGTCCAACTCATGCCAACATCTGTTGTTTTCAGACTTGAATAATATTTGCCAATCTGAGAGTGGTGAAATGATGTTTCATTATTATTTGAATTTTCATCCCCCTGATTATAAATGAGGCTAAAGAACTTTCCATCTGGCTTATTAACCACTGAGAATTTCTCTTCTCTGAATTATCTGCTCATCCTTTGCCCATGTCTCTTTTGGGTTGTTTTCCTTGTAAAACTTGCCTGTAAAACCATCTGGGCCTAGTGCTCATTTTATAAATAGATTTTAGATTATTGATTCTACTTCTTTAGTGGTTATGTTTTCTATTTCTTAAGGCAATTTTATAACCTAAATGTTTTAGTAAGAAATGAATGATTTTTCTAAGTCTGGATTTTGTCCATAATTTTGAAAGCTATTTTAGCTAGGTGTAAAATTATAGATGACTGTTAATGTCTCCTATTATTTTGAAGATATTATTCCAATGTTATTGCTGTTGCAAAGCCCACTGTCTGTCTTACTGTTAGTATTGTGATAATCTGGCTTTTTTCCCCTACTTTTTAAATGTTTTCTTTGTTTCTTTGCCTGCAGTTTCACTACGTATGTCTGGATGTGGGCTTATTTTTGCTTACCCTACCCAGAACATGTTGTATTTTTTAAATTTAGGAATCATGTCTTCAATTCATTATGGAAAATTCTGTTATTATCCTGCAAATATTGCCTCTCTGCCAATCTCTCAGTGTCTCTTAACCCCTCTGCCCTATTGTCTGTTCCTTTATCTCTTCATGCTTCATTCTGATCAATACAATCAGATTTACTTTGTCACTAAGCCTCTCTTTGGCTATCTAGAGTTTACATTTAATTTGTCCAATGGGTTTTTAACTTCAATAACCATTTTTTTTAATTTCTAGATATTCTATTTGGCTATTTTTCAAATGTCTGTTCTTCTTTAAAAGTATCTTGTTCTTTTTCTGATTTTGATCACTTCTTTTTCCTTTCATTATGTTAAACATATCTTTATAGTCTTCCATTAATTATTCTATCATTTCAAGTCCTCTGAGCTTTAATAAACCTATTTGTTAGGTCCGTGGACTCTTGGCTCGTGGTGGATTTTGTCCTCAATTATTATCATTAAGTTTTAAAACTATTAATAATATATCAGTCAGATTCCTGGCAGGAAACATAGGACACATCAAATAGAGTATTTATGGAGAGTTTCATAAAAGGACTATTTCCAAATGTCTAGGCATGGTAAGAGCAGCCAAACAATAGTGAAACATGAAGTTGTTGCTATCCCACCATAAGTGGCACAAGGAGGAAGTGATTCCCAGACCTGTAGGTAGAAGACAGGTCTGCCCAAAAGAAGCCATGGTCTTTGGTAGCGGTAGGCTGACACTGCCAACCAGTGACGCAGAACAGGTGTGGCTGGAGAAAAAATATCATGACCTTGCTTAACTATTGTCCTTCAGTCTCCTGCCATTACCTCCCACTGGCTGAACCCAGTGAAAAGCCAGGAAGCCCAGGCGATGCAATATATAGAGGTCAATCTACTGGAGAACAAAGCAGGGTGGAGAAGGATGGAGCAAAGATCTAGAGGGGCAACCAGAGGACACTGGGCACCGTTGTAAGCTCGTGTTCAGTGCTGTTTTATCTGTTAGAAGCCCCTGTTGCTTGGGGGCGGGGGGGGAACCGTACCCATCCAGAGAAACTTTATATTTGCTTTCTACATATGCCTTAAGGGTATCACCGGCCTAGATTCAAGTTCTGTGTTAGTTTTCAACACCAGAAATCCTGATCCAGAAGAACAGTCTAAATTCTAACCCTAAATCATGTGAGATACAGATCCATCATTATACAATCTAAAGGGAGATAATTTTTACTCTTACCCAAAGCACATTCGTGAGCAGAATAGTTTTTTTGTTGCCTTATTATGATAATAGATGGAACTTGTCAACCTTGTCCCTATATATGCAGCCCTTTAAGAATCTTGGCTTTAGGCAGGCATTTTGGTTCCTACTATCTGCGTTGCATAAATTGAAGACCTTATATTCAGTCACTGCATGGGTGGTAAAATTCAACCCCCTAGCTTACCCAGACTGAGAACCTCCTTACCCACCAGCCAGCTACATGCTTCCCCACTCGGCTATAATTTTCATCACAGAGATACGGGGGGAAATATGAGAACAATCTATGTTATTTTCATCTATGTAAGAAATTAAGCATCACTAACATTGTATATAAATACTGACACTGGCATGGCCATTCGGTTACATGCCAGATGGTCACAGTCAGTCCATAAGATGTCCTGAAGGAAGAGGGGGATATGAAAATGTTGAGGGACTGACACTCTTTGATTCAGCCTTGGCACTTTGTGACATTTCAGCTTATGTATCACAAGATGTCATCAAGTTTTCTTTTATAAAAACAAGACCTTTAATGGTAGAATCTTTATAAAGCTTTGTAAACAAGGTGGTACACATTCCATTGTGTTTGTTAACAGAATTTTCTGGTTAACTTGTGGCAAAGTACTTGAAATAGTTATCAACTTAAAAATTAGTGAATTATTTTTCTTTCATCAGAAGGCTGTTGTCCTCATTTTCTGGCAAAGAACAGAAGCTTTGCATGATGACAAGTGGCTGTCATTAGCTGGCTACTTAGCAGACTTAAAATTAATGCACTAATGTGTCTCTCCAAGGTACATAATGACATTTTAGCAAAATGTGCAAAAGTAGCTGATTTTTTCTCAGAGATATTTTATGGAGAGAGCATTTCCAAAAGAAACGTTTGGAAAAATGTTCAGCCTTATGTAATTTTGTCACCAAAAATGATATAAGCATATCACTTATAAAAATATTATCAAAAATATACACAGATAAGCCTTGAAATGGAATCTTCCAAACTGAAAAGTATCTTTAAAATCTAAAGGTTGACTGGCTTTTAAGACCACTAAAATATATGTAAATGTAAAATTTTCATAAATTGGCAAGGACTGATTTGTATCATGGAAAATGGAAATTAATAACCAAATTACAACAAACACTTTGGCATAAATGGTGAATGGATTTTTTAAAAAATGAGCACCATGGATCAGAAGCAGTAGGCAATGAAGGTCTTATAAAATGCAGTGATGGATTTCAGAGCGCAGAAGCTGAGGCCATCACTCTTTGCAGTTGGAGATCTAAGAGATACGTTTTCACGGTCACTACAGCAATACAAAAGACAAAGCTGCCAGGTGCTGCCAGGTTCTGTGTGAGGTTCAGGGCCACCAGGATAAGTGAAGTCATTCCTGCCTTTCATTCAGTTGTAAATAAATTTGCTGGCACAGGCCTGCATCAGCACCTTAAACGCCTACACAGCAGCCCACCTACCTGTTTGCTGAGTATGGAGAGACATCTGCGCAGCACATAGCCTGTAAACAGGGAAGACTGACAGCATAAATCGTGAGCCCACTGTGGGGATAAATGGAAGGCAAAACAGAAGGAAAATCCAACTACACAGATTCTTCTCTCAATTTTTCAAATGCTTTTCTCTTCCTTGTATCTCATCAAGTACTTGGTCTATGACCAAATATTATTTGGAAAACGAAAGGCCCATATGTTTATACAGGTAAAGGTTGTTTTTTTTTCTGTAAATGCTCTTTTATAGTATATTGGGCTGTTTTCCAAATCCTTGACCAAACATGATGCTAGGAATGATGAGATCATTTCTATGAGGTGTTTCTGCTGGGAAAAATGTTGGGTGCTACATGCACAGTTGAATTTTTATTTAATTTTATCCTACATGCTATGCTCTAATTGGCTCCTACACAAATTTCCTAGCTCTACCTTCGTTCTGTTGATTAATGATTCTAACTTTCAATTTAATTATCAAATTTGTTGATATGAGACTTAAAAACCACATATAGTAGAAAGTCTAAAAATCCTTGGCCTCAACCATATACTAAAAGTAAAGATTCCCAACCTTTATGAAATAAGATGGTGCCTAATACTCTAAATATATTGGGTTTCCTCATACACAACCTCTATTCCACCCTCTTCACCATCAAAAAAAAAAAAAAGTATTTGTAACATCTCTTTATTTTGAAAAGTAAATTTATTTTAAAGTTGGACTTTTAACATAGATTAGTCCTTACAGTAATCAAAGATAATTGAAGGTGTATAAAAACCAGAGGCCTAGCTTAAGGGACAGGTATACTTATGTTGCTTTCTTGTGTTCAGTATAGTAAAGTACTAGGCTAATCCTATACTATACTATCAACCTACCAATATAACTCCTTACTACTGTACTATACTGTCTGGACCCATAGAGGGCCCATAAATGAGTTACTATAATGCCAGCTCCTGAAACAAATATTTAGACTGTTAAAGGCATAGAAATTAGACACTCATTTTTTACTCATATGCAGTCCAGTCAAGGGCTAAAAGGAAACCTAGGGTAATGGTATTATGATTAAGAAGGTGCTTCTTACAGGGAGACATCCGGGTTCAAAACCTCCACTCCACCACTTAATCACGGTGAAACCTTTGGCACTTTACTTACCCATTCTGTATCACAGATAGGCAGAGACTAAAGAGACACAACTAAATTCAACAGGAGATCCAGAAATAATAATCCAGAATAATCCAGAAACTAATAGCCTAGAAAAAGGCTATTAGTGGCGAAACCCGAGAAAGTCACAAAACAGCTGTAGGTTAGCTAATAGTGCCATGTCAAAGTCGATTCCTGGCTTTATTTTTTTTTTAAAGATTTTATTTATTTATTTATTTGACAGAGAGAGAGAGCGACCACAAGCAGGGGGAATAGCAGGGAGGGGAAGAGGGAGCGCAGGGAGTGATGCGGGGCTCCATCCCAGGACCCTGGGATCATGACCTGCGCCAAATGCAGATGCCCAACCGACTGAGCCACCCAGGCGCCACCCATTCCCTGGTTTTACCTGTCATACAGCGGCTATGCAAAATGTAATCATTCGGGGAAGCGGCGTAAAGGCTTTATCTGGGAACTCTGTACTATTCCAGGAGCTGTTCTCTATGTCTAAAATTCTTTACAAGTAGAAAGCTTAAAAAATAAACATTTAAAAGATCTTTTAGTGTAGTGGCATTTTGTCTGACACTGTCTGCTAGCAAGGTTGTGAGCATGGTACCTAACCTGTAACTGTCACTTCAGTTTAGTTGTTGGTGGGTTCACAAGTAGCCTCAGTTAATCTGGCATTTCCAAGCTTTGCAACTCTTGTCCTCGGGGAGGGAAAGGTCTGCGGAATACATGAAGAAAGAGGGGGGGCAGCAGGAAATTTGCAAAGAAAGAAATGATGGGTAACTCCTGTCCCCTCAAAATCCCCTAATGGAAAGAGGATCCGGAGGATATCTAACTTTCTTTCACAGCTGCGATTGGATCGGAGTTTGACGGCATCGTTAGTATTGACAACAGCAGTAAAGACAAGGAAAAGCCCATATCTGCCATGAAGACATTTAGAAAAGGTACCTCCATGTTTGTAGTTGAGGCTACTTGACCCAGTGGGTGATCTGCATAGTCCATTTTTCCTTCTCCTTTTGTGCCCTCTGCCTTACAGGTCCAGGGTACCTGGATTCCGAAATGCTGTGTGAACTGCTCTGGTGTCTCCATTGTGTGGCCCACAGCGAAGCGATGGAAACCGAGGCGGAAGGCAGTAATTGGCTTAACTCACGTTTTGACAGACAGACAAATCTATTCTCTGCTGTCGTTCACGTGAGGCTTCTCCAAACTGTGTGGCTTTGATGTGAGATTCGTCTGACAGCTAGTAGACTCCAGGGAGGTTGGAATTTACCCGCACAAAGTGAACTGACATGAAAGGGTGAGAGAAGAGGGATGCAGTTAGAATACACAGCCAGGCTGGGACTTCAGTGCCTCCCTAGACCTTGGGGGTGGGGGGGGAGGTTTCTTCCTCTTCTGACACTGGAAAATGAAGGAAGCATTTCCTGCCTCGACCATTTCCACTTGGAGTGAGTGGTGCTTTCCCACTCCAGGCATGGCCTCGAGATCAGTTATTTGGGTCATTATCTTTGCCTCAGTTGCAAAATCGGGGTGGCAGAAGGACAGAGACCTGTCAGGAGGGATACATGAGTTCACACCTATAAAAAAAACTTAAAACCGTGCCAGGCACCTTGTAAGCTCAGTCAATATTAGCCACTGTTGTTCATGAGGATACACCTATTATTGCTACCAGAGCACTGTATGGGGGAGGGGGTATTTGAAGTGAACAGGAGATAGGCTTTGCGGTCAGAACGCGTGGGTCAGGGTACCGATTGCACCACTCCCTAGCTGAGAGATCTGAAGGAAACTAAGTCTCAGTGGCCTTAACTATAAAGGGATAAGAAAGAGTGCCTTACTTCAGAGGTATTGATGAGGTTCACAAGAGAAAAAGGACCGGTTGCTTAATACAAAGTAAGCATTATTCCTATGAGCATTAAATCAGTGACCGGCAGAAGTCAGTGATGTTCTGAGTGCGGGCCCCTCCCAGGCTGCGTTGGCGGCCGTTGGTCCTTTTCTGTAATGGATGAGTGGATGGCCTTACACATACCCTGGAAAGCTGGGGGTGGAAGAATCTTGAAAATCATCTGGCTTCCTTGTTTTTAAACATTTTAAGCACACTGCTGTTGGGCAGCAAGCTACACCTAGACCTCACTCACTTGGCTCAAGTTTCCAGCCCAGCTTTCTCCCAGTTTCTGCGATTAGGCTGAGCCCAAGTAAACAAAGACTGGCGAGGTGCGTGAAGTCATTTGGGACAAAACGAACAGAATTTTCCTGGCGTTTGTTTTGTTTATACCATCTACCCATTCTTATTTAGAGACTGGTATCTGACAGCTTTGAAGTACACACACAAATGAAGGGTGGAATTAGTGCTCAGCAACTGTGAAGCCCAAGATTATAGCCTTTCTTGTGTGATTTTACGCCAGGAGTCAGCAAACTACAGCCCCACATTCTAAAATCACACCATCTTCTATTTTTGTGAATAAATCTCTTGGAACACTAGCAGGCTCACTCGTTCACGTACCAGCTGTGGCCGCATTCATGCTGTAACAGAGTCACTGAGGAGTTACGGCCAACACTGTATGGTCCCATAAAGCCTAAAATAGTTACTCTCTGGCCTATACTTTGTAAAAGTGTGTGGACCCCTGGTCTCGGTCCACAAACTAATGTAGTACACAAGAGCATTAAACACCATTTGCTCAAATGGGTACCTTTTAAAATGTGGACACCAGGCTTAGAGAGTTTAGCATAAAAGTCATAATTCTCAATACTTCTTAAAGAATGAAGGCCACCTGGTAAATCTGTTCTCTAACATCAGTGCAGTAAAAAGAAAATATGAAACTCAAATATGCCTGTCCACTCTGAACATCACAGAAATGTAATAAAAATAAACAGTTGTGAAGTATTCCACATTCCTTGCAAAAAAAAGATACTATAAAAAAGCACAGAGAAATAGGTAAATAGACCATGTGTCATATGCTTCAAAGTAAAGTGTCTAATGCCAGTCAAATTATTCTCTTTATAACTGGACATCAAAACACAGTGGAAGCTTGCAAGCATCATGGGATGGTGCAGACACTTGGAAACTACCACGGCTGAGAAACAGGGTAGATGTTACTTTGATTACCAGCATCCCCCTCCTCAAATTCACACAGAACTTTTAACAAATGATTACAGTCATCAATTTAGCTACTAAAAAGAAAGTTAAATAAAAAAACACAATCTTGTAAAGCCTTCTAAATGTCTACCCAAACCATCAGTCTTTCTCAGATAAACTCTCAGGTGCTCCACTTTGAATTTGAGAGAACAGAAACATATTTTTAGTCCTGGGAAGATAACGGTCATTTTCTCCCCTGAGCTCTTGGTTGCCACTTAGATTTTAAAATACTGCATTTTCTCCTGCAAAACTTCTCATTCACATACTAACTGAATTTCCCAATAAGCTGAGAGGCTTGGACAAAATGAAGAAATTGTACTGATCATCTAGTGTCGTGACTGAGAAGTTAGGCTCTGGAGTCAGAAAGCCCTGGTGCCACATGTAAGACTTTATGCAAGCCAAAATCCCTCAGGCTCAGTGGCTTCATCTGTAAAATGGATATAATAATAGCACTACCTCATAAGGTTTTTGTGAAGATTAAATGAGATAAAGCCTAAGGAGTGCTTAGAAAACTACCTGGACAGAGGAAGTGCTCAATACTTTTAACTGCTTAAGCATTATCTTTAGCATGATTTTAATAAAGCTAAAATTAATAGCATTGCCATACTTGTAACAGGAAAGTATAAGATGAATTGTTGAGGGGTGTGCATGTGCTTGTGCATGCACACATGTGTAAGAGAAATCCTCTCTCTAAACAGTTCTAATCTTGTTAAATTTTACTGGATTCTTGACTTACACATTGGAATCACCTGGGGAAATTTAAATATCCTGATGCCAAGGCCACATTCCAGACCAATCCAAAGTCTCTGAGCATAGGGTCTAAAGCATCAGAATCTTTCCAAATTCCCAAGTGATTTCCAATGTACAGCCAAGATTCAAAACTACTGATCAAAAGTGACCTTTCTCGTGGGAAGTTAGTGGAATGTTGACATTACTATATAGCTCCTAGCTGAGATACAATATAGAATCCAACACCACAATCTTCCCACAAATCCCCTTAAAAAAAGCAGATTTTATTGTAAAATTCAGCTCTTCTGGATTTCCTATTATTGAATGACACCATCAGTGTCACTCTACATTTCTTCTTCTGCCTCATTCTTCACATAAACTGAGGCTCCAAGTTCCATCAATTGGGATCCATCTTGGTATCTTGTAACCATCTCTCCCTCTCTGTTACCTCAGCCTCATCTGAAGTTCAGATCATTATATTCTCTGTCTCAGACTGACACAATTATCTCACGGTTGGTCTCTACATCCCTGGTATGTCCTTATTCAACTTCTCTGTCTTAGTTTAGGTTCCCCAGAAGCAGATACAAAGACAGGATTCAAAGACAAATAGTATTTTTGGGGAGGTGAACCCAGAAAACATCAGTAGGGCAGTAGTTTTAACCCACAAGGGGTAACAATTTAGGCCCCCAGGGATATTTGGCAACATCTGAATATATTTTCGTTTGTTACAATTTGGGGAGGTGCTACTGGACTGTAGAGGGTAGAGATCAGGAATGTTGTTAAACTCCCTACAATGCATAGGACATTCCCCTTACCCCCATCCCAACAACAACAACAATAACAAAGTATTAGCTAATTTCAAATGTCAATAGTGCCCATGCTGAGACACCCTGCAGTTGAGAAGTAAGAAAGTGAAATAGGAAAGAGAAAGAAGCCAAATAAAAGGATATTATCTACCTAGTTAGCACTGTGGGCAACCACAGCTCAGTCCTGCTACTCTAGGAGACAGTATAGACCACATGCCTCAAAATTATCCTACACAAGGGGTGTGGGAGCAAGGGTATTTATATACTAACCACTGTAAGTTATCAGTGAGTGCTGCAGCGGTCGAAGTATGAGTTGTCTAATTCTCCCATATTTCTAGTCTGCTGTGTATGGGAGCAGGGAAAGAATAAGGTTTCATCAGTTAGAGAAGGCCATCACGCAGTTGGGCAGGAGTCTGCAATGGTAAATTCCACCGTATATGGGTAGGACAGCATCTGCTAAACATCTTTCACATAAATGCCAGAAGAGCCATTCTAGAGCTTAATCAGAGCATTCTTCCATTGATTTTTCCTTTCTCCTTAAGATAAAAGCCAAGTTCTAAAAGATGGCATACCAGACACTCCACGATGGAGCACTATCCATCCCACTGGTCCTGAATCCTCTGTATCAAACAGAATTGGACTTTATAACTCTAGGTTTCACATACCAACTACCTCTAGAACAGTGATTATCACTTGGATGCACCTTAGAATTACCTAGGGTGCTTTCAAGAAATACTCTTCCTGGAGACTTCTGGGGAAGATGATGGAACAGGAAGATCCTAAATTCAGCCTGTCCCATGAGACAAGTAGATAACCCCCACATCAGTGTAAATAACCTGAAAAAATGACCCAAAGCCTGGCAGAACAGACTCTTCACAGCTAAATGTAGAGAAGAGGCCACGTCCAAGAGGGTAGGAAGGGCAGAGACACGGTTGGGAGCTAAATGGACTAGCAGGACTGTCCGAGGGAGAAAGGAACACCGTGGACACAGAGGGGAGAGAAAGCAGACCTTTGCGCAAAGCACCATAAGGCACAGGCAATCCCCATGGGAAAGAGGAATCCCCTTAACATTTGGCTTTGAAACCCAAAGGGGCATAATTTTGTGAGTTCTTACCATCAGCGGAGCTTAACACCCAAAACTTTGAAAATCGGCAGCCTTGGCCATGGGAGAGCCAGGAAGGTGAGAGGAAACTGAGTCCCCACACTTTGAAAGCAGTTTGAAAAAACATCTGGGGTATATGGGCAGGAGATTTATTTACTGACTTCAGAGCATGTGCTAGAGGGGCAGGGATTTTTGTAGGGGACTTCTCCAGGAACAAAGGAACTGGCAGGTGTCATTTCCCTCCCCACTAGCCTAGACACATGGACATTGGTGGGAACCAGCACAGCACAACACTCTCCACCTAGCTTGCTAACAGCGTGGCCTGCCCATGCATGCTTCCGTGGACACACCCCTCCAGCTTAGCCTGGGCCCCAGGTCTCCTCCTACAGCAGGCCATTGAAAGCCTTGCTAATACCACATGCCCCACCCTGATGGTCTTCTGCAAATCCACCCCCTCCAATGCCAGCCTCCTCCTGGGGAGCTGCAGTTCCCCTCCTGCAGTGGACTTGTGCAGATCTTGCTAGTACCACACACTCTGCCACCACGATCTCCTATGGATTCTCTTCCTACAGGCTGGTGGCAGGAGTTTTCTAAGGCAGTTTCAGTTCCCTCCCCACAACAGACCTGTGCAAAACTTGCTAACACTGTGTGCCCCACCCCTACATTGTCCTGTAGTCCTGCCCCCTCCAATACCACCTTGGCCAGAGCCCAGGGGAAGTAGTGCCACGTGTTTGGCAGTGTGCAAGCAGCCCTAATGGCCCAGCACCACTCCAAAGTGACTTCTGCCCTGGGGAGAGGGGAAGATAACCACAGACGCCAGTCTGACTATAGCCCAGCAGTGGGCTGGGAGCAGACATCTGGTCTGACTGTAGGTCCTGCCCAACAACTAAAGCTTCTTAGCGGACAACACAGGAAAGCACACTGCAGTCCAGTGCTACTGCATCTCTGGCAAACACCTGGTTTGACTCAACTCAAGCCCAAGGTGGCCCCCACATTGGCCAACTAACAATACAGGGACTAACCCTGCCCATGACAGGCAAAGAGAGCCATTGCAGATGACTGGACTGAAGGCAAAAGCAGCTCAATCACAATAGTAGGGCACATGCCACACACCCAAGAGACACCCCTGAAGCGCCAGGTTCTGGTGAACAGGGGACATTGCACTGAGGGCACTACAGGACCTCTTCTTCATAAGGCCACTACTTTCAAGAGTAGGAAATGTAGCTAACTTTCCTAATACATAGAAATGGATACAGAGAGACAAAATGAGACAGAGGAATATGTCCCAAATGAAAGAACAGGACAAAATCACAACAAGAGAGCTAAATGAAATGGAGCTAAGCAATATGCCTAACAGAGAATTTAAAGCAATGGTCATAAAGATACTCAATGGATTTGAGAAGAGTGAAGGACCTTCAAAGGACCTTTGAAGGACAAAGAGACAGAAAACATAAAAAAGAAACAATAAGAGATGAAGAATTCAGTAATGCAATAAAAATACAGTAAATGGAATAAATTGTAGACCAGAGGAAGCAGAAGAATGGATCAGCAACCTGGAGGACACAGTAATGGAAAGCAATCAAGCTAAATAGGAGAGAGAAAAATAATAATAATAAAGGAGAACAGGTTAAGGGAACTCAGTGACACCATCAAGCATAACAACATTCACATCATAGAGATCCCAGAAGGAGAAGAGAGAGAATAGGGCACAGAAAATTTGAAGAAATAATAGCTGAAAACTTCCCTAATCTGAGGAAGAAAATCAAAATTTAGATCAAGGAGACACAAGAGAACCCCTAACAAAATCAACCCAAGGAGATCCACACAAAGACATGTAACAACTAACATGGCAAAAAGTAGTGATAGAGAATTTTAAAAGCAGCAAGGGAAAAGAAAATAGTTATACATAAAGGAAACCCCATAAGGCTATGAGCTGATTTTCAGCAGAAACTCTGCAGGCCAGAAGAAAGTGGCATGATATAGTCAAAGTAAAGAAAGGAAAAAACCTGCCACCAAGAACACTCTATCCAGCAAGGCTATCATTGAGAATAGAAGGAGAAAGTTTCCTAGACAAACAAAAACTAAAGGAAATCATGACCACTAAACCACCCTACAAGAAATATTGAAAGGAAGTTTTTTGAATGGGAAAAAAAAAAAAAACATAAGTAGGTATAAGCAAAGTAGGAAGCAGAAAGTCAGTAAAATTAAGTATATCAATAAAAATTAGTCAAAAGATTTACAAATTAAAAGGATGTAATGTATGACACCATACACCTAAAACATGGGAGGGAGAGGAATAAAGAATGGGTTCAAACTTAAGGGACCATCAAGTTAATATAGACTGCTATCTGCATAAGATGTTATATATAAACCTACTGGCAACCAGAAATCAAAAACCAGTAATAGATATACAAAAAATAAAGAGAAAGGTATCCAAGTATATCATTAATGAAACGCAGCAAACCATGAGAGAAAAGAAGAAGAGAAGAAAGGAAAAGAGAACTACAAAAACAACCATAAAACAAGTAACAAAATGGCAATAAGTACATACCTATCAATAATTACCTTGAATGTAAACGGATTAAATGCTTCAATCAAAAGACATAGGGTGATGGAATGGTTTAAAGAAAAAAAAAAGACCCATCTATATGTTGCCTACAAGAGACTCATTTCAGACCTAAAGACACATGCAGAGTGAAAGTGATGAGATGGAAAAGCATTTATCATGCAAATGGAAGTGAAAAGAAAGCTGGGGTAGCAATATTAATATCAGACAAAATAGGCTTTAAAACAAAGACTGTAACACACACAAAGCAGGACACTATATACTCATAAAGGGAACAATCTAACAAAAAGATGTAACAATTGCAAATATTTATGTATGCAACCTGAGACCATCCAAATACATAAAGCAGCTAATAACAAACAAAGTAATCAACAGTGATACAATAAATGTAGGAGACTTTAAAACCCAACTTACGTCAATAGATAGATCATCCAAACAGAAAAACAAGGAAACAGCAGTTTTGAATGACACATTGACAGATGGATCTGACAGATATATTCAGAACATTCCATCCTAAAACAGCAGAATACATATTCTTTTCAAGTGCATATTGAACATTCTCCGAAAGAGATCATATATTAGGCCACAAAACAAGTCACAACAAATTCAAAAAGATTAGTCATACCATGCATCTTTTCTTTTCTTTTTTTTTTTGAGAGGCATGCGCATTTTTATTGTTATGTTAATCACCATACATTACATCATTAGTTTTTAATGTAGTGTTCCATGATTCATTGTTGGCGTATAACAGCCAGTGCTCCACGCAGTACATGCCCTCCTTAATACCCATCACCAGGCTACCTATCCCCCCACCCCCCTCCCCTCTGGAACCCTCAGTTTGTTTCTCAGAGTCCGTAGTCTCTCATGGTTCATCTCCCCCTCCGATTTCCCCCGCTTCGTTTTTCCCTTCCTGTTATCTTCTACAAATTTAATGCAATCCCTATGTAAGTATCAACAGCATTTTCACATAACTAGAACAAATATTAAATTTGCATAGAACCACACAAGACCCCAAACAGCCAGAGCAATCTTGAAAAAGAACAAAAGTGGAGGTATCACAATCCCATATTTCAAGATATACTACACAAAGCTGCAGTAATCAAAACAATATGGTACTGGCACAAAATAGACACAAAGATCAATAGAACATAATAGAGAGCCCAGAAATAAACCCATGATTATATGGTCAATTAATCTATGACAAAGCAGGCAAGAATATGTAAGGGGAAAAAGACGGTCTCTTTTCCCAACAAAGAGCGTTGGGAGAACTGGAAAGCTACATAAAAAAGAATGAAACTGGACCATTTTCTTACACCATACACAAAAATAAACTCAAAATGGGTTAAGGACCTAAATGTGAGACCTGAAACCATAAAAATCCTAGAAGACAGCCCAGGCAGTAATTTCTCTGACATTGCCCATAGCAACATTTTTCTAGATCTGTCTCCTGAGACAAGGGAAAGAAAACCAAAAGCAAACTATTGGGACGACGTCAAAATAAAACTTCTGCACAGCAAAGGGAACAGTCAACACAACTACGAGATGACCTACTGAACAAGAGAAGATACTTACAAATGACATATCCAATAAAGGGTTAATACCTAAAAATAGATAACTTACACAACGCAACATCAAAGAACCCAAATAATCCAATTAAAAATGGGCAGAAGACATGAACATACATTTCTCCAAAGAAGATATACAGGTGGCCAAGAGACACATGAAAAGATGCTTCCATCACTCATCAACAGAGAAATATAAATCAAAACCACAATGAGATATCACCTCACACCTGTCAGAATGTCTAACATCAACAACACAAGAAACAATGTGTTGGTGAGGATGTGGAGAAAAAGGAACCCTCTCGCACCATTGGTGGGAATGCAAACTGGTGCAGCCACCGTGGAAAACGGTATGGAGGTTCTTCAAAAAGTTAAAAATAGAATTACCATACAATCCTCTAATTCTGCTCCTGGGCATTTACCCATAGAAAATGAAAACACTAATTTGAAAAGATATATGTGCCTCTATGTTTGTGGCAGCATTATTCACAATAGCCAAATTATGGAAGCAACCCAAGTGTCCATCCATAAATGAACGGATAAAGAGGTGAGATAGATAGATGATAGATAGATAGATAGATAAAATGGAATATTACTCAGCCATAAAAGACAATAAATTATTGCCTTTTGCAACAGGGATGGCTCTTGAGGGTATAATGCTAAGTGAAATAAGTCAGTCAGAGAAAGACAAACACCATATGATTTCACTCATATGTGGAACTTAATAAACAAAAGAATAAAGAAAAAAGAGACTAACCAGACTCTTAAGTATAGAGAACAAACTGATGGTTACCAGAGGAGAGGTGGGTAGGGGGTTGATTGAAATAAATTAAGGGGATTAAGAGTATACTCATCGTGATGAGCCCTGAGTAATGTATAGAATTGTTGAATCACTATGTTGTACACCTGAAACTAATATAACACTCTATGTTATCTACATTGGAATTAAAATTTAAAAATAAAATAAAGTGAGCAAGGAGTCTCACAACCTCTATGACCAGCCTATCAAAAAAAAAAAATAAAAGAAATACCTTTCCTGGGGTGACACCCCCAGAGATTTTGGTTTAACTGACCTGGGACCTGGCCTGGACACTGGCATTGTTTATAGCTCCTCTGGTGATTCTAAGGTGTAGCCAAGGTTGATAAACAACATGCTAGAATTTTGTTTCTTGGGGACAAGACTGTCTTATTCATTTGCATATTCTCCCCATGACCTTCCCCAGAGTGAATCCCATAACAGATGCTCAACTGATGTTTGTTAAGCTTGTGTGAAGACGGGCAAAGCTTAAAATCACATAGGTTGAGGATGTACTATGATCATTATGGCTTCACAGTGTTTTAGTACTTTCGGTCACTGCAGCAGCCTCGTGTAGGTAGATGTTTTTCTGCTTGATTTTTTCAGAGGAAGGTGTTGATATTCAGAAAAGTTAGACTGACTCATTCAAGATCAAGCAGCAGAACCATGACTCAAACTTCAGCTGACTCTGAAGACCAGGTCCTTTTCAATACCCGATCCTGTCTCAAATAGATAATGGCAAGTGGGAATTCCATTAAGAGTGTGATTCCTTTCCTCTTTCAAGGACCTGAAAAGGGTGCCCAGGAGACCCCTGGAAGCAGAAGGGAAGCAGCAGTAGGCCCTCAAGTTTCTGGTCCCATAAGGCACTCCTAATGATACTCTATATACTCAAAGGTGGAGATTATACACTGAACATTAGTGCCACGGCAGGCAGTGGAAAATCAGAAACCACCATCTCCAAGAGGAGCCAATTCAGCATTATGGAAATGTGACCATAGGATCTTCTTTAATGAAATCCAAGTCTTTGTGTGCAATGGCTTTTTCATGGTTTGAGCCATGACAAATGCTGGGATGGCCCAGTAAGCAAGAGGGGGGCAAATAACTCTATGGCTTTAAGCCTATAAATCAGAGATAATACAAATGTAAGGATCACTAACCAGAAATAAATCTGCAATGATTGATAGATAGGCTGTAGAAAGTGCCTAAATAAACAGGTGATGTTTCCTTTTCTGAACATCAACTGTTTAAAAAACAAAAACAAAAACATGACAAGAGACTGTTATGCCTCTAGCTGTTCTCATTCTAGAAAAGATGGCGAGGGAAAAAAAGCTACTAGCAGTTAGTAGCAGTTAAATTACGGAAGATTTCCATCAGTCTTGGCATTAACTTTTCCCCCACCACAACTGCAAAAGAATTCACATTAATGGATAGGACTTTGAGTAGAATGTGCATATCCCTGGGTTAGAAATTTCCAGCTACTGTTCCATATATTTTGTGAAAAGGCAAACAGTAACAGCACGCTGCCTTTGGTTTCATGGACTTAAATATTGTGATGTACAAGCAGAGATACTTTGTACAATAGAAACACAACCTAATAGGTTTTCTAGAAAACACTGCTATACCTTTTAAAGACAGAGATTTCTCCCCCATCGCACTGCTAAGCTTTTCTTCCTACAAAGTCTGGGGAACAAAAAGTTGACAAGTCTGACAGGGACTCAGAAATGCTACCTTCTAGCTCTCAATTTTGGTGTCTCCTGACTTGCTGACAACCTTTTGATGATGTGTGAAGGATCAAATCTGAAATGCATGGTGGATTTCACAAATGCAGTGATGCTCTCAATTTGGCCCGTATTCAGTGGAATATATCTATGCCCAAGAGCTGCAAGAGCAACTTGATTTGTATGTGTAACTCAGTCATGTTGTGCTTCAGAATGAAGACAAATATAAAGCTCTGTGTTACGACACTGTCATTATCTCAATGAAATGAGAAATGGAATGTTAAAAGAAAGCTAACATAGGGCCGAGAAAATGGTAACTTTTAGGTCAAAGCATCACCATGTCCCGCAATCCAGCATTAATTTGTCCATCAGAAAATCCTCACATCTAAGGTCAATTGCCCTGTGCTTGCTGGCCCCTGTGTATTCTCAAATCCAAAACCTTTCGGGCATAGTAATCAATAAATGTTGGCC
Source organism: Zalophus californianus (assembly GCF_009762305.2). Lineage (NCBI taxonomy): Eukaryota > Metazoa > Chordata > Mammalia > Carnivora > Otariidae > Zalophus > Zalophus californianus. The sequence continues at coordinate 117,901,126 of NC_045612.1, read as the reverse complement.
TCCCTAATCAGGCTTTCAATGAAGACCAAACTCTACCCATGTCTCTAGTTATACCTATTTACGGTGCCAAAATCAAAAGACAAAAATGCTGTAAACAAGCTGTTGAGTCTCTCCCAGCACAAATGGAACACAGAGGACATTTATCATAGCAGAGATGAATAAATCACTCTCCCAACTGTCTCAGATAGGCAAGCCAAAAATTGTTTTACTTTCCAGCACTAAAATATCTGTTAGCAGGAAATTTTTTCATTTTCCCAATCTGTATTTTTAATTTCTTTCACTGAAAGAAAATATGTATTTGAGGTAATAATAGCAATCAGCCATAAAATTTAAAGGAATACTTATGCCAGAAAATCCTTGGTGTTAGAAGCCTTTGTAGAGTTTGGAGCCAAATTTTTGGTGAAAATTAAACTTCATAAGGAGAATGTGAGTATGAATATCAAAATCACTTTGTTCATTTGTGATACTCTTTAAACAGATAAACTTATGTTTCTGGCCCAATGAATTCTAGAGAAAAGAAAACAAAAGACTCAAGACTGATCATTTGAGAACGCTTATCACCTATAAGGCAAGGAAAATTTGGAATCAGCCAAGTATTCGAAAAAGAGGATGGGAAGCAAGGCAAGATGCCCTTCAGACCCCACTATCCTGCCTGGCAGTTCCGGGAAGAACTGCCCTCCCCACTCACCACCACCAGCCCTGTCCCAAGGACCCATATCTGCCCATCCCTTGCTTTCCCTCCATCTCTTGTACGCTCCGTTACCGGGCAAGTCTTTATCTAGTCTCCTTGGCAGGAAGCTTAGCTCTGTCTTACCACAGCTTAGTTTCTGTCTGTGCTCCAAGGCCCCTCAGGACCTAAGCTTATGAAACTTAATCTCTGCTCCTGTCCTCCCACTCTCCTGTCACAACATCCCTTTCCATGGGATGTAGCTGCCCAGATGATCGAGAGGGCCAAAGAAGATAAGGGACATATATTAAAAACAAGGGGAGAGGCTGGGAGCTCTGGGCACAGTTGCCTCTGTTTACTCCCAACCATGAACATCTGGCCACAACTTCATCCAGGTCACATACTAAATCTGTGAGAGTCACAGGATACCAGTGGTCTTTCTCTGGGTACAGGCTTGAGAGAAAGAAAAAGTGTTTCCCTTGTAAAATTTTATTTATGGATTTATTTAGTGTTTTTTTTACTGAGGTCTAACACACACACAATAAGCTATGTAAAGTATGCAACAATGTACTGTTCAAAGGAGTTTTACCAACATACACACTGAGCGACCACCACCCAAATCAAAAACACTTCCAACACACCAGGAGGCTCCTTCAGGCCCTTCCCCTGTCAATAGCCCTCTCCCCCCCCCCCACCCCCGCCACACTCCATGGCAGTAAACACTATTCTGAACATCATGTACAGAACACACTGTGTCTGGCTTCTTTCATTCACCACTGTGTGTGCAAGAGTTCTCCACGTTGCTGTGGATATCAGCAGTTCTTTCTTTTTCATGTGGAGCATTCCATTGTATGTTTACGCCACAATTTATTTTTCATTCTACTCTTGATGGACATTTATGTTGTTTCCAGCTGGTGCTATTATGAATGAAGCTGCTATAAACTTCCTTGGCCATGTTTTTTGCTTTTTGTGGTTTCTTTTTTTTTTTTTTTTTTTTTTTTTTTTTGATGGGCAGAAGTACTCATTTCTCTTAGGTGTGTATCTGGGAGTATAGAATTGCTGGGTCATGAGCTAGGCATTTGTTTAGAGTTAGCAGACACCAAAGGCCTTCCTTTTTGAGAAGTTCAGATACCCTATGTAGCAATAAGTTATAAACCTCTGAGTCATTTGACTTCATAATGCTATTGCCAACAGTAAAGCCTTAGTTATGGAGAAAGCTACTAAACAGAAGCCGGGTGAGAGGGTCATGCATGTTTCTTCCAGAAAGTAAGCCCTGTTTATTTTCCACCAATGGTATGCATCTATAGGTTTATCCCCAAGGAGAGAAATTAGAATCTTAAGCATTTGGGGATTTTTACCTTCCCCAAACTGCAATCTCATTATGCAGTATACCAGGTTTGTAAACACGTTTCAGCTACTTGCCATTTCACCAAGACATTTAATTAGCCGTTTCTGTTCTCATTGCCCTATTCCCTCTGGAGATACATAGGTAATAAAATAAATGAATTAAACATTCTTTAATATTCATTTGGCAAAATGTGTCATTTAGCCTGCAATTAAGTAAATGGTTATATATGAGACTGGTTAGCTCATACATATTTAAATTTTCCCCCAAATCAATTGTGTTGTTGCGCTATCGAGTGCAGATTTCTCAGGAAACTTACACTGGTCCCATGTTTACTTTTTTAGGTCTCTGTAATTAATTCTATTCGAGATCGTGGAAGGAAAGAAAGGAGGAAGGGAGGGAGAGAGGATCCATTTTTCATGTAGCAATTTTATACTCACGTTCCATTTCAGGTTGCCTTCACCCCACCCTCACCGCACCAGTGTAATGACCCACAATATCACAAAGGTTGAAAGGACGAAGTCTGTCATTATAAATTTTGTCCTCAGAAATCTCAATGACTTTTGACAAATTGTGACCAGAATCACCTCCCCATGAACTCTAAAATTATCCCTAGATGGATAGTGGTTATCTCAAAATCTAGAAGCAACAGATGAATAGATTAAACAAATACCCCACTGACTTTAATTCTACATATTCATTGGGGAGTGGAGGTATAGAGTTTTGCTGGCTCACACTATTCAACAGGTGCAGGAATACAGGAAGTTGATAGAGATCAGAGCTGCAGATCATAGAAAAGAGGTGTCCTAGGAGGTGTGTCAATTTCATAAGGCAAATAACAGGAAATATTTTAAGCCAAGTGATTAGAGTTGGATTTCCATAAGGTTGGATACAGGAAAAATCATGTCAAATCACAGAGTTGAGAAAGACTTTAGACATCACCAAAGATGAGGAAATTCTTGGTGAAAAGGTGAAGTAATTTGCCTAAGAGAACAGGGAAAAGTAATAGAATTATTAATAAAATTAATAAGTTCCTGGCCATTACATATGACACATAATATATTATGTGTTAAATATTTTTGCATATAAGTGCTGTGTATGCATGTGTGTATCCTGCTATATAGGTATATGATTATCCCTAATTTACAAACTAGGAGGCAGTTAACAATAGTTACTCCTGAGGATAGGGGATAGGAGTGGGAAGTATGGTATTATTTTAACTTTTTACTTTATAAATCTGTTTTTTGAATTGGTTTTTAAAATTGATTGCCTGAGGACAACAATAATGTATTATTTCTAATTTAAAAACTTACTGAGTCTGAAGGAAAGATACAAAATCCAGACAAAGGTCATTCAATTTGACTACTTAAAAACTAAAAAAACTTCTGCATGGGAAAATTCCAAACAAATGAATTTTAAAATATATGTGCATCATTTACATTATGGCATTAATTAATAAGAAAAAGCAGGACAATAGAAAAATAGAAAAAGAATATTACCGGGCAGGGGCACCTGGGTGGCTCGGTTGGTGAAACACCCGACCCTTGATCTCATCTCAGGTCTTGATCTCAGGGTCGTGAGTTTAAGCCCCGTGTTGGGCTCCAAACTGGGCACGGAGCCTACTTAAAAAAATATGTATCTGTGTATATATATGAATACATGTATATATATGTGTGTGTATACACCCACACCCACACCCGCACACAGGCAGTTTCCAGAAAACAAATTATAAATAGCCAATAAACGTGAAAATGTGCTGAAATTCATTTGTAATTTTAAAAAATGCAAGTAAAAAGATAATATTTTTCATGCATTAAGTCAGCAAAAATTTCATAGGTTAATATCCAGTATTTTTGAGAGTGTAGGGGAAACAAGCATTGTCATATATTGTTAGTGGGAGTATAAAGAGTTTTGGGGGAGCAACCCGGTAATATGTATCAGATATAGAATTATGCAGGCTCTTTAATCCAGCAATTTTTTTCTCAGAATTTGTCCTATGCACCTGCTTCATCATGCATAGGTAGAAGGATGTTTATGACACCATTTCTTTGAATGACAAAGAACTTGAAACACTTCAAAGTCCATCAATTGGGTGCTGATTAAAGAAAGTATAATGCACCAACCCTGTGGAATTTTATGGAGATTTATTTATGCATTCATTTATTTATTTAGAGAGCACAAGCAAGAGAAGCAGAGGGAGAGGGAGAGAGAAACTCAAGCAGAATGCGCTGAGTGTTGAGCCCAATGCAGGGCTTAATCTCGTGACCCTGAGACCACAACCTGAGCCGAAAACAAGAGTCCGTGCTTAACCACTGTACAACCCAGTCACCCTTTCCTCCCTTCCTTCCTTCTTTCTTTTTCTTCCTTCCTTCCTTTCTTTCTTTCTTTCTGAGAGAGAGAGAGAGAGAGAGAGAGAGATAGAAACTTTATGGAGCTTTAAAAGGATGAGGTAGATTTATGTGCTTATGTGAAAGGTGGAGAAAAAATATTACGAAATGAAAAAGTAAGGTATAGAACAGCTTATGTAATGAATTCCTCTGGTGTCACTGTAGAAAAATGTATGTCTATATCTGTGTCAATGTTGCTATAAATTTATAGACATAAGTATATATATAGACATAAATTATATATTCTAAATATAGAAAGGTAAAGAAATAGAAAAAATATTTTTTGCAAGGCTGGAATTAGGGTAAGGGAAATGAGGCACTTCAAAAGGACACCAAAAAACTTAGTCATCAAAATAAATAATATTTTAATGCAATATATTTTTTATTTATTTGAGAGAGAGAAAGCATGAGAGGGAGGGGCAGAGGGAAAAGGAGAGAGAAACTTAAGCAGACTCTGCGTTCAGCATGGAGCCCCTTGCAGGGCTCGGTCTCAAGACCCTGAAATCATGACCTGAGCCGAAACCAAGAGTCGGGTACTCAACTGACTGCGCCATCCAGGTGTCCCAATGCAATATTTTTGAAATCATAATTAATGCAAAAATTTCATGATGAAAAAATATCAAAATTTTAGATAAAGACAGGCTGCTGTTGTTTGTTTTATGACCTGTGGTATCAGGCAAGGATGTTTTTATAGCCTAGGAAGACAAGGCTGTCCAATATACTTGGACACCTACTGTCTAATATACTTGGACTCTTACTGTCCAATAACAAAGATAATGTCTCCATCTGGGGCAAAGTTCAGTCATGTTTGCTTGCAGCCCATTATAGAGTATTTTAGTTTCTTAAGATTGGGGTTCCTCAGCTGTGACATGAACCCACTCTGTACACAGTATCCACCTGGGCCCCTCCATGTTGCCTTTGTGGGACCCAGTGGGCAAGGGAAACTGGCACAAACGTGAAGCTCATGCTTCTTGCTGTACTGTGAGTAATAAAGATCTTTGTCTGACTCGGGGATTTCTTGTCTCCCGAATGCATCCATGAAATCCATGCTAACTTCTCAGGTTGCTAGTAGGGCAAAATTCACAGAATCTTCACAATTATTGACAAGAAGAAGATTTCTTTTCTCCAATTTTGGGAGAAAGGAATAGTTTATGTAAAGATTTGGGGTTTTAAGAGAACTAAAAGCTTGGGTAAACTTAAAAGGTAGAGGGAATAAAGGGAAATAGCTGGAGATAAAGACAGAGGTCCATGGCTGGACCTTGAAGAGTCTTTTGGGCCATGCAAATGATCTGAACTTTGGTTCATAGGCTTCATGCAGCCAATAGATATTTTAAGCCAAAATATAAGTTCCACGTCTGTCTATTAGAAAGATCACCCAGTGGCAAAGTGGAATGTTGACAGGAGTCAGGAATAACCATTAGGAGGCTGCTAAAATAATAAAATAATTAAAATAATAATTAAAATTGCTAGCACATATTGGTTCCCGGGTGCTAGACACTGTGCTAGGCTCCTCAGGATTATATTCTTTATTCCTGTGAGAAAAGAAATTACTATCTCTATTTTATACATGTGGGAAGTGAAGTAGAAGGTAAATTAACTTGTTCAAGTCAATTGCAGAAATGAGATGGAGACTCCAGCTGACTCCAGATCCCAAGTCCTTAACCACCGAGTGGAGTTTTGATTAAAATGTATTCAATTGCTGTCATTTAAATGCCTATGTTGTGATCTTCTCTCCAATATGGAGTACAGCCTCTTTATATCACACTGTTTACTTCTGTTGTATTTATTCTGTAATTCTAGCTATCTTTGGCCACACTACCTTCCAAATATATTACTGTCAGTTATTTTATCCCTTCCAAATACATTACTTTGTCATTGAACTGGTTAAATCTCCATACTTTGATTCTTATCCACATCAACTCAAACTCTCTAGATCCATTTTTATAACTTTATTGGCCTCCCCAGTGTGAGAAAACTTTCTAATTGGGTATCAGTGGGAAATTTAATGAGCCTATTTATTTTCTCTTCCAGATCATAATGAAGACTTAAAATTTCCTTTCTTTCTTATGCCATCATGTGTTACAAATTAATGCAATCCTTGGAATGCCAGGAGATTCTATTTTTATTAAGAAATGTTTAAGTAGAAGATGCTAATTAGGCATGCCCGTAAAAGATAACCAAACCTAATACATATTGATTGTTTTATATGGATTACTCTATTAATAAATGATAGCAATCATCCTTGCATAATCTGAAATTCCCTAACATAATATAAATGTAAATTGAGAAATAATTCCCAAATCAGTCCATTTTTTGTCATTTTGTTATGATTCATTATGATTTATTATTATTTTTCATACAAGAGCAAGTTTTCATGATACAGAACATATTTTAATAAGAAACAAAATGGGGGAAAAAGGAACATTAGATGTAGATACTCAAATCTTTATGAAGGAAAATATCAAATAAGCTATCTTATGAATACATAACCCCAATATCTACTTCACAGTTGGGAACATAAACTATTAGTTTGAGGAAACTGGACTATTTCATGTTGATCGATATCTACTCTCCTTACATAATAGATTTATTTAAATACAACTCATATACCACAAAGTTAAAATATACAATTCAATGGTTGTTAGTACATTCACAGAGTTGCGTGGTCATTGCCCAATTTGAGAACATTTTTGTCACTCCAAAAGGAAACTCCAGGCCTTTTAATTGTTACATCCCCTGCAGCACTAGGTAACCCCTAACGACTTTCTGCCTGTATAGATTTGCCTACGCTTGACATTTTATAGACATGGGATCATATAATATGTGATCTTTTGTGACCAGCTTTTGTCACTTAGCATAATGCTTTCAAGGTTCACCCATGTCGTAGCTTTTATCACTATTTCATTTGTGTGTGTGTGGTCAAATAATATTCCATTGTATGGATGCGCCACATTTTCCTTATCCATTCAGTAGTTGATAGACACTTGGATAGATTCCACTTCTTAACTATTATGAATATGCCACTTTGAACAGTTGCATACCAATTTTTGTGGGGCTCTGTTTTCATTTCTCTTAGGTGTATATGTAGGAGTGAGGAACTACCACACTGTTTTCCATGGTGGCTGCACCATTTTACATTCCCATCAGCAGTGTATAAAGGTTCCAATTTTCCCACATGCTTGCCAACTTATTGTCTTATTTTTTTTTTATACCCATCCTCACAGGTGTGAAGTGATACCTAATTGTGGATTTGATTTCCATTTCTCTCATGACTAATGATGTTGAGCTTCTTTTCATGTGCTTATTGGCCACTTGCATATCTTCTTTGGAGAAATGTCTATTCAGACCCATAGCCCATTTTTTTAAAGGGCGTTATGTCTTTTTATTACTGAGTTTTAAGACTTCATTATATATTCTAGATATAAGTTCTTTATCAGACATGCGATTTGAAAATATTTTCTCCCATTCTGTGGGGCTGTCTTTTGGCTTTCTTGATAATCATTGAAGTGCAAATTACTTTTAACTTTAGTGAAGTTGAATTTATCTAGTTTTTCTTTTGTTGCTTTTGCCTTTGGTGTCATATCTAAGAATCCATTGCCAAATCCAAGACCACAAACATTTAGTCCCACGTATTCTTCTAAGAGTGTTATAGTTTTGGCTCTTACATTTAGGTTTCTGGTCCATTTCATGTTAATTTTTGTACATGCTATGAGGTAAGGGTCCAACTTCATTGTTTTACATGTAGCATCCTTGTCAAAAATCAATTTGCCAACATATTTACTTTTTTAAAGTAACCTACCTATATTTTTCTTTTTTATCCATAAAATCTTCTTTTACCTTATTTCTAATACTCCTATTTTCTCTTTTCCTTCTTTGCTTGTGACTCTTTGAGGGAGAAAGTCACACTCATGATACATAACTCATCCTTGGCCAATCAGAACATTTCATTCCCTCAACCGCAACAATTAGTTTAGGGATATGCTGTGCCTCAAGGGAAGCAATAGTCCCAATAAGAGTCAATCCCTGGACTTGGTGGGAGCTACAGAAGAAAAAAACCTTTTCCTTTGGATTTGAATCTGGGATCATGAAAACCTGGAGGTTTTGGCTGCCATCTTTTTGCCACAAGGACTATGGGAATAAAGCCAACACAGAAAAGAGTAGAGCCAAGGGATAGAGAGAAAATGAATCCTAATGATGTAACTTGAACCCCTGGGTCCATCTTTTCATGATGCTAGTTCTCTGGACTTTTCAGTTAAGGGACTCGTAGGTTTCTTTTTAGACTTAACCCACTTTGAGTTGGGTTTCCGTCTCTTGCAGCAATAAGAGCCCTAACTGAAGCATAAATGAAGTGGCTTTTTTTAAAGATTTTATTTATTTATTTATTTCAGAGAGGGAGGAGGGTCAGAGGGAGAAACAGACTCCCCGCTGAGCAGGGAGCCCAATGTGGGGCTCGATCCCAGTACCCTGGGATCATGACCTGAGTCGAAGGCAGACACTTAACCGACTGCGCCACCCAGGCGCCCTAAACCAAGTGACTTTTTAAACAAAGAGAAGAAAAGAGTTTCTTTCCAACTCTTTCTCTCTCAAAAAAGTGTCAGTAGAAAATTTCAAGAGGTTCATAGTTCCCTTAATGGAGAGAATGCAGGCAGAGACCACATATCTTCAGAATAAATGACCCAAGCTTCTTATATGAAAGTAGAGTAGTGATCCTTTGGAATTCAAGAGTGGGATTTGGGTTTTCAATGCCATGTTGTACTTGTACATCTAACAAAGTATCCAGCACATGATGGGTTCTCAATAAACATAGTGGATGGGTGATTAATTGAAAAAGTGTTCCATCTGCCTATAACATCTTGATACAAAGGTATTAACCCCATCCAATTCTTACCAGGACTGTGACTCAGTGTATGGCCCTGAAGCATTTAGCCTTAAGGTCCACCTCTGGTGGTATTAGTCAGTTATTGCTGCATAACAAACAACCACACTCATGTGTCTGAGTCGGATGAGTTTGGATTGGTTGGCCTCTGAAAGGCTGTTCTGCTTCAAGCTGTGGGCCCAGCCAGGCTTGCCTTGCTGTGGACTAGGCTCTGTTCTGTTCAAATATATTTCATTCTTCAGCTCCGGCTGAAGATGCAGCAACTCCCCAGGGGGAGCTCTTCTGACAGCAGAGGCACAAGTGTGCACACCCAACCCTCAAGTATGCTTAAAAACTTTACTTGCATCATGCCTGCTAACACCTCATTGGCCACAGTAAGTCACATGACTGAGCCCAACATCAATGGAACAGCAAAATGTATTCCTCTAGTGGAGATGGGAAAAAGGAAGAATATGTTATGAATAATTCTATCACAGTGTTGTAGAACTCTTTTCACATCAAGGGTTAAATCTTTTTCTTGAAAAAAATCTTTGATTGCTCTGTCAAACTGTTCCATTCATTTATTCATTCATTCATTAAAAAAACACTTTATTGAACATCTACTAATGGTGTGTGTGTGTGTGTGTGTGTGTGTGTGTGTGTGTGTGTCTGTGTGTGTAGGAGGGAAATGAGAAGGCTAAAAGCACTTCTCAGAATAAATCTACAACTATACTCAGAGGTTGACTTTTTTCCTCAAGGACAGCTCTAACACATCCTGTACCATCCTCTCCAGGACAATGATTCAACATCCTGATAACCCTCAAGGAAGAATACAAGGAAAGCAGGGGAAAACGGATGGGATAACAACATGCTTTGTTTTCCTCTCATTATACATTTGAATTATCCCATTGCTGATTAAGCACTACCCAGATTCCCAAACTAAGCCCTCATTGTGTGCCACATAACCCAGCATGGCTCCTTTGTGTTCCACAATAAAGAAAGGCTTCCACAAATCCACCCCCTTTCAAGGGTGAAGCTGCAAGAGCAGATGTGTGGTCTGGGATGGTTTCCAGAAGTTGACAGTGCTGAGTTGGCAGCACCTCCTGCTGCCACCAGGAGAGGTCTACCTGTAAAGATGCAGTCACCTGTACCCCACATTTTAACCAATGTTCAGGGCCACTGGAGCACAGAGGTTTGACTCTTCCACTTAGCAACTCATCCTACAGACCTCTCCTTTGCCACAGACTACAGCCTCTAAACTACATGCCATTCAGTACAGCCATGCTGAATTCACCTCATGCTTGCTTGAGAAGGCCAATTGTTAAAATGTCAGGATAAGAGGGGCACCTGGGTGGCTCAGTCGGTTAAGCATCCAACTCTTGATTTCAGCTCAGGTCATGATCTCAGGGTCGTGAGATTGAGCCCCACATCCGGCTCTGTGCTGAGTGTGGAGCCTGCCTAAGATTCTCCCTCTGCCCCTCCTCCTGCTCATGCTCACTCTCTCTCTCTCTCCAAAAAACTGTCAGGATGTGAAAGTCAATTGTTAAACACAGCCTATATTAAAAATTAAATTACATAAACTTACAATTAAATTATTTTTAAAACAAGGTTAATACTCAAAACTCATCACTTTCTAATTATCTTACTGCATTATATGATCATGCTCTTGAGATCAAATACATCTATTATATCTGTATGTTGGAAATACCATATACTGGTGTGCTACTATACTTACCTCTTCCCAATCTGGTATTCAATGATGCCACATCAGTAGCTTCATACCTGCCACCATGGGAGTACTTACACTATGGGAATTAACAAATGCCAAAAATCAGATTTCTTTAAACATTTTTCAGAGAACTGGTTGTTCAATGTTTACAAGCACTAATGATCTCCATTATCTACCTTATGTAATGAAGGCATATTTACATTTTACAACTATTAACCCATTTTAATCTTCAGAGCAACCCTATGGAATAGGTACTATTGTTGACCTCATTTTACTGTGGCACAGAGGAGTTAGGTGACTTTCCCAAGCTCACATGGCTAGTAGGTGGGGAGTCTGGTTCCAGGCTCCATGGCTCTCGTTCACCGTGTATGCATGCAGCCTTTCCTTCCCAGAAAACCCAGCAACATTCTACCTTCACTCATAATTAGAACCTGAGTTGTTTTCATTGTCTCCAACCTCCTTAATGTGCTCACCCTGGTCCCAGGCCCACTCTGGTAACTGGTCTGAACCTACAGAGTTCAAGGCCAAAATCCAGGGCTGCCCACCTGAGTCCCTATGTACAATGGAATCCCCCCACCACCTCCTTCTTCCCCTTCTCACTCCCTGATGCCTGTCTAGTTTGCCAACATTGTTATTTTCAGCTAATTTCTCTCGCTAGCATTGTGATCCTGCAAAAAAAAATGTTTTAGAACTGTTGGGAGTCTTAGTTTCTCCATCCAGAAATTGGGGCTCATAATGAACGGGTAACATACACAAAAACTTTGCTCTGTATCAAACAAGTGTGAGTTGAATTTGAATGGGCTCCCACTCACCTTCACACATTCTCCCCTCTTTAGCTTAGTGTGCAGGGATCCATCCTGCTGACTTCATCCTGTCTAGAATGCTTTCTCAAGTCATCAGGAAAGTGACGGAGGATCCTATTTCTAGACAGGATTTCTTAGAGAGTAATGATTTCTGCAAAGATGCAGGATTGGTTGATGTGTCTGCATGATCAACAGCAAGCCTTTCCCCAGCAGAAATTCGATCCATTTTGGCTGCTTCAATGGGGGCTCCTGGGGCTTAGACACTATGCAGATGCAATTACTGATTTTCACTGATTTCAGCTCTGTGAGTTCCCTACTGGCCCACACCATTCTTTCCACCTCTCCAAGTCCCTTCTGCTTCAAGTCAACCTCTTCGTTCCTCTTAATGATAAAAACTGCCTCTGGGTCTCCTCTCAAGGCTGCAATGCCCACTGTGGGTTTGTACCTCTGATTCAGTGCTCCCTCCTCCATTAGCCACATGCACAACTACTCCCCTGTGCTCTGCTCAGCTCAGACTTGTTAGAAAAAAATAGAAAAATCTTCTAACAGCTGGAACGAGCTATTCAGAGCAAACTGTCAAACAGAGCAGGACTCAAGCCCCTCATTTCTCTACAGCCCGAATCAGCAACTTTCCCTATAAAAGCAGACAGTAAATATTGTAGGCTTTCCTGGCTCTAGAGCCTCTGCTGCACCCACTCCATTCTGCTGCTGCAGGGGAAAAGCAGCCACAGATAATCAGTAAGCAAATGGATGTGGCTGGGAGACAATAGAACTGTATTTGCGGACACTAAAATTTCAATTGCATATAATTTCACACCCCACAAATATTCTTCTTTTGATCTGGGGGGGGGGGGCATTTAAAAATACAAAGCTATTCTCACCTTATGGGTTATACAAAAATGGGCTGCAGGCCAGATTTGCCCCATTGGGTCATAATTTGCCCACCCATGCTCTGTAGGAACTCTCCGGTGGGAGTACAGTCTGAGGGCTTAATGTAACCTTCCCAGGATACCAGGCATTGCGATTTAACACCTGTGCCTGAGCCAAGCTGCCCAGGTGTCTTATTCATTGGATGGCATCAGTCTTTGGCAAGTACCTCTTAATGGCCCGTTGAAGTGTTTGAAAGGCAGAGAAGGTATTTTTACCAGACTTGTGTTAATCAGTGAATTATTCTCAAAAAAAAAAAAAAAAATTTAAGTAACTGATCACTGCCAAGCCCCTGTCTTAGAATCAGTTCCCTAGAAGCCAGGCCTGAGACAGTTTTGAAGGTACGTGGTTCATCGAAGGAGAGTCCTCAAGAGAAAGGGAGGGACGGAAGCAGGATAGGATGCGGTGCAGGGGGGTGGGCTTGGCTGGAGACCAGCTTCAAGCTGATCCCATCGGAAGCTCTGAAGCACAAAAGGCCCCCGTGCCAATAAATCATTAGCTCTGGGCTCTGCGGGTGGGGATGGTGGGCTTCACTTCCAGGTGAGGCAGCTACCATCCAATTGAGGGCAAATCTTCAGAGAAAGGGGCAGCTGTGAGCTGTTAGGGGCCAACATGCCCAGCAGCTAGGGGATGCAGGCCCTGGCCCAGTAACCGAAGCTGCTAGAGCCAGCTTCCAGCAATAAGAGCACATGGGTTGCCTTTCCATTCTGGCTCTTCCCTCACCATGGACTGCCCTCCCCCTCCCAAAGTTCTCACTGCGTCTTCCAGGAATGAGAAGGGATGGGGTTGGATGGAAGTGCTATACTTCCCACACGCCTCAAAGTTGCTGGCGACCTCAGTTGCGGGAGAGCTTCTCTTCTTCTGAAGAAGGTGGCTCATAAACCAAGGGGAGGGCAATTATTTATTTTCCAGGTCAGCTGCCACTTTCCCACTGCCAACCCTCTGAAGACACCATCTCACCTAAAGTCCTTCTCCAGTTGTTGTTCCTTCCAGCGTCTCCTGGGAACTATTTCTAGCCACCCAGTCTGATGTCTCTGTCCGGCCCTTCATAATGCCGTTTTTTTTTGTTTGTTTGTTTGTTTGTTTGTTTTTTGGATGAGTGTCTCTCCTATTTATCCTCTTATTGGGGACATACTGGGTTATTCTCTTGGGAGAAGTACATGGTTCCGCCACAAAGAATGACAGATGCGTAAATGTTCATTTTAAGTAGAAAAATCACTTGAGATGCCACAGAGGGTTCCAAAACCTTGAGGACATCATAACTGATTTAGAATCACAGCTGAATCTAATTTTTCTGTTTTGCTAAATGAAAAATCACAACCCTAATAGGTTTATCTTAAGAAGAAAATCTTGTCATGCGTGGAAAAGCAAATTAAAAGTACAGAACACAGTCCCTAACCCACCCCTAGGGGAAGCCCAATATGTGTCCTTTCCTCAAGCCTAAGGGCACAGTTTGAACATCCCTGGACTGTGAATGCTGCAAATGATTCTAGAGCAATAGTTAACAAAAAAACATTTACAATATACCAGCAAAACTATGTTTGCTATACAATTTGTCCAAACAGGCACTAAGGGATGTTTACAGAACTTACAAGAAATGAGAATAAAAGCGTTTTGACTGGTTTTCCCTTCTTCCCTCTCACCGCCCCCCCACCTCCGCACTGTGGCCACACAAAGGGCTTCTCGATACACAACACCGGTCATGTTGCTTGTTAATTAGCATCATTCACTGGCTTCCTAGGCCTCTTACAATGAAGCCTTGAATTTGTCCCATGAACCCTGGGGCTCTATCCAGTTCAGCCCAGCCTTCCTTTTTGTTTTTTTTTTTAAGATTTTATTTATTCATTTATGAGTGAGAGTGCGCATGCGAGTGGGGGAGGGGCGGAGGGAAAGGGAGAAAATCTCAAGCCGACTCCACACTGAGCACAGAGCCTGACGCAGGGCTCCATCTCACCACCCTGACATCATGACCTGAGCCTCAATCAAGAGTCAGACGCTAAGTGACTGAGCCACCCAGGCGCCTCCCTCCTTTTTGGTTTTGCCTCACAATTCTTTTCTTCTATCTACACTCCAGCCACAATGACTATAAATGGGCCACAGGCTTCATACTGCTTGGGACACGGTTGCTGTCATGCATCTCCTGACCAATGCTTACTTATCTTTCAGATACCTGCTCAAATGGCACATCTATTGGGAAACGTCCCTCACCAACTTCAATCTCTCAGACAAGGTCAAATCCCTATTTTAAATGCACTTAGAGTCTTGTGTATCTTTCTTTCAGAAAGCACCTATCACACCGTGTATTTATATTTTGTTTCTGTGATAATTTGATTCTCTGCCTCCCTCACCAGATGGTTGGGATTTTGTCTACTTCGATCACCAGTATTCCCAGCAGCTAGCACAGTGAAATAATTTGGGGAAGCACAGAGTTAAAGAGGAGGATGTGAGTCACATGGAACAGAAGCAGATCATCTTCGCCAAGCCCACCCTAGATCAGCAAAGCCCCAGCCCCTCAGCTGTTTACTTTTTATGCTCTTGATATTCTGTGGATGTTTGTAACCCAGTATGATCAAAGCCATGTATGACTAATATGCAGACATTTTCAGGACTTTTATTATTAAAGTGATAAGCATAGTAAATCTCCAGGATGGAATTTAAAATATACAGCATCCTTCACTTATTTGAACATGAACTCCCTTTTTTTTTTCACAGACTATGTTATGAAGTATCTTTCTGAGAACATGATCTAGGAAATGTTGTGGTTTTTTTTAAGATTTTATTTATTTATTTGACAGAGAGAGACACAGCGAGAGAGGGAACACAAGCAGGGGGAGTGGGAGAGGGAGAAGCAGGCCTCCCACGGAGCAGGGAGCCCGATGTGGGGCTTGATCCCAGGACCCTGGGATCACGGCCTGAGCCAAAGGCAGACGCCTAATGACCGAGCCACCCAGGTGCCCCAGAAATGCTGTTTTAAGGACTTTCCCAACCCTAACATTAATTCTGTGATTCCAAACACCACATAGCTTAGTTCTTGGGCTTAACCTGTAGTCCTTTTTTATTTAGATAATTATAGGGATTCATATGAAATTAGAAGAAATAATACAGAGAGATCCCATGTACACGTTACCCATTTCCCCCAATGGCAATATTTTGCAAAACTATAATGTAATCTGACAACCAGGATATTGTTGGTGATGTAATCTACTGATCTTATTCGGATTTCATCAGTTTTACTTATACTTGTATGGGTATTAATTCTATACAATTTATCACAAGTGTAGATCTGTATATCCACCACCAAAGTCAAGATGCAGAACAGTTCCAATACCACAAGTACAAGGACGCCTTATGTTTTATAACCACATCCAAAGTTAACTGAAAGTGAATCACAGACCTGAATATAAACCACAAGCCTACAAAACCCCTAGAAGATAGCATAGGGGAAAACCTTTGGCTGGGTGTTGGGGGAAGTCATTGAGAGAACATGATCGCCAGTTGAGCCGTGAGCTGGACCCCAGCAATCAGAGGCTCCACACCTCTTCCCCTATCCTTGGAATGTGGATTTAATTTGCCTTCCCCACTTCCAGAGGCTGCTCCAAGAGCACAACTTTGAGATTGTGATGTGGTGTTAAGACCATCCAGACAGTATACAGGACTGAACCCAGTTAATTCCTGTATATAAACTTTTTAGATTTGATGGGCAGGTGTGGAGATCTACTCATCTTGCTGTTGTTGCTCAAGACAAGCCTTGCGGGTAAGTTCCCTTGCTTATTATAAACTTGTCAGTTACCAACCTCAAATGGCCTGCCTCTTTCTTTGGTCTCTCTGTCTTGCCAGTATGGGGGCCCGTTTCAGATTACACCTGGGATGCTCCTGCAGAGTTTGCATACCAACAGTTGGCAATGACTTTTTAGATTCAACACCAAAGACATGATCCATGAGAGAAATAACTGACAAGCTGGACTTCACTAAAATTAATTTTTTTCTGCTGTGCAAAAGACTGTTGAGAGAATGAGAAGATAGGTCACAGATTGTGAGAAAATATTTGCAAAAGACATCTGATAAAGGACTATGATCCAAAATATACAGAGAACACTTAAAAATTCCACAATAAGAAAACAAAACAACCCAAATTAAGGGGCGCCTGGGTGGCTCAGTCGTTAAGCATCTGCCTTCGGCTCAGGTCATGATCCCGGGGTCCTGGGATCGAGCCCCGCATCGGGCTCCCTGCTCCATGGGAAGCCTGCTTCTCCCCCTGCTTGTGTTCCCTCTCTCACCATGTATCTCTCTGTCAAATAAATAAATAAAATCTTAAAAAAAAAAAAAGACCCAAATTAAAACACGGGCCAAAGGCCTTGACAGATACCTCACCAAAGAAGCTATACAAATGTCAAATAAGCATATGGAAAGATGTTCCACATCATATGTCAACAGGTAAGTGTAACTTAAAATGAGATACCACTACATACCTATTAGAATGCCCAAAATCTGGAGCACTGACAACACCAGATGCCGGCAAGGATGTGGAGCAACAGGAACTCTCTCAACTTGTGGGAAAGCAAAATGGTTTAGCCACTTTGGAAGACATTTTGGCAGTTTCTTACAAAACTAAACAGAATCCTATCATACAATCCATAAATTACACTTTTTGGTATTTACCCAAAGGAGTTGAAAACAATGTCCACACAAAAAAACCTGCACTTGGATGTCTACAGCTGCTTTATTTATAATTGCCAAGCCTTGGAAGCAGGCAAGATGTACTTCAGTAGGTGAATGGATAAATAAACTGTGGTCCATCCAGATGAGGGAATATTATTCAGTACTAAAAAGAAATGAGCTATCAAACCATGAAGAGCCATGGTGGGAACTCCAATGCATATTAATAAGTGAAAGAAACCAATCTAAAAAGGCTATATACTGTTTGATTCCAACTATATGACATTCTGGAAAATGCAAAGCTATGGAGACTGTGAAAAGATCAGTGGTTGCCAAGGGTAGGGGAGAGGGAAGGATGAACATGCAGAGCACAGGAGATTTTTAGGGCAGTGAAAGTTTTCTCCATGATACTCTAATGGTGGATATGTATCATTATACATTTGTCCAAACCCACAGAAAGGCAGCAGTCTCTCCCTTTTTCCTACCATATTATACCATATGGTCTCTCAGCACTGCTTTTCCCTGCTCATGTATTTTATTCTTTTCTTTCTTTCCTCAGTTATCTTTGTTTCTCTGTGCTCAGGGCCATCCCTCCACAGATCCTAAATTTCCATGCCCTCAGTTCAAGCCAGATGCAGAGGATTCCTATCCTTCTCTGAATCCTGATTCTTAATTCCTATGCCAGCAAATTTGGTTGCCCTAGCTTGGAACGTATGTTCTTCTCTAATAGTCAGCAGTGGCCAGTAGCTAGAAGTGACAATAAGGCACTTGGGCAGAGAAGTGCTATGACTGTCACCCTTGTGGGGTGCGTCTTCATGGGCAGGTCAAATCTACCCCAAGCAGTCTACTCAAAGCCCTACCCTAGTTTGGTGGTTGTATGGCATTTTATTAAAACACAATACTCTCTCCTTTAGTGGATTTAGATGTTGAATCTCAAGTTGAAATAAAGACATGTTTGTGTTACAGCTTAAAAGTGTGAAATCCACATAGATACAATCGACTCACAGTACTCTTAAAATCGACCCATACCCAATTTGGGCATTTGGGAAGGTGGCAACAATAAAGTAAAACAAGGTTAAGCTGGCCCCACATTCTATCCCACCCTTCTACTTGATAGCTGCCAATCCACCTTTGGCCCACACCTTATAGCACGTCTGTGGGTGAGTATATGGTGCTTTAGTTTTGAGTACACCTTTCTTACAATTTGTAAGGACAAGAAATAGAGCGGGAGAAGGGCATCTAGAAACATTTGCTTCCTACTGACTGAGGTATGAGTTCCCCAAATAGATATAATGATAATAATTAATAATAACACATGGCTATAGCATTGTCCTGAAGACTAACTGAGACGACACACGTAAAACACTTAAAATAATGCATGGCACTGAGTAAGAACTTGATAAATGTCAGTTATGTCACAACAACTCAGCACCATCGGTCACCAACTGAGTGGATAGTTGAGGTTCTCAAGGAACAAATTGGACTGATCTTTGAAGTGGTCAGTAATGAACCACACAGAATGGTATTGCTATGCAGTGTGGTTTGGTCATAGGTAGAAATGGCCTCATTGATGAAGTGATGGGTTTCCATTTGTGTGGGTATGTTAGGCAGATATACTTAAGGATTATTCATCAGCTTCCTTTGTATTCTTAAAAATAAGACATAGGAATTTAGAATTAACCATGAATTCAAATTCCAAAATAAAACAAAATTAATTTCAGTAAAAATTCCTTCTGTTTCTTGGGTCTTTTCATTTTCCTTCATAATATATGGATGAAAACATTTTTAGAGAGAGCTGCTAACTTTTAAGAACTTGGTCTACTAGCATGTGGGCAAAAGTGTTCTTTACTATTTACTCTGATTTTCAGGTTTTATTTTTGGCCCTAATTTATATGTTCTGACAAGAGAAATTTGTGTGCACACTGGGGGAATTGAGTAATTTTAATTTGATGGGACCCTGGGGAAGAAGACACTGCATGTGGAGGGTATTTTTTCAGGGTGTAGTTATCAGTGTTTCTTAAGGAAGAAATGAGAAAATCAATCTTTTTCTCCACAAGTAAATGGAAATAGATTTTAGTTGTATTAATGAGGGTCAAGCAAAAGGCTTTTGTGTATAGATGCGTTATTAGTTAAAATTGAGTCTTTCTTTTCCGTGTTTGCTATTTCAGGAGCTCAGTAACAGCCCAGTTATATTTCAAAGATGGAGCCACAGTAAATTCCATTCCAATTGGATATTCTAAGTCCATTGCTGGCTGTTAAAAACGAAGGCTCTTGGGCGCCTGGGTGGCTCAGATGGTTAAGCGTCTGCCTTCGGCTCAGGTCATGATCCCAGGGTCTTGGGATCGAGTCCCACATCGGGCTCCCTGCTCAGCGGGGAGCCTGCTTCTCCCTCTGCCTCTCTCTCCCTCTGTCTCTCATGAATAAATAAATAAAATCTTAAAAAAAAAAAAAAACGAAGGCTCTTACCTCCTTAAATTCTTACTTGGTGCTAACATAGCACCCTAAGCTTCTGTCCAAATATACACAACAGGATGACACATAAATCCCTTTACCATATGATCAAAAAATAAATGAAGTCTCTGGATTGCTTTCTTGTCTGTTCCAGTTATTCAAAATAAGTATATAATTTCCTCATCGCTACAGTTCTACTATAGTTCCTGGGATAATAAACCCGAAAACAAACAAAATGAAAACTAAAGCCCAAAAGTGGTGAGAAAAGCCTACTAAGTTAATAAGCCCATAGGAGTTCTAAACAAGGACTTCTCTGCGAAAAGGAATTAATCCCCCCCCGCCTCTTTCAAGGCACCTGGAAATTTGGAAAACTGTTGAGACTCTAAAGCTAGGGTTATGCAGCCCTGGAAACGATATCTCAGAACAGTGAATAAAGTGTGGTGGACGGTGTCTGTTGGTATACAGTAGCCATCCCAATTCTCTTCTCCCTTGCCACTTTCCACTAAGGAGGTTAAAAAAACAAACAAACAAAAGACAAAACAAAATAAAAACAAAAACAAAAAACAAAAAAACTTACATTCCTGGTCTCTCCTACAGAAACGGGTATCCAGTTGACAGATCTGGTCAACTAGAGGGAAAAGGAACTCAGCTGGGAACTTCTGGAAAAGATCTTTTTTCCTTATAACGGAATAAATATGCCAACAGTACTCTCTGTTACAGCTCCTTCACTCTCCTTCCTGCCTTGAATGTGGGCATGGGATGCTCTGATGCATAGAACTACAGTAGTCATCTTGACTTAGGTTACTGCCTTAAAGAAAAACACATCCTATGTCATTAATTATTCTTCTGTAATTTTTATTTACTACACAGTATTCACTTGAATGCCTATGGCAGTTACTTCATCCACCCTATTGACTATCTAAGGTTGCTGCAGTTCTAGATATAATTTTTTTTAAATCCGATACAGAACATCTTGAGCATTATGTGGCTAAATATTTGTGCATATTAATAATTATTTTCTTAGGCTTTCCTCTATGAAACAAGACAAAGATGCCTGCTCTCACCACTTTTATTCAACATAGTGCTGGAATCCTAGCCAAAGCAATCAGACAAGAAAAAAAGAATAAAAGGCATCCAAATTGGTTAAGGAAGAAGTACAACTTGCACTATTTGCAGATGACATGCTATTACATATAGAAAACCCTAAAGACCCCACCAAAAAAATTTCTAGAACTGATAGATGAATTCTGTAAGGTCACAGGATACAAAATCAATATACAGAAATCTGTTGCATTTCTGTACACTAATAATGAAGTAGCAGAAAGAAATTAAGAAAATAGCCCCATTTACAAACTGCATCAAAAAGAAAAAAACACCTAGGAATAAACTTAACCAAGGAAGTGAAAGACCTATACTCTGAAAACTATAAAACACTGATGACAGAAATTGAAGATGATACAAACAAATAGAAAGATATTCCATGCTCATGGATTGGGAGAACAAATGCTGTTAAAATGTCTATATTACCCAAAGCAATCTACAAATTTAATGCAATCCCTACATAAATACCAACAGCATTTTTTCATAGCACTAGAACAATTAATCCTAAAATCTGTATGGAACCACAAAAGACCCTGAATAGCCAAAGCAATCTTGAAAAGAAAGAACAAAGCTGGAGGTATCACAATCCCAGATTTTAAGATATACTACAAAGCTGTAGTAATCAAAACAGTGTGGTACTGGCACAAAAATAGACACATAGATCAACAGAACATAATAGAGAGCCCAGAAATAAATGCACAATTATATGGTCAATTAATCTACAACAAATGAGGCAAGAATATGCAATGGGGGAAACAGTCTCCTCAACAGTGTTGGGAAAACTTGACAGCTACATGCAAAAGAAAGGAACTGGACCATTTCCTTACACCATATACAAAAATAAACTCAAAATGGATTAAAGACCTAAATGTGAGGCCCCAAAACATAAGAATCCTAAAAGGGAACGTAGGCAGTAATTTCTCTGACATCAGTCATAACAATATTTTTCTAGGTATATCTCCTGAGGCAAGGGAACAAAAGCAAATGTAAACTATTGGAACTATATCAAAATAAAAAGCTTTTGCACCCCAAAGGAAACCATCCAACAATACAAAAAGACAACCCACTGGATGGGAGAAAATATTTGCAAATAAGGGGTTAATATCCAAAATATATAAAGAATTTATACAACTCAACACCAAAGAAACAACTAACCCAATTAAAAATGGGCAGAAGACATGAACAGACATTTCTCCAAAGAAGACATACAGATGGTCAAGAGACACATGAAAAGATGCTCCACATCGCTTGTCATCAGGGAAATACAAATTAAAACCACAGTGAGGTGTCACCTCACACCTGTCAGAATGGCTAAAATAAAAACACAAGAAACAACAAGTATTGGCAAGCATGCGGAGAAAAAAGGAAGCTCTGTGAATTATTGGTGGGAATGCAAACTGGTGCAGCCACTGAGGAAAACAATAAGGAGATTCCTCAAAAAATTAAAAACAGAATTACCATACAACCCAGTAATTCTGCTACTGGGTATTTACCCAAAGAGAAATAAAACACTAATTCGAAAACATATATGCACCCCTATGCTTATTGCAGCATTATTTACAATAACCAAATTATGGAGGCAACCCAAGTGTCCGTCAATAAATGAATGCATAAAGAAGTGATATGTGTACACACACACACACACACACACACACACACACACACACACACACAGGAATATTACTCAGCAATAAAAAAGAATGAGATCTTGCTGTTTGCAGCAACATGGATGGATCTAAAGGATATAATGCTAACTGAAATAAGTTATCCAGAGAAAGGCAAATACCATATTATTTCATTCATATGTGGAGTTCAAGAAAAAAACAAGCAAACAAAGAAAAAAAGAGAAAAACCAAAAACCAGACTCTTTAAAATATAGAGAACAAATTGGTGGTTACCAGAGGGGAAGTGGGGGGATGGGTAAAATAGGTGAAGGGGATTAAGAGTACACTTACCATGATGAGTACTGAGTAGTGTATAGGATTGTTGAATCACTATACTGTACACCTGAAACTAATATAACACTACATGTTAATTATAATGGAATTAAAATTTTTTAATAAAATAAAAAATAAAAAATAATTATTTCCTTAGGAAGAAGTCCTAGAAATTGAATTGTGAGGTCAGCAGATTTAAGTGTGTTTAACAAAATTCCCCATACACAAAGGTTGCGTTAATTTTCACTCCCACCAGCAGTGTATGAGCATGTCTGTTTATCCACACTGTCCTTATCACTGAAAACTGCTAACTCTTTCAATTGTTTACAGTCTTGTGGGTGAAAAATAATATCTTCCTGTAGATGCAATTTGCATTTTTTTAAATTTGGCAAGGGTAAACTTTTAAAATATGTTTATAGGTGCATCTTTTTGGCGAATTTCTTATTTATGTTTTTTGTTCTAATGTTCAAATTGTTTTGTTAGTGTCCTTTATATAATACTACTACTAACTTCTCTATTATGTATGTTGCAAACGTGCTTCCTAATTGATCAAAGGCTTTAAAAATTATGCTTTTTGGCATTTCTTGACAAAAGCTTCTTGTCCTACTTTGTGAAGTCAAGCTAATCCATTTTTTAAAAAATTTATAGCTTCGGTCTTTGCTGTCATAGATAGAAATGCAATAGAACCTGTAATTTTTTATGTCTTATGTAGAATAGCAGAGCACAACCTTTCATTTAATCAATATCAACAAGTCAAAAAAGGGGACTTAGGATGCATTACATGTTAACTGTTGTGCACAATTCCAGATACTTTCTTATTCTTTGACACATTTAGCCCTTACGCTTTAGACTATGGTATGGTTGGGCCTATTTTTACAGATGAGAAAACCGAGGCTCATGAAAAATCTGTATTCATTTATAGGATTTGGAAATGAATCTGCTATCTTATATTATCTTGGAAATTTAAGTTTATTTCTTAATTTTGATGGCTATGACTTTTCTAGTCATAATTATTTGATACTATGGATCTGATCAAGGATCTGACCCCAACTGTAGTTATCCCTCGGAACAAAACTGGACTCCTAGACTTCTAAGAGAGCCAAAGGACACAAGAACAGAATTTTCCCAGCCCTGGAGAGGTTACCTCAGTGCCTAACTTAAGTGCACATTCTTTGAGATGAGTAGCAAAACTCCAGGTATCTCTGGTTGCACCATCAATTTCTACCACTGGGTTGGAGAGAACTGGCTTTAAATGTGTTTCTTTTATGAAGTCAGGACAAGACCACATTCTAAGGAAAGCCCAGAAGAAAACATCTGGTACTTCAAAGTTTTAAAAGAATTCTCTTCTGTTGATTTTATCCATAAGAACAGCCTGGAAGCAAAGTGCCTACATAAACAAAGAAGCTGATGTTTTTAACATGTGACAGAGCCCCTTTGCCCTCAGTGTTCCTAGGATGCCAGGGTCCTAGTTAACAGCAAAATAATCAACAGGTGTCTTTGAATCTGCTCAGTGTGAAAGGTCGTGCTAATGAGGAAAGCTGCTAAGTGTCAAAATGGCAAGTTCACTGAAGGCATGTGTTCTCAGAAAAGCAAATGCCTTTGGAATTCCCTGGGGTGAGCTCGCATTTTTCTGCAGGGTAACTGTGCCCAAGACTCAGAATTCTAGTTTCAATAGAATCTTAGGGTTGGCAGATCCCTTAAAAGTAATTCAAGCAGATTAATGGTCATTTGGCACTTGGGCTGGGTAACTGGGATTGACTGCAAATAGGCATGGGGGATAGTTTGAAGGGTGATAAAAATGTTCTAAAACTGAATTGTGGTGATAGCTGCTCAACACTATAAATTTACTAAAATTCATTAAGTTATACATTTTATTTTATTTTTTTAAAGATATTGTTTATTTATTTATTTGACAGACAGCACAGGTAGGCAGAGGCGCAGGCAGAGGGAAAGGGAGAAGCAGGCTTTCTGCTGAGCAGGGAGCCCGATGCGGGGCTCGATCCCAGGATCCTGGGATCATGACCTGAGCCAAAGGCAGTCGCTTACCCGACTGAGCCACCCAGGCGCCCCTAAATTATACATTTTAAATGGCTGAAATACATGGTGTATCAAATATGCCTCGATAAAGTTATTTTTTAAAGATTTATTTACTTATTTGAGAGAGCAGGGGGAGGGGCAGCGGGCGAAGGAGAGCGAGAATCCCAAGCAGACTCCCCTCTGAGCACACAGCCCGATGGGGGGCTCAATCTCACAACCCATGAGATCATGACCCGAGCCAAAACCAAGGGCTGGATGCTTAACCAATAAAGTTTTTTTTTTTTTTTTTTTTAAGTAATTCAGTCCAACCCTTCCCCCAATATTTGTATCCTCTTTTATCTGTTGCCTCACCATATCTCCTCTGGCTTTCTTTGATAGAGCTGCCTTTGCCCATGCTGTCCACAGGAGGAAAAGTCAGATAATTAGCTCTCTCTATGTATAGTCTCTGATAATAAGGGATGGGAGTTTGTGTACAACGGTGTTTCCAAATTCTTCAACACTTGAAACAATAAACTGAAATACTTGGGAGTTCTCAGGAGTTCTCCAAATTATAAATTATTCTTTAAATACATTAATATTCTTCATACTCTTTATTCATTATTACACGTATCTGAAAGACTTTAATGAATGATAAATATTAAGTTTAGTAGTATTTACAAAGAACAGTAGCCTACAGTGAATATTCAAAGATTAGAAATGTCAACAAAATTATTGCATATTTCTTGAATATTATCTGAATATTCTGATTGCTTAACAAAGTTAAGAGCACCACCCAAAGTCACATATTTTATTGACAATTTAAGGACTTATTTTGCTTTCAAAACATGTTATTCTAATGTACAAATCATAGGATTTGTACAAAGTGTATTCACTGGTATAAACTTACGAATATTTTATTTGCAAGAATATTACACCATTAACAACTGACAGAGGTATGAACACACTACACCTTTTTAACATGGTAACAGATACGAGACTGACCAATTAGATCATAATCACTTCTCTTCCACGTACTCCTGTCTTTGTTCCTGGAAATGCTGACCTTAAACTTTCACTCCATGAGAAAGCTTTTGCCCACAATTTTGCTCTTGCTTTTGACTGAACATCAGATTCCTTTGAAATCATAAAGTCTCTGGATTGAGAGTTAAGCTTTAATTCGTACAGGAGAATTATAATACTTACCCCCATTTTTGCCAACGGGTTTATCTTAGAATTTGGAACTCAGTAAAGCACACATGTTTCCTAGCGAAATTCCAGGGAAGAAATTCCACACAGAAACAGTAATAACAGAGGTTCTCAAAATGTGGTCCCTGGACAAGCATCATCAGTATCACCTGGAAATTTGTTAGAAATGCAAATTATCAAGTTCCACCTCAGATCTACTGAATCAGAAAGCTGGGGGTAGGACCCAGCAATCTGTTTTCACAAGCCCTCTGATGATTCTGATCTAAACTAAAGTTTGAGGAGTAGTGCTGTATCAACACCCCTGCTCTCTCACCCTTAGGAAGAAAAGACTTGAGGAATGTGTTCAACACTGACTCCCAGAGCTTCCCTCACCAAATGAGACCCAGTTGCCTCTAGTGGTAACTGGCCTGATAACATACCCTTTATTGACTGCCTTCTCTTTCCTTTCACTTCTCTCTGGATACTTCCTTGGGTCACCCCCCAAATAAACTACTTGTACTGGAATCCTTGTCTCAGAGGGAACCCAAACAAAGATACCTTTTAACAGCCTAAAAAGGCAGGTGAAGAAACAAGTAAAAAGGGTTCTGGTGTTGGACAACCCTGGCTCAGATTTCAAACCGGCCACTTAGGTACAGACTTTCTCTGAGCCTGAGTTTCCTCATGTTACCTGACTAGCTTGCAGAGTTGTTAGAAGGACAGGTGATAAGAAAGGCCTGGAGGTGTCAGCAAGTGATGATTTTTAACAGACCTAGTCAAAGGCAGTCCAGGCATAGTTTAAATACTCCCAGGTTTCGGACAGCTCAAAGTTATGAAATTTCTCTATAGTCTCTCTTCTTGCCTACAGTTGTAATCATGGTAGGTTAAGCTACACAACAGCAATAAAATAACCCTAAAATCTCAGGGGTCTATTCCAACAACGGTTTATTTTTTCCTGTCATCACAGCCTAACAACAGTTGGGAGGGACCCTCTTCATTGGCTCTTGTCCCAGGAAATGAGACTGAGTGGAAGATTACAGATGCCATGTTTTATATCCAAGCCAGTAAGTAATACGCACTTTTAAGCCTACACCCCATTGGCCAGAACCCAGTCATATGGCCTCAGATAGCTGTAAAGGAGGCTGGGAAACATAGTTTCCTGTGTACCCAGAAAGTGAAACAGTACTTGGTCAAGAAAGGATTTTCCTCTGCCACAGTTCATGCACTTATTACTAGGAACTGATGAGTTTTATGTTTTGGCTCAGTAAGGTTACCTTGTTTTTCCTCCCTTGTTTGTATAGGTTCCACCCAAATGTCACACTCACAGG
Source organism: Zalophus californianus (assembly GCF_009762305.2). Classification (NCBI taxonomy): domain Eukaryota; kingdom Metazoa; phylum Chordata; class Mammalia; order Carnivora; family Otariidae; genus Zalophus; species Zalophus californianus. Next base: position 117,873,742 of record NC_045612.1, on the reverse strand, counting down.
TATGTCTCAATGTCCTTCAATATTGAGAATGCTCTTTCAATCACTAATGATGTGTCTGTCCCTATAAGCTTAGTGTGTGGTCTCCATTCTTTCCATACTGGAAGGGGCAATCTACTCCATTCAGTTCAGTCTTTTTTTTTTTTTTAATCTAGCCTGCCTATCTATCTATCTATCTATCTATCTATCTATCTATCTATCTATCTATCTATCTATTTAAAGTAGCTTCCACACCCACTGTGGCTTGAACTCACAACCCTGAGATCGAGAACTGAGATGAGATCAAGAGTCAGACGCTTAACTGACTGAGCCACCCAGGCACCTCCAGTTCAGTCTTTATTGACTGAGTCTTCTGGTACTACTGCAGGATGCACAACCACCCATATTTTCCGCCTACCTGCCGACATGCTGTTGAATGTCCCATTTTTCTGTCACCTGGGTCATTTTACTGCTGTTCATATTGACTGGTCATACTATTATTTCAAAACTCAAAATGTGATTCATTTTCTACATATATTTCCAACAGAAATGTGTATATAGAGTCACTAAAACATGTCTCTTAGCATGTTCATAGAACAGTATTTGTAATCGGCAAAAACTGAGAACTACGCAAATGCCCCTCAGTAGAATGGATAAATTGTGGAATATTTACACAATGGAATACTATATGGCAATGAGAATAAATGATCTACAAATATGTGTAACAGTACAGATGAATCTGACCACCACAGTGTTGAACAAAAGAAGCCAGACAAAAAAGAGAGCTTGTTGTGTGATTCCATTTATACCAAGTTCAAAACATGCAAAACTAGTCTGTGGTATGAGAAATCAGAAGAAGGGTTGCCTTTGGGTAATCACTTGATCGAGGAACAAGGTGGGACTGCCAGATGCTGGTCATGTTATGTTTTCTTCATCCAGGTGCCAATTACATGGAAGTTTATTCAAATTTGTTTTCAGCTGTATGCTTAGAATTTGTGCAGTTTTATGCAGGTATGCTGTTTCCATTAGTAATTAAAAGCTATCCTGTCTAACATTTTTCTTCAACAAATCTTCACCATATGTTCCTTAAGGACAAGGATTTAGTTTTACTCATTTTTCTCTCCAAAGCACAAAGTAGATGCCTAATTAATTTCCGTAAGATTGAACATAAAATTGTTCTATTCTGCTTGGGTCAGACTATCATTGCCTACTACTAAAAAAAAATCAATTAGATTCAGTTTCATTTAAATTCCGTATCTAATTGTTAAGCTGTCAGATAACCTACAACCTAGCAAGAAATGAGACAATAAAAATAATGCCATAATAATATCATAATAGCAGCTTACTTAGTTGAGTGTTGGCTTAATGCCACGCACTAAATTTAATACTTACAACAATTGTGTTGTAAGTTGTATTTTTATTCTTTTTTATAGATGAGGAAACTGAGACACAAAAATTCTCAGCCCAAGGCCCTTGATTAAAACAAAGTGGGTTAAATTCCAGAACTCCTTTTAATTACCACCTATATTAGTTTTTTTATTGTTGTATAATAAATTACCACAAACCTAGTGGCGTAAAACAACATATATTTATTATCTCACGGTTTCTAATGGTCAGGAATCCAGGGACGGCCTAGCTGGGTCCTGCGTTTGGAGCCTTGAAAGAACACAGTCACGGTATTAGCCAGGCTACCTTCCTATCTGGAGACTTGACAGCGGAAACATCCACTTCTAAGCTCTCACAGATTTTCAGAAGAATTCATTTTCTTGATGTTATATGACTGAGGCTCCCATTTTTTGTTGGCTATAAAGTGGGGCCCACTCTTAGCTCCTCGAGGCTGCCCTAAGGTCCTCGCCAAGGGGCCATCTCCATAGGCCCTCTCACGACATGGCAGTTCATGTCCTCAAGGCAAGCACTAGAACCTCTCTAATTTCTAGACCCTGTTTTCAAAGCCTCACCAATTAGTTCTGGCCCATCCAAGGTCACCTGAATTTTAATTAACTCAAAGTTCACTGATTAGGGATCTTTTTTACATCTGCAAAATCTCTTTACCTTTGTCATGTAAAGTAAGCTAATCGTGGGAGTGATAATGCATCATATTCATAGGTCCTGCCCGCACTCAAATCCCTGGGGGGATTATACAGGACATGATACCAGGAGGTGGGAATCTTAGGGAACATTTTAGAATTCCATGTACCATATCTCCCTCTTTAAATACAAGCATGTTGGATGTCAGGAAAGAGGATGTGGGAATATCCAATACTAATTCATCCTGAAATCACCTCCCAGAGGGAGAGTTTGGGTGACAGGGCCATGATGGTGCCATTGCCCACCTGGCCCTGCCACGTCCATTGTGAAGCAGGGGAGACATGGGTGAAAATGCGAAAGAAGGGGGACATGGCACCTGCTTCTAAGTTCTTCCCATCTTCTTTAACATCTGCCCCCATCTCAGGAATGGCACACCCTTCCAGAATTGTGCAAGTATCTTTCAAACCATCTGGGACAGATGCAGTCAATGCCCTTTTCTATATCCCTCGGTGCTGCCATGGAAGGACATGGTTCCTGGCTGGCTGACAACTTCCCCCCATCGAGCACTTTCTCTGCCGGTAGAGGAGTTCACTCGGCCACAAGTGCCTAACACAGGAACGCAGGGGAGCTGATGGCCTCAGGGAAAACCCTCTAGAAGCGATGAAAGCGAGTAAATGGCCCTGCCTTCTCATCATCTAATTGTGAGGTAGGTTCCACAGAGTTCCTCAGAAGGTCCCAGCGGCCCTGAGTCCCAGTGGCGCCAGAGCAGTAGCCTGATCACTAGTTCACCCTTTACCGGCTCGTCTTCCCTCTCAGGCTTATATGTCCCCTTCCTCACCTGTACTTTCTGGAACCACCTCCCAAATAACCGCTAGCATCCAAGCCTTTGTTTGCTTTAGGGGACAGGGAGAGACGCCGAGACTCACTTTCCTTCCCTTATGCTTCATATTAAACGAATGCCCAAGCTCGTAAGTATTTCTTGCATCCCCCACAACATTTTCATAATTTAAGTCTGCACCCTTTATTGCCAGGATGAACGTACTGATCTTCCGATCTCCTGATCTCTCAGGCACTTGCTTCCATCCTTCCCTTGGCTGCCAGCACGCTCATTCTAAAACGCAAAACTTACCCTGTCAGCCTCCTTGCTCACGACCCTGTAAGGGCTCCACTTTGTCTAATAATTAGAATCTAAATTCCGTAGAGGAATATACAAAATGATTCACTCATGTATTCAATGAGTAGTGACCGAGGGCTCTTTTGTGCCAGGCACTCTGCTAAATGCTGGTGATGAAAGAGGCAAACACAATCCTCACTTCATGGGGCTTAGGGTTTAAGGAGACAGACGTGAAGCAACCACCCACACGGGTAAACACGTAAGTACCACAGAAACGTGGCTTGAAGGAAAAGCACAAGACTCTAGAGCCGCACTGTCCAGTACAGTAGCCACTAGCCACATGTGACTATTTAAATTTAAAAATCAATTGACATAAAAATTTCAGCTCTTCAGGGTCGCCTGGGTGGCTCAGTCGGTTAAGCATCCAACTCTCAATTTCGACTCAGGTCATGATCTCAGGGTCATGGGATCGACTCCTTGTCGGGCTCCGTGCTCAGTGGGGAGTCTGCTTCTTCTCTCTCTCCCTCTGCCCCTTCCCCGACTTGTGCTCATGCTCTCTCAAATAAATCAATAAATCTTTAAAAAAATTCTCTTTCCTGCTCCCTCTGCCCCCCCCGACCCCCCACTGCCCCCCCCACTGTGTGTGCACAGGCGCTCTTGCTCTCTAAAAATATTCAATTTTTCCATCTCCCCAGCTACATTCCCAGTGCTCATTAGTCACATGCGGTGTAGTGGACGGTGCATATATAGAACTTTTCCATCATCGCAGGAAGCCTCACTGAACGGCGCTACTAAAGGCCTATCTTTACTTAATATTATGTTTTCGAATATATTTCAAATAAATAGTGATTAAGCTTATTCACTTTAACTACAATAAAGGACTTCGTTGCATAAATAAACCACAGCTGGTGGACATTTTAAAACATACAAACTGACACATTACATTAAGGATCTACACATGGAAGCAAAAGCATACAAAAGCATTTATAGGAATCAGATACACCATCTTGAGGGAAAAGAAGGAGGAAAAAAGGATGAGAGAGAGGGAAAGAGATTTAATTCTATTTTTACAGTTTTCTTTCTTTTAAAAGAGATCCAAACCAACAAATGGAAAATACTTATGTCTGTAAAAAATATATTTATCTCTAAAAGAGTGGTTCTATTCCTCTGAATTACTTACATAAATGTACCTTTTTCTCTATAGTGAATATTAAAATAACTTATGTTGAAAGTCCTAATTCTTAGTTTCTAACTCTTTGAAGCAACCCGTAGATAAAGGTTCTCAAATATCTAAATCAGCCATTTAAAACAGGAGAGATTTCTAGATGGCTATCCAGTACAATAGAAATATTACTTTCTTAAGCTTCACAATTATCAGGCTTGGTCATTTAATATTTAAATGTCAAACTACTGACATTTTGCAGCTAAAGTATTCTAACCCTGAAGTAAGCAATGGGCCTCGTTCCGAAATTTTAAGAAAATGGGAAAAATCCCTTTATAACAACAGCAATTCTACCGCTAAGAGCAAAGTTGCCAACTGCTTCTGCTGATAAGATGAAGTAGTTGAAAGAATGGTGGTTAAGGTTGCTTTTTCTGAGTGGTGCTGGAACACTCCACACCCCCTGCTCTGTAACATTAGCACTCCTGCGTCGCCCGTGTTAAAGGACTCACACAAAAGGAACTGTACTTTTGAAAGCAGCATTTGGATTGCCTGAGGTAAAAGACAGGAACGGCCATAAACCCTAAGTTATTATTAACAGGCCAACTTTATACATATGAACCTCTCCATTTTACTCACTTGCAAAGTGATTTTCCTAAAACCCAGAATATTACAGTAATTTTGCCTATTTATTTCACTTAGCTTGGGATTATCTTTTGTTTTCCCATTGACCTATGAAGAAAACAACACCCATGTGTGGTGTTTTTTTATTTTTAAAGGCTCAAAGAAAATCTTATCGGATACATTGCTATCATAAGATTAATGAGCAAATTTTAAAATAAATTATTTCCTTTTCAAGCACTCCAATTAATCTTATATTATCATTCCATAGCTTCCTATTTATCACACTTTTTTCAGATAAAAACTTGCTCTGTCTTCTCCCAAAAATACCAGGAAGACTTTTTATGAAGCCCCTTCATCCCTACCAGAGAGGGCCCCACGCATACCACTATCTGGGCTCTCGGAGCTGTCATACCAAGCTCTTTTCCAGCCATGCTTTCCTCCCCCCCCCCCCCCCGCCCCACTGATTCTCCAGGCATGTGTGTGGGTGTCTTAGGCTGTGATTCCCAATAAATGGACCCTAAGACCCATAATATATTAGGGAGGCCATCCCCCAGAAGCACTGGTAGGAGAGTAGAGAAACAAGGCAGGAAAGGGGAGGGAGCCAATGTGGTCACTGAGTAGATCACTGCCCTGGGCATAGCAGTCTCACTCCAGCTTGAGACTGCCGGAGAACATCTAGAACATGTCTCAGAGTTGTCCCACCTGAGGGGCAAGGAAGCTAGCAAGCTCATTTTATCAGTTCATTTTATCAGTCAATGGTTGAGGGCGTTCTTAGACGCTCAACGGCTCAGCACACAGGGCTGACCCAGTACATGGACAAATCTGCTTTTCCATAGCCAGAAAAAATCCTCAGGCTTTTAGAGAGTCTAGTATTTGCAGGAGAAAGCTTTGGCGGGGTCGGCGGGGGCGGAGGGGGATTAGTTTCCTATTGCCACATACTTTGTGGCTTAAAACAATGCAAATTTATCATCTTATAATTTTGGAGATCAGAAGTTTAAAATTCGTTGGCAGGGCTGCTTTCTTCCTAGAAACTCCAGGGAAGCATCCACTTCCTTGCCTTTTCCGGCTTCGAGAAGCCACCTGGATTCCTTGGCTCATGGCCTCTCCTTCCATCTTCCAAACCAGTAACATAACATCTCCAGCCTCTGTTTCTGTCACCAGATCTCCAGCCCTGTTTCTGCCCCTCCCCACTCTCTAGTAAGGATCTTTGTGATTACATCAGGCCCACGCAGATAACCTAGGATAATCACCTCTTCTCCAGGTCCTTAACCAACCCCTGTCTGCAAAGTCCCTTGTTCCACATGAGGTAACACATTCACAGGTTTTGGGAATCAGCACATGGACGTTTGAGGACCAACTGTTCTATACCTACCACCAATGACACAAGAATATCAAATGCCCGGGGGATAATGTGGGGCACCCACGGTGTTTCCTCCCAAAGGTGGGACTTTGCAAGACGAATGTGGTTAATCAGCCTTTGAATACTTTGTGGAAAGAAAAAGTAGGTGCTGTATAGATAACTGTTCCTTTTACTCAACTGACATCCTTTGTTGCAAAAGCCTAATACATATCATATCAAGGGGTGACATCTAGTTGGTACTTTGACATCAGCGTTAACATGTTTTGAGGCCCAGGATCACAGAGGAAAATAGAATGCCTGAGTTTCCGTTTCTTGTCAGTTTCCTGGGGGAACAAAAAGCCTCAAGACAATCACATCTTATTTTAGGGGGCCATCCAACTTTCAAGAAGTTTCACCAAAAGCTAAAAATGTGTTTTCCTGGGGAACATTGCTGCTCTGTTTATGAAAACAAAAACAGCAAGTGTCCACACAGGTGTTGGGTAATTTAGGGAGATGAAAATCAGAGTAAGGACTTTGCCTGCCATATGGGCTTTTGCAAGAGTAACCAATAGCTTCAGAACCAAGGAAACTTCACATTTGCCAAAAAGAATAAGTATGAATAAAGGAGAAACAAAAAAAAGCCCTGTAAGAGTCACCAACAAAAAGGGATAGCTGTTTCTTGCTGTTCTTTCTCTTTTTCTCCCTTTAAACGGAGCTGTGAGAGAATTACTCCCATCCTTCTATTTGCTTTGGCTCTGGGATAATTTATTGAGCCATTTATTTCCAGAATAATCTATCTGGTACCTCAGATCAATACAAATCTTATGCTAGCTGCAGAAATTCAGAGGTGAGCAAGAATGGGGCTCTGTCTTCAAGCTCATCAGTCCACGTTAAATAGATATAGGCAACCAAACTCTTTCAGTACACTGTGATACTTCCTGTCTATAAAAGATTTTGTCCCCAATTCTTCACTCATCTGAGGGTGCATTATATCTCCACATCCTTACCAAATCCTCTTGAAGGCCAGAGTTGCTTCTCTGCCCCCCCCCCCCAAGACTTTGGGTTTGGCTGTGCAACTTGCTTGGGACAATAGTATGTGAGCAGATGTGATTCAACCAGAGGCTCAATGTGTGTTTGCCCTGTCAAGATGTCCTTCTTCAGTCTGGTGCCCGGTCATGAGAAGTACACACCCACATAGACACTGCCTCTTCATCTTGGGTCCCTGAATGAGACGTGTTGAGCTCACTACATGCCCTGGGTAACTTCTGGTCCATGGAAGAGAAGAAGCCTGCTGAGCAGAACTAGATTCAACCTGGAGCCTGGGACCTGAAGTCTGGAACCTAGAGCTCAGAACCAGGAGCCCGGATACCAGCCTCGCCCAGTCTAGATGTACCCAAACCACATAGAATAAACGATTACTGCTTAAAGTCACTGAGGTTTGGGGTGGTTTGTTATTAGGCATTATTGTGGCCCTATCGGCCTGGTACGTTGTAACGGAAGCTGGAGATAAAGGATCCCAGAAGGTGGAAGAAGGAAATCAAATGTTCAATACTTACAGAGCCAAAGAGGTAGCTGAGAAACAAAAAGAAGGTGACAGCACAAAAATAGAACAGAAAATAAGTAATCTTTGCATGGCAATGCCCTCCCTTCTTTAATTGATAGAGGCCCAAATGAGAAAGTCTTCTAAGTGCCAGGTCACCCTGGGCTCTGCTGACGTAAAAGTCAAGATATAATCATGACTTCTCGAGTGACAAAAGCTGGTAATCCCGAGGTGTCAAACATACCCAACACGCTATAATTTCAGCTTAGAGGGACTCCACTCTTAGGATAGGACACTATTTCAGGGATCCCAGCACACAGATTTACTTTAATATACACATGTTCTCCCATCTGCATGTCCGTCTGCAGACCTTAGCGTGGGTGTCTTTACTTATTTTTTTACTCCCTCCCACCTCTGCTCTGGCTCCAAAGGCCTTTTATAGAAAGGAACTGGAAAGAATTTCAATCTACAAAGCTACACCTAAAGAAAGCCACAAGGCGTTCCTTTTTATCCTTTAGCCTCTTATGTGGTAATCTTCTTGTGGAATTTGAAAAAAATTCAGTCTAAATGAGAAAACTAGTTTGCTATAGGCAATGTGAGTCCCAGAGTTAGGCACAGAAGAGGGGATCATATATTTTTGCTGCAATGAAAGATTCTCAGTCTCTCTGGACTCACCAGCTCTGTGTTACGATTGGAAACATAAGATGGCAACCACTAACAGAAAATGTCATAGTCCAATGACTGGATATAATTTCAAAAAAAAACTGGAAATTTCTCAAAGGCTCCTCAAAAACATAGTATAAAGAGACCTATCATCCTTTTATAGGTTTTCTCTTGACCAGCTTTCTAAGTTTCAGTGAGAATATATAAACTTCTCAGGGAATACTTCTGAAATGCTCACCTTCATCAAACCCACATCACAGATACATTAAAAAAATAAGTAAAGACACCCACGCTAAGGTCTGCAGACAGACATGCAGATGGGAGAACATGTGTATATTAAAGTAAATCTATGTGCTAGGGTCCCTGAAATAGTTTCCTCTCCCAAGAGTGGAGTCCCTCTAAGCTGGAATTATAGCGTGTGTGTATGTTTGACACCTCTGGATTACCAGCTTTTGTCACTCGAGAGCAAGGTAGAGGTTAAGGAAGTCTCCCTTATGCACCCAAACACACACACACACACACACACACACACACACACACACACACACACACACACACACACAGCCAGGTCACCCCTCGAGATTTTTTTGTTGTGATTTCCCCTCTCCTCAGTGCCTTCCAAGCCCTGCATCAGGGGTTTGCATGCTCCTTGAGTTAATCGCCCTCCAAAAGAGCTCTTAAGGCTTGCCCTTTCCTATTAAGTCTTCTAGCTCCGGTTCCGAAGGACGCACAGTATGAGTAGAGAAAAGGTCATTCTGGAAAGGGTTTTCATCAAATATGCCACACCATTCACCTAGTCACGCTATAGCACGTGGGTGGCTTACACAACCCCTTCCCAGTTCTTTCTGTTCCTCCTTCTTCCCAGAGCCTCTTTGTGCTACGAGATCTTCAAGATGAGCCTCCACTATTTAATCTAGCATCTGACCACAGACCATATCACCAGGCAGAAAAACAGAAGCCGCAGAACTGACTCAACCGTAACTGACTACAACTCTGGGAGAAAAGGGGCTTTGTTTTTGTTTTTTGTCTTTCAAGCAAAATAAAACTTGAAAACCAAAAGCTGTTCTCAGCTGTGAAGGCAGCCCTGGGAAAGTTCAGGAGACTAGCCAAACTCGTTCCATACAATTCAATACAAAGGGTGACTCCTTTCTGCCCTTTCTCACTTGGATTCTTTGCTTCTGAATAAAAGTGTTTCTATTGTGAGAAGTGAGACCAGAGCCCTTGGGCTCTGAAAATGGTTTGTGTGACTTCAGACAATTGTCTTTGCAAATATGATACCATATTTTCACACTGGAACCCACAGAGACCTGTATCAGTGTAAGCAAACAGAACCCCGTATGCAGGGAGCACACTGGGACAGGCAGCGTCTTGATCATTGCAGGACAGTCCGAGATGCGACCGTGAAGATGGGGGATTGACCCTTTGGAACATTCTCCCCTGTCGGCACCTTTTCCTTTCTCTCCAGGTGCCACCCCGGATCCCCCACAGCAACGTCCCCCTCTCTGCTCTTTGGGGTTCCCCTTCAATTGTTTGTTTTTTTTTACCCAGTTCTATAAAATGTGTCCTTAATTGAAACCCGCCAGGGTCTTCCCCCCTCCCTACCATCTTATTCTGTGTGTTCTGCTTACTCCTTCCCACTTCAATCCCCACTTAAAACAACCCTGGGAGTGGCAAGGAGGTGTAGTAAATCAGCAGATCCTAAGCCTCGATCTGAATCCCACTGCGCCACCTAGTGGCCATGCGGTCATTGGCAACCCACCTGCGGAATTGCACTTGCTCTGTTGAAATCTCTGGATGGCCAAGTTTGCCTCAGAGGGTTATTTGTGGGATATAGTGAAATGATACGTGTGGCATTGTTTTGTAAAGTGTTGATTACTAATTTCAGGTTATGATAACTAGCAAATCTCCTTTCTTTGCCAGTTTGGGCTGGGAGTCTCTTGCTTGAAAATGGAAGTAACCACAAACACAGCTTCGAACTGGTGTTCCCTGTCTCATCTTCAGCCATTTCCACCCATCCTCCCTGTCTGCCGCCATCCAGGGCTAAGCTCGGACCAAGACTCAGGATCAGAGCAAAGGCCATAAGTGGCAAGGACAAACCAGCAAACTGACTAGTTGGGAACTGGGAAGACCCTCCTGGTGGCAATGAACGGAGCAGCAAACCCAAAGAAAAGGCAAATCTTGAAAGAGTTGAGTCTTGAGGATGCAGAAGACAAAAGTACCGACTGAAACAACAGACATGGGAAAGAGAGTTTCAAACAGAGCCTCGCAGTACGTCCCAAATCAGCCTGAGACCTTGTTTTTCTTAAGGACACCAGACTGGAAACTTATTTAGACTCAGCTATCGATGTCCTGTGAAAGTAAGGAAAGAAATGAATTTTTATTGAGGAAGAAGTACAATTCTGTAATTTTGTCCTGAATATGTTTTCTACCCTGTGATTCCTTACCCATCAGGGAAACAGATTCTTGTACTTTGAAGAGCTGGTGTATGTGAGAGTGTGGTGGAAAATTTATATAAAGCCGGGGCCCTGAGGAGACCTCGGGGATAAAGTTATATCCCCAAGGCTGTAGTTTTATCAATTTTTATCTCTTGTCTGGTGGTTATGGATACAACTAGCCATGAATACAAAAAGGCTTCTGGTTGGAGGTGCTCCTGGCATCTTCTCACGGAACGATTTTCTTTCTTAAAAAATGGCTCTAGCACTGACCACTGACAAAGTTAGAATCTATCCAGTCATGGCCCTGGCCATTCGACCTCAAGTCAAAGGAGCATGCTTCTGAAAATCTCTGCACATCATTTGTGCAGTGATGCTTGCTGGTTGGACACATGATCCTTTCGACCAAGTGGATACAATTGTTTTTAAGGACACCAACAGCACTGTCTGTTTCCAGAGCCGTGCTCAATGTGGCCCTGGTCTTGGTTCTTCCAGGGGAAAGCAGTTGTAAGTATTTTTAAATAACCTAGGAACTCGCCCACAGGTGGGCTGGCAGTCAAGAAATAATCTGCTTTCTGGGGGAACATGACAGTTAAGAGGGGTTTTTTGATCAAGAGCTCATATCAATTCACTTGCAAAGGTACTGAATAGTCTTCCTTGAAGGAGAAATGCTTTCTGATAAAATTACTAGTGTTGTCCATTAGGGTAAAAATCCCATCTTCCTCCTCTCTAACCAAGGTATCTTGTTTAGAGAGCTAGCAGTAAATTTAGTATTTAAGCCCTGCCAAAACATGCGAGCTGATGGACTCTAAACATCTCCCCGAAACATTATTTATTGACCCTTAAACATCCATATCCTATGCTCACCTTCATTTGGGGCAAGTTCAGATTTTTTTCTCTTCAATTTATACAGACATAAAAGCCGGGAAAGGATAGGTAATACAAAGATCAGCTGAAGGGAACAAAATCACCTTGTATTTTGCAGACAATTTCTCTCAAGGATGCTATTTTGGGGCTCAGCTATTGCTAAATCAAGTAGATAGGAGAAATGTCAACTATCCCATTAACCTGCTCATCTCCTTTACATAGTAAAGTGTGCCCTTGGGCCAACCAAGAATTTATCCAATAGATGCTATGTTCCTGGCACTGGAGAAGGAGGAAAAACCACAGTTGCTGTTCTCAAGAAATGAACAGCCAAGCAGACGGCCTTCACCATGCCTCATCCATAAAGTGGGGATCATACAGCTTGTTTTAAAGGTGCCATGTGAACATAAAATAAAACAATATGGCGTGCAAACTTCCAGTTACAAAACGAGTACGTCACGGGGATGAAAAGTACAGCCCGGGGAATAGAATACTGTAATAACTTTATATGGTGACAGGTGGTAACTATATAATTGTCCAATCAGTATGTTATACCCCTGAAACTAATACATCACTCTATGCCAATTATAAATTAAAAGGAGATACGAAATGTACCTAATGAAATAGCCTGAATAAACCAAAGAAAATGAAATATAAACCTAACACGAAATCTTGTAAATTCTTTAGCTTCACAAGCTTAACACTTAACCGTGTTGGGTATCCTCATTCCTGCCTGTGGGTGATGTTAGGAACAAACTTGGCTGGTGTTCCGGAATGGATTTCAGATGGCAAGGTTAGAAGTTTATTCTCTGCAAAGAGAATCTCCACTTGGCTGGTTCCCATGCAAGCACAGTGACTGTATTAGGAGAGTCCGTGGGTTAACATTTACACGGACGTGAGCTCCAGCGAGGTGGAGAGGACGAAATATAAAACGAACTGACAAACAGACCCCAAAGGAACTGGAAAAGGAGTAGGAGAAAACAGAGGTGTATATTTTCATATTCTTTGGGTGAGGAAAACATTTCTGAACATGACAAATTCCAGGAGGAAATACTTGAAAAAGGATAAATTCGCCTTTATAAAAATGTTACCCGTTCACATGTCCAAAAACCATTACTGATAAAAGAGAAATGAAAAACTAGGAAAAAATATGTGCAATGCACATAAGAGACAAAGCTTTCCAAATCAAGAAGATTTGATAACAAACTCAACAGAAAAATCATTAAGGACGTGAAGAGACAATTCACAATTAGGAAGAAAACGCAAAGTCCAATAACATTTGAAGAGATGGCTAAGTCACTAACAATAAATTTGAAAATGACAATAAAGAAGTAGAGAGCCATATTTCAAAAAGCTTGGCGAAAGCTTTAAAAGGCGGATAATGCCCAATGGAGGATGAGGGGTGGAGAGCCACACAGTTTCACGTACTCTTGGAAGAAATGTCAATTCACGTAACCTGTAGTAGTTCGAGTTAGTGGCATAATCTTTGACTAAGAAATGATCCTTCTAGGTATTTATCCTGAAGTAATATTTGGAATGATGAGCAAACACAGAAATTCTTGAACATTTATCCACTGCTACTATAGTGTATAAAATTGGGAATACTCCCAATGTCCACCAAGAGAGAATTTGTTAAACGAATGGTGCTACGTCTATTCTCAGGGCTTCTCAAGCTCAGCGCCGTTGACACGTGGGCCAGAACATTCCTGGTGGCAGGAGCCATCCTGTGCACAGTCGGATGCTGAACACCCTCCCTGGCCCCCACCCATTCGATGCCACCAGCACCTGGCGCCCAATTATGACCAACAAGAATTTCCCCACACATGGCCCGCTGTCACCTGGGGAGCCAAATCAAGGGGGTTGATTTACCCCCTCAGGAAAGAGATTCCCCTCAGGAGTCACTGACCTAAGTGATTATGATGCAGGCTTTAAAAAGAATGTTATCAGAGCCACACACACTGAGCTGGAGAGGCAAGCATGGGATATGGTTAAATTAGACAAGTGACTGTGGCACATTATGTGCTATGTGATCTGATTTTCACAAATACATATAATTCTGCTAATTATTTGTGCATGCCGCTGGGTCCCTAGAAAAACATCAGGGAGAGTCCTGGTAAATTCATGGTCAACAGGGATGACCCTGAACCTCTCATCCTAGATATGAAGAATGTCTGTGTTTAATATGAACAAGTCACATGACCTCTCTGAGTCTCTGGATCTCTCATCTCTCCACAATGTCACTCGAATGATGAAGGACTCGTGAGGAAGACATTCAGAAAGTGACAGGGAGCACTTGTGGTGAGCAGAGCATGACATATGGACTTGTCAAATCACCGTGTCGTACACTTGCAATGAGTAACACAGTGTATCAGCTGTACTTGGATTTTAAAAAATGACAGTCGTTTTAGTGAAAATATTCTGTCTCTGAAAGACATCTCGCTTTGGCTTTGAGGCCATTGTTTTTAAGCTTTTGCAAAAGAGATTCATACCGATCTCTAGAATTTTTCTGAGGGTGAAATTCCTTTTTCAGAGCTCATCAGCAGACACACAGCTCACCCCTCACCACTGCCCTTTCCATGACTCCCTGAGCTTTCCTTCTACTGTAGATACTCAGTATTTCTCTTTGTGGCAATTCCTTTATTTTTGCACTGACTTGAAAAAAAAGAAGAAAAAAAAAAAAACAAAGAAAACGTGACCTTGGAACTTGGGACAGACAAACCATTGAAAACATGAAGGTCTCTAGTGTTTGTTTTATCCTGTGCTGATATCTATGTTATGGACTCTAAAGGAGAATAATTTTCTTGGCTTTTGTTGTTTAAAAATAGGCAATGATGATCAGAGTTCTCAGAATTTAAAATGTCTCAAGCTCAGAGAATGATGGAAGTCGGACAGCAAATACAACTTGTCCTTGCTGATCTATCTGGGCCTTCAGTGGCAAATAAAAGAATCTATTTGATTGAGAGGTTTCTTTAACAGGAGACCCCATCTGTGATAGAAAGAACAAAATTAACTGTTATGCTTCATTTGTTTTCATTATCCACAAAACAGCATGTCTCTGAGATCAAACAGATTTCACTCTTTTCCTCTTAATGCAGCTATGGCAAGTGTCAGAAAGGAGAGAAAAAATCTCCTTTCTCTGGCAGGCCCGAGAGCCTAGAGGGAATAGGGTGGGGGGGGGGGGGGCATCAGATTCAGGATTTTAACACAAATTAGATAATAGGATAGTACTTAAAGGAAAAATTGTTCAAGAGATATCACCCAAACTCCTAGAAATGTCGAATGCGGAAGAGGCGTTCCTGGAAGTGATGGGAGATTAGGTTATTGGATGAAGGGAGATTAGACAAAAACTCCAATTACGTTCAAACCGAGAGAGCTATATTCTGCTGAATTCCGTGCTCTTTGTACAAGCAATTGGGGATTGATTTCAGAGGGCCTTCCTTCAGTAAGTTCTATTATTTAATACCAGAAGCAACTCTGAATCCTTCACAAGTGAGTGACAAAATAGCTAGCCCAGAGTAGATTTTGGTTACTAAGAGTAGCTACTTTGAGTAAAGACCAGCACAGAGGGTCTCATTTGGCACCATGGCTGAAAGGCTACCTGGATGGGGACAGACTAGACCTCTTTACTTCCATTCCCATGATGCCACCGGCCACCTGCTCACCTTCTCCCACTGCCCGGTGCCTCGGCGGCATGGAACTTTCCCGTGAAGTCCCACGCGCTCACTTCTCTGCAGTCTCCTCATCTGCCCCGGGAGGGGGGCGGGGCTTCGGGGGTTTTCACCTTTGCTTTTTCTATCAGTCCAGCTGTATTTTTCAATTTTTCACATAGTCCTCAAAATGCATGATTGGCTGGTGGCACCCAAGTCTCTTTCCAGAGCTGCCATGGGTTTATCAGAATTTTAAAAATTCTTCTGACACGTCAGCATAAGCTTTGAGTGCAAAGAGCAGTGAACGTGGCTCTCCAGATACCGAAGTTAACAAACTGGTATTTGGCTTAGTGTTCTTTTTCAGAGAAGAGACCAAGTCGATTATTCTTTCCTGTTCCTCATCAACCTACAGAGCTATGGGAAACATGCCCCACATACATTTAAATATTTACCATCTCGGGTGTCTGGGTGGCTCAGATGGTTGAGCGTCTGCCTTCGGCTCAGGTCATGATCCCAGGGTCCTGGGATCGAGTCCCGCATCGGGCTCCCTGCTCAGTGGGGAGCCTGCTTCTCCCTCTGCTTCTCTCTCGCTCTCTCTGTCTCTCATGAATAAATAAATAAAATCTTTAAATAAATAAATAAATAAATATTTACCATCTCCCCCTTGTTCATGTATTTCTTCTCCTTTTTGTTTTCTCCTCTATGAAAATTTCAAAATCTGCTTTACTACTTGAATTCTGAAGTTGTTTTTGCTAGGAAGAGATGTTACCTCTTTAGATCAATAAATAATGTGTACAACTCTAATGATATTTTTCTATTAATATTTAGCAAAGCATTAAAGTGAGTCTCAGTGTGATAAACTTATGGAATTGATGAGCTCTGACCATGGGGCCACCTAACAAGGCATGTGCTTCTGAAAGACATGACTCTGTGCAGAGGGCTTCATATTAATTTCTGAAGTACTTGGGCTAATGTTTCATTAAGGAACCCTTAACAAACGCAGTGTTCACTTTTATGGAGGGATTTAACGGGACTTAATGGATTTATTCTATCACTTTGTTCATTTAAAAAATACTCTTTAATTAGATATTACTATTAATGGATCTATTATGCACATTGCAAGGAGTCTCTCCAATTATTCAGAATCTAATCATTAAAATTTATCAAATCAGATGGAGAAAGCATAGATGAAAACAGTTACATATTTACATAAGTACCCTGGAATGTAAGACATGTAACAGATGAACAGCTGAGATCTAATAAGGAGGGGAGGTCCTCAAATATACTTGAAAAATTGATCATTTATCCAAATTTTTCTTTATATACAAAAGTTTAGTTATTCATTCACTTATTAAACATATATTTGTCTACTACTAATAATGTGTGAGCTACAGTGATTTAAAAAAACAGAAGAGGGGCGCCTGGTGGTTCAGTCAGTTAAGCATCTGCCTTCGGCTCAGGTCATGATCCCAGGGTCCTGGGATCGAGTCCCGCATCGGGCTCCCTGCTCGGTGGGAAGCCTGCTTCTCCCTCTGCCTCTGCCCTTCCCCCCGCTCTCTCTCTCTCTCCATTTCAAATAAATAAATAAAATCTTTTTAAAAAAATAAAATTTAAAAAATAAAAAATAAAAGACAGAAGAATTTCAGCATCAAATGAAAGCAGAAATAGACAAACCAGTAACTACACCAGAACCTGGTAAGTGCTAAAATAAAGGTAAGAGCAGTGTGCCAAGGAGCAAAAAGGGCAACTCACTTGACTTGAAGGCAAAGGGAGAAAAAGACCATTGGAGACAAGGTGACATTTGAAGTGAGTCTTAAATGTTGACTTAACACTAACCAGGCACGTGAGAAGGAGAGGGATACCGTGGGCAAAGAAAATGCGGAAACACAGAACACCGTGTGTTTCAGGAGGTCACGGCGCACAAGGGGATATTGCGAAAGGTTGAACTGCCGTCGTAGCAGTGAGGACAAGGAGAAGACGATGAATTAGAGAACTATTTCAGAGAGCTTGACATGCCTTGGGAAACTGATCATATGCAGAATGGATTGATAGATTTCTGACTCAGTGGCAGTACGTAAGGGGGTGCCTTCCACCCGTGTAGGGAATGCAGGAGTCAGAGTGCATTTGCGGAGGATGGAGTGTCAGGGACTGTGATGAGCACCATCTCGGACAGGCTCTTTAGAGAAGCCTATAGGAAATCCAGATGGTCCAGGCAGCCAGATATTTGACATGGAAAGAGATCTGTACTGAAGATACAAAGCGGAGATTGTTATTATTTTACCACAGGGTATCTTCTGATTATATCATGAAACCAAGTTGTCAGGAGAGGTACAAATTTATTTTTGTTGTTGGAGAAGAAAAACTGTTGTTTTCAGAATTAGTGTCCGCTATCATCTACCATAACACATGCAGACCTAGTGTATAACGGAAGCTTGAACATCTGCCCACACCCCTAAATTAGGGACTCTGGCATTCTGCTGAGGACTAAGCATTCCCAGAACATGGGGTGTGGAATGAGAAAGAGGTCAACAGGTGACCAGAAAATTGGGGGTTAAAAAGCAAATGATAGGGGCACCTGGGTGGCTCAGCCGGTTAAGCATCTGACTCTTGATTTTGGCTCAGGTCATGATCTCAGGGTGGTAAGATCTAGCCCCATGTTGGGCCCTGCAGTGGGCACAGAGCCTGCTTAAGATTTTCTCTCTTCTTCTCCCTCTGCTCCTCCCCCCTCAAAAAAAAGCAAATGATATATGCAAATGTTCACAGAAGCAATATTCATAATAACCAAAAAGTGGAAACAGTCTAAATAACCATCAACTGATGGATGAGTACTGAAGCATATCCATACAATGTAATAGTATTCAGCAATAAAAAGGAATGAAACCCTGATACATGTTATAGTATGGATGAACCTTGAAAACATGCTAAGGGAAGGAAGTCAGTTACAAAAAAAAAAAAAACATATACAATTCCATGTATAGGATATGTGGAGAACAGGCAAGTTTCTGGACACAGAGAGTAGATTAGTGGTTGCCTAGGGCTGCTGAGGGTAGAGAGCTGGTGGAGAGAAATGGAAGGCAATTGCTAAAGGTATGGTGTTGCTTTGGGGAGTGATAAAATGTTCTAAAGTTGATTGTGGTGATGGTTGTAAAACTCTGTGAATGTACTAAAAGCCATTGAATTCTACATATTAAATGGGTGAATTATATAGTATGTGAATTATATTTCAATAAAGTTGTTACAACAAAAGAATTTTATAGTCTTATTTCACAAATGAATATTTCAGTAACTATGTGTTGAGAGCCTACAAAAAAAGCAAATAATGTCCATATGATGAATTATTAAGTGAGAAAAACAAGTTGCAGAGTAATGCATATCTTAGGGACCCATTTTATAAAAATAAGCATCAAGAAAAGCCCTAGTATATGCATTTGTGTTTGTGTAGCATGTATAAGTTACAGAAGGATAAACACATTGCTTTCAACAAAAGAACAGGAAAGGGGGAGGAGTGGGTAATTAGCTTTTCAAAATACATGACTATATATTTTTCTAAAGATGAGCAGGTTATACCTTTATATTTTGAAAAATTAATACAAACATGTATCTTAAAAAAAAAACACACAAGCAAATGTGGTACCAGGTCCTGAACCTCCTTACAAGGGTGACAACTCTCTCTGTCTCCTGCTTGACCCTCAGCCCAAGACAGGTCAACTCAGCCCCATCCAACCCAACCCCAACCTTGTGTCCACGGATAGAGATTCACTCGTGCTTAAAGATGGAGGGTAAGAGGGAGAACATGTGCACACAATCAATAAAAGCAATAATGGAGTATTTGGAGATATTTTTGTGAAACACGTACTCTGTGCCCGGAACTCTATATCCACCCTCTGATTTATAACCCCGTAACAAATCTAGGAAGTAGGTATTCTCATCTCCACTAAACATACAGAGATGCTCAGACTCAGGAAAGCTAAATGATCCACCCAAGGTCACATTTCTATGGAATTATAAGGGCATATCTGCCTGACTCTTTCCAAAATCTCTACTACTTTGTGTGTCAAGAAGCTCTGAGCCCATGATTATATTCATTGTAAAGGGGGCAAAACTAAGCCTCAAGAAAAGAAACTGGACCCATTTATATGGGGTAATAGTGTCCCTTAACAGTAAAATGGGGTCCTAGCTAGAATCAAGGACGAAGAACCTGGGTGGAAACTCAGTCCTTCAGGCTGGGCCAACATGGTGGGATAGAGGGTGGAAAGATCAAAGACCCAGAGGAACAGCCCAAGCCTGTGAAATAGCCTGGAGTCCATGAGGATCTTGGGAAACAGGATCTTAAAGGGGCTATAAATCTGGGGGGCTGTTTGAGTACTTCAGACTTTTCTCTGAGGATACGGAGGTCTAGGCCCAGTTTGCCATGGAAGCAACTTCCGTGAAAGAAATGCACAAGAGCTCCAGAGTCATGGCTAGAGTATCAGTAGAGTGATTAAAAAATCCCATGCCTTATCAGATGGAGGTGAATATCCATGTGGAGCGCACAGTGAGGTTCCAGCTAGTCCAGGCTCAGATTCCTATCATGGCTGTGTCCAAACAATGGTTCACTGGAGCCAGCTTATATTGGCTTGCAAAGAGCTGCCTGCTCCCATACCCTCCCAATTCCACGTTCACTGATGTCACGTTGGTCATTTGTAATCATCCATGGTGGGAGCACCTATACCATGGAAACTGGCAAATGCTCCAAATCAGGGCTTTTTGTTGTTGTTGTTGAAGGGCCAATTGCTAAACATTTACAACTGCCTCTAGGTATTAACCCAGATGGGAAATAGTGAGGGAACCTACGAGGAGGTTTTGAGCATCTGATCAAAACACAGTGAGGATGCTATTATACCCATTCCCCAAACTGACCTGAATGAGGGAGTCTGACCAAATAGAGGGGCTCTACACGGCAGGAACACTGGGAAATAAGCAGCACCATTTGGGTATCTAAGTTGTGACTCAGGCAGGTAGGGAGCATTTTGTCAAGTGTGTGTTTTGTAGATGGCCTCAAGAGTGCAACGTGGACTGAAAGAAACTCCATCTCTGGGAATACTTCTGGGAGAGAGTACTGGTACTAACGTCAGTACCTCGGTGCTGTTCTTAAAAGCTGTAGCTAAAGACCAGGGTGGGCTGAGACTGTATGAGACCATATGAGATACTTTTGGTGGATTCTCAGAAATACACAAGGTTGACTTTGAGGGAAAGGCTGAAGATATGGTGTTAGCAGCTGGGGACTACGAGCCAGCTATATCCAGACACTATAATAATGTTACCTCACTTGTACCTCTGCTTGTGAAGCCTAGGGAGTTCGGGGTTATGATTATTTTGTCTGCCCCATCAGATTTGCTTCACATTTGTCTCTGTGATGGGCAGACTTCTAAGATGGCACCTCATGATTCCCATCCTCCTAGTATTCACATCCCCACATAATCCCTTCCTATTGAGCACGAGCTGGACCTAGTGATTTGATCCTAATGAAGAGAATATGGTAAAGTCTTGGGACATGACTTCAGTGATTAAGTTATAAAAGACTGTGACTCCATCTTGCTGGTAGTCTGTCTTTATTGCCTTCTTAGTTTGTACACCTTGATCAAGCAAATGTAGAGAGGCCCACACGGCAAGGAACTGAGGGCAACCTCCAGCCAATAACCCTCAAGGAACAGGCCCCTCAGTCCAATAGCCCTTGAGGGGCTGAATCCTGACAACCACCATACGAGTGCGGATCCTTCCCCAGCTGAGTTTGATATGAGACCATAGCCTCGGTCAATACCTCGATCACAGAGTTGTAAAACTCTCCAGAGCCAGAGGATGCACACACCTAAGCTATGCCTGAATTCGTGACCCACATCAACTTTGAGGTAACAAGTGTGTGTTGTCGTAAGCTGCTAAGTTTGGGGGTAGTGTGTTACACCACGATAGTTAACTAAGACGGGCTGGGATGACACAGGCTAGGAGGCCACAGATGTTTGTGCACTCAGTTTTGGGTTGTCCCTAACCTAACCCTAATCATAAATCCTGCCGCAGAAAACATCAAAAAGGATAGGTACAAGATGGCAGGCTATTAACAAAAATAACACCCAATGGTATAAAGAGCTACAGTGACAAGCAGATAGGCTTTGGGAAGTCGGACGAGGCCTGATGGATCTGACCAGTAAAGAAACATGAACCCTTTGTACACTCAATTTATTACACAGACACTGAAAGGAAGAAGAGCTAAGATGTCAGCGCCCTGTGGTCCTTACTCAGAGAGACACCAAAATAAAAGCAGCTAGATAATGGTAGCATCAATGACAGGACAATTTTATGTCTGTGGACAAGACCTGTATTACATCACTCTCCGTTTTCTGCAGGCTAGAGTTGTAAAATAGCTCCTGTAAAAGGGGAAAGGTGTGGTGGGGATCTCCACCGAAACACAGATGGTTCCTTCCACCACCATACCAAGGGCTGTGAGATTCACGGTAATGATTTACGGGTGGTGATATCATTAGCAGCATTTTGTAAAGAAGAAATCTAAAGTACCCAGAAGGTAAGCTGAGCCATTCCAAGTCACACAACGTGAATGGCAGAGCCGGGCTTTGAAATGGGCCTACACTCCTAGCCTCCATGTCCCTCTGCCTCTCTGCACTGAGCCAATTAGCTTGGCTGGACAAAGGTCCTGAGGAAGGAATGATCAAAAAAGGGAAGTGGCTGACGTTTATGGTCAGGAGCTCTGGGGAACTGAGGAAGGCTGAAAATCAGATGATCGGGTTGTTCCATACCTTGAAGAAGCCGTTACGCTTGTTGTCCTCTATGAAGGAAAAAGGAAACAAAAATCAAAACAAAATGAAGCTTCTATGAGGGGCAGTGTTTTCTTCCTTCTCTGGGCAGGAAAACAGGAGACACCAAGCAAATGGTGTTCCTGAGATGCTGGCAACCTGAGGACAGCCCACTGAGAAGAACCTCTGTCATGTGGTAGCCACATTTCTCCCGAGGACAGTCAGGTGGGAAACCTTAGTGGTAGGGACCAATGACTTTCTGTTACTGGCTTGGAGGCTCAGAGACAGGAAAACACTAGAAACCCCCGCTTGGCAAAGAATGCACTTTCTCTCTCGAAAGCAGTGCTTCTCAATGGGGCAATCCTCCCCCCCCAACCCCGCCACACACACACACACACACACACACACACACACACACACGGTTGGGAAATCTTGCCTGAGAATCTGCAGGGGAAGAAAAAGAGCGTGGAAGAGGCAACAGATTAATGAGTACAAAATCAAGCGTTTGCCTATCTCATCCCTTGGTGAAGGGTTCCTCAAAACAGCCAACAAGATGGATCAGTGGAGCCCTAACTTGTTTTCTGTCTTAAATTATTAGTGTTCTGTATCTCCTAGAAAAATCAGATATCTGGTTCATAGCCGGAGCCAATAATTGAGAATCATGCCATGAAATGCAGTCTAAGTAATTTTTCTTCCCATGCCTGCAACATCCTCAGTCCACAATTAGGATCATCTAATACCTTATGAAATGCCTGGACATCCATTTTTCTAAGCAGACAAAGAAATCTGGAAAACCTGAGGTGCTTCATTATTCGACAACAAAACTGATTCACTGAGAGCCCACAAGCATAGCCCCTTTAACTTAATAGGTGCATTAGAATAATTTGAACTGCATTATAACAAAGTCAAAGAGCCACTTGGTAATCTTGGTCATTGCCAGATACAAACAAGCCCAAGAAACTTACAGGGACACCGGGGTGGCTCAGTCAGCTAACCGTGTGCCTTCGGCTCAGGTCATGATCCCGGGGTCCTGGGATTGAGCCCCGCATCGGGCTCCCTGCTCAGCGGGGAACCTGCTTCTCCCTCTGCTGTTTCTCCCTCTGCTTGTGTGCTCTCTCTCTCTCTCTCTCTCTCTCTGACAAATAAACAAATAAAATCTTTTTTAAAAAATGACAAAGAACAGCTTTCCCAAAATAAAACCCAAACATATGTTGGAGAAAGAAAATAACCCTACCTCTCTGTATCAATATAGAAGAGAGAAGGGCACAGTTTATTTGAGTAAGTACTACCAGATTTACATGCTCAAAAGTATCTACAAAGTTCAGACAGAATTTTATATACGTTTCTACAGTGAAGTAAAGAATAGTTCAGGCTTCTCTTATCTCCTTGAACAATGAATGGATTCACTTTGTGAGAGTCTCCTATAAACCTCATGAGAAAGGTAATTTTGGAGGTATGAGTACACAGTGTCAAGGATCAGAAGGTTCCCGACCTTTCATTGTAAACTAAAAAGGTCAGGCCTCTTATTAGACCTATTAAGTTTTCAAGGAAACACTCTAAGGAAACAAGGGTAAAGAAGCAGCCAATCCTCCCCCTTCAAACAAAATCCATCATTTTACTCTTATGCATCAGAGAGAAGTCAAAGGAGTAAGTGTATGTTTAGCCCCGACTAAGTACCAGGCATTCAGAGTATGGTCAATTCTCCTTACTCACGGTAGTTACATTCTATAAAATCTCCATAAACACTGAATTAGCAAACACTAAATCCCTGCTCCCGGGGAAATACAGGGCTAAGTTCCTGTGATTGTCTGGTCAATATTTTCTTTTTTTTTTTTTTTCATAATTTATACCAAAAAATATAATGGTCACATTTCCATCACACAATCAATACATAACTTTGTTTTGTGTTTTTCTGTTTAAAGACACTTTGAGTACATATTGCTGATTCATTCACATTGAACTCACAGCCAACAGCACTATAACTCAGGCCTGAACAAAGCTTATCCAACATGTGTATTTTCTCCATAAGGCATGTACCAGCCTCCTTACACTTACAAACAGCACATAGTGCTTCAGCTCTACACTTGCAGGCCATTTTAAACAGTGAAATGACCAAAAAAAAAACAAAAAACAAAAACACAAAACCTGTGCACTAAATAGAGCCAAAAAAAAAAAAAGGACACTTGTTTAGCCTGAGAGCTGAAACTAGAAGGCAGAGCATTGTCTTATTTGGCCTCAGTTGGGAACATGCACTTTGGGGGACTCAAAACTTTTTGCCACTCTGTGCATTTCTGTGAATGATGGTGAAAGAAATTTAAGTATTGATATAGGGTGACAAATACATTTTACCGAGTAGGCAAATTCACAAATACCACTTTACAAATAATGAGGATCAACTGGATGTCACCCTGTTTACACCTTACAATGACCTTGCAAAGGAGGCATCATAATCTCTACTAAACATTAAAAGAGGAAGTTCAGAAAGGTTAAATAACTTCCCCAAGATGACCAAACTAATAGGTGATTGATTTGGTAAGTAATTCTTGGGTGTCCAGTGTACCATGCTGGGGCTTGAAGCAGGCAGGCAAAGTAGAAAAGACTGGTGGACTCAGACTGAGGCCGTCCCTCAGCTCCTATTAAGACCCTTCTTACGTGATACTGTCAGACCCTCCAGTTGCCACGTTCATGCGCTCTTCTCTATCAAAAGGAGCCTTCTAGAAAAGCAGTGAAATACCACCTAAGAAAGTTGAGGTCCAGCCAGGAAAGGACTGGGGGGGGGGGGCCTGAAATTTGTTCCTCCTTAGCCAAACCTCCCGGTTACCCAATATGGTGACTTTGAAGATGTCACTGTTGCTAGAAAGATCAGCTGGCACAAAGATGAGCCATCCTCTCCAACTTAAAGCTTCCCTTACCTCATACAAATGGTTCAGTTCTCAGCCTGAAATGACTGCCTATCATCTCTCCTTTCACTGAACTAATTCTCAGACATGTAGAGCCCCCAGTAAGTTCCCCCAGAATCTTTAGTGAAAAAGAAATAAGAGTCGCATCACTGAGCTTAGCTTGGTCCTGTGCCCAACCTGGAGGAGACTCACTGCCCCCCCACCTCCCACCGCTCCTCCTCTCAGTGACGTGACCACTGGTGTTCCCGGCCCCCAGCTTGACAAGAACTCACAGTTCCTTGAGGCTGGCCCCTGCCATCTCAGGGGAAAAGGGAACTTGAGGGCAACAGCTCCAGGAATATTCTGAGTTTTTCCTGGAGTAACAGGAGGGACTTGAGGGAAGACTTGGCTTAGTCAATTCTGAGTAAGGGATGAAGATACACTCCTTCATAATTATTACTAGGACCCGATTTTATGACCAGGCCTGGTGAAACAATGGAACACATGTGTTGGGTTAAGAGTGCTCCCCCAGAGCTCACAGAAAGGTGTTGTTATACTAAAGTCTAAATATGGCACCTTTTCTGGAAAGGCCTGTGGTTGTACACATCAGCGCAGAGTTCTAAGAGTGATATACTCCCAAAGGCACTGAGGGGGGATATCTTAACATTATAATACCTGGCCTTACTTTAGGAGAATGGAAAATATTTCGTTGAGCCCATATATTTTTTTCACTTTAAATTTTTTATTTTTATGTTAATCACCATAGATTACACATCATTAGTTTTTGATGTAGTGTTCCATGATTCATTGTTTGGGCATAACACCCAGTGCTCCACGCAGAACGTGCCCTCTCTAATACCCATCACCAGGCTAACCCATCCCCCCACCCCCCTCCCCTCTAGAACCCTCAGTTTGGTTTTCAGAGTCCATCGTCTCTCATGGTTCGTCTCCCCCTCCGACTTACCCCCCTTCATTCTTCCCCTCCTGCTATTCTTCCCCTCCTTCTTTTTTTCTTAACATATGTTGCATTATTTGTTTCAGAAGTACAGATCTGTGATTCAACAGTCTTGCACAATTCACAGCGCTCACCGTAGCACATACCCTCCCCAATGTCTGTCACCCAGCCACCCCATCCCTCCCACCCCCCCACCACTCCAGCAACCCTCAGTTTGTTTCCTGAGATTAAGAATTCCTCATATCAGTGAGGTCCTATGATACATGTCTTTCTCTGATTGACTTATTTCACTCAGCATAACACCCTCCAGTTCCATCCACGTCGTTGCAAATGGCAAGATCTCATTCCTTTTGATGGCTGCATAATATTCCATTGTGTATATATACCACATCTTCTTTATCCATTCATCTGTCGATGGACATCTTGGCTCTTTCCACAGTTTGGCTATTGTGGACATCGCTGCTATAAACATCGGGGTGCACGTACCCCTTGGGATCCCTACATTTGTATCTTTGGGGTAAATACACAGTAGTGAAATTTCTGCATCGTATGGTTGCTCTATTTTCAACTTTTTGAGGAACCTCCATACTGTTTTCCAGAGTGGTTGCACCAGCTTGCATTCCCAACAACAGTGTAGGAGGGTTCCCCTTTCTCCGCATCCCCGCCAACATCTGTCGTTTCCTGACTTGTTAATTTTAGCCACTCTGACTGGTGTGAGGTGGTATCTGGCTGAGGTTTTGATTTGGATTTCCCTGATGCCAAGCGATGTTGAGCACTGTTTCATGTGTCTGTTGGCCATGTGGATGTCTTCTTTGGAAAAATGTCTGTTCATGTCTTCTGCCCATTTCTTGATTGGATTATTTGTTTTCGGGGGTTGAGTTTGATAAGTTCTTTATAGATTTTGGATACTAGCCCTTTATCTGATATGTCATTTGCAAATATTTTCTCCAATTCTGTCGGTTGTCTTTTGGTTTTGTGGACTGTTTACTTTGCTGTGCAAAAGCTTTTTATCTTGATGAAATCCCAATACTTCATTTTTGCCCTTGCTACCCTTGCCTTTGGCGATGTTTCTAGGAAGAAGTTGCTGCGGCTGAGGTCGAAGAGGTTGCTGCCTGTGTTCTCCTTTAGGATTTGGATGGACTCCTGTCTCACATCTAGGTCTTTCAACCATTTGGAGTCTACTTTTGTGTGTGGTGTAAGGAAAGGGTCCAGTTTCATTCTTCTGCATGGGGCTGTCCAATTTTCCCAACACCATTTCTTGAAGAGACTGTCTTTTTTCCATTGGACGTTCTTTCCTGCTTTGTCAAAGATGAGTTGACCATAGAGTTGAGGGTCCATTTCTGGGCTCTCTATTCTGTTCCACTGATCTATGTGTCTGTTTTTGTGCCTGTACCGTACTGTCTTGATGATGACAGCTTTGTAATAGAGCTGGAAGTCCGGAATTCTGATGCGACCAGCTTTGCTTTTCTTTTTCAACATTCCTCTGGCTATTCGGGGTCTTTTCTGGTTCCATACAAATTTTAGGATTATTTGTTCCATTTCTTTGGAAAAA
The DNA here is from genome assembly GCF_009762305.2 of Zalophus californianus. Classification (NCBI taxonomy): domain Eukaryota; kingdom Metazoa; phylum Chordata; class Mammalia; order Carnivora; family Otariidae; genus Zalophus; species Zalophus californianus. The sequence goes on along the minus strand of NC_045612.1, from coordinate 117,846,185 downwards.
GTGATGGTATTTTGATGGGGATTGCATTGAATGTGTAGATAGCTCTAGGTAGCATTGACATCTTCACAATGTTTGTTCTTCCAATCCATGCGCTTGGAACGTTTTTCCATTTCTTTGTGTCTTCCTCAATTTCTTTCATAAGTATTTTATAGTTTTCTGAGTACAGATCCTTTGCCTCTTTGGTTAGATTTATTCCTAGGTATCTTATGGTTTTTGGGTGCCATTGTAAATGGGATCGACTCCTTAATTTCTCTCTCTTCTGTCTTGTTGGTGGTGTATAGGAATGCCACTGATTTCTATGCATTGATTTTATATCCTGCCACGTTACTGAATTCCTGTATGAGTTCTAGCAGTTTTGGGGTGGAGTCTTTTGGATTTTTCACACAAAGTATCATATCATCTGCAAAGAGTGAGAGTTTGACTTCCTTCTTGCCGATTTGGATACCTTTGATTTCTCTTTGTTGTCTGATTGCTGTGGCTAGGACATCTAATACTATGTTGAATAGCAGTGGTGATAGTGGACATCTCTGCCACGTTCCTGACCTTAGGGGGAAAGCTCTCAGCTTCTCCCCATTGAGAATGATATTCACTGTAGGTTTTTCATAGATGGCTTTTATGATATTGAGGTATGTACCCTCTATCCCTATCCTCTGAAGAGTTTTGATCAAGAAAGGATGCTGTACTTTGTCAAATGCTTTTTCTGCATCTATTGAGAGGATCATGATTCTTGTTCTTTCTTTTGTTAATGTATTGTATCACGTTGATTGATTGGCGGATGTTGAACCAACCTTGCAGCCCAGGGATAAATCCCACTTGGTCGTAGCGAATAAACCTTTTAATGTACTGTTGGATCCTATTGGCTAGTATTTTGGTGAGAATTTTTGTGTCCATGTTCATCAAGGATACTGGTCTGTAATTCTCCTTTTGGATGGGGTCTTTGGTTTGGGGATCAAGGTAATGGTGGCCTCATAAAATGAGTTTGGAAGTTTTCCTTCCATTTCTATTTTTTGGAACAGTTTCAGGAGAATAGGTATTAATTCTTCTTTAAATGTTTGGTAGAATTCCCCTGGGAAGCCATCTGGCCCTGGGCTTTCCTTTGTTGGGAGATTTTTGAGGACTGCTTCAATTTCCTTAGTGGTTCTAGGTCCGTTCAGGTTTTCTATTTCTTCCTGGTTCAATTTTGGTAGTTGATACATCTCTAGGAAAGCATCCATTTCTTCCAGGTTATCTAATTTGCTGGCATAGAGTTGCTCATAATATGTTCTTATAACTGTTTGTATTTCTTTGGTGTTGGTTGTGATCTCTCCTCTTTCATTCATGATTTTGTTGATTTGGGTCATTTCTCTTTTCTTTTTGCTAAGTCTGGCCAGGGTTTATCAATCTTGTTAATTCTTTCAAAGAACCAGCTCCTAGTTTCGTTGCTCTGTTCTACTGTTCTTTTGGTTTCTATTTCATTGAGTTCTGTTCTGATCTTTATTATTTCTCTTCTCCTGCTGGGTTTAGGCTTTATTTGCTGTTTTTTCTCCAGCTCCTTTAGGTGTAGGGTTAGGTTGTGTATTTGAGACCTTTCTTGTTTCTTGAGAAAGGCTTGAATTGCTATATACTTTCCTCTCAGGACTGCCTTTGCTGCATCCCAAAGATTTTCAACAGTTGTGTTTTCATTTTCATTGGTTTCCATGAACTTTTTTAATTCTTCTTTAATTTCCTGGTTGACCCATTCATTCTTTAGTAGGATGCTCTTTAGCCTCCATGTATTTGAGTTCTTTCCGACTTTCCTCTTGTGATTGAGTTCTAGTATCAAAGCATTGTGGTCTGAAAATATGCAGGGAATAATTCCAATCTTTTGGTACCGGTTGAGACCTGATTTGTGACCTAGGATGTGATCTATTCTGGAGAATGTTCCATGGGCACTAGAGTAGAATGTGTATTCTGTTGCTTTGGGATGGAAAGTTCTGAATATGTCTGTGAAGTCCATTTGGTCCAGTGTGTCATTTAAAGTCTTTATTTCCTTGTTGATCTTTTGCTTAGATGATCTGTCCATTTCAGTCAGGGGGGTATTAAAGTCCCCCACTATTATTGTAGTGTTGTCATGTGTTTCTTCGCTTTTGTTATTAATTGCCTTATATAATTGGCAGCTCCCATGTTAGGGGCATAGATATTTACAATTGTTAGATCTTCTTGTTGGACAGACTCTTTAAGTAGGATATAGTGTCCTTCCTCATCTCTTATTACAGTCTTTGCTTTAAAATCTAATTTGTCTGATAGAAGGATTGCCACCCCAGCTTTCTTTTGGTGTCCATTAGCATGGTAAACGGTTTTCCACCCCCTCACTTTCAATGTGAGTGTGTCTTTGGGTCTAAAATGAGTCTCTTGCAGACAGAATATCGATGGGTCTTGTTTTTTAATCGAATATGATAGCCTGTGTCTTTTGATTGGGGCATTTAGCCCATTTACATTCAGGGTAACTATTGAAAGATATGAATTTAGTGCCATTGTATTGCCTATAAGGTGACTGTTACTGTATATTGTCTGTGTTCCTTTCTGGTCTATGCTGCTTTTAGGCTCTCTCTTTGCTTAGAGGACCCCTTTCAATATTTCTTGGAAGGCTGGTTTCGTGTTTGCAAATTCCTTTAGTTTTTGTTTGTCCTGGAAGACATTTATCTCTCCTCCTATTTCTAATGACAGCCTAGCTGGATATAGTATTCTTGGCTGCATATTTTTCTCATTTAGTACTCTGAATATATCATGCCAGTCCTTTCTGGCCTGCCAGGTCTCTGTGGATAGGTCTGTGGCCAATCTAATGTTTCTACCATTATAGGTTACAGATCTCTTCTCCTGAGCTGCTTTCAGGATTTTCTCTTTGTCTCTGTGACTCGTAAGTTTTACTATTAGATGTCGGGGTGTTGACCTATTTTTATTGATTTTGAGAGGGGTTCTCTGTGCCTCCTGGATTTTGATGCCTGTTTCCTTCCCCACATTAGGGGAGTTCTGTGCTATAATTTGCTCCAATATTCCTTCTGCCCCTCTCTCTCTTTCTTCTTCTTCTGGGATCCCAATGATTCTAATGTTGTTTCGTCTTATCGTATCGCTTATCTCTCGAATTTTGCCCTCGTGATCCAGTAGTTGTTTATCTCTCTTTTTCTCACCTCCTTTATTTTCCATCATTTGATCTTCTATATCGCTGATTCTCTCTTCTGCCTCATTTCTCCTAGCAGTTAGTTCCCCCATTTTTGATTGCACCTCATTAATAGCCTTTTTGATTTCGACTTGGTTAGATTTTAGTTCTTTTATTTCTCCAGAAAGGGTTTCTCTAATAACTTCCATGCTTTTTTCAAGCCCAGCTAGTATCTTTAAAGTCATGATTCTGAACTCTAGGTCCGACATCGCACTAATGTCCGTATTGAGTAGGTCCCTGGCGGATGGTACTACCTCTTGTTCTTTTTGCTGAGGTGATTTTTTTCATTTTGTCATTTTGTCCAGAGGAGAAGAGATGAATGAGAGAACAAAATGCTAACAGGTTAACAACGTCCCCAGAAAATATACTCTAATCAAATCAGAAAAGACCTGAAACCAGGGGGAAAAGAAAGGGAAAGAAAGAAAAAAGAAAGAGGGGGAAAAAAAAGATAAAGATAAAAACTAACAAAAACAGAACAAAACAATAAAAAAACAATATGATCAAATATGATCAGGCTAGTGCATAGATCAGTGCCACACACTAGATTTTGGGTGTATTTTGATCTGTTAGAAGAAAGTGCCTCCTAAAATTTTAAAGAAAGAAAGACTTATATATGTACAAAATAAGGGTTGAGACGATGAAGGGATGGAAGATGACTGTAAAGGTGAAAATTATAAAAAATTTTTAAAAAGGAATTGATAAGATGTTTGAAAAAAGAAAGAAGAGGATTAAAAAAAAGTAAAGAAAGAAAGAAAAAAAAAGGGAGAGAATGTGATCAGGCAGGAGACTAGAACAAAGCCATACACTAGAGACTTAGGGTATATTTTGATCTGTTAGAAGAAACTGTATCTCAAAATTTTAAAGAGAGAACAACTTATATATATATATATATATATGCCAAAAATAAGGGTAACTACTATGAAGGGATAGAATATGACTCTAAAAATGAAAAATAATTTTTTTTAAAAAAAGGGATTGATAAGATGTTGGTTGTAAAAGGGAAAAAGAAAAATTCAAAAAAAAGTTAAAAAATTAACTTTGAAAGACTAAAGAATCATGGTAAAAAAGCCATGGATTCTATGTGCAGTATTCCCCTAGCGCTGGAGTTCTCCCGTTCTCCTTGATCAGTAAACTTGGTCTTGGCTGGCTGTTCGTGCTGATCTTCTGGGGGAGGGGCCTGTTGCCGTGGTTCCCAAATGTCTTTGCCGGAGGCGGAATTGCCCTGCCCTTGCCGGTCCGGGCTAAGCAATCTGCCCGGGTTTGCTCTCGGGAGCTTTTGTTCCCTGCAAGCTCTCGGTACAGCTTTGGAGGACGACAGTGAAAATGGCGGCCTCCCAATCTCCGCCCGGAGGAGCCGAGAACTCGGGGCCCCGCTCCTCAGTGCGCCCCCAGAGAAAAGCAGTCAATCACTCCCGTCTCCCCGGTCTCCGGCCGCACTCCGTGCTCACCCGGCCTGTGACCGAGCGTTTCTATGTCTGGCACCCGACCCCGTGTGGAGTCTCCAAACCCAGCAGATCCCTGCGGTGCGCTCCCGCGCCGCTCCTCCCAGGGGAGGAAGGGGAGTCTCCCCGGATCTGCCACTTGTTGGGTCCCTGCTGGAGGAGCAGTGGCCCGAGTGTGTCGCCAATCACAGTTTATGGCCACCCCGAGCTGAGAGCCCGCGCCTCGGCTCCGTCTCTGCAGCCGGCTTCCCCGCTCCGATCCCTGGGAGCTCTGCCGCGCTCAGGCACCCCCGGTCTTTCTGTGACCCCGAGGGTCCTGAGACCACACTGTCCCGCGAGGGTTCCACCCCCCGCTTGGCCACTGGAGCGACGTCCCTCAGCGGAGCCGGCTTCTAAAAGTTCCGATTTTGTGCTCCGCGGCTCTAGCACTTGCCAGAAGCGGCCGACGGAGGCCCCCTCCCCCGCCGTCTATCCTCCCGAATATCGCCTCGGATTCACTTCTCCACACTCCTACCTTCCAGTAAGTGGTCGCTTCTCTGTTCAGAGAGTTGTTGCTATTCTTTTCTTCGATCTCCTGTTGAGTTCGTAGGTGTTCAGAATGGTCTGATCCCTATCCAGCTGAATTCCTGGGACCAGACGAAATCCAGGTCTCCTGCTCCTCCGCCGTCTTGCTCCGCCCTCCTCGTTTAGCCCATATTTGATACCTACCTTTCAAATGAGACTACTTATAACTTACAAAAGCTTTGGTAGCTTACAGGAAAACAGCTAATGGAGAGGACAGATGAAAGGAAACACATTCAAAAGAATTCTTAGTATTCTTCGGGTAGTCTTGTTTGCCACCTGGCTGAGAAGTTATACTTTATTATAAACATAATGTAGAGAGTAAGAAGTTCCCATAAATGCCGAATGCAGATACTTAAGAATGTTTTGAAGCAATTTCTTGAAAAAGAACATTCAGAAGGAACTGTATAAACCTTTTTTCAAATGTTGATGTTTCCAACTAGATCACTATCTAGAAATTCCAAGCTTAAAAAAGTAGAAGATTTAAGAAAAGAGGCTATTCCTCGTTCTTTAAAGAAATCAACTTTTTTTTAAGGAGCAGGAATAAAATGAGATGTTTAAATAGTGCAGAGGGTTAAGTATCACATAATGGTTTTACTATAATACACAGTGGCTCCTCTTAGGTACCGTCCTTTGAGGAAGTACTATAATTAAGATCACAATAAGGTTTTTTTTCCTTGAGAATAAAGCAACTAAGCCAGCTTTAATGGTTCCCAAGGAGGTTTCATGCCTCTGTTTAAATACCTGCCCGTGAGTTACTTAGTTCCACTGAAAAAACTGTAATCAACAGAAAGAGACATGTTCCCTTTTGGCAGAGCCAGTTCCTAAAACTGGCAGTAACATAGACTGGTTGGTCAGGAGACAAATTGCACGAAACTCTAACTGGCTTATTAGGGTCGCGTCTTAGTTGTGAATCACCATGGTGCCTCGGGCAACATGCTGATTCTAACTGGTGTCTTATAATTGGTGTCTTGCCGAATGAATTAATGAATGGGTGATTATACTGGTGACACATGGGGGGGGCAGAAGAGGAGGCAGTGAATGACAATCCCACCCATGAAAACCCATAGGAACACACTGCTCCATAAACTTACTACTTCCTCCTTTGAATCTGGCCTTTTCAGAAAAATTCAACAATTTCGCCTCTTTGCTTTCTAGTATTGCAGATTTATTGTCTGCTTAAGTAAATATACCCATAAGCCAAATTCATTTTCACCTGGGGTAAGGATAAACTGTATAGGACCTAAGAATGGGGCCAGGAAATCTGTTCAGCCCCCTTCCTACAGTAGCAGCAAAAATCTCAGTGTTGCCAAGTTATCTTAAAGTTGATCATGTGTAACTAACTATGGTATGTCATTATATGCTAGGATATCCTACCATTGTAGCAATATTTACTATACCTGAATATAATGACACCATTACCTTATCTCTACAGAGGTACAGAGAGACTCAGGAGAGGAGTTTAAGACAACTCTTTTTATGATGCCCTTAATGTGCCATAAATCTAACTGTAAGACTTAAAGTTCATCTTGATGTTTCCCTACTTCTAAAAAGCTTTCAGGCTATGGTGGATAAAGTACCTTGTGCTTTTTCAATTTGATGGCTAACCTTTGAAGGGGATTCTGAAAGCCAAGAGAATATCATTGCTGCTACCACCCATTGGATTCAGCAAACATATGCTGGGTTCCTCACATGTGATTGGTTGTGAGCTGGGTGCTAAGGATACAGATGAATAAGCTACAGGCCCCGCTCATGAGCACTTTTAGTCTAGGAATCATAACCAAACATCTGTGTAAACAATGCTATAAAGAGAGACATGAGCTGTGATAAATGCATGTACAGTGTACAGTGAGACCCAAAGGAAATCATCAGCAATTCTGCCTAGAAGATTGAGGAAAGGCTTCACGGAAGAGATGAAATTGAACCAAGCCTTGAGTAATGAGTTGGTACCAAGGTAGCTTAACCTCTTATAGTGAAGTGGTATTTCTCAAACTTGAGTGATAAAATGATAGCAAAAGAAATGGTTTGGCCTCTTGGAGTTGACTTACAGTATTTTTTATTCCAATGATATTTTGAAATGTACATACATAAAACTAGGTATAAAATCCTCATGCTTTTATTCTATTATAAAATCAAAAAAATTTACAAAATAAATAAGATCAAAGTGACAATATCAATGGACTCCCAATTAGCCACCTTTCATTTAATGTAAGGGATGATGTTGTTTTCCTGAAACCAAATCACTGATGTTGTTGATGTTGTATCTTCTGTTTCTCTGGCTTATCAAACTAATGTGTACAAAGTAATATACTTAAACATACAATAGGACAAAAGAGCTTATGATGTAACACTGCAGTTGTCTTCCTTTGAAGAAACCACTATTTCTAATTTTGTTGGAGAGGTACTGCTGTATTTCTCAATAATTTGCTTATACTGATATTTTGTATGTATCAACCTTAAGCATTTCATAACAATTTATTGATTTTTAGATGTAGACCTAACACTGTTACCTACTGCTCACTTCCCCTCTATATTCCACCCAATAGAGTGACAAGCGTGGTCACCTCTGAACGTTCAACAGCATTTTAAATCTCCATGTCTGGAGCTATCAAACACAAGCTCTTTCTCTTTTCTCTCATTTTATTAGACAAAGACAGTACTACCCCGACCTTCCTTCAATGTCTTCTCCCTCCCTTTCATCCCCCAACTAGTGTCAGCTATCCCTTTCCTTGCATGATAATATTTATAGCCTGAATTATAACCATAGTTAAGTTTCCTGTGATTTGTCTATAGATTGATCCTAAAGGTTAAAAACCTATAAGCTTTGTTAACATTGGTTTGACCAAACATTGTTCACCTTAGAACCAAATGATGTTCTCCAGAGGCAGACTGCTGAAATCCCAGCTCTGCTTGTGATGCCTATGCAACCTTGGTTGAACAACCCCACTGTGCCTTGTTACTTCATCTAAAAAATAAGGGATAATAATTTTACCTACCTCATAGGGCTGCTGAATTAGTGTGTGGAAAATATATAGTGCCAATACATGGGAACTCCTCAATAAATATTAGCTTTTATTACATTTCCTTCCTATGGCTTTCAGAGGAGAATGTCCCCAGGATCAGGTTCAAATTGATTATCTTCTTTTATATATTTGGCCAATAGCTTTTTCCTTATTCTCTATCATCTCCAAATTGTCCATTTTGTCTCTTTTGCTGATCCCCTTTATCTGAACATTTTCCTCCTGGGTCAACCTGCATGCTCTTGTGTCCTTCCTCCTTTGGCTGAGCTGGATGTTCTTTAAGTCAGGTCATGATCTCCAGGTCCTGGGATCGAGCCCCATGTCAGGCTCTGGGCTCAGCGGGGAGTCTGCTTCTCCCGCTCCCTCTGCCTTCCCCCCTCCCCCTGCTTGTACTCTCTCTGTTTCTCTCTCTCAGATGAATAAAAAATCTTATTAAAAAAAAAGAAAATTAGATTTCCTAATTTCTTGGAAAACTTCCTATCCTCCATCTTCTCTAACCTCACTTCCTTTAATTCTCAAGTTTCTCGTTTAGGTGACTGAGAGGGTATTTGGGCCACTTACCAAAACAGTAAATACATACAGAAGGAGGAGCAGATATAGCGAAGAAGTCAATTTTGGAAAAATGCTTTGCCGGTGGGTCATCTAGGTAGAGATCAAGATTATATGCTCTCTAGTCAGAATGTTTTCCTCTCCCTTTGTCTATAATTCCCTAAGAATGAGGAATATGTCTTATTTGAAGTATCATTGGGGGAAAAACATTCACTTGGGAAATTTGGGGGGAAAAGCGTATTTACCAAAAATCCCATTTGTCAAAATGTGGTTTCTCAATTATGCCAAAGGTCTCAGTGCAAGTGAACATTTTTCCACTCCCTGGAATAGGCCAACAGTAACATTCATGATAGACAGGGAAGAATTAATGCTGATTCCAAAAGCATAAAACTGGCAGCCAGGGGAACAGAACCGAACAAGAGGTTTAAAAATCATGTCTCTTCTACCCTTTTCCTTTCTTTCTCTAGTTCCTTCCTTTTTAATCACATATTAACAAAACATTTCAGCTCTCATATTCCAGGGTAACTCATAAGGCTTGGAGTATGGTATAAAAACACTCCAAGGTCATAAGACATTTCCAGTTGATTATGCCATTTGAAAGAGTGAAGAGGCTTGAGAAAATGAAATATTAAAAGGCCTCTGCTGAAATTTTTCCTGGAACCCTATGGCTGCCACTGCACAAAATGTTCCCTTTCACTACAGGAAATCGGAGCCTTGGGGACCCCAGCAGTTGTTCAGTTCACTGAAGCATTTAGCCCACAGGCATTTTAAGATGGTTCCTAAGGGATTCTCCTTAGTTCCTTCCCACTGTTATTTTCTCGACACAGTGTTGGCAGACATATATGCTAGAGTGTTTAAGCAGGCTCCAATCTGGCCAAGAAATATATGGGTATTAGGAAGCCCTAAAGAATGGGCTGAGTCAAGAGACTGTTGAGAGTTGGAAGTAGGCTACTGATAGCAGAACACCATCTATCTTGCAGGAGACTGAACTTCTGACCCATACGAAAGATTTAGAAGTCAAAATGGTACCTGGAGAAGATATGGTTTCCTTTGTGCTATGGAAAAAAACATGTTATTATAGATCTCTATAGGTCAGGAATATTGTGGTGAACACTATGATGGACTTCCCAGATGTCCCCTCAGGAATGACTTCTATTTCCAGATGCTGGGAACCCTCTGCAGGGATGGTCTCAGCTGAATCTAATAGACTGGGCCAAGCTCACATTCTCTTTTGAGGGCAATTTCATCCAGTGATGAACAATGCAGGGGGCATAAAGGTCTAGACCCTGGGACATGCCTGGACAAGTCTGAAGGGCCATCCCAGCTCTAAAGTCCCCCACGGGATGGGCTGACCCTTTGTTTAGAGTGCATCCCAGCTCAATTTCTCTCTAGCCCAATCCTGCTTCATTTCCCTCCCTTCTGTAGGTGCTGATCCCCAACACTCCCCAATAAATACCTTGGCTCTTAACTCCAAGTACCATCCTAGACCATCTCCAAGTCGACTGCCCGGGCAACCCTGCTTATAACAAATGGGGAGAGCTAAAGTGCAAGCGCCTTGCTAAAAGGCATCCTGACACCTCCAAATCCATGGAAGCAATCTCTAGATGTTTGTGTGGTATTGCAAAGTTTATATAGCGCTTTCGTCTCATTTAGTCTCAAGTCCACTCTATGACTTAGGGATAATTTTATCTCCATTTTACAAATCAGGAGCGTGAGTCTCAGAAAAGTTAAGTGACTGCTGCATGGCTCAATTCACTAAATCATCGGTGAGAATCCTAACGATGGTGGTATAAAAGGTGGCCTTAAGTTTGGGAGCTAAGTTTGACTGTTATCTCCTGTATTTTTTCCATTGCTGCCATAACAAATCATCACAAAGCCAGTGGCTTAAGACAGCACAAATGTATCATCTCACAGTTCTGTAGGTCAGAAATCCTGGTAAGCTTAGTTGGTTTCCAGGCTTCGTATTTCACAGGGCCAAAATAAAAGTGTTGACTGACTGGTTTCTAACTGCAAGACTCTGGGAAAAGTCAGTTTTCAAGCTCATTCAAGTTATTGGCCCAACCCAGTTCCTCATGGTTGTAGGACTGAGGTCCTAATTTCCTTGCCAGCTATCAATCAGGGACTGGCCTTTGCTCCTAAGGGCTGCCCACATTCTTGCTTATGCTTTCTGCGTGTCCTCTGACCCCAGCATCAGCAGGTCGGGTCCTTCTCATGCCTTGAATCTCTACAACTTTGTTTCTGCTGCATCTCTCTGAATGAGTCTTCTGCCGTCCTCTTCTGTTGCATCTCTCTTCTGATTTGGGCCAGAGAAATGTCTTTGCTTGTAAAGGCTCATGTGATTAGACTGGGTAATCCAATCTAAGCAATCCAGGTTAATCTCCCCATTTTAAGGTTCAATAACCAGAATTACACTGGCAAAATCCCTTCACTACAATATCTAGATGAGTGTTTGATTGAACAACTAGGGGACTGGAATCTTGAGGGGATATCTTTGGAATTTCACCTACCACATTGATGACTTATGTATCTAAAACAGATGGCAGACTCAGGGCCCAGGGAGTAGGCTGCTGTCTGATACATTTGAACTTGCTAACTTTGATCGCTGCTTCTGAGAGGGTGAACACCACCGAAATGAGCACTATGAAAAACCAACAAAATTACCCAGTATTCTTTACACTTAGGCCCCATCTCCTTGACTACTCTCTGGTCCAAATATCACTGATAGTTCTTTACGGACAGGGTTTCCCAAATGTTCCTAATGATAGTATTCACCTGTTTCCTAGGACTCTCCTCTCTAGGTCCTGATTCAGTGAGTCTGGGATGGGGGCCCCAGAAATTTATACTTAAGAACTACCCCACAGGTCACCTTGTCCTAAGGAAAGATGAAGCTACATTGCCCTGAGACCCAGGCCCTTTACTGCCACTACGTGTTTGCATTTGCTGTTTGCTCTGCCTGGGTTACACCTCCCCCTGCTCTTTGCAGGTCCAGCTCCTCCCCATCCCTCAGGCCTTAGTTGTCATGTTCTCTTCTCAAAAAGGATCTCAAAATACCATCCTGTCTACTTGAGATCGGTTCTTCTGTCTAGTTATATTTCAGCCCCTCACAGTTTCATTTCCTGTACAGTGCTGATCATAATCTGCACATATTTTATTAAAGAATTTGCTTGTTTCTTATCTACCTCCCAAACTAGCATGTAATATTGAACAAGGCAAGGACCATTTTGCAATTTATTGCTTATACTGAGCACACTGCTTGATACTCAAAAAGTGTTCAGTGAATAAATGAATGAATAAATGAATGAACTGAAGCAAACCCATAAGCATATTACCACACTCCAATAAAAGCCAAAGTCCCCTAGGGCAAAAACATTCCCTAGGAGCTCAACTGGTGATCGCCCCATTTTCTCAACAAGAATATGTGGGGAAAAAATGAAATATTTTTGTCTAATTTGAGTAAACAAACTTTCGAGATGTGGATGCAATAGTCACCCAATATGTGTAACCTTAGTATTTCAAATATTAAGAGTAATAATATTACTCTCTATCCCTATAATAGTTATCACAATTCTCTGCTTAAATAAATATGTGTATAGACTTCCACAAATGTTAGTAGATAATCTAAACTGTAGGCTAAAAACTAATTCAAAGGTGCCTCAATTGGTGACTGTAAGTGCTATGTCTAAGTCCTATCCTCTGGGGAGCCAAAGCACCCCTGAAACTGATTTTGTTTGTATATATTTCAGATTTGACTCATGAGTGAGTAAACAAAATGAAAACCTCCCTCTTCCTTCACCAGCCCCTAGATCTCTTCTCCATCTTTCTCTGTTCTTCTATGTGTCCCAGGAGGCTGACTTTATGGACTGCATCACTCAGACCTCTGTAACCTCTGGCTTCTGGTTGGGTTTAGCTAATGGGGGGGTCACCTGGAGAGTAATCAGAGCACAGGAGATTAAAAAAAAGAGAAAAGGTCAAAGTAATTATTTCTGTGGCTTTCTCCTAGTTCCATACCATTCTTTTGTGACAACAATCCCTATGGCGGGGGGAGGGGTGTGTGTGAGGGAACGTCTTCCATGGTTCCAGCTATCACTGTGCCTGGTAGTTCTGTTTCCTCTTTTGCCTCATCAGGTCTAAGGGTGCTAACAGCCTCCTGATATTGCCATACTCTGGTGCCCCAGCACCACCTCTAAATAGTTCCTTCACTAAAAAGATATGTTCAAAACTCCCAACTAAGGGTACTGTTTTCTTCTGGGACTCTGACCCATTACTCGTTCTCCTTAGCCCAATTTCCCATTTCATTTGTGTGATTACAAGACTAGAAAAGCTGAGGGGGCATTCCTAGGATATCTTCTGCTCCTGATCATTATATATGACCATTTGGGATGCTAAGCAAAATTTCTTGTCTTCCTAGTTCTAATGTTTTAAAAGACTGAGAAAGGCAAAAATAGTTCACAGTTGGATAGGGATTTTCTTCCCTGCTTAGCAGAAATTAGAGCTAATACTTTAAAGCTGATTTGAATTTTTTTAAACGAGGAAGCCGACCTTGAGTACTTATATTTGAAAGCTTAATTGTTCAGCTTTAGAGCATTTTCACTGATTTGTGAATGATAATAAATCATTGAGTGGAATATTTTGCTTATAAAGTGCTTCATTTGGCTGTATTTCAGGAAATGCAACATGGCAAACAATACTTGTAATATGAATGGTTCAGAAAACAAACAGATAAAGAGCTAATAAAATTTCCATTCTTTGAATCACTATAAATGGGCCCTAGCACTTGAACAAAGCTCATCTAATGAGTATTTACCATTTTGCCTAATTGCGAAGGGACCACTTTCTACAAATGAGTTCTAAAATACCCTACGCCTACCTCTGCCACTGAATTTTTATACAGGCAAATGAGGTACTGCATGGAAAACACTTTGGCTCTTGGGTGGAAAGGAGACACTGGTGTTGTGGAAACAGTGGACTGGGAAGTATTCTAACTATGACATGTTCTAGAAATAAAACTTTCAAGAAGTTACTTCATCTATTCATTCTTTGGGTTTCTCATCTTTAAAGCAATAGTAATAAAACCTTCCAACTTCATAAATGATGAGTAAATACATTAGTTTGTGTTCCCTCCAAAACAAGAGCCCGAGACAAGGACTAGAGAGCAGGTGGTTTACTTGGGAGGTAGTCCTGTAAAGCAGGAATGAGGGAACAGGAACAATGAGAAAAATACAATAAAAAGGTTTCATGAATGACCTTGTTACCACCATGAATAACCCGAACTCACACCCACTGGGCACTCTCTGAGCATCCATGTAGAATGATTCTCAGAGTTGGTTCTCTAAAGGAAGCAGAGGGCAGTGGCTAAAGCATTTATCCAGCGACTCTTCACTTGTTGAAGGCTGCCACCAGATATTAACTCCCTAGCACCTCCAGTTGTGCCTTCCAGAGGTTAAGAGGACCTCTGGGGTCCTAGGGCAGAAAAGAACAGCAATGCTTGAGGTCAGATGCTTTTAGGGTACATGGAACTGTCCGCTTCAGAGGTGCTGAAGCTGGAGGAATGTGACATGGGGGGAAATGTGTCTGTTAGAGGAAATATACTTCATTTAAAAAAAAAAAAAGATTTTATTTATTTATTTGACGGAGAGATACACAGCCAGAGAAGGAACACAAGCAGGGGGCGTGGGAGAGGGAGAAGCAGGCTTCCCGCCAAGCAGGGAGCCAGATGCGGGGCTCCATCCCAGGACCCTGGGGTCATGACCTGAGCCGAAGGCAGACGCTTAACGACTGAGCCACCCAGGCGCCCCCAGGAAATATACTTTAAATGCTTTTTGTTCATGGCCTGAACTGAGACAGTTGTGGTGGGGATGGGGAGGAAGATTTCAAGAGACATCTGAGATAGGAATGACAAGGCTCATGACTAGCCGAATAGAAAAATCCAGAATGAACTTGATACTTCTAGCATAAAAGGCTAGATAGATAACTGAGTTGATCACTAAGGTAGGAGTATGGTGCTAGGTAAGTTTTGTTGAAGAAAAATGAAGAGATCTGTATTAAGCAATAGTTGGTTGAGGATAAGGAATCTGTTCACTTTCCAGTTTCCACAATGTTGAGAAAGGCAAATATTTTATCATTGTGATGTAATTCTAGAACTCTAATGCCTTGTGGCAAGAGCATTCTCAACCTAGGACAGTAAGTGGGAAATCAGTGGAGTTTCCTTTTCTGTAACAAATAGGCAGTAAGATGAATCAACGGATAGGTTTCATATTAAGTGATGTTAGGGTTGGGAGTATTTAGTCCTCTCCATGTCTGATATTTCCTTCAACATGGAGGGATATCCATTAGTGTTGTCCTTCCGGCCTCTCCATCTGAGAATGACTTCTCAGCCCACCCTTTTATCAGAGACTTGTGGTTTTCCAGGGACACTGGTCACTTGGTAGAGTAAGTCTGATTGATTCTGGAAATCCAGTTGTCCATAAATATAAACCACATTCTCCCAATATCCTAAATACTGGTTTTCCCTGTGAGGTTAGAGCCCAGGTAGTAAAAAGGGATACTACTAGGGCTCCCTGAACAACTACAAATGAAGGTCATTCAACCAGAAAGAACCTCCAAAGTCCTGCCCACAAATTGCAGTTCATTCCAGAAAGGTCTTTGCAGCAAATAGAGATTTAATAATTACATCTAAATAAGAGAATCCCTTATTTTAGATGGGCCCTGGTCCACGACCACATTTTAGCACCTGGTTAGGGCAGGGACTGACAAACCACAGCCTACAGGCCCACCACCTATTTTAGAAACCAAATTTTCTTAGCATACAGCCACACCCATTCACTTACACATTGTTCATGGCTTCCTCCAGTGCCACAGTGGCAGCCTTGAATTATTGTGACAGAAACCCTGTGGCATCCAAAGTATTTACTTGCCCTTTAGGAAAACAACAACAACAACAACAACAAAAAACTTTGTCCACCATGGTTTAGAGGGAGCAGAAAATAAGGGAGCTAAATTAATTTTCTAAGGCCCTTTGAAGCACAGAGATATTAATTCTGCCAAGATGCTTAGTAACAGGGGAAATTGGCTGTCTGACCGCAAAAGAGATATAGCCAGAAAGTGCTGTCCCTTCTGGTAAATTAGATCAGGTATGTCCTATAAAGATGTTCTGTTCCAAAAGGAAATATTTCCTTTTTTAAATCCCTTTATATTTCCAATATTTCAGTGTATTCTATCTATGCACTCTGATTACATATATAATTGTATATTTAATCAGTTGGGGCCATTCAAGGTCAAAGCTCTGTCTAGATTTCTGGCTTATCCCTTTGTTAAATTCCTGGAAATGTGTGCTCTTATTTCATTTCTGAAACCTAGCCTATTCCTAAGTAATTATTAAATCTCTATTTGCTGCAAAGACCTTTCTGGAATGAACTGCAATTTGTGGGCAGGACTTTGGAGGTTCTTTCTGGTTGAATGACCTTCATTTGTAGTTGTTCAGGGAGCCCTAGTAGTATCCCTTTTTACTACCTGGGCTCTAACCTCACAGGGAAAACCAGTATTTAGGATATTGGGAGAATGTGGTTTATATTTATGGACAACTGGATTTCCAGAATCAATCAGACTTACTCTACCAAGTGACCAGTGTCCCTGGAAAACCACAAGTCTCTGATAAAAGGGTGGGCTGAGAAGTCATTCTCAGATGGAGAGGCCGGAAGGACAACACTAATGGATATCCCTCCATGTTGAAGGAAATATCAGACATGGAGAGGACTAAATACTCCCAACCCCAACATCACTTAATATGAAACCTATCCGTTGATTCATCTTACTGCCTATTTGTTACAGAAAAGGAAACTCCACTGATTTCCCACTTACTGTCCTAGGTTGAGAATGCTCTTGCCACAAGGCATTAGAGTTCTAGAATTACATCATAATGATAAAATATTTGCCTTTCTCAACATTGTGGAAACTGGAAAGTGAACAGATTCCTTATCCTCAACCAACTATTGCTTAATACAGATCTCTTCATTTTTCTTCAACAAAACTTACCTAGCACCATACTCCTACCTTAGTGATCAACTCAGTTATCTATCTAGCCTTTTATGCTAGAAGTATCAAGTTCATTCTGGAGTTTTCTATTCGGCTAGTCATGAGCCTTGTCATTCCTATCTCAGATGTCTCTTGAAATCTTCCTCCCCATCCCCACCACAACTGTCTCAGTTCAGGCCATGAACAAAAAGCATTTAAAGTATATTTCCTGGGGGCGCCTGGGTGGCTCAGTCGTTAAGCGTCTGCCTTCAGCTCAGGTCATGACCCCAGGGTCCTGGGATGGAGCCCCGCATCGGGCTCCCTGCTCCGCGGGAAGCCTGCTTCTCCCTCTCCCACGCCCCCTGCTTGTGTTCCCTCTCTTGCTGTCTCTCTCTCTCTCTCTCTCTCTCTCTCTCTCTAATAAATAAATAAATAAATAATCTTAAAAATAAAATAAAGTAAGGGATTCTCAAGGGTCCACAGTGAGATAGGTACAGAAATTGACAGCAAACATTTAGAAACTTGCACTACCGTTGGACATTGTCAACAGCCAAGCACATGGTTTTTGTAGTAATTCATTCTTGCTGTATTTCACAAAAGCATCAGGTAATGATGAATTGGAAATACAGCACCGTTCCTTCGGCCATACAGTTTGAGAAGCAACACTAAATTCCAAGCTCGTCGTCATTTTCCAGACAGGCAGTGAGACTCCACGAACGGAGCTGCTCCATGTCACCCAGCCAGATAGAGGAAGAGCCGGAATACGAACCAGGTTTCCTGATTCCTATCCCGGTGATGTTCCCCCGTCTGGTACAAATTTCACAAAATCCCCTGTGTGGTACAAAGTCCATGTTAATGACTTTAGGCCTTAAAATCTTTTTCACAAGGCCACATCTATAACTTTGAGCCCTTCTGACTGCCCAGAAGGTTCGATGATCACATGCCAAATGATTTCCTGTCAAGACAGAGAATAAAACCCTTCAGCTCCTGTGTCTGATGCTACCCGGGTGCAGGCTATTGCTCCGAGCCAGTCTGCCTTTCTCGATTATTTAATTAAGATTCTGTAATTCCCAGGCCAAACAGCCGTGAGAAAATAAAAATTAATTCTAGTACCCCTTTTCACCCCCACTCATGCAAAGTTGCTGGGTCATGAGGAGGACCCTCTATATCTCAGTGAAACAAAAAGCCACATTATTCCAAATATTCTGTCCCCTTCTATTCCCTACCATCTACCTGGGAGATCTTCAACCCTCACTCATACAGGGAAAAAAAATAGCTACTTCTGTACGCAGAGAGAACCTGGATAGCTATTAACAATACAGTAAGTGATGAAGGGCAAAGGCAATGTCACTGGAAGATGGAGCAGCGGACCTAATTTGTGGAGGGCTCTTTAAGGCCTACAAATCTAAGTGATGCCAAAGATTCATTGACCATGTTAGCAATAGCAGCTTAAAGAATGGTTACTTAAAAGTGAATGAAAAATATGGATTCAGAAATGAAAAAGATGACAATTCCTGCTAACATAAGCTAGCCTGTAGGGTAAAACGGCCACGCCACGGTAGGTCAAGGATCAGTTCTAGAAACAACGGCTTGAATTTTATGTAGAGGACATTTAAATGCCTAAGAGTCTCTATTTCAGATTCCACTGATTTAACATCATCGGTGAATGATTTGAGACTTGAGACAAAGTTTGCTTCTGCTGAATAAACTCCACATAGATTGGAGACGATTAATGTCAGACACTTCCAATGGACTTGATTCATACTGATAGACTTCTTTCTAGCTTTATACCATTTTCCTCTGTTCCTTAAATAGAACCAAGAGCCTTCGCTAGGTGACATGGCAAACTTACTTATTTTCTCAATATCTGCATGAAACAAAAGGCATTTATTTTAAAATGTCCTCTAGTTCATATGTTCACATGGTTCTGATGGGCCTTTTCTTTGCATTAATCCAGATTAGTGTTGACTGGGACTTTTAGGATCGTTGTATTGTTGCTCTATCTAGGGCAATGAAAACATCCACGCTTACATTCACTCAAAAATTCTCACCGAGAGGGGCGCCTGAGTGGCTCAGTCAGTTAAGCTTAAGCGTCTGCCTTCGGCTCAGGTCATGATCCCAGGCTCCTGGGATTGAGCCCCAAGTTGGGCTCCCTGCTCAGCGGGGAGTCTGCTTCTCCCTCTCTCTCTCTGCCCCTCCTCCCTGCTTCTGCGTGCTCATGCTCGCTCTTTCTCTCTCAAATAAATAAATATTTTAAAAAATTCTCACCAAGAGGGAAGGTAAAATGAATTGTCTATATGGAAAACAATATGAAGATACTACATAAAAGTGGAATAATATAGTATTTGTCTTTTCGTAACTGGCTTATTTCACTTAGTATAATATCCTCAAGGTTCATCCATGTTGCATGTAACAAGATTTCTTTCTTTTTTTTTAAGGCTGAACAGCAGTCCATTTTATGTATGTAAAGTAGTGCAACTCACAGAAAGTAGCACCAGGGTTGCCAGGGGCTGGGAGAAGAGAGAAATGGGGAGTTGCTGTTTGATGGGTATAGTTTCGATTACATGAGACGGAAAAGATTTAGAGATCTGGTGCACAACAATGTGAATATAATTAGCAATACTGAACTATACACTTAGAAACCGTTAAGCTGGTAAACCGTGTGTTCTACGACAATTTTTAAAGTTAATTTACAAAATACTCACTCATCTTTATGTGTGTCCCCATGGACGAAGAGGCAGTGTGGTGGTGAGAAGACTGCATAGACTCTGGCGTTGGTAGTCCAAAGTTCAAATTCAGCCCCGCCATTTACCAGCTCTGCTATGTCAGTCAAGTGAAGGTTCTAAGCTTCAGCTCCCTCATCTAAGATATACGCAGCTTGTGAAACCCTTGATCAGACTAAACGTAATCATGACTATAAAGCTTCTAGTACATTCAAAAAACAACAGCTAAAATGATGACAATGATGTTGTCGCGAGGTGGTAGAGGAAGGGAAACGAATAAAAGAGAAGGCCCAGCCCTAAGAGCCTTTTAGTGGTATTTAGGTTTTCCTCTGACTTGTTTCTATCTAGAAGATAAAGAAACCCCTTCAGTTTTTCTTGAGATGCTGTAGCAAGCCAGCCTAAGTGGCAAACTTAGTCCCTTATTTCATAACAGGGTCATTTAAATGACGAGCCCACAACCTCTTATTATTCCAAACCCTTCATTTCCCAGAAGCAAAATAACTTCTTCGAATAATAACCTGCACCTGGCTGCCACTAAATTTCATAAGCATTGGCTATGAAAGAGACAGTCTGTGTTCCAAAGCCAGGAGGGAAACACTCTATACCACACATCACCTGCTCCATCCTTCGATAAATTTATCTTCATTTTCATACGTGTTAGCTGGCATGCAACCTCTATGTTTTACGACTGGTAAGTCACAGATTATACTACCATGTGTTATACTTACTCCAGTATAGGTTATTTATATGGCCTTCTTTTTGAAATTTTAGTCTTAGGAAAAACTTGTCATGGAGTATCATGATTTGGGCTCTAAAGAATTTTTTTTAAAGATTTTATTTATTTATTCATGAGAGACAGAGACAGAGACAGAGAGAGAGAGAGACAGAGAGAGGCAGAGGGAGAAGCAGGCTCCCAAGGAGCAGGGAACCTGATGCAGGACTTGATCCCAGGACCCTGGGATCATGACCTGAGCCGAAGGCAGACGCTTAACCATCTGAGCCACCCAGGCGCCCTGGGCTCTAAAGAATTTTTAATACAGGGTACCGGGTCCTCAGGAAATGTGAATGAGTAGAAAGTAAAAAGGGACCAGATGGCTAAAGAGTGGTGGGGGTTTTTTTTCCACCTTAAGTGATCAGTAAAAACAAAGAAAATTTTTTGAGAGAGAGCGCGTGCGCATGCACGCGGGTGGGGGTTGGTGGGCAGGGATAGAGGGAGAGAGAGAATCTTAAGCAGGCTCCATGCCCAGTGGGGAGCCCAATGTGGGGCCCGATCTCAGGACCCTGGGATCGTGACCCTGAAATCATGACCTGAGTCAAAATCAAGAGTTGGATGCTTAACCGACCGAGCCACCCAGGCACCCCATTAAAAACAAAGCTCTTAAACAGGTTTCAGATTTTTATTCTAGGCCAGGGGCTGGCAAACTGTTTCTGTAAAGAACCAGATAGTAAATATTTCAGGCTTGCGGGTCACAATGCCTCTGTCAGAACTATTCAACTCTGCTGTTGTAGCATGAAAGCAGTCATAGACAATACATAAATAAATTAGTGTGCTTGTATTTACGGGCACTGCATTTATGGACACTAAAATGTGTTCCAATAAAGCTGTATTTATGGACACTGAAATGTGAATTTCAAATAATTTTCACTTGTCATGAAATATTCTTCTTTTGATTTTTTTCAACCATTTAAAAGTGTAAAAAAATCATTCTTAGCCCACAGGCTATACAAAAATAGGCCACAGGCCAGATTTGACCTGCAAGCTATAGTTTGCTGACCCCTGATCTAGGTAAACTGCCCTTTAGAATGTTGTCAATACCAAGAGGTGTCCTAAGTATCCACAAAATAAAATCCAAACATCTTTGTCTAACATACCAAGCCTTTTGTTATCTGACCCAAATCTCTTCTCCCACTACCATGCTCCAGCCATCTTCCATCTAGGTCTATCTGGTTTTTCATCATTCCAGAATATACCATGGACTGTCATTATCACCATGCCTGTTCTTTCCCCACCAATTCTATGTGGTAAAAACTCATTCATGTCATGGGCGCCTGGGTGGCTCAGTCGTTAAGCGTCTGCCT
The DNA here is from genome assembly GCF_009762305.2 of Zalophus californianus. Lineage (NCBI taxonomy): Eukaryota > Metazoa > Chordata > Mammalia > Carnivora > Otariidae > Zalophus > Zalophus californianus. Next base: position 117,824,626 of record NC_045612.1, on the reverse strand, counting down.
TCGGCTCAGGTCATGATCCCGGGGTCCCGGGATCGAGCCCCACATCGGACTCCCTGCTCCGCGGGAAGCCTGCTTCTCCCTCTCCCACTCCCCCTGCTTGTGTTCCCTCTCTCGCTGTGTCTCTCTCTGTCAAATAAATCTTTAAAAAAAAAAAAAAAAAACCTCATTCATGTCTTAACGTACGGCTCCCATACCATGTTCTCCATGAAAAATTCCTTGATGCACTCCTTCCCCTGGTGAGAACAAATCCTTCATGTCCTTCAGGTTCGTGGGTGCCCTTTGTATGTACCTCACCTGTGACATATGTGTTAGTGTCATATATCATGCTGTTTTTGTCTATATTCTAATCAGATGGTCATCTCTGTGGGGGAGGAAAAATGTGTATTATTCATGGCTATATAGCCCCTCAGAGCCATTTCTTAACACATTGCCTTGTACGTAGCAGGTGTTCAATAAATACTTGTTAACAAATGGGTTTGTTAATGTATTCAGACACATGATCAGAGTGACTTTAAAATATGCTAACAGACTTCTATCCTTGTTCTCTTTAAGCCCTGATCAGGAGGGGATCAGGAGCTTTCCTCTGAAAAGGGGACAATACCTGAAGAGCTACCAAATGTTCGGGACAACTTGCCATCTGAGCCCTTTTGCTGGCAGCAGGTGGACAGAGCTTCCAATGCTTCTGAGATAAGAGTCGCGTCACAAGGGAGTATTTCATGGAATCCTAGAAAGTAGAACTTTGGGGAACTTTAGAAATCACCTAATCCCACAAATCTGTGTGAAATGAGGTGGAGCTCAGAAAGAAGACTGAACCTACTAACGGCACCCCCTGGGACACAACCCTGAGCCAGAGTTTGTTCAATTCCACTTTGTTGAATATGCATTTTCATTCCTTACAGGTAAGTATCTAGAAGTGGAATTGCTAAGACAAAAGTAGGTGTGTGTTTGGGGGGGTTGTTTTATTTTGTTTTCTAGAGAAGGAAAGAGAGAGCAAGCGAGCACGGGGGTGGGGGGGGCAGAGGGAGAGGGAGAATCTTAAGCAGGCTCCACACCCAGCATGGAGCCTGATACGGGGCTCACGACCCTGAGATCATGACCTGAATGGAAATCAAGAGTCGGACGCTTAACCTACTGAGCCACCCAGTGCCCCAGTGGGTGTGTAACTGTATCAGAAAACTAAACTGTTCTCCCAAGCCTCTGTACCATTTCACATTTCCACCAGTAATGTATGAGGGAATTCAATTCCTTTGCACCCTTGCCACACATGGTATGGTCAATGATTTTACCGTTAGCCATTCTGGCGGGTAGTGGTATTCCCTGGAACCATAGCAGAGGTTCTAGGGAGCATCTCACACGTTTTATTTTGCATTTAATTAACATTTTCCTGTTGACTAGTGATGTTGAACACTTTTTCATGTGCTTATTGACTGCTCGTATAGTATCCTTAGTAAAGTGTCTGTTTAAGTCTTTTGCCCACTTTTTTATTGAGCTCTGTCCTTTTATTGGGCTATAGGGGTTCTATAGCCTGCCATATTTTAAAAAGAGCCTTGCAAATAGTTTTTAGAACATTTGACCAGAATAAATGTATTTTGGCTCATGGTATTTTATTAACATCTCACCCACATATACAATTTACGCCCCATATCATATTCCTAAGCAGTGATACAACTTACATTTCTTTGCTCACTAAACTGACGCATACTTTCAACTTGCAGCTGAAGCACTCAATTTCTGCCACAGATTCCTACAAAAAAGCTGCAATATTCCAATCCAATATATGAAAATAGATGTGAACTAAATTGAATTTCTCATATTGTCACCAGGCCCGTTGACCAAAAGCTATTTGATTTGCAAAGCCCTTCCTGGGTAGATGGGTCAGTGTTTATTTTCATGGATTTTGCTGTTCTAAATCAAATCAACCAACAGGCCTTTATTGAGTGCTCTAAGTCATCTCTGTAAGGCATTTCATGCATTACATATTAAATTCCAGTTCACAAATTCAATTCCTCTTTTTTGACCCAAGTTTTATTTGTGTTCTTTTGACAGCCTGTATTAAGCCTTTTCATCATTTTTAGCAGCCAGATGTCCAAATAGGAAAGCAAATTATTTCCCTGAAATTCGACATCATCAGAATTCCAGTGCAAGTAACAATAATAACACTAATAAAACCTCAAATTTTTGTAATAATTCACAGCATGTGCATACAATTCAACTACACCTTACTACTACCCCATAGGGTAGAAATCACCTTTCTGTTTCACTGGTAACAGAAATTGTTTCAGGAAGTAAAGAAACTTCTCTGAGGTCATGTAGCTATTGACTAGGAAGGAGAAAAATCTGAACCCTTGTGTTATAAAAGAGCCCACTGGTCTTTCCACATTGTGAGGAATATTTTCCAAAGTGGTGTCTATTCCAAAATTAGACACAAAGTAACAAATGTAATTCCTACTAAGTGCTGCTATAAATCAGGTAACCCGGGAATTTGGCTCCTTTTTCAGCCCATGTCAACATATTTTAGTGACCTCATTATTTAAAAAGAGAAGTCAAAGAATCAGAAAAGCACAAGGAAATTACAGATCAGTTGAAGTCACACCACACAGTTATTTGGAACATTTAGACATCCTTCCAAATTGCTCACTCCCAATTTCCCCTCCACTTTGTCTCTCATGGTCTACCCACCTACACACACACACACACACACACACACACACACACACACACACACACACCCCTACACCTACACACACACACACACACACACACACACACACACACACACACACACACACACACACACACACACACACACACACCCCTACACCTATGTGGAATTATTGAGGTCATGCACCTATATATCTTTATTGCCAAGGGTCCTTCACCAGTCTTATCAGAGGTTCCCGGGAGCACCTCATACATGATGGGGAGCCCACTCTACTCCAGCACCCCTGTTACCTGGCCAACCTGCTGCCTCCCTCTTACAGAGTACTGCGAGTTGGGTCTTGGCTCTGCAGGGCGTGGCTATCCTTGCTGGGTGACCACTGCTGCTTCCTAACTTTCCACAAAGGAACGCTATCATCCCATCACTCTCCTCATCACAAGTGAGGTACACACCCTGTTCCAGATCTCTCATCAGCACATCACAAACCAGGCTAGGCCTTTTCCCAAGACTTCCCTGTAAAGCTAGTGATAATCCAAAGAACATTTAAAAAAAAAATCATTTGATAGCAGTACCCAAATGAAGACCCATCTTCAGAGTCCCTCAGGAGGGTAGTTCTCAGCCTTGCTCCCAGCCTCCACATGGCATATGACACCTCCCACCATGAGGAGCATGTCTAATCCTGACCCTAGGTTTCAGAAAGAGAAGAGTTGCTGATCACGAGGAAAACTGACGTGCTATGTAGGCACAAACACTTATTCCACCACAAAGATGTGGTCCAACCATATGGCCTCAACAGAAGTCAGATGACACCTGCTAATGGAAAAGTCCATTGGGCATCAAGCGTGAGAATATGGGCACATCCACTGACTGACCCTGGGCCCGCTGGACTCTTAAGAAACCCATGTAAAACTTGTCTGAAATCCGCCTCCTGGCATCAGCTTAAAGGCATCCTATCACGTCCTATCAGCCTACCTCCTGTGGTGACCAGACAATTGTACTCATGACCTGTCTCATTTGGTGGATTTCCTCCTTTTTGCTCTGCATCTCACCCTTTTAATTTCTGTTCAGAGAGGCAGAGAGGTGGGCTGAGCTCACACCTGAGTAATGTAGCTCTCTTTTCATAGGCCAACCACAAATCCAGTTAATGGGACCACTTTCATTTTTTGTTTACCATTTATTACCTAAGTTCAGTTCCTCAAGTTCCCATTACTCAGTCTTCAATAAAACCACAGGGAAGAACAAAAAACTCAACAGTCCATTTCTGACTTGCTTCACCAAACTTGTCAGCTTTTTTTCTGAGTTCTTTAATACTCTCTGAGAATTAAAAATTACATACATATACACACACATTATACATGTATCTATGTTATTTTACTTAAATGGAATCATACTACAAGGACTGATTATTCCCACTCAATAATACGTCATGAACATCTTCCCATATCAATATAGATTTGTAACGTGTTTTCTAAAAGCTAAACACTTCTCTATTGCATTTATCTGCCATAATATTTTTAATCAGTTCCAATCAATGTACATTGAGGCCATAGATCAGGATTCTTTGACCACAGGTGATAAAACCAAATTCAAATTAATTATGCAAAATGGGGAATTTGTTGGCTAATATAACTGAAAATGTAACGGGCAGATCAAGAATGATTACTCAGGCTGAAATATTAAGGACTGATCTCTAATGATCTCTCACTCTGCTCATCTCTGCTTCACTTTGCCTTCTGTTATTTATTATCTTTTCTCCCATGTTGCTAAGGGAGAAAAAGGTGGAGAGCCATGATAAAGAGACTTTCTAAGAATCTTATGGCATGGGGGAAGGGAATTCCTCAAGGTAACATCAGACTGCATTTATCAGATAAAGATAAAATAACAATACCAAAAGCTGATAAAGAAAGCACTAGAAAACTATAGCCTAATCGCTTCAAATGTGATGTAAAAATATTACATATCCTAAAAAAAATTCTACCAGCATGTGAATAGGACATCTTAACTAGTTTTCATTCTAGAAATTCAAGAATTTTTTCAATATTTGGATATCAACAATTATAAATTACAATTACTATATTGAAAGGTCAAAGAAGAAAATACCTATTAGGTCAAGAAAGAAGAGAAAAACAGGATGAGAAAAGGCCACTAGACTCCCATCTGAGTCAGTTAACCCTTTAAAAAAAAAAAACTGGGAAATTGGAACCTGTGCACACTGTTGGCGGGAATGCAAAATGGTGCAGCCACTATGTAAAACAACACAGTGGTTCCTCAAATAATTAAAAATAGAACTGCCATAGGATCCAGCAACCTCACTTCTGGGTACATATTCTAAAGAATTGACATCAGGATCTCAAAGAGATTGAATACTCCCATGTTCACTGTAGCACTATCTGTAATAAGATGTTTCTAAGATGTAGAAACAAACTAAATGTCCATCCACAGATGACTGGATAAGGAAAATGTGATATGTACACACGAGAAAAAACTATTCGGCCTTGTTAAAGTAATTAAACAGGGAGGGGCACCTGGCTGGCTCAGTGGAGCATACCAACTCTTGATCTTGGGGTTGTAAATTCAAGCCCCACTTTGGTGTACAGATTATTTTAAAAAATAAAAAATAACTGTCAAATAAATAAAATCTTAAAAAGAAATCAAGGTCACCTGGGTGGCTCAGATGGTTAAGCGTCTGCCTTCACCTCAGGTCATGATCCCAGGGTCCTGGAATCGAGCCCCACGTCGGGCTCCTGGCTCAGCGGGGAGCCTGCTTCTCCCTCTCCCTCTGCCTCTCCCCCTGCTCATGCTCTCTATCTCTGTGTCTCAAATGAATAAATTAAAAAAAAAAATCTTTAAAAAAAAAAAGAAAGCAAAACTGAAGAATCCCCAATTACAAACAGCCAACTAGGCTTTCCCAAATAAGGTAACCACTTAAGCTACAGCCAATCAAATAATCTCTTTGGTACCTGGCTGGCTCAGTAGGTACAGCGTACGACTCTTGATATTGGGGTTGTGAGCTTGGGCCCCACGTTGTGGGTAGAGTTTACTTTAAAAAATATATACGTGCGCGCGCGTGCGCGCGCGTGTGTGTGTGTGTGTGTGTGCTTTGCTTCTGCATCTGCTCCGTAAAAGCCTTTCCCTTAGTTAGCTCCTGTTGGTGGGGTTCCCCCAACAATTTCACTGTGAGGCATGTTTGCTCAAACAGCCTTCAAAAAGAAGGAAATTCTGCACTGTGCAACATAATGAAAACATTGTGGCAAGTGAAAATAAGCCAGACATGGAAAGACAAGTTTCGCGGGATTCCATTTATAGGAGGAATCTAAAACACTCCATTTCATAACCTCAAAGACTGGAATGATGGTTGCCAGGAATTGGGGGTCAAGGGAATGAGGAGGCATTAATCAAGAGACATAAAATTTCAGTTAAGGGAGATGAATAAGCTCTAGAGATCTGCTGTACAACGTTGTATCTGTAGTCAACAATAATGTACACTGAAATGTTAAGAGGATAGAAGTCATGTTCAGTGTTCTTACCACAAGAGGAAAAAAAAAAAAAACTTTCCAGGAAAGCTGACCCGACAATTTCTGCTTATCTCTTATTGAGCCTCCCTCATCTCCAAGGAATGCTGCAAAATACAATGTATTTGAGAGGCTGGACACATTCTTGTTCCCAATAAGCAGGGGGTTCTGTTACTGAGAAAGACAGGAAGAATTGTCAAGGAGAGGTGTCTGCCCTTAATTTCTTTTTATGTACTTGAACTGTCCACAGAGAGGTTATACTCTTCCACTATTATCCCATTTCTTGCAAAACATTTTTTTGTCATATTTCTTCTTATGTGAATTGTGATATAATGGCTTCTGACAGTTACATCTTTGTTGTGGATTTTACCCTTCATTGTTTTAAAATGACCCTTTTTGTCCTACTAAATGCTCTTCAATCTCTAATGAAACCCTATTTGCTTTGTATTTGCCTAACATATTTCCCCACATTCTTTTATTTTTAATCATTCTGATTCTTTGGTATACATTTCTCTCTTACATTCAGCATATAGTTTTTTCTTGCACAGAGCATGTACTTTTGTTTTTTAAACACCCATCTTGGAGCTTTATCTTATAATATATAAACTCTTTTCCATTTAATAAGAAAAATGTTTGATTATAATCTTTCCATGGTATTTACTTTTTAAATGCTTTTTTGACATTTCCTTTTATTTTTTTTTTACATAATTATTCTTTTGTTAGCTCTTAGTCCCTCCCTGGTAAGTTTATAGTTATATATTTTATTTTAAATTATAATTTTAACAAACACACATCACCTATATAAAATACATTAATTTTAAAAATGTTAAATGGAAATGGAACGATATCTTTTAATAATTTTGTGGGAGATGAGGGAAAATTCTAACTCCCCTCACCGCCCCCAGTTGTGTGACTGCCTCTATGATTTTTAACCCAATTACTTATATTAAAATTGTTTGTTTATATCAGTGTATCAGGTAAATTTAGATTCAGCTGCAACCTAGAGGCTTTAATGGCTTAAACAAGTAATGCTCCTCAGTCATGCTTGCTAAGGGCCGCTCACACCTCAGCTCTGCCCTGGTCTGGTCCTTAGAATCTTCTCACACGTTTAGTCATCTCGTGCCAGCCTCACATGCAGGAAAAAGTGTTGTTGGCTCCAAAGTTTTCTCAACTTTGATTTTATTGTACCTGGTCACTGTTCTCCGGACGCTTGGGAAAGAGTTAGGGTCTTTCCTAGTTTCCAGGTGAGGTTTGGAGTTAAAATTGCGTTGTGTACATTTCGGTAGGTATTGATTGGAAGGTGGAGGTATACAGGCCTGTTCTAATGTATTTTCTAGAAATCATCCTCCATTTACTTTTCATAAAGTAGTATCTCTTTATTGTTAAAAATTTGGAAAATACTCAAGTCATAAAGAAATAAATCACATTATTTTTACATGTTAGTGTATTTCTGTCCAGTATTTCATGTATGTGTATGGAAGTGTGACGGAAGGAAGGGGGATAGAATGTTTTCTGCTTTTTGTTTTGTTTACAATATTGTAACCCTTGTATCTTCCTTTTTCACTTATTTCACTATAAACACTTCCTATGCCATCCTACATTCTTTCAAAATATTTGAAAGCTACCTAAGATTTTACTATATAGATATACCAGAATTTCTATAACCATCTGTCTTTAAATGTCTTTCATTTCTAATTCTCTGCCATAATAGTGTTACAATGAACATTGTTTTCCAAAAATTCATGCTTACATTCCAATCATGTCCTTAGAATATATTCCTGGGAAATGAATATCCAGCTTTTTGAGGCACATTTCCAATCTGTCTTCCAGAAAGGTTGACGAATTTGGACTCCCAACATCTATTTTATAAGTAGCTATTTAACTACATTCTTACCACTACCAAGTATTATGTGTTGGGGGAGGGGGGGAATCACATTTTTGGATAGGCAAAAAAAAAATCCTTATTGTATAAATCACATGTACAGCACTTGGCCACTAATGACGTACATGTTTTCCATTTGTATTTCTTATTTTCTGAGTTTTATTTCTAGGGCCCATGTTTTTCAATAGGGACTCCAATGTTTCATTGAGTTCTTTCTTTGGTCTTTTCCACCCTTACTCTTCAAAGGTAAAGTACATCCAAATTACATGTTGCCAGAAAACCTTCAGTATTTTATTCTATAATCTAGAGAGGGGAAAGAAGGCAATCAATTTTTCAACAGCAACTTTTCTCATTCTCTTCCAGAGCCAGAGGCATATTACCCTGAACACCGAGCCGTTGTCTTTATGAAAGCAAAATGTGCATTCCATCCGTGGACACGAGGGAGAAGCTAATTGGCTTGCACCAGAAAACGACTGTATTTAATCTTCTCAGATAAAAGGATATGAACTAAACTCAGGCGCTTCAGATTTGCTCAGCAGACTCCTTAAGAAGTTTCCAATCACGGAAGAAGTTTGTTCTTGCTTATCTTTATTTGAAAGAGATCCCGACAAGGACAGGAACTGATTTGGGAGATGAAATCCTAACGCCTCCAAACAGGAATGTTATTAACAATCTGTTATGACTAGTCAAGCATGGGAACCAACCAATCACGCGGATGCCGTAAACAATGTTTCCTCCAGCCACGTGGGTGTGCAGCCATCCTGCCGAAAAGCAGGCTCCTCTCATAGAATGAGACCTAGCCAGGGGACTTCAGCTACTTTCTCTTCCTTTAGAGCCTATGAGTCTTCTTTCAGTTGGTATTCTACCATCAGTTTAAAACCCGCAAGCATATTGAAAGAAAAATTACTGGGGGCACCTGAGTGGCTCAGTCAGTTAAGTGTCCCACTCTTGACTTCGTCCCAGGTCATGATCTCAGGGTCGTGAGATCGAGCCCTGCCTGGGGCTCCAGGATGGGTGTGGCACCTCAAGATTCTTTCTCTCTCTCTCTCCCCCCCCGCCCCTCCCCCCACACAAATTCACGCTTAAGTGTGCGGGTGCGCTCTCTCTAAAATAGATAAATCAATCAAACTGGAATTTTGGAGTGGAGGAATTAAAAGAGGTGGAAATAGATGAAATAATTTCGGGCAAGTATCCAAATTCAGTATCTATAATTGAATATTTATAAAAGCATAATTACTAGAAAAGGTTACACAGAGGCCATTATCGAAGAGACTGGAGAACCAACTGAAAATTCAAGGATTAGAGGTTCTGTGTAGAGGTGCATCGGGGACACTAAGAGGAAGCTAGGTGCTCATGCCCATAAATAATAATGGGTTCCTCTGTAATTTAGAAAAGTTAAGAAACCTTTCAGAATGTCAAAAAAAACTAATTCCTCAAACTGAAAACCAACTGAAACAAATGAACCCAGTTATATATCAAACTGACATTATAACCATAGAAAATAATTATTTCAAGTGTCTCTAAAACACAGCATTTTCTTTTCATCCTTCAGGGATACAGTATAAGAAAAAGAGAAACGCAAAAAAAAAAAATCTTGAATTTTATTCAGTAGTTTTATGGTTAGTGGTAATCTGTATTGCTATTTTGAAACCATTTTTGTATATTAAAGAATAAAATAAATGATAGAATCCAAGATTTGTCAGTGTAAGAGAAAAGAGCCCTAAGTATAAAACCAAAGAAGAATGCTGTAAAAATCAATATAAACTCAGGGCGCCTGGGTGGCTCAGTTGTTAAGCGTCTGCCTTCGGCTCAGGTCATGATACCAGGGTCCTGGGATCGAGCCCCGCATCGGGCTCCCTGCTCAGCGGGAAGTCTGCTTCTCCCTCTCCCACTCACCCTGCTTGTGTTCCCTCTCTCGCTGTGTCTCTCTTTCAAATAAATAAATAAAATTTTTTTAAAAAATCAATATAAACTCATTGCACGTGTGTGTGTTCTAAAGCTGTCTGCTGATAAAGACATGCCAGAAACTATGATTCCTAAATGCCATTAACTACTAAAAAGAAGCAGTGCTCTTTAGAGAAAGAGTGGTTTCTAGATATGGGATATGGAAAATGCTAGGTGAACACGGGATGGCCTGTTGAGCTAGAAAGCAAGCAAGGAAGTGCTCAAAGACTAACTGGATTTGGGGCTAAGAATCGAACAGTAGAATAAAGATATATACTTAAAGAATGCAAACAAATTTTCATAATATTCTAATCAAAATTAGCTGGCCCGTTTATAAACCTCTATTGCAATAAATGGAAATCACATGCCTTCTGAAAAATGTGGCTATCGCTGATTGAAACGCATTAACTATATTAAAATCCACGGGTCTGTACGAAGAAAACAGCAACAAAAGACTCATTTGCCATCACTGAGGGAGAATATTACACCTCCTCCTTACTTTGGAATTTGTATTGAAGAAAACATTTATTCTGGTTTGCAAGAGGAATTATGTTTCAGTGTAATCAAATAGACACGGCTGATGAGAAAGCTCTTTCTCAAAGTAGAATGACAGCTGATGAATGTAGAACGAATGACTGATTTAGAAAACCACCAATCAGTAGCCTCTTACGTAGTCCTTCGTTAGGGCAAGGATTAACCACAGATGTGAAAACCATTAGGTAAATTGTTAATGGGGAATTGGATCATCACATGGTGCCAAAGAATCACCCCAGAGATTACAAACAGCTTGCGGGGGCGGGGTGGGGGGAATGTAACTTTACAAGGGAGGGATCAGGCTGTCACCACTTTAACCCAGTGATCAATCAGCATTTTCAAATAATAATGGGACAATCAGACCTTATGAGCCCCCTGAGGTGATGTGGTAGGAAATACACACCATCACTTATGAAGTATTCTGCACAATAAATGTTTCATGTGCACTGAACCAAGCTGGAAGCTCGGACTTCCATTTAGAGCAAGTCCAGGGCACAGCGGGACAAGAGAAATGACCCCACGAGGTAAAACGTGAACAAGTCCAGGAAATGGAACTGTTATGGAACTATTGTTTGAAGCAGAGCTTCACGTTGGACCCTACGAACCATCAAAGGCTTTGGACAAACACCAACAATCTCCACACGATGGAGGCTGGAACTCATGAGCAGAGGGTTCTACAGTATGATGTGTGCACAGAAAGCATCATGGGTGAAATTACAAAAAAGGGACTCCCTTTCATGAGAGGCCTTGCAAGCAGAGGGAGTCCGGGAATCCTGGACTCAGGAAAGTGCTAAACAAGTACTGTATCATTGGGTGCCTCTGCTGATAGCACCTGACAGGCTCGTGGGCCGTTGAGACCATGTGAAGCAGCATCTGCTAAGGGGAGGGAGAGACACCAATCCCAGGCAGCAGGAAACCTGGAGAGACCCAGCAAATGCCTGTTGGTGGGCAATTCTTCCCGTCTCCTTAGGGGATCATCCCTTAGGGATAAACCCTAAGTCCCCTATGGGGGCCTCTTCAGGTCAATGGGGGAAAAAGAGAAAGAGAGAGAGAGAGAGAGAGAGACAAATGGGACCTGGCAGTTTCTGGTCCCATTTATAAGGAACTTGGAAGTCACCAATCTATCCAACAAGTGAAAAACTGAACAAACTGAAAAATCAACTCTTCTTAGATCCGTAAGAGAAGTAAGGTCACAGGGCAAATCCCCAAATCGGAGAGACAGGCAAATAAAGAGAATCAGCACTTACCGGAGCAGAAGCAAGATCCGCAGCCTGCACAGGAACCCGTGTCAGAGCAGGGAAAGCGGAAGTTTAACAGACCAGCAGCCAGAAGCTTCCGGCGCACGAATCCAAGAGTTACAAACTCCAGAGGGACCCACTCATCGAAGGGCCCTCACCCTTTTGTGAGTTTTAACTCCAGGAGCTAGACCAGGATCCCACAGTAAATTTCGGAGAAAAATCCCCTCGGGCTTCCAACAGGGAGAGGGGGAAGGGAACCATTTTGAAATACACAAGAGTGCTCTGTTTTTAACAAAGTCTACCCTCCGGAGGTCATTTAACAGGAGCCCAGAAGACCTGGGAGAAGGGAAATACCCGACTCCATCCAGCTCACTCTAGCCATCCTGTTCCCCCAGGGGAGGAAGGGGAAACTGAGAAAGACTTGTGAAATTCATCGTCCAGAGGCACAGGCTCCCTAGAGATTAAGACCTAATCCTAGGACTATAAAACACTTCCCCACCCCCACACTGTATCACCAAATTACTAAAGGCTTGTTTTTTTTTTTTTAAGATTTTATTTATTTATTTGAGACAGAGAGAGCACATGAGAGGGGGGAAGGTCAGGGGAAGCAGCAGACTCCCCGCCGAGCGGGGAGCCCGATGCGGGACTCGATCCTGGGACTCCATCCCGGGACTCCAGGATCATGACCTGAGCGAAGGCAGTTGCTTAACCAACTGAGCCACCCAGGCGCCCAAGGCTTGTTTCTATCAGCTTCTTTTACCTGGTACATTACGTCTGGCTATCGAGAAAACCTAAGAACGCATACTAAAAGACAAAAAACACAGTCTGAGGAGACAGAGCAAGCAACAGAAAAAGACATGGCAGGGATGTTGGAGTAACCAGACCGGGAATTCAAAACAACGATGATTAATATGCTAAGGGCTCTAATGGACAGACATCATGCACGAACAGATGGGCAATGTAAGCAGAGAGATGGAAATCCTAAGAACCAAAAAGAAATGCTACAACTCAAAAACACTGTGACAAATGAAGAATGCCTTTAATGCGCTTATTAGTAGACTGGACACAGCTGAGAGAGGCATACTGCGCTATTTAGGGGTGAGCTGTCAAAATGTCTTTCAGTTACTCGAAAATACTCTGCACAAATAGATGAAGCAAATATGGGAAAAAATAGATGATGGATGTCCATTATATTTCTATTTTTGTTTGTTTGAAAAATGTATGTATATTCCAATAAATGTTTAATGAGCTCAAGCATGCAGATTTAATTATATATTTTAAAGATACATCAATATATACTATATTTTAATTATATTTATATTTAATGATATATAAATATAAAAGAAAAGAGTTAACTGTATTATCATTTTCTACCAAGCACTAAATGATTCCAAGTAAGCTGAAGACTTTAATTAAAACAGCATCAGTAGAAGTCTGAGCAGGACCTGAAATTAATAAATGTGCTAATCGGAGAGCCCTACTGAGAACCTTCACTCATTTGGATTTAACTGCGGCATCCATTATTTCTAATAGAAGATTTAATATTTGTACAGCACTGTGTTTTTGTAGCTTTGTTTTAAAACATTATCGAAATACTGAAAAGTAAATATCCTAGGCCCCCATCAGCCTGCCCAAGAAGGAAAACAACAGCAGGCTTTCTTTCCAGAATTTTTCTGCGCAGATTCCTTGTTAGATTACTACACTGATAATTACCCCCCTTGCTTTTTCATTTTTAGTGTCTGTTTAATTTTTAGCTTTTGACTTGAACATTTGTAGCTTCAGATTTTACCTTTCAGTTTTGACTTTTTTTAGGGAAGACTTCAAACACTCAAGTAGCAAAAGAAGAGTATATTGAAACCCCATGTACCCAATCAACCCAAACAGTTGTCTTAAACTCAGGGTCAGTCTTGTCTCATCTGTGTTCTCCTTCCTGCCCAGAGGTGAATACACTGTTACCTTCGTAATCTATAGATGGTTATGAAGCAAATCCCAAACACCAGATTACTTCCCCCAGAATGTTTCATTAGGCTACTCTGAAATATAAAGGCTCTCCTTTAAATATAACTTCGACATCATTACCAAACTTAAAAAAATAATTATTTAGTATTATCAGAATTTCCAGTCAGTGTTCAAACGTCCCCCAGTGACTTATAAATGCACTTTTAAAGTTGATCCATCATAAGGATTCGAAGTCCACGCATTGCATTTAGTTGAAATCTTAGTCCCATTAGTCCTTATATGCGGTTTGGTTTGGTTTTGTTCTTAAAGATTTTATTTATTTTATTTTGAGAGCGAGAGAGAGCACGTGAGCAGGGGGAGGAGGCAAAGGGAGAGGGAGACAGAGAAGCCCAAGCCTGCTCTGCAAGGAGCACGGAGCCCGACGCAGGGCTCGATCTCACCACGCTGAGATCATGAGATCATGACCTGAGCCAAAGCAAGAGATAGACATGGAATCGACTGCAGAGTTTGCCATTGTACAGGTGTCCCATAACAGATTTTACCTAGTCACCTGTGATGGATGGTGAGGCTTTTTTTCAGCCGCTTACTGTTATAAATCATGCTGCAGTAAATAATCTCAAATATATAGCTTTGCGTGTGTGTGTGTGTGTGTGTGTGTGTGTGTGTGTGTGTGTGTATGGAAAAAAAATTCCTATACAAGGAATTGTTGGTTCACATGGCATGGGACTTTGCAATTTTGATGGAAACTAACAAATTGTCCTCCAAAGAGACTGCCCCAAAGGTATACCAGTTTTCCCACACCCACACCAACATTGGTGTGATCTAAAATTGTGTGCCGGGGCGCCTGGGTGGCTCAGTCGTTAGGCGTCTGCCTTCGGCTTGGGTCATGATCCCAGAGTCCTGGGATCGAGCCCCATATCGGGCTCCCTGCTCCGCAGGCAAGCCTGCTTCTCCCTCTCCCACTCCCCCTGCTTGTGTTCCCTCTCTCGCTGTGTCTCTCTCTGTCAAATAAATGGATAAAATCTTTTAAAAAAATTTAAAAAATAAAATAAAATTGTGTGCCATTATAAGAGGTGAAAAATGGTAAATATTGTTTTATTTTCATTTTCTTAACTAGGAGCAAAACCTTATCCTTTTGTTTATTTATAAGACATTTGTTCGTCATTTTCTATGAGCTAACTCTGTGACCTTTGACCAGTTTTTCTATTGAATTGTTGGTCTTTTCATATTGATTTACATGACCAGTTTATAGAACAGGGAAATGAGTTCTTCTGATGTGTGTTGCAAATATCTTTTTCTTGTTTGCCTTTTATTTGTGGTATTTCTTGATATACAGGATTTTTTCCCAAAAAATCCACGTGCTTTATTTTATCCACTCCATGATAATAAAATTTCTCCTATGTTTTCTCTATACACAGGGTATCAGAATTTCCAAAGGCTTCTGCATGTGTTATCTCGTTTGTAACAAAGAAAGAGTGGCAAGAGTTGGCTAAGTGACTCAGCTCACATCTCTCATCTTCATTGTGTGCCCTTGCCTGGTAAACGTTGATAAATGCCCAAGCCTGTGTTTTCCCCCCAAATTCATCTTGGGTGTGCTCTACAAGAAATGAATACTTTGGTCAAATCATTTTTAGAAATACTGGGTAACTTCCCAGATGGCCTCTATTCTCCCTTATTACGTTTAGGGATATAACTGAGAGCAATTGAAGGAATTGGTGAATAGTGGTATTTTTCCTGAATATTAATAGAATTTCCAACAGTGGCTAATTGAGGAAGGCATTCAATAGAATTGGTTACCTCAAAAGTCCTTCTAAAACGAAAGCAAAAACAATGTTTAATGGGAGAAGCTAGAAGTCGGGTTTGTTTGCCCCTTAATGTATAATACTGGATAATGGAGGAGATAATTTAAGTCCCTTTCACGGACAAATGGTGCTGAGAAAAAATAAATAGTCAGAGGTCAAATGAGTTGTCCAAGGTCACTCATGGAGTAAGTGGTGGAGCCAGGATTCATATCCAAATTTCTCAGTTTGGACTGCAGCCAGTATTCCGTTTTCTCAGAAGAATAATCCAGAAACCAGAGAGGATATTAATGTGAGGCAAAGTATACACTGAAAGTAAATTTGGGGTGTCATTGAGCCTCATTTATCTTGAAAGACAGTAGTTTCTGCCTCTAATACAAACTACTTTGCTTATATAACCCATGAAACATTTATTTATTAGAACTTACTGGTTTTCCCATGGACTCTCCTCCTTCCCACAGTCGTCCAGGCATCACGCCGTGCCCTCTCAGCAACAGCTGCTTGGTATTTGTTGAATGAACTCTCACTGCTCCTCAAAACCTCGAAGAAAATTCAGTGGTTGATTGTCACTTATGAATCTTGATTTTATATGTACATGCACACGTATTTTAAGATACCCACATCAGTAAAAGAACCTCTTTTCTATTGTGAATCATTTGACTAAAGAGAAGTTGCCATCATTAA
Organism: Zalophus californianus; assembly: GCF_009762305.2. Lineage (NCBI taxonomy): Eukaryota > Metazoa > Chordata > Mammalia > Carnivora > Otariidae > Zalophus > Zalophus californianus. Next base: position 117,808,415 of record NC_045612.1, on the reverse strand, counting down.
AATGAAACCCAGAGCCTAAGCTGAGCCGAAGAAATAAAACACAGATTTTCCTTTTTAATAACCAAAACTAGTATACGTATATATACACAACGTATAAATAAAATATAGAATCCCACAACCCCAAGAGTATATATATCTCAGCCCACTAAAATCTTATGTGCAAACTATAATTGTAACAACTTTTACCGAACATTCTCCATATGCCAGGCACTGGATTAACACCTTATTTGGATCATCTCATTTCATCCTCATAACAACCTTTTAAGTTAGATATCAGCACTAACTATCAAGCTGTGCGAAGACATGAGGGAACTTTCAATGCACATTACTAAGTGAGAGAAACCAATCTGAAAAGGCTGCATACTGTATGCTTCCAACTATCTGACATTCTGGAAAAGGCAAAACTATGGAGACCATAAAAAGATCAGTGGTTGCCAGGGGTTAGAAGGGAGAGAGGGATGAATAGGTAGGGCACAGAGGATTTTTACAGCATTGAAAATACTCTGTATGATACTGTAACGATGGATATATTTCATTATGCATTTGTCCAAATCCATAGAATGTACAACAGCAAGGGTGAACCCTAATGTAAACTATGGACTCTGGGCAATAATGATGTGTCAGTGTAGGTTCGTCAACTGTAACAAATGTCCCACTCTGGTAGGGGATGTTGCTAATGGGGGAGGCTGTGCATGTGTGGGCCAGGGGGTATATGGGAAATTTCTGTACCCACTGCTCAATTTTCCTGTGAACCTAAAATTGTTCTAAAATTAAAGTCTAATAGGTGACGGGGATTAAAGAGTACACTTGTCATGATGAGCACTGAGAAATGTATCCAATTGCTGAATCACTGTATTGTATGCCTGAAACTCATATAACACTGTATATTAACAATACTAGAATTAAGATAAAAAACTTAAAAAATTCTATAGCACATGCACAAAAAAATTAAAATTAAAACCAAAGTCAATTTAAAATTGCAATATAGGGGCACCTGGGTGGCTCTGTCCGTTAAGCGTCCAGCTCTTGATTCCGGCTCAGGTCCTGATCTTGGGGTCAGGAGATCAAGCCCCACATCGGGCTCCGCGCTCAGCACAGAGTCAAGTATGAGATTCTTTCCCCCTCCCTCTCCCTCCCCTTCTGCCTCTCCCCTGACTCGTACTCGCTCACTCTCTCTCTCTCTCTCAAATAAATAAATTTTTTTAAAAATGTAATATAAATTATAAGTTACATGATAAAATTAAGATAATCTAAAATAAAAATATATGTACATTTCAATCTTCTCTGATGCATCATAGTTTCGGTTCTTCCTGCTCTCTACATGTAACCTTCTTGCAGCATTCAACACACTGTATTTTAATCGTCCCGGTGGACCCCGAAATTGGGTAGTTTCATCAGGCAAGGAAACTTGGGCAGAAGGCCTCAGCAAAATCAGACATTATTAATATTTAACATGTATTAAACTTTATTGCTCTGAGTAGGCTGCTATAAATTGGCCTTGTAAGAGTTATACTTTCTGCCAGTGGACTATGCTTAAATTATAACATCAGAGCTAACATTTCAGAAAGGCTTCTTCACCCTTTGTGAATTGGAAAACCAAAAAGCTCTCCCCGACTTCACCCTCTCCCAACATACTGGCCCCTCTGATTCTCAGAAAAGGTACATCTGGGTGGATTTGCAGTCTGGGCTCCTGTCCTCCTGCAGGTCTGTGCATGCAGCCAAACAGCATGGAATCCACGCCTTCCCATGGTCTTTCTTCCCTCATTTCTCAGGAGTGGAAACCAAGAAGAGCCAGAGCTGTTGGCAAGGCCTGTGCCTCCTCCCAGCCCTCTTTCTCTGGTTCCCAGTTCCTTCCCAGCGTGCTCAAGCTTGCCTGCTATGTTTCCTCCTGCCCCCCTAACTGAGGCCCTGCCTCTCCTACTCCTCAGGGTCAGTTTGGATCTTCATGGTCAATAGGAATGGCAAAAGTGTTCATGAATGGTATGTGTAATGACATCGGCCATGGTTTATCCGGACACATCTTACAATCATAAAATGTTAAATCAGCTGGGTCAAGAAAAGAAAGATTTATTTGGGAGACACAATTGAGGCTCTTCAGATGTACTCGGTGCAGAAGGAAATAAATGGACAGAAACTTGGAATTCTAACTGCAAGTGTCTTGGATCTTCAGGGCAATTTAATAAGATAAACCCAGTGAGGCCTTGGGCTTTTTAAAAAGGAAAAATTGTAGAGATTATAGAGGTATACCACAATTATATGGACATTGTTCACATCATAATTACTTTCTCAGTTACTTTTCAGGTTCATGGTGAAATCTGGAAGAACCTATTTTCATCCACTATCCATAGTAAGTGATTATGGTTTCTTTTTAATGTCAAATGAAAGTAGATTAAAATGAAAAAGAGGTCTTCACTTCATTTGTATATATGGCATGTTGAAACAACGTTCACCTATAAGTAACCTAATAAACATGGAAGTCTTACTTCTAAGCGTATTATAACTAGAGATATCTCCACCACTCATGTTCCCAAATATAAAATGATCTAGAATATAAACATATCTGTTTTCATTTTTGTTACACCTTCTTGTGGCAGGTTATCTCATTTTGCTAAGATTTAAAGTCTTATGTGTACTTGAATAATTTATCCACAGGACTCTGCCAGGTAATAGGGGATCTTTCCTTCCCATCTTTGTATCCGGCTCTCCCTTTGGCAGAACCTTCAGTTAGTATCATAGGGAGGAAAAGGAGATTGATTCAGAGTATAAAACTCTAGATGAGTGCTTCTCAACCGGGGGTGATTTTGTCCCCCAGGGGACGTTTACAATATCTAAGGGGGGGGGTGCTATTGACTCTCGTGGACAGAGGTCATGGGTGCGGCTAAACATTCTACAAGACACAGGACAGCAAGGCAACCAGTTCTTCTCCAAAGCTTCTAGAAGCAGTGCAACCCTGCCATCGTCTTGATTTTAATCCAGTGACACCCATTTTAGACTTCTGACCTCCAGAACTAGGAGATAATAAGTTTGTGTTGTTTTAAGCCACTACCCTTGTGGTGATCCGGTACAGAAGCATTTTGAAAAGAATTCATACAGGAACAGGCAATTTACAAAACAGGAAACCTAAATGCCTAATAAATATAATTTAAAAACCCTCAAATTCAGAATTTAAGATGAGACGCTATTTCAAACGCATAAATCCAAAGGGCTGACAACGATGTGAGGTGAAAGTAAGTTTCATCCCTGCTGGCAGAAGTGAAAATGGACATAAGAATTTTGGAGAACAATCCGACAGCATTTATTATCATTAAAAACGTGCATGGCCTGGAACTCCACAGTTCCACTTTGAGGGATCAACCCCAAAGAAAAGTCCGGCACAGAAACATCAGGAGGGTTCTAGAATAAGGTGCACTGTAGCACCTTTTAATCACAAAACAACTGGGAAACACCCTAATTATTGGGCAATAGAGGAATTTATAAATATAGTATGCTATGTGCATAGATTGAACACGTTGCCTAGAATGAATACATGAACTATATGTTTCAACACAGATCTCCAAAACATACCACTGAGTAAATAGAGCAATTTGCAGTGTGATGTACATAGTACAATAGCCTCTGTGTCATTTTAAACATACACAGCACTATGATATGTTGTTCACAGATGTCTATCTGTGTGGTCAAACACGGAAACACGGACAGGGAGGGTGCACGCCCCTCTGTGCTGGAAGTTGACTCTGGAGAGGATGGGGGACGGGACCAGAAAGAGAACAAAGGGGATTTCGACTCCATCTGCGATGTTCTGCTCATCAGACACGTAAAAACACGAACATAAAAATAGCACACAAAACACCAACTTTTGTTCACAGATTTTTTTCCTACACTTTATTTCTCTTTTTGCCTTAAATTCTTCTAAAAATACAAGCACAAAAACCAAAACAATGGGGCGCCTGGGTGGCTCAGTCCGTTAAGCGTCTGCCTTCGGCTCGGGTCATGGTGCCGGGGTCCTGGGATCGAGCCCCGCGTCGGGCGCCCTGCTCCGCGGGAAGTCTGCTTCTCCCTCTCCCCCTCCCCCTGCTTGTGTTCCCTCTCTCTCGCTGTGTCTCTGTCAAATAAATGAATAAAATCTTTATAAAAAAAACAATGGACATTAAAAGGAGAAGGATCATCTTGAAATTGGTTTAGAATAAACCCTGGGTTAAAACTTGTGTTCAAAACTCATTAACTCACTTTGTCTTTCTGAACTCAGGAAGTATCTTGATGCATTAATTCAGACTTAATATCTTCAAGAATTAAATAGGTATGGGATTAATGGGGTAACGGAACAGGCGCTGGCTTAACGAATGGAATAACACAGGCATGGAATAACACCTGAGGATTTCTAAAATCCATATCATGTTTTCAATCAAGAAAAGTGCCTGACATGTATTGCCTGATTTTCCAAAGAACCCCATCAGTTAGGTAAGGCAGATCTTCTGAAGAGTCCTGTTTTCCAGGTGAAAAAATGGGAGGCCTAAAGAGGACAGTGACTTGTTCAAGGTTGGTAAGTGGTAAGAGCCAGAGCTTGGACGCATGTCTTCTGATTCTAAGCACCATGCTTTTTGTACTATGTCAACTACCTCCTGGGATGAGAAATGGCTTATCTAATAGCTGTTCCTATTTAAGAAAAAGGAAGGAAGGAAGGAAAGAAAGAAGAGAAGAGGAAGAGGAAGAAGAAGAGGAAGAGAAAAGAAAAGAGAACAAGAAGAAAAAGAAAAAGAAAAAGAAAGGAAAAAACCGGGATGTTTTAGATGTTCTAGTTGGGCCTAAATGCCATAAAAGTCTGTGCTGTGAACTGGCTGCTTAAACAAGCAAGCAAGGATGCAAATGATTCTTTTTCTGGGTTAATATCTAGTACTCCCATCAAAAGAGGGACTGGTCCTAATATTTAAATTTTATTGGGTAAAGTCCTGGGCAATATTGAGATGGATAATGATAAAGGAGACACAAGCAAGAGTTACGAAGATAATAAAGTATAGAAATCATGTTAGATTTGGAACCGTTAAAGGAACCCATTAAGAGAAACCTTAGGGAAACTGATACCTGCCTTTAAATTTTTGAAAGATTTCCAAGTGAAAGAGGAATGAAAAAAATTAGCATTAGAGCCAAAGTGACGAGGAGATAAGAGTGACGCCAGTTCCCAGCTAAGAATACAGAACTTCTAAAATATAGAGCTGTCAAAATATTAAAAAAAAGAAAGGGGGGGGGGACTGGGTTGCCTCAGAGGAGTTCAAGCCGAAACTGAATGAATGGTTTCCAGCACTGCTTAAAAGGAAATGCTTATTTTGGAAGAGGCACTGAACTGGATGAAAGAAATAGAATCGTTCTCTGCCGATCACTCTTCCTAACACTGGTCTAATGGGGAAGCAAGAATCCACTCGAATGGTCCTGGAGGCCCCTCCAGCAAGGGGCACTGAAGTGACAGAGACTCCCTCTAGATCTCACAAACATCATGCCTGTGTGGATGCGTCTCAAACGGAGAGTGGAAAAGATACACGGAAGATATTGGAGAGGGGTGTGCCCTCCGGTTTGATCATGCAGACCTGTTCTTTTGGGGTCCCCAGAGGCTGAGGTCAGGTATGTGACGAAGAATGTCACACCAGAAGACAGAGGAGCAGATGGGTATCATCTTTCAGGGGCCCACCGGTGCTTGGCAGGTACCTACATAAGCAAGTTGACAAGTGCCATGAATTGAGGTCAGGTGGCCAACTGGAAAACTGTGCGAAGGATCTGGCAAGTAAATGATCTAGCTGCAGTACTGTGAATCAGTATATTACTCAATATGAGATCTAGAACCGGGAAATGCAAGAGAGGAAAAAAATCAAAGCAACCTGGATACCTGAGGCCGTCTGTTATAGCCGATGGAGGCTTGTGTGGGCAGAAGGGTATGCCGCGCTAAGTCTCGTGGACCACAGAGAGCCGGTCCAATCCCCCGTTTCAGTCCTCCACCCTCTCTAGGAATAGCATACACAACTGCAAGGTGACCTCCCTTGAAGCCTATTTTGTTCTTCCCACCCTTGTCCTCAGGTGTCATCATCTCATCATGCCCTCCCCGAGCTCTCCCTGCTCCGACTGACATTCACATAATCCTTTCTGAGGACTCACTGTGCCAGAATCTGGGCTCCAGCAAGATTATGGTCATGTGTATGCACATGAAAGGGGGAGAGGCATTGCCCTAAGGATTTATAACTGTGGCCCAATCAGGACTACACTCGTGAATTAGCTTCACTGTACGGCAACCAACCAATAAGCAATTATTGTTTTGAACCCACACTTTTCCAGAGTTATCCGAAACTCTATTTGTATACCCGAACAGGGTGGACCACAGCGGTAAAGGTAAATGATGTGGTGTTGCTAGACACTGAGTAGAGAGAAAGCTCATGAACCATGGGCCCTGGTTTTAAGAAGAAACTCCCCCCTCCTTTTTGCAAATGTCAAAGTGAAAGAAAGGGACAATGAGATCAGAGAACAGATGTAGGCAAGTTTGCTGAAGGGGCTGCTTTTCTGAGCACGGCCTATGTTGCCACAAAAGTCTTTGGGGCTACGGAAAGTGATGGGACGGTGAGCGCTCCCACTCCTAATGTAGATGGCCTGCCACGCATCCAAGGAGACCGACTTGGCTGTGGTATTAAATCATAATTCCTGGGATTATTGCCATTTTCCAGAGAGGACTTCCTTACCGTCCCACGAAGGTTTAACAGTGAGCCAAAAACACATTACAGTATGGTGGATATTGTGGGGAATTCTCCAGAATCCATTCCCCTCTCCACCCACCCCCAGCCCCGAGCCAACCATGGAAATTCCATCCCTCTTGCCAGTCATTCGTTCAGATCTGGGCATACCTAACCCAGTTTGGACCAAAGAGAGATGCTAGGAGAGGCTTGCTGAGCACACCTGAGAAAGAAGCTTCCTCGGTTTTAGGAGAGACCTAGGAGGAGCCTCCGCTCACTTGACAGAAGCAAACGAGAGTGGATGGGATGCAGATTTGCCACCCATCAGCGTCCAGTAACCACAGGAACAGGCCTTAGCACGAGGCCAGCCCCACAGGCTCAAGAGGAAATTCTTTCTCTTTTTTTGCAAATTGCAAAGCCTCAGAGGGGAGAAAGCAAAAGAACTCCAGTCCCTAATGGCACTATTGAATCCCTGAAGCTCACTCTACTTCTGGACATCCTGTTGCACATGCTATTACGTTCATTCCCTAAGTCGATTTGATGTGAGCTTTATCTCTGCCTATAGCCAGAACCGTCCTTACTGATACAAATCATTGGCGCGCATCCTCTCTTTATGGCAGGCACGACACAACAGTGTAATTAGCATGGATTTGCTACTCTTCATTTCTGAAGTGATGCTATTTAAAAGCACATGCTCTTATCCCAGGTGAAAGAACACAATTTTTACCGACTATAATGAGATTCAACAATTACAGCCAAGTAATTTTGAAAACAGATGTCATGATACTCCCATCTTGTGCAAAGTTTATTTTAGTATTTTTATTGGCAATTCTTCACAAGGTGCTCAGGGCTGCGGTGGCTATAATTGATAAGACTGATTGCATCACGGAGGACATTAACATGTTAATTGCATCTCAACTTTCAGACCGTATTTATTGAGTAGATTCTGTGTGAAGGCTTCCATTGTTTTCCCTGGAAAAGTTCAAAACAAGACTTGGTTTTATATTTTATTATCTCTGCCTTTAACCATTTACAGTACCCCATGTCTTAACATGTCTGGAGTTTGCGTCTCAGGGAAGAAAGGGACGAAGAGGTTTCTTGGCAAGCTGGTAACTGATCAGATTTGCTAGGGTAGGCAATGGAAATCTGGGGCCATTATTCCTTTAAAACAAAAAGCCAGTGAATCATGTTTTTGAAGTTAATATGTAAGCCACTGGTCAAGTATTAATGTTCCTACTTTTCCATACGTTACTTCTCTTCCCTTGCATGGCCATTCCTTGTTTCCTTTGCTAATTCAGATCTTAGCTAGCCCCTGGGTTTGTTTGTTTGTTTGTTTGTTTGTGTTTTTTTCCTTTAAATTCAAGTTAGTTAACATCTAGTGTAGTATTGTTTTCAGCAGTAGAATTTAGTGATTCATCACTTACATATAACACCCAGTGCTCATTACATCAAGTACTGTTCTTAATGCCCATCATCCATTTAGCCCGTCCCCCTACCTACCTCCCCTCCAGCAACCCTCGGTTTGTTTCTTATGGTGGGTGCCTCGGTTGGTTAAGCATCTGCCTTCAGCTCAGGTCATGATTTCAGGGTTCTGGGATCGAGCCCCACATCGAGCCCCACATCAAGCTCCCTGCTCAGGGAGGAGTCTGCTTCTCCCTCTCCCTCTGCCCCTCCCCCCTGCTCATTCTTTCTCTCTCAAATAAATAAAATCCTTTTTTTTAAAGAGTCTCTTATGGTTTGCCTGTTTTTATATTATTTTATTTTTCCTTCCTTTCCCCTACGTTCATCTGTTTTGATTCTTAAATTCCACATATGAGTGAAATCATATATTTGTCTTCCTCTGACTGATTGCTCTTAGAGTAACATCCCCTGGTTTTTAAGACTTAGTTCAAGTACAAATCCTTCTTTAAATCTTTGTAACTGATTCATGCCATAGACTGGAAGATAAGCTGGTGCTATACTGACAAAGCTGAGACTTAAGTTTAGCAGATCATTTTAGCACTCAACATCTAAGAGCAATTGGACAATCAATATTGTGTAACCCTAATTCTAGTTCTAGACCTAGAACAAGATCCACCCTGACTTCTGAGCCTTCGTATTCTCATCTGTAAAATGGGGAAACTGAAAGTACAGCCATAGCTCGTTTGATTGTGCCTCACTTTATAGTACTTTGCAGATACTGCATTTTTTTTTTTTTTTTTACAAATTGAAGGTTTCTGGCACCCCTGTGTCAGGCCTATCGGCACCATTTCTCCAACAGCATTTGCTCACTTCATGTCCCTGTGTCATATTTTGGTAATTCTTGAAATATTTCAAACTTTTTCATTATTATTCTACTTGTCATGAGGATCTGTGATCAGTGATCTTTGATGTTACTACCGTAATTGTTCAGGGGCACCCCGAATTGCACCCATATAAGATGGCAAACTTAATCAATACGTGCTGTGTGTGTTCTGACTGCAGATGGGGTGGAAACAGTAAGAGAACTAGAATCAGAAGTAGAGCCTGAAGATGGGACTAAATCACTGCAATCTCGTGATCAACTTTAATGAATGAGGAGTTGCTTCTGATGAAGGAGCAAAGAAACCGGTTTCCTGAGATGAAATCTCTTCCCGGTGAAGATGTGGTAAAGGCCATTGAAATGACAACAGAGGATTTAGACTAGGACATAAAGTTAGTTGATAAAGCAGCAGCAGGGTTTGAGAGGATTGATTCCAATCTTGAAAGAAGTTCTACTGTGGGTAGTAAAATGCTATCAAACAGGTCACATACTACAGAGAAATCTTTCATGAAAGAAACAGTCAATCAATGCAGCAGATTTCATTGTCATCTTATTTGAAGAAATTGCCACAGCCCCCCCCCCCCCCCGCAGCCTTCAGCAACCACCACCCTGAACAGTCAGCAGCCCTTAACGTTGGGTAGAGGCAAGACCCGCTACGAGCAAAGATTATCACTGGCTGAAAGCTCAGATGAGGGTCAGCGGTTTTTAGCAACAAAAGTTTTTTTAAAGATTTTATTTATTTATTTAAGAGAGAGCACAAGTGGGGGAGAGGGGCAGAGGAAGAGGGAGAGGGAGAAGCAGACTCTCCACTGAGCAAGGAGCCCGACAAGGGGCTTGATCCCCCGACCCTGAGATCATGACCTGAGCCAAAGGCAGACGGTTAACCGACTGAGCCACTCAGGCGCCCCACAACAAAGCATTTTTTTAATTAAGGTATGTACCATGGGAGTTTTTTTTAGATATAATGCTATTTCACATTTAGTAGACTACACTATAGTGTAAACATAACTTTTCTATGCACTGAGAAACCAAAAAATTCACTTGACTCACTTTATTGTGATAATCACTTCATTGCAGTAGTCTAGAACCGAACCTGCAATGTCTCCAAGGTGTGCCGGATGGACCACAGTTTATCTATTCACTTACTGGAGGACATCTTGATTGCTTCCAAGTTTTGGCAATTACCAGGAAAGCTATTATAAACATCCATGTGCAAGGTTTTTGTGTAGATATAAGTTTTCAACTCTTTTGGGTAAATACCAAGGAGTGCAATTCCTGAATCATACGGTGAGAGTATGTTTAGTTTTGTAGAAAACCAAGAAATTGTCTTCCAAAGCGACTATACCATTCTGCATTCCACCCACAATGAATGGGAGCTCGTAATGCTCCCCATCCTCACCAGCAGTTGGTGCTGTCAGTGTTCCAGATTTTGGCCATTCTAATAGGTGTGTAATGGTGTCTCGTTGCTATTGTAATTTGCATTCTCCTTATGACACAGGATGTGGAGCAGGTTTTGGTTGAAATGAATTTCAGCATGGAGAGAGCTTAGGGGTAGTGGGGAGAGAGAGGTCTTAATAAAGGAGCACAGACCAGAACTGGCTTGCTCTGGAGGGGATGACAAGTCACTAAAGGGGCGAGGGCGGAGATGGGGATGGGAGTGACATGATCAGATTCGTTTCTCAGAATCATCATTACGGCTGCATGCAGAGCATGGACTGACCAGTCAGAAGATAGAAATCCAGGTAACAGAGGATAGAAGACATAGAAGGGGGATTAGAATTGAATGAATGAATTCCAGAGCTCCTTGGGAGAGGAAAAGAAAGGACTTAGATTGATGCCCTCTCTGCCAACAAGCCCTCCCTGATGGCCCTTGCCTGCAGAAATCAGGCCTCCTTCTGCTCTGCTTCCCAGAAGCTCATGTGTGTTTCTGCTGTCATTCCTTCTGCATCCAGCTTTAGCCACAGGTGGGGAGTCTGGGCCTCTTCCAGCTATAGGAGGATGACTCCATGTTAGCACCTTACAGAGTTATTGGCACCTGGGTGTTTCACTCTTTTTGAAAGAATGGATTGCTTGTATTCTCCATTTTTACCTTTAGCTGTTTTTGATAATTTGGTGACATGTACATTTATCTCATTAATTTCTCTGGGCTAGTCTTCCCATCAGTATACTTCAGGGCTAGACAAACTCTCCAAAGACATGCTATGAGTGAGTCAACCCTTCCCTATTTCAAATTACTTGATGCTTGGTGACTTAAGCTATTTCTCTAGGGAGCCTCATTCTGCATTTCATATTCCAGTAATTCTTTAAACGAAAGTCATTTCTAAAACCATCTTCTCAATTTCCTTTATCACTTGTTTGTAGTCACCAGTTTTATTTGGCCCTTCCTACGTGTTCTTAAACACGATCACATGACCTCAGTCAGCAGCCCTTTATCCTGGTAATCCACAGCATTTCTCAATTCCTGTTCTAATATCTAAAGGTAAATAGAAAAAACAAACTTGACTTTAATGAATATTTCATTCAACGAATATTTATTTTTTCATGCTCTGTCACATGCACAAGATACATGGAATCATGAGACCTTTGCAAACTCTTTAAAAAGTAATCTTGAGGGTCTCTCACTCTCTCTCACACACACTCACACACACACACACATTTTTAAAATTCATTCTTCCTCATCAGAGGCCAGCGAAAAATTTTCCAAAATGCCAACAAGCCCCTCTGATACTTTACCCCTGTGCTCACTCACAGTTTCGGCCATGATGGAAACCACAGGATAACATATCAAGAAGCCTTTTATTCAAAAACAGATAGTATCTCACCCAGCAGTTTTCAACCTGGGGTGATTTGGCATCATTTGCAATGCCTGGAGACATTTTTATTTGTCACTCCTGGCGGGAGCTTGCGGGGGGGAGGGGGGTGCTACTGACATCTAGTGGGTAGAGGCCAGAGATGGTGCTGAGCATCCAAGGAGGCACAGAACAAAGAATTATCTAGCCCAAAATGTCAACAGGGTGAAACCTGAGAAACTCTTAAAACCTCTGTCAACATTTTTATTTTATTTTATTTATTTATTTGACAGAGAGAGGCACAGCGAGAGAGGGAACACGAGCAGGGGGAGTGGGAGAGGGAGAAGCAGGCTTCCCGCCGAGCAGGGAGCCCGATGCGGGGCTCGATCCCAGGACCCTGGGATCATGACCCGAGCCCAAGGCAGACGCTTAACGACTGAGCCACCCAGGCGCCCTCTGTCAACATTTAATACAATTTATGCTTGCACAATTCCACTTCCTAAAAATGAGCTCTCCTAACAAGTACATAACATTTTAGCCTGCAGACAACTTTGGTGCCACCAAAGTTCCCTTCATAAGTCATTCATTCTGGAAATAAAAACATGGATACATCAGGTCATAAAGATAAACCAGGCCCCAAAACTTAACCAGTAAAATCAGCAATCCACAAGCCCATTTTGGGAATGTTTCTAAAAACTTTTTGTTTTTAAAAACAAATCAGCCAGTTTTAAAAAGCAAGCCAAATTTCTTCTTGTCATTTTATTTCCTGTCCTCAGACCTTCAAGTTTCTGAGACTCCGTGTCATCTGATCTCACTTTTGTCTTAATTTTGTGCTCCTATGAAAGGCTACGTGATATCAGCCCTCTTGAGTTTCTAAATGAGAGAATCTAATGTTCTGACGTCTGACATAGCCTCAAAGCGTACCTCCAGATGAGATCCAAATCTGAATAATCAGAAAGAGGCTACGCTGGAAACGGTTGTGCTTTTTAGTTCTCATGCAGAAAAGTTCTATTTATTCTTATCAACCTCATTTCCACAATGAGTCACCAATGGAAGAAAATGGCAGCCCCTCATTACCCACGGCCACAACCTTCTAAGCCCAGCCTAATGGCCCTCCTTTGCTTGGCCCAGTGCCACCAAGGACTGTTGGCTCACCCCAAAATCAATCCTCTTGGCCGGTCTCTAATTTTCATTTAGTAAATTTAGAATATTATGAAGAACCCTTCTAACCCCTCTCTGGGATAATGTCCAGAAGCCACTTTGCCTAAACAAAGTCATTTATTTTAATAGAACAAATGAGAGAGCCAATTTGTATTGCATGGCACCCTGACAAAGACGGGAAAAATGCTAGGACTCATTTGTCCCAAATTGTATTTCTAATTATAATAACAACTCTGCAACCAAAGCAATCTTTCACGAAAGTAAATTAGATCGGGCCACTCCCAGGTTAAACCTTTTCCATAGCTTTCCGTTACTGTTAGGAGAAATCCCCAAATCTGTCATGCAGCTTGTAGAGGATGAGTACTTTCTAGGCCCTGCCTTTCCCGTCAGTCTCAACACATTCCCTCTCCATCGAGGTCTGTGCTCCCTTTTTCTGGATCTCTTAAAGTACTCTTCCTTCTTCCTGGATAGCTCATGCTTCCCATGGCTGCCCCCTTCCTTTGCCCAGCTGATCCCTTCCCATTGTTCAAACCACGGCTTTAATTCATTTCCTCAAAGAAGTCTTTTCTGCTTGTATTACGTCTGCTGAAAATTCCACTGGCCAAAGCAAATCATGTGCCAAGTCCAAAGTCAAAAGGGGAGGATGTATACTATGATAAAGGCCAAGGCAAAGAGTAAGGATGTGGGGAAGAGGAAGGAACTGGGGCCATTTCCGCAACCACCACTTTCCTCATCCAGGTGCATACAGGTGATGAGTAGGCGCCACCTAATGATGATTAGCATGTACCGGCACTCATCTAGAAACAGCTCCTTTATACAGCTGAATAGTTGTCTGTTTCAGGTTCTTTGTCTATACTTGTCCTCTCCCGGAAGCCCGATTACACCCTACGACACCTTACTGAGATCTGGTAAATTTCCTCTTTTCTCCAAATACCTCAACAATGCACTCTTTCTTTGAAATTCCACTGAAGTTCAAATCTACTGAAGTAATTAAACACAGGAGATGAGGGGCAGGTCCTAAACATGGAGGCCGCCATGCGCCTGAGAAAAACACCCCTATTGGAGCCAATCCCGATATTCTCAACCGACGATAAGCAAAGCTGACAAAAAAAAAAAAAAAAAAAAAACGAATGATGCTCAGACAAGGCCAATCCACAACCACAGAAATGATGAAACATTCCTCTCTTATGATCAACATGCTTTTTACCAATGACCACTCAAGCCTTGTTTAATCCTCCTGCCTCCTAAATAAACATCATTTAAAAATACCCAGTCACCAAACTGTCACAGCTCCTTGGTAACAGGCAAGCCAGAAGAGGCCCTGATTTCTTAAATCCTCCTTAGAGGATTTTGCACAAGCGTAAGCCCTCTAAGGAGGCCTTTCCAGATACATCTTACTGAGATGTCCACGGTTCTTCCAAGGGATGGTATTTCTTGTGGCAACAAGCTCCATCCACCTAACATTGTTTGAGTATAGCTGTTTGTACAGTGGGCTTCAACACCTTCAGTTAACTCCTTCCCATTCAAAGGGTTAAGTGCTCTGACACAGGTCTGGTTTGAAACACGCTGAATTTTGAGCACTGCTCAACAGCACAAAGGAGACTTAAATAGTATCACCAGGTGAGTGTAGGACCTGGCTAGGCAGTGTGCTGACACAGACAGGTGCAGGAAGCAGTCACCAATAAAACACAATGTCCCTTTTCTAGAAGTTCTATTCTATAGTCAGTAACGTATTCTCCCATTAGTGCCTAGACTCCAACAAGACAAAGTAAGGTTCCATAGGTAAAATGGAGTTTTTCTCCCCACATTAGCTTCTTATAACACTCAAACCTGTGCATAGTAAGCAAAATCAGTTCTTACAGGGACCCAGAGACTCATTCTTTAGAGTTAGTGTAGCCCAAATTCCTGGCTCATTTACCTTCACATTTTTTCCAATAAGTATTTCATACTTTCTTATATGATATTGATTTCATTTGCAGTCACTGAAGAGTGGAAATGAGCAGTAAATTCTCACTTCTACCAATTTTCCAGACGCCATCAAAATTGCTCACTATCATATTACTAGAAGACACATGCACCATTGTTGCAGAAATATCATTAATCATAGTATTATCAGTAATTGGTATATTTTCTCAAAATAAATTATTATTTGGGGAAAAAAACCAGATGTGTATTCAGTATCAGCCTGAATGCTTTACCAGATAAGAACTGTTAAATCCTATTGAAATTTTTCCCCAGGTAGTCAACCAAAATAGCTCGAGAAGCAACAACCTATGTTTTCAGCATATGCTAAGTTCTCCAACTCTACAAATAAAGATGACTGTGGGGTTTTTGTTTGATATTTTGTCTTTTTGGGGAGAGAGCGCGCAAGTGGGGAGGGGCAGAGGGAGAAGGAGAATCTTAAGCAGGCTCCAAGCTCAGGATGGAGCCCCACACAGGGCTTGATCTCACGATGCCAAGATCACGACCTGAGCCGAAATCAAGAGTCAGATGCTTAACCGACCGAGCCACCCAGGCACCCTGAAGATGACTGTGTTTTACTTAAATGAGGAGTTGGGTAGGTGAGTAACTTTCAAATACTGATTAAGCTTTTATGAATGTTAGCATAAGAGGTCTGAGTTCCAGTTTTGTCACTTGGCTTTTCCTTCTTCCTTCCTTAATTAAAAAGGAAATGATGCAAATGTGGTAGACTTCAGGGTTATGTGCAAATTCACCTCTCTCTGGGCACAGGTTCTGTTTGTATTCCCCTACTCTCTTGGACTCAGGGTGGCCATGAGACTCGCTTTGACCAGTGAAATTCATAAAGGGATGTGTGTTAATTCCTTCCAGGAGAAAGGCTTTAAATTGCCCCTGTGAGACCCCATATCATCTCCTTCCTCTTACCACGGTGACCAGTAAAGCTGCAGGCGTAGGCTTCATCAGCCTGGGTCCTAGGATGACAAGGCATGGAGCAGAGCCCACCAGCCAGCTCATGAAGAACACGTGCAATAAGAGAGACAAGTATTTGTTAAGTCACAGATATTTTTTTTCGGGTGGTCTGTCATCCCAGCATAACCTAAACCATAACAGAGGTAGACATTTTTATTGTTAAAAAAATTAGGTGCTTTTTCAAACAATATAAAGGTATATCGAGCTTCACTCTCCAACACATTAGTCACTAATCATACATGGCTATTTAGATTTTAAACATTAGTAAAAGGAAAGATTCATTTCCTCCATCACACTAGCCACATTTCAAGGGCTCCACAGCCACACGTCACTAGGGGCTCCTGAGCAGGACAGTGCAGACACGGAACATTCTCCTCATACAGAAAGTTCTGCTGGACAGTGCGGAGGAGCTGAACAGCAAAGTACCCAAATCACTGCCCAAACCCCTTCACCAGCCCCTCCCTAAATGCTACCACTCCTTAGAGATTATTAAATAGCATTCTAGTCCTTCTTCTGGCTTAGTACACTGCCAAATGTAAAATGCTGAATTTACTTAGGATTTTGCATACGAGCTCGAAGGCGAGGTTGGCCAAATGCTGTGGAGGCGGGGGGTAGTTTTCTGATTTTTCTGTCAGTGCGATAGTAGCATCAAAAAGTGAGCTTGGAATCCTTTCAGATTGTTAATGCTCTGCAATAGTTTACAAAGCATGAAAGCTATGTGAGCTTCTGTGAGGTTTTGGAGCAATTACTCAAAAAAATGGCACCTGAGTATAAAATTAACTATGTCTTCTTTTTCTTGACACCACACTTGTTAAAGGATAGACTATTTGGGAGATCCTTTAAAAGAATCAGGTTTGTGTTATATTGATTGACTATAATTGTTAGAAAAATACCATTAATATCTGCTTTGCCTTTATATTTATTTCTACTTTTTAAAAGGTTTTTCTGTTGTTCTTTTATTGGGTTTTAGATTTCACTGCTAATTTCATTTTCTCTGCTTCTCTAGGAAATGTATTTATAACTGTCTATTTTTCTTCAAGCACTCTTCTTGGCTGTACTCCATGTGGTTTTTTTTTTCAATCATTAAATATATACATTTTATTCAAAAACAGAATACAAAATCTTAATTTCTATGATTTCAAAGTCAGGTTGATTGTAGTACAGATTGCTGTGGGCTTTGTCCCCTCCTATTTTCTTCTTTGGGCTCATTTTTATATTTTGTACTCATGGTTACAATATCCAGTAAAAAAAAAAAAAAAAAAAAAAGGCTCTCCAGATCTTCCGCATCTGACCATCCTGCAGTGGTGAACTGTTAGTCTGGTCTAGGCACCCTCTCTATCTTAATGTCCTCATGACTCCAGAGTCTCTCACCAATGGCACTTGCCCAAGGCCATAATCTCAGAGTGAGGTAAGTTGCATCCACAAATTCTCCCCATAGACAAGCTTCTCCACCAATGATGAGTTTTTTCTGTTCTCGAGAACCATCAAAACCAAGAGGGTCCACATTATAGGAATTCTCCAGTCTTGTCCATAACTAATCAAATCTAAATACCAAGGAGCAGAAAGGACCACAGGGAAGCCAGCTGTTGTGATTTCACCCTGTTCCTCACCATACACTTGATCTTTCCATACTTGAGCTGAAGTGCCTGGCCAAAGCTTCCCACGATCATCAAAAACTCTTGCCGGATTATGGACCCCCGTTTATGGTTGAAACAAGACCCCAAAGCTTCTGAATGTAGAAAGATCCTAGTCTTCTAAAATCTTCACCAAAGCCTTTCTGCTTCATGAAATAATTGGATTTCTGGATCGGACTCCCCACATTTAAATATCGCTTCATCTCCTCCCAAGTGAATGAAGTGATTTAGAAACACTGTATTAATTTCTTTGAAGAATTTAGACAGGAAGCTGTAAGTTGAATTCAGAATAGGGTTTATGGCTCCAAAGGTCCTAGACTGCTTAGGTCCATTGTAACATGGAGTCACGAGGTCTTTCTGAACTTCTCCTCAAGACTGCGTATGTCCAGGGCTATCAAATTCTGGTATGACTCAAATCCCTTGTCGTGCGGCATATGAGATCATCATATGGACATCATTTGGGGTGTAAACATGAGACAAAGAATAGCTTCCTTTGTTGCCTAACTGGGGAGAAGCAAAGCTCTGATAAGGGAAAGACTGGTCATCAACCATGTGCCAGTGCAAAACATTAAACTTATTAAAAGCCATGGTATCCTCATAATACTCCCCACACTCATGGCCTTGAGTAAAGCCACTGGTCCTTTCACAAGTATAAGATTCATCTGCAAAGATATCGGGGAAAACATCACACTCCGAGTCAAGGACACCTGAGACTAGAAGTTGCTGTAACTCGACTGCAGTGTTAAGTTTAGCAGGGCCACAGTGCCACTTGTAGAGACCAAAAATATAGTCATGATACCACTGAAACACTTCTTTCTAAGTTCAGTTAGTTAACATACAGTGCTGTATTAGTTTCAGGTGTACAATATAGTGATTCAGCGCTTCCATACATCACCCGGTGCCCATCACAACAAACGCATTCCTTAAATCCCTTCTTGCAGGAGGGAGCATGCAGGGTGGTGGTGAGCGAGGGGCTGTGGCTGATGTGGAAGTTCTGGGGTGAGAGGTGCAGCAGGCTCGGAGACATCTGCCCTGGGAGTGGCACAGGCCACGGGGCCTGGCCCCGGGGCAGAGACAGGGGTCAGAGCCAGAACCACGGCCAGCGTCAGCAACCCGGGCAGCCCCAGCCTGCCATGTTTTATTTTTTGTAGGACTGTCATTGACCTTGATTAACCTCATAATTTGCTTTCATGTCCTTTTCATTGCAGAAGTAATTTGGGGGTATTTGGGCTTTTATTTTGTCATTAGTTTCTAATTTTATTGCACGGTGATCAGAAAACATGGCCTGTGATTTCTGCTCTGGAGAATTGGTTGTCATACATGTTTGGAAAGAAGGTTATTGTCAATCTGTTGGTTATGAAAATATATCAAGCTAAACTTCACAAATGCACAATGAAAAGCTCTACATACCGATGCTTTTGAGTTGTAGATATTGGTTTCTGGGAAGTTGTGTTAAATTCTACCAATATGTTTGGCAAGTTTTCTATTCTTCTGTATTTCTATTTGTTTTTCCTGTACCTATTTCAAAATTCTGCTGTTCAGAGCCATTATATCATCTTCAAGACATGAATCTGTTGTCAGCATCATCTCTTTTTCTCTTACTACTTTTGACTTTCACTCTTAAGAGTATTAATATTTCTGCCCTTGTTTTTTCCCCTTTAGCATTTGATGATATATCTTTTCTAACCTTTACTTTTTCATTTTTCGATGTTATTTCACCTTAAAGCTATTTCTGGTAAAGAGCATATTGCTAGATTTTTTTTTTAATTGTTCAAACAATCTGTTTTTCTTTTTCCTTTTTTAAAAAAGGTGTATTTAACCTATCTACATTTATTGCAACTGTTAATATTCTTGGATTGATTCCTGCCATCTTACTTCATTTGTTCTCTTTACCATGACTTTGCCCTTATTTCTTCTTTTTACTTGCTCGCCTACCATTGTGCTGATACGCTGTTTTTTGTTCCACTTAATTCTAGCAATCTTGAAATGGTCATCATTTTTCTATTTTGCTACTTGATACTTTTAAATTTTTAACAAAAACATACTTAAAATTATACTATTTAAGTCACATTCAAAGGCAATCAGCATCTAGATCCTCCTCCTGAACACCACGGAAATCTCACTTCCTTCTTTCCCTTTCATTTCCCTTCTGACAGCTAGGATTTCAGATCCTGGGTTGTATCATTAGTGTTACTATTATCGTTTGACTTTTTCCTCCATAATCATGTACAATGATCAATAGCTTTTTCTGGTACTTTGCTGACCACTGCGATTCTGGTGCTACATCTCTCTCATGGCTTCTGTTTTCATTCTGGTGGCACTGTAAGTAACAACTTTTTTTTAAGCTTTATTTATTTGAGAGGGAGGGAGAGAGAGAGAGAGAGCAGGAAGGGAGAGGGGCAGAGGGAGAGGGAGAATCTCAAGCAGACTCCCCACTGAGCGCGGAGCCCAATGCAGGGCTCGATGTCTCCACCCTGAGATCACAGCCTGACCCAAAACCAAGAGTCAGACCCTTAACCCAATGCACCACCCAGGCGCCCCTGTAAGTAACATCTTCAAGTAGCACTTTCAAAGTGCCTCCATGAGTCTCTGCCATCTCTAAAAAGGCTTAATTTTTCTTGACACTTAAATGGTAGTTTGCCAGGTTATGGGATTCAAAATCCAAAATCATTTCCCTCCAGGTTTTCAAAATCTGTGGCAAGAGGGAAGGGAAGAAGAAAACTATTTATCTAGGGTGGGCCACTCTGCCCACACTTTCAATATACCCGGTACTTTGCCATCGTAATAACTCAAAAGCAGAGACAGTTTTTTGCCCAACGCACGTTAAGTGGAAACTGAAGCTCAGAAGGGTGTTCTCCTGCCGGAGCTACACAGCAAGTGAGGGGCAGGGATAATTTCAGTCCAATGTTCTTGGACCTCACAGCCCTGCTCACAGTCTAGACCGCTGCCTTCCCACAGAAATACAATGCAAGCCACATGCCTAATTTCACATTTCCATGTGGTCGCATTTAAAAAAGTAAACAGGTGGCATTCATCTTAACATTTTATTTAGTTCAATTTAGCCAAAACACTGTCATTTTGGCACGTGATCAGTGTTGAAAAGTTATCGAGGAGATACTTGGCTTTCTTCCTACTAAGACTTTGAAACCCGGTGCATCCTTAACCCTTACGGCACAGCTCCGTTTGAAACGACCACCGTTCACGTGCTCCATGACCACATGGGGCTAAGTACCCACTGTACTGGGCAGCCCAGCTCTATGCCACGCTGCTTTTGAAAGCAAACCCTTTCCAACACTGATAGAAAGCATCCTAGGTGGGTGATTTTTTTCTCTCCCAGTTTGACATGAGGAAGTCTGGCTTGCCCTGGAAATAATTGTACAGCTCTTTTATGCCGATTGCAGATATACAACTAAATCCTCCTCGGTGCTCATCTTCATTGTGTAGCATGGCCTCTCCTCCTGGTCTACACAGCCACAAGTCAGAGGCGCCTTCTTAAAGCCAACCGCTAATCCATTCAAAAGGCAGATTAAACACTTGCCCCCATTTGATGCCCGCTGCGTGTATATTTCTATACATGCCTGACTTCCTTTTTCAGACAAATACCCGGCCCCAGTTCAGACAGGATTTTTATCACTCTTGGGACGGCCCTGGGGCTCGAGCAAACATCCGATAGCTTTCCTTTAGTCAGCCCCCAAGAGTGTTAGAAGGAAATCAACACGCACGCACACACACACACACACACACACACACAGCAATTTCTTTTAAGTCTCTGAAGCATCCACCATTTCACATTCCCTTCTGCCAGAAATGCCACCAAAATTAATCTCCCAGGCCCCTCACACCATCTCCCCAGAGCCTCCTAACTCCAGCAGTATCAACAACTTAGAAACTGGAGTGTTAAATAATAAAGGATACCCTCCCTCAGGGGTACCTAGAACTGGCAGACAGGCTAGGACATCAGCATTTGGGGTCTAAATGGCAGCTTGACTCACAGGACAGTCAGCAGAGAAGAGCTGTTGAAGGTCCAGCCGGAAACCCTTGGGATCAACATAGCACAGCTCTGTCTTACTTAAGAGTTGTATGATCTTGGGCAAGTCACCTAATCTGTCAGTCCTTTCTTTCTGACATCTCCATGTGACGACCATGATGCTTACTCCATGGGGCTGTTGGTAAGATTAATGGATATGATGTGTCTAAAGGTTTGTTGTGTCTCCCCCAATAAAAGTTAGCCAAAAAATTTTTTAAGAGTTTACATTTTATTTTTTCAGCTTTACTGAGGTGTAACTAACAAGGGAAATCAGATATATTTAAAGGGTAAAATGTGATGATTTGAAATACATATACTTTGTGAAATGATTACCACAATCAAGTTAGTTAATGCGTTCGTCACCTCACATAGTTACATTTGTGTGTGTGTGTGTGTGTGTGTGTGTGTGTGTGTGTGTGTGTGCGCACTGAGAACACCTAAGGTCTACTCTCTTAACAACTTTCAAATACACAACATGGTATTACTAACTAGAGTCACCATGCTATATATTAGATCTCCAGACTCCCATCTTACAACTCTAGGCTTACAAGCTTCTGGCCAACATCTCCCCATCTCCCCCACCCCCAGGCCCTGGTAGCTACCATACTACTCTTGGCTTTTTTTTTCTTGGTAGATTCCACATATATTTGTCTTTCTCTGTCTGGCTAATTTCGCTTAGCATAATATAATTTTTCTAATATGTTGATACTAAAACAATTACCTTCATGCTTAGGTTCGAATACTGACTTGGCAGCTTTGAGAACTTGGACCTGTTTCTTACTTTCCTAAGACTCAGTTTCCTTGACTCTAGCCTCATAGCGTCAAGGTCTCGGTCTCGCGAGGTCACTGTCGGAACCGGACAAAGCAACATATGTCAAGTTCTCTGCACAACGGAGCCACACATTAAGTGCTTCATAAACGGGAGCTCTTTTTATAATGGACCGATGTGGCATTAGAGTGACAATATTTCTATCCTGATGTTTTAAGAAGTGAAGATTAATTCTAAATGACATTCCTGGAGGAATGTTCATCTGGCGCACCAGCATACCTCGAACTCTTGACGATACAATATGAAGGACCAACTGGTGACCTTTGGACATAAGGCATTTCAGAAGCTGATGAGGACACTGGCAGAGGACACAAGAAGGTTCAGACAGCCCGATCGGAAAGGCGTGTGTGGTACAACCCGCGCCTGTGGTCAAGCAGCCTGCTGGAGTGGACGTGCGCCTGGCACGCCCTGTTCGTGCTCTGCATCCCCGCGTTCTGTCGTTTGTCTCTGCCATTTCCGGTCTCGGAGAGGCATCTGCTCACGTCACTCAAGGTGCATTCCACCCCGGCCCCTCTGCCCCCGTGCCAGCTCTCTGCCTGACCCTGCTTGGCCATGAGCACCCTACGAGCCCTGGGTGGATTTCCTTCCAGCCCCCTCAGGGACAGAATGGTATTTATTTCAGCAAATCAAATTTATTACCTGGGCATCAGGAAAGCAAGAGGAGAAGGCTGCGGGACCAGAGAGATCTTATCTCTTCGGGTTAAATTAAATCTGTGCCACAAATGAGCAAACACTCGCATGTGGTGACTGATTTCGATCTATCCACACAGTGTCCCCTGTGTTCTGTTGCCCCCAGAATCTCCAAAAAAGTCAGTGCCATTAGCCATGAAAATGCATCTAGCAGAGGAGCAGCTTGTCAGAGGACAGCGACAGCAGGATGTACATAAAACGCCTGATAAAAAGCAGGCTCCTCGAAACAGAGGGCTTCCCCTGGGGAAACTAGGGCTGGCAAGCTCAGGAGCATACTCCATATGCTTTGTCTGCCATCATCAGCCACAGCCACCTGTGACAAAATGTCCCCACCTTCTCGTGCGCCTCAGGGCTAGGGTCTCCCCAGCTGTTTACTTCCTTTCTCGTGTCTCCCCACTTGTAATCTCATTTTTGCTCTCCCTTCTCCTGCTCCTTGTTCATTTAATTATTCATTTGACAAACATCCCCTTAGCACTGTGAGAGACCATGTTCTCCCCATTTCTCAAAATGTCTTCCTGGTCTACCTGCATCCAAATCAGGTAGGCTACCAATTAAAATGCATATTCCTGGGCCTCTTCCCAGCTCTGCCAAATGGAACCCTCTTGTGTGCAAAGCTCAGGGACTTGAATTTGTGACAAGCCCTCCAGGTAGTACTGTGATACATGGGTGAGGGTGTAAACCATTCACATGGAATGCCCTTCTGTTCTACCTTTCTCCCATAGCAGAATCGCTCCAGCATCAAGCAAGTCTGTGCCAGTTCTGCATACCATCGACTAGATGAGGGAACACTAGAGCTGTCTTAACAGATACATAACATTTCAACGCAGCGTAACCAGTCACGCAGCTTTTCTCAAAGTGGTGATTCAGGGCTCAGACTCCTTCCATCTTGTGGCTGCATTATCTTCAAGGTGTAGCTCCCAAAATGTCCTCCACAAGGTGCCCTCCACTCCAGCCTACCAGAAGAGGAGTATGGAGGACTGCAATGGAGGTTTTCATGAGTTGGGGCTGGAGGTGGCCATTTTCCACTTCTGTCTACGTTCTGCCAGTCACACTCGGTCACATAGGCACAACTAACCTCAAGGAGTGTGGGCAAGTGGTCTAACCATGTGCACAGAGAGCAGAAGATTTTGAAGAAAACTTAATTAGTGTCTACTTCATGTAGCTCATTAAAAAATGTTTTTCAGGGGCGCCTGGGTGGCTCAGTCGTTGGGCGCCTGCCTTCGGCTCAGGTCATGATCTCAGGGTCCTGGGATCGAGCCCCGCATCGGGCTCCCTGCTCAGCGGGAAGCCTGCTTCTCCCTCTCCCACTCCCCCTGCTTGTGTTCCCTCTCTCGCTGTGTCTCTCTCTGTCAAATAAATAAATAAAATCTTTAAAAAAATTTTTTTTCAGTATGGAGGTTTCACAAACATTAAAAATAGAAATACCAAATGAGGGCGCCTGGGTGGCTCAGTCATTAAGCGTCTGCCTTTGGCTCAGGTCATGATCCCAGGGTCCTGGGATCGAGCCCCACATCGGGCTCCCTGCTCAGCGGGAAGCCTGCTTCTCCCTCTCCCGCTCCCCCTGCTTGTGTCCCTGCTCTCGCTGTCTGTGTCTCTGTCAAATAAATAAATAAAATCTTTAAAAAAAAAAAAATACCAAATGACCCAATAATTCCATTACTGGGTATCTACCCAGAGAAAACAAAAACACTAATTCGAAAAGATGCATGCACCCCTATGTTTATTGCAGCATTATTTACGATAGCCAAGATATGGAAGCAACCTAGTGTCCATCGATAGACAAATGGGTAAGGAAGATATGGTATGTATATTTTTATATATATGGTATATATATGATATGGTGTGTATATATATATATACACATATATAAACATATAAATATATACAATGTAATAATATGTAGCTGTAAAAAAGGATGGACCTTGCCATTTGCAATAACATGGATGGACCTAGAAGGTATTATGCTAAGTGAAGTAAGTCAGACTGAGAAAGACAAATACCACATAATTTCACTCATACATGGACTCAAAAAAACAAATGCATAAACAAACCAAAAGCAGAATCAGACCTATAAACCCAGAGAATGAGCTGATGGTTGCCAGAGGGGAGGAGGGAGGATACTGAGCAAAATGAGTGAAGGGCAGTGGGAGGTACAGTTTCTAGTTATGGAATGAATAAGTCTTGGGGATGAAAGGTACAGCGTAGGGAATGTAGTCAATGGTATTGTAATAGCGACGCATGGTGACAGATGGGAGCTACTCTTAGAGTGAACACAGCGTAAGGTATAGAGAAGTTGAACCACTACGTTGTACGCCTAAAACTAATGTAACATTGTGTGTCAGCTATACTCAAAGAGAAGAATTTATTTAATGTTTTTTTCAGCACCAGTTGAGAGTAGCCTTGAACCTGCAAACCGGAAGGAGCTATCCTTGAGACATGAGAACTTCATTAACATGGGCTGCCCCTGCCGATGCTGGCATGATCCTTGCCAGAGAACAGAAAATGAGTCAATCTAGTCCATCCATTCTCCAGCCACTCCAGCCCTCTGCAGGCTTCTGGGAGCGTGTTGGGCCCTAAACGTAAGCTGCAGCCTTATTGGGAAGCTCAGGACCAGAAATCTCAGGTGTCCTCCAGCTGGCTTGAAAATTTTACCAGCAGGAAATCTGACCATAGTTGATCCATATACTAAGAGTATTATTTAAAAAAAAAAAAGCATATTCTTGTCAGATAGGGGCATTCCAGGGAGGCCTGATCACCAAAAGTATACAATCAAGAGTCTGTTACAGTGATAGGGATCCTGAAGCAAATGCAAAGCCCATACCCTAGAAAGCAATGATAAAATGAGCAGACATAGTAACACAGAAAAGTCAGAACTCATTATCTGAGCCCCTTCACTTGAGGAACATCAGAGAAGTGAGATCTTGGGACTCAGTGATTTAAAACAAAAGAGAGAGACCTACCCCAGGTGACTCTTCATCATGAGCAGGACAGTTGGTAACAGTGAGAAAGGCACCAGGGTGCTGCTGCTTGATGACACTGCAAACTGGAATGTTCTGGAAGGAATCTGTTGATATTGTCACTGGACTCAAAAAGATGCTACAGCTCCATTTTGGCAGGAAACTGAGGGAAATGGTCTTTATTTAAACCCTAGCAGAGCCAAGAGATTGCTCAGTGCTGGTGCTGACAAACTCTGAGCAAAAACATCAGACAATAGTAATTGCGAACGAATGAGTGCGAAGAATGGGACGGGAAAGGAGGAAAAGCCAACATCAAGGTGCCCTATTGAAGTCTCCACTGTGGGAAAAGGGGGCTCCATTCTGCGCGAGAAGCTGAAAAAAAAAATGACCACCCTGAAGGTGGGACATTGGAGCATTTATACATTAGCTTCCTTCCCTTTTGGTGAGGGTACGTGCCTCATTTCTGGGCTGGGCTTGTGCAAGGGTCTACTGAGCTTCCAAGGTGTCAGAAGAGACCCTGAAGCAGAATGCAGAAAGGTGTGTGCTTGAGGCGGGGCCTTGTAAGTGCAAGCCGAGTCTAGATTTGCAAGGAATTGTCCACCTCGGCTGCCTCTGAAATCGGAGGGCAGGCCCGGTGGACGTGACGCAGGTATCAGATGCATCTTCCTAAAGAGATCCGTCACGACCTTCCCTTCCCCTGAACTTCATCGCTGCTTTCTTCTTGAAAGAGCGGCCATCTCTATCTGCTTCCTCGCCTACCATTTGCTTTCAGCCCACCACGATCAAATTTCAAACTCAAAGAAACTGAGTTACTGCTTGATTACTGTATTGGTGATGGCCCAATCAGAGTCACTTCTTAGTACTTGTTTGGGGGTGTTGGCATAAAGGTGGCATTTACAACTATGGGGCTGGACAAGGGTACCTGGGACTTCACACATCAAAGGAAGTGCTGCTTAAGAGAACAGAGACAGCAGACGCCCTACGTGGTGATTGAAGGGATTCTCTGAACACCCCTCTGAGCTCCAACATCTATTCTTCCGACCTACAAAAGCATGACTTCAGAAGCTATTTCTTGGTGCCTCGAGGACTTTTCTGTTTCCCAGAATCTCCAAATACATTGCTAGGAAACATCTTGGGCTTTCATCAGCAAACATCGGAGTGGGAACAGTGAGCAGCGAGCAGACCCCAAGATGGTTGAATACGTGGGTCATGGCTTCTGTAGCGGGAAAGGGATCACAGGAGGTGCTGAAGGACAGCCACTCATTACCAGTTTGCCCTACTTCTCAGTTGGCCTGGCCTGAGTCCCCTCACCATGTCCCACAGCCAAGGGAAAACATGCCTCCTTACTTCTCTCCCACCATTTCCAGTGTCCCACCATGGCCCTTCCTCTCTGTGGGGTTGGTCAGAGCACCTCTGACTCTGACTTTGCGTCAGGGTTGGAATATTGTTTGAAAACCCATTTGTCACCCAGCTGCTCCACCATATGAGTTATGACTGCACTCAAGTTCTTTCTTTGGACAGGAGTTAAAAAGAATATTCATTAAGAGCAGGATGACATGTATCAGCATGCACGATACATTAGGATCAATATAGGATAGACCAATATTCCTTGATAACGTATCGATATTTAAGTATAAGAGTCACTGAACAAGGGAGACCCAAGTGTGGATGCTTTTCTGGGTGGTGCCGGAGCCTTGCCGGAGCCCTCCCTTGTCTTGGCTGCCCCGTTTTGTCCACAGGAAACGTGAAAGCAGGACAGAAATGAGTGATGTCTGTGCCACAATCTGAAGTCCAGAGCAGAGCTGTTTTTGGAAGATGTGTCAAGGCAGACTACATGGTACACCCTCTCTCGTCTTCTCTACCTGGCCACTCTGCTCCTGCTTCAAGCCCCTCCTCTCTGTCACCCTGACACTACCATCCTCTACACCGGGGTTTTATACCCTTGCTGCCACTCACATTCTGGACCAGGGTTCTTTGTTGGGGGGGGGGGGGGCGGGGAGGTCTGTCCTCAACATCGTAGGATGTCGAGCAGCATCCCTGGCCTCTACCCACTAGATGCCAGTAGCGTCCAGTTCTGACCAAAAAGACCTCCACACATTGTCAAATGTCCCCTGGGAAGGGGCTAAATACCCCCTTGCTCAGGAGTCAATAAGCCCCCAGAGGACCCCAGAAGATTCCACGGCATGGTGCTGGGTGGAGAAAGGGCTGCTGGGGGAAATGGGGGATGTCAGACGTGGTGAGAGCCCAGACCCACAACCGAAACAGAACCAAGGGGCGCATATTTCCCAGCAGACGGGGCCTGGCGGAGCAGACCTTTTTTTCTTTATTTAAATAGAGCCCTCGGCCAAAAGCATTTCTGACTCGCCAAGCCCCCTATCAACAAATTTCTGGTTACCTGAGAGGGAAAAATCAGCAGAGGTGTTGGCCCCCTGCTGTGTTCACACATCTCCTTAAGCTTTCATTTTGCCCTCAGCAATAATGAGCGGATGCCAGGCCATCCGTGACCTGCTAATGGGGTGCATTTTCATATTTATCTCCTTGCGTGTTGTCTGTGGCCTCTTTGGGAACGTTCCCTGATTGCTCTCCAATCATTTCCCGCCCCTTTCGAGAACATTAGGTATTAATTCAAGCTTGTCAAATCTTATATGATATATTCCATTCAGGAGCTAATACCTCATCAACCTTACCTGGCACTGGAAAATTCAATTTCTCAAGATACCAGCTGTTATCCTGGAGACCTTGCATATCTATTTGGAACAGCTAATAGGAAACGTTCTTGCTGAGCACTTTCTTTTCTTTTCATTTCTTTGCAGCTGGTAAAGTTCTATGAATTGGATGTGAAGTATACCTCCATGAATCTAAAACAAATGAACAAAATGAATAAATGTATGGCCTAGTAACTTAAGTGCTTTTTTGTTATCCCCCTAAATTAACAACAAATAAAATAACAACACAATGCATATATGCAAGTTATAGGATTCTTCAAAAGACATTTTTGTGGGAAGGCTGTTGTTGCTTTGTTTCAAAAAAAAAATAAACCTGGACTGTGGGGTGGTGTTTGGTAATGGGGAAGGCACATCCTGTTCGATATCCAATCAATATCATTTTTTTTTTGTTTTCATGGTTACCAGTGTTGAAAAGCCAATCCATAGAGATACATTCTTGCAAACAATATTAAACCTCCATAGCTCATTTTACAAGGGGAAGATAATCTTCTTTCAAAGACAGCAGAATTCTCCAGAGCTTTTTTTTATAGGAATGCTAAGCTGTCATTATTATTATTATTACTATTTATTTGCTTTTGTGGTGGCGCTGTGGGGCTTTTTTTTATTGAGGTATAATTGCCATATAACATTATATTAGTTTCAGGTGGACAGCATGATTCAATATTTGTATATATTGCAAAATAATCACCACAATAAGTCTAGCCACCATCCTCACCATACATAGCTTCAATTTTTTTTCTTATGATGAGCACTTTTATGATTTACTCTCCTTTAAAAAGGGGAGGGGGGAAGGCGCCTGGGTGGCTCAGTCAGTTAGGCAACAGACTCTTGATTTCCACTCAGGTCATGATCTCAGGGTCATAGGACCAATCCCTGCATCAGGCTCTGCGCTGAGCACAGAGTCTGCTTGTCTCTCTCTTCCTCCCCCTGCTTGCACTCTCTCTCTAAAAAAATAAATATATATATGTAAAATCTTTAAAAACGAATAAGATTTACCCTCCTAGGAGGCGCCTGGGTGGCTCAGTCAGTTAAGCCTCTGACTCTCGATTTCGGCTCAGGTCATGATCTCAGGGCCATGGGATTGAGCCCAGCATTGGGCTCCCCCTTTAGCGGGGAGTCCGCTTGAGATTCTCTCCCTCTCCCTCTACCCCTCCACCCCCCACCCCCCACTCTCTCAAATAAATAAATCTTAAAAAAAGATTTACTCTCTTAGCAACTTGCAAATCTATTCTCTTAGAATGTTCTGAGTATAACTCCAGTTGTGAAAATATTCAACTTCATCATTTGATCTGGAGACAGGAAGATCATGGTCATATGTAATCTAACAGCAGGTTAATAATTACAGCAATTTCAAAGATGTGAGGAGCATAAAAGATATTTCAGAATATTTGCTACAACTATAATGGGATATAAAAATATCAGTGAGATCTGTGTAGAGCCGAGTTAACAGGTACTGCTAATACTACTCTGGTTGCCTGAATTCTTAATTGAAAGAAATGTTCCATTTCCATTACATGGTATAAAATACGGATTTAAAAAAAAATAAATGTACGGGCCTCTTGAATACTATCCAATGACTCCCACATTAAGAATTCCTGTTCTAATGGACTGACATAGTCTGTTGCAACAGGAAGGGGAAAGCAAGGCAGAGTCCAAAAACATTGCAAAGACCACGTGATTCAGAGTTCCACTCAGCATCCGTACCTTACCTCCTTGAGATCATCTACTAAGTTTCCCCATCATTCATTCAGCCTTGACCTCTGAGACCCCCTTGCTTTTCCCTGAATACAATCCTGCCTCAGGGCCTTTGCACTTGCTGATCTCCCTGCCTAAGTGGGGAGAGGAGCTGCCTTTGGGTTTGTACATAGCTAGTTCTGTCACTACCTTGAGATTTTGGCTTAAATGTCACCTTCTCAGGTAAACTCCCTGACTTCATACTTAGAATTGCAATCTGTGCTGGGAGAGTTCATTGTAGCATGCATAGAATTGGCCTAAGCTAGTCTGTTTAAGGGAGAAGTGCCTCTGTACAGCACTGACTCCTGGCCAAAGGCATGAAACCTGGGTTGGAGGAGTTTGGAGCAGTTCGTACCAGCTTGTCAGCATTATTTACTGATAACAGTGAGACTGATGATCTGCATCTGGTCAGAGCGAGACCCTCAGAGTTCTCTGCTGGTAAGTCTGGTTACATAGCAGAAATATGCATACATAACCAGCAAAAGAGAAAAACCTCCAAGCCAAGACTCCATTTGGAGTTTCCTGGTTTCCAGGGGTCCTGTGTACACATCTATGGCTCCTGATCGCAAAGCAAGAATGTATTCCTGCCACAGCCCTTTCGGGCAGAGGGCAATAGAGCCCCAGCCCTGACTTCTCCAGACCGCTTGCTACCAGACGGTCTTCGGCTGTGATGCATAACCTCACTTTAATGTTCTTTCTCTATCGCACCCTCTTCCTGGAATAAACTCCAGATTTGTCAGCATTGTCATTTAAGGTCCTGGGCGTCTTCGTTAGCAACCAAACCCCGTTTACGTGCCACCATTAGTGCGCAATCCCAACCCAACTCTCCCTCTTCTTCCTTGACTCTGCGGTACGAAGCGCCATCTGATATATTGTATATTTTACTTATTGATTTTGTTTATCCCATTACCATATTTATTTGTTATTACTTTGCTTATAATTTTTTAACTGTCCTCCCACTAGGGCACTCCATGAGGGCAGGGTTTCTGGTCTAATTTTCTCTTTATTGCTGTATCTCTGGACCATAGCAGACTTTCTGCATTTATTATTTGATGAATAAATAAGTGCAGAAAGAGGCAGAATAGAAGTATCACTTAGAGTTCAAGGCTGTTTTGGCCCAGCTCTGAGGCTGGAAATCAATACACAGAAGCTTAGAAAGATGGACAATGATAAAGAGTATGTTCACCTGCTGATTATACTCAAGTCAGTTATCATGAGGCACAGAGATGCTGACAAGTTGGTTGCAATAGGAATTGACGCACCTAATCTACCTTGACTCAAAGAGCGAAACCTGATGTCCATGAAGGGCCACAAGTGGCTAAAACTTGTCTTTCTGACAACTCTTCCAGCCCCTGAAGGCAACCAGAGTCACCCAGAAGGGGCATCGCTTTCAGTTTCCCTAGTACTTTCAGAAGCCTCTGTTTTTCGGAGACTTTGCTCTAGGGGCAGGAAGATGAAATGGCCAGCAGCTGGCAAACACCACAGCAAGACCAGCCGCCGAGTTTGGGGAGCCAGCGGTTTGCTGGGGAGCCATTTCGATGGGCCACTTATACGGAGGTTTGGCTTCTTATCACTGGCAACGTTAATCTGTAAATCCCTCGGTCTTTCTGGGCTCCCATATGGACTGCTGATCTAGAAAACACAGCTTCACTTTGAGGGCTGCTTGGCTGAGTGCTAACCAAGTCCTTCTTTGCTCTAGAGCATCAGGAGAGTTTCTTTTAAACACAGGGTCTGCCCTTCCTGTCCACTCCCCACCCCAAGTGCGATTCTAAATCATCAGGTCTGAGGTGGGAAATCAGTATTTTTAGAACTTCTGTGTGTGATTTTACAGTTGGGGAATATCTTCTCTAATTTGCATTATAAAGAATTAGTGAATTCAAAAGTGATTAGTGATTTTAATGAGCAAATTATATTCACTTCTTTTGAATTATAGGAGAAAACTCCTTTTTAATGTTCATTTTTCTCTCAAGGATTCCATTTTTAATTTTTATTTTGTCCCGGTTTTATGGAGATATAATTGACCTATAACACTGTATTGGTTTCAGGTGTACAACCCAATGATTTGAGTTGTGTGTATATTGCAAGATGTACACCACAAGTGTAGTTCACATGTGTCATCTCACAGAGTTAAATTTTTTTTCTTGGGATGAGGATTTTTACATTCTACCCTTAGCAACCTTCAACTATGCAACACTGTACTACTAACTACAGTCACCATGCCATACGTTACATTTTTAAGTGTCAAAGTGGTGACATCTTTTCAGAGAAGACTGTTCAGTTTGCTCTGGGCTCGGTGAGTTTGCTGACATCTTATTTCTGTCTTTCATTTATCTTATTGTTTGAACTTCCAGAGGGAGAGTAGAGAAGAGGAATGTCAAGTGCACCGCCCCCACAGACTTGCTTTCGAGTTGGTCTGGAAGAAGCTGGTGCCTGGTTGTTATTCCTAAGTTGCTGGGGAGGCGGGAAAGGGGGTAGGCGACGGATGATTTGTCCAGGAGTGAAATGGTCAATTATGGGAAAAGCTGGGGAGAAAAGAAAGATCTTTCCTCCAGTGGGCCCCACGCATGCTCCAATACAAAGTTCTTTCCACAACTCTGCACTGTCACGATGAAAACATGTAGTTGGAGGCCACATACAATTTATCTGTTGTAGCCAAATGGATCTGCATCATTGGACAGCTTCTCCTCAGTTTGTGTTTAAGCCATGAAGGTGAGGCATAGTTAAAAGGGACAATATCAAACCATATGCCCTTAACTCTCGTCTCCAGCAGATCTTCTGAAGAAGTCAGTCAACAGGAACCAGCTTCGCCGTGCGTGGTCTAACCACGCCTACAAAGCACTGGTGGCTGGAGCCAGGTGGTACCGGCTCCTAAGGCTGATTGCGCACATCTGTTCCCAACTCTGCATTCAATGGAACCAGGTGGGTGGCCTGAAATTGGCCACGGTGGGCGTATTACTACCACAGAAATTGGTAAACACTACAAATCAGCTACCCATATTTCTTTTTCTGAAGACCTGAATGTTAAAGATTTACCAGGGTACCACTACTCAAAAGCTATTGCCCCTGCCAAGGTAGACAGAACTAAAATGTCATTATGTTGCCTCCACTAGTCAGGCAAGGTGTTTGCTACAGCGGGTCCTCTACACTGAGAGCAGCCAAATATCAAATCTTGTCCTGTCATTCCGCGTGGGGGGAGGGAGGGAAACAAGCATCCTCCCTAATCTCTGAGTCAATCTTTACATGACTAACACTAATTCAGAGAAACTCATTATTCCATGACTCTCCACTTAAAGAGGGACCTTTGTCCCCTGTGACAAGCCTAAGAAGATGAAGGTGTCCAGAAAGAAGTCATTTGTTTTGATCACTTCTTCCAGCTGAGGACGGCTGGAAGTCTCACATCAAACTCAAGTTTTTCTCCCTTCCAAAGTAGCGGGCCGTCTCGAGTTCTGACCTAGAGTGGAAATCCCACAAGCCACAAAAATTCACAGCCCAAGGAAAACTCTCTGCCAGCCTCATTTGACAACCAATTTGGCATCGCCACCACGGGTGGGGATCCATATAACAGCTGCCTTCAGTCCACAGTTTATTGAACTAAAGACACAGAATGGCTTATTCAGTAATCAGAGCGGAAGGAGTCATCATGGACGAGACACGGCAAAGAGGGTACACTTGGAGCCTTGGAACCAAGACACCAGTACTCCCACTTGGTCAAAATCCTTCCAGATCTCTGCTACCGTGTTTTTTCTGTAGCCGAAACACCGAAAACACATATGTTTCTTCCTCTCTTCTACCGCTAAATTTCCAAAGAGCAGAGTGCATTTTCAGTAAACCCAACGGACCTATGAAGTGATTGGATCAGAAAAACATTAATGAGCCAAAGGGCACAATAGGGCTAGTTTCCATCAGTCACCGTCAGGAGCTGGGGCTATGCAGGAATTTTTGTTTAAGGTTTTTTTTTTTCCCCCCATCTCCTACAGTTTGACGGGTCCAGAGCATAACTGATACAACCACATTGGAAATACGTTTCTACGAACACCAGAGTTACTGTCAGTTCTGGAAAATGCAGGGAGGAAAACAGGCAAGGTGATGCTCTTGTTAATAAAAATCTTCCAAGGAAACCATTTGCACCTCCAACGCTCCACTCATAGCTGTGTCTGAGAGAATCCCTAGGCTGTCTCTGGGCAGCAAATAACCCAAACAGTG
This sequence comes from Zalophus californianus, assembly GCF_009762305.2. Lineage (NCBI taxonomy): Eukaryota > Metazoa > Chordata > Mammalia > Carnivora > Otariidae > Zalophus > Zalophus californianus. Next base: position 117,773,749 of record NC_045612.1, on the reverse strand, counting down.
GCTCTTGTTACTTCAGTGTCGGTCCTTCCTCTTAAGACTAGAAAAGTACATCTGTTACAGGAAGTGCCGCTGTTGACTCGGCTTCGTCTGGATTCCTGCTGTCAGTGGTCTTCCCAAGAGTCAAGACTGATTTGCATTTGTGCTGCTCCCTCTGTATCCTTTCTCTTCATGACAAAGGACATAAAGCACTACTGGCCTGTGGAAAACATCTTATCTGAAATCCTACAAGAGACAAGACAATGGACCCACTTAGGACCAAGAGCGTGGCACTTAGACTCTTTCAGTAACCACTTGGTCCTAAGGAATAGAAGCTACTCAAGCTAGTTTACATAAAAGAATAAAAATCTCATGGAAGAGGAAGTTGTATAGATTCCAGGGTCCGAAAAGAACAGATGATAAAAAATAGTTTCAAGGGGCGCCTGGGTGGCTCAGTCGTTAAGCATGTGCCTTCAGCTCGGGTCATGATCCCGGGGTCCTGGGATCGAGCCCCGCATCGGGCTCCCTGCTCGGTAGGGGAGCCTGCTTCTCCCTCTCCCTCTGCCCCTCCCCTCTGCTTGTGCTCGCTCTCACTCACCCTCTCAAATAAATAAATAAAATCTTTTTTATTTATTTGACAGAGAGAGACACAGCGAGAGAGGGAACACAAGCAGGGGGAGTGGGAGAGGGAGAAGCAGGCTTCCCATTGAGCGGGGAGCCCGATGCGGGGCTCGATCCCAGGACCCTGGGATCACGACCCGAGCCGAAGGCAGACGCCCAGTGACTGAGCCACCCAGGCGCCCCATCCACTAGCATCTTTAATTAGGACCCTAACAGGCCAGCCAGGAGTGCCAGACACCACGGTTCATTTTTGAATGAATGGCACTCTGCATTGGCATATGACAAAATTCACCTCTATAAATTTCAAACATCACAATTATGCACACTGGCTCCGGCTTACACGGAAAAAATCTCTCTCTGCACAGAGCTAAAGCAGCCCACTGTTCTGTCATGTCAGCCATCCAATGGGTTGATTCACCGTGGGAAAAAAAAAATCAATTGGGTCAAAATGGTTGAGATGGTGACCTTGAGCAGACTCAGACTGAAAGGAATAGAAGGATTTGACATTTCTGCGCCACGAGAAGTTATCGCGATATTAATGGTGCTCACTTCGCAATGTAAGGTTAACGTTCTTCATTGCTATTTCTAGTTGAGGGGTCAGCACACCTTTTCTGTAAAGAACCAGACAGTAAGAAATAAAATCGAAAGAAGAAAGAAAGAAAGAAAAGAAAAGAAGATAGACAGATAAAAGGGCGCCGGGGTGGCTCAGTGGGTTAAGGGTCTGTCTTGGTTTCGGCTCAGGTCATGATCTCAGGGTCGTGAAACTGAGCCCGGCGTCGGGCTCTGCACTCAGTGTAGAGTCTGCTGGAAGATTCCCTCCCTTTCCTTGTATCCCTCCCCTTGCTCGCATTCTCTCTGTCTAAAATAGATAAAAAAAAAAAAAAAAAGAACCAGATGGTAAATAATTTAGGCTTTTTGCAGGCCTTGTGGTCTCTGCAACAACCATTCAACTCTGACTTCATGCCACAGCCAACATAGGTAATATGTAAATGAATGGGTGTAGCTATGTTTCAGTAAGATTTTACTTATTAAAACAGGAAGCAAGATGGATTGGGCCTGCTAATTGTTGTTTGCCAACCCCTGCTCTAGATCATTTCTCTTCCTCCTCCCTCAAACCTCTGTCTCCTTTTCAGCATATGCCAGCAGAGGACACGAGCCACCAGCCCTCCTTGTTATGGTCATCAACAAATGTCTGCTCTCTAGACCTGGCTCTCTGTGCTCCTCATGCGCTTTTATGTTTGTCATTGTTCTTGGCAGTTCTCCACTCCTGGAGAACATCATGCACTCTACAGCCTCATTCCTCTGTCCCTTGCAGCCTCCACTTCCAATGATCTTTCCCTTAATCCACCCACTTTCTCCTCGCCAACAACCAAACGACCTGCAAAATCTTGATTTCGAGCCTCTCACTAACAATCAAGCCCTCTTGCTCTAACCCGCTGACTCTAGATACCGATAGTCCTGTGACTCACTGAGGTCCCTGGGACATCCAGGCCACCGGCCCTACCATGTTTTCACTGTCCACCCTCAGTGTCCCCGTCCCTCCCTGCCCAGTGTAGGCAGCACTCATCCCCTTGTTTACTCCCCTTCGGTCCCTTGTCTCGTCCCTCTTTCCCACTTTTGTGCCCATGCCACAGCTGCACCTGAGCTCTGAGTGTGGCTGGAGGAAAAACACAATCCTGACCACAGATGCCAAGTGGGCACCCCACAGCCTAACAACCCTACCACCCTTCCCCAGCACAGTCAACTCTTCCGCCATGGAAGACAACGGCTTTACATCTTGCCCATCCTCTCAGCAAAAGGTGCTCCTGTCCTCTTCCCAGGCAACAGCATTGAGAGAGAATTGCTACGGGGGCTATCTAGGGAGGCTGGGTCCCGGGCACTAGGGCTCCCCCAGCCTCAGCCTCAGCCTCAGCCTCAGCCTGAGACAGAGCCCCCTGTCTCCAAGGAACCACACGAGCATGGACAACAGACATCATCAGGGCCCACCCGGACCCAAGACTGGGAGGCCCTCCTCGCATGTTCTGGGCAATGTAAGACCCTGGAGATCTCTGCTTAACTCTTCCGTGGGGTTCATCTTTGACTAAGGTTGAACTTCCAGCCAGGCTGATGGTGGTTTGGGACCAATTAAATCCACTTTAGAGAACTAAAAGAAACGGGATGTTCCTTATGTTGTATGTTGAGGAGTAAAACACACACCTAGTACATCGGATTCCGTACACTGCAACTCATAGGAATACATTTCCACCGGTGGCTTTCCGCAGCACATTCTTATTTAAGTAAAATGCACAAAATGTGAATTGGATGAAAAGCAGGGTGATACCATCCCCAGTTTCCGTGGTCATAGCCCGACGTTTACAACATAAATACTTAGGCTTCCAACAGCAGTATCTTCTAAGCCTGTGAGGCTTAAATCACCAAAAACATCACATTAAAATTCCCACATGGGCCTGTGGAGCCACCTGACTTCACTGTACTCAAAAAAAAAAAAAAAAAAAAAAGCCCAAGCTTTCAAAAGAGTATAGAAAGTTGAAAAATCTCATATCGCCCAAAGTGAGCAAAGAGGAGGCCTTGGGTGGGGAGGAAAGTGAGCGGAAATCAATTTTACTTGCTCCTGCCTCACAATGGATTTTGCAAAGTAAAGGGTAGAAAATCAATCTTGTCAAATCAGTGAGAATTTATATACTTGAAGGAGTCTAAAGGTCTTGGAGGGTGTATTAGGCAGAGGACATTCTCCATCACATGGTGGAGAATATAGCATGAAAGTGGGACCCTTTTCTGTACTGAAAGGACAGTGCCAAGGATTTTTGCCACATCCCTCATCAAACTGAGCCCACGGTGGAAGCCAAATGTGAACAGGACTCCGTTAAGTCCTGGCCCAAACATTCCGAAGGGAGGGGACTGGAGTAAGACACAGGAAGTCCTAAGAGCGCCTATTCTTGACTCACCAGAAGAAGCTTCCAGATTACATTAACAGAAGGCCCCCCCCCCTTATCCTGCCTCTGATTTGAATGCCCCTAGCATTTTGGGGGTCACTGAGTCATCTGATAAGACATACGAGTAAGGCCACGCTTTAGTGAGTCGGGACTGGTCACTATCAGTGACATCACCAGGGAATCAGACAGGAAACCAGAGCATGGAAGGTGGGCCTTGGGCAGAAAGCAGACCAGGGGGCCAGTGTCTGTCTTGGCTTCCACTCTCCTGGGTGTGGAGGAGACATCACAGAGAAATGCTTAGGGGAAGTCAGGAGAGGTAAGGGACCCATGTCTTCTGCTCAAGGGGAGTTGGCCAGGGGCTAGGCCAGGGGGTGCACCGGTAGCAAACTCAGCCACGTTTCATAAGCATGTTACGTGGTTTCCCTTTTGATTTTTATAAACTTTAGGGAAGACTCCTGTAAAACGTCTGCCTGGTTAAAACTGTCCTTCCTCATCTTAAGTCCATTTGGGCTGCTGTAACAAAAATACTGTAGACTGGGGGGTTTACGCCACAGAAATTTATTTCTCACAGTTCTGGAAGCTGGGAAGTCTAAGATTAAGGTGCTGGTAGATTGGTGTCCGGTGGGGACCGGCTTCCTGGTTTGGAGATGGGCCATCTACTCCCCATATGTTCACATGGCAGAAGGGGCCAGAGAACTCTCTGGGGTCTCTTTTATAAGAGCACTTAACCCCATCATGAGGATGCCACCCTCATGACCTAATCACTTCCTAACGGCCCCACCTTCTAATACCATCACCTCAGGGGTTAGGATTTCAACATATGTTTGGAGGGACACAAACATTCAGTCCATAACATACCTGGGCTTACAGAAGAGTCATGAAGACCAGTCATGAAGACCAGTGTAAGAGAGAACAGCATGCCCCCACCTCACCCCTCAGGCAGGTACACCAGTGACTTTGTACTTAGTAAGCAGGTTCCAAAGGGAATGGAGTTGAGGCTGAGAAATCCCACTTCTTGGTCCCATCTGGACCTTCATTTGTCATTGCCAAACTTGTTGATCTAGGCTTGATGTGATTAAAGGAATAGGTGGTCCCCGACAGAGCTGTGACTTTGGGGAAGTTACTTGACCTCTCTGTGGCCCTTTCCTTAGCTGTAAAATGGACATAACACACCTGTATCAAAGAATTATTATAAGTATTATAGGAGTTGATGTTTGTGAAACTCTTAGAGCCATGCCTGACACACAGAAAGTGCTACATACGTGTTTGGTTAACAAAAATAATCATGATCATGTTATTATTGGACTTCAGACAAATCAACACAAAATTGACGGCAATTAGCTATTAGCAGGTGTGGTAGGCAGAATTCTAAGATGTCTCCCTAGATTCTGGGTTCCCGGTATCCACACTCCTTCTGCCAGTTATTCAGTTCGACACTAATCCAAGTGGTCATTTGAAGGGATTTTGCAGATGTGACTAAGGTCCCAAATCAGGCGATGATCTGGGTAGTCCTAACTTAATCAGGCGAACCCTCTAGAAGCAGAGTTTCTTCCAGCTGGCCGCAGCAGAGGAGCTGGGGAGATGCAAGCCACTTGGCCTGGAAGAGAGCCATCCTTGCCGTGAAATTCCTAGGGAGGGGGCCCTAGAGCAAGGAACTGTGGGTGGTCTGTAGATGCTGAGGGCAGTTCTCAGCTGAGCACCAGCAGGAAAACAAGGGCCTGAGTCCTACAGCTGCAAGGAACGGAATTCTGTCAACAACCAGCGATCTTGGAGGAAGAACGCCCCAAGCCCCAGAGGAGAACCGTAGCCTGGGTCAATACCTTGATGTCAGCCCTGTGAGACCGTGAGCAGAGAATCCGGTCACACTGTGCCTGGACTTCTGACCTTCAGGAACTATGACATCATAAATTTGTATGGCTTTAGGCCACTACGTTTGTGAGAATTTATTTTGCGGCAACAGAGCACTAATACAGTGAGAAAAGAAAAAAAACCAAGTAGGTGCAGGTAACAAATGACCAGTTAGATGATTTTGTTCAAACGCCAGGCAGCCTCCTCTCCACCCTGCCACATTACAGGCGAAGATTTTTGACACTGACCAAGTTATTACAAAGTACTCTCCGTTCAGAAAAAAGAAATGGCATTTGCCACTCAGGGCTTGGTCTCACGGGAAAACATGCACTGTACTCACCAGCGTCCCCGGCGGGGCAAGGCTGAGCTGCCCGCCCCCAGAGCAGCAAGTCTGGGGCCTCCCAGGCTGGCTTCGTTCGCTTGGGGAGAGGGCTGGGTGACGTCCAACCTCCTACAGGTGTGTGCGGACCTTTGCCCTACGGATTTGGCTCCGCCTCCACTTCCAAGACCGGCCTGGAATTGGCCGGGGATTTTAGGACCCAGGGACCAGAGCCCTGGGGTCTGTGGAAGAGGACCGAAAGCAGAGAGCTTAAGGCTTAAGAGCTCTGACCTCTTCCTTAAACTCTGGTATGGCCACCTACTGTGCGCCTTTTTGTAAATTCCTTAACCCCTCCGCACCCCCATCTGGAAAATGGGGTAACAGAGTTGCGAGCGTTTGAGGTAAGGCTTACAAATCACTGATACGTAGGGCCTCGCCGTTAGCGAGCCCACTAAAATGGGAGGTGGTGTTTAATTGCTTTTGATGCTGCCTGGGTCTTACACCCAAGCCCTAATACTAAGCGTTCATCATATTATAAATACCCAACCCCGTTCTCCACAACAGACAGCTGAGCACATCTTGGTCCCTTGTTTCTGAGCCCCAAGTGTCTGCCTAATGACTAACTGCTCCAACCTGGTCCGCGGAGTACCGGGCCACGTCAATCAGCCCCAGTACAAACCCAGAGTCAATCAATTGTCCTTCCTTGCCTTCCTCTTCTTGCTCCCTTGTTTCGTTAGAACAGGAATTGTGCTAGAGATGGGTACCAACCGGTCAGCATTTTCTACTGGACTAAAACCAAGGGAATGCAGTCACCGACAATAGGAGACTGGGCTACAATAAGCAGGAGTTAAGTTAGCACTCTAAAAACAGACATAGTAATTACCATTTTTAAAAGATGGTTTTGTGAGGCTAAAAATCTACATCCCTCATGCATGAAGGGGGGGGGGGCTATTAAATGTCACCGAACCAGTTTGATGATAAAATTTATGAGGTTGTGCCAGATTGTGATAAAAGTGTTCAAAGGTATATGCCACTTATAAATATAACCACATCTAGACTCATAAAAATAGACTCCCTATTTAAATCGAATCTTCTTTCTGAGCATTGCTAAGTGAGGTAATTTGAAATTTTCCCAAACTGCAATGAGGGAGGTAGTGGTGATATTTTTCCCATTTGTGGAGATGACCATCTATTATAGGGATTTGCAAATTGGTTAATTGTCTGGAAGATTTAAGAAGAAAAATGCTGTTCTAGTAATTCTGTACCGTCCTGCCCTCAGAGGATTTGGTTGAGGGAAGATTAACATAAGCAAGAGTCTGCCCGATATATTTTAAATGAGAAACCAGGCTATTTTTTGAACTACTGTTCTCAAAAAGAGAACTATAGCAAAATACCTATCATTCCTTACTCCTTAGCAAATGATTCCCCCGACTACAGTGTTAAGATCCAGAAAGTCAATATGGTATCTTTGCCTGTCTCCTTCACGGTGGCTACCCTGGTGTCTAGAAGAGGGCCTAGCTGAGACACAGGCACGGATTATTTCCTGAATAAGTGAATTAGCGAAATTAAATGAATTAGCATGTGGCAGGATGCTGGTGTTCTTTTTCTGTCTAAATTCTGAGCAGTTACAAATGTCAACGCGATCAGATGGAGAAGGAAAACAAAGGAGCAGGGAAGTGGGGTTCTGTAGAGTCATATTTGCATTTGGGGGTACACTGGAAGGGAAGAAGGAAACCCAGCGTCAATGGAATTTATCACTACAAAGTTTTTGTTCCTGAATGGAAATTTCCAGAGCCCATGTTGTAAACCACCTTACAACGGGTCATTTATAAGGAGCAAGCCTTTTTGCTTAAGTGACGATGTGGCAGCAGCGCCATCTGCTGGGTAACTAGTTGGGCATTTTAGAACCATATTCTAGAAGTGGTTTTTTTTTTTTCCAAAAAGCAAATTAAATTTAGAGTCACAGAAATTATCTCAGAAATATCTTTAGAGATAATCTAGGCCATGCGTCATCTTACAGGTAAGGACCGGCCCTAAGTCGGTACAACACTGTCTGTCTTTCTGTTGATACAATGGAGCCCCAAATTCATCTCTCTGAGAGAAGACGGACTACAGCCATTATTACTAAATTATATTACAGGTCTCATGTAAATCAGAAACTGAAAGGCCATTAAAATCCACTTGTTAAGCATCCGAAGAGTGCTGTCCAGTAGAAATGTCTGCAACAATGCAGCAATAGAACTTTCTGCAATGATCCATATCTGTGTGTGCTGTCTAATACAGGAACCCCTAGCCGCGTGTGGTTAGTAAACGTCTGAAATGTGGTCAATTGGATTTTTAATTTTATCCCATTTTAATTAATTTACGTTTTTTAAAAATAGCCAGCCACAGATGGCTAGTGTAAGTGGTTCTCAACCTGGGCACTATTTGCATTTCGGACTGCATCATTCTTTGTGGTGGGGGCTTGCCCCGTGCACTGCAGGGTGCTTTAGCAACAGCCCTGGACTCTCCCCACTAGATGCCGGGGGTACCCCCCGACCCCCGCAAACTTGTGATGACCAAAAAAGTCTCCAGACATTGCCCCAGAAATGCCCCCTAGGGCACAAAATCACCCCTGGTTGAGAATTACCGCGCTAGTCGCTACTGTAATGGACGGCACAGTTCTAGAACATGCCTAACATGTATATGACATTTTGAGAAAAAGAAATGGCCCCTACATCGTACAATAGCAGTAGTGTTTTTGTCATAAGAACGGGGAAGCTTAAAAAAAAAAAAAGTCAGATGTAGACAAAGAAATCTCTTCCTTCTTTATCCTCCTTCCCATGTAACAGATGGAGCCCCGAGAGTCAGGTGTGAAAATTCAGCCTCACGCCAGAGTCCCCAGGTTAGCCTCAGAAAACCCATCCTGGAACCTGGCTTCCCTCAAGTCACTGTGAGGAACTGGACGAACAGACCTCCCGGAGTCTCAGCGGCTCCCCTGGAGAACGGGAGGGGATGGTACCTACCTGGCAGGGCCGCTGGGAAAGCAGAATTCGTGCTTACCCTGGTCCTGACTTAGCGGTTCAAACAAGCGTTGGGACTTTCGCCGCCCTCTTCTAGGGAAGGGCGGAAAGGCCTCATGCCTCCCAACCGATAATACAGAAGTTCCCAGTGTGTTTCCATCGAAAATAAAAATCTAAGTGACAAGACCGGCTAAGCTCTATGAACCTGACTTTATTTCAAAATGCCAGTGGCCACAACTCGGGGTGCGTTGTTTGTGACGCCAGTCCCTTGACACATTTACATGTGAAGGAGAAACTGTTTCAGCTCCTCAGGGAGGACAAGCCCATTGATCTTGTGATGCTGCCGGGTCCTGAAGCACTTCCGGATCCTAAGGCGGCAGAGCTGCAGCAAAGAAGGGGGCCCTGGAGAAAGATTGCAAGACAAGCCACACGTTGGTGTCGTTGATCTAAGGCTACTTCTCCTTTCCTTCCTGACAGCAGACAAGCTGCAACGTTGTATCGGGAAATAACGTGGTTCTGCCTAAGACCATTTTCGGGCTTTTGTAGTAGGAGGCATTTTTAGGCCACGTTCTCTCTTTTTCTGGTAGCTAGCTGAAATGAGCTTATTCGGTTTTGATTTAGAACAGCCTGAAAAAAAAATCAAAGCTTAGTCTCACTAATGGAGGCTTAAGGCGGCTAATTTTGGAATTAGGAAGCCACACAAAATTCCCAATAATGAAAACGAAATTCTCGTTTAACAGTTTTCTTGTATTTTACCTTTAAAAATAAGGTATTTCCAAAAAAATAAGGCATTTCTAGATACAGACATTTTTATAATTTAGCAATTTTAAGATATTCGAATATACTGAGCTATCAGTGAAGCCTACGGGTATGTTATCTTCTTCAGGCCTATTTGTTTTCTATTCTGCATTCAGAGCTAACCCAATGCTTCAAGTCAGAGGTGAAAAGTAAACTAGCACAAACTTTGCATCAGGAACCAGCCAAGAGCTTACATTTTAGGACAGTGGTTCTCAACAGGGGGTTGGGTGGAAGGGAAAAGGAAGGGAGACTTGGCAAAGCCTAGAGACACTTTTGTTAGTCACCACTTGGGGGAGAGGTGTTACTAGCATCTAGCGGGTAGAGGCTGGGGATGCCGCGAAACATCCTAGGGTGCACAGCAGTCCCCAAGTGGCCCAAAACGTCACCAATGCTAAGGCTGAGAAACCCCACTATGAAGTAGAAGGATAGGAAACGATTTCCCCCCACCCCCACGCCCTGCACCAAACTGTAATGGGAATTCTCTTTTTGTTATTAAACACACACACAAAAACAAAGCTATATACCCTCTAGAATCCCATAGAGCAGTGGCCCTCAATCCAGGCTGCATTTCAGAAGCACCTATCAGGGGGAGCTTTAAACCACAGGACGTTGGGCCCCACCCCAGGGCGGCTGCTTCTGTACATGTTGGGTGGAGCCTGTGCATCCAGATTTTTTAAAGGCACGTGCCCCAGGTCATCTTATCATGGAGCCAGGGTTGAGAACACAAGCAAAAGGGTACAGTGGCCTCGGCTTTGCGACAGCATCCCTACAAGCTGCAGGGTAAAGCTGATGGAGAAAAGGACCGGTGGAAAGAGACACCTCCACAACCAAAGGAAGAAATGCAGTCCTGTCAATGCGGACGGTCCGAGCACATTCACAAGGCCCCTGTCGGGACTTAGGGTACCTTCCGGACTCTGTTCAGGGGACTCAAGGCATCTGCTAATGAACTGCTTCCCGGTGGACTAAAGGCGTATGTTAACAAACTGCAAAAAGTACTCGGTGGGGAAACTGAACTTAATTCCATCTCACTAAGGAAGGTCGAAGGACGTGGCTAATCATATGTGCTAGACACGTGGGCAGGGACAACTGTGGGACGTACGGATAAAGAAGTATCGGAAGATGCAGAACAGCAGGACATCCAAGGAAGGTCAGCGCAACTACCGGTACTAATTGAATACCTGCTGTTTACCCTAAGTAGGGTGATGCACAACAAGTGGAGCCTTAAGTCCCAGATATAGAGCTGAAAACCCACTAGAGCTCTGCAGCCACTTCCTGGCGCCTGCAAGCATTCAAGGAGTTCACTCCACTCAATAATAAAACCAGCTCATTCTTTTTCTATGAATTGGCATATTGCTTTGGTCTCGATTTCTTTTTTGTTTTTCCCCAGCAACACTCATGATGCTTTAAAGCCAAAGTGCGCTCAAGGGTGGCTCCTGCCATGCTGGGCTGAGAGTCATTTTTAGTTTTCATTGTGTGCCGTGAGTAAACACGGCTTTAGATGCTTTTCGAGGCCAGTGGGGTGGTAATACTCCTGAACTCCATTCCTGGGACATCCAGAGACCGAATTTGCTGTGTTGAATCTGCAGGTCTGGCTCTCTGCACTTGGCCTGGCCCCACGTCCTGTGGGCTCCTAGACTGCTGAGAGGTGACCTCACCAAAACCCCAAAAATGACTCATGGAGGCAAAAGCAGCAGTAATTCTCTCGAGGAACAAATGACGTTTTATAAACCAGTGCGATCATTGACCACACTGTCACCAAAAGGGGAATTAAAGGAATGAAAGGCAATGCAGGTGCCTACGAATGCAGGTGCCTGGGGAAATCAAGTGGAAGGGAAGAGTCAGTGGGGGGCAATTTGAAAATCCAATGGGATTTTTTGCCGAGGCAGGGGATGAGGGACTGTAGATACAGACAGATATAGAAACACACGCATGTGTGCGTGCGTGTGTACATGACTTTGTAACTTTAGGGGGCCATGAGGCACTTTTGGTTTTGTGGATCTCTTTCCCAAGTAAAAAAAAAAAAAAAAAATGGTATTTTACCACTCTGTCGGTATAAAGACACACATAATCCAGGTTGAGTTTTATCCCTTTCTTCCTTTGGATTTTAAAAGAAATGAACACATTTCTATGGGCCCCTAAAAACATCATGGGTCCCAAGCATTGTGTCATCTGTACCTGTTGGAGAAATGGGCCCTAGATATAGATAGATAGAATTTTTTAAAAACAAATCATCAAAATGCAAGTAGAGTGGCCTGGTGCTGCTCAGTCACACTGCTTAACGTAAAGGGGTTTCTATGGAACTGTGCCTTATGCTGACACTGCTCAGGGAGGACAGGCCTCGTTTGGAGGCCCTAAGGCAGGGCTTTGGCTGCAAGTATGCTGGGCAGTCGGAGTAGGAGGAAGAAGAGTCTGTGGCCACTTTACAACTCTGCACAGGGCTAAGCCTAATTCTCAGCATGCAGGCAGAGTATAATCTGATAACGTGCCATCAGAACCCCTCAGGTAGGGAAGCCTGCTTCAAAGTCCCACAACCCTGAAAACTTAACAAAACCCACACTTGAGCAAAAAAGCAGGTCCTGAGCCGGCTGCTCTCCGTTACAAGGGACAATTATGAATGCCGTCGGAGGGGTCTCTGCTCCCAGCCCACCCCCAACCTCACCACCCTACCCCCTTGCACAGCCCTCAATGACAATGTTTAGTTGTTTGGGTCGGAAGCGTTGGTTCTTATTTGTGGGGGAAGTGCGGACTTAGGTGTTGATTGACTTGCAACAGTAAAATGTCTTCAGATTGGTGTCGATCATTAAAGGAAGACCTTATAGCACTTAATGAGTAGCATTCTTGCCCCCAGAAAGCAAGTGCAGCAGCTTGGCCCATGTATAGTGCAGTAAGGCATCCTGGGGGCAAGGTACCCCGAAGCGGGTTCTGTTGCGTCATTCTAAAGCATGTTTTAGATATAATATCAAAAGTCTGGAATAATGTTAATTCTTTCAAAGCTGGCCTACCCCGTACATGAACACGAGATCATCCAAAACAGCCTGTCTCAACATCCCAAGCGACAGATGGTTCTTTACCACGTAACCAGGACCATACCTTGTTGAACACTAGATTATGTCAGCTCCCCACATTCGGTGGCGGCAGAGAATAGTCTTTCATACAGTATCAGAAGTCAGAACTCAGTATGTACCTGCCTCCTGCGAGAGCCCACAGGAGTCACTATGGGTTAGGGCTTAGGTTCGGGCAAAGGAGAAGCACCTTCTCTCTGCAAGAAGAGCTGCGTCAGAGGGCTCTCTGGAGGCACCAACTCCGAGGGACGTTTGCCTTCGGCGTTCTTGGCCTGGGTGTCCGCTCCGAAGTCCATGAGCAGCAGTGCCAGGTCTCCACAGGATGCCCTGGCCACTGCATGAAGAGGGGAGTCCAGACCTCGGCCTTGGTTCACGCTGGCTCCTAAAGAGTCACAAGAATAACAGAGGGAGCCAGGGAGCGGAGTCCAAGTGTCCCCCTTCTCACAGCACTGTGCCTCAAAATCCCTTAACAAAAGCGCTTCGACAGTGGGCCTGGCAATCCCGGGAAAATGGGAGATGACACGATTCCATTGAATAAGACGGGGAAAGTGCCATCGGACGATGTGACTGAAGGTACAAGACGAGCTATATAGCATAGGAGGTTTAAAACCTTGCCTCTGAGCGCTGACCACAGGCGTGCTACCTCCAAGAAAAATCCTCTTCAGGAGTAAGGTGGATTTCTAGGACCATCCCAAGCCAATTCCATCCCTCTGCTCTCTACAAATCCCCACTCTGGCCGGCTGCGGGCTCCCACCGGGACACGTGGGGACATGTGGCTTTGCCTGAGCGGCTGTCCCCCCCCGTAAAATGGAAACCAATGCCCACTGGACAAGTAGTAACTGGATTGTTCCGGTACTGTTCTTGGTTTTGTGAGGGATGAGAAACCCTACTGTTTCCCGATGAAGAGCTTAAAATCTTCCTAGAGCATTGGGGGGAGGGGGGAATGAGGGAGGGAGGAAAGGACAGTGGGAAGGAGTGAGGGAGGGAGAGAGAGAGAGGAGAATGAATCTCCTAATTCATGGCAATGGCTGCCAAATGAGTAGAACCAACAAGAACCGCAGGAACGTGCAGGGGAAGGGAAGGGTTACTGGAGTTTTAAAAGAATAAGCAGAACTCAGGTCATTACAGGGGTGCTGAAGTGGAGTTCCAAGGCTGAAGAAGGGTCTGGACAACAGCAGGGAGGTGAAAAAGAATGATGCGACACAGGGCTTTCCGAGGAACACAGGAGATCGACAGTGAGCTAAAAACGGGGCAAGCTGAATCTCCAAATCAAGGCACACTGCAGAAGAAGGCCCCGGGAGGAGGCCAAGCCCGGCTCCAGCAGCTGTGCAAGTCCTGCCGGGCTAAGGATGGCTGGCAGAAGGGAGGAGGTGAGACGGAAGGGGGGGAGAACAGACAATCACCGAGGACCACCCTGGGAGGAGGTACGCTCATCAGCATCGTCGTCCTCATTATAAGTGAGAGAGCCAAAGTGTGAACAGTGTCAAATCTACCCTCCCCGGGAACACAGCCACCACAAACCCTGACGTCATCCGACGCCGTGGCCCCCACTCTTCCCCCTGCTACAATACAAACGGCTTTAAAAGACGTTCGGGTTACTTGTCATTTTCTTTCCTTGTTTTGTGTGCTTTTTGCTTTACCTGACTCGAGAAGCTTCTTGGCACAGGCCACCTGCTGGTTTTCACAAGCCAAATAGAGCGGCGTGCCCAGGTGGCCAATGTTATGGTCCACGTCGCCCCCGTGAGCCACAAGGGTCTCCACGCACGCCACGTGGCCTGCAGCCCAGGGCAGAAGAAAGACATTCTCTTAGCCAGGGAAACACCACCTTCCCTCTCTCCTGCGTGCTTCCACTCGCCACGGACCAAAAGCTATTTCCTTTACTTAGCTCAGGGAAGGACTTTACACACTGCCATCAGTTACTGGGTTGACCGGAGGAGGTTATCTCTCTGCAGCTCCGGGCGGAACTCGACTGGGGTTTACGAGCCACGGGAAGCAACCAGCAACCTGTTCCAAGTGGCTGTGGCTTTGCAATCAGACTGAATACAGAAATGGAAGGGAGAGTGGGCAGAGGGCTGGAGGAACAGTGACTGTAGGTAGGCCTGAAGAAGGAAGGGCATGGTATGGGCCATGGGCCCAGGGAGGCAGCCCAGAGGCTCACCCACGGCCGGCCCAGGGAGAAACAGGCCACCGTGGACACAGGCGAGGCTGAGAAGCAGCTGCCCAATCCAACCCGAGTGGGGCCCAGCCTGGCAAACTAGGTTGGTGAAAGCCGAATCGCTCTTGCTTGGTCTAGAATGTCATGCTTTAAACAGTACTCCTTTGCGTTTCTCTCTCTCTCTTTTTAAGATTTTATTTATTTATTTATTTGACAGAGAGACGCACAGCGAGAGAGGGAACACAAGCAGGGGGAGTGGGAGAGGGAGAAGCAGGCTTCCCGCCGAGCAAGGAGCCCGATGCGGGGCTCGATCCCAGGACCCTGGGACCACGACCTGAGCCGAAGGCAGGTGCTTAACCAAGCCACCCAGGCGCCCCTGTGTTTCTCTTTTTATAAAATCATTTGAGTTCCACACAACCAGGGAATATGATGAGTTGACAGATCTCTTAACGAAGAAAAGTCAGTGCTTTGGGAGATAATTATCATAGGGATAGATTCAGTGAAATAGGGCTGCTGTAAGTCCCATGGGGAGCCATTCTGTGACAGCCACTGGGGAAATAAACATTCTTCTGGCCACGTGTGGTCATGATGGTGACAATGATGGTAATGGACACTGGGGAGAAGCAGAACTTGCCATTGTATTTTTTGCACCAGAGTTAAGAATATCGGGAAAACTGTGGTTTTATGAAAAGAATTACCCCAGCTGAAGAAGTTCTGGAGATCTAATATACAGCACGGTAACTGTACGCAATAATACCATAGTGTATGCTTGCAATTTGCCTAAGAGAGTAGATCGTAAGTGTTCCCCCCACACACAAAAAATGGTAACTCTATGAGGTGACAGATGTGTTCATTAATTTGATTGTGGTAACCGTTTCATAATGTAGGTGTCTATCAAGTCATCACGTTAGTACACCTTAAACATATACAATTTCATTGTCAATTATACCTCAGTAAAGCGGGGCATGGTAGAGAGTTACCCTGAGCTATATATAGCATCTTATATTTCCAAAAATTGCAAGTTTGTTTCACTAAGAAAACCTAGGTGGGGGGGATGGCGCCTGGGTGGTTCAGTCAATTAAGTGTCTGCCTTTGGCTCAGGTCATGACCTCAGGGTCGTGGGATCGAGCCCCCCCCCCCCCCGCCCCCAGCCCTGTGTCAGGCTCCCTGCTCAGCAGGGAGTCTGCTTCTCCCTCTCCTTCTGCTCCTCCCCCTGCCTGTGCTCGCTCCCTCTCTGAAAAATAAATAAAAATTTTAAGTCTTTAAAAAAATATGATTTTAAGGGTAGTTGGCTAGCTCAGTCGGTGGAGCATGCGATTCTCGATCTGGGGGAAGGGGCTCCCTGCTCAGCCGGGAGTCTGCTTCTCCCTCTGCCCCTCCCCCTGCTTATGCTCTCTCTCTCTCTCTCTCTCTCTCAAATAAATAAGTAAAATACTTTTTAAAAAAAGAAAACCTAGGTGGCCCTGAGACAATATTCTTTAAGGCCCTAAAAAAAAAAAAAGGAATAGAATAGAATTTGTTTTATGAAATAATTTGAAAGGCACCTGGGTGGCTCAGTCCATTAAGCATCTGCCCTCAGCTGAGATCATGATCCCGGGGTTCTGGGATGGAGCCCCATGTCAGGCCTGCTTCTCCCTCTCCCTGTGCCCCTCCCCCTGCTTGTGTTCCCTCTCTCACTGTCTCTGTCAAACAAATAAGTAAAATCTTTTTTAAAAATTATTTTAAAAAATAAATAAAATAATTTTACTTTTCTGGGGTCATAGGTTCAACAATGTATTCCACACATCTTGATGGATAGTCTACCATGTGCCAGACCCTGTTCCAGAACCACAGCCGTGAACAACATTCCAGATGCTCTGAAAAGGTCGTTCCCTAACTTTTTGTGCATCAGAATCACCTGGATGCTTGCTAAACAAAACACAGATGGCTGGGCCCCACCCCAGAGTTGCTGAGTCAATGGGTCTGGCCTGGGGGCCAAGAATCTGCAATCGCCTGCCAGGCCAGGCTGATGTTTCTGGTCCCAGGGCCCCACACTGAGAAAAGATCCCCTAAAGACACCCTTCCTCTCACAACAGTAAGATGTCTGTTGAAGGAGGGGTGGAAAACGTAAATTCTCAACAGATTTACCTCTCTTAGCTGCTTCATGGATGGGGGACGCCAGATCACTCGCCGGGTAGGGGCTGGCCCCATGTTGCAGAAGCAAATTCACACAGTCCTGGCTGCCGCTGACACACGCATTAAACAACGGGGTGTGCCAGTCAGTAGTGACACCATTCACCTGGAAAGAAAAGCTCCAGGCTGAAGGCAGGCAGTAGGCTGTCCCGGGTTCAAATCTAGGCTCTACTACTTTTAAAAGCTATCTAACTTCTCTGAGCCTTCGATTCCACATCTACAAAATGAGGACAAAAATGCCAAATTCCACAAGGCTGTGAAAAACTCAATGAGGTAAAGCACTGAGAACATGTTACCGAATATTCTATCACTTCCGCGCCCCCAGGAACATGAACTTTGAAACTAGTCAGGATAATCCTATATAGCTTTCAAACTAATCTCCCTGCTTTAAACATTCCGTTCTAGACCCGTCCCACCCCAATCCGGTGTCCTTTCCAGCAGTGAGAGTAACCTTTTAGAGATGTTAATGTATTATTTTTTGAAAAATTTAGAACAGGACTTTCACAGAAATAGAGGGTGAATATGTGCCGAAGATTTTCTTCAACTCGTTCATTAATGAGAGAACCAGTGAGATGGTACAGCTGGCTCGAAGGAGAATTTATATCTTCAGTCAATTAAGTGCTGAAATAAATCTGCTAATAGATACAAGACTGGTTAATGTCCTTCAGGGACATCAAACTAGAGTCTTTGGGGCCATCTTTTCTAACGTTGGAAATCTGACCAAAACTTACAAGTTCACATCTGACTTCGCAGTGTTTGGGCTATAATCAAATAGGGAAGAGCAAAGCCAAATGCAACTTTTCTACATTATTAAGCAAAGATATTATGAATACGATGAAATCATTCTCACAAGCCATTTCCAAGGAAGGCGAGGACTAGTGAGGCACAGAAGATGCCCAGGGCGCCAAGTTTAAGGGGACACTCCCTCCCAGGGGCACGCGA
This sequence comes from Zalophus californianus, assembly GCF_009762305.2. Classification (NCBI taxonomy): domain Eukaryota; kingdom Metazoa; phylum Chordata; class Mammalia; order Carnivora; family Otariidae; genus Zalophus; species Zalophus californianus. Next base: position 117,755,921 of record NC_045612.1, on the reverse strand, counting down.
GTGCTCGACAACCCTCAGAGGGAGAGGCTCCCTACAACTGGCACCCTAGGTGTCTCTCAGCCTCTGCATCCTCCTAGCCCCGTGTCCATGAGCGGAGTAAGTTTTCTTCACCCCAGCATAAACCCGATGGTGCGCTCACCTACGGCTCTCTACTACTGCTCTCAGGACAAAGCCCATTTTCTTGGCAGGGACAACGAGGCTGTTTGTGTTCTGGCCCCTCTCACCCACTCTGCTCTGCGGTCATAAGGAGTGATTTGAAGTTAAAAAAAAAAAAAAAATGGTTCACTTCCGCTTCCAAGTCTTTGCATTTGCTCTTCCCAGTGGGCGGGAAGCCCATAACTCACCCCAACCCACGACTCAGCAGACGGATTCCAACAGGTCCTTCGCGTTTTGGCTTAGACATCATTCCCCCAGGAGGCCTCTTCAGATTTCCTCTCTCGCCCCATCAGAAAAGGCCAGCAACGCTTCTGTGTGCTCCTAGCAACCACCTTAGTATTCACGCTTGTCATATGGTGGTAGTTTGCAAAAACGACCACAGATTCTCTGCAGAGTATGCGTATCGCTTTGCAACACAGCGTTGCAATTCCTGCCATCACAAGATGGAGACTTCTTTTCCAATCCTTGAATCTGGGCTCGCCCACGGGACTTGCTTTGCCCAATGTGACAAGAGCAAATGGGAGGCAAGCCGAGAGCTTGCCTTCTTTTGATGCTCTTGGCATCCCTGCTACGAGGGGAACCAGGCCAGGCTGCCTGGGAAAGGACGAGAGAGAGACCACACAGAGGTTTCCTGTCTCCCCAGCCACCCCAGCAGGGTCACCACGAAGCAGTCTGCCCCAGCCAACCTGTCAGCTAACCTGGAACGCCTAAGTTAGCCCAGCTGAGGTCAGCCAAACCAGGCCAGACCTGAAGAACTATCTGGCCAGCACAAGGAACTGTGAGATAAATAAATGGCTCTTGTCTTAGGTCATTAAGTTGCGGTGGCTAGTTACATGGCCAAATATAATGGGTAGAAACAGTGTTTGGTAACTGCCCGCTGGGGCGGAGATGCTGTGCCTGCCACAAAGCTCTTTCCTCTCTCCGGGGCACACAGCTTCATTGTTATTTTCCCCCTCTTCTCAGCTACGGACTCTAAAGCTCAGAACCTAAATAACTTACCCAAGGTTCCCATATTAGCAAATGGTAAACACGGTTTGGGACCATTATTCAGGTCTTATGGGGCCAAACGTTCTATGTTTTCTATAATATTTCATTACCTTCCAGCCATGGGAACAGAGGCAGAAATCCAACAGCTATTTATTAGTAGTGACTGTTAAAGAAAATGATGCAGACTCAAACCATTACTCCCTAGCTAAAAATTCGGTACTTCGTCTATCGCTAAGGCAAAGAAGCTTGATAGATGTAATACTTTTGAAAAACACCCCTCTTCCACCTTCAAATCAGGCTGGTCAAAAATGCCAGAAATTATTCAAAAGGGATGGAAATGGGCATTTGTCATGGTTTCTAAGACATTATTTGAGTCACACTTACCTGAGCTCCATGCTTTAATAAAATGTTTGCACAAGAGGGATGACCTCCGAGACAGGCCTCGTGGAGTGGGGACACACGATCTGCTGTGATGAGGTTCACGGGCCACCCCTGCAGGAGAGGAAGTGAGCAGAGTAAGGGGTGCAAAGCCACAGCTCCATAGGGTGGCGTTCCAGCCACACATCCAGCCCTATGACAATGCTCCCAGTCTGACAGTACGCTAAGGTGTTGCTAATGATGTCAAACAAACAAACAAAAAAGGAACTTTCGTGCAGCTGGTGAAAGGATAATACGCCACAGCCACTCAGGAGAACTGTTGGACAGCCCCTTACTAGAGTTGACGAGGATGCATGCCTGTGGCCCAGCAATTTGACTCTTGGGGATACACATTCCAGACCGACTTTCATCTTGTTCTCCCTCTCTCTTGTCCTCTCACTTGCTGGCTTTTTGTCTCGATGAGGTCCACGACAAGGATCGGAGAGCGGTCTCCAGCCAACGGCCACCCAGGAGCTGAGGCCCTCAGTCCAACGACCCGGGAGGAACCGAACCTTGCCAATGGCCACGTAAGTGAGTTAGCACTCAGGTCCACCTCCAGTCGAGCCTTCAGAGATGTCTCCATCTCTGACCCTCACCTTGACTGCAGACTCATACATGAGTCCCTGACCCAGGTAAATTGTGTCTAGGTTCCTGACCCACAGACACTGTGGGTAATAGACCTGCTAAAACAGGTCTATTACATGAAGCTGCTGAGTTTGGGGGTAATTTGTTACACAGCACGAGATGACTAACACAGGGCCAAAGCATGAGGTGAACCTCCACAGACAGACAGAGGCAGAAAGTCCTAAGGCTGAGGGGCAATTACGTTCTCACTCTAGGTACTTGAGGTCCGAAGAGCCAAGAGAGTTGTTAGAAGGCCCTGCGGTTCATCAACCTCTGGGAAAATATGCTCTCCAGGAGATAGATTATGAGCCCAAACCAAGCAAAATATGAAAAGAACTCCAGGAGAGGCTCCACGGATGCCCTGATAATGGAATACATTATCCTTAACAGGAGGAAACTGGGTAAAATAAAAGTTGTTTTTCTTGGGACACATTAGTTAAGAACATGGTTCGTTTAATTAATGACCTGGTGATACACTGTACCTTTTCTTCCCCTAATAGTTAAAATTTGCCTAAAATCATTCCAATGAATTGCCTCCCACGTCATCATTCCTAACACACATTCTTCCACTTGTGTGACATTTATGAGTCAGTCAGCCTCCTGATCATCCTGTCCTGTCGGCTTTTATTCTCTGATGGGTGACCTCATAGATTTCGGGAGGTCCAATCATTCTGGACATACGCCTAAGTCAACAGGATCCTGAATACAGAGCTTTCTTTGAGTGGGCCTGGGGAGGGGTTCTGGGAGACTCGAAATAACCTGTAAATTATTCTCGTAAATGAGAAATTCCAACATCCCTTACAGTAGTTTGCCCCCCGGCCCTGCTGTTCACAGGGAGGGAAGGGACATCTTCCCCTCCTTTGTAAACTTGCATCCCCTCTGACCCCAGTGAGCACTGAATAAATGCTTACTGACCACCAACTCAAGATTGCGTCGATCCCTTCACAAGTGCTGCCCATGGACTTTAGCGTGGCATCTGCTATTTTATTTTATTATTTAATTGGAGGCATCCCCTCACAGATTTGTTCCCAGATCCTTCTTTGCCCCCGCTCAATGCTCTATATTTGTCCAGTCTCTTCCACTCACACTGCTAGAATACACAAGAAATTCATAACTCCCCGGGGCAACAGATCATGAGATGAAAGAAGACTGCCCTTTAAAGGAATTACGTATTAGGTGTTCTGTTATTACCAATGTACTCCTCTGGTTACCAGTGCCATTTCTTTTCTTTCTTTCTTTCTTTTCTTTTTTTCTTTTTTCTTTTTCTTTTTTTTCTTTTTTTTTTTTTTTTTTTTTTTTTTGAGACCATTGCCATTTCTAAGCAATCATTTGGGGACTTCTACATAAACCCAGGTAAATGAAAATGCAAACAAGAAATGAGTCACAATACAAAAAGTTTTCACCACACATTACGTAAGCACATGACAAAGAGGGTCCTTTACCTTCAGGTTCACTTTGCAAGTGTAGGACTGCCCATACAGTCCCTCACTGAGCTACGGCACTACTTTAAATGAACGGTGGCAACTGGTCGGAAGTATCAACAAATCTGAATCCTAAAATATCATCAGGTGATTTTTAACCCATTACTTCACACAGTCTGGTTCCCAGTGGGTTCTCAGGTTTTTAAAACAGGGATTAAATGGCTTATCTTTAACCCTTTCTGTAATCAATTGTCCCTAATCTCAGCCTATCGTCAGATGCTCTTTTTGACGGGGCCTGGGGGCTGGGCACCCACAGTGACACAGCGCTCGGTACCTGGCAGCTTTCTGTTCCAGCCTCAAACCACATGCCCCCCCGCCGCCCCCCCCGCCCGCCCGCCTGAACCAACCTGAAGACTACAGGAAGGTTCGGCTTTTTCCTTTGTCCTGTACACACCTGACACATCATTCTCTACACTCGGGGCAGAATAAGGTCACGAGCAGCTGTCTCCCTCACGTTCATCAAACCCATCATTCCCTTCTGCTGTAGCAAGATCAAAGCCCCCTGATGTGAGGACTTCTTACATTCCCCTCTCCCCACCCCTAAAATCTCTCTGCATGTCTCCAGTCTTCTGTTCTTCCATTGCTCCTTTCTTTGAGAAAGAAGGAAACATACGAGCTCGCCCCAACAGCCCGCGACCTCACCCTCTGCCTCTGCCACCTCATGACGCCTTCGGCCACCTTCTCACATGCGTTCCCCAGCTCTCTCCTCCTCAGGCACACTTTCCTTTTGCGTTTTGAAGTCTTCCCATCTTCATTCCTGACCCTCTACCAAACTTCCAGCCAAGGCTCTTCTCCCCTTTGCTTCCCTCCCCTTTATTCAAAGATAGTCTGTCCCCATTGTCTCTACTTCTAGCCCTTCTCTCATCTACCAGCACAATCCCGCTGAAACTGCTTTTAAAGATCACCAGACACTTCCTCCTTATTGAATCCAATATCTATTGCCCTGTCCTCTGCCTCCTTCTGCCTCTGAATTTGCTATGTATTCATCCCACTCTCGTGAAACCTCTCCTCTGGCTTCGAAAACCAAGTTCTCCCTGAAAAAAGCTCGATCTTTGACCTCCTACTGTCCTTTTGTGTCTCTCTAACTCTGTCCCTTTCCTCCTCACGTCTCCTAAATGCAAGCATCTCAAGGACTTGCCCTCAGATCTTTCTTTTTCTCTCAATACTCTCTACACATTGTATATGGCTTTCAAAACTAAATCTCTGCCCCTGGTACATGTTTCTAATTCCCTGCTAAGACATAACCAACTAGAGACCCAACTAACAACATAAACTCAGCCTCTGCCAACAACCAAGCTCTCCCTGAAAAGGGTTCCTTGTCTCACCAGCCCGAATTCTCTGAATGGCCCCACTATCTTGTCTCATACCTAGGATGGAGACCTCAGGGCGGGGGCGGGGGGGGGGTGGTAAGCAGCGCGATTCCCAAATTCAAATGCTGACACCATCACCTAACAAGCAGTGTGACCTTTGGCCAGTTACTTATCTCCCTAAGCCTCAGTTTCCTCATTTGTAAAATGGGGACAATTGTACCTCCCCTATAAGGTTGTTACAAGGACTAAGAAATGATGTATGCTTAGCACGCTGTAACTCGCAGGCAGTCATGATCTGAGATTTCTTCTTATTCTTTACCACTTAGCCTTCCATTAGCTGCCACATCTGAAAGATCTGATGTTTCAGAACACCGGGATCGTTCCTCGTTTCCACTCGGTAGTGATTTAGCCCTTTGAGGATGGCAGGGGGCAGCATAAGGAGTTTTATTCAAGGAACTCAACAGCCAGTCTCCACCACTTGCTTGCAGCCAGACCTTATTGCTAAGGTTCTCGGTCTCGGCTGTGCGTTGGACTCACCTGGGGAGCTTTCAAATTCCTGATACCCAGGCTGCATCTGAGAGCATTTGCCATATAATCAAAGGAGGCTGAAGTCAGGTATCAGGATTTCTAAGAGCCCCACCTTATCCCAGACATCTCAAGGCGATTCTAATGTGCAGTCCAGATGGAGAACCACCAAATTAAGGTCCCATGGTACCATGACTGCTTTCTGCTGACCTAACAAACCGCTACTGTTTTTTAAAATAAATTCTTATCGAAGTGCAATAAAGAAAGTCCATACAGCCTAAGTGTAAATCTCAGTGAATTATCTTAAAGAAAATATACATGTTATCACTACACAAGTAAAAAGCTTGGTATCATCAGTCTTTTCACATTTACCCCTTCTGCTGGGAAGAGCTGGTAGTACCATCTCCTACGTGAAATCTGAATTACCCCAATTACTAATCAGCATAGTGGGATACATTTACTGAATATTCGGAAAACCCCTTTTACGAAGTGCCAGTCCAAGTCTCTTGCTCATTTTTCTGTCAGGTTGCCTATCCTTTTTTGTATTGATTTTAGATAAGGAATACAGGCCCTTCATTGGATGGATGGATGGATGTACATATACACATAGCAAATATTTTCTCATCTGTGGCTTGCCTCCTTGCTTTTTAAATATTGCCTTTTGATGAAGAAGTTCTTAATTTTAATGAAATCCAACTTATTGGTCTTTTTGTTTCTTTCTTCCTACTATCTCTTTCACATCCAATTGCCTTTCTCTCTCTCCTACACTATCATAACGGTCTCTTTTATTAAAAAAAAAAAAATCCTTGAACAGCGAAACCGGAAGGGGAGACAAACCATAAGAGACTCCTAATCTCAGGAAACAAACTGAGGGTTGCTGGAGTGAAGGGGGGTGGGAGGGATGGGGTGGCTGGGTGATAGACACTGGGGAGGGTATGTGCTATGGTGAGCGCTGTGAATTGTGTAAGACTGTTGAATCACAGACCTATACCCCTGAAACAAATAATACATTCGGCTCGGGTCACGATCCTGGAGTCCCGGGATAGAGTCCCGCGTCGGGCTCCCTGCTCAGCGGGGGGTCTGCTTCTCCCTCTGACCTTCTTCCCTCTCATGCTCTCTGTCTCTCATTATCTCTCTCAAATAAATAAAATAAAATCTTTAAAAAAAAAAGAAAGAAAAAAAATCCTTGAACATAGTGGTTCTACAGGAGCTTTTAAAAAAAACTACCAAAGCAGGGGAGCACCTAGGTGGCTCAGTCGGTTAAGCATCTGGCTCTTGATTTTGGCTCAGGTCATGGTCTCAGGGTCACGGAATCGAGCCCCGAGTCCGACTCAGCAGGGAATCTGCTTGAGATTCTCTCTTCCTTTCCTTCTCCCTCTGCCCCTCCCCCTTCCTCTCTCTCCCTCTCAAATAAATAAATAAAATCTGAAAAAAAAAAAAACTACCAATGCATGAAGACTGCCCCAGTTTAAATCAGAATATATGGAGTGAGGCCCAGGCATTGTTGTTTTTTTTAAAACATCCCAGATATTTTAATGTGAAGCCATGGTGAAGAATAGTTATGGATTCAGTTTCTCCCTTCTTGGGCCAAACGAGAATTCCTTTCCTCTTTCTTTTCTCTTTGTTTTATAGACATTTGAATGTTGGTCTTATTTCCCTTCCTAAAATATGTTTGGTTTAGCAACCATGTTTGTCATTATTCTTTGATTAGCCGAAGTCTTACTAGATCGTAATCAGAAAATAAATACCGTGTGTGATGACGGTAACTGGAATAGGTAATTTACATGACGCCACCTCAGTTAATCCTCGCAGACCCACATAAGGTAACCTAATAGACTGGATTTTTGGTCTTAATTCTTTACTCTCCTATAGCAGTGTAATACATTCACACCCTTGCCATCACCTCACAGCTGATAAAATGTACCTCCTTCATCCTTGACTTCAAACTTGGTCCTCTGACTTGCTTTGGCCAACGGGATGTTGGTAGATGTGACATGAACAGACCAGAAGTACTCTGCCCTGCTGGGCTTGCCCTGCTGTGCTCCAGCCTTTTGCCCTGAGGACAAAATTCCTCAGGTAGGCGGCTCAAAGACGGATGGGAGACACGCAGGAGAGCTGCCCCCAACCCACAGCTTGCAGCCAAGCCCAGCCTAGGCTGGCTGACCCAAGGACTTGTTGGCCAGAAATAAATGTTTATTGTATTATGCCCCTCCGTTCGGGGTGGTTTGTTGCCCAGCAAGATCTGACTGATACAGGTCGTTATTGGCATGCTCATTTTATGAAGGCAGAAACTGAGGTTCCAAGAAGATAAGTTGCTCAAAAAATGTGATAGAGCTTAGATAAAGATATGGTTCCATCTGATGTGCAGTAAACGTATAAATACTGATTATAAATGAATATCGGTCCAATTTAATAAGTGATAGATAAAAGCTACAGTGATCATTTTTCATCCTATCAAAATAAGGTAAATGTTTCATTTTATCTGAGAAGCAGCTTAACAGCTTTTAGCTAGAGTTATGTGTTACTATCTAGATTTCTGTTTATAATAGGCTGCTGCTACCATAAGCAGCTTAAGATAGTGGCTTAGGGTAGTCTGAAGTTCTTCTTTAGAAATTGTTATCTTACAGGAGGATTTCTTAGTCTAGATAGATCCATGAAATTGGAATTTTTTTTTAATTTAAAACATTTATTTTCACTGACAACTACCTAAAACGTCTGATGTCCTTCCATTAGGAATCCAGACGACAAACCACAGTGGTAATAGCAGTACATAGGACTGTCACTGACAGCAATCACAGACACTTTTATTGCCTCACAATTGTTGTAGACATCTAGAGTATCTCAAAATACCCACTCAACCTACTTAGAAAATATGGTAGTTACTGGAATCACCACTAAATCTCATTTAATGCAGTTTGTATCACCATGTCATATTTGTTCTTTGGCTAATTTGATAGGTCTTCTCAGTATTGTGTTTCATGCATTTAAAACATTAGGCCAAGAAGGGGTCCATGGACTTTGCCAGACTGCCAAAGGGTCCAGGGTCCAGAAAGGGCCAAGAGCTCCCACCTGAAAAGATCTAAAGTCTTTTCAGAAAACAGAACATTCTGAACAAAAACTGTTATTAGAATTTTGAATGGTGATTTCAACTGCTTTTTTAACAAGTATCTTTGCTTAAGTCCCCAATAATTTCAAACCAGCAAAACTCAAATTAATGTGTACTTGAAATTGACACCTGCGGAGTGGAGAAACTGGTATCAAACTGGGCAGAGCCACTATCAGCTAGAGGTTCCGTAAGACTGAAAAGGTCTTCGAAATGATTAAGATTACATATTTAAAAAGACATTTTCAAGCATTTCTTTTTCATCAGGGGTCTTCAACCTCCACGCTACTGACATTTGGGGCTGGATAGTTTTCTGAGGTAGAGGGCTGTCCTGCGCAACGTAGGATGTTTAGTGACATCCTCAGTCTCTATCCACTCGATGTCGGTAGCACTCCCCACTGACCCCCACTCCCAGCTGTGACAACCAAAAATGTCTCCAGACATTGTCAAATGTCCCCTAAGGGGCAAAATTGCCCCAGGTGAGAAAAACTGTTTCGCATGATAATTTTCAAGAACACAGTCTATCGGCTATAGTGAAGGCAACTTGAATGCGCTAATCTGCCTGTTATTCGCCCAATAGTACCTATTATGTGCATAGAATTGTACTAAACTCTAGTATTTACGCCAGCCTCCAGATAAAATGATTAAAGGGGTCGGGATTCACCTCATTTTGCCAAAGAGGAAATTTCTATCTTAATAAATCAGACTGATTTTTTTCTCAGCATGGTGAGCGATAGGATATTCTTAATGTCTTTTTTTTTTTTTTTTCAAAAGCCACGTACCTGGCTGATGAGGTTCCTCAGAGAGAGCAGACGTCCATGGATGGCAGCTTCGTGCACAGGAGTCCAATCAGACACAACATCTGCATGGAAAGAGAGGAACAGGTTACATCCTGCTAACGCGCTACAGACCTGAGGCGCATCCTCGCCTGTCAATAAGAGCCCAAGGGGTCTTCCCGGATGGAGACATTGGAGTCAATCAGCCAAGACTCCCATGAGCCCTTCAGCATTTCCCCCCGCTATTGATGCTCCCAGTACACATTTTATGTGAAATGTCAAGATAGCTAAAGAACGATCTCCAGCCAGTCTCCAAACTGAGGACAAAAGAGGTAGATTGGGATGACGGACCACTGGACTTCCATTTACACACTGGTTTCAAAGGCAAAGGGTCCATTTCGTTAAGTGAGAGCTTCACTAATTACCAGCATTAGCGTATTAAGCTGTGGCGGCCTGTCGTGCTTCCTGCATGAAATCCGAACTTTGGTATCTCGGCAAACAGTGCCATATACTAATAGTAGTAATCACATCATTACATACACCATTAGGTTTGAAATCAGATCTAAACAGAACCATATCTATTTATGGACTATCTTCTGTCCCAATACCAAGCACAAAGTAGAGTTCAGTCTGACCTTGTAATGGGGACATGATTTACCCCAAAAGGCAGCATGCCAGTGTGGTTGAGAGAGCTCTGAATTCAGACCCGCTTGGCTGCTTCTGAGCTGTGGGTCCCTGGACAGGCTCTGAGCCTCAGTTTCCTTCCCTGTCATGTGAAGACAGCAATAAACTTACCCACAGCTCAATACCTATTAGCTACTATCATTATCCTGCCCTACCATTAAGCAGAGTCTTGATTATACCCCATCATCACTGCTATTTCAAATAGCAAACATATTCTATGACCATATAGGAAAAATACACATTCTTCGGAAGGAAGCCTGTAAACCCTATCCCAACACATTAAATGTTTTCCTCTCTCTAATTGAATGTGGGGGTAACCCGAATGAGGCAGAGACCTGATTTTCCTCATCTCAAGCTGTGTCTGATTTCCAGAACAAACACAGGAAGTCAGAATGTGACAAGGCAGAATGGTCTGATAGCAGTCACGCCTCCTAAAGGAACCGGTGTGTCTCCTAAAACCTACAGAGACCTGGGGAACCAGGGCAGTTACTACCACCTTACCAACCGAAAAAGCCAGAAAGGAGGAGGTTAGGACATTTTGTACTTAACACGTGTTGGCTGAGGTCTGCCTTGCTATCCGGAGCTATCAAGGCCCTGGAAAATCTATCCCAGGGAGCAAACTACTATCCTTCCAGACAGATTCATGAAGCATTTATAGGTAAGAGGAAGCTGAACAAGCCTACCGACACGCAGTCCATCCAATGCTTTCCTTCTGGGGTCACTATGAGTACCTTACGTGAAATGGCTTTTCCTACCTCCAAAACCTTATGCTCAATAGAAACTTCATGGCCTCGCAGCATTCTCTGAGGTTCCTGATTCTCTCAGGAAAAAAATATTGCTGTTTCTAGGGCTTGGAGCCTACCCTCCAGACTGCAGATATGGAAAGATCTGTCTCCAAGTTAGAATTAAAAGGACGACTAATTCTGCACTCTCAGAGCTAATGCAAAATACAATCCGCACAAAATCTTGAGTGAGAAGGAAGAGCCAAAAATTAAGGTTTTGAAAATCCATTTTAAAAGAAATTTGCAAATGTACCTGAATGGATCACCATGTGCGTGATGATTAATCCATTTTTCCTTCCAAGTGTTCAGCTGCTAAGAAACATAGCTGGCACATTCCCCTTTCTTAAAGGGAGCTCAGATAATTAGACTTGACAGCCTTAACAGTCCGGGCAGGTAATTTGGGTCCTAAATTGTAACTCTGTTTAGATTTCATAAAAATGATGCAATTATATTATCCACTAGAGACAAAAACGGGCTATACTTTCTATTCATTCGTCTTGAAACCATTACTTCTTCCATTTACAGTAAATAAAGAATTGCGTACTCCTTTAAGAAGAATAAAAAAGGCGACCTGCAACGGTTTGGTGCCCCGACTTTAGAATGTGGTATTGACAAAGCAGACAACAGTCTGTGTCATCGAGAAGCACAGGGTGTTGCCCTGGTGCACGTGGTGGGAGGATGACCATCTACATCTGTCTGTCTGTCTAACAACTTGATTGACTTATAACCCACATCCCATCCAATTCACCCACCTCAAGTGTACAATTCGCTGGTTCTCACAGAGCTGTGCAACCGTTACGACTATGGTGTCAATTTTCGGACGCTTTCATCATCCCCAAAAGAAACGCCTTGCCCATTAGCAGTCCCTCCCCAGTTTCACTGTCCCCGACACCTGGCAGCCACTGATATACTGTCTGTCTTTACAGATCTGCCAAAGTGAACGTTTCATGTAAGTGGAATCACACGGTACGTGGTCCTTTGCGACTGGCTTCTTCCACCAAGCGTCAGGTCTCAAGGTCCATCCACATTATAGTACGTATCAGTACTTCACCACTTTCCATGGCCAAGTAACACCCACTGTATAGATAGACCGCATTTTATTTATTAGCTCATCAGCTGATGGACACCTGGGCTGTTTTTACTTCTTGGCTGTTACCAATGCCGCTGCTAGGAACACTCATGCGCAAATCTGTGCGTGGCCGTTTTCATTTCTCTTGGCTTCATTCATACCTAGGAGTGGAAGCGCTGTAGGACACGGGCACCCAGTGTTTAGCCTTTTGTGGATCTTCCAAACTCTTTTCCAAAAGGGTCGTACCAGTTCATCTTCCCGTCAGCAGTGTAGGAGACTTCCCTTTCTAATTTAAAGTCATTTCAGACTAGGGTTCAGTAAGCCTCTCATAACGCGTCTACCGCCCCTGCCTGGGAGAAAAACTTGGGTCCTGGCAAAGCCAAACTTCATCTCACATTTATACGAGGACGTCAGCCTCAGCAGGTCTCTGAACAACTGAGTGATTATGTAAAGACTTAAAATCGTGACAGTGGGTAGGGGGACATTTTTCTAGCATCGAGAGCGTAGAGATATGTATCTATACGCCTACATGCACACACATGGTTTAGTAAACACCGTAATTTGCAACAGGGACTGGTCCCCACACACTCTCTTTCACTCTGGAAAACACTGAGGAGACGATGGAGACGGACATCTTGTGTGGGTCCTGCCTGGGAAGATCAGGGACAGGTTTCCCCAGGGTTTTCCGGAACCCACACCCAGGCAGGCACTGAGCTATGGATGGCAGCTTTGCCTGCCTTCCTGCTAACGCCAGAGAGCATGCAGGCCAGGAAAGGGGACCTATTCCCGCCAGAAGGCACAAATGCTCCCAGGAGGAGACTGGATGAAGTGGGGACTCAAGGTCACCATCCCCTCTTCCACTGACCCCACCACCATCTTTGAAACTCAAGGGCCATTATCTGTACACGACACAGCCCGGAGTGTATGTTAAGGATTCTTCCCGAACCCTCGCTCGGCCACGGTCTACTGGTTTTACTGCCAGAAAATCGACACCCAAGTGGGGTCGCTGGCAACACCACAGACACAGCAGTGGGGCTCGAGGTGAAAATGGGGCATGCCACGCTCCTAATGAGCCCGCTCCACCAGTCCTCCAATTAGTGCCATTAAACCTACCTTTCGCTCTCTCTCTTTTTTTTAAGGATTTTATTTATTTGACAGAGAGAGAGAGAGACAGCGAGAGCAGGAACACAAGCAGGGGGAGTGGGAGAGGGAGAAGCAGGCTTCCCGCCGAGCAGGGAGCCCGATGCGGGGCTGGATCCCAGGACCCTGGGATCACGACCTGAGCCGAAGGCAGACGCCCAACGACTGAGCCACCCAGGCGCCCCAAAACCTACCTTCCTCTTAAATCGAGTCTCCGTCAAACCCTGCAGCGCATTAGGAAGGCTGTCATTTCATTTTTATTGCAATTCTGGAATGATTTTTTTTAAATTTTCCATTATTTCAGAAGAGATTTTAAAGGCGTTAATTGGTACATTCTGGGGAGAGCTACTAACGAAGCTCTGAGCTCTGAGGCAGTGGCATAAATCTGTCTCCCTCCTGGGAAACGTTCTGCGAGGTCAAGGGGCAGGAAGGGAGGTTGGGTGGCCGCAAGAGGGCGGGAGCGTCTGCCTTCGGCCTACGGGGCGCAGCAAGGGGAGGCTCAGGGGTGTGCACCGGCACGGCAGAGGAGCTGGGGGCTGGCGTCACAATTATGATGGACCCTGGCTGGATTTCAGGACAAACGAAAAGAGGAGGAAGAGAAACAGAAACAGGGAACAGAAAGGCCCACTGAGGCAGCTCTTGGGCTCGTCAGACCTGTCCACTGTCATTCTTTCTCCAGCCCCATCACCCAGCCTCTTCTTTCTTGGTCTCTGTCTGTCTCTCTCTCAGGCTGCCTTCTCCACAGGGACCTCACGGCAGCACCCATTCTGCCTGGTCAGGCAGGTTTCCCCAGAAAAGCCGAGGCACCCCGATAGCTCAAAATCCACCACGAGCGCATGGGCTTGCTTCCGCTCCGTGCCTGTTCGTGCCTGTCTCCTCCTTCAGTGTGAGCCCACTCCCTACAGGATAGGCTCGATTTTGTGAGGAAAGAAATTTCTCTACAAAAAGCTGCAGGAGTGGTGACCTACTCGGTGGGTTATGGGTGGCGTATCGTCTCTCCTTCAGCATATTCTCCTAAGTTGCTATGAGGAGGTATGCTTTGGTTTCCTCGAGCCGCCGTAACAAAGTTGGCTTAAAACGACAGAAATTCATTGTCACCTAGTTCTGAAGGCTAGAAGTCACACAGGAAGATGTTGTCAGGGCCATGCTCTCTCCAGAGGCTCTAAGGAAGAATCCTTCCTTCTTTGCCTCCTCTAGCTTCAGGTGGTGACCGTCCATCTTCTCTGGGTCTTTGGCTTGTTAGACGCGTCACCCCAATCTCGGCTTCTGCTGTCACAGGCCTTCTGTCTTTCTCCCCTCTCCTTCTTATGAGGAAGCCGGTCATTGAATTAGGACCCACCGTATTCCAGAGTGACCTCATCTTAACTAATTACATCTGCGATGACCCCATTTCCAAATAAGGTCACGTTCTGAGGGTTGGGGCTCCAACCTGTCTTGTGGGGAGACACAATTCAACCCACAACAAGGTATCTTCGGGGGGGGAAAAAAAAAAAAAAAGACATTCCTTTGTCCGTTTGTTTGGTTTTTGCTCCCGGCAGAGGACTGAAGCATTAAACCAGTCTCTACGAAGAGCTGGGCACCATCTGCATATCCTTTCCTCCCTGGCTTCAGAGGAGGAGGCCGAGAAAGACCTGCGAGCCAGGAAGGCGGCAGCCAAGCTCCCCCAGACGAACAGCACCTGGGCCCTAGGTAACCCCCGAGCTGGTCCTGTCCTGGGGGGCATGCTTCACCTGAGCTGAGTCTCACCTCAGCAGGGCCGCTGGGAAACAGCGTTCTGGGTACTTGACGTTCCACACCTCACCAAGGCCAGGACTGCAGAAGCGTAACCAAGAGCAATTCGGCTAGAACTGAGGTTGTGCCCAAGAGGCAGGGCTGGCACCAAGCAGGAGGAGCCGGGCTCCACTCAGGAAGGGAGCAGCAGAGAAGCCTAGGAGGGCTTCGTGGTGGCAGTGGCCGTGCTGGGGGGCAGAAGGTGAGGGGGACCTGGCCAGTCAGAGGCAGGGGACGAGGAAGGAGGAGAGCAGAGGTGTCCTGCCATCTGCCCTTGTGACTTCTGCTTCTTTGGAAACTTCTCTTCCTTTAGTTCCTGGGGAATGACGACATCCGAATCTCTTCCTGCTTCTGTAACTCATTGGTCCTGCGCGCTCACCTGCAGGCCTAGCCCCAGGCTCCATCCCTGGCTCTCAGCTCTGGGCCAGCGGACAAGCTCTCCTTTCCCAGGATTTCAGCACAGCCCGTGCAGAGCACTCTGAGGTCTCGGCACCCTGACCTATCGCTTTCCCAGTGTCCGGGCCACATGGTCACGCTGTGCGCTTGATGTTCAAAGCAGAAGCCCCGTCCTCCCTTCCTCACTTTGCTCCCATGCCAGCTCCTGTGCCCAGCTTCTCTCTTACCTCATCCCCTTGTCTGACATTAATTTAGCCTTCAAAACTTTACAGTTTCGGCTGCCTTCCCTCCTTTAGTCCCAATATTTAATCAAGCAATGTAGCCTGAACGCTCTCTCCTTTGAAATTGTCACCCGTTTCCCCCTTCTCTGTCATTTCCCAAGTTCGAGCCAAACGTAAGCTCCATGCTTAGATAGTGAGTGCATGGTTCTCCAAGCCAGGTCCCCAAACAGCACCATCAGCATCACCTGGGAGCTTATTAGGAATGCAGACTCCCAGGCTTCACCCAGGCCTACTAGGGCATCAGGAGCCCTGGGGGTGGGGCCCAGCCATCTGCACGCGAGCAAACCCTCTGGGTGACGCCCGTGCATGAGACACCTGGAGAACCAGCGGATTAGTGCAGGAATCTCCCGTGATCCTACCATCCATCCTGACTGTGGCCACCAAATTCATTTACTTACAGTCTTCCTTACTGCCAGAGCTCCACTCCAGAACCATCGATGGCTCTCAATTCCCTGCCTCATGAAGGCTTAACTCCACCGAGCCTTTTGCAGCTCCATGATTGAGTTCCATCTCTCCAAACTTGTCCTCAGCAGACTCCCTAAGACTCTCTGCATCGTACTTGAGACAGTGTATCCACTTTCTAAGCACCAGACCTTTGAGTATATGGGCACCTGCTCCCCTCCACCCACCGATCCTGCCCCAAATGGAGTTGGTTTAGGACCTTTAGAAACCCTAATCAGTGAAAAGTGGCTGCCACCCCTCTTTGGAGTGGAAATAAAAATAAACATCATACTTAGGTATAAAATAATCATGTGGAAGTCATCCAATTACTGATTCTTTCCCAAATGAACTTGGAAATATAATTTGCTGCTTTAAAAAAAAATCATCAAATTCATTTCTTAAAAGCAATTTTTGGTGCCACTCTGCTTTCTACTGCTCCAAGTTTGTGCTCAAAAAACCTAATTAGTCCAGTTTTGCCTTTGCGGATCCAAATCCTACTTACTGTGGAGTGCTCTGTTCCTTTTTCGAGTAAAATTGGATACACAGCAGTCTTATCCGCTCAGTCAGTGGGAGGGAAGGCATTTTGTTATTTTATTTCTTCTGGGTTTTTTTTCCCCCCTTTCAGCAGCTGTATGACAGAGTAATAAATCCTACCCAACTGCTCGGTCCCTGCATATTGCCCCTCTGATAGACAAGTGTTGTGGGAAGCCTTGCTAATAACATGAATCTGAAAGTCATCATTGCTCCTCTAATGCTTAGACCCATTTTTCAGAATCCTTTCAGTCACCAGGCACCTGCTGAATGCTCACAAAAAATGACACTTGCCCAGAGGCATGAGACTCTATAGTTAGCAAAGCCACCACCTGACAGGTGAGAATCATCCCTGTAAGATGCTTCTCCAAAGTTAAAAAAAAAAAAAAAGTCTCCTTTTAAAGTGAATCAATCAGTACTCAACGTTTGGACATCATTTATAAACCCAGCCCCGCCTACACGCCAAATACCTAAGACCTTTTCATGAATCTCTTGGCAGTAAAAATATCCTATTTATAAGTTTTATACCTCCAATGTAATATACATGATACATCTGGCCCACAAAGGATAATTCTTTGGAGCTGACGTTTCTACTGGTGAATAAACTGTGACAATCGACTTTGTATGGTCTCTGAGACTCTGCAGATAGAGGTGTACACCTTTCTGAACAACCGTGTAAAGGACAGATACCTTCCAGTGCTGCGGACACACCCCAGATAGAACCCCTGCAATCACCCGCCCTCTCCTCCCCTAAGCACGTTAGACAGCCTCCCCAGCACTCGGGTTCCGCAGCCCGTCGACTCACCCCCCATCCACGGGTTTGAAAGGAGCCTGGTGTCAGGAGGGTCCCCTGGCCTCAGGGACTTGCTGTTCCTGCCCCGTGGTTCGCCGTCCATGGTGCTCTCCTGGGCAGGGAAGCTCCGTGCTCCACTTCAGTTGCTCAGGAGAGTCCAAATTCCATGCTCCCCCTGCTCCTGGGAATTCCAGTGCTGGGGTTGGCTGAGCCTCACCGTCCTGGTCAGACGGTAGAGAACAGCAGAGAACAGAACAGGCAGGGTAATCTGAGCACTACCTGTGGTCAGCCAGACGCACGCGCCCAGACACACACACACACACACACACACACGCACGCACACACATGCTCCACCTAGCTGCCTGGAGGTTGGCCAAAGCTCACAACGGCCCCCCAGCCCCAAGTCTGCAAAGTTGCTGATGTCACGTCCTTTCCCAAACTGAGACCAATCAGTGAGGAAGCCTTGGTTTATCAGGAAGGAAAGCCAGTTTGTAACTTTTTGGAGAGCAAAGGGAACAAACAGGGTGGGGGTAAGGAAACCACTCCCTGCTGCAACGTTGTTTGCTCTGCTGGGATCTGCTTGTTCTTTGGGGGCTTCTCGTGGTTGAGAAAGCCCCAGAACCCAAGAGCTGAGAGAGCTGGTTTTGCTGCAGCCCTGCTGAATTGCTTGCACAGCAACATGCACAGCACGCCCAGGCCATCTGCACATGTGGTTTCAATTTTTCTGGGAGTTTCTTATGGGAAAATGTGTCTATATGTTACAAAAATGCCCCCTTGGACAGAACTTCTATTTTCTTCCCTCTGACCCCAAGGATTTCCCTAAATCCTAGTGTCCTGCTTTGCCCTTTCTCCCCACGCTGTGCTTTAACTTCTAAATAAATAATTAATGGTTGCTATTGGACAATGGGTTGCTGCAGTGACCGTGGGGTATGGGAGAAACCTGCTACTTTGTTAATTATAAAAAGTTTTACTCTGGGGAGGTTTCGCAGGCTTGCCTTTCCGAAAACAGCGGGTCCTTGTTCAGGTGGACCGTTTCTCTGCATCCCTGGGTGCTGCTTCAGGCTGACAGCCATCCGGAGGGCATCTTTCTTCCCAGGGAGGGAAGGCTCTGAGTTAGTCTCAGGCATAGTCTGTCTGTGAAATGAATGTGGAGGTTTTTTTGGTTTTTTGATTTTTTTTTTAATGCCAAAGAGGTAACTTCACTGTTTCAGACTTAGGGATCCCTGACTGAAACACATGGCAGCCATGTGAAGAGTGTCCTTCACATTTTAAAATGCATGTCTGTGCAGACATATGGACACACACTTATCCCTTTGCATTTTTCCCATAAAATGTAATTATATTACTCTCTCGTCGCATGCCTCTCACACTTGTTTCATCTTGGAGATCTCTCCCAGTGCATATATAGCTGGCCCTTTCTTTCTTCACTACTGTGTAGCTTTCCATATTGTGCCCCAAGTAGCTCACCATCCCCCTATGATGGAGGCAGACTGTGACCATTTCTTTCACTACCACAAAAATGCCACAGTCCATATTTTTCTCAGTGGCTGTGTGTACAACTGCAAATATTTCTGGAGGAGACATTCCTAAGAGGGGGAAGGCCGGGTCAGAGGTTTGCTCCTACACATGCGATGATCTGTCCAGAACTAAAGACACACACAGAAGTGACTACAAGCCAAACTGGAGAACACTGAACGAGGTCGGTGGCTTGTGGCACGGCCGAGGTCCACTGTACTAGAGGTTTACAGAAAGCTGCCGCTGGGGGAAAGTGGGCAAAGGCACAGGAGCCCTCTCCGTATTACCACTTACATCTGCCTGCAAATGCACAATTATCTCAATACAAATTTCATTTTGGAATAGTTCCTTTAAGATTGAGAGAAACTCTGCCAAACTGCCCTCCGGTTCTTTGCAGAATTAACTGAACGGGCCACAGGCATAATAGGCATTGCTCACTACAACATCAGGAAAGAGTCGAAGAACTATAAAACTTGCATTTGGCACAGACTGAGAAATGTAGTCCCAATGTAGACTGGATGACAAGGAGTTAAACAGAGAGGCACCATGGGGACCCTGAATATTATCCCCGTTCTTTGAGTAAAATCTTCCTGGTACAGCTTCTTTATTTACCTTTAATGAAACTCCAAGAAGATACCACTTTTCCATATCCAAATTTAAGTTTATTGTCCAAAGTGACAATAAAGGGGATTTCTAGGTTGTTGCCTTAGTACCTGGGAGGGAATTACTCAGCTTTTAACCTTCTCCCTACATTTATAATGTTGGTCACCTCTCGTGAATAGTGGAGGATGGGGACTGATTTTTTTTTTTTTTATTTAACTGTTTAACCACACTTCTGGTCAGGAATTCAAAAAACCATTACAAGAGAAGGTCATGCAGGGGCACCTGGGTGACTCAGTCATTAAGCGGCTGCCTTCGGCTCAGGTCATGATCCCAGGGTCCTGGGATCGAGCCCCGCATTGGGCTCCCTGCTCGGCTGGAAGCCTGCTTCTCCCTCTCCCTCTGCCTGCCTCTCTGCCTACTTGTGCTCTCTATCTCTCTGTCAAATAAATAAAATCTTAGAAAAAAAAAAGAGAAGGTCATGCATTTTTAAGGGTCTATATGAGGATAGAGTTGATTTACATGTGTATGAGCTACAGTCATTCTTTATCAAGTGTAGTCTTACCAGCCAGTGCCTCTGTGCCCCCCTCACCCAGATGTCCACAGCTGACATCACTCATGGACTCCCAGACTCTCCCCGCCGCCAGGCCTTGGGGAGCCTTGAAAGTCACCTCCAAGCAGTCAAAGTCGGCCCAGGAGCAGAAACCTCTTGTCATTCCTGCCAGCCATTTTTCTAGCACAAAACCTTTAAAACCCAAAAGGTGCACATCTCCTCTGATAATGTGGAATGGTCTGCCCTTCCCGCAAAAAGCCGAGCTGTTTGCGCTGTTCTGGCATAGCGGGCTCTGGTGCTGAGCGAGCTGATGCTGCTACTTGGGAGCACACTCACTCCCACTCCATTTAGCAGGACAGTCAGATTCAAACAAGGATGAGTTCTTGAAACCGGCGGAGTGCAGCATTCTTGAGGAAAACCATCAGGCAAATCAAAATTGAGAAATAGTCTGCATAACAATGGGGATGGATTCTTCAAAAAGGCCAATGGCACAGAAGACAAAAGGGGGGTGGGGAGGCTTTCTAGCTCGAAGGAGACAACAGTACATGATCCTTGATCAGATCCTGACTGGGGGTGTGTTGGGGGAGGGGGGACATCAATGGCACAATCGTCCAAGTTAAATATGGACTCGTATCACATAGTCACAAGTGCATCACTGTCCAGCTTCCTGCATGTGATTACTGCACAGAGGTGATACAAAAGAATCTCTGTGCTCCTAGGAGGTGCATGCTGAAGTGCTTAGGGCAGAGCCACCTGCAGCTTGCAGAGGGAGAAATGCCTGCCCCTCTGGACACACTGTGCATCAAAGAAGAAAAGCTAATGCAAGCTCCACAGTCAAAACACAGGAGTATATATAAAGCCCTCATTGCCCAATCTGTTCGCAAGCCACTGTCTTTCCTCATATGTCCCAGGACCTCCAGCTGATTGGAAACATTCCTCTCCTTGCACAATTGTGTTAAGCCCATAAGACAAACAACAGCCCGTCTTTATTAAAATTTTTTATATTTTTGGTCATCGTGGGCTTTTTTCTGTAACATCGAATTTTTTTAAACATTGCGCTAAAATATTTACTTCGATGATAGAGTTTCTGGGTGCCCCCCTTATATTTTTTGCAACACTCGGCCTCAGCTAATCCTGGCCTTGGGGAAGAATCATGACTTCCACAGTTTATTCATGAATGGCTCATTTAAAATTATTTGTACAGGGGCGCCTGGGTGGCTCAGTAGGTTAAGCGTCCGACTCTTGATTTCGGCTCTGGTCATGATCTCAGGGTCGTGGATCAAGCTCGCACTGGGCTCTGTGCCCAGTGGGGAGTCTGCTTGAGATTCCTTCTCTCAAAAATAAATCAATCTTTAAAAAAATGACTGGTATATGTATTCATTATACGTGGCTTATATACATATACATTCTACAGGTGTGTGCGTGCACATATACACACGTGTGCTTACACACAGATGAGCAAATGTGGCAAAATGCTAAAAATGGGTGAACTGAGGTAACGAGTATCCAAATGTTCATGGTATTATTCTTGTCATTTTTCTGTAAGCTGGGAAAGTTTCAAAACAACAGCGGTAGGGGAAAATGTACTGGATAAAAATTAAAAATCTGGTGTGCATGTTTTACAGGCTAAAGTGTGACCCATGTGCTCATCCTAGTGCCGACTCAGCTGAAGAAGGGAGATTACTGACCCCGAGCGGAAGCAGCTGCTGGTGGCCATCTGGGATGGGTGAGCTCGGGAGGTCCTCCAATGCTGAGAGTGCCCTTCCCTAGCAAGCTGTTCGTACACCCTTTCTCCCTCCCTGTGCCAGCCTCAGGCACGCCAAGTCGTCTCTACCACGAGCGCTGTGACTGAGAAAAGTATCTGTAAACCTCAGGTTTCTCTGATGAGGCGATATTAGAAACATCAGGGAGGAGAATCACTTTGGGAGAAACCGTCCCTTAACAAAGGAGACAGGAAAACCAGAGATGTTGAATGACATGCCTAACCTTTTAAATACTTTAAGGGATGTTGAAAGAGTTGAGGCTTAAGTCTCCAAATAAAACAGGCAAGCTTACTTTTTTTAAAATAACGGCTCAAGGCAGGTGAGGGATACAGTCAGATAAATGATGGATGGGTAGATAGATGAGAGACAGACACAGGGAATAGAGATTGATGTATTACGTGTCTCCTTAGAGAGACACGTGGTACACGGATAGGTAATATTGGACATTTGTGTGGTTATGAAAATATTTTTCCCTTAAAGTGATTTATTGTGTAATATTTCCAAGTATTTTTAACTATTATTTTATTATTTTTTTATTTTTTTAAAGATTTTATTTATTTATTTGACAGAGAGAAAGAGGGAGAGAGAGAGAGAGAGAGCACAGGCAGGGGGAGTGGCAGGCAGAGGGAAAAGCAGGCTCCCCGCAGAGCACGGAGCCCGATGCGGGGCTCGAACCCAGGGCCCTGGGATCATGACCCAAGCCGAAGGCAGACGCTTAACCAACTGAGCTACCCAGGTGCCCCAACTATTATTTTAAACAGTTTTCTTAATCGGTAGATACCTCTTCTGAACATCTTCTAAGAACTACTTCAAACATTTAAAAAGATTTATTAAAAAAATGAAGTTCCCACTAGTGGTATTTGTAACAGCAAGAAATTAGAAGTAATCGAAGTATTCCAGCAATATGGAAATAGCTAAGGGATAGGATGCAACCATTTAAGAGGATAGATTCGAAGGGTTTGAAACTTAGAAGATCATTACAGTATGGTTCGGGGGGAAAAACAGGAATCATAACTACTCTTATAACAGGATCATGACGTTAAACCAGGCAAAGAAAGCGAAACAAAACAACAAATGTGATATACTGAAAAAAGTCACTAAAACCTTCACAGTAAAAATAAACTAATACATTTTAGACACATGCCTGAGGAGTTAGTCACAATTCAGTCACCCTGCCAGGGTCTTGCCTAATCACCTTATCTAAAACAGTAGCTCTCGTCATCACACTTTACCTCAGCCTGCTTTATTTTTCTTATCACTTTCCTGACAGGACGATATGTATGTATGTGTTGCTTACTCCCTGTTGCCTCCAGTAACTTATCAGCTTGTCGAGGGCAAGGACCTTGTCTATCTTTTTCATAGGCTTAGTGTCTGGCACATAACAGATGCCAGGTAAAAATGTATTTAATGAATTAATTGGAAAAGTTATCCTAGAGCACTTCAAATATGGTTGAAATTGTACAAAATTACACCATTTGGGGAATAAAACATCCCACATCCTGTGAAAAATGAAATAATCTAGATTAGTATTAAGAACCCCACAAAGCAAGCAATCTAATATCGTATAAACCAGAAGATTCCATCTGGTGGTCTCATTCTAGCTTGATGGGCCATAGGACTCACGGGGAATTTATTTATTTTTTAAAAGATTTTATTTATTTACCTGACAGAGAGAGACACAGCGAAAGAGGGAACACAAGCAGGGGGAGTGGGAGAGGGAGAAGCAGGCTTCCCGCCGAGCAGGGAGCCCGATGCGGGGCTCCATCTCAGGACCCCGGGACCATGACCTGAGCCGAAGGCAGACGCTTAATGACTGAGCCACCCAGGCGCCCCTCACAGGGAATTTAAAGACTAC
This sequence comes from Zalophus californianus, assembly GCF_009762305.2. Lineage (NCBI taxonomy): Eukaryota > Metazoa > Chordata > Mammalia > Carnivora > Otariidae > Zalophus > Zalophus californianus. The sequence continues at coordinate 117,732,369 of NC_045612.1, read as the reverse complement.
CTCATGTCTAATCTCTATATTCATAAATCATAAAACATCGCAACAGCTCCAAGACACAGGGATCTGGACCTGTTCTGCATCCACATCCTTCTGGAATCAGAAGGATCGGTCTGGTAAGTGGTCTCTTGGGACTCAGTTCAGAATTAGAGTGCCCCCCCCTTCCACACACATGCACAAAACACACCTACCAGAGCTGGGAGGTCCATACAAATGATTCGTGAAATCCATGCTCTGCAGTTTCAGAAAGTAGATGGAACAGCAGGATCCTCAAGTTCCTCGGGGCCACGGACGGATGGAATATCCTAGGACATCCTGGGGCTTAACACAGAGCTCAGACATTGACCAAAAAATGCACTCAGGAGAACACTTTGAAGATAGAAAGCCTCTAATTCCCGAATGTTCTATGATACATATTTTAATTACCAAATATCTATGATACATATTTTAATTTATCAGTATTTTCTTTTCAAGTTTCTGCCTTTGATATTAGGCTTAGAAAAGACATTCCCTTTCATGTATATTCATGAACATTTTCTTCTAGTATTTTAGAGCATTTGAAATTTTTTTAACATTTTCAAAAAAACCAAGATTTGTTTTTGGAATGTGATATTAAATAGGAATTTAAATTAATTTAATCTTTTTCCCCCAGGTAGTTAACTAATTAACTTATTTGATATTCCAAAGTTGTGAAAATCAGAAAAAGGTCTCGAACAGTACTAACAGAAATATGCTAGCCACATGTATAATTTAAAATTGTATGGTAGTCACATTTAAAAAGTAAAAAGAAGTGGAATTAATTTTAGTGATGAATTTTATTTAACCTAATACATCCAAAATGTTATCATTTCAATGTGTAATCAACATCAAAATTATTAATATTTCACATTTTGTACTGAATCTTCAAAACACGGTATTTTTTTTAATACCACAGCACATCTCAATTCGGCCACATTTCAACTGCTCAACAGCCTAATGGGTCTTGTGGCTCCTGTACCGAATAGCCCAGCTTTAGAGCAATGTTTCTCAATCTCGGCACTACTGACATTTCGGACCTGATTATTCTTTGCTGTGGGGATCTGCTCTGTGCACAGTAGGATGATTAGCTGCATCTCTGACCTCCACCTACTAGATGTCAGTAGCACCCCTCCCTCAGTTGTGGCAACTAAAAATGTCTCCAAACTTGGCCAAATGTCCCTGGAGCAGGGGGGCAAAATTGTCCCTAGTTGAGAATCAAACGGCTAGAAAAACTGGGGGGGGGGGGGGGAATATATATTTGGACCAAACTTAGGATCATTTGAGAGAAAATTTTCTTTTTAGAAGCTAATATTACTCTAGTCACTGAACCACGACAGTAGTACTTACAACAATTAAAAGTTTATCCAATTTCCATGTTCTGAATTCACAAAAAAGGAGGAGATAAAGAAAGGCTAGCAGTGGGAAAAGCAGAAGGGGAGGGAGTGGAAAACAAGAAAAAGAGAGGGGGAGGGGAAGGCTGTGTTTTCTATTATAATCATCAGGCTTACTTGGGGCCCAGACTCACAGAAATAATATTGCCCCAGCGTTGAGCCCATCTCAGTAACTGGCATTAACATGTCAGACAAAAACCCTGAGGCTCTTGACTTTGAAAATAAGCTGATAGATGCTTGGGTTGCAACAAGCATCAAACAGTGCCTGTGGGTTCAGCTAGTTGGGAACGCCCAGTGTTGCTCGAGTCTAGAAGTGTTTACGTCAAGGAACGGCATTTAATATCAGAAGTGATGAGCGATTGACTCCAACTTCTGCGTGAGCTAATCTCTTCCAACATCTCTCTTATCAGCCAGGAACTCGGTAACTGGAAGTCTCTGCTAACTGTGATGTTTTTAATGTATTCAGCATATATATATGTATATATATATACATATATATATGTATGTGTGTATATATAAATAGCAAGGAAATCAAAATTATAGCAGAGGTTTATTCACAGAAGCAAAAAAAGAAAGGGGTAAGGAGGGAGGAACTAAATCAGGAACACATCTTGAATTATGTACACTCATCATAATTTTATTCACCCAGATTTATGTGTCTGCATGATATTCAGAACATTGACCCTTAGATAATTAAAGATCGTGAATCTTCAAACATAGATTGTTTTCACTCCCCTTCACAGAAATTTTAAGTTCCTTAACAACAAAAGCTAAAGACAAAAAGGCTCCTGGTTGCCCCTTGGTTAATAAGAGCATTAACCAGGAGTTTCCACTCCTCAAGTGTTCCAGTTCATCGGGGACCTACACTAACTGCCTTAGCTCATTCGAAGATAGTCAGAGTCTACTGGTTGGGCATCTACACTAGGTACCCTGGATACAGCAGGCAACAACCTGCTTATTTCCAAGTATCTTCCCACGGCCAGCTGGGGCTACCGGTATAGCAGGAATCTTTCCAGCAGCTCCGGCAGATGGAGTTCATGGACGGTTTGATGACATGCTCGACCCAAGCACTTCCGAACACACAGGCGGCAGAGCTGGGAAAGAGCAGGTGGGCCTGGGGAAAAAATTAAAATGTGTGAAGCTCGTGGCAGTGGGGGTGGGGAAGAAGGGGAGACCAGAGGACTAGAAGAGGCTGAAATGTTCTACAAGCTTACGAGAGGCTAAATCTCTACATGGATTACAGAGTGATGGAGCAGACATTAAATACACACAGGGACCCCAGTTTGCCCCCCCGGGTGGGGGGGGACACATTTAAGTTGACCCTCTAAATGTAATTGTACTAGTGATATTGGAGAGTGAAGCTAACCAGAGGCAAGCCAGGAATGAAGCGTGAGGCCTAAAGGGAATTCACTTCATGGCCACAGTAGCCAAACTATGGAAAGAGCCCAGATGTCCACCGACAGAGGAATGGATAAAGAAGATGTGGTGTATGTATACAACAGAATACTACTCAGTCATCCGAAAGAAGGAAATCTTGCCATTTGCAACGACATGGATGGAACTAGAGGGTAATATTATGCTAAGCGAAATAAGTCCATCAGAGAAAGACAAACACCATATGATTTCACTCATATGTGGAACTTAAGAAACAAAACAGATGAAAATAGGGGAAGGGAAGGAAAAATAAAATAAGACGAAAACAGAGAGGGAGGCAAGCCATGAGACTCTTAACTCTAGGGAACAAACTGAGGGTTGCTGGAGGGGAGGTGGGTGGGGGGAGAGGGCAAATGGGGGATGGGCACTAAGGAGGGCACGGGATGGAATGAGCACTAGGTGTTGTATGCAACTGATGAATCACTGAAGTCTACCTCTGAAACTAGTAATACACTATGTGTTAATTAAATTGCATTTAAATTAAAAATTTGAAAAATAAATAAAGGGAATGCACTCCATTCATGCACTGTACATGCCAATGAATGTGATAATACTGGCTGAGAAGAAAACCTGAATGGAACCACTGAGCAGGCAGGAGCCTGAGACAGAGCTGCCAAGCAAGGGCCAACTGCCGAGTGGGTGTTGGGGGTCTGTATGGTCACAGAGGCCTCCTAGACCTCCTGGCTCTAGCTGCTCACAAGGTGGTGCTGGCTGGGTCCCAAGTCCTATTAGGAGGGGCCCTCCATTTGCGCCAGGCTCCCAGCTCAATAGAGGATCTAGAGAAAGGACCCAAGTCGCTTAACCCCCATTATGCCCGGAACCTCAGTCTCAAGGAGGCTCATAGAGTCATCACACCCATGGCTATGAGTGGCTGAAGGAAAGTAAGGGGAGCCAAAATAGGGTTGAGTAGGACAAATGAGGTTTGGGCTGGAACACTAGTTATACCGAGGCATTTGTAATGTCCCATTATTCCCTAACCTGACTGTCTCGGTAAAGATCTCTTCAAGTAGACCTGTGTGGTTACTGGACGACACAAGGTTGCTCTTGTCAAGAAAATCCTAATGTAACAGGATCCTACACCCCATGAGAAATGGCACACTACCTATGCAAATAGCCAGGTCACATTTGATTTGATGTTTCCGAGGAGCGTCCATGTGATAGAAAGAGCAAATAATTGCCCTCGGTTAAAATCTTGGGAAGCAAGAATGGAAAGCATCTCTACCTGTCACCCAACTAAAGCTCTTCTGGAAAACAGTAATGCAGACGGACTGTCTAGTTGGCCTACAGAAGCTCAGATACCAGAGTGAACTCTGACAGAGCTGGTGTTCACCCTTCTGGAGGAAGCAGCTGTATTTACGACAACAGAAGACAGAAGAAGTCGCTTAGAAGAAATCTAAATCAGGGGGCGGAGCAAGATGGCAAAGGTGTAGGAGACCTGGATTTCATCTGGCCCCAGGAATTCAGCTGGATAGGGATCAAACCATTCTGAACACCTACGAACTCAACAGGAGATCGAAGAAAAGAATAGCAACAACTCTCTGAACAGAAAAGCGACCACTTTCTGGAAGGTAGGATGTGCGGAGAAGTGAATCCGAGGCGATATTCGGGAGGATAGACGGCGGGGGAGGGGGCCTCCGTCCACTGCTTCTGGCAAGTGATAGAGCCGCGGAGCATAAAATCGGAACTTTGAGAAGTCGGCTCCGCTGAGGGACATCACTCCAGTGGCTAAGCGGGGGGTGGGACCCTCGCGGGACAGTGTGGTCTCAGGACCCTCGGGGTCACAGAAAGACCGGGGGTGCCTGAGTGCAGCAGAGCTCCCAGGGATCGGAGCGGGGAAGCCGGCTGCAGAGACGGAGCCGAGGCGCGGGCTCTCAGCTCGGGGTGGCCATAAACTGTGATCCGCGGCCCAGTCGGGCCACTGCTCCTCCAGCAGGGACCCAACAAGCGGCAGAGCCGGGGAGAGTCCCCTTCCTCCCCCGGGAGGAGCGGCGCGGGAGCGCACCGCGGGGATCTGCTGGGTTTGGAGACTCCACACGGGGTCGGGTGCCAGAAATAGAAACGCTCGATCACAGGCCGGGGGAGCACGCAGTGCGGCCGGAGACCGGGGAGACGGGATTGACTGCTTTTCTCTGGGGGCGCACTGAGGAGCGGGGCCCCGAGTTCTCGGCTCCTCCGGCCGGAGATTGGGAGGCCACCATTTTCACTGTCGTCCTCCAAAGCTGAACGGAAAGCTTGCAGGGAACAAAAGCTCCCAAGAGCAAACCCGAGCAGCTTGCTTAGCCCGGACGGACAAGGGCGGGGCAATTCAGCCTCCGGCAAGGACATTTGGGAACCACGGCAACAGGCCCCTCCCCCAGAAGATCAGGACGAACAGCCAGCCAAGACCAAGTTTACCGATCAATGAGAACGGGAGAACTCCAGCGCTAAGGGAATACTGCACGTAGAATCCATGGCTTTTTTCCCATGATTCTTTAGTCTTTCAAAGTTAATTTTTTTAACTTTTTTTTGGAATTTTTCTTTTTCCCTTTTTCAACCAACATCTTATCAATCCTTTTTTAAAAAATACTTTTTATTTTTCATTTTTAGAGTCATATTCTATCCTTTCATAGTAGTTACCCTTATTTTTGGTATATATATATATATATATATACATAAGTTGTTCTCTCTTTAAAATTTTGAGATACAGTTTCTTCTAACAGATCAAAATATACCCTAAATCTCTAGGGTATGGCTTTCTTCTAGTCTCCTCCCTGATCACATTCTCTCCCCCTTTTTTTTTTTAAATCCTCTTCTTTCTTTTTTCAACCAACTTCTCATCTTATCAATTTCTTTTATAAAATCTTATAATTTTCATCTTTACAGTCATATTCCATCCCTTCCTCATATTAACCCTTATTTTTGTACATATATAAGTTTTTCTTTCTTTAAAATTTTGGGAGGCACTTTCTTCTAACAGACAAAAATACACCCAAAATCTAGTGTGTGGCACTGATCTATGCACCAGCCTGATCATATTTGATCATATTCTGTTTTTGTTTTGTTTTGTTTTTGTTTGTTTTTATCTTTTCCTTTTTTTTTTTTCTTTCTTTCCCTTTCTTTTCCCCCGGTTTCAGGTCTTTTCTGATTTCTTTAGTGTATATTTTCTGGGGACAATGTTACCCTGTTAGCATTTTCTTCTGTCATTCATCTATTCTCCTCTGGACAAAATGACAAGATGGAAAAAAATCACCTCAAAAAAAAGAACAAGAGGCAGTACCAACTGCCAGGGACCTAATCAATATGGACATTAGTAAGATGTCGGAACTAGAGTTCAGAATGATGATTTTAAAGATACTAGCTGGGCTTGAAAAAACCATGGAAGTTATTAGGAAACCCTTCTGGAGAAGTAAAAGAACTAAAATCTAAACAAGTCGAAATCAAAAAGGCTATTAATGAGGTGCAATCAAAAATGGAGGCTCTAACTGCTAGGATAAATGAGGCAGAAGAGAGAATTAGTGATATAGAAGACCAAATGATAGAAAATAAAGAAGCTGAGAAAAAGAGAGATAAACAACTACTGGATCACAAGGGCGGAATTTGAGAAGATAAGCAATATCATAAGATGAGACAACATTAGAATAACTGGGATCCCAGAAGAAGAAGAAAGAGAGAGAGGGGTAGAAGGTATATTGGAGCAAATTATAGCAGAGAACTTCCCTAATGTGGGGAAGGAAACAGGCATCAAAATCCAGGAGGCACAGAGAACCCCTCTCAAAATCAATAAAAATAGGTCAACACCCCAACATCTAATAGTAAAACTTACGAGTCTCAGAGACAAAGAGAAAATCCTGAAAGCAGCTCAGGAGAAGAGATCTGTAACCTACAATGGTGGAAACATTAGATTCACAACAGACCTATCCACAGAGACCTGGCAGGCCAGAAAGGACTGGCATGATATCTTCAGAGCACTAAATGAGAAAAATATGCAGCCAAGAATACTCTATCCAGCTAGGCTGTCATTGAAAATAGAAGGAGAGATAAAAAGCTTCCAGGACAAACAAAAACTAAAGGAATTTGCAAACACAAAACCAGCCCTCCAAGAAATATTGAAAGGGGTCCTCTAAGGAAAGAGAGAGCCTAAAAGTAGCATAGACCAGAAAGGAACACAGACAATATACAGTAACAGTCACCTTACAGGCAATACAGTGGCACTAAATTCATATCTTTCAATAGTTACCCTGAATGTAAATGGGCTAAATGCCCCAATCAAAAGTCACGGGCTATGAGATTGGATAAAAAAACAAGACCCATAGATATGCTGTCTGCAAGAGACTCATTTTAGACCCAAAGACACCCCCAGATTGAAAATGAGGGAGTGGAAAACAATTTACCATGCTAATGGACACCAAAAGAAAGCTGGGGTGGCAATCCTTATATCAGACAAATTAGATTTTAAACCAAAGATGGTAATAAGAGATGAGGAAAGACACTATATCCTACTTAAAGGGTCTGTCCAACAAGAAGATCTAACAACTGTAAATATCTATGGCCCTAACATGGGAGCAGCCAATTACATAAGGCACTTAATAACAAAAGCAAAGAAACACATCGACAACAATACAATAATAGGGGGGACTTAACACCCCCCCCACTGAAATGGACAGATCATCTAAGCAAAAGATCAACAAGGAAACAAAGACTTTAAATGACACACTGGACCAAATGGACTTCACAGACATATTCAGAACATTCCATCCCAAAGCAACAGAATACACATTCTTCTCTAGTGCCCATGGAACATTCTCCAGAATAGATCACATCCTAGGTCACAATTCAGGTCTCAACCGGTACCAAAAGATTGGGATCATTCCCTGCATATTTTCAGACCACAATGCTTTGAAACTAGAACTCAATCACAAGAGGAAAGTTGGAAAGAACTCAAATGCATGGAGGCTAAAGAGCGTCCTACTAAAGAATGAACAGGTCAACCAGGAAATTAAAGAAGAATTAAAAAAATTCATGGAAACCAATGAAAATGAAAACACAACAGTTCAAAATCTTTGGGATGCAGCAAACGCAGTCCTAAGAGGGAAGTATACAGCAGTACATTCCTTTCTCAAGAAACAAGAAAGGTCTCAAATACACAACCTAACCCTACACCTAAAGGAGCTGGAGAAAGAACAGCAAATAAAGCCTAAACCCAGCAGGAGAAGAGAAATAATAAAGATCAGAGCAGAAATCAATGAAATAGAAACCCAAAGAACAGTAGAACAGATCAACGAAACTAGGAGCTGGGTTCTTTGAAAGAATTAACAAGATTGATAAACCCCTGGCCAGACTTATCAAAAAGAAAAGAGAAATGACCCAAATAAATAAAATCATGAATGAAAGAGGAGCATTCACAACCAACACCGAAGAAATACAAACAATTATAAGAACATATTATGAGCAACTATATGCCAGCAAATTAGATCATCTGGAAGAAATGGATGCATTCCTAGAGATGTAACAACTACCCAAAACTGAACCAGGAGGAAATAGAAAACCTGAACAGACCTATAACCACTAAGGAAATTGAAGCAGTCATCAAAAATCTCCCAACAAACAAAAGCCCAGGGCCAGATGGCTTCCCAGGGGAATTCTACCAAACGTTTAAAGAAGAATTAATACCTATTCTTCTGAAACTGTTCCAAAAAATAGAAATTGAAGGAAAACTTCCAAACTCATTTTATGAGGCCACCATTACCTTGATCCCCAAACCAAAGACCCCATCAAAAAGGAGAATGACAGACCAATATCCCTGATGAACATGGATGCAAAAATTCTCACCAAAATACTAGCCAATAGGATCCAACAGTACATTAAAAGGAGTATTCACCACGACCAAGTGGGATTTATCCCTGGGCTGCAAGGTTGGTTCAACATCTGCAAATCAATCAATGTGACACAATACATTAATAAAAGAAAGAACAAGAACCATATGCTCCTCTCAATAGATGCAGAAAAAGCATTTGACAAAGTACAGCATCCTTTCTTGATCAGAACTCTTCAGAGGATAGGGATAGAGGATACATACCTCAATATCATAAAAGTCATCTATGAAAAACCCACAGCAAATATCATCCTCAATGGGGAAAAACTGAGAGCTTCCCCCTAAGGTCAGGAACACGGCAGGGATGTCCACTATCACCACTGCTGTTCAACATAGTATTAGAAGTCCTAGCCACAGCAATCAGACAACAAAAAGAAATAAAAGGCATCCAAATCGGCAAAGAAGTCAAACTCTCACTCTTTGCAGATGATGATACTTTATGTGGAAAACCCAAAAGACTCCACCCCAAAACTGCTAGAACTCATACAGGAATTCAGTAACATGGCAGGATATAAAATCAATGCACAGAAATCAGTGGCATTCCTATACGCCAACAAGACAGAAGAAAGAGAAATTAAGGAGTCGATCCCATTTACAGTGGCACCCAAAACCGTAAGATACCTAGGAATAAATCTAACCAAAGAGGCAAAGATTCTGTACTCAGAATACTATAAAATACTAATGAAAGAAATTGAGGAAGACACAAAGAAATGGAAAAACATTCCATGCTCATGGATTGGAAGAACAAATATTGTGAAGATGTCAATGCTACCTAGAGCAGTCTACACATTTAATACAATCCCTATCAAAATACCATCCACTTTTTTCAAAGAAATGGAACAAATAATCCTAAAATTTGTATGGAACCAGAAAAGACCCCGAATAGCCAGAGGAATGTTGAAAAAGAAAAGCAAAGCTGGCGGCATCACAATTCCAGGCTTCAAGCTCTATTACAAAGCTGTCATCATCAAGACAGTATGGTACTGGCACAAAAACAGACACATAGATCAATGGAAGAGAAGAGAGAGCCCAGAAATGGACCCTCAACTCTATGGTCAACTCATCTTCGACAAAGCAGGAAAGAATGTCCAATGGAAAAAAGACAGTCTCTTCAACAAATGGTGTTGGGAAAATTGGACAGCCACATGCAGAAGAATGAAACTGGACCATTTCCTTACACCACACACAAAAATAGACTCCAAATGGTTGAAAGACCTAAACGTGAGACAGGAGTCCATCAAAACCCTAAAGGAGAACACAGGTAGCAACCTCTTCGACCTCAGCCACAGCAACTTCTTCCTAGAAACCTCAACAAAGGCAAGGGAAGCAAGGGCAAACATGAACTATTGGGACCTCATCAAGATAAAAAGCTTTTGCACAGCAAAGGAAACAGTCAACAAAACCAAAAGACAACTGACAGAGTGGGAGAAGATATTTGCAAATGACCTATCTAAAGGGCTAGTATCCAAAATCCATAAAGAACTTAAACTCAACACCCAAAGAACAAATGATCCAATCAAGAAATGGGCAGAAGACATGAACAGACATTTTTCCAAAGAAGACATCCAAATGGCCAACAGACACATGAAAAAGTGCTCAACATCACTCAGCATCGGGGAAATCCAAATCCAAACCTCAGTGAGATATCACCTCACACCAGTCAGAATGGCTAAAATTAACAAGTCAGGAAACGACAGATGTTGGCGGGGATGCGGAGAAAGGGGAACCCTCCTACACTGTTGGTGGGAATGCAAGCTGGTGCAACCACTCTGGAAAACAGTATGGAGTTTCCTGAAACAGTTGAAAATAGAGCTACCATACGATCCAGCAATTGCACTACTGGGTATTTACCCCAAAGATACAAATGTAGGGATCCAAAGGGGTACGTGCACCCCGATGTTTATAGCAGCAATGTCCACCATACCCAAACTGTGGAAAGAGCCAAGATGTCCATCAACAGACGAATGGATAAAGAAGATGTGGGGGGTGTGTGTGTGTGTGTGTGTGTGTGTGTGTGTGTGTGTGTGTGTGTGTATATATATATATAAAATGGAATATTATGCAGCCATCAAAAGGAATGAAATCTTGCCGTTTGCAACAACATGGATGGAACTGGAGGGTGTTATGCTGAGTGAAGTAAGTCAATCAGAGGAAGACATGTATCATATGACCTCACTGATATGAGGAATTCTTAATCTCAGGAAACAAACTGAGGGTTGCTGGAGTGGTGGGGGGTGGGAGGGATGGGGTGGCTGGGTGATAGACATTGGGGAGGGTATGTGCTATGGTGAGCACGGTGAATTGTGCAAGACTGTTGAATCACAGATCTGTACCTCTGAAACAAATAATATATTATGTTAAAAAAAAAGAAGAAGATAGCAGGAGGGGAAGAATGAAGGGGGGAAATCGGAGGGGGAGATGAACCATGAGAGATGATGGACTCTGAAAAACAAACTGAGGGTTCTAGAGGGGAGGCGGGGTGGGAGGGTGGGTTAGCCTGGTGATGGGTATTAAGGAGGGCACGTACTGAATGGAGCACTGGGTGTTATATGCAAACAATGAATCATGGAACACTACATCAAAAACTAATAATGTAATGTATGGTGATTAATATAACATAATAATAAAAATAAATAAATAAATAGAAAAAAAGAAAATGCGCTTGTATGAAACAATATAAAAAATAAATAAATCTAAATCCTGGACCTGGAAACATTTTTGCTGCAGCAGCAGCACCTGGGAACCCGGTGGGTGTGCTGAGTCTAGACCCCACCACAGAACTCCTGGATCCAAATCTGCATTTTAATGAGACCCCCCAGGTGATTTGTACTCACGGCAGAACTCAGGAAGCACTGACCTAGAAAGTATGCCTACAATTATTGAACCAAGCTTTCCACTTGGAAGGTATAGAAGACTTGAGGGTGGTCTCATAAAATGGAACTGGTGAGTAAAGTAAAACCCTTCTCCCCCAGAAACTGTTTCAGAAGGTTCAGGATTGGGCCAGCATAACATTAAGAGTGCGTGTTCCGGGGTCAGACTGCTTGGCTGGAATCCTAGTTCTTCTGAGGAGTCATACATATGACCTTCTTCAAGCCAGTATCTTTATGCTGCTCTTTTCCCATTTGCAACTGGGCTAGCACCAGTTACTCTGAAGTTCTCCCTGCTTTTAAGTTTTCACAATTCAGGGAGATTCATCTACTTTTCAAATTTAGCTCAGTACCTGACACATGCATAATGCTGAATAATTACTATTATTCTTTAAGAGTCTCCCAAGCATACAAATGATCAGTATAGGCTCAGATGTTCTCTTTCTGTATGGACTTAGCATGGCTCGCTTCTGAATCTGGAATACAGAGCATTTTAGAGACTTGCCTTCTCTCCTCTGGCATCTGTAGCTCCATTAGCCCGTGGTGGAAATGGAAGCGAGGCAATGGGGGGCACAGATCCACCTACTCCCTGATCTGGAGAAACCGATCTGGCAAGCAACTTCGCCGTTTAGTCCCATGTCCGAAATACGCACTCTGGTTCCACCCTACAGCCTCTAGCCCAAGTATCGCTAATTCCCCCGAATGTGACAAAGCAGAGTTTGGGTCTACTCAGTTGCATGCTTACGCCAGGACAGATGCAGCAGTTCAAGCTCCTCATGGTGAAAACCAAGTTCTCCGATTATTTTCTCGTTACAGAAAATCCACAGGGACATACGAGCCATATAAATGCCCTTCTGTGATAAGTGAATAGATACAGCCCTATAAAATCTCGGCGGCGACGCAAGTGACACCTGTTGCCTGCCACACACCCAATTAAACGGAGAAAAGGCCAAAGATGAGACAGTCCAGAGATAAGACAGGAAGGAGAGAGAGCCGATGTGCTTATGGAGGAGAAAGGCCCACCCAGCCCTTCCTTACCTTCCCGGAGCAGGAGTGCCTGCTCCACGCTGCTGTTGGGGGCGGCCAGATCCAGCGCGCTTTTGCCCCTGGCGTTCCTGCGCTTTAGGGGAGCCCCGTAGTCGGCTAGCAGGTGGATGACTTCCACGCTGGACTGCCTCGCCGCCGCATGCAGGGGAGTGTCCAGACGTTGCCCGCGGTCCACACTGGCTCCTGAAGAAAAGCAGATGACCACAAGCCAAGGCGAAACGTTACCGTGGAAATACCAGGAGCTGCAAATACAGTAGCTGGAGATATCTGCAAAGGTATCTGCAATGTCATGACGTGCTTGACAGATCTTTGGAAATACACGACTTAAGCCCAGAACCTCAGCAATGGCTACTCAGACCGCCACAAACTATTATGATGAGAAAAGCGAAGAAAGATATTTTTAGTCATTTAAAATATGTTACTTGCGGGGCGCCTGGGTGGCTCAGTCGTTAAGCGTCTGCCTTCAGCTCAGGTCACGATCCCAGGATCCTGGGATCAAGCCCCACATCGGGCTCCCTGCTCAGCGGGAAGCCTGCTTCTCCCTCTCCCACCCCCTGCTTGTGTTCCCTCTCTCGCTGTGTCTCTCTCTGTCAAATAAATAAATAAAATCTTTAAAAAAATAAATAAAATAAAATAAAATATGTTACTTGCTTTCCCGTATGAACTGTGTGATGAACAAAATTAAATATTTGCAGCTCCTTTTACTCAGAATTATTATTTTGGTTTTTGGCAAAGGGGAAAGTGAAGTTTCTTTAGCATTTCTCTTATTCTGGGCTCAAAAAAAAAAAAAGGTTTCTGAACTACTACAGGGAGTAGTAAATGATGGGGGATGAAAAAGAAAAAAAATCTTAGAGATAAAAATTCTGATTTAAAGATTCATAGTATAGACTCTACCTTTATGTCAGTAGCTATGTTTGGGGAACCTTTAACCAAATAATAGTTCAAGACATTCTACTTTTCCCTGGACTCCCAGTTTCTGTTATGCCTTTTAGAACTAAGAAGGTTACTAAGGGGGCACTCGGGTGACTCAGTCGGTTAAGGATCCGACTCTTGATTTTGGCTCAGGTCATGATCTCAGGGTCATGGAATCGAGCCCGGCGTCGGGCTCCATGCTCAGAGGAGAGTCTGCTTGAGATTCTCTCTCTCTCCCTCTTCCTCTGCCCCTCCCCTCACCTCTCTCTCTCTCAAATAAATTTTAAAATCTTTTTTAAAAAATAATAAAAAATAAAAATAAAAAGGTTACTAAGGATCTTAGCAGGACTGATCTAAAGGAGTCTATGGCAAATGTCTGTTATTTTTGCTATTGGGCATCTACCTGATAACCACACCTAGATTTCCCTCTGGGGAACCATCCCCTGTGGTTCCCAGTTCATGTGTTTCCAGTGAAGCCCAACAACTTCAGTGCAGACTGAAATCTAGGCCTAAGCCAATCAGTGCATTGTACTCCTCTGGCCACTATATTGGCTCAGAGATAGGCATGTGACTCAAAAAGAGCCAATGAAATAAAATTTTTTTTCCCACTAGCACTTATGGGAAAGAGACTCTTGCTCTCTCTTGAAACCACCAAGGAGAACCATACCAGGTAAATGGAGCTGATATCAAAGGAAGTAGACATTCATTTCTCTGGAAAAGTTCTGTTTCAAGCATTCAAACATCAAATACTGTCAGAATTTTGTCCAGCCTGACAAGAACTTTGTCTTTAGTTTTTTTTTTTTAAGATTTTATTTATTTATTCATAAGAGACAGAGAGAGAGGCAGAGGGAGAAGCAGGCTACTCACTGAGCAGGGAGCCTCACACGGGACTGATCCCAGGACTTTGGGATCATGACCTGAGCCGAAGGCAGACGCTTAACCATCTGAGCCACCCAGGCGCCCAAGAACTTTGTCTTTAAAGCCATGGAAAACCAACAAAGTTAATAGGTTCCTCTCATAAAAAGATTTCTGGAAGTTACCTAATTCTAGAAGTTTCTTCACACAGTCTACCCTCTGGTAGGTGCAGGCCACATACAGGGGAGTCCCAAGTTGAGGCAGTTCTTGGTCAATGTTAACGTTATTTGCCAGCAGGATCTCCATGCACTCTCTATGACCTGGTGGGAAAAAAAGATAACCTTACTCAAGTAAGGGAAATATTGACTATTTATAGAACTACAGAATTGCTTATCTGGAATGGGCTTTAGAAATAACCTAGATTTTTTTTAAGCCGAAAAAAATTGGGGGGTTTGGGGGGAGAGAAATCTTAGAAAACTCCAAAATCAAAACCATTAAAAAGAAAAGCACGCCCATACTTCCCCACTTAAATTCCCCTTTGCAGCCCTTGAGGTACTTCCAACTAGACTAAGGGCGCCAAGGAGCACAGCTGAAATCACTCTTTACAGTGAAGCCACCAGTTTATAAATAGAGGTTGCAAGATGCAGAGGGGTGAACGACTCATCCTATTATTACCCTGAAAAGCCAGCGCTCAAATGCAAGGCCCAGCCCTGATCCCTCTCCACTACAAATCTCTCATTCTCTTCTTCATCCATGTATGGTCTCACCTCCTTATTTTGGTTAACCTGGAAGACACCTCTGAGAATAAAAAGCCTCGAATATAGAATATACTGAACTGCACTTTCAAATCCTCAAATATAGGATATATTGAACTGCACTTTCAAATTCAGTGGCTAACAAGAAGTATGTAGACAAGCATTGGTCTTGGAGAGGCTGCCCAATGAATAGACTTGATTAATTTGCAGCATACGAATGATTTGATCAGGACCAAATACTTCTGAGGAATTGATGGGAGTTTATAAAGAGTCTGTTCTCTTTGAAGATTTAAGAGTTTTCTTAAAAAAAAATCTTACCGTCACTTCACTAATCTTTTTTAATAAGATAACATAAAAGCAAGCTTCTTCTCAAACCTGGTTGATTTATCACAAATGCTCAATTAAGTAAAAATTTGCATTAAAATGTACAAATGAGGATCCTATGGATCCAAACTATTTGTTCACATAAGTAAATATTATACTGGGATTATAGCATCCATATGTCAAAGCATGGACTCAGACTGACCTACTCTGTTGGGAGAGGTTTAAAAAAATCCAGAAAAAATATCTAGTCAGTACCTAAAACTGCCCGGTAAATACAGGGTATCTAATAAACATTTTTAAATAATTCCTGTCCTTTTAATTTTTTTTCTTTTTCTTTGCAGAAGAAACTGAGCCTGGTCTGAGTTAAATTTAAGTACTCACAGGAAGTTTTACAAAGTTAATATATAAATGATTAGCACTAATATAACAGCATCTAAAATAATGAATTTGCTATTTATTCTTCCATTCTGTGGATGTTGGTCCCTAACATGCTTATAGATACAGAAAAAAATACATAGACACATGAATTGATGTGTTTATGATAAGCATGTATATATTTTGTAGGCACATAGATACCAAACACTCCAATATAAAACCATCCAAGTATTGCAGAATTACTTCAGTAATTCAAACCATTCCCAATATTTATCCATTTTTAAATGTTTGGATGGAAATGTAACAAACAGATGAACTTTTACTTCAAATCAACCTTAAAACAAGTTTTTAAAGACTTTTAGATCATTTCCAAAGTAGACCATTTCCCTTCAACTTAAAGGATGTACTTGGAGTTTGGAAAATGACCAGCATCAGTTATTAATAAATGTTTATTAAATATGTATAAGACATCAAAACCATAGATATATTGATATTTGGGTCTTTTGTTTCATTTAAAGTAATCCACAAATGGAAAAAAAAAGACAAAAAAAAAAAACAGACTCAAATACAGAGAACAAACTGCCAGTTGCCAGAGGGGAGGGGAGTGGGGGGCTGGGAGAAACAGGCAATACACTTGGGATGAGCACCGGGTGATGTATGGAAGTGTGGAATCACTGTTTTGTACATCTGAAACTAACATAGTACTGTGCATTAATTATACTTCAACTGTTAAAACACGGGGAAAAAAATAAAAGCACAGGAAACAAAATAATCTGCTGCAAAAAAAAAAAAAAATTACCAAGTGACAATGTTTATTAACCCGGTGCAAATCTTTCATTATTGCCTTTGGAAATAAAGACTTGCATCCCCAATTAGACCAGCAAAGATCACTGTTCTAAAGTGTTCTAACTTCCCCATTTTATTTCTTATCTCAATATAAGAGAATAATTCCACCACTGAGTAAACAGAAATGTTGCTCTATCGGTGTGACCTTTGACAAATGGCCTTGGCCTTTCAGTGCTATCTTCTTGTTCATGTCTAGCCGGTGCATAGAGTTTTTAAAGACCTTCACTTTACTCTCTTCCCTCATTTCAAAAGTAACTGAGAATACAGGAGGCTAGAATCAACTTCAAGGTTTCTAATGCCATGCTTTTTAAAGTTGCAACTTTTTGCAATAACTAATGACCATGAAGTCAGCAGCTCATCTCGAAAGAGTATATTGCTTGCCGTGGACAGTTACATTTAATCTTCCATTAGGGTTCCCATCATCAGCCTTGGCTTTCAGACGCTTTCATAATTTATTTTAGTGGCTGATGTTTTATGGGCTTCGGGAGAAGAGCTGTTCTTTTCTAGTAAAGACAGAGACATAAGCAAAAAGTACGACTCATGGAAGTCACCCCCACAGGCTTGACCGGGCCAGCTGCCCCCAAAACACCAGCAAAGAGCTTCGAGAAAGGGCTGCCGAGAGACTGACTCCCTAGGAAATTCGACACCTGAGACAGAAAGCTGTTCCCAGGGCCCAAGAAGGGCGGTTGCATGCCCCACCGGTACTTCCTGAAGATTCGGGCGCTCTGAAGTTGCAGCTCTGGGATTCTAAGCAACACACAGCCTACCGGTCGAAGGTCTGGGTGTTCCTTACACGGTGACCCCTGCACCGCTGACTCGTGCAGATTGGAGTGAGCCCACCAATGCAGCATGCGCAATGGGATGGCCCCGTTACCTCTCTTGACTGCCTCGTGGATGGGTGAAGCCAAGTGCACCTCCGGCTGGGCCTTGGCTCCAAACTCCAGCAGCACGTTGACACACGCAGCATTGCCGCTCCGGCACGCATTGAACAGGGGCGTGGCCCCGTGAACCGTCACTCCGTTGACCTAACGGTGAGCAAAGAGACCCAGAGGATTTGCCATTTTTCTCTCACCGTTTCCACGCGTGTACTCCTGTGCATCTGCCTGGAGGAATTTCCCAGGCCGGTGAATGAGCAAGGGAACGCTACATCATTACACTTAATTACGTTTTTTAGATACCAGTAGCCTGTCAAGTCTTACCTATAAGTAACATCGCAAGTGGGGCAAAATGGGAGAAAGCTTTTCAAATGTATTCATGGGTATTCCAGAGCCTCTTAGGAGCCTCCTAATCATTGAGGGGTTGTCCTACTTGGTGGTTAAGAACATGGCTTCTGGAATCATTAGCTTGGTTGGGTTCAAATCCCAGCGCCCTCTCTTCTATCTGTTCAGAGATCTTGGTCAGAATACTAACTTTCTGTGCCTCAGTTTCCTTAAGTGAGGATCATAAAAGAATCTACCTCATGAGGTTATTGGGTGGATCAAGTGAGTTGCTACATGTTAAACACTTAGAACATTGCCTGGTGCCCAGTAAGCATTTAAGCATTTGCAACAACAATTATTTTCACTTTCCATTAATAAGGATCTGACTCCCGCTCCCAATCATGAACAAACATGGCAGGAACCAAAAATGCTGGAGAAACCAGGTCCCCAAATCTGTGCTTGCAAAAAAAAAAAAAAAGTGTCCTCAGCAATCCCCCCCCCAGTTCTGTCTTTCTTGCCACAAATTTCCTTGCTGCTCTACTATAATCCATACACACCGCATGTGCTGGCAGTGACTCCCAAAGAGATTGTGATCAAGCCAAACACACAAAGAAAATAGCCATCAACAAGGTGTCTCCAACCACCCTTGCTGCCTTCCAAGGATGTGGGAGGCATCTTTGAGTATCAGCAATAGATTGGAATGAACATCAGGGAACCAAGGCATTCGGGTGGAGAGCCTCTGACAGGATTGAAATGGAGGACAATGAAGGCTTGATGTCAAACCATTTGCCTTAACAACTGAGGATATATGCTTGTGATAATCAGGATCCTAAATTTTCTTGTTTCAGAAACCAAAAAAAGGGGGCGCCTGGGTGGCTCAGTCGGTTAAGCGTCTGATTTCGGCTCAGGTCGTGATCTCAGGGTCTTGAGATCAAGCCCAGTGTATGGCTCCCTGCTCAGCCAGGAGTCTGCTTGTCCCTCTCCCTCTGCCCCTCCCCCCGTTCATTCTCTCTCTCTCTCTCTCTCTCAAATAAATAAAATCTTAAAAAAAAAAAGAAACAACAAAAGGTATTTCTCCACAGTGCCAGGATAGCCCCTGTTAAATTGGAAAGTTAAAGAGGAGATGCTAAGGCAGCAGAGACAGACAAGGACAGGGCAAAATGTGTGTGAATTCATATAGTCTAGCGATTTCTAACCTATTTACATTTTTCCTGAAAAAGATTTGGTGGGGCTGGTTTCATTTGATTTGTTTTTACTGAGAATCATCCTCATCCTCAGTCCCAAAGCCTTCAACTTTGATTTCCTAAGTTTCTCAGCAAACATTTATTCAGCACCTATTAGGTGCCAGTGTTTCAGCAGCAAAGGCACGGAAGAAAATTGCCTCTCCAGGGTTGGTTGAATTCTATCAGGGAAGACCCACACGGACAGAGATGATTTTGATACAGTAATGGGAGCTTTAGATCACTCTAGGAGCAAGACAAAAGAGAGTAGCGACTTGAGAAGTATTTCGGAAGTAAAATGAGCAGGCTGTGGGGATTAGTTAGCAGGGGAGAGGGAAGATCCAGGCTGAGCCCAGGTTTGGAAGGTGGGAAAGCGGGGCTGTGTCTCGCCGGGTCTTGGAGACTGGGCGGGCCAGAGGCGGGCCGGTCCCCGAGGGAAGAACATCCTAAGCACAGTTTGGGATGCACTGAATTTGAGGCACCCAGAGGGCTGCCAATTGTGAGGAATTTTCTACTGATGGACCAACGTTCTTTGATTCTTTCTCTCCTTCTGATTTAAATGTTAAATAATACAATATTTACCAACTCTTCCCTCAGAAGATTGCCACAACCAAGGGACCATGTCTTACTCTTTTCTTTGCCCTCCACAAAACCTCCCAGCATTGTACCAGCACACACTCCTCTACAGCCCGATGTTGTTTGCTCTTTTCCACCAACAGAAGGAAAGGGCCCTCTGGGGCACCTGGCTGGTGCAGTCGGTTAAGCATCCGACTCTTGGTTTGGGCTCACGTCATGGTCTCAGGGTCATGAGATCGAGCCCCGCATTGCACTCATCGCAGAGTCTGCTTGGGTTTCTTTCTCTCCCTCTCCCTCTGCCCCTCCCCCCACCTAAAATAAATAGATAAATCAATAAATAAATCTTTAAAAAAAAGGAAATGGCCCACACCCAACCTCACCCTCATCGTTACATGTGAATTGACTAAGTGGTAACCTAATAAAAATACACAACCACTATGGTATCAGGAACATTGATTGCTTTGCCCAAGAAAGACTTTCATATTCAGTTCTACATGTAGAAACCCAACTTCCACATAAAATGCTAAGAAAATCTCTCGTAAGCACTTAAAAACATTGCAGCTCATGAAACAAAGAACACAGGGACTGAATTTAAAAACCAAAATTAGCGGGGCGCCTGGGTGGCTCAGTTGGTTAAGCGTCTGCCCTTTGGCTCAGGTCATGATCTCAGGGTCTTAGGATCAAGCCCCACGTCGGGCTCCCTGCTCAGCGGGGAGCCTACTTCTCCCTCTGCCTGCTGCTCCCCCTGCTTGTGCTCTCTCTCTCTCTCTCTCTCTCTCTAATAAATAAATAAAATATTTTTTTAAATTAGCAACAAAATGATAGCTGGCAACTAAGTAAACGTCACTGAGATTTTCAAAAGTTTTAATTTTACAAGTCTATTGTGATATCTTTATTACACACAGCACCTCAGCCACTCCTTAGCCTTGAACTAAGAATATTGGGTGATGTGTGGCAGTGCTGAATCACCATATTGTACACCTGAAACTAATATAACGCTGTATGTTAACTGCACTGGAGTTAAAAAATAACATAAAAATAAATATACAAAAGAAAAAGAGAAATAAGGGTAGAATTTTAAAATAAGATAAAGTTAATTCTGTTGGATTTTTTCAACGTATTATTTACTAAAAGCTCATGGGATGATTTTGCTCAAGGATAACAGTTTAGGGCATTGCATTAAGAGTGTTTCTGTTGTTGTTCATTTAATTTGTGTTCTTTCCAATGTTTCCCAATCAATTTCCCCAGATCGGTTTTCAGATAACTTCAGTTCCAGTTGCTCTTTTGAAACTCAGCATCACAATTTTCAAAGATTCCTGTGAATTACCTCATTGGAATGTTCGCCCACGGGCACAGAGGCTGAAGAGGGGAGGGACCCGCAGTGTGTCAGTGGCTCAGGAATGTGCACGCAGACAGGGCCAGACCTGCCTACACCCCCAGGGGGTGCGCCATCTGGAAGGTAGCATCTCTGTAGACGCTAGCAGGTGCACCTGGGCAGAGTCGCGGGGGGGGGGGGGGAGCGGGACTCACGTGTGCGCCCTTTTCCAATAAGGCTTTAGCGCAGGCTACGTGGCCTCCAAGGCACGCCTCGTGGAGCGAAGAGACCCGGTTAATGGTCACGAGGTTCACGTTGACACCCTAGAATTTGGAGAGAAGGGGTTAAATGCTGCATTAGCGATAGCAAAGGCAGCCACTCCGGGACTTCAGAATATATAGTCAAGGCACACGGATCTCCTAGGATGCGTGTTCCACAGCAGCAGCACTGCTGGGGGCCGCAACTCCGCTGCGGCCCAACCCTCATCCCAGCCCAGTCCTAGCACGTCCCCCTCCTCTTCCTGCCACCCTCCACCTTCCTCGTCTCGGAGTCCATGTGACAGATGACAAGATCAGCGTAGCTGTTGGCCAACTCTGACCTCATGCCTTGATTTTCACAACCGCCCTTACCATTCCCCCCACCCCATCCCGCCCCATGGTGACCACTTTCTGTCTGGGAAATGAGTGAGGTCCCTGCCAGTCCTTCCCAGCCCAGTTCTGCTTCTGATTTCCTGCCTCCTCACTGGCCAGTTGAAAGCTTCCAAAACCTAGTGCGTGACCCTGAACCCCAAACCCCAAACCCCCACCGTCTCCTGCCAGACCTCCCTTGATGCCCAAGACTGCCGGTCCCTTCATCTTAGGGCCTCTCTATGCCTCCTTGGTCCTGTCCACTCTCGTGTCCTGAATATGATGTCATTACTCGAGAGCTGTGCTATAGATTTCAAATCGGGTATTTAATACAATTAGAAAAATCTTGTCCTTTGCCTATATAGGATTTCCTTTTTTTTTTTAAGTTTTATTTATTTATTTGAGAGGGAGAATGAGATAGAGAGCATGAGAGGGGGTAGGGTCAGAGGGAGAAGCAGACTCCCCGCTGAGCAGGGAGCCCGATGTGGGACTCGATCCTGGGACTCCAGGATCATGACCTGATCCGAAGGCAGTCGCTTAACCAACTGAGCCACTGTTTTTATTTTCTTAAAAGGATTTCCTTTTAAGAAAATAAGAAAAACAGGCTAGTCCACAAGGTGGCAGCAGTGCACTAGAAAAAAAACTTGCATCTGGCTTGCAAACTGTCAGAATCCCTGCATTTCTGCATGTGTAATGCTGGACCGGCCTGAAAGACCATCTAGAGTGAATGGCCTCCATTGTGCACGAGGAAATGGAGAGGCAGAAAGTTCAAATTATTAATAAGACTTAAGGCTCCCCAGCAGTCGATGACAGCCAGATGACTCTGAGAATCAGGAGCTCCTGATGCCTGGTTTAATGCTTTACTCCACCCCACTGTATGTGAAATAAAGTAAAAAATAAAATGGAATAAAACATTTTTCACGAAGGTGTGAGGGTGAAGAAGTGGGCATGCGCTGTGAAAAAGCTGAACTTCTCTCTGAAGAACACTCCTCACACATTTAAGCACACTGGTTTACAGAAACCAACATGCTTATGGAGTATAGTTAAAAATAAAAAGGGGCACCTGGGGGACTCAGTTGGTTAAGCGTCTGCCTTCGGCTCAGGTCATGGTCCCAGGGTCCTGGGATCGAGCCCCACATCAGGCTCCCTGCTCAGCAGGAAGCCTGCTTCTCCCTCTGACCCTCTCCCCTCTCATGCTCTCACTCTCTCTCTCTCAAATAAATAAATAAAATCTTAAAAAATAATAAAATAAAAATAATGAAGTACTAAAGGCAATGTGGGATCCTGGATCAGAGCCTGGGAGAGAAAAAGGACTCTGGAAAAACGGGTGTAACTCCAATAGCCTGTAGTTTAGTTAACACTATTGTACCAATATTAATGTTGACTGAAGTACATGCTTATGTATGATATTAGCACCAGGGGAAGCTGGGTGACATGTATGCGGGAACTGCCTGCACTCTTCACAACTCTTTTTTTTTTTTTAAGATTTTATTTATTTATTTATTTATTTATTTATTTATTTATTTATTTCAGAGAGAGAGAGAGAATGAGAGATAGAAAGCACGAGAGGGAAGAGGGTCAGAGGGAGAAGCAGACTCCCTGCCGAGCAGGGAGCCCGATGTGGGACTCGATCCCAGGACTCCAGGATCATTACCTGAGCCGAAGGCAGTCGCTTAACCAACTGAGCCACTCAGGCGCCCCTCACAACTCTTCTTTAAAATTATTCCAAAGTTAAAAGTTTATTTAAAAAAATACTAATAACGGGCGCCTGGGTGGCTCAGTTGGCTAAGCGTCTGACTCTTGATTTCAGCTCAGGTCTTGATCTTAGGGTTGTGAGTTCAAGCCCCACATTGGGCTCCATGCTGGGTGTGGAGCCTACTTAAAAAAAATACCAATAGAAGTGTTGAGGTGTGGGGCTGAGAGGGAGGAGGTGGATGCAAGACTTTTCACCTTTTAATATCACTTTATTTTCGAACTATGTGAATATATTTCATATTAAAAATAATCAGATCAAATTTTAAGTGCTTAAAAATAAATAAGCAAATGATAAAAATCAAGTACAAAATCCATTTGATCATTACTGGGCAGTACTGTTTTCCTTTTGCCTCTACTTTTTTTTTAAGATTTTATTTATTTATTTGACAGAGAGAGACACAGCGAGAGAGGGAACACAAGCAGGGGGGAGTGGGAGAGGGAGAAGCAGGCTCCCCGCCGAGCAGGGAGCCCGATGCGGGGCTCGATCCCAGGACCCTGGGACCATGACCTGAGCCGCAGGCAGACGCTTAACGACCGAGCCACCCAGGCGCCCCATTGCCTCTACTTTCTTAAGAAGTAACCCAACTCATGAAAGAGGAAGCCAAAAAAAAAGGTGTGCGTGCGTGCATATGTGTGTGTGTGCGTCACGCGCACACACACAGAACAGTGTGCCCAGCTGTTTAAATTCAAAATGATAAGGAAGCAAGGTTCGGTGGTAGCTAGAATGTGGAAAAAAGATGTAATAAATCACCTCCTCTATACACATGTAGATGCTAAAACAAAGTAAATGGAGCATGTACACTTTCGTTCACTCATTTGACAAATATTTAGTAAGCCGTTATTCATTGTTCAAGGTGCTAGGGATATAGTCATCAATAAAAATAAAGTAGCCTTAATAACTAAGACTTTAATAAATCTTCCCAAAGGAGTAAGATTTACCCATGTCAACCTATTGTAATGTTTGCTCTTGAGATACTGTATCATCCGGGTAGGGAGTCTCTAAAATGGCTCCCGGTGATCCCTGATTCCTGGTTTTGGCTCACCGTGTACTCTCGTCCCCTTGAGTGTGGGCTGGATTCCCTGACTCCCATCTAATGAATAGAATATGACAGAAGTGATGGGACATCACTTTGGCAATTAGGTTATACTAAGACTTGCTTCTTAGGCACTCTCTCGTGCTCTCTCTGGGGGAAGCTGGCTGCCATCTCATGGCACAGTCCTGTGGAGAGGCCCTTGTGCAAGGAGTTAAAGCCAGACCACAAGTACATGAGTGAGGTTGGAAGCAGATCCTCCCCTCTCAAGCTGTGAGGTAACTGTGGCCCTGGCTGGTACTTGGCTGCCTGCAAGAGACTCCGAGCCACAACCACCCAGCCAGGCTGCCCCTTGGCGCACAGAAAGCACGCAAATCTGTGCTTGTTGTTTTAAGCCACTGTGTTTTTGAGGTCATTTGTTATGTGGTAATAGCTGACGAATGCAATTTCAGGGCTGTTGTTAGGCACAAGGGGAGAGGATAGGGTGAGTTAATGCAAGAAAAATGTGAAGGCATCTGCTGCCCCCGTCACAGGGAAACTGCCTCTGGGGTGAAGGCAGGCCCAGAACGGGGAGACGGTGCTGGGCAAAAAAAAAAAATGAGTATATGTACACCTAGACTGGCCGTGCGGGCCCCCAAATGGGGTGAGCAAGACTTCTGCCCCAGCCAAAGCTCCAAAAGCACGATGCCGATTATAGCAGAAGCACAAAGGAGCACGTCTCTGGTTTACCTACCTGTGCAATTAAAGTTTTCAGGGCCAGTAAGCGCCCCTGGGCCGCAGCTTCATGAAGTGGGGATCGGTCAGCCCAGCAATCTGAAACACAAATCAAGCTCAGAGTCAAGGTCTGGAGTCTTCTTCCGGCTGTTCCGTCCCGCTGCCCACCCACCGTGGGAGGGGGTTTGGGGGAGACAAGGGCAGCTCGTAGCACACATCGGGCTTTCTCATCATCAGCCGCTTTCAGGGTGACAAGCCACTTGAGTGTACAACTCACGGGTCTGGTGGTGTGTGCAGAGGGAGCACAGACCATCTCTCTCACTCTTTGGGGGGCAGTTTTAACAAGCAATAGATTTAGTTCGAATACATATCGCCCCGGGCCTGAATCTGACAGCTCTAAACAAGGCAAAGTGAAGGGCAAAGCTGGTCACTGAGCCTCCCTGCTTTCATCCTGCCCCCGCCTCCCACCCTCACCTCTACCCTGAAAACTCCACAGCCTGGACCCCACGAAGGAGGCTGGAGGATCAGGGGAAATGGGTTGGTTCGTTCTCGATGCCCTAGGTAATTGTCTCGGCTTCATTTTGGTCACGAGGCATATCTATTACCACGATGCAGAATAGGTATGGTTTTTCAGATGACACAATCTCCCACAATTTCCTGTGGGCAGTTGAACGTGACAGCTAAGTGCAGAGCCCGTGGGGCCACAGTGCCCGGGGTCAGGTCCCCTCAACCCCTTCCTGCCGAGAGGGGCAAGCCACCAAAATTAATTTTGACCTCAATTTCATGATCTGTAAAATGGGGGGTCTAGTAATTTGGTATTTAGCAAGTGCTTTGGTCTCAAAGTAGGCCAGTAAAACACATCCATGATGTTAGGTATTCAAGGAACTTATGATTAATAAGTACGAGTATTTCTTTTTTTTCCCTGTAATCACTCGTTAGTAAACAAGACTAACCAGCTTCAAGGGGCATTTGAGAAGTAAGCCTCTTTAAACATGCCAAAGGGCGATCATTTGTTTGGGATGAATACCTGTTCCAGTTTGTAAAATTTCAAACATAATTGTGCTCTTCGTTCATCGAACAGCATGTAACACAATTTGGATTCACACAAAGGGTCCATCTTACCAACCTTTTCTAGGGGATCCTGATGGTGCCAAGAATTTGGGTTTTCCTATACCTGCAACCTTGGCAAATGCAACCCCGCCAAAGACGGGATTATGTGAGTGTGAAATAGCTTGAGGCCACAAGGACAGAGTGAACTTCTCCAACAGATGAGAACCAGGGCCATAAACATTTCAGTAGGCCCTCTTCTTATACTGCAATTCAATTTTTACCTTCTCTTACCCTTGGGGTTATGAAAAGACAGAAGGCTGGAATGAACTCTACAGAGTTGGATTGAAATTGGAGTAGTTGGTACGAAAAGGTGATTTTCAACACACGTGTATTTATGTTTCTATTCATATTTATATTACTTTAACAAGGTTTGGAGAAATAGCTGATTCCAGCCCAGTCTGGAATTGAGCCCGAGATGGGCCTCAAACACCTTGCCGGAAAGACAATGAATGATGGGACATGTGAAAAAGACATGGAAGCTGGCTTGCAGGGGCTTCCACTGGCCAAACATGGGATGACCTGAGCACTGAAATAAAAAATGGTGGTAGATTATACCCTATCAAATGAAATAGGAATCTCTAAGTCCTCACTGATATAAATTAACATATACATAGCAAGAAGGAAGCTATTCCTCATAGAACACCAACAAGAAGAAATTGTCGAATCTGGCTCGAGTTACCTCCTCACAAAATAATTACTAGTTATAAAGGAAACACGGGCCATTTTATGGTGGAACAAAATTGTAGACACCACCTTACCCAGGGGATCAAAGTTAGCATCAGAAGTGAGGGGACGGATTGGCACAGTGTGTCATGGGCGATGGGTGACAGCACGTGCTGTCGGAGGGAATGCAAAAACACACCATAAAACACATAATAACACACACCATAAAACACACCATAGCTTGTGTCATATTCCTGCTCGAGATGCATAACCCAAATCAAACCCCAAGTACACTGTGAACCAACTCACCGAGGGACATTCTGCAAAGTAAGTGGCCTGTAACCAGTTCAAGGAGGGACTGAGGAAGCATTGCAGACGGCAGAAGGCTGATCAGACACAACACCTAAGGGATCCCCCACATGGGATCCTTTCGCTCTCAAGGACATTATTAGGGCAGTTGGCTAAATAGGAATGCAGGTCTCTGGGCAAAGAGAAGTGGGAATTCTTTGTACCACTCTTGTAACTTGTCTGTCACTTTGAAATTAGTTCCCAAATTAAAAAGTGTGATACACACACATATATAAACTGGAACTAATTTATATATGTTTATCTATATACACATATAATCACTGGGTTTTCATATTCCTGATACGAATGTGTGGTGCTTTTATAAGAAAAACAGATAAAAACGTTAACAGGGAAAAAATCTTGTGCTCATATCTCCCCCTTGTTCCTGAGTCAGTGAAAAGCTAATGGAGTATTTTTAAATCTCTTCCGACACTTATAATTTGCATAAGCTGAGAATAATGAGATAATGAATGCATATAATCCTCAGTTAGTCAGCCCTGGTTTTCTTCTAATACATCTCGCCCCCATTCAACACGAACTGTGTGTCAGACGCGTTGCCTAATCGCCCTGGGCGATGGACACAGGCACTGGGGTTGGAAGGCCAGGCTTCAGCCACGGATGGCAACTCAGCTCCCTGACCAAGGTAAGAAGCAAATCCACAGGGCGCCTGGGTGGCTCAGATGGTTAAGCGTCTGCCTTCGGTTCAGGTCATGATCCCCGGGTCCTGGGATCGAGTCCCACATCAGGCTCCCTGCTCCTTGGGAGCCTGCTTCTCCCTCTGCCTCTCTCTCTCTGTCTCTCATGAATAAATAAATAAAATCTTTAAAAAAAAAAAAAAAAGCAGCAGCAGCAGCAGCAAACCCAGAGCCACAGCTCGGTTATGCTTTTGTTCCAAGAAGAGCCAGTCAACCCGAGTCACCTGAAGGTATATTATCTAAGTGTTTGATTCAAAAATAAAAACAAGGTTTACATGGTAACTTGCTATTATGAAATTAGAAAACTAACATGAAATGGCTTTATTTTTTTTTAAAGATTTTATTTATTTATTTGAGAGAGAGAGAATGAGAGCCAGAGAGCACGAGAGGGAAGAGGGTCAGAGGGAGAAGCAGACTCCCCGCCGAGCAGGGAGCCCGATGTGGGACTCGATCCCGGGACTCCAGGATCATGACCTGAGCCGAAGGCAGTCGCTCAACCAACTGAGCCACCCAGGCGCCCTGGCTTTATTATTTTTAAAACTTACCTCCAGGTGGGCTGTGGCGTCTCCTTTCCTTCTGAGAAGCAGGAACCTTAACCACATCTTCGTCCTATTTCTAGTAACTTCTGTTACTCACCAGTCCCATAAGACCCACTGCACACATAGAGTGGAGAGATCTCCAAACGTAATGTTGAGTGAAGGAAGCCAGACACCAAAGAGCATGTGCTGTCTGATCCCTTTTTCTAATGTACAAAAGGGGGCCCAACTCACCTGGGGTGTTAGGAGTCAGAAGGACCCCAAGGAGGGGCGGGGGCTGACTGGAAGAGGAAAGAGTGGGGGCCGTGCTGATAATATGCAGTTTCTGGCTCCTGGGAGCCGACACCTGATCACATTCACCTTGTGAAAATCCATGCAGATGTTCACTTAGAATTTGTGCCCTTGTCTGTATTTACAAAGTACATCAATAAAGAGATTTTCAAGTGACTAGTCTATGGGTCAGTCCACTTGAGCCACCTCTCCTGGTGTCCCCTGTCAGTGCAGCACCCTCTTACACCCCTGCCTCTGACGTCATGGGAAGCCTGTGGGGCCATCTTCCATTCCACCATGAAAGCAGGAATGGTGAGCCATCCCTGGCTTGTCCCTCACCACAGGACTGCTCTCCGCTTCTCTTTTCCCATAGGAGAGGCCCAGGGGGGCAGCTCGGCCCCGGGGGGCAGTTCAGCAAGTTGCCTGAGCGGACTTCCACCTTGACAGGGAAATACCAAGCTCCCTTCCTGTCAGGGGCCCCTTATCTCAACTGGTATTTCTCCTGGAGCCTCCACCCTTGGCCTTCCAGAGAGGGAGCACCCCTAAGATGCATGCCAACCCATTTGTCCCACATGAAGGGATCTCACTTGCAGCAAGTGGCAGAAATAGTACCGAATTCCAAGGTTTTGCGACTTAGAACACCCCCTGCTCTGGCATTAAGAACTACTAGTTTTAAATCCCGCCTAACTTCAAGGCCAATTATTGGCCCGGGATGCTTAGCTCTATCCACCATCTCCTCACACACAGCATGAAATGCATCCATTCATTATCACCTTCAATGTAGAACTCATTTTTGCTTCCCAGCTGGAAACAAAACCACTCTCAAGGGAAGTCACCTTTCCAGTCACATTGTTTGCCAGCACTTGCTTCCAAGGACCTTGAGTTTTCACACAAAACCCTTTCCGGCAACTCCGCCATGGTGGGTTCTCCTGTTTTCCTCTTCTTATTCCCAACACGCAGCCTCTCGCTCTTATCATTCTTGTTTTGCAAATTGGAGCTAATTGTGAGAAATTAGGGATAAAAGTCATCTGGCAACTAGGGAGTTTTTCCATTCCTTTCAGGAAATATCAACTAAGCTCTCCAAATAAATGAACGCCTAAGTAGGAATCAACCATTCTCTTCTAAGGCAGTCTATTTTTAGTCCCTTGGCGGACTGCCTGTGTCACAGGGCTGCAAGCACATTAGGAAGATAGTTTACTGGACAAATATGTTTACTTGTTCCTGATGAGGTGTATGGAAAATGTTCAAGTACTTTTTCATCCCCCCTTTGACTTTTTCTCAGAATATGATTTATATCTCTAGTTCTCAGATTCTTTGAATAACAATTTCATGACAACTTCTAAAACCACAGATTTCAATAACAAAATTGGTTCCGAAGGAATACAGTTGTCTGAGTTCCAAGTATTCAAGATAAAACTTATGACTATTTAAAAAAAAAATTTTTTTTTTTTGCAATTTTCCCCTTCCTAAGTCCAACAAGTATTTAAGATTACTGGTTTATTATTTTTATTTTTTTTAAGGTTTTATTTATTTATTTGAGAGAGAGAGAATGAGAGCGAGAGAGCACGAGAGGGAAGAGGGTCAGAGGGAGAAGCAGACTCCCTGCTGAGCAGGGAGCCCGATGTGGGACTCGATCCCGGGACTCCAGGATCATGACCTGAGCTGAAGGCAGTCGCTTAACCAACTGAGCCACCCAAGCGCCCTGGTTTATTATTTTTAAAGAACCACCTAACTGGTTATAATCTCTGGTGCACATGGACAATTTTTGTTCTCTTAATTCAAGTTCCAAAATCATATGAACCAATATCTTCTCCTGTAGCATCAAATAAAAAAATTCAAAAGGAATCTCAATTTTGAAACCAAATATTACACAAAAGCCTAGCAGAATTAATGGTATTTTAAGTCAAACAAAGGTAATTGGCAAAAACCCATATTATAATAATTTCCTGGGATACCTAAAATATTATAATAAAACTGAGTTAAAATGCATACTCTCTGGAACACGCAGTTCTTGTCAGGAGATGCACCATGGTCAACAAACATCTTTCCGTAGGGTGTTAGAAAGGAAGTGCCCTTGAGCCCATCACGAGCAGGAGAGCTGGGCTAAAGGTAACAGGGTGTGAGCAGAGCCCCTGCCGAGGACTGGTTGTCCAAATTTGGGAAAGCCAGCAGGCACTTGTGAGAGGTCACTCTGCAGAGGGTGGCTGGGCCAAGGCCTGAGAAGACAACCAGCAAAACTCAACAAGGGTAGAAAGTTAGGTAGAGGATTAGGCAAGAATGGACCAAAAGCAGGAAAAACCTGTTGCAAGGGGAAGGACGGGAAAAAGGAATCAGGATGTTGAGTCACACAGAGGCGTGGCCATCAAATCAAGGTGAGCCCCTTTTGAATTTAGAACAAGGTCAACTGATTCTAAGACTTGAACTAATTCTCAGACTCGAACTAATCTTTTAGATTTGGCTTAACATAAAATTAAAAAAAAAAAAGTACAATAGTTTCACATTCTCTTATCTGCAGTGTAAAATCGCCCACATTTTGAAAACCAAGCTTTCCCCCAAGTTTGATGCAAACTCCTTTGGCAGCTAAACATGGTGAGGACTCAGGTTAAGCAATTTATTCTTTTTCATTTGTATTTCCGCTTAGTGTAAAATATCAAATATAATACAGAAATAGAAATATCAAAATGTTTGATTATGGGAGCACTGTGAGATATACACTATACACACCGTGCCATCTTTCCAGTAGCCCCAAAACTCCCGAATCCTGAACCGCGTCTGGCCCAAGGGTCACGAAAACAGATGATCAACCTGTAGCTATACACTTTATTTTTATCAAGTTTGATGACCAAGCCCTGGACTAAATATAGCTTCAATTCTGGCCAAATTAGGCAAAGGCGGAAAAATCATATACCACGTCTGTCAGGAGAAAATGCCTGCAGAAATCTCTATGGGCTGAAGGTGGGATCCAGTGCTCAAGATGCAGCACCAAGGGCCAATGACAATGTTTTAAACGTAAATACATAGGTATCTATAATTGACCAATTACACAAAGAAGCCCGAAAAATCAAAAAACCAGCCGGCCATAGTTTACCTCAAGTCTGGTAACTTATTGACAAATGTAATAGTTTAAGCCACAAAGACATATTGAATGATGCATTCCAGAATATGAGAGTCCAGAATAAAAAACAATTCCAGAAGATTTTACATGATATTTAATGAGGGACATGTTGCTAGGTATAGCTTCCAAAAGAAAGCATGCCAGGACCTATGACAGGCTAAACTATGTCCTGGCTGAGTTTTTAACTACCCTCCCCTTGTTTTTGACAGCTCTGATGATAGTTTACAGGAACATAATATGCTATTGGAATCAAGAAATTTAACCTTGGACTGAGCCTTATTCTAAGTCAATTAGCTAACTTACTGATTGTCACATATTTTCCCAACCGACATTTGTCTGACCCGTGAGCAGCAAAGAGAATTTCCAGTCTGACCTGAAGAATGGCACAAAATTTTGTTCTTTATTTTTAATACATCTAGCTTTAAGTATATAGCATCTGACTCCTAACAGTGTCAAAAGAAAAAAAAAAAAAAAGAACCAGTTTCTGGCATGCTGCTGCCTACATTATTATAGAAAGCCTTATGTACCACATCTGGATATACTGTCTATTACATATACCTGTGGGTGCGTGTGTGTATTCAGAAACATACACAGTCATCCACACACACATATATGTATACATAGAAAGGAAATTAAACTGAGAAATTGGCATGTACTATTCTCCCCGCCTCATTAATGATAATCAAAAAATACGCTTCTGACTCTATAACACCATGCTACTTGCAAATTAAATGAATATTATCCTAGGAGCTTGACCAAATGAGGACATTTGAGGTAAAGAATGAATGAGCTCTATTTAAGAAATCTGTATTATGGTCCAGACCTAAATCCAAACCCTGTTTACATGGGTTTTGACTATTATCGAATCTTTTTAAGAGTGTACTTAATTCAGGATGACAAAGACAGAAACAATGCACATGAGCAACAGGACAAAACATTCTTAACATGCTCCTGCCAATATGGACTTTGTTGGACTTTACCTCATTTAAGCCGTGAGGAGGATCAATCTACAAGAACATCCACACTGTGTTACTGAAACTCTTAGAAAGCCCCTGCCCACATTTACATACTAAATCAGAAAACAGATTTTCAGATCACACTTAATTCGAAATGAAAGAGAAACTTTTTTTAAAGCAGTCTAAGCAACATACCTCCCTGAAATGTGTGACAAATGTAATCCCCGAAAGAAACCTCTTTCCACATTCCGGGCCTTCTGACACTTCCTGAAACTTCAAGATTCTCCTCATTTCCTCCAGTGAACGGAAGCATTCTGAGGCTTTGTCTTTGGAGGTCTTATTTTTGGGGAGGATGAGACTACTGTCGTCTGGTGTCTTCAAACTTAATCTAGTGTATTGGAATCACATTGCACAGGTCTATTTTGAAAGAGAATCCCGGGTGCAAATTGACATGGATACTAGATCAGGAATGACATCATCCTGGAACCCCTACGAACACTAAGAATACAGAGGGAAATGGTAAACTCTGTTTACAAATAAATACTCCTCCATCAAGTGACCATCCCAGCAGTGACAAGTGTATCCGATTCATTTACTTTTGTAGCAATTCACTCCAATTAAGGTGAATCATTTCTTCAGAGAACTGGAGACTAAACCCCACAGAGCATGAGACTTTAAAATGTTTTTCCCAAATGCTGGCATTTCATATTAGAAAAACCTTTGTTTGCAGGGCTTTGCACAGCGCCGTGTATAAATGGGTTTAGTGCAGGGTTTTTCCTGACAGTGACTGAGTAGCTAATGGATTCGAATTGCAAATGACAACACAAAAATATATATAGCATGCCACATTTGCTGCTTTAAATCAGATTTACTGGTCATTCTATTTCCTGAGGAAACTTAGTCTTGTTAGAATGGATTGCTAAAGTTTGCTTAAAAATATTAAAGAAAATAATCCCATATAAGTCATTCTTTAGGTTAGTAGAAATGAGGTTTCTGCAAATACTCTTAGAAAGCCACTACCCTATTTACTTCTTAAATAAGAACCACTAACAGAACTACAAACCTGCAAAAAATAAAGCTGAAAATCCTTCAAATTGGTGCAGTCAAAATCATTTGCTACTTTAAATAATTTTTAAAACCACCCACACAAAGCCAAAGTATAAATAAAATCTGCCCTCTAGAAATATTATTCATATGAGCTATCTAGGAGGGTTTTTTTTTTTTTTAGTTTTAGGAGCAAATCCATGTATTTTTACCTGAAATTCCACCATAGATCTCTTCTGCTATCCTAGCCGCTTGTTTTCTATTTCCTTTGACGATATAGAAGTGAGTTAGGAGAGCCAAACAAACTTTAATTAAAAGTTTGAAGAAAAAAAAAGTAGCAAACATTGTAATAAAAATGTTTTTAAAGCCATAGGAAACAGGACTGTCTTCCATTTTGGCTTACACTCTGTATAGGTTCCTGGTACTGCAAAAGCTCACTGAGTTATAATTGGTATCATATGACATCTATTTTCAACTTTCTAGCCCTTGGTGCTCCTGTTACTGAGAACTCGCTCGTACATTCTAAGCTAACTGTGATTTGGCGGCTGTGTGTGCGGTCTCTTATAGCAATGTGGAATGAACTCCAGAAACTTCCTTTTAGACCTGCATTCCTCAGTGCTATTTAACACACAGGATTCCTGGCCGGATCTTTTTTATTCCAAAGTCCCAAATTGTGCTACATTATGTGGGAAGGCAGTTATTGGAGAGAGAAAACAAACTTCTCAGATCCCACGGGGACGGAGCAAGTTATCTGAAGTGGGAAGAACTGACGCCAGACCACTTCATTTTCTCTTCCTCCTGAGGTTTTTGGGGAGATAATGCTCCAAACTAAAATATGACCAGCTGAACAAGACCATTTACTCTAAGGCAGTATTTAGCAAAGGGCTCCTCTTGGATGCCTCTCCAAGTGGATGTGTCCGACTGAAAGCATTAGACCACTTGCTCTCATGGTCTCATCTGTGACAAGGTCCGCCGGCAAAGCTCATCATGCGTTTCCCATTTCAAGTGTCAGTAAAGGTGGTGCCTCGGACTGGAATATGGGCGCTCTCCTTGACCGTCGAAGAGTTACAGCAAAATGGATGAAGAAGATGCCCTCCATTCCGGGTGAATTACCCAAAGATTCTATGTATCAATACCTTCCCTCATTGGACAGTTCTCTTGCAACCCTAACTCTTCAACGTGTGTCGGTGGGCCAATACAAGGGAAATCAACTTCTTGGTCATTTCCCTCACCTACAAAAATTAGATGAGGAAAACCCAGGTCTCCTCTTTCATTCTTGGCTATATTAGATTTTCAAAAATCTCTACAAACTATTGAAAAAGGCAAGCCAAGAAAAAGAAAATTGCAAGAGCAGACTAAAGAAATCTTACTAAATGCTTTATGCAAAAAAATATGGGAGTTTCTCATAGCACTCAGGCAAATTAGAATGACGACATCTGTGAGAACTGGGTTCCCTATAGTCTGGGGAAAGGCTGATGTGTGAGCAGACAGCCTTGCGTCACAGTATAGGCTGCATCCATTTCAGTGAATTACAGAACCAGGAAGATCCGGTGCAGTTCCCAAGCCCAAGAACTGAGATCAACATACAGGGTTTCTTGACCCAGCTTAGTCCCGACCTACAGCTTCCTACCCAAAGAGTGCCAACATAGGAGAATCCGCGAACACAGGCATCCATGAACACAAGAACACTGCCCTCTAAGAAGCCCGTCCTTTACTCAAGTCAGCCCAGTGACATATTACAGGACGTTATTCAATCTTGTTTGGGCCTTAATCTTCATTTAAAACATGGCTGTACTTTCTGTGTTATACACCAGACAAGTTGGCCATCAGGAGCTCGGCTTCTTTGTAAGGTTCAAACGGATGTCTATGCTATTTCTGAGAGACCCATCTTTAACTACACTTGAGCATTACATTCGAGATGGGCACAAAAGGCCACTGAAGTAAGCGGTTAATTCCCACCATCCTTCACAGATGAAATCCTCTGTGGCACCACAGTTTCTCAGCCTCAGTACTACGGACATTTGGGACCAGATAATTCTTTGTTGGGGGCAGGCGGTTATCCAAAAGCACTGTAGGCTATCCAGCAGCATCTCTGCCCTCTGTCCACTCGATGCCAACATCCGCACTCACATCCAGGGTTAACAACCAGAAATGTCTCCAGACACTGCCAGGTGTCCCCTACGGGGCAAAATCGCCACCCCTCCCCTCCTCCCCTATCCCCTACCACATCCACTTAAGAACCACTGAGCCATAGCCAAATATAAAGAACAAAGGAAAATCAACTCCCCAAAGTACTAGTGAATACAAATTAAATTTTGTACAGAACTTGAATTTTTAGAATTCCATATTTAAAAAAAGCCCAGCCACGGGATGATACAATCTAACATCTCGGGAACAATCTAACATCTCGGGAACGCGGAGGAGAAAGAGGCCTTTAAAAATCCTGTGCGAAAGTAAACACAGACCTGTGATACCCTGACTTTTGGCATAAGATAAATCAGAACATACCAATGTAGAAGACTGCTTTCCACTGCTTCCAACAAAAGGGGTGGGAGAAGCTGGGCTTCTGTAAATGAAATCAAAATTCAAATTCCTTTTAAAATAGCTTACAAGATAGAAAGTGTAATTATGTAGTTCACACACACAACAGCTTCTAGATGTATTCACTTGTCTCATGCGACAACTCCAGCGCAGGGAAACACAGGGCTGGTGTGGATCGGGACACAGGCACAATCCAACTTGCTACCCCGTGAGTAAAGAGAGACAATGTACTCTAGAGAGAAAAGATGACAGAGTAATTCATCATCTGAAGGACAGTTCCTATTTTACTAACAGACCAAGCAACACATCTAATGGCAGTGAAAGAGCAAGCAGACGAGGGAGCGGGTGGAGGGGGCACTGTTAAACGAGTAAAATCATATTCTCTTCATCAAAGAAGACAAACTCAGAAAATTGTCAAAATGTCATTTTGGTCTTTATTTTTGGACATGTAGCATGTTTTCATAAACCAGTTTCATATGTGCTAGTTTTTGTAATATCAAAAGAAATACAATATATTTTTCGTAAATTCCTCATCACTGCAAGTTCACTTTCAAATAAATGTTAAGTAGCGGGGTTGAACAATATGTTTCCACATGTTGACCAGTGCAACACTGACAGTTACAATTAAGGTATCCAGGAAGCCTGAAAATTAAGATTTACTAGAACAAGCAAATTTACTTCCCTTTGTTAAAAACAAAGGACATAATTTTGATTTGCAAATTACATATTTTACATGCAAGTTGAAATCCCATTTCCATCTGAAATGAATGGCCATCTCGAAAATACGCTGAGAAACAAAAATGTAAGAACAAACAGTAGTATGCCCTTAAAACTGCTGAAGCAAATAAATAAAAACACAGGTTACAGTTTCTTGCTTTAGCGTGCATATTGGCACTGTTTATTTCATATTTACATAAATCAGTTTCTGTGCGTTAAAAATCCCAATAAGATTTAATGGTTGGGGTCAGTCCATTTTTCTTTAACAAAAGATCCCTTAACTTCCAGGTTTTAAGAATCGCACTCGCGCATTTGTGTTTTGGCACAAAACACAAATCGTTATTTCTTACAGATCAGTGGCAACCGGTCAACAGGCATGTTAAGATACTTTTTAAAAAAGAAGTTTTGTGAGCGTTGTCGTTAAAAAACAAAAGGAAACTAATCCTGTACAGAACCCCAATACTGCCAGCAGCTTCCCAGTGTGCCACAAGCACCTCTTTCTTTGGATTTCACAGTCCTTTATCACAAAAACTTACTCTAAGGAGTTCAAGGAGTTAATAAGACACACCATGTGGATAATTTGGGGTTTAAAAACCCATGGCTCTGGGCAACAACGATTACAGTTAACAATAGACATCCACAAAGAGACTGTGTTCCCACAATTTTCAGACTCAATTAGCTATAAACAGCACATTCTGGGGTGAAGACTTCTGCACACTGACAAGACTTCTCAGACAGCAGCTAGGCCACAAGTGAAGGGAAGTGACTTCTATCAAAGGTAGCGGAGGGGAGCAGCCGAGTTGGCGATGCCACAGCTCGTACGTTCTGCTCGGAAAACACGAAGGCATTTACAGAGGACTCAGTGATGCCTGGGAAGGCGCGGAGGGTTTCTCTGCACGGTCATCAACAGTGGTATCGGTCCCTAGCATTCCAGAAGCAAGAAGCTTCTTCATACACACAAATTAAGACGAAGGCTCTACCTAGGAGAACGCATACGACAAGATCGAAGAAGTAACTGGAGTCTGCCGACCACTGTTCCTGGCATTGAAAGCCTGAGCATTTTTGGCATGTGAGATAGTTTACCATTCCATCAACTGTGACTACAATGAAGTGAGCCATCTGAGCGATAAACAAAAGAGCATCTGAATGCGCCCCTGGTCCTCAACAGCACGAAGTGTCTAGTTCACTGTTCTACACACAGTAGGAGATGCTAAAAACATGCCAATAACTGACGGACCATCTTGCTCAAGAAACCTGCTGATGATCTGTAACACTGAGCGTACCAAATAAACGTCTAAGAACATGACTTCAATGACTAAAATGTGTCCGAACAGGACTCAAAAATAGTTCATATCGTTGTTGTACTTCCCGAAAGAAAACCTGTAAACATCTGGTGAATGTCTAATTGATGGTAGAACATTTAAAATTGGCCCAAAAATGCCCAGAAAACATTTGGCCCTTCAGCACCCAAAGCTCCCAAAATATAATTTTAAAACATCTCTGTTAGAGGGATTTCAGTAGTCTGAAAAATTTCATACCTGAGTGGCTTCAATGTTCTCTCCTAAATCTTAAGTAAGTTAAGTGCAAGGAGTTTCTACACTCAGGAATTGCATAAGTTTTTATCTTTCCTCAAAATAAAACATTGAATGATATAGAGGTAGCATAACTTACTAAATTAACTTTAAAAAAAAAAAAAAAGCAAGGTTATTTTCAATCGTCTTACTAGGACTATTACAAATGTGTAAAACCTTACAATCCAGGCTTTCTTCTACCTGGGTTTAGACATCTCATTATTCTCGCCCCCTTTTTTACTGTAAGGATATTGACGAGTCCAGGCGCCCTTGGGCCCTGTGGCATCTATTGCGACATCGATGATAGAATCTGGAGTCATCCATCTCAGGAAAAGGAGGAACAGAAAGTTGAGTACAGCCAACAAAGCAAAAATGCAGCCTGTTACTGGGCCACAGTGAGAGATGAGTCTGTCCAGTCGTTTGTCCATTGGTAACACAGCTTCTCCTGCCACGAGGTCGTAAACCTGGCGGGAGAGAGGCCAAGAGTGAGCACTCTGACCCACAAGAAACAACGACCTGCACGGACCAGGGATGCTTTACAGATGCAAACGGGAGGCGCTTACATTTCATTGCTGTTGTTTTAGTAAGGACGTGATTAATGAAACTAAAGTAATTATTGCCATGTGATTCAACACGTATGGAGTGCTGATCCTGGACAAAACACTGGGCTAGACACTGCATCACACAGAGACGAGTATGCCAGGGCTCCTGCCCCCTAGGGGATCACCATCAATTTTAACCAACTACGAGAATTCCGAAGTCCTGAGAAGTTGGAACCGCTTTTCGTGTCACCTCTGTCGAGGCCATAGTTAATTCAGCAGTGACTTCCTGAAGCAGGACTGGCCTTCTAAGATTCCTTGATTCGGCTGAGCAGCTCTCACGGCTAGCTGGCAGACATCAACCACCATCAGAGAGCTCTAATCTAGTGTGCTTCTGAGTACAGAGAGGCTCTTCTTTCCACAGCCACGGGAGGCTGTGTTGCTGAGCATGGATGGTGAGACTATACAGAACCATTTCGTGGACTCCAAATAAAAGGAAGGGGAAAAAGATGGGGTAAATTTTAGCAGATGGCATAGGTCAAACGCTTTTGGCAAACAAAACAACGTTTACCACTGAGAACCGGTAGTAGGTGGCTTGCTGTTTGGAAGCGCTGCTAAGCACAAAATTCAGAAATATTTTAAAAACAAAGATCCGTAAACATACTTAGTTCGAACACATAAACGAGGCCAGCA
This sequence comes from Zalophus californianus, assembly GCF_009762305.2. Lineage (NCBI taxonomy): Eukaryota > Metazoa > Chordata > Mammalia > Carnivora > Otariidae > Zalophus > Zalophus californianus. The sequence continues at coordinate 117,692,463 of NC_045612.1, read as the reverse complement.
TTTATCTGTTTCGATTGCATTCGAGCATGACTTGTGGTCACTGTCACACAGTGGACCTGTGAGCCATCTCCTTTGGAACTCAGGAAGGCTGGGACGTGCAGGGCGAGCTCTACAGGCCAGCGGCCTCTGGAAAGGTACAGCTGTTTCCAGCTAGCTCTTCTACCCTCAAAACAGCTGGGATACATTTCAGTCCGAATTATGCTGAGACTGGTGAATTAGAACAGTTGACAAAGTATGTTTCCAGCGTGAACTCCAATTTAATTTCTTCATCAATTTTCTAAATAAGCACAGTTAAACTACGGAGGAGTTGAAAAGGATCAAAACAGCCTGTGCAGAACAGGTAGAATTAAGAGAGCAACTACAAATTCTCTATCGCCGCTTTTTATTTGTGGTATTTCCAGTATCTGTCATGTGCATTCTGAATCCTAACTTACTATGTTCTCAATCAGCCCAGAGATGCAAAAATCCTCTTCCCATAGATAAGCAAGGTACTTAGCCAAGGCGACGCAAGAGTTTTGGGAAGTAGCCTGAATTAAACGTTTGCAAGTGTTAAAGTTGCCGCCATCGGACTAAGCAAAACCATGTATTTTCTAATAGACCGACATGCCTTAGAATCAGAAACAGCCTCAAGAAAACGTCTAAGAGTAGATTTTAGTATCAGTTTGGCCTTTAATGGTTGTGACTTCTAGAAAGTTCGGTAACTTCCTCTATGCCCACTTTAATGAAAGGTCTAGATGGCATTACTGCTATTTTCAGATGTCAAATGCAATGAGTTGTCTAGAAACTCAGCCTAGCATACACCAAAAGTAGTACAACAGTGCATTTCTTTTCATCTGAAGAGACTTTATAAACTTAAGCAACAAAAAGGGTAAACCTATACAAGAAAAAGCAAACGTGTACGTGAAACGCCAAGAATTTAGACACAATCTTCAAATACCATTTGCTTAGCACATGACATACTTTTTCAGTTCTTTCCGCAACATTCCTCCAGGTGTAGAAAGTCTTTACTACGTTATGGATATTTTCGGGAGCCGGCAATGCTCCTGACTTCAGCTGGGAAATCGCTTTTTCCAAACCCTCGCACAAGGACTTGACGGAAGGCTCACACAGAATGATAAGATTTTCTGGAAGTACTTCAGGAATTCCACCAACCCTGGTACTTACAACCTTAAAAAGAGAAAAAGAATATACAATACACCATAATTCATATCTCAGGAAAATCAGCAAAACCAACTTAAATTAAAAGTCACTACAGAATGCATCTGCTTATTTTTCAGAATACAAGTACAGGAACCCCAACATGTAAGCCCTCAAAGCTTTTTACCTGTAAACCACAACTGGCTGCTTCCACAATCGCCATGCAGAATGCTTCGGTAAGGGAAGTATTCAGAAAAATATGTCCTTGAACTAAGACATTTCTAACATCCTTGTGTTCTAAGGCTCCCAAGAGACGCACTCTGATTTTTGAAATGAAAGAAGAAAAGAAGGGAGTGAAAATCATGCTAGAAAATAAGTATTATTTAGAAGCCAAGTGTGCTATTCACATTATACTTAGATTACTGCTGGTTCTGATGTTTTCCACCGCAAAAGATTAATATCCTCAAATTCTGATCTAAAAGAGTCTTTTAAAGTATATTTGGTTGAAACTCATGCAGCTAACACATTTCTAACTTTTGTCACGCATACAAATTTCATTTTCTCCAAAATTAGTTGGCATTTAGTGCTCGCTTCGGCAGCACATATACAAAATTAGTTGGCATTTAGTGAAGATGTTAATATACTTTGGTGAGTAAATATTAGAGTCATTTCTAAACAGAAAAAGGCCCCTTTTAAACTGACGCTTCACAGCAAACATCTTTCTAAGTTACTGAGAGAGAAGTATTTGAATCTGTGTGTGCAGGACAATTTACATGATTTGGGCCATGCTATATAAATCACAACTCAGCAAGGCTTGAAAATCCACAAACATTCCCAAAATGGTTGTTTTGTGTCTGTGTGTGTGTGTGAGTGTGTGCGCGGGGGACGTGCCTTCCAGGGGACTTCCAACCATTGCCCCTAAAAGTCAAATAATATTGGACTAACAGAAAAAATTAAGTTGTGATTTGTTAAAATTAAGGTTTCCCATTTTATACACTTTTTTAAAATAGGTCTTGTGTTACATTTTTACATCAAGTGCATGTAGAAGCAGCCCACTTAACAGACACATGTAACCCAAACTGCATTTAGGTAATATATTTTCTCACTCAAGACAATATAGAATCCATCAATACCTGTCATGGAGCTGGTACCTTTCTCGTACTTCTTCCAAAATGATTCTCTTAGGTCCCTCTCCTCCAATTATGAAATTTAAATCTGGATATTTCTGACAGAGTTCAGGTATTATACCACTAAGCAAATCAGTCCCTGAAAATATAAAATAAAGTTGAATGTTGGAAATTGTAACATTTAAACTTAAAAAAAAAAAAAACTCATCAGAACTGAGAAACCACTCACTTTGAAAAGTATTAGCTATGCCCTAAGTAGAGAAACTAACTCTCAAACCTTTCCTGGGAAGGTGGAGTGTCCAAACTACCAGCGGCATCCTAAGAGTTGCAATTCTTAAAGATACATACATTGACATCCATTGTTACCCAATACCCGGACTATTCTGTTTCATTCTAACATAATACTCTTTAAGTTATTCACTTGTGTTTACGCATCACCTACTTCTAAAAAAGGTATTTGACGTAGCTAACATTTAAGTTTTCTACAGAGCCTGACAGCTGACTGGAGATCTAGGTCTCGTCCCAGCCGTTTCATGAGCAAGTTCTTTGATTCTGGGAAAGTTTTCCGATACAGAAAACGAAGAGACCAGATGTACGTGAAGTCCAAGGTCTCTCTCAGCTACAAAATTTCTACATGTATTCCACTTCCCACCACAGGAAGGGGCTAAGCAACAAAGTATAACTGCAGCCTCCACTTTGTTGAGAAGGCAGTACACACAGAGGATCTTGTAAAGAACGAACTCAATAGTATTAGCCAAATTTAAGAGCAGTCCATCCAAACCTGCCGTACATAGCCCACTTCCCTTGAAGGAGAGTGCATGAAGGTGGCAGGACCTCAACTGCCAGATCATTACAGTCCAGAGAACAAAAGGGTGCATCTTGGTTCCTTTGTTTCTTTAATGAAATACTTTTCTTATAATACGTAAACACAACCTGGGGGCAGAAAGCAGTAACATAAACCACGCCCTACCAGTCTGGAAGTGGCCATCTAAAGGGACAGCAACGTTGACACTATTCGGTAACAACTATCAATTGGACACATTCAAAAGTAAAAGTAAATGTAAAATAACCCAGTTAAAGTTTATTAAGAAATGCATACATACACAAGCACATACATAAGAATTGCACTTTTTCTATCAATCTTCCCAAATACAGGCAGATGAATTATAAAGAAAGATGGTGGGAGAAATCATGTATGCGGGGTCATTTTTATTAAATAATTCAAAGTAAGGATTTAAGTAAACTCGGCCAGTATTTTCAAAATATGACTGCATTAGCAAACATAAATTCACATGCAGCTTTTCTGAATTGTGAAGGTTTCTCATTAAAATCTTAGCTATCTTTGTTTCGAGACAATTACGAAATCCATCAACTGGATTTCTACATAAACCAGAAGGTGGCTTAACGACTTTTAACATTTACCTTCCTTTAATTCTTTCATTTTCTTTCTTTCCTTTCCTTCTCCCTTCTAATACAAAGGTTAAGAACCCATTCTTCAAATGAAAAATGCAACACATATAGAGTAATAATCATAACTGCTGATAACAACTAACATTTACTGAGTGGTTACTACATCGGGCTATGTCCCTTAAGTGCATTATGTCATTTAATCCTGACAACTACCTCATAAGAAACAGAAGTGATTAATATTATCAATGATCTATAACATTATTCTAAGAATAAAAGATTTTCCCAAACAATAAGATACTCTCCTGCCTCTAAGAGGAGTCTAACACAATGGAACATAAAAAAGGGCTTTCAATTGCCATAGTCACACAAAATGGACAAAGAAAAATCATGATTCAAACTGCTTTTAAAGCACAGTGTAACAATATTTCAAAGAATCTAATCAATCTACATATACCTAGAGGCTGGGCCAGAGGTGAGGGGAACAGGAGACCTTAACTCAAGAGCTGAACTCATGTTTGTTATCTCTGATACTTACTGTGTAACCTGAGTGAGTTACTTACCCTCTCTGAGACTCAGTTTCTTTGTCTGTTACATGCAGATAACATCTACCCTACAGCTGTTGGGTCAAGTGAGGTACTGTACCATGCACAGGCTTTATCAACTGCAGAATATAAATGGAAGTTGTCATTACCACCACAGCAGGAAGTGGGGTGTGCCTGCACATGCACAGGAGCACTGGGAAACCTTGACTGAGAGCAAAACAGGCTCTAGAGGAGGAAGAAGGCAGCCAGAAAACCTGGGTGATAAGAACTGGGACTTATCCTCTCTCTCTCTCAATATGTGGCAGTGGGCCTTTGAGAACTGGTCCAAAGGAACACCTCCTAAGGAAATTAATTAATAAGTAACGGACCATAAATACAGCTACTCACTTTTGGACTACGGATGTGGCCGTTCCTTCTGAAAATGTTACTTTTTGCACGGTGCCTGGCATATGGAGAGGGTTCAATATTTGTCAAAGTAGTGAATTTGAGAACATGACAGGCCATACCTTCACTCTGTGGCTGGTGGTTAGCTCAGCTGGTTAAAATACCATCACTAGTGAAGTAAAGGTAACAGGTTTAATCTTTGTACAAATAGTTCATTTTGCTCTGATCCTCGACCATGCGTGCATCATGCGCTTGCTCGGCTAGCTATCTCATGAAGGTATACTGTGTGATTAAAGGACAAACTAGGCACATTTTCTAAGTTACAACAAACACATCACCAATATCCCAAGAGGGATTCAGAACAGAGAATGCTGGTCCATTCACATCTTCTTGATTCAAGAATGAAAGCACATCACGAGAGCATGCCTTCACCCAGAAAACGCAGTTCAGCGGTTTTCCCACCAACCTCTGCTTAAGTGGATTGCTGGATCAACCAAGGCTCTGTTCCAAATATAAAGCCTACTGACCAAGGCCCATGCGTGGATTTCAGGCCGCTCCCTAGCACACCGGGACGCTGCTGATCCCACTGCTGAGCTTCGTGCTTACCAACAATCAGCTGCATTTGTCCACGTGTTTGATGCCAGTTACACTTGTTATTGCATTGGGTAATTTAGTTAAACAGCACATAAACTGACAGAATAAGTTTCTATGAAACTAAGCTGAATGGTTCAAAAAATCCAACAAAGCAAAGTTATGGAAAAAAGCTCTAGTCAGATTAGGGGGTATCTTAAACCACTGTATAAAATAAAAAAACAAGTTAAAAATCCAGAAGTACATTATTTCATATACCATTACGTTCTCACCCCGCTTAAAAAAAAAAAACAACAACCCAAATTGGCAACTATAAATTACGCTTTTTGAAGGAGATTGTGCCAGCTCCAAGTGGTAAACCAGTAGTCTTAAACGCCTGCAAGCTGACGTCAGACTGTTGGCAACTCAGTGCACGTTAATAACACTTTGAGTCAAATTCAAGTATTTAAGGAAGGGTACGTGTTATTTTTTTAATAATTCCCTACTTGAAGTGATAATTTTGATTACTGGACAGGTTTTCAAATACCATCCAGAAGACCAGTTAGGTTCTGAATAACCAGACTGTGCCAAGCTTCTAGTACACGAGGCTCTACGAATGCGACTGCCGTGTCAAGTGCTGCAGAGGCACTAAAAAAAAAAAAAAAAAAAAAATCCTCCTTGGTAACGGCAGACACTTATCAAATACCAACTGGCCTAAGTACTTCAGAGGAACCATCACCGAACCCTTGTAAGATTCCCCTTGTTGCCCAAATCATACAAAGGAAAAACCTGAGACTCAGAGATGTTAAGTAGCTTGTCCTCAATCACACAACGGGATGCAGCCAGGATCAGACTCCAGGCCGTCTAATCTCCCTGCCTTCACCACTCCCCTGCCTACATGTTCTTAATTGTCTAAATCTGTGACCAAATGAAATAGGCAAGCCGCAAAACAGCCACATGTGGGACGAGCTCACTGATTTTGAGGCTATGCATAAAACACAGGAGAGCTGTAAATCAAAATATTCCTAAGGGTCATCCCTGAATAGTACAGTTACAGCTGATTTTAATTTTCACCCCTGTGCTCTTTCTGAGTTTTTAAAATACCTGCAATGAAAGACATGATTTTGCCATCAGAAAGAATGGACTACATGGTGGGCTCAGCCTTTTACTTCTTACCACACATACACGGCTGTTTTAACTTTAAAAAGACCTGACCTATTAAACAGCATCAGATTACGGTTTTTATTTTTAAGTAACTCTTAAAGCATCAAAGGTGGAGGGGGGAAGCATTCACCACCGTTCCAAAAATTTTTTTGGATGTATAAGACAATATTAGACCTTTCTTTGCTATATTTAATGCAGAGGTAGTTATAAAACCATAGAACAAAATGAAAAGCCAATCATTACATTCAAGTATTCAACAGCTTTCTACAAGAAAAAAAGAAGTCTGTGCAGTGCAATTGTAGCTATCATTTCATTACCTTTTCTGTAAACAAGTCTGCTGACAACAACAATAGTTATTATACTATCATGCCTTCTAAATGGTTCTGGAGTGAAGTCAGTAGGATCTACAGCATTAGGAATGACGGACACTATTTCAGGATTCAGTGCTGCTCTTAGCACAGTGTTTTCCTTACTAGTGTAAGAGACACAAATTATGTGGTTTGTGTCACAGAGAGACACAGTTAGAAGCTTGTTTGTGAGCACCGAGCTGACATCAGCAAATCCGAAAAGGGAATGGTCCGTGAAGACTGTCTGGAGCCCCATTGTCTTGGCGTGGAAGAGGGCATCATGGGCCATGGCAGAAAAAGAACTATGTGAATGGATTATCGTGACTTTCTCCCGAACAAATATGCACCTGAGCAACGGCAGACTATGAAAGAGGGTCGTGGCTGTAGACTGGTTGTACATGACTTTCAGAGGCAAGTAATAGACTTTGAGGCCATTAGTGAGGTAACGGATGCCTTTCCGATTTCCATAAGCATGGGTGACAATGATCACTTTGTGCCCTCTTTCAATCAGGCACTGAGAGAGCTGATAAATGTGGCTTTCCACGCCTCCCATGTTAGGGTAGAAAAAGTCCGACACCATGCATACGTTATGGGTGCGGGTCCTACATGTCGAGAGACTTCCAGGGCTAACACAGGAGCGCACAGCTGAGGGAGGCTGGCCATGCCCACCCCCTCCTCTATAGGCCATGCTGAGATGGTTTAGGCATCTGTCCTCAGAGCAACTCGGTTATGTGTCGTCTAGTACCTGAAAGACAGAGTAAAACAAGATCTCAGCTCAGAGACAAAATACATTACCTTTTCCAAATCCAGATATAAACACTGTTTTATGCTAATGTAAATTTAGCTTTCCCCCGAGAAATAAAACACAAGCATATAATGAAATTACTCACCTGACATTTACTTGCTTAGTATTTACTCTGTGCTCTACAACAAAACTAGATTCCACAATGCCCTTACATTTTAATTTTGCTTTAAAAATACTGCTACACATAATTTTTAAAGATTAGTTTGTTACATCACAGTACAGAAGAATGTGCTAACAAACCAGTTCATTCCAATAATTAAATATATGGTTCTTTCCAGAAAAAGTTTGCCAACCCTGCTCTAGAGCTTAGCCACTGATGCAACGAATCTCATACAATTTTGCTATTCACTTTGTGGCTTATACTAAAATATACCTGGAGCTAGAAGTGTCTTTTTGACAGTAGCTTTTTCAAGTATCTCCTACAGCACATGCTGCTGACATCCATCTACGTTTTCCTCTTCCTTATTCAAGGAGGGTGATAAACTGCTTTCATTTTCTTAACCTTTCTTTCAGTTACGTAGGCCTTTCTTCCAGAAGTGTCCCTCTCTTTGGTTTGAAGTCTAAAGATAAGGGCTCAATTCGAGATGGACTGGATCTGGGGCCATTTTCTACATCTAAAGTAGGAAATATTGATCTCAGGGGTCCTCTAGTTCCTCATCAGCACAAAATGCCTACTCAGTATTCAGTACTATCACAGATTCTTACTTTTAAAGCTAAAGTGTCCTGGAAAGCTAGTGAAAATCTTCCTCAGATTGACAAACGAGACCTCCACACTTCCGGAAACTGAACTATAAAATGAAAAGCCATCCTAAGGTCTGAGTTTCTGATTTCACCGGCAAACTCAGGAAATGCAAAGTAACAGCCTGTGTAAACCCTTAATTATCTCTTCTTGCTAACAAAGTCATCTATATTTTAAATATATTCTCAGAAATACTCAGCAAGTGTTTGTTGACCTGAATTTACTAATTAAGATTCAAGATTACCAAATATTGCGATTCTTCAGTTTTGTACTTTTAAGTGGTTTCAGTAACATTTTCTTACTGTGGTTTGTCACCTAAACCTGAATTTTCAGTTGTATTCAATTTAAAAATATGAGTGATTAAAAAAAAAGAGTAAAGAACCACATGAAATTATCTGAAGTTTTGTCATTAACCTGCAAACGTTCTGTGAGGAGTCAGCCTACTTCCATCGGGTTATCACACCTAACATCTTTATGGCGTAAAAGCTGAACAAACGGAACAATCACAGAATCTTAGATTTTAAAGCCGACGAGAGGCTTGGAGACCCAGGAATACCTCCCTTGCTTTACAAATGAGAAGCCGAACAAGTTGAGCGATTTGCCCAAGGTCCCCACCCAGCCACTAAAGTGGCAAATGCGAGATGGCCGTAAATTTACACCCACCCATGGCCAACGGGTCCCTGGGCAGTCAGCAGCAGAGGCGCTCAAGGAGCTTTACGGAGACCGGCGGGGGCGTGGGTCAAGAGGACGGTGCTTCCACACCCACACCCTGGGCAATTCCCCGGCTTCACTCACTGAGAGATCACCGGGGAGCGCCAGGGCCAAGGAAGGGACGACCCCGCTCAATAAGCGACCCCGCTGGAGTCAAGCAGGGTCTCGCCAGGCCCAAAAGGAGGAAGATGGCCAGACAGTGGGCAGGGGTCTGAGGCTGGGGGTCCCAGAGCCCTTCACCCTGTCCGCCTCGGTCTCGGCGGAACCGGCTCCAGCGCGGCCGCCCCAGCGCACCCTCAGCCCCACTCGACTCCGGAGGCTCTCGACCCCGACTTCCGAGCTTCTAAGCCTCGCCAGGTTCGCCCCTTCCATCGCCGGCCACACTCCCACGGGTGCAGCCCAGTCCCATCCGGAAGCGGCCGAGAGTGCCGGCGCAGGGTCAGACGCGCACTTACCGGCGAGTCCCATGGCCGCCAGTGTCCGGACCTCCCGCGGCTGCAGCCAGAGTCCCACCCCGCTACCCCGAAACACCAATCCGGGGCGTCCGCGCCCGAGCGCCGCGCCCCCGAGGCGGCCAATCGCAAAGATGCGCTGGCGTCACGTGCAGGAGCGCCGCTCAGTCCCCACCCTTCAGCGCGGGATGTAACGTCAGCGCGCGTAGGCACATGTTTTCGCAATGTTCGGGAAGACTAGTTTTCTCTGCATCGAAAGTAGTAATCCTCGGTTTAACCTTTTAGGTGAATTCTTAGTGTCTCGAATCTCTAGAAACCGTCCCTCGTCTCTTCTGACACAAGCAGCCCACCAGGAGCCTTCCTCAGGGTAAAGTCAGAAATCCCAGCGTGACTCGCAGCGAGCCTTTAGGGCTGCTGGGAGTTGTAGTCTGATGGCCTTTGGAAGCGAAGCTGAACTTAAGAAAACTCACTCCCAGGATGCACCGCACTTCTAAACCTGAATTCTGCGGAATGTCGGGTGGGTTTGCGTCTCGGTTATCCAGTTACGGCGTCTCTTTTTCTGGAAGCCCGTTTTCACTGGCTTCGAATTGGAGAGACTTTTGGGGCGGAAGGCTACCGGGGTCGTGGTGGCGTTGTGTTTGTGGTTATCTTGTGCCGCAGCAAAACGATGCTTGTTCTTAGCCACCCTGCTAGGGTTGCCTGGTGTAGCAAATAAAAATACACAGATAAAGAGTAAAATAAAATCAAATTTTATAAAAATTTGAATTTCATATAAATACTCTTTATACAAGTATATCCCAAACGTTGGAGACTTTACTAAAAAAATTACTCGTTGTTGATCTGAAATTCAAACTTAACTGGGTATCTTGTATTTTATCAGGCACCCCGTAGAAAAAAAATCTAAGGTCTGACCTGAAATATCAATTCCCACTCAGCCTGGTTCCCCTGGTTATGGTGGTGCTCGGCCAGGAGGCTAATGAATCCGTGGAAGTGGTCTGATGGCCCTCCACCCCTTCCATTTGGTGCTTGGAGGTCCCCCAGGTCTGCCAGGCATACACTTTCAAGAGCAGATGCCTTCCTGAGCTCTTATCACTGGCACCCCTTGTAAGCCTGTACAAAGCCTATCCCCTGAAGATTTCAGCTCCTTTCTGATACCCTCCCCAAGCCTCCAGAGGGAATTGGATCCTCTTTTGTATTTTGATAGTACTTTGGCCGTATGCTGGTATAGCAGTTATCAGGTGATAGTCAAGTTGTTTGCCTGGCTGCCAGCCCCCATCCCCCTCAACCTGATTCTCGAAGGCGGGTCTTCTTGGGATCTCACATGGACTTCTTTCTGAAAACTGGCAATTGAATTTTCTTGTTAAATGTCTGCCCTCCTGGCCAGATAGTAAGCTGAGGCAGGGTTTGTTCCTGGTAGTAGACATTGAATAAGTTTTAGTTGTATTAATGAATTTTTTTTATCTAATACCAGTACAGTCCCAGTACAAACATATTATATACCCAATAAAATGTATTAAAAATATTTTATGGAGTGTGCCATATAAAAATTACAGTTCAGGGGTGCCTGGGTGGCTCAGTCCATTAAGCGTCTGACTTTTGGTTTCGACTCACGTCTTGAACTCATGGGTCGTGCAATTGAGCCCAGCGTCCGGCTCAGCAGTGGGCATTGGGCGGGGGGAGTCTGCTTGAAGATTCTCTCCCTCTGCCCCCCTCCCTCTAAAACTAAATAAATAAATCTTTTTTAAAAATTACAGTTCAGTGATATAATTCAAAGAGCATTTTGATTGTAGGATTTGAAGTGTATCAGTGAGTTAACTTTAATGAGTTAAAGTTATTTAAGTCAAGTAGGAATAGATACGCTGCACTAATATTGAAGCATCAGAGAATAAAGATAATGAAGGCTCAAGGATACTTATTCAAGCTTAAATAAGTTGCAGTTGCTTGCCCAGATCGCACCAACACTACCAGATGCTACAGCATTGCTTTGGTCTCCTTTTCATTTTTGCAATAGGTTTTAAGACACAGGGTGTGGGCAGAGACCCTGGAAAGTATAATAAGCCCATTTCTTTTTTTTTTATTGATTTTTTATTTTTATTGTTATGTTAATCACCATACATTACATCATTAGTTTTGGATGTAGTGTTCCATGATTCATTGTTTGTGCATAACACCCAGTGCTCCACACAGAACGTGCCCTCTTTAATACCCATCACCAGGCTAACCCATCCCCCACCCCCCTCCCCTCTAGAACCCTCAGTTTGTTTTTCAGAGTCCATCGTCTCTCGTGGTTCGTCTCCCCCTCCGACTTACTCCCCTTCATTCAATAAGCCCATTTCTTGATCCCCTGGTTTGCCAGTGCCATAGTTCTGATCACAATACCCAGTTGAAATTCTGAGATCCTGATGCCAATACTCCTTCAAAAGAGTTGTGATCTTTCTTCAAAACAGAATATTTTCTACCTTTATCATCAAACATTTACTGAGTGCTGACTCTGTAGAAGACTTTGTGGGGAATACAAGGAATATTAAACATAGCCCCTATGTTTTAAAAGTTTTTTAAATCCTTCCTAGTTTTTATATACCTTTTGCCAATAGTAAAAAGCAATCCACTTTCCTTGAAATGTTCTTTTGTGTTTTAAATACTGCAGGATAGGCTGGCCTTTATAAATAATTAATAAAGGCACGCTGTTGCTGAGTCTCTGTGGCAGGGGAGAGGGCTGAGAAAACTACAGGCTGTTCCAGTGAACATAAGCCGGTCATAAGCAGGTATTTCTGGTGGCATTTCCAGCAAAAGTTGAAGCAAACTGGTAGAGGATCTTACTGAGGAAAATGGACTTGATGTGGAGCCAGACTTGCAGCCGAAATGATATTTTCAATTAATATCTTGAGATGATTCACTCCTCATTCTGCTTCAAAAAGAAAAAGAGATAGGAGAAAATCAAAATGTTACAGCTGTGATTTCAAAGAGAACAAACATTTCCGTGTGCCAAAAAGAGAACCAAAATGCAAAATGGTAATCCGACCAAAGCCACCACAGGTCCTAGACTCTGTTTGTGGAAGCAGGGGGACATGAACTGGGTTCAGCTCTTGAAGAATGACAAAGACTAAGGGCTCCGCATGTGGCTAGAGACAGGAACCCAGGCTTGTAGGAGGCATTTACACTGGCAGGGGAGGCGTTTACATTGGCGGCTTTCAATGAACCACCTTCCAGTATTCACACTCTTTTATCTTATCCCCTCCGACACTGACTCCAGGCTGGGCTGTGTGACTTGCTTGGCCAATGGGTCATCAGTAAATGAGAGGCAGCAGAAGCTTAACTAGTAAGTGCTTATGCACGGAGGAATGTCCTAATGGATACTCTCCTCTTGATCGCCAATGGCTATGCAGCAAAGAAGCTCAGGCAAGATACTGAATGATGAAAAGCCACCTGGAGAGAGGCCGTGGAGAATGAGAGTTCATCTTGGGCTTCCACAAAATTAATGCAGTACTTCTTTACTATTTATTGATTATCATTTATTAGGTACTTACTAAATGTAAGACACTGTTTTCACACTGAGGATTATGAGTAAATTAGACAAAGTCCAGCTCTTGTTGACCAAGTGACCAAATCCATTAAGGTCACAATTTTCACCAAACTACTACTTTCCTTGAAAGCCTTAAAATGGGGGCCTCCTGGCTGGCTCAGTCATTTGAGCGTGCGATCTTAATCTCGGAGTCACGAGTTCGAGCCCCACGTTGGGGACAGAGTTTACTTAAAAAAAGCCTTAAAATGATTCGTGTCATCTCCTTTATCAAGTATCTCAGTATTTTAATCTCATCCAACTCTGACCATTATGCTGTCTAATCTGTTTCCAACTCTAAAGGGCCTCCTGCCACACCGCTTTCTTTAGTCACAGATTTATGATCTGTGCTGCCCTATTAATGCATTCTCCAGCCTTGTGGCTTAGATAATCAGAGACATCATGCATCACTCACATTTACTGTGTTTGCTTTAAGCTCTTGAGACTTCCCACATATTTTTATTTTGCAACAAGTTGAGAGTTTTCAGCCCACATTCCAAAGCTATTAGTATGACAAGGACTCCTGTACGATGACCAGTAAATTCTAATAAGGCAGTAGGCCCGTTATCCCACCTCCACCCTGAGGACCAGCCTCATCCCAGGTCAGATGCAGCCTCGGAGATCCAAGTGCACATCCCTTGGTAGTTACGGAGAGTTAGAAGTGCAAAGGCAGACAGTAAATAGTTTTGTCCTAGCCCAGAATTCTCTATTATATCCCCATCTAAATGGCAGTTAGGAAGCTAGAGCCACTAACCAAAACATGGTTTGAGTTGGTTTTAGGGAAGACCCGGGAATCCAGCATAAACCAAGAAATTTGCTCACAGTCATGCTTCTCTCTTTCAGGATGATCCCTTTAATTTGTAAATTACATTATATTTTTCAAATTGTTTTCACTTTCAGTAATTCAAGTGAAGTTAGCAACTCTGAGAGCAAGGAGAGGGGATTATCACCCACATTTGGCAGGTGTGGAAACTGAAGATCCGTGGGGTTTCTCAGCCTCATAAGGAGATTAGGTGGCAGAGCCTGTCCTTGGATTTAGACTCTCTTTTTACCAAAGATAAGCAAAGTGACTCCTTTGTGCAGTGTCCCTCGGGCTGCCTGTCTGTCCCAGCTCTCAGGGGAATTTGACCAGCAACTACAGAGGAGGAGAGAGGGGTAGGAACTGAGTGAAGGAACACAGCTAGGAGTTGAATGCTAATGTGTTATGTGCGAGCCCTTTCAGAAGGCTAGGAATCAAACAGTGAAACTAGAAGGAAGAAGGCCCTTTGGCTTGAAGGTTATAAAGCAGGGGCAAGAGGAACAGTGACAGGAGAGGAATGACTGGGCCAAAGCCAGCAAATGACAGAAGTGATAATGGCAGCATGATGGGGACTGGTCCCAAGCTAGGTCCAGATCAGCCATGTCCCCAGGGCAGAGACTGAGAACTAAGGCCAGGAAGGGAGCAGGGGCCCGGAGCCACAGGCCGCAGAGGACTTGGGTGAACGAGAGGAGAATTCAGGAACTGCTAGGGGCCCGGGAGAGGAAGGGCAGGGATTTGGGCCAGGATCCAGCAATTCTACTATGCGGCATCAGGAGAAACAAAACTATTTTGCCGTGTTTGTTGATCATCATCTTCCCCCTTGTTATTGTACAGCTTGGGTCACACAAATTTGATCAGGACAGTTTCCGGTTGTAAGGAGGTCGCACTGTATGGAGAGAGAAGCACGAACACAGCTATTTACAAAAGTGATGAAGTGTTGTAATAGATTGTGTATCTATCGATCTTTCTATTTCTGCAAGATGCTGGGGAGGGCATCCATTTTTAAGTTATTTGCTAAACAACTTGATTCTGTGCATTAACTTTTTAATTTGCTAAAAACACTTAATACTCGTAAAGCTACCTTCATTCTGCTAATGCCATCTAACTCCCTCCGGTTTACCAGACTTTCGGTAAAGTCTATGCCGTCAAAAAAGTATTTGTGGGAATATTTTGGAGAAAAAGCAAGGGAAGAGGCCCATGCTCCCTTCCTGGGTGGCCATGGGGCAGAGAGAAGAATCCCTTGGCCATGAGAAGGGAGATGTGAACGACCAGAGAACCAGTGCACAAAGTTGGAGCCGGAGGCGCCCAGAAGACGCAAGTTCTCAAAGACATCAGGGGTTATCAGTGGGCTCTCCTCCATCATGAGATGTGGCTCAAGTGAAGTCAGATTGAATCTCAAAGCAAAGACAGCTGATTCTTGGGTCACACTTGCTTAACCGTATGTATGTATGTATGTATGTATTGTTAAAGATGTTATATATCTATGACAGAGAGTGCGAGCATGAGGGTGGAGGGCAGAGGGGGAAGCAGGCTTCCCGCTGAGCAGGGAGCCCGATGTGGGGCTCCATCCCAGGAGCCCAGGATCATGACCTGAGCTGAAGGCAGACGCTTAGCCTCACTTAGAATCTTAAACTTTCTGAGAGCTACTCCCGGGGCTTCCCCAAACTGACATCAAGTTTTGTTGTGCCCATGTCTCTCCCCATCCCTCCCCCTTCTCAATTCCTTTCTCTCTTCAAAACGTGTTTTTGTCCTTTGGCATAAAATTTAGAGTGATACCATATTAAAGAACACAAAATTCCATGGCCTGAATAATTGTGTTTATTTTCTTTAAATACACTTAAATATGAAACAACAGACAGTAGTTCAGTAAACTCGAAACTACAAGCTGGACAGTAATCAGAAAATCAGGGCTGATCCTACAAATCAAAATCTGCATAATAAAGAGTCAGAATGGTTCACAAGAGAGTTGCATTAGCAAAGGACTTGGAGACTATAAAATTGCCTCATGGGCTTGGAGTAATCAATTATATGGCCCCACTGATTCTAGGATGATCAGACCCATTTCATTCACCAAAAAAAAAAAAAAAGAAAGAAAGAAAGAAAAAGTGTTTACACAGGTCCCCTCCTCTCCATTCTCGGTATGCAGGGCCATCTCAGTTGGAAGACATCTGTCAGTGAACCAGGGAATCCTCAGCTGGTGTGCAATGGAAGGGTGATCTGGAGTCACTGTGGGACTGGGTAAAATGGATTTTTTTGTAGTACCTGGGGGGAAAAAAAGTGACAGCAGCTTGGCAAAGCAGCATGCTGTTTAAAATGTCAGGGATGGGGAACTTAGGAACAAATCTGAGTCAAGGATTTTCTTGACCGTGGAGCCCACAGGCAGCCTTCTTCTTTAGAAAGCGGCAATGCTTTGCACATGCTGGTTTTCCATTTGCACATGTTCTGGTGTGAGAGGGACATCTGTCCTCACAGCTGTTGCAAAAGAAAATAAACATGACAATTCAGAATCAAGGACTACATTCAAAGGAATAACTCTGTTCTGATTTGATTACATTTATCCAAGTGAATTTTCCAGATATGTATTGAAAATGTCAATATAAAATCCTGAATGGTTATTCCACATGGATGCAAAATGTATGAAAGCCCAAACGGTAACCTGTAAGGGTTCTACTAATCAATGAATTTCTTGCTATATAAATCCAGTGCCAGCCCCTTCTTCAAAGAAAAAACAAACATAGGGAGGTGGACATATATGGAGAGAGATCAAACCAAAGAGTCTGCTGCTCTGAAACTCACCCCCCAAATAATTGTTTAAATCTCATCAATTAACTTTTTGCTGAAGATCCATACCCAGCAATAGCAGGCAGGATTTCCTTTTTTTTTTTTTTTTAAGATTTATTTATTTATTTATTTGAGAGGAGGAGAGGGAGAGAGAAAGAGAGAGTCTCAAGCAGACCCCCCAGTGAGCGCAGAGCCTGACACGGGGCTCGATCCCAGGACCCCGAGATCAGGACCTGAGCTGAAACCAAGAGTCAGCCGCATAACCAACTAAGCCACCCAGGCGCCCCAGGATTGTCTTGCTTTCACACTTAATCATCACTCTATATACTCTCACTTCGTCCTCAGTTGCCAAACCTCTGTTTTACTATCCAGAAAAGGGGCTTGGGCACTGCGAACAATGCTTTAAGAAGGAATCTCACCAAATCGGAAGGGCATTCACATTCAGTGTCAGTGGGTCAAATGACGATAAAAGTGAAAATGCCTCTGACCTGCAGGTTTCTGCGTGAAATATCTTGTGCTTCTGGCAGCAGCTCTCCAGGGTCTCTCTGCACTCCATGCAACTGCAGTTTTCTGGGTGCTGGATGAGATCTCTGGGACACAGCGTCTTACAGACACACTCACAACGATCCTCGTCAAACTTCATGTGCGGCCCGCAGAGAGCCAGTTCCTGGAGATGAGAGTGGTCTAAACGGAAACAGAGAAGGGTTGCTCAAATGGCTGCAGCACAGATAAGTGGCATCGAAGCGGCTGTGTACTTTCCATTATTCTAAAAATAACTGGGGTTCTCCTAACCCCTTTCCTGTAGATTCTTGCTCCCTCATCTTTTCACGTGGTGAAGGACGTTCACCTCTGATTTCATAATACAAACACTGAATTCATGTGTTCTCTTAAGTTGGTGAGAAAGAGCCTATAAGCTGACTATTTTCGATAGCATTTTAAAAGAGATTTTTTGGTTGGTGACTTGGTACAAAATGCAAACTTTCACAACCAAGTATTAGGAAGAAAACATAGGCTAGCTAAGAATTATGAGTCTGGTCCTTCCCAGTTTTTTAGACGAAGATTAAAAGGAGGGAGGAACAGAGGTATTGGCATGATAGAAATACACCTCAGACCTTCCAGGCTGTGGACAGAAACCGTGATGTAGTTCCTCACCACGGATCACAATGCTGTTATAAAAGATACAACAGTGATGATAAACTCTGATTCCACAGACATCTGTTGGAAGAATACGTTCAGCTGAGAGGAGGGTCTGAGAGGTTTTTGACACACTGAGTTGACAGCTATTTCTTCTAGAAAGTGTACACAACAATTGGGTAACTACCACTCCATGTCCAATTCTGATCATCAAGTTGACATTCAGTGCAGGAAATGGAAGAGATAGAAACTTGGAAGAACTTGACTGTGACACCTGAGCATTCTTGAAGGTTCACAGATCTTGCCATCACAAGTTTTACCCCTTCAATCCATTTTCCACAATATTATCAAATGCAAATCTAATCACATCGCTCTACTGCTTTAAGTTCCTTAAAAGTTTCCCAATAAAAGACTATCTTCCCACCAGGACATATGAGACCCTCCATAAACTAGATCTTACTAACCTCCCAGGCTCCTCTCTCTCTCTCCCCTGTCCCCCACTTCATATGTATCCTATGTTCCATCCATACCAAATCATACTACTTTTTGTTCCCCCGATATGCCAGGGTCTCTCAGCTCCATGCTTTTGGCCTTGCCCTTCTCCCTGCCCATCAGGTACCTCCCCAGGTATCTTTCCCAACTTCTACAAGTTTAGCTAAGTGCCCTTACCCTGTGCGTATTTCCACCCTGTCCTTTCTTGCACTGTTTACATTTGTCTATTTCCTCTATGAATTAAAAATGCTAAAGGTTATAGGAATCAGAGCTCATCATTCTGACATAAAATAGGCACGTGATGAATGTTGAGTTCATCTGCTGTAATAAAAGGGTCCTGAAACAGGCTGATGTATGAAGACTCTGAAGAATCCCAGCCATCGTTCCAAGACATCGAGTTAAACCATACGTTCTTGTCAATATCTGACTGCTGATAGTATATCAAAATGGCAATCTCATGTTGTCTAACGTCATAGTTTTAACCGCTCTGTGGTTGATGATATTCAAGGAACCAGGTGGAAAAGGTGTTGGAAGGCTAGATCTGGGGAGATTCTTGGAATTGCGTGAAGAGGAGAAAGGTGAGCTTTGTAAGCCATATGCCAATGAGGCATATGCCACTTTGGGGCAAGTTGAGAATAGGTTGTTCCCATTGGATATTCTTTTCTGCCTTGTCAAAGATTAATTGACCATATAATTGTGGGTTCCTTTCTGGGTTTTCCATTCTGTTCCATTGATCTCTGTGTCTATTTGTGTGCCAGTACCATACTGTTTTGATGACTACAGCTTAATAATATAACTTCAAGTCTGGAATTGTCCACTGATTGATAAATGGATGAAGAAGAAGTGGTATATATGTATACAGTGGGATATTATTCAGCCATAAAAAAGAATGAAACCTCGCCATGTGCAACGACATGGATGGAGCTAGAGAGGATAAAGCTAAGTGAAATAAGTCAGAGAAAGACAAATACCTTATGATTTCACTCTTATGTGGAATGTAAGAAACAAAACAAGCAAAGAGGAAAAAAAGAGGGAGAGAGATAAACCAAGAAACAGACTCTTAACTCTAGAGAACAAACTAATGGTTACCAGAGGGGAGGTGGGTGGGGAGATGGGGGAACCAGGTGATGGGGATTAAGGAGGGCACTCTCTGTGATGAGCACCAGGTGATGTGGAATTCAAAAGAATTGCTGAATCACTGTATTGTGCACCTGAAACTACTATAACAGTGTATGTTAACCATATTGGAATTAAAATAAAAACTAAAAACAAAACAAAACAAAACAAAACAGACTGTTAAAGGACAGTTAAATAGCTCTTAAAAGACTAGCATGATTCACTGGGTGGCAGTAGAGATTCATTCAGACCACTTCCGGTAGAACCAGTGCCCTTCCGGTGCTTTAGGGAAACAGTCCCCTAGGTGTTTGTTGAGCTATAGCAAGGTAGTTGGCAGAGGCTGGTTTGAATCCCTATAGGGATTAATTAAAAGTAACAGAGACTGGGGCACCTGGCTGGCTCAGGTGGTAGAGCATGTGACTCTTGATCTCAGGGTCACGAGTTTGAGCCCCACTTTGGTGTAGAGATTACTTAAAAAAAAAAAAAAACAAGTAACAGAGACTGGGTGTAGGAGAACTGAGTGAAGCAGCAACTAGCTAAGGGTGATACCCTGAAGTATTATATATTGATTTCAATCCTAGGGAGGTTGATGATGGAATGCCATGAGTTCTGTTCCCAGCCTTGTTTCATTCATCATTTTTCTCAATAAGCTCATGGACTTTTTCCAAATAAATTCTTGAAGTTGTGGCTATCTGGAAGAATTTAAAATAGAAAATGAGGACTCCCCAATTTTTCTTTTTTCTCTTTTGGTATTGTTTGTTGTAACACTTTAAAGCTATGACCTGAATCCAGTGAGATGAAATTGAACTGGTCTTGGATTCACTAACCCACACGTGCTCGCTCATTCAGGGAAGAAAAGACATTGTAGATGGAGAAAAGGCAGTTGGCGTAACAGCCACATAATGTGAAAAGGGTGTTTAGTGAACAGTAAACTCAGTATATGTCATCAGTTTGACGAGGCCACTGGAAGAGTGACCGTGATCTAGCTACCCCATGCCTCTCACTTCCATCACTGCTACAACTTCCCCCAAAGTCCCCTGCTGCCTTTCCTGCCCTGGGCCAACACATCCTCTTCGACCTTGTCACTGGTGGAGTGTGTTAAAATTCAAATCGGTGCTGCCATGGGGTGCCTGGGTGGCTCAGTCCATTAAGTGTCCGCCTCTTGGTTTCAGCTCATGGCTCGGGAACTCATGGGTCATGAGCTAGAGCCCATGTTGGGCTCCGTGTTCAGCGGGAAGTCTGCTTGAAGATTCTCTCCCCCTGCCCCTCCCCCAACTCATGTGCGTGCTCTTCCTCTCTCTCTAAAATAAATAAATAAATCTTTAAAAAAAAATTCTAATCGGTGCTCTCACTCTCCGGCTTGAACCAGTTGAAAGGTTTCCCTTTGCCCTTAGCATCACATCCAATCTCTGGGACAAGGTGCCCAAGGTCCCCTGTGAACCTCTCCAGCTTCTCTCACATCTACCCAGCCCTCTCCCGTTATGTTCGCACCACGCTGAACTTTTTTTTAGCACACTGACATGCTACCTTCTCTCACTTCCAGTCCTGAGCCCTCATGTTTGCCCTGCTCAGAGTTCTTCTCTCCTTTCCTCAGCACACACGTGCACCAGCTGAGTCCCTCCCCGCCAGGATATCTCCTTTATTAACTGTATATTGATCGTATGTTGAAATGATTCTATTTTGATATGTTAGATTAAATAAAAATATATAAAAATTAAATTTACTTGTTCCTTTTGACCTTCTTAATGTGAGTACTACAAAATGTAAGTTACATACATGACTCTCACTGTTGTTCCATTGAACGGTCCTGTTCTGGAGAGAGAGACTGAGGTTCAGGATAGCTTACTAACCAACAAGAGTGTGCCCAGGGTAACTGGGCTGCCTCGGTGGGTGGCAGGCTTCTCCATGACTGAGGTATATTCTAGCAGAGGATAATCTGAACACTTGGCGGGAAGGATGTAGATGACATTCAAAACCTGCATGAGCTTTCATGAAAGCATTCAGAAGGAAGCTGAGAGACAGAAGTCTAGAAAATAGACTGTTATTTATGGTTTCTAGGACAGTATTGCATAGAGTTTAGTCCTTACAGAGTCTTGCTTGTAGATCATAGTTTAAAACAAGCAAGGTTCAAAGTGCACGACTCCTTGTGATTTTTTTCAGTGGAATCCTGTCAAGTTCTCCGGGAAATCAATTTTAACAATGCATTCATTTTCAGCCAAAGAGTCATCACCAAACAAGACAGCATTACGACTTCTGAGCCGTGACGACATTTGGTTCCCAACTCCTCTTAGCCCAATAGCTAGCCATGTTTTGCTTTTACTTTGCCCTAGTTTCAGAAAAAGTTTTCTCCTACTCCCCCTTTTTTTTTCCTCAAATAATTGGCCTGTTTTCACATGCCACCGTTGAAAGAAACCAACAAGTCTAAAATTACTTTATGTTCCTGTGAGACTTTTATACAAATCAATTAAGTAAAATGTGGTTGACTAGTGTTTAGCTCCGAAGTGGCTTTCATGAAAGGCTACCAGTGCCTTTCAAATCCAATGCTGTGGGATGCTCTAATCACTGGGCTTTTCTTCAAGATTAAAACGCAGAGTCATGCATCGGTAGACTTACTGTATAATGAGAACACAGAGGGCTCTGGAACCTGACTGCTTCTATCACTCTTAGCTGTGTAATCTGGAGAAAATGACGAGACATCTTGGTGTGTCCATTTTGTCATTGCAAAAAGAAAGGGGTAATAATAGTACATTACAGATTGTTGTGAGGATTAAATGAGTTAATACATCTAAAAGGCTTACAACATTGCCGGGTCATAGTAAGCACTCAATAGATGTTAGTTACAATTGTTATTTTTATTATTACTATTATTATTTCCTTACTGTTATCATTACCTTCCATTCCAACAAGTGGATTCTCCTCCTGTAAAACACATTTACATTTGTCGCCATCCCACAGCATGTCAATAGGACAGAGTTTCTTAGAATGGGAACAGCTAGGAAAAGAAAACAATAAGCCAAATTTAAAACCTTTCAAGGGCAATCATACCTTTGGGGCATTTTTTAAAAAAATGTTGATTTCTGAGTGGAGAAGAGTTAAGATTTTTAAGGAGCTTAATCCACATTTATGAACCGTGTGTGATTAGATAGTAATTCTGTAAGCACAAATATTCTATTAGGAAACTAAACTGTAATTTTGGACATTTATAATCTTTTGAAGAAGACTACTGTTAAAACGGTGCAAATTAGCTGTCGACAGAGCTTATTTACCAAAAGTAAACATTGTCCTGACATAGCTCTTAAGCACTACCTTCTTTAAAATGGAGATAAGGGGCGACTGGGTGGCACAGTCGGTTGAGCACCCGACTCTGGATTTCGGGTCAGGTCGTGATCTCAGGGTCATGAGATCGAGCCCCGTGTCAGGCTCCATGCTGGACGTGGAACCTGCCTAAAATTCTCTCTCCTTCTGCCCTTCGCCCTGGCCCACACACATGCTCTCTCTTCCTCTCTCAAATAAATAAATCAATCTTTAAAAATAAAATAAAATGGAGGAAAGAACACTGGCGAGGACAGCAGGAACAACCTGAGGATAAATGTTCTTTTTATAGGAGCTTTCTTTTTTGCTTGAGAGCAATAGAAGTGTCTTTTTGGCTCAGTAATAACTAACATAAGCACCAGCTCACTCCACTTGCCACCCACCCAATACTTTGACTGCTCTACTTCTGCAAGATCTAAGTATCTAACTTAGTTACTTTAGGTTTTCGTTCACTGGCATTTGCCCTTTGTTTCTCTTTACAGAATTCTTCCCCCCCCCTCAAATCAGTGATTCTTACCTTTGATTTCAGGATACCAGGGCGTCATAATTTGTCTCATAAAGAACCACAGATTACTCTCAGGAAATTTCAAAGTCAAACTAATTTTAAGCCATTTCAATTTAAAATAAGACTTTTCCATTTGGTACTCTTAAGAGGAAAGTCAGAAAAGTCACCAGATGCAGAGAGTTTTGCCACTCTCAGGGACTTTGGGAACCTCCCCCCTCCCCCAGTTTTGGGAGTTAAAAGGATAAACAGCCGGAAATGAGTTTCATGTAATGCTTGTTCTGGAATAGGGACATGAGCCAAAGTTGAGGCTGTAGTAGAGTTGTACAACTACACTGGACTATGCATATTAAGAACAAAGGTTTCAGGGCATCTGGGTGGCTCAGTCAGTTAAGCATGACTCCTGTTTTAGGCTCAGGTCACGATCTCAGGGTCGTGAGATCAAGCCCCGCGTGTGGCTCCATGCTCAGCTTGGAGTCTGCTTGAGTTTCTCGTTCCCTCTCCCTCTGCTCCTCCCCCCACCCATGCTCACTCTCTCTTTAAAATAAATAAATAAATCTTAAAAAAGAAGAAGAAGAAGAACAATGGTGTCTAGGGGCGCCTGGGTAGCCCAGTTGGTTAAACATCTGACTCGTGATTTCGGCTCAGGTCACGATCTCAGGTGGTGAGATCGAGCCCCACATCAGGCTCTGCACTGGGCATGGGCATGGAGCCCACTTAAGATTCTCTCTCTCCTTCTCCCTCTGCCCCTCCGAACCCTATCCCACCCCCTGATTTCATACGCGCACACGCACTCTCTCTCCAAAATAAATAAATAAATAAATAATAAATAAAATAATTTAAAAATAGAACAAAGGTGTCTATAAGTAGATGGGTAAGTTCGTAACCACTGAGCTTTTTGGTCCTACTGCAATATACATCTAACACCTAATTAATGAAGTATTCTCCACATACAACTTTAGCAAACACAAGAACAAACATAACTGAATACAATAAGTGCTTACTGATCTTCTTCTGGGATCTGGATGGATCTTCTGATAATGGAGTATGGGTGGCGGGGAGCCGTTGGCAAGCACTTACAACCTGTATGGTTGGCAACTTTAACAGGCACTAATTCAGGTACTGAAGTCAAAGGCACTGATATCTCAAAGAGCTAGAAGAGAGAAAGAACCATAACACATATATATTGTTAGATAATAATTTCTATAGTCTGCATTTTTGCCTTTGTCCTTTATGGTAGTGACTTTAGCAAAGCTGTCCATTAACAATAGAACTAATAAGGATAAGGGCTGGCATGACGGAAAGGATGCTGGGCTGGGAGTCAGGAGACCGGGGGCTTACGCAACGTTACCAAATATTTAAGCTTGACCAAATCTCTTAACTTTTCGGTGTCACTGGTACCCCTGTAAAAGGCACTGTTAGTCCCTGCTCCTATTTGAAATGTGAGTGTAAATTATACGGACTAAATGAAATTATAGCTATGAAGTTTCTTTGAGACCATGGTGAATAGATTATTGCGTCCTTTCTTTCCTTTTCAGTCCTTTGGACTTGGCTATGTGACTTGCTTTGGCCAGCAGGATGTTAGCAGACATGACACAACTATAAACTTGAACTGTGTGTGGCTTTGTGGGCTCATTATCTCCTGCGTATGCTGTAGCCATGAGAAGAGCATGATTTGGCAGGTGTGCTGGCCGAAGGGATGGGAGACACAAGGAACAGACCTGCGCTTAACCTGTAGCTTGGAGTCAAGCCCAACTGAGCCCACTCGAAACTAATTGACCCTTGAATACATGGGTAAGAATAAGTCATTACTGTTTGAAACCACGAAGTTTTAAGAGTGTGTATTACACAGTAATACCTGACTGATACAAGATCATCGTGCCCAACCAAATAATTATAGGTAACATGAATATCATTCTTTCTATGTTTCTATATGCCAGGTCCTGTTTTATATTAATTCATTTACCCCTTATAACAACATTACAGGGTGGGTTTTTTCTTTATCCACCTCCAATTCTACAGGTGGAGAAACAGATGTACAGAGAGGTTACATAACTTGTCTAAGGCCACATAACTATTTATTGGAAGAGAGGGGATTTGAATTCAGGCAGTCTGCTCTAGAGCCAGAGCTCATACTCTTAAGAATATGCCTTATTACTTTTTGGAACAAAATGTCCATGACCCGAAGAAGCAAGGTGGGATCTTGCCAAGTAGAATTCAGAGAAATGTCAATTACTTTGTTTTTAGACTGGTTCTATGGATAAATCTGAACTTGATTTTAGTGTTCTGTTCATTCAATCCCCATTCTACTACACAGAGTATTCATTTATTCACTTAGTTTCAAAGATGTATTTCATCAGCTAGCCCATAACTTTGGGGTGAGAGGTAGTTTTTTTCAAGCCACTAAAATGTTCAAGTGTGCATATTTGGAAAGGAAAACTGCTGTAGACTCACACTTAAGTACATTCTTTAATCATTTGTTGAGTGCAACAGTCAAAACAAAGTACTCAACTATCTGTTAAGTGGAAACAATCCATTAAAGTTGTGTTTATTCTGACCTTTTGATATGTAATGGACCCTTTATGAGTCTAAGTAAGAGAATGTTTTTAGAGTGTTTACCTTGCATAAACTTCGTATTCTTGCGAAATTTTTCAGCTATGCTTTAGGGAACAACATGGTCATGAACCAAAGCCTCTTACATTATGCGAGCTTTGCTTCTACTGACAGTTGATGCTTAACCATACTTATGTCATTTTTCCCCCGATTGTCAAATAGTAAGAGGTCAGAATTTTTACAAGTTCCAAGATTCTCTAAAAGAATTTAGAAAAAGAAACTCAACAGTTTGTGGGATATTTTAGGAGGTAGGGGGAACAAAATTAAGGATAAGTTAACCTATTATCAAACAAATCAGCATTCCATTCTTCCCATCCAATTAAGATAATTTTCCTCTGTAAACGGGTGGAGGTGCCCCGGCGGCTCAGTTGGTTTAGCGTCTGACTCTTGATTTCAGCTCAGGTCATGATCTCAGGGTCGTGAGATCGAGCCTGGCGTCGGGCTCCACACTGGGCTTGGGGCCTGCTTAAGATTCTCTCTCTCCCTGTCCCTCTGCCCCTCCCCTTCCTGGTGCCATCTCTAAAAAACATTTTTTTTTAAATATTTTATTTATTTACTTAATTGACAGAGAGAGAGAGACAGCGAGAGAGGGAACACAAGCAGGGGGAGTGGGAGAGGGAGAAGCAGGCTTCCCCCCGAGCAGGGAGCCCCATGCGGGGCTCCATCCCAGGACCCTGGATTCATGACCTGAGCCGAAGACAGTCGCTTAACCAACTGAGCCATCCAGGCGCCCCTAAAATATTTTTTATAAAAAAAGATAATTTCCTACCATGGATATATTCGTTGCATATGTAATTTTATTATACTACCTCTGTTCACAATCAGAGAACAGATTGCATAGGTCAATGTGACAACTGAATGAATACATCAACATGCACGAGGAATGTGCAACACAGAACCAAAAGGAATGTAGTTGGACTTACAGCCTTTTAATATGTTTTCATAAGTTTGTGATTACTGCTCTTCAATGCAACATTTCTTACATTTGACAACAATACGGTAGTGATAGAAAAGAGAACTTACCTACTGGGCAAAAGAGATTTTACAAGATGGAGAGGGAAGAATTATTTCTTTCATGGGGACTACAGACTAACTTTCAAAGATCTTTTGTGCTAGATACGCTCCATTTGCCCCCCCAGAGATGCCGCCCTCCCTCCTTCCTTCCCCACCGGGCTCTGGGTCTCAAGATGCTGACCTCCATGTCTGCATCTGTCGGTCCTCTTGCCTCCTCCACCCCGTGCCCCCAACTCCTTGCCGCCACGCCTCCAACTGGTCCAGCAGCTCTCGTCTCCCCGTTCTCTCTGGGTTCCTGAAACTGCTCGAGCCCCTAGCCTCTTTGGCCCAAGGGTGGCAACAGCTCACCGCTTTTGCTAGCACTGGGCACTTCACCAGCCCTCCCTCCTTCCCATAGCCCTGCCCACACCACCCGTCCACCTCTTCTCACTTGAACAACACAGAACCCAACGAATACACGAGACAGTGCAGATGTCTTCATTCCTTTTATGGTCTGTTCCAGTTAACTCCCGTATGATTTTCTGATTCTTGACATTACAGCATCAGAGAGACCAGGGGCTGATAAAGAGTTCAGGCCCTGGAGTCCCACAGACCGGGATTTGAGTCCCAGCTCTGCCACAGATTAGCTCCCTGAGCTCAGTGTCCTCATCTACAGAGGAGGATATTAGGATACCCTTTGAGCTTGTTTCGGGGATTAAATGAGATGGTGCCCACAAGGGCATTTAAACCGGTGAGTGTCAACACGCTTGTCCTCGGGCCTTCGGAGCGGGGCACAGTGGCGGACGCCCTCCTACCTGCTTAGAAACGTAGGAGGTGCTGGTGTTCATACAGACGAGGCTCTCTTCATTGCAGCAGCCGCCGCACCGGAACACGTTCACACAGGGCGGCTTGAAGAAGGTGTCAGTGCTCCTCCCCAGCTCGCTGGCCACCTCCACGCACGTCTCTCGGGGGCTGCACTGGGTCCGCTGCCATTCCTCATCTATCACTGCAGAGAGGAAGCTCATGGGGGCCGGCCCCGGAACTGGCCCAGCACGCGCCGGGGTTGTGCTGGACACGGTCATGTTCACATGTGTGGTGCCCGTTATCTTACGAGATGGATAACTTGTCAATCCCTTAGCCAAAGACTGTTTTCAGACAAATTAAACCCCAAATCTGTGCCCCTTCCCACGTACACAGTACCTTCTCTGGGAAAGAACACCATCTCCCTATAAAACGACATTGGGTACATCGGGACAAGCTGGATAATAAGGAGGTAAACGGAAGCATGTAAAGAAATAACGTGTAAGTGTCATTTGTTAAGCAGTTTAAGGACACAGCTGGATAGCTTTCTTCTACCTGAAGTCAGGTGTGGGTAGGTCTTCGCACCGTCAAGAAACACATTTCTGCTGGTTGCTTAAGTAACTACGGTAGGATTCAAAGCAAGCAAATTATATGAACGGAAATTTCAGTGGAACTAATCTTTCCTCAAGCGAGGGTTTTCTCATGTGCGAGTGCCCAATACCGATGTTTAAGTAAAATAATGAAATAGGTCAGTTTTATTTGATGGCAGGAGCAATATTCTGGCCATTCTGGCTAATTTGAGGGAAACAAGAAAAAGAGACAATGTTGGAAAGGTCCACATGGCAAGGAACTGAGAGCACACTCTGGCCAACAGCCTGTGAGGAACTGGGGCCCTCTGTTCAACGGCCTGTGAGGAACTGAGTTCTGCCAACAACCTCTGAGTAAACTGGGAAACACATCCTGCCCCGATTAAACCTTGAGAAGCCGCCTGCAGCCCAAGATGACACCTTGACTGCAGCCTCTGGAGAGATTCTGAAGGAGAGACACCCGGCTAGGCCATGTCTGTATTTCTAACCCACAGAAACTGTGAGATTAAAAAAAAAAAAAAATGTTGCTTCAAGCAGCTAAGTTTGAGGGTAATGTGTTATGCAGCAATAGAAAAACTCTTCTCCATTTTCACCCCTTCAAGCTTATACTGATCTCTTCCCACATTATTCTGAGTTCCCACAGATGTGAACATGTTTCCACTAGAAAGGACAAAGAGAACTTGTGCTCGAAGTAAACAGATACGGTATTATTGTTGGAGATCCGACCCAAGGGTCTAAATTATTCCCTTAAAACACCTTTCCATATCTTTATTCCTCCCCCCATCTTAATATTCCTCAGAAGTTGCTCCTTCGGTCACTGAAAACACAAAAGACAAGATGTTTGGCCACCTGAGAAACACTGCATACACCACACAATTTGCCCTAAATTTGTTTTTTCATCATAAAATCTTCTAACACAAGAGACCCTTTTAAATTTCCAATTATGAATATTTATATAAAGAGCCTAAAGGCTGTAACCATGAGAGAGAAATTACCCAATTAGGCATTAATATGAGTATTACTTAATTCACTGTTATTAATCACGAATCCTGGGAAAAACAAGTAGTCAACTTATGAAAACATTGTTTAAAATTCTACTTAAATGTTCCCTTCCATTTGCTTTTTTGTAAAACTAAGTTTTGCAAGTCGGAGTGGTAAGATTTTAATCAAAATTGTGTGGAATTATGACTAATGCCACTGCTTAAAAGCTTCATAACTCTGCTATCCTTTCCTACTGCCCAGCAGGACCGCTCTGCCTCAGGGAAGCACCCCAAAATCCATGAGGGAGAGTTGATAACAAATTACAATTGGTGTAGCACATCGATTTGATTATTTACCGCTTCTAACTTAGTAAATCACTTCAGATGATCCCCCATGTAATAAGAGACATTTTAGAGTTGGCAAAATTCCATATTTTTATGTTTTTTTAAAAAATATTTTTGGGTGCCTGGGTGGCTCAGTCAGTTAAGCGTCTGCCTTTGGCTCAAGGTCATGATCCCGGGGTCCTGGGATGGAGCCCCGCATCACAGTGGGGCTCCCTGCTCAGCGGGGAGCCTGCTTCTCCCTCTCCCTCTGCGCCTCCCCCCCACTCATGTACGTGCACGTGTGCTCTCTCTCTCTCAAATAAAATCTTTAAAAATATATTTTTATATTTATTAGAGAATGTCAATGTCACTGACTTTTTTTTTTTTTTTAATCGCCTAGTCTTGGTTGTATGGTAAATGCTTGTTTCTCTCCATTCTCACAGAGTTATCTCCAGGCTCACCTCACACTTTCAGACAGGGAATGTGGTTAAGACCTTGGATCTCCAGGTGAGGTCTGACCCCTTTATTTCCATGAAGTCCATGCCAATTCACGACATAGAAACAACTAGAGCTTCAAACCTCCGGCTACAGTGGGTTCTAGGCCAGAGTGCCAGCTGTCTCAACTCATTTAGACACACGGTCTTGCACACGAGCACAAAGAATCCCCTTCACACTCCTGCCCGCCGTGCTGCCGAGGGATTTATCCCAACTACGCTCAGCCTTCCCCACAGCTGACAACAGGGGCCTGTGCAACATGATCATCTTTTTACAAATGGAAAAAAGATAATTTTAGAAAAAAGAAAAAAACTAACTTTGGCTTAGTGGTCAATTTGCATTATGGGATAAATACAATCTGTTACTAGATAATCATATGTTAATCAAGTCTCAAATGCTAGATCAACAATGCCTCATTGGCTTCTTGTGTTGCGTTGCTATGTCATCCAAAAAGTTAGATGCCTAATCAGAGGCCACACAACTTTCCTTGGCAAGCTTCATTCAGGTATGGCACAGTACATATATGACAATGGTTTTCTTTTTTTTTTAAATATTTTATTTATTTATTTGACAGAGAGAGACTAGTGAGAGCAGGAACACAAGCAGGGGGAGTGGGAGAGGGAGAAGCAGGCTTCCCGTGGAGCAGGGAGCCTGATGCGGGACTCGATCCCAGGACCCCGGGATCATGACCCGAGCCGAAGGCAGACCCTTAACCACTGAGTCACCCAGGTGCCCGACAATGGTTTTCTTATAAAGAACCTCCATACCTTACTAGGGAACAATCATCCTCCTTATTTCAAATTAGGTTATTTCCTGTCTGGAGTTCGGATTCTTTCGTCTAGAGGATTTCCCACCTCCATCACCTAGTAATCTCCGTATGCAATATTACAACTCAGCTTCCAACTTCTACTTTTCATTTTTACTACAAAAAAAAAATCACAGAATTTTGAAGGAATAAAAAAGCCATGCCTAATCTATTGGTTTTTATTCATGTAGGTATGGCAGTAGAATGCTCCTTGCTGATGAACACCTAGGTTGTTTTATGTTTTTAGGTAAGCCCAGTGATTTTTTTTTTCTATTAAGAATGGTCTTTCTGGGTTTGTTTTGCACTCACATCTCTGAGTTCAATATATTTCTGAATTCTGAAGTGTTCTTTTGTGTCAGTTTTAGATCTCAAAATCATACTGAATATATTTCTCTATAGAGTAAACACAGGAAACCAGGATTCTTTGCTAACACCAAAGCTATGAAATTAAAGACACCCTTTTCTTCTCCTGGACACGTGCCTGCCCTACTGAAACCTTTGGAAGAAACTGGTACATGTGTTGGTAGCTGATAGAGAGCAAGAATTGGCTTACACGCATGCGTGCGTGTGCACACATAGGCACTTACATGCGCGCATGCGCGCACACACACCTACCTTTTAGGGTTTCAATGTCATAGAAAGTTGCCGCAAACCTGGTGGCCCGATGGGATGCTGAGCGAGAGTCTGTGCTGGTCACACTTTTGAGCTTCATTCGGCATCTCCACAGCTTCCAGTCCTCAAAGTGTGTGATTCGCAGCAGTTCCTCTAAACCAGAAGCTGCCCTAATCTGCTGTTCGGACCATTCTAATGTTGACTGAGATGCCCGCTTTAAAAACAAAAAAACCAAAAACACTGGTTTCAAAGCCAGTTACTGAAGTTTTAGTTTGTCTTGATAACCCTCACTGCTGACACTTAAAGATGTAAATAGAGCTGAAAAGAAATTAGAGAAATTATTCAAATGTACACCAGTGTCTAGGAAGAATACTAGTATTTTTGATTCACATTCTGCTCATTTATGATTGAATCAAAGGAATTATTCCCCTCGGGTTCTCAGGACATTTAAAAACAATATTGTAGTGGGTTAAATGGTGGACTTCAAAATGATATGTCCACGTACTAACCCCCAGGACCTGGGGATGTGACTTTATTTGGGCAAAGGATCTTTGCAGATGTAATGAAGTTAATGATCATGAGATGAGACCACCTTGGATTATCTAGGTGGACCCTAAATACACAGGCAAAATGTCCTTATAAGAGACAGAGAGGGGAAGACATGGGCACAGAGGAAGTGCTGTGAAGACGGAGGCAGAAGTTAAAGGAATGCAGCCACAAGCCAGAAATGGCCTGGAGCCCCCAGAAGCTGGATGAGGTAAGGAAGGATTCTCTCCAAGAGTCTTTGGAAGGAGCACAGCCCTCCCAACACCTTGATTTCACAATTCTGGATTCCAGAACTCCGAGAGGATACATTTCTATTGTTTTAAGCCACCCACTTTATAGTAATTTGGTACAAGAGCCACAGGAAAGGAATACAAATTTCAAAATCGTACTATTTTATGAGAGGAGCCAATGACAGGGGCGCCTGGGTGGCTCAGTCGTTAAGCGTCTGCCTTCGGCTCAGGTCATGATCCCGGGGTCCTGGGATCGAGCCCCGCATCGGGCTCCCTGCTCAGTGGGGAACCTGCTTCTCCCTCTCCCCCTGCCTGCTTGTGTTCCCTCTCTCGCGTGCGCTCTGTCAAATAAATAAATAAAATCTTAAAAAAAAAAAAAAAGGAGCCAATGACAATGGCTTTTGTTCCTGTGATCTGAGAAACTAACCCACAAAGTCCTGGGGACCCTGCCTGCAGTCACACAAAAAGGAAGGTTTTAAGACCCTGAGCCTTTTTTGAAAAACTTGTTTACTATTTCAAAGACATCTTTTTTTTCTGATAAAATACACTTCTAAAGTTTATGTTGAAAATTCGCTTTCCACACAGTTGCATGAACTGTATTGGCCGACAACAATGCATGGATTTGTGAGACTCTGCCAATACAATATTTTCTTTTTTAAAAAAATTTTTTCCGTCCTTTTTTTTTTAAGATTTTCTCCATTTATTTATTTGAGAGAGAGCACGCAAGAGCGGGGGGTAGGGGTGGAGAGCAAAGGGAGAGAGAGAACCAGACTCCCCGCTGAGCAGGGAGCTCGATGCGGGGCCCGATCCCAGGACCCCAGGATCATGACCCAAGCTGAAGGCAGACGCTCAACCTACTGAGCCACCCAGGCTCCCCACCAATACAATATTTTCTGTATGGTAGCTGAATTGTTTAAAATTAGGGGCTTGGTTATATAAACAATGATACATACATACAATGAAATACTACGTGGTCATTAAAACCAGTGATGGAGATGTATACTGGGACAGAATGAATCGAGCTCCTGCCTGGAACGTGCTGGAGAAATGATACAGTGGTCGGTCCATTGTTAGGGACCTGGATTTTCTCCCGCCGAGCCTGTGGTTTCTGGATCTTTGTTTTCCTGGGCAGCTGGAATATGTGGGCTGAAGGGACTTTTAGAGCCGGGTGAGGGGGGCACCGAGGGACCACGGCAGCTGCAGGATGGTACTGAGGAAGGTGGACAGAGAGGTGGAGATCAGCTGCCTGCTGCAGGGGGAGGAACAGCGGGGAAAGACAGGTGAGCAAATGGGGCCTTTAGGAAGCTTTATGTTGAGTGGTGTGATGTCCACCCTCCTCCACCGTCCCTCAGAAACTTTAGTTAAAACCTGCATCATTCATCAGTATTTTAGGAGTAGGATTTTTTTGTTTTTAGATACAATGATGGGTACTGAGTGTTGTCCAAAAGTGGGTGCCCAGAGGAGCAAGTGTGGTCCAAGTCTTGTATGATTCAGTTATGATGCCTTTTTTTGTGTGTATGATGTACATGATATATGTATGCATATATAAGCAATTAACCATCGTTAATTGTATATGTAAAATTATATATACAAAATATCTGGAGGGACATACATGAAAATATAAACAATGGTTCCTACTCTAGATCAGGGGCAGTCAAACTACAGCCACCTGGCCTAATTCAGCCTGCCACCGGCCTGTTTCATGAATAAAGTTTTATCAGCACACACCAAGCACATTCATTTACATATTGTCTGTAATGGCAGGGTAGAGAAGTTGTAACGGAGACTGTCACAGCAGTTTGAACCTTGAGGCCATTTCAAATTTCAATTCTTTATCTTTTCAGGCATTATATTTTTCATTATTCCATGTATTACATTGTCTCAATTCTATTTTTGAAATACTTATCAGACATGTATTGGAGGCTCTTAATGATCTCACACATCTCTTAAATGTGCTTTCATCTCTCTTCAATGTGTTAAATTAATTGATTCATCTTCCCAATCACCAATTTTCCAATTGTGTGAGCCTAGAGTTTATTTTGGTAAGTTTTTCATTTCAATTACCATATTTCTAATTTCAAATATTTCCCCTTCGTTCTCCTTCCTTTTTGTTTCATTTCTGTACGTTTCTCCTAATTTGTCATTTTATCTTATATTATTCCTTTATCACTTTGAGGGTCCCAAATATACTTATTTCTTCAAATTCTATTTTAATATATATGACTTATACCTTATGATAAGTGTTATTGGCTGTCTCTTACTAATAATTACCCGTATGTGCTTTGGAATTTTGTCCAGTAGTTTCACCTTCATTGGGGGGTTTGTCTTTCTTTCTCTCTATTCTTTCTTCATTGAGAAGTTCTGTGGTTGCACCCACTGACTCCCAGGGCCCTGAATCCAGAATCTTGTTGAGTATTTATGACTCGGATCAGCTTAGTTCAAGTCCTGGTTGCCAGGAAGTATCTGCTTCCTCCTTTGCCCCTAGTTAAACAGTTTCAGAGAAGACACACTCCAGGCAGCAATGAGCGGTAACTCTTCCTTCGGCTTCCAGGGAGCTGAGGGAACGCACTCACAGAGCACACTGCCCACTGAGGTTGAATTCTCAGGGGCCTCTGCCTTCCAGACCCAGTTCTGCAGCTTCAGCTTCATGTTTTTTGAAAGTTTATTTGTATTGAGATATAACGACATACAACTTGGTATAAGTTCAGGGTGTACAATGTGTTGATCTTTTCAGCTTCTTGGTTTTGGTACCATTCCTGCCAATGTTTGCCACCTGCAGATGTTTACCAGCATTGGATCAATTTTTTTTAAAGATTTTATTTATTTGCTTGAGAGAGAGTGACAGAGATAGCGAGAGAGAGCATGAACGGGGAGTAGAGGGAGAAGCAGGCTCCCCGCTGAGCAGGGAGCCCGACGTGGGGCTCAATCCCAGGACCCTGGGATCATGACCTGAGCTGAAGGCAGACGTTTGACTGACTGAGCCACCCAGGCACCCCTTGATCAATTTTCTATTTTACCTATCACGGCTATGAACTAGAAAAGATCTCAAAACATGAATTGAGAAGGTCATCTTGCTTGGAAGTTCAGATATGAATGTGTGTGTGTGTTTAATAAAAGCGGGGGAGTCTTGAACATATTTCTAAGCCGAGGGAAAGCGCTTAGAAGAAAGTGTCTTCCAGAGAGGAAGACACTGAACACATATGCAGGAGAGATAAAGCGGAGGGGTTGGTTTGACCTAAGTTCCAGAGATAAATGGATCAATGGATGAGAGGATGACCTTCCAAAATAGGAGGCTCGCAGAGAATGACATGGGTTTGTAGACAGCAAGGATGCTTGTGACCTATGATGTCTCACTTCTCTGTGAAATTTAAATCAATGCAATTTTCAGGGAGCGTGGGGAGGAGGAAGCTTGAAGAGCCAACATAGGGTTTGTGGAACAGGCATCCAGTCTAAGCGGCAGGCCACAGCTTCTTCATCTAGGAAATCTGGGAATGAAACTGCATAATTGCTCGTGTCTCAAAGCAACTTGGAAATGCGATGATTCTCCATTAAAGGCTCGTTTGTCAGTAGCCTCTCTTTTCCTGATTATTCATTGCCTTTTCTGGTTTGACAGTGTTACTTCTTCACATTCAATGTCATCTTTGAAATAAAATTTTGTTACAGCGTTGCTTCCACATGAAAATAATGAAACCGATCAAACAGCTTTTTAAATGTTTTAAAAATCGTGCTGTAGCGAAAGGATTTTTGTTTAATGAGGCAAATTTCATTCAATACCATCCATAAACATAGAGCGATGTATGTATCCATAGTTCTGACAGGCTTTAATTCAATCTCAGGAATGTTTTTAAAATATCCAACTGAGAACTCAGGAGGAAAATGTCAAATCTCCGGATTGCATGAAAGGCACCAAACGGCTCATATGACTTGCTCATCATAAAAAACGCAGTGTTTACTCAAATACTCAGAGTTATCTAAGCATGCGTTAAGCCTCATAATTTAAAATCTAGTTTGAAATAGCTGAGAAATTGCAGACGGTCATTTCACTATTGCAAGCGGGAGTACTAACCACTCAACATCAGCTGAAATCTGAAAACTAATTCATCGGGGGATACGTCTACAAAGGGTCAAGAAAGGCTGTTGGTCTCCAATAGACTTTCTGCACTGGTTGATTTTTATATAATTAACTTGATGTTATCTGCTTGGGAAGATAAAAATTAAAATCGCCAAGTGTAAAATAGAGTCCCAAATCTATATTTAAACCATTGATTTCAACGGTTTTAACTACCAAACGTTTGCCAAATAAGTTGCTCATAATTTCTTCCTCTTTTCTAGTGGAAGTCCTAGTCAAAACTAAAGTAATTTGAAAGCACTCAGCAAGAGGAAGGAAGTGGAGCAGGCTTACCCGGTCTCTGCTTTTGTCTTTTTATTCGTGTGTGCGATAATTAATCCGATACTGTTAGCAATTTCACTCCTAAATAACAAATTATTCTCTGATGTCCTGGCTACCGCAGCCAGTTTCTAAAACATGAGGCTTAAAGTCTTTGTACAAGATTGTCTCCTTATTTAAATGTATACTGTT
The DNA here is from genome assembly GCF_009762305.2 of Zalophus californianus. Lineage (NCBI taxonomy): Eukaryota > Metazoa > Chordata > Mammalia > Carnivora > Otariidae > Zalophus > Zalophus californianus. Next base: position 117,655,815 of record NC_045612.1, on the reverse strand, counting down.
CTCTGCAGTGTAAGGCGAAGAGTAGCCATTTCTCCTTTTGTTAATTGCTAAGTTCCCGGGGCACTTGCCCCCGAAGAAGCAGGAGCAGCTCCCCAGCTCAGGCTTAGTCAGCAATCTGGGCCAAGTGTGACTAAAATGGCAGGCAAGACGCTTGGAAAGGTATGGTGGCTGGGTTTGTAGGAGGGATTTGGAAGTGTCCGTGTTGTGGGGAAACCAAAGGCCTCCTGTACGCCTGATAATTTAAATTCTAAATTTCCATCCCCCCTCCTCCTCAAAAATATCTAGTCAAGTAACACATTCAAAGATCAAACAGAGCCATGATTTGGGGATATCAAGAAGCCACACTGAAAAGAACAGCGGGAGGGTCACTTTGGTTGGGAACGTTGCTGATGGGATTGTAAAATGGTGCTGCCCTTTGGAAAAGAGTTCAGCAGTTCTTTAAAAAGTTAAACATAAACTGACCATACAACCAACCCATTCCACTCCTAGGTATTTCACCAGGAGACAGAAAATAGATTATTGGCCACCCAGGGCTGGGAGTGGAAATGAGGGTTAATTATAAAAGGGCACAAGGGATCTTACATAGATGATGGCTGCACAACTCAGTAAGTTTCCTAAAAATCATCGATTTACTTAAAACAGGTGAATGGATAAGTTTTAGGGTATGTAGATTGTCCATCACCATAACTGTCTCAAACCAAAAAGAGGAAGGATTGAAAGCTTCAAGGCCAGGCTACTTGTACCAGTTCAGGAGGCAGTGGAAAACACTGGAGAGCTGAATATTACTGGACATTCATTTCACTGGTTTGCTCTTTTGTTCATTTCTTCTTGCTCTGGCCTTGGTCCACGCTGTTCCCTCTGCTTGGGAGTGCCCTCCACTCTCTGTCCAGGTAAGCCTTTCTTAGCCAAGTGTTACCTTCTTAGGGAAACCTCCCCCACAACCCCCTCCCACCTGGGTCTGGTCCCTAGGTCACATGGATTCACAGCACCCCATTTTTCCCCTTCCCAGCGCTTATCACCACGGACACTAACGAATTATTTGTCATTACTTGCTTAGTGTTTGTCTTCCCCACTGGGTTGTAAGGGCTACTGCAGCAGTAATGAGATGTCTTATTCATATAGCAATAGTAAGAGCTAAATAAAGATTTATTAAATATATGAAAAAAATTGATTCATCAAATGCTAGAGAAAATCTAACACTGAGATTATTCATTTGTTCAAACTACGTCACTTATCTTTCAAGTATCTTCCTCCAGGTGTCCTCTTTCCAAGTCCAAATCCAATGCCGCTTCCTCCATCAAGCTTTATATGATGCCCCTAACTTAGACTCTATGATTTATGAACATGTTGCATTTCCCTTACTAGACTGTGATCTCCTTGAAGGTAGAATACATGTCTGTTTCGTCCTTTTTACACGATAAGCACTTAGTACATATGTGAGGAAGAAACTGATGAGTAATAAATACATACATGCATTTGACAAAGAGCAATCAGACCCAGGTTTGTGTGGTCTGTTTAATGTTTGGTAATAGAGTAGTGCTTCTCAAAGTTTTATGTGTATACAAATCACCCAGTCATCTTGTTAGAATGCGGATCCTGATGCGGGTTTGGGGCGAGACCTAGGATGTTGCATTTATTTATATATATATGTGTATATATATATATATATATATATATATATATATACACACACACACACATTTTATATATATAAAATATAAAATATATACAAAATATAAAATTATATATATATTATTTATTTATTTGACAGAGAGAGAGTGAGATCACAAGCAGGGGGAGAGGCAGAGGGAGAGGGAGAAGCGGGCTCCCAGCTGAACATGGAGCCCAATGTGGGGCTCAATCCCAGGACCCTAGGATCATGACCTGAGCCGAAGGCAGACGCTTAATGACTGAGCCACCCAGGTACCCCAGGATGCTGCATTTCTAACAAGCTCCCGGGTGATGGTGGTCCTGCTGTTTGGCTGAGCATACTTGGAGAAGTAAGGGTTTGTAGCAGCGGTTCTCAATCTTGGCTTCGCCTTGAACCTACCGGGGAAGAAGCTTCAAAGAAATACTGATGCTTTGGGATCCCATCCTCAGAGGTTCATATCTTATGGGTCTGGGCCGCAGCTTTGTCATCAGGATTTTTTTTTTTTAAACTTTCCAAGTGTTTGCTAGTCTTCAGGGAAGATGGGCGGGAGATATATAGGAATTCTCCATACTACCTTTGAAACTTTTCTGTAAATCTAAGACTACTTCAAAATAAAAAGTTTATTTGAAAAAAATCTTCCCAAGTGATTTTGGGGCATCTGGGTGGCTCAGTCAGATAAGCGGCCGACTCTTGATTTCAGCTCAGGTCATGACCTCAGGGTTGTGAGATCAAGCCCCAGGATGGGCTCCACACTCAGCAGGGAGTGTGCTTCTCTCCCCTCCCCCCTCCCCACCTCGTGCTCTCTCCCTCTCTCAAATAAATCTTAAAAAAAAAAACTTCCCAAGTGATTTTAATGAGAATCACTCACTTGGGGGATGGTGCATGCTGGTGTACATCGAAAGACCTTGGTTAGTGCCTGAGCTATGTACAAGTCCATTCAGCAGGGAATAAATGGTAGACGCATGCTGAGAAATAATCTTATTCTTTAAACCCTTTTGGGTTACACCTTGGATTCAAAATACTTGTGTAAGTATCTTGCTTAACTGGATTTCCAAAGCCTTTCTTAACTCAAGTCAGCTGATTGATTGATGGTGGACCAGTTCCCAACCTGTATGACTTTTTCAAGATTGAAGACCAACAATAACGTTTTCCAGGCCAAAGAGCATGAGGAGGTCAGCTGCCTTTCTTGAGACCAGGCTAAATGACAGAATAAATTGCTTCTCAAATTTCCAAGGACTCAAAACAACCCATTTCTCAAAACAGAAATAAAAATAATAGGCAGTGCTTCGACCTACTGGAATTCAACAGGGAAGTGTAAATTAGAGTCCTTTCACAAGGCAGTCCATAAAGTACTTGAAAGAAAACATAGATGAGGAGTATAAACATGGATGCCTAGGCTGCAGGAACAGGGCTTGGAGTACACGGCAGGGCTCAGATCCCGGCTCCGAGCTCTCAGACTTTTGGCAAGCAATTTCGGAGTGGGGTTGCTGACTACTTTCTTCAAAGCGCCAGGAAAAGCTTTTCTTGGGCCATCCAGTCCCATGCTATTAGGAATCCTCCTGTCCTAGATAGGGAAGACCAATTTTGCAAAATTCCTCTCTGGACCTTTTGAGAATGCAGAGTCTAAGCCTGGGATTCCAACCTCTTAAAAACTTAAAAAAAAAGTTATTTTGTCAACCATGTTGGCAGTTATCTTCAGGAAGCTCGGTAATAAGGAGGTGGAGTGAACAGAATTTATATATCGGGAAAAATCCAGAAGCTTCTGGGTGAGCTATGGAGGGAACACATTTCACGCGACTCTCCCTAGATTTGCTCAGAGATTTACAAGTGTTGCCTGGGGACACAGTTCTATTACTTGCCCCTGGAGGTCGGGGGCATTGAAGCAGTCAGCAATTTCCCTTTGCAGTGGGTTTGGGGAGATGGATCATGTTGCAACAAATAATTCTGCGTTCCCTCCGCCTCTTAGTCACTTCTGTTTTGCGGCAAGAGCATTTGGCATTTCAATTCCAACAAAATGTTTAAAGCTTAGCCAAAACCACCGAATTGTTCCTGGTTTGGGGTCCAGGTGGCACACTCATGCTCCCAGCTGTCTTCCACGAAGACTGTTCCCCCTGCCCCTCGAGTCCCTGGGCCATGTTACCCTGCTGAGGCCAAATGAAGTTTTCTGCCTTTGCCTCCCGTAGCTCCCAAGTGAAAATTCCCTGAAGGGAAGCTTTGCCTAATATCCATAAACCACAGCTAACGAGAGGGGAACACATGGATTTGAGTTGTTCACGACTGGTTTTTAATGGAACAGCACTCTGGAAAACATGTTGGCAATTTCTGACAAAGTTCAGCAGACACTCACCATATGACCCAGCAGCCACATTCCTGGGAATTTACCCTTGATAAAGGAGGACTTATGTTCACCCCAAACCCTTTACACTAATGTTTACAATAGCTTTCTTCATTAATAGTCCCCAAACTGGAAACCCATTATGTCATTCAGTGGGTGGGTGGTTAAGCAAACTGCTCCATCCATCCTGTGAAATGCCACTCAGCAAGAACACCGAACGATCCAGTGCGTGCAGCAACTCGGATGGGTCCGCAGGGCATCAGCAGTGGAAGAAGCCAATCTCAAGAGGTTACCTACTGTGTGACTCCATTTATGACATTCTCAAAAAACCCAAATGATAGAGCTGGAAGACAGATCAGAGGCTGCCAGAGCTTGGTGGAAAGGAGAGCATAAATGAATGTTTCCCTATGCTGATTACGGCGCTGGTTACACAAATCTCTACCGTGTGTGAAAATTCATGGACCTGCCCGCCAAAGGGAAAAAAACGTTAGTGACTTTAAAACATAAAGTAAGCAGCCTTTGAATCAAGGCACTGCTCCTTTTTAGCTATGTGATTGAGGGTCAATTATTCAGCTTCCTTAAGGCTTGGTTTCCTTTCCTCATTTTATGGCTGGCGATGCTCCCGGTGCCCACCTCAGCGAGCTGATGGGGAGATTACACGAGGTCCGATGGGGGAAAGGGGCAGGCACAGAGTACGTGTTTAGCAAAGTTAATACCCTTTCTTTCCTTTCTTGGGGGTTGAGGCGGGGGGACTGGTCCTGTGCTGCAGGTCAGAGGTCTGTGTCTTCTGGCCCCTCATCTCCCTCAGTAACCAGAGGTGAGTCTGACAAGAGCAAGATGGTGCAACCTCAATCACAGTAAATAAAAACTGAAGAGAAAAACTTTTCCAGGGTAAAGCAAGGACAAGCTTTTTCGTCTTCTTTTTTAACATTTCTTGGAAGTGTTTTCAGATGAAAGGCCAATTTCCAAAGTAATCTGCTCAGGCTTTACATACATCTTTATAGATGGGTGAAGAAACAGACAACCCACTTCTTAAACCTTTGTGTTCTGTTATTGGGGTCTGGCCTTACCTAGAATAGATGGTACCTAATGGAACGGGGTGCACCAACTGAGGGCGGGGAGGAGAATGCAGGCTTGCTAGTAATTACTGCTGGAGCTGCTCAGAGGGAGCCGAGGGCCTGGTCCTGCTTCTCTGAAATCCAGGAACCTGGCCATCTGGGGGCCTCCTGCTCTTGGTGGCTCTTTGACTTATGTAGTTCTGTGTTGAAATGTATACATATGAAAAGCCTAGGGTGTTTAATTAAACTTGACTAAGGAAAGGAATCGCAAACACAGGGAAATCGTGTGTGTGTTTGCATGTACTCACAAGCACACACACGCGTGCATGTATTTCTGTGTGTGTGCATAGCCGTCTGGGTATTTTAGGGGGATACTGGAGGACTAAGATGCCTGGGACCGCCACATCCTCCAGTTTGATGAATCCTGTGGATGGTTTTCTTCCCCACCAAATGGGGAGATTTGGGGAGATGTCTATGCCCCCCTTTACATTTTTTAAGTCTAAATATTAAAAAAAATTCTTTTATAAAATTCAGTTTAGTTAACATCCCCCTTTACATATTTTATTTTTAAGTAGGCTCCACACCCAGCATGGAGCCCAACATGGGGCTTGAACTCATGACCCTGAGATCAAGACCTGAGCTGAGATCAAGAGTTGGACACTTAACCGATGGAGCCACCCAGGCACCACCCCCCTTTACATGTTTTAAATCCAGGCTCTACTCAAATGCCTCTGCTCCCATCTGATGTAACTGTGCTTAGGAAATGTGGGGCAGATGAATGTGAGATGGACTTGAGTGGCAAGACTCAAAAGGGTGCTCTGAATAACCCCAAGAGTATATATTCCTGAGGTCTGTTACAGTTTCTTTATCACTGATCTCAAAGATCAAGGGCCCAATGTGTAAGGAAACAACTCAAAGCCTTCACGGTAATTAGGTTATTGTTAAAAACAACTTCACAGCTGCCCCCCAAAAGGGAGAAGTATCTAAGCCCTCCTGATGTTGGGCCAAGTGGCCTGCTCTGACCAGTGGGACATTACAAGATATGACGCAGAGTACTGAAATGTGCTCACGAGTGTACACTTCTACATTTCTGCCATCACAAGTACCTGCCCCTGCTAGCCCACTGATCCAAGGAGGATGAGAGACAGGCGGGGCAGACCCACACTCAACCGATGGCTTGAGCCTCGATCCTGACTCCCAGCTGACCCACAGCAACACAAGTGAGAATAGATTTTTGAAGCCACTGAAGTTTGGACTGGTTTGTTACACAGCGTTATTGTGGCACAGCTAACTGCTACAGCCCTGTTTCAGCCTAAGTGTACCACAATCCGTTGGATGGGCAGAGAATCTTTATGTAAAACTTCATGTCTTTTTGGCAAGGCACCCCACTATACTGCTGGCAGTCAGCCCAGTGTGCCCCACTTTTCCCTTCTTCTAACGATGCAATGGTCTCACATCAACATCTATGGCTCTCCTTCTCTTCCTTGCCAATATTCTCTGCACCATCGAAGATGCCCAATGATACCCAGTCTTGCTGTGAGGGTGTAGTTATGAACCAAGCACACCACTGCAAAGTCTGTGTTTACTTTTTCATCCCACTCTTCTTTTTGAGGAATCTTTTTTTTTTAAAGATTTTATTTATTTATTTGAGAGAGAGAGAATGAGAGCCAGAGAGCACGAGAGGGAGGAGGGTCGGAGGAAGAAGCAGACTCCCCGCCGAGCAGGGAGCCCGATGTGGGACTCGATCCCGAGACTCCAGGGTCATGACCTGAGCTGAAGGCAGTCGCTTAACCAACTGAGCCACCCAGGCGCCCCTTTTTGAGGCATCTTAACTTAGGATGAATTCAGGGCATTCACCCAGTCAAAATTACACCCTTCCTAACTCTCTGCAGAATGGAACCGTAAGCAGCAACAAAATATTTGCCATAGCAATATCCCGCAAATGTCATTATCTCTCTCCAGAAACAATTTTAGCCAAACCTAGATTTCAGGAAAGCAATACTTTTCTCAAACATGTGAGTGTTATAATTATTTAGGTAACAATGAACAACAACCAAAAAAAAAAAGACTCCTAAAAATTTACATTATTACCTACAGTTCCAGGCCTTAAAATTATCCTTCCCACAGGCCAAACTGAACTCGGTTGTTGGTAAGACATGAAAATAACTAAGACATCTTTATTTCATAAAAATATCATTTCTACTCATGTGCCTGGCACATGATAGACATTCCACAAATACTTACTGAACTGAATGTACAGCTGTTCTTTTTCCAGGGAAAAGGAGCCTACTCTTGAACAGCAGAAATAAACTTAATTGTCTTCCTTCAGCGACTCTACCCCAGTATCCAACCATGGTTGTTTCCCATCTCAAAGATATGTTCAAAAACATTTAGAAGCAATCAGAGTTGTGTTAGTCATTAATACTGTTCACCAAATATTTCCAGCTTTCTATCTTCTGAGCACATGGAAGGACTGCACTTTCTGGCGCCTTGTGGTTCGATGGAGCAATGGGTCAAGGGGCTGTGACCAGAAGTGACATGTATCACTTCCAGGCCAGAACATTTAATTGCCAAGGCAAGACTCTTCAGGGCTCTCCTGCCCTCTGTCGCAGCGGTTAATGACATTCAAGATGTGGAGGCTCAGCCAGTTTCATCCTGAACTAACCAGGATGGTCCTTTGGTATGAGCAATAAATAAACCTGTTTCTGAGTTGCCCTGATCTGGGGGGTGCTTATCATTGCAACAAATCCTGGCCTATGCTGACTGATAAAGTATCCAACCAGAGTACTTTGCCATAATCTACCACCAATCACCAGATGAAAACATGGACAGCACTTCTCAGGGATCTCAAAGGTGAAGGAAATCATCAAGATGTCTGTGTTTTATCCAGAGTTACCATGTGGCCCAATGCTGTTCTGCCTCTGTCTCTCTCTGTGACCACTAGGCTAGAATATGGGCGAAAGGGGCTTCCTTCTGTAACTGGCTCCTAGCAGTGAACACCTTACAGGAGGGCTTGTGGCTAAAAGGACACCGCAGGGTTCTTTGATAACGCCATGTGAACCCTCTCTAATCCCCAGAGGCAAACCGTACAGGGTCAATCTACTGCCTTATCAAAAATGCTTCCGAATGTAAACAATTGAAATCAGACAAGCCATGGTGAGAGTAGATGTTGGAGATTACTTAATGCAGTGGTTTATAAGCTGCGTATCTCAAAATCCCAGAGGCCATGTCCATCAGTCAGTCCACACACACTTTTTTTAGTATCTACTCTCTCACGGGCTTTGTAGTAGGTGACTGAGACGCCAAAGCACATAATGCAGAGTTCCCATGCTCAGGGCACCCTACAGGTGGTAAGAAGGACACGCCGCAGGTGCACTGGAATGGCTGCCGTTGGGGCAGAGGAACTCCGGCTGGGGCCGGAGCAGGGGCGCATGCCCAACGCCAAGGAGCATAAGCAACTTCTTAAAATGAAGGAGGAAAGAAAGAAAAAAAAGAGACAAGTTCCTGTTCTTAAAAAGCTTTCCTTCTAGTGGAGGATGACAAAGCACTAAACTTAAACACAAATTAAAAATTTCAAGTACTGATACATACAACGCAGAGGATAAAATCATGTAATGATATAGATCAGGGTTGGCAAACTATGATCCGTGGGCCAAATCCAGCCTACAGCCTATTTTACTATGGCCCATGAGCTAAGAATTATTTTTTTGTAATTTTAAGTGGTTGAAACAAATGAAGAGGAGGATTACTTCACAACGCACGAAAATGATATGCAATTCAAATTTCAGTATCGATAAAGTTTTATTGGAACACAGCCACACCCTATATGATCTGCCCTGGCTACTTTGCCAACCTCAATAACTGTGGCTCTGGCGCCCCCTCCCTCCCTATTCCAGCTTCACTGGCCCCCTGGCTACGACCCAAACCCCCAAGCCACCTCCCTGCCCTCCCCATGGCCAGTGCACAATGGTTGCCTCGGCCCCCCTCACTTCCTTCAGGGCTCTGCACAAGTGAAATCAAATCTGAGAAGTCTCCCCCACCCATCACTCTGTGTCTCCCCCTCCTGCCTGATTTTCTCCATGGCATGACCCCTGACAGGTGCTACTGCCTGCCTCTCCCCGCCATTGGAATGTAAGTTCCAGGAGAGTCGAAACACTGTCCTCCTTCCTGTTGCATTTCCAGCACTGACATCAGTGCCCATTGTAGGCGCTCAACAACTGAGCGAATGAACTGTCGAACACAGTTAAGTTCTAACACGAGGCAAGGGAGATATTTTACCAACTGGGACCTTACGATTGGTCAAATCTTTCACGATGCAGGGAGGCCTCAGTGTGTCTTTGCTTTATAAGGTCCTAGTATCTTGCTAGAGATTGTAAGAATTTGTGCCAAGAGAGAAAAAACTGGACTTTGCATGGAAGCCACCTAAGAAGAAAAGTCTCCTCGCCTCTCATCTCAATGACATTCCCAATTATGTATAGTTTCCCATCCTCTCTGCTAATCTCGAGTGGTAGGAAAGAGTTAAATTTAGAAATGTGCTCAGAAACAAGGTTACTGTCATGTGTGTCCCTATTTCTCTAGGACCTCCAGCCAATTGTGGTAGTGATAAATGTGTCCAGGAGTTCCAGATCTTACGTCAGGCTCTACATGGAAGCGTTCATGTGTCCAAATACTCTATTTTCATCCCATAAACTATGTTTTATAAGCTGCTCCCAAAAGGGGTTCCATAATGGAACTCGTTCAACATTTAGCATTACTGGTATTTTTTTTCCTAGTGCTCGTAGGGGCCTACAATGAAGGTCTATCCACAAGTCCAAATCAGGATTTTTAAATGAAAAAATAAGTCATACAAGGCAGATGTAAGATACGGTGGGTTCTACTGTATCCCGAATACCAATAACATGCTATGGTGATATAAAAGCTTCAACCACCAGTTAAAAGTGACTGACTAGGGTAGAACAGATCTGTGTATAGAAGCATGTAATTCAACAGTTAGCTACAGGGTCATAAATGAAGAAGTTAATAGAAAACATTTCAAATGTCTTTTGTGCCAAGGACTGTGCCTGATCAAAAAGTGAACAAGAACTCATTGGGCCATGTGACTAGCAACAGAGTGAATGGACTTCCCCGGTGAATGACTTAGGAAGTAAAAAGAGGGAGGGGAAAGGAGGGTCTGCTTCCCGGAGTGAAATAAGCAAGGTGCCCTCAGTTCTTGTTATTCAATTCACTCTAGAGTCTATTTCAGGAGAAGGCACGTGACACCAAGTTTATGAAGTCTTGTCGGCCATGGGACTTCTCATGAAAGTTAAGACGTTCCAGTGGGTCTTGGTATCACATACAGTTTGAATGGCTCCAACACCCAGCAACATTCATCCACCAGTGAAGAAAGGGGGGGCTAGAAGGTGGTGTGGAGGAGAAGGAAACCAATTTTGCCAGAAAAGAGTTGGGGAAGCCTACCATAACCTGCTGCAGTTATTCCTTCATCACTCTAGTGGTATGTTTGCATCAGTGACTTTGAAAAGATTTATGGAGGCTGGCTTCGTAGGAGTGCTCAAGGAGATGCCAGGATTCCCGATGACAAGAACTGCTTATCAAATAAACCAGACAGTGCTGGCCAGCCAGTCAGTGTGAACAACTGGACAGTGAAATTATAGGTAATTATGACCAAATGCCCAGAATGTGAACACTATGGTACTCAGGGCTGTCACATACAGATGTGAGTCTATGTAAAGCTTCCTAGAGTTGGGCAGTGCACATCCTGTGCAACTATATAGGACTATCCCAACTGTAGAAAAAAATCTGGAGAAAACAGACACCAATAAATCCCATATCTAGATGGTTAATCTGATTATATCAGTGAGCCAAGATCAGGCACTGGGTTAACCCTGTTTCTAGAAGAAAATGTGTTCTGCTTAGATTGAGAAACTTAGCAGCTAAACAGTATATACAGATTTGAGTTGAGATTTTCAAACAGAATTATCTCAGTTCACAAAGTCCATGCACTGCTGACCCCAAACAGCTCTCCTAAGTACAAGTGGCAAGACTAATGAAATTAGGATGCCTCACACTCCAGTGGCATTAAGTGCAATCGTCTGGGGTATCAGTAGCTGGATGCATGGTTGTTGCAGAAAAAAATATTCACAGACTCGTATAATTAGGGTAGAGGCAACGTTAGTCTAACCTGAAGACAAGGACAATGTTCAAGGACAGAAAGTGAGGACTGTAAGGGAAGGGCAACCTAGGGAACAGAATCGGCATTGCCATCCATTTAGGAACAGAGCGGGCTAGAAGACAGGAGGGTGGAGAAAAGAACACATTCATGGACCTACGACTAAGGAAGACGCTGAAAATGTCTAACAATAAATAGAACATTTTTATCCCCCAAAGCAAAAAAATAAATTCATATCCCAGTGTTCATTACCATCTCGAATACACTTCCGTACTAAATTTTCATTTACACAAGAACATTAAGAAGCATATTTCTTCTTAGATTTTCTCTTAAGAAAAAGGGGGTAAAGGAAAAGTCTAATAACCAATATGGTGCAGCTCCTTATCCCTCACACTACCCAGTCACATCTATGCTAAAACTTCTGCTTACTCTAGGCACCCCCGCCCTTCATATCGGAAACATTTAATTTAGCTAGGGGTTGGGTAGACAGAAGCGCAATATATGTGGCTTCACTTTTTAAAGGAAACTCAGACATATGTGAAAAAATTGCTAATAGTGTATTACTAAGCATATAATGCTGCATCTTCCATGTGTAAGGACATGTCTTCTGTCACATGCAAATTCAAACACTTTCTTCCACCGTCCCACGAAATAAGTTCATGTGTGATCAGTACATCTGAAACACTTAAAACCTCACCATGCCTAGGACACCTAAAGAATTCTTGGTGTCTGAGCGCTTTAAAAGAGCGGAAGAACCTCAAGCATATTACTTCTTTCCAACAATTCAAAATCTCCTCTTGTGCTGTCCAATGCAGTAACGTTCAAAGTCAAATGGAAACATTTTTTTAAATCCATGCACAACACTGGAGAGGAAAAAAAAAAAAAAGCTTCCATGAACCCAGCACATCTAAAGGATTCCTGAGTTTCATGGACTTCAAAAAAGCTGAACAGCCTGAGAAGTCTTATTTGCTTCGAACAAGTCCAATTTTTCCCCCTGTCACCTAGGCTCAACAGTGGATTCCTCTCTGCCTACCATCTGGCATCGAGATGCAGCCCACATGCCAGTGGCAATGAGGGGGAGCCGAACAGCAGCTGTGGGTTCTCCGGAGTGCATTTGGAATTTGGGAAGCTAGATTTTCTTTTCCTTTTTTTTTTTTAGAAAGACTTGAGTAGACTGCCAGACAAGGTGGCTGTCCCCCAGCACAGTGTTCAACCTTTACAGACAAACTGTGTGTGTGTTTAGGCAGTGTATGTACATCTGTACTCCACATGGAATGAGAGGAAGACTTGTTCACCCCAAGGACCAATCTTCTCCTGTTGGGGGCGATATCACCCCTGTTGAAAATGCATGTCCTAACAACAGCTACAAAACCTCAAGTTCACATCTGACTGTCTGCTCGCAGCCAGAAATTCCTTAATCAGTAACAATTCAGCACCGCTTCCATCAAAACAATTAAATCCAAATCATTTTCAAAATAAAGAGCTGAAGAAAACAGTATAATCTACAAAATACATGAAACTGGGCGAAATATTGCTCGCCAAGTAACATCCCAGTTAATTCTTTTGCATTACTCTCAACTCATCCGGCTCCGAGGCTTGCCCATAGAACCAAGGATTCAATTACTGTTGAATTTTACACATTTCAAAAAGCCAAAAACCAAACCACTTCCAAGAAGACATTTTTCTAGATGGTAGCCATGGGTATTTTGGAAAACCAGAGAGAAACCATCTGGAGAAAGTATTGCAGTTTGCGATTTACAAAAGAAATTAAACTAACTAAACTAACGTTTGCTGCTTACAAACAATGTGAATAAATGGCCCACACAGTTATCCGTGTCCCAAAAACAAATCAGTGTTTCATTAGAAAATCACTGTGCCATCTGCATATATAATTAAGGAGAAACTTAGCCATCTGAAAAGTGCCCAGAAGGCTCATTCAGGTTCTATTACATCTCCAAAAAAACAAAAAACAAAAAATAAAAAAAAACCCCAGCATTTTCAAACACACATGGCAAGAATCTTAGTAAGCCTAAGAACCAGAATACTCATTAACCAATGCAAGATATAGCCTGTCCACTACTAGGAGTGTTTTATATTGTCTGGAAAATGGGGGGCAAAGAAAGTCCTCTGTATAAGCCAATAAGAAAACTCTGCAGCACATTAAAAATTAAGCCACCTACCTTCACTGGTCCATGTTCATAACTGGAGCCCTGCACCAACTGCAGAGAAGACATCATGAAAACATTCAGCATGGCCCATTGTCTGTACATTTTGAGTATTTTAATATCCACTGGTTTACCAAGCAGTTGACATCAGGCAGCGAGAGCAAACTGTTTCAAAAGGCATTCTCCAGAAGGAAAGTTTGAAACCCCAAGACTTCACATGGAAAAAAACAAATAATCAGTTGTGATCAAAATCCAATGAAATGACTTCAATTAGTCAAGGAACGTTTTTGCTCAATCTTATGCGGGGAGAGAGATGAAAAAAAAATTTAAATGCTCTCATGCTCCAAAAATAATCAGGAGGTGGACATGACTTGCACTTGACATGGAAAAGCACTTGAAATTCACCTCACGACCAGCAAATTAAAAAAAAAAAAAAAATCCCTCCACCCTATGCCCCAGGTTCTAGCTTCTTTGTGAGGAGGTGGTGTGGTCACCAATGTCAGCAGCCACAGAAGGCTGGAACCCAATTCTGGATTCAAACTTTTTTCGCAACCCTCATGAAGGTTGAGGAAGCATGTGTCTTAAATCTGACAGAGATTTTGGCAGAAAACGCAGGGAAGTCTTGGCTGTAATCCTGTCGCGTCCCTACCAATAGCACGGCCGGTTTAAAAACTGACTCAGACCCTCAGGACTGCTGTTATTTTAACACAGATAACCTGTAATGTGAAACCCCAGCACACAGGCATGAATGTTGCATGGAAATTGCATTGCCCAGGAAGGGACCTCGGATGCTCACACTTCGACTGCCAGGGACACGCAGAAAGCAATCACATATGCTTACAAAACTCATCCGTGTGCAAAAATCACAAAACATTCATATACACATGAAAAGGGAAACATACACAGAATGATTTGTTTAAACAGAAACTTAGTAACTTAGATCAAAATGAAGAACACTGATTTTTAAAGCAACAATTAGGTTTATTTGCATGGACCAGGAAATATCTCGTGTGCATTGCTATAAAAACCGTGTTATCACTTTAGAAGCATCAGCTCAGTCAGCTTTGGAAACTCAATGTGCTGAATGGACGGATGCGACCACGGGCAAAATTCTAGAAAGCACGGAGACCTGGTCTGGTGCTCTTCACTAGTTTCCAATCTTTGATTTCCAGGTTTGGGCTCTTTCAAACCCATTTTTCGCATTTCTGAAATCAAGAATGGCCTGAGAAATCTCTTCATTGGTGTTCATCACAAATGGACCTAGGGCAGAAAGAGACATTCTGAAAGTTCTGGGTGATGATATTTTCTTCTATTACTAGAAACGATATATATTTCTGGAGTTCTTAATCGGAAACCAATCCAGGCATATCTGAGCAGTAAAAGGTGATTTTCACAGCGTCCAATCCCTAAGGACTGTAATACAAGTTTCTTGACTAGTATTGTGTAGGATTATAAAGACCAAACTTCAGATAAACAACTGCATCCCACTCAAGCCTCTGTTGCAAGTTGTCATCGGCAATGATAATCTCTTCATTCAAAACATTCTTGGGCTTGGTCCCATTACAACAATTTTTATAGTTGTGAGTTTTTTCTTCCTTTTTTTTTTTTTTTTACTGAGGGGTAATTGACATACAACATTATGTTGTAGTTTCAGGTGGACAACATAGTGATTCAGTATTTGTATATATTGTGAAATGATCAGCACAGTAAATCTGGTTAACATCTGTCACCACACACAGAATTATTTTTTCTCATGGTAGGAACTTTTAAGATTTCCTGTGGTTGTTAGTTTGACAGCATCAGCTGAGGTCAAGAACTGAACCGATCTGATGCAAAGAATTGGCAAATGTCATAGTTTTGGTGTCTATGCAGTATACAAGGCTGTGCACTTATATGAGGGGTTTGAGTCACTTGAAAATTAGCAGCAACTCATTGGCAATAAACAGGAGATTACAAACATTTTGAGTCAAGAAACCATCACATTTTGGATTCTCTACCGGTTGGCAAACTTTTTCTGTAAAGGGCCAGATGGTATGTATTTTAGATTTTGTGGGTCAAACAGTGTCTGTCTCCACTACTCAATTCTTCTGTTGACATAAGAGTAGACACAGACAATATGAAAGTGAATAGGGATGGCTGTGTTCCAATAAAACTTTATTTATAAAAACGTGCAGTGGGCAGATTTGGCCCACGGGTCACAGCCTGTTGGCGCCTTTGTCTAATTCCTACGTTTGAACTCGGGTTTTGCTCAAAGTGGACGAATTGAGGATGAGGGCACAGTGCTAGAAGGAGAGACTGAAGGGGGGGAAGAATGGCCATGCAGGAAGAGGCCAGACCCCTGTGGGCTTTGGATATGGTCAGTGGGAAGAAGTTCGGGCATAATTCTGCAGGTGATCAAGAGACACTGAAGGGTTCAGCAGACAGTAATGTGATCTGATTTGCAGTTTTTAAAGACTTTGGCACCAGGATAGAGAAGGTATCTGGCCTGTGAGGCTGAGCTGATGGTAGAATTGTTAAGGGCAGCTGAGATACCAGACACAGGAGGCTGTGGGTAGAACAAGGAGTCCAGCTCTGGATATTCTGACATGAAGGAAGTGGAGACAAGAGAACGGCTTCCTGGCAGAGGGGCTTGGTGTGTTGCTGGAAACATGGATCTGGGGCTCATGAGAGAAATTTCATCTGGAGATAGAGACCTGGACTATATCAGGTAGGAAAGAATGACAGAGCTCTCATATGCAAAATCAATCCAAGAGGGCACCCTGGAGAGGTCAACTTTTAAAGGCCACATAGAAGAAAGGGAAATGGAACTCAAAATGAGAGCAGATCCTGGGCCAAGGACTAATTTCTTGCACGTCATAATATCGCTACAGTTTGGACTTGTGGAGCACCTCTCCCATCCCCTGATTATTTTTCTGAGAAAATGGTATACTTCTGGGCTTCCATTTTGACACTTTTCTACAGTATGATGCTCTGCTTCTCAATTTATAATGTGCATGTGAATCACCTGGGAATCTTACTAAAATGCATATTCTGTTTCAGAAGGTCTAGAGTGGAGTCTGAAACCCTGCATTTCTCACTATTCTCCAGTGATGCAGATATTGCTGGTCCGTGGACCACACTCTGAGAAACAAGGGAAGCACTGGAAGCTTGGAGCCTTCCAAAGCCGAGCTGAGGAAGCTTGTCTCTTCGAATCCTTAAGAGGAAGAAGAAAACTAAAACCAGAAAGCATGTTTTTGTTTTTCTTTTCTTCTTTTTTCGGATACTGTATCACTAAATTTATTGTTTTTTGAAATCGAGGTATAATTGACACACATTGTATTAGTCTCAAGATGTACAACATTAATGATTTGATATTTGTACATACCGTGAAATGATCACCACAGTAAGTCTACTTAATATTCATCACCACACAAAGTTACAGATTTTTTTTCTTGTGATGAGAACTTTTTTTTGGGGGGGGGGAGAATGGAGGAGGGCAGGGGCAGAGGGGGAGAGAGAATCTTAAGCAGGTTTCACATCCAGTGCAGAGCCCAACACAGGGCTCGATCTCATGACCCTGAGATCATGACCTGAGCCAAAACCGAGAGTCAGACGCTTAACTGACTGAGCCACCCAGGCGCCCCAGTCTGGTGATGAGAACTTTTAAGATTTATTCCCTTAGCAACTTTCAAATATGCACTACAATATTATTAACTGTAGTCGCCATGCTGCACATTACATCCCCCAGAAAGCATATGTTCTTTAATTGATCAACTGTAAGTGTTACAAACAAGAAAATTATTTGGTAGTCATCAATAATCTCGTAAATACTCTTTCAAACTACAGCTTTCATCTTTTCTCTAGTTAAACCTTTACACTCCCTCCTGAGTAATAAAAATGGTGTGAGTTCAAGCTCTCATTATGTAGAACCCTGGTATAGTGGAGAGCACAAAGCATGGGGTCAGAAGACTAGGGTTCGAATCCCTGCTCCGCTACTAATCATCACTTCCCAACAGAGAAGCCAGAGGGCAGAACGAGGGTCAACCCAACAAGGTGAGAAGCAGAAGGGCAGGGTGGTTGGAAATCAGACCGCCTGACTGTGAATCCAGCTATGTGGCAGTAGACAAGCCAATGAACCTCTGTACCTCCACTTCCTCATCTGTAAAATGGGGATGAGGGTACCAACCTCATAAGGTTATCCTGAAGATGAAATGAATTAATAGATGGAAAGCAGTTTGACCCATCGTAGTAAATCATAAATACTACCCACGTATCTGTTATGTAAATAAATAAAATATGATTTCATTTTCCTCATTTATAAAAAGGGACATGACTACATCGAAGCTAAAGACGTCTCCTATTCCAACATTCTGTGACATTCCATGCTTAATCTGTAGACACATCATTAAGGACACTCCCTGATAAGAAAAACAAGGTCCTTGGCTAGTTCATTAAATTGGTACTGGTTCCCAGGCAGCCAAGAGATGGTTGTGGCTGTCTTTAAACACACACAGGTAAAAGAAAAACTTTCTGGGGTTTAAAAAATAAAAACAAACAAACAAACAAACAAAAAACCCCACAATAAACAAACCAAACAAAATGCTTTGCCTCTCATTAACAGATGTCAAGGCACTTAGCCATCTTGTCTGGTTAATCTGAGTTTGGTCTCCTACTCCTCCACCATCTTGCTCCTCCCTCCTTAATCTGAGTTTGAATGTGCAGGCTTACAATGCAGCGTTCCCAAGATCCAAGCCTCTGAGAGAGGATTCCCCTAACACGAACGGAGGCGCGTCCCCAAGCAGACCCACCCCTTCGGTCTGTCACTTAATTTGTTCGGACTTTCATTTCTCATCATTGGTGCAGAGGCGATTATTAAACTCAAAAGACTTACATCCCACATGTCCTTTTCCCACCTAAATTCTAGCCGCTATGAATAAATATTATGACCCTTCTCAATCTGTCTTCAGGCTTCTTCCAGAAGAACAAATGATTTCAGTGCTCTTCAATCAAGATAAAAGGAAACTAGAACCATGCACCTTTGGAGTGGAAACTGAAGCATGCAAAATGGAGGCCAACCACTGTTGGCTAGGTCAAGTATAATTTAATGTTTTCCCCTCAAGTTATTAATAGAACAAAAACAGTGTTTTTTAAATAATCAGTTGTTCTTGAAATGTATGATCAGCTGGGCTTTTTTCCTGAAATCATTGTGTATACCTGGGAATTCACGCAAGGCAAGGTAATACGATAGGATTTTAAGGCACACTAAATTTCATAATTAGATACGTAGACACGTTTTATAGGCAGTTACCTAAATAAGTTGGCAAAAGAAAATTTTTAATAAAAATGAATATTAAGTTGGATTCTAGGTGCTTGTAGATGTTCCTCATTTAATAAAACAATATTATGAGGAAGTCAAGACAAAGTGAAGTGACTAGTTACTTATTCCAGGAGTTTCTGCCTCCAACTAAAGTCTTATTCCTACTATACCACGGTTCCCTCTATTCATTTTTGTTTTTTAAACAAAGGAGGAGTGACTCAAATATTTTAGAAATTGCCAAAGAGATATTCTTAAGAGGTAACTATTTTTCACTAAAAATACAACGGACTACAAACAGTATTGAAATCACTGTTGTTTTTAGTAAAGATAAAAATGATATTCCAGCAGCAGGCCACAAAACCTTTCTGTAAGTTCAAGTTCCCTATGACAGAATGCAAAACACTACTTCTGTTTCCCTACAGTTCTAAGCTCAATGTCCTACACGTGATAGGTATTCAAGAACTGTTCCTTTAAAAGAAGGAGAGAATGAATATGGAAATAAATGCCATGTATATATCTTCCTCCGATGATGGAACAATGAAACAAAATCCTCGAATTTGTAGGTAAGAAGGACAAAAATCTAGCTATTTCTTCCCCATAATACTATACATGTATACTTTCAAAGAAAAAGAAATCAACCAGGAAAATTGCCATCGTTTGGGGCTTACCATGTTGGACAACTGGTTCTCTTAATGGCTCCCCAGCAATTAGGACGAAGTGGCTTCTCTCAGGATCCTAAAGTTAAGGAAGAAAACATCAAACAATAAACATGCTTTTTTTTTTTAAGATTTAATTTATTTGAGAGAGCATAAGCAAGGGGATGGGCAGAGGGAGAGTGAGAAGCAGGCTCCCTGCTGAGCAGGGAGCCCAACATGGGGCTCGATCCCAGGACCCCAGGATCATGACCTGAGCCAAAGGCAGACACTTAACTGACTGAGCCACCCAGGCAGCACCCTAAACATGCTTATTTCTGAATGTCAAATTAGGAATAATTTGAAGCTGACATGCTGGACAGATGGATGATGTTCCTAATTCTGAATATAAATTCCAGAAATATTTTCTGTCTTAACACTCAATATGGAAACATTTATTCCTTAAGATGATTGGACTTCTCAATCAGCACTCAAGAGTACGTCCAGACCACCAAAAGATTAACCTTCTCAGATAAAGGAGGAGAATGCAAATTAAAAGATTTTCTTTAACCGGAAACACACTTAAGACAAACCATGGGATTTGCTTATCGTATTACAGGGTTTATAATCTCCCATTAGCAATTTTTAAAAGGGAACATTATCTATGCAAATCCAAAAGTAAGGTTTGATTACTTTTGACATTTTTTGCTCTTAATGTAAAATATGACCCAGTAACGTTGCACTAAATGGAACCTTCTAAAAACATCCAGGCGACATCTGCTCAGGTAAATTTCTCTCCAAATGGGTCTTATTATATTAAAGTCTCTAAAAGTTTGTCTTTAGAATTAAGATTTGATTTTTTCCCCAAAACTGGAAGTATGAATTACAATGTCCAGTGCCAGTGTGGATGCAGGAAAAAAGACACGTTTATAGATCATCTGGGAGATTTTAAGCTGCTACAGGAATCCTTCCAGAGAACACTGACAGTATGACTCCGAACCCCCACTATCGCTGATGTCCTGTGACCTGGCAATGCCAGAGAAAGCAGAAGAACCCCCACCACACCTGTGAGAAACAGCAACTGTTGTAAGCCACTAGAGTTTAGGGTGATTTGTTAATCACTAACAGAGAACTGAACGTTATGTAATTCTTTGTAGGCATCTCTTAGGTCTATCTAATTTAGAATAAAATAATAAATAAAGCAATAATGATGAGGAACTTTAGAACAAAGCCTTCAAAAATTGTTTAAAACTTCACCCTATTCTAATAATATAGCATATTTCTTTTTTAAATCTTTCTCCTCTTTAAAAAAGATTTATTTATTGTTATTAGAGAGAGAGAGGCAGCGTACGCAGGAGGAGGGACAGAGGGAGGAGAGAGAGAATCTCAAGCAGACTCCCTGCTGATTGCAGAGCCCTTCCACAACTCTGAGATCATTACCTGAGCCGAAATGGAGAGTTGGACACCCAAGCCATTGAGCCACCCAGGCGCCCCTAATACAGCATTACTTCCAAATATGTGGTAAGATAATTATTCTACATCATATTATCTTTATATACTTCTAATACAAAGCTTATTAAGTAGAAATCATTATAATGTTACTAGTACCAGAAGACTTACCTGGATTCAACAAAAATAAATAATGAATTTTTTAAACTTCCATGTAGTTAAAAAAATCGTATTGTACAGGACTGAAATTGATTTCTCCTTCTGCCTCCAACTTTAAAATATTAGAAGGCACGCTGGGGTAGAACGGTTCCTGCAAAAGTCGTAACTTACTCCCTACAGTTCCAGGGCTGGTGTCATTTAGCACAGCCACCCAGCGGGTGCACTACTCATTTCTTCGTGTTCAAAAAAACATCTCTGTTTAACCATTTCCAGGCTCTACTTATTTATACATCATCACCTCACCTATCCACAACCCAATCTGCTGTCACAGTATGCTAGCATGAACTCACCTGAAAATCAAAAAGCCTAAAAAGGCTTCTGGTAGTTCGCATTTTAAAAACAGATGTCATAAACTCTGTATACTAAAGATTCGTACTTTAAACTAAGTGCAGACACTCAGTCCCTACTTATTCTTGCTTTAGATATCATGCTAACAATTAGGCTTTGTGGTTTTGAGATCTATGAGGGATTCAGAGCCGGAAGACAGAAAAGTAACTACTACAGAGCAATACAAGAAAATAGCTTAAGATCAATGATGGAAATGAAAAAAAAAAAAGACTATGTAGAACAGGCACAGAAGCTTAAAAATTAGTCTACGACCACTTAGTTAAGCCAACAGGCTCTACAGACATCATCATACATTATAGCTCAGGACAATAATTAATACACATGCTGATGATCCAAGGTTATGAACAAGTTAAATTGTGTATAACATACACGAAGCCCACAGGAAAGGGTGGGGTTTCTATGGGAAATGATGTCTTTTTTTCCCAACATCACGTTTAAATGACTAAAAATTCAACTTAAAAAACACAGTTATCAGGAAAGCTTTATTCCCGAATGACTATGGAGTGGTGAAATTTAAGTGTGAATCAAAAGACATTTGAAAGAAAAGTATTTTAGAAAAATAGTTCTGATCATCAGTACTATATCATATATAATTTAATGTGAATGAAGATGTCACTGCATAATGATTTGAGGTGCTTTTTCAGAGATACGCTTGAGTTTTAGGGTCAGCAGGTGGAGGAGAAAGGGTTGGGGGTTACGGGAGAAGGGGCAAGGAATGGCCAACCTTCTTGGATCAATGGATGTGCCAACTCCTCAGAATGTAAGTTTCTTTAAAAAAAAAAAAGGGGGGGGGTTTTATTTTTAAGTATCTCTATACCCAACATGGGTCTCAAACTTACAACCCCAAGGTCAAGAGTCACACACTCCACCCACTGAGCCAGCCAGGTGCCCCAAGAATGTAAGTTTCTTAATTCAGAAGATGTACCTTTTGTGAATGACAAAGTATCTTCCAGTTTACACATTTAGGAATGATGACCAAGTTTAAAAATAAGAGTTTTGCTTCTTTTGATATTTTTTTTAAAGATTTATTTATTTATTTTGAGAAAGTGAGAATGAGAGAGAGAGAGAAAGAGAGAGAGCACATGAGAGGGGGGAGGGCCAGAGGGAGAAGCAGGTTCCTCGCTGAGCAGGGAGCCTGATGCGGGACTCGATCCCGGGACTCCAGGATCATGACCTAAGCCGAAGGCAGTCGCTTAACCAACTGAGCCACCCAGGCGCCCTGCTTCTTTTGATATTATTCAGATCAAATGATGACTTTCCATTTATAATTTGGACAGTATAATAAAGGGACACTTACATTTGATGTGAAATGAAAAATGATTTCACTGCTGGGTGTTGAGGTCAGGAGTTTGGATTCCCATTTCAGAAACCTGAATGAGGTCCATGCTTCCTTTAATGACCTTTCCAACTAAATTAATCTCTCAGTAGCCTCTTCTCCTCTACCCTAAACCAGATGTTTGATGTCCTTTTCTTGTTTCTTAAATGTATCTTTTTTTCTTTCCCTATCTAGCCTTCTTTGGTGAAAGCTAATCATCTTTCTGTATCTTCAGTAGAGTGCTGATGTGGTTAAAAGTCCCAACTGCTGTTACCCTGAAAAGTCCTCATCTACGGTGACCTTGTGTATAATGTCAAATGATGAAAATCATGCACAAGGAAAGAGAACGAAGAGCTGTTTCTGACATGAGTCCCTGTGAGGATCTCAGTAAATACCTTTTAGGGCTTGATGAAAAGACCCCATACAAAGGCAACGGGACCCCACTTACTGCTTCATGTATAGTTACCCCACCTGAAGATCATGATCACTTCCAGCCCAGACCACGTCTTTGACTTCAGTGAACCTTCTCAGAGATCTTAGTTCAGAGTTAGGCCCCTTCTGGGTTGACTGAATAATTTCCTTTTACAAATTGCTCTTGTTATCCCGTAAATATTATTACCAAGATAGGTCCTGAGTTCCACTGATACCAACAATAAATGATCGATACCCAGGTGAAGGCCCTATGATTCATTGAAGGTGTTGATAACTTCTCCACCTATGAGTAGTATGGACTCACAGTCTGATTGATTCTGAAGCTTGAGATGGCAGTAGGACTCTGAGAATGAGTTAAGGGGCATGCTTTTAGTTTAAGGACACCTATCATAGTGATACATTACCTGAAAACAATTACCAGGAAGAAACCGAACTTTAGCGTGACTTAATTGTATGCATTTGTTCTTACTGCATTTCACTGTTCACACTTCTTAGGCCAATTTAAAGATAAAACAGTGAACTGTTATCAGTTTTTAAAAATTAATGATTATGAATTTTTACCCATAAATAAGCAAAAAAGTTGTCTCTAGCTTTAATAGGGTGTTTTGTTTCATTTCTGTCTTTCGATCTGTATTTGAATCAAAAGGTTAATCTGTATTCATTTACTGAGTTCCCCATGAATGTTGGCAGCTAAGAGTATCGTGACTCTCAAGTATTGTTTTGGGGGCAGCCAATGAAGAATTGATTGTCTACCTTGACAAACTACCAGTGATTCTGCTGATGCGTGAGGCTTAAGACTTTCTCAATAGGGCATGTCTCTCAAGGTGACATTGAGCCTTTCATATCAAAGCAATGTACTCCTGATCCTGATCCTGGCACCCAGAGCACCAACTGTGGGCCAAAGCAGCACAGGGAGCCTTACTCCCTGAAACAGAGGCTGTTTCAGGGTCATCAGTACAGTCCAGGATTAAATGCCCAGTGTAGCATGGGGGGTTGATCCCAATCTCTAAGAAATCTGAAAAAGTTAAGACTATTTTGAAGCCACTGTTGGGAGTTAGGGCTTCCTCCAAAAAGTCAAAGGGTCTGGCTTAAAGACTCTGAAATCTGGCATAAACCAGGCCCCCTGCAGTTGCTACCTGCCATGGAAGATTTCACAGTAATAGTCACAGAGGACAATCCACCCTCTGCAAGAAGACAGGGGTCCCTGAAGCCGAAAATGTGCTGACCCTAAGACAAGTGAAATGCTAAGATGGAGCAGGAAACCCGGGGACAGACGTGATCCGCATCAACCCTTCGGTGCCCCCCTCTCCTGCCCCAGAGGATTGGCCACTCTAGAGGAAACCACACATACCACTGGTTAACCAGGTAGACAGGCATGATTGTGGAAGACTCAGAAGCAAGGAGTACTGAAAGGGCTAGACGGAAGCCAGGGAGTATACCAAATACTTATTCTTGGCCACAACTCAGTGCAAATGGGATTAGGGGGAGCATTAGGAAGTCACATCTTCCTTCTTTAATCCTCAAGCTCAGTTCCCAGTGCAGATAACCCTGACCTGGGGCCACGGAGTGAATCAGGATACTGTAGAGGCTTTTTCTAGCTCTAGAAACTGTTATGTGCCCTGAACTTCCGGGCCTAAAGTATGAATCCTCATTGGGTAACATGTCTCTGACATGACTACCTATTAAATTAGGCGTTCAGATCAGTGAACTTTCTAAGCTACCTAGAGACTTTCACTATCCCTTCTCCGTTGTAATCTACAGGGACTTGCTGCTCTCCACGGACATAAGCATGACACACCCATTGAAATGTTAGTTTTCTAAAATCCTTTTTCTCATAGAAATCATTCTCATGCCTTGCTGCTCTGGCTATGCTCGTACACAGCATTAATGACAGAAGTGCCCACAACAGAACGGTGCCTTTGGAGCCAGTGAACTGACATTTTCGCCAACTCTTGGCTCTCCCAGCTGCCTCCTGTCTTTCTGGCTCTCCTCGGCAACTTTCTGGTGGTTCATTCCGGCTTCCGAGTCCTTCTCATTTGCAATGTGCCCTCTGCTAGATTACAGGAAGAACGGAGGTGTCAAGTTAAATCGGATAATGTTACAAACAAATCTGCCATCAGGAGGTTCTGGCCTACGTGTAGCTTCCATGCTTCTTTCCTGCACGGGGTTGGCACAAAGGAAACTGCCATTTCCAGTAGGTCAAGAGTAGCAATTTCAAAAACAGTTCAACCTAGTAAGAGACGGGCACAGACCCTGAGATCTGCATTTTCTCTGGTGCCCCGGAGGATTTTCTTCTACTTACTTTTCCTAGTTCATGGTGGTGCCATGGATGACTAAAGCAGCAGTAGGTGAGCTGTCAGAAAAGTGGGCTAGGATGTAGTAATACTCCAAATCCACTGCATTCTACAACCCCAGGGGCAGAGCACCACACGGCAGTCAGCCTGCCTCTCCACCAGTCACCTACACACTGAAGCAGTTTTCATCCCTACTTTGAAAAATTCAGCTTGTCAGAGGCTTTTGCACAGTTGTCTCTTCAATCCTTTTTATGAAAATGACACAAAGCCATCAGATTGGCTTAGCAGGCTCACAAGAGAGTAAGAGAATCACCCAAGGGAATGAAAGAGAGCCAGGGAAGAAACTAGGCAAGGGGACTCCTAAAATCTCAGAAACTCTACCTAAGAGGCAGGGGTTCAACATAAAAGGGTCTACGAAATGCATCATATGCTCCTCTTGGTTCAAAATGAGGCTGACTTGCAAAGGGCTCTCTGTGAATAATCATGGAGATCTATATTTATACTCCTAGAGGGTTGATCCATTTTCACTTAGACTAAAAATAAAATAAATCAAGCATCTAAAGAAAGAAAATTAAGAGACAAGGAAGACATGTTGCCTCCACATTCAAATGTCTAGGGATAAACAACAGAGACTTCAGGTGAGTCCAGAACATGAGCAACGTGTACAGAGAAAACCTTAAAATAAACCAACAGAAATAAAGAAGTTAATGATAAATGCGGGGCATAGTTTCTTTGCCTAAGGAAGAGAGAAAATTCTCCAGCTGTACTGGAGATTTAGGCATTTACCTGTAAACTAGTAGAAAGTGCAATTCAAGAAAATTAACGATTTTTAATACTTACCTTGTTCTCCACCTGGACACTGTCACCTTCCCCCAGCACTGCTGTGTGATGAGGTTCTATTTTTTGCTGTGCATCATCAGGCCCTACAAAAAAGATGACCCATGAAATCGAACGTGCTTTATAGTACATTTATCACATAGTTACAAATGTGGTTAACTCCATAGTACCATAATATTCATTTCAACCTCAGACATAAGAGACTTAGGAATCTCCTTAAATCTCTTGGTTGATTATATCTTCAAGTATTAAAGTCTGAAACTGGCTGGCTTCCAATGGAGAAAAAAACAGGGAGGTGAATCCTGCATCATGTTTCCACTTATACTTTTGATAGCAGGTCTAACAGTCCAATTAATAAGCAAAGTCTTCAGCACTACGTGCTAATAAGAATGCGTCCTTGAGCAAATTATACATACCTCATAAAAATTAAGCACACTTAGGAAAATTAGTAAATGCCATCTTTAATTCCTGCCAGCATGTATTTATGGAGTACTCACAAGAGCCTAGTACTATGAGAAAATCCAAAGAAGAGCAAAGCCAATTCCTGTTGTTGTTGTTCTTTTTTTTTTTAAGTAGGCTCCATGCCCAACGTGGGCTCAAACTCACGACCCGGAGAAGCAAGAGTCGCAAGCTCTACCGACTGAGCCAGCCAGGCACCCCTCAGATTCCTTTTAAACCAATAACTCCAATCTCACTGGGAGGAGCTAAATATAGTTTCATTCTTTAATCAGAGAGTAATTCCCTTGATAAATAAGTAAGCGGGATAGGTAGTGAACTATGAACAAGGCTCTGTGCTAAACGCTGTGTGCGCTGGGGGGGTGTCTTCAGGACGGGCTACGTTTCTACCCCTTCTATAATGACACGGACAGATGAAATACAGATGAAATTGTTTCTTAGTGCAACGATAAAATAATGAGCAAAGTTCAATGAGAGAACGGGGCTGTAGGGGCTAACTCAGGTCTAAAGGCCCTAAGGATTTGTTGTGGAGCAACTGACTTGAATAGAGCTCTGCAGGATTACAGAGACCTACGCTGGGAAAAGCTAGGAGAAAGGGCATTCTAGACAAGACAATAGCCTGGGCAAAGGTAAGGTGCGGGGAACATGCAGGGCGTCTCTAGGGGAAGGGTGATCCTTCTACCACTGCTGCGACATTCCTCTGGGAAGAATGATGGAAATGTAGACTGGCTTCAGATGAAGAAGAGATCTGGAAGCCATGCTTATCCATATAAAGTGGAGGGCCTCTGAGGAGAGAGTGGGGTGTGAAATGGTCAGATCTATGTCTTGAAGACATAACTCTGGGAGCAGAGTATAGAATAGACTGAGGGGGCAAGAGTGAAGTTAGGATGACCTGTTAGGTGTTTATTATCACAGTCTCAGTGAAAATGAATTACAGTCGGGTGGCGCCTGGCTGGCTCAGTCGGTTAAGCAGCTGACTTTGGCTCAGGTTCAGATCTCAGGGTCCTGGGATCGAGCCCCGCATTGGGCTCCCCGCTCAGTGGGGAGTCTGCTTGTCCTTTTCCCTCACCCTCTGCCTCTGCCTCCCTCTAGGACGCGCACACGCGCTCTCTACTCTCTCTCTCTCACAAGTGGATAAATAAAATCGAATTACAGTCTGAACTGACAGAGTGGGACGGATTTTAGAGGTGGGGTTAAGAAAGAATCTAAAGGACTTGGCAACAGTGGGAGAGAGGAGTCCAATAGGATCCTCACTAGGAACAGAATAATAGAGTGACCTGAAGATGACAGCAGTGGTTCTGCACGAGGGTAGGGAATGGAGAAGCCACAGGAGCCTGGAGACAGGAGGTGGGGTTTGGGCTGGTTCTTCCAGTTGGGTAAAAAACCAAGACATGCAAATGGACAACAGAGAAAAGATTGCAAGCAGGGAGAGAAGCCCACAGAGACATCTAAGAGGGATACACCTTCACGACATTTGGGGATATAAATATGGGCATCCCCCTGACACGTTAAAGCTAAAGCTGAATAATCAACTAGGGGATGCTTATTTAAATGAAAATAATAGCTTGAGGAATTATTACATAAACAGACACCTAATTTGTGAATTTTGTGACTACTGGAGTCCAAACAAAGCTACTTTTCTTTCTAGAGAAATCCTCCCTTGTAAACTCCACTTTGGAGATAACCTGTGTGAAGCAACAAGGCTCATTGCGATGCTTGCAAATGTGAAATAGGATTCTAACCGAGCAGGAGTTCTTAACCTAGAGTCAGTGCAGCCCCTGGACTCATGGATAGAACTCAGAGCAATCACTGGATGGCAGATAAATCACATCTTTCTTTTCACGAACACCTAGCTGAGATGTGGCCTTTCCTTTGGTCATGAATGTAGCCAACTACCACACTGTAGTATTCGCTGGGCCGCCGACTCTGTCTCCAGTAGAAATCACAGATATTTTCCTCTCCCATTACAGTGCCGTGGCCATCCCAAAACACACTTCATGTGAATCACTACTGAGAATGCAGAGTAGAGCTGCTTGCTTCTCCCTCTGCCTGCCGCTCCCCACAGCTTGCCCTCGTTCTCTATGACAAATAAATAAATAAAATCTAAGAAAATAAAAAAGAAAATAAAACTGTCTTTCAGGTCGGAGCGGGAGAACGAACCCGATTTGTAGCATGCTCATTTCCGTGGCGTAAAGGCCCCCACTGTGGTCAATTTCAAGCTACTGATGTGAGGTGTGAGGTCAGGGAAGAGGCGCTTGATGGGCCCCTGCGAGCTTGTAACAGCCAGCCCAGCGCACCACTAAAGGTCCCTTCCCCATCGAAGATTTAGGTCAACAGATGTCATGGAAGTGAACGATAGGCCTCCTCTCAGGCTTTCTACTCATGCATGGATTTGGCAATAAAACCGAGAGGCCTGGGAGTCTAAGAATAACCACATTTAGAACTGGGTAGTATCTTTAACTGTGAGATGAAGAAGCATTTTATTATGGGTGCTTTACTGAGATTCCCTGGGCGCAATGGACCATGTCTTTTATCTTCAACTCATTCATAACACAACGCCCATATACATTACCCACAAGGTCTACTCCTGGCCCCTCATTTTATGATGTAGCATGTTCCACCATACATAAACCCCAACAACTTATACAGCCCCTCCCTTGTCTTTATGGAGTGAGCTGGCAAGAGACAACTGTCAAATAATGCAGAATTGGGATTCCTCTGCACTTCCTCTCAGGAGAGCTTGCTTGACTGCGGTGTTCACGGGTCTGTGAGCAAACGTGAATTTAGAAGCAAAGAGTTCATCTTGTCCTGAGAACACCAATCCTCACTTTATATGGAGCACAAATTTCTGCCCACTCTCTTTGCTGCTCTAGGGGAGGAATCACAATGCTGATTCTGAAGAGGCCATGTGAAATGCTCCAGCTTAAGGTAGACCTTTGTTACAGAGGCTGGAGTGAGGTTTCCAGGTCATTCTAAGTGTACCTTTAGCTTCTGTTATTGTTTTATGAAATGTTGACAACAGGATCCCTGAAAACAAAGATTGCTTCTATCTTCTTATCGTTATTATGCTATTTCACCCACCTGGTTATCTCTTGAACCTAAAATTAGTCTCAAAGAAAATATACTTTATTGTTTTTGACTCCTTTCAATTACAAACAGAGCCAAATCAGATAATAAATAGTTTCCATTGAGAAGCTTCGCCAAGAATGTTAAATCTAATAGGGCAGTTAAGGAAGATGTAACTGAAAACAATTGAACTGCAAAGATTTTGGTTTGCCGAACCAGTCCTGAAAGGGCAAAATACTTGAAAACATATTTTCAAGTTAGTGCGGCAGCTTCGGTGTGTGATTAATTGCTGGGCAACTTTTCCCTATGTGCCAGATTTCCTTTCTCTTTGTAAGGACTGCCATCCGAGTGACTGGCCACTCTACACAGGCTGGCACTTCCACTAGAGTTTGATTTCATCAATTTTGTATGTACAGTCGAAGCCCTCTGATCTGATGAAATCAGGATCATTAATTGAAAGAGACAATCAGCTGCCTCCACAACATTTTAAAGTGTATATGTGCATACATTTGCCAATTTTTAGAAATACAGTCAAGGTGGGTTCGCTGATTGGATTGAAGCCCTGTCTTTCGAAAGCATACCTATAATGACTGTACCCACCAAAATCCTTCGAGATTAGTTGCCCCCATTCTTTTTCTGTCATCTTTCCCATACTAATTCAAAAGCTCTTCTTGAGCAACTCACTTTTACAAAGCATTGGCCTTAGTTGTTCTAAAAATACCAACTCCTTTTGAAAAGATTTTATTTATTTATTTGACAGAGAGAGAGAGAGAGAGAGAGAGAGAGTGCGCTAGCTCACGCGGGGGGAGGGGGCAGAGGGAGAGGGAGAAGCAGGCTCCCCACTGAGCTGGGAGCCCGACGTGGGGCTCGATCCCAGGACCGCGGGATCATGACCTGAGCCGAAGGCAGACACTTAACCAACTGAGCCACCCAGGTGCCCCTAAAAATACCAACTCTTTTTTATACTTACTTCATTAATTTACATATTGTTTCATTAAATCACATAATTGCAATTATCGGTGCAAGTGGCATAACAGATTTGAGAACAATCACAACTGTCTCAATTTGGCTGAAGGAAGTAGCAATGGGCAGGCAGACCAGGGTTGCTGATCATCCTGGGTGTTCAAAGCACCTCACACAAGGTATTCCCCCATGGAATGAGCACACTGCTCAGTCCAGTTAATTCTAGGTAAGTGGAGGTCAATTCGGAGGGCTTCTAAGTGTTTCCCCACCTTCACTGACATCCAGGGGCGGTGTCAAACTTTATACCACCCAGAACCAGAAGCAAAGGGCTGAGCACAAACTAAGCATGAATAATGGCTTATTTAAGTCAGTCTGAAACATTTCACCACCCGCATAAGCCAGTTAGGTGTCATTTCAATAACCACAGACAAGTATTTTTTGATTTCTAAATATCTTTTCTCAGCCCCAACAGTATACCTGATACTGGTCCCTCTAGGAGACTGACATCCAAGCTGATAAAATGTCCCACGCTGCAGGGATACAGGATACAAACTCCTCTACCCTTTGATCTCTGTGTTAATGTGTAATGTTATTTTCATCTCAGCTGCAGGGAAGGGGTTCAGTGCCAGTATACTTGGGATCTATTGGCTTTCTGACCATGCAGTTTTTAGTTTCTTTTGATTTTTTCTTTTTATCCTAGACTACACAGATGTCAGCTGAGGGCTGGTCAAAGGACTTGATGCCTCGGTAAATGATGACTGTCAAAGATCCCACTCCAGTAATCTGTCCTGTTGAAACCTCCACCTGTCCTTACTCACAACGTACCAATATCTGTCTTGTAAGAACTTCCTGTATCAATTAATATTTTTTGAGTCCTCCTAATCTCCATTTTATGGAATCTCCGCAGATTACTTTCTCAACCCAAATGGCAGTCTATTTGTTCCAGCTCAATGAACATTTATAACATCTATTCCAAAAGAATGGAGGTACGTGACATTTTGGAAAAGACAATTACTTGCTTATCAGTTCCTGCCATCTGTGGTTTTAAAAGCAAGATAAAATTGAGGCAGTAAAGTCAGAAAGAGTTTTCCGGATTCTCTCTTATAGATTTTTATACGTCAGTACATATTTAATAGCTATCTCTGCTTTGTCTTTTTTCCTCTGGCGATTTGTTCTTGCCCTTTTGTTTTTCTCGTTAACATCTCTATGGGGGGTAGGAGGAAGGGAAGGAGATAAAATTCAAATGAGATCATTTGGCCAGTCGCTCATTGGCTAAAGCAGAGTTCCAACGGGCCAGTTATGCGAGCTGGATTCTCTCCATGGTCCAGTTTACCCCGGACAGATGCAAGCTTGTTCCAGGGCTACAGGCTGTGACCCCATTTCCTGCCAGATGTTTTGCACTTGTGGCCCACGGTCATGAGAGGTGACCAGGCCAGTGAATAGAAATGGCTCAGGAAGCTCCTGCCTTCCCAAGAAAAACAAGGGGATGTATAAGTCATTCTCACCCCCTCCAATTGTTGACCTTTTCACTTGTTGAATTCTGGGACTGAAGGTCTGTTAAAAAACAGGGCTGTAACTACTGATTAAAACAGGTTTTGTGGGGGCGCCTGGGTGACTCAGTTGGTTAAGCACCTGGCTTAGGCTCAGGATGGAGCCCTGCGTGGGGGCTTCCTGCTCAGCGGGGAGTCAGCCTCTCCCTCTGCCCCTCCCCCTCCCTCTCCCCCTGCTCATGCTCCCGCTCTCGCATAAATAAAATCTTAAAAAAAAAAAAAAAAAACAGGTTTTGAAGAAAGGGGGATGTGGCAAAATGGGTGAGGGGAGTGGGAGGTACGGGCTTCCAGTCAGGGAATGAGTAATTCACAGGGATGAAAGGTACAGCCCAGGGACTATAGTCCGGAATAGTGTTGTATGGCGACGCCACTCGCGCGTCGGTGCGGTGAGCACAGCATCACCCATAGACTTGCTAATCACTATCCTGTACACCTGAAACTAATGTAACGTACGTCAACTATGCCTCAATTAAAAAAACAGGTTTTGAAGATTATTTGTTAATTTCTCTCCCCTTCATCCTCCACATCACCAGTTAAACCAAAATCAAATATGAGCTTTTTGTAGAGTCCAGAAGCTAAGAAAGGTTTCTATCCTTTTTAAATGGTTGAAAAGTATCAAAAGAATAGCATTTCACGGGCGCCTGGGTGGCTCAGATGGTTAAGCGTCTGCCTTCGGCTCAGGTTATGGTCCCAGGGCCCTGGGATCGAGTCCCACATCGGGCTCCCCACTCGGCGGGGAGCCTGCTTCTCCCTCTGCCCCCCCCTCATGAATAAATAAATAAAATCTTTAAAAAAAAAAAGAATAGCATTTCACGACCCATGAAAAATATACACAATTCACGTTTCAGTGGCCGTAGTTTATTTATTGGAACAGCCACTCCAACTGTTTATGTATTACTGTGGCTGCTTTTGGAAGGGCAGGAAAGAGTCGTTGCAATTCAAAGTGTATATGGTCCACAGAGAATTATTATTCTCTGGCCCCTTATAACAAGTTTGCTGCCTCTGCCCTTTCCCATTCCACACTAACATTTCCGGTATCCTTACCACCTCGGAATTCACGTGTTCTCTTTATTACTTTCCATTCGTGCAGATTATTTTGTTTCTCTTGAAATCCTAAATCAATGGGCGCTACCTCCACACAGTCTTCAGTCTCCATGTGTATCAAGTACATTGTGATACTCATGATTTTCAAAAGATCATACAATAAATGATGCTTCATCTCTTTCAGATGGTTAATATAGTTTAATTGTGACACGGGATACTACCACTGATTTTTTTCACCGTTTTTCAAATGCTAAGTGAACTTTGCTTCTGACCCATAATTGAAATGCTATTCAGTGAAAGAGGAACTAAGGCCATTTTTACTGTATAAGATCAAAATACATGGGTTTGTATTACCACTATTTTCCAGAAGAGTAACTTGAGGCAACTGAACTCCTCTTTCAGAGATTATAAAGAATGGTTTAAGTGGCTCTGGGTGTCGCCTTCAAGTTCCAAGCAGATGTTATCAATAAGCCAGCGGTCGGAGCTGTATTACCCCAGGAGGTGGCCACGTTAGGGCCCCAGAAAGACAGTTCTTGCTGAGGAGGCTAGCGTGCAGGAGGGGTGTGGAGGCCACGCAACCCCAAAGGGTCTCCGAAATGACAGTCCTGGCCTGCCCCACCCCACCCCACCCCCCATCCACACCATGCATCACTGTCATGAGGGGCAGGGGAGGGGAGAGGGGAGGCTGGTTCTCTTATTTTCGGTTTTCCCAGCAGCACAGTCTGAGATGCATATTTAAGTGCAAGGAATTCATCCGAGAGGAGGACACAGGAAACAACAGTCCAGGAACTGAGAGAGTTAGGTAAGGGAAGGAGGACAAAGAAGAGTGATCAAATGTGTGGGTGGCTGGGACATAAGCCCATGGGGAAAGGCTAGGGAAAGGCCTCACACACGGCGCTCAGTTATCCCACCTGAAGGGTGAGGTAGCTTCTGGGAATGTCAATTCGCCAGAACCGCCACCCTGCCCTGAGTGGGGCAGAGAGAGCAGCCTTCCCAGTTTCGGAGCAAGCTTCAGGCCATGAGACACAGAGCCCCCTGGCCAGCTGGGAGTTGGCCAGCGGGCTCCGCGGAGCTGAGGCCTCAGGGCTGTGGGGGGGCACCTAGAGCATCCGCTACCGCGGGGTTCCGTCAGACCCACAGAGAGACGTGCCTGACACCTGTGCCATTTCCGGGAGGACAGGGCGGCACGAGCCAGCCTACTCTGCTGCGGGGCTGGCTACAAGGTTGAGACTGGAAAAGACAGGTTCCATGGTGGGGCTGCTGTCTTGTCATGGTACAAAGATGATGGCGTGCAGCATGGGAAACGGGCTTGGGGAGTCCTTGGTTCTGGTCCCCGGTCCACCAAGGCATAATCCTGGCAAGTCAAAGATCTTTCTTTAGACTTTACTTTCGTCATCTATAAGATGACAGTTGGTTGGGTCTTGAATATCCTTCCTAGACTAGACTCAGCAAGAGACAAGTGTACAACCCTTAAAGTAAGAGAAAAGCAACTTTGAGATTTCTCAGCGGCACCTGGGACTGCAAATTCACCTCCTTCCACTTCCCAGGAGATAGATTCCTGCTCTCCTTAGCCCATCAGAGCTCCATCCCTTTATCAGCACGGAGGTCGCCAACCTCTTAACAAGGTGTCAACCCACGTGATCATGCGTGGACCTTACACCCACACACAGGCCACAGTGAAATGGCGGCTGTCGTGCCTGCTGTTCATATTCTCCTCCCTCACTGAACATGCTGGAAGCTGAGAGGTGCCCTGTCCTGGGCGTACCAGGATACAGGATGTACTAGGATGTAGAGGGGGCTGGTGCTGGACAGAAGGCGGCATAGTATTCGATTACATGAGAGGTTCCATCTTGCTTTCCCTCTCCCTCAGTAGTTTAAATTACAGTGCAATTGAACCCAAAGCAACATCATCATCACTTACCAATATACACATTCCCAGATATGGTGTAAATGAAGCTTGTCCATCCTGAAAAAGGACCAGCAACATTAAAAGGTTAGTGTCCATAATGCCAAAAGGAACAAAGATGTAACAACTCTCTATGAAATATAAATATATCTAACAGACATGAAAGACAAATTGAGATGAAATCCTTTATTTTCTCTTAGATACGTATTTAAAATTTTAACTTCTGTGAGCTGTTAAAAACACATACTCCCACATTCGCACATGCATGGACACACATATACACGTACCCCTAAACCTAAATGATTTGGCCCACTATGTTTTAGAGCCACCCAAGTAGGCAGTATACAATTCACCTGACTATACAGCTATATGCCAACAGCTGTATTAACAAACCTTTCCCTCCAGTTTTAACGTCATGCTAATAACTGCAACACCCTAATCTGGTTTATCTTCAGTTCATTGTGCCTCCGGGTAGTTTTAAGTGTGAAGAAAATTCTAGAAACACACTTTACTTAGTTTGCTTTGGTCTCTAGTGAACTCACTCCTTTTCATCTATCCTAAAATAGAGGATCAGTTCCAGGGATTTGGGGATGCATGATCTTTGGGCTACACGGAGTTCAGACAGTGCGTGCACTCCCTGGAACTGCATACACAATTTTTCAAGTGTGTACACTTTTCTGGGAGGAGGGTCCATAGCATTCAGCAGACTCCTACTGTGACCCATGGGGCCAAGAGCTCAGAGCCACAGACAACCAGCCACTTGCTCTCCCCATGCCAACCAGCACTGAGTTTCCATGGGTATTCGTACCCACGGCCCAGAAGGGATGCTGCAGGGCCCCGGGGAGACCTGAATCCAGAAAGGGCAAGCTCAAAACAGAATTAGGACATCACTTGTGTGCTTTCAGTGGAAAAGGAGAAGAGGTGGGATGGTGGAGTTCAAAGTGGAAGGGCAGGGCCCAGACTGGAGTCTGTGCAAGAGTCAACGTGGTGACAGAGTGAACAAAGCAAAGGCAGGTGTGGAAGGATCACGGAGGACAACATATACTCTAGGGATGCGGTGCAAGGACAGGCGGGTTGAAACACACAAGAGAGGCACCAAAGAGAGGTATAACTGATTACACTCGACATCAACCAAGTCTGGTTAAGAAAATCCAAAGGATTGAGAAACAGACCAAGACACTTGGGCGGACGCCAGAGGAGATCTTTTCACCCTCCAATTTCCCAGTTTTTCCTCTCTGAGATTTTACCAGACTCAGTTTAAGGCCTCTGAAGTAATTCGACTTGCTGATGGCTCACCCCTACTTGTTCTCCCTTCTGGACCCACGTGCCCAGTCTCCCAGCAGTTAGGGAACAGCACTCACTCCTGTGCATGTGTTGTGGGCAGAGACCCTGGGATGAAGAAGGCCCAGCTGGGCTGTACGAGTTGTGCAATTTGGGGGAGGGAGGTTCAGTGATGCTGAAAGTCCAGGCGAACAATCCACAGCCTACTTCCACTGCTCTCTCCACTTTCTCATGGATGCTCAGCCTCTCCAGTCCTATTTAGCCTGACGTGTAACGAAACTCTGCAACAAAACCCCTTTCCTTGCTGCTTTTTTAAAAAAAATCCACCACCGAGCATTGTTTAAATTGATTTTTCTTTTTCTTTTTTCTTTTATTTATTTGACAGAGAGAGACACAGCGAGAGGGAACACAAGCAGGGAGAGTGGGAGAGGGAGAAGCAGACTCCCCACCAAGCAGGGAGCCCGATGCGGGTCTCGATCCCAGGATCCCGGGATCATGACCTGCGCCGAAGGCAGACGCCTAACGACTGAGCCACCCAGGCGCCCCTAAAATGATTTTTCAAAGTGCAAATGTCCTCGCTGTGTTTTTCTGATTATATAAAAAAAATTCATACCCATAAATTTAAAACATATTTTAAGACTTAGAAGTGTGTAATCTCTAAACTGAAAATCTTTCTGCAATCTTCATTCTTGGCCTGACATAAACATTGCTAGCAATTTGGTATTTATGCTTTCAGTTTCTTTTTTGTTTTCAGCGCTAGGTATCATTTGCTTAAAAACCCGAACAAACTCAATGTTCTATTCTGAATACCTTTCCATGTCAAAACAGAGAAATAACTCATCCTCGGGCAAGACTGCAAAGCATTCCAGTATAAGGACACCTCATAATTTACGTAACCAAGCCCCTCTTCGTGCTTGAAAGGTACTAAAAAATTAATGGCTCCTGAGTTTGACTAAACCTTCAAAGCTCTCCACTGCCCTACCGAGTTTTTATTGGGGACTCCTTTAATTGGTCTAATCTCATTTCTTCTCCGCCCTCTCTGCTTCATTCCTACTCACCCACCCACCAAACAGAAAACCAGTCGACACATAATCGCCATGGCTGGGTTTCTGTTTTATCTTTATACACAATCCAGAAGGATCACACATTTGCTCAAAGTCGTGGCCAAGTCAATGTAGTAAATGCATTCACCTATTTTTGCCCCTTGCAAAAGTCTTCTACTAGCATATGGAGCCCTTCTTCACCAGTAGTAACAAAATTCATGTTACTGGTTGGAAGGCACACAGCATTAGGAAATTGCCTTTTTTTCCCTTCTTTTTAACATGTCGTTCAAGTGCACTTGCTTCTGTTAAACCTGAAAGAGGACTTCCAACTACCTACATTTTGTCCTCAACCTTTCGAATTGATTCCGTTCTTTCCAGCTTGTCTCTTGGCTCACAGAAGACCCTGAGGGCAAAGCATCCCCTGATGGGACCTGAGACCAGCCCCTCAAGCAATAAGGACCACCCTGAGCCAAGAAACCCCTCCCATGATGTATTCCAAGACCCTGATTGATTTGACCTTCACTGCCGACCTGCATGTACCCAGCTCAACCGTGTCCCACATTTTCCTTCTGTAAACCGGAACGTATCTTCAGCACTTTGGAGATAATCTTTGAGACACTAGTTTGCAGTATTCCTGGTGTTGGAATAAATAAATAAATGCCTTTCTTGTTTCACCACTACTTGTTTCTCTGCCTTCTTCCAGCTGCAGTGAAACAAGAGCCCAATGGTGTGAACACTTCCTGTACGTTTAAGAACCATCACATTTTATGAGAAGTCCTTCTCTGCGAAGAGCAGGATTGCATCAGCAAAGCGCTCTCTGGTGAGACGTGCGGGTCCTTCTCATCTTTCCCTGCTCCCTCCCCCCAACTTTATGTCCTGCACCAGGAATTAATGCCATCCGCGCATTTTTACTGCTCAGTCAGAGGTCACAGGCCCTACAGTTTCCTTTCTTCCACCAACAGAGTCTCCACACTGCTGGCGCTGGGCAGCTGGGAAGCCCTTCCCCTTCCTTGGGCCCTGACAGAGCAGGGGACGGAGGTCTCATTTCACCTCTGGCCCCGCAGGATGGTTTAATCAGCACCACATGTAAGTCGGACCTCCTTTAGTCAAACATAAAAAAAGTAAGACTTTTAAATATGAAAATCATTTTCTGTGGCTTCTGCTCTCATTTCCAGGGAGGTTCCAATTCTTGCCAGTGTCCCTACTGAGAGCTTTTCCTGGCCTATCGTCCTTGCTTTAACCCAGCTCATCCTCTCCTGCCTCAGCTGGAGAGTTCCTTATTTCTATGAATTGTACAGCTACTCCCTATACATGTGATGTGGGAAACAGAGGCACAAGGGAAAAAAAAATGTCCTTATTACTTAAAGCTCGCTGACAAGTCCTTGAAACAGGCAGAGGGACAGTCCTCTAGGAACTCAGCTGCCTTCATGTTAATACTTTGCTAGGGGCAAGAGGCAATCTTAGCCCAACCACCAGGATCCTGTGAGTCTACTGTAACATATAAGAATTCCTTTGGAAACTTCCTTTATCTCTACTCCCCCCCCCCACCCCACCAAGATACATGTTGGCAATCACACCCCAAGCATATGGCCCCACTGATACACATCTGAAGTGTCTCATGACTTTTTATTAGACAGTCATAAATGACCTTTTCCTAACAATAGCTAGCCCCCTCGAGGTCCTGGAAACCTTGCTTCCAAAATTCCTTAGAGACATTTGCTCTAACTAACCGCCCCCAACTTGAGAGTATACAATCAGTCGCTCCTCACAATCCCAAGTGCAGCTCTTACTGCCAGGTCCTGACCCCGGGCTTTAATAAAACCACTGTTTTGCACTGAAGACATCTCAAGAATTCTTTCTTGGCCATCGGCTCTGAATCCCACCACTTCAAACCACATCACTCATGACACCTCCCCTACCCCTCCATGGCTCTAAGTTCATCTTGGGCAGGTAGCTCATCACCATGGACTTCATGCCTGGTGATCTGGGATGGAAGAAAGACCCATCTGATCCTCTCCTCCCCCTCCTCACTTAAGCAAATTATTTTTAATTTTTATTTTGAAATAATTTCAGACATACAGAAATGTTACAAAAATAATATAGAGGATTACCATATACCATCCACCCAGATTCTCTAAAAGCTAACATGTTATCACAATATGCTTTATCATTCTCTCTAGAAATACGTATGTATTTTGTTCTGAAATATTTGAACAGGTTTATAGATATATGATATCCCTTTACCTTGAAATAATTCAGTATTGTTAAAAAAGAAGTCCAAAATGAAGTCCTTTGTCCCCCAAGACAGCAAGCCAAGACTTAATTACAACTTTCTTTTTTTTTTTAATTTATTTGAGAGGGAGCGAGGGAGCATGAGCGGGGGGGGGGGGGGGGGGGGGGGGGACGGGAGAGAGAGAGAGAATCTCAAGCAGACTCCCTGCTGAGTCCGGAACCCCACGTGGGGCTTGATCTCACGACCCTAAGACCATGACCTGAGCCGAAATCAAGAGTCAGATGCTTAAATGACTGAGTCACCCAGGTGCCCCTTAATTACAACTTTCAACTTCTCCCAGGAATGTGACATTTTAAGAGTCACCCTGAAATGTCCTGACCACCCCTAGTAAGGTCATCTGCATGAGAAAAACCCTTCGGGGTCCCTTCCCTGCAAAAAAGAAAGACACCCAGGGCTGAAACAATCCTTTCCTTTCTTTTGCTGGTATCTTGCCCCACCCTTCTTCTGCCTATAAAAATCTTCCATTTTTTACAACTCCTGGGAGACCCTGTCTACTTACTAGATGGGATGCTGCCTGAATCATGAACTGTTGAATAAAGCCAATTCGATCTTCAGATTTACTCAGTTCAATTTTTGTTCTTTAGCAGTATATTACTTCCTAAAAACAAGGATATTTTCCTACATAAACATAGCATAATTATAAAAATTATGAAACTGATATGATACCAATGGGAAAAAAATATACAGATATCCAAATTGTGCCAAACGTCTCAGCAATGTCTTTTATGGCAAACAAAAACAACAACAACAAAAATACAACAAAACCAACCACCCAACCACACAAACAAACCCCAAAACAGAAGCCCAGGCCAGGCTCTAATCCTGGGTCACAGGCTGAGTTTAGTCCCCACATCGAATCTCCTTCCATGCGCAACACTTTCTCAATGCTTTTCATTAAAAGCATAGACCAGGTATTTTGTAGAATGTCCCTCAGTTTGGGTTTGTCTGATGTTTCCTCATCATTAGACCAAATGGTTTCATCCCTCAACTTTATTTTTTTTAGAGATTTATTTATTTGTCAGAGAGAGAGCACAGGTAGGCAGAGCGGCAGGCAGAGGCAGAGGGAGAAGCAGGCTCCCCGCAGAGCAAGGGGCCTGATGTGAGGCTCGATCCCAGGACCCTGGGATCATGACCTGAGCCGAAGGCAGACGCTCAACCGACTGAGCTACCCCAGGCGTCCCTCATCCCCCAACTTTAGAGTTTATTTTCAAGGCTTTAATTGTTTAAATTCAGAAGAGCACAAAGGAGGAAATAATGAATATACGTGCTGCCATATTTCCTTTCTTTTGTTTTACAGATAAAATCCTATAGGTGAGAGAAATGTCCCCTGATTGCCTTCAATCCATTTGCTATACAGCTAAGGGGACCTTTCACTTAAAACCTTTCAATGGCTCTCTGCCCTCCCGGACAAGCCCAGACTCCAGGCCCTCCCTGACAGACAGACTCTTCTCAGTCTGGTCCTGCTTCTCCAGTACGGTCGCCCCTCTGCTCGTCCTACCTCCTCGGTTCATTCTAACCCAGCAAATCCCTCCAGGAGAAGGAGGAAGCGGAAGGCCAAAGCCAACCTTACAGGGACCTTGTGGTACCACGGAAAACAAAGCAATGAAATAACTATAAAACAGCAACACAATCGAACGCACGCTATCACAAGCAGAAAACGCAGGTTTAAAATTCAGCAAAAGACCCTCGGGGCGACCTAGGAGCAGACTGTTAGCCGGTCTGAGGCAGTTTCCTGGTGTGTAAAATAAGGAAATAATATGTACAACGCGGCTGTTATGCTGACCAAGTGACACTGTGGGCCCGGTCTAAACATATACACATATCTGTATACTATACACGTGTCCGTGTGCTCGATGTTGTCACCACAAATGCCAGTTCCCCATTCCTGTGCCTTCCTTCACTTTCCACCTTCCTCCCACTTTATACGCGTCAGGAGGTTGCAGGGGTTGCTACCCATGCTTCTGATAAGCTGTGACCCAGGCCAGAGGAGGGTCCTTGTCACAGAGATGGCCCCACAGTCCCCAGAGCACCACCCTCAACTCCAAGCTGACTGGTCTCTTGGACCGCAGTGTACACTGAGCAAAGCTCAGCAACGTCATTTCCCCAAGTGTAGAGAATGGATCTTTGCTGTCCTTATCAAGAACCCTGTGGCACTTAGGGTATTGTTTGTGTCCCATTGAACACCGCAGTCTAGAATTGGTAGCATAAAGTGGGCTTTCTGATCATACAGCAGCTGACAGCTCACTAGATCTACAAGCTCGCCAAGCACAGGCATTTTACCCCCATCTTATTAGTAAACACAAACAAGAGAGTTATTGGCATTATAGCTCTGCCAAAGAGATAGGAAAAGAGGTAGATCATTACATGACCTTGTAGGAATTCTAGCAAAAGAAAACAAGAGAACACCCATTTTACCAAATTTGGTGACATCAATGATAAAATGCCCAATGATATTGCATAGAATGGTACCAACATAAAGATACTTGAGATGACTGGCTTTCCAGAATAAAATATACTCAGAATGTTTTATATATACACAAGAATGATCATACTTCAGTCTATGTTTATAAGCCATAGGCATATACCATTAAGAGCTATCTCTAAAGGTCCTGTATTTTAACAAGAAGAATCGCAACCTACAAGAAAACCTTCCCCTATGGTTCAGTCCACCATTGATAATATTGAACATTCACTGCACCAAAGACTAACAGAAAAACTAAGAAATGAATAAAACTTAACATTTTGGGTGAGAAATGTATTAGCAGCACAAGGTCTCTGGAATGAAGACAGCTTTCTCGGTGCCCGGAATGGAGCCTAGCCCTCTGGAGGACAAGCTCTGCTGACTACTTTCTTGTCAATAAAACAGCAAAAAAAAAAAAAAAAAGGCATTAGAATCCCCTGGGAGCTTCCTGCTCTTTACAGACTAAATGTATAGGGAAGTTTTCCCCACCACTGAGATATATTAATGTGATCATTTTTAACTAAAATAATACGTTACTATTATTTCTTAGCTTTATTTGGACATTTTTCTCATCTTTATTTTTTTTAAGATTTTATTTATTTATTTGACAGAGAGAGACACAGTGAGAGAGGGAACACAAGCAGGGGGAGTGGGAGAGGGAGAAGCAGGCTTCCCACTGAGCAGGGAGCCCGATGCGGGGCTCGATCCCAGGATCCTGGGATCATGACCTGAGCCGAAGGCAGATGCTTAACGACTGAGCCACCCAGGTGCCCCTTTTTTCTCATCTTTAAGTATATAGTGCTCACAGATGGCTTTTAATTGCTCAGAAAAATTCAGAAAATAATTCAAATATGTAGTTATAATAATAAAATTATACTTAGGGCTGTAAAATAGAAATGATTTAGGCATCTGAAAGATTAAGGCCAAGACAATTAGGAACTAAAATATATAGAACTCTTAAGGATTAAATAAAGGTTCAGAAAGCAGTAGAAACCTGAAATAAGCAGAGAACACCTGAAATAAGCAGAGAACACCATAAATGCCCTAAGAATATCAAATGGCATATTTTGACACCTGTTTTTAAGAGAAAAAAGATTAAAAAAAAATTTTATGGGGCAGGTGGAGGGGCAGAGGGCAAGGGAGAGAAAGAATCTTAAGCAGGCTCCATGCCCAGCACAGAGCTCGATCTCACGACCTTGAGATCATAACCTGAGCCTAAATCAAGAGTCGGAGATTTAACCGACTGAGCCACTCAGGCGCCCCAAGAGAAAAAAGTTTAAGTAGGACCTGAAACTATGAAAAAAACCCCAAAACACCCCATCAAAGCTGACATGTGTTTAAACTCTTAGAATGGTTTCTTATTTTACACTATCAACTTAATTTGTTCTCTCCTAAAGATGATATATTAGAAAAACACAATACAGTTTTCAAACTGGGAAGACTCATTTAAAAATTTTCAAAAATTGTTATTTTTTTAACCTATCTGTAAAGTCTTGGATTTATTTACCAATATGCCCAAGGTACTACTGGTAGGGTGGGTAATGGTGAGTAAATGTCCACTCATTTGTCTGCACCTTGTGAGTTGAGTCACAGCAAAAGTCCAACTGTGTAAGTCAGAACCTCATCCGTAACACGCCCTCGCTAGTTGACCTTGAGTAAGTTCAAGTAACTTCTTTGTACCTGTTTCCTCATCTGAAAAATGGAACTATCACAGTCTTTACCTCACAGGCTTAGGAGGACTACAGCAGTTAATACAGGGGGATTTCTTAGAGCAGTTTCTGGCAAACAATAGGCACTTAATAAATGTTAGCTATCACTATTATTGTTACTACAGGATGATTCAGTGAAGTGTGAGCTCCCAAAAATGTTCGTGATATTCTCTATCATGGATTTTGGCCATTTTTTTTTCTCTTTTCCAAAACCACATTTCTTTAAAAAATGCAATTGCATCTCACTACATATGAAAATCAATTCCAGGTGTAGATATATTGATACAAAAGGAAAAACAACAAAGTATCTGTAACAGAGAGAACATTTTCATGATC
This sequence comes from Zalophus californianus, assembly GCF_009762305.2. NCBI lineage: Eukaryota > Metazoa > Chordata > Mammalia > Carnivora > Otariidae > Zalophus > Zalophus californianus. The sequence continues at coordinate 117,611,510 of NC_045612.1, read as the reverse complement.
TCGAGCTGGGAGAGTTTATTAAAGAAGCTACACAAAGCACTCACTAACCTTTAAGGAACTGACCAATACGTTTAAGGAATTTTTATTTATTTTCATATAGAAAAGTATAAATAGTATATAGAAGAGTGAAAAATAAGGCAAAAGGGAGACAATATTTGCATCATGAATAACTGACAATGACAAGCATTCAGAATATATAAAGATCCTCTGAGACCAACAATGTATTATATGTTAATTGAATTTAAATAACAATAAATTTTAAAAAATAATATATAAAGAGTCCCTACAAATCAGTATGAAAAAGACAACTCACCCAAAGGTAAATGATATGAAGCTTCTCACTGGATAATTTTATGCTCAGGCTCTGGTTTGTGTTCATCACTACTCTGAAGACGTACTAACGTCCATAACTGTTATGAGTATATCCTAAGGATGAGGGGCATGGTGATTGAGTACTACTACTGGTAAGTAGAGTACTTGGTGATGTACTACTGGTAAGTAGAGAGCTTGGAAAAAACCAGCCATTAATTAAATCATGCATTCTGTGTAGTGAACAAATTCAGCCCTTCTTCGCTCTATGAAAACACCCGAAAATCCAAAATTCCCCATGAATCATCCACGTTTGGGGCATCCTCCCTCAAAAAGTAGATAATGACTGTGAAGAGACATTCAGGCGGGAACTCTGAGGAGAATTTACCATGGCACCCCCCTTCCATTTTCAAAAAAAAAAACCTCACTACTTCATTTTCGAGTCATGGACCATCTGGAAAAACGTATGGCACTTGGACTCAAGATCATAAACTTGGCAAGTTGACTCTAAGACACCCACTGCCTCATAGTCACGCCCTGGGTTATCTCTTCTCTGAGCGTGGGCTGCACTTGGTGGCCTGGTTCTAACCAACAGAACTGCCAAAAGTAACGGGATGTCACTTTTGATATCGGGTGACAGAGAGACTCTGGTTTCCATTTGCTCACTCTTTCTTCCTCTTTCCCTTGTAGGCTCTGATAAAGCCAGAGGCCACATTGTGAGCTGTCCTATGGAGAGGCCCACGTGGCAAGGAAGTAACAGCGGAGTGCAGCCAACAAGCGTGAGAAACTAAGTGCTATCACCAACCACGTGGGTGTGGGCTTGGAAGTGTATCTTTCCCAGTTGAGCCCTGGGATTGCTGCAACCCCCTGACACCTCCATTGCAGCCTTGTAAGAGTCCCTGAGCCAGAGACCACAGCTAAAGTGTGAGGTAACAAATGTTATCTTAAGCCACTACATTTGGGAGTAATTTGTTATACAGCAACACAGATAAGTAATACAGTAATACTTATTTAAACATATCCTAATGGGATTTACTGAGTAGCTACTGTATGCACAGCATTAAAATCTACTTTTTATTTTATTTTATTTTTAAAAAAGATTTTATTTATTTATTTGACAGAGAGAGAGAGACAGCAAAGAGAGAGAACATAAGCAGGGGGAGTGGGGGAGGGAGAAGCAGGCTTCTCACTGAGCAGGGCGCCCGATGCGGGGCTCAAGCCCAGGACCCTGGGATCATGACCTGAGCCCAAGGCAGATGCTCAACTGACTGAGCCACCCAGGCGCCCCTGAAATCTACTTTAAAAAAAAAAAAGATTTATTACTTTATTTTAGAGCAAGAGTGGGTGGTGGGGAGGGATGGGCAGAGGGAGAGGGGAGAGAGAATCCCAAGCAGACTCCACGCCGAGCACAGAGCCCTGTGATCACAAGTGGAGCCAAAACCAAGAGTCAGACACTTAACCGACTATGCCACCCAGGTGCCCCTAAAATGTACTTTTTAGAAAAGCGTTTTGAAGCATGGGTTTCTATTTTTCCCCCAGTTTTATTGCGATGTAATTGAAAGGGCTCCTTTTTGTTTTTTCCTCCAACAAAAGCAAAAATACATTGACAATCCTTCAGAGAACGTATGCGTTTCCTATTGCTGCTGTATCAAAGGACCACAAACTTGCTGGCTTAAAACAATACAACCTTGTTATCTAATAATGCTGGGAGTCTGAAGTCCAAAAATGGGTCTCGAGGGTCTAAAATCAAGGTTATCAGCAGGACAGCCCTCCTTCTGGAGGCTCTAGGGGGAAATGCATTTCCTTGCCTTTTCTACCTTCTAGAGATCACCCCTACTTTTTGGCTTGAGGTCTCCTTCCATTTTCAAATGCAGCAACGGCATCACCTAGACCGATGCTTCTACCGTCACATCTTTCCCTCTGACTCTCGCCCCCTCCTTCGTTAACACAGACCCTTTGATTATACTGGGGCCACTTGGGCTATCCAGGCTACCCTCCCTGGATAGTAGAAATTTGGGGGATTGATGTATATATACTGTAAAGAAAACTAAAAGGTTGGGGGAGGCAAAAAATCCTTACAAGATGAAGTTTTTTTCCATACCGTAACCATCGTCCATTTTTAACACTGCAGATCACACCTTTAAATACCTAGTGGCAGTGCGGCGCCTGGGTGGCTCAGTCGGTTAAGCGTCTGCCTTGGGCTCAGGTCATGATCCCGGGGTCCTGGGATCGAGCCCCACACGGGGCTCCCTGCTCCACGGGGAGCTTGCTTCTCCCTCTGCCTCTGCCTGCCATTCCCCTGCTTATGGTCTCTCTCTGTCAAATAAATAAATAAAATCTTTTAAAAATAAAAATAAATAAATACTTAGTGGCAGAATCACTGTGCAGGAAGATGGGGAGCAACAGAGATGCTGTTCAGAGCCTAACTTTGATGCCATCAGAAGCAAAGGGGACATGAGGACTGATATATTCCTAGAAATACAGATTCAGGTCCTTCTCAGTGAATGGTAACAGTGTTATCTGTGAGTCAGTTTGCAGCAAAAAGAATCAGATTGCTTTGTAAGAGACGGTAAAAGTCACGGCAAAACAAACAAACAAAAAACCCCAAAACAAAAACAACTACTTATTCTAGCCAGAAACTAACATGAAAATCGTGTGGCCAATGCTGGAGGAATCTGTTACTGTCAGAGACTTGACAAATTGGATTCTTTGTAAGTGATGCACTGTCCAGGCTCCGTTCCTGCTATCAGCTCCCTTCCAAATCACCACTGCATGAAACATCTGTTTTCTGCAGGATTAGCCCAACTCCACAGCAATACGCCTTAACCAAAGGGAAGAGAGAGATGCTAAAAACCAATTCTCATACTATTTACAGGAAAGAATTCAGATAAAACCTAGTCTGATTCACAAGAAATGTTTCCAATCACCCTTAACTGGATGTCCCTTGGGAAATCCGTATTTCCCTGGTATCGGGGATGCGATGATAGGACTGCATTCCTCTACTTCTATCCCATTGCTCTGGTAATGATACAATGATGTCAACCTTAGATCAGTGAGATTGCAAAGCTTATGCCAAAAGCCAAACATAACCCAGACATCCATGTCAAATCCCCTTACCACAAGTAACAAAACAATCAAAATATTATAAACAAAACATGTCCAGGACCCAGCCAATGACAAACACATTTTAAGAAATATTGGATACAGCAAAGCACCCAAATAAAATGAATTTAAACAGTCCTTGGGTTTTATAATGGAATTTGGCCCGGAAAGGTGGTTTAAAAAAAAAAAAAAAAGGACAAAGGGTGACCTTGACTTGAATAACTTGATAATAAAATTTATGCAGCATAATCTCACCAGCCAATATGGCTGATTATAGGCACCCAGAACTGTCAAGTCTGTAAATAATAAGTGCTTTATAATACCTGAATTAAATTGTCTGGTACCAGACAGATATGCCTCAAACTTTGGATTTGTCACCAAATGTAATGCAAACATGGATGAGAGTGTGTGTGTGTGTGTGTGTGTGTGTGTGTGTGTGTGTGCGTGTGTGAGAGAGAGAGAGAGAGAGAGAGAGAGAGAGAGAGAGAGAGAGAGACGGAGAGAAAGACAGACACACAGAGACAGACAGAGACACTGAGAAAAAGAGAGGACATGCTATACCTGGACTGATGTCTTGAAAAAGATAGGTTCTTTGGCTTTATAGCTGGGTTTATAACAGACTTGTTCCAAGTGGGTTTATACTGACTCAGTGATAAACGTGCATTTCTAAGCTACTGGCTTTTGCATCCCTCCAAAAATGTTCTTGAAAACAAATCTCAGGTTTAGAATTTTTAAGGACAAAATAAAACCGAAGTCTAGCCTTTTCAAGGGACATACACACATTCTCTCATGAAGCCATATAGAGTGGTGACGAAGGGTAGAACAAAACTCAACATGAACCATCCACTTAGCGTCAGTGGGGTCACCAAGCAACTGGTACTCTCAGATACTCCTGATGGAAAGTGTGATTGTGTTTGTGAATTGCAGTCTGACAATTTTTAAAATGTTTTAAAATTAAACATGCATCTACCTTGTGACCATCCCTGGAAACCCACTGCATCAGAATAAGTCCCTGTAAGGAAGGACATGTGTATAAGGATGTTTATCGCAGACCAATGTGCAGTGGCCAAGCACTAGGTATGAAAGGAGTGCCTGCTGAGAGGCAAGAGCTAAATGCACTGCACTCAACCCATAGCACAGTATACCGCCATTATTCAGCAAGATCTAATTTGAGTATATATCTACGATATATCCTATAGAGCTGGGATATATAGGAAAGGTACTGGAAGGAACTGGAGGGAAGCAAACTCGAAAGTAAAAGAAAAAAGCACTGCACTAAAGGTTAAAGCATATGTGCTTTCAGGGGCGGCCGGCTGGCTCAGTCAGAAGAACGTGCAACTCTTGACCTTGGGATTGTGAGTTCGAGCCCCATGTTGGGTATAAAGGTTACTTAAAAATAAAATCTATTGTAGCTGGAGTGCTGGGGGGTGGGAGGGATGGGGTGGCTGGGTGATAGACATTGGGGAGGGTATGTGCTATGGTGAGTGCTGTGAATTGTGTAAGACTGTTGAATCACAGATCTGTACCTCTGAAACAAGTAATACATTATATGTTAAAAAAAAAAAAAGAAGACAGTAGGAACGGAAAAATGAAGGGGTGGGATATTGGAGGGGGAGATGAACCATGAGGGACTATGGACTCTGAGAAACAAACTGAGGGCTCTAGAGGGGAGGGGGGTGGGGGGATGGGTTAGCCTCGTGATGGGTATTAAAGAGGGCACGTACTGAATGGAGCACTGGGTGTTACACGCAAACAATGAATCCTGGAACACTACATCAAAAACTAATGATGTAATGTATGGTGATTAACATAACATAATAAAATTAAAGAAAAATTTTAAAATAAAGAAAAAAATAAATAAAATCTACTGGGGCACCTGGGTGGCTCAGTCACTGGGCATCTGCCTTCGGCTCAGGTCGTGATCCCAGGGTCCTGGGATCGAGCCCCGCATCGGGCTCCCTGCTCCGCGGGAAGCCTGCTTCTCCCTCTCCCGCTCCCCCTGCTTGTGTTCCTGCTCTTGCTATCTCTCTCTGTCAAATAAATAAATAAAATCTAAAAAAATAAAAATAAAATCTATTAGAAGAAAGCATATGTGCTTTCATACTTGTTGTTATAAAAAAATTGTGTTTAAGGGTAGTCATATGTCTAAGTGAATTAATTAAAAAGTTTTTCTGTACCTAAAAATAGCCAGAACCACAAAACCAAAGAAGAAAATAATGGATCCAAGGTGAATGCCTAATGACCTCAGGTGCAACCACTTTTAAAAATAAAATTGGCCTCAGGGCGCCTGGGTGGCTCAGTCAGTTGAGCATCCAACTCTTGGTTTCAACTCGGGTGGTGGTCTCAGGGTCGTGAGATCAAGCCCCACGTAGGGCTCCACACTTGGTGGGCAGTCTGCTTGGGATTTTCTCTCTCCCTCTTGCCCTACCCTCGCTTGTGCTCTCTAAATGAAATCTTTAAATAAATAAATAAATAAATAGGCCTTAAACACTTGGGAGTTTTCTAATTAGTCTTTGAACTTAAAAAGTCAACTTTAGAGTAAGTCATCCATAACAATACGTTTATCAAGAGATACCTATTTCTCAATCAGGGGTGCACCTGTTCATAAGTGACAAAGTTGGAATTTGCCTCCAGGAACACTTACAGTCACGGGTGGCTAGGAAATCGGGAGACATGGGTAAAAGTTCTGCCTTGTCCAGAAAGTCCTTATGAGGACTTGAACAAGTAACTAATCTGTTGGGTTTTAGTGTTTACACCTGTAAAATGGGGGGAGGGCAGACAGTCTGCCCTAACGTTCTATGAATTCTACCTGATCTTCTTTGCTGAAAAAGCCCCAGCAATATTTGTTAAATGTAATTACACATAAACAAAGTTCATAAAATCTTGTGCTGAGGCTCAGAAATGAACACATTTCAGGGAAAGGGGCCTCTTGTTTTTTTTTCTGATGACGAAACCCCAGAAGCCATCATACCTTTAGGAATAGGCTGGCAATGCTTTGCTCCATGGTCCAATTTGAAGTCCAAATATAAGGTTGGTGTGCGAGTGTAAATCTTAGACTGAAAAGGAAAAGGAAACCATCAGTATCTTTCCAAAAATAAAGTTCTTCCTTGGGGCGCCTGGGTGGCTCAGTTGGTTAAGCAACTGCCTTCGGCTCAGGTCATGATCCTGGAGTCCCAGGATCGAGCCCCACAACGGGCTCCCTGCTCAGCAGGGAGTCTGCTTCTCCCTCTGACCCTCTTCCCTCTCGTGCTCTCTATCTCTCATTCTCTCTCTCTCAAATAAATAAATAAAATCTTTAAAAAAATAATAAAGTTCTTCCTCACTTCAGCTGTGCCCTTCTCTGATGGGCCTGGGGCCCTGATGATTATATTAACAATTTCTCCTTGGCAAGTGCTGTTAAAGCAAGGGGATGGGCTACCATACAGCCTCCTCTTAAGGATCTTGGTCTAAAAGTTAGTCTTCCTAGCTTTACAATATGGTTGACAGACTACTTTCAGGACGACAGCTCTCTCCCTAGAATCATTTCTCAAATATGGTCTGAGGTTAATAGTTTATTGGCCTAGAGTTGCTCCAGCTTTCTCATTTCCAATCTTGTGCTTGATATAGTAGGTTATCTCATGCCCAAAATGCATGCTTCTTCCCCAGGTCTCAATAAAGCCATATCCATTTAAAAAAATTTTTAAAGTGGCCAGTAAATACTTTTATTTGTTCTAACTTGACCCTCTTGCAAAAAAAAGGTCGTTCACCACCACTGGCTTGAAAAAGCCACAATTCCAGATGTGAGAAAGGCAAACTTCTGCAGGATTTTCCACTGTAAACAGTGGCTCTGATTTCATCAACGGTTAAGCAGAGTTTGTAATCCACTATGATGCCATTTTGAATCACTGGCACAGACCAAAATCCAAGGGATTATCACTGTTGCTATGAATTATATGATTTCTCATTGTTTATCACAAAGCCCCAGGGGTTCTGTTTGACTTTTTAAAAACTGAAAATACACACAAAAATGAAAAAGCACACAACACCAAATTTGGCAAGGATGTAGAGTAACTGGAACTTTCATACACTGCTGGTGGGACTAGAACTTGGTATAAACACTGCAAAAAACTGCTTGGCAGTATGCAGTAGAGATGAATAGATGCATAACCTATGACCCACCATTCCATACACAGGTGGATCCCCAACAGAAATGTTCACCTAAAGTCAAGTACATGAATCTTGATAGTGATACTCTCAGTAACAGCCAAAAACTGGAACTACTGCAGCTATCTTCAACCATAGAAGGGATAAGTGAGTTGTAATTTACTTATACAACAAAATCTACTATACAGCAAGAAGAATGAATGAACCCAACTATATACAACAACTCAGATCAATCTCACAATCATAATACTGAGCAAATGAAGGCAGGCACAGAAGACCATATACCGTATGATTCCATTTCTATGAAGTTCAAACTAAGGCAAAACTAACCTATGATGTCAGAAGTCAGAAAAGTGGTTACTTGGGAAGCTCAGTAGCTGAAAGGGGTTAAAAAGGAGATGTCTGAGGCCAAACAGTATCTGTCTCTTGACCTGGGTTTGGTTTCATAGGTGTGTTCACTGGGTGAAAATTCTTCTGAGCACATATATATATACTTGATTTATGTACTTTTCTGTGTCTATATTCTATTTTAATAAAAGGCTTACATTCATTAAAAACATGCATATGTAAATAGACCAAAAGAGAATCCAGAGCCTAGAATTATTTACTATCCTCGATAAAGGCATCATTTTGCAGAGAGTACTTCTATAAACACTATGAGGACATGAACACTGCTGCCTTTTCACCCAGGGCCACCCCACAGTGCCTGTCACATGGTAGGTATTCAATAAATATTTATCAACTGATTGATTTTCATAATGGAAAAATCCCATGCATAGTAATACATTTATTTACAGTATACATAGGGCATTACTCATCAGTATCTTTACCTACATGCAGCAAAAGGGCTCTCGTCAGGACAGGTGATTTGATATGGTCAAAGTGTATGTCTGTACATTAAATTTTGGAATAGAGAATTGTAATAAATAATGTTATCAGAAGACTGTTCCCTCTCCTGTGAATATCTCATTTGTGAAGCTTTGGGTTTTAAAAGGTCTGGTAGGTGGTTTTATGTGGCTTAGAAGGCCAAGCTGCATCAATATAGCTTCAAAGCTTGCAAAAGAAAATTCCCCTGAGCATGCATAAGTAAAACCAGAAACACTTATGGCATTGAGTGCAACCTGAGGCCAAACATTCACAATCAATCTGAAGATGTTGAAACCTACATAAAGCCAGGGCAGCACCCATGGGACACAGGATCTAATTCTCTACGATCCTTAGGTGTGTATGGCACCATCTGGAAAGGATCTGTTTTTTTCTGAAGAAGTCTTCTAAAATTACTTCTAAAAAGTTCAAGGGTAGAGGTGCCTGGCTGGCTCAGTCGGTGGAGCATGTGACTCTTGATCTCGGGGTCGTGAGTTCAAGCCCCTTGTTGACGGTAAAGATTACTTTAAAAATAAATAAAGAAAATAAAAAGATCCAGGGTCAGCTTCACGTAGTATTGATGATTCCTCTGCCTGGGCAATATTTGGTTCTCTACAAAAAGAATCCGTTTCATTCAACTGTGTCTTTCCTAACTTCTGCCTCAGTAGCAGATGCAGTATCTCTGCCTACAGCAAAGGGATTCATCACAAAGAGGCCCTTGGTTTAATTTTTACTGGAATTCTCCCAGAAGGTAGCATAAAAATACTCTTGAACTAGAAATCTGGAGGCACCAATGCTATAGCATTGCTTTTCCCACTAACAAAGCACGAATCTTCTACTGGGCTTAGTTCACTCATCTGAAAATCGCATGATAGGACTCACTGATGTTTAAACCCATGTACGGTTCTAAAATTCTGAGTCAGAAAATTAATGTTTATCTCCAAGTTCTAATTTTGAAAGTTCCCTTCTGATTTCTGAGACTAGAGCTGTCGAGAAGGGAGACTGTGTCTGGGGCAAGGGAGGGCAACCGGAACAGGAGGGAGTAAGTGGGGAGCCACGGGTTAACTTGCTCTACCCTTGCCCTCCACCATAGTCATCGATCAGTCTTGCCCTCCTGGCTAGCTCTTTTTCTTTTCTTCCTGCCTCAAGCTTCTCAACCTCACCCATACTGTCCAAAAAGAGAGTAGCCTATCTAAGACTGCCACTACACAGACCCACGTGTGCACACATAAACACACACAGAATTCTGTATTTCTGTACTCATTTACGAAAATCTAAACAGAAACCAGTGAGATACATTATAAAGCCACAAATATATCCCATCAACTTACAGTGTGAAAAGGGCTAAAGGGAAATTTTTAATTCATTCTGGAAGTGTTTTTTACATCTATAGCCTAAAAGAGAATCCCAATTCTAATGTCCTTTTTTATACTGAAAATGGGGGTATTGAAAGTTTTAATATAACTCACAACTTGAATGATCAACTACCCCAAACCTACATGTATATTATTCTGTTTCAATTAATCCATAATGAGATAAAATCAATTTGGAAGCTGTTCCCATGAGTGTATGTAGGTGTATATATATATATATATATATACATGTATATACACATAGGTTCTTTTTTAAAAGATTTTTATTTGACAGAGAGAGACAGAGCTAGAGAGGGAACACAAGCAGGGGGAATGGGAGAGGGAGAAGCAGGCTTCCCGTGGAGCAGGGAGCCCGATGTGGGGCTCGATCCCAGGACGCTGGGATCACGACCTGAGCCAAATGCAGACGCTTAACAACTGAGCCACCCAGGTGCCCCTACACATAGTTTTTGAAAAGCAGAGAGCTTTTTTTATAATTTTGATCTTCCATGGTAACTCTATTGAAATAGCAAAGGTAAATTATGTTTATTTAACTGAAAGATAATGCCAGCCTTGAATGCACTTTGAGCAAACTTAGATTTAATTTTTCTATTACACACACTATTGATTTGCAACCATAAAGAAAGATCACCATTAGGACATTCTTTCCTGTGTTCTATTTTTGTGTGTACTACTAAACTATTAATACGGTCCTCAAAACAGATTGAGAATTTAATGAAACAAATTATTCTTTCTTGGTTAAAACTTAGCTGTCAATGTATTATCCAGTTCCACAGAATTAAAATAAATCAGTCCATGACAACCTAAAATAAAATATTATTCTACAAATCCATTTCAGCATGAACAGAAATAATGCACTTAAAGTGCATCAGTGAAATTGTTTTCTTTTTCCTTTTCCCTGTTTTTGTCCTGATCAATGCCTGCCTGAACAGGTACTAAAATCCAAGGCTATTCCTCTTTTGTCTTTCTTCTCATTCACATTTCTGTTAAAAGTATTTAGGAAACTTATCTTTAAAGGTTTTAGTCTGTGTTTGAAAAATCTAATCGCTTAAAATCTTAGAATTCAAATATGTAAGCAAAGCTTCCAGAAGGTAACGTAAAACTCTTCAGAAGAGGTTAAGGATAAATTCTGGCTAACCTACAACAGGGGTGCTACCAAGTCCAGAAAAGCCTCATCTCTCTTTCTGTATAAATGTCAGGATTAAACCTTTAAAGAACCTAACACACCACTCCAATAATGACCGCAATGCAACAAGACCAAACAAGGTCTACAAAACCACTTCCTTCCCAACCCCAGCTACCTTCATCTCAGATCCTTCAAAGACTTCCTGCTTACCCTGGCTTTCGGTGGGATACCCTCGTCAAGCTGGCTTCCTGACTCCGCTTTTATTCGTAAATGTGATCTTAATTAAGGAGATGAAATCACTTCCACATGGAAGCCATGAAGCTTAAAACGTCTTCCCACGAGAAAGGAGCGCGCACACACACTGGTTGCTATGTGTGAGCATGGCGCAGGAGGTCTCTTTCATTTCGTCTCTGCTCCTTTCACACGTAATTGCCATCCACTGATTGCTGAATGCTGCTGATTTTGCCACCACGCTGGCTTTCCCCAAAAGCAAGGGGCTGCAATTTGTCACATGCCAGAGCTGTAATAAAAGCATTCCCATTTCTTTGTGGGAAGGATTTCAAAACCTTTTATGATTTAGTTATTTTTCAGAAAATGCACTCAAATGCTCAATCTTACTGTATGTTGCTTAAGCAAATTCCTCTAAATAATTATACTAACAAGTGCAAACCCTCAAAACCCTAGAAGAGAAACAGAATTTCCACCTATTCTGGGACCCTCACCCTCATGTTGGATCATCGCCCTACTGTTGGATATTATGTCTTATGGTTTGTTTGGGTCTTTTTTTTCTTTTTGCGCATCACTGCTAACTTCTGATAAACATCTTTGCACATAAATCTTTTATAAATTTAAATTTTAGTTATTGAACATACAGTGCAATATTGGTTTCTGGAGTAGAATTCAGTGATTCATCATTTACATACAACACCCAGTAAGTGCCTCCTTAATACCCATCACCCACACACCCCCCTCCATCACCCTCAGTTTGTTCTCCATTGTTATGGTTTGTATCTTTGTATCTTTGTCTCTTATGGTTTGTATCCCTCTCTCCTTTTTTTCTTTCCCCCCTTCCCATATGTTCATGTTTTCTTTCGTAAATTCCACATATGGGTGAGATCATATGGTATTTGTCTTTGATTTATTTCGCTTAGCATAATACACTCTAGCTCCATCCACGTTGTTGCAAACGGCAAGATTTCATTCTTTTTGATGGCTGAGTAATATTCCAGTGTACACACACATATCTTCCCTATCCATTCATCAGTCAATGGACAATTGGGCTCTCTCCATAGTTTGGCTATTGTTGATAATGTTGCTGCAAACAATGGGGCGCACGTTCCCCCTTTGAATCTATATTTTTATATCTTTTGGGTAAATACCTAGTAGTGCAATTGCTAGATCATAGAGTAGTTCTATTTTTAACTTTTTGAGGAACCTCCATATTGTTCTCCAGAGTAGCTGCACCAGTTTGCATTCCCATCAACAGTGCAAAACAGTTCTTTCTCCACATCCTTGCCAACACCTGTTGTTTCGTGTGTTGTTAAATTTAGCCATTCCGACCCGTGTGAGGTGGTGTTTCATTGTAGTTTTGATTTGTATTTCCCTGATGATGAGTGATGTTGAGCATCTTTTTGTGTGTCTGTTAGCCAAGTGGATGTCTTCTTTGGAAAATTGTCTATTCGTGTCTTGTGCCCATTTCTTAACTGGATTATTTATTGGGTGTGGGGTTTGAGAAGTTCTTTGTAGATTTTGGATACTAACCGTTTATCAGGTATGTTTCCAAATATCTTTTCCTATTCCGCAGGCTGCCTTTTAGCTTTGCTGATTGTTTCCATTGCTGTACAGAAGCTTTTTATCTTGATGAAGTCCCAACAGTTCGACAGGTCTAGTAAAAAGTTGTTACGGCTGAGGTCAAAGAGGTTGCTGCCTGTGTTCTCCTTTAGGATTCTGATGGTTTCCTGTCTCACATTTAGGTCTTTCATTCATTTTTAATCTATTTTTGTGTATGGTATAAGAAAGTGGTCAAGTTTCATTCTTCTGCATGTGTCTGTCCGGTTTTCCCAACACTATTTGTCGAAGAGACTGTCCTTTTTCCACTGGATATTCTTTCCTGCTTTGTCGAAGATTAGTTGACCACATAGTTGTGGGTTCATTTCTGGGCTCTCTATTCTGTTCCATTGATCTGTGTGTCTGTTTTTGTGCCAGTACCATACTGTCTTGATGACTACAGCTTTGTAATAGAGCTTGAAATCCAGAATCGTGATGCCTCCAGTTTTTTCTTTTTCAGAATTGTTTGGGCTATTTGGGGTCTTTTGTGGAACCATACCAATTCTAGGATTGTTTGTTCTAGCTCTGTGAAAAATGCTGGTGGTATTTTGACAGGAATTGCATGAAATGTGTAGATTGCTTTAGGTACTATAGACATTTTAACAATGTTTGTTCTTTCAATCCATGAGCATGGAATGCTTTTCCATTTCTTTGTGTCTTCAATTTCTTTCATAAGTGATCTATAGTTTTCAGAGTACAGATCTTCTACCTCTTTAATTTGGTTTATTCCTAGGTATCTTACTGGTTTTGGTGCAATTGCAAATGGGACTGATTCCTTGCTCTCTTTTCCTGCTGCTTCGTTATTGGTGTATAATGGTGCAACAGATTTCTGCACATTGAGTTTATATCCTGCAACTCTGCTGAATTTATGTATGAGTTCTAACAATTTTTTGGTGGAGTCTTTCAGGTTTTCTACATAAAGTATCATGTCGTCTGCGAATAGTTAAAGTTTGACTTTTTTTTTAAAGATTTTCTTTATTTGACAGAGAGAGAGTACAAGTAGGCAGAGAGGCAGGCAGAGGGAGAGGGAGAAGCAGGCTCTCCGCTGAGCAGGGAGCTCGATGCAGGGCTCGATCCCAGGACACCGGGATCATGACCTGAGCCGAAGGCAGCCGCTTAACCAACTGAGCCACCCAGGCGCCCCAAAGTTTGACTTCTTCCTTGCCACTTTGGATGCCTTTTCTTTTTGTTGTCTGACTGCTGAGGCTTTGACTTCCAGTACTATGTTTAAAAGAAATGGTGGGAGTGGGCATGTTGTCTTGTTTCTGACTATAGGGGAAAGGCTCTTAGTTTTTCCCCAGTGAGGATGATATTAGTTGTGAGTCCTCCATATATGGCCTTTATGATGTTGAGGTAAGTTCCCTCTATCCCTACTTTGTTGAGGGTTTTTATCAAGAAAGGATGCTGTATTTTGTCAAATATCTTTTCTGCATCTATTGACCAGATCATATTGTTCTTATCTTTTCTTTTGTTAATGTGGTGTATCATGTTGATTGATTTGCGAATACTGAACCACCCCTGCAGGCCAGGAATAAACCCCACTTGATCATGGTGAATAATTCTTTTAATGTACTGTTGAATTCGATTTGCTAGATTTTATTGAGAATTTCTGCATCCACGTTTATCAGGGATATCGGTCTGTAATTCTCTTTTTTAGTGGGGTCTTTGTCTGGTTTTGGAGTCAAGGTAATGCTGGCTTCATAAAATGAGCCTGGAAGTTTTCCTTCCATTTCTATTTTTTGGAACATTTTGAGAAGAATAAGTATTAACTCTTCTTTAAATGTCTGGTGGAATTCCCCTGGGAAGACATCTGGCCCAGGACTTTTGTTTGTTGGGAGATTTTTGATTACTGATTCAATTTCTTTGCTGATTATAGGTCTGTTCAAATTTTCTATCTCTTCCTGTTTCAGTTTTGGTAGTTCATAGGTTTCTAGGAATTTGCCCATCTCTTCCAGGTTGCCCAGTTTGCTGGCATATAATTTCTCACAGTCTTCTCTTATAATTCTTTGTATTTCTGTGGTGTTGGTTGTGATCTCTCTCATTCGTGATTTATTTGGGTCCTTTCTCTTTTCTTTTTGCTAAGTCTGGCTTGGGCTTTATCAATTTTATTAATTCTTTCAAAGAACTAGCTCTTAGTTTTGTTAATCAATTCTGGTGTTTTTGATTCTATATTGTTCATTTCTGTTCCAATCTTTATTTTCTCCTCTTCTCCTGGCTCTTGGCTTTATTTTCTGTTCCTTTTCTAGCTCCTTAGGCATAAGGTTAGGTTGTGTCTTTGAAACTTTTCCTGCTTCTTGAGGTAGGCCTGTATTGCAATATACTTCCCTCTTAGGACTGCCTTTGCAGCATTCCAAAAGTTTTGGACTGTCGGGTTTTCATTTTCATTTGCTTCCATATATTTCTTTAGTTCTTCTTTAGTTTCCTGGTTAACCCATTCAGTAGGGGTTGTAGGATATTCTTTAGTAGGATATTCTCTAATCTCCATGTATTTGAGATCTTTCCAAATTTTTTGTTGTGGTTGACTTCCAAGTTTCATAGTGTTGTGGTCTGAAAATAGGCATGGTATGATCTCAATCTTTTTGTACTTGTTGAGGGCTCACTTGTGATCCAGTATGTTATCTATTCTGGAGAACGTTCCAAACGTGCATTTGAAAAGAATGTGTATACTGCTGCTTTAGGATGAAATGTTCTGAATATATCTGTTAAGTCCATCTGGTCCAGTGTATCATTCAAAGCCATTGTTTCCTTATTGATTTTCTGCTTAGATTTTCTGCTGTGAGTTCGATGTTAAAGTCCCCTACTATTATTGTATTATTAATCAATGAGTTTCTTTATGGTTATTAGTAATCAATTTATATATTTGGGGTTGAGATATAAATATTTACAATTGTTAGATCTTCTTGATGGACAGACCCTTTAATTATGATACAATGCCCTTCTTCATCTCTTGTTACAGTCTTTAACATCTAGTTTGTCCAGGGGCACCTGGGTAACTTAGTCAGCTGTGTCCAACTCTTGATTTCAGCTCAGGTCATGATCTCAGGGTGGTGAAATCAGGCCCTGTGTCAGGCTCTGTGCTCAGTGGGGAATCTGTTTGAGATTCTCTCCCTTTCCCTCTGCCCTTCCCCCTGCTCTAAAAAAATAATAAAATCTTTTAAAAAATTAAGTAAAAATAAAATCTAGTTTGTCTTATGTAAGTATGGCTACTCCGGCTTTCTTTTGATGTCCATTGGCATGGTAGATGGCTCTCCACCCCCTCACTTTCAATCTGTGGGTATCTTTAAGTCTAAAATGAGTCTCTTGTGGGCAGCAAATAGATGGATCTTGTTTTTTGGTCCATTTTGATACCCTGTGTCTCTTGACTGGAGCATTTATATTCAGAGTGATTATTGAAAGATATGAATTTAGTGCCATCATGTTACCTGTGGAGGTGGTGTTTCTGGTGATGTTCTCTGCTCCTTTCTAGTCTTTGTTGCTTTTGGTCTTTTTTTTCTCCACTCAGACCTCTTAAAAATCTCTTGCAGGGCAGGTCACAAACTCCTTTAGTTTTTGTCTGTCTGGGAAACGATTTCTCTTTCTATTCTGAATGACAGCCTTGCTGGATAAAGAATCCTTGGCTACCTATTTTTCCCATTCAGCACGTTGAGTATTTGATGCCACTCTCTTCTGCCCTGCCACATTTCTGTCTACAGATCTGCTCCTAACCTGCTCTGTCTTCCCTTGTAAGTTAAGGGAAAAGTAGGTTAACTTTTTTTCCCTTGCTGCTTTCAAGATTCTTTCCTTGTCTGTGTATTTTGTGAATTAGGATTCTTTCCTTGTCTGTGTATTTTGTGAATTTGACTATGATATGCCTTGGCAATGGTCGGCTTTTGTAGAATTTAATGGGAATTCTCTGTGCTTATTGAATTTTGATGTCTGTGTCCTTCCCCAGATTAGAGAAGTTTTCAGGTATAATTTGTTCAAATAAACCTTCTGGCCCTTTTTCTCTCTCTTCATCTTCTGGGACTCCTATGATACGAATGTTATTACATTTTAATAAGTTGTTGAGTTCCCTAAATCTACCTTCACGGTCTGGTACCCCTTCTTTCCCTCTTCTTTTCAGCTTCATTATTTTCCATAATTTTATCTTCTATATCACTGACTGATTCACTCCTCTGCTTTGTCCATCCTCATTTTTATGGTCTCCATTTGGGATTGCATCTCAGTTGCAGCATTTTTAATTTAATTTTGGCCTGACTAGATTTTAGTTCTTTTATCTCTGCAGTAAGGGATTCTCTAGTGTCTTCTATGCTTTTTTCAAACCCAGCCAGTACCCTTATGATCATTGCTGTAAATTCTCGTTCAGAAATCTTACTTTTATCTGTATTGATTACATCTCTGGCTGTTCTACTTCCTATTCTTTATTTTGGGATGAATTTCTCTGTCTCATCATTTTGTCCAGAAAAGAAGAAAGAAAAACAAAAACACAAAATAAAAGACAAAGAAAAAACAAAAACTAGGGGCGCCTGGGTGGCTCAGTTGGTTAAGCAACTGCCTTTGGCTCAGGTCATGATCCCGGAGTCCCGGGATCGAGTCCCACATCAGGCTCCCTGCTCAGCGAGGAACCTGCTTCTCCCTCCGGCCCTCCCTCCTCTCATGTGCGTGCTCTCTCTGTCTCTCTCTCTCTCTCATTCTCACTCTCTCAAAATAAATAAATAAATCTTTAAAAACAAAAACAAAAACTAGATCTTGGGTGTGTTTTGGGCTGCTTTAAAAGAACCCAGATTCCACCCCCCAAAAAAACCTGAAAATAAACAAAGAAATAATATAAATATATAAAGTGTGTGTGTGTGTGTGTGTGTATGTATATATATATTAAGAATTTTTTTAATTAATGAAAAATTTTAAAAGGGAAGTGAAAAAAAGAAAATGAAAATACAATAAAAAAAGCAAAGAATAAAAGTAAAAAGGAAGCTAGATCCTATTTCCCCTAGAGCTGAAGCTTTGTAGTACTCTGTGATCAGGAGACTTGGTTCGAGTGCGTTGTTTCTGCTGGTTTTCTGGGGAGGAGCTTGCTGGGCTGATTCTCAGACTGACTTATTTTAGTGGAAATGTGCCTCCAGGGTGCAGGGGGGCAGGGTTTGGTGTATGCGGCTCCAGCCTGCACTAGGTGGCGCTGTTTTGCTCCCTGAAGGCTTTCAGTGTTGATGGGAGGGATGAATATAGTGGGATGTGGTGGCGCTCTGCTCTCTTGCCCCAGAGTTGAAAGTTCGGGCCCCCCACTCTTCAGTGAGCCCACACAGACGAGCAATCAATCACCCTACTCATGTCCCTGGTTTCCATGGTCGAAATGTTGTTTTTCCCCCCATTTAGCCCCCAATTGTTAGGAAGTTAACATTCCAACAAATCACCTGTTGTTGCATATTTAGATTTTTTTCTCCAATACACCCTTGTCACAAATATAGAACTGAAGGATTAATTTCTGGGGGGGGGGGGGGAAAGGAAAGGAAAAGAAAAAAGTATCTGAAAAATCTCTGAAAAAAACAGACAGAAAAAAATAAGGAAAAAAGCTTAATCTACAAGAAAGTTTAAAGGCACCACCTCCGTAGTACAAACACCAATATCTGACCAACCAGGGTCTAGCAGCCCTTGTTTTTGAACAAAAAATCACTTTGACCAATTCTTATACTAACTGAATTGCTTTTCATCCAAATTGTTTCTGTGTCAAATCACTTGGTAACTACCTCTAAAAAGTGACCATTTCATCAAAATGTTGACTGTCAGATATTTTTTTAATTTTAGCTAATTTAAGAAGCAGAAATTGTTATTGTCTTGCTCTTCTGATGTTGCTATAACTTTGGGTGATATTACTATTAAGCATTATTAATATAAGAATAACCATAGCAGGGCGCCTGGGTGGCTCAGTCGGTTAAGCGTCTGCCTTCGGCTCAGGTCATGGTCCCAGGGTCCTGGGATCGAGCCCCGCATCGGGCTCCCTGCTCCGCGGGGAGTCTGCTTCTCCCTCTCCCTCTGCTGCTCCCCCTGCTTGTGCACACTCGCTCTCTCTCTCTCAAATAAATAAAATCTATAAAAAAGAATAACAATAGCTAAATATGTAAGGGCTTAGTATGTACCAGGCACTATTCTAGCTGCTGCTTATGTATTAATTAGGCCATTTGTATATCCCATCTTATAAAATATCTGCTCATTACCTAGTTAAGTTTTCCCTCATTTATTAATTAGTTCCCTCGTTTAAAAAATACCGATTGAGAGCATGTAGTGTGTTAGTCATTGGCTATGTATCTTGTTGAATAACAGATCTGCTCAGCCTCTGTGGTTTCCTTTCTAGTGAGGAAGACAATGTAACAAATTAAATGTGAAATTACACATGCTATAATAGAAATAAATAGGGTGTAGAGAGAGAAAAATCAGGGGAGCAATGGAAGGCCTTGAATGAACAGAATTGAGGGTAAAAGGTTTCTGGTCAGAGAAAGGAGTACAGCCTGTGCAAAGGCCTTAAGGCAGTAAGATTTCTTTGAAAGTACAAAGAAAAAAAAAAAGTACAACAGGAACACACTGATCCAATTTTTATCTTACACAGATGTCTTGAGCCACAATTTGGAGAACCGGAAGGAAGTAAGAACAGAAGAGAGGAGCCCCCTGAAGAGGCTGCTGCAGTGGGTCTGTCCAGCACTGGACAGGGGATAGGAGTAAGGTAGATAAATTTAAAATATATTTTAGGGATAGAGAGGTTTTGCTACAGGACTGGATGTGGCTTGGGGAGGAGAAGGAATAAGGATGACCACCACATTTTTTCTTTGAGCAGTGAGTGCCATTCATTTATTAAGATGGAAGAGACTGGAAGGGAAAGGAGTTTTCACTGGTTTGTTGTCAAGACATGTGGGAGTAGGAGGAACAAGAATTCGACTTCTACTACTTTAAATGTGGCAGGCCTAGGAACGTGAAAAAGGAGATGCCAAGAAGGTGGTTGAATAAATGAGTACACGGAGCTCCGAGGTAAGGCTTGCACTGTGAATATCAGTGTGGGAGTTGTAAGACTATAAACGGCATCTACGTCCACGGGATGGACAAGATCACTTAGGGAGAGGATGTTCGATGAGAGAGGACTGAGGACCGAGATCCAGGGAAGAGCAAGGTGCACCAGGGGACAAAAGGACCCATCATCACAGAGACCAAGGAACGGAGAGAGGGTGTGGAGAAGGAGGAAGCAGTCAGCCCATGTATAAAGGAAGAGTCAACGTGAAAAGAAAAGATGACCTCTGGGTTTGGCTACGTGGAAGTCAGTGGTGACTCTAGGCACTGGTGGGGCTGGACGCCAGGCTGAGAGCACTGAGGATGTTGGGGAGCCGACACAACACGTGCGGACAAATCTTCTGTGACTGCGACTGAGTGGGAGCCGAGAATGGGGGGGGTAAGGGGGCATCAAGGGAGTCAGGTGCTTCTCATCAATTTCTATGAAAGGTGGTTTTTTTTTAAATAAATTAAGGCTACTATGGGAAACTGGGTGGCTCAGTTGGTTAAGCATCTGCCTTCGGCTCAGATCATGATCCCAGGGTCCCGGGATCAAGCCCGGTATCTGGCTCCCTGCTTGGGCCGGGAGTCTGCTTCTCCCTCTCCCACTCCCCCTGCTTATGTTCCCTCTCTCGCTGTGTCTCTGTCAAATAAATGAATAAAATCTTTTTAAAAAATAATTAATTAATTAAGGCTATTAGACTTTAATAATATTTGCTGTAAAAATCTCCCAGTATGTTTTTGGCTTTCATTTCATTTACAGCAGTTCTAACATGGGTTGAGCTATCAGTCTTTTCCTTCTGATGCTTTTAAACTTAGAAAGTCTTTCCCCATCCAAAGATCATGTGTCTTCCTACATTTTGCTAGTTCTCAGATTTTTAACATTTAATTCTTTATGTTGAATTTATTTTGCTATGAGGTAGGAGATCATGAGCTAAACTGGTGTCTTTTTATGAATGGTTAATCAATTGTCCCAGCTGCCTTATCTTTTCCTGATGATCATCTTCTTGGGTCTATTTCAGGTAGGTTCTCTTTCTGTCAATCAGAACAAAGAGACTTAATGAAGAAAACTTAACTAGCTCAGGAGCCCAACTAACAGAGGAAGATCTATTCCATAAGGAGTTCTTGGCATGATCTAGTGCACCTTCCATCGGGCTTCCCAATCTCCTCGTCTCACTCTCATGGTCTGCTGGGATTTGCACAAGGGGGAAAAAACCCACCAGCACAGACCCCTTTTCTCTACCATCAACACCTTCACACACACTCAAGAAACTCACTGCCAGACCCCTCGGCCCCCAAGTGGAGAACCATACCTTACTCTTTCTCCTGGGGATCTTAAGGCTTTGAGGAAGTGAAAAGTACATTTACCACATTATTTAAAGCAAACTTCCGATCTCATTGCTCAGAATAAGCTGATGCCCTTCAATGAAATGGTAAGTTTTCTGTCTCCAATCCAAAGCACTCGGATTTCTGAGTTCTTGATTGTTTTAAAGAATTCCGATAAGGAGTGGGAAAGATTAGTTTCCATGCTCAGTGCCAAAGGTATCGTGGGAGGATTAAAACTTCGCAATCATATTTTGACATATACATGAAGTGCTACATAAAGAAACGACAAGGAACACTTTGGCAAAACGCCAACTCTGTATGGGGTGAGAGAGAGAGCCAGACATTTTTAACTTCTATCAACCATAAAGGATTTCAGGAAATCTTGAGCATCAAGCTGTCCAGCTGACCGAGAATTCTGGACATAGCCACATTAGCCTTCAGTCCAGGGTCTACAGCATCTTACCTCAAGCAGCCCTGTTGTCAAAAGTAACAGTAACACCTTCTGTTTAGGAGAGGGGTAGTGAGGAGAGAAGAGCTAAAGAAGAAGGGAATAAAGATGCTGATAGGACTCATGATCCTGATATTTAAGCAGAGGCATGTTAACTGTGAAACCAAACTTGGACTTCTTCACTATTTGAGTCAGCATTATTGCCTGAAGTTGGGCTAGAGATATTTTAATTTTTTGGAAAATTAAAACCAGAGGAAGAACAAATACCCATCCCTTATAGGAATGACCCACCCATAATCTTACAAAGGCAACAGTACAGTAAAACCACAATGACCCCCAAATATGCCAAGAGGGAGCCTTCCTATCCCTTGCCTCCTATCCGTGCCTAACGTGTTCCAAGGTTGAGTCAGCAAATCCACTAACTGATGCTAGAATATTCCTCCCGGGGCTTTATAATATTTTTTAATCTCTATTAGTTATATTTGGTATTTACTAAGATGTTTTTAAGGGTTCTTGCAAGAAAGTGCATCAAGATGGGAAGCTATTCGGCAAAGATAAGATTTCATCAGAGCACTGGGACAGATACCTCTGTGCAGATATGACTAAGGGGGAATTTATTATGGCACAGGGCTTCTCCTACGTGATCGTTTACAGGACATTCTGACCCAGTCAGGGGTATCTACTTGTACAGGCACATGCCTGAAGGTATCCTTTTGGTGTAGAAAGAGAGAAAGGTTCATTCTGAAGCTGCCTTCCATGAAAAAGAGATAAGGCTTTCCCAAACTGGAAAGAGACACACTCAGCAAGTTTATGCACCAGGGCTGAATGGTACGGCAAGGCAGAGGTGCTGTGCAAATAAAACGGGGCAAAATTCAGGAGACCTGAGTCTGGGCCTAGATTCCTTCCACAATGAGCTGTGTGACCTTGGAAAAGACTTTCACCTAGGTGTGCTGCAGCCTTCTCCTATACCAAGTGGTGCAAGAGCTGGAGAGCTGAGCTCTCCTGTCTACTGTTGCCTGACATTCTGATTCCAACAGAAGAAAAAGGAAGAGTAGGTCTTGGTTGGCTCTGAAAATCAACTCATAGTATTCCGAACTCTCAACTCTTGCTGCCCTTAAGAACTTCATTCATAGCCTAATACACCATTACAGCAATGAAGGAGGTGAATGAATGGCAAGTTTCTTGTCCAACTATTATGTAAATAGGCCGGAGATGGTCCCTATGTTGTTCAGCCCAAAGTCTGCTGAAACCAACTTAAATTCTCCTGCATCCAACTGCTTTAAATATACTCCAAATAAACATATTTTTAGCCATTTAGAGCCCACCTACCACACATACCCTATGAAATCGCACCCACCGTCTCCTAGCAATAAACAACACCCTGCAGCTAGAAAAGTCCCCCAAATGCTGCTGCCCTTTGGAGCTCTCTGTCCCGGAGGCCCTCTACCTTGTTGCTGAGCGACATCATCTAGACAGGTAGGCCCCCTCTCTGATTTCCCCTACTCTCCCAGGAAGTTTCTTGCGCTATTCCCCTTCTGGGTGTGGCCTTGTGCCTCTGTCTCTGGAAGGTTCCCAACTGTAAGGCACCTCCCTTACAAGGCAACCTTGTCCATGCACCACCCAAATAAAGCTTGTGTGTTACCGCCTCTCACGAACCTGTCTCTTCCTTGATCAACTTCCAAATCCCCAAACTTACTACACCAACCCATCTAAATAAAGTAAGTATATAAACAGGCTCCAGAAGTATTGAATATGGCCTCCGCTCTATCCACAAACAAAAGAGGAAGTTCCCTACTATTCAGCAACAGCTCTGGGAAATTAAAGAGTTGACCAAATCAACTAAAGGGCTGGAAACCCACTCCTACCCCCATCTGGGCAAGTAGGAAGTGGTCAGCTCCTTAGCAAAATTACTGATGGGTCAAGAATCTCCTCGGAACCCCTCAACAATCCATCTCTCCTCTTAGGCCTCCCTGTCTTTAAAGTTTCCACAGATAAAAATCTGTTCTCGGCAGAAAATCTGATTTATGCTGGGTTGTGCCAAACTGGTAAGGACCTATGAGCTTGTGGTTTAGAGCACAAACTATGGAGCCAAACATCTAGTCAGAATGCCAGCTCTGTCACTCACTAGATGCACAGCTAACCTCGCTGTGCCTCAGTTCCCTCTCTCGTCATGTTGCTGTGAGAACCCAAGATAAATCACACAACATGGTGCCTCCTCAGTCTCTCAGCCTCACCAGCTCCTGAGCCCTTGGCCCCCTCCTCACTGACTGCCCCCACCATGCTGGGAACCACAGCAGCTCCAGGGCTCCTGGGCTTGAGGCGGACCGACAGACCAACTGAGGCTCTGGATCCACACCCAGCCTGGAATGATGATCCAAGCCACTGGATGTGGTACGCGCCCTCCTCAGAGGCTGCCTCAAGTGGCCAGGTGATACAGTCCAGAAGGGCATTAGCCCCAGTGGGATGGAAGATGTGGAATGACAGAAAAATTCTTCTCTCTTTCTCCATTACAACGTCCTGAGGTAGAGTTTTCTGAACAGGCATCCTGTACCACCAAGTATTTGTCTCTTTTCCTTTCTCCCTCACACTCGCTGCCCTGGGATTGTAGGGAAGACCCGCCCCAGGCTCTGTTTTCCAAAGAATCCAAGCAAAATCGGTGGGAAAAAAATAAAAAAAATAATAAAAATAAGTAAAATAATAAAAAATAAAACAAAATATTAACCAAAAAAAAATCAGGAGGAAAAAAACTGATACAAGTAAAGCACTCAGAACTTCACTAATAACAGTTGCCACTAACCATGAGGCTGTTAAGTACATGAAATGTGCTCAATGTGAATCGAGATGTGCTTGTAAGTGTAAAATGCACATTGGCTTTCAAAGACTTAGAACAAAAATGTAAAATATCTCATTATAAACTTATACTGACCACATATTGGAATGACAGTATTTTGGATAACTGGGCTTGAATAAACAATTAAAATTAATTTCACCTGTTTCTTTTTCCTTTGTTTTTTTAAAGATTTTATTTATTTATTTGACAGAGCGAGCACAAGTAGGGGGAGCGGCAGGGAGAGGGAGAGGGAGAAGCAGGCTCCCCGCTCGGGGCTCGATCCCAGGACCCCGGGATCACGACCTGAGCCGAAGGCAGACACTTAACTGACTGAGCCACCCAGGCGCCCTCTTTTCACTTTTTTTTAAATGTGCCTACTGAGTATTTTAAATTACATGTTGCTTCCATTACGTTTTTATTGGCCAGCTCTGACTTATAATTTAGTATCTCCTAAGTCCACAAGAGATGTTAGTCGTTTTCATTTCCCTTCCCAAGGAGTTCTAGAGATTTGCTGTCAATAAAGCCTAATGATAAAAAGAATGTGGGAACAGAAAGGGAGACAGATAGGGGAAAGGGAACAAATATTTGTTAAGTACCCTTAATGTCACTAGGCACATTATATATCATACAAATACTCGAAGCCTATTCATTATTATCCTTATTTGGCAGATAAGGAAGTAAGGGCTCAAAATAATTTTCCCAAGGTCACGGAGGTATTAAACAGACCTGAAAACTGGATCCAGGTCTGCTTGACTCCACAGTCCATGCTCTTTTCAACCTTGCATACTGTCAAAGGATTGGCTCTAATGGTATGGTATAGCTTCAATAAGTGAGGTTTTTTGACATATGTTAGGGCTTCCTAGAATTCCCTTAAATCACCTACCCAGGAGGTCAACTACACTAACCAAGTTAAAAGCTGCTGCAGAACACAAATCAATCATTCAATATCCCCCTCACCCACCCCTCTCGCTTTGAGTGCAGGAAATGGAATTCAATTGGTCCATGGCACGTGGTCATCATACATCCACGAGAGCCCCCTTTGTTTTGTATTTTTCCCCATTCAATGCCATTCTCCCACTGGCTCTTAGTTGAGCACACATAAGGAAGAGCCTTTCAATAATACCCTTCATATGTTTATTCAGATCTACAGGTGTCCTTGAAAAGTGTTATTGTGTGCAAAACTGCTTTCTTGTTTTGATTTATGCCACATTGTTTCCTAAAATCTAATAATGCAGATATAAGTAAATATAAATCTATTGCCTCTGGCAGCTACATCATGTTCCACCGTACATAACTACCACATCCTACTTTCCCGGTCCTTAGTGGTGACACCGACATCGTCTCTGACTCCTTTCCACCACCCGTGATGCTGAGATGATCACTGCCAGAGGTCTACTTGTTGAAGTTTTGCTGGAGTAAATATCCAGGAGCAGAAATGCTGGGGCCTACTCTCTCTATTCTGTGTTAGCTTCACTAAGTAACCAAGCAATGCCGGCTCCCTCTCCACAATGAATACAGTTAGTTGCCTGCCATGCATGAAGTTTCTAGTTCTCCCCATCCTTGCCACACTTGACAATACCCAACTTCCTAACTCTGGCCAATCTGAAGGGTGTCAAGTGGTAGCATATTATTTGAATGTCCGTTTCTCTGCATACTGATTAGAAGAACATCTCTTCACATTCTTATAGGCCTTCCATAGTTGGGTAAAAGATTTTCTTAAGACCTGGTACCTGGAGTTGCCACCAACACAAGCCTCTGACTTTTCAAGAAGGCAAGAATGTTTCAGCTCAGAGGGTAGAGGCACTATGGACACATGGCTTTCTTCTCCCAGCTGTAGTAATGCTCTGGACTGACCGTGTCCATCAATTTTCTGCAGATATAAACACTCTAGGGCTTGGAGATTTGGTTGTATAATGAAATCTCCTGGAAGCAGGGCTGGTATTGCCATAAATGTGTCTCTTACTCCTTCTGGGACTTACTTCTCAAGTGAGATGAAGGAGAAGCAGTGTAGAAAGAATTCAAGTTTGGCATCCTGATGGAGCCACATCCAGTCCGGGTGACACGCCAGGCTGTGGTGCTTATAAAGGACAAGAAAACCCGTACTCCCCCCAAGCAAAGCAGAATTAAAGTCGGATAAAGAGGCTTTGGGGCTTTATTTAGCACGTAATTCGAAATTATGTTTTCTTTTGACTCGGTTTATAAAAGAAAGAGGTTTTAGATCAAGGGTTTAGATTTCTTCCTAGAAATCTGATGATGGAAGAAATGTGTGTTCAAGATTGGGACATTTTAGTATTTAGGTAACTTTTATGCTACCACTTGGGCTTCTCACACACCTGTCAACATGGTTGGGAATAATTCAACAGGGAACTAGCCTAGAATACAATGCACCTTGGTATTTATTTAATGAAAATACTCTCTATACTGGACTCTGAAAAACAAACTGAGGGTTCTAGAGGGGAGGGGGGTAGGGCGATGGGTTAGCCTGGTGATGGGTATTGAGGAGCGCATGTTCTGCATGGAGCACTGGGTGTTATGAACAAACAATGAATCATGGAACACTGCACCAAAAACTAATGATGTAATATATGATGATTAACATAACAATAAAAAAATTAAAAAAAAAAAAAAGAAAGAAAATACTCTCTATACTCACTTAAGACCCTTCTGGGGGTAAAATTTGTCCCAGAGAGTTGAAGTTAGCTTTGGTGGGAAGAGGTCCACACTGACAAACTTCTGTCCTTCCCTGAGGTGGGGGGCGGGGGCAGTTATTGCTAAAGGTCAACTCCAATAAGTTAACAAACAACATGCTGAGGAATACTGGGGGAGCCTCCAGACCCCTCCCTAATGTCCCCATGAGGGGCAGAGGGGAGAGGGAAGGATAGGATCCGGGTGGTCAGGGCAATCCAAGGAACTGGGCATGCTCAGCTAGGCTGTTTGCTCTGTCTGCGTCTTCTGCCACGAGCTAATAAGAGGCCAGCCTCTGAAAAGGATGCCTATGACTCTAAGCTCTGCCAGGACATGTTTAATGAAGTGCAGGAAGTATTAAAAGCGCAAAAGGTCTCAAGAGACAAGTCATGTGCCCTTATCCAGATTTTACTGGTAATAAAGATGACATTTGGATCCCCCATCTGGCTAACTCCTCAGAGTCTACGTCTCAATTCATCCTGACCTTGGGAGGGGAAGAGGTGATAATGACCTCTTGGTCCTCTCCTCTACCTCAGCTCCCTCCATTTGACTTCCACCCAATTTGAAGTCCTCTTCTGCTTTTGTCTGCCTGACAGACTCTGGCAGTTAAAACCTATGAAAACACTTAATCACAGCCACCAGAAATCGCGTTCAAAACCTCGTTTGCACTGATCAGTAACAGATGGCTTCGAATCAGTATCTGATGCTGGGAGAGTCTACCAGCCAAGCCTCGGGAGTGACTCGGAGACACTCAAAATCTCCAAGGCACACAGAGATGTAAGTGGTTCTGACTCCTGACAAGCTGAGCTGGCCAGGACTCAATTCGCAGAACCTCCAATTGATGTCTAGAGACAGAAGAAAATGAAATTGAAAAGTAAAAAAAAGAGAGAGAGAGGCGAGAGAGGGAGATAAATGACCAGAAAAGTTTTACATGGTAAAGATGACCATTTTTCCCATTTTTGTGCTTAAGACAATGAACATATATGCTTTGAAGGCCTTCTTCAAGCATGGAGCTATTCCACTGGGTCTTTCCCCACCTGGAAGCAGAAACACCTTATGAACACCTCTGTGGCTTGGTGCTGTCTCCTTCGCACTGTCTAGACACTTTCCATCCTTCTTTGTTGGGTCAGGTGGCTCCTATAGACTTGGGCCTGCTTTTCCTGAACCTTCACATTGGGCTGAGCCTCTTACCTAGTCTCCCTTCCCCTAAAGCCGCCATGTTCACCAATCCGGTGACCCACCACAGTATACTACTGTTAGCAGTTGATGTGTCTGTCCCTTCGTCTGGGCCCTTCCAGCTCCCTGATTTCTGTCGTCTTTTTCCCCCATGCCTTCACAGGGTCTCGCACACAGCTGGCCCTCCATACAAACTTGCTGAGCTCCACCAAACTATTTCCCTTTCTGGGAAATCCTCCCAATTCCCCATGGCCAGTATGGAAGTCCTTCCAGGAATGGGAGGATCTGACGGTTTCCTAATCTCATTTTACCAACTCAAGGGAATACTCAACAGCCCAAGGACATGCAGTGGATGATGAAAAGGATTCCCTGTGGTTTTAAGACCACAACACGCTCCTCCTTTAACAGAGTAAACCCTATCAGTGACCTAGAGCCCATGTGAGTTGAAATTTAAAAATTCTTGTCCATCTTGGAGTACCCATCCACAGCAGCAGAATTCCTAAAGCTTCATGGAATCAGACTGGTATCTGAGACCAAATTTTCTTATCACCTTTCATCCTGAGTTTGGTCAAATTATTCATAAGCTATGTGATCCTGAGCGTCTGTGATTTGGGCAAAAGAAAATACTGTGTTTGCGGCTATCTGTAGCATAACTTCATTCATGCCAGTACGGGTCTTTAAAATACTGACATGCACCTTGTTTATATCCGCCAAGAGCTCAGCTTCCAAGGCAACATGCAAGAGCCTCTGAAACTCTCCGTAGTGGTCCTGTATTTTTCACTCTGCTTAGAAAAAAATATGTAACATGTTCCTGGGGAAAGACTCACTATCTCCTAGAAGTCCAACCCTGACAGCCATACAAGTGAGTACAATGATCTGTAAAGTGTCCACTCACCTTTATTGAGGGAAACACCTGGACTTTTTATGGCTTTCGTTACACTCTTATTCTAAATCTCCTGGCTAATCTGTCATCCTGATGACCAAGGGCAGTGATGTATGAAGGGCACAGGAAGTAACCTCTGGTTTAAAAGTACACCTACCCATTCTTCACTTATTGCCAAAAAAGGGCTTGTTACCACCACTGGAATGTGCTTCCTAGGTCAGCGGGGACATCGTGAAGGAATAGTAACATCTGGCACCCTTTGTGCACACCAAGAATGTTATTTCAGGGGTGAACAGAGCGTCCTGGGCAAGAGCAACCTTTCGTACAGCGGATTTGAGCAAATCCTGACTGCTGTTTATGGGAACATTCCTAACTGCAAATGAAGTGCCAACCACGGCTGCCTACCATAGGACAAGTCTTTGAAGTTGCCGGATGCATTTCTTTGGTGTCCTCATCTTTATTCAACAAGACCAACAGATCGAATTGTGCCCATTCTCAACACTGAATCAGAACCACGTTTTGCACTTGTCTATGGAATGATGCCGATCATCTGCTCGGGCTCCATGGCCTGTGGGGGGGGAAGTTCCTATGGAACGGGTGGCTTTCTGAAATTCGAGAGAAGAGAAGGCTGCACGCAGCACTCCACCCTACCTTATCCTCAAACCATGCCTCTGACAACCCTGGGAGAGAGAGGGGCGACGAGGGTAGATGCATACAGCCAAGGCCAGCTGTAGGCAAAAATCCAGGAGTAGACAGACTTGGTGTTGGATTTCCCTCCGGCCCCGTATTTTATGCCATCTCCTTTTGCCTGGTCACAACCCCATGAGGATCTGGTTATCCATGCAGCCTGCCATCATGATCCCCAAATGGGTATCACACTCCTACTACCCACGCCTTTTATCCACACCGTTCCAAAACATGACCCCTGCCGCGTCTCTTTTCTTTCTTTCCCTCGCTTTACAAAGCACACAAGCAAAATCGACCGTCCTTCCTCCAGACTATCACGGAAGTTTCGCGTGCTGCTGGCTTCACCTTTCACGTATCACATGATACCTCTGATGTGTGCCAGTTTCCCTTCCCCCGCTAGACCATGACCTTATTTGAGGACGGTGGTTGTTTCTTGGTCACCTATCTCCAGGGCACTGCACGATGTGCACACAGCTGGTGCCTAATGACTGACCGAACAAAGCTCACAGAGAAATGGGACACGTGGATTAAAGAGCTGTCAGTCCCAAATCCCACGGGATGTGGAAATAGATGGTTGTGTAGATCTAGGGCAGCTGAGAAGGCTTCACTGAAGAGAGGGGACATAGGCTGCACCTTGGTGAACGGCAAGGAGGTGGAGATGGTGAAATCCTCAAGTCCATGTTTCTACGGGACTGGATTTCACCATATCCTTTCCTGGCAAATGCTGTTGCCCTTGCCCTGTGTCAAAGGGAGACCAGAGGGGCACCTGGGCGGCTCAGGTGCTTAAGCGTCTGCCTTTGGCTCAGGTCGTGGTCCCCGGGTCCTGGGATCGAGTCCCGCGTTGGGCTCCCTGTTCAGCAGGAAGCCTGCTTCTCCCTCTCCCTCTGCCTTTCCCCCTGCTCATACTCTCTCGGTCTCTCTCAAATGAATAAATAAAAATTCTTAATAAAATAAAACAAAACAAAGGGAGACCACAAGGTTCTCTGCCTTGTGCGGATATTTCCTTTCCTCTTTCCCAACACCCATCCATTATTTATTTAAGGTCAAGGGAAATTCGGCCAGAATTCATTTGGGTGACTGAATCTCTTAGGTGGGACTTTAACTGAGCATTCCTCATAGCATCTCATTAAACATGGACCATAACAAAAACAAAACAAAACAAAAATCAATGGAAATAACAACTAGAGGAAAATAAAGACCGTTATCAGGAAGAAACATAAAATCACATCATTAAAAAGCTTGGGATTCCTAAAGTGGTCAAATCATATTAGGTTTCCAGAAACTGCCTCATCGAGATAATGGCCATCCATTTTTTAAAATGTCCACTTACTGTTCAATGTAACATTGAATATTACAGTATTTTTCTTAGCTTTTTTTTTTTAAAGATTTTATTTATTTTACAGAGAGAGAGACACGGCAAGAGAGGGAACAAGCAGGGGGAGTGGGAGAGGGAGAAGCAGGCTCCCCGCCGAGCAGGGAGCCCGATGCGGGGCTCGATCCCAGGACCCTGGGACCATGACCTGAGCGGAAGGAAGATGCTTAACCCAGGCGCCCCTTGGTTCTTTCGTCTACATTTGTAACTATTTTTCTTACACTGAGAATCTTGACTCCCCAAAATATTAACAAGTTAACTCACTGGTTTTATTTCACAATATACACAAAACTACTTTAAAATTGTAATGCCAATACTAACAATAAACGATGGAGTCAAGTTTAAAATTTTTGTGCTTTTTTTCTTTAGAGTACATCCCACTAAAAATGTACCGTCAGAGAACTATGTTTAAAAGTTCTTAAAATAGATACTTTTCTCTGTGTAGTTATGTTGCTGAGAGCTTTATACACATTTTAAGGTCTTCATTTGTTTTTGATTTTAAAATTTGAGGTTTTTTCCTTTTCTGGTGTAACTTGATATTTTTAATATGTAAACATTTACATCTTTCAAAACTGAAAAGAAAAAGACATATGGAGAGAAGTGTCAGATCTGTCCTTACCCCCACCCTCACCCCAAAGGGAACAGTTGTTTAAATATCCAGTTTTTAAGTGTATCACAGAGTGCACTGACTTAGGAATACAGTAAATGAACAGAGAAGCCTTTGGAAGGGACGATTCCTTTCTGGGCAGGTGGCATTTCCCCTCTGCTCACTCTCTGGGGCAGCTAGAGCCTGTTCTCTCCAGTCCCCTTCGTCAGGAGCACACAGTGCCACTTACAACCTCCGCCACTGGGAGAATAGTCATCATTCTTTTTTGAGCCAGACCCATGAACTTGTCAGCATACGTCAAAGGCAAAAAAAAAGAGGGGTGCCTGGGTGGCTCAGTCGTTAAGCGTCTGCCTTCGGCTCAGGTCATGATCCCAGGGTCCTGGGATCAAGCCCCACATCGGGCTCCCTGCTCGGCGGGAAGCCTGCTTCTCCCTCTCCCACTTCCCCTGCTTGTGTTCCCTCTCTCGCTGTGTCTCTCTCTGTCAAATAAATAAACAAAATCTTTATTTAAAAAAAAGGCAAAAAAAAGAGGGGGGACAAAAAGTGTGCCTGCGCTACCTGTTTTCATGATTTAATAGTTTTTTAAATGCTACTTTGAGAAGCTGTTCTTCTGAGCTCGGGAAGGAAAGAGAGGCCTCCTGTGGAGGGGCCAGCTCTCCCCACATCACAAAGTGAATGGGAGCAAACTCAGAAAGGCAGAGGAGCAGGGGAGCTGAGACGTGGGGGAGGTCAACGGTAGAGTCTGCAAGATCCGCTTAAAATGTGCCAGACACAATCACAGAGTTCAACTTATCCCGGAAATAGAGAAATAGGTACAATGCAAAAATTTTCTAAGTGTACTGTCCAGTACTAGGATTGCCAAAAACCCACTCCTGTTTGGATGTGCTATCAAGGTTACTTCCCTGAAAGCCACACAAACTCTCTCTATATTTTAAATCCAACTAAGGTGCAAGGAATACTGACAAAATTGTATACTGGTGATAAAGTGTTGCAAATGACATTCTGCCTTTAAAGTTTCCTGGATGAAAACAGAAGCTCTTTCTAGCTCTGGTATAGGAACAAGTATGCGTGTGCACCAACGGCCTGCTACACAGCCGGATATCTATCAGCTCTCTGCCTAGGAGGTAACAATCAGACTTGGTTCTAAATCATATGCCAACCCACAACCAACGCAGGCTGATCAGTGGGCAGGTTGCTTTTTGGTGGAGAGACATGCCCAAGAGAGACAGGGTCACCCAGCGCCTGCCGAAGTAAAATCAGAGCGGGGGTCGGGGGGGATATCCAACAAGGACCACTGAAAGCTGCTAAGTACACCCCCTACTAGAGATCAACCCACACCTTGAAAACCGACAGGGAAGATGCTAAGGCAGAGAAGATAGCTTCCTGTGGACCCCCAAGCCTCCACATCTCTGCCTATCCTTGTCACTGCTTGAATTTAAGAAACCTGCAGGGAACAATTGGGTCTTGCAAAACAGCCTAGTATTCACATTTAAAGGAAAAAAAATCTTTTTTACTTTCTTTACTTCGTAATCCCTTAAGTAGTTTAAAAATGCAATTTAGCTAATTTTACTGTTCTCTCAACTTTTTAATTAGCTCATATTAAGCTTATTGCAGTCATTCTTGACCCCTAGATTGTCTACCTTCTTACTACTTCACCCGTTTCTCCTATTCCAGCATTCATTTACATTGTAATGATTTCACTTATGCACTTAGGAAATGTTCATGAATTGTCTGGTATGTATCAGGCACTGTTTCGGGTGTTGGGGCACAGTGGCGAGATCTGAGCAAATGACAGGAGATGCTTGGCCGACTCTCTCTGGAAAGTGAATTTTGAAAATGTTGATTATCATCCAACACGTGGAGATACAATCCGTCCATCAGAAGGAAGATCCTTTTCATTATGTCTACAGGCCACATGAACAATGTACAAAGCTTTTGCAAAGTAAAAGCAGCAACCACTTAGAGCTCAATCTGCACCAGATGTTGTTCTAAGTTCTTTACACGTATTAACCAATTTAATCCTCTCGACCCATTTTACAGATGAGAACACTTGGGCCGGGCAAGCTTAAGTGGCCCTTCTAAAGTTACTCAGTGGTGGAGCTGGCCTTGAACCCAGGCAGCCTGGCTCCAGGTTGCCTTTTTCTGACCCCAGTGGGGCTGAGGCCTCCTTAAGGTTTGCTTCTGACACAGCGGAATCTAAAACAGCAGGAGGCAAATAGAGGCATTATATTCCAGAGAGAACGGCCAAGAAACATTGCTGATTGGCTGCCTGATAAGGATGGAATGGGCTTTGGAGAATTTTATACTGTCATGAAATAAACATGTGATTTTGACCTTCCAGAAGTGACAAACTATGCAAAGTATCCCATTTTTATCCTTTCCTCCTTTCAGCCTTCACTTGAGATCGTGATGTTCTGGCAGAATTTTGCTCAAAATTGGTTGTGGCTTCCTGAGCGCTGAGACATACACAACCTGGGAATAGGGACACATCTACCTTTCAGACTAAAAAAAAAAAGGACTCTAAAAAAGCTTTTAACACCCTGCACAAAACCCCCTCACCGTTTTTATGGATGTCAAAACTAAAATCCAGAAAGGTTAGGTAAGATTTGCCAAAAGCCAAAACCCCCTCACCGTTTTTATGGATGTCAAAACTAAAATCCAGAAAGGTTAGGTAAGATTTGCCAAAAGCCACACAGCTGAACCTGAACACCTTCTCTAGGCACGTAATCAACCTGTTCCTCATGACGAGTCAACTCCTGTGTCTTGGATCCCACAGCCATTCATTACACATATGACAAACAGCACTGGCATCATCTGGGAGCTAGTTAAAAATACAGACTCGCAGGGCGCCTGGGTGCGTCAGTCGTTAAGCATCTGCCT
Source organism: Zalophus californianus (assembly GCF_009762305.2). NCBI lineage: Eukaryota > Metazoa > Chordata > Mammalia > Carnivora > Otariidae > Zalophus > Zalophus californianus. The sequence goes on along the minus strand of NC_045612.1, from coordinate 117,576,861 downwards.
TCAGCTCAGGTCAGGATCCCAGGGTCCCGGGAGGGAGCCTCCCCTCCGGCTCCTTGCTCAGTGGGGAGTCTGCTTCTCCTTCTCCCTTTGCCTCTGCCTCTGCCCCTCGCCCTGCTCCTGCTCTCTGGCTCTCGAATAAATAAAATCTTAAAAAAAAAAAAAATACAGTCTCGCAGGCCACCTGGGTGGCTCAGTCAGTTAAGCGTCGGACTCTTGATCTCAACTCAGGTCTTGATCTCAGGGTCACGAGTTCAAGCCCACCCAGCAAAGAGCCTAGTTAAAAAATAAATAAATAAATGCAGATTCAGGCCTCACCGGACCTGCTCAATCGGTCCGCATTTAACAAGCCTCCTCCCTCCCCCAGGTAATCCATATGAATAAAGTTGAAGAAGTGCTGGGATGGTCACTAAGTCCATTTTCTAGATATTTTAGGTGCAGGAGGGGAGCGGTCATTGACTCTACATTGGCTAGAAGCACATCCATCTCTTGACAGGTAGCTTCCCAGCCTCACCTTGTAATTGAACTTAAAATCATCTTCTGATGCAACACAATCTACAGTTTGATTTAAGGCATGTCTAGGCTTTTAAGTCTCAGTCACTCCTTGGTGAGCAGATATTAAGCCTTCAGATGTAAAAAACAAACAAACAAACAAAAACTATGTTTCTTATGAGACCTGGAAAGACATGGCCAATCGCCCATCCTTACAATGACTCCTGCTGGTGTCTTTTTCTTCAGAGCAGGTTAAATGCCTTTCCTGAATCCCCGCAAGTCCCTTTAGGACAGACAGCAAACATAAATCTCAGCCCAGCTCCTGCCCAAGTGAACATGAACTAATCAAAATAATAATCGTAACAGCTATCGCTCACGTGGTGCTTACAGCGTGTCTGGTGCCGTCTGGATAGCTTAAACATACCAAAAACTCACTTAATCCTCACAGCAACCCTGTTATGGATGAATACAGTGAAGCACAGAGAGGTTAAGTGGCTTGCCCAAGGCCACACAGCTAATTCAAGGTGGGGATTCTAATCCAGGCCAGCTGTCTCTGGAGGCCATGCGGGTAACCATAGCACCACACGGCCTCTCAAAAGTCAAAGTGATGCTGCCCAGGGTTCCAAGAGTCCCTTAATAAAATGCTCTCATAATAAAGCCTGATCATGTACTCAGGAGAACGTAGTTCTCTTCAGCAATTTTACTTGACAAAAAGAAAAAGAGAGGCCGGCAACCACTAGGACACTGTTTTACAAAGTTAAAACACATGACCTCTGGTCTCTCATTCTTGGTTGTGATCGCAAAGACCATGCAGTCTGCTGCTTGGAAGTACTTGAAAATGTCCTTCTGCCTGTAACTGGAACTGGCTCCAACATTAAAATTGCATCGTGTTGTCTATAAATGAGAAGCAGTTGTGAACTCTAAGGATTCGTGATAATGCTGGCTTTGCTTATCTGTTAAATCCACGGTCTCATTTCTCTTTTTAGCTGCAGACAGCTTTTTTTCTAAATGAAATCTTAACGACCATTCCAATATACATGACTGGGCAAAGCCTTGTGCTTTGGTTGGGAGTGAAGAGGGGAAAATCTCTTGACCTCCACGATCAGCATCCCCTGAAGGGAGGTCCCTAGAACCCCAGAGTTCTGGAAACCCAGAATGAAAAATAGCCCAGGAAACAGAATGAGCCGCTCTGCACGAATTCAGCTCTCCTTAGGCCTCCCTGCCTGATCCTTCCTATACATGGCGATGTCCTTCGCCTTGTACCAGGAAGATGCCGCAGGATCTGAATTCGGCTCTGGGGAGCTGAAAGGCAGGACACCTTTGCCATATGTTTGAAAAGGGCACTACCCAACATTCAGCAAGACAGGAGATATAAATACACACTGGTAAGTCCCAACCAATAATCCTGACCAACCTGTTAACCATGATACATATCCCACTGAGTGGTTGGCTAGTAGCCACTGCCAAGCCATTATCCCTGTCGGTGCATATAAGCGACATTTAAATTTACAAAAATTAGTGTTTAAAATAGTTTTAGGTGCTGACCGCACACAGGGAGAATGGCAGAGTTGTTCCGATTATGTTGATGCTCTCCGCCCCAGGTGGCATTTGTGGAACTGTGGATATAGCCCTCCAGATCCCCGAGGAACCCTTGTAACCACTTCCGTGCCCCCAGCCCAAACTCAACGGCCATTAGGTAATGACTTCGTGGAAGAGAACAGGAAAGCCCAGCCCCCTTGCCCGGGGTGGGTCAGGACAACCTGAAGGCAGACTGAACCTTTCGGAGTCTCCATCTTCTTTGGGACTTTGCTTGAGAGGACACCCTTGCTTGGCTCCCTTCCCTTCCCTGGTTTCTTCTCCTGTTCTCTAGGGGCACTTCCTATACAATCACCCGCACGGGAATTCCCAGCTCAGGGTCTGCCTCTGGGAAATGCCCCCTAAGAGACTACACGACCCGGCTCACTACCCAGCCGGTCACTGGCACGAATCATTTGGCCAACCCAGTGGCAGTTCCGGCGCGCAGTTAATGAACACGAGACTTGAGCCACACCCTTCTCTTATCACAAATATGTCCATAATCTTTAGCCTCAACTGGTCTTATTTGATTAAAAAGGTGGGACCCTAATCCTAAATATTATAAAGTCTCAGCTGAGAAGAATGTACAGGGCATGGCATGTGTGGGTTAAATCAATGTTCAAGTTAATTAAAAAAAAACCCTTCCTATGATATAGTAGTGTGCTTTCCTTACTAAGCTGGACTTAAATGATTTAAATAAATCTTCAGGGAGTGGAGCTGGTTTGGGTTGTCTCTCAAAGGTCGCAAACGTGCAGTACCAAGGAGCTCTAAAACTGTACAGTGAGAGGCTGTAATTCGCACACATGCTTAGACCTTGAAAATTGCTTTTGACCACATTTTTTTATATGAGCTTGCTTTCTTGAAATTTCCCTAACTCTATGGGTTTGCATGTGGCAAAAAAGGTCTAGGCTCCCTTGGGTTCCACTTCTTCTGCCGTCTCTGAATCAAGTCCACCCCGTGGGATGCGAACTGTGATCCACCCAGCGGAGACCCCGAGACCCCGATGGGGCCAGCCTCACGTGACCGCACACCTCGGCTTTCACAGACCCGTAACAGCGCAACTCACCTTTATTCCCAGGGCTTCTCCAGAAATGACGGCAACCGTCACACCATCCTTACTGGGTTTGGGGATTTCTTTACTCTTCAGCTCCTGGTACTGAGGCTCCACCATCTTCTCTGAGCTTCGCAAATTAACCCACAGTTGGAGGCCATGGGCTGGCTCTTCTGAGCAAGGCATCTCGGCGTGCAGAATTCCCCGGCCTGCGGTCATCCACTGCAAACAGCGGACCAACAAGAAGGAAATGTAACCCAGCCTTTAACAAGTCTGCAGGTGGGGCAACTGTGTCATGGGGACTAAGCCAGGCCCCTTACAAGTGCTGCTTTCGGGGTCGTGAGGAATAACAAAGCAACAATGACAACTGCTGAAGCCATTTCCAGGATTCCAAAAGCTCTGCAAGCTTCCTCATTTGAATTCAAAGCATCAAACCTGAAAGTCACACAAATGGAAGGCTCTTCTCTTGGGCGTCCCCGAGTCTTAGATTGAGCTCTGAGACAGGGAGCTGCAGGGGGACAGTATGCCAGGGACCACTCTCAGGAGCTACACCTTACGTGCAAAGCACATGACGCGGCTGGGGGAGAAGCCAAGCCGCAGCGCAGTTACAACGGACGCCTCGGCAGGTCCAACACGGAGCTCCAGTATTGGCTGAACCTTCCGAATTGTCGCAAATTGAGACGAGGTAGCCGAGCTTTCCTATCCCCACATGGGCACGCCATTCACCGGGACCCACGCCGCAGCAGGGAGCACAGCCGTGGGAGCAGCGGCGAGCAGAGGCCGCGCCCGCTGCAGAGGGCGGGGCCCAGGACAGGACGCGGCTGAGAGCCGGCGCTAGCCCGTATTGGCGCAGTCGGAGGCCACGGGCCTCCGCCTACAGATCCGCGCGGGGGCGCGTGGCGTCCACTGCCCCGTGCACAGGGGGCTTGCCTCTGCTTGCTCGGTTCCGCTAATGGAACCCTCGCTACCTGGAGCAGTAGTTGCCTCCGCCGGTGTGCACATTCTGCAAGCATCTGTTTATCTCTTTATCGAGAGCGTTACCAGGGGCCAGCCCCAGACACTAACCTCGGGACCTAGGGATGCAACATGGCAGACAGGTTCCCCGCCTGTCCTAGCTTGGCTTCGGCCACAGAAATCCCGAGACTAGGAGTGAAGGGCAAGTATTTCTTTGGGACGTGCTGCAGAAAGCACAAGTGAAGAAGGAAAAAGCAAGCTCGGCAAGGGAGAAAGCCAAAAAGGGGTGAGGACGAGCAGGGGCCATCTGTGGGCCCCCGGGGCTCAGTCCCCCCCGGGAGGCCGGCAGATGGGTGCGCGGAGGGGAAGCTAGGGGCTTTACCCGCCAACTCCCATCCCTCTCTGACAAGACTTCTGGGGGTGTCCAGTCCCCAGCACATCCGGCTGCTGAGAGCGACCTCGGGCAGAGTAGCGGCGCGTGAGATGGACAGCCGCGCATGCGCGCGCACACACGGGGACTGCTGCCACCCGGACTCGGGGGTGGGGCAGAGGGCCAAGAGGCAGGCCACCAACAGCATCCTCCACCCGGCCCTCGTGCGGAGAGAAATCCTTAAACAATGAAACAAATAATCAATTGGCATATGATTGTACTTGGCGCTGGGGGTGGGGGGTGCGGGCACCACGGGCTTCTGTGAGAGCGCATGAAATGGAACAGCTTACCTGAGGGCGGAACTTTCAGGCTGGGACCCAGACAAGGAGTAAGAAGTGACCCGGGGAAGGGCGAGAGGAAGGGAGTCCATACAAAGGGAGCAGCAGGTGAAAAGACTCTGAGACCAGAATGGGCAATATCCGTTCCCAGATCTGAAAGAAGGCCACTACATAGTTTAGTTTTCTTTCTGTCACTAAATCTAAATAGATTTCCATCTTCCATTTGACCAGACTGATGACACCTTCTAGTACAGGGGTCGGCAAACGACAGCCCAGGGGCCAAATCCAGCCCTGTCACTTGATTCTGTACATAAGTGTTACTGACACACAGACGTGCCCGTTCAGTGACATGCTGTCTGTCTGCTCGCATGCTGCGAAGGTAGGACAGAGTGGTTGCCACATATGGGACTGTATGACCCACGAAGCCTAAAATAGGTGCTATCCACTTCTTACAGAAAACATTCGCTGACCACAGCTCTAACACAACGTGAAGGAGATCTCAGCATTGCCCCATGCTGCGCTTCTTCCATCTGATGGCAGCTATTGGGGCTCCTCAGAGACTTGGCCTCCCGTGTGTTTTTCTGTTAGGTTCACAGTTTATCTCTCCATATTTTCAATCTACTTTTCATACCTTGTTTATCCTTTTTTAGATATAACCCAGTTTGGCAGGAACTTTCTTAATACGTACAGCCCACCTATTAGATTTGGAGGGGGAAGAGCAGATTTCTCTTTTCAACCTCGCTATTTACTAGCTCTGAGGCCATGGACGTCTTTCCTCAACATCTTTAAATTCCCATTCTCTCATTTTTTTTTTAAGATTTTATTTATTTATTTCACAGAGAGCAAGAGAGGTCACAGAGGGAGAAGACGACTCACTGCTGAGCAGGGAGCCCGATGCGGGCTCGATCCCAGGACCCCGGGATCATGACCTGAGCCGAAGGCAGACGCTTAACCGACTGAGCCACCCAGGCACTCCCATTCTCTCATTTTAAAAATGAGGTAAAAAGAATACTTACTTTAGAGAGATTATTCACATGCAAATGCTTTCAATTTCATGTTCATTGAAACACAATTCAAATATTTGCAGTTAAAATTCCCCACACAATATGTAAATAATCCCAGAAAGTTCTTGACATTTGAGTTCAGACTTACAAACCCAGCAAAGAATACCCAAGAGTTGCTGGGGCTTCTAATTCTAACGTGTCTCCAACAAGCCGAGGATGGTGGCAAGATCTGGATCGTGGTCTTAAGTGACAACACTTACCCCTGCAAACAAGTTGGAAGACAAAGAGCAAACTGTCACGGGGCGCCTGGGTGGCTCGGTCAGTTAAGTGTCTGACTCTTGGTTTCGGCTCAGGTCGTGATCACAGGGTGGTGGGACCGAGCCCTGCGTCAGGCTCCATGCTCAGCTCGGAGTCTGCTTGGGAGTCTCTCTCTGCCCCTCCTCCTGCCCTCACTCTCTCTCTCAAATAAATAAATAAATAAAACCTTTAAAAAAAGAAGAAGAAATTGTCACAAATGCAGCAGGAAGGTCTAGAAAGATGAGGACAGAACCTGGTACACTGAGTTTGGCCATGGGGACATCATGAGTGACCACTGCCTGAGCAGCCTCAGTAGAGGTTTGGGTGGATGTTGAGACAGGCCAACCCTGATTTCTGTGAGTGAAGCATGAAATGGAAGATGAGTAAGTTAAGACCATCATCCTTGATTATGCTTTTGAGAAACGTAAGAGAAAGACTAGTTGGGAACTAAAAAGTGACTGAGGGGGTCAAGGAAAGCTTGAGCGAATACAAGAAACCAGTGCAGGTTTCTAGGCTGAATGGAAGGACCCACAAAAAGGAAGAGGTCAAAAGTTTAAGAGAGCGAGGGAGGAAAGTGTGAATGTACTGGAACCGGGTGAGAGCAAGCATGCGCACCCAAAGGCTATTAAACCATCAGCAATTGCTTGTCGTCGGCCATACCTGCAGGTCTCCTGGGTTCATGTGACCAACATGTCCACAGAAATCTTCATGGGCCATGCTGCCGCCCTCCAGGAGGTAAGATACCTTTGACAAAACAAGCAGAAGAAAAAGTAGGTGTTTGGCAGCTATGAAGAACTGTTCACTTCTTCCACAGAAAATGTGCTGAGAAAGTGTGAGGAGTGACCAGGACAGTAGCACAAGCTGAGGGAATGAATCTCTAGTGAAAAGACCATGCTAGTCCATACAATGTCTCTGAGAGAATTCCAAACAGGAGCCCCCTCTTCCACGTAGATGCAGCCCTGAGCATGCCAGAGCTCACAGCCAGGTGACAGAAGCCCCCACTTGTCCCCTCAGCCTACCATGATGGGTCCCAGAGCTCAGGGTGAAAGAGGCGGCTCCCTTTGAAACAGCTGGGCCATGTTACCAAGGCCATGTTCAGCCAGGTGTGTGGGACAACAGATTTCAGGTCTCCACACCTTCCCCTAAAAGCTGACTTGAGAAATCCAAAGGCAACGTATTTCCAACACCAGGCATACAAACTCACTTAGGTGCTCGATAAACCCAAGTGAAATATCAAATGAATTCATATAAATTAAAGCCAACTTTTCCAGGGGCATGTCCAAACTAAATCTAAGAATGGAAAGAAATTCTGTGCTGTCCGAGAGAGTAGCCACTAGCCTCGTGTAGCTATTTAAGTTTAATTAAAGTGGAACAAAATTAAAAATTCAGCTCCTCAGTTACACTAGCCACATTTCAAGTGACAAACCCCTGGTTCTCCCCTTCCTTTTAGGTTATCAGCCTGCCCACAGAAAGCAAGTCCGTCTGGGAGGGGCCAGCCCCCATGGCCGTGGCCTTCACAGGTCCGGCACAGCCAGTGAAATCTGAATAAAGTCTGCCTAAGTTTCGCCCACATATGGTATTTGGAAGCTCAGCTGCATGCAGATAGAAGCCACATTCTACAATATCAGCTTTATCAGAAATAAGGTATTTTTTCGTATCTGCCATCTTTCTTACTCTTTCATCTTCTCAACTGGCTCAGAATTCATGCTGGGAAAACAGGCCATCATTTACTCTGCCTTCTCATACCCCAACCAAAGGGCAATTAAAGACCTGCCTACTGTCAAGCTGTTGAAATCTTATATTGTAGCCTTATAATAAACCACCTTCTTCCTGAGCCAACTTTATTGGATGCCAGTTCCTGAAACCACAGACTTTATATAGAGCATTTATGACAGGAGAAATCAGGGCTGGCTGACATGAGGGCCCTCCACGTGTCATCCTGCCGAACAATGCCATTGAGGTACACTCTGTACAGAATGGTCTCAGCAGCAACCTTTATCCCAGCAGGTGACAGGCAGACAGCTACGGAAACTGGAGGCTCTAGGTTGGGATGGTTAATTTCCTGTGTCAACTTGACTGGGCTAAAGGATGCCCAGATACATGGTAAAATGAAACTTGCTATCCTAATGGCAACAGTGCAACATCAGCCCAGAAAGAGAAGAGACCCACTTGCATGGGGAATTTATATACAATGACAGCAATTCCTGATCAGTGGGGCAAAGACGCATTTTCCGATAAACGGTATTGGAACACAACTGGCCGACCATATGAGTAAAGAGAGTAAGCCCCTCCCTATATATGGAAACGTGTTCCAAATGCATAGAAGATTTCAATGTTAAAAACACACTTCTGAGGGGCACCTGGGTGGCTCAGTCGTTAAGCGTCTGCCTTCGGCTCAGGTCATGATCCCAGGGTCCTGGGATCGAGCCCCACATCGGGCTCCCCTGCTCTGTGGGGAGCCTGCTTCTCCTTCTCCCTCACTTGTGCTCTCTAACTCTCTGTATCTCTCCAGTAAATAAATAAAATCTTTTAAAAAAAGCACACGCACTTCTGAGATTTAAATCTACGGAGACAAGAAGAATACAAAATGTCAGCACAAACCTATCTTTGCAGTGTTTGTTATGATAGCAAAAAGGAACAATCCGGATAATGGGTCTACTAGGGTACACTCACCTAATTATGGTACAGCCATACAAGAGAATATTACACACCTGTTAAAAAGTGACATAGATCTCGATTCACTGACACAGAAAAATGAAATACTATTTAATCAAAAAAAGCAGGTTACTGAATAGCAATTTTATTTAAAGAGGTCACATACAGTGATGAGTTTATTTTTTTTAAGATTTTATTTATTTATTCATGAAAGACAAAGAGAGAGAGAGAGAGAGAAGCAGAGGGAGAAGCAGGCTCCCCAGGAGCAGGGAGCCAGATGCGGGACTCGATCCCAGGACCCTGGGATCATGACCTGAGCCGAAGGCAGTCGCTTAACCAACTGAGCCACCCAGGAGCCCACAGTGATGAGTTTAAACGGGTTCATTTAAAAAAATTCTATCTTGTCATGTTACAGTGTGTGTGGAGATGCCCGGACAGACACACCAAAACGTGGACAGCGGTCATCTCTAGAGGGTGGAATTGCAAGTACATTTTATTATATCCTCTTTCTGCTTTTCTGATAGTTTGGGTCTCCTGCAAGGAGTAGTTTACTTTTTTACAACGGAAACAACTTTTGTATCTTGCAAAAATAAAAAGAGGCTACTGCTCATCAGTGAATGAAAAGAAGTGATATGCTTTATTCTGCAGAGATGCTGGTGAATATTTGTTCCCTCTTTAGGTGAACGGGGACTGGCCAGGAAGGCTGTGAGACAGAAGGGAAGATACAAAGAATTGGAAGAACAGTGCCATACTATGTGAGAGGACAAAAGTAGCTAGCTCTGACTTTAAGACGTTGCTAGACAGAAAGACCTAGAATTAGTATAGAGGCCAAAATAGGAATGAAGCACTTAGGAGCTCATGCAAAGCTTAAAAATGGAAGAGGACAAATAAAAAGCTTCCAAATCTCAAACAACCAGTCAAACTAGAAGGAGCAGTGTCTAGAATTGCTTTCCTTTTCCTGTTATGCATGCATTTTTAATTAAAATAACTGCATAATAAAGGCAACTTTCGTTCTGTTTGGGCTGAAGCTTTGCGTTCTCAAAGGAGTCTCTTTCAAATCGTATTCCTTCCATCCCCAAAGTTTTTTCAATTACCCAAGCCTAGGGACTTTCAAGTTGTTAATCATCTAAAAATATGTCAGGCAACTTGAAAAAGTAAATTGTGGTGAGCATGACTCATTTAAAGATGAAAATTTACGCAGACACCAAAAGAGGTTTGCGTGTGTGCGTGTGTTGCAAGTTTTATTTTAGAAAGCAATGTCAACGCTGTTTCTAAAAGACAGAAGACAGTTATCTCCACTTTTCCTCTACTTTTTCAGTGTGGATGTCCTCTTTTCTCTGGTAATACGAAAAGTAAACACCATCCTAAATACTGTAAAATCTGAATTAGAGAAGCCTGGTCAATGAAGCTTTACAGAGTTCATAATGCCTGCCTTTTACTACTTAAAGCAAAAACCCATACTTTTAGCTGTTGGGAGGGAAAAAGATCAGAAACCAATGACCCCTTATTTATGATTGTCTTTTGTTTTATTTATTTATTTTTCTCAAGTGCTATAAATGCTACACTGAGACTTTATAAATTAATGCCTGCAGCGGATTTTTTTTTTTAAACCCAAGCAGTACCAAGAGTTGACACAATCCAGATGATTTTTCAGGACATTACATAATCGCAAACACCTGGAGAATGGCCGTGGGTGGTTGACTGAACTGGGAGTGTTATGTTTAAACTCAAGAGCTGTGTGTGTCTCATTAAGAAATCTGTAATCTGAAACAGGTGTTTTCTTAAAGGACTTGCCATGCGCCCTGATCCTGCTCAGTCCTTTCCCCTTCTTAGTCCTAAACTTTCCATGGATCTTCACGAAAACACTTTGGCTTCCTTGTCAGTTCTTCTTGGTGCGTTCATATATTCGGGAGGAGAGAGACACAACACCAAAACAGGAACAAAAGAAAAGTGGCACTTGCGATGTGAAATTTAAGAGCTATCAATTAATTCTGAAGAATCACAGCACAAGACAGAGTGAAGTTTGTTGTTTCTTTCTGGCTGGTATTTAGAAGGACGAGTGTGATGATCTCATTCAATGTTTCTCGATGCAAGACTTTTTCTTTAAAGCAAAACGTTTATATCATAGATAAAACTATGTTTACTTTTAATTTCCATGGGCCCCAAATGGTGGCTTTTTTTTTTTCTACTGGTATAGCTGAGTAGGAAAAAGAGAAAAACAAAACAAAAACATGGGTTGAGCCCATGGCTGTTGAGACAGGCCAGCGAGGAACACATTGCATAATAGAAGCGGCTAGCAGGTCTTCGAGGATAGAAAGGTAATGTTCGAATCCATACAATTAAGGACCCACATTATTTACAAAAATGTTTTAATTACTTGGGCAATCACTGAGACATCTGGAATATCACCCCACTAAATAAGCTCATCCAATCCCGACCCCACATAAACACCTTCACCAGGGCCAAAAGGCGGTTTTAACAAAAAAGGAAAAGATAACCAGCACCATTTAGGTATTCAGCCAAATATTTTAAAAGCTCTACTGGGTCCTGCCTTGCCATTTCCTGCCCCAACCCTGCCCCGGGGCCAATGCTGCAGGGATTCCCACCGCACCACCCCCTGCTGGCGGGCCCCAGTCTGGGAGAACCACTCAGGCTCTGGGGCCCCTGCTGGAATCTCAGGTTTGCCATTTACCAGGTGTGAAATGTGGAGCCAAGTCCTTCACTTCTTGGAGGCTCGGTTTCTTCGTGTACAATCAGGACCTAGGAGAGGAGCTCACCAAGTGTGGTAAGTACTAAATGGGTAACGTGGACAAAGTGCCTAGCATGTAAGTGTTCAGTAAGTTCTGGAACCAGCACATGTGCCACACTCCTGCTGGCCCAGACCCTATTCGTGGGTCTTCCCTCATGCTTCCTGGAAAGTATTTCTCCCAATATTCTCACGGCTCACTTCCTCACTTCATTCCGGCCTCCGTTCACACATCGTCACTGCCTAAGAGAGGACACCCCCCAACCAGCCCGTCACATTGGTGCGTCTATTCTTTATCCTCCTGTATTGACTTGTTTCTTCTTCCTCGATTTTTCCCAAAGGGACACTATACCATACAATTATTTGGTTATTCATTGTCTGTCTGCCCTAAGAAAGCATAACCTCCCCGAAGGTTCCAGCCCAGTGCTGGCACTAAAGAAAGATCTGCCGAACGAACGAATGGATAACAGCATCTCGTACCTGCATAGCATTTCAGCATGGACAAAGCCCCGGATTCTGAGAATGTATTATCTACATGTCAGTGTTGAAAACAGCGTGGCTCAGTGTGCTTAAGGTCACGCCATTAATAAGAGCAGAGCAAGGACTTAAATTAACATGTTGTCTCTGAAAATAAAAACCATTTCACCCTCCCATACCGCCTCGCCATCTTGGCAGCCCCGCATGTGCTCTGAGATCAGATGGGAGTTGCAAAATCAGCCAGGACTGGGGCGCCTGGGTCGTTCAGTCGGTTGTGTATCTTGATTTCAGCTCGGGTCATGATCTCAGGGTCGTGAGATCAAGCCCCATGTCGGGCTCCCGGCTGGGTGCAGAGCCTACTTAAGATTCTCCCTCTCCTTCTGCCTCTGCCCCTCTCCCCTGTTCATTCTCTCTCTGAGAGATGAGAGAGAGAGAGAGAGAGAGAGAGAGAGAGAGAGAGAACCAGCCAGGGCTGCCAACTGCAAGGGCTTTAGGCGAACTGGCCACCTCTGGCAAAGAAAGGGTCCTTGTGCTGTTGTATGCAAAGCTGAAAACAGGCCTCAGGAGTCCTGGGTGAGGTGGAGAAGAGGTTGGAGGGACAGGCAACCACAGGTTCCTGAGAGGCGGCGATCCCAGGATCCTTCCTTGGTGTGGACATGAAGAATTCCACCCAACAATGTCTAACTACAGAGAAAAGAACAACTGCCTTTAGGCAATTTTCCTTTTATATTTTTCTGTTGCTCCCATTCGCAAATGTCTCCCAAATCTATCCATTTTCCTTTCCCTAGGAGTAAAATATCTGGCATGCACATCAAGGTTCGGTAACAATTACATTCCTGAATCCAACTACGCAGGTGAGCTGAATCGCGGACTCCCTCAGAACCTTCCAGGTGCTTCTAGAACCCCGGGGTGAGACCAGGAATGCCCTTTCTCTTCAAACCCCACTCAAGATTCAACCTTTTGTGGAATCTCTTCAGACAAACTACCGCGGGCTCCTCATGTAATCATCAGGCTGACAGCACCTACATCTCTTAAAACTGCAGTCAAGGTGTTCACACCCATTGTGTTATCATTCCTGTGTTATACTGAAGGGACCGCAAGGGAATGGTTTGCCAACTTCTATGATGACCCGAATTTCCCACATGCAAAAAAAGTGTAGTGTCTGCAGCCAGGGTGAGAGCAAGTGGGTGGTTGGAAGTACTGTTGCTGAAGAGTGCCCTCTGCTGATCCTAACAGTGTGTGCTCGCTGTTTTTGTCCCATCGGACCTCACGCAAACAGGGCTAGGCCTCACGAATAGAGCCGCTGACAACTAAGCATGTCTTCTAGCACGTGCGTGGGGTCTCTGCTTCAAGACCGTGTGTGGGTGGCAGGTTGCCATCTGGACATCAAGGGACCAGCTCTGTTGTGGTGTAGAGGGAAGGTTTTCTGCCCCCACGGTCTCTAGTTAAAAGCTGTCAAGGCAGACACCTAAGAATGAATGAAGGCTGGGGGCTCACAGGGCTCTTACCGAGATGGGTTTAAGGGATTTCCCTCTTGTTTTAATATTCTGTTAAGATTTCATTTTAATATTTAATTTCATTAAGCAGCTGACATCTTTAGATGGGTGCATTATTCTTATTCTGATTCAATTCATTGTAAGGATTTAATTTGTCAAACTTTTGGCCAGTGTGTTCATTGTGCTTGATGTTACTGGGTCACACTTCTCAGGTTTTGGACTTCAAGAAGCAATAAAAACAACAACAAAAAACAACCCCCCAAACAAACAAACAAAAAAGAAGCAATGAAAACATTTTATAATAAGGGGGCCTGATAGGAGGATGTCAATTTTTTGTCTTTTGCCTTTTTAAATAAACTTTAGGGGTAATTTTAAATCTCTTTCTTTTTTTCCCCTTTCTTTGCAGCTTGCACAGGGGAAATGTCATCACAAACTCATAAACAGGAAGTTAGAAATCACCCAAAACGAACACAGTGATCATCCCTTCCGGACCTTCAGGGAGCCACCACTCTAGCAGGGGAAACTCGACTAAAATATACAGATAAGAGAACTTAATACTAGCCTGGCTGGCTCAGTCAGTGGAGTGTGCGACTCGGGGCTGCAAGTTCAAGCCCCACGTTGGCTATAGAGATTACTTAAAAATAAAATCTTAAAAAAAAGAAAAAGTACAATTAGTGCCTGTGGAAACACAGGAAAAAAGATTAATTCTGATGAGCAAGAATCTGAAGGAATGGGGAAGTCATTCATAGAGGAGGCAGCCCCCCAGCTGGTCCTTAAAAGACTGCACTACTTGGGGTGGGGGGGGGCACCTGGGTGGCTCAGTCCGTGGAGCATCTGCCTTCGGCTCGGGTCGTGATCTTGCGGTCCTGGGATCGAGCCCTGCATGGGGCTCCCTGCTTGGCAGGGAGTCTGCTTCTCCCTCTCCCTCCTGCTCATGTGCTCGCACTCTCTCCCAAATAAATAAATAAATAAACTTTAAAAAAAAAAAAATTGCACTACTGGGGAAAAGCTGGGGTGGATGGGCCAAAAAAGTACAGAGAAGGAGGAAAAGAATTTGTAGGCTGTAGTAAAAGGCCAGAAACAATTAAAGCATGGTTTTGTTAATTATCATGTTATCACTAGATCAGAAATGGTCTTGTGGCTGCAAGAAGTGAAATGACTATCCTTAAACATCCAGGCGGTGAACCAACTTCATCCATTTCCTCACTGAGGTTCAGAGAAGAGCATTACTTTGCACTTACAGACAGGAAATTGGGATCCCTGAACCACAAAAGCACTGGGTCCCACAGTAAGTAAGAGAGACTCTTGAGGTGTTCACAGCTGGGGATCCGTGTCACAGGTACAATCTCATTTCTAATGGTATTAACTTGACAATGTTTTGAGACAATATCAGATGTACAGAAGGGGAACCCTGTTCCAGAGGGAGTGGTAGCATGGAGAGTGGACAGGTGTGGGCCTGGGATCGGATGGGCCCCCCCCACACCCCTACATGGGCTGTGTGACCTTGACAAGTCACCACTTCTGAGCCTCTGTTTCCTCATCTATAAAATGGTGGGGGGGGGGGCAAACAATTCCTACTTTTCAGGATTGTTGTGAAGCTTGGAGGTAACGTACAGAAGGCATGTGAACCTTCTCATAAAACTGGTAGCTCACAAGATGTCCATCGACAGATGAATGGATAAAGAAGATGTGGTATATATACACAATGGAATATTATGCAGCCATCAAAAGGAATGAGATCTTGCCATTTGCAACGACGTGGATGGAACTGGAGGGTGTTATGCTGAGTGAAATAAGTCAGTCAGAGAAAGACATGTATCGTATGACCTCACTGATATGAGGAATTCTTAATCTCAGGAAACAAACTGAGGGTTGCTGGAGTGGTGGGGGGTGGGAGGGATGGGGTGGCTGGGTGATAGACATTGGGGACGGTATGTGCTATGGTGAGCGCTGTGAATTGTGCAAGACTGTTGAATCACAGATCTGTACTTCTGAAACAAATAATGCAACATATGTTAAGAAAAAAGAAAAAGAAGAAGATAGCAGGAGGGGAAGAATGAAGGGGAGTAAGTCAGAGGGGGAGACGAACCATGAGAGAGGATGGACTCTGAAAAACAAACTGAGGGTTCTAGAGGGGAGGAGGGTGGGGGGATGGGTTAGCCTGGTGATGGGTATTAAAGAGGGCACGTTCTGCATGGAGCACTGGGTGTTATGCACAAACAATGAATCATGGAACGCTACATCAAAAACTAATGATGTAATATATGGTGATTAACATAACAATAAAATTAAAAAAAAACTGGTAGCTCATACTGCATGGCAAATTGCCTTCGGGTTTAGTCCCATATGGTCAGGCATTTCATTTTTTTTTTAAAGATTTTATTTATTTATTTGACAGAGAGGACAGCGAGAGGAGGAACACAAGCAGGGGGAGTAGGAGAGGGAGAAGCAGGCTTCCCACGGAGCAGCGAGCCCGATGCGGGGCTCAATCCCAGGACCCTGGGATCATGACCTGAGCCAAAGGCAGACGCTTAATGACTGAGCCACCCAGGCGCCCCTCAGGCATTTCATTTTAAGAGTCTATTGATGGAGAATTCTGAAGCAGCTTGGCTAATAGTGTTGAAGATTTACAAGGAGTTTAGTTTTTTTTCTAAAAGATTTATTTATTTTGTGGGGCAGAGGGAGAGGGAGAGGGTCATAAGCAGACTCCACACCGAGAGTGGAGCCCGACGCGGGGCTGGATCTCACAACCCTGAGATCACAACCTGAGCCAAAACCAAGAGTTGGACGCTTAACGGACGGAGCCACCCAGACGCCCCGGCAAGGAGCTTTGCATCACGTAATGATCTCTGTTCATTAACTCTGGACTTAATTTCAGTCTCACTTCAAAAGCGTTATTTGGCGACATGAAAGGAGGTTTAATGACTGGTTTACAGTCGTTATCACGTCCCCTCTTCCAGAAGTGTCTACTTAAGAACTCTAGGAATGTAGTCTCTCAGACAGGAGTGGTTTCTGTTTGTAATTGTAATGGGGTGGGGGCGGGGCAGATGCGGAAAGCTGCTGGGAATTTAGATGGATTGCTTCTGAAGAACATTTTGGTTCACCGCTACTTTCCCTCGTGTGACCCATGCTTCTTGACATAGGCCGGGGTTGGATTCTCTGCTGTGGGAACAGGCCTGCAGTGCAGGACGGTGGGCAGCATTCCTGGCCTCTCCTCACTAGATGGCAGTGGCTCCCTCCGGCTGGTATAACCAGGACTGTCTCCAGAAACTGCCACACTGACCTCATGGAGGCAGGGTCACCCCTGATTGGGAACCGCTGACACACACAGTCTCAAATCCCAACTTTTTTTTTATTTTAACACATTTTATTTAACCAAATATATCCAAAATATTATCATTTTAACACGTTGAAATATTTTATATTCTTTTTGTCATACTGAATCTTCAAAGTCAAGTGTGTATTTTAAACTGACAGCACATTCCAGTTCAGATTAGCCACATTCCAAGCGTCCAGTAGAAACATGTGGCTAAGTGGCTACTGTACTGATGGTTATGGAGTTGTTTTTATAAAATCAGATTCAAGAGACACACTGTGGTGTCCTGGTTTTGAGTTGGATCCAGGTTCAAATTCTGGTTTTGGCTCTAACACTGTATTCTTAAAACATTTGCTGATATCTATTCTCAAAAGTTATATAGTCCATATCTATGAGCAGACATGTAATAATGGAGACAAGTAAAGTCTTACTTTATTGTTCCAACTACTATAGGGCCCATCAGAGGAAGTGGTCAGTTCTACCTGGGTTGGGTCCGGTGGTGGTCAGGAAGAACTTCATAAAGAGGTAAAGTTTGAGCTCCATCCTGGAGCATGAGGTAGATGAAGGGCAAAAACAGTGAGGGAGGCTTAAAATGGTACTGCCCAGGAAATTGCTTAGAAGGTTGCTTCAGCCAAATCCCAACTTTTAGACTTAAGATGGCGCTAATTTAGAAGGACGGCATTAACTTGGGAGCGTCAGGATAGAAAACACTGGCCATCTGTTCGTACCTGGAGGTCAAGCACTGCTGTGAAGACCTTCCCCAATAACAGCCCAACCTATAGCTTTAATCCCACCCCAACCCTACACATCCAATTTTTTAAACATGTATCCCACAGAGCTTTTATTTTTTTAAGTAAGCTCCATCTAGGCCCAACGTGGGGCTTGAACTCACACCACCCTGAGATCAAGAGTCACATGCTCTCTGCCGCGCCCACTGCTTGTGCTCTCCTGCTCTCTCCTTCTGTCAAATAAATAAAAATCTTAAAAAAAAAAAAAAAGAGTCACATGCTCTACTGAGCCAGCCAGGCGCCCCCCCCACCCCCTACACATCCAATTTTTAAGTCTGATTCCTTACTATTTCTAGTGTATCCCCATACCATGCCCTCTACCTCTTCCTCCATTGTCCAGAGAGTTGTATCTGATTCCTTAAGGCTGTACTAAACGGCCAATTCCCCCGCCCCCCCCCTTAAAACTCTCCCAGACCTTTCTGTGAGAAATGCTAGCTTCTCCCTCAGAATGTGAAACTTCATCAACGGGACCTCTCTTGCTCCTCCTTAATTGTTTTCTGACAGTCTGGCAAACTAGAAGTCCTCTGCCCCCACCCCTTCTGAACTCACCTTCACGTGTGCGTGCACACTTGCACACAAGCACGTGCGCGCGCACACGCACACACACACGATTCTAATTTCCTTTTGGCCGAGGAAGTGTTAAAGAGAATGTTATGCTTTTTAATCTGAGGCACTCCTTTACATTCTGTGGAACCCTCTGACGGCACACAAATGTCTCCTAAAGGAAGCTGCCCCTGGGTCACCCTCCCCATTACACACTGGCATACAGTATTAGCTTAACTGGTGGACTGGTTGATTTTATGTGGAGAGGGCAGACCCAAGTTGGAGGCCTGAGCACGAGTTCCCAGAGGGCCAGGGGGCATCAGGATCTTCACCAGCCACGAGAGCACTGTTGATCTTCAAATATGATATGTGAAGAGGGAATTCTGAAAATAGTGATATTTAAGTAACCAATACATGTGGTTCAAAACTGCAAAGGTACCACAAGGAAAAGAGGGTTCGAGTGAAAATGAACTCTTTCTCATCACTCAGTAACCTTCCCTGGAAGGCACAGGCCCGGCTTCCTGGGTGTCCTCTCAGAGGTAATTTAGGCATACCCAAGAACCAACGCCTAAATGGGAATCCCCGAAATGTCCATCAACAGATGACTGAATAAACAAAATGTGGCAGATCCACACAGTGGATAATTATTCAGCCATAAAAAGGAATTAAGTTCTGACACGTTACAACATGGATGAGCCTTGAAAACATTTGCCAAGCGAAAGAAACCAGACACAAGATGCCACATATCATGGCATTCCCTTTATATGAAATGTTCAGAATAGGCAACCCCATAGAGACAGAAAGCTAGAGGCTGGGGGGGTGTGGGGGTGGGGGTCTCGGTGAGTATGGGCTTTCTCTGGGGGTTGATGAAAATGTTCTGGAGTCAGTGGTGATAGTTGCACGATATTGTAAAAATACTAAAAACTGCTAAATATTTTCAAAAAGCCTGAGTATGTATCTGTATCTGTCATTAAGCATTTATTTTCTAAGCACCATCTTTTGGACTTGTAACGTTAATTTTTGAATTTTATTTTCTTTGCATTAACGTAGCATGTAGAAATAATCACTTATTAAAATAGCCCAGCTTGCCCATAATACCAATTGATAATAAACCATTTTTTAAAAAAATAAAGGTAGGGGCCCCTGGGTGGCACAGTTGGGAGTGAGTTGAGTGTCTGACTCTTGATTTCGGCTCAGGTCACGATCTCGGGGTTGTGAGATCGAGCCCCGAGTTGGGCCCTGGGCTCAGCTCAAGACGAGTCTGCTTGGGATTCTCAATTTCCCTCGCCCTCTCCCCCTTCCCTGCCCCCCACCAAGCAGGCTTGCGAGCACACCCTCTCTCTCTCTCAAATAAATAAATAAGTCCTTAAAGAATACAATAAAAAAATTTAGGGCACCTGGGTGGCTCAGATGGTTAAGCATCTGCCTTCGGCTCAGGTCATGATCCCAGGGTCCTGGGATCGGGTCCCGCATCGGGCTCCCTGCTCCTTGGGAGCCTGCTTCTCCCTCTGCCTCTCTCTCTCTCTCTGTCTCTCATGAATGAATAAATAAAATCTTTAAAAAAAATTAAAAAGAATAAAGGTATAGTTTTTTGTTTTTTATATAAATCCTACACTATGCCACAATAATTCTGTCACTTTCCAAGTATCATGGAGATTATTCTAGATTAGAACGGATCAAGCTGTGGCATTCTTAATTACTATGTAGTATGTCATGTACGTCATTGTATGGACACATGTGTTTAAACGGCTAGTTCTCACCTGGGGGCCATTGGGTGCCCCCCCCTCCCCCAAAGCAGGCAGTAGGCAATATCTGGAGATATTTTTCGTTGTCACCACTGGAAGTCGGGGGAGCTCCTGGCCTCTAGTGAGTAGAGCCCAGGGATGCTGCTCAACACCCTACAATGTACGGGACAGCCCCCACAGCAGGTATCCTCTCAAACTGTTACTAGTGCCCAGGTTGAGAAGCCCTGATTTAAGCAGCCCATGATCAAGGAAAACGTAAATTATTTCCAATATTTGCTTTTATAAATGATGTTGAATATGCCATCTTCCAGATATAGAACTTCCTTATATGTCATTTCCAGGTACATAATGATTCCCCTATTATTTTGGACACTTACTTTGTTCCCTTTTTTCCCAACATTTTAAAATTGGAATAAACATTTGTACAGTAAGCCTTTGTTCTTACTTTGGGTTTTTTTTTTCCAGAAAATTATTTAGACTTCTAAAAGTAGGATTACTGGGTTAAAGGGGAATAAGTTTTTCCTCTGAGATATACGGGGCTCCCATTTCTCCTAGGAAGGGGATATTTCCCCCATTCTATCTGGTTATCGCTTTCATGCAAGAAAGTGAGTGATTTTCGCAGAGTGATTTTATATCCAGCCACTTACTAGGAGGTTTTGTTTGATACTCTTAGCACAGAGGTGAAGGTGGCTTTCGCTTCCTTACTATAATCTGTTGAGCCTCAACTCCAAATCATGCCAAACACACACAGAAGCTAAAACCTACATGTGTGCACGGTAAACACGGCTTCTGGACAAATCCTGTGCCCTCCATCCTCATTCAAGCACATCACCACCCAAAGCTGGATGCGGCCATTGTAGGGTTTGCTTTTAGTACCGTACTACCTACAGATAAATAAATCTTCCCCCTCCTCTCCGATAGCTGTGACTCTTACGAATAGCTTCGAAGCTTCCAGAGCCTTATTAAATAGTAATGGTGCTGGTAGAGAGTCTTGTCTCTTTTTTTCCTCAAATTAACAGGATTAAGTCTAATATCTGTGTTACACACAACACGGGAAGTTCACTGAAGAGTCTTCATGATACTGAGAAAGTACCCTTCTTTCCCAGTTTTCCTAGAGTAAGTTTTTGTCTTTGCAAAATGGGTTTTGACTTTAATCAAGCTTTTTGTCCGCCCCACCCCCAGTTTGGCTTCAACAATTGCTATGGCTTGGTTTTGAGAGTACACAGCAAGCTAGAAAAAACAGGCTGTGTGGGCTGGAGGTGTGAATCACCAGCACCCTTCCCTTCCTCCCCAGGATATGGTCCAGGCATTGCATGTGAATGCCGCTGGCTACCAGCCAGCAAATAGGAGTGTGGCCTTTCCAATGGACACACCCTTGCAAATAGGACCGGTCTGTTCTCCTGAGCAAAATCAAAAAGCCTGCTGAGGCTTGTAGGGAAAAACTTGAAAAAACACTCCGAAGCCCAGCTAAGAACATAAGCGACGAGGTCATCCTTAAATGTCCCTGAAGTATGATGGTTTCGTAAACGTCCCCACGCGGGAGTGACAGACCATGCCGCCTTCCCCGGGACTGAGGGGTTCCCAGGAGCATGGCACTTTCAGTGCTGGAACCAGGAAAGTCCTGAGGCTGTAATTTAAAGGATGATTTTGAAAGGCACAAAACTCGTTTCTCAGAACAGGTGAAAAGTTCATCAACGGTGCGCTGAACTTCAAGTGCTGCTTTTTCGAGCTAAACTAAACTTGGGCAGGGCATGGGTTTCTCAGATCATGTTTCTGATTGTTCATAGCTGCCCTAAGCATATCAAGATATGATGCCTGACCAGAAGTAGGTAACTACAAAATTATTCCACCCTTTACCACTCAGGCCTTTTGAAAACAGGGCTCCCCAGAGTCCTAACTCCCGACAGGAAATGCTGAATGCATTTTCCCCCTTTGTCATGTGACCTCCAGCTGTGCCTCCTTTTCCAGCACATTCCTTCTCCCTCAATTGTCAGGCAAGTTTTTAACAGGAATACTATAGTCATCCAAACCACTAAGTTAAAAAGAAACGATTACCCGCTAACTCAGTAAAATCAGGTCCTGGCTCTTAATACCATTACAGTATTTCTGGTTTTGAAGATCATCTAGATGGGCGCTTCTCCAGTCTTACTGTGCATATCAATCACTTGAGGATGTTGATGAAATGCAGATTATGCGTTCGCAGATCAGAGGGGGAGCCTGAGGTCCCAGTTTCACAGTTCACACTCAAGGTAGTAAGAATTTTGTAGGATGATATTCTCCACGTTTCTTTGATCACATATCACTATTAGTTTAGAAAGTGAGCATGCACTCCTAATGTATCTATCTATTTATAGTTTATATTCATGTGTTGTTATAGCAGAATTGCACTTTTATTTTAAAAAGTTAATGTCCGTCAGCACAGCACTGACTCAAGTAGCCCCCAGCCTGTTTTGAAGACCACTGATCCTGAAAACGCACCCATTACGTCAACATTCAGGGAATGCTTGTATTTCTCCAGGCATAAGAAAAGGGAGAAGAGAGAGAGGGAGAAACCGCGTGAGCAAGCACAGAGGGACAGTGAGAGGGAGAAGCAGACTCCCCAGTGAGCAGGGAGCCCGATGCGGGGCTCGATCCCAGGACCCTAAGATCATGACCTGAGCCGAACGCAGACGCTTTACCCACTGAGCCTCCCAGGCGCCCCCTAGCTCCATTCTTTATACTAGTTAGCCTTTTCAAACTTTATACCAAGCCTGTAGAAAATGAGCGAGGAGGAGTTGATGAGAGCCTACAAGTAGGCCCTGTTTTGAACTGCAGACTTTTAACATTCACATTAAGAGACAGAGGAGCCCTCGGCTTACCTACACGCCTGGGAAAAACGGATACAGTTGATTCTAGTTTTTCCCGGTAGTTCTATTAAGTTGCCACGATCATCAGATTCGTGAACACCGAAACAAAGCTCTTGGGGAAATACAGGGTCTGGTCCCTTGGAGCCTCTAACCACAACATTTTCATCAACCAATCAATATATAACCTTGTTTTATGTGTGTTTCCGTTTAAAGATACCTCATTTTATTTATATATATATATATTTGACTCATTAACATTGAACTCAACAAGCAGCCCTCTGTCTCAACCCTGAACAAAACTCACACACCTTTCTCCAAAAGGCACAACACAGCCTTCTTGCACTTAGAACGCTAGACAGCACTCCAGCACTATGCTTGGGAACTATTTTAAACAGTGAAATCACCAACAAAAAGCACAGAAATGTGGAAGATTGTGGCATTAAGTAGAGCGCAAGGACACCTGTTTACAGTCGGAGCTGAAACGAGAAGGCAGCATGGCCTCGTCCGCCCTCAGCTGGGAAGGCGCACACTGACCTGCTTTGCGCTCGCCCACATAAGAGAGCGTCAACACCACAGGTACTGCGTTGGGGGTTACAAATAAATTTTAGCGAGTAGATGAATTCACGAACACAGAATCCACAAATAATGAGTATTGACTGTAATTTATAACTTCGGTTTTAAGGAAGGAAAATTCTTACTCAAAAGTCAAGGGCCAGACACCAGTATGCTACAGCTGAACTCCTTCACAGTTTAAAGTTGAGCACCTTACAATTTATAAATTGCAGTTTATAAAGGCAATTAAGTTTCCTTTTCCATAATGGAAAAGAAAGCAATGTATGCCATCATTCGTTTTATTTAATATACTCATCGTCGTTAGCAAAAACTCTTTCTTATCCAATTAAATTCAGCCAGGAGTTACTGAGTATCTCTACCTGCAGAACACGGAGAGGTGTGGGATTATCTCAGCTGAAGCCATTTATCGTCCTCTGGACCATGGGAGGGGAGGTTGAGGCAATTCCTAACCCTAATCCCTGACAGAATATGATCGAGGCCACCGTAAATGTCTCATGTGCATGAGACTAGTAAAAACAGAATGCTATGGGGACCCAACGAAGGAGAAAGTGCACTCTGTTGAGATTGTCCTATGACACTTGATGGAGACAATGACATCTAAAAAGACCTTGAGGGGTTAGAACAATGGTAACGGAGCTGTGCGAGGAAGCGGCGAGAATGTCCTGATACCAGAAGCAGAGGAGCACTGTGAGGAGACGTGTTCTGGGAACCGAGTCAGAATCCAGCATGGCTGTAGGGTCAGTGAAAGGAATGGTCTCCAGTGTTCTTGTAAGGCAAGACACAATGCCCCCAAAGTGCTAACAGACAAGAGAACCGGAAGGCCAATGGCTATGTGAGAAAGGGAGACCCGTCCAACTACCTTGATCCTTCATATTATTTCCAGAAGCTTCTTGGTTTACTCAACATTTACACTGCAGTGGTTAACTCTTTACTGGTCCATCTTTCACCTCCTTAACCAGATTATGAATTGGAAGCAAGTTGCCAAGCCTCCTTCTTCCTTAGGCTCCCGCCCTCCGCAACACACAAAACACACACACCCAACCTACAAAAGATCGCCTGACACCAGTATCTTCATGTCGCCAGTCTTTAGTAAATATTTACTCATTCAATAATTGGCTTGACAAACACACTGAGCCTTGCTCTGTTTCCTAATACAGGTTCTTCCCACGGAGCAGATGGCTACATTTTCTCATTAACTGTCCCTGCGTTTTCCCAGAATATAGGTACATGTGGAGAATGAGAATCTTTTAAAGTGCCACAATATTGCATTATACATTTTTATCTCCTTATCTAAAACTGAAAGTAAGTGTTCAGCACAATCTCTACAAATCTTAGAGTTAAATTTATAAATGTATTGTTATGACCTTAAAAATCCTAATTTTTAGGCTATGTTCTATTTCAGCCCTTGAGTCTGTAATTCCTGAGAACTGACTTTAAATTACTAACAGTTTTCTTTGGATTGTCTTTGGAGTTTAAAATATTACATGAGATTAAACATTTCTGAATATTCTTGAAGAAAAACTAGTTTTCTACATAAAATTATTTAAATCACATCTTAAATTGTTTCTTTCACAAATTATTTTAATTATATAAATATTTTAAGAAACCCATTCTTTTTTTATTTATTCTTTTTAGAGGTGGGGGAGGGGCAGAAGGAGAAGGAGAAAGAGAATCCCAGGCAGATTCCATACCCAGCGCATGAGCCCCACATGGGGCTCGATCCCACAACCCTGAGATGATGACCTGAGCCAAAATCAAGAGTCCAATGCCCAACTGACAGAGCCACCCAGGTGGCCCAGAAGCCAATTCTTGTTCTTTACTTACTGCTCAAATAAAAATATCTCCAGTGGCACAAATTCAAAGAATATTAAAAACAGTAAATATTTAAATTTGAATATACTTCATGTAAAGTATGTGGCTTGCCACAGTAGCTAGTCTGTAGCTAAGAACTTATAAATTAATTTAACTATGATTCATTGTTTCTAACTTTGAGTTTTCTATTAGAAGTGATTACTACGGGCACCTGGCTGGCTCAGTCGGAAGACTATGCGACTCTTGATCTCAGGGTCGTGAGTTTGAGCCCTACACTGGGTGTAGAGATTACTTAATAGTTAAAAAAAGAAGGAGTATTAAATTTTGAGGCCCCTGGGTAGCACAGTCGGTTGAGCGTCCAACTCTTGGTTTTGGCTCAGGTTGTGATCTCAGGTCATGAGATGGAGCCCCAAGACAGCTCCGTGCTCAGCTCAGAGTCTGGTTAAGAGTTTCTCTCCCTCTGCACCCCCCGACTTGTGCACGCTCTCTCTCTTTCTCTCTCTTTCTCTCAAATAGATAAATAAATCTTTACCAAAAAAAAAAAGAAATGATTACTAGATTTAATAACAGAGGCAAATTCAAAAATACTCACTTTTGCAGTCAAATTATTTTACTTACTGTCTCAAAACCTCGATGTGGGTGATCAGGAAATCCGCCTGGTCTACCTCCTTTAAATTCATCAAACAGTAAAAATGGATCCAGATTTTTTAACTGAAATAAAAATTAAATCCAGCAGATTAGACATGCCTTTTAAACCACACTAGTAGCGGCTATATTCATGGACAGATCTAGCAAAACTCACTGAAAACGACATAGCTAATGAGAAACTTTTGCAGTGAAAATTACTTTCAGGAAAGAACTACTTACACACACACACACACACACACACACACACACACACACACACACACACAGACTAGCTAAGTTAAAGAGCTGATTTTATAAGAAGTACGAAGAAAGGAAAAACATTTCATGATCATCTAAGATCTAAATGGTTAAGCACAAACAAGATACTGTCTATCCTAAACAGATGCAAAAAATCAGTGATTGCATTATCATAAATGCTCTGGAGGAAGACAATTTAACATATATGTTAGACTACTCCATCTGGGCAAAGATACACATGAAATTATGATGGGAGATGGGCTGAGGAAAGAGGTCGAATCTTAGAGGAGTTGGGGGTTTTATTCTGAAGGTGACAGGTTTTAATCAGAGGTTAAGAAGATCAGATTTAGAAAGATCACTCTAGCATTCAAGTGGGAAGATGCTGGGAGAAGGAAGAGACAGGAGACAGAGTAGTCAGAAGGCATTTTGACTAGTCCAGGCAAAAACACAGGTCCGCTTAGGCAACAGCAGTAGAGATGGAGAATGAGAAACAGAGCACTGGATGCCCCCCAGATCTCTAGCTGTAGTGCCTAGGAAGATGGGAGAGGCATCCAGAAGCACAAGGAATCTAACAGAAGCCACAGCTCTGAAATAGCTATTTTAGGCAGTCATTTTAGGTCACGCTGACTTTGAGATATCTACATAAATGTTATCTATATTAACTATCGTTAGTGTCCAGTATATCGTACAAAAGGTCGAAGGCAACTGAAGATAAATCTCGAGCTCAAATGAGAGGCAGAAACAGATGAGGCAGTCATCAGCGTAGTCATCAGCGTGTCTTGGTTATTCTTGGCCATTTGTTATTCTATAAAAATTTTTATTAAGTTTAAAAGCTAATAGAAATAAAAATGTTGGGCTTCTGATTGGAATCACTTTGAGTCTATGGACCAACGGGGAAAGATTGGCCTTTTTTTTGAGAGAGAGAGAGAGTGCACGCACAGGAACATGGGGAGAGGGGCAGAGGGAGAGGGAAAGAGAATCTTTTTTTTTTTTTAAGATTTTATTTATTTATTTGAGAGAGAGAGAATGAGAGATAGCACGAGAGGGAAGAGGGTCAGAGGGAGAAGCAGACTCCCTGCTGAGCAGGGAGCCCAATGCGGGACTCGATCCTGGGACTCCAGGATCATGACCTGAGCCGAAGGCAGTCGCTTAACCGACTGAGCCACCCAGGCGCCCGAGGGAAAGAGAATCTTAAGCAGGCTCAACACCTAGCACGGAGCCCAAGCCAGGGCTCCATCCCATGACCCTGAGATCATGACCCGAGCTGAAATCAAGAATGGGATGCTTAACCGACTGATCCACCCAGGTGCCCCGAGGGAAGGTTGATATTTATATAATATTGAGGTTTCCTACACATAAACATATTTATCTCCATCTATTTGGGGCTTTTAAAAGGTCTTTCACTAGGATTTGTAATTTTCTCCATAAAGACTTTGTATATATATATTTTAAAGTTTTTGTAGCTAACATTTTTAACGACATTGCAAATAGGATTTTTAAATTATGTTCTTGAACAGTATGCTACTAGGGATTTAAAAATGTGAATAGAAAAGTGATTTTTGAACATTGCTAAGCTCTTATTAATCTATCTGTAGCTTCTTTTGGGTTTTCTTTGTGGACATTCAGATCACCGGTGTATTTATCAATAAGCTTTTGCCCAGCAGTTCACAAATTACTTTTGCTTGCATTAGATTAAAGCTGTAGCAGGCTGCTGTTTTTCTGGGTTTTGCTAGGCCTGGCTGGCCTCCACATGGCTTCTCATTCTCCAACCCAAGCTGAAACAGTGGCCACTATCTAGGACATGCTGTTCTCATAACCGAGGACAGGAGCAAATGGAAGCCAAGCCAATAGTGTGCAATCACATTAACACGTCCCATTGGTCACAGCATATGACATGGCCAAGCCCCCAAGGCAGGAGGAGGGCACTTAAATCCTGCCTATGGGACTCACAGGTAATGTACCTAAAAGTGGGGGGGAGTGTATAATCCCATGGGGAGTGGACAGTTAATATTTGGCGATAATATTCCAACCAACACCCATCAGCAAATAATGGGCTTTTCCCCTTCATTTTTTCTTTCTTTTTTTTTTGAGATTTTATTTATTTGACAGAGAAAGACACAGCGAGAGAGGGAACACAAGCAGGGGGAGAGGGAGAGGGAGAAGCAGGCTCCCCGCCGAGCAGGGAGCCCGATGTGGGGCTCAATCCCAGGACCCTGGGATCACGACCTGAGCCGAAGGCAGACGCCTAACGACTGAGCCACCCAGGCGCCCCTTCATTTTCAATCTTTACACGTTCTGTTTCTTTTTCTTGTCTTTTTGCAAACTAGCGCGTCTACGACAATGCTGAGTAGAAATGACTAACAGATGTCCTTGTTTTCTCCCGGATTTTATATAGATTGCTTTTTCAAGATTGACCAGCACACAGGTTGTTTAATGCAGGTTTTCTGCAGATTCCCTTCATAAGATAAAAGAATTCCCCTTCCATTTCTAGTTTACTAATTTTCTGAATATACACAGTTGTTCAATTCCATTGAATGCTTTTTCTGCACTATTGAGATGGCTTTTTTTTCCTGTAGTCTCTTACTGTTGGTAAATTATGTAACTAGATTTTCCAACATTAAACCAAATTTGCTACATTCTGACAATCCAAACTTTGTGGTGATGTATTTTATCTTTTTTATACACTGCTGTATCTGGGTGGTTAATATTTTGCTTATGATTCTTGCAGAAACGTGTATAAAAGCGATGTACTGATGCTTTCACTTGCTGTCCTCATCTGGTCCTGACTGCAAGGCAGTGTCATTTCATGAAGTGATGGTATCTGTATCTTAAATATTGGGCGAAATTTGTTTGTAAAATCATCTGGACCTGTTGTCTTTGTAACAGGCTTTTAAAATACTGACTCTATTGCCCTAATGGCTATGAAACCATTCAGACTTTCTTCTTTCTTTCTCACTGTTTTTGGACTCTAAGACTTTCTCCAGCTTCCCAGCAGCTGAGCTAATTACATTTTCAAGTTACTTGTTTGTTTCAGGGTATCTACTGGATCATGCTGCTAGAAATGAGAGTACTAGACCCTCTGTCCCTGGCTCTGGTTTCTACTCTCTTATTTTCACTTTCCATGGGAAAACACACACACACACACACACACACACACCACACACACACCACACACACACACACACACACCATATACTGTGCACACACATAAATTCAACAAGCTGGTGCAAGTTTTTCACATAACCAAGTCTCAGTTCCTTCACTTTAAAACGTGGACTGTCATCCATAAAAAGCTGGGCCACTTTGCAGCCCATCTCAGTTGGTATTTCATGCAGTGAAATGTTAAAAGGTAACTGAAAAGGAAAACATTTACTGAATTCTCCCCCAAACGCCCAAGAGGGCACGTCAACCTCAAGGTCCATTTCAAACCACCCTCACTGCTCTCCAGCACATCCCCAATATTTCCATCTCCTCTCACTCAACTCCTCACACCCTCATACCCTCTCCGCTTCTGGAATGGACACTCTCCCACCAGGAACCCTCCTACCCCTTCCAGTGAAAATCAATCCTGGATCTTTTCAATTTTATCCTGTCACTCATAACTCCACTTCAGCTCAATGAAAGGCCATGAATGGAACCAGGGCTGGGAGGAGGAGGGTGAAAATTCTCCTCTCGTATTTTTTTTAAATTTTTTTTAAGATCTTACTTATTTATTTGAGAGAGAGGATAAGCGGAGGGGAGAGGGAGAAGCAGGCTCCTTGCTGAGCAGGGAGCCCGATGCGGGGCTCGATCCCAGGACCCTGAGATCATGACCTGAGCCAAAGGCAGATGCTCAACAAACGGAGCCACCCAGGCGCCCCTCTCCTATTATTTCTTTTTCCTCTCACAGGATAAGATGTAGCTGAAAGGACTGGAAACAATGAACGGCGAGCAGCTGGTCCAATGCCTGGAGTGCAGCAGTCTGACACAGATGGGTGGGATCTGCTACAGTGCACCGACAAATCTCTGAGCCACAGTTCCCCCACATGCAAAAGAAAGGCTTCAGATGGCTTTTTAAGATGGCTTTTTAGTTCTACACTATTAGGGTTCTATGATATTAAAATGTGGGTAAAGAGGAGATGAGTATGTATTGCTTCTTGGTATCAGTTTGGTGTCCAAAAGATAGGTGAAGGGCATGAAGAGATACAAACCTCCAGTGACAAAATAAGTAAGTCATGGGGGGTGGAAAGGACAGCCTAGGGAATGGTCAGTAACACTGTAACATTACACTGTCTGCTGACAGATGGGGCCCAGGCTTGCGTGGCGAGCAGTTCATAATGTACATAAACATCAAATCACTATGTGGTACACCTGAAGCTAATAGACCATCCACTATACTTCAGCAGAGAAGTAAAAATACTGTAACACACACCAAAAAAACTGTAAAAAAAAAATGGAAAGAGTTTCACATGAGCAAATATGGCCTGCTGTTAAATAAACCGTGAAAAGCTTGCCAAGCCCACCCTCATCACCATCCACCGCTCACAGGACAAGAGTCCTCACTTGGCAAGGACTGTTTGTTCTGTATCGATCGCACATTCGAACCTTCTGGCTGCCAATCCATGATGCAGGGACAGACACAAGGAAAAGCCTGCAGAAGCCGGAGGCTGGTTGAGGAGAGCCAGAAGGATGAAGTGTTTATGGCCAAGAGATGGGGCACAAGTGTGAGACACTCTTCCTCCAACAAGCAAGAGTATCTTGCATCAGACTACTGTACTAAAGTGTGATTTGCAGGGTTGAGTATCAGGCTTTATTAAAGTTTCTAACATTCGGGGGCACCTGGGCGGCTCAGTCGGTTAAGCGTCTGTCTTCGGCTCAGGTCATGATCCCAGGTTCCTGGGATGGAGCCCCGCGTTGGGCTTCCTGCTCAGCGGGGAGCCTGCTTCTCCCTCTCCCTCTGCAGCTCCCCCTGCTTGTGCTCTCTCTCTCTGTGTGTCAAATAAACAAATAAACTCTCAAAAAAAAAAAAAAAATCAAGTTCCTAACATTCAGTAAACATTTAGCAAGTATTCAAGGGCATGTCAAGGGCATGCCTTATGATCTGTAGGCAGGATTTGACTGATAGAACTCGGATTTTCTACGTTTTGACGTGGTCACCAACTCATCCACATCTTTCTCTCGCTACATATTAAACTGATGATCTTTTCAAAGTTCTTGAACAATAGGAGAATGTCCTTTCCTTCACACAGTTCCAAATCCTTTAGTGGCCAAATGCAGGTGGCAGCTTCCAAGCTATTTCTTCCGATGTCTTGAGAAGGCCAGTCAAGACCTGTGGCCACCACCCCTCCAGTCTGTGGTACTCCCTTAGTAAAGCTCCAGCTGCCTGGCCTTTTATTTAAATCAGGAGGCACGCATAGCTACCAGGAATGTCAGTTCCTTGGAGATAGGGCCAACACTGTGCTTTTTTATGATGCTCCACTCCACCTAGAGTAACTCCGTGTGCATAGAAGATACTACGAACATCCCAAGTGGTCCTTATGTTAGGTCCCTAGGCACCCTGGTAGCTGGGTGTGGTCACATGACTGAAATCTGGCTAATGGGAGGTGTGTAGAAGTTGCTGGGTAAGCCTTTTAGGGAAACCCTTTATATATATTTAAAAAAGGAGGGGGGCTCCTGGGTGGTTCAGTCATTAAGCGTCTGCCTTCGGCTCAGGTCATGATCTCAGGGTCCTGGGATCGAGCCCTGCATTCTCCCTCTCCCTCTCCCACTCCCCCTGCTTGTGTTCCCTCTCTCGCTGTCTCTCATTGTCAAATAAATAAATAAAATCTTTTAAAAAATTACATTACATTAAATGGATGGATAGCTGGCAGCTTGCTCTTTTCCCTCTTCCTCCTCTCTGCACCCAAGGGCAAATGGTTGCTATTGCCCCAACAGCTGTCTTGGGCCACAAGGTGATGCACTTAAGAAAGTACTAAAAATGATGAACTAAGATAGAATGAGCATGGGTCTCTGAAAAGTGGGAGGCCTTCGGGCCCACCCTAGACCTTGGGTTTTCGAAAGAGAAACACAAATCCTTATATATGTATACCACTGGTTTTAGTGGCTTCTTTGTTACACAGCTGAACCTAACCCTAACTGAGAGAAAGCCAATAATGCCTTGGCAGCAGCCTGGAACCAACTGAGAGCCCACCCTCCCAACACCCCACAAAACGCCAGCCTATATCAAGGCAACATGACAGCGGCAGAAGGGAAAGGCCCATCGAAGGCAGACTCCAGCAACTCAGACTACCTCCTGGGCCTACTCAGCATCTAGACAGGGGCCCAACAGAAACGATGAAAAGGCAGAAGGAAACTGCCAGCACGTAGTCCAGACTGCGATCTAGATTCAGCCTTGAATGGACTTGAGCTATGACTCTATGCTCCTCCACCTGGACTCAACATCCCGAGACCCTGATAATGGAGAGGGCCATCTACAGAGGCTGTATCAATCAGGACCAAGATTCCTCAAGGTTATTTGATATCAAGGGACTCATAATTTTTAAGTGTGTAATGGGATTACAGTTTTATTTTTTAAAGTTTGTATCTTTTAGAGACACAAACTGAAATGAGAATGTCCGTGAGTTGATCACTATGGAGGTTGGGTACATGGAGATTTCATTACACTGTTTTCTTTTTCTAGGTTAGAAGCTCTTCGTGATAAAAAAAATATGTCTGAGAGTGGTCCCAGGAAAATCACGTTCCACCAAGGAGTGTCCGCTGGAAGGGGGGGGTGGAGGACAGAGGCGAGTACAAATGAGTCGTGGGCTTCCCTCCTGTTGGGGGCCCCGTCGAAGAAGCTGCTAACATCACGCTATGCAATCATTCACACCCAGTTTGGCTGCCTCGGCCCACATAGAATCGTAATAAAAGGTGTGAGCTAACCCCCCTCCTTCTCTTCTTTATTGTTCATCACCAAAAGGCTCAGTGGAAGCTTTGTAAACAGTTCTACTTCCTCATTTACACCCAGAGGGAACAGGTCACTGAGGGCCACTCATTCCAAACACTGTTGTAAATTCTACACTAAAATAGCTTCGGGCTCCAAAGTGTCAGAGATGTTTCTTCAGAGACAACGCGTTGGCACAAAATTTTTAGATGTAGTGCCCTGAAACTAGATCGGTGCTTCCCTTCTCTGCTGACTGGAGGGTGAGGGGTCTACCATTCCGACAAGCTGATAGAGTGCAGAGCGCTGAAAAAATATGGTGACAATTGAAATGGCCAAAAGCAGGTCCATGAGTAAGCCAATAATGGTATGCTGTACATGGGAACACGTCACAGCTATTTAAATGATGTTCGTGAAGGGGGCGCCTGGGTGGCTCAGTCGGTTAAGCGTCGGACTCCTGATTTCAGCTCAGGTCGTTATCTCAGGGTTGTGAGATCGAGCCCCGGGTTGGGCTCCACACTGGGTGTGGAGCCTGCTTAAGATTCTCTGTCTCTCCCCTGCCCCTCCCAGCCTCGCATGTGTGTGCACCCTCTCTCTCTCTCTCAAAAGAAAGAAAAAAAAGATGGGCATGAACAATTTATAATACCATGGGAAGTGCTTATGTTACCCTGTTATATGAAAAAATAAGGACACAAAATTGTTTATTTTATATAATCACCATGATGTAAAATATACAGCTACATGGAGACAAAAGGAAACACCCTCTGTCTTAATCGTGATTAAACCAGGGGGATGGCATTAGAAATGATTCCGATCCACATATTTTTCCTTAGGGTAGAGGCATACTAGGGAGACCCTCTGAATTAGTAGAATGTGGGGGGTCTTTAAAGCACAGGTTTTCAGCCAGGGACTCTTAACTGGGTACCATGGATAGAATTCAGGGCAGCTATAAACTTGGCTGGGAAAAAAATTACATCTTTCTTTTCACTAACCTCTAACGGAAAATTGTTTTTCTTCTGGACTTTTTTTTTGTAGTACAATGACATAATAAAATTTACCAGTTACCATTAAGTACATTGACACTGGTGAGCAACAGTCACCACCAGCCATCTCCAGACTGAAATTTAATACTTTAATCATGAATACAGTCAAAGAAGCAGAGTAGGGGCGCCTGGGTGGCTCAGATGGTTAAGCGTCTGCCTTCAGCTCAGGTCATGATCCCAGGGTCCTGGGATCAAGCCCCGCATCGGGCTCCCTGCTTGGCGGGGAGCCTGCTTCTCCCTCTCCGTCTACTGTTCCCCCTGCTTGTGCTCTCTCGCTCTATCAGATAAATAAATAAAATCTTGAAAAAAAAAAAAAAGCAGAGTAAATTTCCAGTATCTGTGACTCTGTCATCACTAGAAATCAAAGCTGTTTTCATATCACATGACAGTTGTTGCAAGTATACTGAACTACTTTTTTAAAGATTTATTTATTTGTTGGAGGGGAGGGGCAGAGGGAGAGAGAGAATCCTCGAGCAGACTCCGCACTGAGTGCGGAGACCAACGCGGGGCTCGATCTCACGACCCTGAGATCACAACCTGAGCCAAAATCAAGAGTCGTATGCTTACCAGAATGTGCCACCAGGCGCCCCGGTTATACTGAACTGTTCTTGTTCATGATCCTCACGGCTTTGAAATTAGATAGTTATATGACCTGCCACCAAGTCTTGTTACTTAATGCAAAATTACTAGATTACAAATTCCTTTTGTAATATTGTGTTCGCCATATTTCGATATGTTTTCCTTTGTAATCCTATGTATTTTATTTCCTGCATTTAAAAAATATTATTCTGGGGCACCTGGGTGGCTCAGTCAGTTAAGCATCTGCCTTCGGCTCAGGTTATGATCTCATGTCCCTCTCCCTCTGCCCCTCCCCCTGTTAGTGCTCTCTCACTCTCCCTCTCTGTCAAATAAATAAACAAAATCTTAAAAAAAAAAAAGCAAAAAAAATATTATTCTGAGAAGAAACGTGTTGTTTTCATCAGACCGCCGAAAGGAGTTCACAAGACAAAAGAAAAATTAAGAAACCTTCAGCAGATGTGTTCTGGCAGATGGAGTAATTAAAGTATTAGCTACCCTCGACATACAATAATGGCTTTACTAATGCATGTCCAAATTCTTTGTAATTTTTCTGTGGTGACGTGGCCTAGTACAATATGATACCACATCCATCTGTATCTCCCCAACATCCACCGTGCATTTAGCCCTTAGAATAATCCTGTCTGCGTGTCTCCCTTTGGAAAACAATGTCTGATGGACCCCAAAAGACATTCACAGGCAAAAAGGAAGCTAATGGCAGAAAGAGTATGAGAATATCAGAGCAGATTTAAGAAGAGGAACAAACTGACCTCATTTTTAAAAAGAATCCATTTCCTAATATACTACTTCTTTTATTCAAAAATATTTTTTTAGGGGGGAAGATGCTCAACACCACCAATCATCAGGGAAAGGCAAATCCGAACCACACTGAGAGATCACCTCACACCTGTCAGAATGGCTAGCATCAAAAAGACAAGAAATAACAAGTATAGGGAAGGATGTGGAGAAAAGGGAACCCTTGTGCACTGTCAGTAGGAATGTAAATTGGTGCAGCCACTATGGAAAACAGTAGGAGGTTCCCCGAAAAATATGATCCAGCGATCCCACTTCTGGGTGTTGACCCAAAGAAAAAGAAAACACTGACTTGAAAAGTGATCTGTACCCCCAAGTTCACTGCAGCATTATTCACAAGAGCCAAGACACGGAAACCACCTAAATGCCCACTGAATGGAAAAAGAAAACATGATATATATGTGTGTGTGTACACACACACACACACACACACACACAATGAGATATTACTCAGCCATAAAAAAATGAGATCTTGTCATGTGCAATAACATGGGTAGATCTTGAGGGCATTATGCTAAGTGAAATAGAGAAAGCCAAATACCTTATGAGCTCACTTACGTGTGGAATCAAAAAATAAATGAATGAAGCTCACAGACACAGAGAACAGCTTAACGGTTGTTGCCAGAGGTGAGGGGTGGGGGGGTGGGTGAAAAACATCAAGGTGTTCAAAAAGTACAAACTTCCAGTTATAAGATAAAGAAGTGATAAGATCAATAAGCCCTGGGGATGTCATGTACAGCATGGTGACTGTAATTAACATTATTGTTTTGCATATTTAGAAGTTGCTAAGAGAGTAAATCTTCAAAGTTCTCATCACAAGAAAAAAAAGTTGTCTAACTATGTATGGTGACGGATGTTAACTAGATTGATTGTGGTAACTGTTTCACAATATACGCAAATACCAAATCGCTATGTCGTCCACCTGAAACTAAGACAATGTCATATGTCAGTCATACTTCAATCAAAAAATCTTTTTGGAATCTGGGATGGTGATGAGCACTGTATTCCCTGGGCTATAACCACCATTTGATACCTTTCTGTGCAGATAAGATGTTCTTTTCTGCAAGTCCCACGTCCTCTGTAATTTTCAAATAAAACTGCTCTCGTGCTGAGAGAGGTCTACCTAACCTAAAATCACCTCCTACGAGAGAAGCCTTCACGCGCCCCTGTCCCCACAGGAGGTCCACAGAGTCGGGTCTCAGTGGTTTTTCCATGAACCCAAATCCCTGGCGAGGCTGACTGGCCAAGGGGTAGGGGGGTATGTGACCCTGGGAATTTGGAACTGGAACCTAAAGTTACTCCCCGGTGCTTTGAACTGCCGGCGAGTCAAGTTGGGGCTATAAGGTGGGCGTGTTGGGAGATGAGCACGCTCAGGCTGGTAGATCAACCCAGGATAGGAAAGGCAATGTGGAGAGGGGTGAAGATGCTTCGGCTGCACCTTCTGCGCTGGACCTCTGTACCCACGTTAGCGAAACCCCCTTCGGGCTAGGGCTGGTCCAGTGGAGACCCTAACTGCTGAGTTTAGAGTCGGCCCCTATGGCACCCCCACAAGGCGGCTCATGATTTTCCTGGGCCCTCTCTTCCCAAGTTAAGCCTCAGTGTGTCCCGCCCCGCCCCCGTGCCTTCTGCAGGAAAGCACGAAACAGCCGGAACAGCCACCCAAGCAGCGTACCTCGGGTCTGCCAATGCTTCTGCGGACCCTGGCTCCAACCCCTTCCGACTGCTCCCGGCTCAGCACTGACAGGGTAACCTTCTTGGAGGATGCCATGTCGAAGTCCAAAGAGAGTGTTCCGATGCTAAGCTGTAGAGGTTAGAGGACCAAAAGAGGAGCAACAAGAAAGAAAAATCGTAAGGCGGCCACATCCAAAGACTACGAAATAAAGGATATTAAATTCAGACCTGCCCGAAATATTAACAGCTACAATATATTGACTCCTCACTCTGTACAAGCCCTAGGTTAGGAAATTTAAAACAATAATGCTGGTGAACATGTACAAGTAAGTACTAATGTTATCAGTACCACTAATTATTTGCAATCTCATATAAGCCCACAGCCCTCTTTTACAAGGTTTAGCAATAACAGCTCTGCTGGGGACTTACCACTAATGAGCAATTTATCTGCTTTCCTTTTTTTTTTTTTTTTTAAGTGGGCTCCACGCCCAGCGTGGGGCTGGCACTTACGACCTCGAGGTCAAGAGTCGCATGCTCTACTAACTGGGCCAGGCAGGCGCCCCTTTATCTGCTTTATCTCATTGAAATTTCTCAACCTCCCCAACCCCACATTGCCCGCAAGAGGTAGGTGCTACCACGAGGCTGAGATGTATGTGGTGACTAACGGAACACGAAGGAAATCCATGAGGTCTGTGACTCTCACCAGAACATGTCGAAGATCTCGGCACTGAAAGGATCTTCGAGGGTCACCAAATTCAAAGATCCATCTATCCCTAAAGTTCAGGGCCAAGTTTAGTGGCAAGAAATCTTTTAAGTTTTGTCAGGAAGTCTTCAAGAGCGCCGGAAACGGAAGGAGGAGGTGCCCTTGACAATGCATCCTGTATTTGAGGACCAGTCTATACCCCGCCTTTGTGATTCAAGAGTTTTCTCTTTGTGGGCCTGAGTTCTAAGGAATGGAGCATCCCAGAACAAACACAATCCATCTCTTTTCCACTTGAAATGCTTGCAGATGGTACCACCAAATCCCTAAAACTCTTCTTCAAGCGAAATACAATCCATTCCTTCAAAGATTCCTACTCAAATCAAGAGAGATGCTTTAGGAAGAAGCATAGACCCTAGGGCCTGAGAGCCTGGGTTTGCATCCCGGCGTCACCGGGTACCAGCTGTGTGACCCGAGGCCACTTGCTAAGCCTCTCTGTTCCTCAGTTTTTCCATCTGCGAAATAGGGGTACTAAGGCTGCCTACCTCAAAGTGCAGGTAGTGAGCCTTCTAAGAACGTTAGCTCCTGTTAATGAGAGCACTCTACTCCCCAAGTCCCGGCCCGTCCGTCAAAATGTGTCCCCCCGGGGGCAGGCAATCAATCAATCAATACTTACTGGATGCTGGACAGTGGGGCTCAGAAGTGAATTCAATCCTCAAAGCGGTATAGAACCGTCATCACCTACCTACAAGCAACTAGGAAGGGTTTTCCCCCTCCATGCGCCACTTCTAGGTCCTTCCAGACTCCCGCCCGTAAATGCTGTGCACGCGGACAACTGACGAGGTGCTTACCAGATCGCAGTGCTTGGCAGACAGGAAAGCGGCCTACCACCTTCGCCCAGTGTCAGAGACCTACTGAAGCATCTCCCGTCCCCTCCCAGGAGCCTCCCCCGGGAGTCGACGGCGGGCTGAGGAAGGCGGGGTCCCGCGCAGTGAGCTCAGCACCCCCGCGGGCCTGCGGTCCCCACGCAGCTGCGGCGGCTGGGGCGGCGGCGCTGGGCGCGGGCGCTGAGCTCAGGGCGGGGAGGGCGCCGGGCCAGCCGTCTCACCGTGACTCAGCGCTTCGCCGCCCGCGGCCGCCGGGTGGGCGGGAGGCGGGAGTCTGCCCGTCCCCGGGGGGTTGGGAGGGTGGGAAACGCTCCATTGTTTCCGGGCCGCGGGGCTCCTCTCGCGCCGCCCTCCGCCCCTCCCCTGCGGGCTCTGCTGCCCAGCGACCTCTGCGCCCCTTCCGCCCGGGAGAGATGCGACCCCCCCCCTCCAGGGTCTGGGGGCTCCCTGGGCCGGGCAGGTGCTCCGATCCGGGCGCTGTGGGTTCCATTTGTGCCTCCATCGCTTGTTAGCCGCGCGAGCTGGGGCCGGTGGCTCAGCCTCTCTGTGCCCCCAGGTCTTCCACTGTGAAAGGGGATAATAGAACCCCCCTGGTAGGGTTGTAGTGAGAATTCAATGAGCTTGGTATGCCCCCAGTACTACACGAAAGTTTGGCGCTTAGAACGGGGGTGGGGGGGGGCGGGGAGGAAGATGGGGGGAGTCTCAGAGCCCAGACTTTTTTGCTCCTGCCTAAAAAAGAGACTCACTCTGGTGGGGAGCCAGGTGGTTAAGAGCTTGGTTGCTGTGGAGGGCAGTGGGCAGGCACTGGAGAGTGTTCCCAGAGCAGTGTGGACTTGCAGGAGCCAGTGAGCCGATCTAGTTCATTGCTGGGATGCTTAACCAAGGATACACGCATGGCTGCTGGTCTCTGCCCTCTAATGCCAGAAAGCTCATTGTGTGGTTTGGAGAAAGGAAAGAAGGTGGCATTTCTAAAACAGGGGCCAGAAGGTAATGTTTTCAACTTTGCAGGCCACATACGTTCTCTGTGAAGACTGCTCCAGGTGGCCTTTGTAGCAACAAGCCAGCCATAGCACGTAAATAAATGGGTGTGGCTGTTTCGATAAAACTTTAATTGTGGTTACTGTTGGGGAGGAAGGATGTCCTCTGCCCTTCAAGATCCTTCTAGCTGGACTAAGAATCAAATTGACATGAGACAGATGAACAGGAGAAAATCAAATTTAATTTCGTAAATGCGGGGAATCCACACAGCCTGAAATTCCAAAGACACTGAGGCACCATGAGGCTTATCTGGCGTCCAGAGCTCCGGGGGAGGGGGCGGGGCGTGGGAAAACAAAGGGAAGGAAGACCGTTTGCAGGAAGGTGAGAGGTTTGTAAAACGAAGGTTGCCCTGCTATGCACACAAGTTTCTTAAGTAAAGAGGAACCTCTGTTAATAGCTCTCTTCTTAGCACAGGCTCTCC
Organism: Zalophus californianus; assembly: GCF_009762305.2. NCBI lineage: Eukaryota > Metazoa > Chordata > Mammalia > Carnivora > Otariidae > Zalophus > Zalophus californianus. Next base: position 117,536,854 of record NC_045612.1, on the reverse strand, counting down.
ATTCCAATGTAAATGTAGGCAGTTGAGGGGAAGGTAAAGCACTTTTCCTGAATCTGCTGGGTTTTGATCTCTTAACTCAAAATAATCTTCCTGCCAAAGTGGCCCATCTGGGGGCATGCCTGGGTGGCTCAGTCAGTTAAGCGTTTGTTTGCCTTCGGCTCAGGTCATGATCCTGGGGTCCTGGAATTGAGACCGGCGTCGGCCTCCCTGCTCAGCGGGAAGCCTGCTTCTCCCTCTCCCTCTGCCCCTCCACCTGCTCCTGTTTTCTCTCTCTCAAATAAATAAATAAAATATTTTTTTTAAAAAAGTGGCCTATCTTGAGGTGACGTGCCCTTGCCCCCTACTATAATGAAATTTGAACTTCATATAATTTTCACTTGTCATGAAATATTCTTTTGATTTTTTTTTTTAATTTCAACCACTTAAAAATGTAGAAACTGCTCTCAGCTCACAGACTGTAAAAAAGTAGGTAGTGGGCCAGGCTTGCCTGCAGGCCTGGTTTGCAGACCCCTGCTCTAAAAGAACAAGGTAGTAGAGGAACAGGGACTTTCCCCTGGACTCTTCGTATGTCAGTGGGACTCAATCCTTCCTCTCTACCTTATTATGATTCAAGGCTAATTGAGCTAATACGTGTGAATATTAAAAGTGCTATGAAATAACACAGTATTGTTACTTATCATCATTATGCTGACTTCTGAAACTGTCTCCAAATAAAATAGAAATATGGACTCTCGGTCAAGCTCTTTGCAATCTTAGTAAATGGTTCTGCATTTGCTACCAAAAATGTCAACATTCAGCCAATTGCCTGCGCCTGAAACTCAAGCTATCCCCATCCCTCTTCCACCTTGAAATCCTGTGGATTCCACTCCTAACGTCTCTCAAATCCGATTGCCACATGTCATCTCATCTGATAGCCACGCCCCTCTTCCTGCCTTCAGGCTGCCACTGGCTGATCCACTCTCCATGTCCCAGGGAAATCTAATAACTGCTGAAAACCCTCAGGGCCCTCAAGAGAAGGTCTTGTGATGTCTCTAATCTGGCCTCACCCTCAACAGGCTGACACTCGCTCCAGCGCGCGCGCGCGCGCGCGCACCACACACACACGCGCGCTGCGCGCGCGCGGAGGCACTCCACTCCCTCTTTCCACCAGGCTGACTTCTTTTAGGCTCTGGAATGTGTATTTTCCCACTTGTTGGCTTGCTGTGCCTCTGTCTGCAACTTTCTCTCTCCTTGATCTGGCTTATCCCCGTTCGTCTTTTAGCTCAGTTTCCATGTCACCCTGCCTTTGGAAACCTTCCCCTCAAATCTGGGTGAGACGTTTAACATGGCCATCATTCTGAGACGGGGAAGCTGAAGGGGCTCCATGGGAAAAAAAAACTGCCTTTTTCCTCCTTTTCCTGCTTCTATTCTTGCTAGGACCTGCACCCCCGCCTTATGTCCCCCTTCTAAAGGTCAAGGAGTTAACGATTTCTTTGGAGTCTTCCAACGCAATAGATAACGCCTACTGAGTGACCAGGTGGGTCATCGTGAACTTTTTCCAAGACCTCTGACTCCAGGCACCTTGACGCCAAGACCCCTGGCTCCAGGGCATAAGTGACTTATGGAGGACACCAGAGCACTGGTCCTTGTTCTGACCAGTTCCTGGATGCCTGAGAGGACGCGGACACCAGACCATCATCTTCTATAAAAACCCCAGACCCCGAGCAAAGACGAGACTCACTCCTTTCCGAGTCTCCCAGCCACTCAGCCTGTATGTGCTCTCTCTCGGTCTTCAATAAACTCTGCTCTCCCTTCCTCCTGGCTCGCTGTTGATTTCTATCCCCGCACGCAGCTGGGGCCCCTGTTGGCTGGTCCTGCGAGAACCCTCTGGGTCCTGGAACCCAGGCCAGGCGGCGGCAATCACAACCACCCACTGTTGATCAGACTCATTGTTTATCATATTGGGGTGGAAGATTCTCTTTTCCTATGACAGCTGCAACAGTATGTCCCATGAGACATGTCTTCTGCCATTGACTTCGATACTCCCTCCATTGCAAGTGGCATTTACTTCTCTTCCTCCTGAGTCTAAGCAGGGCTTGTGGTTCCTTTGACCAGTGCAATACAGTGCAAGCGACACTGTGCCAGTTGTAGGCGTGGCTCTGAGACGGCCTGGTGGCTTCTGCTTCCTCTTGGGAGTAGCTGGCCTGTGAGCGGAGCCATGGCTCTGAGACCACCATCCGGGGAGAAGCCCGTGCCACGTGGATATGACAGGAGCACCCCATGCATCCTTCCCCACTTCCAGACCCGCAGAACTGTGCGCAAATAAAAACGGTTGTTTTAAGCCACTCGGTTTCTAGATCATTTGTTTGGTGATAATAGACAACTGGAAAATATACTTTTGTACAAGAGGAGACGAGGTGGGTTTTCAAAGCTCCCTGGGCTAAAGAAGCGCTCTTACAAATATTGACCCTTTTAGAAAGTAGATGTGTCCATTTAAATGTTATCACCAAGGTGACCAGCCATCTGGCAAGATAAACAATTCTTTTTTCTTTTTTAAGATTTTATTTATTTATTTGACAGAGAGAGAGACAGCGAGAGAGGGAACACAAGCAGGGGGAGCGGGAGAGGGAGAAGCAGGCTTCCTGCAGAGCAGGGAGCCCGATGCAGGGCTCGATGCGGGGCTTGATGCGGGGCTCGATGCGGGGCTTGATGCGGGGCTCGATGCGGGGCTTGATCCCAGGACCCCAGGATCATGACCTGAGCCGAAGGCAGATGCTGAACGACTGAGCCACCCAGGCGCCCCGAGATAAACAATTCTTAAACTTGACCTTGAGAGATGAAGCGCTGCATGCCACGGGCCACAGCAGTGAACTCTGGAGTTCAGGTGTCCTGGAAGGGCTCCTCTGTTATAAGCAGCATTTGCAAGGAGAGCTTTGCGTTAAAAGGAAGCAGAAGAGAAGGGCTTCACTGTACATCGTTGTCCACTTCTCTAGCAGATTTGCAATGCTCTTGGGAGTGCTTTCAGTTGACCACTTTTTCAAAGTTTCCTCTGGGCCTCAGAACCCCCTCCACCTTCGAAACGGTACCAGGAGTGAGAGCTTCCCTTTTTTCTTGTCTTTGAGAGGCCAGTCATGGGGGCAAACAAAGTCCGAGGGCCTGCCTGGTCAGGGCAAGGCAGGGAGCTCTCTTTCCTCCCGTGGAGGAAAAGAACGGGGCTGAAAAGCTAGAAGACCGAAACCGAGGACAAAGCAAGGTCAGAGAGGAGCAAATGTTTACAGATGGAATACAGGGCATGGAACTGTTCACTAGAGGGGCCCACTTGGGAGATGAGCAGCGTGACCCTGTATGTGGAGCCTGGCATACTTTCCACACTGTCGTCTGCCATCCAGATGGAGATGCCCAATGTGTGCGGATATCCGAGTGTGTAGCTACATCATCAACGGCCCTCGGTCTCCTGGGACGCAGAAAGAAAACCCTGTGCCACTGTGACAACGAAGAACCTTCCCTAAATGATTCTAAATAACACCCTTACAATCTTTTTTTTTTTTTAAGATTTTATTTATTTATCTGACAGAGAGAGACACAGCGAGAGAGGGAACACAAGCAGGGGGAGTGGGAGAGGGAGAAGCAGGCTTCCCGCGGAGCAGGGAGCCTGATGCCAAGCTCGATCCCAGGACCCTGGGACCATGACCTGAGCCGAAGGCAGACGCTTAATGACTGAGCCACCCAGGCGCCCCAACACCCTTACAATCTTTAAAGACACACACATTGTCGACATATTTTATTTGACCTTTTTTTCTCAAAAATTGTATTTTCCTCTTTTGTCTGCCTTACTGATTTTCTTCTCCAAGATGTATTTTATAGAAATACACAGACGTCTTCCATATTTCCTCATGTCCAATTTTTGTCTCCTTCTAGCACGCAGGTCAAAAATGCTTTCTCGCAGATTGGTCAGGTTTTAGTAACTTGCCTCCCAGAGCACTATCGCGGCTCTTCGTGAAATGACAAATGTCTTTGGAATATTCCAAATTAGGCATTCAGACTCACTGGAACCAGGCAATCGACTGGCTCCAAATCAGACACTGATTGTTTTGTAAATATTAGTTTGTGAAGGTCATTAATGGGCTGCTGGTTGAGGACATCCAAATACATCCATCAGGGAGGCGTATCTGTGACTCCCCCTTCCAGCCTCGTGAGGGCAATCTGCACAACCTCGGGTCCCTTCTATCACCCAGCCTTCTGACCCTGAAGCTACATGGGATCCACCATTGCGTGAAACGCATAATGTGTTCCTATCTTTCCCATGGGTTTTTGGCAGCATTCCAGAAAAGAACAGCTCATGACCCTCTTTTTTGAGCCACAGAAATGTCCTAGAATTCACCACAAGTAAAATGTCCTTGGCCCTGAAAGGCTGATCCATCTCTGAACCAAGGAAGTGGAGAAATTTAGGTGAATGATTCCCCTGATACTTACCTCAGTCACCCTGATAACCTTTCTCACTTTCAGCTTTTATGTGGTGGTGCCTTCTGGCTAAATGGAGGCTGCTTTCAAGATCACAGTATTGGGGTTCAAAGAAAAGGCTAATTTGAATTAACCTCTATCTAGTTAATGTTTGAGGTGGACCGATGTCTGCAACTTACTCTGAAAATAACGACAATGGTAAGAATAGTAATAGCAGTGGAAACAGCAAGACCCATAACGCGGATCGATGGGTGGGTAGAGAGATGGATACACAGATACACGACAAAGCCAGTTTAGCAAAATCTAATTGCAAAATCTAGATGGTGGTGTATGGGTGCTTACGGTACAAATTCTTTTAACTTTTCTGTATTTTGAAATGTCCCATGATAAGCTTTTGGTAAAGACCATTTGAATCAAAGTGGGAATCATGGCCAGAAGGGTTCCATGAAGATACTTCCTTTGAGAGGTTGGAGAAATGTGTGTTTTACTCTAGTTTAACTTTTATAGGATTTGTTCTTACCATACTAATCAAATAAAACTTGAAACTGTAAAAAAAAAAAAAAAAAGATACTTCCTTTGCCTACTTTCTTCACTTCCAACTCTGGCATCTGGTATGCAGTCCAGTCCAGTGAATGTCTGTTGAATTGAGCTGTTGAACTTAATTCCAAGCTACCAGGTCACTTCCACAGCTGGCAAGATTCTTCTAGAGCATGAGTTGGCAAATTTTCTTCTGTGAAGGCCAGATAGTAAATATTTGAGACTTTGTGGGCATAAGGTCTCTGGTACAACAGCTCCGCTAAGCAGCGACGCACAATACATCACGAATGGTCATGGCTGTGTTCCCATAAGTTTGATTTACAAAAACAGGTGGTGGTCATAGTTTGCCAACCCCATCTTAGCCCCCAAATCCTTACCGTCCACTAAAAAGTGAGAGTAAAACTGACAGCATGCAAACAGGCTCTGTAAAGATTTCATTCATATCGGGAAAGGGGCTAACAAAAAGAAACAACAAACATTTTCGTGTCCACCTCCGCCCCCCCACTTACCCATCTCCTCTCATAAGGACCAAGTCTAACTCTTGCACCATTAAGCCCAAGGTTTAATAGGCAAGCATTTCTAGGAGAGGCAATACATTAACGTTCCAGCCCCATAAGCGTAGACTCTTCACATCCGATCCCAACCTCCAAGTAGAGCATCTTGGCACCAGGGGACTAAATGCAGGAGGTTACAGAGGGACCACCCCCAGGGAAGAGATGCCCATGGAAAAAGCTCAGGCCGTAGAGAGAGAGACGCTATTGGAGCCCTTGGGGCTTACTCTTTAGTAAAAGCAGAAAGGTCATAAATAAATGAATCATGCAGCAGGTTTTAAGGTGTTAAGCACCATGGAGAAAGATGAAGTAGAGCAGAGTAAGGGCCATTGGCAGGCTGGGTGGAGTGAGGTGGTAGGATGAAACAAAGTGGTCCAGGGAGGGCTCATTAGGAAGATGCCATCTGAAGCAGAGCCCCAAGATGAGCCAATGAACCAGGCAGATATCTGTGACAGTCTGCCAAGCAGAGGAAACCACCAATGCAAAGGCCCTGGGGGCAGATAGTGCTCAGAATATTGTAGGAGGAGCAAGGAGGCCAGCTTTCGGAGGGGCCAACAGACCTCCAGGAGCAAGAGCAGAAGCAGGGAGAGAAGTCAGGAGGCAAGGGCAACATTGCAGGTGAGGGACGGTGGCGATTTAGACCAGCAAGTAGCAGAAGAGGCGGTGAAAAGTGGCCACATTTGGGATATATTCTGAAGAGAGAGCTCACCATATCCTGTGAAGGACTGGATGCTGGGTGCGAAGGAAGGGGAAAAGGCAAGGGTGATTCCACACTCTTTGGCCTGAGCAGCGGGAAAATTTGTGTTGCTGTTGTCTGAGAGGGGACGACAACGGGAGAAGGTAGTGTGGGGGGGAGGGGGCGGGTCATTCGGGAGGTCGGCACTGGGCATGGTGAGTTAGACATGTTTATTAGACGTTCCAAGCAGAGATGGACAAGGTGACAGTCAAATGGAAGTCTGGAATTCAGGGGAGAGGAGCTAGCTGAAGTTTGGAATCCTAAGCATATAGATGGTGTTTTAAAGCCACGAGTCAAATGCATTTTTTAAAGTGAGAAAACACAAAGGTCGGCCAGAAGCCAGAAGAGGCTCTCTTGTGCTCTCTCTCTCTCCCTCTTTCTCTCTCTCTCACACACAAAATGGATCCCATCAGGTTCTTCCTTGTGCTAAAGACAAGCGCTAGGACTCCTAAGGGAACAAACTTGCTTATGTCATGAAGTCAAATTACCTCACGCATCCTGGCAGAAGCTTGTTGCCTGCTAAAGGCTTGCAGGAACAAGCTTTAGAGGACGTTCCTAAGAGTCTCACCAGGCACAGGTGACAATGTAGACTATCGTGTTTATTAAATTAAATCATGTAATTGACATAGCAGGTTGCCACAACAAGTTAGAATGAAACTGAAGACATGGAAAATACAGAGCCGAAGAAAGGTCCGGGAGAGGTGGCAGAGGAAGTGAATGAATAGAATAAGTCAACAAATCTGTGACATTTGACTCAGAGGAAACCACTCCTCCCAGCTGCCCTTGAGTGTTTCAAGGCCCGAGAAGGGATGGGAATCCTAAGGTTGTGCCCAGGTGTTTCCAGGGCTCTACCGCTTCCTTCTCCCCCTCCCCGAAATTTACTCTTTATTCGAGAATTGACCTTCTGCCATGCTACCATGTTTAAACGGTGGAGTAAATACAAATCGCCGTGTGGGAAAGGGAGTTAATTAGCAGAGTGTGGAATTCATGTATTTGGCCAAGTCGCTGTGCCACGGGTACTCTGCTTCACCCTGAGTTTCTTGAAAGATTGCCTACTTTATTTCCAGAGACCGAAGAGCTATTTGGGGTCCATCAGTGGCTCATTTGCTATCAGGGTGTAAGCTCCCCTCTTGGGAATTCTCCTGAGGGACTCTTTGGCCCTTCCCAAATTCCAGTTTCAAACAGAAACATTGACAGTAGCTCTGTAAGCTATTTTTCACACACTCTACTGTAATTAAACCTTTCCTTGGGATTCTGCCTCCACTAGACACAAGGCCCCTGAAGATGTGGGCAGTCCCTGTTCTGTTGACTTCTGTCTCCGGCCCCTAACAGAATGCTTAGCACATGGTCGGTGCTCAAGAAGACTTGACTGAATGACGAGAAAATAGAAGTGATGCTAGTCCTGTGTCCACTCAAGAGGAGACCTCTTTGAAAGTCAGTAGCTTCGCTCCCCTCTGCCAACCCGAGATTTCGTCACACCATGGATGTTTCCAAGTAAGTTAAAGTAGCCGGCCGTGTATGAGTTAATACGGTGTGTCACTGCATACCAAAAGGATGATTGAGGCTCCGGCTGTGGATAGCAGAGCCTCAAAGAATTCGTCAGGTTCATCACATAGGACGAGTCCGTGTGCACCAGAGAAGAGGGTGGCATGAGGAAAGCCAAAAGTTGCGACCCTGTCATAATGACGTCGAGTGACAATCACACTTTTTCCTTGCAAGCGTGGTGCCTGCTCCCGGAGCCAATGCGATCTCTTTTCCACTTCTGGATTTCTTAATAATCTAAGGTGTGGACATGTGCTCCTTCTCGGTCATATTAACTGTCCTTCTCTGCCACATCTCCTGCAGCGTCCCTTCGTCCAGTGTTGAGTTGAAGCTTTCATTGCTTATTCTCTGCGCTCTTCGGCGTTACCTCATGGTTTCCTGATTCGTGAGAGAAGTCAGCGTCAGAAGTGGGGTTTTGCCGAGCTATTTTCTGGTCCTTTGCAGCCCAGAGCTCTATAAACAAAGGCAGGGTTATCACATGTCCCCGAGGGCTGCCTGGGAAAAACACAAGCTGTGGTTATCAAAATTGGAACCTTTATGAAATAGGCTTTTGTCTCCGTTTTTGTTGCATTCAATCAGATCAACAAGTGTTGGCTAAGTGTTGATCGTGGTTTCCTGTGGGATTGTGTAAGGCCCCTGCAGGACAATAAACGTTTTGGGGGCACTGAGTAATGTAGCCATTTCTGACCCAGCAGCCAGGAAAATGTGAGACATTCGCTACTGCGGCTGGAAGGAGGGCAGCTGGGGCTTGTGTTCGGGCAAGAGCAGAGGAACCGCAGCGCGGTGGACCCCGGCAGCGGATCGAGCCAGAATGGTGCGTTGCGGCGGCAGGTGGCCACACGATGTCATATCCTCCAGGCAAATAGGTTCAGAATGACGAATATGAAATAGCTGGGGCTCCTCCGGGGACTTTGGATGAGACCATGTAATTTGGAGGCCTGCGACGGTTTTACTGCCAAGTCCTCCCCCCAGCTCAGCAACCTCGCTCAGGCAGGCTGTCAGGTTGTGTGTCTGTATGGCCGTCAGCTCCGGCGGGCTCAGCGCGTTTCCTCTGCTGCTTTTCTCCGGCCTCGTCCGCAGGCATTGCCCTTCCGCGACTTTGCATACTGGCTTCCTGACTGCTTCCAAAAAGACACAGAGATGTTCCTCTTACCCGCTTTTATTTAATCTGTGTTTTTATGGTGTTACTTTAACTACAAATATTTGTTCTCAGGTTCCTGAAGGCTTCCAACGTCTGGGGTTTGGGGGGATTTTAGGTGGCGATGGAAAGATGGGGGAAGGTGAAGCTTTCAGGAACAGCCACGGCCAGATAATGTTGAGAGTTCTTGCGGACCAGGACAAGTTCACTGGATTTAAGAAGGAGTGCACGTGTATCGCGCTCTAGGTCAGGGCTTTCCAAACTCTCATGAGCACACGAGGCACCTGGGGATCTCGCTAAAATGCAGATTCTCAGGTCTGGGGTGGGAACCGAGCGTCTGCATTTCTCGCAAGCTCCCGGGCTACGCTGATACCATCAGTCCGTGGACCACACCTGCAATGACATCCACGTTTTGATTTGTAAGAAACCCAGTGGCACAAGAACACAGTCAGTCAGGGGCTGGTTCACCCCTGAATCTAAGGTAAACCGGCCAGGACTGAAAGCTTGAAACCGACGTACAGGGCAGGGGCTTGCAGACAAGACAATGCACGGGGTGTCTTCCTGCCACACACCGCCGCCCCCCCCCCCCCCCCCCCCCCCGTGCTCTCCCATCCCCAGGACCTGGGGAAGAGGGATGAGAACTGAGATTTTTATCATCAAGGCTCGTTTCATTCTCTTCAGTTTTTTAACCTTTCCTGTGGTCTTTTTTTTTTTTTTAACTTTACCTAGGGAGTGATGAGGGGAAGGGGTACAGAATTGGGGAGTATCTGCGAGCGTGCTAGGCATCATACTGCCGTTTTCTCTCGACTCCTACTGACCCTTCGAGGTGGTTACTGTTTTACTCCCTTTACGGATGGGGAAGATGGGCTTTTGCAAGGTTTAAGTAACACGCCAGGTTGCACAGAGCTGGAGCAGGGATTTGAACCCACCAGCTGGGTACTTCTCCCCTGACCAACCTCTATCACCTAAGCAGTGCTGTGTGTTACTAATTCAGCATAAGGTATTAGGACATGGCTTTATCACCTTTTGCTTTTTTCCTAACCACTCCATAAGGTGACTAAATTACGACATACCCCATAGGATGGAGTGGGGGTGGGGGGTTAGGCCTACCCCACAGAGTAAACGAATGCATATTTTTTTTCTTTTCAAAGGTTTTATTTATTTGCTAGAGAGAGAGAGAGCACAAGCAGGGGGAGCGGCAGGCAGAGGGAGAAGCAGGCTCCCGGCTGAGCAAGGAGCCCAATTTGGGACTTGATCCCAGGACCCCGGGATCATGACCTGAGCCAAAGGCAGCTGCTTAACCGACTGAGCCACCCAGGCATCCCACGAATGCATATTTTTAAGGTGCTTTAAATAGTGCCTGGCATAACGCAAGCCCCCTTTAAATGGTAGCTAGGATTATTACTGCTACAATCACTCATATCCTTCAAGGTCCAGTTTTAATGTCCTCCCTTCTTTCTTGGTTATCTTAAGAAAAAGAAACAACTTTCTTTCCTTGGGCCATTCAGAGCAAAGAGAACATGGGCTCTGCTCTAGCATTTCAGTTGTTCCTTTCCCTCCTTTTCTTTTTCAGTCGTGGTTCAGTGCCCATTGTGTGCCCAGAACTTTGACATAAGCTTTCTCATTCATGTCCCGTTAAAGTTGAGAGAGCTATATAACCCATCTTAATATATCCGGATCAGAAAACTGAAGCTTAGCGCGGGGAAGGGGTTCGGTCAGGGTGACCCAGCTCATAAATGACAGCCCTGTAACTTCCTCCATGCCTTCTGAGTCCACCGCCCTCCGGCCACCTCGCACGTTAATTAGCTATGAAACCCATCTCTCAAGTCTGCTCCTTGTCACTTGGGCAGTGGAGAGCTGATCCTCGTTTCTGGAACCACTCACTCGAGGTCCGGAGAGCTGATCCTTGTTCCTGGAACCACTCACTCGAGGTCCGGCACGCTGCAGGCTCAAAATCAAGTGTGCTGGAGACACTTGCAGAGTTGAACTCCTTACTCTCCTGATAATATTTCCTTACAAATGCTAAGTAACCATGGAGATTCCAAGTCACGTTAATTTAGCATTCACCTCTTACTCATGTTACGGGTTACATGACGGTTGCTGGCTCCCCTAGAGAAAATACTATATTGGTCTCTGACAGTATTTTTGGTTTTGTTTTTTGTTTTTGCCTCCCCTGCACTTTAATCTCTTTCTAGTTTCTTGTGCTTATGGAAATAGGCAGCCTGGGCTATTTGGTAAGCAAATTGATGTATCTACTCCATGTAGGTGGTAATATGAGAGCCCAGCCAAATTCTGCTGGCTCTTCTATGGAAATAGATTTCTGGCTAATACTAACGAGCTTTAGGATCTCATTTCATTTTTTAAAAAATATTTTAAAGATTTTATTTATTTATTCATAAGAGACACAGAGAGAGAGAGGCAGAGGCAGAGGGAGAAGCAGGCTCCCCACCGAGCAGGGAGCCCGACACGGGACTCGATCCCAAGACCCTGGGACCATGACCCGAGCCGAAGGCAGATGCTCAACCATCTGAGCCACCCAGGCGCCTCTCTCATTTCATTTTATAAGTGTTTTTTTTAGCCTTCCCAACTGAATATACCTTATATGTGGGCAGGCAGAACCGAATTTGTTAGCTGTCGGGCAGGCATTTGAGTCAACAGTGGTACCTGAGCCTGTCGACTTATCGTCCTGATACAGGGAGGCAATATTACATTTATAAAAATTAGTCATCACTCATTATCTCTTCCTATACCAAGGGAGACCATAGAAATGCCTTCATTTTAGAATCTAGGCTAATGTAGGAGAAGAGTACAAGGAAGCGATAGAAGCAAATAGAAGTAGAAAGGCAGGTCCAAACTGGAGCAGGAAACAGGTACTGCCCTAGAAGAAACTGATCTGGATGAGACCAAAGCGTGAGTCATCAAAACGGGGTTCTTCAAGCTCGTTAGGAAGCTCCAGGGGCCAGCTGAGGGAATAGAACTCTGAAGGTCTCCAAAGACATGTGTCCCCAGGTGTGTGTTACATGAGAACAACAGATTACAGACCTATCTGCACAGAGTATGAGCTCATGTTTGTGAAAATAGACACATGCACATATATATTCGGAAAAATCTAGAGGTACGTTCACCAAGATGTTAACAGGTTTTTTTTTTTTTCTTTTGCTTGTTGGTAGTTCTTAATTTTGTAGAATAAACACACATCACGTCTGATTTTAGAAATGAAAGCCAAAAAATTCACAAAAGGCAGAGCTTTGGAATGAACAATTTTGTCGAAATTTGACAAATTATATTGCATCAGATGCAACAACAGGAATGAAGCCCTGGAGATTGACAAGAGAATGTGCTTGAGGACTTGGTACCCTCCTTTCTAGACAACATTCTTCTTCCCTTCAATATACAGAAGCAACCTTGTGAATTTCATTTGTCAGTGGTGTCTGTGACTCGCCATATTAATCTTTTAGATAAAATCTCCCCCCAAATCTTTAATGTAACGAATGTAAATTTCTATAAACAGTAAAGTGTGTGTATGGTCATGCAGTACGGGGAAAGGCTGCTTCCTACCCGGGATGTTGGGATTTGCCTTTTTAAAACAGTGCTTTTAATGCTACAAGTTCATTCAGTATCTGAAAAAGTTTTGAAAAGTAAACGTTTTTTTTTTTTTTTGAAAAGTAAAAATTTTGTATTCAACTAACCAGATCTATTTAACTAGCATTCCGCTTTAAGGAGTCATGTTTTAGCTGTGGATCTAAAAGACATTTGACAAAAGTTTTCACAGTTTTCTTTGTATGCTTAGTTAGTAAAATTTTAGAACACAGGGATGTAAAAGGCAAAAGTGCCTTAAAACTATGCCCAGCATGGTATGGCTCCCCAAAAGGGGAATGTACCTCCAAAAAACTAGATCCTCCACAGTTTCAGTAAGTCTTCAAGGAAATTCTCTTCCGGCCATAGACTTTGGATGTAGAAAATCATCTTATCTGAACAGGTGCATATGTAGAGTTTCTAACAAAGGCTGGGTTTACTGCCCCCAACCTCTGCCCCATCTTTGAGTCCGGGGGCCAAGAAACCAGTGACCATGACAAACAGCACCCACTGTGCTCAAAAGAAACCCACTCTACTTTCCCAAAGGAATTAGACTCCCCCCGCCCCGCTAAAACAATATTCAAAACAGAAAGTAACCAATGGATAAGATTTGTAATGGATAAGATTTCCATTACTTCTGCCTCTAAATCAAACGATGCCTTTAGAGAACATTTGAGGGATTAATAAATAGCCACTTCATCTGTATAAATAATGAGCATAGGCTGATTTTCTTGATTCCCGTTTCTAGAGTGGTGTGGTCTATGTTAGGAGGGAAGCTGGCTGGACCTGACTGTGGTTTATTCAGTGTGTCTCCCTTCCCTCCCACTTCCCTGCCATAGTGGGTCCATTATGCTCAGGGCCACTGAGAAGTGGCCTTTAGTGATTGGACAGGTTCACTTGGCGACCCTCCCCATCCACACAGAGCAATGCCTATGTGGGTGCTTCCTGATGGAGAGTGATAAATAGGATGCAAATATTTTCTTTGCAATGCATGATCCTGGCATAGCCAGAGGGAACATGAATGCCCCAGAGCAGCAAGGTTTCGCTTAGAGCTGGAGAGTTGAAGTTAAGGACCCACAGGCACGCCCCGGCTGATCAAATGCAAGGTGAGTAAAGTTAATGACATTCAGATTATCAGTAAACAAAGGAAGATAGAAATTATTGAACATCTGACTGCTAGTATTCATGTGATTTCGCAAAGCAAAGAAGAACGTAAGAAAGTTGATCTCTTGTGGCCTGCTGCTTAACATTACTTTTTTTTTTTTTTTTTTTTTACATTACTTTTCATTACCAGACCTGATATCGGACTGAGGGTTGAAGCAACAGTCTTAGTAGAACCAAAAAATTAATGGATTTATTTCCTAGAATTACCTTAAGCTTTAATGTTCTCCATGGCTTTGGAAGGAAAAGCAAAAGTGTTTTTAGTTTGTAAGGTACCAATTTTGTTCAGTACTTTTAGATTGATTTTGATGGCATTTTTAAATGTTTTGTTCTCAGAAATATTGAAAAGTAGACCCCTGTCCTTTATGTTAAAGATCGGATCATGATCGGGAACTGTGGGGATCACTTACAATGATATCAGAGTCTCACAGTGGCCCGGATGATCTGGTTAAACAGCCAGCCACAGTGATGGAGAGAAATGTGTTGATCAGTCACTTCAGATATGCTGAGCTGTCTGGAGTTCAAATATTTCAAAGTTTGATCATATCCAATTCGATTCAACAAATGCCTACAGAATGCTTAAGGAATAAGGAGAAATTTGATAAGGTGGTCTGGAGGGTAGTACAAAGACAGTGCATTTATGATCCGGAGTGGGAGGCGAGTAAAACACATGAAATGTTGTAAACAAATCAACATATTTATAAAAGTCAGGGCCAAGGCCGTAGGAATGAAGGGCAGGTGTATGTGTTTTTGAGTCTGCTCAGCTAAAATTACTTCGCTAATCTTAAACCTGATTTGTAAAAACTGTATTATTTATATTATCCCTGAATGAGAAACAGTTGACTCAAAATTCTGAAGGCTAAAAGAGAATGTAGCTAGGTGCTGCAAACACTCATTTTCATCATTTTATTTTACTTAGGACGACAATATGGACACAAAATCCATTCTAGAAGAAGTTCTTCTCAAAAGGTCACAGCAAAAAAAGAAAATGTCGCCAAGTAACTACAAAGAGAGGCTTTTTGTTTTAACCAAAACAAATCTCTCCTACTATGAATATGACAAAATGGTGAGACCCTGCTTATTCGATTGTTTTTATACTATTTATATTTCTTGAGTCTCCACAAAGTGCTTAATTATAATGAAACAATGTCCCGTTTCTTAGCTCACACAGCCAAGATCAACTTTCCTTCACTTATCACATTGTCTTTTCTTAACCAAGGTATGATTAAACCAAGATCAAGGCTTTTAAAATATTGGCTAATTTTAGTAAGGCAAATTGTGACTTTAGAACACTGGTCCTTGACTGAGGGTGATTTTTGGCCCCCAGGGGACATTTTTGGTTATAATTTGGGGAGGGGTGTCTAGTGGGCTCCTGGCATCTAGTGGGTAGAGGCTAGGAATGCCGCTGAACATCCTATAATGTACAGAACAGCCCCCATCACGAAGAATTCTCTGGCCCTAAATAGTGCTGAAGATAAGAAACACCGTGCTGGAAATCAGACTAATTCTATTCAGCTAAGAAGTCTATCAGAGTAGAAATCCTAAAATACTGTCCTAAAATTGAAACAAACTTAAGATGCTCTCTGGGTGGGTGGGTGGGGGGGGCCCAAGTGGCTCAGTCGGTTCAGCCTCGGACTCTCAATTTAGGCTTGGGTGGTGATCTCAGGGCCGTGAGATCAAGCCCCGTATCCAGCTGTGTGCTGGGCGTGGAGCCTGCTTAGGATTCTCTCTCTCCCTCTCTCCGCCCCCCCCCCCCCCCCCCCCCCCCCCCCGCCGCCCCGCCGCCAAATTTTAAAAGATGCTTTCTGGAGTTAAATCTTGATCTTCCATAGATTAAGCACATGGCAGGTGATGGAAATATGTTTCAAGATTATTAAACAAAATTAAGGGCTGCTTCTAGACTTGCTTTTGTAGGAGTATATGAGTTTGTGCCCACACTCGAAAATATATTCGGTTGCCACTGGATTTTGACTATGATGGAATACCTGGAAAAATTCTCACATACCCGTCCCATCTCTCAATCTCCTTCCTAGGATAACCTTCATTTTATGCTCTTCTTTGTGTCCCATTGTTTATCGCATGACACATCTTATATTTTGGTTTTTCAATCAGAGAAGGGGCAGCAGAAAAGGATCCATTGAGATTAAGAAAATCAGATGTGTGGAGAAAGTCAATCTTGAGGAGCAGACCCCTGTGGAGAGACAGTACCCTTTTCAGGTAAGAGGAGGGACAACATGTTTTTGTTATATTTTGTTGTATATTTTGTAATATTACGAACTCCATCTATTGGCAATAACAAAAGATGTTGCAAAATGGCCAAGACGATGATGAGGCTTGGAACCTCCCCAGGTGGGAGCTGGGCACTTTGTTGAAATTCAACCTACCAATCTGCTTTCCCTAGAGGGAGAGAAAGAGAGAGGAGCAAGTAAGCCACAGTGGGCTGACTTGCCTTGGGGCCCGACAGTCTCTTTCATCAAACCTTGCTGAGCATTTCCAAGGGGCTCCAAGGTACTAGGCACACTGCAAGGACTCAAATGCCACCCTCGTCCCCAAGGCACTTTGCAGATCATTATAATGAAGGTGAGTGTTAAGTTGAAGGAGCTGTGGTGTCCTGGGAAGCGGAAGATTCACTCCTCACTCTCCGATTGGAAGAAACCAGGGGGTTTTCTTGGAAGATGCTTCAAATTCGTATCACAGAGGCATGGGGCGCTTCAAAGGGCACAGGCTTCGGAGGCACCCAGAGCTTCTAACCCCACAGCTTGTACTGGCCATAGGCAACGCACCCAACCCTCTATCCAAGTTCGTTTCCTCATGCGCCAAGTGGGCATAATCATCCATATTTCACAGAGCCAAGACAGGATTAAGATCTTAAAGTGTCTAGGAAAAGAGCCCAGAAACTAGTAGCTATTTAATAAAGGATCTGTATCATTTACTCATAAAAACTGAATGAATAAACTAGAGAGGGATCCGGGGAAGACTTTAGAATGTTCTGACATTTAAACAAGCATCTTAAAGAAGAGACAATGATTTCTGCTGGGGATTCCTTGGGGAGGGACATGACCCAAGGGAATGAAGTAACAGGGAGACCTATTTTTACTCAATATAAGTATGAACTATATAATGATCAGAATATATGGAAATTGCCAAGGATGGCTTAGCAAAAGTAAAGGACATTTCGTCCCTGAAGATATTTTTAAGGATAGAGCAGGTAAACATTTTCCAATGGGCTATAAAGAGAGTCATGCACTGGGCCAGTGGATGGACCAGAACATTCCTAAGACACCTGTAATATCTAACATTTTAGACTTTTATAATTCTCCATGGTCCAGGGCACCCGTGCTGAGACCTCAATGTTCACTGATGTCAGGTGCATCATTGCTGTGATTTCCCCAAGTGTGGAAGCGGGGTGTCTGGGATAAAACAAACTGAGAGGCGGAGCATTAAAAATAACTAGATTTTTTTCCATCTAATTCCAGAGCAAATGCATATTTTATAAGCAAACTCAACTTTTCTTTGGGATACCAGGAAATGTGCAGTTGCGCCGGAATGAACCATGGATGCAATTGTATCTAAATGCATCCAATCTTTTCCTTTCCAGATTGTCTATAAAGATGGGCTTCTCTATGTCTATGCATCAAACGAAGAGAGCCGAAGTCAGTGGCTGAAAGCATTACAAAAAGGTAATGTTTAAAAAGTCATTAAAGGGAGTCCTCCTTGGAGTTCTGTTGAGGCTTGGTGGAGGAGAGATATGGCAGCAGAAGGACCCATGGCTAAGAGAGAATCTGCTGATTTTTCCCCAGGAACCTCAGAGAACGGAGAACGTGCCAGGCTCACTGTCATTTTGCATTCTCATTGTCCCGTGGAGCAAACCTGTGGCTCGCATTCCCTTTCCTGCCCTGCACAGAGCGAGCTATTGTGCCTTCCCGGCAGGCAGCCTGGAGGAAGCCAGACCACCTGCTCCCCACCCACTGTGCTTCCCTTTCCCAGGGCAGTCTCCGTTCTCCTGGGGCTATGTCAAGGCCTGTGGCTACCGGACTTTGGCTGTTTACAGAAAGTTCTATCCTACGACTTATCATCTGCCAACTGCTTTGTCAAGTACTTCGTAAAGCATTTCCTTAAGTAATCTTCTTGACAAGTCCATGGAAAGGGTTAATCTTATTCTCCCTTTTCCAGATAAGTGAAGTTAAAGAGACATGGCCAGGGTCACGTACCTAATAATGGCGAACTCACAATTCGACTACCCCAACCCGGCCTTTTAACTAGTATGGTATCAACCCGAGGCAAAACTGGGGATTTAATGGAGCTTTTGCTCAGGGATTCTCAGGTTGCTGTGGTGACAGCCCGCAGTAGAAGAGAGAACACTGTTGGTAATTTGGCGCTGTGATGTTTCTCCCCGTGATATTCTTATTTGAAAGGTAGGTGATAGTATGAGGACAGTATACAACTCGAATGAATGACTCTACTGGTGGAATTTCAGATATTAAGTCCCCAGATCGGGTGAGGTTTTGTTTTCTTTCGATTAGGGTTCTTTCGCAGTGTACTTCAAAGTATACCACGTTAGACAACCCCCTACTCCACTTTGTTGCAAATACATCTTTTTTTTTTTTTTTTTTTTTTTTTTTTTTTACACATAGGGCTTCATTTTTCCTCTGCATGAAAGGGTTTAGCAACCTATCCTGTGGGATAGTCAGGTGGTCCAGTGAAGGGAGAAGCCTACCTCTCCCTGCTCCCAGCTTGTTGAAGTGAGAAGGGCATCTGTCTTAGAGACAGACAAATTTACATCCAACTCCTGCTTTGCTGTGTCACCTAATGAAACCTCTCTCACATCTCATATCTCTGGATCTCAGTTTCCTAACCTATAAAACGGGAGGTCACGTTGCTTTTTTCCTCTAGTGATCTTGAGCCACAAATGAATGACTCACATATATATTGAAGCATCCTGCACACAAACGTGAGTCACTGTGGTTAGAGTGGGGCCTCCAGGATGAGCCAGCCCTAGAGGCTGCTTCCCATTCAGTCTCCTCTGGGGGGACTTCCTGGGAGCAGTTGCTATGTAGACACCTCCGGTGTGCAGCTATGAGTCATGCCCTAGAGTCTTTTGTGGGTCTTTCTGGAACTATGTACGGCAGGCAGGTTTGGGTGGGCCCTGGAGAGCTCAGGTAAAGGCATATGGAACATAAAGGAGAGCAGAGAGAAAAAGCGAAGGTGAATCTCTTGGCCCCTCGTAAAACTTTAGAGGGACCCTATCACTAGGGCTGCCATGCGCACAGGAAGCCGTGTGCATCAGTCAGTGACGCTTTGGGATGCAGGTAAAAAGACGCCAAGCAGCTGTTGAAACAAATGCACGTCGGTGCCTCTCACACAGTTAACAAGTCCGGAGGTAAACGGTCCAGGGCAGGGGCAGCAGCTCAGGGAAGTCAGTAGGGACCCAGGCTCCTGCGAGCTTTCTGCTTTGCCACCCTTAGAGGCTCTTGGAAAGGCTCTGAGCTTTTCCAGAAGCGTCTCCTGCAAGCTTCTGTAGATGTTTTACTGGCCGGAACTGTGTCTCATGGCCACCTCTATATGCAAGGGAGGCTAGAAGTCACTATCTGGTTTTTCTAGCCTTCCTGCTGGTAAATTGCAAGAGAGAAGGTGGGTGAGATTGGCTGTCAGCTCGAAGGAAACAAGAGAGGAGGACGGTATCAGCTGTCAGGATGGCCCACCGACCCACCGCCACCGCAGGAAAACAAAGAAGTTTCCTCACTAAGTCCTCTCCCCTGTGAAGTCTTTTTGTCTGCTATTAAGCTCGGGCATTATAAACCGGGGGGGGGGGGGGGGGGGGGGGGGCATCGGAGACACGGCATTTTCCAGACGGTAACCTATACCCAGGAGGTCTGGGCTGACTGAGTGGGGGGACTCAGGCGTGTCAGCCACCATGGCTCTGAATTCAGAAGACCAGATGTGGATAAAGCGTGCCCTTCTTTCCAAAAACGAAAACCGAAGGGGGTTCTACAGGGAAGCTGGCATCTGTGCATCGGATTATGGTAGAAAAAGCTTGGGGCTGAGTCTCAGATATGCTACTTACTAGAGATTTGTGAACTTGAGCAAGTTAGGCCACCTCTCTGCATCTCAGTTTACCTAGCTCTGTAAGTGCCATGAAGACAGTTAACAACTCCCCGCAAGGCTGTTGAGTAGATTAAACGAGATGATACATGTGAGGGGAAATATGTAAACTCCTATACACACACATTAATATATACGAGTTCCTCTTATTGTCATTATTAAATGGTGGGAGTGTCGCAATGTGGACTTTTGGACTTGGTTGGAAAAGAAAGTTACCCAGGAAACGAAATTCATGTAGTAGGAAATAACAGGAATCCTGGCACATGGGGAGCAACATCTCAGAGAGCAGGAAGGCAAGTCATGTGCTCAAGGAATAGCGATGACCATCTGGGACCAGTTTCTAGTCAGAAACTAGTGTTTTATAATCTTAACTCCTCTTGCTTTTTGTGACTTCTGTAATAATTTCCCTTTAGTTCCCATTAATATTTAGTAAAGGTTTTTTGGTGTTTTTTTTTTTTTTAATACCAGTGCTTTCAGCCAAGCTGAGCTGAGCTAAACTAAGGGAAAGATAACACCTAAAGCCACTGTTCGTTGAACACGTGCTCTGAGCCAAATGCTGTGCTGATGCTTTACATACATTATGGTTGGTTATGATCTGATGACCCAGCAAAGCACTTATTATCTCCAAACACTTCCTTGAATCGGGGTTGGAAAGGAGGAGCAGAACTCTCCTGGGATTAAAATAAGGAAGCCTTAAGATGAGTATAAAATCAAGAAGAAAAGAATTGAAGTCACACATAGAATCAGCCCTCCCCACCTAGAGACTCTTCTTGAGCTATTCTCTACTAAACCTTGTAGGTTTCTCTGCTGTATTTTGAGAGAGGCTCATGTGGTGTAGAAACAGTAGTCTACTCCAGTATTAGAATTTCATTTCTTTGGGGGCGCTTCGCCTGGGTGGTGCAGTTGGTTGAGTGTCTGACTGTTGGTTTCGGCTTGGGTGGTGGTCTCGGAGTCATGGGATCGAGCCCCACATCGGGCTCTGCGCTTGGCGCGGAGTCTGCTTGGGATTCTCTCTCCCTCTCCCTCTGCCCCTCCTGCGCTCCCCCTCTCTAAAGTGACTGAATAAATCCTTAAAAAATAACAGCATATTTGAAAAAAAATTTCATTTCTTTAAACATTGTCCTATTCCCATCATTTTTTTGAAATAGGCACATATTCCTAGAAAAGTCGCCCCACAAATGATCCATTCCTTAGTGTACACAAGTCAAAGTCACGAAAGACAAAGCAGAGGTGAGGGACGGTTCCAGATCAAGGGAAACTAGAAAACTAAAGGCCATATGTGATTCTGGATTGGATCCCCAATCAGAAACAGTGAATGATTATAAAGGGAATTACTGGAACAGTTGGGGAAATTTTGAATATAAAACACCCAGCAATAGTGTTGTATCCGTGTCAAAGTTCCAGAATTTGATAATTGTGTTATGGTTATGTAAGGGACTGTCCCTACTAACAGAAGTCACATGCTGATGTATTTATGGGTGACGTTATTTAGGTCATGATATCTGCAACTTACTTTCAAATGGTTAACAAAACATAATAATTTAAAACTTTTTAATAATAGTATGTATGTACAGAGAGAAAGAGAAAAAGCAAATACGACAAATAATTAAAAATTGGTGAGTCTGGGTGAAGTGTATACGGACATTCATTGTACTAGTCTTGAAACTCATCTGTGCCTTTGAAAGGTTTCAAAATGAAGAGCAGAGGGAAATACATGTTCATTAGAACCTTCTTCTCTTCTTGCTGAGATCTAGGACTATCCTTCAGCCTCCTGAACCCCACGTGCCCTAACCCACTTGTTTCCTTTATAGATGTATTTCTAAAACCCTAGATCACCAAGTTAATCTGTATATACATTTTCTAGGGTTTTTTTTTTTTTTTGTAAGACTGATAGAAGATATTGTGTTGTTCTCACTCTATACCTGGGTAGACTTTTTAAAAAAATTTTTTTGGCTTATTAACTTATGAGTGAAAGACTTATATCCTTCGGGAACCATTTGCTCTTACCCTGGTTGCTGGCAAAATAAGGTTTTCATTGTTCTGTGATAACAGCGCTTACTGAATGTGTTTCTTCTCTTGGGCCAACATTTGCTCATGCTGTGTTTTCTTCCTGCCTGTTCCCCAGAGATAAGGGGCAACCCCCACCTGCTGATCAAGTACCACAGTGGGTTCTTCGTGGATGGAAAGTTCCTGTGCTGCCAGCAGAGTTGCAAAGCAGCCCCAGGATGTACTCTCTGGGAAGCATGTAAGGTGACCCCCTCCCCCCCGCATTGGGCTGGGCCCTGGGAGGACGGTGCCCCATGAGGGCAAACCTGCCAAATTCCAGAACAGTTCACCAGCTTGGGAAAACAAGATGTGCCACTTTGGTTGACATCATGAAAACCCAGCCTCAAAAAATGCTATCGGGCAGATGAAGTCCAATTATAGGGTCAACTGAGTCATAAAATAATAACAATATTAACATTCGCCGTTCTTTCATTTCGTGAGAAATGTTTTTTTAAATTGGAATCATGAATCGAGCAAGGCGCTGTTTATTTCCTCCCCTAATTCTTCCTGGTTTAAGATAAACTCCAAATGGGTAGAATGTGGAGAACATATCACCATGGCTCATAACCTAAAATAATAAACAAAAAAAAAATCTTTTTAAAAATATGTCAAAGGTTTTGGTTTTAGAGGGGAGGGGGGAGGGGGGATGGGTTAGCCTGGTGATGGGTATTAAGGAGGGCACGTACTGCATGGAGCACTGGGTGTTATACGAAAACAATGGGTCGTGGAGCACCACATCAAAAACTAATGATGTATTGTATGGTGACTAACATAACATAATAAAATTTAAAAAAATGTCAAAGGATAATATTTAAGTAACACTTTGAATCACCATATATACCACAGTGATGGATGACCAAGTTTTAAAAGGCATATTTAAAGGGCTTACCATTCTGTACATGTTTACTGATTTCTTAATAACACCACAGAAGGTAGTGAAGGGTCTGCTTTAAGCGCAATCAGATTCTACCCAGAGTTATATTCCTAAGAAAATCTGGCTGAGACTTCATCTGGGGACAGAGAAGAAGGCCCACTGAGTGGCTTTGAAGGGCTAAGGGAGGGAAAGAATTAGGTTGTTTCCTGCTTGTGCTCCTATAGTGTCTCATCCTATCTTCAGGATATTTACACGGGGCAGTCTTTTTTTCTTTTTGAAGATTTTTAAAAAATATTTTATTTATTTACTTGAGAGAGAGAGAGCATGCATGAGCGAGCGGGGAGGAGCCCGAGGCAGGGCTTGATTCCACAATCCTGAGATCCTGAGATCCCGGCCTGAGCCGAAATCAAGAGTCCGAAACTTAACTGACTGAGCCACCCAGGCACCCCATGAGGCAGTCTTATATATTTTAGGAGTTTGTCACTGTTTAACAACAGTAAGTTGTGAATAAATTAAAAAGGAGAACTTATTCTGGTAACCGTTTTACCAGCCTGAACAAAATATGCTTGGTTACAACTTTAACGAATTGAGTAAGATCGGCGGTGACTTTATGAACTGTAAAACCCACAGGGACATGAGCTATTATTCAAATCCAACGCTCCCGTTAA
Source organism: Zalophus californianus (assembly GCF_009762305.2). Classification (NCBI taxonomy): domain Eukaryota; kingdom Metazoa; phylum Chordata; class Mammalia; order Carnivora; family Otariidae; genus Zalophus; species Zalophus californianus. The sequence goes on along the minus strand of NC_045612.1, from coordinate 117,513,483 downwards.
TGGTATTACTAGTAATTTGACAACAAAAATCAATGAATAAATGTTCATTGTGTTTTCTATCTTAATTAGACTACACAGTGAATATTTATTCATCCTAAGTATATCACATTGCCCTTTATACTTGGGAATTATCGTGATTTAATGAACTATACAGAAACTACTGTATATGGATCCTCCCTCCACTGTAAGGGGCTGAGGAATGATGTTTCCTTAGAACATTAATTCTTTCCCCCAATTATTCTGCCCACGATCTGGCATCATTACCCAGCAGGTCAGATTCTAGCTCTGACCCTACCTCCCTGGGAAGAAGCAGGAAAAAGGGCCAGAGAGAGCACTCCCTTGGGATTATCTTCCTGGGCTCGGTCTGGATGGCATCTGCCGTATGTTCTGGGTACAGCAGGCTCTTTTCCAGCCTCTGAGGAAAACAACAGAATTTGGAGGAGCCGTGGCCCATGAGCAGCTATGATATCACTTATCTAGCCGAGTATAACTTACTCCTCTGCTGGGTTACAGGGTTGCCCAAGGGTACAGTTACCAGGAAGGAAATAGTTGAGAGCCTGGCTTCCTTCTGTCTCCCAAATGCCCCTGGACCATTCCTTTTCCAGGGTACGTGGCCTACAAGTAAATTTGCCATAGACCCCAGTTTGTTTGGAGCAGTCTCATTCTGCAGCTGGTGGCCCGGCACAATTATCAAAAGCTTACCTATCCCTGTAAGAAATGTTCCAGGCTGGTTAGTAAATTGTATGGCCGCTCTGCTTAGAAGGCACATAAACGGCTTTATACCCATAGCCCGGGCATCTATCTACATGTGGAAGTGGAAAGAGAAATCAACAATTATCACAAGAAATGGAAAAAAAGTATGGGATAGTTTTTGTTCATTTATAAATCAGCTACTTGGGGATGCCTGGGTGGCTCAGTCGGTTAAGCGTCTGCCTTCAGCTCAGGTCATGATCCCGGAGTCCCAGGATGGAGCCCAGTTTTGGGCTCTCTGCTCAGCAAGGAGTCTGCTTCTCCCTCTGACCACCCCCCCCAACTTCTTGTGCTCTTTCTCTCTCTCAAATAAATAAATAAAATCTAAAAAAAAAATCAACTACTTATAAGCATCTCATATGAGTCAATCAAAGAGGAATCAGACATGGATTCTGACCCCTAGCATCGTAGGTACTACCCAACGAGATTAGATATCTGTATTTCAAATACAAGGTGGAAATGTGGTATAAATTAATAGTTTACAGGATTTAGAGGACCTTGAGTTTTTTTATCCATTTGGGGGAGGATATTGATAATCAAAAGTGGAGGAGTGGTGTTTGAGTAGGGTGTTACACAGGAAAACAACGAAATCACTCCGGATGCTGCGTCTAAATTCACGTCATCTGAAGCATTGATCCCGTAAGCTAGTTCAATCTTTTGATTCTTAACATTGGGTGTTTGCTTTGTTTTTTTAAAGTCTCTGCTGATATTACTTGGTGTTTCTTTTCAGATGCTGATCTGCACATTACAACCCATGAAGAGAAACACAGAGTTCCCATCTTCCCAGACAGAGTGGTAAGTCGATATTTAAAAGTTTTTGCATAGCCAGGATATATTAAAATAAACCCAGAGTTGCCAGATTCAAGACTCGAAAATATGGGCTGCATTCAGACTGCTTAGCAAAGAGAGGACAAAGGTGAGCTATCCCTGGTAGCAGCGGCAGTATTGAATGGTCAAATATTGAATCATTTTACCATTTTATATTGTTATACTTAATAACTGGGCCTTTTCTGACATGTGAGCACAGAAATAGTCGCCAAGAAATGGGTGCATGTGGGAGATGTCCTTACGATGGCCTCACACATGAGTTATTAGCTGTCATTCCTCTCCCAGCAGCAGCCTGGCCAAGACTGCCTCATGTGAGTATCCTGGCAAAGGATGGGACACCATAGGTCACAAGCAGAAAATAACCTAATTCTTTCCCTCCATTATCCCTTCAAAGCCACTTGGTGGGCTTTCTTCTCTGTCCCTGAATGGAATCTCAGGGAGATTCCATAGTTTTCCAGCTGCTTGCGGATGAAACAGAATGTCCCAATTACTGGTGGTCATGAGAAGAACCTCTCAATTGTCCCATCCAATGCTTTAGTCATATGACCCCAAACATCATTCCAAGTTACAACTTCTCCCCTTCACATAGCTCAGGTGTGCATCAGCTGGCAGCCTGCTTTGGGGAGAGGGCCATGGAGAAGCTGAGATTTCTGACGCTGTCATGGTTGGGGCCCAGGAAGAGGGGGTCTAATGCAAAACAGTCATTTGTGGCTGATCCCATCATGATTTTGGTAGGGGTGGCTCCTGGGTAAGACCGTTTCCTAATGCTGATTCTTTAGCTTATGGGAAACTTTTGTGGGTTCACCACGAGTGTGCAGATCCACATGTAGTTTTATGACAGAGGGCTAGTCTTGACCCTTAGCTCTTGAGTTTCTACTCCTCACATTTCTGCTGGGTCAATTCACCCATCTTGGACAGAGTTCCTTTCAAGGTGGCTCCCAGAACCCTCTCCCAAGGGTGGAGTTGGCCTCCAGTACGATAAACAAAACCTCGACTGCTCTGCTTAGTACAACTGTAGGTGACTCTCACCCTACAGGCTGTTGCTCTGGTTTTGCTCTGCTTTCCTGGGGTTGTAGCGGTAGCTTCCTGCTTTTAGGCTTCCCAGGCAGGTGTCAGGCTCCTCAAGTGCCAGGGGGCACATAAAATGGCCTCCCCATGATGCTCTAGAAGCTGTCCCAAAAGTAAAGCAGTGTCTTTACCCATCCATTAGCTCTATGGTGTCTTGGGCACTGATTTTCAGCTGCACACAATCACACACACCTCTCTCTAAGTAAAAAAAATATAATCTTTATGAACCAACAGGAAGGACAAAAGGAAACCCATCACTGGAGTAGGTTAAATTGTCTCCCAAATTTCATGTTCACCCAGAACCTCAAAATGTGACATTATCTGGAAACAGGTCTTTACAGATGTAATTAATTAAGGACTGAGGTGAGATCATACTGGATTAGAATGTGTCCTTATAAGAAGAGGAGAGGACACAGGGAGATACACAGTGTAGAAGGCCGTTTAGAGACCTGGGCAAACCAAAAACCAAATAATCCAGTTTGAAAAAAGGGCAGAAGACATGAATAGCCACTTTTTCAAAGAAGACATCTAGATGGCTAACAGACCCATGAAAAGATGCTCATCATCACTCATCATCAGGGCAGTGCAAATCAAAACCACAATGAGACACCACCTCACACCCGTCAGAATGGCTAAAATTAACATGTCAGGAAACGACAGATGTTGGCGGGGCTGTGGAGAAAGGGGAACCCTCCTACACTGTTGGTGGGAACGCAAGCTGGTGCAGCCACTCTGGAAAACAGTATGGAGGTTCCTCAAACAGTTGAAAATAGAGCCACCATACGATCCAGCAGTTGCACTACTGGGTATTTACCCCAAAGATACAAATGTAGGGATCCGAAGGGGTACGTGCACCCTGATGTTTATAGCAGCAATGTCCACAATAGCCAAACTATAGAGAGAGCCCAAATGTCCCTCGACTGATGAATGGATAAAGAAGATGTGGTATATCTATACAATGGAATATTACTCAGCCATCAAAAAGAATGAAATCCTGCCATTTGCAAGGATGTGGATGGAGCTTGAGTATATTATGCCAAGTGAAATAAGTCAGTCAGAGAAAGACAAGTACCATATGATCTCACTCATATGTGGAGTTTAAGAAAGAAAACAGATGAACATATGGCAAGGATGGGGGAAAGGGAGGGAGGGAAACAAACCGTAAGAGACTCTTAACGATAGAGAACAAACTGAGGGTTGATGGAGGGAGGTGGGTGGGGAATGAGCTAAGTGGGTGATGGGTACTAAGGAGAGCACTTGCTGTGATGAGCACCGGGTGTTGTATGTAAATGATGAATCACTGAATTCTACTCCAGAAACCAATATTGCACTGTATGTTAACTACCTAGAATTTAAATTAAACAAACAAACAAACAAACAAACAAACACCTAGGCAGGAGATTCGAGTTATGCTACCACAAGTCAAAGAATGCTAGAACCACCAGAAGTTGGAAGAAGCAATCGAATATTCTTCCATAGAGCTTTTAAAGAGAGCACGGCCATAGAGAAGCCTTGATTTCGAACCTGAGGCCTCCAGAACCGCAAGAGAACAAATCTGTTGTTTCAACCCACCAAATGTGTACTGATTTATCATGGCAGTCCGAGGAAACTAATACAATTATTAAGGTTTGAGGGCTTTATTTTGTTATCAGCAACATTGCTCTTTTAGTTTGGGTACATGCTCCAGTCCTGAAGCTTGAAAATTATGGCCTTATTAAACACCTAAGAGCAATGTCCAGAATAAGTAAATCTACAAGGACAAAGGGTTGATTAGCGGTTGCCCGGGGCCAGGATGGGAACGGGTGACTGCTAATGGTCACAGGGGTCTTATGGGAGTGATGGCAATGTGCTCAGACTGGACTGTGGTGATGGTTGCCCAACTTGATAAATTTACTAAAAGTCACCAAATTCTATACCTTCTATATGGTATGCAAATTATAATCCAGTAAAATTTGTTTTAAACAAATCTAAGAGCAGAAGATAATTTAGGAGCCAGAAACCATTGCATCTAATCTCTGGCAAGGAATTCTTGGGGAAATGTGCTGAAAATTATCAGTCAGGCAGATCACTGGCCAAGGGTTTCTAAGTCTGTTTTGATTGTAAGCTGCCCTAAAGGATCGGGGATCAGCGAGAGTATCATGAAAAACATGTTTCCCTTTGTTTTGTTTTTACCAGAACATTCAGTAGAGGGCTTACTTTGCAGAGCTGAGGAAATTAAAAATCCACTTTCTAGCCCTTCTGTTCAGATTTCCGTGTAGGGAACTTTCCACAGCATTTATTTCTGGACAGAACCACCGCATAGCTCATAAACAGCAGTGTCCTGCAGAGCGAAAATTTCCAGGACGTCGATCCCTGCAAAAAAGTAAAAATACGCGTATGAAAAATTAAATGCAGAGCTTATATCTTTTTATGTGAATTTTCAATTGAAGTATAACATGCACTTGGACAAGTATACGAGCCCGAAGTGTTCAGCTTGATGAATTTTCACAAACAGAACACACCTATATAACTCTTACTCAAATCAAGGAACAGAACATCACAGAACCCCAGGGGTACCATCAGGTTCCTTTTTAGTCACTACATCCCACTGAGCACAATCACTAGCCTGACTTCTAACATCATAGCTCACTTGCTTGGTTTTGACCTTTATGTAAATGGAATCATAAAGTATATCGTCACGTATTATCTGTCTTCCTATGAGATTGATCCACACTTTAGTGTGTGGTTGTCATTTCCTCTCACTGCTGTATAGGATTCCACTGTGTGAATATACCCTTATATTCGTTTTATTGCTGCTGTAACAAATTACCACAAATTGAGTGACTTAAAGCAACACACATTTATTCTCTTGAAGTTCTGAAGGTCAGAAGTCTGAAATAAAATGGGTCCACAGGGCAGTATTCCTCCTGGAGGCTTTAGGGGGGAAAAAAATCTATCTCCTTGCCTTTTCCAACTTCTAGAGGCAACCTACATTCTTCAGTTTCTGGCCCCCTCTTCCAACTTCAGGGCCAGAAGGGTAGCGCCTTATGTTTAGTATCAAATAGGTTTATTATTTTACCCTTTAAACGGGCATTTAGGTCATTTCCAGTTCTTATCGAATTGAAATAATTCTGCTACGAACATTCTTATATGTGTCTTTTGATTTCACTGCTGGGTGTGCATATAGACTTTCTGGATCGTAGGGTATGTGCGCGCCTGACTTGAGTAGATTCTGCAAACAGCTCTTCAATGTGGTTATATACTCTGAACTCCAGCCAGCCAAGTATGAGAGTTCCAGTTGCTCCAGATCTTTGCCAATACTTAGTACTGCCCTTGTTGCCCTGCTCTTCCTTTCCTTTCCTCTTCTTCCTTCCTCCCTTCCTTCCTTCCTTTCTTTCTTTCTTTCTTCCTTCCTTCCTTCCTTCCTTCCTTCCTTTCCTTCCTTCTTTCTTTCTTTTTCTTTCTTTCTTTCTTTCTTTCTTTCTTTCTTTCTTTCTTTCTTTCTTTCTTTCTTTCTTTCTTTCTTTCTTTCTTTCTTTCTTTCTTTCTTTCTTCCTTCCTTCCTTCCTTCCTTCCTTCCTTCCTTCCTTCCTTCCCTCCTTCTTTCTTTCTTTCTTTCTTTCTTTTTCTTTCTTTCTTTCTTTCTTTCTTTCTTTCTTTCTTTCTTTCTTCCTTCCTTCCTTCCTTCCTTCCTTCCTTCCTTCCTTCCTTCCCTCCTTCTTTCTTTCTTTCTTTCTTTCTTTCTTTCTTTCTTTCTTTCTTTCTTTCTTTCTTTCTTTCTTTCTTTCTTTTTCTTTCTTTCTTTCTTTCTTTCTTTCTTTCTTTCTTTCTTTCTTTCTTTCTTTCTTTCTTTCTTTCTTTCCCTCTCTCTCTTTCTTTTCATTCTTTCTTTCTCCTTCCTTCTTTCCTTCCTTCCTTCCTTCCTTCCTTCCTCCCTTGTTCCTTCCTTCCTTCTTTCCTAAGAGCTGATGTACTTAGCGTGTTAGCTCCCAGTACCTGAATCTGTGCCTCACTGTGATATATTCAAATCTCTTGTCCTCCAAAGCTGAAGATTCCTCGAGCAGTTCCTATTTTCACAATGAATGAACCATCCTCAAGTACCACCGTGGCCCAGTATGACAGTGACTCAAAGAGAAACTATGGCTCCCAGCTAACTGTCAACATGCAGCATATTCCAAGAGAAGATTGCCCTGACTGGTGGCAAGTAAGGAAACTGAAGAGGTAAACTTCAGCTTTTAGTCGGGCTGTCCAGCACATAGGGTAGCCATCACCCCCCTGCCTTGGACGTCAGCCTCAAAGCTGTCCATGCAGGCCTTAGCTGAGAAGGGCTGCCCTCCCCGAAAAGGCTCAGTGCTTGAGCCAGAAGCCTGGGCGAGCAGTGGCCCCACTGGGACCGAATGGCATGGACTTCCCATCTAGATGATCTGATCTATGATCTAAGAAATACTGGCGCATTTTATTTCCTGCCCTTTCTCTCCCCCTTTTCCCCAAATAACCCTATGTGCCAGAAGTTGGCAGCTTTAAAATATATCCTTTACATGTTTCGGGTGGGCTTCCTTTTGTCCTGTGCTTACAAATGCCAAGTAACACTCCCAGCGAGGCCTCGGCTGCCTTCTCAGGATGGACACCTTCAGCTCTCCTGACGTGATCAGTCTTCACACGTTTTTTAAGCCAAAATGAAAACTACCTGAAAGGCAGTACATAAACTGTGTATCTCTCCAGGGTCTCTGGGGCCAAGCCGGGGCCCCATACTTGATGCTCACTAAAGATTGAACTGAATCACAAGATGACAATAGAGAAAGGGTCAAGTGACTGTCCTTCCCTCTTTGCTGCCTCAGCCTTCCTCCCCATCACATTCTTCACGGTCATTAGCCTCCATGCAGGGCACCGGGGTCTGTCTGTCCCCACAATGGATGCAGAACATCTCTCTGACTCCTCAGGCATCTCCTTTCTTTGTTTTCTCCCTCGTGCTCTGATTTTTTTATTCTTTCCATCCTCATCATTTTTACCTAAAGCAAATGCCTCACTGTACCGATGACACAGCCACGGGGCCACACGGAACTTGAAAGAATATAAGTGTATTCTTGTTGTTGCTTTTGGCATGACAAATTGTGGGGCTTTTCATTTCAAAGTGGAGCTAGGGTCCAAGCGTATTCATCTATACCTGGTACCTCAGGGGACATGTCACATTTATTTGCCTGCAACCCAGTGTTCTTGTGGAAGGAGACCACCGATAGACGCAGATCCTAGGAGAGTGGGTGTCATGTCAGCTTTGTGCCGGGCCCCCCTCCCTACCGGAAGCCCTAGGGATTCATTGAGGGAAATGTGCAGTGAAACTGATCAGTAGTCAAAAAAGCAGTCAGCACTATTAATTCATGGGGCGGGGAGTACAACCACCAATGCCTGAATGGCTAGATCCTACCTTTTTTTTTTTTTTAAAGATATTATTTATTTATTTATTTGACAGAGAGAGACACAGCGAGAGAGGGAACACAAGCAGGGGGAGCGGGAGAGGGAGAAGCAGGCTTCCCGTGGAGCAGGGAGCCTGATGCGGGGCTCGATCCCGCGACCCCAAGACCATGACCCGAGCCGAAGGCAGTCGCCCAACTGACTGAGCCACCCAGGCGCCCCATAGATCCTACTTTTATTGAAAATACTGACTTTTTTTCATCTTGGATTTTTTGCATTAATTTTTATTTAAAAAATTTCATTAACACATTATTTACCTTGACTACTGAGTTTTTCTGACACCCCCTTGGATTTTGCACCCAAGATTCAGTCCCGACCTTGGATTCTTCCCTAGAACTTGAGAAAGCTAGTTATCTGAACAAAGAACCGATGAATCACTTCTTAGCCTGAGTAGCATTACATCAGTGAGTGAATGATGATGATTGCTAAAAGATCTTTGTGGATTGAATTTTAAAAATGCAGTCATAAGTCTCAGCTCACATAAGGAGATAATACTTTTTTATCAACTATCCTCACTTGAGCTGCATTTTAATTTTTTCTGAGTAGTAAAATAACGGCATGCTTCCATTAAAGCATTCAAGTATTGCAGAATATCCAGGGTACATTCTTCTAGAATGTTTTCCATGCACATGTTACCACGTACTCTTCTGTGCCACTCTCTCTCTTCACATCTTGGACATTTTTTCCCATTTAAGCACATGAGGCCACGCTTCAGTTTTAATGTGGAAAAAATATTGAATGGTGGGAAAACACAGCATACGTCTTGCCATCTTAGTAATTTTTAAGCGTACAGTTGAGAGGTGTTAGGGACATTCACACTGTTGTGCAAGCTACCTGATTATCCTGAATGTCTAGATAGTGTTCCATCATATGGATAAACCTAAGAGATGCACCACGGATGGGCATTCTCTGTGTGTTCTTAAAAACAACATAAAAGCTAGATAAATTGCTTAGCATTTTAAAATAAGAGTTTTCTTTTGAAGAGATGAAGTAAAAAAGCCATGCTAGTGAGCAAGGCTCTTCGGAAGGCAGCACTGAGGGCTTTCTCCAGTCTTTCCTTGAAATGGAGCCAGAGAAGCATTTCCTTGTTAAGGAAGCTTGTTGCTACGAAGGGTGGTTTTGAAAAAGGGCCTGAGATAGGAAGGCGAGCAGGAAATAGGTCCTACATTCCAAGCAAAACAGCCTTTGGACTTGGAGAGGTAGGCACTTCCTCATGCTCTGCCTACCACGCAAAACGGAAGAGGGAAAATGACGGGTGGCAGGGGGTGATGAAGACCTTGAGGATCCCTTAACCCCATGTGGAGTTAAAAGTTCAGTATTTTCCAGACTTTTCATTGCAATTGCAACAGCCAAGAGGGAAATAACGTTAAAATATAGAAGTGACCGAATGCTTGCATAGCGACAAAAAAATCAGGAGTCAAGATGATCTATTCATCCAACTTTTCTATTCACAGTTCTTTTTTGTTTCGGAACACTGTCAAGCTGTCTCTGGTTATTGGGGTCCCTGCAATGCAGGACGAAAATGTGAAAAGGACTCATTAGCTTAAATTCCCAAACCAAGTGAAATACGATGGTCAAAATGTTACATGAAGCTAAAAGATACCTAACAAAACTATTTTTCTCCTTTAACATTTATAAATAAACATAGGTTTACAAAATGTATCTTTTTGTCGCAGCAGTGAAGATTTTGCAACCAGCAACCAAAGGGAAAGGACGGTTGCAAATCACAGCACCTCAAAGATGTCATGGTAAATCAAATGCAGATATTCCTTTACGTCTAGGATTTGCTTCCATTTGCAGGAAAACTAACCACATTTGCAATCATTTTCCATCTAGACTTCATGTTTAAGGTAAAGACAAACCAAAAAAATTCACGTAGTTTGCCTCTCTGAACCCTTCAGTTGGTCTGAGTCGATGACTTGTGGGTTAGTTTTCCTCGCACTGATATTTCCTGTCCATCATTCAGGATATGCACCGGTGTTAGCACGAACCGTAATATACCTGGCTCTGGCAGCTCTAGCAGGAGAAAAAACCACCTCAAGTCGAGTAACTCTTCTCTAAGAATTGCTCTATACACAACCCGAATTTTTTTTTTAACCTCCTACTACAGCTGCTCCCGAAGGTATTCATCTATTTCATGAGCCCGCTCTTCCAAAAGAGTCAAACAAATCCACGTTCCTGGGGGCCTCCTTGTAGCAAAGAGCCATTTTCTCATTAAACTGGGCATGAACTCGACTTCTGAGTGATTCTCTCTTCACTTTGCCCATACCTTCCCAGATGCAAAGACGGAACCCTGACAGTCTAAATTTTATTTGTGGCGGTGAAAGCAAGGTGGGATTTGACCTTACACTGCTAGGTAATTGCATTATTTCTTGGTGGTTTTTTGCATTCATGTCGTTTCCTCTCTTAAGGGGATTCCCCGAGTCAAGTTCATCCGAAGAAGAGGAAAACCTGGATGACTATGAGTGAGTTTGAAAGTCTTCTGTGTTCCTCTAAAACTAACATAGATGTTTCTATTCCATTCTTCCCCAAAGGCATTAGAGCAGATGTGTCTCAGACTTGCTTGGGAGGCTGTATTTACTTGCGTAAACTCATATGAGGTGCTGGGCCATTTATCTGGGTGATGGGTGATAAGGAGCTGGGTTGTTACTAAGGGAAATATTTTTCTTCAGTCTGGATTATCTAAACTGGCTGTACATATTCACTGGATTTGTCATATACCTGGTGTCCCCTGCACTTGACTTTGTCTTCGTAGATGCAGCATATGACATTTCTGCCGAGTATTTCTGCCCTGGAGGTCTCTGGTCAGGGTGACCTTTGAAGGCTCTTATTAGCACTTATTAGTCCCGTTTTTGAAGTTATTTATGATACAGCAACAAGGTAGCGCAAATGAGACTTGAACTTGACCGTATTTATGTTGGGAGAGTCCTATTTCTAGGGCAACCTTATCATTTAACATCCAGATTAGGATGTTTTAGAAAGAGAGAAAGCGTGCCCTATTAAATATTACACCTGGACATCAGGCATGAGTTGGACTCTTCTGGGTGAATAAAAATGTAGGATCACCCCAATTATACTGGGACAGGTTGGCCTAAGGGGCCCTTAAGGTCGTTTCCAAAATCTAAGACTGTATCTTTCTACAAATAGGGACAAATAAGTCTCCGAAACTTTATTTAAAGTTGGCATTAAGGAGAGGTGGGAGTGAGAGGGGCAGACTCCATCTCCCAGACAGCTGCTCCCCAATGGTGGCCAACTCACTTGAACACCGGGATTATACATCTTTTCAGTTCTGTTTTTCTATGAGTGTGGCCACTGATATATTGGCTGTAGGTACAGTGAGAGGTTTTATAAAGTACCTGTCACGGTTTCGACTCTTTGTCTTACCTCTAAGCCAGCGTGGCCCTAGGCGTTCCTGCCACATTAGGGAAGACGGGCTGTAGGCCCCGCCCCTCCACAGCATGGCTTTTTCACCACCATCTAGCTCCCCGTGATCCCTACCTTCTTCCCCAATATCCACCCTCAGGAAAGCCTCTGATGGAATAATTCAAACTAAGACATAAACGCTGAGAAACACCAACACCAAAATTATCCAAAGATAATAGCACTTTGACGGATGACAAAGACTTAAACCCATGGCAGTGAACCTCTAATTGTGGCTGCTAGCCTTGAGCATCTCAATGAATTGGAAGTCTCTCTTCAATTTGGAAAGCCCAGATCTGACCATATGGACGGTCTCTATCTCCATCATTTCTAAATTCAAATGGTGACCTGAGAGGTGTGCACTGGGGAAACACTCAGGAGAGACCTGCCCTCTTCCAAGTCAAAGAGGTGCCGAAGGGCAATCAGGAGCAGAGGGCTGCGTGATCCGGGGCTCAGCCTCTCGCACCGTGCTCGGTGCCCCCAGCTTCTACCTCTCTCAGCGGCACCGAAGCATTTGTTTGGTGGGGCAGAACTTCATGAAGATTTCTACTGTGTTCTACTGAAGGCTGAGACACTGAAGTTTAGATGGAAAATCATACCTTAGGAGCAGGCTTAGCGTCTGGTGCTCTGGCAATGACATGCTGAAATCTTTTTTAAAACAAACAGAGCCAGATCTCAAGTAAAGTGTGTGTGTGCGTGTGTGCGTGTGTGCGTGTGCGTGTGCGTGTGCATGTGTTGGGGGAGGGGCTTATTCACAATCCCACCTTGCTTCTCCACGCCTCTGTCCTTATTCCCGATCATCTCTTTCTTCTCTCTCCCATAGGCATGTATTCTGGATCATATTCCCCGAGGAGTCTTTTGATTAGCTGTGATTAGTTTAAAATATTAACTCAGAAGAAAATGACCAGTTCATACCTCAAGTATTAATTAATTATATCATATCTATAAGGGTAGAATTAGAAGAGACTTTTTAAACTTATATTCAACCCTCATCCTCATTTTGCAGATGGGTAATTCCAAGGTCAAAAAAGGCCAAGTGGTTTGTCCAGAGCCATACAGCTACTCATTAGGAAGTTATGTCTAGAATCCAGACCTCCAAGCTGGCTGGTGGCTCTTTCCACTCCACTGGCCTGCCCACCAGCTGGCACGCCCCCCCGCCCCACCTAATACAGCCTCACCCTCGGGTTCTTCTTTCCTCTTCGGGTGTTATCCTCTAGCCAGAGGGTCCTCGTAAGCCCCCAAACCCATGCTCCATCCCCCCTCACACCCTGTTCATTTCCCTAGTATGACATTCCAGCCAAAGCCAAAAGACCGCAGTCATTGTTGATCTCACGTGAGAAACAACTCTGGAGCCTGTTGAGCTCTACACAGAAAGTAAGATGTGATGCTCTTGGCTAACTTAGTGAAAAAGGTAATATTTAAAGATCATGCCTGGCTGCCCCACATCATCTCTTTCTCAGGTTGCTGTACCTGTTCCTGGCTTACTATAGCCATAGAGGCTTATCTATTGCTATCCTGCAAATAAAAGAAATATTCATCAGAAAAGCATTTGCTTTGAAAATAGATGCTATAAGGTGTGCTTCTATCAGATTATTAAAAGAAAAATATAGGGTTGAAAGACAGGCAACCCCAACTTTCCCATTGGAATATTCTTTCATTCGTCTCATCTCCGGCTCTCGCTTGAAACAGTGACACATAGAACTCGCAGACCTGCCCCAAAGAGGCCAAAGGTTCTTAAGTGCTAGCCCGCGTGAAAACAGATATGCAGGCACCACCCCAGAATCCTACTGAGGTGGTACAGACTCGCGGGAATCCGTAGTTTTGAAAAGCCCCTGGGGGGATTCTCTAGAGCAATCGGGTTGGGAAATCCCTGACCGAAGCTGATGCCTCATTGTACGGGGTAGAAAGTTGAGTGATCAGGCACGCGGTTACAAATTATTAACTCGCAAATATGCGATTCTTTCTCCTTGCAGCTGGTTTGCAGGTAACATCTCCAGGGCCCAATCGGAGCAGTTACTGAGACAAAAGGTAAATTATCTAGTCTTTAAAGTAGACTTTAAGGATCTTTCTTGTGGGGCCCAGAGGGCAATGCCCTTACTTCTCATAGAAACCAGATGGCTAATTACACAGGCAAGTGGTCATAGAGGCTGCAGTCCAGCCCCTGGGTTACGGGGCCCTTCGCATGTAGCCACTTCCTAGGTTTTTCATTATCTCCTGCTGGGTAATTAGCCACTTCCAAATTTGGCAGTTTGAAACAAGATTTAGGAGTTCTCGCCATTCTGTCCACAGGGAGCCATGGTTCTGCTCCGTGTGGCTGACGGGGGTTTCCTCACAGCCTGGCGATCCCAAGGCAGGGGTAGATGAGGACAAGCCCCGTGGTTCACCACAAGCACTGATGGAATTTTGGCTTTTGTCAGGCCTGCTAATGCCCTATTAGCCAAAGCAAGTCTGGTGGCCTAGCCCGGACTCAGTGTGGGAGGGGACTGCCCAGGGCAAGAATACAGAGACATGACTGACTGGGGGCCATCTATGTAACAGCCTAGCTCAACTCTGTCCCTGCCCAGGAGCACCTAAACCCGAGGACGGCAGGTGCAGTAGGGAATACCTCTACCTGATTTTGTTACAAAATTGGCCCTTTCCACCTGCCAAACTGATGCTGTGATACAGTTCGACCTAGTAAAACACACCAAGGATTCCTCTGAGGGCTACTAGTGAGAACGTGATGACGTCACCACCTAACCTGGTATCTCGTCAATGTTGTCGCATTCATAGCTTATTGTCTGCTCTTTCTGAATCTGGATTTGCTTGGAATTAGCACAAGTCATAAAGAAAGACAAGTTGAGCATGAAATTTTAACAAATGATTTGTTCTACGTCTTTGGTTTTCTAATACCTTCTGAGGTATTCTATTCCGTGGTGATAGGTGGTTTTAAGTGTTATTTCTGAAAGATTAAAATGTCAGGTTTCCACAAAGACAAAACAGAGAACACTATCAGAGAGGGTTAAAAACTAAGTGGAGGGCGCCTGGGTGGCTCAGATGGTTAAGCGTCTGCCTTCAGCTCAGGTCATGATCCCAGGGTCCTGGGATCGAGTCCCGCATCGGGCTCCCTGCTCAGCGGGAAGCCTGCTTCTCCCTCTGCCTCTCTCTCTCTCTCTGTCTCTCATGAATAAATAAATTAAAAAAAAATCTTAAAAAAAAAAAAAAACTAAGTGGAGACGGAGAGTCAAAGCACAGGGTAGGTCTCTCAAGGAACTGAGAGAGAAAAGGAGGAAAGCTGAACCGTGGGTCCCCTTCTGTGCCAGTTGTTGGGCGATCTGGGCCGTCAATGACATTTAAAGTCGATCAAAAAGATCCATTTCCCTACCACCTACCAGGAAAAATAGTTCTCAAGAATAATGAAAATGTTTTCCATTCCTTCCACTCTTTCCTTCCTTTCCAGGGAAAAGAAGGTGCATTTATGGTTAGAAATTCCCGCCAGGTGGGAATGTACACAGTGTCCTTATTCAGCAAGGCTATGAAGTAAGTATGACATGGATTTCTCCCTTTTATCTTGTGTGTATGTTCTTTGAATACGTTGGCCATTTAGTCACATTTGGGGATAAGACACCATCTTTAAACTCTGGCGTTGTGGCTCAAAGGATTTCTATCAAATGCAACCTTGCCCACCCAGCCCCGACTCTGAGCGCTCGTTCTCTGGCGGAGCCCCTTCTGCCCATCCCAGGCGACAGCGAAGTGCCCAGCGCACAGCACGCCTCAGTAAACACTTGTTAAGGGAATCTGGGGTTGTTCCCCTTGACTTGGTCCTAAGCCTAGAAAGAGAGAAAAAGCGCAATGGAGTCTGTCCACTCTTGGCCCGAGCCACCTGCTGAGTTGAGGAACCTACCCCAGTGTCTGGTTTTTAGTTAGTCTCTCCATTAGGGGCAGGGCTAGCAGAAAGTTAAATCAGTGTATCTGTGTTCCCCACATAGCTCCTTTCCGGGGTGCTTCCTCTTTGTGTGGTGAAGCTGCACCTTGGGGTCCAACTCCCGACTCCACCATCTCAAGGCTTTCGGACCCTGAGCAAGTTTCTTAGCCTCTGTGCCTCGGCTTCCCCATTTGAAAAGAAAAAACAACAATGACTGTTATGTTCTATGGATTCACGTGGTGGATCACAACAGTGCCCGGCACAGAGTAAGCGCTTAATACATGAAGAGCGATTACTACGATAGTGGTTGTTATTGTGAAGGAGTGAATCTAGGCGCTCCACCCCCCTGCCCCAACACCTAGGCACATACGACACCCCCAGTCACCACCTGCAAGTCACCGTCACTGACATCAGGGTCCTCTGCCAGAGTTTTACAAGCCACTGTCCCATTGGCTCTTAGCTCTTTTGTTCCTTCTAATCATTCTGTGAAGCAAACAGGAAAGCTGTTTTCGTTGGCACCATTTTACAGATGAGAGGTTTGGGCTTCCACAAGCGCTCACGAAGACGCAGACCCCCCCCCCCACCACCACGTTAATAAGTGACCGACTTGAAGTTGTGCCTTCCACAGCAGAGTTCATGTTCCTTCAACCACACTCCTGCATCTACGTCGGGACCCCCAGTGTTCTGAGATAACAATCTGGCCAAATCTTGACTAGGACCATTTGAAAAAAAAATATTTCTAAGAAAAATATTTCTTTTACTGGTTGGATGGCATGATCCTACGCTTTGGTGCTGCCTCCATGTATACCCTACCCTTGGCACCTATAGGTCTTTTGGTAATAATGAGTGATTAAAAGGTTATTTTATTTTGAGAAATGTTTTTTATGGAGTATCTACCTCCAGTTTGAGAGACTAGGCTGTGCCCTAAGCAGTGACCCAGCATTTTCCAGTGCAGGAAGCCACATCCCCGGTGCATCTCACGGACCAGGTTGCACACCTAGATGCTGGCTAAAGCCAACCCAGTAAGAACCAGGGAAAAGGATTTGCTTCACTGAATATTAAGAGCTCTGTGACCCTCTGGCCCTGCAGTTTCAGCCAAAGTTGATAGCAGAAGTCTTCCTAAGTCAAGGTCCTTGATACCAGGTTTATTTTTGAAGGCGGCCAGGTAGAAAACAACAGCAAATAGATAAGGAGTCAAGTGAAAATAATCCACATTCATGACTATGGAAGCCTTCTTTTATGAAACATCATCAACAGGCTTGAATGAATTTCATGCTAAGACCAAGAGCAAAGTAGCCATTTGCAACAAGAAGACACCCCTTTCCCTTTTTATAGTCGCAATTTTAACTAGGCTGGTATTACAGCGACGACAACTCATCAATAGTTTCTTATGCGCCAAGCACAGTGCGAATTGCTAGATATAAAATAGCATCCGATCTTTGTAACAACCAAATAGGCATATTATTTCTGATTAGCCCAAATCGATGTGCCTCAATTCACCACTATCTTCCAAAAGGAGAGCAACGGGAAAAATATGTTTTATGTGGAAAAGGTACAAGTTCATGTGAGGAATTAAAGGACATCCCCACCCATTTCATCTTGCATGCTTCACTCCCCAAAGAGCATCCCACCCATGCTCTGGGTGAAACACCCACAGCCTAATCACCTTTGTCTCCCACATTTTAATATTCATTATTATCCTAAAAGAGAATTGGTGTTCAGAATAATGATCTTGAGGAACTGCACAGCTCTCAATCATCAAAGGAAGACTCTAGTTTTAGATGGCTCAGGGAGGAACAGTGCAGAGTTGGAATTTTATTGTACATGAATTCTGTATGTGCACAAAGGTGACGCTGAGCTCAGAGAGGAGCCCTCTTCCATAATTGCCAGTTGTCATGGGTAGCTCTCGAAAAACCTCAGCTGTCGAGACTGAGAAACCCTCTCTGCCTTCCCTCTCCAAAATTTGCAAATGCATCTAAATTATTATTTAACCATTGTTGAATCAAGCTTCCGTCAGTAATTAAAAACATTTTAGAGGCACCTGGGTGGCTCAGTTGGTTAAGTGTCTAACTCTTAATTTCAACTCAGTCATGATCTCAGGGTCCTGGGATCAAGCCCCATGTTGGGCTCTGTGCTCAGCGGGAAGTCTGCTTCAGAATTCTCTCTCCCTCTCCCTCTGCCCTTCCCCCTGCTCCCTCTCTCTCTCTCAAACAAATAAATCTTTTTAAAAAAATTCTAACATTCTGTCTTCCTTACTAGTGATAAAAAAGGCACTGTCAAGCATTACCACGTGCACACAAATGCTGAGAACAAATTGTACCTGGCAGAAAACTACTGTTTTGATTCTATTCCAAAGCTTATTCATTATCATCAACACAATTCAGCAGGTAATTTATTTCAGTTTTTCTTTTATAGGTCCTTGTTGATAAATAGCAATTTTCTTGGATACTACCAATGCTCCTAATATTCCTAATATTATCGGGAACCATGAAAATAGGAATAAAAATGCTCTCAAGCCACACAGCTGCTATGATTTTTAGCCTATGTTTCCTGGAATATAATATTATATGCTCTAAAATGCCAGAAAAATGAAGTAGAGTAAGCTGAGTGACTTAGAAGTAGAGATTCTCTATATAAAAATATTTGCAGTCTTTTTCTGCCCATAGAAGTAAGTTGATTACAAAATTCACACATTATAGAATTGTTTACCATTGGAGAGAGAGAACCTCCACGGACAAGTTGGTGTCTATCCTGACAGAATGTTTTCCTGTGCTGATACTAACACTTATTTATTATATATATTAATGAATTATGTATGTGTATGTATGCATATTATATTTTTACCGAGATGAGATCGTTCCACACATACTACTTTTCAGCTTGCTTTCTACATTCAACACGTCTTAGTGGTCTTTCCACGCAAATACATATTAGCTTACGGTCTATTTAGGAGCTACATAGAATTCTACTGTAGAATGCTCCATAATTTATTCACCTAACCCTGTATTGATTAGCGGTTGGATCGCATACAGTATTTTCACTTTATAATTGATGTTTCTGTGCACAGGCCTGTGCACATGGCCCTGTATGAGTGTTTCTGTAGCCAGATTCCGTAGAAGTGGAATTTCTAAGATAATGGTTAAGAAGATTTAAAATGTAGACATTTTCAAATGCTTTTCAGAGACGTGCACTCCCGCCAACGGCAACCTCCTTCAACCTCACCAACACTGGGTACTATTACTCTCTTTAGATTTTGCCTAATTGACCCGTGAAACCGTATATAGAAATCCCTTCTAACGGAAGCGGGAACTCACCTGGTGTGGTGATCACTTCACGGTATATACATCTGTCAAATCATCACGCTGTTTACCTTTAAAATTATATATGGCCATAACATCTTAATAAGCTTAGAAAAAAAGAAATTAAAAAAAAAAAAGGAAATCTCCTCTAAGTGCCTTTTCCAGACGAGTGCCGCTTATGGGCAATGCCTGGATGGATTTCCAACAGCAAGTAGACATAAGCTGTGGGCTCAGCATCAAATTTGTGCAAGTCTGTCTGATGTGATTACCTGCACATAGGGGAAATAGCCTTACTCCTGGCTTTGATTTTGGTCCTCACTTGTGTTTTTCCTTTGTCCTGATTTCCTCAATTGCATAATTTAACCTCTAGCACCTCAAAAGTACCCTCAACAGGTACTGTATAGACGAACATCTCCAAGTAGAATGATTCCACTCCAGAGGATGCACGAGAAACTCGACAGGGTATAGAAAGAAAAGATTAGAGTCTTTCTTTAGATTTTTCTCAGAATCTCCTTAAGTTTTCTATTGTGAGTATATTTTATGATTCACGTAATGTATCAATACAGCAGCCATTTCGGAGGAGTGAGCTAATTTTTTTTTTTTTCTGATTAAAGGTTTGGGATTTAAAACATTTGGAGACCACTCATATAAAAAGTAAAGCAATATATAGAAAAAGGAAGGAGGGAAAAAGGACACAGGTGACACTTCCCAGAACTTGGAAAATATCACACGTTTAAGCAAGAAACATTTTTTTTCAATGAGTTCTTTCAAACCACTATAAATCCTGTGATTATTTTAATCCAGCTTTATCATAACTTGATGTAAGCAGTGAAAATGACTTGACCGTTTAATGCAAACTAGTAATAGGTTCAATGTTTAAAAATCGAGTGGTTTGCTTTTTATTTTGTGCCCTTCTGTACTGTTTGGTTTTTTTTAACCAGATGTATGTGCTGTGTGTCTATGTATTTAAATATAGGACTACAAAAAGATAGAACAAAAATGGGAAAATTGTTTAAATGAAAGATTCCATCGAGCAACTAATTTGATTGGATTTTTAAAAATCACATAAAGTTGTTCTACTCTTTTAATTTTTGCTTTACATTGAGCTCATTAGTCGAGCCAAGCAAATCAATACAGCTACAGGATGAATGGGGCCAGAATGGATCTCCTGTCTCCATCGCGACATCCTGAACTCTGTGCTTTTGCGGCTATTCTGGAGCGAGCACAAGCAGAGGTGTGACCCGGTGTGATATCATGTGATGTCATGTGATGTGACACGTTGTGATGATATGGTGCTGGTTCCATTGCAGGCATGATCACACGACTCCGCCACCCTGTGTCGACCAAGGCCAACAAGGTTCCCATCTCCGTGTCCTTGGGAAGTGGTATGGACGCACACCTGGGCTCTTAAACTCCATTTCTCATCCATTTCTTGTTAAAAAATTATATATATATAATATTTTTATTATATATATAAAATATGTAATATATATTTATTTAAAATTTATTTTATATATATATATTTACTTTAAAAAAAGAAGAAAGACAGGAAGAAAGTCCCTATTCAGATTGTGCCCGGGAAGGCTTCAGCAATAATATGTTTGTTCATTTTCTTGAGGAAAAAAAACCCAAACATCTTTTTTGTCCTCCCGACCTAACTCTGTAATCTCCTCAACCTTACCAAGAACACCGTCCAATTTGGCCTCTTATTAGACCCAGTCATCAGCCTCTAGAACCCCATTGCCTGTCCTTTCTTCTCCCGGGCTTCTGTGCTTGCTCAGGGGAGCCCGTTTTCAACCTTGTGTATTTAGGATCATGACATCCACCCAGATCACAGTTTAGTTTGCTTTATAAGAAAACGCTAGTGATTTTTTTTTACCAAGCTAAGAGCATCGAGCGCGTCTTGACACCAGACGTTTCTAAGATGCCTCTGGGTGGCAGAGTGTTCTAAGCCTTTTGTCAAGAACTATAGCTGCTTCAAGAACTATATTGTCCTGGTGGCATTATCGTGTGGTCAGACAGGTCATAAGACCATGTCACTAAGGATTTTTTTAAGTGATCAACTTAAAAAGTCTTGCTGTTCTTCATATTGTCAATGTGAACCTCATTGGAGAAGAAATCACTTGGGAAGCTGTCAGCCCCAAAGCCTTCTATTCTCATCCTAAAGAGTGTCTACCTTGCCTTATTAGGAATATGGGAACTGAAAAGAGAAGAGCTTACCCTCCTGAAGGAGCTGGGAAGTGGTCAGTTTGGAGTGGTCCATCTGGGCAAGTGGAAGGGACAGTATGATGTTGCCATTAAGATGATCAAGGAGGGCTCCATGTCCGAAGATGAATTCTTCCAGGAGGCCCAGACCATGATGTAAGTTCCTTCTGCGGAAGGGCAGTTTGGCCCTTACAGTGGAGGGACATTCATGCTAACAGGTCTGTCCCTAACGTTTGCAAGGCCTAGAGAAAGAGCCCACGTGTCATAGGTACACTTAGAAGTTATAAATCAAGCTGACACACCGTTAAATAAAATCAGTTCTATGCTCCTACTTTGACAAGTATACCTCTGTAACAACCTGAGAGGCCATATTCAAGTTTAGAATTCTCACGAGTCTTTAGAGAAACCAGCCTCTGTCCCATGTCACCCCCACTCCCACGGCAACTCTACCCCCTCCTTTCTCCTCCCACCCCCTGCTCTGTCCTGCAACGTGCTCAGTAATTATGTGTACACATAGCATTCCGTGCATCCAAGCTCCCTCTGTGTCCCTCACAAACAGCTCTGTATCAGCGAAGGACCTTGGTTGGGGGTAGACACACCAATAGCGTGGTTCACTCTTAGGGGAACGGGCCCAGGAGGGGCCCACCCGGGTCCTGGAAGAGGGCTCAGGTCTATGTGGACAGGGGATTCCAGAGTCCCGGTGCCCCGAGGGTGACCAAGAAAAAGAGATGCATGGATTCTGAGTAGGCACGTCCTTGCCCTTTGGGGAGGAGCACGGTGGGACGAAGAACAGAGTGGGGCCCTGTGGAGCACGTGCCCAAGGGCAGGAGCCTCTAGTGGCCAGGACCGAGGCAATACTGAAAACCAGTGTCCTACGGACAATATCCTCTTCCTTCCTGGTACCTTCGGTACCCTCTCTCACCGCTTCTTTCCTCATCTGAGAAGTGAAGATACCCTTCCTAATGGGCCTTAGCTCCGAACACAGTCTGCAATGCTGATGTGTTCTTTCTCTCTCCCTCTTCCGGCCCCCTCTTGTCTATGTAAGGACAAAGAATTATTTTAATGATCCTACCTCTTCGTATAAACATGGTGAATCAGACTTTGAAAGGTGACCGACCATCCAGGTTTGCCTGAGACTTTCCTGCCTTGGCAATGAAAGTCCTGCGATCCAGGGACCCCTCAGTCCCAGGCACACCGGGACAGCTGGTCATCCTGCCTTTAGGGAGCTAATCAACATGATATGAAAAACAATGCCAGAGCAGGATTTTGAGCAAAGATCGTTGAAATCACAAATCCTAGCCTGCTGCAGAGTAATGGCACTTTAAAAAAATTTTTGAACACTTATATAGTGCTTACAGGCATCTCTCTGAGCACTTTATAAATATTAATGCATTCAATCCTCCTAAGAAGCCTAGGAGGGATGTGCCATTGTTATCTGTGTTTTCTAGGAAACTGAAGCAGAGAAATGTTAAGTAATGGGCCCAAGGTCAGCAAGCTAGTAAAAGTTGCAGAGCCGAGATGCAAACCCAGGCAGACATTCCAGTCCATTTCCTTAGTCATTCTTCTGTGAAGACCAAAGGTACCAGGAGAGTCCGAAAAATCGCTTTGACCACAATTGCAGAACTGTCTGGAAGCAGAGGTACCATGTGAACATAAGCCGGGTTTCACGGATAAGCAACCTGCCCCGTTCTTGAGGGCCCCCACACTTAGGAGGGCTCTGCACTTGCTTTACTGCTGTGATGTCACAGCTTGAAATTCTTTTAAGACTTATTTACTCATTTTGAGAGAGAGAGAGTGGGGGGGAGGGACAGAGGGAGAGGGAGAGAGAATCTCAATCAGACTCCCTTCTGAGCGTGGAGCCGGATACAGGGCTTGATCTCATGACCCTGAGTTCAGGACCTGAGCCAAAATCACGAGTCACGCGCTCAACCGACTGAGCCACCCAGGCCCCCACCATGTTGAAATTCTTACTAATTCTCAAATAAGGATCCCTGCATTCTCATTTCATACCAGCCCCTGCAAATTATGTAGCCTGTCCTGCCTTGGGCAATTATACTGTCATAAAACTGGGGAGGAGACCTGTGATGTCCTCCTTTTGCAGGACAGAAAGATCTAGCAGAAACTCCCATAGGCTCATGGTGCAACCCCTGGCCAGTGACTGAATTTACTCAAGGAACAGCTTTTTTTGGGTGAGGGATCTTTGTCCAACCACTAGCCTTCCCTCCGCAGGGAGCAATGCTGAGTTCCAGGCCATTCTCTAAAATAGCTGAAAGAGGCATGACCGAGCTCATGGCCTCGAGCAACCTGATAAGGCATGTCCCTAAAGTAAGAAGTAAGAAAATAATGATTTAATTGGTTATGACTATTTAACTATAACTATATAAAATAACTATTTACTAAATGCTCATTGAAAAATTCTAAAATAGGGCGCCTGGGTGGCTCAGTTGGTTGAGCAATTGCCTTCAGCTCAGGTCATGATCCTGGAGTCCCGGGATCGAGTCCCGCATCGGGCTCCCTGCTCGGCGGGGAGTCCGCTTCTCCCTCTGACCTTCTTCCCTCTCATGCTCTCTCTCTACCATTCTCTCTCTCTCTCGATAAATAAATAAAAACCTTAAAAAAAATTCTAAAATTGACATGTTGGCTTTAAATTTACTTTACACATCAGAACATTAAAGAATCAGCCTGTAAATTGATCAATTACACGGACAAGTGGATGAACACCGTGATAGTAGAGCGTCTATCTGTCATGACCTACCAGAAGGGCTATGTCAGGTGGTTACTATTTTCTAAATTTATTATTGAAAGATAACGTGGGGCACCTGGCTGGCTCAGTCAGTCAAGTGTTGGACTCACGGTTTCAGCTCAGGTCATGATCTCGGGGTCATGGCATCGAGCCCCATGTAGGGCTCTGCATGGGGAGTCTGCTTGAGAGACTCTCTCTCCTTCTCCCTCTGCCCCTCCCCTACTTGCTCTCTCTAAAATAAATAAATCTCAAGAAAAAAAGAAAAAAAGAAAGATAATGTAACAATAATGTAAAATGAATTTCTTTAAAAAAGAAAGAAAAATCACGGGTAATCTCATTTCCATAACATGGCAACTATTTTCATTTTTACTGCACCCTTCATATTCTGATACAATTATTTTTTGAGAATGAAGTGTTTGGACTTCAAAACTGAGAAAGTGAAATGGAAGTGATTGCCCTTAGTGTGTAGCCTCCTCCAAATCAGTCACGGAAGTTCTCTAGATGCCAGGGGACTAAACAGGATTTAGGAGACAACAGTCCATTGCTTCACTGATTCTCTGTAGGACAGGCGAACCCGGCACCGGCAACTGCCCAGTTGCTGTTGTGGTTGTCAGTGTTTACTAGGAGGCAGCTTTTTTTTTTTTTTTCTTTTGCCTTCAAAGGCTGATGCTCCAGAATAAAATCCACAACTTTTCCCGCTCTTCCTCTGTTCAAGTAGAAGGGGGGGACATTAACACCAGCAAAAATAAGGGAAGTGATTCATGTTCAGGACATCTGCAAAGTGGAGTTTGCAAGTTTAGTACTAATCTTTGAAAATCTGTGCTTTCCAGGAAACTCAGCCATCCCAAGCTGGTGAAATTCTACGGAGTGTGTTCGAAGAAATACCCTATATACATAGTGACTGAATATATCACCAATGGCTGCTTGCTTAATTATCTGAAGAGTCATGGAAAAGGACTTGAAACCTCCCAGCTCTTAGAAATGTGCTATGATGTGTGTGAAGGCATGGCCTTCTTGGAAAGCCATCAGTTTATACACAGGGACTTGGTAAGCAAAGCCGCGGGCCCTCAAAGCAAGCAAGGGATCCACAGCCCGCACCTCCAGAGCTGGCGCCCTTGGCCGGCAAGGAGGGCGTCTCCACTTGTGCTTTGCTCCCGTGTGACTTGCCCAAGCACATGACACTTTTGTATTAAGAACCACAGTTTCAAAATAAAATATTTGCGGTACAGAAAGAGAAGAAGAAGCCGTCACGACTTATGCAGCTGGGTTGTGGTATGGAGGAAAACAGATAAAAAGGGAAGACTTTGGTCGTTTTAGTGCATGTCACAATCATGAAACCCAGGCTGACCTTTGCTCCCGGAAGGGCTTAGCGCTAAAGCAGTCAATGAATACCAGCACTGAGAAAAACAAAACCAGAAGGAAATGAAATTTGTGTGTATCTTTGGCTCAGGCTGGGAGTGGGGAGCGTTCTACTTACTATGCACTGCTATTTACCTTTAGAGATTTTCTTGTGCCGAACAGCAAGCATGCCGTGCGTGCTAGGCCAGCATTTATGCCTTCAAAGCGCCCGTTAACGCGTGGCACCCCAGTGGTGGAGAAGGAACCCCTAGAAATAGCTTTTCCCTCCTTGCTGATGAGCTGAGGTTCTGTGTTTAATGTGCAATACCCTTCATGCTGTTTGACAAGGGTGGATGCTTGGGTAAAAATACAGATGGGAGCAGAGTTTCATTTTGACAATTTGAGAATTGCAAAGGGAAAAAAGACAACTTCTCAACATTTGCAGTTTTGATAGGCGATCTTAGATTTTGTGAGTACTCTCCCAGAGAGAAGGAAGATCTTGGATTCTCATGTGGGGAGATTCTTGGCCACTTTTACTACTTGGTAATTTTGTTTCTCCCCCAAAGGCGGCTCGGAACTGCTTGGTAGACAGTGATCTCTCCGTGAAAGTGTCTGACTTTGGAATGACAAGGTAAGCCAGCTCCAGCTCCAGCTCCCAAGGGGCAAGCTGTGGAAGAGGGACTTCCATTCACATCTACATGCCAGCAGAATTGTAGGCCTTGTGGCGATAGGGAACGTGCTCTGCACTGGGGGGTTCGAAACCTGGATTCCCTCCCCGTACTACTTCCGACCACCTAGGAAACATGTTTTGCCTCATTTCTTCACCTGGAAGATGGGATTGTTCTTCGGAAATTATCCAAAGTCCCTTTTCCTTCTTTCAAAACTCTAATAAATATTTTTTAAACTTATAATTCCATGAAAGAATAATATTAATAATTTATATTTAAATATTAATAAATTACATAATTATAAATTATGTATAATTATAACTAACTATAATTATATTAAAATATATATCA
Organism: Zalophus californianus; assembly: GCF_009762305.2. NCBI lineage: Eukaryota > Metazoa > Chordata > Mammalia > Carnivora > Otariidae > Zalophus > Zalophus californianus. Next base: position 117,487,461 of record NC_045612.1, on the reverse strand, counting down.
ATAACATATATCATATATAATTATAGATGGTGTATAATTATATACAAAATTTATATATAAAATTTATACATAAAAACTATATAATTATAAATTATATATTAAATAAAAATAAATATTCACTTTAACATGTTCTAGTCAGATTATTGGGATAAATATGTTTTATATATATTTTCTTAACTCAAGACTCCTTTCGCTCTGTTTCTCTCTTAATATTCATTCAAATAGGCATAGCATTAACACTAGGAAAGCTTTTGTTGTCACATCATTAAATTTTCTTTATCACCAACTAAGGCGTGAGAGTAGACTTTGAGATTCTCTTAGCTGGCATTCTATCACCACTTTATGATTTAGAGAAATTATTTTATGATAGCGGTTTAAAAGAGTCTTCAATTTTCTCTATTCTGAATCTTCCTACCATGTAAGCCTCAGAGCTAGCGTTCACGGTTTTACATGGGAAACGAAGATGCACACGTCGGCCTTTGCATTCAGCAAACATTTACTTTTTTTTTTTTTTAAAGCTTTTATTTATTTGACAGAGAGAGAGAGAGACAGCGAGAGCAGGAACACAAGCAGGGGGAGTGAGAGAGGGAGAAGCAGGCTTCCCGCGGAGCAGGGAGCCCGACGCGGGGCTCGATCCCAGGACCCTGGGGTCACGACCCGAGCCAAAGGCAGACGCTTAACAACTGAGCCACCCAGGCGCCCTCAGCAGACATTTACTGAGTACCCACATAACACCGAGGCCTTGGGGGAGACACTGATATGAATGGGATAGTCCCTGCCCTCAAAATGATCAGCTTCATCCAGAGAGCAAGTAGATGTCGACACGGAGACTAAATACAGCTATAAAGTTGTGTCAGTTCAACATAAACTGACAAAATTCGGAGGAGGAATAGTGTAGTTTCAAAGAGGTCTGAAGAGTTGACTAAGGCTAGCTGTATATTCAGCATCCATAGCCCTAAAACACCATAGGAGGATCTAGTTTTTTTAAGTTTATGTATGTATTTTTTTTAGTAAGCTCTACACCCAGTGTGAGGCTCAAACTCACTACCCCAAGGTCAGGACTCGGAGGCTCCTCCAACTGAGCCGGCCAGGTGCCCCAGGAGGATCTGCTTTTTAAGTCTTCTCCCAAATTCAGTATTGGGAAGCACTCCTCTTCTGGGACACCTCAACATCGTCAAGATGTCCCTTGAGCTGTGTGCTGTCTGCCATCGCTGCGACCAGCACACACCGAGGCCCCTCTGCCAACACGGCAGATGCGTAGCTCCCTGATGTGGGAGAACGAGCTCCCGGGACAGGGAGACTGATCCCCACCTTGTTCTCCAGGTGGGAAAACCGGCTGTTATGCGGGCATCCAGGGAATATACCATCAGGTTTTTTATAGCTTAGGAAAAGGGAGACACAAAGTCTTGCTCTGAATAAGGAATCCTGGAGCCATGCCCCAGGCCCTGCTGCTCATGAAGTCCTGTGGTGCCACCATTAAGAAGACTGTGACTTCACTCGATCCCGATGATTTGAAGGAAGGTTTAAGCCATGAACAGGCCCCAGTGCCAGGGTAGTTTCTGGGTATCTCGTGGTGTCTAGAGGAGCTGAGGGGGTCTGAGGGAGGGCAGTGTGGAAGGTATTTTATGTAATCCTGTGAAAGTGTAATTTATTATTGCTATTAATATTCCTATTCTATTCATAACATATTCATATATTAAATGTTAATATATTATTCGCATATTAATATTAATATTTCAAAGGATGATTTTCAAAACCAGATTTTTCTGACATTTTAAATTACAGTAAATATCTCTAACACATTTTTGGCGTGTAAGGTTTTCCCATAAAGATCACAACCTGAGCTGAAACCAAGAGTCGGGCACTTGACTGACTGAGCCACCCAGGCGCCCCTCATTTTCCTTTTTTCTTAAGAGTCATTATTTATTTGCTTTTTTTCTAGGCAAACATATGGGGTTCCCCCTCTAGTAGTTATAGAAATAATATATGCTTATTGTAAGAAATATAGCAATAGCGTATAAAGTAGAATCTGCCCCCACCCCTTTGCCTTATTCTCAGCACTAGGAGTAACTACTGCTAACACATTTCATAGATGTCCTTTCATACCTCATTTCTAAGTATACCCAATCATATATGCAAATATGTACATTGTTTGTTCCCACAAAAATGGTGAAACAGCTGAAGGGGATTAAGAGTACACTTACCTTGAGGAGCACTGAGTAATATATGGAAGTGTTAAATCACTATATTGTACACCTGAAACTAATGTAACACCGTATGTTAACTATACTGGAATTAAAAATTTTTTTAATGGCAGTACACTATACCTACTTTTGCACATACCCATTTTCCATGGGTATTTTTTTTATTTTGGTAAATATAGAGCTATCTTGTTTCATAATGGGCACATACTGTTCTACTGTGTCAATGTGCTATAGCGTATTTAATTGTTCTTCAACATGTGGACATTGAGGTTGCTTCTATTTTTATCATTATTATATAGTGCATATACTTGAATATATATTTTGATGGTCTCGGTATCTCCAGAGGATATTGTCATTCATCATTGTTTGTAAACAGCAGACTAGAAGCAACTTACAAGGTGAAACCAGATGATGTTAATCCACAAGAGGGAATGCTATTCAGTCATTAAACATGATGCCGCAGAAGAAAATGTAACCACATGGGGAAAGTGTTCTTGCTGTGTCGTTAAAGGAAAAAGCAAACCTCAGTACGACAGAAACCCAATTTCGTGCATATTATATGTAGAACAAAAGATTGTAAAGTACAAGCAAAGTTGTATCTTGAATGGCAGAATTACAAATTATCTTCAGGGTGAGACTGAGTCATTTGATTTTGACATTTTTGTGTTTTTCTATTTTCCCAAATGTTTTGCATTCCGATTTTGGTATTTGCAAAGTTAGGTATAATTTTTTAAGGTTTGCAAGTCATAAGCAGCCTTTGGCTAAGCTACACATTGAAAGGAGCAAAAGATCTAGAAAACTGAGGCATTCCCCTGAGACTGCAGGGCTCTGTGTCCTTACTCAACCTGCCACAGAGGGCTTCTCATGCTGCACAGCCAAGTGACTTGAGGTCTGTGTTGATGTTTTTTTCCCCCACAGGTATGTTCTTGATGACCAGTATGTCAGCTCGGTAGGAACCAAGTTTCCGGTCAAGTGGTCAGCCCCAGAGGTGTTTCACTACTTCAAGTACAGCAGCAAGTCAGATGTGTGGGCGTTCGGTAAGAATGTGGCCACACGGGCCCCAGCCCCATTTCGTAAGCTCGCTTCCACAACAGGAAACCACAAGAGCAGCAACATCCATTTTTAGCAAAAGCCCCGAGCACTTGCAAAATGACCTTCATGGCCTGAGATAAGCAAGAGATTGAAGATGATGGTGACCTATGCTCGGGCCAGTATCAGGATGTCTGCCTCGTATTGTACAAAATCCGCATCCTGCTAGCTCCTTTGTATCAAACCATAGGAGATAAAAACTCTTCCACTGAAGAATGCTAACAGTTTTAAAGGAGTCATTGAGAACTAGAGCTGAGTTTGCATGAAGTCCAAAACGTTGAAGGGCTTGAGATATAGTCATGGACTTTTCGGCGTGAAAGCAGCCGTGACCACCATTCCCTTTGGAAGTGACCAGCCCTCTGGGTATGCCTGGTGCAAACCCCAAACACAACTCAGTGCTGTCTTTAGCCCGTACTAATTTCAACTAGGGTCCTCATTAAAATTCATCGCTAGATCAAGGGTCAGCAAACCCTGGCTCAGGACCAAGTCTGGTGGCCTGTTTCTGTACATAAATTTTCACTGGAGCAAGCCATGCCCATTCGTTCCTGTATTGTGTCAGATGTAGTATTGGAACGGCAGAGTGGGGCAGGTGCCAGATGCTGTATGACCTACAACGTTTAAAATACTTACTATGTGACCCTTCACAGAAGAGGTTTGCTGGCCCCTATTTTATTAAAGATCTATACTGAAATTTAGTAAAGGTCATTAGAAAACGGAAATAATTAAGTTGTGATTTGATTTTAAGATGTGATAGATTTTCTGATATCTTTCTACACTATGAAGAATGTCAGGCCTGTTTACAATCACTGTCAGATGGATCCAGGATAAATAATCCAAATTATCACAAAGTTATGGATATATTAAATGCAACTGAGACCTATTTCATGTCTGTCTTGGTCCATAAGCATAATTTGACTTTTTATATGACATCCAAAAGACTGCATGAAGAAAAGAAAATTTAACCTTTTTTTTATATGACACACATTTTTTTTTTAAGATTCCATTCACTTATTTGACAGAGAGAGAGTGCATAAGCAGGGGGATTGGCAGGCAGAGGGAGAGGGAGAAGCAGGCTCCCCGCGGAGCAGGGAACCCGATGCGGGGCTTGATCCCAGGACCCCGGGATCATGACCTGAGCTGAAGGCAGACGCTTAACCAACTGAGTTACCCAGGTGCCCCGACACATGTTTTTTTTAAATAACTATTACTTTTGGAAAAGTAGTATCGTTCACTTAAAAAAATAATAATCCAACATACCCAGAAAAAGAAAATAAAAACCACAAAGATAGCATTGTGGTGAATACTTGATATCCTTTCGGGCTGATTAACTTGTCAAAACTAGTTTCAGTCTCCTTGTGTTGATATGCCTTATGAAAGATGCTTTTAAAAATCAGTATCCTTACTTACTCAAGAGTTACAGCTTGTTTTTGACCCCAAAATGGCATTGCCCAGCTTGATTACTCACCCTATGCACTAGAAGTTGGCTCCAGGTATTTTCTGGCTATTTCCCAAAACTAAATCCGTTCTTAAGTAATTTGTCCCCAGTGAGGATATTCAAAATGAACCAGGGCCTCTGAAAGCAATTCTCAAAGAGGGAGCCCCACAGGTATTTGAAGCAATGATATTATTTTTGAGATAAGTGGATAGCCTTCCAAAGACAGAACTTTTGGATGGTTGTTTTAGAAGGTTGTTACAAAAAAAAAAAAAAAAAAAATACAGCCCCAGCAACTTGTAATAGTGCCTTATTGTAAATATTTTACATAAAATCTGTAGCCCTAAGAGTCAAAGAAATTTTGAAGTTAGTACTTCAGTTACGGTTCTGGAATAGTTTTCTTCCTTCTTACATATTTCTGGCTTGCCAAAGCTTCAAAGCTGGCTGACTGTTGAAATTCTCTGGCTTGGTCAGGACTACAGCACACTGGCCACCATTTAGAGAGCGTTTAAAGTGTCCTGGTGGTCTTTTTGTGCTCTGCATGTCTTATCCTGGTTCATGCTCACAACAACTCTCTGACGTGCAAATATCGGCTTATTATAGACAGGGAACCTGCTCCGAGAAGGGCTGAGAAACTTGCCCAGCCTCTAAGCGGCAGAACCGAGCCTCAAAGGCCACATCTAACTGACCCCAGTGCCACCCTCAACCACCATGACCAGAACCCGGTTTTTAAACCTGGAGTCTGCAATGGCCTTGGATGGGCTTCAGGACACCGCGAACATCCAGAAACCGAACACAAAAATGCTGTGCGTTCACTTTCCCGAGAGACAGCCAATGGTTTTTATCAGATTCTCAAAAGGACACCTGACCCACAAAATATTAGGAACCACCGAGGCAAAACGGAGGAATTTTGTCAATGATTTTATCTGTAAATTTCCACGGGAAGGCAATTTGACGGTGCACTGAAATTGTTGCACACAACTGCCAAGTCAGAGAGAAAGAAAGGGCGAGGACTTCAGCCGATCACTCCTCCGGGTGGGAGCTGGGGGTTGACTCTGAGGGTGGACGAGGCCCCAGCCGCCTCTCTTGAAACAGCCCAAGAATCTTGACCCCGAGTAGCTTCCGCTGCGGCTGCCTTTGCCATTGACCCGTTTACCAGAACAGGCACCCGGGTCTCCGGGAACATGGAGAAGGGCACCCTGGGCTCCAGAAGTGATGGTACAGTCCCACCGTCTATACCCTGTCCTTTTGCTAGGACTCATTTCCCAGGGATCCCTCGCTCTGACCCACAGCCTTCCTGATCTGGTGCGTGAGGCTTGTTCAACAAACTCTGTACCTTCTGACATGGGCTCTCTTTCCCTTTTGTCTGCCATTCGCCCTTCGTGTGGCGCAGGGATCCTGATGTGGGAAGTGTTCAGCCTAGGGAAGCAGCCGTATGACTTGTATGACAACTCCCAGGTGGTTGTGAAGGTCTCCCAGGGCCACAGACTCTACCGGCCCCAACTGGCATCGGACACCATCTACCAGATCATGTACAGCTGCTGGCACGAGGCAAGTGCACCGCGGGGGGAGGAGGGGCTGGAAGGGGCGTCAGGTGCATCCACGGCAGTTGCCTAGGACACCACTGGGCGAGTCATTTATGAGGGAAAACACCTGCTACACAGCGGGTGCAATGGCCCCGAGCCCCTTCCCTCAAGTGTCTGTAATTTAAAACCAGCAACAGAGCAACAATGTAGGTGCTAATGGTTTAACAAACAACTTACATCCAGCACTGTTCTAAGAACTTCACAAATATTAACCCATTTATTCATCAGGCAACACACTGTATGAAGTAGGTACTAGCATGACCAAAACTAAGAGGAAACAGGGACCCAGAGAGGTTAAGTGACTTGCCCAAGGTCACACAGCTAGTAAGAGGTAGGCTGCCTAGTCTCCGAGTCCCTGCTCTTAATCACAACACTATGGGTCTGCACAGAGACAATCCCCAGTTGAAGGTTCTGCATATAGTGAGTGTTTTGCACATTTTGGTCCCCCACTTTTAAAATATTCTGTTTCACAACTTTTAGAAGAACATTCACGATTTTCATTAGATTCCAATTTATCTTTCCCATACTTCTTTGCACAAAAGTGAGAATGTACGTGTGTGTGTGTGTGTGTGTGTGTGTTTCCGTATCTTTCTTATGAAAAAAGGAGCATACAAATCCCCTCCGCAGGAGTTGCCCCTCCATCAATGCGCCTATTTTACCAACACAGACCATTGTCAAGCTCCTGGATTTCTGCCAATCTGATAGATGAGAAATGGCATTTTACTGCAGCTTTTACATGTACATCTTTCATTACAATTCAGGTTTACTTTCAAGGGCACTGGTATCTCTTTCTGAGAGTTAAATGGCATATCTTTTCCCTTTGTTCTATCAAGTTTTTTGTTTCCCTCACCTTGATTTTGAAGTCCCCTTTATAAATGAAAGAGATTAGTATTTTATCTGTGATGGTTGTAAATATTTTCTCCCAGTTTGTCACTTATCTCTTAATTTATGGTGGTTTTTGCCATGCAAAATATTTTTTTAAATATGACTGACTCTATTAATATTTGCTTTTATTGCTTCTGGAAACTGAGTTAAAGTTAGATAGGTTTCCCCAGACCCTGATTATGATAGTATTCACTCAGACTCTCCTCTAGTACTTCTATGGTTTCCTTCTTTCATATTTAGATCTCTGATCTAGTTTGTGTTTGTTATCGTATATGGTACGAAGTATGGATCCAAAGATCTCGTTTTCTAATTGACTACCTGCTTGCTGCAGCATCATCAGAAGACCATGTCATTCCCAGGGGCAAGATACCATCTAATGGTGCCGAAATATCTAACATGGGAAATTTCCATATGTATTTGGTGTTATTTGGGGACTCCCTCTTCTGTTCTCTGGTCTCTATTCATGTGCTAGCACTGCATTGTTCTAATTATAGAGACTTTATAATATGTGTTAATCCTAGGTAGGCTAGCACTCCCTCATTGCTCACCTTTTTTTTTTTATACCTTTCCTGGCTATTTTTACATACATTTTTATAAATCGAGTTTAATTTTTAAATTTTTTAAATTTTAGCTCCAGCGTACCTAACCTACAGTGTTATATTCGTTTTGGGCATTATTTCTGCGTATTTTAAAAATCTATGAACTAGAGAATCAATTTGTTCAGCTTGAAACAAGCTGTTCATGTTTTGGAGGAGACTGTAGTTCATATTTTAACTAGGGAAATTGGACATCCTTGTGATATTGATTTGTCCTCTTCAAGAACAAGCAACGGTTTTCTGTGTGCCCAAGTCTACATTTGTATTTTTCAGCAGTGTTTAAAGCTGTCCTCATTTTGGGGTGGGAGGGACGTTTTTGTTTGTATTTTATTTTGGTGTCATTTCTTGTACATGTACCTGAAGGCTATTGATTTTATATGTTAGTTTTGCATACTGCTCTCCTGCCGAATTCCTTATCATTTGGGTCGGTTCTATCGTTCATTCTCCTGTTTTTTCCAGGCATACAACCATATCTTACACAAATAAAGGTATTTTTACTGTTTCTTTTCCAGTTCTTAGGGCTCTAGTTGTTTTGTCTTTAGTGGAAATGTCCATAGTGTTTCCACACTTAAACAGTCACTAGCTTTAGGATTGAGGTATACATATCTTCTATATTTTATTTTTAATCCTAACTTTCATAAACTAAGCCATTGGGTTTTTCTTTTATTTAGCTTCCAGAAAAGCGTCCCACATTTCAGCAACTCCTAGCTTCCATTGAACCACTTCGGGAAAAAGACAAACCGTGAAAAAGAAATTAGGAGATCTGATGAGAACGAATGTAAATGCTGGCCAACATCTTCATTCCTTTTAAGGAAAGTAGCAAGACGCAGACAATGTAATTTAGCTAGTTCTTCTTAATAGCATTCTGTGTGCTGTTCGCCTGCTGTATTATCTCGAAATTGAACAAGGTAAGAAACAAAAGATTTCCTTGAAATTTAGGTCAAATTAGTAATTCTGTGTATGCTGCTCTTAATATTATTACACTTCCCAGCCTATAGCAGAAGCACATTTTCTGATTGTGGTAGACAGAGGGTGTACCATTTGTAAAGATTGCATCGAACTAAAAAATTCTTTGTTGGGTATTTGTTCTTTTCCTTATATTGTCACTATCCTGATAATTAAATATGCTATTAACAAGTACCAAAATGTGGACATTGGCCTTCATGTTTCAATGCTGTCAAACTTTAGCATGTATGCAAATCAAAAGGAGAGTTCATTAAAATATACTCCTGGGGCGCCTGGGTGGCTCAGTAGGTTAAGCATCTGCCTTCGACTCAGGTCATGATCTCCGGGTCCTGGGATCGAGTCCTGCGTCGGGCTCCCTGCTTCTCCCTCTCCCTTGACTCCACCACCCTGCTCATTTTTTTTCCTCTCTCTCTCAAGTAAACAAATAAAATCCTTAAACACACACAGAGATTCCTAAGGAATTAAGTTTCCAGATGTTCCTCGCAGTCACCCCTGCCCTAGAGGACCTCCTTATATAGTGGGGCAGCATTAGGTGGTCCGTAATTCAATCTAAATGCCTCAACTCTCATTTGACTTCCAGATTAGAACAAAGACTCTTTGGGTCATATATGTATGCCGTGCAAATATAAAACTACAGTTAAATAATATCATTCAAGAAGATATTAAATGTATTTCCACATAGAGCAAATTCTTAAAGATGCTAAGGTAAACTTGATGCCTTTTTTTAACCTTAATCCTTATCAGTTTGGATATGGTGTAACCACAGTCTTATTTCTAGAATTGATTGCTGCCTTCTAATCATTTTCTTTTTTTTAATAAAGATTTTATTTATTTATTCATGAGAGAGAGAGAGAGAGAGAGAGAGAGAGAGAGAGAGAGAGAGAGGCAGAGGGAGGAGCAGGCTCCCCGCCGAGCAGGGAGCCCGATGTGGGGCTCGATCCCAGGACCCTGGGATCATGACCTGAGCCGAAGGCAGACGCTTAACCATCTGAGCCACCCAGGCGCCCTGCCTTCTAATCATTTTCAATCCTTGAGTCTGGGGCTCTGGGGCGTCTGGCTAGTTTGGTGACTGACATTTCTATTTCAGTCTTCTATCTTGACACAAAGGTGCAGAAGTATTATTTCAGTTTCTCCTGGTGATTACTAAGAGGTACTTCTGCTTTTAAACTATTCCCGGGACTCCTCTCCTTCACGGGCCACTGCTGAGCCCCTGGGCTTTCATGTCTTCTGAAGCGCTTCACAGTCTTTTCTGTAACGTCTAGGAGGGAGAGAGAAGGGCCACTGGAGGCACAATTATACTGAAAAGACACTAAGTGCTGCTCCTCATCTCTGGATGGAAGTTAACCATCTCCCTTAAGAGACCCTCATGTTCTGTCTCATCCCCCTGACTCCATCACGTCCCAGCTATTTCCAATGATCTCTCTTGGTTGTTTCTTAACACACACATGCAGATTCCTGTATTTTCAGAAGAATGGACTTTTGATAGTTTTCTATTTTTTTTTTTACAGAGGTGCACAAATCTCAACTTACAATGAAATGGAACTTTAAAATAACCACTAGGGCATGAATAACACTCAGCGAACATTTCTTGAGCAAGTACTGTCTGACAGGGTTCTTTCCTACCCAAGGGAAAAGAAGGAACCAGTAACTCAACTCCTCTTCTCCTCAACAGGCCCTCGTGAAGTTTGCTTTCCTTTCTTCTCCTTATTTCTTTGTATTTGGTTTTTTAAAAACGATCCTCTTTGTAACAAAAGTAATATACACTTATTGCAAAAATTCAAACAGTACAGAATCGTCTGCTATGAAAAGAACCGAAGCAGTGCTTAGAAGCCTGGCTCCCGACATCAAGTCAAGTAAGATTTTAAGATACCAGTAGAGGTTTATAAGAAAAGCAGCCCAGCGATGCTAGGAGGAGCCAAGGAAAGGAACAATACTCATACCACGTAAAACATGCATAGTTTTGAAAACGCTGTTTAACCATGTTTAGCAGTGATATCTAGCATTTACTACTATTGTTTTAAGCCAGGGGACTGCCTACATGCTCTTGGAAGTGAAGAAAAGGTCATCCTCCCCTGACTTGGCTAACTGATTCACCATGACCATTATCTCCATAGAATTTATTTTATTTTTAAAAAAGATTTATTTATTTTAGAGAGAGCACGCATGTGAGAGAGTGAGGGAGGGAGGGAGGGGCAGGGGAGAGGGACAGAGAATCTCAGACTCCCCACTGAGCGTGGAGCCTGATGTGGGGCTCGATCCCACAACCCTGAGATCATGACCTGAGCCCAAACCAAGAGTCGGATGTTTAACCGACCGAGCCACCCAGGCGCCCCTCTCCATAGACTATTAAGTACAGAGTTACTCTAACATTATGCTGGTCACCAAAGAGAGTGAGTTGCAGGGTAAAGTTGGGATGTTTTCATCATTTTGAATCCGTCTTCAGGTATGTAGTGGATGCTGTGCTCAGAAGCGGGCTGGATTCTGAGGTCTATTTTCCTGAGGAGTGTTAGGCTTGGTTCCTAACCTGACAGTGTCAACAATCTTACACACCCCTCTTTAGACTGATCCTAGAGCCACTTTGTACACTAAGGCAATTTAAGAAATTGGGACACATTCCAAGACATTTGAGAGGTCAAGTGTCCCAGGCATTCAGATGGCAACTTTGTCCGTGGAAGTGACAAGCAGACAGAATCCCCGGAAGCCCCAGCATGTAAGTACACGTGAGACCTCAGGAGGGTGAATCTAGTATCAGTATTTATTGACTGTCTGCTTTGTGCTCAGCACTACTCAGGCATTGTGGGTGAATGCAAGATTTAAGAGACTGGGTACCCACTTCCGGGGAGGACATTCAGTTGCGGTTTCTAGTCACTCCACAGAGAACAAGAGAAGTGAGTTTCCATCAGGTGTGCTCTGGGGGGACGGGGGGGGGTGGTGTCCAGGAGGCCCCTGGGGCTGGTCTTACGTTGTCGGGGAGATGATCATCAAGCACAGATGGAAGTGAAAAGGCAACATCTGTGAACAGCTCTCTGGATTCTTCTCTCTTCCTGAGACCTGTCATGCCGAAGAAGGCATGATCCAATCCACTCACCGCTGTGGGCAAATCACTATAGTACTTAGATTAACTTAATGTGAAAGAGCGTGCCATCCTTTACACTTGACTTTAAGTGAAGTGAACATAGAAGGCCCCACTTGCTCCCACCATATCTCCCTCTTTTCTCTTCCCACGCCAGCCAGGCAACAGACATTCCCACTTCCATTACCCCCAAACGGCCGGTGAGGCCAAAGACACATTTTTCTCTATTACTCTCAAACATGAACAGAAGTGAAATCTCGAGGCAGAAATAAATACTGAAAGCCAGTGAAGATGCCCTCTCCTCAGGCATGTCTTCTTGGGATAACTTTTCCTGACCAGAGCCACAGTTTTGATATCTAATGACAGCTTTATAATCTCCTATTGTCTGTACCATAAATTAACATTTGCATGCAATAAAATCACCTCAAGAGGAAATCAAACAGGTTTTCCTAAAATGAAGAAGTCTGAACATCATCAACATTTTGGAATCCTGGATTATTTTCTCCTTTACTCAAGTTCACGGAGGCATAAGGATTTTCTTCACTTGTGGCTTGATCGTTCCTGTTAAATAAAGCAAAGTCACCTTGGTATAGTGCTGCCGAAGGACCCGGCCTCCCTTGGACCCCACTGGCCCAGGCTTCTGACACCTCAGCATCAAATCGCTCGTTGGCGAATCCATCCCCTCCCGATGGACTGGGAACCCCTAGAGAGCATGAGATTCCCTCCTTTTGCCCCATGATTGGATGGCGGGAAGGCTGGCAGAGCGTGGGAGGCTGCTTAGGGCATGTGCTCCAGGGTCAGAGAGAGCGCACCTCTGTTCCTCAGTTTGCCTATTTGGAAAACGATGGTGGTTCTGCCAAGTCCAGGAGATGGTGCTGGCAGAGCGCTCACGGTACCTGGCGCTCAAGCCTCCACAAATAGTAGCCGGGATTATTCTTTATAGAAACCAAGTCGTCACTTAGAAACGAAGTGGTCATTTAGCCAAGTGCCTCCTTTTTTAAAGAGCTTCCCTACTAAATGATCAGCTTCCCGAGTGTCCAGACCAGAGCAGGACCAGCTCTGTCACACAACCACCAGGTTTGCAGACCGGCTGTGGATCCCAATCTGTTACAGACAAGCCGTGTCAGTTTGAGAGAGTGACTTGGTCTCTCCGAATCTCAGCTTGATATGTACGTGAAGATAATTAGATAATTACATATTGACATCATATGTTTGCTGAGACTGTTAATGCGTCAAAGTACTGAGCAGGGTAGCCAGTCCGATTATTCTGTATACCTTCTATTAACACAGCATGTGGCATGAAGGAGGTTCCCCAAGTAGCTCATGTGCAAAGTAAGAATGCCTCTCAAACCATCATGTGCATACAAATCACCTGGGGGATGGCCTTACTAAAAACGCAGACCCTCCGACCACGGACAGGTCTCTGAGAAACTGATAATTGTTGTTGGCTTTGGAAAGGGAACTTGGAGGCAAAGGGTGGCAAGAAGATTCTGGGTATCCTTTCGAGTTTTAAAAATTCTAACCATGTGAATGTATTCTATTCAAGGCCTAATTTTCTTAACTGAAACTATTTTAGGGAACTAAAAATCTCCACAGTGAAGAACTGAGCAAAATAGACCAGGGCATGTCAAAATTCCATCGTGAACACGTTTAGGCAATCTGCAGTGTGCACAGAGTTTTGGTAGGTGCTATAAAATATTATTAACCTTAATTACATAAGCCCAGTGAAACCCAGTGATTTCTCAAGGTCAGAAAAACCATCTAGTGGCAGAGCAAGATTATAAATCAGGTCTCTGGCGATTTAAATCCTCACTGGACTTGGATCTTCCATTCAAGGACACATGAGAGGGTACTGTGGCCCCTGAGCCACGGGGATGACAGGGAGCATGGCCACCTGAGGGGGAAGGAAGATGATGGAAGGGTGGCAGTTTGAGGCGAATCGCAGAGCTCACGCTAGAACGGTTTTACAGTGCCAACCATCACTGAGCCAGTCTCCGGGGTCATTTCTAGACCAAGGAAGACTAGGAGTGCGGATAACCCCCGGAGCCTGCCTGCCCCCCCCCCCCGAGTTTGTGGGACCTCCCGGCAGTAGGGAACGGACAGTGTGGCCAGGATGGAGGTTCCGCAGGCTCGCTCGAAAGCGCAGGCTGAACATTGCACGCCAGCTACGAAGGCAAAGTGCTGACGAAATCTGGGAAATTTCTAGGGGATGCATCAGAATATTTAGGTGCAAAGTTGTCCAAAAAAGTAATTGGCTTATACAACCTACCACTTGCTGCAAATTTTCCAGCTAGTTTTCCCTAAACCTTTCTGTTTTAAGATAACGTAAGTCTAGGAAGGGTCACTTACTTCCTTCGACTTCTGATCCCGGAGAAGATGAGCAGGACGATGCCAACCACCACCACTGCCATCACGACCCCAAAAACAATCAGCCATATGGTGACAGGTGGCTGGTAAGGGGGTTCCAGTGTTGGCTGAATCCCCAGAAACTCCAGGCTATTGTCATCCAGGCGGAAAGCATCATTGATACGGCCCCGGGACATCCTATTCCCAAAAGCAAAAACACTTAGGCAAAACAGAATTGTGTGTAATTATTTACTTCTTACCTCATTGCTCCTGAAAGGATTTGATAAGCCTTAGCCTAAGACTGTACACCTCAAATCGCGATGAAATCACTGGCGATAGCCAGGTCCCATGAACGGTACGAGATCTGACAATTAGGCACCTTTCATACCTTGTAGCCTAGATTAGGTCTGGCAACGGCTTCCTTGGAAAATTGGGTTGCAAGTGTGGAAACGTGCAACTGGCTGGTGTTTGTTCGTCCGTGACTGCTGTGTTGTAAAGGCAAAGTCAGCGTGCTTGGCAAGAATTTCTCTTCTGTCAGAGTAGGTGTACAATGACTTTATATCAGATAACAGAAAAGGACAACTGGGTCCATCTCTTCTACACATCAACCGGGTCCTACACCCCAGTCTTGACGGTTGTAGTTTCCAAAATAAAAGGGATTGACCTTTGGAGGCAGGGGAAGAATGCAGGAGAGGGGCCTTCACCAATTTCTCCAGCACTGGGGATGGGATATGGCTAAACTTCAGAGAGCAAAAAAGGACGGAGGTGATTTTTAAAAACCAAAACTGGGGAAATTGAGAATATTCTGAATTGAAAGCCCAAGAGTCTGGCAGCCCATCCTCCTACCCTTGGGTGCAGTACAGGTCAGGAGGTCAAAAGGAGAGAGGGAGATCTGTCGGAGCAGAAATAGCCCATGTAACCTCAGCCTGAATGTGTCTCCGGTCCTTCTGGAAACGGGAGATTTGAGATCCCCCGCAGCTCACAAGGACGGCTGGGCTCTTTAATGATGATCTCAGCTGGCACTTTTCCCCAGGACAGAAACAAGTCATTTGGAGGCCGATGGTGATGTCTCTGGATGTGGGTGGGTGGTACACCCCAACTAAGCCAGATTTTCCAGGCCCACTGTGCCCGGCAGGTCTTGGATGTGCTTCCAGAGATGAACAGCAGCTCAAGAGAGCCACCTAGCGGGATCCCCCATAGCAGCAGGTATCTTAAGCCTTTTTTTAAAGTGTCATCGGATCTGTTCTTCCTTGCTGTTTGGGGAAACGGACGAAGCACCTTGGGCCAATCGTTCCTTCTAGATGCTCACTGCCCACAGTAAGTCCCTCTCCTAGTGCGGAGGCCAAGTGACGGCTAAGGAATCCTCTTCTTGCCCACCTCGTTCCTGACTCTGATTACTGAAATGATTCCTTCATCCGAGTCCCTACAACAAATGCTGGCAATTCGTGTCCATGTCCCTTCTTCATTTACCATTCTGCACGCGTGCAGGCCAGACCTTCTTCAGCCAGTACGTGCTGCCTTTGCCTGAGAGCTTTCTCAGGCCACAAGGGGCTGCCCGGCCTGCAAGCCAGAACTGCCGGGGAAGCCATGGCATTGGCCAGCACTTTGCAACAATGGCTGGTGGGAGGTGGTGGATAAATACCCCAGCGCAGATGGGACAGTTCAGGTGCATGACTGCTCAGTGTCCCGGAATTCCCGGCACCATGGAGCTCTAGTTGCCCACCGCGGTCCCTGGCTCGATAACATGTCATTTATGATCTTCCTTCCATCCTCTGCCCCTGCGCACTTTTCTTTCTCAGAGCTCCTGGAGATCGCCTCCCAAATCCACTTACACTCCAATACTGTTTAAGGGCCTGCGTACAGAGGAGCCCAAGCAAGAGAGATCCTTCTGGAATTAAAATCCCAGTCTTTAAGCTGAAAAAGGACTCAGAACAGTGCCCGGCACACAGAGCACACTAAACCAAAAGCCCTTGTCGTGGTTGCATTCGTCAGCCTCCCTCCCCCTTAGACAGCTTGTTTGAAAGTAAAATCACCTGATGGCCTCTTCCACGTCAGCTCTCGGAATGATGTCAGACATATTTCCAGGTGAAGTGACAAAGAAGGTGAAGGAGATTCTGGGTTTCAAATTGTTCACCCACACGTTATCCTCCCTGCAGAGAAACAAAGGAAACATCTTCCCTTGTGGCACGGACGACACAGCAAAGAGAATGGGGGCTCCCCCTGCCAATGAAAAGGGGGTAGGGCCGGGGGGGGAGGAGTCACAGGGTGAAGGCGAGAGACATGGGATAGGGCGAACAACGGAAAGATGTGATTGTCCCCACATCCTCGACACTTCCCAGAGGACATGAACTCAAGGACGCAAGTTGGAATAACACACTCTTGGCGCTTTCCGTTCTGCCCCCTAGATGAACCCCATTTTCTTTCAATGATAGAAAAATTTCGAACTGAAGGCAGCCGAAGAACCAGCGAGGAACCACGGGTGCCCCAGGATTGTGACGAACACCGTGGCGGGCGGTGATGGCTCAGTACCACGGACAGAGGTGGTGCGTTCCTCCACCCCAGTCACACGCTGCAAAACCCGTCACGTTACCCCCACAGCCGGGGGAGAAGGAGTGGGCTTTACTAACAAGGTGACAAGACTGGCCTCTCCCAGCTGCCACAGGGATCCGGACAAAACCTAAGGCAGATCCTGTGGCTCCCCGCCCTTCTCACTCAGAAGAAAGCCGACGTCCTTGGAATGGTTTGCGAGGCCCAGGAGAACATTCTTCTCCCCCTCGCTCCCCCATGCCCCACTACCGCCCTGACCACACCACACCTCCTATTTGTCTTCTATGAGCTCACTGCTCCAGCCCCACTGGCCTCCTTGCTGTTCCTTCAACAAGTGGAGGATCTTCGTTCCTCAGAATCTTTCCAACTGCTACCTGCCTTCCCCCTGTCTGCTTTGCTGGTGCTCTCCTTGCTTCAGATGTTTGCTCAAGGATTCATGAGGCCTTTTCTGACCATTGCAGTTCGAGCTGAACTCTAGACACAGCACTCCCTAGCCCCCTATCTGTGGTATTTTTCTCCCTTGAACTTGTCACCATCTCATTCTAGTATATTTCACTTAACATATTTTGCTGATTGTAATCCACACATGAAATACACATTAAAGGCAAGTTCGGTGAAGGCAGAGATGTCTGTCTTTTCCTTTCAGTGCTGAGGGTAGAGGAAGCATTTGGTGGAGGGAAAGGGAGAGGAATAGAGGAGGGAGAGGAGAAGGGAGGAGAGGAGGAAAGAGAACAGTGCTCTTGCAATCCATAAGTCACGTAAGTCACAGTCCTCCCTAAAGAGAATGGCCCCAATTCCAGGATATCAGAGTAGTTCCAGAGTCATTAGGAGGTTTTTCTTAATTTTACTTGCATAAAAGTTTAAGGACAATATCTTTTCAGACCCAAGAGAAAGAGAAATACTGTTTAGAGTAACTCACACAAAAGGGATCATCTGGTTTTTCACTTTTGAAAAATACTCTCTCATGGCATATGCAATAGAGGAGCGGAACAAGTACATCTCATTGTCATTCCATTCGTACTGCAAATTCAAAAGGAAAACACTGCTCAGTAGGGATCATGGGATACATTCAAAACCTGATATTCCAGAAGCATTTTTTTTTTTTTTTTTTACATTTTCTAATACTCTGGAGAATCTTGCTATTCATTAGGTCAGTGACCTCCAACTTGTATGGGCACTAGCATCCCCCGGAGGGCTGGTTAAACCACTGAAGAGTGGGCCCTACCCGCCTGAGTTTTTAATTCAGAAGGTCTGGCATGGGACCGGAGGGTTTGCATGTGTAACAAGCTCCCAGGGGGCACTAATGCTCTCAGGCACCTGTGCCTTAAGGACCCTGTTCATGGATCCTTTTCGGTTTGGGAGGAGCCTAAATAAACATCCTGAGGACAGCTTTATGGATGGGAGCCGTGCGGGTCGTGGGTTTTAGGTAAAATGTCCATGTATTGTACACCTGAGACGAATATAACACTGTATGTTAATTATCGTGGAAAGAAAAAAATAACTTAAAAAAAAAGTCCATGTACCGTAGGCAAAGATGCAGAGCTTTTACTGTGTATACAGTAAGTTCTCAGATATGTACAAGTGTACAAGAAAAAGAAACTTGAGGTTCGAAGGAAAAAATAACTGTTTGTCGACAAGGTAATTTGTTCTTGTTTTTCGGTGCTAAACAAACAGCTGGCGTATTTGCATAGTCTGAACATTTGCTAAAAGAGTAAAAAAGCATTCACTCTTTCCTCCAGTAGCTGGCAGTAGAAATCAATGAATGGCACAAATTTTGCCTCTCTCCTTTCCCTTTTAGAAAAAACAATGACAAGGTTTCACAGAAGATTGGTTACATTAACCTCAGCTTGATACCACTCAGGTTTGGCAAAAAAAAAAAAAAAAAAGCTGCTTTAAGAGTACTAATAATGTTATTAATATCACTACTGTGAATGTTCCGGTTACTATTTCCATATTAAAAAAAAAAAAGTAAGGCGAACAATGAATCATGGAACACTACATCAAAAACTAATGATGTAATGTATGGTGATTAACATAACATAGTAAAATAAAATAAAATAAAATAAAAGTAAAGGTTGAGTTCGCAAAACCATGCCAAAGATCCGGGTGGACTTTGCCATACAACAGCTTGACCTGGGCGTAGATTCTGGCCGGGATGCGCGGGGGGTGGGGGGGTGGGGGGTTGCTGAAGCAGGTGGCCGGCCCCAGCAAAGCAGCTGCTACTCTGCTAAGGGGCCTCAGAGCGGCACACCACCAGCCCCTCTGAAGACCATGTACCAATCCCTCACTGCAGGGAACGAGAACATGGGGACAGACGTCAAGAAAACAAGATATAACTGAAAAGGATCCTGATCTGTTGGATCCTTTAAAGGAACTAAAATGTACTGGGCCAAGGAAGCACTAATATAAAGGTAAGAGAAATAATCCCACAGACATTCAATGATGGTGAAGAACTGGAAATCTGAACGCTTAAGGTTTGGAAAGGGATGCGCCTTCGTTTTTATTATTTCTTTCTTAAAGTTTCATTTTTCACTCCTACTGTGTCATCTATGTTTAGCTGTCTTATTAGCTAGGAAAATGACGTCGTAACTACCGTGGAGCCTTAGGCAATATTTAACTTGGCAGGAAACGGAAGGGGGTCAAAATGTAATCTTGGGCTCTCTCCAATGCAAATCACAATTTTCTATTGCGCCCTGGGCCGCTCCATCCAACAGTCCCAGGCTGTGCTCTCATCCTCCATGGCCTCCTGTGCTCCCCATCTGCCTGGGGCTGCCCGGTCCTCTCCTCTTTCCCAAAGCCACTGCTTCTTCAGCCTGGCTAGCCTGAGACAGGCGTCTAGTAGAGCAATAGCGGCTGAAAGGGATTCACACGCAGGTGTGAGTGATCTGCTTTGCCGCGAAACAACATTCGGTTCTCCCCCAAATGCAGATGGACATGAGTAGTTCTCAACTTTGGCTGTAATTAGAATCACCTGGGGGAGATTTTAAAACTCTTGATGCTCAACTCTTGATGCTACACCTCAGAACAATTGAGTCAGAATCTCTGGAAGTGGGACTTGAGCTTTAATATTTTTTAAACATCCCATCCGACTCCAGACTCCAGGGTGCAGCCAGGTTTGAGAAATCTTGTTGTAAATCAGAGCTTCCCAGTCTGGTATACACAAACCAGCTGGGGGCTTGTGAAAATGCAGATTTGGCTTAAGCAGGTTCCAGGGCTGGGGCCTAAGATTCTGCATTTTTAACAAGCTTCCAGGATATGGATGATTGACTAAAACAAAACAGAGCAAAACTATCTACAGTACTTCTAAAAACAATCTCTCAAAACATAACCTTGTCCTCTTCCTCAAATACAAGTAATGGTGATAAGAGTGAATTAAGAGGATGGACACTTGGGGCACCTGGGTGGCTCAGTCCATTAAGCTTCCGACTTCAGTTCAGGTCATGATCCCGGGGTCCTGGGATTGAGCCAGCATCCCTGCTCAGCGGGGAGCCTGCTTCTCCCTCTCCCTCTGCCACTCCCCCTGCTTGTGCTCTCTGGCTCTCTCTCAAATAAATAAAATTTTTTTAAAAATTATTTTTTAAAAAGGGTGGACACTTGATATTTAAGATTGGATGTTTTCTCATTGATCTTCATAGCACTTGAAAGTAACAAGGAAAAAGTAGACATCACCAATCCAATAAAGAATGTGTTACTAAAAAAAAAAAAAAAAAAAAAAAAGCCCAAGAGCCAGAATCTGGAGCTTGTAGTTTTTAAGAGAAACATGTGGCCTGTCTTCTTTTAGAACACACTGGAATGGGCTTGTTTGTCCCATTTAAGGGAGTGCATTAAGAAGTAAAGGACGGGGGGCGCCTGGGCGGCTCAGTAGGTTAAGCATCCGGCTCAGGTCATGATCTCAGGGTCATGAGATCGAGCCCCAGTGGCAGACTCCATGCTCAGCAGGGAATCAGCTTCTCTCTTTCTCCCTCTCCCTCTGTCCCTCTGCATGTGCTCTCTCTCAAATAAATAAATAAATAAAACTTAAAAAAAAAAGAAGTAATGGACACACTGTCCAGAATACTCACTGCTTTTTCTCCAAGAGCTGATTTTAGGCTTATCCTCACTTTAATGCTTTGGTCAGCATCTGATTAAAGAGAAATCGTAGACT
The DNA here is from genome assembly GCF_009762305.2 of Zalophus californianus. Lineage (NCBI taxonomy): Eukaryota > Metazoa > Chordata > Mammalia > Carnivora > Otariidae > Zalophus > Zalophus californianus. The sequence goes on along the minus strand of NC_045612.1, from coordinate 117,466,593 downwards.
ATTGGTTACAGATGACAGATTGATCATGTGCATTTATTTCCTTCCCCTCCCAAGATCCCACCGAAGTGATAGTAAAGGAATTTTTTTAACAGGTATGAATACATACACTTTTGGAAAATGAGAAGTAACGGAGCCGGGCGGGAGGGGGGTAAGTGCATTCTCAAGGGTCAGAAAGCCATGGCCTAATGTGTATGCAGAGGCAGTACAGACCCCAAAAGTCCCAGAGAGTCCCGGAGAGGCTTGGGATTTGAGTATAGCTAGGGGTGGGAAGAAGATATCAGACTGAAAATAAGGGGAATGAAAGTTAAGGTATGGTTAAAGCCACTGTGGGGCACAGTTGACCCTCCTACCCCACATGCTCTTGCTTAGAAAGTCACTTGGAGTCTCTGCTGCAGCAAAACAAGAGGTGATCCAAGAAAGAAGGCATGGAATCCAGGAAGCAATGGGCTCAACCCAGGAAAGCAGCAAAAAGATGGATGACTCAGGATGAAAACTGTGGCCAGATGGAGATGGAAGAATGTAGGACTCTAAGAAGGAAGTCTTTAGGAAAAAATGAGGCTGAAAAGAATAGGTATGTTGGAATACCTGGAAAAGATAAATGCAACAATAATAGCAAATTAGACATTAAAGAAATAAGGCAGTAGAAACTCCGGGACAAACAAAGAGCCACATAGGAAAGGGTTTAAAATAGTGTATTACTTGGCTCTTCAGGCATTATGATATAAATACTGTTAATTTCTTATAAAAATATTAAAACATTATTGAGAGATGAGGAAGGGAGGTGGGAGAGTAGGCAGAAGTGCATCCTTAAAACTGACCAATAAAGAAATTGTATAAACAAAATGTTCAGAAATATGTGACTGCCAGAAAGAAGAGGTAATAGCATTAAAATTGATTTAAAAAATTGTCTTTGAAGAGCAGGATTTGAGTGCAGTGGGGTGGGGAGTGTTATACACTTTTATTTTTAAATATGGGGCTAATAAAGCAGACTTGAGAGAGAAAATGTGTGTGTGTGTGTGTGTGTGTGTGTGTGTGTGTGTGTGTGTAGTTTTCATCATGCTTGATACATAGTAGGTGCTTAACAAATGTGTTTCCTTCCCAATAAAATGGCAGCAGTCACCATAGCCAGTCAGAAGCAGGGTCTACACAGAGGGAAAATATATTCAGCTGTGTCATAGCTCCATGAGACGGGCCAGAGGAGACTAGGGGAAGCAGAAAGGGAGGCATTTGAAATGTGTCAACTCAGTGTACTCACATGGACTCCAGTCAGTGTTCCAACCCACAAAAGAATTCCTGTTTTGCTCTTTCAGCCAGGTAAACAAAGGATCAAAGTAGTTGAGCAGTGGTCTTACATCCATATTCTTTGCTCCTACAACACGATACAATGCTAAGGTCCAGGGTTTTGATCTTCCAAGTTTCAGCATTTGGCTACATGAAAAAAGGGGAGGGTGGGTTCAGGGCTTTTTGAGGAATTCCAGATGTACACATATTTACACTATGATCTATGGTTTCTCCTCTTTGGCTTAGCTAAGTTTGCTCCTGGCAGATAAGAAAATCAGGTGGGTTAATGGATGTATTCATCCTTCAATCCCTTTCCTTCTAACGACTATAAAGGGAGCTCTGTAGTTATGACATGGAGAGGAGATAGACTGTCCAGCCATCACATGGTCTAGGTTCCTGTGTGACCATAAAATAAACATTTAATTTGTGGATGAGAACATTTTGAGTTCAAAATTTTTCCTTTTAGAACAAGGAAATCAAATTTTATAGAAATTTCTTTTAAAAAAAGATTTTATTTATTTATTTGACAGAAAGACACAGCGAGAGAGGGAACACAAGCAGGGGGAGCAAGAGAGGGAGAAGCAGGCTTCCCACCGAGCAGGGAGCCCGATGCAGGGCTCAATCCCAGGACCCCGGGATCATGACCCGAGCCGAAGGCAGACGCTTAACGACTGAGCCACCCAGGGGCCCCTAGAAATTTCTTTTTAGAACAAGGAAATCTAGGCATGGAAATGAGTAATATTGGATAGCAGGAGAGGTTCAACATTTTGAAATATTCAACATCTTTGAAATATTTCTTTTTTGAATTTTTTTTTTTTTTAAGATTCACCTATTTATCTGAGAGAGAGAGAGTGGGAGGAGGGGCAGAGGGAGAGAATCTTTAAGCAGACTCCCTGTTGAACCTGAGCCCGAAGCAGGGCTCAACCCACTACCCTGAGATCACAACCCGAGCCAAAACCAAGAGTGGGACGCTCAACCGACTGAGCCACCCAGGTGCCCCTTGAAGTATTTCTTACAGCAGCGTCTGTCCGGCTTCGCTGGAATTGGAGATATCACATTTGTGTAGGGGACCTTCATGTTTAGCTATTTGACAAAGGGCTTCTTGAAACTGGAATTGATAAATGGTCCTTGTATAGTATCTGTAAAGTAGACAAACAAGAGAGCAGTCCCGTGTTTGGTTACTGTGCTAGACTCACAGATTGGGGCATATGTTTAAATGCTGAGGCTCTAGTAACCAAAGAGATACTAGTCCAACCTCTTTCTCCAGAAAGACCCAAATATGAGTCCTGCAGACTCATCATAACCTACTTGTATTTATGTATCAGCTGATTAAAAAGGCAGTATTGCTTTGTTAAATGTTAGTTCACATTTGTATTGTGCTTTCCATATTTATGGCCCTTTCATATAAATAATGCCAATTGATCCCTATGGCAGGCCAACAGTGTTATTTCCACCTTCCAAATAAAGAAACTGAGGTTCAGCAAACTCAAGATCTGGGGCTAATAGATGAAGAACATAGGTTTTTGGCCTTCAAGTTAAAAATACTCTATTACCATCACTCTGAGCACTGCCAGTAACAAGAAGACAAAGATAATTTTATTCCCCCCAAGGATTCTATAAATTCCTTCATGGTAGAGAAAAGATCTCACGTAAGTTTTATTGGACCCAATAAATCGTGTTGAGTTAAATTGAATTAAAATCGATGATCTGTTTTGAGGTTGTAGGGGGAAGGAGGGTAGAAAGAGAAAGAGAAATTACGGTCATCACTTCATAGATCCCTATTTCTTTGCCATTAGCACAGCTGTCCACAAACCCTGGGGGTTAAACAGTGAAAAGACAACTGTCATTTACCTGATGAATGAGTAATCATTAGCAACATGGAACAGAGATGCAGGGTCACAGTATGTTTCATCATGGGGCAAGGGTTCCACCACCCCGACTAAGTCTCGCCTTTGGGGAAAAAAGCAGATACGTTAGCCACGGGAGCTCATCATGGGAAAGTACAGTTAGAGGCAGTTAGCGTGGTTTTGTCAGCCAATGGCATTTTACTGGAACAAGTTGTCCGGGTGAAACAGAAACAGTGTAAAAAAATTATAGAATAGAGCCCTTCTGTAGTTATCTCTTCCTTTTTTAATTCATCCAGAATATACCACTGGAAAACAGCTGCAGCTTCAAAACACTAATTTAATAAAGTGCATCCCATGGCCAAAAATATACAGTGAAAATCTTAATAATCCCTCTTTGGCACCACATTCCATGTGTTCCTGGCAGACAGAATTTTGTAATATTGACATCTTATTCTTCAAAGCTAGCTGGAGTGCCCCCTCCTCTGTGGGGCCTGCCCCTAATCCCACCCGCCTGCCAGCACAGTGAGCCCCTCCAGCGCCCTTAGCCTTCCCTAGTTGTACTCTTTTGGCATTTCTCTCTCTGTTTTACAATTATTCATACACATCTTCCTCTTGGCCCTGGAGACTGGAGCTCCTAGAGGGCGGGGCTGTCTCAGTTACCCTTGTGGTTCCAGCGTCAAACGTGTTGCCAAAAGCTAAGGAAAGACTGCATGTACGTTTGTTGAACTAATGGAGTGATTAATGCATAATGAATGATTTTAAGGGTCTGGTACCATTTACCTTTCAAAATAAACCTTTAGAGGGGATCAAAAATTAATTCAATCAGAAAAAAACACAGGGAAACCATGTACTTGGCATTATTTAAACTTCAGACATTTGTCCTTTCTGATTGTGGGATCATTAGAGACAAATTCAGTAATACTCAAATGCTAGGAACAGTTATTTTCACTGCTGTCTCCTTCCTCCCAAGTAGAATTTATGTCAACAGAGAATCTTGGCAGAACAGTGGCACTGACTTAAATTCATGGATACAGGGCTGAATGTTATATAGGTAGATCTTCATCACAAAAAGGAAAAATAAGAAAAACAAAGGAAAATAATTGACAGGAGTCTGACTAATAGAGGGAGGGGAAAAGACTCTTCCTTCCTTCCTTCCTTCCTTCCTTCCTTCCTTCCTTCCTTCCTTCCTTCCTTCCTCCCTCCCTCCCTCCCTCCCTCCCTCCCTTCCTTCCTTCCTTTCTTCCTTCCTGTCTTCTTTTATAATTCTTTCATCCCAAACCCATTTATTTCATACCTGTGTGTCCCAGGCATGAAGAATGTAGTGCTGAAACTATTGAAAGTGTCACCATCTGTTGCCCAAAAGGGCCAGCCTCTCACTAGCCTGGAATTCTCTGTTTCCCTCTACATACATCTGGCTAACTCTCACCTCTCTCTCAGAGCTTAATTTGGATGCTTCTCCTCATCTGACCCACCACATTGGGCTTTCGATCTTGCCTTGGATGCTCGTGGATCCCCATACACTCCCATAACAGAACACATTGCCATGGTTTCATTTTCCACATCCCTCCATAGACTAAAAGTTCTTTGAAGTCAAGGAAAACATCTGAAATGATCAGCATTGGATTCCCAGTGCTTTGCCTAAAATATCACAGTTTAATGGGTGACCCAGCACTTAAGAAGATAGACCATGAGAAGTTGTGTCATCGGATCCTGCTTGGGGAAGGCGGAACCAAGGACATATTATCTGAGGAGATAGCACCCAAATGAAGACTTGAAAAATAAAAAGGAGGCAGTGTGTGCATGCATGCGTGCATGTTTGTGTGTGTGTGTGTGTGTGTGTGTGTGTGTGTGTGTGTGTGTGTGTGTACACAGGCCAGGAAAATGCCTTTAGATAAGTGGTAAACTCATGAGACAAAACATTTTGCTGATTCCATATTCATTGACTTACTTCATCTCCCACCATTTTTTCATCCACTGCTCTTTGGGAATTTCACCCTTAAAGACCATCCATCTCCACTTTTCTAACATGTAAGTAAACGGTAGAGTTCCAACAATTGTAAGTGCTTGTTTGAATAGGAAGTTTATGTCTGTTTCTGAAAGTAACATGGAAAAGGATAAATATTAACATGAGGACGACAGTGGATGTGTTGTATTAATTTCCCAATCTCAAGATATTATTCCTCAAGATATACTTACAGTAAGGATGATTACGTGGGAAATACTGACAATGGACATAATAATATGTATCTATTCATTTTCTTAGCTAAGGGACTTCGAGGAGGGTGAAGACTTGGAAAGAACAGGTAAAATGAATCGGCAAGTAACCGCTAATCCTCATCTTTTCATTAGTGTCAATTGCCTTCCTTAAATACCTCTTATCAGAGCCAATTAGGGCTATTTCGTCTACTGTCATACTATTTATTTTTGTAAGCTCCATGAGGGCGGTGACTGCAAATGTCTCATTCAAGACTGTACACCTAACCTGGTGTCTCCTACATGACACCCTCTCTGAGTCTTTGTTAAAAAACAAATTTTAAACAGATGTGGCCAAAAGCCAGCAAACCAGGGAGGAAAAACACAAGCAAAAAAGAGCCTCCCCAGAAGACACTATCCACTGGGTAATCAGAAGTACAGTACACTTGAAATGTACTGACATCTTCTTCACCTCAGTTTAAAATGCTTTAACACAATTATGTGATCTCATCTATCCTTTATTTAGTGATGTAAAAAAGCAGTAGAGCTCATCCCTTGTGTACTAGGGAAGCTCAACGAACTGTAAGCAGGGGGATACCTCTAGTGTTGAGAAAAATGCCTTGCACATAGTATATGCTCAAGTAAATAGTTTTGGAAGAAGAAAGGAGGCAAGGAAAGGGGAGGAGGGAGGGAGGGAGAGAAGGAAGGAAGGGGTTCATTTGACATCATTCACAGATCAGGGGCAGAGCCAAGGAAGGAAACAAGAATTTTTCAAACCAGTTGTTTAACCATGTCTAGTACTATCCTAGTGATTCAATCATCTTTGCCTGCTGTCAGGGAATATTTAAAAAAGTGATAAAAACAACTAATTGTCTGTTAATTGACTCAAGAATTATATTTTAAAATTAGGCAACAGATGTGGTTGCCGTGAACTCCCTTTCCTTTGTTGCTCCCTTCATGGGAGGATGCTGTTACTCATCTATTACCCACTGGGTCTATGCTTACAGTAACTTTTTCAGACATGATGAAGACTTTACACTGACCTACTCCCAGGCCTTCATGAGATCACCAAAGTCTGGAACCAGAAACAAGCAGTGAATTGCCCCCACAAGGATGGAGCTCATGACCTTGACCTCACTGACCAAACGTTCCAGCCAGTGGAGCTGATGTTTTGAACCACATAACTAAAACAAGGGGAGAGAAATATACAGAAGAGAACATATTTGGCTCTAAGTATCCTCCTTTTACAAGGAAGAATCAAACGTCATGGCATCTTCACCGAAGAATCTGGATCTCGCGAACATTCGTCATGTGCCATCAAGTCCCAGCCCCCCAAAGAGAAACAGGCTGCCTTGGGCAAAGATGTTGACGGATAGTATGGATCTGAGGGGATGTCACAGGGGCAAATTCATGCTTCAGCTGGATGAAGAAAACGTTTCAGTCCCATCCAATCTTGATATTTCACCACCCATTCTTTAAGAACTCTCAAGTTTCAAGTCACACTTTGTTTTGTATAATATTATGGGAAAAGCTTTAGATTAGGGCTCTGGTTTAGGTTCTGCTATGTTGCTTTTTGACCTTGGACTAGTTACTTTTCCTCTCTTGTCTTCAGTTTGCTGCCTCTGTAAAATAGTTTTTAGAATGTTCCACCTCTCACATTTTGGGAGGTTTTTACCTAGAACCAGGGGGATCTAGTCAGAACTCTAATATTAATTAGCTGGGTGACCTTGGATAAGCCATTTCAGTTCTGTGGGCCTGTTTTAGCAACTTTTATTCCCTGTTAGATGTTTCTTAAAGTTCCAAGACCATTCAGTCAGCTCTCTTATGCCTTTTTCTTTTTTTCTTTTTTTCTAAAGACTTTATTTATTGGGGTGCCTGAGTGGGTCAGTCGGTTAAGCGGCTGCCTTCAGCTCAGGCCATGATCCCAGACTCCTGGGATCAAGCCCCGTGTCCTGGGATCAAGCCCCGCGTCGGGCTCCCTTCTCGACGGGAGAGTCTGCTTCTCCCTCTCCCTCTGCCTGCTCTGTCCACTTGTGCTCTCTCTCTCTCTGTCAGAAAAAAGATTTTATTCATTTATTTGACAGAGAGAGAGAGCATGAGCATGGGGAGTGGGAGAGGGAGAAGCAGGCTCCCCACTGAGGAGGGAGTCTGACATGGAGCGCCATCCGGATCATGACCTGAGCTGAAGGCAGACACTTAACCAACTGAGCTGCCCAGGCGCCCCTTGTTATGATATATTCCTTAAAAAATGTTTTTACCAGTAGCAATTCCCAGTTACCCATAAATATCATATACTTTATGTGGCAAAAATTAAATATATCCCACATGTGGTAATAAATGCCTTTGCCCACAACTAACTAAAGAATCCCCAAAACAAGCCATGAAGAAAAATGTCCATACCATTGTCTTCAGAAAAACCAGGTGGCAAAAGACCAATGGTTTTCAAATGCTTGGGTGTAGCTGCAGAAAGTGACATGATTTCCCCAACAGCTTCATGGAACCCTTCATTAGCTCCATTTCTTAGCAGGAAGGGTTGTGTGGCATATGCCATGTCATACTGGATGTGTCCCATCTCATGATGGGCTGTCAGGAAGTCATCCATCGTCACCTTTGTGCACATCTTGATCCTGCACAAAAACGGGCAAGATTAAAATGAGATCTCAATGAATTTGATTTAATCATCACAGTAAGAGCAGTATAGGATTTTGATAGCATGGTTCATCATTCCAAGATTTGTTCACCGATGAATCTTGAGAACTTACCTTTTATGTCCTAGAAACGGTACAAGGTGCTCAATATAAAGCGATGGGCAGGGCTGAATCCTATTGCTCACAAACTAATAGAAAGATAAGCAGAGTCTTCTACTACAAAAACTCTCAGGTAAGTACTCTGTAAGTGATCAGTAGACATGGCTTTGGGCATAACAACAAGTGAATGCAGGCACAGTCTCCTAGAAGCACCGGGAAGGGCATAACTGAGGACGCAATGAGCAAGCCGGACCTTGATCAACATGTAGAAGTTTGCCGGGCAGATGGCGGGGAGGGACAAGACGTTGACATTCCCGGAAGTGCTCAGTGAAAAAGGCTTGAGAAAAGGGTGTAGCATTCAGGACACAGCAGGCGGTTTGGTAGAGCCAAGATAGAGAAGTAGGAGGAGAAGGGGCTGGAAATTGATATTCGGGAGTCATTAGCATTGTAAGTCAGGGAGTCGATGTGATGGCCCATGAAGCAGGCATAGAATGGCAAGGAAAGAGGGCCAAAAACAGAGCCCTAGGAGGTCCCAGTACGTACGGAGTGGAGAAAGATGATTCAGAGAAGATGGAGGGAGAGCGAGAGAGAGAGAGAGAGAGAGAGAGAGAGGAGTCAAAGAAGTCCAGAAGAGCATGACAATGCAGAAGCCAATGAAAAATAGCATTTCGAAGAAAACTTGTAAACACCGTCTAAGGCTGCAGTGGCCCAATTCAATAAGGACTGCATTCGGCAATTGACAGTGGTCCTGTTCAGCTTGGCAAGAGCAGTTCCATTCCGGTGAATGCAGGGGGCATATTTCAGTAGGTTCCCAAATTAATTTTCTTTCCCCTCTGACCATGTCATCCCCCTGATAAATACCCTGTAAGTCTCCCCCAGTGCTCAAGAAGAAACTCAGCTTCCTTGATACAGCCCAGGTAAGACCTGCCTTTCTAACCTGGTTTTTCTCTATTCTCTTTTGAAACAATCACAAGAAAAGCTATTGTGTGTTTAGTGTCTACAGTACCTAAGAGACTGGGCTAGGAAACTTACGTGTATTCCCTCATTTTTAAGGCTCTCTCTAGTATGGGAGTCAGTGAAGTGTTTTGATAAATGAGGCTTTGTTGGAACACAGGCGCCATTTGTTTACGTATGGTACGTGGCTGCTTTGATGCCACACGGGCAGAACTGAATCGTTGCAGCAGAGACCTGCAAAGCCTGGACTATTTACTATCCGGCCCTTTACAGAACAGGACTGTCAGGCCCTACTCTAGTGGACGCTGCTGGGGGCCTGCCCAGACCAGCTCTCCCAGGCAGATCCACCCATCCCCCATCTGACTGCATCATAGCCCTTAAAAGCCAACAGCTGCTTCCTTGTGCACTGCCTTTGGCTAAGTGAGAGGTGCCTCAACCAGGAGAGTGTGTCCTCCCACACTCTGGGGCAGGCCGCAGCCAGTGACTAACTAATGTGGGGATACAAAAGGCCAGTCCTTTTTTCTCAAGGTGTGACCAACCGTGGTACAAATCGGGGTCCAGAGAGCCCTGTGGGATCAGGCTGAGGCCAAGTCTCCAACAGAGGCCACATCCTTACTTAACTCTTTCCCCTGCCCACCCCCCTTCCCTCACCCCCTTTTGCCTGACATCTGTCCCTCAATGAAGCATTTGTACCAGAATCTTCTTCTCAACCTGGGGAACCCAACCTAAGACACTCACAAAGCTGCTACCTGGGGATTACCACTCCCTTTTAGAGATAAGAAAAATGAAACCCAAGAAGGTTAAATACCTTGCCCAATGCTATCTAGTCATTAAGTGACACACCTGGGATTCGAAAGCCGGTGCTCATCCTGCTGTATCACAGACCCTTCTTCACATGACTTTTATTCTAGCCTAACTTGCTGGTTCTGGCACACAATGCCAGGCCCTGCCTCTCTGCATTTGATCCTGCTTTTCTCCCAGCCCTGTCTGTCCAAACCCTTCTCGTCTTTCAAGCCTAATTCAAATGTCACCTGAAAAGCCCTGTCTGAGCCTACATCCTATTCCGGGTGTAGTCAGTTCTCTTCCAATTCCCTGTAGAGTGTTCTCTGTGGTTCTCTTCTAACACATACCACCTTCTCTCTTTTATCGCAGCTTATTTATTCACCTGTCCTGTCTCACTCATAAGAGGGAAACATGGAGGGGAAGAACAATGCCTGATCCACCCAGCCATCTTCCATAAATCTTAGCACCAAATCTTTCTCACGGGGACACCACCCTTCCCATGACCAGGCAAATCTAATGGGTGCATATTATTTCAAATGAGGCAGACAGGCTAAAGTTCAAGTTAGGGCCTGCTGACAATCCCCTTTTCCTGGAAAAGGCCAGATGTGCTCTCGTGGACTCCTGAGTCCTCATTTAAGGAGAGTTCACACATCTCTTCTGTGCTCAGAGAAGCAGAGAAGAAGTCCAAATCCATACTCATTCCTGCCTCCATTGTCTCCCAGTTTAGTATCAGCTTTGTAAGGATCATCCTCACTACCTGAAGTCATGCTTCCCTAGGTCCCAAGCTGTGGGGTGGCAGACCACTTTCCGGCTGTCGCCTGGCTCTGTTAGCATGGAGTTGTCCCAGAATCCTTGAGTCATGTTGGGAAGGCCAACAGACACAAAGAATTTCTCAGCCTCCTCGAATATCCTCCTTGCATCCCAGCTCTGAAAGAAAAAAAAAAAAAAAAGAACAGCATTTCATTCTAGCATTAAAATAACAGCATTCTTTCTGTCGGCTATGTACAGAGGCATAACCTTTCTGGAAGGCAATTTGGCGACATGTACGGACATGTCAAGCTTTCAAAGTGTTTACACTCTTTGTCTCAGTAATCCGGTCTCTAGGGAACTAACCTAGGAAATTCTCGGAAGTTAGGTCAAAGAATTAAAGTGGGTTTTTTTGTTTATTATTTTTAAATATTGAAACATATTTGACACATCACATTGTGTAAATTTAAGGTATACAACATGTAAAATGATTTTTAATAGAGAAAAAAAGTGGAAGCCACCACCAGAATGATTAAATACATAATGATGTCTTCGTGGAACGGAAAATCTAAATAAATTCAATTCATAAAGACTTTTTATTGATGTTTTTTGTAATTTAATATTAAGTGAAAAAGTAGAATATATAAACCACTTATATAATGTGATATTAATGAGGAAATACACGAAAAATTAACAGTAGACTGTGTGAGATTATGTGTGATGTTTTTGTTTTTATGCTTTATATTCCAAGTATAAGCAAACAACAATGACCTTCTCTTTCCTAAAAAACTATTCAACTCAAGCCAACAATCCTTGACCAAGCTCCTTCAAGGGGGGAGGCCCTGGTGTTAGGCTCAGTGGAAGACACAAACCATAAGGTGCAGACAAAGTCATGGACTTTTGGAACCCAAAAGGCCTGTGTGAGACCCAGTAGCCAGTAAGTAGCTGGGCCTTGGCTTCATAGTCCGTATGGGAATCTAAAGTTTCAGAATGTTCTGGAACCGGAGAGGGGCAGCAGTAGGTGTCTGCCATCCAGCAAACTCTTCTGGGAGCTGATCAGGGCTTCTTTGGGGAAAAGGCCCACAAAGCTAAGTTTGTGCAGGTGGCAGATAATTCATGAATCACTTCTGGTGACACAGAAAACTTCCTCTGATCTCAAAGACCAGTCAAGTCTGGTTTTTCTCCTCTATCGCCTCAGGGATATGAAACAGGATATGACACTGGGGATGTTTTTTATTATTGCCCTTTAAAGGCAATATTGGTATTAGTAGGTATGGCATTCTCAAGCAGAAAGAATGTCTGTATACCAAAACAGCGCAGGCTAGTAAGCACAGTTAACGTCTGTTAAACGCAGAAGGAACGAATGGAAAACGAGACTGGAAATATTAGGAGTTTTGAGGTCAAACCTTCGTTGCCACTGATCGTCTTTGTGACTTTGGGCAAGACATTTACCCGGGCCTCAGTTTCCTCATCTACAACACGGATCCATCACCATCCCCATCCTGACAGTCTCGTAAGCGTGTTGTCAAGACGACCTTAGGAGAGATGGTGCGTGTACCAACACTGGAGACAGGCTGAGGAGCTATGTGCAGATGAACTTCTGCTGCTCCTCAACTGTGAAACCAGGCCGAGCACAGCTTCGGGAGTTTGGAGGCCCTTGCAGCTTCACATTTTTATTTTGCTGTGACCTTTTCCCAGGAGCATGTTATATATGTGAAGATGTTCACTGCATGGCTGCTTATAGGAAAGGAAATCATGGTGCAACTCTCTGAAGACATTTTATACAGCCAAGAGAAGTATGACCGTACATTGTACCCGAAAAATGTAGACTATCAGCTGAATAAAGAAAAACATATAATTATGATATGACTTCACCCATGGTAGGGAACATGGTGAATTTTAAATAATTACGCAAGGATGGTAACAAAAAGTAATCTAAAAATTATTTTAAAGACTCCTATAGTATTTTTAACAATAATGATTTTTTAAAAATCTTCTAATGATATCATTTTTTCTGTTCGTAGAGACTACAGACTGATTACTTAGCAGCGACTAACTCTGGAAAGAGTAATGCCAACCAGTCGATAATTCCACATCTTCCTGCTTGATGGAAAACTCAGGTCATCTCCATTTTTAATATCTCTCAGCAAGATCAATACCATACTTATCATTCAAAGTACTTGATGTCACTGACATTGTAAATTACTTTTCCATGAAAAGAGAGCTACATCAGAAATATATTATTTTTTTAAGATTTTATTTATTTGAGAGAGAGAGAGTGTGTGTGTGCACAAGCACCAGCGTGGAAAGGGCCAGAAGGCAACGGAGAGGGAGGAGGAAAGAATCTCAAACAGACTCTGTGCTGAGCACGGACCTGGGACTCGATCTCACGACCCTGAGATCATGACCTGAGCTGAAACCAAGAGTCGGATGCTTAACCCACTGAGTCACACAGGCCCCCCCCAAGAAATACATTTAAATTAGTTTAACATTTTTTTATTTACATGGTTTTACATGCAAAAGATAAGGAAAGAAGAGTGGCAGAAAAAGAAATGAAGTCGAGGATTTAGATTTGGTTTTTAAGGCCTCTTCCTACCTGGTTCACCATTGTATCAGTAACATCTATGTTTGGTTTCTGTCCGAAGGGGACTGTCAGAGGGTACAGGTTTGTCCAAAATCTACCCCACATATCGCCTATTTAAAAAAAAAAAAAAAAGATTTTGTTAATACATAGCAAAGGCAGCAGAAGCATAGACCCGATTTTACACAGTGCCTAAGTGAGGATCGGTAAATAGGCCATACAGTATTCTAAATTTAATCTAGTTTCTTTTCATTACCTCCTTTTCTGTTCTCTTATTTACAATTTTCAACACTCCCTTCTTTTACTATCTCCTCTAAAAGGTTAAAATGGCTGGAGATTATCCCTGTTTCTCCCATTTTGAATTACAATTCAAAGGCACAGTTTATTAAATATATGGAACATCATAGCTACTATAGATTAGAAACAGATTGATATAGTCTACCATCCATGGAACGGAATATTGCCAATTAGACTATTAGTAATTCCTAATATTGGACTCAAGAGAGATCATATAGGATCACCATCCAGGAATCTCTACTAACTAGTAACAAAGTTCCACCTTTATCAGTATACCAAAGTAATACACTTAACTGGGTAATTTTTCAAGCATCTCAAACAAATGCTAAATTGGATTCCAAGGCCAGAGACCCTAAAAGGCAAGATGGATCTAGAAAAAGTCGATCTAATAGCAAGACCAGAATGTTGGCACCAAAGGAACGGGGCAACATAACTACATGAAGAATATTCCAATGAACTCATGTTTTAAACAATAAAATTCAGTAGAGGTAAGGCCTAACAGAGGCCTATGCTTAAATTTTATTTATTTATTTTTAAAGATTTTATTTATTTATTTGAGAGAGAATGAGCACAAGCAGGGAGGAGGGGCAGAGGGAAAAGGAGAAGCAGACTCCTCACTGAGCAGGGAGCCCTGGGATCATGACCTGAGCCGAAGGCAGACACTTAACTGACTGAGTGCCCCTCTGCTTAAATTTTAAAGAAAGATGTATCCACTATAAAAATATGTGATAAATGACTTCAGGCTGAAACATAGCCTACATGTAAAAGACCAAAAGGGACCCAAGAAACAGTGTGACATGGCTTCCAAAACACAAATGTGATCTTAAGGTAAATAAATAGAATTATAGTGTCTAGAACAAAGGAAGGCATGGTACCATTTTTGCTCTATATTGGCCAAACCTCATCTGGAGTAATGATTCGGTTCTGAGCATGATTTTGAAGAGAGACATCAACAAAGCCTAGCTTGTCCAAAGGAGAACAATTAGAAAATTGAGATTTTAAGGAATGGCTAAAAATCCGTGTAGAAAGAAATCCTTCTTTCACTGGAAAGAAGCAAAGAGGGTATACATGATGGTAACAATAATACCCTCTGAAATATATTGATTACATACTCTTGTGCCAGGTACTATGCTGTGCCTTATACAATGGTTGCTTAAAAGATCCAGAAGGCCATTTTATAGAAGAAGAATGGACATATTCTGGGTAACCTCATATCATGGAATTAGATGTAATGAATGCAAGGCATTAGAGGGGTGTTGATTCAGTCCCACATAAGGTAGAACTTGCTTATAATTGGTGCCACATAGCGATAGATTAGCCTACCTTGGAAGGAAGAAAGAGCCACATCACACCAGATAGGTTTAAGCAGAAACTGGATTACTAAAGAATGCCTACCAAAGACATTGTAGAGAGTATTTGTGTATTGCCTTGGAGTAAAAGTCTCCACAGGTCCTTTGTCCATATTCCTCTCCTGCTGAGAGAGAGCTTTGGCTCTTGAGAAGAATTAGCCACCAGCAACCTAGCTTGGTAGGAATGCTATGTACGCATGACAGGAACATTCCAAACACGTATATCTTATTTGGCCTCAGCTTCTAGGGAGTGGTAGAGGGGAAGGAAGGATGGCCACTCTCTGGAAGGGAATTAGGCAATTCAGTAAAGGGCCTCAGGTCTTTCATGGTCTATAAAGGCTCTGTGGCAGGATAGAAAGTTCTTGGAAGATTGAGTCTCCTCTTAAGCTAGGCATTTGTCTTCAGGGCAAAGACTTCATTCAAAACCCATATAATTCCAAAGCACATACTTTGCAGTGAAAGTAATTGGTGCAGTTTAGAATAAACTTATGAAACTTTCACTCAAGCTATACCTTAATTCTAGAAAGCCTTTCTCTCACCCCTGACCACCCCCAGACTACCAAGCTTCATTCCTCTGACAATATGATACTAAAATGCCAAACTCCACCTCAAGAACTTAGCCAGTCAACTTAAATTATAAAACTTATTTTCCCCATTTCCACTCTCACTTGAACTTGGAGTTCTTTCTCTAGTTATCTTAAATAACCCCTTTATCCTTTGGACTGTGGCCAGCATAATAACCCTTTATGTGTAAAATAAAGTAATGCAATAAAGAACAATTTTAAATGGCTTCTATGTTGAAGAAAGTGCTGGCAAAATGTGATTTCAATAATGTTACTAACTTCATTCACAAAATTTTCCAAGTTTTATGTTGGGCTTCATTCAAAACAAAACAAAACAAAAACCTTTATTGGTGGAAACAACAGAGAACAAACTACACAAAGAGTTCCTGGAGTTTCTTACCAAGCAAATGGGCCGGAAGGCATCCAGTTGGGCTGATATGGGAAGGGTAGGTGTCCATCAGCTTTGCCCTCACATAAGCATGAAGATGTTCATACAATGGTTGAATCTGAAAAGCCCAGGAAGAAAATTTAAGACCAAGAGTAGTCTACTCCAATTTCCAATCCCCAACACTAAAGATAGGAGCCTCTTTAGACAAGTAGAATTTCCCTAAATTCTAATTTCTTCTCCTCTCAAATACTCTGGAGAGTTTGAAAGCATCTCTTCTTCCCAGATATTAACGATGACTAGCTTTACTGCATAAAACAATTAACACACCTGGAGGAATACAGGTCCCAAAATGAAAGCAGATGCAAAAAATATTCATTTTAAAGATGTTACCTACTTCCTTTGTCTTTAAATTGAAGTACATTTACATCCCATAAAATTCGCCCATTTTTAAATGTACAGTTTCATGAGTTTTAGTAAATTTATACTGTTGGACAACCTTCACTACCACCCACTTTTGCAATATTTCCAACACCTCAAAAACTCCTCTTGTCTCCATTTGCAATCAATTCCAGTCCCACCCCCAGCCCCAGGTCATCACTGAACTGATTTCTATTTCTACAATTTTGTCTATCCTGGAAATTTCACATAAATGAAATCATAAAGTGTGTGACCTTTTGTCTGGCTTTATTCACTCAGCCTGATTTTTAGGTTCATCCATGTTACTGATGTATCAGTAGTTCATTCTTTTTATTACTGAGTAGTGTTTCACTGTATGAATACATCCGAGTTTGCTTCATTTAGTATCTCATGGATAGAACTCACCAGTTGAAGGACAGCTAGTTTGTTCCCAGTTTGGGGCTATTATGAATAATGCTTCTATGAACTTGCACGTGTAAGTCTTTGTATGGACCTATATTTTCATTTCTCTCATATAGACACCTAAGAGTGGGATACCTTAGTCATATGATAAATGCGTGTTTAACTTGTTAAGAAACCACCAAACCGCTTTCCCCAGCAGCTGCGCCATTTTGCATTTCTGTCGGCAGTGTCTCCACACCCACACCAGCACCTGCTATGCCAGTCTTTTTGAACCAAAACCATTCTGGCGTGTGTGTGGTGAGTTGTTTTGTTTTTGTTTTTGTTTTTAAGATTATTTATTTATTTATTTGAGAGAGACAGAGCATGAGCGGCTGCGGGGGGGGGGGGGGGCAGAGGGAGAGGGAGAAGCAGGCTTCCCGCTGAGCGGGGAGCCCGATGCGGGGCTCCATCCCGCGACCCTGGGATCATAAGCTGAGCCGAAGGCAGACGCTTAACGACTGAGCCACCCAGGCGCCCCTCTCCAACTTCCATTTTTGATGGCTCTGCCTAACTAAGGCTATGACAGAGTCGGTCTACATAAGAAGTTTGAAGGCACAGGGATAAGCGGGAGATGTGGGAATCAAAATGAAGAAACAGGGAGACACTGAGAAGTGTCCATGGGATACTCTCCCTTCCTTATAAAGACTTCCTTAGTCGAAGGTAAGGAAACAACAGTATCAGTTGTCCTGAGGAAGGAAGCAAAACCTACAGCTCTGCCAACAAAGTAAGACAGTGTGGGTCCCAGGTAGTTCACGAAGACTATTCCTACTTATAATCTAAAAGACCATTCCTCCCTGTGATCTTTCCTTCTTATAATCTTGCTCTTGGTAATTGCTGGTGAGTTCAGTGGCTGAAATGGGGAGGAAAGCAGAGCAGTTCTGATCATCCATAGGGGTTGCCCTATTATTCCTTAAAATCCTTTCAAGCTCTAATATTCCATAACTCTGAGGCCTGGGAATGGCTGACGAGTGTGTAAGAACAAGCCAGAATGCTTCTGGTCATTGCCCCTTCCTCCCGTGCACTGCCCTACATCGGTTCCCTGGTTACCTGGGTGAAGGTCTGTTCCACATCTTTAATCAACTGGTCACGGCTATAGTTATAGCCATTTGTCCACTCCTCTTCATAATCTCCTCTCCAATAATCCCCATAGTCCTCATAATCTGTTTTTTAAAAGGAGAAGTAAGAGAACGTAAGGGAAAGAAAGAGATGAGGCGCTTGTATACATCAAATAACCTTGCCGGGAGGTTAAAAAAATCCAAAGATCTGTCACATTTTTACTGCCCTTCTAAGTGATAGGGCCATATCCCTCAAAGGGATGAAATGAATAATAACGCTAGCTAGTGTCTGTGGAGCACTTGCTCTCTGCCAGAAATTTTAACGCATTATCTCATCTAATAAGCACAAAAAGTCTACAAGATTGACATTATTAAAGTCCCCACCATGCAGATTAGCAGGCTGTTCTTAGACAGTGAAATCATTTGTCCAGGGTTACCGCACTGGTACGGGGCAGAGGCACACTGCGAGGCCCCTAACCCTCGGTCTCTACCCTCTCCAGACTTCAGTTTGTATCTTTGGCTTTCCACCATGTGATTGGATTTGAGTTTTTAAATTCTCCTTTTGTTCAGGGCCTTATATTTTCACATCTAACTCATCTTAGACTTTGCCGCAGGGGGCCTGTGTTTGTTTGCAAATTACATGTCGGCACAAAACATCTCTCTGTGCTTCGTGTAGTATCTCGGCATCAGCAAACACAAGCTTGCATTAGGATGTTAGCCAATAACGTTTGCAAATGTGTTCTGAAAATTTTTACTTTTACATGCACATTGGCAATGGATGATCAGAAAGAAGAGAGAAAGACCTCTTTGGACGGAAGGATATGGTGATGAGCTACTGTCTCCAGTTTGCCTGTGGCTTGAGAATATCAGTTTAAGTGGCGGTGAAAGACATTTAGAAACAACAGATGAAAAAAAATTCTTCCTTACTCAACCCCAGGGGGCAGTGAATCACCAAAGCATAAAGTTACTCATAATGCCATAGCTTCAGCTCATTATTCAGGCAGGAGAATAAGTTAGGAGATATGGAAATTCTGCCCCATGTTGAGAGTTTTATGACCACACGATCTGAGTTATAATTACAACTGCAGAACAGAATGGATTTCCAGCCTAAATTAATCTGATTCTGTTTTCTTTCTGGGACACCATCTTGAGTTAAACACACAAATGGCCTTTGAGAATAAACTGTGGCCAGATAGGCGTTTAGGTGAGAGACAGTGTCTCTGTCTCCCATCCTGTCTAAGAACCAGAATCCCTACTCAATCCCCAGGCTACCTCAGGTCCCTGATACATTCCCAGACAACTGATTTGTTTGACACCCTGCAGTTCAGTCTCATTTCTGAACTCTCTAAACTGTAGAATGTCAGTGCACCATTCCTTATTCCCTAGTAGTTGCTTCTTTGAGACACATAACCGGAATTTGTTCAGCAGATGATCATTAATTTAGGGATACTTCTTCTATCAAAGGGCAGCCTTGGTAATTCATGAGAAATAGCCCACAGCGCCATAGAGGGCTTCAGGACCTCTTTAGACCAGCAAACTTACTGTTGGCTCTTGCCATCTCATTTTTCAGGGCCACGTACTCTTCATATAATGGCCTCAGCTGCTTGCCAACCTCAGACCTCCAGCCTTCCCAGGCCCAGAGCCTCTCGTTGTAGTCTCTGCTGTTTGCCATTATGTCATCCAAACCTGTCATTGCAAAGCACCCAATAGGAAATAAACATGCATTTGTAATATCTTTATTCGCAAACAATTGTATGAGCTTTAAATAATTAAAAGTAAGGCTGGCAGACATCAAGGTCATAAGGTTATTAAATGAAATCTCATGATTTATCAATTTCTTCATCCTTGTTATAGTTTCAAAATATTACTGCAGAGAAAATAAACCATTGAAATCATTTAGCTACTAACTTAATTAAATTCCTTGGAATGTGACAAAATTTACCATGAAGTTTTGTTATAAGTTAAAAGTTCATCTATATGTTGAAACACCTATCTGGAATCTTATCATCTTTGGATTATCCATTTGAAAGGCACAATGTTATCATCCAGTGCCAATCTCAGTTTTAAAACTTAGAGTGAAAAGGGGTGCCTGGCTCAGTCAGGTAAGCATTAAGCATCCACCTCTTGATTTCGGCTCAGGTCATGATGTTGGGGTCATGGGATCGAGCCCCGTGTAGGGCTCTGGGCTGAGCACGGAGTCTGCTTGAGATTCTCCCTCTCTCTTGCTGCCCCAAACCCCATGCACAGGCACATGCTCTCTCTCTCTCTCTCTCCCTCAAGTAAACAAATAAAATCCTTAAAACTTAGAGTAAAAAAATTAAATTTCATAATCATTGCTCAAAATTTATAACCTACCTGGTTCAAGTAATAAGCACTCCTGTGGATTATTTGGGTTACAAGCTTTTCCAGTACTGTAGATAGTGCTCATTGCATTTAGGATTGTGTTCAACTGCAAATTAAACATAATAAACAATGTTTAAACTGGGAAATGTGCTGTATGGAATGCTAAGGTAAAGATGTCCTTTCGGCCATGTGATTTTTTTATGCCCTCAAAATATAGCAGTTCCCATCTTTGCCAAGAATCCTCCTTTATGTAGGGTAGGAATATCTCTGTTAAATTCCCCTGTATTAACTAACGCAGAAACTTAGATAGACACACATAATAAATATATGTAGAGTGACTGAAATAAACAAATCTACCAAAATTCTGGGGACGGTGCTCAGGTACACATGCATGGAGACGGGCATTTGTTGTCTTGTCCAGCATTCTCTGAGTACACATTTACTGAACATCTACTATGTCCTACACTCGGATAACTCTGACATGAACAAGTCACTGGTCCTCAAGTCATGGGACAGTGGGACAGCCGTGAAATCAATAATTACATAGCCCAAGTGATAAGTGATATAACTGTCATGAAAAAGTGATGTGGCAGCCTGGCAGGGAGCAGATAAATGAAGAACTTGGAGATTCAGGGATGGCTTCAGAGAGGAGGGGACATTAGCGCTGTGTCTTGAAAGAGAGGTAGGAATTAGCCAAGTAGAAAAAGGAGAGAGAAGGCAGAGGCTAAAAGGTGGATGGAGGTTGGGAAAGAGCAGGCATTTTCCAGAAGTGATGACACGTTGAAGGAAACTGGCATAGTGATGCTGACTGAGGGAAGTGGGGGATGTAAGTATGGAGAGGTCAGCAGGAGCCAGGTCGTGAGGGGCCATCTGTGACACACTAAAGAGTTTAAACTTTACCCTGTAGGTAAAGGAGAGTAAAGGTAGTAGAGTTAAGCAGTGCTACTCAAAGTATGGTCTGTGGACCAGTGGAAGACAGTAAATGGTTTGTTTCTATTCTGTGATAAGTACAGGAATCAAGAGAATAAATGTTTTTGTTAAAGAGAATAAATGTTTATAAACTTTTAAAAACCGTTTGATATTTCCATGACATCTAGGCATGAGAGCAATGAAGTAAACCAAGTATTGATCTGCAATGGATTGGTAATAAAAGAAGAAAGGGAATAAGAGAGGGAGAAAAGGAGGGAGGGAGGGGGGAAGGGAAGGGTAGGCTAGGGAACGGAAAGGAAGGGAAGGGAAGGGGAGGGGAGGGGAGGAAATGGTTCTCTTCCACATTTGATTTAAGAAGCACTGCATGGAAGACTCCGTTTCCCTTCTCCTGTTCCCTCTTCCATTATGCTTTCACTCTGCTACAAGAGTCATTATCCTAGAACATGAAATAGATCCCATGCTTAAAACTTCAACAAGATCCCATAGTCCAAAGGAATCAATCCAAATTCCTTACCATGGCACAAAATTCCTCATGGTCTCTTTGTCTACCTGCTTTTTCAATCTCTCCTCCTTCCTCTCCATCGAACTCATGCATCCTTGAGTCTCCTCTCTTCCCAAACACTCCAAGCTTTTACAGGCATTTCAGCGGTTTTCAACTTTAGCTGCACATTAGAATTACCTGGGATCTTATAAAAATACAGTGTCCAGGTTCCATCTAGCTGTCTAGACTCTAAAAGACCAACGGGCACCAGGTTTTACACAGTGTCTTTGTGAAAACCATGGGGAAGCATGGAATGGATAAGATACAGTGGCTTAACAAGGAGTTGGAGAATTGGATCCAAAGAATGTGGAATAATAAATATCAACTGGTAGGAAGATATGTGCCGTATGGTTTTATCTTTGCCCTTATCGTGAATTTTTTCTTTTTATAGATGGGGATTACAACAGAGTTCCAGAGGACAAGCAACTGAGAAAGGAGACTTTGATGTTAAATAGTCAAATGTTTTAGATAAAAATGTTTTAATAGGTTAGATCAGGGGTCTGTAAACTATGATCTGCAGACCAAATACCGTCTGCTGCCTGTTTTTGTAAAGTTTTATCGGAACACAGCCACACTCATTTGTTTATGTATTAGCTATGCTGATTTCCTGCTGCAACAGCAGAGTTAACTCATCGTGACAGAGACTATATGGCCCACAAAACCCAAGATATTTACTATCTTTTCTTTTACAGAAAAACATTTGCTCGCTCCCAGGCTAGAGAGATGGGATGAGAGATGTTATTTTAACAGGGCGAATACAGGCTTTCTTAAATTTGAACAAACAACCTACTTAAGAATAGAATTTTGAAAGCTATCATTTCAGAGCAACATTGGTGGAAGAGATTTGGAGACTTCATTGACAGCGATGTTGATATGAGCCAACATGGAATTTGACTGTCAAAAAACCCAACCCACACAAACAAAAACCTAATATAGTCCTAGACTGTCTTAATAGATGTAGGGCACAGGAAGCAGAATGTCATATTCCTGCACACTTTCATGCAGACCGGAACCAACTCAGAGTGTGGTGTTTAGTTCAAGGTTACTGACATAATGAAGACAGCAGCCAGGACTGGTTCGGAAACTTGAAACCACTGTATAGAGGAAAATTGACAGAGTGAAGGATAGTTAGCCTAGATTAAAATAAAAGGACTCAACTAGTTTAAAAAAATAGAGCTGCCTTCATTTATTTAAAAACTATTGTAGGAAAGAGCAATTTGGACCAGGAGGCAGAACAAAGTGGAGGTAAAGCACTTAATGCTCAACGGAGGAGGTATCTCCATCAATTAGGGGGGGCCCACCTATGGAATGGATGTCTTGGAAAGAGATGAATCACCCACATCTAAAGCAGTCTGATCTGAGGTTCTTAGCCACTTGTTAAAGACGTTGCAGAGAAGAGTCAAAAATGAAAGGGGGAAAGAATTGGACCACATACGGGACTTCCCAAGCTTGGCACTATTAACATTTTGCACCACATAATTTTTTGCCATTGGGGGCTGTCTTGTGCTAACCACCGTCCCTGGCCTCTACCCACTAGATGCTAATAGCTGCCCCCCCCCCAGTTATGACAACCAAAAATGTATCCAGATATCATCAAATGTCCCTGGGGGGCAAAATCACCCCCGGTTGATCACGACTGACATAGACTAAGCATATTCTTCAGGCTGCCTGTCCTCAGGAAGGTGACTTCTGTATATGGTATGCATATATAACACAGTGCCCAGACAACACCAGTTTAACTCTGTGTCCTAACATAATTATTACCAGTGACTTCTTTCACTTGCGAAAGGGTTCCAGTTTGGATGACAAATTCTGTGGTCACCCTACCTAGGCACAGAGCTCTTTCTAATGTCAGCATCACTATCTTTGCAGATAAAGGAAGCAGCCATGGGGATATTAATGTTTAATGTTTCCCAAATATTTCAGCTCTTGGGGTCAGTGCTAGAATGTTCACATACTCGTTGGCTCTTGTCTGCTGAGAGCACTGATGACCCACTGTGCTGAAGGGCTTGCAATTGACGCTTGACTGTAGAATCCTGAATTTCTTCTAGTGGGTAAGTTTTGGCTTGCTTGGACTGTTCTTCATAAAAGGCAGACCATTTGGCCCCAGCATCATTCTGAAATGACAAAATATAAAGTTGAAGTCAGAATGGCACTGCTTGAACAGACAGAACAGAAGATACTGTCCAAAAAACATCTGGTGGAATATCTAATATTTCCTGAGTGGTTTAGTTCTCTACTTTGCTGAAGGTCAAGGCTTAGGTTATGAGTGACCAGGCCATTCTTGGTCACTCTCTCTTTCTGGCCCAGTGCCTAGTTTTCCCAAGGGTCCTATCCCCTGAACTGGAAATGAATTCTCACAGATAATTCACATTGTGGGGCCCTGGAATTTATGGCCTTAGCACTATGACGTGGGTGAGTTAATCAAGGATTTGAGGATGAATGCTCTAAAGGGAGGGCCCAGTAAAGCTCAGAGCAAACTTAAAGGGGATACAGCCCCTCATGACAATTGGAACCATAAGAAATGAGAAACAGTTTGCAGTGAGCTCCATAGTGCCATGACTTACCAGAGATTCTGATCTTAAATTATGTTCCCCAAAGAAGGTTGCCCAGAATATGGCCACTTGGTAGCCATGGTGATTTTCTAACAGCAAAAGAAACCAACAAACGGGTGTTGATGCCAGGATTCACTTGCCCCCCATCTTGAACATCAGTATAGGCAAGCGGACTTCTCCAGACTCCTCTAGTACAGTCTTTTCTCAATGTACAAACTCATTTCCATTTATCAAAGATGAAAATGAGCTATTACTTTGTACACTGTACTTCTCTAGACTATATAAAAGAGGTAGCATATGAGACAAGTAAGAACTCCATTCTTGGGATGCCTGGGTGGCTCAGTAAGTTCAGTGTCTGCCTTTGGCTCAAGTCATGATCCCAGGGTCCTGGGATAGAGTCCCACATGGGGCTCCGTGTTCAGCGGGGAGCCTGCATCTTCCTCTCCCTCTGCCTGCCACTCCCCCTGCTTGTGCACTCTCTCTGACAAATAAATAAAATCTTAAAAACAAAAAAGAACTCCATTCTTGTAGTCAGATACCTCTGACTAGCTGTGTGACTTTAGACAAATTACTTACCTTCTGAGTCAGTTACCTTATCTGTAAAATGAGAGTAATAATAGGACTTACCTCAAAGGGTTGTTGTAAGGATGAGAAGAATTAACAAATAATAAAATGTTTATCACAGTATCTGATACATCCTAAACATTCAAAAAAGTTAGCTATTTTATAATTTATAGAAAAAAGTTCTTTGTCCTTAAGTTGCTTACAGTTTTATCAGACAGAGAAGGTATGCATCATAAAAGTTTCATTAATGAAATATAAGACCATATGATAATGTATAAACTTTGAGTGGTCAAGCAGTTTCTCCTATAAGAAAAGACTCATGCAGGGTGCCTGGGTGGCTCAGTTGGTTAAGCGACTGCCTTCAGCTCAGGTCATGATCCATCGGGTCCCGCATCGGGCTCCCTGCTCAGCAGCGAGTCTGCTTCTCCCTCTGACCTTCTCCCCTCTCATGCTGTTTCTCTCTCTCTCTCTATCTCTCAAATAAATAAATAAAATCTTAAAAAAAAAAAGAAAAGACTCATGCAGGCAACTAGATTTGGCCAAGCCCTCATGGAGAAGACCCTAAAGCAGGTAGGAGTTGGATGGATGCAGAGTACTTTGTAGAATAATTTACTTCATTTGATCTTCCTACTCCCATGAGATAGAAAATCATTCTGTCTCCATTATTCATATCTGCATAAAGGGGCTGAGAGAAATAGTGGTTATGGCAATCAACTGACAGCATCTGGATCCTGGATCCTGTGGTAGACAAACTCTAAGATGGATCCCATGATCCCTACCTCCGGGTGGTACACATTTGTATGACCTCCTCCCCCTTGAGTGTGAGCAGGAGCCATGATTCACTTCTAGCCAGTAGCATATACCAAAGGTGACAGGATGTACATATTTATGTTATAAAAGAATCTTATTTTTATCTTGCTAAAACTCTGTCTCCCTTGCTGACTTTGATGCAGCAAGATGCCATGTTGTGAATGACCCTTTGGAAAGGGTCACGTGTTGAGGAATTGAGGATGGCCTCTGGGTGATATCCTGCAAGAAACTAAGGACCTCAGTCCAGCAGCACACAAGGATCTGAATGCTTACCACTAACCACATTAGCTTGGAAGTGGATTCATCCCCAGTCAAGCCTCAGCTGAGACCACAGTGCTGGCCAGGACCTTGACTGCAACTTTATAAGACTCAGAAATGGAAGATGCAGCTAAGCTGTACCTGGACTCCTGACCCACAGAAGCTGTGGGATAATAAATGTGTGTTATTTTAAGCTGTTAAGCTTGTGGTAATTTTTAACACAACAGATAATTAGTACCAATCCCAAAGGCGGGACTTCGGGCATGACTGCATTTTCCAGGCCAAGGAATTTGACTATTATTTGAATTCTAGGGAATCACTTAGGGGCTCCAAGCAGGCACATGATATGATGGGAATGGTGTGTGGACATGACAACAATGGATCAGACAAGAGATGAAAATAGTGGCAGGAAAAATGGAAAATGATTTCTCTCTTTATTGAGCACATACAACCCCTCAGGAACTACTTCTCAATCAATCTTCACAATCTTGTGAGGTAGCTGTGATTGTCTCCACTTCACAAATGAGGGAACTGAGGCACGGAGACCTTTCCTAGGTCACACAGCTAGTAATTTGAAAGAACCAGAGTGCCAACCCAGATATGTTTACCTCCAAAGCTAACGCTCCTAACCATTGACAATAGATGGTATTCAACACATTCTGTTCTTCTCTGTAACACACAAATGGGAAGTAGTGAGCTATAGAAAGAAGAGTTTGGTCTATGGCACAGACTCATCTATGCAACCCACCACTTACCTCTATAATCCCTGTCCTTCTTCACCCAATCCAGGATGACTTACTGTTAAGCAAAATTTCTGGTAAAACTTTGATACAAAATTATAAGAATAATTTTGTTCTCAACCTCCTCTGGAAACAACTCACAATCCCCAAAAGGGTCCAGTCTTAGAACATTTTTTAATTATACTGCATATAGATACTTTGAAGACATCTGTTTTATTTATTACTACCATACTATAAGTGTTATACTTTAAATCGCCCCCAAAATTACATGATGCTGCCTTGAATTTTGACCCCCTAGGACATAGCGTTCCGTCCCAAGCTATTCTTTTTTCCAGAGCTCTAGGGACCTGAACTAGTTTTTTGTTAATTTCTTGGCTCAATATTCCTGCACCATGCTAGTAGTGGAAATTCAATTTCCACACCTATTAAATAACTCAGGGGTGAAACCTGGGCTTGATCAAATCTCTAGATCAGGACTCTGTCCACCATCTGATTTTGTAAATCAAGTTTTATTACAATATAATCAAACTCATTTATGTATTGTCTATGGCTGCCTTCGCACTGCAACGGCAGAGTTGGACAGAGGCCACAGAGCCCACAAAGCCTGAAACACTCACTGTCTGGCCTTTTACAGAAAAAGTGCTCTGCCCTCTGCCCTAGATCTATACATTTACAGGAAATGCAGGGGACAAAAGAGCATGTTAAGCAATATTTAGGGGGCACAATCAGCAAGTCCAAAAAGTGGGAGTTTCTACAGCACCCAAAATTTAATTCTTTGGCAAATAAATTGCAAAAAAAAAAAAAAAAAAAGAAAAGAAAAGAAAAGTGAGGGAGGGACTCTGTAGATCAAAAGAGAGCTAAAGTACATCATCCCAAACAATTGGAAGGAGAGGACCTTGTTAGATCCTGATTCAAACAAAACGGCTGAAGTTGAAAAAGAAATAGGGTGCATTTGAATGCTGACTAGATATTTGATGATACTGAGAAGTTTTTGTTAAGTTTTTGGCACAGTACTGTTATTAAGGTTGTTTTAAAAGTACTTTGAGAGCTACAAGGTGAAATACACACATAAAAGTACATCATATTTTGGATTTCCTTCAAAATATTCCAGGAAGCGTGGGGTTGAGTAGAAAACTAAAACAAGATTGGCCAAAGTGTTAATAATTTGTAAACTGGGCGATGGATATGAGGAAATTCAATATATTTATCTCTCTTCTTTTATACATGTTTGAAAATGTTTATGATAAAAAATAAAGAAAAATCATACGACGGAATACTATTTGGCAACAGAATGGAATGAAGTAATGCTACATGCTACAATGTGCAGAGTGAAAGAAGCCAATCACAAGAGACCATGTACTGTATGATTGCATTTATATGAAATGTTCAAAGTAGGCAAACCTATGGAGACAGGAAGTAGACTAGGGGTTGCTTAGGGCTAGGAGCTGGGAGGAAGAGTGATGACTGACAGGCATGTGGTTTCTTTCTGGAGTGATGAAAATGTTCTAAAATTAGATGGTGGTGAAGGTTGTACAATTCTGTAAATACACTAAGAAGCATTGAATCGTATACTTGAAATTGGAGAAGTTCATGGTGCATAAATTATATCTCAGTAAAGCGGTCATTAAAAGCTCTCTATAGTAAAAGCAAAGAAAAAAAAAACCTCACCTTATCCCCCAGATCTTATAACTGGGTCTGAAACCCCACGAAACTGCTCCAAACCAAAGGAGTTAGCCAAAATTAGCTTCATGCTCTTTTACCCAGGTGCCTGGCCCACGCCAAGCAGCAGCAGCAGCTCCTGACCACTGGACTACCCTCCCTGCGCGTAGCCGGTGGCCTCCTGCTTCCTTTTTGCATTCTAATATTTTCACTTTCCTTTAAAGGGTCCATGCTTTCTGCAGCTTGGCCACACTTTGTGATTTATGCCCTTTCCTCTCTGGCCTTGGCTCTCGTCAACCACTGCAATTCAAAAGTAATAACAATTAATGATCCAGAGATGCTATCAACAACCATCACTCCGTCTCATTCGCTAACATGCCTTCTCAGCAAAGGGCACTCAGCA
Source organism: Zalophus californianus (assembly GCF_009762305.2). Classification (NCBI taxonomy): domain Eukaryota; kingdom Metazoa; phylum Chordata; class Mammalia; order Carnivora; family Otariidae; genus Zalophus; species Zalophus californianus. The sequence continues at coordinate 117,438,147 of NC_045612.1, read as the reverse complement.
GAACTGTTACATGTCTCTTCAGCAGTTATAACTCCCTCCCACACTCAGAGCAGTAAGACTGTGCTGTTCTCCCATGCTCACAAGCATCGAGCACCGTTCTGGGGGCCTTGGGTATGAATTCGGGCTTCACAGCCACCCTCCAAGGCAGACAGGAGAGGGATGCTCTTTTGCACAGGTGAGATAATGAAGGTGCAGAGAGGTTAATCAACCAGCTGAAGCTCACCCAGCTGGAAAGAGCTGGAGCCAGGATCCGGACCTTGGCAGTCTGGCTCCAGAGTCCTGAGGCATGAAGCTGGTACAACTTCACCAGCACCTATGGGACCATTCAGCTGAGAATGAAAACAAATACACGGTACACTATAGGCACCTCCAACAGAGATCAAATAAGAAGTGAGGAAAAAGCAACAATAAAGAGATGAGGAAAGGTAAGACCAAAAAATAGGAGATAAGAAACAAATGACCTCCTATGACCACACCGGGCTGTCAAAATCTCCAGGATTTCCTTGAGCATTAGAAAAATGGAAAACCTTCTCTTGGGGTATTTCAAATGAGGTGGTAGGTCTCAGGTTGGATCTGTCCCGTGAGTGGCAGTAATTTAAACACACAACCTACTCAACATTTGAAAAAATATCTGAACTACATTTTTGAAGGAATGTATTGCTATACAAGTGTCACAAAATCTTTTCTTAAGTAATGTTGCTCAATTTCCAGCACAAATGTGTAAGGACACTGCTTTGGGATCGGTGAGAGAAGAAATTCCTAAATCCTTGCCCTTGTCAAAGCATCTTGCTTTCCCAGAGCATTCTGAGATTTGTCAAAACTGGCTTAATTATGGTTTTTCTGCGAGGGCTCTGGATGGATTCTGTGACCTTTGGAAGTCCCTTAGAGCTCCGTGACAGTGAAGGAAGGAACACCCAAATCCAGTCTCCAGACCCATGGTTACTTTAATTACTAGCTAGCTTTTTCACTAAGCCTCCAATTGCATTTTCCAGTTAATGTATCATTTCAGAGAGTCTTTAGATATTCCTGTTGACATTGTAGGCTTGAGAAAATTATTAACTCAATAACTTATGGCATTTCTGTGAAATGCTTTGAAACCCTGATTATGATGAGAATTATGGTGGCAACTTTACAAAGCATGTTCACTGGTTTCTAAGAATCTGGACTGAGACCAGTGAATTACTTTGTAACAGATTCCAAATGAGCCCCAAGGTCAATTAAGTTTAGTCATCTGGGACTCCAGAATCAGAAATACTGAAGCAAACATCCAATCTCACAACTCGGAGCATTTCTTTGATTTCCCTTTTCAGTTGTACAGGCAGTAATCTAACCCTTAAGAAGCAACAAATACCCCTAGGTAGCCATGAAAACTCACCATCTTTTGGACATTCTCGTCGGTAATATTGGTGTTATAATTCCAAGAAGCAAGTGAACTTTGATAAGACAGCTCTTCAGCTTCAGAGTTAAACTTCTCCAAAAATGTCTTGACCAGATCCTCAGTGGTGGATCGAGCAGCAGTTAGAGCAGCAAGGCTGAGAAGGAGCCAGGAAGAGCCTAACATCTTTCCCTATGCACCAAGATCCCATCCACTGAACAACTTTCCCTAGAGTAAAACCTCTTCATGACTTTTTCCTCTCTCATCAGCCTTTGAACTTGGGTTGGGCACTGAACAGGAAAGATGAAAAAAAAAAAAAAAAGAAGAAGAAGAAGAAGTAGTAGAAGAAGAAGAAACAGTAAACAGTCTGCTGAACCACTATAAAGTTCATCCTGGAGAGGACAGATATATAAACAGATTTTAGAATGATTTTTTAAAGTAAATCAAATAAACAAATGTTATTCATTAATCCTAGAGAATCACAGCTCTCCTAGTATTTTATGGCCAGATCAGAACTTGCACATTTAGTTAATATGTTCCTAAAAAGCTGTTAAAGATACACTGAAGGTGTTATAATTTTACAGGGACCAAAGAAGCCTAGATTTAGGGATCTTGGGGGTATTAGTGGTACTTACGTGTTTTCCAGACAGGATTTCATTGAAAGTCAGTTATCTCTCCTTTCTTTTTATTTCAAGCTCATATTCACAGAAAGTCTCTCCCTGGGCGCCTGGGTGGCTCAGTTGGTTAAGCGACTGCCTTCGGCTCAGGTCATGATCCTGGAGTCCCGGGATCGAGTCCCACATCGGGCTCCCTGCTCAGCGGGGAGTCTGCTTCTCCTTCTCACCCTCCTCCCTCTCATGCTCTCTGTCTCTCATTCTCTCTCTCAAATAAATAAATAAAATCTTTAAAAAAAAAAAAAAAAAAAGAAAGTCTCTCCCTACTTGGGTAACATTTTCCCCTCCTAAATAAACGGCTTTGCCCTTGTCTTGATGGAATTCATTTTTTTTCTGATAAATTTTAATTTCCCTGGCCATTTTTTAAAAGTATAAGGCTACCCTCCACTCCACTCCACAGGTTAACTCACCTGATCTCGCTTGGGTAAACTTAAAAAGGCTCACTTTCTACTTCTCAGATGACCATGTTGAACACTGGTTTCTATGGCCGACTTCACTGTGTGCCTCCTTCCCTTTCACTTACCTGTTCTAAACTCAGTCGAGGTCCCAGGGAAGTAAAAATGACTCTGCATGGTATGAAACTCAAAGACTGTCAATGTCACGCTCTGGGCATCCAAAACCATGGGATCATGGCAACACAGAATTCAAAGAGACTTCGGCGATTATCCTGTAGTGTCTCAGGAGCTGGATCTGTGTCCTCATTCCCAGGGTGCAGGTATATTAGAGATAAAAGAGAGGAGCCACTTTAAACGGCAGCGCTCATGGGCCAGCTTGACTGTGATTATGAAACCTTCACCCAGGGAAAATATTTCTTCACCCAGAAAAACAAGTCTTCCAGGTCCAGGTGCAGTAACCAAGCTTTTAAAAAAAAGTTTTCACGACTTTCCCTTATTCCACAGTTGTTAAATTAGTGCTATTATAGAACAGGAAAAAATAATTCTAAGTAACTGCTCAAGGCGCTTTGCATTATATCTCATTTAAGCGTTACAACAAACCTAGAGGCAAAATTTTTTTTTTAAAAAAGATTTATTTATTTATTTCAGAGAGAGAGCACAAGCAGGAGGAGCAGAGGGAGAAGGAGAGAGAGAATCTCCAGCAGACTCTGTGCTGAGTGTGGAGCCCGAAGCGGGGCTGGATCTCACTACCCTGAGACATGACCTGAGACGAAACCAAGAGTTAGACACTTAACTGACAGTGCCACCCAGGTGCTCCTAGAGGTAAATCTTCTTTTTTAAATCGCTATTATACAGATTATGAAATTGAGGCTCAGAGAACTTAAATAAATTGCCGAACCTCATTCAGCTAGTAAGTGGTAGAGCCGGAAATGCCATGTGATTCTAGAGTACAGACCTCTCCGTTTTAGTCAGTAGTCTAAGAGCAATAACAGAGGTATAAATAAATAGCAGCAGAAGGACGTGTGCCTTCAGTGAAGATGACAGATTTGCTTTTGCCACACCAAAAAGAGGTGGATTCTTTTTTTTTTAAAAAAAGACTTTATTTATTTGACAGAGAGACAGCGAGAGAGGGAACACAAGCAGGGGGAGTGGGTGAGGGAGAAGCAGGCTTCCCGCGGAGCAGGGAGCCCGATGCGGGGCTCGATCCCAGGACCCCGTGATCATGACCTGAGCTAAAGGCAGACGCTTAACGACTGAGCCACTCAGGTGCCCCCAAAAGAGGTGGCTTCTTACTCTCCTTAATGTGAATCAAAATATGCGATCCTTCTAAGAAGTAAAGTAATTGACAAATTTAAGCAATTATGATAAAGAATGTTAAAAGAAAGCTGACAGGGGGCAAGGGTTGGGGAGAATCAGTGAATCTTCTGAGTTTCAGGCAAGTACAGCACTTCCCACATTTGAGGAAGCTGGGAGCCACTCGCTTCTCATAGGCATTAGGAGAAAAATCAGTCAAGAGAAAGGGGAGCAGCAGGTGAGGCTCTGAACAAAGAGTTGGAATGTTACTTTAATAAAAGCCGAAACAAAACTCTACTCAGGTCACTTCCTGAATGAAGCTCTTGGGTTTGGGGGGGAAAAATGGAAGTAGTCCAGTTTCAATTCACTGAGGCAGCAAATAAGATTAACATGATCAAATTGAAATGGAGAAAGCAGGATATGAAATCTGAGAGCTAAAAATAGATGGACAAGGAGCCTGGGATAACAGTGAGGCAGGAAAATTCTGGAAGCCAAGAAAGTTGGAAAAGTCAGACAGAGAAGAACTGTCACAATAATTCTGTCGAACTAGCTCATCATGGCAAGCAGAAACTGGATCACTGGAATTTTTGTTCACTCTCCACTGAGAGGATACTGCTGTTGTTCTGACAGTGTTCGGTCCAAGCCCATGCTGAGAATGGAAGGACTCCACTAAAGACCCAGGGGATGGGACCCAGAAACACAACTGGCTCAAAGGAATGGGTTGTCTTTGAGAAAGAACAGAGACCCAGAAAAAAAATTAGAAAATTGGAGATGCAGGAAACCTGTTCTACTTTTTCAAAAGGGTTGGAGGGTGAATTTCGTAAGTGGTAGAGGGAAGACTTTGATCTTGACACCCGATAAAACCGTAAAATGTAATTTTTTAGGATATGGTTTGCATTTGGGAAATATATAGGTCTCTGGTCCTAAATACATATCTAGGGATTTACTAGGAACAAGTCACATGTTAACTGCCTCATTTCCTTTCTGATAAAAGAATACAATAGTAAAAAAACAAATAGAAAGATACAGTGTATCTTCCACTTCAGTAAGGGATTTAACAAAATGTAAAGTTATACAACTAGATTTAAATGTCCCCGAAAAAATCTGCTGGTGAGAAGGCAAGCTGGTGCAGCCACTCTGGAAAACACGATGGAGTTTCCTCAAAAAGTTAAAAACAGAATTACCCTACGACCCAGCAGTTGCACTACTAGGTATTTACCCAAAGGATACAAAAACACTGATTCGAAGGGGCACATGCACCCTGATGTTTATAGCAGCATTATCAACAATAGCCAAACTATGGAGAGAGCCCAGATGTTCATCAATTGATGAGTGGATAAAGAAGATGTGGTATATATACAATGGAATGTTACTCAACCCAAAAAAGAATGAAATCTTGCCATTTGCAACAACATGGATGGAGCTAGAGTGTATTATGCAAAGTGACATAAGTCAGAGAAAGACAAATATCATATGATTTCACTCATATGCAGAATTTATGAAACAGATGAACATGGGGGGGAGAGAAGAGGCAAACCATAAAACAGACTCTTAACTATAGAGAGCAAACTGAGCGTTGCTGGAGGGGAGGTGGGTGGCAGATAGGCTAAATGGGTGATGGGTATTAAGGTTGGCACTTGTTGGGATGAGCACTGGGTGTTATATGTAAACGATAAATCACTAAATTCTACTCCTGAAACCAATACTACACTATATATTAACTAACTATAATTTAAATAAAAAACTGAAACTCAAAAAATAAAAATAAAAAATAAATGTCCCCAAAACAACCACACAAGTACAGGATGAAGCAGTCCTCTGATTAATAACAGTTCGCGTCCAAAATAAGAATCTTGCTTCGACGATTATTTATTGGCTACCTACTATATGCTAGGCGCCGTCCTAGTTATTGGATATACACTAATAAGACAGGAAGAGCTCTTGTGGATATCATGTGATATGAGATGGGGTAGAAGAAAGAAAACAAACAGCCGATGATCAATGCTATGACTTCACAATAAGCAGGAAAGGAGGGTGGTGAGCGACGGGGTGGGGATGAGAGGGTGGACCTCTGAGCAAAGACCTGAAGGAAGGGATGAAAACCATGTGGATATCTGGGGAAGACTGTTCCAGGCAGAGGGAGCAGTGAGTGCAAAGGGTGTAGGCAGGTCTCAAGAACATCAGAGGCCTTTGTGTCTGGAGCCTTGTGCCTAAGGAAAGTGGCAGGAGGTGAAGATGGAGATGAAGCTGGGGGCCACAGCAGGAGGGCTATACAGATGATTGTAGAACTTTGGCTTTTACTCTGAGTAATGTGGGAAGACACTGGAGGGCTTCCAGCCAAGAAGTGATTTACTCTCGTTGCCAATAAGAGAGCAGACACCAAGGGGGTAAGGGCGGGGGCAGGGAGACCAGTCAGATTGCTACCACAGCAGCCCAGACAAGCTGGGTGAATAAAAAACTTAAGACGAACTGTAACTCCAATTTGGCTGCCAAACAAAAGGAAAATTCACCTCACACTATGTTAGACTGTGTTAATAGAAATATTAGATGCAAAATAATTTAGAGCATCAAGTTCATGTCAGAGGAACACAAGTGTAGAGAGACACAGGAGAGTATCCAGAGGAAAATAAACAAGAGAGTAGATGGTCTAAAATAATGTAATTGGAAGCACAGTTCAGACTCAGAGGAGAAGGCGGGATGGACAGCTCTCCTCCATTATGGGCCTACCATTTACAAGAAGCCAGGGAGCGTAATGGACTTACTCTGTCCCTCGCCAGCTGTGTTACTTGAAGCAGGTAATAACACCCCTGCACCTCATTTCCTTATTTCAAAGCTGATGATAATATCATACCCATCTCATAGCATATTGTGAATATTATATGAATTAGTACATGAGAACACAGAGAAGAATGCTGGGAACCTAGCAATAAAAGCCACCCAAAACGAGAGGAGCTGTGTAATAACTCGGCCACTTTGAGAAGTAAGGGAAAAGAGAAAACTGCCCAGAGTACAATTTTTGTCTATAGGAAAACTGTCATATTCTGAGAATGAGCAGGCCCACATAAGCAAAATGAAAATGTACTGCTTTCATTATACCAGTGTGCATTTTTAAACCATTGAAGACAGAATTTTTTTCTAAAATATATTCCATCCTAATTAGGATGTTGCCTGAGCTTTTTTTTAATGTGTCTTTTTTTTTTTTTTTCGGATGACTCAGTGTCATAATCTTGAATATTGTTAACTGACTAGGCTATAACGTGACAATGTCTTTAGGGCTTTCCATTAATGGCTCCGAAGAGCTTTATTGCTCTTAACTCTGCTGTCTCTGCAGGTTCTGAATCAGCTGTCACTTCTTGAAGAATCTACTTCTGGTAGCCCTGCCCACTACAAATCCCCTCCGTTTGAACTGCTGTCTGCTAAAACCTAAATGGAAACCAGATAACCACGGAGTTCAATCAGAAAGCCCCTTCTCCATAGGCTCAGAGCTGAGGGTGTGTCTGCACTCTACCGGCGCAAAGTGCGTAGACTTTGAGATCCGTATTTCCCTTACTGCTGTACTTTTCATATACTGCCAACTGAGTCATCAATGGTGAGGTTGCCAACTGGCTATGGCGAAAATGTCTTCTAGTTCCCCAAGCTGAGAAGAAAACTTTAGTTCACTTCAGAGAAAAAAAAAAAGGATGTTTCATGCAATTTCATGTCTTAACATTGATAGAGTAATGCTCCCCAACAGAAAGAAGGAAGGGCATCTCGAACATAAAGCATAGAGAAATTTAAAACTCCACGTGGCCAAAATTATTTGCATTTAGGGCAATTGGTTTTGGCCACATACTTATCAAACAAAGTAGATTTATAAGTCCTTTACAGAAAATAAATAACAACTTGACTTTTTAGCCCAAGGGAAAGCTAAAGCTCTTTCCTGTTTACATTTCTAGCTGCCTAGAAGTCCCTTTTCCTTACAGATAGAGCAGAGATAATCCCCATTAACGAAATTGACAAATATTTTCAACAGAGTTCAAATTTGTGAGGACAAGCTGTGGATTCCAAGAGGGTTGTACTAATTATTACTGGTCTGAATTTATAATTGTACGGTGCTTGCTGTGTCACTCAAATTTATTTCCACACCCAGACTGCAACACTAGAGCCATTGGTATACATTTACTTCTAGGGCCTTAGAAGCAAAACTTGAGCCTTTATCCTGAGTGAAATGGGAATCCATGGTAGAGTTTGAGCAGAGCAGTAACACGATCTCACTCACATTTGAAAAGAATCACTGGCTGCTCTGTGCAGAAGAGAATCCACAGGGGCAAGACCACAGACAGAGACCAGTGAGGAGGTCATTACAAGAATCCAGCTGAGATATGATGCTGGCTTGGTGGTAGCAGCAGAGTTCATGAGAAGGTAGCTGGATTTTGAACACGTTTTGAGAGTAAAGCCAACAGGATTTGCTAACGAATTGGGTATAGGCTGTGAAAGAAAGAGTCAAGGATCACTCCAGGGTTTTTGGATTGAACAACTGGGAGAACAAGGTTGACATCAGTTTATATGGGGAAGGTTGCAGGTACGACAGTTTGGAAGGAAGACTAGGAGTCCAGTCAAGTGTGTGATATCTCACAGAAATTCAAGTGCAGATGTTGAGAAGGCAGTTAGATATATAAATCTGTGGTTTGACAGAGAGGCCGGTGGTGAAGATATGAATTTGAGAGTTATCATCTAGAGATGGTTGGTCAAATATGTCTTTTCAGTTAAGACTAAGAGGAAAAGACCTTACTTCGGAATCCCAGTGTGCTGGAAAGCATTACTTCAGACCTGAGGAGGAAAATAGGATGGATAAATAAGGAAAAAAGTTACTTGAAACAACCCCCCCCAAAAGGAGCCATCTGTGGACTGAACAGAGAAATGATACAAGGGAGTTTCAGTCTTTGGTTTAAAATCTAATCTGTATGATATAAGGATTGCTACCCCAGCTTTCTCTCAATGTCCATTAGCGATGATAAGTGGTTCTCCATCCCCTCACTTTCAATCTGGAGGTGTCTTTGGGTCTGAAATGAGTCTCTTGTAGACACCATATTGACGGGTCTTGCTTTTTTTTTTTTTATCCAATCTGATACCCTGTGTCTTTTGATTGGAGCATTTAGTCCATTTACATTCAGAGTAATTATTGAAAGATATGAATTTGCTGCCATTGTATTACCTGTAAAGTCATTGTTTCTGGATATTGTCTCTGTTCCTTTCTGGTCTTTGTTATTTTGGGGCTCTCTCTTCACTCCAAGGATCTCCTTTAATATTTCTTGCAGGGTTGGTTTAGTGATCCCAAATTTTTTTAGTTTCTGTTTGTCCTGGAAGGTCTTTATCTCTCCTTCTATTCTGAATGACAGCCTTGCTGGATAAAGTATGCTTGGCTGCATATTTTTCTTATTCGGCATCAGGGAAATACAAATCAAAACCTCAATGAGATACCACCTCACACCAGTCAGAATGGCTAAAATTAACAAGTCAGGAAGCGGCAGATGTTGGCAAGGATGTGGAGAAAGGGGAACCCCCTTACACTGCTGCTGGGAATGCAAGCTGGTACAGACACTCTGGAAAATAGTACGGAGGTTCCTCAAAAAGTTAAAAATAGAGCTACCCTACAACCCAGCAATTGCAATACTAGGTATTTACCCAAAGGATACAAACATAGTGATCCGAAGGGGCACCTGCACCCCAGTGTTTATAGCAGCAATGTCCACAATAGCCAAACTATGGAAAGAGCCCAGATGTCTATCAACAGATGAATGTAAAGAAGATGTGGTATATATATATATATATATACAATGGAATGAATATTATGCACCCATCAAAAAATTGAAATCCTGCCCCTTGCAATGACATGGATGGAACTAGAGGGTATTATGCTAAGCGAAATAAGTCAATCAGAGAAAGACAAGTATCATATGATCTCACTGATATGGGGAATTTGAGAAACAAGACAGAGGATCATAGGGGAAGGGAGGGGAAAATGAAACAAGATGAAACCAGAGAGGGAGACAAACCATAAGAGACTCTTAATCCCAGGAAACAAACTGAGGGTTGCTGGAGTGGAGGGAGGTGGGAGGGATGGGGTGGCTGGGTGATAGATACTGGGGAGGGTATGTGCTATGGTGAGCGCTGTGAATTGTGTAAGACTGATGAATCACAGATCTGTACCCCTGAAACAAATAATATATTATATGTTAATAAAAACATAAAAATAAAAAAATTTTTTTAAAAAGGGAGTTTCAGGAACTTGGCCAGAGCATCACATTTCTTCACTGGTTTAGAAAAGTAGACACATTGGGGTGCCTGGGTGGCTCAGTTGTTAAGCGTCTGCCTTCGGCTCAGGTCGTGATCCCAGGGTCCTGGGATCGAGCCCCGCATCGGGCTCCCTGCTCTGCGGGGAGCCTGCTTCTCCCTCTCCCACTCCCCCTGCTTGTGTTCCCTCTCTCGCTGTGTCTCTCTGTCAAATAAATAAAATCTTAAAAAAAAAGAAAAGAAAAGAAAAGTAGACACATCTCAGGAGCACAAGGTGGTGAGTTGAAGCAAGGTACAGGTTCAGAGAAGGCAGCTGACGTGAGAGATAGTCAAAGTCAAGTGGCTTACGCCCAACCAGGTCGAGGCTGAAACATTGATCGTCATTCAAAGCATAGAAGACTCCTTTTGGAGTTAGCTCCTGCCTCTCAACTAGAGTCTAAGGGTGAATGAAGACTTTTACACTTTGCTTAATACTTCCTAACTGTCTAACTATCTTAGAAGAAACTTTCATCTGCTTTGGGCTCTACCTCAGTCTCCAGATTGAGTATTAAAGCCACATTTTCTAATCCAACAAGAAATGTCCAATAGTTGTTCTCTTGTTGAGGTCTATCAGGCTCATTTTGGAGACAATGTTCCCCTCCCTCCACATCTTCTAAGAGATTTGTTTGGTCTGTGCCATTAGTAGGGCTAGTTACGGACTCCATCCCTAGGGAACTAGGATAATTGGCTTAGACTAATCAAGATTTGCATCTGATTCATGTTGGAGAATGGTAGACATCCACCTAAAGTTGTCTCTGCCTTAAGGAAGCAGGGAATGTCTTTCATATAGGTAATGTACATAGTGTTTGTTTCACCCACTGCAGAAGGGGATATTTGTGGGGACATTTTCCATAGAGATTTCATTCCAGCCATGAGTTCGGGTTCTTTTTTTTTTTTTTTTTTTTAAAGATTTTATTTATTTGACAGAGACAGAGACAGCGAGAGCAGGAACACAAGCAGGGGGCGTGGGAGAGGGAGAAGCAGGCTTCCCGCTGAGCAGGGAGCCCGATGTGGGGCTCGATCCCAGGACCCTGGGATCATGACCTGAGCCGACGGCAGCCGCTTAACGACTGAGCTACCCAGGCGCCCATGAGTTTGGGTTCTTAATGAATTTTAGGCACAGAAGACAGAACTCGTAAAAATCTTCCTAAATGATGCCTTGGTCTGGATGGAGTTTCCATCTTAAGTTTCAATATCATGCTGCTGCCCCTACCCACTGACTATATATGACATAACCAGGTAAGAGTGGACAAGAGGTGGAGAAAGTCCTGAGAGGAGAGGAAAGATATCTATCTAAACCACTACCACAATTTTTTCCAGGGATATAGACCCCCCCGCAACAGCGTTAACAACTATTTGCTCAATAAGTGAATGAAAATCACGAAGAACACGTAATTTCTGGCTCATACATCCTGTGCTGTTGGGAAATTTATTCAGATAAAAGATGATGTGAATAAACTGATTTGTAAGATTATAAGACCTTTCATGATTTCAGAGAAATTGGGGGTCAGAGTGGCCCCAAGGAGTCATCAAGGTAGGTTTTCTGAAGGAGATGAGACTGAATCATAGAGACTAATACTACTAATAATAGTAGCAATAATGATATCTAACCTTTGCTGAATGCTTATTGTGTGCCACCCAGGGTTTAACTGCTTTACATGTGCTCCCTCATTTAATCCTCACGATGACCCAAGAGGTAAGTAATTGGACCATCCTCATTTCCTAGATGAAACTGAGGAATTAAGATCACAAAGCTCAAAAGCAATGAAACTAGAATTTGATCACAAAGAGAATTAAGATCACAAAGCTCAAAAGCAATGAAACTAGAATTTGAGCCTCAGCAGTCTGGCTTCAAGATCAGACTCTTTAGAGTCAGAAAGGGCTTTTTGAAAGAATTCTTATCACAGGCCATGGAAAAGAGGGACAGTCAAGGTATGAAGAAGCATAAAATGTGTGGCTGGATGGCTCAAAAAATGGCCCCAGGATGACATCAAACTTGCATCAGTTACGAAGAGTTTCTCTCCTTATTTTCATGATTTTCACTGAGGGGAGACCATGGGGGCTCTGCCTTATCTTGATAAAAAGCTAGGTTTTTCTCAGTAGGGTGAGTATATTCAGCAACAGAGAATAATGAGGGTGGCTCAGTTGGTTAAGCAACTGCCTTCGGCTCAGGTCATGATCCTGGAGTCCCAGGATCGAGTCCCACATCGGGCTCCCTGCTCAGCAGGGAGTCTGCTTCTCCCTCTGACCCTCTTCCCTCTCGTGCTCTCTGGCTCTCATTCTCTCTCTCTCAAATAAATGGGTAAAATCTTTAAAAAAAGAGAGAGAGAGAGAGAGAGATCATGGATTCAGAGATGACAACTTCAGATGGCATGGCAATAATTTCGTGCTCTTCAAAGCCAATCTTTGCCAATGATATAAAGCAGTGGTTCTTCACCAGGGTGATTTTGCCTCCTAGGAGACAACTGGCAATGTCTGAAGATATTTTTGGTTGTCCCAACTGGGGGAGGGTGGCTAGAGGTCAGGGAGGCTGCTAAACATTGTACAATGGCACAGGACAGGTCCCCACAAACAAGAATTGTTTGGCCCCAAATGTCAAGTGCTGAGGTTCAGGGACCCTGATCTAGATAATGCTATGAACATAATACTCTCAAGAACTAACGTGTATGCATGATTGTACAACCCCAAATCTCAATCGGGGCCAAGCAGAATAGTAAGTAGCAAAACTGCCAAGGCATTCAAACACAAAGTATCTGATCCTGTTTAGATGTATATATGTGTGTATATGCACTGGTCTCAATAGCAAATAGGAGAAAGCAAGAAAAAATAAAATATAAAATATCAGTCCAAAGAGTTAGCTGTTTTGAATATCACAGGGGAGAGAACTGACACAAAGTAGTTCCTGTGTGTGCAGGGCACCAATGTGTATCAGCTTGCTGAGAGTTCACAACCACCCTTGTGGAAATTGTTACTTTTCGAATCCTCAGCAAGACTAGTAACTAGCTCAATGTCACTCAGTAAGACAGGGGTTTAACCTGTCAGTGAGTTTTTTATTTCAACCCCTGACTCTTTCTGTGGGATTTGGCAAAGGTTCAAAGGAACTGGTAAGACTCTGTATCATAATTATGATTTTTAAAAACAAATGAAAAGGATGTAGTACTTGTGCCTTGAAATTTGTTGATGTCAATATGTAGGACATATTTTCTAGATAACTCCCTGTCTACCAAGAAAAGAACAGGAGGAAATGGGCTGAAAGAACCCGTCAAAAGCTCATGTTTAGTCCGAAGGGAGAATCGCTTGATAGTTGTTAACAGTGACACAGACTACTGAAGAGTGTTGTGTAATCTTTATCTCTGGAGGGTTTCATGGGCTGAGGGTTTAAACGTGGCCTTGACTGAGTGGGAAACCATGGATGACCAGAGCTCCAGTCAAATGACGCTCTGGGAAAAAGAAAAAAAGAATGCAAAGGAATGAAGAAGGCCTACAGGACTTATGGAACATCACTGGAGCCTATTGAAGCTAATAGGTCACTCCAATATTTCAGTCTAAAATGATCTTCTCCAAGACACATTATAATAAAACTGTCTAAAATCAAAGAAAAAGGGGAATTTTTAAAATAGCAAGAGAAAAAAAAAAATCTCTCATACAAGGGAATCCCCATAAGGCTGTAAGTGTATTTCTCAACAGAAATCTTGCAGGTCAGGAGAGAATGAGATGATGTATTTGAAGTGCTGAGAGAAAAATGGTTTACTCAGCAAAGCTGTCCTTCAGAAATGAAGGTGAGATACAGACTTTCCCTAAGAAACAAAAGCTGAGGGAGCTCATCACCACTAGACCTGCCTTATAGAAAATGTTGAGAGGAGTTCTTCAAGCCAAAACTTAAGGACTCTGATTAGTCACATGAAAACATACAAAAATATACAGCACACTGGTAAAAGCAAGTATATAGTCAGATGCAGAATACTCTAATACTGTAAGAGGGTGGGGTGTTAACCACTTAACTCTAGTATAAAGGTTAAAGGACAAAAATATTAAAAATAGCTATAGGGGGGCACCTGGGTGGCTCAGTCGGTTAAGCGTCTGCCTTCGGCTCAGGTCGTGATCCCAGGGTCCTGGGATCGAGCCCCGCATCGGGCTCCCGGCTCAGCGGGGAGCCTGCTTCTCCCTCTCCCACTCCCCCTGCTTGTGTTCCCTCTCTCGCTGTGTCTCTCTCTGTCAAATAAATAAACAAAATCTTTTAAAAAGTGGTAAAAAGAGATAAAGAAGGTCATTATAGAACAGTGAAGAGACCAATTCATCAAGAAGATATGACAGTTGTAAATACATATGCCCCCAACATTGGGGCACCTAAATATATTAAGCAAATACAGATCTGAAGGGAGAAACAGGCAACAATATAATAAAGCAAGGGATTTTAATACTCCCCGAATATCAATGATGGATAGATCATCCAGACAGAAAATCAACAAGGAAACATTGGATTTGAACCATACTTTAGATCAAATGAACCTAATAGACATACACAGAACATTCCATCCAAGAGAAGCAGAATACATATTCTTCTCAAGTGCACATGGAACATTCTCCAGGACAGATGATATGATAGGTCACAAAATAAATCTGGGATCAAGAAAAATAAATCTTTGCAAATTTTAGAAGACTAAAATTATACCAAGTATCTTTTCCAACCACAATGGTATGAAACTAGAAATTAATAACAGGAGGAAAGCTGGAAAATCCACAAATACGTAGAAATTAAACAATACACTGCCAAGGGCGCCTGGGTGCCTCAGTTGGTTAAGCGTCTGCCTTTGGCTCAGGTCATGATCCCCCAGGTACCAAAACCACAATGAGGTATCACCTCTCACCTGCTGGAATGGCTGTGATTTTTAAAAAATGACAACAGATAACACGTGTTGTGAGGATGTAGAGAAAAGAGAACCCTTGGTCACTGTTGGTGGGAATGTAAATTGGTGCAGTCACCATGAAAATCAGTATGGAGTTTCCTCCAAAAATTAAAATATAAATATCATATGATCCAGCAATCCCATTTCTGGGTACATATCCAGAGAAAATGAAAACAGGATCTCAAAGAGATATCAACACTCCCATGTTCATTGCAGCATTATTCACAATAGCCAGGATATGGAAACAACCTAAGTGTTTGTCACCGGATGGATGGATAAAAAAAGATGTGGTATAAGTTCTGGGAATGTAATGTACAGTATGGTTTCTATAATTAACAACACTGTATTGTATATTTGAAAGTTGCTAAGAGTGTAGATTTTATCAATTCTCACCACAAAAAGACAAACTGTAACTATGTGAAGTGATTGATGTGTTAACTAACCTTAGCACGGTAATCATTTTTGCAAAGTATACATATACCAAGTTATTACGTTGTACACCTTAAACTTACACAAAGTTATATGTCAATTATATCTCCATAAAGCTGGAAAACAAACAAAACCAAATGCTGCTCTGGGAATGAGCCCCAAGCACAGGCCAACTGAGGCCTCTTCCCCACCCACCCCCCCCCAACTCCCACTCACTGTGTAAGGACCTGGGTTTAATAGGCGTCCTAGTCTGTCCTCCATTACGTCTCTAACAGCCTGATCCAATGGGTTCTCTTCTCTCACTTCCAACCCCCTCAGGGCCCCATCTCTCCTGGCCCTTTATAATTTCAGTTTTGAATGGTTAGATCTAGGTGGTAGATATATGGGTATTCATTGTACTAGTCCTTCAACTTTCTTTATGTATGACAATTGTTATAAGAAAAAAATGGGGAGTTTGCAGGGGCTGAGGACAGATTATGTGGGGCCCTATTGTCATTTAGGGATTTAGGGTTCTACCCTGAAAGAGACTGGTAGGAGAGGTTTGAGTAAAGGAATGATAGGGTCTTTCTGTTTTAACGGGATATGTCAGGGTTTTCATCCCTCCATTTCAGTCTGACTCTGTACAAAAGAAGGGAAGTTGCAGTTCTGGTTGTAGTTTTACCAGAGCCTTTAAGACATGCCCTGCATTACCTACAAGCAAAGCATAAATGGCAAATGACCTAAATCAAGTATAGCACAGGAATGACCAACAATTCTCCAAAGTGCTATATAAATGCTGAAGCAGAACAAGAATCCTCATCTTTAAAATTTCCAGTTGTGGGCACCGGGGTGGCTCAGTCGGTTAAGCGTCTGCCTTCGGCTCAGGTCATGGTCCCAGGGTCCTGGGATCGAGCCCCGCATCGGGCTCCTTGCTCAGCTGGGAGCCTGCTTCTCCCTCTCCCTCTGCCTGCCAGTACCCCCTGCTCATGTGCTCTCTTTCTCTCTCTCTCTCTCTCTCTCAACTAAATAAATAGAATCTTAAAAAAAATAAAATTAAATTATAAAATTTCCAGTTGTGAGGGGCGCCTGGGTATTTCAGTCACTTGCAGGTCCGCCTTCGGCTCAGGTCATGATCCCAGGGTCCTGGGATTGAGTCCCCTGTCGGGCTTCCCTGCTCCACGGGGAGCCTGCTTCTCCCTCTCCTGCTGCCTCTGCCTGTGATCTCTCTGTCAAATAAGTAAATAAAATCTTAAAAAAATAAAATAAAATTTCCAGTTGTGAAATGCATCTAATCTGTGTAAGTTCTGATTTCTCTCTACGCCACTGCCCATGGTACTGTATTCGGCTTGGACCAAGAATAATTCTGGCAACCACCATGCATGTTACTCAGTAATGGGGTTTCAGGCACCCAAGTCCCAGTTCTTGGCCTCCATTGGATACACACCTTGGCACATCCAAGTTATTCCCGGAAGAGGAGTTGATGACAAAGTACATTTTAAGTGAAAATAAACAAAAAGTAGAACAATATAATTAAAATATGGAAACTAAAAGAATCAGTTGCTATAAAGCCTTAACAGTGTATGAACACTTTAAAACGCTATATGACTTTGGGTAATATATTTAAATTCACTTAGCCTCCATTTCTTTTTTGTGAGGTAGGATTAGTAATACTGCTATTGGGTGAATAATGAAAAGCACTAAAAATCAGTTAATAAAATGAATCCTGTGAATAAAACTTTTATATTCTTTATAAAAAGTGATATTGAAAAAAACTTCCACTTGTGTTCACCAAGAAAAGAAAAGAAAGATTTATTTAGGGAAAACATTTTAATACATGGATGAATAGTCATTGACACAATGACCAAATCTCAGAAGTAAGATAACCTATCTATCTGGAAAGAAATACAGATCTGGCAGGGAGGTGGTAAAAGGGAATACATAGATATGTGAGGCATCTATTTGGATTCTCAACACAAAGAAAGAACTATGAAACTCTGAGAAAAAAACTGCCAAGTACACTGGTTTCTAGCCCCCACAACACCTTCGATTCCCCCAAGGGGCTCCAGTATTATCTTTGGGGGGGTTTTGTCAATGGCATTTTATTTGCCGATCTACTGGAATGTGCTGTGTCAAAGCACTATAGTTGAAACTGTAACCCGGGGCTTTCTGCAATCATTGGACTACCGAAATGAACCTTGGTATTCCCCTTTATAGCTAAGCAGATGATAATCTAGCAAGTAAATACTATAATATGTGGTGGGAATTCAACATGAGCCTCGATCGGCCTTGGAATGATGGCAGATACCAACATTGGCAAACCTCTGTCACTTTTGAGCAAGCAGATTTTAGTTCTCACGTTCATTGATTTAAATTCTCTTCAGTTCTTCAAAGAGCATGTTAGATTACCTGGAATTGTGCTAAAGAAAACCCAAAAAGCTTATCATATGAATGAATTGTTCCACTGCTGGCCTGTGGCCCTGTTCTCCCAGGGACCTTTGAGTCTTTGCTTGTAACAGCCCCACGCAATGAAAAAATTGGATGAGTGACTCATATCCACATACCTGGCAGACAAATCACAGGCACTAATCTTCAATGTAAAAGAGTCTAAGTATCATTAGAATTTGACCAAAAGCACAAAGTTCTGCCATATTGACTAGTTAATTCAACAAAACAGCTTGTCCATCTGGTGAGATAGAATTTCTTAACTGAATTGATTGGGAGGACAGTTGATTCAATAAATGTCAACTAGTTCAATGACAGTCATAAAATAAAAGAATAAAAAAAGAATAATCATTTAAAAACAGGATCATTACCTAATTGAGTTGAACTTAATATGGGATAATTAGTTGAGTTACACAAGTTTCTCTCTGTCTCTCTCCTCTCTTCAGGGATTGTACAGGATTATATCCTCTGGGGGAAAATGAAGGTATTGTTGGGGCTAGAAGTAATGTGTCCTTGGAAGTTTTTTCTTTGCAATTACAGTCGACCCCCGAACAATGTGGGAGTTAGAGGCACCAATCCCCTGGGCAGTAGAAAATTCAGGTATAACTTTCGAGTCCCCAAAAACTTAACTACTAACAGCCTACTGTTGACTGGGAGCCTTACCAATAAGATAAATAATCAGTTAATACATATTTTGTATGTTATATGTATTATATACTGCATCATGACAATCAACTGAACTAGAAAAGAGAAAATGTTAAGAAAATCATAAGGGGAAAATACATTATAGTACTATACTGTAAAAAATCCACATATAAATGGAATAGATACTTGATCTATATTCCTACCAGCTGTCTCCCTACCAGATCTATGTGTGGTTGTGTCTTTCCAGATGGGTAGGTTATCTATTTCTGAGATTCAGCCATTGTAAATATAAATATATATATTCATATAGTAAAATATTTCCCTTAAACAAACACTTTTATTCCTCTTTATGGCCTCAAGTTGAGTAGTCTCAATATCAATTTTAATAAATAAAAAATTTCATTCACAGAGCACATTTTCTTTATTAATTTTGCTGTTTTTATTATTTATTTAATTCTGTTCTCTCAATAACCTTTCGGGCAGATAGGGCAAGTATTAGTTCCTTTTTAAAACTAGTCTAGGGACGCCTGGGTGGCTCAGTCACTTAAGCGTCTGCCTTCAGCTCAGGATACAATCCCAGGGTCCTGGGATCGAGTCCCACATAGGCTCCTTGCTCAGCAAGGGGCTTGCTTCTCCCTCTGCTTGTGTTCTCTCTCTCTGACAAGTAAATTAAAAAAAAAAAATTTTAAAAATATAAATAAAACTAGTCTATTTACACTAAATGGAGAGAACTTATATCATAGGATTGCCTTCTCTCCACTCTTACGAATCCCTACACACCTGGGACCACACAATTAGTTAATGGTGGTATTAGGATTAGAACCCAGGCCATACAGGTAATACTGTGCATATACCATGTATTAATCTACTCCCATTGGGATCTGGGGCAGCATCCCATCACCAAACACTTGAATATTTCTGCATTCGATATTATTAAATACAATAAATAAAGATTATGAAGAGCATTGTATCTGTTCAGGTCAGGTGTTGCCAACAAATGGTTTTCAGAGTGTTTTGGATTTGGAAGTTGCAGGTAAGGGACTGTGGTTATGCATTCCTCTAGCCCTAGTGCTCTCTGCCACTATGTTAAGCAACTAACCATTAATATACAATGACTACATGCACACCTTTTTTCTCTTACTCCAAGCCTCTCCTAGATGGCAAACCAATCTACTCGCGGTCAGCAGAGAGAACCATTAACCCCAAGTATGTTCTCCATCACCTTCATTGTGCACAAGATTTAATTCTCTTCTTTCTTTTACTACTAAGAGCTCAAATACACTACACAAAAGCACTCAATTTTTTCCCTCTTTATTTATTTATTTCTCTCTCAACTTCTTCTTCTTCTTCCTGACTTTTCTGTGATATGATCTTGTCCTAGGCACTGGGCCAGAAAGAGAGAGTGACCAAGAATGGCCTGGTCACTCATAACCTAAGCCTTGACCTTCAGCAAAACAGAGAACTAAACCACTCAGGAAAATATTAGATATTCCACCAGATGTTTTTTGGACAGTATCTTCTGTTCTATCTGTTCAAGCAGTGCCATTCTGACTTCAACTTTATATTTTGTCATTTCAGAATGATGCTGGGGCCAAATGGTCTGCCTTTTATGAAGAACAGTCCAAGCAAGCCAAAACTTACCCACGAGAAGAAATTCAGGAGGGTGAGGACCAGGAAGCTGTGACTTTAACAACCAGAAATTCACTAGTGACTTTGAGGAAGCAGTTTCCTCCAGGTTACGGGAATGGATGCCAGAACGCAAAGAGTTGGGAAGCAAGTGGATGGTGGTAAGGCCAAGATGCTGAATATAGACCTAATTTTTAATGAGCCAGGATCAATGTCCTTTAAAGGTCTCCAGAGTATCTATGAATTCCTTGTACTAGTTCCACGTGCTTTCTTATTCTTCCATTAAAACCTGTTTTTCCTCAAGCACTGACAATAAAAAACAGACAAAGCTAGTTCTTATTAAATCATCTTCTGTTTTCATTAAATTGCTGGCATTATAAGTTTGTCTTCTAATATTTTATATCATAAATGTATAATACTTAAGCTATATTATGGGTTAATATGGTCCTGTGAGCTGGCCTGAAGGCTGTCTTACCTTGTATGGCATATATTTATATGGGGAACATCTTTCCTAAATTCCAAGGAATTGGCTAGAAAACTAAGAGCTTGAGCCATAGGAAATTGCCATTTTTGTAGATCAAAAATGATTACATAGCAGGAATTTTATCTGATTCAACTTTATAAGTTTTCAAATGCAACCATGATACAAACTGAACGTTGCCACAATTCATTGTTCCCTAATTATGGTGGGCTATGAATTAATGGTTTAGGATGACAAAGTCCAGGGAGTCCAGGGAGTGATTAAGACATTAATTAGTCTTAATTGAACTTCTGCTAAACTTTGCATATAAGGACCGCTTGTTCACTCTACCAAGACACCTGACAGTGGCACTTCTAGCTTGCCTGCCCATGGTGGCGAGTGTTCACCTTTGTTCTATGCCATGCCCAGGAGCTCATGTTCCACCCTTTCCAATGGTCTAGGTTACGACCTAGCCCTGTTGTTCTGGGAACCTACTTTCAGATTGAGTCAACAGACATCAGACACTTGGGAAAAAAAACTAAGATCATTCTCTCTGGGTCTGAATAAATGTTTCCCTTCATCCAACACCCCACACCCATATTATTATATAATCACTAATTTTCAAAAAATATACGTGACATCAAAGAGCAACTCTGGAAAAATTACATCTAGGGACACAGTTGTCATTTCATTACTGACAAAATTCTCCCCTACTGCCCGGTACACTGGCACCAGCCATTTGCACCCTGCTACTGCCCCCACTGTGTTATAATAAAGAGGAGACTAATGCTGTGCTTTATAAGTTGGTTCGTATTCTGTACCCATAACTGATATAAAATTCTTTTTCAAACAATGCTATAAAAATGAAGGGCAAAATGTATCAATAAATAACAACCAGAAACCATTCATTCATGCATTCATCCCCAAATTCCCTAAAATATAATGGTATTCTTAGAAATAAGCTTAATCTTGTCATAAGTAATGAATGGGTCCCTTCTAAAATATTCCTCTGTTTACATTTCCTGGACCTAGCATGATATTTTACATGGAGTGGACATTCAATAAGTTCTTGAGGCAGAAAGGAAGGAGCAACGTAAAGACAGTAGGAAAGAAGGGGGAAAATCTTCCTTACATTTGCTTATGTAATGAAGTTAACTAGACATGCAATATTTTTTATGAAGAAAGACAAGATGTAAAATGGGAAATAAAATATTATGTTAAGGGGCCCCATGAATTTGAAATGAGGACTGGGAATTTGGATTCTTGAGGGGGTTTTACTCTTTTTGGTTCTTAACCTTTCTCTCCCATTCTTTGTTCTTTATCCAGGAATGATAAATGTGCATATTTCACTTGATGATGTTCATATCTGGAATCTGATCATGGATCATTTGAAATGCAGGAACTCACCGCATTCTTTTTTTTTTTTTAAGATTTGTTTATTTGAAAGAGAGAGAGAGAGCATGAGCAGGGGTGGGGCAGAGGGAGAGGGAGAGCAAGAATCCCAAGAAGACTCCGCGTTGAGGGGAGGCTAACAAGGAGCTCAGTCCCAGGACCCCGAGATCATGTCCTGAGCTGAAACCAAGAGTTGGCCACTCAACTGACTAAGCCACCCAGGCGCCCTTGCATTCTTTAATATAGTGATGTTTGGGGGCACCTGGGTAGATCAATTTGTTGTGTCTGACTCTTGGTTTCAGCTCAGGTCATAATCTCATGGGTCATGGAATGGAGCCCCGCATTGGGCTCCAGGCTCAGCGGGGAGTCCACTTGTCCCTCTCCCTCTGCTCCTCCTCCCACTCATAGTCTCTCTCAAATAAATAAATCTTAAAAAAATGATACAGTGGTGATTAACATAACAATAAAAAATTATTAAAAAAATGATACAGTGATGTTTGTATTGGTTAGTCCTTGTGGAAAACATGGAAGGTGAAACGACACCAAAAAAAAAAAAACAAACCCACACAAAAGTTACCTGCATTTATGTTTCTTCTATGAAACAAATCCAGATATCACCATCCCACCTAATTTTTTCTTAAGGGACTTGTTTTTCAGATGCTTCTGTTTTTCCAGTTTCATCAGTTTTGGTTAAGGACTTGGAGAGTGGAATGACAGCTGTATTTCCACTTGCTTTACACCATTTTATTTCCAGTACATATCACCTCACAGTGTGCTCCCTTGTGACACATTATGGGATCAGTAAATTAAAAATGAAAGGTGTGGTTGATGACTGACTGCTCTCTAATTACCCAGAGTGTTTGTCAAAGGCAGTAGGCAGAAGGCATAAATCCCATTTTGCTGTTATATTGACTGTCAAGTTTATAGCTCATTTCTGCTAGCATAGAAAACTTCCCCAATAAGGCTATCTGGTGGAGCAGACCTTTGCAAGTGGAATCAATCCCCTCAGCATCAGGATAAACAGACAGTGAAGAAAATGATCTAGTGATCAAGCTGGTTCGGCCCATGCTTCCAAAATAAGAAGCCTATCTGGGATGAGTGTTTCTCAGCCTGTTGTCGCCCCATTATTGAGACTTTTTAAACATCTTTTCCTAATAGCTCATCCAGAAAATGTTAATACCATAGGTATATTTTTTACCTGTTTTTGGACAGTGGTCCTTTGGAGGAGTATAAGCCATTGTAACATCTTAACTTTTTTTCTCCCCACTAAGAACAATTTCCATCATCTTGAGAACGCATGTCTTGGATTATGCTTGCTAGTACACACTGAATTCTGATGATGTTTCACCAATTCTATATGCAAAGCTACCCTATTCTGGAATATTCAACTCAAGAAAATGTAAGATAGAAAATGGTTCTTTAGCAAATCATATATTATCAACTGAGAGAACAAATCTCCTTCCTCTCCTAAAAAGGAGGAAGCCCTGATAATATTAAAGAGCAATATGATTCCCAAGTCAAAATGGTGTCCAAATCAAAAATCTCACACCCACAATTTCAAACTCCTCCACCTACAGGGAGAGGGGCAGGCTTTGCTCTCAGAAAGGATAAGACTATGAGCTTGCAACAGTTACCATCTCATTTACTTATTTATCAGCACACATTTATTGAGCTCTGTAGACTTTCAACTCTGTGAGGGCAGGGATTGTGTCTGATTTTTGCTCACCACTGTAGAATAAAGGACAGAAAGAAGGAAGGGAGAAAGGAAGGAAAGAGAAAGACAGGGTACTATGCTAATGATTTGAATACTGCCTCCAAGAATATTATATGTAGTGTGAAGATACAGATATGTAAAAACAAATAAAGTAAAATATTATAATAATTTGCATTAAAAAGATACACAGCTATGGTGAGGTTACAAATTAGTGGTTAATTCTATCTGGTTAGAGGTGGGGGGGAGTGAAATAGGTTATGAGAATGTTCAAGGAGACAGTGTATTCGGATTTTTGTGGGCCCTTAGGGTACCCTTGCCTGTATGGTCTCCTTCCTCCATAAAAACACATTTAAATATAACATAACTGTGGTACAATAAGATGAGTATAATTTTCGGGGCAGTCTAGGAACCCATAACTGGGAGGTCCAGCAAAGACCTCCAGGAGGGGCAAGATGTTTAAGTGAAAGAAAGGCTAAGGACAAGCTGAAAGAGTGGCTGGGAGACAGGGAACAGTGTAGAGAGAACAGCTTGTTCGAAGGCCTGGAAGTGAGAGATCTGTTATGACTTAGATGAAAGAGAGAGAGAGAGAGAGAAAGAGGAGCAGGGTGCGAGATTAGAGAGGAAGGTGGAGGTAAACTCAGCAGGTCCTGCCTATGTTTTAGAAGTCTGGCTTTATCCTAAAGATAATTAAAAGCATCTACATTATGGGCGCCTGGGTGGCTCAGTTGGTTAAGTGACTGCCTTCGGCTCAGGTCAGGATCCTGGGGTCCTAGGATCGAGTCCCACATCAGGCTCCCCCTACTCTGTGGGGAGCCTGCTTCTCCCTCTGCCTGCCACTCCCCCAGCTTGTGCTCTCTCTCTCTCTGTCAAATAAATAAATAAAATATTTTTTTAAAAAAGCATCTATGTTAGGAACCAACAGGATCAAGTTTACATTTTGGATATTCATTCAAGCTACATTACAGTCAATGGACTGGAGAGGGTATGGTGGATATTCTGGGGGTCCACCAGCCCCCTTCTTCAAGATCCATGTACCTACCCCCAGCTTCTGGAAACACTGGCTTTTGAAGGCTCACAGCTGATTCATTTGATGGGAGTTGCCCCCAGCCACAGGGAACTACCTTTCCCAGGGGCAGACCCTCCCCCAGAGAGCACCCATGGCCATGACTGGCTAATGTGGAGATACAAAGGCCCAGCCACCTTATCTCAATCCGGGACAACCTCAGCTCCTAGGCTTCTGGAAGGATTGGCTAAAGCCTCTGTTGTAATCATGTTGCTGGTCACTTCTCCCTCTGCCTAATCCTACTCTTAACTAGTTTCCTATTGCAGCTAACACCTTACTGCAAACTCAGTGGCTTAAAAAAAGCACACATTTATCATCTCACAGTGTCCATGGGTCAGGAGTCTGGGCACATCTTAACTGGATCCTCTGCTCAGGCTGCAAAGTGTTGACCAGACGGCATTCTCATCTGGAGACAGTCTGACTGGGGAAAAATCCACTTCCGAGCTCACTTTAGTTGTTGACAGAGTTCATTTCCTTGTGGCTGAAGGACTAAAGACCTCAGCTTCTGGCTGGCTGTTGGCAGAAGCTGTCTTCAGTGCTGAGAGGCCACCTAAAGTCTGCTCACAGTCTCTTTCATGTAGGCTTTCCAAACGTGGCCATTTACTTAATCAAGCCAGCGAGGAGAGTCTCTAGAACAAGTCTGCTAGCAAGACAGACCCAGACATAATATAAAGTAATTGCAGGAGTAACATCTCTTTATCTTTGCTGTATTCCATGCAGAAGCAAGTCAGAGGTCCCATCCTCACTCAAGGAGAGGGGTTACATAAAGGCGTGAACGTTAGGAAATGGCAGACATCTTAGAGTCTATTTGCCACACCTACCTTCCTCACTTCTTACAGGTGTATCTCCTGAGAGCACTCCCCAATAAACCTTCTGCCTGCGATTACCCATCTTGGAGTCTGTATCTGGGGAGCAACACTGGGGCAGTAAAGGGAGTTAGAAACTGTTGCTGTAACATCAACTATGGGTGATAGCAGTAGGAGACTGAGCAGCAAATTTTCTTTCTATTCATAAATGTATAATAATTTATTATTAGAGATTAGAATAGTCATGGCCTATCTGGAAATAAAATGAAGTCTACAAACTATGAGATGTCTTCAAGCAAGGATACACACAACAAAAATAATTCATTTCTAGGGTTGTAGGACAGATTACACGTAACTAGTAAAAATTAGGCTTACTAATTTCCACAGTATGAAAATAAATCTCAGACCACAGTCACATAATTAAAAAGAGATGATTAGCACTTTTATTAAATTCACAGAGATTGTACTTTTACAAACTGCAGAAATAGTCAACCAATAGGGCTGCCTTATTAGAGAACAATAGAGAATAAGTTAAGTATTGGTATGATAACAGGATCAAATTCCACCTTGTGTACTGACACTCCCACGTACATCATTCATATCCCATTACAAACATTATATTTTATTCTTCCTTAGTCATATACAGAGTGATATAAACAATATTCAAAAAGGATCCATTTTCAAAGATTTTTACACCATATTATGCATATTCTCCACTGGAAAAATATCTCTCTGTAGATCTTCGAAGGGTGAAAAAATATATACTTCCGGAAATACTTAATACTAACGCACTTTTAAACCAATAACTAAAGACACCACATGACTACACTTACACACTATGTTGTCAGAGAAATATTTTAGAATATTTTGAGTGGTCAACAGCTTATGATTCCAATGGTCTTCATGGGTATAAATGATGGCCTTTTACTTTCATGCACATGCAAAATTTCTTAGAAGAGTGGTGAAACAAAATCGATGATCTGCCCTTGATCATTTATAATGCGCAGCAGTTGCACAGAAACAAGTGGTGAGTTTCTTGGGGAAGCAAAACAGCAGCCCTTTAGAGAGGGGTGAGCCGCTCATCCTCTGTCATGAAGGCATCGTTAATGTGCCCCCCCTTTGTGTCCAGAGGATCGCAGGGGATGCCATTCTCAATTGTGATCATATTTTCACACTTATCTTCCGTGTCATCCACTTCAGATGGTCCTTTGCTCTTCCTAAATGCACATAAAAAGAATGATTGGGGTCTAGAAGAAGAAAGCCTGGTCTTCTGTACAAACATGGAGGGCAAAAGAGGGATGAGGAAACTTAGAATGGTGAAATAATTGATAGCATTCCATACTTCAAATAAACTGCAAAGCTCATAAAGAGCTAATGAGGTGAAAAGTTGCTACAAGATAAGAAATCTCCATGGATGGGGCTCATCAATGGATACTCAACCATTGAGTAAGAGATGATTTGGGAACAGAGTATTCACACAGTCTCAGTCTATCACCCCCACAAGCAATGTACTGATTATAGAGATATTTGTATTTTGTCAAGGAAGAAATCTGGTGAACATCACCAACAATGAGACAAATTGACAAGTGCCTCCAGATAAGATGCACTGAGATTTTATCCATAAAATTCTGTGTTCTGTGTTCCTACCCCGCCTTAGCACCAATTTTTTTTTTTTTTTTACCTGAATCTCTCAGGAGGAAGTAATCAGACAAGTCCAAATTTTAAAATATTTTTTTTTGGTGGGCAATACACCCATATAAATTTTAAAATATTTTATAAAACAGCCGATATGGACTTAGCACAGAGTAGGCACTCAAGTGATGTGCTTAGAGTTGGATGGACAGACATGGATGGACATGGATAGTTGGCTAGCTAGTTAGACAGACGGATGGATCAATAAATGTAGATCAATGGCTGGTTGGCTGGAAGATAAATTAATGGACTAATGCTGTAGGCAAAGTTACTCAGACAGTAGCCCAAGGTAGATCTTGAATGGGATCCACCACAGAAAGAGAAAGAGAAGAAAAGAAAAGAGAAGGGAAGGGAAGGGAAGGGAAGGGAAGGGAAGGGAAGGGAAGGGAAGGGGAGGGAAGGGAAGGGGAGGGAAGGGAAGGGAAGGGAAGGGGAGGGAAGGGAAGGGAAGGGAAGGGAAGGGAAGGGAAGGGGAGGGAAGGGAAGGGAAGGGAAGGGGAGGGGAGGGAAGGGAAGGGAAGGGAAGGGAAGGGAAGGGAAGGGAAGGGGAGGGGAGGGAAGGGAAGGGAAGGGAAGGGAAGGGAAGGGAAGGGAAGGGAAGGGAAGGGAAGGGAAGGGAAGGGAAGGGGAGGGAAGGGAAGGGGAGGGAAGGGGAGGGAAGGGAAGGGAAGGGAAGGGAAGGGAAGGGAAGGGAAGGGGAGGGAAGGGAAGGGGAGGGAAGGGAAGGGGAGGGAAGGGAAGGGAAGGGAAGGGAAGGGAAGGGGAGGGAAGGGAAGGGGAGGGGAGGGGAGGGAAGGGGAGGGAAGGGGAGGGGAGGGAAGGGAAGGGAAGGGAAGGGAAGGGGAGGGAAGGGAAGGAGGGAAGGGAAGGGAAGGGAAGGGAAGGGAAGGGGAGGGGAGGGAAGGGGAGGGAAGGGGAGGGGAGGGGAGGGAAGGGAAGGGAAGGGGAGGGGAGGGGAGGGAAGGGGAGGGAAGGGGAGGGGAGGGGAGGGAAGGGAAGGGGAGGGGAGGGGAGGGAAGGGAAGGGGAGGGAAGGGAAGGGAAGGGAAGGGGAGGGGAGGGAAGGGAAGGGGAGGGGAGGGAAGGGAAGGGAAGGGAAGGGGAGGGGAGGGGAGGGAAGGGAAGGGAAGGGGAGGGGAGGGAAGGGGAGGGAAGGGAAGGGAAGGGAGAATATATACACACATAATATTTCTTGTATCTCTTGTATTGTTGCTTTTCCAAACGAATGGAGGAAAATATTTGTTTTCCTACCTTAAAAATTAGGAGTTAGTATAGATTTTGCCACGCTTTGCTGATGGTTTATTAGATAATTCCAAACAGCTGAGGTTCATAAAGAAAGGTAAAGTATCATTCCAATACTGTAGATCCCACTCTCATCGCTTGAAAGTATTTTGCCATTAGGTATGCCACTGTCAGGTGTCACAATTTATCACTACAGGCCTAATGTTGGGTTAGAAGTTGGGGGGTCCTAGTCCCAGAGACCTAGGAATGGATAAGTTGCTGTGTTTTTCCATCCTCAGGGTGAAAACACTGTATTGGCCATTCTAAGCTTCAGCCACCAGCAATTAATGCAGGTTGGGGTGAGCACAAAGTTTCATGTGATGAGAAGGTCCTACAGCCAGGTGAAATCACCTACCAGAGGACT
Organism: Zalophus californianus; assembly: GCF_009762305.2. NCBI lineage: Eukaryota > Metazoa > Chordata > Mammalia > Carnivora > Otariidae > Zalophus > Zalophus californianus. Next base: position 117,409,299 of record NC_045612.1, on the reverse strand, counting down.
AGAATACTTTGCCCCCCCTCTTGTGGACAGGAGTATTGTTACTTTCCATGTCCTCCAAAAGGCAAAAGCAGTTGACATTCTATAACCATCAATCATATCACTTCCATTCATAGTACCCAACATTCATTGAGTAACTATGTTTTGAGTTACTACTATGTGTTCAAACAGATAGATCCTCGTCCTACAGTGAAAAGAAAGGACTTAATAAAAGGGGAAAACTCCAAATTTCACTCATCTTCCCTCCCCATTTTTATGGATTATAAAAAAGAGCAGTGATGTTTCAGTAGGGATGAAGCCCCAGTAGTAACAAATGGATATTTATAAATTATCATCAAAAAAATGTCTAGTTCGTGCAATTTCCCCCACACTCACTCCTCACTGGGCTTGGAGTGAATAAGAATTCTCCACAACAATAAATAGATTTTAAACAGTCAAATCTTACTCTAAAATATATATATTGTGTATATAAGTATGAAACTCATACTACAAAAATCTTAGTGGATTTTATATATATATTATATATATATAAAATTTAATGAATATAATCTAAAGCAGGTGGTAATGCAATGGGAGTCTTGGAAATAGACACCAGCTCCCTTAGTTAAGAAAGTATTTTTACCAGGGCGCCTGGGTGGCTCAGTCGTTAAGTGTCTGCCTTCGGCTCAGGTCATGATCCCAGGGTCCTGGGATCGAGCCCCACATCGAGCCCCACATCGAGCCCCACATCGGGCTCCCTGCTCAGCAGGAAGCCTGCTTCTCCCTCTCCCACTCCCCCTGCTTGTGTTCTTGCTCTTGCTGTCTCTCTCTGTCAAATAAATAAAATCTTTTTTAAAAAAAGTGTTTTTACCAAGTTAGATGAAAAATCACAGGGAGCTGGACACATGCAGATCACGGCAAGGAATCTCACTTTCCCCTCCCAACCATAAAGGAAAACTAATCCATTAGGTCTCACAAAGGAATGGGGAAGAACTAAAAAGAAAGATGCAAACAGCCGAGGACAAGTTTGTCTTCTTTAGAAGAAGGATTTCTCAAAAAGATTCTGAGCAAAATGGCTGTGGAAATGCATCTAATGGAGCTGTGCCAGTGGCAAATCAGGCACATATTGTGCTTTTGTGACCTTAGATCCAGCTGTTCAGAGTCTTGGCATTGCTCCACAAACTGCAGTGTCAGTAACGTGCTGGCTCGACATGATAAGCAGCTCAAAGGTTATCTAACAGTACCACGGCACTTGGTCACATTTCATAGTGTGTACTGTAATAAACTGATTCACTGCCTCTGCATTGCTCTTACTAACGATAATAAAACTTAACTATCTTTCTGGATCATTCTGATTTGATGTTCTGCTAAAAACATGAATTCTTTTTCCTGAAAAATAAAATTGAGTGTTAATGACTTCCTCTGTTCTTGCAATGTCCGGTGGTTCAGGAAGAGGATTTTTTTTTTTTTAAAGTAACTAAAATACCTGAAACTAGTTCTCAAAAACCTTCAGAGTACATACTTATCGTAAGTCCAGAGAGAAGAGCGGCAAAAATGGGGACCAAAAAAAAAGACCGGATTACCCTCGGAGCTAAGGGGTGTCGAGGAGCAGGGTTTGCTCCAGATAAAGTAGTGGTGGGGCGCCTGGGTGGTTCAGGTGGTTAGGTGTCTGCCTTCTGCCCAGGTTGTGGTCCCAGGGGTCCTGGGATTGAGCCCCGAGTCGGGCTCCCTGCTCAGGGAGCCTGCTTCTCCTTCTCTCTCTGCTGCTCCCCCTGCTCATGCTCTCTCACTCACTCTCTAATAAATAAATACATAAATAAATAAATAAATAAATAAATAAATAAATAAATAAATAAATAAAATCTTTTTTTTTAAAGAAAGATAGGGGGCACCTGGGTGGCTCAGTCATTAGGCTTCTGCCTTCAGCTCAGGTCATGATCCCAGGGTCCTGGGATTGAGCCCCCATCAGGCTCCCTCCTCCTCGGGAAGCCTGCTTCTCCCTCTCCCACTCCCTCTGCTTGTGTTCCCTCTCTCGCTGTGTCTCTCTCTGTCAAATAAATAAATAAAATCTTAAAAAAAAAAAGACAAAGTAGTGGTGGCTGAAAGCACAAAGAATATTTCTGTCTCCCTTCAAACTAGATAGGGCTGAAGAGCCAAGGCCCAAGAATAGCCAGAAAAACAACAAAGGATAGACAAATATGATTCTGAAACAGAACATAATTAATTACTGGGGAATGAGAACTAACCTCATAATCAGTATGGATGATTCCTGGGGAAAATGTCAGTGTTACTGGAATGATTTCAGTGGGCATTGCAGTCCAGTCAGATTGATGGGCTTTGGGATCCAGCCTATCTGGTTCTAAATACAGTTACTACTAACTTTCTGACCACGTGACTATAGGCAGGTTGCTTTATGTCTGCTGTGTGGTAGTGATAATAACAGTAATTAGTGGGGCGCCTGGGTGGCTCTGTCGTTGGGCGTCTGCCTTCGGCTCAGGTCATGATCCCAGGGTCCTGGGATCAAGCCCCGCACCGGGCCCCCTGCTCTGCAGGCAACCCTGCTTCTCCCTCTGCCACTCCCCCTGCTTATGTTCCCTCTCTAGCTGTGTCTCTCTCTGTCAAATAAATAAATAAAATCTTTAAAAATAATAATAATAATAATGATAATTAGTAACTATTACACGACAGAAACCAGACTAAGTGCTTTTTTTCTCATTTAGTTCCTATTTATCTCATTTAATCATCTCATTTAATTCCTATTGCAATATTATAAAGATTTTATTATTATCCCTGTTTTTCTTTCTTTTTTTTTTTTTAAAGACTTTATTTATTTATTTGAGAGAGAGAGCACAGAGGGAGAGTGAGAGGGTGAAGCAGACTCCAGGCTGAGCAGAGAGCCCGGGAGGCTTGATCCGAAGACCCTGAGATCATGACCTAAGCCAAAGGCAGATGCTTAAGCAACTGAGCCACCCAGGCGCCCCTTATTATTCCTGCTTTTCAAATGAAGGAGCTAAGACTCAACTATGTAGAGCAGCTTATCTTTGAGAATGGAACAAGATTGGTGAAACCAGTGGACCTAGAACTCTACTTAATCTCCCCAGGCTTCATTCAAAACACACATTTGATTCCTATTGAGTATTTACATTTAAGAACAGCAAAGGAAAACAATTATTAGCTCTAACATTTCTGATTTTATTTACACATCTATTTTTAAGACTTAATTAAAACTTTATAAGAATGTGAAATTTCAGTATATGAAAATGTTGGCTGAGCCCCATCCCCTTGTTTGAAAAGCAGTATTTGTAGAAATCTAAATGTATTTCTGCTTACTACTGACCTTATGGGAATAGAAATATAACCAGAAATAAACCAAGTGAATTTACTAATGACTCTGCTCAACTGTGAGCATTAGCTAGGATTCTATGTCCGGAGTCCTTAACCTGGCTTTGTTACCAAGTGTAAGACTATAATCTCCTTGTAGGCAGGAACCATCCACGTTATCTGTGTATGTATCTTCCCTGATAAATACTAGAGCTCCCCTCACAGAATGGATGGTCAATATAGGAATAAGGTATTTTTTACCTCTTTGGGCCTTGGCTTCTGGAGAGATGAATTTAGAGCACTTTCCAGTGTATAAAGCACCTGTGTGTATTCTCTAACTTTGTCTTCTCATCATCATAACTGTTTAAGAAAATATTATTATCCTCATTTTCCATATGTGACTGGCTCAAGATCCCCCAGATAATAAGCACCAGAGCCTGAGACTGGAACCCAAAACCAAGAGTATCAATCCAGTGCTTTTTCTACTAAAACACGCATCACATCAACTGCATCACTGTTGTCATTGTCACATCACCATGGCCATCACAACCATTGCTGTCATCATCATTATCATCATCATAAAGCTGACCAGAGAACTAAAACATCTACTTGTGGGCCAGCACTAGACACAGATCCATACTAGGACATCATTGTGGAGTACATGCATTTCATCTTGGGTACCTGCCCACCTACCCAGCTGCCTAATTGTTTCCCAAAAGTAAAAAAACAAAAAAACAAAAAAACAAAAAACCATTTTCCAACTTTTTTCCTTTGACAAGTCTCTCATTTCCACAAACTGCTATTCTCAACTAGATGGTAATAGCAAAGCAACTTCCTCAAATTATTTCACAAGGAGGTGGCATTTGTAATGGTGTACTGAAGCTGGCTGGTATAGGCTTGAGATAGGTGATTGTTAAATATTCAGAAATTTCATACTTGATAGGAAATCAACAAATGCTACAAATTGGGATTTTTTTTTTTTTACAAAGCTGGTTAACCAGTTCACCACTATTATAGTAAACAGTAACCCTAATAAGATCATTTGCTTTTTAACATATGTGTTTGTTAACTAATAAAATCCCAAACAATGAGCCATTGAACTGGAAAATTTTTTATAGTATCACGACAATTTCTGGATGAAAACGAGATCTCTTTTCAGTATCTCTTAGTCACAGAAATAGGTTAAGCTGATCTTGGATAATAATACTGTTTATTTAGTGCATGCTAGGTACCTTATACACATTTATCTCATCCAATCTTCATGGAAGCCCTGTGAGATATTATCTTCCTACTACAGATGGAGAAACAGTCCCATGGAAATCGGATGACTCGACCAAGGTCATTTGGCTAAAGGGTACAGCTGGTGTTTGAGTTCACCTCGTTTGGCTCCCAATGACTGTATACTTTACAGCCAGCGGCTATGAATAAATCAGTGTAATGCTGTTACTGACACAGGCAAAAGAATTGTTAAAGCTTTCCTTGAGAAATTTCCTCAACAGTAAGTTTAAATATGCATATGGCGTAGATGACAGTGGCACTCTTCTCCACAGAAGCAAAATGGTAACTGAGATGACTCTGCAGTCTCTCCTGGCCTTCTAAATGTAAGATTTTGTATAATGCAAACTATGTTTGTTAATATCTAATGTATGGGTTGAATTGTTGAGCAAATCTTTGTCTTCCTCAGGACTAAAGGCACTGGGGGCAATTCCTGCCTTTTCCATGATTAGAAAGGGCTTTCATCACCATTACCAGGGCTCTCCCCACTCTAGACTGCACCCTCTCTACACCTTCGAAGCAATACTTTGCTCAAGAGAAGCCCACCACAGATTTGTATCTAACTTAAAACACAACAAATCAATTTATCTTCCGAAGGTTGTCATAACTGTCCTGACTCTATTTGCCAATTAGTGATGCTCTCCAGGTTTACACAAGAGATTTGTCCGTCTGTTTTCCTAGTCTGAACACAAAATGAATTTGCGAAGGCAAGGTTTTGAGAACAGCCTCACTTCTCCCGGGCAACAGATTATGATGCTACACACCCAATTATTATATTACCGCAGAACCTGCTCAGCAGGAAAGAGATAGCACAAGCTGGAAGACCAGTAAATGGCAGGATAATAAAATAACAGTAACAGCTAACACTTATTGAGCACTCACCGTGAGCCGGGCACCACTCTAAGCATGCCACAGCATTAACTCTTTTTATCCCACCAAGTTCATTATTTCTGGTATAACTCGCTGTCACTCTAGCAAAGTTATCTCTGCACAGGCAACAAATAAAGATTTAACCAATTCGACACTAGCACCACAAACCATAATCTTCTGAGCTTGGGTTCCCTGACTCATTGCCTATGCTTCCTGATATGCACAGAGTTAATGGGTTACATACAAGAGCAGAATCCAGGATACAAACACTTTGAATCTAAGCAGTATGTCTGACGGTCCATCCTTCTAACTCCTACAGTATACTGTGCTAGTGAGAAAACTGGGAACCAAGGAGATGAAGTGAATTCACAGAGGTTATGATAGTTAGAAATCATAGAATCACAGAATTCTAGGATTAATACGGAACTTAAAAATATTAAACATAAGTAGTCAAATATTGCAAGGGAATCTTTCTTAATATTAAAAAAACTGAAAACAAAACAAACTGAAACTCGTACCAAGGCTCTCTGCATTGCATGTCATGCCAAGATGAAGAAAATCAAGCAAATACAACGTGATTTTAATCTTTGAGTTTAAGTTGGGGACTAGACATAAATCTCATTTATTCCAGAGCATTTCACTTCTCATTTGTGAACAAAAGTTATAAAGGCCAACATTTGAAATGATTCCCTTCTGCTAGTAACTAGAGTGAGACATGTGGAAAGTAGTAAACCGCCTGAGAAACATTTAGTTGAACCCACACTTGGCCAAACTCATCCCACATGTCTGTGTGGGCATCGACCCTTTTGAAAACCAGTGCACATCCCTGCGATTCCCACTTATCAGAATTCTTCTTCCTTGGTATCAGATGAGAAGGTTTTTAGAAGAATCAAATTGTCTAGTGAAGAGTAAGGACTCTCTCCACTTCCCCTCTGGATCAGAGGCACTTATAAACAAATGATTTTCTCCTCTCCTCCTGTCCCACTGCCTTTGTAACTTTCCCACTGGTCTGAAATTCTCCCTTGAAGTAATTGCAATAATTTAGACAGCAAAGTTTGTAGGTGCCCCAGGATCCAGGTAAAGGAACTCTGGTAGTAGGAATCTCCAAGTTGGAAGCTCTCAAACTAAGTGAATTAGAATAACCTGGATATTCATTAAAATGCATCCCCATCACAGATTATAATTTAGAAAGTCTGCAGTAGGGCAAAGGAACCTACATGTTAAACAAGTGTTCTGGGTGATTCTGATGCAAGGTGTTGATTCAAAGTTCACTTTGAGGAACATGGTTCCATATAATACTATAGGCACTAGAGGAGCAAGCAGTTGTTGAAAGGAGGGACGTATAGAAGCCCGAGAGTATCTGGGACAAGATGGCAGCTATAGGCACTGGGCCAAGAAAAAGCAAGCCAAGCTGAGGATGCATGGAAAGAACTGTGGAACTGCTAGCATTTGGAGGTAGAGGACTATTAAAGATTAACTCTGCCTACCCAAAAAGTCTGCTTAGTTTTGTATATCCAACTTACAAAAGCATAATACAGATATTAAAATCAATTCTTGATATGAAATATTCATATGGAGTAGAATAAAGAAAAAGATAGTAATGGAAGGAGTCATGGTTAGTAAGGGACGCTGGACTCTAAAAGTCTCTAAACACAAGAGCCTAAATGATATTCCAATAATCACCAATATTTTCAAAGTTTCAGATTCAAGGCATTATCTTCAGCTTGGGGAAAATCCTCTCCTTATTTTTCCAAGTCATGAGGAAATAGGAAAATCCTCCCTAAATCACTCCATATCTTACCTTCTACGTTGCCGGATTCCTGATAAAATCAAGAGCAGGACTGCCACTATGACAATGCAAAATATCACACTGAATATAATAATCCAGATGGGTACAGATGGGTCAGTTGGTGGTGCAAGAGTGGAAGGAATTTTTAAAAATTCCAGGGTCTGGTCATTCAAAAAGAAGGCATTGTTGATCCGGTTCCTATTCATTCTACAATATGATGATTAAAAACAAACAAGAGAAAAAAAATTAGAAACAGAAGGTACAGACCTAGCTCTCCATGATTAAAATTATCTCTAGAAACAGAGCATCCCTGTAGCAAGAGACCTCAGGTTGACTAGACAGTTTGACGGGGGCAATCATGCTTTGGTACCCTTTTCAAGGCAGTGCTGGCTGCTACTGAAAGGCTCGCCTACTGCCCTCCATAGCTGGGAATGTCCTAGAAGTAACCAGAACTCCTGAGCTTCAAGCTCTGTCCACCATGTTTTATTTCCAGAAAAGTAGCATCTAGATTAAGATGACACAACTCTCTTTAAGGTGGCTCACACAAATACCAACAGCCAGAAGAGGGAAAATTGTGTGGGTGAGAAACATAAGACGACAAGAAAACTGGGAGTAAAAAAGAAAACATGAAGCCAGGAGCAGCTGCAAAACCAACAAATTGATTTTTTTTTTCATTAATTCAACAAACCTTTGCTGAAAACTTACCAAGTACCAGATATGATGCTAAGTGCTAGCGATATGAAGTGAAATGAAACTACCAAGGCGCTTACAGTCTAGTGCACTCTAGAAGGGTGGCACTTCAGTCCCTCCACAATCCCAGCACAGTGCAAGGTGTTCCATGACAGAGCTTCAGTACGGCCACGATGGGAGACGGGGGATGGCCAAGAACATCATAGCGAGAAGTCAGGGCTGCTTTCCTGAGAAAGCAACCTGTGAGCTGTGTTTTGGAATTCTTGTTTAGGAATTATTGAGACCAAAGTGTGTAGTGAGCACAGGAATGGAGACAAGGGTATAGTAGACTTGTTCAGGAAACTACAAATTTCGTACAACTAAAGTCACTGGCGTTTGAGAAGTCCAAAACTCTAGAAAAATATCCAGGTACTCTTCCCTGGGGAAAATCTGCATTTTTGGTGGTGGCAGCAATTAGGGAGGGGTTGATAGTGAAGATTTACTTGACTGAAACGAAATAAGTGAATTTCTAACTGGAATTTGCAAACTAGATGAGGAGCTTTCTTGGGGATATTGTGTGGCCTTGACTGAATTCACACTAGACAAGCTGACTTCATCTGCCTCTAGAGCAGCAATGGAAAATACATATATAATGTGAGCTTCATGTGTGACTTCAAATTCTCTAGGAGGTGCATTTTAAGAAAAAGTAGAAAGAAACAGGTGGAATTATTTTAATTTTTTTAAGTAGGCTCCACACCCAACATGGGGCTTGAACTCACGGCCCTGAGATCAAGAGTCACATGGTCTACTGACCAAGCCAGCCAGGTACCCCAAAACTATTTTAATAATTTTTTTGCCCAATATATCCATAAAAATATAATTTCAACATAATCAATATTGAGTTGGTTCACATTTTATTTTGTACCCAATCTTTGAAATTTGATGTGTACTTTACACTTAGGGTGTATTTAATCTTGGACTAGCTATATTTCAAGTGCTCAGCAGTCACATATGGGGGGTGACTACCATCTTGGACAGTGCAGGTCTTGAACCTGACAGTAACGGCTTGAGAATCTCTGCAGATCAGCACTAGGCTATCAGGAGAGATCTCCTTTAGCAAATAAAAATCAATGAGGCATGATTATTCACAAATGTGAAAAAGAATCCCAGCCAGATAATCTATAGCAGGGGATAATTCCAATGTAATTTTTTATCATAATACCCTCCAGTTCCATCCATGTCATTGCAAATGGCAAGATTTCATTCTTTTTGATGGCTGAGTAATATTCCAGCGTGTGTGTGTGCGCGCATGTGTGCGCACACATCTTCTTTATCCATTCATCGGTTGATGGACATCTGGGCTCTTTCCATAGTTTGGCTATTGTCAAACTATGGAAAGTTTCCTTTTTCCACAACCTATCATTGATAATCTGGGAACACAAACCTCTCTACAAAATAATGAGCCCCACTACTAAGGTATAGCTCAGAGTAAAATGAGATGTTGCTCTGTATTCTCATTCTATCTACCTGGTTAGTGAACACTTTGCTGTTCTTTTGCCTCTCGGGATGATTAGAAGTTCTAGATCAGTACAGACTAAATCTCCAACCACCACTGAAATCCCCAATAGGTGTCAACCACATGGATATCTTCCAGCCAAGATTGGCCTGATAAGGCCAGGCCCTCACAACAGAGCTAAAACAGACATCTTAGAACTGGTGGGTCATTCCCTCCAGTAATCCCATAGGTGTGGACACTCTGGGGGAGAGAAAAAACACCACTGGATGTGATGGCAGCATGCCTGGGTTCAAGTGCTTACTCTTCATTTTTCTAGTGTGGTGGCCTCAGCAAATCAATTAGTCTCCCTGAGTCTCAATTCCCTCATTTATAAACCAGGGATACTAATAATCACTCAGGGGCACCTGGGTGGCTTAGTCGGTAAAGCGTGTGCCTTCAGCTTAGGTCATGATCCCGGATTCCTGGGATTGAGCCCCACGTAGGGCTCCCTGCTCAGCAGGGAGTCTGCTTCTCCCTCTGTCCCTCACCTCTTTCTCTCTCTCTCAAATAAATAAATAAAATCTTTAAAAAATAATTACTCAAAAGTGATTGGTGCTGACATTAAATGCCACAGATGTGCAGGAACACACTTTATGAAGCAGAAAGGGTTATGCAAATATTAAGTGGAACTAGCATTATTTTGCCCAACTCCGCAGATTCTTCAGCCTTGAAATTTCCTATTACCCCTCCTCTAGATGCCATTCCCTTGCTTTTCATGCTATCCTTCTTTCTTGGTATCGTTCCCTCTATTTTCACACAATACTGACGAGACCTATCCCTAACATAAATTCTCATTCTCTCGGCCATCCTCACCCCCTAAGTAGCTTCTGCTGCTAGGACCTTTCACAGAGACATTTTGTTGTGGACATATTCACCTGTATCCTCCGCCTTTACCCCCAACACTCACTCTCCTCCCTCACATTAATGGAAGCCTGCCTTCACCGCAGTGTCTTCATTTCCTTGTAGCCTTCCCAGATCATGGGGGAGGGCTTGAATAAAACTCCTTTCCATGTGAAATACAATGTTCTTAATTCTTATTCCCTAAGTGGTGGGTCTTAACAATATTTTTTAGTGGCAAAAGCACAGGAACAATGTAGTTCAAACCTTCTTGTTAAAGCAGATTAAATCATTTCCCACTATATAGATCCTCAAGGCCTTTGCTTCGGCAAGGGAAATTGATTATTGTTCACACAAAAACCTTTGGCATTAATTATATACTCATTATCTTAAATGTTAATATTTTACAGAGAGCAAATGAGTTCTTATACTAGATATTTCTCCTTGGTAAAGAGAATAATGTGTATTTCGGTAACTTGTAAGTCTGTTGTGAGGGGAGTTACTTTGTTTCATTCTTTCTTTTTCCAGAAATAGTTTATTTTCTGAACTCATTCTTCCAATGTATCTTTGCCCAACATTAATCATTTGAAGGATGGGAAGTTTACATGCATAAAAGTGCACATTGATTGAAGTAAAAACAAATTGCATCCTTCTTTGAAGTCAAGAATACACTTCACTTTTGAAAGTTTGTTATGATCACAAGGAGAGGCAGAGAGGAACTCTCAGGAAAAACTGTGTAAAATTTGAAATGGGTAAAAAATATTACTGAGTATCTGGTGAATACAACTTTCTGGACAACTTATACCTTCTATTTGTCTTTCAGTTATTTTGCAGATCTGTAAGTGGTAGAAAACTGACATAATGTAAATGACTTTTGTCCAGAGAAAATCAAGTGAATTGTGTCTGGTAGAATAAGATTGACCACTACCCGATGGATAGAATGGTGCATCTTTTTGTAAATGGTCATCACCATTCCTTGATTCTCATAGATGCATGGTTCCTTGAAGTCTCCTTTGAACTGGTTTTACTGTTTTACTGGTTCCCTCATTAATTAATGAGATAATAAAATCTTTAGTGGCATTTATTTTTAATTTGTATAAGAGTCATGCTCTTACCTTGTTTTTTAAAAAGTATCTTTTAAAGGCAAAGACTGTACCTTAACTAAAGAAGCTAAGTCCTTAGAGACCCAAAAAATGAGACTATTTTTATTGGTTTTCAAATAAAAGTCGAAGGTATGACTTGTCCTTCAAAACACCTGACATTTATTGACTCATTTAACCTTCTTAGCAACTCTGAGAGGTACCATAACTATTCCTGTTTTATAGATTATAAGAGGAAGACAAAATGAGGGGAAGTAACTTGTCTGTAATCAAGAAACAAAACCAGAATTTAAAACCTATGCATCTGGGCTCTAGAATCCATGTGATAAACCATCACACAACAGCACTGTACAAGATGTTCTTGCCGAAGGAAGACAGCACTGAACATTCATAGCTAATATTGAAACCAGGGATTCTCAGCCACAGCACAACTGACATTTGGGGTTGAATAGTTCTTTGTTCTGAGGTGCTGTCCTGTGCATAGTAGGATGTTTAGTAGCACTCCTAACTTCTGCCTATTCAAGACCCCACCTCCCCCACCTCAATTGTGACAACAAAAATGTCTCCTTGGAGGCAAAATTGTCCCTGGATGAGAAACACTGATCCAAACTAATCCTTAATACAAGCTAACAAAATTAAATCTTTCACATATTAATAAATAAATCACTGTGAAGCAAAGAGAGAATTCCTCAAAATTTATGAAAACAGTCGAATCAATCAACAAGCTGATATACCAGTAGAAGACATATTTAGTGATGATTACCTTATGGCTGACTGTATCTCAACAGCAGGAAGGGTGTGATTTTTTGAAGGATCTGTAACCACAAACCAGAATGACACCCGCTGGGTTACATTGCAAAGTAGGACGTGGGAAATTCTGCAGATGGTGGTGAAAAAAAATATATATTATAAGCAAATAATGACTAATTCCATTAGAATATCCGCTCTGGTATTATTACCATCTTAAAAGGTGTCTTAGCTATGAATGAAGCCATTTCTACCATTTTAAGAAATGCCTTATTAAGAAGAAAATAACATAGGAAATTTCCTTTGTTTCAAAATCGGATACTTGGGATCATTCCTAAAATAAGAATCTACCAAAATGAAAAAATAACAAAAAGTACACCGTCGAGAGTGTTAAGGATCTCATTCTCCATCACCTGTTAGCTGACGGCACCCCTGCTTCCCCAACACTGGGCCTCTTTTCTGAACCACAGATGCCTTTGGTGTTTCCTCATCAAGCTCTTTTTGGTCTCATTCCATCTTCCACATCTCAGATCCAGACAAATCCGTTGCCACCCCTTGCTCCAATACATGCTTGCTGTGTTGGCCAGACCGCCGTCCCTCTCCCACTCCAGTACTGGAGCAGACGCAACACGAGACCTCCAAGCTGAAGTGCTATCACCAATTTACCAGCAGCCTTTAAACACGGTTTCTGCAATTACCTGCTTTCCAACTGTCAATGGAGAATGTGCCACACCACTCTGTATACATACATCACCAATAGATGTGACAGGAAAGAAATGACATTAGTGTTCAGATTGGAGACAATTATATATGAATGTATGAAAGATATAAAGGTTGAAAATTATAGGAGAGTCCACATAACTCAACGTTGTCAGGGCTAAAACATTAATCATGAATGGCATTCACCATTTTCTTAAGAGCACAATTGCAAAAAGTGACATTAACAACCATTCTGGAAGATGGAAGCACACATCCCCTTCACTAATAAACGTAGATTCCTCTTCCTTTTAAAGAGCATCCAAGTGCATTATGTTCATTTTTACAGTAATGAAGGAGAGTGACATTCCGTCGGTTTTCTGTAATTTTCAGGACCTGATCGAAATGCCTACATTTTCTCCCTTTCAGTGTCAGGTACAAAAGCCGAAGCCCTCGTGGCCCCTCTGCCTAGAAGCCAAGCGCCTGGGACCTGCAGTGGGAGCTGGAGGTTCCCCTGTCCTCAGTAGCGGCGGGCTCCCGGGGCAGTCTCCGCATCCGCGGGGCCCTGGCCTGGCCCGTGCCAGACCCGTGTCCAGAGCGTTCCCCATGTGAGACTCCACGTGCCGCCCTCGCGTCCTAATACCAACAGTCGCTCTTAGACCTGCGAGTCCGCGTCCGCCGACACTTGGGGCACTTGTGAAGGCCGGATTTCCTCGTCAAAGGCCCCAACCCCGCCGCACCGCGAACATGGGCAGCTACCTGAGCAGATACCCGGGCAGATACCTGGGCAGAGCCAAGGCCACGCTGCCACGCCACGCCTGGAGGCGCCAGTCCCTGCGGCCCAGGCCGGCCCACCGCCCCCTGGGCCCGGTTCAGAGCCAAATCATTTCCATGCACCGGGAGCGCTGGATCGGGAGCCGGCCCCGCCCCACCCTGCCACCCCACCTGGACCACCCCAGAGTCCAGAGGGCGATAGTCCCCAAGGCCTGGAGGCGCTTTCACAGCAAGTCACCCCTCCACACCTTCCCGGGGTTGGATTTCTCTAGCAACCGCAAGAGTTTCATGAAGCAGTGGCTTTGGAAAGCCCAGAACCTCCTAAACATCTGCAACATGGTGACCATCAAAATCACTCCTCCTGAGCGCAGTGGGAGCTTCAGCAGGGGTCCACCCATCCCGGAGCAGCTGGACTGCTGTGCCAAGGAGACCCGGCTGAGGGCTCGGAGCCCATGCAGGAAAAGAAAGAGGATCCACAGACCTCTCCAGTTTAAAGCCACCCCCACGAAGAGAAGGAGGCCGAGCCCAGGGGCCAGGCCATCTGCCTTCAAGCCTGTGTGGAAAGATGGAGTGGTCCCTTCCTTTGTGCCCAGGCCGGGGCCTCTGAGAAGGGGCCTCTGCTCCTGGCATCCTGGTGACGGAGCGGACGCCCACCCCGGGCCTGACCTGCTGCCAGACCACCGCAGAGTCCCAGGCCTCGACTGAAGAGCTGATGATCAGCACTCCCCAGGGCCTGGGCCCTCCTGCAGCCTGGGGTCCCCCTTGACTCCTCAGCCAGAGCCCTACCCCCACCACTTCCTGAGACTCAAAGCCACAGTTCTTTTACCCTGCTGACCCCTGCTTGACCCCTGCATGAGTGACTGACCCCACCAGTCAGCCCTCACCACCCCAGCATGCAGCCCCTCCAAGCACCCAGACCCACCTCCCCTCACCCTGCAGAGTCCACACTGAAGAAGCACCGTTGCTTTCAAAACCTCTGCCTTCCTCCTGCCCACCCACTCCTCCTGCCTTTTCCCTGGAAACACTCTGAGCAGGAAGGCATGCTTCTCCCCTATATTCCCAGTTTCTAGAGTGAAAACTGGTGTTCTTATTTTTAAAATAATAACGAACAACCTCATTGTCATACAGAGTGTCTTTGTCTTTCTTGCAAAGGTACATATATTAGGATTTTGTCTACACCATGAATTCTCTACCCTGGCACGGTAAACATGTGGGACCAGATAATTCTTTTGTTGTTCGTTGGGTGCTGTCCTCTGCATTGTAGGGTTTTAGCAGAATCCCTGGCCTCTATCCTCTAGGGGCCAGCAGCATACCCGCATTGCGAAAGTACAAAAAAATATTTCCAAACATTGCCATATATTCCAGAGGGAGGTGGAGGGGGTGGGGGGGCGCGGGAAGCACTCCCCAAAAAACCAAAACAAAGCACCACATTGGTGGAAAACCACTGAGGGACAGTGACCTCTACTGGCAGAAACAGTCAAGCTTGGTCTTTAAGATTTTAAAACAGCAAAGATACAGAGATGAATAAACCGAAGTGGTACATGTTTGGCAAAAACATTTCCCCCAGGATTGGAGAATGCTGTGGATGAGTGTGAATGATTCAAATAGTTTGGCAATATTAATAATCAGAAAATGTAAATTTAAAAAAAAATAAGCTACTCTTTTAAGCTTCTCAGGTTGCCAAATGAAAATGCTAAATACTATGAAATGCTGGTAAAGATGCTGAGGATTGGAACCCCAGGCAGTGCTGTGGGTGTGAATCTGCAGCAGGACTTGGAAGTTTTCCTAGAGCAGAGTGTGACTATGAGAAACTCTCCTCCACGTGTGTGTACACACACGCGCACACACACACCGCATACACCACACACCACATACACCCCCCCACACACACCCCCCACAGACCCCCCCCACACACACCACACACCATACATACCCAACACACACCACAAACACTACACACCACACACACACACCCCAAACCACACGACACACACACACACACACACACACCGCACACGCACAGATGCACACACACCGCACACACAGTGGTGAGGATGTTCTTCCCAGCACTCTGTCAGAGCAGAGAACTGGAACAACCTAAATGCCCACCCACAGGGGGATGGATAAAGCAGACACGCTATGTGCTATCAAGGGAATACTGTTCCACAAATTGAAGGAAAGAAGGAGCCCAAGGATTCTCCACTCGTGGGCTACTGGGCCACATAATTCTGTGCACCGCGGGATGTTGAGTGGCATACCGGGCCTCTGTCGCCCGCATATCAATAGGACCAGCTCCAGTTGTGACAGTCAAACGCATCTCCAGACATTGCCAAATATCTCCAGAGGGACAGACATCACCCCCAGTTGGAAATCACTGAACTCCATATTTTTAACGACAGGTTACATCTCAAAATACACTGCTGAGTGGAAAAGATAGGGAGTGGTATATTATGTGTAGCACACGCCATTTGTAGAATTGAAACAAATGCAAAGTAATATTGCTGGAATAATGGGGAAGCCAGGAACCGGGTAAGAGGTCATCTGGACGCTTTGCCTGCACTGTTCTTTCCATCTAAAGCCTCTTTAAATCCTGTTCAAACATGAATTTCACGGCATCCCCCTTTAGAGAGTCAGAGAATAAACAAAGCAAAGTCTCTTCTCCCATGAAGCTTGCTTTCTAAGGGGGTGCAGAGAGAAGATAAATAAATGGACACACTAGCAGGTGTGGAGAAGTGCTATAAGGAAAAATAAAGAAGGAGGAAGGACACATTTAAAAGTCCACCAACACAACTGTGACCCCATATACTTTCCTGTGGTGTCCCCATCACTGTGGAACTACACCATCCTTTACCACAAATTCAGGTTCTTTACTCAGGGTTTCCATTGGTGGCAACTCATGCTTTCGTGTAGCACCTCGGCAAAGGGATTGCAAATATTTTACCTACCTAGATATAAAGATTTCTAGAAGATTCACATTGTTGCTGAAAATATTAAACTCAACATTTTCAGTGTTGACAGTTACTGTTAGATACAAAATGTCCTGGACTGAACCTCTAGAAATCAAGTTTGTGTTTTGAAGTTTACTACCTGCCATTTGCTAGACTTGAGACAAGGCCTTTCACTCTACGTGAGTTGCTAGAAAGGGCTTGAGATCTAGTGTGTCCATGAGGGTGCTGGTGGTATTTTGAGTAGGAGATTCCTTATTACATGGGACTGTCCTGAGCTTAGCACCATGTTGATTATCTCTCAGCCCTGCCGTCTAAATGCCACAACACTGTCCAGGCATAGATGTAGTCCAAAACACACCACATTTCCATATGCTACCTGGATGGGGTCAGAACCGTACCCACATAAGAAACACTTATAAACCTCCTCCAAAGTGTCAAGGTCCTGAAAACCAAGGCAGACCAAGTTCATGAAAACCAAAGGAAGATGGAGAAACTGTCTCCATCACTGGAATGATCACCGAGGAGGTACAGATTCTGGAACAGAAGAAGGACAGTGAAAAGGGGAAGTAGATCTAAAAATTCCATTAGCTTAATAATATTGAAATAATGATAGGTCCTTAATTTTGATATATCTATCGTGATTATTTAAAATAATAGCGTTAGCTGGAACACATCAAAAACTAATGATGTAATGTGTGGTGATTAACATAACAATAAAAATTATTTTAAAAAATAATAGCATTAGGGAAATGAGTGAAGAGTCTAGAGCAGTTTCTCAGACTCAGCACTATTAACATTTTAGACTGGATAAGTCTTGCTTGTGGGAGGCTGTCTGTTCTTTTGTAGGATGTGTACCACATCCCCAGCCTCTACACGCTCGAGGCCAGTAGCACGTCCAACTGTAATACCAGAGTACCTCCAGACAGTTCGAAATATCCTCAGGAGCAGTGGAGGGAAGAAATCCCTCAAGGTTGAGGACCGTTGATACACAGGATCTCTCTATGCTATCTCTGCAAGTCTTTTGTAAATATATCTGTATTTTTTCTAATTAAATACAAGTACAGGAGCAAAGCAGGTGGTTGTAAAGTAGCCTGGGTACAGTACTATGATCTACAAGAATAAAACAAGGCAATGGATTAATAATAGTTTTACTGGCTTCCTTGATAAAGAGATAACATACAAATGTACTCTGAAAATAAGAGTCATATTCAAATGAAGATACTGGCATCCATCAGCCTAACAGTGATCTTATGGTTATGTAAAATTTTTGGAAATTAGTTGTGTTATGTGTTCAAATGTATCAAGGGTTTATCAGGGAGCCTCCCACTGTACTAGTGTCCTGTGAAGCACTGTTTCCATCACCTCTCCAAGATTCACAGAGTGAAAAGGGGGAGTAATAGTCACTGCTGAGGGTCTTCAACTAGAGAATATTAAGTATCCTCCCGACATAGTAGTTCCTCCGGTAAAAGAAGTCTAGGATTTTTAGAAAACAAAAAGTAACCTTCTGCTCAACAAAGACCAACCATAGAAATACAATGACTGAGAAGTGTTTATATTTTGTTCAGATACAGGCAGTTGAAGTAGTAATGAGTAAGCCCACTTCCTAAAGGAACAAGGTTGTGGGAAAGGCCAGGGGAGAGCACACTCTGCTTCTGGAGACAGCTGTAAGGCAAAGGCTGTAGAAGAAGACAGAGAAACCATGGGCTGGTGCTTCCTCCCTGTTTGGATGATGCTCTGAGAAATGAGCCATGATGTCTTGGTTCCCCCAAGAGTGAGGAACTGAACCAACAGGAGCTAGAACCCAGGCAGTCCAGAGCTACTTCTGCTATGGCAACTGACACCAGATCCAGCAGGAGAGTCTCCACTGTGGTAGAAGAGGAAGAAACGGGTGGGTGGGCACTGATTCCGTGTGCCCTTGGTTTAAGAGCCTGGATGGTAAGCATGCTTCACTCACTCACAAAAGTGTACTAAGAACTAGCATAGATTAGCCAACATGGTTAGGCATGGTGAGGAAAAGAGTTCCTACTGCAAGGGCTTTTAGAGCCCATGACGCTTCCCCTAAGTGCAGGAGTGTAGTGCTGAGACCCTTGAACACCAAGGTCACAGTGTCTTGAGCCAACCAGAAGATTAAAAACCAAAGTAGAGGCCAATAATTCCTGAGATGCCTGGATTGGCTCACAAGATTCCATACCCCATCTGAGAATAGACCCAGCACAGTCGGGAGGGCAAAGGGCTTCTAGATTTCATGCGGTTTGTCGACAGTCCTTGTCACGAGGGTCTCTAATCCCTGCCCTGAGATGAACTTCATTGTCCCCAAGCAAAGAACACCCTTTTTAATTTTATCAGCTGCAGAGTCACCTGGGAGACTATCAAAAATACTTAGTTTATCTGCAACACAAGCCTTCTCTGGGCCCTGGGACATGAGGGCAAGGCCCAAGCCTGTGCTGCACTGTGAGCCCCTGCATTCCTGCAGTGTGGCCCATGTGGACACTCAGGGAGGGGTTGTGAAATGGATGGATGGATGGATGGATGGATGGATGGATGTGTGGATGCATGGATGGATGGATTAATGGAGGGAGAAATGAACTCCATTGTTTCTATGATATTCCAAGAGTGACAAACTGAGAAAGTAGATTGGGCCAACACCAAATAGGAAAGGGGGGAATGAAAGGAGGGAGATTTCTTCTCCAAAACATTGTTTACTCAACCACAGCTATTCAGACAACACAGTAATACCCAAGCGCTCTAGCAGAAGAGCACTCCCGAATACAGTGCAGATAGGGGTAGCCCAGAGGAAGTGTCAATGTGAGGGAAGTTGGTACTAAAGCAGAAGTAGCATGAAGCCTGATCCTATAGACCAGTCGTGATTTACATACCAACAAAAGGGTATAAATTCTTCCCATTCTTGGGTTATGTACAACTAGTGTGACTTCTCCCTGGTCTTTCTTCCAAATGTGACCACAATGAATGTCCTCTAAGATTTACACAGAATGAAAACTTTAAACAACAAGCAGTTACTGAGCTACACTTGTCTTTGTCAAGTTTCTTTTGATGTATTCAGTAAGCTGAAATGCCTAAACCTAAAAAGTTCTCAACATAAGAACAAAAATTCTAAAACTATGTATAGTGACAGAGGGTAACTAGCCTTCTTGTGGGGATCATTTTGCAGTCTATACAGATATCACTTCCTTATGTTGTCCACCCGAAACTAATCGAATGCGGTAGGCCAGTTATACTTCAATTTAAAGAACTAAGTAAATAAACTGAAATGCCAGGAGCACAACTAAATAGAAATCCTACATTTTCAAGATTGTAAATATAGGTGGTCTGATGGAATTACTGGAATTCACTTCAATAATCATTTTGTACAACTGTTTTACAAAGTACTAATATTTATACATATTCAAATGGCTTCTCAAGCAAATCCCTGAAAAGGTAAAAATGTCTATTCCTTTTCCTCAAGTGTGGAAAGCCCTGGTTTTATATTAATCCTCTACGATTTGGCTCCACTGCCGTTTCTCATCAATGGCGCCAGACAGGGCCAACTGCATCCAAGGGGTGGTAAGAATCAGGCTCTTGTTTCTGGAAATCTAAGGACTAAATAGGAGCTGCGATGCTGTTTTACAAGCACAAGACCATTAATCCCCTTACTGTGGATACAACAGCACGTTGTTCCTTTTAGATCACAAGACTTATCCTTGAATAAGTAGGCAGAGGAGGAAATCCATTCCATGCCCTACACCATGGAATTCAGAAAGAAAATGTCATGCCTGGGTTAGACTTCTCCCTCTCTTGCTAAAAGTGATAAATTACCCGAAAAACCAACACTTGAGCAAACTAGGCAGGTACATTTCCCGACTTACGTGGGAAGTAGACCAGGATTTAACCTTAGATTACATTTCCCTAGAAACTACCTTCAACATTTAAAAGTTTCTCTGAAACTATTTTACTAAACCTGGCCTGAACCTTATTGTAATGTGAAAACACCTAGTTGGCATCTTCAAATTCACAAGAAATCTTCAAATAACCTGACCTGATGAAACCAGAATGTTCTATCAGTGAAATTTTTCCATACATCTTCCATTCTGCTTTTAAGGAAATCTGGGAAATACCAAGAAAACCACTTGATATCAGGATTTAAGTAAGGACTTCAAAAGAATTGTCTTGTTTTGGTCACATTTAGTCCACCTTCCTCTCATTTCTCCCAGGCCCAGCTTCCTCGGTGTGGGCGCTATGCCCTGTGAGACCTGGTTTTATCCATCATCCTAATCTCAGGGCCAAGCATGCAGGAGGCTTCAGTAGAGGTTCTTCAATTCTATGGATTGAGCTGCAGCCACGCAGGTCAACAGGCTGGCCTCAGTAGCCTGCAATGCACAAAGAGGTTTCTGTTTCTCACACCTTTGCCTTGGGCTGCTCTATCAGTTCTTTCTCCTTCATTCTTTGACAGCATCTCAAGTAAATGGTGTAGCTTTCCAGTCACTTGTACTTATTAAAGAGTTCAGGGCAGTCGAATCAAAACTGTCTTCCTGCCTCTGACACACAGCTGCTCTCCCTCCGGCAGGGATGTACTCTCCACTGATGTACTCTCCATGCACACTACTTCCCCATGTCTCCCCTTCCGTTCCCCCCCCCCCACTTCATTCTCGCTCCTTTAGGGATGGAAAGGAAGATGGGAGAGGGCTGTGGGCATCTAAAGAAGGAAACAGCAAAGTTCTCTTTCCTTAGCCAGGGTTCTTTGTGGATCCCCCAGGCTGTTCCACCATCTGGGGTCCTCTGCTCCGCTGTGGCGGGCGTCCTCAGGTTCTCCATTCAGACTGTCTTGTGGAGCCTCTGCAGACCTGTCTGGGCACCTCTGCACTGCATCCTCCCTGATGCGGATGATGCACTCTGACCAACATCCTCCATCCCACCCTCAACTCGGCCTCCAGTGGGGCACTTCCAGCCTCACACCCCTGCCTCCTCTTGGCCCCGCAGCTGATTCTCAGCCCCAAAGGCAGGGACTCCATCCAGCTCCCTCCAGCAGCCTCCGCTTGGTCCCAGGGATACATTGGAGGGCAGGCTGCTTGCAAAGCTGTCCTCTCTCACCCAATCACTGGAGCTTGAATCAGCCTTCCACCTTTAGACTTCTCCGGCTACAAGGCAGGCCCCAGTTTCTGTTCCATGGTACACCCTCAGTGACTGGCTTCACCATCGTGCACGTTGGGGAGCATCCGACCAGGAAATAATATGCCAGTCTCTCCTCTATGGACAACTCCACGCTCTGTGTGCAGTTCTCGGCCTGACTTGAGGTAGACGGGGACGCAAGCAAAGGTATCACTCAAAGCACGTAATCGCTAGTGTGGCGTGGGCAGCAACTCATCCGAATGGGCCCAGTTGTCAGCACCCCACCTGGCTGCATGTGCAGATGCGCTGGACCCCGTTCCCACCCGGTCCTGTCCTATGGGGAAGGGAGTGGAAATGCCACAGCCCTCTCTGCGGGCCCACACCCCCTGCCTCTCTGACCCTCTAGCTGTCTCTCCCACTGCCCGCTGGGTGAGGGTGACTGGACCAGTTCAGCTGCCCCATCAGTCTTGTGTGGACGCAGCCAGGACCTCTCACTAGGATAAACATCCTCCTGTGTAGCCAGTCAAGGTTATACTGGATCAAGGATCTGCCAACGCTAGGTTGCCAAGTATGCAAAAGCATCGTCAGGAGATCCTGAGCTCTGTCTCACTGGAGGCGGTCAAGCCCGATGTAAGAGATGTGGTAGTAAGGACTGGGTAGAAGGTGGAAGTAAACGAGAGTATTCATTATTCTGATTATGATTTGATTATCCTTAGTGAGTTACTTTTTACATTTTTCAATTCTGTACGTCTCAGGATCTTCAAGTTTTCTGCAATCGTTGTAAAATAAGCCGTGAGGAAAAAGAAGGAAATAAACAGTGATGTTCCAGATCTGGATCCCTGAAGCCATTCTGGAAACGGATACTTGCCGCTGGGTTAGTCCGCTAGGGCTGCTGTAACAAACACTACAGACCAGGTGGCTTAAACAACAGAGATTTATTTTCTCACATTTCTGGTGGCTAGAAGCCCAAGTTCAGGGTGTGGTCAGGGTTGATTTCTTCTGAGCCTTCTTTCTTTGGCTTGTGGATGGCTGTCCTCTCCTGTCGTACCTGGGCTTTCCTCTGCACATCTGTGTCCTCATTTCTTCTTGTAAGGACACCATTCCTATTGGGTGACAGCCCACCTCTATGACCTCATCGTACATTCATTACCTTTTAAAGGACCCTATCTCCAAATACAATCACGTGCTGAGCTACCAGGGCTTAGGACTTGAATATATGCATTTTGAGGGGATGTAATGCATCCCACAGCCGCTACCGTGCAGAATTTATTTTGTCCCTCACTGGCACCAGAAGGCCTTTCTAAGGCAGAAGAGTTAAAACCTGAGCCAGCTGCCAAGCCCCCCGGCGTCTTCCATCCACCCACCTGCTGGAGAGCGGCAGCCTCTCTGCAAAGTCGTTTTCAATCCCATCTTGCATTCTGTGGTGCCCTTTCCCACAGGGGAAGCCTGTTCATGTAAGGATGCAGCCTTCTTTATGGCAGCGTATGGAGAATGGGGCTCAGCAATTGAATTGCAGCTTAAACACATCCCGATTCGTGAGGCAGCCCTCATCACTCAGGCCTGACGGCAGTACTGTTGCCACTCATACCGCCTGTGGCTTTACAGAAACGTCTGTTGACCCTTGATGGAGTTTTGCACTTTATGACTTTTTCAACAGGCATTGGCAACAAAGCCTTCTCTATATTTGTGCAAGTGAAACATGTCTGCAAGTAAACAAGATCAGATATTCACAGACTTATACAATGCTTCAAGTCAAAAAAAAAAACAACTCAAACATGAATTTCTCAAAATTCATCTAAAATGTTATGTGTTTAAATTAACTTTTCCTAAGAATAGAAACATCCGATTTAACATAGTCATTTACAAGGTTTAATGCAGGCACCCAGAGGAAGAAATAGTACGATGAACACTGCAATGTGTAAAACCTGGGACAAGAAGAGTAGAAGATAAAGAGACTATTTGGGTAGGGGGTTGTATTGTAAGATGACAAGGGGGCTTTTTTCTTATATTTTTCCTTTTCAATTTTTTGCAAAGCAATCACCTAATTTTTTTGAGAAAAGTTAAACAGTTGTGGAAAGAATGTGCAGTTTAAAAGGTGTATATAAGCACAAATATATTTTTTTCTAAAACTCTATAAAACAGGAATAGAATTCACTTTGGATATAATTTTGTTTTACTATGTACCTCCTTCTTTTAATTTTTTAAATCATGTGAATATATTACCTATTTTTAAATATATATATGTGTGTACACACACATATACCGTATATCATATGTTTATTTTGCTTCCCCAAATGCCACTCTTCTGTTTCATTCTTTATATTCACAGCCCATGCATCATATATTGTGGGTTTGAGGGAGGTCAATAAATAGTGATCCTCTTTATCAGGTTCTGAATCCCTACAGAATTAAGACAAAAGAATGAAGCAGATTGGACACTAAAATAAAAGGCCAGGTTGGAAGACACAACATTAATCAGCAGGTAAGTTTTCTTCCTAATTATAAAAATCGTGAAAGGAAATCAATTCATCGATAGTGTCCCAGGTAGAGCTCAGCTGGAGCATCTACCACACATGCTGGAGTAATATGCAAGATACTTACACCCTATATGCTATGGCACCTACCAACGGAACCAGTCCTCATCTGTAAATAGCACGTCCAGCCTTACAGTTGTATGGGCCTGCCCGTGCAGGGCCTGGTTCTGTACTCAGTGTAGAGAGTAGCAGAGAAAAATGCCTGCTGTCTGAGGGCAGGCCAGCTCCTGAAGAGAAGGGAACCCACAGAGAGGTTCTCCTTCCAGCTCACCAATCAGGTCAGTCATTTCTCTTCTCAAAGGGAAGAAGGAGGGAGGGAAGAGACAGAAACCAGGAGTGGCACCAGAACCACAAATAGAGATAGAAGGATACATTACAAATAGAGATGATTCCTCTGGGAGAATAGAAAAAAATGTAAAACTGTGAAAAGCTGTACCAAAGCTTCTAAGAAAATAACCACGGTGCTACGATAGACGCCAACATTGGCATGAACCTATACATGTGTATCTCCAAAATGAGTGCTGTGGACTGATTTGCTCCCCTTCCCCCAAATTCCTATGCTGAAGCCCTCCCTAACCCCTCCCCGTCATGTGACTGTGTTTGGAGATAGGGCCAATAAGGAGATAATTACAGTTAAATGTCATCATAAGGGTGGAGCCCTGATGGGATTAGTGTCCTCATTAGAAGAGACACCAGAGAGCTTGCTCTCTCTCTTTCCTCCATGCCCCCTCAAGAAAGAAGAGGTCATGTGAGAACTCATGTGAGAACACGGTTCTCATGGTGTCTGCAAGGCAAGAGAAGAAGCCTCAGAATGAAACCTACCTTGCCAGCACCTTGATCTTGGCCTCGCAACCTCCAGAACAGTGAGAAATAGGTGTCTGCCATTTAAGCCACCCAGCGTGTGGTATTTTGTTACTGCAGCCCTAGCAAACTTATACAGTGAGAGAGGAATTCTTTTCTTTTCTTTTCTTTCTACCTACCTGCCTACCTACCTATCTATAGGAGAACCTATATGTATACAATAGGAATGTAGAACAAGCTTATGACACACGAGTACATCTAAAAATTTTTATCATCGTAGTACCTATTGAACAAAGATCATTGTTGGAACATGATACAAACGGCAAGGGGAGCTAGATTACAAAAGTTTTTTTAAATGTTACAATGTGGATCCTTTTTAAAAATTTGGTTAATTATTTTCAAGATAGATTTTTGAATTAATGCATGCCTCAAATAACACTGCAAATAATCAATTAAAATTTTTTCTATTTACTTACTCTGTTGTTTCTCTGTTGGGAACTTTTCTCATGGAGAAAGCCACCATTGCTTTGAAAAGATATTCCTCATTTGTATCCCAGGCATACTAAAAGAGAAGTAAAACAGGAAATGTAAGAGGCATAGGATAAAAAATGGTCCGTTGGAATCTAATTGTGACCACAGTGGTGGTGGTAATCAAGACCTGCCTCTCTCTCTCATCTTTCTCATACACTAAACACCAAAGACCAAGATAAATCATGTCACAATAATGTTCAGGATGGGCTTTCTTGGACATTCTGTCATTCCAAGTGTGGTGTACTTTCCATTGCATTATCTTCTTCACAATCTGCAGTATCAGTAGCCAGTCAACAAATAGGGCATTTGGACATCGTATCCTGAACATATACAGTTGGTTCCCTTCCTCCTTTACTCTCTTCCCTCATTAACTGACTACCTCTCTCAGCTTCCTTTCCTTTACTAACATAGGTACAATTTTTCTTTCCATTTTCTTAGCTGGAACCTTGAGTGTGTGTGCATATTATGGATTTAACTGTGCCCCCCCCCATTTATATGTTGAAGTCCTAACCTCTAGTACCTTAGAATGTAACTGTATTTGGAGATAGGGTCTTTACAAAGGTGATTAAGTTTAAATGAGGTCATTAGGGTAGACCTAATCCAATATGGACTGGTGTCCTTGCAAGAAGAGGAAATTTGGACACAGCCACATATAGAGGGAAGACAATGTGAAGATACAGAGAGAAGACAGTCATCTATAAGCCAAAGAGAGAGGCCTAGAATAGATCTTTCCTTCACAGACCTCAGAAGGAACCAACCCTGTTGATACCCTGATCGTGGACTGCTAGCCTCCAGAACTGAGAGAAAATAAATTTCTATTGTTTAAGCCACCCGGTTCACAGTACTTTCTCACAGTAGCCCTAGCAAACTAATGTGGCTGACCACATATTTCAGGTGAGTAATCAAGTATAACTGGAGAAAGTCACGTAACAGGGTTTAACTCTAAGTTCATGATGACCTACTCCCAAAGTGCCCAGGAATCCCTTAGGTCTCCATCAGTTTTCTCTCTCTCATGGTTCACAATGGCTGTTTCAAACCTCTTTCAGCTCCCCGCCTCCACCAAACTCAAAGCTTTCCCTTACACCTCATACTCACTAGATGCTCTTTTTTCAAAAGATTTTATTTATTTATTGAGAAAGAAAGAGAGGGAGCATGAGCAGGGGGAGGGGCAGAGGGAGAGGGAGAAGCAGACACCCCGCTGAGCAGGGAGCCCGATGTGGGGCTCCATCCCAGGACCCCGGGATCACGACCTGAGCTGAAGACAAACGCTTAACTTACTGAGCCACCCAGGCGCCCCTCACTAGATGTTCTTATCTCGTAATTTAGAGATACATCCTCAAGTCATCAATTTAAACTTCCCCATCCTCCTGACACCAAACAAAAAACTTCCTCTGTAGACATACATGCTATCCACATCCTCCCCCAAAAGGCCGGCTGTGGTGTTTCTCCTCCTGTCAATGGCTCTTGCATCCACCTGGATTAGGAACACTGCCCTTCTGCCCTTCTCAGAATCTAAGGATATCAGTTTCCCCTCTCCTCCGTACGCTGGACTCTGGCTTTTAGCCATGCTCAAGCCTTCCCATTAAAATGACACCAAAACCAAACCACTGTACTCAATCTTTCTTCTCTACCTACTGCTGTCTCTCTCCTGCCCTTCACAGCCAACATTCTCAAAGGAGTTGTCATACTTGTGTCTTCACCTGTTTGCCATCCACTTATTCTCAACTCCCTCCACTATCTGCTTTCCAGTCCCACCACTCCATAAAGTTGGCTCTCTCTAAAGTTACCAGTGACCTCTACATGACTCAACACAATGAGTGGCTTTCAGGATCATCCTGGTTGGCCTGTCAACAGATCACTTCCTTCAACTTGAAGCACTCTCTTCCCTTTTGTGATACACATTCTGGTTTTCCTCCTGCCTATTTGCCCCCTTTGTAGGTTCGCCTTCTTCTATAAGGGCTTCAGGTTTTAGACCATCTCAAAGCTCTATGCTAGACCTTTCCCTCTTGTCACTCTGTACTTTCTCCCTCAGACTGTCATCTACTCCAGGCTTCCATTATCACCGTTAGGTAAATGACCCAGGAATGCATATCTCAAGCTCACCCTGTCCTTGCCTGCCCAATAATATCTCAGGCTCAACAAATCCAAAATTAAAGCCATGATTTTCTTGTCTGTACCTGTTTCCCTGATTCACCAGTGGGTCACCATCCATTCAGTTGCATAATTAGAAACTAAAGTGTCATCCTTGACTCCTCCTTCCCCCTTTCTCCTTTCTACTCTTATCCTCTCCCAATCTGCCTTCTACACTGTGACCAGAGTGTTTTCCAAGCATCAATTCTATCATAACATCTCTTCCAGAAAGCTCTCACTTGCTTTAAAGATAATCCCAAAACTTCCTAACACGGTCCATAAACTTCTTCCGCCTGACTTCTCCCTTCTGCCCAAACTCATTACATGCCATGCTCTACCTCACTGCTCCAGTTGCAGAGACCTCAGCCTTCCTTCCATCCCATACTCTCACCAAGTTCCTTCCTGTAATAAGCCTTTGCATGTTCTGTTCCCTCTGCCCCTTTTTCTTTTATCCTCTGGCTCACCTCCACTCATATGTTAGACCTCATAGCAAATGCCAAGTACTAAGGCTCCCAACAAGTCCAAAGCCCCCATGTACTTCTCCTTCCTGCAATACTTGTCAAGACTGCACATTTCTACTTCATTTACTGAATGTTTCATTGACAACCAGTCCTCCCAATATCATAAGCTCCACGAGAGCAGGGACAAGCCTGATTGATCTGCCATTGCATCCCCAGGGTCTAGCATGGTGCCTGCCCTCAGAGGACCCTGGGATGAGCAACTACACAGTGGTAGAGAGAATAGATTCTACAGTCAGTCTGTTGGGTTCAAATCTCACCTCTGTCACTTGCTGACCTGAGATCCCGAGCACGTTGCTTAATTTCTTTGTACCTCGGTTTTCTCATTTACCCAGGGAGAATGGGAATGCCGGTACTACCTTCCTCAAAAGGTTGTTGTCGGGGCTGCATGAACCGATGTGAGTAAAGTGCTCAGAAGGGTCCCCGCTGGAAAGTAAACTAAGTTCTCAATAAATGCTGGGTGTTATAATGATCATTACTCATTGAATAAATAAAATAATACATTGGCGGATTGGCCTGCAAACAGAATACGTACCTCTAAGTTTCCTTAGCACTCTTTTATTGCTTCTACCCCGAAGTATCTTAATATCGCCTTCTATTGGGGAAAATTTTCACAGACCACACAGGGATACTAAAACTAGAATTACACAAATCACCTCATTAATTCGACAGGCCGTACTGTTCTTATAGCTACATGAACCTTATGAGTATTTTTTAACTTCAATTTCATAAGCACATATTTCACATTGTTACTTTGATATTTGAGAAGAACTGAAGAAACTTCACATTAGAACTAGAAACTAGCTATGAAAAATCTGATGTGGGTGGAACCATACCATCTTTTAGCTGACAAGAAAACTGAGGCTGACAAAATACAAATGACCGCAACAGTGAGGTGCAGAGCCCAACCCAGACATGAGTACCCGACTTAGGCCCCGCAGCTCCACTGTGCTTGACTGAAATGTTCGAGTTTGCTACATTGTTTTGTGTAATACAAACCTTCACAGATTTTCTAGCACACACTGCAGATTAAAGACTTGAGGCACAATCATTTTTTAAGAATTTCTATTTTACTATTTTTTAACTTTAAGACAATATCAGATTTGAGGTCTTTAGACTTAAACTATATGAGTTTAAGATAACGAGGCAGAGGCTCATTACTAGAGAAAGTAGTATTAGCAAACAAAATTAAAAATGAACATGCAGGTTCTCCACTTACTGCTTTATCTCCCAGAGCTGTTCTGATACTAAGTCTTACTTTAAAAGCATTTTCTGCATCTGCCAGAAAGAAAAAAGAGCAGTATATGATGATAAAAATCTGCCAAAACATGAAGTCCAAACATTTAATCAACTCAAATCAACAGAACACAGATCTTCAGTTAAACTGCCCCCAAAACTGAAAGTTTAACTACAAGCCCCTTAGATGGTTTAAAGTTTTCTTTCAAACTTCTAAAACATTCACAGTCTCAACTTTCAAGCCACAACACGTCTGCAGATTTAGAAAAATAGAGAAACCATTCAAAGACTTGTCAATCATTTAGAAAACTGTTACCCTATTTTTAAGTTTCAAGGCTGCATACCTGGTTGACACAGTTCAGCATGAATAGCAGTCACCAGAAAAAAGAGCAGGCACAACATTCTTTCAGAGTGCAAAGCACAAGGCAAACGGAGGGGAAAAAATCCGCCCTCCACTTAAAGCTGCCTTAGCCATTCTGTGACCCGGATTAGAATATCAGAGAAACAAGCCAGCCCCCACCTAGAAGGTTTAATGATTAAACCCCATTATTCGGGTTAATATTTAAGGAGAAGCAGCCCATCTCCTGTCAGTTATTTACGAAAATCTGTTGGGAAAACAGATTAGTTGTCCTTCCTGAACTGTACCTCCAGAGACTGTTTCTTCTGCTGACTCCAAGTCAGAATCCTCCCCCGCCCCTTCTGTTGTGGCCCAGCTAAGCGCCCCTTGGAAAGAACTGAGCCCTCTCTGGACGGTTTCCTCAGCCTCAACTTTCCATCTTTTCAGGGCTAAAATAGCCAACTCCTAGATAAGCTATCTTAATTTGGAAAACAAACATCACCCCTTTCTTTCCCTGGTGAACAAAAGACGACCTTCCAAGAATGGCCTCACCTGACTCTCACCTCCACAGATATACATCCGTAAACATCCGGGGAGAGTTTCCACCTCAAAGGGAATCGTTTTGGTCAGCCCTAAGTTCTGGTGGTTGTGTAAAGTCAGAGTTAACGATACAGAGCAGTGCTGTCCAGTGGAACATTCTGTGATGATGGAAATGTTCTCTATCTGTTCTATCCAACACGGTAGCCACCAGACCTTAGGTGGCTATTGGCCACCTGAAATGGGCCTGGTGCTGCTGAGAAACTAAATTTTCTATTAATTTAATTTATGTAGAAACATGTGGCTAGCAACTCCGTTGGTCAGTGCAGCTAGAGAACAGTCATTAAGAGCTTCCTGCCATGAACTAGGTTTGCTGGATTATCTCTCTCGTCCTCAAAACAGCACCTCACAGTTGCCGTTGTTATAAGCATCTTACACACCAGGGAACTGAGGGTCTGGTGGTTAAGG
Source organism: Zalophus californianus (assembly GCF_009762305.2). Classification (NCBI taxonomy): domain Eukaryota; kingdom Metazoa; phylum Chordata; class Mammalia; order Carnivora; family Otariidae; genus Zalophus; species Zalophus californianus. Next base: position 117,378,547 of record NC_045612.1, on the reverse strand, counting down.
CATCGGTGCCAATGGGAGGAGTGGAATGGGTGTCACTTGAACCCTTCTGCACCACACCGACCTGCACTGGGTCTTCACTGGTCATCACTGGTCAAAACTGAAATTGCAACCAGGCCTCAGAGATGCTCTGAGGATGACCATAAGGAGTGGAAGAGAGTCTCCCCTAGTGGGCATTCTATGGATGTCATTAGAAGCCCCCCAGGCAGGTTGATGTCAGGGCTTTCCTCTCTACCACATTGCCTCTTCGTGATTTCAGTCCCCAGATTCCACCTCGTTGCTTGAAAACCATGTAGATTGGGTGACCCTGATGTTAAATAGAAAATTTGGATTTTCAAAGCAACCGTGGGAAAAAGATCAACAGCTACACTTCTGCACCACTCTGAGAGTCCTATCATTTCCCTCTCCTGGGTAGGGTGATATTTTACCATAGATGACCCATTTCTGTTTGGTGACTCCACCCGAAGAAGCTTCTCTCCTCTCCCTCGCCTTGGTTGCAAGGGCACAGTCAGGAAAAGTTGGATTTAGAGGGAGAGGCGGCCAAAAGTTAGGCCCGTCATTCTAGCAGTTTCACTATTAGGTGAAATGGAAATTTCCTAGAAGGGGGAGCTCACATAACTTAGCCCTGAAAAAAAGTCAGACTAGATGAAGTTATCTTGAGAAATGTTAGACTAGATAAAGTCATCATGGGAAGGAAAAGCCAGTAGATGGAGATGATCACAAAGCTAATTATTTGCATCAGGGAACAAAGCCATGTTAGAGACAAATCTGATTCAGCCTTCCTTTAGCCTTAAACTTCCTAAAAGTATCAAATGTTTCTCTTTTGCTCTTACTTAATCACATATGTGACTAGGATTGAAGACAGTAAAATGCAGAATTATAGTTAAGCCATTCTTTGAAAAGCAAAGAAAGTCTCTTCCCTTTTGAATTATGATGTCTCTTTTTTCAAAATAAAATTCACCATTTATTAAACAATTTCTATGTGCCAGGCACTCTAGTAGTGCCTAATATAAATATGATTTTTAAAAAATTATCATTACTAAAATAGAATTTACAAACAATATTATATGAATTTCAGGTGTACCAAAGAGTGATTCAACATTTATATACATTACAAAATGCTCACCACAATAAGTGTAGTTGCCATCTGTCACCGCACAGTTATTACAATTTTATTGACTACATTCCCCATGCTATATTTCACTTTCACTATTCTATACTTTATCAATGTTTGTTGTCTCATTTGAAAAATGACAGAGGAAAAAAAAAAGGCAGGAAAAGAGAGCAAATGAAGTTCTGTATAGAAAATACAGAGAAGCCAAAAGAGAAAAATACAAAATATCCATAATACCACCAGCATGAATGACCAATGCTAATATATTTTGAGAGTTGAAACATACCTGCCTTAGCTTTGGATCTTCTTGTGTGTTCTTGTGTGATGCTGTTGTTTCATCTCATTATAGCAGCACTATCAGAATCGTAATGGTGGAATAGCATGGACCCTTGTTTTCTTCCTTAGTCTATCTAATGGGAGTGCTGCTCTTCCACAGGATCTGGTGGGTCACTTTCAGTTTGATGTGTCGTGAGATAAAAAGTCTCCTTTTACTAAAAATTCTTTTTATCCAGAATTCATGTTGAATTTTATCAACTGCTCTTTCAACTTCTCTTAATATGATCCTAGAGATCTTACCATTTGGTACATTTTACTAATAAATTCCTTTATGTTGATCCAACCCGTAGATAAGCTCAGTTTGATGATTTTTAACATACTCCTGGACTTATTTGCTGTGCTTTTCCTTAGATTTTTAAACCTATTTTCATAGAAGAATATCATTTAGGTTCCTTTTCAAGTGCTGATTCTTGAAGTTTATTTTTTTCTGGCCCTTACATTACCATCTTGAAAATGGTATGCAAAGATTTCTAATATCCTCTACATTTACAAATACTTTAAAATGCAGAAGAAGGGGCACCTGGGTGGCTCAGTCATTAAGCGTCTGCCTTCGGCTCAGGTCATGATCCCAGGGTCCTGGGATTGAGCCCTGCATTGGGCTCCCTGCTCAGTGGGAAGCCTGCTTCTCCCTCTCCCACTCCCCCTGCTTGTGTTCCCTCTCTCGCTGTGTCTCTCTCTGTCAAATAAATAAATAAAATCTTAAAAAAATAATAAAAAATAAAATGCAGAATGCAGAGTTGAAGAATCTGGACCATACATATTTTGGGGGAAGAGTTCTTTCAAAACTTCCATTTCTTATATTGCCATTTACTGCAGGTTTCATGTTTCTGAGTCTATTCTGGCTGTTTACAATTTCTAAGAAAGTCATTATTTCATCAAGATTTTCCAGTATTCTCATGGACTTATACAGTATTTCCCATCAAGTATCTATATTCTTTGCTATATTCCCTTTGTATTTTCTAGTATACATATTAATTTTTCTCACTTTCCGCTATTCTTGCCAGAAATTTGTCTAGTTTTGTTGCTGCTTAATCAAAGAACAAGATCTCAAATTTAATTTTCAAGTCTCTTTTTTTCTGCTTTCTGAGTCATCAATCTTATTTTTATTTATTAAGTCCTTACTCCTGTTGTCATCATGCTGGTTTTCTTTTTCTTCTTATACCTCTTGGGTTGACAAATAGGCTTATGCATTTTTAGTCTCTCAGTTAATAATGAAAATATTTGTGGCTATGAATTATCCTTGGAGTACTGTTCTGGCCACATTAGAAGTATAGATGTACAGTGAGCTCATACTTATTTTCTAAAGAGTCTGTAATTATAGTTTCAATTTTCCTATATTCCAATGTTTGCTTAGAAAAGTATTTGACAGTAGCAAAATTAATAGCAGCCAAAAATACAATGATGAAAAATATCGACTTTTATAGTCCTGTCAAGTGAATAGAAAAAGTATAATGACAAAATAAGACATTGTCCCCAATAACTCAACTTAAAATATGAAAACTCTTACAAGGTACGGGTCACTTAGAACATGCTAAAACTTATTAAAGTTGTTCTTGAGGCACCGGGATGGCTCAGTAGTTAAGCATCTGCCTTCTGCTCGGGCCATGATCCCAGGGTCCTGGGATCCAACCCCGCATCGGGCTCCCTGCTCAGCAGGAAGCCTGCTTCTCCCTCTCCCACTCCCCCTGCTTGTGTTCCCTCTCTCACTGTGTCTCTCTCTGTCAAATAAATAAATACAATCTTTAAAAAAAAAAATGTTGTTCTTCCCTCTTAACATACTGGGGTCTTTTTCTTCCACTTTTAAAAATCTTGCACAAACTTGTTCTTTATTGTCACACAGAATTTGAAGTAGTAAACCTCCAGAGAATTCACACCAAACTTGCTTCATACAATGCTCATCTCTGTAATTTCACACACAGGAGGTTCAGAATTTATCAGTAACAGTGGTAACGATGACAAAAAAAAGCAGTTTCAATCATTCTGAATATGTTACTATTTACTTCCAACATTCAGAGTTTAGAGAACAAAGATAAAAAGTTGAGATTACTGTTGCCATGAGCATTACAAAAGGCACTGAGTCTCCTGAGATAGGAAAAAGAAATTGATTTCTCTGTGTTTTTTCATACTCCACAACACTACTGAAAAGCAGTTTCTCAGTACATAACTATTGATCTACTGCTCTGGAGGGTAAATTAAATATGAGATCACACAAAAAGAACACATGTGCGTCATTCTTTTGATGTATGCAAGATGCCTTTTAAAGTTCATCAGAGTTGTAAAAGCATGTGGGCATATGAATACTCCATTTATCTGCAATCAATCAACCAACATGTAGGTAGAACCAACGTTGCTTTTCAATTTTGACCCTGATTATTCCATTTCACTGTCACAAACATGTTTTTTGTAAACTTGTAATACCCAAAGCCAGTAAAGTGTGGAATCATTTCAAATATAACTTTACTCTGTACATTTTTATTGGATTTTGGCAAATGTATTTAGCTGTGACATATTAAAAATATAAGAAAATCTTTAATAGCTGAACCCAGAAATTTTTTATAAGATAAAAGCTTGCACTTTTCTCAACATCACTCGGCATCAGGGAAATCCAAATCAAAACCTCAATGAGATACCACCTCACACCAGACAGAATGGCTAAAATTAACAAGTCAGGAAACGACAGATGTTGGCGGGGATGTGGAGAAAGGGGAACCCTCCTACACTGTTGGTGGGAATGCAAGCTGGTGCAGCCCCTCTGGAAAACAGTATGGAGGTTCCTCAAACAGTTGAAAATAGAGCCACCATACGATCCAGCAATTTCACTACTGGGTATTTACCCCAAATATACAAATGTAGGGATTGGAAGGGGTACGTGCACCCCAATGTTTATAGCAGCAATGTCCACAATAGCCAAACTGTGGAAAGAGCCAAGATGTCTATCGACAGATGAATGGATAAAGAAGATGTGGTATATATACACAATGGAATATTATGCAGCCATCAAAAGGAATGAGATCTTGCCATTTGCAACGATGTGGATGGAACTGGAGGGTGTTATGCTGAGTGAAATAAGTCAATCAGAGAAAGACATGTATCATATGACCTCACTGATATGAGGAATTCTTAATCTCAGGAAACAAACTGAGGGTTGCTGGAGTGGTGGGGGGGTGGCAGGGATGGGGTGGCTGGGTGATAGACATTGGGGAGGGTATGTGCTATGGCGAGTGCTGTGAATTGTGCAAGACTGTTGAATCACAGATCTGTACCTCTGAAACAAATAATGCAATATATGTTAAGAAAAAAAAAAGAAGAAGATAGCAGGAGGGGAAGAATGAAGGGGGGAAAGCGGAGGGGGAGACCAACCATGAGAGACGATGGACTCTGAAAACCAAACTGAGGGTTCTAGAGGGGAGGGTGGTGGAGGGATGGGTTAGCCTGGTGATGGGTATTAAAGAGGGCACGTTCTACGTGGAGCACTGGGTATGATGCACAAACAATGAACCATGGAACACTACATCCAAAACTAATGATGTAATGTATGGTGATTAACATAACAATAAAAAATTTAAAAAAAAAAGCTTGCACTTTTCAAACTTACAGCTTCACTCAATTTTCCACAATAGAAGTTGTAGAATTTTGAATGAATGTGATCCTTTATCATTTAAATTGGAATAAAATTGATATACCATATAATAAACAATGTCAAGATGTTTGTAGTAACTAGTCTAATATTTTCAGTACAGTTAGGAGGTAAGAAAGTGATTTTATTCTTTTTAAATTGTCAGCATTGGGGTGCCTGGGTGGCTCAGTCCTTAAGCGTCTGCCTTCAGCTCAGGTCATGATCCCAGGATCCTGGGATGGAGCCCCGCATCGGGCTCCCTGCTGGGCAGGAAGCCTGCTTCTCCCTCTCCCACTCCCCCTGCTTCTGTTCCCTCTCTTGTTGTGTCTCTCTCTGTCAAATAAATAAAATCTTAAAAAAAAAAATTGCCAGCATCAAGATGCTTGGAAAGATATATTTTTGTCTATAGTGAAAAATATTGTATTTTAACTCTGTTTCTTAATTGGAGGGGTGGTGGATTTTTTCCTCCAGAAGACATTTTGGCAATAACTGGAGACATTTTTGGTTGTCATGAATTGGGGAGGGGTGCTACTGACATCTACTGAGTAGAGGCCAGAGATGTTGGTAAACATCCTGCAAACTTTAGAAACATCATTTAGGCCTTCATCTAGTAACTTTTTTTCTCCTTGTATTTGGGTTAATGGAAGTAACTCACAAAAGGAAGCATAAGAGATATAAGGGAATCAAATGTGTGCGCCTGTGTGTATGTGTAAAATCAATCATAAGATGTTAATATCTTTTGTTCCATATTCTGAAACTATTATTAAAATAAACTAATTTATCTTTTTATTAAGATGGCTAATGAGAAAGAATAATTGCCTTGTTGCTGGAGCACTGGGTGCATATGGGCTGCCAATCCAACAGCCCATGGTTAGTAAGTATAGGCACATTTTTTTTTTAAAGGTTTTATTTATCTATTTGACAGAGAGCGAGCACAAACAGGGCAGAGGGAGAGGGAGAAGCGGGCTCTCCACCAAGCAGGGAGCCAGACTCGGGGCTTGATCCCAGGAGTCTGGGATCATGACCTAAGCTGAAGGCAGCCTCTCAATCACCTGAGCCACCCAGGCATTCCAGTACAGGAACATTTAAAACTCACTGTCGCTGCACGATGTTTCAGCCTTCCATTGCCTTTGTTCTCGTTATCATTAACACCGAAGCCATTCCCACTTGAAATCTTCTCAGCACCCCAGGGCCTATGTCAGGGAATCCAAATTCTTTGGCCTCTAAGATCTGAATCTAACCTGGTTTTTCAGATGCATCTACACCGATGCCTCCCCCATCCCCCTCTGAACTGCTAGTCCCCGCAAGTGGGCCTCATTCCACCTCTGTCCTTTGTGTGTGTTTCTTTTCACACTGCTTTCTTAAGTTCAATATAGTGAATTTTCATTTTTTACCTTTAAACGTCTTAGCCATTGTTCCAGGTCTATCTCAATTATCATCTCCTTTGAGAAACCTTTGTTTTGGGACGCCTGGGTGCCTCAGTCGGTTAAGTATCTGCTTTCTGCTCAGGTCATGATCTCAGGCTCCTTGCTCAGCGGGGGCCTGCTGCTCCCCCTACTTGTGCTGACAAATAAATAAAATCTTTAAAAAGGAGAAAGAGAGAAACCTTTCTTTTGTTTTGTTTTTGTTACAGGTTTTAATTTGTTATTACTTGTTTTACACTTGTCCAATCCACTAACTTTTTATTCTCTCCTTCTCCTGGGTTCCCATAGCATTTTGTTCACATTTGTACATGCATCTATTGCCAACATGATTTACTTTTGTGTCCTACAAATTTTAAGTTTCTGGGGAGTAAGGGCTATATTTGGTTTAATTTTGCATTTCTCATGGCCCATGAGTATTTGATAAGAGAACTGAATTTACTTATTTGAATCATAAACTGACATTTGAAGAAGCTCAAGAATGCAGAAATAAAAAGTCATGAGGTACACTGCAATTTTTTTTTTTTTTTTGCATTCCTAGTCAGAGAAAAGCAACTTCTAGTATCTGCTAAAGAAGGGACACTGGGCTTTGGAACATTTTTGTCTCCACTTCCATACCTCTGCCCTTTTTAAGATGAAAAGAAATCTGAAGCTACAGCATTCGGAAGGCTCATCAAATTTTGTAGGTTAATCAACAGCCATAACCATTACAAACTTAGTCTTTTTATTCACAGGGTAACATTTTTCTAGTTCAGAGAAAGTTAATCACTACTGCATAGAAATAAAGATTAATTTAGACAAGCTGAGTGAGTGTAATTCTGCCAACTTTATATTCTTAAATTAAAAACTTAAAGGACAGAGAGTATGTGCTATGGTGAGCGCTGTAAATTTTATAAGACTGATGAATCACAGACCTGTATCCCTGAAACAAATAATACATTATATGTTAATTTAAAAAATTAATTAAAAAATTTTGGTGCAAAAAAAAGAATTTAAAGGACAGTTTCTTAAATGGAATGCATGTGTGCTTGTGTGTCTCATCTCGTGCATGAAGGCCAACACATTAGGGGTGCCTGGGTGGCTCAGTACCAACACATTAGGGGTGCCTGGGTGGCTCAGTACCATCACATTAGGGGCGCCTTCGGCTCAGGTCATGATCCCAGCATCCTGGGATCAAGCCCCGCATCAGACTCCCTCTCCCACTCCCCCGGCTTGTGTTCCCTCTCTCGCTATGTCTCTCTGTGTCAAATAAATAAAATCTTTAAAAAAAAAAAAAAAGACCAACACATTAAAATGAGTCTCAGGTAGTAAAAGCAAGATCTTACTGATATTTCTTCTTAGATGTAACTCTTTCCAATGTTGTTTGGGTGTTATATTAAGAGTTTTCTCATGGTTTAGGCAAGTTATAATTTTTTCCAAAATTATTACGGCCATACTCTATGGAGCAGTATTTTCCACCTTCTATTTGGCGAACAGTTAGTGGCACCCAGTCACATTTAGCCCTGACTATAGCTACTTATTTTGCCAACCTATATAAAAAGGTGGAGGGGCCCACTGGGCCATGTACCTTTCAGGTTAGATGCTCTCATTTTCCTAACAGAATCTTAAAATACCCTCATTCTAATGGATATACAAATCATATGAATTAATCAACATATCAAAGTTTCTGCCCTTAAATTATGACCAGCAACAATGATTCTGACCCTTCTACTGTCTGAAAATCCTCAACAGCTTATAGTAAGAACTGTTGTTTGTGAGGACTGCCTTAAAGGCATGCATGCAATACCTCTATCACTACAAATCAGAGATGCTAGATAGGTTGTTGCAGCCACTCATCCATCCTGGGCCCACAACAAACATTGTTTATCTACTACAGAACTTTTTCCTTTTCAGTGTGGACTCAACCACAAAGCTTCCCAACAGTTACTCAGTCAATTGACAAGTTGAAACTTATTTGCCATCATGGGGAATAATGATCTAAATGCTGCCCTGAATAAAGCCATACCACCGAAGGCCTGTGATCTCAAACGAACAAAAAAGTTTGGGTGGTTCATAGGATTGATTCAATACTTTGGGATCGTTGGCAACAGAATACATTGAGGGGATCTATATAAAAGTCCTTTTGGCACTTGTCTCCTACTTAATTCCCAGTGTCATCAAGATGAGGAATCAGGACTTCCCTTGGGACTAAAAATCAAGAAAACCTGCTTCTCAAAAACAACAAAAAACTAAACAAACGGATGGACCTGGAGGGCATTATGCCAAGTGAAATAAGTCAGACAAAGAAAGACAAATAACATAAGATCTCACTTACATATGAAATCTAAAAAACAAAAACAAAAAACTGAACTCATACACGTAACAGATTGTTGGTTGTCTAAGGCAGGGAATGGGGGAAGGGCAAAATGGGTGAAGACGGTCAAAAGGTACAAACTTCCAGTTATAAAATAAGTCATAGGATGTAATGTACATAATGGTAACTATAATTAATAATACTGTATTCTATATTTGAAATTTGCTAAGAGTAAATCTTAAAAAGTTCTCATCACAGGAAAAAATTATAGCTATGTATGGTGTTGGATATTTATTGTGATCGTTTCACAATACAAATACTAAATCATTATGTTGTATACTTGAAACTAATATGTCAATTATACCTCAATTAAAAAGAGAGACCAGCACTTACCAAGCCCTTTTCTACCTATTCCAACCCCCTTACCACACCTTACTTTTCTCATCAATTCTTGTCTCAGCCAAACCCAGGTTGGAAAACTTCAGGCTGTAAGGTCCTTGAGATTTGTCTTGTCACTGGAACTTAGTACTCCATAAATACAATTTAAATGAATGAATAACTGAAAGGCTAATGGTCAGTGCCCTTCCCCCAGAAGTGCCCCGTTCAGAGATTTCTGGACAGGAAAAAAAAAGTGGTAACCCCCTTCACTTTTTTCTTGTGGACGCAGAATTATAAACGGAGGGAGTAAACCTCTTTTCTTTAATCCCAGAACAGGGGGTCTACAGATGTCTAAGTGTTGTGTTGTCCGGACAGGCTCTAGACAGCAGGAGGGTACTAGGTGCTTAGAAAAAGTCTTCTGAAGAGGTCAGGAGGTAGAAGAATGTGCTTATTACTCCGTGCATCTGCCTAGCATTTAAGGTTGGCTGAAGGACTCATAAGAACACAGTCCCAGTCAGTGCCCAGTTATGTTTCCTATCCGGTTTCTGCTCGTGGAGTTGTGGTGTCTGGAACTGGAAAGAAATATGGATAAAGTCTATTTTTAGACGAGTATCAGGAATCCAAAGTCTCCTTCCACTTTATAAATGCCACTGACGTCTAGCTCTGAGGCGTGGGCGGCTTTCTCCGGAAACACAAAGGGCCCGGCCCGCTCCCGAGCAACTTCCCAGTACCGAGTTCCGCCAGCAGAGGGAGAGCATGACGCGTACACTGGTGAGAGCGGACCCAAAAGTGGGAGTCCTGAGAACCCAGGGAGTGGCCATGACGGAACGCCAGAAAATGCTCAAACGGGCTTGAGCGTGGCCAATGCAGATCGTAGGGTCGTGCCGTGTGGCGCTGGGATTGGCCATGACGTAGGACCCTGCGGAAAGCAGGGAAGGAACGTGACCCGGCGTGAGGGGCGGGGCCTGGACACCGTGGGAAGGAACGCCTGCGACGTTCTAGGCGGGAAGGGCGTGGCCTAGGCATAGCCCAGGGGCGTAACCTGAGAAAGCTGGACTTAGTGCGTGAAGGGCGTGGCGTGGCCGCTACAAGGGCACGACAAAGCTGGTCGAGACAGCGGAAGAGGTGAGCGCAGGCAAAGGGCAGAGGAATTGCCAGAGTGGAAAGGAGGGACGTAGACACAAGGGAGGGATATGGGGTCAGAGGAATGAGCGTGATCCAGGGGATAACAGGGATGTGAAAAAGACCTGTGGAAAGGCGGGGCCTCAGAGTAGCATCCGGGACACAAATTACGTTAGAGGAAGAAGGGCCGTGGTGTAGGCGGAGCGCGAGGGCGTGACGCATACGTGAGGGCGTGGCGAAGATGGTCCGGCTCGAAGGAGGGGTGACCCAGGCGGAAGGCAGAGGCGGGACCAAGTTAGTGCGCAGGCGCGTGGTTGCGGCTGCAGGCTCCGAGCGACGGCAGCAGAGGTGTAGCCGGGGCAGAGACGGGGTGCGGACCCAGGCTCTGGGTGGACGGAGAGAGATTCGGGCTCCGACGCGGTGAGTAAGCCCAAGATGGGACACTGTTTTGTCGGAGACTTGGGCTGGGGCGACGGGGACGTGATGTGCTTAAGCGAGATGACGTACCCGGCATGAGGGGCGGGGCGAGGCGTAACGGGACGTAGCCAAGATGGCCGCGCGCATGAGTCTCTCCCGGTTATGGAGCGGAGGGGTCCGCGCTCAGGGAAACATTCGGGTAAGGTCGGGCGGTGACTGGAGCATGAGGAGTAGGGGGGTACGCGTAGCCCTTTCAGAGAGGACAGATACCGTTCTGCTCATGACCACGCTGTGCGATGGGCCCGGGAGCTGGGGCGGTTCCGCGAGGATGGCCGCAGTGTCGGCCGGGCTTTTCTGTAGAATGAAGACGAAGAGGCAGGGAATCGCTTTTTCCCTACTCTATCCCTTTTACTCCACTGTGTGGGTCACCAGACAGCTACATCTCCTTAGGGTCTTGTCCATTTAACGGTAGAATAGCTGTCTCAGAGACTTGGGGAGGTGGGGGAATTGCAGTTGCAGAAACCGAGGCGCAGCAGGCTGGGACTCACTCACATCTGCATTGTTGCTCTTCCCCCACTGACCATGCCAAAAGCTATGGATAGATTCACAACCACCCCCAGGGCAGGGGATCAGCAGCATAACTCTGTCCTGTGGACGTATCTGAGTTTTCTCTGTTCAGTTATTTCCTTTTTCATTTGTGCTCTGCCCCAGATCTGGAGGGAAAGAACCCACAAAATATGAACGTTGTTGGTAGCCCTGCTTCTTTGTGGCATGAGTTAAAAGCTACTGTTTGGAGGCAGCCGAAAACTCGTTATTATCAGTGTAATTCCTTCTCATTTATTTTTGCTGATAAAGCTTGAAAATTGTGGGATGATAACGAAGATGTGTACACTTTAATTTGGGTGGAATTAATTTCCTGTCAGCCCCCTGAAAGTCACATTATTTTCTGCTTTCCCTTCGTCCTTTACTGCGAATCTGGCCGTCTCCACTCTATTGAAAAGTCTTCTGGAATAAGGAGAGAAGTCTGATATCTCTGGTGAGAGAAACTGCCCCACACTCTACCCAAAACCTGCTCCTGCACGTCCCTGAGAACTGTCACTGTTCTCAGCCTGCTTTGGAGTTTACAGTGAACCAAAGTTCACCACACCCACCCTCCCTTCTGAGTCTTGGTAAAGAGCTGCACTATTCTTGAATATTTTGGGAACAAAAATATTCTTTTTAGCCTCATGGCCTCTGCTGAGCACCATAGCTGCCCTGGCAACTATCTGCTAGACTTTTCCTCTCGCTGTCCCCTTGGGCCTCAAATCCATAGGATTAGCAGGAAGACTGCCCTCTTTCCCTTCCCACCTGCTCCTTTTGCCGGCTTGTTTCTCTCTTCAGGCATTCATCCTCATTCTACCACCAGCATCATCCAGCCATAAAATCACGGGGCCTTCTTCAGCAACTACTTCCCTTCTCTGTCCTCCAGTTGAGTGCCAAATCCTACGTTTTTTTACCAAAATGGCAATCTCCTGAATACAAAGAACTTTGGTCCATCGCTACTGTCACTCTCTGGTTCAGTGCTTCATATTGTCTCACTTGGATTACTGGAATTTCATTTCAGACTCACGTGCCCAAATCTGAGCTACTGATGTCCCACCCAAAACCTGTTCTGCACACTGTGGTCCTCATCTCAGTTCATGACAACGCCATCTTTCCAGATTAGGCCAAGAATCTTCTAGCCATCCTTAACTCCTTTCTTTCACATCTTATGGGCAGTCTCTCCAAGATGTAGCCAACGCCCAACCCCTTCTCACCACTTCCACCATGACATCTTTTCTTCCACAACCCTGGATTATCCTGAATGATCTCCCTGCTGCTTTCTTGCTTCCCATCCCAGTTGATTTTCAGTAGGGCAGCCTGAGTGATCTTTTAAGACTATAAATCAGTTGGTGTCCCTCCTGTGCTGCCAAAACTCCATTGTGCCCCCATTTCGCTTAGAGCAGTGGTTTCCAATCAGAGGTGATTCCCCTTTTCCAAGGCACATCTCCGGCATCTGGAGACATTTTTGGTTGTCACAGTTAGAGGGAGGTGCCATGGGCATCTAATGGGTAGAGGCCAGGGATGCTGCTAAACATCCTACAGCATATAGGACAGCCCCCAAACTGAGTTATCTGGTCAAATGCCAATAATGTCAAGGTTGAGGAACCCTGAGTTGGAGAAAAAAGCTTTACAAAGTAGCCTAGAAATCTACATGATCTGGCATCCATGATCTCTCCACCTTCTCCCCTACTACCCTGCTCCTAGTGCGTTCTATTCCTGCCATGCTGGCCTCCTTACTATCCCCTTGTATGTGCCAGACATGCTCCCACCTCAGGGTCTTTGCACAGGCAGTTCCCTCTTCCTGGGCAATACCCTTCCTCCTGCTAGTCCTATTACTAATTCCTTCATTTCCTTCAATCTTTTGCTCAAATCTCACCTTCTCAGTAAGGCCTCCTTTGAGCAACTTACTTTAAATGCAACACTCCTTTCCCAGTGGCACTCCAAATTTACTTATCCTGCTCTGCTTTTCACTGAGTATATTTTAATTTAATTGTCTGTACAACTGACTTACGTATTACACTGCTGTTTATTGTCTGTCTCCCCCTACTAGAACGTAAGTTTCACAAGGGCAGGGACTTTGTTTTATTCCCCCAATGATCCTAGAACAGTGTCTGGCGTTTAATAGATGTTTGGTTGCTATCCTGATGAATGAAAGGATAAAAGAGTGATGGATTGAATGAAGGATGGTTGAAGGAATCTCCTTGTCACTGACCTTTCCGGCTCCACTCTGCCCACTGCATTCCATCCTGTGCTTTGCACACGGAGTCATCGGAAACCGTCCTGTATGTACGGAATAATACCTAAGGGTCTTCCAGTCTCTTGGAAATGGATATTTTTCAAGTTAGTCTCAAATCCCCATCCAGCTCCACCTTCAACTGTGTCACCTGCATCTCTTGGCCAGATTGACACATAGAATTAACCATCCCAAGTAGAAAGGCCTGGAACAGATTCTCCCTCACAGCCCTCACAAAGAACGAACCCTACTAACTCCTTGATCTCGGACTTCCAGCCTCCAGGACTGTGAGACGATAAATTCTGTTGTAAAATTTCTGTTGTTTAAGCCACCCAGGTCGTGGTTCTTTGTTACAAACTAATACACTGGCCCTAAGACCCCACGTAGGGATTTAGGCCTGGAGGCGAGGCACCTATATGGGATTCTAAACTTTATACTAGACCCCTTTAAAGTGGTGGCCGTGTGTCATGGACTGAATGTTTCTGCTCTCCCTACCCCCATCCATATGTTGAAGCCCTAATACCCAATGGAACGGTGTTAGGAGATGGAACCTTGTGAAATAATTACGGTTTGATTAGGTCATGAGGGTTGTCTTCCATGATGGGATTAGTATCCTTAGAAGAAAAAGGAGAGTCCAGAGCTTGCTGTCTGTTCCTAACATGAAGGCATAGTGAGAAGGTAGCTGTGTGCAAGCTATGATGTAGATGACCAGGAACCAATTGGCTAGAAAATTGGTCTTGGATTTCTAGCCTTTAAAACTGTGGGAAATAAGTGTCTGTTGTTTAAGCCATTCAGTCTGTGGTATTTTGGTCTACAGCCCAAGCTGGCTAACACGCTGTGCATTTTCACTCACTGCCTTGAGAGTGTTCATTGGCAAAGTGATGCATACAACAGAGTGTGTGGCAGCAGGTTGCAAGACTGGCTGTTTGCCACAGTTCACTTTACAATATTTGTCCAGACACATGGCTTATTGCTGGTTATAAAGGGATCTGCCTGGAGCCCGCATTTGTTCCTTTCAAGGCAGCAATAGGAAGTAACTCTGCTTCCTGCTTTTACTGGACACAGCTCAGGTGTGATTTTTTTTTGTTCTCTCCTTTCCCTTGGGTGTAGCCTTCTCCTCTCTAGCTCCGATCTAGTGGGGTCAAGGGCAGCAGTACAGGGGAGAAGAGCTCTTTCACAGCCAATTAAAAGCAGTGAAGTACATGAAGAGAGGGAAGGGTGAAATGAGAACATTTGCCTCTTTGCTTAGCATTGGTAGGGATCCGCCACCATTGCCAGACTTCTGAGTGCCTCCTTGAGCAGGCTTAAGGAATAATAGACCACTGGCTACCTCATTTCAGAATCTATGTCCTTTTTTCCCTTAATTTTTTATTTTGGCAAACTTCAAATTTGAACAAGCAGTGGAAATACTATAATAAAACCACCTATGTACCCAACACTTTATTTCTTTTTGTGACTTTGGGCCCCTCTCCTCCCCGCCACCATTGCCAGACTTTTGAGTGCCCTCTGATAGGCCAAAGGCAGAATCTGAGGAGTCGCGGATGGTTTTCCTTGCCATATGATGTGCATTTCCAGAGGCTCCAAGGGGGAGAGATTCATTGCACACCTGGAAGGTGGAGTTCATGCCTTGTTCCACTTTGCATCCCAGCAGCCAACATGGTTCCTGGAACAAAGGAAATGACCATAACTGTTGAAATGCGAACGTTTAGTGGCAGAATTCCCATCCCTGTGAGACTAGCTTCGATTTGTCTCTGGACATGGTCCTCCTTCAGATGGGCAGAGCTTCGGGGGTCCTTCAGATCTTATCGGTAGGGATACGAGGCCCTCCTCTTAAATGGCAAGCATTTAAAAGTGTTTCAGAAGTATAGATAACCACACAACGGGGTGATGGCGGCATCTAGGAAAAGCCCTTCCTACTGTGCAAGAACATGCCGGCAGTCACTTCACAGTGTGCGGTTCTTGGAATCGGGATCAACATCTCCCTCACCAAGGAAGTGTGCCCAGGTCACCGAGCTGCCCTCGCGGGCCAGGCACCGTGTCCCTGAGAGATGCAGCTGTGCCAGAGACAGACAGGGTCCTTACCGCCGCGGGGCTCGTGGCTGGGGAGGTGGCGTCCTAAAGTCCATTCTCGATGAGGTGTGCAACTGCACGCAGCACCGCGAGGGAGACGAGGGCGCCAGGCTCGCCCGGTGAGCGCAGGGTCAGGGGAGGCTTCTGGGAGGTGGTGCAGGAGAGGAAGGCCTGCGGAGAGGGGAGGAATTGACCAGGCTGCGGGTGGAGGAGGAGCATCTGCACCAGCCCTGAGGCGGGAGGGAGCTTCTTCGGGAGCGAGCGGGAAGAACCCGAGTCCACGGGGCTGGTGTGCAGGCAGGAGTGGGAAGTGGACGGCACAGCAGAAGAGTCTGTCCTCCTGGGGTAGCCAGTGAGTTTCCGGAAGAGGAGCGGATTAACCACCGACTCATCCCCCCCTCCTCCCCTCCCCCTCCCCACCCCCAGCCCTGCCATGTGTACTCATAGTCTGAATGCTGTGGTCCTGCTTACAGGTTTCCACTTGATGGGCAGTCTCCGTTGTTTATAGCTTTGCCTCCTCTGTCCTCCTGCCTCTAGGTTATTAGGTTCCTGCAAGTTATTTGGGGCCCGGTCAAGATTTCAAGCTAAACATGGTGGCGATGAGTAGCCTGAGGGTCATTCTTCAAGCCTCTCCATGCAAGTCACTGTGGAGAAGATTGCAGACCGCCAGGTTCGTGCCAGCGAGGCCCTGCAGCCTCTACACCTGCACGTACAAAAGCCGGAACCGAGCCTGTGAGTACACTGCTGCCTTAAAGAGAGCGGAGGTGGGGGTGCCTGGGGGGCACGGTCGCTTAAGCGGCCGACTCTCGGTTTCGGCTCAGGTTGTGGTCTCAGGGTCACGAGATCGAGCCCCGCGTCGGGCTCCACACTCAGCTTCAAGTCTGTTTGAGATTCTCTCTCCCCCTCCCTCTGCCCTCTCCCCCCCCACCTCCCCCGCTGGCCCATGCTCTCTCTCTCAAATAAATAAATGAAACTTTTGAAAAAAAGAGAGAGTGACAGGCTTGGTGTTGCATGACAATGACGTGTGTCCTGTGTTTATCCATACGGGTGTCGGTGGCATTGCAGAGTGGGATTATGTATGTGCCTTTAGAATGTGAGAATAACCACTTGTTTCTTTGTCTTCTAAAATAAATGTGGAAAATTCTTTTCCCCCAGGTTTATTGACATAGAATTGCCACCTAACATTGTGTAGGTCGAGGTGTGCCATGTGCTGATTTGATACACATATATATTGCAAAATGATTTCCATGATAGGTTTGGAAAGTTCTTTTCTTGACTAATTTTAACATGTTAAAATGATGTCGTGTCGGTGGTGCCTGGGTGGCTCAGTCGTTAAGCGTCTGCCTTCGCCTCAGGTCATGATCCCGGGGTCCTGGGATCGAGCCCCGAGTCAGGCTCCCTGCTCTGCGGGAGGCCTGCTTCTCCGTCTCCCACTCCCCCCTGCTTGTGTTCTCTCTCTCGCTGTGTCTCCCTCTGTCAAATAAATAAAAACAAAATCTTAAAATAAATAAGATGATGTCATGCAGAAATAGGATAAGAGAGGTGTCCCAGTTTCAAATACTCTGGAACCTGTTCTGTATCGTTCTTGTTAGCAGCAGTCTTCTTACTGACACTGATCCACAGACTGCGAATTATTTCTGTGAGTCTTTAACGTTCTGGAAGTTGCATGTTAATGTGTGTAAGCAGGTCGGTAGCTTCACGCTCTGGAATATCCTTTCTCAAGTCACAAATGGCAGCGTTCATTCCAGTTGACCAGCTTACCGGTGTGTGCTCTGCCGTAGACGCAGCATATCAAGCGAGGCGGCAGATGGCCTTTCCTGAACGCTTTCGCATCTCGTTCCCCTCCTGAAATACCAGTTCCCTGCCCCATCCCTATGGAGCAGGGATTGTGCACCGAGGTACTGCTGACAAGAGGGATGGGTCATTCTGTGTTGTTGTGGGTGCAGTGTACACTGTGGGGTGATTAGCAGCATCCCTGCCAAATACCCATTAGATGACAGTTGTATCCCCACCCAGTTGTAACAACCAAAAATATCAGCAGACATTACCAAATGAGCCCTGGGGGCACAAAACTGCCCCTGCTTAAGAATCAGTGGGACGGGGGCGCCTGGGTGGCTCAGTCGGTTAAGCGTTTGCCTTCGGCTCAGGTCTTGATCCCAGGGTCCTGGGATTGAGTCCCACATGGGGCTCCCTGCTCCGCGGGGAGTCTGCTTCTCCCTCTCCCTCTCCCTCTGCCTGCCACTCCCTCTGCTTGTGCTCTCTCTCCCTCTGTCTCTCTCTCTCTGACAAATAAATAAATATATATATATCTTTAAAACAAAAGAATCAGTGCGACGATAGGAGAGAATAATGTATTTATTTGTGGAGAGATGAGTTTGAATTTGTGGAGAGGTAAAATGGCTAAGTATGTTGTTAAAGAGGAATTTTTCGTATTTTCTGTTATTTTAAAGGAATTGACAGAATTTTCACGTGTTGCCTTCCTTCTGGGTCTAGGTTTCTCCACTTTTTCTCTTTGGGTTTACTCTCTTTTGATATCATATGCACGTAATAAAGAAAGAAGGTAAGAAAGGAATGCTTTTAAATTAGTAGTGCTAACCTAGCTACATCCAAGGATTTGGAACTGCTCCATAAATACATTTCTATTCCATATTTACTTTGTTTCCTCCAACAATGACAGTGTTCTCATTCAAGTGAACTGGTTGGAGTCATAACAGATTTCTGGTTGCTGGGTGTGGCTTCCTACCAACAGACCCACATCCTACCAGGACTGGCTTATTCTCAACACTGGCATTTTGTGGTCTGAGGCTTAAAATGGAAAAAATTAGTCATGTTCATGTAGTTACTAAAGTTTTACTTTTTTTAACAGAGAGTTGAAAGTTAAAGGTCTAAAATCCAACATACGAATGTCTTTAGGATGGTTTGTTTCTTCTAGGGCTGACTAAAACAAAAAGTGGTGGCTTGGGGAGATGTGGGCTTTCCGTGATTAATTTGTCACATCAGATGTTCTTGTTTTTAAGTTACTAAGAAAAAAAGGTAACAGACATGATTTGATTTGGCTTTTGGCATATTGCACCACCCCTCCCTTTTTGCAGGGGAGAATATTACAGTCTCTGCTGCCCTGAGCCACTGAGCATGTCGTGTTCCTAAATCCCAGACCCTCCACTGATCAGTTGTAAAAACAATACACGTTGTATCTGGCAACTTAAAACTCCAGCAGGAGGCCCGTTGTCTACTTGTGTGACAGAATGACCCAAGATCATTGAGGGTTAGAAAAGATAACATGGAAAGTCCTTAGCTGGTGCCTGCCACACAGTGAGGACTGTGTTGGCACGTTACTTCGAGTACTAGGATTATCGTCATCACCGTCTTTATCTAATCATCACAGGCTCAGTGCCTCCCTCAGATGTTTGTGTGGCCATTGTTAAGATTGGGTTAAGCAGAATGAGGAGTAAAGGAAGGAGGAGGATATGGCCGATTCAGAAAGCAGCATTTCCCTAGAGCCTGTCTGTGCTTTGTGCTTCACCTTCACTCCTCTCCCCCCCCCCCGCCCCCAGGGAATCATTGGCTGTCCACGCACATTGCTGTTTGCTCTTATCTCAAGGAGCAGACGGTAAATGTTGACAGTCCGGCATCTGTTACCTAAGGTGCAAATAAAATCAGTTTCGCTTAGTGTATCATCTAGTGAAGTTTAGCCTAATTGTCACATGAAAAAAAAATACTAGGCAGAGATCTTAGAGCAGAAAAAAATAAATTCAATAATGTTAATTTTTAATTTAATGAAATATAAAGAGTATCAACTAGAATGAAGATGGTACAGATTTGTTGTTATTCCAATGATAACGATCTCCCTGCTTTGAGAAGGAAAACAAACTTTTTTTTTTTTCTTTTTAGGACAACGTGGAATAGAATGGCACTGTATAAAATCTAGCCACTGGCCCCATGTGTGTATTTTCACATAAATGTCAATTTATTATAATTTTATGGGCACAAGTTGCTAGCACTCACCATATTGAAAATTTCCATCATCGGAGAAAGTTCTATTTGACAGGACTGGTCTGTATCATAACTGTATTAGTAAATTGTTCTATTATTTCTCCTGTTAACTTTGATGAACACAAAGGCTGGACAACAATAGTATTAAGAAGCTTGTTGTTTGTGTTGGGCGCCTGGGTGGCTCAGTCGTTAAGCATCTGCCTTGCCTTCGGCTCGGGTCGTGGTCCCAGGGTCCTGGGGTCAAATCTCTAGAGACAGCGAGAGAGGGAACACAAGCAGGGGGAGTGGGAGAGGGAGAAGCAGGCTTCCCGCTGAGCAGGGAGCCCCAATGTGGGGCTTGATCCCAGGACCCTGGGACCACGACCCGAGCCGAAGGCAGACGCTTAACGACTGAGCCACCCAGGCGCCCCCGTAAATAAAAAAATCTTTAAAAAAAAAAAAAAAGAAAAGAAAACTTGTTTCGCAATGTCTTCACAGAGAATTTTATTAATCCCTAGATAAAACAAACTGGGATACCCCGACTATGTTGTCTTCCATTAACTCATGAATAATCCTGAGAAACAAAGGACTGGTTAAGAACCCCTTGAAATTATGTTAATAGCCTCAGGGGTGCCAGTCGCTATAAGGAGCTAACACTTAGCCCTCAACACATGACCCCCAGGAACTGTGGGCTTTAGTCTCCTGTGCTGATAAATGCATGTGTATGCTGTAAGCTACCTGGGCTCAGCATCAAGGTGCATCTAACAGCCCTCATGCTCTGAGAAGACAGTTTGTGATTCTGAGATCATCCTTAACGTTTTGTCATTTGGGAGGGGGCTGTCCCTTTGTGTCACGTCCCTGTGCTGAGCCCCAGGCCTACTAGGGTGGTCTTCAGTTCCATGAGGAAATCGCACGTCTCGAGAAAAAGGACGGTAACAGGGCAAGGCGCGGGAGGAAAAGCCAATGAGGGTGTAGAACAACAGTGTCCATTGGAAAAATAACGTGAGCCACCAATATGAGCCATATAGGCGATTCTGTGTTTTCCAACAACCACATTTAAAAAAGAACAAATAGCATGTCAATTACATCTCAGTAAAACTGAAGGAAAAACAAACAAAATTGTTCATTTACGAAATACTATACAGGAAATATATAGATGAAATATAGTATACAGATGAAATTAATTTTACTAATATATTTTACCCAGTATATCCAAAATATTAATCACTTTTTTAAAAGATTTTATTTATTTATTTGACAGAGAGAGAGGGAACTCCAGCAGGGGGAGTGGGAGAGGGAGAAGCAGCAGGCTTCCCGCCGAACAGGGAGCCCGATGCAGGGCTCGATCCCAGGACCCCGGGATCATGACCTGAGCCGAAGGCAGACGCCTGACGATTGAGCCACCTAGGTGCCCCCAAAATATTACCACTTTAACCTGTAATTGGTGTAAAAAGTATTGAGATAGTTTACATTCTTTATTTTGTACTAAGTCTTGAAAGCGTGTAGGTGTTTTACACATTTATAGCAGATATCACTTGGAATGACCAAGGAGAATAGAATGGCAAAACCAGAGTTTGGGAAGAATGAGGAGCCAGGAAATTTAGGTGGCTGAGGTGGGTTCCTGATAGGAAAACCTTGGCACTGGACACAAATTAGGACTTGACATAGAGACTTTAACGCAGGAACAACGTGATGAGTGGTAATTTAGGAAAACTGGTGAATGACAAAACATGGTAAAGGGTATTAAGACCAAGAGGCATGGTATGAAGTCCAGGGTATAGGGCCCTGAACTGGGCTGCTGGTTATGGGCAAGGCAAGAGATAAGCCTGAAAGATCCTTAAAGAAAATATAATGTGATCAGTAAAGTAATAGGCATAGAGATGGAAAGAAGACTGGAACCTTCCCAGCAGTGCTCTTCATCTTATATGTTCAGTGAACAGGCAGTGATTAAAAGCCACTTCAGTTCTTCTTGGGGCTTATCCAACCCTGGGAGAGGCAGATAATTAAGCATGTATGCATAGAATTATTACGCCTGTGTGACAAATGTTTTGAAGAAAACAATGTTAGGATTTTTTTTAAAGGGGGGGATCATATAATAAGAGGGTAGTCAGAAAGGTGAGGAGGTGACACTTTTGCCGAAGAGGTGACAAGCCAATAATAGGAGCCAGCCCTGAGCTGAATGAGGGGAAATTGATTTCTGACGAGGAGGAGCAGGAACTGAGGGGCTAAGACAGGAACGTGCTTTCTCTGTTTCACGAGTTGAAAGAGGGACCCTCCTGAGGCTGGAGACACAGGGTGGTACAAAGACAAAATAAGTCAAAACCAGGACTAGTCCTCCAGATAAGAACTAGAATTGAGCACATTTTCGCTATGGAATCTACAGGTATTTTTGTTGCTCATCAGCAGTATAGGAGTGACAGCCTCGTAATGGGAGTGTGGCTCTGCTCACTGAAACATGGTGGGTTAAGATCACTGTTTCTGTTTATTTCACTTTCCCCATATGAGAAGAACCTGAAAATGAAGGCACTGTTGATCAGAATACTTAATCCTCTTCCTGTTTTGAGGGAAAGTATGAGCAACTACCAAGATATTTCAGTCTGTATTTTGTTAAAGTGGAGGAAGGAGATGGGAGTATTGGAGAGGAAAATTTTTCGTTTACTCTTCAAAGTTCTAACTGGTCTAAGAATTAAATTGACATGAGACAGATCGACAGAAAAGAAATCCCAAAAGTTTAAGTACGTGCATGTGGAGGCTCAATAATACGGTTGTCATCCAAAGAAATGACCAAAGTGGCTAGCGTTTCTACCGTTACAAAGAAACAATAACAACGTGGGGAATTGGCAAGACAAAGAAAACGTATTATTCAGGATCTTCAGTTCGTAAGGAATTCTAAACAGAATTTGGGCTGGAGTAGTAAATTAGTAAAAGGAACAAGGGTTACCTATACAAACTTCTCGGCTCTGAATTTCCTATCTCTGGTGATAAGGTTTGTCTCTTTACCTCCCTGGTGCAGGAAGAGTACCTTTCACATGGGAGATTTATTTCTTGCCTTCTGGAGGCAAAGGGGGTTCCAAGTGTTCTTGCACTGGCTGTTTCTTAAGTGACTTTAATTCGAAATAATAAGCCAAAGTGGCACATTTTGGGGTGGCCTGCCCTTGGCACCCACAGGAAGAAAGAACAAAAGTGTCACTGTATCTCTCACGACAGTTTATCTTGCAAAACAAACCCTTGGGAAAAGCTGGCTTCACTAGGGTGACAGTCACTAAGGGGCCTTGGTCGGGGGATGGTCTGGGTGCCCAGAGGAGGAAGTGGTGGTGGGGGCAAGGAAACCTTCTAGAAGCTGAACTTGTGAATCAAAGGGCATAAATTGATAGGAGCGTTAAGGTCATAAAAGAGCAATGAAGGAAAAGGCCTGCTTCTCTTGGGCTAGTGTTTGCATGGGTGAGAGCAGATTCTGGGCATTTCCTGAATGGAGTGTGGGGGACGAGTCAAGGTGAAAGGAGGGATCGTCTTGGGGATCTGCTTGTTAGTTTCCTTCTTGCCTAGTCCTTACAGGAGACCCTCATGAATTGGGTTTGAAGAGTGTGAGTTGTCAAACCTTCAGCCATAGTCTGAGTATCTTAGAGGGGAAGGAGTTGCAAGGTCTCTTTGTGCCAGGCATGCTTACAACTGAATCAGGGTTGTTTGCCTGTGTTGGAAGGTGGGAGAAGGGTAGTAAAGTTTCCCCCAAACTGAGAAGACACTTTGAGACCGGAACACAAAGCAGGCCACTCCGTACAGTTTACACCGAGTTTTATTCAGAGTAACTTACTGCGGGGTATCAGGCAGGTGACGGCCGATCCAGACGAGACACAGCTATTCTTTGGAAAGTCTGGACCTTGGTCCACAGATTTTATAGAGCGAGGGGACTCTCAGGGGGCGCTGTAGTGAGGTCAGAG
The DNA here is from genome assembly GCF_009762305.2 of Zalophus californianus. Lineage (NCBI taxonomy): Eukaryota > Metazoa > Chordata > Mammalia > Carnivora > Otariidae > Zalophus > Zalophus californianus. The sequence continues at coordinate 117,355,058 of NC_045612.1, read as the reverse complement.
GGCTCACATGCATTTCACAGGGTTTGCAAGCACCTAATTGACAGCCAACATTGAACAGACCTTGTGGCACTATCTGTGCATCGGGAAGGGGCGAGAGACTGTGTTATCTCTGATAGATTCGTAGGAGACCAAGACGAACCTCTCCACATTCTGGCCTTGGCTGGCATTTCTAAGGTACAAATATTAATCTCTAAGGGGCCCATAACACATAGCCGCAAGACAGGTCAGCGAACAAGATGGAGGGCCAAAGATGGAGTCAGTATTGTCAGCACCCCTACAAGTTACTTTCTAATTTGCATTCCAATTAGATTATTATATTAAAATATCGTACCAGGCAAATGCATTTTCTGTTTTAGGTTTTTGAAACAAAATTCTTGTTTTCAAAGGAACAAGTTCTTTTATACTAAGAAAATCAATAAAAACATTGGGTTTGGATCTCTCCAGAGATAAGATGGTACTGTTTTACAGAAAGAAATAGTTAAAAAAAAAAAAATACCCTGAGTTTGCAGAGACCATGGTTTCTCAACTTACTGACATTTGGGGTCATACAATTCTGTGCATTGTAAGATGTTTAGCTGCATGTCTGGCCTCTATCCACTAGATGTCAGTAGCACTCTCTTCCAGTTGTGACAGCCAAAAATGTCTCTAGACGTTGCCAAATGTCTTCTAGGGGCAGCATCCCTCCTTCTGTTGAGAACGACTGGTCTACTCTCAGGAGAGCCCTCTGTCTCATTTTTAACCCCCGCAAAAAAAACCCATACGGCTAGGATTTTGAATTTATAGATTTTAGCAGCTACCCAAGCAAAACAAATGTCTCCTTTGTAAAGGTCAACCGGAAGCAAGTTTCTGGGCCTTTTTAAAATTTTTCTTAAAGATTTTATTTATTTATTTGAGAGAGAGAGAGAGAGAGAGAGAGAAACAGCATGAGAGGGGAGAGGGTCAGAGGGAGAAGCAGGCTCCCCGCTGAGGCGGGAGCCCGATGTGGGACTCGATCCCAGGAGTCCGGGATCATGACCCGAGCCGAAGGCAGTCGCTTAACCAACTGGAGCCACCCAGGCGCCCTGGGCCTTTTTTTAAATGAAAAAAGGTGTCTCTGTGAACCTGCCATACAGAGTGGGTTGACTGAATAGCAGCTACCTTATCACTTTCTCAGATCCTTACTCTCATTGTTCGTAGTGGGGTGAGGCTCAGAGGGTCATTGGTAATGATTTATCTCAATTCATGTTTCTTCTGCCTCTCCTACTGCGCTTGGTTCTACCCATCTGGGGTGTTTCTACGGGGCAGAGAACTGGAGCACCCCCAATCATGCATGTCGTCCTATCCCTCATGCATGGATGTCTCATCAGCTCTCTGTTACAGGAAGTCCGCTGAGATTTATCAGACTTCCCACAAACACCTGGTGCTTGATTCTTTGTAGAAAAATCATTATCAGTGATGTGTGGCATCTGTGTGGAGTCCCGGGCTCGAGTCCCGCGTCGGGCTCCCTGCTCGGCGGGAAGCCTGCTTCTCCCTCTCCTACTCCCCCTGCTTGTGTTCCTGCTCTCGCTGTCTCTCTGTAAAATAAATAAAAAAAGAAAAGAAATGACTCCTTCTCCTCGCCAGATTCATCGGTACCTTCCTTCATTTTTCCAAAACCCTGGAGTATTGCCCTCATCTCAATTGGAAGAGTGTAATATCGCATTGTATAAAGAATCCAGAAGTCTTCCAAATCGCAAGCTAAATTACAGACGCATGCCACGCAAGCCTTTATTCCTACTAGCCCGGCAATTAAAAGATTTACAGTGCTTTAGTGAACACTTGCGTTCCAAAAATTGTCCCTCCTCTTCCCCCGTGGCCTTGGTTGAAGAGAAATCCACGACGGAAAGTTTCATTAATTTGTACTTGTATGCGAACCTGGTTGGTGGGTGGGGCTCAGAAGATGATCAATAAAGAAAGGAGACCCGTTTGAGAATCCCCTCCTTCCACGTGGTGCTAGTCTGCACGCATCTTACTGTCCTCAGGAGACTGGGCGGCACCTGGTTTAGGTGAGAGGAGAGGGTAGACCGAGCGGCTCGTGGCTGACAGAGCAGCAGGCTGCCCCTGCGCCAGGCGCTCTCTGAGCCGCCTCTGTCCCCTGCTTCCGTCGGGCCCATGAGCCCCCGGGTGGCTAATTCCTGAGACTTGGATTCCGTCACCTCGACACACGCCAGCACCGGAGTTGCCTGCCGTGTGATCCCGGATAGCGGCGTCTTGACGATGGCCCCGCTGTGCTTTCTCCTAGTGCACCCGCTCTGGGAGACCGTGGACCTGGTCCCGGGGGGCGAGCGCCAGTCGCCCATCAACATCCGGTGGAGGGACAGCGTCTATGATCCTGGCTTAAAACCGCTCACCATCTCTTACGACCCCACCACCTGCCTCCATGTCTGGAATAACGGGTACTCTTTCCTCGTGGAATTTGAAGATTCTGCAGATAAATCAGGTGAGAGCCCGACTGGTGGTCTTGTCTGGAGTTAAGGGACAGCCTCGTGTCAGCCCAGGCCACACCACACCGCATCCACGGGCACGCAGACCGCCTTGGGCAGTGGCATGGGACTCACTGCACTGAGCTTTTCTTTTTTTAATGTGGTAAGATACATGTAACATGGAATTTGTCTTCTTAACCATCTTTAAGGGTACAGTTCCACAGTAAGTCCAGTCACACTGTTGTGCAACCATTCGTCTCCATTACTCTCCATTTTGCAAAACTTAAACTATACCACTTAAACAATAACTCCCCATTTTCCCCTTACCTCAGCTCCTGGCTGTGACCATTTTACCTGTCTGTCTGAATTTGACTACTGGGTACTTCATTTATGTGGAATTGTGTAGTATTTGTCTTTTTATGACTGGCTGATTTCACAGAGCAAAGTGTCAGAGTTCACCCATATTGTAGCAGATGTCAGAATTTCCTTCTAAGACTGAAAAATACTCTTGTATGGATAGACCACATTTTGTTTATCTGTTCACCTGTCTGTGGACACCTGAGTTGCAGCCACCTTTTGGCTATTGTGAATAATGCTGCTATGAACATGGGTGTCCAAGTATCTTCTGAGGTGTTGTTTTCCATTGGTATATACCCCAAAGTGGAATTGCTGCATCATCCTTAGAGTTTTTTGAGTGTATGAACCATGTCCCTTTTCATTTTCGTGCATGTTTCCTTCTGGTATGAGTGGTGTTTTCTATTCATACACACACACACACACACACACACACACACACAGATTGTGTATTTGAAATTATTTAAAATTAGATATTTGAATTTATTTTTATTTGAAACCATATATATAGATCATTTGAATTTTATTTGAAATTTGTTTTCTGGTATGTGGAATGTGTGCTAATCTTCCTCTGTTTGCTGATGTTACAAATAGCTTCTATATTAAATAGTAATACTCTTTAGCCAGATTTTAAATGGTAAGATTGCAGTACATTGGAAAGGATAGGCAAGAAAAAGAGACTTTGTATTTTTAGTCACATTTTGTATTTTAGCCAACATGTATGTATTTTGTCAACCATTGATTTATTTATTCGTTCTGTATTTGCTGAGTGCCAGCCATGTGCCAGCCATTGCACCAAGTGCCAGGAATACTAACTAGATTCTTGATCTCCCAGCAAAGTGTAGTGAGAGAAGCATGCAGGAAATTAGAATTATAAAGCCAGTGTGATTTGAGGAAGGGTTTCTAAAAGTGCTGTGGGACCACGGAGGAGGGGATGATGTAGACTGCTCCGAGAAGTCTGTGATGACTTCACCAAGGACAGGTGTTGATGCAAAATGAACAAACCTAGAATATCTGGGGCGGTGTGGGGGGGGGGGAGTTTTATTCGAGCCCAAGTGAGGACAGCTGCCCAGGATACACAATGTTCACAAAGAAGAGAGTGCTTCCTGTAAAGGTTCATTTGAGGTAGGGTTACATACATTTTATATACATAAGAGGTTACAACATTTTTAAAAAGTTACAAATAATTAGACAAAGAACTTTTCTGGAAGTTGCAGCCCTTAAGTTTCCAGTATATGCAGTGCTATCTGACTTTAACCTCTTGGGAACCAGGGAAGTTTCTTACTTTCTCTTATCTTTTGTGTTCAGAATGCACGTTTTTGGTTATTTTCAACAAAGCAGATACACAGTGTGTGCCCAGGGCAGATGTGGAGGGCATGCTCTGAGGTGTTGCTGAGTCATTTTGACCTTGGCAAGTGTTAAAGCAGAGCTTCCCTGGGACCCCCAGAGCAGGACCCACAGATATTAAAAGTTGAAAATTTCCTTTATCGGGGGACATTTATCTTGGGTATTGAAGGGTGAATTGGAGTTTGTCAAAAGGATTAGAAGGGCATTGGAGACTGAGGGAAAATCATGTGCAAAAGCAGATGTTCAGAAAATGGCCAAAAACAGTGACCAATGCAGAATGTGCATTTTGGGGAGAGACAGGAAGAATGATGATTGTTGCCGCTTAGGAGGGGAGATAGAAGACAGCTTCATCAGTACTGGTTATTTTTATACGACAGTGTGGTAGAGCATGATTTCATTTAATTAATAAGTCATTCGCTTTATTTTTTGAGATTAACCCAATCAGCACAGGTCCACAAGGTCAGATCAATCCAAGTGTGAGACGGTAGGAGCTTAAATGAAGGCTGTAGCAATTGAAGTAGGGAGAAGGCACGTTTTTAAAAAGCATTTCTAAAATAAAAGTGTCATGAGCACACTGTGAAGGCACACACAAGTTGTGTCTTCCCACAATGTCAGCCTTATTCAGTCCTAAAGGAAAGAGCAGGTCCAGGTTCCCAGCTCAGTGACATTTCACCACGTGGTTAACTTGGTTTCTTACCTTTCACACAGAGCAGGACAGAAAACAAACCACACAACAAAGAAGATAACACAGGGGGCAGGAAGTGAAGGAACCAAACACATAATCAGTCTACAGGCGCGTAGTTGAGATAAGGTGTCAGTCCAGGCCAGGTCAGCTCTCGGCACTCACTTCTGATATTCAAGCAGCGGAGGATCTCAGTGCTGTTCAGAGATCCATTGGGCACAGCTTTCAGCAACAGATGCCTTTTGTAAGTGGTTAGACATAGAGGGGTTATGTCTGAGGAGTCTGTTTGCTGCAAAAGCCCTCTCTTTTTAAAGGGATTGAATCAGTCCTGGGCCCCTGCAGACTTCTCTGCTTCTGCTTGTTATAAGTTCTGGGGTGTCATCGGTTGATGCTGCTCTCGGCAATATCTGGTAGCTGCAGTATGCTTAACTGCCTGTATCACCACTTGACATGGGCCCCTGCTTGACATGAGTGCCTCCATCTTGCTCTCTACAAAAAGCAACGGGACTTGGAGATGGACTCCTCTTCAAGTGAGGAGAAAGCGAAATTAACCACATCCTTGAGTCATCTCCCTTGGGAGGCTGGGGGGATGGTGATGCCAGAAAGGTCATGAATGATGGATGGGGAATAATTTGTAGGGAAGTATAGGGAGCACGTAAGGAAATAAAAAAAAATTTTACAACTTTTCCCCTAATTTAATTTTAAATACTACGTTAAAAATGGAAAGAAACACACTTGGAGTGGTTATCCATCGAAGAAGAATTGTGTCTTCACCTCCTGTTTAATTTCCATAGGGAGAATCTGCTTCTCTCAGGATAAGCATCTTTACTGCTTTTGATGCCAGTGGATTTTGGATTTTCATATTTCCTGCAAATCAAGATGGAAATGAACAAATGTTGATCCCTTACTGAAATGTTATCCTCTTTCCTATATAAATACTTTTTCTCATCAAATAAATCCCTTTATTTCAAAGTAATATTAAGTGCTCCTGCATAAATTTCTTCCTTTTCTTTATTTCTGTCTCATTTTGCATCAGATTGTCATATGCTTTTCCCAGTGGCTTTATTTTGCATGAGGAAACATGTTTAAATATTGTAGGTTGAATAAGGCAGTCGATTTCTTTTGGAGCAATCCTATAGGGTCAGGCATTAATCCTCCTTTTTATCGTGTTTCAGCTGCACTTGGTGCATCATAATACAAGCAAATTTCAAAGCTTTAAGGATGCAACAACTGGAGGAAGATGGTTTAGCTATGATAGGATTTTTTTTTTTTTTTTTTTTTTTTTGAGAGAGCATGAGCAGGGGGAGGAGCAGACTCTGTGCTGAGTGTGGAGTCCAATGCAGGCCTCAGTCTCACAACCCTGAGATCATGACCTGAGCCAAAATTAAGAGTCAGGACACTTTTAAGCCACTGAGCCACCCAGGTCCCCCTATGATAGGAATATTTTTAAAGGTAAAAAAAATCTTACCAACTTTAAATGTATACTAGAATCGAAAGATGGAACATTACAATGTTGTTATTTAAGAATATTGGGATCAATACATTGGTAAGATAAGCAATGCTTAAAATACAAGATTGTTAAAAATACATCCCAAATGATATAAAATGGTGCTGTCCAATATGGTATCCATAAGGCATTTGTGGCTTTTAAGCACTTGAAATGTGGCTAGTATAATTGAGGAAATGGATTTTTTATTTTATTATAATTTGAATTTGAATTTAAGAACTAATAGTTCAGTTGTTAGAAAACTTGTAAGAATGTTTAGAACAAGTTGAGTATGTGTATCTATATTTTCAAGTAAAATATGAATCAAATATTTTTGATGAAAATTTAACATCTAATTTGATATGTGTTGTGTGAGTAAAATACACAACAGATTTTTAAGACTGGAAAAAATGGAAACTCAGTAATTTTTCATGTTGATTACATGTTGAGATGGCAATCTTTTCAATGTATTTGGCAAAATAAAATATGTTATCAAAAGTAGTTTCACCTTTTTTAAAACTTCTTAAATGTGGCTCCTAGAAACTTGAAAATTTCCTTTGTGGTTTGCATTACATTTCTATTTTTTGGCACTATTATAAAAGGATGAGGGCAAATAATGGTTAAAATGTGAGATCAGTTAATATATTCTAAATGGCATAAAAAGATAAAGGCAAACAGCTATGGGAAATGATCTGGAAAGGAACTGCTAAAGGAACAGGGCTGCTCTGGGTGCTATGTAACTATGTATTTGCTAAGTGCTTCATTTGTCTTCTCCAGAGGTCTTTGATGACGATACTATCATCTCCGTTTTTCAGATGAAGTGAAGCTCCGTGAAGTTCACTGCTTCCTTGCCAGGTCATACAGCTGACAGCTGGAGAACTGGATGGAAAATCTGCAGACCACACTCTCTGCAGGGTCTCTGAGCTCCTGGAGGCTCAGCAGGTGCAGGCCTCCTGCAAACTCTGGAGGCGGAGTGTTGTCAGGGTGCCCCAGGTTTGTTTTCATCAGGTATGGCAAGACACACAGACATGGGAATGACTGTTGTGAAAGAAAAATTTTATCCTACAGTCCCTAAAGCTGGAAGGCAGGGCCACATGGGGAAGCACCAGGGATGGCCAGGAGGCAGAGGGAAGGAGGAGAAATGGTGGATGAGAGCCTGTTGTGGCCTGGGGGAAGGAGCGCATAAAGTAGTATAAGCGGACTGAAGATTGGCTACTTTGAATAACCTCAGTAGGTTCTGTGGTACAGAGGTTGTCCCTGGTTGTCTGCCACCTGGTCCTGGGGCAGGTAGGGCACAGGGACAGTGTCCCAGCATGTCAGAGCCCGATAAAGGAGCTGCTTGGGCTCTGGATTGGTTGATTTCCTTATGAAGGGCACTCTCTCAGTTGTTTGTTCTCTCTTCGAATTAGCTCACCCTGGGAGGGGCAACCCCCCTAGTGTTGGGAAGCCTCAGATGTCAAAGCATCAAACACAGAAACTGGAATACATGGTTATTAACACTGAGGCTCCAGGAATGAGCCCCTGAGGACGTGGGTGTGCGCTGAGAGCTGGGCCTTACCCACTCCGTCTGGCTGGGACAGCTTTAGCCATCAGTGTCCCTGGAGGCCAAGCAGCAGGGAGGCTGGGGGTGGGGGGGGAGGTGGGAGGCTAACAGAGCAGGGGCACCTTTTCCTGCACACAATGGGCTTCAGCCTGTCCGCAAACCACCTGCCTGTTTGTTTTGTATGTGCTTTCATTCAGTGATGTTTATAACATCCTGAATTCTCAGTTTAAGTGCAGTTTCAGTACTGTAGATTGTTTTTAGGTAATCACCAATTGTCTGATAGGAATTCACATTCTGTAACAATATTAGCATAAGATCTTATTTTAAAAAATATTTTCTCATTTATTGTTCTTTAGCTACACATCATGAAGAGCTACAGAAATTGGTGGACACTGTGCCGTCAATTAAGCATAAGGTAATTTTTTTCCCTACGTCACTTGAAATACATGTTATGTTTAATCTCAGAGTAGAGACAGAAGGCACGTTGCGAGTTGTCGTGAAAGAGCACTTGCCACTTAATATGCGTGTGTTGAGAGCCCCCAGCCCTGGGACACCTTACAGGGGCGGAAGTGGTTCTGTGGGCGCACGCTGACCGCTTTGGTTTTGCTGCCCTGCCCTAGCACTGGGGGACTCGGGAACCCAGTGCTTTCCCCTCCTCTGCTCCTTCTGAGTCCCTGTGGAAACACCCAGAGCAGCCCTGTTGACTCGACCTCCCATCCCACGGGCAGGGAGCAGAGAAGCGTTTGACAGAAACGTGGCTTGGCTGGCTGTAAAGAACAATGACCCAGGGTGCCTGGGTGGCTCAGTCGTTAAGCATCTGCCTTCGGCTCAGGTCATGATCCCAGGGTCCTGGGATCGAGCCCCACATCGGGCTCCCCGGTCCGCAGGAAGCCTGCTTCTCCCCCTCCCACTCTCCCTGCTTGTGTTCCCTCTCTCGCTGTGTCTCTGTCAAATAAACAAAATCTTTAAAACAAACAAACAAACAAAAAAAAAACAATGACCTGTATCCTTCAGAATGGATACCTTTGTCCAGGCCCCAGGACTAACTGTTCATGATTCAGAATCCCGAAGGGGCTGTTCCCTGGAGGTCCGCATCTTCTCTCTCTCTCCCCACCCCTCCCTGTTTATCTCCCTCTTTTCCCTTCCCTCTCTTCTGTCTCCCCTTTTTGTCCAGGAGCCTGGCTCCCCCAAATTTGCATTGTGTTTTCAGAAAGGAGAATTCTGTTGGTTTCTCTTGAAAAAAGGAAATCTCCTTGTTCGTGCACCAGCTACTGCCTGATGCCTCCCAAAGAGTTCAGAGGGGACTACCTGCAGTAAACTTACAGAATGGAGGGAGGAAGTGGTTTGTGCCATGTTCCCGTGGAGGACTATCAGAACTACACTGTTGCCAATTATATCTCAGTTTAAAAAAAAAAAAATCAGTTATGTCTCAATTTTAATAAAGAGAACCTTGCATAGTTAATCATATATAGAAACAAAGCATGGGCTTGACTCTGTCCTAAGGCACCCGGAGTTACCTGCAATTCCTCTAGACCAATGCTAGTCCCCAGCGCCCCCAAGAATCAATGCCTTGTCATCTAATTCCTGAGTGGTTTTCAGCACCGAATGATAGTTTGGGTGACCTCTTCTCTTGGCCAGGACACCCTTGTGGAATTTGGGTCGTTTGATCCTTCCTGCCTGATGCCTGCCTGCCCAGATTACTGGACCTACTCGGGATCCCTGACTACCCCGCCACTCTCCGAGTCCGTCACCTGGATCATTAAGAAGCAGCCCATAGAGGTTGATCATGATCAGGTATGTTCTTTCCACATTTCTGTCTGAGGAAATCCTAGCCTCCCCATTTAAAACAAAGCTAAGCTCCAACTTTGGCATCAGTTTTTAACATCTCATAATGCTTACGCATTTTTATTAAGATGTGCTAACATCTTATCTCAGTTTGGACATGAATTTGGAGATATGTCAAGTTAACCAGAGACAGGAGTTAAAACATAGAAGAACATAAGCTGTTAGCTTTCATTTTTGACAGTAACATGTTATTTTACTTTATATCCTTTGTGTAGAATCACTATAAAAATTAAGATCTTTAAATGGAAAAAAATGAAGGCTGGAAGTGGATGTGTTCAAACTGGTTTGATACTTATTTATTACTGAAGTACAGTTGACACACAATGTTATATTAGTTTCAGGTGTACAGCATGGTGATTTGACAACTGCATATGTTCTGCTGTGCTCACCCCAAGTGTAGCTCCCATCTGTTACCATACAAGTCTATTACAATCCCATTGACTCTTTTTCCCTGTGCTTTTTACCTTTCATCCCCGTGACTTACTAATTTCAGCACTGGAAGCCTGTACCTCCCACTCTCCTTCATCCATTTTTCTCATCCCCCCCCCATTCCCCTCCCCTTTGGCAACTATCATACAGAGTTTGCTCTCTGTATATGCAAAAGTCCTTAATTTTCTTAGGAGAAACTTACTGTGGAATTTCAAAGGAAAGACAGAACCCAACAATGTCTGTACAGAAATTTTATTCTAAGTCAGAAGTTTTGACTTGGTATTTGTTTTTCAATTAGAAACGAAAGTTTAAGTGGTGGTTACTATGTCAACACACAAAATGTTGTTTAATTCATAAATGAACTAAACTAATAATAATGGCTTTTACTTGTTTAGGAATTTTATTGATTAAAAATTTTTACAAGAACAAAAGCTTTTAAGTTCTTTTTTATGAAGCCAAGATAACAGTGAAAGCAAAACCCACCAAAGATTGGACACCCCCCCAAAGTAAACACTAAGTCCCAAAAGTAGTATCTCTCAAGAATATTTAGAAAATATTCCACCCCCTAAAAAGTAAACACTAAGCCCCAAAAGTAATATCTCTCAAGAATATTTAGAAAAAAGGAAAGCTGGGGCACGTGGGTGGCTCAGTCGGTTAAGCGTCTGCCTTCGGCTCAAGTCATGATCTCAGGGTCCTGGGATCGAGCCCCGCATCGGGCTCCCTGCTCCGCGGGAAGCCTGCTTCTCCCTCTCCCACTCCCCCTGCTTGTGTTCCTGTTCTCACTAACTCTGTCAAATAAATAAATAAAAATCTTTAAAAAGAAAAAAGGAAAGCTAAATAAAATACTAGAATCTACCAGTACATCACATAGGATTTTTTCTAGTAGGATTTGTCCATGTAGAATTTTTGTTAGTAATGTAAGGATCATTCAATATTAGGAATGATATAGTTACGATTAATAGGCTTCATCCCATCAGGGGATGGAAAGGGAAAACTAATATTTTCATTTTCATAAATTCCTAAAATATATTTCACAAAATTCATAATATATTTTTTAAAGCCACCCAGGCACCCCATTTTTGTAAAATTTTTTAATAGAATTAAATGAGAATTCCCTGAGTTGATAAAGTAGACTGACCAATCTCGGCTCAGGAGTAAAGAGTATGACTAAAATGGAAAGGATATCTAGTAACTGCACTATAATTAGCATATTAAATTTTAAATTGACTAAATTCTGGTAGCAGTCAATAAAGTTAGACAAAAAAAGATAAATGAGAGAGACATTAGTGGAGTACCATACTGATTTATAGACATGAATTCTTTTGACATGTAAATCACAGGATAGAACGGAAGAGAGAACCCTACAATGGAAACTAATAAACTAAAATACCTTGGAATGAACTTAAAATGTTAAAAAGGAAACTGTCAGATGTTCCTAAGGGACACAAAACACTATTTGAAATAAAATTCATACCATGGTATTGAATAGAAAGGTATCCTAAAGACCCCTTTGATGTCAATTTTTAGGTTGTAATTTTCCATGAGTTGTTTATTTTCCCTAAATTTTATCTGGTCCCAATAAATAAATCAATAGTTACATTGTGGAGGGCTGTCCTGTGTATTGTAGGATGTTTAGCAGCATCCCTGGCCTCTACCCACTGGATGTCAGTAGCCCCCCAGCAAGTGACAACCAAAACTGTGCCCATACAGTCTCTGATGTCTGGTGCAAGCTCACCCCTGCTCAAGCACCAACTAATGTGTGCTAATCTCTAATATCCGCTAACACATGAAATCCTTTACCACCTAGTGTGTGAAAAGAAACATTGTCAATGGGGAAAACGGCTTTTAATTAATCAACACATTGGTTTACTAGTAAAAGCATAGGGGTGATCTACTTATTACTGCCTATAGCTCACCAGCAGAAGACTGTTCTGGAGGATTCTTTACCTACAAACCAGAATGACACCCACTCGTTATGCTGCAGATGTGAGAAATTCTGTAGACATTTGAAAGAAAAAGACATTATAAGAAATCAGTACACGGTGGCATGAGACCGTCCAATCTCATGCTGTGATCACCTGAAGACATACGTTAGGTATGTATGAAGAGTTATTTCTACCATGAAAAATGTCTTTAAGAACTTTCTATCATAGGAACTTCCTTTTAAAAATCATCTACCTGGAGATCATTCCTTAATGAATTGGCCAAAAAAAAAATTTAGCAGTGAGTAGTGAATGTTGGGGGTCTCATTGCCCTGCACCCACCAGTTAACCACACCCCCTCATCCTGAAACACTCTGACTTCAGAAGACTTCTGGTGCTCATAGTGATCTGAAGAGGCACCTGCACCCCAATGTTTATAGGAGCAATGTCCACAATAGCCAAAATACGGAAAGAACCCGGGTGTCCAACAGATGAATGGATAAGGAAGACGTGGTGTGTATGGGGGGGGGGGTGTATAAAATGGAATATTACTCAGCCGTCAAAAAGAATGAAATCTTACCACTTGACAAGGATGTGGATGGAACTAGAGGCTATTATGCTAAGAAAAATACGTCAATCAGAGAAAGACAATTACGATTTCACAAATGTGGAATTTAAGGAACAAAACAGGATCATAGGGGAAGGGAAGGAAAAATAAAATAAGACAACATCAGAGAGGGAGACAAACACTGAGAGACTTTTAACTTATAGGAAACAAACAAGGGGCGCCTGGGTGGCTCAGTCGTTAAGCGTCTGCCTTCGGCTTGGGTCATGATCCCAGGGTCCTGGGATCGAGCCCCGCATTGGGCTCTCTGCTCGGCAGGAAGCCTGCTTTTCCCTCTCCCGCTCTCCCTGCTTGTGTTCCCTCTCTCGCTGCGTCTCTCTCTGTCAAATAAAATCTTTTTAAGAAAAAAGAAGGTTGCTGGAGGGGAGGTTGGTGGGGGGATGGGCTAACTGGGTGATGGGCATAAGGTGTAATGAACACTGGGTGTTATGTGCAACTGATGAATCACTAAACTCTACCTCTGAAACTAATAAAAAAAGAAAACTTCTGGTGCTTCTTCATTAAGTTATATTAAGTATCCTCACCGTTGAGCTGTCCACCTCTCAGATCTGGATGGAATCTGCAGCCTGCTCTTGGACTCAACATTGGCTTCTACTTTCTCTCTCTCATCCCATCACTGGAGACAGCCCAATAGGTGCATTTCTGCATGGGCTTTTGAGGGAAATTTTCACCAAGAGATTGATTCAAAGAAATTAAATGTTAAACCTAAACACTATAATCAGTTACCCAGCAGCCTTTAAACAGTGTTTTAGAAGTCAGATGTTATCAACTGTTGTAAATGCAAAACATGACTCACTCTACTCCGACATTACCAGCAGAAACGAAAAACAGAAATAGCATTTGCGTTCACAAAAAACACATTCTAGGAATGGAAGGAGACTGAAAATTATAGGAGAGTCCACATAACTCAACGTTGTCAGGGCTAAAACAGAAATCATGAATGGCATTCACCATTTTCTTAAGAGCACAATTGCAAAAAGTGACATTAGCAACCATTATGGAAGATGGAAGCACACATCCCCTTCACTAATAAACGTAGATTCCTCTTCCTTTTAAAGAGCATTCAAGTGCATTATGTTCATTTTTACAATAATGAAGGAGAGTGTCATTCCGTCGGTTTTCTGTAATTTTCAGGACCTGATCGAAATGCCTACATTTTCTCCCTTTCAGTGTCAGGTACAAAAGCCGAAGCCCTCGTGGCCCCCCTGCCTAGAAGCCAAGCGTCTGGGACCTGCAGTGGGAGCTGGAGGTTCCCCTGTCCTCAGCGGCGGGCACCCGGGGCAGTCGCTGTGTCCGCGGGGCCCTGGCCTGGCTCGTGCCGGACCCGTGTCCAGAGCGTTCCCCACGTGAGACTCCATGTGCCGCCCTCGCGCCCTGATACCAACAGTCGCTCTTAGACCTGCGAGTTCCCGTCTGCCGACACTTGGGGCACTTGTGAAGGCCGGATTTCCCCGTCAAAGGCCCCAACCCCGCCGCACCGCGAACATGGGCAGCTACCTGGGCAGAGCCAAGGCCACGCTGCCACGCCCCTCTTGGAGGCGCCAGTCCCTGCGGCCCAGGCCAGCCCACCGCCCCCTGGGCCTGGTTCAGAGCCAAGTCATCTCCATTCACGGGGAGCGCTGGATCGGGAGCCGGCCCTGCCCCACCTGGACCACCCCAGAGTCCAGAGGGCGATAGTCCCCAAGGCCTGGAGGCGCTTTCACAGCAAGTCACCCCTCCACACCTTCCTGGGGTTGGATTTCTCTAGCAACCGCAAGAGTTTCATGAAGCAGTGGCTTTGGAAAGCCCAGAACCTCCTAAGCATCTGCAACATGGTGACCATCAAAATCACTCCTCCTGAGCGCAGTGGGAGCTTCAACAGGGGTCCACCCATCCCGGAGCAGCTGGACTGCTGTGCCAAGGAGACCCGGCTGAGGGCTCGGAGCCCATGCAGGAAAAGAAAGAGGATCCACAGACCTCTCCAGTTTGAAGCCACCCCCACGAAGAGAAGGAGGCCGAGCCCAGGGGCCAGGCCATCTGCCTTCAAGCCTGTGTGGAAAGATGGAGTGGTCCCTTCCTTTGTGCCCAGGCCGGGGCCTCTGAGAAGGGGCCTCTGCTCCTGGCATCCTGGTGACGGAGCGGACGCCCACCCCGGGCCTGACCTGCTGCCAGACCACCGCAGAGTCCCAGGCCTCGACTGAAGAGCTGATGATCAGCACTCCCCAGGGCCTGGGCCCTCCTGCAGCCTGGGGTCCCCCTTGACTCCTCAGCCAGAGCCCTACCCCCACCACTTCCTGAGACTCAAAGCCACAGTTCTTTTACCCTGCTGACCCCTGCTTGACCCCTGCATGAGTGACTGACCCCACCAGTCAGCCCTCACCACCCCAGCATGCAGCCCCTCCAAGCACCCAGACCCACCTCCCCTCACCCTGCAGAGTCCACACTGAAGAAGCACCGTTGCTTTCAAAACCTCTGCCTTCCTCCTGCCCACCCACTCCTCCTGCCTTTTCCCTGGAAACACTCTGAGCAGGAAGGCATGCTTCTCCCCTATATTCCCAGTTTCTAGAGTGAAAACTGGTGTTCTTATTTTTAAAATAATAACGAACAACCTCATTGTCATACAGAGTGTCTTTGTCTTTCTTGCAAAGGTACATATATTAGGATTTTGTCTACACCATGAATTCTCTACCCTGGCACGGTAAACATGTGGGACCAGATAATTCTTTTGTTGTTCGTTGGGTGCTGTCCTCTGCATTGTAGGGTTTTAGCAGAATCCCTGGCCTCTATCCTCTAGGGGCCAGCAGCATACCCGCATTGCGAAAGTACAAAAAAATATTTCCAAACATTGCCATATATTCCAGAGGGAGGTGGAGGGGGTGGGGGGGCGCGGGAAGCACTCCCCAAAAAACCAAAACAAAGCACCACATTGGTGGAAAACCACTGAGGGACAGTGACCTCTACTGGCAGAAACAGTCAAGCTTGGTCTTTAAGATTTTAAAACAGCAAAGATACAGAGATGAATAAACCGAAGTGGTACATGTTTGGCAAAAACATTTCCCCCAGGATTGGAGAATGCTGTGGATGAGTGTGAATGATTCAAATAGTTTGGCAATATAATAATCAGAAAATGTAAATTTAAAAAAAAATAAGCTACTCTTTTAAGCTTCTCAGGTTGCCAAATGAAAATGCTAAATACTATGAAATGCTGGTAAAGATGCTGAGGATTGGAACCCCAGGCAGTGCTGTGGGTGTGAATCTGCAGCAGGACTTGGAAGTTTTCCTAGAGCAGAGTGTGACTATGAGAAACTCTCCTCCACGTGTGTGTACACACACGCGCACACACACACCGCATACACCACACACCACATACACCCCCCCACACACACCCCCCACAGACCCCCCCCCACACACACCACACACCATACATACCCAACACACACCACAAACACTACACACCACACACACACACCCCAAACCACACGACACACACACACACACACACACACCGCACACGCACAGATGCACACACACCGCACACACAGTGGTGAGGATGTTCTTCCCAGCACTCTGTCAGAGCAGAGAACTGGAACAACCTAAATGCCCACCCACAGGGGGATGGATAAAGCAGACACGCTATGTGCTATCAAGGGAATACTGTTCCACAAATTGAAGGAAAGAAGGAGCCCAAGGATTCTCCACTCGTGGGCTACTGGGCCACATAATTCTGTGCACCGCGGGATGTTGAGTGGCATACCGGGCCTCTGTCGCCCGCATATCAATAGGACCAGCTCCAGTTGTGACAGTCAAACGCATCTCCAGACATTGCCAAATATCTCCAGAGGGACAGACATCACCCCAGTTGGAAATCACTGAACTCCATATTTTTAACGACAGGTTACATCTCAAAATACACTGCTGAGTGGAAAAGATAGGGAGTGGTATATTATGTGTAGCACACGCCATTTGTAGAATTGAAACAAATGCAAAGTAATATTGCTGGAATAATGGGGAAGCCAGGAACCGGGTAAGAGGTCATCTGGACGCTTTGCCTGCACTGTTCTTTCCATCTAAAGCCTCTTTAAATCCTGTTCAAACATGAATTTCACGGCATCCCCCTTTAGAGAGTCAGAGAATAAACAAAGCAAAGTCTCTTCTCCCATGAAGCTTGCTTTCTAAGGGGGTGCAGAGAGAAGATAAATAAATGGACACACTAGCAGGTGTGGAGAAGTGCTATAAGGAAAAATAAAGAAGGAGGAAGGACACATTTAAAAGTCCACCAACACAACCGTGACCCCATATACTTTCCTGTGGTGTCCCCATCACTGTGGAACTACACCATCCTTTACCACAAATTCAGGTTCTTTACTCAGGGTTTCCATTGGTGGCAACTCATGCTTTCGTGTAGCACCTCGGCAAAGGGATTGCAAATATTTTACCTACCTAGATATAAAGATTTCTAGAAGATTCACATTGTTGCTGAAAATATTAAACTCAACATTTTCAGTGTTGACAGTTACTGTTAGATACAAAATGTCCTGGACTGAACCTCTAGAAATCAAGTTTGTGTTTTGAAGTTTACTACCTGCCATTTGCTAGACTTGAGACAAGGCCTTTCACTCTACGTGAGTTGCTAGAAAGGGCTTGAGATCTAGTGTGTCCATGAGGGTGCTGGTGGTATTTTGAGTAGGAGATTCCTTATTACATGGGACTGTCCTGAGCTTAGCACCATGTTGATTATCTCTCAGCCCTGCCGTCTAAATGCCACAACACTGTCCAGGCATAGATGTAGTCCAAAACACACCACATTTCCATATGCTACCTGGATGGGGTCAGAACCGTACCCACATAAGAAACACTTATAAACCTCCTCCAAAGTGTCAAGGTCCTGAAAACCAAGGCAGACCAAGTTCATGAAAACCAAAGGAAGATGGAGAAACTGTCTCCATCACTGGAATGATCACCGAGGAGGTACAGATTCTGGAACAGAAGAAGGACAGTGAAAAGGGGAAGTAGATCTAAAAATTCCATTAGCTTAATAATATTGAAATAATGATAGGTCCTTAATTTTGATATATCTATCGTGATTATTTAAAATAATAGCGTTAGCTGGAACACATCAAAAACTAATGATGTAATGTGTGGTGATTAACATAACAATAAAAATTATTTTAAAAAATAATAGCATTAGGGAAATGAGTGAAGAGTCTAGAGCAGTTTCTCAGACTCAGCACTATTAACATTTTAGACTGGATAAGTCTTGCTTGTGGGAGGCTGTCTGTTCTTTTGTAGGATGTGTACCACATCCCCAGCCTCTACACGCTCGAGGCCAGTAGCACGTCCAACTGTAATACCAGAGTACCTCCAGACAGTTCGAAATATCCTCAGGAGCAGTGGAGGGAAGAAATCCCTCAAGGTTGAGGACCGTTGATACACAGGATCTCTCTATGCTATCTCTGCAAGTCTTTTGTAAATATATCTGTATTTTTTCTAATTAAATACAAGTACAGGAGCAAAGCAGGTGGTTGTAAAGTAGCCTGGGTACAGTACTATGATCTACAAGAATAAAACAAGGCAATGGATTAATAATAGTTTTACTGGCTTCCTTGATAAAGAGATAACATACAAATGTACTCTGAAAATAAGAGTCATATTCAAATGAAGATACTGGCATCCATCAGCCTAACAGTGATCTTATGGTTATGTAAAATTTTTGGAAATTAGTTGTGTTATGTGTTCAAATGTATCAAGGGTTTATCAGGGAGCCTCCCACTGTACTAGTGTCCTGTGAAGCACTGTTTCCATCACCTCTCCAAGATTCACAGAGTGAAAAGGGGGAGTAATAGTCACTGCTGAGGGTCTTCAACTAGAGAATATTAAGTATCCTCCTGACATAGTAGTTCCTCCGGTAAAAGAAGTCTAGGATTTTTAGAAAACAAAAAGTAACCTTCTGCTCAACAAAGACCAACCATAGAAATACAATGACTGAGAAGTGTTTATATTTTGTTCAGATACAGGCAGTTGAAGTAGTAATGAGTAAGCCCACTTCCTAAAGGAACAAGGTTGTGGGAAAGGCCAGGGGAGAGCACACTCTGCTTCTGGAGACAGCTGTAAGGCAAAGGCTGTAGAAGAAGACAGAGAAACCATGGGCTGGTGCTTCCTCCCTGTTTGGATGATGCTCTGAGAAATGAGCCATGATGTCTTGGTTCCCCCAAGAGTGAGGAACTGAACCAACAGGAGCTAGAACCCAGGCAGTCCAGAGCTACTTCTGCTATGGCAACTGACACCAGATCCAGCAGGAGAGTCTCCACTGTGGTAGAAGAGGGAGAAACGGGTGGGTGGGCACTGATTCCGTGTGCCCTTGGTTTAAGAGCCTGGATGGTAAGCATGCTTCACTCACTCACAAAAGTGTACTAAGAACTAGCATAGATTAGCCAACATGGTTAGGCATGGTGAGGAAAAGAGTTCCTACTGCAAGGGCTTTTAGAGCCCATGACGCTTCCCCTAAGTGCAGGAGTGTAGTGCTGAGACCCTTGAACACCAAGGTCACAGTGTCTTGAGCCAACCAGAAGATTAAAAACCAAAGTAGAGGCCAATAATTCCTGAGATGCCTGGATTGGCTCACAAGATTCCATACCCCATCTGAGAATAGACCCAGCACAGTCGGGAGGGCAAAGGGCTTCTAGATTTCATGCGGTTTGTCGACAGTCCTTGTCACGAGGGTCTCTAATCCCTGCCCTGAGATGAACTTCATTGTCCCCAAGCAAAGAACACCCTTTTTAATTTTATCAGCTGCAGAGTCACCTGGGAGACTATCAAAAATACTTAGTTTATCTGCAACACAAGCCTTCTCTGGGCCCTGGGACATGAGGGCAAGGCCCAAGCCTGTGCTGCACTGTGAGCCCCTGCATTCCTGCAGTGTGGCCCATGTGGACACTCAGGGAGGGGTTGTGAAATGGATGGATGGATGGATGGATGGATGGATGGATGTGTGGATGCATGGATGGATGGATTAATGGAGGGAGAAATGAACTCCCATTGTTTCTATGATATTCCAAGAGTGACAAACTGAGAAAGTAGATTGGGCCAACACCAAATAGGAAAGGGGGGGAATGAAAGGAGGGAGATTTCTTCTCCAAAACATTGTTTACTCAACCACAGCTATTCAGACAACACAGTAATACCCAAGCGCTCTAGCAGAAGAGCACTCCCGAATACAGTGCAGATAGGGGTAGCCCAGAGGAAGTGTCAATGTGAGGGAAGTTGGTACTAAAGCAGAAGTAGCATGAAGCCTGATCCTATAGACCAGTCGTGATTTACATACCAACAAAAGGGTATAAATTCTTCCCATTCTTGGGTTATGTACAACTAGTGTGACTTCTCCCTGGTCTTTCTTCCAAATGTGACCACAATGAATGTCCTCTAAGATTTACACAGAATGAAAACTTTAAACAACAAGCAGTTACTGAGCTACACTTGTCTTTGTCAAGTTTCTTTTGATGTATTCAGTAAGCTGAAATGCCTAAACCTAAAAAGTTCTCAACATAAGAACAAAAATTCTAAAACTATGTATAGTGACAGAGGGTAACTAGCCTTCTTGTGGGGATCATTTTGCAGTCTATACAGATATCACTTCCTTATGTTGTCCACCCGAAACTAATCGAATGCGGTAGGCCAGTTATACTTCAATTTAAAGAACTAAGTAAATAAACTGAAATGCCAGGAGCACAACTAAATAGAAATCCTACATTTTCAAGATTGTAAATATAGGTGGTCTGATGGAATTACTGGAATTCACTTCAATAATCATTTTGTACAACTGTTTTACAAAGTACTAATATTTATACATATTCAAATGGCTTCTCAAGCAAATCCCTGAAAAGGTAAAAATGTCTATTCCTTTTCCTCAAGTGTGGAAAGCCCTGGTTTTATATTAATCCTCTACGATTTGGCTCCACTGCCGTTTCTCATCAATGGCGCCAGACAGGGCCAACTGCATCCAAGGGGTGGTAAGAATCAGGCTCTTGTTTCTGGAAATCTAAGGACTAAATAGGAGCTGCGATGCTGTTTTACAAGCACAAGACCATTAATCCCCTTACTGTGGATACAACAGCACGTTGTTCCTTTTAGATCACAAGACTTATCCTTGAATAAGTAGGCAGAGGAGGAAATCCATTCCATGCCCTACACCATGGAATTCAGAAAGAAAATGTCATGCCTGGGTTAGACTTCTCCCTCTCTTGCTAAAAGTGATAAATTACCCGAAAAACCAACACTTGAGCAAACTAGGCAGGTACATTTCCCGACTTACGTGGGAAGTAGACCAGGATTTAACCTTAGATTACATTTCCCTAGAAACTACCTTCAACATTTAAAAGTTTCTGTGAAACTATTTTACTAAACCTGGCCTGAACCTTATTGTAATGTGAAAACACCTAGTTGGCATCTTCAAATTCACAAGAAATCTTCAAATAACCTGACCTGATGAAACCAGAATGTTCTATCAGTGAAATTTTTCCATACATCTTCCATTCTGCTTTTAAGGAAATCTGGGAAATACCAAGAAAACCACTTGATATCAGGATTTAAGTAAGGACTTCAAAAGAATTGTCTTGTTTTGGTCACATTTAGTCCACCTTCCTCTCATTTCTCCCAGGCCCAGCTTCCTCGGTGTGGGCGCTATGCCCTGTGAGACCTGGTTTTATCCATCATCCTAATCTCAGGGCCAAGCATGCAGGAGGCTTCAGTAGAGGTTCTTCAATTCTATGGATTGAGCTGCAGCCATGCAGGTCAACAGGCTGGCCTCAGTAGCCTGCAATGCACAAAGAGGTTTCTGTTTCTCACACCTTTGCCTTGGGCTGCTCTATCAGTTCTTTCTCCTTCATTCTTTGACAGCATCTCAAGTAAATGGTGTAGCTTTCCAGTCACTTGTACTTATTAAAGAGTTCAGGGCAGTCGAATCAAAACTGTCTTCCTGCCTCTGACACACAGCTGCTCTCCCTCCGGCAGGGATGTACTCTCCACTGATGTACTCTCCATGCACACTACTTCCCCATGTCTCCCCTTCCGTTCCCCCCCCCCCACTTCATTCTCGCTCCTTTAGGGATGGAAAGGAAGATGGGAGAGGGCTGTGGGCATCTAAAGAAGGAAACAGCAAAGTTCTCTTTCCTTAGCCAGGGTTCTTTGTGGATCCCCCAGGCTGTTCCACCATCTGGGGTCCTCTGCTCCGCTGTGGCGGGCGTCCTCAGGTTCTCCATTCAGACTGTCTTGTGGAGCCTCTGCAGACCTGTCTGGGCACCTCTGCACTGCATCCTCCTGATGCGGATGATGCACTCTGACCAACATCCTCCATCCCACCCTCAACTCGGCCTCCAGTGGGGCACTTCCAGCCTCACACCCCTGCCTCCTCTTGGCCCCGCAGCTGATTCTCAGCCCCAAAGGCAGGGACTCCATCCAGCTCCCTCCAGCAGCCTCCGCTTGGTCCCAGGGATACATTGGAGGGCAGGCTGCTTGCAAAGCTGTCCTCTCTCACCCAATCACTGGAGCTTGAATCAGCCTTCCACCTTTAGACTTCTCCGGCTACAAGGCAGGCCCCAGTTTCTGTTCCATGGTACACCCTCAGTGACTGGCTTCACCATCGTGCACGTTGGGGAGCATCCGACCAGGAAATAATATGCCAGTCTCTCCTCTATGGACAACTCCACGCTCTGTGTGCAGTTCTCGGCCTGACTTGAGGTAGACGGGGACGCAAGCAAAGGTATCACTCAAAGCACGTAATCGCTAGTGTGGCGTGGGCAGCAACTCATCCGAATGGGCCCAGTTGTCAGCACCCCACCTGGCTGCATGTGCAGATGCGCTGGACCCCGTTCCCACCCGGTCCTGTCCTATGGGGAAGGGAGTGGAAATGCCACAGCCCTCTCTGCGGGCCCACACCCCCTGCCTCTCTGACCCTCTAGCTGTCTCTCCCACTGCCCGCTGGGTGAGGGTGACTGGACCAGTTCAGCTGCCCCATCAGTCTTGTGTGGACGCAGCCAGGACCTCTCACTAGGATAAACATCCTCCTGTGTAGCCAGTCAAGGTTATACTGGATCAAGGATCTGCCAACGCTAGGTTGCCAAGTATGCAAAAGCATCGTCAGGAGATCCTGAGCTCTGTCTCACTGGAGGCGGTCAAGCCCGATGTAAGAGATGTGGTAGTAAGGACTGGGTAGAAGGTGGAAGTAAACGAGAGTATTCATTATTCTGATTATGATTTGATTATCCTTAGTGAGTTACTTTTTACATTTTTCAATTCTGTACGTCTCAGGATCTTCAAGTTTTCTGCAATCGTTGTAAAATAAGCCGTGAGGAAAAAGAAGGAAATAAACAGTGATGTTCCAGATCTGGATCCCTGAAGCCATTCTGGAAACGGATACTTGCCGCTGGGTTAGTCCGCTAGGGCTGCTGTAACAAACACTACAGACCAGGTGGCTTAAACAACAGAGATTTATTTTCTCACATTTCTGGTGGCTAGAAGCCCAAGTTCAGGGTGTGGTCAGGGTTGATTTCTTCTGAGCCTTCTTTCTTTGGCTTGTGGATGGCTGTCCTCTCCTGTCGTACCTGGGCTTTCCTCTGCACATCTGTGTCCTCATTTCTTCTTGTAAGGACACCATTCCTATTGGGTGACAGCCCACCTCTATGACCTCATCGTACATTCATTACCTTTTAAAGGACCCTATCTCCAAATACAATCACGTGCTGAGCTACCAGGGCTTAGGACTTGAATATATGCATTTTGAGGGGATGTAATGCATCCCACAGCCGCTACCGTGCAGAATTTATTTTGTCCCTCACTGGCACCAGAAGGCCTTTCTAAGGCAGAAGAGTTAAAACCTGAGCCAGCTGCCAAGCCCCCCGGCGTCTTCCATCCACCCACCTGCTGGAGAGCGGCAGCCTCTCTGCAAAGTCGTTTTCAATCCCATCTTGCATTCTGTGGTGCCCTTTCCCACAGGGGAAGCCTGTTCATGTAAGGATGCAGCCTTCTTTATGGCAGCGTATGGAGAATGGGGCTCAGCAATTGAATTGCAGCTTAAACACATCCCGATTCGTGAGGCAGCCCTCATCACTCAGGCCTGACGGCAGTACTGTTGCCACTCATACCGCCTGTGGCTTTACAGAAACGTCTGTTGACCCTTGATGGAGTTTTGCACTTTATGACTTTTTCAACAGGCATTGGCAACAAAGCCTTCTCTATATTTGTGCAAGTGAAACATGTCTGCAAGTAAACAAGATCAGATATTCACAGACTTATACAATGCTTCAAGTCAAAAAAAAAAACTCAAACATGAATTTCTCAAAATTCATCTAAAATGTTATGTGTTTAAATTAACTTTTCCTAAGAATAGAAACATCCGATTTAACATAGTCATTTACAAGGTTTAATGCAGGCACCCAGAGGAAGAAATAGTACGATGAACACTGCAATGTGTAAAACCTGGGACAAGAAGAGTAGAAGATAAAGAGACTATTTGGGTAGGGGGTTGTATTGTAAGATGACAAGGGGGCTTTTTTCTTATATTTTTCCTTTTCAATTTTTTGCAAAGCAATCACCTAATTTTTTTGAGAAAAGTTAAACAGTTGTGGAAAGAATGTGCAGTTTAAAAGGTGTATATAAGCACAAATATATTTTTTTCTAAAACTCTATAAAACAGGAATAGAATTCACTTTGGATATAATTTTGTTTTACTATGTACCTCCTTCTTTTAATTTTTTAAATCATGTGAATATATTACCTATTTTTAAATATATATATGTGTGTACACACACATATACCGTATATCATATGTTTATTTTGCTTCCCCAAATGCCACTCTTCTGTTTCATTCTTTATATTCACAGCCCATGCATCATATATTGTGGGTTTGAGGGAGGTCAATAAATAGTGATCCTCTTTATCAGGTTCTGAATCCCTACAGAATTAAGACAAAAGAATGAAGCAGATTGGACACTAAAATAAAAGGCCAGGTTGGAAGACACAACATTAATCAGCAGGTAAGTTTTCTTCCTAATTATAAAAATCGTGAAAGGAAATCAATTCATCGATAGTGTCCCAGGTAGAGCTCAGCTGGAGCATCTACCACACATGCTGGAGTAATATGCAAGATACTTACACCCTATATGCTATGGCACCTACCAACGGAACCAGTCCTCATCTGTAAATAGCACGTCCAGCCTTACAGTTGTATGGGCCTGCCCGTGCAGGGCCTGGTTCTGTACTCAGTGTAGAGAGTAGCAGAGAAAAATGCCTGCTGTCTGAGGGCAGGCCAGCTCCTGAAGAGAAGGGAACCCACAGAGAGGTTCTCCTTCCAGCTCACCAATCAGGTCAGTCATTTCTCTTCTCAAAGGGAAGAAGGAGGGAGGGAAGAGACAGAAACCAGGAGTGGCACCAGAACCACAAATAGAGATAGAAGGATACATTACAAATAGAGATGATTCCTCTGGGAGAATAGAAAAAAATGTAAAACTGTGAAAAGCTGTACCAAAGCTTCTAAGAAAATAACCACGGTGCTACGATAGACGCCAACATTGGCATGAACCTATACATGTGTATCTCCAAAATGAGTGCTGTGGACTGATTTGCTCCCCTTCCCCCAAATTCCTATGCTGAAGCCCTCCCTAACCCCTCCCCGTCATGTGACTGTGTTTGGAGATAGGGCCAATAAGGAGATAATTACAGTTAAATGTCATCATAAGGGTGGAGCCCTGATGGGATTAGTGTCCTCATTAGAAGAGACACCAGAGAGCTTGCTCTCTCTCTTTCCTCCATGCCCCCTCAAGAAAGAAGAGGTCATGTGAGAACTCATGTGAGAACACGGTTCTCATGGTGTCTGCAAGGCAAGAGAAGAAGCCTCAGAATGAAACCTACCTTGCCAGCACCTTGATCTTGGCCTCGCAACCTCCAGAACAGTGAGAAATAGGTGTCTGCCATTTAAGCCACCCAGCGTGTGGTATTTTGTTACTGCAGCCCTAGCAAACTTATACAGTGAGAGAGGAATTCTTTTCTTTTCTTTTCTTTCTACCTACCTGCCTACCTACCTATCTATAGGAGAACCTATATGTATACAATAGGAATGTAGAACAAGCTTATGACACACGAGTACATCTAAAAATTTTTATCATCGTAGTACCTATTGAACAAAGATCATTGTTGGAACATGATACAAACGGCAAGGGGAGCTAGATTACAAAAGTTTTTTTAAATGTTACAATGTGGATCCTTTTTAAAAATTTGGTTAATTATTTTCAAGATAGATTTTTGAATTAATGCATGCCTCAAATAACACTGCAAATAATCAATTAAAATTTTTTCTATTTACTTACTCTGTTGTTTCTCTGTTGGGAACTTTTCTCATGGAGAAAGCCACCATTGCTTTGAAAAGATATTCCTCATTTGTATCCCAGGCATACTAAAAGAGAAGTAAAACAGGAAATGTAAGAGGCATAGGATAAAAAATGGTCCGTTGGAATCTAATTGTGACCACAGTGGTGGTGGTAATCAAGACCTGCCTCTCTCTCTCATCTTTCTCATACACTAAACACCAAAGACCAAGATAAATCATGTCACAATAATGTTCAGGATGGGCTTTCTTGGACATTCTGTCATTCCAAGTGTGGTGTACTTTCCATTGCATTATCTTCTTCACAATCTGCAGTATCAGTAGCCAGTCAACAAATAGGGCATTTGGACATCGTATCCTGAACATATACAGTTGGTTCCCTTCCTCCTTTACTCTCTTCCCTCATTAACTGACTACCTCTCTCAGCTTCCTTTCCTTTACTAACATAGGTACAATTTTTCTTTCCATTTTCTTAGCTGGAAACTTGAGTGTGTGTGCATATTATGGATTTAACTGTGCCCCCCCCCCATTTATATGTTGAAGTCCTAACCTCTAGTACCTTAGAATGTAACTGTATTTGGAGATAGGGTCTTTACAAAGGTGATTAAGTTTAAATGAGGTCATTAGGGTAGACCTAATCCAATATGGACTGGTGTCCTTGCAAGAAGAGGAAATTTGGACACAGCCACATATAGAGGGAAGACAATGTGAAGATACAGAGAGAAGACAGTCATCTATAAGCCAAAGAGAGAGGCCTAGAATAGATCTTTCCTTCACAGACCTCAGAAGGAACCAACCCTGTTGATACCCTGATCGTGGACTGCTAGCCTCCAGAACTGAGAGAAAATAAATTTCTATTGTTTAAGCCACCCGGTTCACAGTACTTTCTCACAGTAGCCCTAGCAAACTAATGTGGCTGACCACATATTTCAGGTGAGTAATCAAGTATAACTGGAGAAAGTCACGTAACAGGGTTTAACTCTAAGTTCATGATGACCTACTCCCAAAGTGCCCAGGAATCCCTTAGGTCTCCATCAGTTTTCTCTCTCTCATGGTTCACAATGGCTGTTTCAAACCTCTTTCAGCTCCCCGCCTCCACCAAACTCAAAGCTTTCCCTTACACCTCATACTCACTAGATGCTCTTTTTTCAAAAGATTTTATTTATTTATTGAGAAAGAAAGAGAGGGAGCATGAGCAGGGGGAGGGGCAGAGGGAGAGGGAGAAGCAGACACCCCGCTGAGCAGGGAGCCCGATGTGGGGCTCCATCCCAGGACCCCGGGATCACGACCTGAGCTGAAGACAAACGCTTAACTTACTGAGCCACCCAGGCGCCCCTCACTAGATGTTCTTATCTCGTAATTTAGAGATACATCCTCAAGTCATCAATTTAAACTTCCCCATCCTCCTGACACCAAACAAAAAACTTCCTCTGTAGACATACATGCTATCCACATCCTCCCCCAAAAGGCCGGCTGTGGTGTTTCTCCTCCTGTCAATGGCTCTTGCATCCACCTGGATTAGGAACACTGCCCTTCTGCCCTTCTCAGAATCTAAGGATATCAGTTTCCCCTCTCCTCCGTACGCTGGACTCTGGCTTTTAGCCATGCTCAAGCCTTCCCATTAAAATGACACCAAAACCAAACCACTGTACTCAATCTTTCTTCTCTACCTACTGCTGTCTCTCTCCTGCCCTTCACAGCCAACATTCTCAAAGGAGTTGTCATACTTGTGTCTTCACCTGTTTGCCATCCACTTATTCTCAACTCCCTCCACTATCTGCTTTCCAGTCCCACCACTCCATAAAGTTGGCTCTCTCTAAAGTTACCAGTGACCTCTACATGACTCAACACAATGAGTGGCTTTCAGGATCATCCTGGTTGGCCTGTCAACAGATCACTTCCTTCAACTTGAAGCACTCTCTTCCCTTTTGTGATACACATTCTGGTTTTCCTCCTGCCTATTTGCCCCCTTTGTAGGTTCGCCTTCTTCTATAAGGGCTTCAGGTTTTAGACCATCTCAAAGCTCTATGCTAGACCTTTCCCTCTTGTCACTCTGTACTTTCTCCCTCAGACTGTCATCTACTCCAGGCTTCCATTATCACCGTTAGGTAAATGACCCAGGAATGCATATCTCAAGCTCACCCTGTCCTTGCCTGCCCAATAATATCTCAGGCTCAACAAATCCAAAATTAAAGCCATGATTTTCTTGTCTGTACCTGTTTCCCTGATTCACCAGTGGGTCACCATCCATTCAGTTGCATAATTAGAAACTAAAGTGTCATCCTTGACTCCTCCTTCCCCCTTTCTCCTTTCTACTCTTATCCTCTCCCAATCTGCCTTCTACACTGTGACCAGAGTGTTTTCCAAGCATCAATTCTATCATAACATCTCTTCCAGAAAGCTCTCACTTGCTTTAAAGATAATCCCAAAACTTCCTAACACGGTCCATAAACTTCTTCCGCCTGACTTCTCCCTTCTGCCCAAACTCATTACATGCCATGCTCTACCTCACTGCTCCAGTTGCAGAGACCTCAGCCTTCCTTCCATCCCATACTCTCACCAAGTTCCTTCCTGTAATAAGCCTTTGCATGTTCTGTTCCCTCTGCCCCTTTTTCTTTTATCCTCTGGCTCACCTCCACTCATATGTTAGACCTCATAGCAAATGCCAAGTACTAAGGCTCCCAACAAGTCCAAAGCCCCCATGTACTTCTCCTTCCTGCAATACTTGTCAAGACTGCACATTTCTACTTCATTTACTGAATGTTTCATTGACAACCAGTCCTCCCAATATCATAAGCTCCACGAGAGCAGGGACAAGCCTGATTGATCTGCCATTGCATCCCCAGGGTCTAGCATGGTGCCTGCCCTCAGAGGACCCTGGGATGAGCAACTACACAGTGGTAGAGAGAATAGATTCTACAGTCAGTCTGTTGGGTTCAAATCTCACCTCTGTCACTTGCTGACCTGAGATCCCGAGCACGTTGCTTAATTTCTTTGTACCTCGGTTTTCTCATTTACCCAGGGAGAATGGGAATGCCGGTACTACCTTCCTCAAAAGGTTGTTGTCGGGGCTGCATGAACCGATGTGAGTAAAGTGCTCAGAAGGGTCCCCGCTGGAAAGTAAACTAAGTTCTCAATAAATGCTGGGTGTTATAATGATCATTACTCATTGAATAAATAAAATAATACATTGGCGGATTGGCCTGCAAACAGAATACGTACCTCTAAGTTTCCTTAGCACTCTTTTATTGCTTCTACCCCGAAGTATCTTAATATCGCCTTCTATTGGGGAAAATTTTCACAGACCACACAGGGATACTAAAACTAGAATTACACAAATCACCTCATTAATTCGACAGGCCGTACTGTTCTTATAGCTACATGAACCTTATGAGTATTTTTTAACTTCAATTTCATAAGCACATATTTCACATTGTTACTTTGATATTTGAGAAGAACTGAAGAAACTTCACATTAGAACTAGAAACTAGCTATGAAAAATCTGATGTGGGTGGAACCATACCATCTTTTAGCTGACAAGAAAACTGAGGCTGACAAAATACAAATGACCGCAACAGTGAGGTGCAGAGCCCAACCCAGACATGAGTACCCGACTTAGGCCCCGCAGCTCCACTGTGCTTGACTGAAATGTTCGAGTTTGCTACATTGTTTTGTGTAATACAAACCTTCACAGATTTTCTAGCACACACTGCAGATTAAAGACTTGAGGCACAATCATTTTTTAAGAATTTCTATTTTACTATTTTTTAACTTTAAGACAATATCAGATTTGAGGTCTTTAGACTTAAACTATATGAGTTTAAGATAACGAGGCAGAGGCTCATTACTAGAGAAAGTAGTATTAGCAAACAAAATTAAAAATGAACATGCAGGTTCTCCACTTACTGCTTTATCTCCCAGAGCTGTTCTGATACTAAGTCTTACTTTAAAAGCATTTTCTGCATCTGCCAGAAAGAAAAAAGAGCAGTATATGATGATAAAAATCTGCCAAAACATGAAGTCCAAACATTTAATCAACTCAAATCAACAGAACACAGATCTTCAGTTAAACTGCCCCCAAAACTGAAAGTTTAACTACAAGCCCCTTAGATGGTTTAAAGTTTTCTTTCAAACTTCTAAAACATTCACAGTCTCAACTTTCAAGCCACAACACGTCTGCAGATTTAGAAAAATAGAGAAACCATTCAAAGACTTGTCAATCATTTAGAAAACTGTTACCCTATTTTTAAGTTTCAAGGCTGCATACCTGGTTGACACAGTTCAGCATGAATAGCAGTCACCAGAAAAAAGAGCAGGCACAACATTCTTTCAGAGTGCAAAGCACAAGGCAAACGGAGGGGAAAAAATCCGCCCTCCACTTAAAGCTGCCTTAGCCATTCTGTGACCCGGATTAGAATATCAGAGAAACAAGCCAGCCCCCACCTAGAAGGTTTAATGATTAAACCCCATTATTCGGGTTAATATTTAAGGAGAAGCAGCCCATCTCCTGTCAGTTATTTACGAAAATCTGTTGGGAAAACAGATTAGTTGTCCTTCCTGAACTGTACCTCCAGAGACTGTTTCTTCTGCTGACTCCAAGTCAGAATCCTCCCCCGCCCCTTCTGTTGTGGCCCAGCTAAGCGCCCCTTGGAAAGAACTGAGCCCTCTCTGGACGGTTTCCTCAGCCTCAACTTTCCATCTTTTCAGGGCTAAAATAGCCAACTCCTAGATAAGCTATCTTAATTTGGAAAACAAACATCACCCCTTTCTTTCCCTGGTGAACAAAAGACGACCTTCCAAGAATGGCCTCACCTGACTCTCACCTCCACAGATATACATCCGTAAACATCCGGGGAGAGTTTCCACCTCAAGGGAATCGTTTTGGTCAGCCCTAAGTTCTGGTGGTTGTGTAAAGTCAGAGTTAACGATACAGAGCAGTGCTGTCCAGTGGAACATTCTGTGATGATGGAAATGTTCTCTATCTGTTCTATCCAACACGGTAGCCACCAGACCTTAGGTGGCTATTGGCCACCTGAAATGGGCCTGGTGCTGCTGAGAAACTAAATTTTCTATTAATTTAATTTATGTAGAAACATGTGGCTAGCAACTCCGTTGGTCAGTGCAGCTAGAGAACAGTCATTAAGAGCTTCCTGCCATGAACTAGGTTTGCTGGATTATCTCTCTCGTCCTCAAAACAGCACCTCACAGTTGCCGTTGTTATAAGCATCTTACACACCAGGGAACTGAGGGTCTGGTGGTTAAGGCATCGGTGCCAATGGGAGGAGTGGAATGGGTGTCACTTGAACCCTTCTGCACCACACCGACCTGCACTGGGTCTTCACTGGTCATCACTGGTCAAAACTGAAATTGCAACCAGGCCTCAGAGATGCTCTGAGGATGACCATAAGGAGTGGAAGAGAGTCTCCCTAGTGGGCATTCTATGGATGTCATTAGAAGCCCCCCAGGCAGGTTGATGTCAGGGCTTTCCTCTCTACCACATTGCCTCTTCGTGATTTCAGTCCCCAGATTCCACCTCGTTGCTTGAAAACCATGTAGATTGGGTGACCCTGATGTTAAATAGAAAATTTGGATTTTCAAAGCAACCGTGGGAAAAAGATCAACAGCTACACTTCTGCACCACTCTGAGAGTCCTATCATTTCCCTCTCCTGGGTAGGGTGATATTTTACCATAGATGACCCATTTCTGTTTGGTGACTCCACCCGAAGAAGCTTCTCTCCTCTCCCTCGCCTTGGTTGCAAGGGCACAGTCAGGAAAAGTTGGATTTAGAGGGAGAGGCGGCCAAAAGTTAGGCCCGTCATTCTAGCAGTTTCACTATTAGGTGAAATGGAAATTTCCTAGAAGGGGGAGCTCACATAACTTAGCCCTGAAAAAAAGTCAGACTAGATGAAGTTATCTTGAGAAATGTTAGACTAGATAAAGTCATCATGGGAAGGAAAAGCCAGTAGATGGAGATGATCACAAAGCTAATTATTTGCATCAGGGAACAAAGCCATGTTAGAGACAAATCTGATTCAGCCTTCCTTTAGCCTTAAACTTCCTAAAAGTATCAAATGTTTCTCTTTTGCTCTTACTTAATCACATATGTGACTAGGATTGAAGACAGTAAAATGCAGAATTATAGTTAAGCCATTCTTTGAAAAGCAAAGAAAGTCTCTTCCCTTTTGAATTATGATGTCTCTTTTTTCAAAATAAAATTCACCATTTATTAAACAATTTCTATGTGCCAGGCACTCTAGTAGTGCCTAATATAAATATGATTTTTAAAAATTATCATTACTAAAATAGAATTTACAAACAATATTATATGAATTTCAGGTGTACCAAAGAGTGATTCAACATTTATATACATTACAAAATGCTCACCACAATAAGTGTAGTTGCCATCTGTCACCGCACAGTTATTACAATTTTATTGACTACATTCCCATGCTATAATTTCACTTTCACTATTCTATACTTTATCAATGTTTGTTGTCTCATTTGAAAAATGACAGAGGAAAAAAAAAAGGCAGGAAAAGAGAGCAAATGAAGTTCTGTATAGAAAATACAGAGAAGCCAAAAGAGAAAAATACAAAATATCCATAATACCACCAGCATGAATGACCAATGCTAATATATTTGAGAGTTGAAACATACCTGCCTTAGCTTTGGATCTTCTTGTGTGTTCTTGTGTGATGCTGTTGTTTCATCTCATTATAGCAGCACTATCAGAATCGTAATGGTGGAATAGCATGGACCCTTGTTTTCTTCCTTAGTCTATCTAATGGGAGTGCTGCTCTTCCACAGGATCTGGTGGGTCACTTTCAGTTTGATGTGTCGTGAGATAAAAAGTCTCCTTTTACTAAAAATTCTTTTTATCCAGAATTCATGTTGAATTTTATCAACTGCTCTTTCAACTTCTCTTAATATGATCCTAGAGATCTTACCATTTGGTACATTTTACTAATAAATTCCTTTATGTTGATCCAACCCGTAGATAAGCTCAGTTTGATGATTTTTAACATACTCCTGGACTTATTTGCTGTGCTTTTCCTTAGATTTTTAAACCTATTTTCATAGAAGAATATCATTTAGGTTCCTTTTCAAGTGCTGATTCTTGAAGTTTATTTTTTTCTGGCCCTTACATTACCATCTTGAAAATGGTATGCAAAGATTTCTAATATCCTCTACATTTACAAATACTTTAAAATGCAGAAGAAGGGGCACCTGGGTGGCTCAGTCATTAAGCGTCTGCCTTCGGCTCAGGTCATGATCCCAGGGTCCTGGGATTGAGCCCTGCATTGGGCTCCCTGCTCAGTGGGAAGCCTGCTTCTCCCTCTCCCACTCCCCCTGCTTGTGTTCCCTCTCTCGCTGTGTCTCTCTCTGTCAAATAAATAAATAAAATCTTAAAAAAATAATAAAAAATAAAATGCAGAATGCAGAGTTGAAGAATCTGGACCATACATATTTTGGGGGAAGAGTTCTTTCAAAACTTCCATTTCTTATATTGCCATTTACTGCAGGTTTCATGTTTCTGAGTCTATTCTGGCTGTTTACAATTTCTAAGAAAGTCATTATTTCATCAAGATTTTCCAGTATTCTCATGGACTTATACAGTATTTCCCATCAAGTATCTATATTCTTTGCTATATCCCTTTGTATTTTCTAGTATACATATTAATTTTTCTCACTTTCCGCTATTCTTGCCAGAAATTTGTCTAGTTTTGTTGCTGCTTAATCAAAGAACAAGATCTCAAATTTAATTTTCAAGTCTCTTTTTTTCTGCTTTCTGAGTCATCAATCTTATTTTTATTTATTAAGTCCTTACTCCTGTTGTCATCATGCTGGTTTTCTTTTTCTTCTTATACCTCTTGGGTTGACAAATAGGCTTATGCATTTTTAGTCTCTCAGTTAATAATGAAAATATTTGTGGCTATGAATTATCCTTGGAGTACTGTTCTGGCCACATTAGAAGTATAGATGTACAGTGAGCTCATACTTATTTTCTAAGAGTCTGTAATTATAGTTTCAATTTTCCTATATTCCAATGTTTGCTTAGAAAAGTATTTGACAGTAGCAAAATTAATAGCAGCCAAAAATACAATGATGAAAAATATCGACTTTTATAGTCCTGTCAAGTGAATAGAAAAAGTATAATGACAAAATAAGACATTGTCCCCAATAACTCAACTTAAAATATGAAAACTCTTACAAGGTACGGGTCACTTAGAACATGCTAAAACTTATTAAAGTTGTTCTTGAGGCACCGGGATGGCTCAGTAGTTAAGCATCTGCCTTCTGCTCGGGCCATGATCCCAGGGTCCTGGGATCCAACCCCGCATCGGGCTCCCTGCTCAGCAGGAAGCCTGCTTCTCCCTCTCCCACTCCCCCTGCTTGTGTTCCCTCTCTCACTGTGTCTCTCTCTGTCAAATAAATAAATACAATCTTAAAAAAAAAAATGTTGTTCTTCCCTCTTAACATACTGGGGTCTTTTTCTTCCACTTTTAAAATCTTGCACAAACTTGTTCTTTATTGTCACACAGAATTTGAAGTAGTAAACTCTCCAGAGAAATTCACACCAAACTTGCTTCATACAATGCTCATCTCTGTAATTTCACACACAGGAGGTTCAGAATTATCAGTAACAGTGGTAACGATGACAAAAAAAGCAGTTTCAATCATTCTGAATATGTTACTATTTACTTCCAACATTCAGAGTTTAGAGAACAAAGATAAAAAGTTGAGATTACTGTTGCCATGAGCATTACAAAAGGCACTGAGTCTCCTGGATAGGAAAAGAAATTGATTTCTCTGTGTTTTTTCATACTCCACAACACTACTGAAAAGCAGTTTCTCAGTACATAACTATTGATCTACTGCTCTGGAGGGTAAATTAATATGAGATTCACACAAAAAGAACACATGTGCGTCATTCTTTGATGTATGCAAGATGCCTTTTAAAGTTCATCAGAGTTGTAAAAGCATGTGGGCATATGAATTACTCCATTTATCTGCAATCAATCAACCAACATGTAGGTAGAACCAACGTTGCTTTTCAATTTTGACCCTGATTATTCCATTTCACTGTCACAAACATGTTTTTTGTAAACTTGTAATACCCAAAGCCAGTAAAGTGTGGAATCATTTCAAATATAACTTTACTCTGTACATTTTTATTGGGATTTGGCAAATGTATTTAGCTGTGACATATTAAAAATATAAGAAAATCTTTAATAGCTGAACCCAGAAATTTTTTATAAGGATAAAAGCTTGCACTTTTCTCAACATCACTCGGCATCAGGGAAATCCAAATCAAAACCTCAATGAGATACCACCTCACACCAGACAGAATGGCTAAAATTAACAAGTCAGGAAACGACAGATGTTGGCGGGGATGTGGAGAAAGGGGAACCCTCCTACACTGTTGGTGGGAATGCAAGCTGGTGCAGCCCCTCTGGAAAACAGTATGGAGGTTCCTCAAACAGTTGAAAATAGAGCCACCATACGATCCAGCAATTTCACTACTGGGTATTTACCCCAAATATACAAATGTAGGGATTGAAGGGGTACGTGCACCCCAATGTTTATAGCAGCAATGTCCACAATAGCCAAACTGTGGAAAGAGCCAAGATGTCTATCGACAGATGAATGGATAAAGAAGATGTGGTATATATACACAATGGAATATTATGCAGCCATCAAAAGGAATGAGATCTTGCCATTTGCAACGATGTGGATGGAACTGGAGGGTGTTATGCTGAGTGAAATAAGTCAATCAGAGAAAGACATGTATCATATGACCTCACTGATATGAGGAATTCTTAATCTCAGGAAACAAACTGAGGGTTGCTGGAGTGGTGGGGGGGGTGGCAGGGATGGGGTGGCTGGGTGATAGACATTGGGGAGGGTATGTGCTATGGCGAGTGCTGTGAATTGTGCAAGACTGTTGAATCACAGATCTGTACCTCTGAAACAAATAATGCAATATATGTTAAGAAAAAAAAAAGAAGAAGATAGCAGGAGGGGAAGAATGACGGGGGGAAATCGGAGGGGGAGACCAACCATGAGAGACGATGGACTCTGAAAAAAAACCTGAGGGTTCTAGAGGGGAGGGGTGGTGGAGGGATGGGTTAGCCTGGTGATAGGTATTAAAGAGGGCACGTTCTACGTGGAGCACTGGGTATTATGCACAAACAATGAACCATGGAACACTACATCCAAAACTAATGATGTCATGTATGGTGATTAATATAACAATAAAAAATAAAAAAAAAGTTTGCACTTTTCAAAACTTACAGCTTCACTCAATTTTCCACAATAGAAGTTGTAGAATTTTGAATGAATGTGATCCTTTATCATTTAAATTGGAATAAAATTGATATACCATATAATAAACAATGTCAAGATGTTTGTAGTAACTAGTCTAATATTTTCAGTACAGTTAGGAGGTAAGAAAGTGATTTTATTCTTTTTAAATTGTCAGCATTGGGGTGCCTGGGTGGCTCAGTCCTTAAGCGTCTGCCTTCAGCTCAGGTCATGATCCCAGGATCCTGGGATGGAGCCCCGCATCGGGCTCCCTGCTGGGCAGGAAGCCTGCTTCTCCCTCTCCCACTCCCCCTGCTTCTGTTCCCTCTCTTGTTGTGTCTCTCTCTGTCAAATAAATAAAATCTTAAAAAAAAAAAATTGCCAGCATCAAGATGCTTGGAAAGATATATTTTTGTCTATAGTGAAAAATATTGTATTTTAACTCTGTTTCTTAATTGGAGGGGTGGTGGATTTTTTCCTCCAGAAGACATTTTGGCAATAACTGGAGACATTTTTGGTTGTCATGAATTGGGGAGGGGTGCTACTGACATCTACTGAGTAGAGGCCAGAGATGTTGGTAAACATCCTGCAAACTTTAGAAACATCATTTAGGCCTTCATCTAGTAACTTTTTTTCTCCTTGTATTTGGGTTAATGGAAGTAACTCACAAAAGGAAGCATAAGAGATATAAGGGAATCAAATGTGTGCGCCTGTGTGTATGTGTAAAATCAATCATAAGATGTTAATATCTTTTGTTCCATATTCTGAAACTATTATTAAAATAAACTAATTTATCTTTTTATTAAGATGGCTAATGAGAAAGAATAATTGCCTTGTTGCTGGAGCACTGGGTGCATATGGGCTGCCAATCCAACAGCCCATGGTTAGTAAGTATAGGCACATTTTTTTTTTAAAGGTTTTATTTATCTATTTGACAGAGAGCGAGCACAAACAGGGCAGAGGGAGAGGGAGAAGCGGGCTCTCCACCAAGCAGGGAGCCAGACTCGGGGCTTGATCCCAGGAGTCTGGGATCATGACCTAAGCTGAAGGCAGCCTCTCAATCACCTGAGCCACCCAGGCATTCCAGTACAGGAACATTTAAAACTCACTGTCGCTGCACGATGTTTCAGCCTTCCATTGCCTTTGTTCTCGTTATCATTAACACCGAAGCCATTCCCCACTTGAAAATCTTCTCAGCACCCCAGGGCCTATGTCAGGGAATCCAAATTCTTTGGCCTCTAAGATCTGAATCTAACCTGGTTTTTCAGATGCATCTACACCGATGCCTCCCCCATCCCCCTCTGAACTGCTAGTCCCCGCAAGTGGGCCTCATTCCACCTCTGTCCTTTGTGTGTGTTTCTTTTCACACTGCTTTCTTAAGTTCAATATAGTGAATTTTCATTTTTTACCTTTAAACGTCTTAGCCATTGTTCCAGGTCTATCTCAATTATCATCTCCTTTGAGAAACCTTTGTTTTGGGACGCCTGGGTGCCTCAGTCGGTTAAGTATCTGCTTTCTGCTCAGGTCAGTGATCTCAGGCTCCTTGCTCAGCGGGGGCCTGCTGCTCCCCTACTTGTGCTGACAAATAAATAAAATCTTTAAAAAGGAGAAAGAGAGAAACCTTTCTTTGTTTTGTTTTTGTTACAGGTTTTAATTTGTTATTACTTGTTTTACACTTGTCCAATCCACTAACTTTTTATTCTCTCCTTCTCCTGGGTTCCCATAGCATTTTGTTCACATTTGTACATGCATCTATTGCCAACATGATTTACTTTTGTGTCCTACAAATTTTAAGTTTCTGGGGAGTAAGGGCTATATTTGGTTTAATTTTGCATTTCTCATGGCCCATGAGTATTTGATAAGAGAACTGAATTTACTTATTTGAATCATAAACTGACATTTGAAGAAGCTCAAGAATGCAGAAATAAAAAGTCATGAGGTACACTGCAATTTTTTTTTTTTTTTTTGCATTCCTAGTCAGAGAAAAGCAACTTCTAGTATCTGCTAAAGAAGGGACACTGGGCTTTGGAACATTTTTGTCTCCACTTCCATACCTCTGCCCTTTTTAAGATGAAAAGAAATCTGAAGCACAGCATTCGGAAGGCTCATCAAATTTTGTAGGTTAATCAACAGCCATAACCATTACAAACTTAGTCTTTTTATTCACAGGGTAACATTTTTCTAGTTCAGAGAAAGTTAATCACTACTGCATAGAAATAAAGATTAATTTAGACAAGCTGAGTGAGTGTAATTCTGCCAACTTTATATTCTTAAATTAAAAACTTAAAGGACAGAGAGTATGTGCTATGGTGAGCGCTGTAAATTTTATAAGACTGATGAATCACAGACCTGTATCCCTGAAACAAATAATACATTATATGTTAATTTAAAAAATTAATTAAAAAATTTTGTGCAAAAAAAAGAATTTAAAGGACAGTTTCTTAAATGGAATGCATGTGTGCTTGTGTGTCTCATCTCGTGCATGAAGGCCAACACATTAGGGGTGCCTGGGTGGCTCAGTACCAACACATTAGGGGTGCCTGGGTGGCTCAGTACCATCACATTAGGGGCGCCTTCGGCTCAGGTCATGATCCCAGCATCCTGGGATCAAGCCCCGCATCAGACTCCCTCTCCCACTCCCCCGGCTTGTGTTCCCTCTCTCGCTATGTCTCTCTGTGTCAAATAAATAAAATCTTTAAAAAAAAAAAAA
Source organism: Zalophus californianus (assembly GCF_009762305.2). Lineage (NCBI taxonomy): Eukaryota > Metazoa > Chordata > Mammalia > Carnivora > Otariidae > Zalophus > Zalophus californianus. The sequence goes on along the minus strand of NC_045612.1, from coordinate 117,316,017 downwards.
AAGACCAACACATTAAATGAGTCTCAGGTAGTAAAAGCAAGATCTTACTGATATTTCTTCTTAGATGTAACTCTTTCCAATGTTGTTTGGGTGTTATATTAAGAGTTTTCTCATGGTTTAGGCAAGTTATAATTTTTTTCCAAAATTATTACGGCCATACTCTATGGAGCAGTATTTTCCACCTTCTATTTGGCGAACAGTTAGTGGCACCCAGTCACATTTAGCCCTGACTATAGCTACTTATTTGCCAACCTATATAAAAAGGTGGAGGGGCCCACTGGGCCATGTACCTTTCAGGTTAGATGCTCTCATTTTCCTAACAGAATCTTAAAATACCCTCATTCTAATGGATATACAAATCATATGAATTAATCAACATATCAAAGTTTCTGCCCTTAAATTATGACCAGCAACAATGATTCTGACCCTTCTACTGTCTGAAAATCCTCAACAGCTTATAGTAAGAACTGTTGTTTGTGAGGACTGCCTTAAAGGCATGCATGCAATACCTCTATCACTACAAATCAGAGATGCTAGATAGGTTGTTGCAGCCACTCATCCATCCTGGGCCCACAACAAACATTGTTTATCTACTACAGAACTTTTTCCTTTTCAGTGTGGACTCAACCACAAAGCTTCCCAACAGTTACTCAGTCAATTGACAAGTTGAAACTTATTTGCCATCATGGGGAATAATGATCTAAATGCTGCCCTGAATAAAGCCATACCACCGAAGGCCTGTGATCTCAAACGAACAAAAAAGTTTGGGTGGTTCATAGGATTGATTCAATACTTTGGATCGTTGGCAACAGAATACATTGAGGGGATCTATATAAAAGTCCTTTTGGCACTTGTCTCCTACTTAATTCCCAGTGTCATCAAGATGAGGAATCAGGACTTCCCTTGGGACTAAAAATCAAGAAAACCTGCTTCTCAAAAACAACAAAAAACTAAACAAACGGATGGACCTGGAGGGCATTATGCCAAGTGAAATAAGTCAGACAAAGAAAGACAAATAACATAAGATCTCACTACATATGAAATCTAAAAAACAAAAACAAAAAACTGAACTCATACACGTAACAGATTGTTGGTTGTCTAAGGCAGGGAATGGGGGAAGGGCAAAATGGGTGAAGACGGTCAAAAGGTACAAACTCCAGTTATAAAATAAGTCATAGGATGTAATGTACATAATGGTAACTATAATTAATAATACTGTATTCTATATTTGAAATTTGCTAAGAGTAAATCTTAAAAAGTTCTCATCACAGGAAAAAATTATAGCTATGTATGGTGTTGGATATTTATTGTGATCGTTTCACAATACAAATACTAAATCATTATGTTGTATACTTGAAACTAATATGTCAATTATACCTCAATTAAAAAGAGAGACCAGCACTTACCAAGCCCTTTTCTACCTATTCCAACCCCCTTACCACACCTTACTTTTCTCATCAATTCTTGTCTCAGCCAAACCCAGGTTGGAAAACTTCAGGCTGTAAGGTCCTTGAGATTTGTCTTGTCACTGGAACTTAGTACTCCATAAATACAATTTAAATGAATGAATAACTGAAAGGCTAATGGTCAGTGCCCTTCCCCCAGAAGTGCCCCGTTCAGAGATTTCTGGACAGGAAAAAAAAAGTGGTAACCCCCTTCACTTTTTTCTTGTGGACGCAGAATTATAAACGGAGGAGTAAACCTCTTTTCTTTAATCCCAGAACAGGGGGTCTACAGATGTCTAAGTGTTGTGTTGTCCGGACAGGCTCTAGACAGCAGGAGGGTACTAGGTGCTTAGAAAAAGTCTTCTGAAGAGGTCAGGAGGTAGAAGAATGTGCTTATTACTCCGTGCATCTGCCTAGCATTTAAGGTTGGCTGAAGGACTCATAAGAACACAGTCCCAGTCAGTGCCCAGTTATGTTTCCTATCCGGTTTCTGCTCGTGGAGTTGTGGTGTCTGGAACTGGAAAGAAATATGGATAAAGTCTATTTTTAGACGAGTATCAGGAATCCAAAGTCTCCTTCCACTTTATAAATGCCACTGACGTCTAGCTCTGAGGCGTGGGCGGCTTTCTCCGGAACACAAAGGGCCCGGCCCGCTCCCGAGCAACTTCCCAGTACCGAGTTCCGCCAGCAGAGGGAGAGCATGACGCGTACACTGGTGAGAGCGGACCCAAAAGTGGGAGTCCTGAGAACCCAGGGAGTGGCCATGACGGAACGCCAGAAAATGCTCAAACGGGCTTGAGCGTGGCCAATGCAGATCGTAGGGTCGTGCCGTGTGGCGCTGGGATTGGCCATGACGTAGGACCCTGCGGAAAGCAGGGAAGGAACGTGACCCGGCGTGAGGGGCGGGGCCTGGACACCGTGGGAAGGAACGCCTGCGACGTTCTAGGCGGGAAGGGCGTGGCCTAGGCATAGCCCAGGGGCGTAACCTGAGAAAGCTGGACTTAGTGCGTGAAGGGCGTGGCGTGGCCGCTACAAGGGCACGACAAAGCTGGTCGAGACAGCGAAGAGGTGAGCGCAGGCAAAGGGCAGAGGAATTGCCAGAGTGGAAAGGAGGGACGTAGACACAAGGAGGGATATGGGGTCAGAGGAATGAGCGTGATCCAGGGGATAACAGGGATGTGAAAAAGACCTGTGGAAAGGCGGGGCCTCAGAGTAGCATCCGGGACACAAATTACGTTAGAGGAAGAAGGGCCGTGGTGTAGGCGGAGCGCGAGGGCGTGACGCATACGTGAGGGCGTGGCGAAGATGGTCCGGCTCGAAGGAGGGGTGACCCAGGCGGAAGGCAGAGGCGGGACCAAGTTAGTGCGCAGGCGCGTGGTTGCGGCTGCAGGCTCCGAGCGACGGCAGCAGAGGTGTAGCCGGGGCAGAGACGGGGTGCGGACCCAGGCTCTGGGTGGACGGAGAGAGATTCGGGCTCCGACGCGGTGAGTAAGCCCAAGATGGGACACTGTTTTGTCGAGACTTGGGCTGGGGCGACGGGGACGTGATGTGCTTAAGCGAGATGACGTACCCGGCATGAGGGGCGGGGCGAGGCGTAACGGGACGTAGCCAAGATGGCCGCGCGCATGAGTCTCTCCCGGTTATGGAGCGGAGGGGTCCGCGCTCAGGGAAACATTCGGGTAAGGTCGGGCGGTGACTGGAGCATGAGGAGTAGGGGGGTACGCGTAGCCCTTTCAGAGAGGACAGATACCGTTCTGCTCATGACCACGCTGTGCGATGGGCCCGGGAGCTGGGGCGGTTCCGCGAGGATGGCCGCAGTGTCGGCCGGGCTTTTCTGTAGAATGAAGACGAAGAGGCAGGGAATCGCTTTTTCCCTACTCTATCCCTTTTACTCCACTGTGTGGGTCACCAGACAGCTACATCTCCTTAGGGTCTTGTCCATTTAACGGTAGAATAGCTGTCTCAGAGACTTGGGGAGGTGGGGGAATTGCAGTTGCAGAAACCGAGGCGCAGCAGGCTGGGACTCACTCACATCTGCATTGTTGCTCTTCCCCCACTGACCATGCCAAAAGCTATGGATAGATTCACAACCACCCCCAGGGCAGGGGATCAGCAGCATAACTCTGTCCTGTGGACGTATCTGAGTTTTCTCTGTTCAGTTATTTCCTTTTTCATTTGTGCTCTGCCCCAGATCTGGAGGGAAAGAACCCACAAAATATGAACGTTGTTGGTAGCCCTGCTTCTTTGTGGCATGAGTTAAAAGCTACTGTTTGGAGGCAGCCGAAAACTCGTTATTATCAGTGTAATTCCTTCTCATTTATTTTTGCTGATAAAGCTTGAAAATTGTGGGATGATAACGAAGATGTGTACACTTTAATTTGGGTGGAATTAATTTCCTGTCAGCCCCCTGAAAGTCACATTATTTTCTGCTTTCCCTTCGTCCTTTACTGCGAATCTGGCCGTCTCCACTCTATTGAAAAGTCTTCTGGAATAAGGAGAGAAGTCTGATATCTCTGGTGAGAGAAACTGCCCCACACTCTACCCAAAACCTGCTCCTGCACGTCCCTGAGAACTGTCACTGTTCTCAGCCTGCTTTGGAGTTTACAGTGAACCAAAGTTCACCACACCCACCCTCCCTTCTGAGTCTTGGTAAAGAGCTGCACTATTCTTGAATATTTTGGGAACAAAAATATTCTTTTTAGCCTCATGGCCTCTGCTGAGCACCATAGCTGCCCTGGCAACTATCTGCTAGACTTTTCCTCTCGCTGTCCCCTTGGGCCTCAAATCCATAGGATTAGCAGGAAGACTGCCCTCTTTCCCTTCCCACCTGCTCCTTTTGCCGGCTTGTTTCTCTCTTCAGGCATTCATCCTCATTCTACCACCAGCATCATCCAGCCATAAAATCACGGGGCCTTCTTCAGCAACTACTTCCCTTCTCTGTCCTCCAGTTGAGTGCCAAATCCTACGTTTTTTTACCAAAATGGCAATCTCCTGAATACAAAGAACTTTGGTCCATCGCTACTGTCACTCTCTGGTTCAGTGCTTCATATTGTCTCACTTGGATTACTGAATTTCATTTCAGACTCACGTGCCCAAATCTGAGCTACTGATGTCCCACCCAAAACCTGTTCTGCACACTGTGGTCCTCATCTCAGTTCATGACAACGCCATCTTTCCAGATTAGGCCAAGAATCTTCTAGCCATCCTTAACTCCTTTCTTTCACATCTTATGGCAGTCTCTCCAAGATGTAGCCAACGCCCAACCCCTTCTCACCACTTCCACCATGACATCTTTTCTTCCACAACCCTGGATTATCCTGAATGATCTCCCTGCTGCTTTCTTGCTTCCCATCCCAGTTGATTTTCAGTAGGGCAGCCTGAGTGATCTTTTAAGACTATAAATCAGTTGGTGTCCCTCCTGTGCTGCCAAAACTCCATTGTGCCCCCATTTCGCTTAGAGCAGTGGTTTCCAATCAGAGGTGATTCCCCTTTTCCAAGGCACATCTCCGGCATCTGGAGACATTTTTGGTTGTCACAGTTAGAGGGAGGTGCCATGGGCATCTAATGGGTAGAGGCCAGGGATGCTGCTAAACATCCTACAGCATATAGGACAGCCCCCAAACTGAGTTATCTGGTCAAATGCCAATAATGTCAAGGTTGAGGAACCCTGAGTTGGAGAAAAAAGCTTTACAAAGTAGCCTAGAAATCTACATGATCTGGCATCCATGATCTCTCCACCTTCTCCCCTACTACCCTGCTCCTAGTGCGTTCTATTCCTGCCATGCTGGCCTCCTTACTATCCCCTTGTATGTGCCAGACATGCTCCCACCTCAGGGTCTTTGCACAGGCAGTTCCCTCTTCCTGGGCAATACCCTTCCTCCTGCTAGTCCTATTACTAATTCCTTCATTTCCTTCAATCTTTTGCTCAAATCTCACCTTCTCAGTAAGGCCTCCTTTGAGCAACTTACTTTAAATGCAACACTCCTTTCCCAGTGGCACTCCAAATTTACTTATCCTGCTCTGCTTTTCACTGAGTATATTTTAATTTAATTGTCTGTACAACTGACTTACGTATTACACTGCTGTTTATTGTCTGTCTCCCCCTACTAGAACGTAAGTTTCACAAGGGCAGGGACTTTGTTTTATTCCCCCAATGATCCTAGAACAGTGTCTGGCGTTTAATAGATGTTTGGTTGCTATCCTGATGAATGAAAGGATAAAAGAGTGATGGATTGAATGAAGGATGGTTGAAGGAATCTCCTTGTCACTGACCTTTCCGGCTCCACTCTGCCCACTGCATTCCATCCTGTGCTTTGCACACGGAGTCATCGGAAACCGTCCTGTATGTACGGAATAATACCTAAGGGTCTTCCAGTCTCTTGGAAATGGATATTTTTCAAGTTAGTCTCAAATCCCCATCCAGCTCCACCTTCAACTGTGTCACCTGCATCTCTTGGCCAGATTGACACATAGAATTAACCATCCCAAGTAGAAAGGCCTGGAACAGATTCTCCCTCACAGCCCTCACAAAGAACGAACCCTACTAACTCCTTGATCTCGGACTTCCAGCCTCCAGGACTGTGAGACGATAAATTCTGTTGTAAAATTTCTGTTGTTTAAGCCACCCAGGTCGTGGTTCTTTGTTACAAACTAATACACTGGCCCTAAGACCCCACGTAGGGATTTAGGCCTGGAGGCGAGGCACCTATATGGGATTCTAAACTTTATACTAGACCCCTTTAAAGTGGTGGCCGTGTGTCATGGACTGAATGTTTCTGCTCTCCCTACCCCCATCCATATGTTGAAGCCCTAATACCCAATGGAACGGTGTTAGGAGATGGAACCTTGTGAAATAATTACGGTTTGATTAGGTCATGAGGGTTGTCTTCCATGATGGGATTAGTATCCTTAGAAGAAAAAGGAGAGTCCAGAGCTTGCTGTCTGTTCCTAACATGAAGGCATAGTGAGAAGGTAGCTGTGTGCAAGCTATGATGTAGATGACCAGGAACCAATTGGCTAGAAAATTGGTCTTGGATTTCTAGCCTTTAAAACTGTGGGAAATAAGTGTCTGTTGTTTAAGCCATTCAGTCTGTGGTATTTTGGTCTACAGCCCAAGCTGGCTAACACGCTGTGCATTTTCACTCACTGCCTTGAGAGTGTTCATTGGCAAAGTGATGCATACAACAGAGTGTGTGGCAGCAGGTTGCAAGACTGGCTGTTTGCCACAGTTCACTTTACAATATTTGTCCAGACACATGGCTTATTGCTGGTTATAAAGGGATCTGCCTGGAGCCCGCATTTGTTCCTTTCAAGGCAGCAATAGGAAGTAACTCTGCTTCCTGCTTTTACTGGACACAGCTCAGGTGTGATTTTTTTTTGTTCTCTCCTTTCCCTTGGGTGTAGCCTTCTCCTCTCTAGCTCCGATCTAGTGGGGTCAAGGGCAGCAGTACAGGGGAGAAGAGCTCTTTCACAGCCAATTAAAAGCAGTGAAGTACATGAAGAGAGGGAAGGGTGAAATGAGAACATTTGCCTCTTTGCTTAGCATTGGTAGGGATCCGCCACCATTGCCAGACTTCTGAGTGCCTCCTTGAGCAGGCTTAAGGAATAATAGACCACTGGCTACCTCATTTCAGAATCTATGTCCTTTTTTCCCTTAATTTTTTATTTTGGCAAACTTCAAATTTGAACAAGCAGTGGAAATACTATAATAAAACCACCTATGTACCCAACACTTTATTTCTTTTTGTGACTTTGGGCCCCTCTCCTCCCCGCCACCATTGCCAGACTTTTGAGTGCCCTCTGATAGGCCAAAGGCAGAATCTGAGGAGTCGCGGATGGTTTTCCTTGCCATATGATGTGCATTTCCAGAGGCTCCAAGGGGGAGAGATTCATTGCACACCTGGAAGGTGGAGTTCATGCCTTGTTCCACTTTGCATCCCAGCAGCCAACATGGTTCCTGGAACAAAGGAAATGACCATAACTGTTGAAATGCGAACGTTTAGTGGCAGAATTCCCATCCCTGTGAGACTAGCTTCGATTTGTCTCTGGACATGGTCCTCCTTCAGATGGGCAGAGCTTCGGGGGTCCTTCAGATCTTATCGGTAGGGATACGAGGCCCTCCTCTTAAATGGCAAGCATTTAAAAGTGTTTCAGAAGTATAGATAACCACACAACGGGGTGATGGCGGCATCTAGGAAAAGCCCTTCCTACTGTGCAAGAACATGCCGGCAGTCACTTCACAGTGTGCGGTTCTTGGAATCGGGATCAACATCTCCCTCACCAAGGAAGTGTGCCCAGGTCACCGAGCTGCCCTCGCGGGCCAGGCACCGTGTCCCTGAGAGATGCAGCTGTGCCAGAGACAGACAGGGTCCTTACCGCCGCGGGGGCTCGTGGCTGGGGAGGTGGCGTCCTAAAGTCCATTCTCGATGAGGTGTGCAACTGCACGCAGCACCGCGAGGGAGACGAGGGCGCCAGGCTCGCCCGGTGAGCGCAGGGTCAGGGGAGGCTTCTGGGAGGTGGTGCAGGAGAGGAAGGCCTGCGGAGAGGGGAGGAATTGACCAGGCTGCGGGTGGAGGAGGAGCATCTGCACCAGCCCTGAGGCGGGAGGGAGCTTCTTCGGGAGCGAGCGGGAAGAACCCGAGTCCACGGGGCTGGTGTGCAGGCAGGAGTGGGAAGTGGACGGCACAGCAGAAGAGTCTGTCCTCCTGGGGTAGCCAGTGAGTTTCCGGAAGAGGAGCGGATTAACCACCGACTCATCCCCCCCTCCTCCCCTCCCCCTCCCCACCCCCAGCCCTGCCATGTGTACTCATAGTCTGAATGCTGTGGTCCTGCTTACAGGTTTCCACTTGATGGGCAGTCTCCGTTGTTTATAGCTTTGCCTCCTCTGTCCTCCTGCCTCTAGGTTATTAGGTTCCTGCAAGTTATTTGGGGCCCGGTCAAGATTTCAAGCTAAACATGGTGGCGATGAGTAGCCTGAGGGTCATTCTTCAAGCCTCTCCATGCAAGTCACTGTGGAGAAGATTGCAGACCGCCAGGTTCGTGCCAGCGAGGCCCTGCAGCCTCTACACCTGCACGTACAAAAGCCGGAACCGAGCCTGTGAGTACACTGCTGCCTTAAAGAGAGCGGAGGTGGGGGTGCCTGGGGGGCACGGTCGCTTAAGCGGCCGACTCTCGGTTTCGGCTCAGGTTGTGGTCTCAGGGTCACGAGATCGAGCCCCGCGTCGGGCTCCACACTCAGCTTCAAGTCTGTTTGAGATTCTCTCTCCCCCTCCCTCTGCCCTCTCCCCCCCCACCTCCCCCGCTGGCCCATGCTCTCTCTCTCAAATAAATAAATGAAACTTTTGAAAAAAAGAGAGAGTGACAGGCTTGGTGTTGCATGACAATGACGTGTGTCCTGTGTTTATCCATACGGGTGTCGGTGGCATTGCAGAGTGGGATTATGTATGTGCCTTTAGAATGTGAGAATAACCACTTGTTTCTTTGTCTTCTAAAATAAATGTGGAAAATTCTTTTCCCCCAGGTTTATTGACATAGAATTGCCACCTAACATTGTGTAGGTCGAGGTGTGCCATGTGCTGATTTGATACACATATATATTGCAAAATGATTTCCATGATAGGTTTGGAAAGTTCTTTTCTTGACTAATTTTAACATGTTAAAATGATGTCGTGTCGGTGGTGCCTGGGTGGCTCAGTCGTTAAGCGTCTGCCTTCGCCTCAGGTCATGATCCCGGGGTCCTGGGATCGAGCCCCGAGTCAGGCTCCCTGCTCTGCGGGAGGCCTGCTTCTCCGTCTCCCACTCCCCCCTGCTTGTGTTCTCTCTCTCGCTGTGTCTCCCTCTGTCAAATAAATAAAAACAAAATCTTAAAATAAATAAGATGATGTCATGCAGAAATAGGATAAGAGAGGTGTCCCAGTTTCAAATACTCTGGAACCTGTTCTGTATCGTTCTTGTTAGCAGCAGTCTTCTTACTGACACTGATCCACAGACTGCGAATTATTTCTGTGAGTCTTTAACGTTCTGGAAGTTGCATGTTAATGTGTGTAAGCAGGTCGGTAGCTTCACGCTCTGGAATATCCTTTCTCAAGTCACAAATGGCAGCGTTCATTCCAGTTGACCAGCTTACCGGTGTGTGCTCTGCCGTAGACGCAGCATATCAAGCGAGGCGGCAGATGGCCTTTCCTGAACGCTTTCGCATCTCGTTCCCCTCCTGAAATACCAGTTCCCTGCCCCATCCCTATGGAGCAGGGATTGTGCACCGAGGTACTGCTGACAAGAGGGATGGGTCATTCTGTGTTGTTGTGGGTGCAGTGTACACTGTGGGGTGATTAGCAGCATCCCTGCCAAATACCCATTAGATGACAGTTGTATCCCCACCCAGTTGTAACAACCAAAAATATCAGCAGACATTACCAAATGAGCCCTGGGGGCACAAAACTGCCCCTGCTTAAGAATCAGTGGGACGGGGGCGCCTGGGTGGCTCAGTCGGTTAAGCGTTTGCCTTCGGCTCAGGTCTTGATCCCAGGGTCCTGGGATTGAGTCCCACATGGGGCTCCCTGCTCCGCGGGGAGTCTGCTTCTCCCTCTCCCTCTCCCTCTGCCTGCCACTCCCTCTGCTTGTGCTCTCTCTCCCTCTGTCTCTCTCTCTCTGACAAATAAATAAATATATATATATCTTTAAAACAAAAGAATCAGTGCGACGATAGGAGAGAATAATGTATTTATTTGTGGAGAGATGAGTTTGAATTTGTGGAGAGGTAAAATGGCTAAGTATGTTGTTAAAGAGGAATTTTTCGTATTTTCTGTTATTTTAAAGGAATTGACAGAATTTTCACGTGTTGCCTTCCTTCTGGGTCTAGGTTTCTCCACTTTTTCTCTTTGGGTTTACTCTCTTTTGATATCATATGCACGTAATAAAGAAAGAAGGTAAGAAAGGAATGCTTTTAAATTAGTAGTGCTAACCTAGCTACATCCAAGGATTTGGAACTGCTCCATAAATACATTTCTATTCCATATTTACTTTGTTTCCTCCAACAATGACAGTGTTCTCATTCAAGTGAACTGGTTGGAGTCATAACAGATTTCTGGTTGCTGGGTGTGGCTTCCTACCAACAGACCCACATCCTACCAGGACTGGCTTATTCTCAACACTGGCATTTTGTGGTCTGAGGCTTAAAATGGAAAAAATTAGTCATGTTCATGTAGTTACTAAAGTTTTACTTTTTTAACAGAGAGTTGAAAGTTAAAGGTCTAAAATCCAACATACGAATGTCTTTAGGATGGTTTGTTTCTTCTAGGGCTGACTAAAACAAAAAGTGGTGGCTTGGGGAGATGTGGGCTTTCCGTGATTAATTTGTCACATCAGATGTTCTTGTTTTTAAGTTACTAAGAAAAAAAGGTAACAGACATGATTTGATTTGGCTTTTGGCATATTGCACCACCCCTCCCTTTTTGCAGGGGAGAATATTACAGTCTCTGCTGCCCTGAGCCACTGAGCATGTCGTGTTCCTAAATCCCAGACCCTCCACGGATCAGTTGTAAAAACAATACACGTTGTATCTGGCAACTTAAAACTCCAGCAGGAGGCCCGTTGTCTACTTGTGTGACAGAATGACCCAAGATCATTGAGGGTTAGAAAAGATAACATGGAAAGTCCTTAGCTGGTGCCTGCCACACAGTGAGGACTGTGTTGGCACGTTACTTCGAGTACTAGGATTATCGTCATCACCGTCTTTATCTAATCATCACAGGCTCAGTGCCTCCCTCAGATGTTTGTGTGGCCATTGTTAAGATTGGGTTAAGCAGAATGAGGAGTAAAGGAAGGAGGAGGATATGGCCGATTCAGAAAGCAGCATTTCCCTAGAGCCTGTCTGTGCTTTGTGCTTCACCTTCACTCCTCTCCCCCCCCCCCGCCCCCAGGGAATCATTGGCTGTCCACGCACATTGCTGTTTGCTCTTATCTCAAGGAGCAGACGGTAAATGTTGACAGTCCGGCATCTGTTACCTAAGGTGCAAATAAAATCAGTTTCGCTTAGTGTATCATCTAGTGAAGTTTAGCCTAATTGTCACATGAAAAAAAAATACTAGGCAGAGATCTTAGAGCAGAAAAAAATAAATTCAATAATGTTAATTTTTAATTTAATGAAATATAAAGAGTATCAACTAGAATGAAGATGGTACAGATTTGTTGTTATTCCAATGATAACGATCTCCCTGCTTTGAGAAGGAAAACAAACTTTTTTTTTTTTTCTTTTTAGGACAACGTGGAATAGAATGGCACTGTATAAAATCTAGCCACTGGCCCCATGTGTGTATTTTCACATAAATGTCAATTTATTATAATTTTATGGGCACAAGTTGCTAGCACTCACCATATTGAAAATTTCCATCATCGGAGAAAGTTCTATTTGACAGGACTGGTCTGTATCATAACTGTATTAGTAAATTGTTCTATTATTTCTCCTGTTAACTTTGATGAACACAAAGGCTGGACAACAATAGTATTAAGAAGCTTGTTGTTTGTGTTGGGCGCCTGGGTGGCTCAGTCGTTAAGCATCTGCCTTGCCTTCGGCTCGGGTCGTGGTCCCAGGGTCCTGGGGTCAAATCTCTAGAGACAGCGAGAGAGGGAACACAAGCAGGGGGAGTGGGAGAGGGAGAAGCAGGCTTCCCGCTGAGCAGGGAGCCCCAATGTGGGGCTTGATCCCAGGACCCTGGGACCACGACCCGAGCCGAAGGCAGACGCTTAACGACTGAGCCACCCAGGCGCCCCCGTAAATAAAAAAATCTTTAAAAAAAAAAAAAAAGAAAAGAAAACTTGTTTCGCAATGTCTTCACAGAGAATTTTATTAATCCCTAGATAAAACAAACTGGGATACCCCGACTATGTTGTCTTCCATTAACTCATGAATAATCCTGAGAAACAAAGGACTGGTTAAGAACCCCTTGAAATTATGTTAATAGCCTCAGGGGTGCCAGTCGCTATAAGGAGCTAACACTTAGCCCTCAACACATGACCCCCAGGAACTGTGGGCTTTAGTCTCCTGTGCTGATAAATGCATGTGTATGCTGTAAGCTACCTGGGCTCAGCATCAAGGTGCATCTAACAGCCCTCATGCTCTGAGAAGACAGTTTGTGATTCTGAGATCATCCTTAACGTTTTGTCATTTGGGAGGGGGCTGTCCCTTTGTGTCACGTCCCTGTGCTGAGCCCCAGGCCTACTAGGGTGGTCTTCAGTTCCATGAGGAAATCGCACGTCTCGAGAAAAAGGACGGTAACAGGGCAAGGCGCGGGAGGAAAAGCCAATGAGGGTGTAGAACAACAGTGTCCATTGGAAAAATAACGTGAGCCACCAATATGAGCCATATAGGCGATTCTGTGTTTTCCAACAACCACATTTAAAAAAGAACAAATAGCATGTCAATTACATCTCAGTAAAACTGAAGGAAAAACAAACAAAATTGTTCATTTACGAAATACTATACAGGAAATATATAGATGAAATATAGTATACAGATGAAATTAATTTTACTAATATATTTTACCCAGTATATCCAAAATATTAATCACTTTTTTAAAAGATTTTATTTATTTATTTGACAGAGAGAGAGGGAACTCCAGCAGGGGGAGTGGGAGAGGGAGAAGCAGCAGGCTTCCCGCCGAACAGGGAGCCCGATGCAGGGCTCGATCCCAGGACCCCGGGATCATGACCTGAGCCGAAGGCAGACGCCTGACGATTGAGCCACCTAGGTGCCCCCAAAATATTACCACTTTAACCTGTAATTGGTGTAAAAAGTATTGAGATAGTTTACATTCTTTATTTTGTACTAAGTCTTGAAAGCGTGTAGGTGTTTTTACACATTTATAGCAGATATCACTTGGAATGACCAAGGAGAATAGAATGGCAAAACCAGAGTTTGGGAAGAATGAGGAGCCAGGAAATTTAGGTGGCTGAGGTGGGTTCCTGATAGGAAAACCTTGGCACTGGACACAAATTAGGACTTGACATAGAGACTTTAACGCAGGAACAACGTGATGAGTGGTAATTTAGGAAAACTGGTGAATGACAAAACATGGTAAAGGGTATTAAGACCAAGAGGCATGGTATGAAGTCCAGGGTATAGGGCCCTGAACTGGGCTGCTGGTTATGGGCAAGGCAAGAGATAAGCCTGAAAGATCCTTAAAGAAAATATAATGTGATCAGTAAAGTAATAGGCATAGAGATGGAAAGAAGACTGGAACCTTCCCAGCAGTGCTCTTCATCTTATATGTTCAGTGAACAGGCAGTGATTAAAAGCCACTTCAGTTCTTCTTGGGGCTTATCCAACCCTGGGAGAGGCAGATAATTAAGCATGTATGCATAGAATTATTACGCCTGTGTGACAAATGTTTTGAAGAAAACAATGTTAGGATTTTTTTTAAAGGGGGGGATCATATAATAAGAGGGTAGTCAGAAAGGTGAGGAGGTGACACTTTTGCCGAAGAGGTGACAAGCCAATAATAGGAGCCAGCCCTGAGCTGAATGAGGGGAAATTGATTTCTGACGAGGAGGAGCAGGAACTGAGGGGCTAAGACAGGAACGTGCTTTCTCTGTTTCACGAGTTGAAAGAGGGACCCTCCTGAGGCTGGAGACACAGGGTGGTACAAAGACAAAATAAGTCAAAACCAGGACTAGTCCTCCAGATAAGAACTAGAATTGAGCACATTTTCGCTATGGAATCTACAGGTATTTTTGTTGCTCATCAGCAGTATAGGAGTGACAGCCTCGTAATGGGAGTGTGGCTCTGCTCACTGAAACATGGTGGGTTAAGATCACTGTTTCTGTTTATTTCACTTTCCCCATATGAGAAGAACCTGAAAATGAAGGCACTGTTGATCAGAATACTTAATCCTCTTCCTGTTTTGAGGGAAAGTATGAGCAACTACCAAGATATTTCAGTCTGTATTTTGTTAAAGTGGAGGAAGGAGATGGGAGTATTGGAGAGGAAAATTTTTCGTTTACTCTTCAAAGTTCTAACTGGTCTAAGAATTAAATTGACATGAGACAGATCGACAGAAAAGAAATCCCAAAAGTTTAAGTACGTGCATGTGGAGGCTCAATAATACGGTTGTCATCCAAAGAAATGACCAAAGTGGCTAGCGTTTCTACCGTTACAAAGAAACAATAACAACGTGGGGAATTGGCAAGACAAAGAAAACGTATTATTCAGGATCTTCAGTTCGTAAGGAATTCTAAACAGAATTTGGGCTGGAGTAGTAAATTAGTAAAAGGAACAAGGGTTACCTATACAAACTTCTCGGCTCTGAATTTCCTATCTCTGGTGATAAGGTTTGTCTCTTTACCTCCCTGGTGCAGGAAGAGTACCTTTCACATGGGAGATTTATTTCTTGCCTTCTGGAGGCAAAGGGGGTTCCAAGTGTTCTTGCACTGGCTGTTTCTTAAGTGACTTTAATTCGAAATAATAAGCCAAAGTGGCACATTTTGGGGTGGCCTGCCCTTGGCACCCACAGGAAGAAAGAACAAAAGTGTCACTGTATCTCTCACGACAGTTTATCTTGCAAAACAAACCCTTGGGAAAAGCTGGCTTCACTAGGGTGACAGTCACTAAGGGGCCTTGGTCGGGGGATGGTCTGGGTGCCCAGAGGAGGAAGTGGTGGTGGGGGCAAGGAAACCTTCTAGAAGCTGAACTTGTGAATCAAAGGGCATAAATTGATAGGAGCGTTAAGGTCATAAAAGAGCAATGAAGGAAAAGGCCTGCTTCTCTTGGGCTAGTGTTTGCATGGGTGAGAGCAGATTCTGGGCATTTCCTGAATGGAGTGTGGGGGACGAGTCAAGGTGAAAGGAGGGATCGTCTTGGGGATCTGCTTGTTAGTTTCCTTCTTGCCTAGTCCTTACAGGAGACCCTCATGAATTGGGTTTGAAGAGTGTGAGTTGTCAAACCTTCAGCCATAGTCTGAGTATCTTAGAGGGGAAGGAGTTGCAAGGTCTCTTTGTGCCAGGCATGCTTACAACTGAATCAGGGTTGTTTGCCTGTGTTGGAAGGTGGGAGAAGGGTAGTAAAGTTTCCCCCAAACTGAGAAGACACTTTGAGACCGGAACACAAAGCAGGCCACTCCGTACAGTTTACACCGAGTTTTATTCAGAGTAACTTACTGCGGGGTATCAGGCAGGTGACGGCCGATCCAGACGAGACACAGCTATTCTTTGGAAAGTCTGGACCTTGGTCCACAGATTTTATAGAGCGAGGGGACTCTCAGGGGGCGCTGTAGTGAGGTCAGAGGGCTCACATGCATTTCACAGGGTTTGCAAGCACCTAATTGACAGCCAACATTGAACAGACCTTGTGGCACTATCTGTGCATCGGGAAGGGGCGAGAGACTGTGTTATCTCTGATAGATTCGTAGGAGACCAAGACGAACCTCTCCACATTCTGGCCTTGGCTGGCATTTCTAAGGTACAAATATTAATCTCTAAGGGGCCCATAACACATAGCCGCAAGACAGGTCAGCGAACAAGATGGAGGGCCAAAGATGGAGTCAGTATTGTCAGCACCCCTACAAGTTACTTTCTAATTTGCATTCCAATTAGATTATTATATTAAAATATCGTACCAGGCAAATGCATTTTCTGTTTTAGGTTTTTGAAACAAAATTCTTGTTTTCAAAGGAACAAGTTCTTTTATACTAAGAAAATCAATAAAAACATTGGGTTTGGATCTCTCCAGAGATAAGATGGTACTGTTTTACAGAAAGAAATAGTTAAAAAAAAAAAAATACCCTGAGTTTGCAGAGACCATGGTTTCTCAACTTACTGACATTTGGGGTCATACAATTCTGTGCATTGTAAGATGTTTAGCTGCATGTCTGGCCTCTATCCACTAGATGTCAGTAGCACTCTCTTCCAGTTGTGACAGCCAAAAATGTCTCTAGACGTTGCCAAATGTCTTCTAGGGGCAGCATCCCTCCTTCTGTTGAGAACGACTGGTCTACTCTCAGGAGAGCCCTCTGTCTCATTTTTAACCCCCGCAAAAAAAACCCATACGGCTAGGATTTTGAATTTATAGATTTTAGCAGCTACCCAAGCAAAACAAATGTCTCCTTTGTAAAGGTCAACCGGAAGCAAGTTTCTGGGCCTTTTTAAAATTTTTCTTAAAGATTTTATTTATTTATTTGAGAGAGAGAGAGAGAGAGAGAGAGAAACAGCATGAGAGGGGAGAGGGTCAGAGGGAGAAGCAGGCTCCCCGCTGAGGCGGGAGCCCGATGTGGGACTCGATCCCAGGAGTCCGGGATCATGACCCGAGCCGAAGGCAGTCGCTTAACCAACTGGAGCCACCCAGGCGCCCTGGGCCTTTTTTTAAATGAAAAAAGGTGTCTCTGTGAACCTGCCATACAGAGTGGGTTGACTGAATAGCAGCTACCTTATCACTTTCTCAGATCCTTACTCTCATTGTTCGTAGTGGGGTGAGGCTCAGAGGGTCATTGGTAATGATTTATCTCAATTCATGTTTCTTCTGCCTCTCCTACTGCGCTTGGTTCTACCCATCTGGGGTGTTTCTACGGGGCAGAGAACTGGAGCACCCCCAATCATGCATGTCGTCCTATCCCTCATGCATGGATGTCTCATCAGCTCTCTGTTACAGGAAGTCCGCTGAGATTTATCAGACTTCCCACAAACACCTGGTGCTTGATTCTTTGTAGAAAAATCATTATCAGTGATGTGTGGCATCTGTGTGGAGTCCCGGGCTCGAGTCCCGCGTCGGGCTCCCTGCTCGGCGGGAAGCCTGCTTCTCCCTCTCCTACTCCCCCTGCTTGTGTTCCTGCTCTCGCTGTCTCTCTGTAAAATAAATAAAAAAAGAAAAGAAATGACTCCTTCTCCTCGCCAGATTCATCGGTACCTTCCTTCATTTTTCCAAAACCCTGGAGTATTGCCCTCATCTCAATTGGAAGAGTGTAATATCGCATTGTATAAAGAATCCAGAAGTCTTCCAAATCGCAAGCTAAATTACAGACGCATGCCACGCAAGCCTTTATTCCTACTAGCCCGGCAATTAAAAGATTTACAGTGCTTTAGTGAACACTTGCGTTCCAAAAATTGTCCCTCCTCTTCCCCCGTGGCCTTGGTTGAAGAGAAATCCACGACGGAAAGTTTCATTAATTTGTACTTGTATGCGAACCTGGTTGGTGGGTGGGGCTCAGAAGATGATCAATAAAGAAAGGAGACCCGTTTGAGAATCCCCTCCTTCCACGTGGTGCTAGTCTGCACGCATCTTACTGTCCTCAGGAGACTGGGCGGCACCTGGTTTAGGTGAGAGGAGAGGGTAGACCGAGCGGCTCGTGGCTGACAGAGCAGCAGGCTGCCCCTGCGCCAGGCGCTCTCTGAGCCGCCTCTGTCCCCTGCTTCCGTCGGGCCCATGAGCCCCCGGGTGGCTAATTCCTGAGACTTGGATTCCGTCACCTCGACACACGCCAGCACCGGAGTTGCCTGCCGTGTGATCCCGGATAGCGGCGTCTTGACGATGGCCCCCGCTGTGCTTTCTCCTAGTGCACCCGCTCTGGGAGACCGTGGACCTGGTCCCGGGGGGCGAGCGCCAGTCGCCCATCAACATCCGGTGGAGGGACAGCGTCTATGATCCTGGCTTAAAACCGCTCACCATCTCTTACGACCCCACCACCTGCCTCCATGTCTGGAATAACGGGTACTCTTTCCTCGTGGAATTTGAAGATTCTGCAGATAAATCAGGTGAGAGCCCGACTGGTGGTCTTGTCTGGAGTTAAGGGACAGCCTCGTGTCAGCCCAGGCCACACCACACCGCATCCACGGGCACGCAGACCGCCTTGGGCAGTGGCATGGGACTCACTGCACTGAGCTTTTCTTTTTTTAATGTGGTAAGATACATGTAACATGGAATTTGTCTTCTTAACCATCTTTAAGGGTACAGTTCCACAGTAAGTCCAGTCACACTGTTGTGCAACCATTCGTCTCCATTACTCTCCATTTTGCAAAACTTAAACTATACCACTTAAACAATAACTCCCCATTTTCCCCTTACCTCAGCTCCTGGCTGTGACCATTTTACCTGTCTGTCTGAATTTGACTACTGGGTACTTCATTTATGTGGAATTGTGTAGTATTTGTCTTTTTATGACTGGCTGATTTCACAGAGCAAAGTGTCAGAGTTCACCCATATTGTAGCAGATGTCAGAATTTCCTTCTAAGACTGAAAAATACTCTTGTATGGATAGACCACATTTTGTTTATCTGTTCACCTGTCTGTGGACACCTGAGTTGCAGCCACCTTTTGGCTATTGTGAATAATGCTGCTATGAACATGGGTGTCCAAGTATCTTCTGAGGTGTTGTTTTCCATTGGTATATACCCCAAAGTGGAATTGCTGCATCATCCTTAGAGTTTTTTGAGTGTATGAACCATGTCCCTTTTCATTTTCGTGCATGTTTCCTTCTGGTATGAGTGGTGTTTTCTATTCATACACACACACACACACACACACACACACACACAGATTGTGTATTTGAAATTATTTAAAATTAGATATTTGAATTTATTTTTATTTGAAACCATATATATAGATCATTTGAATTTTATTTGAAATTTGTTTTCTGGTATGTGGAATGTGTGCTAATCTTCCTCTGTTTGCTGATGTTACAAATAGCTTCTATATTAAATAGTAATACTCTTTAGCCAGATTTTAAATGGTAAGATTGCAGTACATTGGAAAGGATAGGCAAGAAAAAGAGACTTTGTATTTTTAGTCACATTTTGTATTTTAGCCAACATGTATGTATTTTGTCAACCATTGATTTATTTATTCGTTCTGTATTTGCTGAGTGCCAGCCATGTGCCAGCCATTGCACCAAGTGCCAGGAATACTAACTAGATTCTTGATCTCCCAGCAAAGTGTAGTGAGAGAAGCATGCAGGAAATTAGAATTATAAAGCCAGTGTGATTTGAGGAAGGGTTTCTAAAAGTGCTGTGGGACCACGGAGGAGGGGATGATGTAGACTGCTCCGAGAAGTCTGTGATGACTTCACCAAGGACAGGTGTTGATGCAAAATGAACAAACCTAGAATATCTGGGGCGGTGTGGGGGGGGGGGAGTTTTATTCGAGCCCAAGTGAGGACAGCTGCCCAGGATACACAATGTTCACAAAGAAGAGAGTGCTTCCTGTAAAGGTTCATTTGAGGTAGGGTTACATACATTTTATATACATAAGAGGTTACAACATTTTTAAAAAGTTACAAATAATTAGACAAAGAACTTTTCTGGAAGTTGCAGCCCTTAAGTTTCCAGTATATGCAGTGCTATCTGACTTTAACCTCTTGGGAACCAGGGAAGTTTCTTACTTTCTCTTATCTTTTGTGTTCAGAATGCACGTTTTTGGTTATTTTCAACAAAGCAGATACACAGTGTGTGCCCAGGGCAGATGTGGAGGGCATGCTCTGAGGTGTTGCTGAGTCATTTTGACCTTGGCAAGTGTTAAAGCAGAGCTTCCCTGGGACCCCCAGAGCAGGACCCACAGATATTAAAAGTTGAAAATTTCCTTTATCGGGGGACATTTATCTTGGGTATTGAAGGGTGAATTGGAGTTTGTCAAAAGGATTAGAAGGGCATTGGAGACTGAGGGAAAATCATGTGCAAAAGCAGATGTTCAGAAAATGGCCAAAAACAGTGACCAATGCAGAATGTGCATTTTGGGGAGAGACAGGAAGAATGATGATTGTTGCCGCTTAGGAGGGGAGATAGAAGACAGCTTCATCAGTACTGGTTATTTTTATACGACAGTGTGGTAGAGCATGATTTCATTTAATTAATAAGTCATTCGCTTTATTTTTTGAGATTAACCCAATCAGCACAGGTCCACAAGGTCAGATCAATCCAAGTGTGAGACGGTAGGAGCTTAAATGAAGGCTGTAGCAATTGAAGTAGGGAGAAGGCACGTTTTTAAAAAGCATTTCTAAAATAAAAGTGTCATGAGCACACTGTGAAGGCACACACAAGTTGTGTCTTCCCACAATGTCAGCCTTATTCAGTCCTAAAGGAAAGAGCAGGTCCAGGTTCCCAGCTCAGTGACATTTCACCACGTGGTTAACTTGGTTTCTTACCTTTCACACAGAGCAGGACAGAAAACAAACCACACAACAAAGAAGATAACACAGGGGGCAGGAAGTGAAGGAACCAAACACATAATCAGTCTACAGGCGCGTAGTTGAGATAAGGTGTCAGTCCAGGCCAGGTCAGCTCTCGGCACTCACTTCTGATATTCAAGCAGCGGAGGATCTCAGTGCTGTTCAGAGATCCATTGGGCACAGCTTTCAGCAACAGATGCCTTTTGTAAGTGGTTAGACATAGAGGGGTTATGTCTGAGGAGTCTGTTTGCTGCAAAAGCCCTCTCTTTTTAAAGGGATTGAATCAGTCCTGGGCCCCTGCAGACTTCTCTGCTTCTGCTTGTTATAAGTTCTGGGGTGTCATCGGTTGATGCTGCTCTCGGCAATATCTGGTAGCTGCAGTATGCTTAACTGCCTGTATCACCACTTGACATGGGCCCCTGCTTGACATGAGTGCCTCCATCTTGCTCTCTACAAAAAGCAACGGGACTTGGAGATGGACTCCTCTTCAAGTGAGGAGAAAGCGAAATTAACCACATCCTTGAGTCATCTCCCTTGGGAGGCTGGGGGGATGGTGATGCCAGAAAGGTCATGAATGATGGATGGGGAATAATTTGTAGGGAAGTATAGGGAGCACGTAAGGAAATAAAAAAAAAATTTTACAACTTTTCCCCTAATTTAATTTTAAATACTACGTTAAAAATGGAAAGAAACACACTTGGAGTGGTTATCCATCGAAGAAGAATTGTGTCTTCACCTCCTGTTTAATTTCCATAGGGAGAATCTGCTTCTCTCAGGATAAGCATCTTTACTGCTTTTGATGCCAGTGGATTTTGGATTTTCATATTTCCTGCAAATCAAGATGGAAATGAACAAATGTTGATCCCTTACTGAAATGTTATCCTCTTTCCTATATAAATACTTTTTCTCATCAAATAAATCCCTTTATTTCAAAGTAATATTAAGTGCTCCTGCATAAATTTCTTCCTTTTCTTTATTTCTGTCTCATTTTGCATCAGATTGTCATATGCTTTTCCCAGTGGCTTTATTTTGCATGAGGAAACATGTTTAAATATTGTAGGTTGAATAAGGCAGTCGATTTCTTTTGGAGCAATCCTATAGGGTCAGGCATTAATCCTCCTTTTTATCGTGTTTCAGCTGCACTTGGTGCATCATAATACAAGCAAATTTCAAAGCTTTAAGGATGCAACAACTGGAGGAAGATGGTTTAGCTATGATAGGATTTTTTTTTTTTTTTTTTTTTTTTTGAGAGAGCATGAGCAGGGGGAGGAGCAGACTCTGTGCTGAGTGTGGAGTCCAATGCAGGCCTCAGTCTCACAACCCTGAGATCATGACCTGAGCCAAAATTAAGAGTCAGGACACTTTTAAGCCACTGAGCCACCCAGGTCCCCCTATGATAGGAATATTTTTAAAGGTAAAAAAAATCTTACCAACTTTAAATGTATACTAGAATCGAAAGATGGAACATTACAATGTTGTTATTTAAGAATATTGGGATCAATACATTGGTAAGATAAGCAATGCTTAAAATACAAGATTGTTAAAAATACATCCCAAATGATATAAAATGGTGCTGTCCAATATGGTATCCATAAGGCATTTGTGGCTTTTAAGCACTTGAAATGTGGCTAGTATAATTGAGGAAATGGATTTTTTATTTTATTATAATTTGAATTTGAATTTAAGAACTAATAGTTCAGTTGTTAGAAAACTTGTAAGAATGTTTAGAACAAGTTGAGTATGTGTATCTATATTTTCAAGTAAAATATGAATCAAATATTTTTGATGAAAATTTAACATCTAATTTGATATGTGTTGTGTGAGTAAAATACACAACAGATTTTTAAGACTGGAAAAAATGGAAACTCAGTAATTTTTCATGTTGATTACATGTTGAGATGGCAATCTTTTCAATGTATTTGGCAAAATAAAATATGTTATCAAAAGTAGTTTCACCTTTTTTAAAACTTCTTAAATGTGGCTCCTAGAAACTTGAAAATTTCCTTTGTGGTTTGCATTACATTTCTATTTTTTGGCACTATTATAAAAGGATGAGGGCAAATAATGGTTAAAATGTGAGATCAGTTAATATATTCTAAATGGCATAAAAAGATAAAGGCAAACAGCTATGGGAAATGATCTGGAAAGGAACTGCTAAAGGAACAGGGCTGCTCTGGGTGCTATGTAACTATGTATTTGCTAAGTGCTTCATTTGTCTTCTCCAGAGGTCTTTGATGACGATACTATCATCTCCGTTTTTCAGATGAAGTGAAGCTCCGTGAAGTTCACTGCTTCCTTGCCAGGTCATACAGCTGACAGCTGGAGAACTGGATGGAAAATCTGCAGACCACACTCTCTGCAGGGTCTCTGAGCTCCTGGAGGCTCAGCAGGTGCAGGCCTCCTGCAAACTCTGGAGGCGGAGTGTTGTCAGGGTGCCCCAGGTTTGTTTTCATCAGGTATGGCAAGACACACAGACATGGGAATGACTGTTGTGAAAGAAAAATTTTATCCTACAGTCCCTAAAGCTGGAAGGCAGGGCCACATGGGGAAGCACCAGGGATGGCCAGGAGGCAGAGGGAAGGAGGAGAAATGGTGGATGAGAGCCTGTTGTGGCCTGGGGGAAGGAGCGCATAAAGTAGTATAAGCGGACTGAAGATTGGCTACTTTGAATAACCTCAGTAGGTTCTGTGGTACAGAGGTTGTCCCTGGTTGTCTGCCACCTGGTCCTGGGGCAGGTAGGGCACAGGGACAGTGTCCCAGCATGTCAGAGCCCGATAAAGGAGCTGCTTGGGCTCTGGATTGGTTGATTTCCTTATGAAGGGCACTCTCTCAGTTGTTTGTTCTCTCTTCGAATTAGCTCACCCTGGGAGGGGCAACCCCCCTAGTGTTGGGAAGCCTCAGATGTCAAAGCATCAAACACAGAAACTGGAATACATGGTTATTAACACTGAGGCTCCAGGAATGAGCCCCTGAGGACGTGGGTGTGCGCTGAGAGCTGGGCCTTACCCACTCCGTCTGGCTGGGACAGCTTTAGCCATCAGTGTCCCTGGAGGCCAAGCAGCAGGGAGGCTGGGGGTGGGGGGGGAGGTGGGAGGCTAACAGAGCAGGGGCACCTTTTCCTGCACACAATGGGCTTCAGCCTGTCCGCAAACCACCTGCCTGTTTGTTTTGTATGTGCTTTCATTCAGTGATGTTTATAACATCCTGAATTCTCAGTTTAAGTGCAGTTTCAGTACTGTAGATTGTTTTTAGGTAATCACCAATTGTCTGATAGGAATTCACATTCTGTAACAATATTAGCATAAGATCTTATTTTAAAAAATATTTTCTCATTTATTGTTCTTTAGCTACACATCATGAAGAGCTACAGAAATTGGTGGACACTGTGCCGTCAATTAAGCATAAGGTAATTTTTTTCCCTACGTCACTTGAAATACATGTTATGTTTAATCTCAGAGTAGAGACAGAAGGCACGTTGCGAGTTGTCGTGAAAGAGCACTTGCCACTTAATATGCGTGTGTTGAGAGCCCCCAGCCCTGGGACACCTTACAGGGGCGGAAGTGGTTCTGTGGGCGCACGCTGACCGCTTTGGTTTTGCTGCCCTGCCCTAGCACTGGGGGACTCGGGAACCCAGTGCTTTCCCCTCCTCTGCTCCTTCTGAGTCCCTGTGGAAACACCCAGAGCAGCCCTGTTGACTCGACCTCCCATCCCACGGGCAGGGAGCAGAGAAGCGTTTGACAGAAACGTGGCTTGGCTGGCTGTAAAGAACAATGACCCAGGGTGCCTGGGTGGCTCAGTCGTTAAGCATCTGCCTTCGGCTCAGGTCATGATCCCAGGGTCCTGGGATCGAGCCCCACATCGGGCTCCCCGGTCCGCAGGAAGCCTGCTTCTCCCCCTCCCACTCTCCCTGCTTGTGTTCCCTCTCTCGCTGTGTCTCTGTCAAATAAACAAAATCTTTAAAACAAACAACCAACCAAAAAAAAAAAACAATGACCTGTATCCTTCAGAATGGATACCTTTGTCCAGGCCCCAGGACTAACTGTTCATGATTCAGAATCCCGAAGGGGCTGTTCCCTGGAGGTCCGCATCTTCTCTCTCTCTCCCCACCCCTCCCTGTTTATCTCCCTCTTTTCCCTTCCCTCTCTTCTGTCTCCCCTTTTTGTCCAGGAGCCTGGCTCCCCCAAATTTGCATTGTGTTTTCAGAAAGGAGAATTCTGTTGGTTTCTCTTGAAAAAAGGAAATCTCCTTGTTCGTGCACCAGCTACTGCCTGATGCCTCCCAAAGAGTTCAGAGGGGACTACCTGCAGTAAACTTACAGAATGGAGGGAGGAAGTGGTTTGTGCCATGTTCCCGTGGAGGACTATCAGAACTACACTGTTGCCAATTATATCTCAGTTTAAAAAAAAAAAAAATCAGTTATGTCTCAATTTTAATAAAGAGAACCTTGCATAGTTAATCATATATAGAAACAAAGCATGGGCTTGACTCTGTCCTAAGGCACCCGGAGTTACCTGCAATTCCTCTAGACCAATGCTAGTCCCCAGCGCCCCCAAGAATCAATGCCTTGTCATCTAATTCCTGAGTGGTTTTCAGCACCGAATGATAGTTTGGGTGACCTCTTCTCTTGGCCAGGACACCCTTGTGGAATTTGGGTCGTTTGATCCTTCCTGCCTGATGCCTGCCTGCCCAGATTACTGGACCTACTCGGGATCCCTGACTACCCCGCCACTCTCCGAGTCCGTCACCTGGATCATTAAGAAGCAGCCCATAGAGGTTGATCATGATCAGGTATGTTCTTTCCACATTTCTGTCTGAGGAAATCCTAGCCTCCCCATTTAAAACAAAGCTAAGCTCCAACTTTGGCATCAGTTTTTAACATCTCATAATGCTTACGCATTTTTATTAAGATGTGCT
This sequence comes from Zalophus californianus, assembly GCF_009762305.2. Classification (NCBI taxonomy): domain Eukaryota; kingdom Metazoa; phylum Chordata; class Mammalia; order Carnivora; family Otariidae; genus Zalophus; species Zalophus californianus. Next base: position 117,290,519 of record NC_045612.1, on the reverse strand, counting down.
AACATCTTATCTCAGTTTGGACATGAATTTGGAGATATGTCAAGTTAACCAGAGACAGGAGTTAAAACATAGAAGAACATAAGCTGTTAGCTTTCATTTTTGACAGTAACATGTTATTTTACTTTATATCCTTTGTGTAGAATCACTATAAAAATTAAGATCTTTAAATGGAAAAAAATGAAGGCTGGAAGTGGATGTGTTCAAACTGGTTTGATACTTATTTATTACTGAAGTACAGTTGACACACAATGTTATATTAGTTTCAGGTGTACAGCATGGTGATTTGACAACTGCATATGTTCTGCTGTGCTCACCCCAAGTGTAGCTCCCATCTGTTACCATACAAGTCTATTACAATCCCATTGACTCTTTTTTCCCTGTGCTTTTTACCTTTCATCCCCGTGACTTACTAATTTCAGCACTGGAAGCCTGTACCTCCCACTCTCCTTCATCCATTTTTCTCATCCCCCCCCCATTCCCCTCCCCTTTGGCAACTATCATACAGAGTTTGCTCTCTGTATATGCAAAAGTCCTTAATTTTCTTAGGAGAAACTTACTGTGGAATTTCAAAGGAAAGACAGAACCCAACAATGTCTGTACAGAAATTTTATTCTAAGTCAGAAGTTTTGACTTGGTATTTGTTTTTCAATTAGAAACGAAAGTTTAAGTGGTGGTTACTATGTCAACACACAAAATGTTGTTTAATTCATAAATGAACTAAACTAATAATAATGGCTTTTACTTGTTTAGGAATTTTATTGATTAAAAAATTTTTACAAGAACAAAAGCTTTTAAGTTCTTTTTTATGAAGCCAAGATAACAGTGAAAGCAAAACCCACCAAAGATTGGACACCCCCCCAAAGTAAACACTAAGTCCCAAAAGTAGTATCTCTCAAGAATATTTAGAAAATATTCCACCCCCTAAAAAGTAAACACTAAGCCCCAAAAGTAATATCTCTCAAGAATATTTAGAAAAAAGGAAAGCTGGGGCACGTGGGTGGCTCAGTCGGTTAAGCGTCTGCCTTCGGCTCAAGTCATGATCTCAGGGTCCTGGGATCGAGCCCCGCATCGGGCTCCCTGCTCCGCGGGAAGCCTGCTTCTCCCTCTCCCACTCCCCCTGCTTGTGTTCCTGTTCTCACTAACTCTGTCAAATAAATAAATAAAAATCTTTAAAAAGAAAAAAGGAAAGCTAAATAAAATACTAGAATCTACCAGTACATCACATAGGATTTTTTCTAGTAGGATTTGTCCATGTAGAATTTTTGTTAGTAATGTAAGGATCATTCAATATTAGGAATGATATAGTTACGATTAATAGGCTTCATCCCATCAGGGGATGGAAAGGGAAAACTAATATTTTCATTTTCATAAATTCCTAAAATATATTTCACAAAATTCATAATATATTTTTTAAAGCCACCCAGGCACCCCATTTTTGTAAAATTTTTTAATAGAATTAAATGAGAATTCCCTGAGTTGATAAAGTAGACTGACCAATCTCGGCTCAGGAGTAAAGAGTATGACTAAAATGGAAAGGATATCTAGTAACTGCACTATAATTAGCATATTAAATTTTAAATTGACTAAATTCTGGTAGCAGTCAATAAAGTTAGACAAAAAAAGATAAATGAGAGAGACATTAGTGGAGTACCATACTGATTTATAGACATGAATTCTTTTGACATGTAAATCACAGGATAGAACGGAAGAGAGAACCCTACAATGGAAACTAATAAACTAAAATACCTTGGAATGAACTTAAAATGTTAAAAAGGAAACTGTCAGATGTTCCTAAGGGACACAAAACACTATTTGAAATAAAATTCATACCATGGTATTGAATAGAAAGGTATCCTAAAGACCCCTTTGATGTCAATTTTTAGGTTGTAATTTTCCATGAGTTGTTTATTTTCCCTAAATTTTATCTGGTCCCAATAAATAAATCAATAGTTACATTGTGGAGGGCTGTCCTGTGTATTGTAGGATGTTTAGCAGCATCCCTGGCCTCTACCCACTGGATGTCAGTAGCCCCCCAGCAAGTGACAACCAAAACTGTGCCCATACAGTCTCTGATGTCTGGTGCAAGCTCACCCCTGCTCAAGCACCAACTAATGTGTGCTAATCTCTAATATCCGCTAACACATGAAATCCTTTACCACCTAGTGTGTGAAAAGAAACATTGTCAATGGGAAAACGGCTTTTAATTAATCAACACATTGGTTTACTAGTAAAAGCATAGGGGTGATCTACTTATTACTGCCTATAGCTCACCAGCAGAAGACTGTTCTGGAGGATTCTTTACCTACAAACCAGAATGACACCCACTCGTTATGCTGCAGATGTGAGAAATTCTGTAGACATTTGAAAGAAAAAGACATTATAAGAAATCAGTACACGGTGGCATGAGACCGTCCAATCTCATGCTGTGATCACCTGAAGACATACGTTAGGTATGTATGAAGAGTTATTTCTACCATGAAAAATGTCTTTAAGAACTTTCTATCATAGGAACTTCCTTTTAAAAATCATCTACCTGGAGATCATTCCTTAATGAATTGGCCAAAAAAAAAATTTAGCAGTGAGTAGTGAATGTTGGGGGTCTCATTGCCCTGCACCCACCAGTTAACCACACCCCCTCATCCTGAAACACTCTGACTTCAGAAGACTTCTGGTGCTCATAGTGATCTGAAGAGGCACCTGCACCCCAATGTTTATAGGAGCAATGTCCACAATAGCCAAAATACGGAAAGAACCCGGGTGTCCAACAGATGAATGGATAAGGAAGACGTGGTGTGTATGGGGGGGGGGGGGTGTATAAAATGGAATATTACTCAGCCGTCAAAAAGAATGAAATCTTACCACTTGACAAGGATGTGGATGGAACTAGAGGCTATTATGCTAAGAAAAATACGTCAATCAGAGAAAGACAATTACGATTTCACAAATGTGGAATTTAAGGAACAAAACAGGATCATAGGGGAAGGGAAGGAAAAATAAAATAAGACAACATCAGAGAGGGAGACAAACACTGAGAGACTTTTAACTTATAGGAAACAAACAAGGGGCGCCTGGGTGGCTCAGTCGTTAAGCGTCTGCCTTCGGCTTGGGTCATGATCCCAGGGTCCTGGGATCGAGCCCCGCATTGGGCTCTCTGCTCGGCAGGAAGCCTGCTTTTCCCTCTCCCGCTCTCCCTGCTTGTGTTCCCTCTCTCGCTGCGTCTCTCTCTGTCAAATAAAATCTTTTTAAGAAAAAAGAAGGTTGCTGGAGGGGAGGTTGGTGGGGGGATGGGCTAACTGGGTGATGGGCATAAGGTGTAATGAACACTGGGTGTTATGTGCAACTGATGAATCACTAAACTCTACCTCTGAAACTAATAAAAAAAGAAAACTTCTGGTGCTTCTTCATTAAGTTATATTAAGTATCCTCACCGTTGAGCTGTCCACCTCTCAGATCTGGATGGAATCTGCAGCCTGCTCTTGGACTCAACATTGGCTTCTACTTTCTCTCTCTCATCCCATCACTGGAGACAGCCCAATAGGTGCATTTCTGCATGGGCTTTTGAGGGAAATTTTCACCAAGAGATTGATTCAAAGAAATTAAATGTTAAACCTAAACACTATAATCAGTTACCCAGCAGCCTTTAAACAGTGTTTTAGAAGTCAGATGTTATCAACTGTTGTAAATGCAAAACATGACTCACTCTACTCCGACATTACCAGCAGAAACGAAAAACAGAAATAGCATTTGCGTTCACAAAAAACACATTCTAGGAATGGAAGGAGACTGAAAATTATAGGAGAGTCCACATAACTCAACGTTGTCAGGGCTAAAACAGAAATCATGAATGGCATTCACCATTTTCTTAAGAGCACAATTGCAAAAAGTGACATTAGCAACCATTATGGAAGATGGAAGCACACATCCCCTTCACTAATAAACGTAGATTCCTCTTCCTTTTAAAGAGCATTCAAGTGCATTATGTTCATTTTTACAATAATGAAGGAGAGTGTCATTCCGTCGGTTTTCTGTAATTTTCAGGACCTGATCGAAATGCCTACATTTTCTCCCTTTCAGTGTCAGGTACAAAAGCCGAAGCCCTCGTGGCCCCCCTGCCTAGAAGCCAAGCGTCTGGGACCTGCAGTGGGAGCTGGAGGTTCCCCTGTCCTCAGCGGCGGGCACCCGGGGCAGTCGCTGTGTCCGCGGGGCCCTGGCCTGGCTCGTGCCGGACCCGTGTCCAGAGCGTTCCCCACGTGAGACTCCATGTGCCGCCCTCGCGCCCTGATACCAACAGTCGCTCTTAGACCTGCGAGTTCCCCGTCTGCCGACACTTGGGGCACTTGTGAAGGCCGGATTTCCCCGTCAAAGGCCCCAACCCCGCCGCACCGCGAACATGGGCAGCTACCTGGGCAGAGCCAAGGCCACGCTGCCACGCCCCTCTTGGAGGCGCCAGTCCCTGCGGCCCAGGCCAGCCCACCGCCCCCTGGGCCTGGTTCAGAGCCAAGTCATCTCCATTCACGGGGAGCGCTGGATCGGGAGCCGGCCCTGCCCCACCTGGACCACCCCAGAGTCCAGAGGGCGATAGTCCCCAAGGCCTGGAGGCGCTTTCACAGCAAGTCACCCCTCCACACCTTCCTGGGGTTGGATTTCTCTAGCAACCGCAAGAGTTTCATGAAGCAGTGGCTTTGGAAAGCCCAGAACCTCCTAAGCATCTGCAACATGGTGACCATCAAAATCACTCCTCCTGAGCGCAGTGGGAGCTTCAACAGGGGTCCACCCATCCCGGAGCAGCTGGACTGCTGTGCCAAGGAGACCCGGCTGAGGGCTCGGAGCCCATGCAGGAAAAGAAAGAGGATCCACAGACCTCTCCAGTTTGAAGCCACCCCCACGAAGAGAAGGAGGCCGAGCCCAGGGGCCAGGCCATCTGCCTTCAAGCCTGTGTGGAAAGATGGAGTGGTCCCTTCCTTTGTGCCCAGGCCGGGGCCTCTGAGAAGGGGCCTCTGCTCCTGGCATCCTGGTGACGGAGCGGACGCCCACCCCGGGCCTGACCTGCTGCCAGACCACCGCAGAGTCCCAGGCCTCGACTGAAGAGCTGATGATCAGCACTCCCCAGGGCCTGGGCCCTCCTGCAGCCTGGGGTCCCCCTTGACTCCTCAGCCAGAGCCCTACCCCCACCACTTCCTGAGACTCAAAGCCACAGTTCTTTTACCCTGCTGACCCCTGCTTGACCCCTGCATGAGTGACTGACCCCACCAGTCAGCCCTCACCACCCCAGCATGCAGCCCCTCCAAGCACCCAGACCCACCTCCCCTCACCCTGCAGAGTCCACACTGAAGAAGCACCGTTGCTTTCAAAACCTCTGCCTTCCTCCTGCCCACCCACTCCTCCTGCCTTTTCCCTGGAAACACTCTGAGCAGGAAGGCATGCTTCTCCCCTATATTCCCAGTTTCTAGAGTGAAAACTGGTGTTCTTATTTTTAAAATAATAACGAACAACCTCATTGTCATACAGAGTGTCTTTGTCTTTCTTGCAAAGGTACATATATTAGGATTTTGTCTACACCATGAATTCTCTACCCTGGCACGGTAAACATGTGGGACCAGATAATTCTTTTGTTGTTCGTTGGGTGCTGTCCTCTGCATTGTAGGGTTTTAGCAGAATCCCTGGCCTCTATCCTCTAGGGGCCAGCAGCATACCCGCATTGCGAAAGTACAAAAAAAATATTTCCAAACATTGCCATATATTCCAGAGGGAGGTGGAGGGGGTGGGGGGGCGCGAGAAGCACTCCCCAAAAAACCAAAACAAAGCACCACATTGGTGGAAAACCACTGAGGGACAGTGACCTCTACTGGCAGAAACAGTCAAGCTTGGTCTTTAAGATTTTAAAACAGCAAAGATACAGAGATGAATAAACCGAAGTGGTACATGTTTGGCAAAAACATTTCCCCCAGGATTGGAGAATGCTGTGGATGAGTGTGAATGATTCAAATAGTTTGGCAATATTAATAATCAGAAAATGTAAATTTAAAAAAAAAATAAGCTACTCTTTTAAGCTTCTCAGGTTGCCAAATGAAAATGCTAAATACTATGAAATGCTGGTAAAGATGCTGAGGATTGGAACCCCAGGCAGTGCTGTGGGTGTGAATCTGCAGCAGGACTTGGAAGTTTTCCTAGAGCAGAGTGTGACTATGAGAAACTCTCCTCCACGTGTGTGTACACACACGCGCACACACACACCGCATACACCACACACCACATACACCCCCCCACACACACCCCCCACAGACCCCCCACACACACACCACACACCATACATACCCAACACACACCACAAACACTACACACCACACACACACACCCCAAACCACACGACACACACACACACACACACACACCGCACACGCACAGATGCACACACACCGCACACACAGTGGTGAGGATGTTCTTCCCAGCACTCTGTCAGAGCAGAGAACTGGAACAACCTAAATGCCCACCCACAGGGGGATGGATAAAGCAGACACGCTATGTGCTATCAAGGGAATACTGTTCCACAAATTGAAGGAAAGAAGGAGCCCAAGGATTCTCCACTCGTGGGCTACTGGGCCACATAATTCTGTGCACCGCGGGATGTTGAGTGGCATACCGGGCCTCTGTCGCCCGCATATCAATAGGACCAGCTCCAGTTGTGACAGTCAAACGCATCTCCAGACATTGCCAAATATCTCCAGAGGGACAGACATCACCCCCAGTTGGAAATCACTGAACTCCATATTTTTAACGACAGGTTACATCTCAAAATACACTGCTGAGTGGAAAAGATAGGGAGTGGTATATTATGTGTAGCACACGCCATTTGTAGAATTGAAACAAATGCAAAGTAATATTGCTGGAATAATGGGGAAGCCAGGAACCGGGTAAGAGGTCATCTGGACGCTTTGCCTGCACTGTTCTTTCCATCTAAAGCCTCTTTAAATCCTGTTCAAACATGAATTTCACGGCATCCCCCTTTAGAGAGTCAGAGAATAAACAAAGCAAAGTCTCTTCTCCCATGAAGCTTGCTTTCTAAGGGGGTGCAGAGAGAAGATAAATAAATGGACACACTAGCAGGTGTGGAGAAGTGCTATAAGGAAAAATAAAGAAGGAGGAAGGACACATTTAAAAGTCCACCAACACAACCGTGACCCCATATACTTTCCTGTGGTGTCCCCATCACTGTGGAACTACACCATCCTTTACCACAAATTCAGGTTCTTTACTCAGGGTTTCCATTGGTGGCAACTCATGCTTTCGTGTAGCACCTCGGCAAAGGGATTGCAAATATTTTACCTACCTAGATATAAAGATTTCTAGAAGATTCACATTGTTGCTGAAAATATTAAACTCAACATTTTCAGTGTTGACAGTTACTGTTAGATACAAAATGTCCTGGACTGAACCTCTAGAAATCAAGTTTGTGTTTTGAAGTTTACTACCTGCCATTTGCTAGACTTGAGACAAGGCCTTTCACTCTACGTGAGTTGCTAGAAAGGGCTTGAGATCTAGTGTGTCCATGAGGGTGCTGGTGGTATTTTGAGTAGGAGATTCCTTATTACATGGGACTGTCCTGAGCTTAGCACCATGTTGATTATCTCTCAGCCCTGCCGTCTAAATGCCACAACACTGTCCAGGCATAGATGTAGTCCAAAACACACCACATTTCCATATGCTACCTGGATGGGGTCAGAACCGTACCCACATAAGAAACACTTATAAACCTCCTCCAAAGTGTCAAGGTCCTGAAAACCAAGGCAGACCAAGTTCATGAAAACCAAAGGAAGATGGAGAAACTGTCTCCATCACTGGAATGATCACCGAGGAGGTACAGATTCTGGAACAGAAGAAGGACAGTGAAAAGGGGAAGTAGATCTAAAAATTCCATTAGCTTAATAATATTGAAATAATGATAGGTCCTTAATTTTGATATATCTATCGTGATTATTTAAAATAATAGCGTTAGCTGGAACACATCAAAAACTAATGATGTAATGTGTGGTGATTAACATAACAATAAAAATTATTTTAAAAAATAATAGCATTAGGGAAATGAGTGAAGAGTCTAGAGCAGTTTCTCAGACTCAGCACTATTAACATTTTAGACTGGATAAGTCTTGCTTGTGGGAGGCTGTCTGTTCTTTTGTAGGATGTGTACCACATCCCCAGCCTCTACACGCTCGAGGCCAGTAGCACGTCCAACTGTAATACCAGAGTACCTCCAGACAGTTCGAAATATCCTCAGGAGCAGTGGAGGGAAGAAATCCCTCAAGGTTGAGGACCGTTGATACACAGGATCTCTCTATGCTATCTCTGCAAGTCTTTTGTAAATATATCTGTATTTTTTCTAATTAAATACAAGTACAGGAGCAAAGCAGGTGGTTGTAAAGTAGCCTGGGTACAGTACTATGATCTACAAGAATAAAACAAGGCAATGGATTAATAATAGTTTTACTGGCTTCCTTGATAAAGAGATAACATACAAATGTACTCTGAAAATAAGAGTCATATTCAAATGAAGATACTGGCATCCATCAGCCTAACAGTGATCTTATGGTTATGTAAAATTTTTGGAAATTAGTTGTGTTATGTGTTCAAATGTATCAAGGGTTTATCAGGGAGCCTCCCACTGTACTAGTGTCCTGTGAAGCACTGTTTCCATCACCTCTCCAAGATTCACAGAGTGAAAAGGGGGAGTAATAGTCACTGCTGAGGGTCTTCAACTAGAGAATATTAAGTATCCTCCTGACATAGTAGTTCCTCCGGTAAAAGAAGTCTAGGATTTTTAGAAAACAAAAAGTAACCTTCTGCTCAACAAAGACCAACCATAGAAATACAATGACTGAGAAGTGTTTATATTTTGTTCAGATACAGGCAGTTGAAGTAGTAATGAGTAAGCCCACTTCCTAAAGGAACAAGGTTGTGGGAAAGGCCAGGGGAGAGCACACTCTGCTTCTGGAGACAGCTGTAAGGCAAAGGCTGTAGAAGAAGACAGAGAAACCATGGGCTGGTGCTTCCTCCCTGTTTGGATGATGCTCTGAGAAATGAGCCATGATGTCTTGGTTCCCCCAAGAGTGAGGAACTGAACCAACAGGAGCTAGAACCCAGGCAGTCCAGAGCTACTTCTGCTATGGCAACTGACACCAGATCCAGCAGGAGAGTCTCCACTGTGGTAGAAGAGGGAGAAACGGGTGGGTGGGCACTGATTCCGTGTGCCCTTGGTTTAAGAGCCTGGATGGTAAGCATGCTTCACTCACTCACAAAAGTGTACTAAGAACTAGCATAGATTAGCCAACATGGTTAGGCATGGTGAGGAAAAGAGTTCCTACTGCAAGGGCTTTTAGAGCCCATGACGCTTCCCCTAAGTGCAGGAGTGTAGTGCTGAGACCCTTGAACACCAAGGTCACAGTGTCTTGAGCCAACCAGAAGATTAAAAACCAAAGTAGAGGCCAATAATTCCTGAGATGCCTGGATTGGCTCACAAGATTCCATACCCCATCTGAGAATAGACCCAGCACAGTCGGGAGGGCAAAGGGCTTCTAGATTTCATGCGGTTTGTCGACAGTCCTTGTCACGAGGGTCTCTAATCCCTGCCCTGAGATGAACTTCATTGTCCCCAAGCAAAGAACACCCTTTTTAATTTTATCAGCTGCAGAGTCACCTGGGAGACTATCAAAAATACTTAGTTTATCTGCAACACAAGCCTTCTCTGGGCCCTGGGACATGAGGGCAAGGCCCAAGCCTGTGCTGCACTGTGAGCCCCTGCATTCCTGCAGTGTGGCCCATGTGGACACTCAGGGAGGGGTTGTGAAATGGATGGATGGATGGATGGATGGATGGATGGATGTGTGGATGCATGGATGGATGGATTAATGGAGGGAGAAATGAACTCCCATTGTTTCTATGATATTCCAAGAGTGACAAACTGAGAAAGTAGATTGGGCCAACACCAAATAGGAAAGGGGGGAATGAAAGGAGGGAGATTTCTTCTCCAAAACATTGTTTACTCAACCACAGCTATTCAGACAACACAGTAATACCCAAGCGCTCTAGCAGAAGAGCACTCCCGAATACAGTGCAGATAGGGGTAGCCCAGAGGAAGTGTCAATGTGAGGGAAGTTGGTACTAAAGCAGAAGTAGCATGAAGCCTGATCCTATAGACCAGTCGTGATTTACATACCAACAAAAGGGTATAAATTCTTCCCATTCTTGGGTTATGTACAACTAGTGTGACTTCTCCCTGGTCTTTCTTCCAAATGTGACCACAATGAATGTCCTCTAAGATTTACACAGAATGAAAACTTTAAACAACAAGCAGTTACTGAGCTACACTTGTCTTTGTCAAGTTTCTTTTGATGTATTCAGTAAGCTGAAATGCCTAAACCTAAAAAGTTCTCAACATAAGAACAAAAATTCTAAAACTATGTATAGTGACAGAGGGTAACTAGCCTTCTTGTGGGGATCATTTTGCAGTCTATACAGATATCACTTCCTTATGTTGTCCACCCGAAACTAATCGAATGCGGTAGGCCAGTTATACTTCAATTTAAAGAACTAAGTAAATAAACTGAAATGCCAGGAGCACAACTAAATAGAAATCCTACATTTTCAAGATTGTAAATATAGGTGGTCTGATGGAATTACTGGAATTCACTTCAATAATCATTTTGTACAACTGTTTTACAAAGTACTAATATTTATACATATTCAAATGGCTTCTCAAGCAAATCCCTGAAAAGGTAAAAATGTCTATTCCTTTTCCTCAAGTGTGGAAAGCCCTGGTTTTATATTAATCCTCTACGATTTGGCTCCACTGCCGTTTCTCATCAATGGCGCCAGACAGGGCCAACTGCATCCAAGGGGTGGTAAGAATCAGGCTCTTGTTTCTGGAAATCTAAGGACTAAATAGGAGCTGCGATGCTGTTTTACAAGCACAAGACCATTAATCCCCTTACTGTGGATACAACAGCACGTTGTTCCTTTTAGATCACAAGACTTATCCTTGAATAAGTAGGCAGAGGAGGAAATCCATTCCATGCCCTACACCATGGAATTCAGAAAGAAAATGTCATGCCTGGGTTAGACTTCTCCCTCTCTTGCTAAAAGTGATAAATTACCCGAAAAACCAACACTTGAGCAAACTAGGCAGGTACATTTCCCGACTTACGTGGGAAGTAGACCAGGATTTAACCTTAGATTACATTTCCCTAGAAACTACCTTCAACATTTAAAAGTTTCTGTGAAACTATTTTACTAAACCTGGCCTGAACCTTATTGTAATGTGAAAACACCTAGTTGGCATCTTCAAATTCACAAGAAATCTTCAAATAACCTGACCTGATGAAACCAGAATGTTCTATCAGTGAAATTTTTCCATACATCTTCCATTCTGCTTTTAAGGAAATCTGGGAAATACCAAGAAAACCACTTGATATCAGGATTTAAGTAAGGACTTCAAAAGAATTGTCTTGTTTTGGTCACATTTAGTCCACCTTCCTCTCATTTCTCCCAGGCCCAGCTTCCTCGGTGTGGGCGCTATGCCCTGTGAGACCTGGTTTTATCCATCATCCTAATCTCAGGGCCAAGCATGCAGGAGGCTTCAGTAGAGGTTCTTCAATTCTATGGATTGAGCTGCAGCCATGCAGGTCAACAGGCTGGCCTCAGTAGCCTGCAATGCACAAAGAGGTTTCTGTTTCTCACACCTTTGCCTTGGGCTGCTCTATCAGTTCTTTCTCCTTCATTCTTTGACAGCATCTCAAGTAAATGGTGTAGCTTTCCAGTCACTTGTACTTATTAAAGAGTTCAGGGCAGTCGAATCAAAACTGTCTTCCTGCCTCTGACACACAGCTGCTCTCCCTCCGGCAGGGATGTACTCTCCACTGATGTACTCTCCATGCACACTACTTCCCCATGTCTCCCCTTCCGTTCCCCCCCCCCACTTCATTCTCGCTCCTTTAGGGATGGAAAGGAAGATGGGAGAGGGCTGTGGGCATCTAAAGAAGGAAACAGCAAAGTTCTCTTTCCTTAGCCAGGGTTCTTTGTGGATCCCCCAGGCTGTTCCACCATCTGGGGTCCTCTGCTCCGCTGTGGCGGGCGTCCTCAGGTTCTCCATTCAGACTGTCTTGTGGAGCCTCTGCAGACCTGTCTGGGCACCTCTGCACTGCATCCTCCCTGATGCGGATGATGCACTCTGACCAACATCCTCCATCCCACCCTCAACTCGGCCTCCAGTGGGGCACTTCCAGCCTCACACCCCTGCCTCCTCTTGGCCCCGCAGCTGATTCTCAGCCCCAAAGGCAGGGACTCCATCCAGCTCCCTCCAGCAGCCTCCGCTTGGTCCCAGGGATACATTGGAGGGCAGGCTGCTTGCAAAGCTGTCCTCTCTCACCCAATCACTGGAGCTTGAATCAGCCTTCCACCTTTAGACTTCTCCGGCTACAAGGCAGGCCCCAGTTTCTGTTCCATGGTACACCCTCAGTGACTGGCTTCACCATCGTGCACGTTGGGGAGCATCCGACCAGGAAATAATATGCCAGTCTCTCCTCTATGGACAACTCCACGCTCTGTGTGCAGTTCTCGGCCTGACTTGAGGTAGACGGGGACGCAAGCAAAGGTATCACTCAAAGCACGTAATCGCTAGTGTGGCGTGGGCAGCAACTCATCCGAATGGGCCCAGTTGTCAGCACCCCACCTGGCTGCATGTGCAGATGCGCTGGACCCCGTTCCCACCCGGTCCTGTCCTATGGGGAAGGGAGTGGAAATGCCACAGCCCTCTCTGCGGGCCCACACCCCCTGCCTCTCTGACCCTCTAGCTGTCTCTCCCACTGCCCGCTGGGTGAGGGTGACTGGACCAGTTCAGCTGCCCCATCAGTCTTGTGTGGACGCAGCCAGGACCTCTCACTAGGATAAACATCCTCCTGTGTAGCCAGTCAAGGTTATACTGGATCAAGGATCTGCCAACGCTAGGTTGCCAAGTATGCAAAAGCATCGTCAGGAGATCCTGAGCTCTGTCTCACTGGAGGCGGTCAAGCCCGATGTAAGAGATGTGGTAGTAAGGACTGGGTAGAAGGTGGAAGTAAACGAGAGTATTCATTATTCTGATTATGATTTGATTATCCTTAGTGAGTTACTTTTTACATTTTTCAATTCTGTACGTCTCAGGATCTTCAAGTTTTCTGCAATCGTTGTAAAATAAGCCGTGAGGAAAAAGAAGGAAATAAACAGTGATGTTCCAGATCTGGATCCCTGAAGCCATTCTGGAAACGGATACTTGCCGCTGGGTTAGTCCGCTAGGGCTGCTGTAACAAACACTACAGACCAGGTGGCTTAAACAACAGAGATTTATTTTCTCACATTTCTGGTGGCTAGAAGCCCAAGTTCAGGGTGTGGTCAGGGTTGATTTCTTCTGAGCCTTCTTTCTTTGGCTTGTGGATGGCTGTCCTCTCCTGTCGTACCTGGGCTTTCCTCTGCACATCTGTGTCCTCATTTCTTCTTGTAAGGACACCATTCCTATTGGGTGACAGCCCACCTCTATGACCTCATCGTACATTCATTACCTTTTAAAGGACCCTATCTCCAAATACAATCACGTGCTGAGCTACCAGGGCTTAGGACTTGAATATATGCATTTTGAGGGGATGTAATGCATCCCACAGCCGCTACCGTGCAGAATTTATTTTGTCCCTCACTGGCACCAGAAGGCCTTTCTAAGGCAGAAGAGTTAAAACCTGAGCCAGCTGCCAAGCCCCCCGGCGTCTTCCATCCACCCACCTGCTGGAGAGCGGCAGCCTCTCTGCAAAGTCGTTTTCAATCCCATCTTGCATTCTGTGGTGCCCTTTCCCACAGGGGAAGCCTGTTCATGTAAGGATGCAGCCTTCTTTATGGCAGCGTATGGAGAATGGGGCTCAGCAATTGAATTGCAGCTTAAACACATCCCGATTCGTGAGGCAGCCCTCATCACTCAGGCCTGACGGCAGTACTGTTGCCACTCATACCGCCTGTGGCTTTACAGAAACGTCTGTTGACCCTTGATGGAGTTTTGCACTTTATGACTTTTTCAACAGGCATTGGCAACAAAGCCTTCTCTATATTTGTGCAAGTGAAACATGTCTGCAAGTAAACAAGATCAGATATTCACAGACTTATACAATGCTTCAAGTCAAAAAAAAAAAACTCAAACATGAATTTCTCAAAATTCATCTAAAATGTTATGTGTTTAAATTAACTTTTCCTAAGAATAGAAACATCCGATTTAACATAGTCATTTACAAGGTTTAATGCAGGCACCCAGAGGAAGAAATAGTACGATGAACACTGCAATGTGTAAAACCTGGGACAAGAAGAGTAGAAGATAAAGAGACTATTTGGGTAGGGGGTTGTATTGTAAGATGACAAGGGGGCTTTTTTCTTATATTTTTCCTTTTCAATTTTTTGCAAAGCAATCACCTAATTTTTTTGAGAAAAGTTAAACAGTTGTGGAAAGAATGTGCAGTTTAAAAGGTGTATATAAGCACAAATATATTTTTTTCTAAAACTCTATAAAACAGGAATAGAATTCACTTTGGATATAATTTTGTTTTACTATGTACCTCCTTCTTTTAATTTTTTAAATCATGTGAATATATTACCTATTTTTAAATATATATATGTGTGTACACACACATATACCGTATATCATATGTTTATTTTGCTTCCCCAAATGCCACTCTTCTGTTTCATTCTTTATATTCACAGCCCATGCATCATATATTGTGGGTTTGAGGGAGGTCAATAAATAGTGATCCTCTTTATCAGGTTCTGAATCCCTACAGAATTAAGACAAAAGAATGAAGCAGATTGGACACTAAAATAAAAGGCCAGGTTGGAAGACACAACATTAATCAGCAGGTAAGTTTTCTTCCTAATTATAAAAATCGTGAAAGGAAATCAATTCATCGATAGTGTCCCAGGTAGAGCTCAGCTGGAGCATCTACCACACATGCTGGAGTAATATGCAAGATACTTACACCCTATATGCTATGGCACCTACCAACGGAACCAGTCCTCATCTGTAAATAGCACGTCCAGCCTTACAGTTGTATGGGCCTGCCCGTGCAGGGCCTGGTTCTGTACTCAGTGTAGAGAGTAGCAGAGAAAAATGCCTGCTGTCTGAGGGCAGGCCAGCTCCTGAAGAGAAGGGAACCCACAGAGAGGTTCTCCTTCCAGCTCACCAATCAGGTCAGTCATTTCTCTTCTCAAAGGGAAGAAGGAGGGAGGGAAGAGACAGAAACCAGGAGTGGCACCAGAACCACAAATAGAGATAGAAGGATACATTACAAATAGAGATGATTCCTCTGGGAGAATAGAAAAAAATGTAAAACTGTGAAAAGCTGTACCAAAGCTTCTAAGAAAATAACCACGGTGCTACGATAGACGCCAACATTGGCATGAACCTATACATGTGTATCTCCAAAATGAGTGCTGTGGACTGATTTGCTCCCCTTCCCCCAAATTCCTATGCTGAAGCCCTCCCTAACCCCTCCCCGTCATGTGACTGTGTTTGGAGATAGGGCCAATAAGGAGATAATTACAGTTAAATGTCATCATAAGGGTGGAGCCCTGATGGGATTAGTGTCCTCATTAGAAGAGACACCAGAGAGCTTGCTCTCTCTCTTTCCTCCATGCCCCCTCAAGAAAGAAGAGGTCATGTGAGAACTCATGTGAGAACACGGTTCTCATGGTGTCTGCAAGGCAAGAGAAGAAGCCTCAGAATGAAACCTACCTTGCCAGCACCTTGATCTTGGCCTCGCAACCTCCAGAACAGTGAGAAATAGGTGTCTGCCATTTAAGCCACCCAGCGTGTGGTATTTTGTTACTGCAGCCCTAGCAAACTTATACAGTGAGAGAGGAATTCTTTTCTTTTCTTTTCTTTCTACCTACCTGCCTACCTACCTATCTATAGGAGAACCTATATGTATACAATAGGAATGTAGAACAAGCTTATGACACACGAGTACATCTAAAAATTTTTATCATCGTAGTACCTATTGAACAAAGATCATTGTTGGAACATGATACAAACGGCAAGGGGAGCTAGATTACAAAAGTTTTTTTAAATGTTACAATGTGGATCCTTTTTAAAAATTTGGTTAATTATTTTCAAGATAGATTTTTGAATTAATGCATGCCTCAAATAACACTGCAAATAATCAATTAAAATTTTTTCTATTTACTTACTCTGTTGTTTCTCTGTTGGGAACTTTTCTCATGGAGAAAGCCACCATTGCTTTGAAAAGATATTCCTCATTTGTATCCCAGGCATACTAAAAGAGAAGTAAAACAGGAAATGTAAGAGGCATAGGATAAAAAATGGTCCGTTGGAATCTAATTGTGACCACAGTGGTGGTGGTAATCAAGACCTGCCTCTCTCTCTCATCTTTCTCATACACTAAACACCAAAGACCAAGATAAATCATGTCACAATAATGTTCAGGATGGGCTTTCTTGGACATTCTGTCATTCCAAGTGTGGTGTACTTTCCATTGCATTATCTTCTTCACAATCTGCAGTATCAGTAGCCAGTCAACAAATAGGGCATTTGGACATCGTATCCTGAACATATACAGTTGGTTCCCTTCCTCCTTTACTCTCTTCCCTCATTAACTGACTACCTCTCTCAGCTTCCTTTCCTTTACTAACATAGGTACAATTTTTCTTTCCATTTTCTTAGCTGGAAACTTGAGTGTGTGTGCATATTATGGATTTAACTGTGCCCCCCCCCCATTTATATGTTGAAGTCCTAACCTCTAGTACCTTAGAATGTAACTGTATTTGGAGATAGGGTCTTTACAAAGGTGATTAAGTTTAAATGAGGTCATTAGGGTAGACCTAATCCAATATGGACTGGTGTCCTTGCAAGAAGAGGAAATTTGGACACAGCCACATATAGAGGGAAGACAATGTGAAGATACAGAGAGAAGACAGTCATCTATAAGCCAAAGAGAGAGGCCTAGAATAGATCTTTCCTTCACAGACCTCAGAAGGAACCAACCCTGTTGATACCCTGATCGTGGACTGCTAGCCTCCAGAACTGAGAGAAAATAAATTTCTATTGTTTAAGCCACCCGGTTCACAGTACTTTCTCACAGTAGCCCTAGCAAACTAATGTGGCTGACCACATATTTCAGGTGAGTAATCAAGTATAACTGGAGAAAGTCACGTAACAGGGTTTAACTCTAAGTTCATGATGACCTACTCCCAAAGTGCCCAGGAATCCCTTAGGTCTCCATCAGTTTTCTCTCTCTCATGGTTCACAATGGCTGTTTCAAACCTCTTTCAGCTCCCCGCCTCCACCAAACTCAAAGCTTTCCCTTACACCTCATACTCACTAGATGCTCTTTTTTCAAAAGATTTTATTTATTTATTGAGAAAGAAAGAGAGGGAGCATGAGCAGGGGGAGGGGCAGAGGGAGAGGGAGAAGCAGACACCCCGCTGAGCAGGGAGCCCGATGTGGGGCTCCATCCCAGGACCCCGGGATCACGACCTGAGCTGAAGACAAACGCTTAACTTACTGAGCCACCCAGGCGCCCCTCACTAGATGTTCTTATCTCGTAATTTAGAGATACATCCTCAAGTCATCAATTTAAACTTCCCCATCCTCCTGACACCAAACAAAAAACTTCCTCTGTAGACATACATGCTATCCACATCCTCCCCCAAAAGGCCGGCTGTGGTGTTTCTCCTCCTGTCAATGGCTCTTGCATCCACCTGGATTAGGAACACTGCCCTTCTGCCCTTCTCAGAATCTAAGGATATCAGTTTCCCCTCTCCTCCGTACGCTGGACTCTGGCTTTTAGCCATGCTCAAGCCTTCCCATTAAAATGACACCAAAACCAAACCACTGTACTCAATCTTTCTTCTCTACCTACTGCTGTCTCTCTCCTGCCCTTCACAGCCAACATTCTCAAAGGAGTTGTCATACTTGTGTCTTCACCTGTTTGCCATCCACTTATTCTCAACTCCCTCCACTATCTGCTTTCCAGTCCCACCACTCCATAAAGTTGGCTCTCTCTAAAGTTACCAGTGACCTCTACATGACTCAACACAATGAGTGGCTTTCAGGATCATCCTGGTTGGCCTGTCAACAGATCACTTCCTTCAACTTGAAGCACTCTCTTCCCTTTTGTGATACACATTCTGGTTTTCCTCCTGCCTATTTGCCCCCTTTGTAGGTTCGCCTTCTTCTATAAGGGCTTCAGGTTTTAGACCATCTCAAAGCTCTATGCTAGACCTTTCCCTCTTGTCACTCTGTACTTTCTCCCTCAGACTGTCATCTACTCCAGGCTTCCATTATCACCGTTAGGTAAATGACCCAGGAATGCATATCTCAAGCTCACCCTGTCCTTGCCTGCCCAATAATATCTCAGGCTCAACAAATCCAAAATTAAAGCCATGATTTTCTTGTCTGTACCTGTTTCCCTGATTCACCAGTGGGTCACCATCCATTCAGTTGCATAATTAGAAACTAAAGTGTCATCCTTGACTCCTCCTTCCCCCTTTCTCCTTTCTACTCTTATCCTCTCCCAATCTGCCTTCTACACTGTGACCAGAGTGTTTTCCAAGCATCAATTCTATCATAACATCTCTTCCAGAAAGCTCTCACTTGCTTTAAAGATAATCCCAAAACTTCCTAACACGGTCCATAAACTTCTTCCGCCTGACTTCTCCCTTCTGCCCAAACTCATTACATGCCATGCTCTACCTCACTGCTCCAGTTGCAGAGACCTCAGCCTTCCTTCCATCCCATACTCTCACCAAGTTCCTTCCTGTAATAAGCCTTTGCATGTTCTGTTCCCTCTGCCCCTTTTTCTTTTATCCTCTGGCTCACCTCCACTCATATGTTAGACCTCATAGCAAATGCCAAGTACTAAGGCTCCCAACAAGTCCAAAGCCCCCATGTACTTCTCCTTCCTGCAATACTTGTCAAGACTGCACATTTCTACTTCATTTACTGAATGTTTCATTGACAACCAGTCCTCCCAATATCATAAGCTCCACGAGAGCAGGGACAAGCCTGATTGATCTGCCATTGCATCCCCAGGGTCTAGCATGGTGCCTGCCCTCAGAGGACCCTGGGATGAGCAACTACACAGTGGTAGAGAGAATAGATTCTACAGTCAGTCTGTTGGGTTCAAATCTCACCTCTGTCACTTGCTGACCTGAGATCCCGAGCACGTTGCTTAATTTCTTTGTACCTCGGTTTTCTCATTTACCCAGGGAGAATGGGAATGCCGGTACTACCTTCCTCAAAAGGTTGTTGTCGGGGCTGCATGAACCGATGTGAGTAAAGTGCTCAGAAGGGTCCCCGCTGGAAAGTAAACTAAGTTCTCAATAAATGCTGGGTGTTATAATGATCATTACTCATTGAATAAATAAAATAATACATTGGCGGATTGGCCTGCAAACAGAATACGTACCTCTAAGTTTCCTTAGCACTCTTTTATTGCTTCTACCCCGAAGTATCTTAATATCGCCTTCTATTGGGGAAAATTTTCACAGACCACACAGGGATACTAAAACTAGAATTACACAAATCACCTCATTAATTCGACAGGCCGTACTGTTCTTATAGCTACATGAACCTTATGAGTATTTTTTAACTTCAATTTCATAAGCACATATTTCACATTGTTACTTTGATATTTGAGAAGAACTGAAGAAACTTCACATTAGAACTAGAAACTAGCTATGAAAAATCTGATGTGGGTGGAACCATACCATCTTTTAGCTGACAAGAAAACTGAGGCTGACAAAATACAAATGACCGCAACAGTGAGGTGCAGAGCCCAACCCAGACATGAGTACCCGACTTAGGCCCCGCAGCTCCACTGTGCTTGACTGAAATGTTCGAGTTTGCTACATTGTTTTGTGTAATACAAACCTTCACAGATTTTCTAGCACACACTGCAGATTAAAGACTTGAGGCACAATCATTTTTTAAGAATTTCTATTTTACTATTTTTTAACTTTAAGACAATATCAGATTTGAGGTCTTTAGACTTAAACTATATGAGTTTAAGATAACGAGGCAGAGGCTCATTACTAGAGAAAGTAGTATTAGCAAACAAAATTAAAAATGAACATGCAGGTTCTCCACTTACTGCTTTATCTCCCAGAGCTGTTCTGATACTAAGTCTTACTTTAAAAGCATTTTCTGCATCTGCCAGAAAGAAAAAAGAGCAGTATATGATGATAAAAATCTGCCAAAACATGAAGTCCAAACATTTAATCAACTCAAATCAACAGAACACAGATCTTCAGTTAAACTGCCCCCAAAACTGAAAGTTTAACTACAAGCCCCTTAGATGGTTTAAAGTTTTCTTTCAAACTTCTAAAACATTCACAGTCTCAACTTTCAAGCCACAACACGTCTGCAGATTTAGAAAAATAGAGAAACCATTCAAAGACTTGTCAATCATTTAGAAAACTGTTACCCTATTTTTAAGTTTCAAGGCTGCATACCTGGTTGACACAGTTCAGCATGAATAGCAGTCACCAGAAAAAAGAGCAGGCACAACATTCTTTCAGAGTGCAAAGCACAAGGCAAACGGAGGGGAAAAAATCCGCCCTCCACTTAAAGCTGCCTTAGCCATTCTGTGACCCGGATTAGAATATCAGAGAAACAAGCCAGCCCCCACCTAGAAGGTTTAATGATTAAACCCCATTATTCGGGTTAATATTTAAGGAGAAGCAGCCCATCTCCTGTCAGTTATTTACGAAAATCTGTTGGGAAAACAGATTAGTTGTCCTTCCTGAACTGTACCTCCAGAGACTGTTTCTTCTGCTGACTCCAAGTCAGAATCCTCCCCCGCCCCTTCTGTTGTGGCCCAGCTAAGCGCCCCTTGGAAAGAACTGAGCCCTCTCTGGACGGTTTCCTCAGCCTCAACTTTCCATCTTTTCAGGGCTAAAATAGCCAACTCCTAGATAAGCTATCTTAATTTGGAAAACAAACATCACCCCTTTCTTTCCCTGGTGAACAAAAGACGACCTTCCAAGAATGGCCTCACCTGACTCTCACCTCCACAGATATACATCCGTAAACATCCGGGGAGAGTTTCCACCTCAAAGGGAATCGTTTTGGTCAGCCCTAAGTTCTGGTGGTTGTGTAAAGTCAGAGTTAACGATACAGAGCAGTGCTGTCCAGTGGAACATTCTGTGATGATGGAAATGTTCTCTATCTGTTCTATCCAACACGGTAGCCACCAGACCTTAGGTGGCTATTGGCCACCTGAAATGGGCCTGGTGCTGCTGAGAAACTAAATTTTCTATTAATTTAATTTATGTAGAAACATGTGGCTAGCAACTCCGTTGGTCAGTGCAGCTAGAGAACAGTCATTAAGAGCTTCCTGCCATGAACTAGGTTTGCTGGATTATCTCTCTCGTCCTCAAAACAGCACCTCACAGTTGCCGTTGTTATAAGCATCTTACACACCAGGGAACTGAGGGTCTGGTGGTTAAGGCATCGGTGCCAATGGGAGGAGTGGAATGGGTGTCACTTGAACCCTTCTGCACCACACCGACCTGCACTGGGTCTTCACTGGTCATCACTGGTCAAAACTGAAATTGCAACCAGGCCTCAGAGATGCTCTGAGGATGACCATAAGGAGTGGAAGAGAGTCTCCCCTAGTGGGCATTCTATGGATGTCATTAGAAGCCCCCCAGGCAGGTTGATGTCAGGGCTTTCCTCTCTACCACATTGCCTCTTCGTGATTTCAGTCCCCAGATTCCACCTCGTTGCTTGAAAACCATGTAGATTGGGTGACCCTGATGTTAAATAGAAAATTTGGATTTTCAAAGCAACCGTGGGAAAAAGATCAACAGCTACACTTCTGCACCACTCTGAGAGTCCTATCATTTCCCTCTCCTGGGTAGGGTGATATTTTACCATAGATGACCCATTTCTGTTTGGTGACTCCACCCGAAGAAGCTTCTCTCCTCTCCCTCGCCTTGGTTGCAAGGGCACAGTCAGGAAAAGTTGGATTTAGAGGGAGAGGCGGCCAAAAGTTAGGCCCGTCATTCTAGCAGTTTCACTATTAGGTGAAATGGAAATTTCCTAGAAGGGGGAGCTCACATAACTTAGCCCTGAAAAAAAGTCAGACTAGATGAAGTTATCTTGAGAAATGTTAGACTAGATAAAGTCATCATGGGAAGGAAAAGCCAGTAGATGGAGATGATCACAAAGCTAATTATTTGCATCAGGGAACAAAGCCATGTTAGAGACAAATCTGATTCAGCCTTCCTTTAGCCTTAAACTTCCTAAAAGTATCAAATGTTTCTCTTTTGCTCTTACTTAATCACATATGTGACTAGGATTGAAGACAGTAAAATGCAGAATTATAGTTAAGCCATTCTTTGAAAAGCAAAGAAAGTCTCTTCCCTTTTGAATTATGATGTCTCTTTTTTCAAAATAAAATTCACCATTTATTAAACAATTTCTATGTGCCAGGCACTCTAGTAGTGCCTAATATAAATATGATTTTTAAAAAATTATCATTACTAAAATAGAATTTACAAACAATATTATATGAATTTCAGGTGTACCAAAGAGTGATTCAACATTTATATACATTACAAAATGCTCACCACAATAAGTGTAGTTGCCATCTGTCACCGCACAGTTATTACAATTTTATTGACTACATTCCCCATGCTATATTTCACTTTCACTATTCTATACTTTATCAATGTTTGTTGTCTCATTTGAAAAATGACAGAGGAAAAAAAAAAGGCAGGAAAAGAGAGCAAATGAAGTTCTGTATAGAAAATACAGAGAAGCCAAAAGAGAAAAATACAAAATATCCATAATACCACCAGCATGAATGACCAATGCTAATATATTTTGAGAGTTGAAACATACCTGCCTTAGCTTTGGATCTTCTTGTGTGTTCTTGTGTGATGCTGTTGTTTCATCTCATTATAGCAGCACTATCAGAATCGTAATGGTGGAATAGCATGGACCCTTGTTTTCTTCCTTAGTCTATCTAATGGGAGTGCTGCTCTTCCACAGGATCTGGTGGGTCACTTTCAGTTTGATGTGTCGTGAGATAAAAAGTCTCCTTTTACTAAAAATTATTTTTATCCAGAATTCATGTTGAATTTTATCAACTGCTCTTTCAACTTCTCTTAATATGATCCTAGAGATCTTACCATTTGGTACATTTTACTAATAAATTCCTTTATGTTGATCCAACCCGTAGATAAGCTCAGTTTGATGATTTTTAACATACTCCTGGACTTATTTGCTGTGCTTTTCCTTAGATTTTTAAACCTATTTTCATAGAAGAATATCATTTAGGTTCCTTTTCAAGTGCTGATTCTTGAAGTTTATTTTTTTCTGGCCCTTACATTACCATCTTGAAAATGGTATGCAAAGATTTCTAATATCCTCTACATTTACAAATACTTTAAAATGCAGAAGAAGGGGCACCTGGGTGGCTCAGTCATTAAGCGTCTGCCTTCGGCTCAGGTCATGATCCCAGGGTCCTGGGATTGAGCCCTGCATTGGGCTCCCTGCTCAGTGGGAAGCCTGCTTCTCCCTCTCCCACTCCCCCTGCTTGTGTTCCCTCTCTCGCTGTGTCTCTCTCTGTCAAATAAATAAATAAAATCTTAAAAAAATAATAAAAAATAAAATGCAGAATGCAGAGTTGAAGAATCTGGACCATACATATTTTGGGGGAAGAGTTCTTTCAAAACTTCCATTTCTTATATTGCCATTTACTGCAGGTTTCATGTTTCTGAGTCTATTCTGGCTGTTTACAATTTCTAAGAAAGTCATTATTTCATCAAGATTTTCCAGTATTCTCATGGACTTATACAGTATTTCCCATCAAGTATCTATATTCTTTGCTATATTCCCTTTGTATTTTCTAGTATACATATTAATTTTTCTCACTTTCCGCTATTCTTGCCAGAAATTTGTCTAGTTTTGTTGCTGCTTAATCAAAGAACAAGATCTCAAATTTAATTTTCAAGTCTCTTTTTTTCTGCTTTCTGAGTCATCAATCTTATTTTTATTTATTAAGTCCTTACTCCTGTTGTCATCATGCTGGTTTTCTTTTTCTTCTTATACCTCTTGGGTTGACAAATAGGCTTATGCATTTTTAGTCTCTCAGTTAATAATGAAAATATTTGTGGCTATGAATTATCCTTGGAGTACTGTTCTGGCCACATTAGAAGTATAGATGTACAGTGAGCTCATACTTATTTTCTAAAGAGTCTGTAATTATAGTTTCAATTTTCCTATATTCCAATGTTTGCTTAGAAAAGTATTTGACAGTAGCAAAATTAATAGCAGCCAAAAATACAATGATGAAAAATATCGACTTTTATAGTCCTGTCAAGTGAATAGAAAAAGTATAATGACAAAATAAGACATTGTCCCCAATAACTCAACTTAAAATATGAAAACTCTTACAAGGTACGGGTCACTTAGAACATGCTAAAACTTATTAAAGTTGTTCTTGAGGCACCGGGATGGCTCAGTAGTTAAGCATCTGCCTTCTGCTCGGGCCATGATCCCAGGGTCCTGGGATCCAACCCCGCATCGGGCTCCCTGCTCAGCAGGAAGCCTGCTTCTCCCTCTCCCACTCCCCCTGCTTGTGTTCCCTCTCTCACTGTGTCTCTCTCTGTCAAATAAATAAATACAATCTTTAAAAAAAAAATGTTGTTCTTCCCTCTTAACATACTGGGGTCTTTTTCTTCCACTTTTAAAAATCTTGCACAAACTTGTTCTTTATTGTCACACAGAATTTGAAGTAGTAAACCTCCAGAGAATTCACACCAAACTTGCTTCATACAATGCTCATCTCTGTAATTTCACACACAGGAGGTTCAGAATTTATCAGTAACAGTGGTAACGATGACAAAAAAAAGCAGTTTCAATCATTCTGAATATGTTACTATTTACTTCCAACATTCAGAGTTTAGAGAACAAAGATAAAAAGTTGAGATTACTGTTGCCATGAGCATTACAAAAGGCACTGAGTCTCCTGAGATAGGAAAAAGAAATTGATTTCTCTGTGTTTTTTCATACTCCACAACACTACTGAAAAGCAGTTTCTCAGTACATAACTATTGATCTACTGCTCTGGAGGGTAAATTAAATATGAGATCACACAAAAAGAACACATGTGCGTCATTCTTTTGATGTATGCAAGATGCCTTTTAAAGTTCATCAGAGTTGTAAAAGCATGTGGGCATATGAATACTCCATTTATCTGCAATCAATCAACCAACATGTAGGTAGAACCAACGTTGCTTTTCAATTTTGACCCTGATTATTCCATTTCACTGTCACAAACATGTTTTTTGTAAACTTGTAATACCCAAAGCCAGTAAAGTGTGGAATCATTTCAAATATAACTTTACTCTGTACATTTTTATTGGATTTTGGCAAATGTATTTAGCTGTGACATATTAAAAATATAAGAAAATCTTTAATAGCTGAACCCAGAAATTTTTTATAAGATAAAAGCTTGCACTTTTCTCAACATCACTCGGCATCAGGGAAATCCAAATCAAAACCTCAATGAGATACCACCTCACACCAGACAGAATGGCTAAAATTAACAAGTCAGGAAACGACAGATGTTGGCGGGGATGTGGAGAAAGGGGAACCCTCCTACACTGTTGGTGGGAATGCAAGCTGGTGCAGCCCCTCTGGAAAACAGTATGGAGGTTCCTCAAACAGTTGAAAATAGAGCCACCATACGATCCAGCAATTTCACTACTGGGTATTTACCCCAAATATACAAATGTAGGGATTGGAAGGGGTACGTGCACCCCAATGTTTATAGCAGCAATGTCCACAATAGCCAAACTGTGGAAAGAGCCAAGATGTCTATCGACAGATGAATGGATAAAGAAGATGTGGTATATATACACAATGGAATATTATGCAGCCATCAAAAGGAATGAGATCTTGCCATTTGCAACGATGTGGATGGAACTGGAGGGTGTTATGCTGAGTGAAATAAGTCAATCAGAGAAAGACATGTATCATATGACCTCACTGATATGAGGAATTCTTAATCTCAGGAAACAAACTGAGGGTTGCTGGAGTGGTGGGGGGGGTGGCAGGGATGGGGTGGCTGGGTGATAGACATTGGGGAGGGTATGTGCTATGGCGAGTGCTGTGAATTGTGCAAGACTGTTGAATCACAGATCTGTACCTCTGAAACAAATAATGCAATATATGTTAAGAAAAAAAAAAGAAGAAGATAGCAGGAGGGGAAGAATGAAGGGGGGAAATCGGAGGGGGAGACCAACCATGAGAGACGATGGACTCTGAAAAACAAACTGAGGGTTCTAGAGGGGAGGGGGGTGGGGGGATGGGTTAGCCTGGTGATGGGTATTAAAGAGGGCACGTTCTACGTGGAGCACTGGGTGTTATGCACAAACAATGAATCATGGAACACTACATCCAAAACTAATGATGTAATGTATGGTGATTAACATAACAATAAAAAATTTAAAAAAAAAAGCTTGCACTTTTCAAACTTACAGCTTCACTCAATTTTCCACAATAGAAGTTGTAGAATTTTGAATGAATGTGATCCTTTATCATTTAAATTGGAATAAAATTGATATACCATATAATAAACAATGTCAAGATGTTTGTAGTAACTAGTCTAATATTTTCAGTACAGTTAGGAGGTAAGAAAGTGATTTTATTCTTTTTAAATTGTCAGCATTGGGGTGCCTGGGTGGCTCAGTCCTTAAGCGTCTGCCTTCAGCTCAGGTCATGATCCCAGGATCCTGGGATGGAGCCCCGCATCGGGCTCCCTGCTGGGCAGGAAGCCTGCTTCTCCCTCTCCCACTCCCCCTGCTTCTGTTCCCTCTCTTGTTGTGTCTCTCTCTGTCAAATAAATAAAATCTTAAAAAAAAAAATTGCCAGCATCAAG
This sequence comes from Zalophus californianus, assembly GCF_009762305.2. Taxonomy (NCBI): domain Eukaryota; kingdom Metazoa; phylum Chordata; class Mammalia; order Carnivora; family Otariidae; genus Zalophus; species Zalophus californianus. Next base: position 117,263,553 of record NC_045612.1, on the reverse strand, counting down.
ATGCTTGGAAAGATATATTTTTGTCTATAGTGAAAAATATTGTATTTTAACTCTGTTTCTTAATTGGAGGGGTGGTGGATTTTTTCCTCCAGAAGACATTTTGGCAATAACTGGAGACATTTTTGGTTGTCATGAATTGGGGAGGGGTGCTACTGACATCTACTGAGTAGAGGCCAGAGATGTTGGTAAACATCCTGCAAACTTTAGAAACATCATTTAGGCCTTCATCTAGTAACTTTTTTTCTCCTTGTATTTGGGTTAATGGAAGTAACTCACAAAAGGAAGCATAAGAGATATAAGGGAATCAAATGTGTGCGCCTGTGTGTATGTGTAAAATCAATCATAAGATGTTAATATCTTTTGTTCCATATTCTGAAACTATTATTAAAATAAACTAATTTATCTTTTTATTAAGATGGCTAATGAGAAAGAATAATTGCCTTGTTGCTGGAGCACTGGGTGCATATGGGCTGCCAATCCAACAGCCCATGGTTAGTAAGTATAGGCACATTTTTTTTTTAAAGGTTTTATTTATCTATTTGACAGAGAGCGAGCACAAACAGGGCAGAGGGAGAGGGAGAAGCGGGCTCTCCACCAAGCAGGGAGCCAGACTCGGGGCTTGATCCCAGGAGTCTGGGATCATGACCTAAGCTGAAGGCAGCCTCTCAATCACCTGAGCCACCCAGGCATTCCAGTACAGGAACATTTAAAACTCACTGTCGCTGCACGATGTTTCAGCCTTCCATTGCCTTTGTTCTCGTTATCATTAACACCGAAGCCATTCCCACTTGAAATCTTCTCAGCACCCCAGGGCCTATGTCAGGGAATCCAAATTCTTTGGCCTCTAAGATCTGAATCTAACCTGGTTTTTCAGATGCATCTACACCGATGCCTCCCCCATCCCCCTCTGAACTGCTAGTCCCCGCAAGTGGGCCTCATTCCACCTCTGTCCTTTGTGTGTGTTTCTTTTCACACTGCTTTCTTAAGTTCAATATAGTGAATTTTCATTTTTTACCTTTAAACGTCTTAGCCATTGTTCCAGGTCTATCTCAATTATCATCTCCTTTGAGAAACCTTTGTTTTGGGACGCCTGGGTGCCTCAGTCGGTTAAGTATCTGCTTTCTGCTCAGGTCGTGATCTCAGGCTCCTTGCTCAGCGGGGGCCTGCTGCTCCCCCTACTTGTGCTGACAAATAAATAAAATCTTTAAAAAGGAGAAAGAGAGAAACCTTTCTTTTGTTTTGTTTTTGTTACAGGTTTTAATTTGTTATTACTTGTTTTACACTTGTCCAATCCACTAACTTTTTATTCTCTCCTTCTCCTGGGTTCCCATAGCATTTTGTTCACATTTGTATATGCATCTATTGCCAACATGATTTACTTTTGTGTCCTACAAATTTTAAGTTTCTGGGGAGTAAGGGCTATATTTGGTTTAATTTTGCATTTCTCATGGCCCATGAGTATTTGATAAGAGAACTGAATTTACTTATTTGAATCATAAACTGACATTTGAAGAAGCTCAAGAATGCAGAAATAAAAAGTCATGAGGTACACTGCAATTTTTTTTTTTTTTTTGCATTCCTAGTCAGAGAAAAGCAACTTCTAGTATCTGCTAAAGAAGGGACACTGGGCTTTGGAACATTTTTGTCTCCACTTCCATACCTCTGCCCTTTTTAAGATGAAAAGAAATCTGAAGCTACAGCATTCGGAAGGCTCATCAAATTTTGTAGGTTAATCAACAGCCATAACCATTACAAACTTAGTCTTTTTATTCACAGGGTAACATTTTTCTAGTTCAGAGAAAGTTAATCACTACTGCATAGAAATAAAGATTAATTTAGACAAGCTGAGTGAGTGTAATTCTGCCAACTTTATATTCTTAAATTAAAAACTTAAAGGACAGAGAGTATGTGCTATGGTGAGCGCTGTAAATTTTATAAGACTGATGAATCACAGACCTGTATCCCTGAAACAAATAATACATTATATGTTAATTTAAAAAATTAATTAAAAAATTTTAGTGCAAAAAAAAGAATTTAAAGGACAGTTTCTTAAATGGAATGCATGTGTGCTTGTGTGTCTCATCTCGTGCATGAAGGCCAACACATTAGGGGTGCCTGGGTGGCTCAGTACCAACACATTAGGGGTGCCTGGGTGGCTCAGTACCATCACATTAGGGGCGCCTTCGGCTCAGGTCATGATCCCAGCATCCTGGGATCAAGCCCCGCATCAGACTCCCTCTCCCACTCCCCCGGCTTGTGTTCCCTCTCTCGCTATGTCTCTCTGTGTCAAATAAATAAAATCTTTAAAAAAAAAAAAAAAGACCAACACATTAAAATGAGTCTCAGGTAGTAAAAGCAAGATCTTACTGATATTTCTTCTTAGATGTAACTCTTTCCAATGTTGTTTGGGTGTTATATTAAGAGTTTTCTCATGGTTTAGGCAAGTTATAATTTTTTCCAAAATTATTACGGCCATACTCTATGGAGCAGTATTTTCCACCTTCTATTTGGCGAACAGTTAGTGGCACCCAGTCACATTTAGCCCTGACTATAGCTACTTATTTTGCCAACCTATATAAAAAGGTGGAGGGGCCCACTGGGCCATGTACCTTTCAGGTTAGATGCTCTCATTTTCCTAACAGAATCTTAAAATACCCTCATTCTAATGGATATACAAATCATATGAATTAATCAACATATCAAAGTTTCTGCCCTTAAATTATGACCAGCAACAATGATTCTGACCCTTCTACTGTCTGAAAATCCTCAACAGCTTATAGTAAGAACTGTTGTTTGTGAGGACTGCCTTAAAGGCATGCATGCAATACCTCTATCACTACAAATCAGAGATGCTAGATAGGTTGTTGCAGCCACTCATCCATCCTGGGCCCACAACAAACATTGTTTATCTACTACAGAACTTTTTCCTTTTCAGTGTGGACTCAACCACAAAGCTTCCCAACAGTTACTCAGTCAATTGACAAGTTGAAACTTATTTGCCATCATGGGGAATAATGATCTAAATGCTGCCCTGAATAAAGCCATACCACCGAAGGCCTGTGATCTCAAACGAACAAAAAAGTTTGGGTGGTTCATAGGATTGATTCAATACTTTGGGATCGTTGGCAACAGAATACATTGAGGGGATCTATATAAAAGTCCTTTTGGCACTTGTCTCCTACTTAATTCCCAGTGTCATCAAGATGAGGAATCAGGACTTCCCTTGGGACTAAAAATCAAGAAAACCTGCTTCTCAAAAACAACAAAAAACTAAACAAACGGATGGACCTGGAGGGCATTATGCCAAGTGAAATAAGTCAGACAAAGAAAGACAAATAACATAAGATCTCACTTACATATGAAATCTAAAAAACAAAAACAAAAAACTGAACTCATACACGTAACAGATTGTTGGTTGTCTAAGGCAGGGAATGGGGGAAGGGCAAAATGGGTGAAGAAGGTCAAAAGGTACAAACTTCCAGTTATAAAATAAGTCATGGGATGTAATGTACATAATGGTAACTATAATTAATAATACTGTATTCTATATTTGAAATTTGCTAAGAGTAAATCTTAAAAAGTTCTCATCACAGGAAAAAATTATAGCTATGTATGGTGTTGGATATTTATTGTGATCGTTTCACAATACAAATACTAAATCATTATGTTGTATACTTGAAACTAATATGTCAATTATACCTCAATTAAAAAGAGAGACCAGCACTTACCAAGCCCTTTTCTACCTATTCCAACCCCCTTACCACACCTTACTTTTCTCATCAATTCTTGTCTCAGCCAAACCCAGGTTGGAAAACTTCAGGCTGTAAGGTCCTTGAGATTTGTCTTGTCACTGGAACTTAGTACTCCATAAATACAATTTAAATGAATGAATAACTGAAAGGCTAATGGTCAGTGCCCTTCCCCCAGAAGTGCCCCGTTCAGAGATTTCTGGACAGGAAAAAAAAAGTGGTAACCCCCTTCACTTTTTTCTTGTGGACGCAGAATTATAAACGGAGGGAGTAAACCTCTTTTCTTTAATCCCAGAACAGGGGGTCTACAGATGTCTAAGTGTTGTGTTGTCCGGACAGGCTCTAGACAGCAGGAGGGTACTAGGTGCTTAGAAAAAGTCTTCTGAAGAGGTCAGGAGGTAGAAGAATGTGCTTATTACTCCGTGCATCTGCCTAGCATTTAAGGTTGGCTGAAGGACTCATAAGAACACAGTCCCAGTCAGTGCCCAGTTATGTTTCCTATCCGGTTTCTGCTCGTGGAGTTGTGGTGTCTGGAACTGGAAAGAAATATGGATAAAGTCTATTTTTAGACGAGTATCAGGAATCCAAAGTCTCCTTCCACTTTATAAATGCCACTGACGTCTAGCTCTGAGGCGTGGGCGGCTTTCTCCGGAAACACAAAGGGCCCGGCCCGCTCCCGAGCAACTTCCCAGTACCGAGTTCCGCCAGCAGAGGGAGAGCATGACGCGTACACTGGTGAGAGCGGACCCAAAAGTGGGAGTCCTGAGAACCCAGGGAGTGGCCATGACGGAACGCCAGAAAATGCTCAAACGGGCTTGAGCGTGGCCAATGCAGATCGTAGGGTCGTGCCGTGTGGCGCTGGGATTGGCCATGACGTAGGACCCTGCGGAAAGCAGGGAAGGAACGTGACCCGGCGTGAGGGGCGGGGCCTGGACACCGTGGGAAGGAACGCCTGCGACGTTCTAGGCGGGAAGGGCGTGGCCTAGGCATAGCCCAGGGGCGTAACCTGAGAAAGCTGGACTTAGTGCGTGAAGGGCGTGGCGTGGCCGCTACAAGGGCACGACAAAGCTGGTCGAGACAGCGGAAGAGGTGAGCGCAGGCAAAGGGCAGAGGAATTGCCAGAGTGGAAAGGAGGGACGTAGACACAAGGGAGGGATATGGGGTCAGAGGAATGAGCGTGATCCAGGGGATAACAGGGATGTGAAAAAGACCTGTGGAAAGGCGGGGCCTCAGAGTAGCATCCGGGACACAAATTACGTTAGAGGAAGAAGGGCCGTGGTGTAGGCGGAGCGCGAGGGCGTGACGCATACGTGAGGGCGTGGCGAAGATGGTCCGGCTCGAAGGAGGGGTGACCCAGGCGGAAGGCAGAGGCGGGACCAAGTTAGTGCGCAGGCGCGTGGTTGCGGCTGCAGGCTCCGAGCGACGGCAGCAGAGGTGTAGCCGGGGCAGAGACGGGGTGCGGACCCAGGCTCTGGGTGGACGGAGAGAGATTCGGGCTCCGACGCGGTGAGTAAGCCCAAGATGGGACACTGTTTTGTCGGAGACTTGGGCTGGGGCGACGGGGACGTGATGTGCTTAAGCGAGATGACGTACCCGGCATGAGGGGCGGGGCGAGGCGTAACGGGACGTAGCCAAGATGGCCGCGCGCATGAGTCTCTCCCGGTTATGGAGCGGAGGGGTCCGCGCTCAGGGAAACATTCGGGTAAGGTCGGGCGGTGACTGGAGCATGAGGAGTAGGGGGGTACGCGTAGCCCTTTCAGAGAGGACAGATACCGTTCTGCTCATGACCACGCTGTGCGATGGGCCCGGGAGCTGGGGCGGTTCCGCGAGGATGGCCGCAGTGTCGGCCGGGCTTTTCTGTAGAATGAAGACGAAGAGGCAGGGAATCGCTTTTTCCCTACTCTATCCCTTTTACTCCACTGTGTGGGTCACCAGACAGCTACATCTCCTTAGGGTCTTGTCCATTTAACGGTAGAATAGCTGTCTCAGAGACTTGGGGAGGTGGGGGAATTGCAGTTGCAGAAACCGAGGCGCAGCAGGCTGGGACTCACTCACATCTGCATTGTTGCTCTTCCCCCACTGACCATGCCAAAAGCTATGGATAGATTCACAACCACCCCCAGGGCAGGGGATCAGCAGCATAACTCTGTCCTGTGGACGTATCTGAGTTTTCTCTGTTCAGTTATTTCCTTTTTCATTTGTGCTCTGCCCCAGATCTGGAGGGAAAGAACCCACAAAATATGAACGTTGTTGGTAGCCCTGCTTCTTTGTGGCATGAGTTAAAAGCTACTGTTTGGAGGCAGCCGAAAACTCGTTATTATCAGTGTAATTCCTTCTCATTTATTTTTGCTGATAAAGCTTGAAAATTGTGGGATGATAACGAAGATGTGTACACTTTAATTTGGGTGGAATTAATTTCCTGTCAGCCCCCTGAAAGTCACATTATTTTCTGCTTTCCCTTCGTCCTTTACTGCGAATCTGGCCGTCTCCACTCTATTGAAAAGTCTTCTGGAATAAGGAGAGAAGTCTGATATCTCTGGTGAGAGAAACTGCCCCACACTCTACCCAAAACCTGCTCCTGCACGTCCCTGAGAACTGTCACTGTTCTCAGCCTGCTTTGGAGTTTACAGTGAACCAAAGTTCACCACACCCACCCTCCCTTCTGAGTCTTGGTAAAGAGCTGCACTATTCTTGAATATTTTGGGAACAAAAATATTCTTTTTAGCCTCATGGCCTCTGCTGAGCACCATAGCTGCCCTGGCAACTATCTGCTAGACTTTTCCTCTCGCTGTCCCCTTGGGCCTCAAATCCATAGGATTAGCAGGAAGACTGCCCTCTTTCCCTTCCCACCTGCTCCTTTTGCCGGCTTGTTTCTCTCTTCAGGCATTCATCCTCATTCTACCACCAGCATCATCCAGCCATAAAATCACGGGGCCTTCTTCAGCAACTACTTCCCTTCTCTGTCCTCCAGTTGAGTGCCAAATCCTACGTTTTTTTACCAAAATGGCAATCTCCTGAATACAAAGAACTTTGGTCCATCGCTACTGTCACTCTCTGGTTCAGTGTTTCATATTGTCTCACTTGGATTACTGGAATTTCATTTAAAACTCATATGCCCAAATCTGAGCTACTGATGTCCCACCCAAAACCTGTTCTGCACACTGTGGTCCTAATCTCAGTTCATGACAACGCCATCTTTCCAGATTAGGCCAAGAATCTTCTAGCCATCCTTAACTCCTTTCTTTCACATCTTATGGGCAGTCTCTCCAAGATGTAGCCAACGCCCAACCCCTTCTCACCACTTCCACCATGACATCTTTTCTTCCACAACCCTGGATTATCCTGAATGATCTCCCTGCTGCTTTCTTGCTTCCCATCCCAGTTGATTTTCAGTAGGGCAGCCTGAGTGATCTTTTAAGACTATAAATCAGTTGGTGTCCCTCCTGTGCTGCCAAAACTCCATTGTGCCCCCATTTCGCTTAGAGCAGTGGTTTCCAATCAGAGGTGATTCCCCTTTTCCAAGGCACATCTCCGGCATCTGGAGACATTTTTGGTTGTCACAGTTAGAGGGAGGTGCCATGGGCATCTAATGGGTAGAGGCCAGGGATGCTGCTAAACATCCTACAGCGTATAGGACAGCCCCCAAACTGAGTTATCTGGTCAAATGCCAATAATGTCAAGGTTGAGGAACCCTGAGTTGGAGAAAAAAGCTTTACAAAGTAGCCTAGAAATCTACATGATCTGGCATCCATGATCTCTCCACCTTCTCCCCTACTACCCTGCTCCTAGTGCGTTCTATTCCTGCCATGCTGGCCTCCTTACTATCCCCTTGTATGTGCCAGACATGCTCCCACCTCAGGGTCTTTGCACAGGCAGTTCCCTCTTCCTGGGCAATACCCTTCCTCCTGCTAGTCCTATTACTAATTCCTTCATTTCCTTCAATCTTTTGCTCAAATCTCACCTTCTCAGTAAGGCCTCCTTTGAGCAACTTACTTTAAATGCAACACTCCTTTCCCAGTGGCACTCCAGATTTACTTATCCTGCTCTGCTTTTCACTGAGTATATTTTAATTTAATTGTCTGTACAACTGACTTACGTATTACACTGCTGTTTATTGTCTGTCTCCCCCTACTAGAACGTAAGTTTCACAAGGGCAGGGACTTTGTTTTATTCCCCCAATGATCCTAGAACAGTGTCTGGCGTTTAATAGATGTTTGGTTGCTATCCTGATGAATGAAAGGATAAAAGAGTGATGGATTGAATGAAGGATGGTTGAAGGAATCTCCTTGTCACTGACCTTTCCGGCTCCACTCTGCCCACTGCATTCCATCCTGTGCTTTGCACACGGAGTCATCGGAAACTGTCCTGTATGTACGGAATAATACCTAAGGGTCTTCCAGTCTCTTGGAAATGGATATTTTTCAAGTTAGTCTCAAATCCCCATCCAGCTCCACCTTCAACTGTGTCACCTGCATCTCTTGGCCAGATTGACACATAGAATTAACCATCCCAAGTAGAAAGGCCTGGAACAGATTCTCCCTCACAGCCCTCACAAAGAACGAACCCTACTAACTCCTTGATCTCGGACTTCCAGCCTCCAGGACTGTGAGACGATAAATTCTGTTGTAAAATTTCTGTTGTTTAAGCCACCCAGGTCGTGGTTCTTTGTTACAAACTAATACACTGGCCCTAAGACCCCACGTAGGGATTTAGGCCTGGAGGCGAGGCACCTATATGGGATTCTAAACTTTATACTAGACCCCTTTAAAGTGGTGGCCGTGTGTCATGGACTGAATGTTTCTGCTCTCCCTACCCCCATCCATATGTTGAAGCCCTAATACCCAATGGAACGGTATTAGGAGATGGAACCTTGTGAAATAATTACGGTTTGATTAGGTCATGAGGGTTGTCTTCCATGATGGGATTAGTATCCTTAGAAGAAAAAGGAGAGTCCAGAGCTTGCTGTCTGTTCCTAACATGAAGGCATAGTGAGAAGGTAGCTGTGTGCAAGCTATGATGTAGATGACCAGGAACCAATTGGCTAGAAAATTGGTCTTGGATTTCTAGCCTTTAAAACTGTGGGAAATAAGTGTCTGTTGTTTAAGCCATTCAGTCTGTGGTATTTTGGTCTACAGCCCAAGCTGGCTAACACGCTGTGCATTTTCACTCACTGCCTTGAGAGTGTTCATTGGCAAAGTGATGCATACAACAGAGTGTGTGGCAGCAGGTTGCAAGACTGGCTGTTTGCCACAGTTCACTTTACAATATTTGTCCAGACACATGGCTTATTGCTGGTTATAAAGGGATCTGCCTGGAGCCCGCATTTGTTCCTTTCAAGGCAGCAATAGGAAGTAACTCTGCTTCCTGCTTTTACTGGACACAGCTCAGGTGTGATTTTTTTTTGTTCTCTCCTTTCCCTTGGGTGTAGCCTTCTCCTCTCTAGCTCCGATCTAGTGGGGTCAAGGGCAGCAGTACAGGGGAGAAGAGCTCTTTCACAGCCAATTAAAAGCAGTGAAGTACATGAAGAGAGGGAAGGGTGAAATGAGAACATTTGCCTCTTTGCTTAGCATTGGTAGGGATCCGCCACCATTGCCAGACTTCTGAGTGCCTCCTTGAGCAGGCTTAAGGAATAATAGACCACTGGCTACCTCATTTCAGAATCTATGTCCTTTTTTCCCTTAATTTTTTATTTTGGCAAACTTCAAATTTGAACAAGCAGTGGAAATACTATAATAAAACCACCTATGTACCCAACACTTTATTTCTTTTTGTGACTTTGGGCCCCTCTCCTCCCCGCCACCATTGCCAGACTTTTGAGTGCCCTCTGATAGGCCAAAGGCAGAATCTGAGGAGTCGCGGATGGTTTTCCTTGCCATATGATGTGCATTTCCAGAGGCTCCAAGGGGGAGAGATTCATTGCACACCTGGAAGGTGGAGTTCATGCCTTGTTCCACTTTGCATCCCAGCAGCCAACATGGTTCCTGGAACAAAGGAAATGACCATAACTGTTGAAATGCAAACGTTTAGTGGCAGAATTCCCATCCCTGTGAGACTAGCTTCGATTTGTCTCTGGACATGGTCCTCCTTCAGATGGGCAGAGCTTCGGGGGTCCTTCAGATCTTATCGGTAGGGATACGAGGCCCTCCTCTTAAACGGCAAGCATTTAAAAGTGTTTCAGAAGTATAGATAACCACACAACGGGGTGATGGCGGCATCTAGGAAAAGCCCTTCCTACTGTGCAAGAACATGCCGGCAGTCACTTCACAGTGTGCGGTTCTTGGAATCGGGATCAACATCTCCCTCACCAAGGAAGTGTGCCCAGGTCACCGAGCTGCCCTCGCGGGCCAGGCACCGTGTCCCTGAGAGATGCAGCTGTGCCAGAGACAGACAGGGTCCTTACCGCCGCGGGGCTCGTGGCTGGGGAGGTGGCGTCCTAAAGTCCATTCTCGATGAGGTGTGCAACTGCACGCAGCACCGCGAGGGAGACGAGGGCGCCAGGCTCACCCGGTGAGCGCAGGGTCAGGGGAGGCTTCTGGGAGGTGGTGCAGGAGAGGAAGGCCTGCGGAGAGGGGAGGAATTGACCAGGCGGCGGGTGGAGGAGGAGCATCTGCACCAGCCCTGAGGCGGGAGGGAGCTTCTTCGGGAGCGAGCGGGAAGAACCCGAGTCCACGGGGCTGGTGTGCAGGCAGGAGTGGGAAGTGGACGGCACAGCAGAAGAGTCTGTCCTCCTGGGGTAGCCAGTGAGTTTCCGGAAGAGGAGCGGATTAACCACCGACTCATCCCCCCCTCCTCCCCTCCCCCTCCCCACCCCCAGCCCTGCCATGTGTACTCATAGTCTGAATGCTGTGGTCCTGCTTACAGGTTTCCACTTGATGGGCAGTCTCCGTTGTTTATAGCTTTGCCTCCTCTGTCCTCCTGCCTCTAGGTTATTAGGTTCCTGCAAGTTATTTGGGGCCCGGTCAAGATTTCAAGCTAAACATGGTGGCGATGAGTAGCCTGAGGGTCATTCTTCAAGCCTCTCCATGCAAGTCACTGTGGAGAAGATTGCAGACCGCCAGGTTCGTGCCAGCGAGGCCCTGCAGCCTCTACACCTGCACGTACAAAAGCCGGAACCGAGCCTGTGAGTACACTGCTGCCTTAAAGAGAGCGGAGGTGGGGGTGCCTGGGGGGCACGGTCGCTTAAGCGGCCGACTCTCGGTTTCGGCTCAGGTTGTGGTCTCAGGGTCACGAGATCGAGCCCCGCGTCGGGCTCCACACTCAGCTTCAAGTCTGTTTGAGATTCTCTCTCCCCCTCCCTCTGCCCTCTCCCCCCCCACCTCCCCCGCTGGCCCATGCTCTCTCTCTCAAATAAATAAATGAAACTTTTGAAAAAAAGAGAGAGTGAGAGGCTTGGTGTTGCATGACAATGACGTGTGTCCTGTGTTTATCCATACGGGTGTCGGTGGCATTGCAGAGTGGGATTATGTATGTGCCTTTAGAATGTGAGAATAACCACTTGTTTCTTTGTCTTCTAAAATAAATGTGGAAAATTCTTTTCCCCCAGGTTTATTGACATAGAATTGCCACCTAACATTGTGTAGGTCGAGGTGTGCCATGTGCTGATTTGATACACATATATATTGCAAAATGATTTCCATGATAGGTTTGGAAAGTTCTTTTCTTGACTAATTTTAACATGTTAAAATGATGTCGTGTCGGTGGTGCCTGGGTGGCTCAGTCGTTAAGCGTCTGCCTTCGCCTCAGGTCATGATCCCGGGGTCCTGGGATCGAGCCCCGAGTCAGGCTCCCTGCTCTGCGGGAGGCCTGCTTCTCCCTCTCCCACTCCCCCCTGCTTGTGTTCTCTCTCGCGCTGTGTCTCCCTCTGTCAAATAAATAAAAACAAAATCTTAAAAAAAATAAGTAAGATGATGTCATGCAGAAATAGGATAAGAGAGGTGTCCCAGTTTCAAATACTCTGGAACCTGTTCTGTATCGTTCTTGTTAGCAGCAGTCTTCTTACTGACACTGATCCCCAGACTGCGAATTATTTCTGTGAGTCTTTAACGTTCTGGAAGTTGCATGTTAATGTGTGTAAGCAGGTCGGTAGCTTCACGCTCTGGAATATCCTTTCTCAAGTCACAAATGGCAGCGTTCATTCCAGTTGACCAGCTTACCGGTGTGTGCTCTGCCGTAGACGCAGCATATCAAGCGAGGCGGCAGATGGCCTTTCCTGAACGCTTTCGCATCTCGTTCCCCTCCTGAAATACCAGTTCCCTGCCCCATCCCTATGGAGCAGGGATTGTGCACCGAGGTACTGCTGACAAGAGGGATGGGTCATTCTGTGTTGTTGTGGGTGCAGTGTACACTGTGGGGTGATTAGCAGCATCCCTGCCAAATACCCATTAGATGACAGTTGTATCCCCACCCAGTTGTAACAACCAAAAATATCAGCAGACATTACCAAATGAGCTCTGGGGGCACAAAACTGCCCCTGCTTAAGAATCAGTGGGACGGGGGCGCCTGGGTGGCTCAGTCGGTTAAGCGTTTGCCTTCGGCTCAGGTCTTGATCCCAGGGTCCTGGGATTGAGTCCCACATGGGGCTCCCTGCTCCGCGGGGAGTCTGCTTCTCCCTCTCCCTCTCCCTCTGCCTGCCACTCCCTCTGCTTGTGCTCTCTCTCCCTCTGTCTCTCTCTTTCTGACAAATAAATAAATATATATATATCTTTAAAACAAAAGAATCAGTGCGACGATAGGAGAGAATAATGTATTTATTTGTGGAGAGATGAGTTTGAATTTGTGGAGAGGTAAAATGGCTAAGTATGTTGTTAAAGAGGAATTTTTCGTATTTTCTGTTATTTTAAAGGAATTGACAGAATTTTCACGTGTTGCCTTCCTTCTGGGTCTAGGTTTCTCCACTTTTTCTCTTTGGGTTTACTCTCTTTTGATATCATATGCACGTAATAAAGAAAGAAGGTAAGAAAGGAATGCTTTTAAATTAGTAGTGCTAACCTAGCTACATCCAAGGATTTGGAACTGCTCCATAAATACATTTCTATTCCATATTTACTTTGTTTCCTCCAACAATGACAGTGTTCTCATTCAAGTGAACTGGTTGGAGTCATAACAGATTTCTGGTTGCTGGGTGTGGCTTCCTACCAACAGACCCACATCCTACCAGGACTGGCTTATTCTCAACACTGGCATTTTGTGGTCTGAGGCTTAAAATGGAAAAAATTAGTCATGTTCATGTAGTTACTAAAGTTTTACTTTTTTTAACAGAGAGTTGAAAGTTAAAGGTCTAAAATCCAACATACGAATGTCTTTAGGATGGTTTGTTTCTTCTAGGGCTGACTAAAACAAAAAGTGGTGGCTTGGGGAGATGTGGGCTTTCCGTGATTAATTTGTCACATCAGATGTTCTTGTTTTTAAGTTACTAAGAAAAAAAGGTAACAGACATGATTTGATTTGGCTTTTGGCATATTGCACCACCCCTCCCTTTTTGCAGGGGAGAATATTACAGTCTCTGCTGCCCTGAGCCACTGAGCATGTCGTGTTCCTAAATCCCAGACCCTCCACTGATCAGTTGTAAAAACAATACACGTTGTATCTGGCAACTTAAAACTCCAGCAGGAGGCCCGTTGTCTACTTGTGTGACAGAATGACCCAAGATCATTGAGGGTTAGAAAAGATAACATGGAAAGTCCTTAGCTGGTGCCTGCCACACAGTGAGGACTGTGTTGGCACGTTACTTCGAGTACTAGGATTATCGTCATCACCGTCTTTATCTAATCATCACAGGCTCAGTGCCTCCCTCAGATGTTTGTGTGGCCATTGTTAAGATTGGGTTAAGCAGAATGAGGAGTAAAGGAAGGAGGAGGATATGGCCGATTCAGAAAGCAGCATTTCCCTAGAGCCTGTCTGTGCTTTGTGCTTCACCTTCACTCCTCTCCCCCCCGCCCCCAGGGAATCATTGGCTGTCCACGCACATTGCTGTTTGCTCTTATCTCAAGGAGCAGACGGTAAATGTTGACAGTCCGACATCTATTACCTAAGGTGCAAATAAAATCAGTTTCGCTTAGTGTATCATCTAGTGAAGTTTAGCCTAATTGTCACATGAAAAAAAAATACTAGGCAGAGATCTTAGAGCAGAAAAAAATAAATTCAATAGTGTTAATTTTTAATTTAATGAAATATAAAGAGTATCAACTAGAATGAAGATGGTACAGATTTGTTGTTATTCCAATGATAATCTTAACGATCTCCCTGCTTTGAGAAGGAAAACAAACTTTTTTTTTTTTCTTTTTAGGACAACGTGGAATAGAATGGCACTGTATAAAATCTAGCCACTGGCCCCATGTGTGTATTTTCACATAAATGTCAATTTATTATAATTTTATGGGCACAAGTTGCTAGCACTCACCATATTGAAAATTTCCATCATCGGAGAAAGTTCTGTTTGACAGGACTGGTCTGTATCATAACTGTATTAGTAAATTGTTCTATTATTTCTCCTGTTAACTTTGATGAACACAAAGGCTGGACAACAATAGTATTAAGAAGCTTGTTGTTTGTGTTGGGCGCCTGGGTGGCTCAGTCGTTAAGCATCTGCCTTGCCTTCGGCTCGGGTCGTGGTCCCAGGGTCCTGGGGTCAAATCTCTAGAGACAGCGAGAGAGGGAACACAAGCAGGGGGAGTGGGAGAGGGAGAAGCAGGCTTCCCGCTGAGCAGGGAGCCCCAATGTGGGGCTTGATCCCAGGACCCTGGGACCACGACCCGAGCCGAAGGCAGACGCTTAACGACTGAGCCACCCAGGCGCCCCCGTAAATAAAAAAATCTTTAAAAAAAAAAAAAAAGAAAAGAAAACTTGTTTCGCAATGTCTTCACAGAGAATTTTATTAATCCCTAGATAAAACAAACTGGGATACCCCGACTATGTTGTCTTCCATTAACTCATGAATAATCCTGAGAAACAAAGGACTGGTTAAGAACCCCTTGAAATTATGTTAATAGCCTCAGGGGTGCCAGTCGCTATAAGGAGCTAACACTTAGCCCTCAACACATGACCCCCAGGAACTGTGGGCTTTAGTCTCCTGTGCTGATAAATGCATGTGTATGCTGTAAGCTACCTGGGCTCAGCATCAAGGTGCATCTAACAGCCCTCATGCTCTGAGAAGACAGTTTGTGATTCTGAGATCATCCTTAACGTTTTGTCATTTGGGAGGGGGCTGTCCCTTTGTGTCACGTCCCTGTGCTGAGCCCCAGGCCTACTAGGGTGGTCTTCAGTTCCATGAGGAAATCGCACGTCTCGAGAAAAAGGACGGTAACAGGGCAAGGCGCGGGAGGAAAAGCCAATGAGGGTGTAGAACAACAGTGTCCATTGGAAAAATAACGTGAGCCACCAATATGAGCCATATAGGCGATTCTGTGTTTTCCAACAACCACATTTAAAAAAGAACAAATAGCATGTCAATTACATCTCAGTAAAACTGAAGGAAAAACAAACAAAATTGTTCATTTACGAAATACTATACAGGAAATATATAGATGAAATATAGTATACAGATGAAATTAATTTTACTAATATATTTTACACAGTATATCCAAAATATTAATCACTTTTTTAAAAGATTTTATTTATTTATTTGACAGAGAGAGAGGGAACTCCAGCAGGGGGAGTGGGAGAGGGAGAAGCAGCAGGCTTCCCGCCGAACAGGGAGCCCGATGCAGGGCTCGATCCCAGGACCCCGGGATCATGACCTGAGCCGAAGGCAGACGCCTGACGATTGAGCCACCTAGGTGCCCCCAAAATATTACCACTTTAACCTGTAATTGGTGTAAAAAGTATTGAGATAGTTTACATTCTTTATTTTGTACTAAGTCTTGAAAGCGTGTAGGTGTTTTACACATTTATAGCAGATATCACTTGGAATGACCAAGGAGAATAGAATGGCAAAACCAGAGTTTGGGAAGAATGAGGAGCCAGGAAATTTAGGTGGCTGAGGTGGGTTCCTGATAGGAAAACCTTGGCACTGGACACAAATTAGGACTTGACATAGAGACTTTAACGCAGGAACAACGTGATGAGTGGTAATTTAGGAAAACTGGTGAATGACAAAACATGGTAAAGGGTATTAAGACCAAGAGGCATGGTATGAAGTCCAGGGTATAGGGCCCTGAACTGGGCTGCTGGTTATGGGCAAGGCAAGAGATAAGCCTGAAAGATCCTTAAAGAAAATATAATGTGATCAGTAAAGTAATAGGCATAGAGATGGAAAGAAGACTGGAACCTTCCCAGCAGTGCTCTTCATCTTATATGTTCAGTGAACAGGCAGTGATTAAAAGCCACTTCAGTTCTTCTTGGGGCTTATCCAACCCTGGGAGAGGCAGATAATTAAGCATGTATGCATAGAATTATTACGCCTGTGTGACAAATGTTTTGAAGAAAACAATGTTAGGATTTTTTTTAAAGGGGGGGATCATATAATAAGAGGGTAGTCAGAAAGGTGAGGAGGTGACACTTTTGCCGAAGAGGTGACAAGCCAATAATAGGAGCCAGCCCTGAGCTGAATGAGGGGAAATTGATTTCTGACGAGGAGGAGCAGGAACTGAGGGGCTAAGACAGGAACGTGCTTTCTCTGTTTCACGAGTTGAAAGAGGGACCCTCCTGAGGCTGGAGACACAGGGTGGTACAAAGACAAAATAAGTCAAAACCAGGACTAGTCCTCCAGATAAGAACTAGAATTGAGCACATTTTCGCTATGGAATCTACAGGTATTTTTGTTGCTCATCAGCAGTATAGGAGTGACAGCCTCGTAATGGGAGTGTGGCTCTGCTCACTGAAACATGGTGGGTTAAGATCACTGTTTCTGTTTATTTCACTTTCCCCATATGAGAAGAACCTGAAAATGAAGGCACTGTTGATCAGAATACTTAATCCTCTTCCTGTTTTGAGGGAAAGTATGAGCAACTACCAAGATATTTCAGTCTGTATTTTGTTAAAGTGGAGGAAGGAGATGGGAGTATTGGAGAGGAAAATTTTTCGTTTACTCTTCAAAGTTCTAACTGGTCTAAGAATTAAATTGACATGAGACAGATCGACAGAAAAGAAATCCCAAAAGTTTAAGTACGTGCATGTGGAGGCTCAATAATACGGTTGTCATCCAAAGAAATGACCAAAGTGGCTAGCGTTTCTACCGTTACAAAGAAACAATAACAACGTGGGGAATTGGCAAGACAAAGAAAACGTATTATTCAGGATCTTCAGTTCGTAAGGAATTCTAAACAGAATTTGGGCTGGAGTAGTAAATTAGTAAAAGGAACAAGGGTTACCTATACAAACTTCTCGGCTCTGAATTTCCTATCTCTGGTGATAAGGTTTGTCTCTTTACCTCCCTGGTGCAGGAAGAGTACCTTTCACATGGGAGATTTATTTCTTGCCTTCTGGAGGCAAAGGGGGTTCCAAGTGTTCTTGCACTGGCTGTTTCTTAAGTGACTTTAATTCGAATTAATAAGCCAAAGTGGCACATTTTGGGGTGGCCTGCCCTTGGCACCCACAGGAAGAAAGAACAAAAGTGTCACTGTATCTCTCACGACAGTTTATCTTGCAAAACAAACCCTTGGGAAAAGCTGGCTTCACTAGGGTGACAGTCACTAAGGGGCCTTGGTCGGGGGATGGTCTGGGTGCCCAGAGGAGGAAGTGGTGGTGGGGGCAAGGAAACCTTCTAGAAGCTGAACTTGTGAATCAAAGGGCATAAATTGATAGGAGCGTTAAGGTCATAAAAGAGCAATGAAGGAAAAGGCCTGCTTCTGTTGGGCTAGTGTTTGCATGGGTGAGAGCAGATTCTGGGCATTTCCTGAATGGAGTGTGGGGGACGAGTCAAGGTGAAAGGAGGGATCGTCTTGGGGATCTGCTTGTTAGTTTCCTTCTTGCCTAGTCCTTACAGGAGACCCTCATGAATTGGGTTTGAAGAGTGTGAGTTGTCAAACCTTCAGCCATAGTCTGAGTATCTTAGAGGGGAAGGAGTTGCAAGGTCTCTTTGTGCCAGGCATGCTTACAACTGAATCAGGGTTGTTTGCCTGTGTTGGAAGGTGGGAGAAGGGTAGTAAAGTTTCCCCCAAACTGAGAAGACACTTTGAGACCGGAACACAAAGCAGGCCACTCCGTACAGTTTACACCGAGTTTTATTCAGAGTAACTTACTGCGGGGTATCAGGCAGGTGACGGCCGATCCAGACGAGACACAGCTATTCTTTGGAAAGTCTGGACCTTGGTCCACAGATTTTATAGAGCGAGGGGACTCTCAGGGGGCGCTGTAGTGAGGTCAGAGGGCTCACATGCATTTCACAGGGTTTGCATGCACCTAATTGACAGCCAACATTGAACAGACCTTGTGGCACTATCTGTGCATCGGGAAGGGGCGAGAGACTGTGTTATCTCTGATAGATTCGTAGGAGACCAAGACGAACCTCTCCACATTCTGGCCTTGGCTGGCATTTCTAAGGTACAAATATTAATCTCTAAGGGGCCCATAACACATAGCCGCAAGACAGGTCAGCGAACAAGATGGAGGGCCAAAGATGGAGTCAGTATTGTCAGCACCCCTACAAGTTACTTTCTAATTTGCATTCCAATTAGATTATTATATTAAAATATCGTACCAGGCAAATGCATTTTCTGTTTTAGGTTTTTGAAACAAAATTCTTGTTTTCAAAGGAACAAGTTCTTTTATACTAAGAAAATCAATAAAAACATTGGGTTTGGATCTCTCCAGAGATAAGATGGTACTGTTTTACAGAAAGAAATAGTTAAAAAAAAAAAAATACCCTGAGTTTGCAGAGACCATGGTTTCTCAACTTACTGACATTTGGGGTCATACAATTCTGTGCATTGTAAGATGTTTAGCTGCATGTCTGGCCTCTATCCACTAGATGTCAGTAGCACTCTCTTCCAGTTGTGACAGCCAAAAATGTCTCTAGACGTTGCCAAATGTCTTCTAGGGGCAGCATCCCTCCTTCTGTTGAGAACGACTGGTCTACTCTCAGGAGAGCCCTCTGTCTCATTTTTAACCCCCGCAAAAAAAACCCATACGGCTAGGATTTTGAATTTATAGATTTTAGCAGCTACCCAAGCAAAACAAATGTCTCCTTTGTAAAGGTCAACCGGAGGCAAGTTTCTGGGCCTTTTTAAAATTTTTCTTAAAGATTTTATTTATTTATTTGAGAGAGAGAGAGAGAGAGAGAGAGAAACAGCATGAGAGGGGAGAGGGTCAGAGGGAGAAGCAGGCTCCCCGCTGAGGCGGGAGCCCGATGTGGGACTCGATCCCAGGAGTCCGGGATCATGACCCGAGCCGAGCTTAACCAACTGGAGCCACCCAGGCGCCCTGGGCCTTTTTTTAAATGAAAAAAGGTGTCTCTGTGAACCTGCCATACAGAGTGGGTTGACTGAATAGCAGCTACCTTATCACTTTCTCAGATCCTTACTCTCATTGTTCGTAGTGGGGTGAGGCTCAGAGGGTCATTGGTAATGATTTATCTCAATTCATGTTTCTTCTGCCTCTCCTACTGCGCTTGGTTCTACCCATCTGGGGTGTTTCTACGGGGCAGAGAACTGGAGCACCCCCAATCATGCATGTCGTCCTATCCCTCATGCATGGATGTCTCATCAGCTCTCTGTTACAGGAAGTCCGCTGAGATTTATCAGACTTCCCACAAACACCTGGTGCTTGATTCTTTGTAGAAAAATCATTATCAGTGATGTGTGGCATCTGTGTGGAGTCCCGGGCTCGAGTCCCGCGTCGGGCTCCCTGCTCGGCGGGAAGCCCGCTTCTCCCTCTCCTACTCCCCCTGCTTGTGTTCCTGCTCTCGCTGTCTCTCTGTAAAATAAATAAAAAAAGAAAAGAAATGACTCCTTCTCCTCGCCAGATTCATCGGTACCTTCCTTCATTTTTCCAAAACCCTGGAGTATTGCCCTCATCTCAATTGGAAGAGTGTAATATCGCATTGTATAAAGAATCCAGAAGTCTTCCAAATCGCAAGCTAAATTACAGACGCATGCCACGCAAGCCTTTATTCCTACTAGCCCGGCAATTAAAAGATTTACAGTGCTTTAGTGAACACTTGCGTTCCAAAAATTGTCCCTCCTCTTCCCCCGTGGCCTTGGTTGAAGAGAAATCCACGACGGAAAGTTTCATTAATTTGTACTTGTATGCGAACCTGGTTGGTGGGTGGGGCTCAGAAGATGATCAATAAAGAAAGGAGACCCGTTTGAGAATCCCCTCCTTCCACGTGGTGCTAGTCTGCACGCATCTTACTGTCCTCAGGAGACTGGGCGGCACCTGGTTTAGGTGAGAGGAGAGGGTAGACCGAGCGGCTCGTGGCTGACAGAGCAGCAGGCTGCCCCTGCGCCAGGCGCTCTCTGAGCCGCCTCTGTCCCCTGCTTCCGTCGGGCCCATGAGCCCCCGGGTGGCTAATTCCTGAGACTTGGATTCCGTCACCTCGACACACGCCAGCACCGGAGTTGCCTGCCGTGTGATCCCGGATAGCGGCGTCTTGACGATGGCCCCGCTGTGCTTTCTCCTAGTGCACCCGCTCTGGGAGACCGTGGACCTGGTCCCGGGGGGCGAGCGCCAGTCGCCCATCAACATCCGGTGGAGGGACAGCGTCTATGATCCTGGCTTAAAACCGCTCACCATCTCTTACGACCCCACCACCTGCCTCCATGTCTGGAATAACGGGTACTCTTTCCTCGTGGAATTTGAAGATTCTGCAGATAAATCAGGTGAGAGCCCGACTGGTGGTCTTGTCTGGAGTTAAGGGACAGCCTCGTGTCAGCCCAGGCCACACCACACCGCATCCACGGGCACGCAGACCGCCTTGGGCAGTGGCATGGGACTCACTGCACTGAGCTTTTCTTTTTTTAATGTGGTAAGATACATGTAACATGGAATTTGTCTTCTTAACCATCTTTAAGGGTACAGTTCCACAGTAAGTCCAGTCACACTGTTGTGCAACCATTCGTCTCCATTACTCTCCATTTTGCAAAACTTAAACTATACCACTTAAACAATAACTCCCCATTTTCCCCTTACCTCAGCTCCTGGCTGTGACCATTTTACCTGTCTGTCTGAATTTGA
The DNA here is from genome assembly GCF_009762305.2 of Zalophus californianus. Taxonomy (NCBI): domain Eukaryota; kingdom Metazoa; phylum Chordata; class Mammalia; order Carnivora; family Otariidae; genus Zalophus; species Zalophus californianus. Next base: position 117,242,695 of record NC_045612.1, on the reverse strand, counting down.
CTACTGGGTACTTCATTTATGTGGAATTGTGTAGTATTTGTCTTTTTATGACTGGCTGATTTCACAGAGCAAAGTGTCAGAGTTCACCCATATTGTAGCAGATGTCAGAATTTCCTTCTAAGACTGAAAAATACTCTTGTATGGATAGACCACATTTTGTTTATCTGTTCACCTGTCTGTGGACACCTGAGTTGCAGCCACCTTTTGGCTATTGTGAATAATGCTGCTATGAACATGGGTGTCCAAGTATCTTCTGAGGTGTTGTTTTCCATTGGTATATACCCCAAAGTGGAATTGCTGCATCATCCTTAGAGTTTTTTGAGTGTATGAACCATGTCCCTTTTCATTTTCGTGCATGTTTCCTTCTGGTATGAGTGGTGTTTTCTATTCATACACACACACACACACACACACACACACACACACACACACACACAGATTGTGTATTTGAAATTTTATTTAAAATTAGATATTTGAATTTATTTTTATTTGAAACCATATATATAGATCATTTGAATTTTATTTGAAATTTGTTTTCTGGTATGTGGAATGTGTGCTAATCTTCCTCTGTTTGCTGATGTTACAAATAGCTTCTATATTAAATAGTAATACTCTTTAGCCAGATTTTAAATGGTAAGATTGCAGTACATTGGAAAGGATAGGCAAGAAAAAGAGACTTTGTATTTTTAGTCACATTTTGTATTTTAGCCAACATGTATGTATTTTGTCAACCATTGATTTATTTATTCGTTCTGTATTTGCTGAGTGCCAGCCATGTGCCAGCCATTGCACCAAGTGCCAGGAATACTAACTAGATTCTTGATCTCCCAGCAAAGTGTAGTGAGAGAAGCATGCAGGAAATTAGAATTATAAAGCCAGTGTGATTTGAGGAAGGGTTTCTAAAAGTGCTGTGGGACCACGGAGGAGGGGATGATGTAGACTGCTCTGAGAAGTCTGTGATGACTTCCCCAAGGACAGGTGTTGATGCAAAATGAACAAACCTAGAATATCTGGGGCGGTGGGGGGGGGGGGGAGTTTTATTCGAGCCCAAGTGAGGACAGCTGCCCAGGATACACAATGTTCACAAAGAAGAGAGTGCTTCCTGTAAAGGTTCATTTGAGGTAGGGTTACATACATTTTATATACATAAGAGGTTACAACATTTTTAAAAAGTTACAAATAATTAGACAAAGAACTTTTCTGGAAGTTGCAGCCCTTAAGTTTCCAGTATATGCAGTGCTATCTGACTTTAACCTCTTGGGAACCAGGGAAGTTTCTTACTTTCTCTTATCTTTTGTGTTCAGAATGCACGTTTTTGGTTATTTTCAACAAAGCAGATACACAGTGTGTGCCCAGGGCAGATGTGGAGGGCATGCTCTGAGGTGTTGCTGAGTCATTTTGACCTTGGCAAGTGTTAAAGCAGAGCTTCCCTGGGACCCCCAGAGCAGGACCCACAGATATTAAAAGTTGAAAATTTCCTTTATCGGGGGACATTTATCTTGGGTATTGAAGGGTGAATTGGAGTTTGTCAAAAGGATTAGAAGGGCATTGGAGACTGAGGGAAAATCATGTGCAAAAGCAGATGTTCAGAAAATGGCCAAAAACAGTGACCAATGCAGAATGTGCATTTTGGGGAGAGACAGGAAGAATGATGATTGTTGCCGCTTAGGAGGGGAGATAGAAGACAGCTTCATCAGTACTGGTTATTTTTATACGACAGTGTGGTAGAGCATGATTTCATTTAATTAATAAGTCATTCGCTTTATTTTTTGAGATTAACCCAATCAGCACAGGTCCACAAGGTCAGATCAATCCAAGTGTGAGACGGTAGGAGCTTAAATGAAGGCTGTAGCAATTGAAGTAGGGAGAAGGCACGTTTTTAAAAAGCATTTCTAAAATAAAAGTGTCATGAGCACACTGTGAAGGCACACACAAGTTGTGTCTTCCCACAATGTCAGCCTTATTCAGTCCTAAAGGAAAGAGCAGGTCCAGGTTCCCAGCTCAGTGACATTTCACCACGTGGTTAACTTGGTTTCTTACCTTTCACACAGAGCAGGACAGAAAACAAACCACACAACAAAGAAGATAACACAGGGGGCAGGAAGTGAAGGAACCAAACACATAATCAGTCTACAGGCGCGTAGTTGAGATAAGGTGTCAGTCCAGGCCAGGTCAGCTCTCGGCACTCACTTCTGATATTCAAGCAGCGGAGGATCTCAGTGCTGTTCAGAGATCCATTGGGCACAGCTTTCAGCAACAGATGCCTTTTGTAAGTGGTTAGACATAGAGGGGTTATGTCTGAGGAGTCTGTTTGCTGCAAAAGCCCTCTCTTTTTAAAGGGATTGAATCAGTCCTGGGCCCCTGCAGACTTCTCTGCTTCTGCTTGTTATAAGTTCTGGGGTGTCATCGGTTGATGCTGCTCTCGGCAATATCTGGTAGCTGCAGTATGCTTAACTGCCTGTATCACCACTTGACATGGGCCCCTGCTTGACATGAGTGCCTCCATCTTGCTCTCTACAAAAAGCAACGGGACTTGGAGATGGACTCCTCTTCAAGTGAGGAGAAAGCGAAATTAACCACATCCTTGAGTCATCTCCCTTGGGAGGCTGGGGGGATGGTGATGCCAGAAAGGTCATGAATGATGGATGGGGAATAATTTGTAGGGAAGTATAGGGAGCACGTAAGGAAATAAAAAAAAAATTTTACAACTTTTCCCCTAATTTAATTTTAAATACTACGTTAAAAATGGAAAGAAACACACTTGGAGTGGTTATCCATCGAAGAAGAATTGTGTCTTCACCTCCTGTTTAATTTCCATAGGGAGAATCTGCTTCTCTCAGGATAAGCATCTTTACTGCTTTTGATGCCAGTGGATTTTGGATTTTCATATTTCCTGCAAATCAAGATGGAAATGAACAAATGTTGATCCCTTACTGAAATGTTATCCTCTTTCCTATATAAATACTTTTTCTCATCAAATAAATCCCTTTATTTCAAAGTAATATTAAGTGCTCCTGCATAAATTTCTTCCTTTTCTTTATTTCTGTCTCATTTTGCATCAGATTGTCATATGCTTTTCCCAGTGGCTTTATTTTGCATGAGGAAACATGTTTAAATATTGTAGGTTGAATAAGGCAGTCGATTTCTTTTGGAGCAATCCTATAGGGTCAGGCATTAATCCTCCTTTTTATCGTGTTTCAGCTGCACTTGGTGCATCATAATACAAGCAAATTTCAAAGCTTTAAGGATGCAACAACTGGAGGAAGATGGTTTAGCTATGATAGGATTTTTTTTTTTTTTTTTTTTTTTTGAGAGAGCATGAGCAGGGGGGAGGAGCAGACTCTGTGCTGAGTGTGGAGTCCAATGCAGGCCTCAGTCTCACAACCCTGAGATCATGACCTGAGCCAAAATTAAGAGTCAGGACACTTTTAACCCACTGAGCCACCCAGGTCCCCCTATGATAGGAATATTTTTAAAGGTAAAAAAAATCTTACCAACTTTAAATGTATACTAGAATCGAAAGATGGAACATTACAATGTTGTTATTTAAGAATATTGGGATCAATACATTGGTAAGATAAGCAATGCTTAAAATACAAGATTGTTAAAAATACATCCCAAATGATATAAAATGGTGCTGTCCAATATGGTATCCATAAGGCATTTGTGGCTTTTAAGCACTTGAAATGTGGCTAGTATAATTGAGGAAATGGATTTTTTATTTTATTATAATTTGAATTTGAATTTAAGAACTAATAGTTCAGTTGTTAGAAAACTTGTAAGAATGTTTAGAACAAGTTGAGTATGTGTATCTATATTTTCAAGTAAAATATGAATCAAATATTTTTGATGAAAATTTAACATCTAATTTGATATGTGTTGTGTGAGTAAAATACACAACAGATTTTTAAGACTGGAAAAAATGGAAACTCAGTAATTTTTCATGTTGATTACATGTTGAGATGGCAATCTTTTCAATGTATTTGGCAAAATAAAATATGTTATCAAAAGTAGTTTCACCTTTTTTAAAACTTCTTAAATGTGGCTCCTAGAAACTTGAAAATTTCCTTTGTGGTTTGCATTACATTTCTATTTTTTGGCACTATTATAAAAGGATGAGGGCAAATAATGGTTAAAATGTGAGATCAGTTAATATATTCTAAATGGCATAAAAAGATAAAGGCAAACAGCTATGGGAAATGATCTGGAAAGGAACTGCTAAAGGAACAGGGCTGCTCTGGGTGCTATGTAACTATGTATTTGCTAAGTGCTTCATTTGTCTTCTCCAGAGGTCTTTGATGACGATACTATCATCTCCGTTTTTCAGATGAAGTGAAGCTCCGTGAAGTTCACTGCTTCCTTGCCAGGTCATACAGCTGACAGCTGGAGAACTGGATGGAAAATCTGCAGACCACACTCTCTGCAGGGTCTCTGAGCTCCTGGAGGCTCAGCAGGTGCAGGCCTCCTGCAAACTCTGGAGGCGGAGTGTTGTCAGGGTGCCCCAGGTTTGTTTTCATCAGGTATGGCAAGACACACAGACATGGGAATGACTGTTGTGAAAGAAAAATTTTATCCTACAGTCCCTAAAGCTGGAAGGCAGGGCCACATGGGGAAGCACCAGGGATGGCCAGGAGGCAGAGGGAAGGAGGAGAAATGGTGGATGAGAGCCTGTTGTGGCCTGGGGGAAGGAGCGCATAAAGTAGTATAAGCGGACTGAAGATTGGCTACTTTGAATAACCTCAGTAGGTTCTGTGGTACAGAGGTTGTCCCTGGTTGTCTGCCACCTGGTCCTGGGGCAGGTAGGGCACAGGGACAGTGTCCCAGCATGTCAGAGCCCGATAAAGGAGCTGCTTGGGCTCTGGATTGGTTGATTTCCTTATGAAGGGCACTCTCTCAGTTGTTTGTTCTCTCTTCGAATTAGCTCACCCTGGGAGGGGCAACCCCCCTAGTGTTGGGAAGCCTCAGATGTCAAAGCATCAAACACAGAAACTGGAATACATGGTTATTAACACTGAGGCTCCAGGAATGAGCCCCTGAGGACGTGGGTGTGCGCTGAGAGCTGGGCCTTACCCACTCCGTCTGGCTGGGACAGCTTTAGCCATCAGTGTCCCTGGAGGCCAAGCAGCAGGGAGGCTGGGGGTGGGGGGGGAGGTGGGAGGCTAACAGAGCAGGGGCACCTTTTCCTGCACACAATGGGCTTCAGCCTGTCCGCAAACCACCTGCCTGTTTGTTTTGTATGTGCTTTCATTCAGTGATGTTTATAACATCCTGAATTCTCAGTTTAAGTGCAGTTTCAGTACTGTAGATTGTTTTTAGGTAATCACCAATTGTCTGATAGGAATTCACATTCTGTAACAATATTAGCATAAGATCTTATTTTAAAAAATATTTTCTCATTTATTGTTCTTTAGCTACACATCATGAAGAGCTACAGAAATTGGTGGACACTGTGCCGTCAATTAAGCATAAGGTAATTTTTTTCCCTACGTCACTTGAAATACATGTTATGTTTAATCTCAGAGTAGAGACAGAAGGCACGTTGCGAGTTGTCGTGAAAGAGCACTTGCCACTTAATATGCGTGTGTTGAGAGCCCCCAGCCCTGGGACACCTTACAGGGGCGGAAGTGGTTCTGTGGGCGCACGCTGACCGCTTTGGTTTTGCTGCCCTGCCCTAGCACTGGGGGACTCGGGAACCCAGTGCTTTCCCCTCCTCTGCTCCTTCTGAGTCCCTGTGGAAACACCCAGAGCAGCCCTGTTGACTCGACCTCCCATCCCACGGGCAGGGAGCAGAGAAGCGTTTGACAGAAACGTGGCTTGGCTGGCTGTAAAGAACAATGACCCAGGGTGCCTGGGTGGCTCAGTCGTTAAGCATCTGCCTTCGGCTCAGGTCATGATCCCAGGGTCCTGGGATCGAGCCCCACATCGGGCTCCCCGGTCCGCAGGAAGCCTGCTTCTCCCCCTCCCACTCTCCCTGCTTGTGTTCCCTCTCTCGCTGTGTCTCTGTCAAATAAACAAAATCTTTAAAACAAACAAACAAACAAAAAAAAAACAATGACCTGTATCCTTCAGAATGGATACCTTTGTCCAGGCCCCAGGACTAACTGTTCATGATTCAGAATCCCGAAGGGGCTGTTCCCTGGAGGTCCGCATCTTCTCTCTCTCTCCCCACCCCTCCCTGTTTATCTCCCTCTTTTCCCTTCCCTCTCTTCTGTCTCCCCTTTTTGTCCAGGAGCCTGGCTCCCCCAAATTTGCATTGTGTTTTCAGAAAGGAGAATTCTGTTGGTTTCTCTTGAAAAAAGGAAATCTCCTTGTTCGTGCACCAGCTACTGCCTGATGCCTCCCAAAGAGTTCAGAGGGGACTACCTGCAGTAAACTTACAGAATGGAGGGAGGAAGTGGTTTGTGCCATGTTCCCGTGGAGGACTATCAGAACTACACTGTTGCCAATTATATCTCAGTTTAAAAAAAAAAAAAATCAGTTATGTCTCAATTTTAATAAAGAGAACCTTGCATAGTTAATCATATATAGAAACAAAGCATGGGCTTGACTCTGTCCTAAGGCACCCGGAGTTACCTGCAATTCCTCTAGACCAATGCTAGTCCCCAGCGCCCCCAAGAATCAATGCCTTGTCATCTAATTCCTGAGTGGTTTTCAGCACCGAATGATAGTTTGGGTGACCTCTTCTCTTGGCCAGGACACCCTTGTGGAATTTGGGTCGTTTGATCCTTCCTGCCTGATGCCTGCCTGCCCAGATTACTGGACCTACTCGGGATCCCTGACTACCCCGCCACTCTCCGAGTCCGTCACCTGGATCATTAAGAAGCAGCCCATAGAGGTTGATCATGATCAGGTATGTTCTTTCCACATTTCTGTCTGAGGAAATCCTAGCCTCCCCATTTAAAACAAAGCTAAGCTCCAACTTTGGCATCAGTTTTTAACATCTCATAATGCTTACGCATTTTTATTAAGATGTGCTAACATCTTATCTCAGTTTGGACATGAATTTGGAGATATGTCAAGTTAACCAGAGACAGGAGTTAAAACATAGAAGAACATAAGCTGTTAGCTTTCATTTTTGACAGTAACATGTTATTTTACTTTATATCCTTTGTGTAGAATCACTATAAAAATTAAGATCTTTAAATGGAAAAAAATGAAGGCTGGAAGTGGATGTGTTCAAACTGGTTTGATACTTATTTATTACTGAAGTACAGTTGACACACAATGTTATATTAGTTTCAGGTGTACAGCATGGTGATTTGACAACTGCATATGTTCTGCTGTGCTCACCCCAAGTGTAGCTCCCATCTGTTACCATACAAGTCTATTACAATCCCATTGACTCTTTTTCCCTGTGCTTTTTACCTTTCATCCCCGTGACTTACTAATTTCAGCACTGGAAGCCTGTACCTCCCACTCTCCTTCATCCATTTTTCTCATCCCCCCCCCATTCCCCTCCCCTTTGGCAACTATCATACAGAGTTTGCTCTCTGTATATGCAAAAGTCCTTAATTTTCTTAGGAGAAACTTACTGTGGAATTTCAAAGGAAAGACAGAACCCAACAATGTCTGTACAGAAATTTTATTCTAAGTCAGAAGTTTTGACTTGGTATTTGTTTTTCAATTAGAAACGAAAGTTTAAGTGGTGGTTACTATGTCAACACACAAAATGTTGTTTAATTCATAAATGAACTAAACTAATAATAATGGCTTTTACTTGTTTAGGAATTTTATTGATTAAAAAATTTTTACAAGAACAAAAGCTTTTAAGTTCTTTTTTATGAAGCCAAGATAACAGTGAAAGCAAAACCCACCAAAGATTGGACACCCCCCCAAAGTAAACACTAAGTCCCAAAAGTAGTATCTCTCAAGAATATTTAGAAAATATTCCACCCCCTAAAAAGTAAACACTAAGCCCCAAAAGTAATATCTCTCAAGAATATTTAGAAAAAAGGAAAGCTGGGGCACGTGGGTGGCTCAGTCGGTTAAGCGTCTGCCTTCGGCTCAAGTCATGATCTCAGGGTCCTGGGATCGAGCCCCGCATCGGGCTCCCTGCTCCGCGGGAAGCCTGCTTCTCCCTCTCCCACTCCCCCTGCTTGTGTTCCTGTTCTCACTAACTCTGTCAAATAAATAAATAAAAATCTTTAAAAAGAAAAAAGGAAAGCTAAATAAAATACTAGAATCTACCAGTACATCACATAGGATTTTTTCTAGTAGGATTTGTCCATGTAGAATTTTTGTTAGTAATGTAAGGATCATTCAATATTAGGAATGATATAGTTACGATTAATAGGCTTCATCCCATCAGGGGATGGAAAGGGAAAACTAATATTTTCATTTTCATAAATTCCTAAAATATATTTCACAAAATTCATAATATATTTTTTAAAGCCACCCAGGCACCCCATTTTTGTAAAATTTTTTAATAGAATTAAATGAGAATTCCCTGAGTTGATAAAGTAGACTGACCAATCTCGGCTCAGGAGTAAAGAGTATGACTAAAATGGAAAGGATATCTAGTAACTGCACTATAATTAGCATATTAAATTTTAAATTGACTAAATTCTGGTAGCAGTCAATAAAGTTAGACAAAAAAAGATAAATGAGAGAGACATTAGTGGAGTACCATACTGATTTATAGACATGAATTCTTTTGACATGTAAATCACAGGATAGAACGGAAGAGAGAACCCTACAATGGAAACTAATAAACTAAAATACCTTGGAATGAACTTAAAATGTTAAAAAGGAAACTGTCAGATGTTCCTAAGGGACACAAAACACTATTTGAAATAAAATTCATACCATGGTATTGAATAGAAAGGTATCCTAAAGACCCCTTTGATGTCAATTTTTAGGTTGTAATTTTCCATGAGTTGTTTATTTTCCCTAAATTTTATCTGGTCCCAATAAATAAATCAATAGTTACATTGTGGAGGGCTGTCCTGTGTATTGTAGGATGTTTAGCAGCATCCCTGGCCTCTACCCACTGGATGTCAGTAGCCCCCCAGCAAGTGACAACCAAAACTGTGCCCATACAGTCTCTGATGTCTGGTGCAAGCTCACCCCTGCTCAAGCACCAACTAATGTGTGCTAATCTCTAATATCCGCTAACACATGAAATCCTTTACCACCTAGTGTGTGAAAAGAAACATTGTCAATGGGAAAACGGCTTTTAATTAATCAACACATTGGTTTACTAGTAAAAGCATAGGGGTGATCTACTTATTACTGCCTATAGCTCACCAGCAGAAGACTGTTCTGGAGGATTCTTTACCTACAAACCAGAATGACACCCACTCGTTATGCTGCAGATGTGAGAAATTCTGTAGACATTTGAAAGAAAAAGACATTATAAGAAATCAGTACACGGTGGCATGAGACCGTCCAATCTCATGCTGTGATCACCTGAAGACATACGTTAGGTATGTATGAAGAGTTATTTCTACCATGAAAAATGTCTTTAAGAACTTTCTATCATAGGAACTTCCTTTTAAAAATCATCTACCTGGAGATCATTCCTTAATGAATTGGCCAAAAAAAAAATTTAGCAGTGAGTAGTGAATGTTGGGGGTCTCATTGCCCTGCACCCACCAGTTAACCACACCCCCTCATCCTGAAACACTCTGACTTCAGAAGACTTCTGATGCTCATAGTGATCTGAAGAGGCACCTGCACCCCAATGTTTATAGGAGCAATGTCCACAATAGCCAAAATACGGAAAGAACCCGGGTGTCCAACAGATGAATGGATAAGGAAGACGTGGTGTGTATGGGGGGGGGGGGTGTATAAAATGGAATATTACTCAGCCGTCAAAAAGAATGAAATCTTACCACTTGACAAGGATGTGGATGGAACTAGAGGCTATTATGCTAAGAAAAATACGTCAATCAGAGAAAGACAATTACGATTTCACAAATGTGGAATTTAAGGAACAAAACAGGATCATAGGGGAAGGGAAGGAAAAATAAAATAAGACAACATCAGAGAGGGAGACAAACACTGAGAGACTTTTAACTTATAGGAAACAAACAAGGGGCGCCTGGGTGGCTCAGTCGTTAAGCGTCTGCCTTCGGCTTGGGTCATGATCCCAGGGTCCTGGGATCGAGCCCCGCATTGGGCTCTCTGCTCGGCAGGAAGCCTGCTTTTCCCTCTCCCGCTCTCCCTGCTTGTGTTCCCTCTCTCGCTGCGTCTCTCTCTGTCAAATAAAATCTTTTTAAGAAAAAAGAAGGTTGCTGGAGGGGAGGTTGGTGGGGGGATGGGCTAACTGGGTGATGGGCATAAGGTGTAATGAACACTGGGTGTTATGTGCAACTGATGAATCACTAAACTCTACCTCTGAAACTAATAAAAAAAGAAAACTTCTGGTGCTTCTTCATTAAGTTATATTAAGTATCCTCACCGTTGAGCTGTCCACCTCTCAGATCTGGATGGAATCTGCAGCCTGCTCTTGGACTCAACATTGGCTTCTACTTTCTCTCTCTCATCCCATCACTGGGGACAGCCCAATAGGTGCATTTCTGCATGGGCTTTTGAGGGAAATTTTCACCAAGAGATTGATTCAAAGAAATTAAATGTTAAACCTAAACACTATAATCAGTTACCCAGCAGCCTTTAAACAGTGTTTTGGAAGTCAGATGTTATCAACTGTTGTAAATGCAAAACATGACTCACTCTACTCCGACATTACCAGCAGAAACGAAAAACAGAAATAGCATTTGCGTTCACAAAAAACACATTCTAGGAATGGAAGGAGACTGAAAATTATAGGAGAGTCCACATAACTCAACGTTGTCAGGGCTAAAACAGAAATCATGAATGGCATTCACCATTTTCTTAAGAGCACAATTGCAAAAAGTGACATTAGCAACCATTATGGAAGATGGAAGCACACATCCCCTTCACTAATAAACGTAGATTCCTCTTCCTTTTAAAGAGCATTCAAGTGCATTATGTTCATTTTTACAATAATGAAGGAGAGTGTCATTCCGTCGGTTTTCTGTAATTTTCAGGACCTGATCGAAATGCCTACATTTTCTCCCTTTCAGTGTCAGGTACAAAAGCCGAAGCCCTCGTGGCCCCCCTGCCTAGAAGCCAAGCGTCTGGGACCTGCAGTGGGAGCTGGAGGTTCCCCTGTCCTCAGCGGCGGGCACCCGGGGCAGTCGCTGTGTCCGCGGGGCCCTGGCCTGGCTCGTGCCGGACCCGTGTCCAGAGCGTTCCCCACGTGAGACTCCATGTGCCGCCCTCGCGCCCTGATACCAACAGTCGCTCTTAGACCTGCGAGTTCCCCGTCTGCCGACACTTGGGGCACTTGTGAAGGCCGGATTTCCCCGTCAAAGGCCCCAACCCCGCTGCACCGCGAACATGGGCAGCTACCTGGGCAGAGCCAAGGCCACGCTGCCACGCCCCTCTTGGAGGCGCCAGTCCCTGCGGCCCAGGCCAGCCCACCGCCCCCTGGGCCTGGTTCAGAGCCAAGTCATCTCCATTCACGGGGAGCGCTGGATCGGGAGCCGGCCCCGCCCCACCTGGACCACCCCAGAGTCCAGAGGGCGATAGTCCCCAAGGCCTGGAGGCGCTTTCACAGCAAGTCACCCCTCCACACCTTCCTGGGGTTGGATTTCTCTAGCAACCGCAAGAGTTTCATGAAGCAGTGGCTTTGGAAAGCCCAGAACCTCCTAAGCATCTGCAACATGGTGACCATCAAAATCACTCCTCCTGAGCGCAGTGGGAGCTTCAACAGGGGTCCACCCATCCCGGAGCAGCTGGACTGCTGTGCCAAGGAGACCCGGCTGAGGGCTCGGAGCCCATGCAGGAAAAGAAAGAGGATCCACAGACCTCTCCAGTTTGAAGCCACCCCCACGAAGAGAAGGAGGCCGAGCCCAGGGGCCAGGCCATCTGCCTTCAAGCCTGTGTGGAAAGATGGAGTGGTCCCTTCCTTTGTGCCCAGGCCGGGGCCTCTGAGAAGGGGCCTCTGCTCCTGGCATCCTGGTGACGGAGCGGACGCCCACCCCGGGCCTGACCTGCTGCCAGACCACCGCAGAGTCCCAGGCCTCGACTGAAGAGCTGATGATCAGCACTCCCCAGGGCCTGGGCCCTCCTGCAGCCTGGGGTCCCCCTTGACTCCTCAGCCAGAGCCCTACCCCCACCACTTCCTGAGACTCAAAGCCACAGTTCTTTTACCCTGCTGACCCCTGCTTGACCCCTGCATGAGTGACTGACCCCACCAGTCAGCCCTCACCACCCCAGCATGCAGCCCCTCCAAGCACCCAGACCCACCTCCCCTCACCCTGCAGAGTCCACACTGAAGAAGCACCGTTGCTTTCAAAACCTCTGCCTTCCTCCTGCCCACCCACTCCTCCTGCCTTTTCCCTGGAAACACTCTGAGCAGGAAGGCATGCTTCTCCCCTATATTCCCAGTTTCTAGAGTGAAAACTGGTGTTCTTATTTTTAAAATAATAACGAACAACCTCATTGTCATACAGAGTGTCTTTGTCTTTCTTGCAAAGGTACATATATTAGGATTTTGTCTACACCATGAATTCTCTACCCTGGCACGGTAAACATGTGGGACCAGATAATTCTTTTGTTGTTCGTTGGGTGCTGTCCTCTGCATTGTAGGGTTTTAGCAGAATCCCTGGCCTCTATCCTCTAGGGGCCAGCAGCATACCCGCATTGCGAAAGTACAAAAAAATATTTCCAAACATTGCCATATATTCCAGAGGGAGGTGGAGGGGGTGGGGGGGGCGCGAGAAGCACTCCCCAAAAAACCAAAACAAAGCACCACATTGGTGGAAAACCACTGAGGGACAGTGACCTCTACTGGCAGAAACAGTCAAGCTTGGTCTTTAAGATTTTAAAACAGCAAAGATACAGAGATGAATAAACCGAAGTGGTACATGTTTGGCAAAAACATTTCCCCCAGGATTGGAGAATGCTGTGGATGAGTGTGAATGATTCAAATAGTTTGGCAATATTAATAATCAGAAAATGTAAATTTAAAAAAAAATAAGCTACTCTTTTAAGCTTCTCAGGTTGCCAAATGAAAATGCTAAATACTATGAAATGCTGGTAAAGATGCTGAGGATTGGAACCCCAGGCAGTGCTGTGGGTGTGAATCTGCAGCAGGACTTGGAAGTTTTCCTAGAGCAGAGTGTGACTATGAGAAACTCTCCTCCACGTGTGTGTACACACACGCGCACACACACACCGCATACACCACACACCACATACACCCCCCCACACACACCCCCCACAGACCCCCCCCACACACACCACACACCATACATACCCAACACACACCACAAACACTACACACCACACACACACACCCCAAACCACACGACACACACACACACACACACACACCGCACACGCACAGATGCACACACACCGCACACACAGTGGTGAGGATGTTCTTCCCAGCACTCTGTCAGAGCAGAGAACTGGAACAACCTAAATGCCCACCCACAGGGGGATGGATAAAGCAGACACGCTATGTGCTATCAAGGGAATACTGTTCCACAAATTGAAGGAAAGAAGGAGCCCAAGGATTCTCCACTCGTGGGCTACTGGGCCACATAATTCTGTGCACCGCGGGATGTTGAGTGGCATACCGGGCCTCTGTCGCCCGCATATCAATAGGACCAGCTCCAGTTGTGACAGTCAAACGCATCTCCAGACATTGCCAAATATCTCCAGAGGGACAGACATCACCCCCAGTTGGAAATCACTGAACTCCATATTTTTAACGACAGGTTACATCTCAAAATACACTGCTGAGTGGAAAAGATAGGGAGTGGTATATTATGTGTAGCACACGCCATTTGTAGAATTGAAACAAATGCAAAGTAATATTGCTGGAATAATGGGGAAGCCAGGAACCGGGTAAGAGGTCATCTGGACGCTTTGCCTGCACTGTTCTTTCCATCTAAAGCCTCTTTAAATCCTGTTCAAACATGAATTTCACGGCATCCCCCTTTAGAGAGTCAGAGAATAAACAAAGCAAAGTCTCTTCTCCCATGAAGCTTGCTTTCTAAGGGGGTGCAGAGAGAAGATAAATAAATGGACACACTAGCAGGTGTGGAGAAGTGCTATAAGGAAAAATAAGGAGGAAGGACACATTTAAAAGTCCACCAACACAACCGTGACCCCATATACTTTCCTGTGGTGTCCCCATCACTGTGGAACTACACCATCCTTTACCACAAATTCAGGTTCTTTACTCAGGGTTTCCATTGGTGGCAACTCATGCTTTCGTGTAGCACCTCGGCAAAGGGATTGCAAATATTTTACCTACCTAGATATAAAGATTTCTAGAAGATTCACATTGTTGCTGAAAATATTAAACTCAACATTTTCAGTGTTGACAGTTACTGTTAGATACAAAATGTCCTGGACTGAACCTCTAGAAATCAAGTTTGTGTTTTGAAGTTTACTACCTGCCATTTGCTAGACTTGAGACAAGGCCTTTCACTCTACGTGAGTTGCTAGAAAGGGCTTGAGATCTAGTGTGTCCATGAGGGTGCTGGTGGTATTTTGAGTAGGAGATTCCTTATTACATGGGACTGTCCTGAGCTTAGCACCATGTTGATTATCTCTCAGCCCTGCCGTCTAAATGCCACAACACTGTCCAGGCATAGATGTAGTCCAAAACACACCACATTTCCATATGCTACCTGGATGGGGTCAGAACCGTACCCACATAAGAAACACTTATAAACCTCCTCCAAAGTGTCAAGGTCCTGAAAACCAAGGCAGACCAAGTTCATGAAAACCAAAGGAAGATGGAGAAACTGTCTCCATCACTGGAATGATCACCGAGGAGGTACAGATTCTGGAACAGAAGAAGGACAGTGAAAAGGGGAAGTAGATCTAAAAATTCCATTAGCTTAATAATATTGAAATAATGATAGGTCCTTAATTTTGATATATCTATCGTGATTATTTAAAATAATAGCGTTAGCTGGAACACATCAAAAACTAATGATGTAATGTGTGGTGATTAACATAACAATAAAAATTATTTTAAAAAATAATAGCATTAGGGAAATGAGTGAAGAGTCTAGAGCAGTTTCTCAGACTCAGCACTATTAACATTTTAGACTGGATAAGTCTTGCTTGTGGGAGGCTGTCTGTTCTTTTGTAGGATGTGTACCACATCCCCAGCCTCTACACGCTCGAGGCCAGTAGCACGTCCAACTGTAATACCAGAGTACCTCCAGACAGTTCGAAATATCCTCAGGAGCAGTGGAGGGAAGAAATCCCTCAAGGTTGAGGACCGTTGATACACAGGATCTCTCTATGCTATCTCTGCAAGTCTTTTGTAAATATATCTGTATTTTTTCTAATTAAATACAAGTACAGGAGCAAAGCAGGTGGTTGTAAAGTAGCCTGGGTACAGTACTATGATCTACAAGAATAAAACAAGGCAATGGATTAATAATAGTTTTACTGGCTTCCTTGATAAAGAGATAACATACAAATGTACTCTGAAAATAAGAGTCATATTCAAATGAAGATACTGGCATCCATCAGCCTAACAGTGATCTTATGGTTATGTAAAATTTTTGGAAATTAGTTGTGTTATGTGTTCAAATGTATCAAGGGTTTATCAGGGAGCCTCCCACTGTACTAGTGTCCTGTGAAGCACTGTTTCCATCACCTCTCCAAGATTCACAGAGTGAAAAGGGGGAGTAATAGTCACTGCTGAGGGTCTTCAACTAGAGAATATTAAGTATCCTCCCGACATAGTAGTTCCTCCGGTAAAAGAAGTCTAGGATTTTTAGAAAACAAAAAGTAACCTTCTGCTCAACAAAGACCAACCATAGAAATACAATGACTGAGAAGTGTTTATATTTTGTTCAGATACAGGCAGTTGAAGTAGTAATGAGTAAGCCCACTTCCTAAAGGAACAAGGTTGTGGGAAAGGCCAGGGGAGAGCACACTCTGCTTCTGGAGACAGCTGTAAGGCAAAGGCTGTAGAAGAAGACAGAGAAACCATGGGCTGGTGCTTCCTCCCTGTTTGGATGATGCTCTGAGAAATGAGCCATGATGTCTTGGTTCCCCCAAGAGTGAGGAACTGAACCAACAGGAGCTAGAACCCAGGCAGTCCAGAGCTACTTCTGCTATGGCAACTGACACCAGATCCAGCAGGAGAGTCTCCACTGTGGTAGAAGAGGGAGAAACGGGTGGGTGGGCACTGATTCCGTGTGCCCTTGGTTTAAGAGCCTGGATGGTAAGCATGCTTCACTCACTCACAAAAGTGTACTAAGAACTAGCATAGATTAGCCAACATGGTTAGGCATGGTGAGGAAAAGAGTTCCTACTGCAAGGGCTTTTAGAGCCCATGACGCTTCCCCTAAGTGCAGGAGTGTAGTGCTGAGACCCTTGAACACCAAGGTCACAGTGTCTTGAGCCAACCAGAAGATTAAAAACCAAAGTAGAGGCCAATAATTCCTGAGATGCCTGGATTGGCTCACAAGATTCCATACCCCATCTGAGAATAGACCCAGCACAGTCGGGAGGGCAAAGGGCTTCTAGATTTCATGCGGTTTGTCGACAGTCCTTGTCACGAGGGTCTCTAATCCCTGCCCTGAGATGAACTTCATTGTCCCCAAGCAAAGAACACCCTTTTTAATTTTATCAGCTGCAGAGTCACCTGGGAGACTATCAAAAATACTTAGTTTATCTGCAACACAAGCCTTCTCTGGGCCCTGGGACATGAGGGCAAGGCCCAAGCCTGTGCTGCACTGTGAGCCCCTGCATTCCTGCAGTGTGGCCCATGTGGACACTCAGGGAGGGGTTGTGAAATGGATGGATGGATGGATGGATGGATGGATGTGTGGATGCATGGATGGATGGATTAATGGAGGGAGAAATGAACTCCATTGTTTCTATGATATTCCAAGAGTGACAAACTGAGAAAGTAGATTGGGCCAACACCAAATAGGAAAGGGGGGAATGAAAGGAGGGAGATTTCTTCTCCAAAACATTGTTTACTCAACCACAGCTATTCAGACAACACAGTAATACCCAAGCGCTCTAGCAGAAGAGCACTCCCGAATACAGTGCAGATAGGGGTAGCCCAGAGGAAGTGTCAATGTGAGGGAAGTTGGTACTAAAGCAGAAGTAGCATGAAGCCTGATCCTATAGACCAGTCGTGATTTACATACCAACAAAAGGGTATAAATTCTTCCCATTCTTGGGTTATGTACAACTAGTGTGACTTCTCCCTGGTCTTTCTTCCAAATGTGACCACAATGAATGTCCTCTAAGATTTACACAGAATGAAAACTTTAAACAACAAGCAGTTACTGAGCTACACTTGTCTTTGTCAAGTTTCTTTTGATGTATTCAGTAAGCTGAAATGCCTAAACCTAAAAAGTTCTCAACATAAGAACAAAAATTCTAAAACTATGTATAGTGACAGAGGGTAACTAGCCTTCTTGTGGGGATCATTTTGCAGTCTATACAGATATCACTTCCTTATGTTGTCCACCCGAAACTAATCGAATGCGGTAGGCCAGTTATACTTCAATTTAAAGAACTAAGTAAATAAACTGAAATGCCAGGAGCACAACTAAATAGAAATCCTACATTTTCAAGATTGTAAATATAGGTGGTCTGATGGAATTACTGGAATTCACTTCAATAATCATTTTGTACAACTGTTTTACAAAGTACTAATATTTATACATATTCAAATGGCTTCTCAAGCAAATCCCTGAAAAGGTAAAAATGTCTATTCCCTTTCCTCAAGTGTGGAAAGCCCTGGTTTTATATTAGTCCTCTACGATTTGGCTCCACTGCCATTTCTCATCAATGGCGCCAGACAGGGCCAACTGCATCCAAGGGGTGGTAAGAATCAGGCTCTTGTTTCTGGAAATCAAAGGACTAACTAGGAGCTGCGATGCTGTTTTACAAGCACAGGGCCATTAGTCCCCTTACTGTGGATACAATAGCACGTTGTTCTTTTTAGATCACAAGACTTATCCTTGAATAAGTAGGCAGAGGAGGAAATCCATTCCATGCCCTACACCATGGAATTCAGAAAGAAAATGCCATGCCTGGGTTAGACTTCTCCCTCTCTTGCTAAAAGTGATAAATTACCCTAAAAGCCAACACTTGAGCAAACGAGGCTGGTACATTTCCCGACTTACATGGGAAGTAGACCAGGATTTAACCTTAGATTACATTTCCCTAGTAACTGCCTTCAACATTTAAAAGTTTCTCTGAAACTATTTTACTAAACCTGGCCTGAACCTTATTGTAATAACGTGAAAACACCTAGTTGGCATCTTCTTCAAATTCACAAGAAATCTTCAAATAACCTGACCTCATGAAACCAGAATGTTGTATCATTGAAATTTTTCCATACATCTTCCATTCTGCTTTTAAGGAAATCCGGGAAGTACCAAGAAAACCACTTGATATCAGGATTTAAGTAAGGACTTCAAAAGAATTGTCTTGTTTTGGTCACATTTAGTCCACCTTCCTCTCATTTCTCCCAGGCCCAGCTTCCTCGGTGTGGGCGCTATGCCCTGTGAGACCTGGTTTTATCCATCATCCTAATCTCAGGGCCAAGCATGCAGGAGGCTTCAGTAGAGGTTCTTCAATTCTATGGATTGAGCCGCAGCCATGCAGGTCAACAGGCTGGCCTCAGTAGCCTGCAATGCACAAAGAGGTTTCTGTTTCTCACACCTTTGCCTTGGGCTGCTCTATCAGTTCTTTCTCCTTCATTCTTTGACAGCATCTCAAGTAAATGGTGTAGCTTTCCAGTCACTTGTACTTATTAAAGAGTTCAGGGCAGTCGAATCAAAACTCGGATCAAAACTGTCTTCCTGCCTCTGACACACAGCTGCTCTCCCTCCGGCAGGGATGTACTCTCCACTGATGTACTCTCCATGCACACTACTTCCCCATGTCTCCCCTTCCGTCCCCCCCCCCCCCACTTCATTCTCGCTCCTTTAGGGATGGAAAGGAAGATGGGAGAGGGCTGTGGGCATCTAAAGAAGGAAACAGCAAAGTTCTCTTTCCTTAGCCAGGGTTCTTTGTGGATCCCCCAGGCTGTTCCACCATCTGGGGTCCTCTGCTCCGCTGTGGCGGGCGTCCTCAGGTTCTCCATTCAGACTGTCTTGTGGAGCCTCTGCAGACCTGTCTGGGCACCTCTGCACTGCATCCTCCCTGATGCGGATGATGCACTCTGACCAACATCCTCCATCCCACCCTCAACTCGGCCTCCAGTGGGGCACTTCCAGCCTCACACCCCTGCCTCCTCTTGGCCCCGCAGCTGATTCTCAGCCCCAAAGGCAGGGACTCCATCCAGCTCCCTCCAGCAGCCTCCGCTTGGTCCCAGGGATACATTGGAGGGCAGGCTGCTTGCAAAGCTGTCCTCTCTCACCCAATCACTGGAGCTTGAATCAGCCTTCCACCTTTAGACTTCTCCGGCTACAAGGCAGGCCCCAGTTTCTGTTCCATGGTACACCCTCAGTGACTGGCTTCACCATCGTGCACGTTGGGGAGCATCCGACCAGGAAATAATATGCCAGTCTCTCCTCTATGGACAACTCCACGCTCTGTGTGCAGTTCTCGGCCTGACTTGAGGTAGACGGGGACGCAAGCAAAGGTATCACTCAAAGCACGTAATCGCTAGTGTGGCGTGGGCAGCAACTCATCCGAATGGGCCCAGTTGTCAGCACCCCACCTGGCTGCATGTGCAGATGCGCTGGACCCCGTTCCCACCCGGTCCTGTCCTATGGGGAAGGGAGTGGAAATGCCACAGCCCTCTCTGCGGGCCCACACCCCCTGCCTCTCTGACCCTCTAGCTGTCTCTCCCACTGCCCGCTGGGTGAGGGTGACTGGACCAGTTCAGCTGCCCCATCAGTCCTGTGTGGACGCAGCCAGGACCTCTCACTAGGATAAACATCCTCCTGTGTAGCCAGTCAAGGTTATACTGGATCAAGGATCTGCCAACGCTAGGTTGCCAAGTATGCAAAAGCATCGTCAGGAGATCCTGAGCTCTGTCTCACTGGAGGCGGTCAAGCCCGATGTAAGAGATGTGGTAGTAAGGACTGGGTAGAAGGTGGAAGTAAACGAGAGTATTCATTATTCTGATTCTGATTTGATTATCCTTAGTGAGTTACTTTTTACATTTTTCAATTCTGTACGTCTCAGGATCTTCAAGTTTTCTGCAATCGTTGTAAAATAAGCCGTGAGGAAAAAGAAGGAAATAAACAGTGATGTTCCAGATCTGGATCCCTGAAGCCATCCTGGAAACGGATACTTGCTGCTGGGTTAGTCCGCTAGGGCTGCTGTAACAAACACTACAGACCAGGTGGCTTAAACAACAGAGATTTATTTTCTCACATTTCTGGTGGCTAGAAGCCCAAGTTCAGGGTGTGGTCAGGGTTGATTTCTTCTGAGCCTTCTTTCTTTGGCTTGTGGATGGCTGTCCTCTCCTGTCGTACCTGGGCTTTCCTCTGCACATCTGTGTCCTCATTTCTTCTTGTAAGGACACCATTCCTATTGGGTGACAGCCCACCTCTATGACCTCATCGTACATTCATTACCTCTTAAAGGACCCTATCTCCAAATACAATCATGTGATGAGCTACCAGGGCTTAGGACTTGAACATATGCATTTTGAGGGGATGTAATGCATCCCACAGCCGCTGCCGTGCAGAATTTATTTTGTCCCTCACTGGCACCAGAAGGCCTTTCTAAGGCAGAAGAGTTAAAACCTGAGCCAGCTGCCAAGCCCCCCGGCGTCTTCCATCCACCCACCTGCTGGAGAGCGGCAGCCTCTTTGCAAAGTCGTTTTCAGTCCCATCTTGCATTCTGTGGTGCCCTTTCCCACAGGGGAAGCCTGTTCATGTAAGGATGCAGCCTTCTTTATGGCAGCGTATGGAGAATGGGGCTCAGCATTTGAATTGCAGCTTAAACATCCCGATTCATGAGGCAGCCCTCATCACTCAGACCTGATGGCAGTACTGTTGGCACTCATACTGCCTGGCAGCAAGATCATCCCTTCACTCCACTGAGGGCACCCTGCCGAAAAGCCAAGTCTTCCTGGGACATTTTTCCCCTTGAAGGCTGCTTCTTGCTAATCCAGCTTCTGCTTAAATGGCATCTCTTTAGAGAGGCCTTCCCCTGATTACTCAACATAAAGAAGTCCCTACCTCACCCTACGGTGATCATGGTAGTGCATTCCTTTCCTTCCTAAGACATGTTTACCACCTATGTCTCCACTAGTCTACAGACCTCATGAAGAGCATTTCCTCAGGACATTCACAATAGTCCACCATGTTGCCCATTTGAGGTTTGGGAAATTTTGTCCACCATAGGCCTAGCAAGTGCTGTTCTCTCTGTCACTTTGGATGTACAGTTTATTGCTACTTTTTCATGCCACTTGACACAAGTAAAGATGTAATTATGTAGACGGTAGTGGCCCCATGGGATGATTTGTGAGGGCAGTGCTTTATCCTATGATTATTTCCATCAGTACCTTTCATTGTACTCTATGTACACGTATGAAGTTAAGGAGAAGGGAGCTGCCTGTCAAAATGTAACTTCAACAGAAGCCCGTCATGGCCTCCCCACCCATCTATAGACAAAATTTGAAGCCAACGCTGAGACTTTCTCATTGACAGAAAACCAGAGGGAATGTCTCCTATGCCAGTAATGGCTATTTTGCTCCAGCATCAGCATGTTCATTTTAAAGATTTATTTTCCAGTAGTACTGTGCTTTCTTTAGTATCAGGCCCTTCCTCATGGTTATCCTAAGCTTGAATTAATTATTCCAAAGACCTCACTGAATGCTCCAATCAAAAGACATAGGGTGTCAGAATGGATAAAAATACAAGACCCATCTATACGTTGCCTCTAAGAGACTCATTTTAGACCTAAAGACATCTGCAAATTGAAAGTGTCGGAATGGAAAAACATTTATCATGCAAGTGGACATCAAAAGAAAGCTGGAGTAGCAATGCTTATATCAGACAAACTGGATTTTAAACCAAAGACTGTAAGAAGAGATGAAGAAGGGCACTATGTCATAATAGAGGAGTATCCAAAAAGAAGATCCTACAATTGTAAATATTTATGCACCCAACATGGGAACAGCCAAATATATAAAACAGTTAATAACAAACATAAAGGAACTCAATGATAATAATACATTAATAGTAGGGGACTTTAACACCCGACTTAAACCTCAATGGACAGACCGTCTAAGCAGAAAATCAGTAAGGAAACAATGGCCTTGAATGACACACTGGACCAATTGGACTTAACAGATATATTCAGAGCATTTCATCCTAAAGCAGCAGAATACACATTCTTTTCAAGTAGACATGGGACATTCTCCAGAATCGATCACATACTAGTTCACAAATCAGGCCTCAACAAGTACAAAAAGATCAAGATCATGCCATGCATATTTTCTGACCACAACACTATGAATCTTGAAGTCAACCACAAGAAAACATCTGGAAAGAACACAAATACATGGAGGTTAGAGAACATCCTACTAAAGAATGAATGGGTCAACCAGGAAATTGAAGAAATTAAAAAGTACATGCAAAACAAACGAAAATGAAAACACAACAGTTCAAACCTCTGGAATGCAGCAAAAGTTGTCATGGGAAAGCAAGTACATAGCAATACAGACCTCAAGAAGGAAGAAAAATCTCGAATAAGCAACCAAACCTTACACCTAAAGGAAGTAGAAAAAGAACAACAAATGAAGCCTAAAGCTAGCAGAGGAAGGGAAACAATAAAGACTAGAGCACAAATAAATTATATAGAAACAAAAAAACACAGAACAGATCAATGAAACCAGGAGCTGGTTCTTTGAAAAAATTAATATAATTGATAAACCCCAAGCCAGACTTATCAAAAAGAACAGAGAAAGGACCCAAATAAATAAAATCACCAATTAGAGAGGAGAAATAACAACCAACACCAAAGAAATACAATTATAAGAGAATATTATGAAAAATTATATGCCTACACATTGGATAATCTAGGAGAAATGGATAAACTCCTAGAAACATATAAACCACTAAAACTGAAACAGGAAGAAATAGAAAAAGTGAACAGACCCAATAACCAGCAAAGAAATTAAATCAGTAATCAAAAATCTCCCAACAAACAAAAGTTCAGGTCCAGATGGCTTCCCAGGGGAATTCTACCAAACATTTAAAGAAGAGTTAATACCTATCCTTCTCAAATTATTCCAAAAAATAGAAATGGAAGGGAAACTTCTAAACTCATTCTATGAAGCCACCATTACCCTGATTCCAAATCCAGACAAAGACTCCACTAAAAAAGAGAACTACAGGCCAGTATCCCTGATGAACATGGATGCGAAAATTCTCAGCAAAATACTAGCAAATCAAATCCACCAGTACATTAAAAGAATCATTGACGACGATCAAGTGGGATTTATTACTGGGTTGTGAGGGTGGTTCAGTAGTCACAATTCAGTGTGATACATCACATTAATTTAAAAAAAGGATAAGAATGTAGAAAAAGCATTTGACAAAGTACAAGATTCATTCATGATAAAAACCCGCAACAAAGTAGGGATAGAGGGAAAATACCTCAACATCATAAAAGCCATATACAAAAGACCCACAGCTAATACCATCCTCAATGGGGAAAAACTGAGAGCTTTTCCTCTATGGTCAGGAATAGGACATGGATGTCCATTCTCACCACTGTCACTTACCATAGTACTGGAAGACCTAGCCTCAGCAGTCAGGCAACAAAAAGAAATAAAAGGCACCCAAATCAGCAGGAAGAAGTCATACTTTTACTATTTGCAATGATATGATAGTCAATATAGAAAACCCAAAAGACTCCACCAAAAAATTGCAGAAGTGATCCACGAATTCAGTAAAGTCTCAAGATACAAAATCAATATACAGAAACCTGTTGCATTTCTATATACTAATAATGAAGCAGGAGAAAGAGAAATCAAGGAATCAATCCCATTTACAATTGTACCAAAAACCATAAGATACCTAGGAATAAACCTAACCAAAGAGGTAAAAGATCTGTACTCTGAAAGCCATAGAACACTGATGAAAGAAATGGAAGAGGACACAAAGAAATGGAAAAACATCCCATGTTCATGGATTAGAAGAACAAATATTGTTAAAATGCCTATACGACCCAGAGCAACCTGCACATTTAATGCAATCCCTATGAAAATACCACCAGCATTTTTCACAGAGGTAGAACAAACAACCCTAAAATTTGTATGGAACCACAAAAAACCCTGCATAGCCAAAGCAATCTTGAAAAAGAAAAGCAAAGCTGGAGGCATCACAATTCCAGACTTCAAGTTATATTACAAAGCTGTAGTGAACAAGACAGGATGGTACTGGCACAAAAACAGACACACAAATCAGTGGAACAGAATAGAGAACCCAGAAATGGACCCACAACTATATGGTCAACTAATCTTTGACAAAGTAGGAAAGAATATCCAGTGGAAAAAAAGATAGTCTCTTCAACAAATGGTGTTGGGAAAGCTGGACAGCAGCATGCAAAAGAATGAAACTGGACTACTTTCTTATACCATACCCAAAAATAACTCAAAATGAGGAGCGCCTGGGTGGCTCAGTTGGTTGGTCATCCAACCCTTGATTTTGGCTTGGGTCATGATCTCGGGGTCGTGAGATGAAGCCCTGAATCGGGTTCCACGCTCAGCATTGAGTTTGCTTGAGGTTCTCTCTTTCCCTCTCCCTCTGCTCCGCCCCCTGCTTGTACTCTCTCGAAATAAATAAATACATAAGTAAATAAAATCTTAAAAAAAAGTAAACTCAAAATGAATGAAACACCTAAATGTGAGACAGGAAATATCAAAACCTTAGAGGAGAACCAGGCAGTAACCTCTCTGATATTGGTTCTAGCAACTTCTTAATTAGGTATGTCTCTGAGGCAAGGCAAAAGCAAAAATGAACTATTGGGACTTCCATCAAGATAAAAAGCTTCTGCACAGCGGAAGAAATAATCAACAAAACTGAAAGGCAATCTTCGGAATGAGAGAAAATATTTGCAAATGACATATCTGGTAAAGGGTTACTAGCCAAAATCCATAAAGAACTTACAAAACTCAACATCCAAAAAACAAATAATCCAGTTAAAAAATGGGCAGAAGACGTGAATAGACATTTTTCCAAAGAAGACATACAAATGGTCAAAAGACACATGAAAAGATGCTCAACATCACTCATCATCAGGGAAATACAAATCAAAACTACGATACCGCCTCACACCTGTCAGAATGGCTAAAATCAACAACAGAGGAAACAAAAGGTGTTGGTGAGAATGCAGAGAAAAGGGGAACCCTCTTACACTGTTGGTGGGAATGCAAACTGGTGCAGTCACCCTGGAGAACAGTATGGAGGTTCCTCCAAAAAGTTAAAAATAAAACTATCGTACTATCCAGCAATTGCACTACTAGCTATTTACCCAAAGAATACAAAAATACTGATTTGAAGGGATACGTGCACATCAATATTTATAGCAGCATTATCTACAATTGCTAAATTAATGGAAACAGCCCAAATGTACATCGACTGATGAATGGATAAAGAAGATGTGATATATATAGACAATGGAATATTACTCAGCCATCAAAAGGAATGGAATCTTGGCATTTGCAATGACGTGGGTGGAGCTAGAGTGTATTATGCTAAGTGA
Organism: Zalophus californianus; assembly: GCF_009762305.2. NCBI lineage: Eukaryota > Metazoa > Chordata > Mammalia > Carnivora > Otariidae > Zalophus > Zalophus californianus. Next base: position 117,216,985 of record NC_045612.1, on the reverse strand, counting down.
AATAAGTCAGAGAAGACAAATATATGATTTCATGCATATGTGGAATTTAAGAAACAAAACAGATGAACATAGGAAAAAAAAAGAGGGGCAAACCAGAAAAAGGACTTTTTAAAAAAATTTTATTATGTTAGTCACCATACACTACACCATTAGTTTTTGATGTAGTGTTCCATGATTCATTGTTTCCGTATAACAGCCAGTGCTCCGTGCAATATGAGCCCTCCTTAATACCCATCACTGGGCTAACCCATTCCCCCGCTCCCCTCCCCTCTAAAACCCTCAGTTTCTCAGAGTCCATAGTCCCTCATGGTTTGTCCCCCCCTGACTTCCCCCCCCTTTTTTTTTCCCTTCTTTCTTCTTCTTTTCTTTTTTTTTTTTAAACATATAACGTATTATTTGTTTCAGAGATACAGGTCTGTGATTCATCAGTCTTACACAATTCACAGCACTCACCATAGCACATACCCTCCCCAGTGTCCATCACCCAGCCACCGCATCCCTCCCACCCCCCCACCACTCCAGCAACCCTCAGTTTGTTTCCTGAGATTAAGAGTCTCTTATGGTTTGTCTCCCTCTCTGGTTTCATCTTGTTTCATTTTTCCCTCCCTTCCCCTATGATCCTCTGTCTTGTTTCTCAAATTCCTCATATCAGTGAGATATGATAGTTGTCTTTCTTTGACTTATTTCACTTAGCATAATACCCTCTAGTTCCATCCACATCGTTGCAAATGGCAAGATTTCATTTTTTTGGATGGCTACATAATATTCCATTGTATGTATATACACCACATCTTCTTTATCCATTCATCTGTTGATGGACATCTGGGCTCTTTCCATAGTTTGGCTATTGTGGACATTGCTGCTAGAAACATTGGGGTGCATGTACCCCTTCAGATCACTACATTTGTATCTTTGGGGTAAATACCCAGGAGTGCAATTGCTGGGTCATAGGGTAGCTCTATTTTCAACTTTTTGAGGAACCTCCATACTGCAGAAAACAGACTCTTAACTATAGGAAACAAACTGATGGTTACCAGAGGGGAGGTGGGGGGGGGGTGGGTTAAATGGTTGATGGGGATTAAGGAGGGTACTCATGATGAGCACCAGGTATTATATGTAAGTGATGAATCACTAAATTCTACACCTGAAACTAATATTACACTGTATGTTAACTAACTGGAATTTAAATAAAAACTTGAAAAAGAAAAAAAATTATCCCAAAGAGCTCAATTTGATGTTTTATTAAAGTAATAATGGATTGAAATGGAGATCGTTAATAAAATGGCTTTGCTTATTTGATCCGTAGTATAGGCTAAAAATCCAAACTGATGAACAAATATATACAACTAGTATGTGTCTCTTCATCTGTGAAACCACACATGAAGTGTAGATTCGATCCGATTTCACATTTATTGAGCACCTACTATGTGTCAAGTATATGCACAACAGGCAGCTAAGCTGCTATGAACGTTCTTGTCCATGATTTTTCCATATGTTTTCTTTTTCTTGGGTATTTACCCAGGAGTGAAATTGCAGGTCATAGAGTATACGTATGTTTAGCTTTGTAGCTCTTTCCTTATCCTCTCTTATATTGTACACTTTGATTCCTTTATGCACCGAGCCTATCTCTCTGAAATGCTTTGAATGCTGTAGTAGCTGTATGCTTCATTCACTGCACGGGCTTTCAGTCCTTTAACATTTACCCAAGTACGTGGCTCCATTGACAAGATATGTAATCTAGAGCTCTGTCAATCCTGTTCTGATCTGAATAGCTTGAGGCTTTGTGCCGTGACCCAAACTCAACTCCGAGGCATCACCAGCCAGCTCACACTCTTGAATTTAAGAGGAAGCAATGAAAAGACAGGATATCAGGTCAAATTATCCCCAGCATCTGAAAGACAACATAAATTCATGCTCCAAGGACAGCTGCTTAGCACCTTCCATTTCCATGCACTGTGCTGAGTTTATCGTTCTCATCTGCACGAGCCGGCCTGTCACCATATCAGCATTGGTAACAAGCCTTTCCTGCGTAAATCGTGTCTATGTTGATTCCTGATCAACAATGGTCTTGCTTTTTAAGTTTGTAGATGTGAAATCCTTCTACATTTCAGCTCTTTAAGCTGGTCTGATACTATGCTCACTTTAAAAGCATTTTCTTGCATAGGAAATGGTTTTGGTCAGTCCTAATGTCTGGTACTCTGATGAAATCAGTGTTAATGATAAAGAGCAGTGCCATCTAACGGAACTTTCTGCAATAATGGAAACGTTCCAGATCTGTGCTGTCTAGCATGACAGACACTAGACAGAGGTGGCTATTGAGCCCCTGAAAAGAGCAGCATGTGGTGAGAAATTGTGTCAAACAGTATTCACTAAGTGCTAATAGTTACTGCCACTTCAATAACCAGAAAACAGAACTACAAATATTCAGCCCCAAACACTCTGGAAACTTTAACATCAATCATCATAGGTGATTTTAATAGTTGTTTTCCAAACTCATAAAACAGGGGCTCAACTTTCAAGCCATGACACTTCTGCAAATTTAGAAAGTTACCAAGTTCTTTAAGGCCAAGACTTGCCAATCAGACGACTGAAAAATGTAACCTAATTTCAAGTTTCAAGGTGACATACCTGTTCCACAGAGTTCGGTTTGAATAGTAGTCACCAGGAAAAAGAGGCCATAATGTTCTTTCAGAGTGCAAAACATAAGGCAAAAGGAGGGGAAAAAATCCGCCCTCCACTTAAAGCTGCCTTAGCCATTCTGTGACCCGGATTAGAATATCAGAGAAACAAGCCAGCCCCCACCTAGAAGGTTTAATGATTAAACCCCATTATTCGGGTTAATATTTAAGGAGAAGCAGCCCATCTCCTGTCAGTTATTTACGAAAATCTGTTGGGAAAACAGATTAGTTGTCCTTCCTGAACTGTACCTCCAGAGACTGTTTCTTCTGCTGACTCCAAGTCAGAATCCTCCCCCGCCCCTTCTGTTGTGGCCCAGCTAAGCGCCCCTTGGAAAGAACTGAGCCCTCTCTGGACGGTTTCCTCAGCCTCAACTTTCCATCTTTTCAGGGCTAAAATAGCCAACTCCTAGATAAGCTATCTTAATTTGGAAAACAAACATCACCCCTTTCTTTCCCTGGTGAACAAAAGACGACCTTCCAAGAATGGCCTCACCTGACTCTCACCTCCACAGATATACATCCGTAAACATCCGGGGAGAGTTTCCACCTCAAAGGGAATCGTTTTGGTCAGCCCTAAGTTCTGGTGGTTGTGTAAAGTCAGAGTTAACGATACAGAGCAGTGCTGTCCAGTGGAACATTCTGTGATGATGGAAATGTTCTCTATCTGTTCTATCCAACACGGTAGCCACCAGACCTTAGGTGGCTATTGGCCACCTGAAATGGGCCTGGTGCTGCTGAGAAACTAAATTTTCTATTAATTTAATTTATGTAGAAACATGTGGCTAGCAACTCCGTTGGTCAGTGCAGCTAGAGAACAGTCATTAAGAGCTTCCTGCCATGAACTAGGTTTGCTGGATTATCTCTCTCGTCCTCAAAACAGCACCTCACAGTTGCCGTTGTTATAAGCATCTTACACACCAGGGAACTGAGGGTCTGGTGGTTAAGGCATCGGTGCCAATGGGAGGAGTGGAATGGGTGTCACTTGAACCCTTCTGCACCACACCGACCTGCACTGGGTCTTCACTGGTCATCACTGGTCAAAACTGAAATTGCAACCAGGCCTCAGAGATGCTCTGAGGATGACCATAAGGAGTGGAAGAGAGTCTCCCCTAGTGGGCATTCTATGGATGTCATTAGAAGCCCCCCAGGCAGGTTGATGTCAGGGCTTTCCTCTCTACCACATTGCCTCTTCGTGATTTCAGTCCCCAGATTCCACCTCGTTGCTTGAAAACCATGTAGATTGGGTGACCCTGATGTTAAATAGAAAATTTGGATTTTCAAAGCAACCGTGGGAAAAAGATCAACAGCTACACTTCTGCACCACTCTGAGAGTCCTATCATTTCCCTCTCCTGGGTAGGGTGATATTTTACCATAGATGACCCATTTCTGTTTGGTGACTCCACCCGAAGAAGCTTCTCTCCTCTCCCTCGCCTTGGTTGCAAGGGCACAGTCAGGAAAAGTTGGATTTAGAGGGAGAGGCGGCCAAAAGTTAGGCCCGTCATTCTAGCAGTTTCACTATTAGGTGAAATGGAAATTTCCTAGAAGGGGGAGCTCACATAACTTAGCCCTGAAAAAAAGTCAGACTAGATGAAGTTATCTTGAGAAATGTTAGACTAGATAAAGTCATCATGGGAAGGAAAAGCCAGTAGATGGAGATGATCACAAAGCTAATTATTTGCATCAGGGAACAAAGCCATATTAGAGAGAAATCTAATTCAGCTTTAGCCTTAAACTTCCTAAAAGTATCAAACATCTTTCTTTCACTCTACTTACTCACTTATGTGACCAGAATTGAAGACAGTAAAATGCCAAATTGTAGTGTAAGCCATTCATTTGAAAAGAAGAAATTATCTTCTCTTTTGAATTATGATTTCCTGATGTCTGTTGTATCATTTTTTAAAGGTAGAGAAAAGAACAATGCAAGTTCTTTTTTTTTTAAAGATTTTATTTATTTATTCATGAGAGACAGAGAGAGAGGCAGAGGGAGAAGCAGGCTCCCCCCGCAGAGCAGGGAGCCCGATGCGGGACTAGATCCCAGGACCCTGAGATCATGATCTGAGCTGAAGGCAGACACTTAACCGACTGAGCCACCCAGGTGTCCCAATGCAAGTTCTTTATAGAGAGTAGCAGAGAAGGCAAAAGAGAGAGGTAGAAATCACCTGTAATTCCACCAGCATCAATGACCATTGTTAATTTTTTCTAAATATTTGGAACCTATTTTCCTTAGTCTTGGATGTGTGTGTGTGTGTGTGTGTGTGTGTGTGTGTGTGTGTGTGTGTGTGTGTGTGTGTGTGTGTGTGTGTGTAAATACAGATAAATTTCTTCTTACAAAATAACTGGAAATAGAACGGTAGCTCCCAGGGACTGGGGGATAGGAGAATTGAGGGAATGGAGAGATGTTTAAGGGTACAAACTTGCAAGGGGAACATAAATAAGTTCTGCAGATCTAATGCACAGTGTAGTGATTATAGTCAACTATGGCATTTTGTAAACTTCAAAGTTGGTAAGAGACTAGATCTTACTTGTTTTCACCACAAAAAAGAAATAATTATGTGACATTATAGAGGTTTTAGCTAATGCTGTGGTGGTAATCATACTGCACTATATCAATGTATCAAATCACATTTTATACCTTAAATTTACACACAGTTATATGTGGATTATATCTCAATAAAAAACTGGGATTATACTATTATGAAACTTTGTCACCTACTCCCTTGAACTTAACAGTATATTTTGAATGTATTTCCACATCATTAAATATTCCTCTATGATATAATTTTAATGATTGTTGAATATTGTGTTCATTTTATGGGTATATCACATGCTTTTAAATCTACTTTCTTTTTTACCATAGTAAAAAAACTGATAAATATTCTGGAGGTTAACAGCTTTCTGCTCATTTGTAATAATCCTTTTGGTATAAATTCTTAAAATTTAAATTCTGGGGTTCAAAGTTATACAAAAATGTAAGGTTTTGATACATGTTAATTTCCTTTCAAAAGTATTAAATCAGTGTACGTATTTTTGGCAGCATAGGCATGTTCATTTGCCACTATCCTGCACCAGATATTATGGTTCTCAAAACTCTTTGGGCAGTACAAATGGAACAGCAGTATATAAATACTGCTTTGATTAGCAATTCTTTGTTTCATGTACAGCTGAACGTTTGACATATTGAACAGCCATTTGTATTTCTTTTTTGTAAATTGCTTATTTGATCCTTTACCCTTTTTTGTGCCAAAGTGTTCATTTTTCTCGGATCTTTTGTGTTGTACATTCTTTGTCAGTTATTAGTGTCCCCTTTCAATTTGATACGTGATTATACCCTTGCATTTTCCTGGAAAGCAATCCTGTATTTCATATTATGTACACATACTTTAAATCCTTTCTTTTACTTTTCAACAGTAATACCTAGCTGATGACGACATTATTCTTGTTTGTCTCACTGTAGTGGCGCTATCAGAACAGCCTGATGTAATGGCACTATCAGAACAGCCTGATGTAATGGTGGGAAGACCCTTGTCTTCCTCCTCACCCTGATGGGAATGCTGCTTTTCTGCAGGATCTTGTGAGTCCTTTTAAATATAATGGATCTCTGGTTTACTAAAAATTCTTTTTATCAGTAATTGATGTTGAGTTCTATCAATTGCCTCTTCAGTATCTGTTAGTATGATCACTGGGTTTTTACCATTTGGTGCATTATACTAATACATTTCTTTACATTGATCCAGTCCTTAGATAAACTCAGTTTGATTATTTTTAACATGCTACCAGACTTATTTTGCTACTTTTTTCCCTCAGATGTTTAGACCTATTTTCATAGGAAGAATAGTACGTGGGCTCCTTTTCAGGTGCTAAATCCTGAAGATTCTGTCTTTTTTTGTCATTATAATATCACCTTGAAAATCATACAAAAATATTTCCAACATTTCCTATGTATAGAAATATTCAAAAAGCATAAAAATTAAAAAGTTACAGGTAAATAATCTGGACATGCATATATGGGGCATGTTCTCTGAAAACTCCATTTCTTCCATTGTTTTAGTTATTTCAGATTTAATACTTCTTTCTGAATCCATTTAGATTCTCTACAGTTTCTAAGAATTCAGGTTTTCTAGTACTCTCATGAGCTTTATTTTTTTAATTTAAATTTATTTATTTTTATTTAAATTCAATTAACATATAATGTATTTATTATTGCTTTCAGAGGTACAGGTCATTGATTCATCAGTCTTATATAATACCCAGTGCTCATTACATCACATGCCCTCCTTAATGTCCATCACCCAGTAACCCCATTCCCCTACTTGTCTCCCCTCCAGCAACCCTCAGTTTGTTTCCCATGCTTAAGAGTCTCTTATGGTTTGTCTCCCTCTCTGATTTTGTCTTGTTTTATTTGTTCCTCTCTTCCCCTATGATCTTCTGTTTTGTTTCTTAAATTCCACATATCAGTGAGATTATCTGGTAATTGTCTTTCTCTGATTGGCTTATTTCGCTTAGCCTAATACCCTCTAGTTCCATCCACGTCATTGCAAATGGCAAAATTTCATTTTTGATGGTTGAGTAGTATTCCATTGTATATATATATACCACATCTTTTTTTTAAAGATTTTATTTATTTATTTGATAGAGATACATCAAGAGAGGGAACACAAGCAGGGGGAGTGGAAGAGGGAGAAGCAGGCTTCCTGCTGAGTAGGGAGCCCAATGTGGGGCTCAATCCCAGGACCCCGGGATCATGACTGAGCCAAAGGCAAACGCTTAACGACTGAGCCACCCAGATGCCCCTATACCACATCTTCTTTATCCATTCATCTGTTGATGGACATCTGGGCTCTTTCCACAGTTTGGCTATTATGGACATTGCTCCTATAAACATTGGGGTGCAGGTGCCCCTTCAGATCACTACATTTGTATCTTTGGGGTAAATACCCAGTACTGCAGTTGCTGGGCTGTAGGGTAGCTCTATTTTCAACGTTTTGAGGAACCTCCGTACTGTTTTCCAGAGTGGCTGCACCAGCTTGCATTCCCACCAACAGTGTAAGAGGGTTCCCCTTTCTCGCATCCTCGCCAACATCTGTCGTTTCCTGACTTGTTAATTTTAGCCATTCTGCCTGGTGTGAGGTGGTAATCTCATTGTGGTTTTGATTTGTATTTCCCTGATGCCAAGTGATGTTGAGTCTTTTTTCTTGTGTCTGTTGCCCATTTTGTATGTCTTCTTTGGAGAAATGTCTGTTCATGTCTTCTGCCCATTTCTTGATTGTATTATTTGTTCTTTGGGTGTTGAGTTTGATAAGTTCTTTATAGATTTTGGATACTAGTCCTTTATCTGATGTGTCATTTGCAAATATCTTCTCCCATTCTGTTGGTTGTCTTTAGGTTTTGTTGAATGTTTCCTTTGCTGTGCAAAAGCCTTTTATCTTGATGAAGTCCCAATAGTTTATTTTTGCCCTTGCTTCCCTTGCCTTTGGAGACGGGTCTAGGAAGAAGTTACTGCGGAGATCACAGAGGTTGCTGCCTGGGTTCTCCTCTAGGATTTTGATGGATTCCTGTCTCATATTTAGGTCTTTCATCCATTTTGAGTCTATTTTTGTGTGTGGTGAACAGAATAGAGCAATACACTGGATTCTGTTTGTATTTTGGTCTGGTTGTTAAAAAACTAGATCCCAAAACTGTAAAGAAAGAAAAACGTATATATGTACAAAAATAAAATTAAATACAATGAAAGGATAGAATGTAATTTTAAAAATGAAAATTAAAAATGATTTAAGCAGGGGCGCCTGGATGGCCCAGTTGTTAAGTGTCTGTCTTTGGCTCAGGTCATGGTCCCAGGGTCCTAGGATCGAGCCCCGCATCGGGCTCCCTGCTTGGTGGGGAGCCTGCTTCTCCCTCTCCCACTCCCCCTGCTTGTGTTCCCTCTCTTGCTGTGTCTCTATCCGTCAAATAAATAAATAAAATCTTTTTAAAAAAAGATTTAAACAAAAGAGTTGATAAAATAAGAAATTGGTTGAAAAAGGAAAAAGAAAAAAATTAAAATTGAAAGACTAAAGAATCGTGGAGAAAAAAACATGAATTCTATAGGCTATATTCCCCTAGTGCTGGAGTTTTGCAGTTCCCACTGAACCTGTTCTTGGCTGGATGTTCTTGCTGATCTTCTGGGGGAAGGGCCTGTTGCTTTGATTCTCAAGTGTATTTGCCCCGGGCAGAATTGCACCGCCCTTGCAGGGGGCCAGGCTGTGTAATCTGCTCCTGATTGCTCTTTGTGGCTTTTGTTCCCTGGAGGCTTTCCTCACAGCTTTAGAGGATGAGAATGAAAATGGTGGCCTCCCCTTCTCAGTCCTGGAGTTGAAGGCTTGGGGCCCCACTCCTCAGTGTGGCCTCAGAGAAAAGCAGTCAATCAGTCTTGTCTGCCTGGTCTCCATCTGCACTCGGTGCTCACCCAACCTGTGACCGAGCACCCAACCTGTGACCGAGTGTTTCTGTCTCAGGTACATGACCCTGTTTCGAGTCTCCAAACCCTGCAGACTACTGCTGCGCAGTCTCCCACTACTCCTCCTATGGGGGGAAGTGGGGGTCTAGCTGGTTCTGCTGTTTGTTGGGCCCCTGCTTAGAGAGCAGTCGCCGGACTGTGACATGGTTCCTAGTTTATGGCAACCCCCTGCTGAGAGCCCACTCCTGGGCTTGCTCATTGCAGCTGGCTTCCCTGTTCTGGTGCCTGGGAACTCAGCCTCACTCAGGCAGCCCTGGTCTTCCTGTGACTCCAAAGATCCTGAGATTACACTGTCCCACCTAGGATTCTGCCCCCACTTTGCCGCCTGAGCGCCTTTCAGGCAGGGACGTCCCTCACTGGAGCAGACTTCTAAAAGTTCCGATTTTGTGTTCTGCTGCTATATCGCTTTCTGGTAGCCAGCTAATGGATGCTCCCTCCTCCAGCAGTTTATCTTCCCATATATCGCCTTGGGTTCACTTATCCGCACCTCCTACCTTGCAGAAAGTGGTTGCTTTTCTCTTTGTAGAGTTTCAGCTGTTCTGTTCTTAGATCTCCGGTTGAGTTCACAGGTGTTCAGAATGATTTGCTAACTATCTAGCTGAATTCCTGGGACCAGACGAAACTAAGGTCTCCTACTCCACCATCTTGCACCGCCATGCTCTATGAGCTTTATAGACTATTTCCCATAAAATATCTATATTTGTTACCATGTTTTATATATTTGCTAGTGAATACATTTTTTCTCATTTTCCATTGGACTTGCCAGGAATTTTGCTAATTTTTATTATTTTTTCAAAGAACATGTTCTTAGATTAATTTTTATTTCTATTATTTCTGTTTTCTGATTCACCCATCTTATTTACATTTATTAAGTTCTTCCTCTAGTTGTTATACTTGTTTTGTTGTTCTGTTTATAACTCTTAAATTGACTAGTAAGCTCATTTATTTTTGGTCTCAGTTAATAATGAAAACATCTGTGGCTGTGAATTTTCCTCTGACCACTACTTTGGCCATGTGACATAAGAAGTGCAGATGTACAGTGATCTCATTATTATTCATTTTCAAAATAGTTATAGTTTTAAGTTTTTCTATACCCAGTAATTACTTAGTAAAGTATTTTCTAAATTTCTAAGCCCCTTTCAAATTTAACCCAACATATATATGTGTTTATCTCATTTTAAATAGCATTCTTATTAATCTGAAGTACATTGATCTATTTTTACTTTTAGAATTTATAAGAGGAAGTCTGTATAACTTACCCACTAACATCCAAAGATATTTCATTCATAACTTCAAATAAGCATCTAACAATATTCTTTTAAAAGGAATCATGAACGGGGCGCCTGGGTGGCTCAGTCGTTAAGTGTCTGCCTTCGGCTCAGGTCATGATCCCAGGGTTCTGGGATTGAGCCCCGCATCGGGCTCCCTGCTCAGTGGGGAGCCTGCTTCTCCCTCTCCCACTCCCCCTGCTTGTGTTCCCTCTCTCGCTGTCTCTCTCTGTGTCAAACAAATAAATAAAATCTTTAAAAAAAAAAAAGGAATCATGAATGAATACCACGCTGTTAGAGTAAATTTCCTTTTTTACAATAAAGGCATTATAGGTGACTTTCATATGGTTTTAGAGCAGATTTATCATAATATTAAAGAGCTATGAAATATACTGTTTCTTAAGGTAGTACGATTTTTATATCAGGATAAAGCAAATTCCTGACTATGGGCTAATGTACTCATATGACAACAAAATTGTCAGATATGCAGCCCAAAAGGTCATGATTCAAAATGTCAACTTGTATAGGTCCTGTCAGTTGAATAGAAAGACAAAAGCTCAAGTGACAAATATGAGACACTGTTAATAACTTGACTTCAAATCCAAAGGCGCACTATAAGTTACATATTAAATAGAAAGTATTAAAAATAAATTAATTGTTAAATAGCTTTATGGAGACCTCAGTAAAATGGAAAACTGAACTGGATTCTAGCCTGCCAACAAACTGTCTTTACTTTCTTATAATTTTTAATATCTTGCACAAATTTAGTATGTACAAGTTTTAAGTAGTGAACTTCCACAAGATTCATCTTTATGTAATTTGCTTCATACAGTGCTCATTTTAGCAGTTCCACATATAGGAACCCAATAACCTATTAGTAACAGTGGTAACGATGACAAATAAAGTAGTTTCAATCATTCTGAATATGTTACTATTTACTTCCAATGTTCAGAGTTTAGAGAACAAAGATAAAAAAGAGATTACTGTTGCCATGAGCAATACAAAAGGCACCGAGTCTCCAGAGACAGGAAAAAGAAATTGATTTCTGTGTCTTTTTCATACTCCACAACACTATTGAAAAGCAGTTTCTCATACATAACTATTGATCTACTGCCCTGGAGAGTAAATTAAATATGAGATCACATGGAAAGAAAACACATGTCATTCTTTTAATTCATGCAAGATAACTTTTAAAGTTCATAGTGCTGTAAAAGCATGTGGGCATATGTATACTCCATTTACTTGCAGGCAAACAAGAGGTAGTAGGGGTCAATGTCCCTTTTGAATTTTGACCCTGATTATTCCACTTCATTATCACAAACAGAAATTAACTAAACCTATAGCACCTCAATCTACTACAGTAAACTGTGAAACCATTTAAAATATGATGTTACTCTGGGGTGCCTGGGTGGCCCAGTTGGTTAGGCATCCAACTCTTGATCTCAGCTCAGGTCTTGATCTCAGGGTCGTGAGTTCAAGCCCTGTATTAGGCTCCATGCCCAGCATAAATAAATACATAAAAAATAAATACATTAAAATAAAAGAAAATATGATGTACTGTGCACATTTTTAAAAGATTTATTTATTTATTAGAGAGAGAGAGTGTGTGCAAGCACAGGGAGAGGGGCAGAGGGAAAGAATCTTCAAGCCAACTCCCCACTGAGCATGGACCCCATCATGGGGCCCAATCCACAACCCATGAGATCATGACCTGAGCCAAAACCAAGAGTCGGAGGCTCAACTGACTGAGCCACCGGAGCGCCCCTGTACATTTTTATTCGTTTTTGGGAAATGTATCTGGCTGTGACACATTAAAAGAAATCAGATAAAACCTTTAATCACTGAATATGGAAACCTACATTTTTAAAACTAGTATCTCAATTATATTTAGGACCACTCACTAATTTTCTACAACAGAAGTTGTAGATTTTTTTTTTTTAAGATTTTATTTTTACGTAATCTCTACACCCAACGTGAACCTCGAACTTATAACCCTGAGATCAAGAGTTGGATGCTATACTAACTGAGCCAGCCAGGCACCCTGAAGTTGTAGACGTTTAATAAAAAAATGATCCTTCATAGTTTAATTGGAATAAAATTGATATATCTATATAATATACAATTTCAAGAGGTTTATAATAATTACCCCAATATTTTCAGAATACTTAGAGAAGTAATAAGATGGTTCTAGTCTCTTTAAGCTATCATCAGGTTAAGATACATATGGGGATAGAAGATTTTTGCTTCTGTGCAAACCTATTATATTTTAACTCAGTGGTTCTTAATCAGGGGCAATTTTGTCCCCCAGAGAACACCTGGAAATGTCTGGAGACATTTCTGGTTGTTAAAACTGTGGGGGACAGGGATGGGGACTTCAGTGGCCTTCTGATGGGTAGGTGGAGACAGGAGATGCTGCTAAACATCCTCCAGTGCCCAGGACAGCCCCCCACACCAAAGAGTTATCTGGCCCTAAATGTCAGTAGTGCTGAGGCTAAGGAACTCTGTTTTAACCTAATGGTGCCACTTTCACTGTGCAGATGCTTTTGGGTAATGGACCACATATCCCTTCCTAAAACAGCAACTTAGGATCTATTGGAGACAGTATTTGGCACTGACACCTTGATAAACTGGGATCATTTCTTTTATTGTTCACATGTACAAATAAATAGGTCATATGTCATATTCTGAGGAAAACCTCCTAGTTGTATGTGTAGTGAGTATCACCCTTGGAGACACGAAAAAGTGGAGAGCCCTGCAGGACAGCGAGGCACAAGGCATTGGAAATGTTCACCTCTTCCTTGTGGCCTGGAACCCACTCCTGTGCTCCAAGCCAAACCTTGTTCCAGGGTCCCTGGATAACCCCCGTGGGTCTGATCTCCCACCTGCTCCACCACCCCCTCCCCACTGCTGTCCCAACAAGGTTTTCCTTCTCGGGGCTTCTTCAGAAGCCACACTCGTGGGGTTTTATTTTTTCTCTCCCAGCTCTGTTCATTCGTGCACTGCTTTTCAGATTAGCTAGGAGCCGCTTCCACCCCCTTCCTTCTTGTCTCACATCTGCTCGCCATTTGAAACACCACGGAACAGTGTCAAATTAGTAAACCTGAACTGAATCTCCTAGATCCTTTAGTCCAGGCGTCACTTTCCAGGTGGACACAATAACTGAGGTCCAGAAAAAAGTGGCGTGAAGTCCATGTCACTGATAGATCATTTCCAAAGTCCCCTTCTCCCTTCTCCTGCTTCATTGACTCATTCTGTGAGTTCTTGTCCCCTTTCCTTCCCACCTTCAGAGCCTCCCAGGCGCTGCCCTGGTTGTTCGGGGCACTGTGGCTGCCAGTCGGATGGGGACTTGGACAGTTCTCAGTCCTGGAATGCTGTGCCTTCCTTCCGTCCTTTCCTCCTTCTTGGCATTTACAGTGGAGTTATCACCACACTGAAATCTTCATCAGCACCCCGGGGCCCATGTCAGGGAATCAGACTCCTTGGCCTCTAAGATCTGAACCCCACTTGGCTTTTCAGATGCATCTACCCCGATGCCCCCTCCCCCATCCTCCTGAGCCATCCTACCTGCCAGTCCCTGCCCCTGGGCTGTGTCTCACCTCTGCCCTTTGTTGTGTGTGTTTGTATTCTTAGTTTCCTTAACTTCAATGCTGTGAGCTTTCATTTTTTACCTTTAAACATCTTAGCCATTCTTCCAGGTCTATCTCAATTAACTCCTTTGAGAAGACTTCCTTTTTTTGCTTTTTTTGTAGAGTTTTATGACTGACTTGTCCAATCTGCTAACTTTGTATTCTCTCCTTTTCCTGTATTCTCATAGTATTTATTTAACATTTGCATATGCAGGTCTTGCCAAGATGATATACTTTTGTGTCCAACAAAATTGAAACTTCCTGGAGGGCAGGGACTGAATTTGTTTCATTTTTTGCATTTCTAATGGCTCATGAATATATGTTGAACATAATTGAATTGACTAACCCTAATCATAAACTTGATTTCTATGAAGCCCAATACATTTTTTCTCATTCCTAGACAGAAAAAAAAATGGTTTCCAGGATCTATCATAAACAAGGCTTTGGAATATTTTGTCTCCATCCTGATATTTTATGCCCTATTTTAGGACAAGAAAATGTTATGAAACTATGATATTCAAAAGGCTCATCAATTTTTGTAGGTGAAATTTATAGCCATAACCATGATGAACTTTCACTTATTTTTCACAGGCTAACATTGTCTTACTTCAGTGAAAGTGAATCACTACTGCTTAGAAACAAAAATTAGGCAAACCGAGTGTAGTTTTGCCAACATCATATTCCTAAAGTGGGAATTTAAAGAACAGTTTCTTCGATGATATGCATGTGTGCCTGTGTGCCTTCATCCTGTGAATGATAAATCATGAGGTTTAGTAGTAAAAGCAAGACTGTACTGAGTCTTCTGATATTTTCTCCTAGAGGTTTAATTCTTTACGCTGCTTCTTAGATGTTACACGGGAAATTTTTCATGGTCTTGGCACCTAATGCTTGCTTTTCTAGGCTAAATTCTTGCAGCCATGCCTGGAGTGGGATTTTCAGTCTTTGATTGCCTATTGAGCTGCCTGTTGGAGTTTACCCAGAGGTCTGTAGCCCTGCCCATATGTACTTCCTTTGCCAGCCTTTATAAAGAGGCAGAGGGGGCATTAGGCCATATACTACTTTGGCTAGAAGCTCTTATTTTCATAACAGAACCTTAAACTGCCCACCTCCTAGTTGATATACAAAGCATATGAATTAATATCTCAAAGCTTCAGCCCTTAAGTTTTGGCCAGCGTCAATGACCTTGTACTCTCTTCTATATGAATAGTTCGCAGCAGCCCTTTAATGAGAAATGTTGTTTCTGGAAGACTGCAAAGACCTCTATTCCTACAAACCAGAGATACCGGATAGGTTGTTGCTTGCAGCCACTCATCCTGTAGTGTTAATCACAAAATTTTGTCCTTCCTTTCTCCTTCCTTCAGCCTCAAAACTTCCCAGTACAGTTACTCAGGCAGCTACTATGAATGGATCAGAGTTGAAATGCGGGTTGAAACCTTGCCATCCTGTGGAACAATAATCTAAATGCTATTGTGGATTAGGCCAGACCATTCAGGACCTGAGTACTTTACTTAGTTAAACAGGAATGTTTGGACATGGTTTAATGCATTGTGCTTTATGATTGTAGCAATGATTTACATGGAGGGGAACTCTGTAATTCCTTATGACACTTATGTCCCACTTAGCTCACAACATCATCTTTATGAGTAATCAGGATTTCTCTTGGTACTAAAAATTGAGAAAGCTTTACTTCCCCAAATCAGTCAAAGAAAAACCCTAGCTTTTATGTTATGAACATTGGAAAACGTTAAAATGGTTACCATTCTCTCTTTTGATGGGCATTAGGAGGTTTAGAGTCAGATCTCTGGCCTGCCTTTAACAAGGACATTTTCCTCTGTGCTCACAAGGGGAAGGTTCAGGAATCTAGCAGCTTGTCTACTTGTTTATCTTATCATTGGCTGCATTATTCTCTTTCTTTTAAGCTCCCCTTTTCTTGATTCCTTCAACTATTTAGTTTACCCAGCATTGTCTTTATTTTCATAAGTTGCCTCAAATCATTTGTAGAAGTCAGCTCTTCCCAACTACATAAAAAGTAACTCAGTAACTCAGTCTGTATTTGGCCTCATTTCTTGTTATTTTTTAAGGCAAGAAATGGATGACATTTGAAACATTTTATGTAAATAAAGCAGACTTTTCAGGGTCAGAGTGAGCTCAGTTTAACTGTTCTGTTGAAAATTGTTCTTTTCTCTGTGTTCCTTCTAGCTCAACATTGTGAATGTTGCCATCATCTTCAAGGCAGAAATGGGATGGACGAGGGTGGGAAGGAAAGAGAACTAACATGTGATCCTAAAATCATTATTGCCGGCATATGAAGATTTATATGTAGCAAATCTTTTTTTTTTTTTTAAGATTTTATCTATTTATTTGACAGAGACAGCGAGATCAGGAACACAAGCAGGGGGAGTGGGAGAGGGAGAAGCAGGCTTCCTGCCGAGCAGGAAGCCCCATGCGGGGCTCGATCCCAGAACCCTGGGATCGTGACCTGAGCCGAAGGCAGACACCCAACGACTGAGCCACCCAGGCGCCCCTATATGTAGCAAATCTTGCTACTATGGAGGAAAAACTGTAGCTCTCCACTGGAGTTAAAAGGATATACATTCAATGAAGATTTATTGAGAGTTTCTTGTACAAGGGGCCATAGTAAATACAAAGTGGCTTCCTATGTTTTTCTGCCCCAAATATTCCTACTGATCGGATCAAGAAGGCCTGTGGTTGTTGTCAAATGACAGAAATAATACAATTTAGTAACAAGTGTGATGTCCTTTATTCAAGGGAAAACAATGTATGGATTGGAGAGTACAGTGCCTCACAAGCATCGTTCCCCTGAATTTCAGGCAAGAGAGAGTTTCACAGAGCATTCGAAGAAGCAGCCCAGAAACAGAGCACAGTTGGCTAAGAAGCCAAGGCTTTCCTTATAAGGCTAGCAGGTCCTATGTTCTAGGGTAATGTAGGCCCACTAAAGCAGAGAGGGAGGACTGTGACTAGTGTATATTAGCTGTTTCCTGTAAGTCCCAGCTGACCTAGGTTTAGATCTGTGCTGTGGGCAGGGCCACTGGAGCACCCTCCAGTTTGCGAGTCCCAATATACAAATTTACTTTAGCATTACCAAGTCCTTTTCCACCTATCAACCCCCTTAACACACTTTCCTTTACTCTCCAGTCATTTCTTACTCTTCACAACCCAAGTTGGGGCAACATCAGGCTGTAAGCTCCTTGAGGCTCATTAATGACTGGACTTAAGAGTACCTAATAAATATGGTTTGAATGAATGAGTGACTGAATGGCTAACAAAGAGAGCCCTGGCCCCAGGAGTGCTCGTTCTGAGATTTTTGGATGGGGAAAAAAGTTGGTTATGTATAACCTCTTCCTTTTTTTTTCTGGACTCAGAGTTGTAAATGGAGCGAGCAAGGCTAGTAGAATGATCTCAGAGCACAGGGCTGCAGCCGGAGTTTCAGTCTAAGCGGGGTGATGTCAGGTCTGGCCCTAGACAGCCAGAGCACCCTGGGTGCCTAGGAAAGATGCTTGGGAGGAGACATCAGGAAATACAGGATTGCTGCTTACTCCGTGCATCTGTCAGCTGAGGAGCTGGAAGGAACAGGTTTTCCAGGTCACGTTATAGAACATGAAACTCGGCTAGAAGGAACACAGGTTTAGTGGACATGAAAACTGGCTGGGAGGAACATGGCTCTATGACCCATCTACCAGTTGGGTTTCTCCGCTGAACAACTACGTTGCTTCTCAAGTCGTGGTGTTTCAAGCCAGGAGAAATCTGAGGAAAGTTATATTTTAGATGAGGACCATGAGTCCACAGCCTCATTTCATTATACAAATGCCCCTGGAACCAAGCTCTGGGGCCGGAGTAGGATTCTCAGGACCTGAGCGCCCCCCACAGGCATTCCCTGAGGTACCAGGGACCATGCCTTGCCAGTGGGGGAACAAAGGGGGTGTGGCATGCACAGTAAGGTGGGATTGAGACAGAGTGCACCTAGCTTTCCTGGGACTGGATGGACATGGCCATGGCAGGTTGCAAGGACGTGGCATGGGCAGAGAGCAAAGGGATAGCCCAATTGGGAGGGGAACGGTTGGATGAGAGGGGCATGACCAGTGGGTATGAATGGGGTGTAGTTATGGTGGGAGCGGAGTGGCCATTGACTGGTACAGAGTGGCCTTGGAGGGGGAGGAATGTTGGGTGCAGGAGGGAATGTGGTTAGGACTGAGCTCATTTGTCATGGCCCAGCCAGTAGGGGCACAGTGCAGGTGGATCACAAGGGCATGACCTTTAGTAAAGGTGTCTGGCAGGTTAGGAGGGGGCTCATTTATGACAGAGAATTGGGAGCAAGGCCCTAGGGGTAGAGGTGTGCTCAAGGCTGAGCTTCGAGGACTTAGCCTAGCCAAAATAAGTGTATTGGGATGTAGGAGGTGGCCAGGAGTGAATGAAAGGAACTGCCAGTTGGTAGTGCTAGGGGTGTGACCTGAACAGGAAGTATGTGGCCAGGTGGAGCCCAGGGGCATGGCTTTGAAATGATGGGCATGGACATAAAGAATTCCAGAAAGGTGTTGGGGCAACAGCCAGAGACCAGAGAGATGTGAGGGGGGCATGATAGAAGGGTGGCCCAGATGGACCACAGGAGTGTAGCCATAATGGGAGGGATATTGCTCATGCAGGAAGGTCAGGAGAAGCTCAAGAGACCATTTATCTATACATCCCACAATATCTTGTCTTTCCCACAATTCCTCGTCTCTCCCCAAGACTCTACATCTCCCAGAATTCCTTGTTCTCACCCACAGTTCTCCATTATAACCCATAATCCTCCATTGTCCCCTAAAATGTTTCTTTCTTTCCCATACTGCTTCTTTCTCCCTCATAATTCTTGTTTCTCCCACATTTCTGTTTATACACATAATTCCATATCTGTCCTGCAATTTTTGAACCATCTTTTTTTTACTGAGGTATAATTGACATATATTAGTTTCAGGGGTACAACATAATGATTTAATATTTGTATATATTGCAAAATGATCACCACAATAAATAGTTAACATTTGCACCCGTACGTAGTTATACAAAGTTTTTCCTTAGGATAAGGACTTTTAAGATCTACTCTCATAACAATTTTCATATATGTAATACAGAATTATTAACTATAGTCACCATGCTTTATATTACATTCCCACAACTTATTTGTTTTATAACTAGAAGCTTGTACCCTTTGACCCCATTCCCTCCCCTCAAACAACAATCTGTTCTCTGTATCTGTGAGTTCGTTTGTCTGTTTCTTTAGATTCCACATAAGAGATCATACAGTATTTATGTTTCTCTATATGACTTAGCATAATGCCCTCAAAGTCCATGTGTGCAAATGGCAGGATTTCATTCTTTTTTGTGGCTGAATAGTATTCGTGTGTGTGTGTGTAGAATAGTATTCCATTGTGTGTGTGTGTGTGTATATATATACATATATATGTATATGTATCACATCTTCTTTATCCATTCATCCCATCAGTAGACACTTAGGTAGTTTCCATATCTCAGCTATTGTAAATAATGCTGCAATGACATGGGGCTGCATTTATCTTTTTGAAAATTAGTATTTTCATTTTCTTTGGATAAACACCCAGAATTGGAATTGCTGGGTGATATGGTAGTTTTATTTCTTTTTTTTTTAAGATTTAATTTATTTACTTGTCAAAGAGACAGAGAGAGCACAAGTAGGGGGAGCTGCAGGCAGAGGGAGAAGCAGACTCCCCATTGAGCAGGGAACCTGATGTGGGGCTCGATCCCAGGACCCTGGGATCATGACCTGAGCTGAAGGCAGACGCTTAACTGACTGAGCCACCCAGGTGTCCCATCTATTTCTAATTTTTTGAGGAATTCTATACTGTTTTCCATAGTGGTTACACCAACTTACATTCCCACCAACAGTGCACAAAGGTTCTCTTTTCTCCACATTCTCACCAATACTTGTTATTTCTTGTCTTTTTGATAATAGCCATTTTGACAGGCATGAGGTGATATCTCATTTTGGTTTTGATTTTCATTTCCCTGGTGATGAGTGATGTTGAGCATCTTTTCATGTACCTATTGGCCATTTGTATCTCTTTGGAAAAATGTCTATTTAGAGCCTCTGCCCATTTTTAAATCAGATTATTTATTTATTTATTTATTTATTGCGATTGAGTTGTATTAGTTCTTCATATATTTTGGATATTAACTGCTTCTCAGAATATGATTTGCTCATATTTTCTCCCATTCAGTAGGTTGACTTTTCATTTTATTGGTGATTTCCTTTGCTGTGCAGAAGCTTTTTAGTTTGATATAGTCTCACCTGTTTATTTTTGCTTTTGTTGCCTTTGCTTCTGGAGTCAGATCAAAAAAGTCATTGCCAAGACCAATGTCAAGGAGCTTACCTCCTATGTTTTCTTATAGAAGCTTTATGGTTTCAGGTCTTACGTTCAAGTCTTTAAATTGTTTTGAATTTTTGGCTATGGTGTGAGACAATAGTCCAGTTTCATTCTTTTGCATGTGACTGTTCAGTTTTCCCAACATCATTTATTGAAGAGATTGTCCTTTCCCCATTGGATATTCTTGGCTCCTTTGTCATAAGTTAATTGGGCATATATGTGTATGTTTATTTCTGGGCTCTCTATTTTGTTCCATTGATCAGTGTGTCTGTTTTTATGCCAATATCATACTGTTTTCATTATTATAGGTTTGTATTATAGTTTGAAATCAGGAAGTGTGATGCCTTCATCTTTGTTTTTCTTTCTCAAGGTTGCATTGGCTATTTGGGTTTTTTGTATGCTTTTACAAATTTTAGGATTATTCTATTTCTGTAAAAAATGCCATTAAACTGGGGCGCCTGGGTGACTCAGTCATTGAGCGTCTGCCTTCGGCTCAGGTCATGATCCCAGGGTCCTGGGATCAAGCCCCACATCGGGCTCCCTGCTCAGCGGGAAGCCTGCTTCACCCTCTCCCACTCCCCCTGCTTGTGTTCCTTCTCTCCCTTTGTCTGTCTCTGTCAAATAAATAAATAAAATCTTTTTTAAAAATGCCATTAAACTTTTGATAGGGATTGCATTGAATATGTAGATTGCTTTGGGGAGTGTGGACATTTTAACAATATTAATTCTTCCAATTCATGAGCATGGAATATCTTTCTATTTATTTGTTGTTTTTTAAAATATTTATTTATTTAAAAGAGAGAGAGATTGTGTGTACATGGGGGGAGGGGCACAGGGAGAGGGAGAGAGAGTCCCAAGCAGACTCCACACTGAGCGTGGGGCCCAGCATGGAGCTTGATCTAATGACCCTGAGATCGCAACCTGAGCTGAAACCAAGTGTCATATGCTTAACTGACTGTGGCACGCGTGTGCCCCTCTTTCTATTTATTTGTGTCTTCTTCAGTTGCTTTCAGCAGTCTTAGTTTTCAGTGTATAGGCGTTTCACTTTCTTGGTTAAATTTATTCCTAGGTATTTTATTCTTTTTGATAACAATTACAAATTGGATTGTTTTTTAAATTTCTCTTTCTTATACTGCATTAGTGTATAAAAATGCAACAGATTTTTGTATATTGATTTTGTATCCTGCAACTTTACCAAATTCATTGACTAGTTCTATCGGTTTCTTGGTAGTCTTTAGGATTTTCTATATATAATATACCATCCACCAACAGTGATAGTACTTCTTCCTTTCTAATTTGGATGCCTTTTATTTCTTTTTCTTGCCTAATAGTTCTGGCTAGGATCTCCAATACTATGTTGAATAAAAGTGGTGAGAGTGAGCATCCTTGTCTTATTCCTGATCTTAGAGGAAAAGCTTTCAGATTTTCACCATTAAGTATGATGTTAGCTGTGGGCTTGTCAGATATGGTTTTTATTATGTTGAGGTATGTTCCTTCTGTACCCACTTTGTTGCAAGTTTTTATCATGAATGGATGCTGAATTTTGTCAAATGCTTTTTTTGCTTCAATTGAGATGATCATGTGATTTTTATTCTTCATTTTGTTAATGTGGTGTATCATGTTGTTGATTTGTGGATGTTGAATCATCCTTGCATCCCTGGAATGAATCCCACTTGATCATGGTGTATAATTTTTTAATGTACTGTTGGATTTGGTTTGCTAAATTTTATTGAGAATTTTCACATCTATGTTCATCAAAAGTACTGGCCTGTAATATTCTTTTCTTGTGTTTTCCTTGTCTGGTTTTGGTATCAAGGTAATGCTGGTTTTGTAAAATGAGTTTGGAAGTGTTCCCTCCTCTTCAATATTTTGGAAGAGTTTAAGAAGGATAGATACTAATTTTTCTTTGAATATTTGATAGAATTCATCAATGATGTCATCTGGTCCTGGACTTTTGTCTTTTAGGTGGCTTTAGTTTACTGATTCAATCTCCTCACTAGTAGTCCATCTGTTCAGATTTTCTTTTTCTTTTTTCTTTTTGAAGACTTTTTTTTATTTATTCATTTGAGAGAGAGAGAGAGCACAAGTGGGGGGGGGGGAGGCAGATTGAGAGGGAAAAGCAGACTCTCCACTGAGCAGGGAGCATCCCTGCTTCAGATTTTCTGTTTCTTCATCGGGCTTGGAAGATCGGATGTTTCTAGGAATTTAGCCATTTATTCTAAGTTATCCAATTTATTGATATGTAATTGTTCATAGTAGTCACTTATGATCCTTTGTATTTCTGTTGTATCAGTTGTAACATCTCCTCTCTCATTTCTGATTTTATTTACTTGAGCCCTCTCTCTTCTTGGTGAGCCTACTTCTGTTGTCAGTTTGTTTATCATTTCAGTGAACCAGCTCTTAGTTTTATTTGTTTTGTTTTTAGTGACTCATCAGTTTTATACCCAGTGCTCATTATATCACATGCCCTTCTTAATGTCTGTCATTAGGAGCAACCCTCCAACAACCCTCCACCAACCCTGAGCATGTTTCCTATGATTAAGAATCACTTACGTTTTGTCTCTCTCTGGTTTCATCTTGTTTTATTTTTTCCTCTCTTCCCCTATGATCCTCTGTTTTGTTTCTTAAATTCCACATATCAGCGAGATCATATGATAATTGTTTTTCTCTTGATTGACTTACTTCGCTTCACATAACACCCTCCAGTTCCATCCACGTCATTGCAAATGACAAGATTTTGTGTTTTTTGATGGCTGAGTAGTATTCCATTGTGTGTGTGTGTGTGTGTATATATATATATATATATCACATCATCTTTATCCATTCATCTGTTGATGGACATCTGGGCTCTTTCCATAGTTAGGCTATTGTGGACGTTCCTGCTATAAACATTGGGGTGTTTCAGATCACTACATCTGTATGTTTGGGGTAATTACCCAGTAGTGCAATTGCTGGGGCATAGGGTAGCTCTATTTTCAACATTTTGAGGAATCTCCATACTGTTTTCCAGAGTGGCTGTACCAGCTTGCCTTCCCAACAACAGTGTAAGAGGGTTCCCCTTTCTCTGCATGCTGACCAACATCTGTCGTTTCCTGACTTATTAATTTTAGCCATTCTGCCTGGTGTGAGGTGGTATCTCATTGTGGGTTTGATTTGTATTTCCCTGATGCCTAGTGATGTTGAGACTTTTTTCATGTGTCTGTTGGCCATTTGTATGTCTTCTTTGGAGAAATGTCTGATTGGACATTTCTGTCTTGATTGGGTTATTTGTTCTTTGGGTGTTGAGTTTGATAAGTTCTTTATAGATTTTAGATCCTAGTCCTTTATCTGATATGTCATTTGCAAATATCTTCTCCCATTCTGTCAGTTGTCTTGCTTTTGTCGACTGTTTCCTTTGCTGTGCAAAAGCTTTTTATCTTGATGAAGTCCCAATAGTTCACTTTTGCCTTTGTTTCCCTTGCCTTTGGAGAAGTGTCTAGCAAGAAGTTGCGGCAGCCGAGGTCACAGAGGTTGCTGCCTCTGTTCTCCTCTAGGATTTTGATGGATTCCTGTCTCATATTAGGTCTTTCATCCATTTGGAGTCTATTTTTGTGTGTGGTGTAAGGAAATGGTCCAGTTTCATTCTTCTGCATGTGGCTGTCCCATTTTCCCAACACCATTTGTCAAAGAGACAGTCTTTCCCATTGGCTATTCTTGCCTGCTTTGTCGGAAGATTAGTTGACCACAGAGTTGAGGGTCCATTTCTGGGTTTTCTATTCTGTTCCATGGATCTGTGTGTCTGTTTTTGTGCCAGGACCATACTGTCTTGATGATTACAGCCTTGTAATAGAGCTTGAAGTCCAGAATTGTGATGCCACCAGCTTTGGTTCTCTTTTTCAACATTCCTTTGGCTATTCAGGGTCCTTTCTTGTTCCATACAAATTTTAGGATTATTTGTTCCAGCTCTGTGAAAAAAGATGATAGTATTTTGATAGGGATTGTATAGATTGCTCAAGGTAGCATAGACATTTTAACAATATTTGTTCTTCCAAACCATGAGCATGGAATGTTTTTCCATTTCTTTGTGTCTTCTTGAATTTCTTTCATGAGTGTTCTGTAGTTTTCTGAGTACAGATCCTTTGCCTCCTTGGTTAGGTTTATTCCTCGGTATCTTATGGTTTTGGGTGCAATTGCAAATGGGATCGATTCCTTAATTTCTTTTTCTTCTGTCTCATTGTTAGTGTATAGAAATGCAACTGATTTCTGTGCATTGATTTTATATCCTGCCACTTTGCTGAATTCCCGTATGAGTTCTAGCAATTTTGGGGTGGAGTCTTTTGGGTTTTCCACATAGAGTATCATGCCATCTGCAACGAGTGAGAGTTAGACTTCTTTGCCATTTCAGATGCCTTTTATTTCTTTTTTTAAAAGATTTATTTATTTATTTATTTGACAGAGAGAGTGAGAGAAAGCACAAGCAGGGGGAGCAGCAGAGGGAGAAGGAGAGCAGGCTCCCCACTGAACAGGGAGCCCGATGTGGGGCTCGATCCCAGGACCCTGGGATCATGACCTGAGCTGAAGGCAGACGCTCAGCCGACTGAGCCACCCAGGTGCCCCCCTTTTATTTCTTTTTGTTGTCTGATTGCTGAGGCTAGGACTTCTAGGACTATGTTGAACAGCAGTGGTGAGAGTGGACATCCCTGCCATGTTCCTGATCTTAGGGGAATAGCTCTCAGTGTTTCCCCATTGAGAATGATATTTGCTGTGGGCTTTTCATAGATGGCTTTTATGATATTGAGGTATGTTCCCTCTATCCCTACATTCTGAAGAGTTTTAATCAAAAAAGGATGCTGTACTTTATCACATGCTTTTTCTGCATTTATTGAGAGGATCATATGGTTCTTGTCCTTTCTATTATTTATGTAGTATATCACATTGATTGATTTGCAGATGTTAAACCATCCTTGCAGCCCAGGAATAAATCCCACTTGGTCGTGGTGAATAATCATTTTAATGTACTGTTGGATCCTGTTGACTAGTATGTTGGTGAGAATTTTTGCATCCATATTCATCAGGGATATTCGTGTGTAATTCTTTTTGGTGGGGTCATTGTCTGGTTTTGGGATCAAGAGAATGCTGGCCTCATAGAACGAGTGTGGAAATTTCCTTCCATTACTATTTTTTGAAACAGCTTCAGAAAAATAGGTATTAATTCTTCTTTAAATATTTGGTAGAATTCCCTTGGGAAGCCATCCAGCCCTGGACTCTGGTTTGTTGGGAAATTTTGGGTTACTGCTTCAATTCCCTTGCTGGTTATGAGTCTGTTCAGGTTTTCTCTTTTCTTCCTGTTTCAGTTTTGGTAGCAATGCTTCCATTTCTTCCTGATTGCCTAATTTGTTGGCATATAGTTGCTCATAATATGTTCCTTTAAATGTTTGTATTTCTTCAGTGTTAGTTGTTTATATTTCTTCAGTGTTGGTTGTGGTCGCTCCAGGTCTCTCTCCTCTTTCATTCATGATTTTATTTATTTGGGTCCTTTTTTCTTTTTGATAAGTCTGGCCAGGGGTTTATCAATCTTACTAATTCTTTCAAAGAATCAGCTCCTACTTTTGTTGATCTGTTCTATTGTTCTTTTGGTTTCTATTTCATTGATTTTTGCTCTAATCTTTATTATTTCTCTCCTCCTGCTGGGTTTAGGCTTTATTTGCTGTTCTTTCTCCAGCTCTTTTACGTGTAAGGTTAGATTGTGTATTTGAGACCTTTTTTGTTTCCTGAGAAAGGCTTATATTGCTATATACTTCCCTTAGGAGCACCTTTGCTGCATCCCAAAGGTTTAGAACAGTTGTGTTTTCATTATCATTTGTTTCCATGAATTTTTTTTAATTCTTCTTTAATTTCCTGGCTTGACATATTCATTGTTTAGTAGCATGCTCTTTAGCCTCCATGTATTTGAGTCCTTTCCAAATTTCTTCTTGTGATTGAGGTCAAGTTTCAAAGCATTGTGCAGGGAATGATCCCAATCTTTTTGTACCAAAAATGTGCAGGGAATGATCCCAATCTTTTGGTACTGGTTGAGACCTGATTTGTGACACAGGATGTGATGTATTCTGGAGAATGTTCCATGTGCACTTGAGAAGAATGTGTACTCTATTGCTTTAGGGTGGAATGTTCTGAACATATCTGTGAAGTCCATCTGATCCAGTGTGTAGTTCAAAGCCCTTGTTTCCTTGTTGATCTGCTTAGATGATCTGTCCATTGCAGTGAGTGGGGTGTTAAAGTCCCCTACTATTGTATTATTATCAATGTGTTTCTTTAATTTTGTTATTAATTGGTTTATGTAATTGGCTGCTCCCATGTTAGGGGCATAAATATTTATAATTGTTAGATCTTCTTGTTGGATAGACCCTTTCATTACGATATAGTGTCTTTCCTCATCTCTTATTACAGTCTTTGGCTTAAAATCTAATTTGTCTGATATAAGGATTGCCACCCCAGCTTTCTTTTGATGTCCATTAGCATAATAATTGATTTTCCATCCCTTCACTTTAAGTCTGGAGGTGTCTTTGGGTCTAAAATGAATCTCCTTAAGGCAGCATATTGATGGGTCTTGCCGTTTTATCCAATCTGATACCCTGTGTCTTTTAATTGGGGCATTTAGCCCATTTACATTCAGAGTAACTATTGAAAGATATGAATTTAGTGCCATTATAGTACCTGTAAAGGGACTGTTTCTTTATATGGTCTCTGTTCCTTTCTGGTCTATGTTACTTTTGGGCTCTCTCTTCACTTAAAGGATCCCTTTTAATATTTCTTGTAGGGCTGGTTTGGTGTTTGCAAATTCTTTTAGTTTCTGTTTGTCCTCGAAGATTTTTCTCTCCTTCTATTTTCAGTGACAGTCTAGCTGGATAAAGTATTCTTGGCTGCATATTTTTCTCATTTAGCTCCCTGAATATATCATGCCAGTCCTTCCTGGCCTACCATGTCTCTGTGGATAGGTCTGCTGCCAATCTAATAGTTCTACTCTTGTAGGTTATGGCCCTCTTGTCCCGAGCTTCTTTCAGGATTTTCTCTTTGTCTCTGAGATTTGCAAGTTTCACTATTATATGTCGGGTGTTGACCTATTGTTACTGATTTTGAGAGGGGTTCTCTGTGCCTCTTGGACTTGGATACCTGTTTCCTTCCCCAGATTAGGGACGTTCTCTGCTATAATTTGCTCTAATATACCTTCTGCTCCTCTCTCTCTTTCCTCTTCTTCTGGGATCCCAATTATTCAAATATCGTTGCACTTTATGGTATCACTTATCTCTCGAATTCTCCCTTCGTGGTCCAGTAGTTGTTTTCTCTCTTTGTCTCAGCTTCTCTATTCTCCATCATTTTGTCTTCTATATCACTGATTCTTTTTTCTGCGTCATTTATCCTATCACTTAGAGCCTCCATTTTTGACTGCATCTCATTAATAGACTTTCTTATTTTGACTTGATTAGATTTTAGTTCTTTTATTTCCCCAAAAAGGGATTCTCTAGTGTCTTCTATGCTTTTTTTCAAGCCCAGCTATATTATAAAGATACTGTAATCGTTACTCTGACCTCCAGTTCCAACATCTTACTTATGTCTATACTGATTAGGTCCCTGGCAGTCAGTACTGCCTCTTGTTCTCTTTTTTGAGGTGAGTTTTTCCATCTTGTCATTCTATCCAGAGAAGACTAGATGAACGAGAGAACCGAATAATAAAATGGCAACAACAACCCCAGAGAAATAGACACTGAACAAATCAGAAAAGTCCTGAAACAGAAAAAAAAAATTAGGAAAAAAGAATGTACTCAGACAGGTGAACAGAATAGAGCAATACACTGGATCCTGTGTATATTTTGGTCCAGTTGTTAGAAAACTAAGATTCCAAAATTTTAAAGAAAGAAAAACGTATATATGTACAAAAATAAAATTAAATACAATGGAAGAAAAGTATGTAAATGTAAAAATGAAAATTAAAAAAGATTTGAACAAAAGAGTTGATAAGAAATTGGTTGATAAAGGAAAGAGAAAAAAAATTAAAATTGAAAGACTAAAGAATTGTGGGGAAAAAACCCATGAATTCTATAGGCTATATTCCCCTAGCGCTGGAGTTCTGCAGTTCTCACTGATCAGTAAACTTGGTCTTGGCTGGATGTTCTTGCTGATCTTCTAGGGGAGGGGCCTGTTGCTTTGATTCTCAAGTGTATTTGCCCGGGGCAGAATTGCACCGCTCTTGCCAGGGGGCCAGGCTATGTAATCTGCTCCTGATTGCTCTATGTGGCTTTTGTTCCCTGGAGGCTTTCCTCACAGCTTTAGAGGATGAGAATGAAAATGGTGGCCTCCCAATCTCTGGCCCTGGAGCTGAAAGGTTTGGGGCCCCACTCCTCAGTGTGGCCTCAGAGAAAAGCAGTCAGTCAGTCCCGTCTCCCTGGTCTCCATCTGCACTCGGTGCTCACCCAACCTGTGACTGAGTGTTTCTATCTCAGGCATGTGACCCCGTTTTGAGTCTCCAAACCCTGTAGACACCTGCAGCATGCTCCTGTGCAGTTCCTCCCTGGGGAGGAAGGGGGTTCTCGCTGGTTCTGCCGTTCATTGGGCCCCTGCTCAGAGAGCCATTGCCCGACCGTGCCTTGATTCGTGGTTTATAGCACCCCGAGCTGAGAGCCCACCCCTGGACTCGCTGATTGCAGCCGGCTTCCCCGCTCTGGGAACTCTGCCACACTCAGGCACCCCCGGTCTTCCTGTGACCTCGGGGATCCTGAGACCACCTGTTCCCACTTAGCCACCTGAGTGCCTCTCAGGCCAGGAAGTCCCTCACTGGAGCAGACTTATAAAAGTTCCAGTCTTGTGCTCCACTGCTATATCACTTTCCGGTAGCCGGCTTATGGAGGGTCCCCCCCCAACCCTGCCCCTCGGTTTATCTTCCCGTATATCGCCTCAGATTTACTTCTCCACACCTCCTACCTTGCAGAAAGTGGTTGCTTTTCTATTGTAGAGTTTCAGCAATTCTTAGATCGCTGGTTGAGTTACACAGGTGTTCAGAATGATTTGATAGTTATCTAGCTCAATTTCTGGGACCAGATGAAACTGTCTCCTACTCCTCCACCATCTTGGACTAATCTCCCGAACCAGTTCTTAGTTTTATTGAGCCTTTCTATTGTCTTATTAGTCTCTATTTCATTTATCTATGCTCTTATCTTTGTATTTCCTTCCTTCTATTAAATTTGGGCTTCATTTGTTCTTCTTTTTCTGGTTCTTTGAGGTATAAATTTGGGTTGTTTATTTGAGATTTTTCTTATTTTTTGATGTAGGTATTTATCACTATGAACTTCCCTCTTAGAATGCTTTTACCACATCCCATAAATTTTTGTATGTTGTATTTCTATTCTCATTTGTCTCAAAGTATTTTTTATTTTCTTCTTTAATTTCTTCATTGACCCATTCATTGGTTCTTCTCTCCTACAGTTCTTAGTAGCAGGCAGGTAAGAGGCATAACTATGACAGTGCAGCGGTGTGGTCATGGACAACAACTGCCTGTGGCCCCAGCAAGAAAGACATTGTTGTGCTAGAATTAGTGTGGCCTACGAGGGAGGGATATGACTCAGAGAGGGCATGGCCAGAAGATGAGAGGTATGGGCCCTGCAGGACAGTTGGGTAGAAGAACAAAGAGTCAATTATCTTTCCTCCACAATTCCATTTTCTCTCCCAAATTTCCTGTCTCTTCCACAATTCTCTGTATTAACCTACAAATCTGTTTTCTCTCACAATTGTTTCATCCCATTATCCTCTGTGCTCTCCCATAATCCACCATGCTTTCCCAAAATCTTCCTGCTTCCCCTCCAGTCCTCTGTGTTTTCCCATAATCCTCCATGTTCTCCCACAATTCCTCATGCTTTTCACAGTGCTACCTTTCTCCCACAATCCTCTGTGGTCACCCACAATCCTCTGTGCTTTCCCACAATCCTCTTCTCTCATAGTCCTCCTGTGCTCCCACAATTCTTCATCCTTTCTCCCAATGCTACTTCTCTCTTATAATCCTCTGTAGTTTCCCACAATCCTCTGTTGTCTCCCACAATCCTCCATGTTCCCCCACAATTCTCCTCTTCTCTCACAATTCCCCATGCTTTCCCACAATGCTGCCTCTTCCCCACAATCAGCCAGTGGTTTCCCACAATCCTCTGTCCTCTCCCACAAACCTTTAGTGAATCCCCACAATGTTAACTCTCTCCCACAATCCTCTGTGATCTCCCACAATCCTCCATGTTCTCCCACAATCTTCTGTGCTTTACCATAATCCTCTGTACTCTCCCACCATCCTCCAGTGATTCCCCACAATGCTACCTCTCTCCCATAAACCTCTGTACTCTCCCACAATCCTCCAGTGATTTCCCATAATGATACCAATCTCCCATAATCCTCTGTGCTTTCCCACAATCCTCCTGTTCTCCCACAATTCCCGTGGTTTTCAACAGTCATTTGTGCTTTCCTACAATCCTGTTCTCTTCCATAATCCTTTGGTGATCCCCCACAATGCTACATCCCTTTCCCATAATCCTCTGTCCTCTCCCACAGTCCTCCATGTTCTCCCACAATTCTCCATGCTTTCCACAATATTAGCTCTCTCCCACAATTTTCTGAGGTCACCCACAGTCCTCTGTGCTTTCCCACAATCCTCTGTAGTCTTCCACATTTCTCCAGTAATTTCGCATAATGCTACCACTCTCCCATAATCCTTTTTGCTTCCCACAATCCTCCATGCTCTCCCACAATTCTGTTTTCTCCTGTTATTCTGTGTTCTATGACAGTGTTGCCTCTCACCCACAATCCTTTTTCTCTCCCACCATTTCTGATGCTTTTCTACAATGCTCCCCTCTCCTTTACAATTCTCCAGTAGTTTCTCACAATCGTCTGTGCTTTCCCACAGTCCCCCTGCTCCTTCACGGTTCTCTATGCTTTTCTACAATGCTCTCTCTCTTCCTCAGTTCTTTGCAGTTTCTCACACTTTTCTGTGCCTTCCCACAATTTTCCTGCTCTATCACAATTTTCCATGCTTTCTGAGAATGCTCTACCCCCACAGTACTCCATGTTGTCCCACAATCCTTTTGCTCTCCCACAATCCTCCTGCTCTCCCACAATTCCTAATGCTTTCCCATAATGCTACTTCTCTACCGCAATCCTGTTTTCTCCCACAATCCTCCATGTTCTCCCATAATCGTGTGCTTTCCCATAATGCTTCCTCTTTCCCATAATTCTCTGTGCTCTCCCACAATCCTCCATGTTTTCCCACAATCTGTTGCTCTCCCTCATCCTCTGTGGTCTCCTCAAATCCCCTGTGTTGTTCCTTAATTCCTGGTGCTCACCTTCTGGTTTCTCCCACAATTTTTTCTGCTTTCCCAGAATACTCTGTAGTCTCCCACAGTCCTTCATTATTTCCCACAAGTCTCTATTTTTCCACAATTTCAGGTCTCTCCTACAGTTCTCCCTGATGGGTAGGTAAGGGTCTTGGCTATGACTAGTGCCAGGGTATGGCCATGGATAACTGGTATGTGGCCCTTACAGATGAGGCATGCCCAAGAGAGGTGTGTGGTCATGAAGAAGTAAAATTGGCATAACCTAGGAAAGAGGGCATGACTCATAGTGTGAGGGCATGGCCAGAAGGTGAGGAGTGGTCTTGCAGGAGGGGTATGGATAGGAGAATGGGCACTTCAGGAGCAGGTGAATTCTCTCTCTCCCACGGAATATCTTGTTTTTCCCATAATTCCTGTCTCTCCCACAATTCTTGTTTTCTCCCACAATTTGTGGTCTCCCACAACCATCCTCTACGCTCTCCCCAGTCTTTCATCTCTCTCATGACTTTTTTTTCCCAGTCTTCCATGTTCTCTCACAATTATTCCATCCCAGAGGTCTTCCCCACAATTCTGTTTTCTCTCAGAATTCTTTGTTCTCTCCCAAGATGCTTCATTCTCTCCCACAACTGTCTCTCCCTCCCAGAATTCTCTCCCATAATTTCTTGTTCCCTATAATTATCTGTGGGTCCTAGGTAGGGGGCATGGCTATGATGCCGCAAAGAGTGGCTGTAAATGGAGAGCAAGATGCCATGGAACCACCTGTGGGAGTGGCCATAGTGGGAAAGGTGGGTTGGCAGCTGGATGGGGGGCATGGTGGTCATAAAGGAGCAAAGATGGCAAAGCAGAAGAGGCAGGGCAAGTACAAAGGGTGAATTTTCTGTCTCTCCCACGGTACCTGTTTTCCCCACAATCTCTCTTCCAAAATTTCTTGCCTCTCACATATTTCTGTTCTCACTGACAATTCTCTGTTATATGTATTTTCTGTTTTAATTGTGTGTTTCCCCAGGTTCTTTGTGGTGCCTCGGTAGTGGGCATGTCTGTTTAGACATGCAGGAGGCATGGCTGTGGCAGTAGCTGTGTAGTGACCACATTGATCAGAGGGCTTAGCTTATGGTGATAAGAAGGAAAAGGACAAGGCCTAGATGGACTGGTAGGTGCTTCCCCAGGCTGTGGTGGCCAAGGTGGAGCACAAGGTTGACCAGGAAAAGGAGGAGTGTGGCAGGGAGAAGGGATGGGTAGTGGCTCAGATAAGGAAACTTCAGTCAGCCAGAATAGAGGGGCATGACTCAAGAGGGATGGGAATGGCCATGAAGGAGCAAAGGAGCAGCCAAGGGAATATCCCAAGGACTAGGACTGAGCTCAGGTGCCAAGGCCAAGGTGAAGGGGCCAGTTCTCAGTCTTTTCTATAATACCTGGTGTGTTAGTGAGGGTTCTGCAGAGAAACTGAATAAACAGGATACACACGCACGCGCACACACACACACACACACACACACACACATGCACACGCACATGCACACACATGCACAGAGAGAGAGATTGATTTTAAGGAATTGGCTAAAATGATAATGGCGTTGTTAAGTCCAAAATCTGCAGTAAGCTGGCAGGCTGGGACTCAGGGTAGAGTTGAGTTGAGTCCAAACAGTTGGCTGGCAGAATTCCTCTAGAGGAGGCCAGTCTTTGTTCTATTAAGGCTTTCAATTGATTGGATGGGGCTCACCCACAATATGGAGAATAATCTGCTTTATTCAAAGTCCACCAATTCAGGGGCACCTGGCTGGCTCAGTCGGTTAAGCGTCTGCCTTCGGCTCAGGTCATGATCTCAGGGTCCTGGGATCGAGTCCTGCATCAGGCTCCCTGCTCGGCGGGAAGCCTGCTTCTCCTTCTCCCTCTACTGCTTCCTCCGCTTGTGCTTTCTTGCTCTGTCAAATAAATAAATAAAATCTTAAAAAAAAAAAAGTCCACCAATTCAAATGTTAGTCTCATTCAAAAAAAAAAAAAAAAACCTTGATAGTAACATCTAGAATAATGTTGACAGAATATCTAAACATTATGGCCCAGCCAAGTTGACACATAAAATTAACCATCACAGCTTGTCTCTCCAAATTCTGTCTCTCCCACAATTCTCTGTTATTGCTCAAAATCTTTCGTTCTCCCCAGAGTTTCTTGCCCTGGAAAGAAAAACAACTCATTGCTTCTGTCATCAAGAAAGCCTTGCTATGAAAAAAAAAAAAAAAAGTCATCTAACTGAACACTGTTGTTTTTTTTTTTAAGATTTTTTTATTCATTTGAGAGAGAGAGCAAGCAGGAGCAGGGACAGAGGGTGAAGCAGGCTTCCCGTGGAGCAGGGAGCCCGACGCGGGGCCCAATCCCAGGACCCCAGGACCCCGGGATCATGACCTGAGCCGAAGGCAGACGCTTAATGACTGAGCCACCCAGGCGCCCCTAACTGAACACTGTTTAATGACGTATCAGATTTACATTCTGGTTCAAGCTTCTTATCTCAGCTTGGGCCAGTAACTAGCAGTTCCTGGACTGGTACTTGAAGAGCAATGCCATTTTTCATTTCTAGTCTACTTCCTGGTATATAAATGAGCAGTGACTGAAGTATTCAATAAGCAGGAACTGAAGAGATGGAGGAATCAATGAACCTTGAACATCACTTATCACTGATATTTACGGAGTAGCCCCTACCAGTGTGCCAGTACTGTGTTAGGTGCAAGGAATACAAAGTTGAACAAACTGGTCAAAGTGTCTGCTCTTAGGGAATTTACATTGTAGTGAACAACCAACCACAGACAATCCAATATACAAACCAGAAAATACATAATTACAAGTGGTGAGACACCATAAGGAAAATGAAACAGACAATGTAACAGAGAGAGGTGGGGCTGTTACTTAAAGTGTGTTTTGTGGAACATCAGCTTTGCATCTCCTGAGAGATTGCTTGAAATGCAGAACCTCAGGTCACACTCCAGAATCACTGAGTCAGAATCTGCATTGTAACATGATCTCCGGGTGCTCCCTATGTTCAGTGAAGATGGAGAGGCTCTGGATACAACTTCACATATGGTTGTCAGGCAAGACAGCT
This sequence comes from Zalophus californianus, assembly GCF_009762305.2. Classification (NCBI taxonomy): domain Eukaryota; kingdom Metazoa; phylum Chordata; class Mammalia; order Carnivora; family Otariidae; genus Zalophus; species Zalophus californianus. Next base: position 117,182,091 of record NC_045612.1, on the reverse strand, counting down.
CTAAGGAGACAACATTTTAGCTGAGAACTGAATGAGGAAAAACCCAGTCCTGTAAATGTAGGCAACGAGTGGTCCAAAAAATGGGAACTCCAGCAAAGGAAATGTCCCGAGATAGGAATGAACAGGGAAGATGAGTGTGGGTGGGACAGATTGAGAGAAGATAACTTGACCTTTACTGTTGGATCATTTATCAAAAGCCCCATAATGAGAATTGTTGATTTGCAGCGACTCCAGAAAAGTTCTACATGCAGAGACCTCTATTTCTGCAAATGAGAGCTACCAGATAGGTTTTTGCATGCAGCCACTCATCCATCTTGCACCCATGACATTGTTTATCAGTCACAGAACTTTTTCCTTCTGAGCCTAGACAAAGATACAAAGCTCAACACAGTTATTCAGGCAGGCACCACAAATAGCTCAAAGTTGACATGTAAGTTGAAACCCACTTGCCATCCTAAGGAAAGAGCATGAAAATGCTACCCTTGGAGGGCCTGTGCACTTGGATGAACAGAAAAGTTTTGATGGTTCATAGAACTGATTTAATGCACTGTGCTTTGTGATTGTGCCAGCAGCTTACATTGAGGGGACCTATGTTTAACTCCTCACGACACTTATTTCCCACTTCTCTCACCACATGATATGAGGAAATAGGATTTTTCTCAGGACTGAAATTCAAGAAAAACTGTTTCTGAAAAAAATTAAAAGATTGATTTTTATCTTAAGAACACTAGAAAACCTTAAAACAATTTTTTTCCTCTTTTCTAATGCTGTTCAAAAGCTTAGGGGCAAATCTTTGTCCCAGCTTAAACAATTGTTCTGGATCTGGTGGCCTGCATACTTAAATGCTGATCTTATCATTGGCTGCTTTATTCTCCTTACATTAAGTTCCCCTTTCGCTGGCTCCTTCAGCTATTTGTTTTATCCAGTAATGTCGATATTTTCGTAAGCTGCCTCAAACTTTGTGGAAGAAGGTGAGGTAGAACTTACTATAAAAATCAGCTCACTAATTTATACAGGCTGTATTTGTACCAACCTCTGTGAGTTCATTTTTCAGGCAAAAATGACTGGCAGTTGGAACATTTTATAAATGAGGCAGGGTTCTCAGGGTCAGGATGAGCTTAATACCAGTGTTCTGTTAAACTTGTTCTTTTCTCTGTGCTCTTTGTAGCACAACATTTTGAATATTCCCACTATCTTCAAGCCAGAAATGGAATTGGAGGGTGGGAAGAAAAGAGAAAGTAGCTATATATGCTCTCACAAAATCTGTATTGTTGGCATATGAAGAAATAAATGTAGCAAATCTTACTGCTGGGAGCAAAGAAATGTTATCTTTCTACACATGTGAAAAGGCTAAGTATTCAATGAAGATTTATTGAGAATTTATGGTGTAAAGAAGTGTACTAAGTCCTATAAAAGTGACTTCCTATGTTTGCTACCCAAAAACATTCCTACTAATCGAATCAAGAAGACCTGTGCTTACCAAATCCTTTTCTGCCTATCAGCCCCCTTGCCACACCTTCTCTAACTTTTTCATCATTTCTTGTCACATCCAAAACCAAGTTGGGACAACTTCAGACTATAAGCTCCTTGGGGCTTATCTTCTTTGTTAGGGGAGCAGGTACTCAAAAAATAGGATTTGAATAAATGAATCAGAGATTTCTGCACAGGGGTAGAAAAGCTGGTTATAACCTTCACATTTCTCTTGTGGACCCAGAGTTGTAAGTGGAGAGAGGAAGGCAAGCAGAGTGATCTCAGGGCACACACAGGGCTTGCAACCAGAGTTTCAGTCTCATTGTGGTCGTGTCTCCACAGGCCCTAGACAGCGGGAGCTCCCTGGGTGCCTAAGCAGTGGAGGAGGTATCAGGAAATACAGCAGTTCTGTTTACTCCACTCATCTGTCTAGCACTTAGGTTGGCTAAGGGACTAGAAGGAACATTGGTCCATAGTTCTGGTTTAGAGGATGTGAAAACTGGCTGGAAGAAGCAGTTACAAATTCGAGTTCGGTTGTAAAAGCTGGCTCCAAGAAACTCGGGTAAAGTGAACATGAAAATAATAGGAAGGAACACGGTTGTATGACTCGTCCAATATTTGCATTTCCCTACGGACCGACGGGCTCTCGGTACATTCAATCTTATGTTTGGAAACGGGAGAAACCTGAGGAAAGTCATTCTCTAGACGAGTCTCTTAAGCCTGCAGTCTGATTTCACCCGACAAAATGTCGCCAGCGCTCAGTTCCCAGACCCGGGAGGGTTTCTCTAGAGACAAGGGGGGCCGCCCACGCGACCTCGAATCCCTGAGGCCAAGTCCCGCCTGGTAGAGAGGAGCGCGCTAGGGCCTTGGCTCCCTGCAGGAGCCAGGCCACCCCGGAGCGCAGGGGCGTAACCAAGGTGGAGGGCGGAGCCCAGGCGGAGCTCATGGGCGTGGCCCGGGTGAAGGGGCGTGGCTGTGACGGGATGGGAGCGGCCAGGCCGCGGGCCACAGACAACTTGGCCTGGAGGGGCGTAGCCGGGGCCGCACGTAAGGACGTGAGGGGGCGTGGTCCCGACCGTGTTGGGAGAGGCTTGGAGGGGGCGTGGCCTGGGCTGTGGGGCGTGAAGACGGGGCGTGGCTATGATGTCCAAGCGCACTTGCCGCGGGTCCCCAGGCTAGAGCTGGCCGCCGAACTTCGTGCAGTGGAGAAACGCTAAGGTAAGGGCCGGTGGCCGACTGGAGTGAGGGCCACGGCGGGGGCAGGCCGACTCAGGGAGGGCCGGGACCGCCCTCACACACCCGCACCCCGCCACGCGAGATCTCAGAGCCCGGACAGCTGTTCGTCCTGCGAGTATTGCCGGGGTCCCGGCACGGCCTCACCCTTTCCCCATTGTAGCCCTCTTCTGCTATGGGAGTCACCAACCAGATGGCAGCACCTCCTTTGGAGTTATTGCACTTGCCGGGAAACAGCTGTCTGAGGGCCCTAGGAGGGAGTGTGGCCAGGGGTGGTTGAATGTGAATTAACTCAAGAAGGTCCAGTCTGCTGTGAAATAGCTGTAGACAGGGGTAAAGGCTACAAAATCTGAAATAGCAGTTCCGGAAACCGAGGCGCAGCAAGCTGGGACTAACTAGGGTCTGGGTTGTATTCCCCCCATCCCCCTCCCCCTAAATTACCAGGGTCTGTGGACGGAGTCACAGCCACCTCCAAGGCAGGGGATCAGCATCACAGCTGTGTCACGTGGACAAATCTGAGCCTTCTCCATTCCGAAATTACTTCTGGCCTTTTTGTTTTGTGCCCCGCCCCAGAACTGAAGGAGAACCGCTGAAGTACAAACATTTTTGATAGTTACGAGTCTTTGTGGCATTCAGTGTTAAATGCTACTACCTTAAGCCTGGTGGCAACTCCTTAATATTAATATAAGTACCTCCCCTCCCCTGTATTTTCCCTGGGAAAGTTTGAGAAATACAAGAAGTTGGGGCGCCTGGATGGCTCAGTCGTTATCGGCTCAGGTCACGATCCCAGCGTCCTGGGATCGGGCTCCCTGCTCACCCGGAAGCCTGCTCCCTCTCCCACTCCGCCTGCTTGTGTTCCTGCTCTCGCGCTCGCTCTCTCTGTCAAATAAATAAACCAAAATCTTTAAAAAAGAGAGAGAAATACAAGAAGTTAATGTGTACATCTTAATTCGGTTAGAACTTGTTCTCCCCCAGCCACTGAAAACTTTCTGCTTCTCCTTCATCCTTTACTGCTAATCTGGCCATCTCCTCTCTGTTATTAAAAAACCTTGCTGGAGGGGCGCCTGGGTGACTCAGTCGTTAAGTGTCTGCCTTAGGCTCAGGTCGTGATCCCAAGGTCCTGGGATGGAGCCTGCATCGGGCTCCCTGCTCAGCGGGAAGCCTGCTTCTCCCTCTCCCACTCCCCCTGCTTGTGTTCCCTCTCTTGCTGCGTCTCTCTCTGTCAAATAAATAAATAAATTCTTTAAAAAACCAAACAAAAAAACCTTGCTGGAATAAGGAGAGGAGTAGGCAGATTTCTCTCATGAGGAAAGCTGCTCCAGACCCTACCACTTATCTGCCCCTGCACATCCCTCAGAGTGGTCACTGTTCACAGGTATGTTGGAAATGGAAAACCTTTCAACTATCTGGGGCATTCTCAGATAATTTTTATGTCAACCAGGACTGAAATTCACGGAAAGGCCAAGATCAGCAAGGGCACCATTCTCTGGGCCTGTACACACCTTTCCTGTTCTCCCTAGAGCCAGTCAAAAGGTTGTGACTCACAGTTGGGACTCAATAAAGATTGAGTGAATTGTGAGTGAATGAGTGGACTTTTTGGAAATCTTACGGGGGGGGAGGACAATGCATGTTTTCGGCAGCGCTGGGGCACTTAGTTGCAGCACACACAACAGTTACTAGAAATGTATTTTGAAACTTCTGGCAACCCCAAATTGGGATCATGATCTTGGGGAAGAAGTAGGTGAGAGGAAGAAGCAGCTCAGCTTCTTATATGCTGTCGGGACAAGACAGCATAACCTCTGATTTCCATTTCAGGGCTTTTGCAAAAGACTGGCTTCCTTTGAACTCAGGAGGTGAGAAAACGAAAGGTCAGTCTGATGAGAATCAAGGAATTTTTTTCAATGTAATTGTAACCTTTAGTTAGAGTACTTTTTTTTTCTGTCTGTTTTGCACATGTATAAATGGCTTAATCAGGCAGAGTTCAAACTACAGTTGAGCCCTGAACAGCACAGGGATTAGGGGCACTGATCCCCTGCCCAATTGAAACTCTACCTATAACTTGATTCCCTAAAAACATAACTTCTAATAGCCCACTGTCGATCAAAAACCTTACCAATAACATAGTCAATTAACACATATTTTATATGTTATATGTATTATATAATATATTCTTACAATAAATTAAGCGAGAGAAAAGAAAATATGATTAGGAAAATCATAGGGAAGAGAAAGTACATTTACAATACTGTACTGTATTAATTGGGGAAAAAAACCCACATATAAATGGAGCTGTGTTGTTCAAAGGTCAGCTCTACCTGTCATTTAATGAATACATAATTTATGAATGATTCTTTAAAGGCTTTTAGAATTTTTTCTTTTTTCACAAATTTCTTAGTCTGCAAAACAGCAGATAAAAGACATGTTAGTAAAAAGCCAGGGACATACATAAATAATCAGTGATAGCAAAGGCATATAGTACAAAAAACTTAGCACTCATGGGGCCCATCCAGGCTACGGTCCTATCTTAGAGACAAAACTTAAGTAAGGACAGATTTTTCTGTGAAATCTGGTAATGTATGCTATTAGTTCATTGTTATGTATAATGTTTGATAAACATTATTTGTGGTTTTACAAGCTTAGATTTTATGAGATCTGTAGGTAAATTTAAATAACCACCTATCAATAAATTATAATTTTAATGTCACAGAGTAGATTGGCTTTAGGCTTTAGCATAAATAACCTCATGTATTGCTACAGGTATTGTAGCCTAGCATTAGCTAAATTGAGTTTCTTTTTATTTGGATTTTCCTGGAAACTTCCTCACTGCTGACCTTCCATGCTCTGTTCCTTCTTTGATTGTCTTCGACTGCTCCTTCTGTCTCTTGGCCTCCTCACTCCATTTTGTGAGGCTCCCTCTATACACCTGTTACTCCTGGGGGGAAGGGTGGGGACTTTCCTTCTCTCTCTAGCCACATGACCTCTCCTGATCACAGACAGAACTCTTTTCTAGATTTTTCCTCTCGCTGTCCCCTTGGACCTCAAATCCATAGGATTAGCAGGAAGACTGCCCTCTTTCCCTTCCCACCTGCTCCTTTTGCCAGCTTGTTTCTCTCTTCAGGCATTCATCCTCATTCTGCCACCACCATCATCCAGCCATAAAATCACGGGGCCTTCTTCAGCAACTACTTCCCTTCTCTCTCCTCCAGTTGAGTGCCAAATCCTACATTTTTTACCAAAATGGCAATCTCCTGAATACAAAGAACTTTGGTCCATCGCTACTGTCACTCTCTGGTTCAGTGCTTCATATTGTCTCACTTGGATTACTGGAATTTCATTTCAGACTCACGTGCCCAAATCTGAGCTACTGATGTCCCACCCAAAACCTGTTCTGCACACTGTGGTCCTCATCTCAGTTCATGGCAACTCCATCCTTCCAGTTGATTAGGCCAAGATTCTTCTAGCCATCCTTAACTCCTTTCTTTCACATCTTATGGGCAGTCTCTCCAAGATGTAGCCAACGCCCAACCCCTTCTCACCACTTCCACCATGACATCTTTTGTTCCAAGCCCCTGGATTATCCTGAATGATCTCCCTGCTGCTTTCCTGCTTCCCATCCCAGTTGATTTCCAGTAGGACAACCTGAGTGATCTTTTAAGACTATAAATCAGATGGTGTCTCTGCTGTGCTGCCAAAACTCCATTGTGCCCCCATTTCGCTTAGAGCAGTGGTTTCCAGTCAGAGGTGATTCCCCTTTTCCAAGGCACATCGGCGTCTGGAGACATTTTTGGTTGTCACAGTTGGAGGGAGGTGCCATGGGCATCTAATGGGTAGAGGCCAGAGATGCTGCTAAACATCCTACAGTGTATAGGACAGCCCCCAAACTGAGTTATCTGGTCAAATGCCAATAATGTCAAGGTTAAGGAACCCTGAGTTGGAGAAAAAAGCTTAACAAAGTAGCCTAGAAATCTACATGATCTGGCATCCATGACCTCTCCACCTTCTCCCCTACTACCCTGCTCCTAGTGCACTCTATTCCTGCCATGCTGGCCTCCTTACTGTCCCCTTGTATGTGCCAGACATGCTCCCACCTCAGGGTCTTTGCACAGGCAGTTCCCTCTTCCTGGGCAATACCTTTCCTCCTGCTAGTCCTATTACTAATTCTTTCATTCCCTCAATCTTTTGCTCAAATCTCACCTTCTCAGTAAGGCCTCCTTTGAGCAACTTACTTTAAATGCAATACTCCTTTCCCAGTGGCACTCCAAATTTACTTATCCTGCTCTGCTTTTCACTGAGTATATTTTAATTTAATTGTCTGTACAACTGACTTACGTATTACACTGCTGTTTATTGTCTGTCTCCCCCTACTAGAACGTAAGTTCCACAAGGGCAGGGACTTTGTTTTATCCCCCCAATGATCCTAGAACAGTGTCTGGCATTTAATAGATGTTTGGTTGCTATCCTGATGAATGAAAGGATAACAGAGTGATGGATTGAATGAAGGATGGTTGAAGGAATCTCCTTGTCACTGACCTTCCCGGCTCCACTCTGCCCACTGCATTCCATCCTGTACTGGTGTACATGGGGTCGTTGGAAACCGTCCTGTATGTATGGAATAATACCTGAGGGTCTTCCAGTCTCTTGGAAATCAGTATTCTTCAAGTTAGTCTCAAATCCCCATCCGGTTCCATTGCATCCCCCAGGTATCTGTGTGGCCAGCACCTTAAGAAATATTCATAACAGACTTGGGATGATGGGAAGCTCAGATACACTTAGCTTTGTTACAAAACAGGACTTTTTTGTCTAAACACACAAAAAGTTATCTTCAGAGTCTATGTCCACCGCAGTGAGGTCAGCAGTATTCTTAGGAGACAGACAGAGGGTCAGATTTCCACACCACGACATGCAACCCCACCATTGGGTGGGTTTTGTGAAGGAGGAGGAAGGAGAAGGTGAGGTGGTGTCAGGCCTTCTGGAGCTTGGTGTACCCCTAGCCCTAGAGAGTCAGTCTGGAAGTGGGCAGGAGACAGTTCCTCTGGGCCAGGTGTCATCAGCCACTAGCCTCAGCACTGTGCACAAGCAGCATGCCTGAGGAGTGCAGGGCAGTCGCCCAAGGCATGACCACAGCCCTGGCTCTCTGTGGAGCTAGGCCAAGGATCAGTCCCCCAGACTTCTCTGGCACCCCACTAACATGCCTCAAATCCCCATACAGCCCATTATGCGGGGCCAAGTGCATGCCCACTCGTCTGTACAACTCCCTTGGCAGTTAGGCATGCCCTTGGCTGTGTCTTATTACACCTTTCCCTTTGAAGGACTACCCAGCATGTCCTGTCTTTTGAGTATATGATGTACTTGTCATTGTCTTCCTGGGAATTACTAGGTCTCTTTTTCCATCTAGATTGTAAGCAAGAAAGAAGTCCTTTTCCACATCTTTGCCAACCTCCCTCTGACACTGGGATTATTGAATAAACCCAAGGTTCTGCCCATTTCAACCCTAATTGTCCTCTCCAGCCTTGACTCCTAAACACCCCCGCCTCCCCAAATGTCCTCATAATCCCTGACATTACCCCTGTCTATTTCTACCTTTCTCCCTCCTGTTAAAATTGTCTCTCTCCTAATGACACATGGTTCAGATGCTGCCTGCTCCTGAAACTTAAGAGTCTCTGCCCTCTGTGTTCTCACTGAATTAAGTCAGAGCTGTCATCCGTCTGGCTTTGATTAGGAAGTATTTGTTTAATTATGCTAAGTGCAGTAAGCCAGACTCAGGGAAAATATTGTACGAGTCCACTTAATTGAAGTATTCAGAATAGGCAAATACGTAGAGACAGAAAGTAGAACCGAGGTTGCTGGGAGCAGCGGGGGTGCGGAGGAATGAGGAGTTTTTGTTGAATGCATATAAAGTTTATGTTGGGGATGATGAAGAAGTTTGGGGTACAGACACTGGTGATGGTTACACCAACATCATGAATGTATTTCATGCCACCAAACTGTACCTTTGAAAAAAGTTAAAATGATAAATATGTGTATTTTACCATACTATAAAAAGGTAACTAAAAAACCCAGAAAGGTTACTTAATAGTTTCTTAATAGATTGCAAGCTTGTGGGGATGGGGAGAAAACATGATTTTTTCATCTTCACCCAGCCCAGTGCTTTGCATGGGATAATCACTCATTATTGCTTCAATTCAGGGATGGAAGTCAATGGAAAGAAGCACTAAATTCAGGCAAGGTTTCCCCATACCTCTTAACAATTTTTAAAAATTCATTTTATTGATTGATTTTATCAGAGAGAACCCTGTTGATGGTATTATCTCAGAAAGAAAATGAAAAACATGAAACTAAAAATCATCCCAAACTGCTTTCTATTTTCTTAGTGTTTGCATTTATAGCATGGGGAGCATTTTAGCAAGCTCAGTTTGAATAATAATAACTTTCAGGGCGCCTGGGTGGCTCAGATGGTTAAGTGTCTGCCTTCGGCTCAGGTCATGATCCCAGGGTCCTGGGATCAAGCCCTGAATCGGGCTCCCTGCTCAGCGGGGAGCCTGCTTCTCCCTCTCCCACTCCCCCTGCTTGTGTTCCTGCTCTCGCTTTATCTCTCTCCGTCAAATAAAATCTTAAAAAAAAAAAAAAGATGAAGGGTGTACATTAAGCCTCACTCTTTAATATTTCAGTTCATATAATCCTTTTACTCTGCTGATCTGCAATTATAAATTATACAGTTTCATGCTGCACATAGTCTTACAAGTTAGAAAGAAGCATAAAGTTCTCAATGTGAGCGCTCATCCAACAAGATTAGGGTGGAGAGATCAAGAGAGAAGTGAAATGTTTACATGAAGAAATAGGTGAGTGCTGAGATTGATAGGTTTCATAGTCTGTCCATAAACTACCACCAGAGGCTATTTCCTACAGATGATTTTTATGGAGAAGAAACTATAAATTAATTTGGAGATATTTTCCTATGGAAAATAATCATGGATAAGTTTCTAAGATGTATGTCCTTTGCTTCAAAGTCTCACAGAGAGGGGAAGTAGGAGGGAGGGAGGATATAAATAAAACATGCTTGGCCACCAACAGATAATTATTGAAATAAAGTGTTGGGTACATAGGTGGTTTTATTATAGTATTTCCACTGCTTGTTCAAATTTGAAGTTTGCCAAAATAAAAAATTAAGGGGAAAAAAGGAAATAGATTCTGAAATGAGGTAGCCAGTGGTCTATTATTCCTTAAGCCTGCTCAGTTAATTCAGTTAATGAAGGTATTTGAAAATGAGGGACTTTGATTTGGCTCAAGGCACTATCAAGATAATATCTTGAAAGTTTATTACCAACCTGTATTTGAAATCCTGAGTCAGACTTTTTTTTTCAAGATTTCTTTTTTTTTTTTTAAAGATTTTATTCTATTTATTTGACAGATAGAGACATAGCAAGAGAGGGAACACAAGCAGGGGGAGTGGGAGAGGGAGAAGCAGGCTTCCCGCTGAGCGGGGAGCCCGATGCGGGGCTCGATCCCAGGACCCTGGGATCATGACCTGAGCCGAAGGCAGACGCTTAACGACTGAGCCACCCAGGCGCCCCTCAAGATTTCTTATTTATTTGAGAGAGAGCCAGCAAGGGAGGGAGCATGAGCAGGGGGAGGGGCAGAGAAAGAAGCAGGCTTCCCGCTGAGCAGGGAGTCGGAAGCGGGGCTCCATCCCAGGACTCTGAGATCATGACCTGAGCCAAAGGCCAATGCTTAACCCACAGAGCAACCCACACACCCCGCTGAGTCAGACTTTTGTATATCTTAAATAAGGTACATATTGACATACCCCCCAAAATGTGTGTGTGTGTGTGTGTGTGTTTATGCACACACATAAAACTAAACAAAAGTGATTTTAACTTTGAGAATTTCTGACATCTCTTGGCAATGCAGACATACTTTAGGTGTCACTGGTTTAAAGACCCCAGGTAAGGAGTTAGGCCTGCAGGTGAGGAGCCTCCATGGGATTCAGAACTTTAGACCAGTCCCCTTTAATGTGGTGACCGTGCATCTTTGCTCCTTGCGTTCAGTGTGTTCATTGGCAAAGTGATGCATACAACAGAGTGCGTGGCACCAGGCTGAGAGGCTGGCTGTTGGCCACAGTTCACTTTACAATACTTGTCCAGACACATGGCTTGTTGCTGGTTATAAAGGGATCTGCCTGGAGCCCGCATTTGTTCCTTTCAAGGCAGCAATAGGAAGTAACTCTGCTTCCTGCTTTTACTGGACACAGCTCAGGTGTGATTTTTTTTGTTCTCTCCTTTCCCTTAGGTGTAGCCTTCTCCTCTCTAGCTCCGATCTAGTGGGGTCAAGGGCAGCAGTACAGGGGAGAAGAGCTCTTTCACAGCCAATTAAAAGCAGTGAAGTACATGAAGAGAGGGAAGGGTGAAATGAGAACATTTGCCTCTTTGCTTAGCATTGGTAGGGATCCGCCACCATTGCCAGACTTCTGAGTGCCTCCTTGAGCAGGCTTAAGGAATAATAGACCACTGGCTACCTCATTTCAGAATCTATGTCCTTTTTTCCCTTAATTTTTTATTTTGGCAAACTTCAAATTTGAACAAGCAGTGGAAATACTATAATAAAACCACCTATGTACCCAACACTTTATTTCTTTTTGTGACTTTGGGCCCCTCTCCTCCCCGCCACCATTGCCAGACTTTTGAGTGCCCTCTGATAGGCCAAAGGCAGAATCTGAGGAGTCGCGGATGGTTTTCCTTGCCATATGATGTGCATTTCCAGAGGCTCCAAGGGGGAGAGATTCATTGCACACCTGGAAGGTGGAGTTCATGCCTTGTTCCACTTTGCATCCCAGCAGCCAACATGGTTCCTGGAACAAAGGAAATGACCATAACTGTTGAAATGCAAACGTTTAGTGGCAGAATTCCCATCCCTGTGAGACTAGCTTCGATTTGTCTCTGGACATGGTCCTCCTTCAGATGGGCAGAGCTTCGGGGGTCCTTCAGATCTTATCGGTAGGGATACGAGGCCCTCCTCTTAAACGGCAAGCATTTAAAAGTGTTTCAGAAGTATAGATAACCACACAACGGGGTGATGGCGGCATCTAGGAAAAGCCCTTCCTACTGTGCAAGAACATGCCGGCAGTCACTTCACAGTGTGCGGTTCTTGGAATCGGGATCAACATCTCCCTCACCAAGGAAGTGTGCCCAGGTCACCGAGCTGCCCTCGCGGGCCAGGCACCGTGTCCCTGAGAGATGCAGCTGTGCCAGAGACAGACAGGGTCCTTACCGCCGCGGGGCTCGTGGCTGGGGAGGTGGCGTCCTAAAGTCCATTCTCGATGAGGTGTGCAACTGCACGCAGCACCGCGAGGGAGACGAGGGCGCCAGGCTCGCCCGGTGAGCGCAGGGTCAGGGGAGGCTTCTGGGAGGTGGTGCGGGAGAGGAAGGCCTGCGGAGAGGGGAGGAATTGACCAGGCGGCGGGTGGAGGAGGAGCATCTGCACCAGCCCTGAGGCGGGAGGGAGCTTCTTCGGGAGCGAGCGGGAAGAACCCGAGTCCACGGGGCTGGTGTGCAGGCAGGAGTGGGAAGTGGACGGCACAGCAGAAGAGTCTGTCCTCCTGGGGTAGCCAGTGAGTTTCCGGAAGAGGAGCGGATTAACCACCGACTCATCCCCCCCTCCTCCCCTCCCCCTCCCCACCCCCCAGCCCTGCCATGTGTACTCATAGTCTGAATGCTGTGGTCCTGCTTACAGGTTTCCACTTGATGGGCAGTCTCCGTTGTTTATAGCTTTGCCTCCTCTGTCCTCCTGCCTCTAGGTTATTAGGTTCCTGCAAGTTATTTGGGGCCCGGTCAAGATTTCAAGCTAAACATGGTGGCGATGAGTAGCCTGAGGGTCATTCTTCAAGCCTCTCCATGCAAGTCACTGTGGAGAAGATTGCAGACCGCCAGGTTCGTGCCAGCGAGGCCCTGCAGCCTCTACACCTGCACGTACAAAAGCCGGAACCGAGCCTGTGAGTACACTGCTGCCTTAAAGAGAGCGGAGGTGGGGGTGCCTGGGGGGCACGGTCGCTTAAGCGGCCGACTCTCGGTTTCGGCTCAGGTTGTGGTCTCAGGGTCACGAGATCGAGCCCCGCGTCGGGCTCCACACTCAGCTTCAAGTCTGTTTGAGATTCTCTCTCCCCCTCCCTCTGCCCTCTCCCCCCCCCACCTCCCCCGCTGGCCCATGCTCTCTCTCTCAAATAAATAAATGAAACTTTTGAAAAAAAAGGGAGAGTGAGAGGTTTGGTGTTGCATGACAATGACGTGTGTCCTGTGTTTATCCATACGGGTGTCGGTGGCATTGCAGAGTGGGATTATGTATGTGCCTTTAGAATGTGAGAATAACCACTTGTTTCTTTGTCTTCTAAAATAAATGTGGAAAATTCTTTTCCCCCAGGTTTATTGGCATAGAATTGCCACCTAACATTGTGTAGGTCGAGGTGTGCCATGTGCTGATTTGATACACATATATATTGCAAAATGATTTCCATGATAGGTTTGGAAAGTTCTTTTCTTGACTAATTTTAACATGTTAAAATGATGTCGTGTCGGTGGTGCCTGGGTGGCTCAGTCGTTAAGCGTCTGCCTTCGCCTCAGGTCATGATCCCGGGGTCCTGGGATCGAGCCCCGAGTCAGGCTCCCTGCTCTGCGGGAGGCCTGCTTCTCCCTCTCCCACTCCCCCCTGCTTGTGTTCTCTCTCGCGCTGTGTCTCTCTCTGTCAAATAAATAAAAACAAAATCTTAAAAAAAATAAGTAAGATGATGTCATGCAGAAATAGGATAAGAGAGGTGTCCCAGTTTCAAATACTCTGGAACCTGTTCTGTATCGTTCTTGTTAGCAGCAGTCTTCTTACTGACACTGATCCCCAGACTGCGAATTATTTCTGTGAGTCTTTAACGTTCTGGAAGTTGCATGTTAATGTGTGTAAGCAGGTCGGTAGCTTCACGCTCTGGAATATCCTTTCTCAAGTCACAAATGGCAGCGTTCATTCCAGTTGACCAGCTTACCGGTGTGTGCTCTGCCGTAGACGCAGCATATCAAGCGAGGCGGCAGATGGCCTTTCCTGAACGCTTTCGCATCTCGTTCCCCTCCTGAAATACCAGTTCCCTGCCCCATCCCTATGGAGCAGGGATTGTGCACCGAGGTACTGCTGACAAGAGGGATGGGTCATTCTGTGTTGTTGTGGGTGCAGTGTACACTGTGGGGTGATTAGCAGCATCCCTGCCAAATACCCATTAGATGACAGTTGTATCCCCACCCAGTTGTAACAACCAAAAATATCAGCAGACATTACCAAATGAGCTCTGGGGGCACAAAACTGCCCCTGCTTAAGAATCAGTGGGACGGGGGCGCCTGGGTGGCTCAGTCGGTTAAGCGTTTGCCTTCGGCTCAGGTCTTGATCCCAGGGTCCTGGGATTGAGTCCCACATGGGGCTCCCTGCTCCGCGGGGAGTCTGCTTCTCCCTCTCCCTCTCCCTCTGCCTGCCACTCCCTCTGCTTGTGCTCTCTCTCCCTCTGTCTCTCTCTTTCTGACAAATAAATAAATATATATATATCTTTAAAACAAAAGAATCAGTGCGACGATAGGAGAGAATAATGTATTTATTTGTGGAGAGATGAGTTTGAATTTGTGGAGAGGTAAAATGGCTAAGTATGTTGTTAAAGAGGAATTTTTCGTATTTTCTGTTATTTTAAAGGAATTGACAGAATTTTCACGTGTTGCCTTCCTTCTGGGTCTAGGTTTCTCCACTTTTTCTCTTTGGGTTTACTCTCTTTTGATATCATATGCACGTAATAAAGAAAGAAGGTAAGAAAGGAATGCTTTTAAATTAGTAGTCTAACCTAGCTACATCCAAGGATTTGGAACTGCTCCATAAATACATTTCTATTCCATATTTACTTTGTTTCCTCCAACAATGACAGTGTTCTCATTCAAGTGAACTGGTTGGAGTCATAACAGATTTCTGGTTGCTGGGTGTGGCTTCCTACCAACAGACCCACATCCTACCAGGACTGGCTTATTCTCAACACTGGCATTTTGTGGTCTGAGGCTTAAAATGGAAAAAATTAGTCATGTTCATGTAGTTACTAAAGTTTTACTTTTTTTAACAGAGAGTTGAAAGTTAAAGGTCTAAAATCCAACATACGAATGTCTTTAGGATGGTTTGTTTCTTCTAGGGCTGACTAAAACAAAAAGTGGTGGCTTGGGGAGATGTGGGCTTTCCGTGATTAATTTGTCACATCAGATGTTCTTGTTTTTAAGTTACTAAGAAAAAAAGGTAACAGACATGATTTGATTTGGCTTTTGGCATATTGCACCACCCCTCCCTTTTTGCAGGGGAGAATATTACAGTCTCTGCTGCCCTGAGCCACTGAGCATGTCGTGTTCCTAAATCCCAGACCCTCCACTGATCAGTTGTAAAAACAATACACGTTGTATCTGGCAACTTAAAACTCCAGCAGGAGGCCCGTTGTCTACTTGTGTGACAGAATGACCCAAGATCATTGAGGGTTAGAAAAGATAACATGGAAAGTCCTTAGCTGGTGCCTGCCACACAGTGAGGACTGTGTTGGCACGTTACTTCGAGTACTAGGATTATCGTCATCACCGTCTTTATCTAATCATCACAGGCTCAGTGCCTCCCTCAGATGTTTGTGTGGCCATTGTTAAGATTGGGTTAAGCAGAATGAGGAGTAAAGGAAGGAGGAGGATATGGCCGATTCAGAAAGCAGCATTTCCCTAGAGCCTGTCTGTGCTTTGTGCTTCACCTTCACTCCTCTCCCCCCCCCCCGCCCCCAGGGAATCATTGGCTGTCCACGCACATTGCTGTTTGCTCTTATCTCAAGGAGCAGACGGTAAATGTTGACAGTCCGGCATCTGTTACCTAAGGTGCAAATAAAATCAGTTTCGCTTAGTGTATCATCTAGTGAAGTTTAGCCTAATTGTCACATGAAAAAAAAATACTAGGCAGAGATCTTAGAGCAGAAAAAAATAAATTCAATAATGTTAATTTTTAATTTAATGAAATATAAAGAGTATCAACTAGAATGAAGATGGTACAGATTTGTTGTTATTCCAATGATAACGATCTCCCTGCTTTGAGAAGGAAAACAAACTTTTTTTTTTTTCTTTTTAGGACAACGTGGAATAGAATGGCACTGTATAAAATCTAGCCACTGGCCCCATGTGTGTATTTTCACATAAATGTCAATTTATTATAATTTTATGGGCACAAGTTGCTAGCACTCACCATATTGAAAATTTCCATCATCGGAGAAAGTTCTGTTTGACAGGACTGGTCTGTATCATAACTGTATTAGTAAATTGTTCTATTATTTCTCCTGTTAACTTTGATGAACACAAAGGCTGGACAACAATAGTATTAAGAAGCTTGTTGTTTGTGTTGGGCGCCTGGGTGGCTCAGTCGTTAAGCATCTGCCTTGCCTTCGGCTCGGGTCGTGGTCCCAGGGTCCTGGGGTCAAATCTCTAGAGACAGCGAGAGAGGGAACACAAGCAGGGGGAGTGGGAGAGGGAGAAGCAGGCTTCCCGCTGAGCAGGGAGCCCCAATGTGGGGCTTGATCCCAGGACCCTGGGACCACGACCCGAGCCGAAGGCAGACGCTTAACGACTGAGCCACCCAGGCGCCCCCGTAAATAAAAAAATCTTTAAAAAAAAAAGAAAAGAAAAGAAAACTTGTTTCGCAATGTCTTCACAGAGAATTTTATTAATCCCTAGATAAAACAAACTGGGATACCCCGACTATGTTGTCTTCCATTAACTCATGAATAATCCTGAGAAACAAAGGACTGGTTAAGAACCCCTTGAAATTATGTTAATAGCCTCAGGGGTGCCAGTCGCTATAAGGAGCTAACACTTAGCCCTCAACACATGACCCCCAGGAACTGTGGGCTTTAGTCTCCTGTGCTGATAAATGCATGTGTATGCTGTAAGCTACCTGGGCTCAGCATCAAGGTGCATCTAACAGCCCTCATGCTCTGAGAAGACAGTTTGTGATTCTGAGATCATCCTTAACGTTTTGTCATTTGGGAGGGGGCTGTCCCTTTGTGTCACGTCCCTGTGCTGAGCCCCAGGCCTACTAGGGTGGTCTTCAGTTCCATGAGGAAATCGCACGTCTCGAGAAAAAGGACGGTAACAGGGCTAGGCGCGGGAGGAAAAGCCAATGAGGGTGTAGAACAACAGTGTCCATTGGAAAAATAACGTGAGCCACCAATATGAGCCATATAGGCGATTCTGTGTTTTCCAACAACCACATTTAAAAAAGAACAAATAGCATGTCAATTACATCTCAGTAAAACTGAAGGAAAAACAAACAAAATTGTTCATTTACGAAATACTATACAGGAAATATATAGATGAAATATAGTATACAGATGAAATTAATTTTACTAATATATTTTACCCAGTATATCCAAAATATTAATCACTTTTTTAAAAGATTTTATTTATTTATTTGACAGAGAGAGAGGGAACTCCAGCAGGGGGAGTGGGAGAGGGAGAAGCAGCAGGCTTCCCGCCGAACAGGGAGCCCGATGCAGGGCTCGATCCCAGGACCCCGGGATCATGACCTGAGCCGAAGGCAGACGCCTGACGATTGAGCCACCTAGGTGCCCCCAAAATATTACCACTTTAACCTGTAATTGGTGTAAAAAGTATTGAGATAGTTTACATTCTTTATTTTGTACTAAGTCTTGAAAGCGTGTAGGTGTTTTACACATTTATAGCAGATATCACTTGGAATGACCAAGGAGAATAGAATGGCAAAACCAGAGTTTGGGAAGAATGAGGAGCCAGGAAATTTAGGTGGCTGAGGTGGGTTCCTGATAGGAAAACCTTGGCACTGGACACAAATTAGGACTTGACATAGAGACTTTAACGCAGGAACAACGTGATGAGTGGTAATTTAGGAAAACTGGTGAATGACAAAACATGGTAAAGGGTATTAAGACCAAGAGGCATGGTATGAAGTCCAGGGTATAGGGCCCTGAACTGGGCTGCTGGTTATGGGCAAGGCAAGAGATAAGCCTGAAAGATCCTTAAAGAAAATATAATGTGATCAGTAAAGTAATAGGCATAGAGATGGAAAGAAGACTGGAACCTTCCCAGCAGTGCTCTTCATCTTATATGTTCAGTGAACAGGCAGTGATTAAAAGCCACTTCAGTTCTTCTTGGGGCTTATCCAACCCTGGGAGAGGCAGATAATTAAGCATGTATGCATAGAATTATTACGCCTGTGTGACAAATGTTTTGAAGAAAACAATGTTAGGATTTTTTTTTAAAGGGGGGGATCATATAATAAGAGGGTAGTCAGAAAGGTGAGGAGGTGACACTTTTGCCGAAGAGGTGACAAGCCAATAATAGGAGCCAGCCCTGAGCTGAATGAGGGGAAATTGATTTCTGACGAGGAGGAGCAGGAACTGAGGGGCTAAGACAGGAACGTGCTTTCTCTGTTTCACGAGTTGAAAGAGGGACCCTCCTGAGGCTGGAGACACAGGGTGGTACAAAGACAAAATAAGTCAAAACCAGGACTAGTCCTCCAGATAAGAACTAGAATTGAGCACATTTTCGCTATGGAATCTACAGGTATTTTTGTTGCTCATCAGCAGTATAGGAGTGACAGCCTCATAATGGGAGTGTGGCTCTGCTCACTGAAACATGGTGGGTTAAGATCACTGTTTCTGTTTATTTCACTTTCCCCATATGAGAAGAACCTGAAAATGAAGGCACTGTTGATCAGAATACTTAATCCTCTTCCTGTTTTGAGGGAAAGTATGAGCAACTACCAAGATATTTCAGTCTGTATTTTGTTAAAGTGGAGGAAGGAGATGGGAGTATTGGAGAGGAAAATTTTTCGTTTACTCTTCAAAGTTCTAACTGGTCTAAGAATTAAATTGACATGAGACAGATCGACAGAAAAGAAATCCCAAAAGTTTAAGTACGTGCATGTGGAGGCTCAATAATACGGTTGTCATCCAAAGAAATGACCAAAGTGGCTAGCGTTTCTACCGTTACAAAGAAACAATAACAACGTGGGGAATTGGCAAGACAAAGAAAACGTATTATTCAGGATCTTCAGTTCGTAAGGAATTCTAAACAGAATTTGGGCTGGAGTAGTAAATTAGTAAAAGGAACAAGGGTTACCTATACAAACTTCTCGGCTCTGAATTTCCTATCTCTGGTGATAAGGTTTGTCTCTTTACCTCCCTGGTGCAGGAAGAGTACCTTTCACATGGGAGATTTATTTCTTGCCTTCTGGAGGCAAAGGGGGTTCCAAGTGTTCTTGCACTGGCTGTTTCTTAAGTGACTTTAATTCGAAATAATAAGCCAAAGTGGCACATTTTGGGGTGGCCTGCCCTTGGCACCCACAGGAAGAAAGAACAAAAGTGTCACTGTATCTCTCACGACAGTTTATCTTGCAAAACAAACCCTTGGGAAAAGCTGGCTTCACTAGGGTGACAGTCACTAAGGGGCCTTGGTCGGGGGATGGTCTGGGTGCCCAGAGGAGGAAGTGGTGGTGGGGGCAAGGAAACCTTCTAGAAGCTGAACTTGTGAATCAAAGGGCATAAATTGATAGGAGCGTTAAGGTCATAAAAGAGCAATGAAGGAAAAGGCCTGCTTCTCTTGGGCTAGTGTTTGCATGGGTGAGAGCAGATTCTGGGCATTTCCTGAATGGAGTGTGGGGGACGAGTCAAGGTGAAAGGAGGGATCGTCTTGGGGATCTGCTTGTTAGTTTCCTTCTTGCCTAGTCCTTACAGGAGACCCTCATGAATTGGGTTTGAAGAGTGTGAGTTGTCAAACCTTCAGCCATAGTCTGAGTATCTTAGAGGGGAAGGAGTTGCAAGGTCTCTTTGTGCCAGGCATGCTTACAACTGAATCAGGGTTGTTTGCCTGTGTTGGAAGGTGGGAGAAGGGTAGTAAAGTTTCCCCCAAACTGAGAAGACACTTTGAGACCGGAACACAAAGCAGGCCACTCCGTACAGTTTACACCGAGTTTTATTCAGAGTAACTTACTGCGGGGTATCAGGCAGGTGACGGCCGATCCAGACGAGACACAGCTATTCTTTGGAAAGTCTGGACCTTGGTCCACAGATTTTATAGAGCGAGGGGACTCTCAGGGGGCGCTGTAGTGAGGTCAGAGGGCTCACATGCATTTCACAGGGTTTGCAAGCACCTAATTGACAGCCAACATTGAACAGACCTTGTGGCACTATCTGTGCATCGGGAAGGGGCGAGAGACTGTGTTATCTCTGATAGATTCGTAGGAGACCAAGACGAACCTCTCCACATTCTGGCCTTGGCTGGCATTTCTAAGGTACAAATATTAATCTCTAAGGGGCCCATAACACATAGCCGCAAGACAGGTCAGCGAACAAGATGGAGGGCCAAAGATGGAGTCAGTATTGTCAGCACCCCTACAAGTTACTTTCTAATTTGCATTCCAATTAGATTATTATATTAAAATATCGTACCAGGCAAATGCATTTTCTGTTTTAGGTTTTTGAAACAAAATTCTTGTTTTCAAAGGAACAAGTTCTTTTATACTAAGAAAATCAATAAAAACATTGGGTTTGGATCTCTCCAGAGATAAGATGGTACTGTTTTACAGAAAGAAATAGTTAAAAAAAAAAAAATACCCTGAGTTTGCAGAGACCATGGTTTCTCAACTTACTGACATTTGGGGTCATACAATTCTGTGCATTGTAAGATGTTTAGCTGCATGTCTGGCCTCTATCCACTAGATGTCAGTAGCACTCTCTTCCAGTTGTGACAGCCAAAAATGTCTCTAGACGTTGCCAAATGTCTTCTAGGGGCAGCATCCCTCCTTCTGTTGAGAACGACTGGTCTACTCTCAGGAGAGCCCTCTGTCTCATTTTTAACCCCCGCAAAAAAAAACCCATACGGCTAGGATTTTGAATTTATAGATTTTAGCAGCTACCCAAGCAAAACAAATGTCTCCTTTGTAAAGGTCAACCGGAAGCAAGTTTCTGGGCCTTTTTAAAATTTTTCTTAAAGATTTTATTTATTTATTTGAGAGAGAGAGAGAGAGAGAGAAACAGCATGAGAGGGGAGAGGGTCAGAGGGAGAAGCAGGCTCCCCGCTGAGGCAGGAGCCCGATGTGGGACTCGATCCCAGGAGTCCGGGATCATGACCCGAGCCGAAGGCAGTCGCTTAACCAACTGAGCCACCCAGGCGCCCTGGGCCTTTTTTTAAATGAAAAAAGGTGTCTCTGTGAACCTGCCATACAGAGTGGGTTGACTGAATAGCAGCTACCTTATCACTTTCTCAGATCCTTACTCTCATTGTTCGTAGTGGGGTGAGGCTCAGAGGGTCATTGGTAATGATTTATCTCAATTCATGTTTCTTCTGCCTTCCCTACTGCGCTTGGTTCTACCCATCTGGGGTGTTTCTACGGGGCAGAGAACTGGAGCACCCCCAATCATGCATGTCGTCCTATCCCTCATGCATGGATGTCTCATCAGCTCTCTGTTACAGGAAGTCCACTGAGATTTATCAGACTTCCCACGAACACCTGGTGCTTGATTCTTTGTAGAAAAATCATTATCAGTGATGTGTGGCATCTGTGTGGAGTCCCGGGCTCGAGTCCCACGTCGGGCTCCCTGCTCGGGGGGAAGCCCGCTTCTCCCTCTCCTACTCCCCCTGCTTGTGTTCCTGCTCTCGCTGTCTCTCTGTAAAATAAATAAAAAAAGAAAAGAAATGACTCCTTCTCCTCGCCAGATTCATCGGTACCTTCCTTCATTTTTCCAAAACCCTGGAGTATTGCCCTCATCTCAATTGGAAGAGTGTAATATCGCATTGTATAAAGAATCCAGAAGTCTTCCAAATCGCAAGCTAAATTACAGACGCATGCCACGCAAGCCTTTATTCCTACTAGCCCGGCAATTAAAAGATTTACAGTGCTTTAGTGAACACTTGCGTTCCAAAAATTGTCCCTCCTCTTCCCCCGTGGCCTTGGTTGAAGAGAAATCCACGACGGAAAGTTTCATTAATTTGTACTTGTATGCGAACCTGGTTGGTGGGTGGGGCTCAGAAGATGATCAATAAAGAAAGGAGACCCGTTTGAGAATCCCCTCCTTCCACGTGGTGCTAGTCTGCACGCATCTTACTGTCCTCAGGAGACCGGGCGGCACCTGGTTTAGGTGAGAGGCGAGGGTAGACCGAGCGGCTCGTGGCTGACAGAGCAGCAGGCTGCCCCTGCGCCAGGCGCTCTCTGAGCCGCCTCTGTCCCCTGCTTCCGTCGGGCCCATGAGCCCCCGGGTGGCTAATTCCTGAGACTTGGATTCCGTCACCTCGACACACGCCAGCACCGGAGTTGCCTGCCGTGTGATCCCGGATAGCGGCGTCTTGACGATGGCCCCGCTGTGCTTTCTCCTAGTGCACCCGCTCTGGGAGACCGTGGACCTGGTCCCGGGGGGCGAGCGCCAGTCGCCCATCAACATCCGGTGGAGGGACAGCATCTATGATCCTGGCTTAAAACCGCTCACCATCTCTTACGACCCCACCACCTGCCTCCATGTCTGGAATAACGGGTACTCTTTCCTCGTGGAATTTGAAGATTCTGCAGATAAATCAGGTGAGAGCCCGACTGGTGGTCTTGTCTGGAGTTAAGGGACAGCCTCGTGTCAGCCCAGGCCACACCACACCGCATCCACGGGCACGCAGACCGCCTTGGGCAGTGGCATGGGACTCACTGCACTGAGCTTTTTCAACATATGAAAAAAAATCCCGTCTAGTTTTTATGAACATTTTCTTCTAGTATAGGTAGTACTTATTAATAAGTATGTATATTTCTATATATAGACAGGAGATAGGTTTTGAAATTAAAGCTTTGCCTGAAGTTTATTTTGTGTGTATTGAATATGTACTAATTTTCTCTGCTTGCTTGCTTTACAAGACACTTCTACATTAAATAGTATTACTATTTAGATTTAACTGAGCAGATTGCAATACCTTTGAAATGGGGTAAAAAGAATATTCATGTGTACATGACATTATTGTCTTAACAACCAGTTCTACATAGAAAAATGAAAACTCACATTCTGTTTATTTTATTGATTAAACAATGTTACTTGGTTTAATAGAAACACAACTTAAAAGAGATTTTCAAATCCAAATGTTGTATTGCTTTTGAATCTTCTGGTTTTCAACCTACCCAGATACAGACTAATCTGAATGATTTCAAAGTTTACCTGAAACTTTTAGTGTCTGCTGAACACAGAATGTGATTAATTCTATGTAGATTTCTTTTCTCTTTTTCTTCTTTTTTTTTCCAACCAAACTTGATGGTATCAAGTAATCTTAGTCTGAAATAATTTTTAGTTGAAATAGTATATCTTTAAAGAGTGGCTCTCAACCAGTGGCAGTTTTGCCCCATCTCCCTCCCCAGGAGCTGGGGGACTTGGCAACATGTGTAGGCATTTTCAGTTGTCACCCTTGCGGAGTGGGGTGGAGGGGGGTGCAACTGATATCTTTTGGGTCGAGGCCAGAAAAACTGCTGAAGGAAACTACAGTACACAGGGCAGCACTCACAAAGACTTACCCAGCCTCAAAAATCAATAGAGCCTCCGAGATTGAGAAACCCTTTCAGAAATTAGTTTTCTCTCGTGCATATGAGGACATGAGCCCATGAAAGTGTGAGTGAATGAAGTAAAAAATGTAACCTAAAGCATAAACAGAAGTGTTCCCTCCTGTATCTGTCCTGGTCCTGGCTCTAGGATTCTCACCTGTATCTTGGTTCTCTCTTCATTTTCCTAGTGATGCTCTGATACTTAGACCCAGCCCTCTGGCCCCAGCCACAAACTGACTGTTTCTCCATTGGGAATTATCTCCGGCTCTCTTCCCTTTGACCTGCTTCTCTGCTGTGATCCAGGAAGTGCTTAAGTCTGTCCTTAAGAGTTTAGGTGTCCCTATGTTCCCCCATTTTCTTCTTTCTCCCCCAGGGTATGACCTAGCCCCCTAACCTTGACCATCTTACATATATTTCTCAAACTAAGAAGAAAGTAATTACTCCTTTTCCTCCCAAATCCATTAGTATCTTTCCTAGTTTTTTCCAAAACCCCGTAGTGTGCCCCCATCTCAACTGGAAGCCTGTAATATTACACTGTATATAAGGATTCCAGAAATCTTCAAACTAGCAACCTACATTCCTATGTCCCAGATGACCACCTTGCATGATGATGAGCTTTACTTTGTCTCTGTCGAATTCTACTGTTACTCCTGCCAACTAGACTAGTGGGCAGACCCAGTCTGTAAACACCAACTCTCATGCGTGCACTCGGGATGCGTGGCGATCCTCTCAAGTCTCAGTCCTGTGTAGGGCCCTGGCAACCTTCTTTCTTTTTTTCTGAGGATCCTAAATGTTGGTTAGCCTTCTAATGACCTTGCTGATCTAGAGACTGTGTGTTTCCAATCTATGATTGCTTCATTGAGTTGGAAATTGTGGGAAGTTGTTCAATTGGTTTCTTAACCAAGTGATTAATCTCCAGATCATTCCAGGCACATAGCTTTCTGTTTTATTTTTTAGTCATTTTTTTTTCTTTTGAACAATAGATTCAAGAATGCTTTTCCACCCATTTGCTTGGGCCGTCTCAGATGGAAAACAAATGACTTGATTTTCCTCATAATAGCAATGAGGCACCTCCCAAGACAACTAACTAAATCATTCCTTGACATCACCTTCCCTAAGTGTGTCAGAGTGTCACACTGTTTTTACAAAACATACAAGAAAAATTGTGGAGCGGTTGCTAATTTTCTGCTTGTTTTGTTAGGAAGGACCAAAATAGGTAACCTCTTTTTATTAAGCGTTAATAATCATTTTCTTTAAGATACCATTAATCTATGATAAGTACCTAACTTTCTCTCTTTCTTTTTCCACATTTCAGTGGTTGCCTCCTATTTCCTGCTTATTCTTCATTGCTATTTCTCCATGCTGTTGCAAAATAATTCATAGCATTCAAAGAGGAAGAAAGAGTGAATGAACATAAAACCTAAAGAAAAAGTAAAAGAGAGCAAAGACTACCTAGAAATGAAGAAAGGCAAGAACATTGGTTCTAATTCTAGAAAGGAAAGGAGCTAATAAATATCAATGTCTATAAATTTTAAAAAACTAGGCAATGCTGCTGCAGTGTGCTTTACAAAGAACTCGGGATAAGGTATGTGAGGAAAGGGTTTGGGGAAGGTATGTGATAAAAAGAAAACATACCAAACCTTATGGGATGCAGCAAAAGCAGTGCTTAGAGGGAAATTAGACATGAAAATGCCTATATTGGAGAAGAAGAAATTTCTCAAATCAATAACCTAGCTTTCCACCTTAAGGAGCTAGAAGGAGAAGAGCGAACTAACCCCAAAGCAGACACAAAGAAGGGCATAATAAAGGACAGAGCAGAAATCAGTGAAGTCAAAAGTCGATTCTCCAGAAAGATCAACCAAACTGATAAACTCTTAGACAGGTGGACCAAGAACACAAATAAGAGAAGATTCAAATTACTAAAATCAGGAATGAAAGAGGGACATCACCACCAACCTTATCGAAATTAAAAGGATAATAAGAGAAGGTATGTGAGCGTCTTGTACCGCCACCCATTGCTGGGTGTTGTTTTCTTATTTGTCTCCCCTGAATAGGACACAGACAGTGATTTTAATGAGTGCCTGTGAGGGATACAAAATATTCTGGGGAAGGGCACTAAATTATGCCCTTGAATGATCTCTAATAATTCTACCTCCTCCATAAGTACCCTCATCGCCTATGTCACCAGGCCTCAAAGAGAGGAAGAGATGAGTCCTGTTGTTCTCCTAAGGGTGCTTCCTGCCCCATCATGCATCACTTTACACTTTTATGGGGCATCACCGGTAAAGCCAGGAAGAATGCTTCCACAGACATTTGAAGTTCTTCCGAATTTTGGTCCCACATTTACTTTTTCAACAATGTGATGATTTTTAGCAGATTTACAAGGTGGTGGAACCATTAGAGCAGTCCAATTTTAGAACATTTCTATCACCCCCAGCCAGTTTCGTGCCCATTTCCTTGCATTTAGTTTCATTTGTTTGGATCCTGTGTATCACCTTTCCCTTTATCATCCCGTTCTCTGCTAGCTCCTTCACCTTCACGTTAAAAGCAAAAGAAGGGAGCGAACATTACGTAGATTGCACACCATAGGCCCAGCACTAGGCTGGGTGTTTTATATTTGTCGTCTAATTTTTTACAAGTTTAATCCTTTCTCACCTTAGAAAACCAAAAGAACAAAATGTCAACAAGCTCAAATAAATATATATTTGTTTGAAATATCTTATGACTACTCTGCTTTCTAATTTCCTATCTTCCGTCTCCCTTCTCTGCTTGTTTCTTGCTGACTGTACTTGGCCCCTCTCATCTACACTTCTTCTCCCACTTACCCCACCCTTTTCCTCGCTCTTGCTGAGGATACCAGTGATGTTTCAATTAACAAACCCAACAGACACTTTGTAGTCCATTTCTTTAGTCCCTGGTTTCATGGAGGATCTTCTAAGTTCCAGGCACTGTGCCAGGTGCCCAGAATAGAAAGAGGAAGAAGGGATGGTCACTGCCTTTAAGGAGCTTACAATGTCAGGGGGTAGACAGACCCTTGAAGAGACATCGCTAATGCAGAGTGCTAAGCGCTGTGAGGGAAGGGTTCACGTGGGCTCCAGTGGGAGAAGGCTTCCTGGCAGAGGTGACATCTGGGTAGTCCACAAGGAGGTGGAGGTTCAAGGAAGTGCAATGCTTGTATTAGGTATTACTGTGTGTAGAGTGCAAGAAGGAAGACAAGCACGTCCTGAGGTAGGCAGGAGCCGATACTCAGAGAGTTCTGCAGACCGTGCCCAGAGACGGGGAATCTGGGTGCACCTTACCTGGGAACTCTTGCTCTAGGTCTTGCACTCGGCTGTGATTGAGGTGTTAGCTGTGGTTGGCGTTTCATCTCCAGGCTCCTCTGGCAAAGGATCCTCTTCCAAATTCACTCAAGTGGCCATTGGCAGGATTCAGTTTCTCTCAGGGCCTCAGTTCTTTGCTGGCTGATGGCCAGAGGCCGCTCCCTTTTCCTTGCCAAGTGGGCCTCTCCGTAGGGCAGCTCACAACATGGCAGCTGGCTTCGTCAGAGCGAGCAGGTAAGAAGAGTCTTGAGAGGGCAAGCGAGCTGGCAACCAGCATCTTTTTGTAACCTAATCTCAAAGGTGACATCCCATCAGTTTTGCCCTTAGAAGCAAGTCATAAGGTCCAGCTCATACTCAGGGGAAATTACATAAGGGTGTGAAGACCAGGAGATAGGGATCACTGAGAGTCATCTTAGAAACTGCCAGGACACATGGCCAATGACACAAAGCCCATTAATGCAAACTGAGGTCCTTTTCCTGTAAAGTGAATGCTCTTAACCACATCATACAGGAGAATACTTCCCTGCCTCACTTCTTCCCTATGTACAATTTATATAGGTGTAGTACCCAGCACATGTAGAGACTTTTTTTAAAAAGATTTTATTTATTTATTTGAGAGAGAGTGAAAGCATGAGTTGGGGGTAAGGGGCAGCAGGAGAGGGAGAAGCAGACTCCCTGCTGAGCAGGGAGCCCGACACCGGGCTCGATCCCAGGACCCTGGGACCATGACCTGAGCTGAAGGCAGATGCTTAACCGACTGAGCCACCCAGGCGCCCCTACATGTAGAGACTTAATGATTTTTCTGGCTAGAAGTGCCCAAGTCAGATGCCTGGGTATCTAACTTCCCTCCCAGAGATCACAAAGACAGAGGTACAGTGCCGTAGAGATAATGAGCCTGAGCCAGGCTGGGAGAGTGGAAGAAACGGCAGTGATGGTGACTGAAGAACTGTCAGGACCATCTAAAGGCAGTGGCCATTTCTCCCGCCCAGCCTGTTGTTGCCTGGAGAGCATGTGCCCAAAATGGGCAGGACATCTCTTTCTCAAGTGGCAAATGTGGATTTTTATGTGAAATTGTCTAGCTTTAAATGTTGGTAATGAACTTTAAAATGTATTTAGTATTGTGTGGGTGAATCAAAACACACCTGAAGACCAGTTCTGCCCCCTTCCCCCTGCAGCTACCCATTGCTGACATCTCTCTGCCTTGCTCATTATCTTGGGAGGAGACACACAGTGAGTGTCCAGGGTATGTTGCCAGTTTTTCTGGGGATAGGAGAGAAGGCCTTCCTCTCTCACCTTGCTCACTTAACTTGGGACGAGACCTTCAATTTCATTAAACACATTAGATTGAATATCTGCCAAAATCAAGCTCACAGTATGGAGCTGGCATAGCAAAACACGTTTTGGGAAGATAATTTTATTTTTATTTCAGTATGCTCTAGTACCATCCTCCTAGTAACTTAGTGAATCAGGTGGTATTATTCTCTGCACCTCCCCTGCCCCTCAAAGAAAAGTTCTCATTGGTATCTTTGCTCACCTCTTTAGAAAACTTTTTTTTTAAAGATTTTATTTATTTATTTGACAGAGGGAGAGACAGCGAAGAGAGGGAACACAAGCAGGGGGAGTGGGAGAGGGAGAAGCAGGCTTCCCGCCGAGCAGGGAGCCTGACGTGGGGCTCGATCCCAGGACCCTGGGATCATGACCTGAGCCGAAGACAGAGGCTTAACAACTGAGCCACCCAGGTGCCCCTTTCAAAAACTTTTTTTTATTTTTTTATTTTTAAAGATTTTATTTATTTATTTGAGAGAGAGAATGAGAGATAGAAAGCACGAGAGGGAAGAGGGTCAGAGGGAGAAGCAGACTCCCTGCCGAGCAGGAAGCCTGATGTGGGACTCGATCCCGGGACTCCAGGATCATGACCTGAGCCGAAGGCAGTCGCTTAACCAACTGAGCCACCCAGGCGCCCTCAAAAACTTTTTTTTAAAGAAATTATGTAAAATATTTTCAAAAGGCAGTAAGATAATAGCAGACCACTGCATGACATATCCAGTGTATTTGGTCCTTGGGGGTTGCTGTTGTCATACATAAAATTCAGCTAGTGATGCAAGAAACACTAAAGATCACTAAGATAGATGAGATGGGTGGGTTTTGTGCTGTTGTACTGGTTTAACCATGGACAGACATCACCAGGGTTGGATTAGATGGAAGAAAAGAGGAACTAATTAATATGTGTTAGCAAATTCAAGGGAAAAAATACCAGCACAACCTGAAGTCTGAGGAAGGGTGATTTTAAAATCTCATTTTATCTGAATATTTTGCGTTCAATGTATTGATTTCACTAGTTCAGAAAACTCTAAACAGAAGGTATTTATTATCCAACATGGTGAGGCCAGTGGTAGAGTGTGGATGACTCACATTGTTCACTGTGTTCAAAGAGAGAGGGGTGATAATTTTTCACTTGCAAAATTCCTATTCCATTTCAATGACAGGGAAAGAAATGCTAGTATCTTCCCAAATTGGAAAACAAGGGGCACCCGGCTGGCTCAGTTGATAGAGCATGTGACTCTTGATCTCAGCGTTGTGAGTTCGAGCCCCATGTTAGGTATAGAGTTTACTTAAGAAAAAAAAACATACCCGTGCATAAAGAAAGAGAGCATCTTTTGTCCCCACATTTCAGTTTTATGAGATTGGATTGGATAAATATGCTAAGAGAAATTTGCATTTTATTGCACAATTAGAAAGCAGGCACAATAATTCAAGGTCAAGATCATGTTCTAGGAAGAGGACTCCCTCATCTTCTAGGCATAGGCAATCAAGAAGCAGATTGAGAAGGAGATCCCATTCTAAGTCAAGGAGTAGGCGGGGATCCAAACGTCCAAGACAGAAAAGATTTCATTCCAGAGAGAGAGAGGTAGAAGGTAAAGGAGTACATCAAAAACCAGGGCCAAAAAGAAAGAAGGTAACGACAAGGAATGTTCCAAAATACCACCAAAAAGTTAGAGCACAGCCAGACGTTCCAGAAGCGGAAGCCGAGAGAGACAAGGACGAAGTAGGAGTGGCACAAGATCTCCTAAGAGCCTAGGTCACCTAAGAGAAAATCGTCTCACTCACCATCCCCTAGAAGACAAAAAGAAGAAGAAGAAAGATAGAGACAAAGAAAGAAGAGATAAAAAGAGAATAATCAACAAGCAAGAAGAAGAAAAGGAAAGATCGGGAAAAGGATCATCGGGAAAGAAAATCAGAGAGTGACAAAGAGGTAAAAGTTACACAGGATTGTGATGGAGAGGAACAAGGGGATGATAGCGACAAAGAGAAAAAAGAGAAGAGGCCAACAGAATCAAGTTCCCTTAAAACAAAAAACTGTTCTGTGGAAAAAGGAATTGGTGATTCACTAAGAGAATCAAAGTGAATGGAGCTGATCATCGTGAAGAAGATAGACATGTGAGTGGCTGCACGTTGCCTCCATGGGGAGCCAGCTGCGTACTCCTACCAGCGGCCGTTCCTTTGTCTGACTTCTTAATGCTGTATTTGTTTTTCTCAAACCCACATGGATACAGTTCTGAGTTACAAATGGTTACATAGCTCCTGATACTGATATTAGTTACTCACATCCCCAAAGCTTGTGCAAAGTGATACAGGAGTAACCAGTTCATGACATGATGAAATCTGATTGGGTAACCAAGCAATTTGAGTCTTCCGGTGCTGCTTCATAACAAACATGAAAAGCAGCGTGCATCCACAGCAGGCGTGAATTGTTCATGTTGTGTGATCTCCTTTATTAAGTAAGTTCACTTATAGTATTTCTAGAATTTGATTCATTGCTGCAATAGAGCCATATAGGGAATGCGTGTTAATTGTGGCAGGAATATCCTAAATGCCATTAAAATCCTCCAACGTAATGGATCTGCTTATGGTCTTGTGTGCTGACATGACAAATTAGCGTTCTTATAGTTACATCTGAAAATGAACATTTGAAATAGATAATCCTTTAAGCCTCATAGCTAAATTTTTGTGGCTTTTGTTTAACTTTGAAAGGTTATGTATGCACTCATTTTTTTTTAATGGCCGACTAGGCTTTAATTACAGAAACAAGATTTCAAATGAAACTGTCTTTGGCGGTGAATAAGTAGCATATTTTGAAGTAGAGTCATATACTTTTTCATTAAGGTGTTTAGGAATTTTTTTTCCCTGAAATCATTTATCCCACCTCTACGGCAGTGAAAGCTATCTGCCTGAGTCCATCTGTAAAAGAAAGTCGTCTCTTGTCCTGATTTTCAATTTTCCACTCTTTCATTAATTTGTTTTCATCTCAGTATTGGAAAAGGGGGTAGTGCATTTTAAATGGACCTTCATAATAAGACAGATGTACTTTATAAGGTACTTTTTATTTGACCTCAAGTATAAAACCAATACCTTTTGTTACTGTTACTGCAATAGTAGTCTGATGCACACAGTGATGGCATGTGAAATGCGGCTGGGTTCTTAGTTACAGGAGTTTCAAGCTTCACTTCTATGCGGTAGAAACTAAAGTAGGCTACAGTCTATGCCATGTTGATGTACAGTTTCTAAAATTGTTTTACAAGACTTTGATAATAAAACCCTTAAACTTATTTCATGTTCCTGTAAAAAAAAAAAGTGGGCACAGTAAATATAGAATATAAAAATAAGTCAAGAATTGGCCTATAACAGTTGTAGGTAGCTTGGAGTGCCGTTAAATTTCAGTGTCTTTCAGAGTGCAGGTCGTGCCCTGATACCTGTATTGACTGTGTGGAAATCAAGTTTCTATACACTTGTATCTAATATCTAAGTGGGCTCCACTTAAGACAGGTTTATGTAGAAGGTCCACCCAAAGCTCTGGCCTTCCCCCCCCCCCACATTCCTCCATGGTATGAAAAACTGTCCCCTGAATTGTTGGGCGTGCCATTTCAGTGATCGAGGGAGGACCCCTGGAGCACAACTACCGATTGAAGCAATTCCATTTTCACTGGGGTGCCATCGATGCCTGGGGCTCCGAGCACACCGTGGACAGCAAATGTTACCCGGCAGAGGTATGTTGAGCAGCTTGGGAGCAGTGACAACTGTGAGGGGGGGACAGTGCTGTGTTTCTAAGACAGCCTCAGGAAAAATTGGGGCGGGGGGTCCTATAAATGCTAAAGCGCTCTCTCAGGCATATGTGATTACTCCCAGTTTATACATGTAAACATGATGATCTGCCCTCATCTCAAATAACAGAGCAGAAATGAACCTTAAGATCCTAAAACAGAATCCTTCCAGAATTCTAAGCTAGGCTCAAATTATAGCCTGAAGTTATAACTCAGGCCACCATGCAGGGCCACCAGGTTGAATTAATCCAAGTGAGAATTGGTAGGAGCCTCAAGGAAGGCTGTGGAGATAGAAATAGAGGAAAAGAGCAAGATTTAACAGGCATTTCTGAAATAAAAAGGCACAGGACTTGGAGGCAGGGTCCACTTCAGGAGAGGAGAGGAACAAGTGAACCGTGACCTTGAGGGTCTACTTGGGAGGCTGGGTGATGATGCATTCGTGAATGATGGACAAGAAATAATTTGTAGGGAAGTATAGGGAAGGCATAAGGAAGTAGAATTTCTTCTTACAATTTTTCCCCTAATTTAGTTTTAGATGTTACCTTAAAAAGAAGCACATTTTAAGTGGTTATCCCTCAAAGAAATTTGTCTTCAACTCTTGTCTAATTCCCATGGAGAGAGAATCTATTTCTCTCAACATAAACCTCTCTCCTTAGGATGCAAATAGATTTTGGATATGATGGTTTCATGCAAATCAGTATGGGAATGGACAGATGTTGCTCCCTCACTGAAATATTACTTACCTTGTTGTATTTTTTTATTTTTTTATTTTTCTCTATTCAGAAGTAATATTAGGGGTGCCTGGGTGGCTTCTCAGTTGAGTGGCTGACTCTTGATTTTGGCTTGGGTCATGATCTCAGGGTCCTGGGATTGAGTCCCGCTGATCAGGCTCTACCCTCTGTGTGGAGTCTGCTTGAGAGTCTCTCTCTCTCTTTCTCTCTCTCTCTCTCTCGGCCCCTCCCCCCCAAGATAAATAAGTAAATATTTTTTATTTTATTTATTTATTTATTTATTTATTTATTTGAGAGAGAGAACGAGATAGAGAATGAGAGGGGGGAGGGTCAGAGGGAGAAGCAGACTCCCTGCTAAGCAGGGAGCCCGATGTGGGACTCGATCCCAGGACTCCAGGTTCATGACCTGAGCCGAAGGCAGTCGTCCAACCAACTGAGCCACCCAGGTGCCCGATAAATCTTTTTTTAAAAAAGAAGTAACATCAATTGCTGCTCCTGCATGCAATTCTTCCTATTTATTTCTCTCATTTTGCACCAGATTGGTGTATGCTTTTCTCAGCGGCTTTATTTGGGTGAGGGACCATGTTAAAATACCGTATTGAATAAGGCTGTTTGTTTTGGAGTGATCCTGTGCGGTCATGTGTCAAACCAGCTTTTAATGGTGTTTCAGCTGCATTTGGTACATTGGAATGCAGCCAAATTTGAAAACTTTGAGGATGCAGCATTGGAAGAACATGGTTTGGCTGTGATCGGAGTATTTTTAAAGGTAAGAAAGTCTGACCAACTTTAAATGATGTGTTGTATCCTAGGACGAAAAGATACAACATTGTAATATTAAGATCTAAGTGTATTGGGATTAAAAAGAAACAATGACTGGCTTGTGGAATGTTGTACATCTGAAACTAAAGTAATATTGTGTGTCAACTAAACTTCAACTTAAGAAAACAGGAAAGAAACAAAATGAACAGTGGTTAAAATACAAGATTGCTATGAATATATTTCAAGTGGTATAAAAATGCACAGTCCAGTAGAGTAGTCACAAGCCACATGTGGCAAATGAGCTCTCGAAATGGGCCTACTTGGTGGAAAAATTTTTAATTTTAATTAATTAAAATTTCAACATAAGGACTGATATTTAAGTGGAGCAGGGGCACGTTTCCCTGCAGGCACGCAGACCCTGTCAGCAAACAGCCTGCTCATTTGTTCTGTATCTAATTGAATTCAGTGACGTTTTTAGTGATCTAAGTTACCAGTTTAAGTGTATAAGTGTGTGATTGGTTTGTTTTTATGTAATCACCAGGTGACTAATTTTATTTCACATTCTGTCATGATTTCAAAAGTGAGATGTCAATTATTTTTAATATTTTCTCATTGCTGCTCTTTTAGCTAGGCAAACATCACAAAGAGCTACAGAAATTGGTGGATGCTTTGCCATTGATCAAGCATAAGGTAATACTATTTTTCCCTAAGTCACTTGAAATACATGTTATGTTTAATCTCAAGAGTAGAGACACTCACAAGGCACATTGCGAGTTGTCAAGAAAGAGCACTTGCCACTTCATATGCGTGTGTTGAGAGCCCCCGGCCCTGGGACACCTTACAGGGGCAGAAGTGGTTCTGTGGGTGCACGCTGACCCCTTTGGTTTTGCTGCCCTGCCCTAGCACTGGGGGACTCGGGAACCCAGTTCTGTCCCCTCCTCTGCTCCTTCTGAGTCCCTGTGGAAACACCCAGGGCAGCCCTGTTGACTCGACCTCCCGTCCCACGGGCAGAGAGCAGAGAAGCGTTTGACAGAAACGTGGCTTGGCCGGCTGTAAAGAACAATGACCCGTATTCTTCAGAATGGATACCTTTGTCCAGGCCCCAGGACTAACTGTTCATGATTCAGAATCCCGAAGGGGCTGTTCCCTGGAGGTCCGCATCTTCTCTCTCTCTCTCTCTCTCTCTCTCTCTCTCTCTCTCTCTCTCTCTCTCTCTCTCTCTCCCCCCCCCCCCCGTCCTCCCCACCTCGGTCTCTCTCCGCACCACCTCTTTCCCTCTCTCTCCCTGTTTATCTCCCTCTTTTCCCTTCCCTCTCTTCTGTCTCCCCTTTTTGTCCAGGAGCCTGGCTCCCCCAAATTTGCATTGTGTTTTCAGAAAGGAGAATTCTGTTGGTTTCTCTTGAAAAAAAGAAATCTTGTTCGTGCACCAGCTACTGCCTGATGCCTCCCAAAGAGTTCAGAGGGGACCACCCGCAGTAAACTTCCAGAATGGAGGGAGGAAGTGGTTTGTGCCGTGTTCCCGTGGAGGACTATCAGAACTACATAGTTAATTACAGGAACAAGGCATGGGCGTGATTCTGTCCTAAGGTACCCAGAAATCCTCTAGACCATTGATGGTCCCCAGCCTCCCCGAGATTCATCACTTCATCATCTGATTCCTGAGTAATTTTCACCACGAGATGATAACTTGGTGACCTCTTCTCTTGGCCAGGACACCCTTGTGGAATTTGGGTCGTTTGATCCTTCCTGCCTGATGCCTGCCTGCCCAGATTACTGGACCTACTCGGGATCCCTGACTACCCCGCCACTCTCCGAGTCCGTCACCTGGATCATTAAGAAGCAGCCCATAGAGGTTGATCATGATCAGGTATGTTCTTTCCACATTTCTGTCTGAGGAAATCCTAGCCTGCCCATTTAAAACAAGGCTAGGCTCCAACTTTGGCATCAGTTGTTAATATCTTATAATGCTTATACATTTTTATTAAAATGTGCTAATATCTTGTCTTAAAATTTGGATATAAATTAGGGAATGCTTCAAGTCAACTAGAGAGAAGAGTTAAAATTTAGGAAACAAGCTTTTTACTTTCATATTTGGCAATGACATATGTCTTATGCATTGTGTATTTTATATATAAATATGAATCTCTATATAAACAAGACCCTTTTAAAGGGAAGAATGAAGGCTGGAAATGGATATGCTCAAAACCCTTTAAAATCCATAAGGGAGGGCGCCTGGGTGGCTCAGTTGGTTAAGCGACTGCCTTCGGCTCAGGTCATGGTCCTGGAGTCCCGGGATCGAGTCCCACATCGGGCTCCCTGCTCAGCAGGGAGTCTGCTTCTCCCTCTGACCGTCTTCCCTCTCGTGCTCTCTGTCTCTCATTCTCTCTCTCTCAAATAAATAAATAAAATCTTAAAAAAATAAAAAATAAAAAAAAAATAAAATCCATAAGGAAATTTTGCTCTGGAACCTCAGGATAAAGACAGAATCCAACAATGTCTGTCCAGAAATTCTAAGTCAGATGTTTTGAACTTCTTTAAAAGTAAGTTTAAGTGGTGATTACTATGTCAACGAACAAAATCCTGTTTAATTCATAATTTAACTAAACTACAGTAATATTTGTATATGCTTGCTTTATGGGCTTTTTATTAATTACAAAGCATTTTCACAAGAGCAAAAGCTTCCAAAATCTTTTTTATGAAGTCAGGATAACGGATACCAACATCCATCAAATATTGGACCAAAAAATAAAGATAAACTAAAGATTGAAAAATATATTTAATTTTTTTAAAGATTTATTTATTTATTTTAGAGAGGGAGAGAGAGAGAGAAAGAGCATGAGCAGTAGGGGCAGAGGGAGAGAGAGAATCTTAAGTAGGCTCCATGCCTAGCACAGAGCCTCACATGGGGCTCGATCCCATGACCCTGAGATCATGACCTGAGCCGAAACCAAGAGTCCAATGCTTAACCGACTGCGCCACCCAGGCACCACTCTGAAGAATATATTTTAAAGAAAGCAAAAATAATATATGAGAAATAGAAGCTAGCAGTATATTAGAAGAAATAATACACTTCAACCAAATAATGTATATTCCAGCAAAGTAAGGATGGTTCATTATTAGGAATGATATTAATATAATTTATCATATCAGTGAATCTACATAGAAAAATCATATAACCATTTCCATATATTGTTAAAAGGAATTAGCAAAATTCACTATTCAGTTTTAAAATTTTTTTAAGGTTTACTTATTTTTTTAAAGATTTTATTTATTTATTTGACAGAGAGAGCACAAGTAGGCAGAGCCATAGGGAGAGGGAGAGGGAGAGGGAGAAGCAGGTTCCCCGCTGAGCAGAGAGCCCGATGCGGGGCGTGATCCCAGGACCCCGGGATCATGACCTGAGCCAGAGGCAGGCGCTTAACCGATGAGCCACCCAGGCACCCCAGGTTTATTTATTTTAGAGAGAGAGCAAGCACACAGGGGCAGAGGGAGAGGTAGAGAAAAACTTCGGCAGACTCTTCACTGAGCTTGGCACTCGGAGCCTGAAGCAGGGCTTGACCTCATGACCCTAAGATCATGACCTGAGCCAGAACCAAGAGTTGGATGCTCAACCCACTGCGTCACCCAGGGGCCCCTCAATTTCTTAAATTTTTAAATACAATAGAAATGAATGGAGAGTTCCCTAACTTGATAAAAGGGATTGCTCTGAGTTCAAAAATAAATAGTATGCCTAAGAGAGAAAGATTATTACCATATACAATTTTTTTTTAAAGATTTTATTTATTTGACAGAGAGAGACACAGTGAGAGAGGGAACACAAGCAGGGGGAGGGGAAGAGGGAGAAGCAGGCTTCCCGCAGAGCAGGCAGCCCAATGTAGGGCTCAATCCCAGGACCCTGGGATCATGACCTGAGCTGAAGGCAGATGCTTAACGACTGAGCCATCCAGGCACCCTACCATATACGATTTTGTATTATGTTCCTGAAGTAACCAATACAATTAGACCAAAAAAGAAAAAATTAGAGAAACAATAAAAAACTACTTCAAAAATAAGGTAATTTAGTAATTAGTGGAGTATAATATTAATTTATAAAAATCAATGCATTTAACATATATAAATCATAATCAGTTAAAGGATGTAATGATATAGAGTTATAATAGAAGAATGAACACTATTTATAATGGAAACAAAAATATAAAATGCCTTAGAGTAAGCCTAACAAAATTTAACATGTAAACTTAAAACATCCCTGAAGGACGTAAAAGAATTCATAAAATTTGGGCACCTGGGTGGCTCAGATGGTTAAGCGTCTGCCTTTGGCTCAGGTCATGATCCCAGGGTCCTGGGATCGAGTCCTGCATCGGTCTCCCTGCTCCTTGGGAGCCTGCTTCTCCCTCTGCTTCTCTCTCTCTCTGTCTCTCTCTCTGTCTCTCATGAATAAATAAATAAAAAAAAAATCTTAAAAAAAAAGAATTCATAAAATTCATACCACACTATTAATCAGAAGACAGCATAGAAACAACTTCGATGTCAACTCTCTTTCAGTTGTTATTCTCCATTAATTGTTTATTCTCCCTAAATTTGATGTGGTTCATTTACTATGTCAATAGGATTTTTAGATAGATGTGCTACTTCTAAAATCACACAGAAAAACAAACAAGCATAAATAGCCAGGGAAAATTCTGAAAGAAAAAATGAGAGATAAGATTAGATCCACAAAGTTATAAAGCCTCAATAATGAAATAGTGTGGTACTGGCACACAAGAGATCACTGGAGGGAAGAAAGTGGTAAGTTCAGGAATACAGCCAAGTACATATGAGAATTTAGTTTGTGATAAAGGTAGCATCTCATCTCATTTGGGGGGGTGGGAATGAGATTCTTCAGTAAAGGCTGTTGGGGGACAACTGGGCCAACATTGGGGGAAGAAAAGTTAGATCCACCATTCAGACCTCACACAAGAATATATTCCAGATATATTAAATGTTAAAAACACCACCATAAAAGTGCGAGGACAAGCATAGAGAAATCTTTTATACCTCCAAGTGGAGGGGACTTTTCTAACATATCAAACCCAGAAGTCCTAAAGAAAGTAACTAGTAAGTTAGACCATGAAATTTTTTTTTTTAAATCTGTGTGATGAAAACCACCAAAAACAAGTGACAAAAAATAGCTTAACTGTCATAGCCTGGGCTTGGTGGCCTATACGTTTAGTCTGCGTCTCTCCTTCATATTTAAAAACTGACGTAACACTGAAAAATAAATCAGTAAAATCAATAAATCAGAGGGTCGGTGGCCCATGTGAGGAGTTTTCAAATGAAATCTCAACACAGAAAATTCATTGAGAAAAAAAATGTTAGCTGTCATCTATAATCCCAGTAACCTATAATCAGTGTCAGTCATTGGTTAAATCCTTCTGGTTTTTTATCTATACATATACACATAAATCCTTTTGGTCTTTTATCTGCATAAATATACATAAGTTTCTTAAACAAATGGAATCATTCTGTACCTACCATTTTGTTCCTCTTTTCACTCAGTGATATGTAGAACATTTTATAGATAATAAGCATTATCTTCAATATCATTTTTTATGGCAATGTACTAGTCCATTTTATAGATCTAATGTAACTTATTATTTTTAAAGATTTTATTTATTTGAGATAGAGAAGGGGTGAGAGAGCATGAGCAGGGGGAGAGGCAGATGGAGAGGGACAGGCAGACTTTCCACTGAACAGGGAGCCCGACGTGGGGCTCGACCCCAGGACCCTTGGATCATGAGCTGAAGCAGACGCTTAACCGACTGAGCCACCCAGGCACCCCTAATGTAACTTATTGTTGATACTTGAGCTATTTCTAATCCTTTGCAATTAGCTGAATAAAAAAAATAAATCTTAACTACTTGGGCATGTTCTTAATTTATTAGGGTATATGTGTAATTTGCAAGTACGGTCACTATGTTTGGCACTTGCCCCTGGTCACAGTCCTGCCTCTGCAGCTCTACTTGACCTGAAGTCTTTGGTCCAAGCATGCTTGCCTACTGTGCCCCAGGCTGTTCTCTCCATAGCTGCAGTGTGCCTGATTGAGTGAGGAGAAATGTTGTGGAAAGGTCTTATGGCTGGCTTGAAGTCAAGTGTTCCAAAATACAGTTGCTCAGAAAGCCAGGGGGTGAGTGATGCTATTGCCATGTCAGAGAACAAGCCCTTGATCTGGGGCTGCTCCTTTTGTACTGAGCTGCACTGTCCAATCCATTAGCCAGCATGTGGCCATTTAAATTAAAATATAAATACAGGGACGCCT
Source organism: Zalophus californianus (assembly GCF_009762305.2). Classification (NCBI taxonomy): domain Eukaryota; kingdom Metazoa; phylum Chordata; class Mammalia; order Carnivora; family Otariidae; genus Zalophus; species Zalophus californianus. Next base: position 117,142,565 of record NC_045612.1, on the reverse strand, counting down.
GGGTGGCTCAGTCGTTTGGCTCAGGTCATGATCCCAGGGTCCTGGGATCGAGCCCCACATTGGGCCCCCTGCTGGGCGGGAAGCCTGCTTTTCCCTCTCCTACTCCCCCTGCTTGTGTTCCCTCTCTCGCTGTGTCTCTCTTTGTCAAATAAATAAATCTTAAAAATATATATATATAAAAATACATTAAAATAAAAATTAAGTTAAAAATTCAGTTACAGGGCACCTTGCTGGCTCAGTCAATAGAGCATGCGTGTCTTGATCTCGGGGTTGTGAGCTTGTGAGCCCCACGATGGGTGTAGCAATTACTAAAAAATAAATAAATAAACTTAAAAAAATTAAAAATAAATACAGAAAAATTCAGTTCCTTAGTTGCACTGGCCACATTTCAAGCACTTAGTAGCCATATGTGGTTTGCGGCTACCATAATGAATCATGCAGAGCACATTTCTATCATCCCAGCAAATTCTTCTGGACAGTGATGGTAGGGGGTATCCCACTGCCTGTTAAAAAGATATCCACATACACTGCCTTCCCCACAATGCCCAGGTACGGTGAGCAATGAATAATACATTGTTTATGTTAATGATTTAGTTACATTTTGAAAAAACAAAACATTTTCAGCACTGTTACTATATGCATCAGGTCTTCCCTATGTTATCCTGTAGGCTATTTTGCCCATTTCAAGATGAGGTTCCTAGGGACGCCTGGGTGGCTCAGTCAGTTAAGCATCTGCCTTTGGCTCAGGTCATGATCCCGGGGTCCTGGGATTGAGTTTGGCGTTGGGCTCCCTGCTCTGCAGGGAGCCTGCTTCTCCCTCTCCCACTGCTGTTCCCCTTTACTTATGCTTGCTCTCTCTTTCTCTCTCTCAAATAAATAAATAAAATCTTTAAAAAAATAAAGATTAGGTTCCTAGAATCAAAGATGAAGTAACTTGTCCTTGGCAAATGGCCAATATGTGGGGGACAGGGCCTTTGACCCCCAGTCTTCAGATTCCAAGTACCACATTGGCTTTACCACCTCCTCTCGCTCTCCTCCCCACACATTTTATTCCCTGTCTAGCAGTGAAAGGCATTCCTACCCAGAAAGAAGTACTGTGTCTCGTTGTGGAAGAATGTTTGAGAATTGTAAAAATGAAAGTTAAGCTGTTACTCTATTGAAACTGTTTATGCTTCCTACTTCTGTTTCTAGCTTGAACAGTTTCGGACCCTGCTTTTCACTTCAGAGGGGGAGAAAGAGAAAAGAATGGTGGACAATTTCCGCCCCCTTCAGCCGCTAATGAATCGCACTGTCCGCTCTTCCTTCCATCATGATTATGTACTGAATATACAAGCGAAACCCCAGCCTTCAACTAGCCAAGTGACCCCCTAAGGTGCTCATCTCTAGGCAGTACTTTGCTTTAATAAATACTAGCTTTTTAAAAATTGCTAACTGGACTATTCTAAACACCTGCATTTAATAATGATTATAGATAATGCATTTCTTGGTGTGGCAGTGCTTCGTCAGTCTTCGAGGAAAGCTCTTTGGTAAACGAGTTCTTAATTTTATTGATAATGACATTTAATGCTGAAGTAGCAGCACAAGACGGGAGTTTCTCCTTACAGCAACCTGTTGGTAATTGTAATGTCTTTTTATGTCTGATATTTCTGCGCTGCCTTTTCATGTTTATTAGTAGCTCTGTAGAGTTATAAGTACGGATGGTAATCAAAATATTTAACAACTAGAAAGGCACAGACACTGACCATCCAGAAGGCAGGCCTTTCAGAAACAACCCTAGGGCCCAAACTGGTACTTCCTGGCTCGCTGAACATTGGCCATAGTTTTAGGTATATTTTATTTTAAAACATGAATGTATATTCTTTTATGAGGCCTTCTCAATATTTGCCCTGATCTTCAGTTGTCATTCCTAGTACATGATATGCTTACTGTCAGTTTATGGTATAGAAAAAATATTTTGTAGTTCAAAGAAAACAAGATTTTACTTACAACTAGGAATCCTTTTGCACTTCTGAAGATTAGATATATTACTTCAGGACTTGATCATATAGAAAGCATATGCGGGACATTTTAAAGAAAATGCCTGAAGTGCCTAGAATTTAAAATTTTTTCATGACATATTTACAGAAATCTTTTTCGAAAGACTAATAATATAACAGTCTATAGTTTATAGTGTTATTTTGCATTGTTTGTACACTGTTTCATAAAATATAATGTTTTCCACAATGACAGAACTATCTTGACTTCCCTTGAAAACTGAACTTTATTTCATTAGTTGAGGTTCTTTGCAAAGCAGGTGCTCAACATAAACTTCCCAATTTATACAGTGGTTTAGAAGACTTTCACTACAGTAAAAAGGAGAGAAACTTAACAGGCTAAAAATCTAGAGAATTCTACATATTCTGAGGAATCCATGCCATTGTTGCCTTTGCTTGTGCATATCTTGGAATGTTTCTAGTTGCCTATAAGCCTGTGTTCAAACTCATATTGCATTTACTAGTAGTATTTCTTTCATTAGTATGCTAATCATCTGATCTGCAAGGTAAGGTTGGATGAGTAGACTTAACACTACTGCACTGTACACTGGAAAAGGTTAAGATGGTAAATTTTATGTGTCTTTTACCACAATTAAAAATAAATAATACATTCAGTAGGAAAAAAATAAGGTTGGAGTTTTCTGTGTAAGTTTGGGGGGATATCTGCTCTTAAAAAAGGGAGGGGGCAAAGGCATTTGCTTCTAAAATACACGCCTTCTCTAGGAAGAAAATGAATAAAATTCTTAAAAAGATAAATGTGGGGGGGGAGTTTATGTTAACTGTATATAATTGATCTGTTCAAACCATAGTTACCTTTATTTAAAAGGGTAAACACACAAGATACACATTTTCCAGAGCACATGGGCTTCCCTCCCAGGCCTCTTGCAAACTCCTCATGCAAAATTCTCTTGCAATGAGTCTTCCACATTGGAGTGAGAACCAACGTACCAATGCCTGATTTGCCCTTAAATCTTAGAGCTACAAAGATGTATTTATTGGGTGTGTCCTGGTTTGCCACTCGTGATTCACCTGCACCTGGTGTTCTGGTGTGATTATTAACAGCATCCTCTCACTCTCAGCCGTGTCCTGGTTTGCATGATAAATTCTTGGTCACCTTCTCCATAGAGGTTATGGAAACTGCCTTGGGGAGGTGTGGTTCCATCTTATCCATATGACCTCCAAAGGGGTGCTGCAGATCCTGGGGCTACTATACACCCTAACAAGAAACTTTTTGTCTTTTGTGCCCCCAAAAGTGTTTTACTTGTACCTTCCTAAACTTGAAGGGGGAAAATGGGCTTGAGGTCTGTCAGAGGGCTTGAGAAAGAATTTTGTATTAACATTGCTGCTCATCTTCATTAAATATTATAATAAAACATTTTCTTTACAATATTAATATTTGTTGAATGGCTTTTTCTTCCTATTAGTTTTTTTTAATATGTACAATATCTCTAAAATTATGGGACATCCTTTACCATGTAGATCAGAAAGTGACTGGAAAACTACTAACAGATTTATTAGAAAAGCAGGAAAACAAAAACCACCCACTCCTCAGCTCACCTCTTTCTGTCAGATCAGTGCACAATCTGCTGACATTCCAATAGGGTAAGCTGCCAGTCCTTTTCTCCTTTCCAGAGCTACGTGGACTAGGGTAAAGTTGGCTATTCTGAGAGCAGGCATCCACCTCAAAAAAACTGGGGAAGATGTCTTTCCCTTGCTCACTGAGGGACACATTTCTTTTGGTGCAGTATTAGCAAAATTACAGTATTGTAATCACTTTAGGTATTTTCTGTGTCACTAGAAGAACCAACATTATTTACTTGATACCTATTCTACTTAATGTTTTATTGTCTTTTTAATTCAACTTTATTGGTTAAATTCTTTCCTATAAAATGTTACTGATCAAAAATGGATATAGTTTATTTAAGCAAATAGGCTCTAATTTTAGCCATATAATGAGTACATCTCATCAATACTGGCTACTTTACATGTAAATAGTAATGCATTCTTGTTAGGAACTGAATGTTTATGGCCCCCCATTCATATGTTGAAACCTAACCCCCAATGTGATGGTATTAGGAGGTGGGGCCTTTGGGAGGTGATTACATAAGGGTGGTGCCTCATGATGGGGTTAGTGCCCTTAGAGACCCCAGAGAGTTCTCTCATTTCCTCAGCCATGTGAGGATACAGCAAGAAGATGGCCATCAAAGAGCCAGTAAGGAAGTTCTCACCAGATACTGAATCCTCTGGCACCTTGATCTTGGACTTCCAGGCTCCAGAACTGTGAGAAATAAATTACTGTTGTTTGTAAGCTCCCCAGTCTATGGTACATTGTTATGGCAGCCCAAACAGACAAATACACTTATCATCCCTGTGTACATTCTGATTCCGGCTTTTTGAGTTCAACCACTCTTCAGAAATGGTACTTTGGTTTGGGTTCTAGGTGAGGATATTGACTCTGCCAGCATTCCTTCTCAAACCACCAGTAGTTGTGTTGCTTAGCGCTTATCACCAAAGAATCAAGTAATAAGCATTATCAGTGCATAGTTCTTTCCTTTTTTTTTTTTTAAGATTTTATTTATTTGAGAGAGAGAGCAAGAGAGAGCATGAGCTGGGGGTGGGGGGCAGAAGGAGAGGGAGAAGCAGACTCCCAGCTGAGCAGGGAGCCCGATGTGGGGCTTGATCCCAGGACCCCAGGATCATGACCTGAGCTGAAGGCAGACACTTAACCAACTGAGCCACCCAGGCACCCCAGTTCTTTCCTCTTTTAATCAGTTGTATAAATACAGATTTGCATGTACTTTTCATATTAATATACATTAAGTATTTTATTTTGCTGTCTTAGGTAATAACTACTCTGGAAAATATATAAAGCCCTTGGTATAGCAATGACAGTTGGAGAGGACTTGAGACCCCACGGTATGTCCCTGAATAAATCTGGTGACTAATTCTGAATTTAATGGTAGGTGGGAAATGAAATATCCTTTCCTGAGAATTTCTGCACTGACCATTCAATGAATCCTAGTACCATAGTCCCACTAGAGCAAGAAAAACAAATTAATTCAAAGAGTCCCAGTCTGGCTTTCAGAGAGTAGACATTTTTTTCTTGCTCTCCCTTTATGCTTGCAATAAATGTGGGATACATTTATGGGTCATTCTTTGGTCATTTTATTTTCTATTTTCTACTGATGATGTAAAATTAAAATTTAGGCATTTTCCCATAGAGGGGGGGATAAACTAAAATGTACATACCTGAGAATAAGTAGATAATGTATGTCAGGAACCAAGAAAAATGTTATGTTGCAGAATAAAGATTACTTTGTTCTATTTATTAGGATATCATAGTACAATGTATCTTTGCATTAAAATTTTTACATACTTTCTTTTTATCTAATGATTTATTGAATTCAAATGCGGGTAGGTATAATTTGAGATGAAATTGGCTTTTAGAATAACTTATGAAATGAAGTTAATTTGAGCAGTTCAAGCTTGTTCATGAAAATTCAGTGGTTAATTGTTGAGGATAAATGTCTAATGCCTATAAAAGATTTACATTCATTTGTAAATCATAATAAAATAAAATCTAAATCTGTATCCTTTTTTAATTAGGAGCATCTTCCTAGAAGGCATTCTTTTTTTTTTTTTAGATTTATTTATTTATTTTAGAAAGAGAGAGCGTGTGTGTAAGCAGGGGGAGGGCCAGAGGGAGAAAATCCCAAGCAGGGTCCCCCCTGAGTGTGGAGCCCCCAACATGGGGCTCAATCTCATAACGCTGAGACCATGACCTGAGCCGAATCAAGAGTCGGACACTCAACCAAGTGACCCAGGTGCCCCTCCTAGAAGACATTCTTACTTAGTGTTCTGACAGGAACGTCTGGTCTAACTCATAAGAAATGTTACAGCAACCCAGTGACACTTTCAGAATGGTAGCCATTCTCAATGATTCTCAACGATTTTCCTGGTCACAGGAACCAGCAAAATTGGTGATTTGCAGAGCTACAGTTTTTGCCACTCAGGGCATTCTCTAGTCAGGGGCTGTAACTAACTTCACCTTCAAGGAATTTAAAATTTATTGCAAGAAGCAGCTTTGTGAAGGCAACAAAGTATAATTTAGTGTGATAGGTGTTACAAAGGTGAAATACTTGTGCTAGGAACATATGCAGGACAAGTACCAACCCACTCTTGAGGAGGTAAGGGAGTTTTCACATCAGTGATGATACAGCAGCTAACATGTCAGAAACACTATTGTCAGGCACTATGCCAACATATAGTACGCACTTGGGAACTATTATCACTACCTTGATTTCTACAGATGAGAAAACTGAGGACTAGACATTAAGAAGTTTACTCAAGATCAGAGAGCCAAGGCTTGGGTTTCCCCCGTCTGTCCAACTCCAAAGTTTATGATGCTAATTACTGATGCACTGAGCTGGACAAGGTCAACTTGGAGGTGTATTATTCCAAGTGTCTCTGCAAGAGGGAATAGGGCAAGGCTTTATGCACTTTGGGTGTCTGCTGAATGATTCCAAGGATGGACTAGAAGCAGGGGCAGTTTAGTAATTGGGTACCTCAGTGATTTTGATTTGGAGGAGAGAGGAACAACTTCCTAGGCCAGGGAAGTTATCTAATCTTCCTCGGAAGATGGGGATTGTTAATCATTTTGCGGCCATAGTATGTCCTCAAGAGAAGCATTTTTTGTTCTTGGTCTTGTCTCTGCCCTTGTATATGTACATCACAGTCTGATTATTAGCAGGGCTGATTTTACTTTCTCAATCCTACTCTCACTGGCCCAGTTTAATTGCTCATCTAGACTGTGATAGTCCAGCTTCGTCCTTTATATTGCAAACCAGAGTAATTTACCCAAAACACAAATATGACAACAAACCTCAACTTAAAAGCTTTTCGATGGTTCCCGTTGGCTACAGAACATAATTAGAACCTCTGAGCATGGTTTACTAGGCCCGTCTACATAACCCAGGCCCAGCCCATCTCTACGCTGTGTTCCTTGATACTCTGGAACTTCCCTTTAAATTCGATTGCGAAAATTCTTGGGGGTCTGGCCGATTCCACATTGTTTCACTTCACAGTGCCTTTGCTTATGCCGATTTACCATTCCCACCTGGGAATCTCACCCTTCTCCACCTGGGTAAAGGCTACCTTCCTGCAAAACTCAGGCATCAGAAAGTTCTCCCTGAATCCCCGGTGGACTGTTTAAGTAAACTACGTTGCCTGTACTATATTATTTTATCTATGTATTGGTCCTTTTCTGCCTCTAGATTGCACATTCCTTGCGAGCAGAGGTTACACGTTCGCAGCCCAGGTGTTGGTTTCCCTATAGAGGTGACAGGTGTGAATGGAAGGGGGCGGACTCTGGAGTTTGTCTGAGGGGCTGATAGGTGGAACCGCGTAAGGAGGAGCCTGGACAAGTAGGGCTGGGAAGCTAGGCGAGTGACTGTGCGTGGGATGAGGTCTCGTGAGTGGATGAGGACAAGAGAGAGAGAGACAGAGAAGTGTGACTTTACTTACCACAGGACAGACCACTCTGGTGTGGGGGCAGGTAGTGATAAGGCAATGGGGAAGCGCTAGGAGGGAAGAATTACTTTCAAGGAGGGGTAGGAATTTTCGGGAAGGAGACGTTTATGCAGAGTTTTGGAAGACTAGACACCCACGGGACCCTCCCGTCTACGGTCTTTGTTCCTCCCAAGAGGAGGTGCCCTCCCCTCCGCCCCGTTCCCCGCGGCACCTGCGCCTGCGCGTGACCGCGCCCTTTCTCTTAAACCCGCCTCTTCCGGTCACCTCGCGGGGGGGTGGGGGGTGGGGGGTGGGGGGTGGGGGGGGCGTGGCGGCCCTGACAAGATGGCGGCGCCTGAGAAGATGATGTTTCCGGAGAAACCGAGGTAAGCTGGGCTGGGGGAGATGAGGCGACGAGAAGAGGGGACGGATCTGCCCGAGGCTGGACATGGAGGATGTGTAAGCAGGAAGGAAAGGGGAATTGGGCCAAGCAGGCGAGCCACTGCCGCCACTGGAGTCCTTCCCGGGGGTGCGCCCCGGACTGTCACGGGCGTCTGTGGGTTCAGGGAGGCGAGGAGGGGAACAGGCGGCGGGATGGAAAAGACCTGCCATCTGGTCGTGGAATGGCGAGGCGATAGTAAATGCGTGTTCCGTAATTAAAACCCGGGAAGCAAGATTGCACTCCCGGGCACCCGAGCGATTTCCTGTCACTGGGCGCGGCGGGGTGCGGGGTGGGGGGTGGCATTCAGGCAGCGCCGCAGGTGCCGTCAGTTGACGCTGGTGTGTGCCTGTTTCAATCTTCCAGCCACAAAAAGTACAGGGCCGCCCTGAAGAAGGCGAAACGAAAGAAACGACGGCAGGAACTGGCTCGATTGAGGGACTCAGGTAACCGACTCCTCAGCCTGCTTTCTGTGTATGAAATTACTCTCTCCGCTCCCGTCCTAACTTGAAGCCCCAGTGCCAGAAGGAAGCCAAGTACTTATCTCCTGAAAAATTACAGCGGCTACTTCCTCCCAAGTAAAGTTATGTTAGACCCACTTCAGAAACGATATTAACGTACTAAAGAGGGGGAAAAAGGAAAAAGGTCATGGTGAATCAACCACTGATTATGTGTAAGTATTTATGAAGTATCTGATATTACAGGTGCAGGCATCATGAATTACAGCAGCTAGCACAGCCCTTGCACATAGTAAATATTCAGCGAGTGTTTTCCTTTGAAAAACCAGCAGGACTTGAGGGGTTTAGACATTTTGCAAATTTTTCCTCAAACTTGAGTAACACGAAAGACCCTTTGTTGACTCAAATTATTATTAATGCCATTGAAGTATATATGTAAGCATAAAACCAGATATGAAACTCTTATTTGACTATAAAACAATATATGTACAAGATCATAAAACCAAGTGAAATTACACATCCAGTAAAATTCAAATCTGTGTTAATGTAATGTTAGGGATGATGTGAAACAAGCTTTCAGCATGAACATGGTACTGATTGGAGTTGGGAGTGCCACTATTGTTGCCCTGTAGTTATTTACCAGTTGTTGTTTTTTCCTGTTAAAATACTGTGGCACCTTCATCTGTACTGGCTATGGTGTCATTTGTCCTTCACATGGCAGAATCTAACAAATATATATTAAACCCGCCTGTTTAATACAATGAAATTAGTACTAACTTACAAAATTATATATTAGTTATAAATGCAGATGGAGGCACTGAAATCACACAGCAGTACTGCATTACAATGTTTGCCATCCAGATTATCCAGGCAAATCTTCAGACTTTTTTTTTCCTTTAAAGATTTTATTTATTTATTCATGAGAGACAGAGAGAGAGAGAAAGGCAGAGGGAGAAGCAGGCTCCCAAGGAGCAGGGAGCCTGATGCGGGGCTCGAGCCCAGGACCCTGGGATCATGACCTGAGCCGAAGGCAGACGCTTAACCATCTGAGCCATCCAGGCGCCCCAGACGTTTTTTTTTTTTCTTTGACGTATAGTTGACACATTAGTTTTAGGTATACATTGTAATGATTTGATATTTGTATACATTGCAAAAATGTATCTAGACAGTTTTTGCAGTCCACAGGCAAGGGCTTCAAGTAACCAGTATTCTTTAGCCTTGTGAAACATAACTGTAGACATTTTATTTACCCTTGGAGTTGCCCAGTACTTATTTTTAGTAGCAATACTTGGAATATTTAGAATGGGAGGAGCAGGATGTTTACCTGTGGCCTGTGTTAGCATCTCTCTTTTATTTAAAACTGGACCACTAAAGGCAGGACAAAGCATCAGGGATAAAAGGAAAAAACAGGGTAGATTGGAGTTATTGATGCCCTTGGTGTCTGTCTTCCCCCCCCTGCCCCCGCCTTAGCGATCTCAGCTACCTTTGTTTACTTAACCTGTTTTCTTCCAATATAACTTTTTTTTAACTTCTTAATCTTTTTTTCCCCTCTTTTAAATCCTAGAGCTGTTGTTTTTATTGCATTGGATTCCCCCCCCCCCCCACCTTGACTTCTCAAAGTGCATTCAGAGAGCCTTTGTGGAGAGCCGGGTGGATCATGTTCTTCCGCAGTTTAGTCAGTTGAAGGATGCAGTCACAGTTTTGGTCAGGATTATATAGCTAATGGCAGATCCAAGTCTAAGCATTTGTCTCTGGACTACTCCTACTTTCGCCCGTTCCAACTCCTAATTCTTAGTGGTGCTTCATGAATAGTGTGGCATACCAAACACTGCTGTTCATTGTAGCACACATTGGATGGGCAAACAATACCCAGAAGGCTAGAATAGGGAGATAGTCTATAAGAACTGCTGTTAAGAGTGAATTGGAAAATGAGTGGTAGAAATTTCTGGATTATTGACCTCTCATTTACAGGTAGCCTCTTCAGCAGTTCTACCCGAAATAGCCTGAAATGAGCTGCCTTGTCAGAAATTAAAGTGACATTAAGAATAAAAAGCAAGTTGCGTGATTCCAATTTATACAGTTATATATGTATGATACAATTAGGTATACTATACTTAATATGTATCCTTGCATATGTTTGATTGTACATATTGAGCAAATGCTACACCCAGTACTGTTAATGATCACTTCTGAGGAGTGTGAGCTTGTTTTTGGGAGAATGAAGGGTGAGTGAGTCAGGCAACAGATATATATATATATATTTTTAAGATATTTATTTATTTGACAGAGAGCGAGAGCAGGAACACAAGCAGGGGGTGTGGGGGGGGGGGAGACGCAGGCTTCGCCCTGAGCAGGGAGCCCGGCGGAGGGCTCTCCCAGGACCCTGGGATCATGACCTGAGCCAAAGGCAGACATTTAACGACTGAGCCACCCAGGCGCTCCAGGCAACAGATAGTTTTGAATATCAGCTGTGCCAGGCAGTGTCTGGTCTATGGGTCAGTCAGTCATAAACTCCTGTGCCAGGTTCTCTGGAAGGCCCTTTATGTACATTAGCTCATTTAATAATCTGAATAATCAGATTTTATTCTCTGTGAGAACTTATCCTAAATTTTTTTTTTTACCTATTTTAATTTCAGGTGCTGAAATAATGAAATTTACTTAAGAAAAGTAAATTGTAATTATCTAGGACTGGGTGTGCCTTTGATTAGACCTATACTCAACATATGTGACAGATAGAAAATCTTTTTCCTTTAAGCCTGAGATCTTCTGTTATATTTCCTTAGGATCACTTCAGTTTTCTTCCTTTTTTCCCCCAAATTTAAATTCTGAATGGGAAGTTATATTATATATGTATATATATATATATATATGTATGTATTATTATTATATAATAAGTTATATTAAAGATATTTTCCCATGTTCTTATTTTGAAAATGTTCCAGTGTACAGAAAGTTGAAAAAATGGTACAATAAATATCCATGAACACATCATCCAGATTTGCCAGTGTTAACATTTTGCCTTACTCCCTATATAGATGGATACATATGTACGTATTTTTTTCTGAATTCATTGCATGTCAGTTTTAGATATCATGATCTCTCACCTCTAAATACTTCAGCCTGTGTCTCCTTAGAATAAGGAGCATAATATCAGACTTGCTGCCAAGTAAGGAACGGTAATTCAGTGGTGCGATATGCAGGCCATACTTGAACTTTCCCAATCCAAGAGTGATGATTGTGACCTGTTCAAACCAGTTGTCTTGTGGAATGCCCTACATTCTGGATTAGCCTGTCTTCACCTGATTAGCTTCAGGTTATACTCCTTATGGCAAATACTACAAAGCCGGTGCTGTGTACTTCTCATTGCACACATCAGGAGGCCTGTAATGTCAGGTCGTTCCACTCCTAGTATGGCTGCAAGTGGTCAGAGTGTTGTCAATCAGATGGCTCCATTGTAAAGGATGTCTCCCCTTTGTAAGTAGTACTCCTCTGTGAGCTGATGTTCTGAGATGGTGTAAGTAAATATTTTCTTCCCAACAAGCTCTCATCCGATGTTTTTAGCACTTTTTAAAAAATCAGTTCTTACAGTTGGGGTTGCAAAAATGACCTTTCTACTTAAGTCTTTCTACATTTTTTAGTTGCCATTCTTCTGTGAAGATGAGTGTTCCTTTTCATACTCCACCACTTTTTTGAGTATCACTGTGGAACCATCAATTAGTTTTTTATTTTTTCTTTTTCTTTTTTTTTTTTAAGATTTTATTTATTTATTTGACAGAGAGAGACACAGCGAGAGAGGGAACACAAGCAGGGGGAGTGGGAGAGGGAGAAGCGGACTCCCCGCTGAGCAGGGAGCCTGATGTGGGGCTTGATCCCAAGACCCTGGGATCATGACCTGAGCCGAAGGGAGACGCTTAATGACTGAGCCACCCAGGCACCCCCATCAATTAGTTTTTTGAATTGAATGTGTTATCTACCATTATTGTTCTTTTGGGGTTTCAAATTGTTTCAAATTTGATTGGTTGGAGCCCTTATTAGAAGGCTTTAAAAACAGACTTGTACCATATTTGTAAAGATTAGATTTTTATCTTTTTTTCCCCCTGAATGATTGACCAAGGTTTTACAATATTTGGATCGTTTAATAAAACATTTTAAATTTCCTTAGGACTCTCACAGAAGGAGGAGGAGGATGCTTTTATTGAAGAACAACACCTAGAAGAAGAGAAGCTGTTGGAGATAGAGAGGTCAGCAGTGATCGGAGAACTTCCTCATGAATCCAGTTGTTTTATTTGAATATTATAAGTCTTGGGGCACCTGGGTGCCTCAGTTCATTGGGCATCTGACTCTTGATCTCAGCTCAGGTGTTGATCTCAGGGTCGTGAGTTCAAGCCCCGTGTTGGGCTCCATGCCACTTAAGAAAAAAAAATAATAAAAAGAAAAATATTGTAAGTCTTTACGAACTAGTACAGGTCTTCTTTATAACACCTTGTACAAAACAGGTCTTATAAAATAACCCTGGATAAAATATTTAAATCTCCACCTGACAGACTAAAATTAGATGTTCTCATTTTTCTTAAATGGGAGTATTTTTCACTAATTTTTTGCAAATTCGAAAATGTTTTTGAAAAAGAAATTGAAGTATAAAGAGTGAAAGGGCTTCAATGAATTCAGCACACCCAAAGATAGCCGCTGTTAAAAATACAAGAGTGTAGATTTACTGTATGTGTTTATGTCTATAATGGGAAGTTATTTATGCATTTTAATTGCTTTTTTTGCTTAATATATAGGACCTGTATTTCAGTGTTGATTTAGATACCCAATTCAACCATTACAGTTGGACATAGTGTCCATTGTATGGATGTAGCATAATTTATTCTTGATTCATAATCTGTAGTTCTCTACTGATGGAGATTTTGGTTATTTACTATTAAATAAGATTCACTTAGTATTTACCATGAATTTCCTACTTCCTATTATTTACTATTAATTTATACTCAGATATTTTTACAGTTTTTACAAATTATATATTGTATATACAAAAATACAATTAATTTATACTCAGATATATTTTACAATTTTATAATTCTATGAAAAGTTGCCATGAGTATCCATGCTTATATATCCTTGGTAATTGTCCTATTATTTCCTCAGGAAGATGCCTAGAAATGAAATTGTTGGGATCAAAGGATAAGTACATGTAAAATGTCGCTGGTTGGGTAGAAAGGGCACCCCAGTTTGCAGCCCTTCCAGAAGTGAATCAACGTTCCCATATCCCCATACTTCTTCACTCACACCAGGCATCAAGTTTTAAAACTCCTGTAGTGAAAAGTTGCATTTCATTGTTTCAAATGTACATTTCTTAATTAGTAAGTTTGTGTATTTTTTTAATATATTTTATTACCTATTTTAGATTGCTTAAGTATTGCACCTTTCTCTTTTGGGATACATTTTTTTAAGTTGTGTAAGCAAGGTTATTACTGATTAAGGATATTCGTCCTTTATCTGTCATATGTGTGATGTATGTTTTTCTCATTTGTCATCAGTCCTAACTTGGCTTATGGCATTACTTACCATAATTTGATTTTCACATTATCAACTTTCAGCATGATACCTGACTGTGGTGTCTGGACTGTAAAAGGCCTCCTCCATCCCAAGATGATGAAAATCTTCTATTTCTCTCAGTATTTTTCAGGGGGTAGTTTTTTTCCCAAACCATGCACAATAATGTTAATGTGCTTAATGCTACTCAACCGTACACTTAAAAATGGTTAAAATCCTAAATTTTATGGTATGTATATTTTGCCACAATAAAAAAATATTTTTACACTTTTTTTTTTAAAGATTTTATTTATTTGAGAGAGAGAGAGAATGAGAGAGAGCACGAGAGGGAAGAGGGTCAGAGGGAGAAGCAGACTCCCTGCCGAGCAGGGAGCCCGATGCGGGACTCAATCCTGGGACTCCAGGATCATGACCTGAGCCGAAGGCAGTCGCTTAACCAACTGAGCCACCCAGGCGCCCTAAAAAAATATTTTTAAAAGGAGTAAGAAAACTTTATAGACACTCTCTAGCAAATTATTTAGTGGCATGTTTAGTATAGGGAATGTTGCTGCTATGCATGTAATTCACTCCTGTTCTCCACCTAAGCACATGAATAGGTGCAATCAGCAAAATGCCAAAAGAAAATACAGTAGTGATTGAGAATGTGGAGTCGATTGAGCCAGAACTGCCTTCTAGTCCTGGCCCTGCCACTTAATAGCTGTGTTCAAGTTGCTTATCTCTCTAAGCTTCAATTTCCTTGTCTTAAATACGGAGATAAAAATGGAAAAAAAAATCAATCCTAGTACCTACACCTCATGGAATTGGGGAGATGAAATGAGGTGGCAAGTATATGCACTTAACCTAGTGTTAGTAGATAGGAGAGGCTGTAATAACTCTGGTTGTTAGAGATTTTTGTTATGATGAAGATGATGTATATGGTTGAAACGGGTCATTTTTTGTTGTTGTTTTCCCATTTAATTTGAGGTGCTTCTTTTAAATCAGGTAACCAGATCTTTGTGTTCCTTTGATCTTTGTTCCTGTACCAGTCGCATGATAGTTTGTTGTTGAAAAGCAAGAGAATGAATTCTGTGGAAATACTGTATGGCTTTATGTACTGCCTTAAGGCAGATGTATAGCCTCAGAGAATAACACAGGCAGACGTTAAAGTGGTGAGAACAGGTTGGATTGCGTTACTCCTGACTGTAGGGGAAAGAGCTCCATTAGGATTTGTGTAGGGGCGATCAGCGCCTTTACAAGGGAGAATGCGGGAGGAGTGCAGGGGTGCAGGGGGACTGGGGGGGGAAGGATGGAGGGTTGGGGCCGGGTAAATGGGACTAGGCCAGCTGCATTTGTTAGCAGGCAGTTAGGGAAGTTAGGATTCTAGCCTTTCACAGGGGCTGGGACACAGGGGCCTTCTCCTACTTAAAGATTACATTTCCAAGACAGGGCTCTCAGGTCCTTGAGAGAGACCGAGTCACAGTTATAAGCCGTTTTTAGTGAACGCTCTAAGAAGGGGAGGGCAGGGGCCAATGGCCCTGTTTTGGCTAGAGCAGAGAGTCTGTTTTCCCAGGAGCTTTGAGCTTTGTCAGGCAGGCATTTTAACGGGGCGGGGGTGGGGTGGGTGGAGGATTGGGGTCAACCCCAGGGCACAGCGTGACACTGCTGGAAGCCGGGCTAGATGCTCCTCAAGTCCTCCCATTGCTGGGGAGTTCTTCAGTTCTGCTTCTCAGCGGTATATGCAAGTTATCAACATTTCAACTCTCTAACCTTGACTCTTTTGAGCTCTTAGATTTGTATGCGCTTTGGTTTGGTTTACATACAATTAATGTTCCTCAAAAGACTTCTAAGTCAGAATTCTACACACTGAAACCTCTATACATAACCCACAACATGCACAGGACCATGGACCGATGTGATGTGCCTGCCTCCACCATGGCGAAAAGATATGCTCTGGAAATCTGGAGTTGGAAATGTAATCTCTTTTCCCATAGGGTATTTGAAATTGTGAATAGGTTCCCTCCCCAGGCTATACCTAAAACCTTATGTAACGCCTAATGTTGCTGAAGTAATACAGAACTGTTTCTCATATTTCACTTCCCTTTTACAAATTCAGTGGGAAAATGCAATCTAAGGTCTAAACACCTGATTGGCTTTTGAACTTCTGAAATGTAACCCATCACGGGGCGCCTGGGTGGCTCAGTCGGTTAAGCAGCTGCCTTCAGCTCAGGTCATGATCTCAGGGTCCTGGGATCGAGCCTGGCAGGGAGCCTGCTTCTCCCTCTCCCTCTGCATGCTGCTCCCCCTCCTTGTGCGCTCTCTCTCAAATAAATCAATAAAATCTTAAAAAAAAAAAAAAAGAAATGTAACCCATCTTTCAGTTAGAAACTTGTGGTATTGATGTCTGAGATGCTTGCCATTTTAAGGTAACATCACTCTTTGTAATTGGTCATTTTTAAAAATAAACTAGACACCTGCTAATTTGCTTGTATAACTCCTTGTCATCTTAAAACCCGTAGCTTCCTTCATTTTAAAACATGCTCAGATAGAGTTTTATTTCCTTTTTTTGAGCAGTTTACGTGCTAGGGGCAAGCTACAGCGGACTCCTAACTGTCTAGAGGAGCAGGGCAAAGATAGAGGGTGGCAGATGCCAGGTTTCCATAGTGCTGTGGTCTCGCAGGTGCCACTTGTAAAATGCATAGAAGAGGAAGGGTAGGACCTTCTGAACGTGAAAAGCTAGATGGTGCCTTGAGACTTGCTGGCATCTTTATTGACACCTAAACATTCCGATGGTCAACCTAAAGGGAAAGTTGTAGTGTCCTTGTTCTATGTAAAAGATGTCACATATAGGAAATGTAGAAGTAGGGATTTCCAGCTGTTACCCTCTAGGAAGAGAGCTACTGAGACAGAGTGCTTTTCCAAGATCACTACTCATATCTTCTATTCCTCTCACCCTCCACTTAACTGCTTTCTAGAAAGTACCTTTTGTGATAGCTTAATCATTCCCAAGTGTGTCATTTTGCTATCATTGTGTGTATGTAATTGTAAACTAGTGCTCATTTCTTTTGTTTGATTACATCATTACATTGTAGGCAAAAATTACATGAGGCGTGGTTACTTCGGGAGCAGAAGGCACAAGAAGAATTCAGAAGAAAGAGGGAAAAGGAAGAGGCAGCTAGAAAACGGCAGGAAGAACAAGAGGTACGGTATTAATCAGATGGCCAGCTAACTACTTAGTTAACCAAAATAACTCTCAGTAAGACTTACAGATCTTGAACTTACAAAAGTGGGTAGTACCCATTTTACCAGTGGTAACGTTTTTCATTTATCTGCCCCGTATGTTAAATGTTTTCAAAAAAGTGAGTGACAAGAATTACCGTTCCTTCTCTTTCTTTTTTCCGGTAAAGAGAAAATTAAAGGAAGAATGGGAAGCGCAGCAGAGAAAGGAGAGAGAAGAGGAGGAACAGAAACTGCAGGAGAAGAGAGAGAGAGAGGTGATTCCTGTCACAGGAGGATAAACGCACTGCGTATCCTCTTGGTGCACAGACACGGTGTGGGCTGGGGCTGAAGAATGAACTGTAGGCATATCAGGGTTTGGGCTTTGTTTTCCTGTCTAGGAAGAGTCCTGTGTTTAGTACAGATACACGTTAGAGTTCCCTTATCTCTTTGGGTCTGTGCAGTGGTAGATACCTTAAGTTTTTCCTTCAACTACCCATCTGCCCGTTTATACCAGGCATTGGCAGACTTTCCCTGTAAAGGCCAGAGAGTAAAAATTTGGGGCTTTATGGTATATATGATCTCTGTTGCAAGCATCCAACTCTGTTGATGCTGCATGAAAGTAGCCATAGATAATATGTAAATGTTGTGGCTGTGTTCCAATAAAACTCTGTTGTTTTATTTTGAAAAACAGGCAGCTGGCCCCTGCTTGCCACTTTGTCCCACCCCAGAGTGAATGTATTTTTGCTCTAGCTCTTCACATTCACACCAAAGTGTTTTTCTGAGGTTCTGTTGTATATGGTTGACCCATTTAGAGAATATTTTGTGTTGTGTCCACATTTACTGAGTTAATAAGACATTTAACTGCTTATAACATGTCAGCAAGAATGAATTGACTGAAAAAAAATCAGGAACTCCAATATTGAGGAATTAGGAAATATTTTTTGTTGCTAAATCTTGACTTCCTTTCCAACTTGGCTATAAAGGCCATTGTAGCTAACACATAGTTGCTCATTAGAAAAAAGAATCTATAAGGTATATGTATGTATCTTTCAGGATCTTTTAAAGATTGCTTTGGTATATTTTGCTGCTCTTCCTTAACATAGTGTATTTATTTCCAAGATCCCACAGCTCATCATTCCTTGACTGATTCCTCAGGATGTATCTTTTCCTATCATATTCCCAAGTTTGAATAGCATAAAAGTGGGTAGTTTTCATGGAGAAAAATGCATTTGTTTATATCCTAGTCATGATAGGGTAAAAGCAGCCTCCACAAACTGTTTTTTGTGCATCAGGTCATCAGTTAATTCCAATGCAAATTTTTTTTTAAGATTTATTTATTCATTTTAGAGAGAGAAAGAGCACATGTGAGAGCGAGTACGCGAGCAGAGGAAGGGGTAGAGGGAGAGAATCCTCAAGCAGACTGCCTGCTGAGCATGGAGCCTGACGCAGGGCTCGATCCCATGACCCATGAGATCATGACCTGAGCCGAAACGGAGAGCTGGACGCTCAACTGACTGAGCCACCCAGGCACCCCTCCAGTGCAGATTTTTAACACCTTCATTTGAGCACTGCATTACAGATGAGGCAAGACCATGCTAGCTTTTTAGGGGGCAGGGAAGTTGTTGGGAGCTTGTCATTGTTTTTATAGAGTAATCGATTCTCATTTTAACAGTAGAATGTTCTCAATTGAGGTCTTTCTGGCATCAGATAAAAGCAAAGGCTTCTTTTAAAAAAGCTAAGGCTTTTGTTTCCAAGGAAGTCAGGTGAGACATTATGGAGAGGCAGGTAAAATGAGGTAGGTTGTAAGCATGTATAAAGGGATATGCAATCCGTGTTTCTGCTGTGTGCTAGATACTTTTCTAGTAGAGGGATAAGAGCAGTGAAAAACACAGTACCTGCTCTCCTTGAGTTTTTCAGACGGGGGAGCCAGATGATAAATAAGCAAAAAAGATAAGTGGTATGAGATAATGTTAAGTGCTGTAAAGAAATAGATAGAATCATGTGATAGTGATTGGGATAGGGATGTACTTCTTTAGATTGCCTGGTCAAGGAAGACTTGTCCAAGGAGCCGATGTTTGAGCTGATACCTGAGTGCAAAGATCTTGGGGAGAAGGGGTCCAGGCAGAGGGAAGAGGCCTGAGCATGGAGCTGAAAAGATGTCAGGGTGCCTGAATCTTGGAGACCAAAGGAGAGAGCGGTGGGGGTGAGGGAGGGGGTCAGGAAGGTAGGCAGGGTCAGATCATGTAAGGCCTCGTGGACTGGAAGGAGGAGTTTGGGTTTTATGTTAAGTGTCATGGGAGGCCATTGCGGGGTTTTTAAGCAGGGTTTGACTTCATTTAATTTATATCTATACCTTTACTAGATCATTCTAACTTTTGTATAAAGAAGGGGGGGAGAGCAGGGAGCGGTCACCAAGGAGAGAGTAGTGAAAATAGAATGAGCAGTTAGAAGGCCACTGTTCCGGGTAGGACATGACGGCGGTTTGGATGAGGGGAGTGCTTAGTAAGGATAAGTACACAGAGCTGGGGTGTGTGGCGGGAGAGGCGGTGGGGCCCTGGCTTGGAGACTGAATGGGCAGGGAGGGCAAGGAAAAGGAGAGGAATTCCAGTTCTGCTTCTTAGGTTGTTAGTCCAAACAAGTGGGCAAATGAATGGCAGCATCGGTTACTGAGATGCAGGGCGTTCAGGTGTATGGGGGTGAAGAAGAACCAGAGCTGCGTTGTGAGCACATGGACTTAGCCAGGACCCCCACGTGACCGGGTCGCATTCTCAAGCAGCTAGACAGAGGAGTCTTTTATGTAATGCTTTAAGGGGCTAGGGAAAAGAAGTCTGTGAAGAATAATTTAAAACTTTTAAATGACAGTGAGCTCAGAATTTACTAGTATATTGCAAGACTCCTTTGCCTTACCGAAAAGTTTGAGATTTTTTCATCAACCCGAATTACTACTGTTCATGTCATAATTTAACATCTGTTAAGTGTTGATGATGTTTGATCTCAGCATTGCATTATATAATAATTCACTGATACTATTATCACTCATCTTGAAAGCTAGAATGTGGTATATATGATCAAATATGCTAAATATTACTGTTACTGAAACTATTATAAGACTGTGTTTTGCAATGGGAGCTAATAAATGTCCTATTTGAATAAACATTCTCAGCTATATGTCCTTTGAAAGCTTTTCAGAAGATCTGTGCTGTAGAAAGCAAATTAGAACTTGAAGCCTTTGGCGTGTGTGGTATTTTGTTTTGTTTTGTTTTGTTTTTTAAATACACCTGAGCTTCTTAACCAGAGAAACCAGACGTGACTTTCCTGACTTGCAGGTTTTCATTAGTCCTATGTGTTTGCACCATTTGTAGGAAGCTGTGCAGAAGATGCTGGAGCAGGCTGAAAATGAGGTATTTTCAAACCTTTCATTCAGAATTTGAGACCAGTGAACATTTCTTTAAAAACCGTTCCTCTAGTAGAATGTTAATTTTGTGGTAAGCTATGTAGGTCACGTCTGAATATCAGAATCACTTCTGCAGCTCTGTGATTTTTTACAGCAGCAACAGCAGCAAGAGGTTTTTGATGAACAAAAGCAAATGGTATCAAGTTGTGTCCCCTGTGGCCTCCCCCCACCCCCGTGGACTGTACTTATTTATAGTCCTTAAAGTGTGTGCGAGCAACACCACGTGCTGTTGTCCCAGAATAAACGGTTGAACTTGCTACAGAGCAACTTGGGTCTCTCTCACGGGTGGTTCCCTGACAAGTCCTTTGACCCCATTCAGAACGGATGGGCAGCAGGGAGACCTCGGTGACTGCTTCCTGTAGCCACGGCGGTGCCCGGTCCTGGGCAATGACTGGGAGCCAAGAAAGACACAGTGCATGTCTCTGGACAGTTGTTTGTGAGGTCTCAATTGCCTGTTATGACTTAAATGTGTATATTCTTAAATCTATTTTTTTTTGACCAAAATAATTTGAATACATTTTAAACATCGAGTTCGTCATGGATTTTTACACCACCAATAAAGTCATGGTTATTTTCAACAGTTGGAAAATGGTGCCACATGGCAAAACCCAGAGCCACCCATGGACTTAAGGATAATGGAGAAAGATCGAGCTAATTGTCCATTCTACAGTAAAACAGGAGCGTGCAGATTTGGAGATAGGTAACTAATTTTGCTTTATCATGTCAGAATTCATTGCATCAGAATGTCGAGGTTGTTTAGTTCTCTCTTTGGGAGCACCACGGGCTTGAGTTAAAAAGGTCCCCAGTCAGGCGTTGGCTGCTTCCTTGCTGCTTCTCTGGTTGCATTACTCCTCTGTTCCCCTGGCGGGCTCGGCCGACTTCTCTCCTAGGGCTTCCTTTGCATTCCTTCCACAGCTTCCCGGAGACCTTGTGCTTTTTGTTTTCTTCCTGTGCTTGCGTGAGTCCACGTGGAACAGCTTGGTTGGGGAAAGAACGTATTTCAAGAGACAGGAGGAGCAGCTTGGCTTTATTTATTTATTTACTTACTTACTTCTGAGTGGCCAACACTGTGCGCAAAAGAGGCTTTGAAAAATTGGCATGCCCAAAGGGATATCTGTGAAAGACGGGACCCGAGTGAGTGAGGAAAAGTATTCTAATGCCCCCTTCTCAGTCTCCTCTGACTCAGGAACAGAGCCAGGGTGCAGAAGTGGACTTGAGCAGTTGTCCCTTTGGGCAAGTTATTTAAGCCTTCTGTGCCTTTGTTTCCTCATCTGTAAAATGGAGATGAAAAGTAGTCTCTCCCCTTTGAAGGAGGTGGTGAGGCTGCAAGGAGTGGATGAAGGCCAAGCCCAGACACCGTGGTGGGCATATGGCAGAGACTGTCCTGAGTGGTCGCTGATATTTTCATTTTGTTATGGTTGCCCTTATTCTCTGAGACACTCCGTTGCCCGCCTCTTTTGGCTCAGTGTTGTTTTTTTCTTTTCTTTTTTTTTTTAAGAATTTATTTATTTGCCAGAGAGAGAGAGAGAGAGAGAGAGAGCGCACACAAGCAGGGGGAGAAGCAGGCAGAGGGAGAAGCAGACTGCCCGCTGAACAGGGAGCCCGATGCAGGACACGATCCCAGGACCCTGAGATCATGACCTGAGCTGAAGGCAGACGCTTAACCGACTGAGCCACCCAGGCGTCCCATGGCTCAGTGTTTTTGAAACAAGGCATTCATGTAGAGAACTAAGTGTCGATGTCTTCATTCATTTAGCAAATATTTAAATAGTTGATGATATGCCAGGCATTGGTGATGTTTATCATTTGGCTTATTTATGAATGAACAACTCAGAGGAGAAAAATAATTCATAATGGTGAATGAATCTATCCAAGACAAAATCTAATGATTACTAAGCATCCTGCAGAAGAGATCTAATCATTTCTTAGGGTCCTATTAATCCCGAAAGGGCTATGAATAGGCAAATTCGTATGTATTTAATGAGAAAACTATATGTTGTCAGTCATGTTATTTTATTCATAAAATTATCCAAGCCATGAGTTTCATGTCCTTCTTTGAAAATACAAACTTTCTCTCTCTTCCTCTTGTTTTTCTTTTTTAAGTCAAGCCCTCATGCTTTTTTATGTTATTTAAGAGCAGTGGCTCTCAACCCAGGTACACGTTAGAATCTTCTAGAAAGCTTTGAAAAATTTATGTCCTACCTCCAGTTGAGTAAATCTCTGAGACTTGGGCAGCCGTACTTTTGAAATGTCCTCAGGTGTTTCTCATGTGCCCTAGGACTGAGAGCCACTCATGTAGGATGTGTAGCTCCTTTTATAGTTTATAGCTGGGGTTGTATGAAGCCTGTGAAAGGATTCGTAGGATGTGGTCAGTAGCAAACGCCTCCTCTTGAGGAACTAGCAACTAAGGAAAGGAGAAGGGACTTTATTCCCTTTTACCTTTAGAAAAGTCTCCTGAACATATGCTTAGTTTCATCAAGAAATAGTAATAATTGATGTTAAACACCCCCCACCAAAGAAAACACGGGAGGTACCTTTGAAAGACAATTGAGACTCGACGTAAATTCACATTTGTGTGGGTAGCCAAACCAAATGGCATTTAAGGTTTTCTGGCTGCAGAATTCCTCATTTATGATGTATCTCTAACATTTCCTTGAATTCTAAGACTGTGGTCATCTGATTCTAAATTCTCCTTTTGATGGGCACAAGTGAGAGATGGGGAAAAGTCCTAAATGGACAGTGCTTGTGTGTGGAAAGGAGAGTGGGCTGCCAAGCTCTCCCACCCACCCCTGAGAGTCATTCCAAAGAAATAGTGACAGTGAGCAGATTAGTTTGTGAACATTTCTTCGTATTTTCATAGGCATATGAAATTTCACCATCACAGCAATCAAAATATGAGAGCAATTTGGGTATTTTCATCATTCAAGTGATGAATTGTGAAATAAAATTCCATGAAATGAGCAGTTACAAAATCCACATACCATCCCTTGAGACAATGAAGCCGTTCCCCTTTTCCAGAGAACCACAGTGACTGCTCCAGAATCACACAGCTGTTCTTTTCCTGTTAAGGCTTGTCACTTCAGACAGACACTTCCATCACCCCAGCATTTCTTTGGTGGTTCTGGTTTTGTAACTAGTCCACAGTTCAATTCTAGAACCTTTCTGGAGTTGGTACTGCTTGGAGTCACAGCTTTGAAGGGAGTTCTGTGTTGTTCATTTTTTTTCCCCTCCTGAAAACATTATCACTGATGAAAGGTAAAACTTATTAGAGTAGTTATTCATAACTCCCTGGTTTCCAGAAGTGATTGAAAGAGGGCTCATAATGTACTGCCCCAAGTGTAATGAAAGAAATGGAAAGCCAGGAAAGGAGGAGAGAGGGAGTTATTGTGAGTGTGCAGTACGCTTGGCTCTGGATTTTAACACAGCCCAGGCAGAGATTTAGTTCTTACCAAAAAGGAAGAATGCGTGGTATCTCTGGAAAGACTGAGATTTTCCAGGCCTCGGATTCTAAATGTTTCTCCCGTGGAATACTGTGTAAAGACACTGGGGAAGGAGGTGGACGATAACTTCGATAGATATTTTATGAACAGCTGCTTACGTAATTTTCCCGAAAATGTTTCTTACAGAGACCTTCAATAAATTATTGCAGCCCAATTTCAGCACGTAACTTGAAATCTGTGAAGGACAAGGGTAGTGGGTACCTTGAGTGCTCCCTCAAGAAGAGAAAAAGAGGTGTAGTCCGTTAGCTCTACCTGAGGGGGCGTCTGGAGACCACATGGTTCATTGGCTGACCTTGGGCTAGGGTAACGTCTTACTATGTGATTTCAGGGCAGTCTTACTTGATTCAAATTATCTGCATCATAAGTAAATAGCATGGCCTAAACCCAGGGGTTCCCAAACATGGTTGACCTTCAGGATCAAGTGGGGAGTTATTCTGAAAATATGGTTCCCCACCCTGAGGTCTTAACAGATGGTCTGGAACAGAACCTGAGAAATCTCAGTTCTTTCCAGGTGATTCTGGGAATCACACAGGTTTGGTATCACACCTGTAGATTGCCTTCCCAAATATCTCTTGTCTTAGCTGACTTCTCAGTAGGAGCTGTAGGGCTAGCTCTGAATATACACAGATTGTATGGACTGTCTCCAGGCCAAGTGGGGATTTTCCCTAAACAGGGACTCAACTCAGATGCTCGTTTGACACCCTAGGAACTAGAGCCAGGTTCATTCAGATGTAATAATCCCATGAGCAGAATTTTAACCCTGTTAAATTGGTTCCTTGTTTAAAATCTGTATGTGCTTCCTCGGTGTAAAATTCTGATTCACCGCTGACATTTGCAGTCAGCTTGAACTTTCACTCTTTGTGCTGTTGGTAGCTATACTTGGGAAGACGGATCTCATCACGAGGTCTCTACTGAATCATCTTGGAGGGTCCTTTGGAGCACAGAACATTCCCCATGACTGGACACTGCACATCTCTGAGCTGGGTGTGGTGTACGGGGGGCACCCTGCGGTGTCTCACGTGGTGCACAGATGTATATCATAGACATGGAAAGTGAGGAGGAGGAAAACATTTAGTCATTTCGAGGCGATTGATTTTTCTAGCACTTGCCTTGTTCTTCAGCTTTTTTTCTTCCTTAGTTCTGGGGATTGTTTTTTTCCTAAAAATTTTGTCTTGTTTAACTGGAAACCTAATCAGGAAAATCTGACTGTTTGGAACCTTGAACTGCATTTTTTCCCCTCATTTTCGGAGAGGGAAGTAAATAAACTCATATAAAAGATTTAAATGACTCAGGTACAACCTGGTTCAGCTTAAACTATGAAAAGAAAGTTGTTCTTCATAATGGTTAGCCACCTCATGACATGAGAATTCTCTGTATCATATATATAGTGAACAGGCACTAGACTGGAGGTTAACTCCCATCTCTTGGCCCTCTCTTACCAGCCATGCGCCTTCTCTAGGCCTCAGCTTCCCTCTTTACAAAGTGGGGACAATACTAGCCCCAACTGTCCTCACGGGTGTGAGGATCAGAGGAAGAAATATAAAAATGCCATGAAAAGTACGAAATGCTATATATACATATGTGAAATTGAACTATTCCGTTAGCTCGAAACTCTTAACATTACCCTATTCTCTAAGCCCTGAGGTAGTTGAAGATCATATAGACCCAGGATTGTATTGTTCTCACCTTCCTCCTGAGTCCCACATACGGTATCCTCATGCCTGTCACTGCAGTCTGCAGCAGACCTTCTTTTTTCCTATGCTTTTACACATATAAGGCTTTGTGAAGTTCATCAAAAGGCTGCTGAATGGCATATGAACGTGGAAATAATTCCCACCTTTACATCCTAATGAGAGCAAATATATATATCGGTCAGTCTTAGAGTAGTTTAAGTGTTACAATTTGACACCTGGCTGGCGTTTATTATCTTGCAATTAAGCAAGTTCTTTGAGTCTCTGTCTCCAAATTTAAAGGGAGCTTTTGATGTGTAATTGCTAACTCTTGGAGTGCTGCATTTAAGTTCTCTTTTCATATGCAGGTGTTCACGTAAACACAATTTCCCAACGTCGAGCCCCACACTCCTTATTAAAAGCATGTTCACAACGTTTGGAATGGAGCAGTGCAGAAGGGATGACTATGACCCGGATGCCAGCCTAGAGTACAGTGAAGAGGAAACCTACCAGCAGTTCCTGGACTTCTATGATGACGTGCTTCCCGAGTTCAAGAACGTGGGGAAAGTGATCCAGTTCAAGGTGGGTGTGCACGATGCACATGAAGAAGGGGACTGCTTCACTTCCCACCAAAGTGCCCTAGGGCACAGGCTGTCTGCCTGGGCGGGGCATGTGCGATGGCGCAGGGCCTGGTCCAAAGTTGGGCACCCAGGTGCTCGGTAAATGTGATTCCCTTGCCACCAGTCCTCGTTGCCTGTACGGCAGAGGGACTACCTGAAATCCGAGCTGCATAAGGCCCTGCAGATAGCCATCCCAGCGTTCAGTTAGAGGCTGCCTAGGACGGCGAAGGCAGCCCCTCCCTTCCTCTGTAGTGGGTCTCACCCAGAGCCACGGTGCACGGTGCACGCAGCGTAACACCTCTCCGCTTACTCAGTTGGCTGCATGATGTTGATGGTGCCTGCTTGCACCTTCCGGCTGAGATACTTACTCTTCTGAAGCTACCCAAGAACAGAAACCTTGATTCCTTTTTTTTTTTTTGACAGTGCGTTCGTTCAGTACTCTCGGTACTGAACGTAGTGTTCCCCAAATCGTGGCTTGTGACGCAGCATCCCGGGTGAAAAAGAGCCATTCAGAGTACACAGTTACTGGAAAACATTCCTCAAGGCAAGAGTAAAGGCAGAGGTACTAGCGGCTGCTCACGGGACCCCGGGCTTGAATCCTAGCGTACTGGGGCCTCCCACTTTGTGACTTGAGCAGACCCAAACCCGGATGAGTTTGCTTTATTAGGGTAGGGGAAATGTCCCATAACTGGAAGGGGAAGGAAAAAAAAAAAGAATAAAATCGTGAGTTTTTAAAGTCCTGCAAGGTGGCAGTGACGGGAAAGCTGGCACAGCTGGCAGCAATCATGAAATGCGAAGCTGTACTTCTGTCCACTGAGTTCACAATTTTTATTTTTTTTTAAAGATTTTATTTATTAGAGAAAGAACAGGAGCAGGGGGGAGGGGCAGAGGGAGATGGAGCAGACTCCCAGCCGAGCAGGGAAGCCCAATGCAGGGCTCGATCCCAGGACCCCGGGATCAGGACCTGAGCCAAAGGCAGACGCTTAACCCACTGAGCCACCCAGGCGCCCCTGAGTTCAAAATCTAAAAAAAAATCTTTTAAAATTTCTCTTTCCCTTTTACCTTTTGTTTCTGTTGCATGCACCTTCCGGTCCTCACACTGCTTCCCAGCGTAAGCAGCAGATTCTAGTGTGGCAGGGCCAGCTGGGGGGCCCGCATGGTTTGACTAGCTCTGTGCTTTTGAATGTGTCACTTTACCTCTTCTTGCCTTTGCCTCATCCTGAAAGGGAGGGAATTGGGCCCCATCAGTGGTTTCCTTTGTGGGGTCCCTACATTATACTGGTTCTATGAAGTCAGTGATGGAGCTGCTTTCAGAACTTCCACTTGGTTAGTGGAAATCATTACTTAGAACAGGCTGCACCTGTTTGGGTTTTGGTTTTGGTTTTGTTTTTACCCCCTTCAGTTTAGAATTTTATCAGCGAAGCTCATGCTAATCACATTAGCAGTTATAAATGGAAAGCTGTTTGGTAAACTTTTAGTAGGAAAAGTTCCAAAACATTGAATTCATCTTGGAAAATTAATGGGTCCTTGGGAACCACTGAGTTAAATGATCTCTAAGGTCGCTGGTGCAACTGACGTGGCCTCCCCAGGCCTTTTAGACTTCAAGGATGGTGTTATAAACTATGATTAGTCTTCCTTCTAAGGACAGTGTTATAAACTGTCATTATGGATTGTGGCTCTTTTTGGATACTCTAACAAAAATACTGTAGAACAAACTTGTAACATTGTAGACATTCATTTTGGAAATAAAAGCTAAACATTTGTATCAATATTTGAGGACCTTCTTACACCATTAAATAAAAAAAATCAGATTTGTCTTTTTTAAAATTTTAATTCCAGTATGGTTAACATACAGTGTTAGTTTCAGGTGTACAATATAGTGATTCCAGAATTCTCTACATTACTCAGTGCTCATCATGATAAGTGTACTCTTAATCCCCTTCACCTCTTTCACCCATCCCCCACCTACCTCCCCTCTGGTAACCATCCGTCTGTTCTCTAGAGTTAAGAGTCTGGTTTTTTGTTTATCTTTTTTCCTTTGTTTTGTTTCTTAAAATCCACATGAGTGAAATCATATCGTATTGTCTTTCTCTGACTGACTTATTTCACTTAGCATAATATCCTCTAGGTCCATCCATGTTGTTGCAAATGACAGGATTTCATTCTTTTAGTAATATTCCATTGTATATATACCACATCTTTTTTACCCATTCATCTGTCGATGGGCACTGGGGCTGTTTCCATAATTTGGCTATTGTAAATGATGCTGCTATACACGTAGGGGCGCATGTATCTTTTTGAATTAGTGTTTTCTTATTCTTTGGGTAAATTCCCAGTAGTGCGATTACTGGATCATATGGTGATTCTATTTTTTAACTTTTTGAGGAACCTCCATAGTGTTTTCCACAGTGGCTGCACCAGTTTGCATTCCCACCAACAGCGCATGAGGGTTCCTTTTTCTCTACATCCTTGCCAACATTTGTTTCTTATCTTCTTGATTTTAGCCATTCAGACCGGTGTGAGGTGATATCTCACTGTGGCTTTGATTTGCATTTCCCTGATGATGAGTGATGTTGAGCTTCTTTTCATGTGTCTGTTGGCCATCTGGATGTTTTCTTTGGAAAAATGTTCATGTCTTCTGCCCGTTTTTAATTGGATTATTTGTTTTTTGGGTGTTGAGTTGTAGTTCTTTATATGTTTTGGATATTAACACTTTATCAAATATGTCATTTGCAAATATCTTCTCCCATTCCATAGGTTCCCTTTTATTAGTTTTGTTGATTGTTACCTTTGCTGTGCAGAAGCTTTTTAGTTTGATGTAGTCCCAATAGTTTAGTTTTGCCTTTGTTTCCCTGGCTTCAGGAGACCTATCTAGAAAAATGTTGCTAGGGCCGACGTCAGAGAAGTTACTGCCTGTGCTCTCTTCTAGGAATTTTATGGTTTCGGGTCTCACATTTAGGTCCTTAATCCATTTTGAGTTTATTTTTGTGTATGGTGTAGGGAAGTGGTCCAGTTTCATTCTTCTGCATGTAGCTGACCAGTTTTCCCAGCACCATTTATAAAAAGAGACTGTCTTTTTCCCATTGCATATTCTTGCCTCCTTTGTCATAGATTAATTGACCATATAATTGTGGGCTTATTTCTAAGCTTTGTCTGTTCCACTGATCTATGTGTCCAGATTTGTCATTTTTGAAGGCAAATGATCAAATGTTCAATCTAACTAGTAATAAAAACAATGCATATTAAGTGAGATTATTCACACCTATCAAATAAAAAAGTATAAATTCTGTTAATACCAGGAGTGGGCGAGGAAGTGTCAATTAGTAAAACCACTTCAGAGAGCAGTTTATCAATACCTAGGGAAGTTTAAAGTACATATAACCTATAAGTTGGCACACTACTTCTGGTTATGCATACTAGAGAAATCCTTCTACTCACAGAGACATGTTCAGGAATGCTGACTGCAGCACTGTTTGTTGATGAAAAATTGGAAGCACCTTGGATAGTCATCATTAGAGGAGTAGGTAAATTTGATAATTTGATATATCCAATGTACAGTTAAAATGAGTCCTTATGTTTACGCGATGATATTGTGAAAAAAGAATGTAAAATATACATTATTTGTGTAAAAATTTAAAATGTATAAAGCAATACTGTACAGTGTTTATCAGTACATATATACAAGTTTCTTTGCTTATGTATACATAAATATACCCATGTATTCATAATAGACACATCTATGCATAATATGTAGGATTTGATGGCACACATATGATGGATGTGTATATGCCTGTCTGTGTACATACGGATATGAGTGTTGGTATCTGTGTAGATAGGTGCACGTGTATTTGTGTATGTATGTTTGCATTTGGAATGTGAAGGATACTCCAGCCTCAGAGTAGTTAGTGCTCATCCCTGTGATGGGGAAGGGAGAATAGGCGGAAGGCTTTCAACTGGGTTTTTAATGTTTTGCATATTTAACCATTCTTCGTCAAAAATGGAAAGCGTTGGTGTTGAACCTGGGTGCTAGATATCTGGGTTGATTTTTGTTCTCTGTATTTTTATGTATGTGTGAAGCATTTCATGTCTGTGAAAAACGAATCTGGATCAACAGGGATCAAATAGTTGGGGCCTGTATCACTGCTGTTTGTGGAAGCCTTAAACAGACCTGGGAGTGGTACAGTAGCTGGATTTTGGAATCTTCAAATGAGAACTACTTCTGGTAGTGTTCCCCTGGACAAAGTACATTATGATGACTGGAGGGTTTCTCTTCCTCCTCCTCCTCCTCCTCCTCCTCCTCTTCCTCCTCTTCCTCCTCCTCCTCCTCCTCCTCCTTCTCCTCCTTCTCCTCCTCCTCCTTCTCCTCCTTCTTCTCCTCCTCCTCCTCCTCCTCCTCCTCCTTCTTCTTCTTCTTCTTCTTCTTTTTCTTTTTTTATGATCAAATTCTTCATTGCTCTTTAGGTCAGCTGCAACTTGGAACCTCATCTGAGGGGCAATGTGTATGTTCAGTATCAATCGTAAGTATTCTGAACATAAACATCTTCACATTTCGTCTTGGTATAGTGTTGTAATTACGTTGTTGTCTGGGGTTTTCCCCACTAAATAGACAGCTTTCATATGCGTGGTATTTTTAAAAATGTAAATATTAAGAGCTGATATAGAAATATATAGAGAGGGGACTTGAAAATGCATTTGTATTTCATTTGCTGGATACTTACATAGTTTTGAATCTTTTACAATGGTCATTTTTTTTTACTTACATAGTTTTAATAATTAAAATACAAACTGAAAAGGGGTAACTAGCATAGAGAACAGAAAAGGATACATTGGATGAGCCAGAAATGGAAGCCCCGTGTAATCTCGGTGTGCTTTCCGCCCCCAAGAGAGCAGTTGGTATATCCTTTCTGCTTGTCCTGCTGTTTGTCTGAGACATGCTGTGGCTAATGGGTTAAATTAACCATTGTAGTAAGAAAAATGGCAATCCTTGCTAAGAAAGGAGAGGCTCTGACAATGGTAAACCCTTGTGCATTTTTAATGGTCCAGTCTTTTGGTTTAAGCTGCTTTGACTCAAGCTGATTTCCATGCATCAGAACCTCCAGGAAGGTTGGTAAAAAGCGTTCCTGAATATATTGTGAGCTTTCAGGAGCTTCAGTGCCCTCATGAGGACTCCCTAGTACGAAAGCAGTGAACTTGGTGGTCCTATGGTAAGCTAGTAAAAAGGGTCATTAACAGTGGGGGTCATCTCCATAATAGAAAGTTACTGTAAAAGGCATCCTTTAATTCGTGGCTTTTTTTTAAAGGGAAGAAGAATGTCAAGCAGCCCTTTCCCTGTTTAACGGACGATGGTATGCAGGACGGCAGCTCCAGTGCGAATTTTGCCCAGTGACCCGATGGAAAATGGCAATTTGTGGTAAAATACAACACGATGATTTTACCCTAGTGGTTCCACTGTTGTGTAAAGGGACATTCTTAAAGGAAAAAAACAATTTTTTTTTTTTTTTAAGTTCAATGCGGGGCTTGAACTCACAACTCTGAGATCAAGACCTGAGCTGAGATCAAGAGTCAGAGGCTCAACCGGCTGAGCCACCCAGGCGCCCCGAAAAAAAAAGTCTTTTAAAGGGGTAAAACATAGCTTCTGCCTCCTGAACTAGACGAGCAGAGATCATTATATCAAGAAGCTCGCGTGTTAGATCAGTGATAGACCTTGTGGGTCGCTTTATGGATGAGGTGACTGAAGTGACAGTGTATCAGTGACAGAGTTGGGGCTAGAATTCCCATCTTCTCATCCTCATTCCTGGGCTTTAAAACTTCAGGAAGCCCAAGGAGTCATGTTTGTGGGAAGCCACCTTTTCCTTGTTGCACCGGCGGAAGTGATCTCTCCTCATTGGCTCCCCTCACTCAAGCTGGGTTTTTTCCCCCCCCATCTTTATCCCTAATGAATTTTCTGTCATCCTTGCCACCTAAAACGTTATAACATTGCCTGCCTTGCTTGAAAGACATACTTTTGTGCAGTAGAGACTGATTATAGCTGTAGGATCCGGTCAGGGTGCATTCAGTCAGACTGACTCATCGGACTGTGGCCGCCAAGTCAAGAAATGAGTCAGTCCTTTGAGTAGCCAGCAGTTTTGAAGGCCTCATTTTTTTTTTTTTTTAATTTTTGTTGGATGGGCTTAGCCAAACTATTTATTGTTGAACGACTCCGGAAGCAAAGAGCTGGAACTGTCCGTGCCTTAGGGGGCACTTTGCTTACCCTTTACTTTTCTTGGCTTTACACTTGCCTGCTTAAAACCTCTTATTAAAAAAAATGTATAATTTACAAAGTCTTTATCTTTGGCAGCCTGGTCTTAATGGATGCTGGCAGTTAAAAAACCATTTATTCAAGGGGGGAAAAAAAAGAATTTAGAATTCCTTGCTTTGGAAAGCAGAAGAACCATTATGCCTGAAATTTGAAAGCTTGTGGGCTGAAAGAGATGGAACTGTTTTTTTTCCCTGAAGGCCGTTATTTCTGTCAGTTCCTGGGAATCCAGTGTGTTTTCAGTGAGGTACTTCTGAGTGTGACATTGGCCTCCCCCAAAGCAGGAGACTATTTTACCTGCTTGCTTGCTTGCTTGTTTGTTTGTTTGTTTGTTTGTTTAAGATGTTATTTATTTATTTGACAGAGAGAGACACAGCAAGAGAGGGAACACAAGCAGGGGGAGTGGGAGAGGGAGAAGCAGGCTTCCCGCGGAGTGGGGAGCCCGATGCGGGGCTCGATCCCAGGACCCCAAGCTGAAGGCAGACGCTTAACGACTGAGCCACCCAGGCGCCCCAGTGCTTTTTTTTTTAAAATAACAGCTTTGTTATTTTCCGAAGTAACTAATGATGTTGAGCATTTTTTGTGTGTCCTCATTATTGGCCATTTGTAAATCTTCCTTGGAGAGATGTCTCTTTAGATACTTTGCCCATTGTTAATTAGGTTGTCTTTTTATTATTGGGTTGTAATAGTGCTTGATACGTTCTAGAGACAAGCCTCTTATTGCAGACATGATTGGCACATATTTTCTCCCATTCTGTGGGTTGTCTGTTCACTTTGATGATGTCCTGTGAAGTACAAAAGTTAATTTTGATGAAATCCATTTCATCTATCTATGTGTCTATCTAATCTATTTTTTTTTGCTTGTACTTTTGGTGTCATACCTAAGAATCCATTGCTCAGCCCAGTGTCACAAAGATTTTACTTGTATGTCTTCCTTCAGACAGTTGTATGGTTTCATGTCTTACATTTAGGACTCTGATCGATTTTGGCTTTTTGTATATAATGTGTGGTAGGGAGGTATTTGACTTTTAACTGTTTTACATGTCTGGGGAATTTACGGACTTAAAAAAAAAAGTTTGAAAGCCTCAAGAGGATCTCTAAGTTGTTGAGATAGATTTCAGCTGTGACAAGAATCTTCCATATTAAAAGCACTTGGTAAATTTAAAAGCGTTAGGCCAATGTTTCCCCTCTTCTTCTTAAAGTATAAAGAAAATACCAAGCCGTCCACCTCTCAGAGGCTTTCTTTGGGCCAGTAGCCCTGTCCTGCCACCGGCATGCTGTCAGAGCACCCTGTCACAGGGCCTCCCAAGGGCTGGGTGTTCAGTGTTGATTAGGGATTGACACCATCCATTGGCGGGATGGTGAAACCCTAAAAAAAAAAAAACAAAAAAAAACCCCTAGGTGGTCACCGTTTGTTTGGTTGCACCCCACAGCCTCATCCGGTCGGGGACCGGGGTATCGGCGTAATGAAAACTTCTGGTTTCGTTACCGCTCACAGTGCCGTTTGTTAGAGCGTTTGTGATTGTTTTGAAATTCTGGGAACTAGAGCTATGAGATCACTTTACGTAGGCCGCTTTGAGATAATGCGCAGGAGGAGATAGGCCTGTCACGTCTGAACATCGGCAGCGTGCCTTCTGAAAAGTAAAGCGCCAGCAGTAAATGCTGTTTCCTCACTGTGCCATTGCAGGTTTGTTTGAAATACAACAGTGCCCACGAGGAAAACACTGCAACTTCCTGCATGTGTTCCGAAATCC
The DNA here is from genome assembly GCF_009762305.2 of Zalophus californianus. NCBI lineage: Eukaryota > Metazoa > Chordata > Mammalia > Carnivora > Otariidae > Zalophus > Zalophus californianus. The sequence continues at coordinate 117,108,083 of NC_045612.1, read as the reverse complement.
CAACAATGAGTTTTGGGAGGCCAACAGAGACATCTACCTGTCTCCTGATCGGACTGGCCCCTCCTTCGGTAAGGGCCCGGAGAGGAGAGACAGGACGGGCCACCATGAGGAGTACTATGGGAGGCCCAGGAGGAGACGGAGCCCGAGCCCATCGCACTCCTACAAGAGGAACGGGGAAGCAGAGAGGAAGAGGAGAAGCAGGCGCCGGGGCCAGAAGTCTCACAAACACATGGCAAAGAGTCGCGAGAGGCACAGCTCACGAAGTAGAGCAAGAGCAAGGAAAAGGGCCCACAGCCGGGGCTGGGGCAGTGGGAGCCAGAGCTCCTCTAGGTCCAGGAGCCGCGGCAGGAGGAGGTCAGGCAGCAGAGACAGAACTCTTCAGAGCCCCAAATGCAAATAAACGTACTTTGTTCTTACATGATTGTAGATCTTATTTATGAGGGCTGCTTCAGACTGGGCTCGAGGGGGCTCTGAGCTCGACGGCTGAGCAAGTCTGGCAGAACCCTGTTTAAAAAGGCCTTTATTCTCTGAGAAGCAGTGCGTTTAGTATAGAAAACCTAGAAGACCTACAGTGTGCGGATGGCCTGGAAATCACCTGTAATCCTAACCCTTAGCAAGAACGTTCACACGGGAGCAGTGCTTACGCCTTTTCCTCTTCTTCTGCGTCTGCACGCGTGCTTTGTTTTTTTTCACAGAAAGATCATATATGGCTGCAGTTGAAAATGTTTTTTTCTCCTCTGCCAAACCTGTTTCATCAAGCCTCTTCCTTTTCTCACTGCCCAGCGTGGAGCTATCCCTTTATTCAACCATATCCCTATTGTTGGATTTTAAATTACCTTTGATTTTGCACTATTAAAGAATCCAGTACTATAAACAGTCCTGTTGTGGATTTCCTTAAATGCTTTCACACTTTTCCGACCGTTTCCTTACGATAAACTATGTTACATCAAGAGCTACGACTCCTGAAGCGTTTCCAAATTGCCCTCCAGAAAGGCCACAACAATAAGTTTTGCTTTTCTCACACCACCAAGTTCGTCTTTGCCGATTTGGTAAATTTTGTGTTTAACTGTTTCGTTTCTCTATGTATTGGCTCAGCCACCTTTTCTGTATTTAATGACTGTTAAATTTGGTTGTTTGCCCTTTATTAATAAGCTCTTGGGTTTTTCTACATGCAATAGCTGAGCAGCTTTTTGACTTTAAAATTCCTTTTGTTTTAAAGTACTTAAAGGGTGAAGTCCGTTTATTTCCTCTCCCTCCTGTCCCGTATTCACAGCCCCTTCTCAGCTGGAGGTTCTCCATTAGGGGCTTCATCTTTTTTATAGTGTGTTGGGGAGCTGTTGATATAGAGGTAAGTCTTATTTTTGTCATGTTTAGGAAAATGAGGGTCATTGCTACTAATCTGCCTAGGGTTAAAGCAATTCTCATTTAAAAAGGGGTCAGAGAACCTTCTGTTTAAAAAAAAAGGCTTAAGGCAAAAAATATCATTCTTCGATTTCAGATCATAAAAAGAAAAGATGCTCTTATACGTTTTGAATTTTCTTCGTAACCTTTCCATTGCCATACTGGACATCTTGAATTTCAGAGTATGTGGCTTTTGGCGACTTGGGATTTGGAAATAAGGGCTTAAGGATGCCCAAAGTATTGAAGCTAACAGAAAGGGAAAGAAATTTCAAGATTGGGATTTCTGAGCGAGTAGTTACGTGTTGAAAGTGGGAGTTCTTAGTATGTAGCCTATAAAAGTTAGTATGGTCCAGAAATCATTTTACTTTAAAAATTGACTTGTTCAACCTTAAATGCCTGCTTTACCCTAAAAATGATTGAAAAGTTTCTGTAATTACCTACTGGATTCACTAATGCTGAATAACAATCACTAAATCCAGTATTTTTCAGTACTTCCCTAAATATGGCCAAGATACACATAATTAAAGGTGGTATCCCAAGCTGAGTAGCCTTCATAGATCATGGAGGACAAAATAGGATAAACACCAGCTTGTGCTCAAGGTAATTATGAGATGATGGGGTCTTTTCCCTCCAGCGTTCATGGGCACTGCGGTGTGGAGGGAGGGAGAGAGCAGTTTTCAGCCAGTGGACTGGTTCATTATCCTGATAAATGTCCATCTTGAACTTAAATGTATTACTGTTTCTTAAACTTATAACCTGATTACTATTTGATTTAAACATTCCAGCTCTACAGTGCCAGCAGAAGCCCATCAGGCCTGTTTTCAGTGAATAAACCAGACGAGTGTTGGAGACGCTCCATGTCTGCAAGTATCTTTTTAGCAGACTAGAAACTTGATGGTAGTTGATGCCTTGTTCTTTAATATCCTCGCTTTACTATGTAATATTTCCCATCTGCAGTTAGTAGGAGGCCCCTTAACTATCATAACCAAAGCTTTGAGTTGCTGCTTATATTAGGCGGCAGTTTGTAAATACCAGTTCATTTTGGCGAGCGTACTAGCACCTCCAGTGGTGGTGGGGGGGAGGGGGTGCTGGGGGTTGGGGATCTGGTTGATTTGCAATATCTTTGATTACCTGGAGTAACGAGAGTTGCTCATTCAGAAAGTAGAAACGTCAACTGCATCAAGGTTTTAAAAGCGGCATTTATTGATTGAAAATAAATGTGTAGATAAGCTCTCAGCGTGGAAGCCACATTATTTTTTAGTGAGCTTTAAGTACATGAAAACTTGTATCTTCCATCATTTGTCTTGTGTGTGCTTTTAGCATCCACCTGCAATTGGAGGTGAATTTTCGACATTTTACTGAGAAAAATTTAAAATTCTTTCAGCAGCTCCCCATAGTTTGACAAAGTTTTGCAAAGAGAAAGATAAAAACACACTACAGTGGTGTACGTTGAACATTTATTACAACTAATTGGTGATGTGATAAAGACAGTGCTAACACGGCCTGAATATGTATTGGTCACAATCACAACAAAGCTTAATCCAGCCCAGCAGATACAAATGAAAGTGTAAACCATGAAGACATGTTTACATACACAGAAGTATGTATAAAAGTGACACTGGAACAACTGTATAGCTTTAAAAAAATACAGGGCCCACTAATGTCATTTTACCTCATTCAACTCTGTTTTACATGAAACGTGGTGTCTGTCTGCTTTTGTTAAGATTTCTGATAACTAGGCATTGCCACGGAAGGGAAGGAAGCTGCCCTAAAGTGTGCAGCGCTTGTTAAGTGGAGGGAAGCAAAATAAACTTGGCCGTTAACAAGCACCCCAGAAGGAGCATTCGTGCTTTAAACAATGACTTAAGCAACATTTTGTGAAGAGAAGAACACATTTTTCTGTAAGATACTGTTGTGAAGAATTCGGTAAGTCAATGTTTCCATTTTTATTTGGGGGCATCAAAAACCATTCAAGTCACTAAATGGTTATGACCACAAAAAAAATCTGTCTCAGGAGTTGAATGTTCCTTGGCCTTAAAAGTAACGTGCTCACTATTAAACAGTCGATCTCTGTTCCTTGACCCCAGCTTGGAAAGCTGGAGAAATAATTTTTAGTGTAAAGCACATCATTTCAATTTAGTCATTTATGTATTCCCTTTAAGTATGTAGTTTCCAATAAGGAATAAATAATGGCATAAATTTGTTTTTTTTTTAAGTCAACATAAACAGTTAAATTTTAATTCATTTGGTATGTTAGTATCAATTCCCTTTATTCTCGTATATGCTGAAATGCTACACACTAGTCTTTGGTTTCATAAAACCAGGTTTCATATTTTAAGTTTCCTTTGCCAAAGATGGTAATTAATGAACGTATATTGCCTGATTGTGTCATTCTAATAAGATACATGATTAGATTGAGAGAAACAGATCTGTAAACTTTAAAATATCCAGAAATGGTACCTTTCTTTTTCTGCATCATTCTAATTCGTATTTAAGTCCCTTATCATTTGATTAACCAAAGTTCCCTTTAAAAAAAAATTTTGTGTAGGCCTGAATGAAGCAGCTTAGCAAAACAGTAATACTGACAAGACGTCATCTTATACCATTAGCTAACATGGACATGAAGGCAGTGACCATCTACAGTGTGTGAAATGCCACAAGAAGTCATCGACAAGGGAGGAGAGTTATGTCAGTCCAATTTCTTCAAGGACACTACGTGGGGTTTCAGCTTCCTGTGGAGGGAAAATGTGAGACTCTGGTAAGCAGATCCCAGGAGGCTGGAGAATGTGAAATTGACACGGAAGGATGTGCAAGTTTCACAGAACAGTGCAAGCAGGTCATTGGTTTGGGCACATTCGAATACTGAGAGCAGGCGTGTTATTTAGGGTTTTGTGCCCCAGACGTCAGAGACCACAGAAGGATATTTTGAGCATGCATTAAATACCTACTGATTACCTACCAATGTGCTGGGCACCACTACTGTCACACAAAAAGCAGGCAAACCCACTGGCAATTTAGGAAATCACTGCTATCGAATTAGCTACAGGAAAGGTAAGTTACCTTAGTGTTAAAATCGAAAGCCTCCCCTAAATAAAAAGCAGGGAAAACCCAGAGTTCTCCTGAATCTTCACATAATTTTATTTTCCATGCTTTTTTTTTTTTTGATCGTTTTGGTCCCATGTATTTATAGAAATGTCTTCCTCTGCGTTTTTACTCAGTTTTTGACTTAACTGTCCCCAGCAGCACGGCTTCAGAAACTCACCTTCCCAGCCCTCCCCTGGGCAACCAGTGGCTTCAGGGGAGGCAACATAATAGAAAGAATTCTCTAGGACCAAAGGCATTTTTGTCTTATGCCACAACCAGTACTCATTTTTAAATGTCAAAGGAAGACAAAAAAAAAAAGCAGGCATAGCTAGAAAAAAATTATTAAAAATTTTCCAAAGTGGCTGATTGTGCATATCACAAAACAGGACCAGGTCAAATTCAGGTATTACTTGCAACAATTTTGTAATTAAAAGGCATTCGACAGTGTAATGGAGAAAATGCAATTTTTAGCATCCAATAGTAAATTAACTTACTTTTGCATCCTAATTGTGGTACAGCACAAAACAAGGAAAAGAAAAATATTAAACCATAAAATCCATACATTAGGTTTAATTGTATATAAGCATTACATGGAGTAATCCCAAGTAAATTAAACTCTAGCCCGTTTCCTGATTTGGAAAACAAGGATCACAGTACTTACCTTCATACATAGACATTTAAGGGAGAGAAGGCTTAGTGCCGGACTTCTAGAAAGTGCTCAAAAAATGTTAACTGGTACCATTACACGATTGAGACCTACCTACATGAAGGTATTTAGCATTCAGTACTAAATAAAATATTATAAACCAACTCTATATAAAAGTTCACATGATCTTTTAGTGGGTTTATTAACGAAAAATGGGTAAAAATCGGCTTTGGTAGGGGAAAAAGGTTTTTATGAGGTATTCTTGCCCTCGCCCCCCACATCAAACCTCAGCCTAACCAGGCTACATCAAAATACATATGGGGGATAGGAAAACAAGTTAAACATTGCCACAGGATTACAATCCACCAAATACGGAATGGGGGATATGCTACAGCATGGCTGACTCAGTTAAACAAACAAACAAACAAACAAAAAAACAATGGCAGGGGAGAAAAGCAGAGTTGTTGTTAAAGACGGAAAGACTGAAGAGACATCAACCAGATACAATGTGAGCCTTAGTGGGCATCTGGTTCTAACAAACCGATTACAGAAATGCAATTTTCAGGCAATTAGGAAAAACTGAACCAGGAACAAGATGTTAAGAGTTACTGTTAATTTTGGGGGTGTGTGGGTACTTCTGTCTCTTGGTGATACATACTGAAGTATCAAAGATGAAATGATGTCCAGGCCTTGCTTTAAAATGCTGAGGCCAAAGTGGAGGGGGTGGTGGGAAACAGACGACGCAACAAGCATATGACTATGGGTATTGAGTATGAGGGGTGTTGAAGCTGAGTGCTGCGCACTTGAAGGTTCCTTCCGCTGTTTTATTTGCATGTCTCAGAGTTTTCGTGATAGCTTTTAAAGAAAGTCTAATGGAAAAGATGCAGCACTCCCAAGAATGATGTAAACCAGTCTCTCTTGATTCGTTTAGTTTTAAACACTAAATAAACTGACATCTGAATCACATACACCCTAAACAAAGGAAATGATGTGAAAAATAATCATTTGCATGTAACCCTTGAAGAACACAGATTTGAACTATACAGGTCCATTTATACGGAGGCTTTTTACCATACAGTACTGTAAATGTATTTTCTTTAACATTTTTTCTCCAGCTTACTTTACTGTAGGAATACAGTATATAATACATACACAAAAGTTGTGTTATGGAATGTTGAGGTTATTGGTAAGGCTTCCAGTCAACAGTAGGCTATTAAGTTTGTGGGGAGTCAAACGTTATATATGTGGGTTTTCAGCTGCCTGGGAGGGTCAGTGCTCCTAACCCCCTCATTGTTCATAGGTCAACTGTAATGTTAAATAGTTTTTAAAAACACCATACAACCTTTAATGCATTTATTAAAAGATGCCTACATTGAATTCTATACAGCTAACATTCTTCCCTTATCCATGTAAAAATGTCTCTCATTCTATTCCCTGGAGCTGGTCAGATTTCCCCTGTGGGCTTACTGCCTACAGTCCTGTATAGCATTTCATGAAGAGAACCATGTTACTTATCAAATATGCATTATTTAAAATGTGTCCTTTCTAAAAGGCCTGGCTTAAAGGAATCATTTATACATTTTACTCCTTGAGACTTTTACAAATAGTACATTAGTTTCTTTTACAAATTGTGTCCATAGTATAAAATGTAATTTTCCCATGTTGACACTGAAACTGTAGCTCAAAATTACCTAGAAGGCCTCCTAGCTAAAGTAGTCACATTCCTAGAAACAAAGTAGAATGGTGGTTACCAAGGGCTGAGGGGAAGGGAAATGGAGAGTTGTTTAATGGACACGGTTTCGGTTTCACAGGAGGAAACATTTCTGGACGTCAGTTGCACCACACTGTGAATGTACTTAACAGTACTGAACTGTAAACTTAACAGAATTTGCCAGCTTAACCACTTTTGTTTTTTTTTTTACACGATTTAATAAAATTACCTGGAAAAACCAAGATATAAAATATATTATTTGTCAAGAGGGATGGAGAAGAAAAAAGCCATTCACATGAGACAAAGTACATGCAATACTTTTATTTTAGACGTGCAAGAAAAGCGATTTCAGAATCTATGAATTGAAAGCAAGCAGCTGTATACAAATAACAAAAGAAGCAACATCTTGTTACAGCTCAGCACACAGCATCCAAAGCAAACCGGCAGGAGACAATGCATATTGAGCATTAAAACCAGACGAATAACGTCTTGCAGGGTGGGGGGAGGGACAGAGGAAAAAAAAATGGAAATGGAAGACCAATGTTTCCCAATGCTTTCAATGTATAATGCTAAGTTTCTCATTTGACAGCCCATCCAGGTGCTTCAAATGTAATGCAGGACATAGAGAATGGAACAAACTGCTCTGCATACCCGCCTAATCTACATTTTCATAGGTCGTCTTTCAGTGGTAAACCTGTTTGAACATCTTCTGAATTTGTTTACTGATAACTTAGGAGGCTTTAAACTCTCTAGATAGGAACAACAATGAATTATTTGGTACTTTTCCTTTTATAATAAAATAAGTTGCATGTTTTATTAAAAGTATACACAATAATGATCAATATTAAAAGTCTTAACATAAAACCAGAGTTAACAAATCATTTAATACTTAAATGAAGACTTAATATATACTATAAACCATAACTAGTAAAATATTAGTATTTAAACTGAGTATTAGAATTTTCCCATTGAACAAGAGATACTGCAGCAGAGACTTCTGACACAGCTTTGTGATCCTCCTTCAAGGGACTGTTCAATACTGTCCAGCACATATGTGACTGAATAGAGGTACATCACGAACTTAAGAACTGTGCAATGTTTTACCCTTAAGTACCATGTAAAGTACAGATTTTACTTTCTGGAATTATTTCCAAATACACTTTTATGGGATACATTAGAATACGTTAGCTCAGATAGGCTGTAATACAGTCACACGAAATGGAGTTTCTTTGGAAGACCAAGCCACACTACATAGGTTACTGCACTGCTTATTTTGCCATAGCGTTTCCGCTCTATTTTCTTTGGTGAACCATTTTAATGATGGCTAAATTTTCCTCTTACAAGGTTTTAATCATAGATGGTTCGTAGATTATGACATGGATGTGTTTAAGATGAAACACTACTCAAAACAAACATTCATAGGTCATGTCTCCAGTAGAAATTAAACCAGTTGCGAGCAGGACTGAAGTACATCAAGATCACATACAGAACAAAAATAAAACAGAAAAAGAAAAATGAGGGCGGGAAAAACAATTACAATGGAAAGGTATTAGTTCTGAAATGCTCTGTTATACAAGACAGTCACCAAGCTGAGGGTATTTTCTTTCATAAGTATATCAGCTCTCTATTTCCTCTGTGAAATTCTGCATACACGACGAGTAGTCGCTTAGTACACAGGGACATTAAAATATTCATGACGTGGCTACAAAAGAAATGCATACATTCTTACACAGTATACAAACCGACAGACACAATCAGATTCCTAGAATGTTTAGTGCACAGTAAAGAAAATGGAAACTTGTAATTTTTGTTTCTGTTCTTTGGTTTATGTCTGAACACTTAACTTATAAACAGTGCTTAGGAGCTCCAATTCAATTTCTTTTAGTAACTTTATATAAGGACAATCAAAATGACCTATATCCTACAAAATCCAAAAGCACTGTTGTTACTAACAGGCCGAAAAGATTTTCACTGTAAAATCGTCTGGTCAATACTGAGTTAACTGAAAATTCTATTAGAATACTACCTCCCACCAGTCTTCAAGTATATCAGGATTTTATTACACAAAGTAAAGGAATTTAATCCCTTAATGAAAATCATTACATCCTCAGGTGACCATAAACTCTTCTACAGATCCTAAAGGAAAATCTCTGCCAAGAAAAAGTGGAAAAGTAGTCACCCATTTGGTATTTTAAGTAGCAATGGAGGTGTTTAATGGTTCACTTAGCTGGAAAAAAATTCCAAAGCCTATGCCTTTGAGACTAAGGGTATTATATTTTTTAAAATAATCCTGAAGATAAATTTTAAAGAACTCTCCAAAAAGATTTGTTAGATGTCTATGCCTACAAATGTATGTAAATCGAGGTTTCTCATATCAACGAGGTAACCTGAGGTGAGGTTTTAAACTGACCGGAGAGTGTCCAGAGATGGATTTCTAGGGACTCGAAGAACCCCCTGAAACTAGAGGCAAAATTACACACAGATTTTCCTGAGAAGAGGGCCCATGGCTCTTCGGACTCTCAAAGGGATTATACCCCTGCCAAAAGGCTTGTGACTCAAAGTTTAAAACTGCTCATTTGAGGGCTTGTAAAATATCCTCATTTTAATACTAAAGTTGGCATTTTGAAATGTTAGGCTACAAAGCCATGTAAACTGTTCAAATATGTAACAGATCCCTTATACAATACCCATTTAAATACAAAAGTATCTGAGAAGCGCCAGTTAAATTTTAATCCTCAGATAATTCTTAAAACAGTTTAAAAAGAGTTTTGCCTTTTTCCCCCCCCACTCAGAATACAGTGGCATGAACCAGGAAGTTAAAATAATGCTAGTAATAAACCCCAAATGCTTCATTTTCTTGGAGAAGCTCTCATTTTCGTAGGGGAATCCTATTTATCTATTTCTGTACCAATGACATTAGCACTTCACAGTATTTAATAATACTTTTTTGTCAATGCACCTCTGAACCTATTTCAGTATTCTCTGTGTAAAAAAATAAATTTTAAGTCCCAATGATGGATCATTATCAGAGTAAAATTCCCTATGAAAATATCAGTTAAAGGAAGTACTGGGACTATCCCTTGGGATTTAATGTAATTAAACTTTTCAGGTAATGCTAAAATATAAATAACAAACTTGACAAAATTGTAAGTACAAACTGAATTCATAGATCCTACTACATTTTGATGCATGTCAGTGCTCCAGCACGTATTCTAGTACGCTTTCTTACACCCAATGAAACTCTTGCTGTGATACATAGTCTCTGTTTTCTGGAGAGAGAACAAGAAAAGTTTAAGTCTGTCAACCTTTCACCTACATACCAGTTCTTTGAGACTTTATGAAATTATGGCTTTTCATCGTTTTTGTTTTCTCTCTTAATTTTATACACACTATGGGAAAAACAACCATGGAGAGCTTATGCCCACTGAAAGAAAAGAGAAAGGTAGTTTCCCCAAATAGGGCTGAGCACACCGCTGTTCCTCCCCGGAAGAGACTTACTCGGAAAGGCAACAATTCTTAAACCAAGACTGCCCAGCATTTCTGACAGACCTTTTACTACATTAGTAAAGGAAAGGGTAGATGATAAGCCAAACTATAGCCAATGATCCATATTAGTATACTTAAAACAAGAAATTAGCATCCATCAATTGTGAAGAATATTCTTCGTAGGGAGAAAGCCCTCTTCGTTGGAAAAACACCCTTTAAGAAGAAAAACCGTAAAATGCACAAAAATAATGTATTCTTTTACCACTCTTAAGTTGCTACAACATGTTTTCTTCAATGATTGAGATTCTCAGTTTAGACAGAGTCTGGAAAAGTTGTGCTAAAAATGCCTTAATGACCACCTAACATTTAAGGTTGATTTTAAGCTACATGATGCAGGTATGCCCATATTAACCAAGTTATTTCTTCTCTTACATACAAAGAAAATATTACAGAAGACTGAACATAGCTCCAGTATTCTGGGCCCTCACACCACCAGAACATCTTCTGAGTCATGGAATAATTAATTAAGAACTGGGGAGGGTGAGAGTCAAGTCTGTCACAACACACAAGGGGTCCTGGGCAGAACCAGAACTACTCTCTTCTTCCACTACCCAGCAAGCTGAGTTCCTCAATACACTAAAACATCAGTGATTTAGATTACACGGAAATAAAGGCCAGAATGAAAATAGGAAAAAAAATTTTAATCCAGGTGTATTACACAAATACAAACTACAAATGCCCTTAGTATCAATTCTTCGGAGACCTATTTTTTGAATAAAGATTTTAGACATGATTTTCAACCTGAAATAGGCCTGCAATCCTGGGCAATCCTTTTACTCATCATTTGCTCCCCACCATTAAGTCTATTCCAAACCCTCAGCATTTTCCTCAAATTTATCTATCTTGTCTCTTTCTCCTCAGTCCCCAGCAACTCTCCTCTAGATGATAAGTTTCTCAAAGCTAAGAAAAGGACAACTTTCTGAATTTCGCTCATCCAACTGATGAGGAAAAAAACTACAGCTTTACCCAGTCATCTCCTCCTAACAGGAGGAAGATTCGTCTTGCCTAAGACCAGTGCTTTTGATTCCATTCCCATTCACCCCGCCAATACACCTTCCCCTTTATTCTCTTCCTCTTTTTCACTGCTCTCTGCATTCGCTCCTTCTCCTTGGTACACACGCACGTATGTTCAACTTTCCTCCACACCAAGAGGAACTTTTTTCTCAGTCCCCTACAAAAGGAACCCGGGGTAGTGGGAAGTGCAGGTTAACAAACAGCAGAAAGAGGAATTGAGTTACACCTGCTCTTAAAATTTTCTTAAGACAAACCCCACTGCCTTACAAATTCCCAGATATTCACCATATTAGGCTGATGACTCAAAACAGTCTGGGAAACTATATAAAGAAACTGGAAGCTAGCACTTATCTGAAGCCCTAAGTCTTGCTGAGATCAGTGCTTAAGTAAACTACTGGTACTGGATCCAAAACTGAAAACCTAGTCTCCTGATTTTCTCTTTCTAGCACACAATGTATGCAAAGAGCAAGTAATTGACGTTTAATGAAAATATAAATGAGTGTAATTTGAAGTTACTGCTCATTTTTCTTGTGAAGGGGCTTCACTTATTCCTTGTACTGTAAGTAGTATCCTGTACCCTTCATGTCCTAGAACACAATCGTCCTTTTTATTGCCCCTCACTCAATTCTGTGGCAAAGTTTCTACTCGACTCTGAACACTATTCCTTGTGCTTAAAGACCAAAGGGCCAGAGAATGTCCAAAATTCACTAAGATCTATGCTTAGCAATGAATAAAGAGAGAATGGAAAGCCCTTGTAAGGTACCTTTTAGATGACATAGCTCACGGTGTCAGTCTGATTCCAGCAGCAATTGCGAGGAACTAGTATCATCACATGATTTCTTTTTTAATTAAATTAGCAATGAGTGGCAAGAGCAATATGGCTGTTCCAGATGGGTAGTGTCTAAAATGGCCAGGAGCACACAAGTGCTTCACTTTACATGCTGGAACTTGTCTTTTTAGCAAATTCTACTTTAATTTTACCTAATGGAACAACACAGTGTGTACTCTTCCATTCACACAGTTTCGTTTTGTCATTTAAAAAATTTATAAATTAAAATCGCATACTTCTAATACAGGTTTGTTTTACACTTCTAGAAAAGCGGGGGGGGGGGGGCGGAACCTCAAACATTTTCAAGAGGTAATGGCCGGTAAGTTAATGTCCCACCCCTAGATCTTTTCTCACTTGATACAGCTTGAATATCTTTCCATACCATTGCATAGAAATCCATCTCATTTCTTTTACAGACAGGTAACAGTTTCATGTATGGGCTGTACTGTAATTTTCTTAACCTATTTCCCAGTGATTAACATTTGGGTGAGTTCCAGTGGCTTAATATTATACTGAATCTTAGTGCATTTGTATATTTCTATTGGATACAATTCCTTGAAATTTAACTGATGGGTCAAAAGTGTACAAATTTAACTGTTAACAGGTATCACCAAACTAATCCTCCAAAATGGAATACAAGTTTAAGTGCTCACAAGCAGCAAAGAGGGTCGCTCATCCTTGCCAATCTAAGAACAAACCAAAAAAAGTTCTCATATTTTCATTTACGTTCCCTTATGTAAAAGGGCCATTTGTTTTTCTTTCATCTGTGAATTATTTATTTATATCTACTGCTGTCTCTTTCTATTGTGCTGTTGATCTGTTTCTATTACGTATCTCAAAAGTTTATTAAAAACGATGGGAGTAACAACTACATCTTGTACACCCTACTCTAAAACCTATTAGTTATAAAATGCTAAGAACAGATCACTTTCTCCGGCAGTTAATTGTACTTTTTAAATTAAAAAAAAAGCAGATTAATTAGTAAATATAACTTTAGACTGTAAAGAAATCATTTTAAGCCTATTTTAGGGTAACCGTATTGTATCTGCCTAGGTCTTCCATTTGGATCATAACGTGAAATGCTTTAAATCTGATCAGGGTTTTCAAAATCTAACAGATCTCTTTTTATCACTGAATTTCAAATACTCAAACTCTAGATCTGTACTAAGTAAATTCTTTAAGGCTAATAAGGTACAAAAGAACAAAAAACTCTGTATGTACAGTAATAAAAGCCTATATAGGCAAATTCTGGTCATTTAAACCTGTTCCCCTCTAAAAAAAATTATCAACTCCCTAAGGTGGATGAGGAAATCAGCAGAAAACTTAAAAAATATTCTAATTGCCTACAGGGTATACTCAATTCTGTTTCCAGGTAAAAACTCAATTTCCTTAACAGACATTAACTGATTTGGTTGTTGTTGAGGAAATGAAATTATATAGTGACATCCCACAAGCTTTGCTGTGGTGCTAAAGTCAACCACAGATTATCTCCCCAGGCACTGGTTATCAAGTAAAGGTGATTCTGTTGACTCACAGAGGTGATTTTTATAGCCATTTACATGGTCTTATTAAGCACATCTGTCCTTCTTTTACAGTTCTTAAGGGTTTTCCTCCTCCTCTTCCTTTTGATTCATTTCAGCCAATATACTCTGGACTATATGTTATATTGAAAAGATGTAGCAGTCTATAAATGTAAATGGAATCTTTATATATCCTATTGTGTTAAATTAAACCAGGGTTTTGCAACCACAGCACTACTGATACTTGAGGCTGGATAATTCCTTGTTCTAGGGGGGTCTGTCCGGGGCACTGCTGGATGTTTAGCAGCATCCTTGGTCTTCAGCGACCAGATGCCAGTAGCACCCCATTGCCAGTCGTCACAATCAAAAATATGTCCAGGCATTGTTCAGTGTTCCATGAGGAGGCATAACTGCCCCACTCCCCACCTCAGTTGAGAACCAGAGTTAATCTAATTGGTTGATGGGTAGGTAAAATTACGTTCTAGTGTGCTTGCCTGTATTTGTTAATTTTTCTATAATAGGAACTTTTATTTTTTAAAAAGGCAACAGAAGAAACAATAAGAAAATTTTAAAGAATGTGTCAGTAGGGGAAAAAAGAGCTAAAACCCTGAGATTTTTCAAAAGTACTTTTTAAAGAAAAAAAATCACCACCAACAGCTAGGAATAGGCTCTTTGCAGGTCCCAATCCTAGGGTACATGCCATCAATTTAGTAGATCAGGATCAGCATTGAAAAAAAGGATAGTGGGGCGCCTGGCTGGCCCAGTCGTTAGGCGTCTGCCTTCGGCTCGGGTCATGATCCCGGGGTCCTGGGATCGAGTCCCGCCTCGGGCTCCCTGCTCGGCGGGGAGCCCGCTTCTCCCTCTCCCACTCCCCCTGCTTGTGTTCCCGCTCTCGCTCTGTCTCTGTCAAAAAAATAAATAAAACCTTAAAGAAAAAAAGGATAGAACAGAAAATGTGAGATTGCAAAACAAATAAAGTATTACTTAACAAAATACTTTTTTCAGTTTATGTGCATGTAACTATTATGATATAAAAATGTATTTTATTACTGTGGGTTCTTGTCAAATATCTGTGAAAATCAGATTTACAGCTACTGATTTTAAGTTACTCCAACTGTTCATTATTGCAAATACCCCACAGTAGCAAAAGCGGGCTCAAAATGAGTTAAAGTGAAATAAGGCGGGGGGGGGGGGGAATCCTCAAAATTCTGAAAAGCAGACAAATAAAGAGCTCAGAAAACACACATACAGCAAAATGATTACAACCTGAAAACCAGTGACCAAGGACTTGGCCAAATTTCTTATAAAACATAAACAAAAGGCAAGATTTGTTCTGCCTTCTGTTTTTTCTGTACCTGCCCTTCTGCATTTTCCATTTCAAACATTAATGTCACCAAACCTTACTTATCCAGTTTGTTCTAGCAGACCCCTATCAAATTTACCTATAAAAGATTAAAATAACGCTGGCCTAAGAGTACAGCCTTGTTAGCTTTTAACCTAATTCAAAAGAAAACGGTTTAGGCTTTAGGTTTTAACATAAACAGTGGAAATTACAAAGGAATCGTAGGAGTTTGTCTAATTAGACCAAATCCTAAAAGGATTTATATCAAAACGCTTTTTGCTGTTAAATATTATTAGATATATTTGAACACATCTAGCTGTTACAAAACAATGTACAATATTCTCGAGTTTGGCATACCCAAATATTCTTAATTAGCAAGATTTTAATTTAAAAAAAAATCCCAAAACTTTATACTAAAAGGCATGTTATTAAATACTTCAAGTACTTATTTACTTAAAATAATTTTAACTTACAAAAGATTCATTTTTAAAAATCACTTTTTCTAAGATTCTTACCTTTCCATTTTTATGCAGTCCAACAGATTTATTACTTCCACAAAGATGGTGCATAGTACTAAGAAATATCATGCAGCCCCAGCACTAAAACAAATCAATTTTAGCAGCACTAATTCTCCATAGAGCACCACTTGCTAGCCGAGGCAGATTAACAACTGCAAATCCAAGAGAATCTATTCATAAAGTGGATCATCTCGAAGTAGAAGCAAATTTGTGAGTGTAATGCTTGCTTTTGGTACCTCACTTATTTTTCATTGCTCAGATTACTTTAGTGAGAAACAATACCAACAGCAAACAAAGCTCAAAAGGAAAACCCCCACAAATTTCAAAATGATGCTGTTAGTATAATAAAGAAAGGCTGACACATCTCAAAGCGCTGATCAACACCATCATGCATCTACCGCTGAGGTTAAAGCCCAACGCCCGGTATTTTAACTATTTGATCTTCACAGATCAGGCAAGGACTTGAAATCATCTCACGTGCAACAGTCTTTGCATAACACCCCATTTTATCCATGCCACAAAGACGGGAAACTTGGTAGTTACCAATAAATAAGTTGGGGGTCAAAGGGACTAAAGCCTTAGACTGCTCTTTATCATAAGATATCCTCAGACAAACCTCCCCATTCTTCATTTTGGCTCTATAAAATTAAGGAGCAGAGAAAAACCGGTAAGTGCCCGACTTTACAAAGAAAATGCGCTCTATATTTCCTTGGTCATTAGATCTATGTTTATAAATCAACTGTACCACTCTCCCAAGTCCTCCCCCTCAAAAAACTAGCTTAAAATAGGCACTTAATTGGTGGGGGGGGGGGGGAAATGTTCCAAGTACTTCAAAGAATGTCAATTTAGGAATCTCAGCATGTCACACTTAGTAATTTAAGAATCAAGTTAAGTACCAGTGGCATGTTAAGAAAACCTGTGTTAAATTCTAACAAACATTAAAAATTGGATAACAGACCAATGCTTCTGGGCTTTATCCCCAAATTTAATTATGTAGTCACAGAACCAAATACCAAAAAGAATACAGAATTCACTCTAGAAATGTCAAAACTGAACCACTGTTTACCAAGTAACCAAGTAAAAAAAAAAAGTATCTTTATTATTTAATCACAAAGTCTGATGTTTTAGCAATTATTATTCAAATACACTTATGTTCTCATACTGACTATAGTATGTTAATAGAAAATCTACTTTATCCACTGACTGTGTCCCTTTGCCTATAAAATGAAGGACTACCTCAACAAACTACATGACATTTATACAAATTGAGTAAAATGGAAATTTTAAAGAAATTTTTCTGAAGAAAATAAACATTAAGGACAGAAATGTGTATTTCACAAATTTTAAAAGGGCTAACAAATCAAAATCATTTTGCGATTTCCATGTATCATTAAGCCAACAGATATTTTCATTATAAATTCAAAGGCATCATTGGTGTTTAGAAATAATCAAGTAAAAGAGCTGATACCAAATAGAAAAATCACAATACAAAGAAAACTAGATTAAAATAAATTAATTAGGACTTCTACAAATTTAAGGCTGCCTTTAGATAAGTGTCTTTATAGCTATATTTACAATTTTGGAAGCAAAATCATATTCATGACATAGGCTAAGTGAATGCTGTATCCCAAATTTTAAGACCAAAAAAGCTACTATAAATCCAGTTTTGATAAAACCAACAAGAAATGATTTGAAAAATATTTGTATCTATACATCCCAACTTGAAAATACCAACTACTGATAGTCTGGACAATGAAAATTTTCAGTATTAAGAGGTAAAAAAATGGCATCTGCCTCAGGACATCTACTCTGATCGATACAGAAAAACCTCCAGAATGATAAATCTCCATTACCAAAAAACACAGAACTTGGTACCAAAAACAGAAGGTTTAAATTACACATACCAAGACAATACACAAATAGGGTGGGGGGAGACACGGATAGTGCTCAGTGGTCAAGATTTTACATAGCTCTGAAGCCTAGCAGATCTGGGTTTGGAATGCTAGGACCAGTCACTGGAACCTCACTGAGCCTCTACTTCTTCATTTGTTAAAAAGGTACCCTTGATCCTTCTCAGGGCATCCTGAGGATTAATTAGCACAGGATGCTTCCCACCTAAGTGCTCAGTAAGCATTAGCTATCATCATAGTTCTTTTTTGTTGTCACGGTGTCCAGACATGTTCTCATTACTGACTATATAGAATATGCTAATAGAAAACCTACTTTATCAACTGACTGACTGCCCTGTTCGCCTATAAAATGAAGGACTACCTAAACAAACCACAAGATGTTTATATAAATTGGGTAAAAGGGAAACTTTAAAGAAATTCAGCAGTTTTTTCTCATCTTATTCCACCACCTATTTTATGAACATAACATTCAAATACTCTCCCAAAGATGTAAACATGTATCATGTATCAACATATAAATGAATCTATTTTAGGAAACAAGCATCTTGTCATCCCTGGATTTGTGACAATATGTTGGCAGAATACCTGAATAACAGGTTAACCTGAACAGAATCATCTGAAGCCTTACTGCCCCAATGAGACTGTAGCCTTAACTTGCCATGTACTATATAATTCACTCTAAATTCAGAATGGACCAGCTGTGTTCTGCCTCCTCAAGACCTGAGTGGCTAAATTAAGAAAATGGTTCACTCAGACCACTGAATAGAAAATGTCTTAATGTACTATCACTTTGGTTTATGTACAAAACAATGTTGAGGTAGTCACAGATGAGAAATAGGGCCAAAGGTCTCTTCTAAAGATGAAAAACTGTAGTTAACAGTAGTCAACTTTTTTTTTTTTTTAAACTAGGGTGTGACAGGGAAAGAAAAATCTTAACGTGGACCACAGACATCCCATGCTTCTCTCCACTCCCATTTTCTCCTAAAGATACAAAAATACTACTTCAAAAAGGGAGATATTACTTATTATTAAGATACTTCAACTGGGGAAATACACACACATACTCACAAATATGGACTTGGAATGACATTTTTATCCCCCAAAAAAAGCCATAAAGTAAACTTAGTATATCATGTCATATTATAAAGTCTACAGCAATTGCTCAGTAGAGTTTAAAAAAAAACAATCCAGACACAGGAAAGATCAGTGCCCTAAACACTACTCTCCATGAAAAAATATATCAAAATTAAAAGGTGAACTTCAAGAACTTTAAAAATGTTTTAAGACAGATATAATCAATCAGTCAGGAAATGATGAAGAACTTGGAGGAAATACCAGGTTCTGACAGAGCAGAATATAGTTCCATAATAATGAAATGTAAAAGGGAACAAGGGAAGAGACAAATACGAGAAATTCCCAGTTCCTGATTCTGGTTTGACCTTATTTTTAGAAAAGTCTGATTAGTAAACAGCAAAATAAGGAGGTCCTAACTTTAAAACCAATTTTACAATAGGAGAATAAGAGCTTGTGGTCACACTATCAGATGTTAAAAAAAAAAAAAACAAACTCGCCAATGATGTGTCTGTAGTCAATAAAGAACCGAGGCAAACCACACACATGGAAAAGGGGCTGTGCTCATTTCACGATGGACAGTTGCTAGCATCAGGGCTGCCAACAAAAGATCCCACTTTTGGGGCGCCTGGGCAGCTCAGGTGCTTGGGCGTCTGCCTTCGGCTCGGGTCATGATCCTGGAGTCCTGGGATGGAGTCCCGTAGCGGGCTCCCCGCTCAGTGGGGAGTCTGCTTCTCCCTCTGCCCTCCCCACTCTTGTGCTCTCTCCCTCTCAAATAAATGGGTAAAATATTAAAAAAAAAAAAAATCCCACTTTTGCAGGCATCTTAACCACTGTTCGGTTAACTCAAGATCACTATGTGTACAAGGTACTGTCTCCTATTTAATACGTGTGTGTTCTGGAGGGTGTCGTCCCAATCTGGAGCAATCCTCCCAACTGACCCAGTCAGTAACTAACGCAGAGCCCTTACCGATGCCCTCCCTCCCATAGAGGCCCACAGTTGAGAGAGAGAGAGATTTACTCTTCTTAGTTCACATTTCTGTTACAATCGAAATGCTAAAAAATTAATTTAATGCCTCCTTTAATAACAAAAGAGAATTAATTTAATGAAAACACACTACATATTTTATATGGACTAGCTCCTCCTTGTGCTATAGACTTTCTAATTGATTAAAATCACAATTATCAATTAAAAAAATAAAATAAAATCACAATTATCACTAAAGCAACTTGGTATCTGATTTAAGGTATCCTTAAGTATTTTGAAAAAGGTGGCCTTATCTATGAAATTTTAAACTTCAGAAATTGGAGGTCTAGGAATAACAAATATTCAATTAACCGAAGACAACTGTGGAAATTGGAAATGGAAGGGGGTTTATCAATGGTTCTTGTGATACCAAGGCAAAATAAGAATATAGTCATTTGACAGAACATGGTTTGTTATTTAAAAAGAGCAAAGAGGGGCACCTGGGTGGCACAGTGGGTTAAGCATCCAACTCTTGGTTTTGGCTCGGGTCACGATCTCAGGGTCATGAGACTGAGCCCTGAGTTGGGTTCCCCACTCAGTGCGGAGTCGGCTTGAGAGATTCTTGCTCTCCCTCTCCCTCTGTCCCTCCCCCCACTCGTGCTCTTGCTCTCTCTCAGGTAAATAGATAAATAAAATCTTTAAAAAGAGCAAAGAAAAGGCCAAATACCTTTTAGTTAGTTTTGCTAACACAAAACTAGAGAGTTCTACAAAGGGTGTAATTATAACACTGCCATTTGCTTGGCTACATTTGCACTTAATGGACATGAGGTGAAAATATGAACCAATCTGGGGTGAAAATGACATAGTCTCACAATCAGCTGATTATCCATCCACACTAACGCGAAAAGGGGTTACCTGCAGTAATCAGAACAATGAATGGAGAGTTCTCAAATTACTGTTGGACAAATCTTTTCCCTTCTTGGTCTGTCCTCCAAACATTCAGACTCTAGTGTTTTGGGTTCCAAAAATGGGCCATCAATATGACAGACCATCTCCAAAGCAAACAATCCATCCACAGATAACTAAGCTGATGTGACTGACACATACTCCAATCAATATACTGCTCATGGACACTACATGCCAAGCATGCTTCAGAGTAATTTCTGAAACTTGAAGAATGAGGGAACATAACTGAGACTTCCCTAGCAATAGCAAAACATGCTAATGTCTAGTAAAGAGAACTCCAATTAGCTTACCTCCTGCAGTAGATCAGCCTGCTCAATTGCTTTAAGGACATTTTTCTTGGATGTTTCCTGAACTTCCCCTCCCAAAAGAAACTCATCCAAAATAAAATAAGCCTTCTCAAAATTAAAGATGATATCAAGTTCACACACCTGAAAAGCAAGAAAAACAATGTTAAAACTGAAGAAAGCAAAAGATACTTACCCACCATCAGGCAGTGAATAAAATCTGATCAGAGTGAATCGATCTTAATTCTTTCTAAAAATGGCAATCTTGGGCGCCTGTGTGGCTCAGTTGGTTGGGCGACTGCCTTCGGCTCAGGTCATGATCCTGGAGTCCCGGGATCGAGTCGCGCATCGGGCTCCCTGCTCAGCAGGGAGTCTGCTTCTCCCTCTGACCCTCCCCCCTCTCATGTGCTCTCTCTCTCTCATTCTCGCTCTCTCAAATAGATAAAATCTTTAAAAAAAAAATAAAAATGGCAATCTTGCTAATAACTAAGCATCACTGATTTAGCCAGCTTAATTTTCAAATCTCAAGTACTTTGAAACACAAGGCCTACAAACTAAGTAAGACCTGATTCTGGAAGCTCCCACCATGGGCAACTTAATAATTCTCTACTCATCTCTACTCATAAACAATGATCTTTTTTAAATACATATTTCCTGAATAATGTGATTATAACTGCTTACCAAATCTAAATTCTATACTAAGCACTTCCAGAATATTAATTTTTGCAGTTGAACTCCTTTCTGTTTCACTATTTTAAACCTCATTCTCACAACCATCATTAAATGAGCAGGGCCGTCAGGTCAAGCATTCCAGCAGTTAACTGATTGGGCCTGCTGGCAAGAGACAGTTAGCCCTTCCCTCCCCTGCAGTTACTTTCAAACAGAATCCCCAAGACAATCAAATAATAAACTTGTTACAGAAAAGATTTTAAAAAAATACTATGGCACTCAATTTCCTAAAAAAAATAATACTCACACTGCCAAAATACTTGTCAAGTAATTCCACATAACGATGAATTATTTCCAGGGTAATTAGCTCATTGTCCTGATCCTCGATAGCACAGCAAAAATACAGACTAGCGTATCTGTAACAAAGCAAATGTGGAAAAAATTTTACTCTATAATCTAAATATGTTTTCATATCCTATTGTGAAAGATCCCATACTTCTACAGTTTATTTCTCCTTTTACAATAGTATAGATTATTTTCCTCCTGCACTATAAAAGGAATGAATGTATGTAGAGAAAGTCTGAAAAGTACAGGCAAGCAAAAAGCCAAAAAACCCAAAAAACAATCACTCAATCATACCATCTAGAAACGTAAAAAGAGTAACTCATTTTGGTCTTCTTTCAGGCTGCCTTCTACGAATATTCTAAAACATAGCTGGACCCAGTTATGAAATACAATGAATGAAATATAATGGTCCTAAATTGTATGAAATATAATCTTATGTTTACCTAATTAAAACAAAATGCACTGTGTGATTAATTCAAACTACAAGTAAACAGGGAAGAAGATAAACTCTCCGACTGAAGGACTTATTGAAGATACTGTCAATGTGAAGGCAATGCCTGAAATGTTTTGCTGAAGCGTAATATATACAACAGAGAAGAACACAAGAAAACTTGAGGAGTTTTCAAAGTGAACCCACCCGTGTACCAGCACCCTGATCAAAAAACAGATTATGGAACTCCTGAATCCCTGCTCCTAACCCATCCAGGTCACAACCTGCCACCCCCAAGGGTAACTACTATCTTGACTCCTAAGGGCATAGAACTGTTTTTAAGAAGGTTTCTAGGACTGTGGAATCAACTCCAAGAAAAGAACAGTTCTAAGTTATTACAGAAGTTAGAGAAAGAGAACAGGGGAAACGGAGACCTGTTATCAAATTTTCCAAGTTCTACCTGTCAAATGGAAGTTTAGGTTATTTACCCTCTTGAATATTAAGATTAGAAAACTCATACTCTCTTCCAAATTAGGATTCTAGCACATGGGACTACATTATACTTGACCCAAGGAAGTCAAACTTAACATACCACCTTGAGGCAGAGCAAACAATGACCAAGTCTTTTGAGGAGGATTAAAAGAGCATTTTCAAATGGTTTAAGTGTATTAAAAGCTTTTGGAAAAACAGACAGACAGAAAACCTAAGACATTCTAAACAAGTCTCAGTTTCGACTGTAATTTTCACTGAGGAGCATTTAAGTGATTTTTAGAAAACAATGAGCAATTACTACTTAAAGCATTAATGGAAAATAATACACACACACTATCTCAGTTTTGGAATTCAATGAATTCCTGCTCTTCAGTATGAGAATAACTAGTATTTACAGAATGCTCTATTAATATTATCAAACTGATCAAATAAAGATCAATTATTTGATCTTTCCAACAGCAAGCACCATCATTCTTGATGGGGGCGGGGGGTGGAGGAAAAAAAACAAGGCCCAAGAGTACAGGGTCTGCCAAGTGGTTGCTCTGGGATAAGAAATCTGATCTTCAGACCTTTTCCCTCCCACTCCACCTTGGGGAGTCCCTCTTCATACACAGCTTGACTTTTTTCCCATGTCCATTCTACCTGACTTATACATTAAGTTATTTAAAATGGTAGGTCTCCTGCAGTCTTAGAGAGGAGGCTTTCGAATGTGTTCACTTATCAGCATGAAGGACATCAGAGGGCACCACCTCCAACTTTTAACAAAGTGCTTCCTCTTTCCTAACCTATGGTTTTGTGTATCTGTTTAAGAAGGCAAGTTGGGGGGGGGGAACACCTGGGTGGCTCAGTTAAGCGTCCAACTTCTGATTCTGGCTCAGGTCATGATCTCAGGGTCTGGAGACTGAGCCCTGTGTCGGGCTCTGCGCTGAGCATGGAGTCTGCTTGGGATTCTATCACTCCCTCTGTCACCCCCCATCCTAGCCCTGCTCACGCGTGCTCACTCTCTCTCTAAAAAAATAAAATTAGGGGCGCCTGCGTGGCTCAGTCGGTTAAGTGTCTGCCTTCGGCTCAGGTCATGATCCCAGGGTCCTGGGATAGAGTCCTACAGACTCCCGCCCGCATTGGGCTCCTTGTTCAGTGGGGAGCCTGCTTCTCCCTCTGCCTGCAGCTCCCCCTGCCTGTGTGCGTTCTCTGATAGATATAATCTTTAAAATAAAATAACTTAAAAATTAAAATTAAAAAAAAAAGGCAATTCCAACTCTCCATCCTCCCTCACCCATGCTCACAAAATAGTTTTGAATTTGGGGAAATTGATACAAATGACATGTTACAAGTCCCCAAATCAAGGAAACTAAATATTAAAGGAACTGACATTAAAAATGGAAGATAAAAAACAGACATGACTAGCTGACATGAACAGAGTGCTATTTAAATAATCCCATTAGAAGGAATTTATTAATAGTTTTGGGTAAAATTCCTTTACTCTTAATGTCAACATTTCTACAATGCTACTGTTAAGCAATCCAATGCTTACACCATCCTCACTCCTTATCTATAGTACTGCCTCTTGACTTACAAATAAATAGCACTTAGTCAATTGTCCTTAATTGTGTGAATCATTTAGAAACATTAATTCAAATATCACCAGGACTGGGGCGCCTGGGTGGCTCAGTCGGTTAAGCGTCTGCCTTCCGCTCAGGTCATGATCCCAGGGTCCTGGGATCAAGATCCGCATCGGGCTCACTGCTCAGGGGGAAGCCTGCTTCTCCCTCTCCCTCTGTCTCTTCTCACAGCTTGTGTGCACTCTCTCTCAAATAAAATCTTAAAAAAAATAAAAAATAAATATCACCAGGAATGATGTGTCCAAGCATCAAGCAGTATTTTTAAAATCCTGCAATACAGGGGCACCTGGGTGTCTTAGTCGGTTAAGCATCTGCCTTTGGCTCAGGTCACGATCCTGGGGTCCTGGGATAGAGTCCCACATCGGGCCCCCTCCTCAGCGGGGAACCTGCTTCTCCCTCTCCCGCTCCCCCTGCTTGTTTTCTCTCTCTCTCTCTCAAAATCTTTAAAACAAAACAAAACAAAAAAACCCTGCAATACAAAATACATAAATAAGTAAATAAATATAAAAATCCTGCAATACTACCTAAATGTTTGCTTTCACTCAGAATGGAAAAAGAGCCATCAATTAAACAAATTCTTTGTTGTAGGTGATTAGTTATCAGGATTATAAGGCACCTCTCCACAGAAAGCTTATGGAAGAAACAATAGTTAACAGGTAACATTCACCAAGGCCTCACTCTTGAGTGAGACACCAAATGTTTGCTAAGGCTTTTGCACATTTTACCATTTTAATCCTCACAACAATTCTTCCAGAAAGATACCGTTATTAACTTGCATTTATACGGGACCCAGGCTTAAATTGAGTAACCTCCCCAGGAATAGTAATTTGACTCCAAAGCCCAAGTTTCATATTAAAAACTATAGCCAGGAACCGTATTAAATAAAGGAATCCTGCACCTGGCAAAAATTAAAACTGAGTAAGCAATATTTTAAGAGCTTTGAAGAGGGAGAGAAAAATTGTTATACTGATTTAGTAAAAGATTACCAAGAGAACCTGAAGCGTACTCCCTATTTTTAGAACCAAATGCTTTTTAAAAATTCAATTATGAGCTCATTTTGTTCTCTTAGTACATATTTGTAAGTCTAAATCTGAAGTAAAATTAATAATAGACTAGTAAGAAGAAAGGTATGTTTGGTTATTTTTAGCAGAGTGGATTAAGGCTTACTCTAATTACTGGCACTCAGAGAACATCTGAAGTGCCTATTCTTCTATTCAAAACACATGACTTCTCCGCAGTCAGCTAAGTGTCAGCTGACTGGGTGTGAATGTAACTAAACTATTCTCAATACCCACTGGTATGGCATTAAAAATTCTTTTGTTAGTAAAGAAAATACAGTACTGTGGCAAATTCTCAAACTAGTAATTTGAAGACATATGTTTAAATTCACTGTAAAACTTTAATCTAGTGCCTCTTCCATAACATGCTGCATAAGATAGGAATCAAAAAAAGCATACAGTGTTAGGTCTTTAAGGGATCTTCAAGAGCATTTAGTTCAGAGATGAGGAGACACAGACAAAATGCCTTGTTCAAAGTCACGAAACTAGCTAAGGGCTCAAACCAAACACAACTCAAGTCCCCAGATTTTCAGCCTCTTTTTTCAGCAAAAGTCCCCCCCTCCCCAGAGGAGGAACTATTATGCGAAATGCTCAGCAAGAAGAATGTGGCCGAGACAAATGGAAGAAGTAAGGCCTAAAGATAACTTGCTGACAGGAACAGCGACAGTGCTGGTTCAAAATTTCTCAGAAGCTAAGCGAGAATTCTTTTGCTTAAAAGGTCTTCTCTTCCAGCTGGACTAGGGGGGGAAAGTCACCTGTTTATATCAACAAAGAATATGTCCTTAAATACGATATATAAGGTTTTCAGTATGAAATGGCAGATTCATAGAAAAACTGATTAAAAATTCTAACTTCTGTATGTGAATTTTATCTCAATAAAGCTGTTTTTTTTTTAAGTGCACCTTTTATTTATAGGAGCTTGATACAAGTATCAGAGTCAGGTTAGATTACCCTTTATAAGCCTTTAAAAGAAAAAGTGGTGGCCCAAGATGGGTGGGCTGAATACTGTGTGCGGGTACACAATGAGCGCTTGCTTTCCTTCCGTTTTAACAGGCCATTGCCTTCAGCTGCAGGAATCTCAATTCCTGGGACTGATTCCCTTGCCGGTATTTTCCTCCTCCACACGGGGGACTCCTTCCCCTATCTAGAAATAAGCTTAAGTCTCTCACACCCTTTTTTAAAACTCGGTCCCTTACTCCTATGTCTGTGGGGGTGGTTACCACCTCTTCGCATCTGACGAAGCTCCCAAAATAGTCTACATTTGCTGTTTAAAAGTCTCCACCTCTTCACGCTTCGCCCCATTTCTTCGAGAGTTTCTACTATTTCACTGAAAATGTTCTGACAAATGGCATTTTATGAACTCTCACTGTAAAACCTAATAGATTCTTTCTTCACTTTAATTGTTTTTGCAACATTTGGCACGGGTGACTTAATTTTCAAAACTCTCTCCCCCCTCCTGATGTTACTGACCCTATACTTAGCCTCTCCCCCTTTGCCTGCCCCTTGAATGTTGGTGATCTACCACTTTATGCCTTATTTCCGCCCTGACTTCCAAGCCCACCCCGAGAAAACCAGGCATCTCAAAGTCACCATGTCTGCTACCTCACGTTTACCGTCAGCTTAACCAGAAATATGGAATCGCTGCTCTCCCAGCTTCTAGCGGCGACCGAGTCTAAAACTTACCTGTAGTAACAGTTCACTCCACCTGCTGGGCCCACAGCAGAGGTCTTCCTTCAGGGCCTCACTATAATGCAGTCTCCTAAGAGATCTCTCAGGTGCCAGCCTCAGCCCTCCCCCTTCCCATTCTCCAATTACAAGGATCCTTTCAGAAATGCATATCTGCTTTTTTCATCCCCATTTAAAACCTTTGCCTCCATGCTTCAGATGGGAGTTCTAGCCCCCCTGTCAGTCACTAACTAGAATATGACCTTGGACAAGTCACTTCTCCCAAATTCTTCCTTTTATAAAATTGAAATTTAATCAACAGCAGTGGTTCTAAAGCTCATGAACCATCTCCTATGCAGAGGGTACAAGCCAAGTGAGCACAGGTATGAGATCCCGGTCCTGTTTTCATGAGAGCACCTCCACTTCCACTTGTTTCACTGAAGGTTCTAACCTTGGGGCAAAAAGCTTTATAAAAACAATCACCTGACTAGATTATTCCACGACCTCTCCCAGCTCTAAAATGCTATGAGTTGTCTCAACAAGTACTAAACCAAAATCACCCAAAGATGACTAAATTTATTCTTTTGGGAAGAGGAGTTCTATGGTATTTAAAACATTCTCTGTCCTAATCTCCATCACCTCCTCTGCCATCTCCACCCCCCCCACACAAACCCATCCACACCTAGAGTGGAATAAAGGAAACAGATAAAACCCAGACTTCTCTTCAACCTTCCTTGCAGCCCATACTGTTAGTTCTCTGCACTTCCCCTACGGAAGACATTTACATGCAGAAACACTCTTCCTAAATACAGTAAATTATTTGTAACGGAAGGAAAATGGAGAAGAAACAAAGTAATTATATTTCTTTTAACCCTTGATTAGCCCAATCTTGAGAAATGTTATTTTAGGGTATTAAAAGACTTTCAGATATTAATAAAGATGTACATTTTTTTAAAGTTTAGTGTTCAAAGTCAGTATGTGAGTCATTTTGCAACATCAAAAATTTAAAAATCTATTCTTTGCAAAATTATCTATCAGATCTAATTATACCTCCAAGACAGCAACAAGTGTACCTCAAATTAATAAATACTACTAACAAAGAGATCTTATGAAGTTTCAAAACCTCTATACGACTGAAATGGTCTCTGCATCCAAGGTGTTCATTAAGATTCTAAAAGTCAGAAAAAAGGCATGTCAATTATCAGTCATTACTGTATAGATTTTCAAGAAAGGTTTGTCTAAATCCAGAGAATTACTCACATTTAAAATATGACCCCATTTTCACCTGCAAAGAAATAAATTGACTGAATTTCTCTAAAAAGATGATTAAGTAGGAATAATCACTTATGCCTTTAATTACATAATTAGTTTTAAATCGACTTTCCTGATTTTATTTTTTTTGACTGGATAATCAATAAAAACAGCAGTTATTTTAAAGACACAAAGCTTTAACTTAAACCTTTTACACTTAAATCTTTATTAATCATTTATAAATGTCATCTCTCAAAAGTCTGCCATTACCACATTATAAATGACTGAACATTTGATCCTATTTCACCTTTCTGATAAATGAAAATTATACCTTTTGTAAACAATCTTCAGATCTCGCCACTCAAGAAAGCTGCACATTTTAGGCTTCCGTGCTAAAACGGTTTGAACAAGTTCTCTTGTAATCTTTTTCTTCTCTTTGTCTGATAGTGGGACATACCATTTCTGCAGTCGAAGCTTTCCCTGACGACTAAAAAGCAACATAAACTGCATCTGTTAAGATAAATAGAACCAAGATTACATGCAACACTTTGATTCAGTAAAGATTAAGATGACACGGTTCATAGAGAAGCTTTGGGGGCAGGGCCTTTAACTGACAAATGATTAGCAGCTATCAGTATTTCTATGCCAGTTAAAATAGCAGGAAAATTCTTGTAGAAAGAGCTTCCTACCAGATGCAGATCTCCCCACCCTACCCCACCCCACCCCACCCCGTTCCACGTAAGTTTGGAGAGTAGTGTGTGGCAAAAAAAAAAAAAAAAAACAGAAACAAACAAAAAAAGGTAAAAAGCTGGAGTGAAATTTTTGAGTTAAAAGAAAGATAACTCTTGCAATTTAAGACAACTACTGTCTACATTTCACACTCTGTGTATGCTTCAAAAGAGAATTGTTGACATCAACTGGTTTAGATACATTTGAAAGAAACAGCAGATCTACAACTATTTTTCATCGTGAGGCTGTTCCAGTTGCCGGCTGAATTGTATTCAGACTGCCCTCTTCAGTTTATGCTTTCGTATTTTAAGCAAAACAAAAGATCTAAAATAGTCAACAAAAAAAACCCATAAATGCACATTTTTCTTAATAAAAGCCCAACTTTTAAGTATCTCTTCTCATCTTCACTTTCTAAAAATTCCAACATAAATATACACACAATAAAGAAGTGGGTTAATGTAACAATATGAAAGAGAATATAAACCTTTAAAAAGCCAAAATTTAGAGTCACACACATGCACAGACATTATGCAAAATACTCATTTAAAACAATCTTTTTAAAAAAGCATCTACAGATGGAGTGGATGCTGAATTCGAGTGTATTTTACTTAAACTATTTTGTATACATGTATTTGGAACCTCAAATCTGTTGATTAGTTGACATGTTTAATTTTAAAGGAAAGCTTCTTGTAATCCAACTAACTGGTCTTCCCAACTGCAAACAGGTAAGCATTGTTTCTACAAAAGTAATTTAAAGGTAGAATTCAGACAGGTTTTTTCTTTTTTCCTTGTAACTGCTGTAAGTTCCTTTAACAGTGTTACTACAAGTGGGATTCCAGCCCGATTCTTAATATGCACCACACCATCTTAAATCTGAATATGGGGTGGGGGAATTTACACAGCTAATTTAGAATAAAATGGGCTCTAAATTTCGCTAAGAAATTGTCGCTTTTTGTATTAATCCAAACGGGCATCAACAATATATTTAGAAATTTATGATGTGGCAATTTAACTTTATTTAAAGTTAAAATTGGCTCATTACACCTCACTTAAAGCCTTCACTGGCACAAAATAAACGAACGATATTCTTGATGTCAAAGTGCCTCCCATACAAGTCCTGTTAAGATAGCGGCATTCGGAGGGGGACAGCAAGTAAAGCATCAACTGGACGTTTAATGTCAAGCCGTTACCAGAACTTTTGAGCATAAAAGACCCCTATTCCAGGACCCTGACGACCTGGAGGGGTGGCGGTTTGCTTTCTGAAAGAGTATGAGCTCTAGGCTGTCCGTATCCCCTCCCTACCACTTTACAGAACGAATAAATAATTCAGTCTTTAAAATAAATTATGTGCTAACATGGGACGATACCCGGTTGCGAAGCACGAGTATTCCTTCCCTCCGGTTAAAAACTAATGCTTTGATTTTGCCGCAAATCACAGGGCACCTCAATTCCTCGAGACTGGTTATTAAAAACAATAGGCTCAGCCGCGGAGCGGGCTCAGGGCCAGCGTTCCTCGGTCCGGCCGTCTCCGACGCCTCCCCACCGCCCCATGGGGCCGCACTCCGTCACTGACCGAGCCCGGGCGAGGTGACCGGCTAGGAGCGGGGAAGACAATGGCATTCGCCGCCGCGCAGGGGGCGCCAAGGGTCGTCCGCCGCCACCGCCCCCGGCCGCGGGCCCCTCCCGAAAATGCCCCGCAAAACTTGAGGTGATTCCCGAACCACAGGTGCCGCGGGGCCCCCTACATCCTCGGGGCGCGGTGCGGAGTGGAGAGGGGCGCGGACGCGGAGAGAAGTGACTTGCCGGGCGCGGCGACCCATGGCGGGCCGGGGCGGCCAGGCGCGGGGTGGGGTCGTCGGGGCGCGCGCGGGGCGGCGGAGGGCGCGCCCAGCCCTCCCTCCCGGCTCCCTGTCCCCGACGCCCCCGCTCGCCCCCCGGGACTTACGGCGGCCGCGGGACGCGGGCGCGGCTGGGCTCGGCCGGCGGCGGCGGTGGCGGCGGTGGCGGCGGCCGAGGGGAAGCCCCTGACGCCGGGCTGAGGAAGAGAAGCCGTGTTGCTGTGGGGAGGGGACCCAGTTAGCGGAGGGAAGGCTTAGGCGGCGAGGGGAGGGCGAGCCGACAGACCCCGCCCCGTGGGCTGGATGAGGGAGGAGCCGGGGCTGCGGCGAGCGGAGGGGCGGGCTGGGAGACGCGCGGGAAGCCGCTCGGCCTTCGCCAACGGCACGGGAGGCAGCGCAGGTGACCGCACAGTCCAAGAAATCCGATTGGCAGCGTCCCTATCGAGAGGGGTGGTCCGGGCCGGAAGTCAGGCCACGTGACCCGGAAGCGGCTTCTGCCAAGGCCGGCGCGCCTGCGCGCACCTGCGTGTGCCTTGGGAACTCGGGCAGGCGGTTTCCCCGGCTCTCCGGTGGTGGGAGGACAGGGTTCTGCGGTGCCCTTTGTCGACCCCGCTGTGCGGGGCAGGGAAGGTCAGGTTCGCGAAGAGCCAAGTTCGAGCTCCGATAACTCTCCGTGCCCAAAGAGGGTGGCGCGGGGAGGCGTGACTGTCCGTACTGATGGTGGGGGAGAGAGGGAGTGCTGCACCTCTGGGGAAAACAAGTCAGCTCTGTCGTGGAGCTAGTGCACGCGTTCAGAGGGCCTTTTGCAATTATTCTGCCTTCAGACTGCCTGGAATCCAGCCCGTCCTTCCTATCGCACTGCTACAGCCCTAGACACCTTTTGCCCCAAGCTGTGCAAGTGTCTCTTCCCTGGGCTTCCCTCGCCTATCCTCAGTGCTGCGGACCTGATGAATTACTGTCCGTTCTCTGCTGAAAAGCCCAGACAGCATCTCGTCTTTGAGATCCCACCTCCCTCACACAGAGTCGCGCCCCCCGCCCCCCCCCACCCCATAGCCGCCTGGGTTCCAGTTAACCTTGCCGAAGACGTGCTCTGCCTGGCATGCACTTCCTCTCAAATGTTATATCTCCTATGAAGCCTCACCCTCAAACCCTGTAAGAACGAATCCCTCTTTCACCCACATGTTCGTTAGCCTCTGTTTAGCACATCTTGAATTTTATTCATTTTTGCATCCCCACGTGTCCATTTGCCTCTGTTCAGCACGTCTTGAATTTTATTCATTTTTCGTCCCAACCTAGTTCACTGCCTGGTATATAACACATCTAGTAAGTGGGAATTGACTGATGAGGACTATAAAATGATAGATTTGTTAAGAACCATAGTGCTGAGCATTGTGCCTGGCACATAATGGATGTCCATATTTTTTTGAATGAAAAGAATGGATGAATCATCTAGTCCCGACTCATCTTTTACAGATGAGGAAAGGGGAGCCCCACGGGATTAAGTGACCTTGCTTGAACAGCCGTGGGTTTCTCATGTTGAATGGTATTCATTACCCCAGTCACCTAGGTTCTTAAAAGGAAGCTGGAAAATTGCTTTTATTGCGCTATGCCCTTTTTGCAGAGGTTCCCAAACATAGTCGCCAGAATTTTTTAATGGCCCAAAGTGAAAAAGAAATGCTAGGTTTTTCACGAAGCTAAATGTAATCAATTTAAACGAATCCTTTATTAGGGATTGTTCTTTTTTTGTGGGAAAAGGTCTATAAAACTATGATAGTATATAACAGGGATTTGAGAGCATTTTTAATGCCCTTATTTGGCAAAATAAAAATGTATAATACCTCCCCTTTTAAGCACTAGTATACTGCTAGGAAAATTTCCTACAGATATGTAGGATAATGTATACTGGAAAACAAGTGGCTGACACAAAGCACAGAGCTGGCTTTCTGTGGTCTTTAGGCCCCCTGCCCAAATTTCTCTCTGCTTCCTAACCAGTCGTGCCCCAAAGTCACATGTTAATGTCCCATTTCTCCCTTACTACACAAAACAGATGCAATTAACCAGTTCAAAGATAGATTGAATACTATGCAATGAAAACTTGCCCTCTGGATCCAAGTGCTGTTTTTCTCTTTTTGTGTACAAAGCACATATATCCTCAGCGTTCCTAAGCTAACCACCTCCAAGTTTAAAGTCATTGGTTATGATCCTAATGTTGGTCTGTGGTTCTGAAAATGAAGACAGGAGACTTGCTGATGACATATTGGCAGTCTCTGGTGCTCCTAGCCAAGAAAAGGTGGGGGCGGGGGGTAGAGAGGGAAAGGAATTATGGGAAAAATAATTAGCAGCTGAAAGCAGCTATTACATAATCTTGGCTGCTTATTAATTTAGAAGAAGGAATGGCTTATTAAATTCTAATAGCAGCAGCACAACTGCAAACAACCTAGCAATTAACAATGCAGGGCCCATTATTTTGTTAATATGTTCTCTTTTTTTGGCAAGTGTATAAGAACAAAATTTATAGAAGCAGATGGTCTTTTTCAGTAGATTATAGATGGTTTTTCCCCAGTCTTAGTATTAAGTGCTAATTGTGCATTCACTGTGAAAGACAAAAGAAGCACTGTTACTGTCTTTGTTAGTAATTAACTGCTTGACTTTGATTCCCACATTTTCCAAATTGTGGGCTTTCTTATATACATATTTCTTCTCACCTAGTATCTTCATCTGTCATGTTAATAGGGTATCTTTTTTCATCCTCTGCTTTTGTTATCTGGGTGGTCCTGATTTCTTGGTTGTTAATGATGATACAAAAATAATTTCTTATGAAAAATATCAGATTTTACACTTTTTTTTGGTACAGGAGACATTTATTACAAAATAATTTCTCATGGAACAAGAGCATGTACTTTCATGGTGCAAGGCTGCCTGATGTTTCCCAGGTTTCAATGGCCCAGGCAGATAAAGGAAACTCAGCAAGGTCAGAAGAAAGAAGAACAGTTCTATCCTTAAGTAGGAAAAATAACCGTGTCCCAAGTATAGAGAAGGGGAACAAATGAAGTATTTCTGGTAAACTGCCTTTTATTTATTTTTATTGAGATATAATTGACATATAACATTATATTAGCTTAAGGTATACAACATAATTTGATATTTATATGTATTTGTGAAATGATCAGCACAATACGTCTAGTTAACATCACTTGTTTCTTAGAAAAAAAAAAAAAGGTGCCTAGCTTTCATTTATGCTAAATGCAAGAGGTGAGGGTGAAATAGGGATTTTGCCTTCTAACGATAAAATTTTGAGATTTTTAATGTAATCTTTTAGAAGTTTTCAAAAATAGCTTTAGTTTTAGTTTCCTGTTAAATGTGTGATGGCCATATGCTTTTATCTACTCTCCCTCACAAAATGCCATTAAATGAAAAAAAAAAAAAAAGAGGAATGTTTAAAGTATATACCCACATGGGCAATAAGAGAGGGGACATTAGCATGAGGATGTCACCAAGGATGTCTTGGAGCACTGTTGGCGCATCGTGAAGCACTGATGATTTAGGTAAAAAATGTAATATATTCATATTGAGAATATGGAGGAGCAGAAGTGAGGGAATGTTGAAATAATGCTAAATCCTCATGCACTAGCAGTAAGAAAATAGATAACATCTAACATAAACCAAAAAATAGAATTATTAGTGTATTCTATAGATACCAGGAAGTAAATTCCAGAAGCAATGATGACTTTTCTCTCCAGGGACAGAATCTTGAGGTAGGATGTATTAAAGGTTATTATTACACTTTATTTTAGTGCAGGTTTTACTTAGATCATTTTTTTAAAATATTGTAATGAAGTAGATAAAAACTCTTCTGTTAGTGTCAACACTATGTTATGGACTTGTACAGCATTCCGTTAGCCCGTCTATGTTACTTAGAGATTATTAAATAAAAATGCCCTTGTAATGGAATTCAGCAGTGAATCAATGTAGAAGGTCACAGTTTTAAGTGTAAAAAAAAAAGATGCTTAGAGTTTGTGAATTTGCATCTCCAAAGATAAACTTGTTCCAAGGAGAAAACTGGCCTAAAATAATGAGGATTTGTGAATCAATCATTTCAAATAGATAGAGCTGTCACTGCCAAAGTCCTCAACAATAAGCTAAAGACAAATGTGGGACATCTACTTTTCCCTGAAGCCTGTTTCCAGAGCTTTGAATAAAATGCAGGAAAATGACTCTTCTTTTAATATTAGGCCAGAGCGGTGATTCTCGACCGAAG
This sequence comes from Zalophus californianus, assembly GCF_009762305.2. Lineage (NCBI taxonomy): Eukaryota > Metazoa > Chordata > Mammalia > Carnivora > Otariidae > Zalophus > Zalophus californianus. Next base: position 117,072,917 of record NC_045612.1, on the reverse strand, counting down.
CAATTTTATCCCCCGCTCCCTTGGAGGACACTTGGCAGTGTCTGGAGACATTGTGGTTGTCATATTGGTGCCTAGGTATGGGGCATGTGGGGCTGCTGCTGTGTTGCACAGGACAGTCCCCTATGGAGAATGATCCAGCCTCAAATGTCAACAGCGCTGGGGCTGAGAGGCCCCAAGTTAGTCATTGAAAAACTTAGCATGCAGTAACCGAGCTCTCTCTTTTTTTAAAGATTTTATTTATTTATTTGACAGAGAGATAGAGAGACAGCAAGAGGGGGAACACAAGCAGAGGGAGTGGGAGAGGGAGTGGGAGAGGCAGGCTTCCCCCTGAGCAGGGAGCCTGATGTGGGACTCGAACCCAGGACCCCGGGATCATGACCTGAGCCAAAGGCAGACGCTTGGCCCACTGAGCCACTCAGGCGCCCCAACCGAGCTCTTTTATAGATATTTCAAGAAAGGGAACACGCACTATCTTTATGGAAGTTTTTTTTTTTTTTTTTCTCAGAGGGGTTGGAGGCATTCTTAATATCTGATAGCTAAAATTCTTAACTGCTGAAAAGACTGGCCACCTACATAAGGCAGTCAGTATTCTTTAATAGTAACTAGAATAAACTATTGAAATGGGATCTTTTTTTTCTAAGTGACCCCAGAATATTAGTGGAAATTATTTAGAACCTGAATCCATGAGATGACTATTCCATCCATTCATTCATTTAACATAAATGTTTATTATGCTAGTTTATTATGTTTATTACAGTTTACTATGCTGGCCACTCTGGAAGATAATGGGGGTACAAAGATGAGTAACATGTTGGCTCTCTCCTAAACCTCTAAAACCATTTCTCCTGACACAGAATTTCATGTCTTTTGGAGACCAGTTCTGGGTGGTTAGAGCCGTAGTCACCGATCAAACATAAGAACACATTTTCTTTTGGGAAGCCCCTAAAGATGCTTCTTAACAACCTTAGATTTCCATGCCTGGCGCCTTTAGAACCTATTTGCCCTCATGACCTCTCAGGGCTCTCAGCGATCTTTTCATTCTGTGAGCTTTCCAAAGGCACTGTGATTTCATAGCAACATAAGAAAGTCCATGTGTTTTTCAACAAACGATTTCAAGTAATATTCTTTTGACCTGGCCCTTGGAATGAAATGTTTCAGCAGTAATCTAATTCGGCTAGACTAGTGGTTCTAGGTTATTCTCTGTAGGACTTGTGAAAACCCATAGATTTTTGGGCCCCATCCCAGAGTTTCTGATTCACTGGGTCTGAGCTGAGGCCTGAGAATTGCATTTCTTTTCTTTTCTTTTCTTTTCTTTTTTTTTTTACAATTTTATTTATTTATTTGACAGAGAGAGAGAGAGCAAGAGAGGGAACACAAGCAGGGGGGAGTGGGAGAGGGAGAAGCAGGCTTCATGCGGAGCAGGGAGCCCGAATCGGGGCTTGATCCCAGGACCCAGGGATCATGACCTGAGCTGAAGGCAGACGCTTAACAACTGAGCCACCCCAAAATTCCATTTCTAACAAGTTTTCAGGTGCTGCCGATGCCACTGGCTCAGTGACCACACTTTAAGAACCACTGCTCAGGGGCGCCTGGGTGGCTCAAATGGTTAAGCTTCTGCCTTTAGCTCAGGTCATGATCCCGGGGTTATGGATCAAGCCTCGCACTGGGCTGTCTGCTCATCGGGGAGCCTGCTTCTCCCTCTCCCTCTGCCTGCCTCTCTCTCTCTGTCAAGTAAATAAATAAAATCTTAAAAAACAAAAACACAAAAAACAAAACCCAAAAACAAAACAAAATATTATGATACCTAACTGGCAAGTTCTCAAGCCAGCAATTGTGATACAATTTTCCAGACTGGTGATCTTAAGGAAATTTCAGATCTGAATATTTTTTATTGCTGACCTTACTACGTCTGATAACATTAGGAGATTAATATTCCCAGTTACATGAATCTGAAGCTAAAGTGATATGCACAAACCAGAGTGGCATATGATCATTGTATGTCCTGTACAAACTAATGTACTGTGTTGGTCTAAGTTAGAAATTAGAGCACTTAGAGAAACTTGAAGGCTGCACCATAAAAATCAGATGCTTACTTGATGAATATCACTACTCTAAAAATATTTCCCAACTACTCATGCCAAGTAGGAATCACCTCTGAAATACTTTGTCAACAATTAACAGACGTGAGATAGGAAGGAGAGAGTTGGGAGGGAACAGCTAGACAGAATCGGTATCTCTGGATATAGCAGAAACACACTATGTAGTGATCAAAATCTGCCCCTTCTCTTCCTTGGCACACAGCTAGCTAGACCCTGTTCTTCAGCCATCCCTGCGGTTAGGTATCCTATGGGGCTGAGATTGGGCTGATGAAATGTGGTGATATCAGGCAGGGCCCGGGAAAACTTTCCACAGGAAAGCCTCTTCTCCCTCCCTCTCTCCTCAACCCTACTTTTGTCCTCTGGATGTTGACACCCAGGGTGACTTTGGAAATTAGTCTTTTAAGATGGTTGAGTCATGGTCAGCCTGGGTTCCTGAATGACTGCATGAGCAGACACACAGAGACCACCACCCACCATCATACTTACCACCAACTGTGCTGTCAATGAATCAGAAATAACTCTGTATCAAGCGAATGATTTTTCTGGGTTCATGGGGTACAGTTGCTAGCATTACTGGCCATTCTTGTAAGCTGTTACACACTTAGTTACAAAGAGAAAGAGCCATAGTGATGGGGAGAGTAAGTAGATAGTTCTTTTTCTTGAATCTAAACCTGCTTTTTTTGCTCCTTCATGTGTCTCCTTTCCATTGAAATTTAAAGAAAATTCTCATGTAGTCTGAGCCTAGAATGTAAAACTCATTTATCAAAGGGGCAAAAAGACTGATTTGAGGGGTTTGTTTTTTATTCCCTGGCAAAGCTTAGTGTTTGTGCCAGGCAACAGGTAAGGCAAAAATAAAAAAAAAAAAATCATAGGGCTGAAAGAGCCAAGGAAATGGGGGTGGGGGGGGCACATTCCAGTAAACTGTCCCTAATTGTCCAAAGTGGATAATATTATCATCAGTCTCTTAGAATCAAGAAGCCAAAGTTTACAGTTTGTGACCAGATTGTGTCTTTGTCTTCTAAATACTATAGAACACAGTTAAAACATTTATCCAAAAGCACTATTTAGAATACATAAACATTTCAATTGAATGACTTGAAAAATTTTTAGAAATACTGCATGTATTTAAAATATAACAAATATATGAAATAATAGCATTTTAAGGTCATTTCACTGAAAAACTTCATTTTACAAATCAGGAAATTAAGGCCCGGAGAAGTTAAAACGAATTGTTCTAGATCCTACTACCTTGTTAGTGGCAGACGAAGAACTAAGCCCCCTATGTTCTGTCCCCGGGCAATGTTTTTTCCACCATAGTACACTATTGCCCGTAAACTACTAGCCCGTGTCTTTAGGCAAAAATAGACAAACAAATAAACCGAAAAACTACACACACACAGCCCCTCAAAATGTAAACTCTTCAGTGCCTCCTCCGGTGATTGCTCTGCCTTCTTTTAAAATTTTCGTGTCTCCAGTAGCCAACTGAAACCACTGGAATCTCCAAGATTGGCACAGTATCTTTATGAACCTCTTTCTCACAGAGATTTGCATAAAGTAGACGCTCAAAAAATGTTACTTAAATTGAATTGGACGACTATACTTCAATTAAAAGAAAAGAAGGAAAACATTGAATTGGAAGGCCGAAAGAAGGTTTAATAAGCTCAGGTCTTATTACTTCTCGAATGTTGCCGGTTTTCTGTGCCCCCTCTTCCTGCCAAGTATCCTTTCCATCCCCACTAATGTTGCACTAGGTCAGACCAAGAAACTGGACCTTCTCTCTCAGCCCCTTCCTTCCACCGTTACATGCCATTACAATTTCTTCTTTATGCACATGGCCACCTGAGTGTTTTTTTCTAAAACATAAATCTAATAGAGATGAGGCCCTCTGCTTAAAATACTTCAATTTCTGTATTACTTCATTGAATTTATACACGTAAGTCTGGGCCGGGCGCTCAGTACTGGGGATAAAGTAGAGGACAGTTTAGATGGAACCTCCCACCAGGTCCATAGGGTGTAAGGGTTGGGGAGTACGGTTTACAATTGGCAATCCCAATACAGTGGAGTAGGTATTTCAAAGGGGAAAGGCCAGGGTACTGTGGGAGCATATAAGCGAGGTTTTATAGTGCCAAAACCCAGAGTTTTGGCACTAGTGATATGTGGTGGAGTCAGGGAAGATTGTTTGGAGGAGACAGCCTTTGACCAAGATTTTTTAAAAAGTGGGGAGCGGGGGAGGGTTTAACCAAGAGAAGACAGGGGATGAGTGTTCCACAAAGAGAGGACAGCATGGGCAAAGATAAAGAGATGAGGGGTGTCTGGGTGACTCAGTCATTAAGTGTCTGCCTTGGGCTCAGGTCATGGTCGCAGGGTCCTGGGATCGAGCCCTGCATCGGGCTCCCTGCTCAGCGGGAAGCCTGCTTCTCCCTCTCCCACTCCCCCTGCTTGTGTTCCTGGTCTTGCTGTCTCTCTCTTTCTGTCAAATAAATAAGTAAAATCTTAAAAAGAAGAAGAAGAAGAAAGAAGAAGAAAGAAGAAGAAAGAAGAAGAAGAAGAAGAAGAAGAAGAAGAAGAAGAAAAAGAAGAAAGAAGAAGAAGAAGAAGAAGAAGAAGAAGAAGAAGAAGAAGAAGAAGAAGAGGAAAAGAAGAAAAGAAGAAGAAGAAGAAGAGATGAGTGCATGAGCATCTTAGGGACCCAAGTGGAAGGTCAGCGTGGCCAGAGAATACCCAGGTAAGGATGAGTCTGCAGAGGATAGGGGAACCAGATCATGCAGGACTTTTCAAACAAGATTAACAAGATTTGGGCTTTCTACAAGGATATTGGGGGATACTGAAAGATTTTAAGCAAGGGCAGTGCCATTTAAGGATTTGAGTTTTAGAGTTTCAGAAAGATCTCTCCGGATGAAATGTGGTTAATTGCAGGATATATTGTAGTCACAGTTTAGTTGCAGACAGAATGAACCATTCTAACCAGCACTGACAGAAGCTGTCTAAAAATCACTGGAAAAGCAAGATCTAGGCTGAGTTTCCAGAAAAACCTTCCAGAATAACACTGTAGAACTTGACTGCCAGGGAACTGTTATGTCTGCCATGATCAGTAAGCTGGAATGTTAAGCTGTCTCTGTAACTGCTGGCTTCAGGACTATACCTCCTCTGCTGTGTTCAAGAAATCAGGAAGCTGTTGCCAGCAAAATGGATGCTTGGGTACTGCCTTTTTTTTCATTTATATGGCCAGGGACTGGACCCAGGACTCCCTCTACAACTGCCACTGAAAGCCAAATGCTTCCATAACCAAGCTTGCCAGCTGACATAGCAATGGCAAGGCCCCCTCTTCATGATAGATCACTGCCTTCTTCCAAATGTTACATGAGCACACTTGATGGTTACAATCTACATCCCAACCAGAAGCCTAGCTAAAGAATGTTTTTCATTTTCCAGAACGAGCACTGCCAGGAGGTTGGAATGGATATTAGCAAGTAGGTCCACAATGTCCATGGCAGTGGTTAAGACTGGTGGCTAAGAGACCAGTGGGGAAGCTGTTGGATAATTCACATGAGAGGTGAAGGTAGCCTGACCAAGGACTAAAGAGAAGGAGCTAGACTGGAGAGAGTTTAGGAGGTAAGACTGACTGGTGTAGGTTGCTTTGATGTGGGGGCAAAGCGAGTGGGCATAAAGTCAAGGATGACAATGGGGGATGCTTTTCTGAGAGAGGGAACCCAGGATAAAAGGCAGACTGCTGGTGGAATGAACTCATTTTTTAACCTCCAAAATCAGATATCTGGGCCTGAATAAGCTTGGAAGAGGAGCACAAGCTCCAGATGAGAATGCATCCCCGGCCAACACCTTGACTTTAGCCTTGTGAGAGCTGAGTAGAGGACCCAGCAAACTTGTGCCTGGACTCCTGACCCATAGCAGCTGAGAGATTCTGGGTGGATATTGTTTTTAAATTGCTAAGTTTGGGTTAATTTGTTACACATTAATAGATCACTTATACAAATACCAGGGCACAACTCAAGAATACTAACTTTTAGGGGGCAGGCCAGGGAAACCCTCAAAAGAAGACTGAGAAGGAGTGATCAAAAGCTTGGGAGGAGATCCAGAAGTAGAGTCATGAAGCTAAAAGAAGAGACCCTGATAAGAAGGAGAAAGTTGGGCGCCTGGGTGGCTCAGTTGGTGAAGCGACTGCCTTCGGCTCAGGTCATGATCCTGGAGTCCCGGGATCGAATCCCGCATCGGGCTCCCTGCTCGGCGGGGAGTCTGCTTCTCCCTCTGACCCTCTTCCTTCTCGTGCTTTCTATCTCTCATTCTCTCTCTCAAATAAATAAATAAAATCTTTAAAAAAAAATTTAAAAAAAAAAAGCAGGGGAAAGTTGTCAGATGTGCCAAATATTGCTGAGAATTCAAGTAGGGGCAGAAAGAGCTCTCTGGATTCAAAAAGGCCATTTGAGGGGCGCCTGGGTGGCTCAGTCAGTTAAGTGTCTGACTCTTGATTTCGGCTCTGGTCATGATCTCAGGATTGTGAGATCGAGCCCTGTGTCGGGCTCTGCCCTGGGCTTCGAGCCCACTTAAGATTCTTTCTCTCCCTCACCCTCTGCCCCTCCCCACCTCCCTCTCTTTAAAAAAAAAAAAAAGCCATTTGAGTGAAGTGATGTGTAGAAATAGTCATTGCAGCATATGGAGGAAAAAGTGGAAAGGGAGAAGTAGAGACAGCTTTTTTAGGAGGTTTATGTTTAAAGAGGAGGAAAAAAAGAGAGGTAGCTGGGACAGGGTGGGGCGTCAAGTTCAAGGTGCTGTTGTTGCTTCAGAGGGAGACCTGCTGGGGGGTAGAAATCAGTAGAGAGGGAGAGGATGAAGATATGAGCAGTGAATGGTAGAGGAGGAAGAAAGGATGTAGATAAGCACGTAGTTTGGTGGTGGGGAAGGAACTCCTTGCTCTCTGACATAGAGGAGGGCGTAAGATTATCTGCTGGGTGTAAAGAGAGAGGTGGAGATGGGTTGAGAGGTGGAAAGCAGGTTTCTACTAGAGACCTTCAAGAACGGGAGAGAAGCTTCTGGAGCAATAGGAAATGACAACTGAGGGCACTGAATGTGCAGTGGAGACAAGATCTATCACTGGGTCATTCTGTAATTAGTTGCATTGATGGAGGGTTGAGATTTGCCAGGTGACTGAGACAGAAGGACGAGAGACTGAAGTGGTGAGGCTCGGCACTCAAGCCAGACAAGGAAAGCAGTGACAATGAAAATGGGGAGTTTCGGGACGGGAGGGAGGGAAGGAGGGGGGTCGAGGATACTGATAGAGCAGAAAGAGAGAAAGTAATGGGGTTGAGCAAGAGGAAGACCCTACAGCTATCAAGGCCAGGTTTTATAATTAGAGCAACTGGGTGAGACAGCTGGAAGTATTGGCAGTGGTGTTCTGAGAGAAACGCGGGAATGCATTATTTCGGAGGTGGAGGAGGTGGGGAGTTTGGGCGGAGTATGCAACAAATAAGGGCAGAGTGGGTGGCCGAGCAGAAAGGAGGTGAGGCTCTCTGGAGCAGAGAAGACAAAGGAGCAGACTTGCTCTGGTGTTGAGTCGCGAGTCACCTGTGTGGATGTTAAAGTCCTTTGGGATGGCAGCAGGACCTGATGGAAAAGGTGACAGTTACTCAGTTGCTAAACACTCCAAAGAAAGACAGGGAGTGGTATATAATGGCAACCCGAGAAGTAGGGTGTCATTTTGAAAAACCAGCTTTATGGAGGTGTAATCCACATGCCACCCAATTCACCCATTTATAGTATACAGTTCAGCGGCTTTTAATTTATTGACAGAGCTGTGCAGTCATCACCACAGTCAATTTCAGAACATTTTCATCACTCCAAAAAGAAGCCCCATACCTCTTAGCCATTGCCCCCTAACTTCTCCAGCACCACCTCCCCATCCCCCCTGCCCCCTCCCCCACCTCTCAAGCCTCTGGCAGCCACTAATGTGCTTTCTGTCTATGGATTTGCCTCTTCTGGCCATTTCGTTTAAACAGAAGCATACAATGTATGGTCCTTCGTGTCTGGCTTTCTTCACTTAGCATAGTGTTTCCAGGGTTCATTCATGCTGTAGCGTGTACTGGCATTTCATTTCAAAGCATGATTTTAATGGGTGGAAAGAACCTTAGAAGAGCTTAGGGGAGGATGTAAGGCAAACACTTCCTTTGGACACCAAGTCAGCTCTGGTCATTAACAGCGTTGAGTTTGTTGTAAGTACCTCTTTCTCTTGGGAGTATCTAAAATAAGTCAGTATTAAATGCTAATGCTTGCTTCTTCCTTCCCCACCCCCAGCAGTAAATATAACTGAAAACCTTGCTTAATTACAAAGACTGAGTCATTCATTGTTGCTTCATGTTAACTACTTGCTTAAGAAACACATTCATCTTGTAGAGGAGATAATGAGCAAAATTGGCAATACCCTAATAAGCTCTAAATTAAGCATACATAATGTTGAACAAAATATAAGAATCAGCAAAAAAATTTTTCTACTTATTGATCATTAGTGTTAACGAGAGCAGCCCAAGTGGCTTTGTTCCTGTTCACTTAGAAAGTATAAAAACAAGGTAAGCAAGCCATGAGGAAGGTTAATGTGAGGATTCAGTTTTCATCCTGATCATGGAATACTTTATCTTTCCTAGCCTATTGACCTTGGAAGCCCTTGATGGCTTCATGTTTTCTGGTCTTTGGCTAATTTTCAACCACGTTAGTAACAGAAATTGTGCAAATGGAATCAGGGCCTACTAACAGCAATAAAACCGAATGAATACATCTACCTCCAGGAAATGTCAATTACAAGTAAGCATAAGGGACTGTTGTCTGTAGGAAGGCACAAGAGCCCCTTATTAATAAGAGTGGAGGCGGTGGGGTGCCTGGGTGGCTCAGTTGTTAAGCGGCTGCCTTCGGTTTGGGTCGTGATCCCCGGATCCTGGGATCGAGCCCCGCATCGGGCTTCCTGCTCAGCCGGGAGCCTGCTTCTCCCTCTCCTGCTCCCACTGCTTGTGTTCTGCCTCTGTGTCAAACAAATAAAATCCTTAAAAAAAAAAAAATAAGAGTGGAGGAGGTAATCCAAGAGACTACGTGTGCTGGTGAGAGGGGCTGAGGCTTTTTGGAGGAGCTCAGATTTTAAGAGACACATTAAAAATCCGGGAGGAAGGAGATAGCAATCAAAGGCTGAAACCACAAGAACAGCACAGACCTCTAACACTAATGCAGGAAAGACGAACTCAAGAGTACGGAGACTTGCTGAAGGGTATTTGAATTTGAAGGTTCACTGCTGCAATAGAATCTCTTGTTTGCCCGCGATCCCTCACTCCTAAAAACAGTACCCTCATTCTCCAGGGAAGCTATTCTCTCCCCTTCCCCCCATCACTCCCACTCCAAGGATGCAAACTAAAAGAATGGGAGTCTTCAGGTTTGGACAAAACGTAACTGAAAAGATGAAAACAATTTTCAAAAGAGGTCCTTAAAATGTCGTCTGCAGTCTATGGGAAACAGAAGTGCTTCCTGAAGACAGGAGATGGGCAAAGGTCTTGGTTTTCAAAAAGGGGAGACGGTAGGTGATGCCAGTGTGAACAGGGATTTCGGTATTAATTCTGCATTAAGAATATCATACAGGTGGTGGGTGAATTCGCAGAGAGGGAAGAGGAGCTCCTTAGAGAAACCAGCATGAATTTACTAAGAAAAGACAGCCTGACAGGCAGGCTTTGGTTTCTTTTGTGATATGTTTATTAGACTAGTAGATCAAAGGAATTCTGTGGACATAGAATTTCTGTATTTCTGCAAGGCATTTTCCAAAGACTTTCATGGCATCCTTGTGGAAGAGATGGAGAAACTGGATGGACGATAAGATTAATTTAGCAGCATGACCACTCTACCCTAAGAATCCAGATTAATGGAACTGTCTTTGTCAAATCTGGCAGATTTTGTTGCAGGTCTGTATTGAACAGGGATGTTTTCCTAGCATGGTCCTTTTTAAGTAACCTGAATATGGACTGAGTGGACCTGGTTACAATACATGGAGAAATAAGAAGCTGGGAGGGAGTGTGAATAAATCAGATGACAAAGCAAGTTTGCAAACTGGCATTGGCCCAGGGATGATGTATCAGCCAGTATCTTTTGGAATAAGGCAGGATAAAGTCATAAATAAATGCATAGGTGGCCATCTCTATTAAAATGATATTTAAACATGACAAGTTTGAGTGTTTAGTCCTTGGAACCAAAGTTAAGGATATAGGGACAACTTGTGAAATAGCATGTGGAAAAAAAGACTTGGGAATTTCAGTGGCCTGAAGCCAGTAAGAGCCAAGAGAGTGATGAGTCTACAAAATAAAAGAAAAAAAAAATACCCAAAGGAATTTTGGGCTGTTTAAATAGAAATATAGTATTCTGACTGTTCTATGCTTTTGATAATCTTACCATCCTTTGATTTATTATGTTCAATTCTGGGAAACATATTTCACGAGGGACATAGACCAACTTCAACTCCTTCATAGGAGTCTTACCATCTAGTGCCATAAATCATGAAATAGGAGCAAAAGCTGAAAGGAGTAAGGATGGTTAGCCCAGGGAATTGAGCATTTAGGGGGCAAAGGATGGCTCTCTTACAGCATTGAAAGAGATGGGATATAAGGCGGAATTACGTTTGGTTCTAAGAGGAAAACAGGGATCGATGGATGAAAGTTATAGGGCGGGGGGCGCCTGGGTGGCTCAGTCGTTAAGCGTCTTGCCTTCGGCTCAGGTCATGGTCCCAGGGTCCTGGGATCGAGCCCCGCATCGGGCTCCCTGCTCCGCGGGAAGCCTGCTTCTCCCTCTCCCACTCCCCCTGCTTGTGTTCCCTCTCTTGCTGTCTCTCTCTCTCTCTCTCTCTCTCTCTCTGTCAATTAAATAAATAAAATATTTTTTTAAAAAAAGAAAGTTATAGGGAGGTAGATTTCCAGTAACATATAAACAAGTACTACTAATAATTAGGAGTCTGGAACTGAAGTAGGTGAGCTCCGGGTTGTTGGAGATGTTCAGACAAATGACATGGTGAAGGGGACTCCTCTGCCGTGTGAAGGACTGGACACTCAGAACCTTAAGGCTCCTTTCAGTTTGGGGATCCAGAAGGGACCACTTCATGTCTGCCATTGTTTTGGGATTTGTGTGTGTGTTTTGGTGTTCTCTCTACCCTAAACAGAAATGAAATGTTTCATGAGTTATATATACCAAAAGTCTAGAATAGTCAGGCACGAATGAAATAGAAAGCCAGCGTCTGGAATTTCCTTTGGTTCTCCCTCATAATGCCGAATGCACAAGCACTCAACCAAGGGGCTCTTTTCTTGAAGCTTCTCTGTGTTGCTCATAAAGATGCTTTCTTATTTTGTCCCTCATTTATATGCATGATTTAACCTTGAATTGAGGTGATTTCTTTTCTCTTAAATAAAAGTCTTTCCTTTCAACTGCTTTCTTTTTGCTTGTGGGTATCTCCTAATTTGGGTGGAGAATCCTGCGTTTTTGCAACTACTGAAAAAACTGTATTTCCTTACTGCAATTTCCATCATTGCAAATTCGCATTCAGCAAAAATACTTTGCTAATTCTCATCTTATGCTTTCTCCAACAGGGCTTTGTTTTGGAAGGTACTCGGTGTTTGCCACAAAAGCCTGAAAGCTTTTCAGGGCACCATACAAAACAGCATGCCCTTCAAATCAGGCAGAGTCAGGCTTTAAATCTTGGCTTTTCTCTGAACCTTAGTCAGCTTGCTTCATCTTTCACAACCTCAGTTTTCTCATCTGTTAAATGAGGTTAATCATATTTGTTTCAGAGGGGCGCCCGGCTGGCTCGGTCAAGTAGAGTGTGTGACTCCTGATCTTGGGGTTATAAGTTTGAGCCTCACATTGAGTATAGAGATTACTTTAAAAAATCTTCAAAAAATATGTTTCAGAAAGTTATTTTGAAGATGCAATGAAATAAAGGATGCCAAGGACCTATCATAATGCTTTGTATATACTAGGTGTAAAGAGCATGTGAATATTATTCATTCTTCACACAGCAACTTTCCAACAGTTCTCAGCTCTCCTTAAAGTAACAGGTCAAATTAGTTTCTTAATACTATAATATTTTTTTTTAAAAAAAGATTTTATTTATTTATTTGACAGAGAGAGAGAGAGAGAGAGAGCACAAGCCGGGGGAGTGGCAGGCAGAGGGAGAGGTAGGCTCCCCGCTGATCCCCTGGGCTCGATCTCCTAAGCTCAGTCCCAGGACTCTGAGATCATGATCTGAGCCAAAGGCAGACACTTAACCGACTGAGCCACCCAGGCGCCCCTTAACGCTATAGTATTTCTATTTAAAATATGTAGTGCCAGTTGTCCATTTCTTTCCCTAATCTAATCATTTAGCTACTGCTAAAATGTCCTAACATTGTAATTTTGTACAAGTTTATTGAAACAATAATTGGTGTGATGGTAACCAAGTCCAAGGCGTGTGTTTTTCATTAGCCTAGACTTTTTCTGCTGCCAGCTCTGTGTCTAGGCCTGAAGCTATAGTTTTCCCAGAATGTCTTGCCCAGAGAATAGCAATTGCAGGGTTCTTGCCCTAACCAAGCCCAGGGCGCTGATTGTTTCCTTCCTGTACTTTGCAGAAATTGACCTCCTCTGTTTGATTTGAAGTCATGAGTCTGGATCACAGTGAGTGGTACACTCTGCTTAATGAATCATTAGTAGAACAGAGAAAAGAATACACTCAATTATATGCTGGGTTCGTTAACCAGCCTTTCCCTGAACACTGCCCTGCTCCAACCTACACTGAAACAGGGAGGCTTTTGTATAGCAATGATTCCCTTACCAGTGGTTCTGTCTGTTGAACCTAGGACCCATATTCTACATTCTTGATTGATTTTAATCTGACTTGGCAGCTTTCTTAAGTACTGCAGCCATCTGCAAGCAGGAATAATGAGGGCTTTGTACAAATAGCATAGCTGCTGGGCTCCCTGCCTTGTTTCCTCCTTTCTGTCTTCTTGACCACATGCTCCATCACCTGCAGGTGTCAAACTCTGCGTGCTGGCCTTTCACAGCCAAGCTTCTGGGGTTTGCTCGGGGGGTGATAAGCCCAAGAAGTAAGGGGAAAGAGAGCGGGGGACAGATAAATGATAAACAAAGGATCAGATGATGATAAGTGCTTTGCATCTGGGGCTCCAGCCTCAAAATATTAAAGTTCCTTGAACGACCTATGTTATCTTCCACCTCAGTAACTGAACACCTGTGGAAACCTTTCTCAGCATTCAGAAAACCTCAGACCTTTTCACTTCTTCAGTGAGACCTCAACATTCCCTACATCATGGTCCCTTCTATGACCTTTTGTTGTCTGGGCACTCCCACCAGTTCAGAGGCTCCTTACCAGCAGGGACCACATTTTTCCATTTTCTGGGTCTCAGAGACTTGACACGGTGCCTGGCATATAAAGATTGCTCAATAACTCTCGGTTGATTGACCGAATGGGTCGGGAGGGAGTTGAAGGCCACCCTGGATTTATTACATAAATAATACAGAGCCCCCATGATATCCCAGGGGAGCTAGACAATCCAAAAAGAAACATAACTGTCAGGTGGTGAGAAGTGCCAAGAGGTGAGGGGAAGGGAGTGACAGCAGGAGATGCACAATAAGCAGATAAACAAAGAAGTCAGGGGGTGATAAACAGCAGGAGAGAAATGCCAGGGAGGGGCAGAGGGAGTTGCTGTTTCTGACAGAGTGGTCGGGGAAAGCCTGCCTGGGAAAGTGATACTTGAGCACAGATCTGAAGAAAGTGAGGGGATGAACCAGTAGAATCTGGGGGATAAACTTTCCAGACAGGGAGAGCAGAGAGTGCCAAATCTTAGAGCTTGGTGGGAGGAAGCTGGCATGGCTGGAGTTGTGAGTGAAGAGGAGAGTGGCGAGAGGGGAGATCAAAAAGAAGGAGAAAAAGAAATACGAACAAAAGGGCAGCACTGATTGGCCATAGGCACTGGGGTTTGAGCCCAGGTAAATATGATAAACCATCGACAAAAACTTACAAACGAGACCCTGGATTCCTATAGTTGGAAATTAGGAGAGAAGCTAGAGGAATGGAAGGGTGTGGAGAAGAAGGGGGTTCCTAATTCTCAAAAATGAGACAGTACCGAAAATAACAGTCTAGTATGCTTGATATTACTCCCGGGTAATTGATAACAATATTCAAAGAATGATCTACAAGCATCCACACAGGAAATTGGTGAGCTGTAGGAGCTAGGATGGTGGGGTGACTAAGTACATCACATCAGTCATTAGATTTCCTTTTACTTGTACCTTTACTAATGATGTTAGGCTGGTTGGTCAAAGTAATGTAATGCAAATAGTGTACAGAGAGTTCTGCAAGGTATTTGGCGAGGTCTCGGTATCCTTGTGGTCAAGATGGACAGACATGTCTTATTAGGTGGCTTTGTTCTTTTTTTATTATTTCTTTTTTAAATTGTGGTAAAATACGCATGACATGAAATTTACCATTTTAATCATTTTAAAGTATGCAATTCAATGGTATTAAGTACATTCTCAATGTTGTACAACCATCACCACTATCTAGTTGCAGAACTCTTTCATCACCTCAGAAGGAAACCCCATACCCATTAAGCAGTCACTCCCCATCCTCCCATCATGTTTTCAAAGTTCATTCACGTTGTAGCCTGCGTCAGTACGTCATTCCTTTTTATAGCTAAATGATATTCCATTACATGGAGAGACCGCATTTTGTTTATCCATTCATCAGTTGATAGAAATTTGGGCTGTTTCCTCCTTTTGGCTTAGTCCTCCTATGAACTCTGTGGACAAGTTTTGTTTGAACACGTGTTTGTAATTGTTTTGGGTCTATACCTAGGGGTAGAATTGCTGGCCTATGTGGTAACTTTATGTTTAACCTTTTGAGGAACTGCCAAACCGTTTTCTACAGGAGCTGTGCCATTTTACAATCCCATCAGCAAGATATGAGGATTCCAATTTCTCCACATCCTCACTAACACTTGTTATTTTCTGGTTTTGGGTTTTGGGTTTTGTTTTATTTATTTTATTTTATTTTATTTTTTAAGATTTATTTATTTATTTTGAGAGAGTAAAAATGAGAGAGAGAGAGAGAGCACATGAGAGGGGGGAGGGTTAGAGAGAGAAGCAGACTCCCCGCCGAGCAGGGAGCCCGATGTGGGACTCGATTCCGGGACTCCAGGATCATGACCTGAGCCGAAGGCAGTCGCTTAACCAACTGAGCCACCCAGGCGCCCCTTTGGTTTTGTTTTAAATAGCCATTCTAGTAGGTATGAAATGGTATCTCATCATGGTTTTGATTTCCATCTCCCTAATGACTAATGATGAGTATCTTTCATGTACATGTACAGTAATTGGGCATTTCTCCATCTTCTTTGGAGAAAGGTCTATTTAAGTCCTTTGTACATCTTTAAAAATTATTTGTTTTGATGATTTATTTTCTATTAATAGGCATAACATGTCATCTAATTCAGCTGAACAAATATCCATTGAGTAATTTTGTATGCCCACCAGTTTGGGGTGACAAATATAAAATGAAGGAATGAAAAACAATAAAGGTATGGCTTCTAGAAAGGGATGCCCAGGTACAAAAATAGTATAGATACTGTAAATCCTATGCAGTTATGATTGTGGATGTGTTAGTGTTTGACATATGTAAGTTACTTGGCGTAGAAAATGATGCAGGGGTTGGATTACCAAGAAGTTACATGAATAGTGAAGGTTAGTCAAGGATAATTGGATGAAATTAAAAATGGTGATAATGGTGATGATTTTGACTAACGAAATAGCGTTGATGACGTGAAGTCTGGTTTTTTTTTTTTTTTCCAGATATATAGAATATGTTCCCTCTATGCTGTTCTTACGTTATCATAAAAATGCCTTTTTGTCCTAGCTGGCGTCAGTCTGGGTGCCAAGACTTTTCTCCTTCTCTTCTGCGTCTTCACACTCCTAGATAACAGGCCTAAGCCACTGACCTGATTACCTGTCAATTGGCCCTCGTCCACATAGCGATGCTCCTCACAGTAATGGATTTTTCTTTTGTCTCAGTCATGTTTCTGTCACTAAATTTTCAAAATTGTAAAAAGTAAGGCATTTCTCTATATGAACAGGGCAATCAGGGACCTCTGTATCTGCACCAACTGCCTCCTGAATGTGTTCCAGACTGTTACCATCAGCCCTCCTGGTTGGCAAGATTTAAACATAAATTCATAATTTACGTGACCCATATTTTCTTCCTTTTATGGTTCTTTAGTTTGTCTTATGGTAGTAACATGATCTTCTACACTATCACTTCTTTCAGTGTTTCCCAGACCAATCTACTGACTGTCAGTAAACACTGCTCACTTTCCCCCCATGAGCTCCATCATCAGAGAACTCTTTTTACCTTTGACATCATTATCTAGGGACATTTTCTTTGTAGGAGTTCTATGTCTCTCAAGCACATATGTGGTGATTCTTTCGTTCAGGCATCAGACCTTGCAGACCTTCCTCCCAGGGCTCATTAAATACAAACTTCCTCTCAGGGGCAGAAATTAACTGGGCTGTAAGTAGGGTTTCTACAGTGAGTCAGAGGTTAGAGAAGACACTGTGTTAATAGGAAGAGTCCAAAAAGTAATACAGAGCCGGGCGCCTGGGTGGCTCAGTTGGTTAGG
The DNA here is from genome assembly GCF_009762305.2 of Zalophus californianus. Classification (NCBI taxonomy): domain Eukaryota; kingdom Metazoa; phylum Chordata; class Mammalia; order Carnivora; family Otariidae; genus Zalophus; species Zalophus californianus. Next base: position 117,056,134 of record NC_045612.1, on the reverse strand, counting down.
CGACTGCCTTCGGCTCGGGTCGTGATCCCGGAGTCCCTGGATCGAGTCCCGCATCGGGCTCCCTGCTTGGCAGGGAGTCTGCTTCTCCCTCTGACCCTACCCCCTACCCATGTAGTTTCCCTCTCTCTCTTAAATTTAAATAAAATCTTAAAAAAAAAAAAGTAGTACAGAGCCAATCATGTAGCTCTGTGGCACTCTCAGTGCACTCATACCCAAGACAGTATCCCAAGAGGTGATCAGGAGCTGCTTGGCTGCTTCCCCAGGCCTTGCAGGGCCTGCTTGACTTGGCCTGGGTGATGACCAAACAGAGCAGGAGGTATTAGCCTTTGCACACACTCCTCCCCTAGCCAGGTGGCTTTCCAGTACAACCTGACTCTGACTCTTCTGCCTCCTTCTTCCACTTTTAGGAACATTTGTAATTACGTTAGGCTCAACCAATAATCCAGGATAACTTCCCTACTTTAAAGTCAGCTGATTAGCAACCTTAATTCCCCTTTCCTATGTAATGTAACATATTCCCAGGTTCTGAGGATTAGGATATGGATGTCTTCTGGGACCCATTATTCTGCCTTCCACATCTTCCATGTCATCTTTAGGGCTTGGAAGGATCTTCGGACCGCTGAGAGGGAACTAGGGGATGAAGTCATGGGCAGCTTTATCATCCCACATTTCCTTTCATTGAAGATAGGCCGCTCTAGGGCTTCTGCAGCCTTTGGGCATAGGCCTTGTGATCACCTTATCACTGGCCATTCCAGCTCAGCCTGGTGACTTGCCAACAGCCCCAGGGAACATGTATCTCACCCCTGGGTGAGCCCTTTTGTGTTTCCAAAAGATTATAGCATTAGGTCAGGTAGTGTTTGCCCTACGTTGAGTACCAGCTCTTAAATCCCAAGGCAGCATCAAATACTATACGTAGTACATAATGCAGTGGTAAAGCAGGTTTATCGAGGAAACTTGGAGGAGGATCAGTGAAATATATGACAGACAGTGTCACACATGCATTGTGTGTGCCCTATTCCCCACACTTCTGTTTCCTGTAGAGAAGTGTTCGGGGGCAGGGTACAGTTGGAATCACCAGGGTTGGCCCCAGGAGGACTGTGTCTCTCTGTACTCCTGGAGAAGTTGAGAGGGGCAGGAGGTGCCTGATTGGGTGCACAGTCAGGAATTAGGGAGACCTGCCGAGGTGAGGATCATCCTAATCTCGGAATTTGCACAAAGCCACCACCCTTGTTAGCTGAACACCTTGAAGTCCCTCCTGTGAAATAGCCTGTCGCTAGGCTCCCTGGGGGGAGGGACAGGCCCTTCCAGTAGACCATCCATCCCTCTCGAGATTGCACATTGATCAAATTTTCAGACGATGCCCAAGTGGATAGTGTACCTTCAGAATCTGGATTTTGAAAAATTGCAGTAAGCCAGAAAGATGATTAAAACCTAATCAGATGTTTATTTGTGATTTTCTTCTTCTTTTCCCCCCCCCACCAAAGGTGTCTGAATACTCCAACATCGTAAGTTCAGAGTGGGTCAGATGGGTCACCTTTGGAAAAAACTCAGAGATTTTCTAGGCCAGTTAACACATCAATATATATATATGTATTATATATCCAAGGTTAATTTTTTTTAAGATTTTATTTATTTATCTGACAAAGAGAGACACAGCGAGAGAGGGAACACAAGCAGGGGGAGTGGGAGAGGGAGAAGCAGGCTTCCCGCGGAGCAGAGAGCCCGATGTGGGGCTCGATCCCAGGGCCCTGGGACCATGACCTGAGCCGAAGGCAGACGCTTAACAACTGAGCCACCCAGGCGCCCCCAAGATTAATTTTAAGGACCTAGTTTTTCCTTCAAAGAGTAACAAAAGCTGGAAAGAATAAATACCTGCTTAAGAAACATAAACATGGGGGCGCCTGGGTGGTTCAGTCGGTTAAGCGTCTACCTTCGGCTCAGGTCATGGTCCTAGGGTCCTGGGATCGAGCCCTGCATCAGGCTCCCCGCTAAGAGGGGAGCCTGCTTTTCCCTCTCCCTCTGCCTGCCACGCCCCCAGCTTGTGCTCTCTCTCTCTCTGCCAAATAAATAAATAAAATCTTAAAAAAAAAGGAAAGAAAAAGAAACATGAAAATAGTTACTAGTGCTCTTAACAAGAACCCAGAGGCTACCCACGTAGTCCACCAAGGAATGTACTAAAAGCACCTGAATGTATTTCCAACATCCCACAACAGATGAATGTTAAAATTTCAACAATGTGTCTCCTTCCGAGCTGGCAAACTCAAAACCCACTGGTTACCAAATATTTTACTTGACGTACTGATATCTCTCCTCCGCTCTTTAAGAGCATCTTTCACTAAGAATGTTCCCATCCAGGTGCCATACCTAATGCAATGAATGGGTGGAGTGTGTACATGAGGGTCGGGGTGAGAGTAGAAAAAGTACAATTGAGACACCAAATCAGAAGCGGTATTATTCTAGAGTCAACTTCTCCACCATAAATTTTTTAAAACCTCAAATCCATCAAAATGCTCATATAACATTTTTCATCTTCAATATCAGGAGAGTACCAAAGAACAAGCCAATTACTTTCTGAAAAATTTATGAAAAAGTAAATCATAGAATTCCATTCAGTTTTAAACTACGTATAATATTTATGAGTCTACAAATTGCAAATGAAAAAATAAGAAAAAGGTAATAAAAGTGATTTGTTTCCAACTGGGAAACATGCATTAGAAAATTCGAATCTGTTCCTGCAGTCTTACTCACCAGGTTTTCTCCTGCGGGCCTGGACAGTTAGCGTTAACACAGATTATCAGATGAAGAATGCCTCCTAAGGTTTACATTTTCACAACTGACTAATTTTGACAGTTTTAGCTGATATCAAAGGACCTAACTCTTAGCCAGACCCAGAACAAATTGCATAAAGTGACCTAGGAATATGTATGTCCCTCGTCCAGTTCCAGTTGCCGCCATTTATAACATTCCCTTGACTCTAACTTGTCTTTTGGCTTGCACTGTTTCTCCAACATGCAAACAGCAGCAGGAGAGAAAGAGCTGATAAATAAAACATCCAAGAATATTATAATTTCTAAGTGTTGACAGAAAACTCATCTGAATGCTATAGTGGGCATGATTTTAAAGTAATATTTGGTGTTTGGAAACATGAACAAGTATTCTGTGGCATGTGATAGTATGTGAACTTAAGTTAACTGATTACTTAAAACTTTTCAGAAGCATAAATTCATATATCAAAAATATGTGTCTACCCTTAGCAAAGAGAACAACAGGAATTGTTCCAAAATCCAGGGTAAAAGTTAAGGGCTATATCTGGATAAGATGACATCTTCATGAGTAACAGAAAAATTCAGGTCAGTTTGGGGCATCTGGATGATTCTAAAACAAGAAAGCTGATTCTCAGACAGTCCTCAGGTAGGAAACACCAAAATTGCCATCTCTTTTAATCTCAGTACTATCCATTTCAAACACTTTTTTTTTTTCCTTAAAGTTACTTGCTGACTAGAATGTTGGTATTTGATAAGTTATAGAAATAAGCATAGATGGGGGCAATAATCCCCCAAAACACATATTTTTGGAATGCTGACAACAAATAATCAACTCTTTTAGATAAAAATCTGCTTCAAAAAAGATGTGAATACATTTTGAATTTTTCCAAAAAACTGATTTCTAGCCACAATCTAAAAACCAATTGTAAAGATGAAAAAGTCCCATAGAAAAACGTTGAAAAGAACGTTACATCTTCCTGCTTCCCCAGGATAATGTCATATTAATTTAGCACAGGAAAACAGGTGAATATATACATTTTTTACATTTTACCCTTTTACAATCTATCCTTAAGCCTGCAGTAGTAATTAATGACCATCATGATCTGGAACACCGACACCAGTTTTAATTAATATGGGAACGTCTCCATATTATTTTTATCAAGAATAAAAATGTTTGGGGCGCGGGGCGCCCGGGTGGTTCAGTCGTTAAGTGTCTGCCTTCAGCTCAGGTCACGATCCCAGGGTCCTGGGATCGAGCCCCACATCGGGCTCCTTGCTCTGCAGGAAGCCTGCTTCTCCCTCTCCCACTCCCCCTGCTTGTGTTCCCTCTCTGGTTGTCTTTCTCTCTGTCAAATAAATAAAATCTTTAATTAAAAAAAAATGTTCGGGGCGCCTGGGTGGCTCAGTCGTTAAGCGGCTGCCTTGGTCTCAGGTCATGATCCCAGGGTCTTGGGATCGAGCCCCGCGTCAGGCTCCCTGCTTGTGGGGGGAGCCTGCTTCTCCTTCTCCCTCTGCTGCTGCTCCCCCTGCTTGTGCTCTGTCCCTCTCTCTCTCTCTGTCAAATAAATAAATAAATAAAATCTTAAAAAGAGAAGAATAAAAACATTAGACTATAGGCCGAGCCAAGCCCACTAGTCTCCCCATTCCCATACAGAATGTTCTGGTAGGCACTGAGGACTAAAACAGGACTTGTTTATGTGTTTTAGAAAGTCTGACTATACTGAGATGTCAAATACGCAGTCACTAGCAAATTTAGCTCCTCTCTGGGGCCTCCACTGATTTCTTCTACCCACCCACACCCTTTCCCTCAAACCTCTTTACGTGTTTTCCATATTCTTGTCTCTTAGGTTTGCATGCCCTTTTGTTCAGTGAGTCTAGACAGATGTTGCTTCCATATCTGGCTTGCCCTCTCTCGCAGTCATACAATTAGGATCAGCACTTTTTCCTGTTTCGTTTTTATTTTTTTCCTGAGAAGCAGTTTGCCCCTTTATACTTTCAGCCTCTATAAGGAAACACCCACACTGCACCCCAGTTTGTCATGACCACTCAGACCAAATCCTGACCCCAAAAGAAAAATGAAATTGTGTGTTTTATATAAGGTGAGAGGCCAGTGGGTTAAGAGAAAGAACCCTGGAAGTTCAAGGCTTCATTTGTGAATTTTATGGCTTAGACATTTTAAGAAATCATCTAGATTTTCTTGAAAAGTAAATATGAGGGGTGCCTGGCTGGCTCAGTCGGTGGAGCACGTGACTCTTGATCTCCTTGGGGTTGTGAGTTCCAGCCCCACGTTGGGTGGAGCGATTACTTAAAAATAAAATCTTTAAAATAAATAAATAAATACGAAACCAGAAGAACCTTAACTACGTGGTTAAGGTGGTACCCTCCTATATAGACTTAAAACTTCTAATCTTGTTTTTTAGGAAATGCTTTAAAATTCCTTACAATATGAATAATAGAAATCCAACCAGCAGTAAAAAGGTCCAAATTGTAGAGAAAAGAAAAAAGATTGTAATTCTACTGAAAAAGGAGCCCTACTTCCTGTGAAGAAAGGTGCAAGGTGTCCAGCCCTGACTCAGCACAGATGGGGCAATAATAGCTTCCATCGAATTCTTCTGCTGCAGGATTATCCATTTCATTAAGGATTTAGATTCAGAGAGAAAGCTGTGCATTTTTGCTCATTCTTATTCTCACAATAATAATATCCTTTCCTTGAGCTAGTCAATTTTATCTAAAGTTCTCTATGGCTAAGACTGCTAGAAGCTATAGTACCCAGCAGAATCTTTTATATGTTGCAAAATAATGACCAAGGAATATCATTCTTTGTGTTGCAACCTCAAAGATCTCCCCTTTTCTATCTCATTTTTATTTAAATTATAGGACAGAAAAAAAAATGTTGAATTTCTCTGTTATCCCTAGTCTGTGACCCATGTCAGATTGCTTTTATCTCAACGAAGACTGTTTCCACAACACATATTTTTAACATAAAATTTTACATAACGCAGCATGAATGACTATTCATGATAAAACTTCAAAAAAAAAAAAAAAAAAACCCAACCCCACAACCCGTTGATGTTGTTGCACTCATTACTTGAGCATCCTCTGTGTAAAACCATAGAGTTATTTCCAATACTTGCTTGAATAGATCATTTCTCTTGTGAAGGACCCACTAATAGAGTCAAATAGAGTCAGCAGGGTATGTGCATACAGGGAAAAATGAATCTATGCCTGTCTTTATTATGATAATGGTATACTTTTCTCTCAAGAAATTAAAGCTCACTGGATCCATCCCCTAACCCTCTTGTGATGGTGTTAGGAAATGTTTTCCCCCTTTAGTGATCAAGATGATAGTGTTTGTGAAAGCTCTTTGTAAGCTATAAAGTAGTGTTCATGTATGAATTAGTATCTTGTTGGCTTATGCATATTTGCATCTGAGGTTAAAATGAGACACCTAGAGGTTGTTCTAGTTTGGTTCCCCCAAATCAGGCCCTGAGACTAAGATTTAGGTGCAATGAGTAAACTGGGGAGGTGATCCCAGGAAGCATAAGCAAGGGAGTGGGGACTGTTAGGCGAGGGAGGAAGTCACCGAAAGGGGTGAGTTATGAGTCATTCTAACCACGTGCAAATGAAGCTCAGGGGAACCAAGCAGCCTCTGAACCCTAGGTATTTCACCTGGCGAAATACCTAGGGTTCCTCATTGGATAAGGGCTGTCCCAGGGGATAATAAATCCCTGGCACTTCCCAGACGGCTGTGCCGGGCCTGAGCCAGTTCCAGAGGTGCTAGAGAAAGCTGTCAGGCAGAGAAGCAGAGAAACATGGGTTGCTGCCTGAGGTGAGGAGCCGTCAGTGTGTACAAGCCTGTCTTCCCCAGGAGCTGCAGGTGAACCCAGGGTGGGCCGAGGGCATACGGGGCAGGGCGTTTGTGGTGTGTGCTGAGAAGCCAACCGTCGCATGCAGGCTCAGAAACAAAGTCAAGAGCAGGCTTCTGGGATCTGATTTGTTATGTTGGTCCCAGGTCTGTCATAAACACTTCGCATGAGTGAAGCATCCTAGGCGAAATTACTCTGGGTTTCCTTTGATACCGTGTATTGGTGCCACTATTAGCTATTTTTAGATGTTGAGATTGAAGTGCTGTCCAGCCTCTCCTATGTTTCATGAAATTTAGTGATATGGTTTGGGAGGCAAGCATATTCTAGTACAATTTGTTCTAACCCTGGGTTTTCATGAGACTCATCCAAGGAGCTTTGAAGGAAAATGCTGAGGCCTGGGCCCCACCCTTTTAAAATAAGGCTGTCTAGGAGTGGTGCCCAAGGCGTGTGTGTGTGTGTGTGTGTGTGTGTGTGTGTGTGTGTGTTTTAACTCTCCAGATGATTTTCATTACAGCCAACATTGAAATCACTGGGTAATGAAGAAAACAGCTTTGGAAAAACTTTGAAATCAGATGGCCTTGGGTGCAGATTTCTACCTCTTCGCTAAGCAGCTGCATAACTCTCGATGAGTAACCCACCTTCTCTAGGCTCTTTTCCTCATTTGTAAAACAGGGAAACTAGATCTATCTCACAGACTTCTTTGAGAATTAAATGGATGCCAAAAAAAAAAAAAAAAAAGTCTACTCTCTTGCCAGTACATGGTTGGTACTTAGTAAGTCAGTTCTCACCTTCCCAGTATCCTCTGACTTGGCTCTGCAAAGTGCTACTGTGACTCCATACATTGGAAAATGAAAAGTAAGTTTTCGTATGTAGGTAGAGAGGGTGGAAAGCTGTGAGAACAAATGGAGGAGGGCAGGCTAAGATTGTTACACTGTCAGAAGGTAGGGAAAAAGAATGTAACAACCGAACAAACGACTGGCTGAAAATGGAAACAAAATCACTAACGGGGCTAAAATACAGTTATGCAAAGGCTTTGTTTGGAACAGACAGGGGATGGCCTGAGAGCCAGTCTCTGCCGGGCAGAAGTGAATACTGTGGGGTCAGGCCTCGTGGAACTTCTGTACGGAGTTGAAGTCTCAAGTGCATATACCTCCAAGTACAGGGAAAATATTTACGAGGGAGCCTTTACAACACCCTTGGTTAGGCAAAGTACTCTCCACTGGGTTTCTTAGGCTACCTTTAAATTAGCATTTGATATTACTTTCAAAGGAAGTATTTATGAAGTGATTAGAAGCCTGTGTGTTTCTCTTGGGCAGGGCTGTTGTTCACTCATCAACAATACCTGGTTCGGAATGGAAGTGCATCAAACTAAGTCCAAACAGAGACCTGGGGTCAGTGTGGCAGACTTTGCGATTGCTTCTCCCAACAAGTGGCAGCCTTGATCCCTTCCCCCTTTTGTTTCAGGAGTGCTGAGTTTGTCCAATTAGAGAAGAGTCTAATGTCAGGAGAGACAAAACCTGCACGCATTTTGCTTCCGTAAGGAAGGCCTGTCTTAAAATGGTTACGGTATGACATAGGAAGGCAGAGCAAAGAATCACAAATAAATGGAGCCTGGGGCCCTTACTACTGGAGCTTATCAGTTATGTGGGCCAGTTCTGTCGGAGTTAGGTTTTCTGTGCCTTGCAAGTCAGAGTCTCTAAGTGGCTATGGTTGTTACTGAGAAAGGGAGACTCACCTACACGGTCCCGCTCAGCCACGTAAGAATGGGCCTTGGACCCGGAACACTTCCTTACTGAGGGATAAAGAGCCCACACAGCCTGTGCTGGGCTGACTGTCTTGTGTGGGAGTACCTTTCCCTGTTTCATGCTCAATGAATGTTCCTTCACTCTGCTTAAACCTGTATGTCAGTGGCCCACAGGCACATATCTCGCTTTCAGTATTTCAGACTCCACGTGGAGTGATCAGAGTTCTGCTGTGACACGAGAGGGGTGTGCATAGGCCAGTTGCCCTGCATTGGCTGCCCAGGGGACCCGCTGGCCATGGGGGACCAACCGCCACTATCAAAGCTGGTCTTGCTCTGTGTTTTCTCTGTGTAAGTCGAAGATCGTTCCATTTAGTGCTTGACCATGTTGTGTTCTCCTTGGCAACGCCAGTACCATCGTGCAATGGGCAGAAGTGTTTAGAGTCTTCGGGTAGCTAGCTGGTGTGCGGTGTTCTGCTCCCCTGGGATTGATAGATTGACAGCTGGTGCACGGTGTTCTGCTTGACAGTGATATATACTCATATTTTGCACAAAAGTATAGTGAGTGCCTTATCTTTAGATAAGCAGAATGGTGACTAAATTCCTTAGCATCGGTAGTTTTATTAGTTGGAACTTTTCAAAACAGATGATAAAGCAAACAAAAAGGACTTTAGATAAAAAGGGATCTATTAGAAGGATCTTGGGAGAATTCATTGCCCTGTTTTCTCAGTGGGACAGTGATGTGGTTGGTGGAAAGATGCCCATAGACAGAATTAAAGGAATGTGTTTTCTCTGATGTCAAAAGACACAGAAACTTAGCTTCAGGCAACTTAGCTTCATCTTCTGCAGGAGATGATGCAGCTGGCATCCTTGGTTCCTCCAAGATCCCTTTAAGGCCAGTGGGCACAGAGTGATGATTTTACTGGGTTGGGGAAACTCTCACCTGCCTCTTCTCTTGAGGTCTTTTTACTCTCTTAGCCCCTTTCAATCATACCGGAGAGCCTGGCTGCCTGCTTGCCTCCTTGCCAGATATAAGAAATGGACACAAAACAAGTCCCCATTTGCCATGAGCCTGGTTGACAGTAAATGTTGATTTACCACAAGTTTCTGGTTCTGAGACTTCAGACCTGCTTGAGGTCCATTCCATACTTCTAGAATAGGGATCAGAACCAACAAACCAGTCTTGGGGAAGCAAGAACCAGGGTGGCCCTGAGAACCTCAGGGTAAGATGGGGATGCTCCCTCTCCTCAAGACTGCCTCCCTCCCTGCCTCTGCCTCTCTATGCAGGTGTCAACCAGGATGTTGAAACCCTGCTTGATGGCTGCTCCAGGGCTCACATCCTTCCAACACAGATACCTGGTAAGAAACAGTTCCCTTCCCTTAGGGCTGTTTTGGAAATGTCCAAAGCCAGCTTGGGTCAGGTACCCTCTCCTATGAATCAGGTTGTCTTAGCTCAGGCAGCTATCACAGAATATCATAGCCTTGGTGGCTAGAGCAACCAACACTTATTTCTCACATGGGCCAGCTTGGTTGGGTTCAGGTGAGAGCCCTCTTGCTGGTTTCTAGATGGCCACCTTCTTGCTGTGTCCTCCCTCTGGCAGAGTGCAGGGAGAGGAAGCAAGCTTGGTCCTGTCTCTTAGGAGGGCACTAATCCCGCTCATGCAGCTCTGCCCCTGAATTACTTCCCAGTGATCCCACCTCCTCATACCCTCACATTGGGGGCTGGGATCTCAACACATAAATTTTGTGGGGGCACAAAATTCAGTCTATAACGTGGGTTGCAGGGGGGGTGATGGGAGCTGGGAGGAGGGTATTGTGATTAGCTGCGCCATTAAAACCACACAGTCAGAGCAGGGAAGACAGTCCCCCAGAAGAAAGAATGGGTTGTCATCGGAAGGCGGTGGCGTGGCCACATAAAATAAGTAGATCCCACCACAACAGCAAATAATAAGCCTTCAAAATCCAAATAACCTTCACCGCTAATGCCATGACCCTGTTCAGGAAGAGGTATCATCCCTGAGAGCCTCGTTTCTTAAAGAATGGTGCCCAGCAGAGTTGTTTTTCTAGTCTTGTTCAGTCCTGACAAATATTACTCTGCTCCTGTCCCTTCAAGGAAACGCTTAGGAGTAGAGGGTGACCGTACAGTTCCATTTCTCTAAAATATCTAGAATCGGCAAAATCCTGGAGACAGAAGGTAGATTGGCAGTTGCCAGGGGCTGGGGGGACGTGGGGGTGATAGCTGAAGGATATGGAGTTTCTTTCTAAGGTGATGCAGATATTCCGAAGTTATGCTGATGGTTGCACGACTTCGTCGATATACTAAAACCCATTGGATCGTACACTTTAAATGGATGAATTGTATGGTATGTGAATTGTATCTCAATATTGCTGTTTAAAAAAGAAAAGAAAAGAAAAAAAAGAACAGAGGGCTGAATGGTTTCCTTGGAAAGAAGCTTAGAAATTGGCAAAATAAGAAGAGCAGATGGACATCCCTTCAGCAAACCAGACCTGCAACTGAAGACAGTGGGTGGGGACAAGGTCATTTTTTAACTCAGAACTATTCCAGGTGTGGGCTCCCCACCAGTGGCTGCATCTCCTGGGAGCTCGATAGAAGTGTAAATTCTTGGGTCCTACCCCGAACTACCAAATAAGAATCCCTGGAGATCACTAAAGTTGAGGAAGCATGAATTTAATTCATTGTCGCTTTTAATAAACAGGAACTCCTTCCCTAACAGTGTGCAAAGTGCTGCCAACAGTGCTTCCCGAACTGCAGGTCAAACAAGATATAAAAGCAGCAATAACACGCTTAAGGAAAAAAAAAAATGTCACTTGGGGGCACCTGGCTGGCTCAGTTGGAAGAGCATGAGACCCTTAATCTCTGGGTCGTGAGTTCAAACCCCACGTTGGGTGTAAAGATTACTTAAGTAAATAAATAAGTTGAAACTTAAAAAAAAAAGTTACTTAGACAAAAGAACCTTAATTCTGTGCTTTGCAGATAACGATATCAACATAGCAGGGCTTATTAACAACCAGTGGTTACTTGCAATGAAGGTAGTTTATTTGCTGGAAGCTGCTGAAGCAGTTAAGCAGACTGATGTGCCTTGAAGCTGCAAGTATTTTCTCCATGACATGCTGGAAAGATACCTCTATCATTTTTCTCCACCACAGATGCTGAAATTGGTGTGAATGCAATGAAAGCTGAGATGCAGGTGGAAATTCAGAGATAATTTTGTCATCTTGAAAGCCAATTACTTGCTCCAATGCCACATTTCCAGAACCAAGGTTTGAGGACAAATTTATCTCCCGTAATCATGTGAAGTAATATAAGTGCTGCACACTTATTAGAAATAAAAAGCCAGAGCAAGAAAAACAATCTGAAGGTTGCTCCTGAAAACATTCAGAAATTATCTTCTTTAAGCCCTGCCCAAGAGCTTGGTTGGTGAGCCCTCGTCAGTGAAATGGTACTGTCACCATCCACCTAACCTTTAACTCTAGGAGGTGAATTTTGACCTGGGTCAGTTACTATTAGGAAGGAAACTTAGATGGGTGGCAACATCCCCGGAAGCAGAAATCCACGTGCTGGCCGAAAACACCGTGCACCTGCTCTGACTTCACTTGAAAGTCAATGTCCGTCTGGTACAAAATTGCCAGTGTGTGGTACAAGGGTTGAAAATGTCACACTTCAAATAGTGACAGCTGTAACTTTTCCTAATAAAATTGTAATATTTTGGAATGAAATTTTATATATGGAAGTTCATTCTAGGATAAAATACAGTTGGCCCTTGAACAAAACGAGGGTTAGGGTCCCCACCCCATTTGCAGTTGAAAATCCATGTATAACTTTTGACTCCCCCCAAACTTAACTACTAACAGCCTACTTTTGATCTGAAGTCTTACCGAGATAACATGAAGTAAATTAACATATATTTTGTATGTTATATGTATTATGTGCTATCTTCTTCAATACCTAACCTTTTCTTTCTCTTTCTTTCTTTCTTTCTTTCTTTCTTTCTTTCTTTCTTTCTTTCTTTCTTTCTTTCTTTCTTTCTTTCTTTCTTTCTTTCTTTCTTTCTTTCTTTCTTTCTTCTTTCTTTCTTTCTTTCTTTCTTTCTTTCTTTCTTTTCTCTTCTTTCTCTTTCTTCTTCTTTCTTTCTTTCTTTCTTTCTTTCTTTCTTCTTCTTTTGGTATTTCTAGGCTCTGCATTTTGTCTGCAAGTTTTTTTCAAATTGTGGCAAATCTCCAAAACCTTTCCAATATTTACAGAACCAAATCTGCATATACGTGAACCCACGCAGTTCAAAGCTGTGTTGTTCAAGAGTCAACTGTATTTGTTTCTGGCCTTGGCTCAAGCCACTGGGCACTTGGCTAAAATGTGTATTTTGTGCACCCCTGGATTACAGTGGGCAAACCTTACAATTAACTTTGCATATCTAGATCTTGAAAACAATTTCTTGGCCTCCTCTGCAGCTCCACATCACCTTGTGTCCCTGTGCAGTCCTCCCTCTCTTCTTTCCCTTCTCTGTTTTGTCCCTCTCAGGAGCCAAACACAGATTCCTTCCATTTTCTTAAGGGAGAAGTTTGGCCCTCTCTCACTTGTACCTCCAGGTTTAGTGAGGGCCTTTCTTCACAGAGCTAAGGCCTTTTAGGAAATACTGGAACCTAGAGCAGCTCCTTCCCCAGACTCTTACAGAGACAAATGTATATATTAGCAGATATATGCAATATAGTTTATATACAATTATGTATAATTTACATGATATATATGCAAACCATAGATGATACCAAGTATTCAACTAAAAAAAAAAGTCCAATGAATGGAAATAAGGGGTGCATGGGAATTCTTTATACCACCTTTACAGTTTTTCTGTAAATCTAAATTTACTCCAAAGTAAGAAAAAAAAATTAATGGATGGAAGAGTAATATGTCAGAAACTAAAACAATCCTGCCAGCAAGACCCCTCTCTGTACTAATGTACAAAAGAGAGAAAACACATGATGCAAATAGTCCATGCAAGAGACTATGAAATTAGAATGAAATCCCACATACTTTATAGAGCAAAGCAGAAAGAAAAACAATGACTTCTCCTATCTCCTGAGGAGACAAAGGTCTTAGCCTTTTGAAGGCCTCCTGTACCTCTCTTAAGAGACCCTTTAGCTGATTCCAGAGGTACACACATTTACATATCTCGAGGCTATTTGGCCCTCAACCTTAGAGATAGCTACATTGTCAAAATTGGAGACTGGAGAGATTTATCTCTATTCTAAAGGTCCGAGTAAGGACTCCGATTCATGATGTCACTATGTCTTAGGTGTCTTAGGAAACATTGTAAGAGAAGGGTTGGGGGTGGGGAGAGAGCGGTCTCTTTGCCCTCTGTAAACAGAGAAATGATTTTTATTTACTCTCACAATACCTAGTGCGGAAGACGTGCATCAAAGAGAATATTCTGCTGGTGAGGATGTGAATTGGTAAACCCCTTTGGAAAATGATTTGGCATCATCTAGAAAAATGAAGGTGCACATGCCTTACTGGTATACTCTAAAGAAACTCTGGTCTGTGTGCACCAGGAGACATTAAAAAATGTCCACCACAGCGGTATTCAAAATAGCAGTAAACTGGAAACAACCTGAGAGTCCATTGACAGAATAATGAGTAAATGGTAATATATTCACACAATAGGATACTGTAGAGCAGTGATCATGATTGAACTAGAAGTCACCTAGCGAGATGGCTGAATCTCACAAATATACTAATGAGTAAAGGAAGTCACAGAATACAGACTATAGAGTATGAACACACACAGCATTCAGAAGCAAGCAACTCTAAACAGATATTCTCTAGGGATACATATAAATGTTGTAAAACTATTAAGAAAAGCAAGGGAATAAAACAATTGACAAAATTTAACATAGTGGTTACCGCTGGGGGCAAAAGGGGTGTGATAAGGACCTTGAAACATCGGTAGCGTTATTTCTTAGATTGAGTGGTGCGTTACATAGATATTTGCTTTATTATTCTGCAAACTGATATAGGTAATACAGTCTTTTTTTTATTGCTCTAGAACAACAGTTCTCAAATACTTTTTTCTTTAAATTTTTTTATTGTTATGGTAATCACCATACATTACATCATTAGTTCTTGATGTAGTGTTCCATGATTCATTGTTTGTGCATAACACCCAGTGCTCCACGCGGAACGTGCCCTCCTCAATACCCACCACCAGGCTAACCCATCCCCCCAGCCCCCTCCCCTCTAGAACCCTCAGTGTGTTTTTCAGAGTCCATCGTCTCTCATGCTTCATCTCCCCCTCCGATTCCCCCCCTTCATTCTTCCCCTCCTGCTATCTTCTTTTTTTTTCTTTTTACGTTTTTCCTTAACATATATTGCATTATTTGTTACAGAGGTACAGATCTGTGATTCAACAGCACAACAGTGTTTCTTTACGCTGCTTTACCATAATTCATGCAACCAATTGTTTCATATCTAGATTTCTTTCCTTTTGTAAATAAAACTATAGTGAAGTGCACGACAATGAAATCTTTGATCAAATTTTTACCTCTCACCTTAGGATAAATATGGAAACAATGGGCCTATTTGTGGACATTAACACATATTTTAATTTTAATGTATTTTCCTTTTTTACATTTCCTTCTTTGTTTCTTTGTTTTTTTCTTTAAATTTTTTATTGTTATGTTAATCACCATACATTACATCATTAGTTTTTGATGTAGTGTTCCATGACTCATTGTTTGTGCATAACACCCAGTGCTCTACGCAGAATGTGCCCCTTTAATACCCATCACCAGGCTAACCCATCCCCCCACGCCCCTCCCTTCTAGAACCCTCAGTTTGTTTTTCAGAGTCCATCATCTCTCATGGTTCATCTCCCCCTCCGATTTGGTAATACAGTCTTTTAAAAATATGAAGTAACTCAAGGTAGATAGTTTTGTCTTAATGGCAGGTAGAGATAGTAAAAGCTCAGGGAGAGATTAGTGCTGGCAGGATTTCCAGAGCAGAACCCCTCAGGCGGAGCTGAGACTTCACTTGGCCCTTTGAAGGGAGGAATCACATAATTTTTCAAACCTGGTATGAATATGAGAGTTTATTGGCCCTGCCCCCTCCTTTTGCAGATGAAGAAATTGAAATCTAGGGAAGTACCTTTCTTAAAATTTGTTATTTTTTAAAGATTTTTTATTTTTTAAAGTAATTTCTACACCCAACATGGGGTTTCACACTCACAACCCTGAGGTCAAGAGTCGCACGCACCACCAACTGAGCCAGCCAGGAGCCCCAGGAAGTACCTTTAAAAAAAAAAAAAAAGGCTTTAAAAAATGCTTAATATATTCTCCACATTGTCAGACCAATTGCAAGGTGGAAAATTGGAGTGAAAAGCTCTTTTCCAAAGAGCTTTTTATTTTTTTAAAATTTTTAAAGAGTTTTTTAAATTTATTTAATTGACAGAAAGAGAGACAGAGTGAAAGGGAACACAAGCAGGGGGAATGGGAGAGGGAGAAGCAGGCTTCCAGCCGAGCAGGGAGCCCGATGCGGGGCTCGATCCCAGGACCCCGGGATCATGACCTGAGCCGAAGGCAGACGCTTAACGACTGAGCCACCCAGGCGCCCCTGAGAAGCGCCTTTTAGGTGTTGACCACTGTAACTCTGCGTATGTCAGGTTGCAGTTCTCTTTTTCTCGGTCTTTGTACCCCTCTCTGGTGAGTATATGCTCCTAGCCCTATTCAGGGGGCCCTGGGAGGGTCATTCAGCTATTAGTCGTCCAGCATGACAGGTAGCTACGAGCGGACAGGTAACATCAATCCTCGGCTTCCCCTCTTGCCCCAGGCGGGTGCTGCCTGGGACCTGTTAGATTCTATCTGGGGTAGTGACAGTACCAGATGAGCATCCTGTCCATGGTGCTCAGCTCAACACACCCAGAGAGTGCCAAGTGCTAGAAACAGTACGTATCATTCACTTCATTTTTTTAAAAAACATTTTATTCATTTATTTGACACAGAGAGAGAGAGCAGGCACTCAACCGCTTAACCGGTTAGCCAAAGGCAGACGCTCGACTGCTTAACTGCTTAACCGACTGAGCCACCCAGGTGCCCCTCACTTCATCTTTAAAGAGCTACCTCACTTTCATCGTACCACTCGCATAACTACTTGGGCACAGAATTATAATCTCCCCTCCCACACTGGAGGTTGGGCATTGTCAGGTTCCAACTCAGAGCCGCCTGGCTCCAAAGTATGTGCTGCTTTTATTTACTATAACCTACTGATTGTGTTATCTTTGCCACTCTATTTAATCCTGTTTTAATCCTGTCTTTCCCCTGACATGAGTTCGTAATTTATCTATTTATTTATAGTCACCTATTTATGATATTTGTACCTCACCGGAAATAAGGTTGCCAGATTAAATGCTATGCAATATTTGGGACAGGTTTATACTGAAAAATGATTTCAAGTTTACCTGAAATTCAAATTTAACTGGGCATCCTCTATTTTTAATTTGTTAAATTTGGCAACCCTAACCCAAAGCCTTTGAGAAGGTACTTTGTTATTTCCAGTGAGGCTTTCCTCTTCACTAGAGAAGGAAAAACACATGAGATAGGTTGGCCATTGAGTAAAGACCTTAACGAAGTCTTCTCAAGTCTTAACTGGGGATCATCGAGCTCCCCTCCCCCAACATTTGGCAATGTGTGGAAACATTTTTGGTTGTCCTAATTGGAGGGGGGCCTGCTGCTGGCATCTAGTGCATAGAGTCCAGGGATGCTGTTAAACTTCTTACAGTGCACAGGACCGCCCTCCCCCGCCAACAACAAAGAATTATTTTGTCCAAAATGCCAATAGTACCAACGCTGAGAAACCTTGCCATGAAGAATCACTCATCTAAGGTAGTATAAATCTGGGAAAATCATATATATTTATGGGGTTTTTTTAATCCCTTTAAGGCTACCAATATATTAACAAATAGGGCTTGGCCTTCTTTTATTTCCCAGAAAAATAGTGCCCAAACAATTTCTTTATCTGAACTAGTTAACTTATAATTATGGATGCTGGTGGCAGCAGAAGTAGACTCAGATTCTTATGTACTTTAGCATATATTAGAAAAACTTTCGATATTAGATTTGTACTCTTAATTATGCTTATTGAATAATGTTCTTGATTTGTACTAGGGGCAGGGTTAGAAATGAAGTGGTCTTGGGAAACAGTCTCAATATTAGGTTGAAATATGTGATGGTCAAAACTGGTTGAACATTGGCACTTTCACATGGTTCGACCTGATGTATGGTGTGCAGTAAGACTGCACAAAATGGGAATGCACTCTGATCCAACTCAGGCTTTGAGTCAGTTAGAGCTTTTTTTTTTTTTTAAGATTTTATTTATTTATTTGAGACAAAGAGAGAGAGAGAGAGTGAGCAAGCACAAGCAGGGAAGGGCAGGGGAAGGGAGAGGGAGAAGCAGATTCCCCGCTGAGCAGGGAGTCCCACGCAGAGCTCGATCTCAGGACCCCGTGGATCATGACCTGAGCCAAAGGCAGATGCCCAACCGAGCCACCACGCAGGCGCCCCTTTGCTTTACTTACTAATGGCACATGGGAAGCTTGTCTTTCCGCTTTTTGCTGTTTTCTGAAGCCCTCTTCTCCTTTATCTGCTTCCATGCTTTTCACTGGCGTCGGTCCGTATAGAACTTAGACCCCCAGGTGGACAAAATGTGCCCAAGGCTTGAACAGCAAGTAAATCAACCAGGAAAGAGAATTCTAACTTTAATTTGTAGTCTTCAAAATTTGGATCCAGATTTAGCTCAGGGCCCTGAAGTGAAGAAGGAATAGTACATTTTAAGTCTATTCCTTGTCAAGAGCCCCTAGCGATAAGGGGCATAAGAGAAATGCCAACTGCCCCTTGTTCAACATCCTTGAACATAAATATTAGCTGTATTTCTGTGTAATAGATTTAGAAAAAAAAAACTTATTTGTTTAAAAAAAAAAGACTAAGGACAACATATACTAAAATGATTTGAATTTCACAGATGATACCCTACTAATATTTTTAGTTTAGCACCATCTGTTTATCTGAAATTAAATTTCTGGCAAGTGGTCACGCCAGGAGAAGCTGTTTTTATTTTTGTGTGCAGCTGAAACACAGAATAATAAAAATCTGCTTGAGTTGAAGAAATATGTTCATAAAATGTTTCTTTTTAAATCTGAGTTGGCTGAGAAAATGACTTTTTAATCTAGTGGTAGCTGCTTTCATTTGGCTGGTTTTCAGCCTAGATAGTTTATGTTGGAGACAGATCATTTGTTTTATATTTGGATGCAGGATACCAAACGGTGCCTTTTGAGCTATGAGGAGGACCCAGATCTGCAAACGTCTGATTCTCCCCGTTCGCCTACCTTTCTGATTATTTCTTGTTTCTTTGACCGACACGAGTGGCATGCAGTAGGTCTGTAAATTAAAAGCCTAAGTGGCAAATTGCATACCACCCGGTTGCCCGAGTTATTTTTATTCGACTCTAAGAAAGTCGCATCCTACACATTAATTGGCTTTTGTTTACAGCAGGGGGAAATGATGGCTTGTGAAAATATGACTCAGTGGAAACCCTTCTCGTCACACTGGCTTGCAAATAGAATCCCTGCGCTCCCTTTGGGTACTATGGGTGATTCCACTGGGAGCCCGCTTCTTCCCAACAGAGTGTTAATTAAAGAAAGCCACCTCTTGGCACCTCTCTTGCTCCAGCTACACTTCAGAATCCTCCAGCGGCCTCTTTAATCAGCAACATGTGTTCAGTGTCTAGTTTTGGTGTGAGGCGCTGCAGCTACCACCCTGATTTCAAAGGCAGCGGCAAGGACAGGGGTGCTTTTACTGCTTTCCTTCTAAGTCAGGGCACGTAAGCGGACGTTAGAGACACCGTTACTATCTGCCGTTGACTTGCAATAAGCGAAACTTCCTGAGAGAAGCATAAATTGCATGGAAGAGACGGATCTGGCCTGTCTGCCTTTTTGTCCCAGCACTTTGTACACAGGTTTCATTATGTTTATCTAATAAACCCGCTTGTCCTACTGGGCAGTGTTAAGTTAATTTTTTGTACCAGTTTCTCTTAGTACTGAAAAGACAATGCATTATTTTGAAATGTAGAGGCTGGTCTTCAGGGATAAACTCATTACTCAGAAAAGTGAAGGGCATTTTAAAGAAAGCTGATGTATGGGTCAGTTCGGGCTGTCGTAACAAAACACCACAGACTGGGGGGCTTAAATAATAGAAATTTATTTCTCACAGTTCTGGAGGCTGGGAGGAAGTCCAAGATCAAGGTGCTGGATCCCAGTGAGCGCTCTCTTTCCTGGCTTCCAGATGGTAGCCTTCTTGCTGTGTCCTCGCACAGGGCAGACTGTAGGGGGCTGGGGGGGTGGGGGGGCAGAGTTAGCTTCCTCTTCTTCTAAGGCCACAGTCCTATCAGATTAGAGCGCCACCCTCAGGACCTCATTTAACCTTAACCACCTCCTAAAAGCCCTGTCTACAAATAAAGTCACTTTGGGGGCTAGGGATTCAACATATGAATTTGGCAGCGGGGGGAGGACACAATCCAGTACACAGCAATTGGACTGGACTAAAAAAGACACTTTATAATATTAGGGCTCTCAAATTATTGTGAAAAAACTAAAAAAACATTTGGTATTAATATTAGTCCCTCTTAGTTTCATGTTTCAAAAACTCAATCAGTTTTTAGAGTTTTGTTTAAAATTGGAAAAGGTGCCAAAGCAACCTATGGAATAATATTAAAAGTCAGGATAGTCATTCCAGGGGCCAGGGAGGCTAGAGTGACTCAGAGGGGCACCAAAGGGGCTTCTGGGATCCTGCAGTGCTCCGTTTCCTGTTTGGGTGCTGATCCAAAGGATGTGATCAGTTTGTGAGCATTTGCTGAGCTGTTCATACATAATCTGTGCACTTTACTCCATGTGTGTGATAGGTCGATCAAAAGTTAAAACACAAAAGAAACATGTGAGTGATGCGTTTAATACCAGAAATAAACTACACCATTGTCCCACTGTGTCCCCACCTAGACAGTGAACAGGCCGCTCCTCCTTTGTCTTCTCTACTTCAAAAAAGCACTAGAGGAGCACCCGGGTGGCTAAGTCGTTAGGCGTCTGCCTTCAGCGCGGGTCATGATCCCAGGCTCCTGGGATCGAGCCCCGCAACGACGGGCTCCCTGCTCGGCGGGAAGCCTGCTTCTCCCTCTCCCACTCCCCCTGCTTGTGTTCCCTCTCTCTCTGTCAAATAAATAAATAAAATCTTTAAAAAAAAAAAAACAAAACAAAACCCAAAAAGGCACTAGAGATTAAAACTGAATGGGTTGGTGCATACGAAGAAGACTAGGCTTGTGTACGGTTGGGTATGATATGATCTTCCCACAGGCACAAGCGGAACTGCAGACACTGAAAATTTCTGGCTGACATTGCTTGATGCTGTTTTTCTCCGCCTGGTAGCTCAGCAGCTGGAGGCTAAAAAGCCAGGTTTCCAGGGACAGGAGGAAGGCTTTCTGAGTAAGAGGCAATGTGGACTACAGATGAGGGTTATAGCCGGAGTCCTCTCGAGAGTGGTGGCAGTTTTAAATGGGTCATCCACAGACACTGCCATGGTGTTCCAGGAGGTTCCGGCCACCCTAGGAAGAGGCTTTGAATCTGTGCAAGTGTCCAAGCTGGTTTTTCTAGATGATGTGTGGAGCTAAAGGGTCAAGTGATAGGTTGTGAGCCTGGATGTCAGTGTCCCTAGAGGCTTCACACTCACACACCCTAGGTGAAACTTGTCTTCGTAAATACAATTTGCAGTTAAGGAGCTTGCTCTGTAACCTTTTAGACCAGCCAATGTCTGCCTCGTAGAGACCTTCCAACTTTACAAATAGATTACTGCCTGATTTCCAGAACACCAGGCCTGTGTTCTATTGTTCCAGGCTTTCACATTCAGTATTTTATTGTTTCACATTGTGCTTTAACTTCCTACAGAACATTAACACCAGTGGCCACTTGAATGTTTTCAAAACCATTTACGTTTGTGGAGCTCCCTGTGCCACACAGGCTAATGGAAATTTCATTGTTCCAGGAGCGCTGGCTCTGTCAACAATTCCCTTGGTGTTCTTGTATTGTCTGTCATGTATAAGACAAGCACACTTACCTCTAACTTCCTTTCTATAATTGTTTAGATGTAATTTAAAAATAACTGCATAAAATGCTTTTACAGTACATTTTGGAGCTCTCAGTTGTTATTTCCCTGTGGAAATGTTTCCTTTGGAAAGAAACGATTTCTAAGTTGTTGAGGAACGGCTTCTCAGCCTTTCGGTGAAGATCAAGTGAAGTCGTTGAGGTTGTTGAAGAGCCCTGATTTGGTGTTTGTGGGTTGTGTGTGGGTGTACTGGCAACAGGCCTATGTCTTGGTGCTTTCCTAAGAGACTCTAGATATTCCTGATCGCTTTAATCTCTAGCTGTTGGTAAGTTTCCAAACGTTTAGGGCCTGAGCTCTCTTTTCTTCACCACTACCCAACCCTTGACACTCAAAGTGTCCTTGGACCCCCAGCATTGGACTACCCAGGAGCTCATTAGAAGTGCAGAATCTCGGGCCCCTCCTTAGCTACAGTAGGTAATAGCATCATTTGCATTTTCACAAGATCTTCCCAGTGAGTCCTACACACATGCAAATGCAACAGCACGTAGGCAAGGGCAGGAATTGAGAGATCCCTCTTCTCAAAACATCTCCTACTGGGCCAGGACTGCTATTATTTAGGATGAATTTCTCTAGTTTGTGCCGCTTGTTATGAAATATGCCTGGCCTGCGTAACTCAGTCATTTTCAGTTCAAAGACTTCATGTGAATTCATCCACTCGGGCCTTTCCAACTCGACAGATGGCAGAGAGCAGGTTGACTGAGGAGTGAAGGTGGGAGGAAGGAAGTGGAGTAGAAGATGCAGCGCCTTTAGTGTAAGAAAGTAGGCAGACCCCCATGACTGCGGCAACCTAGAGTAGCGCTGCGGGGCTGGGCAGGAAGGAGCAAAGTCACAATGACACTGGTCACAATAACAGTAAATCACTGTTGCTGCAGGGATTCCTAAGCCCGTGTGGCAGTAAGAGCCACCTCAGGGAGGAGGGGGCGCTTCGAGTGCCCAGAGGCAGGGAATTAGGGAATGTTCACCCTGGTCTATGGTTTATTCACCCTGGGCTTAGGACATCTGAATCTCTAGGGGGAAAATATCTGTATTTTTATTTTATTTTATTTTATTTTATTTTATTTTATTTATTTTATTTTATTTTTAAAGATTTTATTTATTTGAGAGAGAGAATGTGAGAAAGAGAGAGAGAGCACATGAGAGGGGATAGGGTCAGAGGGAGAAGCAGACTCCCCGCTGAGGAGGGAGCCCGACGCGGGACTCGATCCCGGGACTCCAGGATCATCTGTATTTTTAGCAAGTGCCTCAGATATTCACATCCACAGGCATGACTGAGTGATCGGTGAGCCTGGATCCTGGGCCTGGTACTCTATAAATATTCTTTCCAGAGCCTACAGTAAGCCTACAAAATTGTCTGACCTGTTACTAACTGCCTTTGTAAGGGAGAAGTTCAGGAGCTTGCCCGGAGTCACCGAGGCAGTAGGCAGCGCAGGGAGGATTCCATCCCGGATCTGTGGATCTGTCGGACTCCAAAACCTTTGCTCTGGGGCGCCTGGGTGGCTCAGTTGGTTAAACATCTGCCTTCGGCTCAGGTCATGATCCTGGAGTCCCGGGATCGAGTCCCGCATCGGGCTCCCTGCTCAGCGGGGACCCTGCTTCTCCTCCTCCCTCTGCCTGCTGCTCTGCCTCCTTGTGCTCTCCATCTCTCTGTCAAATAAATAAATAAAATATTTTAAAAAACACACCAAAAACTAATGATGTAATATATGGTGATTAACATAACAATAAAAAATTAAAAAAAATCTTTTAAAAAACAAACAAAAACAAAACAAAACAAAGCCTTTGTTCTCTTTACTCTCTCATACCTTAACTTTTGTAGGGGAGAAAAAATGTTCCCTTTCTTTCCTTCCAGATTCTTTGGCCGGCCTAATAATTCAATCGACATGAGACAGATTAACAGGAGAAAACCAAATTTAATTATGATTGTATGGAAGCTCAAAGATGTGAGCCTCAAGGACAAGTTGAAGGAAGGCACAGGATAGGGGCCTGGGGCTTCACGGGGGAGGGAGGAGGATGAGTCACAGGACAAAAGGAGAGCAGATGTTTGGAAATTAGATGTTTGCCCTGCCAAACAGGACAGGTCACTCAGATAAGAAGTTACCTCTTGTAACAGGTCTTTTTTTTTTTCTTTAAAGACTTTATTTATTTATTTATTTGACGGGGAGTGAGCGCAAGCAGGGGGAGCGGCAGGCAGAGGGAGAGGGAGAAGCAGGCTCCCCGCTGAGCAGGGATGCGGGATTCGATCCCAGCACCCTGGGATCATGACCCGAGCCGAAGGCAGCCGCTTAACCGACTGCGCCTCCACTAGGTCGGGTCGGGCCCCTATCTAAGTTCCTTTAGGCAGTTAAGGGAGAGGTAAGTTTTTTTCTTCGTTCTGCTGGGTCTTGACTGCCTTCAACTTAAAACAGTCCACATACCAATGTGGCACATTTTGGGGTTGCATATTCTCCCCTTCACCTTCCATAAAGCTGTTGTGGCCCAAAGGTTATTCTACCCACGCTCTGGTTTCCCCAACCCCACCCTTTGGGGGTGGCAGTTTCTGCCGAAGTTCCCTAATTTGATTCTGAAATTGTGACACAAACATCCAGATTTGGGGGGAGTTGCACAAGGAAACCACACTCGTGAAGTGGGGAGGATGCCCCCTCCTTCCTCCCCTCCTGCTGCGCTCAGTAACCAACAAAACTAAGAACCCAGGGCTAGGATGCTGGTCCCAAAGGGATGAAAAGCAGGGCTGTCTTGGGGCATCGAGACTTTCTGTTTGCCTTGGTATGAAAGCAGTTTTCAAAGGTGATGGAAGCAGGCACATATCGTTCTTGCCCTCGGAAACCTTATTTTGTTTCAAGAAATCCCTAGAAAGAAAACACACTCATTAAATACAGCAATGTTGAATAGTGATAGTAGCGAGAACAGGGCTCCATCTGGTATGTTTGAATAATTGTTAAGGTTGGCTTTTCTTTAAATGCTGCTTATTGCAGTCCACCCATATTCAGTTGCTAGAGCTAGAAGTCATCTGGTGGTGGTGTATCGGCATTACAGGAATGTACCTGCATATTGAATTCCTCAACTTGGACTCAGTTTGGAAATTCAGATGCAACATTTGACCTTCATGTATATTTAATCTCCTGTTGTTGGTTACAGCCTCCATTATGGATTTGTTGCAAAAACTTCGGATTCTGATTCCGTCACTTAGGGCAGTGGTTTCCCGTGCATGATCCCCAAATCATCCGTGGGATGTGCAAAACAAATATTGCCATTTTCATGAACATTTTTATTTTGTGCGTATTTTATAATGTATATGGCATTGTACCATAGTAGTAGAATGTGTATAAAACTTAGAAATAAATACATATAAATGTACTGGGGTAGGGGTACATGATTAAAAATCCCCACCCTTTGGGATGCTGGCTCAAAAATTTTATAAATTGTCATGCAGTGTATTAACTCTTCCTCCCAGCAGCGTGTTATCTGCTCATTCGGGAAGAGTGCCTTTATCCTTGTGAGCTGGGTTCCGGCTTGGCCTACGTAGGATCATGTGCTTAGTGTTCCAGTGTATATTCAGGGATAAGGCATATTTATTACTATCTGGGCTGGAGAAGCTGATAATGGTAATGACTTTGGAGAATTGGAGAATGATAATGGTGGGGATGATGATGATGATGATGATGATGATGATGATGGCCAAGACAGAGACAAGGAGAAGAAAGCCCCAGGTATGGCTTGCTTTAAAGCACAACTGAAATGAACCGCTTCTTCTCCGTGCTATCTGGTAGTGCGACATCTTTTCGCTAGCACTGATATTCTTCGCTGCTTGTTCATCTTGCTTCCAATGTAGCTTAAAAATACTTTTTAGTCATCGTCAGCATGTACTATAATTCTCAGCTTCCTAGGATTTAGAGCCTTGGGAACAGGAGGTTTTTCGAGGCCTCTGCCACTCTTCTGTATTTTGGTCCTCGGTGCTCCACAAGCTGTGAAAGCTGTGAGTCGTGACTCCCATATGGTGGGATCCCCCTGCCCCCTAATCCACATGCCTGCCCAGCCATCTGCTGCTACTCTCAAGGTTATGGAGCAAGAGATGACACAGGGAAGGAAAAGGAAAACACCAGGAAAATGAACACTGTCTTATAAACAAAACTGAAAGAAGATGTATTTTCTTTTAGCAACCAAGGCAATTTGTATTCGTTACAGGAAAATCAGAAAATGAAGCACAAAAACAAAACAAACCAAACACAACACAACACAGTCTCCCTCACGGCATCATTAATCATTCCAACCTTCGCCATGCATGTTTTTCCAAACCTGCATCCTGCATCTGTCTAGGGAGCTAGCTATCAAACAAAATGGGATTATTTTGTAACTTGTTTTTTTAAGATTTTATTTTTAAGTAATCACTACACCCAACATGGGACTCGAACTCACAACCCCAAGATCAAGAACCACACACTCCACCGACTGAGCCAGGCAGGAACCCCTGTAACCTGGTTTTTTTTTTTTTTTTAAGATTTTATTTATTTATTTGACCAGAGAGAGACACAGCGAGAGAGGGAACACAAGCAGGGGGAGTGGGAGAGGGAGAAGCAGGCTCCTGGCTGAGCAGGGAGCCCGACGTGGGGCTTGATCCCAGGACCCTGGGATCACGACCTGAGCCAAAGGCAGATGCCCAACGACTGAGCCACCCAGGCGCCCCTGTAACCTGTTTTTTAAACTGAATTGTGAACATCTCTCCGTGTCTGTAACTATACCCCAACACTAGCATTTTTAATGTTCAAGGAGTGTTCTCTATGCAAGGCACTATTCCAATTGCCGTAGTTTATCTATAAAAGTAGGCAAGATCCTCTCTGCCCTCATCTGGGTATTACATAATTTTTTCCCTATCTAACATTTAGGTCATTTCTTTATTTTTGCTTTTTACAAACAATGCTGTGATGAATATCCTTATAGCTAAATCTTTGTGTATATCCATAATTTTTCCGTATTGTATTGGCCACTCTCTGTTTGCATCTCTGGGTTACTCCCATCCTTCCTTGCCTTGTTGTGTGGCCCACATCAGTGGGCTCACTTACCCTCTGGCAGTGGGAAGCTCAAGGATGACATTAGAGGTGGGTGGTATATTCTGACTTCCACCCTGCCTCCTTGTGGATTGTCATTAGCTGCATTCTTGAACTGATGATGGCTGTGGTGCCTGGGCAGCCCTCTCCCAGGGCTCAGTTCTCAGGATGGTGCTCACCCCAGGGTACTGCACCATTCCTTGTTGGTTTCCCTTAACTTTGCCCTTGTTCTTACAGAGAGTTCTTCATTAAACCCTTCTCAGTTACCCCCTGGGAGTGTGCCATCTGTTTCGTGGCAGGACCCTACATAGTAAAAGCATGCTCCTACTCCTGGCAGACTGTGCATCCCTAACTGCTTGCCTGCATTGGGAACCTGGGATTGTATTATGCAGAAAGGTCAAGAACTCCCTTTTCTCCTTTGACTTAAGGTCTGGACACCAATGACTATTGAGCAGCTATCTCCTGTTTCTTTCTCCTGGACCCCTCCATACCCCTGTGGGGATCTCTCAAATGGTGACTAAGGCACTCTGGTGGGGTTACAAGAGAGAACCAAGCAAGCCCTTCCACCCTCCCACCCGGAACTGCTTTGACTCCAGGGTCTATGCTACCTTCATCTTGTTTTTCTTTTTAGTCCTTGAAATTGTCTATCTATCTATCTACATATTTTTTTAGTGAAGGGGAGAGGAGGGGCAGAGAGAATCTTAAACGGGCTCCACGCCCAGCATGGAGCCCGGCATGGGGTTCGATCTCATGACCCTGAGATCATGACCTGAGCCAAAATCAAGAGTCAGAAATAGGGCGCCTGGGTGGCTCAGTTGGTTAAGCGACTGCCTTCGGCTCAGGTCATGATCCTGGAGTCCCGGGATCGAGTCCCACATCGGGCTCCCTGCTCGGCAGGGAGTCTGCTTCTCCCTCTGACCCTCTTCCCTCTCGTGCTCTCTATCTCTCATTCTCTCTCTCTCAAATAAATAAATAAAATCTTTAAAAAAAAAAAGAGTCAGAAATAATAAGTGTCGGCTTAACCAACTGAGCCATCCAGGTGCCACTAGTCCTTGAATTAATTTGTTTAATTAATTTATTTTTTGGAGTATAACAAACAATGTTATATTAGCTTCAGGTGTACAACATGTTGGTTCTACAATTCTATAAATCACTGCTCAGTGCAGTAAGCAGTAAGCATAGTCACACCCTGCCACCATATGACATTGTTACAATATACTGACTATATTCCCTATGCTGTTTATTTTATGCCTGTAAGTTTGTATCTCTTAATCCCCTTTATTTATTTCACCCATCCCCCCACCCACCTCCCCTCTGGCAACCATCGGTTTGTGAGTCTGTTTGTTTGTTTTGTTTTTTAGGTTACGCATACAAGTGAAATCTAATGGTATCTGTGTTTCTCATCTGGCTAATTTCACTTAGCATAATAGCTTCTACATCCATCCATGTTGTTGCAGACGGCAAGATCTCATCCATTTCTATGGCTGAGTAATATTCCATCCCACGTGCATGTGTGCGTGTGTGTATGCACATGTGCGTGTTCTTTTATCCATTCATCTACTGATAGACATTTGGGTTGCTTCCATATCTTGGCTATTGTAAATAATGCTTCATTAAACATAGGGGTGTATATCTCTTTTCAAATTAGTGTTTTCATTTTCTTTTGGTAAATACCCAGTAGTGGAATTACTGGACCATATGGTATTTCTATTTCTTATATTTGGGGAATATCTATACTGTTTTCCACAGTGGCTGTACCAATTTACATTCCCTCCAACAATGCACAAGGGTTCCTTTTTCTCCACATCCTCACCGACACTTGTTATTTCTTGTCTTTTTTATTCTAGCCATTCTGACAGGTGTTAGGTGCTACCTCATTGTGGTTTTGATTTGCATTTCCCTGATGAGTGACGTTGAACATCTTTTCATGCGTCTGTTGGCCATCTGGATGCCTTCTTTGGAAAAATGTCTATTCAAGTCCTCTCTTCATTTTTAAATCAGATTATATGGTTTGTTTTGTTTTATTTTGGTGTCATCTAAGTTCTTCATGTATTTCGGATATTAACCCCCTTGAACTTGTTTTTGATGCCTGAAACCTTCCCTGAATTAGGAGAAGTTGTGTGGCCAGTTCTTATCCTTATAAACACCTGAGCTCATAGCAAAATTTGTTTCTTTAATTCTTTCTCTACTTTAGTCTTAAGTGGTATTTTAGTATTCTTATTAAATAGGCAGAATTTTATTTTTAGAGTTTCTAGCTTGAATTAGAATCCCTTGATACTATCTCTTCTATGATTTTCTCTTTTCTGTGAATCAGTAGAAATTTTTTTTTCTTAAAAGTCTACATCCAGGGGCGCCTGGGTGGCTCAGTCGTTAGGCGTCTGCCTTTGGCTCAGGTCGTGATGCCAGGGTCCTGGCATCAAGCCCCACATCGGGCTCCCTGCTCGGCAGGAAGCCTGCTTCTCCCTCTCCCACTCCCCCTGCTTGTGTTCCCTCTCTCGCTGTGTCTCTGTCAAATAAATAAAATCTTAAAAAAAAAAAAGTCTACATCCAGTTTTACCTTCCTTGCCTTTCGGAATTTTTAGATAATGCTATCTCTTTCTTCAAAGGTTCTTCACGCTTGTGTTTAATCGATTGTTCTTGGCTGTTCAGAATTAAGTGTCTGGCCCATTTCTTTTGTCTTTCTCCTGTTCAATGAGATTGCTAGTAGACTAGTAGAGGATGATCAAATACTCTTCTTCTTAGTGACATGAAACTTTCTGATGAGACTGACATGAGGATAAGAGGGATTAAAACCAAGGCAGAAACATGCTGGATGGTTTCATTTCCCCTTAGAAACACACTGTAAAAGTTCAGGGAATTATAGTCCGAAGGAAAACTCCCAGTTGTAAATCTAGGTCCCACAAGGCTTTTCCAGTATTTCTGAGTAGCATTAAGGACACAAACAATGATGGGAAGTTGCTGCCAATGATCATTATTTTCCTGGTCTTTGATAAATGCTTGTCCAGTGTTCCAGACTGAAGATTTGTTGTGTTGAATCAAAAGATAAACCCTGAAATGGGGCGCCTGGC
This sequence comes from Zalophus californianus, assembly GCF_009762305.2. NCBI lineage: Eukaryota > Metazoa > Chordata > Mammalia > Carnivora > Otariidae > Zalophus > Zalophus californianus. The sequence goes on along the minus strand of NC_045612.1, from coordinate 117,026,443 downwards.
TGGCTTGGTCGGTAGAGCATGTGACTCTTGATCTTGGGGTTGTGAGTCCAAGCCCCAGGTTGGGTGTAGAGCTTACTTTAAAAAAAAAAAAAAATAGCCCCTCAAAGTGGTTACATAATAGGTAAAATGGTCTTATCCAGTGGAAGAGAGCAGCTGGCTAACATAAGCCAGTTCAGTAATTCTGAGGTGTTTGGAGTTGGGTTGGAAGGATGATCCTGGGTTCCAGGAAACTGCTGTATCAGTTGATAAGGGCTACCCTAAAGGCTAGCTGGAGAAATGCGTTGTGAGTCCTTGCACCAGAGACTTCACTTCATCCCTCTTTTTCAATTGTTACAAATTCTGAACTTTTCAAGGAAATTAGGTTGGTCTTAAGATCTTTTAGGAATTTACCCTGCAATATTATGACAGAAAGAACATTTTTATCTTAAATTTTTATTACATAATATTTTACGTATACAAAATAATAATGTGCTTTATATATATATATATACATATATATAGAGAGTGAAAAATGTTAACATATAAACACACAGGGGCTGATGCATCTGGGCTGTCCTCCATGATTTTTACTTCTCCCACCAAAATAACGGCTCTTCTGAATTTTGTATTCCCTTTCATGAAAAACAAAACACTTTTACCATATTTAGATGCATTCCTGAACAGTTTATTTTTGCTTTATTTTGAGCTTTATAAAAAAATGACATCATAATGTATGTAGGGTTTTTTTCACTCAAGTCTCTAACATTCATCTGTTCGTTTATGTCACTGTCTATAGCTGCCTTTACACTGCTGTTCTTATATTCCGTTTGGTGACTAGGCCACAATTCACTTATCCATAGTCCTGTCTGTGAACGATCTTAGTGGTTTATTGTTTCCAGGTGTCCTTATAATAGTCTTGTTAATATAGATGAGAAATATACTAATAAGAATTTTGAGTGTTCCTTTGTCAAATTGTCGTAAACACTAGATTTATTTGCCTAGTGTCCCTTCGAGCTTTTTCTATTTCATCGTTCCCATTTATCACCGAAAGAAACCTAGATGCAGGAAAAAAATAAACGATTCACCCAGGCTCTGTTGTCACTGCTGCTATTTCCACTATTATTACATTCAAGAGCCAGTTAAGTCCCCTCTTGGTTCTTCTTGTCTGAGCAAAGAGGAGCCCCTTCCATTCTCGCACCATAATGAGAAAATTATTAATTTTCGTCTCACAAACGTATAATCCAGGAAGCGGCGTGTCACAGTGAAAGCAGTATAAGCTTAAGAGGCAGCAAGATTTGGTGTTTAAAGAATACCAGCACGAGCCCTTATGGCTGGGGTAGCCTCGTGCAAATTCCTTTATCCTCCCAATTCTCATTTCCTCATCTGCAAGATAGAGATTTGCAATGCCTTCCTCACAAGATGGCTCACTGATTATGTCAGGTGTAAAAGGCTCAATCACCACATTATAAAATAAGGAACAGAGGAGGCTCACAGCCTGACCAGTGGGACTCATAATCTCACCCTAAAAAGCGACCCAGGGGGAATATAGAAAGAGGTCAGTTTGGGTTTGTGCAATTTCTGACCCTTCTGCCGGTGTTTCTGGTTTAGAAAAGAGGAATAATGAGGTCCTTTGCTGACTTGATGGTGTTGGGGTGGGAAAATCGTTCCCTTCTTCCCTTCTAGGTGTTTTGGCTGGTCTAATGATTAAATCGACATGAGACAGGTTAACGGAGAAAAACACATTTACCTTGTCTATATGGGTGCTCCAAAGACAGGAGACTCAGCGGCAGTCAGGCAATTGAGGCTTATATGCCATCTTGAGCTAAGGAATGAGAGAGGGACTTGGGCTTGCAAAGGGGCGGAGGACAATTCACTGGACGTAAGAAAAGCAGATGCTGGGTAATGAGATGTTTGCGCTGCCATACCCACAGGTCTTTCAGATGGAAGTTATCTCTGGCAATAGTGCTCTTTCTGAGCCAGCCTCCCTATCTAAATTCTTTTAGGCAATTAAGGGAGAGGTAAAAGTTTTTCTTGAGTCTGCTGTGTCTTGATTGCCTTCGGCTCAAAATAATCCACATGTCAAAGTGGTACATTTTGGGGTACCATATTCTGTTCCCCTTCAGTGGTAATGTAAATGTTTTGGCTTTGCTTGGGTTATCAGCTTTTTCTTTCCAAGCCTATCTTGTGGGTTATTTTAATGGTACTTTCATTAATAGCAGAAAATACCTTTGTACTTTGGCAAAGAAAAACTGACCACAGTGTCTAATAATTAAGGAAATCGTGCTTTTGCCTTTGGAGAAAACTTTAAATTAATAAATGTGAATTAATGTTAATTACTTAATTAATGTTAAGGCCATTGCATAAAGCATTTAAACCCAGATATTGGACTGGAGCTCCACTGGGAGTGTGACCCAGTCCGTCTTCATCTCTACTCTATCCCCAATGCCTTGCATAGTGACTACGCATAATAGTTGCCCAAAAGATATCCGATGAATGAGTAAGTGAAAGGACTACCTCTTTTTGTCTTTTCTTATTGCTAAAATCATATTTTTTTCCTCTTCTGAACCTTGGATAATGGAGGTTTGGGATATCAGGAAAGCTTGTCAACAAGTAAGCATTGCCCCTTTGGAGCATTTATCTTTGAAATGCAAATATTCCTGGGAGTAACATACTATAATGCTAAAGGACTAATAGATAAGGTGAATTTAGCTAATCCTATGGCTCATCCTCACCCTGGGGGTTTAGGGAAGAGACTGGAGAAAGGGAGCAAAGATATCACAAAGACCTTTATGAATTAGTTCAATTGGAATTCGTTTAACCGGAGGTTTTCCTGCTGACAATTTGCTGATATTCATAGCTGGAAGGAAAGAGACTGACAGAATGGGGGCAGGAGAGGAAAAAGACCTTATCTTGGAGCCTGGACCTCTGTGAGAAAAAGGAGCCTCGAGTGGAGCCTACCAGCGCAGCCTGAAGAGAAACTAGAGGATAATACACCGGGCATGAGGAAGTGGAGGGTCAGGTAGACAAACCTTGTCTACTTGCCCTTTTTCTAGGGGTTAGATAAATGGAGTTATGGTGTCCTGCCATAACAGAGGTCTCAAGGTAGAGTAATAACTTCTATTCATTCATTTGACAAATATGCAGGGAATGCCTTCATTGTTCCAGGCATTCTTCTAGGTGTTTGGGATACATGAGTGAAGAAAATGGACAGAGTTCCCTGCCCTCGTAGATCTTATATTCTAGTGGGGAGAGACAGACAGTAAACAAAAGATGCAATAAATAAGCAAACCCTATAACATGCTAGAAAGTGAGATGAGTGAGGGGGAGCAGAATATGCCTGCCAGCCCAAAATGTGCCACTTTGACATGTGGATTATTTTGAGCCAAAGGCAATCAAGACCCAGCAAACTCAAGAAAAACTTTTACCCCTCCCTTAACTGCCTGAAAGAATTTAGATAGGGAGCCTGGCCCAGGAAGAGCTATTTTACCAGAGATAACTTCCATCTGACAGACCTGTGGGTATGGCAGCGCAAACATCTCATTACCCAGCATCTGCTCTTCTTACGTCCAGTGAATTGTCCTCCGCCCCTTTGAAGGCCCAGCCCCTCTCTCATTCCTTAGCTCAAGATGGCATATAAGCCTTAATTGCCTGACTGCCGCTGAGTCTCATGTCTTTGGGGCAACTGTTCCTGTTAGGACACAACTCGTTTTTCTCCTGTTAATCTGTCTTATGTCAATTTAATGATTAGACCAGCCAAAGGAGTTAAAAGAGTAGAAGGAAAAATCTTCCTCTCCTACACTAGCAATAGAAAGCCAAAAATGTGGAGCAGGAGCGGGACACTGGGTGTGGGAGGAAAAGGGGAGCCAATGGAGAAGTTTTAGCAGAGGCAGCAATATGAGCTGACATGTTGTAGAAGGTTCCATCCCCCTGGCTGCTAGAATGTGTGTGTGTGGCAAGGACAAATTTAGGCAGAGAGACCTACAGTTTAGGCAGAGAGTTAATCATCCAGGCAAGAGTCCGAGTGCTTGGACCAGGGCGGTGCCAGTGAGGTGGTAAGAGGAGATCAGACTGTGGATATTTTTGAAAGTAAAGCCATCAGAATTTCTTGATGAGTTGGATATGGGGTGGCAGAAAATGGGGGAGTTGGGAATGTGTCAAGATTTTTTGCCTGAGCAAATAGGAGGCAGATGTTGCCATGACCTGAGATGGGGAGGGCTGCTGGTAGGGAAGGTTTGCGGGGGAAAGGATTTGGAAATGTTGAGTTTGCAATGTCTGTCACATGGAATTGTTGAGTATTCAGTTGGCTGACCATGCCTGAATTGGAAAGAGGTATGGGCTGGAGATATAACTAGATATAACTAAATTTTGTAGAATTTAAAGCCTTGAGACAGGTTGAGATCATACAGGAAGTAACAGAGAAGACAAGAGAGCCAGGATTGAGCTCTGGAGCATTACAGAAAAAGAAGAGGAAGCCAAACAAAGGAGATTAAGAAGGTGCAACCAGTGGGATGAGGAAAGCAAGAAAGGGCAGGGTCCTGGAAAGTGAAGAAGTGAGTGTCAAGGAGGAGGGATTACGGACTGTGCAAAATGCTGCTGCTAGGTCCGTGTAAGAGAAGACTCAGCCAGGGAGTCAGCAATAGGAAGATCATTAGCGAACTGTGGAGAGTAGCTTCAGTGGGGTAATGAGGCCAAAGGTATAATTAAGGTGGGTTTCATGGTGAACGGGAGGAGGAGGATTGAGGATGGCAAGAATAGAGAACTATTTTAAGGAAAGGCTTACCTTTCTGGAAAGTTGTATGACAACATATTTTTTTAAATAAGTAATTAAATTCTTTTAATGATTAAAATTTTTAAATGAAATAAATTTTCATTAATGTACATATTTAACAAGGATACTCAGTAAATCTAAGATGTTTTTTGTTGTTTTTTAAGAAAATGTAATCAGAGATTTGCACTAAGATTGGCCTACATCTTCAAACACAAGGATGCATATTGCCTTTACATGTGACTTGGGCTTCCTCACAGCATGGCAGCTGAGTTTCCAGGGCAAGAGAGCCAAGTGAAAGTCGCATGCTAGTATCGCCTGGGGGGAACTTTTTAAAAATGTCTGTCTTCAGGCCCCAGAAATTCTGATTTCATCGGCCTGGGATGGGCCCAGTTACTGATATTTTTATAAGCTCCCCCAGTGATTTTGTGTGGCCAGGGTTAAGAACCACTGCTCTCATGAAGAGTACATGAAACAAAAGATTCAGCTCCTCAGGCGTCTGCTACCAGCAATGGTTCCACAATGGTTCCAGAAGGGTTCCGGAGGTTGTAGTCATGCCCCGTGGCATTCAAAGGCCTGCCATAGAAATGAGATCGGGAAAATGCCTGAAGCAGTTGGATCACAAGTGCAATTCTTGCAAAGCTCCACAGCTGCCACCAGGCTGCTTCAAGTTGATGGTGAATGGGCCCAGACCCCAGGTGTTTTACCCAGGCCAAGGAGGAAAGGCTGAGTTGAAGAACTGTTCTGGGACTCCTGGTTGCCCTGATCTTGAGGTGGCAGTTAGATGAATCAAATGCCAACTGGAGTTTGCTCCATCATTCCTGAAGATGCCATCTCTGCATCTGAGAAACTAATGCTCGTGTTTTATGATTTGATTAGCAGCTGAAAGGAGCAGATAACGATGAATGTTAGCTAGGGCTCATGTGAAGTACTCCCAGTAGACGCCACAGAGAATTAAGATCCTGTTACTTTTTAACCTGACACAAGATGTCACCATTGCTCCTGTGCTTTTAGCAGTAACAGTACAAAGTTAAACAGCAGTGAGAGTTTTCCTTTTCCCTGACCCTATGTTCTGTCGGTGAGGTTCATTAATCTATAGGCCATTCCATTTATCCAAGTTAGGGCATTTATTTATAACACTTACTTGATTTTTCCCCCTTACACCAGCTATGGATCAAAATTAATATCTCTTTGTGAACACTTCACGAAGAAACTTTGGTGGAGGTGACCGTAAGACAAGATGAGCTGACGTTTTTATAGGATGACTGGAAAATTGCAAATCATGTTCTAGTTCAGCTTTACTGCTGCTGCCGAGGTTGGAGTGATCTCCTCTTACCATGCTTAGTTTGGAGCCAGTGTGGAAAGAAAGGCATGGACGTTATCCCGGGGTACAAATGGCTACAAAGTGGGGTGGGGCTAAGGTCATTGGAGCACTAAAGCATCATTGGAAATGTGACAGTTTTCCCTGGAGAAAACTGTATTGACGGAACTTCTCTCACACACAGTACTGTGCATGGTTGGAGGGGATATTTTGCCAAGTTGCTTGGAGGTGAAGATGGTGAACTCAAAGTGTAGAATTTGGGGGTTGGAGTCATTATTGGGAGCATAAAGAGAGGCTGGGACTACTGAACATCCCCGTATTCTGCCTTTCCTTTACAATACTTCTCTTCCATGTAAACATGGAACAGCACCTAAAGAATATCCATTTGAAGTGGTGCCTAATTATGACTCTGCTATAGGTCTTCACACCGAAATATTAGTAGCTGTTGACTCAGGCTTGTGGAATTACAGTGATTAATTTCTTTATTTTCCAACTTTTCTATAATGAATATAAAACTAGAAAAAAAGATCTCAAAACAACATGAACTATATACTGTATGATTCCAACTACACGACATTCTGGAAAAGGCAAATCTATGGAGATAATGAAAAGATCAGTGGTTGCCAGGGGTTGTGTGTGTGTGTGTGTGGGGGGTGTGATGAATAAGCAAAGCACAGAAGGTTTTTAGGGCAGTGAAAATACTCTGCATGATGCTGTAATGATGGATACATGTCATCATACATTTGTCCAAACCCATAGAATGTACAACACCAAGAATGAACCACAATGTAAACTGTAGATTTGGAGTGATTATCATGTGTCAGTGTGGGTTCATCAATTGTAACAAATGTCCCACTCTGGTGAGGATGTTGATAGTGGAGGAGGCTGTGCATGTGTCGGGGCAAGGAGATACGGGAAATCTCTGTATCTTCTCAAATCAGCTGTGAATTCATGGCTACTCCAAAACAGTTAAGTCTTTTTTTTTTTTTTTTTTTTTAGGTAGGCTCCGTGCCTAGCATGGAGCCCAATTCGGGGTTTGAGCTCACGACCCCGAGATCAAGACCTGAGCTGAGATCAGGAGTCAGATGGTTCACTGACTGAGCCACCCAGATGCCCCTAAAATAGTAAGTCTTAAGAAAAAACCATGATTCCAGAGATTTGTAGTGAAGAGAGATGTGCATGTGTTGTTAAGAAAATGTTATTATCATTACTTTCTAATCAATCTAGATGCAGATGTAGCTAAAGCTCTGGATTAGTCCCGCTCGGCAGGAAATACATGACACATTCAAGTTAGGTAGTATGAAGAGAATTTTAATGAAGAATCTGTTTTTAAAAACTTTGGGTAGAGTGGAGGGAAATCCCAAGGGAGAGTATGGTGCTTAAGTATAGATCCGTGGAGCTGTTACCACTCTTAGGTCTGGAGTGCAAGAGGAGAGCAAACTTTGTGGGCCACCCAACTGGAGTTATGACCTTGATGGGAGGGCTGTAGGCAGCCTGTGGAGCCAACACACAGAGGGAGCTGTGACAGTGATGCCCTGGTGTCACTCTTCTCTCTTACTCCACTCTCTGTTGTTTAGCCTGTTCAGCTAAGACTGTTAGTGGGGTCCACATGCGTCAACTTCCCAGGACGTTCAACGGTGAGGAGCAGACAAAGAGTAGATCTGAGGGGGAAATGGAAGATGTACAGCAATGCTTTTTTAAAAAAAAAAATTAATTTTTAGCATACAACTGTACAAATTCGTATGGGTCTACAAGGTTTTCAGTGAAAATGAATCATCTCTTTGCCCACCTTTCTCCACCCATCACCCACTTGTAAGAGTCAACCACTTTGGATTCTATTAACTATTTTTTTCTGGGATTTATCTCTTTGTTTTAAATCAACACTGAGAGTTCTAATTTGATACTATTTATTAATTTATTACTACAGAGGCTGAGGATTTAACTCTTACCCTCACCTCCCCTTCCCATCTCACACTGAGTCCCAAAACACGTATGTTTACGCCATCCTACCCTCCAGTTCCGTTATACCAAATTTTAAAAAGTTAGATCAGGATTCATTGTATATGATTTTGTAATTATTATGCAGAAATGAATTATGTAGTATATAATTATTACATTTCTTTTCTTGGAAAACCTGTTTTCTCTGGAGCTAATGATTGCATAATTCCTGGCCTAGTTTTCTACATATCTTTCCCTAATTCATCCCCAAACACTCAGCCAGAAGTATCAATCCCCTCTGAGTACATCAAACACATGTGGTAATCTACAGCTTCACTTTGTGTTTGGAGTTATCATTATTGGAGCCCTTCATCCTCTTATCTCCAATCTGAATCAGTGGTTCTCTGGGTTCACTTCTTAGCTGTGTGGGATTTTCTTTACCTTCATCCTGGTGAAAGAGAATTCTCTCTCCTCTGATTCCTTTTCTTTCTTTCTCTCTTTTTTTTTTTTTAATTTTGTTTATTTATTTGACAGAAAGACACACAGCGAGAGAGGGAACACAGGCAGGGGGAGTGGGAGAGGGAGACACAGGCTTCCCGCCGAACAGGGAGCCAGATGCGCGGCTCGATCCCAGGACCCTGGGATCGTGACCCGAGCCGAAGGCAGACGCTTAACGACTGAGCCACCCGGGCGCCCCTGATCCCTTTTCTTGATCCTTTATCTTCTTAGTTTACTCCTTCAGTTTGGTGGAGCACATCTACCGATTCTGATACCAGTTCCAACATGGGGGTGGAGGTTCTACCCTACCAAGCGACTCTCCAACACCAGCTGGGTGTCTTACAATTCAACTCAATTTTGACCCTATCTACCTGGAGATAGCATCAGATTCCATGGGTTAAGGGCTCAGTCCTACAAGGCTACCCCCACTCCCCACTTCAGATACCAATCTCAAGTCCAGGCTGTTACCTGTGCTTCTGACCTACTGACTATAGATTGGAGGTTACAACTATCCCCCCTCTTTGGGTTTGATTAATTTGCTAGAGTGGCACACATAACTCAGAGGAACATTTAACTTACAAGATTACAGGTTTATTATAGGAGGCTATAACTCAGGAACAGCCAGCTGGAAGAGATGCATGGGACAAGGTATGGGGAAAAGGGCACAGAGCTTCTATACTCTGAGTGCATCCCTCTTCCCGAGTCTTCACATGTTCACCAATTGGAAGCTCTCAGAACTGTCCTTTTGGCTTTTTATGGAGGCTTCATTACATAGGTATGATTGATGAAATCATTGGTCATTGGTGATTGAACACCAATCTCCAGCCCCACTTCCTTCGCCAGAGATTAGGGGGGTGGGACTGAAAGTTCCACTCCTCTGATCACATGATTGGCTCCACTGGCAACCAGCCCCCATCCTTAGGTGCTTTCCAAAAGTCACCTCATTAACATAACAAATGACACCTTTATCTTTCTCATCACAGGAAATTCCAAGGGTTTGAGGAGCTCTGTGCCAGGACTGAGACAATAGAAATTCCTCAAAAAGAAATAAGAATAAATATAAATATAAATCACAATATGACAACATCCCAGTTTTTGAGACCTTACATATTTTTGAGACGTTACATGTCTGAAAATATTTTTAAGCCGCCATCAAAACAGATTGATGAGATGGCTTCTGTATAGAATTCTATGTCGAAACCATTTTTTTAGAATTGTGATAGCATCGTTCCACTGTCTTCTAGCCAGTCTGCTTCTTTACCTTTTATTTGTAAGCTGTATTTTTTCCCTGGAAGATTTTAGACTCTTCCCCATATACCCAGTGTTCTGAAATTTTATAGTAATACCTTAGCAAGGGTAAGGTACTAGGCTGGCCCCTTATTCTGTTCTGGGAAATTCTAATTGGTTTTTTTTTTTATTGTTTTCTCTTCTCCATTTTTATCTTTCTTTCCAGAACTCTTATGATTCAGTCTTGGACCTTATAGATTGATCCTCTGATTTTCTTATTTTTTTCTTGTATTTTCCATTTCTTTCTTTTTCTATCTATTTAACTCTGTAAAATTTCTTCCACTTTATCTTATAACTTCTCCATTGATTTATTTTCTGTTAAATCTTAATTTCAGAGACATCTTTATTGCTTCTTAGATTGCTTCTTTTTTTTGTATAGCATGCTGTTCTTGCTCCTTGGATGATGTAATCTGTTTTATCATTTTGGGATATTATTTATAGTGAGGTGTAGTTTTCCTCTACTCTGCATTGTTTTTGTTTACTCTGGGTTCCTTTTTTTTTCCCCCCCCATTTTGGTTCTTTGTCTTTCATGTTGGAAACTTTCTTTAAATGAAAATTCTTGGGGCGCCTGGGTGGCTTAGATGGTTAAGCACCTGCCTTCGGCTCAGGTCATGATCTCTGGGTCCTGGGATGGAGCCCTGTATAGGGCTCCCAGCTGGTGGGGAGTCTACTTCTCCCTCTCCCTCTGCCTCTTCCCCTGTTCATGCTCTCTTTCTCTGTATCTCTCTGTCTCAAATGAATAAATAAAATCTTGAAAAAAAATAAATGAAAATTTTTGGTAGTCTAGGAGTGAAACACTGAAAAGCTTAGTTTAGTGGAAACTGTACATTGGTCGGGCTTGACAGTTGATGGACCTTACCGTATGCTGATTAAGAGGGGGCTTGGATGTTCCACTGGAGACCCCCATATGCTAGTATCTGTGAGTTCTTTCTCAGGGATCATGATCTTACCTGGGAAGGAAGTGAACAGCTGCTGGTATTCTCAGAGCCAAGTAGGAGTAGGGGTTGGGAGCCTATCACTGTTTGGAAGGTAATAACTGAAGTAATCCCTCTGGTTTTAGCACAGCACCCCTGCCCTCAGCTATGGCTATTTTCTGGCCTTCTCCCACGAAACCTTCAGAAGCACCTGGTCCTGCCAATTTCTGAGTGTCCTTGGGATTCTGCAGCTCAAATTGGCTCTTTCGTGCCACTGCTACCTGACCCTGAATCCTTGTGGACACTTAAGTTTTAGCTTTATGCTAAGTGGGTTACCACCTAGCCATCTGCTTCCCAAGCTTTCAAAATTTTATGGCCATCTTTCATTTGCTGTCATCTACTCTCTCATTCTTTCTGACCTCATAGCCTTTCTAGAAAATCATTTTTCCTGCCATGTTTAATCTGAAACCTCCCAATCATCATCTTGTTTTGTATCTCAACTGAATGAGCGGTCAGGAGAAACTGGGGCGTAAGGTTGCTCAGCTTCTCAGGATCACTCTTCCCCAAGCAGTTGCTTGCTGGAGATTTTAGGAAGCCTCATTTGCCTTTATAAACTTTCTTTCTTCTTTGCTGTGTCGACTCTTTCTCAGACATATGGCCCATTACACCCATTAAATTACATATTCCTCCATTACACTCAAGTCCAGTTCCCTTATTCCCCAGAGGATTGCAGGCTTGCAGATGATCAGTGTAGAAATGAATTAATTTCTACTTTATTTATAGAAATGTGGTGACATGTCTCCCAAGGTATAAATAGAACAATGGGTGTTGACAAGATTTTTTGTAACCATGGATACGCTGCAATTATTCCTGCACCATACTCACTGTGTATCCGTGTCTGAATTTTAACAAACAGGGCTCTTGCTGCTAACACAAATTTTCCAGTGAAAACATATCGCCCATTATTATCCTCTTCTCATGAGTCAGGTTTCATCTTTCAAGTTTAAATTCAGCCATATACATTTGAGAGGACTGAGTCAATCACTGTTCTTGGGTAATAGTTGAAAATCCATAATGAGAATAATAATAGTAATAACGATGATGACAACGTAATAAAAACCAGATATTCTGACAATGTTATTTCTAAAAATAAGTCCATGATGTAAGCAAGTATTATTGTTAATCCCCACTTTATAGATGAGGAGACGTGAGCCTCAGAGATTTCCATTTACTGCCCCAGGTCCCAATACTAATAAATGACTAAGATTCATAATTAGGCTGTCATCAAACATTTGCTGGATACCCACCATGTCTCAGGTGCTGAGGAGACCGAGATGAACTACCTACAGTCTCTGTCCTCAGGTTACTTACAGATCGATAAATAAATGCATAAGTGAATAAGTAAACATGCACTAGAGATAAGGGTGGGGCTGGGGATGAGGTAGACAAAAGAAAATTACGAAATTGCATGCTGATTTCAATGTGCCATATGGAAGGGACCAGAGAGAAAGGTTTGCGATTGTATTGGTTGGGTCATAATAATAAAAGAGTAGTTTGGAAAGCATCTGACGCTAGAGCCACCAGCTATCTGTGGTCCTTCCAGGTCATTTACTTGGATGTAACATTTGGGAGAATATCTGCAGAAAACAGTGGTCAACATGGTTTTACACCCTTCAGGACTGTTTTCAGAGTATATGCATTCCACGATGGCTCTCTCTACAGCAAGTAACACTATATAACCAGTTCAGTGAATATTCCACTTTATATACTTAAATTGATTGACCACTCCGTAATTCACATAATTTCACACTCTATTTCTTCTTCATTTGTAATAAAGTACACCATAGACATTTCAAGTATAACTTAGAAAGAAATTTTCAAAGCCTCTGAATGTGTAATAAACCACATATTTTTCTTTAATATTTTCTTTCCTTCAGGGTTCTGGCATCCCCTGAGTTAGCCATACTCCATTTATAATGATCCATTTGAATATGGCTAAAACCCATCGTATCACTAAATTTCAAATAACCAGAATTCACCTCTGGAAAATATTCTACAATGTTTTTCTGATGCCAGGAGGCAGATTTAAGTTATTCATTTTTAAAAATACATGTTAAAGCCACTGGTTTTTGCATCCAGCTCTTTCCCCTTTTTACAATTCCTACCTTTCTATAGAATATAAGCATACTGTTTAATATGTTAAATTAATGTTGTGGTTAAAAAATACAGTCTCCAAAATGCTTGGATTCACTTAAAAAAAATCAGTGTAAGACTACAGGCTTGGGGAGGTAGTCCCCAAACTCTTCCAGATCTGTAGAATTACATTGGATTTGATTTCCATACGGTTTCATGGTTTCCCTGGAGTGAGTCAGGTGCCAAGGGAGCTGTGACAACAATGCAAGAAGTGATGGGAAAGTTCTGTCATTTCAAGGAGTAGAAGGGAGCAGTGTTCACTGGAGAGGCCTTCCACTGGGGATAGGGGGTGTATGACCAGTAGTTCCAAGTACTGATGAGAAAAAGGAGGTGTGAAAATTAAATCTGGCACCAGAAGCTCTTGAAAATCAACCTCGAGTTTGCGATGAACCCAGTTGCGTCTCTGAACGAGGCCCCACTTCTTGTTCTGTCCCCTTTGAGAGTTCGTACCTAGTTCCAGCTCCCATCCGCCACAAGGAAGCATTGCTCAGGTGAACGCTCCTACAGTTTTTTGTGGAGACATAACATTGGCCTTCTCTGATCATTGTACCCATAAAACATTTGCCTTTCCCATCAACGAATAAAAGATAATACTCCTAATCTTGATTATCCTGTGTTCTGCATTAAAAAAAGAAAAATCACTCCAGAAGATTCATCAGCTAATGTGAAATTCATAAGCATTTTGTTACAATAGAAAAATGGCAGAATTGGACAAAAGCCTTTGGAATAGCTTCTTTATTCTCCCTGGTATTTTCATAGCAGAAGATACACATTTTTTTCCCCTCCAAGGAAAATGTGCAGTAATTTTGCCCCAGAAGCCTACATTCTAAGTGTATTAGACAGACTATATCTCCAGCATTGTCATTCCATTAGAGAATTTGCAATAAGTCTTAATGATACATGCAAATACACCAATCTAATGGTCCATTATAAAAGAACTGACTGACTGTTACTGTTCGTTTCCAGCAATTTATATGATTTCTCACCTCTTGCTGGTAAAAAGTTCCAGAAGGCAGGGAATTCATTTTTTTTTTTTTTTAAGAGCAAAGCAGATCTGAGTGTAAAGGGAAGATGAAGAAAAAGTATTGCTCTTTTTTTGTGTCTGCATTAAAAGTTTTATAGGCTTTCATCACCTGGCATGATTCTGAGCTTTTTGATTTGAAAACTACCTAAAAATAGTTATGTACAGATATTTTTCTTTTGCTTACTTTGCTTTGGCATTCTTTTTCATGCCCTCTTCCATGGAGCTATCTATACAGAGTGCAGAAAAACAGGGGAATAGGTAAAAATCAGGTCAGAGAGGGAAAAAAAAAAACCTTTGGAAGGATTTCCTTCTTCTAAGAAATCAGTGGAATCATCTCCCCCTTCTCATCTTCCCCCTTGAGTCATCTTCCACCTGAGAGATCTGAACTCCTTCTTGCTAGATATGACTTATGTGCGTATATAATACTGGAGTTGGTTGAGAGTCACTTATGATAGCAAATTATAAACTCCTGGACAGGGTCCACGTCTTAATCATCTGTGCCATCGCAAGACCTAGCACAGGTAGAACCTCAACTGAACTCACTTTCTCAGATCGAATCTAACAAGCCAAGCCAATAGCCCAACCCCTTTTCGCTATCTTTATCCCTTGATAACCTGTGATAACATGTGGCAGGCAGGATGACGCTACTGGTGGGCAGTAATGATACCTACTCAAAGAAATATGCACTAGGGATAGGAATGGGGGAACACATTTAAAAAAAAATCAGCAAATTTCATGCTTTCATGTACCACATGGAAAGAGCACAGATGGAAAGGTTCGGGATTGTATTGGTTAGGTCATAATAGTAAAGGTAAGCCCTTGACACTAGGTATACCAGCTATTTATGGTCCTTCCAGTTCCTCTCTTTGGATGTAATATTTGGGGAGATAGCTGCAGACAGCACTGATCTGCAAAACAAGGGCTGCACCACCCCTGCTTCCCTCTCCTCTGTCTGCAAACTGGCTCTCTTGGCATAAACATGGCAGAAGATGTCTGCCCCTATCATTTCTGAATTTACATATCCTTTGTTCAAATGGCCAGTGGAGACTGATTTGTGAATTTGATCCCAGATCCAAACTGTCATAAGAAAGAAACAGGTCTGCTCAGCTTGGGTAAATTTCTATCCGTGACCCAATATTCAAGGGCCAATGGGCAGGTTAGGTAGTCATAAATATGACTCAGGGACTGCTCTTGTCTGAGAGAGCAGTTCTCACAGAGGGGAGCTGGTGGGCTGGGCAGATAGCCTAGAAGACCTCTAATACAACGAAAAAAATAGTAATAATTTACTTTTGTCCAGAGAGGAAAGAAAGTACAAAATGAGTAGGTTATATAGACAAGGCAATCGATAAACAATATGTGCAAATTTATGGAAGACAATTGAATTCGATCAATAGCTCTCATAGATAGAACACATTCATCTGGTAGCACAGGAAAAATCTCATCAGTCTTTTTTAATTAAAACTTTCTTCAGAACCAAACCTAACAAATGGCTGTAACAAAGAATACCCACTTCTAAGGGAAGTATTTATCCCCTTCCTCTATTAAAACAGTTGGGGCATTTTCCTGCATAGCTAAAAGAACTCATTTCCCAGTCTTCTGTGTAGCAAGGTGTTGCCAATGAGTTGTATGCAGAAATTGTCTGCATGCAGTAGGACTTCCCAGAGAAAGGTGGGGTTTTTTGTTTTTTGTTTTGTTTTTGTTGTTTACAAAAGGGGCACATAGCTAGCATATATACTTTATACTTTTCACTTCTTCCCTTTCATCCTGACTGGAACACGGACATGATGACTGGATCCCCAATGCCCATTGTGGAACATGAGGTGACCTTGAGGATGGTAGTCATACTCTAATAATGAAGGAATAGAAATATAGTAGGTGACTGGGTCCAGGATGACAGCATGGAGTTGCACTGCTTAGCTACAGACTTCTTTTATATGGAGAGGGAAATAGATGTCTGTCTTAGCTAAACCGTTTTTATCTCTAGTCTCCATAACTAGCAGCTGAATGTAGATCTGAACTTGGTTAAGGAGCTTCTGTTCAAGGAGGGAGCACTGTGTCATCAATTGATGGTGACTTATAAAAACAAAATTGATAACAAGACCCATCACTGAGATTAGTTTGCTCTGGTCCTGACCCTTTATGTTTTCATAGTGGCTAAAATCTATTAAAACAAAATGATATACAGGTAAGATGGATAAACTCATGTTACCTTAAAAAAAAACCAAAACACTCTGGGGACGCCTGGGTGGCTCAGTTGGTGAAGCGTCTGCCTCCGGCTCGGGTTATGATCCCAGGGTCCTGGGATTGAGGCCCGCATCGGGCTCCCTGCTCCGTGGGAAGCCTGCTTCTCCCTCTCCCTCTGCCTCTCCCCCTGCTTGTGTGCTTGCTCTCTCTCGCTCTTTGACAAATAAATAAATAAAATCTTTAAAAAAAAAAAGCAGTCTGTAGGTTTGGTAGTGTGCTATGCTCTGAAGCTTGAGATACTAAGAATGAGATATGATAATGCAGTCCCTCTTTGCTAGCTCTAATTTGGTTGAAAATATGAGAAAGTGGGGGCACCTGGGTGGCTCATCGGTTAGGTGTCCAACTCTTTAATTTCAGCTCAGCTCATGATCTCAGGGTCCTGGGATCAAGCCCCACGTTGGGCTCCATGCTCAGCGGGGAGTCTGCTTCAGGAATCTCTCTTCCTCTGCCACTCCCCCTGCTCTCTCTCTCTCAAATAAATAAATAAATCTTGAGAAAGGGGAGAGAGAGAGGCTCTGCCCCACACAGTGTTCAGGAAACAAGGCAGACCTAGCTCTGCCATCTTCAACACGTGGGAAGAAAGAGGGTAGAGGATTACATGGGAGGATTTTATAGGCTGGGCCTAGAAATGGGGTGTAGGACTTCCTGTCTATATTCCATTGGTCAGGAGGCTGGGAAATGTAGTCTACTTGGGAGCCAAGGAGGAAATGGAACCGGGTTTGGGGAACACTTAGCCAGTTCCTACTCCAGCCCCTTAGAAGAGGAAATGTAAGGAACAATGGGGCCTTGGTTTCCTCCGAAAGGGGAGTTTCTTTTTACAGGGACAGTTCCATATAGTACTTTCTCTTTATCAGTACTCTGGCTGCATCACTTCATTAGAATGTATAAAGTTTTAAGGGAATATAGAATATAATAAAATATTTTATGGTAGTTAAACTGCCCTAACACCACTTAATTTACTTGGAGATTTGTTATGCAATCAAGTATTCCCAGACTGCTTTGAACAGATTGCAAAGCTGCCTGATCAAAATTCTCATTTCTTATTTATAGACAGATTATAGTTCAGATCCAGATGTTGAATGGGGGAGCAGGTAGGAAATTTTATCTTGTGCTTCATAGGCATGTCAAGTGAAAAGATGAATTGTATTTTCTTTTTAAAGGCACAAATAGATGGTTATGAATTGGACCCTGAATGAAAATATATTTAGGATCTAAATGAATTTCTATGAATTTGAATACAATAAGGGTATTTTATAAATTCAAAAGAAAACTATTTCAATATCATAATGTTCCATATTAAACATCACTCAAAGATGGAAATTTTATTTTTAACAGTGCATTAAATCAAATCAACCCTTCACTTCGAATATTGCCAGTTTTGGGATGGGGAAAGGAACATGTGTAAAATGCTCTCAGTAACATTTCATTTGTCAGCAAATCTTTTTCTGACTTGTATTAGCTATCTGGCAATTCCAGCTGCTTGGTAACAGTTGTAGGATACCACCTTCTCCAGATCGCTAACTACCATACGAGACCACACAAAGTCAGAATTAGATTAAAACAAAAACAAAAACATTTGTGAAAGGATAGCAGAGTAACCAAAAGCATCAGCATTTAGTTTGGTTTCATGATACCTGCAGTTATATTTGCCAGTAACACTTTATGAATTCAGTGTTTTAAATTCAGAAAAGATCTTAAAGGTCAACTAGTCCAACCTTTTCATTTCACGGTTGAGAGAACTGAATCTCAAAAAAGCGGAAAGTTACATAGCTAATTAGTTACATGGCCAAGTTTCAAAGCCAAGTTCATCCCTGCATCCAACCAACTAATATTTATTGAGTTCCCACTGTCCAGACTTTTGATATTGAGGATTCAGTGGTGAACAAAACCAGACATGGTTTCTGTTCTCATGGGAGAGACAAACACTAATTGAATGGTTATAATAATATATTGCCACAAAGGAGTACTACACTGTGTATTGAGAGCATATACCAGGGGCTGACCTTGTCTGGTAGGTAGGGATGACAAGGAGGTCTGATTTTAGGTCCTAAGATTTAAGCTGGGAGCTGAAGTTTGAGTGTCCATGAACCAGGCAAAGAGGAGGAAGAATACACCATGGAAATCCATGTGCTCTGATAGAAGTAAGATAGCCTATTTGATGAGCTTGAAATAGACCAATGGAAGTGGGTTGCGGAGAGCAAGTGACAACATGATTCAGGATGGGGCTGAAAGATAGAGGCTAGAGAAAGAAAACATCTGTCATCCTAGTGAGTTGGTGTGAAGATGTGAGGTTTGGACTTGAGCTGCCCCCCCCCTTTTTTTAAAGATTTTATTTATTTATCTGACAGAGAGAGACACAGTGAGAGAGGGAACACAAGCAGGGGGAGTGGGAGAGGGAGAAGCAGGCTTCCCGTGGAGCAGGGAGCCCGATGCAGGGCTCGATCCCAGGACCCTGGGATCATGACCTGAGCCGAAGGCAGACGCTTAATGACTGAGCCACCCAGGTGCCCCTTGAGCTGCCCTTTTGCTACAATGAGGGGCAAGCCAAGGGATCAGCGGGAAAGCCCTGAGGATGGTGCCAACACCATGGAAGGCTGAGAAGAAACTAGAAGAAACCAGGTCCTTGGTGGCACTGCATGAGCTGAGTGGGTCAAGTTTCACCTGAATAAAGAAATACCGTGGGGCCACTTAGTTGTAGTTTTTATAATTTGAGTGAGTTTAAAATGGATTTTTTTTGTCAGTTTTAACCAAAAATGTCTCCCTCAAATAAGGAGTTGGCCAAATTAAAATGGCAACCATTGTACTTGATGTGATGCTTGGTTTTTTTTTATTTTTTATTGTTATGTTAATCACCATACATTACATCATTAGTTCTTGATGTAGTGTTCCATGATTCATTGTTTGTGCATAACACCCAGTGCTCCACACAGAATGTGCCCTAATACCCATCACCAGGCTAACCCATGCCCCCACCCAGTGTCTCTCATGGTTCATCTCCCCCTCCGACTTACTCCCCTTCATTCTTCCCCTCCTGCTATCTTCTTCTTTTTCTTTTTTCTTAACATATGTTGCATTATTTGTTTCAGAAGTACAGATCTGTGATTCAACAGTCTTGCACAATTCACAGCGCTCACCATAGCACATACCCTCCCCAATGTCTATCACCCAGCCACCCCATCCCTCCCACCCCGACTCCAGCAACCCTCAGTTTGTTTCCTGAGATTAAGAATTCCTCATATCAGTGAGGTCATATGATACATGTCTTTCTCTGATTGACTTATTTCACTCAATGCTTGTTTTTTTTAAGTACTTAATGAATATTTGCTGAATTGCATGCACATTTCCGTCACTGTGTGAATGTATGGAATGCTTTCTATGTCTATTTAAATCCTCCTCATCCTCAAAGCCCAGGTTAACCTCCCTACCTTTCAGGAGGCTGAACATTCACCTTCATCCCCTTTTTGACTGCTTCTGCCTTTTCTCTTGGTCTATTAGTACTGTGACTCAGTCTATGTGTTCTTGTATCTTGCTTATTTCTTTAACAACTACCCCCTCCCTCTAACCAATTTTTTTTTAAGAATGCTCTTGTATTTTAATGTCAGGGCTTCACCTGTGTCTTTTTCACCTTTGTATCTTTTCAATTATTACTTCTCAAACATAACAATCACCTGTGGACTTGTTAACAGGGCAGATTCTCTCATCTATCACAGATGCGCACATGGAGAAACACTGTACATTAGGTGTTGTATAATATAGGCGCTCAGTGTATAATTCATGAGTTGAGCTGAATTAGAAGTCCAGGAGGGATTTGCATGGGGAACTATCAGAAAGCCTTCTCCTCTTAGCCTCTAAAAGTGGGCACCTCCTCAGCGTCCCCAGTGATCTCATAACTGTGCTGATACCAAGGTTGAGATATTGCACGCCTAAAAGGCAGCCAACATTTTTGATGACCTTAGCTAAAAGTGGTGAGAGAAACCATATCTCATCCCTCAAAATCTGCAGGAATAAGAATCAGTGTCAGGATTTCTTGACAAATAATAGATATTTCACCAGTTCCTCATTGATTTCTCTTTTCTGCCCAAGTGCCTTTACTTCCTTCACCTTTGAGCACTGGTCTCCTCCCACTGAATTTTAGTTTTTGTTCCAATGGGAAGCACCGTGGTGTAACAAGAAGCAGTGATGCTTTGACCTGGGCCGCACCTTCGTCTCAGCATCAACTTGTTCATTTCTTCTTTTCTCTCTCTGGCCCGAGCTGCGCCCTTCTTCATCCACCCCCACTTCTCACACACATACAGAGCCTCTTTCCTGTGTTTGCTGCAGAGATAGTCTTCCAACTTCTCCTACCCTAATCTATCTCTTTCCTTCTTTCTTTCTTTCTTTCTTTCTTTCTTTCTTTTTCTTTCTTTCTTTCTTTCTTTCTTTCTTTCTTTCTTTTTCTTTCTTTCTTTTCTCTTTCTTTCTTTCTTTCTTTCTTTTTCTTTCTTTCTTTTTCTTTCTTTCTTTCTTTCTTTCTCTCTCTCTCTCTCTCTCTCTCTCTCTCTCCCTTCCTTCCTTCCTTTCTTTCTTCCTTTCCTTTCTTTCCTTTCTTTCCTTCCTTTCCTTCCTTCCTTTTTCAAGATTTTATTTATTTATTTATTTGAGAGACAGAGGGAGTGAGAATACAAGCGGGGTGAGGGACAAAGGGAGAAGCAGACTCCCTGCTGAGCAGGGGAGCCGACATGGGACTCAATCCCAGGACTCAGGATCATGACCTGAGCCGAAGGCAGACGCTTAACCAACTGAGCCACCCAGGTATCCATCTTTCCTTCTTTCTTTCTTTTACACACACACACACACACACACACACACACACACACACACACCTTTTTTCGATTTCATATATGAAAATATAAAATTCTCCATTTGCCCAACAAAACAATGGCAAAGTTTAAAAAACTGTAAGAATTCTTACAAGCCCTGATAATAAGGGTCTGTTTTAATTGCTTCCATTTCACCCCACTGGTGATGGAGGAATTTCCAACCTAGGGTTCTGGGGATGGCTGAACACACAACACCCGCCACTGGGTAGATGAGATGGACAACAGTTTATTGGTCACATATACTCACAGTCTGGGGGAGGAGAATACCGCATGCCATGTAGGGTTACATGGGGATTGCGTTCAGGAGCAGAATGAACAACCAGGGGCTGTGAGAGGCAGGCTTTATGGTATCAAGAGGGTGAGGTGACTCCTCGTTCCTGTGGGAGTATGTGACTGGCTCATTTGGATAGTTCTAAAGGCTGGCAGGGAACGGCAACCCACCGCTCAGGGATACGCAGGAGCTGTGCTCAATCCCTGTAGAAGGAGAATTGTTTGGCTGGAGGACATTATCCTCCATAGCAGAGTGGGGAGACGAACTTGCATGTCAGCCACTTCCTGGTTTTACCAGATGTCAAAGCAGCACATAATATTAATTTTAGGCGTTATACCACAGGGTCTCTAGTCTTATTTTTTTTTTTTAAAGATTTTATTTATTTGACAGAGAGAGAGAAAGCTCAAGCAGGGCAGCGGCAGACAGAGGGAGAAGCAGGCTCCCCGCTGAGCAGGGAGCCTGACACAGGGCTCGATCTCAGGATCCTGGGATCATGACCCGAGCCAAAGGCAGACGCCCAACCGACTGAGCCACCCAGGTGCCCCCAGGGTCTCTAGTCTTAAAAAAATTAAGTGGGGCTAGTCTAGCTCTTTCTGGCTCCTGATTTATGTCCTCAGCATTACATTGGGAGTAAGCTCGCTCAAGTAATTTTCTTTCTTTTTGGGTTTTATATTGCCACTTTGCTATGTAAGCCTTTGGGTTGGATTAGAGCATGTCAGAGGTCCTTTGATTTTTGTGCTTGCCCTAAATTTGAATGATTAAGTAATAACAGTGAAAATGATTGACTCTTTATACACTTAACTTTGAAGCTCTTTGCCTCCTCTCTTAGCTTGGGTTCCTTAGAAGTGGAGCCTGAGGCAGAAAGTCAGGTGTATGGGATGTATTGCAGGAGTGTTCTTCAGGAATAACCTGTGAGAAGGGGGGAAAGCAAGAAGGGAAAGGAGTGAGGGAAGCTGAACAAGGAAGTGATCTCCCTTCCTTAAAGAGAGGCTCTGAAATGCAAGGCATACCTTTGAGTCATTCCTGCCTTGAGAGGAGAGGGTCTCTTTTGCACTCCATATCAGTTGGTCATTGGCTGTGGGCCATGGGGTAGGGGCTAACTTCAAGGAGGAGATGGCTACTCAACCCAGGGCAGTTCTGCAGAGGAGGGCAGCTGGGGTAGCCAACATTCTTTTCAGCTGGGAATCCAGCTGAAAGAAGATCGAGCCCCGCATGGAGCCAGGCAGAGCCCCAACTGCAGCTACTACATATACTGAACCTCGATTGATCTCCACAACAACCCCTAAGAGACAGATATGATTACTCTATTTTTCAGGTGAGGAAATTGAAGCATAGAAAAATCATGGCAAAGTTAAGTCAGTATTCCAACCCAGAGAGCCTGGTGCTCATTTTTAGAGCATTACAGAGGAAACATGCTTGAGAATTCTAAAGACTCTTCTCATTCTTCATTTTAGCCTTTTAATTTGATTCGATTCATAAAATATGCATTGATCACCAATATTGTGTAGAGTTGTCTTACAGGAGTGTTTTGCTGAAGGGCCTGAGTTACACTGCATCCCTCTCCACTGGAGGCTTTGATGTTGAAAGACCCTCAGGCCCATTTTGTCCAACACTTCAAATTATATAATTCACTACATATACCTTGTTGGATTCAGTCTCAAACTGTCTGATGAGTTTGTTCTTCTTAAGTCATCCATGTGAATTATCTGCTCATATGTCTTTAAATGAGGAAGTGTAACAATGGCTCTTCATTTAAGTCAGTAATTAAGGGATATCATGGAGAGCAACATTATTTCAGCTGCCAGCATTGTACCTTTCTATCCTCGAGCAAATAGCTTGGAAGAGAGAGGCAGATGACTAAAGATATTTCTGGATAAGACTGGACATTTGGGGGCACCTGGGTGGCTCAGTGGGTTAAGCATCTGCCTCTTGGTTTTGGCTCAGGTCATGATGTCAGGGTCATGAGATCGAGCCCCATGTCGGGCTCTGCACTCAGCATGGATGGAGTCTGCTTGAGGATTCTCTCTCTCCCTCTCCCTTTGCCCCTCCCCGTGCTCATGCTTGCTCTCTCTCTCTCTCTCTCTCTCTCTCAAATAAATAAACCTTAAAAAAAAAAAAAAGACTGGACAGTTAACCTTCCTGTGTTTGTGGTACAAAAGGGAAATGGCATGAACCATGGGTTCTCTGTGAAAGAGGGAGATCCATCTTCTTAAGCCTTTACCCTTTTGTTTTGTTTTTTTCTTTTTTTAAAGATTTTATTTATCTATCTGACAGAGAGAGAGCATAAGCGGGGGAGCAGCAGAGGGAGAGAGAGAAGCAGGCCCCCTGCCAAGCAGAGAGCTGGACACAGGGCTTGATCCCAGGACCATGGGATCATGACCCAAGCTGAAGGCAGACATCCAACTGACTGAGCCATCCAGGCACCCCACGACTTTACCCTTTTGTTTAAGAAGATGCAGTGGGTTTCCATCAGCAGTGATCTATGGGAGAAGAGAGGAAATATCCCAGGTAGGTCAAGTTTGAGTCATAAATTTTCTAAATTTTTATTTTGTTCTTTTTTTAAAAGATTTTATTTAGGGGCGCCTGGGTGGCTCAGTCGTTAAGCGCCTGCCTTTGGCTCGGGTCATGGTCCCGGGGTCCTGGGATCGAGCCCCAGGTCAGGCTCCCTGCTCTGCGGGAAGCCTGCTTCTCCCTCTCCCACCCCGCCTGCTTGTGTTCCCTCTCTCGCTGTGTCTCTCTCTGTCAAATAAATAAATAAAATCTTTAATAAATAAATAAATAAATAAAAGATTTTATTTATTTGAGAGAGAGAGAGAGAAGGGCCAGGGGGAGGGGCAGAGGGAGAGGGAGAAGCAGACTCCCCACTGAGTGGGGAGCCCGACCTGGGGCTCGATCCCAGGACCCCAGGACCATGACCCGAGCTGAAGGCAGGCGCTTAACCGACTGAGCCACCCAGGCGCCCTACGTATCACAAGGTTTAAAAGTCAGAAGGGTGTGTGGGGGGGAACGTCTGGGTGCCTCAGTCAGCTGAGTGGCTCCCTTTGGCTCAGGTCATGATCCTGGAGTCCCGGGATCGAGCCGGGCATCAGGCTCCCTACTCAGTGGGGAGTCTGCTTCTCCCTCTGCTCCTCATCCTGCTTTTGTCCTCTCTCTCGCTCTCTCCAAAAAAAAAAAAAAAAAAAAATCTTTAAAATTCAGAAGGGTGGGGCACCTGGGTGGCTCAGTTGGTTAAGTGTCCGACTCTTGATTTTGGCTCAGGTGACAGTCTCAGGGTCATGAGATCAAGCCCCACGTGGAGCCCAAGCTCAGTACGGACTCTGCTTGAGATTCTCTCTCTTTCTCTCTCTCTCTGTCCCTGCCCCCCACTCTTTCTTTCCCAATAAATAAATAAATAAATAAATAAATAAATAAATAAATAAATAAAGTCTTTAAAATCCAAAAGGGTATTATAGTAAAAAGTCTTTCTGCCTTATCCTGCAGGTATCCATTTCATTTCTCAAAGGCAGCCAGTGTTGTCAGTTTCTTTTCAGAGATGTTTTATGAATATTCAAGCAGATACATGTAAATATTTCCCAAGATCTTTGAAAATTCAGTGCTGAGGATGGAAGTAGGAAAAGCCATGTATTAATTACCTAGGACTGCCATAAAAAATTACCAGAAACTGAGTGGCTTAAGACAATGGAAACTTACTCTCTCACAGTCCTGGAGGCCAGAAGTCCAACATCAAGGTGTCAGCAGGGCCAGCTTTCTCTCAGGGCTCTAGGGAAGAATCTTTCTCTGCCACTTCCTAGCTTCTGGTTGTTGCCAGCAATCCTGGGCATTCTCTGCCTTGTAGACACATTACTCCAATATCTGCCTCTGTAGCCCCCTGGTGTCCTCCCTATGTGTCTCTGTGTCCACATTTCCCTCTTGTTATGTAAGGATACCAGTCACTGAATTGAGGTCCACCCTAATCCATTATGACCCCATTTTAACTTGATTACATCTGCAAAGACTGTATTTCCAAATAAAGTCACAGTCACAGGTACTGGGAGTTAGAACTTGAGCATATCTTTTTAGGGGACATAATTCTACCCACTTGAACCCATAATGTTATAATTTCAAAGCTTTAAGCAGCCTTTGTAGAGAAGTAGAGCTCTGTTCCCCTTTAGGATGTGGAATGGAGTTGAGAGTTGTGTCATTTTGGGGAAAATAAATACCCAAATGGATCTTTCTCTTTCATAGACATGAAATAAAACCCGCAACAAGAAATGGAGATTTCTAAACCTCCAGTGACATCAAGAAGCCTATATTAGAATGAGTGTTTAAATTGGTGAGGGTTTTCTTCCCCCCAACTTTTTTTTTAAAGACTTATTTATTTATTTTAGAGAGAGAGAGTGCACGTGAGTTGGAGGGGCGGGGGCGGGGGGAGAGAATCTCAAGCAGACTCCCTGCTGAGCACAGAGCCTGACTCAGGGCTCCATCCCATGACCCCAAAATCATGAGCTGAGCTGAAACCCAGAGTCGGATGCTCAGTGGACCGTGCCACCCAGGCACCCTCCAACTTTTTTTTGATTCCTGCCCATAAGAAATATGTCATGACTCTAAACATCCAAATGTTTGAATATACATACATATATGAAGGTATAACTGAAACAAAGACTTGCTCCATGAAACAATATGTACATTTGTTATTTGAAATGAATTTTGATCTTTTCTGATCTACCCCTTTTCATTAGTTTTTTTTCTCAGGACTACTAATGGGTTGCCACCTACAGTATGAATAACACTTCTTGGTGATTCCTTCTTCCCTAAGAAGGGGCTTATAGATTTCAGTGCCTGCATGTTAATTCTTATTCTCATGGAGATGTTTGTGTATGGCAGGAATAAAGTGGAGGACTAACCTTCACCTCCCCAAGGAGGAGTGAAAGGCTGTAAAAGGGAAATGAACCCTGCTACTCACGTTGGCTCAACTTAGATTGGACTGTTGGTGCCATCCATGCATATTACTCAATTTTATGTAAGTCGGACTTGGCCAAATGTACTAATGTGGAGCTTTTGTCTTCCAGTGTCTTCTTGGAGTCCTAGGATCAAGATTAGGGAATAGGGCTGTCAATCATCTTGGAAACTCCTGGAATTGAAACAGGATTGGGTGATGTCTTTAAGCAAGAAAGAAATGTCTCTGGGACCTCTGACTCCAGGGAGAGGAGCCAGCTCAAAGACATTTTTGTTGGTGGAGTGGAAAGAAAGTGGAAAAAGGATGAATATGGTTAACTCTGTCAAGCACTGGTGAGGCCAGTGAGATGGGCAGAGGTGCTCTTCCGGGACCAGTTGTGAGCTCTGTTTTAGTCATTGTAATGGATGCTGTTGGTACCCACTCAGATCCCTGTCTCTTTAAGGGCCTGTGCCCCATTCTGTAGCTGCTGTGAGTGTGGTGTGCTAACGGTTCATAGGTGCCTCTTTCTCTGGAGAATTGTCCTCAACAGAACGGGAGTCTCCTCATCTGGGAAGTTGTGTTACCCTATCCCCTGAGTGGCAATGGCCAGTGACTGACTGACGCAGAGGTACACAAGGCCGGCTCCTTTGCCTTCAAAGTACTACTGTCCTCTGGGGCAGTTGTACTCCAGCGTTCCCTGTGGGATTAGGTTGAAGCGAAATTCCCAGTGAGACCTCATGATTACTTCACCCCTTCCTCTGCCCCAACCTGCTTCCTTCACTCCTCTTCTCTCTCTCCCAAGAAATCACATGCCCAAGAATTCTCATCTTAGGTTCTGCTTCTAGGGAACCCAGCCTAAGACAGTTACCTCTGTTTTGTACCTCCCTCAACTTGTAGTTTTATTATTTCTTATTAATAGTTTCTGGTTGCCACGAGCTGCAGCCTTGCATTTCACTTTGGAAATTAAGGAAGGTGATCAGGACCATGCTTTGGGCAGAGCGGTACAAGGGAGTGATGTAGGAATGCAGGGTAAATGAATCCTGGGAGAGGACAGTGACCCGCAGCAGGGTCCTCCGTGGCCCCAAGGGTGGAGGGAAGGAGTGGCTTTGAACCAGGAGGGGACTAAGTCAGAGGGAAACAACCAGGGCAAACTCCGAGAAGGAATAAACCTTCCCTTTTATTTGTGGAGGGAAGTCAAACAAAGCCTAGACTTCTAGTGACAAGTGAGATAGGACTTAAGTTATAATTTGGGGACCAGGAGTAAATCGATCTCATCTCGTCTGCATAGGCTGTTGACATATTAGCTTCCTATGGCTTCTGTAACAAATTACCACAAATTTAGTAACTTACAACAACACGAATTTATTATCTTACAGTTCTGGAGGTCAGAAGTCCGAAATGGGTTTGCAGGACTGTGTTCCTTCTGGATGCTCTGGGGGTGAATCTGTTTCCTTGCCTTTTCCAGCTTCTAGAGGTCACCTGCATTGTTTGGCTCATGGCTCCTTTCCTTATCTTCAAAGCCAGCAGTGTAGCATCTTCCAATTTCTCTCTGTTCCTCTGCTTCTGCTTTCGTATCTCTTTCTCTCTGACTCTGACTCACTCCTCTTGTGTCCCTTTTACAAGGATCCTTGTGAATAGAAAGGGCACATCCAGATAATCCAGGAGAGTCTTCCCATCACAAGATTCTTAATTTCAGGGGCGCCTGGGTGGCTCAGTCGGTTAAGTGTCTGCCTTCGGCTCAGGTCATGGTCCCAGGATCCTGGGATCGAGCTGCGCATCATCAGGCTCCCTGCTCAGCGGGGAGCCTGCTTCTCCCTCTGCCTGCAGCTCCCCCTGCTTGTGCTCTCTCTCCCTCTCTCTCCCTCTGACAAATAAATTTAAAAAGTAATTTTTGAAAGATTCTTAATTTAACAAAATCTCTTTTGTTATGTAAGGTAGCATCCACAGGTTCTTTGTATGAAGTCATGGACATCTTTAGGGAGGGGCATTATTCAGTCTACCATGCAAGGGAGGCCTGGACACAAAAGTTATATTTGCCTTTCAACATTTGCTTCATGTTCAAGGCCTGGAATCAATTTTGCTGAGTTAATAATGTCTGCACCTACTCCTTGCTCTTTGAATGTAAGAGTTATTCTCTGTCAGGCCTTGGAGCTGGACCACCGTAGGCCCTGCCTCCAATACTGGGGCCATGGGGGTCTGTGTCGCACAGGTCCAGAGGGTACAGGGCTATGTGGTGGTACTGGTGTGCCTCGACATGGACAAGGCTTTCTCCTGGGACAATTTGACAAGGGCAGAACCATGAGTGGCATCTCCATGTGGTCCGTCCAAAACCAACTCTTCGACTAGCTCTTTGGGGAACTCACTAAAACCCAAAGGGAAAGGATGGGCTGACTCTTCCCTTGCCACTGAGTGTATATGGACATTGGGCTGATAATTGAGAGCCACTAAGGAAGCAAGGGAACTTGAAGAAGAAATCATCATGAGTCTCACTCCAGCCTCATTCTCAATCTTTCTCTTTTCCCTGATTTGTCGTGTATTAAACCTCTTTACGAAAGGTGTCACAGTCAGGCTCAGTGCTCCAGACAGAGTCTGCAGTACATGCAGATGAATCCCAGAACTACTGTTTAGTAAAATGCTAACATAAGGTGGCATATGCCTTCTTTCTTCATTAAATAAAAATGTCTTTATGGACAGTAACTCATGATTAATGTCAATCAAGGGAGGAATGGTGTCAGAAGGTGCTGTCATTTGAAATCAGTAATTTTTCTTTTGCATTCTTCCAGTTACTGTCAAAGGCCATTGAGAGTGAAGTTAGACATTATTTTGCCTAGCCAAACGTATCTGACTGAAACATTTCCTGTCTTCTGTCTTTGCATTGCTGTCCTGATATGAAAGAAATACTTCGATCCCTTAGCAAGGGGAGCATGACGTCTTCCACCCCTCATACTTCGAGTACGTGCTTTTGAGTCTTCCCTTTCATTAATCTCTCTGGCTCTCTCTCCCTCTCCTTCTATCCTGTTCAGGTCTTTTTTCATCCACTGTATTACTTATGTTCTTCATTCTAGCATTTCTTACCTGAGCGGGAGTCTGGTCATCATATGGCTAGTTTGGTGAGAGCTAAAGTTAGAAAGCTAGGCTACTCTACTTTTAAGATACTTGCAGTATGTCAAAAAATCATCTGAAGGTTTTGAGTTGCTTGCAATCAAATTTCTAAAACCCATCAGCAATTTTCTCAGAATTTGGCTTGAGCCACATGCTGTTTATGACAACTCATTATTCCCAATATAATGCAGAAAAGAGATACTGACTAAAGGTCAAAATCATGCACATTGCGTCGGCACTTTTCACAATCCAAGATGTGGAACCATGAACTTGATGAATTCTGGGTGTTGCTGACATGCTTCGGGAAACCAAGGGGCTGTTTCATGGATATTTCTTTAGTCTTCAATCTTTCTTGCCAGCTGACTGTGACAGTTTTGTACAGGGCAAGAATATCTTTTCTTAATATGTTTCCTTCAATCCCCAAGAATATAAATGAGCTGATGATTAGAGCTCTCAAGCATACAGGATTCCTTATCACTCTAATATGTTTCTGAGATTTGAGCTATTTATTTTGCCAGCTCAATGTTTCTCCAGTGCCAGGAAGAAATCTAGCAAGAGTAGAAGCCCTATAATATTCTTCACTTGGGTACGGCTGCAGAGAGGGTAGAATAGAAGTCAATGTGCAACCAACTTGTCTTAAGTAATAATAACAATAAAAAGAGGGGCGCCTGGGTGGCTCACTCAAGCATCTGCTTCGACTCAGGTCATGGTCCTGGGGTCCTGGGGTCCTGGGATTGAACCCCATGTTGGGCTCCCTGCTCAGTGGGGAGTCTGCTTCTCCCTCTCCCTCCCCTGCCCCGTGCTCGAGCTCTCTCTCTCTCTTTCTCTCTCTCTCTCTAGCTCGCTCGCTCAAATAAATAAAATCTTTAAAAAGAATTTAAATAATAAAAAGAAATAATAGGGGCGCCTGGGTGGCTCAGTTGGTTAAGCCACGGCCTTTGGCTCAGGTCATGATCCCAGAGTCCTGGGATCGAGCCCCACATCGGGCTCCCGGCTCGGTGGGAAGCCTGCTTCTCCCTCTCCCACTCCCCCTGCTTGTGTTCCCTCTCTCGCTGTCTCTATCTCTGTCAATTAAATCTTTAAAAAAAAAAAGAAGAAATAATAATGATGGTAATAAAAAGAAAATTTTTTTACTTCAACAAAAAGTAATAATGTGCTCTTAGGTGAAATAAGCAAAATTATTTCAGAACTTGACTGAGGTATGTGA
Source organism: Zalophus californianus (assembly GCF_009762305.2). Classification (NCBI taxonomy): domain Eukaryota; kingdom Metazoa; phylum Chordata; class Mammalia; order Carnivora; family Otariidae; genus Zalophus; species Zalophus californianus. The sequence goes on along the minus strand of NC_045612.1, from coordinate 116,995,926 downwards.
CTGGCATTTTAAAAAGCATTAGGCAAAGGATTTTATGGGTACATTTGAATTGATTGTACTTTTGTATGGGACACTAATATGTATAAGACAAAGAGAAAATCCTTTCTCTTGTTGAGAGCCATTGACCTAGGGGAAACATTTTTATTGAGAACACACAAGTAAGAATGAAATTTTATTAGTTTCTTTTAAAAAAACAGATAAGTATACTGGGCACCTGGGTGGCTCAGTTGGTTAAGCGTCTGACTCTTGATTTCGGCTCAGGTCGTGATCTCAGGGTTTTAAGTTCAAGCTCCGTGCTGGGCTCCACTCGGGGCATGGGGCCTACTTAAAAATAAGTAAGTGAATAAATAAATATTTCACTATGAAAATTTCAAATATACATATAACTAGCGAGAACAGTATAATACATTGCCACATATCCATCATCCGGCATCAACAGTAATTGTAGTTTTTCCAGTCCTTCAACTTCTTTCAAAAGTAAGAAATACTTGAGTCATATCTTATAGAGGTCCTATTTGGTGTCTTGCCTGGTCATTACTACTCTTTATGGACCTTAGGACATCTCATCTTAGTTCCAATAGATTTTCTTACCTCTTACTTCCCCTAGAAAATAGGCCATTCTACCATGTTTTCCCTCCTCTCCACTTCACAATGTCTTGTCTGTCTCTGAGTTCTGCTCTATTTCTCCCATCTTCTCTTTTTATTTCTTCCTGTTGCAGAAAAATAGAGTTTCTCCCTGTGAAATTAAACCTCCACCAAGTATTTTGGTCATATCTGTCTCCTCCAGAATCTTGCCCTGTGAATTTTCCTTCTTCCATTTTCTATCTTTACCCTTCCTCTTGGCTCCATTATCTCTGCCAGTAAACAGGCTCAGATGTCCAAATTCAAAGGGCCGAGCTACCGGGAACATCTTTTGAAATAATCTTTCCCCCTAAACTAGCTCTGACTCAAACTTTCCTATTTGTGGTTATTCTTTTTTCCACCTAGACTTAAAATCTGAGAAAAGTCTTGATTTCTTCTTCTACTTCTTCCTCCAGCTGGGCTCTAAGAACCCATATTCCTTCACTGACTTTGCTACTTCTTCCTCCAGCTGGGCTCTAAGAACCCATATTCCTTCACTGACTTTGCATCTGCCCCAGAGAAGGTGGCTGTATTTTCCCAGAGATGGCCACAACAATGTCTCCCATCCCACATGCTCTTCTTAGAGTGTGCCCTTGACACTCCCTGTATTGGGTGGTAGGGTCTGTGTCCCTTCCTCTTGAACTGGATGGACCTTTGTGACTTCCTTAACCATTAAAGTATGGCAGAAGTGACATTATGTGGCTTCTCGGATAGACCACAAGTGTGCCATCCGCTTTCCTCTCGCTCTCTTAGAGCCCAGCCACCATGCTGTGAAGAAGCTCAGATGTGTCCACGTGGAGAGACCACATGAAGAAGCTATGTGTAAGTGTTTCAGCTAATAGCCAGCCTCAACTACCAGACAGAGAAGTGAGGAAGACTTCAAGATAAATAAATGGAGCTCCCTGTCATGGAGTCACTCCCGGATTTGAGACTTCCCCAGCTGAAGTCCCAGACGTTTTAGAGCAGAGACAAGCTGTTCGCATGATCCCCTATTCAAACTTCTGACCTACAAAATCCATGTATATAATTAATGGCTGTTTTTTGCAAGTTTTCAGGTGGTTTGTCACCCAGCCATAGCCCTGGACAAGACTCAGCCTCTCCTTCCTCAATACGCTAGTTCTAGGACACATATGCATCCTCTCGGCCTGATTTCTGGACTAGGCTTTGGCCCTAAAGGATCTCTTCGGCAGATTCAGTGCTGCCTCCGTGTCTTGCCTGAACAGAGGGCTCTCCTGTTTTTGAAATACTCATCATGTTTTGCATTTGCTCTCCAACAATGGGGAATGGGCAGGGCATATTCTAAGAATTATTCTGCAGATAAGGAACGGAGATTTAAGTAAAGAGAGGTTTAATAGTCTCTCAAAGTAGCTTATAGAACTAGGACTGGAGCTATACCAGGGGATTTACTCTAGAATGCAGAGCGTCTCAGACTTGTTTTTCCACAGAATCCTTTCTGGAAACATCTATCAGCATGTGAAGGGACAGTGGTTTCCCAAAGAGCACGGTTTGGGAAATTCCCTTCTAGTCCAGTTTCTTCTTTTTATGGATCGGGTTTGGGAGATTCCGTTTCCAAGAGATAATTAAATAAAAGATACAAAAGGGGCAACTGGAGCGCAGGGTCATTCTGCCAAGTCTTTGTAGCTTCCTGTGTGTAATGAGAATTTTTGGACGCTTGTACCTTTGTAATATTTCTATCAGCCTGTCTCTTGGTGCTCCAGATGAGAGAGGAAAAGATGTATTTGGAGGTGTCAGTGCCCCTTAGCCAAAGACCACTGAAAGCACACTTAGTTAAATAAGTTGGGTTTATCACTTATTGCAGGGAACCATGGGGTACCCTCAGTAAGAGAGTGTTAGAAAGAATATATTATAGGATTTGGGCTTCAGTTGCTGAGTTAGTGGGGAGTCTAAGGAAGCGGGAGTTTAGGTTCGATGCTGTCAGCAAGCTAGGCTACTTTTCTGATTGGGTGTGTTGTGGATGGCACAGTGACCTTGTTTTTGTTTGTGCTTAATCAGAATTATGAAGTGGCCTTGTTTTGTTTAATTTTATCATGATCTCAGAGAAACCTTGTTTGAGACTGGTGTTCTGTCAGTTTGTTTATATCCAACAGGAGAAAAAAACGGCCTGGCTGTATTAGATGAGTGTGTAAAAATATTGAGGTCTAATCGTGAATATCAGATTAGTTTTGGATATCAGAGGTTTTCTTCTTTTTCTTTTTCAGAGGTCATTATTCTTTTTTTTTAAAAAACGATTTCATTTATTTATGTGACAGAGAGAGACACAGTGAGAGAGGGAACACAAGCAGCGGGAGCGGGAGAGGGAGAAGCAGACCTCCCGCGGAGCAGGGAGCCCGATGTAGGGCTCGATCCCAGGACCCTGGGATCATGACCTGAGCCGAAGGCAGACACTTAACGACTGAGCCACCCAGGCGCCCCAGAGGTCATTATTCTTAATCATTTTAGGTATTTTTTTTTTTAAAGATTTTATTTATTTATTTGAGAGAGAGAGAATGAGAGATAGAAAGCACGAGAGGGAAGAGGGTCAGAGGGAGAAGCAGACTCCCTGCTGAGCAGGAAGCCCGATGTGGGACTCGATCCCGGGACTCCAGGATCATGACCTGAGCCGAAGGCAGTCGCTTAACCAACTGAGCCACCCAGGCGCCCTAATCATTTTAGGTATTAAAGAGCAAAGCAGATCTCTTTGTCTGAGGCCAAGACTTACCCAAGGGAGCATGACCTGAGCCAAAACCAAGAGTCAGATGCTTAACTGACTGAGCCACCCACGTGCCCCAGAATTCTGAACCTTTCAGTCACTGCCTTAGAAGAAACAGATTCTCCTGATTTGGGCCAAGAACACTCAAGAGGCATACTCACAGAATTGTATTAGAATGGAGAGAGAACATTTGTGAATTTAAAACCTAGCTCATAGGGGCGCCTGGGTGGCTCGGTCCTTAAGCGTCTGCCTTCGGCTCAGGTCATGATCCCAAGGTCTTGGGATCGGGCTCCCTGCTCCGCGGGAAGCCTGCTTCTCCCTCTCCCACTCCCTCTGCTTGTGTTCCCTCTCTCACTGTGTCTCTCTCTGTCAAATAAATAAATAAAATCTTTAAAAAAACAGAAAAACAAAAAAACCTAGCTCATAAAGCAGCATTGGCCCATTTTACACAACTGGTTAACATTAGGTTGAGGACTAGATTTAAGGCCTCTGGCCCCTAATTCAGTGCTATTAAATCTCCAGTGCCTAGCACATGGCCTCGTATGCAGTATACATCCAGGGAATGGTTATTGAATGGATAAACGAATTCATAATAGATATTTGGTTTGGAAATGGATTGGTCAAAGGTGACAGTGAAATTAATCACCATTTAACTGGCTGAATTTGGCCTCCCAGCTTGCCCTGCCCCGCACCTGCCATTCTCAGCTTGGCCCTTCTATCCAGGACTCTTAGTCTTCAAAAGAAAGCATAAGCTTGAGTCATTCCTATTTCTTTTATAGTCTTGGATCTGTCTCTGAGGCAAACCCAAAGTTCATTGTATTGGTTCTCCAGCAATAGGTCTCAGCAACAATCAGTAATCAAAGAAAACCCTTTGATAGGTCCTTTAATAGGTGAATTTTCTAAATATAAAAATGTTACGACATTCATTTTTCAACATCAATCAAATTGGCACTCATGTACATAGGCATTGACATTATTCATAATGTTACGTTGGCATCTAGCACCAATTGTTTTTGTCCCTTCATCGTCCTTTTCTGTTTTTTTAAGATTTTATTTATTTGACAGAGAGAGAGAGAGAGAGAGAGAGAGAGAGAGAGTGCACGTGCATTTGCATGCATAAGCAGGGGAGGAGCAGAGGGAGAGGGAGAAGCAGACTCCCCACTGAGCAAGGAGCCTGATGCAGGACCCTGAGATGATGACCTGAGCCGAAGGCAGAAGCTTAACCGACTGAGCCACCCGGGGGGCCCCAAGACTGGACTACTCTTAACAGTGGAATCCTTAAGTAGATAGTTTTAGAAACAAGAAATCCACTGTTTGCCTCAAATTATTTCTTTTCCTACTACAATGTTACATGTCTTTATTCTGCTTAGTGGCAGCAAAAAGTATTATGCAAGAGTACAATTGGTTATAATGTCATAGAGACATGATCAAATGCATAAAGGATGCTGCTGAGCCTTGCCTTTTTACAAACTTGTAGTGTAGACATCAGCATACGGGCAAGAGAATGAAAATACCTAAATTAGAGGTCGGCAAACTTTTTCTGTAAAGGGCCAGAGAGTAAATATTTTAGGCTGTGTGGGTGACATGTTTTTTGTTTGTTTGTTTTTTGCCACTTTTCAAGTCTGCTGTTGGAGAGCTAAAGTAGTCATAGATAATACAGAAACAAATGGGCATGGCTGTGTTCCAGTAAAACTTTGTTTATGGACATTGAAATTCACATTTTATATAATTTTCCTGTTTCATGAAATATTAGCCTCCTTTTGATTTTTTTCAACCATTAAAAAATGCGGAAAAACCATTCTTCACTCACAGGTTGTACAAAAACATGCAGCGGGCTGGATTTGGCCCGTGGGCCACAGTTTGCAAACTGTTGGCCTAATTAGTACAGAATGGCTGTAAGGGACAGAGAAGGAGATGTGGGTTTAATTGAGAGAGGGGAAAAAGACATTAGGATGAAAACATGCCTGACTTCAGGTTTAGAGAGGGACAGAGGGGAGAAAGTTCTTCAGAGCGGGGCCGACACCTCTTCTCTGCCACAGTAATGAGCCATGCCTGTTACTTTGAGGAATCATTCTGAATAGATTCACTCAGAGTGACTCACTGGCTTGAACAAAGCTGGGGAAGATTTTCTGCCTTTTATTCAACGGGAGTAATTGGCCCACCTGCATCTCTTAAATTAAGATTGCCAGAGCTCAGGTCTTTAAGCCTCTTAACATGGTTTACTTCTTACACCTTTTATCGGCATAGAAGAATAGCTGCTTTTCTCATCTTTTCTTGTCAAACCCTGTTCCAAATGTACAAGGCATTTTAGCCACATGATGTTTCATGGCTATTTCCAGGCTTATGATCACTGAAACACAAAAAGGTATAGAAAATTTAAATGGCACCCTGTTACGTTTGTGGGCAGCCTTTGACAAGACGTAGTTAATCTGGAGTTCCAGAAATGTGATTTGAATTTCTTGTCTGCCTTCCTCCCTGCCTTTTTTTTTTTTTCTTAACTGAGGAATAAGTTGTATATGGGAAATTCATTCTTTCTGGTATATAGGTCTATGTAATTTGACAAATGCTTGTAACCATCATGACCTGTTACATTTAAGTTTTACGTAACTACCATGACAAGCAAGATATGGAACATTTCCATTGACCTAAAAAATTCCCTGGTGCCCTTTTGTAATTATTCTGTACCCTAACCCCAGTCCCTGGTAAACATTTATCTGTTTTCCATCCCTATAGTTTTGTCTTTTCCAGAATGGCATGTAAATGGAATCATATAGGGTGTAGCCTTTGGCGTCTGGCTTCTTTCATTTGGCATAATGCAGTTGATATTCATCCATGTTGTTATATATGTTTTATCAGTAGTTTATTCCATTTTATTGGTAAGTAGATTTCATTATATGAGGATATCGGTTTGTTTCTATATTCTCCAAGGGGGAATATTTGGGTTGTTTCCAGTTTTTGGTGATTATGAATAAGACCAGTATAAACATTTATGTAAGGTTTTTGTGTGAACATAAGTTTGTATTGCTCTTGGGTAAATTCCTAGAAGTGGGATTGCTGATTTGTGCATTAAGTGTGTGTTTAACTTTATAAGAAACTGCCACACCGTCTTCCATGCCATTTTGTATCTCCTCCAGCAGGGTATGAGAGTTCTAGTTGCTCTGCATCCTTCCCAGTGCTTGGTACTGTCAGTTTTTGTTTTTCAATTTTCGTCATTCAATAGGTGTATAGTAGTATCTCCTTGTGGTGTAATTTGCATATCATATTCAAATGACTAACAATGTTCAGTATCTTTTCATATGCTTATTTGCCACCCGTGTATCTTTAGTGAAGTCTGTTCAAATTCTTGGCCCATTTTTTAAAAAGATTTATTTATTTATTTGAGAGAGAGAAAGAGAGTGTGTGCACACACACAAGTTGAGGGAGAGAATCTTCAAGCCGACTCCCCGCTGAGCCAGTGCCCCCCCTTGGCCCATTTTTTAAATTGGGTTGTTTGTTTTCATACTGTTGAGGTTTTTTTGTTGTTGTTGTGTTTTGTTTTTTTAAGTAAACTCTACACCAATGTGGGGCTTGAACTCACGACCCTGAGATCAAGGGCCGCATGCTTGTACTGACTGAGCCGGCCAGATGCCCCCTTACTATGAAAATTTTGAGAAGTTTTAATAGTCTACGAACAAGTTCGTTATCAGATGTATGTTTTAGAAATATTTTTATCCCAGTCTGTGGCTTGTCTTTTTATTTTCTTAACAGTACCTTTTGCAGAGCAAATAATAATAATAATTTTGATGAAGTTCAATGACACCCCAGTATCCAGGAGCACATATAGTGCCCAAATCTTGGTTTTAAAAAATCATTCTCTAGAAAAAGGAACCAGGACTCCTTAGAGAAATGACTGATTCTAGGGCTGGGGCAGGGAAAATACAGGAAACATCTTGTGGTATCAGAAAGTAAAAGTGCTAAAAAATCATGGGGATGGGTTGAAAGGCCATGTGAGTCAACTTGAAGGAGTTCTCGCGGCCAAATCTGAGAAAATACGAGCAACAAAACAAATAATGATAGTAATGGATTATAACCTATAGAATAAGATAACTATCCATGAATCCATACTGACATAAGTAAATAATTGAGTAAAATGATAAATGAAGGAGACGAAAAAGTTATTTTTTTGATGAAATTTTAATAATAGGGAAAGAATGATGGAAATAGAAACTCACCATTTGGCAAAAGCTACAGTAATAATTGTTTTGAGCAAAAATTAATAATGGATTTTAAAATTAGTGGGGAAAAGCTTAAGCAGATATAGTATGTGAATTATACTTCAATAAAGCTATTTAAAAAAACTTTGTTATGGAGATTTTGGAACACACACAAATACAATCATCTGCAAGTATTCATCACCCAGCTTCAAAAAGAAAAAAAAGGCGCGTTTAACAAGAAATAAGATATTTGCGTAGTTTAAATGTATCTCCCCCCAAATATTTAGTAATCACAAAGGGAAAAATAATAACTTTACAGTGGAGAAACCTAGGCAGACACCACCTTAACCAAATTAAACTCATTGGTAATGGGGTTAATTGACATCATGTGCCTCCTGATGGTTTTCTTGCCCAAAATGCATAAAGCCATGAAGACCATCATTTAAACTCAAATTGAGGAACTTTACATAATCTAACTGACCAGTCCTTTTCAGACGTGTCAAAATCATGAAAGGCAAAAAAAGACTGATAAACCATCTCAGATTGGAGAAGACTAAGGAGTCATGACAACTAAATCTAGTGCAGGATCCTGGTTGGGGTCCTGGCCCAGGAAAAAGACCTCAGTGGGACAACAACAATATAATGAAATCTGAAAGAAGTTTGTAGTTTAGTCAATAATATTATACCAATGTTAATTTCTTAGTTTTGAGAAATTTCCATGGTTAAGTAAGATGTAACATTTGGGGAAACTGAATGAAAGCTATAGAAGAACTCTCCATATTATCTTTGCAACTTTCTGTAAATCTAAAATTATTTTAAAAGAAAAGGAAAAAAAAATTTGGAAAAATAAGCCAAAAACTTTAAAAATAGCTACACATTGGAAGAAGGAGGAAACCAGGTAGAGGAGATAGGGATAGAAATTGGATTTTCTGATATATTATGTTTTGTAGATTTGACTTTGGAATCATGCCAGTATTTTACATAACTTTAAACAAAATTAAATTAAAAAAAATTTCCTAAAAGTAAAAAGGCAAAATAAAACAAACAAGTCCAAAAGTATAATAAGTCCGTGGCGAAAAGTACAGAGACAAAAAGTATTTCAAATGACTTTAAAACCACAGTGATTTGGGGTGCCTGGGTGGCTCAATCGTTAGGCGTCTGCCTTTGGCTCAGGTCATGATCCTGGAGTCCCGGGATCAAGTCCCACATCGGGCTCCCTGCTCAGCGGGGAGCCTGCTTCTCCCTCTCCCACTCCCCCTGCTTGTGTTCCCTCTCTCGCTGTGTTTCTCTCTGTCAAATAAATAAATAAAAATCTTTAAAAAAAAAAACAACACAGTGATTTGACCGTATATTCTTTTTTTTTTCCTCAGAGAGAGAGAGAGAGAGTGCCCTGAGGGGAGGGGGGCAGAGACAGTAGGAGATTGAGAATCCCAAGCAGGTTCCTCACCCAGCATGGAGCCCAACATGGGGCTCGATCCCACAACCCTGAGATCACAGCCTGGGCTGAAATCAAGAGATACTTAACTGACCGAGCCACCCAGGCACCCCTTGACTATATAATGGGATATACCCTATGGACAAATAAAGGTAAGAATTCAGTTGTATCTTATGAGCCAGAGCTGGGTCATATAGCAACCCAGAGCTGCAAAGGGAATATGTGAAAGCACTAGTTGTGAGGCAGCAAGGGAGAATGGGGCTGGGAATGGCTTTGGGACAGCCAAGCAACAGTGCCAGCTTAGTATCTACTGGGGCCACTTCCTCTCTATTTCCACCCCCGTTGGATTAGGGTAGGCAAAGTCTTTCCCACCAACAGATAAAATGGTGGTGGTAGCAGGGCTTCTGCCTCAGGTGTTCTGCCGTCTTACTGAGGCTAGGGTTGCTGCCATGACCATCTCTTCTCTGACCAATGCAGGAAAAATTCCAAGTTTGTTATCAGTGGTTACTAATCTCTCATCTCTAGGCTAACAGTTGGAACCCTGCTGCTATCACTTATTTTTATGCTGAAGAAAATGGTAACCATGCTTAGAGACTCTTGCATTTTGTAACAAGACTTGTGATTTTATTTTGTTTTTTTAGTTTTTTAAAGATTTTTATTTATTTATTTTGACAGAGAGAGAGAGAGAGAGACAGCGAGAGAGGGAACACAAGCAGGGGGAGTGGGAGAGGGAGAAGCAGGCTTCCCACCAAGCAGGGAGCCCAATGCGGGGCTCGATCCCAGGACCCTGAGAACATGACCTGAGCCGAAGGCAGACGCCTAACGACTGAGCCACCCAGGCGCCCCAAGACTTGTGATTTTAAAAGAAAGAGTAATGGAAGCCTAAATTCTGGAAGAATGCATGTTGTGTAAATTCAGTCATCATTATGCAAATGTATATTCACGTAATAAATCCAGAGATGGCTGACTATATGTTAGAAATATTATAGGCCAATTATTTTGACATCCTGCAGGAGGTAAATAAACTGTGAAATATATGTTATAGTATACACAGTAGCTTATTAACAAGATGTCTTTGGCTGGAAAATATGTTGGTAGAGAAACCATCCATCAGCACATTCGCACCTCTGTTCTCCTCCTTTGACTTCACAGGCCCATTTAGCAGCATGAAGAAAAGGGAGAGAGCCTTGGATGTTTGGGTAGAGGCTTTAGGTAGTTTCATAAGCCTTGTCTCATTTGAAATACTTGAAGCCTACCTCATTTTCCCATTTTATAGATTAACAAACTGGTTAATGATTTAACATCAACTGGGAGGCAAATTTGGATCACAGCCCTATATCTGATTAGTGTCTTTTGCACTGTAACGTTTCTACCCTTCTTTCGCTGTTCACTTTTCAGACTGACATAGCTTGGGGTAACCTGGCACCCTCACCTGAGTGACCAGGCACACACAAGGGCCCTAGGATTATTGGTGCCGTGTCCACAGAGTGGAATGCTAAAGATAAAAGATGTGTTTTTAGCTAATGCCTGGGTGGGAAAACGTTCAGTAGACAAAAACCAAACCTCCCAAGACCTCTGCTATCACTTCCAACATTCACCAGGTGGCTCTGGGGACAGTTTCTATATTCAGAAATGCACACTAATGGCAAAGTGTCAGGGCGTCCAGGTACTGCGAATGTCAGGAGATTCCTGGGTGACAGAAGACACATCACTTCACCTGTCTAGGCCTCAGAGTGGATTATTTCTCAGGCGCCTACATACTTCTAATTTTTCATAATTCCTTGCTCGGACTTGCAGTGAAGACAGGGAAAGTTCTAAACCAGGGGAATGTTAGGAGCTGTTTATGCCATAGATTTCTTTCTTTCTTTTTTTTTTAAAGATTTTATTTATTTATTGCGAATGGACAGAGCCTTAGTGCGCAGGCCTGTATCTTTGTTATCATCTCAGCAACAAAGAGACATTCCATTTATTGTCCAAAAGCTGAGATTTGTCTTCTGAGGTTTTCCTTCTTTGCTTTTGTCATACTTGGTGAAGATCACATTAACCATCTTACTCCTCCCCAAATCCTTGAACACGGGAATAGAAGAGAGATTTCACAAGTTCTAAACCAGGGGAATGTTAAGAGCTGTTTGTGCCATAGGTTTCTTTCTTTCTTTTTTTTTTTTTTTAAAGATTTTATTTATTTATTGTGAATGGACAGAGAGAGACACAGCGAGAGAGGGAACACAAGCAGGGGGAGTGGGAGAGGGAGAAGCAGGCTTCCTGCCGAACAGGGAGCCCGATGCGGGGCTTGATCCCAGGACCCCGGGACCATGACCTGAGCCGAAGGCAGACACTTAACGACTGAGCCACCCAGGCGCCCCTATGCCATAGATTTCTTCCTGGACATATGGGCCTCACCTGCAGAGTTTAAAGACTGACAAGAGACTTTTCAACACCCATTAACAAATGGCAGAATGCAGGAAAGCTGAACTAGTGAAGATAATAGCCTTGCTAGGAATTTTAAATGATGCACTTAGTGCTTTCTCTGTTGGCCTCTCGGAAGCTTCGTGGGCGGTTTTATAAGAGCAAGGAATGACGTGGTGAAATTGAGGACAAAGCTGGGAGTGGGTAGGAGAACAATACTCTGGCCGTCATGGTAGCCTGGTGGTAGCAGTTGTCGATTCTGGCCATATATTGAGAATCACTTATAATTTTGAGATTTTAAAGGTTATTTGTAATTGAGATTTAAAATAAATAAATAAATATACACACACAGAGCAAAAGTCTTAAGTAGACAACATAGTGAATTTTTACATATGTATCCACTTCTGTTACCATTACCCAGGTCAACATATAGATCATTCCCAGCACCCCAGAAGAACACCTCCCATTCAGCACCTTCCCCCAAGGGTTAACCCTCTTCTGTCCTCTCTCACCATAGATGAATCCTGCCTATTTTTGAACTTCATATAAATGGAATCATAGAGTGAGTATTCTTGTACCTGGCTTGTTTCACTCAATGTTACTGGTGAGATTCACCCATGCTGTGGTATCAGACGTGTGCTCTTTTCCATTGCTGTGTAGTATTCCATGGCATGTGTCTACTATATTGTCCATTCTACTATACATGTACATTTAGGTTGTTTCCAATTTCTGTGTTACTATAAATGAAGCTGCCTTGAACATTCTTGTGCATGTCTTTTGGTGGACATGAGCGCTCATTTCAGTTAAGTGTATACCTCGGAGTGAATTTTCTGGATCATAGGGCAGGTGTACGTTTACTCCATAAGAAACCGTCAGACAGTACTCCAAAGTGGGTGTAATCCCAGCAGTGGCCTCAGAATCTCTGAGAGTGGGGCCCTATCTGAATGATAGATAGGTATCATTCAGAATCTCACTTGGTGGTTCTGACACACAGTGGAAATGAGAGCCTCCGTGGCCCAGCCTTAATGCCCAGGCCTGTATCTTTGTTATCATCTCAGCAACAAAGAGACATTCCATTTATTGTCCAAAAGCAAAGGAATTATTCCTTGTCCAGAGATCTGAGAAGGAGCTGAGATTTGTCTTCTGAGGTTTGCCTTGTTTGCTTTTGTTATACTTGGTGAGGATCACATTAACCATCTTACTCCTCCCCAAATCCTTGAACACGGGAATGGAAGGCTTTGTCCTGTGCAAATGGGATTTTATGCGTCAGGAAATATGAAGTATGAGGATGAGGCAAAGACCCCTTCCGGGCTCTTGACAGCATCTGACCACATGGGCAACCACAATCTACCCACACTACAGAAATTTGCCTCCTTCTAGCATTTCTCTACCTAATTAGGCTGAGGAACTACCATGATCTTTTCCATCTGTCAGTGCTTTGAATTGACTTCTCTTACTTTTACAAGCAACGTGGCCCATTTAGTTATAGTTCATGTGAATTAATAAGAACAGCTAATGTTTATTTAGTAGGTCCTATGGGCAAGGCACCCTGCTATGTGCATCCTTTATTTCTCAAAACAAGCCAACGAGCTTCAGGAGCTATTATCAAGCCCATGTGACAGATGAGGAAACTGAGGTTTGGAGAGCTCGAGTAACTTGCCCACTTTCATGTGCTGATATATTATGGAGCTGGTATTCAAACCCTTGCATTCTGACTTCCGAGATGGAACTCTTAGTCACTAATTACACCACCTATACTTAACCGATCTGAGGGTTTGAGAGCTATTTATGGCCTGGAATATGAAAAACAGACTATAGACCTCTCTGAGTTACAGGTCTTCTGGAAAGAAAATGCCAAATAATGGTGGTGTCTTGAATAGTGCAATAGGATGAGTGACTGGAGGGCCAAACTTGGCCTTTATGATCTCCTTAAAGAGTTGCCGGTCAGCCAGATGATTATTCAGGAGAGGAGGAGAAAGCAAAAGGGAGCAGAAAAAGCATTAGGAGGGTTACACAACTTTCCTTCTCACCTCCACTCTGTGTAGATGATCTTAGCCACAACTGAAACTAAAACTCTAAATGGGAATGAATCCAGAATTTTTATCCAGAATAATTCTAAGCCACTCCCAACTGCTTGTTTGATCCCTTTACTTGGATGTCTTACCGGAGCCTCAGAGGTAACATTGTCCAAAACTGGAATTTTTTACTTCCTCTCTTCTTGCCGACAATCCGTTCCTCTTACAGCATTCTTTGCTCGGTAAATGTAGCCTTCACCCACCATTACTTATACCCCAAACTGGAGTAACCTTTCCATTCATTCCCCTTTGCCTTCTCCCACCTTATGCCATCACTAAGTCCTGTTGATTCTGGCTCCAGAACATATCCCACCTGCCTGTGCTTGAGTCCTGGCTCTCCCACTGGGGACAAGTCTCTTAAACTCTCTGTCCCTCAGTTTTCTTCTCCGTAACGGGGTGCTAATAGTACCTACCAGATAGTCTGTTGTAAGGCAAGCTAGCAACTATGATTATTGCTCTCTCTCTCTCTCAAAACCACACACTAGTTTCAGTCACAATTCTTTCTTCCCTGGATTTCTCTAAGCACCCTCTAACCGGTCTCCCTACAACCTTTGGTGTCCTTTGGACCCATCGTCCAAAGCAGCGGTTCTCAATTACAGCACTTCTGGCCCCCAGGGGACACTTAGACATGTTTGGAGACATTTTTGTTTGTCACAGTAGGGGAGGAGGCTGCTACTGGTATCTAGTGGGTACAGGCCAGGAATGCTGCTAGACATCCTACGGTGCACAGAACAGCACCCACAACAAAGAATGATCTGACCCCAGATGACAGTAATACCCATGTGGAGAAACCCTGCTCTAAAGTGATCTTTGTGAAACAGATCAGGTCAGGCCATGCCCCTGCTTCTTTCTATCCAGTAACTCCCCACAGCTCTTGGACGAAGCCCATACACATAGCGTGCGCCCCCCGACCCTGTGATCTGGCTTCAGCCCACTCCTCCAGCCTCATCTCACACCACTCTGACCCATTTACCCTGGTCCAGCCACCTTGGTGTTCCACTAGTTTCTAAGTAGACTGAGTGCTTTACGGGCTTCAAATCCTCCAATCGACTCCTCCTGCGGCCAGGGCCTCTGTTTGCCCTCTGTCTGGATCCCCATCCTGCCCTTTTCTGACTTTCCTGTGTTGAATCGTCGGAAGACACCCCTTGAGGTGGGGCGATCAATTGCACTTGCTACCAGGTAGTGAGCAGCGCGCTAGAGCGTCCCCTAGTAGCTCCTCTACCTCTTGCCTCTAACGCCATAGTGTACATTTAGTGGCACTTCTCCTCTGGGGCCTTTACTCCGAAGTGATTATAGAAGGTTCCTCTAAGGAGAAGAGAGTGAAGCGAGGGCTAGACTTCCCTGAAAGGCCCTGCCTGGAGATGGTGAACAGGAAGCCTGATGGATAAATCAGTTCTTCAGACTAGTCTCAGAGTCTTATGAAAAAAATTAAATTAGTTTTCAATTTTTAAAGACCCAGAAAATTACTATGGACATCAGAATTCCATTTATCTCTTTTATCGGAAAATCTGGGAGTGCATGGTTACTTCTTCATGAGGCAATACTCAGCAAGTCCTGATTCTGGATTCCCTTGAGATGGAGCTTCCAGATTCCCCACTTGGCTTCCTTTATGCAAGTACTTTACCTGCCCACCGTTAGCCCTTTGTCAGTCTAGAGCCCTCTAGTGCTGGAGGATTTTGTCTCTGGGGGGCCATCAGCCCATGCTGCTGAGCCCTTGCTACCTACACTTAGGAGGAATATAAACAGACCAGAGCCTGAGCCCACATCTTCTGCTTTTGGGAGTGTTCTGTGGCTCCCTCCTGACTGGGGTTAATTTCCTGGACCCTGTTAGGAAGACATTCTGTGCTTCTGTTTCTACTTGAAATCACTGTGAGACTAATTTGAGACAGGCTGGAAAGTACATTCATTCTGCCACCTTAGCCTGGATAGCTTGGCCAGTCGTTTTCAGAACTGCCTGGGTCTCATGAAGAACCATTCGTTGGGACTGCAAATTACAGTGTCATAGTTTGGACAGCTATAACAGAATACCATAGACTCAGTGGCTTAGACAAAAACATGTATTTCTCACATTTCTGGATGTGGAAGTCCAAGAACAGCATGCCAGCATGGTCTGGTTCTTGGTGAGGGCCCTCTTCCTGGTTTATAGGTAACTGCCTTCTTGCTGTGCGCTCACATGGTGGGGAGAGAGAAAGAGAGAGCATGCACTCTGGTCTCTTCATCTCCTTATCAAGGCATCAGTCTCATCATGGAGGCTCCACCCTCATGACATCATCTAAACCTAATTTCCTCTCAAAGGCCCCACCTCCAAACACTGTCACATTGGAGATTAGGGTTTCAACATGTGATTTTGGGGGACACACATTCAGTCTATAGCACACAGCATCAATATTTCTAGCAAATATGAGTGGTCACCAGCTATGGATCCCTAAATTGATTCCAAGGGTCAAATTCCTTTAGCTTCTCTGGCTTGTAGATTCTTGACCTTCAGAACAATTCTAATACTGCAGCTCCCCTGCCATCCAAGCAGGGAGAAGATGAACCCATGTGTCCTGGATCACCTCAAATCCATCTCTGGCTCTGGGAGATTAATGTGGCGGGGACCCCACAGTTGCACAGCTTGAGCAAATGTGGGGCTCTTCCCACTGTGTTCTCAGTTCCAGGCTGGACTTCCACAGGGTCCCCTCCATCTCCATGGCTGAATTCATGTTGGTCATCTTGATTCTGCCCTGAAGTTACCAGAGTTCAAGGTTCCTCTGCCTGTTGTTTTTGTTTGTTTGTTTGTTTGTTTTGTTTTGTTTTTGTTGTTTTTAATCCATATATGGGCTGGTTAGCATGGAGATTTAATCCAGCTTTGGGGATCTCATAGAGGAAGATTTTCAATTGCCTCCTGAACTCTCCATTATCTTCGCAGCTCTTAGCTGACTTTCTCTCCCCCCTCACCCCCACTTACTCTTCCCTCATGTTTCTCCCTTCACCTTCCAAGTTCTCCAACAAGGGGCGAGCTTCCTGAGCCTTCCTGCTGTTTGCAGCTTCGCTAGGAACTCTTGTGAGTAAAATTTTCTTCATCTCATCCATTGTTCAGAAAGACAAATAGTACGGAAAGTGACATTACCTTTCAGCACGTGTATCAAGTCTTTCTAAAATTCACTGACTTGTATCAAACTACAGATTTCATCAGTTCCAAAGCATACATTTTCCTCCCACATTTTAACATCTGTGAAATTGAGATGTGTATTATGCCTGCTAGTGGGTCATGATTTAATTGTCAATGGGCTTTTCTTTCTTAGTGGTATAATGGTTGTGTGTCTTAGAGTTAATAACATCTAAAATTTGCTCAACTACAACTAACATGAGCATCTTGCTTAGAAAATGTTTTCTTGAGACAGAAACAAAAGGGTGGATGCCTGAACTGTGGGAAAGGGCTTAGGGTCCAGAGAGAGCCAGTAATATTCACAGGCACCTGGGTGGGAAGAGAATGGCCTGTCCAACAAATCAAAAGTGGTTTAGGGAGGCAGGCGTGCAGAGAGCAGAGAGGATAATGAGCCACTTTAAATGGATGTGAGGATTGCACAGAAATATTTATGGAAAGTGCTTGGGACTTATAGGCACTCTATAAATGATACTTTGCTTTGGTTTGTTTTCTGGACAAATGAATAAGGAAATTTATGATATTTTATCAGTTCTCTGCCATTCTTTCCGCCCCCTCCCGCCACATTTTAACACCTCCGAAATTGGGATGCATTTTACAGCTAAGGTGTTTCATTATTTAATTGGCAGCATTTCCCCCCATAAATGGTATCTTAGAGTTGATGAAACATGGTATTTAAAATCAGTTGCTAGAATTGACACACTGTCCCTCTGTTCCTGAGTTCTTTTTTTTTTTTTTAAAGATTTTATTTATTTATTTGAGAGGGGGAGAGAGAGAGAATGCAAGCACATGAGTAGCGGGGAGGGGCAGAGGAAGAGGGAGAAGCAGACTCCCCACTGAGCAGGGAGCCCAGTGCAGGGCTCTCTCCCAGGAACTGGAGATCATGACCTGAGCCGAAGGCAGATGCTTAGCCGACGGAGCCACCCAGGCGTCCCTGTTCCTGAGTTCTTAACCTGAATTACTGATCTCTCACAAATTATGATGTGTATACTTGGACATTTTTTAACTGCTTTTCCTAATCCAGGCTTAGATTATGGGTCTCATGGCCTGATCTCTTTGTACCTCAACCCTTGATGTCCATGAGATCCTGTGGGGCTGACCTGAATGTCAGTTTGAGCTTCTCTAAACCTGTGTGGAAAGGAACAGATGAGCATTTGAGGGAATGAAAGCTCACACAAGTATTCATTTATAGTTTCTTCTTCAAATTCCAGGCTTTAAAAATTCATCCACTTGGGGTGCCTGCGTGCCTCAGTCTGTTGGGCGTCTGACTCTTGATTTTGGCTCAGGTCATGACCTTAGGGTTGTGGGACTGAGCCCCTCGTTGGGCTCTGCACTCATTGGGGAGTCTGTTTGAGATTCTCTCTCTTCCTCTCCCTCTGCCCCCCACCCCTGCTCGTGCTCTAGCCCTCTCCCTCTAAAATAAATAAATAAATCTTAAAAAAAAATATCATCCATTCAACCAGTATTTATCTGAGCGTCTATTATCTATCTGCTAGGCCAGGGGTTGGCAACCTATGGTCTACAAGCCAGATCAGGACCAATGCCTGTTTTTGTAAGTAAAATTTTATTGGAACACAGTCATGCCCATTTATTTATGAATGGTCTATAGCTACTTTAGGACTATAAACAGTAGAGTTGAGTAGTTGCAACAGATGGTATGGTTTGCAAAGCCAAAAATACTTACTATCTGGCTCTGATAGCACCAGGTTATCCTCCTGGGGGATCAAGAAGGGCCCTATCTTAAATGAACAGTCAAGGAAAAGACAGTCTCATAAGAAAAATGTTCCATTTTATATTGAAAGGTGCACATCTAACCCAGGAGAACAGGGGCCTTGTACGTCTTTGTCTCTATAGAATTCCCACCAACTAGAACGGTGCATGGCACAAGGTAGGTGCTTGCAGTAGATCAAACATGGCTTCTTTCTTTGTGACTCCTCCCATTGAGAGGTGAAATCTATTTCTCCTCCCCTTGGTTTGGGACTAGACTTAGTCTAGTTTAAGACTAAGCCCTTAGTCTCTAGATTAAGCCCTTGCTTAATCAATAGCTTATGGCCAAAGTGATATTCGGGAGCTCTGAGGCTAGGACATAATACACCTTGCAGCTTACCAAGCCTCTTAGAATGCTCACCTTGAGGGAAAGCAGCCACCTGCTAAGAATCTTGATTCCACCATGCTAGAGGAGCCAGCTACAGGCACTCTACTCAAAAGCCTTAACTGAGGCTAGCCTCACAGCCATCACTGCAGACATGTGAAAAAAGCCATCTTGGACCCTCCAGATCTGCCCATCCATCAGCTGAATACCACTGAGGAATCCCAGTTGATAGATAACATGGGGATCAGAGGAATCACTCAGTGGAGTCCTGACCAAACTCCTGCCTCACAAAATCATGAAATAAAACAAAATGATTGCTGCTCTCTTAAGACACTAATTTTGGGGTACTTTGTTACTAAGAAGTAGATAGCCAGAACAATGCTCAATAAATATTGGTGGCTTTGTTTGTCTGACATAAGCCAGACAGTACATAGTCAGGACTAGAACCCAAGTCTGTTGATTCACAGTGTCTGTGATATTTTTATTTCTATTGATAGTTGCCCAAGGTTAGCAGGCCAGTCTGATTCTTCTTAGACCTCTTCCCGTTTCTCCCAAAGTCTGATTCAGGTAGAGGCCAAATAGCCATATTAGGAGCTTTGTGAAAGGTGATACCTAAAGGCTGGGAAGTGTTTCCGGGCCAGATGCTGGGGAGCATGATGGCACTAGAGTGAGTTTCAAAACATACTGGGCCTAGGGTGCACCTTCAAGTTTTGAGGGGCCCCTCAGAAAGTTTTAGTAGCTCTGCAGAATCTCAGATATAGTACATTTATATAGGAGGCCAAAAACAACAATGAAGTTCAGTTTCTCCAGAAAGACTGCTTGGGTTTGAATCTCAGATCCTGTGCTTACTAGTTAGAAGGCCTTGGATGATTTATTAAATTGTTGTGTTTCACTTACCTCATTTGTAAAATGGTGATAATATTGACACACAGGTTGTTGTGAAGATTGAACGAATTAATCCATGCAAAGCAAGTGGAAGATTTGTAGCACTTAGTAAACACTCCTACAAAGAGAGTCAATTTTTTAAAAAGATTTTATTTGTTTTTTGACAGAGAGAAAGAGAGAGAGAGAGAGAGAGACGGAGAGCACAAGCAGGGGGAGTGGCAGGCAGAGGGAGAAGCAGGCTCCCCACTGAGCAGGGAGCCCGATGCGGGGCTCAGTCCCAGGACCCTGGGATCATGACCTGAGCCGAAGGCAGACACTTAACCGACTGAGCCACCCGGTTGCCCCAAAGAAAGTCATTCTTTTTTTAAGATTTTATTATTTATTTGACAGAGAGAGACACAGCGAGAGAGGGAACACAAGCAGGGGGAGTGGGAGAGGGAGAAGCAGGCTTCCCGCCGAGCAGGGAGCCCGATGCGGGGCTCGATCCCAGGACCCTGGGACCATGACCTGAGTCGAAGGCAGACGCTTAATGACTGAGGCACCCAGGTGCCCCGAGAGTCATTCTTATTAGTGGTACTAAAGATCCAACTTTCATTAAGCCTCAGACTTTTACCTAGGATTTTTTTTAAACACATGACATACCCAGTTGTCCTGCAGGGACCCTAACATGCTAGGGTCTGCAAATGTTTGAAGGAATATAGGCAGTCATGAAAGTCTGTTCCGGGAATCTGTGAATTGTTAGCTCAGTAGACTGGGCAGGCTACTGAGTAGTAAAGAAGGTCAGGGTCTTAGATGTCATTCCTAGGAAGATTAATGAGCTTTGCTCTGGTCCCCGAATTCTGTGTTTCTATGAAGCCTGGCCAGACTTGGTTACTTAACATAGGCTAGTTATTTTGTCCCACTCGCTGATATCCTGAACACAATGGGGAGTGGATGAGCGATGCATGAATTAGATGGCTCCCTCTCCCCTAGCTGGTTAACAAAGCATGGCTTAAGGGAAAAAAAAAAAAAACGTAGCTGTGAGGGCAGAAGGATTACTTTGACCAGTTCCAGGGAGGAGAGCTAAAGCTGACCAAATATTAGACCTGGAAAATGGCTGAACTGCTTTTCTCAAAGGATGGCTCTTTGCAGTGGACTTTTGAAACATGTCATATGGGGAGGGGGGCAGGCTGTGGGCATAGGGCAATGCGTCGGCATGGAAGGAGTTTTTCTTTCTACCCTAAGTATAAAATTCAACCAGGTGTTATTCTAGCAGGCAGCAGAAGGCTTCCGAGCATGAGACTTTTGAACTCTTTATGGTGAAATTTGGATTGTTGCGTGGATCACATGCTTTGAGACTCTAAGTGGTAGGCGTGGAGGTGGGGAAGAGGAAAGGACAGGAAATTCCATTTCTTTCAAAGCGATCTAACTTGAGGCTGCTTCTCAGGGCCAGCTTATCAGCAACCACTCTAAATTGACCGTGATTTTTATCCTTGCCTCTCCTTGTAAAGATTTCTTTTTCAGAATTTTCAGCCAACAGCTTCCAAACTGTCATTTACAATTTACGGAAGGACAGAAAGTAGAATAGTTGTCAGCAAGCTGCATAATTATGTGCCAGGAAATGACATGGCAAATAGTGTAGCCTGGCAAGTGCTAGACGGCTCTTTCCCTATCTTCTAGCTTCAGGCAGGAGCAGAACTATAATATCTGCTGATCTTTTTGTGACTTATTTTACACTTGGAGTGCAGATTACTAAGGAGTATTTGGTCTGGAGACCAGGCAGAAATTTATTTTTTAAAAAGCAAAGCAGTGGGGAAACAAGAACTCAGAAGGTAGGATCCGGTGTTAAGTTACGTTGTGTTATGTTACAAAATGCTGTTGTGTAATCCCGGGGTTCTTAAAGTGTTGCTCCTGCTGCAGCCGCTGCATCACGTGGGCACTTGTTAGAAATGCAATTTCTTGCGCCATCCAAGACCTACTGAATTAGAAACCCTGGGGCTGGAGCCCAGCAATCTGAATTTTACTTTAATTTATTTGGCTATTTTTTAAGTAGGCTCCAATGCGGGGCTCAAGCTCACAACCCTGAGATCAAGACCTGAGCTGAAACCAAGAGTTGGACACTTAACTGACTGAGCCACCCAGGTGCCCCAAATCTGAATTTTAATAAGTCTTCCAGGTGATTCTGATCTGTGCTCTAGTTCGAGAGTCACTAACGTGTAACAATGTGTAAATCCTGCCTTGTTTTGCTTGTTTATCAGTTCCAAATACAATTAGCTGCCAAAAACTGCCCCCCAAACCTAGAAAACCTAGCAAACAGAGGCTGTGTAAGTAAGAATTTTTTTTATTTTTTTTTTAAAGATTTTATTTATTTATTTGAGAGAGAGAGAGAGAATGAGAGCCAGAGAGCACGAGAGGGAAGAGGGTCAGAGGGAGGAGCAGACTCCCCGCTGAGCAGGGAGCCCGATGTGGGACTCGATCCCGGGACTCCAGGATCATGACCTGAGCCGAAGGCAGTCGCTTAACCAACTGAGCCACCCAGGTGCCCAGTAAGAAGAATTTATATTCGCACAAAACAAGAAATACCAAGGGAGACAGTCCAGGTTGTTATCCGGGGCTCAAGGATACTGTCTAAGGATCCAGGCTCTTTCTAGCTTCCCATTCTGCCACACTTAGCAAGTGGCTTTTGTCACCAGGGTTGCAAGATGGCTGCAATGCGTCCAGGCATTACTTCTATGTGCCAGGCAGGGAGAAGAAGGAAGGACAAAGGGCCTCTCCTATTTTTATTCAGATAAAGTAACTCTGCTCAGGGATTTCTGCCACATCTCACGGCCAGAACCACATCATATGGCCAACTTGAACAATATTCGAAGTGAAATCAACTTTAGCTTTTTAGTCTTTATGATAGAGAGAGTCAAGGGAGAAGGGATAGAGGTGAGAACAGTTTGTGGGAGGCCAATCCATACTGTCTCCTTTAACCTGCAACTTGTAGCTAATTCTGTTGCTTTTTTGTTGTTATTGAAATTCTTGGCATAGGTCGTTATGAAAAAAAAGTCGTCATCTTAATGTTTAATAGGGAAATAGGATCAACAAATTATCTTTCTATTTGCACTTTAATTCTGAAATCTAATGCAGTAAGGAAAACTCAGGTTTTATGGCTGAGCAGTTATTTTACATTAGGTTAAGGGTTTGGCTGAGCTTGCCTTCTTGAGATTTAATGGAGGATCTGTAAAAAAAAGGCAAAATAAGAAAGAGTGTGAACTACTGCACAACTACACATATTTGAACTAATAGTTGAGAGTCTGAAAATTTGAATATTTCAAAACACTCATCTATTAGTTCTTTAAAATATGAATAACAATTAGAATTAGGCTCCAGGGTTGTCACATAGAATTTCTTTTTATTACAATGCATAAACGATAATGATTATTGACTTAGTTATAGTACAAATTGTTTCCAAATTAGTATAGCAGTGTTAAACCTATTAGTCTCTGCAATCCTATACATTTCTCAACAGAGCCATTCCTTTTGTATTTTAAATGGTAAATTTGTGCAGACTCGGTTCAAAATATTACCAATTTTGATTTAACACAATGTGGGTACATGAGCTATTGTTGGACTCCTTGAAGTTGCCATGGTAATTGTTTAGCTGGCAGGAAGAAGCTGAGGACCAGAGAAGATCAATGATATGACCAGGGTACGAGAACGTACCCATGTCAGAATTAGGGTCAAAATAGAGATGGCTGGCCACTAAGTCCTATGTTCTTTTTACATTCTTTTCCTCTAGCTTCCAAAGTTCTAGTTTTTAGTTTCCAACAAATATCTGTAAGTAAAACAACCTCTTAGCACTCCCTTCCTTCATCCCCATCCTGTAGGTCAGGGGTTGGAAAACTATAGCCAGTGGGCCAAATCTGGCCTACCACCTGGTTTGATAGGGCTCATGAGCTAAGAATGGTTTTTCCATTTTGAACTGTTTGAAAAAAAATTTTTATGACATGTGAAAATTACATGAAATTCAAATTTTAGTGCCCCTAAATAAAGTGTTATTAGAATTTAACCATACCCACTTGTTGAATGTGTCTATGGCTGCTTTCATGCTGCATCAGCATAGTTGGGTGGTTGCAACAGAGACTATGGCCAGCAATGCCTAAAATATTTACTATCTGGTCCTTTACAGAAAAGTTTGCTGATGCTCTAGCTCAATCCTGATCAAGGGGCCTTTTGGACAGAGAGAGAAAGGGAAGCCCTCTTGTCTGAAATGTTAACTTAGGCATGTCTGATCAGTCTTTCATGCTTTTCTGACATTTTTCATAGTAAATTCTCTTTCTGCAATCTTCAGTCTTGCTTGGACATAAAAGGTGATGGTTTGGACCTGGGCTATCAGATATGATAGCTACTAGCCACATGTGGCTATGAGCACTTGAAATGTGGCCAGTGCAAATTGAGATGTGTTCTTAGTGTAAAATATATACCAGATTTTTGAAGAATCAGTACAAAAAATATTTAGGACATATTAAATTAAACATATTGTTAAAATGAAATATTGTCATTTCAACAGATAATCAATATAAAAATATTAATGAGAGGTTTTACACATATAGCTTCCAAAAGGAATAAAACATGAGCCCCTGGAAATAGAATTTTCTTCCTTTTGGTAAATTTTGCATTTTATTTTTTCCAGCTTTACTGAGATATAATTGACAAATAACATTGTGGAAGTTTAAAGTATACCATGTGATGATTTGATATGTATGTGTTGTGAAATGAGGTTAGTTAACACATCTATCACTTCATATAGTTACCATTTTTGTGTGTGAAAACATTTAAGATCTACTCTCTTAGCAAAGTTCAAGTACACCGTATGGTACTCTTAATTAAAATCACCATTGCTGTGCCTTAGATCTCCAGAGTGTATTCATCTTACAACTGAACCAATTTTCCATTAGCAAACAAACCTCTATCAAGTCAATAGAAAAACCATAACAGGTGCTTTCTCAGAGTTTACCACCTTCTTGTTTTTCCATAAGCCATTTCTGACACTTTGGGCAGAAAGTTGTCTTCTTAACCAGGTGGGTAGAAAGAACTATTTAATGGTGGACAAGTATTTCCAAATTTGTTGAGTTCCTGGTAAGATTTGTTATTTACTGCTGTAGTTTGAAAAACACTTTTTATAAAGAGTGAAAAGTGTCGAACAAAACCGTTTTCAAAATTGCATCAGTTAAAAATATCAAACCATTTTATCAACATGAGTTTTCCCCCTGGCATTTGTGTATTTTGTGAACTTTATAAATTATAGCATGGGATATAGAAACAAATGTAGGTTAGGGGTTTCTTTTTACAAACTTCAACATGGCAAATTAATGGTGAAAGATTTGTAGTCAGCAAAAATTTAGAATTTACTGCAAGTACCTAGAGAATGTCATTTTACCTTGCTATTGTACTTTCAAACCACAATTGGTGTAACATGCTAATTTAAAAAAATAGACTATTTTTTAAAAAAGATTTTATTTATTTATTTGACAGAGAGAGAGAGAGACACACAGCGAGAGAGGGAACACAAGCAGGGGGAGTGAGAGGGGGAGAAGCAGGCTTCCCACGGAGCAGGGAGCCCGATGTGGGGCACGATCCCAGGACCCTGGGATCATGACCTGAGCTGAAGGCAGACGCTTAACCATCTGAGCCACCCAGGTGCCCCAATAGACTATTTTTTTTAAAGATTTTATTTATTTATTTGACAGAGAGAGACACAGCGAGAGAGGGAACACAAGCAGGGGGAGTGGGAGAGGGAGAAGCAGGCTTCCCGCTGAGCAGGGAGCCCGATGCGGGGCTCGATCCCAGGACCCTGGGACCATGACCTGAGCCGAAGGCAGACGCTTAACAACTGAGCCACCCAGGCGCCCCACACACGAACATTTCTTATAACCCCTTTCCCCAGCATAGTTTCATTATAATTTTAGTTAGCTCAATACTTTGGCTATATAAATGCTATTTGTAGCTGAGCCAGATTGAACCACTGATAAGACAACTAAAGAAATACTTAGGGAATTGGAATATAGATTTAAATATTTACCCAGAATTCAGCTTACACAGATAAAAAGAAGAGAAATTGTGAAATAGAGGTTAAAGGGATGTGAAGGATAGAAAAAGAATGCTCAACATATACTAATGTGAGTTTAGAAAAGAGATAAATAAAAGAATGAGGGAGAATTAAGTGTCAGATAATGTAGACTAAGGAAGAACAATCAAATGGCTAGCAGGAACATTTTTTAAAAATCATACTACTATTGGGGCGCCTGGGTGGCTCAGCTGGCTAAGTGCCTGATCTTGATTTCAGCTCAGGTCATGATCTCAGGGTCATGGGATTGAGCCCTGCGTCGGGCTCCATGTTCAGCAGGGAGTCTGTTAGGGATTCTCTCTCCTTCTCCCTCTGCCCCTCTTGCATGCTCTCTCTCTCTCTCTCAAATAAATAAATAAATAAAACTTAAAAAAAAATACTACTACTTACTGAAACTAAAGGTGAAATAAAGATTTTTCCTAATAAAGTCTGAGAGAGTTGACCATTCACAAACCCTGAATATTAAAGGATGTACTTCTGGAAGAAGGAAATAGAATCTAGAAAGAAGGATCAATATCTAAGAAGTCATGTTGAGCAAATAAATTGGCAAAATGTTGGTGATTTTATTTTATTTTTAAAATTTTTAAAAATATTTATTTTAGAGAGAGAGAGAGAGTGGGGGGGGAGGAGAGGAAGAGGGAGAGAATCCCCAAGCAGACCCTCCCACCCTCTCCCTGAGCACAGAGCCCGACCCCGGGCTCCATCCCAGGACCCCAAGATCATGACTTGAGCTGAAATCAGGAGCCAGATGCTTAACCGACTAAGCCACCCAGGCACCCCAAACATGTTGGTGGTTTTAAATAACTGATGACTGTTTAAAAAAAAACCCCACAATCATAAGAGCAATAATGACTATAGGGGGAAGGGAAAGTTCAAAATAAAGTGGAATTAAATATTTTATGACCTAGCATGGAACAGTGGGGATGTGTCCATATGGAGTAAAAGGGTCCTAAGTACCTTGAATTGTCAGGAGGAGTCTAAACATGAGATTATAGTCAAAATTTTAAGGTCAAATAAGTATATTAAATCTTTTTACTAAAATAATAGAAAGAAGATGCATATCTCCCAAGTAAATGGAAAACAGAGGAAAAAAAGAAGCAAAGAAGACCCTAGATAGATAGAACACTCAGTAAAAAGAAATCACATACAGTTGTAGTAACAACAGACATAAATGGTTCAACATCCCTCATTAAAGACAGAGCTTCTTAGAGTAAATAAACCCCAAATCTAACCATGTTCTGTTTATAAGAGACACATGTAAAACATAAAGACACAGAAAGGTGGAATGCAAAAGGATAGAAAAAGAAAAACTAAGTGACTATTTGTTGAACAAATAAAGCTTCTGGATGGCAGAAACTGGTTTTTTTCGTCTTATTAAAAGACTTCATTTTTTAGAGCAGTTGTAGATTCATAGCAAAAGTGAGTCTAAAGTATGGAGAGTTCCCACATACCCCCTCCCTCCCTTCCCACAGTCTACCCCACCACCAACATGGCCCACCAGAGTAGCACATTTGTTACGATCAGTGAACCAACATTGACACATAATTATCATTCAAAGTCCGTAGTTTACCTTAGGGGTCACTTGGTGTTGTACATTCTTTAGATTTTAACAAAAGTATCCATCATCATAGCATCATACAGAAGAATAGTTTCACTTCCCTAAAAATCCCCTGTGCTCCACCTGCCCATTCATTGAGACTGTGTTTTATATTTATCTTTTTTTATTTGCTATTAGAGCCATGCTTATATTAGGGGTTTGAAAGTCTATGCTTGGATTTAACTGTTTTACCAAGTCTCTTCTGATCGAACTCATGATAATTAGGGAAAATGAAAACCTCTTTGGCAGTTCCAAATACTAGATCTTTAAGGACAATGCCACCATTATTAAGTACCTCAAGTCTTTTCCAGACAATTCAGAAAATGGTGTTTCTTCCATAAACAGAAAATAAACCTCTTCAATTTTATCTTCTAGAACTAGGAATGCTTAGCCCAGCTGTATGGAAAACCACCCACTGACATGTTAGTTGTAGTTATAAAATAATTTGAATGTTCTGTGAAGGATTATCAAATAATCTTAAATTTTGTGAGTTTGTGATCATTATTAAAAGGAGTTTCACAAGCCGGAGCTGTACGTGACAATCATCAAAAATCCTTGGACAGAAAGAACATTATCCATTAAGTTAATGATTCATCAATTGATTTTAATTAGAGAGTTCTAAGATATTTATAGACTTAAACAATACTAAAATCCTCTGTATTAGTTTTCTGTTTTGCATCATAAGTTACTCCAAAACTTAATGGCTTAAAACAACATTTATTATCTCATAGTTTCGTTGGGCTGAGAATTTGAGAGCATCTTAGCTGTGCAGTTCTGGCTCAGGACCTTTCAAGATTTCAGTCAAGCTGTCACCTGGGGCTGCGGTCATCCAAGAGCATAACTGTGACTGGAGGATTCACTTCCAAGATGGCACACGCATATGGCTGTTGGCAGGAGGCCTTAGTTCCTTGCCACATGGGCCTCTCCAATTGCTGCTTGAGTGTCATGATGCATGGCAGCTGGCTTCCCTCAGAGTGAGTGATCTAAGAGAGAGCAAGACAGAAGCTACAATGTCTTTATGACCTGACTTTCGATGTCATATGCTATTATTTTCATATCTTGCTGATTATATAGGTCAGCCCTATTCAGATTGGGTGGGGACTACATAAGAACATGAACAAGGAGACAGGGATCGCTAGGGGATCATTTTGGAGGTTGGTGATCACATTCTCAGATATAGGTATCAAACTAGTGTTTGGAAAGGGTTTTTAGGCAATAATTCAGAATTTTATCCCTACTTTCATTTTTTTCTATCTTTACATAATGGCATTTTTTATTTAAATCAACATTTGACTTTTCCTTAATTCCTACCTTTTGTAGATTTATTAAGCCTGGAGCTCTTAAAAGTTATGGAAACTGGTAAAATTTAGAGGTTTGTCCATTCTTATTGTGTAGAAATATTGAGGTTACGCTGAGGTTATCTGGTTACTCTGGCATGAATATCTCAATATATGTATGTCTCATTTGAAGTGAAAACTGCCTCCCACCCCTACAACAATTATCTTCTTTTTATATGTAGCGTTTCCTAAAGTTAGAGGTTATCTCTTTTGTCAACATTTTAGCTGTTTTCATGCAATTGAGGCCACATTAAGTATAAGGAAAATGTTTTCTTTTTTTAACCTTATCATCTTCTAATCTGAAATTTTCTGAAAATTTTCCTCTAATTTCCATGCAATTAATGCCTAATATTTTCCATCCAGGGGCGCCTGGATGGTGCAGTCAGTTAAGCATCCCGCTCTTGGTTTTGGCTCAGGTCCTGATCTCAGGGTCCTGCTCTTAGGGTCAAGAGATCAAGCCCTGGCTCTGTGCTCAGTGCGGGGTCTGCTTAAGATTCTCTCCCTTAGCTCCCCCCACCCTGTCAAATAAATAAATAAATATTTTAAAAAAATTTTTCCATCTATACTAGAACCATAGTAGAAAGTGCTTTTGTAATATTTTTAAGGAAACGATATATGAAAACCTACCTATAATTGGCTAAATGGGAACATTAGAAAATCAAATACTTCATCCCTTTCCAAAGGGCTGCTTCCATGGGGTGATATGAGCTTTGCAAAGTGGATGCAATTTTATGAAATTGGTGGCTTATGATGCATTAAAATCTAGAAGGTCTGCATTTCATTTCAAATTGAGATCTGGAAAGTAATACTCTTTACTTACAGCTGTGTTATTTTAATAAAACTTCAGGGATAGTTATTTTAAAACCACCATCCTCCTATGCTTAAATAAAAATCACAAAAACTTGATTTAAAACTTCAGAACTTAAAGTATGAAAGTTTCTAGAGTCTATTTCATATAATTTTAAAAGGGATTTGAAATAGATGAATAGCTGGCACCACCACCAAATCTCATTCCAGATAATCTTTTGCAGGTCCCTTGTCTCTTAACCTTGAACTCCAAGTCCCCAGAGGTCTGCACATGACCATTTTTACTTTGTCTGGGATCTATGCACTCTTCTGGGTCAGAGAACAAAGGAGAGGGCATTGTTTTCAGAAGGTATTGTTTGCACATTTTGTGTCTCACCACTGCGTGAGTTCATCCCTGGACTCCTGATTTGGAACCCAATTGCCAGATGGACAGGATCTTCTTGTACTTTCCTAAAAGCAGGCTGGTAGGATAAAGTGTGTCCCACAGGAAATCAGAGCTGATGTCCTTGAACTTCCTGTCTTTCTAGCGGCAGTGTTCTCCTCTCTCTGACCTAAAGCTCAGCTGTTCTGCTGGGACCCAGTGAGGAAAACCTTTGCCTGCTGATCTCCATTACTTTCCTTGGGATTTTATGGGCTATTGGGAATGCATCTCTCTCTCTCTCTCTCTCTCTCTGCTGGTAGGGTTAAGGACGTAGGATTTGGTCTCAGAGCTGTGGGTGGTCATGTTTGTCACCACTTGCAGAGAACTGTTGGAGAATAAAACCAACACAGAAGAAGAAAGGGGCAAGGAATGGAAAGAGGCTCTTCTGGGCTCTGGCCAGATGACGCTTGGATTTGTTGATGAAAGAAGCCCCCAAATTCCCTCTTCCTGTGCTTAAGTAAATTTGAACTGAGTTTTGATCACTTGAGAGCAAAAAGATCCTTATTACAGCAGCAATTATGAGATGAAAGTATTGTTTATCAAAACAAATGTTACCTCTTGAGGAAAGAATTTGATTGTGTTTTTCATTGAACAGTGGCCAAGAGAAAACACACGAAGTCCTTAGTATGGCTTTTTGAGTTGCTACAAAAATAATACAAATAATATTATACCTAAAAATTGGGAAAACACAGTGGAGTAAACAAAGACTACTGGTAATATAAAGAGGTTTGGATTGGCTCAATGGCTGAATTAAAAGCAAGGGGAAAGCTAGTGATTTTAGCCTGCAGATGCTTTGAGGCAAGACTAAATAGGAGAGATACTTTCTTCCTATTAACAGAATTTTAAGACAGCCATTTGGAGAAATGAGAGCAGTGGATAAGATAAGGACCTGTTGCCTGGTCAGTTTTAGGATGTGAATTGTAGGGTGGGGGTTGGTAAAGATAAAGGGCATTTGTCCTATGACTTTGTCCTATGTCTTATTGTCCTATGACTTGAGACACCAAGTCTCAAGATTCTGTGACCTAGCAGGCCAGATAGAGATAAAAGAATCATACTAACATAAAAGGAAACTGAGGCACCTGGGTGGCTCAGTCGTTGAGCGTCTGCCCTCGGCTCAGGTCATGATCCCAGGGTCCTGGGATCGAGCCCCGCATCGGGCTCCCTGCTCGGCGGGAGGCCGGCTTCTCCCTCTCCCACTCCCCCTGCTTGTGTTCCCTCTCTCGCTGTCTCTCTCTCTGTCAAATAAAATAAATACAGTCTTTAAAAAATAAATAAAAGGAAACTGAGTTCTGAGCCTGATTTTTCCTTTGTCTCATGGAGCAACATCTCCTTATTTATGGTCTCTGCTCATATGTTAGAGCCAGTGATGTGGAGAAACCCTCTGGACAAACATAGGAAAAGCATCTGTGTGGGGGGTGTGTGTGTGTGTTTGTGTGTGTTGTATTTTATCAGGGGATAAGAACTGTCTATATTGTACTTTAGTTATCATTTTCTTTGTCTGTTGGAGGGCGCTTCAGTGAATTGAGGGAGAGAGGGAGAAGCTGGTTGCTGGGCTCATACCATAGACACTAGGTAGTGTTTCAGAGAAGCAGCAGAGAAGGTTGGCTTCATTGCCTAGGAGAAGAAAATATTCAAAATTTGAATTTAGAGAAGCCACAAATATCACTTGCCCCACCTATGTTCACCTCTGAAGCAAACATTGACAAGTATCTCTCCCCAGTTCCATTTCTATCTAGAAAATAACCCTTTTTGTCACATTTTCCCCCTTTCAAAACTACCCTCATTCTTAGGGGAGAGAGAAGAAATTAAAGGAAAGATGATAAAGATAAAATTCAAGGCCCTTCTCCTCCAGGCCCTTGAAGGAAAAAGAAATGTTTTAGTCAGGTTTTGGAATAATAGAAGCTTTGAGGGCTAATTTGGGCAAAACAGGGAGTAAGACCATCCCCAAGGAAAAAGAAGGGGAAAATGAGTCATGAAGCCTAAATACATTTTGGAGTACCCAGTGCTGCTTGAGAGCGAGTGTCAAGCAAGGGCTTCAAATTCTCTGGTTGGCAAATTCTCACTTCTGTCTCTTCAACCATGATCCTTAGCATCTAAATTGCTCGGAGTCACGTTTGGTGCTGTGATGTGAATTAGAGCAGTATGTAACTGGCATTATTTCCGATTCCCGACTTAAAACTTGGCTTTTGCATCTGAGAGAAGCAGTGGATTCAGAGACCAGAATATATTTTGCTACAAAAACGTCCGTCAGTGTTTGAGCTCCGCCTCAAGATGTAACTTGAACCACAGTGGACAATCATGTATTTTAAAATATGTATCTAATAAATCCAGTGTCATTCAGGGAAACAAGCCCTGTTTTTAGGCTGAGGCACTGGCTGGCTATTCATTTTCCTGGTGTAGACCTCCAGGCATGGCAATTTAAAGTTTAGCTCTGAAACAAACAGCGCTCTTGCCTTGGAAACCTCTTTCTCCCCCCTGTTGCTAGGTCTTCCAGCTCTGTGCAAGCACTGTGCGTAATAGCTTCTGGTGAGGAAATGACATTTAGAGCTCTCGATCTGTCAGCATAATACCCACACTTTAAAAATCATATGTTTGTGAGGCCCTCTCTTTAAGTCTCAATTTTTCTGCTTCCAAGTTTGAAAATATGTTCAAGGAACAGTTTAAAATTGACACCGGCATTTGTGCTATTATTTTCTATTTAACAGTATTGATTTTCCATGTTGAAAATAGCTTCTCTGTTGGGCAAAATGTAACATAAGAGAATAGCTGTGAATGAAGGGTTTTCTTGTCATAGCTCATTTCCCCAAAGCATTCCTTTACAAGTAGGTTACTGTGGATAAAAGTAGATAATTATTTATTTGAGTGGACTGTTATGCACTTTCACTTTCTTTCAGGTGTCTGGCACATAGTAGATGTTCAATAAATAACTGTTTAATGTTTCACTGAATTAATGAGTTCCTGATAAATCAGACCTGCCTAATTATTTTATATCAAACTCCAGATCAATAGACAAGTATTGTACTTTTTGGAAAAAAAAAAACTTTTAATTATTAGCATTGCTATGTATAGGCTCTTAATTTTTAAAACGACTTTATTTTGAAAATTTTCAAATATACTGCGAAGTTGAAAGAATTTTATGGTGATGATTTGTATACTGTCACCTGGATCATACCACATATATTTTACTATACTTGTTTTATCACCTGTATCAAGTCATCTTATTTGTTGATGCTTTCCAAAGTAAATTGAAAACATCTGTACGCTCCCTCCATCTCCTGCAGTGTTCATACTAACAATTAGAGTTTGGTATTTGTCTAAAGTTTTCCTTTTGATGTAAATTTTACATGCAATGAAATGCACAAATCGTAAGCATACATCCACTGAGTTTTTGATACATACAGACCCCCATCAAGGTATAGAACACTGTCATCACTCCAGAAAGTTCCTTCATGCCTTTTCCTCGGCAAACACCACCCCCACCTTACACCTACTTCTCTGCCAGGAAACCGCTGTCCTAATTATTTTCCCTATAGATAAGATTTGCCTGTTCTAGAACTTTATATAAATGGAATCATACAATACGTATTCCTTTGCGTAAGGCTTCTTTCACTGAGCATAGTGTCTTTGAGATTTGTGCATATTGTAGTGTGTATTGGTAGCTCAACCCTTCTATTGCTGACTTGTATTCCATTATATGAATATATCATAGTTTGCTTATCCATTCTCTTATTGATGGACACCTGGGCTGTTTCTAATTTCAACTATTTTTTTTTAAATTTTATTTATTCATTTGACAGAGCCAGAGAGCACAAGCGGGGCGGGGCGGGGGGGGTGGCAGAGGGAGAGGGAGAAGCAGGCTCCCCACGGAGCAAGGAGCCTGATGCGGAACTCGATCCCAGGACCCTGGGATCATGACCTGAGCCGAAGGCAGATGCTTAACTGACTGAGCCACCCAGGCGCCCTGGAATCAATTTTTAAGTATCATTTCCCAACTGTTTGTGACACTAACAGGTTTTCTAAATTAACATTATATCCTGTGACTTCACTAAATTCATTTATTTGTTCTAGCATTTATTTTGTGATTCCTTAGGCTTTTGTACATAATTTTGTCATCAGCCAGTATATTCCTTTCCAATCTTTCTACCTGTTGTTTCTTTTAATTTTTACATTTTGCCATTTTGAATTGACTGAAACTTCCTGTACAATATGGAGTAGAAGTGATGACAGTGAACAGCCTTCCTTTTCTTAGTCTTGAAGGAAAAAATTCAGACTTTCACCATTAAATACGAAGTTAGTTGCAGGTTTTTAAGTTATTTTTTATCAGGTTGAATAAATTCCCTTTTATTCCTAGTTTGCTACGAGTTTGTATGAATGGATTTTTTTTTCTGCATCTATTCAAATTGGTATAGTTTTTCTCCTTTATTCTGTTAATATGGTGGATTGCCTTGACATTAAATGTTGAACAACCTTGTATTCCTGCGATAAACCCTCCTTGGTCATCATGTATTATCCTTTTGATATCCTTTTAGATTCCATTTGCTAATATTTTGTTAAGGACATTTTTGCATCTATGTTCATGAAGGTTATTGGTCTATAAACTTCTTTTTTGGACTGCCTTTATCAGGTTTTACAATTAGGATGATACTGACCACACAAAATGAATTGGGCAGGATTCTTTCATCCTTTGTTTTCTGAAAGAGTTTTGGTAAGAGTGGTGTGATTTCTTCCATAAATGTGATATAATTTACAAATGAAACCAAATGAGTTTGAAGTTTCCTTTTCAGAAATCTGTTTAACTAGGAACTTAATTTTTCTAATAAATATAGAGCTATTCTCTTTTACACCCTACATCCAGTCCATCAACAAACGCTTTTGACCTTCAGACTATATATCCAGGATCTCACTTTTTACCATGTCCTTGGCTACACTCTTCGACCGAGCATCTATGGTCTCTTTCTGGATTACTGTGATGACTGCTTTGTTGGATTTTTTGCTTCTGCCCTTGCTCCCTATAGTCTATTTTCAATACAGCAGCTAGTGTGCTGCTTAATATTAAGTCAGATTGTGTCACTCCACAAAACCCACACCCAGAGTAAAAGTTAAAATCCTTACCGTAGCCTGTAAGATTTCACATGGCCTGACACTACATTACCCCATCACCTCTCATGTTTCTATTCTCCCTCTTGGTTGCTCCTCTCCACACTGGCCTCTTTTCTGTTCCTTCAGCAGGCTGAGCATACTTTGCCCCAGAGCCTTTACACATGCCCCCCACCCCCTCAGGACACATTCCACCTAAATATCCACAAGTGTTGTTCCCTCATCTCCTTTAAGTCTTTGTGCAAATGTCATCTTCTAAATGGAGCCATCCCTGACCACCTAATTTAAAATCCCCAAGGGCATCTGGGTGGCTCAGTCGGTTAAGCATCTGACTCTTGATCTCACTCAGATCTTGATCTCAAGGTTGTGAGTTCAAGCCCCGAACTGGGCTCCATGCTGAGCATGGAGCCTACTTTAAAAAAAAAAAAAAAAAAAATCCCCAATGTCCCCTGGCACTCTCTGACCTTCTTTCCTTTTCTCTTGTTCTCTATACACTTATGACTTTCTAATGTGCTATGCCATTTACTTATTTTGTTTATTGTTTGTCTCTCCTTTCTATAAGCTCTAAGAGAGCATAGATTTTTGCTTATCTTTTGTCCCATTGCATCTGGGAATCTAAAACAGTGCCTGGTAAATAGAAGCTACTCAATAAATAATTTGTATAAAGAATGAACTGTGGGGCGCCTGGGTGGCTCAGTTGGCCAAGCGACTGCCTTCGTCTCAGGTCACGATCCTGGAGTCCCGGGATCGAGTCCCACATCGGGCTCCCTGCTCAGCAGGGGGTCTGCTTCTCCCTCTGACCCTCTTCCTTCTCATGCTCCCTATCTCTCATTCTCTCTCTCTCAAATAAATAAATAAAATCTTTAAAAAAAAAAGAATGAACTGTGCTCCTAGATTCACAACCTTGTCTAAATCATATAGTATTTTCAAGAGAGAAAAATTAATATGTAGAAGGGTTCCAAAACCAGCTCGAATGACAGTACCTTTTCTCTGATACTCTGAATTTTCATCATTTGAGAAAGTTGGATTTTTTTTTTCAGTCTGGATCTTTTGTCTATAAATGATAATCATAAAACAGTGATTTCATATCTTTGTTCAGCAACAGTCTCAACAGAACCTATCCTCAGGAGCAATGCATTATTTTACAACAGTTGATGGAATTGAGAGGCGAGGTTGCTAAATGAAAATTGCTATCACTCCCACAGTCCCTTACCCACACTACAATATTTTTTTAATATAGAACATCCCAACATGAGTCTTACTGTCCTTCTCATTCAATAAAAATATGTATAAGAAAGAGATAAATCCTACTGTGAGTTTATGGTGATTTAAATAAATGAAGTTTGCAAACACCAATATTTAAACTATTCCTTTGTTTGTGTGCCCCTGAAGTTTTCACACTCTGGGATAAGGCATAATGATAAGATTTGGGAGTTCATAGAACTATGCCTTTGTCTGAAACATGGAAAAGGATGCTTGTGAAAGGAGAGGTAGGAAAGAAGACCACATATCATGTGTATCTCAGGCAGATCACTTTAGGAAGTATTGCATAAATATAGAAGTTGAGTTGAAATTGACTTCCTCAAAACTATTTATGCCCATGTACCTCTTGAAAAGTCTTTGTATAACCCCAGTTTGAAGACTGCTCATGCTATAGTCTTAACTCCATTCTTCTGCAGCTTTGGTTCTCTTAAATCATTTTGGTAAACATGGATTTTTTTTTTTGTGGAGGGGACAGGATATTTATAATATAGATTTTTTTTTAAAGATTTTCTTTATTTGACAGACACAGTGAAAGAGGGAACACAAGCAGAGGGAGTGGGAGAGGGAGAAGCAGGCTTCCCCCCGAGCAGGGAGCCCGATGCAGGGCTCGATCCCAGGACCCCGGGATCATGACCTGAGCCGAAGGCAGACGCCCAACGACTGAGCCACCCGGGTGCCCCTATAATATAGATTTTTAATAACTGTAGGCTTGCCTAAGATTTTTTTTCGGTCTGAAATGATGAATATAGAGCCTGAGTTTAAGGATGCCTGTGACATTCTCCCACATGGATGATTACTCTCCACTGAGACAGATGTTTTCTCACTTCTCAGAGGGTCTTCTAATGGCTACAGAGCTTTTATTGTGATTGGCAAAAAATTACAGCTTTTTCTCACTGCATTATAACCCAGAAAATGTGGAAGCTTTAAAAGAATGTTATTGTAAGCTTCTAAGTCAAATCTCTCATTTCTTTCTAAATTTCTTTGGAAATTTCCCATGTATACTTAAAAGAGAATCATACTGTACTTGTCTTCACAGCTGTATTTTTCCTGTTAGGCCAGAGTATTATCTATCTATTTCTGTATAACAATTACCCCAAAACTTACTGGCCTAAAACAACAAAAGTTTATCACTCCACAGTTTCTGTGGGTCAGAAATTTAAAAATGGTTTAGCTGGATGTGTTTGACTCAGATTGTCTCAAGAAGTTACAGTTAAGACATGCGCTACAGTCATGTGAAGGCTTGACTAGGGTGGGAGAATCCATTGCCAAGGTCATGCAATGACTGGAGGAAGAAGGCCTCAGTTCCTTGCTGGTTGTTGGTAGGAGGTCCCAGTTTCTTGCCATGTGGGATTCTTCGTGGGGCTGCTTGAGTATCTACATGGCATGGCTTCTCAGAGTGGTTGATCAAAGGAAGAGAGCAAGAGGAAGTCACAGTGCCTTTTATATCTTAAGTTCAGATGTCATAGA
Source organism: Zalophus californianus (assembly GCF_009762305.2). Taxonomy (NCBI): domain Eukaryota; kingdom Metazoa; phylum Chordata; class Mammalia; order Carnivora; family Otariidae; genus Zalophus; species Zalophus californianus. The sequence goes on along the minus strand of NC_045612.1, from coordinate 116,958,281 downwards.
CTGTCACTTGTACCATTCTACTCATTAGAAGCAAGTCACTAGGGGGCACCTGGGTGGCTCAGTAAGTTGAGCATCCAACTCTTGATTTTGGCTCAGGTCATGATCTTAGGGTCATGAGATTGAGCCCTGCATCAGTCTCCACACCCAGTGCAGAGTCTGCCTGGAATTCTCTCTCCCTCTCCCTCTGCCCCTCCTGCTCATGCTCTTTCTCTCTAAAAATAAATAAATCTTAAAAATAAATAAATAAATAAATAAATTAATTAATTAAATAAATACTGTCTCTGTTTTTCAGAGGAGGCTCAGATACAATGAATGGCAGACCCACTTACACAGTTAGAAAATGATGGTCTGAGTTTAGCTCAGGTCTTCTGACTACAATAACTCCTACTGTTTGATGGTGGTTTTCAACCAATTATGTCAATAAACACTTGAGAATAAGCCTTTCTGTTTGTTTGTTTGTTTTTAATTTTTTAATTTTTTTATTTTTTATTGTTATGTTAATCACCATATATTACATCATTTGTTTTGGTGTAGTGTTCCATGATTCATTGTTTGTTCATAACACCCAGTGCTCCATGCAGAACGTGCCCTCTTTAATACCCATCACCAGGCTAACCCATCCCCCTACCCTCCTCCCCTCTAGAACCCTCAGTTTGTTTTTCAGAGTCCATCATCTCTCCTGGTTCGTCTCCCCCTCTGACTTACTCCCCTTCATTCTTCCTCTCCTGCTATCTTCTTCTTTTTCTTTTTTCTTAAAATATGTTGCGTTATTTGTTTCAGAAGTACAGATCTGTGATTCAACAGTCTTGCACAATTCACAGCGCTCACCGTAGCACATACCCTCCCCAGTGTCTATCACCCAGCCACCCCATCCCTCCCACCCCCGACCACTCCAGCAACCCTCAGTTTGTTCCTGAGATTAAGAATTCCTCATATCAGTGAGGTCATATGATACATGTCTTTCCGAGACAGTGAGAGAGGGAACACAAGCAAGGGGAGTGGGAGAGGGAGAAGCAGGCCTCCCACAGAGCAGGGAGACCGATGCAGGGTTCGATCCCAGGACCCTGGGATCACAACCTGAGCTGAAGGCAAACACTTAACGACTGAGCCACCCAGGTACCCCAAGACTTTCTGTTAATAACTCAATAGTGTGTGATTGAAAACTGACCATGCAATAATATATTGTATATTTCTTGTACTTCTTTGAATCCCATTAAAATATTTCCTTGGAGGGGGGCACCTGGGTGGCTCAGTCATTGGGCATCTGCCTTCGGCTCAGGTCGTGACCCCAGGGTCCTGGGATCGAGCCCCTCATCGGGCTCCCTGCTCTGCAGGAGGCCAGCTTCTCCCTCTCCCACTCCTCCTGCTTGTGTTCCTGTGGTCGCTATCTTTGTCTCTGTCAAATAAATAAATAAAGTCTTTAAAAAAAATAAATTCCTTGGGATAATATTCCCATTAACTAAAGAAGAAACAGATAATCTGTGAAGGAACCATTTCCTTGGAGAAATGATTTTCACTTCTTCAGAGTATCTTTCAAAATATTTGGTGTGTTTATTGAAAATGGCACATTGGAAAATAAAAGTTTGTTTTGTTTACTTTTAATGGCTTGAACTTTTTTTGCATTAGTGTACAGAGATTTTTCAATTAACAAGTTTGGAGCTATGAGTTGGCAGAATGACAGTGTGTATACTCTTTACTGTCTTTAGAACATCATTACACTAGCCTAAAAGGTCAGAGATTGTTGGAGGTGCTGATAATTTGGGTCCTTATTAACAGCAAAGACAGGAAAACAACTGAAGTCATTATTTCTCAACTGTTTACAAAATAGTTGAAATTTGATATCAGGGACTCAATATTATAGTAGATTTTTCTGTTTGTTTAGAAAGAATAGTTGAACTTGGCCCTGGAAAAGCTCATGCTATTTTTGAGTAGATAATGCTCCTTGTATATCACTAGCAAATTTTCTGAATCAGTCCCTTTAAAAATAACGATCTGGTGGGACTGTCATAAAACCACACAGTGTATGCTCCCGCAGAGGGCTCCCCATATTTGTCATTGGTTTTGTTATAATGGCTCAACAAGAAAGTTATTCTCTTTTGTCATGCCATTCGTTCTTCATCCTAGACATATGACTACAAGCATTATACTTTTGTGGCAAGTCCCCCAAATTATAACATTCTCAGCCAATCTTCTAAAATGAAAGAATCCCTTTGTGAATGGGGGAAGCACTTAGGGACGGCACTTGGGTGAGACACTTTATTGAACTTTTAGGCAACAAAATGCAAGTATCTTTATGTCTTTTGGTTTCTCCCCTAAGTTATCTATACTATTAGTCACCTCATGGTATATTACAAAATGAGCAGACCTGCTCCTCAGCTATATTTCTTTTCTTTTTTTTCTCATCTACAGTTCTATTGGAATTTTACAAGTGTCTGTCTTTAGCAGGGGGAGGATGCAACAATAACACATCATTTGCTGGTACTGATTGGTGTTATGGTCTTTGGAGAAGGTTGAGTTAGGGGAAAAAGAGATGCAAGATCTTAATGTTGAGGTTTATTGTTGGAACTGTGCTCTCTAGTCTCAGTGCAGTATCTAGGCACTTTGTGACGTGATAGGCTCACTCTCTCACTGGTCTCACTCCAAATTTGCTACCCTTTGTTAGGGGTAGAGCTGGTGGAACAAGGATTGGACATAGAGCAAATGACCCAAGAGAAGCAGGAAGTAGCAGCATTAGAAGGCAAGGGGCCAGGGGGGATTGTTTGGCCAGGTTCATTTCTGAGCTCCAGGTTTACACTGTGGCAACAGTCAGACTGTGGACTTTTTGGGAGGCAGGGAGTGTCTATTTGTTGTTATTTTAAAATAACACTAATTCTTGAGAAAACACAGATAAATAAAAAGAAGGGGAAAAAAACACAAACAAAAAAGATCATATTCTCAGGGCACCTGGGTGGCTCAGTTGGTTAAGCGTCTGCCTTCAGCTCAGGTCATGATCTCAGGGTCCTGGGATCGAGCCCCGCATCGGGCTCCCTGCTCAGCCGGGAGTCTGCTTCTCCCTCTCCCTCTGCTGCTCCTCCCTGTTCGTGCTCACTCTCTCCCTCTCTCTCTCTCTCAAAATAAATAAATAAAATCTTTTTTTTAAAAAAAAAGGTCATATTCTCACTGCTCAGAGAATCCATGTTAACACTTAAAATGTACCAAAATTCACATCCGTACACGTTTAGAAAATTTAAGTAAAAAGGAATGATACAAACAAATAGCACAGTCATCTTTTACTGCTCACTTTCCCAACCCAATTTATTTTTCCAGAGGTGACTACTGTTAACAGTTTCTTACTATTCCTTAAGAAAGAGTAAAAACCTATCTGGGATTGAAAGAGCGAAAAATCAACTCAGACTTGGGAGGAAAAAAAGCAAGCCCTTCTGTCATTAAAGCTAGGGGGACAGACACATAAAATGAGATGCAAAGTTAATAGAAAACATTCTTTCTCCAATGATTGTGCAGCAGCTATAAAGTGCCATAATGGTGCCCCCTGTGAGTGATTCCTGCTTTCTTACTAAAAACAGCCCCCAGCCCCACTTCACTACATTCATCTGTTATCAAGAGACCCAATCCTGCTAAAGTCCCCTAACTTCAAGACAGCGCTCAATCCCTAGTTGAACTCCCCTTCTAACACTGCCTTGGTAAAGCAACCACCCCAGAATTGATCTCCACTCTCTTGAGCCCTCCTCATAATCCTTCAGTGAGAACCCAAACCTTATAAAAATGTTTCTCTCTTCCCTCTTGTTGAGCAGCACTCCATAGTTCTCCCGGAGGGACCTCCCTCACTGCATAGACACAATAAGTCGAAACTTGTCATATTTCAAGCTTATCCTTCCTTAGTAGTCTTTGGCTGATTAGGCTTTAACATAACAAATTTTGTATTCGTCTACCTGCTTTTTAGTTTACATAAGTGATTTACCTTCCACACTGTATTACACATGCTTTTTTTTGTTTAATGATATATTTTGGAGGCCCATCTACATCAGAAGCATAAAGATCCACCACTGCAAAGGATCCATAATAAGAATGTACCCTAATTTGTTTAAATTTAAGTCACCCATTGACATATATTTCAGCTATTCCTAGATTTTTGCTATTGTAAAAAAGGTTGCAATTAACACACATATCTCGACACACATATCACTATACATTTGTGGTTGAACTACCCAGCATCCACTTCCAGCTTCTCCCTTCTCAATAGTACCCAGCTTTTGTTTTCTGTCTAGGGAAGACAACCCATTCTTATCTTTGAGGATTGATTCTGACCGATTTAAATCATGTAGCAAAATCAGAGGTATGCCTGTGCCTCAATTCGGCCCTTTTGGGCTAAACATAAGCATTGTTTCTTGGAACATGGACACTGAAGTGCTTTCTATATCCTACAATATCTTTAGCCCCAATTGGGACTGATAATCATTTAATGAACACTATGGAAAACATTGGTTGGATAAAATTAACCCTGGAAATCAGAGCGGAGAGAATCTTTATGTTGCTGAGCTGCTGGATCACCCAACCCTGAAGTCCATCGGAGGCAGATGCTATTGGTGCCCTAGCCATATCCACTTGTCTTTACCACTTCAGTGCACACTGGCCTGACTTCTAACTGTCAGTACTGAATTCTCTGCCTGAGGGGTTTCTCTTATTACTGGCGTCCCCTTTGCCATCCACTCAGCAGAATGGAATGGATGTCCCTCAAGGATGACTCTCAACCAGTGACTCACTAAGTACCTCTCCCCTGTAGGGTGGATTACCTCTGAGGCATATGTTTTATGCTGGCTCTCAGGGTTTCCTGAGTGGAATTAAACTCTAGTTGCCCACATTGGAAATTAGCTTGATACTGGACCCTGTATCGGCTCTCTTCTCACTGGTCTTACTTCTCTACTCTTCTATTGGTGTTTCCTTCACCTCCCAAAAAACAGCCCCAGCTATGAACCATGTTGCACTCAAATTTTCCAAGCCTGTGAGCCAACAAACCCCCTTTATTGTTTAAGCTGGAGTGCATTGATTTTGTGTTACTTGCTAGAAAAGGGTTCTAACAATACATATCTTTTCGTGGGCATATCTGAGAAGTCATTTTTGGAGACATATCTGAGCAGTGAGTATGTGGGGGCTAAAAGGTACACATGTTTTACATTTGGATAAATACTGTCCTCCAGAATGGCTGTACCAATTTGCAAAAGATTTCTCTCTTAAAAAAATAATCTGTGCTATAGTTACCCAGATCTTACTCTTTTCTTTGCAAAATTGCCCAAAGTTACTGAGCACGAAAGTGAATTTGAATAACCTGAAGCTTTTTAGGATTGTTGTAACCTGTTCCAGAAACTTCCAGAAATTGATTATGCTTTGCACATACCTGAGGATTTTCTGTAGCAACACAAAAGAGAAATATGGTGTGGAGCAACCTGATCGGGTGGAGGCCGGCGGCATGGGTGGTAAAATAATTCGCCAGAGGCAGGACAAAGGGGATAGAAGTTTATTGGATACATGGCAAGGGGGTGGTGGGCAGGACCGCAGAGGAGAGACTGTCTGCCAGGAGGCAGTGGTGAGGGGCTGTATTTAAGGGGGGGGGAAGGTAGGGATATATGGGAACATATGGAATTTTCTTTTTTTGGTACCTGTGCCTGGTTGTAAATAGCCCCTTGGTCAGCGAGGGTCTATGGTTATTTCGAGGTGGGTCACCTAATGAGCCTATTTGCATTCAGCCCAGTGGCCACTGTGGGCCCTTTCACCTTACTCAGGTCTCCATCGCTCAAGCCGGTTGCCCAAAAGCAGCCTCTACACATCATTTTTCCTTTTTATGGAGTTTCTCATTTGTTCACTATCGGTGTGATTTTGTGTGAATTATCTTCCTATTAATAGCTTTGGTTTTATAGCTAGTCATCAATTCAACATTGTAGCAGTGTTGAATTGGACTATTGATTGATTTCACATGGGGTGAGCAAGTAAAGTTATATAGCATCATCTTAAATTCTCTTGCAGGCCAAATTATTTCCCCACCCCTGGACACAGTAATGTCACTGAAAGATACTGATAGAAGTATCTCTCCCAGTGAGATACTGGGTTTCTTGGAGGTTTTTGTTTATTATTCTTATAGTATTACTGATGATCTAAATGCCATCTTATAGGAACAAACTTTTGGAATATACATAATGTCTTTGAGCCAAAAGTAACTAGGCTTCAACCTTTTTGGTAACAGAAGACTTAATCTGTTATGAGCATAGATTAGTCCAGACCACTTGGAGTTCCATTCAGAACACACCATGTTTAAAGCCTCTAACTCAGCTGACTCTTAGAACTCTGAGGAAGGTGAACTAGTGTCCCCTCAACCTCCATCTTATTTGCCTCTTGAAAGTCTTCCTTTCCCAAAGCAAGCATCTGGCACACTTTATATTAGAGATTTGCCCTGCTCATCATCCTGCCCATGAAATCCCATTGACAATTTCAGTGATTAAGTTTAAGGGTAGAGATAGAAATTTTAGCGCCTATAATTTAAGAATACCACCGAGAAAGAGACAAAAGATCTGTTTGATGGGCCAGAATATGCTCTGTTTTGGTAAATGTCCTCTGTGCACTTGAAAAAAATGTGTATTTTGCAATATTTTGAAGTGTACAAATGTTAATTAGGCGTTTGGTTGATAGTGGTGTTCAACTCTTCTATGTCCTTATTTGTTTTGTCTATTTGTTCTTTCAATTATTGAGAAAAGGTAAATCTCTGAGTATAATTATGGATTTGTCCGCGTCGGGACCGGGGTCCGGTGTGGAGAGACCCTCGTCCCGGGAAACGGGGCGCGGCCGGAAAGGGGGCCGCCCCCTCGCCCCTCACGCAACGCACGTTCGTGGGGAACCTGGTGCTAAACCTTTGGTAGACGACCTGCTTCTGGGTCGGGGTTTCATACGTAGCAGAGCAGCTCCCTCGCTGCGATCTATTGAAAGTCAGCCCTCGACACAAGGGTTTGTAAAAAAGAAAAAAAAAAATGAGATAAAGAAAAAACAAAAAAACAAAAAAAAAACAAAAGAAAAAGAAAAAAAGAAAAAAAATTATGGATTTGTCTATTTCTCCTTATACTTCTGTCAGTTTTTAATTTAGGTAATAATTCTGTTATTAGGTGCATACAAATTTAAGATTGTCATGTCCTCTTGCTGAATTGGGCTCTTTATGAAATGAACCTCTATTCCTGTTAATATTTACTCTGAAATCTACTTTGCCTTATATTAATGTAGCAACTCCTTTTTTTTTTTTTAGATCAAAATAGCATGGTATATCTTTTTCCATCTTTTAATTTTTAACCTACTTGTGTCTATATTTAAAGTACATTTCTTAAAAGTAGCATATAGTGGGTCTTTTTTTTTCTTAATCCAATTTAATGATCTCCATTTTAATTGGGTGTTTAAACCATTTACATTTAATGTTTTATTATTTATTGCTGCAGAATAATATTGTCACAAACTTAGCAGCTTGAAACAAAACACATTTATTATCTCACTGTTTCTGTGAGTCAGAAATTCAGGCATAGCCTAGCAGAGTCCTCTGCTTCAGGATATCTCACAAGGTTGCAGTCAAAGTGTTGGGCAGGGCTGGGGTCTCATCTGAGGCTCAACTGAAGAAGAGTCTATTTCCAAACAAATGTGATTGTTGGCAGAATTCAGTTCCTTGCATGCTGTCAATTTCAGTTCCTTGCCACATGGACTTCTTCATATGATGGTTTACTTCAACAAAGCTAGCAAAGGGAATAGTCAATAGAGAGAATCTGCTTGCAAGATGGAAGTTCTAGTCTTATATAACAATCATGAGGGTAACATCCCATATTCCCTTGGTTAGAAGCAAGTCACAAGTTCCATCTACACACAAGAGGAGGGCATTACACAGGGCATAAATACAAGGAAACAGGGATAATTGGGGGCCATCTTAGAGTCTTACCACCACATATGTGATTATAGATATGGTTGCACTCATATCTACCATCTTTTTTTTATACTTTTTTAAAAAATAATTTATTTACTTGACAGAGAGAGACACAGCGAGAGAGGGAACACAAGCAGGGGGAACGGGAAGGGAGAAGCAGGCTTCTGGCAGAGCAGGGAGCCCGATACAGGGCTCGATCCCAGTACCCTGGGATCATGACCTGAGCTGAAGGCAGACGCTTAACAACTGAGCCACCCAGGTGCCCCTATATTTACCACCTTCTTATTTATTTTCTATTTTTACCATCTTTTATCTGCTCCTCTTTTCTCTTCTCTCATCTTTTGGATTAACTGAGTAATTTTTATTATTCCATTTTGTCTCTTTTGTGGCTTTTTGTCTTTTAACTTTTTGTGTTATTTATAATAACACAAACTTTGTAATAATTTATAATAACAAAAAGTTACCCATGGGGTAACACAAAATATTACCCCAGTCTGCTTTCAAGTGATATTATACTACTTCCTATATAGTTAAAGACCTTACTGCAATGTACCATTTGTTCCCCTCCTGACTTTCGTGCTATTGTTTTCTTATATTTTACTTCTACATATTATATGAACCCCAAATACATTTTTATTATTTTCGCTTTAAAATGGCTGATTATCTTTTAAACAGACTTACATAATGACAAAATTACTTTTAATTTACCCATATGGTTACCATTTCCAGTACTCTTTTTTTAATGTGTGTAGATCAAGATTTTCATCTATTATTATTTTTCTTCTTTACTATTTCTTATATACAAGGCCTACTTGTAATGATTTCTTTCATCTTTTGTACGCCTGAAAAAAAATCTTTATTTTTGCCTCCATTTTTTAAAAGATACTTTGCTGGGTATAGAATTCTAGGTTGACAGTTTTTTCTTTCAGAACTTCAAAAATATCATTTCAGTGTCCTCTGGCTTGCATTGTTTATGATGAGAAAACTGTTATCATTGTTATCTTTGTTCTCCTGTACTTAAAATGTATTTTTTACTCTGGCTGCTTTTAATATTTTCTTTTTATCACTGGTTTTTAAAATTTTGATTATAATGTGTCTTATGTGGTTTTACTCATTTTTACACTTGGGGGTTTGTTTAGCTTCTTGAATCTGTCAGCTTAAAGTCCATCAAATTTGAACATTTTTGTCCATTATTTCTTCAGATGTTTTGTCTTGTCCATTCCCCTTCTCTTTTGGAGATGACAATTACATATATGTATTTGTCCATTTTTTTTTTAAGATTTTTTTATTTATTTGACAGAGAGAGAGAGATAGCGAGAGAGGGAACACAAGCAGGGGGAGTGGGAGAAGGAGAAGCAGGCTCTCCTCTGATCAGGGAGCCCAATGCGGGGCTCCATCCCAGGACCCTGGGATCATGACTTGAGCCAAAGGCAGACGCTTAACAACTGAGCCACCCAGCTGCCCCTATATTTGTCCATTTGAAGTTGTTTCACAGACCACTGATTCTCTGTCCCCCTGCCTCCCCCCACAAATCTCTAACTTTGGGTTTTTCATTTTGGATTGTTCCTATTACTAAGTATTCAAGTTTACTAATATTTTCTCCTGCAGTAGCTAACCTGCCATTAATTCCATCAAGTGTATTTTTCATCTCAGACAGTATAATTTCAATCTTTAGGGATTTGGACTGGGTCTTTTTGCAATCTTCCATCTCTGTTTAACACATTCAATCTTTCCTCTATATTTTGAACATATGGAATACAGTTATAAATTTTTTTAATCCCTGTGTTTGTATTATTCCTGAATCAGTTTTAATTGATTTGGGGGGGGGGTCATTTCTTTTCATGCTTGGTAATTTTTTACCAGATGTCAAACATTGTAAATTTTACCTTGTAGAGTGCTATATATTTTTCGGATTCCTATAAATATTCTTGAGCTTTGTTCTGGGGTGCAGCTAAGTCACTTAGAAACATTTTGATACTTTTGAGTATTGATTTTAAGTGTTGTTAGGTGAGGTCAGAGCATTGTTGAGTAGTCTAGTGCTGTTTTTCTGCTACTACTGAGGCAAAACCCTTTTTAGTGTTCTACCCAGTGCCCTGTGAATTATAAGTTTCCCACACAGCCAGCTAGGAATGAGCACTATTCCTGGTCCTGTGTGATCTTCAGGGATTTCTCCCTTTAAACTTCTCTGGTGTTCCTTTCCTCATGTGTATGTACTGACCTATACTCAGTTGAATAGTCAGGGGGGACCCTCTGCAGATCTCCAGAGTGCTCTTTCTGTGTAGCCTTTTCTTCTTTAGTAACTCTGGCCTTGGCTTTTGTGGCCTCCCAGCTCTATACTCTCAACTTGGGAGTCTGCCAAGATTGTCCTGGGTTTTTTTTCTTCATGTAGTAAGCTTGAGCAACCTTAGGGTACATCTCATTTGTTTGTTTGTTTGTTTTGTCTTTTAGAGATCATTGTCTTTTGTTACCTGGTATTAATGTCATAAAACCATTTTCCATACATTTTGTCCATTTTTTTTTTGGTGTATCTGTCAAGAAATTACATCTGGCACCTATTATTCTGTTTTAGCTGGGAATGGACATATTCTCTAAATCCCCTTTTATTTTTAATCCTCTACATGCAATCAGTGGCCAATTAATAGTTGAGCTAACTTTTAGATATGGCTTATAGTCTTGAAAAAAAGGGTGTAAGTCTGTTTTAGGTTGGATACTTCAGAAGTAGAACCTGAGATGTGGACTTTTTTGCAAATATCATATTGAGGAAATTTTCTCAGAAGGGAATTGAGGGGAGCAGCACAGGACAAGGGAAGGAGTCAAGCAAGGTTGTGATCTCAGCTGGAGACTCTCTCAGTCTGATCCTTTGGGGAGCTCTAGAGCACAAATTGCACCACAAAGTTGGTTCCACCTTTAGGCAAATGTGGGCATGGGAGGACTTTTGTACATCCTTGTCACTAAGTTAATGGGAATAAGCTGCTTCTTGTAGGGGATGACCTCCCCAGTGACACGACTCCCAGTCAGACAATGACAGTTTTCTTAGAGAAGGAGGCAGCTGCAAGCTATTAACAGCCAACACTCACTGGTGTGTGGGGGTTGGATATATGGGCTGAGTAAAGAGTTCTGGGAAGAACAACAGCAACATTCCCTATATTGTTTTATGAGTCCTTATCTCCAAAATGCCTTGCACTCCAGTAGGCATTCTATATGTTAGTACCTTAAGGTATAGAACTACAGCAATATCACATTTCCAAGGAATAAATTATTTCATATGAGTAATTTTTAATTTATTTTTTATTTTTAATTTATTTTTTAAAAGATTTTATTTATTTATTTGAGAGAGAGAGAAAGAGAGCACGAGCAGGGGGAGGGGCAGAGGCAGAGGGAGAGCGATAAGCAGACTCCTCGCTGAGCAGGGAGCCTGACACGGGGCAGATCCCAGGACCCTGAGATCATGATTTGAGCCAAAGTCAGACACTTAACCAACTGAACCACCCAGGCACCCCTAAATTTTTTAGATATTAAAGACTGTACTTTTAAAAACTTCTAAAATTTTTATTTATTTGTTTGTTTGATAGAGCTGGGTGGGGGGAGAATGAGAGCACAAGCAAGGGGAGTGGCAGGCAGAGGGAGAGGGAGAAGCAGGCTCCCTGCTGAGCAGAGAGCCCAACACGACACTCGGCTCAATCCCAGGACCCCAGGATCATGACCTGAGCCGAAGGCAGATGCTTAACCTACTGAGCCACCCAGGTGCCCCAAGTGTTTTTTTAAAAATATTTATTTACTTGAGAGAGAGTGGGCGGTGGGGTGTGGAGGGGCAGAGGGAGAGGGAGAGAGAGAATCTTAAGCAGAAACCCCACTAAGCATGGAGCCTAAATCTGGGCTTGATTATAGGACCCTGAGATCATGACCTGAGCCGAAGGCAGATGCTTAACCTACTGAGCCACCCAGGTGCCCCTAAAACTTCTTGATGAGAATGTTTCTAAAATATGTATTTTCTTTACATCACACAGAAGATAATGAGATCAAAATGGTCTTTCCATGATGACTCAGAGTGACAATTTAGGAACCTTAAATGCTTTGCTGGGGTGCAAGTAGGTAGGAGCTTCCTTTCTAAATCTTTTGGTGAATTTTGGGAGCTACTGTACAAGGCAGTATGCCAGGCGGTCAGATATCAGCTGACATTACTCCTACTAGTACACCGGGTTTTGAAAGTTTCTTCAACGTCAAATCTCTGAGGTCGGAGAAGTCTGATGATCAAAGATGTCAGGTTTGTGAGAAAATAAGGTGTGAATTATGTCCTGAGAGTTTTCTCCTAGAATGGATTACAGGGCTTTAGTGCTTTGGCAATTGATAGAAGATGTATCAGGTGTTAAAGCATGCTCATGCTTGGTTGTCATTTGTAGGCCTGCTCTGAATCCTGGGGCACTCTAAACTTCAGCATCTATGGGAACACTGTATTCACAGTTCGTCCATGATTAAATTGATGATTGACTGACAAATTTCATTCTTATGGGAATTAAGGAATTGAAAAGACAGAATTTGCTTTTGCTAATTTTCTCACTTAGAACCTTTAGAAGTCATGTGTGGCTTTTATAGTCTGAGATTAAGGAATGTTTTAAAGTAGGCGAAGGATTAAAATGGAGTGTAAGAAAAGGAGATTGAGTTTGCAGTGCAGTATTTCGTCTCCAAAACCCTTTTTTCCAAACTGACGGTGAATTTAGTGGTACATTTTGTGTGGTAAACAAGGGTTTATTTATGTCTCTGTCCTAAATTGAAGCTGAAAATATAAAGTATCCTGATACCTGGAGCTGTTTTTCCTTGTGATGTTCTTACTGCTCAGGAACTGAATGTGAACTGAGGGGTGAGCAGGGCAATCCAGCAGGTTTGGCACAGGAATGTGCTGGAGCCAGCTCCACGAAAGCCAGTTGGGTATATCTCTTTCCTAGTCCACCTTTAGTGATGTCTCGCTGATAGCTTGAAATTGGTCATGATGGGAATGTTTATACCATGGAAATTGATAAATGCTCTAAATCAAGGATTTTGTTTTTGTTTTTGTTTTTCCAGAGAGACAACATTGGTAAACGTTTAGAAGCATACCACTGGTCTCTAGACCATTGGCTTCAGCATAAGCCACTAATAAATTCTTTATTAAGGCAACTTATTTTTTAAAAAAATTGAGGTATAATGATGGATAACATTATATTAGTTTCAGGTGTACAATGTAAATGAATTGTTATTTCTATATATTGCAAAATAATCAACATAATAAATCTAACATCTGTCACCATACATAGTTACAAATTTTTTCTTGTGATGAGAAGTTTTAAGATTTACTCTTTTAGGGTGCCTGGGTGGCTCAGTTGGTTGAGCGACTGCCTTCGGCTCAGGTCATGATCCTGGAGTCCCGGGATCGAGTCCCGCATTGGGCTCCCTGCTCAGCAGGGAGTCTGCTTCTCCCTCTGACCCTCTTCCCTCTCGTGCTATCTCTCATTCTCTCTCTCTCAAATAAATAAATAAAATCTTAAAAAAAAAAAGACTTACTCTTTTAGCAAGTTTCAAGTATACAAAACAGTATTATTATTTTTATTTATTTTTAAAAAGATTTTACTTATTTGACAGAGAGAGAGAGAGCACAAGCAGGGGGAGCAGGAGAGGGAGAAACAGGCTCCCCACTGAGTAGGGAGCCCGATGTGGGGCTCGATCCCAGGACCCTGGGATCATGACCTGAGCCAAAGGCAGACACTTAACCGACTGAGCCACCCAGGTGCCCTGCAAAACAGTATTATTAATTATAGTCACCATGCTGTACATTACATCCCTATGGCCTATTTATTTTCTAACTGGAAGTTTATACCTTTAGACCCCCTTCACCCATTTTGCCCACCCCAACCTCCCTGTCTCTGGCAACCACCATCTTCTCTGTTTCTGTGAGCTCAGCTTTTTTTTTTTTTTGATTCTACATATAAGTAAGATCATACAGTGTTTATCTTTCTCTGACTTATTTCACTTAGCATAGCACCCTCAAGGCCCATCTATGTTGTCACATTGTCACAAATGGCAAGATTGCCTTCTTTTTTGTGGCTGTATAATATTCCAGTATGTGTGTGTGTCTGTGTGTGTGTACCGTAATGTCTTTATCCATTCATGCACTGATGGATACTTTGGTTGGTTCCATAACCTGACTATTGTAAATAATGCTGCAGTGAACATGGGGATGCATATATCTTTTTGAACTGATGTTTTTCTTTTCTTCAGTTAAATACCCAGAAATGGAATTGTTGGATCAAAAGGAAGTTCTGTTTTTAATTTTTTGAGGAGTCTTCATGCTGTTTTTCATGGTGTGAGCACCAATTTACATTCCCACCAACAGTGCACAAGGGTTCCCTTATTTCCACATCCTCACCAACACTTCTTATTTCTTGTCTTCTTGTTGATAGCCATTCTAACAGGTGTGAGGTAATATCTCATTGTGGTTTTTTTTTTTAAAGATTTTATTTATTTATGTGAGAGAGAGAGAATGAGAGAGAGAGAGAGAGCACGAGAGGGAAGAGGGTCAGAGGGAGAAGCAGACTCCCCGCCGAGCAGGGAGCCCGATGCGGGACTCGATCCCGGGACTCCAGGATCATGATCTGAGCCGAAGGCAGTCGCTTAACCAACTGAGCCACCCAGGCGCCCCTCATTGTGTTTTTGACTCACATTTCCCTGATAATTAAGCATCTTTTCTTGTCCTTGTTGGCCATCTGTATGTCCTCTTTGGAAAAATGTCTATTCAGATCCTCCTCCTATTTTTTAATCACAATATTTGTTTATTTGCTATTGAGTTATATTAGTTCTTTATATATTTTGGATATTAACCCCTTGTGAGATATATGACTTGCAAATATTTTCTCTCATTCAGTAGCTTGTTTTTTCATTTTGTTGGTTTCCTTGCTGTGCAGAAACTTTTTAGTTTAATGTAGTCCCACTTATTAATTTTTGCTTTTGTTGCTCAAGTCAACCTTCTTGGACAAAGGAAACAGATTAGACTCAGATGAACTTGGAGTCATCAACTGCTAAAATGTCTGTGTCAGGAGACACAATATCAGCAAATCCAAACCTACCCTTCCTTCCTTTCTTTCCTTCCTTCCTTCCTCTTTCTCCCTTTCTCCCTTTCTTTCCAAAAGTAAACTGGAACTCATAAATAAAAGCATCTTGGCCAGATCATATATTGTCCAAAGAGCAGAGTTGGGAAGAACACCACATCTCTTGACTCTTTGACCAGAGAGTTTTTAAAAAGTATTTTAAATAATACATATTATTAATAGTATAATGTTCCAAAATGGAAAAATAGAACAATAAAACTTAATAAGAAATATTAGCAATTGATTGTATTAGTATTTGATGTATATAATTAAGAATTTAATATTTCATGTGTTCTAAGTTCAAAACTGCCAATTTACAGTATTTTTTTTACTAGGTTTTTAATTTTAATGCCCGTATAGGTAACAGACAGTGTTATATTAGTTTCAGGTGTACAATATGGTGATTCAACAATTCTATCCATTGTTACTCAGGGCTCATCATGAGAAGTGTGCTCTTAATCCCCTTCACCTATTTCACCCATCCCCCCACCCAGGTCCCCTCTAATATGCTTTGTTGTAGACAAGTACCCTCAGGACACACGGTAGGCACAGGAGAATCTCCTGGTTACAGTAGTCTCTCCTTTAACCCCTACCACAACCGTGTGCCTCATAATCCCCATTTTATCAAAAAAGAAGCAAAGATCAGAGAGGTTATACCACTGACGTGAGTGTACACAGCAAGTGGGTGGCAGGAGCAGGAAAGCAGAAGGCCCTGCTGTTTTGAGAGCCTACTCTTCCCCATGTGCCAGATTGCCTTTATAAACGTGACATTAGCGGACTGATACAGGAGAACAGACTGCCATTTACAGCAGTTAGCTTCGTGCCTCTGCAGTGCTCCCTTGAGTTTGTCAGATACCTGCTATGGCACATTGGATTTGGTCCTGTGGGGAAAGTTTACTGAGTAAGCCTTGATTTCTCCAGTGATAACCTACCATTTATCAAATGGTTAATGTGTGTCTTATTCATGTCTGTAGTCTCCTGGAGGGAAATTTGTCATAGCTTCCGTTTGCCTTTCAGGAAAGCCAGTTTTTTGGTTGTTAAGTTTTGTATATTCTTATATGCATCTATGTGTGTCTGTGTGTTTAATACCCTAGCTTATAAGAGAAATTCTTCTTTGAAGCTAAAATAATTCTTCATGGTTCCAATGTAACCTTAAACTCTCCTAGCATATATGAACACTTTCTTGAAGCTAAGAAATCCATCTCCTCGAGCTAGTGGATTAGTTTTTCATTTGGGATGTTTTCTTAAAAGATAAAATATTCTGCATTTTTTGTGGGGGGTTAAGTAATAGTTTTAGAATGTGTTCCCAGATTGCATCGCCAATTCAAGTCTGGCAGTAGTTCAAGTGGGCTGTAATAAACAAATGAAAAGGTTTGGAAGTGTGTGTTGCTGTTAAGGGCATTGGGGTTGGAAGGGCTCTCTAAGTAAAGAGTTTCAGAACAGCTATATGTGTGGGAGTAAAATCTTGGAATCCAAGGTGAAATGCTGACTAGACTGCTCATGTGATGCTGTATTGGATAAACAGCGGCAGCCAGGTACTTGGGAAGCGAGTGCAGCTACATTCATTATTAACCTGAGAACAGTGCTCTTCTCTCTAGCAAGGTTGTCTTGGTGGGCTCAACGTGCAGCTAAAATAGGAAGAATAGACAGTGAGTTCTGGGGCTGGAGGTTAGGATGTGGCTGCCAAACAGTTCATATCTTTGAGATGACCAGAAAAATGGTGCAATGGCAGAAGACCCAGACAGATGTTCTTCTAATTCAAAGACTATCCTGGCTATCTCTTGCTGGCTATCAAACCACCCCGCCACATGGGCTTAAAAAATAGCCATCATTTATTTTGCTTACCAGTATGGGGGTTGACTGGGCATAGCCCGGCAGTTTCTCTTGGGACCTGTCAGATGGTTTCAGTCACAGTGGCTGAAGTTGGGGCTGTCTCAAAGACTCCTTCACTCTTATGTCTCGTACTTGTGCTGGGGAAATTCAAACAGTTGGGGGCAGAACAGATGGGGACCCCTGGGCATCTCTGTGTCCCTGTGGTCTCTCCAACATGGTGGTATGGGCAACCAGATTTATTTCATGGTGGAGGAAGGCCCTCCAAGAAAGTGTTTCAAGAGATAACATTTCAAAGGTGCCAGACATATAGTAGAGTACCTAATGGTAAATATTACATTCACCCAAAGGAATATTGAGTTTAGAATTTCAGGCAAGCTGATTTCAGGTGAAACACATTATTCTCTTTATAGTAGAATAGATAAAGCTGAACTGTGGGATTGGAGAACGTGGGGTGTGTAGAGGTGTGCTCGTGTGTCAGTATATGTGTGTGTTTGGGGGCACGTAAACAACCTTATGATTCCTAGAATCTCCCAGAGGTTCCTCTCTTGCTCCTGGCTAGAGAGAAGCGAGAGAAAGTCACAAGATCCTGTCCTTCTCCGCCTCCAGCTTCTTTGTCATTTGGGATTTTTGTGTGGCCTATATCACCGTCAGTCCTCCATGAGAGAACATGTCTAACTACCAAGTTGTACAGCAAAAATTGGACATACCATAGACGAGCCTATGCATTTTACTTGGGTCTAACCATGCTTAAGTGGCTAAGCCTTAAAAGCTTATGAATTTAGTTCAACTCAAACACAGGAAAGTATTTTGTTTATTGCTAATTGGTATAAGATATAATTACTATAAAAGTAAAAAACATGTGAATCAAGCAAGGACTCCTTGGTCCAAATATGTTTCATTTGGAGAACAGGGAAGGCTTTTTCCAGAAATATAAGAAGGGTAAGAATTTTGCTAGGGAAACTGAACCTTGAGAGACCAGAGTTTAAATATATCATGTACTTATTCGATTAACCCTTTTAATATCCAATTAAAGGTTAATTTGTACATCCAGCTCTAGAAACTTGTTTTATTTACTCATTTTTAGTGTAAGCTGGTATTTGTTTAGGTTTAATAGCACCTTGGATGCTGTTCTTTGAGCTTTCTTTGTGGTAATTATTAAGTTAATTGAGAGAAGTCAGGGCCTAAGTGTTCAAGAAATGAAATCATATGGCCATTAATTTGTGAAGTTCCTGATTATCTTCTCATTTAGGGAGTTTAAAGTTCATTTCAGAATCATAAATAAAGGAGAGAGGATAAGTCTAGTTTTATGAACTAGGCACTGGCTTCAACCAGTTAAGAAAATTATCCTAAGTCCAGTTTCTAATTGCCTTGATCCAGTTGTGCAAATTACCTCCATTTGTTTTTTCTTTTTCATAATAATAATGGGACACACATTTCTTGTAAAGAATAGATGACTTATTAAGAATATGTTCTGTGCTATTTGACCAAAGGTAATGTTCTGGGGAATTTATTTAGATAAATCCTTTGGTTTATTCCACCCTCTTGGCCTGGTGTCTTCTTCCTGTTCCTCTTTAGCTCTGTGATTCTCATCTGTCCTTGAAGATTCTACCTAGGCTCTGAAGGACATCCCCACTCCTCAGGTTGGATTAGTTGCCTTGTTGCAGCGGGCACAGGCCTGCAATGCACACATTCCTTTATGGTTTCTACCACTTGAAATGGAAGTAGTTATTATCTGTTTAGATGTCTGTCACCTCACTAGATATTAGCCCTTTGAGGGGAAGAACTTTCTCTTTCAACAGTGTGCCCCCCATACCCAAAGAAAATTATATACGCTAGGGAGAAATTGTGCCTCAAACTCACATGGTACACACCCAATAAGTGCTTATGGAATGAATGTGTACAAGTACCCTGGATTTTTAATTGGTGCTTTTCAGAAGCCCAAATCAATGCAAAGTTGAGTTGATAAAGTGAGCTTTGAGCCATTTTGATCAACGAAAAGCACAGTTTTGAATTCTGAAGAATAATTTGCTGATACATATTGCAAACCAATAATTATGCTTAAAAATACAGCAAACTGGGCCCTTTGTTGTTGGGTTTTATCATCGGTGAACCCTAGCTGATTGATAAATACTGTATCAGTTATCCATAGCTGCATACAAATTACCCAACACTTAGTGGCTTACAACACACATTTATGACCTCCCAGTTTCTGTAGGTCAGGAATCTGGGTGTGGCTTAGCTGGATCCCCTGCTTCAGCATCTCACTGGCTGTAGTCATCTCAAGGCCCCAACCAGAAAGGATCTACTTTTCAAGCTCAAACTTGTGTGGTTGTTGGCACGATTCAGTTCTTCATGAGTTGCTGGACTGAGCCCTCCATTCCTCACCAGGCCTCCCTTGGCTCCTTGCCATGTGGGCCTCTCCATAGAGCATCTCATACATGGTGACTGGCCTTATCAGGGGGAACAAGCAGATGGACAGGAGAGGGTGCTGGCAAGAGAACATGTACAAGTCACAGTGTTTTGTAAACTAATCTTGGAAGTGAGATCCCATCGCTTTTACTATATTCTATTGGTTGCTAGGTCCAACCTACACTCGGGGGGGATTACACAAGAGCATGCATGCAGGAGGTGGGAATCATTGGGAGCTATATCCGAAGCTTCCTGTTACAAATAATAAGTAAGGATTTAAGAAAATTACAAAATGTATAACACAATAATGGGGGGTACAAAAATAAAACACACTAGTGTGAACTACTAACAGAATGGGTATATAGGGGAGAGAAGAAAATTTAAGCCCACATTTTTTAATACTTTATTCTTTTTTTTTTTTTTTTTTTTTTTTTTAAAGATTCTATTTATTTATTTGAGAGAGAGAATGAGATAGAGAGAGAGCATGAGAGGGGAGAGGGTCAGAGGGAGAAGCAGACTCCCCGCTGAGCAGGGAGCCCGATGCGGGACTCGATCCCGGGACTCCAGGATCATGACCTGAGCCGAAGGCAGTCGCTTAACCAACTGAGCCACCCAGGCGCCCTATACTTTATTCTTTATAAGCATTAATTTACTGTCTACTTGGTGCCAAGCATCACAATACACTCATGGCACCCCAGAAAGGAGTAAAACTTTGGTAATGACTGAAGAAGCTTAAAGATTAGTGATGGAAATAAGCACAGAGAAAAAAATCACTAAGGAAAATTTCATAATATAAGTACTTCCATACTGTTTTTGGAGTACAGTCGGAGTAGATTTCAGGAAAATTTACTGAGAGTTGCTGAAAGTTGTCTGGGGAAGTGAGTGAGGCGAAGAATTTCCTAAGCAGAGAGTGGTGAGGGGAAGAAGAGCTTGGGTAAAGGAAGAAATATTGTTTATTTGAGATTAATGAAATCCAGATTTTGCTGATCATATAAAGACATAGAAAAAAAATCATTAAGGATCTGGAAGAGAAATTATTCTAACTGTCCCCCAAGTCTCAACCTCAGTGCCAAGGGAAGCAGAGGTGGTTCAGTTCCCAGAGTGGGTAGAGATGAGTTTGTGAAGTTAATCTTTGGCAACCGCTCTGGTCTCCTTAGAGATTAGTTGTGCTGGATTTTTCTGAATTCGTGACTGGTCCTTGATGGAACTTTGAAACATGCACATTTTGTCATTTGGGACATAGTTGGACCCCCTCTCCAGCTCTGTGGTATTTCTCTAACCCCAGGAACTTGGTCAGTTCTGGGTGGCTTCTTGACCTGGTTCCACCAGGCCAATCTTGATAGGCAGTGTGCTCACCGGGCTCTCTGGAAAGGTCTCGCTCCTCTTACCCATCAGAACCCACTTAACATGTTTCCTCTCCAGAGGGAAGTATAGGAGGAGACTTGGGGTCAGCCTCCAAACTGGCTAAGAAAATGATACCCATGTCACCTGATTTTAAGGCCAGTATCTAAGGTAGCAGCAGGAATTACCCAAAGTGATGTGGGGTGGGAGATATGCTTGACTGTAGAATATATAGCTGACCCTTGAACAACATGGATTTGAACTGTGCAGGCCTACTTATATGCAGGTTTTTTTCCGATAAATACAGTATATTACTGTAAATTTATTTTCTCTTCCTTGTGATTTTCTTTTCTTTCTTTCTTTGAGAGAGAGAGAGTGTGAGCTGGAGGGAGAGGGAGAAAGAATCTGAAGCAGACACCACCCTGAGTACAGAGCCCGACGTGGGGCCCAGTCTGACAACTGCGAGATCATGACCTAAGCCAAAACCAAGAGTCAACTGCTTAATCAACTGAGCCACCTAGTCACCCCTTCCTTATGATTTTCTTTTTTTTACTTTAAATTTTTTATTGTTATGTTAATCACCATACATTACATCATTAGTTTTTGATGTAGTGTTCCATGGATTCATTGTTTGTGCATAACACCCAGTGCTCCACGCAGAACGTGCCCTCTTTAATACCCATCACCAGGCTAACCCATCCCCCCAACCCCCCTCCCCTCTAGAACCCTCAGTTTGTTTTTCAGAGTCCATCGTCTCTCATGGTTCGTCTCCCCCTCCGATTTACTCCCCTTCATTCTTCCCCTCCTGCTATCTTCTTTTTTTTTCCTTAACATATATTGCATTATTTGTTTCAGAGGTACAGATCTGTGATTCAACAGTCTTGCACAATTCACGGCATTCACCATAGCACATACCCTCCCCAATGTCCATCACCCAGCCACCCCCTCCCTCCCACCCCCCTCACTCCAGCAACCCTCAGTTTGTTTCCTGAGATTAAGAATTCCTCATATCAGTGAGGTCCTATGATACATGTCTTTCTCTGATTGACTTATTTCACTCAGCATAAGACCCTCCAGTTCCGTCCACATTGTTGCAAATGGCAAGATCTCATTCCTTTTGATGGCTGCATAATATTCCATTGTGTATATAGACCACATTCTCTTTATCCATTCATCTGTCGATGGACATCTTGGCTCTTTCCACAGTTTGGCTATTGTGGACATTGCTGCTATAAACATCGGGGTGCACGTACCCCTTCGGATCCCTACATTTGTATCTTTGTGGTAAATACCCAGTAGTGCAATTGCTGGATCATAGGGTAGCTCTATTTTCAACTGTTTGAGGAACCTCCATACTGTTCTCCAGAGTGGCTGCACCAGCTTGCATTCCCACCAACAGTGTAGGAGGGTTCCCCTTTCTCCGCATCCCTGCCAACATCTGTCATTTCCTGACTTGTTAATTTTAGCCATTCTGACTGGTGTGAGGTGGTATCTCATTGAGGTTTTGATTTGGATTTCCCTGATGCTGAGCGATGTTGAGCACTTTTTCATGTGTCTGTTGGCCATTTGGATGTCTTCTTTGGAAAAGTGTCTGTTCTTAATAATATTTTCTTTTCTCCAGCTCACTTTATTGTAAGAATATAGTATATAATACATATAACATATAATATAGGTGGGGCCACCCAGGCACCCATTCCTTGTGATTTTCTTTCTTTTTTTTAAGATTTTTTTTTTCCATTTGAAAGAGAGAGAGCACAGAGGTAGAGTAGGAGGGAGAAGCAGGCTCACCACTGAGCAGGGAGCCTGATGCAGGGCTTGATCCCAGGACCCCGAGATCATGACTTGAGCTGAGGGCACATGCTTATCTGACTGAGCCACCCAGCGCCCTCCTTGTGATTCTTAACATTTTCTTTTCTCTAGCTTACTTTATTATAAGAATATAGTATATAATACATATAACATACAATATAGGTGGGGTGCCTGGGTGGCTCTGTTGCTTAAGCATCTGACTCTTAATTTCAGCTCAGGTCATGAACTCAGGATCGCCATCTCAGGGTCATGAGATTGAGCCCCACATTGAGCCCTGCATCAAGCCCCTCATTGGGCTCCACACTGGATGTGGAACCTACTTAAGATTCTCCTCTCTTCCTCTCTCCTCCTCCCCCTACTCTCACACACTCTCTCTCTCTAAAAAAGGAAGGAAGAAAGAAAGAAAGAAAGAAAGAAAGAAAGAAAGAAAGAAAGAAAGAAAGAAAGAAAGAAAGAAAGGTAAAAAATAGGTGTTAATTGATTGTTTATATTATCAGGAAGGCTTCAGGTCAACAGTAGGCTATTAGTAATTAAGTTTTTGGGCAATCAAAAGTTATATGCCGATTTTTGACTGCACCAGGGGTCAGCGCCCCTGACCCCCATGTTGTTCAAGGGTCAACTATAACTGCATTGTTTTGCTCTTAATTATCTTATTTTTTGCTTTTGCTGTCACCTCAATTACATTTGTACAAATATACCTCTTTTCTTGTGACAGGAGCATGTATTTATTTCTGAGTTTAATTGTTTTGAGCATCATTCAATTTCACATTCTGCAAAATAATAATTCTGGGATGCCATTATCTAATGATTGATGAATTCTCTACTCTGCCAAGTCATTGTCTCATATTTAGGTTTTTGGGTTTTTTAAAGATTAGGTTATATATAAAAAAATTCTGGAGATAATTTTTTCTACTAGGGAGAAACTGTACATCAGAGAGGGTGACAGAGCTGACATATGAACCTAAAGCCTATGTTTACACCAAGCCAAGCAAAAGAGCCAGTAGATGAAATTATTGTCTGGCATCTTTGAGAAATATGCAATGTCAGCAGAACTTCTGGGTGGTGAGAGTTAGGCAAATGGTCTTACTCTTTTCCAGTAAGAAGGAGCACTCTTTGAACTATAGGTTGATTAGCTTGCTGTCAATCATTGGAATGAGTAGATGAATAAAATAAGCTAGGAGAACTTATGAAAGAGAATGACATTGACCTTCTGATCCTCTATACTCCCACAGCTATCTACACTGCTTTCTGTAGCTTTTTGAATTTGCCTATTTATGACACCAGAATCCCCTTGCCTACTCAATGGTCATGAAGACCCTCTTCCACGTCAATCACAACGCAGTTCTCAGAAGGCATCTTATTTTATATATGAATATAAAAGAAGGCCTTAAATTTCAGTGTTTTTAGGAAATAGGATGGGTTAACCCCAGCCTCTGATTGGTAAAATATTTCCCTTCTTTTTTTCCCCACTAAATCTCGAAGGGCTGTAGTCTGATTTTTAAATCCTGAGTCACAACAGCCACATGTGTGAAATTACACTATAACTATGTGCTTACATATCTGTCCTTCCTACTAAAATGGGAACTCTCTGAAACTTGCAGTCCTGGACCTTCATCTATGTATACATTTATTTATTCAATACACTCATCTGTGTATTGAAAATATATATAGCAATGCCTGGCACCTAGCAAACTGTAACAAATGCTTGTCCACATAAAGTCATCATTCATTCACTCATTCATTTAGATTATTCAATCTCTCTGAACTTTACTCTCTTTGTTCTTATTAGGATAACAGTACAAAGGGGCATCTGGGTGGCTCAGTCATTAAGCGTCTGCCTTTGGCTCAGGTCATGATCCCAGGGTCCTGGGATCGAGCCCCACATCGGGCTCCCTGCTCAGCGGGAAGCCTGCTTCTCCCTCTCCCACTCCCCCTGCTTATGTTCCCTCTCTCGCTGTGTCTCTCTCTGTCAAATAAATAAAATATTTAAAAAAAAAAAAGGATAACAGTACAAATAAATCACCCGGCAAATGATACATAGTGGATACTCAATAAATAAATTGATATTCTTTCCTCCTACTCAAAAATGCAATCATGAAACCCAAAGAGTAGATATTATTTAGAGCAGTCAAGTGTTCTGGGACCATGTTCTTATCTGTCCTAAATTCATCCATGTTAGCTTCAAGTTTATCAGCCTATACTTAGCAGGAGAACAGAAGAAAAAATGCTTCCTGGGCATTGTGCTTTCTCCATCTTACATGAACACAATTTGTGTACAGACTGTGCGTCTTGTTCCTTTTGCTGTGTGAACACAGCTATAAATAACGCCTAATCGTCCAGACATGATTTGATCTGGCCCAGGTCCCTTTTTTATTTATCCTTGATTAAACATCCTGCCTTCTAATTTTTGTATGTGACCTTTTTTTATCTGAATTCATCAATGACTTTATCATTCATTTTCCACTTTGATCATGAGAGCTCAGAAATGTTTAATGCTCACAAAATGGAAACATGGTAAAATATCACACATCATTATAGTCAAATTAGTACGTGTGATTTGAAATCTTATCAGCGTATTAAAGAACTTCATTTTGGCCCTGTCTATTTTTAAAGAGGCCAAACTCATTAACAAAAGGTCTTTGAAAAGGGTTTTTTGTTTGTTTGTTTGTTTGTTTTTGTTTCATAATGGTTCTGCTTATCAGGATGCTGAGGGCCTAAATCTTGAACCTGATGAAAGAAGTTCAGGTCCATAGTTTCTTACCTGCAGTCCTGAAAATTCCTAAACTCTGACAAGCAACAGTTTTTTGTAACATATTTGGTGACAAAGTTGGAGCTAAACTGAAGAAAGATTAATTACAGTCTCTATCCTACTTTGTGTGAATATTCATGTTTCATGGCAAAAATATGTTTGCTTATTGTATGCTGTCCGAAGCCCATTGCAAATGTTATTTAATATAGCGTTTACATTCTCTGTGACCTTCTTAAAATCTGAAGTCTGGATTTTGAAATATATGTAGTCCCAAGAATTTCTTTGGAGGAGGGGATCATGGGCCTGTAGTTACCAAACTTGGTCCCTGGGGTGTTAGTGTAGGTATATAAGCACTTGTGTGGAATTAAGTTCCATCATCTTTTATTATAATAGTTTCAAAGAATATTCAAAATAGTTTCTACCCACCAAAATATTTATGGATGAAATACTGTAGTGTCTGGGATTTGTTAAAAAAATCTGGGAAAGAGGAAGTAGATGTCAAGAACTTTGAAGAGTCTTAGGTTTTACCCCACTTGCAAGCTCACAAGTTAGTCTGCCACAGTTTCATGGATGCTGGCAGAAGACATGAAACCCTTGGGTCAGAGGTAAAGGATTTTATTATTCACTGAATAGCAAGCAGCATGACTTTCATGTTCACATCAGGTCCCTCTTGCTTTCCAAGTCCCGAGGGGCAAAGTGAAGTGGCCCAGGTGGATGTTGTGCAAGCAGTGGGCTTGCATCACAGCTGGGGACCCCTGACTTTAGAGAGCCTGAATCTTTTATAATGGGAAGTAAGTACACCTGCCTAACCTTGCCCCAGAGGGAGATATTATCTTTGTTATACTGGTCAGTAAACAAATCTGCCCTCTGCTCTGAAGAGAGACACTATCTTTATTGTCCAGTACTGTTTACTATACAAGTATCCTTGAAAAGAGTCCATAACAAGGCAGTCAGCACCTCTGGTCACAAAATATAGAGAAACACAAGAGACTCATGGAGAATTGTCCCCCAACAGTGGTGGTGGTGAGGGGGAGATGAAAAAAAAATTAACTGAGTTGATAATTATTAAAACTGGATGATGGATACATTGAGGTACAGTTTACTCTTGTATATTTTTGAAATTTTCCATGAATAACAAGTTACAAAATAGCAGCCACTATAAGTAAAATGGTATGTGACACTCTCCATATAAATCACAATAGAAATGACAAAGAGTGACTGTGTTAACTCTGTACTCTCACATTGCTACTTCCCTGGGCAAATGTCTGAGGTCTGCTTAGTAAATGTTCTTGGAGGCTAATTAAATTATTGGTTTGCTAGAGTACTGATAAGTTCAATATGATTAACTGAAATCTCTATAGGTTAAGTAACCACAACTGTGAAAGTTGGGAATGTTGGGGAATGGTAGAAAACGATTTTTCAGAAGCACTGTATACATATCACACATATATGTAGATATACACATCATAATATACAGATCACATATATATCAGCAAAATAGAGGTAAAGGAAACTTACCTGCAAGGCCTTTTATTCGCATGAATTGTAATCAGACTGTCAAAAAAAATCTTGAAAATCATGCTAATGTAGGTGTTTTTAGCAAATATATGTTTTAAAAATATATATACTTTAGTAAAACATAAATACATTCCTCTTCTAAAAACAGAGGTGTCTAGACTAAAAAATGAATGTCTTATTCCCCACAGAGCAAGCACCGTGCCCTCTCCATTTTCCCACTGGTCTCTAGAGAGGTAATTACTGTTAACAGTTTGGTGTGTATTCTTTCAAGCTAGTCTTTATAAATTTACATACATTAATATGTAAAAGTACAAATATAGTTTTAAAAAGCATAAATGGGATTATACTGTGCATACTTTAATATAACCTGACTTTTTCACATGAATGTTTCTTGGAGATATTTCAATTTCAATATGTATAAAACTATTTCCATTTTTGAAATGGTTGCATAGCATTCCATGGAGTGGATGTATCATATTTGAAATCTCCAATCTAAGCTCATCTTTCACTGCTGCTAAGAATTTTTCATTGTTATTATGAACACATATCACTATTGCATTCTTATCAAGTAAGTTTCACAGTCTAGTTCCTGCCCTCCTGAGTCTGTATAATCTAAGACAACTTCAATACAAACGTAGCAAGAAGACAATTTCTGTACATGTCAAGAATTTTGAGACTATTTTTATTTTTTGTTAACATACAGTGTTTGTTAGTTCCAGATGTACAATATAGTGATTCAACAATTCCATGCATCACCCAGTGCTCATCTGACAAGTGCACTCCTTAATCCCCATCACCTATTTAGCCCATTCCCCCGTGTACCTCCCCACTGGTAACATCTGTTTGTTCTCTAGAGTTAAGAGTCTCTTTCCTGGTTTGCCTCTCTCTTTCTCTCTCATTTTTTTCCTTTGCTTGTTTGTTTTGTTTCTACAAGTCCACATATGAGTAAAATAATATGGTAATTGTCTTTCTCTGACTGACTTATTTTGCTTAGCATTATACTCTCTACCTCCATCCATGTTATTGCAAATGGCAAGATTTCATTCTTTTTATGGCTAAATAATGTTCCACTGTATATACATACCACTTCTTTATCCATTCATCTATTGATGGATATGTGGGCTGATTCCACATTTGGCTATTGTAAATGATGCTACTATACACATAGGGATGCATGTATTCCTTTGAATTAGTGTTTTTGTACTTTTGGGGTATATACCCAGTAGTGTGATTACTGAATCATAGGGTAGTACTACTTTTAACTTTTTGAGGAAACTCCATATTGTCTTCCACAGAGGCTGTATCAGTTTGCATTGCCACCAACAGCGCACCAGGGTTGCTTTTTCTCCACATCCTTGCCAACGCTTGTTGTCTCTTGTGTTTTTGATTTTAGCCATTCTGGCAGGTGTGAGGTTATATCTCATTATGGTTTTGATTTGCATTTCCCTGATGATGAGTGATGTTGAACATCTTTTCATGTGTCTGTTGGCCATCTGATGTCTTCTTTGGAGAAATGCCTGTTCATGTCTTCTGCCCATTTTTTAATTGTTTTTTTGGGGGGGGTGTTGGGTTTTATAAGTTCTTTATATATTTTGTATGCTAACCCTTTATCAGATATGTCACTTGCAGATACCTTCTTCCATTCCATAGGTTGTCTTTTAGTTTTATTGATTGTTTCCTTTGCTTTGCAGAAGCTTTTTATTTTGATGTACTCCCAATAGTTTATTTTTGCTTTTATTTCCCTTGCCTCCCCCTAGTAAAATGTTGCTATGGCCCATGTCAGAGACATTACCACTTGTGTTTTCTTCTAGGATTTTTATGGTTTCAGGTCTCACACTTAGGTCTTTAATCCATTTTCAGTTTATTTTTGTGTATGGTGTGAGAAACTGATCCAGTTTCATTCATTTGCATGTCGCCGACCAGTTTTCCCAGAACCATTTGTTGAAGAGACTGTCTTTTTCCCATTGCATATTCTTTATTGCTTTGTTGAAGATTAATTGTTCATATAATTGTAGGCTTATTTCTGGATTTTCTATTCTGCTCCACTGATCTATGTGTCTATTTTTGTGCCAGTACGAATACTGTTTTGATTACTACAGCTTTGTAATATAACTTAAAGTCTGGAATTGTGATACCTCCAGTTTCGTTCTTCTTTTTCAAAATTGCTTTGGCTATTTGGGGTCTTTTGTGGTTCCATATAAATTTTAGAATTCTTTGTTCTAGTTCTGTGAAAAATGCTGTTGGTATTTTGATAGGGATTGCATTAAATCTGTAGATTGCTTTGAGTAGTATAGACATCTTAACAATATTTGTTCTTCCAATCCATGAACATGGAATGTCTTTCCATTTCTTTGTGTTGTTGAGACTACTTTTTAAATTGTGAGGCTTATTTTAAATTCTCTTGCTAAATCAAGGAGAAAGGGAGCTTAATGAGGAATAGGGTATGTACATAGTCTCAAAGTATCTCCTCATTAATTCCTTATAAGTTATGAAAGAAAAAAACCTATATACAGTGAAGGAAGCAGACTTTAACCAAATGACCCAAATCAACATCACCAATAAGGCCAAAATGGGCATCACGTGCCTCCAGAGAAAGACACAACATCACTTACATAGTATTCCAGCCAGATATGCATTACTTGAATCAAATCATGAGAAAATATTAGGCCAACCCATATCAAGGGATATTCTGTAAAATAATTGGCCCATACTCTTTACAAATACTGAATTAAATAAAAATACTTATGATTTTGGGGCAGCTGGGTGGCTCAGTTGGTTAAGCGTCTGCCTTTGGCTTAGATCATGATCCCAGGGTCCTGGGATTGAGCCCCAC
This sequence comes from Zalophus californianus, assembly GCF_009762305.2. Classification (NCBI taxonomy): domain Eukaryota; kingdom Metazoa; phylum Chordata; class Mammalia; order Carnivora; family Otariidae; genus Zalophus; species Zalophus californianus. Next base: position 116,928,729 of record NC_045612.1, on the reverse strand, counting down.
ATCGGGCTCCCTGCTCAGCGTAGAGTCTGCTTCTCCCCCTCCCACTGCCCCTTCACCCCCCACTCATGCTCTCTCTCTCAAATAAATAAACAATTTTAAAAAATATTTATTATCTTGATGAACACTGAGAAGTGTATAGAATTGTTGAATCACCATATTGTATACCTTAAATTAATAGAATGCTGTATGTTAATTATCCTTCAATAAAAAAATAAAAATAAAAAAATACTAAAAAAGTATTGATGAAAGACAAAAATAAAAATGAAAGTCTTAGGAATTGTTCCAGATTGGAGGAGACTAAATATACATGACAACTAAATGCAGTGTGTGATACTGGACTAGATCCTGTACTAAAGAGAAATTGCTGTAAAGTACATTGTTGAAACAATCAGTAAATAGCGCATGGACATAGATAAGATAAAATGCTGCATCAATGCTAATTTTTCCAGTGTCAACAACTGTAGTGTAGTTATATAAGATTATATGTTAGGAATATGTTAGGATACATAGGAAATCCACACTGAAGGATTAAGGGGTAAATGTGCATGCTATCTGCAAGGTTCAGGAAAAAAAGGGGGGGTGGAAGGAGAGACAGAGATTATGATTAAAGCAAATGTGACAAATTATTTAAAATTAGTCAATATGGATTAACATAACAATAAAAAAATTAAAAAAATAAAATAAAATTAGTAAGTATGGATATGGATAATGCGTACATGGGAATTCTTTTAATTTTTTTTGCAACTTTTCTCTAAATTTGAAATTATTTAAAACTGAAAATTAAAGAACATGTCATGGTTTCCAGAGTATATAGTGACCCGAAGTAGATAGGTCACATGTTCAAGTGATGGTCATGCTGCCCATTCAACCTCTTGCCTGCTTGGAGTGAGCTCTGGTTCTAAGATTTTATGGAATAGTTCTTTTTCTTTCCTTTTTTTTTTTTAAAGATTTTATTTATTTATTAGAGAGAGAGAGTGCACGTGAGTTGGGGGGAGAGGGCAGAGGGATAGGAAGAAGCAGACTCCCCGCTGAGCAGGGAGCCCAACGCAGAGCTGAATCCCAGGACCCTGGGATCATGACCTGAGCCAAAGCCAGACGCTCAACTGACTGAGCCACCCAGGTACCCCTGGAATAGTTCTTTTTCAATAGATTTTCTTGAGATATTTATTCCATATATCTCACACTTAGGAACTGTCAAAACACTTTAGTTTCAGAAATACAAATAGCTGAATAGCTTTTAATTTTCAGAGGCAAGAAAGGAACTTGTATTTTAAAGGGTATGTTATTATTTTTTTAAGATTTTTTATTTATTTGACAGAGAGAGACACAGCAAGAGAGGGAACACAGCAGGGGGAGTGAGGGAGGGAGAAGCAGGCTTCCCGCGGAACAGGGAGCCTGATGCAGGACTCGATCCCAGGACCCTGGGATCATGACCCGAGCCGAGGCAGATGCCTAATGACTGAGCCACCCAGGCGCCCCTGGTATGTTATTATTTTTAATAAAACATTGTCTTGCATCGACCTGTTGTACTAATTTTTCGCCTGAGGCATTTCACTAACCTGTGCTTATGCAGATAAAATCACTCTCAGCTTTAATTCTTTACTTTTTGTAACGCTAGTGGAGTTAGTGAACAGTGGGTCATAGCTTTAAGTTTAGAGATGCATAAAAACAAATTATTTTAACAATTTTATTGAGGGGCGTCTGGGTGGCTCAGTTGGTTAGGCATTGGCCTTTGGCTCAGGTCGTGATCTCAGGATCCTGGGATCAAGCCCCGCATTGGGCTCCCTGTTCCGCAGGAAGCCTGCTTCTCCCTCTCCCTCTCCCACTCCCCCTGCCTGTGTTCCCTCTCTCACTGTATCTCTCTCTGTCAAATAAATAAATAAATAATCTTTAAAAAATTTTATTGAGATATAATTCACATACATACATTTTACCCATTTAAAATGTAGAGTTCAAATTTTTTTTATAGATTCACAGAGGTGTAGCTGTCACCACAATATAATATTAGAACATCTTCATCCCTCCATAAAGAAATGGTGTGCCCATTAGCAGTCACTCCCCATTCCCTCCCCCTCTCAGCCCCCAGCAACCACTAATCTATTTTCTATCTCTATGGATTTGCCTACTCTGGACATTTCATATAAATGGAATCATACAACATGTGATCCCTTGTGACTGGCTTCTTTCACTTAGCATAATATTTGAAAGTTTCATCCATGTTACAGCATGTATTAGTACTTCATTTCCTTTTATTGCTAAATAATATTTTATTATTTTGATATATCACATTTCGTTTATCCATTCATCATTTGTCTCTTCGTGGACATTAGGGTTGTTTCTATTTTTGACAATTTAGAACAATGCTGCTATGAACATTTGTGTGGATGTGTGTTTTAATTTCTCTTGCATATGTATCTAAGAATTCAATTGCTAGGCCCCGTGGTAACTCTGTGTTTAACATTCTGAGGGACTACCAAACTATTTTCTAAAATGGCTGCACCATTTTACATTCCCTCCAGCAGTATATGAGGGTTCCAATTTCTTCACTTGTTATTGTCTATCTTTTTGATTATAACCATCCTAGTGGGTGTTAAGTGGAATCTCATTGTAATTTGGACTTGCATTTCCCTAATGACTAATGATTTTGAACATATTTTTATGTGCTTATCGGCCATTTTTATGTCTTCTTTGGAGAAATGTCTATTTAGATCCTTTGCCAATTTTTTAATAGGGTTATTTGTCTTTTTATAAATGAGTTGTAAGACTTCTTTGTATATTCCAAATACAAGTTTCTCATTGGATATAAAATTGGCAATAGTAATTTACACAGGTTGACCATATTTGGCTGCTTTTTTCACTTAAAATCTCTTGGATATATTTCACTTTCAGTATGTGTGAGCAAGTCTCAATTTTTATTTTATTTTAACATTTTTTTAGAGAGAGAGCACGCGCATGCACTAGCATGGGGGGGGAGGGCAGTAGGAGAGGGAGAATCTTAAGCAGACTCCTCACTGAGCTTGGAGCCTGACACAGGGCTCGATCTCACAATCCTGAGATCACAACCTGAGCTGAAACCAAGAGTTGGGCACTTAACCGACCGGCACCACCCAGGCGCCCCGCAAGTCTCAATTTTTTTAAAAAAACTGCTGAATAGCCTTCCATATTTAAAATATCCCCTAATAATTGCTACCTGAAGGAGGTCTTCTGTCTGTATATTCTTATAGGACATATTTTGAACCACACTCTTCTCTCTTCCTCATTTTGGAGGTATTGGTCAAATCCACCCTGCTAGATTTATGCTAATATTGAAGAACATGTATTCTGCATCTTTTTAAATGTATGTGTGGTTCCTCACCACAGCACTTAGCATATACCACTCTTCTGGTTGGTAAATTTAGAGTAGATGACTTCCACTGGCTCATTATTAACTCTCAAGGAAGAAGAATTTGCCCCTTTGGGTTTTGATTATAATGCTACAGAATATATAATCTTTGGGCGCCTGGGCGGCTCAGTTGGTTAAGCGACTGCCTTTGGCTCAGGTCCTGATCCCAGGGTCCTGGGATCAAGCCCCACATTGGGCTTCCCCTGCTCTGCGGGGAGCCTGCTTCTCCTTCTGCCTCTGCCTGCCACTCCCCCTGCTTGTGCTCTCTCTCTCTCTCTCTCTCTCTCTCTCTCTGTGTCAAATGAATAAATAAAATCTTTAAAAAAAAAAAAGAATATATCATCTTCAAATTGGAAGAGACCCCATGGGTCCTCTAATGCAGTGGAACTCAAAGTGCGATTCACGGACTGGTGCCAGTCCACAATCTAAGAGATTGTAAGTATGGTCCAGTAAGCTGGACCATAACGATTGAGTACAGAAATGGAGAGTAAGTGTTTAGAAACTTTTATTGTATTTGATATTGCTGTGAACACCAAGTATGTGGTGTTGTATTAGACAGAAATATGAGACAATTGATAGGAAATTTTTTAAAGTTCTACCCAAAGGCAATTAACCGAGAAATACTTCTGTAGTCCAATCTATCACCCACAGCCAAAATCCCTTTTGCATTCAATCAACTAGAATTTACTTAATCCGTTTAGCATATTAATTCAGGAAAGATTTGATTAGGCCTTACAACATGTTGTGAACTGGTTAAGCTTGCGTGTCCACATCCTGGTTTTTCACGTACTAGGGTGTGTGAACATGGGGAGGGTTCTTAATCTCTCTGGGCCTTAGTTTCCCAATTTCCATCTCTATAAAATGGGAGAAATAAGAGTACCTATTCTCATAGGGTTGTTTTGAGGAATATATATTAATATATATATATACACATATACATGTATATATGTGTGTGTATATATATTTATGGTACTAGAACAGTCCCTGGTACATGGTAATCATTCAATAAATGTTAGTGAAGTTAAAGATGATGCTAACGATATAATCATTAGAAGTTGATGGTTTGAATTGAGGTAGTATCAGTGGGAATGGAAAAAAATTAGATGGATCTGGAGAGTGTCCTTAGGACTTGCAGACTGATGGGCTAGGAAGAAATGGTAAGGATAAGAGTGAGGACCAGGATGACATCTTGCCAACCATTCTCTGAAATGGGGAGCCTGAAGGAGGAGAGTTTGGGTTGGAGGTGGGCCAAGGTGGGGGATTATTATGATTTCAAGTTTGGCCACATTGAGTTTCAGGTGACTCTGAGGTTTTCCAGTGAAGCCCTCCAGTTGGTCTTTGCTGATAGAGACATAGATTTCAGAAAAGAGAGAGTTACCCTGGGAGTAAGGTCTCACAAGGTATAAATGGCAGTTAGAACACTAGGAGTCACTGAAATGGCAAAGGATACCATGTAAAAAGAGAACAGAGTAGACCAGGACAGAGCCTGGTGGAACATTAGTGCACAGCAGTGTACATTAGATGTGAGGGAGACCACAAAGGAGGCTTAGAAGAGTGGCCAGAGGGATCTGAGAAGTGGCACGAAAGTATAATATTGGAGAAACCAAGGAAAGATTATTTCAAAAGGGAGGATGTGGTCAATAGTGTCATACAAGAGGAATTGCAAAGAGCATTTATCCACAGTGACAGTACAAAGATTTGTTTGGGTGGCTTGGCGGGCCTAAAGCCGGACTGGGTGGACTGACAGAGGAGCGAAGGCTATGGAGGGCCGATCACAAGCACATACCACTCTCTCAGAAGGCCAGGCTTCAAAGGGGATGGGAGAAGGAGGGAGTAGTTGGTGGAATGTGAGGCCAAAGACGTTTACTTTATGTATGTGATGGGGAAAACCTACGCATGATCACCAATGAGAAGATGGGTTGGGTAAAGGTAAAGTGACAAAGGACGTAATTAATGGAGGTAGGAAAGGAATCAAGAGCATGCGTGGATGGGATTAGCTTTGAATATTAGTTCTCTTTCCCACAAGTTATTTCCTTTGTGTACAACTCCACATAGTAGAACTATATTTCTTTTTTTTTTTTAAGATTTTATTTATTTATTTGACAGAGAGAAACACAGCGAGAGAGGGAACACAAGCTGGGGGAGTGGGAGACGGAGAAGCAGGCTTCCCGCGGAGCAGGGAGCCCCATGCGGGGCTCGATTCCGGGACCCCGGGATCATGACCCGAGCCGAAGGCAGACGCTTAACGACTGAGCCACCCAGGCGCCCCTAGAACTATATTTCTTATACTGAAGGAAAATACGTTTTCTTGTAACTCTCATCTATGAGTCTTAGTTCTGTTTCCTCAACTTGTACACAGTTGCAATTCTGTTTCCTCTTCAGTTTCTTTTATAAACATCCATAGTTCCTTCAAGCATTTTTCATATGATTTGATTTCAAGGTTTCCTTTGAGTAATGTTCAGCTTAAAATGTCAAACCCGGAACTGCCAAAAAAATTTTCCAGATACAGTTTAGTATGTGTGATACCATGCTCACTGTTTATGTTTTCTTTCTTGATCTGGATGCTATATATTTATTATTGCTCTGTAATTACATTTTGAGCTTTAAAAAAATCACATCATGCAAACATTACTTATTGCGCTTATAAACAATTAAAACCCAAGTCTTTTTTCCAGGAACTGCTTTTAAGCTCGTTCTCCTGTGTTAAAAGCTAAGTATGGGTCTCAAGTTTCTTTGTGCTACTTTTGGCTTATTATTCTAAGCTGTCCTCCTATTGGATTGGATATGAATTCTGATGTCCGACATATATACACTCTCTTTCTCAGTCAGTGCAGTCAGCTTCAACAGGCACAAGTCTGTTGTGGGAGGCGGTGTTGTAAGGTGATTCTCCTGATTCCCACCCCCTGGAATCCACACCTTGGTGTAATCCTCTCCCTTGAGTGTGGGTATGGCCAAGGTGAAAGGATTTTGCAGATGTAATGAATGTCCCCAGGCAGTTGTCTCTGAGTTAATCAAAAGGGAGAATATCCCGGCTGGTCTTGATCTAACCTGGGGAGCCCTATAAAAGAGGGTGCAGACCTTGCCTGAAAGAGGAGACTTGAAGCAGGCAAGATGCTCTCCTCCTGGCCTTGAAGAAGCAAACAGCCATATTGTGAACAACTATGGAAAGGGATGCCTTCTAGGAGTTGAGAGCCTCTGTCCTCCAACTACAAGGACCTGGATTCAGCCAACAATCTGAGTGAGCTTGGAAGAAGTCCATGAGTCTCTGATGAGACCCCTCTTCCCACCAACACTTTGATTGCAGGAGACCCAGCTAAGGACCCATGAAAACTGTGGGATAATAAATGTATGTTGTTCTAAGCCACTAAGTTTGTGGTAATCTGTTCTGCATCATAGAAAACAAATGCACTTGTCTTTAGCATTTTACCCTCAACGTCTTGGGTAAGAGAGTTGAACTACACAGGGAGACCCAGCATCTATCAAGACCCCCTCCTCCTTCCTCACCTGTGGCTTCCATAGCATCCTTAATGCTCCTTGCCCACCAGGTTAATGCACTTTGCTTGGTGAGAGGTAGAAAACATCATCAGAGTGGACCACATATCAGCTTCTGAGCCAAAAGAAAACTGCTTCCATGAAAACAGAGAACACATTGAAAGCCAGTATTGTTCATGCTGTATACTATTGCAGTACTTATTAACAGCTCTGCTGATTCATTCTGTGACAAAACATCTGAATCAGACATTAGTGGATCATCTCTGTTGTTGTGAGAGAGCCATTTGACTCTGAATAAAAAATGTCTGTTAATATTCTGGGCACGCTTGAGACTCTTGACTAAGAGGCCAATCCTGCCCTCTCATTAGTACTTTGTGGGTGTCAGGGCCTTCATTAAGATTCCACTTCCTTTAATGTGGTCACCTTGGCATGTTTTTTGAATGACCTTAGTGGCTTAGGGAGGACTGGTTTTTCCAAATAGTAGGCAAGAATGCAGAAAGTAATTGGATTTGGCATACTTTGTAGCATCTTACTGGATTGCTTTTAGAAGAGCCCTTTTAAAGAGGCTTTATTTAAGTCAGAACAAAGAGGAAGGTTTGGCTGGAGACACTGATGAGCTTCTGTGAGATTCAATGACTAATGCTGCATGTCAACACTGGGCTTCCATGTAGAGTGATATTATGACATCAGTGTATATAGACTTCTTAATGCTGAGGGAGGAGGGGAAGACAAAGCCCCCTCACCCTGTTCCAGAAAATTAGTAAGAATATAGTGGTAATCTAGGAGACTGAGAGGACTTTATGTTGGTTGATGGACAAATGAGCAGAAAACTTCAGTTTCTGGGGTGATTTTGGAGCTCAGAGATACCCTCGGTAACAGCTCTGAACCTGACCTAAAGCAGGCTTTCTCAACCTCGGCACTGTTGACATTTGGAACAGAATAATTCTTTGTTGTCTACGTGTGTGTGGCAGGGGATACTGTCCTGTGCATTGCAAGATGTTCAGCAGCATCACTGGCCTATACTCACTAGATGCCCCCACCCCCTCTAAAAGTTGTGACAACCACAAATGTCTCTGGACTTTAGCAAATGTCCCCTGAGGGCAAAATCACTTCCAGTTGAGAATCATTGCTATAAAATAACCAAACCCTTAGTTTTTTGTCCGAAGTCTGTTTCTTTCTTTTTTTTAAGATTTTTTAATTTATTTGTCAGAGAGAGAGAGAGTGGGAGAGAGAGAGCACGTGCACAAGCAGGGGGAGTGGCAGGCAGAGGGAAAAGTAGGCTCCCCGCTGAGCAAGGAGCCCAACGTAGGACTTGATCCCAGGACCCTGGGATCACGACCCGAGCCGAAGGCAGACACTTAATTGACTGAGCCACCCAGGCGCCCCTAATGTCTGTTTCTTATGATGCTTTAATTTTCTCCAGTCAGTTTAACCAAAATGGATTAAACACTTGCCATGAACAAGTGCACAGGAGTGTGCTGCATGCTGGGAAGAGATTCTGCCCTCACTTCCTTCTCATCTAGAACTAACTGCAGGCCAGAGCTGTTTTAGTTTCTTTTTTCTCTTCTGCCAGAATGTTTAATGGGGTAGTTAAGACTAACATACAAATGCTCACCTACAGAGGACAGGACCCCAAATTCAGAAATTATCATATTGTGACCTTTTCCAATCCTGTTATTAAAACCATATTACATTGAATAACTACAGGCATATCTAAGCCTTTAAAGGAAAGGGGCACCCAATAAATGTTTAATTCCTATCACTTCCAAGAACTTGATGAATTGATCAGAAAGCCACAGGCTACCTCTTCTTGTTTAGGGTATGAGTGGTATTTCAAAGTTTGAGAACAGTTCCCCCCAGGGAATTACCTAAGCACAGAATAATCTGCTTTTAATCTGAGTCAGTTCTCCTTCACAGAAAACCCTTTTCCTCCTCACTCATAAGCAAATACATGTTCACTAAACCAATATGAAAAACATAGAAAAGTATAAAAAAGAAAGTAAAAAATCCTTGTGGGCCCATGTTACCCTGTGTACCAGTCATTGCCTCTCCTTTCCTTCTAGGCACATGTTGGATAGTATTTCCCTACCCCCTTGAAGGTAGGCACCTGCTTTGGCCAATGAAATGTGAGTGGAAGTTCCTGTATCACTGATAAGTAAGAGCGTTTAATTGCCAGTGTCTGAATCCCCACCTCTCTCTCCCCCGCCTCAGTGATCGTGGAAACCCACGCTGGTGTGGCCATGTAACACTGAGCCTTCAGAAAGAGGATAGCGGTCTAAGAGAGTCACCTAGAACCATCAACAGAACCTGGATGATGAAAACTAAACCTTTGCTGTTTTAAAGCCCCTGAAATAGTAAAGTTATTTGTTCCTGCAGCAAGACCTAGCCTATCCTATCTGAAATGATATCCATAACCCCACAACTCAGAGATAATTTTTATTAATATTAAAACATTTTCTTCAAGGATATTTTAAATGTATGATTTTTATGTAGTTGGGATCTTGATGTTTTATAGTCTAACTTTTACCACTAAACATATTATGAAAAGACATTTCCTTGCTTTCTAATCCTTCCAGAACATCACATTTTTTCCTTCTTAGCACTTACTGCTTTGTGAAATTATCTTTATTCATTTATCTATTTACTTGGCTTTTGCTGTTTCTCTCCTTTGGAATGTAAGTTCCAAGAGGCCAGGGATTAGAGATCCTTTTGGTGTTATTTCACTTTTGTTTTCCGCAGTATCTGAAAAGTGCTTGGCACCTAACAGGTGCCTCATAAACATTTGTTGGAAGAATAATGAATGAATATTCCATATGAATTTGCTGTAAGTTATCTAACAATTTCCCTATTGCTGGACATTTTCATTGTTTTTGTTTTTTCCTTTGAAGACCAAAGTTTTACAGAAAGCTTTGTGTTCTACCTTCTTGTGGGAGAGATGTGATTAAGAGCATGGTTGCTCGAGAGTTGCTACCTCATAAAAAAACAGGGGATGGAATTGTCATTGAACCAATTAGTTTCTGCCAATAATTGGCAAGAGCCTCAGATATCAATAAATCAAATACATAGAGAGAAGGCTGGAAAGCAAGATCTTTCCAATTTGCCCATGGATGTTCAGTTAATTATTTGCTATGAGAGGTAATTTTAAATTCTTCCAAAAGCACTATATATGTTCAAAAGGATATTCCTCTAGAGGTGGTGAAGCACCACGTTCTAACTGAGGAAAGCAGCCTGGCTAAGCTAGCAGATGGAAGTAAGAGGCCAAATCCATTTAAAGAACTTAGTTTCCTACTGTTCATTCCATGTTGCCTGAGCTTCCTGATAGTAATGAAATTATCTTCAAGTGAAAGACCAAGACTTAGAAGAGAAATTGAGCACGAAAATCAATACTAAGTTTCAGTGGTTCCTGACCAGAACATTAAGCTTCTTTTTATAGCACAGAGAGAGACAGATCCCGGTGACTCAGTCCTACCTCCGGTTGGTGGGCAACATGACAAACAATATTAGATTTGGGTTTCTTTAAAAACTATAAAAAAATCATTCAAGTCTGAGAGGTTAGCCCTTTTTTTCTTTTTTTTTCAAAGATTTTATTTATTTATTTGAGAGAGAGAATGAGATAGAGAGAGAGAGCATGAGAGGGGGGAGGGTCAGAGGAGGGAGAAGCAGACTCCCCGCCGAGCAGGGAGCCCGATGTGGGACTCGATCCCGGGACTCCAGGATCATGACCTGAGCCGAAGGCAGTGGCTTAACCAACTGAGCCACCCAGGTGCCCCTAGCCCTTTTTTTCAATGGTGTCAATACTAACTTGAGATTTTCATCTTTAATTGAGTTGGCATTTTAATTAGGTATTAACTTGCTCTGTGAAAGTGAAGATGAAAGAAATTATTTGGACTGCAGCTTTTTGAAAAGAGAACACTTGTCAGTAACATAGGAGAATGCTGGCAGTGAGGAAGATCAGAAATGATGCCCTGGTCTTTTCTTATGGGGTGTGCTTTGAATCTGATGTTGTTAAATATAAAAGAGAAACGAATGTAGTATAGTTTAGAAAAGGTTTTATTTCAGTCAGTCTTGTAAGAATATGATCTTGGTCCTTTTTCTTCCTCAAAATTGCTAAAATGAGTTTTATAACTTGTACATATCTATATATTATTTACATGTATGCCTATATATACTTGTGTTTATATGACTCTATAGCAGAGATTGGCAACCTACAGCCTGAGGGTCAAATACAGCCTGCTTCCTGCTTTTACAATAAAGTTTTACTGAAACATGGCCATGTATTTTTACACGTTTATGTATTGTCTGTGGCCGCTTTTGTGCCACAATGACTGTTGAGTAGTTTTGACAGAGACTGTATGGGCCTTTATAGAAAATCGTTTACTGATCCCTATTCTAAAGCTGGGTCTTTGTATTTGGCACATGTTTGAATCAGAAGAGAATAAATATTCCCATAAGAATACCTATTTATGGAGCATATGCTATGCAAACAAGGTGCTTGTTTACATGGAGGTAAAAATGTGGAGAAGAATGTACAGAAGCTCAAGAAGAAGATCTTAGAATGTGGAGACCTCTAATGAAAAGGAAAGAAAAGCAATTCTCACTTGTCAACCTGGAATTAATTAAAACTTTACCAAAAATGTATCTATCAGAAGATTCAATGTAATTCAAGGAAAGAAATTAAGCAGTTATTATGTGGCAGGCATTGTACCAAGCTACAGAGATTACAAGATGAATTACTAATGGACCTACCACATGAAGAACAAAGAAATAGGGGCGCCTGGGTGGCTCAGTGGGTTAAGCGTCCAACTCTTGGTTTTAGTTCAGGTCATGATCTCAGGGTTGTTAGACTGAGCCCTGCGTCGGGCTTCTGTGCTCAGCAGGGCGTCTGCTTGAGATTCTCTCTTTCCCTCTGCCCCTTCCCCTGCTTGTGCGTGCTCTCTCTCTAAAATAAATAAATAAAATTAAAAAAAAAAAAAGAACGAAGAGGGCGCCTGGGTGGCTCAGTCGCTACGCGTCTGCCTTCGGCTCAGGTCATGATCCCAGAGTCCTGGGATGGAGCCCCGCATCGGGCTCCCTGCTCAGCGGGAAGCCTGCTTCTCCCTCTCCCATTCCCCCTGCTTGTGTTCTCTCTCTGTCAAATAAATAAAATCTTAAAAAAAAAAAAAGAAGAAATATTTTTGTTGGTTTTGTTTTCCAGAGCTAGAGCACTGATCAGTTAGTTATATCATTGAACTGGTACATTGTGCAAAGGCAGCGAAAATGATCAAAATTAAACTCCCCATCAAACCTGTTTCCCTTCATGTACTCTCGGTTCAGAGAGCGACATCACCATCCAACTGACCAACTTGGTTGTCAACTGGTCTGCTCTCTCTGTTCTATGCTCGAATTTCCTTCCCGCTTTGTTTTACTTGGTTCGCTGAGGTGCCAGCACCTCTCTGAAGATTCCCTGACCCCATCTCTTCTTCTTTCCACAGCAGGGCCAGTCTGGGTTCTGCATTGCGATGTGTATGCCCACAGATCCCAGTACTTCTTACGCCACTGTGTTTTTTATTATTTTTTTTTAAGATTTTATTTATTTATTTGACAGAGACAGACACAGCGAGAGCAGGAACACAAGCAGGAGTGGGAAAGGGAGAAGCAGGCTTCCCATGGAGCAGGGAGCCCGATGCGGGGCTCGATCCCAGGACCCTGGGACCATGACCTGAGCCAAAGACAGATGCTTAACGACTGAGCCTCCCAGGCGCCCCACAGCACTGTGTTTTGATGATTTCTTTATTTGGGAAGAGTTCATTTTTCATCACATAAAACTAGGAAATGATAACAGTTGTATGGAACATGGGTAAATGGATGTGACCAGGTAGTGAACCCAGGTTTTCCAGCGGCCCCAGGGTCAGTGCATATGTAAGTATATACCCATTGACTTAATTCATCAGTTAAATAATTTTGTTAATGGGGCGCCTGGGTGGCTCAGTCCTTAAGTGTCTGCCTTCGGCTCAGGTCATGGTCCCAGGGTCCTGAGATGGAGCCCCGCATCGGGCTCCCTGCTCGGCGGGAAGCCTGCTTCTCCCTCTCCCACTCCCACTGCTTGTGTTCCCTCTCTCGCTGTCTCTCTCTCTGTCAAATAAATAAATAAAATCTTTTAAAAAATAATTTTGTTAATGCTTATTAAACATTATCTTAATGCTGGACGCTATTACATGTACTGGGGGTATAGAAGTGAGCAAGACAGACAAAGTTTGTGTCCTCATAGAACTTGCTTTCTAGTGAGGACAGATAAAAAATGAAGATTTTCAAACTAACTTTACCACCACCACTGCCATTTTGAAGATAAAAGGAAACTGAGACCCTATTTTTTTTCCCCACAATTTCTTTCTTTTTCTTTTTTTTTTCTTTTTAAGTAATCTCTGCACCCAACGTGGGGCTTGAACTCACAGGCCCGAGATCAAGAGTTGCATGCTCTACCGACTGAGCCAGTCAGGCACCCAAAACTGAGACCTGTTATTTACTTTAAATTCTTATTGGAACCATTAAAACTTTATTCATGTTTTAGAAAACATTATAAAAAGACTTTTCTAAGCTGTCACACAACAAACTTTGCAATCAAGAATATAGTAATATATTCATGAGAAGAAAACCCACCATAAATGTATAAGGTGAATGACAAGTATTATGGGAAAAAAAGGCAGGAAGAGATGGACACTGAGTGGGCAGCTGGTAGCTGTTTCAGGTGAGGTGGTCAGGGACAGCATCTCTGAAGGCACAGTATTTGACACTATTTATAGAGACCAGGATGAAGACTGGGTGGGTGGGGGCTAGCCAGAGCAGAATGAGGAGAGTCAGAGAGAAAAGCGTGGACCAAATTATATAAAACTGTTTGGCTTTGAGTTTGGGTTTTATTCGGACTATGACAGGGACGGCCATTGGAGGATTATGAGCAGGAGACTGACATGGTTTGATTTGGTTTTACAAAGTTCTTTAAGGTTACTCTGTGGAGAACAGACCGGGGAGCTATAGGAAGAGAAAGTGGAGAAACCAGTTAGGAGGCTGTGGCAGGTGGGGGAGTTGATAGGCTTGGACAATGAGGGTGGCAGTGGCAGCAGTGAGAGGTGGTCAAATGTGGGATCTGCTTTGAAGGTAGAGCTGCCATGATTCATTGAAGAATTGATTTTGGAGATGAGGAAAACGGAGGAAGCAGTCATGGATTACTCCAAGGGTCTGGTCTGAAAAGCTGGATGCGTGAAGTAGTTATGTGTACATACACACCCCGTACATGTCACTGAGCCAACTGACTTACATGAAAACTACTTATTAAAGAATTTAAATAGGGGCGCCTGGGTGGCTCAGTTGGTCAAGCATCCGACTCTTGATCTCAGCTCAGGTCTTGATCACACAGTCTTGAGTCTGAGCCCCATGCTGGGCTCCACACTGGTTGTGGAGCCTACTTAAAAAAATAAAAAGAATTTAAATAATCTTATACACAAAGTTTTCAATAAAGGTAAAAATTTCCTCAACTACTTGGCTTTTATTTTATGAAATACAAGTATCTGAAGAAAAAGTTGGTCCTTAGACCATTCTTTTAATTTAATTTAACCTCTTCCTATCATAGTGATGCAGAGGGAGGTTCAGAGGTTCATCCTGGGTCTCAGCGTCGATGTTTCCGGGAAAAGGCAGAAGAACCCCCTGCTTGTATTTCCTTTACAAATTTGGACATAAATTACCTTGCCTTTTATAAAAGCACTATTTTCTTTTTATGTCTATTTAAAATAATATTTGAAGCTCAGCATGAGAAACCAACTTTGGGGAGTTGTTTTAAAGTAGTGACTTAATAGTTTAAAATTTTTCTCAATTCATATACACATACTTTTTAAGCTTTTCCATAGCTCCATACCTGTCAAGGTTATGTGTTCAATTTTCCTTCCCTCCCCCCCGAAAAAGTAAAATCTGATCAGTCTTACTTTGTTTAAATTTTACTTTTATTTATTCCATATGGAAACCATCTACTGAATTTCTTTTTTCCCTTTGCGATAGTGATTTATCAAGTTTTTTTTCAAGTTTTTATTAATTAATTTAATTATTATTATTAATTTTTTATTTAAAGATTTTATTTATTTATTTGACAGAGAGCCAGAGAGAGAGGGAACACAAGCAGGGGGAGCGGCAGACAGAGGGAGAGGGAGAGGGAGAGGGAGAAGCAGGCTCCCCGCTGAGCAGGGAGCCCGATGCGGGACTCCATCCCAGGACCCTGGGATCATGACCTGAGCCCAAGGCAGCTGCTTAACCAACTGAGCCACCCAGGCGCCCCTATTATTATTAAATTTTACTTAAATTCCAGTTAGTTAACATACAGTGTAATATTAGTTTCAGGTGTACAATTTTGTGATTCAACACTTACATACAATACCTGGTGCTCATCACAAGTGCCCTCCCCAATCCTCATCACTTATTTCAGCCACCCCCCCATACCCCTCCCCTCTGGTAATCATTTGCAATGTTGTGGTTGGAGCTAGAGAGTATTATGCTAAGTGAATTACTTTTAAATTTTATATATAATTTTTTTCCTCTATAGAATACCTTTAGCCCTAAGTTTATAATCTTCAAGCACACAGATGGAACAAAATGTACCTGAATATATTAAATTTTTTTCCCTCAGAGGTGAAGGGAAGAAGTTTAAACTATGAGGGTTTTTTTTTTTTTTTGGCTAAACTGAACATAATGTGGTCTTATTAATAATTCTCTTCCTTGTCACTAAGCACATCTTGTGACACTGAACAGTCTTTCATAGTGTTTTTTGTTTTGTGAATTTCTAGTATTTTTACTGTATTCTGTAATGTGTGGTTTATTAATTGTGTAACAACTTAGAAAAGTCTACCTCTTTGTAATGTTTCCTATCAGGAATAAAAGTTGAGTGATTCAAGTGATACATTGTAAAAAGGCAGTGGTGATGGTTAAGTTGATTTAAGAAATCTTTAAGGTTCTTCCTCACTTGAAGAAACTATGACTCTCATCTCTATGACGTTTGGGTTGTTCTAGACTAGAAGGAATATTATTTGGCACTAAAAGTTAAATGTTATGTCCTTGCATAAGACCCTATATCTTTTTTTAAAGAAGATTTTATTTATTTATTTGACAGAGAGAGGGAACACAAGCAGGGGGAGTGGGAGCGGGAGAAACAGGCTTCCCACTGAGCAGGGAGCCCAAAGTGCGGCTGGATCCCAGGGCCCTGGGATCATGACCTGAGCCGAAGGTAGACGCTTAATGACTGAGCCACCCAGGTGCCCCAAGACCCTATATCTTTAATTGTGGCCTTTAGGAAGATGCCCCCCTCCCAAATTAATACAATTCATATTGCACTAAATTAAGGTATAACATATAAACATTTGTATAAATCAATTCTCCTCAGTTCTAAAGGAGTGAGATAAATGTACCATGTAACCATCTTTTTTCTGAGATGTCTTCTCTTGTAAATAAGCCTCTAGTCACTGTCCAAAACTCAGCCCCCGTTGTTCTTAAATAAGGATAATCACTCTTGTTGCCCAAAGCAGCAACAAGTATATTTCTGAGATGAAGCCATTTAACAATAGTTAGTCTCCGTTTTTTGTTACTTTGATTTTTTTCAGATTGCTTATTTCAAGAGCCCTGACACCTACCTACATTTCACTTGTTCCTACTTTAATCATCTCATTCTTATTTGGTTTTAATTCGGGAATTCTTAGCCCACAACCCCATCAAACTCCCCCTGCCACACACATATACACCGATGCACAGTTTTAATTAACATTTCCCCCTTACTTAGGCAAGGCTCCTATCTAGACTCTAGAGACAGGACTACAAGCATTTGCATCTGTTTGGGGGATAAGCTCAGAGGAAGCAGTTTGCCATGATCCTATCTTTATATTAAAATCTACCATCATAGCCTCTGATTGCTCATAAACAAACTGGGATTTTTTTTTATGTCCAACCCCTTTCTCTCTGCTATTTCCCCTCATAGACTCAGTTGGGTACCTGTTTGCAGTTCACTCCATGGTCTGTCTCTCTTTACTTGGGCCTTATTCTTTTCTGTAACTATACCAAACAAGTCATTGTTTTTAAAATAATATGAGTTTTGTGAGACTATTGCATTATCAATTTCTGTCTGACTTGGAAGAAACATGGGGAACATTTTGGGGTTTTTTTTATTTTTTTTATTTTTTATTTTTTTTAAGATTTTATTTATTTATTTGACAGAGAGAGAGAGAGAGAGAGAGAGAGAGAGACAGCGAGAGAGGGAACACAAGCAGGGGGAGTGGGAGAGGGAGAAGCAGGCTTCCCACGGAGCAGGGAGCCCGATGCGGGGCTCGATCCCAGGACCCCGAGATCATGACCTGAGCTGAAGGCAGACGCTGAATGACTGAACCACCCAGGCGCCCCTTGTTTTTTTTTTTTAAACCCTTTCTAACTAAGTAACTAATTCACTAAATGTTATTTGATCCTAATGACTAATAAAGATTTTTTATGGTGTTGATTAAATAAAAGGTTATTTAATGGTATTTCAAATCAGCCCTAAATAAATATACCTAGAGGCAATTAGGTTGTGCAGTTGGTTAAGCATCCGACTCTTGGTTTCGGCTCAGGTCATGATCTCAGGGTCCTGTGATCGAGCCCAGGGTTGGGCTCTGTGCTCAGACTCTGTCTCCCTCTCCCTCTGCCCCTCCCCCGGCTCTCCCTCTGCCCCTCCCCCGGCTCTCTCTCTCTCTCTCTCTAAAATAGATAAAAATAAATCTTTAAAAAATTAAAATAAAATAAATATACCTAGAGCAATTGATCTGAGGGTCCCCATGTGGTTTGTCTATCTGTCCATCTAGAATTTACAAATATCCCAGAGAATGCTTGACTTGCCCAAAGCACTTCTGGAGGACTGGTAAATGGAACATGGGAACCAGAAGCCAAATGAGAGGTGACAGCTGGCCTCCCAGAATGAAGACTACATTTGTCCCAGCCTCCCTAATTACTAGTTGTGGTCATGTGATTAAGCTCTGGCCAGTGAGATGGCCAGAAAGACAGAAACTTAGGCAAACCATCCATAAAAGGAAGGAGGCATGCTTTTATGCACTCTCCTACCCTCCTGTCTTCATCTTATTGATTAGACTGTGATCATGGTATCACATCATCTTAGACCATGATAATAAGGACAGCATAGTGTCAGATATGATAGAGACTTGGTTATTGGGTACCCTCATGGGATAGATCTGCTACGCTATCCTTGGGCCTCCTACCTACCTCTGGACTATTTGAGAGAAAGAAGAAAACTCCTATTGTGTAAGCCACTACATGCATCCAAACCTATCTACTAACTAATACAGGCATTTTAGGTATAGGGAATAATATGAACAAAAGCTCAAAACTCTGACAACAGGAGCCAGGTGAAAAGAAGAGTGAGATTTCTGGTTCCAAGTTCTTCCTCAATACTTCATGTATTACCCAGGGTGATTTCTTAACAATCCAAATCTGATCAGGCCATTCTCCTATTTACAACCTTTTGGTCACTTCCACTGCATAACATGGATTCTGAAAAGGGGGAAAATGGGCTTTTCTCCAAAGAAGAGCACAGAGGTACCCAAAGGTCAAATCGCTCTGGACAATAGAACAAATCCCCATAAATAGAGAATGACAACTATGGTTGTCAGGGAAAATACTAGTTTTAAGAATTGTAAAACTCCTGCTCTAGATATTTGAGTTTGAACAGCTCAGGATAGTTTGTGCATTCCAACCTTCTCTTTCCAAACAGCTCTGTTTGTTTTTCATTTGATGGTCTGCTTGGCCACCCTCTGTCCTTTATATCAGAATGCCTTCACTGCTGACTCTTTCATCAAGTTTACTGCATGTCTACTGTATGCTGGACACTGTTCTATGCCCCAGAAATACTGTGGTGAGCAAAAAAGACATCGTCCTGCCGTCACAGAACTTTCGGTCAGAGGGGCTTGACAAACTTTACACAAATAATTACATAATCACTTCACTGATTACATTTGGGATAAGTGCTTCAAAGGCGAAGTTGTGGGAGCATGCCTAATGCTCATTTTTACTTTTTCATTCTTGAATGACCTGTTGTATAGTGTTCTCTTATATCTCCTTAGAGAACCTATTTGGAAACTGTGGTTGTTGTCATGAAGGGCTCCTCTGGTTTCTCTCTCTCTACAAACGCCATCTTTTGCACTACACACAGGACTTGGTACCAGCTCACTTCACAGAAGCCCTGGGTTGCTCTTGGAAGGCAAGATGTAAAGGCCCTAGTGCATGGAACGGGACATTGAAAAAAAAGTAAATGTTGGTTTCATAGGAGGTCTCCAATGCCAAAGGATAGACTTCTGTCCCATTCATCTTTAGAAATAGCCAAACCATTTAGGTCAGACTACTGACAAAAGGAACTTTTTCACAAGTCTGAGTATACATTTATTAATCTCTAACTTGATGTTAATCTCATCAGTAGTTTTATACATATATATAAATACTTGATATATATATAAATATTTGATATATATACACACACACACACACAGTACCTCACCTAGCACTCTCAAAATCATCAACAAACTAAAAAAGTCAACCAGAGACAACCAGAAAACATAATATTTTTTAAGTAATAAAAAAACTAAAGCAAATATAAAATTAACCAGTGAAAATATACCAGACATTACATTTAAGCAGCTCTCACACACAGTTTTGGATGGACAATTCTTATAAGACCATCTTCCTAATAGTCATATTTCATGAATCACTAAGAATTAGATCTTAAAATTGCATTAAATCCCAACTGAAAGCCTGTTCTTTCTGAAATGAGAATTCATAGTGCAGTTGCAATCAGGGTGCTAGTGCGGGTCACTGGACGCACTAGACTGCAACTTCTCCTTCACATATTCCAGAAATCATCCCGTACCATTGTCAGTAATTCCCAGCCAGCCTTGGTTGTCATAATTCTCATGCATTCCTAGAAAATATCCAGAATCTTTTCAAAGCAAAACAAAACTGGAAAAAAGTATACTGAGTTCTGATCCAGTAACATGCATACTCAGTTCCTTTTTCATCTAGGCACAAGGTGTGCAAATTATTTGCATGAAATAAATGTCCCATGTCAATGTCCTATGTCTTTATCCCTAAGTGACATTCATGTTGACAGACACTTTCGTTTCAGGGAGCAAGAAGATTTTGTTTTCAGTTCAAGAGATTAGAATCTCATATTTTTTCCCCTAATGCTGCTATCCCCCTTTCCCTCCCCACACTGTCAGCTTATGACATCTCCTACTTAATTGAGAAAACTGAAGTCATTAGACAGAAGGCCATCTTTTCCATATTTGCCATTCTTCACACTGCTATGATGGAAATTATATGCCTTCTTCTATCAAACGTGCTCTGCCTCCATCCCCAAGGACTGCTTGCTCCGTTATCCTTTCTTTTGTACATCACTTTTTTCTTCTCCACTGGATTTCTACCATAAGCATACAAACCCTCCCTAGTATCCCCAACTTCCCCAAACTAAAATCTCCTCGACCCTGGGGCGCCTGGGTGGCTCAGTCGTTAAGCGTCTGCCTTCGGCTCAGGTCATGATCCCAGGGTCCTGGGATCGAGCCCCGCATCGGGCTCCCCGCTCAGCGGGGAGCCTGCTTCTCCCTCTCCCACTCCCCCTGCTTGTGTTCCTGCTCTCGCTGTCTCTCTCTGTCAAATAAATAAATAAAATCTTTTAAAAAATAAAATAAAATAAAAAAATAAAATCTCCTCGACCCTGTAGCTCCCTTTACTCCTCCAACATTTTTGTTGCAAGAGCTGTCTCTGTGCTGTCTTCACTTTCTCACCTCCCATTCTCTTCCCAGCTTACTCCAAACTGACTGCCAACCCCCCCCAAAATTGCTATTGTCAATGTCACCATTGGTCATAATTTATGAAATCCTATAGTTATTGTTTGGTCTTCATTTGACTAGATCTCTCAGTAGCATTTTAAAGAGTTGAATAATGCTCTATGCTAGAAATACTTTGTCTTTTGGCTTCTGTGAACTCCAGTGAGTCTCAAAGTGTGGTCCCTGGACCAGCAGCAATAGCATTATTTGAGAACTTGTTAGAAATGAAAATTCTTAAACCTTAACCCAGATCAACTGAATCAGAAGCTCTGGGGGTAGGGCTCAGCAATCTGTGTTTTAATCAGTCTTCCAAGTGATTCTGATCCAAGGTAAAGTTTGAGAGCCACTGCTCTATTGATTTTCTACATACCTCGGTTATAGTTTTTTCTTGGTTCTTTTTATTTTTTGGATTATATCAATTAGCTTTTGTTGTATAACCATAACACTCCAAAACTTAGTGCCTTAAAACCACCATGATTTATTTAGCTGATGAGTAGATCTCCCAGTTGCTTTGTATATTTCCTTAGGTCAGGCTCCCCAGAAGTAGGCTATGAGGTGAGGATTTGAGTACAAGTGGTCTATTTGGGAGAATACCAGGAAGTACTGGAAGGGGTATAGGAAAGTAAAATAGGAAAGGAAGGGAGCTAATATGACGTGTATTAATGAGCAGATTATTCCCATGGACAACCGGGCTCTATCCCTCAGGGGCTCCCAAGGCATTATGACCTCATCCAAGGGTGAAGCAGTTGGGATATTTACCCACAAGATCCCATTCTCCATTGGTTGAGGGCTGCTTCTCATAGCTGTAACCCCTTTGTTCTCCCCCGCCTATCTGGTGTGAGGGACAAGCTTGCTCTTGTGGATTAAGAGGGCCCTGAAGCAGAAAGTCTAGGTACTTGCACAAAGAGACCGTCTACATAGGATGACAACCAATGGATGTGGGAGGGGTACCATGATAACTGCTTTAGGAATCCCTGTTTGGAACTCAGCGGTCTCAGATCTTGGGAAGCTTCCCCTGACACAAAGGCAGAGTTAGAGTCTCTCTTCCCTGCCTCCCTATCCTCTTAAGTGCATTCTGCTAAGTTTCTGTTCCCTTGTCTGCCCCCTTGGACTTGACTTATCAGTTCCTTGAAAGTAGTGATGGCATTCAGAACATACTACCACAAAATATGGTGCTTTGGCATACTGAATATTTTAAATCGAAAGAGTGTGAGAAATGGCGGGTGCAAGAAGGACTCTCTGACCTCCCCCTTCTACTCTGAGGCAGATAATAAGACTCTCAAGTGAGAGGAGGCCTTCCAATACCTGGAGGAAGGGAGCATCCTTATCTCAAAGATGGAAGGACACTAAGAGGAATCTGAATGAAGAGGCCCTGCTAAGTTTCCCCCAATTTACTACCCTTAGTTCATGCCCTTTTGTCCTGGCACATTTTCTCACAACTCTCCACTCTTCATCAAACCTAGTACAAAAACACTCAACTTTAACTGTTTCTTCCTGTCTTCATTTCCTTATGAAGGTTCTCATGTCCTATAAAACTTTTATTACATAAATTTGTGTGCTTTTCTTTTGTGAATCTGTCTTTTGTCAGTCCAGTTTATAGGGCCCCGGCCAGAGAACCTAAGAGGGTAGTAGTAAGAAGAATTTTTCCTTTTCTACGGTGCATTACACATACTTGTTTTTTTCACGCTTTATTCCGATCTCAGTGCCTGGCACAGAGATAGTATCTGTTGACTGGATTCATGAACGGATGCCTTATCTTTTTATCCCTTAAAAGACCTCAAACTTGGGGAGAGTCAAAAAATATGTATTGAATTGAATTAAAGAGGCCTTGTGATTGATGTGAGTATAAACTGGACCATTATTATCTTTTAAACTAATTCTACTGTCATAAATAATGCCTGAAATATTAAAAATTCCCTTTTAAAAAATAGCCTTATCTAAAAAATTACATTAAATGAGTAGACCTAAGGTGACTCTTACTCAAGTTTCCAGGAAAACGAATATTTTGCCTTCCATATTCTGTTCTTCCTTGGCACTGAAGAGCAATATTTTATTAGACTCTCCTTTTTCAATGTGTAGACTTGGTTGTGTGATTTAAATTTGTTATGTATTTGCCTTATAAAAAGTCATGAGAAAATTTAAATATAAATAAAGCATTGTTTTTTGGAAATTTTATAATTCAAGCTTATTTAAAATCATGTAAACCTCCATATATTACACCCTCTTCCTTCAAAACATTTGTGTGTGTGTGTGTGTGTGTGTGTGTGTGTGTGTGTGTGTGGTCTGCTGACAGTAATATTTTTTAGCTCGATTCTCTTATTTTTAATGAAGTACATTTTGATGTTTGAGGGGAACTCCACTGGTTCACTTAACTTTGAAGGAATATGCAATCAGTGTCGTGTTGAAGGAGTTATGTTGGGTAGAAAATGAAATTTTCCATGAATAAGCAGACATCCTTCATGGAAAAAGGTAATATGCTATATTCTTCCATTTTAAAAGTAGAAAAATGGGCTATTATTTGTATTTAGATACTGCTCTTTCCAGTGGAAAGAATACTGGGTTGGCGGACAGATCTGTGTTCTCATCCTGGCCTTTTTCCTTGCAAGCCCTGGGAATTGTCTGGGCGCAGAAGTCCCCAGAGCCGAGCTTCCTCTCCTGTAATATGAGGAATTGGAAGAGAGGTCTCAATTAGCTTTGAAACTCTGTGATTCCATATTCCATTCCACCACTGGAGCTCTGACTACAACATGGAAATAGTAAGTTTTATTACACTTTTACTAATACCCTCAGCTTTCCTCTTTAAAAAATTATACTTTTGAGTGTAATTGTAAATGAAGGACATTACTAGATAAATGGCTTCATACTATTGCTGTCAATGATTGAATGTGGCTTGCCCTCAGGAATAATCATCCTTTGATAATATGGAGGATGGAAGATGTATAAGGACTCAGGTAGCTGTTAATTCTCATCTGTCCGTGATCCTTCCATAGTCCCCTTCTGTTTCAGCATTCTCTTCCCTTTGGGGAATTTCTCTTCCCCACCCACCCACCTCCCCATTCCATGCATTCTGGTAGGATTTTCGGTTACAGTGCCTTGTTTTCCCTTGCCACAGGAATGGGCATTTGACACAGTAGCCACAGTGATTGGTCCAGGGGATAACCATGTGACCCAAGCTAGGCCAATTAGAGTTGTTGTTTTAGAATTCTCTAGATTCAAAGTGTGTGTGCATGGGAGATGTCTCTTCCTTTTGGATTTTGTGTTGGGATGTATGTCAGGGACTGCTGAAAGGTGTTTAATTTACCATAGATAGCAAGACCATTTCTAATAGAGAACAATACACAAGTAGAAGCAGAAATCAGTAGAGGTGAGGGATAGATGGAAAGCTAGAGGGCATTGAGTTCCTCATTCTAGCCCCTGATTCTGGACTTCTTCCAGACTCTTCTCATCTGCCTTTTGGATCATGTTCCTTTTCATTTCATCATCCCTGGTTCTTTGACTTTGTAACTCTCAACCCTTGCTTTACATTCCCTAGCTCTGACAGCCTACCTTGGGGTTGGCTTTTGTATCTCCTCATTCAGTTCTGTGAGCTATCTTCAGAACTTTCTTAGCTAGGTGAGCTAATAAATCCCTTTCTTTGTTTATGACAGTTTGATTTGGATTTTAGCTTTTTGCCACAAAGGGAGTTTTGACTAATACCCAATATGGATGCATAAATGGTCTTGAAACAACTGAAACTGAAGCAAACACATTTTTATGAGCTACTAATTGGAAGACTAGTTGTTTAGCCACCACTACATAACTATTCATGTATTCATGAAATTACCTCATCATCATGTTTAGGAAATAAAGAGGGGGTCGGGAACTTGTTCCTAGAATGATTCATGAATAAGGGTTGTCAAAAAAGAGACAACAGGCCCAAAGTGGAGTCAAGTTGTGCTAAGCTCATGTCACCAAACCAAAACTTAATATCTAACTTAACTGCAGTTTCAACCTCTTTCAGGAATGTAATTTTAAACTAGTAAATCTGGAATTTCCTGGTAATGTAATCCACCTGAAAGACCCCTTCCATCCCCCAGAGAAAGAAGAGGTAATCCAATCTTTCCTTATTCTGTACCCCCTTCTGCCTATAAGTTTTCCGTTTTGTTTAGCTCTTCAGTGTTCCTTTCTATCTACCAGACGGTAGTGATTCACTATTCAGGGATTCATGAATCCCTGAATAAAGCCAGTAAGATCTTTAAAGTTTACTCATTTGAATTTTGTTTTATAACAGTCTCTTGATGTTGTTGATACCCTCAATTCCTAAGTTCCATTGTCTTTTTTGTCATCTTTTGAATCCAACTAGAATGAACAATTATCCACACAGACTTTCAGAGTCCTGTTACGTTTTCAATTTATCATCAAATGGAGCTGTTCCACCCATTCAAACAGGAGGGCCCAACTATGGCATTCTATTCCTCTTTCTGGACTTCCAGACTCTTCTCATTTGCCTGATGGGAGCTGTTCCTCACATTTTCATCATCCCTGCTTCCTGAGTTCTTGTTTTGGGTACCCTGGCTTTGACAAACTATTCTGGACATGTTTCTCTAGGCTAACACTGATATTTACCTCACTTACTGGCCTCACAATAAGAAACATCCCCCTTTTCCATCAGCCATCACACTGAAGGAGGGTCATCTGATAGTAGAAGGGATGGTACCTTATTGGGTTGGACTTTCCTGGCTTAAATTAAAACTACTTATCAAGACCCAGGAACTTTCTCAGGCCTTCCAGAAAATATTAAGTAATCCTTAAGATTACACCATGAGACCATTTATCTATTCTCTTCTGCTGCCTTTTTGCCCAAGAACTCGGCCTGGCTTCTGATTCCTTCAACGTCTTCTACTTCTCTGTTCCCATGTTGAGGGTGACTTTATTCCTGGTCCATAAATACCCCGACTCAGGGCCACAGTAAAAATCAACAATTAGGTGGGGAGATAAATAATGAGGAAAAAAGTAGAAAGAAAGTAAGCCTGTCTGTAAAATGTGTACCTGTAAGACATGGCACCTTTTGCTTGGGGATGGAGGGAAGGCTCTTGATTCTGAGATTCTTAATCATGGAATTTTTTCCAGTGTAGAAGCTTTTTAAAGAGAGTTGTAAAAACTGAATAAAAGATCTCAAACATAACACCGGAAACTAACGTAACATTGTGTGTCAACTATACTTCAATTAAGGGGGGAAAAAAAAAAGATCTCAAACACATTCAGCGGAGTTGAAAGATCCTAAATTGTTCTTCCAGTTTCCTTTGAGGTAAAAAGAAAACAAAACCAAAAAACCTTAGTTATAGAACTATATGGAAGGGGGTGGTTTGCAAATGTTCCTTTCTTCTCCCACATTAGTTCAGATGTTAATCCACGGATCCATTGGTTAAAAACAAATAGCCTTTCACTTTCAAAACAGAAGATGTTAGTAATTTGAGAATGTCATATTAGTTCTTTTGCTCTTTCAAATCCCCCCCCCAAGGCTCTCTCCTAACTCTTCCTAAATTAAGCAGAACATGCCAATCTGGTGGCTGTGAGTATTATGTTTTTGGAAACATGCTAGGCCATCCACTTTGCTAAAGCTTCTCAAGTTTAAGGATATTGCTTATTAGTGAAGGGGAGCAAAACATACCACCTCAAAATATGCCTTTTGGCATAAGGATTATTTTAGGCTGATTATTTTGTAAGAAACAGCTGACACAGGAGAAACTCTGAAAGCAGTGGATGTTACTCTTTTGTAAAAGACATTGACATGTGTAAGGCAAATCCTCATTTGTAAGGATGTCTCCCTCTCAGTACCAGGAAGAGAAGGATTACTTTAAATCTCTTGAAACTCTTATCAATGGGGGAGGCAAGAACTTAAATTTGCCTAACAACCATACCCTTGTTTACTGTGCTTTGCAAGATAACCTCCCTTAACTGGCTGCCTCACCCCCAACATCTTCTTTGTCTGTAGCTGGAGATATTTAAGGTGGCAGCTTGGGACATTTTAGGGAGACACTCAGTTTTCCTGGGTGTTTCCCATGTGTACAGGAAGTGTATATGTTGTTAAACTTTTGTTTGTTTTTCTCCTGTTAATTTGTCTTTTTATTACACGGGTGTCTCAGCCAAGAACCTAGAAAGGTGAAGGGAAAATGATTTTTCTTTCCCATTAGTCAAAAAAGAAAATAAATGGCTCAGTCGTTATTGGCTCAGGTCATGATCCCAGGGTCCTGGGATTGAGCCCCACATCGGGCTCCCTGCTCAGCGGGAAGCCTGCTTCTCCCTCTCCCACTCCCCCTGCTTGTGTTCCTGCTCTCGATATCTCTCCTCTGTCAAATAAATAAATAAATAAAATCTTTAAAAAAAGAAAAGAAAATTCTTAAACGTTGGCTAGATTCCCAGCAAGTGATATATAAGAGACACTCAGGAGAATCAGTAAGCCAATTAAGAATATTTCAAAATGAAGCTTAAACAAAAATCTGTGCTAGAAAATAACATGATTATTTGAGTATGGAGAATTCTCATATAAACTGTAGTAATTTAAGGAACTAGCTTTATGGGTATTCTGTAACATGCAGAACTTATCACTTGCAAAGCTGTCTTTTATACTCATAATTCCTCTGTATAATGTCTTGAGAAAGCAGTTATGAAATTTCCAACTGGGATCCCCATGGCTCCAACAATTGTTCCTGGGAACTTTTGATTTTCCATCTTAATGATGCTGATGGGACTGTTGGGGAGGAAGAATTTCCTCTGCCTTTCAAGATCCTTCCAGCTGGACTAAGAATCAAATTGATATGAAACACATTAACAGGAGAAAACCAAATTTATTTCCATAAGTATGGGGAATCCACACAGAAATGAAATTCTAAAGACACTGAGGCAACAAGAGGCTTCTATGGGCTAAAGAGAGGGGTAAGAGTCTGGGGATTTTTTTTTTTTTAATATTTTATTTATTTGCTTGTCAGAGAGAGAGAGAAAGCACGAGCAGGGGGAGCGGCAGGCAGAGGGAAAAGCAGGTTCCCTGCTGAGCAGGGAGCCCAATGTGGGACTCGATCCCAGGACCCCGAGATCATGACCTGAGCCAAAGGCAGACACTTAAAGGACTGAGCCACTCAGGCATCCCAAGAGTCTGGGGATTGTAAGGGGAGAAAGACTATTGGCAGGAAGGTGAAAGGAGATATTTGGAAAACAAAGGTTGCCCTATGAGGCAGATGAGTTCCCTAGGTGAAGACGACTCTCTGTGAATAGCTGTCTTCTTGGTCGAAGCAGGCAGTTGAGGGGTAGGTTAAGAGATTTTCCTGAATCTGCTGGGTTTTGATTGCTTTTAACTCAAAATAATCTTCATGCCAAAGTGGCCCATCTTGGGATGGCCTGCCCTTGGCCCCACAGTGAGAGAAAAAACCTTTTCTTCTGCTTGGCACTTCAGAAGACATTTTTGCTCTTATAGCATATGTACTTTTTTTTTACATTTTTATAATTTATCTTTCAGAAAAGAATAAGGCTTGGGCGCCTGGGTGGCTCAGCTGGTTAAGTGACTGCCTTCGGCTCAGGTCATGATCCTGGAGTCCCGGGATCGAGTCCCACAATCGGGCTCCCTGCTCGGCGGGGAGTCTGCTTCTCCCTCTGACCCTCTTCCCTCTCGTGCTCTCTCTCTCTCTCATTCTCTCTCTCTCAAATAAATAAATAAAATCTTAAAAAAAAGAATAAGGCTTTTTTGAGGCTTTTTAAATTAAAAGATAATATAGTATTAAAAGGAATGTTATTGAAAAATTTTAAAGCTCCTTATAAATCACCGTAGTACCAAACAGTCTGGTTCTTCTTTGTGAATTTTGTTTTTGTCTTTGTTCTTATTTATACACACATATTTTACACAGTCCTCCAGAATGCACTTGAGAAAAAAAAAAAGAAAAGAATGCACTTGAAATTTGCATGTCTACCCTTTTAACTTAACCTTCTAGTGTAAATTTTCAGAATAATATATAGTTAATATGCAGATCTATACTGAACATTTTTAAATCCCTGTTGTCAGACATTTTGGATGTTTGTAATTTTACTCTTCTAGATACATTTAGTAGAAGCTCTTAAAGATTTGGAGCCAGCCCAGATGGAGGGAGAGCTAGGATCCAGAATCCTTGATATTTCTGCTAAACTAACACTACTTCTCACCTGCATCTTTCCAAAATATTTTAGACAATGTCTTTTTACCTATTTGTGATCATCCACAGTCATTTTGTACAGGCTACTGCTACAGATCACAGCCACACTAACTGTAAATATTTACTAGGTAGTGGTTTTCAAACTGGGCTCTGAATCCCCCAGCTCCAACCAGAGCAGTTCGGTTTTATTGGAGTCTAGTATTAAACAAAAGTTTGAATACAACTAGACTAGATCAATGAAGGGCAGTGTGGTAACAAGTGCATACAAATTAGCATCACTGAAGTGTTTGAAGATTCAAAGACCTTGGTGGTAAGTTAGGGTGTGCATCACAAAGGCAAACTTGGATGTCTGTGATGGGCATGGTCTTTCCTAAAGACCCAAGGCCCTGAGGAGATTTTATGTCTCAGAGTCTCAGAGATATGGAACATCTCCACATGCCCTGAGTTGGAGAGAGAGCATGCTCATTAGTCTCCCATTTTTGCTTCCTCCAGGCTGTTCTCCAAAGTGCAGGCAAACAGATCTTACTGAAGACAGGACATAATAGCTGTCTATAAGAGTCACAATATCCAGGGGCACCTGGGTGGGTCAGTCGGTTAAGTGTCTGCCTTTGGCTCAGGTCATGATCTCAGGGTCCTAGGATCGAGCCCCACATCAGGCTCCCTGCTCAGCAGGGAGTCTGCTTCTCCCTCTCCCACTCCCTCTGCCTCTCCCCTCTCCCTGCTTGTGCTCTCACTCATTCTCTCTGTCTCTCTCAAATAAATAAATAAAATTTTTAAAAAAGGAGTTACAATATTCCAAGAACTAGTTCTAACCTTCCCTTGTAAATCTGAATTTTGGAAAAATCTCTTCTAGAAAGGAAAAGGAGAGGCTCCTGCTGCCCTCATCTGACTGGACCTGAGCAGAGATTTGGGAGAAAAGTGCACAGTTTTATTAAATTATCACAAAGTGAATACACACATGTAACCACATCCAGGTCAAGAAACAGAACATTAAACAATATCATCAAGAAAGTGAAAAGACAACCCACAGAATGGTGAAAAATATTTGCAAATCACTTATCTGATGAGGAACTTGTATGTAGAATATATAAAGAATATACATATATATGCATATATAAGGAATATATAAAGAACACTACAACTAAATAATAAAAAGACAGCATAATTAAAATATGGGCAAAGGATTTGTATAAACATTTCTCCAAAGAAGATATACAAATGGCCAATAATCACAAAAATGATGCTTACCAGCATTAGCCATTAGGTGAATACACATCAAAGCACAGTGAGATACTACTCCACTCCCACTAGGATGGCTATACTAATAATTTTAAAAGTGAATAATAACAAGTGTTGGTAAGGATGTGGGGAAATTGGAGCCCCCATATGGGGCTGGTGGGAATGTAAAATGGTATAGCCACTTTGGAAAAAGAATTTGAGTTTAAACTTCGGAAAAGTTTAAAGTAAGTTAAACTATGGGGGCGCCTGGGTGGTTCAGTCGGTTAAGCGTCTGCCTTCGGCTCAGGTCATGATCCCAGGGTCCTGGGATCGAGCCCCCCATTGGGCTCCCTGCTCAGCAGGAAGCCTGCTTCTCCCTCTCTCTCTGCCCCTGCTTGTGTTCCCTCTCTCGATGTCTCTCTCTCTCTGTCAAATAAATAAATAAAATATTTAAAAAATAAAGTAAGTTACCATGTGACTCAGCAATTCCACTCTTAGGCTTATGTCCATGAGAAATGAAAACCTATGTCCACGTAAGGGACTTATACATGAATGTTTATAGTAGCATCATTTCTAATAACTAAAAAGCGAAAACAACCCAGATGTCTATTATCAGATGAATGGATAAATAAAATATGGTATATGCATAGACTAGAATATTATCCAGCAATACAAAGAAATGAAGTGTGGATACATGCTGCAACATGGATGAACCTTGACCACAATTGTTATTGTCAACAACAACATCACTGTCCACTTTTTTTTTTTATAGCCATTATGCTATGTGGAAGAAGCCAGTCACAAAAGATGACATATTATAATGACACTTACATAAAATGTCCAGAATAGGCAACATCAGTAGAGATACAAAGTAGATTAGTGGTTGCTTAGGGCTGGGTGGGGAGGGGTGTTTGGGAATGAGGAGTGACAGCTAATGGGTACCAGGTTTCTTTAAGGGGGGAAGAATATGTTGCAAAGTGAAATGGTGATAATGGATGCACAGTCCTCTGAAAATGTGAAAAAATGCTGAATTGTACACTTTACATATATGAATTGTGTGGTACATAAATTATATCTCATAAAGCTGTCAAATGAGAAAAAAAAAGGAAATAGAACATTGCCAACATCCAAGAAGCTCTTCTGTCTTAGATTAGGTTTCCTGGAAACAGAACCTGAGATGGTGATTCTTGTGCAAGTGGTTTCCTGAAGGGGGGCTCTTAGGAGATGAGTGGGGAAAGCAGGAAAAAACTAAATGTGGTCTCAGCTGAAGACCAGCCTTAGCGTGATCCAACAGGGACCTCTGGAACATGAGTAGCACCACAGTGTGGTCCCATATACCCATACAGTAACAAAGCACTTGCCTTTTTAAAAATAGATCCATGTCAGTGACAATCATTGGTTGTGGGCTGTCTCTCCTTTGTGGGTGTGTGTGTGTGTGTGTGTGTGTGTGTGTGTGTGTGTGTAAAATGTCCTGGGTAAGTCAGCTTCCTTTTGACTAAAACCAATTCTCGAAGGGGGAGGCTGTGACCAATTAGCAGTTGATAGTCATAACTGCTGGAGGACTGATGCGCCAGCCAGTACCTAGGATTTGGGCTGGGCCGCTAAGGATGTCCACTCCATCCCTTCAGGCCCCCTCCCGTTATTACAATCTTGATCCTCCCAAAGTTCTGCCTTTGGCTGGATTGTTACTTCAGCACATGATTTAGGAGCAATCTGATTTATCTCATTGTTTTACTTCTTAGAAAACTCTGCGCTTCATGCTGGGGCTATTGTGTGCCTGTTCTGTGTCAAACAATGTAGCAGATAAACTCTAGTCTTCATTGGAAATGAATAACACTGGCCTATTTACTTAGCATCAACATAGGTGATTTCAGACATGATTTCCTCTGAGAAAACCAAGAGAGCCATCAAAGTAGAGAGCATGAAGATAAGAAAGAAGAAAAGAACATTCTCATAGAAGAATGCTGAAATCTAGATACTGTCTCCCACTTCTATTATCAGTGTTCCTCAGTGATAATTTCTCTGTGGCAGTAGGAATATTCACCAGGAAACGGGGGGTTATGAGAAGCCAAAAGGGTTTTTGATGCCGAACTGGTTAATGTTCCTGAGCTTATGAACAAGCCCCAAGAGAGAACTGGCTCCAGGAAGGTTGGAAAAACAATTTTACTTAAACTTAAGGAGAAAACCAAGGTTAGAGAGTGCATTCGCTTTCTACTGCTGTAACAAAATACCACAAACATAGGGACTTAAAACAAGTCACATTTATTATCTCAGTTCCTGAAGGTTAGTAGTCCAGGTCCTACCTAGTTTCTCTGCTCAGCATCTCACTAGGCTGCAATCAAGGTGTCAGTTGGTACAGAACTCCTTGGTAAGAAAAACACCTGGAGTTTGGGGTCCTATTCCAAACTCATGTATTGTTGGCAGAATTCAGATCTTTGTGGTGGTAGGACTGAGACCCTCAGCTTCTTACTATCAGCTGGAGACTGGCTTCAGTTCCTAAAGGCCTCCCACAGTTCCCTGCCCCATGGCCCTCTCCATAGGCAGGTCACAAGGTGACTGCTTCTTCACGGCCAGCAGGAGAGTCTCTCTCTCCACTCTAAGATGGAAACTTATGTAACGAAAAGTAGTCATAAGAGTGACATCCCAGCACATTTGTCATATTCAGTTTAGTAGAAGCAAGTGACAGTTCCCACTCATACTCAGTGGGGTGGTGGTAGAAGGATTATACAAGGGTGTGACTCACTGGGAGTCACCTTAGGATGTGTGGACACAGATGGAAAACACTAAGTTTCTACAGTTTGTTTAAAACTTTCTCTAAACATTACTATCTTAAAATAATTTAATCAGGGGAACCTGGGTGGCTCAGTGGTTAAGTATCTGCCTTTGGCTCAGGTCATGATCACAGGGTCCTGGATCAAGCCCTGTATCAGGCTCCCTGCTCAGTGTGGAGTCGGCTTCTCCCTCTGCTTCTCCCCCTGGCTCATGCTCTCTCTCTCTCTGTCAAATAAATAAATAAAATCTTTAAAATAATTTATTCATTTTACGTTTTACCTTAAAAATAAAAAGCTTTTTCTTTTTTTCTTTCGTTCGTTCGTTCTTTTTTTTTTTTTGTAGAAAGGTAATTGAATATGGCTTCTTATCTCACTCTGAGTAGCCATGGACTAGAAGGAAGCCCTACATGGTCTGGCTTCCTGGTACTTTCTGCTCCCTCTACCTGAAAGGACTCTTACATCAGATACCAGCATGTCATGATTCCAGGTGCATAGTAGGTGCTCAGTAAATACCCGTTGACTAAATGAACAAATGCATGAAAAGGAATATTTTTCATGCATATAGTAGATACTTGGCCTTTTTTTTTTTCCTATACCAAAGATATTTTGTGTGTGGTCTCAGCCTACCTTCCCTGGTGATGGAGGATCCAGGAGGAAACCAATAGCCTCTTGAGTGCAAAAGTGGCAGTTGTGTCAAGAATCGTATTTTGGGTGTAGTTTGTGGCATGCACAGTGGGATTTGAGGTTAGCTACCTACCTACTGTTCTAAAAAAATTAAGTAACATTGATTTACAAAAGCATAGGCAATATTAGTGCCCAGAGTGTTACTTCTCCAACTTACCACTTCTTAGATTAAGAGCTCTGTGTAGTTTATATCAGGTTGATTGCCGTTGGAATGTAATAGGCACGTATGAGTACACTCTTACTGGGGCCAACCGAAAACACAGATGAACCTCTTAGGCCAGTGAGCACATTTCCAAAATGTGCAAAATATATTTGAATTCAATTAATTTTTCACTCTTGCAGAAAGGATGGCCAGCGTGAGGAAAGAAAAAATATTTTATCATCAGACTCTTTCAGTGACCATATCCAAGGGTTTTATTAATCATAGTATCTCACTATGAGTGAAACAAAGTAATGGGGCATTCAACTATCTTTTCTGATGAGTTACTCCTTGGTAAGAAAAATATGCATGTCCATAATTGTGATGGTTAATTGTATGCGTCAGTTTGGGCCACAGGGTGCACAGATATTTGGGTGTGTCTGTGAAGAGATTTCTTGATGAGATTAACGTTTGAACTGACAGACAGACTGAAGCAGATTGTGCTTCATATATGAGTGGGCCTCATCTAATCAGCTGAAGGTCTGAAAAGAGCAAAGAGGCTGACTCTCACACAAGTAAGAGAGGACTCCTACCTGACTGTTTTGAGCTGGGAAGTTCCTTCTAGCCTTTGGACTTGAATTAAAACATCCAGTTTTTTGGCTCTTGAGTATGCCAGCTTTCAGACTGGAATTTACACCATCAGCTGTGCTAGTTCTCAGGCCTTCAAGCTCAGACTGGAACTAGACATTGGTCTCCAGTTTGCCAACTACAGATCTTAGGACTTCTCAACCTCCATAATCACATGAGCCAATTCCTTATAATAAAATTTTCTGTAGATGCATATATCCTATTGAGTCTGTTTCTCTGAAGATTCCCAACTAATACAATCATATAATGCTTGTGAGATTTATTACTGTTTAAAAGATGATCACAAATGTGTTTGGTAATTATTTACTTTTCCTAGAATGACTCCTTGTAAAATCTTACCCTGCCTCATAAATTTCCTTCCAGTGGCTCTTCCAAACTTTACAATTCCTCTCATGCCCCCAGACTACTTTTGATCAATTTCAGACAATGAACCAGAGCCCAGTTTCAATGAATTCCATGTCTTAGCTCACTTGACATCTCTTGTCTCAAGGTCACAGCACCTGTCAGATAGCCCTTTTCGTACAGCTTGTGTTCATTCTCTCTCTCTCTCTCATTCCCCCCTCCTCACGCCTGCTCCCAATGACTCCTCTTGTTATTTCAGGCCTGGGAGTGGGAAACTGGGCCCAACAGTTGAGTTCTGGGTCGCTACAGCATCCCTTGTGTGATTTTCCTGCTCCTCACTTACATCCTCATATACGGTCTCTCTTTTTAACACTTTATTTTGGAAAATTATAGACTCACAAGAACTTGAAGAAATAGTACAGAGAGAGTCTGTGTACCTTTCCCCAGCTTCTCCCAATGATAATATCTTACAAAGGAAAGAGTATCAAAATAAGGAAATTTACATTGATATCATACTATGGACCAGAATGTAGATTTTACTGGGATTACATTAGTTTTCAAATTTACTGATTTTTTTATATAGTCCTATAAAATGCTGTCACATGTGTAGATTCTCATGTAATCGCCACCACAACCAAGATATGAATGGTTCCATCTGTATGCAGCCTCTTTATTAAACTTTTCTCAAATGACTCAATTTGAGCATGCCTTCTGTTTTCTGCCAGCATCTCTACTGAGGGACCCTTAAACATTTTTCAGCATTCTGAGAATGGAAAGGATCTGTCCTTTTGTTTGTAGGTGAAAGCCAAGAAAGCAGCAAGCCTCAGAGAGGAGGGTGGCAGCTGCAAAATAAAAATGGCAGTTGGGCCCCTCTTGGCAAAGAATATCTGGAATAGTTTCCAGAGTGGGGATAATCTAAAGATTTTATTTTGTGGCAATTTTCTCAAGTCTAAGCATGTATCAGAATCACCCATAGAGCATTAAAAAAGTATTAATCAATCACCTAAACAAAAAACAAAACAAAAACAGATTTGGGCCCCATCCCTAGAGGTCCTGAATCATTTTATTTGGGGTGGAGTTCAAGGTTTGAAAGTTTTTACAAGTTCCTCAGCTGATTCTAATGTGTGGCCAAGGTTGAGGGCCACTGTTTTTTGACACCTGGGTTTTGCATCTTAATTAGAAAATACATTCCTACTCAAGATTATACTTTTTAAAAAGACAACTTTGAGATTTCCTGTATATTTGCTTTAATTTTTATTAAATTTAAATCTTTAATATAGGGCACCCCTACATTGATCTTTCTTTTAAGTGCCAAAATCAAACTATTTTCATTATAGTCATTTTATCATGCTTTAATTTCTGATAAAATTAGTAGAAAATTGATAGTTTTAAGATATTGACTCTTTCCCTTGAAAAATCAGATATATTTTAAAGTTGATTCCAATTCTCTCTCCTTTGTTGTGCTCTGCAGTGGAGTTTTAAAGTTTTCTTCATATAGACTCTGTAGTATGTATAAGTTAAAACTATATTTAAAGAAATGGATCAGGGCGCCTGGGTGGCTCAGGTGGTTAAGCATCTGCCTTCGGCTTAGGTCATGAGCTTGGGGTCCTGGGATTGAGTCCTGCATCGGGCTCCCTGCTCCATGGGGAATCTGCTTCTCCCTCTTCCTCTGCCTGTCCCCCCTGCTCGTGCCCCCCCATATAAATAAATAAAATTTTAATTAAAAAAAATGTAAGGGGCGCCTGGGTGGCTCAGTCATTAAGCATCTGCCTTTGGCTCAGGTCATGATCCCAGGTCCTGGGATCGAGTCCCGCATCGGGCTCCCTGCTCAGCGGGGAGCCTGCTTCTCCCTCTCCCACTCCCCCTGCTTGTGTTCCCTCTCTTGCTGTGTCTCTGTCAAATAAATAAATAAAATCTTTAAAAAAATTTTTTTAAATGGATCAGCTCCCCATCCACTAAAATTAATTTTGAGCCAGAGTCAAAAAAAAAAAAAAAATTTTAGCCTGTATAACTTACCCTTGATTATAAATGATGGAAATGAGTGCCGTCATGTGTAATTTCTTATGGGAATAGAACACTCCTTTATTATCTGGCATGATTAGCAAATGTGTGCTACATTATCAAGAATTCTGGTATATCATACATGGAATAGTAATTTTCAAAGCCTAAAATCCAATAAAATACTAAACACCTAACACAGTAAAATTAAAAAAAAATTTTTTTTTTTAAGATTCAGAAGCTACATGTCTTTATAATGAGCACCATGCATGGTAGATATTAATGGAAAGTTTAGATAAGAAAATGCCAGATAAAAATGACTTTTCAGAAAGCAGAGACTCCCTGCTCAGGTCAGAGACTCAGGATAAAAGCTATTCATTTTTACAAGCTTCTTTCCTGAAAGATAAAACTTCTATCACTAAGATGGCCAACCATGAAATACATAGAAACTTGGATTTTTGAAATAAATGATGGGATGAATCCATCTCAAGGTCTAAATGCTCCAATATTTTCTAAAGTTTTAAATATTGAAAACTGACTGATTTAAATCCATTTGCTGAATCTTCCTCCATATCCAAAGCTGTACTAAAGGAAATTCCAGACTAACTACCTTTTGTCAGCTAAGGCTTTTAATTAGTTAAATGGACACTATTTGTGCTTTCACAAAGAAATTAACATTTTAAGGTAAATGGTAAAAAATCTGGAATAGGAGGAAGGGAAACACCCATATAAATTTTAGAAATGCTACTTATGGGGGCACCTGAGTGGCTCAGTCGGTTAAGTGGCTGCCTTCGGCTCAGGTCATGATCCCAGGCTCCTGGATCAAGCCCCACATTGGGCTCCCTGCTCAGCGGAGAGCCTGCTTCTCCCTCTCCCTCTGCTGCTCCCCCTGCTCATACTCTCTCTCTCTGTCAAATAAAGAAAATCTTTAAAAAAAAATGCTACTGATGGATATTCATATGGCAAGCCGTGGGAATATTATAAATTGTAAAGAAACAGCTATAACTGAGAAATGCTTTTTATATAACATGGTCAGGAAAAATTAAAACATTCACAGCTACTATGTGTGTGCATATGTGTGTGAATATTTTATGAATGTGTGTATATATATGTGTGCATTTATGCATATGTACATATTTGTATACAGTTTCTGTAATTAGGTTAGATCATTCTCATAAGTAGCACAGAGTGAATCTTGGGTTAAAATTTCTAGGGCTACCTCACCCTCAAATACTGGCTTACCTGACTGTAGAAACTTAATTTTAAACAACCTTTTGTTATGACTAAAACACTATTGAAGTCATATTGTTTTTTCTTCCCTTGACTTGTAAGCTACTTACAAAAAGTGGATTGGTTCATTGTATCTAAATATGCTTTCTTTGAAGAAAGAGTGTTTTATCCCCATTATAAATAAATCAAAAAGTAGCCCTCCCTTTAAAGGAAACAATGCAGTTCTCTGTTTACTTTTGAATACCTAATTGCAGAGTTCTGGAAACTGGTCAGTGTGATTTAGAAACCAAAGGCAGACTGCTGAAACCTTGCTGCTCCTCTTAGGCAATGCCTGTGTCCCACTAGCAGCTTCCTCTCTTCTTCTAAAATAGACAGCAATCGTTCTTCACACTTGCTTTCTGGGCAAATGCAATCAACTGATCCTCCTCTGTGTACCAGACAGTATCAGTAAAATACTGAAGCATTTGTTGGGGAGGAAAAATTTTTCCTTTACCTTTCTAGGTTCTTTATCTGGTAAACTGATGTAAAACTGATTAACAGGAGAAAAACTAATTGCATGTGTATGGGAGCCCCATAAGAATATGAGACCCAAGGACAAGTCAGCCAGTTAAGGCTTAGAATGAGGCTTAGTCATTTGAGCTAAAGAATGGCATAGGAGCCTGGGGCTTCAGAGGGAAGGAGGATAATTCACAGACTGATAAGAAGAGCAGATGTTTGTTAATTAGGGGTTTGCCCTGCCATACCGATCTTTCAACAGAGGTAACAAAAAGTTACCTCTGGTGGGGCACCTGGGTGGCTCAGTCGTTAAGCATCTGCCTTCGGCTCAGGTCATGATCCCAGGGTCCTGGGGTCAAGCCCCACATCGGGCTCCCTGCTCCGCGGGAAGCCTGCTTCTCCCTCTCCCACTCCCCCTGCTTGTGTTCACTCTCTCGCTGTATCTGTCAAAGAGATAAATAAAATCTTAAAAAAAAAAGTTATCTCTGGTAATAGCTCTCTTTCCAGGGCAGGCCCCCTATCTAAATTCTTTTAGGTAGTTAAGGGAGAGGTAAAAATTTCTTGAGTCTTCTGGGTATTGATCGCCTTAAACTCAATATAATCCACATGCCAAAAGGGCATATTTTAGGGTTACATATGTTGGGAAGCAAGAATTCCTGTCTCCTCAAAGGTCCTTCTAGCTGGACTAAGAAACAAATTGACATGAGACAGATTAACAGGAGAAAAATCCAATTTAATAGGTGTAGGTATGGGGAATCCACATAGATGGAAATTCCAAAGACAGGCAAAATGAGGTATGTACATCATTCTGAACTAAGGAGAGGGGGTAGGGGTCTGGGATTTCAGAGGAAAGGAATGCACTTCACAGGGTGATAAGAAGAGCAGATGTTTGGTAATTAGATGTTTGCCCGATGATACAGATCGGTCACTCTGATAAAATTTATCTCTGTTAATAACCCTTATTCTGGAAAAGACCCCCAGTTTGCTGCTTCTGTGTGGTTAAGAGAGGGCAAAAGTTTCTCTTGAGCCTGCAGGGTCTCAAGTGCCTTCTGCTCAAAGTAATCCACATGCCAAAGTGGCACATTCTGGGCGGGGGGGGGTCTGTCTTCACATTCAAACCAGCACCCTCTTGTTTTCTATGTGAATAGCAAGATGAATTCCTAGGAAGAGTTTAATTTAGTACTTTAAAAGTATGTCTTTGCATTTTGACCACAAAATAACTAAGTTATCTATAACTATGCAAAGAGTATATAATTATGACTTGATTTTAAATTCTCAATACTATCATAACAGGAAAAATATTAAGATTACCTTATGGATCAAGTATTTTTATATTTCCAGTAAGAGGACAAAAATAACCGGGCGCCTGGGTGGCTCAGTTGGTTAAGCAACTGCCTTCAGCTCAGGTCATGATCCTGGAGTCCCGGGATCGAGTCCCACATCGGGCTCCCTGCTCGGCGGGGAGTCTGCTTCTCCCTCTGACCCTCCCCCCTCTCATGTACTCTCTCTCTCTCTCTCATTCTCACTCTCTCAAAATAAATAATAAATAAATCTTTAAAAAAAAAAGAGGACAAAAATAACCTTTAATATGTATAGTTAAGCATCCATAATTTGTTATTTTATTTCTGCCAATTTGGGGGGTTCTATAAACAACATAAAGAGCTTTCCTTCTTTTCATTGAGGTGGACTAGACTCAAGAGATAAAAGAATATAGGAAACATTTCTGTAGAGCTATACATACAAATAGAGGTCATTTAAGTTTTCTTATCACCACAAACATTTTGTGGCTTGAAGGTGTTAAAAATGTGGAATGGGAAATTAATTTTTCTTCCTGGTGTGTAAGAGTAGGACTAGCTACATAATTTGTGAAAATGCGGGGCCCCTTGTTCAAAAATTAAGAATTTAAAGACAGAAACAATAGAACATTAAACCAGTGAGGGGTGCAGAATTTGCCACCCACAAATATGCCTCTTTGGCATAAGGACTATCTTCAGCTGATTATTTTCAATAAACAAAAAATGCAGGGGAAGCTGTGAAGCTGAGTAAAAGTTACCCATTTGTAAGATACATTTACATTTATAAGGTAAATTTCCATTTGTAAGGGTGTCTCTCTGCCAGTACCGGGAAAAGGAGGATGACCAAATCTCTAGAAACTCTTTTCAATGGAGAAGGCAAGGACTTAGATCTGCATAATTGATGTGGTTTTGGAATATAGGTGAGGTTCGGTGGGGTGGAGTCCGGATCCGATGACCAAGAAAGAATTCTTGAGACGTCTTTGGTGCAAAATGGTGGTTTATTAAAGCTCGGGGACGGGATCTGTGGGCAGACAGAGCTGCTGCCCCGGGGTCGTGAGCGGTGGCTGATTATATACTATGGGGTTGGGGGAGGTAAGGAAAAGGGAGGTTTTCAAAAGAACTTTCATATGCTAAAGACTCACAGGATACTGGAGGCCTTGCCTTTGTCAAGTTAAGGTTGTTTTCCCTCTAGCAAGGCATTAACATGAAGATAGTTGGAAACTTCCTGGAGGAACATTACACTCTGGCTGCATCAAGTATCTGTCAATGGGCTGCAGGTTATAAGGACGTTTAATTGTATCTATGTTTCCTTCTGGAAGCTAGGCCATTGATAGAAATGCTTTGTTCTTGTAAATTGCTAAGACATTTGTAAACTGAGGGAGACTCAAGTCTTGCAGGATTGTGATCTCTACAAGTTAACTATGTGTTTTTCCTTTCCTTAGCTTTAGGGCAGCCAGGAGTGCCTGAGGAATGTCACATAGATCCCATGGAGGGGGGCAGTTGTGGGGTGTCAGCTTCTGCTTTGTCCTCAGCTAGCCTTCTGTTCCCTCATCATAATGACCTTACCCTTGTCCACTGTCCTTTGCCTGGTCACCTCCTGAAACCAGCTTTCCCTTCCCTTTGTCTTTATCTGGAGATGATGTTTAAAGTGGTGACTTGAGCCATTTTGGGGAAGTACTGAGTTTTTCTGGGTCTCTCCCATATATACAGGAAGTATATATGGTATTAAACTCATGTTTGTTTTTCTCTTGTTAATCTGTCTTTTATTACAGGGGGCCTCAGCAAAGAACCTGGAGGGTAGAGAGAAAATTATTTTTCCTCCCCCATACCAAACATGGGGTCCTTCTATGCATAAGGATCTGTATGACTGCATAGCTCTACAAATTATAAAAATGGGAACAATCCAGGAATGATCTGAAGAGGATAACTTTTTTTTTTTAAGGATGACATTTATTTATTTTTTTTAAAGATTTTATTTATTTAACAGAGAGAGACACACAGCGAGAGAAGGAACACAAGCAGGGGGAGTGGGAGAGGGAGAAGCAGGCTTCCCGCTGAGCGGGGAGCCCGATGCGGGGCTCGATCCCAGGACCCTGGGATCATGACCTGAGCCGAAGGCAGATGCTTTACTGACTGAGCCACCCGGGCGCCCCTGAGGATGAGTTTTAAATAAGACTTTGATGAAACTCATGCCTGCAAGACTGTGAACAAAGACCAGCATTGGGTAGAATGATTTGTGAATGTTTAACATGCTTCTCAGATAAAAGCCTATCAAACACTTACCTTCAGAGGCAGGTCACAAGGCTGGAGTGAAGTAAACGTAATGATAGAAACACTTGGAAATGATAAAAGCAGGCTATATTTTTATATCATTTAATGGCTAATTTGTGTTCACGTATGCTATTTAATTCTCACAATAATAAGATGAAATAGGATAGAAGAAGTGTTACCCGGGTGCCTGGGTGGCTCAGTTGGTTAAGCGACTGCCTTCGGCTCAGGTCATGATCCTGGAGTCCCGGGATCGAGTCCCACATCGGGCTCCTTGCTCAGCGGGGAGTCTGCTTCTCCCTCTGACCCTATCCCCTCTCATGTGTTCGCTCTCTCTCTCATTCTCTCTCAAATAAATAAATAAAATCTTTAATAAAAAAAAAGTGTTACCCAAGACTAAGTAACTGATTGCAGAACCAGAACGTATAAAGATCTCCTCCTCTGAGAGCAAGGGTAGACAAACTATAGCCATGGGCCAGATCCAGCCTGCTACCTTTTTTATAAATAAAGTTTTATTGGAAATAAATGCCCATTTATTTATGTTTTATATGTGGCTGCTTTCACACTACAATGGCAGAGTTGAGTACTTGTGATAGAGACCATATGCCCCCAAAGTCTAAAATATGTATTTTCTTTTCCTTCACAGAAAAAGTTTGGTAACTGCTGCCATAGAGAACTATACCATAACTAAAATGTGGGAATCTGGACTGGTCAGATTGCTTTTTTATCCCTTAAGTTGTGCTTTTGCATTCAAGCTGAATATACTTTTTGTGTATGAGTACTTTATAATTAATAGGTGCCCACTGATGGACATTTAAAGCTTTACCAATTTTTTAAAAATATTTTATTTATTTATTTGACAGAGAGACACAACGAGAGAGGGAACACAAGCAGGGGGAGTGGGAGAGGGAGAAGCAGGCTTCCCACAGAGCAGAGAGCCTGATGCGGGACTCGATCCCAGGACCCTGGGATCATGACCTGAGCCGAAGGCAGACGCTTAACGACTGAGCCACCCAGGCGCCCCACCGATTTTTTATTATAAATGATGCTATAGTGACTTTTTTTTTAAAGATTTTATTTTTTCATTTGACAGAGCAAAAGCAGGGGGAGTGGCAGGCAGAGGGAGAGGGAGAAGCAGGCTCCCCACTGAGCAAAGAGCCGTATGCCAAGCTCAATGTGGGGCTCGATCCCAGGACCCTGGGATCATGACCTGAGCCAAAGGCAGATGCCTAACCGACTGAGCCACCCAGGCGCCCCTATAGTGACTATTCTTAAATAGCAACTTTTAACACTTGCGAAGTTCTTACCTCCCCCATAGAATTATTCGGGAAGGGTAATGTATGGATCAAATAGTATGCACTTCGTAGCAGTCTTGAGTAGTTGAGTACTCATAGAAGTTGACGAAGTTGTACCATTTGGCAAAATTCTGCAGGATGGCCATAGAGAACAGGTTCACCAGGTCACTCCATTGGCGGTGCATGTGGATCCCTGTATCCTACTTTTCTGGGCATTATCCAGTTTCTTTATTGTTGCCGGTGATTGTCAAGCCATAGAGCATTATCCTATTGATTTGCGTTTCTCTGGTTACTAATGGATTTATACACCTCTTCATATTGTTTGTTGGTCCTTGGCTTTTGCTTTCTGTAAGTTGCTTCCTTTTTATAATTCATTTTTAGGAGTTTCTTGAAAATGTTGGATATTCCTTCCTTGTCAATGTTTGACATTGCACATATCTTCCATTTTGTCATTTGTTGATTGATGTTGTTCATGCTGTTCTTCATTGAACAGATACCCTTAAATGAAATTAATCAACTTGTTTTGTCTCATGCCTTATGCTTTTTAGGTCTTATTTAAGAAGCTCTCTACTCTTAATTCACAAAAATTTCCTCTTACTTTTTCATCTATTAGGTTTATAGTTGAACATTTCATGTTTGTTTATCAATCTTTGTGTGTGTATTAGTACAGTTTTATTTTTCTTCATCAGTGAGCCATTTTTTTCCCTGTGTCATCTATTAAACAGCTTTCCTTTTCCCATTTACTTGTGGTGCCACCTTTATTATATATTGTCTTTATATGTGCCTCTGTTGAATATCAAATTCCATCCTTTGCCCATTTTCCTTCTCATTCTGAAATTTCTACCTTGGGACTCAGCTCCTCCCACAGTTTTGACCCCCTTTAATATCCTAATGCGTTATACATCTGTATCTCTAACTTGACCCTTCCTTCAAATTTCACACTCATGTATTTATACCTGCCTGCTGGCTATTTCCCCTGCATGTACCACAGGTACCACAAACTCAAAGTATTCTAAAACAAACTCACGATCATCTGTACTACAAACCTGCTCCTGTATTTGCTGTTTCAATGGGTGACATCACCATCACTCATCACCCATTCTGGTCGATAGCCTTGATTCTTCCCTTACCCTAATCCCCAGTGTCCCGTGAATTGCCTGCTGCTTTTATTTCTTGATTCCACACCCTCCTCTCTGAATCTACAATGGCTACCCTAGGTCAAGCCCTGATCATCTCTTGCCTGGAACACAATTGCATCCTAATTAAGCTCTCTGCCTCCAATCTGCCCTTAATTCTGTTTGCCAGGTGAGTCGTTCTAAGAGGAAAATGTGGTCATGCCAGTCCCCTG
The DNA here is from genome assembly GCF_009762305.2 of Zalophus californianus. NCBI lineage: Eukaryota > Metazoa > Chordata > Mammalia > Carnivora > Otariidae > Zalophus > Zalophus californianus. The sequence goes on along the minus strand of NC_045612.1, from coordinate 116,884,100 downwards.
CTTAAACCCTGAAATGGCTCCACAAAACCAGCAAGAAAAGGCCTCAATTCATGGGGATGGCTTTCATAGCTGTCCTTGATCTAGCCCCTGCCTACTGCTTCAGCCTCTGCTTTTGCTTCTCCTTGCCTCACATTTGACACTCCAACAACACCAAACTGTTTACTGTTTTCTCCACATGGCATCGCACTGACCTCTCCTTCTATGTCTTTATTCCCACTGTTCTCTGGCGTGAAGCCTCCCCCTCCTCCTTTGCCTGCCAACACTTGATGAGTCCTTAGAAACCTTCCCTACCCAACCCCCTCCTCCTGTTGACTCTAGGTTCCCTTTGGCCTCCTGCTGCTCCATGAACTTACCTCGATCATTAACTTGCTGCCCATATTAGCAACTATGGCATATGTATCTGCATGTGAAACCCAACTGAATCCCCCCAGGCAATACCTTCCTTCTAGCTTTTCTTATTTCTGAACTTTATTACTCATTGGTTTTCTAATTTTCCCTCCTATCTTCAGTTTCAGTTTTTACTTCCAGTGTATATCCCTGTCATGGGTTGAAATGTGCCCCCCTCAATTCATGTCCATCTGGAACCTCAGAATGTGACCTTATTTGGAAATAGGGTTGAGGATCTTGAGATAACCTCATACTAGCTTTGAAGTGGGCCCTAAGTCTAACGGCTGGTGTCCTTGTAAGAAGAGAAGAGAGCACAAAAACAGAGGGAAAGATGATATGAGATAGAGGCAGAGATTGGAGTGATGTGTCCAGCCAAGGAATATCTGGAGCCACTGGGAACTGGAAGAGGCAAGGAAGGATTCTTTCCTCAAGCCCTTGCAGTGAGTGTGGCCCTGCCAGAACCTTGGTTTTGGACTTGTGGCCTCAAGAACTGTGAGAGAATAGATGTGTGTTGTTTTAAGTTATGAAGTTTGTGCTAATTTTTTTATGGCAGCCCTAAGAAACTAATACAACCCACAACACACACAAAATTGATCCACACTGCAACAAGGGTGTTTTCTTTCTTTTTTCTTATTTCCCTCCTTCCTTTTATATTTTTCTTTTCTGTATTTGTTTATTTTTATTTTTTATTATGGCAAGTTAAAAACATATACAAAAGAAGACAGCATATCTAGTGAACCCCATGTACCCATTGCCCCAGTTTCAACAATGATCAGATTCATTGCCAATCTTGTTTCATCTCTACTTCCATCAACTTCCCCTATCTCTGGCCTTATTTTGAGGAAGATTACAGACATTGTATTATTTTATCCATAAATATTTGAGAATATCTCTCTAAAAGGCACAGACTCTTTTTTGTTTTAAGTGAGCCACAATAAAGGGTGGTCTTTCTGAAAGAGTTTCCTACTTTTATTCTTCTCCTTAAAAGACTTAATGTCTCCTCCAGTATAAAAAGCAATCTAATTATCTTGACATCAAGAAGCCTTGGTTTTGTTTTTGAATCTGAAATGGCCTGGTCATCTTTTCCAACCTATTGTCCAATATTCTGCCTGTTCACACTGTGTCCTAGATAGACCAAAGTATTAGGTGAAACTGTAAGAAATGACCATATTGGTATATCAAAACCAGTTGAACCTTGGCAACTTCCTCTCATTCAACCTAATTTTATGGACACCAGGCTCTTTCTTCTTTCAGCCTGCTTCACTGGGCCCACACTTTGGTTTTTGGATTTATCACATAGTAATGTAATTGTCTACCTGCCTGTCTCTTCACCTAGCAGGTAAACAAACTCCTTGATGGCAGGGGTAGGGGCTTTTTTGGTGTGTGTCTTCAGATTTCTAGCACAAGGTCAATACTCAATAAATATCGTTAAACAAATCAATGGCTCTGTCTCTGTCAGTCTTCCACAGGTGTTTTTTTCCTGAGGCCATCTCTGAAGTTACGTATTTCTGACACTTCAACGTGCCCTCTTCTTTTTGTCAGTGAACCTAATAAGGGCTCTTGGGGCTGCTGCTTTTCTTTCCAGTGCTGCTGACAACCAGTCCTGCAGCAGAGCTGTGAGAATGTGTTCTCTGCTAGGGGCTAAAATCTAGTGTCTTCATTTACTAGATTAGAGGAGATAAGGAAAAGTGAAGTCAAATTTAGCTAAAAAGGCAATAATTCTCCTAATATTAATTTACTAGTCTACAGGGGAAAAAAATCCAATTTGTACTTAATTTCCCCTCACTTTTAAAAGTTAATTTAAAGCTGAGCTTTCAGTAATGCAAAAGGAATCATCTCTTAGCTTATCCATTTGTTTTAGCAAACCAATCTAAAACTGAGAGGTTTAAAACAACCATTTTATTTTGATGACGGTTTTATGGGTCAGGAATTCAGAAAGGGCTTAGCAGGACAACTCCTTTGTGCTTTTTGTGTCCAGCCAATGAGGCAGGAGGGAGTGGGGGTGGGGTAGGGGGATGGAGGGTAGAGAGGCCACTCCCAAGAGAGCTTCTTCATTCACATATCTGGTACATTGGGGCTCATCTGGCTCCTTTTTTATATAGTGTCTCATCCTTTGGGGTTTCTCCATGTGGCTGGGGATTATCAGAGCATGATGGGCTCAGGGTGGTCCACTTCTTACATGGCAGCTAGCTTTCAAGAGAGATAGCCAAGCTGCCAAGTGTCTTAAAGGCTTAAGTCTGGAAGGGGTACAGCATCGTTTCTGCTACATTCTGTTATTCTATTGGTAAAGCAGTTCCAACCCGATGCAGATCTGGGGGTGGGCATGGGGGCAAAATAAACTCTGCTTCTAGGTGGGAATGGTGGAAAGAATGCTTGTCCATTGCGAACTTGACGCAGCATCTGTCAGTTATTGTTTGCACATATGAGGCCTGAATCACATTTCTAGAGCCATTATGAGTCCCTGATGAAACCCTGCTGAGCTTATATTTGTTGGCTGTGTAATTATCTTATTTTGGCTTAAGATCCTTGCTGAGTGCACACAAATATTGAGCATTTTGGAAAATAATAGCTAATGAAAATTACATCACCTTTTATTTGAATGAAAATGCCCATTTATTAATTGCACAAAAACCATTTTTCCTCTTAGTACGCCAAAATATTCACAGGAAGAAGGCTAGGAAATAACTATTTAGTAGAGGTGTTGATTTGAGAATTAGTAGGATGAAATCCTACAAAAAGCAAAATTTAGCAGAAACCGGGTTCTTCTTGGGAGATGTATATATGTCGTATAGATCATATATACATGTAAATACATGTATATATTTTTTTCTTTTAACCCACGGGTACCATGGGATGCTATGGTAAGTCTGTTTCATCTGTGAGTTATCTTAATATATACCTTAGGTCTGTAGGTAAGCCTTAGGAGTATTTGCTATCATATATGATCGAGATAAAAGTGACTAATTTTGGCATTTTTACATCTCTGGGTAAAAGCTAAGATTGCTTGAAGCTAAGGCAAGTCCCCATTTATCTCAGAACTTGGGAGACAGAAAGAGACCTACCATGACTGCGTGTTTTTCTGATATTTAACATTTGGAATATTATTTAATATTAAAAACCCTTTTCTTTTTTTTTTAAAGATTTTATTTATTTGGGGTGCCTGTGTGGCTCAGTCGGTTGAGTGTCTGCCTTCAGCTCAGATCATGATCTCGGGGTCCTGGGATCCAGCCCCACATCAGGCTCCCTGCTCAGCGGGGAGTCTGCTTCTCGCTCTCCCTCTGCCCCTCCCCGCCCTGTGTTCTCTCTCACACGCTCTGCTTGCTCTCTCTCTCTCAAATAAATAAATACATTTTTAAAAATCTTTAAAAAAAGATTTTATTTATTTATTTGAGAGAGAAAGAGAGAGAAAGATCACGAGGGGCTGCTCAACCAACTGAGCCACCCAGGCACCCCTAAAAACCTTTTTCTGTTCCTGATTATTTTTTGACAGTTGCAATCTCATTGTCGGCTCATTTCCTTGAGTTAGTCAACGTGATTATAACAGCATGGCTCAGTTTTAGGGATTACAGTCCACAGAGGGTAGAATAGTGTTAGAACTTTCAATACTCGATTACATATATATCGAGTTTGTTTTTTGTTTTTGCTTTTGTTTTGTTTATTTTTAGTCTACAAGACCTTTAAAAATCAGTATCTATTTCTACTACAGAGGAAAAGATAGGATTTTTTTCCCTATCTTTTAATTTTCTATCACATTTTAATTTAATTTAATGGATGTGTACTACCTTCAAAATGAACACATCCAACCAAGTGTAGGTTGAACCAAAGTTAATTTCATTTGCTAATTTCTTAAAAGCTTTCATGATACACCTTGAAGCAGTTGGAAAAAAATAGGAAGATTAAAAAATCGAGGACTAAGAATCACTAAGTCTACTTATTAGATAAGGCAAAGGTTCTATGTTAGAAAGCTTTATAGATCACCTATCTTTTCTTGAAGACAGCAAATGGACACAGCCTGCTCCCCTGATGTCAGCCAGCTGACAGGCACATCTGTATATCTTTATCAGAAAAGGGACCAAGCAACTGTTTGGTGGGACAATATATGTGTATTATATATATGTACTGATAGTGAATCAGCAGCATGGTATTGAAAAACAAAAAATTGCATCTTTTGTAGGGACTGTAGTTAGATGTCTTAGATATTTCTTTTTTTTAATTTTTTAAAAGATTTTATTTATTTATTTAATTGACAGAGAAAGAGAGACAGCGAGAGAGGGAACACAAGCAGGGGGAGTGGGAGAGGGAGAAGCAGGCTTCCCACTGAGCAGGGAGCCCGATGCGGGGCTTGATCCCAGGACCCTGGGATCATGACCTGAGCTGAAGGCAGATGCTTAATGACTGAGCCACCCAGGCACCCCTCTTTTTTTTTTTTTTAGATTTTATTTATTTATTTTGTGGGGGGGGAGGAGCAGTGGGAGAGAGAGAGAATCTCAAGCAGACTCCCCACTGAGCAGGGAGCCCGATGCGGGCCTCAATCTCATGACCTGAGCCAAAATCAAGAGTCAGACGCTTAACCGACTGAACCACCCAAGCACACCTGTCTTGGATATTTCTGGCATAATACTAGGAAGGGACTTAGCAACCAAACACCCTCACATAGGGTAATTTTGGTAAAACAGAAGATACAAATAATCCCTTAACAAAAGGCAAGCAACACCTTGGTGTTTATCAGTAGTAATATGAAATTATAACTAATTTCCTGTTGGGATTCTTTGCTTACAATCAAACTACATGCTTTCTTTTTAGGACCTTTGTGTTTTATGTGTGTTGAGGAGAAGTGAGAGTCCTCAGCAAGAAGGAAATATCCCATCCGTAAAGGGAAAAGGGAAAGAAATCTAGGGAAAAATCTAAAGAAATCTGAGGAAGAAGTGAAAGCATTTCTAATAGGTAACCAGTCTGAAAAATGAATCTGCCAATTTGTCAATTGATACATTTCAAAACTAAAGCAACTGAAGAAAATTTTGGCTCTAAGATATAAGAATATCACATTAAAAGATGTAGAAAAAGATTTTAACAGCAAAATTTGTGTTTTAGGAAAAAAAGAATAACTTGATAAATTATTGTTAATAGTTCTATAAACTTTAAATTTTGCTAGAGTATTTTGCTTATTTAGTACAACAGTTAAATGTCACATGGAATCTAGATGAACTTCATGGAACTAAAAATAATTCGGTTTCTCTCAACCTGCTTTCTCTAATATTCTATAACAGCTACACCTGTTAGAACCTATTTCATTGCATGGGTGGGAACATCGGCGTTTAGCAATGATCTGAGAAGAAAGGAATTAATGAAGAAAAGCAGAGCAACCATTGAAAAGAAAATAAAAGATAAATAATGGTAGCAGAGCAACTATGCAGGGTGTCTGAGGACACGTGCTTTTATAATACACAGTTAAGGGACTCACATGAGCACCCAGGTATGCAAGTCATCATGTGCCATTAAGTCTGTTCCTTGATAAAATGATGCTACAGTGAGGCTTATGGAAAAAGGGTCCTAGAAGGGAAAGGGCACGATCTAACTGGTCCAGAAGGCAGAAATCTTCAGGAGGAAAAAAATAGGAGAATCTGGCTAAGGTGGCAAGACTCAGCCTACCAATCTTGTCTCTCTCCAGTTACTTACTGAGATATATACGAGCCAGCAATTTTGACTGCCACTACATACTTTTGGTGGGATGTTATCCAAATAGGGATAATTCCTATTCCTGGGAAATATTATCTAATGTGGCTGACTGGCCATTTTTATTTTTATTTTTTTTTTATTTTTATTTTTTTTAAAGATTTTATTTATTTATTTGACAGAGAGAGACACAGCGAGAGAGGGAACACAAGCAGGGGGAGAGGGAGAGGGAGGAGCCTGCCGAGCAGGGACCCTGATGCGGGGCTCGATCCCAGGACCCTGGGATCATGACCTGAGCCGAAGGCAGACGCTTAACGACTGAGCCACCCAGGCGCCCCTGACTGGCCATTTTTAGTCAGCACGATGAATGAATCACCCACTAGGAAAACTGAATTACTTTCAGAAGATACTCAGCACTCTTTATTGAACCCTTGTACTCAGAAGCTTTTCTGTTATTGAACTTAAAGACACACACTATGATACATATCAATGCAGCTGTGCTAGAACCAAAGCAAGTTAATTATGCCTACTCCCAACACATGCCAATTGCTACCCTTGGTGTAGCTTTGCAAACAAAGTTGACCGACTGCTTTTGAAACCCTATGTGTTTGCCTGAAGAGGAGCTACTAATCTAGCCTCCAGTCTGTTTCTCTATTTTTTTATCCCATTTTTAAACATCTCAGTGTGACTCTAGCCATGAACAAGCACTGTGATTGGCCCACCTGCAGTTTCCCTCATTCAGTTTATTATGTACTTAATATACGCTGGGCACTTTTCTGCATGCTTTACAAATATTTGCTCATTTAGTCCTTATAAGGACCTTCAGGTGGGGTGTCTCTTTATTTCCATTTTGCAGATGAGGAAACTAAAGCACAGAGAGGTTAGTAACTTGCTCAAGGTCACACCACTAGTAAGTCATGAAGGCAGGATTTGAACTCAGGACGTCTAGTTCTAGAATCCAAACCTAAACACTGTATCCATTCTCCTTTTCTTGTCTCTTCATTCCTTTACTCACTTTCTCACTCCCACACTTGACTGAGCCAGTCTGCCTTTGGTAACACCGTCGTTAGTCTACTATTTCAGTTAGAGCAGTTTCATCCGCATGTTGGCTCTTGGCTTCTGGCCCGACTGGGAGGGTGGAGGTAAGAAGAGACACATATTAAACGTGACATCCTGGAACAGCCACAGGCATGTGGTCAGTGCAGCAGGCTTTCTTCTCTAGATGTCTCTTCAGTGTGGAGTCAGAGGCCTGGATCCAAATCCTTGTGCCACCACTTACCAACTCTATGACCTTGTCTTTATTGCTTATCTCTTCATTTCACAGACTCCTCTTCTACAAAATGGAAATAAATTGCAGTGCTTACCTCATAAGGTTGTCTTGGGGTTTGAAGGGGACAATACATGTAAACTACATACAATATTGCCTGGTGCATAATAATTGCTCAGTAAACATTAGCTAAGATTGTGACTATTGTGGTGGCTATATCAATTTGGAGCATGATCTGTCATGTAAGACCCAAGCATCAGAGAATAGGTGTGTTCACTTTTCAGCTGATGCTACTCTCAGGTCAAATTTTCTAGCAAAATTTGGCATCTGATGGTGGTTTCTTGATAAGGAAAATGGAAGGCATATAATCTTAGGAGAAGGAATACTCTGCCTCTATATTTTGTTTTATTATTTTATTTTATTTTTAAGATTTTATTTATTTATTTGAGAGAGAGTGAGTGAGCGGGAGTGAGAGAGAGCACAAGCGGGTTGAAGGGCAGAGGGAGAAGCAGACTCCCCACTGAGCAGGGAGCCCAATGCAGGACTCGATCCCAGGACCCTGGGATCATGACCTGAGCCGAAGGCAGACGCTTAACTGACTGAGCCACCCAGGCACCATGCCTCTATATTTTAATTTCAAAAGGTCTCTCTCTAACATGTTGACTTGGGGAATAAGGAATAATATTTGAAATTGGCATTGCAAAATGAGTGTCAAAAGTACCCGACACATAGTAGGTACTTGACAAATGTTACCTTCTACTTACATCATATAACCTAAACCCCCTGCTTGTCACTTTTAATTCTCACATCCCCAAACCTTGGTTCTAGTCAAGCCACAGTAACTGCATTCTTGTTCTCACTCTATGCCTTTGCTCACCTTATTATTCCTGCATGGAATGCCTTCAACTCTTCTTTCCATGCTTCCAAGTCCTACACATACTCCAAGGACAAGGTCAGGTATGGCCTCCTCCATGAAGTATTTCTGAGCCACACAAACCTGCTTAGGGGGTGAAGGTGAATTGAGAGAAGGCACTATGTGAGCAGAAACTGAATGTACAACCTTCCACGGCCCCCAAGGTCAACTGTCCTTTTAGGAAGAAGAGATGACAAGACATCAACAGTGAACACAGAGGAACTTAAGGCAGGGTGACTCTAAGATCGTATCCTTGCTCTGAAGACACTTAGCTGTAGTTTTTCACCACATCCTTCAGTCTTTGGATTCAGTGGCAGGAAAGAGAGGGGAGGGAGCATGGAATTAGATTGGGATTCAGTTAGTAGCAAATTTAACGACGGAGTCACAGGATTGGAGTGAGTTTACCTGACACCATCTAGAATAAGTTGATTTCCAGGAGTGGGGTTGGAAGTCCAGAGTCATAAATCAAAGTAGGTTCTCCCAAGAATACTTTTGCCCATGAGAATTCTGAAGACTGAAACTGAAATTCCATGCCTACTGCTAATGAAATACTTTGTAGATATAAAATTTGCTTGGAAAAATTATCTAAAACTTGGACATAAGGCAAAAGATTGACTGCATGTCCTTTAAGTGACATGTGGGAGCTTTTCCTAACAGGCTCATCCCAGGATTATTGCATTCCAGAGTGAAGCATAAAGCATACCTTTACTTGATTTACTATTTGCTCCTGATTAGGGCCCCGCCTCTGAGAGGTTATGTGATAACTTGAACCTTTTTTTGTATTTGGTTGAGATGTAAATAATTTTTGTCCAATAAAATACATAACCCCAAAGATTACATTTTTGTTGCTCTGTAGGACACTCCTTTTACATCTAATTTAGTAATCTTACTCCTTCATTCTTTCTTTCCGTGCCTGTATATACTCAGTCTCTCAGATTCTCCTTCGAACCAGCTTTACTACCTTGCTATTCTCTGATTTCCTGAGATAAAGAAGTCTGTGATTCGTGTTCACTTTATATTTGTAGGAGAGTCATGTTTTCAACATTTAAAACATTATACTTTGGTAAACCCTAAGATGAGAGTCAGAATCTTTATGGAGAAATATTAAGGCCTTTGAGAAAGAATTTGAAAAATAAAACTCAGTGTGAAAGTCTTTCTGACCTCTCTTAGCAAATTTGGAAGAACCAGAGGTAAATAGCAGGAACACTCAGTTGCTGATGAGAGACAGTGAGTGCAGGCAGTGCTGCTCAGAATGACGCAAATGTGGTCATCAGAAAGATGCACTAGGAATAAAATAATGCATAACAAAGATCTCAACTCAGTGATTCACCTGCTGGCTATTTTTTCCTCCTTAGTTTGGGTTCGTTTAACTCTAAAGTCTGTGTCAGTTTTGAATTTAAAGTAAACTATTACTGGGCGCCTGGGTGGCTCAGATGGCTAAGCGTCTGCCTTCGGCTCAGGTCATGATCCCGGAGTCCTGGGATCGAGTCCCGTATCGGGCTCCCTCCTCGGCGGGGAGCCTGCTTCTCCCTCTGCCTCTCTCTCTCTGTCTCTCATGAATAAATAAAAATAAAATCTTTAAAAAAAATAAAATAAACTATTACTTGATAATTCTTCTGACTTAACAGAAACCCAGAAAAATGGATTAAAATGAAAATGGTATAGCTCTTTTGTTCTATTTTCAGTAGAGCTTGTAATTTTTAACAATCCTCTTGATTCCTTTTATTGTTTGCTGTGCAGCCATGGGCAGGCGTAAAGGTCAAAAACTTACTTGAGATACTACTTGCTTTTGCTCTGACAGATTTGACAATTGGGGCTATATTTCTCCTTGCAAACCTTTGGAAGAGACATTGGTGTGTTGGAGATGTGTTGGGGTTTGGGGCCTGGGGGGAGTATAATGTGGTGATGGAAAGTTCAGACTTACTGGGTAAACTGTCTGGGTTCCAATCCCAGCCCTACTATTGACAATTCCAATTGTATAACCTCTCCAATCCGCAGGTTCCTCTCCTATAAAATAGGGATAATAATAAGACTTATCAGACAATGTCCTGTGAGGCACTTGGCATAGCAACTGGCAACTAGTAAGCATTCAGTAAGTGGCTGCTATTACTATTTTACGGGTAGGGGACATGCACCTGTGCAAATCTTTCCCATTTGTACATGGCTCACCTTTTGGATGTCTCTTTAACCACTTCCCTCTTTTCTCCTCCTTACCCAGTGGGGCCATAGTCTTAGAACTTAGAACTTAGGATTTTAGGGGCACCTGGGTGGCTCAGTCGTTAAGCGTCTGCCTTCGGCTCAGGTCATGGTCCCAGGGTCCTGGGATCGAACCCCGCATCAGGTTCCCTGCTCAGTGGGGAGCCTGCTTCTCCCTCTCCCACTCCCCCTGCTTGTGTTCCCTCTCTTGCTGTGTCTCTCTCTGTCAAATAAATAAATTAAATCTTAAAAAAAAAAAGAACTTAGGATTTTAATATCTATTTGTGTGTATCCAGTGAACTTTTCGCCATCTTGTTTGAAAACAAAACCAAAAAAAGGAAAATTCAAAAAGTGAAACATTTCATATTTCTGAAGCAGAGGATTGATTAAATCACATTATTTCCCAAGAGCATATTTGTATTATTCCCCCTCCCCCTTTTTTTTCCTTGTGGACAGCAGTGCTCCCCTACCTCCCTTCATGGGATTGTTTGGCTTTTCCTGGACCTTCCAGTCCAGGCATGAGGAGGTCACTGCTCCGCCTTCTTTCCTGTTGCAGCAGTCTGGGCACAACCTCGTGCTGTCACGTTGCGTGAGGCAGGAAGCAAACAGCCACGTCAGCCACGATCTGTGCTGTGTTCCCAACCCTGGTTTCAAGTCTGACAGCCTGATTACAAGGCTTCCTACACAAGATATGTGGGCAACCAAGATCCTCCGCCGGCTTTCCTGTTCTTGTGCTGTAATGCCGCTCTTTCCTGGCGAATTCACAGAATGTGTTTATGTGAGACTAATCTTTCAAGGGTCCTGGGGTAATTTCTCCCCAAATTTCCTAAAATTGCCTAAGATAATCTACTTATAATGACAACTCTAGGGGCCACAGGTGGCGATATGGAGAAGGAATTCTAAAGGCCCTGGAGAACTGTTGTTGCTTAGTGTAAATATGAATTATGCTAAGGTGAAAAACCGGAATGAGAGCTTCTGGGATTGACAAGAGTTCACACGAGAAGTCCTAGCCAGTCGGGGCAAAAAGTTTAGTTAAACTACAAGCCCAACATGAGACAGCAGTGTGATTCAGCTGAGGATGCCGGAAAATGGCAAAGACTGGGCTGTGGTTTTGTGTTTTCTCTAGTTGAAGTTTAGCAGTCATCTACTTGTGCTGCTGTATAGAATTTTCTGGCATCAAAATAGAGGAAATTAAGATGAAATGATCTTTAAGATCCCTTACAATTGTTAAGTTTGGATACTGCTATGTTTTCTTTTACTCAGTATTCTTTTTTTTTTTTAAGTATAATTTACCTCTAATGAAACGCACAGATAATAAGTGTTGTGTTTGATTAGTTTTGACAAAGATATACCCCCATGTACCTCCTTCCCCATTCAAGACATAGAACATTTCCATCACCCCATGAAGTTCTTTGTAATCCTTTACAATCAAGGATTGTAATCAGTCAATCCATAGGTAATCACTGTTCTGATTTCTATGAACAGAGATCCTAGGTCTTCATATAAATGAACCTCTGTAATATGTACTTATTTATATCTGGCTTCTTTCACTTAACATAATGTTTTTGAGATTCATCCATGTTGCTGTGTGTATCAGTGGTTCATCCTGTTTTGTTGCTGAGTTGTAATCCATTATACACATAGACCACAAACTGTTTATTCACTCTCTTGTTGGATGTTTGAGTTTTGGCTAGTACACATAAAGCAGAAATATTCTTGTGCAAATTTTCAGTGGACATATGGTTTTGTTCCTCTTGAGTAAATACCTAGGAGTGGAATTGCTTGGGCATAGGATAGGTAGATTTTAACTTTATAAGGAACTACCAAAAGTTTTCCAAAGTAACTGTACCATTTTACACCACCACCAGCCCTATATGAGAATTCAATGTGCTCCACACCCTGACCACTCTGTTTTTCTTTTCATCATATGCATTCATTTCCTGTCAGTGTGTTCCTAAGGAAACCAAAGAGATGATCACTGTTTTTTTTTAAAGATTTTTTATTTATTTATTGAGAGAGAGAGAGAGAGAATGGTAGAGAGAGAGCATGAGAGGGAAAGAGGTCAGAGAGAGAGGCAGACTCCCTCCTGAGCAGGAAGCCCGATGCGGGACTCGATCCCGGGACTCCAGGATCATGACCTGAGCCGAAGGCAGTCGCTTAACCAACTGAGCCACCCAGGCACCCAGAGATGATCACTGTTACTAGCAAAGGTTCACTTGAAAAGTTACCCTAAGTTAATAGGATTACCAAAAAACAGAATGCATTGATCACATTGGAAGTGACTTTTGATTAAGGATTAGCCATAGGGGCGCCTGGGTGGCTCAGTTGGTTGGGCGTCCGACTCTTGATTTGAGCTCGGGTCTTGATCTTGGGGTCGTGGGTTTTGGCCCCACGTTGGGCTTCACATTGGGCATGGAGCCTACTTAAAGAAAAAAAAAGGATTAGCCATAAATCATCTTAAAGTAACCTGAAGCTACAGTGTGATTTACAAAGAACTATGTAGGGAAAAACATACATGATAGTTTATCATTTCCTCATAGCTCCTTAAAATGGCCAGAAAGCTCTAGTTTCTGGTGTTTTTACATGAAAAACTTTGGCAGTTTGTCCTGGCAATGGGCAGACAGTCAGGAGGAAAGTAGTGATTTGCTCATCCATCAAATTTTGAAGTAGTTTTGGAAAAAGAATCCTTGGCAAACTAGTAGTTTGTGTTAGGGACTCTAGGAGTAAAAAAGCAAGGCTGAATGGACAAATAAGTGAAGGGGATTAAGAGGTACAACCTTCCAGTTATAAAATAAATAAGACACAGGAATATAATGAATAGTATTGTAACAATTTTGTAAAGCGACAGATGGTAACTAGACCATTTATTTCCTAATGTGTGTAAATATCAAATCACTATATTGTACACTTAAAACTAATACAATATTGTATGTCAATTATTCTTCAAAAAAAAAAGAAGGGTTGGACAAAATATCACGGATTTAGTATGTATGGAAAATCTTGCACAGGGTGGCTCTCTTACATGCTGAGTGAAGAGGTATTATGCATTGTAGATTAATAATTTGCCATCATTTATTAAATGCTTACTATACACTGGGCACTGAACTAAGTGTTTAAATATATTGATTCATTTAATCCTTGCAACCTTACATAAAATAAGCAACATTAATTTCCCAATATTATGGAAGAGAAAACTGAAGTTCATAGAGGTTAAATAAGTTACCTAAAAATACAACTATTATTCAATAGAGCTAGAATTTGAAACCAATGGTGCCATGCCTCAGCTATATTTTGGTGAGAAAGTTGAACTGGATGGTCACATGGAAAAAAGTGTGTGTGCGCACATGTGCGTGCACGCATGTGTGTGTTATAGGATGACCGGGTCTTTTAAACATAAAAATAAACATCATTAGGATAAAATGCTGTGGGAGAAGTAGAATGGAAATATGAGATTGAGGAGGAAAAGAAATACTGTAAAATTTCCATATTTAAAAAATGGATGATGATAGGTATTAAATGGTATTTAGATCCTGTTGGATACTTTATTTATTTATTTAAAGTTTTTTTTTTTAAGATTTTATTTATTTGAGAGAAAGAGAGAACATGAGCAGGGAGGAGGGACAGAGGCAGAGGGAGAAGCAGGCTCCCTGCTGAGCAGGGAGCCCGATGCAGGTCTTGATCCCAGGACCCCGGGATCGTGACCTGAGCTGAAGGCAGAGGCTCAACTGACTGAGCCACCCAGGTGCCCCTTAAGGATTTTAAAGTAATCTCTACACCCAACGTGGGGCTTCAACTCACAACCCAAGATCAAGAGTTGCACTCTCTTCCGACTGAACCAGCTGGGTGCCCCTGTTGGGTACTTTTAAATGTTCATATTTATAATACATTGGTAATTCTAACCTTTATAAATATTTATTTTTGATGAAAAATTTGAGATGTCAACTTAAAAATAGGTGAGGAAGTTAGTTGGGTTTTTAAATTTCTTTTAAGTGACAGGGCAGTTAAATTTTGAATACTATGACTTGTGAAGGGTAGGGGTCCTGACTACTTAAGTCACATTTTTTTTTCAGATTTTTAAAAATTTATTTATTTGACACAGAGAGAGCCAGTGAGAGAGGGAACATAAGCAGGGGGGGTGGGGGGAGGGAGAAGCAGGCTTCCTGCAGAGCAGGGAGCACGATGCGGAGCTCGATTCCAGGACCCTGGGATCATGACCTGAGCTGAAGGCAGAAGCTTAAAGACTGAGCCACCCAGGCGCCCCTTACTTAGTCACTTTTTAATCCTTGCACTCTCCACAGTGCCCAGAATACTTGAAGCCGAAGTCCTCAGTCTGTGTTTGGGGAATGAAGAGGCAATGGCTTGTGAGAGACTGTGCACAAAAGGCTCAGGGGTGCAGAAAAGCTGGCACAGATCATCGGTGCCATGCACAGAACTTTCCAACCTTCCAATCTTAGCTCCTCTGCTCAGAAAATAGCATTTTGAAATAGTTACCTGAGGCTGACAAACTGAAATAATTTTAATGACGATAATTGTTGTGATCATGGTATTTTACAGCTGAGAAACCCCTCTATAGACGTCAGCTCATTATAATCCCGGACAGGGAGGGTGGCATTTCCTTACTTTTCTTTTAAAAATTGAGGTATAATTGGCATATAACATTATATTAGTTTCAGGTGTGTAACATAATGATTCAATATTTGTATATATTGTGAAATGATCACCATAAGTTTAGTTAATATCCATCACCACGCAGTTACAGTTTCTTTTTGTTGTGATGAGAATTTTTAAGATCAATTCTTTTAGCAACTTTCAAAAACACAGTACAGTACTGTGAACTGTAGTCAACCATGTTGTGCATGACATCGTGGACTTATTTATATTATAACTGCGAGTTTGTACTTGTTTATGTACAAGTTTGTGTTTGATTTGAATTCTAATGACTCCCTTCACCCATTTTGCCCACCCGGTATCCCCTGACTCTGGCAATCACCAGTCTGTTCTCTGTATCTAGGAGCTTGAGTTTTTTATGATTCCACATGTAAATGAGATCATATGGTATTCGTCTTTCTCTTGATTTATTTCACTTAGCATTATGTCCTCTAAGTCCATCCACGTTGTTGCAAATGGCAAGATTTCATTCTTTTTAATGGCTGGATAATATTCCACTACATATATATATATATGTACACACACACACACACACACACACACACACACACACACCACATCTTCTTTATCCATTTATCCATCAATGGACACTGTTAAAACCACAGGCCCAAGACCGCATCACTTAGGCTGAGCTCCTAAACTAGGGTTTAATACCTAATCTAATTGCAGTTTCACCCTCCCCCCAAAATGTAGTCATAACTGGTCACTTAGGAATTTTCTGATCAGTGCCAATGAGTCTGCCACACGGACCCTCTCTATCCCCCAAAGGAAGATGAGGTCACCTGCATGATAAAACCCACTTCTCTTGCCCCTGAGGGAAAGGGACCTTGCCAAAACAGCCCTTTTCTTTTATTAATAACTTTCTTAGTAGTGTGCCCCCCCTTTTTAATAAAAACCTTCCATCTTGTACAGCTCATCGGAGCTCCCCTCTACTTTGTTGGATGGGATGCTGTCCTATTTATGAATCAGTTAATAAAGCCACATCAATCTTCAAATTTACTCCATTGTTTTGTTTTTTAACAACACTTAGGTTGCTTCCATGTCTTAGCTATTGTAAATAATGCTGCAGTGAACTTGGAGGTGCAGATCTCTTTTTGTTTTCTTCAGATAAATACCCAGTGGAACTTGCTGGATCATGTGGTAGTTCTATTTACATTTCCTTTCTTTGGGTTGCTGTTGGCCATAGACTTTCATCAAGTTGAGATCTCTGTGTCCAACAAGCAGTGCAGTGCTGGAATGCTACAATGTCTTATGTAGAACTAACAATTCGGTGAAGGAAATAAGGACAGGGGTGGGAGGGGGAGAAAGAGACTTTCCAGTTCAGGTACTCTTCAGTGCCAAGACTGTTATGGGGTACAGCATAGGGTCATCAATTTCTGTCCATACTGAGGAACGGTGGAATTTCTCTGTGGTTCATCCATCCATCCGTTCATTCAATAAATATGTATTCATCATCCACTTTGTGCAAGATCTTGGGATAGAGAGGTAAATAATACTCACACTCTGAAAGAGGGAAACAGGTCAAAAAATAAATGCATATAAGTGGGAGGAGCCCATTTTTGCCTTACTATCTCCCAGCCCTAAGATAAATGCTCTGCTATTTTCATCAGAAGGAGGGAGGATACAGGGTCAGAGCCTTCCCTTTCCTCACCCGCCCAAATGAGTCACGAAGGGCCCCAGCATTCTCTAAAGGATATGCTGTCTGACCATATAGGCTAAGGAATGAGATAAAACTCGATTGGATTAATGTGAGCCAGACTCCTGGACTTTTTCCATTTGCTTTAAAAGGTCAACTAGTCTAATGTGGAATACGTGTGGGGAAAGGTGAGCTTTGGGCTTTGCAAGGGTGAAGGGAAGATTCAGATAATATCTAAGGTGAATAAAATGAACTAGCCATGTTTCATCTTCAAAGAGGCCACATAACGGGGGTCAGCATAGTATGTCTGCCAGCCATACACATCTGTTTAGTGAACGATTTGAATTCTAATGACATTCAAACTGGATAGGACAATTGTACTTCTTCCCAGTGTGGTTATTAATAGCATTCCCTTTTGCTTTCAAAAGTGTCCGAGGTTAGAAGATAAATTATATGGCCACAGTAGTAACTCAAGAAGAGCAAGTCAAGCCCCATCTGCATTCCCCATGGAAAAGTATGACCAAAATACGGTTGTTATTAAAATCTTTCATGTTAACATTTTGCTGGTGTGGGAAGTTATAAATCTCCTGGAAAGAATACGGTTCAACAAACATTGTTTCTGCAGGGCTTGTGTTAAGAGAATAAAAGAGACAGAAGAATGAATAGGACAGAGGCCTCTTCTGGAAGAGTTTATGACCCGATAGAGGTGACACATAAAAAATAACATATGTCGAAAGACGTACGTCCTGAAACTCGGATGCTAGAGCATGAAGGGGCCTGGGGCTAATTTTATCACCTCATCTGATAAGGAGGAGCTTGCTTGCCCAGCTTCACATAACCCGTGG
The DNA here is from genome assembly GCF_009762305.2 of Zalophus californianus. NCBI lineage: Eukaryota > Metazoa > Chordata > Mammalia > Carnivora > Otariidae > Zalophus > Zalophus californianus. The sequence continues at coordinate 116,866,515 of NC_045612.1, read as the reverse complement.
GTGCTGAGACTAGGGGCTTTGCCTGGGACTGTCCCAGCTTATGTGTCTTGTCCTGGCCTAACTACTAACAGCATAGCCTCTTGATCTCAAGTCCCCCTGCTATAGGGAGCTGGGCCTCCCAGCTCAGACCATTAACAGTTCTCCATTATGGCACTGTTGACATCTGGTGCTGGGTAACTCTTCACTGTGGGAGGCAACTGAGTCTTGGGCATTGAAGGATGTTTAGCAGCATCCCACTAGAGGCAAGAAGCAGCCCCACTCCCGGTTGTGACAGCCAAATTGCCTCCAGACATTGCCAGATGTCCCTTGGGAAGCATAATCATCCTGGTTGAGAACCTCTGCACTAGACAATGACCTCGACAACGGTCGGCCAGACTTTACCAGGCTGCCACATAACTCCAAAATATAACCAACCAAGAATACTTTCATTTGCTTCCCCCTTTTTTTGAACTCTTAATATGACAATCTCAAGAACACTATTTAAGGCAAAGACTTCAATGGGAAAATATTTATTTCAAAAAGCTGTCAGGTAGAATTATTGTTTTCCATGTAAATTAATATTTTCTGTGAACAGAATACCCCCTAAGAAAGGGTATTAAATCTGAAATGTTGGTCCACAGCTTCATGAGAGGTTACAAATTGTATGGATTGCTATTTCAACCTGTTGCCCAAGTGAAAAACAAAAAGGAGAGAGGCTATTAAAATTATTTCCATAATACTTGGAACCTACCTTTTTTTTTTTAAGTTTTTATTTAAAGTCCAGTTAGTTGAGGGGAGAGGGGAGGGAAGAAAATAAATTCCAGTTAGTTAACATACAGTGTAATATTAGTTTTGGGCGTACAATATAGTGATTCAACACTTCCATACGTCAGCCTGTGCTCATCACAGCAAGTGCGCTCACCCACCCCCCACCCACCTCCCTTCTGGTGACCATTGGAACCTACTTTTAAAGTGATATTTCTGAGACTGCTTTGTTGTTTGTTTGTTTGTTTAAACAGGAAGAGACAATGCTGGCCCAAACTGTGAAACTGGTATTCTTCTCACACATTCCACTTTCAACACTTCCTTCTTTATTCTTTCCAACTTGGCATTACTATATTAAATTGTGCTGTCATGAAAAAGACCTACCTATTCCCCGATAAGAATAATTTATTGATTTAAGCAATATATACTAAGCGGCTCCATGCCACCCTGCTCCAGGGCTGGAGATGCATTGGTGATCCCTGGACTTGGCCCTTGAGATGCCCATGGTCTAATGGGCGCTCATTCGCACCCATTCACTCATTCGCTGACCCCTGTTATGTGGCCTCTTTGAAGATAAAACTCATTCGCACATCACTGATAACACTTAGTGCACAGTGGTTCTCAAACTTGAGTGCACATCAGCATCACCTACAGGGGTTGTTTCTGATTCAGTGGGGCTGGGGTAGGGCCCAGACAAGTTCTTTAGTGATGCTGATAGTGCCGGTCTGGACATGACACTTCGAGAACCATTGGTTTCATCTCAGGGATATTTATGTGTTAGGACTGAGGAGCGTTCAGGCAGAGAGCTAACATGGCTTCACTGAATTCATCTCCCTGCAGTTGCCCTGTCTTTGCCCTTCCTTCCTCTTCTCATTCCCCATTTCACTTCATGTACCCAACATCCTCAGGCTTCCTTGGCCCTCCTCTATCAGACATTACTCTTAAGGAAGAATTTTATATCAAACACGAGCATGGCATTAAGATGATGTCTTACCTTTTCCAGTGTAATTGGTATTTGGACATATCCCTGCTTGTGGAATGGGACACAACGTCTATGTCAACTTTTTAGGACTGATTTGGGTAAATCCCCTCTCTACATGCATTTTTACTCCACCAAACATATTGGTGTAGGTGTTGCACACATACCATCTCTGCCGTATTGTGTGACCTGTACACAAACACCAGACAAACCGTCTGTATGGTGAAGGTATGATTGTTAAGGCACCTTTAAGCCCTGATCTTTTATGATGATTTAAGCAAATCCAGGGTCTAGGTAAACCTTACTGAAGTGTCAGAATTGTCCTTTCTCTTGTTGAGGGGCTAATGTCACTGAGAAGACACCGCCACCACCACTTTCTTCTCATTTGGCTAAAGAACAAAAGAGGTATCCAGACTCCTATTTACTGAGGTTATGAAAATTCATCTAAACAGGGCAGTATGTGCAGAATGAAAAATTTTAAATGACACCTTTAACTTGAGAGCTGTTACTAAGTTACTAAGCTGTTACACATTCAAAGTAATCACTATGTATTAAACAATAGGAAGAACTACTTCCTTTGAACAATTTTGATGGCTGCTTTCTCTTCAACCCCCCCCCCCCATTACTGGGGTTAATCTTTTATGAATGAAGGGAGATAACCTATGATTACTTCTAGTGTGTTAAGTCGAGGGAAATTCAACATGAACACTCAACCTCCCAATGAGTTTGTAACAGGTCATGTGTCTATTCATCTGGGTTAATGTCACGTGCAATTAATGACTGAATAGTCTAATCGATAATTGATCTAGTTAACTTTTTAGCTGAGTGGTGGGAACTGAATCCCAATGAGAGCAGCGAGTGGAAAATAACGTATGTGTAAGTGTTACAACCAGTGAATTTGAGGAAAAAGAAGGTGGTGCAGGCAGAAACTGCCTTGCTCTTTCCCAATGCCCTACCTCCATCCTAAGGAGGAGGGGAGATGAGCCTTAGTGATGAGGGGACAGGAAAGGAAGGAGGAAAACAATTTCCATGTGGTCTACAGGTTATATCTCAGGCAAGATATTTTGATATTACTCTCCATTTTCCCTTCATATTTTAAAGAGTCCCATCCACTCATCTTCTTACCCTTAGACCATTTTAGAAGCCTGGCACATAATGATGATGCAGATTTAGCAGCCTGATGAAAGCTATACTGGGTACAGTTCCAGACATATTATTGGTAGCCTTTTCATGCTTTGAAACTGTTTGCAAAATTACCAAATATTTAAATCAGGATGAACTGTCCAATCAGAATGAGTTGAAGTATCCAAGAACAAATAATGGTAATTGTTTGCTGTAAAGATATATATCTTTATATATATCTTTTATAAGATATGTATCTCTTATAATCAGCTGCTGATTATAAGACTTCACAATGTATTCCCTTTTTGACAAGTATTTATTTTACCCCTTTGGTTCATCAGAGTATTACATCAAAACACTGTGATAGGGGCACCTGGGTGGCTCAGTCCTTTAAGTGTCTGCCTTAGGCTCAGGTCATGATCTCAGGGTCCTGGGATCGAGCCCTGTGTTAGGCTCCCTGCTCAGTGGGGAGTCTGCTTCTCCCTCTCCCTCTTCCCCTCTCCCTTGCTCATGTTCTCTCTCTCTCAAATAAATAAGTAAAATCTTTTAAAAAAAAAACAACACTGTGATAGATGGTGATGCTGAAAGCATAGTGAGTATACCAATTAGGAATGTGTTTGGCTGTAAGTAACAAAACTCAACTTCTACATGCCAGGCAAATTGTGAAGTTCTTTTCTTTTCTTTTCCTTTTTTAAAGATTTAATTTATTTATTTGAGAAAGAGAGAGCCAGAGAGAGAGGGAGAGAGAGAGTACAAGTGGAGGGGAGGGGCAGAGGGAGAAGCAGGCTCCCCACTGAGCAAGGAGCCCAACTCGGGGCTTGATCCCAGAATCCTAGGATCATGACCTGAGCCAAAGGCAGACGCTTAACTAACTGAGCCATTCAGGTACCCCTTTTTTCAGACATAATGTATTATCTTTACAGCAACCCTGCAAGATAGTTACTAAAGATAAAAAATAAGCCCAGAGTAGTTAAGTAACTTGCCTAAGGACACCATCTTAAAATAATAGCTTTTCCTAGAATTTTTCAAATCAGTAAAAGATATAGCATTTCTTGAGAATATCAGAACTTCTAAATCGATCTGGAAAACTCAGGATTAATTTCTGTGTGGCCTCATGAAAAGCTCAGATGGGCAAGTTTCTAAGTGGAACAGAGGCCCCAGGGCAAGGTTATTGTTTAGTCAGGGGGTACCCATGGGATGTATATTTTGTATTTGTTACAAGTGGATACATGAAGGTAAGGCTTGCTTAGAGATAGGTAGGGGTGGTTGGGTTTGGGGATCATGTGTATCCTCTTGTGGTAGGTACTACAGATTGTCCCAACACGCCTTTCCAAAGGCTTCCACCCTTGCCTTCTTTTGTTCTAAAGGCTATAAAGCTTGAAACCTTATTTTTGAATGAGATATAAGTGGGCATCTACTGAAGGTGGTTCTGGGAAAGCTTTGCTTTCTGAATGCGAGGGGAGACTGTCAGCTGCCACAGTCCTCTGTCCTTTCTCTCTGCTTGGAATGTAAACTTGACATGTAGAGTTGCACCAGACATCTTACAACCGTGATGGCAAAAGCCAATGTAACTTATTCCATCCATGGAGCAGAAAGAACTGGGTGTCTGATGATATCATTCACCCAAGATTATCTGCTTTTGAGCAGCTTGTCACGAGAAAATAAACTATTTGCTTCAGCAACTATAAGTTGAATTTCAGTTATTTACTGTTGAATGCATTCCCAAGTGACACCCCCTCCTTGGTATAAGCCTCACCACCCTCATAATGTTTTAATACGATAGCCTGATGGACCAAAGGGAAAAATATTGTACCTGTCAGCAAAGTGATAGAAAGTGAAGCCTTGTAATAGATGTAATCAACTTTGTAAATTGTGAAACATAAGTTTGTATTTGTCTACAGTGGTATAAGAAGGATAAATGTATACAGACAAGAAGAAAACCAAAAAACAGCCTGTAGATTAGACTGTTGTTCAGCCGATATTCATTCCTTTTACCCCATTTCCCCAAAACTTCATGGGAGGAGTATATTTCCCTTCCCTACTAATGCTGGGCTTGGCCGTGAGACTTGTTTTGGCCAATGGGATGTGGGCAGAAGTGACAGTCATAGTCTAGGTCTTAAGAGATACCATGTGTTTCCTTCTGCTCGCACTCTTGCACTTCTGCCATAGCCATAAGAAGAGCAGGCCTTGGGTAAACTGCTGGTCTAAGGAGGATGAGGAACTTGTAAAGCAGAGACGAACTGAACGCACATCCTGGAGCCGAGCCCAGCCAAGATCAGCCAAACTCTAGCTGAGATGAAGTCATCCGATGGCTTGACAGGGGCTAGAGGATCCACTTCCAAGGTGGCTTTCTCGTGAGTCTCTTGCCATGTAGACCTCTCCTAAGGCTGCTGAGTGTCCTCATGGCATGGCAGCTAGGGTTCCCTAGAGCAAGTAATCTAAGAAAGCAGTGTTTCTTATGACCTAGCTTAAAAGATCACACTCTGTCAGTTTAACAATATCCAATTAGTTACATGGGTCAGTTCTATTCACTGGAAGCCATCTTGGAGGCTGGCTACCACACTTTCTAATAGATGTTTTCAACACAATCTCTCTGACTGCTCCAGGCACCTTCTCAAAATGGATTTATAATTTAAACTGGTGGTTCTTAACTCCCACTCTCTGGGGACATTTGACAATGTCTAGAGACATTTTTGGTTGTCCCAAATGGGAGAGGGGAGCGCTACTGGCATTTAGTGAGTAGAAGCCAAGGGTGCTGCTACACATTCAATGATGCACAGGATTATTCTCCCTACCACAAAGAATTATTCAGCCCCAAATGTCAAACAGTGATAAGGCAAAGAAACTCTGCATTTAAACTATTATAGTCTGTGAAAATTTTATTTTATTTTATTTATTTGACAGAGAGAGACAGCATGAGAGGGAACACAAGCAGGGGGTAGTTGGAGAGGGAGAAGCAGGCTCCCGGCAGAGCAGAGAGCCTGACGCAGGGCTCGATCCCAGGACGCTGGGATCATGACCTGAGCCGAAGGCAAACACTCAACGACTGAGCCACCCAGGCACCCCAGTCTGCTAAAATTTTAGAGTTTCTTCTTACAGATCCTTCAATATGTCATATAAACACCACTTTTCATTTTCAGTCAGGTATAGTCAGATTAAGCAAAATTGAGTTATTATAGTGCATGATCAGATTGCAGGTGCACAACCAAAAGGCAGTGAGCAGGAGAAATAAATTTTTTTCCCAGAAGAGCTCTGTGTCTGTGTGTGTGTGTATGGGGGGGGGTGCCCTTTTGTGTGATATACTTGCTGACTTTGCAAAAGCAGCACCAAATAATTGCTATTTCGTTGAGAACTCCCTGTATACAACCAGAAACAGCCCTAGTGGGGTGACACTGTGAATTGTGGAAAAAAAAAAATCAATTGTGGATTTTAAAGACAAGCAGAAGAATGAGAAAGTGAATTCAACTGAGTTTTATTGACAACTTATAGCTTATAGAGCTTTCTCTATAACCCCTGACAACTCTTCTTTGCATCCAAGGTTTATTTGAGTGCTTAAAGGGGGCTAAGATAATAAATCCATAACACAGTAGGTGGTTCTGTCAGAGACTGATCTCCTCCTTTCTCAGAAGTGCTTAGAAGCCAAGGAGGAGTGATTATCAAACAGACTGCTAGATTTGGGGCCAGCCTCAGGACTCTCTGTGCCTTCTAACAATTAGGGAGATAAGGATCAGCGTGAACTCTAATCTTCCTTGCACAAACCAGGAAGAACTGAATTGGCTTCTGGGCAGTGTTCAGAGCCACTGGAACAATGAGAAAAGTCAGGTTACACTGGATTTCCTGAGTGTCTCTAGGCTAGGACATGGGTAATGGTTCTCCAAAAGAGGAAAATTATCAATGTATCTTCGTATCGAAAGTTCCACTTGTTGATGAATATATATGCCTATATTCTTTTTTTTTTAAGATTTTATTTATTTATTTGAGAGAGAGAGAATGAGAGATAGAGAGCATGAGAGGGAAGAGGGTCAGAGGGAGAAGCACACTCCCCGCTGAGCAGGGACCCCGATGCAGGACTCGATCCAGGGACTCCAGGATCATGACCTGAGCCGAAGGCAGTCGCTTAACCAACTGAGCCACCCAGGTGCCCCTATGCCTATATTCTTAAACTTGTTTTAGAAAATATGACTTCATAACTATAATATATAGATTATATATAGACTATATGTATTATTCTCTGTATAATATGTATTATATAAATATATAAAATTATTTTTTTTCTTTCACATGGGAAGCCATGGGAGGAATAAAACCGTTTTTTTTTTTAAAGATTTTATTTATTTATTCATGAGAGACGGGGGGGGAGAGAGAGAGAGAGAGAGAAGCAGAGGGAGAAGCAGGCTCCCAAGGAGCAGGGAGCCCGATGCGGGACTCGATCCCAGGACCCTGGGATCATGACCTGAGTCGAAGGCAGGTGTTTAACCATCTGAGCCACCCAGGCGCCCAGGAATAAAACCGTTCTTAGAGAATGTGGAGGCTACAATGAGGAGAAGCCATTATCTCATTCCCCAATTTAGCATCTGCTTGGGCAGTAGGAAGTTGGTGGGGGGAGGAGGGTGGAGAGAGAGAGAGAGATGTTACTTTATATGGAAGCAGGATCTTTGCTTGACCTAAGGATCTTGACAGTGTCACTGGGCTGAAATCAAGGTGTCAGCAGGGCTAGACTCCCTCAGGAGGCTCTAAGGATGGTCCATTCCTTGCCTCTTCCAGCTTCCGGTGGCTGCTGGCTTCCATGGTTTGTGCCTCTATGGCTACATTGCCTTCTTTCTTTTGTCAAGTTTCCCTCTACCTCCCTCTTACAAGGATACATATGATTGTATTTAGTGCCCACCCTGATAATCCTGGATAATTTCTCCATCTCAGGATTCTTAACCACATGGGCAAAGATCTTATTTCTGTATAGGGTAACATTTATAGGTTTCAGAGATTAGAACCTGATATATTTTGGGGGGACATTTTCAGCTTACCACACCCAATATCTTGTTCCACCCCTAGTTCTTCCAGGGCTCAGCTCAGCCCTACACCCTATTTACCTATTTATCACACACATAACCCCCACACACCTACACACCCACACCTCTTTCTCTCTCTCTTTTTTAAAGATTTTTTTATTCATTTGAGACACAGAGATACAGAGAGAGAGAGAGCATGAGCAGGGGGAGAGGCAGAGGGAGAGGGAGAAGCAGGCTCTCTGCCAAGCCAGGAGCCCGATGTGGGGCTCAATCCCAGGACCCTGGGATCAAGAGCTGAGCCAAAGGCAGATGCCCAACCATCTGAGCCATCCAGGCGCCCCTCTTTTTTTTTTTCTTAATAACGCTTGGTAAACCAAATCTTCAGCAACTTGAAACTTATTAGCTTGGAGGGCTCTGTTTGCATTCTACCTGTAGCAGCAGTGTTGGTGGTGAAGTAGGTTTTTGTAGATACTTCTAATGCAGCAAAGAAAAGGAAGAAAAACAAAGGGGAAAGTTAACTTTCTATACAGAAAGAGGCTGAATACTGTTATTTTGCCCTGTGATGAAATCATATGGTATAGTCAAGAATTTGTTATAAAAAATGAGTACAGAAATATCTTACCGGAGAGGAGGCTAATGATTGCTGGTCCCTAAAGGTAAACCTTGACTGAAACTTTTGGTTGGAATTCTATAAGCCAAAAATGTCAGTGGTTCCCAGGAGTCTGGGAGGTGCTGAGTCTTCTTCCCCTCACACCTGTCTGTCCAGGAGGCGTACTTTCTTTTCAGTCAATAAAGAAACAAGGAGCTCTTTCCGACACTTTTACTTTGAAGGTCAGAAATTAAATGTACACTGTGTATCTGAGGCTCAATCTCTGCACATTTCATGTGGCTCTTTAGCTACATGGTTGAAAGACTTGCTATGGCCCAGTGAGTTTCATTAATACAGAACTGACATATCCAGCCACAGGAGCAGCACTCCCTGAAATCAATGCACTTTAGAAGTACAAGAAAAGATAAAGAAAAATATTCAGCTATATAGAAAGGAAGAGGAGTTTATTTTAGGAAAAAAGTTAAAGCTAGAAGAGACCTGAGGTCATATAGTTCACAGATGAGGAAACTGAAGCCCAGAAAGATCACAAGATGTATCAGTCAGCTATGGCTTCGTAACAAACACCTACAGGACTTTAGCACCTTACAATAAGCATGTATTTAGCTAATGCATTTCTGGGCATTTGCTGATTTAGGGTTTGGCTGATCTAGGTTTTTTGTGGCTAGAGCAGTTCTGTCTTCATATTTTAGGTCCTTGGGTTTACTCCAAATGACTCTCACCTTCCTTGAACCAGTGGCCAACTGGAGGAGGTTTTCCTTTGGTAATGGTAGAGGCACAAGAGAGTGAGTAGATGCACAGGAGGTCTTTTAAGGCCTAGACTTGGAACTGAAAGACTGTTATTTCCACCCACATGTTATTGGCCAACGTAAGTCACATGGCCAAGCCCAAAGTCAAGGGACAGGGAAATAATCTCTGCCCACGATGAGGCCCTGCCAAGGGTATGGACTGAGGAAGGGATGAAGAGTTAGGGCCAACCATTTAATCATCCATGCAAAATTTGCCTGTGATCAAAGAGCTATACAATGGCTCATTCAGGACACTAGAATTCAGGTCTCCTGACCCACCCCCCACCCATCCAGGGCCTTTCCCAGTAACCAGGCAGGCACTCAGTGGAGCATACAATAGATGTATTTAAAATATCTCTCTGGAGGGCTGCCTGGGTGGCTCAGTCGTTAAGCATCTGCCTTTGTCTTGGGTCATGGTCCCAGGGTCCTGGGATCGAGCCCCGCATCAGGCTCCCTGCTCCGCGGGAGGCCTGCTTCTCCCTCTCCCACTCCCCCTGCTTGTGGTCCCTCTCTCACTGTGTCTCTCTCTGTCAAATAAATAAAAAAATCTTAAAAAAAAAATCTCTCTGGAAATGTAAATTATCAAGATGATACAACACTGCACAACTGCTTACATTTATTTTATATAGATTTTTTTTCTATTTTCTGTACACATAATTAAAAGCCATTCATACATTCCCTGTAATTACTATCTGCAAAGGCATATGACACTGATACATGTTCAGCGTGGTACTGTATTCATTCATTGTCAACCCAAGTTTCTCCAGCCTGTGGGTACTACAGTGGTCATGTTAGAAAGAAAAGTTCAGATTTCACTGGTTTTGCAAAATCCTTTCTAGTGGCTCAGGAGAAGCCTTCTCATCTTCCCCTCGAGCCCCTCAAGAACTTCCGCTACTTGGTGCTATTCATCATTACAGCCAGCCTCTCTGGGACGCCCAGGTGCCCCAGAGCTGTGAACCCTCGAGTCGCCAAAGTGACACTGTGTTCCCTGTAGCCTTCCTCCATATCCTCAGCAGAGCAACAGTACAAGGCATCCTGGACCTGAATATTCAGACTTTCTCATGCAAATGAGTTCCTAAGTTTTTCCTGTTATCCTGTTTCTCCAGAGAGTTCAGACATGAGTATACAGAGCCAGGCCAGGGACCTATGTTCAAAAGACCATTTTTGACTCTTCCCTAAGGTGATAGAGCATCTTCCTCTTCATTCAGCCAAGGGCATTTAATGCAGATCAGTTTATAGATATAAATTCACCAGACATATCTGAATCACAGTTAAGGCCTAAACTGAGATTGTTTTCATGTATTTTGTTTGAAGAATGAGCCCACAGATTAGCATAAAAAAAAATTGTTGCCCAAAATGGAATTCAGCAAAGGTGTGAGTCAGTCATTTCCATTAGGAAACGGAAATTAATGATAAATGGCTGATTTTAGTGACTTGCTTTGTAGTTCTCTTATTTTTTCTCCCTTAGAGATTATGACTTGACATTTTTAAATGGTTTCTAAAGTGCAATTTATAGAAAACTTCTCAGTTTCATGGGGCATAGCTAAGTTGAATTGGAACATGGCAAACCTATTTAATTTTGCTGAGAATGCATTTAGAAACTGAGTCTTTCTGCTAAATGCTTGTGCATATTCCCAAAGGTCATTTTTTTTCTCTGTTGAGATAAACTCTCAACATGGCCCTAAAGATGTAGATGAAATGGGGATTTAAATCTCAGCTTTCTGTTTCAGTTGAGAGATCTGTGCCTTCTTTCCCTTTGGCTAGAAAAACAAAAAGGAAAGCTCACATTAGCAAATACTTTCCTCCTTAGGTACCACTTTGCCATGAGGGATCTGGCTTAGCCCTTTTCAAACATTTTAAACCAAAAGACACTTCTGAGACTTATTTGTCTCAATGCTGTACTTTTATGCTAAACTCTCTTGAAAATTACTATCGTCTCTATATATTCACCAACCAAAGAGATAAAAGCAAAAATATATTTTTTATTTTCTAAATATAAAATCATCTATTAAGTATGGTTTCACAAACTGTACATGCCTCCCAGGTATTCTGATTTGCCCATGTGGAAAAGTACTGCCCACTCCCCTCAGTCATTTTTTAAGTCCTGTCCCAGACTGCCAGTGAAGCAGTTACTGTCTATGCCTCACCCGTATCTAGTTTGGTCTTACCAGTATATTGGGCAGGTCTGATTTCTAGCTGACAAAATCTCATCTCTTTTCCTGAGAATTGTCTCTGGCCACTGAAGCCCTCTCTGACAGTTCACAAGGTAGGCCAGGAAATTAACATCCCTCCAACTCCCCTAACAGTCTGAACTGGTGTGTAAATACCCCAGCTCCCTTGCCCCTCCAGTAAGATAAGCCACATGTTCTACACTGGGTCCCAGACTTCTCAGTGTGTTTGGTAGTGCACCCTTTATTCATTCCTTCCCTTTCCTGACACACTTCCCCACTCACCTGCCAGAACTTCCTTAATTATCTCACAAATAAATGATTTGCACTAAAATTCATGTCTTCCGGGCCTGCTTCTGGGGAAATTAAACCAATCGGGTAAGATCAAGAAACACACTACATCCGGATAACAGCATCAGGTAGAAGAATACAAAGATATGTAGGATACGATCCCTACTCTTAGGTTCTTTAGAGTCAGTTTGGGGAAAGATGGGCTGAAGCAGGTAAACACAGTGTCCTTTGATATGTATTAATAGAGGTGCTACAGAGGGTTTATGGGCAGTTTCATCACTTTTCAGCTCTGTGACCTCAGTTTCACCATGTGAAAAATGGGGCATTGTGAGGATTAAGTGAAACAGTATATATAAAATGCCTATGGCAGTACCTGGTAATTAAATACTGAATTCCCAAGTCATGCACTGAGGTACTCTGGAGCGCTGTGGGAAATTCACAATGAGTGCAGCAGTATATTCCATTTATGTGTTTGTCTATTTGTTTCCAACTTTATTGAGGATTAATTGCCAAATGTAATTGTATATATTTAAAGTGTACAATGTGATGATTTGATACACATATACATTGTAGCATGATTACAGAGATCAAGAGAATTAACACATTCCTCACCTCACATAGTAAACTCTTGTGTATGTTTGTGTGTGAGTGGTGAGAATGCCTAATATCTATTCTCCACAACTTTCAAGTCTACAGTACCATTTATTAACAATAGTCATCATGCTGTATATTAGATCCTCCAAACTTACTCATCTTATAACTGGAAGTTTGCACCCTTTGACCAACATCTCTCCATTTCCCCCACCCCAAGGCCCCTGGCACCTTCCATTCTACTCTCTGTTTCTATGAAATTAACCTCCTTTTTTTTTTTTTTTTGGTTCTACATATAAGTGATACCATATAGTATTTGTCTTTCACTGTCTGGCTTATTTCACTTAGCATAATACCTCCCAGTTTCATCCATTCTGTCACAACTAGCAGGCTTTCCTTCCGTTTTATGGCTGAATCATATTTTGTTGTGTGTATGTGTATGTGCATTTGTGTGAGTATGTAGTGTGTATATACATTATATATAATTACATTTTCTTTATCCATTTTTCTGTGTAAGGACTTTCAGATTGTTTCCATAGCTTCATTCCTGTGAATAATGCTGCAATAAACATGGGAGTGCAGATATCTCTTTGAGATACTGATTCCTTTTCCTTTGGATATATACCCAAGAGTGAGATTAGCAGGGTATTTTAAATTTTTGAGGGAAACTCAGGGCTATGCAACATCTTTTGGACACTATGGAAACTACTAGCTTGAGGTAGTTCACAGTTTCAACATTAGATCTGGTGACATTACTTTTTTTTTTTAAGATTTATTTATTTATTTGACAGAGAGAGACACAGCGAGAGAGGGAACACAAGCAGGCGGAGTGGGAGAGGGAGAAGCAGGCTTCCCGCGGAGCAGGGAGCCCGATGTGGGGCTCGATCCCAGGACCCTGAGATCATGACCTGAGCCGAAGGCAGACGCCCAACAGCTGAGCCACCCAAGCGCCCCGAGGTGACATTACTTTTGATAACATGATGTCTTTGCAAGCCTGATGTTCAGCAGTTGTTGTAGTAAAAACCAAATACCAAGCAAAAATCAATGCAGAACAGGAAATGGGGCGGGTAGCCGATCTGATTCCAAGGTTTAAGAAATTGTACAGTGCCCAGCAGGTGCACACATCCCATTGGGAAGTAACTGTGGTTATTGAAGACTGAAATTAAAAATTTTTTTTATTTATATGCATTATTTTTTCTAAGTGGCTGCTAAATTGTTAGGATATAAATATTTAATAAGTTATTTGGACTTAATTACTTAACAAATGGAATTGTTAAGTGTTTCTTTTGGCCTAGAAATCCCATGAGAAAACTACAGAGACATGGAGTACTGTGAACTGAGGAAGTTTTGGAACCTCAGGTTTATTATGTTTTAGCTATTTAAATAGCTACTTGAAAATTGAAATTAATTAAAAATATTTGGCACATGCAACTTTGACTATATCAGTCTACTACTTAAAAATGTCAGTGTCCTTGCATGCTTACCAAGAAAACACCAAATTTCTCAGACCATTACTGTAGACTTTCCATGTTCCCCACCCAACGTACATTTAGGTTTAATCTTCTATCGCTATCATCTGGCTAAAGCAAAATATTCACCATTCCCAGAGTTATGACTTGCCCTCTCTACCACCTTCGTGGCCCAAAATGCACTCTCCTACTGGTATCCTACTAATTCTTCAAGAATCTTCAAAACCGCTTTTTCTGCCATCTTGGAGTCTGAGGAGGCTTGCTGGGAACAGGACTCCTCTAACGCCAAATAATATCTGGAAGGCTGTGGTCCAAGGCCATTTTTGCTGGCTATAAGTGGGGTCTCCGGGACCAGAGGGAGCACACAGCTCTTCTTAAAACCGAAGCTGTTTATGCTCGAGATGAAACGGAATTCTGTCTAGGCAAGAGATGTGCTTATGTGTACAAAGCAAAGAACAACACAGTGACTCCTGGTGGCAAACCAAACCAAACCAGAGTCATCTGGGGAAAAGTAACTTGTGCTCATGGAAACAGTGGCATGGTTCGTGCCAAATTCTGAAGCAACCTTCCTGCTAAAGCCATTGGCCATAGAATCCGTGTGATGCTGTACCCCTCAAGGATTTGAATTTAATGAAAAGTAAATAAAGGTGTAGATTTGTTCTCTTGAAAAAAAAAAAAGAAAGAAAGAATCTTTAAAACCCAAAATAAATTCTGCCTCTTCCACTGAAGAAATTTGTCTTTCTGTTCTGTCAGATGTGATTTCTCCTGCTTGGAACATCCGTTGACTTATTATACAGCTCCTGGGAACATTTATCTCATATTTCCCCTTCTTTTCTTTTCTCCCTATTAAATGGAAGGTTGCCATATGGTAAGGCTCATTTCTTACATGGGTTTCTGTGCACTGCAATGCTACTACCTTGGATGGATCATTGGAATGGATTGGTGAATGGAAGGATGGATGCATGGGTAGATGAATGGCTGGATAATAAACTGATGGATGGGTAAAAATACCGATGTATGGATGGAGGACAGGTGACTAATGGATGTGTAGAGGAAGAGGTACGTGGATGAGTTAGTGGTTGTGTGAATGAATGTTACAGCAGTTTGAAAACCCATTTTTCCTAATATTTTAGTCCCTCATAGTTATAAATTGTTGAGGGGTTAGATCCAATTAACAATCCTTTTACCATTCCATGCCTTATTAGAATTCTAACATCCCTTCTCATCTTATCATGAATTAGAACAAAATCTCTACTCACCAATAAGATCTGCTTCTCCCAGTCAGTTTTATACATTAGTTTCCTTATCAAATCATTTGATTTGTCTGTCCAAAAAAATAAGTATATTGATTATGACAGAATTTTTATTATATATATTTTGTATTCTATAGTCACATAAAGGCAGCATGCTTATAGTGAAAAATCAAGTCTCCCCATAAAATGTGGGAATTAGCTAATTTTATACAGATATGGTTCAAGAGAATATAATGGAGTGGACTATGAAGATCAAACACAAAATTTGACAGTGATCTTGAGAAAGGGAACTACTGTTCATTGAGCATTGCTATGTGTCATTTAATTTTCTTTCTTTTTTTTTAAAGATATGTTTTATTTATTTATTTGACAGAGAGACAGCACAAGTAAGCAGAGTGGCAGGCAGAGGGAAAGGGAGAAGCAGGCTCTCTGCTGAGCAGGGAGCCCGATGCGGGGCTTGATGCCAGGACCCTGGGATCATGACCTGAGCCGAAGGCAGCCGTTCAACCGACTGAGCCACCCAGGCGCCCCTGTGTCATTTAATTTTCCCAACTACCTTGTGAATTAGAGATTATTATTCCTGTATCCTAAATGATAAAACAGAAATATATAGAAGTTGTGGATCTAGCCCAAGGTTGCACATTTCATATATGGGGGAAACAGTATTGAGAGTTGCACAGTTGTTATCAATTTAACGCGGCTCAAACCTATGCTTCTGGCTCCTCGCCACATTGGGGTGCATACGTGGACACCCAGCAGTGAGAACTAGGAAGAAAACTTTAGACAGAGAAAAATTGGCCTAGGTTCGTCCTCCACTCCCCAATCTGCCGACCCTAGTAACATCAACAGCTTGAACCCAGGAGCCATAACAATTATAGTGGTCTACTTCACATTTCAGAGAATCAAGGAGTAAAAAGGAGAGGAAACTCAGGAGAGAGGAACATGAAGGGAACGGAAGACAAGAGGGCCCTGGGAAATCTGCAGAATTAACTATCAATGGCAGAAGCAAAGAATCTTTCCCTGTCTCTCTTTCCTCCACCAGGCCTGTTAAGTCTATTGATCAGACTTCATTCCACGGCTCCAGCTCAAAAGTTTAAAGTGGATCTGGAAGGCACTTAACAGCTGGAGGTTCTCAGCTAACCGTACTCCTTGTAGCTGAACAACACCTTTTGTCTGGAAGGAAGATCTGAGAAGTGCTTCTCCACGGATACCATGGTTCTTCCTATGAAATGTATCCTAGGAGAATACCATGGATGGGAGATGGAAGAAGAGAAAGAGGTAAGCTCATAGGAGACCTGATTTCTGACTGACCCCCACTCAACGTTAGTTTACTGTGACCATCTCTTAACCTCTCTGGGTCTCTGTTTCCTCAGCTAAGAAACGGAGGGGGGGGCTCTATTTGAAATCTAAGAAATACTTGATTCCAGATAGCATGAATTCTTATCTAGAAATCCCGTGGAACTAATAGGGTATTAAGAGCATGGAGTTTAGGGCAGATTGCCTGAGTTTGAAATCTGGCTTTAGCACTAATCTTGGGTAAATTATAAAAATCTCTCTGGACTTTGGTTTCCCCCTCTTTAAGATGGGACTAATAATAGTCCATACCTACCTAATAGGGGTGAAAATCAAAAGAGAAGGAAGCATTTAGAAAAGTGCCTGGCACATAGTGAATAGTCAGCAAATGCTAGTTACAACTCCCAGCCCCTGGCGGCACATGTTCCCACATACAAATACTCTTGAAAGGACCCCAAGCTTAGAGTGAGAATTTAAGGGGCAAATGGTCCAGGTTAGGCTGGGCAGCAGCTGCATTGAAGGGAGAACGTTAGCCCTGCTTTTTGTATATCCTCGTTTCTGAGAAAGGGTAGAAGGCATTTTTCTTCCCAGAGTACAGTGTGTGGTTGCTTCCATCTCTGATCTGATTGTTTGCACCTCAATGATTTTTTAATCGAAGGTTTTTAAAAATTGTTAATTGAGTTCTGCTCCTGTGACCGTTTGAAGTCAGAGTCTCAAACAAAATGCTTCAGAAGCCCATAAACATCATCGTCTGCTACAACCTGCTCAGAGGTATTAACTTTCTATTCTTTTATTTTTTAGATGCTTGACAACTAGGCTTCCTTTGCTATCGCCATAATGAGGCATCACCTGTAAGTCAGCCTCCCAGCCTGGGGTGGGGATTCTGGCCAATCGCTTATCAAAGGCAAGGTTCCCATGTTTTCAGGCCTTTGATTAAGGAAAGAGAATGTGCTTCAGAAATTGATTCCAATGATGATCCAGACCCCAAAGAGCAAGACTGTTGTCAATCATAATCATCAAACGTGGAGCTTACAAGTGAATGAAGAGGAGTGCATGTTTGGATGATCAGTAGATCATCTTTCTAATCGCAGTAGAATAGCTGAGCTGTTCCTTTTGAAAGGTGGCATCCTCACTGTTGGCAAAGGGATGCAGAAATGGAATTAGGACAGGGAGGAGGGTGTGTGAAGGGGAAATAAAAAAACAACACATCAAGTCTTGCTCTGATCCTACAAGTAGCCTCTTTGCCATGGAATCAGAAATGGTGAATGTTCACGGTTATTAAGAGTCAACCCTGGGGCACCTGGTTGGCTCAGTCAGCAGAGAGTGTGACGCTTGATCTCAGGGTTGTAAGTCTGAGCCCTACGTTGAGTGTAGAGATTACTTAAAAATAAAATCTTTTAAAAAAAAGAGTCATCCAGAAGCATAGCAGTGCCTTCAGAAAAATGGTGCATAATTTGCTTTATGTTTCTATAAAGATGTTTCATTTTGTTTATTGAAAGAAGGAGTACAGTTGAGGTCCTATCACCACTGGGAATGAGTGAGCTTCTTCTCTCTACATCTTAAATTACTTTGATATTAAAGAAATGTGACTGTAGACATGAGACAGGAACTGAGCATCCTGTTTATTTCCCTAGAGGCAAACAAAACAAAACAAAACAAAAGAAAAATAGAAAAACAAAAAATACAGGATGCCATTGCTAAGGAAGAAATAGAAACCACAGCTGCTGGACTCTGTGTTTTTTCCCATTTGTTTTTCAGCTCCCTAATTATTTATCCCTAGTTTCTACTTACTTGTGTTTCCGCACACTTTTTTTCTCCTCCTATCAATCCATTTCACTTCCCAGGAGAACCCCGAGATCTCTTCAGTTCTACCCTTTGTCCCCTTAGAGGCATGCAGTCTGGTGCTTAAGTACTCAGTTATCAGAATGCACTTCCTAGCCCATTAAGTTCAGGCAAAGTGCTTCCCCTCCTCATACCTCGTGTCCTCATCTGTAAAAAGGATAGAAAGGGTCCTATATCATAACGCGGTTGTACGGATTCCATGGGGGTACACATATAAAGCATCTAAATCACTGTTAACTTTTTCTATTATACATCCTCTGGCCTCACTCCTTCCCATAAATCCGGTATCACTCATTAACTAGCAATTTAGAGGAAAAGGACGGGAAAACTGGCTAAAAGAAACAGAAAGGTGAATGCTGATATAGTAGTTTTCAAGTGGGGGGAGTGGGAAATGGAGTGTTAGCTGTCATTAAAGTATGAGAAGGCACTCTAGAATTTTTGCATAAGGGTCTAGAACAATCATTTGAGCCCGTATAATTCATATAGGAAAATAGGTATATAGGCAAAGCCATATCTAGTTTCTCTGACCCCGTGATAGAGAGCATTTAGCATACCTACTTAGAAAAGAATTTGGACTAACAATTGATCTCACTCTTCTAGCTTTTGTAGGACACAAGCAGAATTTAAAATACATTAATACAGCTGTGGGGAGGAATGGGAAAGGATGAGAGAGAGAGGGTAGTAAAAAAAAAGCAAATCAGTCCCTTTCCCCACTGCATCGAAGAAGCATTTTCCTAGGCTGACCATCTGCTGGCCAATCTGAAGTCAATTCCATCCCAAATCATGTGCGCTCCATGGCACTTGGGCAATCTTGGGCCTCCAGATTGATGCAGACCAGAAGAAAGGCATGTCTGAATGGCCAGAATGATGCTGCCACCCTTCTGGGAGGCTCCAGTGTATGCCACAAGCCAAGGCCTCAAAGACATGTGCAGAGTTACTTGGTTGGCATTATTAATCATGTTAATACTAGATTCTATTTTAGACATCGTATAAGCTTTTAACAGTGGAGGATTTAAAACCTATACAAAACAGACGTGTGCAAAACATGAGCTGCCCTGTACCCTCCATCTATCATTATCATCTCGGGACCCATCCTGTTTCATTTTTACCCCGACCCACTTCTCCACTTCCCATATGATTTTGAAGCAGTTCCAGGCTATCATATCATTTCACCCCTAAGTATTTGAGTAAGTTTCTCTGAAACAGAGGTTGGCAAACTCTGGCCCATGGATCAGCCTCCTGTTTTATCAATAAGGTTTACTGGAATGCGCCCATGCCCATTAATTTACCTCTTGTTCATTGCCTGCTTCCCCAGAGACCCTATAGGCCATAAAGCCTAAAATATATACATTTGGCCCTTTAAGAAAAAGTTTGATAACCCACCCCCCCGCTCTAAAAGATAAGGACTTTATTTATTTATTTAAATTTGTTTTATTTTATTATGTTATGTTAGTCACCATACAGTACATCATCAGTTTTTGATGTAGTGTTCCATGATTCATTGTTTTCGTATAAGATAAGGACTTTAAAAAAACGTAACTAGAATACTATTATCACACCTCAAAAATTACCAGTAATGTACTACACAGTAACTTGAAATTGTTTAGGACTCTATACCTTATTAAGTGCCTTCATATTTGTTACTTCATTTGAATCTGCAACAACTCTCTGAGATAAAGCTGGAAAACTTTAATGTCATTTAAATCCCTTTTATATATGAAGAAACATGGAAACATAGAGAATTTAAAAGTGATTTCATCAAAGCCAGGCAGCTAATAAGCAGTTTGAATAAGCCTCTGCCTCTCCCCTGATATATTGTGGTAGGTCAAGGGGAAGTTTGAATTCTGCAGTATGTGAATGATAAACTCCTGCATACGTCTCAGTTCTATTTCATGAGTATGTGACTTGAAGGACCTGGGGTGGAATATATACTTCAGACATGACTTGGAGTTAATTTAAGGTGAACCTCCTTCAAGCAGTAAAAATAAGCAAGTTTTTATCCCAAGTGTGAGTTCCTGTGGAACCACTCTGAGTTTGAAGAGCTGCAGTGGCGTCTGGAGAAAAATCTAGGGGTAATCCTGTTTCCCAGCATCTTCCTTAGAGAAGAACATGGTGTATTATTTTACAGGCCAAAGAAAAAGGGTGAAATGTGAGGGGTGGAAATTCACTTTAGTTACACGAGCACCCAGAGTCTGGGGTGCATCCCAACTTTTTCTCTCCCATAAAGCTGGCTGGAAACATAATAAAAACCAGACTTTCTCATGAGAAACCTGATGGCATTTTTATTGGTTTGTCTGTGAGATAATACTCCACCTTTGGGAAGAAAATCCAACAGAGCTTGTAAGAGTGGGAAATAGTCACGGAAAGTCCAGTTGTATTTCAGAAACCATAAGAAAATTAGTTTCCATTTTCACATGACCTGAAACTCAATATAATCAAAGGTCATCACCCAAGCAGGGTCCGGATTATTTAAAATAAAAGCTTGATTATGTTTACAAACTAGCTTTCTTTAAGAAATTGAAAATGTGGGGCGCCTGGGTGCCTCAGTCAGTTCAGCGTCTGCCTTCAGCTCAGGTCATGATCCCAGGGTCCTGGGATCGAGCCCCGCATCGGGCTCCCTGCCTCGGCGGGGAGCCTGCTTCTCCCTCTCCCACTCCCCCTGCTTGTGTTCCCTCTCTCGCTGTCTCTCTCTGTCAAATAAATAAATAAATAAATAAATAAATAAATAAATAAATAGAAAGAAAGAACGAACGAACGAAAGAAAGAAAGAAACTGAAAATGTTGTCCTAATTAGGCAATTAGCTCCCTGAGAGTAGGGACAATTGCAGGGCCTAGAACTGGGTCTGCCAGGGTGCGGCACTTCATCTAAGTGGTGTTCAATGGCTACACAGTGTCAACATCATTACTTTAGGTATGGGCCTAACGTATGACCAGATCATACTTCTGGTCTTTAAAGGAACCTATCTCCCCAAATAATAACTCTATAGCGGAGAGAATTCTGATAGGATACCACCTTAACCAAGTGATCAAGGTTAACATCGCCACTGAGAAGTCATGTGGATATCACATAGCCTGTGGTAGGTCAAATAATGGCCCCCGATGATATCCAAATTCTGATCCCTGGACCCTGTGACTATGTTATATGGCACACTTTATGTAACAAAAGGAACTTTGCAGTTGCAGTTGAGATGGGGAAATTATCCTGGATTATCTGGGTGGGCCCAGTGTAATCTTAAGAGTCCTTATAGGGGTGCCTGGGTGGCTCAGTCGGTGAAGCATCTGCCTTTGGAACAGGTCACGATCCCAGGGTCCTGGGATCGAGCCCCATGTCGGGCTCTCTGCTCAGCTGGGAGCCTGCTTCTCCCTCTCCCTCTGCCTGCCGCCCCCCTGCTTGTGCTCTCTCTCTGTCAAATAAATAAATAAAATCTTTAAAAAAAAAAGAAAGAGTTCTTATAAGAGGGAGGCAGAGAGAGATCTGACTATGGAAGAAGAGAAGGCAATGTGATGACAGAAGCAGAGACTGGAGTGCTGTACCACCTGCCAAGGAATGCTGGGAGCCTCCAGAGGCTGGAAGAAGCAAGGAACAATTCTCCCTGAAGCGTCCGGTAGGAAGCAGGCCTGGCAACATTGATTTTAGTCCCGTAAGACTCATTTCAGACTTCTGGCCTTCAGAACTATAAGAGAATAAATTTCTGTCATTTTCAGCCACTAAATTCATGGTAATTTATTACAGCAGCAATTAAGACATACTCTCAGATATAATGTGATGAGAAGAGCACCTTGCCTCTGTGGTTTCTCTCCCCTGTCTTATAATGAAAAGACATCAGACAAACCCAAATGGAGGGATACGCTACAAAATACCTGACTAGTGCTCTTCAAAAGTGTCAAGGTCATGACAAACAGGAAAGTCAGAGAAAGTGCCACAGAAAACAGGAAACTAAGGAATCATAAGGACTGGAGTGTGGTATCTTGGCCTGGATCCTGGAACAGAGAATGACAGTAATAGAAAGACTGGTGCGATCTGAATAAAGTCTGTAGTTCAGATAGTCGTTTTGTACCCATGCTAATTGCTTCGTTTTGTAGACGTCGACAATAGAGGAAACTGGGGGAAGGGTCTATGGGAACTCTTTGCACTATTGTTGCAAATCTCTGTAAACCTAAAGTCATTTCAAAATAAAATGTTTAAAAAGGAATCCCTCCCAGTAACATTTGTCTCGTCAGATCTGTTATTGGAGGTGGAAATGATACAGGGATGTGTTTTAGGGATTCTGGGGCTGCACTGATTGGATTCTCCTGGAAGAAGCAAGAACGAGCTGGAAAGAGAGATGACTGAGGGCAGAGGGAAGCTGCCACTCTCCATCGCATTAGGTGCCACTGGGTGGTACTAATACCTCATGTTGTCCTGGAACCAGAGGCAAGGGGAAAATGCCCCTGCATTTTATGGAGGGACATTTAATGGCACAGAACAGTTCAGTGGCAAATAATGTTCATTGAATTAATTTGATTTGCCCAAGCTCACCGAGCAAAGAGGGTGAAAGAAAACTTCACTCTCGAGGGCAAAAGTACCAAGAACTGGTGGATGTATTTTCAAACCACCATACCAGGTGTTCTCTTAGCCTTGGCTCTGACTGAGAGTTTGATCTTCTATGCTAGGCTTTCTCTGGACAAACACATTTCCTCCCACAGTTTCGTGTGGCTCAAAGTGAAACCTGGCTTTCTTTCAGAAGACTCCCCCCATCTCTCTTCTAAGTTTCTAAGCCCCGTGAAAAGTCACAGCATGTTAAGAAAAGAGAAGGGAACTTGAAATGATCCCAACCTTTCAGGATCTGGTTATAGTCATCTGTCTCTTTTGTTCTTGCTCTAGCACTAAAATGTGACATCTCTGATTCTTCTCAAGCAAGGGTTGCTGCAACCTTCAGCAGCTTCTCCATGGTGCTGCCACCGTATGACATTGACGTTGTGTTCAGTACCCACTGACTATCACCACATGACCTTGTCCTTGAAGCCTGACTTTACTTGATTCTTGGCAAGTCTTTTTCTATACATTTGTATAGAAAAAGCATTCAGTGTGCTCGTTCTCAGGCAGTCCTCTTAATTATTTACCTCTTTGGCTTCAGACTTCAGCTCTCATTTCTGTCGACTTCCTTACTTTCCCTTGTTCAAGTAGTGAACTCAGTGTACCTGAAACCGGATTCAGCATTTTTCTCCACAGTGGCCTCTTCATTCTCTGAGTCATGAGCCTAACAATAAAAATTCACCATCTTTGGCTTCTTTTTTGCCTATATTTGTAATGAGATTCTTGCCCCTGTATTGTATCAAAAAGAGCTCATCTGCCACTCAGCCTTGGGATAGTTCCTGGCCATTATCGGGGACAGCAAAAAGCCTCAGTTTCTTCATTCAGCTTCAGATTGGTCCAATTGCTGGTTCCATTCTAAACTTGAGATTCCAGTTTCCTATCTGTCCCCATTTCCTGCCCTGGTTTCTTAACCCTTTCTGCCGTATCTCCCTAGCACCTAGATCATCACCTCTCAGACTATTATAATGTGCACATGAATCCCTGAGGATCTTGTTAAAATGCAGATTATGATCCAGGAGATCTGGGGTGGTGCCTGAGATTCTGTATTTCTAATGAGCTCTTGGGTGATACCCATGCTGCTGGTCCAGGGCCACACTTGGTAGCAAGGGCTCATAGCAAGTCTCCTAAATGTGCTTCTTCACTCACCATCTTTCTCCACAAAGGGGAAAACACAAGTGCTGTCACATTGCCAGGCTTTCTGGATCTCACACCGCCAGCATCATTTGTCCCCGGCATAGGAGAGTGCTCAAATCCCCTGGAGATGCCATGAGAAATACTGATTCTTGGGTTTCACCCCCTGGAGATTCTGACTCACTGGGTCTGGGGTAGGGCCTCAGAATCTGTATTTTTAAGAAGCACCCCCCCCACCCCCGCCCAGGCAGTCTTAATGATTTTTTAAGAACAAGTGTCTTACAGGTTAAAGTCCAAACTGAAGCCTTAAATATAGTCTTCCCCAGCCAATCCAATCTCCTTTATTTCTCATTTATCACTCCCCCCAAACCTTTGTTCCGGGCAGGCTGTCTCTTAAAAAGACCCAAAGCATTCCCTACTCTTTACTTTGGCTCCACCTACAAATTCTCCCCACTCTAGAATTACTCTGTCTTATCTGTGTATGTTCACGGTCACTCCACCAAGAATACGAGCTACTGGAAGACAAAGTGCCACACACACAGCTGGTAGGAAGAGACTTTGTCTCCACTCTCTTTAGCTGTGTCAACTCCAACCATCCTCCCAAATTCTACCAAGTCACTGCCTCCACCCCCATATTCAAGTCCCATGGGAAACCCACTTTTCTGGAAGAATGGAAAATGTGACTCTCCTGACTGAAATAGAAGTGACACCCTGTCCTGACACGTAGGGAAGGATGCTGAGTCACACTCCAATCCTATCTGGAAACAAGTCCCTGGGGACAGGGACTTTGTCTTATATTTGTTCTATGCTATTTTCATAAGTCAAAAGCATCTCATGTTCACCATTAAATGAAATGCTAAGTAAACATCTGAGTATGTTTGGTGATCTGCCAGAAGGTGACACATAATGGTAGGGATGAAGAGAGTCATTACAGCTAATTAGTCAAAATGACATCAAATTTTTCTAATTAGCTTTTGTAAACATCCTTGTGCCAAGAAAACATTAGGTGTTGAACCTCAATATATCTACTCCTAAAATATGATTAGAACAGCCTACGGTGCCGCGGAACACGTAAGGCTAACGCCAGTCATGAGAAATCAGGATCTACCAGCATCAGTTTAACTTACACAGGAAGAAACACTTACGGCTCAGTAGGAATTAAGAAGTGAGGCCGACTCAGCACCCAGGGTTGTCTAAAGAAAGAGAAACAACATCCAGGAGTCCTTTTTTTTTTAAAGATTTTAAAAATTTATTTATTTATTTGGCACAAAGAGAGAGAACAAGCAGGGGGAGCGGCAGGCAGAGGAGAGAGAGAAGCAGGTTTCCCGCTGAGCAGGGAGCCCGATGTGGGGCTCGATCCCAGGACCCTGAGATCATGACCTGAGCCGAAGGCAGACACTTAACCGACTGAGCCACCCAGGCACCCCTCCAGGAGTCCTCTTTGTGAACCACAAATATGCTCTCTGGACCAAACCTAACAAGAGAATACATGATCCATCAAGATGTCACCCAAACCTGCCTCTAGCTCGTTCCCCAACCCCTCTCTTCCAATCCAGGTGACTTTCCTGTACCTAAAGCTGTCCCCTGCCCACTGCCATGCTCTTTCTCCTATGCCTCTATTCTAGGCACATACTATTTTCTTTGTTCAAGAGGTCCTGCCACACAGTCACTCAACCTTTAAGATCAAATGTCCCCTCTGGAGAAAAGGTAGTTGCTTCATTCTAGGGAGGGAATGGGGTCTAAACTGCTGCCACTTATTCTGTAAGAAGCCAGAGTTTATTTCTATTTAAACAATACTCAAGGAATTTTTAGAAGGTCAGAAGGCCCAAAGATAGCCAGGTCTAATATAATATTATAGCCAGGCACCGGCAGCTGCTGCCTGTTTTGAAATCTTCAGAACAACCCTGGGTGGTTTGACCCTGGTAATTCTCCCAGTCCACAGGTGGTGCATTCCTCTGAGTTTTGGTGTAATTCACACGAGGCTAGCCCTCCAGTAATGATGACCGAAAACAGTGCTAGAAGCAATCATTGTCATTGAGAGGAAGAAAGGTAAATGATCAGAGAAGAAAGCCACCATAGCAATTTCAAGCAGCAAAATTATTAATTCAGTATAAAACAAATGAGCATTTGCAGAATCTGTATGAAAACCCTTCTTGCATTATTCTTTGAAACCAGATCCTGTGACTATGAGCTCAAGGAGCTGGGATCTTGACAGATCTTGTAATAACACGTATCTTCATATTCTTTTTCTCAGACTCTTGCACAGTGCCTGAAAATCGGCAGACATGTGATCAGTGTCTTTCAAGTAAATGGAGGAGTTGCTGATTCACCTGTATGAGTAGGACTTTCTGCCCATTAATCCGAGGTCAATCCCTCTTCTGACTTTATTGGGCTTTTCCAGAGTAAAACCCAACACTAATCTCTCTGAATCGCAACAATAACAACAGTTTTATAGTAAGAGCAACCAGTATTAATTGAGCACTTACCAGGTGCCAAATGCTGTGAAGTCTTAACATGGATAATTTCAGTTAACTTCACAAATTATCCCCACTTTCCAGATTAGGAGCTTGGAGCTTAGGACACCAAGTAATTTAACTTGCCTACGTCATTTGCCAGGGCAGTACGTGAAGGAGTCAAGATCGAAGCACAGAAGCCATATAGTGCATTATTAAGGTATAGTGCTCACAACTAATCAATGCCACTAGGCTCACAGTTATTGACTCATTACCGGTGATGCTGATCTCCACTGAGCAGCTCTTCCCACTCCAGGCATGCAGCATCAGACCCTCTACGGCTGGCTGAGGGGAGCACAAGCCCCTTGGATTTGTGGAAGAGCGTGGGGCCATCTCAGTGTTGCCACTGGCCACTGGAAATTACCATGACAACGCGCTTGTAGTCTTCTTTGGTGGGCTCTGGCCCGGTGATGAGTGCAAGCTTCTTTACTCCTTATGTATCCCGAAAAGCCAACCCTTCAGTGGCAGTACCTGGTAGTAACTGGCTTCCTGTGATGTGCCTGAAAGAGCAGGCTCCACCTACGTCTTGAAGCTAAACCCCTGTAGACATATGTGGAAGTTGTTGGCTAAAGGTCCAAACTCAAAACTCGTTGTACCTCCTCAGTAAAGCCTTTTCTGGCCCCCAGTCAGCTCTAAGTTATTTCTTTCCACTCCCCAATTCCTTGGTGTTCTATGTGTAAGTCCTTTTCAGTTCATTTCCTACTCGGGGCTTAAGGGGAAAGTTGCTACAACACATGGCAAGCAGTCAATAAAAAAATTGCAAATAATTGCATCAAAATGCCAGTTCGTGTAATTTTAAGTCCAATGAGAAAAATCCCATTTTTCTGGAAAAGACTACTGATCTTTGAGATTTGAGAAGTAGCCAACTCCCGATTTTATTTCTCCCTGGTAAAGGGAACAATAATAGCCTGGCAAATCTATGGGGAAGAGCGTGTGTGTATGTGTGTGTGTGTGTGATGGCCTGGTAAATCTATGGGGAAGAGCGTGTGTGTGTGTGTGTGTGTGAGAGAGATGGCCTGGCAAATCTATGGGGAAGTGTGTGTGTGTGTGTGTGTGTGTGTGTGTGTGTGTGTGAGAGAGAGAGAGAGAGATGGCCTGGCA
Organism: Zalophus californianus; assembly: GCF_009762305.2. NCBI lineage: Eukaryota > Metazoa > Chordata > Mammalia > Carnivora > Otariidae > Zalophus > Zalophus californianus. The sequence continues at coordinate 116,839,041 of NC_045612.1, read as the reverse complement.
AATCTATGGGGAAGAGCGTGTGTGTATGTGTGTGTGTGTGTGATGGCCTGGTAAATCTATGGGGAAGAGCGTGTGTGTGTGTGTGTGTGTGAGAGAGATGGCCTGGCAAATCTATGGGGAAGTGTGTGTGTGTGTGTGTGTGTGTGTGTGTGTGTGTGTGAGAGAGAGAGAGAGATGGCCTGGCAAATCTATGGGGAAGAGCGTGTGTGTGTGTGTGTGTGTGAGAGAGAGAGAGAGAGAGATGGCCTGGCAAATCTATGGGGAAGAGCGTGTGTGTGTGTGTGTGTGTGTGTGTGTGTGTGTGAGAGGTGGCCTGGCAAATCTATGGGGAAGAGCGTGTGTGTGTGTTTGTGTGTGATGTCCTGGCAAATCTATGGGGAAGAGCGTGTGTGTGTGTGTGTGTGTGTGTGTGTGTGTGTGTGTGTGTGAGATGGCCTGGCAAATCTATGGGGAAGAGCGTGTGTGTGTGTGTGTGTGTGAGGTGGCCTGGCAAATCTATGGGGAAGAGCGTGTGTGTGTGTGTTTGTGTGTGATGGCCTGGCAAATCTATGGGGAAGAGTGTGTGTGTGTGTGTGTGTGTGTGTGTGTGAGATGGCCTGGCAAATCTATGGGGAAGAGTGTGTGTGTGTGTGTGTGTGATGGCCTGGCAAATCTGTGGGGAAGAGCGTGTGTGTGTGTGTGTGTGTGTGTGTGTGTTCTGCTTCGGCTTTTCCCAGATGTGAGTTACTGAAGCTTTAAGGCACAAAGCCCATGCCTCTTTTTCGTTCAAAGAGCCGCGGGGAAGGCTGGGGGGACCGCTCGCACATGGACATCCCGTGTGCGTCCGTGCGCGTTTAATTCCGTTGCAGCCCCATTTTATAGCACCTTGAACATGTCATTCAAAGGACCGGAAAAGAGAAATGGGGCTGCGATTTTTTTCTGCATTCACGGGCAGAGCCTCAGCAGGATGTGCGCCGCCTTTTGCCGAGGGCTAGCAGTGCCCCGGGAGCCACATCCGGAAGCGGAAGACGCCCGGGCGTCCGCCGGCTGGAGCCTGCGGGTGGTTTCTCGGGGAGGGCGCGGGGAGAGCGGGCTCCTGGGCAGTGACTGAAGTGGCCAGCAGGGGGCTGGCCTTCTCTGTCTATAAGTAGCCCCGGTGCCTCCGCAGAGCCTCAGCGCCGCAGAGGGGCGGTTAGCTGCTCAAGTCAGTGACGCGCACAGCATCCTGCCTATAGGATGTGAGGCTTTCTCAGTGCAGTTGTTTTTCTACCCACTTTAAACCTTCAGGTTCTACACATCAGGAAAGATAGGAAATGCCGTATGAAAATAGGCGGCCAAAAGTTGCTAGTAAACTGCAGCCAGGGAGACTCAGACTAGAGTGGAGGTAGAAAGAGTTGCTACAGAGTGGGTTTAGTTCTGGCTGACTTTTTGTTGCTCACTTACTGAATTTAGACATGTGTTACATGGGTCATGCGAGGACCAGAGCAGCACCAGCATCAAAATAGTGCCAGGCCGTTCTGAATGCCATGGTGTATATGTACTCAGAGTAGTTTTGTCAAAGAAGATAAAGAGCCCAGCATAGATTTTAGCCTCATCTTCACCCAACTACAAAATCAAAGTTAAGCAACAACATCTAAGAGCCCTTTTCAGGGGGACAAGAACCTAGAGGATGGCTCTGAATGATTGTTTGCTTTTGAACTTGGAAGTGGACCACTTCTTGCACTGCAACATCTCCAATCACAGTGCAGATCTCCCCACGAAGGACGACTGGTTCCACCCAGGGATCTTCTATGTCATCCCTGCCATCTATGGGGTCATCATTCTGATAGGCCTTGTCGGCAACATCACCCTGATCAAGATCTTCTGTACAGTGAAGGCCATGCGAAATGTGCCCAACCTGTTCATCTCCAGTCTGGCCTTGGGAGACCTGCTCCTCCTGGTAACGTGTGCTCCCGTGGATGCCAGCAGGTACCTGGCCGACAGATGGCTGTTTGGCAGGATTGGCTGCAAACTGATCCCCTTTATACAGCTCACCTCAGTGGGGGTGTCTGTCTTCACACTCACGGCTCTCTCAGCGGACAGGTGAGTTCTGGAGGAAAGTCACCTTCTCTCTGAGGGTGGCAGGTGCCTTGGGAAATGAGCCACCAGCTTGGGGCAGGCAGAGCTGTTTGCACAAAGGGAAGTTTTAGTCAAACTCAATTCCCTTCAGGGCACGTTGTTCTTCTGGGGATTACTTCTTGAATTGGACGTTATCGGTTTAAGAAAGAAAAGTGAGGGGGTCTTGGGACGAAAGGGAAGAAATGAGAAAAAAAATCTCTGAACATAAGATTGACATGTATTTTCTGGAGACAAATCAGTTTAGCGTTGCTTTTTCCTAACTTCTCCCTCCCTGCAAAATTAATTGGTGAGGGGAAAAAAAAAATCACACCTAAGAGAGTTTACACCCCAGGCAAATGTTTCTTCGAAACGATTCAAAGGCTTCAGAGAACAGAAAAGTCCCACTGAATTTCCTCCTCAAAATAGTCTTTCAGAAATAAACAAGAGGAGACAATAAGCAGCATTTCTTTGAAATTTATTTTCCTTAGACCATTTACCTTTTCTCACAGCTGATTTTGTATTGGGCTCTCTGTAACCAGAGAGCCGGTTTTTCTAAGTGTCCCTTCAGTGAAATCAACCATTATTTGGATTTTTTTTTCCATTGAGAAAGTTCCATTCAAGTTTGATTTTGAATTTTAATCTTTTTGATGTACTTCCACATACAGTGCCTTTGGGTTTTTTGTTTGTTTGTTTGTTTTGGTGGGGGAGTCCAACATTTCATTCTGGGCAATACTCACATTTATGAACTGCATTTCTTGTGTGAACATGTTGCTTAAAAATTCACATTTATTCACTCTTAAAGATTCATATTCATTCCTTCAACATTTACCAAGCATCTATTATGTTAAAAAACACTTGCTTGAATTAACCAGTCGGGAAATATCCACAGGCTGTTCACACACATTGCTGCCTAGATCTAGCATGCTTCTGAGCTCTAGAAAGTGGACACAGTAATGAATAGACTCCCGAAACACCATGGAGCATATGGTCAAATTAAGAAAAAACTGGAACAATGAACCAGAGACTCTTAAGTTTTCATTTTAAAATCCACTGTATGTTATGCTGTTAAAGACACATGAGGATCTGAGCATGTACCAGGAAAGGCATAGAAGCAGCTCTTGAAAGTTTATACTCTGAAGAAAACGTCCCACATTTTAATACATGTGGTAGTGGGTTTTCATTTTATAGAGGAACAAACAGTCCCCAAGTGATCTGGCTTTGTCGAGTAATGGACGAATAAAGACAGTGTTATCAGTATTTGTAGACATGTCTTTATACTTAGCTGCCTGAAGTACACTGTTCATTTTCAAAGATGGAAAAGTAATAGCCCGGAGGCAAGGTCTGCACACCGTACTGGCCGGAGGGGCTTTCTCCACTCTCACCGCTCGCCCCCAGTTTGCTCTCACCTGAACAGCAGCCCCCCAGGTACTGGTGGCCATGGGCAGTCTCACGTGTTGACCCAGGCTGAGCAAACTTTGGAGCTGGCAGAAGGTCTGTGGCTCATTACACAGATGCCGAGGTCATCTCAGGATGGAGGCGAATTTTCCTGATGGGAAGATGAGATTTTGGACCCCAGGCTGCTGGGTGCAGTGGTGTAGAGGGTGTTTACCATCTTCTTGGGGCGGGGTGGGGGGCAGAGAGGGAAGCGAGGATGTGGGATGTGAAATGAAGCTGCAGGGGGCTCTTTCCAGAGTTTCAGAGCAGACCAAATTCCCCATCGGCAGAAAGGCTCTTTCCAAAGCCGGGTTGCAGCCTTTGGCAGCTCTGGTGTGTTCTCAGCAAGTTTATAGTTACTGTGTGTTCTTCCCCTACTATAAGCTTCCCTCTAACTAACTTTCTGTGCTTTGCTGAGGCTTCAAAAAGATGATGGATCACCTGAATCACTGGTAGCAAGTGCATCTAACCGATTTCGACAAGAATAAGTACTGAGCTAGTTAAATAATACAAAACTACACTTAACCTATTTATCTCATTTTTAAAAGCTATTGGGGTCTTAAAATAACCTCATGAGGATGGCAAGGCAAATACACACACCCATACCCTCTCTGTTTTTTCTCAACAAGGTACGATCTGTATACAGGAAAGTGAACAAGTGTATATAGCTCAATGGATTTTTACTGATGTCTTCATAACATAAGTAAACCACCCAGATGTGGATATAGAATAGTTCCGGCACCCCAGGAGTTTTCTTTTATGCCTCGTTCCAGTTAATACCTGCCCCGAGACAGGAGCAATCACTATTCTGAGTTCAGTTAACATAGATTATTTTTGCCAGTTCTTTAATCTCGTATAAAGGGCATCATACTTCCTATGCCCATCATGTCTGTGAGAGTCATCTATGTTGGTGCACATAGCAATGGTTTGTTCTTTTTAATTCTTGTGTAGTATTCCACTGTATGAATATACCCCGTTTATGTATCCATTCTAATACTGATGGACACTGGGTTGTTTCCAGTTTGGGGTTCATAATAACCTACTCTGGATAACCTTATTTGTGCCTTTTGGGGAACATATGTGTTTGTTTCTCTTGGGTTTAAGCCTGGGGATGGAATCGCCAGATCATAGGGGACACATATTTAGTAAATATCGTCAAAGAGTTTTCTAAAGCGCTAGTCTGTATTTGACAGGGTGGTAAAAGGATGAACCAGAAGACCCTCCAAACTGGATGATCATCACAAATCAATGGGGAGCTCAAAACCAATACAGCTTCTTAGTCCCTACCCTAAATCTACTGCATCAGGGTTTCTGAGGTGGGAAGAGCATAATGATAGTCATCCATCCCTGCCCCTGTAGGTTCACCAGCAATGCTGGTACTCATCCCCATCTCCCTTCTGCAGCCCTCCCTTCCCCCAGGCGAACTTGAGTCTTTGTTAATAGGAAGGGATTAACAGTTTTCTGGAAAAGTTTACACTGTTGCCACTGTGTCAGAGGGAGACTTCAAGGCAGTCCCAGAAACCAGAATTCGGGGTTTCACACAGCTGGTCAATTGCAGGTTTGCATTCACGCCCCTTAGCTTTTGGTCCCTGACCTCCCCCTCCTTCCATGCCTTTTCCCCTCACACACGCGCCAATGTCCTCATACCTGGTGGTTACACTGACGAGTTCCTGGCTCTGCTCCCTTGCTTATGCTGTGTCCTGCCAACTCTCCAGACACTTTCTCCTTTCCTGCATAGAAGACGCTGCTTCCCATGTGATGTACGGGCTTGGAATGGGCATCAACGGTCCTGCATTTTAGGCTTTTTGCTGCCATTACTGCCCACTTAAAGAAGTCGGACCAAGTCACTTAACTCTGACCTTAGTTGAATCATCTGTAAAGTAATAGAGTTGAGCTAGATTATTTCTAAGGTCCCTCCAAATTTTTTATCTGTCATCTTGCTTATCATTTGGAACATGGTTCAAGCTTCCACCTTAAAACCCTAAGTTGGACCATTCTAGCCCCAAGTTCCTAACCCTCCCCTAAACATAAAGCTTATTATCTTAGACATGAATTATCTTGTGACTTATTTCATTTTGCTCTTTTGAAGTATTTTACTCATTTGTCTTTTTTTAGCCTCTCGTATATTCATTGCGTTAACTTTTCAAGTAGATTATTAAGCATGCTGAGGGCAGGGGCGCCTGGGTGGCTCAGTTGGTTAAGCGTCTGCCTTCGGCTCAGGTCGTGATCCCAGGGTCCTGGGATCGAGCTCGGCGTCGGGCTCCCTGCTCAGTGGAGAGCCTGCTTCTCCCTCTCCCTCTGCTTATGTGCACGCTTGCTCTCTCTCATTGTCAAATAAATAAAAACGGTCATACCACCCTGACCGCGCCCGATCTCGTCTGATCTCGGAAGCTAAGCAGGGTCGGGCCTGGTTAGTACTTGGATGGGAAAATCTTTAAAAGAAAAAAAAAAGAATGCTGAGGGCAGAGATTTCTTATATATTCTTCTGTCTTCCACACTGCCTCACATGGTTCCTTGGCACCAAATGGGTGATCAATAAACAGTGATTAATTAAAATTATGGTTAATTAATCCACACTTTTCTTCTCATTCTTCTTTTCCTTTTTTGGAATTCATCTGAAAGCATACTCTTTAAAATGTTTCATACAGTTACCGACTTCTTATCTCTTCCTCTCTATGAAGCTCTCATTGAGTAAATGTGAGAAAAACCTTTCTTTCTGAGTCTATGAATAGATTTGGGGGATGAAGATGGGTGCATGGATGGACAAATGAAAAGATAGGTGGGTGGATGAGTGGATGGGCAGATGGATGGACAATGGTTGGATGGATGGATATATTTCTTACAGACCGGTCTTTCCTACTAGATGCCCATTTCTGTACTAGGTCCTCAGCATTATGTAAATGGAGTTTAAGAACAAAATTAGGCCCTCAATAGGAGAAGGGTAAGGAGAGTTTGTGTTTTCCAGTAAGTGTGATGTTTAAAGCTAGATGTTATGTTGACAGCATATAATACCCAAGTTATATTGTGCCTGCTTCAGTATTATTATTCAGTGCTATTTCTGCTAGAATGGATGGCAGAATGAATCCCAAAAGTAGATATATAGAGGAGTTCCATTGTAATTGTGATCCTTGATTCCATGGAAAAAACTGTTCATACGTTTTCCCCTCCCTTGTGATTTGGAATGTGTAAAGAAAACAGGAAAGAGTTGCATTTAGGCAAACTTCTTGAAGTACAGATTCTTTGAATTCATTGCAAGGAATTTTTTTTTCACATTAACATTCTTAGTTTATTGATCCTCTCATGAAAAATCTACACAACCACCACAGATAAAGCCACTGCAGCATCTTTATTCCTTCTGTTGTCCAGGCTCCAACTCACTTTTTGCCAGCACCAACACTGGCTTTTGCAGTCCCCCTGACTTTCTTCATTCTGTTCTTGTGTTCCTTTCGCTGTTTTCTTGATGTCTTTTTCTTCTCATACAGGCCATGTCTTGCAAGTCTGTGTTTGGGTTCATTTTTCTTTGCATAATCCAAGGAATCATAAATCATGCCAAAGCCGGTTGTCTTGCCACCACCAAAATGGGTTCTGAATCTAAACACAAATATAACATCTGGTGTGGTCTTGTACATTTTGGCTAGTTTTTCCCGAATTTCTGTCTTAGGTACTGTTGCCTTTCCGGGGTGAAGAATATCAATGACCGTCTGTTTCCGCTGAAGTGGTTGGTTAGTCATGAACTTCCTGGTCTGCATAGTTACTGTGTCGTTCATGATGGCGGCCAAGCTTCAAGCAGCCGGGGAGGAAAAGAGGTTCATTGCAAGGAATTTATGAGATAATGTTGTTTCGGCCTTTCCTGCCATCTCGAGCTGCATGGTCCAGCATCTTAGCCACTAACCAAGTAAAACTAAAAGTTCAGCTCCCTAGTCACACCAGCCACGTGTCAAAGGCTCAGTAGCCACACATGACTTTACCGGACATTACAGATACAGAACATTGCCATCATTGCAGAGAGTTCTATTGGACAGAAGAGAGTTTGCTCTGTGTCTTGGGGTCCCAATCTCTTTTCCAAGATCCATGTTAGTTGGTCTGTCTCATTGACAGTATCAGGAATTTCTCACACAGGCAAATATCAAATGCCCCCTAGCTGCATGGGCTATTCCTGTCTGTCAAATATCTTCTATTAGAAGATACCAAAAATGAAGAGGGAAGAAACCAGGCAGCCCAGTACAGTCACTAGTCACGGGCTTGGGGGATTTGGGCATCCCATTGATGAGGTTTTGAGACCTTCTGAAAAATACATGTGTGGTTCACTTTCCAGGTTTGCGTTATGAACCTCTCTCTGATCCTTCAATTCTCTTTTGCCGGGCCCTCTTCTATCTGGCAGTCTGTCTTTCTATCTTCCTATCCCAAGGCTTGCCAGAACAAACACAGCTGTAGCTAAACTCTTTTTTTTCTTTTTAGAGAGAGAGAAATAGAGAGAGCGAGAGAGCACAAGCGTGCGGATCAGAGTGGGAGGCAGGGAGGGGCACAGGGAGAGGGACAGAAAATCTTAAGCAGGCTCCACACCCACCATGGAGCCCGACAACACAGGGCTCAATCCCACAACCCATGATCTCAGGGTTGTGGGATTGAGCCCCAAGTAGGGTTCTGTGCTGGGCTTGATCTCATAACCCTGAGATCATGACCTGAGCAGAAATCAAGAGTCGAACACTTAACCAACTGAGCCACCCAGGTGCCCCTCTAGCTAACTTCTCATTACTTCCACATTGCCTTCTGACTTCTCCCCTCTCTGACTTCATTTCCCTCTCCTTAATAGCTGGGTTCTATTCCCATGAATCCCTCAAGGCACAGTTCAGGTCCCTTCTCCTCTATGAAGCATTCCCTGATCTTTTGCTTTCACTAATTTTTCCCCTTCTCAAGATGTTTTTGCCTGTATTGTCTATGGAATACCAAATCTGTCCCACATTTTATTACTGGGTCCTTTGTATAGATGTGTTTTCTACTTCCTTAATCATGTGGGAAGCTCCTTGGGGTCTGTGCCTGCTATGACACCTGGGCCCACCGTACATCTAGTAAGAGGACAATAACCACAGCTTGGTTGACGTTTGAGCAGTGACAAGTAGAAGTCATCTTAAAGTTCAAACCCTTGTTTGACAGAGACCAAAAGATGGAATTTGGCCTTGTCACAGCAGATTCAAAGTGCAGTCATACTATAATACTGCTCTCCTCATTTTAAGTCCTAGTTCCTTCAGGGGAACTGGAAACTTTTCTTCAGACACCATCAAAACACAGAGTCTGATTCCATTTCCCTTCCCTGGACAGTGGGAGCTACTGATCCCAGACCCTACTGTTCTGAGGGAGGATAACCTGAGTAACTGCAAGATGGTGCCCTTCTAAGGGGATCACCCCAGTGATGCCAGAGGCTCCTCTAATGTTCTAGAGGCCCAGCTTTACTGACTTCAAGGACATTGGCCCTTTCACACAAGACAAGACAATTTAATTTCTTGCAAAGCATCTTTTCCAGAAAGTCCCTCTGTTGGAGGGGCTTACATGAGTCACCAGTTCATAACTTCTCTATAGTCTGATTTTTCTGAAGCGTACTGCCTCTCTGGAAGGAAACTCAACTCGTGTTTCCCCAGGGTGATGGATCTGCCACAGCTGCGGGCAGACTCTGCAGTGCCCAGAGGGCAGGGGCAACGGAAGTGGGGTTTCCCAGCAAGGCTCTTTCAACTGGAGCGCTGTAGACAGAAGGGCAGAAAAGGATTTTGACCTTGTCTCTAACATATTATCTTTGAAAGTGTTAGACTTTTGTGTGATTAATTATCATTTCTGGCAACCTAATATGCATGGAGGCAAAAAGAAAAAAAAGCACAAACTTGATCATGAAACATACTGCATAGCCTGAAAGGGCTTCCTGGTGAGGTTTTTTGAACTGTGCTTGTCAATAACATCCTTTGAAAAATAGACTAAATTAGCATTTTTGCACTTGTAAATCCTCCTGGTGTGTAGGGCTTGCATAAATTTTCTCTTAATTAAAACGCATGTTTTGCAGAAAAAAAAAATTCTCCATTCCTCTCTTTCTACCTCCCAGTAATGGAACAAGGGATTTTGTTTCTTACAGTCATCTTTGAAATTCTGCTCATCAGTATCTGATATTTGCTGCTACTTGAAATGATTTGATTTGCCTAGGAACCTCTAAGAGGCTGCTGATTCGTTTTACACATTAAATATCACTTTCTTTAGGGGCACCTGGGTGGCTCTGTCAGTTAGGCATCCAACTCTTGATTTTGGCTCAGATCATGATCTCAGGGTCGTGAGATAGAGCCCCGCATTGGGCTCTGTGCTGGGCGTGGAGCCTGCTTGCGATTCACTCTCTCCCTCTCCCCCTGCACCTCTGCCCCCTCTAAAAAGTAAATAAATATCACTTTCTATGGAGGTCTTCATTGGCCACTCAGTCTAAAGGAATGACCAACACTATTCCATCAACCAGTTTCTTTTTTCAGGTAGACTGAGGTGTAACTTACATATAGTAAACTTTTAGGTGTACATTTCTCTGAATTTTGACAAACTTATACAGTATGTAACCACCACCACTATAGTCTAGATGTAGAACATCCATCACCCCAGATACTATCATGTCCTTGTGTAGTCTATCTGATTCCTCCACCCTCAGCTCCTGAAAACCACTGATCTCTTCCAAAATAGCATATGAATGACATTATACAGTGTACAGTTGGTTAAGTCTGGCTTCTTTCAAATTCATGTTGTTGCATGTATCAGGAGCCCATTCCTTTTTATTGCTGAGTAGTGTTCCACTGCACGGGTATACCAGTTGGTTTATCCCTTCTTCAGTCAGTGGGCATTAGGGTTGTTTTTGGTTTGGGTGGTTATGAATAAAGTTGTCATCAACATTCACATAGGGTTTTGTATGGATGAATGTCTTCATTTTTCTTAGGTAAATATCATCCAGTATTATTTTCTTGAGAATTATTTTGTTCATTTATTTGCTTACTTGTTTATTATCTGTCTTCTACCACTAGAAATACAACCCCCCCCAAAATGGGAGGCTATCTCATTCAGTAGCATATTCTCTGATACTAAAACCATCCCTAACCTGTAGTAGAGGCTTGATAAGTGTTTATTGAATACATGGGTGGATGGAAACATGAAGGAAGGAGTAAAGAAATGAATGAATTCTGGTAGGTCCTACTGAGAGAACCTGGAAGGCTGGATTATGGTTTGTGAATCATGTTCATCTCTTTTGATGGTTAACAGAATGACTGCAGTAGAACAGTCATCCCAACTCTAGATGAAAAGACCTTATGCAGGTTTTATGGGAACTATTTGGAGGATGCTTTTTTTTTTTAAGATTTTATTTATTTTTGTGTGTGTGAGAGAGAGAGAGGGCATGAAAGAGAGAGAGAGCACAAGCAGGGGGGAGGGACAGAGGGAGAAGCAGACTCCCCGATGAGAGGGAGCCCGATGCAGGGCTCTATAGTCCTCTATAGAGGACCCTGGGATCGTGCCTGAGCCAAAGGCAGAGGCTTAATGACTGAGCCACCCAGGCGTCCTGGAGGATGCTTTTTAAGAAAAAACAAGTAAAATTATGAATGCAAAGTTAGGTAGAAATGTGGTTGTTTTAAAAGATTTAGAAAAATATTAGATTTAGAAATCACAATGTTAGAAATTTAAATAAGTTGATAAATTCTACAAACATCACAAAATCCAGAAAAATAACATAGTATCTATTAATTAATTGCCTGACACATGTCCATCACACTTGTTTTCTTAAATATTTTGGCTTCATCCTCATTTGTCTCCTCTTAAAATGACAATGGTTTGGTGATATCCTTTTCTATAGAGAAATTAGAAAGACGAGTCAGACTCGTGGCATGGTTGATTAAAATGGGCTTATTATTAAGGATTGGTTAGAAAAGTTTCTTTCAGCTCCGTAAGTCATTACTGGTTATGTCATATATGTTTAGGATGACTGTATAGTGTTTAAGATTATTTGAGAAAGCCACTATCAAATTTCTTTCCTATATGGGCTGTACAATTTCACAGTATTTAAAGTTTTGTGCCTTGAGTAATCTTAAATACTTGTTTAATTGACGTCCATTAACTTGTTTGCCATGGATGTCTTGGCATTATGAGTTTTAAGTTTTCCTCATCAATGTTAGTATTTTGTGGGTATGTGTAATTACATGAGCCACTTTACACAAATGTCTTTGCTGTTTGTAATTTGGCTACAGGTTTCTGTCCTATAAACATAGACACTCTGATAAATTTGACTTTGCTGATATATTTGGATTTAAATCTACCACGTTATTATTTGATTCTTACTGGTCTCACCAGTCTCATTATCCTTTCTCCCTTTCTTCTTGCCTTCTTTTAAATTAGTGAAATATTTTAATTATTCTACCCCTCCGCATGAGTTTAATTATATAAGCTCTTCTTAGTATTCTTTCAGGGGCTACCCTAGAGTTTACAACACGTATCCTTGACTTATTAGAGTTTGCTATAAATTAGTACTTTCCCACTTCCAGGACAATTCAAGGATTGCAATGCAAAGACACTTTATTTTAATACACTCCTGCCTTTTGTGGGGGGGGGGGGGGGAAGCTATTGTTATTTTATATTTTAATTCTCTTTGTATTTTAAAACCCACAACTCATTATGTTTATTGTTTTTACATACTTTACATTTACTCACATATTTACCTTCAGATTTAAATTTATTCCCATATTTACCTTTTCTGTTGTTCTCTATTTCTTCCTACAACTCTGACTTTACCTGAGATCATTTTGCTTCTGCCCAAAGAATGCCCTTCAGTGTTTCCCTGAGTGTAAATATAATGGGGATACATTTTCTGGTTTGGTGTGTATGAAAATGCCTTTATTTAATGTCATTTGGGGAGGAGATTTTCACTGGGCATAGAATTCTAGGCCAGCAGTTCTGATCTTTCACACTTTGACATTGCCATTTATTGTACTTGGACTTCCGCCATGATGACAGATGTCAGTTATGTTGGTGCTTCTTTAAAATTATTGATTTGTTGCTCTTTGAATGATTTTAAGATTTTTTTCTTTATCTTTGGTTTTCAGCAGCATTACTATGATGCACTTAGCTGTGGTTTTCTTTGTCTTTTTCCTGCTTGGATTCATAGCTTTTCTTAAATCTGTGGTTTGAAGATTTTAGCCAGTTTTCTCAAGTTCTCAACCATTACAACTTCAAATATTGCTTCTGTCCCATTCTCTTTTTTTATGCTGTCTACATATCAACAGAATACTACAGGTTAACTTTAAGCTTTTCGAGTTTTCTTCCTCCTTTGCTTGTTTTTGTTTTTACTGAGGCAGAAAATGTCATCCTAGGGTCAGGCCTCTGTTACTAGGAACTGTTTTAAACACAATCTCATTTCACCATGTCCCATAAATTTCTTACTCCCTTTACTGTGTTTTCCATTCTTCTTTTCTCACTGTACTTCACTCTAGCCATTTTCAGCTCATTAATCCTCTCTTTAGCTGTGTCTAGTCTTTCCATCTGGTTCCATCTTGTCATCTAAGTTCTTGAATTAGTCCCAATATATTTTAAAATCCCTCTCTGGTAACTCTAACATGTGGAACCTCTCTAAGCCGGTTTCTATTATAGATTTTCTCTCTTGTTTTTTGGCCATTTTGTTTGGTATATGAGGCAATTTTGTTTGACTACCCAATTTTGTATATGAAGAACTGTAAATAATTCGAGGTTCTGCATGTTATTATCTTCCAGAAAAGATTCACTTTTGCTTCTTGCAGATAATTAGGAGGTGGCAGTATATCTGACCCGATCAGGGACTGAGCAGATTGGAGGCTGGGATTGGGTCTTTCCAAGAATTAGTTCACCCCTGCTGCTAGGGTGTCCCCCTTTTGGGAATCCAAACTGAAAGCCTGGGGTGTTTACCTGGCCTCCTCTCCTTGGTGGGCCTTGAACTCCATTTATTGTCCTCCCTCCTCCTAAAACTGCTAGAAGCTCTGCTCAGCTTTATTTCTCTGTTGCTGTTTGAAACTTGGTAAGTGCCGTAAGGTGAAAATGGTACTGAATGACAGCTTCATCTCCTTATGCTTCCTTCTCTCCAGGATTTTGGCTCCTCAGATCCTCACTGCCTTGGTATTTCTCTGACGCTTTCCAAGAGATTTTCTAACTTTTCATTTTAGGGGAGTTACTCAGCAACAAGCTGGTTTGCCGTTATCAGAAGTGGAAAACAGAACTCCCTCATCGGACCTGTGGGATCAGCATGCACAGCCTCACATTATCTCCGCAGGTTAGATTCAGAGAAGTGAGTAAGTCAGGAGTCTCAGCTGAGGCCTGCAGCAGTGGACACTGCCAAGTACTGTAGGTACATCAAAGCCTCTGGGATCTTTCAGCTAAGCCAGGGCTCTTAGCCCCAGTAAGTAAGAGCTGGAGCCAACATTTAGTTATGCAGGAGTTGAGAACAGCTGAAATTCCACAGGAAGGAAAGAGCCAAAATGTTCCTGAGGTACATTTCTTTAAACTTCACTTCTTTATTACTTTTCTTTTTTTGTATTGTACTCAGACCAGTTAGCCAGTGGGAATAGCTAAAGGTACCCAGGAAAGAAGCGGGAAGAAAATGCGAAGTGCAGCACATAAAGACATTTATTTCCAGTGTGAGAAGAACTTATTGTAACAATAATAATATGTCCATGTGACTCACTTATTTCTTTATGCTGTCTACATATAAATAGAATGACTACAAGTCAACTTCAAGCTTTTCAAGGTTTCTTTTTTTCCCTTTGGTGGTATTTTTTGTTTCTTTTGTTTTGTTTTATTATCAGGCACTTTCATACCGGGCTTGGGCCTCTGAGAAATACGTTAAACACAATTAAAAAACAATACAAAATTATGTAAAAACAAAATTACAGTAGTTTCTCCATGAGAGCATATGGGAAATGCTTATTTCTCTTTAAATAAATGGCAATCAAAACAGACTTTTTAAGAATTTCATTATTATCTATTCTTTTCCCCTTCTACTTTATTTTTTTTAAAGATTTATTTATTGGGTCACCTGGGTGGCTCAGTTGTTAAGCCTCTGCCGTTGGCTCAGGGCATGATCCCAGGGTATTGGGATCGAGGCCCACATCGGGCTCCCTGCTCCACGGGAAGCCTGCTTCTCCCTCTCCCGCTCCCCCTGCTTGTGTTCCCTCTCTCGCTGTGTCTCTCTCTGTCAAATAAAATCTTAAAAAAAAAAAGCCATCAGAGATGACATTTAAAAAAAATAAATAAAAATAAAGATTGATTTATTTATTGGAGAGACAGCGCACATGCATGTGCACGTGTGCACGAGTGGGGAGAGAGGCAGAGGGAGAGGGAGAGAAGCAGCCTCCCCACTGAGCACGGAGCCCGACGTGGGACTCGATCTCATGACCCTGAGATCATGACCTGAGCCAAAATCACGAGTAGGACGCTCAACTGACTGAGCCACCCAGGCGCCCCTCCCCTTCTACTTTGAATGATCGGAAACACCACAGAAGAACAGAAAAATCAGAATTTGGCATCTTTTCTTTCCTAGGTTGTCAGCAGAGGTGAAACTGAAGGTTAAAATGATGGTTTGAGGGAAATATGCACTACGGGATGAAGATCAGTATAGTAAATATTTAGTTTGAAGTATTCTTTACTGGTGCTTTAAAAAGGCCTGAGACTGAAGAGCTATAGTCAAATATAACTATCTAGGGGACCCAGAGACCTAGGTTCTAGTCTTGGTTCTCAGCTAACCAACTGTGGGACCTCTGGCCACTACTTTCCTCTTCTGTAATGTGAAGGGAATGGGCCTTGATGACTCCCAAGCTGTATATTCCATAATTATATAGGAAACAGGTTTAGCATTAAACATGTACTCATATGTCTGCACCATGGTAAAAGCACCTCATAGACTGACCCAGCACCGTCTGTTCTAAGAGCGCCTCACAAAGGGGAATGTAATATGTTAAGCATCATTCTGTTGTTCTTTCAGGGCCTTACCTGGGCCTAGCTTGCTTCCCCAACCAGATTTTTAAGTCCTTCGTGGTCAGGGACTTTTATATCCATAATGCCAAGCAGAGCCTGAGATACTAAATTAGTCCTTACCTGTGCCGATAAATTGACTAAGCATCCTGGACAATGAGTGTTTCGCACTGGAAGACCAACAGCAAAGCTCAGTGGCCTATTGTCTTCATTATCACAAATTACTAAGCCTAACAGGCAGAGCTCTGTGTAAAATGGAAGACAGACTCTCTCCTCCATTAAAGAAGGAACCAACAATTTTGGTATGAACAGGCCGAGAACAACAGAAATGCTAGCCATGTTCACACATTCAGTGCACTTAGGCTGGGGGCCAGTAAACATTTTTTTCAAGGGCCCTATAATAAATATTCTCAGCTTTGTGGGCCGTAAGGTCTCTGTTGCAACCCCTCAACACTACCATTATGGCATGAAAGCAGCCATAGATATCATGGAAGAAAATGGGCATAGCTCTGTTGCAGTGAAACCTTATTTACTGACCCTGAAATCTGAATTTCATGTACTTTTCACATGTCACAGAATGTGATTCTTCTTTTGACTGTTTTCTCCAACCATTTAAAATGCAAAAACTAGGGGCGCCTGGGTGGCTCAGATGGTTAAATGTCTGCCTTCGGCTCAGGTCGTGATCCCAGGGTCCTGGGATCGAGCCCCACACTGGGCTCCTGGCTCAGCAGGGAGTCTGCTTCTCCCTCTCCCTCTGCCTCTCCCCCCGCTCATGCTCTCTCTCTCTCTCTCTGTATCTCTGTGTGTCAAATGAATAAATAAAATCTTAAAAAAAAACAAACTCTAAAATGCAAAAACTATTCTTAGCTCATGGGCCATATGGAAACAGGCAGAGGGTCAGATTTGACCAGTAGATCCTTAGTTTGCTGTGCCTGATATAAAAGTGTGGGCATGCCTGCTGACGCAGGCATTTAGTAGTGAGTCTTCACTATATCTTTGCTGCGTACAGTTGACACAATATTACATTAGTTTCAGGTGTACAGCTTAGTGGTTTGAAGTTCATCACCAGTGCAGCTACCATCCGTCCCGTTACATCACTATTATAATATCAAAGTAGAACCTTGGGGAATCCATGACCCCTGTCCAGTTAGCCAGGACGGACTTCCTAGGGGATATAATAAAAACAATACAATACAAATCAAGACACCTGTGTGGTGCTTTAAAGTATGGGGTACTGTCATGTCATGCACATTTGCTTTCGAATAAAAAAATTGAGAGTCGAACCCCAACGTCTTTAAGATATGTGTCTTTTCCAGTGTGCCCTGGGTCCACTGTGATACTAACAGTTGTTTAAATGAAGAAAAGGAGAGCGTTTTAACTCCCAGGCTTACCCAGATTCCAGCTCACATGGGTGGTGGGCATAGGGGGGCTGGGGGCGGAGGCTTCCCGTTGCTCACGGGAGAAGTGAAGATGTGACACAACGTCCTCCAGATGGTTTCACCATCATGCACTGTGCTGGCCTCCTGTAAGTTCTTCTCATGTAAGCCAGGTCCTTTAAAATTGCAAAAAAAGGGGAACTGTGCGCAGGGAGAATCATTTCCTCTGTACCTCCAGGGATTCGTCTGGGCTTGAAATGGTTAGAGAAATAGGAAGTGTTTGGGCCATGGGAAATGTCTTGGGAAAAGGCTGTTAGCACTTTTATTCTAAAATTTTTAACTGAAAAAAGTCATTCAAATGCACTGTCTAGACCACCTTCCTTGATGATAGCTTTAGCTGACTCAAAGCAAACTTTTTCAGTTGGTTCTTAATTAAGATGCCCTCAAAGTTGCCTGGTGACAAACTTATAAACTTTTCTTCCCTCCCCCCCATCCTTCCTTTTTTCCTAAGTGTATTGTGGTGAAACATACATAACATAAAATTGACTATTTTAATCATTTTGAAGCACTCAGTTCTATGGCATTCTATGGTACATTCACATGGTTGTACAACCATCACCACCATCCGCCCCCAGAACTGTTTTCATCTTCCCAACCTGAAACTCCCTACCTATTAAACAGTAACTGTCCTTTCTTTCTTTCACTGTACTGTCTTCTCTTTGCCTCTTTCTTTTATTGTTAATTTTTGGAGGTCACATTTAGTGGAGCACTACTCATAGTGAGGACAAATTCAAAAGCACTGAATTTGAAATGATGTCTGAGTTTGAGCCCTGGTTCTTCTCATTGTCAACTGTGTGACTTTGGGCAAACCACTCTATAGGTCTCAGTTTTCGATCTATAAAATGGAGATAAGGGTATTTACTTTTAATATGTCATAGGACTACTATAATTTTTGTAACAATGAAATGAGACAATGTATTGACTTCTTTATAAAATGATAGAATGCCTAGTCAAAAGAGTGTTTGTTATTAGCATGAGTGTTATTTATGTTCATAAGGGAGCTGAGAGGATGTTGAAATCTCAACCAGGTGTTGTTCAGGGGACAATCATTTCTTTTCATGGACTGCAATAGCCTTTTATTTAAATCGTGCTTCCTAGTTCTCAAAGTGCTTTTGAAACACCTCATTTAGCACCTCCTTATAGCAAGTAAGGTTGATATCATTAGTTTCATTTCACAGATGAAGGAAATGGAGATCTGAAAGTCTCATGGTTTAAGATCTGGACCCAGGACCTCTGTTCAACTCCGAGCTCTGCCACTTGCTGGCTGTGTGAGCTCGGGTGACCTGGTTCACCTCCTTGTGCCTCAGATTCTTCATCTGTAAGAAGAGGATGATCACAGTAGTACCTACTTCCTTGCATCATTATCAGGGATTCAAAAAGTTAATCCTTAAAAAGTGTTAGGAGCTGTACCAGGCACATAGTCTCATATATAAGTTTTTGTTGAATAAATAGTATAAAATAAAATAAAAGGAAACAGGGACAGCATGCTTTTGTAAAAAGAGCAAATTATGGAAGTGGGTGTAGCACACAGGGCTCCCGGTCTCCCTTCAGTCCTTCCCTCTCACTGTCTTGGGCTCCTTCACCACGCTAACACTGCCGGGATCAACCTTCTGGGCCAGGGGACCCAATAAGCTACAAAGTTGGGTCAACATTTCCCCCTGTATGAAGCCTCTCATAAAAGGTTATTTAAATATAGTGCTGTTAAATTTTTGTAATTAGATACAGTGACTCATATGCCATGATGGTATTTTTGAGCTTTAATAATTCCTATTTTGAGAAAAAAAAGATAATTTGATTGAGATAATTTAGAAATTCTATTTTAATCCCCAATAATTCGAAATATATTCAAAAACTAACATTGTCTCTGATATTTCATTTTCTGCATGTGTTTGATAAACTGATGGGACCGGGAGAAGAATTTACATAGTGGTTGCTATTGGTGGCCCACCCATATCCCTCACACTCCCTAGAGGTCCCTTACAGACCTGGGCTTGCTGCTTTTTTCTGACCGAGAGCGATACCTGGCCATGGGAAGGTTTGAGGCAGGTGGGAGTGCTCCAGAATTAACAGTGGAGGACCACTCTCAACCAAAGAGGGATGGCAGTCCACGGGAAACACCTCAGCCTCCTCACGCTTTGGTGGCACAGTTCTGGAATGTGCTCCAGTTGCCCAGAATGGCACACTTCCTTGGCTTCCATTCCCTCCCTGTCCCACCTCCCCACTCCCTCCCTGTGCTTCCTGGGATCCCCCCTCGAACAAACTACCTGCACCTAAATCCTTGTCTCGGGGTCTGTTTGGCAGTGAATGACAATTCATGAAGATAATTTATTACCCTGAGTCTATTCTACCTTCCACCCTAGAGCACGGGTGATTTTTCTCCGTCTTTGTGATTCTTCCCTATTCTCTATCTTCTATGTTACTCGGTCGAGCAAATGCAAATGCAGGCCATGTCTAACTACAACTCGCAAGTGGGATTTATAAACGTGCTTCAAACTTTTGGGCTCATAAATTGCTGAAACAGTCTAACAAGTTATAAATATATGTTCTTCCCTCCATAACATTTTTTGAGGAATGGCCTACGAACAGCTTGTGGCAGGATATGTGCGCGACGACTGAAATGGAACCGGGTGACTGCTCTCCTTTGTCATTGGAGACATACCCACCGGCAACTGTAATATTTCATCCTGCTTATACCCCTTCTGACAAATTCCTTTACAGGACTAGCACTGAGCTTTGGAATTAGGTCATCCTGCTGAAACCCGTTTGGGGCCCAAGCATCAATATTTGCCCAACTCTTTCCACCAGGGCACCATGAGATGTCCAACAATTGTTTGCACTCTCTTTCCATTTTATACCTCAGCCTCTGCATCCCTCGTAGCCTAGAAACAGTACCTACACTTCTGAACCTTCTTCAGGTCAGCACCCCTTTCTCTAGCCCTGTGCCAGCCTCTGGATTTTAGACCTTCCCTGACGCCATTTTCAGCTTGGCTCCCAATGTCTCATTCAGATGGCCTCTTGCCCTGCAGCCTCTGACTTTACTAAAGAGCTCAGACCTCCCTCTAGGCCCAGGCCACAGGGAACTTCAGGGTGTGTATATGGCAGTGAAAGATGCAGGAGATTCAGTATAACAGACTCAAGGAAGGAAGGAATTTTGTGTCTGCTTAGAACCACTGTGTTTTCATCATGGATAGAGCAGGTGGGGAACAGACATTCTAATAAATTTTTTGTGTTTCTCCCTTAATTTCAATACCAGCAAAATGGGGCAGATTTTGCCACCCCAACATGTGCCTCTGGCATAAGGATGACTTTAGGCTGATTATTTTTTAAGAAACAGCAGACATAGGACAGGCTCCGAAAATCCTAATCAAAGTTACCCTTTTGTAAGAGACACTGACATTTATAAGGGAAATCTCCATCTGTGAGGACTGCAAAGTGGGGTTCATGCCCGCCAGGAGAGGTGCAACCTGATCTAACAGGTAAGGGAGGAAAGTGTCAAAACTTCTATTTATATTGATTTTTATTTAAAAATAAAGATGAATTAAACGTTAGTAATATATAGTGGTTTGAACTGAGGCTCACTCTCTACCTGAGTCCACATCAGATGATCCCTTATCATGTGCAGCTCAGGCGGCAGGACTACAAGGGCCCGACATACAGAAGGCTCAACCATGGCACCTCATTCTTCCCTGCACCTTCAGGTTTTGGAGAGGCTTCAAATGGATATGTGGCTTTAAAATATTCCTGCAAAACAAAACCCCACAGATTGTCAATGATACTAAAATTGCAAGCCCAAGAGAACAATATGAATATAACAAAGAAGACAGTTCCCTCATTCCTGGTACAGGCACTAATCAGATAAGACACATTCAATCACATTAGAATTACAATAAAGTTTTTCTGATGACAAACAGGTTGACAGTTAATAAAAGAGAATAAACTATATAACACATTATTATTTTTTTTTTATATAAGTAGGCTCCACGCCCAGCATGGAGCCCAGTGTGGGGCTTGAACTTGCAACCCTGAGATCAAGACCTGAGCTGAGCCAACCAGGTGCCCCTAACACATTATTTTGAATTTGTTATTTTACTGTTAGTTTATCTCTTTTTTTAGTTTATCTTTTGAAAATTCTATATTTTAGCATGTTCTCTCCCTTGCTTGTGAACTTCTGTATAATACCCACCCACACTCAACAATGAACATTTCCTAGACTTTGTTCTTGCTCTACAGTGCGTGTGTGGGTGGGTGGGCGGGTGGGTGTACACACACATTTGTTTGCTTGTTTTGTTTTATTTTGTTGAACTCTGCAAAGTAAGGTGCAAATATCCTGAGTATTTCAGTGTGTATGCCCTAAGAACATGGACACTCTTCTGTAGAACCCCAATACCATTATCACACCTAATGAAATTAACAATAATTCCTTAATACCATCTGATATGTAATCACATTTCCCCCATTTTCAAAAAAAAAAAAAGGTAATTCATTACTTTAGAAAAAAAAAATCCAGGATCAAATTAAGGCATATGCATTGCATTTGGTTGTTATATTTCTCTTTTTCCCAGTCCTATTGAGATACAAGTGACATAACATTGTATAAGTTTAAGATGCATAACATAATGATTTTCTGTATGTACATATTGTGAAAAGGGTTGTTATATCTCTTTTATCTCCTTTAAGGTGTTAACAGTAGCTCCCCTATATTCTTCTAAAAAAACGATGTTGACTGTTTTGATGAATCTAAGCGAGTTATCTTGTAGAATGTGCCAGAATTGGATTTGTCTGATTGTTTCCTCATATACAGATTCAGGTTAAAAATTTTGGGCAAGATGACTGCATAGGCAAGGTTGTGTTCTTCCCATTGCATTTTATCAGGAGGCACATGATCTCAGATGGTCCCATTATTGGTGATGTTAAATTTAATCTGGGCCAAATTATGAATTTCATGGGCCCTTGGCACTTTTACCTTCATGAGACCCTTTCTCCATAAAAAAAATGTTGAGAATTATATTTTATAATTATATCAGCATAAAGATAAATATAATCCAAGATGGATTATATTCATTTTTTTCTTCTCATTTTAAAAGAAATTGAGGCACTTTTCAAAACCCCTAAAAGTATCGTGGGCCATAGGCCTTGTGCCTACTCTAACTAGTAGAGAAGTTCACCCTGGATTTGACCACCTGGTTAAAGGAGTGACTTCTGGACCTCCCCAACATAAAGGTACATTTTCCTCTTTGCAATTAGATAGTAGTCTATGGGGAGACTCTTTGAGACTATGTGAATATCCTGTTCCCCTAAAACCTCTCCCTCAGTGGTTTTATCATTTTTGCCGGAATCACTGATTACACAGAAGACTGCAGTTATTATCTCCTGTGGAGGGATGAGAATACTGAAGTGCAGAGTCCATGATTTGTCCAAGACCATAAGTCTACTTGGTAGATTCACCATTAGGAACCAGATCTCTGCTCCCAAGTCCACATTAGAGGCCAGAGAAAACCAGAGTATATCAAGGAGTGAAAAAGAGCATTGGAGTTATTCAGCCTGGAGAGAACAGAAAAGGAGAACTGTAATCTGTTACATACTTAAAGATAATGGTTGGATGCGCACCAAGGACCAGCAAGTTCTCCATTGGCAGAGTAATAGCTCAAAGGGAGATAAGATGCCATTGCTCTGGATTATAGTCATTTTACAAGTCAGCTAATAATCGCCTCACATTTCTTCAGAAAAGTTCCTGGTGTTATTCTCAGGAGAAAATAAAGCTGATGTTTAATAGCCTTGTCAAATCTGATTAGGTGTTAGGATTCTAATTTAAATGCTGGCAATGTGCCAATTACCTAGAGACCATTTAATTCCTTTAAGTTTTCTCTTCACCTCAGTCCACTCTCGGTAGTATGCATCAGGAGATTTTAAAATATTGTTGTTCAACAATTCCTACAGACTTCAGTAGGTAATTATGGACAAATGAAGGCTGAAATGCTGCGTTCTTAAAAATAAATACACTGCCCATATTTGAATAAAAGACATACTCTTCTGTGGGCAAAGGTTTCCAACCCTGGGTGTGGGAGTCCGGTACTGCTACTTGCCAAAAAATCTCTTTGAGACATTAATCTTATTACACAGAATGTTTCTCACCTTTCCAATGTTTGCATAAGAAAAATGAAGCACAGATGTTTTTAGGAGTGGGAAGCAATTGTCTTGAGCCCCATAGTATCAGAGGAGTGAATTTGTCAGTCTATGGAAGAATGATTCTTACTAAATATGTAAAAGTGTATCTACTCTCATTTTTGAGAAGTCAGGAACAAGAGACACAGCTGCAAGTCACACATTATTAATTAATTAGAAAGTATGCACTGAGCCTCTACTTTGAAGTAAGTGGTATGCAGAACAAGGGACCTGGAGCATTTTTAGTGATACAGAAAGAAGAGAAGAGGAACAGATGTAAGCTTCTAAGCTCGGGACATTTATTCTAATAAATAGGTAGAAAAGACATACCCATGGAAAGCTAGCAAACAATTCAAGATGGTGCATAGTAAATATAAAATGAAAAAACATTGATAATCCTATCATAAAATTAGACAGTTTAGGAGAAAGAACAGGAATTATGGAGGCCTAGATTGAGCAGCAAAAGCTTCATCAATATGGTGCTTATCAACTGGAATTTGGAAGGATAGGATTCAGATGAATGGAGACTGGGACTGGGCAGAAAGAAAGGAGGAAGGCAGGAAAGTAATGGAGAATTTAGGAACAGACCATAGACTAGTTTATCTCTTGGGTACAATTAAAATTGATCATTCATTCTTTCACAGGGCAGCAAGTAGGGGATGATGTATGAAAAATGATGCTGGAAACATCTGATGATAACTTTAAATGTCCATCATGTCTAACTGTTCTAGATAAGGCTCTTTTGCTGACAAAGAACAGAAGCCACTCAAACTAACTCAAGTGAAAAGGAAATAGGAGAATTGTAAGACTAACAGGAGACCTCTTGTACATTCAAAAGCAGTTCATGGGCCAGGAACAAAGGACCCTCCATTTGACTTAGGGCCACATCATCTCAGCTTTTTTTTTTTTTTTTTCTTTTCCCTTTTCTTGGGGGGGGGGAGGGGCAGAGGGAGAGAGAGAGTCTCAAGCAGACTACATGCTGAGCACAGAGCCCAACACAGGACTCAATCTCACAACCCTGAGATCACGACCTGAGCCGAAACCAAGAGTCAGATGCTCAACTGACTATGCCACCCAGGCGCCCCTTGGGAGAGAGAGAATCTTAAGCAGATTCCACACTCAGTGAGGAGCCTGACTCGGGGCTCAATCTCACAACTCTGAGATCGTGACCTGAGCTGAAATCAAGAGTTGGACGCTTAACCGACTGAGCCACTCAGGCGCCCCATCAGCTTCCTTTATGTCTGCCTTATTCTTTCTCTTTCTCTCAGTCTACCTCCTCTGCTTATTTATCTTGCACATGGTTAAAATATGCCAATCCCATTTTTTTTAAAGATTTTATTTATTTGACAGAGAGAGACACAGCGAGCGAGGGAACACAAGTGAGGGAGAGGGAGAAGCAGGCTTCCCGCTGAGCAGGGAGCCCAATGTGGGGCTCGATCCAGGACCCCGGGATCATGACCTGAGCCAAAGGCAGACGCTTAATGACTGAGCCACCCAGGCGCCCCCCCCAATCCCTTTCTTGACATCAAAATCTTTTACTTCCAGCATCTGTTATTGACTAACTACATCCTCTCATTTTTTCAGTTTAAATGCTTAAGAGAAAGAGAGGCTCTACTATTTAGTAGTTGGTCAGGCAGTTCACTGGCTGGTTTAGATTAAGTATCCACCCCAGTCCAACTAGCCATCACTCCTAAATAAGAACTCCCCCCCCAAAACAAACAAACAAACAACTCCCCCCACCGCCCCCACCAGAGGTGTCTCCCTGCATTGGGAGCTCTAGGGAGAGCTATCTAAACCAGAAGAAGAAATAGACTGACATGTCCCATGCTCTATAGAACCATTAGACTTCCAGGGACCATTTGGTGTGTTCCATACACATTTGGGAAACTTCTGGTCTGTTTCTCTGCTTCTAAGAAGGATTTCCCCAGAGCTTTTATCCTGAAAGGAGTTGGTCCTCAATCGAATGCTGACTCCACCACTTTTTTTTTTTTTAAGATTTTATTTATTTATTTAACAGAGAGAGGCACAACGAGAGAGGGAACACAAGCAGGGGGAGTGGGAGAGGGAGAAGCAGGCTTCCCCACAGAGGCGGAAGCCCGATGTGGGGCTTGATCCCAGGACCCTGGGATCATGACCTGAGCCGAAGGCAGACGCTTAACGACCGAGCCACCCAGGCGCCCCGACTCTACCACTTCTGAAAGTAAGCTTCAGTTTGTCACCTGTAGAATGAGGATAATAGCACCCATCTGTCGTCTGGACATAAATGAGATAATGCAGATGCTATCCTCTGCTTGGCACAAAGCAGGAACTTAGTAAATGGGATTTCTTTAATTACTTTTGATATTTTATGAATATTCAATAACAGAAAATTATTTGCAGTGCATTTTTACTTATTTTTTAATTACACAAGTGATATATGAATGTACCTGAATATTTAAAAGCAATTCCTAGACATTATATTAATTCAGTGTAAATATATTCATGGTAAATATTTTAGGGTGTTTTTAATAAATAAAGTCTTTTTAAAAACACAGAACCACAATACCTAGTATATTAAAAATAATTTCTTAATATCACCAGTACTAAATCTATATTCGATTTTCCTTGATAGTCTCAAAAACAACTTTTTATGGTTGTTTGTTTTGAATCAAAATCCAAAATTGCACTTAATATGTATTACACATCCCAGTAGGTCTATAACCATTCTCCTTCCTTTTTAAAAAATTTTTTTTCTCCTTTTCTATGCCATGTATTTGTTGGGAAAAAAATGGAGTCATTCCTGTAGAATTTTCCAATTTGGGATTTGACTGCATCTTCATCATTTAGCAGATTCTTTTATCCCTACGTTTTCTGAAAACTGCTACATAGATATAGAGGCTTATTTAGATTCAAATTGTTTTTCTGGCAAAACTAGAAAACTGTAATGTTTTTATACTATCTTTTATGTTTAAAAGTTGTGAATTTGAAATAGCAGCTCAACAGTTCCCATGGCATTTTGCACTTAGCAGTACAAGATTCCCAAGAGAAAAGGAGGTAAGCCATTCACTCTGGTTTCTGCCTCATGCAGAAATGAGTCACTCCTGCAGGAGTGAATCACCTTCACTTGGAGAATTAATGGTACTTATGACTGCTGTCTGCCAGAAAATGCAGATGGAAGTCATAATTACTACTTTATCTGTAATTGATTTATCAGAGATAGCTTTAGTCATATATATCTTTGGCTGAAGATGTTCACGTACCTTTAATTAAAGATATAAATTCCTTGCCTACATTCTAAACTAGGAACAAAAATGTTTGAGATGACTAGTGAGTAGAGAAAGTGCCAGAAGAAAATAAAACATCCTTTGAAATTTTTATGTTTTTCTGTAATGGTTTAAAATGAATCAATATAATCTATGGATGGAAAAAGCAAACTGAGGTACACTGAAGCAGGACTATAGTATTGTTCTGGAGTGCTGGGGATGCCCATTAAATAAGAGCCCTCTCTTCTCTACCTGTGTTAGGAACAGAGAGCTAGATAAAGAAATCGAGAACAATAAAAATAATTGCTTCTATGCCTGATAAAGCTATTTGGAGAAGTGACTTGGGTCCACAGCAATAATGAACTTGCAAACACCTGATTTCCTACATTACATGTCCCATTCCCCTAGTCAGGGACAACCATAGGCCTCTCTGAGCCCAGCGTACATGCCAGGTTCTTTTTCTCAAACTCACCTCTTAATAACTCACTCCCCTTTCCCTGGAGGGAGGCAGAAAGTGAATGAGGAATCAGGGTACAGCAAAGAGTGGTAACTCAATGGAAGTTTAATCAACATGGAAGCAAGTGGAAACAAGTGTTCCCCCATCACTGAAGTCCATCATATAAAAGAGTATCAGTGGTAGAACCAGTTTTAACACAGCATTTTCAGCAATGAACACCCTCACATTTAGCTGGTCCCAACACACATCAACTTCCCCACTATTGCAGCTCATGTTCGACTGAACAAATATTTGTGGAATGTGTGCAGATCACAGTGCTGGCAGATGCCAAGATGGAAGACACTCTTTGCCCACCAGAGGCTCATCCTCTAGTGGGTTCTCAGAGAAGTGCACACAAAACTGGTGTGCACCCCACTGTGCTAGGTGTTGTACGGGGAGTTGTGGCAGACGTTGAGATGCTCTGCTCAGACCTCCCTTGAAGAAAAGATTCACTATCCAGCTGCAGGAACTGTGGTGAGCTGACAGCCTCCAGTTGTTGGTTCCTTCAGAGTTCACTTCCGCTTTCAAGCTATGGTCAATGCTCTTCTTGGACAGTTCCTCAGTTCCTGCCCAGTGACTAAACCAGATAGTAACTAAGGTCACACTCTTTTTGGGTGGCCCCAGCCCATGACTAGCAAAGTGGTGATACAAGGGCCTGGCCATTTCCATCCAAGACAGGACTCCTCCGCTGGGCAATCTCTGTTACCAAGCTCCCCATTAGGCTGGCATAGGGTGACCAGCTGTCCTGGTTTGCTGGGACTGAGAGATTTCCCAGGATGTAGGACTTTCAGTGCTAAAATTGGGCAATTTCCAGACAAATTAGGATGGCTGGTCACTTTCACTAGTGTAGACCTTGTCAGGTCTGCCTCAGGGTCTGACAGCTCCCTTCCATCCAATCTTGCATCCTTCCCTTTGCCTTTCACAAGTATTACTCCCCAATAAACTCTTTGTCCTCCTGGTTTCATCTCACTGTCTGCTTCCCAGAGCATCCAAGACAGGGGCCCATATAGCACAGAACCCAGGAGGGACCTGAATACTGCAAGAGATGAGACTGAAAGAGAGAAGGAGGGCAGGGGAAGATTAATTTGACAATTATGGGGATGCTCCTGGTATAACTTTTTCAGTGGGCTATTTGTCCTGCACCCTTTGGAAAAGCAAAGAGGCAAACGTAAATACTCAGACTTCAGGCTCCCTAAAAGGCATCTGAATACTCAAAACGAAGGCTTTGCCAAAACAAACAAATAAACGAACCTAACCTTCTTGTCCCTGTGTCCTTCTTTAGTTTTTTTAGAAGATTTATTTATTTTAGAGAGTGAGAGAGAGAAAGAGTGCAAGTGGGGGAAGGGGCAGAGGGAGAGGGAGAGAGAATCTCAAGCAGACACTGCCCGCGCTGAGTGTGGAAACTGACTCGGGGCTCGATCCCAAGACCCTGAGATCATGAGCTGAGTCGAAACCAAGGGTCAAACGCTTAACCCACTGAGCCACCCAGGTGCCCCCCCTGCCGTGTCCTTCTTTAAACATGCCTGTTACTAATTTCTATGATTTAAGAAGAAAAATGAATGGAGCTTCAGCTTTTCTGCAAAGTATTCTTAAACTCAGGAGAAATTGTGGGTGAAGAAATGGGAACACATCCTCCAGAGCCAGGACTAGGATAAGGAGAGCAAGGCACTCAGGTATAACATTTAGGGAGGCCCTCATTGTCATGGTGGTGTGAGTACAGAGTCTGCACCTGCATGAACCTGAGAGTGAGCACCTCCTTAAATACTGCACCCAGCTGCCTGGCTTGCCTCACCCTAGTCCCAGCCCTGGCATCCATAATAATATTAGGCAGTTTACACACAACATTGGCTCTTTCCTGCCCCAGGTACAAAGCCATCGTCCGGCCAATGGATATCCAGGCCTCCCACGCTCTGATGAAGATCTGCCTCAAAGCTGCATTGATCTGGATTATCTCCATGCTTTTGGCCATCCCGGAGGCTGTGTTTTCTGATCTACATCCCTTCCATGAGGAAAGCACCAACCAGACCTTCATTAGCTGTGCCCCATACCCACACTCTAATGAGCTGCACCCCAAAATTCACTCCATGGCTTCCTTCCTGGTCTTCTACATCATCCCACTGTCGATTATCTCTGTCTACTACTACTTCATTGCTAGAAATCTGATCCAGAGTGCTTACAATCTGCCTGTGGAAGGGAATATACATGTCAAGAAGCAGGTGGGTGCTTAGGATTGATTCATTTCCTCTTTAGGGCTTGGCTCTCTTTTGCACGCCACTGGCAAGTACATTATTTAGGTGGTCACGTCACCTGATTCTGCAATTAGAGGAGGTGGGTGATGGTAAATGGAAACTCCTAACCACAGAAGCCCAGGAATTCAGGTGTTCTTTATAATCTTGTTCTCTTACTAAAGACCTAAGCTAGGGAGGTGTTGAGAATCTGGAAGATTTGAAGGATGGGTTTCTTTTTGAGAACTATCTGAAAAAGTATTGTTGACAAAATAAAATATTGAGACTCATAGGGATGTGACGTCTTTAAACTCCAGTCACACTGTTTGGATAGGAAAAGAGTTACCACATGGGCACAAAGCAGAGGGAGCAGGAAAATAAGGCTGGTTGAAGAAACAGAAGTAGTTTGATTAAGACAGGCTCACACTGATTTGGGTTCAAATCTAAACTTAATGACTAACTCACTCTCTCTGAGCCTCAGTTCTGTTACCCATGATATAGGGTGATAACCCCACTATTATAAGGCCGTGTGACGATTAAAAGACAGAGCACATGTGTGACCTAGAATGCCCAGAATGCAGAATGCCCTCCGTATGTGTTAGACTCCCTCCGCCATCCCCCATAACGCTGCATAATTTCAAACTTCAGGTATGAATAGCAGAAACCAGGGGCTCCAGCTTTCTCCTCTTTGTCGGTGCTTGCTTTCTAGTCCAAATGTAGATCATGTGGGATTTATGATGGAAAAAGCAGAAAGACTCCCCATCCGTTTAAATGTACAGCTGACTCAGTTGGCGGCTTCACCCTTTAAAGTTCCTTTTTTTTTTTTTTTTGCCTCAATTACGAGGAGAGCATAGCAGTTCTCAGTGAAACGGTCTCCATATTTGAAAGACCTCTCAATAGCGAACATCCGTTGTACCTCAGATTCTTTAATAAGAAAGATGGTTCCCCTTTGCAGAAGTAGCAGAGGGTGTTGGGAGCAAAAGGAGACGCTCAGCCCACTTTGTCTAAGGACCTTCCTGTAGAGTATAGCCCAGAAATAACTTGAGATTAAAAAATAATAATAATAGGAAGTTATTTTGGCTTGGCCAATGAGAAAGAACAAAGCTGGCTGCTTTTTTTGAGCATCAGAGGAAATAAGAAATGATTAACTGTGGAGCCAAGAAAGATGTGAAGTCATAGGGCTGATAAACCGCACCAGTGTTCTCCTGAGGAAAAAGAGGTCACTTACTAAAATTTCATTGTGCAAGCCATTCAAGCATGTAATCAACTTTGTTTAAAGATCTGTTCTCAGTGGCATGTTCTAACTATATTCTACTTCATGGATTTCTGCTTCTTGGCTTTTCCATTTCTGTGTTTCTGACCGTCCCCCCTTTTTTCCATCTGTTTCTGTTGCTTTCCTCTCGTTTTATCGGATTTTCTCTTGTCTTTTTTCTCCCGTTGAACTCTTTTTCTGTGGCTTTGTGAGCTCATCTATTTCCCCAATTCTTTTTCCTTGTTTTTTTTTTCTCTGTCTGAATCTTTGTCTCTCTGCATTCATCCCACACCGTCCCTTGGTCCCTCTGTCTCCGCGTGTGTGACTCTCTCGTTAGATTGAATCCCGGAAGCGCCTTGCCAAGACAGTGCTGGTGTTCGTGGGCCTCTTTGCCTTCTGCTGGCTCCCCAACCACATCATCTACCTGTACCGCTCCTACCACTACTCTGAGGTGGACACCTCCATGCTCCACTTCATCACCAGCATCTGCGCCCGCCTCCTGGCCTTCACCAACTCCTGCGTGAACCCTTTCGCCCTCTACCTGCTGAGCAAGAGTTTCAGGAAACAATTCAACACCCAGCTCCTCTGTTGTCGGCCTGGCCTGATGACCCGCTCTCATAGCACCGGCAGAAGTACCACCTGCATGACCTCCTTCAAGAGCACCAACCCCTCTGCGGCCACCTTTAGCCTCATCAATGGAAACATCTGTCATGAAGGGTACGTCTAGGCTGATCCTTGACCCTGTCGCCCCAGGGGTCCCCGGTTTTGCTTTATGGCTAAAGAACCCTCACATCTGTTGTTGTCTCTATACCCTCCAAAGACCCTTTGGAAGGCTATGAGTTTGTAGGCAGGTTGCAGAGAAGCCCAAATGGATTGCTGTGATGTTTGAAAGGCGCATCAAGGCTTACATTTTCCATTTCAACTTCTGAATGCTTCTTCTGATGTAGAGCCAACTCTCCCCTTTTTAGAAAAGGGAATAAGAAATTATTCTTTTAAGCATCAAGCCCTGATATACAGGTATGGCCAATTAAGTCACAGAAACTATATGAGCCACCAGATTTATATAGCAGAAAAATTATACATTAAACGTCCACTTTGTGAAAGACTTCACCTTGTCATTTCTTGAAGCAGAAACTAGCGCTTTAAAAATATGATTTGAATAATTTTTCAGGAATACTTATAATCACAAACCAAGGAACTGTTTTTTACACTCCTAATATGAAAGCCAACTCTATGAAAAAGTCCCATGTATGAGGGACCATTCCCAAACTGATAACACTGGACGCCAGTTTAAAACAAATCCCTGAGTGTTGATTGTTCTTAAAAGATGTTACTGGGGACATAGGAGAAACACTCAACACATCATTTTAAGGCAAAAATACAACCAAACACATAGACACATATACAAAGATCCATGTGAGGCTGTGGATTGATACCTCAGTCTCTGAATTCTAACTCAATGGAGATCCTTTTTGCTGTTTCCCCATTTCAATCATCCATGGCATAGTTAGTTCTACCATAGAAGAGAAATCCTTGTGGGAAAAAATTGATCATACTCTCAGTTCATTATTTATAAGTACATAAAGTATAGTATTTATTTTTGGTATACAGATTTTCAGCCAAATGTATCTACTTAGATTTGGCTGTCCTTGTCTGCTACATTGAAGCAGTAATTTCTTATGGAAAAAAAAAGGGGGGGATCACATCTGAGTGGAAACAGAAACATGTTTACATTTAACACATTTAACATATGCTTACCTAAAGTCTGTGGGAGGAAATGAATAAAATTTCAGTAATATATATTTCTGTTTGAATATGTCTAAGTCATTTACAGGGGGCTTAGCTTTCAGAACGGATTGTAAAAGAGCTACAGAT
This sequence comes from Zalophus californianus, assembly GCF_009762305.2. NCBI lineage: Eukaryota > Metazoa > Chordata > Mammalia > Carnivora > Otariidae > Zalophus > Zalophus californianus. The sequence continues at coordinate 116,806,849 of NC_045612.1, read as the reverse complement.
ACATTAAGTTTCTAGTTAAGAAGAGTATTTATCCAACAGCCATGTATAGAAAAATACAGGACTGAAATCTGGTTATTTTTCTGAGTAAAGAGATTTGACGATCTTACTTTGGAAACCCTGAACCAAGTTTTTCTTGATTCCACGTTAGGCCGATTCTGCAAGACTGCAAACACGTTAACCCACTTTCAGATAAACCCAGATTCTGCAAATGTGCCCTAAGGTGTAGCCCTCACATCCAAAGACGATTTTAGTTCTGGTTTTCTCTGGCCAAGTGAGAAGGAACTGTCAGCTCTCTTTTCCACAGGGCCTGTATGAAAACATTTTCATCTCTTGATAAAAGGACGCACTCGCTGTCTGCAGAGCTTTAGACGTCAGCACAGAGACAATTGTAAAGACCTGTGTTTACAGCCGTTTTAGCTGGAGCGAGACTTCTTCACTCCCGTCTGCCGCATGCACTTCTATACTGTACCCACCTGCTTTCCTGGTAGTCACTCCATAATGACACGGGACAGTTTGAGAAGCAAGACAGGCAGTGTAGCTGAAAGGACCGAGATCTGTAGCTGGATATCCCAACTCTGTCTACCTGTGAGTTTAGCTGTCAATTTCCCTTCTCTCAACTCATTTTTTCATCTCTAGAAGGAGAGGACAGTACTAAGGTCCCTCTATTGCAAAAACCCTTTGAGTCTTGTCATTGTTTCTAGTTCTGTCTCTAAAGCATTTACACAGCCCACCTGCTCACAGCTGCCCCACTTCTACGTTTGCAACAACTCCTCCTGGGAGACCCTTCAACCCACCTTCTACAGTCCTGTTCACACTAGTGGAATGGAAGGAGACAGACACTGGAATAATTTGTATGAGTCGTGTCTCAGTAGCTTGTTATGTTTTGGAATTAAAGCTGAAAGACACATAAGAAAACATATTGCTCGATCTCCTCATTATACAAAGGGTACTTTTCCTGCTCACCTCCAACCTCCATGCACCTGTCATCATGACCTAGTGCCCCATGACTTTACCCTTAGATTTCTTCAAAACTCTTGAGTATGCACTGACTTTGTACCTAGGTAGGGGCTGCAGTGTCTGGCATTCTGGGTACATAGTGTGACTTGCAGATCTCTGACCTACCTGCTTTCAAAGACACTTTGGGAGTAGGACTCATCTTAATGTCTCCTTCAGGTAACATCGTGGCATAGATCGTGTCGGTCTCCTCCCTAGCTTCTGGACAAACAGTGAGGAGATTGAAGTCTAGTCTAGCTGTGTGTCATGAGACCCATCTTAGCACCTCTTTGGGACTCCTAAATGAAACGGTTGGAGAAGGCCTCTGCCAGCCAGTGACCCAGGACTGGTAAAACTGTTCTGTGAATCAGCTGATGGATGGACCCAAACCTTCTTATTGGGATGGACTTTGCCGGGCCCTTCTCTAGGGAAGTGAACTTCTTATTCCACCTCGAGAACCTAGAATTACGGTGAAAGACACCCCAGCCCCCACGTGATATCACCTCCCTGTTAGGGCAGGGTGTGGCAGGGGCTGGAGCTAAGACATTTCACACCTGGCTTCCAAAGATAATCAGGTTTAGCGCTTATGTCTTTGGTGAGGGAAAAAAATCAATTTTTGCCGTGGAAAACCATCTGTGTTTATTCAATTGACAGACACTACCTTTCAATCTATCTTAAATTGAGCCTCCCTGAGGCAGGCAGCTCAACAGTGATAGATGAAGCAATAAAGCAAGGCAGTCTTCCCACCAACGGCTGCTGCTGGCAGGGAAGGCACAGCTGCTGTGAGGAGCCATATTCCCCAGCAAGGTGGTCCTCCCTGCCTGGCGCAGATGAGGCCCCTCCCTGTTGGTGATCTGATGATTCCCCATAAATGTGGATGGCCAAACCCTGTTCTTCTGGCTGCCTTCACTCCCCCCCCCCACTGAACCTGGCCTTCTGCCCCATTAATGAGCCCTGGATTTCCCGCTTTGCCACACAAACAATTTGGTTTTGCGTTCATCTTGAAGGATGGCGAACCCTTAAGTAGAGAAACAGTTTAGAGGCTGCTTCAGATGAACCAAACTCAGCTTGTTATGAAAATGCACACTGGACAGAAATAAATGAACTTGTCCATAGGACACGGGCACACCGAAGTTATAAAGTCTTGGTTTATGCCAAAAGTAGAGGTGGTTAGTGGTTTCAGAGTCTATTCATGTGCCAAATGTCTTCTAGGAATAGAGAGTAGCTTTGGTTTGGGGGCTACAAGTTGAATGACATCCTCAATCTGTGGACTAAAAGGTGGCTAAGTCACTTTCCCAAAAGCCAGACAGATATGATCGCCCTGGGACCCTGACCATATGAGAGCTGAACGAATAGTAGTCACTTCTGTGATGGTGAGGTGGGGGTGGGGGGGTGGCAAACTTTCTTGCCATTTCTGCCCTTCACATCCAGGTCCCAGGGGAGCTGTTGTTAGAGGGTGGCTCCGAACTAACCCTGGGTTGCTGGGAGGACTAGAGCACATTTTGCACATTTGTCTAATGTTCGGCTGAATTTTCATAAAATGGATTAACAACTGAAAACAAAGAAATTATTCACTCTCCTGGGGCCAGGTTTTGTGTCAGCTATTCAAAGAAACAAAGCCCTAACAAGCTCTAGTTTATTCTGTATGTGACAGTCATTCCTCTTGGCCCCCACCTTGACAGTCCCCTCCAGCCCCCCACCCCCAACACAAACACAATAACTTTAATATCAAACCACCTCTTATCATAACTTTTTCCTTCAAAGACACCCTTTTCTTAGGTACGGGTCAAGCATGAACTCCAGCTGAATATATACAGTGCAGTCAATAAATCGCACACTGGGAACAGACTTTTCTTTTGTGAAACCACATTAGAAATGCACTCAGTGGAATTTACCTAATTTTTTAAAAGTTTAAGAGCCCCTGGGTTAAAATATTACATGTCCACGATTAATTCAAAAAATACTTTGCATTTACCTAGTGTTCATGGTCTATAAAGCACTTTTACACTCATTGCCTCATCTAATCCAAGCCTTCCCTGCTGGCCAAAGAGCTGCTTAACAGTCTTTACTATGGAAATTTGTAAATGACATTTACTAGTGACCATCTATTAAAAGACCCACGGAACTATGAGGCTGAAGCATGCAACTACAGATGTTGAACCATATTTGACCTCCAAAAGGGTGATTTCATATGGTCCACCATAATCTGATCTCATTTATAGTCACGGCCACTCTGTGACATTGAAGAACAGTGCTGATCATCACTTTCCCAGTTTACAGGATAGCCTGTGCCTGCAAAGTTGAGTCTGTTTAACTTGGCCTATGGCAGGGAACCAAGTCATTGTTGGGTTCCCCAGAGAGGCCTATTAGCTGGAACAGGATTCCATGTCACACTGAAGTGGAAATCTAAGAGAAGAAGGGCAGGATCCTTGGGAGCAAAAACACAAGCCACAGAGCACACTGTATTTGTGTGAAACCGCAATGGAGTTCTGTGGCTCTAGAAGCGCCGGAAAGGGAGGGGCTCGACGTCACCAAGCACCAATGATGTGCCAAATGTAGTGCTGAGCACATTTCTATTCTTCCTCACGAGTACCTTGAAAAGTATTCAGATGATGAAGCTGAGGCTCAGGGAGATCACTTCACCATCCCAAGGTCACACGGCACAGCAGAATGGCAGAGTATTAATGTGGACCTGGATCTCTCTTAAGACCCCGTCCATTCCACTGCTCAGCATGGCTTCCCAAATCCAGCCCATGTGAGAAATTAACTTCCCAGTAACTGATAGTCCCGTCCCTACTCTAGCTTTTGTTCAAAGGCATGAGCTACCGAGGAGGTTGAGGAATATACACAAAAGGCATGGAAGATGTTTCTAAGCACATAAGTTAAGGACTCGCTGCAGGCAGAGACTGAAATGTAGCACAGAGTAGGGGGGCAAGGAAGTCCCTTCATTCACTTGCCCTCAGAGACACAATTCAGTCGCAACTGGAAGCCCTGGGAAGAATTTCCCACTTGGTTCTGCGACTAACCAAGGAGAAAAAAAAAAACCTTGGCAAACAGCCATATACAGAGGACCCAAGTGAGAATAGTCAATCCAGGCATCCTTCTTTCAATTAGGATTCGTTGGAGAACAGATATTGGTAAAGGGTGGGACCCCTTCTCCATTCCCACCCTCCCCTGCCGCACAGTAAGATATGATAGCAGATGGTTTTCTGGAAGCCTGGAGACCCAGGCTACATGAATAGCCTTTAACAGAAAAATCTCTCCTGGACTAAGTTATGAGCTCAGGTATGGACTTAGGCATCTGAGTGCCTAGCCCTAGGTGCCCTGTTAAAAACACAGATACCATCGTCTCTCTGCCCATCCTGAGCTCACATTCTAGAGGGTAAGATTATTTCGCTTTTTTTCTCCAAATTTAAAATTCATTCCCAGAGCCATATAATGACATGGCAGGACTCACATAATTTTATGGTCTTTTAAAAGGATCATTTTAATGGACAGTAAAACTTCACACATTCAACACCTCATTAATTCCCAGACGAGCTTGAAAATTTTGGTATACCTCGGGATTTCAGTTGTTCAAGGTACATTATATAATTTAGGGCTGTTTTGAATCCATATTTTTTCATCATTTTGCTTCAGTTTTAGCCAGTGCTATTGCTACATCGTTATTGATAATGTATAACATTAAGAAAGCAAAACTGACAAAAAAAATTCCCCGCCCCCCCCCCCCCCGTCATCTGGGGTTAACAGATTCAAACACGACCTTTCTTGCATCCAAGTCAGCAGAATTTTGGGTAATAAAATTTGTTGAAAAGGTCTGAGTTGTAAAAATACATGGCACAAACTTCTTTATGTCATTTTCTGTTTTGTTTTAAATATTAGACTCATATTTTGTAAATTATAATTGTACTTGTTACTATTAACTGTAAATATTTATTGCATCAAAAATGTGCTCTGTGTTGAATAAGTCAGAACAAGTTCCAGGTGTGGTACTTAGTATAAATAATGTCATGGCTTGGCTTTGCCTAGACTCCTTAGACTAATGAATTATTTATAAGAAATTCACAATATTAATGTGAATGATTCAGATCCTTCTAAATGTGCAAACTTAACTGTGTGACCATGTGAAATTCTGTCTATGAAGTGAGCTCAATGATTGTATTCTTGTTTTTCAAGACACGTTTCCAGTGCTTCTATCACATTGTACATGATCTGTGCAACGTTAAGTCAAATCAGTATAGCTGAATATTTAAGTCATAGCAGATAAGAAATGTGTTTTATTTCTTAATACAATAAAGCATAATTTATTAAATGGACAGATGCATGTATTCGATGTTCAATAAAAATAAAAAGCTGTTGCATGGATGTAGTCGGTGGCCATCTGCTCCGGCGCTCTTCTTCCGTTCCAGAACCATCTACATTAGAATCACCCAGGCTGCTTGTTGCAAAATGCAGATTCTCCAATTCTCAACGGACTGGGAACATCTGGGGGTTTGGCCCAAAAGTCTGCATTTTAAAACAGGCTCCCCAGGTGATTCCTCAGAACACAAGGGTTTTGTTTCATTAAACTTTTACAGTATATATTTAACTTTTGAATAAGTAAGCTTTTCTCATGATCCAAAATTGAAAGCATAAAAAAGGTATTCAGGGAAAAGTCACAAGGCTACCTCACAGTTCCCAGCAGCCATCATCACTCCCCGCCATGAGTGACCATTGTTGCTACATTGTTTTATGTGTATGCTACTGGACACTTCTTATGCACTTGCCAGTAAATACAAATGTGTGTTTTCCTGCAGCCCACCACCATTTTACAGAAATGGCAGCATATCATATGCATTGTTTTGCCCGCTATTTGCTTGACTACATACCATATCTTGGAGATCTTTCCATATCATTATACAAAATTCTTCCTCATTCTTTCTTATATCTGCATAGCATTTACTTATTCAATCGCCCTTTGATGAACATTTAGGTTGTTTCCAGTATTTTGCTATGATGAACCGTGTTGCAATGAATATATAATCCCACACATGAGCAAGTGTTGCTGTAGGAAAACATCTTAAATGTGGAATTGCAGAAATAAAGACCATATACTTTTATAATTTGACAGCTATTCCAAATTGCTCTCTTTAGGGCTTAAATACCAAAGTTTGAGAACCTCTGTTTTCTGGGATAATCCTAGTCATCAGAGAGCAGGAAAGCACGAAAGAAATAACACAATTGGTTGCAAATGGGGGCTGTCGATGTTCCTTGCACGCCAGGTGAGAAGAGCATGCCTATCAGATATAGTGAACAGATTCCTTGAGGGGCACACTGACAACCATGCCAAGGAGGCCCCAGAGTGCAGGGCTGTATATAACCACGACCACAGGGTCATCTTGGGAGAAGGCTCTCTGGATGTATCACCCACCGGTTAAATCGTAAACACTGTCTGAAAGTGTCAACGTTTTAAATAGCTAAAAGTGGTGATTCATGATTGTGCCTAAAGTAGACCCTGCATCTCTAGTTTTCCTGGATTAGATGGGAAGATGAGCAGACAAAAATCTTTGAGACACCCAGGGTATAAAAATCCAATTGACATTTAAGGTTGGTCCATGTTAATTGCTGAGAGAAAGCCCAGGTGAATTTTCTTATCAGAAACTAGTCTAAACTCTGTGTAAGCATGTTGCCTACCTCGTCAGAAAAGCAGCTTTATTGATGCGTAGATTGTATCATTGAGAATCTAATATTCCCTTTAAAGTCTTGGATTATTGAAGTTGGAAGATACCCCAGAGAATGCTCAGACATAACCTCACATCTCACAAATGAGGAAGTTAAAGAAAGTGTCATGATTTGGGTTTCCACTTGGTCATCAGGCTTTAGAAAAATGAAAACAATTAGCTTGGAGATGACATGGGTGAGGAGAGGTTCATCAGGCCCTTCCGCTAGAGGGAAGGTAAATCTATGCATGGTCATCTGCTAACACATCAGGCAGAGAACCTTCCTGGTCACTCGGCTCAACATTGATAAACTTTGGCTTCTACTACGAGATATCAGATAACATCAAGAAAATGACACAAAGGCAGGCATCTTGTCCCTTGAATATGGACTGAACTGTGTTCAATATTATAAAAATGAATTTTTAAGAGCACATTCCCCCCTGCTTCCCAGAACTGAGATCAGGGAAGTCAAGCATTTTGCTCCAGGTCACTTGTCAACTATGACATCTACCCAGTAGGTTTCCCAGTGTCCCTTCCCACCTTCTGTGACAGCCCAGCACTCCTCGGTGCCTCTCAGAGGGACTGGACTAGCTCTGACTCCCCAGTGTGCTGTTTGCTAGAACAGTCTATGTTCGTGGGTCCACTTTTTTTTTTTTTTAGATTTTTATTTATTTATTTGACAGAGAGAAACACAGCGAGAGAGGGAACACAAGCAGGAGTGGGAGAAGGAGAAGCAGGCTCCCCGCTGAGCAGGGAGCCCAACGCAGGGCTCGATCCCAGGACCCTGGGATCATGACCTGAGCCAAAGGCAGACGCTTAACAACTGAGCCACCCAGGTGCCCCTTGTGGGTCCACTCTTGAGGAGTTTTCCAGGATATTGCTACTTAAAGTATGGTCTGTGGGGGCGCCTGGGTGGCTAAGTTAAACGTCTGCCTTCGGCTCAGGTCATGATCCCAGGGTTCTGGGATGGAGTCCCGTGTTGGGCTCCCTGCTCAGCGGGGATCCTGCTTAGCAGGGAACCTGCTTCTCCCTCTCCCTCTGCCTGCCACTCCACCTGCTTGTGCTCTCTCTCTCTTTCTCTATCAAATAAATAAATAAAATCTTAAAATAAATAAAGTATGGTCTGTGGACTGGTAGTGTTAACATCACCTGGTTAAAAATGCAGGCTCTTGGTACACGTGGGTGGCTCAGTGGGTTAAGCATTGGACTCTTGACTTCGGCTCAGGTCATGATCTCAGACTTCTAAGATGGAGCTCCACATTGGCCTCCGTGCTCAGTGCAGAGTCTGCTTGAGATTCTCAGTCTCTCTCTCTCTCCATCTGCCCCAACCCCACAAGTGCTCTCTCTCTCTCTCTCTCTCTCTCTCTCTCAAATAAATAAATAAATAAAATCTTTTAAAGAAATGCAAGCTCTTGGGCCCGACCTCAGACCTTCTGCATTAGAATTTTAACTTTTAATTTTAACTTTTAATTAAATTTAATTTAATTTAATTAGATCCGCAAGTGAATCCTATGCATATTCAATTTGTGACCACTGACAGAGGACATCATTTACTGTGAAGAAATCCGTAGTGGGCTTGATACTTTTGCTACGCCATCTGGTGGTGTCGCACCAGCCTTCTGGCTTGAGAGCCTTGGAATCTCTTTCCTCATGTGGCCTGTTTACCACCTTAGTCATTTGGACCAAACTCTGTCCATACAGATTGGCCAAATCCCCCAGTCCTATCCCTGCTCCCCAGGGACTGGGAGTATATCTAGGCCTTTCAGGTCTAGAGTCATCTTAGAACTCATCACACAGTCGATTATTTATTTTTCCTTTCTTGTGGTCTATTAATGAGGTAAACTAACAGTGGCAGTTGTCTGTTGTACTCAAGTCATTCCTTGCCCAGAAAGACTAATTTTACCTGATAGTAACTAATGGGACATGTCATGCTTCCCAAATTCCCATGAGAAACTTTTGTCCAAAAAAAAAACAAAAAACAAACCCACAAAACTGTCGTACTATATGGTGGCTAACCAAACATAAAAAATAAAATATTAAAGATTGATTAAAAAAATTGTATCTGCTTATTGCTCAGTGATTTTTTTCAAAGAACTAAAAACTATCACCCATTTACCCACCCCAAAGAAGGTCCTCAGTTTCTGATTAGATGCTGTTGTTCCAATTTTATTTAAGAAGAGGTTGTTAAAAGCTCCAGTGTACCTACCCTCTCAGAAGCAGAATCGAGATTGCAGGCAAAACCTTGTTTGCTGTCCCTTTAGAGCAGGAGGGTGTGGTTCTGTTTGGACAAATACAAAAGGAAAACATCTCACAAGCGAAGGGTGAAAACCTGTTAGGTCCTACCTGAATGTTGGGAAGGGAGCAAAGGGCCATCAACCCCCGTACTGGTCTCTAGCTCCCATGGTGTCTTAAAAGTTTCTGCCTTGTTGCACATTTTAAGAGAACATAGAAAAGAAGTCACTCCAAATTGTGCAGATGCCTAATAATAAAAGCCAGTCCCACTTAGACGCTAACTGGTTATTTATATTCAAAACTAAAATCGCTCTCTCTCAATATCCTTCACCTCTTGTTGTGTCCCCTTTGCCTTCTAATGGTTGTCAAAATTCTCCCATTCATCTAAACTCAAAACCTGCTTAAGATTCTCTCTCCCTCTCCCTCTGCCCCTTCCCTCACTCTCCTGCTTTCTCTTAAAAAAAAAAAAAAAAATCCTGATGCCCAGGCCCTGCCCCAGAACAACTGAGTCAGAATCTCTGGGAGGGGAGAACCAGGCATGCCTATTCGAAGTTCCCCGAGTGATTGCAATGAGCAGACAAGGTTAAAGACCATCTCACCTGAGATGTCCTCTTACAACTCAGCTGGCCTGAATCCAACCCATTCCTCAAAGCTCAGCTCCAGGGTTCTGTCCCTGTGAAGCCTTCCTGCTCTCCTGTGCTCAAACAGCCCTTTCTGCACGGGCCCTAGCTTATATCATAAACTGTCTTGAATTCTATTTACTTGTGTGAATGCTGGTCTCTCCCACTAGATCAGGGAGTGACAAACATTCTCTGTAAAGGACCAGGTAGTAAATATTTTAGGCCTTGTGAGATCCACAGTGTCTGTCAAGACTACTCAACCCTCTTGTTGTAGCATAAAATCAGCCATAGATAACATGTAAATGAATGAACATGGCTGTGTTTTAACAAATCTGTATTTGAAAAACCTGATGGTGGGCTAGATTTGGCTTGAGAGCTGTAGTTGCTGACCCCCCAGCATAAGACTAATATAGCACCTTAGGGGCAAGAATCGTTCAGTCTCTCTCTCCCATTCTCTCTGTCTCTCCCTCCCTCCCTCTCCAGCCGTAGTGTCTAACACAGTGCCTGAATCAGTGACAGAAATCCACAAAACTCCCTTCGTGGGGGTCTATGTGGTCATTCTCTCACAACCGAGCCTAGAGCATGGGTAAGGCAAAGTAAAGCAGAAGGAGTCAAAGTTTGTCAATTCTGCCTTTTAGGCAAATATTAACATTTACCTTACTTATCATTCCCAACAAAGCTGTCAAGCAGTCTCCATTTGCAGTGCACAGAGTCACTCATCAACCGTGAAAATGCGCTCCTGTGCCAGGACTAACTTTCCACGTCCCTTCTACCATGCTATAGGCTGGTGAGCATCTTGAGATTTGTAAGGTGCAAGCATCTGAACAGAGATCAGTGTTTGTAAGAGGTAGCTGTCCAATTTGCAAACCCAAACTGTAGGAAAGCAGCCTGATTAGCATCACCAACTAATGCTGACATAATTCACCATTACTGAAAAACTATGCCCACTCCAGACATCAGTGAAAGGAACCAGGGCTCCCTGGCCTATAACCACAGACAGGTGAGCCTTCGACGGCCCCTTAATGTACATCACTGTAGGTGGTCACACTTGTTTTAAGGTGTCTTAGCCCGTTTGGGCTAAGACAAAAATACCATTGACTGGGTAGCTTATAAGCAACAACAATCTATTTCACCCAGTTCTGAAGGCTGGGAAGTCCAAGGTCAAGGTGCCAGCAGATTTGGTGTTTGGTGAGAGCCCACGTCCTAGTTCAGAGATGGCTCCTTCTTGCTTGTCTCAGATAGTGGAAGGGCTAAGAGATCTTTCTCAGGGTGCTTTCGCGAGAGCACTGATCGCATTCACGAGGACTCCACCCTCACAACCTAATCACGTCCTGAAGGCCCCACCTCCTAATACCATCACCCTGGGGGCTAAAATGATAGCACATGAATTTGGGGGAGACACATTCAGTCCACGGTATAGGGGCTCATTTTAATAAGGAAATATGCCTTGTATCTCCTAATTCACGTTTCTTCTCCCTACTCTAAAATGTATCTCAGGCAGTAAGAAGAAAGGCTCTGTGCAAACTGCTGGATTGGAACACACTACCAGAGCAGTAAGAATATTAAAATAAATGAAGAGTATGAATAAAGAAAAAAAGAGCTAATATTTGGCAATCACATGATCATCTACAAATGCAATATCACATCACCTCTAAAGAGCAGGGGCTCAAAAATCTGAGGCTCTGCCCCTTCTCTGTAGAAAGTTAATAGAGCTGAAGTTACATAAGAGGCTACGTCTGGCTGGTGAGAGCACACCACCTGTCCTAGGCCTCTTGTCTTAAGCTACAGCTTCCTCAGGTCTCATAATTCTGGGGCAAGGAACTACTTTCTGCAAAATTTACAGCTGGGAAACTGCTCAAGAGTTTGAAGGGATGTGGCATTTCCCAGGAAGCCTTTAATCAAGGAGACAGGAGCTGAAATGAGGATCCCTATGTACGAGGACTGGGGAGACCAACATTCCAGAACATAGACAACCCACAGAGACTGGCCTATGGCTGCCTGAAGACCTATAGGGTCCCAGGTAGGCCTGTGCAACTAAGTATCCCAATTATCCTACAGGACTATCAGGAACATGAGACCCTTGGTCTAAGGAGGGCGACCTCAGGTCAGTAAAGGGAGGAATGTGAGCCTCTAATAGGCTTCAAGGGGAGGACCCAGCCAGAATAGTGGGGTCCCATCGAGTCCTGCCCTGGCTGTCGGTCATGGGAAGTCTGGACCTGGCTAACCCTAACTTCTAATTCTGTAGTCCCAGGAGATAAGGGTCTTGATCTGAGGGGGACAGCCCCAGGTTTTCTGAGAGTGGAGTCCCAGGATTAGCCAGGTGTCAAGGTAGCGAAATTTAGGGAGGATGCGGGAATTACCCACACTCTAGCAGAGGAGACACCACAGAGCATCCCCGCCCGCCCCCGCCCCCCACAACCTGGGAGGCCCAGGTTGAGGCAGAGTTGTCAGGCTGAGGAGCCCCCTCATTTCTGCCTACAGGGCCTCAGAAAGAGGAAGACCTTAATCTAGTGAGATTGGGCCACAATCCTGCAGAGCGAGGAGACCCAAGAACTACCAAGAGCTAAGGCGAGGACCTAGTGATAAGCGATAATTCCCGCCAGCAGAGAGGATCACACGTCCCCGGCGCCCTTTTCTTCGGCGTAGGAGGCCAACCGCTCAGCTCAGAAGCTCCTCATTCGTGCCTGGAGCTCTCAGTCTGGGAGGCCCTGGGAGAAAGGCAGCAGAGCCAGTGACGCCGAAGGAGGAGTTCTGGCCCTAACTGGAGCTCAGGTGAGGACCCTGAATACTAAAGAGAGGACCTGTCCCCAAAAGAGGAGGGTGCCCAGAGCCCCGGCCCTGCTGCACAGGCCCAGGAGTCTGTAGCAACGGTAGCCAGATATGGTGCACTCCCGACTTTCCCTTCTAGGGACTCAGGGACGGTGTGAGATTAGGGGACTCAAGCGGGTAGAGGGAGGAGTCCCCAGCTCGGATTGATACCACTGGGTTGCTGTAGAACCGCCCCTGCCGACAGCCCTCCCACACCCCCTAGCGGCCTTGGCCGGATGTGGCTTACTCTGACTTCCGCCTTGAAAGTTCTGGAAGGTGAGGAACTTAGCCTGACAGACGCAACCTCGAGTTAGTGGAGAGGGAAATTTCAGGACTGCTCAGGTATCAAGGTAAGGGCATTGAATGTGGACTGAAGCAACCACTCTGCCCAGCACCAAGGAAGCCCCACGAAGAACTGCCCTAGCCTCAGCACTGGGAGCCCTGGCACAATTATTTGGCTTGTCTGTGGAGCGCACCACGGAGGGGAGGGCCTAGGTCTAAGTGGGGTGGCCACAGTTCTGTTACAGGAAGAATCATGGGTCCTAACTGGAGTTCTGGTGGGACCCTGAGTGCTAATGAGGGGACCTTTCCCTCAAAACGGGGGAGGGGCCAGTCGCAACTAGGAGCCGCAGGTTGGGATAGACAGATGCAGTGCGTCTGCGCTTCCTGTCTAGCGACTGAGGAACGTTAAGGACTCGAGGGCGAAGCTGATAGACCCAGATCAGCAGATGGAGTCGTCCCAGGCTTTGATGTGTATCAGTGGGGTCCCAAACAGTCCTGCCCCTGCTGTCAGCCCTCGGAGGCCCCATACAGCCTCGGATATACCGAGGCTCACCCTGACTTCCACCTTGGGGAACTCGGAAGGGGAGGACCTTGGTCTGAAGGGCAGGAACTCTAGTAAGTGGAGGGTGGAGTTCTAGGACTGGTCTGGTATGAAGGTGGAGATTCTGAAGATGGACTGACACAAACACCCAGTGCCCTTGCCCCCCAGCTCTGGGAGGTCCCAGCAGAGCCATGGTGTGACCTGCTTGAAATGTCCCAGGGAGAGAAGGGCCTCGTCTAAGGAAGTGGCCCCAGTTCTGCAGCAGCAGGAGACCAACGCCCTGGTAGGATTCCAGACTGAGGACCCTGAGTGCTAATGGGAGGACCTCCCCCGAAAAGGGAGGGCAGACCAGAACACTACCCATGCTCTCAGCTCCAGGAGGATTGAGGCAGGTGGATCCAGATGTGGTGTGACCCAACTTCCCCTCCAGTGACTCAGGGAAGGGCAGACCTTGATCTGAGCCTGGTTGACTCAGTTCAGTAGAATGAGGAGTCAGAAGTCTGACACTGAGCCAAGGTCAGAACTCTGAGTGAGGACTGAGCTAATGACCCAATAGAGAGCTGTGGGATCCCATAGAATCCTCACCCTGTTCTCAGCTTCTGTAGGCCCCAAGCAGCCTTGGCAGGATGTGGATCACTCTGAACTTCCAACTCTGAGGTCCCATTTAAGTAAAGACCTTGGTGGAAAAGGCATGGGCTCAGGTCCCTGAAGGGAGAGTCCCAGGACTGGTCAGGTGTCAAGGTGAGGATACTGAGGGAGGAAATGGGGACTAGTCAACCCCCCAATGGAGAGGGTTGCACCAAGCCTCACCCCTGGGAGGCCCAGGGCAGAACTGACAGATTCAGGTGCCCCCTGACTTCAATTTGCAGGGTTTCAGTAAATGAGGGCCTTGGTTTAAGGACTGGTTGCCCCAGTTTAGCAGAGACAGGAGTCCCAGGCCCTGTGGGGAGTGAAGGTAAAAATCCTGTGGGAGCAATGAGAGAAACCATTCCAGAACAGAGGAGGCCACGGAAAGTCTTCCCTGGGGTGTCAGCCTGGAAAGCCACGGGCAGAGCTGTTTGGGTGAGAGGACTCATTTCTTAGGAGGCAGGGGAGCAGGATCAGAGGAGAACAGAGAAGCGAGGGTCCTGGTCCCAGCCAGGGCTGGCAGGCTGCAGCCTAAGGCATGCTCTGACTTCCTCCACCAGGGCCTCAGGAGACAGACTGACTGAGAGAACAGAAGCCCTATGGGATCCTACAGCGGTGCCCTCAAGGACACCTACATGGGGCATTTTTAAAGCCACAGTGACATCTCTCTGCTGAAGGGACTCACACCCTTTTATCCTCCTCCTCCAGGGGCCCGCGTCAGGTGCCCTCCTGTCACACTCGTGCCTGCTGTCCCTAACCACTGTCATGCCTCATGGTCGGAAGAGTAAGCTCCGTGCCCGGGAGAGACGCCGCCGGGCCCGAGGTGAGAGCCAGGGTCTTGGGGCAGCTCAGGCCACTGCAGCAGTGGAAGAAGAGGTCCCCTCTTCCCCCTTGCCTGTCTGTGAGGGTGCGCCCCTGAGCTCCCCTGCAACAGGCCCTCCCCAAAAGTCTCAGGGGGCCCAATCCACCAGCAGTCCTGATGCAACCATTTCAGGCTCAAGTTCTGATGAAGGTGCCAAGAGCCAAGAGGAGGAAAGCCCAAGTCCCTGCCAGGCCCCGCCTTCCCCTGAGAGCTCTCACACAGATGCTCTGATCAGGAAGGCGGGCACGTTGGTGCATTTTCTGCTGTACAAGTATAAAATGAAGGAGCCCATTACAGAGGCAGAAATGCTGAAGGTGATCAACAAAAAGTACAAGGAGCAATTCCCTGAGATCCTCAGGAGAACCACTGACCACTTGGAGCTGGTCTTTGGCCTTGAGCTGAAGGAAGTTGACCCCAGCAGTCACTCTTATGCCTTTGTTAGCAAAGTGGGCCTTCCCACCGAAGGGCATCTGAGTGACAGCATGGACTTCCCCAAGAACGGGCTCCTGATGCCTCTCCTGGGTGTGATCTTCATGAATGGCAACCGGGCCACTGAGGAGGAGATGTGGGAATTCCTGAATTCGTTGGGGGTCTATGCTGGGAGAAGGCATCTCATTTTTGGGGAGCCCAGGAAGCTCATCACCAAAGATTTGGTGCAGGAAAAGTACCTGGAGTACCGCCAGGTGGCCGACAGTGATCCTCCTTGCTACGAGTTCCTGTGGGGCCCAAGAGCCCACGCTGAAATCAGCAAGATGCAAGTCCTGGAGTTTTTGGCCAAAGTCAGCAATACTGTCCCCAGTTCCTTCCAGGGCCGGTATGAAGAGGCTTTGAGAGATGAGGAAGAGCGAGCCCAGGCGAGAGTTGCAAACCAGGCTGCCACTGGTGCCCCGGCCAGTGCCTGCTCCAAGGCCACATCCAGCAGCCCCCCTCAGCCCTAGTGAAGTCGAGGACGGGGTCTTCACCTTGCCTTTGGAAAGGGCTGTCAACCTCCTAAAGTAATGTGGAGTCAGGTGGGGCTGGAGAGAGCAGAATATCCCTCTTCTTTGTGTTCTTGTTACTCATAAATAACATACAGATTTACCTCTTTTTTTCTTATCTTTCCAATGTGTTCTTTTTAAAAAGGTTTACTGAAATTCAGAATCTAAGCTTATGAATAACATGGCTCACATACTTATTGCTAGTTATCAAATTTGAGAGTAATGGTTTTGTATTTTGTAAGACAAACTGAAAATCCTTGCATCTTTTATTGTGAGCCAGTACAAGAAAAACATAGCCCTGGAATAGGGATTTTCATTAAAATGTAAGAGAACTGCACTGTGAAAATGTTGAGATAACAAGATAGTGAAAAAAAATAGAAAAGTAAAAAGTTTTTACTTTCCTTGGTTTTTCTTATTTATTTTGCTCTTTCTTTGGGTAGAATTAAAAGATATATACCTGGATTTGCTTAGCTTTTCAAGAATGTGGGAGAAAATAAATGGTCATGAATTAGAACTCTTGTTCACCATCTCTTTTGTTCACCAAACGTGAATCGAGCATCTGCTCTTTGGAAGGCTTCATGCTAGTTTTAGGATGTGTACACAAAGAAGACCCAACCCCTGCCAATAACATTTCAGAGTCCAAGAGAAGCTATCAGATAAGGAACGTGGTGAGATACACTCCTCATCCTGAAGGGCAGTAAACAGAAGGCAGAAGGAGGGAGGAGCTTCTACATAGAAGCAGTCCAGGGTAAATCTCCAGAGACAAGACAGGCGGGGAGCCTGGGAAGCTGCCAGTCCCTCTGTGGGAGGGAATTTTAAGTTTGGCTACACCAAGGGTTAGCTGAAGCTGTTGAAATGGTGAGGACCAGGGACCAGAGCCCCAGATGGTGGGTCTCACAATGGAAAGACTATGCGATGGAAAACTGCTCTTAACCATTCCTTAGGGATGTGGTAAACCAGAGAGAAGTCCCCAGACACCTGTGGCAGGGGGAGAAGGACTCCTGGGCTCTGTTCCCGGGCAGGTGAACACAGTGCACTCACTAGGTGTTTTGTGCAATCAGTGTCCAGAGAGTTTCTGAGACTAGGGTGACAGCAACCGCTTTGCCTTGGCCTGGGGTGGCTCGGGGGATTGACCGCTCCATTAAAAGGAAACCTAAATTGGGCATTCTTCTGTGTAATATGGCAAACTCTAAATGATGTCTAGATTTTTGGTGGTGGTGAAATGAGTAAAAACAGAGATGGGTTCCATGCAAGGGCAGCTGAGAAGGAGGCAATTCATTGCCCTTTGCACACCTGTAGTAGCTTCATGGTGTATCCAACTGGGAAGTCTACCAGACACCCACATCAAATGACTTATTATCTAATGGGGAAATAGTGTTTAGTTTTATTTTGTAAGCAGCATTTTGGCTGATTTGAGTGTTTTGTTTTGTTTTCCTAGAACACTGCATATTCTCTGACCTCCTTCTCAAATGAAAAAAAGAAAAAAAATCCCAGTGTGGTATGTGGTATCATCTGGGTCAAAATAATCATGGTAATAATTGCTATTCAAAAATATCTCAATACTTGTCAGGCTCTGTACTGGATTTGCAACACATATTCCATACATCCATCGGTCTTGGAAGACAGGGCTTACCAAACCTGCTCCACAGATAAAGAACCTGAGGGTCCGAGAGTTTGCTAATGTGCGCGAGCTCACACTGCTGGTAAATTGCAGGGCCAGTGCTGAGCCCATGGTCTGAATTTATCTAGAGCCCACACTACCCTGCACCTCTCAGCCAGAGGCAGATACTGCATCATAATTCACACTTCCTTTCACAACTCCGAGATCTATCTCAGGTGATAAAAAGAGGGCTCTGTGCACAAACTATTGGTTTGGAATACATAGCTAGAGCAATAAAATATCAAAATAAACAAGTGGTGTGAATAAAGAAAAAGAAAATAGTTGGGGACCATATGATCATCTGCATATGCAGTGTCAGATCACCCCGAAAGATAGGGGTTCACCAAACCATGCAGCTCCATCCCTGCCTTAGAAAAAGTCGACGTATTCGAACCAAAGTTACATACGAGGTGAAGTCCAGTTGGTGAAGAGAAGGAAGAAATCGGCTGGCTTTTTCCTGGGCATGCTGCGTTGAGCTACAGCCTCCCGGTCTCCCATCGCTCCTGCCACACCAATTCTATCTGCAAAGTTTGCAGGAGGAAAGTTTGCTCAAGTGTTTGTGGGGACCTAGCATTTCCTAGGAAGCCTGTAATCTAGGAACATGAGCCAAGATGTGGGACCCTATGTCAGAGGATGGGGAGATCAACACCCCAGAATATAGGTGCTCTCACAGAGACTAACCTGCATCTGCCCTCAGACCACAGGGCCCCAGGCAAGGCTGACTATCCCCTCGTCCTTCAGGGTTGTCTGGAACATGAAAGTCTTGGTCTAAGGAGGGCGACCTCAGCTCAGTAGAGGGAGAACTGCGAGCCACGGACAGACAACAAGGGGAGGACCTAGAATGAGGAATGAGGAAAGGACTCAAGCAGAACAGTGGGATCCCATGAGGTCCTGCCCCGGCGGGCAGCTCTTGAGGGTCTGGAACAGTTGTAGCTGGATTTGGCTCACCCTGTCTTCCAACTCCGTAGTTCCAGGAAGGTGAGAGAAGCAGCCAAAGGTCAGCTGGGGTGGCATCCCAAGAAGGGGCCTGACACCGCAATGCTTGGTGCGCTGAAGGAGTGAGGGAAACACCCACCTGAGAACACAGGAGGCCCCACAAACGTCCCCTGCTCCTGCCCCAGCTAGTAACCCTGGAAAGCCTAGAAAAGAGGTGTTAGATCGGGGAGCCCCCTCATTTCTGCCTGCAGGGTAGCAGAAAGAGAAGGGCTTTGGTCTAGTGGGGGTGGCCCCAGTTCTGCAGAGGTGGAGACCCAGGAACTAAGAGGAAACGAGGTTGGGACTCGGTGACAGGAGGGGACTCCCACTGGTAGAGAGGTTCCCACAGGGCCCTGCATGTTCTTATCCTTGGATTGCTGAGGGCAGAGCGCTTAGCCCAGAAACCCTTCATTTTTGCCTGTGGCGTCACAGAGATGGGAGGGTCTTGGTGTAATGGGTGGCCCTAGTGTCACAGAGGGAGGAGTTTTATCCCTAATTGGTGTACAGGTGAGGACCCTGAGTACTAATGAGAGGAACTCTCCCCAAACCAGGGGACTTCTCAGAGTCCCACCCCAGCTCTTGGCCCTGGGAGGCCTAAGGCAGGGGTAAGCAGCTATGTTGCAGCCCGTGTTCTAGGCATTCAGGGAGGTGAGGACTCGAGTGTGAGGCTGATAGACCCAGATCAGTAGGTGGAGGAGTCCAGGCTGTGATGCGTACCAGTGGGGTCCCAAACGGTCCTGTGCCTGCTGTCGGCCCTCAGAGGTGCCATACAGCCTTGGCTGGACATAGCCCACCCTGACTTTCTCCTTGGGGAATCCAGAAAATGAGGGCATTGGTCTGAGGGGCACAGACTCAGGAAAGAGGATGAAGTTCCAGGGCTGGTCAAGTTTCCAGACTGGAGACCCTGAATGTGGACTGAAGAGCTCACTCTGCCCATAACCAAGGGAGCTGCCCAGTGTCCCCTGCCCCCCACCCCCACGCCCTCTCTCAGCACTAGGAGGGTAGACAGAGCTATGGGCTGACTTCTGCTTGAAAGGTCTCAGGAAGGGGAGGGCCTTAGTTTCTTCCAAGAGAGGAGATTGGGTCCTAACTGGAATCCAAGTGAGGAACCCAAGCGCTCACCAGGGGACCTCGCTCCAAAAGGGGAGGCCACCCAGAGCCCCACTCCTCTTCACAGTACCGGGAGCTCCATGCAGGGGTAGGCACATGTGGTGTACCCAAGTTCTCCCTCTAGGGAGGCAGGGAGGTAAGGGCTTTGTTCAGAGGCTGGTAGACTCATGTCAGTAGAGGGACTCCCAGTGAGCCCAGGCCAGAGAAGGCCCTCACTGAGCTGTCAGCCCCAGGTCCCTTCTCCTCTTAGGGATTCCAGGAAGGTGGAGGCCAGGTTTTAGGGGTGAACTTCAGTACAGCAGAAGGGAGGGGCCCAGGCCCTGCCAACAGTTGATATGATGGCGCTGACTGTAAACTGATAGGCCTCCACCCAGCAGGGAGGATCCCTGCTACCAGCCCCTGCTGTCACCCCAGGCAGCCCCAGGCAAGGCTGGCAGGCTATAGCCCAAGGCACATTCTAACTTCTTCAGGGGTCCTCAGAGGACAGGCTGACCAGAAGAACAGGAGCCCTGTGGGGTCCAAGAGCAGTGCCTGGCAAAGGGGCTCACAGCCTCTCACCCTTCTCCTCCAGGAGCCACACCAAGTGCCCTCCTGCCACATTCCCTTCTGCTGTCCTTAGCCACAGTCATCATGTCTCGAGGTCAGAAGAATGAGCTCTATGCCCGTGAGAAAAGCTGCCAGGCCTGAGATGAGTCCTAGAGCCTTGGGGATGTATGGGCCACTAGAGCAGTGGACGCGTCTCCATCCTGCTCTTCTCCTTCTTTTGGGCATATTCCCCAGAGCAAGGGTGATGTCAGGTCGCAGAGCACTCTGCAGGAGCCTCGGAGAGTGCCAAACACCACCACTGCTTTCTGTGAGTATTTTAGGCACAGAATCTTAAGAAGGTGCTAGGAGCAATGATGAGGAAAGCAGAAGTTCCTGCCAGGCTAATGTGAATATTTTTATATCATCGTTCACTAGAGTGGAGTCCCCTTAAGTCAGCTATATGGAGCCAAGGAGAGCAGACACACTATGAAATGGCTTTTCTTTTCCAAATCAACCCAATATGCACCCAAAAAAAAGTGGCAAAGCGAAGTGGGTTTGGTCAACATATCCACAAATACTCAGGAATGGGCAAAATGAAAACTGAGAAACAAGACTGGGAGGAGACCAGCAGAGGAAGAGTTGGCCTCAAACTAAGCTCTGAGAAGAACTCGTAGAAGGGCAAAGCTAGGAGCACACACTCTGAAGAATGGGCAGATGTGCGATGGGGGCGGAGGAGTGAGAAGGACCTCTAGGGTAGAAGGGGTCTCTCTCTCCACACTTGCCCACTGGACACTGTCATTCAATTCTCTGCACATTTATTGGGGAGCCAGTGGGCTCCAAAAGGATGGCTCTCTGCATAGACAATAGAGAGGTGAACAAGACAATCTCCCCTCTTTTGTGGGCCAACAGGCTAGAGATAAAAGATTTCAGTATCCTTTGACGTTTAGATTCTCTAAGGAATTAGAACCCTCAATCACAGCATTAGCAGGGGAAAAAAACCAAGAGCTTGACAAAATCAGGAGTGTCCTTCTTTTCTGGGTAAAGTTAATTTTGTTTCTTTTACCATGAGTCAGAATTTCGGGACATCAATGCGTTGAGATTATCCAGAGGAATTCTGATATCACTCTTCCTTTTTTTTTTTTAAACTCTGAAATCTCTATTGCATACAGAAAAGCCTATAAAATGTGTGTGTAGAGTCTAAAGAATAATTACATGAACACTATGTGCCCACATGCAGATTAAGAAACAACATCGTCGGGCTGCCTGGGTGGCTCAGTCGTTGAGCGTCTGCCTTCGGCTCAGGTCATGAGCCCAGGGTCCTGGGATCGAGCCCCACATCGGGCTCCCTGCTCGGCGGGAAGCCTGCTTCTCCCTCTCCCACTTCCCCTGCTTGTGTTCCCTCTCTCGCTGTGTCTCTCTGTCAAATAAATAAATAAAATCTTAAAACAAAACAAAACAAAACAACATCGTTACCTCAGTAACTCCCAGTGGTCCTTCCCTAATGATATACCCCTTCCTACCTGCTATGGACCGAATGATTGTGCCCCCCACCAATATGTTGAAGCCCCAGTGGCATGGTATTTGCAAGTGGGGTCTTTGGAGATGTAATCAGGTCATGAGGGTGGAACCCCCATGATGGGATTAGTGTCCTTAAAAGGAGAGCCAGCCCTCCACCTACCCCTTGTGAGGACATAAGAAGATGACAGCCTTCAACAAACCAGGAAGAGGGCCCTCACCAAGACCTGAATCTGCTAGCACCTTGATCTTGGACCTCTCAGCCTCCAGAACTGTGAAAAATAAATGTCTGCTGTTAAAGTAACCCAGTCTATGGTAATTTGTTCTAGCAGCCTGAGCTAAGACACTACCCCAGAGGTAACCACTATTCTGAATTTTGTGGTATTTGTTTTGTTTTCTTTTCCCCCCGCTTTGAATATATCTTTAAACAATCTAATCCTTTGTCCAGTTTTACCTGCTTTTGAACTTTATATAAATGGAACTGGGGCACCTGGGTGGTTCAGTCAGTTAAGCATCTGTCTTTGGCTCAGGTCATGATCCCAGGGTCCTGGGATCGAGCCCACGTACGGCTCCTTGCTCAGCGGGGAGCCTGCTTCTCCCTCTCCCTCTGCTGCTCCCCCTGCTTGTGCTCTTTCTCTCTCTCTCTCTCACTCTCTCTCTGTCAAAGAAAGATTTTATTTATTTGACAGAGAAAGACACAGCAAGAGAGGGAACACAAGCAGGGGGAGAGGGAGAGGGAGAAGCAGGCTTCCTGCTGAGCAGGGAGCCCGATGCGGGGCTCGATCCCAGAACCCTGGGGTCATGACCTGAGCCGAAGGCAGACGCTTAACGACTGAGCCACCCAGGCGCCCCAAATAAATAAAATCTTTAAAAAAATAAAATAAATAAACGGAACTACACTGTAGGTAATCGTCTGTGACTTGTTTTTTTGTTTGTTTGTTTTCTATTATATTTGTGATATTCACCCGTGTTGAAGCATGTGGTTCTAGTTTGCTCATTCCCATTGCTGTGTAACATTTGTTTTGTGGCAGTCTCAGCCTATCAATAAGCAATGTTATGGCTGGACCAGCCCTTGTGGTTCTTATTATGACTGTAAGGTGCTCTTCAGCAATAATCAATAACCATCAGGGAAATTTGAAAAATGAAGGTTTATTGTTTATAGGACCTAGAAATTACACAGCACACCTGGGGCTACACAATGAGGTTGCAGGTAGAGAGAGCGCCAGCTAACTTGGGATTCTGCTTTTATTGGGGTCAAGGATGGGGGCCTAGGATTTCCACAAGTTCACTTTTTATTGGTAAATTTAAAACATAAGAGCAGGAATTCAAAGCACAGGAAGAGAAAGAAAAATAGTGGTCCAAATGTTCAGTTAGGGAAATCAACCAAGATCTCTAAAACAAAGAAGTCTGGGGGCTAGGGAGTGGCATGGCTCTTTACCTAGTCTGGTAGGGCTGGCAATGTATTTATCTGAGATAGACAGCCCTCTTTGAAGTAGATCCTCAGCAATCAAAACTTAAATCAGGCATTTGCATTACAAAAAGAAAAGCCAAGTGTCAGGGCTTACAATACACATTCCAATGTATAAATATGGCCCAATGTATTTATCCACTTTACTTTGGTTAATCTTTGAGTTGCTTAATGCTACTATGAAAACTTTTGTAGTTATCTCCTGGTTCACTCGTACAAAAGGTTTTCTAAGTTTCATATCTAGTACTGGAAGTACTGGATCATAGGACAAGCACACGTTCAAGTTTACTAGGTAGGTGATACCTAATTCTTTCCAAAGTGGTGATTCTAATTTTCACCACAATGGAAGAGAATATGTTGATCTGTATCTTTCACCAACATTTGGTATTCTTTCATTTTTAAATTTTTGTCCATTTGATGTGTAGTGATAGCTCATTGGGGTTTTAGTTTGCATTTCCCTGTTTACTATTGAGGTGGATGGCCTTGCCATGTGTTTTCTGCTCATTTAGATATCCTCTTCTGAGATGTCTATTTAAATTCTGTACTTATTTTTCTGTTAGGTTGTTTCCTTACTGATTTTTATTTGAGTTCTTTATATAATCCTCACATAGTTAACATGTTTTGTAAATATCTTATACTACCTGTTTTTTCGTAATTTTTATGGTGAATTTTAAAGATGTCTTTAATTTTAAGGATTTCTTTCAAATTTATCAATGCCTCCCTTAAAATTCCACTTTTTATTTCTTGTGTAAGAAATCCTGCCATACTTTAAGATGATAAAATATTTGGGGCGCCTGGGTGGCTCAGTTGGTTAAGCATCCAACTCTTGATTTTGGCTCAGGTCATGATCTCAGGGTTGAGAAATGGAGCCCTGCATTGCGCTCCACACTGGGTGTGGAGCCTGCTTGAGGTTCTCACTCTCCCTCTCCCCTACCCTCCTAAAAAAAAAACCAACAAAAAAAGATAAAATATTCTCTCATATTTTCTTCTAAAACTTTTGTTATTTTGCCTTTCATATTATTTCTTTAATTCAACTGGTATGAGTCTTTGAGTAACTTTTGAGAAATGTATGACATTTCTTTCTTATCCATATTCAATGCCAATTACTGAAAAATACATCCTCTCCCCAATGATGTTCGATGCCTCCAGTCTTGTACTAAAAGTCCATACATGAGTGTATTTCAGGGTTCTGTGTTGTTTCATAGTTTTATTAGTCTATCCCTGAGATGACAATACATTGTCTTAATCACTATAGCTTTAGCACTAAGCCCTGCTATCAAGGAGGGTAAATCCCCTCATCCTGCTCTTGAACCTCCTTTCTTTGTTCTTCTTGGCCCTTTATACTCTTCCACATAAATTTTAGAATCAGCTTGTCAATTTTTATAATTATTGGAGTTTTGATTGCTATGAATTAAACTACCAATCAGTATGAGAAGACTTTATACCTCGACAATACTGAGTCTTCCAATCCATGAATGTGGTGTATCTCTCTAATGATTTAGGTCTTTTTAATAATTTTCACTAAAGTTTTATAATTTACTCCACATTGTTTGTTAGATTTACTTTGAGGTGCATATATTTTTGATGTTACTATACATGGAAATCCCATTCCCTTTCAAATTTTAATTGACAAAAAGAAATGTAAAAAAAAAAAAAGAAATGTATATATGTACTATAACAAATGTTATATGTACATGACCAAGTATCTTATTAAACTCTCTTACTGATTTTCATTTATATGTGCATGGTTTAGGCTTTTCTATAAACATAATCACATCGCTGTGAATAATATTTTGTTTCTTCCTTTCCAGTTCTTCCTTATGTTTGTTTTTCTTGCCCTACTTGAGTCCTTCATGCTATCTGACCTCAGACAGAAGGCACTTAGGATGTCCCCATTGACAATGATATTTGCTCTTTTTGTATTAGGTTGGAAGATACGAAAATTGGTGATATTTGACCATTTTTGACTTACAAAAATAGCAATTTCATATGTTTTAACCTAACAGGTGCTCTTAGCAGGTTAAGGTGGTTCCCTCCTATTCTGATTTTTTTTTTTTAAAAGGTTTCAGGTAATTTTTTATATTATGAATGATACTGGTTTTTTTTTTTAAATGCTTTTTCTGCATCTGCTGAGTTAATATATTTTAATGTTTTCTTGTTAATGATTGATTTCTAAATACTAAATCTTATGTTTCTGGATTAAACTCAACATTTCTTATTTAATATTTCATAGTTATGTTCTGGAATGAACATGTCCTGTGAACATGAATTATGAATTCATGTTGAATGAATTATAAATTATGTCCTGTGATTTTATTTTATTATACTGTGTGTACAAATATTACCTGTGCCCATTTGTTCAATCTTTGGTATCTGTAATTCTGATTAGATGTGTATTAGTCTTCTCATGCAACTCTCATGCAATTCTTTTAACCTATCTTTTCCTTTTCCTTTGTGTTTGTCTTTCTTTAATGCATTCTGGTTAATTTCTTCAGATAAATCTTCCAGTTTATTAGTTTTTTCTACAACTGGATCTAATTTCTGTTAAACTGCTCTTTTTGAGTTATTTACCTATTTTTAGGTTCTATAGGTTCAATTTCAAATCTACGTGGCCATTTTTCACAATTTTTTGTCCCCTGCATGTATTTTAAAAATTATCCATTTCTTCTTTAAGTATGGTATTCATTAGGTATTTTATATTCTGTGACTAATATGTGAAACCTTTGTAAGTCTGTTTTTCCTTGCTCTTGTTTTTTCTGCTCTCATTCATGGTGCCACATTTTCTTCCATTTTTCCCAAATTTCTTTTGCTTCTTGCTTGTATTTAGATGTGTTTTTTTTTTTTACTGAAGATTTATTTATTATTATTTGAGAGAGAAAGAGAGCATGCACATGAGCAGGAGGGGGAGAGGGAGACAGAGTCTCAAGCAGACTCTATGCTGAGCACAGAGCCCGATGTAGGGCTTGATCCCATGACCCTGAGATCATGACCTGAGCCTAAACAGAGTCAGATGCTTAATCGACTGTGCCACCCAGGTGCCCCTCTTGCTTGTATTTCTTAAAAAAAAATTTATTTGCTGGAATCCTTGGAGATCTGAAATGAAGTTCCTAGTAGAGAGAGAACTGGCTTTGGCTTTGGCCTGCCAGTTGTGGACACTTAGCAAACCTGTCTAAAACCACTACATTATTGGTTTCAGGTTTTGTTGAACACTCAAGAAATATGAATTTGGGCTGCCTAGGCTCTAAAGAAGCAGTTTATGATTACATCTTCCTGAGGGCATCTCTTCCCTCTCTTCTCAGTACCAAGGTTCAGAGAGCAATTTTCATTGCAGTCCCCTGACCCCACAGCCCTTCAGGCTCCCAGTGTTTTGGCTGGGGCCTTCTGACAGACTCTTCCTCTTAGGCAGCCCCTTGATTTTTTTCCCCTGAATCCATGCCACACAACAGTGTGACACTGTTCAAGTTCACATCAGTTTGGCCAGTACTTTCATTATCAAAGACTGCTTCAGTACACTATTTAGCTCTCTTGGTTTCCATCTTTATACAATTTATTATCTACATGTTCCTTTCTTCCTAACTATCAGCTCTTCTAATAACTTTTTAAACCTAGTATTTTAAATTTTTTTCAGCAGGAGGGTCAATCTGGAAACTCTGCCTGTGCTATTACTGGAAACTGAAGTCCAAAGGCAGTATTCTTTATATAATTACTTTGTGACTGGTTACTTTTCTATTTAACACCTATCATGTAGTCAATGAGTGTAATTAGCAACCCTTAGGCTCAAACTTATTCCCTGGGCAAGCTGATGCAGAGAAACAGAATCAGATGCATTCTAGTACTTAAGAAAAGATGGCATCCTATTCCATCCTGGCTCATCTCACATAGCAGTAATGAAGATCACAGCACTGACTTGGCATATTCCTACTGCCTCTTTATTCTCTTTTCCAAACAATATTAAGCAGTATTCCGACTGCGCTCACCATGACTTAAGCCCTCCACTTGTGAGATTTCTTTGCCCTCCAACCCACAGTCCAAGTGCGTCTGAATCAAAATGCTCAGCGGTTTTCAACCTGGGGTGATTCTGTCCCTCGGGGCACACTGGGCAGTGTCTGGATGTGGTTTTGGTTGTCACAACTCAGTGCGGGAGTGCTGCTGGGACTTAGTGGGTAGAGGTCTAGGGTGCCACTACACAGGTCCCCACAACAAAGAATTATCTGGCCCCAAATGTGTAGAGTGGTGTGACTGAGATATGCTGGGAATTGATGAACCTAGAGGGTTTTGCCTATGAGAGGATCAATTCCTCAAAAAGTGCCAATAGCAGAAAATACAAACACCATATTCAGCCAAATGCAATTCTATTGCCTCACAAAAAAGAAGGTCTAATTGTTAGGTCCCTCTCTAATGTAAAAAATGACATCATTGTAGCAAATTTGGCACCATCTCTTCTGGGCTGAGTGAAAACTTTCACAGAAATATTTAAGCAGGGGCCGCCTGGGTGGCTCAGTTGGCTGAGCATCTGACTCTTGATTTCTGCTCAGGTCATGATCTAGGATTGTGACATCAAGCCCCATGTCAGGCTCCATGCTGGGTGTGGAGCCTGCTTGAGATTCTCTCTCTCCCTCTCCCTCTGCCCCTTCCCCAACCCCCTGCTCATGCTCTCTCTCTTAAAAAAAAAAAAAAAAGATAAAAGAAATAAAAAGAAATATTTAAGCAGTCCATATTTCATTCATTGCAGTGCATATAAATTGTCTTTGGGAACATGCACTCAGCATGACTTAGCTAAGTATAAGAGAAAAAAGTCCCAATTTCTAGTCCCATTTATTTCCAACAAGAGTGGATTCACTAGGGCACCTGGGTGGCTCAGTCAGTTAAGCGTCTGCCTTCGGCTCAGGTCATGATCCCAGGGTCCTGGGATCAAGCCCCACATTGGGCTCCCTGCTCAGTGGGGAGTGTTTCTCCCTCTCCCTCTGCCCCACCCCACTGCTTGTGCTCTCTCTCTCTCTCTCTAATAAATAAAATCTTAAAAAAAAAAAAGAGTGGACTCACTAACTGTATATTGAGTTTTAAGACAAATCAGAGCAAAAAAAAAAAAAAAGACAAATCAGAGCAATTCAGGAAAGTTTAAACTCCCACAAGAGGGAATCTGACCAATGGTCTCCCAGGACATCCATGTAATAATTTAACTGAAATATGATTATTAGAGTTGCAGAATCAACATACATTACCAACAATTTCAAAGGCTTCCATTCAGGAAATCACTTTCCCTCAGACAAAAATAATTTACTAGCTCTTGAGAAACAAGGAAATTTTCCTCAAGATGATTCAGTTGCCTTTTAATATTGATGTTTAACTTATGACACAAAATACATAAAATTTCAATGATTCTGTATGAAATAACATTGTGCCAGAAGACTTCCTAAAGTCACCAATGAGAAGGGGTGAAATAATTTCTAATTACTAGTTTCAGAGAAAATCTGAATCAGTCAGAGTTCAAAAGAGAAGCAGAAACACAATGCATGTAGAGTAAGGAATTTATTATAGGGTTTACTGCAGGGATGGTAAAATAGTTTGTGTAAGAATGTTTTCTCTGCACCTAGTGTTGAGCCAGAAGTCACTATAGTTCAGGCAGAACAGCAACTGGAGGTGAGCTGTGCATAGATAAAAGCAAAGACAAACTGGAACCTGCATCTGTCTCTTATCACCTCCAGCCTCATTGCCATGGGTAACCTTCAGGAGAAGCTGGCTTTGCCATAGCACAGCACATGCACTTGTCCCAGAGAACTCTAAAGAGGAAACCTCTAAGAAGCTGGATGAGCTCTGTGTCCAGGTACTGCCTCCTGCTGACAAGGTCAGCCAGCTGATCAGTGACAACTTGCCTGACACTCTATAGCTGCTAAACATTGCGGCTTAACTTCTAAACTTCTAAATCTCATGCAACTTTTCCTTCTGACTAACCCAGTTGGAAGCATACAGGGGAAGGAAGCATGGGAAACACAACAGAAAAGGCATCACAAATACCCTGCTTTCGAAAGGAAGAGCAAATGCTCATGGATAAGCATTTCCCACCATGAAATTAGTGGGTGATAATATGAGAGACCGGCAGTAGCCTTGGGAAGGTGGATGCCAGAGAACAGAATTCCAGAGGATGATAAATTAAAATGACACAGGGAGTCTTCCCAGGGAACCCTCTACCCAAGAGGATGTGAACTGAGGAACAGACCATGGGCATCATTTTTGAGCTGACAGCTAAATCTATGATCAGAACTGGGCAACAACGAGGACCGAAAGTTAATTCCTTAGACACTATGATTCTACCTGATAAATGTGGGACCTATAAAAAACTTGTTTGGAAGACTAAGTAAGCTGGAGATTGGAAGGTTAACAAATCAAAAGAAAAGGACTTACACTTTTCTATAGAATCAGAGAAGGCATTTGATATATTCAACTTCTGTTCATGATTTTAAATGAACTATTAATAAAACAGAAATGGATTAATTTACTCACTTATCATGATAGAACATAGCCAAAGTCAGTATTATGATTTATGGGAAGATGCTAGAAGCATTTCCATTAAAACAAGGACAAGACAAGGATAATTTTTATTACCATTATTATTTAATTTTTTAAAAAATTTAGCCAAAACAATTAGACTACAGAAATAAAAGGCATAAAAATCAGAAAGGAGGAGATAAAGTTATCATTATTCATGGATAAATGGTATTTTTTGTAGAAAAACCAACAGAATGAACTAAAAAACTTACAAATGATACAGAATTTCAGTATATTTCTGGTTATAAAATCAATATACAGAAAATAATTGCTTTCATACAAATAAACAAAAACCAATCACAATCCTACTTGAGCATTTGTGATGCAAACCATATATGCTGCAAAGGTGAAAATATTTATTATCTGGCCTTTCATAAAAAAAGTTTGCTGACTCTTATTCTAGATGATGGGGAAACATTAGAAAACAAAACACTCAAAACAAAATAAAAGAAAAAATCCTTGCCCTCATGGAACATATATACCAGTAGATTCTAGATGGGAGCTACCTATTAGACAAAGAAAAAAATAAGTTAAAAACCTAAATACCTTTACAAAGTCTATGAAACCTAAAGCAAAATTTAATAAAGGTATTCTAAGTATTTAGTACTATACAGAGAAAAGGTATCTGATCAATTTTCGAATTCCTATCAGTCCTTAAGTAAATACCACCTCTTGGGGCACCTGGGTGGCTCAGTTGGTTAAGTGTCTGCCTTTGGCTTGGGTCATGATGCCAGGGTCCTGGGATCGAGCCCCGCATTGGGCTCCCTGCTCAGTGGGGAGTCTGCTTCTCCCTGTGCCTCTACCCCTGCTCGTGCTGTCTCTCAAATAAATAAAATCTTGAAAGAAAAAGAAAATACCATCTTTTCATGATTAATCTCTGTGTGAAATAGTTACATCCTATCAAAGGCCTCTTTCCATTAAAACCATCTTATGCTGATCTCTTATGTTGATTTCAGTAATATATCCTGAATTTCAAGTTTGTCATCCGTTAACTTTAAAAATGTACTTCTATCTTGTACTTCTGAGTTCCCTTCCTCAATGAAACAAAATTAGGGCACTTGTTAAATAAGTCATGGGAATATAATCAATAATAAAAAAAAAATCAAGGCACTTAAAATATGCATGATGTTTATAGTAATAAAACTTAAATATTTCCTCCTCTGATCTCAACAGATTAATCTATGAGCAAGGTTTTTCAATCTTGGCACTATTAACATTCTGGACCAGATGTTTTTCTTTGTTGTGGGGCCTGTCTTGTGCATTTTAGAATGTTTAGCAGCATCCCTGGCCTCTCCCAACTAGATATCTGTAATGCTCTCTAGTGAAGATAACCAAAAATGTCTCAAGACATTGTGAAATGTTCTAGAGATGGCAAAATCTCAATCAAATTCAGTCTCTTATAACTTCCTATTACTTATCTATCTGCAAAGACTCAACCATAACCTTTGACATTAGATACTGCCAAGAAAATTATTTTACATCTTCAACTACTAAGTACAGTTGAAAGCTTGCCCAAGAAAAGCTTTTCACTAGTATCTTAAAACCACACCATTTCACAGAAGCAACCAAAGACAAGGGTACAGCTTTACCAGGCACTGTGACAAGTACAAGTAAGTTATTTTATTAATACTGATGTCAACCTAAAGAAAACCCTTGTTCTTTGAAAGCATCATCCTAAAGCTATTTTCTGTTGTCTGTTCAATTAACTGTAGTGGAAAATCACTTCCAGAGTAGTAGCATAAGGACCTCTGAAAAATCACTCTTAAAAAGCGTAAACAATGCTATAAACCAACTAGACCTAACATACATCCATAGAATGGTCTACCCAATGAGAGCAGAACACATTCATGTCAAGTGCACATGGAACATTATCTAGGCAGACCATATATTGGGCCACAAAAACACATCTCGATAAATTTTTAAGAACTGAAGTTATACAAATATATTCTCCAATTACAATGGAAAGAAATTAGAGATCAAAAACAGAAGGAAATTTAGGAAATTCACCAACGTGGAAATTAAAGAACACACTTCTAAATAGCCAATATATCAAAGTACAAATCAAATGGAAATTAAAAAATAAACGAAAATACAACATGCCCAAACTTGTGAGATGTAGCTGAAGCAGTACTCAGAAGGTGGGAAAGAAGAAAGATCTCAAATTAATAACCTAATCTTCCACCTTAAGAAACTAGCAAAAGAACAAACTAAACACAAAGCAAGCATAAAGAAGGAAATAAGGAAGATCAGAGCAGGAATAAATGAAACATGGAATAGAAAAATAATAAAGAAAACTGATGAAACCAAATGTGGATTCTTTAAAATATCTACAAAATCAACAAGCCTTTAGCTATACTGATGGTAGGGACCAAGGACAGGCTGCCCCAATAATGCTCCACTTTGGTATATTGATTATTTTAAATAAAAGTGACTTAAGAGACAGCCTGTGCAAGAAAGACACTCAGACCCTCTGTCCCTCTGAAAGCAGGAAATAAATCTCCCATGTGAAAGTTGCCTTCCCTGTACCAGAAGGTAAAGAGACATTCTTATCACCAGAGATAGGAAATTCAGGGCCAAAAAGACTGTATAAACAACCCTTGTTACTTTTTACCAATTTACTCTGACAGCCTAAATTCTGTTTAGAATTCCTTACTAATTCAAGCTCCCAAAGTTTTTTTTTTTTTTTTTTTTTTTTGTCCTGTCAATTCCTCACAGATTTATTGTCTCCTTGTCTAAAAAGTATAAAAACATCCCGCCTTGGTCATTTCTTTAGGTCTCAATGTCATTATTGGGCCTCCTTTTTTTATTAATAAATAAATGAAAAAGATCATAAGGGAATTCTATAACAAGTATATGCCAACATATTAGATAGCCTAGATAAAACGTACAAATTCTAGAAAGACACAAACTACCAAAACTGATTTCAGAAGCAATAGAAAATCTAAGTAGACTTCTAACAAGTAAAGAGATTGAAATAGTAATCATAAAATTCCTACAAAGAAAAGATCAGGCTCAAATGTCCTCATTGGTGAATACTACCAAACATTTAAAGAAGAATTAATGCTAATCCTACAAAAAATTTTCCAAAAAGTAAAAGAGGGAACACTTCTGGGCACCTGGGTGGCTCAGTTGGTTAAGCGACTGCCTTTGGCTCAGGTCATGATCCTGGAGTCCTGGGATAGAGTCCCGCATCGGGCTCCCTGCTCAGCAGGGAGTCTGCTTCTCCCTCTGACCCTCCCCACTCTCATGTGCTCTCTGTCTCTCTTATTCTCTCTCTTTCAAATAAATAAGTAAATAAATCTTTAAAAAAAAAAAGAGGGAACACTTCACAACTCATTCTATGAGGTCTTGACACCAAAACCAGATAAAGACATCAGAATTAAAGAAAAAGGTGCAAACCAATATCCCAAATGAATGTAGATACAAAAATCTCAACAAAAGTCTAGCGAACTAAATCCAGCAACAGGGGCACCTGGGTGGCTCAGACGGTTAAGCGCCTGCCTTCGGCTCAGGTCATGACCCCAGGGTCCTAGGATGGAGCCCTGAGTCGGGCTCCCTGCTCAGCGGAGAGCCTGCTTCTCCTTCTCCCTCTGCCTGCTGCTCTGCCAACTTGTGCTATCTCTCTGTCAAATAAATAAATAAAATCTTTAAAAAAAATTCAGCAACATATTAAAAATGTAATCTATCATAGGAATGAAAGCTTGTTCTAATATGTGAAAATCAATTTAATGCATTATATTAATAGAATGAAAGAGAATCACCACATGATCATCTCAATAGATGCAGACAAAGCATTTGACAAAATCCAACACTTACATAATAAAAACACTCAACAAACTAGGAACAAAAGAAAATTACTTCATGCTAATGAAGGGCATTTACCAAAAAATGAAAGTTAAATTATACCTAATGGTGAAAGACTGAACAGTTTCTCCTGGAACAATACAAGGATGTCTGCTCTTGTCACTTCTAGTCAACCTTGTACTAGAGGTCCTTGCCAAGGCAGTTAGGCAAGGAAAATAAATAAAAAGTATCCACACTATCTCTATTAGCAAATGATACGGACCTTGTATACAGAAAATCTTTGGAAATCCACATACAAAAAAAAAAAGCCTATTAGAACTAATAAATGAGCTCAACAAGGTAGCAGAATACATGATCAATATACAAAAATCAATTGTATTTCTTTTTTTTTAAGATTTTTATTTACTTATTTGACACAGAGAGACACAGTGAGAGAGGGAACACAAGCAGGGGGAGTGGGAGAGGGAGAAGCAGGCTTCTCGCAGAGCAGGGAGCCAGATGCGGGGCTCGATCTCAGGACCCTGGGATTATGACCTGAGCCAAAGGCAGACGCTTAATGACTGAGCCACCCAGGCACCCCTAAAAATCAATTGTATTTCTATACACTAGCAATGAACAATCCAAAAATGAAATTAAGAGAAGAATTTTATTTATATAGATCAAAACTAAAAAAATATTTAGGAATAAATTTAACAAAAGAAATACAAGACTTGCACACTGAAAACCACGTAACATCATTGAAGGAATTTAAAGGAGACCTAAATAAATGGAAAGACAGGCCTTGTTCATGAATTGGAAGACTTAATATTGTTAAGATGACAACACTCCCCAAATTGACTAGGGATTCAAAACATTCCTTATCACAACCCAGCTGCTTCTTTTGAAGAAACTGACAAGGTGATTCCAAAACTCATATGGAAATACAAGGGATCCAGAATAGCCAGAAACAATCTTGAGAGGGAGGAAAAAAGTTGGAGGTGTAGGGGCCAAGGGCAGGCTGCCCCAAGACGGGCCACTTTGGCATGAAATCTAATTTTGAATTAAAAGTGAGCAAAACCCAGCAGACTGAGAAAAAGCTCTTTACCTTGCCTTCAACTGCCTGCTTGTACCAGAAAGAGAGCTATTAACAGAGATTCTTCTTTACCTAAGAGACTTATATGCATAATAGGGCAACCTTTGTTTTCCAAACATCTCCTTTCACCTTCGTGATAATGGTCTTCTTCCCCTTTGTATTCTCAGACCCCTCTCCTTAGCTCATATAAGCCTCATTGTCTTCAGAAGTTCATGTCTGTGGATTCCCTGTACATTATTAAATTTTATTTTCTCCTGTTCATCTGTCTCATGTTAATTTGATTCTTAGTCCAGTAAGAAGGACCCTGAAGGGCAGAATAATTCTTCCTCCCCAATAGTCACTATAGTCAGCAGAATACTTTAACTCACTAGACACCACTCACCCTGACCATGCTGCAGCTGAGAGATCTTTGGGAAATTTGACATATAGCAGGCAGAAGGTAATATTTCTTGCCATGTCAGTCTCCTCGAATCAATATCTGCAGTCTGATGGGGGTGAGAATGATGAGATTCCTTTTTCTCTCTAACTTTAGCAGAAAAAAGATATTTGTTGAACTAGTCCCTTGGGCTTAGTGAGTATTTGGTTAAATTTGGTAGATTACTCTTGGTTACTGAACCATTTCATCCAAGAGATGGTCTTTGTTTTCCTTCGTATTTTGTGCCATGTTCATAAAAAGGAATTTCCAAGGCCAGAACATGGGCACAGGCGCTATGGCCTGCTGTTTGAAATGGCCTCAGAGACTGGTGAGTTCATGGTTCTCATCAGACTGGCCTCTGTTTACACAAACTTGCTGTGAGTTAAAGGCTGTTGCTAAGGGACATCTTAGAAGCCAAAGCCACAAAATTAGTGAGCCCAGGTTGAGCACTTAAAAGCTGTTAGAGTACTTGCCACCTCAGGAAGACTCCCATGTTAAAATAAGTTGGTCACGGAATAAGTTAGATTGACACAAGTTCACCCACCAACCTCAAGAAAACGTCTGCACAAGGAAGTACACTATAAAACAACATACAATCCCCAACCCCGTGGCACATCCCTCCTAGGTATTAATGTGGCTCCAAGAGACCCAAGACTTAGTCAAAAGAGAAAGCAGAGGAAGTTTTCCTTTCATCTTATACTATGTCCTAAGAACTTGGCTTTGTGACCAGTGAGAACATTCTCTTCAGTCTCCACCATTCAGAGGGTGTACTTATTGGGATGCACATTGGTGGCCAAACAGACTTGGAATCCAACTCTCTCTCTCTCTCTGTCCAGCCATGCCAGCTCTCAGGAGTATTTGTCATGAGAGGTTCTAGCCCACAGGAAGCTTTGTCGAATCAACCTTCATCACTTGGTAATGCTGAAAAGTCCCATTCCAGTAGCACCTGCCCAGTTTCACAGATGAGCAGATCTCTGACTGGAGGTGTGTCATGTTTTTGTGGGAGACCAGAGATACCATTTTCACTACACCACTCTTACCACCTATGCAGCAAAGGCCTTTGCTTTTTTAGACTCATTTTGGGAGTTGCAGGAATGCTGAGAACAATGGCTCCATCTTTGGCCCTCCATCTTGTTCATAGCCACACAATGACCTCCCTCAGGGCTACAGGTTCCAGGCCTTGTAGAGGTTAATGTACGCCCTGAATGGAATGCAGGAAGGTTTGTTCTGATCTTCACGAAAATGGTGCACAGAAGGCCCCACTGTAGCTAACTAGTGGAGAGCCTCCGGGGACAGATGGTACCACTTGAGATAACTACCCTGTGACCCCACCATCATGCCCCTTGCTCTATAAAAGCTGGCGATTAAGGCCCGGAATGGGCAGAAGATGTGGGCAGAGAATGCCTGCTTACTGCCTAGATCATCTGTCTGCCTGACAATCCCCCCACCAGCCCATCAGTAAGTTACCCTGAATACAACCCTGTAAAGGGTATGCAGTGGCTTGCTTCATTTTTCAGTTTAAAATGTTTTTACTTTATTGATCCTCCTCCACCTTCTAATCAGGAGTAAACTTTTGGATCCTGAGGGCTGCATTATCTATGCCTTCTCTGGATGCCTGTTGCATCTCTGGTTAAGTCATTAAGAGGCTTATTGTTTTAAGTCACTGTTCATAGATGCTACTCATCAATGACCAGACAGTGGATCCTTTAAATTGGCTACATTTAAAAGAAGAAGATTCTTTATAAAGAGCTCCCAATTGTCTTATCAGTATAACGGTTAGCCTTAGGGACTCCCTAGATAAGATGAAAGAACAAAAATTAGACTTAAGACTTAAAAATAAATGGCCACATCCAATGTAAATTCCCCTTAAAATCTAGCCTC
This sequence comes from Zalophus californianus, assembly GCF_009762305.2. Taxonomy (NCBI): domain Eukaryota; kingdom Metazoa; phylum Chordata; class Mammalia; order Carnivora; family Otariidae; genus Zalophus; species Zalophus californianus. Next base: position 116,770,237 of record NC_045612.1, on the reverse strand, counting down.
ATCTGCCTGTTTTCCCCTTCCTTATAAGACTTACAGAGAGCACTCATGCCTAATCTCTAGGTTCAAGGTTGATCATGTAATGCTGAAAGCCAGGAAATGAATTTAACAAAAGCACATAAAACTGGCAATAAAGTTTACTTTGCTCCTACCTTTCAGGGATGGGTAATCCGGTTTTGCCAGCTTCAGGCATTGCTATGCCATGTACTTTGCAGGTGTATCCTAGGACACACACACACACACACACACACACACACACACACACACACACCTGCACTGCAAAAGAATTTGTGTCCCTGGACAGCAGCAGAGCCTTAAATTGTAAAAATTCTTTTGCCTCTACTTTCAGAAGATGCTACCAAATTTAGAGAGGAATTAAAAGATGAATGACTATTCACAGCCCCCCCAACAGAAGAAATAGGACCAAAATTTCACCTAACCCCTCCTACAGGTGATCTGTGAAAAGGCCAATATTCAGGGGCTAATAAAAGCCAATGTTGAATTGTGTACCAGAAAGAACACTTTCATTAAAATGCTTTATATAGTCTTTACAAAGACATAAATTTTTTGATTGCCGTTTTCGTTAAAAATCTCCCCGATAGAAGCAAATTTAGTTTAAAAAGTGAGATAGTCCCTTGATATTCAGGCTGTAATCTCGTTCTTTGGGGGAATTAGAAACCATTCTTTGTCTTACAAGTGTCTACAAAACCAGAAATGCAACTCTAGAAGCAAGCCCACCTATCTTACCACTCCCCAAACCTCGATTATTCTTCTTAAAATGTTTATAGACATCATAGACAATCAGGATATTGGAACAAAACTGTCCTATACTTGAGAAGAAAAAAAGTACATTTTAAATAGCAATTACCCTGAAACACTGGAGGGAAATTTTTTTTTGCATTCTTTCTCTGCCCCTTAAAATTATAAATCTCATGTATTTAAAATATAAACACATCCCATAATCACCTGAGAATGAAGGCAGGAAAAGGGGAAAGAGACCTTTTTGAAATATAAACTGCTAGAAAGGCTCTTGTGCCCAGACTCTTAGACCTCTGAAAACAGGACAGATAATACTTTCTCTGTGCCTTTGTAATGTAAATTTTCTATCATCTTCCCTAGGATCTAAGAGCCATTTTTTTTTTAAATACAAACTTTAGGGGCATCTGCTTCTCCCTCTGACCCTCCCCCCCTCATGCTCTCTCTCTCTCTCTCTCTCTCTCCTTCTCTCTCTCTCTCAAATAAATAAAATCTTTTAAAAAATAAAATAATAAAAAAATAAAAAATACAAAAATACAAACTTTAGGAAGAAGTTTTTCTTTTTTTTTTTAATTTTTTTATTGTTATGTTAGGAAGAAGTTTTTCTTAGAAAAAAAGGAGGTATTTGGAAATTGGGTCTTTAATGTCCTTTCCACAAGTATTTGTAAGAACAAAAGCTGTAAGACTGCATCTTGTCTGTATGCGTGTCCATGCATCTTGTCGGTGTATGTGTGGTCATATATGTTATAAAAGTGAGACATTTTCTCTATCTCCGGATGGTATCACTAAAATTAACATGAAAGAGTTCTATGCAGTACGATTGAAGGCAAGTGTTTCTAAGGATTGGGCATTCCAAAACTCAGAAAGATAGAAACTAACCCAAATGTTTTTCAAGTTCATGTGATCTGGGAAAATATTCACTATTAAAGCTAATTTGAGATTGTTGGTTTAATTAAAATAACATGTCTTTAGAGTGACCAGCATTTAACACAGAGATGGATGGAGGGATGAGTGAAATAGGTGATGGGGATTAAAGAGTACACTTACCATGAGGAGCATTCAGTAATGTATAGAATTGTTGAATCACTATATTTATTGTACACCTGAAATTAATGCCACACTCTATGTTAACTATACTGGAATTAAAATAAAAAACTTAGGGGCACCCAGGTGGCTCAGCCGTTAAGCATCTGCCTTCGGCTCAGGTCATGATCCCGGGGTCCTGGGATCGAGCCCCGCATTGGGCTCCCTGCTCCACGGGAAGCCTCCTTCTCCCTCTCCCTCTGGCCCTGCTTGTGTTCCCTCTTTTGCTGTCTCTCTCTCTGTCAAATAAATAAAATCTTTAAAAAATATATAAATAAATAAATAAATAATAAAAAACTTAATAAAAAACTTATTCTACCTGTGCTTGCTGAAAGTCATGTATGCTCATGTTATCTCTGTTGCAAAATTTATCAGAAAAAAAAACCAACTTAGAATAATGGTTGACTTTGTCTAATGCCTCGAAGTTTTGTGGGCAATCTAAAACAAAATTGTTAAGAACAAGTAATTAAATAGATGTAAATAAGATAAAAAGGTTTGTAGGTAAATCTTAAAATAGCTTCAAAATCTTTAGTAACCTGAAACTTTAAAGTTTTACTACATTAAACGATGAGTTAAGTTAAATTTATTGAATATATAGATCATTTCCAAATAAGATAAAATAATGAAACAGTAAGTACCGAACATAGGTTTACCTACTTTTGTCTTGTGACAGAAAAACTGAGGATAAACTTACTTCTGTCAGTAAACATGTTTTGTGCTTTACTGAAAGACTGTACTATGAAAAAACACATTTCTAGAAATTATAAAATGTATTCATAAATTTGCCAATCTAAAGAATACTGGTATAACAGTTCACAATGTTTTCATTAGAAATTAGGTTTCTAATGGTTAAGAATTCTAATAAATGTAATTAAAACAGGTCTTTCACCTCTTTGGTTCGGTTTATTACTAGATACCTGATTTTTGGTGCAGTTGTAAATACGGTTGTTTTCTTAATTTCTCTTTCCGCTACTTCATTATTGGTGTATAGAAATGCAATGGATTTCTGTACACTGATTTTGTATCCTGCAACTTTACTAAATTTATCAGTTCTAGCAGTTTTTTTTGTTTTGTTTTTTTGTGGAGTCTTTCTGGTTTTCTATATATAGTATCATGTCATCTGCAAATAATGAAAGTTTTACTTCTTCCTTACTGATTCGGATTTCTTTTCTTTCTTTTTGTTGTCTGACTGTTGTGGCTAGGACTTCCAGTACTGTGTTGAATAAAAATGGTGAGAGTGGACATACTTGTTTTGTTCCTGCCCTTAGGGGAAGTGTTCTCAGTTTTTCTCATTAAGGGTGATGTTAACTGTGGATTTTTTTGTAGATGTCCTTTATTATATTGAGGTATGTTCCCTCTAAACCTACTTTTTAGGGTTTTTACCATGAATGGATGTTGTATTTTGTAAATTGCTTTTTCTGCATCTATTCAAATGATAATATGGTTCTTACCCTTTCTCTTATGGATGTGATGTATCATGTTGATTGATTTGCCATTACTGAACCACCCTTGCATCACAGGAAATCTCACTTGATTGTGATGTATGATATTTTTAATATCTTGTTGGATTCTGTTTGCTAGTATTTTGTTGAGGATTTTGTATCTATATTCATCAGAGATATTGGTTTTCCCTTGTAAGTTACTGTTTTCATTTGTCTTTGCTGCTTTAAAATTTTTTTATCACTATTTTGCCAATTCAATTACAGTATGTCTTGGTGTTGGTCTGCTTTGGTTGATTTTGATGGGAGTTCTCCGTGCCTCCTGGATGTCTGTTTCCTTCTCCAGATTGGGGAAATTTTCAGCTATTTCTTCAAATAAATTTTTTTGCCCCATTTTCTCTCTCTTCTGGGACTCCAATAATATGAATGTTATTATGCTTGATGGGAGTCACTGAGTTCCCTAAGTCTATTCTCCTTTTGCATAAATCTTTTTTCTCTTTTGTTCAGCTTGATTACTTTCCATTACCGTCTTCTAGGTCACTAATTCGTTCCTCTGCTTCTTCCGTCCTGCTGTTCATTCCGTCAAACGTGTTTCTCATTTTGTTTTTTGTACCCTTTATCTCTGCTTTGTTATTCCTTATCTCTGTGTTAAGGTTCTTATTCACGTCTTCCACTCTTTTCTCAAGCCCAGTGAGTATCCTTATGATCATTACTTTAAATTCTCCATCGGGCATGTTACTTGTATCTGTTTCACTTAGATCTCTGGTCGGGGCCTCGTCCTGTTCTTTCATTTGGGGCAAATTCCTCTGTCTTCTTATCTTGTCCAAGTCTCTGTGCCTGTTTCTCTATGTTAGGAGGGTCAGCTGCGTCTCCCGTTCTTAAGGGTAACTGCCTTATGAGGAGGAGGTGCTCTAGTGCCCTGCCATGTGGTGTCCCCTGTTCCCCAGGGCCTGGCGCTTCTGGGAGTGTCTCTGTGTGTGCTGTGTGTGCTGTGTGTGCTCTGCTGTGTGTGCTGTGTGTGCTGTGTGTGCTCTGCTGTGTGTGCTGTGTGTGCTGTGTGTGCTCTGCTCTGTGTGCTGTGTGTGCTGTGTGTGCTGTGTGTGCTCTGCTGTGGTGCCCTGGCCACTTTATCCTTCAGGCTAGGCATCTGCAGACGCTCTCTTTGCCTGTTGTGGGCACAGTTCCGTCCCTGGCCTGAATGTGGCACATTTTAACTAGGTGTGCTCTGGTCTGTTTGTGAAGTGAGACCTGTCACCACTGTTGGCAGAACTGAGGCTCTGTGGAACTCCTGGGTTGAGAGATATGATGTTGGTGGGGGTTTGGGCCGGTCTTCTGGGGGCAGGGAGCCTTCAGTGCTGGGACTGAGGTAAGTGTGAATGGGAAGGGTGGTTCCACTGGAGCTCAGGGGGGAGGGGCTTGGTATAAGCAAGTTAGGTAGTGAGTGTGGATGCAGCACTGGTTCCTGCAGGTGACCCTGTGCTTATGCTGTGGGCCCTGGCCAGCGCCATTTCCTTTGTTCCCAGAGTGGTCTCTCCATGAATGCTGCCTCTCTGGGACACACTCCAAGATGAGCAAACTACCTCCCCACTGTATGCCTCAGGTGCTCTTCAGATAGCTGTTTCTGTGCCGTGTGTCTCTGGGTTGTTTGCCTGCCTTCTCTCTGAGAGCAGGTGATGTACTCTGGGCTCTATCCCAGCCAAGCATGCTGACCTTTAAAACTCTAGGCTTTAAGTCCTGCTGGTTGTCAGGAGTCACAAAATTCAGCGCCTCTCACTTTCCAACCCAAATGCTATGGGGAATCGTTTTCTGCACGTGCTCCCCTGTGTGCTAGTCAGGTGTCTTTCTCTGCAACTGTGGCTCTCTCCCTACCACATCAGCCACGATCTGTTTCTCTCCCAAGCCACATCTCCACACTTCCTAATTCTTCAATGTGGCCTCTTCCTTACCTTTAGTTGTGGAGTTTGTTCTCCCAGTCTTCAGGTCAATTTCTAGGGCATTTAGGATGACTTGACAGTTACCTAGTTGTATTCGTAGGACAAAGCAAGCCAAGTGTTCTACTCTGCTGCCATCTTCCCGTACTCTGTAATCTTTTGAGCACAATCTAACTTAGTTGCTCCTGAGAGCTCCTGGAACATTTCAAAGATTCTGTGAGAAATTAAACTAATTAGACTTAGTTGCTACATTAAATTACATGAGAAGCACTGTCAAATAGGTGTACTAAACCCTGTTATTTTATATTTATGTAGATATGTTATTAAAGTAAGTGTTCTAAAAATTATATAAAACTCCTGGATCTGATGTCCTGGTATGTTATTATCTTAAAGCATTGTGTGTCACATAAATAACGAAATTTCATCATCAACTGCATTGTAATGAACTTTAATCAGCTCTTTGACAGTTACTGTTTTACTCTGATGTTGCTGCAAATGTGCAATCTTCAGTGAGACTCAGAAAAAACTCTGAGTACAAGTTTCTGATAAACTTAAATTATAAAACTGAACTAGGTAAGAATTCCTGAACTAGTAAATACTGGATTCAAGCAGAACAAAAATCAATAACATGGGACCAAATGAACTGAAGAGAATAATTAGAATTTTTATGACTTTTTGTTTGAAACATTGCTGACTCTCTAAAATGTTTTATTTTTCCAAATTTAAGGAAACTTTCTCTTAAGCTGACTTACAGCAGTTTGTTAAAATACACCTTCGTGAACAAATTGAAACATTTATCTTTTTCTCCCTACCTGATCCTGCCAAACTTCAGAAATGCAGTATTCTTTTTTTTTAAGATTTTATTTATTTATTTGAGAGAGAGAGACACAGAGATAGTGAGAGAGAGCATGAGCATGGAGGAGAGGAAGAAGCAGGCTCCCCACTGAGCAGGGAGCCTGACCGAGGCTCAATCCCAGGACCCCTCAGATCATGACCTGAGCCAAAGGCAGACACTTAACTGACTGAGCCACCCAGTTGCCCCAATTCAGTGAGTATTATATTTTCAAGTCAATATATTTATTTCAATAAGTTCAATAAGAATCTGTTTTCCTTATGACATGACACAATTGGAAACACTGGTTATATTACAAGGTTTTCACTGGAATGTCATTATCTGAGAAAGACATGCATAGACTCAGGTATGACCAGACAGCTTTAAGGAACGAAGGTTGATTTTTATGGAGCCAATAAAGTCCCTTGGAAATATCAGCCTGATACCTTGCTTACAGAGTTTCCAGCAGCCTTACCAAGTGGGTAAAGAACATCACTTTCTGGCAGGTGCAGGAACCTCAGGATATTGTGGGGACCTTGAGAAGAGAGGAATTCACCCAAATCTACAGAATCTAGTATTTACTCATTGTGTTAGTGAAACATTTCTCTCTGTAATCACCCTCATTTCTAAAGATAGCCAAATTAACACTAATCTGTTTGCAGAAGAAGTCTAGTTTCAAAAAAACTTGGTCTCATTATTTATGTAAGTGCAGCAAGACTAGCAGTTCACCATATAGGCTCTTTAAAACCTGCTTTGCTGGAACTCTTTTAAGGAATCTCCAGATTGAACTTTTAACAGCCTCTCGAGGCCAAAAGCCAAGCCAAACAACTGCCATCAGACTTGGCCTGCAATACCTGTTCATTATAAATTGGACTAGATCCTGAGTTTTTCTGGTTTCCTCCAGTGTCTGGCTACAACTCTCCAAACTAATGTTGATTTTTCTCCCTCGTGAGTTGGATTCATTTGAGAACTAAAACTTCCCTTTTCCCAAAGCCCTGCCAACTAAATATGAATGACTTGATATAAACTTCAGAGAAATCGTCACAACAGCTCATGTGTAGACAATCTTCATGCCTACTGTTCTACAAGCCACTCAAAGATCACCGAGGGACACTCGAACTACAAACCAGGAAGCTCTGTCAGGCAGCCACTCTATCTGAAAATGCTTAGAGCTTAACATATAGAAATCTTCTCCACTAGCTATCCTCAGGACTCAGAAACTGGTTTATAATTGGATCCAATCATTAACCGTTGCTTTTCTTTTGCTTCCTTAAACAACAGGCATTTCTTTCTTTTTTAAGATTCTTTATTTTTAAATCATCTCCACATCCAGGGTGGGACTTGCACTCACAACCCCGAGATCAAAGAGTCGCACACCCCACCAACTGAGCCGGCTAGGCACCCCAAACAACAGGCATTTCTAATACTGGATTACTTGAACCACAGGCCTACCTTTGAGAACACAGTTGTAACACCACCTCCTGAAATGAGTTTAATTGAACTTACCAATTGCCAGGATTTGTTCAACAAGACGGAACAATCTACCCAATCAACTTTCAATATGCGGGATTTCAGGGAAGTTTCAGAGGAGAAACCTGTAGGGGCCAAGGGCAGGCTGCCCCAAGATGGGCCACTCTGGCATGAGCATTATTTTGAGTTAAAAGCAAACAAACCGCAGAAGAGTCAGGAAAAGCTCTTTACCTCCCCCTCAACTGTGCACCTGGACCAGGAATAACTCCATTAATAGATTCCTCTTTACCTGAGAAATTTATCTGCATAATAGGGCAACCTTTGTTTTCCAAACCTCTTTTCTCATTTTCCTGCTAATGGTCTTTCTCTCCTTTGGATCCTCAGACCTCTACCTCTCTCCTTAGCTCATATAAACTTCATGTTGTCTCATCGTCTTTGGAATTTCATAGTCTGTATGGAGTCCCCGTATGTATGCTATTAAGTTAGATTTTCTCTCATTAATCTGTCTCATGTCAATTTGATTCTTAGTCCAGCTAGAAGGACCTTGAAGAGCAGAGGAAGGTCTTTCTTCCCAACCAAAACATAGCAATAAATCTTTAGGACGTTGGATTAGATAGTGGTATCTTAAGATATGATACCAGAAGCATAAGCAACAAAAGAAAAAATAGCTACATTGGACTTCATCAAAATTAAAAACTTTTATGCTTCAAAGACATCAAGAAAGTGAAAAGACAACTCACAGAATAGGAAATTTTTGCAGATCATATATCTAATAAGGTACTTGCATCCAGAATATACAAGTGATTGCTAATAGGTACAGGGTTTCTTTTGGGGTTGATAAAGACAGTCTAAAATTAGCTTGTGGTGATGGTTACATAATGATGTGAATATGCTAAAAACCACTTATACTTTAAAAATGTGAACTTTATGATGTGAGTTATATTTCACTAAATCTGTTATTTAAAAAAAAACAAAAAAAGTGAAGCAGGTTTTCTTCCCTATCTTCCGAGCTGCCCAGAGCCAGCTTGTCCAAATATTGATGATCACCCCTTCTCAGAGATTCCAAGGTGAAAATGCAGATATCTTTATTTCCAAAATTCCTACAAAGGGACCTATTCTTTGTCCCTTAACTGGTTGCTACTTAGACTAAAAAGATGCCAGATATCTTAAAGCTATGACATTTGTGCATCTAAAATTACAGAGTTGATAATGTTTGTTTTTTTTTCCCCTCCTTCAAAATTCAATGCCAAAGGCAGGCACCTGTAGCATTTGCTTACTCTGCTCCTATGTCCCGATGGCAGAAAGGTAGATAAGGATTGGCTGGGATTGGCTGTCCCATGACCCCTCCTTTCAAGGTGTCTCACAGAGTACCTGGGCTGGACAAAAGAGACAAGGTCTGGATCCAACACTGCCCTCCCCACTCAAGTCACTCCTGGGGCTCTGTGAGGTCACTGGAACCCAGGGCAGAAGAGGGACAAACCAACCAAAAACACACAAAAAACTGTAGTGGTTAAAATAATTGCATATTCCAGAAATCTTTGTAATTGGCAATTTTATAAAATACGGCATCTCCTCTTTCCTGCCAGAGTAATGGCTCAGAGAACAAAACTCAAAAGCCAACTTTTTCTTAGCTCTGTGTTTCCTGGTTCCCCAGCCTCACTCTGTGTTTATGGAATGATTTAAGTATTAGTCTAAAAACTGATCACCAAGCAAACAGAATAATATACCCACTTCACAAATTCAGAGAGCTGGATAGATCAGGTCATTCTGCTTCTCCAAAGATTTGTTTTGATAAATGCAAATACCCAAAGGGGATAGACCTTACCTCTGCTGGATCGACTGTTGTTAATTCAAACTTTGGAAAAGAAAGCCTTTCAATGATTAGCTTCTCAATATTGCAAGACCTGGAATAGCAGCTTCTTGAAGATTCTTACTCCCTACAACCTGTAGGAAAGAAATAGAACGGTTAATATAACAGGATTGTTAAGTGTGAGGGTTTTGATTAGGCAGACCTGGGTTTGAATCCTTGATCCACCATGTACTAGCTGACTAACATTACTTAATCTCTGTGTATAATCCCTAATTTACAAGGTTGTTCTAAGAGTTGATAATGACATGAACAGATGCACAACTTAACTAGTCATCAAGGAATGGAAAGACAAGACTGCAAGGAGGGCGCCTGGGTGGCTCAGTCGTTAAGTGTCTGCCTTTGGCTCAGGTCATGATCCCAGGATCCTGGGATCGAATCCCACGTTGGGCCCCCTGCTCAGTGGGAAGCCTGCTTCTCCCTCTCCCACTCCCCCTGCTTGTGTTCCCTCTCTCGCTGTGTCTCTCTCTGTCAAATAAATAAAATCTTTAAAAAAAAAAAAAAGACTGCAAGGAGATTCCATTTTATACCCAGATGAATGCAAAATATAGGAAACCTGACAATACCAAGCGCTGAAAAAGAGGGGAACAATGGATCTCTTATGTAACATATCTCTCATACATTATATATTGGTCTAAATACTTTGTTCAACTTTATGTTTTATTATTTTACATTCTCAAACTCTATGAACTAGAAATTCCACTCCTAGATATATACCTAAAGGAAACTTGCACATATACATGGTTGTCCAAAAATATCTACAAAATGTTTATTTAGCAGTACTGTTCAAAGCAAGGGCAAGAAACTTAAAACAATCCAAATGTCATTGACAGAAGAATGGGTAAGCTAATTATGGTATATCTACCCAATGGAATATTAAACAGAAGTGAATATGCTTGAGCCACAGCTGTTTGCAACAATACATTGGGTGAAAGTAAAGTCCAACATCGTATCACAAAGTTCATTGCAAGTCAAAAAAAAAGCATACACTGTTAAAGCCTATAACATATATGTTAGGAAAAAAACAAAATGGCAAGGAAGCAATAAACATAGAATTAATACAGTGACTACCTTTGAGAGGCAGGATGGGAGAGAAACAGAACACAGAGTAAAAGGATTATTAGCATTATAAATGAAGGTTGGGGTGGATACAGGTTTTGTGGTGGCACTCTTCCAGTAAAATAACCCCAAATTACAAACATAGAATGTTCCTGGCCTCCCCAGTGTTCCCTAACATGAGGGGGAAGTGTGATGGGGAGGAAGTCAGAATGGCAAGAGCGGTCTTAACTGATTCTGTTTGAAATCTCTTTTGCAGTATTTGCAAATACCTATGACTGTGCCAACATGTTTCTCAGGCACTGGTAGAGATGTGGAAAAAGCCTCTGCAAGTTAGGATCCCTAAAGCTTAAGCTTCACTGGCTTCATGGTAAATGCACCACTGCTTAAATAAGGAGGTTAAATGTAAAGGGCATTAGACAGGTCAAGTCTTAGTGCTACAAGTACAGCTGTGTGTCATCAGGCATGTCACTTACCCTCTCTGGACCTTAGCTTCCTTCTTTGTGAAATGAATGGGTAAACTATATCATACAATACTTTCAAAATCAAACATCCTACAACTTTATTAGTGAAGATCTGCAGAGCCATTTAATAGACGCAAACAATATGAGCTGTGCGTCATCAACAGAATGTGCTTACAATGGGTTATAAGTTAAAACTCCATCATCACCTATGTAGCCTGATACACTAGAATTTATCGTGAGGAGGTTAGTGGTAACACAAAAGAGAGTTCTCTGGCACAGAATTTTTATTCCCTCAGGATGTAAATATTTTAAATACAACATTATGAAAGTGGAAGGCCATTAATGAGAAAAAAGTAAGTTTTATATGAAAAGAGGAAGAGGGGACAAAATTAAAGGTAACCCCAACTAACATGACTGTTTTGTTTTGTTTTTTAAGTCAAGACATTACAATGTATAATTGAAGGAACTAATAAAAGGCTTCAATAAGAATGAAGGATAAGAAACACAGAAAAAAATTAATCACTTTTCTTTTAATTCCAGATACAGAAATTTGAGTTCTTTCATACCTCAGACCAGAGAACATTATCACCATGGGGTGGTACACACTTTGTTCTTTCATTTTATCTTCTTTTTCTTTCATCACCAATCACCAGTCCTGTGGCTCCATTTCCATTCCTTTTTTTTTTTTTTTTTTAAGATCTTATTTATTTGTCAGAGAGAGAGAGTGAGCACAAGCAGGGGGATCAGCAGGCTGAGGGAGAAGCAGGCTCTCCATTGAGCGAGAAGCCCGATGCAGGGCTCAATCTCAGGACCCTGGGATCATGACCTGAGCCGAAGGCAGATGCTTAACTGACTGAGCCACCCAGGCATCCCTCCATTTCCAGTCCAACCAGAAGCCCACTTGAATGTGTTTATTGTATCTCCTTTGACATATATGCATCTTTGCAAACCACCAAATATATGTGTTTACATTTTTACATTGGCATTGTTTTGCAGATCTTTTCTGTTTCTTTTTCTTTATTTGAGAGTGTATTTTTAAGATCTTTCCATAATGCAATTGCTTCTAATTCCTAAACAGTATGCATTTTATGTATCCATTCCCCCAATGATGGACGGCCAGTTTGCCTCCGAATGCTTGTGTTTCCCAAACAATGTTCCAACCACCTGGCTTTGTCAGATACCATCACGGATCTGTGTGAGGGTGTGTCTATGTCCCATACAAAGGAGTGGGATTACCAGCTCATAGGGAATGTGCATAACTTCACTTAGGACACCACTATTTTTGCCCACAATAGCCGCACCACTCTACAACCCCTGCTGGCCATGCAGAAGTTTTTCTATTTCCTCACCTCTTTACAAACATTTGGTATTTTTGACCATTTTGGTTTGTTTTGTTTTGGTGATAAAATGAGACTAAGGTGCACTGCTGTTTTACCTTGCATTTTTCTGATTACCAGAAAAGTTGAACATCTTTTGTTTACCCATTTAGAATTCTGTTTCTGTGACTTGCCTTTTCATATAACTTGCCCAACTTTCTAGTTCCTCTTTTCCTTGCTTTTTTTTTTTTTAAGATTTTATTTATTTGACAGAGAGAGACACAGCAAGAGGGAACACAAGCAGGGGGAGTGGGAGAGGGAGAAGCAGGCCCCGATGCAGGGCTCGATCCCAGGACCCTGGGATCATGATCTGAGCTGAAGGCAGATACCTAATGACAGAGCCACCCAGGTGCCCCTTTCTTGCTTATTTGGATGATTTCTTTATATATTTAGATATTAGTCATCTGACTCTAGTTTTTGATGTTGCAAAACTCTCCCATTAAGCCATTCACTTATTAATTTTATATGTGATGTCTTTCATTCCAAAAAAGTCTTAGTGTTGATGTAAACAAATAACATCTGTCAACTAGACAATAATTAAATTTTTTAAAATTGAAATACCCATTTAGTAGTAGAAAATCATATGGAAAGTGTGTGATGTTGATATTTGCAAAGTGAGGTTCAGCCCATGTTTCCTTAAATCAATTTTTTTAAAAGATTTTATTTATTTATTTGACAGAGAGAGAGCATGCACAAGAATGGGGAGGGGCAGAGGGAAAGGGAGAAGCAGGCTCCCCACTGAGCAGGGAGTCAGGCATGGGGCTTGACCCCAGGACCCTGGGATCATGACCTAAGCCAAAGGCAGACGCTTAACCAACTGAGTCACCCCCCTAAGGAGGGCCTTAAATCAATTTTGAGCTACCTTCAGGTTTCTGTGAAAATCAAACACCATGTCTAAATGCAAACACCACTCTAAAGCACAATGAGTGAAATAACCATATATTCAGGTCATATGACTATGACAAAAGAGCAAGATTCTGTTTAAGAATGATGTTAAGGGGCACCTGGGTGGCTCAGTTGGTTAAGTGTCTGCCTTCAGCTCAGGTCGTGATCCGAGGGTCCTGGGATTGAGCCCCACATCGCGCTCCCCACTCAGCAGGGAGCCTGCTTCTCCCTCTCCCTCTGCCGCTACCCCTGCTTGCGCGCTCTCTCTCTCTCTCTCTCTCTGTCAAATAAAAACTTAAAAAAAAGAGAGAGAGAGAGAATGATGTTAAGCTCTCTTTTATTTTTTAAGTATGGCTTGGAGCCCAACGTGGGGTTTGAACTCAGGACCCTAAGATCAAGACCTGAACTGAGATCAAGAGTCAGATGCTTAACGGAATGAGCCATCCAGGTGCCCCAAGCTCTCTTTTTAAAAAAATCTTTTATTAATTTGTACATATTTAATTTGTATATTTTATACACAATGTTTGGATTCATATTATATAATAAAAATAGATGTGATGTTTTTGTAGGTATTTAATAGATCTTTATCAGATTAAAGAGTTCCTTTTTTGTCTCCATCTATTGTTTCTGGTGGATTTTTGTTATTATAATCTTAGGTTTCTCTTTATTTTTAGCAATGCTTTTGAATTAAATTCCATTTTATATATTGCTACTACCCAAGTTTTAATTTGACTAATATTAACCTGATATATTTTCTTCTGGGTGTTTATTTTACACCTTTATGTGTGGTTTTGTTTTAGGAGTTTCTTTTATATATTTATTTATATTATTATTATTTTTTATTTTTTTTTATTATTATTATTAATTAATTAATTTTATTTATTTATTCATGAGAAACAGAGAGAGAGGCAAAGGCAGAAGGAGAAGCGGGCTCGATCCCAGGACGCCAGGATCACGACCTGAGCTGAAGGTGGACACTTAACCGACTGAGCCACCCAGGTGCCCTAAGGAGTTTCTTTTATAAATTAAAGGTAGCAGATTTTGGTTTTGTTTTTAATCTAGTGTAATAGTCCATGTCTTTTACAGGGTGAATTTAATTCCTTTAAATGTATTTTTATTATTTTGTATTTGGACTTATCTTTTTATGTTTTTTAGAGGTTATCCATCCACTTTCTAAAACATATACAAGTATAAAATTTTCTAAGTGAAAGTTATTCAGTTTTACTTGTCCTCCTTCCAAAGGCAAAGATTTTAGCATGTTCTCACTATGCACTGGACAGCCCTGTCATTTTACTGTTGTTTTGAGATTTAGTTTCCTCTTGTTATAAAAAATTATTACTCTTTGCAGTCATTAATTAAACTTACTGACAGATCTTATCTATTTGTTCATTGTTATTTCACACATCTTAAGCATTCCCTCTGCATTCACATCTCTTCTTGCCAAAGCATATACTTTATTTTTTTTTTAAGATTTTATTTATTTATTTGAGAGAGAGAGAATGAGAGATAGAGAGCACGAGAGGGAAGAGGGTCAGAGGGAGAAGCAGACTCCCTGCTGAGCAGGGAGCCCGATGCGGGACTCGATCCTGGGACTCCAGGATCATGACCTGAGCCGAAGGCAGTTGCTTAACCAACTGAGCCACCCAGGCGCCCAAGCATATACTTTAATATTTCTTTCAGTAAGGCTCTGTGAGTCATAAATTCAGCCTTTGTAAATCTGAAAATATCTTTATTTTCCCTCACTTTTGAGTAAGAATTTATATGCACATAAATTTCTAGCTTGCATATATTACTCCATTGAATTCTTAACAAGTATCGTTGCTAATGAGAAGTCTTCTCTTTTTCTAATTGTTCTGTTATAGCGGTCTGTTCTATTTGGTAGCTTTTAAGATATCTTCTCTTTATCCCTGCTGTTCTTCATTCCCACTAGAATGTGTCTAAAGGTAGGTACAATTTTAATGATCCTTCGCAGTCTCAAAGTGAACTTTGTTCTGCAGACTTAAGTTTTTCTTCAATTATGGAAAGATTTCAGCAATATTTCCTTAGGTATTGCTGCTTCAACTCTGCCCTCTTTTTTTTCTGATGGAACTTGTATTATGCCTATGTCATTCTCAGTCTTTTTCCATTATCCAGACTGTTCTTTTATTTTTGGAATCAGTATCTGTGTGCTATATGCTGGATGAATTATTCAAGACTGCTTTCCAATTCACAGATTCTCTATTCAGATGTGTCTACATTTCATTTTATCTTATCTATTGAAGATCTCCCCTGTCCTATCTTTAATTCCAGTAACTTTATTTTTCATTCTAAGTTTTCTATTTGGTTCCTTTCATATCTACCTATTCTTATTCTTTTAAGTCTGCTTTGTTTTATAATTTCCTGTTCATTTTATGAAAATTTACTTTTTTAACATATCATCTTAGGCATACTTATGAGCAAGTCTCCCATAAGCTGTTCTATTAGTTGATCTTGCGTGAATTCATGTTTTGATCGATGATTTGTCAACTCTCTTTCTTAGCATACGAGACACTCACTTTCTTTCTAACCTTGGTTTGCAAGATCATTTTGAGAGTTTGAGAGGGAACCCTCTTTCTCTCTTCTTGCTGCTTTCCAGCAGGTTTTTAGTACTTCTGCCTTTGGATAGAAACTCAGGATTTATTTGGAGGTTCCAGGTCTCAGTCTTGCGATAATAGCAGGAGTATCTCAGATGCATTCAGATCCAGCCTGTGGACATCTTGGCTCCATTCTAGTGTGAAGGCTGCCTATCTTTCTCTTCCCAGGCCCACCAATGAACGGCAGCCAATAAGCCACAGCCCCAGGAGGCAGTGATGAACAGCAAACAGCTGACCTGTACAGCTGCCATTCGCCTTTTACTACCTTTTCTCCTGCCTCTCTAGGCAAGCAGAGGAGACAGTACTTGTCACCTCCTTCTAAAGGTGGCGGAACGTTGTGCTCCCCCACTGCCTGGGTAATGTTCAGCATGTACAGCAGGGCTTCAATAAAGACAGAGAAGCAGACAGTCCAACCAGATGGGGAACTTTAGGAGTCAGGCTTTTAAAGATCAGGAGGGAATTTTACTTGAAAATGAATCTAACCGATTTTATGTTGAGTTATTTGGCCACAAATGACATAGAAAGATTTTAGCCGTAACTGCTTTTCTTTAGGGGATTATATCAAGGACTCAATAAATGAACGTATTTTAAAGAATGCCAGAATATGGGGTGCCTGGATGGCTCAGTCACTGAGCGTCTGCCTTGGGCTCAGGTCATGATGGCATCGAGCCCCACATCGGGCTCCCTGCTCGGCGGAAAGCCTGCTTCTCCCTCTCCCACTCCCCCTGCTTGTGTTCCTTCTCTTGCTGTCTCTCTTTCTGTCAAGTAAATAAATAAAATCTTTAAAAGAAAAAAAAAATGCCAGAATATAAGACAATGTCCCAAGGGACCAGAACAGAGGAAGTAGGGGGGAAGGGCACAGAGAGAAAGAGAGAGAGAGAGAATCTGGGAGAGGGAATCTAGAGAGAAGCATATAGAAAAACAAGATAGAGATAGAGAGATGAGACAGGACTGGGGAGTGGGTGGGGGAGAAAGAACCAAAGGGAGAAGGAAGAAAAAAATACAGTCAGTGAGAGACACAAAAGTAGACATAAAAGGAAAAAAAAATTGCAAAAAATATACCGTGAATACACTGAAAGGATTCATTTGTCTCACTTTTTTTTAAAAAAGAAAACATGGCCACAACCAAATGAGGACATGTACCCTACTTGCTTGCTCAGTCTGTTGAGGGGATAAACCAGAAAAGAGGAAGTAGTAAAAATGACTAATCTTCCTATGAGCGGAATGACCCCTTCCAAGCCCGAGGCTGCTCTACACTAGCTGTTGCCTGGCACAGACAAGGAGCACTCCTACCGCCTCTGGTCACTTCTTAGAGCCAGGCTGATTCCATAGTCTCTTCAATAACCCATTCATCCACAGCCTTATATTAGTTTTCATCCTGAGTAACACTAATTGCCCTTTGGCTGAGAGCATGTGTGAGGCATTGATGGATGACATTTGTGCTATTTTCCACTAAAGCAGCAACCTTATACTGTGTGTGTCTTGGCTGACGCACACGTCCCTCCGCACATGGCAGGTGGAGTTATTCCAGGACCAGGGACTGCAGGGAAAGTGAGCCCTCATCAGCAAACTCGTAGCTGGGTTAACAGAATGAACCACAAGAGATTAACCCCATCCTAATGACTGATCTTCCCTCTTTGAAACAGCATGGTCAGCTATCAGCATGAGGCCAAATATTTGCTTTTCTCTGGGAGTGCTCCCATTTATCCAACCTGTCTTTGCTTGGGTTTCCCCAGAAGTAGAATCTGAGAGAAGGATGTGAGAGCAAGTAGTTTCTTTGGGAGGTGCAGATAACACCAGCAAGAGAGTGAGGATATGTGACGAGCTAGAGGGAGAAGGCAGCCAATAAAGGATGCAGTATTAAGCCAGCTTCCACTGTAGGCAACCAGAGCTTAATCCTACAGGGATTTCCTCTAGGAAATGGTGTAAACCCATACCTTACGTTGTTGTTGTTGTTGTTGTTAAGATTTTATTTATTTATTTGAGAGAGAGAATGAGAGATAGAGAGCACAAGAGGGAAGAGGGTCAGAGGGAGAAGCAGACTCCCCGCTGAGCAGGGAGCCCGATGCAGGACTCGATCCCGGGACTCCAGGATCATGACCCGAGCCGAACGCAGTCGCTCAACCAACTGAGCCACCCAGGCGCCCATGCCATGCCTTAGGTTGTTTAACTGAAGGAGCAAGGGAGCTGGGGTATTTACCCACTGACTCCTGACAGACATTGGATACTCCTGTCAGACAGTGGCTGCTCCTGCAAAGTATTCTTTTCCGGAAATTCTAGCCTGTCCTACATATGAGCAGAGGGGCCTTCCACTTTAAGAAATGTAGACATGGGCAGCTGAAAGTTGGAGTAGACTAACTGGCCAGGTTTGGGGGATGTGTGGGGCTCCTACGACACTTGCCCAAAAGCATTAGTGGAGACGTTGAGGCTTGCTTCATTTAATGAGTCCATCTGAGAAAAGCTTTCCATGTCTAAAGTTTCATAACATGGGCTCATTTATAAGTAGTTTAGCAGTCTTCATTTGTGGTGCACCCGAATTAATCCCAGCACTTAAGTTCGGCTTCAACCCTTTACTTGCTATATAACTAACCAGGCAAAAACATTTAATCTCTCCCAATCTGTTCTGTTTTTCTTTCCAACTGTCCTGTGGAAATAGTAATACCTGATTTCCCTCACAGGAATGAAATGACACTCAAAATCAAAATATGGTAGCATATGCCAGGAGTCAACAAACTTTTCCTATAAAGGGTCAGACAGTAAACATCTTAGGCTTTACGGATCATGTGGTCTCTTCTGAAGCTACTCACCTCTGCTGTTGTAGCAGGAAAACAGTCTAGACAATAAGTAAACAAATGATCACAGCTGGATTCCTATAAAGCTTTATTTACAAAAACAAGCGGTGGGCTAGATTTGACCCCTCAGTCTGTGAGCTCTGGTATGCCAACCTCTTACGTATAAGAAAGGCCTTGGCACGCTCCCAGTTATCATTTGTTCCTCACTCAGTAAGTCACTCTCTTAATGCCTGTGAGTTGGGCCAGAGGCAGCATTGCTAAAGAAATTTAAGCTTCTGGGTGCCACATTTGCAATGGCTCCTCTCAAGGTCCCGGAAGGGGCCCTAGCAATGATTCATACTCACATATGTATTCACCAAATTCACAAATGCAAGCTATTTGAATCACAATTGGTTAAGGCCACTGTTTTTCCACTGCGAAGTCCTCCATCACACTTGCCCTGTGTTAGGTGTTTTTTCTGATCTTCTCCTTTGCAAAAAGCACAGTAAACTAATCAACAGCCATTTTAAGCTACTTTTAATGAAAAACATTATCACTGTTTGGACTTTGAAGTTATGGCCTATTGCGACTTCTTTAAAAGAGTCCCTCTTTTAAGAGGCAATAATTAACAATAGGTAAATAATTATTGACTGTGGCTCTTTGGTGCCCCTAGGGCCAGAGCACTGTTGGGGAGAGCATGATTACTTCTGGTCCAAGAACTAGCGAGAAAATGTAAAATGACAAGAAACGCTGTCAAATTCTTTAAGGAAGCAAAGTACCTATGCTTAGGAAAACAGCTTAGGAAAATCCAAATAAAATTTATCAACACTAAGATTCAGAAATTTACATGGTCACTTTCAGCACCTGGGCCCTGTAATTCGATAGAATTTACCCATCTAAGTACCAGTATTTATGAAAAACCACAGGTATGCCAAGTGTTTATCTGTGGGTGGGTATGGACACACATGGATTTGAGCGTATATGTTCACATGCAGCCACGTAAGCATAGATGACATCTATGTAAAACTCTGCCAAAACAAAATTTAAATATTAGAAATAGGTAACATTGTGTTTCCAAATACACTAATAATTAAAACAACGATTACCTTTTATTGAAAGCTGACCATGTGCCCAGCACTACACAAGCCCTCTAAATACACAAAACTCCAGTTACTGTCTCCATTATAATGATGAAGGAACTAAAACACAAAATGTTAAGAAACTGCCCCAAGATCAACTTGGAAGTGATGGGACAAGAATTTAAAATCAGGTATTTCTGACTCCTGAACCTGATTTTTTTAATTGCCACATACTTGGTGTAAATTTAAGTGTAAATGCCCTGTCAAAAAGACAATGTCTTGGCAAAACTACCTAGAGCCTTGAGAATATAGCTGTTCACCAAGAGTCTGTAGGAAATTAGCATTTGTATGTCTGAGCTGGGACAAGGGTTCAGGTACAAATCACATTTTCTCCTGGTATAAATGATAGGGAGGGGTCCCAGGACTCAATTTTACCCTGCCTTTCTCTTACACCTTTTTTCCTTTATGGCAGTGGTTTCTTTGTCCTTCTCCAGCTTCTGTGAGCATCAGCTCTGACAACAATGTCTATGCACTCAGACCCATTAAAGGTTGGCACCAGTTCTTCCCTGGGCATCTTTAGAATAGACACATAGGCTATACAAGGTTTCCATATGAGGTAGACAAGTTTTATTTGTTTCTCTTTCTAGTAGCAAAGAGATCAGTAAAAATAACTGAGATGCAAGAAATCTCATAAGTGGCACAAATGTGACTTTGGATACTGACTTAATATGCAGATAATACACAAGATGTGATTTTTCTTCGTATTCATGTTGTCTTGGCAATTCCACTCAATTTCTTTATACTTCTGTTAATATCCATCAGCTAAAGACCACTAGGAACATACCTACAGTCAAACAAAGTTGGCTTTATTGACCTACCACAACGAGAGTGAATGTACATGATGGGGAACCATAGGGCATCTCGATAGGAGGGTGTTAAAAAGGATTTATTATAGTATTTGGTTGTAGTAGGTGATTTGGAAGAAAGTTCAGGAAGTAGGACTTTATTCTGGGTTAGATGCTGTCAGGAATTGGGGATAATCCTATGATCAGGGTATCTTAACAAATCTCTAGAGGAGGGAAGACTAGCTAGCATTAGGCTAAAGCTGTCACTGATAAAGCAGCAGCACTCACTTATATGAGCCAAGATAAGAGGATGTTTGGTCATTTTTGTGGTTTGAACAATATTCATGTTTTTTTGGTCTGTGTTTGGATATGATTAAAGAGTGGTCTTGGTTTTTCTCTTGATCTATCATGGTCTCATGGTGGGCTTCTTTTGTGATATTGCTAATGTTCACGAGCAAAGCACTGTGGCCTAGCTGTGAGTGACAGGCTAGCTCCTAGTGACACCAAGGATTAGCCAACAGTTCCAAGCCAACTTCTGGCCATTAGGGATGCTTTACTCTTTCTCAGAGTTCCTATCTTTAAGTTGATATTTCTGAGTTTCCCCTTTTGGATGAATAAGTCTCCATGCCTACTTCCCCTGCATGTAGACCACATAGGGAAAGAAAGTATCTCAAACATGCTAACAATGGGCCTTAGGCCTCCTAAAAGATCTTTCCACATAGCAGCGGAAAACAGAGATACCACATTTTCCTTTCCTTAGTTTCCTATTTCTTCATAACATGGAAGTAATTCCATCTGTAGTTGTACCTAGAGCAGACCAAAAGATGATGGACCAAGGCCTATGATCTAATTAAAGTAGATTAAGGAATGGGAAGTAAGCATCAATGTAAGCTGAAACCTGAAATTTAACAGCTCAAAGGTCACACAATGGCACACACTAACAGTGATCATTAAGGAAAGGGTAGGTTAATCTGCATCATAGCGGTGATTGTAGCTAAGTGGTAAGGGAGGATGCAGAAGACTACTTAAAACCGTTCTCAGAATTCTGGCTTTGGAAGCCCTTTCTAACTTGCCTCTCCCTTGAATAGAAAAGGGGACCATCCTCCTTCCTTTTATCTTGAGCTCTGCCCCCTCTCCAGCCTTTTTATCCTCTTGCCTGTCACCTCTTGCCCATACTTTTATTTCCCCAGTAGTCACACTAACTGGTTTCCTATGAGCCCTAAGCTTCCAAATGATGTTCTGGCCTGGAGAATAAAGCATCCGACAAAGACACACATGGTTTATGTTTTCTGGGCTGCTAATAATAGTTGCCATCTTGATACTCTCAAATAGAAACTGAAGCTGCCTGCCAGTAGGACTTGGGTTTGTGTTTCAGACAATACAGTTTTTCTCCTCGTATTGTTCGTATTCTCTGTAGTGTTTTCCCTGGCATGAAAAATATTCACTAGAACTGTAAATTGTTTGCTTATTCTGATTTCTACTACCCTATATTAATATGCAAATTCTACAACTTCATATAAATCAAATGGTGCAGTGGAGTATGTGCTCTTTGTGTCTGGTATCTTTCACTTATGTTTATGAGACTCATTCATGTTATTACTTGTATCAGAAGTTTGTTACTATTTTTTTATTGCTGAGTAGTATTCTATTGTATTAATTTACCACAATTTGCTTATTTTGTCTGTTGATAGACACTTTTCTTTTTTTAAGTTTTTTTTTTTAATTTATTTATTTGACAGAGAGAGACACAGCGAGAGAGGGAACACAAGCAGGGGAAGTGGGAGAGGGAGAAGCAGGCTTCCCACCGAGCAGGGAGCCCGATGTGGGGCTCGATCCCAGGACCCTGGGATCATGACCTGAGCCGAAGGCAGACGCTTAATGACTGAGCCACCCAGGCGCCCCTAGTCTGTTGATAGATATTTGAGTCATTTTTAATTTGGACCAATTATAGGCAAAGTTGTTATAAACATTCTTGTACAAGGCTTTTTGTGGACATCTGTTCTCATTTCTCTTAAGCAAATACCTAGAAGTAGAAATTTGGGGTCACGGGGTGGGTGAATGTTTAACTTTATAAGAAACTGATAAATGGATTTCCAAAGTGATTTTTACTTTACATTCCCACCAGCAATGAGACTTCTAGTTGCTCTACATCCTCACCAACATTTTATATTGTTAGTCTTTTAAATTTTAGCCATTTTAGTGGGTTTTATAGCACTTTATCTTTTTTTTAAAGATTTTATTTATTTATTTGACAGAGAGAGAGAACACAAGCGGGGGAACAGGAGAGGGAGGAGCAGACTCCCCACTGAGCAGGGAGCCCGATGTGGGGCTCGATCCCAGGACCCTGGGATCATGACCCGAGCCGAAGGCAGACACTTAACAACTGAACCACCCAGGCACCCCGAGTTTTATAGCACTTTAAAGTTTTCTGAATATCCACATCAATAAGAATGCTGGATTCAATCCTTATAGATTTTTTTGCTTCTACTTTTCAATTCTTATATTTTGTGAGTGAAGCTAGAAAAGTTTCAGATTTTTTCTTTAAAATGGAACAAAACAGGGGTGCCTGAGTGGCTCAGTCGTTAAGCGTCTGCGTTCGGCTCAGGTCGTGATCCCAGGGTCCTGGGATCGAGTTCCGCATTGGGTCCCCACTCAGCAGGAAGCCTGCTTCTCCCTCTCCCACTCCCCCTGCTTGTGTTCCTGCTCTCACTATCTCTCTCTGTCAAATAAATAAATAAAACCTTAAAAAAAATGGTACAAAACACACAACTATAAAGGAAAGATTGATAAATTGGACTTCAATAAAATTAATAAGTTGTATTTATCAAAAGACTCCTTTAAGATAATAAAAAGGCAAGCCACAGGTACAGAAGAAATTTCACATATACAAAAACATTAGTCATGCCCAGAATACATAAAGAGCACCTACAAATCAATACAAAAAGATAAATGACTAAATTTAGAAATGGGCAAAAGAGGGGCGCCTGGGTGGCTCAGTCGTTAAGTGTCTGCCTTCGGCTCGGGTCATGATCCCAGCGTCCTGGGATCGAGCTCCGCACTGGGCTCCCTGCTCCGCGGGAAGCCTGCTTCTCCCTCTCCCACTCCCCCTGCTTGTGTTCCCTCTCTCGCTGTGTCTCTCTCTGTCAAATAAATAAATAAAATTTAAAAAAAAAATGGGCAAAAGATTTGAACAGACATCTTACAAAGAGAATATTCAAATGGTCCATTAGCACATGAAAAGATGCACCATTTCTTTAATCCTTAGGAGAAGGGAAAATTAAACCACAATAAGATTATTACTATACACCAAAAAATGGCCGAAATTAATAAGACTGATAATACCAAGTATTGACAAGGATGTACAACAACTAAACTTTTCATATACATTACTGGTGGGAATGTAAATTGGTAAAGCCATTTTGAAACACAGACAGTATCTACTTAAGCTAAACATGCATCTACTATATGAGCCAGCAATTCAATTCCTAGGTGTAGTACAAGAAAAATGAGTGTTATGTGCAAACTTGTACATAGTAGGTTTATTCACAGTAGTTCAAACTGAAAACAACTTAAATGCCTGTCAACAGGAGAAAAAAATATATAAATTGTGGTATATTCATATAATAGAATACTATACAACAGTAAAAAGAAAACGAACTACAACAGCATGCAATGATGCAGATGGCTCTCACAGACTTAATGATGAGTGAAAGAAGCCAAACCCAAAATAGTACATACTATATAATTTCCTTTATATGAATTGTATGCACAGGCAAAGCTCACTGCTACTAACGGCTGGCAGAATACTGATTATCTCTGGGGAGAGAATATTGACTGGGAAGGAGCATAAGGCAGACTTCCAGGTGCTGGGAATGTTCTATATCTTGACCTGGGTCATAAAATTCACCAAGTTGTATACTTGAGATTGGTGAACTTTATTGAATTTATGTTATACTTGAATATTTTTAAAAAATCTAGCAAAGATGACAACAGACATATTTGAGAACTAAAAATCAAGTAGTAAGGAATTAGTCCCTCAAAAATACCTAACTTTTAGAAAGCTTGTGTTATCATTCTCTCTCAAAATACCAATTATTTACTTGTTTCCTAAGTTGAGATGGAAAATATCCTGAATGGAAGCTATCTAGTTTGTAAACAATTGCCCAGAGATCTGGTTCTTAGGATCTTTTCAAGATGGCCTATTAGCTCTGATGTGTCATGACCTCATTTGGAAGGATTAGAAGCCCTTAAATGCCATTAACATTGCAATATTAGATTATCGCCCCCCAAATTAACTCATATTTCTCTGGCCACTTGGTTTCACCAATATAAATTTGGAGCAAATTACATTATAAACCATGCTCATGAGCTGTAACCACAATATTGAGATACCAAACCAGCGAGAAAATGGCAACCTACTCAAGCACCCTGGTTTGCAGCAGCATGATGTGATGGTCATCTAGGTTTACAAGTCTGTTTATGTGTATGTGTGTCGGGGGCGGGGGGGGGGGGGGGGGGTGTTTCCATAGTCTGGCCTGAGGCAGTATGCTTTCCTTTTATAATCAGTGTTTCACAATTTTAAAAAAATACTTCAGTTTCTGTTGTCTGAGGTCCAAATAGAAGCAAAACCAATCTTCAAAACTTTACTCAGTTTTTTTTTAGATATCACTGCCTGCACTTACCTTACAATGCATTAATATTAATATAAAAGATACACACACTGATTTGGGGGTGGGGCAATAGGGGAAAGAGGCAGGAACAAAATCTTACTAGAGTAGCAAAAAGCCCTTTGGAGAGACTAAGATGCCAACGAGAGGATTATGACTTATAAATTAGAGTAATACTCATATTTAGACACTCAACCCTAGTATCAACATGAGACTGTGAATAAGTTTTATTTTTCCATAGAGGAAAGGCTAAAGGCAAGATAAATTCCACATGCATAATGAAATTTCAAAATCACTTTTTTAAAATGTACATTTTCCTTCTCTTGTCACTAAGGCAGCTAATTCTGCTCGGATTAGAGTGTTCACTTAGGTTTACCATGTAAATTCTTCCTCTAGAGTAAATGTGGTACTAAGCAAAGTAGTTTCCACACATAATCAATAAGCTCATATTTGTGCAGAATAACATGAGGTCTAGGGATGAAATATTCACTAGTTAGGAATAAACCTTTCATCTGAGAAATATGTTCCTCTTTGACTTCTGACAGCACTTTCTTTCTTGGGATGCCTGACCAGAGAACACAGTATTGGTGTGATTGGTTAGGGTGAAAAGTTAAAAAGTGAATTGTCTCTCTTGGGAATCACATCCATATCATAGGCTTTCCAAATTGAATAGCCAACCATGCACAGAAGGTCTCAGTTCTGGTGACTCTGCTGCGAACATGCTAAGTGAGCCCTCTTTATATCTGATGTAATGCATAGAAGCAAGGCTATCATTAAGCAAGAGAGAAAAGGGGACTTCATCAGCTTCTGACTATAAAGGCTGGACTAAACATTTTTTTCCCCCCAAAAATGTCCAAAGGTAGAGGATTTTGTGGGAAAAAAAACCAAACCTGTTATTACAGTACCTTTCATAACATCCCTCAAAGCCACAAAGGAAACATGCCAACTAGTTGAGGGAGGACTCCTCCTTTGGCTGGCCATCACCACTTACTCTGAAATGAGGAAGTCTGATTTTATTACATGTTTTGTTTTTAGTAGATTTTCAATTTTTAAATTCATTGCTTTGGTGCTTTGGTGATGGGTTTTCAAGTGATACATGAAGGAAGGTTCACTTGAGGACCTGGAGTATAGTGACACCTGTTACAGAATGTCAAATACTATGTGGCTTTTTAAAGTTTCTAATAAAATTTCTTTCTGCTACACACTGTTAAGCTTACAAGTGCAGGAATTCATATTAACCATCGGGGCTACCCAAAGGGAACATTTTGTCAGATGGGAATGTGACACTGAAGTATAAAGCAGACATATACTTCAGTTACAGTCTTAAAGGTACATGAACTATCACTTCTTTATTATTATTATTATTATTTTGTACTTCAACTTAATCTCTGAATCCAAATTCCCATTCCAACAGGCTAATGGATTATTAAGACTGTACTTCCTCACCTTCTCCATAATATATTAAGTTTCTTGTGTCTTGGAACAAAATATTGACTGGAGGCAGGGGGTGAGGAGGATTTAGAATGACCATCTGATCTCCAGATATGGTCCATGAAGTCTCCTGTTGAGACATCCCCTATCTCTAACAGCATCACCACTGGGACAGGCACATAGTTTTCTATTTTCATTTGTATGATGCACCAGTGAGCCAATCAGCTTTGCCGTCTTGCCAACAGAACGGCCGGGAAGCTATTCCAAGATCCTTGGGTTCTCTTTTTCATCCCATTTCCTAACCCCAGGGAAATTAATTTCTAGTCCAGGAGGGAGGAAAACCTCTCTTTCTCCTGCTTTTCTGAAACTCTGAATATACCTGAAAACTCACCGTAACTCCTTTTTACCTTATCTGATAACCCTCTAGGATAGCCTGAGGATATCAGAGAGACCCTAGGGACATAAGCTCTTGGGGAATTAAAGTCAGAGAAGTGTGCAGGCTACTTCTGTTTTGCAACCCTTTCTATATACATCCATCAAAGAAATGAACACACAGCTGCCCATTTGATTGAATAGGGAAGAGGAAAATGGGAATTAAAGAGAAAAAATTTATAAGTTAATATGTAGAAATATCATCCATCCAAAAGTACATGGATTTATTTTTTTTCTGGTGCAATTGCAAGCATCAAGAGGTTAGGAAACATGTTGTCAAATCTTTTATACTTTTTATCTACAGAGTTAGATCCGTACCTAGGATATAACAGGGAGTCAATGAATAAGTGAAAGGATCAACAAATGGGGACACCTGGGTGGATGAGTCAGTTAAGCATCTGCCTTCGGCTCAGGCCATGATCCCAGGGCCCGGGGATACAGTCCCACATTGTGCTCCTTGCTCAGCGGGGAGCCTGCTCCTCCCTCTGCCTGTTTTGCCTGCCATTCCAACCCTGCTTGTGCTCTCTCCCTCTCTCTCTCCCTCTCTCTCTCTGACAAATAAATAAATAAAATTTTAAAAAAAAGGATCAACAAATGAATGAATGAACCAAGAAATAAATAATGTTTCATAAGCTCAATTTCCTAGTTAGCCTGTCTTGTACCACAGGGCAAGTTCACTCTATCATCTCTGCTGTTCTGTGACCTTAACCTAAACTTTATAGGAGTCTTCTAACTATTACCAAATTCAGCTTTTTGTATCAGGATTTGTGAGTGTCATAAAAGAAACTACTACCTTCCTTGTTGCCCCCAAGGAGCCTCTTGTCTAGTTCGAGACAGGACTTACATCTATATACCATTAGAAAGCAGTAAAAGGCAAGGATGAAAGGAGGATTCTGTCTGTTATGGGAGCATCAGACATGAGGAGATCACCTGCAGACTACAGTAGATGGCAGACACTACAAGGAAACAAGAGGTCCTGAGAGGGACCACAAATGTCTTTGGCAGGTGGAAAGGAAAAGAGAGAAACAGCATGAATAAAGATGCAAAGGGGATAGGTCATGGCATATTTGGGAGCAAGGAGTCTAGGCTGTCTTGGGAAAAAGATGGCCCAAAAGCAACAGGATATGGTAGACTAGCTTAAGTAGCAGAAGGATATATTTGAATGTGATGGAAGAACCACAGTATAACTTTGGACATTTGATCAGTGGATACCCATAAGTATCACAGCGGGAGGTGTTGTGAAATCTAAGTCCCACAGATTTGAGGGCTAAAAGGAGAACTTAGGATTAAAAAAATTATTTCTCACTTCCCTTGCTATATCTTAGCTCCATAACAGCTTCTACCCCCAAACTGAAAAGATACTCAATAATACCTGGTTAACTGACTGACTAAGGTGTAAAGGTTTTGAGAACTGGAATGGACTCCAGTTGGAGCTCTGCCACTATCTGGCTGTGACTTCGCCAAGTCACTGGCTTTTCTAGGCCTCAGTTTTCTCAACCATAAAATGAGCAGACTAGATTTAAAAATACTCAATTCTCTTTGGGCTCCAAAAGCAGGTAAGTGATTATCAGTCCAACTAAAGAACCAAGTTGCAAAAGATTTTCTGGAAGAAATTAAGCGTGAGAGGATTTTAAAAGGAAAATAAATATCAACAAACAAAGATGAAAAAAGGATCAATGAATCTTCATTTAATTACAAGAGTAACACATTAAAGAAATTACATTGTAGGCTAGAATTTCTATTTTTTTTTTTTAAGATTTTATTTATTTGACAGAGAGAGATAGCAAGAGCAGGAACACAAGCTGGGGGAGTGGGAGAGGGAGAAGCAGGCTCCCCTCTGAGCAGGGAGCCCAATGCGGGGCTCAATCCCAGGACCCTGGGATCATGACTTGAGCCAAAGGCAGATGCCCAACAGCTGAGCCACCCAGGCGCCCCTAGAATTTCTATTTTAAACAGAAGTAGGGAAGTATAAAAACATGTTGATTCCTAACTGAAGTTGAGACTTCTGTTCATTGAGGTATTCTCCATTCTCACTCCAGAGTAAACTATGTTCTCAGTGATCTGGATTTTCTGCTGTGACTTCTTTTTTTTTTTTTTAGGACTTTTATTTATTTATTAGAGAGAGAGAGAGCATGCATGAGCAAGAGGGAGGGGCAGAGGAGGAGGGAGAAGCAGACTCCCTGCTGAGCAGGGAGCCCGATGCAGCACTTGATGCCAGGCCCCTGGGATCATGA
The DNA here is from genome assembly GCF_009762305.2 of Zalophus californianus. Classification (NCBI taxonomy): domain Eukaryota; kingdom Metazoa; phylum Chordata; class Mammalia; order Carnivora; family Otariidae; genus Zalophus; species Zalophus californianus. Next base: position 116,741,010 of record NC_045612.1, on the reverse strand, counting down.
CCTGAGCCAAAGGCAGATGCCTAACTGAATGAGCCACCCTGGCGCCCCTCAGACTTCCATTTCAAGTTGGGAAGTCAACAGGAATTTATCAAAAGTCTCAATTTTGCTGAAATCAATTAGAAAGTTTAAAATCAACTGAAAGTCTTGATTGCTAAAATCAATTGAAACCTTCTCACAAGAGATAATTCAGATAATTCTCTGCCCAGTATACTGCTGGTGGTGGGTGGGGGGGGTGGGAGGGAGGGTGGCAATGTTATAGTTTCCAAAATTCATCAATAGAACAAATCACTCAAGACATTGAGCCAGTTTTTCTTGTTCAGATTCCTATCTTACTACAGAGTCTAGGGCACAGATAATGTATTTATACTCCTTCCTAGACTTTTTTTTTTTAATCTCACATGCACTATTTTTTCTTTTATCCATAAGAAAAGAGAAAAAAAGCTAAGATAGAAGTGGAAGCATTCTGGATCCACCAGAGATAATCCTTGGATTTGTTCCTCCATATATAAGGTGCTCAAAACACCAGAGGATCGGTGTACAATCACTTGCAGTGAGACTGTCTTGACCTTCTATACCTTCCAGGTAGCTTGTCATGAAAATATGATCTAGAACGATACAATTGTCTTCCTCAGGAATTTACACTAGCAGATATGGAATGCATCAATTGTTGAAAGGATGCCTAGCGGAAATGTCAGAAAGTAGGATCCAGGTCATGAGGGACCATGGCAAACTAAATAGTGAGAAAAGAGAAACTAAGTAAAAGATATATGCTGAGGGAAAGACAGAAGACAGAGGAGAATGGAGTAGACTCTCAGAGCAATGTAAAAATGCCATGACAAAGGCTCCTCAGGAGTGAATTTTCAGAATCACCTGTCACCTCCCATTTCAGTTCAGACCACCTGGGTCCTAACTACAGATGATCACTTCCCTTGCAGTAACTTGAGGAAGACCCTACTCCTTGAAGCCAAAAAGCTTAACCAACACAATAAAAAATATTTAATGCCCTATACCTATATCCAACAAATCAATCCCAGAAGTAGGATATACTTATATTAACATCTTGTGAACACAAATAGCAACTCGGTCCAACCCCTGCATTTTACAAATGAGAAAATTAAGCGCCAAACAGCAAAATAAGGTAGTCACTGTCACACTGCTAATTACTGTCACTTGACTGAAATCTAAGTCTCCCATGATGGCAGCTTCTAAAATGGTTCCCCAATGATCCTCATTGGTACCTCGTGGTACTCATGCCCTTATGTAACCCCTTCTCCTTGAGTATGGGCTGAACCTAGTGATTAGTTCCTAATAAACAGAATGTGGCAAAAGTGATAATGTCATTTCAGTGATTAAATTATAAAAGACCGTGACTACCATTTGTTTGCACTCTCTCTCTGGCTCTTCTTCCTCACTTGCTCTGATGAAGCCAGTTGCCACATTGTAAGCTGCTCTGTGGAGAGGCCCACATGGCAAGAACATGAGGGCTGCCTCTGGTCAATAGCCACGGAGGAACTGAGGCCCTCAGTCCAACAGCCCATGAAGAATTGAATCCCACCAACAGCCATGTGAGTAAATTTAGAAGCCATCAAGGCCTGAGATGACTACAGTCTTAGTCAGTACTTTGTTTTTGACCTTGTGAGTGATTCTGAACAAGAAGACCCAGCTTAACCACGCATATTCCTGATTCCCAGAAATTATAAGGTAATAAATATTCGTTTTATTAAGCTGCTTAGTTTGGGGGTCATTTGTTAGGCAGGAATAGAGAGTTGATACACTCTCAATGCCCAGAACTTTTTGCTCTTCAGCAGATGCCTGCAGAGTCAACAGTAGTCATGCTTGCCTCCACCCAAATGAAAACTCTGCCTGTAACTAATCTTTGATCCCAACTTCAAGTGATCTTCACTGCTCACCTTGACAAGGAAATGATACTGAAATGACACTGGTGCAAGTAAAGCTCAGCTGTGAGATTAAAACAAACAGAAACAAAATAGAGTTGCTGTTTCTAGAGTGACTGCAGATTTCTGTGATCTGGAAGCACAAACTCAAATTATCTACAGCTGCCCCTTAAACATTTCATCAGTAAATGCACAGCAACAATCTTGTTCCTGGTGATGTTCACAGTGAAAACAAACACTCTTGATTGATTTTTCCCTCCAATAGAATGAATTATCCATGTTCTTTGTCAATGTGGGCAAACATGAGTGCTTGTTTGTACGGGGAAAGTGAACATCTTTATCACTTGTGCAGTAGAGAGAGTTATGGAAAACTAAGATTTGGATTTCATATTCAAAGACTTTGGTGGCTAGCAATACCACCGTATAAATTAAGGGAATGAAAACTGCTCAGGAAAAATAACTGTATCTTTTTTTTTTTAGATTTCATTTATTTATTTAAGAGAGGGAACACTAACAGGGGGAGTGGGAAAAGGAGAAGCAGGCTTCCCACCGAGCAGGGAGCCCAATGTGGGGCTCGATCCCAGAACCCTGGGATCATGACCTGAGCCGAAGGCAGACGCCTAATGACTGAGCCACCCAGGCGCCCCTAACTGTATCATTTTTTATTCATCCATTTATTTATTCATTTATTCCTTCACTTATTTAATAAATACTTATTATGCATCTACTATATATCAGGTGATGTTCAAGGTCCAGCAGCTCAAACAATGAAAAAGATAAATTCCCTGACATCAAAAAAACGTGGTTCAGAGAATGTAGATAAGAAACAGGTTCTTCCTGTTACAAACCTGTAAAACATGACCAAATGACAAATGATTCTTTGGATTGCTGTAGCTTTTCTGAGGTCTAAACTAGCTCATTGAAATTTCACAAAACATTAGTTCTTGTCTTTCTAGATGAAATTCTAGATTGTATTGTGTAAGATAAGCCTCGCCATTCTGTCAAAACTTCCATAAAGCTTGCTGATTTGAGCTTGAGATCTGCAGTCAGTCTACCTTGTACTAACTCTGATCCGGGGTAAATTATTTGAAACCTCCATGCCTCTATTTCCTCATCTACAAAATGATAATAATTATACCCACTTCTGAGGGACGTTATGGGGATTAAACACAATAATATATATTTAAAAACCCACAATGCATGTTTCAAATACTTGACTAAACTACTTATTAATAAAAACTCTGCCAGTCCCTGACAGCATCATCTAGCACAGGATTTCAAAACCTTGTCACTGTTGACATTTGGGGCCAGGCAATTCTTTGTCATGGGGGGCTATCCTGCACACTGTGAGAAGTTACCTAGCATGTCTGGCCTCCACTTACTAGATGCTGATAGCATCCCCTCTCCTCACCCTCACAGTTGAGACAACCAAAAATGCTTTCACATATTGCCAAGTTTCCCCAGGGGGTCAAAACCATCCCCAGTTAAGAACCACTGAACTCAAGTTCTTGGGACCAAGGAAAAAGGAAACCAACATCCCAGAAGTGTTTTAAAGTTTCACATTAATAAAACTCATCAACAGGGTGCCTGGGTGGCTCATTAAGTGGCTGCCTTTGGCTCAGGTCATGATTACAGGGTTCCTGGATCAAGCCCCACATCGGGCTCCCGGCTCAGTGAGGAGTCTGCTTCTCCCTCTCCCTCTGCTGCTCCCCCTGGCTCATGCTCTCTCCTTTGCTCTCTCTCTCTCTGTCAAATAAATAAATAAAATCTTTAAAAAAAAACTCATCAAGAAAATACAGGTCTCAGCACTTGGGATCTCTTAATTCAAATATGCCCATATTATTCTATGGTAGTGTTAATATAGAAGGGTCCAGATTTTATAGAATAAATAACCCTTTAAGCAAATTTAGACTTGGTTGTGACTTCCACAATGCAAAGATTCTAAAATGTTATCCCAAAGCTGTACACCTTTCTCGGTCTTAAACTTTCCCTTGTCAACCTCAGCTTGCTTAGTTTACTGCACTAGAAAAACCTTAAAGATCTATAAATGCACATGTTCTTGTGTTAGATCTGTCTCCTTTTGCTTTATGAAAAACGATCTTTTTTGGTAGCAAACTTCCAAATATTTCTGAAGAGTTGATGCATTATTTGATTATCTAATATGGAGATTTATCTTCAGAGGTACATTCATGAGCCTTTAATATTAAGTTTTTTTCTATTTTGATCTGAACCTATGTCAGTGATAACTTTTTTTCCTTTAATACCTCTATTCTGGGGGTTCTTAGTCTTGGCTTTGTAGGAGCCCAGTTGCATCCATTAGTTAGAAGGGGCTTGGGATAGAGGAAGGCAAAAAAGACCCTGAGTAGTCAGTGGGGATACAAAGATGAGAAGATAAACCACTGAGGTAGATGTAAATGTGGCAAAAGAGAAAACAAATGACATAAAAACCATCCCAGTGAACATGACACACCCTTCCTTCCACACTTGAACCTTTTGGTATTAGGCATCTGGGTTTCCAGCCAAAACCCAGCCTGGGTAGCTGGTTTTTTATATAATGTCTTGATGTAATCTCAAGAAGCTTCAAAACTTGTAAGAAGCTAGAAATATCTTCCTTGGATCACATACTCATTAGCAAAGTTATCTCTTCTTTAAATCCAGAACTCCTAAGTATATCTATTCACTCATTAATTTGCACCCTGAAAAATCCCTGCTGCTAAGTGAAAAGCTATTAAATTTTTTAAAAATTTAAATTCTATTAATTTTAATGAGAATGATAATGCCTTCCATCCCAATCTAAGATACCCAAATACAATTTCACAGATGGAAATATTTATCAGCTGAATAACAAAAACTGTATACAAATAACAAACAATTTAAAAATAAAAATATGGTTTGTATATAAAATGTTGTAAAATGAAGATTTATTCAAATCTGTTCTTAATGAAATTTTCTCACAACAGAAACTATAGTGTCAAATAAAATTAATGAGTACATTTTTGTCAGAAATTGTAATGCTGAAATTTACTTCTAATATACTTTTTATTTATTGTTGTTTTGGGTTTTAAAAAGTCATTCTGGGGAAAAAGGAAATTGTCTGAATGTACTATAATTAAAGAAAGGCCATTATGGTGTAAACCAAACAGTCATTTATGTGCTGTAAGCCTGCACATAATTTTCTCCATTTATGATCACATAGATGCTACTCAGTACCTCTAGGATGTAATGCAAAAGCACCCAAATCTTTGGCTCATGGGCAGCCTTCCACGGGGGAGGGAGCTGCATCTGCACTGCGATGCTGAGATGCATTTGACCTTGCCCTCCACACTTTATATGATTACCAGCTGCTTAATAACAACCAAACTACTCAAAAGGTTAATACCATAACTATATTTGGCCTCCTGTTGAGTGGCCACAGGTATGATTATTAAATCACCAGAGGTAATTATTTCATCCAGTAAGTCAAGATAATTCCAATTCATGCCTCTGATAATTTAGCAGAAATTCAGACACTAGATAAAAAGTGATCAATTTTGAGTTGTAAACATCAAAGCAACTTGAAAATCAATTTGGGGGATAGCTTCCTTCTCTGATAGATATTGCTATTGCCTAAGACAGATCTGTAACCACAATTGTTCCTCTCCTTCTCTCTTCATCAACTCCCTTCCATTAACTGAGCACATTCTATTAATGGACATAGTGCAAAGACAGCACCTGGATTTTCCCAGCTTTTGCTACTGGATCTAAGATGTCATTGATTATAAGATGCACCATTACTTATGTAACACTAAGAAAGAAAAAAATGGTTCAAATTAAATTATGACATAATACTTCCTAATTACTTAGAAATTTTACTGTACAATTTTTGAAAGAACACTTTAGATTTAGATTTTATTTTTTTAAGATTTTATTTATTTATTTGACACAGAGAGAGAGACAGCGAGAGAGGGAACACAAGCAGGGGGAGTGGGAGAGGGAGAAGCTGGCTTCCCAAGGAGCAGGGAGCCTGATGCGGGGCTCGATCCCAGGACGCTGCGATCATGACCTGAGCCGAAGGCAGACGCTTAACGACTGAGCCACCCAGATGCCCCTAGACTTAGATTTTAAACATAGATTTTAATCATGGCTCACTATTATGTATATATCAAGAGAGAAATGTGAATGAAATAAATTGATTTAATTCCTAGAAGTTTTTCAAATTCTTTGTCCAACTCTGTTGAATTAATTTTCAACACAAAATTTCCATGTCTTTGTTTTGTTTTTATATCTGTTTTATACTGTAGGTTACATATGATCTTGTCCTCTGTGCCATTGAGACCTCCGGTAGGTAATACAGCATTTCTTAAGATGGTGCTCCACTATTATCCTTGAGATTTTCTTTAAAGTTGCCAGCACCCATTCTACAAATGCTGATATTGGTACAGTTTTGCTTGGTGAGGTACAGGTAAAGCTTTTTGCATAAGCATGAAAAACAAGGGGCACCTGGGTGGCTCAGTCGTTGGGCATCTGCCTTCGGCTCAGGTCGTGATCCCGGGGTCCTGGAATGGAGCCCCGTATCGGGCTCCCTGCTCCGCGGGAAGCCTGCTTCTCCCTCTCCCACTCCCCTGCTTGTGTTCCCTCTCTCGCTGTGTCTCTCTCTGTCAAATAAATAAATAAAATCTTTAAAAAAAAAAAAGAATATTTGTTTAAAAAAAAAGCATGAAAAACAAAATGTAATTGAGTTTCATTTACCTGTGATTATCTTCCTTTCCTAGATGCCATATAGCACTTGGCCACTGTATTGAAAAAAAAAAGTGAAACTGTTATTATTTCTTCAGTGACAGCTATTTGTTTCACTAATGTTGGGGATGAAGAATCTCCTCTGCCCTTCAAGATCGTTCTAGCTGGACTAAGAATCAAATTGATATGAGGCAGATTAACAGGAGAAAATAAAATTTAGTTTTGTACATACCGGGAATTCACAAAGACATGAAATCCCACAGACAGGCAACATGAGGCTGATATGACATCCTGAGCTAAGGAGAGGGGTAGGGGTCTAGGGATACAAAGGGGAGAAAGACCATTAGCTGGAAGTTGAGAAGAGATGTCTGGAAAACAAAGGTTGCCCAAGTTTCTTAGGTAAAAAGGAATCTCTGTTAATAGCTCTCTTTCTGGTTCAGGCTCTCCTTTCCAGTGTTAACTTAAGTAGTTAGGGGGAGGTAAAGAGCTTTTCCTAAACCTGCTGGGTTTTGATTGCTTTTAACTCAAACTAATATTCACACCAAAGTGGCCCATCTTGGGGTGGCTTGCCGTTGGGCTCTATTAACTAATATCAAATTTATACCCTGATGCTGTTTCTATGCCACTCTGCATTCACAAAATTGTGACGTTTCAATACCAAATCATGGTATAATCCATGAAATATATTTCAACTGCCAGTTAAATTTAACATGTGTGGCAATGACAATGTAAATAAGTCAGCTGAAATGACAGCATAAGCACAATGATCAAGCTGGTGTGCATTCGTTCAATAACTACATAACAGTGACCACCTGGTTGCCAATGATTAGAAGACACCACCAAATATTAGAAACATTTTGACTTCAGAAATGTTAAAATGGGAAGGGGAAAGTGCATGTTGGAATTGATGAAATACACAGATTGCAAATGAAATCGAGAATGAATTTAGATTATTTCACTTAAAACTCAGCTCCAGTTTCCCCTTCCCTCTTATGTGGGAACGTAAGCAGTTGCAAAAAGAGACTGAGGAGGAAATCTAGGGCTTCTACCCACATTCTGCATGAAACTATTCAGTGTAGCTGTGCTTGCTAAGAACTGCTGCCTCTGTAAAGCAGCAAGGTTTTAAATCCAACTTTGTCCCAAGTGTGGGTTAGGCAGCTTGATTTGAAAAGAAATATCTCATTTCTGAACTCTTTGCTCCTGGTTCTGTTTCTTTATTATAAAAGCACATCGAGGGAGTCCTTCTCTCAGGGAAAACCCCTGAAGTATTAGCTAATAAACATCTGAAATAACTCAAAATGATGCTTTAGGATTATGTGCGTTTTAATAGGGAATTCCGAAAGAATGAAGGCTTTAGCACCCAGAAGAATTAATCTCCCAAAAAGGATATGTACAGGGTGATATTTTTGTTGAGAGAGATTTCCTAGCACACCTCCTCCTTCTGCCTACCCTTGAGGATCCTCAGCTTCCTAACAAACAGGAGTGTGTAAGCTACAGATGCTCGCCTTGAGTTGTCTCACCAAGGTCAGTCCCGTGGACTAGAGATTTACTGAGGTACTTCTTACTCTGAGATTTAAAATAACAAGCAGTCCCCTCGGGGATGTTTATTGGAAGGCCAAGAATACTAGTCATTCCAGATTCCCAAATCTCCCTGGCATTGGTTTCGTGTCTTTAAAATAATATGTTAGGGGCACCTGGGCGGCTCAGTCATTAAGCGTCTGCCTTCTGTTCAGGTCATGATCCCAGGGTCCTGGGATCGAGCCCCGCCTCGGGCTCCCTGCTCCGCGGGAAGCCTGCTTCTCCCTCTCCCACTCCCCCTGCTTGTGTTCCTGCTCTCGCTCTCTCTCTCTCTGTCAAATAAATAAATAAAATCTTTAAAAAATAATATGGCTAGATAGAGTGAGAGAACTAGAAGAGAAGAAAAGGTTATTAAGTCCTGGTCCCAAATCGGCTACCACCTAGTTATATAACTTAGGGCAGGTCACTTCACTTTCAATCTCAACTGCAAAAGGATAAAGTTGGAGAAAAGTTATCTAAAATTCTATTTAGGTCTATATTCTGTTTGTAACCTTCATTTATAAGTGACCATATCACTTCTACCCTTTGAAAACCTTGTTCAGAGGCACATATCAAAAGTTATTCCACCTCAGAGAAAGAGAAGTCAGAAAAAGAGTAAATGAATAAATGGAAACAAATTTTAGATTCTTTAGATGAGTATTAAAGAAAAGGGAAACTTTAAAAGTCTAAAAGAGAGAGAGATTATGGACCTAAAATATATAAACATAATGTACAATTTTATTGTGAAAGCAGTTTAATGACATCCTTGGAAGAAAAATAAATGACTATACCACTGACAAAGGGAGGGTTAATAGTGTATTTAATTAAAAAACAAAACAAGGGCGCCTGGGTGGCTCAGTCGTTAAGCGTCTGCCTTCGGCTCAGGTCATGATCCCAGGGTCCTGGGATCGAGCCCCGCATCGGGCTCCCTGCTCGGCAGGAAGCCTGCTTCTCCCTCTCCCACACCCCTTGCTTGTGTTCCTGCTCTCGCTCTCTCTCTCTCTGTCAAATAAATAAATAAAATCTTTAAAAAAAAAAACATGAAAAACTAACTCAAAACCCCTGTGTGGCAGAGCAGTGATGATTGGGAAGAAGTACCAGGAACAGTAGAAGCTGTACGAAGTCTAAGGTGACTGCACTTACAGAGCAGCTCACTTTGAGTGTGAGCTTCCAGGGCAGACATAGAGCTGATAATAAGCTCTTCAAACGTAGCTCTGGTCACAAATTAGGGGGCAGCTCTACTATATACACCATGAGAAGCAGGGCTAAATTCTTCAGAACACCAAGAGCAATGACCAGCAATTGTGGCCAAACCAACAATCATGTTTGAAATACCGTGCCAAAATTTCTACCAGGTACTCTGGAAAGGGATCCATATGTTTATATTAAAGATATTTATATTTCTAAAATAATAAATAAATATAAAATAAAATTCAGAAAATAATTTCAATTGAAGAATGTGTTAGTGCCTGCTGATGGTTCTCTGTGGCATAATGAAAGTACTATCAACATAGCAATTAATGGATAGGACAGAGTTCTTCAATGTTAGTCAGTTATATATGAGGGTGTGATGTGTTCTCTGACCCCAAACAGGAGAAGAAGATTGGAACGTAAAATTAACTTATCATAGTTGCAGTCCTACAAGCAGAGGCTATGTTTTGATTATCTGTTTTCTCTCTTCACCCATAAATTCACCCTTTGAGCAATAGCTGGATCATATACAAGGCAATCTTCTTCTGATTAGTTTTCACCTTGTTCCCCCAAAGCCACATCAAAAAGGTACCAATTTAGATGATGAAGCCAGACCTAATGGCCTAGCTGCATCATATAAAGGCTCCACACTGAATGAGCTATATGGTTTCGAAAACCAATTCCTGGGTTTAGATTTTCTGCTAAGAGTTTTTTTTCTCCTTTTAAAAATCAGACTCAAAATCAAGATTCTTCGTGATGTTATTCCTGTTCTGCTGTGTACCTTAAATGGTGACTCGATTTGTAGCCCATTAGATAACACCTGGGCTAAACCTTCAGGGCAATCAGAAAACGGCCCCAAAGTTTGAGTAACAATTCATTTAAAAATATATATTGAGCTCTTCTTACAATCTAGGCACTGGCACAAGGGATATGGAGGAACACAAAATGTAGCAGTCAGGTTTTGTTTTTGTTTTTCTGTATAACCAATAGCTTCAAAGATCTCAACAGCTTGCTACAATGAACATTTACTTAATACTCCAGGGTTTATAAATTGGCTGCCAGTTCCACATAGGGCTCATGTCTACTATACATTGTAAGACTCAGTCTGAAAAAGCAATGCTTCTCTGGGCCATGCTCTTCTCATGGAGGGTAGCAGCTCAAAAGAGCTAGTAGAAACTTGCAATGCTTGCCAGTTATCAATTTATTGCCTCTCAACTCCAACTTCACCATTCAGTACCTGCTTTGCAATAGCAGACTGGACTTCTTAATCATTTGTCCTTTACAGTGATCATGTTCTTTACAGTAAGCTTTGTCAGAGGAGGGACATTTCAGGAGGAAGGGGGCTTTTTTCCTGGTTCCAGTGTCCCGAGTCTGTCTTTTTCTTGCTTCTGTTGCATGGTGTATGTGTGTGTAGGAATATATAGTGATGCTGTGTCCCAACTATGAGTGATCTCACAGCCTGGCACAGGCCTAGTGACCTACATGGCATGACCCTCCTAACGTGGACACTGGTGTACTCTAGACCTCACGCTAGCATCGGTTCCCCAGCTCTTTCTTTTTTTTTTTTTAAGATTTTATTTATTTGAGTGGCGCGAGCCAAGCTACTCATGCTGTTTGACAAAGTCCAAGTATAAGGGACAATCCTGAAAATCAGGAGACTCCACAGCTGGCTCCTGCTACTTCCTCTCATTTTATTTGCGGCAAACTTTATAATCATGGGATTTTTTCTGGGGTTTCATGATAAAATGATTTATAAATTTAGTTATGCCCATGCAAGCAATCATAATGAAACTGATTCCAAAAAGGCCGACGATGGGCCAAGAAGTAAAAATTCCCAATGTCCTCCAATCTGTAAGGGAGCTGTTGGATCCAGGCCCAGTAAAAATTCCTATTGATGAGATTCCTCAGGCACCTCTGAAACATCAGGATTCTAGGAAAGGAAAATCTCACTGTCGTTCCCACAGTACAGGGACCTCCCTATGTTGCATACAAATAGGAGGCCACCTCTCGTATGCCCCTTGAGGCAAGCCCTGGAATAGGATTAACTTCCTTACCCCTACTCCTTCCATTCCTTATACTGGAGTTGATAATAAGGACATGAACAAATGGTATAAGATTAAGGGAAAAAGGGTGCAGGCATCATCTGACAGCCTCTGGGAAAGGATTAAGAGGAGTGATCCTCTGTGGTGTCTATGGAGCAAGGACAAGAGACGAAAACATATAGAAATGGAATAATTGATATTGATATTTGATAAGATAGGGTGCACACATTGTAAGCTATAAATAAAGTCGCTCCGAGGCTATTGGGGGAGATGCTTACAACCTGATCCTGTGTCCATGTCTCTTCACTAGCCGACGCCATCCTTTCCTTCAAGAAACCCTTTCCTGCTGGAGCTGGACTGTGGCATTTGAGAGAGAGCAAGAGAGAGCATGAGCATGGGGGAGAGGCAGAGGGAGAGGGAGAAGCAGACTCCCCACCGAGCGGGGAGCCCGATGCGGGGCTCGATTCCAGGACCCTGGGATCATGACCCGAGCCGAAGGCAGACGCTTAATGACTAAGCCACCCAGGCGCCCCCCCCCCCAGCTCTTTCTGTATACCCACCCATGAGCCTTGGCTCACTTGTGCCCCAGAGGCTGTTTCCTGCAGCCTTCCCAACACAGATACCACGAATCAGTCACAGGCTATATAACATCTTGCTCCAGATACCTTGACTTCCTCTGCACTCCTGTCCATCAGCCTCAGTTCACCTATACCTCAAAGGGTTGTTTCCTGATACCTGGTGACTGTGGACCAGCTCTGGCCAGGGCAACCCAGCAAACCTCCACTAAACACTGTGCTGCGGGCACCTGGGTGGCTCAGATGGTTGAGCATCGGCTCGGGTCATGATCCCAGGGTCCTGGGATCGAGTCCCGCATTGGGCTCCCTGCTCCTTGGGAGCCTGCTTCTCCCTCTGCCTCTCTCTCTGTCTCTCATGAATAAATAAATAAAATCTTTAAAAAAAAAATAAACACTGTGCTGCACCCATACCCTCTCCAATGAGGTTTCAATGGGGAGGCAGCTCCCTTCTAAGTTTGTCCTTCCTTGAGTTACTCTCTCTCATCCCTAGGGTATTCTTTAGAGTTCCCTTTATGTCTACATCTATCATAGTTTAATATAGTCATTCATTATACTAAACTTTTTCTATTCAAAACACTGTGTGGTTTGTTTCCTGATTGGATCCAGACTGATATACTATGCTTTTTAATGCCTCCATTCAGGACTGGTATACTGTCATTTCTGCCCATATTTCATTGGTCAAATCAAATCATATGGCCAAACTCAAGTTAATGAAGCAGAGATATATTTCCACTTACTCCACCGGGAGCTACCACAAAGACATGTGGCTAAAAGCATGGATGTGTAATTCTATTATAGGGAGTTACTAAAGAAATAATAATCCAACCTACCATTTGGAACCTGCATCATGGAGCATATTGGGGTAGAAAGATATTAAGAAATTTCTGGAGAAGTAAGAGTTATGAAAGGAGAATATACAGCATTTTGGTAGAATATAATCTATAGCATCATAGAAGCAGAATCATTATCTCTTAGCTGGGTAAGGAGTTGGAAGAAGAGATTTATAAGCAGAAGTAATAGCATAAAGACCTGAAGTCAAGAGAACAATTCAGCAATGTTGAAAGAAATTGTATGACACTGAACAACGATAGAGAAAAATTCAGATTTTCTGCAATAATTGCAATTCATTGATAGATGGTCATAAGAAATTACAAAAATGTTTCTAAGAAACACTGTTTTTAGAAAGTAATGAGATTTTGAGGTGCCTGGGTGGCTCAGTCATTAAGCGTCTGCCTTCAGCTCAGGTCATGATCCCAGAGTCCTGGGATCGAGCCCCGCATTGGGCTCGCTGCTCCGCGGGAAGCCTGCTTCTCCCTCTCCCACTCCCCCTGCTTGTGTTCCCTCTCTCACTGTGTCTCTCTCTGTTAAATAAATAAATAAAATCTTTAAAAAAAAATAGAAAGTAATGAGATTTTGATGAATCACTAAATTCTACTCCTAAAACCAATATTACATTGTATGTTAACTAACAAGAATTTAAATAAAAACTTCAAAAAAAGAATGTAATAAGATTTTAAAATTCCCCCAGTATTAAATTATTTTTCATGACAGTTGAAGCATATACTCAAGCAAGATATTATGTCATAACTAACACCACAACTCATACCTTTTTATATCAGTTGGGTTACTTGAAACTATGAGTAAGAGGAAACTGAATCCAAACTGGCTCAACTACCGAAGAGAATTTATTGGATTATATGACTGCACAGTCTAGAGTTAGATCAAGTGGCCCCATGATATCAGTAAGGACTGAGTGTCCTTCTGTTAGTCCATTCAACTTTATCTTAAGGATTGCCATGATTGTGGTCATGGAAAGATCACTAACAGCTTCTGCCTCTATTTCCATCCAAATTATGTCCAAGCTTAATTTTATATCAACATAAAAATCATGAGAGAGTGTTATTTGTAAATGCTGTATTTAAAAATAATTAAAAATAAAAAATAAATTGCTGTATTTATTTCCTAAACTCAAAGAATGGTAAAAGAAAGTTTTCTGGGATTTAATTGTTTTAACTAGCCATTAACATTAGCTGATATTAATAAATTAATTTCCCAATATATTACACTTTTGGGTGCAACTTTTGTTTGTCCATAGGAGAAACACATTCTTTTTCTAGGAGTTTGTTTAGATAGAAATGATACACTCTGTGACAATAATGTCCAAACCAGATTTAATAAAGATGTCTGGGCAGAGACCAAAGCCTATTTGGCTGAGTGATTCACCGACAGCCTGACCATACTGTAACGTTTCATCATGTGTGAGCTATTCATTCAATGAAGGTATGTCTGAAAGAAATATCAGTCATAGATTGTGAGATATTATTGTACTACTAGAGTAAATGTATACATTTTGTGAAATATTAATTTGAGGTACAAACAGGTAGTAGGAAGAAAAGCAAGAATAGGCTAGGATAGGTGGCTAACTCTAGACGCTACTTAATCAATATAATGAAAAACCAAAAGGAAATGTCTATATCTCTGCTGAGATTTCCTATCATTTAATTAATTGTGATTATATTTTTCTTTACCTTGTTGAGACTGATTATAAAGCTGCACTCAAGTTCTCGTCTGATAATTCCAACATCTCAATTATGAGAGAATTGGCATCTATTGATTGCCTTTTCATTTAAGAATGAGTCACATTCAACACCCAAAAATCAAATAACCTGGTTAAGGAATGGGCAGAAGACATGAATAGACACTTCTCCAAAAAAGACATCCAGATGGTTAACAGACCCATGAAAAGATGCTCAACATCACTCATCATCAGGGAAATAAAAGTCAAAACCACAATGAGATACCACCTCGCATCTGTCAGGATGGCTAAAATTAACAACACAAGAAACAACAGGTGTTGGCAAGGATACAGAGAAAGGGGAACCCTCTTACACTGTTGGGGGAAATGCAAACTGGTGCAGCCACCCTGGAGAACAGTATGGAGTTTCCTCAAAATGTTAAAAATAGAACTACCCTACGATCTAGCAATTGCACTACTAGGCATTTACCCAAAGGATACAAAAATACAGATTCAAGGGATACATGCACCCCGATGTTTATATCAGCATTATCATCAATAGCCAAACTATGGAGAGAGTCCAAATGTCCTTTGACTGATGAATGGATAAAGAAAATGTAGTATACACACACACACACACACACACACACACACACACACACACACACACACACACACACACACACACACACACACACACACACACACAATGGAATATTATTCCGCCATCAAAAAGAATGAAATCTTGCCATCTGCAATGACATGGATAGAGCTAGAGTGTATTATGCCAAGTGAAATAAGCCAGTTAGAGAAAGACAAATAACATATGATCTCACTCATGTGGAATTTAAGAAACAAAACAGATGAACATATGGGAAGAGGGAAAAGAAAAAAAAGAGAGAGGGAAACAAGCCATAAGGGACTTAACAATAGAGAACAAAGAGGATTGATGGAGGGAGGTGGGGGGGGATGAGGGGCACTTGTTATGATGAGCACTGGGTGTTGTATGTAAGTGATGAATCACTGAACTCTACTCCAGAAATCAATATTGCACTGTATGTTAACTACCTAAAATTTAAATAATAAAAAAAGGAATCAGTCATATTTTCCTAACATTTTATATGTTGAGTGATTTTTGGATAATAATTGAAAGTTATGTTCTAGAGACTCTGAATTTTGTTAAATTCCTCCAAATACCATGGATGATTTTCTTTTTTTGAACAGCCATTTAACTGAAAATTCTGTTCTGCCTGTGGTAAACTCTTATCTCAGTTCGGTTTCATTAACCTCAGCTGCAAGCATCTTTAAGTCTTCACCATGTGTATGATGCATGGAGTCAGATTGTGAGTAGGGTTTAAATGTAGAATTTGAAGTTTACCTGCCCTGGCCATCTCCTTCCTGGGCCTCCCTGCACTTTCCAGCAGCCCTGTTCTCCTTGAGTTCTGTCCTTGGGTTGCCCAGGCCAGAAAAAATGCAGGTCAAGACAGCACCATGCTGTGATCACAGCCTGCCATAGTGCCAAAGCTGCAAAAACTGCTAAGTTACATTGTGACAGTCATTTCTTCCAAATGTGAACTTCCCTGCAAAATCTGCCTATCTTGGTTTATTCTCTAGAGTGTCCATGTAGTTGTTTTTTATAATGTGACCAGAATTTATTGTTGTTATCCATAAGAAATTAGGTCTGTTAGGAGTTTATGCCACCACATAGGAAGTGAAACTCCAGCACTAGCTATTCAAGTATGAATTTTAAAAATCATCACTTGCCTCAGAGAGTTCAAAGCCTAAAAGAGGAAGCCTACATATAAAAAAATAACTTATAACACAAGATTATAAAATTCAACATTGGACATATAATCAAGGTATAGGGTTGACCAAAAAAAAAAAAAATTCAAGAAAGTTTTGGAGGGAGGACATCTGATCTGAATGGGAGTCAAGTAAATGCTATTCATTTGCATGGTGAATAACAAGGTTGTGTGCGAGTCAGAGTAAAGCAGGTAGGAATGGGAGAGGCAGTAAGGATCCAAACCATGAACTGACATTTGTATAGTATTTCCCACATTTCAAATTATAATTGTATCTATCATCTCATTTGATTTTTTTTTAAGATTTTATTTATTTATTTGACAGAGAGAGACACAGTGAGAGAGGGAACACAAGCAGGGGGAGTGGGAGAGGGAGAAGCAGGCTTTCCACCGAGCCCGATGTGGGGCTTGATCCCAGGACCCTGGGATCATGACCTGAGCCGAAGGCAGACGCTTAACGACTGAGCCACCCAGGCGCCCCTCACTTGATTTTTAATGACCCAGTAAAGTCAAACTATTGTGCCAATGCATGAAAATATTTTCCATTTTCTTAAAATGAATGAATCTAAGCTTAGATTATTTCTATTCAATGTAGAGCAAGAGTTTAAAATTGACTTTATGCGAGAAAAACAATGTATATGTTAGCCCCAAGTGGGAACTGAGAAGAATAATATTCTATCCACTCAAATTGTTTCTAAACATAAATCAAATGTGACATTGGCTCCCAAGATATTATGAGCAGCATCATATCATCCTAGTTTCTAATAGAGAAATGTTGTTTTAAAATCCTGCCAAAACTCCTCAGAGAAAATATCTCCTTTACTTTGCCTTTTTGTTTCTCACTCTGGAAGAAAAGTTATAATAACATTGTCTTACAGTCCTTTTTACACACACACACACACACACACACACACACACACAAATACATTGCCCTCATTCTGCAAAAACCGAACCCATATTTTAAGGTTCAATTCAAGACCTACTCCTCGGGCCATTACATCCTCTTCTTGGAAGTCTCACTTCTTAGATTCTGCAGTGACTTCCAAACCTGGGTGTGAACTATGATTACCTGGGGGCCTCCCTGAAAATAAAATTTTTTTCTAGGCTCCACTTGAAATTCACAATCTCTGGGGCTGGGTCTGCATTTTGAAGTTCTCCAGATAATTTTAATGTGTCCCACCACCCCTCACCTGGGAACCATTAATTAAAAAGCATCACACAATTAATACTTAATATTAATTGTTGTCTCACTTATTTATGTAGTATGCTGACCTTTGTTCTATGTCAGGACATCTCAACCTTTAAAGTGCATATGAATCACCTAAACATCTTGTTAAAATGCGGATTCTGACTCAGTAGATCCGGGGTGGGGCCTCATAGTCTGCATTTCTAACAAGTTTCCAGCTGATGCTGATGCTGCTGGACCTTGCACCATACTTTGTGCAACTAGCTTGTAAATCAAAGAAGTTGTCACAGGAGATGTGAACACTTAAGATTATGGGTGCCCGACAAAGGATATGAAAGCAAAAATAAACTATTGGGGCTACATCAAACTAAAACCCTTTTGCATGATGAAGGAAACCATCAACAAAATGAAAAGGCAACCTACTCAATGGGAGAAGATATTTACAAATGAAATATACAATAAAGGGTTAATATCCAAAATATACAAAGAACTTATACAATACAGCACCAAAAAAACTCCAAATTATTTGTTTAAAAGTGAGCAGAGGACCTGGATAGACCTTTTTTCCAAAGAACACATACAGATGGCCAATAAGTACATGAAAAGATGCTCAACACACATCAGGGAAATGCAAATTAAAACCCCTATGAGATATCACCTCACACCTGTCAGAATGGCTAAAATTAAAAACACAAGAAACAACAAGTGAAGGGGCGCCTGGGTGGCTCAGTTGGTTAAGCGGCTGCCTTCGGCTCAGGTCATGATCCCAGGGTCCTGGGATCGAGCCCCACATCAGGCTCCGTGCGCGGCAGAGAGCCTGCTTCTCCCTCTCCCTCTGTCTGCAGCTCTGCCTACTTATGCTCTCTATCTCTGTTAAATAAATAAGTAGAAATCTTAAAAAAAAAAAGAAACAACAAATGTTGGCAAGGATGTAGTGAAAAAGGAACCCTTGTGCACTGTTGGTGGGAATGCAAACTGGTGTAACCACTGTGGAAAACAGTATGGAGGTGCCTCAAAAAATTAAAAATAGAAATACCATATGATCCAGTAATGCCACTAATGGGTATTTACCTAAAAAAAACAAAAACACTAAATTGAAAAGATATATGCACTCCTATGTTTACTGCAGTATCATTTACAATAGCCAAGATAGGAATGCAACCCAACTGCCTATCCATAGCTGAATGGATAAAGAACATGTGGTATATACCCACAATGGGATGTTACTCAGCCACAGAAAAGAATGAGATCTTGCCGTTTACAACAACATGGTTGGACCTAGGGGTATAATGCTAATTGAAATAAGTCAGAGAAAGATAAATACCATATGATTTCATTTATATGTGAAATATAAAAAACAAAGCAAAGAAACAATCAAAAACAGATCTTAAATACAGAGAACAAATTGGTGGTTGCCAGAAGTAAGGTGGATGGGGCCATCAGTGAAATAGATAAAGAGGATTAAGAGGTATAAGCTTCCAGTTATAAAATAAATAAGTCACAGAGATGAAAAGTACAGCATAGGGAATATAGTCAATAATACTGTAATAACATTTTTTGGTTGACAGAGGGTGACTACACTTACGGTGAGCAGTGAGTAATACATAGAATTGTGGAATCATTATGTTGTACACCTGACACTAATATAACACTGTATGTCAATTATATGTCAATAAAAAAAGAAAAAAAAGATTATTGGTGCCTGAGAACATTTGGTTATATATTTAATCAAAGTGTTAATAAACATTTTAAAATTTAAAAGAAGGTAACACGATTGTAAAGAATCTCAGTTCTTTTACAAGTGAAGAATGAGAAACTTTTTTTTCCTTAGTCAAGAATATAATAAAATCAACATAAAGCATAGGAAATTATTCTGATTAGACACAAAATCTCTGCTACCAAGAAAGTAAAATATAATGTAATATAATAATATAATATAACCCTTTATATTGTAGGCAAAGGCAATAAGCAGTAAACAAGGAAATCATGCCATCAAAATTGAGCACTTTGCTAGGATTTTCGCATACTTTATAACTTCTTTTCAAACTCAGGTATTATAAACCAGGGCAAATAAAATTCACTTTCCAAGTTTTGTCCTTATTAGCTCTTTCATATTCTGGAACAAAGTGACACTTCAAGACAGATCTCAGGGGCTCTGCAAGATCAGCAATAATTTCATTATACTATTAAGATGTTAAGATACAATATGTTCATCATTGCTACCTTTAAATGAATCAACAAATAAGTGTTCTAAAATTTCTTCGTTTTTATTTCTAATGCAATAAGTAATAGTTAATCCACATAGATAAGAGTTCTCTGGGATCTTCAATAAAGCCCTAAGAATATAAAGGGGTTCAGACACCAACAAAGAAACAGACTGAATACTACTGCATTAAGATGAAAATGCTCTTTTTTTCTTGAAAAACAAAGGCACACACACAACTGTGTTTTTTGATCACTATTTCTCCCAGTGTAGTTTCAACTACTTATATTAATTATAACCTTAAAAAAAGTTAACTTTTATTTCATGAAGAAAAGAGGGATGAGGTAGATAACTGAGACCTTTTGTCTTGCACAAACATTTTAGCAGACAGGCAAAACTCATATACAACTTTCTCCAGCCACACACTTCCTTTTTATTCCTTCTCAAAGTGGCAAAAATGAACACATTCATTGACATGGCCCAAGGATACACCCTCTCTGTGGCATACATAAAGAGCAAAACTTCGTAAACATAAAATTACGTTTGGTAATTATATGACCTAGGTATCCAATGGTGAGTCATTAATGAACTCAATCTAGTATCAACCCAAAATTTTGAGCTACTTTAAGATCTTGGAAATTATTTTTAAACTGACATACTTCAAAACATAATTGTTGCTAAAATAAAAAGATTTTCAGAATAATGACTCAATTTAGTGAACACAAATTTATATTTTTCATTATCTTAGACATTAAGTAGGAGTAATGTTAGCTTATTTGATCTGTATACATTTAGGAAAAACCCCATACAAGTAGAATAAAAATGTATTTAACACTGATAAATCAGAGAAGACAGATGTTTTTATTAAACCAAAATGATTCTGGTATCATTTGCCAAAATTATGTGAACTTAGATTCTCAAACTTTTTTTTTAAGATTTTTAATTTATTTTTTGACAGGGAGAGAGACAGCGAGAGAGGGAACACAAGCAGGGGGAGTAGGAGAGGGAGAAGCAGGCTTCCCGCGGAGCAGGGAGCCCGATGCAGGGCTTGATCCCAGGACCCTGGGATCATGACCTGAGCCAAAGGCAGACGCTTAACAACTGAGCCACCCAGGCACCCCGAATTCTCAAACATTTTTCAGTTAGTTTTTCTAAAAACTTCTTAGCACATTTAAAGTATTAGAAGTTCAATTTCCTTATTTTCTGAAACTTGGAGAATATTAAATTCTTATATGTACTTATTTATATCTATAAGCCAATACAGATTGAAAGCTTAAGGAGCTCAAAATAGAACCCCTTTAATTTGGAGATACTTTAAAATCTAATTGATTAGCATGTTCCAGAGATAGGAAACCATTGAACACTCAAACAAAAAGAAGTAAAGACCTTCCTGAATTCTAGACACATAGGTAGACATATAGAGAGCTTATAGCTTCAATTCTAAAATTGTAGCCACAAGGGGTGCCTGGGTGGCTCAGTTGGTTAAGTGTCTGCCTTCGGCTCAGGTCATGATCCCAGGTCCTGGAATCAAGCCCCGCATCGGGCTCCCTGCTCCACAGGGAGCCTCCTTCTCCCTCCCTCTCTGCCTGCTGCTCTGCCTACTTGTGTTCTCTCTCTCTGTCAAATAAATAAATAAAATCTTTAAAAATAAATAAATAAATAAAATTGTAGCCATGAATCAAGGGTATACAGAAACACAAAACTTCACTGGTCTACACATCAAAAAGCTATTCTTTTCAAAGGGCATGAAATTCTTAGTTTTTAAAAAATATTTATTTATTTTATTTTAGAAAGAGAAAGTGAGAGAATGTGTGTGAATCGGGGGAGGGGCAGAGGGATAGAATCTTCAAGCAGCTTCCCCACTGAGCTCAGAGCCTGATGTGGGGCTCAATCCCACAACCCATGAGATTATAACCTGAGCCAAAATCAAGAGTCAGACACT
The DNA here is from genome assembly GCF_009762305.2 of Zalophus californianus. Lineage (NCBI taxonomy): Eukaryota > Metazoa > Chordata > Mammalia > Carnivora > Otariidae > Zalophus > Zalophus californianus. Next base: position 116,719,386 of record NC_045612.1, on the reverse strand, counting down.
TAACTGATTGAGCCACCCAGGCACCCAGAAAGTCTTAATTTATTTGATCTCAATATAGGCAAATGGAAAAAAACAAATAAAAACTATACCTTGATGTCTCTTGTCAACATAGAATAGATTTGTACCACCCAACAGTCCCTTTACAGAAATCACCAAAGGGTGAGGTCATAGAACAACATTCCCAACCATTGTAGCATAGTATAGTGTTTAAGAATTGTGGGCTCTGGGGGCACCTGGGTGGCTCAGTCAGCTGGGCATCTGCCTTCGGCTTGGGTTGTGATCCCGGGATCCTGGGATGATGGAGCCCTGCATCGGTCTCCTTGCTCAGTGGAGGGCCTGCTTTCTCTCTCTCCCTCTGCTCCTCCCCACCACTCTTGCTCTCTCTCTCTCAGATAAATGAATAAAATCTTAAAAAAAAAAAAAAAGAATCATGGGCTCTGGATCCAAAGTGTCTAGGAATGGAATCCCAGCTCCACCATTTATTAGCTATGAGGCCTTGGGCAGGTCACATTTCCTTGTTCTAGTAATATGAAGATAATAATAGCACATACCTTTTGCATTGTTGTGAAGGTTAATATAATATCAAGAATAGTGACTGGCACATTGTAAGCCCTATTCCTATGTTAATTCATATTATTAAACACCAATTTTCAAACATAAAGCCCCAGCTTACAAATCTGTATCTTCAAATACAGTGGGGCTCTCCATGATGCTCAGAAAACACCTTTATGATTCTTCAAGGTTCTTCCTATTTCAGTTCCCCAAATGGAGTCCCCAAGGTCAAATACATTACCTTTTTCTACCTTTCCTCTTATTAGCTGTCAGTTCCTCCTACTTAGTGACAAAATGAGGGCATCAAGTGGATTCAATCAGCTTTTAATCCACACCAGCTGCCTTCCCCAACACCACTCTCATTCTCTTTCTTACTATGACAGAAGAAATGAATCTCCTTTTCCTACAGAAGGACAATTTCGTGTGTATATACTGGATCCCATACATTTCCACCTTCTCAAAGATTATTACCCAAAATTTGCCTTTCTCTGTTTCTATCAACAGCTTCCTCTATACAATCATTTTTTATCAAGCATACGTGGTAAAATGAACCCATCCTACAAAAAAACAAAAACTTTAGGGCGCCCGGGTGGCTCAGTCAGTTAAGAGTCTGCCTTTGGCTCAGGTCATGATCCCAGGGTCCCAGGATCGAGTCCTGCATTGGGTCCCTGCTCAGCTGGGAGTCTGCTTCTCCTTATGCCCTTCACCCTGCTCATGCTCTCTCTTTCAAATATATAAATAAAATCTTTAAAAAAAACCCACAAAACGGGCGCCTGGGTGGCTCAGTCGGTTAAGCCACTGCCTTCAGCTCAGGTCATGATCCTGGAGTCCCGGGATCGAGTCCCGCATCGGGTTCCCTGCTCGGCAGAGAGTCTGCTTCTTCCTCTGACCCTCCCCTCTCTCATGTTCTCTCTCTCTATCTCATTCTCTCTCAAATAAATAAATAAATCTTTAAAAAAAAAAACCCACAAAACTTTAATCTATCCTTCCCAATGTCTGTCTTTCCCTCCTTTAAGAGCTATACTTCTTAAAATACTGTAGTGTGCTCCTTCTCTCCACTTTCAAATCACTCCTTTACTTCTCAACCCACCTCTTTTTATGTCCATCTTCACTAAGCAAATAAAGTACTCTCACTGTGACCACTGATGGCGTTAGTAATGCCATATCCCATGAGTATGTGTCACCTCAGTTATCTTCATAGTGTTGTTTGATACTAATGACCACTGGCTAGGTAAGAAATTTATATCCTCCTTTGATCTCCTTTGACAGTGTCTGTCTATTCTTGATCCTTTAGGTTCTCACAAAAATTTACAATCACTTTGGCATGTTCTCAGAAAAAAAAAAAACACAATTGGGTTTTTATTGAGATTACTTTGAATCTCTATAGCAATTTGAGAAGAAAAGAAATTATAATATTGAAACTTCCAACACTTAAACAAGATATATCTATCCATTTCTTTAAGCCTTTTTAAAGTTTCTATAGAGGTTTTCTATTTTTCCTGTGGAATTGAACATCTTCTCTCTAGTTGGATTTATTCTCAGGTACTTTATGTTTTCATCCTATCATATATGGTATCATTTTAAAAATATTTTATTTGCTAGGAGTTTGTTGCTGGTACATAGAAATTCAACTTATTTTGTATGTTAATTTTATATAGAAATATTGCTAAATTTACTTATAAAATTCTAATAACTTATTTGTATATTCTTTTGGATTAGCTATGTATACAATCATATCATTTACAAATGATTATATCATCTACAAAACAGTTTTATTTCTCCTTTTTAAAACCTCATACCTTTTATTTCTTATTTTGCCTTACTGCCCTGTATAATGTTGAATGGAAATGGTGATAGCTGGCATACTGGTCTTTTTTTCCCCAATCACAATGAAAAAGCTCCCCCCCTCATTTTATTGAGAAATAATTGACATGAAAAAGCTTTTAATGTTTCACCATTAAGTGTTGCTTGCTGTTTTCCTCCCCTTTTTTCCCATTAAATGTCATCTCACTTGGGAATATTTCCCTGATGCATCCAGTCTGAGTTAGATTCCCCTTCTCTGCCTATGCATTCCACTAACACCGTACTTATTCACACTCTATTCTAAGTGATAGTTCTTCTGACTTTTCCTTCAGCCAAAGAATTCCTTGGAACTAGCAAAGTACCTAGAACATGGAAGGAAATCGATAAATACCTGTTGAATGAGTGATTAAAGTGGTATATTGTGGTTTTCTTTTTTTCTGAATGGCTTTTAAATTATTGCTACATTCCTGTAGTCAATATTTTTCAGTGGGGAGAATCTATGAAATAGAATGAATACAATCCATTATGAAGTGTTATATACACCAAGGAGAAAGACTAATTGTGCTTGATTGTATTCGGTTTCCCTTCCTCCAGTGCCCCTCCTCGTGGGAGGAATTATACATCCCCACTCTAGTGATTTCAGAGAGGGCATAAGGCTTGTGTTGGCCAACAAAATGTGGGTGGAAATTACATGAGTCACATCCAAGTGGAAGCTTTAAAAGAAAGCATATGATGTACCATAATTTTTCGTTTTTGCTACCAGGAGCCACGTCTAATGGTAATTTTCCTATCAATAATTTCTTCATCAGTTTGGCTTCCAAAGTGAAGATAGCATGGAGCAGAGCCAGAGATAACATAAAATGGACATGTAGCATGAATGAGAACTACTTTTGTTGATATAAGCTACTGCAACTTGGCAGTTGACTTACTACTACAACATGACACAGTCTAACCTAACATACTAACATACCTGAATTCAGCTTCTCAGCAATTCTGTAACGCACTGTAGTTAATACAGTTCATATTATCATTTCTCAAATTAACACACACCCCTAAATTTTACATAATGATACTTTTATCTATTCCTCCAACTGAAGAAATGGACACTCCTCAGTCTTCTAAAATTCATTTCAAAGTGTATACATGTGGCAGACATAGCTAGCTGTCTACTCAATATATGTTCACCTTTGGCCTTATAAATAGAGCTTCAAAATTGTTGAAGGAGACAATATACCTAGCTAACATTACAACTTTCACAGATTCCTTTGTTGTTAAGGGTGGCTATGAAACTCCATTCTGTCTACCAAGAGAAGAGAAAAGCAATTATGCTACCAAGTGGGGATTCTAGGAAAGCTACTCTCTTCTTGACAAAATGGGACAAACTCTTGATGAGTTGTGTCTTTTGCCTTTTGATCTTCTTTTTTATTCTTATATGTGATGGCTGAGGTTCTGTAGTTACCTTGTGCTCATGACAACCAAACCTGCAGAGTCCAAGCCATGGGATCAAAAACCAAAGAGTCAGTGAAATAGCTGGTATAATAAAAGAAGAGACACCACCATGCCACTCCTTGATTCCTGGACTTGGACCATTGTTATGCTTCTGAGAGAAAAAGTACTATAGAATTATGGCAGAGATGAAGCATGTACCACTAAGGCATAATCCCAGTCTTTCAGGATTTTGTCTCCCAACTGGTGCCACAAGTCTTCAGTGGGATTTTGCACTTTTCTAACAGACCACTACTTCTGGGTGATGGGCTTTTACCAGTGTATTCTATAGGTATAAAGTAAATGCTGCACTTCTTTTTACTGTGAAATGAGTTCTTTGGTCAGTGAATACCTTGATAGTGGATAAAGTCTTAAGTCCACTGACTATTGAACTGGTAGGCAGGAAAAGCAAACCCATATCCAGAAGATATATCTATTCCAATAAGAACAAACCATGTCCCTTTATGATGGAAGGAAACCAAAGTAATCAACCTGAAGGGTAATTGGTGTCCTAGAAAATGATGTCATATTAGAAATCCAAGACTGGCCTTTATGAGAGACAATAGCTTAGTAGCTAGCACAGAGTTTACAATTTGTTGGAAAAATTTCATCTCCAGGGGCGCCTGGGTGGCTCAGTTGGTTAAGCGACTGCCTTCGGCTCAGGTCATGATCCTGGAGTCCTGGGATCGAGTCCCACGTCAGGCTCCCTGCTCAGCAGGGAGTCTGCTTCACCCTCTGACCCTCTTCCCTCTCATGCTCTCTCTCATTCTCTCTCTCTCAAATAAATAAATAAATAAATAATCTTTAAAAAAAAATTTCATCTCCAATCTTCTTGTTTCCCCTAGGAATGTCATAAAACTCAAACAAAAATTATGCTTAGTAAACAAAAATTGTGCATGGTATATATACAATACATAGCAATATTAATTGTAATGCTTTTATATTTCCCAATAAAGTTAGTGTTTTCCAAAATTTTAATAATGGGCATGAGTTATTTTCATAATAAGAAAAATAATTTTTTAAAAAAGAAAACTGATCATAGTAAGTTCAAATTTAGGCTGTGCATCTCATCTCCCCCACCAACACCAATGAAGAGAATTACTTAGTTGCCTTCCTTGTTTCTCCCACAGTAATTATTTGCTCCTTTTGCCTTTTTATTTAAAGAGGGGTGGCTTAGTTAGTTAAGCGTCCAACTCCTGATTTCGGCTTAGGTCATGATCTCAGGGTCGTGTGATAAAGCCCCACATCAGGCTCCTCACTCAGCGAGGAGTCTGCTGGAGATTCTCTCTGCCCCTCTCTCACCCATCTGTGTATGCGTGCTCTCTCTCTCTCTCTCAAATACATAAATAAATAATAAAGATTTAGCCATGACAAAATATACATTTTTATTTCACGAGGTGAAATAAACTTCTTGTGCAAAATGAAACTTTCTGTGCAATGGAAATTAGAATGAAAAATATCTATCCATCTATCATCTTTCTATTTGTCTATTTTTTTCTGTCTATTATCTATTTCTTTCTGTCTGTCCATCTCTTAGAATAGTGGTTTTCAGTCCCGACCAAAGAAACACCTGTAAATTTTATTGTTGTTTGTTTGTTTGCTCCCCTTTCCCTCTATGGAAAATATATTTACAACATTCACTATTCATTAAACATGAATTTATTGAGTGCCCACTCTTCAGAAACTATGGATATGGCAGTGAACAAGGTACTTTCATTTTGGAGTTTATATTCTCCAATAACATACAATAAACAAATAAATGTACAATAAATATTAACATATATTTATTTATAAAATTTAAAAAGCAAGTATTTTTCAAAAGCAGGGTGGAGAGATAGAAACTTACCTAGGTAGAGGATGGGGTTGGAGGGAAGCCAGATAGGGTGACCAGGGGAGGCCAGATGACATCTGAATAGATACTTGAATAAATGGAGGAAAGGCACCATGAGACATTCTGAGGAAAGGCATTCCAGCCTGAAGAAATAGCAGGTGCAAAGGCTCTGAAGTAGAAACAAACTTATATTTGAGGAATGGTAAGAAAAATGGTAGGGCAAGAGCAGAATGAGTGAGATAGAAACAGGCTGGGTATCAGGTCAGAGAGACCAGCAGAGGCCAGCTAATGTAGGGCCTGTTAGCCAAGGTAAGAAGTTTGAATTCTATCCCAAGTGAGAGAGGAAACTAGAATGTTTTGAGCAGGGTAGCAGGACTGTGTGTATGTATGTGTCTATGATATTCTGGGTGCTGTGTGGAGAATACTGAAACTGAACAAAAGTGGATACAGGATGACCTGTTAACCAGCTGTTTTCAATAGCTTAGTCTAAAGATGACAGTTTGGATGAGCCAGGTAGTGGTGGGGTGAACAGAAATGGTCAAATTCAGATTGTATTTGGATATGGGATATAAGGAAAGAGGGGAGTTAAGGATGACTTCTAAATTTTTGCCCTGAGTAACTGTGTAAGTGATGTGGCATTAACTAAGAGGGAGAATGCCCTAGGAAGAGTGGATTCGATGGGAGGTAGGATTGTTGGGAGTTTGGACATGATGGGTGTGACACACCTATTAGTCACTTAAGAACAAGTGGAGATGTTGAGTAGGCTGTTGGTTGTATATGTCCAGAGCTCAGGGGACACTTGCAAGGATGGAGACATAAATTTGGGAGTCATAAGTTTAAATGGTATTAAATAATAGGACTGCCTAAGAAGTAAGGATATGCAGAAAAGAAGCTATGAGTCCTGGGGATGCTCAACATTCATTGTTTGAAAACCACAGCAAATCAAACACGGGACACTGACAAGGAGCATCTGGTGCAGCAGGAGGAAAACCAGGCCAGTGTGATGTCCCAGAAATCAAGTGAGGGAAGTGTTTTAAAAGGGAGTGAGTGCAGAGTGTACTTAATGCCACTGAATTGCACACTTAAAAATGTTCAAAACCACAAATTTTATGTTATGCATATTTACCACGATAAAAAAAGGGGCAGTGATCAGCTATGGAAAATATGCTGAGAGCAACTTGACTATAGGATAGCAGTGGTTCTCAATCTGGAGTGATTTTGCTCCCATGGGGACATTTGGAGATATTTCTGGTTATCACAGCTTGGAGGATGATAATGCCATCTAGTAGGTAAAGGCCAGGGATGCTGCTAAACACCATACAATGCATAGGACAGTTCCCCAAAGAAAAAAATTATCTGGCCCCAATGTCAGAAAAGGCCAAGGCTGAGAAACTCTGGGATATGCCAATATGAGAATCACTGATGATGCTAAGAAAAACTGGTTCGGTGGAATGTTGGAGAAGGAAGCCTCACTGAAGGAGGTTGAGGAAAGCATGCTAGCTGAAGAAGTGGAAGCAACTCTTTCAAGGATTTTTGTTCTCCATCAATAAGAGAAATGAATGGACTGCTAATAAGGATTATAGGATCCAGAGAGGTTCTCATTTTGAAGAGTGGAAATAACATCCATAAATTTATATACTGATGGGAACAAACCAGCAAGAGGAAAAAGAAATGGGGATGCCTGGGAGGCTCAATTGTTAAGCGTCTACCTTCGGCTCAGGTCATGATCTCAGGGTCCTGGGATCAAGTCCCACATCAGGCTCCCTGCTCAGCGGGGAGTCTGTGTTTCCTCTTCCTCTCCCTCTGTGATCTCTCTCTGTTTCTCTCAAATAAATAAATAAAATATTAAAATAAAAAAGAGGAAAAAGAAATTATATAAGAGAAACAGGGGGAGAATTTTGGCAGAGAAGGCAAGAAGGCATGGGATACAGTGCACATGGATAGTTTGGTCTTAGGCTCAAGGAGGTTTATTCATTGTGGGGTGAAGGAAAGAAGGCACGTTTGTAGGTGCAAATAAAGGTACACATAAAAACATGGTCGTGGGAAATTAAGCAGTTATCTGTGCTTCTACAATAGTAGTCCAGTCAGCACACTTCTAAATTCATTCTCTACAGTGGTCATTGAAGTATTGTTTCCACTTCACAGATGCAGAGTAGTCACCCAATATTATAATTAGTGAGTTTTAGAGTGGGGGCTAGGAAGACTGTGGGCATTCTGGTTCCCAGCCTGGGCTAGTTAGTTCTACTACCTGCTACCCATTTAAAGAGTATCACTCCAGACTCATCTGTCTACATTGTCACTATCGTAAATTCTGTATCTGTTAAATGTACACTACCATGACTTTCCCTAAGATAAATATCCATTAAATTTGTTATAAATTACATCAAAAATAAAATCTAAAACAAAACTGTCTCTCCCTTAAAAAAATAAACTATTGCCTTATATGAGTGCTTGAATACCAGCTTTTTTTTTTTTTTTTTTTTTAGCTAGTTGGCCCAAAACAATCCAGAAAAGTTTGGGCCAGAGAAAAAAAGAATAAGTATGCTTTTTCTCAGTTAAATTTCAGCAGCAATTTACTGGCTAATTATAGTAATAGTGCCTTGTTATGAAAATGTCCTAACAGAGTTAATTATATAAAGCTCTTAAATAACTAGACAGATTATTTTCTCAAAATGTCTTGAAATCCTCAGGTAAAGAAACCCAAATAGTAAGAAATGTGGAGTCTTGCTGAGAAATATAATCAGCAGGCATTCTTACCCAGTTCTATCTACCTGGTTATCTGCTTTGTGAGTTCCCTGAGGGTGAAGACCTGCCCTGTTAATTTGTGCATATCAACAGCAGGCTCACTTATAAAGTGCTCAATATATATTTTAATCTATTAATTGCTTAGTGGTTTTTAATCACATTTTATTAACTTCCTCACATGATAATTCCTTAGAAACATGCTTTATAGAGTGGCAGAGGAAGAATATAAACCTAGCATTGAGAAGAGGCATGTGAGAGGAAGGGGAGGCAAAACAATTTTATTGCTGCTCTTTATGGGAACCACGATACATACTTTTTAAAGAAAGAGACTATTAGAAATATTATTTAAAGATAATAATAACAGATATAACCAATGAAACAAAAATACCAACTGTGTTAAATACCAAAAGAAATATGAGAGTAAATAAAATGACATATAAGTTATAAATCTATCGATATAAAACCAGAATGTATTAACATCGAAATGGGAAATTGAAGAACAAATATATCTGTCATATAAATACACATAAATGGGCTTAATTCACCTTTTAAGGAAAAAACAGAAACACCCTCAGATCAGCTGACAACTCTATTCAAGATAATGTTCTATTCAAGATAATCCAAGACAGAGCAAGATGACCAAAACTCAAAACTCAAACTAAGCCTGTCTTAGGTCAGGCTATTATAACAAGACTGCCATAGACTAGATGACTTATAAACAAAAGAACATTTTTTTTCACAGGTTGGAAGTCTAAGATGAGGGTACCAGTATGGCTGGGTTTTGGTAAGAATCCTCTTTCAGGTCACTGCCCACTTCTTGTTTTATCCACACATGATGGAGAGCAGAAAGAGCTTGCTTGGTTCTCTCTTGTAAAGGTGCTAATCCCATTCCTGAGGGCTCTGCCCTCATGACCGAATGACCTACCAAGGGCCCCACCTCCAAATACTATCCCACTGTGGGTTAGAATTTCAGCATATGAATTTTGGGGGAACATAAACATTCAGTCTATAGCACCAAGTAATGCTACAAGAGACCCGAACTATGTAATACGATATATATGAAAATATATTAAACTGTGCACACTGAAAATAGAGAATATACATCTTTGAGTATCCAAGGAATTGTTGGAGAAATTGACTATATATTAGGCCACCAGAAAAATTCAGTATCTTCCAAAAGACAGAACTGGTACAGAAAACATTTTCTGAACATACTGCAATAAAACCTAAAGTTAATAAATATTTTTTAAAAAGCCTTTTTCATTTAAAAAAAAAAACCTCATTCTTTTTTTTTTCATTTTTTAAAAATTATTAACATATAATGTATTATTTGTTTCAGGGGTATAAGTCTGTGATTCATCAAACCCTTCATTCCTAAAACTAAATTTTGTAGAATTTCTAGCAAACAAAAGTGATAAAGAAAACACTACATACCAGCATCTATATGTTAGAGTTAAATCAGTGCTCAGAGTAAAATTCATAAAGAGTTATATAAAAAATAATAAAATTTAATTAAGTCCAACTAAATAAATGGAAGGAAGTGACAGAGAAATTTTTAAAATAAAGCTAGAACCAAAATAAAACCAGTATTATCAACAATCACCCAAAAATATTTTTATTAAAAAAACAGAATAAAATGAGTGAACAAGAAGCTAACCTAATTAAGACAAATCAGAAAAAAATCACACATCCATAAAATAAGAACTGACAAATTATAAACAGCCAAACAAGGATTAGGAAAAAGAAAGAGATTAAGAGACTGCTTTGCCAAACACCTTGCAAATAAATCTGAAAACCTAAAAAAACCCTAATATTTTACAAAAATTTAATTTACCAAAAACTGACCCCAGAAGAGGCAGGAAGTTTAAACAGATTGATTTTCCTAGACCAACAAAAGTTGTCAATGACTTTCAAAGTCCACTAGCTTCACAGAGGATTTCTACAAACGCTTGGAAGAACAGACTATTCCAGTGATGTCTGTACCAATTCAAAGCTTAGAAAGAGAAGATCTCTCTCTCTTTTTTTTTAATGAAGGAAGTATGACAAGTATAACATCGGCACCAAAAATCTGAAGAGTTGCAATACAAACAGACTTCCTGAGTTTGAATTTTGCCTTTGCTACTTTCTGGATTTGTTATCATAGATAAGGGACTAAAGTCTCTGTGCCTCAGTTTCCTTATCTGTAAGGAACTTCCTAAGTCACAGACCACTGCTTGATACCATGAGGGCACTTACCAGGCCCTGGCCTGAACTATCACCTAGCAATGCAGCAGAGTGCCCAATGGGAGTGGACATGTGACATGCCCCCAGGGATTTCAAAATATACTTGGAACAGGGAGGCTTTGCCTGGAAGGGAAGTGCTATATTACAAAGGTAGAAGCAATGAGCAAACAAACTATGGGTTGTGATGAGTTCATTTATGTAGGTACAGACTGGTGAAGCCAATGGTTATTCGAGTTAAATTTGAATATGCAAAGATATTCCCATATACACTCTTGGGTTCAGAGAGAGAAACAGCTGAGACTGTGGAATCTGAAAAGGTTAGACATAGTGGAGTAGGAAGGGTGTGGCTCACCTTGGTAACTTCTCTAAGTACCTCACCAAATAGGTCACTTCACATCTCAGAGACTGTTTCTTCTTCTTCAAAGTCAGGCTGGTTAAACTATTTATCTGAAGGGTTGTTATTAGCATCAGATAAGGATGATCTTTGTCTTTCCATTAGCTGCCAGTGGTCATCCCCCTGCTGGCCTCCCTTCTCTAACCAACCTAGACCAGTACCTCAGATTCCCTCATATACCCCTCCTATAATTATTCCTACCCAGAAATTTTTAAAAACCTCTGGATTAATACCATAATTTGTATTTTCTGTTTATATACTCAGAAGATGAACACCGTTGGTAGAAATCACATAACCATAGCTAGGCACTACTACCTACTCACAAGTTCAATCTCAATCAGGTCCACAGTACCATCCCTTAATCATTTCATTATTCTTTCTTGTATTCTTCTCATATTCTTCTCAGTGAACATCATAAATCTTCACCATTCTCCTCAAGCAATTGCTCACTTTCAGCAGATAACAAAGCTGCTTTCTTTATGGAGACTGACTGAGGCCACCAGGCATGACTTCCTTTAACTTTCAGCTCAGCCTCCCTCTAAACACACCCTTAGTCATGCCCATCCTTAATCTCTATCCTCCAGGCTCAGAAAGTGCTGCTTCCCATCAACAAATGAATGGATAAAAATGATGGGGTACTGGGGCGCCTGGGTGGCTCAGTCGTTAAGCGTCTGCTTTTGGCTGAGGTCCTGATCCCAGGGTCCTGGGATCGAGCCCCACATCAGGCTCCCTGCTCGGCACGAAGCCTGCTTCTCCCTCTCCCACTCCCCCTGCTTGTGTTCCCGCTCTTGCTATGTCTCTCTCTCTCTGTCAAATAAATAAATAAGATCTTTTTTTTTTTTAAAGATTTTTCTGCTGGCTTCTTCTTCTATCCTAAAGTCTCTCTCACCCTAAAATCCCTTTCTGAACATTTGTCCCTTCTATTTATCATCCAGTCTCTCTCGCTTCTGCCTCTCATCTTTCCCACTGGCTATTTACATGATTTACTTCCCATATAGGGGCCAAGGACAGGCCACCCCAAGATGGACCACTTTGGCATGAGCATTATTTTGAGTTAAAGGCAATCAAAACCCAGGAGATTCAGGAAAAACTCTTCATCTCCCACTCAAATGCCTGCTTGTACCAGGAAGAAAGCTATTAACAGAAATTCCTCTTTACCTAAGAAATGTAGTTGTGTAATAGGGCAACTTTGTTTTACAAACATTTCCTCTCATCTTCCTCCTAATGGTCTTTTCCCCCTTTGTATCCTTAGACCCCTACCCCTTGCCTGAACTCATATAAGTCTCATGGTACCTCACTGCCTTTGAAATTTCATGTCTGTGTGAAAACTAAATTTGATTTTCTCCTGTTAATCTGTCTCATGTCAATTTGATTCTTAGTCCAGCTGGAAGGACCTTAAAGGACATAGGAAATTCTTCCTCCCCAACACCATCCATGTCTCAACCCACAGCAATCTGACTTCTGTCTCTACGAAACTGCATTATACAAAGTGACCAATGATCTAATGACCAAATCAGTTGGACACTTTCCATCCTTTATCTCACTAGAACACTCAGCTTCTTCTATTTTTCAATGGATTAGAAGACAAAACAATCAGCTAAGAGTGAGACTAGAGATAGTGGCTTCTGAAAGAAACAGGTTTCTGAATCCATTTTTTAAGAGTGCATCATATCCAAGTAGGTCTTCTACTAAGTCAGAAATGCAAATAGCAACAGAAGCCATGAAGCACGCATTAAATGAACTAAATTAATGATAGTTTCTTTGAGTGATTTAAGTGTCAAAACTACCAGTTAGCTAGTTATTTCTGACAATAAACAAGAACTAAATGATGGAAAATGCTATTTAACAGTCCCTGTGTTTTCAGTATCATTGAAGCCACAATAATCTCTCCAAAAATTTTTATTTAAATACTGGGAGCCCTTTTCAGAAAGCCAGAACAAGGAAGTGTTAGTAATTGATGAAGAAGCACAGGCAGCATTGTTCTTTGCTGCCGTTATAGAATTCACTAAATATCTTACAGACCTGAAACATAAAGTTCTACAGCTATAAGAAGAATCACATGAGGGTGCCTGGGTGGCTCAGTTGGTTAAGCGACTGCCTTCGGCTCGGGTCATGATCCTGGAGTCCTGGGATCAAGTCCCACATCGGGCTCCCTGCTCAGCAGGGAGTCTGCTTCTCCCTCTGACCCTCTTCCCTCTCGTGCTCTCTATCTCTCATTCTCTCTCTCTCAAATAAATAAATAAAAATCTTAAAAAAAAAAAGAAAAATCACATGAAATTGGAAATGACAACCTCTAGAACAATATGTATGCACAAATTAGCAGTATGTCCAGGATCTGTCCATGTTGTATAAAAAATGAAAGTCAGTAGTTGTATCTACTTGAGAAAAAGTCAGTAACAAATGCAATTGAGGGAGAATGTAATCAAAGAAAAGGTGATTGGGGGAAAATAAAAAAAATAAAAGCATTATTCTTAGATGAGCAGTTTAGATGTCCAAAGGAAGGGAACTGTTTGATTTCCCTGTGTTTCCCTACCATGATCTCCAACATAAAATCCTAGAGAATAATCACACAAATGAAAACAAGGTATTAGCAACTCATGGAATTAAGGGAGGCATTAGTGCTAGGTAATTGTATTCTTTTTTTTTTTTTAGGTAACTATATTCTAAAAGGATAACCAAGGCTATAAATTGGATAGACTGATATTCTATAGCTTATTTATAATGTCAAGTGGATACAGACCAGACATGTTAGAGGCCAAGATAACAAACAGATTATGCCACATCTCAGAATTGTTGAGGATGTTTCAGGGAAAGGTGTCTACAGCTTCTGGAAGTGTTTAGGAGAAAACAGGCAAGAGGGCAGCAAATGTGAGTCTACAGGTAATAGGGTATCCCAAAGGGTAAAGAGTATGAGGACACATCACACAGGAAGAAAGAGGGAGATGTCTGAAAAAAACATCTTTGGGTTGAGCCCTAGCAGGATCCAAACTCGCACTTTTAAGGATTTTCAAGACCAAGTCTCTGTATCCAATGACGGAAATTGTATTAGTTTCCTATAGCTACTGTAACAAATTACCACAGACTTAGTGGTTTAAAACATAAATTTATTATCTCACAGCTCTGGAAGTCAAAAGTCTGAAATGCATCTCATTGGGTTAAGATCAAGGTGTCAGCAGGGTTGCATTCCTTTTTGGAGGCTCTAAGGGAGAATCAATTTCCTTGCACTTTCCAGCTTCTAGAGGCTGCCTACTCTCCTGTTTGTGGCCCTCTTCCTTCACCCTCAAAGCCAGCAAGAGCAGGTTGAGTTTTTAACCACGTCATATCACTCTAATATTCTTTTCTGCCTTCCTCTTCCAACTTAAAGACCCTTGTCATTACACTGGTCCCACCTGGATAACTCAAGATAATCTCCCTATTTTAAGACGGACTGTGTTACAACTTTAATTCTATTAACATAATATATGTTATAGGATTGAGACATCTTTGGGGGGTCATTATTCAGCCTACAAGAGAGAAAAAGGCAAATTAATGGAATAAGGACTTGGAATGAGAACAAAGGCAGAAGTCCAGTTTGATAAAATAGAACACACAGTGAAAATCCTAGAGTTTGGAAATTTGGGTTAAGATACATTTCAAAAAAGAAAAAACATGGAGAAAATAATTGATGCGTGGTTCAGGAAACAACTTGGAGGCAGGTAAGTTATCCCTGGATGACCTTGATATTAAAGTTCCATTGCACCAGTTGGGCAGTATAGGGGGTTGGTGGAACTAAGCCTATGGAAGTACTTGCCATTAATAGGACCCCAAATTACAAACTGGTCTGAAACCCTGAAGAGGAGAAGAATTTGTCATCCCAAAATATGCCTCTTTGGCATAAGGATTATTTTAGGCTGATTATTTTTAAGAAATAGCAAACACAGGAGAAGCTCTGAAAACTGGAATAGAACTACTTTTCTGTAAAAGACATTAACATGTATAAGGGAAATCTTCATTTATGTGTCTCCCTCCCTGTACCAGAAATGGAAGAATAACTCTGAATTTGTAGAAATACTTATCAGTGGAGAAGGCATTGACTCAAATCTGCATAAAAACCTTACCCTTGTTTCCTGTGTCTTTCCTGGTAACCTCCCATAACTGACTCTCCATCCCCAACATCTTCTTTTGTCTTTAGTTGGAGAGGGTATTTAAGGTGTGGCTTGGGCCATTTTGAGGAGTTAGTTTTCCTGCGTCTTTCCCATGTATACAGGAGGTATAAATGTCTTAAACTTCTGTTTGTTTTTCTCCTTAATCTGTCTTTTATTTCAGGGAAGTCTCAGCAGAGAACTTAGAAGCATAGAGGGGAAAAGTATTTTTCCTCCCCTGCAACCCCTCTAGGGAGGGGACAGAATGGTTGTGCTTAGTTTGCCAGCAAGATGAATGGGAAAGTTATTGTGATAGTTATTTTGAGATACTAGCCCATGTTCTTTATCCTCCAGCTATTTCCCCTTTCTCACCCTCGTTTACACTCTTGACTTCATTTAGGGAGATAGCTGGTCTCTGCTTATTCTCAGGAAAGAGGTGAGGCAAGGGAGAATTTTTTTTTTTTTTTTTTGATCTCCAAATTTCATTCTGGCTTTTCTGTTTCAAAAGCATACGCTCTCAAGACATAAAAGTATTTGAGAATATCATTGGTGAGAACTGGAGATTTAAGGGGAATGAGACTTCCAGCAGAGAGTTAAAAGGATTCCTCTACATTGTGGGAAGGAGAGGTAGAAGAGAAGTGTAGGAGTATTGGCGTTGGTGGATGCTGACAAAACCAGTCCTGGTGTGGGCAGGAAATGCATTCATGGTGAGTCCACGCAGGTATTGCCCCAACAACCTCAGGGGGGAGATGCCTTGCCTGCGTCCCTGTGGAATGAGAATGGAGCAAAATAATTACCATGTCCTAAACATTGAGTCACCAGTAACACAACTGCTGGATGAGAAAGAGTCAAGATGGAGAAATTTCAGGATCAGATTTTTCCCATTTCTAACTCCTTGGTAATATTTAAGAACCTTCAGTCTTAAAAAGTGTGCCTTGGAGGAAACTCCTGAATTGACTGAGATTAGATTTCTGTCACTCTCATAGAATGGAATCTGGAAAAAAAAAAAAAAAACAGATTCCTCGAGACAATGAACAGCTATTCTAGGTGAAATTAGGATAATAGCTCTACCGGAGAAACTCCTGAATGGGGACTAGAAATAGTAGACATGCATCTAAATATATTCTCTTAAATTCAGCTTTCGTTACTAGAGAGATCAATGCAGACAAAATTAGACATTAACATATTATTGCATACTGCATATGGTTGATTAAATTGAGGCTTGAAATCTGTAGAAAATGCAATTGAAAACAGTTAGATGATGTTTAAGGCTCTCTAGAGAGGGGCGGTATTCTTTTCTACTGCTCAGAAAGGGATGGTGTTATTCCCCGCTGCTTCCACTTAGGGAGATTTTATTCATTTTACTTTGACGATCATCAGAAATTAGTAATTTCATATCAAATAAACATTCTTCTCAAGCAGGTATAGCACTGATACTTAATAAATAGATAAAAATAATTTACATTTACCCAAGTTAACCCTAGATGCCCTCGGTGAGGGTCAAAATGTTTTCTCTCACAGCTTTAAAATATCCGTAAGAATCCTAATAGCTGTGAGCACCCTTTGTGCTGTGGGCTAGTCAGTCTGATGTGGAAAGGTAAGCAAGCAGCCTTGCCAGACAGGAGTTGGGTAAGAGGCATCTCTAATATACCTGTCACTTCTGCATGCACCATTCAAGTTGTAGATCTCCCAAGAATCAGTTTTTTGGGGCTTCCAAACTTGTTTTTTGCCATTTTTACTTGTTTTTTTGATTCTGTGATTGAACTAAATATTACATAAACCAATGGAGTTAGTATAAAAAGAACACTGTTGTTATGATAACGTGAATCCCTTTGGAAAGACTCAATACATGCAAATTGCTTTAAGAATTGCTGCTAAGGGGCGCCTGCGTGGCTCAGTCGTTAAGCGTCTGCCTTTGGCTCAAGTCATGATCCCGGGGTCCTGGGATCGAGTCCTGCAACCCATCCGGCTCCCTGCTCGGCGGGAAGTCTCCTTTCCCTCTCCCACTCCCCCTGCTTGTGTTCCTTCTCTTGCTGTGTCTCTCTCTGTCAAATAAATAAATAAAATCTTTGCGGGGGGGGGAACCGTCCTCTTTAACCTCTTGTGGCTCTCAGATTCCCTTGCTTCTCTCCCCAGTTTTCTCTCTGGCATGAGGATGGAGAGGAGAGCAGAAATAGACATTGTCTCTACCCATTGTGCTCACCTTGGTTGGTCATAATTACTGATGTAACTAAGTATTTAAAGGCTGAGCATGAACAGATGTGGACGAGTGAGGATCTCAAAAGACCTTACTAAATAGTGTAGGGGAGGAAAAATAACTTTCCCTCTAAGTTCTCAGCTGAGGCTCCCCTGGAATAAAAGACAGATTAACAGGAGAAAAACAAACAGAAGTTTAATAACATGTATACTTCCTGTATATATGGGAGAGACCCAGTAAAACTAAGTAACTCCCCAAAATGGCCCAAGCCAAGAGTTTCTAGGGATATGGTTATCCTCTTCCTGGTTCAGAGAGGAATACACCCTTGCAAAGGGAGATCTCCCTTATAAGTGTATGTCTCTCTTACAAAAGGGTAACTTCTATCTGGGTCTTCAGAGCCTGTGTTTGCTGTTTCTTAAAAATAATCAGCCTAAAATAATCCTTATGCCAAAGAGGCATATTTTGGAGTGGCAAATTCTCCACTTCTGTGGGATCTCAATCCAGACAGCTCCTTTACGAATAGCGAATATCCATTCCCCACTGTTCATGGGGAACTCAAGAGAGTGGCCCTTATGATCATTTCCTAATGCTCCTTCTCTCACCTAGTTACCAGCAAGGTAGGTCAGTAAGCTAAACAGACATCCAACTCAGGAATGTGATGTCGGCTTTCTTTCCTGCAAATATTCTCCAATTGTTCAGGGTGTAGCCTCCCCTCACAGGGAGAAGAGGAGTGTACCTCTCTTCTTGAACACTCTTCTTCCCCCAGAGTTCCCCTCTCTCCTTCCAGTCTTCTACTTGCATGGAATGGGGCAGAGGAATAAGTAAATAAAAGCTAGTTCTGCTTGCTCCTCTCTGCAGTCCTGGGGGCAGATGGCTAGTCGCAGTCATAGCTATTTTTGTAAATTTAAGGTGTGCCCTACTTTAATCCCTTTTGTTTTCATCTTGGGAATTAATTTTCAAGGCCTAAATAAAACAAAACTAGAGAAAACCCCACTCAACACCTAACAACATCATCAACAAATTTATTACTCACCAAGTGTTAATCCTACTCATAAAATGCATTTACAAATATAGGTATGCATTATATTAACAAGTGAGGAGCTTTAAGTTGGCTTTTGGGTTATAACTTGTTGCTTTCAAGACCATTTGTATAACAGCAACCCAATACAATCTCTGAGAAAATACTATCCTTGAATAAATAATTTCTATTGAAATTTTTCTTTAGCTGGTCCGATGTTTTAGCCTCTTTTCACATACACATTTGCCTAAATATTTAAAGACTCCATTCAACCTTATTGATCTAGTAACAGCAAATCATATGCTAACTCAGTAACAGTGACTAGAATAACTATTATAACTGACCTACTAATTTCAGCCTCTCTTAAATCTTTATTAATCACCATTAACTTCATGTGGTCTCACATGTTGTAGTAGCCCTGCTCATCACAGCTTCTGATAACTGCAAAGCTGCTTTGCATAAATGATGATTTGTGCTTTTGAAATCTTATTTTCTATTTTTAAAACTATTCTAAAACCAATGGTATGTATTTTTAATTTAGAGTTTTATTTATAATGACTTCGGTGAAACCCTAAAGATCAATGTGCCTATCTATACTCAAAAATAGAGTCTCTTGGGGTGCCTGGGTGGCTCAGTCATTAAGCATCTGCCTTTGGCTCAGGTCATGATCCCAGGGTCCTGGGATCGAGCCCCACGTCGGGCTCCCTGCTCCGCGGGAAGCCTGCTTCTCCCTCTCCCACTCCCCCTGCTCGTGTTCGCTCTCTAGCTATCTCTCTCTCTGTCAAATAAATAAATAAAATCTTAAAAAAAAAAAAAAAGAGTCTCTTAAAATCTGATCTACAGGTACCTGGATCAGAATCACCTGGAATGCTCCCTTACAGTCCAGGCTCTTGAACAGGAATTTCAAAGGATGAGGATCTGAGAATCTACATAAGTGATTCTTACGGATACCAACTTTAAAATGTCAGAAAAACTTCACTTTCCAAAGATTCTAAAATAATTTTAAAAACCACCCGGGAAATCAGGCATAACAAGATATCTCTAGCAACCCATATGGGAAACACATGTCTACCTACCATTTAAGAACAATATATAAAGAGCCTATATCTCTCAATATATATAACTGCCTGGGATTAGTTAGAAGCCACTTTAAATCACTTTAGTTTTTACAGCATACATTCATTCAACAAATACTCATTGAATGCATACTATATGTCAGGCACTAGGTAATAAAGTATGTTCTGAGGACCTAAGAACATACTCACCTTTCCCTGGCAGACAGTACACTATGAGAGACTTAGCTAGGCATCTTTCTGTGTGCATAGCAAGATGGGCTATAAATTTAATAGCTGGGTCCAAGGTGAGGGTTCTCTGGATGACAGTTTCCAGAACTGGACTGAAGTCTTAATCTCACTAAACTCTTTGTAATGGAAAGGCTGTTTATCATTTATCTTTGTGCTTTTCCACCCCCATGGTGCCTAGCATAGTTTTTCTTACACATGGCAAATAATCGATAAAAAGGTTTCAAGTGAGTATAACTGAATATTTTATATACCATTCTATTTTAATAAAATTTGAAATGTACTATGCATTTTACTGGGGCAAGATAAAGTCAGAAACATAATTTTCTAGGTTTGTGCCACACTTGTATTTTGAAGATAATTAGGCTCTTTTTGGTTTTGACAAATGTTTTAGTAATTATATCCTAAAAATGCTGAGGTGTGTCCAAAACGAACAAACGCACTATGACTATAAAAAAAAAAATCAGGGCACCTGGGCGGCACAGTCAGTTAAGTGTCTGCCAGTGGCTCAGGTCATGGTCCCAGGGTCCTGGGATGGAGTCCCACATCAGGCTCCCTGCTCAGTGGGGAGCCTGCTTCTCCCTCTCCCTCTGCCTGCCGCTCCCCCTGCTTGTGCAAGCTTGTTCTGTCAAATAAACAAATAAAATCTTTAAAAAAAAAATCAAACCTTTTTGAATAGGACAACTAAAGAAAAATAATTTTTGCCTTAAGGATGTAATGCTGAACTGAATCGACCAGTTAAAACAGAACAAACAGGGCGCCTGGGTGGCTCAGTCGTTAAGCGTCTGCCTTCGGTTCAGGTCGTGATCCCAGGGTCCTGGGATCGAGCCCCACATCGGGCTCCCTGCTCAGCGGGGAGCCTGCTTCTCCCTCTCCCACTCCCCCTGCTTGTGTTCCTGCTCTCACTCTCTCTCTGTCAAAAAAAATAAGAAGAATAAATAAATAAATAAATGAATAAATAAATAAAACAGAACAAACAAAAATCCTTTAATCTACATGCAGCCCTTCTGGAATTCCAACTTCCATTATCTTCCACAACCCAAAAAATCTACAAATGTTCTGAAGCTGCTTTGTCTTCTGAAGGAAAGTTATTGCTTAAAGTTATTGTGGATTTTGAGAAAGTGATTCAGGATCAAAAAATAGAGGTGAGAACATATTTTGTATGGTGTGTTACAAAGTATTGTTTGCTTCAGCCAGCCTGGTTCCTGGCAGTATATTCTGAAAAGCATAGTAAAATTAATGCTCTGTGAACAAGTAAATGCCTTTAAATTTTCACTTGGCTCTTAGTTACTAAAAAAAAAAAAAAAAAAGACAGAAACTAACACTTTTAAAGTAGAACTTGAACTCTTCCACACAAATTTGAGGAGCCTTTTTTTTAACCTTTCACTCTTTCTCCTAGATGCAAAATGAAATTAGATATGATGAGAATTCTGGACCATTGGTTCTGGTTAAATAAGATTTTACTGCAGTTTGAAAACTGAAGGAGTCATTTTGCTCAGACAGCACAAGTCAGCAGACATCTAGCCAATGAAATACTATGAAAAAAATGCTCTGTCCTGGTCCTTTACATGTTTTACTTTATTTGGTCTCTGATGCTTATTTTATGCCTGATAGAAGAAGGATGAGGGGTTTTACTCCAGCCATTGGCCTCCTCTGATTTTTCAAGATTGTATCATCTCTTCTGTTGGCAAATTGACTTCCTTCTATTGTGTTCCACAGATGATTTTTAGAAATGTAACATCAAAACAAGGACTTTTTTTGTAGAAGTTCCTAAAACAATAAAGGTAGAACTATCAAGAACTGTAAGGAAAGGAGAGATCTTTAACATATATATAAAGTATTACTGGTACTTTGGCTTCATATTTTCATAACAATGAAGAGAATGTTCTGTTAGAATTTAAATATTTATTTATTTTTAAAGATTTTATTTATTTATTTATTTATTTTTATTATTATTATTTAAGATTTTATTTATTTATTTGACAGAGAGAGAGAATTAGTGAGAGCAGGAACACAAGCAGGGGGAGTGGGAGAGGGAGAAGCAAGCTTCCCGCCGAGCAGGGAGCCCGATGTGGGACTCGATCCCAGGACCCTGGCATCATGACCTGAGCCGAAGGCAGACGCTTAATGACTGAGCCACCCAGGCGCCCCTATTTATTTATTTGACAGAGAGACACAAGCGAGAGATAGAACACAAGCAGGGGAAATGGGAGAGGGAGAAGCAGGCTTCCCGCTGAGTAGGGAGCCCGACGTGGGGCTCGATCCCAAGACTCTGGGATCATGACCTGAGCCGAAGGCAGACGCGTAATGACTGAGCCACCCAGGCGCCCCTAAATATTATTTTAAAAACACAAAGAAGGCGGCGCCTGAATGGCTCAGTCGGTTAAACAACGGACTCTTGATTTCAGCTCATGATCATCTCAGGGTCATGAGATCCAGCCCTATATTGGGCTCTGCACTGAGTGTGGAGCCTGCTTAAGATTCTCTCCTTCCCTCTCCCTCTGCCCCTCCCTGTCCCCCCCCCAAAACACACACACACACACACACACACACACACACACGCAGAGAAGACTTACTTTTTTGGTTATCACAAATGTAAGATGAAAATACATCTCTCCTTTTTGTTAAATGAAATACAAAAGATAATTAAATAACCTTCAGTTAATGAGACTATTTAAACAGAACCTATTCCTCAAACACATAAAGTGAAGACTCAAATTTCCCTCTCGCAAAATAAATATATGAAGAATAAAATTAATGGGAAAATTTATATTTTGCTAAAATAAATACACATGCAAAACTATTCAGTATTTTTAGCTTGAAAACTGTAGTGCTAGCTCACACTGCCTCCTTCAGCAATTTTCCTTGCTTTCTAAGGCTCCATTTTACAGGATTACACATATAGTTTAAGTTTGAACCTGTTGGCCATTCACACCAAGGTACTTCATAAAGTAAGAAACACTTTGCAAGCCAAATTACCCCATATAAATGTTTTGAGAAACAATTAGTTCATGGTAGCAAATGTTTTCTATTGCTCACCACTGTATCCAATACACCTATCACCGTTCCTGGCATAAGTTTGGCATTCGGTGAATATTTTTTTCAATAAATGAATGACTTAATGAATAGGAAAAAATGGAAAAATGGAAGAAAGAAAACAGGCTTCACTCCTCAGATTCTGGTCCTGGAAAATCTAGTCTCCTATAATTCAGCCCAGTGTCCCTTCTCTTAACTCTACCAGTATCCCTCCAATCTTGGTAGAAAGAAGAAAGAAACAATAAGGATAAAGAAGAAGGTGGAAGAATTAATATTGTCTTCCATGGGGGGAAAGTCAACCTTTTACACTATCACAGGACCATCTGCCCTTTGTCTTCTTCCTCTGCATCTTAAAAGGGGCCCCTGGAATCCCTTTACCAAAAACACCTCTAGAACTTGCCCTGCACAAAAGCTAGAGGTCCCCTTTAGTTAGTACAACTGTTTTTTACAAAGCAGAAAAATATTACCACACAGTTTATTTCTGCCTCCTTTTGAATAACATTTTCAAGTAATTGAACAAAGCTATTTATTTTACAATGAAAAATATCACTTATGAAATGTATTCTCTACTTTATTAAAAATTTAAATAAAAATAGGTGAATTATCCAATTCATCTCTAATTAAAGAGGATAATAAGGTCTCCAAAGGATCACCTGTCACAAAGTATTGTAGTCAAAAGCTGAAAATATTGCATAATCCACCACAGAAATGGGATATTCTCAGGTGAATTTCATTGTTATGATTCCCTTTGAACAATTCAAAAGCATACCTGTATCTCAAAACCAAGACTAGAAATGGCAATACAACTTAGATTAGCTAATTTGAAAAACAGGGGAAAACATACTTAATAAAGAAATTCACGGGGAACCTGGGTGGATCAGTTGGTTAAGCACTGGACTCTTGGTTTTGGCTCAGGTCACGATCTCAGGGTCATGAGATTGAGCCCCGAGTTCGGCTCCACACTCAGGAAGGAGTCTGCTTCTCCTCTCCCTTTCCCTCTGCCCCTCACCCCACTTACACACTCTGTCTCTAAAATAAATAAATAAATCTTAAAATAAAAAAAGAAATTCACAGTCTGGTAGTTTCAAGGTACTATATCAAATAGCTATAAGCATATTTTATTACTTACATGAATTTATAGAATTTGTATGGTCTTGCTTAAGTAGGGACTAGGGGTAGGCTGCCCCAAAATGTACTTCAGTGACATACTGATTATTTCAAATTAAGGGGACTTAGAAAAGAGCCTGTGTAAGACACTCAGAACTTCCTTCCTCTATCCCTCTGAAAGCAGGAAATAAATCTCCCATGTGAAAGGTACCCTCCCTATACCAGGAGGTAAAAAGACATCTTTATCACCAGAGATAGGGAATTTAGAGTCAAGAAATATGTATGAACAAACCTTTTCACTTTTTTTTTTTTTTTTTTTTTTTTTTTTTTTTTTTTTTAAAGATTTTATTTATTTATTCATGAGAGACAGAGGAGGAGAGAAAGAGAGGGAGAGAGAGAAGCAGAGGGAGAAGCAGGCTCCCAAGGAGCAGGGAGCCTGATGCGGGACTCGATCCCAGGACCCTGGGATCATGACCTGAGCCGAAGGCAGACGCTTAACCATCTGAGCCACCCAGGCGCCCAACCTTTTCACTTTTTACTAATTTACCACCTCAGCCCAAATTCTGTTCAGAATTCCTTACTAGTTGAAGTTCCCAAAGTTAACTTTTTCTTTGTCCTGTCAAGTCCTCACTGATCTATTGTCTCTGTCTATAACGTATAAAAACTGCCTGCTTTGGTCATTTCTTTAGGTCTCAATTTAATTATTGGGCCTCTGTGCACACGTAATAAAACCTTGGGTTTTGTTCCCTGTTAATCTGTCTCATATCAATTTAATTCTTAGCCCAACTACAAGAATCTTGGACAGAGGAAAATTTCCTCCTCCCCTTCCCTTACTTTCCTGTATGAATCAGCTGTATGGAGGATACAAATTAAGCACTAATACTCCCATCTTAAATTTTCTTTTTTTTTTAAAGATTTTATTTATTTGACAGAGACACAGTGAGAGAGGGAACACAAGCAGGGGGAGAGGCAGAGGGAGAAGCAGGCTTCCCACTGAGCAGGGAGCCCAATGCGGGGCTCGATCCCGGGAGTCTGGGATCATGACCTGAGCCGAAGGCAGACGCTTAACGACTGAGCCACCCAGGCGCCCCTCCCATCTTAAAATTTCTTAAATAGCTTTTCTAGTTAGGCAATTAGCTAATCCAACACTTAGAAAGTACATAGTGGGAACCAGTAGGTACATATTAATGACTTTGATTTGGCAAATATTTATTGAGCACACCCTATGGGCAAGGCAATATGCTAAATGCTAAAGAATACAATGGTAACTAAGAGAAGGAGCAATAAAGTTCAGTGGCACAGAGGATGGACTTTGGAAATATGGCACTGGGTTCAAATCCTGAGTCTATCACCTGATGAATGATATTGGCTTGGCAAGTTACTTAACCTCTCTAAACTCACTTACCTCATTAGAAGTATTACTTGCTTATGGGGTGATTTTAAGGAGTAAATGAGGTCACACATATAAAGGGATTAACAGAGTGACTGACACATGGTAAATGCTCACAAATGCTTCTTCTTTTGTAATGATTACTATTACAAGGTCCTTGTCTTTAAGAGCCTAGGATCTATAAAAAAAAAAAGAGCCTAGGATCTAATGGGATAAGCATGCATGCAATTATTAAATAGAAGAGCAAAAGGCATGCCACCTGTATTTGTTCATAAATGAATCAATCCAAGACTCCAAGTTTACAAACCACTCTTTTAATTACTAGATGATTTTTTCCCACACAGTAAAATGTCAGTTCTGTCTAAACACAAAAATCAGTTTGTTGTCTTAGATTAATTTGGACAACCTGATTTTCTGAGTATAGAATTTAATCTGCTCAGTTTGAGCTAAAAGTTTACTATTCTTCCATTCCCTTTTTAAAAACTAAGATAATGTTCCTTTGCTAGCAATTTTCTACATACTCTTATAAAATTCTGAGCAAAATTATGAAATGGTACAATACTTAAATTTGAAATATTATTAAACTCCAACTTCGTTTTTATCCTCAACATCCAAGAGGATATTGTTAAGCCTCAGTACTAGAAAAACAAACGAAATGAGTGACATTGTTAAACTTAAAAGAGAACAGACTGAAATTTTTTAAAGAAGCATTCTGCATGTGAGTCATACCTCTCTAAGCCCTGGCAATGAGCAAGTTCTTTTTCTCAAGATTTGCCTCAAGTTAGGCCTTTTTGTCCAACGGTATAATTATTTGGATAATTCAGTTCAGCAAATGCCTATAAAACATTTCTTATGTTTTGGGCACCATGGGTGCTCAGAGCTGAATAAAATATAGTTCTCTCAATTCAAAAACCCCTCATGCTACTGGTAAAAACAAGCAAGTAAACCACTTTACTTCTCTATTTATTCTAAAATATAGATTATTTATTCACATTTATCATTTAAAAATTCAGATGCATCTTTCAATCAATGGCAATTTATAACTGCTCTCAGCCAGGGGACATTCATGATGTAGTTGTCATTGTGTATTCATAATATATTGCCTGCCTTAGTTATGTATTGCTACATAACAAAGTACCACAATACTTAATGGCTGAAGACAACAACATTTATTATAGGAAAGATTTTTGTGTATCAGGAAATCAGGCATAGCTTAGCTGAGTCCTCTGGCTCCAGTACTCTCATAGGCAGCAATCAGGGTGTTTTGGGGGTTGTGATTATCTTAAGGCTAAACTGGAGGTGGATCTGCTTTCAAGCTCACTTAAGTGATTGTTGACTGGATTCAGTTCCTCACAGGCTATTCAACTGAGGCCCTGGTTCCTCATGAGCTGCTGGACCAGAGACCTCTGTTGATTCTTTGCTAGTAGTCTCCTGACAGGGTAGCTCATGACATGACAGACTGCTTTTATTAGACTGAGAAAGCAAGAGGGAGAGAGAAACAGCGGGAGAAAGGGAAAGAGGGAGAGAGAATCAGATAGTTAGAGAGAAGTCACAGTCTTTTGAAACCTAATCTCATCAGTGTCATCCCATCACTTTGCAAAATTCTATTCATTAGAAGCAAGTCACCAGGGCGCCTGGGTGGCTCAGATGGTTAAGCATCTGCCTTCGGCTCAGGTCATGATCTTGGGGTCCTGGGATCGAGTCCCGCATCGGGCTCCCTGCTCCTTGGGAGCCTGCTTCTCCCTCTGCTTCTCTCTCTCTCTCCCTCTGTCTCTCATGAATAAATAAATAAAATCTTTAAAAAAAGAAAAAAAAGAAGCAAGTCACCAGGTCCAGCTCATACTCAAGGGGAGGACACTGTATATACAGGGGTGTGAAGATCACTGGGAGCCATTTTAGAAGCTGTCTACCATATTGCCTGTGATTATTCCTAGGGGTATGATGAGCCACAACAATCTCTTGACATTTCAGTGGACAACCATTTAAGTACAATTTGAAAAAAGAAGATGAATCCTAGTTGTCTGCAAATGCTTTGTCAGTACCTACAGGTAGCAGAATGGATGTCAGGGGCTTGGGAGAAAATCCAGAGACACCAGCAGAGTATACTTAGAAGAAATGCTTCAGCAACAATAAATAAATAAAATCTTTAAAAAAGAAAAGTATCATGTTCTCAGTTTAATAGGAAACACTTTTTCATCATAAGTGTTATATGAAATAACTTCTTACAGTCAAAGGCATCTTTTTACTTATTTCTTATTTATTTATTAAGGTTTTATTTATTTATTTGACAGAGAGATACAGCAAGAGAGGGAACACATGCAGGGGGAGTGGAAGAGGGAGAAGCAGGCTTCCCATGGAGCAAGGAGCCCGATGCAGGGCTCGATCCATCACCTGAGCCGAAGGCAGATGCTTAATGACTGAGCAACCCAGGCACCCCTAAAGGCATCTTTTTAAAAAAATGTATTTATTTATTTCAGAGAGAGAGAGAGAGAGAGTGTGTGTGTGTGTGTGTGCATACACGTGTGCAAGTTGGTGGAGAGGCAGAGGGAGAGGGAGACCAGCCAACTCCTCCCTAAGCTGGGCTCTATTCCAGGACCCTGAGATCACAACCTGAGCCAAAATCTAGAGCTGGATGCTTAACCAACTGAGCCACCCAGGTGCCCCCAATTAAAGGCATCTTAAATTCAATGAATTCAGAAACAATTACAATATATGATGAATTAAAAAAAAATGAGGTAAGTTATTCATGCCTATGGGCTCTCTCACTATACCTGTGAGTCTGCAATCTAGCCAAGATATGTCTTCAGTGGATCACAAATCTGGATATTTAAATACCTCATTTAAAGTCCAGTAAAAGTGAACAACTAGAACTTCTGAAACACTAAGAAAAAGAGTTAAAGATGATCATAAACAATCTCATATATTTGTGCAACAGAAAAGAAGACTTAAGGGATGATAAGTGTCTTGTCAAGCATAGTAGAGGTAATTTTCATGAAAATGAGACCACTTTTTAGAAGTCCAAACTTCCCAGTTTGCAATTACAGACCCCCAAGAGTTAGGAATTATTCCAAAGCGGGGGTGGGGGGGGGGACACACCTGGCTGCACAGTTGGTTAAGCATCAGACTCTTGGTTTCAGCTCAGGTTGTGATCTCAGGGTCATGGGATCAAGCCTGCGTTGGGCTCCATGCTCAATGTGGAGTCTGCTTAAGACCTTCTCTCCCTCTCCCTCTGGCCCTCCGACCTCCCCCCCCGTGTGCTCTCTCTCTCTCTCTCTCTCAAAATAAATACCTTTAAAATAAAAAAGAATTAAAAAAATAATTATTATTCCAAAGGGTTCATGAACCTATATGCACATGAAACATTTTATGTAGACTGGCTAAATAATATCTCAAACATTTTGAGCCACTGTCTTTCAGGGGTATTAAAAATTAAAAATGCCTTTTTAATTAAATACACATTTTCATCATCTTAGATGATGAACTTTTCATCATCTTAACTTTACATCATCTTAACTTTTTTATTGTGATTTATTTAATCGACAACAGAAATACAACTATTATCCATGTGGAGAAGAGTCCACAAAAGTTTTTTACTGTTAAAAAATACCTTCTACGACAAAAATTCTGGAAACCGCCATTCTCAGGCTTCCTGAATTGCAAACCTAAGCATGTTAAAAAAAGGATTCATTTTCTAACATCCCTAAATCCTTAGGAATATCATTTATCTCCATGTTACTGGATAAAGATTTATCTTTTGCTATCAGTCTTCGTATTTAAAATTTCATACCCAAAGATAAAAGTTGTCATGATCTTAGAAAGAACTCCATTTTTATTCCAACACATTGAAAGGAAATCTATTTTGTTTCTGAGAATAATAAACTGAATGCTAAAAGGATTTCTTTTTCTCTCTTGGTTCCTTAAAGTCATATTTTTTCTTTTAACTAATGGCAAGCCATCTTTCATTTTTTTCCCCAGCTTTCATTTTTTAATAGCATTACCCTAAGAATGTTGGTTTAATTTTTTTCAATTTAAATGGTGGAGGCATAGTGTAATGCTTATTTTATTATACTATTAAGAATTCAGAATACCAAAAATTAGCCAAGATGGTAAAACTATTAGTGTGCTGTCACAGCCAAAATGATTCATTTGCTTAAACTAGTCATAATTCCACTATATAGTCAATAGAATGGAAAGAGAAAATTTAGTAAGTATACACTTATTAGCATGTTTTCTATTTATAAGAGGGTTCAAGTGTCTCTTAATATGAGATCTAGGGTTAACAAAAAATTCAAATATATGCTCATATTTTTCTGCACATAACATGACCATAGTTGCCATTTATTTGTAGGTTCAAGATCAAGAGAAGTGATTCAATTTGAGTATGTGTTGTTTTGAAGAAGCAGGCTTAACAATGTAAAGATAGAAATTTTTCCCTTCTTCCCTTTAATGTTCTTTAACTGGTCTAATAATTCAACTGATATAAAGCAGATTAACAGGAAAAAAAATAAAGTTAATTTTGTACGTACAGGAGACCCAAGGCAGCTAGGTAATCGAGGCTTAAATAACATTCTGAAATAAAAAGAGCGGTAGGAGTTTGGGAATACAAAAGGGAGGAAGGCCATTCAGAGGAAGTGAGAGATGTTTGGAAAACAAAGGTTGCCCTGTTATGCAGATAGGTTTCTTAGGTAAAAAGGTATCTCTGGTAATAGCTATCTTCTTAGAACAGACTCCCCTCCCCTTTCCAATATAAAATTAGGCATTTGAGCGGTAGATAAAAGAACTTTTCATAAATCTTATGGGTTTTGATTGGCTTTAGTTCAAAATAATCCTTACCCTAAAGTGATATATTTTGGGGCGGTAAACGCTGCTCTCCTTCAAGGGCCATGTCCTTACTGATATAAGGCAAACTAAAAGACATCTTCCTACATTCCTGCTTATTTGACAAATTTCTCAAACATCCACTTGAAAAGGAAAATGGAAGTAAAGGTCTCTATTTTTAATTGGCAATTCGGCATTAGGTATAAGATACAGGTGTGAATAGCTGGAAAATCCAATATTTAAGTTTTCAATCAACAAACATTTACTGAATGACTTATACGCTCCCAACATGAGGCTAGGACCGGGGCAGGCAAGAGTGAAGGATACTTGATGCCCCTGCCTTCAAGTAGTTTGAAATCTAGGGATTCAGAATGGAAATAAACCTTTAAAAATTAATGTCAAAGGCATTAAAAATGGGTTAATCCACGATGCTTTGTAATCACAGGAAAGGTTCCCAATCCAGTGATAAAGTATCAAGAAAGATTTCTCAAGGGAAGTTAGCCCAGGAAATGGTGGGGTGATGGGTACGGATGAAGTAGAAAAGTGTTCCAAAGAGATGGAATAACATGTATGAAGGTCTCCAGGAGAGACAGCACAGGTGGGACCAGGGAACTGAAAGTAATGGTTCAGCCTATTGCTATTGCAGGGGTTAAGGGCAGGCCACCCAAGATATGCCACACTGGCATGAAGATTATTTTGAGCTGAAGGCAATCAAGACGTCATGAGCTCAAAGGAAAAGTGTGCTCCTCCCTTAACTACATAGAAGAATGTAAATTGGGGTTCTTTCCTAGAATAAGCATTATTACCAGAGATAAATTTTATCTGAGTGACCCATCTGTATTGCAGGGCAAACATCTGCCCTATTTATTGTCCCACGAATTGCATTCCTTCCCTTGGATGTCCCAGACTCCTACCTCCTTCTCCTTAGTTCAGGATGTCATATATACCTCATTTTAACTGTCTGGAATTTCCATATCTATGTGGATTCTCTGTATATATGCTATTAAATTTAAGGGCGCCTGGGTGGCTCAGTCGGTTAAGCGGCTGCCTTTGGCTCAGGTCATGATTGGGATCAAGCCCCGCGTTGGGCCCCCTGCTCAGCGGGAAGCCTGCTTTTCCCTCTCACTCTGCTGCTCCCCCTGCTTGTGTTCTCTCTCTATCTCTGTCAAATAAATAAATAAAATCTTAAAAAAAAAAAAGTTTTTTTTTAAATCTGATTTTCTCATGTCAATTTGACTCTTAGTCCAGCCAGAAGGACCTTGAAAGGGACAGGAATTCCTGCTCCCTGGCACTATTAAGTGAAATAGAAAATAAAATCCCCAAAGGACTTTATTGGCTTTTGTGATCACCTGTATATCAGAAAAAAAAGTCAATGTGATATTTTACATCCTCCAGAGACTTTAAAATGAGTGATAACTTCTGGTAAAATAGGAGTGAACAGTGTGGCAAACTCTGAATACATGAATACCGTTAAAGGACAACATATATACTGTGTTGGATTACCAGCTTGAGAGACTGACATGCCCCTCTACCAGCTGCAGGAAAACATTCTTCACTGGAATGCTGAGATGACTCTGTGGATGTTTCTTCTTACACTTTCTGCTATGTATTTTTTTGTGTATATGTACTTCAGTCAGTAATAAAATACGGTCTAGACTACAAATATTTTTTAACACAACAAATTTTTGTAAGTCATCTAGGGCCTAAAATGAGATTAGACTGTGGTCAGGGAACTCAATCCAATATTAGAAGATCCATAAATGATGCTTTCATTTAAGATAACATGTGAACTTGTCAAGAATCTAGTTGACTGACATTCTTGTGGAGATTGCAAATTTCTTCTTTTCTCATCAGAGTTCCCACTTCTGTCATTACATAGATTTTAAATTGAACACTGAGCCAGAATCAGGACACCTACCAACAGTCTCCTGGCATGTTATTTCAATTTCTATTTGTCCATTCCAACACAAATGTATGCAAAGCAAATGTTACCTTACCGAGCCCTAGACAGTCTAGTGCTGCGGGGCTTGAGGAGGGGAGATTAAGCTATGGCTTATCAGCAGATCATGCTGTTGTCCATAATGATCAGATCATTATGGACAGAATCCCATATTCTGGCACCTGGGTGACTCGGTCAGTTAAGCATCTGCCTTTGGCTCAGATCATGATCTTGGGGTCCTGGCATGGAGCCCTACATCAGGCTCCCTGCTCAGTGGGGACCGTGTTTCTCTCTCTCCCTCTGCCGCTCCCCCTGGCTTATGATGTCTCTCTCTCTCACTCTTTCGAAATAAAGAAATAAAGTCTTTAAAGAAAAAAAAAAAGAATCCCATATTCTCTGCTTCAAAGTATTAACACTAAGAAGAATAATTCTTCAACATATAAAGCATAAAAATGAAAAATGCTAGAGCTATTTGATACTGCTGGGGAATATCATCTAAAAGTTATGACTGCTGATTGACCGGTGAGCTGGACCCCGGCTCTTGGAGGCTCTACATACCCTCCCCTGTCCCTTGGAATGTGTGTTTCCCTTGCCTTTCCAGCTCCCAGAGGCTGCTCTAAGGACAAAGCACTGACACAATGATGTGGTGTTGAAAACACTTGCACAGTACAGGTAACTGAGCCAGCCCAGTTAGAGCCTCTTTATAAACTTTTAAGATTTGGTAGGTTCATGCAGGAATCCATTCATCTTGCTGCCACCCAAGACAAGCTGTGTATGTTAAGTTCCCTTTGCTTATTAAAACTGCTACCTACCAACCTGGGGGTGGTCTCTCCCTGCCTCTTTCTTTGGTCTCTCCCTGCCCTCTGACCATAGGGGCTGGTTTCAGACTACACCTGGGAAGCTCCTGAGAGGGTTGTGAACTGACAGAAACATCTGTTAGGATTATAGTTAAATTATAATTAAGAACTTGAATCAAGATATATCTTCCTAGAATTCAATTTTAGGAGGCCATTTGCATAAAGTATGATGTAAACTGTACCCCCAGGAGTTTTGAAGTGGGGCCATCCTATTAAGAAGAATATTTAGATAATTTATGCCCATCTGTAAAGTAACTCTAAGAATATATTTTGGGGGTGGTACTTCTTTTTTTCTTTTTTTGTTTGCTAAGGTGGTAATTTATGATTACCCCTAGAAGAGGAGGGGGAAAATCAGTGAAGAGATAAAGGGGTATCTTTCCCTATCCCTTTCTCTCCATTCTCTCCTACCTAAACATACAGCTAGCCAGATGGGTTACTTTTAAGCCTCACTGGGGAGGGGAATTGGGCACATAAACCAAAAGAGTTGTGTTGATGAAAGGTTTTATGACTGGGTTATTCCTGAGCCAAGATCAATGAAGAGCAATGGAGGAGTCATTCACTTCACGTCAGCACAGGGACTCACCAGCAGCAAACAGGAGATCGTGCAAGAGCAGTCACGCCCAGCTAAGGAGCCGTAGGGGTGTGTAAGGACTGGGAGGGCTACCATGAACACAGACAGCTACGACTGGGCCAAAGCCGATCGGGGTCAGCTTTGTGAAATGATGCCCCAGGAACCCCCCCAACATAACTTGGAGAGCTTCTGAAAAAGAAAAAGGGTCTTGGGGCAGAGAAAAATTGTATCTTACTGTTAATGTGACTGTATACTTCCTCAAAGATTGGAGCAGCCTGGAATATTTAGGTTTCAAAAATGTAACTTTGGGGCACCGGGTGGCTCGGTTGGTTAAGCGCATGTGACTTTGGCTCAAGTCATGACCTCATGGTCCTGGGATCGAGCCCTGTGTCGGGCTCCATGTCAGCAGGGACTCTGCTCGCTCTCTCTCTCTCTCTCTCTCTCTCTCTCAAATAAATAAATAAACAAAATCGTTTCTAAAAATGTAACTCTAATTTAAAAAGCAACCATATGCGTGCGCCTTGGGTGGCTCAATCAGGTAAGTGTCCAACTCTTGGTTTCAGCTATCTCAAGGGCCCTGTCTGCACTCAGCAGGGAGTCGGCTTGAGATTCTCTCCCTCCGTGCCTCCCCCTATTCATGCATATGCATGCACTCTCTCTAAAATAAATAAATAAATCTCTAAAAAAAATAAACCATATAAACTTAAAGCCCTGTTGCTTTCTAACATACTGTGAAAATAAACAGTGGTTGAAAAATGAATGAAAAGGCAAAAATGAAGTTTAATGTTATTTAATAATAATTGCAAGTGATCTTTAAAACCCACTGCATCCTTATTATCACAAATTTAAGAACACTAGGTTGCAGCTGGTGGGGACAAGGGAGTGGAAACAGAAAAAGAGATGAAGACACTTGGATGGACGAGAAAAGCGAGGTAGAGATCCAGCCTCTGCCTCCTACAGCTGCCACACATGCCTAGGTTACCGCTCCCCAAATAATCCTTCCTAAAATGCCTTCAACACCCATCTCCATTTGTCTCAGAGACAAGCCCTGCAAAACTGGCCTAAAAAGCTGTACTGATTGATCTTTACTTCTGTAGGTATTTGCTCAGGTCATCAGCAGCTTTTCTTAGTCTCCAGCACAGCTCAGGCACTCAAGAGTAATCCATGTGTGTAATGATATTGCAATGTGATGAGTAATTCTGCTAGCCAAACTGAACCCCTTGGATAACAAAGTATTTATTCAGCTTCTCTTGCTGTGTGGAACTGAGCCCGGAGGTTAGAGCGGAGGGTTTCTTCTTTGTACCAAAGCTGTAACACCCAGCTGGGATGTGATTAAAAATTCTTCCACTAAGCAAAAAAATAAAAAAGCTAAAGCAAGGATGAGATGCATGGCTCAGAAAATGGTTTGCAAATAATGATGGAGCTCAGAGCAGACTACTCTAAAATATTCCAAAAGTGGCATATGGATTGTTTTTGAGTTAAAATCACTTGAGAAACAGCCAGTGCAAGAAGGATGCCTTGACCCTCCTCTCTGTCCTAATGAAAGCAGGAAATAAATCTCCAGCATGAAAGTTACCTTCTCTATACTAGGAGGTAGACATCCTTATCACCAGAGATAGAGAATTCAGAGCCAAGAAGGATGTGTAAACAAACTTTGCTTAGTTTCTTCACTAATTAGTACCCAAACCTGAGTTTGTCTTCTCAGTTCTTCACAAATCTATTGCTTCTTTGTCTAAAAGGTATATAAAAAACCTGTTTTAGTCATTCTGTAGGTCCTATATCTATGAGGTCTCTGTACATATAAAATTAAATTTTTTTTTCCTCCTGCTCATGTCTTGTGTCAATTTAATTATTAGACCAGCCAAAAAAACCAAAAGGGGTAAGGGAAAATTTCACCTCCCCAACAACAGGACCTCTCTTGTTGGCATTCTTTCAGTGGCCAATCCTTTTTGTGCTTGTTTTAACCCATTCTCCATCTAGATTATAGGCTTTCTCAACCTCAACACTACTAATATTTTGTGCTGGGTAAGTCTTTATTGTAGAGGCTGTCCTATGTACTGTAGGATGTTTAGCAGCCTAATGTCTCTTAGGGGCTAAATAACCCATGGCTGAGAATCAATGATCTAAAATTAAATGTCTCCAAAAAAAATTTAAATTAAATTAAATTAAATTAAATTAAATTAAATGTCTCCATAACTGACAGCCAATGCTACATCAACAACAGCACACAGAAAAACAAAAACAAACAAACAAAAACCTCTGCCAATGAAAATGATTTACAGGATTTTTTTAACAAAAAGGCCAAATGCTAGCTTATTGTTTTTCTCCCGTTAACAAGATTTTTCATGGTGTAAAAGGAGTTTTATTTTATTTATTTATTTACTTAAAAATTTTTAAAGATTTTATTTATTTGACAGAGAGAGACACAGAGAGAGAGACACAGCAAGAGAGGAAACACAGCAGGGGGAGTGGGAGAGGGAGAAGCAGGCTTCCTGCCGAGCAGGGAGCCTGATGCGGGGCTCGATCCCAGGACCCCGGGATCATGACCTGAGCTGAAGGCAGACACTTAATGAGTGAGCCACCCAGGTGCCCCTATTTATTTATTTATTTTTAAAGACTTTATTTATTGGGCGCCTGGGTGGCTCAGATGGTTAAGCATCTGCCTTCGGCTCAGGTCATGGTCCCAGGGTCCTGGGATCGAGTCCCACATCGGGCTCCCTGCGGGGAGCCTGCTTCTCCCTCTGCTTCTCTCTCTCTCTGTCTCTCATGAATAAATAAATAAAATCTTAAAAAAAAAAAAGACTTTATTTATTTATTTGACAGAGAAAGAGAGAGAGCACAGATAGGCAGAGCGGCAGGCAGAGGGAGAAGCAGGCTCTCCGCTGAGCTGAGAGCCTGATGCGGGGCTCGATCCAAGGGCCCTGGGATCATGATCTGAGCTGAAGGCAGACGCTTAACCGACTGAGCCACCCAGGCATCCCGTAAGAGGAATTTTAAGGGCTCAGGCTTTTTTGGTGGGTGAAATGAGAAACTGCAAAAAGTGTGGCATCCAGGGATGACTTAGCATCTTACTAATTCACAGATACTACATGAAAAAGAGACTGGATCTATGTAGAAGCAAAACCAAAGCAGAAACTGTCATTGAGAGGCTACCCCGAGGATCTAGGTAAGGCCTGCTATGGGCTGAGACCCAAGTAGACATGACAGAAGTAGTTGGATTCTAGATATATTTTGAAAGTCAAGAAAATGGGATTCCAGAGGTATCAGATATGCCGGGCATAAGAGAGAAAAAGAAGAGTCAACAATGACTCTAAGGTTTTTTGGTCTGAGAATATCGCTGTAAATTATAACTTCAGGAAATGCGTAATTTATAATACTTTATAAAGTATGCTCACTATGTGGGCAGCCGCTTTTTTTTTTTCAAGATTTATTTATTTTAAAGAGAGAGCATGCACAAGCAAGGGGGAGGGGTGGAGGGAGGAGAGAATCTCAAGCAGACTCCCTGTTGAGTGCAGAGCTAGAAGCGAGGCTCAATGCCAAAACCCGGAGATCATGACCTGAGCCAAAATGAAGAGTCAGACACTTAACTGACTGAGCCACCCAGGCATCCCCGGCAGTTTCAAAATAAAAGAGAAATAATTAGACTAACCATAAAGTCATCCTTGACTACAAGTTTGACAATTAGAAAGCAAGAGTGTAAGTTTAAGCAAATCAAAAATATCCAACCCCTTGGAAATTAAAAATAATTCATTTAAAAAATGGATCAAAGAAAAATAGTTTAGTAGAAAATTCAAAACCAAAATCATCAAAATCTATAGGGTGAGATGAGTCTTGAAAGATGAGAGAGAGAGTTCATTAAGAGAAGAAGAGGCACAGAAGACTCCAGGAAGCAGGAATACTCCATGTCAATGCAAGACTAGTGAGAGAACATGGCACCCTTAGGGAATGTTAAATGTTCAATGCGGCTAGAACCTTCAGTGTTAAGGAGGAAATGGTGAAGGATAAGTAGGGATCCATAATCCAGTGTATTATATGCCATGCCAAATAGTCACATTTCACCCTGAATGTAATGTGGGAACACTATAGGATTTAAAACTGGAAGAAACATTTAAACAACAATGAGTGCTGGTTCTTCATTTAGTATATAGTTTTGGGTTTTTTTGCCCTCAGGTTATTAAGAAAACAAAAAGTCTTATTCTTATTTACTAATCTATGTAAGAAGATATAAAATTCGGGGTGCCTGGGTGGCTCAGTCGATTGGGCGTCTGCCTTTGACTCGGGTCATGATCCCAGGGTCCTGGGATCTAGCCCCACATCGGGCTCCCTGCTCAGTGGTGAGCCTGCTTCCCCCTCTCCCGCTGACCCTCCCCACTGCTTGTGCACGCGCGTGTGCGCGCTCTCTCTCTCTCAAATAAATAAAATCTTTAAAAAAAAAAAAGATACAAAATTCAAAAGTAGATCACATCTGCATTGTTTTCCAGGAAATTTCCCCTAATTTTATTCAAACTTGGTTTCATTCTAACCCACTTTTATAATTAGTGTAAACAACTTCAAATTAAATGCAATCATTGCAGCATTATTTTGGTCATTTACACATCTCATCTCTTCTTCCATTAAGGCTGAAGTAGTCTGAGGGCAAGAACCCCATTTTCAAGATATATTTGTTGTCAAAGAGAAATAGCATTTCCCTCAAAGCCCCCATGTGAGTGTTACTCAATAAACTGCACTGAGAATCTCAATCATTATGATTTTCATTGATATTTTATTTATTTGTTAAGGATACACTATGATTTCCCAAGAAATTTTCACGAAAGAAGACTTCCTCAATCAATTTTGAGTATGCCAAACATTCATTAAATATCTCTGCTACTTCAAAGCCGTGGTTAATGAAGCTTCTCTCAACATATTATCCCCATTCACACAAGCAGGCCCTTAAAGTAAGTATGAACGCATTTTTTATTTACCTATCTCTGATCCCCTGGTTCTTCATACTACCTTATTATCCTTTGCTGCAGTGACTATATTCTAACATTATGGTAACATGTCCTTTTTGAATTCAGAGCCATGTGTGTATGTACATAATTACATACTGAGCCATGTATGCAATTAAGGACTTTATGTACCAACCACAATTAGTTTATTTTTTTTTCAGCTCAGCTATAGAATTTAGTGAAAAATGTTCAAGTTTGTCTTTTGATGATTGTCTTATAACCTCAACTAGCTCTCCTTGTTTTCGATATATAAAAATATATTGAATTACATAACCCCCCAGTTAACTCCAAAATTGGCAAAGCAAGACAAGTCAGTAAGGACATGTCCTTAATTTGCTTTATTGTTCTCTTGGAAAGAGGCAAGACAACAGAGCAAGAACTTGCTCCTTCCTGAAGGAAGTTGTGGGATTCCACATAGATTCCCTGTACAACTGGGGGTCTCAACCGACTTGCAGACCTTACCTCAGATGGACACTCCTCCACAGTTAACATTTTGGGTACTGGCGAGGCAGGAGGGAAAGGAGACTAGGGAGACAAAATGACCAAAGTAAAGGGTTTGAGACTGACCCTTAACCTAAAAGTGAGCAGGTAATAGAATGATATGGTTTTGGAATATAGGCGAGGTTCGGAGGGGTGGAGTCCAGAGCTGATGACCAAGAAAGAATTCTTGAGATGTTTTTGGTGCAAAAAAGGTGGTTTATTATTAAAGCAGAGGGACAGGACCCGTGGGCAGAAGAAGCTGCTGCACCAGGGTTATGAGGAGTGGCTGATTATATACTATGGGGTTGGGGAAGGTAAGGGAAAGGGAGGTTTTCAAAAGAACTTTCTTTTTTTTTTTAAGATTTTATTTATTTATTTGACAGAGAGAAACACAGCGAGAGAGGGAACACAAGCA
Source organism: Zalophus californianus (assembly GCF_009762305.2). Lineage (NCBI taxonomy): Eukaryota > Metazoa > Chordata > Mammalia > Carnivora > Otariidae > Zalophus > Zalophus californianus. The sequence continues at coordinate 116,680,112 of NC_045612.1, read as the reverse complement.
GGGGGAGTGGGAGAGGGAGAAGCCGGCTTCCCGCGGAGCAGGGAGCCCGATGCGGGGCTCGATGCGGGGCTCGATGCGGGGCTCGATGCGGGCCGAAGGCAGATGCTTAACGACTGAGCCGCCCAGGCGCCCCTCAAAAGAACTTTCATATGCTAAGGAGGACCTACAAGACACCAGAGGCCTTGCCATTGTCAAGTTAAGGTTGTTTTTCCCCTCTAGCAAGGCATTAACATTTAAGACGTTTGGGAACTTCAGGGATGATATCACACATATCCCACCCAGGATTGGGAGGGGGTTGCAGGGTGTCAGGTTTGTAGTTTGTCTTCAGCGAGCCTACTGTTCCCTCATCAACGAGATCTGACTCAGGGAAGATCACCAGACCCCACCCCCTCTGGCAGTAAAAGCCACAAAGGCCAGACATTCTGAAAATTGCTCCCTGTGGGTAATTTCACAACCCTAAGACAATGGAAAAACTAACCACCCAATGTAAATGATAAACCCAAAGTTAAAGAGTAAGCCCCTCCCTATACAGTTAGCTAATTAAAAAAAACAACAACAAAAACCCTTCGGTAGAGGCAAAGCGGATCCTCTTCCCATCTGGGAGAAGAGACTGTTACTTTGTGAAGTAGCTCCTTTCTTACTTCCATACTTAATAAATCTTCGTCCTTTTCTCTAAATGAGTTGCACTTGAATTCTTTCTTGTGCAAAGCCAACAACACTCATGATGATGGACCTAAGGCCCTCCCTCTTGGGGCTTCAGCCCTTGTGGCAACACTGGGATTTGGAAGTACTGTCTTCAGGCTCTGTCTGCTTTACCTACTCCACTTTGACACTTTCTAATTCATTTGTCCCAACAGAATTTGCTGGAAGTAGGAAAATTACATTTCTCCTTTATAGGAACTATACTGGAGGAAAAATGATTTTTGCCCAAAGCCCCCATAATGCAAGACAGATTAACAGGAGGAAAACAGGCAGATGTTTAATAACATGTACATCTGCTACATACACAGAACAGACCCCAGAAAAGGGACTAACAAACGGAAATGGCCCAGGCCATCACCTTTAGAACCATCTCTAGCTAAAGACAAAAGATGTTCATGGGGTGGGGGAGGGAGGAAGAACTAAGCCAGTTATGGGAGGTAATCAGGCAAAACACAGTAAACAAGGGTAAGGTTGTAATGCAGATTTAAGTCCAAGCCTTCTCCATTGATAAGAGTTTCTAGACATTTAGAGTCATCTCCCTCTTCCTGGTACAGAGAGAAAGATACCCTTACAAATGGAGAGATTTCCCTTACAAATGTAAACTTCTATAACAAGGTAGCATCTATTCAGTTTTTAGAACCTTCCCTGTGGCCCCTGTTACAAATAACCAGCTCAAGATAGGCCTTATGCCAAAGAGCCATACTTTGAGGTTGCATATTTTGCTGCCCCTCAGAACCTAAGACTGCCCATTAGTAAATCAAATCCCCATGGGCCAATTCACTCCAAGTACGTTCAGGAATGCTTCATGGGAAAGCTTGGTAAATTTTTACCATTTATCCTCTATTTAATAATGCAATGTAGACTTTTTGAAAGATACTGCTAGAAAGAATTATGAATATAGCACCAAGCTCTTTCTCAATTCTCTGGAACAATGATAGTCTTTGTTCCTTCTCTGGATGCATTAGATCTTACTCTTAAACCCAGGCCAAATATGTATGCTTATACAGAATGGCCCTCTCAATAAACCAGAAGAAAGCATTTCTTTGTTTACAATTTATTTATACTTTTTTTTTTTGCTTATGTCTACTGTATAAGAAGTTCAAGTTAGGGGCACTTGGGTGGCTCAGTCATTAAGCGTCTGCCTTCGGCTCAGGTAATGATCGCAGGGTCCTGGGATCGAGCCCTGAATCGAACCCCTCATAGAGCCCCGCATCGAGCACCCCATTACCAAGCCCCGCTCAGTGGGAAGCCTGCTTCTCCCTCTCCCACTCCCCCTGCTTTTGTTCCCTGTCTCGTGGTCTTTCTGTCAAATAAATAAATAAAATCTTAAAAAAAAAAAAAGATGTTCAAAGTTATGTTAACCATCCTTCAAAGTGATGAGGGAGCAGAAGGCTAGCTGAAGACAAAGCACGAGCTGACACCCTGCAACCTCCCCTCACCCCACTCCTGGCTGGAACAGGCGTGACATACTTCCAGGAAGCTCCCAACTGTCTTAATGTTAATGTCTTGCTACAGGGGAAGAACAACCTTGACAATGGCAAGGCCTCTGGCATCTTGTAGGTCCTCTTTAGCATATGATAGTTCTTTTGAAAACCTTCCTTACCTCCCCCAACCCCAGAGTATATAATCAGTCACTTCTCACAACCCCAGTGCCTCTCCTTCCGCCTACGGGCCCTGTCCCCGGGCTTTAATAAAACCACCATTTTGCACCAAAGACGTCTTAAGAATTCTTTCTTGGTTGTTGGCTCTGGATCTCACCCTACCAAACCTCAGCTATATTCGAAAACCACATCAAAAGGATAAAAAAACATAAAACTTCCACTTCATTATAAAACTGCGTACTCAAAGACCCAAAAGAGACATTCTCTCTATACTAACAAGGTAAATAAACACCTTGCTAGAGTGCCACAGAAGAAACACGAATCTCCCACTGTAACAATCAGGCAAGCAAATACAGAAATCTAGTGAGGTATGCTAAGCTGCTAATGGTTCTAAGAAAGTCAACTTGTATATTTTTTAATAGGAAATCAATCTTATTTTCAGGATCTATTAAAATCTTTGGATTCTATGCGATTAGCCTCCAGTGGAAATTAAACTTCCAAATTGCTTATTGTGGTTTAAATGGTGAATGGAGTCTGGCTTGGGCAACAAGGAGTTGATGTGACACTACTGATGTGGGGAACAAAGGCAGAAGGAAATGTAGATAAAACTAAATTTCCTTAGGACCTGCCGCTTGTTGACAAATACTTGAGGCAGGCAGAGTATAACATTCCTCCAGGGAACTCCAAACCGTCTTAAAGTTAATGCCTTGCTAGAGGGAAAAACACCCTTAACAACAGCTAGGCCTCCAGTATCCTGTGAGTCTTTAGCATATGAAAGTCTTTTTGGAAACCTTGCTTTGTCTTTACTCCCCCCAACTCCAAACTATATAATCAGTTGCTCCTCATAATCCCAGGGCAGCAACTCTTTCTGCCCTCGGGTTCTGTCCCTGGGCTTCAATAAAACCACCTTTTTTTACATCAAAGACAGCTCAAGAATTCTTTCAGGGCTGTCAGCTCCGAACCCCACCACCCCAAACCACAGCACTACCATCATTGCCAGCTTCTGCCATTCCTAGCCTGGAACTATTCTAAGAGGGAGGACAGGGTTTTAAGACTCTACTAGGCTTCATGCCCAAAAGTCATGCACTCAAGTGCATCTCTGTCAGTCCTTCCCATCTCCAGTGATTTCAAGACCTCACAGAGATTTAAAAAAAAAAAAAAAAAGAAAAATTTTCTCTCTGCATAAGGAAAGGGCATTCTGCCCTAGACAAGGGAAGCCCTGTTTTAGTACCTAGTAACTGTGAGAAGTAGAAGTGGGGGCTGGGGGGGGGGAGTGAAGGATATTGGTGAACAAAGTGCAGAGGAATGAAACCATGAAACCAATAATTTTTTAGGGGGAACTTTTAAAAACTGGAGAAACCTGGGTATTCAAACTGGTTATAAATCATGAAACTGATTTCCACCCGTTATATTTATTCTTATGTTTAATTTTTATATTCTTTCTTTTTATCCTAGGACCAGCAATGAAGGAATTCGTTCAAGTCCTACATCTTGGCTTTAAAAACCAGGGCAGTTTCCAGTTACATTTGGGGCTTTTTAATTTTTTTTAAACCCAGCTCGAGCATTTGAATCTAATATTAAAGGAGTATGACAGAACTATTTTAGTTCCAAATGAATCTAGTCCTCCTCCCCGAAACACCAACCAAGGCCAGCCTCCTCCACGACACCATGCACACCTTGCTCCTGTGTTCTGTCCTCTCGTTCTTTATTTTCATTTCCTTTTTTTCCATTTACTGCTTATACTGAACCTCTCTCCATTAATATATTTTCATCACATCCTCTGAGAGGAAGGTCAAGTCACCTTATTTGGAAAGGCTTCCCTGAGGCATTTAATCTTTCTTTTGGGCCATGATGCATCTCATATATCAACCTTTGCATCTTCATCATCATCATAGCAGCTAACTTTAGCTGAACATCAGAACTTGGCAGTGTGGTATTTTATGGAGATTTTCTCACAGAATCCATGACCTTATACAGTAGGCTTTTATAGATGAAGAAACCAAGGCAAAGAGAGGTGAAATAGCTGGCCCAAGATGACTTATATTGAAGGAGAGATTTGCCATCCCAAAATATGCCTCTTAGGCATAAGGATTATTTTAGGTTACTATTTTTAAGAAACAGCAGAGACTGGAGAAGCTCTGAAAGCTGAGTAGAAATTATCCTTTTGTAAGACATTTACATTTATAAGAGAAATCTTCATTTGTAAGGGTGTCTCCCTCTCTGTACCAAAAAGAAAAAGATGACTCTGACGTTCTAGAAATTCTTATCAATGGAGAAGACACAGACTTAAATCTGCATAACAATCTCACCCTTATTTCCTGTGCTTTGCCTGATTACCTCCCTCAACTGCCCTCCCCCTTTTGTTTTTAGCTGAAGATGGTACTTAAGGTAATGGCTTAGGCCATTTCAAGGAGTTAGTGTCTTCCCGGGTATCTCCCGTGTATACAAGAATTACACAAGTTATTAAATTTCTATTTCTTTTTCTCCTGTTAATCTGTCTTTTATTATGGGGGGAGTCTCAGCCAAGAACTTAGAAGGGTAGAGGAAAATATATCTTTCCTCCTCTATAGTATAAACACATCTTCAAGTATACCTGTCTCTCTAGTGCTTTAGCACATACTTCTTGAACTTTTTCAATATTTAATTATGAAAAATTTCAAACATACAAAAATGTTGAAAGGATATTGATGTGGGAAACAAAGGCAAAAGAAAAGTTAATTTTCCTTACTACTTAATGGCCCACTGACAAGTCCTTGAAACAGGCAGAGTGACATTCTTCTAGGAACTTAGCTGCCTCGATGTTAATACTTTGTTAAGGGCAAGAGGCAATCTTAGCCTGACCCCCAGGTTCCTATCAGTGTACTTTAACACATAAAATTTCCTTTGGAAACTTCCTTTTCTCTTTTCCCCCCAAGATATATGTTGGCAGTCATTCCCCAAAGCATATGGCCCACCAATATACATCTGAAGGGTCTCATGACTTAAGGTTTTATTAGGCAGTAATAAATGACTTTTCTTAAAAACAGCTAGCCCCCTCAGGTCCTGGAAAACTTTCTTCCAAAATTCCTTAGAGACTTATGCTATACCTAAACCCCTCCCAACTTCAAAGTATATAATGGGTCACTCCTCGTGACCCCAGTGCAGCTCTTTCTGCCCACGGGTCCTGTCCCCATGTTTAATGAAACTACCTTTTCGCACCAAAACGTCTCAAGAACTGTTTCATGGCCATTGGCTCCAAACCCTAACATCTTTCCCACATCGATACTATCAGTGAATACCCACCATCCAGATTTTGTCATTAATACTGTACTCTATTTACTTTACCACATATCTGTCCACCCATGGATCCATCTTATTTTCTTTTTCGATTCATTTCAGAGGAAACTGACACCATTACATTTCCCTCCCATACTTAAGCATGCATATCATTCACTCACTCCTTTCATTTTAATGCTAAAAGTAAACACTGATATGGCGAGAATAAGCACACTCCACTCTCTGTGGACTAGGTGGGATTTGCCAAATAGTTCACACCGCTTTTGTTTAAAAAGTAAATAAAAATTTTTAAAGGCGGCTACTTTTCTTCAACATGTGGTGCCTTTCAGGGGTGCTTGGGTGGCTCAGTCGGTTGAGCGTCTGCCTTTGGCTCAGGTCATGATCCCAGGGTCCTAGGACTGAGCCCCGCATCAGGCTCCCTGCTCGACAGGAAGCCTGACTCTCCCTCCCGTTCCCCCTGCTTGTGTTTCTCTCTTGCTTTCTCTCTCTCTCTCTCTCTCTCTGTCAAATAAATAAATAAATAAATACAATCTTTAAAAAAAGCAAAATGTGGTGCCTTTCAAAGTTAGACAAAACCTTCCATGATCCTTGGGATACTATCCTTATTAATATGATGAGAAATAAATTACCATTAGTAGACACAGAAGCCAAGGACAAGCATATACCTGTAAGCTCCAAATTCATTCCAGGAGGCATTCTGGGCTGTAGAACAGTCACTACTTCCAAGGTGGGTGGAATCACCGGGGTGTTATTAGATTTAGATGAGAAAAACAGCACATTAGGGTGGGGAATGCCTTGGGAGAACACCCGTGAGCAACAATAAAGTAAGAAATCCAAGCTGGTGATGTTAGAGAAGATTGTGCATCTATTTGAGTCTGAGGAAAACAAACTAAATGTGGTTTATTCTGAATCACATTGCACTGATTTTTAGTTCCCCAAAGGGCTTTATAAAAAAACAAAATATGAATTCAACTAGGTTGATGTTTAATTTTCCAATAAGACATTTAGATTGACTTAATTACAATCTGATTTAATTTTTTGGACAGCAATACTTCATTTTGAAAAAATGTCATGTAAGGGGCACCTGGGATCGAGCCCTGCATCAGGCTCCCTGCTCCGCCGGAAGCCTGCTTCTCCCTCTCCCACTCCCCCTGCTTGTGTTCCCTCTCTCTCTGTCTCTCTCTCTGTCAAATAAATAAATAAAATCTTTAAAAAAAAAAAGAAAAAAGTCATGTAAGCAATACAAGTAAAATTCCCCTGAAATTTAATTCATCTCAAGGATCAAGTATATGATTATAATATTTGAAGCACATCTTAAATACATTATAGCTTTTTAATGCTGAAGACAATATGTTAAACAATCTTAGTTCAAAGCATTATCTAAAACGAGGAAGGCATTGCTTTTCTTGTGAATTATGGAAAGCAATTAAAAGAAATACTGAAGGGCGCCTGGGTTGCTCAGTCGTTAGGCGTCTGCCTTTAGCTCAGGTCACGATCCCAGGGTCCTGGGATCGAGCTGCACATCGGCCTCCCTGCTCCGCGGGAAGCCTGCTTCTCCCTCTCCCACTCTCCCTGCTTGTGTTCCTTCTCTCACTGTGTCTTTCTCTGTCAAATAAATAAATAAAATCTTTTAAAAAATTTTAAAAAAATAAAAAAGAAATACTGAAGACTGAAGAAAGAAAAAACAACAAAGGTTTTTATAACCATGATATTTACTAAGCAATATTTTCCTGCTCTAACAGACACCAACTCATCGTTGTGGAGTTTGAAGTTTAAATCAACTCTATTCACTTAGCAACAGCTTTCTAGATATGTCTCCTCTGGCAAGGGAAACAAAAGCAAAAATAAACTATTGTTACTACACCAAAATGAAAAGCTTTTCCACAGCAAAGGAAACCATCAACAAAATGAAAAGACAACCTACTAAATGGGAGAAGTTATTTGAAAATGATATACCCAATAAGGGGCTAATAACCAAAACATATAAAGAACTTATACAACTCGGGGCGCCTGGGTGGCTCAGTTGGTTAAGCGACTGCCTTCGGCTCAGGTCATGATCCTGGAGTCCCGGGATCGAGTCCCACATCGGGCTCCCTGCTCAGCAGGAAGTCTGCTTCTCCCTCTGGCCCTTTCCCCTCTCATGCTCTCTCTCTCTACCTCATTCTCTCTCTCAAATAAATAAATAAAATCTTTAAAAAAAAAAAAAAGAACTTATACAACTCAACACCAAAAAAACCCACAAATAATCTGATTTAAAAATGGGCAGAGGACCTGAATAGACAGTTTTACAAAGAAGACATCCAGGTGGCCAACAGATGCATGAAAAGACACTCAACATCACTACTCATCAGGGAAACGCAAATCAAAACCACAATGAGGTATCACCTGACACATCAAAATGGCTAGTATCAAAAAGACAGTAACAAGTGTTGGAGAGGGCGTGGAGAAAAAGGAACCCTCAAGCACTGTTGATGGGGTTGTAAATTGTTACAGCCACTGTGGAAAACAGTGTGGAGTTTCCTCAAAGAATTAAAAATAGAAATACCATACAATCCAATTCCACTATTGAGTATTTACTCAAAGAAAACAAAAACACTAATTCAAAAAGATATATGCACCCCTATGTTTATAGCAACATTATTTACAATAGTCACAATATGGAAGCAACTGAAGAATCCATCACCAGATGAATGGATAAAGAAGATGTGGTGTATATATACAATGGAATATTACACAGGCATAAAAAGAAATGAGATCTTCCCATTTGTGACAGTATGGATGGACCTAGAGGATATTATGCTCAGTGAAACAAGTTACACAGAGAAGGAAAAATATTATATGATTTCACTTTTATGAGGAATCTAAGAAACCAAACAAACAAAAAGCGGAAACGGGTGCCTGTATGGTGCAGTCGGTTAAGCACTGACTCTTGGTTTCAGCTCAGGTGGAGATCTCAGGGTCATTAGATCGAGCCCCAAGTCAGGCTCCTCAATCAGTGTGGAGTCTGCTTGAGATTCTCTCTTCCTCTCCTTCTACCCCACCCCCACCTCGGCACACGTGTGCACACACTCTCTCTCAAATAGATAAATAAATCTTAAGGAAAAAAAAAGGCAGAAACAGACCTATAAATACAGAAAATAAAAAGATGCTTGCCAGAGGGAAGGTGTGGGGGATTGGCCAAAATAGGCGAAGGGGAGTGGGAGATGCAGGCTTACTGTAACAGAATGAATAAGTCATGGGGATAAAAGGTATATATTGGGAATACAGTCAATGGTATTGTAACTGTGTTCATGGTAACAGAGGGTAGCTACACTTGTAAGCACAGCATAACATATAGAATTGTTGAGTCACTATGTTGTTTACTTGAAAACTAATGTAACACTATGTCAATTATATTTCAATTTTAAAAACAAGATCAGTTCTACTCACAAATGGATAGATGAGTAGCTTCTACATAGCATTGCTAGATTTAGCAAAATATACGGCTCCCAGTTATATTTGAATTTCAGATAAACAATGAACCATTGCTTAGTATATCTCATTGAATTTTAGACAAATATTTTTTATGTATTTCCCAAATATCACATGACATATTCTTATACTAAAACATATTCTTTGTTTATATGAAATCCAAATTTAACCAGGTGGGCGTCCTGGATTTTATCTAGCAACCCTATTTCTAGAAGAGTCTGGAAGGCTCCCAAGAAGTTCACTCACTTAAAAATCTCTCCCTGTGAGATCTTAATTCTTTTTTTTTTTAAGATTTTATTTATTTATTTGAGAGAGAGAGCATGAGAGGTGGGAGGGTCAGAGGGAGAAGCAGACTCCCTGCCGAACAGGGAGTCCGATGCGGGACTCGATCCCGGGACTCCAGGATCATGACCTGAGCTGAAGGCAGTGGCTTAACCAACTGAGCCACCCAGGCGTCCCATGAGATCTTAACTTCGTATCAGTGATTGTATCTTCATTAAGCTAAGCATTGATCTCTTCCTTAGGTGAAGAAAGAAAAAACTTTCCTATTAAAATTCATAATCCCACTATACAATTCTTTTTCCCCCGACTATGCAATTCTTAAAAGAAGAACACAAGTCTGTATGTTTGATATGGAATTATCTCCAAAATAAATTAAGTGAAAAAAGCAAAGTTCAGTAATGTATGCATACTGGGTAATCAAGGTTGTCTCCAGGGAGGGGAACTGGGTATGGGTGGAGAGTGGGGAGGATTGTGGTAAGGAGTCTACTTTATTATTCTATTTTGTACATTTTGAATTTCTATCATGTGCATATATTACCAATTTAAAGACAAATAAGTGTAAATGAACAAGCAAAGAAGCAAAAACAAACAAAAAACCCTATTTATTCCCAAGCAAAACAGAACAAAACATCCCAAGAGATGTCTAATATTTGGTGGAAATTATTTCAACTACTATGGTTCCCTATCTGACCTTATCAGGTCACCTTAAAGAGCTCTGGGAAACCGGAGATAAACTATCTTACAATCATGCATGGATTCTGCCTTGTTGAAATGAATCTGATATTTTAAAGTAGAAAAAAGATCTTCTTTCTATAAAGGTGTAACTTTTATCTGCAAGAGTATGCTTATCTTACATGCTTTTATATGTTTTATTCTCTTCGTTCTCAATATATTCCTCCTCTCTGTTTTTATTCACTATGAACTTACACAACACACACACCCCTCCTAGCATAAGATAAGAAAAGGTCCCTTTGTGAATAACCGGAAACACAGTGATCTGTGTTGATCTAAGTTTCTTCATCCACATTTCCAGCACAAACTTCCATTACAAAATCAATTTTAAAGCTACATGGATAGGGGTTATTTTAAAGGAAAGCCCAAATTCATAATTAAATCTAATGTTCTATCTAAGAAAAGTCAATGGAACACACACACACACACACACACACACACACACACACACCATAAGCAACATTCAGACTAGTGAAAAATACACTGAGATGTTTGGCAAATCCTAGAAAACTCCAATCAGGAGTAGATTCAACCTCTCAGCTTACATTCAACATAAAGTTTTGTTTACTGACTTGAGCTTTCTCCTGAGGGACGTTTAATACCTCATACTTTTGAACTATCTCCTCCCCTTCCTGGCTCATGCCGCATATCCTTTCCCCCAACTCTGGTAGTTCCTGATCTTGAAATCTTTCCCAGGTAACAAAGGGGCTGTCCCTCCTTCCGCAGCAGGACCTGCACCTCCCTCTTTATTTGGTTATTCCTTCTCAAACATTTATTAAGCATCTATTATGTACCAGATACTGTTCTAAGCAAAATCTCTTCTCTTGTGCAATTTACATTCTAGTCTGGGGGAGGCAGAGGGAGGAAAGGCAAAGGAATCAAAAGTAACAGGGGCAAGATTACATTTTAGAATATGCAGTCTGGAAAGGTCTGACTTTCCAGAAGGGTAGAATGGAGCCCTGTAGATACCTAAAGAGAGCTTTTAGACAAAAGAAACAGAAAATACTAAGACATAAGTCTGGAGCCTGCTGGGTATGTTTCAGTACAATGAGTGCCAAGGTGAACAGAACCGAATGAGACAGGGAGATGAAGTTGAAGGAAATGGAGTCAGAGAGGTAAAAGGCAGCCAGATCACGGAGGGTTTCTGGCCATGGTAAGAACTTCAGATACTTGAAAGGACTCATCAAACTCCACAGAGAAATCACATAATGCTTTTACTTCAAGGTAAAGGATATGGTGCAGCAAGAGAAAGACAGTGCAGGTAAGCATTAGGGGTCCAGAGAGATCCCTGCCCAATCCCTTATTAGTAAGTTACCCTGAATACAATTCTGTGTAAATGGTATGCAGTGGCTTGCTTTGTTTTTGGTCTTAAAGTGTTTTCTCAGTTCTGGAGGATACTTTACAGACCCTCCTCCACCTCCTAACAATTCCTTTTCTGTTTATGGTATTATAGTAGGATTTTCTGTTGAACATATCACTAGTTGATGTAGGCATCACACTATAGTTTCTCCAAAGAATGAAGTTCAAGCTCCTTGTATAACAAATGCAGTACTCATAACTGGCTTTATCTTCTGCCACTCCCTGTTATCCACTTTTTGCTCATAATACTTTAATTTCTTTTTTTTTAAATATTTTATTTATTTATTTGAGACAGAGAGAATGAGAGAGAGAGAGAGAGAGAGAGAGCGCGCACATGAGAGGGGGGAGGGTCAGAGGGAGAAGCAGACTCCCCGCCGAGGAGGGAGCCCGACGTGGGACTCGATCCCGGGACTCCAGGACCATGACCCGAGCCGAAGGCAGTCGCTTAACCAACTGAGCCACCTAGGCACCCCATAATACTTTAATTTCTAAGAATTTCCATCTTATACCTATTGATTCAAACCTCAGGGCCTTTGCTTATGACATCTCTTTTGGCCTGCTATGCACATTACACTTTTCTTTGCCTGGCTAACTTGTACTCATTCTTTAAGATTCACATCTCAAGCCCAAGAGTGTACCTTCTCCTTATTCCCATAACATACCCTGCATTCTTTTACCTTGGCATTAACCATATTGCATGACTTTCTATTTATGTGTCTATCTCCCCTACTAGGTAGTGTGTTCCTCAAGAGCCTGGTCCATCATTGTTTCCTGAACCACCCACCACAGTGCCTGGCCCACAGCTGAGCACAAAAGATGTTAAACTAATATGAAGTAAAGGTTGTCTTCCTTATATGTGGCAAGAAGTCAAATAGAAGAAAGTCACCAGTTCTAAGTATAGGAAGACCCTATTGTGCAGTTCTAACAACCATCCTTTCATGCTTGAGAGTACAGTCCTATAAAAGAAAAAGCCTAGGTGGTCCAGAAGCTCAAGGATGTTTTCTGAGGTTTTCCAAGGAGAATACAAGAGAACCTGAGGACAGGGTTGCTTCTGGTATCTTTCATCACTAAAACCAGAGATTTCATATCAGGGGATTCAGTTGTAGTGTCATTGTAATATAGCAACCTGGCTAGGCTGACCTACGTTTCTGGACTTTCCTTCCCTGCATGTTCCCGGTTAAAGTGAGTCATGGGAGAAACTCTTAGGAGTTGAAGGACAGAGGAGAAGCAGTAGCCACTTTGTAGCTCCCACAGATTGTCTCTAGCCAGCTAACACTTCATTGGCACAGCAGCTCACCTTCCCCTAGGTTCTTCTTTCAGCTTCTCTGACTTCTGGGGCCAGGGGTGTGTGTTTAGCTCCATGATGAAGGGCCGTGGCTTCTACAGGATACCCACACTATCAAGGTCAGGGTCAATGAGAACTAACATGGGTTTCTGCCTGTCCTGTGGGGTCCCAGCTTATGCTTGTGATTCCCCAAACTGATATCCATTTTCCCTTCCTGAATGCCTGTCCTGCACACTTCAAGTTTAGCATCACATTTAGAATAGCAGCAGCCTCACAAAGACTGCCTAACCAGCTTCCACGATTGTCAAGTCAAATCTCTGCAATAAAGTCCTTAAATATATATAGGAGGAAAATATATATACACAGACACACACATAGAGAGACTTTATATATACAGAATTTCCTAGTAGTTCTGTCTCTCTAAATGAAAACTGACTGATAAAACATCAAATCTTGAAACGTTCCAGTACTTATTTTCTTTATCCCTGGTCTCTCTTCCTGAAGTGATTTGCTATACAGCTTTTAAGTGCCAATTACATTATTGTGCTTTCCTGGAAGAGATCTGGGAGACTGCATCCCACCCTGAAGACTTCTTCTCAATGTAGAATATGCTGTGGCAGCAATAAAAAAGAATCCCAGAATCTGTAGGAAGGGAGAGAGGAAAAAAAAAGGCTGGCCTGCATTGGGATGAGTCTAGGGTGTTAAGCTGAAGAACTCACATGAGGTCATCAATACTGAGGAATCTTCATTTTATAGTCTATGTCCTGAGGTGGCTCACATGTGAGCATAGCTTATACTCTGCCCAGGAGCCAGTTGCCAAAGAGGCAGGGAGAGAAGTGATGAATGAGACTCTTACAGCAGTACACCCAGAGAGAAGCCAAATAAATATTTTCCACAGGAGAGTTTGATGGTGGGAGCCTAGTGCCAGAACACACTTTATAACATGTCCAACTCTAAGAATATTTGGAGTATCACAATTGCTAAAATGTCAGAGGATTCTTGAAAAAGTAAAATGAGAAAGATAAAGGAGTCCTACTAAATTCCCAGCATCCCTTCAAATTAGCCCCCTAAAAGTTTAAAGGATTGTACACACACCCTGGTGACTTCAAAGGTAGCTCCAATTTAACATTTGTTCCTGGGGCAACATGAGAGAAATGTGAGCCAAAGGAAACACTAGAACCCATGACTCTTAGAAACTCCTAAGAGTTTCTCCCATGACTCACTTTAACCGGGAACATGCAGGGAAGGAAAGTCCAGAAACGTAGGTCAGCCTAGCCAGGTTGCTATATTACAATGACACCACAACTGAATCCCCTGATATGAAATCTCTGGTTTTAGTGATGAAAGATACCATGAGTTGAAATATTCTGGGGGCGCCTGGGTGGCTCTGTCAGTTAAGCGTCTGCCTTCCGCTCAGATCATGATCCCAGGGTCCTGGGATTGAGATCCAGGTTGGGCTCCCTGCTCAGCGGGGAGTCTGCTTCTCCCTCTCCCTCTGCCTCTCCCCCCTGCTTGTGCATGCTCTCTCTCAAAATAATTTTTTTTTAAGATTTTATTTATTTGAGAGAGAGAATGAGAGAGAGAGAGAGAGCACATGAGAGGAGGGAGGGTCAGAGGGAGAAGCAGACTCCCTGCTCAGCAGGGAGCCCGATGCGGGACTCGATCCTGGATCTCCAGGATCACGACCTGAGCCGAAGGCAGTCGCTTAACCAACTGAGCCACCCAGGTGCCCTCTCAAAATAATTTTTTAAAAAAGAAATATTCTGAATGTGACAGATGTTTCCCTGAGTTTTATCTGCCTCTGATTCAAATGTGCTCACATTAATAATAATAATCCTCAGTTCTCTGATACTTGTTTTTAGGGGTCAGTGTAAGATCTTCATCCTCATTTCAACGCTTAGCCCAAGTATTCCTGGGAATCCATGGAAGTATGTTGCATGGGCATCCAAACTTTAAAATTCCTACCTCAATCTGTCATACTTTGTCATATAGATATGAAAGCATTGCCATTTGTGTCGCTATTGAAAACCTCTGTTAAGGACTTCTAGTGCTTACATAGATATATTTCTTCTCTCCCTCTGGACAGTTGGTCAAGGTCGTAACATTAGTTGTAATCATAAGCTGGGAGCATAAATCACATGAGCCACCTTCAAACTAAAGCATTTAACTACATGTTTGAGACTTTCCAGCATTTTTCCTCCTACTGTGACAATCTAGGAATAACTGTTTTATTTATTTTTATTTTTTTTATTTTTTTAAGGTTTTATTTATTTATTTGACAGAGAGAGAGAGACAGCAAGAGTGGGAACACAAGCAGGAGGAGTGGGAAAGGGAGAAGCAGGCCTCTGGCCGAGCAGGGAGCCCGATGTGAGACTCGATGTGGGGCTCAATCCCAGGACCCTGGGATCATGACCTGACTTGAAAGCAGCTGTTTAACCAAGTGAGGCACCCAGGCGCCGCCATCTCTTTGTTTATTGACAATACATGTTTCTTTTTCTATAAAATACCCATTTGCATTAGTTACCAGTTTTTCTACTGAGTTACTTGTCTTTTTCTTACTGAAAGATTTGTAGAAATTTTTCATATATACAGGACACTAATCCCTTATATACTGTATGTGTAACAATTATCTAACCAATTTAATTTTGTCTTTAAAAACTTTAATTACAATGTCTTTTGATAAATAGAAATTTTTAATTTTATCTTTGAAAAATTTGAGAGTGGGGGTAAGGGAACAGAGTAGACTTCCTGGGAGGTATGGGCCGAACTGTTATACTTTGAGAAAGATTCTGAACTATTACTGTTTGCCCACAGACTGGTAAAGTAAAAATGAAGCTGACAAGTTACAAAATAACAATGTACATACACATCCATACATATATATTCACATAACAATGTACATACACATCCATACATATATATTCACATAGACAAATACCAGTCACTTTTTTTTTTTTTAAGATTTTATTTTATTTATTTGAGAGAGAGAGAGAGAGAGCCAAGAGGGGGTAGGGTCAGAGGGAGAAGCAGACTCCCCGCTGAGCAGGGAGCCTGATGCAGGACTGGATCCCAGGACTCTGGGATCACGACCTGCTGAAGGCAGTCGCTTAACCAACTGAGCCATCCAGGCGCCCAATACTAGTGTCTTTTTACCTTATGGTTAACCATTCAAAAATGGGTAGGCAGTAAACAAATAGCATTCTTATTATGGTGGCTGAAATCCACTGTTAAAAGAAAAGGAATACGTTGTGTAATTAAAATCAAAAAGACTTTTTATTAAAAATATTCAAAGTAAAGTTCAGCATGGTGTACTAGCCTGGAGTTTGAAAGCCATTTCTTTGAGGTTTTTTTTTTTTTAAGATTTTTTAATTAATTTATTTGACAGAGAGAGAGACAGTGAGAGAGGGAACACAAGCAGGGGGAGTGGGAGAGGGAGAAGCAGGCTTCCCGCTGAGCAGGGAGCCTGATGCGGGGCTCGATCCCAGGACCCTGGGATCGTGACCTGAGCAGAAGGTAGACGCTTAAGGACTGAGCCACCCAGGTGCCCCGAGGTCTTTTTTTTACTCAAAGAATGAAAATAAGAATCAGAGGATGGAAGAGTCCGTGAAAAATAGAGGATAGTTTGTACATTTTAAAGGCAAGTTGATTCAACAGAATGTAAGATAAAATTACTAATATTTAGATGGAATCTTAAGAAACAGAATGTTTTCCTGGTTTTTAGACCACAGCATGACCAAAGATGTTTTTTCTACAATGCTTATGCTATAGAGAAATTTCTAACAAATCAAAAAGGGCACCTAAAACCAACATCTCAGTAATTTCTCAAAAAATGGTTTAAAAAAACCTCAAAAATTCCTGTCAATTTTAATGCCACATATTTGTAAGATCTTTTTCTTCTTATTGGCAGAAATCAAAATAAGGTGAGATCATAAACCTGTATACTGTACATCAGTATATAGGAGTATATTTAAGGGGCGCCTGGGTGGCTCAGTCAGTTAGGCATCCAACACTTGGTTTCAGCTCAGGTCATGATCTCAGGGTTGTGGGGTCAGGCTCAGGTTGGGCTCCCTGCTCAAGGCAGAGTCCTCCCTCTCCCTACCCCTCTGCCCCTCCTCCCACTCATGGACACTTGTGCTTGCACTCCCTCTCGCATTTGCTCTAAAATAAATAAATAAATAAACAAAAATCTTTTTTTTAAGAGTTATTTAATATGATTTTGTTTGAGTAATTATAATCTATTTTACTTTAGAAAGTTCGCATCCCTTCATGTCTAGCTGATATATACATTTTATCAATAAGAGGTGAAAGTTTTAATTGGTAATATATGGCATTTATAGACAATTTCTCTAAAAGCAGACCAATGGGCTCCTGGCTCTGAAATTCACCCTCCCATTTTCCATTATTCCCATGTGTAGGGTGAAAGAAAAGGTGGTGGGGGAGGATTTTCTATTAAAATCTTCCAACATTTATAGTGGCTTCTACTTGAGGATTGGCATTATTTCTTTGCTGAGATAACTTGTATTTTGAATTGAAGGTGACACAACCCCACATCCACACATCCCCGTATACCTTCCCACTAACCCCCACCCACCCACACGTAGTACACCAACTTCCTGGACTTCTAAAAAACAGAGCTGAATTGCTCTGCATAATAAATTAAGAGAAAATCAAGAGTTTCTGGATACCCCTTAAAAGGAGGCGGTAGGAGGTCTGGGAAAAGGGAAAAGAGAAGAGATGAAAAAAGTCTTAAAAGAGAGGAACTGAACATCTTAGCAAGAGCCCAGGAGGCAGAGAAGAGAGGGTTTTCCCAAGGATTTTAACAGGAGGAACAATAAATATATAATCCTGAGGCAATTTTATTTTTGTCTCCTATTAGCCCAGTGGTTCTCAACAGTAAATTTTGCCCCCCAGGGGACACTTGGCAAGGTGTGGAGACGTTTTTAGTTGTCACAACTGAATGGGGGTGCTACTGACATCTAGTGGGTAGAGACCAGGGATGCTGCTAATATCCTATAAAGCACAGGAGAGTCCCCACAACAAAGAATGATCAAGACAGAATGTCAGTAGTGCTGAGGTTGAGAAACTTTTCATTCACCCTTTAAATTTGCTTAGCAGGGTTGGTTCTTCCCCTGACCCTATATGAAAACAACTCCATGAATTTTCATTTTGCTCTCAGGAATTGCAAGCAGTCTTAGTCTACCACTAGAAATATCCATTTACTTGTGGAAGCAATGTTCCAAATTTGCTTTCAAGTTGAACTACTCAACCAGCAGTGGTAGAACTATGCTAGGTGATGTTTTTGGTTTCCCCTTACATTAACATTCTATAGAACATGAGATTCCCTTGAAAGTGTACTGATTCTCAACCCATCCCAGAACGAAATACTGATTACATCTCAAGTTACTATCTTCTTCATTGTTGTCATTGTTGTTGCTTTGGATTTTGACTCTTTTAGTGAGAACCTGTTACAGAGTGGTTAAAAGCTTATTGTCTAATAAGGTCTGCCACAATAAGCTCTTAACTACTGCCTGGGTTTGAATCTGTAGGAGCCAAGGGCAACCCACCCCAAGTTAGGCCACTTTGGCATAAGCCTTATTTTGAGTTAAAAGCAATCTAAACCTAGCAGACTCAGAAAAAGCTCCTTACCACCCACTTAACTGCCTCCTTTACCAAGAAGAGAGCTATTAACAGAGATTCATCTTTACCTAAGAAACTTATCTGCATAATAGGGCACCTTTGTTTTCTAAACATCTCCTTTCTCCTTCCTACTAAAGGTCTCCTCTATATATCCTCAGGTCCCTACACCTCTCCTTAGCTCATATAAGCTTCATGTTCCCTGACTGTCTTTGGAATTTTCATGTCTATGTGGATTCCTGTAATTATGCTATTACATTTGATTTTCTCCTGTTAATGTGTCTACGATCAATCTGATTCTAAATCCAGCTAGAAGGATCTTGAAGGGCAGAGGAAATTCTTCCTCCCCAACAAATCCCAGCTCTGCCATTATCTAGCTTAACCTCTCAAGG
The DNA here is from genome assembly GCF_009762305.2 of Zalophus californianus. Taxonomy (NCBI): domain Eukaryota; kingdom Metazoa; phylum Chordata; class Mammalia; order Carnivora; family Otariidae; genus Zalophus; species Zalophus californianus. The sequence goes on along the minus strand of NC_045612.1, from coordinate 116,661,378 downwards.
CTTCTCATTTATAAAATGGGATGATAATAGCTGTACCTCATAAAGTTATTGTTAAACTTAAATGAGTAAAGCATATTTTTTCAAGAGGAAAATTGGTATTTTAGTATCCTGTTTTATGGATTTCTGATATAACACTGATTAGCTTAGAGCAGAGGACATATTGTCTACACTTCTATGAAACTCTCCCCAAATTCTGTCACACTAACCTGCACATAGTTGGCAGAGAAATTTAATATTTAATGATTTGAGTTCAGTACAATCACCTTCAAATGATAAAATTCCAAGAAAATGGAGAAATAAAAAATATGTCAGGCCCCCAGCCTCTTCATTTTCACCTTATATATGGAAGAAAGTGAAAAGTTCCCTTAAATTTTATAACTATTACTGGAAGTAAGTACTAATACTACTAATAATAAAATGTCACATCATTGAAGAAAAGAATAATTCATATCAGGATGATAAAGCACATAGTCAAAGATGTGATTGTTCTTGAAACCTTAAAAAATCACTGGGCCTGGATTCTTACTGAAACTTAGAAAATGAAAGTATATATGGAAAGGCCCATGGACAGGAGCTCTACGGTCATCACCTATTTTGGAAGTTGTCAAGGGTGACTCTGAATCATCACTGAATGGATGACCAAGAAACAATAGATTTGTTTTGTTTTGTTTTGTTTTGAGTCAGAGAGATGTGCTTGCAGTAAATACCATCAAAGGGAAAGGGCTCCTTATGGAAGCAAAAACATCTTCCTCTAAATTAACATTTGCCCCTTTGCTCACTGTTATTTTCTATGTTTATACAATTGTGAGTGATGAGGTCTGGTAATCATAAGACCACCTATATAGCATCATTTTCTTGGAAACAAAAATTGTTTCATTTTGAATTATGGTTGATTCTAAGAAAAGAACATCTCTCATTTCTTAGCAACTGAAAAGAGCATGCTAAATGCTTAATTTTATCCATTTTCACCTAAATGGGGTACTGAAAACCAGACAGAAAGGGGTTCTCAGTACTGTGAAATTTGGGAAATTTCCTCTCCAAAATATAGACCCATTAACCCTTGAGCTGTCTATATTACGAGGAAAGACTTCTTGAAGTAGGGAGCTGAAAGGTAGCAAATTGACTTCTGAACACTCTGGAGGCCAAGAACAAGCTAACGAAGGAGGCATATGCTTTTGTCTCAGAAAGATAAGTAGGAGCCAAGAAGGCCATGCCAGAGCCATGAGTATGGTAAGTCTTTCCTTCCCAACTGCATTATCACCTCCTAAACCTCACAGAAACATTTTCACTTTTCCTGATCAATGGAGGCAGCCATGGGTCTCCTCTCTCCTCCTCACTCTTATTCTATTCTTCTAATAAGAGACCCATTTCCCTCTCTCAGTGAATTTGCTCCAAGCTTCCTCTTCCCATCAAATATCCAGCTACTCAATGTATTTAGATTAATTTTATGTCCATCTATTATTTACTAACCTTGCAGTAACCACCTGTAGGGGAGCAGAATTTGCCACCCCAAAATATGTCTCTTTGGCATAAGGATTATTTCAGGCTGGTTATTTTTAAGAAATTGCAAACAAAGAAGAAACTCTGAAAACTGAGTAGAAGTTACCATTTTATAAGAGACATTTACTTTACACCTGCAATTGATGTAGGAAAGATGATGTTAGGGTTCAAAGGCAACGGCCAAGAAAGAATTCTTGAGACGTCCTTGGCACAAAAAGGTGATTTTATTAAAGCCCGAGGACAGGACCCGTGGGCAGACAGAGCCGCACCGGGGTCATGAGGAGTGGCCCATTATATACTTTCAAGTTGGGAGGGGGTTAGGGAGAGCATAAGTCTCGAAGGAATTTTGGAAGCAAGGTTTCCAGGACCTTGAGGGGGCTAGCTATTGTTGGGAAAAAGTCATTTATTACTGTCTAAGAAAACCTGAGTCATGAGACCCTTTGGATGCGTATTGGTGGGTCATATGCTTGGAGGACGCTTGCCAACATGTACCTTGGGGGTTTAGAGATAAAGGAAGTTTCCAAAAGAATTTTTATATGTTAAAGTAGATTTACAGGATCCTGTGGGGAGGGGGGTCAGGCTAGGATTGCCTTTTGCGCTTAGCAAAGTGTGAACACTGAGGCAGTTGAGTCCCTAGAGGAATGTCACTCTGCCTGTTTCAAGGACTTGTCAGTGGGCTCTAGGTAGTAAGGAAATTTAATAATTTTTTTTCTGCCTTTGTTTCCCATATCACAAGTACAGATAGAATCAGGCTAACAAGCATCTTATTTTAATATGCAACAAACATAACAAGCAGTTTAGCAAACAAGGTATGTCATTTTCCTTTTGTTGTGCATTAGTTTAGTCCAGATCACTTTTTTTTTAAGATTTTTTTATTTATATTTTTTTAAATTTAAATTCAATTAGCAACATGTACTACGTCATTAGTTTCAGATGTAGTGTTCACTGATTCATCAGTTGTGTATAACACCCAGTGCTCATCCCATACCTACCCTCCTTAATGCCCATCATGCAGTTACCCCATACCCCCACCCACCTTGCCATCTGCAGCCCTCAGTTTATTTCCCAGGATCAAGAGCCTCTCATGGTTTGTCTCCCTCTCTGATTTCTTCCCATTCTGCTTTCCTTCCCTTCCCCTATGATCCTCTGCACTATTTCTTATATTCCACATTTGAGTGAAACCATATGATAATTGGCTCTCTCTGATTGACTTACTTCACTTAGCATAATACCTCCAGTTCCATCCACCTCGATGTAAATGGTAGGTATTCATCCTTTCTGATGGCTAAGTAATATTCCATTATATATAAACCACATCTTCTTTATCCATTCATCTGTTGAAAGACATCTCAGCTCCTTCCACAGTTTGGCTATTGTGAACATTGCTGCTATGAACATTGGGGTGCAGGTGCCACTTTATTTCACTACATCTGTATCTTAGGGGTAAATACCCAGTAATGCAATTGCTGGGTTGTAGGGTAGCTCTATTTTTAACTTCTTGAGGAACCTCCATACTATTCTCCAGAGCAGCTGCACCAGCGTGCATTCCCACCAACAATGTAGGAGGATTCCCCTTTCTCTACATCCTTGCCAACATTTGTTGTTTCCTGTTTTGTTAATTTCAGCCATTCTAACTGGTGTAAGGTGGCATCTCATTGTGGCTTTGATTTATATTTCCCTGATGACAAGTGATGTGGAGGATTTTTTCATGTGTCTGTTGGCCATTTGTATGTCTTCTTTGAAGAAATGTCGGTTCATGTCTTCTGTCCATTTCTTAACTGGATTGTTTTTTTGGGTGTTGAGTTTGATAAGTTCTTTATAGATCTTGGATACCAGCCTGTTATCTAATATGTCATTTGCAAATACATCTCCCATTCCATAGGTTGCCTTTTAGTTTTGTTAACTGTTTCCTTTGCTGTGCAGAAGCTTTTTATCTTGATGAAGTCCCAATAGTTCATTTCTGCTTTTGTTTCCCTTGGCTTTAGAGATGTGTCTTGCGAGAAGTTGCCACGGCTGAGGTTGAAGAGGTTGCTGCCTGTGTTCTCCTCTAGGATTTTGATGGATATCTGTCTCACATTTAGGTCTTTCATCCATTTTGAGCTTATCTCTTTGTGTATGGTGTAAAAGGATGGTCCAGTTTCATTCTTTTGCATGTGGCTGTCCAATTTTCCCAGCACCATTTATTGAAGAGACTGTCTTTTTTCCATTGGATATTCTTTCCTGCTTTGTCGAAAATTAATCGACCATAGAGCTGAGGGTCCATTTCAGGGCTCTCTATTCTGTTTCATTGATCTATGTGTCTGTTTTTGTACCAGTACCATGCGGCTTGATGATCACAGCTTTGTAATATAACTTGAAGTCAGGCATTGTGATGCCCCCAGCTTTTGTTTTCTTCAACATTCTTCCAGGTCTTTTCTGGTTCCAAACAAATTTTAAGATTGTTTGCTCCAGTTCTGTGAAAAATGTTGATGGTATTTTGATAGGGATTGCAGTGAATGTGTAGATTGCTCTGGGTAGCATAGACATTTTAACAATATTTATTCTTCCAATCCATGAACATGGAATGTTTTTCCATCACTTTGTATCTACCTCAATTTCTTTTACAAGTTTCCTGTAGTTTTTAGAATACAGATCCTTTACCTCTTTGGTGAGGTTTATTCCTAGGTATCTTATGGTTTTTGGTGCAATTGTAAATGGGATCGATTCCTTAATTTCTCTTTCTTCAGTCACATTGTTAGTGTATAGAAATGCAACTGATTTCTAGGCACTGATTTTGTATCCTGCCATATTGCTGAATTGCTATATGAGTTCCAGGAATTTTGGGGTGGAGTCTTTTGGGTTTTCCACATAGAGTTTCATGCCATTTGCAAAGAACGAGAGTTTGACTTCTTCTTTGCCAATCTGAATGCCTTTTATTTCTTTTTGTTTTCTGATTGCTGAGGCTAGGACTTTTATTTTTATTTTTTTATTATTATTTTTTAAAGATTTTATTAATTTATTTGACACAGAGAGATAGCAAGAGCAGGAACACAAGCAGGGGGAATGGGGGAGGGAGAAGCAGGCTTCTGCTAAGCAGGGAGCCTGATGCGGGGCTTGATCCCAGGGTCCTGGGATCATGACCTGAGCCGAAGGCAGACACTTAACGACTGAGCCACCCAGGCGCCCCGAGGCTAGGACTTTTAGTACTATGTTGAACAACAGTGGTGAGAGTGGGCATCCCTGTCGTGTTCCTGACTGTAGGGGAAAAGCTCTCAGTTTTTCCCCATTGAGAATGATATTTGCTGTGGGTTTTTCATAGATGGCTTTTATGATACTGAAGTATGTTACCTCTATCCCTACACTTTGAAGAGTTTTAATCAAAGTATGCTGTATTTTGTCAAATGCTTTTTCTGCATCGAGAGGATCATAGTGTTCTTGTCTTTTCTTGTATTAATGTGATCTATCACGTTGATTGATTTGCAGATGTTGAACCACCCCTGCATCCCAGGAATATATCCCACTTGGTCATGGTGAATAATCCTTTTAATGTACTGTTGGATCCTATTGGCTAGTATCGTGGTGAGTATTTTGGCAACCATGTTCATCAGGGATATTGGTCTGTAATTCTCCTTTTTGAGGGGGTCTTTGTATGGCTTTGGGATCAAGGTAATGCTGGCCTCAGAATGAATTTGGAAGTTTTCCTTCCATTTCTATTTTTTGAAACAGCTTCAGTAGAATAGGTAATATTTCTTCTTTAAATGTCTAGTAGACTTCCCCTGGGAAGCTATCTGGCCCAGGACTCTTGTTTTTTGGGAGATTTTTGATTACTGCTTCAATTTCCTTGCTGGTTATGGGTCTGTTCGGATTTTCTATTTCTTCCTGTTTCAGTTTTGGTAGTTTATAAGTTTCCAGGAATGCATCTATTTCTTCTAGATTGCCTAATTTGTTGGCATATAGTTGCTCATAATATGTTCTTAAAATTGTCTGTATTTCCTTGGTATTGGTTGTGCTCTCTCCCCTTTCACTCATGATTTCATTAATTTAGGTTCTTTCTCTTTTCTTTTTGAGAAGTCTGGCCAGAGGTTTATTGATCTTATTAATTCTCTCAAAGAACCAGCTTCTAGTTTCATTGATCTGTTCTACTGTTCTTCTGGTTTCTATGTCATTGATTTTTGTTCTAATCTTTATTATTTCTCTTCTCCTGCTTGCTTTAGGCTTTATTTGCTGTTCTTTCTCCAGCTCCTTTAGGAATAAGATTAGTTTATGTATTTGAGATTTTTCTAATTTTTTGAGATAGGCTTGTATTGCAATGTACTTCCCTCTTAGGACTGCCTTTGCTGTATCCCAAAGGTTTTGAACAGATGTGTTTTCATTCCTATTAGTTTCCATGAATTTTTTATTTTTTTATTTTTTTATTGTTATTTTTAAAGATTTTATTTATTTATTTGACAGAGAGAGACACAGCGAGAGAGGGAACACAAGCAGGGGGAGTGGGAGAGGGAAAAGCAGGCTTCTCGTGGAGCAGAGAGCCCAATGCAGGGCTCAATCCCAGGACTCTGGGATCATGACCTGAGCGGAGGGCAGACGCTTAACAACTGAGCCACCCAGGCGTCCCTGGACTAAAGATTTAAATGTAAAACAAAAACAAAAACAAAACAAAACAACAACAACAAAAAACCCAGTAAAATCCACAGAAGGAAATCTCCCTGTTGGACATTAATGCCATTAATCTCCCTCAAAATCCTTCACAAAGCCCTGCTGTTGGCATCACCATGGCCATGGGAAGACCTTCTATTCATCTCCATAAGATGCTGGTCATCATCAGGATTAAATGGCTCAAGGGGTGCCTGGCTGGCTGAGTCAGAAGAGCATGAGATTCTTGATCTCAGGGTTGTGAGTCTGAGTCCCACATGGGTGTAGAGATTACTTAAAAAAATAACTTTTTTTAAAAAAAGAATTAAATGGCTTGATGAGCTATCTGCAAAGGGTGCTCTCAATCTAAAGCAGGTCTTCATTATTTTTCTGCTTTAATGACTCTAGTTCTTTGGAAGGGCCTTGCTTAGGAAGATTTTACTTACTCAGAGAGGAGATGTCCTGAACATTTCCAGGTAGGACAGAAACTACCAATTCCTGAGACTATCGCAAAACATCTGATGTACTCTTTCATACTCTCCCAAGACCTGAAGCAAAATTATTAGCCCGGAAAACCATATCTATGTCCTTCCTCCAGAAGAGAGGAATTTGTCAACTTTGCCCAGAGGAGCAGAATAGTTCCCATCCTACAACCCCCTTTGTTTTAACCAATAGGGTATTACTACACATGACACAAGCAGAGACTTGAAATTTGCTTGCATTGTTGAGCATGACTCTGCCATTACCATGAGCCAAGTTGTCTTATGTAACTGCTAACTACTTAGCTTGTGTCCCAAAATGAACCACAAGGAGAAATTCACCCCAGCCAACCCCCAGAAGAAGAGCATAAAGCAGAGCTTCCCCAGCTGAACCATAGTCCCATGAGCAACATAAATGCCACTGTTAGTATGCCAATAAGATTTTGTGATCATTCATTACAAAGCTATAGCTGATTGCTAAATACAGTTATGATGTCTGAATTAACATGCACAGGCTTAAGGTATGGGAACAGTTAATATTCAGAGGTTCTTGTCAGGGAGCTAGAAAAGCCCATATGAAATTTTACTTTTATTTCTGACTCAAAATTTGGAGAGACATGCTAGCCATTTATATATCCAACCATAATGTATGTCATTTCTTTTTTGTTTTTTAAAGATTTTATTTATTTATTTGAGAGAGAGAGAGAGAGCACGAGAGGGGGGAGGGTCAGAGGGAGGAGACTCCCCACCGAGCAGGGAGCCCGATGTGGGACTCAATCCCGGCACTCCAGGATCATGACCTGAGCCAAAGGCAGTCGCTTAACCAACTGAGCCACCCAGGTGCCCAATGTATGTCATTTCTACCATGTGATTAATGCTTACAATGATAACCTGGTAAATCTTTTCCAAATCTTCGTTAAGACTTTAGCTCAGTAAGGAACTCCGAGAGTAAACAGAGCATTTTAATCCCATGGGAGGAATGCTATTATACAAGAAGCACACAGTGCCACATGAGGATATTATACAAGTACACAGTGCCATACCTGATGAAGACCCAGGGAACCTAAGAAGTCTGAATAAGGGGGCATCTAAGTTGAGAACTGAGGGATGAAGAGAACCTCAGAGGTTGACAAGGGTGTAGGAAAGCAGATGTCAGTGATGAGGGGCCAACTTTGCAAGACCCAGAAATAAGTGAGCATAAGGCATATTGCCAGATTTGAAGTACTATTGTCTGAAGAAAAGAAGTAGTAGAATGAGGAAAGGAGAAGAGGGAAAGATAAGAGAGAAAACAATCCCAGATGTAGTATTTTTTCTCTTTTCTTCCATATTCTTCTGTGAAGGCAGAATGCTATATATTTCTTTTTTTTTTTCTTTTTTTTAATTTTGTTTTAAAGATTTTATTTATTTTTCAACAGAGAGAGACAGCGAGAGAGGGAACACAAGCAGGGGGAGTGGGAGAGGGAGAAGCAGGCTTCCCGCTGAGCAGGGAGCATGATGTGGGACTCGATCCCAGGACCCTGGGACCATGACCTGAGCCGAAGGCAGACGCTTAATGACTGAGCCACCCAGGCGCCCAGAATGCTATATATTTCATATCTAAAGCACATTTTTTTTTTCATGGCTATTCCGGTATATGCAATCCTAAAAAGGTTCTTGATCTCAGGACAATTACTGGGGTTTATTCATACTAAAGTATAATTGGCTGATAAGGTTAAAAGAGCAATCACCCCAGGTATGTAAATTGCAATGAGCTGGAAAAACACTAAACTAAGAGTATAATTTCAGGCATCAACTAAATGGTGACAGATTGAGATCTGCCTTCCCTCATTACATCTAGCCTTTTCTGAGAGACTGAAAGTAATCTATCCTTCCTTTTAGGAAGGATTCTCATTATTTGCAGAAGTTATGTTCTATAAAGTCACCATGGATACTTGAATACTGTGTTAATGAATACTGAACCATTGCCCCTAGAGGTAATCAAAGATTAGGTTCCTAAGAGCCTCTAGTTATAACATTTTCATCAACCAATCGATACATAACCTTATTTTATGTGTGCTTCGGTTTAAAGACACCTATTTAGTATATATTGTTGATTCATTAACGTTGAATTCATGGCCAACAGGACTGTAACTCATGCCTGAACAAAGCTTATCCAACACACAGTGTAGCCTTCTTTGCACTCAGGAACATTAGACAGCACTTCGGCTCCGCACTCGGGGGCCATTTTAAACAGCAAAATTGCCAACAGAGAGAGCACAAAAATGTGAAAAAAGCGGTACTAAACAAGCCACAGAAAAGACACTTATTTATAGTATAAGAGCTGAAACAAAAAGGCAGAGCATTGCCTTTTTCGACCTCAGCTGGGAACATGTGTGTCAGGTAACTAAAATTTTTTGCTTCTCTGTGCATGTCTGAGAATTACCACAAAAGCGTCGCAAATATTGATTTGAGTTTACAAGTAAGATTTAGCAAGTGGTGAATTTGAAAATATGGAATCTGCAAATAATGAGGATTGAACAACATAATTTTTATATGCGAACAACAAATTTTTTTACCCTTTCTGCCTTACCCACTGTTTACATACTGAGTAAACATTCTCCAGGATCCACATACAGAGCTGTTCCCACTTCTATTACCATATACTGATGTTCCCTGCATTCCAAATCCTGTTAGTACATCTTGCATAAATGAGAGTCCTATACCTTCTATTGGTAACATCTGGAAATTGCTTGTTTTTTTTAATGTTTATGCGTGTACACCCACACAAGGCCTTATACAAACTTTGTACATATGTATATGCATTCTCAAGATGTTTAAATGACTACAGTTTATTCAGAGACTAGAATATATCTTATTCTTTAAATACAGTGCTGTTTTCTTTCTTTTAGAGATGGAGGACTTGTCCCCTTTGTATAAGGAGATAACTCATTATTCAGTCAATTTGTGCTTCAGAAATGCTGTCAGACATCATGCTGGATTGTTGTATCCTCATCTTTTTATGCCAGGAATTAAGCTCTCCAAAATCTCCTCTTCAATGTGGTTCTAAGTTAGAGTAAACCAAAGGTGAGCTTGTTCAAGATCTGGAAGGCAGAAGGAAGCAACGCCCATTATGCTCTGAGGTCACAGCTGGTTAGAGGTGGTGGAAACAGATACACAGGTGTCAGCAGGTTCCAGCCGGTCCTCATTCTCCTCACTTCCACCTCCAGCTCTCTGGCCCTTGCTGACTAACAGTAATCCCAGGCCCACCACCATAGGCTTCTCTGCAATTCTCAGAGGCAGTGGCCACAAAGAGCCAACAGCTTCCCATAACTACTCTACCAGCTCCTTTGTGATCTGACTATAGCTACTGGGTGTGCCAAGCACCAGGGTTTCCTTGGAATCTCTGATTCATTCACTTATACCAGGGTTAGTTAGTGACCTTCCCCTGTCCCTTCAGCTCCCAGCTCCTATCGTCCAACGTTTGCTTCCCCAGCTCCGCTCCCACTGCCAAGATCTAATCCTTATAATAGATTTCTTCTTCCATAATACTCATAGTCATTCTGCTTCCCTGACTCATACCCATTATCTGCTTCCTATCTCTCCTATTTCAGTGCCAGGCCGTAAAAAGTATATAACAGACACTTCTGTAGACAAACTAAGCCACAGAGCTGGAACAATGATTCCTCCTGCTTACAGAAGTGTCGTTAAGAGGCTACATGGCCTCTAATGAGTCATCCTGGAACTGGTTCAGTGCTCTGGTATTGTGATTCCTATTCACTATGCCTTGCACATAGTCATTCCTTACGTCCTACAAGGTGCCTTCATATGTATATTCCAGGAGCCATCAATATAGGAAAGACTTGGAATTGGTTTTCCCATTTTACAGATGAGGAAACTAAGAAAGGTTAAGGTCATGGGGTTAGTAAGTGGCAGAGTTAATATTCAAACTAAAGCCTTCCGGAGGAATTTTAAAATTTCATTTAGTAGATCCAACCATAAAACTGAATATAAAATATTTAAGTAGGCACCTGTTGCTAATGGCTAATACTTTTACAGCAACAAATTTTCCCTAAGACAGTTGCTCCCTCAATGATTCATTTTTGACCTACCATTAGCCATCTTCATTAGAAAGAAAAATTACAGACACTTTCAGCAGGGCAAATAGGACAAAACTGAACTTCAGAAAATTTTATGGGGCCAGGATAGACCTGAGTAATCATCTAACATAGTAGATATCTTTTGAAAATAAGGAGAGCCTAGTCTCAGACTTCTTTGCTCCTCAAAGTATGTCCCCTAGACAAGCAGCCTAAGTATCACCTGGGAGCTTGTCAGAAATTCAGAATCTCAGGCCCTATTCCAGGCCTAGTGAATCACAATCTCTAAGGGATGAGATCTAGGAATCTGTGTTTTAACAACCTCTCCAGGTGCTTCTTTAAGAATATAAATTTTGAGGGACACCTGGGTGGCTCAGTCAGTGAAGCATCTGCCTTTGGCTCAGGTCATGATCCCAGGGTCCTAAGATCGAGCCCCACATCCCTACGTCAGGCTCTCTCCTCAGCGGGGAGCCTGCTTCTCCCTCTCCCTCTGTCTGCTGCTCTCCCTGCTTGTGCTCTTTCTCTCTCTCTCTGACAAATAAATAAATAAAATCTTAAAAAAAACAAGAATCTAAATTTTGAGAGCCACTGGGCCAAGTGACTTATCCAAGATCACATATTTAACTTGCAGCAAATCCAGCTCCTCTAATTTATAAATGCAGTGCTTTTTCCATTATACCAAATGGCTAATAAATATCAACATTCCCTTTCACTGTCCATTCACCATTTCCCCAGGCAGATCATAGCTGAAAGCATTTACTTTGTATTATACCACCATTATAACAAACAAGGCCCACAAAATAATACTTTATAAAAAACTTTGGTCTCATAAAATCCTTTAGATCTTGGTTTTGAAATAAACTGTAAGGTATTCTCTTCTGGCCATAACAATCTATGGTTTACTCTCTCTCCTGTGTTGACTTGTCATTTGTTTGATGCTGAGAAATAGTTGCACTTTGGTCCCCACCTTGCGGGGTGTAATAATAAGAATAATCATGATATTGGAAAGTCTTAAAAGTTTCTAAACCAGAACCCCAAATTACTCTGATCTGTCTCTTTAGGAAGCCTACATTCCCAAATGCAAAAGAGCTAGTCCTACTTTATTTAAATAACCAGTCCAGTCTTCTCCAAAGTTTTCCACACAGGCCTAGGATAACATCTGTCATGGTACTTCAGATGTTTCTACTCTTTGGGGGCTATTTTATTATTGCAAACCATTTTATGAGTTGCTCTGTTCAGGTTTTTATATTATTCCAGAGAAGGCTCACCTGCTGGCACATAGTAAGGGGACTGATGGGGTTTGTGTCAGGTGTCCCTGAAATGACCTTTATTTTCAAAGTTGAGGATTTTTTGTATTGACAGTTGCTGAGAAGGGACCTCCTGAAGTGAAGCTCTGTCTGCTCAGAGCTGCCTGTAGTGTCAGAACAGAGGACACAAGTAGGGAGTTCTTATGGAGATCCCGGCATGCCACTCACCCCAACAGATCACTGTTCTTTGAAGATCCTTCTCTGACTGAAAACACTTCACAAACAGCATCATGAGAACGCACAGACCAGCTGGCAAAGTAATGACCTGAATGAAAATTCAGAAACTTTGAAGACTACCTCAGAAAATGCCCTTCCTACATCCCATACAGATCTCAGGGAATCATTAAATTTTAACCATTGACATCTATTATTCGTGTCCTTCTTCAGGATGCCAAAGGCAGGATTTCAGCATAAGCTGATTTAACCATTTTTCTTGAGACTCCAAAAAGCAAGACCATTTTGTTCCCTCACCGTAATTGTTTTTATGGAAAATTTTGAAACATTGATAGTTTTCAAAAAAATTAACAGTAGAACAATTCTGTCAAACAAAATCTTATGATTGAACAAACAAAACAAAAAATTATAAGCTTAATTCAGAAGCAGTGAGGCATATAAAAATGAATCTTGAAATGATATCCAAATAAACTCCCACATGTAATAGTTGAAAGTTTCCACTAATTAGTTTCCTGACCTTGGGTGAGTTACTTATCTTTTCTGAAGACAATTATACACCAACCTTACCTTTATAATTTATTGTAATACAATAATATGATATATGTGAAATGTTCTAACTACAGTATAGAACATCTGGGTATATACCGACTTATTATTACAGCTCTGAAAACCATGATATTCTCATTTATGTAGCCTCAAAATTAAGCTAGGGTGCACCCATGTTCTTTGGAAGAATTGGACACATTTTTCTGGCACTGCAAACTACCATTTTTTTTGCTGTCACCAAAACTGAATTTTTTTTTTTTTTTAAGATTTTATCCATTTATTCATGAGAGACAGAGAGAGAGAGCGAGAGAGAGGCAGAGGGAGAAGCAGGCTCCCAAGGAGCAGGGAGCCTGATGCGGGACTCGATCCCAAGACTCTGGGATCATGACCTGAGCCGAAGGCAGACGCTTAACCATCTGAGCCACCCAGGCGCCCACCAAAACTGAATTTTTAAAAAAATCACATTATTATGCTTCCAGACAAGAGGACCACAACACCATTTCTTTCACTCTGTAACTAGTACAACCTAATAAAAACATAAAAACATGGTAAAACCATTTTCACCTCTTTTTGTTTTATGCTTATATGGTAGATCCAAAGAGACCATGCCATTTCTTGTGGAAGCAGAAAACACAGTAATAAACCTCCACGCGGTTCATCCAGCTAGCACATCCGGCATCTTTGGAACGCTCTTTTGCTTATATGTACACTGATTTGCTCATTGACTGGGCACTACAAACATTAATTTATTGTAATTTTGAGTTAGAAGGAAGTGTAGTGACCATTTATGCCTGTAATCCTATCATTTCAGCACTACAGGAACCGAGGTTCAGAAAAGTGATAAGACTTGCCTGAAGCTACACAGCTAGTTAGTGGCAGAGCCTAACTCAACTAATTCAACAAATCATGAGGGAAAAGGCACTTAGCAGGGAAAGGCATTCATGTTCTGCCATGCTTTTAAATTCAGCTGTTTATTTTTAAAGATTTTATTTTTTTTAGATTTATTTATTTATTTATTTATTTGACAGAGACAGAGAGAGCAGGAACACAAGCAGGGGGAGTGGGAGAGGGAGAAGCAGGCCTCCTGCGGAGCAGGGAGCCCGATGCGGGGCTTGATCCCAGGACCCCGGGATCATGACCTGAGCCGGAGACAGACGCTTAACGACTGAGCCACCCAGGCGCCCCAAAAGTGGCTCCCCGAAAGTATTCCTGATTAAAAATAAACAGCTGAGGGGTGCCTGGGTGGCTCAGTCGTTAAGCGTCTGCCTCCGGCTCAGGTCATGATCCCGGGGTCCTGGGATCAAGCCCCGCATCGGGCTCCCTGCTCCGCAGGAGGCCTGCTTCTCCCTCTCCCACTCCCCCTGCTTGTGTTCCCTCTCTCGCTGTGTCTCTCTCTGTTAAATAAATAAAAATCTTTAAAAAAAAATCAAATCAAATCAAAAACACAAGAAACAACAAGTGTTGGTGAGGATGTGGAGAAAAAAGAACCCTCATGCACCGCTTGTGGGAATACAAACTAGTATAGCCACTGTGGAAAATAGTATGGAGTTTCCTCAAAAAGTTAAAAATAGAACCACCCTATGATCCAGTAATTGCACTATTGGGTATTTACCCAAAAAAATACAAAAACACTAATTCAAAGGGATACATGCACCCCTACGTTTATGGCAGCACTATTTACAATAGCCAAAATATGGAAGCAACCTAAGTGTCCACTGATAGATGAGTGGATAAAGAAGTGATACACACACACACACACACACACACACACACACACACACACACACACACTGGAATATTACTCAGCTATAAACAAAAAGAATGAAATCTTGCCATTTGCAACAACATGGATTGAACTAGAGTATGATGCCAAGTGAAGTAAGTTAGAGAAAGACAAACAGTGTATGACTTCATTCACATGTGAAATTTAAGAAACAAAACAAATGAGCAAAGGAAAAAAAACAAGAGAGACAAACCAAGAAACAGTCTCTTAACTATAGAGAACAAACTGAAGGTTACCAGAAGGGGGAGGGAGATGGGTAAAATAGGGGAAAGGAATTAAAGACTACACTTAGGGTGATGAGCACTGAATAATGAATAGAATTGTTGAATCACTATTTTGTACCTGAAACTAATATAAACCTGTAAGTTAACTATACTGTAATTATTATAAAATGATTACCACAATCAAACTAAGTAACATATTTATCACCTCACATAGCTCTAAAGTATAGTTCAAGTCCAATGTTTCCTTATTGATTTCCTGGCTGAATGATCTATCCTTTGTTGAAAGTGAAGTATTGAAGTCCCCTACTATTATTGCATTGCTGTCTACTTCTCCCTTCAGATCTGTCAGTATTTGCTTAATATATTTAGGTGCACCAATGTTGGCTGCATATATATTTACAATTGTATCTTCTTGATAAATTGACCCCTTTATCATTACATAATGACCTTCTTTGTCTCTTGTTATAGTTTTTGACTTAAAGTCTATTTTACTGATATAAATATAGCTACTACCCCTGCTCTCTTTTACTTTCCATTTGCATGCAATATCTTTTCCATCCCTCATTTCAGCCAAAGTGTACCCCCATATTCACTGCAGCATTATTCACAATAGCCAAGGTATGGAAACAACCTAAGAACCCATTGATAAATGAATGGATAAAGAAATTGTGGTGTGTGTGTGTATATATATATATATGTATGGTATGTGTATATATATACATGATGGAATTTTTTAAAAAACTGAGCTCATGGATACAGAGAACAGATTGGCGGTTGCCAAAGACAGGGGCGGGGAGTGGGTCAAATGAGTGAAGTGGGTCAAAATGTACAAACTTCCAGTTGTAAAATAAATATGTCATGGGGATATAATATATAGCATGGCTACAATAGTTAATAATACTGTATTGTTTATTTGAAAGTTGCTAAAGGAACAAATCTTAAATGTTCTCATCACAAGAAAAAAATTCTGTAACTACATGTGGTGACAGATGTTAACTAGATTTATTGTGGTGATCATTTGCAATACATAGAAATACCAAATCATTATGTTGTCCACCTGAAACTAATATAATATTGTATGTCAATCATACCTGAATAAAATAAAATATGAAACCATAAAAAAGAGCGAGGGCAGAAAAGAAATAAGCAGCTAATTTATCACTGTTGGCTGTAGGAGACAAAAACAATAACATCAATAAATGATTGCTGAACTGTCTTCCTTTTTTTTTTTTTAAGAGAAAGAGAGAGAGAGAGCAAGGAGAGGGGAGGAGGTAGAGGGAGAATCTTAAGCAGGCTCCACACCCAACTCAGGGCTCAAGCTCACGACCCTGAGATCATAACCTGAGCTGAAATCAAGAGTCAGATGCTTAAATGACTGAGCCACCCAGGTGTCCCATCTGAGCTGTGTTCCTACTGACCTTCCAATATCATTCAATTAGGCACTTCTCATAGAAAAGAAAAACTTTTTAATTGATATTTTATATTTTAAAGATAACCTGTGCCACTGAGTGGGAGATCAGTGTGTCTCAGTGGTAGAGGACATAGAATTTTTTTTAAAGATATTATTTATTTATTTAATTGACAGAGAGAGAGAGAGAGAGAGAGAGAGGGAACACAAGCAGGGGGAGTGGGAGAGGGAGAAGCAGGCTCCCCGCTGAGCAGGGAGCCCGATGCGGGGCTCGATCCCACGACCCTGGGATCCTACGACCCTGGGATCATGACCCGAGCCGAAGGCAGTCGTTTAACCAACTGAGCCACCCAGGCGCCCCGATGACATAGAATTTGATCAAACATCTAAGCAAGGGGCGCCTGGGTGGCTCAGTCGTTAAGCGTCTGCCTTTGGCTCAGGTCATGATCCCAGGGTCCTGGGATTGAGCCTAGCATCAGGCTCCCTGCTCAGCCAGGAGCCTGCTTCTCCCTCTCCCACTCCCCCTGCTTGTGTTCCCTCTCTAGCTGTCCCTCTCTCTGTGTGTCAAATAAATAAATTAAATAAAATTAAAAAAATGTAAGTAAATTGTATTTCCAAGTTCTTCTGCTCTGCATCTTCATGGAAAAACATATCCAGATAGACACTGCACATTTCCTACCACCCAGTTTGCTAAGTGTGAGTATTTCATAGCATTATTTTATATAAAGGGCAGAATGAATAGTTCTGGGTAAGGTTAATACTAAGAGGTTCCATTATGACACTCAAAATTATTTTAATTAAATCTCCAAAGTCTGTTGAAAGGAAATCTAGGGGTGCCCAGGTGGCTTAGTCAGTGAAGCATGAAACTCCTAATCTTGGGGTCATGAGTTCAAGCCCCACCTTGGGTGTGGAGCCTACTTAAAATTAAAAAAAAAATTAAATATATTTTTTAAAAAAGAAAGAAATCTAAGCCAGCATGCAGTGAAGATATAAATCCTTAACTCTAATTCTTTCTTTGTTCCAAGCTGCCAACATAATGATTTAGGGTAGACAGTGGAAGAGTAAGTCCAGCACTGGTGCTTTGCTGGCCCTCAAGGAAAAAGTACCCCAGAATTTTCAGAACCAAGCAGACTCACATAATATGCACAACCTTGCCACAAGAAAAAGAAAATATACTGGGATTTGTTTATCTGTTTTACCAGCAACTTACTCAAAGTATAAATAGAACATATGCCATTTTTGGTATATGGCATACTCAATAATGTTAAAATCTCAATTTTCTACCAGATTATTCTACAAACTCAATATAATACTAATCAAACTCTCAAAAATCTTTTTTTGTAGAAATTGATAAGCTGATTTTAAAGTTTATAAAGAAATCCATAGGATCTAGAAAAGCCAAAACAATTTTGAAAATAACAAAGTTAGAGGACTCACACTTCCTAATTTTAAGACTTGCTATAAAGCTACAGTAGTCACAACAGTTATCATACTAATACAAGGACAGACACATAGATCTATAGAACAAAACAGAGAATACAGAAATTGACCCACACATATATGTTAATTGACTTTCAACAAAGGTGCCAAGCCAATTCAAGGTGGGGAAAGCAAAGCCTTTTCAACAAACGATGCTAGAACTGGATATCCAACTGAAAAACATAAACCTTAACCCTTACCTCATATTATATACAAAAATTAAATCAAAATAGATTATAGACCCAAATGTAAAAGCTAAAATATAGGACTTTTAGAAGAAAATGTAGGAGAAAATATTCATCAGCTCAGGGTAAGTAAGTGTTTCTTAAATAGGATACAAAAAGAATAAACCATAATAATAAGTTGATAAAATGAACTTCATCAAAATTAGCTTTTTCTCTAAAATATCCCATTAGAAAGAGTAATTAAAGGCTAAGGCAATACATATAAAAGAAAATATCTGCAACACATATGTCTCACTAAGGACTCCAGTATATGTTTAAGTATCAGCTGAAAGAATCTTTTGGAGGAAATTGAGAAAATTTGGACAGGAACCCACACAAGGAACTTAAAAAAAAAAAAAAAAAGATTTATTTATTTATTTATTTGAGAGAGAGAGCACACGAGTGTGGGGGGGATGGGGGGGAGAGAATCTCAAGCCGACTCCCCACTGAGCACAGAGCCCAACAGGGGGCTCAATCTCACAACCCTGAGATCATGATCTGAGCTGAAATCAAGAGTCAGACATTTAACCAACTATGCCACCCAGGAACCTCTACAGTAATTTTTATAATTATTCTTTGTATTGCTCTGTATGGTTTAAATTATTAACATTAAATATGTATCATATATTTAAAATAATAAAGCTTTGGCTTATAAAAAATAAGAACATAGGGCGCCTGGGTGGCTCAGTTGGTTAAGCGACTGCCTTCGGCTCATGTCATGATCCTGGAGTCCCGGGATCGAGTCCCACATCGGGCTCTCTGCTCAGCAGGGAGTCTGCTTCTCCCTCTGACCCTCTTCCCTCTTGTGCTTTCTATCTCTCATTCTCTCTCTCTCTGAAATAAATAAATAAAATCTTTAAAAAAAAAAATAAGAACATAAATTTTTAGCAAATAAGAATAAAAAGAAACTTCTCTGTCTTGATAATCTCTATAAAAAATAAACCTACATCAAATATCACACTTATGGCAAAATATTGAAAGTATTTACTATCAGAGCACAGGAAGGTTCATTATGACACTTCCTTAACATTGTACTGGAGATCCTTAGCCAGTGCAGGAAGGTAAGGCAAACAACTCAAAGATCTAAGGATCTAGAAAAATTGTTATTATTCACAAGAAACCTTAAAATAATTTACAGATTAATAATAAGAACTAATAGTCTTTCAACCATCCACTTTAGAAGACTCATTGGCATTATCTACTAAAAATATAATGTACCACCACCCATTTATTCTATTTCTGGAAATATATCCTGGAAAACTCTTGCATGTGTATGAGAAGACATTTATAATCATATAAATAGAATCACATTTGTATTAACAATACATAAAGGAATAAATCCAGCTATCCATGGATGGCAAATTGGATACATAAATCATAATTTAAATACACATAAAATGGAATGCTAGTCAATGCTGAAATGCATGTTCTCTCTCCTGTCTACAGACCCTACCCCTGATCCTAGAGAATGTCTTATGGATGCTGTGACAGGCCACAGAGAGGATCAGGCTAGAAGGGGAAACTGATCAAGAGAATCCCAAACCTTGGACCAATTCAGGAAACATACTCTGATGGCACCCTCACAGACCAAGGACTACACATTTTTATTTCCCTGGGCCATCGAGGTCTCACTTCTCTAGCGTTTGAATGTGTCACTATTAAATGACTCTAAGAGAAGACGCTTTCACATTCAATTTTATATAAAATGCACACAGTATGGAGTTAAATTAAATCGCTTCATAGTGCCCTGAGTCTTTTGATCAAAATCGAAGTGGTTCTTCTCTTCTTCCATTGTGATAGATAATAGCCTATGTCTTATCCTAGAATTGCAGCCAATTTTTCAATAATAATTTTGTTTTCCATTCAGGCTAAATAAAAGCTCACTGTTTCAACCTCTATGAACACTGGTTCAAATGAGGGTTATAAGCCTTCTAAAAGACTAGGATTTGTTAACATCTTCCAGTTAGCATTGACATTATTTTTTTTTAAAGATTTTATTTATTTATTTGACAGAGAGAGAGAGATCATGAGCAGGGGGGAGGAGCAAGGGAAGAGGGAGAAGCAGGCTCCCCGCTGAGCAGGGAGCCCAATGCGAGACTCAATCCCAGGACCCTGGGATCATGACCTGAGCCAAAGGCAGATGCTTAACCGACTGAGCCACCCAGGCTCCCTAGCACTGACATTATTATTCAACAGTACACTCATCCCTATTCAAAACACTGAATATTCTCAATTTATCCTAGTATATATCTCTCTTGAAGCTGCAGTTAAGACCCAGAATATCACCAAAACACTTCAGAGACATTTCTTTCTTCAGTCTTACAGAACTGAGCTGTTCTTTTATTCTCCACACACTACCTCCAACATGGCTTCCCTGGTGCTGAAGGCAGATCACAAACCAGCAGCAGTGACTTCACACTGATCCTCTAAGCCAGTAGCTGTAAGTCAGCTTGGGCTGCCATCACAAAATACCACAAACTGGGTGACTTAAACAACAGAAACTTCTTCTCTCACAGTTCTAGAGGCTGGTAAGTCCAAGATCAACGTGTTGGCCAATTCATTTCCTGGTGAGGCTGCTTCCTAGCTTGTAGATGGCTGCCTTCTCACTGTGCCTTCACATAGCAGACAGACCAGCTCTCTGGTGTCTCCTCAGACCAGCTCTCTGGTGTCTCCTCTTATTGAATCAGTGCACCACTCTTCTGACCTCATGTAACCTTAATGACTTCCTTGAGCAAATATAGCCACCCTGGGGGTTAGGACTTCAACACAATCCAGTATATACCATGGTGCATGGCTAAGGTCTGTACTGCAAGACTAAATTGATTTTGTTTGTTTTGTTTTTAAGTTTAATCTATTGTGGACCAATACTTTTGCACAAATCCAATAGAAACAAATCCCTAGAATAATGAAATAGGGAAAAAAACCTAAAGACATGCAAGATACAGGACCTGATTTATTTTTTAAATTTTATTTTATTTTTTAAATTTTTTATTATTAGATTTTTACTAGATTTTTTAGTTAGGTTCAATAAACAAATTTTTTCTGTATTTTTAAAATACTTTTTATTGTGGTAAAATATATATAACATAAAATTTACCATTTTAGCCATTTTTGGCATGGTCATTGGCATTTCTTCTTCCCCTCAGCCAATGGTAACCACCATTCTACTTTGTCTCTATAAATTTGCCTATTCTAGGTACCTCATATACGTGAAATTATACAATATTTGTCCGTTTGTGTCTGGCTTATTTCACTTAGCATGTTTTAAAGGTTCATTCATGTTGTAGTTTTTGAATGCTTCTAAGGTTCTTTCTCCCAATCTCTCTATTTACTTGCTGGGAATGTTAACTTACAGTTTGTATACCGTCCACAGATGCTTTGAGACCACATTTTGTATCCCACTACTCTAAGCTACTATGTAACCAGACATAGACGTGTATGCATACTTTACTAGACATTATCCCCCAAATGAAACCTAGGAAGGACTGGCTAACACCAAGGAAAAAAAGAGTCATTTGTTTAGCAGGTAAGACCATCTATGTCAGAGATATTACCAGTGGAAAAAAAAATTTTTTTCTCTATTTCCCTGCATGCATGTATGGCATCTTGCACACTGCGGATATGGTAAGCTGATGATCAGATTAGATAAGCAGTACTAATTAAAATACCCAAATTTCAGCATGCTGAAAGCATAAATCTTCTTTTTTAAAAATTTTATTTATTTATTTGACAGAGAGAGAAAGAGCACAAGCAGGGGAAGTGGCAGGTAGAGGGAGAAGGAGAAGCAGGCTCCCAACCGAGCAGGGAGTCCAATGTGAGGCTCAATCCCAGGACTCCAAGATCATGACCTGAGCCGAAGGCAGACGCTTAACTGACTGAGCCAGCCAGGTGGCCCTGAAAGCATAAATCTTCTTATCACAGACAGTCATACCTTTTTCCTCTTTAAAATCAAACCTCCAAGCTGCTATGTATTAGTATGAGTTCCATTATCAAATGGTCCAAATCCAAAACCATATTCCATCAGCCTTCTAAGCAGCCTTGAGAATGTTCAAGTTCAAGATGATAACCTCAGGACACATCTATCTCCCCTTTTCCTAACAGACCCCCACTCCTCCAGGATGTCCAACTTCCAACCATGTCCAGTTGACAACAAATCTCTCCACCTCTCCGTCTGGCTGTCCTCAAAAAAAACACTTGCTTCTGCCTGCCCCATCACCTTACCTCACATGAGCACCTTACCTCACATGAAATTTACTGGCCTGCAAGAAGTCCCTGAGGCAAGGAAGTACTAGGACTTATTTGAAATAAAGGAAATGGATAATATGAAGAGAATAAATAAAATTTCATGCTATAATAAATCATCTTGCCGTATTGTCCCTCAATCTTGATTTAGATCTGGGCAGGGGGACTAAGGAGGGGTCAAGAAGATGTGCTCACTCAGAGCCTGTGCCTCCCTGTTCTAACTCATATTTTGGAGACCCCCAGATCTTGGAAGCCCCTTTCCAAAAGGCCTCAAGCCTGCTCCCAGGGCCTGGGCAGACATCTTCCTAAGACTCACCAGCTAGTGTGCACTCTGCTAGGCTATAGGGGTGGCCAAAGAATTGCTCTGTGTTGTGAAGGGGTGGGTGGAGCCTTCATACGTGGAGTGGGTATTCATATGTATGCATGGGAGTCTTCTAATGGTGTGGGACAGATGCTAAAACAGGAAGAGAAAGGGGGCAAGCCTCTATGCTGTCACAATGTGATATGGAGCCCAAGGAGTCCAAGAATCCTACAATTAAACCTGGCTTTCCACTCTTGAAGAAGCTGTATCTGTCAAGGTAGTGGGAGAGAACATATTTTATCTAACAGTTTGTTAGCTTGACCGACAACTTTTAAATATTCAGACATATGGTATATAAGCATCCATTGTACTCTTGCTTCAGGTCCCACAAACATTCCAGGACCCTGTCTCTCTTAAACTATGCTCATCCTGACAATAACACTTCATTTTCTCGATGTTCTCCTTATTTCCTCCAACATGACAAAGAATGCTCACTGAGGATGCACAGTACAAGTTCTATCTAAAGTCTCCTGAAATATATTTTATCTCTCTGCAGCTATGTTATCAATTTGAATTAAGTTAGAGCATTTATTTCTATTATTCTATTATTTCTATCTTTCTATTTTTAAGTTAGGCATTTGTTGACATTCTAAATAAAGTTTCTCTTTTGCACATGTGTATACTTTGATGTGTTTCAAAGTATAAACTATGTGAAAAGGTTAACTCAAATAAGTCTTGCTTCCTCCCTCCATTCTCTTCCCCTCTACCTCCCACTCCCTAGAGGCAACCACTTTAATAAGTTGTTTATTTAACCTTCCAGCATTTCTTCCTGCAAATAGAGGCAAACATAGAGATGTATTCTCATCTTCCACCCTTGAATAGCACAAAACCTAGCTTGCTGCATACAAGGTTCTGCATCTTGCACTTTGCACTGAACAAAACAGCCCAGAGACCACACCATATCCGTATCTTTCTCAGTCCATTTTTATGGCTGCACAGAACCCCATGGTATGAACTCATGGTAGTTTAACTAGTCCTGTATCATGCATGTTTGGGTTGTTTCCCATCTTTTGCTATCAGAAATAATATGCTGCAATCAATAACCCTATGGATCTGTCATTACATAAGTGTTCAGAAATATATTTTAGACTCCTAGAGGAGGGGTTCTCTCAGACTAAATGCATCTGTAATTTCATTAGACATTACAAAAACTCTCTTCCATACAAGTTATAGTTTGCCTTCCCACCAGCAATGTTTTTGTTTTTGTTTTTGTTTTTAGATTTTATTTATTTATTTGACAGAGAGAGACACAGCGAGAGAGGGAACACAAGCAGGGGGAGTGGGAGAGGGAGAAGCAGGCTCCCCACCGAGGAGGGAGCCCGATGAGGGGCCGGATCCCAGAACCCTGGGATCATGACCTGAGCCAAAGGCAGTCGCTTAACGACTGAGCCATGCAGGGGCCTGCCACCAGCAATGTTTTATGAGGGTTTGTTTCCTCTCAGCCTTGCCTACAGCATGTGCTGTCAAACTCTGAAATATTTGTTCATTTGAAATATGTAGGTGAGAAATAGTCACTTGATGTATTTTAATCTGCATTTCTGCTATTACTGGTGAGCTTGTTCATCTATTTACATTTCTTTTGCTATACTGGTCATTTTTCTATTTTGCACTTGGGCCTTTTCATACAGATTTTAGGAAGGATATTATCCTTTATTTTGTAATTTAAGTTACAAAAACTTTTCCCAGTTTGTCATTTGTCCTATGCCTTTGCTTATATTTTTAGCCAGGCAAAATATTGTGTTTGGTTTTTTTTTAAGATTTATTTATTTATTTGAGGGGGGCGTGGGGGCAGAGGAAGAAGGAGAGAGAATCCCAAGCAGACTCTGCACTGAGCATGAAGCCCAATGCGGGGCTCGATCCCACGACCCTGAGATCACAACCTGAGCTGAAACCAAGAGTCGGACACCCAACCAACTGTACCACTCAGGCGCCCCTGGTGTTTGTTTTGTTTTGTTTTAATGTAGTCTAATATGTAAACTAATCTTTTCTTTTGTAGATTCTAGATTTTGAGTCATAATTAGCAAATCTTTCATCATTCCCAAGTTATAAAGGAAATTACCCATGATTTCTTTTATTGTTTCTTTAAAATATTTTTTAGATCTTTCATCCATTTGGAGGAATTTTGCATTTGTAGCATTGACATCAGTGTTGGGAACTGTTGATCATGGGTGCCCATACTTTGCTTATTAGGCTTTCTGTTTTGAGTGTTAATCCATATGCTCAAAGACTTAGCTGTCCTGAGAGGCTTCCCACTCCCATCAGTCACCTGCAATTAGTTTTGCCCATTAATTGTCCTAAAGATTCTTCATGAATATTCATTTGCCATACATATGAGTGCCATCCTTTCTCCCAGAGATCCTCGGGGACTCAGTTCTCCCTGGAACAACCCTTATATAGGAGGCTTGATAACTACCTTTTTCAACACATGCATAGGGCAACGGAAAGTCTTGCATTTCCAAGGGCGAGGTTTTTAGGTTTTCGGTGTTATTCCTACTGCATATGGATCTGTTTGGGGGCTGAGGAGTTTTGGGGGGCAGGAGGTGGTGGGGAAAGGTAACACTGAAAAATAAGATGGGGAAGGGCACCTGATGGTGAGCTTCAACTAGCCTTCAATTTTCCTGTGGTCCCCTCTCCAGCTCTCTTCTTGGCCTCACCTTTGTCTTGGTGTTCACTGAAGAGGATAATTAATCTTCTTCATCATTTGGGCATGTTTTTAAGAATTCTGAAATGCAAGCCTGATTCTTGAAGTTTGCTTTTCTTTAGGGAAATCTAAATGAGCTGTTTCACTAAAGAACAAAGTTTTCAAATGTGGGAAAATAGATGTGTGTTTGCTCCTCGTAAAAATTCTTTTCCTGCTTAATAATGCAGCTGTCAGTCCCTAAGTTAATTTCTCAGAAACATACTGCCAAACCGTTACTTCCTTGTCCATGACTACAATGAAAGTTTTTTATTCATTTATTTATAAGTCATAAGCCTTGTTTGTGTGCTTTCTGCTCAAAGCAAATGCCCCATGTTGTCAGTGTGAATGGTCTAAAGCCAAATTTCCTCTACCATCCTCTAAAATTTTAACTATTCTGGGGGCGCCTGCATGGCTCAGTCAGTTAAGCATCTGCCTTCAGCTCAGGGTCCTGGGATCGAGCCCCACAGGGAGTCTGCTTCTCCCTTTCCCTCTGCCCGCTTGTGCTCTCTTTCTCCCAAATAAATAAATAAAATCTTAAAAAATAAAGAAATAAAATTTTGACTATTCTGATGGCTTAATCTGATCTTTTCCTCTAAATGTGAAAACTCATCATAAAATGAACTAGCTTTTCTTTTACACTGATCTTTATATCAATATATTCAATTGATCTTTATTTCAATCAAAAATACATTTATTTTTGAAACTGAGATCACAAACAAGGGGAGGAGACATTTGTATTGTGCTGCCAGAGGGAAAGCCCTCAAAATGGTGCATGATGAATTAGAGTGGGAAACATTTCCCCAAAATTTTTGAATATAAAACCGCTGTACTATCCCACCAAATGACTCTTGGTTAAAGACGTTAACCTGAAAATAAAGAGCCGCAACAAGAGGCAAACAAACATTTATTTGGGAGTAAAGAATTATAATTTGGGGAGCACAGAATCAGGTAAAAATCCAAATAGTGCCCCATTTGTAAGATGCAAGCAAGGGGTTTCTCTGAGGAAAAGGGGGGGCAATTACATGAGTTAAAGAAAAGGAAAATTTTTTCTATGGGTGTTAACAAGCTAAGATACTCTAGGTTATACATTGATTAACTACTGATCCTACCTTCAAAAAGTCCACAACCATCAGTTTGCTATCAGGATATTCATTCTCTCGCTGACTTCTCAAGCAATTGCTTAAAACAACTGCTGTTTTGCCTACTCCAAAGGTTTTGCTCAGTTCAAACAAAGATGGGTAAGGCAGTTTCTCGACAGTGGCCACTCTGGCTCTATTTTAAAATGGCTCCACTCATGCCAATTTTTCACAAGGGCAATGATTTCATTGCTGTGAGATGTCCAAACCTTGTTCACCTGAAAGTCCCTTGAGGGGCAAGCACATGTTTAATTTTAAGTGTGCCTAAAGCCATAGTTTGGGGGAATTTATTGTTACATCAACCAAATACTTCGATAATTTTTTAATGTTCTTCATTTCTTATCTTTAAAATTTAAGAAAACAAAGGAAGTTTAATATAAATACCTTACCACTACAGTTTTAGATACATGTAAAGCACAAAGAAAGAAATGAGCTAAACCCACACATAATGTTCTATCTTTGTGAGATGTGGGAAATCCATATAAAGTATTCTCTTGCTTTGGGTTGTCCTCCAGAAGCAAACCCTAATCAAGGATTCAGGGTATTTGGAAGATGAGGCCAGGAAATACCAGTAGTGGAATGGGTAAGTGAGAAAGAGGAAAAAAGGAAGCCAAGCCAGTACCCCTGTGGGCCACTGGAGCTAATGCCTGTGAATTCTGTACAACAGTGCAGACTATGCCTCAGAGTTGCCCCAACAAAGAGCTGAGGAAATCTGTAGCTGGTCAAGGGCTACTCTGGGAACGTTAACTGTCTGGCACTTCCTGCTTGCTCCACAACTGGATCAAGGATGAGCTTAAGTGTGAACATGAACAGAATATAGAAGAAGCAGCAACAATGTTTCCTCCTAAGTAAAAATGATGGAAAGTACCAAACAAAAAGTGCCATACTCTTTGGATACATTACTGGAAGTCTAGAAATCAGTTTTTGCAGAAAGTAATTTACAACGACTAAAGCAGGAGAGAGAGAATGAAAGAGAGAGACCTAAAAACCAAAAACAGGGCCACCTGGGGGGCTCAGTCCGTTGAGCATCCGGCTTTTGGTTTTGGCTGGGGTCGTGATCTCAGGGTCATGGGACTGAGCCTGGCCTTGGGCTCCATGCTGAGCATTGAGTCCGCTTGGGACTCTCTCTCCCTCTCCCTCTTTGCCTCCCTGCCTCTAAAAATAAATAAATAGGGCGCCTGGGTGGCTAAGTCAGTTAAGTGTCTGCCTTCGGCTCAGGTCATGATCCCAGGGTCCTGGGATGGAGCCCCATGTCGGGCTCCCTGCTCAGCAGGGAGTCTGCTTCTTCCTATACCTCTGCCTCTCACCCCTGCGCTCTGTTGCTCACTCTCTCAAATAAACGAATAAAATTTTTTGTTTTTTTAAAGATTTTTAAAATTTATTTGACAGAGAGAGAGAGCACAAGTAGGGGGAGCGGCAGGCAGAGGGAGAGGGAGAAGCAGACTCCCCGCTGAGCAAGGAGCCTGATGTGGGGCTCGATCCCAGGAATCATGACCTGAGCTGAAGGCAGACGCTTAACCACTGAGCCACCCAGGCACCCCAAATAAAATCTTTTTAAAAATCTCTTTTTTTTAAAGATTTTATTTTTTATTTTTTTAAACAGACTCTTTTTTTTTTTCCAAATATTTTATTTATTTATTTGACAGAGAGAGACACAGCAAGAGAGGGAACACAAGCAGAGGGAGTGTGAGAGGGAGGATCATGACCTGAGCCAAAGGCAGACGCTTAACGACTGAGCCAACCAGGCGCCTCAAGATTTTATTTATTTATTTGACAGAGAGAGACACAGCAAGAGCAGGAACACAAGCAGGGGGAGTGGGAGAGGGCAAAGCAGGCTTCCCGCCGAGCAAGGAGCCCAGTGCAGGGCTTGATCCCAGGACCCTGAGATCATGACCTGAGCTGAAGGCAGACACTTAACGACTGAGCCACCCAGGTGCCCCAATAAATAAATCTTTTTAAAATATAAAAGCCAAAAGTAACCAAAGATTTCCATTAAAGCAATATGTTATGCTCATTAAATACTCATGACACCTTCCATAATCCCTTTGTAATAACTCAAGGGTTTCCTAACTAAGAAATACTACTTTTTTACTATGATCCCCCCCAAATTTCACATCACCATGCCAATAGACAGGCATCCAAAGATGGTTAGAATATATTCCTTGCCCTATTTGAAATATTGATTTTGGCCTTCTCAAAACGCCATTAATTTTTAGGTTGCTTTCATTTTTGTTTGTTTGTTTGTTGTTTTTTGGTAGAGTTAAGTGACTCATACGTGGCGATTTTAACTCTCCATCTCAGTTGTAAGCTTCGGGATTGGGGGATAGAGGGTGAAAACTAGAGTCATCCAAAAGACAATGAAGCTGATGACAATACAGCCACAAATCATGTCATGGGAAAACCAATGACTGTGAAGATCTTTGGCTTAGAAAATCAGGGGGGGTGGGAGAATTGTCTTAAAATCATGTCAAAATCTGAAATAGAGGTAAAATTGGTCTATTCTATTTTGTTCCCCTGTGTCCATCAAAATAGACTGTATGTGTGAGGAGGGGGGCCTGAGAAGTGGGCCAAGAAAGTAGAGAAGGGGTTAGGTAACTAAGAATGAGAATCAGAGTAGAGGTTGCTGCTGACTCAAGGCAGGAGTTAGTGTTGAGCCAAGTTCTGGAAAAACAGCAGACACCATGTTATCAGAATTGCCAAGACGAGAAAGTCCAAAAGACCACAGGCAGGATTTGTTCCATAAAACAAGACTGTGCAACTGGGGGTTTGGATTAGGGCAAATGGGTCCAAATGATAGCAACGTGAGAATAAGTAAGAGGGCCCCAGATAGTGTGGGGGCGGGCAGTATCTTAACAGGCCAAAACCTGGGAGGGACCAGAGTTTAAAACTATAACCAAATGATGGGAGGAACATGAAAGCACAGCCACCAGACAGTCCATCATTCCCCAGCTGTGCCTTGCACTCTCCCACCACCCACCTCTCTGCCTTTACATGCCCAGGAAATTCTAACTTTACTTGCCGGCTCATTTCAGATGCTATGTCCTTCGTGGTGTTGGTGATCATCTTCCCTCCTCTGTGCTTCCTTTGTGCCCCATGATAATTTTTAGGACAGTTTGCCTTACTTCTTCTGCAAACACACACACACATACACACAATTCTCTGAGAATGAAAATTGTCTTGCTCATTTTTTCATTACCTTCCCCAATCTCTGGCACAATGACTGCACCTGGCAGTTCATGACCATATCCTTCACTGAACTACAAAAGCATTTTCTTCATACCTCCCTTGGGGCACTTCCACAATAAGAAACTACTACTACTACTAATAATAGCTACTACTTGTTGGCACTTGCTATGAACCAGAAACTTGACACTGATACTAACCTTCTGTGTTTTACTTTCGCGTCTGCAAAATGGGAATAATCATACCTACTTCATGGAGATGTTGTCATGGACACATGAACAGACATAAGTGACAGTCCTAGCACTGGGAATAACAAATATCAAGCACTTGATAAATATTTTACCCTAATATCTGTTCTAGTTAAGAAAAGGAAAAATCCATGAAATCACTAGGTGAAAAGAGATGCTCATGGCAGAAGGAGAAATGAAATGCTAGGGGACGGCTGAAGACCAAAATGCCTTGTCTTGCTTTTCTGTCTACTATTTGTCTATTCTTTATATTTGAGGAAAAAAGAGGTCATCCTCTGCAGGCACTATCTTTGTAGTAAGTCATGGAAACATGTTGCCTATTTGTTACTTAGTTTGACCATGAGGCATCTGAGGGCTTGCATCAAGCAAATGTTGCCTGCAAGTCCTTGGCATGAGGAAGTGGTCATTTTTTGATAGCCATTTATGGAGCATGTTAAGATCAAGTGCTGTGCGAGGTGCTGGAGACACAGTGGTAAGACAGTATCTGCCTTTATGGATATTTCAGTGTCAAAGGGGAGATAACTAAACGAGTAAGGGCGAGAGGCTCATCACACAGACTTTATCACACACACACACACACACACACACACACACACACACACACACACACACACCCATGCATAGTTTAGCCCTGATTCTCAAAAATTTGGCCACAGGGGATCCTGGTGGTTTAGACGGTTAAGCATCTGCCATCGGCTCAGGTCGTGATCCCGGGGTCCTGGGATCGAGCCCCATGTTGGGCTCCCTGCTCAGCAGAGAGCCTGCTTCTCCCTCTCCCTCTGCTGCTCCCCCTGCTTGTGCACTCACATTCTCTCTCTCCCCCTCGCTCTCTCTCTGTCAAATAAATAAATAAAATCTTTGAAAAAAAATTTGGCCATGGAAGAGAGCAAAGAGCCAAGGGAACACTGAGAAAATATGAACCCAGGAGAGCGAACCACTCCAAGATGGGAGAAAAACAGGATAAATTACTGAGTGGGGATATGAGGGACAAAGGATAAGAGATTTTTTAGTATCTTTGATTTGGGACAGTAGATAAGCTCTCCTAACATCCCAAGCTTAAGAAAGACAGTATCAAATAGAGTGAACTTAGCTAAGACAGGACAGAGAAGATAGGAGCTCCCATTTATTTTTTTAAAGATTTTTATTCATTTATTTGAGAGAGCGAGAATGAGAGAGAGAGAGCGCACATGAGAGGGGGGAGGGTCAGAGGGAGAAGCAGACTCCCCACTGAGCGGGGAGCCCGATGCGGGACTCGATCCCGGGACTCCAGGATCATGACCTGAGCCAAAGGCAGTCGCTTAACCGACTGAGCCACCCAGGCGCCAAGGAGCTCCCATTTTTCAAATGTCTAGTAGAAATAGACAAATTAAGAAGGAAAAAAGATATTACTCAGGGCATATAATGTCATGTTAATAGATGACAGAGAAAGTGACCCTACCCAACCCAAAGCCATTTTCTCATTCTTCTCTATTAAGAAGAATGATCTTCGGACTGGAGAGTGCTAAGAGTGAACTGGAGATATAGATGGGTGAGGAGTCTTAAAGAGAGGTACAGGTCTTTTTAAGTTCTTCAGCTTGAACAACCAGTTATATGCCAGGACTCTGGAAAAACCTGGACATAAGATTGTATTTAACAACTCTGAAGAATCATGAAATATGTGAGAGATGGTAAAAAGCATGAACAGACCAAGTGGTCTTAATTTTTAAAAGGGCAAAGAATTCTCTATCTATAAACTAATGAGCAATTTGCATGGCAAGATTCTAGAGCAGTTTACTGAAAGAACTATTTATGAATACTGAAAGGCTGACATGGTACTTATGAGGGGGAAGATCCTCTCAGGACCAGCAGCACCTGGCCATTTGAATCTCATTTCTGATGGAGACATCTGAATAGTAGATCAGGGAATGTGAGAGTCAGATAGAGAATCTGAAGACTAGGTCGCTGACAGAGTCTGTCAAGATATCACTGAGGACAGGCTGAATGAGATTTGGATGGATTTTAATAATTGAATATCCTTACTTCATAGCAACCCATTGCTGAGTCAAGTCAACCTAGGGGGAAGTTCCTGGTGGCTGCCAAAAGATTCTATTCTCACCTCTGACCATTTAACATGTTGATCATGGATCTGGAAGAGAATACTGGTGATATACTGACCAAACACAAAAATAACAGGAAGCTGGGTGTGTTAAATAATACACTAGGTGGCATAATTCAGATCCAAAGAAGCTTCAACAGAGTAGATTTTTCAGTTGTTTCATTGTATGGTCCCTGTCTCATGAACTTTTGCATTCCTCCAGCATGTATCTCATTGCCTGACACTAAGTTCTCAATGAAAGTTTTATGAATGGGTGAATGAATGAATGAATAAACAAATGATAGTGTCTAAGACCATATGGTTAGCAGTGGAAACTGATAGTTGACCACCAAAGTCTGTATATTTCCCAGCCTCCCTGCAGTTAGCTGTGGTCATGTAACTGAGTTTTGACTCATTAAATCTTGGCACATGTGATGAGTCCTACTTCCAGGTCTGTTAAGATACTGAGGTGCCTCTTATATACTCTCCTTCCTTTTCCCACTGGCTAGAACTAAAGTAGACTTGACAGTGGTCCAGCATCAAGAAGCAGATGAAAATAATGTTCTAGGAAAATGGCTGTGCTACAAGATGGAAGGGACCTGAGTCCCTGGACAACCAAATGGAGCAAAGCTTCTCTGCTGACCCAAACTGCTCACATCACAGCTATTACATGATATAGAAGCCACTGTATGAAGGGTTTCTTTATTATGGTTTCTTAGTCTTCATCTTAACATGAGGTTCAAGGTGAGAATGCCCAGCCAATAAACAGTGAAGCAGGGGCAAAGGTCACGGAGTACCCTTTTGGTCAAAAGAAAAAACCCTAATGGCCACAAAAATACAGGATAGTGGAAATTTAGCTTAACAACTCCATGTTTGAAAAAGACTTGAAGGTTTTTGGTTGACCAGAGGATTAATATAACTCAATAGTGTGCTATAACTGTGGGGAGGGGGTGGCAGAATGGGGAAATAAATGAAGTCCTACAAGTGTGGCATGCAGAATGAGGGAAGTGCTGGCTGGACTGAAGTTTTTCTGCCCTAGTCAGACCACAGCTGGCCACCTTCAGTTTACAGTGCAGACTCATGCTTTTTCAACAGGACTCCTCAAGCACTTTATGGGAATTTGATTATATCTTAGTGTTCTATGGATGCTAGTGAATTTGGTTAAAATTTTTACTTTTGCCTATAATTTTCCAGGAGACTACATCTGAGTCAGGCAATCTGGATACTTCCAACAAAGCGTATTCAGTGGAGATAAATCAGGATAGTGAACAAATTTAAAATTATGTCCTCTATGGAGTATCTGTTGGACCTGAGTGGAGCATGGCTTATCACAATGAAGAGGAACCTCAGGAGGACAAAACAGTAGATATCTTTGAATATTTGGGTGACTGTCTTGAGAAAGAGGAATGAGATGCATTCTGATGGTATCTAAAAATCCTGAAATTGAAACTGGATGAAAAAAAGCCTATGTAAACCTAATGTATAAATTCGATTTTTAAAAAAATTAATCGATGTCCATTTAGATTTATAAAATTCTTCCCTTTATAAAAAGAGCCATCTCCGTGTTCTTTTAATAGTAAGTTCATCTACGCATTTAAGATTTTGATTTGCAAAATAACCTTACAGGAATATACTGAATCCCTCAATACCCTGGCATGGCACAGTCAGCTGGGCTAATTTGAGGAGAGTTTTATAAAGAAACTATTGACAAATATGTGGAAAGCAATAGGGAAATCACTGGGAATGGGGAAGCACCCTAAGGTTAGTAACAAAAGACATAGAAGTGCTAAGGGGAAGGCAGTTACTGGAGCCTGTAACAGCCTCCAAAACAAATAGTGGGAACTAATTTATTTTTTTATTTATTATTTTTTTTTAAAGATTTTTATTTATTTTTTGACAGAGAGAGACAACGAGAGAGGGAACACAGCAGGGGGAGTGGGAGAGGGAGAAGCAGGCTTCCTACAGAGCAGGGAGCCCGATGCGGGGCTCGATGCGGGGCTCGATGCGGGGCTCGATGCGGGGCTCGATGCGGGGCTCGATGCGGGGCTCGATGCGGGGCTCGATGCGGGGCTCGATGCGGGGCTCGATCCCAGGACCCTGGGACCATGACCTGAGCCCAAGGCAGACGCTTAACGACTGAGCCACCCAGGCGCCCCAGTGGGAACTAATTTAAAATGAAAATGAAAACTCAGCATGCTAGAAGTGAAGCTGATAGTTTTACATCTCCCTCCATTCACATGGATGAATACTCTCTTCATTTTTAAACACACTTACAGACTGATATGCTTCTATTATTTGCTAAACCTATGATAAACTAAAAGGAAAATAAATTTTGTTTCTGTGAAAAATGCCTATGACAGTAAGATGCAGATTTTATTTTCATGAAGCACCAAATGAGCCACTGTAAAAGTTTAAATAGGTCAGCATTCAGAAAACAAATCCAGCGGCATAAAGTTAGAACCCTGAAAAAAAAAGACAAGATACAGTAATATCCTTGGGCCTAAACATTTTGTTTAGGTTTTAAATTAGACAAATGTTCTTCCACCATCTTTGTTCAGAAAGAGTAAAACCTGTCTCACTGGCAATTTCTATTTCGACATGACTCCCTTTTGTGAATATCCTTTTTCAGTTATAGTGCATGATTTAAAAAAAAAAAAAAGGCCTTGGGCAGATTCACACATTTTCTACTGCTGCTGCTGTTCCCATAGTATTTTTTCCTTCTCTTTCTCACAGCGCTCACCATTTTGTATCATAATTATTTAACACATCTGACTCCCCTGCTAGACTGTGAGCTCTGAAGAAAGATCATGCTTTATTCGTCTCTGCATCCTGCAGTCCCAGGAGTACCTTCCCCACAGTATACACCCAAAGAATCCTTGTCAAATAATGATAAAGCAACCTTGCTTTCTGTTTTTTGCTCTCTTGAGAGGAAGGATTCTCAAACTAAAAGAGAATTCTATCCCCTCTGTACATTCTCAAGAGTGAAGCTGGTGGTTTAGGTTTTCTTTTTAACTATTTCATATTTTAACAACTTTGTACTTTTATGTGCATGTACTATACAAGCATATGTAAGATTTTGTTAAATTGAATCACTTAGAGTGTGAGGGGTGGTGTTAGTAAGCTTTTTTTTCTTTTTTTAAGGCCAGATAGTAACTATTTTAGGTTTTGCAAGCCACACAGTTTCAGTGGCAACCACTTAGTTCTGCCCCTGTAGCACAAAAACAGCCTTAGACAGTATGTACATGACTGGGCATGGCTGTGTTCCAATAAAATAGGACTCTATTGCAGACATTAGGTTCTGAACAATGCTGCCAGGAGTAACCTTATACACATGGCCTTTCTTCCATGTACATATGTATCCGTAGGGGCAACGTCCAAAAGTGGAATTACTGGGGCAAAGAATAAGTACATCTGTAAAGTTTGATAGATACAGCCAAATTTGTCTCAGCTTCTCAGAAAAAATAATTAACAAAAAATATATTATTCATAGCTTCTAGTGTCAGATTCACATTAGGAATGAAATCACCAAGTATTTATTGAATATGTATCATTCATGCCTATCCTACACAATCTGGGAAAAACAAAAAAATAAGACCCCGTCTCTTCACTCAAAAAATTCTAAAATCTGGTCAATAGAAACCAGCCAAAATGATTGTTCAACTTAAGTTGTTTTAATGAATTGACTACTTAATGATTTAACTAATAAAAGAAGATTTACCCAAATCCATTACCAATACGCTTGAGGATATCCATGGCTAAAAGGAGTCATCTGAATCCAGAGTAATTAATACTTTATCTTTGCATCTTTAGAATCTCCTTTTTCATATTTTACCTTCTATTAAGAATATCCATATACTTGTTTATGTCCTCTACCTAACTATATAAATAGTCTCTGAGTTACTCATCTTTGTTTTCCTCGAGTCTTGTTCTCAGGAGATGTTTGATGAGATAATAGCTCTTGGTCAGCCCATCAACACAAAGTCTGCTTAAAGCAAGAAGCACCCTAAACTGGACACATACTGAATCCTTTTTTTAAGAGTGACTCTACAGTTCAGCATTTTTATCACAATCAGGAAACTATTCAGATCATCTTTCTACCTGTGCCAATTAAATGTCCCAAACGATGAATATGTTACGCCTTATGTGATTCATATAATATTATATATATTATCTAGCTGTCATAAGGAGAAAATATCTTTTCTTTATGTTGCTGACTTTGGAAATCCTCTAAGAACCTAAAAGCAAATGTGGGATGGTCCAAAAGCTGAGAGAGCCTGAGAGAAATCACAAGGCTGCTGAATACATCATTACACAGGTACTCTCTTCTAGGGCCAATGACTATGGTCACCTTGCTGTCCTCTCTTCCAACACGATGCATGGATTATCTCATCAGAAAGCTTTACCACTGGTCTCTCATGTCATATAGCAATGTGCCTTCAGCAGGCAGGTTCTGAACAGCCAGAAAGTTCAAATAACTAGAACTGGTTTTGACTACCAAAAAAAAAAAAAAAAAGGAAAAGGAAAATAAGAAATGAATGAAATGAATTAATCTACAAGACTCAAGACTCAAGACTCAATAACCATAACTGGCTTTATAATGAGCATATACTTGCTATATCTAACATTTGTACCATCTAAAAGTGCCTTATGAATTATCAAAGAGTAAAAGCAATATAGCTTTAGTTTGCATTATATCACATTATTTCCTACCTCTTAGAATTTGATTCAGTTCACTGTAAGTCTTTGATCTGCAGATTTTTCCAAGTCCTTTAACTTCCGTATTAGAACAGAGAAAGGGTATCTGGGTGGCTCAGTTGCTTAAGCGTCTGACTCTTGATTTTGGCTCAGGTCATGACCTCAGGGTCGTGAGATCGGGCCCTTGTTGGCCTCTCTGCTCAGCAAAGAGTCTACTTGTCCCTCTCCCTGACCCTTCCCCACTTGCACTCTCTTTCTCTCTCAAATAAAAAGAGTATTTAAAAACATGTTAGTATTACAATGGAATATTATGCAGCCATCAAAAGGAAGGAGATCTTGCCACTTGCAACGACATGGATGGAACTGGAGGGTGTTATGCTGAGTGAAATAAGTCAATCAGAGAAAGACATGTATCATATGACCTCACTGATATGAGGAATTCTTAATCTCAGGAAACAAACTGAGGGTTGCTGGAGTGGGGGTGGGGTGGGAGGGATGGGGTGGCTGGGTGATGGATACTGGGGAGGGTATGTGCTATGGTGAGCGCTGTGAATTGTGTAAGACTGTTGAATCACAGACCTGTACCTCTGAAACAAATAATACATTATATGTAAAAAAAAAAAAAAAAAAAAAGGAAGAAGATAGCAGGAAGGGGAAAATGAAGGGGGGGAAATCAGAGGGGGAGATGAACCATGAGAGACGATGGACTCTGAGAAACAAACTGAGGGTTCTAGAGGGGAGGGGGTGGGGGGATGGGTTAGCCTGGTGATGGGTATTAAAGAGGGCACGTACTGGATGGAGCACTGGGTGTTATACGCAAACAATGAATCATGGAACACTACATCAAAAACTAATGATGTAATGTATGGTGATTAACATAACATAAAAAAAAGAACATGTTAGTATCATAGAATCTACAGGTCATTTGGTAGCTATGTGGCTTTTTTAGTTGGATTATAGTTATATCATTATAATTACAACTGACAACCTAGAAGATTAATACATGTAACACTGTCGGTAAAATTAAGTACTGAGTAAGCTGGTTAATGCTCTAGTCAGTTAACGAGACTACCAAATTCCCCAACATTTCTGGAATAATCTGTTTACTCACATGTGCTCTCTTAAACATACTGAGGTGAGCTGAACTACCTCATTTGCCTCTGTATTAGTTTCATAGGGCTGCAGTAACAGAGTATCATAAACTAGGTGGCTTAAAACAACAGAAATCTGGGGCACCTGGGTAGCTCAGTTGGTTAAGCATTTGCCTTTGGCTCAGGTCATGATCTCGGGGTCCTGGGATGGAGCCCCACATCGGGCTCCCTGCTCAGCTGGGAGCCTGCTTCTCCTTCTCCCTCTGCCAGCCACTCCCCCTGCTTGTGCTCTCTCCCTCTCTCTCTGTCAAATAAATAAATAAAATCTCAAAAATAAACGCAGACATTTATTCTTTCACAATTCTGGAGGCTAGAATTCTGAAATCAAGAAATTGGTAGGGCTACACTCCCTCTGAAGGCTCTACGAAAGAATTTTTCCTTGCCTCTTCTAGCTTCTGGTGGTTGCCAGAAATCCTCAGCATTCCTTAGCTTATAGATATATCACTCTAATCTCTGCCTCTGTTGTCTTACGGGCTTCTCCCTGTGTGTCTCTGTGTCTTTTTTTTTTTTTTATTCTTTTAAGATTTTATTTATTGGGACGCCTGGGTGGCTCAGTTGGTTAAGCATCTGCCTTCGGCTCAGGTCACGATCTCAGGGTCCTGGGATCAAGTCCCGCATCGGGCTCCCTGCTTGGTGGGGAGCCTGATTCTCCCACTGCCTGCCACTCCCCCTGCTTATGCGCTCTCCCTCTCTAGTAAATAAAATCTTTTTTTTTTAAAGATTTTATTTATTTGTCAGAAAGAGAAAGAGCGTACAAGCAGGGGTTGTGGGGAGGGGCAGAGGGAGAGGGAGAAGCAGGCTTCCCGCTGAGCGAGGAGCCCAATGCAGGGCTCGATCCCAGGACCCTGGGATCATGACCTGAGCCGAAGGCAGACGCTTAACCAACTGAGCCACCCAGGCGCCCCTCTCTGTCTTCTCCTCTTCTTATTAGGACACTAATAATATTGGCTTAAGAGCCCACACTACTCCTAACTAATTATGTCTGCAATCACCCTATTTCCAAACAAGGTCACATTCTGAAGTGCTGGGGGTTAGGACTTCAAAATATTTTTGGGGGGAGCACAATGTAACCCATAGTACCTTCCCATCACTAAGTACCATAATTTAGTCCCAATGAATACCTATCCATCGATAAACTAAAGGAACAAATAATTTTTCATTTAACAGTCAGCTAGTGCATGTCAGGAGACTGGGATGGCATTGGGATTGCCTCTGGACTTTCTGTAATGGTGAACAATTTCCACCCTCTTAAATTCTTCTCAGTCCAGGTGTAAACTGGAAAGCAGCACGCACAAAGCCAGGCCTCCCAAGGATGACCTCAGAAGAGGAAGGATCCACTGAGTCCTTGATGATAGCATCAAGCTTGAGCTCTTTTGGTTCTGGGATCACTACCATGACATGAATAATGCATATCAAGGAATCCTGAAAGTCCAACTCTGCTCTGTGCCCTGTGCAAACACTGAAATGTTACAGAAATTCTTTATGGAGAAATCAATGCCAAGTGACAAATCTATTTCTTCTAGATTAGGTCAGCCATCTTCCCAACTCCAACCAGGCCTTCCTTTGTTCAAGAGGTCACCTTTTATCATCTTTGGCTAGAGTCGCTAATGAGTAACGTAAGGTTTTAAACACAACCTCCTTCGTCCTTCTCCCTATCATCAAGGTAGATGACCTTAGCAACATTTAGCTCCAGTAGCACTGTCTTCCAATATAAATTAACTGCACAAAAGATCGCCCCCTGAAATGAAAAGAAACTCAATTTTGTCAAAAGTTTAAGTCGACAGGACCATAGCCTACTCTCTCTAATGTCTCTGACCCTAGACTAGCAGTGGTTCTCACCCTTGGTTCTCACATAAGGATGTTTAAACACAAATCACTGATCACCACCAGAGCTTATGATTCTGTGGATCTGCGGTCAGGCCCAAGAGTCTGCATTTCTAACAAGTCCCCAGGTGATGCTAATGCTGCTAGTCTGGGGACCTTACTTTGAGAAACACTGTCCTAAGAGCAAAAAGAAAGAAAAGCTTAACTCAAGTGAAGGCTGATTTTAATGTGGACAATTTATAACTGATAGCAAAGTTTGAAATCAATGGTAGAGGTTTTTTATATAATCATTTTAGATGAGAAATAGTATCAGTTTCATTAAAATGTTCATTAATTTATTTGGGGCCAAACAGATCCAAGGGAAAGAAAGGGTCCTATACAGGATTAAGAATACCAAGTGTTGGATTTGTTTAATACAAATACAAAATATTTCTAGAAAGATGTGTATAATATGTAATACATGCATAAATTAATGGCTAGTTTCCTGGTCATCTCTTTTGGGAACAAATAAAGACAGAAACTTCAATCTCTCATTTTGCAGCCTCTAGTCCTACTACCTACAATAACGGCTCCCACCTGATTCCCTAGCATTTACATTGCACACCTGTCACTCCACACGGTATCCTTCCAAGTCACGCCTGCCAACTTTCCAGATGTTTTTTTATATTTTGCTGCTGGTTTCCCAAGATTCCCTATCATTATTCAAATTACTGCAATATACAAACTTTGATGATGTGCTCTGAAAAGAAACATTTTGCTCTTAGGACTGTTTCAAAGAGCCCAGTTTCACAATTCGCATTTCACTGAGCATTTATTTTCAAAACCATCTGATGGATAAACCATCTTCCCAAAGTTATGTTTTAGTTCCTTGCTGCAATCCAAAAATCCTTGAAGATGTATACATGAAAATTCAGGGGTAAAATTATAAAAGCCAATGACCATCTACCTTTATTTTTCTTTAGAGAGTGAGAGAGGGTGGGGAGGGACAGAGGGAGAGGGAGAATCTCAAGCAGGCTCCATGCCCAGTGTGGAGCCTGATGCAGGGCTCAATCTCACAACCCTGAGATCATGACCTGAGCCGAAATCAAGAGTCAGACGCTTAACCAAATTAGCCACCCAGGCACCCCAACCATCTACCTTTAAAATCCTATTTTCACAAAGCTAAATTAGTCAAATATCTCCCAATTTTTCCATGGAGAGCAAAGGCAAAACAACTTTGCCAAGTGAATAGTGGTTGTTGCTGGTTTTTACCCTTCATAGTATCCAACAGAACCAGAACTCTTAGCAAAGCAAACTATAAAATGATAAAGAAGGAAAAATAGTGATAGCCTACATCAAAGTTTCTCAGCTTCAATAAAACAGGACTTCACCAAGAAGTCTCTTCATGTCATACTACCTGCTTTTTTCCCCTGAACATGGATTCTGGATGCTCAAAGCATCACAGCATAACAATAGCCCATAAAAATTACTGTATTGGGGCATAAGTCAAGAGTTTTAGCCCCAGGATCTAATTCAACATAATAATTTCTACATTAATTCAAGAACTGTCCCCTTTGGTTATGGAATGAAGGCTCGAGATCATCGGTCAAAAACTATGACCCAGCACCCCTAGGCTCCAAAACACCATGATTGGTACATGGAAAGATAAGAGAGAGAAGTTGGGAGTCTGTGACCTGATCAGTTTATTTATGAAATGAGCTCTTGACAGCTTACCAAAACACTGGCATAAGCAAAGGAGAACCAATATTGCTACATAAAAAGTGTAGTAATAATAGAGTATTAAACTCAATTAACTAGAATGGGCTATTGAAGCTAATACAGTTTTTTATTCTGGGAACATTAAGCAGAACATTTTTTCTTCTTATTGTTCCAATATTGTTGCTAGCACATAGTTGTAGTGGGTTTTGTGGACTGGCTTGCTCAGTTCTGTTCCAACCCCCATCTGTGCCTTCCTGGATTACAGAGACTTGAAAGCAACAAACTCTATTTTCCAGACTTCCTTACAACTAAAATTGTGGGTGAGATTTAGATTCTACATAACAGATGCATACTCATCCAGTACTTGGATTTGGAACGAAGTTATACAGGAAGAGAGGCCAGGTGTGAGAAATTCATTTTGTAGATGCAGATCATAGCTGTAGTGGCCTGGTTCCAATGCTAGGAGCTGAGGCTGTGGTTTCCTGATTTAGCAGAAGTGGCTTCCCTATCACAGCACAGGCAGTGGCTCCCAAGCCAGCACTTTAGTGGTAGTAGCCCACTCAAAAAGCACCTTTCAGACTGTGGTAGGAGCAACAGTGGTTTTGTGGTTTGTTTTCAAAGTCAATCCTGGTAATGCAGCTCATAGTTTGTTTCTTCAGGCCCCTTCAATGATACTGCCATGTAATACCTCTTAATATTCCCTTTCTGCTTAAGCCAGCTATAATGGATTCTGTCTCTGTAAGTAATCTCCAATAAATACAGTAGGTGTTCACTTCCTTGCCTTCATAAACACCGTATAATAAATGTACTTGATGAATAAATGCCTTAAAATTCCTCAAAATTATTGTTAAGAAAATAAAAAAGAATTTTGTTCAAATGAAATTAATGAATGCTAAATCGCTTTGAGCTTCCAGGAGCGACCTAACTTCATTTGAACAAGAATCTCTTTTCACACCATTATAGCAAATAAAATAGTATAGGCCTACAGGAATAAGGACACCAAGTGAAGAGAATGCTGAAAGCATAACCTATAGTTAAATCAATAAATATGGCTGTGTGTTGGTAGTGGGTTTAATATTTTAATAGTTGCAAAAAAAATATTTCAAGAGTTGCTGGTAGAGACTCCAAGAACTGTCCAAGAAAAGACGATGTCTTGGAATGGAGTGGTGAGAAGAGATGGGAAGTAGAGCAAAGATGGTGACTGTCAGTTTGTATTCTCCCAGAAGCAAACACTGAGAGGACAATTTGAATGCAAGTAGTTTTTTAAGAGATAAAATCTGTAGGGGAGCAAGCAAGTATATTAGTTTTCTATTGCTGTTGTAACAAATTACCACAGATTTGGTGCTTAAAACAATACAAACTTATTATCTTTCACTTCTGGAAGTAAGAAGTCCAAAATCAGTTTAACTGGGCTGAAGTCAAGGGACTAGCAAGGCTGGTTCCTTCTGGAGGCTCCAGGGAGGAATCCATTTTCATTCCTCTTCCAGCCTTCTATTGACTGCCAGTATTTCTTGGCTTCTGGCTTCTTCTTCAATCTTAAAAGTGCATCACCCTATCTCTGCTTCCATTATCACATTGCTTCTGACTCTCACTCTGACTCCTCCAGAATCCCTCTTAATAAAATCTCATGTGACACTACAAGAAAAGAAAATTACAGGCCAGTATTTTTTTTTTTAAGATTTTATTTATTTATTTGACAGAGAGACACAGGACACAGCGAGAGAGAGAGAGAGAACACAAGCAGAGTAAGCGGGAGAGGGAGAAACAGGCTCTCTGTGGAGCAGGGAGCCTGACGTGGGGCTTGATCCCAGGACGCTGGGATCATGACCTGAGCTGAAGGCAGACACTTAACGACTGAGCCACACAGGCGCCCCAGCAGGCCAGTATTTTTGATGAACATAGATGCAAAAATCCTCAACAAAATATTAGGAAACCAAACTCAACAGTATATTAAAAGGATTATACACCATGATCAAGTGGGATTTATTCCAGGGATGCAAGGATAGTTTAACATATACAAATAAATAAATGTGATAAACCACATTAACAAAATGAAGGGGAAAATCATATGATTGTCTCAATAGATGCAGATAAAGCATTTGACAAAATTCAACATCCTTTCTTGACAAAAATTCTCAACAAATTAGATATAGAAGGAATGTACCTCAACATAATAAAGGCCATGTATGACAAGCACACAGCTGATATCATACCCAAT
This sequence comes from Zalophus californianus, assembly GCF_009762305.2. Lineage (NCBI taxonomy): Eukaryota > Metazoa > Chordata > Mammalia > Carnivora > Otariidae > Zalophus > Zalophus californianus. The sequence goes on along the minus strand of NC_045612.1, from coordinate 116,618,060 downwards.
GATGAAAAGCTGAAAGCTTTTCCTCTAAGATCAAAAACAAGATCAAGATACCCACTCTTTTCACATATACTGAACACAGTACTTGAAGTCCTAGCCGGAACCGTTAGGCAACAAAAAAAAAAAATAGAAGGCATCTAAATAGGAAAGGAATAAGTAAAATTGTCTGTTTGCAGATGGCATGAGCTTATATAAAGAAAACCCCATAGACTCCACTGAAAAAGCTGTTAGAATAAACAAATTCAGCAAATTTGCAGGTTACAAAATCAACACTCAAAAATAAATTACATTTCTATACACTAAAAATTAAAAATCAAAAAAGAAATTAAGAAAACAATACACATATAAAATCCACTAGGAATTATTTAAATTGATAAGACAGTTCAATAAACTGGTTGCACAAAAGAAAAGTATATAGAAAGTAATAGTTTTCCTTCCCCAAAGTACACAAAAAGAATAAATCATTGAAAAAGAGATCACACTCACATGAGCAGCAAAAACATAGAATACCCAGTTATTTAATATGTAGAACCCCTATGATAAAAATTATAAAATCTTACTAAAACATATAAAGACAAGCTTAAATATATAGAATTCTGCCATATTACTGGCTTTCATAACAGATTGTTACAAAGATATCAATTCTTCCTAAAATAATTTATACATTTAATGCAATTCCAATCAAAATTCCATTTTTTTTTAATGTGGAGTTACTCTTAGAAAATATATTGTAAGCCCTAAGGAGTGATTGTGGAAGCAGCTGAAAAGTCAGCAGCATTCCTGTTCTCGGGCTATTGAACGCAACGGCCCAGTAGAAGCAGGATCCCATGATTTCCCGGGTTAGTCTTAGAAAGCATATTGTAAGCCCTAAGCGGTGACTGCGGAAGCAGCGGAAGTGGCAGCCGCGCTCTTGTTCTCGGGCTGTTGAACGCAATGGCCCAGTAGGAGCAGGATCCCACGATGCCCAGGGGCAAGACATAAGTTAGGAGCTATGAAAGAATGTAATCCTCAGTCCCCCCCTTTCGGCACCTAGCAATCACTAGCCCAAACAACCCGCTCTCCTCACTTATCCCATGACTTACTCCCTGCGTACCTACACACAGGGGAGAATGTGAGCCTGCTTCAAGATATTTGCCATCGCTTTGTACTCCTTTCCCATGCTTTGAGGCATCTGTCCTTGCTTTTCTGATAAAAAACAAAATAAAAGCTATGTGCAGGATTCAGCTGCTGTTGCTTTCCCTTGCAGAGGCAGCCCTGCATAGCCACTCAGATTGGTGTCTGAGAACTTTATTTCAGTGCGCAACGACATTTAGTTTTAAAATATTTCATCTCAAAGTGTGTCTTGTGATTCCATTTTTCACCCTGACCATCTTTGTTAGGGGATTTCAAGTAAGATGAAAAAACTAAAACTCTGCCCTATGATAGCATCAATGGGATTATGGGATTATCCTGGGCTTCTGAAAAACACAAGTGTTCAAGAATCAGAAAACACAGGGCACCTGGATGGCTCATTCGGTTAATCATTGACTCTTGGTTTCCACACAGGTCCTGATCTCAGGGTCCTGAGATTGAGCCCAGCATCAGGCGCCCCAATCAGCAGGGAGTCTGCTTCCCCTCTCTCTCCCTCTGCCCCTCCTCATACACTCTCCCTCTCTCTCTCTCTCTCTAAAATAAATAATCTTAAAAAAAAGAGAGAGAGAGAGAGAATCAGGGGTGCCTGGGTGGCTCAGTCGTTAAGCATCTGCTTTTGGCTCAGGTCATGATCCCAGCGTCCTGGGATCGAGCCCCTCATCGGGCTCCTTGCTCAGCGGAAAGCCTGCTCCTCCCTCTCCCACTCCCCCTGCTTGTGTTCCCTCTCTCGCTGTGTCTCTCTCTGTCAAATAAATAAATAAAATCTTAAAACAAAAGAGAGAGAGAGAGAGAATCAGAAAACATGTTCATGATGTTCCATCTTGTCCCAGACAAGGCTACTATCCATTTCCTCTTCTATTGAACAGTCACCTGGTGATTACTTCCAACAACTTTTCCCCCCTCTAAACCACTTAAAATTTAGTATTTATGTACATCTGAGTATTTTCCTACTTATCTATTGCTTATGGACATGGTGGATGACTCCAAGATCCAAACATCTAAAATAGTCTAGATTCTTCATATGCTGAATATCATGAGATGCCAAGAGCAGACAAGGAGAAGATGAGTGCAATCATTGTTTGCAACATCAGGCTGATCATCACATATCCCTACAGTGTTCCTCCAACCCCACTATTATGTACTGTGGAAGAGGTTGTCTAATGCTAGGCTGATTTGGAAGATTCTTTTTTTTCTTAATTTTAATTCCAGTGTAGTTAACATACAGCATTATATTAGTTTCAGGTGTACAATATAGTGATTCAACAATTCTATACATTACTCCGTGCTCATCACGGTAAGTGTACCCTTAATCCCCTTCACCTATTTCACCCATCCCCCCACATACCTCCCCTCTGGTAATCATCAATTGGTTTCTATAGTTAAGAGTCTGTTTTTCTGTTTGTCTCTTTTTTAACTTGTTCATTTGTTCTGTTTCTTAAATTCTACATATGAGTGAAATCTTATGGTATTTGTCTTTCTCTGACTGACTTATTTCACTTAGAATTACTCTTTAGCTCCATCCACTTTGTTGCAAATGACAAGATTTCATTCTTTTCTATAGCTGAGTAATATTCCATTATATTCCATTATATATAATATATTGCTGAGTAAGATTCCATTATATATTATAACATACAATATAACTATATGTTATATATAATATTGTTATAGCTGAGTAATATTCCATCATATACTTATTACATTATATAATGTGTGTGTGTATGTATGTATGTATACCACTTCTTTATCGAGTCATCTGTTGATGGACCCTTGGGCTGCTTCCAAAATTTGGCTGGTTATAAATAATGCTGCAAGAAACATAGGGGAGCATTTATCTTTTCAAAATAATGCTATCATATTCTTGGGGTAAATACCCAGTAGTGGAATTACTGGATCTTATAGTTATTCTATTTTTAATTTTTTGAGGAACCTCCATATTGTTTTCCGCAGTGCCTGTACTAGTTAGCATTTCTGCCAACAGTGCACAATGGTTCCTTTTTCTCCACATCCTCACGAACACTTGTTTCTTGTGTTGGTGATTTTAGCCATTCTGACAGGTGTGAGGTGATATATCATTATGGGGTTGATTTGCATTTCCCTGATGAATAGTGATGCTGAGCATCTTTTCATGTGTCTGTTGACCATCCATATCGTCTTTGGAGAAATGCCTGAGCCACCCATGTGCCCCTGGATTCCTCTCTATTTTTTGCATAACTATTACTGGTTTTTGATTTGTGGTTACCATTAGGTTTATATATAACATCTTATGCACATAGCAGTCTATATTAAGTTGATGGTTGCTTAAATTTGAACCCATTCTTTACTCCTCTCCCTCCCAATGTTTTAGGTATATGTTGTCATACTTTATATCCTTTTATTTCATGAATCGCTTGACTGACTTTTATAGATATACTTAATTTTACTGCTTTTGTGCTTCCTACTTTTCTTACCATACTTATGGTCTTTCCTTTACACTCAAAGAGTACCCTTCAACATTTCTTATAGGGCTGGGTTTAGTGGTCATGAATTTGTTTAATTTTTGTTTGTCTAGGAAACTCTTTATCCCTCCTTCTATTCTGAATGATAGCCTTGCTGGACAGTATTCTTGGCTGTAGGTTTTTTTCTTCTTCCAGCACGTTGAATATATCCTGCCACTCTCTTGTGGCTAGCAAAATTTCTGCTGAAAAATAAGCTGATAGCTTTTTCGAGTTTTCCCTGTATGTAACTGTTTTCTTTTCTCTTGCTGCTTTCAAAATTTGCTACCACGACTCTTTGCTATTTTAATTACTATGTGTTTCGTTGTGAACTTCCTTGGGTTGATTTTGTTGGGAGCTCTCTGTGCTTCCTGGATCTGGATTTCTGTTTCCTTCCCCAGGTTCCGTAAGTTTTCAGCTATTATTTCTTCAAATAAGTTTTCTGACCCCTTTTCTCTCTCTACTCCTTCTGGGATCCCTATAATGTGAATGTTATTATGCTTGATGGTGTCACTGAGGTCCCTATGTCTATTTCATTTAAAAAAAATTTTTAAGATTTATTTATTTATTTTGATAGAGAGAGAGAGTGCAAGCGCAGGAGGCTGGGGCAGAGGGAGAGGGAGAGAGAAACCCAAGCAGGCTGAGCACCAAGCACAGACCCCAATGCGGGGCTCAATCTCACGACCCTGAGACCCCAGTGCTGAGCCGAAACCAAGAACTGGACACCTTAACTTACTGCACCACCCAGGCGCCCCCTATTTCATATTTTATTATTTATTTTTCTCTATTCTGTTCAGCTTGATTGCTTTCCATTACTCTGTCCTCCAGGTCATTGATCCATTCATCTGCTTCTTCCAGTCTAATTTGTTCGATGGAACAGTGTATGTTTAATTTTAGTTATTGAGTTCTTATCTCTGATTTGTTCTTTTTAATATTTTCTGTCTTTGTTGAGGGTCTCACCAAGGTCCTCCACTCTTTCCTCAAGTCCACTGAGTATCTTTATGACCATTACTTTAAATTCTCTATGAAGCATATTACTTATCTCGGTTTTGTTTAGCTCTCTTGCTGTGATTTTGTCTTATTCTTTCATTTGGGACATATTCCTCTTTTCCTCATTTTTGTCTAACTCTCTGAGTCTGTTTCTATGTATCAGGGAAGTAAGCTGTATCTCCTGCTCTTGAAAGTAGTGTTATGAAGAAGAGGTCCCGTGGTGCCCTGCAGGGCAATGTCCCCTGTTCACCAGAAACTGGCACTTCAGGGGTGTCTCCTATGTGTGTTGCATGCACCCTTTGTTGTGGCTGAGCCACTTTTGCCTTCAGTTGTCATCTGCAATGGCTCTCTTTGTTGTGGGCAGAGTTTGGCCCCTGTGTTATTAGCAGGCCAGTCTGGGGCTGCCTTGGGCTTGAATTGAGTCAGACCAGGTGTTTTCCAGAGATGTAGTAGCATTGAGCTACCAGGTGCTTTCCTTATGTTGTCCGCAGAGAAGCTTCCTTGGTGGGCAGGGCCTGCAGTCAGACGAGATGTCTGCCCCAGCCCACTGTTGGATCCACACTCATATTGGTGTGTGTGGTTATCTTCCCCTCTCCCTAGGGCAGGAGTCACTTGGGAGTGTTGCTGGCCCCTGTCACATCTGCTTGGACACTGCCAGACTTGTGGCACCACTTTGGATGGACTCCGACCAAGGTCGTATTGGAGGGGCCAAGTCTGCAGGAGAACGTCGGCGGGGAGTGCACAGTGTTAGCAAGATTTGTGTAGGTCTCCTGTGGAAGGGGACCTGGAGCTGTCCGGGACTATAGCCAGCTGGGTTTGAGGGGGCATGTCCACAGGAGAGAGAGGGGGCAGGGCACACTGTTAGCAAGTTAGGTGGAAAGTAATGGTGCTGCACTAGTTCCCGCAGGTGTCTGTGTATCTAGGTTGGAGAGGTGGGGGTTGGGGGAGGGAAATGGCACCCACCAGCTCTTTTGTTCTTGGAGAAGTCTCCCAAAGATCCCTGCCCCGCCAGCACATATGTTAAGATTAGCAAACAAATCTCCCTCCCGTATACCCAGGCATTTTTCAAACTGCTGCTTCTATGCTGTAACTCAGCAGGGCTGTTTACTGTGCTGTTTTTTTAAGGGTGGGGATTCAGTTTCCTCTCACCCTTTTGGCTCTCCCAGAGCCAAGCCTGCTGATTTTTGAAGTTCTAGGTGTTAAGCCCCACTGATTGTAAGAACTCATGAAGTTAAGCCCCTCTCGTTTCCAAAGCCAAATGTTATGGAGATTTGTCTTCCCCCTGTTGGTTCCCCATGCTTGGGGTGATTGGTGTAAGGGTCTATTTCTCAGTTTAGCTCCTAACCGTGTCTCTGCCTTTTCTACCCTCTTCAGTGTGGCCTCTTCTCTACATTTAGCTGTGGAGAGTCTATTCTGCCAGGCTTTGGGTCATTTTCTGGGTTATTTACACTGATGTGGGGGTTATCTAGTTGTAGCCATGGGACAAGGTGAGCATAGGATCTTCCTACTCCATCATCTTCCCCTAAGTTCTTGCTTTAGAGGATTCTTGAGCACTCTATAAGTCTCCATAAAGGACTTACACCCTGGAGATAGGATTAAATTATTATATGGGTTCTATGTAGTCCACTGGTTGCAGGGTTCTAACCTTCCCACATAACTGGTCCTTGGCCTCCTTTAATTACGCCAGGACTCCAATGGGCTACATTCCTGGGAAGGAGGTCCTGGTCCTGGAAATGAAGTCATTCAGGGGTCGTGGGTCCCTCCATCTGGGGCTGTAAGACCCTCAGGGCTTACTCCTAATCTCCATGGTCAAAGCCAGGTTGCTGACGTCTGGCATTCTGGCTAGCAGGAAAAAGGACTGAGCAAGGCAGTTGAAAGCTGCACATTTTCAAATGGCATTGAGGAGAACTTGGTCACATCAACACACCTAATCCCAAGGAGATCTGGGAGTACAGATGCTAGTGCCTAGGAGAAGAGGAGAATGGATTCGAGGGCAACAAACTGTCTTTGGCACTCCTTTTCTTATTTCTGCATGAAGCAGTGCATTGAAGGAGCATAGGCTTAAACATTTGAGAATAAGGGTCAGGATTCTTGCTTCATCACTTGCACACTATATGCCCATTTTCTAAGCACTTCCCCATTGAGAGTATTGGCCTGTCATAATGTCATGCTTTCCTAGATGTGGTGCTGAGTGGGGACTCAAGCTAGATGAAGGAGAATATGCTAACAAAATCGCAGGCATTGGGAAAGGATCTTTACCCAATACAAAAGTCTTTAAAATAAACACCTTTGTGGTAAATGAACCATAAAAGATGTTTTAGAAATTGTCAAATGGCATTTGATTACATGTAACAATTTCAAATTTAGCAAAGTCCTTACCAGGTGTGACTAAGTAACTTTTTCCCTCTTGCTTTTCATATTTCACTGATGTTCAAAACCAATCTCTAGGTGAAGGGCTCCTCAGTTATTACAATCAAGTCCAAAATGGCCTCCTAAATTCATTTTTCTCTGGCTTTGTGTTGTTCATTTATCATATGCTTTGACATTGTTAAACCCAAGGCCAACTTACAGTCCCTCTTTTACTGAAAATGAATCACATTTATTTCAAACTAAGACACCTTGGGGGAAAAGGAGAGAACAAAGTATCCGATTTACTTAAGTACAGAACCAAGAAATGCAATTTCCCTCCTCAGTTTTTGTCAGCCCTTTCCCAAGGCCACAATATATTCCTCAAAATAAACACAATTGACTAAGATGTACTGTAACTTAAGAAAAGGAGACATTGTTCAAAAATATAGTCTTTTGACTAAAAAAAAAATCTAATCATCTCATTACTGTCAGAGTTCAGAATAATGCAAACAACTGCATTTCACATGAAGATTAGTCTCAATGGAACCTGGGATTAATGCTAAAATGGGGGAGTGACTGAAAAAAATAGTCCAGGGCGTGCCTGGGTGGCTCAGTTGGTTAAGCGACTGCCTTCGGCTCAGGTCATGATCCTGGAGTCCTGGGATCGAGCCCTGCATCAGGCTCCCTGCTCAGCAGGGAGTCTGCTTCTCCCTCTGACCCTCCCCCCTCTCATGCTCTATCTCATTCTCTCTCTCAAATAAATAAATAAAATCTTAAAAAAAAAAAGTAGTCCTTCCTTAGGTAGCTAAGTTTCTGAGCTGCTGATTACATATCTACATTGGATAACTCCTTAAACTGGATAAAACCTCATGAATAATGAGGCTTCTTTGTGGCTGCTTTTCTATAAACCACACAGCACTTCTGTTTACTTCTACTGAAGAATGAGATGAATATAAGTTGAAGACTGTAGTAAATAAAGTGTCTGTGAACAGATACTTCTAAGGGATAAATCATTTCCCCAAAAATCAGATTGCTTTTTGAATTGGAAGGAAAGTATAATATATGCTGACAAAGCCACCAAAGATAACTGATCCAGATCTCAGAAAGATATAACCTTTGATAACTTTTGGCACGGTTATTTATTTAATAAATTAAATTAAGCAATTTAAAAATCAATGCTAACATCCATACATGGAAATTATCATGGCTGGAGTTTGAGATGCAGTATTTTAAAGGCAATGGTATCAAACTGTCATAGTAACTAAGACAGGAATTCCTGGTGTTCATTTAGGCAAGATGAACAATCAGGTAAAATCTATTCTAAACAATAAGATTCTTTTATGGAAAATACTGGTTTGTCACTTGGACCACCTACATAATTTGTGGGGCTAAATGCAAATGAAAATGTGTGGCCCCTTGTTCAAAAATTAAGAATTTTAAGACAGAGACAGTAAAGGATCAAAGCAAGCATAAAGCCCTGCTAAGCACAGGGCCCTGTGCAGGCTGCAACCTCATGAGACAGGCTCTGCTTCTCACCACTAAAGTCAACTATTTCCTTGGAAATGGGTTGGAGCCTCAGGGTTGAAAGCCAGCCCTGTATATCTTCTGAGTTAATAAATCAAAGTTCAAACATGTTTCAGAAGGGCTTTGGTGCATAGTAAGATAACCTGGAGAAGCCAATGTTTTGGTTAAGGACGTCTGGAAACCCACTGATAATAATTCAGCCAAATAGAAATGTATTTATTTCAGGCGTCAAGAATTCTGGAAATAGGTAGCCAAGGATGGTTCAGCAGCTCATAAATGGCAGAAGAAACTAAGCTCCTTCTGTTTCTCTCATCCTTAGCAATAGGGCTGACACCCCTAAGCATCATAGGTGTTCTAAGCAGGAGGGAAGAAGAAGAAGTGGCAGCACAGCAGGTTCTGTTTTTGTCTCATTAGCCAGGACTAAGTCCTATGTCCAACATTAGTTAGTTAAGAGGTTGAAGATACGACTTTGCAGCCTCCATAGTAAGACTATAAGCTAAGAGAAGGTTGGAATAGGTGATGAATAACTTAGAATACACAGGTTAGAATAGAAATAGGCTGGAATAACTATTGACTATATAACTATACACACACACACACACACACACACACACACACACACACACACACAATGGAATACTACTCAGCCATCAAAAAAAAGAAATCTTGTCATTTGCAACGATGTGGATGGAACTAGAAGGCATTATGCTAAGCGAAGTAAGTCAGTCAGAAAAGAATTATCATACGATCTCACTCATTTGTGGAATTTAAGAAACAAAACAGAGGATCATAGGGGAGAGGAGGGAAAAATAAAGACAAAATCACAGAGGGAGACAAACCATAAGAGACTCTTAATCATAGGAAAAAAACTGAGGGTTTCTGGAAGGGAGGGGGGGATGGGGTAACTGGGTGATGGACATTAAGGAGGGCACATGATGTAATGAGCACTGGGTATTATCTAAGACTGATGAATCACTTAATTCTACCTCTGAAACTAATAATACACTATATGTTAATTAACTGAATAAAAAAAAAAAAAGGAACCTCAGCTCTCCATAACTGTGGAAGGAGCCTGTGTCAGGGGGAAAGCAATATAGAAGCCTCCTGACCAGAATGTTCAGGTGAACTTGCCACTACATACCTCTCTGCAACCAACCATACATCCTCCCTGTGTTGTGGCTATTTGTACATAAGTACACAGAGGTGGAACGAAGGGATGCTGGAGTCTGAAACCATCATGGTCCTGCTCATTGCTTTCCCACTCGCTAGCTGTGTGGCTGTCCTATTTACCCTTATATTTACACCATCCAGTATAGTGCATGTCACTTAAAGCAAGAGCTCAAGGAAAAGCCACTGAACAAGTGAGAACCCTCTCTGAGCCTCAGTTCTCCCAGCTATAAATTTTAAGATTTTATTTATTTATATGACAGAGAGAGATAGCATGCACACACATGCAAGGGGAGTGGCAGGCAGAGGGAGAAGGAGAAGCAGGCTCCCCGCTAAGCACAGAGCCCAACACAGAGCTCCTTCCTGGACTCCAGGATCATGACCTGAGCCGAAGGCAGAAGCTTAACCAACTGAGCCACAAAGGCGCCCCTCTCCCAGCCATAAACTGGGAGCGTAACTGGCTCACTATATCAAAATGTTTCAAGCCAAAAACACATAAACATTGCCTAGCACGGTCTTTAACCCAATATTGCTGCTCCATAAATGTTAGTTTCTTTCTTTTCTCAACAACTGGTATTTTCAATGAATAAAAAATGGCCCTTGAATATGACCTATTTCATATACTCAGATTAAACCACTGAGTAGCTGTATTCAATTAGATTTGAACACTTGTTTTAAAAACATAAATATATGAGCCAAAAAGGAATCCATTTCAACTTTAACTGAAGATAATTGAAATATATATTTCTAGGGGCTCCTGGGTGGCTCAGTCGTTAAGCGTCCGCCTTCGGCTCAGGTCATGATCCCAGGGTCCAGGGATCGAGCCCCACATCTGGCTCCCTGCTCAGCAGGCAACCCTGCTTCTCCCTCTGCCACTCTCCCTGCTTGTGTTCCCTCTCTCGCTGTCTCTGTCAAATAAATAAATAAAATCTTAAAAAATATATATATATATATATTTCTATAAAGAGGCCAGACCAAAAATATCTTTTCTTTGTTCCTCCCCCCTTCATTATTCCAAGAGGTGTCAAATTACTGACATAAACCCAGAAATGGTTTTGATGAGCTTTAGAGGAATAGGAACTAAAGGACACTATTAAAATAAAGCAAATGCTCACTATTATTTTTAGCACTAAAACTAGAATGGATAAAACTGAAAACTGCTTATTTCTGCAAGCTGTTAAGTACTGGTCATTCTGAAAACAAATTTATACTTACTTTAAGATACACTTAGAAAATACTATCACTGTAATAAGCTGAAATTCAGTGTGGGCTCCTTTCCCAATAAGACCCAAGTACAGCAAGCAATTTTCTACCAATCAGTATTTCTGTACAAACACAGGCATGTGAAAAAATAGCTTGGGAACCTGGTTTGCTCCACAATAAAAAATAAAAGCTGCTCTTTTCATTTAAAAATCTTCCAATTACTTTTGCTTCATTCCCTTCTTACAGATGGTTTCTTTTCTTTTTTCTTGATCGTTGAGCATCTCACTGATGGAAGAGGAAACCAACTGCATAATTCTGATGGTACATCTATACCCTGTCAATGACACAGCTATCATAATTTTCTATTTGTGGGGTTTAGCTACATTAGGCAAGAATTCTGTGGTTTTTATCCTCTCTAACGTATACTGACAGGAACTAAGCCATAGCAAAGTATCTGTGTATTTTGTTTGTGTGTTTGTGTCAATGTGTCTGTGTGGGTGTGCACAAAACACAGAGGAAGCTATAGCTTAAGTGATGATTGTTTTTAACAAAAATTTTTCTTTATTGTTAGTTCTAGCTTTTAAAACATATCTAAAAATAAAAATAAGAATGTGACATGGGCCACAGGTTGATAATCAGAAAAACTGGGCTTACAGATGTCATTTCACTGCTAACTGGTTCTAGGACTATAGCAGCTAGCCTCTAACATGGCATCCAATGGTCTCTTCCTTCTGGTATGTATGCCCTTGTATAGTCTCCTTTCATATTAAATCAGACTTGATCTGTGTGACCAATAGAATATGGCAGAAGTGATGTGTATCACTTCCAAGCCTAGATCATAAAAGACAGTGTGGCTTCTCTACTTTGCTCCTTTGCTCTTTCTTGGATCACTCACTCTGAAGTGGCTTAGTTGATATGTTATGAGAACACTCAAACAGCCCTATGGAGACACCTATATGATAAGGAACAAAGGTTTATGACCAACAGTCATTTCAGGGAGCTAGAAAGATCTTCCCACCTCAGTCAAGCCTTCTGATGACTGCAGTCTGGGCTGACATCTTGACTGTAACAACCTCATGAGAGATCCTGAGCCAGAACCAGCACCTAAGTAGTGCCCAAATCCCTGACCCACGGAAACTATGGCATAATAAATATTTATTTTCTTAAACAACTAAATTTTGGGGTAACATTGCTTAGTAATAAATAACTAATATAATGACCCAGTAGGAAGAGTCATTCTGTGCTTCCATTTCTCAGGTTATTTTTATTCAGTCAGCAAATATTTACTGTCTAATATGTCAGGCATTATTAAGATGAAAGAGTTGGACAAAATGCTCCTTCCAGAAATAACATTTGATTTTCATGGACAATCACAGAATCTGTCAGACTATTCTTCCAATAGAATCTGCAGTTTGTGTGGTGCCTGGGTGGCTCAGTTGGTTGAGTGTCTGCCTTCGGCTCAGGTCATGATTCCAGGGTCCTGGGATTGAGCCCCGCGTCGGGCTCCCTGCCTGGTGGGGAGCCTGATTTTCCCTCTGCCTCCTGCTCTCTCTCTGACAAAAAAAAAAAAAAAAGAATCTGCAGTTTGCTAGATCAAATACTCACTTTGAGAAAAAGTCCAAATACTACCTGAAACAAATACTATTAATTGGCTGACCCAATAATCATTCCCTTATCCCTTGCTGCTCTCAAACTTAAATACTGGAAACTCTGCTAATTGGCTTTTCCAGCTTCCCTTGCCACCAGTAATGGCCACCAGTAATGGCCATGTAATATAATGCTGACCAATAAGACAGAAATAAAAACTTGTTTAAAGGGTTTCCAGGAAAGATTTTGCTTTCTTGATAAAACAGGCAAATATGGCTAGCACCACTCTTTCTTCCTTCCTTCTGCCTTGGATTCTGCCCAATGCCTGGAGCTGTAGCACCCATCTTTGTAGCCAGTGAAAGGCCTAGAGAATTAAGAGATATTGGCCTTGAAATGTGTGAGCTGCCAAGCCAATGCCAGGAGCTTCCTGCCTCCAGAGATGTAAAACTCTCTATTTATGTCATAAAAGTTGCACTTTCTATTACTTAGAGCCAAATTTAGTCTTAATCAACACAATACCATAGAAAGTGATTGGTTTCAAAAGAAATAATAAGGAAGAGTTTTCCCCCTATAGATCTCCTTTGTTTTAAATTCCATGAGTTCTTGAAATATATTTTTGCTAACATCAGCACCACCACCAATAAAAAACCTCTCTCCTGCCCTCCTAAACAATAGGTAATAATGTATTAATAATATTTAACATTTCTTGAGTGGTCACCATGAAAAAAGCACTTGTTATAAGTGTTCTTGAAGTATGAATTCATTTAATCTTCACAGTAACTCCCTGAGGTCAATACTATTATGTTCTACATTTTGCAGATGAGAAAATTGAGGCCAGAGATTAAGGAAACTCACAAGTTTTCATAGCTAATTAAATAATAAAGCTGAAACTTAAGCCAAGATCATTTAATTTCTGTCTTCACCATTTTGTTTCTTTATCTGACATTATCAGATAAAGCAATAAACACAAGACAAGATGACAACCATGCAACCCCAATGCACAGGATCTTCCACATTCTGAATTTTTTAAGCTCCTTGAATATTTTCTTTTCTGTAACTTTAAATTATACATATAGCCAGTAGATGGAGAAGAGCTAGGCTGAGCACTAGAATGAGATGTGAGACCAAAAAAATTAAAAAATAAAAAAATACCAAATAAATTAAAATTTTTTAAAAAGGACGTGAGATAAGTGAGTTTAGACGAAAGGAAAAATAACATTAACAGGTGTCATCAGCATCATCATCATCATATCTAACATTTTTTGAGTTTCTGCCTTATGTTATGCACTACACTATTAGTTACTATGTCATCTTCATATATAAATTATTTAGGGATGTTTCCCCAAGGGTAAGTTAGGCTTGATTTTCACATGACCACTCAAATCAATGGAGATACAAGCATCTACCATTTAAGAGAAAACCAAAGTCATACTCTGATGAACCCTAGGGAAATGTATCCAAAGCCCTTTAATAGACAGAAGAAAACTTAAATAGCTAAACTTTATTGAACATTTACTCCGTGCCAGACCTGCACTTAATGCTTTACAAACATTCTCACCCTTAGTCTTCACACAACTCTAAAAAGTAAGTCCTACCATTAGCCTTCTGTCTCCTCTGTCCCTTTCTCCCAACCACCTGCTGAAGAGATGGTGAGGAGAGGGGATGCAAAGGTTGGAAGTAACTAGATAAAATCTCTCAGGAACCAGCCCCATCCTCTATGTTGCACGCATATAAATTGACTGAACTCTTGGGTTAAAGACAAAGGGCAAAAGACAGCAATAGCAGTAGTCAGAATAACATCACTTGTACTGGTTCCTCAGGCCTTAATTCCCATGGGGTACTACAGTGAACCCCCAAGATGCCTGAATATGCAGGGAGGAACTCCAAGCCTTGGAAATGCCAAACTTTGATAAGGAGGCTGCTACTAAACCTGCCCTGGAGAGAGACATTATCATTACTATCCCCGAAAGCAGGCAAATCAGCCCTCTGCTTTGGAGGGAGATGTTCTTTCTATCTTCTAAGGCCTTTCATTGTATAAACAGCCTTGAAAAAGACTGGAATGCAAATCTGATGATGTTTTTGCTCAGGAGATGTGCAGAAATGCAAGACATGCATGGAGAATTCTTTCCCAACAAACAAATGATCCAAAAAGGTTTTCTTAGGATCATTCCAGCTTTCCTAAGTAAGCATAAATGTAGGAACTGAAATTAGAATTGTACACACTTTTAAACTTCTATTTACTTAATCATTGGGAAAGCAATCATAGAATGTCCATAGACTATAATATCAAAAATGATTCACCTATTTTGAAGAAAATGAAGTGCAAAAAAATAGAAGTATTGAGTGCCCTTCAGGACCTGACACATTGATAGGTTTTTTTTTTTTCCCACAGAACTCACTTGTATCCCCCACAATCTATATTTAGTCACAGACATCTTATCACTGTGCTCTGGAACATTCAGTTATTAAACTGATCAAGTGTGCTGAGAAGAATAATGTTATTAATGATAGTGATGATGAAGTTTATGAATACATAAATGTGTCAATACTTTATGAATGACTACTAAGAGCTACTAAAAGAGCATCACAGACAAGGTACAAGTGGTTTAGTTCAATCATCAGCCTGTTAGAGTAATACCTAGTTAATCTTCTTAGGCTCCTCTTTACATATGAGAAAACCAGGACTCCCGTAGATTAAGTAAACCTCTCAAGATCACATGGCAAGTTTATGGCAAAAACCACATCTGTCTCACTCCAAATGTAACCCCAAAATGTATGAACAGGATTCTTTTGATCACCTGTAGACACTAAAATATTCTTGGAAACCAGGGACTTTCGTTTTTTTTTTAAGATTTTATTTTATTTATTTATTTATTTATTTATTTATTTATTTATTTATTTATTTGACACAGAGAGAGAGAGAGAGAGAGAGAGAGGGAGAGTACAAGCAGGGAGAGAGGCAGGGAGAGGGAGAAGCAGGCTCCCCGCTGAGCAGTGAGCCCAACATGCAACATGGAGCTCGATCGCAGGACCCTGAGATCATGATCTGAGCCAAAGGCAGACGCTTAACCAACTGAGCCACCCAGGTGCCCCGGAAACCAAGGACTTTCAGAGGTTCATAATAAGAGACTTGGATTTGGGATCTGAGCCCATTAAATGATAACACTACATATTTTTTCTAAAATAACCACTCTCCAGCTAAGAACTGCAGACCTAAAAATGCCTTTTCCCAAATGGAATGGGGAAAAAATAAGCTGGTATTTGTAAAAGTTATTCAAATAGCCTCTGGGTTATCATAAAACTATTTTGGTGGTTCCCTGATTGCTATGACATCAATAATTTAGGAATGATACCTGTAGCCCTCAGTCATTTATTTAGTGCCAGCAATATCCCAGCAAAAGAACTCAACAACAATTATTTAAGGCACCTCACATATTTATGAGGAAAAAAAGAACAAAAAGCTAAAAAAAGCACATTAAATTAACAGGAATCTCCATTCTTTGAATTTTTAATGTACCTTTAAACTTAGAGAAAAAATAAAAATATATCATAATTATGTTTGCATCATAAATGTCACAGTATAACAGTCCAATAGCTTGATACAAAATATCTTCCTAACAATGTGTATAAATTGCAAAGTGAGAAAGTCAAACAGGATTACATAAGAATGAAAGAAAGCAGAATTTGCCACCCCAAAATATAACTCTTTGGCATAAAGATTATTTTCACCTGGTTATTTTTTTAAAAACACACATGGAGAAACTCTGAAAACCGAGTAGAAATTACCCTTTTGTGAAAGAAAAAAAAAATCTCCATCTGTAAGGGTTTCTATAGAAACTCTAGTCAATGGGAAAGGCATGAACTTAAATCTGCATAACAACCTTTCCTTTGTTTACTGTGCTTTGCCTAAAAACCTGGCTCTGCCCCGCCCATCATTTTTTGTCTTTAGCTGGAGATGGCACTTAAAGTGATGGTTTGAGCGATTTCAGGGAATTACTCAGTTTTCCTGGGTTTCTCCCATGTATACAGGAGGTATACATATTATTAAACTTCTGTTTGCTTTTCTCCTGTTAATCTGTCTTTTATTACAGGGGGATCTCAGCCAAGAACCTAGAAGGATAGAGGGAAAATTGTATTTCCTCCTCTACAAGAGGATGTAATTGGGAATTACATCCTCCCAGAGATATTAAAAATATTTTTTAAAAACTCAAAATACATTGATCATTTTGACACACTCTTCAATAATATATTTTCAGGGGCACCTGGCTGGCTCAGCTGGAGGAGCATGCAACTCTCACTGGGGGGTGAGGGGGGGCTCGTGAGTTCAAGCCCCACACTGGGTGTAGAGATTACTTAAATAAATAAATATTTTTTCAAAAAGTAATATATTTTCATCATTTTGGAGGTATTCATTATTTTTATTCATTTTCTTCACAATTAACACAGTCCACCTGTACGTGTCTCATACTCATCCAAATAAAGTTAAAGATTATCAGCTTTCAGCATGCTTAAAAATCTATATTGAGTTTGAGACCTAGACTTCTCTCACTGACATTTTTATAAAATAATAAAGACAAAATGTAATAAAACATACAAATAATGACACAAGCACTGCTATGCAAAGATACAGATGCTTCCAAAACTAACTGTTGAACCACAGGTAGTGCCAATATGCAATGGCTTAAAATACTTATTTATCACCTGATGTATGAAAATTTCAATTTGGCTTTAAAAAGACAGTTTAAGGATTTCTAGTGAATATTTATGTGCAGGATATATAAAACTCAAATTTCAAAGGTCAGCACAGCCCAAATGTAAAATAATACTGAACTTCCCAGGTGTGATGGTAGTGTCGTGGAGGAAAAATTATTTTCTACTCTTCAAGGTTCTTCTGACTGGTCGAAATTGACATGAAACATTAACAGGAGAAAAACAAATATAATTCATATGTACAGGAGCTCACAGAAATATGAGTCTCAGAGAAGTGACCAAAGCAGGCAACTTTAATAACTTTTAGACAAATAAACAATAAATTTGTTAGGAATTGACAAGACAAAGAAGTTTGGGCTTAGGGTAGTAAATTAGCAAAGAAGTAACAAGTTTTGTTTATACAGCCTTCTTGACTCTGAATTTCTTATTTCTGGTGACAAGGATGTCTCTTTAACTCCTGATACAGGGAGGTACATTTCACACCGGAAATTTATTTCCTGCTTTCAGGGAGACAAAAGAGGGTCGGAGTGTCCTTTTTGCACTGGCTGTTTTTTAAGTAACTTGAATTCAAAATTATCAATATGCCAAAGTGGCATATCTTGGGGTGGCCTGCCCTGAACACCATAAGCGCACTGATTCTCTATTTCCATTATTCCTGCAGAATGCCCACTGATACATAGAGCATATCAATTGACAGTAGCACTGGAAGCTGAGCAAAGCAATCACTGACTTGCCACTCACCTGGAAATATTCTGGGGGCTATAGAGGAGATGAGCCTGACTGAGAAACAAACCATGTCCCAGTCCTTTGAAACAGGACAGAGTCAGAAAGGAAGCAACTGGGAGTGGGATATAACTGGTCCAGTATCTACCCTTACCTCAAAGAGAATAGGTCCGAGCCACACCTTTTCTGTAGGAAAATCCTTTCCTGAGACACTTAGCGTTGTAGATATTAGAAATTTGGCTCCCCCAAGATTAAAATCTGAGTCAGAAACTGTGACAAGCCTCAGTTAGTCTGTGAACATAACCAGGGGGAGTAGCATCACCTTGACTAGTTCAAGCTAGGTTTCTTTCTTTCAAGGATGAGCTAACAGGAGCAAGAATAAAAGAATTTATCATGAAAGGGTCAATAAAAACATACTTCAATATTAAAAATTGATCATATAGCAGCTATTTTTCAAATGCTCATGTTCCAGGTACTTAGCTTAGCACTTTACGTACTTATCTAATTTAATTTTTCAGTGCCTCCTTGTAAGATAGAAATTGTTCCCATTCTGGAGATGAGGAAACTGAAGTTTGGGAAAGATAGCTAAATCTCCCAAAGTCGTGTGGTTGGTTGGTGGCAAGGCTGAGATTCAAATAGAAATTGAAGTCTGTGCTCCTAATCCCAGCCTCAGACCATCTTCCAGGGAACCATGGATCTGTGCTTCTTAACACTCCTCATCACCACCCCTCCACCCTGTTATACCCACAAATCACCTGGTGGCACTGTTAAAAAGCAGACTCTGATTCAGTAAGTCTGGTGTGCTGTAAGGGAGATGGGGGCCTGAAAATCTACTTTTCTAACAAGCTTTCTGGTGATACTGATGCTGCTGGTGCTCACACCACAGTCTGAGTGTCAAAGATTTAGGAAACATGCTCCTATGAGAAAACAGAAGAAAACTGGTCTCTCAAAAAATATATAAGAAAATGTGAACTTGGGGCGCCTGGGTGGCTCAGTCAGTTAAGCATCTGCCTTTGGCTCAGGTTATGATCTCAGGGTCCTGGGATCGAGCCCCATGTGAGGCTCCCTGCTCAGTGGGGAGCCTGCTTCTCCCTCTCCCTCTGCCACTCCCCCTGCTTGTGCAAGCTCGCTCGCTCTCACTCAATCAAATAAATAAATAACATAAATTTAAAAAAAAAAAGAAAATGTGAACTCTATGAAGTAGGCAATGAAAGGTGAAATGAAGGCACAAAAGGCTGGCATGAAAATAGAATGCACTGAGAAGGCAAAAAGCGCAGGAAACAACTGAAAAGAATCGAAGGAAACTACAGACAAAGGCAGAAGTACCCATGGGAGCTAACAAAAGAATAGAATCTACATTAGAAAACAAACAAATCAAAAATGGGTAAGTCGGGGCACTTGGCTGGCTCAGTCAGTGGAGCATGCAACTCTTGATCTCCATGTTGTGGGTTTGAGCCCCACACTGGGTGTAGAGATTACTTAAAAAAATAAAATCTTAAAATTAGTTTTAAAAAAGGATAAGGCAAAATTGAACTGCACTCCAAATGTAACAAGGGAAAAGAACAAAAGGATGAAAATGATAGAGGAGAAGATTGTAACCATAAAGAAAAAGATGTAAGCTTCTATAAATAGGCATTGCAGAGGGGGAACCAGGACAACTGGAGCAAACCATAAACATGAAGATACAGTAGAAGAAAACATCCCTGTATTTAAGATCTTAAGATATAATATTGGTTCTGAATAACTAAGGGTAAGACACTATTGGTGCCCTGCCCAGTTTCACCTCCACCCACGTCAGAGTCCACCTGCAGCTACAGTGGATGGTTCCTGGAACCCCTGATCGTTCCCTGCATCAAGTATCCATGTCTCTCTGCTACTGAAGAAGCTTGTTCAGCCTGTGCACTTGGCAGCCTAGGTTCAATACCTCCAGATGAAATCAGCCAAAGGAGGACAGAAGTTAGTGGCTAAAAGCCCCAGCTTCCCCTGAGCTGTGTTCTACATGGTCTCCCGCCATCTCCAGCAAGATTGAATCCCAGCTGCCTACAGCTGTAATGCATACATTAACTCACCTTTTCTCCATTTTTCTTTCTTCCTTGTCTCACTTCCCCACTGCCTCACTTATGCATCCAGGGGTGACTTCCCAATTAAATTATCTGTACCCAAGTCCTTGTCTTGGGGTACACTTTTGGGGAAACACAAGCTAAGACATGTCCCAAAGATGTTGGAGAAAAATCCCTAACTATATTCAAAAGGAAAGGAATTCCACATATAATGGTGTGTTGCTTAATCAAGTATTAAGTGGCCTCCATGTTTTTAATTCAGGAACCAGAAGGCAGCACTAATATAGGCAACACAAAAATCTTCCCTCACTCCCATCCCTTCCACCACTTCTTCCTCCTTTGGTCTCTACTGTACATGCTTTATAATATCCAGAATGCTCTAGGGCATGGTCTCTATTCCTGTTTCCCCCTGTTATCTATAAACTCCTCACAAACAGTAACTGTGTCTTATTAGCTTTGCCTCCCAAGCATCTAGCATAGTAGCTTTTGCATAGAAGGCTCTTGTAAATTTGTTAAATAAATGGTGGATCTAGTGGTTGAATCTAGTACTGGCTCTGCCACTGATTAGATGTGTGACTTTGGACAAATCAGTTAACCAGTCTGAGCTGTACTTACCTCCAACTGTAATATGAGAGAACTCGGTATTTGCTGAGGTCAAGTTATTATATGATGCAGATAACCAAAATTTCTTCCCATTCTCCAACCTCTTAAGCCATGTTAATGCAGCATAAAGCTGGCCACGTTAAGGAAACAATCAAACCTTTGTGGACCACATTAAACTATAACTAGAGTATCTCCTAAAATCCTAGCATTTAACAGCCTCTTTTTGGGCCTATGTAAAATTCTGCTGGCGATTATGATATACTCTCATTGCCCAAGGTATTGTCTAAACCTATGCTGTCCAATACAGTAGCCACTAGTCCCATGTGGTTATTGGGTGCTTGAAATGTGCCTAGTCCAAAATGAGAGGTAAAGGAAGTATAAGATACACACCATATTTCAAAAGTTTAATACTAAAAAAATGTAAAATTTCTCCATAATTATATTGATTACATGTTGAAATCATATTTTGAATATATTGGGCTAAACAAAATGTATTATTAAAATTAACTTTACCTATTTCTTTTTACTTTTTTAATGTATGTATGAGAACATTTAATGTGAAAAAAATTTAGTGACTCATTCTATTTCTACTGGGCAGTCCTGGTCTAGAAGCTATGAGGGACAAAGAAATGAGTGTCTTAGTATGTGATCTTTAAAATTATGTTAGTATAGTACTGAGAGAAATGGGGAGGAGAAATAGATCCAAAAGTAACTAATAAGGGCGCCTGGGTGGCTCAGTCATGATCCCGGGGTCCTGGGATCGAGCCCCGCATGCGGGGCTCCCTGCTCAGCGGGAAGACTGCTTCTCCCTCTCTCACTCCCCCTGCTTGTGTTCCCTCTCTCGCTCTCTCTCTCTGTCAAATAAATAAATAAAATCTTTTTAAAAAATAGAAAAAAAACAAAAGTTACCAATAGAAGGCAGAGTGACTGAGACAAAAGAGTAGAGGGACAAAGAGCTACTTGACTGAGGGAGAAGGAGGCATTCTAGAACTGGATTTTATTTTTAGGAGGATTTTTATATGGGAGGGGGGATTCCTACACAGGAACTTACCCTGCTGTGTTTTGTCATCATTTTTCTCACAGAGAAATGTGAGCTATCACAATAGGCTTTTGCTAACAGTTGCAAAGGGACTAGAGAAAACCAACCCAACCCTGGTCTCAAAGATATTATCATCCTCAAAAGGCTCTGAGAACAAGAAAAAAGACTTGTGTTTATTTCCTGCCAGTGGTGTTAAAATCTGTCCAGGGATGGGATGATATAAATTCCTCCAAATAAAGCATAATGGCTTAACTTCCTCATACTCCTTTAAAAAGACAAACTGTTGTTCACAATGCAATCTCTTGAACTGGCTAAATAGTCTTTCAAATAAACATTCTGAGAGATGGGTCTCCCAGGTGCTTATAAATTCCTCCAGTCCCTTAATTAATGTATCAGTATGACTTCATGACAACTGGATAGAAAATGAAAAACATGATGTGTGGCTGGGGTGGTTTCATTAGACACCTACTTTGTAATTCCAGCTTAAGAATGACCATGTGCAATAGCAAGTGAGACCTAAAGGCAGCAAACAGAATTCTACCTTTCACAATCCAATCTCTACCCCCACTTTTCCCTTATTAACAGAATTCTGCTTCTGCTGGAAAAGGCAATATGCCCAGCCAATAACTATAGTCCCCAGCCTCTCTTGCACATGGGATAACCAGACGACCCAAATCAGGCCAGGGAGGTGTAGGTGGAAGTTGTAAAGGGCTTCTAAGAGAGCTGCTGCACCAGACTAGACTCAGATAGGGCACATTCCACCCTTCGTCCTCTGCTCTACCCTTCTTTCTGCCTGCAGTGTGGGCTCAGTGCATGAGGAGAGGCAACTGACTATGACCTGAGCAGCAATCACACTGAGGATGGCTGAGGAAAGAGATGCAGCCTACAACCTTGCTGTCATTATGGAGTCACTGGCCCTAGATTGTTTAACTCTGGATTCTTTGTTATGTGAAAAATATTTTTTTAAAAAGATTTTATTTATTTGACACAAAGAGACACAGCAAGAGAGGGAACACAAGCAGGGGGAGTGGGAGAGGGAGAAGCAGGCTCCCTGCTGAGCAGGGAGTCCAATGTGGGACCCTGGGATCATGACCCGAGCCGAAGGCAGATGCCCAATGACTGAGCCACCCAGGCGCCCCTGTTATGTGAAAAATATTAAATAATTATTTGTTTAAGCCACTGATTTAGACACTTTCAGTAACTGATATATTATAAGTTGGCTGGTTGCTTTGTGTACCCAACCAATGATTACAGCTTGTTTGTTTGGTTGGTTATTTTCACCAAATGTGTTGATGTTTTACTGACCTACCAATCCACCATTAATGGCAGTGACAGTGTTCATCATTACTGTTTAATGGACCATATAACCTAAAAGAATTAAGCACCTAAACTACAAAAAATGTTATAGTGGGTGTGACCTGTGGTTTTTCTAGTCCAGGTTGTCACAGACTGTATTCACTAATACGTATCTCAAGAGCCTAACGACAATAATAAACATGTACTCAGTACTTGGTATTGATCAAGCACTGTTTTCAATGTATTACATGCATTATGCTTTTATCCTTAGATGGACTCCATGAGCTACGCGTCAGGGACCACCAAGAGTTACCTGACTGCACTTTGAGAACTGCTGGCCTAAAATGGTATCATTCACATGTCTGACAACTGGTACTGGCTGATAGTTGGGTCTCTCTCTGTATACGCAGCCCCTAATCTACAAGGAAGCTAGCCTGGCCGTGGTGATCTCAGGGCAACAAGAGAACAAAAGAGGAAGCTGCAAAGGGTCTTGATGCTTTAATCAGAAACCCCACAAGGATGCTTCCACTACTTTCTTTTGGTCAAAACAAGTCACAGGGCTACCACATATTCAAAGGGAGAGGACACAGACTCTACCTCTTATTGGGAAAAGTACAAAGATACAGCCTTTTTTGCAATCTCCTTCAGACAGCTAACCCCTTCCAGAACTGGGTGGTGGTGGTAAGACAAGTATTTCTGCCGCTACCCCAGCTAGTCACATGCTGAGCCATCTAGTAGTACATGGTCCATCATCAGTCTGATAAACACACAAATGAGTTGGGTCACCAAGTTAGTGGTGCTGGTGGAAACATAAGACAATTTAAATTAACACCATGTGAAATAGAAACTGAACCAATAATCCTTCTGTTGTGGCAAATATGGAGTATGTGGAAGAACAGTCTGAATGTTCTTTTTATAGTGTTCTTGTCATTTATAGTACAGGGTAAATCTCAACCATTTATTTTATTATTTGGTAAAGCTATTTTTTATTTTACTTTTTAGTTTAAAGCAATAAACTCTTAGAGCAGTGAGCTCATAAAAAGTGCATGTGTAATGAAAAAAGAAGTACTTAATTCCCTTTCAAGAGAGGTATTAGTGAATGTATAATTTGCACAAAATATTTAACTTTCACCATCTATAATAAGGGTCCTTATGATACCATTTTCTACCCGAAAACCAGAAGACCAAACCTACTAAAGAAGCATACACATCTGCTTCAAAATTAGTCATTTTTAAAAGTCTGAAATGAAGACAACAATTTAACACAAGCAGTTGTCAAAGGTATGAAGACCTAGCACCTATGCATCAAGGCTATGGATTTTGATCAAAAGACTGTTCTTCTTTGCTCATTTTCAATTCCAAATGTTTGGTGCACATAACATTACATCTAATGAGTCAGGTCAATTAGCAGAAAAGGACTTCACTGTTAAATAATGCCAGATTTATACCAATGATGACTTTATTTTGCCATTTATTTCATGACATTAAAGCAAAGCTTGGGCATTCATTGTGCTGAAGGTGAAACATCTGATGTTGTGAATGCTCTTACAAAATTGGTTGTAATGTTCAACATGGAAAATAAAAGTATTTGCTTTTATGTGAAATATATGTACTTTTTATTTCATGGAGGACTGTGACATGGTACAAACAGTGGCATCATTTCATTAAGAAACCTATGAAGAAAATAGGTTCTTAAAACTGGCTTGCTGCATACATTATTCATGATTGTGCTCAAATAAGCAGGAGTATCCCACCAATCAAAACAGAAGCTATGGCTGTCAAAATTTCAAATATGTTTCTATAAATACACAGAGTACCTGAACTACAAAATTTGTGTGACAAAGACCATGCTGAATGCAAAAAACAGTAATAACTATTATGATGGCAAAATACAGTTGCTACCTTCATCCATTAGATTTTATAAATGTTTGAGCCTTTGAGTCTTCCCATGGTATAGGATTTTTGTGAGTGTGCAAAGAGTTCTCAAAATTTTGGTTACATTTTTCCAAAATCTACTGAGTATCTTTAATTAAAGTATTCAACTAATGGAGAACCAAAATTTTTAATAAATTTTAGTGGCTGAAATAAAGCCTACAGACAGAAATCATTAAAACATATCCATACAATGTTAACTAACTGGAATTTAAATAAAAACTTTAAAAAAAATCCATACAAATGCAAGAGAGAAACTAAATAAAATAAATGATGACACCTCAGTTCATGTAAATTACTTAACTTTGAGATTTTGCTATTGTGTTTTGAGATATTTTGTTGTGGGAACACTCTCTGGATGGCACTCTATTATTAATTGGATACATCCATGTATTCTTCATTAAATGAATTCAAACTGATAAAGCTTACAATTTTGCAGCATCTGAATTTGGTGACATTCAAAAGTCATTAAAAAGAGATCAGCTACGTGCAAAAGAATGAAACTGGACCACTTTCTTACAGCATACACAAAAATAAATTCAAAGTGGATTAAGACCTAAATGTGAGACCTGAAACCATAAAAACCCTAGAAGAAATGATGGGCAGTAATCTCTTTGATGTTGGCCTTAGCAACATTTTTGTAAATATGTCTCCTAACACAAAGGAAACAAAAGCAAAAGTAAACTATAAACTATTGGGACTACACCAAAATTAAAAGCTTTTGCACAGTGAAGAAAACCATCAATAAAATGAAAGGACAACCTACTGAATGGGAGAAGATATTTGCAAATGACATATTCAATAAGGGGTTAATCTCCAAAATACATGAAAAACACTTATTCAATTCAACACACACACACACACACACACACACACACACACACACACACAAACAAATAATCTAATTTTAAAATAGGCAGAGGACCTGAATAGACATTTTTCCAAAGAAGACATAGAGATGGCCAATAGACACATGAGATGTTCAACATCACTCATCATTAAGGAAATGCAAATCAACACCACGATAAGATATCACCTCACACTTGTCAGATGGCTAGTATCAAAAAGACAATAATAAGGGCACCTGGCTGGCTCGGTCAGTAAAGCATGTGACTCTTAATCTCGGGGTCATGAGTTCAAGCCCCATGTTGGGCATGCAGCCTACTTTAAAAAAAAGACAATAACAACTGTTGGCAAGAATGGAGAAAAAGGAACTCTCGAATACTATTGGTGGGGATGTAAATTGGTGCAGCCATTGTGGAAAACAGTATGGAAGTTCCTCAGAAACCTAGAAATACCATATAATCCAATTCCACTCCTGGGAATTTACCCAAAGAAAACAAAAATACTAATTAGAAAAGATAATATGCACTCCTATGTTTGTTGCAGCATTATTTTCAATAGCCTAGATATGGAAGCAACCTAAGTGTCCATCAACAGATGAATGGATAAAGAAGATGTGGTACACATATACAATGAAATATTAGTCCAACATAAAAAAGAATGGGATCTTGCCATCTGCAAAAACATGGATGGACCTGGAAGGTATTATGCTAAGTGAAATAAGTCAGACAGTGAAAGACAAATACTATACTATTTCACTCATGTGGAATCTAAAAAATAAAATGAACAAAAACAGCAGAAACAGACTCAGAAAAACAGAGAACAAACTGATGGTTGCCAGAGGGGAGGAGGCTAGGAGGGATGGGTAAAATGGGTGAAGAGGAGTAGGCGGTACAGGCTTCCAGTCATGGAATGCATAAGCCACAGCAATGAAAGGTACAGCCAGGAAATGAAGTCAATGGTTTTGTAGTAATGATGACAGATGGCAGCTACATGCGTCATGAGCATAGCATAACGTACAGAGATGTTGAATCACTACATTGTATACCTGAAACATTGTGTGTTAATTACACTTCAATTTTTAAAAATGGTTAAAACAAGAGAAGCTTTGAAGCTATCACAATAGGGGCAGAAAAGATTTCACTCAGTACAAAAGATCTTTTTTTCCCCTCTTTTTTCTTGACAGCTTCGGGGAGTAGGTTTTGATGTTATATCATTCTTTTGATTATCTTTCTTACACCTTCCCCTATGCTTCATCTTAATGATGCTCAATGAAGATTTCTCACTCCAGAGTACCTTGTACTCAAGACTCCTCTTATAAAAGTTGCTAAGGACATTTGCCCTAGACTAGCACAGTGCCCCTTTCCCAAGTGGTCACACATAGCACGACCCATTCAACCTTATTTGGTTAAAGTCCTGAACCAGAAAAGCCAGACAGAGAAAGCCAATAGCTAGCTATTACATCTCCCCTTCTTTCTCTTCCATCTCCTTGCCCTCATCACCTTTAATAAGTTATCACAGTAGGTAAAAACTAAAACCTTTTGGTCCTTGGATTATATGTAAATGGCAACATGTCTTTCTTCATTAACAGTTTTGAACTTAGTATTTTTTTAATTTTTTTCATTTTAATATCAATATAGTTAACATACAGTATATTAGTCTCAAGTATACAATAGTGATTCAAAAATTCTATACATTACTCAGTGCTCCTCCTGATAAGTGTACTCTTTAATCCCCATCACCTATTTCACCCATCCCCCATCCACCTCCCCTCTCATAATCATCAATTTGTTCTCCATAGTTAAGAGTCTGTTTCTTGGTTTGTGTCTCTTTTTTTTTTCCTTTGCTCATTTCTTTTGTTTCTTAAATTCCACATATGAGTGAAATCATGATATTTGTCTTTCTTTGACTTATTTCACTTAGCATTACACTCTCTAGCTCCATCCATTTTGTTGCAAACAGCAAGATTTCATTCTTTTTTTATGGCTGAATTTTATATATGTATATCACTTCTTCTTTATCCATTCTTCTATCAGTGCACACTCGGGCTGCTTCCATAATTTGGATATTGTAAATAATGCTGCAATAAACATAGGGATGCTTGTATCCCTTTCAATTAGGTTTTTGTGCTTTTGGGGTAAATACCCAGGAGTGCAATTACTGGGTCATAGGGTAGTTCTATTTTTAAAGGAAACTCCATACTCTTTTCCGCAGTGGCCGCACCAGTTTGCATTCCCACAGTGCATGAGTGTTCATATTTCTCCACATCCTCACCAACGCTTGTTTCTTGTGTTGCTGATTTTGGCCATTCTGACAAGTGTGAGGTGATATCTCATTGTGGTTTTGATTTGCATTTTCCTGATGATGAGTGACGTTGAGCATCTTTTCATGTGTCTGTTGGACAGCTGGATGTCTTCTTTGGAGAAACATCTGTTCATGTCTTCTGCTCATTTTTTAAATTGGATTATTTGTTTTTTGGATGTTGAGTGCTGTAACTTCTTTATATATTTTGGATACTAACCCTTTATGGGATATGTTATTTGCAAATACCTTCTCCCATTCAGAAGGTTGTCTTTTAGTTTTGTTGATTGTTTCCTTTGCTGCACAGAAGCTTTTTATTTTGATGTAGTCCCAATACTTTATTTTTGCTTTTTTTTTCCCCCTTGCCTCAGGACACGTATCTAGAAAAATGTTGCCACAGTCAATGTCAGAGAAATTACTGCCTGTCCTCTCTTCTAGGATTTTTATGGTTTCAGGTCTCACATTTAGGTCTTTAAACCATTTTTAGTTTATTTTTGTGTATAGTGTATGAAAATGGTCCAGTTTCATTCTTTTGCATGTAGCTGTCCAGTTTGCCCAACACCATTTGTTAAGGAGACCATCTTTTTCCCATTGTATATTTTTTCCTCTTTTGCTGAAGATTATTTGACCATATAATTATGGCCTTATTTCTGGGTTTTCTATTCTGTTGCACTGATATGTCTATTTTTATGCCAGTACCATACTATTTTTTTAAAGCTTTTTTTTTAAAGATTTATTTATTTATTTATTTGAGAAAGCAAGAATGAGAGAGAGAGAGAGTACATGAGAGGGGGGAGGGCTAGAGGGAGAAGCAGGCTACTCGCTGAGCAAGGAGCCCAATGAGGGCCTCGATCCAGGGACTCCAGGATCATGACCTGAGCCGAAGGCAGTCTCTTAACCAACTGAGCCACCCAGGCACCCCAGTACCATACTATTTTGATTACTACAGCTTTGTAATATAACTTGAAGTCTGGAATTGTGATAATTCCATATTTGTTTTTCTTTTTCAAGATTACTTTGGCTATTCAGGGTCTTTGGTGGTTCCATACAAATTTTAGGATTGTTTGTTCTAGTTTTGTGGAAAATGCTGTTAGTATTTTGATAAGGATTGCATTAAATCTGTAGAGTGCTTTGAGTAGTATAGACATTTTAACAATATTTGTTCTTCCAACCCATGAGCACAGAATGTCTTTCCATTTCTTTCTTTTTAGTTTCTTTCAACAGTGTTTTATAGTTTTCAGAGTATAGGTCTTTCACCTCTTTGCTTAAGTTTATTCCTAAATATTTTATTGTTTTTGGTGCAATTGTAAATGGGATTGTTTTCTTAATTTCACTTTCTGTTGCTTCATCATTAGTGTATAGGAATGCAACAGATTCTGTACATTGATTTTTATATCTCCTGACCTCACTGAATTCATTTATCAGTTCTAGTTGTTTTTTAGAGTCTTTAGGGTTTTCTATATAGTATCATGTCATCTGCAAATAGTGTAAGCTTTACTTCTTCCTTACCAATTTGGATACCTTTTATTTCTTTTTGTGGCCTGATTGCTATAGCTAGAACTTCCAGTACTATGTTGAATAAAAGTGGTAAAAGTGTCTTGTTACTTGTCTTGTTCCTGACCTTAGGGGAAAAGCTCTGTTTTTCACCATTGAGTATGATGTTAGCTGTGGATTTTTCATATAAAGCCTTTATGATATTGAGGTATGTTCCATCTAGACCTACTTTGTTGGCTTTTTTTTTTTTTTATCATGAATGGATGTTGTACTTTGTCAAATTCTTTTTCTGCATCTATTCAAATGATCATATGGTTTCTATCCTTTCTCTTATTGATGTGATGTATCACACTGATTGATTTGTGAATACTGAATCACCCTTGCATCCCAGGGATAAATCTCACTTGACTGTGATGTATGACCTTTTTAATGTATTGTTGGATTCTGTTTGCTAGTATTTTGTTGAGGACTTTTGCATCTATGTTCATCAGATTTATTGGCCTGTAGTTCTGTGTGTGTGTGTGTGTGTGTGTGTGTGTGTGTGTGTGTGTGTGTGGTTTCTTTATCTGGTTTTGGTATCAGGGTGATACTGGCCTCAGAATAAATTGGAAAGTTTTCCTTCCTCTCCTATATTTTGGAAAGGTTGAGAATAGGCATTAACTCTTCTTTAAATGTTTCGTAGAATTTGACGTGAAGCCATCTGGTCCTGGAATTTTGTTTGTTAGGAGTTTTTTGATGACTAATTCAATTTCATTGCTGGTAATCAGTCTGTTCAAGTTTTCTATTTCTTCCTAACTCAGTTTTGGGAGGTTATATGTTTCTAGGAACTTATCCATATCTTCTAGGTTGTCCAATTTACTAGCATATAATTTTTCAAAGATTTTCTTATAATTCTTTATATTTCTGCAGTGTATTGTTATTTCTCCTCTTTCATTTGTGATTTTATTTGAGTTCTCTCTCTCTCTCACTCTCTCTTTTGCATGAGTCTGGCTAGACATTTATACATTTTGTTGATCTTTTCAAAGAACCAGCTCCTGGTTCCACTGATCTATTTTCTTTAGTTTCTGTATCACTTAACTTCTGCTCTAATCTTTATTATTTCCTTCCTTCTGCAGGCTTTAGGCTTCACTTGTTCTTTTTCTAGCTCCTGTAGGTGTAAGTTTAGGTTGTTTGAGATTTTTCTTGCTTCTTGAAGTAGGCCTCTATTGCTTTAAACCTCCCTCTTAGAACAACTTTTGCTGCATCCCTAAGATTTAGGACCATTATACTTTTATTTTCATTTCTTTCCATGTAATTTTTGGGTGTTTTTTTTTTAAGATTTATTCATTTATTTGAGAGAGAGGGAGCAAGGGGAGGGGCAGAGAGAGGGGGAAAGAAGCAGACTCCCCGCTGAATATGGAGCCCAATGTAGGGTTCAATCCCACAACCCTGAGATCATGACCTGAGACAAAATCAAGAGTCGGCCACTTAACCAATTAAGCCACCCAGGCACCCCTGTTTTTTTCTTAAAGATTTTAAAGTAATTTCTACACCCAATGTGGGGCTCAAACCTACAACCCCAAGATCAAGAGTCACATGTTCCACTGATTGAGCCAGCCAGGCACCCCTTTCCATGTAATTTCTGAACTCAAATTTTTTACTTTCAGATTGGTTTATTATTTTTGTTTGTTCTTAAGGCCCCAATTCAATTATTTCCTAGCATGTGGGCAGCTGCTGCATAATATTTTGAAAATGGACTAGCCCAAATCACTACAATGGGAGAAGTCAAGCATGCCTTCATACTTTTGTTGTTTATATTTTTATAATTATAATGATCATTCATGTGTTTCTGTTGCTTCTGTTCTAAAATGTTTCCATTCTCTATGCTATACTTTGGTTAGGGTAATGCTAGGTGCCCTGAAATCTCAGTGGTTTAAACAATCAAAACCAATTGCTCTCTCAAATAAAGTCCAGTCAGCTGGAGGTTGGGGATGTGGGTTGGGTCTCTGTTCCACAAAGTATCCCAGCGACTCAGGCTGACAAAGACTTTGCCACCTTAGAGTAGAGGATCATGTGGGAAGTCATAATGAGTCAAGCCTGAAAGTGAGCCACATAGTTTCAACCTACATTCCACTGGCCAGGGCTCAGTCACACCTAACTATACCTAACTATAAGCTGGGAAATGTAGTCCAGCTATGTGTCTAGGAGGAAAGAAAACAAGTATGGTGTACACCTCACTAGTCTCTGCCACAAACTAATTAGACATAGTCACTGCAGTCATTAGAACCTCAAAATAGGGGCACCTGGGTGCCTCAGTCAGTTAAGCATCTGCCTTTGGCTCAGGTCATGATCCCAGGGTCCTGGGATTGAGTCCTGCATCGGGCTCCCTGTTCAGCAGGGAGTCTGCTTCTCCCTCTCCCTCTGCCCCTCCCCCGTGCTCACGCTCTCTCTCACTTGCTCTCTCTCAAATAAGTAAAATCTTAAAAAAAAAAAAAAAGAACCTCAAAATAGGCTGAATGAAAGCTTTTTGAGGCATAAATCTTAAAGTATAAGCTCACTGCCAAATACACATTGTGAGTGCTTGTTAAATGCTACAAATTGCCATAAATTAGTAGGGGAAATGGGAATTCATTTTAAGAAGAAATAACACAACTTGTTTAAGGGCTGAAGAAGTTTGTCTCTGAAGAAAATGTGTGATTCAAACTGATTCTCCTTTGTCTTACTACTTATGAGAATCTGACTGCCCACACACCCTCACTGTCCATTTGAAAACAATTTGGAAAACTTATGTTCCTATGTCCCAGCCTTGTTGAACCTCTGGAATAAGTTTTACACAGTCAAAAGTTGGTGCTCTTTCAAATTGCTTGTCTACAACTTCATAGCAAAATGGAGCTCTCTAACATAAATCTGCAACTGCTTGCTGCTGCAATGATAATTTCACAAAATCTATTTGTATTTTGAAAATGTCTTGCAATCACTGCCATCAAAGCTATTCCTTCACCATCTTTGACAAAATTTCCATTCTCATTTTACAAGCGAGGCAGCAAATGGAGCTCAAAGGTTCTCATTATTTTGCAGGCCTGAACAGGGCTCCCTCTCCTGTATCTATACCTGTAGATATAGATGTAAATATAGATGATATATAGACATAGATGTAGATATGGATGTAGAATAGACAGAGACATACAGACACAATGATGTACATGATAAAGATATACACATAGATGTAGATATGGATGTGGAATAGACAGACATATAGACACAATGATGCAGATGATAAAGATGTAGACATAGATGTAGATATGGATGTAGAACAGACAGAGACATATAGACACAATGATGTACATGATACAGATACAGACAGAAACAGAGATATGTAGATATAGATATACCTACATCTGTAGTTGTATCATCTTTCTTGCTAATGTATTTGTGAATGTGTATTTTTTTTAACATTTTATTTATTTATTTGACAGAGAGACACACAGCAAGAGAGAGAACACAAGCAGGGGGAGCGAGAGAGGGAGAAGCAGGCTTCCCGCTGAGCAGGGAGCCCGATGCGGGGCTTGACCCCAGGACCCTGGGATCATGACCTGAGCCGAAGGCAGATGCCCAACGACTGAGCCTCCCACGTGCCCCAGTGAACGTGTATTAATCTACATCCTAAGTGATAAAAAAACTGATAGAATCTGTTTTCATGATCTCTGCCCTAATAAATGATAATCATATTGGCAGAGCTTATTTCCAAAAGTTATTTTCATAAAAGCATTTAAATGATGGCAAAGGAAAACCAGATAATCCAAACTGTTTTTTAAAATTAATTTTTTAGCCAAGTTCATTTTACTTGTGTGTTAGCTTATTTGTTTTTCATTGTTTTCATTTCTGTGGTCATTCCTTCAATCATTCATAAATATGACTGATTTCATCTTTTTAGTTAACTTTAAAAATAGCTACATATGCTGGGGTTCTTTGCAGAAGGCACATTTTGAGAAACATCATTAGGGTTCAAGCTCCATGGACACAAAACGACAAGCACAGAGCGCTTGTGACTGGAAGTTGTATTCATGAGTTATACTTGTACATGCTGCAGATATCCAGTTCATTTTTTTTTGCTTTATTGAGGTATAATTGACAAACAAAAACGTATTATATTTAAAGTGATTTGATATACATATACATTCTGAAATGATTACCACAACCAAGTTAATTAACACAGCTTCACCTCACATGGTTACCTTTTTCCCCCATTTTTTTTCTTGAGAGAACACTTAAGATATACTCTCAGCAGATTTTAAGTATACAATATATAACTATTAACTGTAGTCACCATGCTGTACATTAGATTCTCAGAATTTATTCATCTTATAATCAAAAGTGTATACCCTTCGGCCCATTTCCCACATCCCCAGTCCATGGCAACCACCATTCAATTCTCTGTTTCTATGATTTCAAATTTTTTCCTTTCAGATTTCACATTTAAGTGACAGTATTTGTCTTTCTGTGTCTGGTTTGTTTCACTTAGCCTAATGCTCTTTAGTTTCATCCATGTTGTTGCAAATGGCAGGATTTTCTTCTTTTTCATGGCTGAATAATATATCAGTGTGTGTGTGTGTGTGTGTGTGTGTGTGTGTGTGTGTGTGTGTGTGTCGTGTGTGTGTGTATATTTCACTATTTATATTTATATATATACCACAGTTTCTATATCCACTCATCCATCAACGGACACTTAGGTTGTTTCCATAGTTTAGCTATTATGAATAATGCTGCAACGAACATGGGGGCGCAGATATCTCTTCAAAATAGTGATTTCCTTTCCTCTGGATATATACCCAGAAGTGAGACTGCTGGATCATACAGCAGTTCTATTCTTAATTTTTTGAGGAACCTCCATACTGTTTCCATCAGTTTACACTCCTACCATCAGAGCATGAGGGTTCTCTTTTCTCCATATCCTCACCAACATTTATCTCTTGTCTTTTTGATAAATCGACATCCTTGTTTATTCATTGATGTACCCAGTTTTTACTTACCTATTGAACAGATACCATGTGCTGGGTACTGTCTTAGGTGCTGAGAGGACTCTGTGATGGACAAGATGGACAAAATCTCTTCTCTCATGGAACTTCCATTCCAGTGGAGAAGACATATATAGATGGATGGATGGATAGGTAGAGATAGATGGATATATATGTATATATTATATATATTTATTATATTTTATATATTTAGATATACATTTGTTGTAACATGTATACATAACAATTATATATATTATATCACTGGCAAAGCCAATTTTGTGACTTCCTGTTTCAAAAACAGCCCTATGTAAACACTCAACATTCTACCTCTGCCCTTATAACATTTGCACTTTGGGAAAATGCCCACTGCTGGTGAGCAAAAAGGGTGCAGAATTATAAAAAATAAAGAAGTAAAGTCCATTAATAACTGAAATACAAATACAAGTGTTGTACTTTGCCATTTTTAAAATATATTATTTTAGAATTGCATCTCTCCTCCTTCCCCTCCCAGAACAAGGTCCCAGGATCCCAAGTTGTTGCTGTTGAGTTATTTCTTTTCTTTTCATCACATGAACACAGATTTATAGAATTCTAAAGGCCCTGATGGGGCACTTGGCTGGCTCAGTCAGAAGAGCATGTGATTCTTGATGTTGGGGTGATGGGTTTGAGGTCTACATTGGGTGTAAAGATTACTTGAATAAATAAAACTTAATAAGAAATAAATAAATATAAAGACCCTGAGAGATCATCTTCTCTCACATTATTTTATAAATGAGGAGAGTTAGGTTGAGAAAGATGAAGCAATCTGCCCAAGATTACAAAAGTAGCTGGAGGCAGAGTTGGACTAGATTCCAGTTCTAGGTTTATATCCCCAGGAGAGCACAACAGTAAATAACAATGGATTTTATAATACTAATGAGAAAACACTGGCAGACTCAGCTACACAAAAGGTGACTTGAGGTTGTAAACAAGAAAACTGAAAAGTCTATTTACAAGTCCTTTTCTTTTCTTTCTTTCCATGCTTCTTTTAAGGAAGGAGATTTTCCTCACAAAGAAGAAAATGACTTTCTGACATAGTCAGGAAACTGAATCTGAGCTGAAAATTCGGAAAACAAGATACCTGAGGAAAAGAAGCTAAAATCAGTACAGTCCCCCCTAAACACAGGCCAGCAGACATTTTTCTGAATTCTGCCCTCATACTGCTTAAACACTCAACAACTTTCAAGTTAGGTAAGAGGAAGTAAACAGATTTCTAAGCAACACATGAGAAAACTTTACTGAAGATCAAAAAGTACAAATTAAATTATCAGGATATCATTCTTTAAACCTGTAAACACACCAAGAGTGTTTCCAAGAGTAATTCTCAGTGCTTATGAGACTTGGTAAAATGGAAACACTCGTGCATCACTGGCCAGTGGGTGTGTATATCTGTACAATCATTGTGGAAGGCACCTTTTCAGAAAAATAAACCAGGAGCCCTGAAAGGTTCATGCCCCTTTACTCAGAAATACACTTCTGGAATTAGTCCTAAAGAGATAATCAGAGATCCAACTAAAGATTTATATGAAAGGTTACTCATCGCTGTGTTTGTTATTCATGATGGTAATATATATAACAAGACTAAACATCCAACAAAAAAAAAATGAGTAAATAAAGTATGGGATATCTGTCACAAAGATTTTTCAAGGATTGTTAATGATACGGGAAAAAATGTTCACAATATAAAGTCACATCACAGATTCTCAACTGGTGATTATTCTGCCTACCAACAGACATTCAGCAATGTCTGGAAGACATTTTTGGTTGTCACAGCTTGGAGGGGGAGGTGGTACTGGTATCCAGTTGGTAGAGGCCAGGGATGTTGTTAAACGTCCTATAATACACAAGCAACCCTCTCCCCCAACAACAAAGAATTATTCTGCCCAATGTCAGTGTCCCACAGTTGAGAAATTGAGTCAGATGAATAAAACAGGGTACAATACTATGAACACTGATCTCAAGTTTTAAGAGCAAAAATGAGGATATCACTTGATGCTAAAATTATGGGTTATGTTTATTTTCTTTTTACTTTATATTACTAAATATAGTAATATATACTGTGAACATGTATTATTTGTATAGTAAAGTAAAAAAATTTTATTAATCCTTCAAAAGCTCTCTGCAGCTTCTTGCATCAAATCAAACTCCTCACCTCCACCCTCAGGATCACACATAATTTGGGCCTGCCTGACGTATGGAAACCTTATTCTTCCCTACTTTTCACCAAGAACTCTCCACTTCAATTAGACAAATTTCTCCTGTATCCCTGAACACACACTGCTCATTTGCTCATCTCCTTGATTATATGTGACACAGAATAACTGCCTCCCTCACAGGACTGTTGAGAGGATCAAATGAAATAAACTCAACTCTTAACCCATAAATCTCTTTTTCTAGGAAGTCTGTCCTGATTTCTCTCAAGCTGTTTTGGGAAATAGTGAACCCTACAACTTTGCCACCCTAATTAAGAGAAAGGTTGAAGTTGAAGCATAGTTTCCCAAAGTATGTTTCCTGGGACACCAATTCCATGAGACATTATTTCAGTCAAGGCCATGTCAGGAAACAAATAATACATTCAAATAGGGCAATCTGAGGACATTTTAACAATGGGATATTTACAAACATGAGGACAGAGTACAGGGAAGCCACAGAAGATAGTGCAGGTCCTCATGTCTAGTAATAGCGAGGAGCTGGAACCATCCCTAGGCCCCAAGGGGAAAAGAAGATAGAGGATGGGGTGGTTTGCTGAACCCAGAATCAAGAGGAAAAGAATCACAGGGAGAAGACTCCAGAGCTGGGATTTCTGTCCATAGACACAGCCAACTCTAAGTGATCCAGCGGAGTGGGACCCAGGGAATGAATACCCCACCCCACTCTCCCTCCTCACTCTTTTCACCTGTGAATAGGCCTCTCTGGCCAAACCAACCCAGAAGTTAAAGGGTGTATTAGTCAGGGTTTTCCAGAAAAACAGAATCTATACTGGGGGAGGAGAGAGAAACTAATTTTAAGAAATTGGCTCATGCAATTGGGGTGGTTAAATATTGCAACCTTGAGCTAGAACTTCTTTGGGAAACCTCAGATTTTGCCCTTAAGGCCTTCAGCTGATTGGATGAGGCCAATCATTAAGGAGAGTAATCTGCTTTACTTAAAGTATACTGATTATAGATGTTAGTCACAACTAGAAAATACCTTCACAGCAACACCTAGATTGGTGTTTAATTAAATAAGTGGGTAATAATAGTTCAGCCACAGTTGATGCATAAAACTCACCATGACAGAGGTCCAGAAGGACCTGTCGATGTAGTTTATACAGGCTGGCCTCCCTCGTGAACACATAGCAGAACAGAGAAAGGTTCAGGGAGGGTGGACCTGGGGGAGCAAAGAGTAAAAAGAAGCTATCCCGCACAGTTTTAATAGCTATATTGTGGGCAAAAGTATTCTGTGGTAAAATAAATTTGAGAAACACTGAGTCAAACAATGTTAATCCAATTATTTTCCTAGTAAAAGGAGGAGGGGAGGCATTCTGAACAGGAGAGGTGGGATATTCAAAGACTCATGGGTTAATAGGAGGGTATAAATGCGCACTCCAAGTGGGAGGTGTAAATGGGCTTGTGTACCTGAAGTAGGATGTTCAGGCAAGGAGGCCATTAAGTGGAGGTGCTTACAGGCTGAGGACTTTAGCGTATGTAATTAGGAGGTTTAATTTTATTCAAGAGGTAATTCAAAGTTATTCTGGGCTTCTTAGAATGGGAGTGACCTAAACTAAATAAAAGCTGAAGAAAGTATTCATGCTGCTAAGTGTAGGATGCATTAGAATAAAGACAAGAAACTAAGAAGCCAGAAGGGAGGCAGATGATGCACTGTGGAGCTAAGATGGCCACTGATTATTATGGGATTATGGTGGGAGTGAAAAGGAAGCAGGACAGTCAGGAAAGTTTCCAGAGGAAAAAATGCTTAGTGGCAGGCTTGAAGTAGAAAGTAAAAGAGAGATAATTCTAAAGCTGGAAAATAATTACAACGTTATTTCATCATAATGAAAGATCTAGGGGAAATGCCAGGCCTGCTTGTGGAAGCATGAGGGAGGCCACGAATTCCGTTTCAAGGCATCTTCGAGCTCGAATTCTGTTTTGAGGCATCTTCGAGCTGAGCAGACACTGTGAGCACAGCTCACCCCCCCCAGTTGAAAAAATCTATGGACAAGAAGTTATCATTGAAATTAGATGGTGGCAGCCATGTCCAAGGAATACTGCAAGGATCCAATCCCTTTATGAATCTCCTGATAGATAAATGTGTAGATATAGCAACTAGTGGACAACAGGACAATA
The DNA here is from genome assembly GCF_009762305.2 of Zalophus californianus. Taxonomy (NCBI): domain Eukaryota; kingdom Metazoa; phylum Chordata; class Mammalia; order Carnivora; family Otariidae; genus Zalophus; species Zalophus californianus. Next base: position 116,579,276 of record NC_045612.1, on the reverse strand, counting down.
CTGGAATGGTGGTATCATGAGGAAATAGTATCATCATACTACAAGGCTTGGCAGGAGTATAAACAATTTCTGTGTTCACCAGAAAAATCAACTGTTTCTACGTGCCCTTCTCCACAGCACCTATTTTACTAAATGTAAAAATTGGGTTGTGTACATTTTCATATGAAAATTTTTTGTCAGGTATGCTTTTGTAATAGTAAAAAAAAAAAAAAAAAAAAGACCAAGGATACTCATACAGTCCATCCAATTCCAATCAGCAACCAGTTCTTTCATTCCACACAAAAATTAGAAGCTGCTTAATGTGAGAAGTTGAAATGACCCATTGTGCCACTGGAGAGCCACTTACAATAACAGAATAATTGGGAATGAAATTACAGAAGCTTCTTGAGGAAAAAGCTCAGAAAAGAATAAACTTATAATGGGAAATAATCAGTGTAAACTGAAGAAAACCGTGAAAGGATGTGTTAATAGATGCAATAAGACAGTGTCTTTCATTACTGTAATCGATGAGGGGTTCCACACTTCAGGAGGCAAAGAATCAGGAACCATGGAAGAAATGCAATGCATATATTTTTTTCACCAAGTATTAATCTCCCATCCTGGCAACTGAGCCGTTCCCGGAAATACATAAAGCTGTGTCCTATTCTCCATCACAGCTCCCGATGAGGACACAGGTATAAGCCTCACTCTCTCCAACCACCCACCCTGCCACAGTGAACAAGGAAGACCCTGCGAAGAAGGTTCTGACCCAAACCATGGCCCAAAGGAATGGACACTGGTCTTTGAGTTGGATCATTCAGACCCTGGTTCTGCCACTTGACTCTAGCAAACCATTTCACCATTCTTTTATTTTTATTTTTTTAAAGATTTTATTTATTTATTTGAGGGAGAGAATGAGAGAGAGAGAGAGAGCACATGAGAGAGGGGAGGGTCAGAGGGAGAAGCAGACTCCCCACTGAGCAGGGAGCCCAATGTGGGACTCGATCCCGGGACTCCAGGATCATGATCTGAGCCGAAGGCAGTCGCCCAACCAACTGAGCCACCCAGGCGCCCCCATTTCACCTTTCTTAACCTGTTTCTTCACCTTTAGAATGTTGATAACTTAAGTTAGAGTGATAACATGATCAAATGAAATAATGTAAATTTAAAAAGTTTATGGAATGAAAATTATAATCCAATCTATGGTATTAATATTACCCATTGGGGTCCTTTTACTAGGAGCAGTCACTCCAACCTCCATTGGCCCCACGTTGGGTACAAAGGGGCATTTGGAGCTCTAGACTTGGGTGCACTGAGAGCCATGGCAAGGTTCCACCCACAAACGGATTTGCTAGGGTCCCCAGTGAGTGGGAGAAAAGCACCTATGGCCCAGAACTTGGTCTCCTCCCTTAGTGCCATCTGGTTGCCATGGAAACCCCTAGTCATACTTCCAAGGATACATGTGACCTGCCATTTTGAGTGCAAGAGAGACAGAAAAATTGGCTTTAATATAGTCAGAATTAAATACTTCCATTAATTGCTTTTACAGAGTTTTTCTGCCATTTAATAAAGAAGAAAGCAAACTGTAGTAATTTTCCCAAAATGTCAGTGAATGAGAAAACATAGGTAATTTCTCCTCTCTCAGAATGGCTTGATCTTGCTTGATAAAATACCATCTCTCCTGAGTAAGAACTTACTGTTTTCCCAGAGGATGTGGCAGAAAATTCAGAAATGCCAACTGAAATGACAGTTCACTTTACAGAGGGCCTGAGAATAAAAAGGAATCATTACCGGGGTCCTCCTGCCAAATCAGTCATTAAAGATCAGGAGGGATCTAAGACCCAGAAGTTACCGATGAAACTGAAGTAGCGTGTTCAGCAAACCATGTTAGCAATTCCAAGGGTTCTATGAAACTGAGAATGTACGCTTCAAAGACAGTGAATGTGTTAACAACACAATGATAGCTCATATTTACTGAGCACTTACAATGTTGGCTACACACCACACTAAGCTCTTTCCTTGCATCAGCTTACTGAATCCTCACAAAAATCTTGTAAAGTTAAGTGCCACCACTGCTTCCATTCTACAAAGGAGGAACCAGAGGTTTAGGGAGTTAAGTAAATAGCATAAGCCCATAAAGAGATTAAGGAACAAAGCCACCATACTGGTATGTGTAGGTATAATGAGAATCCCAAGGTCCAAGCTCCATGTGCATAAATTCAGGTTGAATACCATCAGTATCTCAAAATTCTTCCATTTAACCCTTTCTACACACACAGACCCTCCAAAAATTCCTCCCACCCCCAAGTATTCCTGAAGGTCTTAAAGGATGCCTCTCCTGTGCCCATCCATGGACCAGCTTGTCAGCCATAGTCAGTACCTGGCATCTTCATGGTCCTTTCTCTTCCAGTTCACGCCATCAATGCCCTTGCTAATGCAGCCACTAGGGGAAGCCCCAGTGCTCACACAGCTGATGGACATCTTGGACCATCCTTGATCATGTGTCCCTGTGGTCCCAGAATTGCCAATTTTGAAAATGCCAGAGCAGTCTTGGGCGCCATGGAGATGTAGCAACTGTGGCTCGCAACCTTTCACAGCGATGCCCATTGTCACCTGGATCCTGAAGCTGCTCATCCAATGTCTGTTTCTTCCGTTCCTCATGAGAGTTCAAAATCTGGTCTTCCTTTCCTAGGTTTTCCCAGGGCCCATCCCTTTGCCTCAGGCACAAAAGCAAATAACAGGGCATACTATCAAAGTCAATTTATGCTAGGGTGTTTTGCAGAACACCTTTCATAATTCAAACTCCTATAATTCAAGAATAACTTTTTCATAAGATTGCCAAAGAACACTATCATGTAGTTGTGTTTATCAGCTACCATAGCAATAGCATAAATAGTTTCCAATTCACTCAGTCCACCAGCTTTAAACATATGTGATTATTGATTTTTGGAGGAGGTTGACACTATTTCAACTTTTGTTCCAGAAATGAGACTTTGTAAGCATATTTGTATCATATTATTTCATATTTATATAATCCAAATTCATATAAGGCTATGTTAATATATGGACACTTCAGCCCTTCCCAACCCCCCCGCCCCATTCCCAAAGAAGAAGAAATCTTCCCTTGAGAGTTAAATGCCAAGTCTTTCCTCTAGTGTGTGGAATGTGGATAATGAAATGATTCTCAGAGAAATAAAAACAGATTACCCACCCCAGAGGCCCAAATGTAGCACAGAGGGGCAGATGCAGAGACTGCCCCTTTGAGGAAGGTTTCACCGTGCATGAACAACACAGGGATAGAAAAGAGGAAGTGAATGAGGGACTATCACAGTGGTGAAAGGAGAGTCTGGTGGAGGACAAAATTGGGATTTTTGTGCTATTTACTAGAGCAGGGACGCATAGTCAAGAGACAGAAAAGCCATTCATTTTGGTTTCAGGGAAGAGTTTTCAAAGACTAAAGACAAAATAGGAAAAGAACATTTTATATTTTTATAAGCCGCTTCCAGAAACAGAGTTCTTAGGAATGCTGTGGCAGAGCATACTAGAAAGACTGAGAACAATAAAGATGTCTAAAGAAGATGCTTTTTAAGCTTTGTTGGCACTAAGAATGTACTCTCCTGTTGGCATTTTTTTTTTCCCAAGAGACTGAGTACAGATGAATTACTGTCAATTATGCTTTTCTGCCACAATGCTATTTTTTTAAAAGCAACACTGCTCAGAGACTGGGCCATAATGGAGTCCCAGTTGTATTCAGGTTAATATAAAGTTATAAAGAACTCCCTCTCTTTTCAGGAAAAAACAATGGCCTTCAGGCATTATCACACGTATAAATAGATACCAGGTAAGTTCACCAACCTCTGAATCTTAGTTTGATCTTAACTGGAACATATGCCCCAAACGCAGAGTGCTATCTAGAATCAGAGCTATCCTCTTTCACGCCAGTGGGTGTGTTTAAAATACTTAAACCCATTCAAATACTCTGGATTTTCCCCAGCAAATGCTGGCAAGAGATTTGTGCTTTCTGGGTAGTTTTAGATATGTATATCTTCATATCCTTTTTTCTTTTATTCTCCTCTTTAGGTTACAGTCAAATTGTACAGATCTTAATCCACTCTACTGATAAATCCATCCCATCCTTTCCATTTAAAATGGGACAAAAATGGGGCACCTGGGTGGCAAAGTCAGTCCAACTCTTGGTTTCAGCTCAGGCCAGGATCTCAGGGTCTTGGGATCGAGTTCTGCATCAGGCTCCACACTCAGCACAGAGTCGGCTTGAGATGCTCTCTCTCCCTCTCCCTCTGTCCCTCTCCCCCGAACTGTGCTGTCTCCCTCTCTCTCTCTGTCTCTCAAATTTTATTTATTTATTTGACACAGAGAGAGAGACAGCACAAGCAGGCAGAGTGGCGGGCAGAGGCAGAGGGAGAAGCAGGCTCCCTGCTCCACAGGGCAGGGAGCCCAACATGGAGCTCGATCCCAGGACCCTGGGATCTTGACCTGAGCCAAAGGCAGACGCTTAACCAACTGAGCCACCCAGGCGCCCCTCAAATAAATAAATCTTTTAAAAAATAAATAAAATAGAATAGGATAAAAATTATCTCATACTTTTAATGATTCATCTCATACTCACTACTGACTAAAAATCATCTCATATTGACTACTCCTATAAGTTAACTATGCTGTGTAACCAAACACCCCAGAACCCAATGGTTTAAAACAACTGCCACTTATTTAGCTCACAATCTGGGGAATTGGTTGGTTGTTCTGACTGGGGCTAGTTCAGTCAATTCCTGCTGGACTTTTGCATGCATCTGGAGTCAGCTGGCAGACAGCTGGTGGCTTGATGATCTAAGGTGGTCTCACTCATATGTTTGGCAGGCGGCAGGCTAGAATGACATGCCTTTCATCATCCAGCAAGACTGCCTGGGTTCCTTCGCATAGTGGGTCACAGGGTCCCAAGATAAACAAAAGCAGAAGCCACAAGACCTCCTCATCCATAGGTTTAGAACTCACTTGGTGTCACTTCTACCACTCTCCATTTGTCAAAGCAAATCCCAAGGCCAGCCTCGATTTTAAGGATAGGGAAACAGACTCCATCTGCTGATGGGAGAAGCTGAAAAGTATTGAGGCCATTTTTTGCAATCTGTTCTACTATGAACATATATGAATTCACTGCCCCCTAACCCAGAGAAAGACAGTCATAACTGAAAATTCATGCCCTCCTCCTGCCATTTACTAGAGAGGAACTTAGGCAACAACCATTTACTTGCTGGTCCTGAACTGGGAGCGGTATTTTGGAAAAGCTCATATCAAGACTACTAATAGATAACCACTTATATGGTATGTGTGTTTGGTAGTAAAAGCCCTGCCTATCTGCTAGGTCCCATTAGAGCCATCAGTATTGCTGCATTGCCTCCAGGGAGAATGTCCCCTTTTATATATTTTCATTAGCTAGCTAATCAAGTGGAAAGACTGGCCCTTAGAACAGGACTCTGCCATAACAGAGTAGGACATGATACATACAGATGAGACATATCAAGAAAGCTGAATCCAGAGATTGGAGACAGAGATAGCCGTGGTCCCCTAGTAAAGAATGGGAGTGGGGTTGAGAGGGAATGGGGCCTTCACTGGTTACAGAGCAATAGAATGTCCTGGAAATATGAGCAGGCAGCCACAAACAGATATTAGGCATATGAAATGGTGATGGAAAATTTTAATCACCTTGCAACTTTTGTCTAGCCCCTTTCTCCCTAGCCTACCCTCTCCTTTCCCACATCCTCCATTCTCACACTCCAACTGATGGATCCCCATTTGCAATTTTCTAACTGATGTCTGCTTTATCTTAATATCTTGACACTGCCTCCTACAGCGACCAATTCATATAAGTAGTGAGCAAGAATGGATGACAATATCCAGACCCTCAAAACTGGTGGGTCAACTGATTCACTTTTTCCTCAAGTTTTCCCTATGTCAGAGTGATCTGGTAATGCAGATCACGATCATTCCCACCTTCACCAATTCTTCTATAATTAAATTCCTATAAAGTGGCATTCAACAAAAAGTTGTTGGATGGAAGGATGGATGAATAAATGAATACCAAGAGCAGGAAGAAATTCTGAGGAGCAAATACAGCAGCAGTCAGAAAAAGCCTGGGGATGGATGGGAAGGTTGTCAAGAGGCTTTCACTGAAGAAAAGGAGTGCAGAGGATGAAAACACTCCACCCCTGCTGCTCTGTAGCAGCAGACTCACACGATAGCAAATCTGGTACTTTTATCCCCACAATGTCTCCAGAAAGATCTGGCCTGATGTTCCTGGTTATTTTGGTTTTTAACTGTGACTAAGCTAGGTAACGTTTTGAAACAGAAGCTTCTTTTAAATAATATTTTGCATAGCCTTTTGACTATTCAGTGAGTTCTCTCCAAAATTTATCTCTCATTTCCACATTTATGTCATCCACAACCTCAACATTTTTATTCTGCAATATAATAATATCATGTAACTGACAGACATCTGTAGCTTGTGGTTTTTAGAAACACAGATCAGTAGTATCAAAATTTTAAAAGATAAAACTTGTAACCATCATTTTCTCTGCCCGTGCATTATAAATTACCATTATACAAAATTATACATTATACATTATAAAAATACCATTACACAGCATAAACTATGGCATCAAAAGATAAATAAGTGAAATATTATTTGGCATTTTCTGTGTTTAATTATGTAGTCCCAAATCTGATTTTGGACTGAAAAGCCACTTGAATTTACTGAAACTGTGTAGGTCAGGAACAGTTACTTCAAAATTATATCAAAGTAAAGAAGTTAATAAAATCAACTTTTTAAAAAAGAAAAACCTGCCTATATCTGGTTTCTTCCTTCTGTAGTATCTGGCATTTGATAGTGTATTTTATTTTTTTATTTCAATTCAATATTCAAGGAAAGCTTTTGAAACCATTTTGATTATCCTGACAGCTGAAATGAAATTTTTACAGGAACAGCATATTTGGAGCCAAAGATCTGGTTGACACAATGGGTGCAATGATGAAAATAATTTAACAGCAGCCCAGCCTAGCATATTGGCTTCATTTAAAATTTATATCACACAGGTTTTTTTTTAGCACTTTTCCTCTAAAAGAAAACAGTAGCTTTCAATTCTTTCTGTTGGTCAAAAAAAGTCCTAAAGCTTTGGAGATTTGAGTAGTTAGCAGAGTCCCAGAAACCTATTGCCCAGAATCCTATCTGAGAATCCCTTGCAGAGGTTTTGGAAAGGAAAGACATCCTGGGAGCTACACAATTAAGAAATTAGTCCATTTTCATAATAACAGTAGACTCCTATAGAGATTTAATAAAGTGTGCTTGAACATGTGAAGGTGCTCCCAATAAAGGTCTGCGCTCTCAAAGCTGTGGTTCTAAAGGGCATCAACACAGCAGTGGTTGCAGATTCAGACTGGCAATCAGATTTAAGACACATTACAGGCTTTAGTCTCCTTGTACATAGCTTTGTAGAAGAAAGAAACAGCACCTTCATTTCATCAGGACACCTGTGGTAAGCAGGATCATAGTCCCCCAAAGATACCCACATCCTAATCCCCAGAACCTATGAACACGTTCTATTAAATGGAGGAAGGGATTTAATGTTGTAGGTGTTAAAAAAAAGTAAAAGGTGATAATCAGCTGATCTTAAAACAGAGAGATTATTTTGGATTGTCTAGGTGGGTCTAAAGTAATCAGTTACATGAGTCCTTAAAAGTGGAAGAGGGAAGCAGAAGAGGACACCAGAGTGATGCCACATGAGAAGGACTCTATCCCTATTGCTAACTTTAAAGATGGAGGAAGGACCCCAGGCCAAAGAATGCAGGCAGCCTCTAGAATCTAGAAAGGACCAGGAAACAGGTGTTCCACTACAGCCTCCATAAAGGAACACAGACCGGCTGATACCTTGATCTAGCTCATTAAGATCCTTGTCAGACTTCTATCTTATGAAACTATAAAGTAATAAATTTATGTTACTTTAAGTCACTAAGTTTGTGGAAATTTGGTATAGCACCCATAGGAAATAAAAACAACACTTAACAGCTACCCAAGTGCACAGCGTCTTTTGTTCCTACACCCATGCAAGAAACGCAAGGCTGCCACAGAATGATATCCAAGGTCACCTTGACACAGAGAAACCACAGCTTTAGCTTCCCAACAATGTTTTATATGATCTAGTGACATAGGCCCAAAACCTGCATGCTGGCCCCCAGCAGCCCCAGTCCAGAAGCAGTCCCACAGATCAAGGCTTCACAACAACAGAACAGGCACAACATTCCATGTTTATTGATCACTGTGGTTTCCAAAGAAACAGGACTCTGAGGTCATTCTTATAGGCAGACCTGGATCAGCCCAGTGCTGAGGCTAACCCTTTACTCAAAGTTGTGACCCCAATGTCATTCTATATGTTCACATTCTAAATGTGAGGAATCTGTCATTGTTCAAATCTTGGGTACAAATAGGGTCTCCTCCCCATAGACACCAAAAGCCAAGACACCAAAAGGCAAGGACATGCTTTCCCTGGACACAGGCAACTAGGAAGGACATGGCACATGACCTATGCTCAGCCAAACAAGATGGCAAGAAGGAAGTCTGGCATCCGTTCCGATATCATCCATCACAGCAGCATTCAATGCCCAGTGAGAGGAGCAGTGGGAACCCAAAGGGCCTGGCCCGTGACATTTTCTGTGGTTCCTCCTGCCCACATTTCCTTAGTTCTGGTCTATCTTCGAAGTCTGGTCAATTCCACGAAATATTTGATATCTTTCCAATCAATTCCCTTTCTACTTAGGATAAACAAAATCACTTTATGTCATGAAACACTGGATCAGCAATTGTTAAAATGGGGGGACTTCAGACAGCAGATCTAGAATTGAGCGGAATCTAGACTTGATTATACAACCTAGTTGGGGTAAAGGCAGTGAACCATAGAAATCTGGTAGCCCGTGGCCCAGAGTGGAAAAGCAACTAATCAAATTACAACTTTTTCAGTATCTGCTTGAAAGCAAGCGTTGCGTGACCACACTGGTAATGCCATATATAACAGCATGAGAAGTCAAGACTGAAGAGTGACACAGCTAATATTAGAAAAGTTAAAGAAAGAAAATGACACACTGAAGTCCCTAATTCTTGACTGAAAGCAAAATTAAGGACTTTTTATGTCTGTGCTAAAAAAGAATGTCTTAAATCAAGGAGACGACCCCATTTACAATTGCACCCAAAACCATTAGATATCTAGGAATAAATTTAACCAAAGAGGCAAAGGATCTGTACTCAGAAAACTATAAAACACTCATGAAAGAAATTGAAGAAGACACGAAGAAATGGAAAAACGTTCCATGCTCATGGATTGGGAGAACCAACATTGTGAAGATGTCAATGCTACCTAGAGCAATCTACACATTCAATGCGATCCCCATCAAAACACCATCCACTTTTTTCAAAGAAATGGAACAAATAATCCTAAAATTTGTATGGAACCAGAAGAGACCCCGAATAGCCAGAGGAATATTGAAAAAGAAAAGCAAAGCTGGCGGCATCACAATTCCGGACTTCCAGCTCTATTACAAAGCTGTCATCATCAAGACAGTATGATACTGGCACAAAAACAGACACATAGATCAATGGAACAGAATCGAGAGCCCAGAAATGGACCCTCAACTCTATGGTCAACTTATCTTAGACAAAGCAGGAAAGAATGTCCAATGGAAAAAAGACAGTCTCTTCAACAAATGGTGTTGGGAAAATTGGACAGCCACATGCAGAAGAATGAAACTGGACCATTTCCTTACACCACACACAAAAATAGACTCCAAATGGTTGAAAGACCTAAACGTTGAGACAGGAGTCCATCAAAATCCTAAAGGAGAACACAGGTGGCAACCTCTTCGACCTCAGCCGCAGCAACTTCTTCCTAGAAACATCGCCAAAGGCACGGGAAGCCAGGGCAAAAATGAACTATTGGGATTTCATCAAGATAAAAAGCTTTTGCACAGCAAAAGAAACAGTCCACAAAACCAAAAGACAACCGACAGAATGGGAGAAAATATTTGCAAATGACATATCAGATAAAGGGCTAGTATCCAAAATCTATAAAGAACTTATCAAACTCAACACCCAAAGAACAAATAATCCAATCAAGAAATGGGCAGAAGACATGAACAGACATTTTTCCAAAGAAGACATCCAAATGGCCAACAGGCACATGAAAAAGTGCTCAACATTGCTCGGCATCAGGGAAATCCAAATCAAAACCTCCATGAGATACCACCTCACGCCCGTCAGAGTGGCTAAAATTAACAAGTCAGGGAACGACAGATGTTGGCGGAGATGTGGAGAAAGGGGAACCCTCCTACACTGTTGGTGGGAATGCAAGCTGGTGCAACCACTCTGGAAAACAGTATGGAGGTTCCTCAAACAGTTGAAATTAGAGCTACCATTCGATCCAGCAATTGCACTACTGGGTATTTACCACAAAGATACAAATGTAGGGACCCAAAGGGGTATGTGCACCCCAATGTTTATAGCAGCAATGTCCACAATAGCCAAACTGTGGAAAGAGCCAAGATGTCCATCGACAGATGAATGGATAAAGAAGATGTGGTATAGGGCGCCTGGGTGGCTCAGTTGGTTAAGCAACTGCCTTCGGCTCAGGTCATGATCCTGGAGTCCCGGGATCGAGTCCCACGTCGGGCTTCCTGCTCAGCGGGGAGTCTGCTTCTCCCTCTGACCCTCCCTCCTCTCATGTGCTCTCTCTCATTCTCTCTCTCAAATAAATAAATAAAATATTAAAAAAAAAAAAAAAGAAGATGTGGTATATATACACAATGGAATATTATGCAGCCATCAAAAGGAATGAGATCTTGCCATTTGCAACGATGTGGATGGAACTGGAGGGTGTTATGCTTAGTGAAATAAGTCAATCAGAGAAAGACATGTATCATATGACCTCACTGATATGAGGAATTCTTAATCTCAGGAAACAAACTGAGTGTTACTGGAGTGGTTGGGGGTGGGAGGGATGGGGTGGCTGGGTGATGGACATTGGGGAGGGTATGTGCTATGGTGAGCGCTGTGAATTGTGTAAGACTGTTGAATCACAGATCTGTACTTCTGAAACAAATAACGCAACATATTTTAAGAAAAAAGAAAAAGAAGAAGGTAACAGGAGAGGAAGAATGAAGGGGAGTAAATCGGAGGGGGAGACGAACCATGAGAGACGATGGACTCTGAAAAACAAACTGAGGGTTCTAGAGGGGAGGAGGGTAGGGGGATGGGTTAGCCTGGTGATGGGTATTGAGGAGGGCACGTTCTGCATGGAGCACTGGGTGTTATGAACAAACAATGAATCATGGAACATTGCATCAAAAACTAATGATGTAATATATGGTGATTAACATAACAATAAAAAATTTAAAAAAAATAAAAAAGAATGTCTTATTTGTTGTAGCAGCAGTATAAAACTACCTAAAATCAAACCCCCACTTAAATGAGGAGTTAATCCATAATGTCAACTGAAATCCAGCCTCATTAAATCCCTTATATGAAAGTTAGGGCATCAATAAAGAAAGAGTGTACCTTGAGAACTGTTAATTGTGGAAGGATTTCAAGAACTCAAACACCCAAATCCCAAACTCAATCTTCAGTTCAAGCCACTCTTCCTCCCACATGTAATGAGGCCATTCACGTCTTATCTGAAGACTCTGTAATTCTCTGTCCTTGCTAGAGTTGGCCTACAGAGGGAGCCTATATCAGTTCACAGCCCTAAAGCCCCTTAAACGAAGGGAAGCCAGAGAGGCTTTAAATAAGAGTCCTAAAATTACTTCAAGAAAATATACTGGCAATCTTCCTTCTATCCTTTCCCAAAGGGACCTGTGAATATTTACCAAAGAAACTGTGCATTGGGCAAGGGAAAATACCTTTCCAGAGATTACTAAACACTGGATCTGAGTTAACACCACTGCCACTCACTAATTAGAGTAGAGGCTTAGAAGATTCAGATGATACAGTTTGAGTCCAAGTCGAAGTCTGCTTTAAAGTGGACATAATGACACTCTGGACTCAGCCCATGATGGTTTACTGGTTTTTTAAGGATTTGTCTATCACTGGTAGAATCCTCATATTGTCTCTGATCCACAGGTAGAATGAGCCAAATGGAAGCTCCCCAGGTTACCCTGTCCACTTAAAATAAAAAATAAAGAGCAATATCATATCTGAGGGAATTATAGCAATTAGCATGACCGTGAAATTCCCAAGAAATGCAGGTATGGTGATTCCTAGTACATCCCCACTTAACTTTCTGGTTTGTCCAGTGCAGAGGATGGGGGCTTCTTAGAGGATGATGGTGAGTTGACATAAGCTTCACTGGGGGGGATTCCAATTGCAGCTGCTTTTCCAGATGTGGCCGTCTTACTGGGGAAAGTTAATCCAGTGCCTGATAGGTGATATTTATTCATTTGTTAAACAAATATGCATTGAGCATCTAGTGTTCCAGGTAATTTTGTAGGTGCTAGGAATATTACAATGCCTATACCTATCCTTATGGAGTTTTAGATCTATCAAATATTTTTGTCTTTTCAGATAAAGACCAGAAGCATCTTGCTTTTACCCGGCAGGGAAAGAACACCTTACAGAGTTGTCACAGGGCTTTTCTAGTGCTGTCCCACAATGTGGTATGCAGGAAATCTGACTTTCTCACCATTCTACAGAACAACTCTGAACACTATACCATACTGAGCAGGAACTTGGATTCAAATCCTATCTCCACTGCTTTCTAGCTGTGTGAATTTTGGCAGTTTACTTAACTTCTCTGTGCCTCCATTTTCCTCTCCATAAAATGTAAAATCTCATGGTATTTTTGTGAGAATTAAAGGAGTTAATATTTATAAAGTGCCTTAGTACCTAAAGGAGTATATTTTCTGCAACAATGGTTTTCATACAGAGAGAAGCCAAGACTTTCACATTACCATATCAGCTTCTGTTTTCCCCTGAGTTGGGGGGGGGGTAAAAAAAAGAGGTGGGAGGTTATTGTCTTGACTGGATCCTTACTATCAAGGGTTAGCTGAGCTGCTACTGCTCAATGCAGACGGGGATAAATAAGTACAAGCGAAAAGAAGTAAGTCCCATGGTGCCTCGTACTATTTTCATGTCCCATGATAAAAATTAAAGACATGTTAAGACAAGCAAATCCACACAAGACCACCAAGGTTTCCATTTCCTTAGGAATGAAGGTTTGAGTAACTCAACTAAATGAAAACCCCTGAGAGCATCTGAGATACAGGTTGCTGGCAAAGGAGCCCTGAAATATGTGTGGGAAGGCAGAAGTTATAAATCCTAGATATTGCATTGTGGCCAGAAGTATAGGTAAGGACAGTAAATGTCACACATTTCCTTTATTGCTGTGACATAAAAATCTGGAAAGAAAGGTGTACATGAATATTGTATAGCCAAAGGATAAATTATTGTCTTTTTTTTTTTTTTTTTTTTTAGGACAGGCTTCCCAGGATCTGAATGCTGTCCCTAAATTTGGAGAATCTGCCATTGTGTGAACCTTGTGGGAAGCGGTTCCTCTCTCTCTCCTGATAACAAAGAGAAAAGACCAGATTCCTGGCTTTCCCTGAGCCCTGGCTGCTGGGCTAAGGGCTGGCTGTCCAAGTTTGGCCAATCAACACTCCCACATAGGTCTTCGAATCTTCAGTTAGTGACTCAAAAGAAGCAAGGTCAGTTGGAATTCATCCAGTGGTGCTGAGAGGGCACCCACTGTCCAGGGCAGCAGTACTATCACAGCATTGATGTACAGCAGGGGCAACAGAAGGGCCCAAACCAGGGGGGCACCTGGGTGGCTCAGTCAGTTAAGCGTCTGCCTTCAGCTCAGGTCATGACTGGGCTCCGCGCTCAGTGGGGAGTCTGCTTGTCCTTCTGCCTCTGTCCTTCCCCCTGCTCATGCTCTCTCTCTCTCTCAAATAAATAAATAAAATCTTTAACCAAAAAAAAAAAAAGAAGAAGAAGAAGAAGAAGGGCCCAAATCAAACTGTTCCACTGGAGAGTCCTTGAAAGACGTTCTGGTGGTTCAGGGGCACCTGGGTAGCTCAGTCGTTAAGCGTCTGCCTTCAGCTCAGGTCAATCCCAGGACCCTGGGATCGAGCCCTGTATAGGGCTCCCTGCTCGGCGGGAAGCCTGCTTCTCCCTCTCCCACTCCCCCTGCTTGTGTTGTCTCTCTCTCGCTGTGTCTCTCTCTGTCAAATAAATAAATAAAATCTTAAAAAAAAAAAAAAAAGACATTCTGGTGGTTCAGTTTCCTACCACAGTCTAAATCAGGTTCTCCAAGTTTCCCATATTTTCTTTTTCTTTAAAGATTTTATTTATTTGACAGAGAGAGCAAGAGAGCACAAGTAGGGTGAACAGGAGAGGGAGAGGGAGAAGCAGGCTCCCCGCCAAGCAGGGAGCCGGATGTGGGCTCGATCCCAGGACACTGGGATCATGACCTGAGCCAAAGGCAGATGCTTAGCCATCTGAGCCACCCAGGCGCCCCCCTTTTTTTTAAGATTTTATTTATTTGACAGAGCGAGAGAGCACAAGTAGGGGGAACAGTAGAAGGAGAGGGAGAAGCAGGCTCCCCGCCAAGCAGGGAGCCCAAAGTTTCCCATATTTTCTTTGAGCTCTCTAGTATCTTACCAATAAGCTTCTTTTCTGTTCAATGTAATGAGAGTTACTTGATGTGATTTGCAACCAAGAACTTGGGCAAGTTCCCAAAATGTCAACACTTTAGAATGAAAGTGATTTTAATTTTCTTTTTATTTTTCTGTATTTTCCAAAACAGATATTATTTTTACAATTAAAATGTTAGCAGACATAATAAAAGTAATCCTAATCAATGGTAATTAGTCTCTTAGTAAGCCAACTTTAGAAAAGTAAAGTACTGAGGAATACATAAAAGACAGGTTTTGACGGTGGGTAGGAGAAGACTGAAGTAGAGAATACCTCTTTCAGACTTCAGACCTAGGTGGGACAGTGAGAGAGGTCTTTTAGAGAAAAAAATACCTGAAAAGTATGTCTTAGCTTAGGCTGCCATTAACAAAATACCATAGACTGAGTGGCTCAAACAACAGACATTTGTTTTCTCACAATTCTAGAAGCTAGAAAGTCCAAGATCAAGTTTCCAGCAGGGTTTGGTTTCTGGTGGGAGCTCTCTTCCTGGCTGCAGTAGGGGAGAGCTCTCTGGTGTCTTTTCTTGTACTGACACAAGCCCCACCATATGACCTCACTTAACTTTAATTATTTCCTTAAACGTCCAATCTCCAAATATAGCCATAATAGGGTTAGGGCTTCAGCATATGAATTTGCAGGGGACACAAATATTCAGTCCATAACAAAGAGGATGCGACATTAAAGAAAAATTTATCCTGGTTCTGACACTTTCAGAACCCTGCGTGAAGAAGAAATGTTCAGAGGGAGGGAGGGAACATGAATACAAATACTGTCCTTGCATAACGTTTGGCATGACCTAGGGGATGCACACCTGTAAGAGTGTTGTAGACAAGACTGTTAGCAGAGAGGTCAAGAACTGAAGAGGTCATACTGTTAGGAGGATCATTAACATAGACACAGTCCATCCTTGCTATCTGCAGATTCTGTATTTGTGAATTCACCTACTTGCTAAAATTTCTGTGTGACCTCAAAATTGATGTTGATGGCACATTAGTAGTCTTCTGTGGACATGTGCAGAGGGGCAAAAAACTCCAGTTGCCCAATGCACACTCTCATAGCTGAGATCAAACAAGGTGACTTCTTGTTTCGGCTTTCATATTATAAACAAGTATCCCTTGCACGGTCTATTTAGTGCTGTGTTTTCTGCATTTTTGTGCTTTTTGTGGATAACTTCTCTATTTAAAATTGCTCAAGAGTCATGCTGAAGTGCTGTCTACTATGTCTAAGTGCAAGAAGGCTGTGATGTACTTTATGGAGGAAATATATATATTAGACAAGCTTCTTTCAGGCCTGACTTATAGTGCTGTTGGCTGTGAGTTCAATCTGAATGAATCAATAATACATATTAAATAATGTGTCTCTGAACAGAAACACACATAAAACAAGGTTACATATTGACCGGTCGATGAAAATGTTGTAACCAGAGGCTCACAACAACCTACACCTGTATTTCTCCCAAGGGGCAGTGGTTCAGTGCTCACAAATTCAGTGTTCACTGTTGCTTTATAGAACATAAGTATCACAGATAATGAGAATCAACTGTATTTAAATCACCAAAAATTATGGAGAATTAGTGCTGGAAAGAATGACAGGAAGCCTGAAGAGACATTCTTTTCAAGGAAGAAGAGCGACCCAGGCATCTGAAGATGGCTGCAACAAGAAAGAGTAGAAGGTGCTAAAGTCTGATGGCATAAGATGCAAAGCCGCAGGATTTTAGAAAGGAGAAAGAAATTTTGGAAGAATCAATGAGGACCAATTAAACATAAGGAATGGTCTAATCTCAGAAATGTGGGACATTAGGGGCAGGTTTGTGATTTTTTTTGTTTGTTTCTTTTTTTGATTCTTGACTAGCTCTAACCCTCTCCATGTCTGTGGGCACCCCCCTTCCTCCTATCTAACAGGAGCCCTGTTTCTCCCCCTCCTACACAACTACAATAGCAGGTCAATCCTCTTCTAAACCACCACGTTAGGAAATAGAAAAGATCAGCTGTGGAGTGCAGAAGCATCCTTCTGTTTTACAACTCAAAATATAGTAATTTTCCTTTGATATTTCCATATAAACACTTCTATTATGCCCATAGAAGACAAAGGCTACCTTTTGAGGGAAATTATTCATTAGGAAAAAAATGAGAATTGTGAACAAGTCAGTTAGGTGGTCTCTTCAGCATATGAAACTAGGGCTTCAACCTATGACTAATCTGAAAGATGAAAACATAATTGAATTGCAGGAGCACTCCTCTATTTACCTTTTGAGAGGGCTGGTCAATGATCCCTTAAAATTAAATTCACCAAGTGATACTTCAGGGATGAAAAAGAAATAGAACTTATACTTAAATAGGGGTGTCTAGGTGGCTCAGTCCATTAAGTGTCCAACCCTTGGTTCTGCTCAGGTCATGATCTCGGGTTTCTGGGATCAAGCCCTACATCAAGCTCCATGCTCAGGTGGGGGAGGGTCTGCTTGAGATTCTCTCTCTCCCTCTGCCTCTGCCCCTCCCACCACCTCTCTCACTCTAAAAATAAATAAATAAATCTTTTTAAAAAAGAACTTTACTTAAATATAAGCACGCATATTTATAAACATGCTGTAGTTTATTCTTTATGTTTTTCCTCCCAACAAAGAATTCTAAATTGTTGATTAAGGCTTTTAGCTTTAAAAAAATCTTTGGAAAAGAGGCCTCCTTCTGAAAAACTCAAAAGATTAGTGGTCAATATTGAAGAACTGAAAAAAATTAACCAAAAAATGTAAAATTCACTCTGCCTTCATAATTAAGCCAGCTTGTAATAAGTTTTCTTTAGTTTTAGCAGTTATGAGATTCTTGATTAAAAATTCACCAAAAGTTTAATATCCAATAAGTTCCAAAAAATATTCAGACTTGATTTGCTATACCTATTTTGGGTTTCTCATCTAATTCCTTTTAAAAATACTGAAGTGGGGTGCCTGGGTGGCTCAGTTGGTTAAGCGTCTGCCTTCGGCTCAGGTCATGATCCCAGCGTCCTGGGATTAAGTCCCACATCGGGCTTCCCTTGCTCTGCGGGGAGCCTGCTTCTCCTTCTCCCTCTGTCTGCCATTCCCCCTGCTTGTGCTCTCTGTCAAATAAATAAAAATTAAAAGAAAATACTGAAGTGGACATCAAATAACATGCCAATTTGACAAGGTCTTCCCACCTTGAGGAACAGGAAAAACAATATATTGTTAGCACCAACCAGAAAGGATCGAATATCTGACTGAACCAAAGTTTAATGGAACAGCTGAACTATGGTACAATGGGGAGAGGTGTTTCATGGGGGTAAAAAGGGCCTAATTTATATAAGAAATATTTTTAAAGGCATACTTGGAACTCCTGATTAAGTTTAAGAAATAGTAATATTGCCAAGGGCTGGCACAAGTAGAGGGAAGCAGGTGCTCTTACTCACAGTTGGCAGTAATATAAACTGGGCCCAACTTTCTGGAAGGCAATTTGGCAAAAGCCATAATAACAGATGTCCTCATTGACCAGGACTTCCACTTCTTGGAATTTATCTTAAGAAAATAAAGGAAAGATGTAATAAAATATTCCATATTGATTTCTTGGTTGCTTAAAGTTAGAGAAAATGGAAACAATTAAAATGACTACCAATAAAGAATTATTTCCATAAATGGGTCTTTCTTCTCCCATCCTTGCCCACCCCCTTCAGTCTATTCTCAGCACAGTGGCCAGCATCATCTAATTAAAATGCAGTGACTTGGGGCACCTGGGTGCTCAGTTGGTTGGGTGTCCAACTCTTGGTTTCAGCTCAGGTCATGAACTCGCAGTCATGAGATCAAACCCTGCATCAGGCTCCACACTCAGCATGGAGTTTGCTTCAGATTCTCTGTCCCTCTCCCTCTTCCTCTGCCCTTCTCCCTACTCCCATGCGTGCTCTCTCTCTCAAATGAATAAATAAAATCCTTTAAAAAAAAATACAATGATTTGATGGTTATGTCACTCCTATGCTCAAAATCCTCCAATGGTTCCCCTTGCTCAGGGTCAAAGCCAAATCTTTATCATGGTCTAATGCCACATTCTGCCATTTAAAAAGTGTATCTTAAAAAAAATTTTTAAAAATAAAAAGTGGATCTTGGGGTGCTTGGGTGGTTCAATCAGTTAAGTGTCTGCCTTTGGCTCAGGTCATGATCCCAGGGTCCTGGGATCAAGCCCTGCACTGGGCTCGCTGCTTGTCAGGAAGCCTGCTTCTCCCTCTCCCTCTGCCTGCCACTTACCCTGCCTTTGCTCTCTCTCTCTCTCAAATAAATATATAAATAAAATCTTAAAAAAAAAAAAGTGTCTCTTCCCTGGGCACCTGGGTGGCTCAGTTGGTTGAGCACAACCAACTCGGTTTCAGCTCAGTTAATGATCTCAGGGTCATGAGATCAAGCCCCACATCACACTCTGTGCTCAGCATACAGTCCACTTGAATCCACATAAATCTTAAAAAATAAATAAAATAAAATAAAAAGTGGCTCTTCCCTGAATAAGTGCATGTGCTCCAGGTAACCTGTGGTCTTAACCTTAGACACAGAAGAACCTAGAATCTTAAGCAGCTCCCTTGTGAAGGACATTCCACTGGATATTCACCTTGACAGATATCCTGCTACATAACTTCTTCACATTAGCTCCAGAACTGGGATTATATTAAGAGATACTGAACAGAAAGCTGTTTTTCCCAATCACCATCAAGTGGCTGTCTCTCACCTGGACTACTGCAAAGCCACCCACTCCATTTCCTGACAGCAACCCCTGTCCCAGCCACCTCCATCCCCTCTAGTCTATTCTCCACACTACAAAGTAATCTCTTTTTTGGGCAGAAGACATGAACAGACACTTTTCTAAAGAAGACATCCAGATGGCTAACAGACAGATGAAAAGATGCTCAACATCACTCATCATCAGGGAAATGCAAACAAAACCACAATGAGATACCACCTCACACCTGTCAGAACGGCTAAAATTAACAACACAGGAAACAACAGATGTTGGCGAGGAAGCAGAAAAAGGGGAATGCACTGTTGGTGGGAATGCAAACTGGTGCAGCCACTCTGGAAAATAGTATGGACATTCCTCTAAAAGTTGAAAATAGAACTACCCTACGATCCAGTAATTGTACTATAAGGTATTTACCCAAAGGATACAAAAATACAGATTTGTAGGGGCACATGTACCCTGATGCTTATAGCAGCATTATCAACAATAGCCAACTATGGGAAGAGCCCAAATGTCCATCGACTGATGAATGGCGAAAGGAGATGTGGTATATCTATACAATGGAATATTACTCAGCCATCAAAAGGAATGAAATCTTGCCATTCACAATGATGTGGATAGAGCCAGAGGCTATTATGCTAAATGAAATAAGTCCGTAAGAAAAAGACAAATACCTATGATTTCACTCATATGTGGAATTTAGAAAAAACAAAACAGATGAACATATAAGACGGCGGAAAAAAAGAGGAGGGGGGAAACTAACCATAAGAGACTATTTTTTTTTATTATTCATTTGAGACAGAGAGAGACAGAGAGACAGAGAGCATGAGCAGGGGAGAGAGGCAGAGGGAGAGAGAGAAGCAAACTCCTCGCTGAGCTGGGAGCCCAAAGTGGGGCTTGATCCCAGGACCCGGAGATCATGACCTGAGCTGAAGGTAGGTGCTTAACTATCTGAGCCACCCAGGTGTCCCCAAATAACCAAATTTTTAAATGGGCAAAAGATTTTAATGACATTTCACCAAAGGAGATATACAAATGGCCAAAAAGCATATGAAAGAGACTCAACAGCTTTAGTCATTAGGAAAATGCAAACCAAAACCAAACTGAGACACCACCTGACACCACATCACACCCACTAGAATGGTTATAATTAAAAAGACAGACAATAACAAGTGTAGGCAAGAATATGAAGAAACTGGGACTCTCATATATTGCTGTTAGAATTGGAAAATGGTGCACAAATGGCACCCAGTCTCACCAGCTCTATAGGTTGACCTACACTGTAGTTAGTATTAGCCCTGGAGGCTTCACCATGGCTTGGAAACCATACTATGTTCTCATACTTAGTTGTGTTGTCCTAATGAGGTCATACTAACTTTGCGGGAAAGCTCCTGAAACAAATGTTGGCTCCAAGTCTTGCCCACCAGGCAGACACTGTTTCCAGATTGGGTGAGATGCTATGGGAAAGTTAGAAAAGCACTGGATTTTAGGTCAGTGGCCCTGGGCATGAGCCCAGCTCCACCAAAGACTGCCTGTGTGGCCTCAGGGAGCTGCTGTATCATTCTAAGATGCAGCTTCTGCTTCAGCAAAAGCAGGTTTAATAACAATTGCCCTTTTGAACTTATCAAGCAGCCCTGTACATCAAGAGAGGCAGCATATAAGAATGAGCTCTGTAGTTAAAAATGCTCCATGAGTCTGGAGTTGCTAATCATTGCCTTCCTTGCTGTTTTTCTCTTGCACTTTGCCCTACTGTTTCAGCTAGTCCATTGGGATCTGCAAATTATCCCCCAGTTGCTGTAGTACAAGGAACTACATGATCCCCTTCAAACCAACTGGAGAAAAGTACACTGAGAAAAGTCTGCATAAAGGGGCACCACCTGGCTAAGTACTTGATACATTTATTCTCTGAGTGTCTGACCTTCCTCCAACTGCTGATCATAGTAGCCTGATTTAAAATCAAGTGTGTTATTGCTAAAGTTGGCACAAAATCTGAGGGATGACATTTGTTCTCTTCTTTATAGTTTTCCTGTATTTTTTTTCCCCAATTTTCCAGCAAAAAAATATACACTGCTATTTAGGGGAAAGTGTTGTTTAAAAAGAAAAAACTTTAGTGCTGATTCTATTTTAGACCAACCATATATAGCTAAAGCTTTCTTTCTTTTTTCCTTCTTTTTTTTTTTTTTTTTAGGTAGGCTCCATGCCCAGTGTGGAGCCCAACGCAGGGCTCAAACTCATGACCCTAAGATCAAGACATGAGCTGAGGTCAAGAGTCGGTGCTTAACCGACTGAGCCACTAAGGTGTCCCGTGTAGCTAAAACTTTCAAAACACTTTTTAAGTACGAGGTTTTGTTATAAGAACTTTGTATATATTAATCATCTCGACAACTCTATGAAGTAGGTATTATTATTTTACTCCTTTTTATGGATGAGGAAATAGAGACCCAAAGATTAAGCGTCTACCCAGCATCACACAACAAATAAGTGATGGAGCTGGGATTTGAACTGTTAAAAAGAAAACCACAGGCCCAAAATGAAATTGCTTAGTCCAAGTCACCAAACCTGGACTTAATACCTAACCTAACAGCAGTTCCAACCTCCCCGAGTAACCGGTAACCGGTCAGTCAGGAATTTTCTGATCAGCACAAATGAAATAATCTCTCACATGTGATCTCTCCATTCCCGCTAAGGGAAGGCGGCTTTGTCTGAATCAATCCCTTCTTTTCTTTTGCTAATAACATCCTTACCCCACTGTCCTTCCTATAAAATCCTTCCTTTCTGTACCACTCCTCCGAGTCCCCCTCGGTCTAGCATCCCTGTTGCTAGCCAGGATGCTGCCTGACTCACGAATCGCTTAATGAAGCCAATTAGATGTTCAAATTTACTCAGCTGAACTTTTGTTTTTTAACATAACTTAAGTACTCTGGTGTCAGAATTCGCGCTTTTAACTAGTATTTTACCTAGTGACTAGTATTACCATCTACCACGGCTCTAAAGGTCCAATTACACAAGTAGGCTCCCTTGGGGAAAAATCAGTGGTCTACTAGTCTGTGGGATCCCCAAAGCAAGAACTGTGTTTATCTATCTGCTTCTGTACCAATTAGCTTTTGCTGCATAACAAATGAGTCTAAAACTTAAGGACCTAAAAACTACAACCATCAATTTCACTCACAGTTCTGTGGATTGGCACTTGGGCTGGGCTTTCTTTTGCCGGTCTTCTGCTGTGCTTAGCTGAGTTGCGTCAGTTAGCTGCTGGTCTGCAAGGCATCTCTGCTTCCACCTGTTAGCTGTCAGCTGAGGCAATAGGAACCCCAGGGCCATTGGTCTCTCATCATCCAGCAAGCTAGTCTGATCTTCTTCCCATGGCAGCAATGGCAGGGTCCCAAGAACCTGAAGAGTGGATAAGCCCCAGTGAACAACAGCTCTTCAGGTCTCTGCTTGTATTCCCTTTACTACTGACCCAAAGCAAAAGCAAATCACATGGCCGAGCCCAGAATCAGTGTGGGAGGGGACTACCCCGAAGGCATAAATACAGAGGGTAAATAATTGGTGACCACTTACACAATCTACCAATATCTCCATAATCCAACACAGAACCTAGTAATAAGTAGTAGGCACAATATAAATGTTTAGTGAACTGAATTCTGTTTCCCCTTCATGAAAAATCAAGATAAGACCAACAATCTCTTCCCTCTCTGCACTAAGGACAGCACATCAAGCAGATGGAAGAGTCTGCCTGACCCCTCCTCACAGAGGAACACCACACTGTGGGTGATGGGGCCCATCACTGGATGGTCACCTCCTAACAAAGGGTCTTCTCAGCTCTTGGGGTGAGGAGTGTGTTCTTACTGGTGGCTGCTTCCCAAGCTCTTAGAATCCCAGGATTTGCTATCAATAATTCCCTCAAGCTTCCCAAGGGATCTCCCCTTCTCCCACAGACTCTGTGGGGTCCCCTTAGGGACACCTCCATAAAGCTTCTCCAATTAGCATCCCTGGTCACCCTCCAGTGGCTCCTTAAAGTTGTGCAGCCACTTTGGGAAAGCTGTTCAAAACCATTCCACAACTATACCAGAAGACACGGTTGTGTGTGCTTTAGGTCAGTAGTTTTCAACAGGGGTTGCCATTTTCCCCCAGGGGACATTCAGCAGGGTCTGCAGAGATTTTTGGTTGTCCCACCTGGGAGAAAGGTGCCGTCATCTAATGGGTAGAGGCAAGGGACTGCCCCACCACACAGAATTATTCGGTTCAAAATGTCACAAGCGCCACAGTTGAGAAACTGCCTTAGATTCAGAGTGAGTCCTCGTTCATCCTAAGGAGGCACCCACTGCCCCACCCAGGGTTATTACATAGTTGGATGGATCACTCCCTCTGGGAAGAATCAATCTTTAGTCAACAACCCTAAATTCTCTCTGTGCAACTTAAATCTCAGGAACAATTTGTGTGGCATCCTGCAATTCCATAGGTTAGACAAAGTAAGTTCTAAATGGTAACTTGGTTACATACAAGATGATCTTATCGTCTCCTTCTATTAGAATCTATGCTCAGTCCTACTGATTCTGAGAGCACTTTTCTCAGAAACGAGGAGTGCTTAAAGGTTTTTACTGTAAGCTAGTTAATAGCCTCAGGAAATGAAAATGGCTTCCAGTGGAGAGCAGCATTGTGGGACTTCCCCATGAGCCATCTGAACCCTTTGATAAAATGCACATTAGTTGCAAGGAATAAATGACAGGCATTGGGTGTTAACAAGATGACAGTTGTTTCAGGGAGGAAGAGAACTTCTTACTGTCAGAGAGAACACCGAGCACCATGGGAGTGGAAGCTACACACACATTGACTGCTATGGCAGCTCCATGTACAAAAGCAACAAGAAATAAAAGCCTTGAAACTAGTCACCCATCTTACCACGGACTTTTAACAGTGCTAATTAGAAGAGAGGAGCTGACATTTCCCTAACATGAAAGATACACTAAAAGATACACAGGAAACTTACTTCTGAAAATTTCTCTGAAGAATTCAATAATAAAGGTGCTTTTTATTAATCCTGGACTTGATTCCTTACTTGTTCACTTTCTTATGCTTCTTTATGCTAGTAGCCAGGAACATCCTCCTCACTCATCACCTGGAGTTCCTCATTCAAGAGCGAGGCAGGGAGAGCAAGAAGGAAGTGGAGGGTCCGTGGCTCCAGCTGTTCATTGCTTTACTTCGAAACCCTTCCTCCACTTCTCAGATTCTGAAGCTTCTGAACACTTTCCTCTCCCTGCCCTCCATTCCTGTCTCCTCTTTTCTTCCTCCTTGATCTCTGCACCCCTGCCCTCAACACTGGCCATACCTCCACACCATTCCTGGAATGCCAGTGCTGGAGGGAAAGCTGCATCACCCCCTCCGTACCCACCTGGATTTGCTGTGTGGCACAAAATCGATTTAAAACAAAAGGCCCTCGACTATAGGTCATTCTCCTCATGCAAGGCCATCCAAGGAAGACCCAGGAGTCTATCTCCAACCACTTGTATTATGAACCCAGCTTCCTATGTGGACCTCAACCTCCAGCATCCTCCAAGCTGACTGCTACCTGTGACTGCCTAGACACCTCCAAGTAAGCTGTGGAACAGCCATCAAGTGTGCCCAGGACCAGGCCTCGGCAGAGTAGTTTCTCAGGAAGAAGTCCCCTATTTGGTTCCTGATTGGGAGTCCACCACTACTGGATCTTATTCCAGAAGCTTCTAACTTCACAGGAGAAACTTTAAGGAACCGTGAGGCTGGGTTCTCCAACCAGGCTAAGAACCACCTTTGGCTGAACTGTATTAATTTCCATCCCATCACAGTAGAGTCATAATCTCTGTGTCGAGGGGTAGCTCTGGAATGTAAAAGGACAGAGATCACGGACATGCTAGAACAAAAGGATGGCCCACGTGTGCACTGAAAACAAATAAGCTTTTGAGTCATAAGGTTCTTTGTAAGTGCATATTCTGTAGTAGACACTGCACTAAGCACTTTATATACATTTTCTCACAGCCTAGCTGTGAGACCTTGGGCAAGGTGGTGAACCTCTCTTTCTGTTTCCTTTACCAGGTACAAATAGCTACTTTATAGAGCTATTTTAAGAATTAGTTGAAATAAAGTGGAAAGTTCCTGGCACATGGTAGCTGTCCTAGTCAGCTCAGGCTGCCATAACAAAATACCATAGACTGGGTGGCTTAAACAATAGAAATTTACTTTCTCACAGTTCTGGAGAGGCAGAGAAGTCCAAGATGAAGGGGCCAGCTGATTCAGTTCCTGGTGAGAGCTCTCTGACCTGAGTTGCAGATAGTCAACTCCTCAATATGTCCTCACATGGCCTTTCTTCAGTGCATATGCACAGGGAGGGAAGGAGAGACCCCCATCTCCAAATATTGTCACACTGGGAGTTAGGGCTTCAACATATGAATTTTGGGGTGACACAAATATTCAGTCCATAACAGTAGGCATTAAATACACAGTAGCTATTATTAGTATCATAATTATTATTAATAAAACAGGTATTGGGGCACCTGGGTGGCTCAGTCGTTAAGCGTCTGCCTTCGGCTCAGGTCATGATCCCAGGGTCCTCGGATCGAGCCCCGCATTGGGCTCCCTGCTCAGCGGGAAGCCTGCTTCTTGAACCTCTCCCACTCCCCCTGCCTGTGTTCCCTCTCTCACTGTGCCTCTCTCTGTCAGATAAATAAATAAAATCTTAAAAAAAATAATAAAAAATTTTAAAAAAACAGGTATTGATACTCAGGAAACAGCTACAATGGCATGGCCTTGTGTAAAACAAAAGAACTCTGGCTCTGGCTTGACCACTCACTTACCTGAATTGACACTGGCAGAAAGTAAAGCATCGGTTTCTTGGTGCCCTTTCTGAGATTTCCACTGCCGGAGCAGCGTCGAGCCATTTCACCTTGCTGTATCTTGAGGCCTCTGGTGAAGAATGGTCCCCCATCACTGGTTGAGCACCAATGATCTGGGCAAGCTGTAGCTGTGCCTGCCGACCATGATCCATTCAACCATCTACAGGGCATTCTCTATGTCCTGCGCCACATCAAAAGTGCTACATTCCTTGGGGCTCTGCTTTCTTCCAGTTGGGCAACTTGCGATCTTGGTTGCTCTTCCTTATCCCGAGGATCCACAGGACCCAGCATCAAGATTCTCCCCTCTTTAAACTTCCAAGCAGATGTCTCTACTTTCTCCTGTTCTCTGATAATCCAATCTGGTTATGGGTTGTCTTCAGGGCAGACTTTGCGCCTCCCAGGAAATTCTTCCTTTTCCATCTTGGAAAAGGTGAAAAACTATGTTTATTTCTATCTGGATGATCATCAACTTCAAGCAAATAAGCCAAAAATTATTTTCTCAACCACTGTCTCCATGATTTTCAAAAAATATTTGCTGATAGAGAGACAAGAGGCTATAAAATCTCAAGAAATTCGGTTAAAGGGGAATAAACAACCTTGTTGTTTTCATGGAATATGGAGTAAGGTCTTTCATGGAATATGGACTCTCGTAGGTTCTTAGAGGCCATTTAATCCATACTTCCAGATGAAATTTTAAAGTTTCTCTCAGTCAACTCCACCTGTCACCTCACTAAATGCCAGCAGAATATCTGATGAAAAGAACATCAAGCTGGACCTCAGTGAAGGTCTGGGCTCTGGACCAAACTCGTATTCAGTCTTGTACATCCTCACCCAATTGTGAGACTGTAGGCTTGAAGTCAGGAATTATGTTTCATACTTAAGTAGCACAACAAAAAGCACTTTTATTTTTAAAATTTTTCATTCATTCCGTAACAGCAGGCTGAGGGTGAGTGGTTGTAGAGAGCTAGAGGCACCCCTGAATGCCTTATCTTCAGTAAAATAACTTTCCCTTGCGTGAGGAATACTAACTAATAACTGGGAATACACAAGACTCCAGAAAGAAGCCAAGATAGCAGGAGAAAGGAGAGGAGGGGCGCCTGGGTGGCTCAGTCGGGTAAGCATCTGCCTTTGGCTCAGATCATGATCTCGGGGTCCTGGGATTGAGCCCCGTGTTGGGTTCCCTGCTCAGCAGGGAGTCTGCCTCTCCCTCTCCCTCTGTCTTCTCCCCCTGTTCATGCTCTGTTTCTGTGTCTCTCTCAAATAAATAAAAATCCAACAAAATTTTTTAAATTGAAGGAAATCAGTCATTTATGACCACAAAAAATTTATTCTGCAAATATCAGCTCAGTACCTCTCTTATACAAGCATTTCCCAGAGCTTGAGTGAATGTGGCAATTTGTCATATTCTATTCCTTTCTCATACTATTTCACAGCTTAGACCCTGTCCTGCTCATCACCATGCCAATTCAATACAACTCGTGAAAATCCAGAGCCACAGGGTACAAAACTTAAAGGCAATATACGAATGTTTTTCAAAGCCTAACATAGCCTAACAATCAAAGAGTTACTCACTGCATCTTACACAGAAATATGTAAACATTATTAAAAGGATTCTAAACTCCCTTTGGAAGGAATCATTCTGAAACCTTAATTGTTGGAACACTGTAACTGCCATTTAAATATTCCCAATCCAGTCACGCTCTCCCCACTACATGGTTTTCCTTAAAGTTCATCCTAACTTTGAGAATGTTCAAGAGTTTGGAACCAAAATTACAACTGATTAAAGCAATGTTTTCATCCCTGGCAGTGCATCAGAATCCTCAGCGCTCCCTCCAGGTTAATTAATTCAGGATCTCCAGAGATGGGCCTGGATATCGGTATTCAGATTCTCATGGGTGGTCAGTGTTTGGAGGCACTGTATTAAAGGAGTTGCCTCTTGCTATCTTAGTAGAAAGGGGGGGCATACCTAGGTCAGGCAGACGGAGTTCATAAGCCCTGTAAGCACACCACTTCTTGAGAGGGCTGGCAAGAGCCAAAAAGGATGCCAGCTTTGGAGAACCGGGACACCACCCAGAAATCTGAGGCAGGGACACATCCAAGAGGAGGAGGGCACCCCTACCACACATGCTGTCTCCTTGAGGAACCAGCTATGTTTCTACAGTTGAGCTAGACACACAGAATCATTCTGGTATCAAGAGACTCATATAGCAGTTAGGAGAACTGGCTAAACTTTCCTACAACACTCTCTTGCTTCTAGAGAAAAATCTATAGCATCTGTAATTCTGCAGGGAAGTCCTGTGTCCTCTGACCTAATTTAAATCATCATTAAATTACTTCTCAACTGACAGTAAAAACAGGTGTACCTGGCTAGCTCAGTGGGTAGAACATGTGACTTTTGATCTTGGGGTCATGTGTTCAAGCCCCATGTTGGGCACAGAGTTTACTTAAAACAAAACAAATACAGTAAAGACGTTGTTGAATGGTTATGTCTTAACATTTGATT
Organism: Zalophus californianus; assembly: GCF_009762305.2. Lineage (NCBI taxonomy): Eukaryota > Metazoa > Chordata > Mammalia > Carnivora > Otariidae > Zalophus > Zalophus californianus. The sequence goes on along the minus strand of NC_045612.1, from coordinate 116,550,473 downwards.
TTTTTTTAAAGATTTTATTTATTTATTTGAGAGAGAGAATGAGAGAGAGAGAGCGAGAGCATGAGAGGGGGGAGGGTCAGAGGGAGAAGCGGACTCCCCGCTGAGCAGGGAGTCCGATGCGGGACTCGATCCCGGGACTCCAGGATCATGACCTGAGCCGAAGGCAGCCGCTCAACCGACTGAGCCACCCAGGCGCCCTTAACATTGATTTTTGTATTATTTGCTGTGAGGCTGGTTGACAAGAGAATGAGCACAGTGAGAGTGTAGAGGTGACAGAGTGGCCTGATGGGGTACAGCCCACCTATTTCAAATGCCCAAACCTGACCTCCTAAGAAGAACAGAGCACAGCAAATGATATACACAGGTGTGTACATGTATGTTTATCACCGTGATTAGTGAAAGAAAATAGAGGATCCTTTCCTCCACTGTCCATAGCTTCCCTATCACCTCTACCCATTCCTAGTTTATGGTTGTGACAAAGAGTTAAAAAGAGCAAGCAGATGCACACAAGCAAAACAGGACACCTCATTCCAGTACCATGTATCAACCAACCAGCCATCGAAGTTTGAGACCTCAAGATGCAAAGACACATAATTCAAATTCTTACAGCCCCAAACACTAGGTTGTCATTTTCCCATTGTATGAAATGTGCAGGGTGGCATACACATGAAAAGAGTCCAGAAACCCTTAGCATTACAGAATCAAACTGTAAGCTTCTGAGAGTGTTACCTTGGAAATGAGTGCTTGGATTAGGAGAGTGGCAGGAAAAGGAAGGGTGACTCCAAAGAGGAGGAAGCAAGATACTTTCCTGGACTCAGAGAACCTCAGGGCTGAAGGTTCTTACTGGAGTTTCATGGCTCAAAATGACCTCAAATAAGTGGTTATCTAACCTGTGAGTAATGCCTCCTGAAGCTGCCCATTCTATTTTCTGACTGTTAACAATCAAACACATTAAAATAAATCTCTAGACTGTAAGCTCCACAGAGCAAAGATCTTACTTAACCTGTGTTGTTCACTGATATGTCTCAAGTGCTGAAATAGTACCTATCACAGAGTAGTCACTCAAAAAATAGTTGTTAAATGAATGAATGCCTCCTGGTGCCTTCCCATGACAATTCTATTTATACCCTGAAATATCCAAAAGAAGGTTATTTTTCTTCACTCTAACAGCCCAGCAAATAAACTAAGACAACTATCAACTATCGTGTCTACCCCTGCCCAAACCCCACGGCAAAATTTTTCTTTTCCAAGTTTCACATCTCTGTTCATTTATAACCATTTCTTACAGGGTGGGTGGGACACCAGTCCCCTCCCAAACAAAGATGTACTGGACACCTATTGTACAGTCACCACTGGGGAGGGGTGGGGCTCTCAAATAATTCTAAGTAATATCCACTCCACCCACATTGTTCTAATTTGCCCATCAGGATAATTATGAAAGACTTTGGCAAATGGCTAGCATAAATCCAGATGAACTGTTGTCTGCTATTTTGCCCCAACACAGCTATCTGGCCGCCTCATCCACCAGGAGGAGGAGGAGAGGAGGAGGAGGAAAAGTAGGGAGAGGAAAAAGAAATGAGGTTAATTTAGCACAACTTCATGACTTCATGCAGTGGTTTCCAACCTTGACTTCACTTTGGAATCACTTGGGAATTCTCTATAAAGGACAGACTCCAAGGTGGGCAGGGGAGGGCGGGCGCGGGGCCCAGGTGGCTCAGTCCGTTAAGCATCCAACTCTTGATTTCAGCCCAGGTCATGATCTCAGGGTTGTGATATCAAGCCCTGCATCAGGTTCCACACTGGGCATGGAGCGGGCCTAAGATTCTCTCTCTCCCTCTCCCTCTGCCCCTTCCCTTCCAAAAATAAATAAAAAATAAAAGATAGACTCCTGGGACCCCCATCTGAGAGATTCTGATTTAACTGCTCTGGGAGGTAGGCTGAGCACCAGGATTTTTCAAAGCTTGCCCCAAGTGACTCTAATGTGTAGCCAGGGCTAAAGACCACTGCATTCATGCAAACCCCTGAGGATCAACCCATCTCTTTTAACAGGCTCACAGTCTTTTTTTTAAACTGCATCTGGCCTTCCACCTGTTTTTGAAAGTAAAGTTTTATCGTAACACAGCCATGCTCATTCATGGACACACTGGCTGCTTTCATGCTTCAACAGCAGAGGAGAGTAGTTGTGATGAAGACCATGTGGCCCGCAAAGCCTAAGATATTTATTATCTGGCCCTTTAGAGAAAAAGTCTGCTGACATCTAGCTTAAAATCAGTATCACATTCACCAGCCCATAGTTTGGGGAATTCATGGCCTTTCTCTTTCAAAAGATCAAGGCGCTGTTGTTTGTTTGTGCTTCATTTGTAGACCTTCCCACCTATTATTTTCCTGGACCCTCTCCTATTACCCATGATTTCTTGAGAGAGACTGGCAATATTCTGGCAATATCACTTATCACAACTCTAAAGATTCGAAGTAATAGATTTTGTTCTGATGTATGAATGTATGTAGTAGAAAACCTTTTAAGGTTGCCTTTGACTGCATTTAATAACTGTCAGGTACATGAGAGTACTGACCGGAATGAGTGTGCATTTTATAAGTGTTGATTTAGACTTCCACGTACAGGGTGCAGCCAAGCGTCCTACTCCATTCTCTGAACCTGTAAGCTATTACAATATATACAACAATATATATATAGATTACAATATATATAACATATAATATTTGATATATAATGTTTACTATTTAATATATACCATATGATATCTAATAAGCAAGTTATATCTGTGAGGCAGGTATCACTGCTGTCACACTGTCTCCTGAGCATTTTTGGATTCCACCTTGCAGGTGTTTCTAAAGCTTATGATCAATGATCCATAGGAAAAGAGCTCTAAAATAAATGTGTTTCACTGAAACTTTAGACATGAAGAATATAAGGGAAGACATTGACTTGTAAGAATATTTACCCCCCTGACTTTCCTTAGATTATTCCCATACTGCACAATAATGTGAATTTCTTTTTTTTTTTTTAACTATTTTGAAGATTTATCTATTTATTTTTAGAGAGAGAGCAAGTGCGGGGGAAGGGCAGAGGGAGAGAATCTTTCAAGCCGACTCCCCGCTGAGCAAGGAGCCTGACACGGGGCTCCTTCCCACAACCCATGAGATCATGACCTGAGCCAAAACCAAAAGTCGGCCACTTAACTGACTAAGCCACTCAGGTGCCCCATAATCTGAATTTCTGATATCATTCAGCATGATCTTCTGGTAGTGTGGTGTGAACATTTGTAATTATATGTAGTTTTTACACATGCACTTCTACCCCAGGTGAGTTAGAATTAGTGATATTTTTCTTTATCACCTGCACAGTTAATGTGGGCTTTTTTAGAGCCTTGTTTTCCATGTGACATTGGCCAAGTCCTAGAAACTGCCACAGCCAGAGAAACTGCATCAGAATATGGACCTACTTCAATCACAGACTTGCTCTGGTCCTAACAGCTTACGAGTTCAGAGGACACGATGCCGAGCCAGGCTGCTGGCAGTCCTCAGAAATTAAGTGTGTGTAATCATGCCTCTTGCATGAAAATTACTTTTGTTTCAGTCAATAAGCCTATGAAGAAAATGGAATCATTGACTGGAAAAGTAAAATCTGAAAAAGCATTTTAATGCATTTACTATATGAAATGCCTTCACCACTAGAAAGCCCTTTGATTGGGGCGGGGTGGGGGGGGCGGATTGCTGGGAGTTTACAAAGGCTAAATAATCTTTGGAGTGCTCCTAAACCTTTCAGCGGTTTGATTTGAATCAGAAGTAATGAATGGCTATATGGCATACCCCAGCACCAATATATACAATTTATTAATGTATACTTTGACAAAAAGATACAGGAACCCATTTGGATTACCTTTAAGTCACAAATATTGAAAATACCCAATGGCATATGCACCTGGTCTTGGAATGGCCAAAAAAATGTCTCTCAGCTCCACTTCAGCTGAACTGCCATCTTATTACTCAGTGGTAGCAAGCCCTGCTTCCTGGTCCCTCAAGTTATGACAGTCTACATCATTGCTGATTTCTGGAAATACACTTCAAATGGCTGCAAAGGGCTATTGCACTTTAAGTGTTGAGTGTGTGGGTTTTGTGATCAAATTCTTTTCAAAATCACTCTATCCATAGTGGATTTGTGCTATATTTCTCTCAGCCAGAATGTTTAAGTAACCAGAAGACCCCAGTTTCACACATAGCATAACCTAGTTGAATACATCAAGTAACAGAGAAATAATTGTTCTAATCCCACATGTGAGCAGGGACATACTTTGTTCTTTCCTCTATCAGAATGTTCCACATTCCAGCTAACAGTAGTAGAGAGGGGATTTGACCCTAACCCATCACCTCTGAGCAAGGAAGATCACCCTCGGTTTTTTTCTCCCTCTCAGCGTCCTACATCTCGGGTAAAAATGGTAAAGGTGGGATCTGACACTGGCCAGACTGGCTCTATAGCCCACGTTATCAGCACTTCACAGTTAACACTTCAGATTATGTTTCAAATAGATCAAGGCTGCTTGCTAATTAAAATAAGGCTGGGGTAAATATTTTAATAAGGCAATTAGTCACCTGATACTCTCTGTTGGTCAAATTCAAAGTAAAATACAGTCACCGTATGACCTAGCAATTCTACTCCCAGGTATATACACCCAAAAAGTGAAAACATGTTCACACAAAAACTTGTACATGAACGCTCACCGCAGCATTAATTACAAGAGCCAAAGAATGGAAACAACCCAAATTCCCATCACTGATGAATGGATAAACAAAATGTGGCATTTCCACACAATGGAATTTTATTCAGCCACAAAAAGGAATATTCTGACACATGCTACAACTTGGGTGAACCGTGAAAATATTATGCTGAGTGAAAGAAGACTGACACAAAAGACCACATACATATGATTGCATTTACATGAAATGTCCATCAACAGAGAATCTATAGAGACAAAAGGGAGATTAGTGGCTGTCCAGAGCTGGGGAGATAAGAATGGGGAATTGGGAGTGACTGCTAATGGGTACAGAGTTTCTTTTTGGAGCAATAAAATCTTCTGGATGAGTTTGTGGTGATAGTTGCATAACTCTGTGAGTATACTAAAAACCAATTAATTGTAAACTTCGAAAATCTGAATTTTATGGTATGTGAATTACATCTCAAATTTTAAAAAGAAAGGGAAGAAGGGAAGGAGGGAGGGAGGGAAAAAGGGAAGGAGAAATAAAAGCCTAGCACTGAGAGAATACTCAAGGAAGAAAAAAATTGGAATGGAGTGGGGAGAGAGGACTCCCCAAGGTTGGGATTCAGCCCTCACCGGGGAAGGTGTGGCTGCAACCCACCTGATGGCAGAGAAGTTTGCCAGATTGCCCTGGGCCAGAGCTGGTCTGTGAAATAAGTGGAACCATGGCTGGGCACTGCAGGCAAGGGCTGGCAAGGTGGAAATGCCCCTACTGAAAGCCAACAGGGGAAGGTGGTAGGAAGAAAAGTGTCCGCTGGGGTGCTGATGAAATTCATTAGAAAGCTGCCCTTAGAGGTATTGTTGAACTTGCTGGGAAGCCGGCAAGGGCACTGGCCAGACTCTACAGAAAGCCACAAGGGTGCCACCCACAGGGATGTCACTGAACTCCCAGGGAAGCCAGCCAGGGCATCCGTGGAAGGTGTTGTTGCTGGGCCCACCACAGCTGGGACACCTGCAAAGTTGCCATGAAACTGCCTGCAGGGGTGCCCCTGAAACTCACTGGGGTGAGCTTCACTAGATGTCTCATATGTCAACCCAATACCACAGGGAGAAGAAGAAGCAAAGCACAATGAATCCAAGAAAAGAAGCCCCGTCCTCCTCCAGAGTTTCTCCAGCACCCTCTACCCATGAAGCTTAACATGGTGCCAGCTAGCAATGGAAAAACATTCCAGTATCACAATCAGGGCAACAAAGAGTGGATCTGGAGCTCAAAGACAAAAAAATTGATAATGGGCACAAATACTAACAGCTGTTCTTCAAATACAAAAGCTGATGTTCAAATAAGTTTGGAAAACACTACTTAACATACCACCCTCATAATACACATTGGTGTTTTAGCAGCACTAAGACATCCCATGGGAAAGAACCCCCAATGAACTCTGCTCAAAGTAGCATTTCCAAAACTTACTTGATCACAGAACTCTGTTTCTTCTGATAATTAACACCCCACAGAACACTCACTGGGAAACTGCTCTGAGCATGGTGTGGTGAGACCAGCGTGCAGTAAACAGAATAGGAGAGAAGCAATGGTGTTGGAGAGCAGCTTGTGTGCCTTCACTGAATCACATGGAGCCCGTCTGCTGTTTAAGGGACTCCTCTGGAACAGAATGCACACAAATGAAGTCATCTGGCTGGGCTCCTTCATGGCATTTCCATCATTTTATTTACTGCACACAAACCATAAGTTCTGCAGACATTGTGGAAATACAGTTTATTTAGGTAACTAAAAATATCCCCCGAGTGGCATTTGGCCATTGCTACATTTCCCAACTCCTCCTGTTTGCCCAGTTCTTGCTCTAAATTACCCCTCAATGGTACAATGAAAAGAAGATGGAATTTAAAAACTGGAATTGATGGTATTAGGGTCACAGGCCTTGGAATACCATAATCCTGCTTGGCCATTCACCCCATTTTTCCTTTTTGGGGGGTTCCTGGGGAAACTAGAAGTACAAAAAATAATGGATAAGAATCAAAACAATGTTTTATTATATGCCCACTGAAAGGAGCAGACTGCAGCCAAGAAAGGGGTGAGCACAGGTGGGCTATGTGGGGAGACAGTCCCTACATTATTCAGTCTTGGGTTCAAAATCCAGTTCCACACCACTTCTGGACAAAGTAGGAGAGGAAAAAATTATTTTTCCTCTACCCTTTCAAATTCCCAGCTGGGGCCCCTGTAACTGAAGACAAATTAATAAGAGAAGCAAAGAGAAGTTTATTAACATGTGTACCTCATGTATATATGGGAGATAGCCTGGAAAAACTGAGTGACTCACAGAGATGGCTTAGAATTCAGGCTTAAATACCATCTACAGCTAAAGACAAAAGAAAGAAAAAAAAAAGAGAGAAAGAGAGAGAAGGGTGTGAGGGAGGTCAGTTATGGGGAAGTGACCAGGAAAGTACAGTGAACAGGAATAAGGTTTGTTATACAGATTAAGCCAGTGACTTCTCCATCAAAAAGGACATGTAAGTGGCAATCCAAGCTACCAGAAAGATTCAAATTACCTATATAGAAAGTACAGAATTCCAGCCCTCTCTGCTCATTTGCTCTGGGGGAAGCCAGCTGGCATACTGTAAGCAGGCCTATGGAAAGACCCAAGTGGTTAGGAACTGAGGGAGGCCTCTGACCAACAGCCATGAATACCTAGGACCTCCTGCCAACAGCCATGTGAGTGGGCCATCTTGGAAGCAAATCCTCCAGCCTCAGTCAGGTCTTCAGTTGACCACAGCCCCGGCTGACAGCTTGGCTACAACCTCATGAGAGACCCTGAGCCAGAACCACCAGCCAAACTACCCCCACACTTCTGACCCTCAGAAACTAGATAATAAGTTTTTGTTGTTTTAAGTCACTAAATTTTGGGGTACTTTGTTACATGGCAATAGATAACTAATAAAGATTCTACAAATATAATTCTGAATAAGTCATTCTGAACTCTAGGATTCTACCTCACTTCTACACACACATACACACACACATACCTTGAATAAAATTCTCTGGTCATGGTATTTGATGAAACCAGGACTGAGACCTCCAAAATCTATTATAGCACAACTACATTCCTTGCATTTATTCCCACATTCATTCATTCATTCATTCATTCAACAAATATCATCAAGCACTCACTATGTGCCAGGCAATGTTCTAGATCCTGAGGATAAAGCAACAAGCAGGACAGACAAAAATCCCTGCCCTCATGGCTTACATACTAGTGAAGAAGAAACAAACAACAATATATAGAATGTTAGGTAGTAATAAAAGCTAATGTGTTAAAACAAAGCAGTGACTTAGAGATCAATCAAACTTCACTTCTGGCTCTCAAAATAGTTCAGGGCAGTTTCCCTCCATGTGGTGATTCAGAGACAGAGTCCTTTCATCTTCTGGCTCTATCTTCCCAGAGTCTCAGAGTCCTCTGAAGATGACTAGCAGATGAAGAAAGTGTGGAATGAGAAGGTACACCTGCTTCTCAATCACCTCCAACCAGGAGTGACACACATCCTTTCTTCTCACAAACCGTAACAAAATGTCACATGGCCCCACCAAGATGCAAAGCAATCTGGGAAATGTAGCCCCAACAATAGTTCTATCCTCAAAGAGGAACCAAATCTTTGGTAGGCAGCAAATTTTCTCTGTTACAGCTTCACTGATCTATTCCAGCCTTGCCTCTTCTACCTGCTAGGGCAGACTTAAGCTCAGGCACACTCATGCCAAGGGAGAACAGTGTCTCCCACCGTTATATCTAAAATCCCATCACAGGGGTGCCTGGCTGGCTCAATTAGAGGATCATGTGACAATCTCGAGGGTCGTGAGTTCAAGCCCTACGTTGGGGTAGAGATTACTAAAAATAAATAAATAAATAAACTTTAAAAATAAGTGAATAAGTAAAAAATAAAATCCCATTACAAGAAATTCAATCCTTTATCTGAGTCATTTCCCTATTCCTTAACAGCTTGCCAAAAAATGCAGTCACCTGTAGTGGTGGCATATGGAGTTCTCCCTCAGTCCTTAGAGAAGCTTACCAGATTTTCTTCTTCATTCCCTGAGACAAGAAAAACCAGTTTAGCTGGTAACTCCATGAGTCGTAATGAGAGAATAAAAGGGAGGCAAAGTAGGCATATGCTAATAACCACTCAGAGCTTTGCCAGGAGTGGCTGGGTTCTCCATCACAAACTTTAAATTGCTCCAGGCATCATCTTAACTGCTTATACACAGCTACTCTCCCAAGTCAAGGGAACACTTCACAGATGCATTTAGTTGCACAGAGTCCTTCTCAAAGAGAAAAGAATGGCCCCACTTAATTGCACAAGTAGCTAATGTCAGAAGTAATAACTGAGACGAGAGTGGTTCATCAAAGCAAAGTCAGGAAAGATGAGTCTATTTAAAAGCTAAATGGGGTCCTGAAAGGCAGACCCTGAAAAGAGTGATTTTGAGGCTGATTTTATTTTAATGCAAAGATCTACTCTTTCCTCTCACTCCCTATGATTATTTTATACAAATTGCATTACATCAGTCCCTTGGGAAATACAGGTATAAGCTCCATTTCCACTTCCTAGGACTCAAAATGACTTCAGAGGAGCTAAACTGGAATTTTAAAACATTGTTTAAACATTTATATGTTCTGGAAGCAATAGATGCAAATGCAGAGACGCAGTGCCTTGGTTGACAGTTTCAGAGTCTCTCACATCAACCTGTAACCTTCTATGCTAAAGAAATTTGTTCACCCGGGGTGCCTGGGTGGCTCAGTCGTTAAGCATCTGCCTTGGGCTCAGGTCATGATCCTGGCATCCTGGGATCGACCTCCCTACTCAGCGGGAAGCCTGCTTCTCCCTCTCCCACTCCCCCTGCTTCTGTTCCCTCTCTCGCTGTCTCTCTCTGTCAAATAAATAAAATCTTTAAAAAATAAAATTTGTTCACCCAAAACAATTTACCAACTTCCTCTTGGAAAGGCAAATTCTCAGCATATTTCTATAAAAGTGAATTAATTTGTTAGCCCACAAGAATAAAAAAAAAAAAAAACCACCCTGGGTTTTTATTAGCAATCACATCTGTTCCATTCCCTTTGAAATTGAATATGTAAAATGTCACTACACAGACGGAATGTTGCAGTCATTTTAACCCAGGAGACACTAATATACATGCTGGTCTTGGTGTTTCTATGACATTAGAGTCAGACACTGTGTGAGGACATTACTCTCATTCTAAAGATCCTTCTTAAAGCCATGTAAAGGCTCCTCATTGGAAACCAGTGGAAAGGAGAATTTACCACTGGGAATATATCACTTCGGCATGAGGATTATTTTGAGCTAAAGGCAATCAAAACCCAGCCAGTTCAGGAAAAACTCTTTTATCTTCTGTTCTACTGCCTAAATTTACATCAGAACGGGGGTCTGCACCAGGAAGAGAGCCATTACCAGAGTTATCTTTTTACCTAAAAAACTTATCTGGGTAACAGGACACCTTTGCTTCCCAAACTTCTCCTTTCCCTTCCTGTGATTTGCCTTTCTCCCCTTTGGATCCCCACAGCCCTACCCAGCTTCCCAGCTCAAAACGTCATATAAGCCTCAATTCCCTGACTGCCCTTAGGTCTCATGTTTTATGGAGCTTCTTTATGCACAAATTTAAATTTGGTTTTCTCCTGTTAATATGCCTTGTGTCAATTTAATTATTAGAACAGCCAAAGAATCTAGAACGGAAGAAGGTAAAATCTGCCCACCCCTACACCTGTTTGCAATTTGGTCAGGACTGTGTTTAGCATTGACAAAGTTTTTGAGAGGGGTTTCTCTCTAAAGAACGAGGCTGATTTTCTTTAGGTGGCTCAATATACCTTTGAAGGTATATTAGTTTTCTAGGGCTGCAGTACCACAAACTTGGTGGCTTTAAACAACAGAAATTTATTCTCTTCCAGTTCTGGAGACTAGAAGTCCAAAATCAAGATGATGGCAGAGCCATGCTCCCTCCAAAGTCTATAGAGGAGAATCCTTCCTTGCCTCTTCCAGCTTGGGGGAGCCCCAGGGGTTCCTTGGCTTATGGAAGTATCATTCCAGTCTCTGCCGCCGTCTTCACATGGCCATCTTCTCCCTATCTCATCTGTCTTCACATGGGGTTTTCTTCTTCTTATAAAGACACCAGCCTTGTCGGATTAGGGTCTGCCCTAATGACCTCATCTTAACCCGATTACCTCTGCAAAGGCCCTATATCCACACATTCCAGACTCTATTTCTCACATTCACAGGTACCAGGGGTTAGGACTTCAGTGTACCTTTTTGGAGGGACACAATTCATCTCATAATAGAAAGTAACCCAGAGAAGGGATTCAAAGCAATGTTGCAAAGATCATAAAGCCCTCAAAGCTACTACAAGGACTTCGCAAAATAACATTTGCAGAGCCTGAAAGCAAGAACACAAATGAAGATTCACATTCCATAAAGTTTAGTGATATAGAGCTTACAAACCAAGCTACAGCAACAGCCCAGCCCATGTTCCCACCCAATACCACGACAGCTTGGGGGCCATCATTCCCTCACATAGGCTACAGTTGCTGAAGCTTCCTCCAGTAGCCAGCCCTACTGTCCGTGTGTCTAAATAACCGAATGGTTCTCATGGGGCACAGTGAAAGCCAGACCCAGATCTGACTGGATCTGCCCCAAATTAACCAGGTCAAGCTCCCCAAGAAGCCAGGGAGGTCACTTTATCAACTCAAGATTTTCAGGCAGTTCTAAGAAGTTCCCAAAACTATACCAGCTGAGGAGAAGGGAAAGAGGGAACACAGTTATCTGGTAACCCCATTTGCCTAATCACCCACTTTGGAGTGATTTAGGATGGCCAACTTTAAACAAAAGCAGTCACTCTCTGGTTTTCTGGGGCAGAAGTAATGCTTCTCTCTCTCTCTCTCTCTCTCTCTCTCTCTCTCTCTCTCTCTCACACACACACACACACACACACACACACACACACACACACACACACACACACACACACACACTTACAGATTCTCAGCCTATCATTATCTTCTCTGGTCAAAGTGGTAAGATGAGGGGATAGGGGAGTTGCTTTCTGGCCTGGAGGGCCTGGGTCAGCCAGTGCATCTCTTTCCGGTAATTCTCAGCAACTTAATTCAGTTGTCATACTTTTTTCAAGTGATTTTAAAACTTCAAAAATTCACAAAACTTTTTAAACCTAAAATTTTGAGTTCAAAAAAGTTCCAAAGTTGTTGCCTTTTATTGCTTCTTTTCTTTTTTTAAATTTTATTTTATTATTTTGTCAGAGAGAGAGAGTGCACACAGGGGGAGCGGCAGGCAGAGGGAGAAGCAGGCTCCCCGGTGAGGAGGGAGCCCGATGCGGTGAGAAGGGAGCCTGATGCGAGACTCAATCCCAGGACCCCGGGATAATGACCTGAGCTGAAGGCAGCCGCTTAACTTAACCGACTGAGCCGCCCAGATGTCCCCTTTTATTGCTTCTGATGTGCTGGGGTCCTCTAAGGTAAAGGGCCCAGGGCATGAGCCCCCCCATGCCCTGCTCTAAGCACTGATGCTGGGTTGTGATGCATTTGTTTAAAAGAATTCCCATTCCATTATAAACCCTGGAGGGAGGTATAATTCCTGCAACAGCCCCCACTTTGGGGAAAGGGCAGCCCACACTCATCTCACCACCAGGGGGTGAGGTGGTTACTGAGGCCAATCTGATCCCACTGACTGAACCACCCACCACTGGCCAGTCCATCAGGCTCTTCAGAGTCCCTACAAGAAAGACACCTGTTCCACTTGATTTCTGGGCAGAGGAAACAGGTGAAAGTTCAGAGAGCCAGCACAAAGAAGGTGTGAGCAGTTCTGAGGTCCCAAAATAGGAAAGAGATCCCAGCTTGAAGCGAAGAGACCAGGTTGGGCCATATCCCACCTCTTCCCTTGGCTTAGCCATAGGAACTGGCCAAGGTATTTAAACTCTCTGAGCCTCATGGATCACCTAGGCAGCCGACTCTTGGTTCGACTCCAGTCATGATCTCAGGGATCAATCCCTGTGTCAGGCTCCACATTCAAAAGGGAGTCTACTTGTGGATTCTCTCTCCCTCTCCCCTGCCCCTCCCCCTGCTCTCTCTTTCTCTCTCTCAAATAAATAAATAAATCTTTATTATAAAAAAATTAAATAAACTCTCTGAGCCCCAATTTCCTCTTCTGTAAAATGGGAATAATAAATCATAATATCTATGCAGTGTACTTATACAGGATTGCTCTCAGGATCAGATGTCCAAGTGTAAACTAGAAATGCTAGGTTTATTAGAAACTATTGCTTCTGCTCATATACCATCCACTGTGTTTATTGAGTAATGACATTTCATAGCTGTCATGAAAGAGATACAACTTCCTCCAAAGAGTTAAAGCTTTAGAATGGCTTATCCTCTGAGCCTAATAAATTGAAACTTATATAACAATATTATTCTAATAATACAAGCAATTATTTAATATTTTACAAGATACTGAAATAATAATAATAAAACAAGGGCAGATTTTATCCTCAGCATAGTGGGTAATGATTTATGTAGCATAAAGGGAGAAGTGCTGTGAAACTTCCCAAAATAAATGTAATACCTCTTCTATGTTCATGTCTATAGTTCAACCATCAGAGAGAGTTTTTCCTTTGGATTCAGCATTGCCCCTCTTCCTATGTTCCATTTTAAAAGTCAATACCCTTGGGGGCGCCTGGGTGGCTCAGTCGTTAAGCGTCGTCCGCCTTCAGCTCAGGTCATGATCTCAGGGACCCGGGATCAAGCCCCGCATCGGGCTCCCTGTTCCTCGGGAAGCCTGCTTCTCCCTCTCCCACTCCCCCTGCTTGTGTTCCTGCTCTCGCTGTGTCTCTCTCTCTCAAATAAATAAAATCTTTAAAAAAAAAAAAAGTCAATAACCTTGAAAAAGAATTATAAATTTACTAACATGTCAATACAAATGTGCTTGTCAAACAGTATACTTTCCTGATAGGATATGACAAGCCCAAAAGGCCTCTGAGCCCAGGAAAGAAGTGGGGAGCTGGAGAAGAAATGAGTTCAGAAACAGAAAGCAGGATGGTGGAGCTGGTTAAAAGATAAACCAAAGGCAAACTGAAAGTCCCTCCCAAGATAATTCCTATCAATCTCCGATTTCACAACCTCATAACCTGGCCCAGTCTCAGGACAAAAAAAAAAAAAAAAACAAAAAACCACACATATCTCATAGCATACACATATTAAGATTAAAGGAAAGGGACGCCTGGGTGGCTCAGTCGGTTGAGCATCTGCCTTCGGGTCCTGGGATCAAGTCCCTCCTTGGGCTCCTTGCTAATTGGGGAGCCTGCTTCTCCCTCTGCCTGCTTCTCCCCCCCCCCCCCGCTTGTGTGCTCACTCTCTCTCTGATGAATAAATAAAATCTTTAAAAAAAAAGATTAAAGGAGAAATGGAAAAATATGATATAAATAGGTAACTCCTAAAAAGTAGGCATTACAATATGAGCATTGTAGACAGGATTTTCAGAGGGCTAATAATTTCTCACAAAGAAACTGAGACATCCTCTTGAAAACTTTACCTGAAAGAAAAGTCTTTCCAGTTATAATGAACTTACAAACTAGAAGGGCTGAAAAAGTTTTCCAACTTTGTTAATGAAAACAGATCTGTCTTAAGTGGCACAGGCCATGTCCTCTTTCATCTCACATTACTCCAGAACAAGCAGAAAAAAAATAATCTGCACCTGATAACTTTAAAAAAAATAAAGAGAATCAAAAAGAAAGAAATGTCAGACTAGCTTGCCAGGAGTCCTTTACAGGTAGTTCTTAGAGATGGCAAACAGGAAGAAAGTTACTGTCATTTGACAGACACTGGCTTAGACCAGCCACAAATGAAACTCCTGCTCCTTCTGAAAGGTATGTATCACCTATAGTACGCTCAGCCACACATAATTAATCTGTGGTAGACTGATTGCACCAATTCTCTACCTGTCCCTTCTCCATGACCTTTGCCATGTGATTTTGTAGTTCATCTCACTGAAGACACAGAGCCTATTTCTTCACCCCTTCAATCTGATCTCACCCATGGGTTTTGTCCAATAGATGAGGCCTAGACCACAAGAGGCCTTGCATGTTCCCACTTGCTCTCTCATATACCTCTGAAATTGTCATGAAAACATGCCCAGAATAGCCTGCTGGAGGGTGAAAGTCATGGGACAGAGCCATACTCAATGTGGCCGAGGTCAGCCTCAATCAGCCAATAGCCAGCTGACTCCCAGATAAAAATGCAAGCCCACCAAAGACTCTCACACACGAGTGAGTCAAGCCATGATCAGCCAAAACCAACCTTTACGAACCTACAGGCAACCAAGCCCCAGACGTGTGAGTGAGCCGAGCCCAGAGCAGCAGAGCCACCTAGCTAACCACCCCAGATGTGTGAGCAAGAGATCTTATTGTTAATTTAGACTAAGGGTTTGTGGTTGTTCATCATGAAGCTTTACTGGGGCAATGGATAATGGGTACAGAGTCCTACCTTTTAGGCTCCACTCTTGTGTTGGGAGTATCCAGAAAGCCAAAGACAGCTTTATTATACCTGACAATCAACAGTTTCGTGGGGCAGTCAACCAATTCACTTCTTGTAGCATTTTTCCTTGTCCCCAAAAGGATACAAGCACGTGGGAAACTCTGTGGTAACCTCCCTTGGCATCTTTTATCAGTAAACCAGTCCTAACCACATGAATCATGAAGATAATGAAAGAATGAGGAAAGTATATGCCTATTAAAGATACTGGGGGGGGGGGCGCCTGGGTGGCTCAGATGGATAAGCGTCTGCCTTCAGCTAAGGTCATGATCCCAGGGTCCTGGGATGGAGCCCCACATTGGGCTCCTGGCTCAGCAGGGAGCCTGCTTCTCCCTCTCCCTCTGCTCTCTCCCTGCTCATGCTCTCTCTATATACATCTCTCTGTGTCTCAAATGAATAAAAAAAATCTTTAAAAAAAAAAGATACTTGGTGGTAGCAGAGGATGGTTTATGTAAAAAATTATAATGAAATATGTAATACGCATGGAAAAGTACCTCAAGGTACCTTACATATTGAGACTGCAAGAAAAGTTTTTTCCTAGGAGGGTAGGTGAGATTACGGGTTCATGTTCTTTTGCTTGTCCATGATATCTGACTTTCCTGAATGGAACATAAATTTGTAGTTTTAAAAAGAGAGAAACATAAACCACAAAAGAAACAATAAAACTTTCAAAGAAAAAAGAGCAATATTTAAGTTTATTTTCAGGGCTTGAGCAGGTTATTATCATTTGTAGTTTATTTAGAGTCAGTTATACAGAATTGTTGGATGAAAATTAGCTGAAATTTCAAAAGCAGAAATCAGGAGAAAATATTGAAAAACAGACAATCACTTGCAGGCATATAAATAGTTGCCAGGTGCACACAAATCTGCAATGCTTTTTTAAAAAAGGATAAGGTACAAGCATTTTCTAATAAATTTTTGCCTAGAGCAGGGTCAGCCAACTTTTTCTATAAAGAGCCTGAAAGTAAATATTTGAGGCTTTGCAGGCCAGACTGTCTCTGTTACAACTACTCTGCCATTGTGGCACAAAAGTGGCCATAGACAATCCGTGAATAAATGGGCATGAATGTGTTCCAATAAAACTTTATTTATAAAAGCAAGTAGCAGGCCAGATTTGGCTCATAGCATAGTTTGCCTACCTCTGGTCGAGACAAATTGGTGCCATAGCAACAACAGCTTAAGATCATACTGACAACTTATTTATGTCATAATGATGAAGTGTTCTCTGCACCTGACAGTCATACCTTTGCCTGCTGTCAAATCCTTTTCCTTCTTTATGTCTCAGCCTCCTCTTCAAGGAACCTGAGACTGCTTAGCTTAGAAGTATGTTCTAATCACCTGTTTATTTGTACTTCTCCTCCATGAGGCTAAAAGTACCTAATAGGAAGATTATGTACTAGTCACTTTTATATCCTCAGAGCCTTGAAGAAAACCTGAACTATAACAGATTCTCAATAAATGAATGTGAAGGGGCGCCTGGGTGGCTCAGTCGTTAAGCGTCTGCCTTCGGCTCAGGTCATGATCCTGGGATTCTGGGATCAGGTCCCACATCGGGCTCCCTACTCCGTGGGGAACCTGCTTCTCCCTCTCCCACTCCCCCTGCTTGTGTTCCCTCTCTCGCTATCTCTATCAAAATAAATAAAATCTTTTTTTTTAAGATTTTATTTATTTATTTGACAGAGAGAGACAGCGAGAGCAGGAACACAAGCAGAGGGAGTGGGAGAGGGAGAAGCAGGCTTCCCGCTGAGCAGGGAGCCCGATGTGGGACTCGATCCCAGGACCCCGGGATCATGACCTGAGCCGAAGGCAGATGTTTAACGACTGAGCCACCCAGGCGCCCTAAATAAATAAAATCTAAAAAAAAAAAAAAAGACTACAGAGGCAAATAAGCATATGAAAAGATACTCAACATCTTATGTCATCAGGGAGACAACAACAGCGAGATACCACTACATAGCTATTAGAACGGCCAAAATCAAAAACACTGACAACACCAAATGCTGGTGAGAATGTGGAGCAACAGGAACTCTCATTCACTGCTGCGGATATTGCAAAATGGTACAGCCACCTAGAAAGATAGTTTGGCAGTTTCATACAAAACTAAACATACTCTTTTTATACAATACGGAAATTGTGCTCCTTAGTATTTACTCAAAGTATCTGAAAACTTATGTCTACACAAAAACCTACATACAGGTGTTTACAGCAGCTTTATTTATAATTGCCAAAACATGGGAGCAACCAAAATGTAAATGAATAAAATAAATGTCATATATCCAAAGGAATATTAATTTGTGCTAAAAAAATTGATCTATCAAGCTATGAAAAGACATGAAAGAAATTTAAATGCATACTACTAAGTGAAGGAAGCCATTCTGAAAAAACATACTGTAGGATGCAACTATATGACATTCTGAAAAAGGCAAAACTATGGAGACAGTAAAAAGATCAGTGGTTACCAGGAGTTAGGGGCAACGGGGAGGGATGAATAGGGGGAGTACAGAGGTTTTTAGAGAGTAAAAATACTCTATGTAATATTATAATAATGGCTACATGTCATTACACATTTGTCAAAATCCATACAATGCACAACACCAAGAGTGAACCCTAATGTAAACTGTGGACTTCAGGTGATAATGATGTGTCAAAGCAGGTTCACTGATTATAATAAATATACTACTCTGGTGGGGGATGCTGATGGTGGAAGAGGCTGGGCATGTGTGGGGCAGGGGGTGTATGAAAAATCTCTGTACTTTCTGCTCAATTTTGCTATAAACCTAAAAGTCCTCTAAAACATAAAGTCTACTCTAAATCTCACACACACACACACACACACACACACACACACACCCTCACATCGTTATTGCAAACGCTCACTCAGCCTTTTTCTATGGCCTTTAGGAGACATTAAAAGCTAATTACCTGATCAGGCAATGATTTCTTAGATCTGACACCAAAAGCACAAGTGGCAAAAGAAAAAATAGATAAACAGGACTTCATCAAAATTAAAAACTTTTGTGCTGTAAATGATATAATCAAGAAAGTAAAAAGACAACACATAAAATGGGAGACTATTTTTTTACAAATCATGTATCTAATAAGGATCTGGCATCTACTATAGGTAAAGAACTCCTACAAATGCAATAATAAAAAGACAAATACACCAATTTTTAAATGGGTAAAGGACTTAAATAGACATTTCTCCAAAGATGTACAAATACATATTTCTTAGTGTAATAATAATGATGATGATTGTAATACTATTCATTATATGTTTAAAAAAGCATTAAAATCTATCAAATAAATAGGGAGACAGACTGATAATAAAATACTGTATTAAGAGAGAGTGCACTGGGCGCCTGGGTGGCTCAGTTGGTTGAGCGACTGCCTTCAGCTCAGGTCATGATCCTGGAGTCCCGGGATCAAGTCCCACATCGGGCTCCCTGCTCAGTGGGGAGTCTGCTTCTCCCTCTGACCCTCCCCCCCCATGCTCTCTCTATCTCATTCTCTCTCTCAAATAAATAAATAAAATCTTTAAAAAAAAAAGGGAGAGTGCATTAAGTAGATACATTTAGGAATAAACCTTATAATATTTTATCCCTACCAATGTTGTACAATTTTTTCTTTTACTTATTTTTAATTCCAGTATAATTAATATGCAGTGTTGTATTAGTATCAGGTGTACAATACAGTGATTCAACAATTCTATACATTACTAAGTGCTCATCACATAAGTGTACCCTTAATCCCCATCACCTATTTCAGCCATGCCCCCACTACCTTCCCTCTAGTAACTATCAGTTTGTTCTCTATATTTAAGAGCCTGGTTTTTTTGTTGTCTCTCTTTTTCCTTGTTTTGTATCTTGAATGCCACATATGAGTGAAATTCCTCCAAACTTGGTATTTGGTATTTGTCTTTCTCTGACTGACTTATTTCACTTAGCATTATACCCTCTAGATCCATCCATGTTGTTGCAAATAGCAAGGTTTCAGTCTTTTTATAGCCGAGTAATATTCCATTATATCTATCTATATCTATATCTATATAATATTATATATATCCCACTTCTTCTTCTTTATCTATTCATCTATGGATTGACACTTGGGCTGCTTCTATATTTTGGCTATTGTAAATAATGCTGCAATAAACATGCAAGTGCATGTATCTTTTTGGATTAGTGTTTTCCTTAGTGGAATTACTGGATCATGTTATAATTCTATTTTTAACTTTTTGGGGGAATCTCCATACTGTTTTCCACAGTGGCTGCACCAGTTTGCATTCCCACCAACCATGCACAAAGTTTCCTTTTTCTCCACATCCTCACTAACACTTGTGTCTTGTAATACACAATTTTAATAGAGTGATTATATATAATTCTAATTTCTGCAAAATTTTTCAGTGTACACTCAGTCATAACATTAAGCAAAACAAGCTTTAAGAATTGTATTTAATTTTTTGTTATTTAAACCCCAAACCGCTGCACATAGGAAAACACAGTGGGGAACTTCCAGGCCAATTTCTGCACAAAAGCTTGATGCTATAGAGATTAAGTGGAAAAGCAAAGCCTCAAAGTTTCTTTAGTCCTTTGGACCTATGTCAATAACACAAACACTTGTCCTCAATTTTGGCAACACTGGGCCAGAGAAACTGAGATGAATCCTGGGTGCACCAAAACGGGAGTCTTGGGGTAAGAGCTAGGCAAGACCCAGACCTGTCTCTCCCTGCCTTCACACCACCACCAATAAACCTCTGGGAACTGCCTCGATCTGAGCCAGAGTAGGAGACGGAACATGTACCAAATATTAAATAAAGTTTGGAGGAATCAACTCTGAAGGAATCAAATCATATACTTAAAATTTTGAACAATTTAAGAATACCTAAAAGTTACCATTGTTATCTTTTGGGGGGCCATTTTTAATCCTTTTTGACTAAGACAGAGGTATTTAAATTGTTAATAAAAATAAACTATATTTTTATGTTTTTAAATGTTACATACATATTTTTTTAAGTGTTAAAAATGACAATGTCAACTTTTCTTACCTACTTCACTGGTTGTGAGTTCTATTTAAAAGAAAACCACAGGTCCAAAATGGCATCACTTAGGCCAAGTCACCAAACCAGGGCCTAATACCTAACCTAATTGCACTTTCAACCTCCTACAAAAATGTAGTCTTAACTGGTCAGGAATTTTTGGGTAAATACCAATGAGGTAATTTGTCACATGGTCCTCTCCATCCCTAAAAGGAAGATGAGGTAATCCACCTCCTAAGACCCCACTGTGGACAAATGAAGGTGACCTCACCCGAAATAATTCATTTTTGTGTTTATGACTTCCCTGTCCTGCCTTTAAAAACCTTTCCCTTTCTGTAGCCCTTTAGAGCTCTCCTCTACTTGCTAGATGGGATGCTGCCTGATTCATGAATCATTTAATAAAGCCAATTAGATCTTCAAATTTTCTCAGCTGAATTTTGTTTTTTAACAGTTCCATTTCCCAACAGACATCCACTAATTAATTTTTGTCAATCTTCATAGCAAAGAAAACAGACACAAAATTGCAAAAAGAGCGCTCCATTATTTTTTGAAAGTCTGTCTCCAGAGTCTTTTTATTTAAACGGAAAAAGAATGCATTTCCTTTAAAAGAAATAGCACTTTGATTAATCAAAAATAGGGGATGAAAACATTATACTAGATACAGTCAACCAATAACAGGCTTTGTTTCCAGCTAATTAAAAAGTAAAAGAGAACCTGGTTTCCATTCCATTATAATTGTGTTCCTTTCAACAACAGTGTGATAAGCTAAGGAATCATAACAAAATGCAATTACTTAATTCTAATATTTTCAATCATTCCAATTGTGTTCGATTCTATTCTACACATTTTTTCAAAGTTCTTGCATTACCCTCAACACTTTACCCTCAATAATCTTCCTTATTATTAGGAACTTCATAATTCCTAAAGCATTGGTTTCTGGCTGAAGTATGCATTTCACAAAAATTTTGCTCATATTAACTAGGAAAGAAAAAGCGATTCTATTACAATCACTTAGGATGGTAACAAAACAATATACAAAGATGCTTTGAGAAAAAATTGTCAAAGACTTAGAAATGGGTATAAGATTACTGAGTGTCCTTTCAGTGGAATGCTGGGTATTTTCCAGCCAACCCTCCCAAGATTATTTAATTCTATAGGGGTGCACGTCTTTGATTGACTATGTTCTACTGATTAGGCTATTTTACAACTTTTTTAAAGAAGATTTTATTTATTTATTTGAGAGAGAGAGGGAAAGAGCGAGCACAAGCAGGGGGGAGAAGGAGAGGGAGAAACAGACTCCCCACTGAACAGGGAGCCCAACATGGGACTCGATCCCAGGACCCTGGGATAGCAACCTGAGCTGAAGGCAGACACTTAACCAACTAAGCCACCCAGGCACCCTATTTTACAACTTTGTAAGGTAGAAGTTAAGTTGCAGAAAACTGTCAGTAATGCAAATCATTGCCATTGATTGAAATGTAAATTAAGGGGAGCCTGGGTGGCTCGGTCAGTTAAGCATCTGCCCTTGGCTTGGGTCATGATCCTCCGGTCCTGGGACAGAGCCCCACATCAGGCTCCTTGCTTGGCCAGAAGTCTGCTCTCTGTCTCTCTCTCTCTAATAAATAAATAAAATCTCAAAAAAAAATAAATAAAAAACATTTTTTAAAAAAATTTTTAATGAAACACAAATTAATTTTGTCTGGTAGAAATATAATAAATTTCTGCCCTGTAGAAAGGATGACCTCAAATATTAATTTTATTGCATATAGGATGGTACTGTCATATATATATATCACATATATATGTCATAATGTCATATATAAATGTAAATATAGATACATTACAAGCCACATATGTAATTTTAAATTTTCTAGTAGCATGTTAAAAAAGGTGAAAAGTTAAGAGATGAAATTCATTTTAATAACATATTTTATTTAACTCAATATGTCCAAAATATTGTCATTTCAACAAATAATCAACTTTTAAAATACTGAGGTATTTTGTATACTAAATCTTTAAAATCCAACGTATATTTTACATTTACATCACATCTCAATTCATATTAACCATAATTCAGGTGCTCAATAGCCACATATAGTTGGTTAGTGGCTACCATATTGGATGATGCAACTATAGTTTTTGTTTGCATAGGTCTGGACAGTTCAACCATTACATCTTCTCATGCAACCATTTGCTAAAACATTTTTGGTGTTACCTCTAGATATTTCTTCAGCACCTACTATATGCCTGGCTGTTCACTACTTACTAGGATAGGTATAAAAACTGTAATGGATATCCCCTGCCATCAAAGAGTAGTAAGGTAAGGTAAGATACATAATCCTTAAAAATTTAGAAAACAAGACAGCAAGTAAATGAATTCTTGAATTTAGTAGACAACAGATAAACAAAAAATCAGTAGAGATATGCATAGTCAAGGAGGAGGAAATTTGGAAGGGAAGAAAGGAGACACAGATAGGCAAAGCTTAATAAACAGGATGAGGAAGGAAAAGTGTTAAGTTAGAGTTTAGACAAAACAAGAAGTTACTGGCCTGATTTCATCGAAGTATTTGGTTCAGATCATGGCTTTCATAATATACCATTGCTCTTTGGTAAATAAATTAAAATAACTTTAGAATGAAAATAGATCTTGTATGTTATATGTTGTGTGATCTCAACCCTGTTCTAAAAATGTATTTTAAGAGACAGGAAGAAAACATTTAAAACTGGCCCCTAGATAACTGGATTGATTATGGTGGAGTAGAGGATGATCCTTTTTTTTTTTTTTAAAGATTTTATTTATTTATTTGACAGAGAGAGACACAGCAAGAGAGGGAACACAAGCAGGGGGAGTGGGAGAGGGAGAAGCAGGTTTCCCGCCCAGCAGGGAGCCCAATGCGGGGCTCAATCCCAGGACCCTGGGATCATGACCTGAGCCGAAGGCAGACGCTTAATGACTGAGGCACCCAGGCGCCCCGATCCTGCTTCTTTGAAGTTTATTATACTCTTCGTTTTTTTCAATAATATGTAATATTTTTATAATTAGAAAAAATATACACTGTTTATAATATGTAAAGAAACTGCACTTATCTGATGGCTCAAGGAATTCTTTATTAAATTTCTTTTAAAGCTTTATTTATTTATTTGAGAGAGAGAGAGGTCTCGAGCAAGTGGGCGGGGAGGGCAGACAGAGGGAGACAAGCAGACTCCCCACTGAGCTGGGAGCCCGACATGGGGCTTGATCCCAGGACCCTGACACCATGACCTGAGCTGAAATCAAGAGTCAGACGCTTAATCAACTGAGCCCCGACAGCTCCAGAGATTCTGAAACAAGATTGTACAAATAGGTGTATGTCTAACCATTCCAGTATGATCTCTTGAGGTTTTAGAAACTAGAACAAGAGTCTGAGGCTTTTCATATCACATATTCCAGAGCCACTGGCTATTGGACTGATAAACTATGGAGTAAGCTTTCATTCATTTTCCATGAATTTTGCCTTGCAACTGTGAGAAGAGTCAAGTATTTAAAAAAAGAAGAAGAAAAAGAGCCAAGTATTGCTCAAGTTAATCAATGACCATCTAGGGTTGATTTCACTTCTGGAAAAGCAGCTTGCTAAAGGTGACTGCCTCATTTGTTAAGTAAGGTTCATGGCTAATAGTTTTGACAAGTAAAGCTGTTCAACTGCCCAAGGTGGCTCACTGGATCACTCATCCTCTGCTGGCCATGCAACTGATGGGAATTTTAAACACAGCTTTCATCTTTGACCTTTGTCTTTATGATTTAGTTTGTCCTATCTTCCAGTTAACTAGACCAAGTAGCCTTTGAAGAATAACTGGATCCTTTACTTGTTCTTTGCCTACTCTACCTCTAGCACAATCATTAAGCATGTCTTATCCTTATTTGCTTTTGATATTTACTAATTACTATTAACCACTGCCCTTTGTCTACTTCATTCTCTCATTCTGATTCTTTCCACCTACTCAGCTCTTTCTCGTCCTTCCCACACATTCTTCTGCTTTAGCCCAGTAGTTTCAAGTTGACTTCTTGAAATAAGCCTGGCACAATTTCAAAATGGTAGGACATTTAGTAGATTTATAATGAGATGGCTGTTTAAGTGTGATAACTCCTTATCAATCAGTAAAGTTAGCAATTTTTACTGATTGACCACTATATTAATGGACTTATGGAACTACAGGGATTTTTTAAAGCAAGGGTGGACCTAAAGAAGTCCTGAATAGCTTGCTTGTACTCATGGAGTCAAGCAGTGGGGGAAAAAAAAAAAGTGTGAATTAGATAGCATATGAATATATATGAGTCCACTGCAGTGCTCTGCATGCTAATGAAAACAGGGGAAACAACCTAAATATCCAATAGGGAAATGGTGGAGGCAATTCTATATATATCTAAACACTGAAACATCATGCAATTATTTGAATACTAATTGCGATATCATTTGAGCAAACAGTTACCAAGAATAGCCTTTTAACATTACTTGCTCTTACATATATGATCCCACTCACTTTCCTGTCTCTGGATATTCCATGATCTTTTGTTACCTGGATGAAATACCTTTTCTCTCCTCTCCCTGCCCCCACCAATCTCCATGACTCCAAATCCAACCAATCTCCATGACTCCAAATCCAAATGCTACGCATTTATCAACCAACATGTATTTAACAAGCATTTGTTGCGTACTCTGCCAACTGGCACCTGCTTTCATGGGGCTCATGGTCAAATAATTACACAAGTAAGTATATGATTACAAATGGAATGAGTGCTGTGAAGTAAAGAAATGGTTATAAAAGACAGTAATCTAGGGAAGGCTTCCTTGTGGAAGTGACACCTGAGCTGGGATCTAAAACACAGGTAAGATTTATGAAGCACTGGAAGGGTAGGGTGGGGACAATGTGTGCTATGACCCTGTTACAGAAAATGCGTGGTATTTTCAGAGAATTGAAAAAAAGGCCAGTTTGGCTAAGACACAGAGAATGATGAAGAAGGACTCTGAGAAGAGGTGGAGCGGTAAGCAAGACCAGGACTATGTAAGACTTTGTGATTTTTAAAATAGAACAATGGAAAATCACTGAAGAACTTTAAGGTCAAGAAGTGGAGGGGTCCTGTGATCAAAATTGCACTTTGAAAAGATGGTACTGGCTTCAGTGTAGAGACTGGATTGGAAAGAGACCAGGGTGGACACTGGGAGACCAATTAGGAGTCCACTACACTGGTCTGGGTGATAGTTCTAGCTTGACCTAGGGAGCTGGCTATGGAAATAGAGAAAAAGGACAGAGATCTGAGAGGTATTTAAAAGATACAGTTGGTAGGGCTTGATAATAGACCACAATAAAGAATGAAGGAGAGAAGTAGCCGGAATGAATCCTAGGTTTCTGGCTTCTGGAATCAAATGAACGGTGGTGTCATTCATTAGAAGATGAGGTTCAAAACTGATGATCGTGAGTTTGGTTAAGTTTGACCATCCCATCATGGGCTTATAGATAATTACTGAAGTTATGGGCATAGATGAGACGACCCAGGAGGAAAGGATATGGTGATAAGAGAGGAAGGTCTGAACTAAGCCTTGAAGAACCCCAACACTGGATGGAAGATGCAACCACAGAGGCAGAGAAAGAATGGTCAGAGAGAGGGGAGCAAAACCACCAGCGTGCAGTGTCTCCAAACCAAGAGAAAGTGTGTCAAAAGTCTTCCAAGGAGTGCCTGGGTGGCTCAGTCAGTTAGGTGACATGCCCGACTGAGTGTGTCAAAAGTCTTCCAAGGGGTGCCTGGGTGGCTCAGTTAAGTGACTTGCCCGACTCTTGATTTCGGCTTAGGTCATGACCTAGGGGTCCTGGGATCAAGCCCTGCATTGGGCTCTGCACTCAGCAGGGAGTCTGCTTGAGGGTTCTCTTTCCCTTCTCCCTCTGCTCCTCCCTCAGCACATGCTCGTGCTCCTCTCTTTCTCTCTCAAATAAATAAATCTTTAAAAAAAAAGTCTTCCGGGGCACCTGGGCGGCTCAGTTGGTTAGGCATCTGCCTTCGGCTCGGGTCATGATCCCAGGGTCCTGGGATCGAGCCCCGCGCATTGGGCTCCCTGCTCGGCGGGAAGCCGGCTTCTCCCTCTTCCTCTGCTTGTGGTCTTCTATCTCTCTGTCAAATGAATAAATGAGATCTTTAAAAAAAAAAAAAAGAAAAGGCTCTTGAATGTTTGATGCATGAGTTTAAATATTACTCTGTAGCTGGTGGAGAATCCGTGGTGCAGTCTTCCTCAATTGGATGGGAAGGGAGAAGGAAGAGAACAGAGTATCAGCATCATACATGGAACTCTTCTAAACTAAACACGGTCTGCCCGCTATAGTTGAGAACCATTGTCACTTTCTATGCTAAAGAAATTTGTTCACCCGGGGCGCCTGGGTGGCTCAGTCGTTAACTGTCTGCCTTTGGCTCAGGTCATGATGGGATCGAGCCGGCATCAGGCTCTCTGCTCAGCGGGAAGCCTGCTTCTCCCTCTCCCACTCCCCCTGCTTGTGTTCCCTCTCTAACTGTGTCTCTCTCTGTCAGAGAAAGAAAGAAAGAAAGAAAAAAGAAGAAAAGCACTCAGATAAAACCCTTAAAGGGAGAGAAAGGTTCTTGACTGGGATTTAACAGCAGCAAAGTGATAACTTGAGGTAAGAAACCAACCCTCTCACTCCCTAGCTTTGTATTCACCTTCTGGTTAATCTCATTTTGACGGCCCCTATACCTTCCCCCACAGTACTTTTCTCCCTCACACTCTTTAGCTGTACAACAACTCAGAGATAATCTTTTTCTTTGTATTTCCAGGGCAGAGTGGATATAGACTGACATTTTCCAAAATTACATTAGAAACCACTAGGAGAAATAAAACAAGAATTTAAGAATAGTGCAAAAAGAGTCAATTTTCCCAAGTACAGATGTGGGGTGCAAAGTTCCCTAAGATAGGTAATGTCATCAAAGCAGTGAGCCTGAGAGGTTCTACTGTTAAAGAAGTATCTTCCAACCAGGAACCCCGATCTCTACGTAAAGGGATAAAACTACACAGACCACACAACTCTTACTAAAACCCTCTTTCGGGACCCTCTTCCTCTCCAGTTTTCAGGCATCCCAAAATTCCCAGGAGCTTTTCCCTATCTTACCTGAGAAGTCACTCTCTCATCCATGCTGTTTAATCCCACCATCCTGCTCCCTTGACTATTTCTCTTTTCTACCAACCATCACACATATCACCTCCTAAAATATCACAAAGTCTGTGCTACAAACCACTATACCACTACACTTCTCTCTCTCTCTCTCTCTCTGCCCCCCGCCTTTCCCTCCTCAACCTTTTTTTGAAAACTATGTTGCAAGAAAGAAAAGATCAAAAGCCGTGAATGTCATACTTTCACCTGAGAGTCATTCTTTCCAATTCTTCGTCTGACTCTAGGCTATGTGACCACTAAGCTTTGCCTGCTCTTCAGCACCCAGGAAAAATGCCAATGTTCACAAATCCAACCTCATTGTTTCTCAAGCCTCCCTAATCTGCTTGAGACCTATGGCCAAGCTCCAGATTCCTGATGGAGGTACATACCTACTTCACATCTGAAGAAGGGCAGTGGTTGATGTCGTTTGAAGTGGTGGGGTTCAGAGCCAACGGCCAAGAAAGAGTTCTTGAGATGTCTTTGGTGCAAAAAGGTGCTTTTATTAAAGCTCGGGGACAGGACCCGTGGGCATAAAGAGCTGCACTGGGGTTGTGAGAGGTGACTGATTATATAAGAATTTCTAATCTATGGAGGAGAAAGTGGGATGTTACAGCTCCAGGAAACTGAGTCTATAGGTTTCAGGAGACTGCTTTTTTCTTATAAATCATTAAGACAGTTGCAAACTGATGGAGACTCCTGTCCTACACAACTGTGATCTCTATCAGTTAACCATTTGTTTTTCCCCTTCCTTTGTCCTAGGGCAGCCAGGAGTCCCTGAAGAATGTCACATATATCCCACCAAGGGGGCTGGGTTGTGGGGTGTTAGCTTGTGCTTTGCCCTCAGCCTGCCTTCTGCTCCCTCATCACTGGTGACTGGCACCCTTGAACACCAAGTTAATGATATAGATCCCGGGGGCGCCTGGGTGGCTCAGTCGTTAAGCGTCTGCCTTCGGCTCAGGTCATGATCCCAGGGTCCTGGGAACTGAGCCCCGCATTGGGCTCCCTGCTCCGCAGGAGGCCTGTTTCTCCCTCTCCCACTCCCCTTGCTTGTGTTCCCTCTCACGCTGTGTCTCTCTCTGTCAAATAAATAAATAAAATCTTTAAAAAAAAAATGATATAGATCATGTCCCCCAAACCACCTGCTCTGCCAACCCTGAAATAACTCTCTCAACATATTCCTCCTCCTCTACTCCCAGCACCACCAACACTTCTATCATGTACCTGGGAAAGATATTATCATAGAATTTCACAATATAACAATTCCTTTACTTTATTAGAAGACTAAGATTCTAAAAGAAAGCTAGGGAACACTGAGAGGAAGGAAAAGAGAGAGAAACTTAGATAACTTAGTGGCAAAGGTCTGTTTTGAGAGGAAATTATAAGCTTTTATGAACTTCCTTTCAGTGGTTTTTTTCAGCAAAATATATTAGAAAGTTATAGGAAAGGGAAATCCAAATGAAAACCTCAATGAGATACCACCTCACACCAGTCAGAATGGCTAAAATTAACAAGTCAGGAAACGACAGATGTTGGCGGGGATGTGGAGAAAGGGGAACCCTCCTACACTGTTGGTGGGAATGCAAGCTGGTGCAGCCACTCTGGAAAACAGTAGGGAGGTTCCTCAAACAGTTGAAATTAGAGCTACCCTATGACCCAGCAATTGCACTACTGGGTATTTACCCCAAAGATACAAATGTAGGGATCAAAGGGGTACGTGCACCCCAACGTTTATAGCAGCAATATCCACAATAGCCAAACTGTGGAAAGAGCCAAGATGTCCATCAACAGATGAATGGATAAAGAAGTGGTATATATACACAATGGAATATTATGCAGCCATCAAAAGGAATGAGATCTTGCCATTTGCAATGATGTGGATGGAACTGGAGGGTGTTATGCTGAGCGAAATAACTCAATTAGAGAAAGACATGTTATCATATGACCTCACTGATATGAGGAATTCTTAATCTCAGGAAACAAACTGAGGGTTGCTGGAGTGGTGGGGGGTGGGAGGGATGGGGCGGCTGGGTGATAGACATTGGGGAGGTTATGTGCTATGGTGAGCGCTGTGAATTGTGCTGTTGAATCACAGATCTGTACCTCTGAAACAAATAATACATTATATATTAGAAAAAAAAAAAAGAAGATAGCAGGAGCGGAAGAATGAAGAGGGGAAAATCGGAGGGGGAGATGAACCATGAGAGACGATGGACTCTGAAAAACAAACTGAGGGCTCTAGAGGGCAGGGGGGTGCGAGGATGGGTTAGCCTGGTGATGGGTATTAAAGAGGGCATGTTCTGCATGGAGCACTGGGTGTTATATGCAAATAATGAATCATGGAACACTACATCAAAAACTAATGATGTAATGTATGGTGATTAACATAACATAATAATAAAAATATTTAAAAAATGAATAAAAAATAAAAAAAAAGTTATAGGAAAAACAATGCCACCAAGAACTCTTAGTGTTCACCTGGAAGTGAGGACCAAGCATAATATCCTACTCAGACTTGCAGCCAAGTTGAAAAGGGAAATCAACTCTTGTGGTGGATCATTTCCCAAGATGACCACCAAAAAATTCCCTCTATCCCTGTACACACGTCACTCCTCTGATCAAGAGGTGGAGCCTATTTTCCCCCGGACTGGTCTTATAACTTGGTTTGTCAATAGAATGAGCCAAAAGGGACATTCTAGTACTCCTAAGAACTACAAGAACTTTAAGGCCTTAAGACTTGTAGTTTTGGGGCGCCTGGATGGCACAGTCCGTTAAGCATCCAACTCTTGGTTTCGGCTCAGACAATGATCTCAGGGTCATGAGATCGAGCCCTGCATCAGGCTCTGAGCTCAGTATGGAGTCTGCTTGGAATTCTCTCTCCCTCTCCCTCTGCCCCTCCCTCTCGTGCATGCTCTCTCACTCTCTCTCAAAATAAATAAATAAATCTTAAAAAAAAGAAGACTTGTAGTTTCTGCTTTTGTGTTTTTGGGAAGCAGTTGACAGGTTAAAAAGCTCAGGCTGAGCCACTAAATAAGAAGAGAGAGGCCTAGCCAGCCCCCAACCCTTCCAGCAGAGGCCAGATGTGTCTGTGATACCATCTTGGACGGTCCAGCCCCAGCTGAGCTCCCAGGTGAGTACAGCCAACACCACATCTAGCAGATGCAGTTGGGCTAGTGGAGCCCAGCCAACTCACAGAATCCATGAGAAGTAAGAAGTTATTGTCTTAAGCCACTAAGTTTTGAGGAAGTTTATTACACCATAATATAGATAACTGAGATTTATTTAAGAATTCAACCCATCTCAGGGTTCCTGGGTGGCTCAGTCATTAAGCGTCTGCCTTCCGCTCAGGTCATGATCCCAGGGTCCTGGGATCGAGCCCCACATCAGGCTCTCTGCTCCGCAGGAAGCCTGCTTCTCCCTCTCCCACTCCCCCTGCTTGTGTTCCCTCTCTTACTGTGTCTCTCTCTGTCAAATAAATAAATAAAATCTAAAAGAAAAAAAAAAGAATTCAACCCATCTCAGTCAAAGATATCAATAATCTGGATCCCAGATAACCTCTTAATTTGCCCAGTTTTTGTTTGAATGGTCCTTTTGTTACTTGAGTGTTCTATATTGATCTCAACCATGAATTCCAGACAGTTCTGACTTCAAATATTATCACATAGTTTCCATAAGAACAAAATTATTAGAGCTTACTTTGAGTTCAGAAACTGACTGCATTATCTATATTATTCCCTTAATATAGCTAATGCTTTAACCTCCTCTTTGATTCTGAAGATACTTTGGATTTTATTATTGGTCTGAATTTTAAATTTTACTTTCAAAATGTCCAGTGTCTGTAGTTGCTGTGATAATCTCCCTTTGAATGTGTTTTTGCAAGTTTATTCATGCTTTTCAAATATAAATTCAATGTGAGAGCAATATGTATTTAGACAATAGTATTCATCAGAGGTCACCACTGAAATGGAAGGATTCTCAAGGGATTCAGCTCTAATCCTTCTCTTCCTTACTCTATACAATCTCTGTGTGACTTAATGCCAGTGACTTCAATTAGCATACATAAAATGATGACTCACAAAGCTAGACTTCCCATTTGGACTTCTCTCCTGGGATTCAGATATAGTTCCAAATGTCCACCAGGTATCTCTACTTGGATGTTCCACAGGCTTCACCGACTCAGTATCTCCAAATGAAACTCACTGTCCTCCAAAACTTATTCTTCCTTAATCCTTCACTCACTGAATGATAGCAGCATGCTCCCAGAAATCTGACATGTGGGTCTCCCCACCAGACCAGGATCCCTAGGTCCCATTAACTCCGTATCTCTAAATCTAAGTGGTCATTAAGCATTCTTTCAATTAATAATGAATTAACAATTAAATAAAAACTGGTTCATTCTGGTTCTAGTTACCCCAACAAGAAAGATCAGCCCCTGTCTAACCCAACTAAATGTGTCAATACTTTCAGCACCATCTAGTTGTATCCAAGGCAAGACTTTGTGCAGCATCTTCATATGACCAGCAGGAAGAGTGGGAACCAAATGAGCCACGACAGGCCACATATGCTTGGGAAAATCTTGGCCTCGATTCAACCATGATGCACAGCCTTCTTTACCAGGACTAACAAAGTTCATCTGAATAGGTTACATGATGGACCCATTGCCTCAGTTCCCAAGCCTCTTAGGGGACCAGAACTCTGCTCTGAGCAAAGCATATCACCTTCCTAATTACAGGAAGGAGAACTTTTCCTGGTCATTCATGCTGCCATGTCCCCAAATTATTCTTGTACTTCACAGCTTCACAATATCAAATGGTGCTACCTTTTAGAAAACAAGTTTTTAACATGATTTTTTTTCTGATCAAAAATTCTAGCCAGTTCCAAGAATTCAATGTCAACTCGAAACCTATGGTTTCTTTAAGGCACTGTGATGTTAATCCCTCCTTATTCTTGGGTCATGTATACAAGCCCAAGTCCTGCCTGGCTCATTATGCCCCACTTTGTCTCTGTGTAGCTCTGGAAATCCAGCCTGGTTCAAAGTCAAACCAGGGTGCCTGGGTGGCTCAGTTGGTTAAGCGACTGCCTTCAGGTCATGATCCCGGAGTACCAGGATTGAGTCCCGCATCAGGCTCCCTGCTCAGCGGGGAGTCTGCTTCTCCCTCTGACCCTCCCCCCTTCTTGTGCTCTCTCCCAAATAAATAAAATTAATAAAAATAATTCAGCCTGCTTCTCCTTCTCCCACTCCCTCTGCTTGTGTTCCTGCTCTTGCTCTCTCTCTCTCTCTCTCTCTCTCTCTCTCTCTCTCTAATTATTTATTTATTTGACAGAGAGAGAGAGAGCAAGCATGCACAAGCAGGGGGAGTGGCAGGCAGAGGGAGAAGCAGAGCAGAGAGCCTGATGTGGGGCTTGATCCCAGGACCCTGGGATCATGATCTGAGCCGAAGGCAGATGCTTAACCAACTGAGCCACCCAGGCGCCCCTACAGACATGTCTTAAAAATATTGACCACGAAGCTGTCACTCATGATCCTAACAAGAAAATGAAAGTTTAGGCTGCAAAGACAAACTCAAAATACCTATGACCCAGACTGGTTTGACTTTTTTTTTTTATTAATTTTATTTATTTGGGAGAGAGCACAAGAAGGGGGGAGGGTCAGAGGGAGAAGCAGACTCCCCGCTGAGCAGGGAGCCTGATGCGGGACTCGATCCCGGTACTCCGGGATCATGACCTGAAGGCAGTCGCTTAACCAACTGAGCCACCCAGGCACCCTGGTTTGACTTTGAACCAGGCTGGATTTCCAGAGCTACACAGAGACAAAGTGGGGCATAATGAGCCAGGCAGGACTTGGGCTTGTATACATGACCCAAGAATAAGGAGGGATTAACATCACAGTGCCTTAAAGAAACCATAGATTTCGAGTTGACATTGAATTCTTGGAACTGGCTAGAATTTTTGATTAGAAAAAAAAATCATGTTAAAAACTTGTTTTCTAAAAGGTAGCACCTTTTAGAGCCACCCAGGCGCCCCAAAACAAAACACTTAAAAAAAAAAAAAAGACGTCTGTAATAACTGCTTTTATATTCCAGATTAATTTATAGCATCTTAAATAATAAATTATTTGGTCTGGCAATTTCTTTATAAAATCTAGCATAATCTCAGATATACATGAGACATACTCTGAGTTTCTAGATTCTTAAAAGTAACTCTGTTTTTCATTCAAATACATTTGTTTTTCTGGAGTTTCGGGTGATTATAATGGGTTCGTTCAAAATATTCATATTGCTTTTCCCTGCTGATAGTGCTCTTGCAAGCATGGTGAATGTTCCTAAAAGCTGCTGGACTTTACGTAAGAGGTGTGGCAAGCAGCAGCCCCACAAAATGACCCAATACAAGAAGGACAAGGATGCTCTGTACGCCCAGGGAAAGCAGCATTATGACAGGCAGCAGAGTGGCTATGATTGGCACACTAAGCCGATTTTCTGGGAAAAAAAACCTAAAACTACAAAGAGGATTGTGCTGAAGGTTGAATGTGTTGAACCCAACTGCAGATCTAAGAAAATGCTGGCTATTGAGAGATGCAAGAATTTTGAATTGGGAGGAGAGAAGAAGAGAAAGAGCCAAGTGATCCAGTTCTAAGCTTCATATTTGGTTTTATGAAGACAATAAGATTTTGAGGTCATGTTCAAAATGAAAAAAAAATACTCTTTATTAAAACAGCACTTCCCAATCTCCTAATATTTGCTTAAAAAAAAAAGAAATTTAATCTCCCTAAAAACAATTTTTGGCATTAAAATTCATTACATCTGTTTACACAGTTATGGGGAAAACTCAACAAAAACTACCAATCTATTTAACATCTCGTGCTTGATGAAGCACATTAGAACATGAAATACAACATTTTGGAACACAAATATACAGTCAAAAGACAGGTCCTTTCATTACCAGGCTGTGTTGGTACTTTTATAACAAATCTTATCACCCTCTCCCCATCCTTTGCCTTTCCATACATAGTCTATAAAACTATGCTATTGTAAATTGAACTAATTAGGGAGGGAAAATTTAACACATTTGTGAAATGTGCATTATAAATAAATCAATGCCAATGTGCTATCAGCAAAGGTCTTAACAGATCTACTCTACTCAATAACATAAAATAAACATAGTAACAGTTTACATGAGAATGGATAAAGTTCACAAGTATCAGAAAATAACAATTCAGTTTAGCAAATATTTTCATTAAATTCTAAAAATATTCTTTAGATCTATAAATTTAATGCACTTCCTATCAAAATCCCAACTGCCTTTTTCCCCAGAAATTAACAAACTGATCCTAAAATTCATATAGAAATGCAAAAAACAAACATAATAGCCAAAAAAATCTGGAAAAGAAGAACGAAGTTGGTAAACCCACATTTCCCAATTTCTAAATTTACTGGAAAGTTACAGTAATCAAGACAGAACTGTAGAACTGGCATACGGATATATACATATCTATAATAATGGATTAGAATTTCAAGTCAAGAAATAAGCCCTTACACTTATGGTCAATTGATTCTTGACAAGAATGGCAAGTGGAGGAAAGAGTCGTTTTCCACATCTGAAGATGGGACAACATGCAAAAGAGTGAAGTAGGACCCCTACCTCACACTACACAAAAAAATTAACTTAAAATGGATCATATACTGGGGTACCTGGGTGGCTCAGTTGGTTAAGTGGTTGCCTTCAGCTCAGGTCATATCCCAGGGTCCTGGGATGGAGTCCTGCATCGGGCTCCCTGCAGAGAAGCTCCCTGCTTCTGCCTCTGCCTTCCCCCCAAGAATAAATAAATAAAATCTTAAAAAAAATGGATCATAGACCTAAATGTAACAGCTAAAACCATAAAACACTTACAAGAAATAATAGGCATACATCTTCATGCCCTCTGATTAGGAATGATTTCTCAGATATAACACCAAAAACATAAGTGACAAAAGAAAAATAAGTAAATCAGATATCATCAAGATTAATAATTGTGTGCTTCAAAGTACACCATCAAAAAAGCAAAAATAAACCCACAGAATAAGAGAAAACATTTGCAAATCATATATCTGACTGATATCCAGAATATGCAAAAAACTCTTACTACTCAATAATAAAAAGACTAATAATTAAAAAGATGGGAAAAGGATTTGAATAGACACTTTTCCAAAGAAGATATACAAATGACCAATAAGCACATGAAAAGATGCTCAAGATCATTAGTCATCAGGGAAATGCAAATCAAAACCACTATGAGATACCAACTCACACCCACTAGGATAGCTATAATCAAAAAGACAATAACAAGTGTTGCAGAGGAAGTGGAAAAACTGGAACCCTCGTACACTGCTGGTATGAATATAAAATGGTACAGCTGCTTTGGAAAAACAGTTGGGCAATTCAAAAAGCTAAAAATTGTGTTGCCATATGATCCAGCAATTTGACTCCTAGGTATATATACCCAAGAGAAATGAAAATATAAGTCCACATAAAAACTTGCACACAGGGGCACCTGAGTGGCTCAGTCCGTTAAACGTTTGCCTTTGGCTCAGGTCATGATCCCAGGGTCCCGTGATCAAGCCCCGCATTGGGCTGCCTGCTCAGCCGGGAGCCTGTTTGTCCCTCTCTGTCTGCCTCTCCCCCCACTGGTGCTCGCTCTCTCATTCTCGCAAGTAAATAAATATAATCTTTTAAAAGAAAAACCTGCACACAGGGACACCTCGGTGGCTCAGTCAGTTGAGTGTCTGACTCTTGATTTTGGCTCAGGTCATGATCTCAGGGTCCTATAATCAAGCCCAGATTTAGGCTCCATGCTTAGTGGGGTTTCTGCTTAAGATTCTCTCTCTCCCTCTCCCTCTGCCCCTCCACACCCCACCGCCCACTCTCTCTCAAGTAAATAAATATTTTTAAAAAAACACTTGGGGCACCTGGGTGGCTCAGTTGGTTAAGCATCTGCCTTTAGCTCAGGTCATGATCGCAGGGTCCTGGGATTGAGCCCTGAGTCGGGCTCCCTGCTCAGCGGGGAGTCTGCTTCTCCCTCTCCCTCTGACCCTTGCTCGTGCTCTCTCTTCTCGCTGCTTCTATCTCAAATAAATAAATAAAATCTTAAAAAAAAAAAAGGATATAACTCAGGAACAGCCGAATGGAAGAGATACACAGGGCAAGGCATGGAGAAAGGGTGCAGAGCTTCCATGCTCTCTCTAAACTAACCACTCTCCCAGCACCTCCACTTGTTCACCAACCCAGAAGCTCTCCAAACCCTGCCCCTCCTTTCATGTTTTTATGGAGGCTTCATTATATAGGCACGATTGATTAAAGAACTGGCCACTGGCAACTGATTCAACCTCTAGCGCCCCTCCTCTCCCCAGAGGTTAGTGGGTGGGACTGAAAGTTCCAACCCTCCAATCACATGGCTGGTTTCCCTGGCAACCAGCCCCCATCCGTAGGTGTTTTAAAAAACCCACCTCATTAACATAACAAAGGACGGCCACTGTCATACTCTTTACTTAGGAAGTTCCAAGGTTTTTTTAAAAAGATTATTTATTTGAGAGAGAGAGAGGGAAAAAAAGAGAGAGAGAGAGAGAGAGAGAGAGCGAGCGCGTGCGCGCTTGCACACATGTGCTTGTGCACGTTCTACTGAGGGGTGGGGCAGAGTGAGAGAATCTTCAAGCAGACTCCCTGCAGGCTGATGAGGGGCTTGATGTCACTATCTATGAGATCATGACCTGAGCTGAAACCAAAAATTGGATGCTCAACCGACTGAGCCAACTAGGCAGCCCAGAAAAGGTTTTTAGGAGCTCTGTGCTAGAAATGGGGGCAAGGACCAAATATATATCTATTATCTATCATCAATCACAACATCACTTTCATACAATGGAGTATTATTTGGCAATAAACAGAATAAAGTACTAATGGGTAAACCTTGAAAACATTATGCCAAGTGATATGTGAAAGAACTCAGTCACAAAACACATACTATATGATTCCATTGATATGAAATGTCCAGAACAGGCAAATCCATAGAGACAGAAAGTAGATTAGTGATTTCTTAGGGCTTGGGGGGACAGAGTAGGGTGGGAGTAGGGAGTAACTGTTAATAGGTCCCAAGTTTCTTTTAGGGGGAATGAAAATTAGATTATGATTATGGTTGTACATATTGTGAATATAACAAAAAAATTATACATTTTAAATAGGTGAATTCCATGGTATGTGAATTATATCTCAATACAGCTGTTAAAAAATAGAAAATGAAAGTAATCATGACACCTTATGTCAAAATTCATTATGAAATGTGAATTAGGGAGTCTGAATTAAGAAAGTTTTATGAACTTTTCCCTCAACAGTTTTGATCTGCAGCTGAACATTTTGCAACTGAAATGCCAGCTAAATTAATCCTATTCCTCTCCCCAAGGCAAATCTCATCAAATTCCCCTTCGATTGTTCTTTCCCCAATAAAGATCAGTACTCTTATACTTAAAAGATGCAATCCCAAATGACTCAACACTTATCTCCTGGGTAGCAAGCAGTGTTGACACAAGAAACCATTTTTCCTTTGATTCAGAAGACCTGGTCAGTCTGCAATCTACATTCTGCTTCCTAATAGAATGCTCAGAGAATATTTCTTTACTTCTGTCAGGAATATTTGTGGAAAACTGTGAAATGAACCAAACAAAATTATTTTCTGGGTGTCCCATTTGGTGCACCCTTCCAGGTTATCTGATTCCCTGGGAGCATATGCCTTTCAATGTGTTTGTTATTTTACAACTCTGTAAATTGGAGAAAAATGATAATGATGTAAATGATTCACAACCATCAAAATGCAAATGAATAGTTTAGTGGATGGAATGGATTATTGTCTGTAGATCCTGACCAGTTTTGCATCTACTTCTAAATTCTAGTAAGTGCTCAGGCCTAGGGCAGGCTGCCCCACGATATGACACAGGGGCATACTGATTATTCTCAATTAAAGTTATATAAGAAACAGTCAGCGCAAGAACACTCTGACCCTCTTGACCCTCCAGAAAGCAGGAAATAATGTCTTCAGTGGGGAGTCTGCTTCTCCCTCTGACCCCATCTCCTCCTGTGCACTCTCTCTCAAATAAATAAATAAAATCTCAAAAAAAAAAAAAAAAGAAAGAAAGAAAGAAAGAAAAGAAAAAACAAGACCAAACTGGAGTCACTGAGTCATTTACCCTCCGCAACAGCAAACCAAGCCCATTACAGTTTCAACCTCTCCGAGGAATGTGACCTTTTAACAATCAATGTGAAATCTGATGAGCACTAATAAGATCATCTACATGATAAAAACCCTGCTGGTTCCCTTCCCACCAAAAAGATGTCCTGGCCTGAAACAATTCTTTCTTTACTTTTGCAACACTCCTTCCTATAAAAACCTTTTATTTTATACAGCTCCTCTGAGTATCTCTCTACTTGCTAGATGGGAGGCTGCCCAATTCATGAATTGCTTAATAAAGCTAATTAGATCTTCAAATTTACACACTTGAGTTTCGTTTTATAATACTTCTTAGGTCCCGTATCTATGAGACCTCTGTACATATGAATTAAATGTTTTTTCTCCTGTTAATCTCTTTTGTCAATTTAAGTCTTAGACCAGCTAGAAGAATCTTGAAGGGTAAAGGAAAAATTTCCCTCCACAACAGAAGCATTTCTGATTGCCTTTATATGTGCATTCTTTGAATTCTCCTTTGAACTGGTTGAAACATCTTACTGGTTCCCCCAGTAATTAATGAGATAAATAATACATTTTATATGTGTTCGTTTTATATTTGTTACAAGTCCTGATTTTAACATTTTTTAGAAAAGTATCTTTAACACTTCTACTTCACACATAGTATAATGAGACTTGGTTTCCCCCAAATTAGTCCCTGAGAAGGTGACAGATAGTAAATAACATAACGACCTAATAATTCATAGTTTCACAGTAATGCAGTTTTATTGTGTCATAGCTGGGCATATAATATTAGCACAATACCTAATAATATACGGTTGATGCTCAATGAATTTTTGTTAAATAATTCTTTTTCTACTTTGCTACATATCTTGTAGTCTTATCTATTGTTAGAGGAGCCCCCTCACCTATACTTAGTTCTTGTCTTCCTGGATCAGCTCTCCACATGATGTTGGCGCTGACTCTCACCAAGGCCTCCAAACACAGCAGATCTGGCTTCTGTTTATGAGATTTGAGGACTCATATCCTACTCCCCGAGCCCCATCATTTTCAGAGAATCTCAGTAAAAATACGTCAAAACCAGGCAGAAAAGATGTTGAAACAAACAACTCTGTGAGTGAAGAACATACATGTCGGCTCATCTCCCAAGTCCCCAGCCCCCACTGGCAGGGATGGGAGGGGGTGGTATTTCCTACCTCAGATATCTGTTGTTCCTTTGTGAGTTAATTTCCAATCTTCGTGAAGCTAAAATAGTTGTCATTAAGGGGATCAGTGATTCACACTTTACTCATTCGTGGCTGGCCCCACGGGAGAAAAGAGGGCAAAAGAGATGGATGCATACTCATTTGAGGTGCTAACCCTATTACAAGAGGAGCAGCCTTACAATTATGGGGCAGATAAGGAAAAGTGTATCTTCCTACTCATCAAGTTTTGACTACAGTCTGAAAACCAAGGCTTATTCTTAAATCATGTATGTTTAAACATTCACTCAATAAACATTTATTAAGACCTGCTATGGGTCTAGCACCCTGTTGGGCAGTGTGGCAGATACTGAAGGTGCTCTGCCGGGACCCCTCAGATCTTCCCAGAGGTCACCTGCAGAGAATTACCTTATAAGCTGATGGAGTCCACCAGGGTGTTTGATGGCCAATAAAGGAATGCGCTTGCCTACACATCCTGGAAGTGCTCGGATTGGTAGATAAAGACCTGAGCTTCCTACTCCTCAGGGGGCTGTTCCATAGTCTCTCAGAAGGTCCCCAGAGGGTCTGAACCTCTGTTGCCCACAGTAGTACCGCACTCATTCACACACGTCTTCATTGACTCCATTTTCCCTGTCTCTTCCTGGAATCACCTCCCAAATAAAACATCTCCACCCAAATCCTTGCCTTGAGGGTCTGTTCTTGGGGAAATCCAACTAAGATAGGCAATATCTGTATATATGTGTGGTGAGCCAATGTGTACCTTACTCTTCTGCAGATGTAGAACACCCCAGACTTCCTTTCTGGAGTCTTACAAACTCAGTAACTCAGATTGGGGGCATGTCCTGCCGAGGGTAAAGAACCACACCACCTACCCCCACACGGCTTATGGTCTACATTTCCTATTCAGCTCGCTTCACTGACATCACTTGTACTAGTCCACTGTCCTCATCAACACGACTTTTACTCTTCCAAAATATCCTTGTTTAAGAGGATAGGAGTCACAGACAACTTGATTATTTGTTCCAGAAACCTTTACTAAGAAAATCGTTTAAATAAAAATAAAACTGTTCAACTCTTCGATAGACAGCATTGACAACTTTACTCCCCATGACTCTTTAAAACATTCACCTCAAAATCCACCCCTTGCTGTGTCCATCAATTCTAACTTATTGTATCTTGATCTTTACTCAATGTTAATCAGGCCTCGGCATGAAAGGCCCATTTTCTTTTTCTTTTGTTTTTTTTAAGATTTTATTTTATTTATTTGACAGAGAGACACAGCGAGAGAGGGAACACAAGCAGGGGGGAGTGGGAGAGGGAGAAGCAGGCTCCCCACCGAGCAGGGAACCTCATGTGGGGCTCGATCCCAGGACCCCGGGATCATGACCTGAGCCGAAGGTAGACGCTTAACGACTGAGCCACCCAGGCACCCCAGGCCCATTTTCTTAAAATATTTTTATTCATTCATTTGACAGGGAGAGAGCGCGCGCACACAGCAGAGAGAGAGAGTACAAGCAGGGGGAGTGGCAGGGGGAGTGGCAGGGGGAAAGGGAGAAGCAGGCTCCCCACTGAGCAGGGAGCCCCACGGAGGGCTCAATCCCAGGACCCTGGGATCATGACATGAGACAAAGGCAGATTTTTTTTTTTTTTTTAAGATTTTATTTACTTATTCATGAGAGACAGAGAGAGAGAGAGAGAGAGAGGCAGAGGGAGAAGCAGGCTCCCAAGGAGCAGGGAGCCCGATGCGGGACTCGATCCCAGGACCCTGGGATTATGACCTGAGCCGAAGGCAGACGCTTAACCATCTGAGCCACCCAGGCACCCATGGGCAGATGTTTAACTGACTGAGCCATCCAGCTGCCCCTGAAAGACCCATTTTAAACTGGCCTCTAAAACCTCATAAATATCCCAGTTTAGCCCTTTCCCCTAAGGAAGCTACCAAGACTCTGTCAAGGTATGCTCTCCCTTACTACAGTAAGAATAAACTCAGTTTTGTCTTATCAACAGGTTGTTTTGATGGGATTTTCAGAGTGAGAACCCTAGTGAGAACAGGGTTGGTGGGATATCCTTAGATAAGACCAATTCCTGAGGAGGTGGTAGAGTTTCATAAAAGTTGAGCTGCAGACTGTCATGACAGATATTAGAACAAGGTGGTCTTCCTGGTAAGTAAAGACTTAAGGTCAGAAGAGCAAGGACTATGTGCTACATTGCATCCTCAAGGTGATCCCTTGTGAAGCACTTAAATCCTTGACTACATTTTCCATAGGCCATGTGAAACAAGGCATAATCAATACATGGTTTAAAAATCCTTCCTTCATAGGCTGCAATTTCCTTTAGTGTTCTTTGACCCTTTAGGAAAGCCCGATTCACCTACAAATCTTTGTGAGGGAGTGCTGTGAAGGGAAGTGAGGGACAGGGTCACAAGGAAAGCTGAGTC
The DNA here is from genome assembly GCF_009762305.2 of Zalophus californianus. Lineage (NCBI taxonomy): Eukaryota > Metazoa > Chordata > Mammalia > Carnivora > Otariidae > Zalophus > Zalophus californianus. The sequence continues at coordinate 116,508,098 of NC_045612.1, read as the reverse complement.
CTGACCATATCCCCCACCCCTCCCCTCGAAGAACACTCTGGTTTGAGGCAGCAGTGGGAGGACATCAAGGACAACTGCAGTTTAATGCAGCTCAGCAGCCAGGCCATGCCCAGCTGTGGTCCATGATGGCACATGAAGTCACACAACCCTTGGAAGATAACAAGGAGGAACCAAGAGAGCCTCCCTTCTTTCTCAAATGTACCTCAGCAGCACTACCCAATAGAAATACAGTGTATGCCAGAAATGCTAGCCACAGATATAATTTAAAATTCCTTGTATTTTCAATCAAACTGAAAAAAAATTCTTGTACCCACATAGTTTTAAAAGTAAAAATAGGTAAAATTTCAATAATGTAATTTATTTAAATAATATATCCAAAATATTATCTTGACACATAATCAATATAAAAATTAGATTGTTTCCTTTTTTTTTTAACTAAATCTTTGAAATCCAGTGTGTATTTTGCACTTACAGCACATTTCAATCCAGATTAGCCACAGCTAAAGTGCTCAATAGGCACATGGAGCTCCTAGCTACAGTATTGGACAACGTGACCCTGAAAGAGAAAAGACCCTTAGATAATAACCCCTCATTCACTGTGTTTCATTTAGAAGCAGAACTAGGGCTCTGGGTGGCTCAGATGGTTAAGCGTCTGCCTTCGGCTCAGGTCATTGTCCCAGGGTCCTGGAATCAAGCCCCCGCATCGGGCTCCCTGCTCAGCAGGGAGCCTGCTTCTCACTCTGCCTGCTGCTTCCCCTGCTTGTGCTCTCTCTCTCTCTCTCTCTCTCTCACATTCTCTCTCTGACAAATAAATAAATAAAATCTTAAAAAAAAAAAAAAAACTAGGGCTCTCTATGGAAATCAGAGACCAAGGCTAGCGGGGTGAGCCATAAAAGATAAATAAGGAATAAGCCGGAAGCCAGCCCTCATCTTAGAGATAATTGTGTTTAGCCAGCCCCACTGTCTGGGCCACATCTGCTCTGTTAAATAAAACCCAATATGGATTCGTACTTTCTACTGTGTCAGGAACAAGTTGTACTTCCTGATCTCTTTATTTTCCCCTGTTATTCCTTCTATAAATCTCTCTTTTAAAATAAGAAAAAAATTTCTGGCTCATTCCGCTTGCTGTGCTGTGAGCAATAAAGTCCTCTGTCTCTGATCTTATGTCTTCTGGCAGTCTCCATGAAACTGTGGCAAGCTAACTTGTTAGCTTGCAAGAAGGGTAAAATCTCAGAGCCTGAAGTTGTTGACATTATCATCCCATCCTTCAATGTCTAACCAAGGTCTAACTCCTCCAAGGTAACTTTATTTACCTCTCAGAGTTCTCAACACTACTTGTTTCTACTCAGCCTTGAACATTTACCATACAGAATATGCTGTTATAATTTTGCATGTGTTTATATTTTAATATCCCCAATCTCCCCCCTCCATGTTGCTCTATGCACAATATTCATTGAAATGTTTGCTGAAACACTGATCTTTGTACCATAAATGTGAAACCTCAGAGAATTTTTGTACCTTGTGAAGATGGAGACCTATCTGCCCCCTTTCCATCTTCAGATGTGATGATGGTGTATGCTCTGCTCTCCTCCTCTCATGCACTATTTCTTTCCTCCTCCACCCCCACTCTCCTTTACTTTCCCTTTCACCTCCAGCTACTTACTACACTCTCATTTTCATAACACTAAAACAGATCAACTTGGTGAAATCAAGTCCACTGAATCTGGAGTTATGGGATGTAGAAGCTAAAAAAGATCACTTTTTAATTGAACCAATAAATGCCTAAAACACACTTGTCTTCAGATAGCCTCAGGAAAAATAATTTTCCCTTCACCAATGCAAATCTCTTTGGAAGAAGGCTGCATTAACGTGACTAAAGTTAACACATCTCCAGTTATTTTCCTAAGAAAAATGAATAATTATGGCATGAGTCCAGTAACTAATGCAGAATATTAACCATTCTATTCCAAATAATCATACCAGACGTTTTCAATGCTTTTAAACTACCCACAACATAACATTTGAAAAGATACAGAAATAATCTTTCGGGCACCTGGGTGGCTCAGTCGGTTGAGTGTTGGCTCAGGTCATGATCCCAGAGTCATGGGATCGAGTCCCGCATCGGGCTCCCTGCTCAGCGGGGATTCTGTTTCTCCCTCTGCCTCTGCCCTCCCCCCTGCTCGTGCTCCCTCTCTCACGCCTCTCTCTCTCAAATAAACAAAATCTTAAAAAAAAACAAGAACTAATCTTTCATTAGGTGGGGTACATGGTAAGCAGCTCAGATTAATCTGTAATAGCAAAACATTATAGTTCATCTTAGTAGCACAGAACTGCTCTTAGAGCGCAAAATGTGTCTATAACATTCCCAAAGGACGCCTGAGTGTCTTGGTTAAGCGTCTGCCTTCCACTCAGGTCATGATCCCGGGGTCCTGGGGTGGAGCCCCGCATCGCATCAGGCTCCCTGCTCAGTGGGGAGCCTACTTCTCCCTCTGCCTACCACTCCACCTGCTTGTGCTCGCTTTCTCTCTCTCTCTCTGACAAATAAATAGATCAAATCTAAAAAAAAAAGGAAAAATTCCTAAGGGGATAGCTAGATAACCACCCTGTAGAAAAAAAGTAGCAGCAACAGAATCAATGTCATCAAGCCCAACCAAGCACCAGCCAAGTGGAAGTATGTCTAGATCCACAGAAGTCACACATTCCAGATGGTAGATATGTCTCTGTGGTGGAGCAGTCCTAATGAGTCCTGATCTCATTTGTAGTGAACATTGGTTGTTTTTTGACTACACAGCTTCCAAGCACCCTTCCTTTTGTGGGTAGCCCTCTGGTGACAGGCCCTAGCCTCCCATCATGAAGTCTAGGGAAGTACTGCTCTATTTGGTAGTACACTGTTTAATTAAGCTGATACTTTTTCCATAGCCAAGTTTTCTCAATAGAGAAAGCACTAAATTGGTTTATATTCTAGCGCAAGTTCTTTGCCTCATCACAAAATAAAAACAATTAGTCCATAGCCTGGCACCAGTCTGCAGACTACGCTTTGAGAAGCACAGTCTGGGACAATGTATTTCCTCTCCTAGCACCCTGCTTCTTGGGTAGACGCACATGACCTAAATTCAGCAACCAGATGCTCCCACCTGGGCTTCTGAATCTTGAAGGCGAGAAACAAAGATGCAGGGACAGTTGAAAAGCTATACATGGTGGTGTAAACATTTTCAAAAGACCTGCAGTAGTATCAGCATTGGGAATCCATTGGTAGCAGCAACATCATCTGCTCAGAGTTGGGATAGCAGCGGTACACTAAACAGAACACAGCAGGCCCGCTCTTGTTCTCCGGTCATAGTCTCTCTTGGTTCCCACTGTTTTCTGAGCCTGGTTCTCCAGCCTGCCCATCATTTCTGTGAGCTATTCAAGAACTTTCAATGAATCCCTTTTCTGCTTAGGTGAGTCAACAGAGAATTTTGTTGCCTACACCCAGGAAACTTGACTGATAAATGCTTTCACATTCTAATCAGATGATCAGTGGTACCTGTTTAGATACTAAATTTACCAAGAAATTTTCTGACTGTAATTTGGCTTCTCACATGTTAACCTGGAAACGTGGGGCTTCTTGGTAACTATATTTCTCATTGAAAATTAATTGGTATTTAGATCTTAGATTTCAGGTGATGAGTAAGGATAATGTGAGTCTACTTCAAAAAGAAAGATCTACTTCAAAAGGTGACAAACTTGGACTTCATATGCTACAATGCAGACATCCAGAACACGGGTTGTGGCAAATTCACCACATTAAGGGTATCGTATGGAGACTTGGCCTGGATAGCCACCCAGCCCTGCCCTTTCTGCAGAGTTATAACTTCAACACTACCCTCTGACACCTGGAGCTCAGTTATCCCTATAGCTTCCTCATAGAGTTATTGCAGGCTGAATCAAACTTATTAACAATCCACTAAATCTCAAAATAGGTAATAGACTGAATTAAGCCCTCAGAAGTTCATCGCTTGCCAGCAAGGCAAGTTATGAATCTTGAAATGAACTGTGCAGATGCATCACATTTGCATAGTTTCCCATTTATCACCACTAAGCATCCCATACCAAAACCATATGGAAAGAAATCATCAGAAAGCAATCTGTGTCTCCAAATTGACTATACCTCATTAATTTCTGGCTTGATTCCCTTTAACTTGTATTATTAAATATTTGCTTGCTGGTTTCATTTCTTTAAATGTAAGTAATGATAATAATTAGATCACCTTATATTTATGGAGTTGTTTGTAGTTTTCAGAGAATTTTCTCACCCAGTGTCTCATTCGATCCTCACAATGATCCCTAGGAAAACTTGCAGTCTTATCTTATAAATGAAAAAAACAGAATAAATAGCTTGTCCTGGATCACACAACTACTATGTAGCTGAATATGGACTTGAGCTTAGATCTTTCAAAACCCAACAACCCAACCCAGTAGAGGTTCCTGCCATTACCTGGAAAATCCTTAACAATTCTATATTGCATAAACATTATCCAAAATATCTGGATAAACGTGCCTCCAAAATGCTAACCTAATATTACCTCTCCACTTTCAATAAAGGCATGGAGCAAAGAAACCAGTGTTGTCATCTTACTTCTAAAAACAAACAAATAAACAACTTTCTACCAGACAAATCTTAAACCTCCAAATAAGTAAACTCTGAATCTCTAATAATGCTTTTAAAGAAGTCAACTCTTGGTTTTATGTTTTATATTCTCCTGACTCTACAGGATCCTATCTTCGTTATCAGGGAAATACCAGCAGTAGTACCACGTACAGTTCTTTACAACTTGCACAGTGCTTTTACATGCATTTTGTTAAATTCTTACAAATACCCCATATGGTGGTATATCCCACAAGTATTTTTATCTCCATTTTGCAGATAAGGAAATCAGGGCTCATGGAGATCAAAGGCCTTTCTCAAAATGACTCATTTCAGAACTGCCAGGGCCACAACTGGTTCAAATTTCAGAACTGCCATCCTTCCCTGCAACAGCATATAAAGCAACGAAGACCTTCACATAAATCCCACTAGGCACATTCTTTCTTCTCTAAGCAAACCAAAGGTGTGATTTCATTGCCTTCATACTTGCATCCTATTTTTCTCTAAGTCTCCTTTTCTTCATAATTGCCTCCTCTAAAGGGTTAGTACAAACCTGTTATTGATAGATCCTTTCTTTTCCTGCTCATTCTTTGGAATAGCTATGAGGATTAATTTTTTTAATGTTTGTAAAAGGACTCTGTAATCATGTACAGCATGAATATATATACAGGAAAGTATCTTTGTAATAATTACCATTTACTCAGAAGCCAACAACAGCAGCCTTCCTTCCACCTCCCCACTCCCCACTCCTTCCTTCCTTTTCCCTCTGTCTCCTTCCATCTTAAATAGTTCAGAGCAAAAAGCAGTAATCCATCAAATCAAAAGCCAACATAGATACCACAAGACACAAAATGCTAGGAATATAAAAGACCACAGTCTCCTGAGTCAATAAATTGCTCTGATTTGGCCTAAATTCAGGGCAGGGCCATGGTTGTGGCTTCATAAAGCTGAGTCCCCATCTCCTACCCCAACTATTTGTGGGATAAGCTAAATGATGAAAGACAGCAAAATAATATATAATATGCTTAGATATTATTTTAATATGTAATGTGTAATAATATGTAATATGCTTAGATATTATTGCAGAATGCAATATGCTTAGATATTAGTGAAGTATGCTTTGCATTATTCCACTAAATATCAAAATTTTAAATGCAACCAAATTAACTCAGACAAAATATTAGAAAAATAACAAAATATATAGTTTTCTTTTATTTTTTTATTTTTTATATATATATATAGTTTTCTTTTAGAGGACAAACCCAGCCATTACCTATATATGTCTGCTTCTGAAGGTACCAGAAAGATAAGGTCCCCAAATTTTGGCTTTGCCAAAGGAAAAACAAGTATGGCCACAGAAAGAGAATTTGCCCTTTTCAATCAGATTATGACATGTGCTTTTTTTTCTATGTTAAATCATTCCTCAATACACACAACATTTTTAAAGATTTTATTTATTTATTTGACAGAGAGGACAGCGAGAGCAGGAACACAAGCAGGGGGAGTGGGAGAGGGAGAAGCAGGCTTCCCGCGGAGCAGGGAGCCCGATGCGGGGCTCGATCCCAGGACCCTGGGGTCATGACCTGAGCCGAAGGCAGATGCTTAACGACTGAGCCACCCAGGCACCCAAGATTATTATTCTTATCTTAAACGTTGGGAAAAGTGAGACTCAAAAAAGGAAATAACTTTCTACAGGTCTCTAATGACAAAACTAAGGCCAAATAGTGATGAACACAATGAAGTGGAAAGACAAAGAGGAAGAGTCATGCAGAATGGAAGCAGGAAAAAAGGAGATGGTAGAATTTTTCGGGTGTGGGTCGGCAGGGAAATCCACAACACAATCCAAACAATGTCAAATAGCACAACTAACAAGCTAGAAGACCTTCCATGCCATAGTAGTAGATTCTGTCTGCACCCCACCCACATCCCCCATACTTCCCATTTCCATGTATACCAATCTGACTTCCAACTACCAGCATCTCCCATTCTCTGCCTGTGCTCTGGCTGCCAGAGCAGCCTTCTCTGGAGCAAGTGCTAGGGGATTAACATCCCCCCGGGGAATAACCCTCTACCAATGACTTGACTGGAGCGGGTAGATAAATACCCCAGAGCTCCCTTGCCTCTCAGGAGAGTTGACTCTGAGATGTGTGTTCTACGTTGTTTCCCAGGGCTTGCCTGGTGAGATTGGAGTTGCCCACAATAGTAACTGGCTTAATATCCTACCCTTTATTGGCTGCCTTCTTTTCTCTGTCTCACTTTCCCACCCCCTACCAGTGTTTCTTGGGACTAACTCACCAATGAACTATTTGCATAGAATCTTTGTCTCAAGGTCTTCTTCTTGGTTGCCCATGTGGTAGCCTATCCTATGAATTTAGAACAGTGGCAAACATGTGCTGGAGTTATCTAACTCCAATGAATTCATGCACTAGAACTCATTCAAGAACTAATATGTAAAAGATAAGTTACTATATCACCCATTTTCTGGGCTGCACTAGCTAGTGGGTACTCTGCAGAATGTGAGCCACATCTCACTCTCTCCTATCCTTACGTTCCAGACTCCTCTAAGTTATTTTCAGGAATCCCTGAATGTGTCTCACGTGTGCTGCAAACAAGTCAGTCAGGTCCCTACCACTTAAGCTGGCTCTGCCCCCTGCCCGCTGCCCCCATTGAGAGTCACCATCTCTTCCCCAGGGTTCCTGACACACTGAGGTCACCCTGAGCTCCCTAGGATGGGAAATGAATGTCCCTTTCCGCACTTTGGTCATACTTTGTCACATGGGCCATTACATGGTATTTTTTGTGTTCCCAAGTTACACATATACTCTCTGTGGAAAAGTCCCTCTGGAATCTGCTGTCTGCAGCCCCTCTGGCCACAAACCTCAACCATGAGCCCATGGGGCCATTTTAGAGAGCATCTCCAAGACAGATACCATTCTTTCCTCCCCAAAGCCTTTTTCCATAGTCATCCCTGAGCTCTCTTGTTCTTATTCCTCTCCAAACCCTCCTGCCTACAGACCCTTGATGCCCCATTAATATCTCTTCCCAAGTATATGTGAATTGCAGGACTGGTCACAGCTTAGGTCCAAGCAGAGATCCTTGCTTCACTTATTATCCAACACAGACATATACACATCATCCACACTTCCTATCATTACTCAGTCAACCTAAAAAATCAGAGCTAAAGTGATTTTGGACACTGGAACCAACTGGATGCAGTGATGAATTGGTTTGGTAATTCCCATCATAAAACCGACTCTATAATGTGTGGTCACAAACTCGGTGATTTCCATTCTGTTCTGTCTGAAACCTTATAACCTTTTTTAAAGAACATAATGTACTTTTACTTTGCCCTAGAAATTCTACAAAGGCTTTTGGTCCAAAGTCATAAAGTTCTGACCTGATTAGATAGGGGTAGCTAATGGGAGAAATCAGAGGTCCAGGAGTTTTGAAGGGTTTCAAGCAGAGTTTAATTGGAAAGTTAAGAAAAGATCAAGATGTAACAAAATGGACATAGAAGCACATGAAAACAGAAAGATAAAGCTCAAATGCCACATCTTTTTTTTTTTTTTCCCCAGTAATCTCTACCCCCAACATGGGGCTCAAACTCACAACCCGGATATCAAGAGCTTCATGCTCTACCAACTAAGCCAGCCAGGCACCCCACCCACATCCTCTTCATCCCAATCCGTTCCCTGCACACACATACACACATGCACAGCCATGCATACACACGTGTATCACTCACTCGACAGGCACACAGCCCTTGGCTTAATACAGGAATGCTGATTCTAGAACTGGACTCTCTGGGGGCAAATCCCAGATCTGCCACTTAACTACTTTTGTAACTTAGACAAATTACTTAACTGCCAAGTGCCTCAGTTTCCCCATATGAAAATGAAGATAATAATTGTTTAAAGTTCTAATGATTAACTATTTTTAAAGTGCTTAAAAGAGTGAATCACAGAGTAAGCACTTTATATAATGGCATGTATTTTGCTATATCTTCTGTCTTATTTTAGTCAACTGCACATTTTGTCTTATCATTTCTACTGAATTTCAGACACCAGAGGTCAGAGATCACCTCTTCATACTGATATTTCTCCTACAGGGCCTTGCATTTGCAAGATGCTTAACAGTAAATGCTTACAGAATTTGGTATGATGCACTGCCCACCAAAGCTGAGGCCTCCTCCAGCCCCATAGGGAATATTTTTATCATGGCATGATGCCACAATGATGAAATCAATTCAGTAAAACAAAAGTAAATAGAAAGGAATTTGAAAGAATATGCAAATATGCAATAAGAAGAGGGATCTACTGATACTAAACATTAAGTAGTGGTAGGGACCAAGTCTGAAAGCACAAAGATCCCCACCAAAAATACCAAAATGCTTAAGGAGATCTTGTTTCCTTGTGTTTCTCATAATATAAATTCAAACTGAATACTTCTTAAAAAACTAAGAGGAAACAAAGAATCCAAAAATCCATTAAAGCGTAAGAAACATGTGCATTTTACATGTACCAGGTAGAATAGGCTCATCCAAATTTTTTTTTAAAAAGATTTTATTTATTTATTTCAGAGAGAGAGAGAATGAGAGACAGAAAGCACGAGGGGGAAGAGGGTCAGAGGCAGAAGCAGACTCCCCGCCGAGCAGGGAGCCCGATGTGGGACTCAATCCCGGGACTCCAGGATCATGACCTGAGCCCAAGGCAGTCGCTTAACCAACTGAGCCACCCAGGCGCCCCTAGGCTCATCCAAATTTATCAAAAGCCCAATTTCATACATAGGAATAAAGGTAATAAATTTGTTGATTCCTAGTGCTCCACCACCACCACTTCCCCCAGTAATAACAGCTACCATTTATTGTCTACCTGTTCTGGGCCAGACACTTTAAATATATAGTGGTACCTTCCAAGTTACCCCTTTAAGTCAAGGTAAAGGAGAAGAGAAAACTACGTAAAAATTTTGAAAGCTGGGGAAAATAGCAAGCAAGGTACTGGAGGGGCTCTTTGAAAATAATACTATTAATAGTGAATTTTAGCAAATAGGCTATGTAACCTGATCTTTTCCATTTCGGATTTCACTTGAAATGAAATGGTCTATGGTGTGGAACAAAGTCTTCAATGCCTGAACAGAGAAGTAATATTTAATGTATTATCGGAAAATGTTAATTTAATTATGAGTGAAAGCAATTATCTGTCAGCATTAATACATCATTCCAATATCTTTAGACATCTGTGAGTCACACAGGCAAGATTCACAGCTTGGGAAACTGTAAAATTTCTTTGGCCAAGGATCTTTAAATGATCATGAAGATTAGACTGTAACCCAAATGTATTTACCCATAATGAAACGCAATTTTTAAAATACCATAACAAATTATCTGATTCCCTTATGTTTAAAACCCACACATGGCTGTGGCCATTACTAAAATCTGAGAAATACATGATCCATGAATTAACTTAATCAGATGCCTGAATGCAAACGTGGCCAGAAATATTCCCTCTCTTCAAAGGATAAATTCGTAAAAAAAACTAACAACAATAATAATGATAATAATTTATGATGTAGGAAAGATGTTAGGGTTCAAGGCTGGGGGCCAAGAAAGAATTCTTGAGGCATCTTTGGTGCGAAAAGGTGGCTTTATTAAAGCCCGGGGACAGGACCCGTGGGCAGACAGAGCCGCACCGGGGTCATGAGCAGTGGCCCATTATATACTTTCAGGTTGGGAGGGGGTTAGGGAGAGCGAAAGCCTCCCAGGTATTTTGGAAACAAGGTTTCCAGGATTCTGAGGGGGCTAGCTATTGTTAGGAAAGGTCTTTATTACTGTTTAGTAAAAACTCAATCCTAAGACTCTTCAGATGTATATCCAGGGGTCATACGCTTGGAGGGTGATTATCAACATGTTATTTGGGGTGGGAGCGGGGGCGAGAGAAAAAGGAAGTTTCCAAAGGAATTTCTATATGTTAAAGTAGACTTACAGGGTCTTGGGGATCGGGCTAAGATTGCCTTTTGCCCTTAGCAAAGCATTAATATCGAGGCAGCTGAGTTCCTAGAGGAAGGTCCCTCTGCCTGTTTCAAGGGCTTATCAATGGGCTATAGGTAGTAAGGAAATTTAATAATTTTTTAATTTGTTTCCCACATCAGTTTATATTTGAAAAGATAAGTTGATCTACTTACAAATTTATGTCTACTTTCTTAGTTGCTAACACCATTTTCCCTTGTAAACTGTGTGCATACAAGACTTTAAGATTGAAGGGGAGTAGAATTTGCCACCTCAAAATATACCTCTTTGGCATAAGGATTATTTGGGGCTGTTTATTTTTAAGAAACAGCAGATTCGGGTGAAGCTCTGAAAACTCAGGAGAAGTTAACCCTTCTGTAAAAAGACATTTGCGTATATAAGGGATTAGTAAGGGTGTCTCCCTCAGTACCAGCAAGAGGGAGATGATTCTAAATCTCTAGACAACTTTACCAGTGAAGAAGGCTGGACTCAAATCTGCATCACAACCTTACCCTTGTTTACCATGCTTCACCTAATAACCTCTCATAACGAATTCCCCGCCCCCAACATTTTCTTTTGTCTTTAGCTGAAGATGGTATTTATTTAACGTGCTGGCTTGGGCCATCTCCAGGAATTACTCAGTTTTCCTGAGTCTTTCCCCAAGTATATAGGAGGTATACACTGTTATTAAACTTCTGTTTGTTTTTCTCCTGGTAATTTGTCTTTTATTGCAGGTGGACTCAGCCAAGAACCTAGCAAGTAGAGGAAAAATTATTTTTCCTCCCCTGTAAGATAATATGTATTAAATATATATGTGTTCTATCAGTCAGGACATTGCCGGTTGCAAGTGAATAAAACCAACTCAAACTCATTTGTACTAAAAAGAGAAATTATCGACTTGATTAACTGAAAAGTAGAGGGAAGGAATTCTAGTTTCAGTCACAGCTATAGCAAACAATGGCATCTAGGACTCACTACAGTCCATGCCTTGACTTGCTAACATCTATAAACCTTTCTTTACATAAACAGTTTTAAAAATGTGTCCTTCCAACATTATGCAACTATTCAATATGTCACCAAAACTGCACTTGCCCCCTTCCCAAAAGGATATGCCCCAATGCCAAATCTCATTACACTATTCTACTCAAGATATCTGGGCACTATCTCCCAGACAAGTCTACATGTAGTTCCTTGTTGCCTGGAAGTCTATGGATAGATTATTTAACCACCCTAACAGATCCAGTATACAAAGGTTGGAGGGAGAGGAGAGTGGAAAACAGGACCATTATTAGAAAAACAATTCCCATTTGGGAAAAAAAAAAGGAAAGAAGGAAAAAACCACAATGATTATGAGCAGTATATCCTACTTGAGAGGAATATCAACTCCCTGCTACAGAAAACCAGCTGCCTCTTGTTTTGTTCTCTGACAGAAGCCCCCTTATTCACTGTCCTCTCTATCTGCATCTGAGATGGGCATTGGAGGGAGAATCTCCTCGTAGGGTGCTGCATTTTTTAGCAACTTGATTCCCACTGGTGCAGGTTTGGGGTCCAGAAAATAACCTTTTAGGTTAACCAGGAGATCACAAAGCTTTGCTCACTGGACTAAGGGTTTCTCCTGCAACACAACCTTCTTTATAGAAGCTTAATAAGTTTTTTGCTTATATTCATTCAGTCCATTTTCTGAGCTAAGAACCAAAGTCAGAAATCTTGCCAAGTCACAGCCCATGAATTTAGACCCTAACCTAAGAACTGCTGTCATAGTGCTCTGCCTAGCCTCCATTCTTCAGTTTAATGGTGTCCATCTTGACCTCTGATTCAGAGAAATGCAAACAGTAGCAGGATTAGGAGGCACAGGTACTCTGTACCCACAGGCTGTATGTTCTAAACCTGTATCAGGCAGAAGACACGCTGCAGAAGATGCGCAGAAGGAGCAGCAATATGGAGTGGTTCTGAGGGCCCAGTTTCACAACCTACTTTGTTTCCTGCCTCTTTTTTTTTTTTCACTTTAGCCTCTAAAAGACAATTCACCTTTTTCAATCCTGCAGGGGTCATGATATCCTGACTCTCAGACAATCTGGATTGCTGGCAGAAAGACCTCTAATAGTAAAGTTTCAAAATAGCCCCAAGTTGAGATGCCTTTCTCTTTCTTGTAAGAACTACTGGAGGCCTCAGAAAGTCACCAGCATATTCTAACACCCTGGCTTGTTCTTCTACCCATTCCCCCAAAGCTTCAGCCTCAGTACCTATAAGGTCTAAGTCCCAAGATGTTATGGGCAATGATTTAACCAACATCTTTGCTAACACAAAACAAACTGCCAACTTCCCGGCCAGGGGTAAAGAATCCCCAAAGCCCCCCACCCATCTTAATCCTAAAATTCCACATCTTGGCACTGTCACTCGTAGTCCTCATTTACCGTTTAGCTTGGTTTTTTGGTTTTTTTTTTTTTTTTAGATTTTGTTTATTTATTCATGAGAGACAGAGAGAGACAGAGAGAGAGAGAGGCAGAGGGAGAAGCAGGCTCCCAAGGAGCAGGGAGCCCGATGCGGGACTCGATCCCAAGGCCCTGGGATCATGACCTGAGCCGAAGGCAGACGCTTAACCATCTGAGCCACCAAGGCGCCCTACCGTTTAGCTTGTTGACTCTTACTCTGGGCAAGGCACTCAACTAAGCTAATCAGAAAACTCTTGACACAATAATTTCCTACTGCATCATCATAAACAGTTCTTTTTTAAATTCAATTTTCCCCCATTTTCCCATTTCAAAGAAACTAAGAGCCCTTAGTCTTGGGGCTGGCCCTTGAAGCCCAACTTATGTTTTCCTTACAAGATTTCTTCTAATTTTCTCACGCTTGCATCCCTCCCACCACCCCACCTCACGAATTCTGCATTTAGAATCTTCCATGAGGCCTATAGGCTATTAACTGCAACTGAACCAATGTTGAGTTCACTCCTTGGTGAGTCAGAAACTGCGCCAGGTTGAGTTGCCACACAAATAAAACTTTTATTTGCAGCAAATAAGGAGATCATGGGGAATGGCTTCCAAAGCTGTGACTCTCTGAGAGATGATGGATGGGTTCCTTTTGTTTAGGGTTAGGATGAACATTTAGATAGGGAAGCCTGGCCATCGGTGGTCATAGGTCACACATGTGACTTAAGGAAACATGCCTATATACACTTTGTATGTTATGTAAATGAGGCTTAGGCTCCTCCTTGGGCAGAGATTTTAGTATTATTATGAGGTAAAGGTGATTGTAGGGCATTCCAGAGATCACTCCATAGTCCATCTGCACAAGTGCAAACTGGGGGTTTATCTCAAAAGGTCTAGGTAGTCTGGGCCTGCAGAGGTCTTGTCAGGGAAGTCGCCATCACCTGGGGGATGATTTTAGGGTTTCATTTGCCTGAGTCAAGAGGAAAGCCAGAAGGAAGAGCTTAAGGGAAAACATAAGACAAAGGTTAATGAGTACAGGCAGGTGGGCAGTGAAGGTCAGGTCTTGGGGTCTAGCTAGTGACATAATCACTGTATCCCCTTCCCCCTTCACCACCCCACAGCCCCCCACACAGGGGGAAAGTAAAGCCACATTGCAATCCCACTACACACTGGCCTATTCATTGCCTTAATTGGCTTCTTAGCCTCACACATAAATATAGATGTAATGTGGTTATCTCAAAGTCAAAAATTCAGTCAAGTTCTTTAAAATCAGTAAGATAAAAAGAGATCTGCCCTATTTTTAAATTATTAATATGTAGCTGCTGTGTCCCCAAAGCTAATTAACTTCTCAGCGTCCCCTAAACAGTACCTTCCTTTCTAAGATATGAATAAATAGGTAGATAAAATAGAGAGAGAGATTAAATATATGCCAATAGCAATGATTACTGTAGGTTGTGGAATGAAGATCATTTTTATTTTCTTCTTTCTGATTTTACTTATTTTCTAAATTGTCCGAAGTGACTTTGTATTGTTTTTGTAAAAAGAGAAAAGGTAAAAAAAATTTTTTTAATTCAGTTAGCACAGAAGATCTTCTTGGGGTGACAGAAACGGTCTAAAACTGGGTTGTGGTGATGGCTGCACAACTCTATATACTTACTGAAAATCACTAACTATACACTTAAAATGGACGACTTTTATGGTATGTAATTTACACCTCAGTAAAGCTGCAAACAAAGAGAGAACTTCTGTTTGACTAAATTTAAAGGACAGTGATCCCATCCCAACCAGAGCGTGTTGGGCGAAACTAACTAGGACAGGTCAGAGTAGAAAGTGATGTGGACAATGAAAGGAAGAAAGAAAGACAGGAAGAACAAAAGAAAGAAAGAGTGAAGGGAGGGAAGAAAGGGGTGGGGGGGAAGGGCTCAGAAATTAAACAGGAGATGTCCTCCTACAGCATGACTAAAGACAGCCAAACTGTGGGTCACACATGTTATTAAACTTCTGTTTGTTCCATCATTTCCACTCTGTGGGATATACATGTTGGTAAATGAACTTCTCTTGGCCTTGCAAACAGCAGCAGAAGGCTGGTACTTTGAAGATGTTGGTATCATTTGGAAATTCTACCACCAATTCTGTCAGGGTGCCCCACACATAGCAATACTGGCATTGTATCTTTGAAAGACAAACTGTACGCAACAAATAAAATGCTACCATAGTGTTGGTGTACCACATGGACACAAACAGCTCAAAGTGTTTTGCCTAAATTAGAGAAGTACTATCTTCATATAATTTAACTCAACCTTTGTAGAACATCTGTTGGATGCAATGAAATCTTCTTGTTTTGAGGGATATGGAGATGAACAAGGTACAGTTCCCATCTTCTAGGAATTTACAATCAAATAGAGTGGATATATTCTATTTGGGGGGAGCTGTCACACCTTATGAAGGAAGTAATGTATGCGAGTAAGGCTACGACTTTTGCAGAGAAGTTGAAGAGACAAGGGAGCACCTTCCAGGCTGGGAAATGACATCCACAAAGATACAGAGAATTGTAGGTTTAGGGTATGATTACGAAATGGTGAATCATTTGGCTTGACTACATGCAGGATTCATAAGCAAGTGATGGCAAATATGTAATCAGGGCCAGATAGTGGAAGACCTGGGGAGTTTAAGCCCTCCTGTATATGTAAAGTGGAGTCAGCAAAAATATTCAGAACAAAGATATGTCTCAAGATCCGTTTCTGGGAAGTGTGAGGTGGTGTGGTAATTTTAAAGACATGTCCACAAAGTCTTTGACATGGATTTTGCACGTGTGAGAGAGAGAAATAATTTGTGGCCAGAGGACAAACTGTAGTGGCCTTAAAAGATACACCCACAAATTCTTTTGATATCCCTCCTCTCAAGAGATGGAACAAAATTCCTTTCCCCTTGATTGTGGACTGCACTTAGCGACTCTCCTCTAATGAAGTAAATACGGCAGAAATGAGAGAAGTCGTTTTCAAGGTTAGGCTATAAAAAGACTGCAACTTCCAACTGGGGAGAGCATTCAGTCTCTCTCACTCTCTCTTGGGTCAATCTCTGTGGGAGAAGCCAGCTTCCACATGCTAAGGCAGCCTGGTGGAGAGGCCTGAGTGGTGAAAAACAGCCTGCTAAAAATGCTGTGAGTTAGCTTGGAGGCAGAGCTTTCCCTAGCCAAGTCTCAGATGACTGCAGCCCTGAATAACACCTTGATTGCACAGCCTCATGAGAGCTCCCGATCCAGAACCACTCAACTAAACTGCTCCTGGGCTTCTGACCTATAGAAACTGTGAGTTTGTCATTTTAAGCTGTTAAGTTTTGGGGTAATTTGTGATGCAGAAATAGATAATACAATTGGCTTGGAGGGAAGACAGACTGGAGAAGGCAGAGAGATAAGTTAGAGGTGGCATTAGGCAAGGCAACAGACAATGAAAATGTAAATCAGAACAGTAAGAACAGTGATGATGAAAAGGGAAGAAAGGATCTATGCCCAGGGCCTGATAGAAATTTAATTAACAGCTTTTATGGGCTGATTAAATTGAGGGGTAGTACTGAGAGACAGAGATGTTATAAGGCTATTTCCAGGTCCAGTTGAGATGGCCGAGGAGATGGTAATGTCATTAACGAAAAACGCAGTAAAGAAAAGGAAGCACATGAAGGGGGGTATGGTGAGTTGATTGTGTGTTGCCATGTCTGCATGTATTTTGGTTTTAAGCATGTTGACGCTCATATACTAGCTGACATCTACAGAGATATCAAAAAAGCTATTGCAAAATCATACCCTGCACACTTAGGGCACAGGTGATTCAGACTACAGATGGAGGCTGAACGTTAACAGAGATGGGGCAAAATGATCCACACTTTGAGCAGTAATGCTCTAAAGTACCTGCCAAACTTTTAATTCTGTCATTGCCTGAAAATAAAGGAAGGTTGTTCACAATAAAATAAAGGTTCAGGGATCCAGCGCTAAGAAATTTGGAAGTCAAAAGACTGAGATAGGTGGAATAAACATATAGAAGAGGATACTCGGACACGAACAAACATCTCCGCAAACAAGACATCCAAGTGGCCAACAGACACATGAAAAAGTGCTCAACATCACTCGCCATCAGGGAAATGCAAAACAAAACCACAATGAGATACCACCTCACACCAGGCAGAATGGCTAAAATTAACAAGTCAGGAAACGACAGATGTTGGCGAGGATGCAGAGAAAGGGGACTGACCCCTCCTACCCTGTTGGTGGGAATGCAGGCTGGTGCAGCCACTCCGGAAAACAGTATGGAGGTTCCTCAAACAGTTGAAAATAGAGCTACCCTACGACCCAGCAACTGCACTACTGGGGATTTACCCCCAAGATACAAATGTAGTGATCCGAAGGGGTACGTGCACCCCGATGTTTATAGCAGCAATGTCCACAATAACCAAACTATGGAAAGAGCCAAGATGTCCACCAACAGATGAATGGATAAAGAAGATGTGGTGTGTACACACACACACACACACACACACACACACACACACACACACACACACAAATGTTATGCAGCCATCAAAAAAATGAAATCTTGCCATTTGCAATGACGTGGATAGAACTAGAGAGTATTATGCTAAGCGAAATTAGTCAATCAGAGAAAGACAATTATCATATGATCTCACTGACCTGAGAAATTTAAGAAACAAGACAGAGGATCATAGGGGAAGGGAAGGAAAAATGAAACAAGACGAAATCAGAGAGGGAGACAAACCATAAGAGACTCTTAATCTCAAGAAACAAACTGAGGGTTGCCGGAGTGGAGGAGGGTGGGAGGGATGGGGTGGTTGGGTGATGGACACTGGGGAGGGTATGCACTGTGAACTGTGTAAGACTGATGAATCACAGACCTGTACCCCTGAAACAAATAATACATTATATGTTGATTTTAAAAAAGAATAAAAAAGTAAATAAAATTATTTAAAAAATTTTAAAAAAGATACTTGGCCGATGGGATCATCAGGGCTAGAAAAATGCTTCCTATATGTACATCAACAGGGTTTTCTTTTAAATATTTGTTTGTGTGTGATACAGGATATGAGGAAAATAAGAAAAGAAATGCTTCAGGACATCTAGTCCCACTACTAACAAGGTAATGATATAAATAAATGATTTAACAATAACATAATCAAGAAGCCAGACTCTGAGAGTAAATACATATGCATGACTTCCCTATGACACTTGATAACATGAACAGTTTCCTATGGAAGTGTGTTTTACTTGCATGAAAGTGTGCATTTGTATATTAAATAGATACATCTAGATGGCCAATTTATTCACTTAAATAAAATAACAACCCATGATGCTTTAAGCCAATATGTGAAAACACATCAAGGATTCAAAGTTAATATAGAGGACTCCAAGGAAAGAATTAAAAGCCTCAGGGAAAATTGTGCTGCCAAAACTGGAATGATAATGAGCTGAAATTTCAAACTTGGTCCTTGCATTAGTTAATGCATTTGGGCAGAAATGTTGCTTAGAACAAATGTTATTTCAGGGCTTCTAATAACCAAATGTCTTTCTTTCTCAGCCTCTACCCATTGCAAAATCATGAGTCCCTCAAGTCCCCTTCTTTAGGTCATATAACCCTACAAGTTCACCTCTTTAGCGCAACTATCTTTATCTCTCTGCTTGCTCTGCAGTAGGAAGTAGTCATACCCATCATGGAAATCTGTGCATCAGACCATTTCTGGTTCAACAGCTGAGTTCCACAGTCTGCCAGATTCAGGGAACTAGATAATTATGGATATTCCCTACACTAAAGGCTACCAATTAGTGGACATTTTTAATAGGAAACAGATGTGGATCTCAGCTAACAAACTTAACTGTGCAAGAAAGCTCACATCTCTTTATTGTCTTTAAGTCAACCTAAATTGGACTCTGAGCTCTAGCTCCTCCTGGCTGGTAAGAAATCCAGTCTTAATCATTTGCACCCATCTCCCCTCCCTTTCCTGTGGGCTGTAAAATGTCCCAACCCCAAATCAATCATCAATCACTCATCTGCAGTGGTTACAGCTGAAAAGTCCAGTGACCCGTGGTTACAATTACTTCCTACCTCCTGGGACGCATACATTCATCAGTGAATAATAAGAGCCAGAGAAAACCCCTTTGCCTCCAGAGGCTGTCCCAATGACAGTGCCATAGTCTTGTTCTAATTCCTATGTTATATCTCAGACCTTTGCCTGCCCTGACTCCACACTTTCACCTAGTAAAATATCCAAATTCCTTTTTTTTTTTAAAGATTTTATTTATTTATTTGACAGAGAGAGACACAGTGAGAGAGGGAACACGAGCAGGGGGAGTGGGAGAGGGAGAAGCAGGCTTCCCGCAGGGCAGGGAGCCCAATGCGGGGCTCGATCCCAGGACCCTGGGATCATGACCTGAGCCGAAGGCAGATGCTTCACAACTGAGCCACCCAGGCGCCCCAAAATATCCAAATTCCTAAGCCCTTGTTCCCATCATGAGGAATGTAGACAACCCTCAGCTAGGACCACAGGACCTGAGGCAAGACTGGGTAAGTATAAGGGACAGAGTCAAGGAACCAATCAGATCTATACAAACGCCCGGAAGTTCATAGTCAAAGTGTAGGTAAGGTAAATGAGCGATCCGGTGGTGGCTGCCAGAGGACTGGAAAGTGTCCACTGGATTGAGCAGTCAAGAAGGCCATTTGGTCACTTTGATTAAAAAAAATAAAAACCACTTCAGTACAGTAATAGGAAGGGAAATCTGATTGAAATAAGAGTCTTTTAAAAAGTGGGAAAGGGATACAGCAAGTTTCATCTGTTCTTTTGAAAATGTGATAGCTAGAGATGATGGGGGGGGTGGTCTGCCAAGGCTTGTTATCGTTTTTTTAAGATAACAGCAATTTGAGAATCTTTAAAGGCTACAGGGAAGGAGCCAGGTTGACCCCATAAGACAAAGAAATAGTGGAGAAAGCCAAAACTTCATTCCAGTGGAAAAGGGAGGGAAGGGACTTAAAAGCACAGAGACAGGTGTTTGTTTGTAAAAGGAAAAAGGAAAAAGGGGTGCCCCTTATGAATATAGAAAGGAGGCAAGGGTAGGGCTGAAAGGAAAGTCTGACGTCACGAAATCAGGAAGCTTGTGGGAGCTCAAAACTCAGAGCCTCATCTTTCCCTACGCAGTACAAGACGAACTCATGGTTGAGTGATGGGGCGGACAGTGGGCTTGAGGCATGAGACAAAGATTTTAGTTTACTTTTTTTGTTTTTGCATATACATACATAGTGGTCTCACTAAATTCACCTATTAATCTTAAAAGTTTGAGGGTTCTTTAGGGTTTTCTAGATCCACGATCTTGAAACCTACAAGTAGTAAGTTTTATTTTGCTTTTATAAAAGCTGTGCCTCTTTTTTATTTTACCTGCCTTACAGCACTGGCTACTGCTGGGCTTACATTAATTCTTTGGCCAGCGATTCCCACACCATGTTGAGCCTATAAATTCAGGCTCCACACCTTTATGATACAGGTTTAGGGTTTTAATTTCTCCAGGACACTTATTTTTCCTCACCCCAGACCACACCTGGGACAAGACTGCTTCTTTCCTAGACCCATGGGCAGAGGCTTCTAATTACTCTTACACATTGGGGCAGCCTTTCCTGGTGAACAGCTTTAGTCTACCATTCCAATTCCAGCTCCCCACCTCACACAGAGCCAAGGACACCTCTCTTGGGTGGACAGTCCTAGCCTTCTGTGGCCCTAGCACAGGGCTATCTACATTCTTTGTGATGGCAACAATGGCATAGGAACCTGGATCTTTTTCTAAGTTGTGGATGTTAAACTTTAGCCCCTATAAATGGGTTTACATGCAGCCTTTTGGGCCACCAGAACATCAGTGTGAATGCTTTGAGTTTCCTCTTTCTTTCTTTCTGGCAGCTGTTGGTGACTTCCCTTTCTTATTTCCAGTTCAGTTCTGAAATTATGTGGTTTTTTTTTAAGATTTTATTTATTTATTTGACAGAGAGAGACACAGCAAGAGAAGGAACACAAGCAGGGGGAGCGCAAGAGGGAGAAGCAGGCTTCCCGCGGAGCAGGGAGCCCGATGTGGGGCTCGATCCCAGGACCTGGGACCATGACCTGAGCCGAAGGCAGACACTCAACGACTGAGCCACCCAGGCGCCCCTGAAATTATGCCTTTTTAACCAACACTGTAGGGAGGTGGAGTGGGCCTTGAGGCCTTACTGCTGGCATTCTAGTGGTCCCTTTATGGTGCTAATCTGCAGAGTTAGATGGTTTTCTTCAGAAGCCCTCAACAACCCCCGTGGAGGGATGCAGAGAATAATGGCTGCATTTATCCTAGCCTGGGCTTTGTAGGGCAGGCAAGATAGAAAGACAGGGGGAGGGGCGCCTGGGTGGCTCAGTTGGTTAAGAGTCTGCCTCTTGGTTTTTGGCATCAGGCTCCATGCTCAGCACGGAATCTATTTGAGATTCTCTCTATCCCTCTCCCTCTGCTCCTCCCCCCTTCTATCTCCATCTCTAAAAAATAAAT
This sequence comes from Zalophus californianus, assembly GCF_009762305.2. Classification (NCBI taxonomy): domain Eukaryota; kingdom Metazoa; phylum Chordata; class Mammalia; order Carnivora; family Otariidae; genus Zalophus; species Zalophus californianus. The sequence goes on along the minus strand of NC_045612.1, from coordinate 116,486,481 downwards.
AAATCTTAAAAAAAAAAAAAAAATCTGGTGTTCAGGGGTGCCTGGGTGGCTCAGTGGGTTAAGCATCTAAGTGTCTGCCTTTGGCTCAGGTCATGATCCCGGAGTCCCGAGATCAAGCCCCACATCGGGTTCCCTGCTCAGCAGGCAGGGAGTCTGTTTCTCCCTCTCCCTCTCCGCTCGTGCACTCATGCTTGCTCGCTCACTCTCGTGCTCGCTCTCTCTCTCAGATAAATAAATAAAATCCTTTTTTTTTAAAGGTCTTATTTATTTATTTGACAGAGAAAGACACAGCGAGAGAGGGAACACAAGCAGGGGGAGTGGGAGAGGGAGAAGCCAGCTTCCCGCTGAGCAGGGAGCCCGATGCGGGGCTCGATCCCAGGACCCTGGGATCATGACCTGAGCCAAAGGCAGACACTTAACGACCGAGCCACCCAGGTGCCCCAAATAAAATCTTTTTTAAAAAATCTGGTGTTCATACCCTAATACTCATCCTTTACCTGACTTTCGTGGCAACTTGAAACCTCTCCCATACAGGCCTTGTCCCCACCCCAGGAACACAGAAAATCCCTCTGCACATGCTGATGACATGCCCCCAACTTTGAGGAAGGATACTTTGTTTTGGTATATTATCAGAGTGTCTCAAGGTCGGTGAGATTTTTTTATTGCTGTTGTTCTTGCTCTTGAGTTATAAATTACTATTTAGGTTCATCAACATCAATTTAATTTGAAAAGAACTGTTTGGCTAACTCTGTAGTAGTAGTGAAATATTCTGCAGCCACAGTATTGGGGCCCATAATGTTCCAATAAATGGACATTTAAATGTATATCCACTGAATTTTTATGATTCCCTACCACCTGGTATCTCTGCAGATACCAAAAGGAAATTGTAATTTGATAAGGCTGGCATGTTTGAGACATGCTAATCTCCCCCATCAACACTGAAGAACATGTATGTGGTGATTTCCTACATGAAATAGTTTGCAGACTTTTACCTTGGAAATCCCATCCTATAAAATTAGAAAAGCCCAGGCAGGTCAAGAGAGCAAGTGTACTAGGTGTACAAGGCCATTTGAATGAATGTACTGAAACACAAAGGCCACAAACACCCACAACTACCCGGTGGCTGAGCTGGGCCTAGAAGTCAAGGGTTATGGCTCTCAGTCTAGGGCTCATTTGTAGGTCCTACATGATGGCATGAAGCTTAGAGCTGAGTTGAACTGTGATGTCTTGCCAACATAAATAATTGCTCGGCTGACAGAAACTTCAGGGGGCAGATAATTCTATGTCAAAAAAAAAAAAAAAAAGACTTGGAAAGCTCAAATCCAAATCAATTCCACCCTATAAATTAGCCAATTTCACAGTGTATGATAAGAAGCACTACTTTTCATTGCCTGTCTGAACTAGGAACTCTTTGCAGCAGTACATTTTGTTTGGAGCACAGTATCTTTTACTGAGCATTCACGGAATCATGATCTCATTTTCCGAAGTGTTATCTCTGAAAACATAATCAGCTGCAAGAAATTTATCTCTTTACATAAATTAATTTTGCAGACAATTTTTCGCACACCCCTCCCGAAGGCTAACCTAAACGAGACACACTTATGCTTGCAACTACAATTTATCTTGGTTAGTGGGCATTTTTGCTCTCTGGGAGAGAATTTTAATCTTCTGTGGGAGCAAAGCAACCTGGGAGTGAGGAGATATGTCAAACTGTCAACAAAGAAAAGAAATGAAAAGAACCAAAGAAACCAATTTACACTAATTCAAGGATAAAGGGACTATGAGAAGCACTGGAGGAAGTTGCCATCTGCAGGAAATGATTGGGGCTCCACCTGTGTGATTAACTCTGTATTAGCCCCTGACCTATAATCCCCTTGCCCTATTTATTAATTTCTTTGTTCGTTGTTCTAATTGATATCTCCCTAAAGAAATTAGGAATTTCATCAAAAAGCCAATTTTACTAGGAAGATCTTGAAACCAGGTTGTTAAATTCAGAAATGCTCCCCTGCCCATTGGTAAATAACTGCTACCCCAAGCCTGTTGAGTCCTCCCTCCCACACTGACTGAACCACCCAGGGCTGGAGAGCCCCAAGTGGGTGTTGCCTAGGCTCTTGGTACCCAGTGGCCTTCCAGCCAGCCCACCACAACTCCCATATACCAGTGCCCATCTTTATGTGTCCTCCCAGACAGAGAAGGCCCAGTCCTCCGCTGGGAAGATGCCACTCCATTCGGCAGTGTTGGCACCCAGTGGACAGATGCCCAATGCCCATCTGGTCCCTGAGGCTGTGGCCCATCATCATAGGCTCATACTCCTCTGGAGCTGCCAGTGCCACCTAATAAAACAGCGAGGTACCAAAAAGGTTATTTGATCTTTTGAACACCACCTCAGATTGAAACTATGCTATTTTCTTAAAACTGTTTTTTATTAAATACTCTGTTTTCCTCAAGAAAACAAGCTTCCTCATTCCCTCATCTCAAGATGAAAAGTCCACATGAACTTTCTGAAATGGCTGATTCCACAGAAACATCTGAAATTGCTTCCCGTCTCCCTGAAGTTCTTCCCTATGCTTGCATTTCAAATAAGATGAACTTGGGCATGTGCCCCGTCAAAAAGAAGAAAATGCATATTACAATTTTGGTTGCCAATTATACCACAATAAAGCTGAAATTAAAAAAATATATATATAAACACACACACACACACAAACACACATTCACAGTGAGGGAAAACTGCGCATGAGCAATTTGGTTCTCTGAGTTCTCTTTATCCGTCCTCCACTTCGCCCATGTTGCACTGGCTGCAGTGCCGTGAAGAAAAAGTCCGTTTCATTATATATATTTTTAGAGGTAAGAAGAATGGCATGAACAATAAGCCATCAAATATTTGATTAGGACCAAGCTAGTTTTATTAAAGATAGTGTGCCACACAGATTTAAGTAATTATATGTTTATGTGATCCTTTCGCCTCTCTCCATAATTCTCTCTGGTTGGGTATTATTGGCTGTTGTAGACTATGGCTAAATATTATAATCTTTCCCCTTATTTTTCCCTTAACTGTCTAATTTTTAATGTCTGGTTTCATAGAATGTAAGGTATTTCAAGAACATATGCTATATTATGGCAGAAACACCATTATTTGGGTTTATTTCTAGCCTGTTATTTTGTGCTTTCTCTTCTATGCTATTTCTACACTTTCTTCAATTGTAATATTTGTCTGAAGAATAAAACAAAATTTATTCACACTGGACTTGGTCCAAACAATATTCCTCTACCTTCAAAATAGCTTTGCATCTAAGGGAAAGTCAAGAATAGGTACTGGGTTGTACACTTGAGTCAAGTATTTGAGAGACTGGCCATCTGGAAAATTTATTGAACCATCACATTAATCTGGTACAACTATAACTTGAGTTCTTCTGGTTATATTAACTCTATATATAATGTACTTAAAAATGTAGCTTTTTGGAGGCACCTGGCTGGCTCAGTTGGTGGAGCATGTGACTCTTGATGTCAGGGTTGTGAATACGAGCCCCATATTGGGTATAGCGATTACTTAAAAGTAAGATCTTAAATGGGGGGGGGGCACCTGGTGGCTCAGTCAGTTAAGCATCTGCCTTCGGCTCAGGTCATGATCTCAGGGTCCTGGGCTTGAGCCCTGCATCAGGCTCCTTGCTCAGCAGGGAGTCTGCTTCTCCCTCTGCCTGCCACTCCCCCTGCTTGTGTTCTCTCTTTTTCTCTCTTTCTCTCTCTCGCTTTCTCTCCCCACCCCTGTCAAATAAATAAATAAAATCTTAAAAAAAATCTTAATTTGTGGGGTGCCTGGGTGGCTCACTCGGTTGGGCATCCATCTCCTGGTTTCGGCTCAGGTCGTGATCTCAGGGTCGTGGGATCGAGCCCAGCATCGGGCTCCTTGCTCAGCTGGGAGTCTCCTTGAGATTGTCTCTCCCTTGCCCTCTGCCCCTCCCCCCTCTCTAAAATAAATAAACCTTGAGCAGCGAGCTGGACCGCGGAGCGTGAGTGAGGGAGCCGAGCCGCCTGCCTGCCCGTCGCCGCCTCCCCTCCATAAGCTGGAGCCCGGGTCGGGCCGGCACACCGCCCCAGCCCCTCCCTCGTCGTCAGGCCGGGAGGGCAGCGCATGCGCAAGCCAGGGAGAGGGAGAGTGAGCAGGGGAGGGAGAGCAAGCGAGAGAGCGAGCGCTGGGAGGAGGCGGCCGGACCGAGTGAGTGCCCGTGCGTGTGGCGTGAGGGGAAGCTGCTGCCCGCCCCCTTCGCCTTCCCTTCCCACCCCCCACCCCCGCCCCGACCGCACAGCAGCACCATGTCGGCGCCGGCGGCCAAAGTCAGTAAAAAGGAGCTCAACTCCAACCACGACGGGGCCGACGAGACCTCAGAAAAAGAACAGCAAGAAGTAATTGAACATACTGATGAAGTACAAAATGAAATAGACAGACTTAATGAACAAGCCAGTGAGGAGATTTTGAAAGTAGAACAGAAATATAACAAACTCCGCCAACCATTTTTTCAGAAGAGGTCGGAATTGATCGCCAAAATCCCCAATTTTTGGGTAACAACATTTGTCAACCATCCACAAGTGTCTGCACTGCTTGGGGAGGAGGATGAAGAGGCGCTGCATTATTTGACAAGAGTTGAAGTGACAGAATTTGAAGATATTAAATCAGGTTACAGAATAGATTTTTATTTTGATGAAAACCCTTACTTCGAAAATAAAGTTCTCTCCAAAGAATTTCATCTGAATGAGAGTGGTGATCCATCTTCAAAGTCCACGGAAATCAAATGGAAATTTGGAAAGGATTTGACGAAACGTTCAAGTCAAACACAGAATAAAGCCAGCAGGAAGAGACAGCATGAGGAACCAGAGAGCTTCTTCACCTGGTTTACTGACCATTCTGATGCAGGTGCAGATGAGTTAGGAGAGGTCATCAAAGACGATATTTGGCCAAATCCGTTACAGTACTACTTGGTTCCGGATATGGATGATGAAGAAGGGGAAGGAGAAGAAGACGATGATGATGATGATGAAGAAGAAGGATTGGAAGATATCGATGAAGAAGGAGATGAGGATGAAGGTGAAGAAGATGAAGACGATGATGAGGGGGAGGAAGGAGAGGAGGATGAAGGAGAAGATGACTAATGGAACACTGATGGATTCCAACCTTCCTTTTTTAATTTTCTTCAGTCCCTGGGAGCAAGTTGCCATCTTTTTTTTTTTTTTTTCTCCTCTTGTGCTCATTCGCCCTGTTTTTTGAAGTCTCTTTCCTCTCCCTTTATACCATGGTTCTCAACTTATTTTGGGGGGAAATACCTTGAGCAGAATACAGTGGGAAAAGAATCTCTACCCCTTTCTGTTCCAAATTCATTTTTATCCCTTCCTGTCTCAACAAAAACTTTATGGAATCACCACCACCATGCTCTGCGGGAAAAAAGAAAAACCTTCTGCTCCCTTAGCTCTGCTGGAAGCTGGAGGGTGCTAGGCCCCTGTGTAGTAGTGCATAGAATTCTAGCTTTTTTCCTCCTTTCTCTGTATATTGGGCTCAGAGATTACACTGTGTCTCTATGTGAATATGGACAGTTAGCATTTACCAACATGTACCCGTCTACTTTCTTTTGTTTAAAAAAAAAGAAAAAAAACTTTAAAAAATGGGGTTATAGAAGGGCAGCAAAGGGTGGGTTTGAGATGTTTGGGTGGGTTAAGTGGGCATTTTGACAACATGGCTTCTCCTTTGGTATGTTTAATTGTGATGTTTAACGGACATCCTTGCAGTTTAAGATGACACTTTTAAAATAAAACTCTCTCCTAACGATGACTTGAGCCCTGCCACTCGATGGGAGAATCAGCAGAACCTGTAGGATCTTATTTGGAATTGACATTCTCTATTGTAATTTTGTTCCTGTTTATTTTTAAATTTTCTTTTTGTTTCACTGGAAAGGAAAGATGATGCTCAGTTTTAAATGTTAAAAGTGTACAAGTTGCTTTGGTACAATAAAACTAAATGTGTACACGAAGGAAAAAAATAAATAAATCTTTAAAAGTAAATAAATAAAATCTTTTTTAAATGTAACTTTCTGACACTCAAATATTAGTGTAACTATCTTTGAAAGATAACACAAACTTTATTGCTGAGCAGTTTTTATATAGTACAACCGCCAAACTATTGTCTCTCCTGAACAGTAAGTTTGCAGTGACTTTTATTTGTTCCTCATCTACAATTAATAGGCAAAACAGTATCTCAGAAATGGGAGTGCCTTGTTGTATGCATTGCCCAGACATTTATTAAGTTCTTGGCATTGTATTCACACACATGGCATAGAGATCAAGAAAACTAAAAAGACTCTGTCCTCAAGAAGACAGATAGGTAATAATAACATAAGCAGAAATATCAATGACTCAGAGAAAACACCAACCCCTCTATACAATGAACTACAAACTATTTTGCTTCAATATTATTCCTATCCAAATGTGTGTGTGTGTGTGTGTGTGTGTGTGTGTGTAAATAAAGGGAACTGAATTGGGGGAACATTTTTACTGCCTTTGCATAAGATTTGAAGTTTCATGGTTTCAGAGAACAGTGACAAACTCAACTGATGTTCAAACACTTGGGATTCTTTTTCCTTCTCTAAAAATATCAGTAATATTTTTAATAGCTACCATCTGTTGGCAAATATGTGACAGGTATAATGCTAAAAATTTGTTGCTTCATTTAATCCTCACAAAATTCTATGCTTAGATATTTTTCCCTTTACACAATAAGGAAAGAGAATTTGAAAGGTTAACTAACTTGTCCAATCACTATGGTGCTTTAGGTTTGCCTGACTCTAACTATTCTGCTATGTTGACTTGTGCCTTCTTCCTATTTAGACATCAGATACAAATGCCAAAAGGAACAAAGGTTGAAATTTGCCCCTGATTAGGATACCAGAAAAAAAGACTCAGCCTTGTTCTCAAAATGAAGATTTCCTTGCAAATAAAAACTCTCATTCACTCAACAAATATCCATTGAATATCTATTTTGTACCAGACCTTTCTCTAGGAGCTGATTATTAAATTAAAATTGACGGGCTCCTGGGTGACTCAGTCGGTTAAGCGTCTGCCTTCAGCTCAGGTCATGATCTCAGGGTCCTGGGATCAAGCCCAGCATGCCTCTCCCCCTACTTGTGCTTTCTCTCAGTCTATCTCCTGCTCTCTATCAAATAAATAAATAAAATCTTTAAAAAAAATAAAATTGAGATGGATGCTCATTGGGTAACTTACCACTATATTAAGGTGGACAAAATAAAGGAAAAAAATGTAATTTAGAATATTCTCCTTAAGTATAGCAGGGAACTCAGCTTGAATCTAGATTTTTGTTCACCACAGAAATCAGGTTAACTTAGGAGCTTGGACAGTGGAATAGAAAATCCCTGAGCATTTATGGAAGCATAATTTTCAAAGAAACTCAGTCTAAAGGAAGAGAATCATAAAGAATTACTTGGGCACCAGAAGAGTGGACAAGGTCAAAGAAAGAGCTAGGTCTTCAGATTGTCTGGATTGATGATACAGTCCCAGAACCAGGAGTCTGAAGCAAAAGAAGCCAGCAAAGCCCAGAAAAACTGAATCACCAGGTGTCGACTGTGGCAGTTCCACTCATGGGCAACAGAACCCACTGCCCATGGCTTGTGCAGCAAAGGGACACTGTGCCTTGCAAGCAGCCATCAGTGCCCTCCTCATGGGACTTGTGCAGCTTCAGGACAAACATTAGGTCTGGTCTCATCTCTGGAAACCACCAACAGAGGACCAGCAGCCATCTTGGGGATTAGCAGTATAAAGAGACTTTCTTATAAAAGTCTGGAACAGGGGAGGAGATAAACATGGGTGCCACACAGGGCACCTGGATGGCTCAGTCAGTAGAGCATGCAACTCTTGATCTCAGGGTCATGAGTTCGAGCCGCATGTTGGGCACAGAGATTACTTTTAAACAAACAGGGCACCTGGGTGGCTCAGTCGTTAAGCGTCTGCCTTCAGCTCAGGTCATGATCCCAGGGTCCTGGGATCGAGCCCCACATCGGGCTCCCTGCTCCACGGGGAAGCCTGCTTCTCCCTCTCCCACTCCCCCTGCTTGTGTTCCCTCTCTTGCTGTGTCTCTCTCTGTCAAATAAATAAATCTTAAAAAAAAAATAAACAAACAAACAAACAAATAACATGGGTGCCACAGGGCAGCCAGCGGAATTAATTTTTGGAGTCTTCATGAGATACCTCTTTGAGACTCCCAAGACCATCTGAAAGGAATCTGAGAGACCAAGAGTTCCAAGAGAGTGCTGGAGGTAGAAGCAGAGCCTGGGACTCTAAGTGTGTGCTCATTTTCTGCCAGTTTGTATTAAGCAGGTTTGTAATGTTGCAGTGTGAGAAGATTAATGAAGTCCAACTTTATGTGTGAAATGTGAATAATTCATCCATGATTTTAATTCAAGAATCTCGTAATTCCAAAGCATAACCAAGTGAATTTCATACTGAGTTGATCCTATTTTCACATGGCATGGCCACGTTAGCCATTAAACAGAAATAATGTTCCTATTAGAATATTCATGGATTTCCAATTATATAAGGTGTGTAAGTTTTGTCACTGTTGCTCTGACCTAGTCAAACTCCAGGCTGGTGTGGCTGGGATGCTTGGGTTATATAAACAGCAGAGACAAAGAAGCTGGTGAGTCATACAGCCATTCTAATCAACAAAAAAAAGCATTTTTTCCTTTCATTCCAATAAATTAATACCTCCTTTCTTACAACATGGCATTTTCTCAGAAGACTCCTGAAAATGAATTAAGTAGGAGGTGCATTTTTAAGCTAGCTCCTGCAGAGATTTATCACCTAAGTAACCATCATACTGATGTGGCTGTAATATTTTTATTTTTTAATTCACTCATGATTACATCAACCTATTTTTCATCTATGGACTTAATTCTGTCCGCCCACTCAGAAGTCACCCATGGCCATAAGCAGTTCATGAGCCTTTTGTAAAGAGTCTTCTGAAATAAAGAGACTGTGTTTGCTATAACAGTTTTTTGTTTTTGTTTTTATGGCAAAGGTAAATGTAGTTGCCGAGATAAGCAGACTCTTACAGCAAGTTCTGTTGTTTTTTTTTTTTTTAAGGCTTTGAAATTAGTAATCACAGAGTATAAAAAGTTAGAACTGTACTGTTCACTATGGTGGCCATTAACCAATTAAGGCTATTGAGCACTTTAAATGGGGGCGAGTCTGGGTTGAGATGTGCTTTAAATGTAAAACATAAACCGGATTTCAAAGATTTAATATAAGAAAAATGTAAAATGTCTTATTAGTAATATTTTATGTTCATTAAATGGTGAAATAACTATGTGGATATATTGGGCTAAATAAAATATAGCACTAAGTTTTATTTCACCTGTTTCTTTTTACTTTTTTTTAACGGGACTAATAGAAAATGTAAAAAACACATATGTAACTCACATTATATTTCTCTTCGACAGCACTGAGCTAGATGCTGCCATTATTCCTCCATCACCATATTCTTCCTCCACCTTTATATAGAGAGCATGCCCGGGCTGGAGAATTTAGCACTTTTCCATCACCGGAGGTCCAGATATGTCCAGAATATGTCTGAATATTCTCAGGGAATGTTTACATGTCCTGCCTGTCACTCTGAACTGCCTTCATACTTCTACCTCCTCAGAACATAATATCTAGGGCACTTGGGTGGCTCGGGTCATGATCCTGGGGTCCTGGGATCAAGCCCCGCGTTGGACTCCCTGTTCAGTGTGGGTCTGCTTCTCCCTCTCCTACTCCTCCCCCCGACTCATGCTCTCTCTCTCTCTCAAGTAAATAAGATCTTTAAAGAAAAAAAAAAGAACCTAACATCTTTTCCCATCTCCCCTCATCCCTAGTTTCAGCCCCCTAAGGACTCACGTTTCACAAAAAATTCTTTCAGACCAAAAAAAGAAAAAAAAAATTGCTTTTCATGGACACATGCCTTTCCTTAACGAGACAGACTTCTAAGGGGTAATCTAGTTCCCCATTTTCTCAACCTCTCTCACCAGACCCACCTCTAGGTCTTTGGTTTGCACAACCAAAAAGCCCCTCAAAATGTCTTCCTAAACAAGAGTAGTCTTTCCCCAAGACAAATTCTGCACCCCACATCACAGAATATGAAAAAGGCTGCCGGCCAGTGCTAAACCAGTTCCCATTATTCCTTGCATCTCCCACTACATAGACTTGATAACACCTCACCGGGCAGGGTCTGCAGCCAGAGAGCTGCGCTGTAGGAGCTGTGTGTGTGTTTACCATGATTGTTGACTGGCATCTGCTCATTCAAGCCTCTTTGTTTACTTAGCTGCATTCATCCTCAAGCTCCACTCTGCAACATCTGCGTATTTTTGAACTGCTGGTTGTGAACTGTCAGCTTTGATGAGATGCCTGTGCATTTAGCCCTTTCTGCAGGCTAAGCATTGTGCTGGGTCAGGGGGACGCTAGGAACCTGGGGACAGGCTTTGTCCCTGTCTCTCACCCGGGTTACTTCTGCCCAACCGAGCTTTCACTGAGCCTCACAGAGGATGCCTGCACCTGGGGGAGGGAATGGGTGGCTGTTGAGGGAAAACCCCCAGAACGCCCTCAGCTGGTACCTAAGTAGAGGCAAGGAGGGAGGGCGGTGTCTCCAAGCCGGTGGGTCAGTGATGTGGATGGTGGAGCCCCACACTGCCCTGTGGTTAAAAGGAGAAGAGAACCGGAACCAGGACAGTGCTGGCTTCAATGATGATTTTTTAAGAATTTGAGAACACATTTTAATGTCCATTTTTCTCACTAATTTAAACATTTTCCTCAGAGAAATGGCTGTCCGAGGTCTGAAACAGAAAAGGTCTGAAACAGGACATCATGTTAAATCAGAAAGTAGGGAAGTTTTCCAAGTTTAATAGGTAGGGTCTACAGGACACAAAAGTTAGCTCCTACTGTCCAGAGTCATAACATTTTGAAAATTAAGAATAATGGACTCTGGTTCCACTCAAGATGCAGTAAGGACACTCCACGCCATCTCTCCCTTTGATTTTAACAACAACAACAAAAAAAACCCTAGACACGATATATAAAGCAACTACCAGAGGCTCTGGCAGCAAGGTGGAGATATTAGTTTGCTTTTGCTGCTGAAACAGATTATCACAAATTTAGTGGTTCAAAACAAAACAAATACATTATCATATAGTCCTAGAGGTCAGAAACCTAAAATGGGTCTGCAAGGCTGTGTTCCTTCTGGAAGCTCTAGAGGAGAATCTATTTCCTTCCCTTTCCAGTTTCTAGATGCTGCCCAAACTCCCTGGCTCAGGGTCCCTTCCTCACATCACTCTGACTTTTGCTTCCGTCATCACATCTCGCACTCTTCCTGCCTCCCTCCTACAAGGGCCCTGGTGATCACATTAGACCCACCCAGATAATCCAGGATAATCTCCCCCATCACAAGATCATTCACTTAATCGGGTTTGCAAAATCCTTTTTGCCATGTGAGGTAACATATTCACAGGTTCCAGGTCTTTGAACATGGACATGGGGGAGGGGGACATTAGTCCACCTACCTACTACAGTGGATAAAGAGCAAGGGGACTGGGTAAGGAACCCAGGTCTTAAGGGACGACGTGCAAGTGAGTTCTCCGGTTTTTTTCTTTTTTTTTCTCCTTCTGTACATCCCAGCTCAAGCTCCGAGGCAGCCTGCAACCAGGACTGAGAGAGGGCACAGACGGAGGGTGCTCTGAGAAAAGCCTGCTCTCTCCAGCCATGGGGGCGGGGCACGGGGGTCCTCGGGACGAGCACTTAGGACTTTGCGTACTCTGGGTCAGGCGAAAACCAGCATCAGGAAATCTCTACATCTCTGAACAGAAATGCTTTTTCTCGGAGTCCAGAATCAAATCAAGCAGAAATACAGTAGTCCCTCCTTACTCGTGGCGCATACGTGCCAAGAGCCCCGTCCCGCAGGGGTGCCTGAAACCATGGATAGTGCCCAACCCCGTATATACTATGTTTTGTCCTATTACATACATAGGATAGAGTTTAATTTATCAATCAGGTCCAGTAAGATAAGAACAACAGTAACTGATGACAAATAAATAATAACGAATAAAATCGAACAATTATAACAATGTACTTTAACAAAAGCTACGTGAATGCGGCCTCTCTCTCAAAACGTCCTTACTGTACTCACCCCTCTGCCTCTTGCGATGAGATGGGATGAGGGGACTGACACAGCGCCTGCGACACGAAGCCTGCGCCACGAAAGGAAGTGGGGTGAGTGACGCAGGCGTAGACGCTGTGACGCAGCGTCAGGCTGTATGAACGCTCCGAGGATGCGTCAGAAGGAGGAGCATCTGCTTGCGGAAGGCGTGGTGGGCGGTCGCTGAGTGACAGCGCGCAGAGCGGAACCGAGGTGACGGAGGACGACCGTGCCCACCAGGAACACCGTGGAGTCCTATAACCAGGGTCTTAGAAGGACCCACGGAAATTGCTAGGATGTCGGGGGTGGATAAAACTTGAGTTCTAAGAAGGCACTTGGGAAATTAAAAACAAGAAAGAAGGAGACTCTTCAGGCTGAAAATAAGGATCAGGGAAAATGCAGAAGAAAAGAATATGACTCATGAATTTCAGATATGGGCAGAAAATGAATATTTAACAATTATACAGAAGATAAAATAGAGTTAGACAGTTGCTGGATGAAGTGCTAAAAACAGAACACCGAGTCGGCTAAAACCTCTTTAGAATGTTTCAATAAAAACTTTCAAGTAACCAACAACTGCACAATTTCAGGTTCCTTTCACAGAGTTATAAATCAAGCCAGAGGAAATTCCAAAAACCATTTAAACCAATTATCTGTTCCAGGAAGGAACAATGCTTAACTGACTCAAAAGAAAAATTTTGAAGACTTTTTGAAAAGTTTTGAGGAACTCCTACCACCTCCTCAGTTTCCCTTTCTGATGCTCAACTCATCTCAAAGACGCCAGCTGTGGCCCCCTGACACCCAGGAGACCAGAGAAAAAGGGGCACGGACCCCAGCCAGTGTCATTGCCTGGACAGCCCTAAATTCCCCCAGTGATTTCTGCTTATTCCCACAGTTGCCCTTCTGTGTCCAGGCTGTGATGTTCAGCTATACCATCTCTGATCCGTCCCAAGTGTCCCTAGATGCGTGGTCCCTTCACCACCACTTCCCACGAGGAACCCACTCATCTCGAGCATTTTCTGTTTTTTTTTTTTAAAGGAAACAGTCTTAAGTCTTTTTTTTTTTTAATTTTATTTATTTATTCATGAGAGACAGAGGGGGAGAGAGAGAGAGAGAGAGAGAAGCAGAGGGAGAAGCAGGCTCCCAAGGAACAGGGAGCCCAATGCGGGACTCAATCCCAGGACCCTGGGATCATGACCTGAGCCGAAGGCAGACGCCCAACCATCTGAGCCACCCAGGCGCCCAAGCATTTTCTGTTTTAATATAATGTTTTCAAGGTTGAAGAGTTTGCAGGGAGAGGTCATACATAAGAGTGCCAGGACCTCTCCCATCTCCTTACTCTCTTCCTCTCTCTCTTGTGTGTCCATGGGATTGTCTCCTCTTCATCTTAAATGGATGATCTCCCCACTCCCCGGCTCCAAATTTCAATTTATTCATATAGAAGTCTCTCTCTTTCTCTCTCTGTCTTGCACAGTAATCAAGAATGTCTCAAAAAAAAAAAAAAAAAAGGCTCAGCAACTACCACAAGCGAGCAAGACTGCCCAATAACTGTAGTGCTCTTGTGAAGAACTTTGATGCCTAACATTATCTCTCAGTCCATCGATCTAAGCAAGATCATTTCTGAACTTAGAGTAAATGTTTCTTACTACTGTTCTCACAATCCTTCACTGAAATTCCTGAGAGAGAGTAAGTTATGTAAAGCAACACCTGGTTTCTACATACTGAAGTCCAGTTTCTACCGCTGATATGCCTTATGTCTTCTTCAGCTTTCTATTACTTTTCTTGCCTATGCCTCAGGTGGGAATCCTCCAGAAGCAAGCACTGAGACAGGGATTTGAATGGGAGTAGCTAATTTGGGAGGTGATCCTAGGAAGGTCTGGTAGGGGAGTGGGAAGATGAAAGAGAAAAGGGAAGGAAGCCAATATAGAATGCATTCATGAGCAGCTCATTACTGTGAGCAAAAGGGGCTTAATCCTACTGAGGATCTCAGGGAGATAATATTGAACAGGCGTCTCAAGAGATGAGGAAGCCGAGACATTTATCCATCAACCCTATACATCACTGGTTGAGGGTAGCTCCCAGGGGCCTTGGGTCCCTGCCACTTCTGGCCTGCCCTGCACAGGGCTAAAGCACAAACCCACTCCTACTAAGAAGCCATTCACACTGGTGGGTACTGGAATGGCAAGTACCTGGGGGTGTAGGTGGGTGCACTAACTTCATCTGCTATGACAATAGCCTAGACCTCTTAGGCCTACACTGTTCTGCACTAGCCCCTGGTGGCGCTATTCCTATATAATATCCAACTGGCATAAGACAACTAACTTGCTCTCAAATTACCCAACATGGTTGACATGGCTTCTTCTGTTCTCTGGGAACAGTTTCGGAAGGATCCTTATAACCTAGTGAACATAAGGAGAGAAGGCAAAGGGTAAACATGTCAGTGAAATGCATAATTGTCCCTATTTGCCGACATGGTAGATGACATTTAGTTCCAATGCTTCTTCCCACCATTTTGACAGCTTACTTATCTCAATGAACTGTATCACTTTCAGTCTGGGCTAACAAACAAATTCCCATTGATCATCAGAAGTAAAGGAAAAATCCATTATCAGGAAAGGAAATGTCTGTGAAAGTGATATTGGATTCAGACACCGTGGCTTCGGGCAAAATGAGAGTCTCCGGTAAAGCAGTATGATCTTTTTTGTCGCAAAATTTTGGTCTCAAAACATGATTTACTCCTATTTAAGTGTATATGAATGTTAGATCATGAAATAATGATTTCCTCCAAATAAAACTAAGTGTACAAACGTCTTTTTCACCTGGAGCCTGAAGTAGTGGTATTTGTCTTTTTTGCTCTGCCGTCTCCCATTCTTTTGGCAATCCTCTTTAACATTCCCACCCTGGCCGTATATTTCCGTAGAAAGCAGTGGTCTACACTGGAATGGGGGATGCTTAGGAAATATGGGTGGGGAAACTTTGTGGCCTCACCCAGGTCTTCCTGTCATGTTCCAAATTTATATTTCCTTTTCGTCTCACCTCTCAAAATTCCTATTCCACCCTGATCTCATGTATATAATGAACGAATTTAGCCAAAAAGAGCTCAGTGCTTTATAATTCCCCCAAAATACTTTGTATTTTAGAAAGCAATGTGTTATTAATGGTGTGCTCTTAGGTGATGTGTTGGAAAAGTTGTGGGATTATTTTTTTGTAGGAAGGCCTTTAGTGACATTTCTCAAATCCCTCCGTTTGGGTTACCCCCTTTTCCATCTTGTGATATCAGTCCTCGAAAGATTCCAATAAAAATATTGTAAGACAACTAAATAAATTATCTATGTGAAGAAGGAATAGGTTAGAATGAAAATGTACACTTCTCTGCAGGATGAAGTGAAAATGTACACTCCTCTCCCTTTTAAGTTCGGTTTCTATAGAGTTCTATTTGTTTATCCCATGGTGGTCCCACAGAAAAGCAGAGAGCGAAGAACTCCTGAAGAGTAATTGAATAGTAATGGTGTGTACAGATGAGTCTCTGATAGAAAATAAAAGTTTGTGGAGCAGAATTCAACCTCAAAATATAATTTTCCAGTGACTATCCAATCCAACATATGCCACTTATGGCACAGATTGTTGGTTAACCCCTAATGTCCATTTCTCCCTCTTATAACTCATGATTTTCAGCTGGGCACATGATCACCAGGTAAAGTCTACATTTCCCAGACTCTTGTTCATTTAGGCTGCCATATGACTAAGTTCTAGCTAATGAGCTATAAATGTGATCTCATCGTGTGACCTTATCTGAAGATCTTAAGAGCAAGAGCTCAACTTTGCTCCTTCTTTCCCCCACCCTGCCTCCTGTCACCTCTCCCTTCATTCTGCTGCTAAACATGTTCATATGATGGCTCTAGTTGCATCTTGAACTGTTAGGATAAGGTCCATACCCCTGGGAAAGCAGAGAGAAGAGCTGGAGGTAGCCAGGGCCTCTGAAGATTTTGTGGAACAGAACCACCACACGAGCCCTGGAAGGCCCACCTCCAGGGCTTCAAAGTGAGAAGCGCAAAGCTCGATTGGGAGCTTCCGTTACAGTCAAACTAATCCCAACTGATGCACAATGCTTTTTATTTTTTTTTAAGATTTAATTTTAAGTAATGTCTACACCCAACATGGGGCTCAAATTTGAACCCCCAAATGAAGAGTTGTATGCTCTACCGACTGAACCAGCCAGGCACCCCCCACAATCTTTTTTTTTTTTTTTTTTTGACTCAACTTCTCATAGGAAAGAAGGATCTATGACTCATGCAGACTCATTCCTGGGTTGGAAAGCTAGTTTTATCACATATGTCAACATCCTAGTGTTATACAGATGATTTTTTTAACATTCTCCTTTCTTGTTATTTCATTATGATCTTTGATGCCTAGATAATTGGAGCATCAGAGGAAAGTGACAAGAATAAAGCCAATGTAATAACTTGTCAGTTAAAAAACAATAATAAAGAATAATCAGAAGGATGAGTTTAATCCTGGCTTTATCTGCACATTATTAAGCAGAACTGTTTTGGAAGCTGGGGAAAATGAAAGGCCTAGCAGGCACTGAAAATACCTGTAATCCCCTGTACCCTATGAACGAACAACTGAATAAATTCCAAAGGTTTAATGACCTTAGTTTTCCAATATGAATTATAACTTCAAGGCTGAAATAAGACCCAAAGATTTTTTTCATGAAGCATTTTGCAGAAATCACCTTATAATAGTAACAGGCGTGCATAGCTCCACGATCTAAAAGCTGATCATGCTATGTCGGGTCTTCCTAAACAGTTATATCTTGGAAGGTCAAGATATGACTTCAAATAATAACACATGCTACATAATGGCACTCTTCTTCATTTGATGGAAATATTATTTTGGTATGAAAAGGTCAATTTAGAAAAATTAACCCCATAAACTTAACTAGTCGGACACTGGTTGTTCCCTAACAAGATGAATTAAAATAAATGTCTACTACTTTTTGTTGATACATCATATTGCAATCCCTTGCCAAATCCTGCTGATTGTGTTTCACACATTGTTAAAAAATCTGATCCTCCTAGACCCTTGGTGATTTCCCCAAAACAGTGTTCACAATATTAGCTGCACATTAGAATCACTAAGGAGCTTTTTAAAAGGCCCAAGCCCAGGCCCAATCTCGGACCAATTGAGTAAGAACTTTTTGAGGGTTGGGCCGAAGCACTAGCATTTTCCATGTTAACCCAGGTGATTCTAACGTGTACCTCGAGTTGTACCCACTGCCACAAAGGAGCCCCATTCCATCTGTGTGACTAGAGCAAACTCACGTCTTGCTTAAATTAAAATATACTGAAAATTAATTCTGTCATCCCTTCCCCCAAACATACCACATTTAGACTTTCCCCTCACAGTCTCATATCTGCTTCATTTTAGATATAGGTATCAAGAAAAATAATTTCCCCAAATAGTTACCTTCCACAGTTATGCAGTTTCTGGTTTGGCCTCTGTCTTCTCTAAATAAAACCAGATTCATCTTTGCAAGAGAGAGGAGAGGTTAAAACAGAGAGGAGCAGTTGACTGTTGAACCAGACTGGAGACAGAGAAAACTAATCAACACTCTTTCCTTCCCCTTCTCTCACCAGCAAGATTGATCTCCAAACATCCTCTGTCTCAGGTAAGGGTGCAAACCTGTTGGTGTTTCCAGAACCATCTCTGGGGAAGCCCAGGTAATAAATAGGAGCTACATCTGTCATCTTATTCCACTAGACCAAAACCTCACTAAAACATGAAAAAAAAAATAATGTCAATAACATTTTTGATCATTCTTACTCATTGGGAGCCTTACTATTTGAAAGTAGTCTTTTTCCTCTGTAATCACTGGGGTGTGGGGGAAAACGTGGTGGAGGATATTAGATATCCAAGCAGCTTCATTACTGACTGTTAAGTAATTCTGGATGAACATCTAATCCTGATTCACCCAGAAATTATGAAGCTAATTTCATTCAAATCCCAAACCTGTCCCCCATATCTTTGCTACAGGATGAAATCAAAAGCTGAAAAGAAGTATCTGTAAAAGAGACAATGGTGCATAACAAATTCATAACTTACCCATGAGGGACGCCTGCGTGGCTCAGTCGGTTAAGTGTCTGCCTTCAGTTCAGGTCATGATCCATGATCCCAGGGTCCTGGGATCGAGTCCTCCATCAGGCTCCCTGCTCAGGGAGAAGCCTGCTTCTCCCTCCGCCTGCCTCTCCCCTGGCTTGTGCTCTCTCTCTCTCTGTCTCTCTCTCTCTGTCAAATAAATAAATAAAATCTTTAAAAAAAAAAAAGTTACACATGTCTGTTACATGTTGCATATAAAATTGATTAGTCTAATTTTAATACTTTTCCTTGTCTTCAACCTAATCACGAATCAGAGGTTTTCAGTAATTCTCAGAGCCAGAAGAATTTCCATATTCAAAATGACACACTTGAAATGTTGGAAATGTTTAGACTATTAAGTGATTAACTAAATGGGCACTATTTGCTCCTTAAGTTACATAATAAAATGAATAGTACTTTCAGATATTCAAATAAAAGGCATAAAATACTAAACATAACAGCAGTTACCTTTTGATTATCTATACTCATGGAAAAGAAAAGGTGTTTTGAATAAATGGAAACTTAGAACATGTTTCTGGAATGGAAGACAAGTGTCAATTCTTCTAAAAATAATATATAAATGCCATCCAATCAGCATAAAAATGGGGATTTTTAATAGGTGAAATGATTTTAAAGTTCATATAGAAGAATAAATGTAAGAAAATTAAGCCAAGGAAAAATTAAAGAAAAATAGTGAGGAGAGTAATTTATCTTTCCAGGTATTAAAACTTACTGTAAAACCTATTATATAGTATATGCAAAGAAAGAGACAAATAGATGGTAGAACAAAAAATGGAGAATTAAGACATAGATTCAAGTAAATGTGGAAACCTAATATACAACAAGGGTAGTTGTTTCAATTTATTTTTGAGTGAGGTGCATTAATATAAATGGTTCTCCATCTGAGAAAAAAGTCATAGCTCTATTTCATACTGTATATTTTTTAAAGATTACAGTTTTAAGAGTAAACACCAAACAATGAACATATTGTTAGAAAAGTTAAGAGAGTAAATAGATAACTTTAGAATGTGAGCATCCTTCCTAAGAAGACACTAGTCCCAATAAAAGCTACCATTACATCTCATCTGGATTACAGCAATGACCTCTTAACTAGCCCGCTTGCATCCATTCAAGTTCCTTTACACTATATTCCCCAAGTAGGGTAATCTTTAGGTCTTTAGAAAACAAGAACTGGGGGCACCTGGCCGGCTCAGTTGGTAGAGCCTGCGGCTCTTTATCTCCGGATTGTGGGTTCAGGTCCCACACTGGGCACAGAGATTACTTAAAAATAAAATATTTTAAAACAAAAAGCCAACACTGTACAGCTGGGTATAGTTGGACTTCCTGTAGTTATGTCCTTCTTTTCACCCTTAAACATTGTTTGTGCCTTTCTCTCTTTTTTCTTTCCTTGAATCAACTTTTTTTGTTGAATTTTTAAAATTGTATCTTTATTTTCTATTTCATTTATTTTTACTGTTGCTTTTTTGTCCTTTTAAAAAAAAAGTTTTAGTGCTATATTTGGACACTTGGCTCATATTTTTAAGCTTCTCTTCTTTTCCCATGTAAACATTTAATACTATAAATTTCCCTTACAGTACCACTTAACCTGTTTTAATATGCAGTATTGTCATTAAGTTACATTTCCATCATGATTTTTTTTACTCATGATTATTTATTTAGACATGTTTTTGTTGATTTCCAAACACATGGCATTTTCAAGATAGTTCTTACTAAAGTGTTACATAAATACGAAAAGTACAGAAATCTCAAGTATACACCTCAACGAATTTCCACAAACTGAATTTACCCATATACTCACTCTCAGAACAAGATAATGCTTTTACTCCCAGATACCCCCAGTTTATTCACTCCAACTCATCACCGTCCTTGAAGGTAACTATTTTTACTTCTATTACCATCAATTTGTTTTGCAGACTTTTGTATTTTATATAAACAGAATCATATAGTATGCTCTTTTGTATCTAGTATCTTTCATTCTTCCCCATAGTTGTAAGATTCATTCACTTTGTTGCATAGATAAACAACTCCTGATAAACATTTAGGCTGTTTTCAGTGTTTGATTCTGATGAATAGTGCTATTATTAACATGTGTAGGCATTTCTGTTGGGTATATACCTAGGAATGGAGCTGTGTATTATAACTATGCCTAGGTTCAACTTTACTATATGCTATCATACTACTAGAAACTAGATACTATTTTCCAATGCAATTGCACCAAGATACATGGACCACCAGTATAGAATAAAAGTTTTTGGTACTCCAATCATTGCAAACACTAGTTTTTCTAGCACTAGGATTTGGAGAGTACAGAGTGGCTTCTTATTGTGTCTTAATGAGAATCAATGAGTTGAGCACCTTCTCCTATGTTTATTGGCAACTCAGAGATCATCTTTTATGAAGTACCTGGTCAAAGGTTTTGCCCATGTTTTAAAAATTGAGATGTCTGTATTTCTCTCACTGCCCTGAAGGAGTTTTTAATAAAATGAATATCAGTCCTTTGTTCAATATATGCATTGAAATTTTTTTCTCATATTATGTACCTTGCCTTTTCACTCTCTTAATGTTATGTTTTCATGATCAAAAGTCTTTAGTGTTGATGAAGTCTAATTTGTGGTGTTTGCAATACAACTGACAAAAGATGGATGCTTAGGATATATAAAGAATTTTTACAAATCAAAAAGGAAGAAGTAAGTGATTTAAATATGGGCAAAAGACATGAACAGTTACTTCCATTTTATACCTGTCAGACTGACAAAAATTGTTTGGTGAGAATATGAAGCCATAAAACTAATAGACTGGCAGTGGAGGGTGAAAATTGGAACAACAATTTTGTACTAAAATATGGTATTACCTTGTAAACTTGAAGATAATCCTCATCACCCAGGTTTTTTTCTCCCAGGTACCTATCCTAGAGAAATTCATACACATACATACCCAGAAATTCTATAGCAATATCATAAAAAGGTAGAAATAACTAATGTCCATTGATGGTAAAACAAATAAATTATAGCATATGCATATAATAGAACAATACACAGTGCAAAAATTAAAATAATAAACATCAACTTGGATGAATTTCAAAATTATAATGTTAAGGATAAAAATTGATTCTCAGAAGTCAACATGAAGTTTGAAACTACATAAATGTCAAAACCATACAAAGTTTGACAATATATTGTTTGGGGACACATATATATTCAGAAATATGATAATGAAATTATTATCACAGTTTACCCTTTATGGGAAGGAATATAATTGGGAAGGTGCCCACAGTGGTCTTGAGAAGTTTTGGTAGTATTCTTGCTCTTTTTTTTTTAGGATTTTATTTATTTATTTGAGAGAGAGAGTGAGTGAGAGAGAGCACAAGCTGGGTGGGGGGGCAAAGGGAGAGGGAGGAGCAGACTCCCCACTGAGCAGGAAGCCCAACTCAGGACTCTATCCCAGGACCCTGGGACCATGACCCAAGCTGAAGGCAGGTGCTTAACCGACTGAGCCACCCAGGCACTCAAGTATTCTAGTTCTTTTTGTTGTTGTTGTTGTTGTTTTAAGATTTTATTTATTTATTTGATATATATAGAGAGAGCACACAAGGTGACAAAGCAGCAGGAAGAGGCAGAGGGAGAAGCAGGCTCCCTGCTGAGCAGAGAGCCTGAAGCGGGGCTCCATCTCAGGACCCTGGGATCATGACCTGAGCTGGAGGCAGATGCTTAACCAACTGAGCTTAACCAATCAGGCTCCCCCAAGTATTCTAGTTCTTAAGCAACATCACAGATACACAGGAATTCATTACTATATTTGTATATTATATAAATGTTACATTTATTCTATGTAACACTATTTCATAATAAAAGGCTTGCTAATATTACGTAGGCATCAAAGTGATATTTTTGGAAGAATTTGAAATATCATGAAAATTACCAAGATCTCTATATACGCTTTTGTATGCATAGCATATCTCCGGAGGATATACAAGAATATGGTAACAATAGTTGTAATAGAAACTTAATCTGGAAAGGCTCCATTTGCCTCTCTAGACTCACTGTTCACCCTCCATCCTGCTTTATAGCTCAAACTCTTTAAAGACTCAATCAACTGGTTCCCTTGCTCTATAACTTCCAGGTGAGTTCAACCAAGTGGAGGCACCAGGGAGAAAGGTGAGATTTAGGTATTTATTCTCCCCGCTCCCCCCACTGCCTGGTGGTTAGGATTGTCTATGTGTCCCTCTAAGAAAGGTCACAGCACCTGTTGCCTTGCCCTCTGTATTAGTCAGGGTTTTCCAATGTGTGTGTGTGTGTGTGTGTGTGTGTGTGTGTGTATGTGTGTGTGTGAGAGAGAGAGAGAGTGAGAGAAGGAGGGAGAAAGAGAGAGAGAGCGCACACTTCACTATAAGGAATTGGCTTATAATACTATGGAGAGTAAGTCTCATGATTTGCCAGATGAGTCAGCAAGCTGGAGATGCTGGAGACCCATAAAAGCTAATGTATAGTTCTAGTCTGAGTCTGAAGACCGGAGAACCAGGAGAGCTAATGAGGTAAGTTCCAGTACAAAAGCCAGTAGGCTCATGACCCAAGAAGAGCCAGTGTTTCAGTCTGAAGTCGAGACCAGAAAAGACTGTTGTTACTTCACTGTACCTTGTTTTCCTTAACCCATACTACTGTAAAGAGTCCCTTAAGTCACCACTCTTTAATTATCCTATTTGAGTATATCATCTGTTTCCTGCTAGGCCCCTGACTGATACACTTATTTTAAAATATTAGTAGCTATACTTAAAATTCCTAACACATAATAAATTTTGTGAGCTTATTGGGAAAGAGCATTTTCAAACACAATGCAATCATGGGCCAGCTGAGTGCTTCAGAGGGCTTTGACACACAGTCTCTCTCTCTCCCCCCTTGACCTTCCAGTCTGAATTTCCAAGGGCAGAGGGGCCAGAGGAAACCTCAAATGTAATACCTCAACAGCACTTACTGTCCATGGTTTCTGGCCTGGGATCTTTGAACTACGCTTTGGCCTCATATCTCCTCCAGGACACAGCTTTCCACTGACGGGCAGTACAACACAACATTTAAAATTCAAAATGTGAAACACAGAATAATGAAGCCATCTGGTCCATATTATGTTGGCCAACAATTATAAGTAATGTGAGCTATAAATACAACAAGCAAAAGGAAGCAAACAAGAGACCATTAATCAATACAGACAATTGGCACAAGATATGATGACTCAAGTATATTTACACAAGCGCAGAAAATTCTTTTTCAGGAGAATCTTTACAAATGGTGGACTAAAGCAGTTCTGGATTGAAAAATATTACTTGCTAATGCCCTTCAGTCATAAAAGTTCTCTGAAGTAATAAATATCTGCGTGGGAATTTCACATAGAAACCTTGATATTGACATTTAGCAATTCACAGAGTTATATCTGAAAGGCCAGGACCGGGACTAGTTTTGGTTCAAAATCCAGAATAATTTCATGAGAGTTACATCATAAGGACATCTTAGTGGAGAGGATTCTAAGAAACTAGTAACACTCATCAGTAGCCCCACTTATAAAACCTGTAGGAGCTTGAGTAGAACATAAACAACAAGAATGGTTTGGCTCTGGATCTATATAGCCAACAGTCTTGTCATCTCTCTATCCCATACCCACCTCAAACTCAATATATCTGAAATTAAACAAATGCTCCTCCCTTCCCAATCTGAACTCTCTCTTATATCATAGGCTTCTAACATGAGCAACTCAATGAGTAATAATGTAATCTGCTGAGAGAGAAAACACATTTAAACCCCATGCCTCATTTCTTAGAAGAAGAGGGAGTGTGGTAGAATGATTTATTTATTCTCAATTCTTCATTCCTTCCCCTTCTCTATTAGGGCTTACTGTGGGCAGAGAATAAATCCCAGTCCTCAATGATTTAACTAATGGAACTGAAGCAGAGGCTTTAATTGTGTTCACAGAGTTTGGTTTGACCTCTATTGTACTTCTGCCATTGGCAATGAGAAGAACGTGCCTTGAGTAGCCACTAGTGATACATAGAGCAGACCAGAAACCAACCTGCAGCTAGAAGCCCAAGTCCTGCAAAGCCATAACCACTTACAGACCCATGAGTAAGAAATAAGTGCTTGTTTTTGTAAAGCCACTGAGATGGTGGGGGATGGGGGGTGTTAATTGTTATGTAGCATTATCACAGCAGAAACCTGACTAATACAGTCTTCTTCTCTGCTCTGGGAAAGCAAAAAATAAACGTATACCATAGTCTATCTTTGGTAGTTTGGGTGCATACACACACACACACACACACACACACACACGCATGTCTGCGCATGTTTTTAATCCTATGCACACGTTTTTTTAAATCCTACCACCTAACATAATACAGCTACTCCACATACAACCAAGAATGGACTGAACCCCCACCCCCTTCCCTATTATGAGACAATTAAAAATTATAGCTAGTCTCCCCATCGAGCTGCCAAGTCAAGTATCTCTTGGTGATGTCCATGACTTAGGCAGGATGAGATGTGGCATCTGGTGGTCTTGCAATTTGTGGCCTGAATGATACCTGATATACTACATGAGGAGAGAGAGACCATAAATGTTTAATAAAAAGGCAAAAAGTAAAGCAACATCTCAAGCATGGACACAATCCTCCTGGACCATCTTTTGTAAATGTCCACTTGTCAACTGGCTCCTCTGGCAGTGACAAGAGGTCCTTGATTAACTGAGGTTGTGCCCATTGGATTTCCTTCACCCGGTGTCTTCCAAAGCCCCACCTGAGAAAGGTGCTAAGAGGATTCCCTTGCTGAGCACCGTACCATCTTAGCAGCCCACTTCCTAGGGGGGCATGGCAGACAGACCTTTGATATATCAGATCATTGGCCAGGCTGTATGCTTTCTTTTCTTTTCTTTTTTTTTTTAAGATTTTATTTATTTATTTGACAGAGAGAAAGACAGCTAGAGACGGAATACAAGCAGGGGGAGCAGGAGAGGGAGAAGCAGGCTCCTGGCTGAGCAGGGGGCCTGATGTGGGGCTCGATCCCAGGACCCTGGGATCATGACCTGAGCGGAAGGCAGACGCTTAACGACTGAGCCACCCAGGTGCCCCAGGCTGTATGCTTTCTTAATAAAGCTCTGCACCAGCCTTGTTCTCTTCTTTCAGCTGGATCATCTTGAACCAAAACTTAGCTCTCTTTTTCTCAGAGCACCTCAAGAAAGGCAAAAAAGCAGCTCACCCTGGGAAACATTTAGACATTTTACAGGTAGGTACACAGTCCCAGGAGGAAACGAATCATAGTCTGATCAACAGTTTTGCTGCCCTTTGTTATAGAAAGGACGGGGGGCTCTGCCATCTACTGCAACTCTATCAATTCCACATTCTAGGGTCTATTGCTTGCAAAATCCTTCTTCTAGGTACAAATTTCTGACTTAGTTTAGGTTCTTTTGATTGCAGGCAAACAGAAACCAATGCTGGCAACAAGCACGAAGTGAGGGCATGGGCCGTGGAAGAATTTGTGGGCAGGACACTGAGGAAGCTCACACACTCCAAGGGAACCTGAGCCATGCTATGGAAAGCAGAAACTTTTTATCTCAGTAAAGCTTTATGTGTGTGTGTATACACACACACACACACACACACACACACACACATATTTTTTTTTTAAGTCGGGAAGTCAAAGAGAAAAAAAACCCCCACAGATTAAAAAGAGACAATCCACAAAGGAGGAAACCAGGATGGTCACCATCACCAGCAATCAGAGAAATGTCAAAACGACATTGAGATACCACTTTGCACTCATCAGATGGACAAAAATAAAAAAGGTGACTAATATTTGACAAGTACAATGGGAACTGGCACACTCCTCACCTGCTGATGGAAATGTGGACAGGCTGTGACGGCCACTCTCCAGAAAAGCAACCTGGCCAGTTTTGGCTAAATTAAGTGTGCCTATTTCCTATGGTCCAGCAATTCCACTCCTGGATATGTGTATTCCAGAAATACTCACCTAGAGTTCCATTAGGGTACATGTTCAGGGATATTCTATGCAGCCTTGTTTGTGGCAGCAGGAAGGTGAGTGCAACTCAAGAAATATGTAAGTAAATGGCATGGATGCAGACAAAAGACTACTACTCAGCAGCCCAAAGCAATGAACTAAATGTACATACAGCAGTGGGGATAGACTTTAAAAACACGGTGTTGAACAACAGCAGGAAAATATAGAATAAGAATTGTGGCACAATGCCATCTGTATAAATTTGTCACAAACACATGCACAAAACAGCACTGTCAATGTTTTGGGATTTATTATACCTTTTTAAGAACATATTTGGGGTGGGATTAAAAAAAATCAGGTGCCTGAGACTGACCATGGAAGGTAGTGAGCCATGAACGAAGATGCGTGGCGAACTGAGATCTCTGTGTCAGAAAAAATTTTTATTTAAATAAATAACAAAAGTTAAGTGTTTTACTGACTCGTTCTGGACGACTCCTAAAAAATAAAAGCAATTAGAACAAGGAAAAAAAAAAAACCTTCCCCATATTCCCCACCACCTAAAGAGAACCATTTATATTCCCAATGTTTTTTCAATGAATTACTTTTTTTTAAAAGGAGGCTCCACACCCAACGTGGGGCTCAAACTCACAACCCCAAGATCAAGAGTTGCATGCTCTACCGACTGAGCCAGCCAGGCGCCCCTTGGTGAGTTACTTTTTAATGTGATTTCATATAGCTATTTTGCACGTAAATGACTTATACTCTTACTGTTTTCCATATAGCTGCATTACCTATAAGTGATTTATAATTTTGCCACTTTGTCTTTGATGACTATCATAAAATAGGATTTCTTAAGTTAAATAAGGTATGGCAAAAGGGCTTAAAAAGTTTTTGGCAACACATATGCTCCCTTGCATGGTAAGTCACTTCCGGGTGTGTCTCTGGGTGAAAAAAAGAGATGTCTTATAAAAAAAAAAGATTTTCAGTTATGTGATAAGTATATGCCACCATATTTACCTACTTCTTTGCTGAAGAAAACCTCTGGCGTGGACAAAAAATACATTACCTTGACTGGGTCGGCTGCATTTTCTCACAGCTGCGGGATCCCACCAAGGGCAGTTTGGCCTTCATAATAAGCCTTATTTCTAGGATGTAAATTCGAAGTAGCTTAACCCCTGAAGTTAGTAGTTATCATGTTTAGTTAGTTAGTAGCTATGATGGTTGTCTTCCTGA
Source organism: Zalophus californianus (assembly GCF_009762305.2). Classification (NCBI taxonomy): domain Eukaryota; kingdom Metazoa; phylum Chordata; class Mammalia; order Carnivora; family Otariidae; genus Zalophus; species Zalophus californianus. Next base: position 116,458,878 of record NC_045612.1, on the reverse strand, counting down.
GTTTCTATGGGTGGCCTAAGAATAAAGTTGCAATCGAGGAATCAAAGAAAGCAAGATAAAACAAAATAAAAATACCTCAATCATTTACCTGAGCTGTGCTGTATTTCCATGTGATATTCTAGGTTATATGTTATTTTTCCTTTGATGCTCTTTCTGAATTCTTTCTGCCTGAGCTGAATTGGGTTAAGCTGGGCTGTTTCTGCAAGACCCAAAAGATACCAAAAGCAAATAACTGCTATTCCAAAATTAGCCAAACCATATTGTCTGGCTCCAGATTAAACACAGAGAAAACAGACGCAGAGAAACACTACCACACTCTGATTGAGAGGATGCTGTTATAGGGGAGGCTGCCTTCTATCTAATTCAGGTCAGTAGTTTTACAGAGAGGCCACCTCTGACCAGGCAGTTTGCTCTGAGAATTCAGCTCCATTTTCTCCATGAAGGGAGCTTTGGCTTTGGTGAGTCCCAGCTTTGCAAGATACAAACCATAGGTTAAGGTTAGCCCCACCCTCATATTCCCCTAATCACTAAGGACAGAAGTAACATTATATATAAACTCTTATTAAGGATGTGTTCTGGACACCAAAGCTTCCTACTTCTGTGCCCCCAGCCACAGAGCCTGGCATGCCAGAGAGAACCACTATTGAGCACTTAAAATGGGGTTAGTCTGAATGGAAATGCACTGTTGAGATCAACAGACTAGACGACATGCTAAATTTAAAACAAATGTCCAATAAACATTAAATCTCACTCCTAAATTAAGGAAAACATCATTTACATAGCCATTAGAAAGGCATCCTTTATGTAGCCACTTAAAGGATTTTCTGCTCCAATATTATGGTTTGCCTTTGTTAACTGACATTTTAAAACAACTTTGATTGGGTCATTAGCATTAAAGGCTCCCCACCTGCTACAGGCCATTATTCTCTTTTAGATTAGAAAAGAACTGCCCTAATATACAATTATTTATTATCAAGCCGGAAATGGCCAGGAATCAAGAGAGCTGCAGAAAGGGAGGCTAGTGCAATTTACGAATTTAATAAATTCCCATCTGCATAGCATTTTCCACTGTTCATTCAACAGCTGAAAGTCCCATTATTGCTATTATAGAATCCCTTCATAAAACATGTCACAATTCCAGAAATCTACCCAACTCTATTCTAGGTTGGAGCAAATCATTCTTGTGCATATCCACATGTGTGGGCAGCTTCTCTCGGTAACATAGAAAGCCTTGCATCCATGTCATCACCTCCCCAGTAAGATGCCATGACATTATTCTATCTCGCCATTGAAGCCCTCGAAAGAATCAGATGTTACTTGGCTGTGAATCTCTTTCTAATTGCCCCAATATCAGATTGAATTCTCTGAATACAGGACTCCAAGTCACTGTCTAGCGCCCACCCTATTAGCAAAGTTGAGTCAAAAAAAAATGTTTGATTGGGGCACCTGGGTGGCTCAGTCAGTTAAGCATCTGCCTTCGGCTCAGGTCATGATCCCGGGACCCTGGAATGGAGTTCCACGTCAGGATCCTTGCTCAGCTGGGAGCCTGCTGCTCCCCCTGCTTGTGCTCTCTCTCTCTCTCTCTCTCTCTCTCTCTCTCTCTCTCTCTCCCTCTCTCTCTCTGACAAATAAATAAGTAAAATCTTTAAAAATTAAAAAAAAAAATTAAAATAAAAGTTCCATTTTCTTCCCTTCTAATGATGAGAAGGGCCAAATTTGCTAATCACCAGTAACTTCTACCTGAAATTTGCAAGGAGGTCTGCTATTTTATAAACTATATCCATATCAAGGACAAAATCTTTGAATCACTGTGTTGTACATGTGAAACTAATGTAACACTATGTAACAACTATACTCAGATAATTTTTTTAAAGACAGAATGTAGAAGTACAACACTGGCAATTAGTAGATTTTACTGTCAATGTTATTCTCCTTTGAACGCAAAAATTGCTCATTACTTGCAAATGTTTTTTGTTTTTTTAAAAGATTTTTACTTATTTATTTGACAGAGAGAGAGACAGCGAGAGAGGGAACACAAGCAGGGGGAGTGGGAGAGGGAGAAGCAGGCTTTCCGGGGAGCAGGGAGCCCGATGCAGGCCTCGATCCCAGGACCCTGGGATCATGACCCGAGCCGAAGGCAGACGCTTAATGACTGAGCCATCCAGGCGCCCCACTTGCAAATGTTCTTAAGGAGAATCTGAAAGGACCTGCCAACTAAATTTCCCCTACAACGGTCCTGGGTAGAGAGTGACAAATGCTAGAACAGTAAACCCAACTAACTGACATCTTTTCTCTGTTTAAGAACGCAATGCAGCATCTGGAGAATTCTAAGGAAGAAAGAAGGACGTACTTTCTCAATATCCAGAGGCAAAGGTAGGGCTTGAGGACCTGGAGAGCCACCAGAAAAAAACAGCAAGAAGGCCGACTGCCAAATCCAATAGCAAGCCTCATACATGACTGCACTATACTGCTTTCAGCTTGTTGGGGAGCAAGAATTCCTGTCCCCTCAAAGGTCCTTCTGGCTGGACTAAGAATCATATTGACATGAGGCAGATTAACAGAAGAAAAGCAAATTTAACAGGCATACATACGGGGAATCCACAAAGACATGGAAATTCCAAAAACAGTCAGGCAAAATGAGGTCTATATGTCATTCTGAACCAAGGAAATGGGGGTAGGGGTCTGGGAGTTCAGAGGAAAGGAATGCACTTCACAGGATGGTAAGGAGAGCAGAGGTTTGGTAATTATATGTTTGCCCTACCATCCAGATGGGTCACTCAGATAAAATTTATCTCTGTTAGTAACCCTTATTCTGGGAAAACCCCCAATTTAGATTCTTCTGTGTGGTTAAGGAAGGGACAAGTTTCTCTTGAGACTCCCGCAGAGTTTCAAGTGCCTTCAGCTCAAAATAATCCACATGCCAAAGTGGCACATTCTGGGGGGCAGTGTGCCTGTCCTGAATCCCTTCACATCTCAAACACAAAAATATTCATAACCCAATGTGAGATGCATTGAGATATTAATATATATACTTGTGCTCTGTGACACATGCCCAGGGATTCTGCCATGAGCAAGTGGTAGATCTGTACATCCTCTTTATACAGAATTAGAGCTGTGCTGTATAATTGCTATAATATTTGGTAGTATAATATAACATTATACTACTAAAGTTAATATATATAACATTATACTACTAAAGTTAATATATAATATTATACTACTAAAATTAATTTCATCTGTTTCTTTCTACTTTTTAATATGGCCACTAGGAAATGTCAAGTAATACTTGTGGCTCACATTTTATTTTATTTTATTTTACGTTTTATTCTTTGGATAGCACTGGTCTAGAGAGCAGCTGGGGTAGAGCAGGGAAGAGAAAAAAGATCGTGGAGCTATTCTAAAGTCTAGGGTGGGAAGCTGGGTTTCTCACCACCAAAGCCTCTCTGCCTGTTAGTGAGAATACAGAGAGCCCTCACAATGACTCACAATTTTCAGGATGCTCCAGATCTGGGCAGTGTTATTTGAGGAAGTGGGCTCACTATGTTTCGAGTGCATCCTTGGGAAATGTTTGGAGTAGCCAATGACTGGTCCTGCCAGTGTTTCTAACATAAAGATGCATCTACTCTACTCCTACTCATCCTTTAGGATTCAGTTCAAGCATCGTATTGGGCCCTCCCCCAGCTAGACCACATCCTGCAGGTCTTCCATATTCTCTGCTGCATCAGTTGAGGGCTGGACCCACAGCGTGTGCACAGTATCTGTCACAAGCTGAACCTTTCCCCTGTACATTTTTTCTTAGTAGTCCATAATTATTCTTTTCTCACTAAAGAGAGAAATATAAATTCATCTGAAATAAGAACACTGCTTAAACATAATGATAAAACAGTCACCTTTGCATGGTATATAGCAGGCAGGACCCAGAACAATTTGATAAAACAGCCTCCAGGGAAGGGAACAAGGTGGCTGAAGAAAGAAGTTGAAGAGAGACTTTTCTGTAGTCTTTCAATGTGGGACCTCATGTCAGGAATTCTTCTAGAACCTTTTTTTTTTTAATTTTTTATTGTTATGTTAATCACCATACATTACATCATTAGTTTTTGATGTAGTGTTCCATGATCTTCTAGAACCTTTTAAAGAGCAGTCTTCACTATATAGAAAAAAAGATTTTGGGGGCACTTGGGTGGCTCAGTCGTTAAGCGTCTGCCTTCGGCTCGGGTCATGGTCCCAGGGTCCTGGGATCGAGCCCCACATCAGGCTCCCTGCTCAGCGGGAGTCTGCTTTTCCCTCTCCCACGCCCTCTGCTTGTGTTCCTTCTCTGGCTGTGTCTCCCTCTGTCAAATAAATAAATAAAATCTTTAAAAAAGAAAGAAAGAAAGAAAGATTTTGAAAACTGAGACCCCGTCAGAAACTTGCACAGTTTTCTTGCCACGCTCCTTTTGGGTAACAGTCAACAAACTTATTCTGCGAAGCACCAGAGAGTAATGTTTTAGGCTTTGTGGGTCTCCGACAACTATTCAGCTCTGCCCTGGTGGCATGAAAGCAGCCATAGACAATAGCAAAAAAAAAAAAAAAAAGTGTACGCAGCTGTGTGCCAATGGAACTTCACTGACAAAAATAGGTGGGATTTAGCCTGTGGCTACAGTGTGCCACCCCCTGCTTTAGATAGTGCCTCCTTCGAACAATCAAGTACAATCATGCTTTGTACTTCTTCATTCTTTTTTTTAAGATTGATTGATTGATTGATTGATTGGTTTGACAGAGAGAGACACAGCGAGAGAGGGAATCCAAGCCGGGGGAGTGGGAGAGGGAGAAGCAGACTCCCCACCGAGCAAGGAGCTTGAAGCGGGACACGATCCCAGGACCCTGGGACCATGACCTGAGCCGAAAGCAGACACTTAATGACTGAGCCACCCAGGCGCCCCTACTTCTTCATTCTTAAGCAGGTTAAAACAGATCTCCCTTCAACCCAGGTTAAAAGAGTTATGCTTAGGAAGGTTGAAACAAAGGAAAGATAATAGAGAGCAGAAGAAAAACAACACTGAGTTTATGGGATAAAACCACGGAGTTGTGATAATTCACTCAGAAGAGCAAAAGTGTTGGGTGGTTCAGTCAGTTAAGCATTCCACTCTTGGTTTCTGCTCAGGTCATGATCTCAGGCTCTTGGGATTGAGCCCCAAGTTGGGCCCTGTGCTCACCAGGAAGTCTGCATCTTTCCCTCTCCCTCTGCCCCTCCCCTCGCTCATGCTTTCTCTCTTGCTCGCTCTAATAAATAAAGAAATCTTTAAAAGAAAGAAAGAATAAAAAGAATAAGTGTTTCAAAAGCCATGAAAAACTCTCATCCTATCAGATATTTTCCTGGTATGAATCAATGGTGGCAACAAAGAAGTCACATTCTGGGTGGAAAATTACTTCTGGGAGCACCTGGGTGGCTCAGCTGGTTAAGCGTCTGCCTTCAGCTCCGGTCATGATCCCAGGGTCCTGGGATCAAGCCCTGCATTGGGCTCCCTGCTCACTGGGGAGTCTGCTTCTCCCTCTCACTGTCCCTCTGTGCTTGCTCACGTGGTTTCTCTCTCTCTCTCTGTCACGCGGTTTCTCTCTCTCTCTGTCTCTCTCTCAAATAGAATCTTAAAAAAAAAAAGAAAGAAAAAAGAAAATTACTTCTGTGTCTTCAAGCTTCTCAAGTTTGACATTTAAACAATGTATACTTGTGCAGGGGTGCACAGTTGGTTAACTCTTGGTTTCAGCTCAGGTTATGATCTCAGGGTTGTGAGATCGAGACCCATAATGGGTTCTCCTCAGTGCAAAGTCTGCTTGAGAGTCTCTCTCCCTCTCCCTCTGCCCCTCCCGCTCGTGCTCGCTCTCGTTCTAAAAATAAATAAATAGGGGCGCCTGGGTGGCTCAGTCGTTAAGTGTCTGCCTTCGGCTCGGGTCATGGTCCCAGGGTCCTGGGATGGAGCCCCGCATCGGGCTCCCTGCTCGGCGGGAAGCCTGCTTCTCCCTCTCCCACTCCCCCTGCTTGTGTTCCCTCTCTCGCTGCGTCTCTCTCTGTCAAATAAATAAAATCTTTAATAAATAAATAATTCATATATATATGTATATATGCTTGTGCAAATAAATTCAGAAATTGCTACTCCAGAAATTTATATAGTTTCAAATAATATTAATCTCTTGCCATTAAATTCTCTACGTAAGTGGCCGTTGTAACAAGTAGTCTCATCATCCTGGCCTGTGGCATGTGATGAGGTTTCTCTAGTTCACAGAAACCCCTTGAGAAGGTGATTCAGCGTGGAAAAGTGTAGTTTCCTGGTAGACCGACACCAGCCCCCAGGTTCTAGGCTTTTATCTTACTCTCAATATCGAATACTCTCAGCATATTAACTGAAAGCATAGTCTCCCCCAGGGAAAACAAATCAAAGCAATACGTCTATTTTCAAACAATTTCTTGTTCAAGGAAAAATGGGAAGTTTAAAACTTGACAGTGAGGCTTAAAAATGAACTATGTAATCACACAGTGCCACGTGGATTCCCCAGCTTTTCACCAGTATTCTTCTGAGAGAAGGTAGTGATGTTAGGGTTCGAGGCCGACAGCCAAGAAAGAATTCTTGAGACGTCTTTGGTGCGAAAAGGTGGTTTTATTAAAGCCCGGGGACGGGACCCGTGGGCAGACAGAGTCGCACCGGGGTCATGAGCAGTGGCCCATTATATACTTTCAGGTTGGGAGGGGGTTAGGGAGAGCGTAAATCTCTAAGGAATTTTGGGAGCAAGGTTTCCAGGACTTCGAGGGGGCTAGCTGTTGTTGGGAAAGGGTCATTTATTACTGTCTAATAAAACCTGTGTCATGAGACCCTTCAGATGGATATCAGCGGGTCATATGCTTGGGGGATGCTTGCCAACATGTATCTTGGAGGGGTTAGAGATAAAGGAAGTTTCCAAAGGAATTTTTATACATGAAAGCAGACTTATAGGATCCTGGGGGGAGGGGGCGGGCTAGGATTGCCTTTTGTCCTTAGCAAAGTATTAACATCGAGGCAGCTGAGTCCCTAGAGGAATGTCATTCTGCCTGTTTCAAGGACTTGTCAGGGGGCCCTAGGTAGTAAGGAAACTTAATAATTTTTCTTCTGCCTTTGTTTCCCATATCAGTAGTACCAAGGAAGCTACCAGGATGGAAAGTGAGCCCCATCCCAGAGAGAGAAAACTGAATGGCATCCATAGATTTACCACCGTGTTTTAGAGATCTTCATGGACATGAACCTTAAAGACCAAAGCTGCATGGCAAAAAGCAGCTCACCAAGTTCACGTTCTATTTCCATCAAAGCCTGGGATAGAAGATACCCCCTTACCTAAAAAACAGATTAACGGGAGAAAAACAAACAGCAGTTTAATGACCTGTACACAAACGGTAACTTCTACTCAGTTTTCAGAGCTCTCCCTATGTCTGCTATTTCTTTAAAATCAGCCTAAACGAATTCTTATACCAAAGAGACATATTTTGGGGGTGTTGGGGAGGAAGACCTTCCTCTGCTCTTCAAGGTCCCTCTAGCAGGACTAAGAATCGAATCGACATGAGACAGATTGACAGGAGAAAATAAAATTTAATAGCATACTTACGGGAATCGACACAGACAGGGAAATTCCAAAGACAAGGAGGCACCAGGGAAGCTTATAGGAGCTAAGGAGAGGTGGAGGGGTGTGAGGACACAGAGGGGAGAGAGCTCATTAGCAGGAAGGTGAAAGGAGATGTTTTGAAAAACGAGATTGCCCTGTTATGCAGACAAGGTTCTTAGATAAAAGGGAGTCTCTGTTAATAGCTTTCTTCCTGGTACAGGCTCTCCTTTCCCATGTAAAATTAGGCAGTTGAAGGGGAGGCCGAGAGCTTTTCCTGCATCTGCTAGGTTTCGATGACTTTTAACTCATCTTTATGCCACAGTGGCCCGTCTTGGGGCAGCCTGCCCCGGACCCCTACAAGGGCAAATTTTGCTCCTCTTCGTTTCCCCCAGCACCTGATACCATGTGTGGCTCCTGCTGAGGGCTCAAGATACATTTCTTGAATGAATGATTTATAATAACTTTCCATGTGTTCCTGTCCCACGGCTGCTCCACTATCCTGAGCAGCCACGCTACTACCATTAAGCCTTCAGTGGATTCCAAGTTCAAGGGGTGTCTCCAAAAGAGGAAAACCTCATGTAGTAACAACAAAAGGGCTGGTTTATTGTTTTTAAGTGCCCTTCTTCTGGTCCTATTTACATGCATCATCAGCCCACAGTGAAAGCACTCTGGTATAAGTGACTTGAGAAATCATAATCATCACAATCGAAAACTTCCATTTAAGCCACACTACCCCTTTGTGATGGTAAAGTATGCCCCCAGTGCTTAAGTCCCTCTCTCTATGAGGCCTATTCCAGCTTTTAACCTACCTCGTGGGCTTTTCATTTGGAGCCTCTTGTGATCTCCAAGTTATAATTTTCACAAGTGGAGCTCTAAAGCTCTGTAATATTTTTGTTTACCAGAATTACTCATTTCACTTCTGCCTGTGTTTGGTAGATGAATTTTCTGTAGCGTCTTACAAAAATAACGCTGTAACACCTTACAGACTTAAGTGAAAAAAGTTAAAAGGCAGGGCGCCTGGGTGGCTCAGTTGGTTAAGTGACTGCCTTCGGCTCAGGTCATGATCCTGGAGTCCCGGGATCGAGTCCTGCATTGGGCTCCCTGCTCAGCAGGGAGTCTGCTTCTCCCTCTGACCCTCTTCCCTCTGACCCTCTTCCCTCTCGTGCTCTCTTTCATTCTCTCTCTCTCAAATAAATAAGTAAAATCTTAAAAAAAAAAAAAAAAACTTAAAAGGCCAAAGACAACACACTCAAAACAATTAACTGAGCAGTTAAAATATTTAAGTTAAAGTCGGGAAGCTCAGATGTGAGCAACAACTCTCCTCTCAAGCTCATTCAACGGGGACATCAGGAAGCCGACTGGAGACAGGTGTTGGTTGCACAATGTTGCGAATGTACCTGATGCCCCTGAACCATTCACTTTAAAATGGTTAAGTCTAGGGGTGCCTGGGTGGCTCAGGTGGTTAAGCGTCTACCTTCGGCTCAGGTCATGATCCCAGGGTCCTGGATGGAGCCCCGCATCGAGCTCTCTGCTCAGCGGGGAGCCTGCTTCTCCTTCTCCCTCTGTGCTCTCTCTCACTCTCTCTCAAATAAGTAAATAAAAATCTTTTAAAAATAAATTAATTAATTAAATAAAATGGTTAATTCCCGGGATGCCTGGGTGGCTCAGTCAGTCAAACGTCTGCCTTTGGCTCTAGTCATGATCCTGGGGTCCTGGGATCAAGCCCCTCGTTGGGCTCCCTGCCCAGTGGGGAGTCTGCTTCTCCCTCTCCCTCTGCCCCTCTCCCCCTCGTGCTCTCTCTGTCTCAAATAAATAAATAAATAAAATCTTTTAAAAAACTAAAATGGTTAATTCTAAAAAAATAAAAATAAAAATAAAATGGTTAATTATGTGAATTCTGCCTCAATGAATATACATATATTATATATATATTTATGCCCCCTTACATTCTGCCCACCTGCAGCGAGGGTCTTACTTGCCGCCCCCCCCCAGTCTTGGACATGTTTAATTTTATTTTTAGCTAAAAATAAACAGGATGACGGGGCGCCTGGGTGGCTCAGTTGGTTGAGCGACTGCCTTCGGCTCAGGTCATGATCCTGGAGTGCCTGGATCGAGTCCCGCATCGGGCTCCCTGCTCAGCAGGGAGTCTGCTTCTCCCTCTGACCCTCCCCCCATCTCATGTGCTTTCTCTCTCATTCTCTCTCTCTCTCAAATAAATAAATAAAATCTTTAAAAAAATAAATAAAAAATAAAAATAAACAGGATGACAAACTGAAAGAAGCTTGGGCCGCACACAAATCTGTGGTTGAGCTCCAGGTCACAGAACGACTCCTGTTTGACTCAAAATTCACTGTGGCATGTGCCCTGCCACCTTTCTCATACAGCACAGTGAAGCCTCAGTTACCCGGATCCTTGCTCACTGCCGGGACATCACCATATGCCGGACAAAACACAAACACGCTTTCTCCCCCGTGAGGTTTCTGGGAAAAGTTTAATTGGCTACAGAAATTTGTGAGAACCAAAGCCCACCTCTGGACTGAAAAGGAAAGTAGCCCTTTGGTTCTGGTTTATCTATTATTAGATCCCCTTCGAGGCTTTACATCCATGTTTGGTGGAAAATAGAGTGATTCTTTAAGAGTGTGGTGATCTCCTCAGACAGTTCCTTCATCCTGGCTTCAGTTATTTCAGAGCCTTAAAAAAACAGAAGAAGAATATAAGTATTAGCAACATCAGAAACTGAATAATGTAAGTCTTTCAAGTACCTCCAGCTAGTCTTTGCACCATTTTGGTTTGCTCCTAAAGGTCTCCATGTTTGAGGCAAACCGAAATAGAGAGAGGTATGCATTCCCTGGTGAACATGAATATCCTACTTCTAAGTGAAACGAAGAGAGCTCATACTGGAGCAATTAACTCTTTATACACTTTCCAGAAAAGAGAGCTGCTCATCCACTTCAAGGCCTGCCATAACACTAGAGTTATCCCAGGCAGCATCAGCCTCTGAGCTCGAATTCAATAAAGTTATCCAGGCTGCTGTCCTCCCTCCTAAAGCCTAAAAGAGCCGTGGAGAAAATAAGGTGCCCTCAGAAGCTGAGCCAGTCTCTGGCATCTCCCTACAAAGAAATAAAATACCATTTTATTTTACACAAATCCATGGAAATCTGTTTCTCCATGAATGACCTAAACCAGGGGTCAGCAAGCTGCTTTTGTAAATAAAGTTTTATTGGGACACAGCCACGCCCATTCACTTATGTATTGGCTACGCCTGCTTTCCCCCTATAATGGCAAAGTAGAATAGTTGCAACAGAGACTGCACGGCTTGCAAATCCTAAAATATTTACTATCTGGCCCTTTACAGAGCAAATTTTGCTGATCTATGACAACTCTAACCACTCTAGCCTCCAGATACACATTTAGAGGTGCACTTACATATTTATTCCTGGCCTCAGGTGCATTCCAGTTCCCCCATGCTAACTGTGAGCTTTCTCAGGTGCATTCCAGTTCCCCCATGCTAACTGTGAGCATTCTCAGGTGCATTCCAGTTCCCCCATGCTAACTGTGAGCTTTCTCCGGTGCATTCCAGTTTCCCAAAAGCACGATCGGCTGTCAGGTCCGTCCTAACTATGCCCCGGGCTGCTCATATTTGCTACCTATGCCAGGCAAATGGGAGCATCCCGCGAGAGCAAAATCATGCAAGGCAAGTCCTATAATGGTCCCTTCTCCAGCAGGACAACAGCTTGGCTGTCAGACAAACAGAGACTACTTGAGGCTTCCATCTTACCTTCTCAGGCAGTCCTGATTCGTCCCAGTCCTGTATTAGTTTCAGCTTATTTCCAATTCGGCTATTCTTGGCTCTGAAAAGCTGTCATCACTGGCATCGCTGTATCTATCACTAGATCAAAAGAGGAACTAATTTAGCAAGGTGTAAAAAACCCTGGACCATTATCCTATTTACACTTCCAAACACATTCCATAATTAATCTCCACTCAGAGAAAATGCTAAGCGATGTTCTACCACCACTTTCTAGTCACGGCAAAAAGAGGTTAGTCCAACCACACACAATGATCTTTCGTCAGAGGAGCTGATCACTTGCTTTCATCTTAAGTTGGAAGCAACTTATTCAGAAAATTTATAAAAGCATTTCAATTTAGATTAAAATTTATAATCTTCTGAAGGCCACTAATATAGGCCAGCAGCATGAAAGTTTTCCATTCCAACAAACATTCTCATACGTCCAAGGGCTTCAGAAATAATTTGCACAATTATGCTATTCTCACATTAGAAGCTTTATGGGATGCTCCGACTACCTCGAGTCACATGTAGTATTCAAAATAGGACCAATGACTGACGTAGATGCTGCCATGTTGGGTTCCCTCAGAAGTACACCTTCTCCATGACAGAGCCCTGCAACTGGAGTTTTGCTTTGAGCCATGGGCTCAGCTTGGGGTTCCTCTTGCTCGGTTCCAAATCAATCAGCAAGTAGATCAACTTCACAGGAGTTCTACTGATCTATGGAGATGATGTTGCCAGGAAGTAAGTGTTTTATGCCTGACCCATTCCTAGCCTTGACCAACTGTTTGCTGACTTACAGCAATAGAAGTCTGATTTCCATAACACGTGAAAATCCATTTTTTTTCTTTCTTTTTTTTTTTTTAAAGGAGGAAAGGGAACTGAAGAAACCCTCTGCTAACACGTTAGGAAGCAAAGGTTTACTCTAAACATATTGAGTGCGTATCAATAAATAGGTCAACAAAAATAGGTCAACAGCCTCACTCTCCTCCCTGACTTTTGAACAAAATACTGGAAAGGCTGTGGGGGCGGGGCTCGAGTATGGAGAGGAGATAGACGAGGATTGAGAATTGGCAGAAAAGACAAGATATGTTAGATAAACATATAAATCAACAGATCCTCAAAACAATCAAGGAGAAGATACCTCCTACTTAGATTTTAGAGCAGGAAAATCACTTCTGTTACAAAAGGGTTTCCAATAAAGAAAATACAGGAATAACTAAAGAATTTTTTTTTTAAACTGTCTCCAAAAGTTGGTATGTCCTTCCTTATCCATGCACTCTCATTACACAAATGTCGAATCCTTCCTGGTTCTGTGCGACAAAAAGGGAATTGGAAGTTGCACTCAACTTCCTCTGGGAGAAGAAATGAAGGTTAGGGTGTTCAGGTGATTCACCCAGCACACAGCTCATTCAAGGCGGGGTCAGCATCCCCATCATGCCAACCCAGGCCACAAGCTCAAGTCTAAGCTGGGCTGCAATGTGCCAGTAGGCACCTTGGGGCATGTCCCCTGACTCCACAAGCGAGAAGGCCAAAAGAACCAAGGAACTCCCATTTTCTCAGGCATCAGATGTTACACCTGCTTCCTTCCCAACCTCGGAGCCCAGGGAAGAGTAAGGTGGGCCCACATCTCCCCCCTCACACTCCTGGTTGTACTATTTATTAGCCACATACTTTTGGACTGGTCACTTGACTCCTGAGAGTCTAGAAAAATAGTAACAATACCTACAACCTCACCAAAATGTTATGAAGGCCAAAAGGGAATGTCTAAATGTGCTCTGAAGACTACATAAAAATGTAAGCCGTCGTTGTTTATGAGAGTTACATATTTATAACATGGCATCTCTCAAAAAGTCATGGAAATATAAAGAAGTCACAAAAACTGCCAATTGCATGCTTTTCAGAATTGCTTTTTTTTTTTAAGACTTTATTTGTTTGAGAGAGAATGAGATAGACAGAGAGAGCATGAGAGGGGGGAGGGTCAGAGGGAGAAGCAGACTCCCGGCTGAGCAGGGAGCCCGATGAGGGACTCAATCCCGGGACTCCAGGATCATGACCTGAGCCGAAGGCAGTTGCTTAACCAACTGAGCCACCCAGGCGCCCCAGAATTGCTTCTTGTCCCAAATAATTCCCTGCCCACATTAGCCAGCAGAGCAGGGTGGGTCTGTTTCTAACCTAACGGTCCTCATTTCTGTCTGATGGCTGGCTCCCCCAAACTCTGACAACACATCAAAATGGCATGGGGAGACTCGGCTTGAGTTTAGTCATTTCTAAGGCAAATGAGCGGGTTCACTGATTCTTCTTCCTATGTGTCAGGGGCCAGAAGTAGGACAATGAAATAAACCATGGCACTCAAGAACAGAATCATTAAAATAGGCATTGCTGTTCAACGTGCTGATGTCAGGGCATCCGCGTGCCAACAAAAAGCAAGCGCTAGAAATAAAATACGGATCATCACCACACACGGAACAGCAGCGGCTCCTGCACGTTCAATAAAACGTGAATGCTACTCTGTGCTGCGTCTGACTTAGGGGTTCATTTGAGTTTCACACAGAACAAACTTAAAGAAGTCATAAGATATACTTGTCTGAGTGTATTTTCACTAAATTCGTGACATCTCAGCTCTATCTTAAGACTAACCCATCTTTTAAAATCATCTTCTCTGTACACACATTTCTCAGTAGGGAAAATTATTAGATATTAAGGTCTTACATGTTAAACTTTATGAAATGCCACAGAATACAGACCCATTTGTGTGTATCTTGATATATTTGAGGAGGGGAAGTTTTAAACCTGCAGTGCCCAATATGGTAGCCACAAGCCACAGGACGCTATCTACATTTAAATCAATTAAAGCCGAACTGAATTGAAAATTCCATGCCTCACTCACACATATTAAGTGCAGTTCAAGTGCTCCATATGCTACCGGGTTGCTCGGTTCTTGCCCCAGATGCACCGAAGAATTGGAAACCCGAAACCCGAGACCAGAATGGGGAGATAGAGTTCATTAAGTAGATAAGCATAGTACCTACACTTTCAAGAGCGAAAATGAGCCACTACTAGAGCAAGAGTGGCAATGGCCCCAAGAAGCTCTAGCTGCATCCTTTTAAGCCGGTTTTCCGCCCTAAATTTGGCTTTGACAGATATGGTCAAGTGACAGCTGGTTATATAACATTTTGGCTTCTGCGCATGCGCCTACCCATGATGCATTCTGTTACAATTGTATTTATCTATGTATTGTATATTTATGAGTTTCTAAGGAGCTTTTGCTGTGACCTTAAGGACACGTTGCGCCTTTTGTGCACATGCTCAGCACGTGGAAGTCCCCTTGTGGCTTCTGAGCCAGCTCTGTGGCGAGGCCTTTCCTGTTCTCTTAGCTCTTAGAGGTGGCTCTGAAGGTGTGGCTGTTAACCGTCAGGGCTGGCTCCAAGGGTGTGACCAGCATCTGCTTTATCCCTCCTCCCTCAGGGTCCAACTAACCGCCCAACAAATAGTCCTGTGGGGCTGGCGACTGTCATATTGGGCGGTGCAGATTATAGAACAGTTCCATCATTGCCGAAAGTTCTGTTGGATAGCACTGATTTTAAAACAAATGAATAATGATTAAAAACAGCAACAACAATATATCACCATATCAAAAACTATAATCACCATGCAATGGTTCTCCTTGTCACTTCCTAAAAAATTTTTTTTAAGGTCTGGCTACCTACAGTTAATGAAAATCATGGCAAGTGGCAAATGTCTCTCATGCATCCATGTGTCCCCCAGATAACAGAAGCACTCTTTTTTAAAAAGTTTTAATATATATGTATATATACACTTTCTTTTTTTTTTTTTTTTAAGTAGGCTCCAAGCCCAATGTGGGACCTGAACCCACAACCCCAAGGTCAAGAGTCACATGCTCTACCGACTGAGCCAGCCAGATGCCCCCTATATGACTTTTTACAAGACAAAATCAGAATCACCAGCAGTGATTCATGGGAATCGCTATCCTTACAACACTGGCTTGACCTAGGAGACTTGACTGCAACAATCTACGTGTGGTTCTTTGACAAACAAAAGGTTGGTCATCGTCATTTGTTCGTCAAAAATTCCTGGTTCCTAGTAAATTCCCAATATAAGAAAATATATATTTCAAGGCACTAGGACAAGATATAGTAATGCCTCATATATCCCACTTTTTTATGCCATCCCAGGGGCGGCCATTAAGCCACTTCTTCTCCATTAACAGAAAGAGGTGGTTGGAATTTTAAAAAATCTTGATGGCCAACTTAGGATTCCCAGCATGCACGAGTTCCTACAATACTTTGTATCAAAATCCATTTCATGTGGAAAAAGCGTTGTTTTAAAACAGGTTGCCATGCACACAGTTTTCTCCAAAGCATTGTCACTGCTTTACTTACTTCCTTTTCAAAGAGCCCCTGGAAGCCATAAAATGTGAGAGCAATGGAATAAAAACTTAGTATGCTTTGATGAGTTTTGCACTGAATAGTAAATGGTAGAATACGACCCCAGCAGGGCATTAAAAGCACAGTAGTCTCTATCACTATTAACTCCATCCCTGGCTGGTACCATATCATCAGCACTGCAGTGAACCACCATCAGTAAAGAGTACCTCTTAATCAACATTTAATCCCTAAGGGAAGGTGTATTCAAATGTGGTTTATTAGCAGCACTTTACCAAAAAGTCTCAAGGTATGCAGTTGGTGACAAACAATGGGGGCACAGGGGGCGGCGCTGATTTAAAAGGTGTTTAAAAAACTGTTAAAATAGAATCATTTTCTTTTTCCAGTTCACTTTTGCTTGAAATGTAACAAATGGGAAAAAGTAGTATTTTTATATCAGTTTAAAATATACAAAGCACCATCTCAACTATTCTTTACAGCAGCCCAAAAGGATGAAGATCCTGAAGTTTAGGAGTAGAGACTTGGGAAAAATCACCCAGTAAGCAGCAAACCCAGAAACCAAATCCATAGCCCCTGCTCTACTCGTTCACACCATCCCCAAAGAAACAAACGATTTGCACCTGTCGGGGAGCAAGAATTTCCTGTCCCCTTTAAGGTACTCCTAGCTGGACTAAGAATCAAAGTGACATGAGACAGATTAACAGAAGAAAATTGGAGGGACTAAAGTTTCTCTTGAGCCCGCAGTGTCTTGATTGCCTTCAACTCAAAACAGTCCACGTGCAGAAGTGGCATATTTTGAGAAGACCTGTCCCCAACCCCTTCAAACTTGAAATAATCTTTATGCCAAACTGGGCCATCTTGGGATGGCCAGCCCTTGGCCCCTACACACCACAGACTGCAAGAATGGCCCTTGGCAACATCAACCATGCAGCCCAAAGGTTAAAAAAAAAATAGGCAAGGTGATCCCAAGTTTAAAATAGTGCTGGAAAATGCGCATCAGATTCATGCAGGGGGGATAAAAGTATCTCACCCTCCTAGTCAAAGAGAAAGAGGTACCCAAGGGGGGATAAGTATGCCTTAGAGGGAGAAATGCACACACTACAATCAATAGAGAGGTCACATCCACCTCCCATGCCCACTGTCAGGAAGTAGCATCCTAACAGGACACAGATTGGCATTCACCTCTCACTAAGCAGTTCAGGAATGTATATCAAGGGCCTCAAAAGTGGTGTGAGCTGAGGCAAAGGCATTAAAAGCTTCTAGGGAGATCAAGGGGCTGCAAGCTGTTCCCTAAGGATCTGTGTGCATTTTATTCTCTAAGTCAAGGGAAGCCACTGAGAGTTTTAAACTCCAAAATAATGTAGGAAGATGGACTGAGAAGAGGAAAGCTGGAGGTATAGAGACCAGATAGGAAGCTCTGTAGTAGGCAAGAGATGAAGAAGACCAGAACTAAGGTAAAATTAATAATAATAATTCCCATTTAGGAGCACCTAGCTGGCTCAATGAGTAGAGTGTGTGACTCTTGATCTCAGGGTTGTGAGTTCAGGCCCCACTTAAGGTGTAGAGCTTCCTTTAAAAATAAAAAAATAATTTCCATTTAATTTCCCACCATAGGCCAGACACTGTGCTAAGTGCTTTACATTTAGTATGAAACTTAATCTTCATTAAGTGGGTACCATGTCAAGAGGGTACCATTACTGTGCCCCTTTATAAACTGATGCAGAGAAGAGCGAGGTCACAGAACAGTGATTATAACCATGAAATGAGTCCTATATGCTTATAAAGGTTAGAAGGAAATACTCAAAAATGAGCACAGTGTGTTAGGCTGGTGGGTTTATGGGTCCTTTTTTTCTATTTTCAAAATTTTCTGTCATGCTACATCTAGAAGTCAACAGAAAACAAAATCTTCCCAAGCTTGAAGCCGGCGTGTCACTTAGAAGGAAACCCAGAAGAGAGTCATGGCAGAGAGACTAGAGACAATGGTGAATGAAAATGGGTGCCTTCTCTCCCTGACTGCTGCCAGGATTCACAGGTAAAAAAAAAAAATGAAGAGATGAGGATAAGCATGAAGGAGAGAAGGGACTCAGATCCTGGGAGCACACGAGGTATCGGGAAATGTAAAGACCCGGTTCTGGGTGTGAACTTCCTCTAAGGGCCCTTTGATTATATAGTAGTTTCAACTTTTGAGTTCGGTCTGAAAAAGTCAAGCAAATAGAGGGAATCACTGAGTAATTTCCCTCCTGTTGTTTCTGTACCAGATCGCTTCCTGTTTTGCCAAAGAAGATGATTTCTCTGCACAAAAGGTAGTATATGTTGGGTGGAGGCATGGAATCCAGGATCCTAAAACCTAGAATACAATGCTGCTCAAATGTCTTAAGATTCTGGTTTTATACTTTAAAGACATGCTACCTCCAAGAGCTGCGTGTCTGTGAACTGCTGACCGAGCCCCATCTAGGTTCTTGCTTTCCAACATGGAACGAGCACTGTGTAAGCACGAGAGGTTTACTCTGACCTGACACACGGGTGTGATAAATGGCAGCGTCATCCAAACTGGAAGCTATTTCTCCACTTGCTGTGTAGTGAGTGAGCCTAAGAGTTCTGCAGGGCAGCCCCAGAGATCCACATGCTGGAAAACAACCTCTGAACCACTTTAGACTCCGATCCCTCTTCTGTTTCCAGGTGCTTAAAAATGCAATTCTGAACAGAGATGATATGCTTTGTTTCTAGATACTCAAGAACTCACAATTACAAGCACCTTTGTATAGTGTATTTAGTATAAGTCCCCTAAAATTGCCTTCTTACAATCACATGAAACAGTCCCATCCTATTACATGATATGCCAGCAAAACCAGGCAAATGTGCGGTTATCTTTCGTACATGGGACACATGTTTTGACACCAGAGGAGAGATCTCAGCAGAGGATTACAATAATTTCCCACCGGATTTGTTTTTTCTAAAACTGGCTTATTAGACTTGTGCAAAAAAAGAGTTAACACAGCAGGCGTGAGGCTGCTATCATTAGAAGGGCTTGCTTAGTGGCGTGGGATGGGAGAACGACTCAGGAACTTGGCTTTCAGAATGTGTTCTCCATGACTAACCGATAAGGTCCTTTCACTGGGTGTAGGCTGATGCGCTTTATGGTGAATGCTTGCTTTCCTTCTGAGAGTCTGGAATTTGAGTGGTTGCTAGGTAGAGAATGCCTATGTAACCAGCCCCAATAAAAACCCTAAACTCTGAGTCTCAAATGAGCTCCTCTGGGCACAAACATCAGACACATGTTGCTGCATGTTCCCTGCTGAAGGGAAGGTGAGCTCTGTGTGAGCTCTCATGGGGGGGGGGGGGCATAGGAAACCTGCAGATAGGTTTCCCCACACCCCACTTACATCGTTTTCGCTTACTGAGCCAGCTGGGTGTGCTTACTCCGTCACTGAAGTTTTAACCATGAGTACCACTATATTCTGATTTCCTTCTAGTTAATCATCAAATGTGTGGGTCGTCCTGGGGGGACCCCCAAAACAAAGGCTTTCCGTTTGATTTTGCATGTACTTCCTGAGCAGCTTATAAAAACCTAAAAAATACTACCCTAAAACTGTTATGCCTTTCTCGAACCGAAGACTGCAAGTTGAAAACCAGGTGGAATTGGTCCTCATAACTGGGCTTCCACTCTATAGACAGCAGAGTAGCCAAGAATTTAGCTCACCAGCTCTAGATCCCAAAATACCATTCTCACCGCAACTTCCCAGGCACTAAAAGATAACTGTTCTCCACAGGCCAGAACGCAGAGGTTATAGTTCAGGTGTACTCGCTCAAAGCCAAAGATTTTTGTATTCTGGGCTTTAAAGATGTCAGCTGCGCATGTGCCATATAATTACATACAGTCAGCCAATTTCTGGGGAAGGAAGTCACTATGCTGGTGTTCATATTCCTTGTTACGTTTGTTTGTGATGGATTACAGACAGTAGTCTGGTTTGACAGAAATACAGTACCAACTCAGCTCACGTTAGAGCCTGGCCATCAAAGCACTCGTTCGCTTTTCATCGTTCACTCACGCCACAGAGCTGGGCAGAGAGGAGTTGAAGTGCAAGGTCCCTCTGGAATCCGGGTGTCTGTCACTGGGTTAACTCATGGTCACCATTCTTAGTTGGACACCCCCCCCCCCCACCGCGAGGTGTCAAAATTAGGCTAGACTATACCCATCCTCCCCTGCTACCTACAGTTAGTACTTTAATGGGTACTTAACTACCCCGTGCGCTAGGGAGCCAGGGAGATCACCACAAATAAGGTGTCGGCTGCCCTTAAGAAACGCACCGGTTTATGGCTGACGCGCAGGAGTTCTCTGACCACCGCGGAAGCCTGCTAGTCGGCTGTACTCCAATACCAGCCTCGGAGTTACATTAAGAAGTCTTGCCTTGTCCTCGAGACATACTGAGTCTTGCTCAGGAGTCCCTAGCAAGCAAGCATTTTTCTCAGAAACTGCCGGTAAGCTTTGCCCAGAAACCGCCATCCCCCCTCCCCGCCCCCCGCGGGAAGCAGCGGGCCATCTAGCACACAGGTGCGCAGTCCACACAAATTAGAGAACACTCGTTCTTAGCCGTTGCTGGCAAACAGCCCGACATTATTTCGCCCAGCTATCGCTGCCGCCACCCTCCTCTTACGGGCGAGCACCGGAAATAACGGAGACTATACAGTGGCGGAGAAAGGGTCACGGCACGCGTGCGACCCGCGACCACCCTGGCATTTGCAATGCCGCGCCGTGTCACAACACAGAAGCTCTCTTCACGTGCAGTCTCGTGCGGAACTTCGCCACGCGAGCCTGGTAAAGAGCAGCTGCTCGGCCGAAGCGGGGGGAAAGCCTGGGGCCCCCGCGGCCTGCTCCTCACCGCCGCCCAGACTGCGGCTCCGCAGGCCCCAGCTGGGAAACCAGTGCACTGGCTCAAATGCACTGGCGGAGCAAGCAGTGATCATTGAGTCAGTAAGACACCTGACAGGGAAATACGTAAAGCTGTTCCCGTTTGAAAACTGGCTACAAGAAATGAGAGAGCTGTGAGCTTCTCCCCGCAGGTAATGTCACGAATAAGCAGGCTTGTGTAACACAAGCACACGCACACACACCAGACACAGATCCTGGCAGCTCTCGACTGCAACATCACCAGGGTTATTTGCTGGGATGGGGGTCAGCAAAGGTAATCTTCTAAATGACATATATCCGGTTACTGCGGTAATAACCCTTCATAACCCCTCTATGATTCTGGCTAGTTCCCTCCACTTTTAAAGTTATTGCATCCAATATTCTTGCAGGAGAAGAAGTAAAGAGAGAAATTCTCCCCAAACTAATATTTAAATGTAAAGAAATTTTAATGAAAATCCCTAAGGGATTTTTCATTTGAACCCAATTTTAAAAATCGTTGCATAATTCATCTGGAAGAATAGCAAAATATATTTTTTAAAAAGTTAAATAATGGGCGTAGGGGGGCTCCTGGGGGGCTCAATCATTAAGCGTCTGCCTTCAGCTCAGGTCATGATCCCAGGATCCTGGGATTGAGCACTATGTCGGGCTCCCCGCTTCTTCTCCCTCTCCCACTTGCCCTGCTTATGTTCCCTCGCTTGCTGTCTCTCTCTCTCTCTGTCAAATAAATAAATAAAAACTTAAAAAAAAATAAAAAATAATGGGCATAGGGCAGATAAGGGCTTGATTAACAGTAATGCTATGATAATGAAAAGGGTGGTAAGGGTTCAGCAATAAGACATGAAATCATCAACGGAACAAAACAGAAATCTTTACAACAAATCTGAACTACTCAACTTACTAACCATGGGGGTGGGGGGATGCAGATCCTACCTTACACACTATGCCAGTTATCAAGTATATGTATGTTACAGATTTAAACTATAAAATTGAGACCATAAAAGTCCTAATGGAAAACAAATGGGCTATTTTTTTATATAATATTTTTGATAGGGAAAGATTTTAGGCATGATACTAAAGGCAGAATCCATAAAAGTTAAAGATCTGACCACATAAACTAAAAATACATAAATATTGGCGCCTGGCTGGCTCAATCGGTGGAGCATGTGACTCGACCTCAGGGTTGTGAGTTTGAGCCCCACATTGGGTGTAGAGATTACTGCAAAATAAAATCTTAAAAAAACACACACACACACACACAGAGATGGGGCCCCTGGGTGGTTCAGTTGTTAAGCGTCTGCCTTCGGCTCAGGTCATGATCCCGGCGTCCTGGGATCGAGTCCCGCGTCCAGCCCCCTGCTCTGCGGGGAGCCTGCTTCTCCCTCTCCCACTCCCCCTGCTTGTGTTCCCGCTCTCACTGTGTCTCTCTCTGTCAAATAAATAAATACGTAAAATCTTAAAAAAAAAAAACCATGAGGACTGCATAAAGTCTTTCTTTAAAGATCTAGGGAAAATGAAAACCATGATTACCAACTTAAAAGATAAACAAACCCACTTTGAAAAATTATTTGCAACCTAACAAAGGATTAATGTCCTTTATATATAAAGAGCTTACCAATCAGTAAGATAAAGGATACAATAGCAAAAGGAAAAATAGTGCAGAGGGTATGAACAGGCTAGTCCTTAAAAAACAAATAAATATATAAAATATTTATATATATTCATTAATCAGAGAGTCACCAAAAGCAAATCCCACTTTTCACTTATCAAAATGACACAAACTTCTAAAATAACACCCAGCATTAGCGTGATTCGGAAAGCTAACATGTTACTGCCTTGGACGTGAAGAAATCATTTTCATTCAGAGAAAAAAAATGAGGATCGGTAAGAAAGAAAAAAATTACTCTTCATTTTAAAAATGTCCTGTAATGATATTAAATTTCACAAGAACCCTAAAATGTTGATATAAGTGCAGCTGGGGTTGGCGCTGAGAGCAGTAAGCTGGTTACCTAGAAGACAGCTTGCATCCCTGTTGCAAGTAGGCATGGAGGCTCCCGGTTGCCGCAAGTAACAGGCCCAGGTACGGAGGGGAAGGCTTCATCGGCCTAGAAGAAAACTCAGGATGGAATTGGACACCAACAAAATAGGGGTGATCTGAAATGAGAATAATCATGATGTGACTGAAGCAGACAAACATGAGAGCTGCTTTAAAGGTCTTATCTTTGAATAAGAAAACGCATCAAATGGTGAGGCAATTAACCTGTTACCATCCCTGGCAGCTACTCTCACCAACCATCTTCAAGGCAGAATCTCAAACGGCAAAACACATCTCACTTAATGAGAGATCTGGCATTTTATCTGTGCAAGGTGTTAGAGGGAGAAAAACCAAGCAACATTTTTGAATGGCAAGATGAATTCTGCTTTGCCCAAAGTCTGCCTGCTTTTTGAAGGCCCTTCGTAGACGTATGTTGGCTCCATTCCCACAGTATCCCTCACACTAGAGGCTAGCTGTCGGGCCTTCCGTCTCTTAGCTGGCTTCCGGCCAGTTCCCACAAGGTCGTTTCCTCTCCCAAGGGAAAAGTCCCCTGGGAATGCAGCAAGTACGACCACTTTTCTCATCACAGCTTTACGATGGATATTAATCAGAGGTGGCACCATGAAACTGACCTTGTACCCCTATTTCAGCCTCTGCCAACTTATTGCCTGTGAGGATGAGTCCCGGAGTGATAAAGGGATGGCCTTTCAACATGTTAATGGTGGTTGTAGCTCCAGGTGGTAAGAGGTCAAGATACTTTTGTTCTCTTCCTTATACTTTTCCCTACTGTGTGAAACTTTTCCATGAGCATATGTAATTTACATTATCGGGGGGAAATTAAGCAATTTCCAAATTGAAGGTTGTAAAAAGCTCGTACAGGAGAAATTCAAGTTCTCCTAGATGGAATGGAACAGAGAAGTAGCTTTACCCAGCTACTTTTAAACACACAAATCCCCTTTTGGATTGGAAAACATTAAATGGGCAACATTTCCAAATCTGGGTAGAAATTTTACAGGAGTGCAAATTCCTTCCCCCAATCAGAACTCTCAAAAACTATGTTGGCTTCCCTGCCCCCCGACCCCCAGATTAGGAAGCAACTTCTAATTAGAAATCAGGCAAATCTCTAATCCCATAATTACTATAGTACAGAGCATGGTTGTTGCTGTATTCCCTACTTTAAAAATCATCTTAATTGCTATGTATATCAAACTGAAGATGACAGAATATAAGTTTTATAGGGGGGAGTAAATATAACTTTAAAGCTTTCAACGAGATGCTTTATCAAATGATCTAAAAATCTAGTGTGGAATTCAAAATCACAAATCCCCATCACTTACCGCTGGAGACCCAAAGCTCCTACTACAATAGTAAGGAAATGAGGACTGAACGGAAATGTCCACTCTCGTAAGGTTATCATTGACAGCTTTGCTATACAAAATGGTAGCTCTTAGCCACATGTGGCTATTTAAATTCATTCACATTAATTGAGCACATATCAAGTGTTCAATAGCCACACATGGCTAGTAGCTACCATACTGAACAGGGCAGAATAGTCCATCACTGCAGCAAGTTTCACTGGACAGCTCTGAGTCCAGAAAAATCCAGTGTAGAAATCTTGTACCATCGCATCTAGGAAGAAGCCTCCTTGAATGAGAGGGACACTCAGGTGTGAAAGCCTGGTGAAGAGAATGCCACCTTCTCCCAGGAATGTGTCCCCTCAAGAAAAGAAGAAAAGCAATCATCCACTCTTAGAAAAGAAATGAAGCAATGTAGCTTTAAATTTCAGATGCAATGAATCTTATAGCAGAGCATCTAGGGATGTCTTTGAAAGACACAGACAGTAATTGTGCTTTTGTACAACTGCAGACAGAAGCTACACAAACAATTGTGTCATGGCCAGGGACAAAAAATATTTGAACGAATGGACCACTGTTCTGAATCGCTTTCTCCAAGAGAATCCCCTATGCCAATATGAGGAAAGAAATGAAAAAGTTTTTATTTTGATGGTGTTCTATTAGTCAGATAAAGTATCTTTTAAATAGTGCTCTTAATTGCTTTGAATCACATTCTGACATTATACTAATCTCAAACTTTGTTGTTCCCTTTAGAACTCCTTTAGGAAATGTAGACATTCACGGAAATGCTTCTAAGGGGTAGCTGAGATCAGAATCTTCTGGGGAATTTTCCTTAATAAAACGAATTTCCTTGCAATTGGCTTTTTAAAAAAAATGGCAGGATTTTACAGCATCTCTCGTTTCCTTTCCAACCCGCATTTAAAAGTGTCAATGGGAATCTAAATCCGTGCGATGAAAGAGGCATCTAAGTATTTGCTCACAATAACGAGAGCCAGGAGAAATAAAAGAGAGTAAGTACTTGAATGAAGTAAACAAACCGCAATCTGCTTATGAAATTCTCTGCCCCCTCACACACCAGAAAGATTTAAGAGACTTCAACCCTGACCAGTGATCCACACTATAAAAATTCTAAAAGACGGGCATTTGCATCAGAAAGACTACGGGAAATACATCCTCATCTCCTAATTCAAAACTTCGGGCATGGACTGATAATCTTAGGTGGCGTGTCCAGTGCAAACAAGAGGAACGGTAACATCCACCGAGGGGGTGGTGGGACCAGCTTTGGCTCCAGCCCCACCTGTGATGAGCTGGACATCTCTGTAAAGTGGGAATAACATCACCTGTCTTCAAAGTTACATAAGGCACGCACAGTCCCTAGCAAGGGGTCTAGGGAGAAGCATCTAGCGAGTGTGCACTCAGTGTCCACTGCTTTCCTTCTTTGAGGGTCCAGGTAACATGCCACTGCATTCAGAGAAGCCCTTGCCAACTTCAATTCTGCTCCCTGCTCGGGACTCCCGAAGTACCTGAACAGATTCCAGACAGAAAAGGAAAGGGGCAGAGAAAAGGAATTTGAAGTAGAGGATGGTGACATGGGCTCAGATGGTAAAAGAAGTAGGAGATTTAGAAGAGTAAGTCCAGAATACCTGTAGCCTAAAGAAGACAGGTTAAAAAGGTAGGTTCTAGGAAATCATGTTACCGTTTTTACAGTATCCTGTACAAACTAAGCACTTGATAAATGAGCGTGGTTTATCCACCGAATTCGTGTCACATGCACTGCACACTCAGAGCCCTGTCCTCGTTAGGAGGTGCTGCCGAGGGGAGAGCCTGGAGGCAGGAAGGAGCTTTAGGAGGACCCTGGGTTGGAGTCACCACGCGCTGGGGATGAGGGTGAGAGGGATGGGAATGCAATCCCAGCTCGATCTTTCTAGAGACAGAATCTACGGGACTTGACAACCGATTATAAGTTGGGGGTATAGAGGGGAAGAAGAACTAAATAAGGCCAATTTTAAGCCTGATGGTCTAGGACAGTGGTTCCCACCCAGGGGCAAATGTGCCCCTCAAGGACATTTGGCAATGTCTGGAGATGGTTTGGGGTGTTGTGACATTGGGAGGCGGGGACGGGGCTACTGGCATCCAGTAGGTAGAGGCCAGGGATGCTGCCCAATATCTTACAGTGCACAGGACCGCCCCCACCACAAAGAATGATCCCCCTCCCAATGCCAATGGTGGCGAGGGTGGGAAACCCTGAACAAGGAGATTGAGCATGACTTAGCAGAAATAGTCAGGAAGAACAGCTAGTTTGGAAAGCATGTAATTCAGGTTTAAATAAGTTGAGCTGGGATTGCTAGGAGAACATTCAGATAGACAAACAGGTCAAGCAGGCACCGGAACATGTTAAGTTCAAGTCAGTTAAATGAAGTATATATGTGTGGGTCTACATCAGGGGTTGGCAAACACTCTGTTAAGGGCCAGGTAGTAAGTAACGTTAGAGAAAGAGCTGGGACCAGCGGTAAGCATGGGCTTACTATGTATTTGCAGCTCTGAATGAGAATAGTGTCCTCTGTCTCACCAGTAATGGTGTATGGTTTGTGCCTAGGCTCTTGAGGGTGTCCCAGCCTCCACACAAACAGCTTCTTCAGCGACCTTCCTCAACAGAAGTCCCTAACCCATTGTGCCGTGTCTGGTCTCACTAAGAACTTCTGTGGGTGCAGGGACTAGTGTTCAAAAGTCAAACGACTGGTCCGCACTTGACCATGGAGCACAAGTGGTACGGAAAGGCAGACTCCAGGTAGAATGAGGGGCCAGGTCCCACACACAACAGATGTCAAAACCAGTCACGAGGAGGGATGAGGGCACTGGGCCATTTTTCCTCAAAAGAGGGAGAAAGCAGAGTGCTACTCAACCGTGGGCCGCCGGCCTTTCCCAGAGCGACTAACCTAGAGGCTAGCAACAGGAGGAGGCCCAGAAAGGGGGCAGGGGTGGTGAGGAAGCATACTGCTAGTAGAACTGGTAGACACGGAACAATGTATCATTTTCGGGTAGATTAATTATTTTTCCTTTTTTTAACAGTGGGCCCCAAAATGATTAGGATTATAAGTGGTCTGGTTTCTTCATGTGCTTTATATTTAGTCATATTATTTCTATTTAGTTGCATATTATTTCAAAGGAGAGAGGAAAAGAAGGCGAGCAAACAAAACGAGTCTCAACTTCTGGCTTCACATATAACGACAAATTATACCTTCCTATATAACAACAAAAAGACGTTAGGTTACCATGAAAAGTTTCAAAAACAAAGAGCCACTTACTTGCCAGTTCAATGATTTCCATCCTCTGTCCATCGACATCCTGACCTACAAAACTTAAGTCATTCTGCTCCAACTGACTGATCAGGCTTGGGTTCACCTGGAAAAACAAGAAATTAAGTGCCTTTGGGCAGCAGAGCCATAGAGACATATCAGCCTATGAAAATGCCCTCCATCAATGGGGTGGGTTTTCTATTTCAGTGATGCTCTTAACTAGTGGTTAATTTCTATATCCCACCCCCAAAGCCTATTTTTAAACTCATGATGAACCTGAGAAACAGTCTAGTCACAGCCCCGAAACCTGAGAGGCCCACCTTCTGTTGCTCAAAGATGAAATTCAAAAAGTAGGACTGTGACACAGATATTCCGACTTGGAACCTTGAGATTAGCTACTTATAGCCATCACCATATTTGCTTCTTCCCTTGAGTTGTGTGTAATTAACTGTTTCTCCCCAAATCACAAATCTGCTTGAGGACCGAAACGACCTTATTTCCCTTGTGACTAACCCCAGTGCTTTCTTCACATATAGTTACATAAAAGCTCCAAGGATTAGAAGCTTGAAGCAGTTTTTCTGCTAGAATATTGGTTATAGATGACAACCCGACGGCCTGGTGCTCAGCCCCTTCCCTCCTTCTTTGCATCCCTAGTCCTTTCCCAAACTTTTCAGCCTCTTCTTCACAGAAATCACTAACTCATCTAAAATCAAAGTGGGGCCCCACCTGTCCTCCTCAACCTTAACCGTATATGTTTTTATTTTATTTTTTAACATTAGGCTAGTTCTCATAATTTGTAATTATTTTTCCTTTTTTTTAACAGCTTTATTGAGAAATAATTCACATACCATACAATTCACCCACTAACAGTGTACAACTCAATGGTTTTTAACACATTCACAGAGGATTTTAGCCATCGCCATAGTGAATCCAAGAATAGGCCCTCTCACCATCATCCCCCTAATCCCATCATCACCTCCCCACTAGTCCTAGGCAACAACTAATTGACATTCTGTCTCTTTAGATTTGTCTGTTCTGGGCATTTCATGTTAATGGAACCATACAGTATGTGGTCTTTTGTAACTGGCTTCTTTTGTGAAGGATCATGTGTTTTAGGTTTGTGTCTATAGGAGCATGTATCAATATTTCATTTCCTTTTATTATCAAATAATTCCATCATATGGATAGACCACATTTCATTTACCCATTCATCAGTTGATGGACATTTGGGGCGTTTCTACTTTTTCTTTTTTAGCTATTATGGATAATGCTGCTTTGACCGTTTGTATACAGTTGTTATATGCATGCACGTTTTCTTTTGTCTTGGGTTATATACCTAAGGATGGAATTACTGGGTCATATGATAACACTGTGTTTAACTTTTCGAGGAGCTGCCAGATGATTTTCCAAAGTGGCCGCACCATTTTACATTCCTACCAACAATGTGTCATCACCAATACTTGTTATTATCTTTTTTCTAAGATTTTTATTTATTTAACAGAGAGAGAGCACAAGCAGGGGGAGAGGCAGGCAGAGGGAGAAGGAGAAGCAGACTCCCCACTGAGCAGGGAGCTCCACGCGGGGCTCGATCCCAGGACCCCGGGATCAGGACCTGAGCCAAAGGCAGATGCTTAATGACTGAGCCACCCAGGTGCCCCTATTATCTGTCTTTTGATTATAGCCAGCCTAGTGGGTAGGAGGTGGTATCTCTTTGTGGTTTTGATTTGCATTTCCCTGATGATAAATGACGTTGAACACCTCACCTCTTCATTTGCTTATTGGCCATTTGTGTATCTTTTTTGGAGAGATGTCTGTTCAGAATCTTTGCCATTATTTAATATTCAGTTGTAAGAATTCTTTATATAGTCTAGAGAGAAGTACCTTATCTGATATCTGATTTCATCTGTACTTATTTTATCTGTTATTTTATTTTGTGTCCTGTCCATTAGAATGTAAGCTCCCTAACAGGAGAGACTGTGTGTCTTTCCCCCTTCCATCTCTAGTGCATATCAGATACGAAATAAGTATGCAGGAATGGATGGCCACACCAATGTGTGCACAGTATTTCTTACACCTTCTGGCTACCACCTAGGCAAAGCAGCTCAATAGTTTCTGGTCCCACCAGTTGGGCCGGTTCCCAGTGGAAAGAAGACCAAAAATGGCCTATACTCAGCAAATTGCTCCCTAATTGTAGTGACACTGTTGGTAGCCTACCCGACATCGATTCCCATTGGTCCTCCCTCCAAACAGAACCCTTGACTTTTTCCGGCATCTACGCCACCCCCACAGGACCCACGGGACTCCATCTCCCCCATTCTAGAAGTTGGCCCTGACTAGTCTAAGCCAAACATGATAAAGCTATCTCTGTTGGCTGATGAATGATGCAAGAACCCAGGTTTAACTCTGGTTTAGCTTTGCCCTTGAGATGGTTACTAGTTCACAGGTGGGCAGGTAATCTATACTGATCCAGTCAGACTGAAGAAAAACTTCCATGTCTAAGAGAGATGCGTGTTGCCTCAGCTGCTGCTGGTAACCACCTTGCAGCTAGGAGAGAGACCAGCCTAAGGGCAAAGCAAACACACAGAGAAAAGGTAAGGCCAATAGAATCCCAGAAATAGTAGAAGCCCTGATCATACCACGCCTGGAGCCTACTCAGCCTCTGAACTACGTATTACCTGATATAACAAATTTCCTTATTGTTGAGGCTGGTCTGAGTGAATAATGAGCAGGGTTTTTGATTCTAACTAACCAAAAGCATCATAATCGATACTCCAATAACCCTGGTATAGACAGCCCGCATTTTGAGGAACCTATGCTTCTCATGTGACAATCTCAATGATAACTCTTATTAATCATGTGACACTAAGCCGCATGCTCAATGGAGACTTCCGAAGAGGTTCCCAAATGAAGAATCCGTTATGGGATAGCCAGAGATGCCTCCTTATCCCGAGAGGTATATGGTTCAGAAGATGTAAGTTCTCTTTTCCCAAACCTGCCAAAATAAAGGACTAAGGAGAAGGACGATGCCCTTCTCTCGGTCTAGGAGACAACAGTTAGGGGAACCTAGAACACTGATGTGTCCTGTGTGCAGATAGGTAAGACTTTGCCTTTGAAAAGCCAAGAAGGGCAGTGTCCCCGTCCCAACTGCCCTCCTCTGGTAAATCTGGCATGAGTTCCCTGAGCCCGATGGACAGCACCGAGCCGGACGCCTTTCCCGGAGGCCCGCGTGTAATCACTGGAGGTCTCCGACCTAGGCACCTACACCCCGCAGTCATTCAGTTGTAGGCCGTACCTCATACCGGTGTCTGTGTCTTTCTTCTATAAAAGGGACATCACCATAAAGTTTCCCTGTAAAGATACAAGAGTGAAATTAAGATCAAAGTAATCAGCTTTGGAACCACATCCAGAACATATGTGTGGAGGATGTCTCTTTGACCTCTAGCCATAGATCAGAGGCCTCAAAATTACCTGGACTCCAGATAGTCATCTAGATTTTCTTCTCTTCCAGTACAGAACAGCAATAGCTTTCGGAAACCCTGCAGCAATTCTCAAGTAAGCCATCAGCACCGCACAAAGGGAAGCCCTCCGTTATACGAGTCCACCGTGACGTCCAACAGATGGACGTCCTGCCTTTCCACACCTGCCTGCCCTAAGTACTGAGAGGCGGGGTAACATCTGAGCACCATTGCTCCTGTGCAGACTCCTAACAGGGCTCATTTTACAAAAGAAAATGACACTGAAGGAATGGAAATGAAACCGAAGGACTTGCCCAAAGCCCCGCCCCACTGGCAGCACAGTCCGATCTTGAGCCCAGGCCCCCTCACACCTGGTCCGCACTTGCTCCACCATACCAGCTGCCTCTGTGTACTGGCCAAATAATTGGTTTACACCCCGCCTTAAAAATATGCCTGTCCTTTGACTCTAAAAAGTCAGCCTCTAAGAATTTACCCCTGAAAATAGAAACGAAGACAAGCGTTCACCACAAAGATGTGCACTGCCTCGTTCTTTAACAGTGAACAACTGGAAACAAGCTGAGCACCAGGCGCAGAGGAGTGCTGGATTAAATGAGAGCACATCTATACCAACAGCTCTTAACCAGGAGTGCGCGGCTGGCGGTCATGTGTCGCTAAAATGTGCCTGTGTGGCCGTGGTTGCCGCAGGCCCGAGCAGCACGTTGGGCATGACCTATTCAGCAACGGGCACAATTGGGGGGGGGGTCCAGTGACTGCGGTGTCAGGTGGATGGCAATGGCATCCGTCACCAGACCCCTCTCAAGAAGAGCCCCCCCCCCCCCGCCCCGATCATGTGGAGCAGCAGGACGCACTACCACCAAGTGGGTGATAGCCCTGGAGCATTGGGAGGGAACCAACCACGCCTCCCTCAGAGCCAGCCCTCGTGCCGCAGGCCCCTGGCACACAGCCAAGGGAGGAGAAGACCTGCCGCCAGTGCTGGAACACATCGCCCAACTCCAACAGAGTCGGGAGCAGGGCTCAGTTCCACAGGCAGGGGATTGTCAGACTCTCTGAGACACCATAAGGCTGCAGAGCAGAGAACCAAGAGAGACCAAATGCCTCGTGTCTCCTCTGAGCTTTTGACTTGGATAAAGAAAGCACAAATTGGTTGCATTCTCCTATGACTTGGTATGAACATCTATCACAACTGAACTTCTATTTTGCAATTTTGTCCACGTAGACTCAGCTCCCTGGAGATGATGTTAGTCATAGTGAATATTTACCACAGGCATTCTAGAAAAATTGGAAATTGTGGGGACAGGGAGCTACTTTGAGAGAACTCCAACATGCCACCAAGAGTGCAGTCATTCAAGACAGAGCCTTTGTACTCAAACTATCGGTTCATAAAAATGAAAGGAAAAATGGAAACTAATAGCACAATGATGACCAGCTGGAAAAAATAGAAGCATATATGTCATTGTGAAGTTACAAGAAAAATCATTTGAAAGCTCTGGACCTAACTTCGAGAGGATCCTGATTCCCTTAGGACCTCTGACTTTGTGATTGATCTTTTCTTCCTATGGTCCAAAATTTCTTCTCTGCTTTCTCCATTACAACAGATGACTTCGAAATCCAATAATAGAGCCAAAATACTAACAGATGGTGAAGAAAATGGCAAACATCTCCGAGTTAGGATATAAGGAATTATATCTTCGAGTCATCAGGACTAGCAGGATATAGCGCAACCTTTTGAAGCGAGATGGCCGGCACATACTGCCTGGCTTAAGGCAAATTTTGGGTTTGCGAAGGTATCACAAAAGTGACAGGAAGACAGGGCTGTGTAGTGACTCTGGAACCAGGCCACCTGGCTCTAAATTGCACTACACCATTGAATGGATGTGTGGCTTGGGCAAATTATTTCACCCCTCTGCCTCAGCTTCTTCATCTGTAAAATGGGGATTGTGATAGTCCTATTTCATAGGGTTGTTGTGAGGATTAAATAAAGCGCTTGGAACCGTAAGCAAACCATGTGACTGCTAGTGTTATCTCTAGACTATGAAATCCAAGTAGGAAGAATGGAAGCCAGAACCTACGCTCTACAAGATAATGATAATGGACAAGATAAGGACCCATCCCCTCAATTCCTGCAACCAGTCAACTGGTGTCTAGCACAGAAGCAGGTACTTAATAAATATTTGTTTAGGCGCGCCTGGGTGGCTCAGTCGGCTAAGTGGCTGCCTTCGGTTCAGGTCATGATCCCAGGGTCCTGGGATTGAGCCCTGTGTTGGGCTCCCTGCTCCGTGGGGAGCCTGCGTCTCCCTCTCCCACTCCCCCTGCTTGTATTCTCTTGCTCTCTGTCAAATAAATAAAATCTTTAAATATATAAATAAATAAATATTTGTTTAATGAATGGCTCATTCTCTCTATATATACATATATGGTATATAACAAAACATGTTTTTAGGACTTTGGAAATATTGTTTCATGCACTCCAATTCTTCCCTGATCACCTACAAATCTGTCAAGAATGAATTTATAAAACTAATCCATTGCCATATCCATGAAAAAAATTAAAATTTCCTTTATAACTATATGTTGAGAGTCAACTCAGAATGTTACCAGTCCAGTTCTATTTGAAAAAAAAAAAAATCAAAATAAAACCAAGACTGCTCATTCCGGGGCCTTGGCCCCAGGGATTCTGATTTGGTTATTCTCAGGAGAGGTCCTGGGCATGTGGGTTTTTACAAAGCACCACGAGCGACTCCGGGTGCATTCCGGATTAGGCACCGCTGATCCATACTATTGCTGAAAGTGCTGTAGGAGGACAATCAATGACCATCAGTGACAAGGCAAGCCACTAGCTGCGGCTGACTGCAGAGTGTATCTGGGCGTGGAGTGAAAAGACTGAGGGGTAGATACACCATGTTGTGAGGAGCAGTTCTCTGGATGGATTTATCAAGCACTCGTGCCCTACGATGATCTTAGGCACAGGGGGAAATCCTCAACAAAGCAACACAGTCTTCTTTTCTATCCTAGTCTTTCTGGAGGCAAAATCAAATGCAACAGAGATTAACTGCACATAAGCTTCATGCTCCCTTAAGAAGCAAGTGGGGGGGACGCGGTGTCTGGGTGGCTCAGTCAGCTAAGCGTCTGCCTTGGGCTCGCGTCGGGTCCTGATCCGGGGGTCCTGGGATGGAGCCCCCCCAGCATCCAGCTCCCTGCTCAGTTGGGAGTCTGCTTCTCCCTCTCCTTCTGGGCCTCTTCCCCCTGCTTGTGTGCACACACACACTCTCTCTCGCTCTCTTTTTGAACTGTACACTTAAATGGTTAAGACGGGGGACACCTGGGTGGCTCAGTCGGTTAAGCGTCTGCCTTCAGCCCAGGTCAGGATTCCGGGGTCCTGCTATTGAGTCCCACCCCGGGCTCCTTGCTCGGCAGGGAGCCTGCTTCTCCCTCTCCCTCTGCCCCTCCCTCTGCTTGTGCGCTCGCTCTCTCTCTCTCTGACAAATAAATAAATCAAGTCTTTTTTAAAAAATGGTTAAGATGGTAAATTTGATGTTACGTGTATTCTACCACAATTAAAATTTGAAAAAGTAAAAGGCTATACAGCCCCATTCCTGCCCCCACTGCTCACTCTTCCCCTAACTTACCCTTTATCCAAACCTCCCATCCCCATCCTTTGCAACTTGGTTTTTTGTTCCTGTTATTTTACTGAACTGCTCTCAGAAAAAAATGCAGCAGATGTGTCTTCAGCTGGGACGTGAGTAACCCCCCCTTTCCCCATCTGTGACCTTTACTCCTTCCCCATTTACTAGCTCTTCATCCTCAACTGGGGACACCTGCCCAGAACCGTACCCTCCCTTCTTCCCCCACTTTCACTCCTGAAAGCCATCCCCCCTATGCTCTTGACCCCCATTCTGTATCTTCTGAACCTTATCTTCCACCTGGGCTCCACATTTCCTATTTCCAGGGGGCTAGAAGAAATCACCCATGGCACGTCCAAAAGGTAAAATCATTACCCGATCGGGCTTTGTCACCTCTTCCCTCTAGGCAGAACTGCCTTGCCTTTGCCCAAACATCTTTTAACTGCTGTACCAATGCCTTAATTTGACTCACTTTTAAGACTGCCCGGACCCGTGCCCTGTGCTAATTAGGCACTACAAGGGGCTAGAGTTCTCTGTGTATGTGCAAGGGTCTCCTGGTGTTTGTCTAATTCAGAGATCCCAAGAGGCTGCCCAGGGTATAGAATATTTGGTGTATTTGGTTTGCATGGTGTTGGCAAACACACAGTGTTTTAAAAATGAATAAGTTGCCAACATTTAGAAACCAGGAGATTTCTCATAAAACTCCAGATTTCCAGATTCTCTTGAAAATTTAGAAGACTGGCAACAGTGAATCCACAGTTCTTCATGCAACTATCCGTTTTAGCGGTTACTCCTTTGAGGGGTCAAGTGCTTGTCACTTTGCCCCAGTCCCCACCATTCCCTACCTCCTCTCCAACGCTAAGGCCTGATGTAGCTGCCACTGATTGTTGAGCTTAAGCTGTGGCATTTCTTACACCTGGCTGTTGGACGCGTTTGCATTCCGGCTCAGTCCTTTGTTGACTCAGTGCCTGTGTCCCTCCTCAAGCCAAGCATGTGGTTTCAGACTGGCTTTCAGAAGCCAGAGGTGGGGTCTTCACTTTCTGCACTCCCTGCTCTTCTCCCACAAGACACCCCCCCGAGACCTGTGGAACCCTGTCTTGGGGGCTCTCAGCACAAGGCAGCTTTCAGTTCTGTGAGCTGTTTCGGTCTTTTTATTCCCTCTTTAATTAAGGTCCAGCTATTTGATAGAGTGAGGTGGTCAAGAGTTCAGGCTCAGAAATCAGCTGAGTGACTTTCTAACAGATGACTTAAGCTGGCTAAGATGCCTTTCTGTCTCGTGCAAAATCCGACCGGGTCCTGGGGTGTTTAAAGGAATAACCGAAACGATGCACAGAACGTCCTCGTTACTGATGCTTAGAAAGTGCGCAAGCGGGGCCAGCGACTATCTTTCTCCTTCCTTATTTATTACTTTTGGATTTTGCTATACCATTTCTTCAGTTTTTATAAAACATCTCATTTCTTTTGAGCATCTAAACTCCTCCTCTTTCTCTAATTTTATTTTTTGTGATCTGCTTTTATCTCAACTTGCTAGTATAAAAATGCTCCCTTTCTATTTTTAAAATGTGAATCCTTGCCTTTAACGCCACATTACAGCGTTACATGTTTTTTCATTGCTTGTGTCTCTTTCCCCCCCACCCCGACTTCGTATTCTTATCCCATTTTTAACATCTCTTTTCTTAGACTTTTTTGTATGCTTCGGCTAGTCCATATTAGCAGGTAGGGAGCAAGGAGACTAGAACAGAGGGACTGGAGAGAACGTGTAACGCAAGGAGGATGCCTGCTCCCCTTCTCCTCAGGCTCACCCCCTTCTCCCCTCCCCCTGTCCTAGCAGACCCCATTCTTTTTTTACTATATTCTTTTTTTAAAATGTTTTTACTTGAGTGTAGCTCACCCACAATGTTCCATTAGTTTCAGGTGTACAACATAGTGATTTGACGACTATACTATGTTATGCTGTGCTCCCCACGAGTGTAGCTCCCGTCTGTCACCATGCAGCACCATTACAATACCACTGACTGTAGTCCCTCTACCTTTAGTCCCATACTTATTTATTCCATAACTGGAAGCCTGTATCTCCCACTTCTCTTCACCCATTTTGCCCATCACTGCCCCCCCCGGCAACCATCGGTTTGTTCTCTGTGTTTATCTATACAATTCCGCTTTTCATTTATTCATTCATTTGTTTTTTTAGATTCCACATTATGAGTGAAATCAAATGGTATTTGTCTTTTTCAGTCTGACTTACATAACTTAGCATAATACCCTCTAGGTCCACCCATGTTATTGTAAATGGTAAGATCTTGTCCTTTTTTTGTGGCTGAGTAATATTCCTCTGTGTGTGTGTGTGTACCACAGCTTCTTGAAGCATTCATCTATCGATGGACACTTAGGTTGCTTACATATCTTGGCTGCCATAAACATAGGGGTGCATATATATTTTTTAAATTAGTGTTTTCATTTTCTTTGGGTAAATTCCCAGTAGTGGAATTACTGAATCACATGGTATTTTATTTATTATTATTATTTTTTAAAGATTTTATTTATTTATTTGACAGAGAGAGACAGATCACAAGTAGGCAGACAGGCAGGCAGGCAGAGGGAGAGGGAGAAGCAGGCTCCCCGCTGAGCAGGGAGCCCGATGTGGGGCTCGATCCCAGGACACTGGGATCATGACCTGAGCTGAAGGCAGACGCTTAACTGAATGAGCCACCCAGGCGCCCCATCACATGGTATTTTTTTTTTAATTTTTTATTGTTATGTTAATCACCATATATTACATAATTTGTTTTGGGGTAGTGTTCCATGATTCATTGTTTGGTCATCATCACATGGTATTTTAATACTAGGTCATACCCAGAGCTTTGAGAGACTCACAGGTCTCATTGTATTGGAATATACCCTTCACATTAAGGATCCTAACAGCGACACTCAAACAGTGCTTTTTCTGTGCCAGGCACTGAAGGACTCACATGTATAACTGATTTAACGCTCACAAGAACCCCATGAGGCAGGAGGCATTCTGATGTCCGTTTTCCAGATGCAGAAACCTCAGTGTCATGCAGTAAGTAGCTACGCAGCGAGGGACTGAGAGCTGGGACTGGAGGGGGCCTCCAATGAACGGGGCAATGAGGCTGGGCTGTTAACCACTCCACTAGTTCCCACGGGGGAGATGCTTGGCACAGAGCCGGTTCAGTAAGGGACATGCCTCCTGTTGTCATGATTAAAGGAGCTACGTCATGTCCCAGACCTGTAAGCCCCCATATCCACAAATACACCTTAGAGAAGGGTTTCCCCAGCAAAAGGCAAGAAGGAGCAGGGCAGACAGCTACCCTGCAGCGTGGCCCATCAGCAGGGAGGCCGGGAGGCTGGCCAGCGGGCACACTCCGCTCAGGAGGCCCACCGCGCTCCCTTCCCATAGGTCTCGGCACGACAAATTCACCGTGGCATGGACTTTCAGCGTCCCTAAATCCCTGGTGGCCTCTTTTAAACTGTTTTGTAAATCACCTCATTAACCGAACCTAGGCTTTTTGTATGGCATGATTATTTTCTTAAACTTCCTAACAATCTAATCACACCAGGAACTAGAAGCTGTTTTTCTCTACCCATGCCCTGATAAAAGATAAGAAAGCAAGAGCAATTTTTCTAGCCAGTGAAAATTTGTTCCACCATATCCCCCTTTCCTTCAGTCCCTTCAAATTCGAGATTGACCAATCTGCATTTCCAACGCCATGAATTTAACCCAGATCTTAACACTGGGACTCACTCCATACCTCCCTAATTGGCCTGTTGCCTGTTCTCTCAGAACAAAACCCTTTTTCTCTTACAGTAAGGCAGAACCAAGTGTTTTAGCCAAGTCCTCCCCCCTTATTATGAGGAAATGCAGAGAAGATCCCAAAAAGGAATTAAGTCTTCTCCTAAAGCATTCAATTTCCATTTGCCATGGCCTCCTCCAGCCTAGACTCTGGCACACTCCCTGCCAGCATCATCCTGAGGAGCTCTTCCCAGCCTCCATTGCCAGCTGACGTTTGTCCCCTGGTTGTCTGCCCTGAGGATAGGGGTCATCTTCTCAGAACTCTGATGGGAAGTCACCAGGGCCTGGTCTCCAGTTGCATACACTGCACTGAAGAGGGCTTCTAATTCCTTCTAAAATGTTATGCCACGTTCTCCACTGGACTGGACACCCCTAGAGGGCAAAATGGCACCCATTCACTTTTAACAACCCCGCAGCCCAGTGCTATGCTCATGGGGTGGCCCTTTCCCTCCTCTGCCCAACCCCCCCACCTCCCACCCCTACCCCAGGCACTCAGGTCTACTCTGCACCTTTCCACCCCGGCAGGATTCCTGTTTCTAAATGCAAGGGCTCCCTAACCATTTGGGTGTTGGTTTAGAGGACAGAGTTTCTCAAACTGCATACCAAATATGGGATTGCTTTAAATTGAGTTGACTCTAGCATTCCTACCAGTGCATATACACACCAGATTGAGCAGCATTAAAACATGCTACCTGCATGGTCCAAAAAGCATATTCTTTCTGGTAGGTGGCGTTAGGTTGGAAAACCACACTCAGCACAGACAAAGACATGTATCGTTTCCTGGATCTCTCAGCAACATGTCTGGGATCTGACCAAAAAATTTAAGCCTGAGGACTGTAATATTTTGGAAACAATAACCATCAAACAAGTTGTCAGCCATCCCCGTAATGAGCTCTGAACCGTGTCTGAATTGCTTTGTACTTTACTACGTTCCCATGTCTCACACTCGGTGGAGAGCCACAAGCAAACTGATAAAGTTTATTTTTGGAGTCTCAAAACCCTCTCATAACAAAGCTCCCTGGTGCTTTCCCTGGCTCCTCTCTCACCTGAGCCCGACCCACTCCATCTCTAAACATACCTCTTTTTTTTTTTTTTAAAGATGTTATTTATTTATTTATTTGAGAGAGCGAGCATGAGAGAGAGCATGAGAGGGAAGAGGGTCAGAGGGAGAAGCAGACTCCC
The DNA here is from genome assembly GCF_009762305.2 of Zalophus californianus. Lineage (NCBI taxonomy): Eukaryota > Metazoa > Chordata > Mammalia > Carnivora > Otariidae > Zalophus > Zalophus californianus. The sequence continues at coordinate 116,419,399 of NC_045612.1, read as the reverse complement.
CGCTGAGCAGGGAGCCCGACATGGGACTCGATCCTGGGACTCCAGGATCATGACCTGAGCCGAAGGCAGCCGCTTAACCAACTGAGCCACCCATATCTCTTTCTAGATTTCTGACTCTTCAAAGCACCCCATTTAATACTTAACCTGCTCTGCACCATTTCTCCCTGCTTTTCAGATGTCATCTAATGAGTTAATCAACCAAGTAATGGTCTCACTATGAGACAAGTCCTGCCATCTATGTATCCAGATAAAATGTTGTTTTGGAAAATTGAGGTGTAATTTACACGCAATGAAATATACATATCTGAAGGGTAGAGCTGTTGAAGGAGTTTAACAATAGTAGTGTTTTAAGAGTTGCATTTTGGAGAGTGATTATAACTGTGGGCTGTGGAGCCAGGGCCATCTGTTGGAGTAGAAGACTAGGAACTATGCAAGAAGAGTGATCCGGGCCTGTTCTGACCACCCCACTGACCATAAGCCACTTCCCCTCTGTGCCCATTTCCTTGCTGAAAAATATTGATTGGGTCAGATGGCTTCCGAAAGCCCTCTTGACCTTATTCTGACACTAAATAGGATATTTAGGCCGGCAAGTGGACAAGCTGGGAGATGTCCTTGAACGCTCCCCAGGAGGGTAACAGCCTCACTGCCTGGGCCTTACCCTTCATTCAGCCTGTGCTTCTTTTGTGTAGACCAGGGTTTGGCAAGCAAGCCATGGCAACTCTGAGGCAAAACAGGATTCCCCTGTTTTTGTTCAGCCCTTGAACTTAGAATGATTTTTACATTTTCAAATGGTTGAAAAAAAAATCAAAAGAAGAATATTTCATGACGCCCAAAAATTACATGAAATTCACATTTCAGTGTCCATAAATAAAGGAACATAAATTGGAACGTAGCCACACTCGTTCACTTACATATTTGCCTACAGCTGCTTGTTTACACTACAATGGCAGAGTTGAGCTGTTGGCATCAAAGACCGTGTGGCCCCCAAAGCTGAAAATATGTACTGTGTGGGCTTTTACAGAAAACGTTTACCAAGCCCTGGTTTAGGCCATGTAGGTTATAGACTCTGGGCTGGTAGATCTCCCCCTTCACATGTTTAAGTGTTAGTAGGAACATGGGCAGTATATACACAAGTAAACCAACATTTTGGGGGTGGGGGGCACCTTCCACTTTGTGGTAATGAAAAGAAATGGAAAATAGAGTACTCTAATAGAGGCCCTTTTTGTTTTTGCTAGGAGAGCAAAAAGAAAAATAATAAAAAGACTAGAGAAAGCAAGAAAAGTACAGTAGAGTTAACATCACTATGAACTGGTTCACCTCTTCCTTCAAACAATCTGGCAGAATTATCAGTCATAAAAGTGTTTATACCCTTTGACCGAATAGTCTGACTCCTGGAAATCTATCCTAAGGAAACAATCAAAAGAATATAAACACGATGTCAAGATGTTTGCATCAGCATTTTTCTAACAAAAGGTTGCAGGGGCGCCTGGGTGGCTCAGTCGGGTAAGCGTCTGCCTTCGGCTCGGGTCATGGTCCCAGGGTCCTGGGATGGAGCCCCGCATCAGGCTCCCTGCTCCGCGGGAAGCCTGCTTCTCCCTCTCCCACTCTCCCTGCTTGTGTTCCCTCTCTCACTGTGTCTCTCTCTGTCAAATAAATAAATAAAATCTTTAAAAAAAAAAATGTTGGAAACAACCTGCAGTGTTTAGCAATAAGAAATGAATCAGTAGATTATGCTTCCTTAATTCAATGAAATATTTTATGCCCAAGTAATAAACACAAAGACTAGGTACATAAAACATTATTCTACAACAAAAGGCTATATAAAAACTAAGCATGATAGACAAAGTTTCGAAAACATCATGAATGTGCAATTAATACTAAGGTGAAGTGTTACAGAAAAAATATCTTATTGGTGAAGACCTGTGAACCAGCTTTGACAATTCCCCACACACTGCCCTTAGTCCTTTAATAAGAAAAAGCCTCTGTAGGCAAGGACAGCACATACATCCAGAATGCAGGACAGGAGTAAGCCTCTGGGAACATGTTTCTTACAAACAGAGCAAATGATGATTAGTACTTTGGTCCAACTCAATTTATACCTGTAATCTCCACTTTAGAAAACTCAAATTCAGCTCATCTCATTGCATACGTGAAATATATATAGCCGTCTATATGTCAATGATGCCTCAGTAAAGTGGTTGAAAACGAAGAAAAAAGAAAAAAACAAATGCCTAGTTTTCATGAACCTCAAGGAACGACCAGGTGACTAAGAAAAAAAGAGGAATTTGTTCCTGATGAATATAAAAATTAGAATCACTTTAGTAATCCAGCCATTGTGTCTGCCAATATCTTTAGGCTTTGGTCCTATTTCAAAGTATTCTCTTTTACTAAAAGAAAAAAAAAAAAACCCTTTACTTTTCTGTTTTTCCATTTAATCCAGAGCATTGCAATCACCGGCCCATAAATCAAATTTAAATAATGAATAGCATCAAATGCTTTCCATCAAAACTATACATTATTTTCAGAAGCTATGTAAGCAAATGTATTTTGTTCCTAGCATCTTGCAGAAATGTGAATAGGGAAAAAAAAAAAGCCTACAAAAGTAATGAGCTGACTAGCGAAAAAAAAATCCTTCAGAAGAAATACACCAACTAGGGGAAGAAACCCACAAAATACTATGGTGCTATTTGTTTTTATATTTTTATGACACTCAATAGAGCCATGCACAGTGGTCATATTCTTATCTCTTGTCTCCAACACAACCCTTTTGGAGAACCGTGGAAGATCTGGCGCAAATGGGAGGGCAAAACTTATGCCTCCTGGGGATCATAGGTTCATATATGCACATGACTTTTGCAAAGTAGGAAGCACAGTTTAAATTTAAGGCAGGCCGGGAAATAACCCAAATGCCCATCAAGTGATGAACGCATAAACAAAATGTAGTCCAACCATATAGTGAACTATTATTCAGCCACAAAAAGGAATGAAGTACTGGTACATGCTACAATGTGCATATACCTTGAAACATGATGCTAAAGGAAAGAAGCCAAACACAAAATATAGCATATGGTTCCATTTATATGAAATGTTCAAAACAGACAAATCAGAGACAGTAGATTAATGGTGGCTGAGAACTGGTTGAGGGGGGCAGTGAAAGCTAAAGGAAACAGAGATTCTTTTTGGAGTGACAAAAATGTTCAAAAAGTGACTGTGGTGATAGTTGCACAACTCTGGATACAATAAAAAACAGTGAATTGTATACTTCTAACAGATGAATTGTATGGTATATGAATTATATCGCAATAAAGCTATTTAAAAATGTTTTTTCAAAGCAGGCCAAAGGTATTAATTAAGCAACAAGCTCTTAGTGTGTTTAAGATTCATAAAAATCGACATTACTTTTATGTCTACCGTAAAGAAAAACAAACCCTAAATCAGTCTTATTTCTATCAAGACAGACGCAAATTTTCAGTATTTTGAACACTATGCTCTTTTATAAAAGCTTAGTTTGTTAAGCACTGAACTCTTTACAGAAGATACAATTTTAAAACATTACATTTCTCACTAACCATTTTTTGTCTCTTAGACAACTATTCAAACCAAGTTTCAAAGGATCTGAAAACATCAGAAAGCTGCGGAATCACTGCTAATATCCAAGAAGAGAAAAAAATTCTTCTATTCTTAACAAAAAAAAGTCACTTAGAGAGCAATGGTTTCTTATCCAGAGAAAGTAGAGACATGTGTGTGCCTTGAAACTTTTCCTTTTTAAATTTCATTCTTGGGCGCCTGGGTGGCTCAGTTGGTTAAGCGACTGCCTTCGGCTCAGGTCATGATCCTGGAGTCCCGGAATCGAGTCCCACATCGGGCTCCCTGCTCAGCAGGGAGTCTGCTTCTCCCTCTGACCCTCTTCCCTCTCGTGCTCTCTATCTCTCAGTCTCTCTCAAATAAATAAATAAAATCTTTAAAAAAAAATAAAAAAATAAAAAAATAAATTTCATTCTTACTAGGAAGCTTTATATTCCTTAGAAGCTGTTTCTCACCCATAAAGGAGAAACCCATATTCCTGGTCTTATTCTTCTTCAAGAAGGCATTTTTCTAAGATATGCTTATAATTTCACGGGAATGATGCTGGACACCCAAGAAACCTGGTTCCCTTTCTCCCCTTCCAGCTTTTCGGCACCTCGCACGTTCCCTTTCATCACACTCTTTCCACCTGCTTTGAGGCTGGCAGGGCTAACAGCTGTCCCGGGCACAGCTGGATGTGCAGCATCTAGCACGGTGCCTATGGCTCAGAGTAGGCACTCAAAATATATTTATTAAATTGAATTCAGGGCTTTGGGGGTTTTCTCACTTTAAGTTAGTCTCATATAAAATGTTCATCTATAAGGGGCGCCTGGGTGGCTCAGTCGTTAAGCGTCTGCCTTCGGCTCAGGTCATGGTCCCAGGGTCCTGGGATCGAGCCCCGCATCGGGCTCCCTGCTCCGCGGGAAGCCTGCTTCTCCCTCTCCCACTCCCCCTCCTTGTGTTCCCTCTCTCACTGTGTCTCTCTCTGTCAAATAAATAAAATCTTTAAAAAAATAAAATAAAATGTTCATCTATGAAAGAAAAGTGCCACAAAAATTCGAATAACCTTATTGGGAGTAGAAGATGGGCAAATAGCAGACGGCAAGCCACATCATATTTTGCTCTCCCTACGCCCAAGCTACTGGGGGAGCAGAGAAATCTACTTCTCAGACATAACTGCTCTCCTCCTCCACGAAGTTCGTAAATTAGTGGCTAAAACCAGTCAGACATGAACCAATTAAACAGGGAGCTGGTTTCAGTGTAGTGGAGAGAATGGTGGATTGGAGAGAACTTGCTCCCGGGGGCAAGGTCATCTCCAGGAGCGGCGGTAAATTACAAAGCAGCTCCCTGGGCAGGGTGTCGTGGACATCGAATGAGAAGGGGCATTCACAGGTTCCCAACCCTGCCAGGGAGAGGAATCCAGAAGCAGGAGGACCAGCAAGGGCTTGGCGAGGGTGGGGGGGGTGATGCAGGTGGGAGGAAGAGGCGCAGCACCAGGGGCTACTGGAAGGGGAAGCTGGTGAGGTGGAAGGGGGGGTAGGGTTAGGCTCGGGCTGCGCAGAGCCATGCTAACCACACCCGCTGTCGTAAAACCAATGATCGGACAAACTTACTTAATATTGAATTTTCCGTTTTGAAAACAGTTCTTCGGATTCCCAGCCTCATCGTTCCTCCCAAATTGCCGGGATTGTGTTCGGGCATATCAATCACCTTAGAAAACAAAACAAGTCAGGTTTTGCCATCTCATACAAATGTCATTTCCCACATTTCAAGCTTTACTTTTATTTTTTTTTTAAGATTTTATTTATTTATTTGACGGAGAGAGCACACAAGCACACAGCAGGCAGAGGGAGAGGGAGAAGCAGACTCCCCACTGAGCAGGGAGCCCGATGCACGGTTCGATCCCAGGACCTGGACCCTGGGATCATGACCGGAGCTGAAGGCAGATGCCCAACCAACTGAGCCACCCAGGCGCCCCCAAGCTTTACTTTTAGAGTAATGATCACTGGAGTAAGGATGTTCCCTAAACAGTAAAATCTGATCGTTCCTTCCAATTTTCTTATTCAAATACAGCCATGCTTTACACAGCCCTCACGGTATGCTTTCTTTTCGTCTCCTTCTCATCTTTCATTCAGATCACTTGTAAAAAATTTATCAGGAGCTTCTTTATGACCTTCCTCCTGTCATTACTCAAGCTGTCAGTTCCAGGCAACGTTCACACTTCAAGTTCCGGCCTTCTGGGACCTCTCACTTTGCTATTCACATCCCTCCCCGACTGCCCACTTCACTCCCTACAGATTTTCCATAAGCAAATCTGCCAACCCTTGTGGAAAAGTACACCGAAGATACTTTTTTGTAGAAAACCTTAGAAGGATTCCTTTAAACAAAAAGGGGGGTAATGTCATCCATTCTAGCACATTCTGTATGTTGTAAACTTAAGGGCCACCCTGGATCTCTCCCTCTTCTTCATCCCTCATCTCCAAGGTGTCCAGTCCTCACCCCCTCCAGACTTGTGGCATCCGTCCATGGCTCCAACCACCACCCAAACCACAGCCCCTCACCCGGGCTATAGCCAGAGCTTACCAAACGGCTGCCCCGCGTTCACATGGTCCCAGTCTACCCTGCACACTGCAGGCAAAGTAGCTGTATTTCCCCAGCTTGAAATTTGACTGAGTGTTATCAGCCTGGCCTAGCCCTCCAGCCTCACATCCCATGACTGTCCCCTGAGTTCTGGTCAGTGTGGCCTTTCTTCCGTTCCTCCAAGGCATCTTCTTTCCTCCCCACACGGGGACCTTGCACATGCTGTTTCCTCGGCCCAGAACATCTCCCATTCCCCTACCTTCTTTTCCTAAAGTAAACCAGCCTCAACCTTGAGATCTTAGCTCAACAATCAATATGAACTCCTATGGGGAGCGGATACTCCCAGGCGCCATAGCCTAGTCAGGACCACCTATCCCTGCCCTCGCCCCGCCCACTGTGCTTCCCTCAGTTCCTGTCTGTAGAGTGCTTTGTGTGTCACACTGTACATCCTTGAGAGCTGAGCCAGTGCTGTTTTTCCTTACATGGCATTCCCGGCCCCTTGCACCTATGGAACTGGCCCAGGGTGTACACTGAATGAATCCACGACGGAAGGAAGGAATGAACTCAGACCAAATAATTTCAGATTTATCTTTATGATTACCTCACAGAAATTCAGAAACACGTGATTTTTATGAAAAGCCCATTCTCGTAAGTCATTGCTCTGTTTTCCCACCTCTAGTCGCTATGATCTCATGGTTTTGTTTCATCTATTGTTATTTTAAGCTGTTAGACCATAGTTAGGCAAGGTAACCTGCTCTAATGGAACTGCTCAGGTTTCCCTCTCATAAAACCTTTCGTTCGGTTTCTTCCCCCATATCTTAACTGCCACGTATTACTCTATAGGAAGCCTGGACAACTGGAACTTCCTGAGGTCAAAATTTTCCCAGAACTTGTATGATCTTATCAGCGCCCCAGAACTTTCCGAGCCGTCTGAACCCTGTGTCCCAAGTACACTCTAAGAGTCACTGAGGGGAAGGGGTGGAGAAAAAGCTTGATTACTCCGCTTGTTTGATGGAGTGCTCAGTTCTGAAGTGCTCTTGGCCTTGGCATCTATTTGCTATCTTCTTTGGTTGGCTAATTATGGCTAGATTAAGTATTACTGGAGTGAGGTGAGAGAGGGCATTAGCTTCTAGTTCTCAAAGCTGAGCTGCTTATAAATGCCCAGCCCCTTATGCATTTTCTAGGAAAGGGCAGATAAGACTGCACTACCCACCACAGCCTCAATTTTCGCTTAAGTTTAAGACAACCTGAACCATGGAGGAAGAGCACAATGATAAACTCCCCCCTGGCTTCTTAGAAGTTCTGTGATTGTTCAATCCATCCTTACTTCCTGCGTTGGGTTCTTCTGCCCAGGAAGAGTCTCTGAACGTAGTTTGTGCAGTTATTGGCATGCTCGGTGTTTAAGAAATGTTCTGCTATGAACCACTAAGAAAACTCAAATGACCCACCTGAGGACAGGAAACCTGCCTTACCGCTCACTTGAGATGAACTTGACAAACACAAGACTAGAACATATTTCCGAAAGAAAAATGCAGTGGGCACAGGGGTGGCCTGAGGGCATTAAGTACTCCTCTAACATAAATGGAAATCTGGAAATCTCTGAGAGAGCCTGATGAGAATATTACTTAAACACATGGAGGTAGGAGGCACCTGGCTGGCTCAGTCAGTAGAACATGTGACTCTTGACCTTGGGGTGGTGAGTTTGAGCCCCATGTTGGGGGCAGAGTTTACATGCATACATAAAAATAAAAAAAGGTGGAGGTAAATATCAGGAGAAACAGCTAGAAGACTTGAGGGTGCAGAGAGGGTGTGAGGATTACTAAATATTTTCATTATAGGCCTTTTGGAACATGTTGGCTTTGTAAGCTTTGTACACAGTATTATTTTAATGAGAATACAAATTTAAAGCCCAAACAGTGAAATAACTTATTTCGACCTTCCACTAGGCTGTTAGTTCACATTATCCCTGCTGTTTTCAGAAGCAATAACTATAACCTTCTCCTGAAATGATAAGACAGAATGAAATCCCAAGGAATGGCAGCCACAGTGATCCCCTGATTAAAACGTGTTAGCACAGAAACCAGTGGAGAAGGCAAAGAAAATGCTAGAGAAAAGATGAGGGAGCAGAGGCAAGTGGCTTTCTGATGCTGAGTGATGCCCCAGATGTCAGTGAAAGGCCGAAAGCAGAGTGAGAACTGGCAGGAGACTTGCTGTTCTCTCTGGTCTGGCTCAGGAGGCCTCATCTGGGGATGCTCATCAGACCCTCAGTCAAAGGACCCCCCAGACCAGACACAAGCTGGTGCAATCCAAACACACTGGAAGGGGAAGGTTGCGGAAGGTAGAGAACACAGTGCATTTCTGGCCGAGCCGGGCCCAATCAGCTGCCTCCAGTTACAGGTACCTCCCATGACCTCTGAAGTTGGCAGTACGACCGACTGCCTCTCGGGTTATAAGCAACCTGATTCAGCAACAAAATCAAGGAAAACATCTTTGTGCCTGGTATTCCTTCCACGAAAAGCCTGAGAGACGTCAGTTTCAAAACATATACTTTATCATTACTGGGGTAGTTAAAAAAAAAAACCCTCGGGGCGCCTGGGTGGCTCAGTCGGTTAAGCGTCTGCCTTCGGCTCAGGTCATGATCCCAGGGTCCTGGGATGAAGCCCACCTTAGGGTGGGCTGCCCCTCCCCACCCCCGTTTATTCTCTCTCTCAAATAAATAAATAAAATTAAAAAAAAAAAACCCAAATGTGCTTTAGTTTTAATCCCGACATTTCCAAAATACCCTAGATTTGCAGGTAGGAGGAAAATGCCTCTTCCATTACAAAAGGATTGCCTTGGCCTGCTCTGATTTTGCCTGTTGTCTGATCCCCACCACAGAGCTGTCCTTTCTTGGAACGGAGCCAGCCATAGAGCATAAGAAAAATAAAAAAGGATCAATGAGTAACAAATGTTGGTGGTGATAAAGCTTTAGATGTAAAAGTACCACATAAGGATAAATACAGCACTAATTAACCTTTACTGAAGTTTCTGCAGCCCACGATGAAAGTGTAATGGGTTCAAGCCTGGGTTCATGCGTCCCACGTGCCTTAAAAACAAAGTCTAGGGAAGTTAGGTTCTCTTATCAAAGATGAAATTCCAGTGTGTGAGGTATGTCGGCTTCCCTCCCGTCCCTTGCCTTTGGACATTTCATTTGGGGACGCTGAAGGAGCCTACCCCGCAGCAGGCTGTTTCCAGTCTCTTAGGCAACACACAGTGATTTTTCTCAGACTTTCTAGTATATTCCTCAAGTATTCTTTACAAGGATTTCCCCAACCCATTCCTTTCCTCCTGTCCATTAGTTTTTTCTGCTCATTTTTTTTCAAGCCTGCTTCTGATTTCAATTCTTGATGAGTCATATTCCAGTTGTGCACAAAGTATGAACCAAGTGGTGCCCATAAAGTATGAACTCATTCTGTGTTACACTGCTAGCTCTAGTAGCCTCCATCACTACAGATCAACTCGACACTCTTCCGCATGTGGCACTCAGGTTCCACACCTCATTCAGGAACCCAGTCTGGCTATGCTCTCCTCACGTATTCTAACCTGTGGTTTCCACCTTGGCCAGACAGGTCCATTGCTGATGCCTCCTCTGCTCCCCCCGCCGCCCCCAGCCCCTCTACATATATATTGCCTCTTCACTACTTTTTCTAAAATGGCTTCTCCCCACCATTCCATATGGGCCCATGTTTTCGGGGCACCCTCTTGTTCTCCTTACTGACCCATAATTAACACCGTGTTAGTATGCTCACCCTACCAAATAAATCACCTATATGCTGTGAATTCATCTTGAACTAGTCCTTGTGGTAGGCTGAATAATGACCCCACAAAGAGATCCATGCCCTAGTCCCCAAAACCTGTGAAAAGGTTACTTTACATGGCAAAAGAGATTTTGCAGACATGAGTAAATTAAGGCTCTGGAGACGGGAAGGCTATCCTGGGTTAACTGGGTGGGCCCAATGTAACCACACGGTCTTTATTTCAAATTTTTTTTAAGATTGATTTATTTATTTGAGAGAGAGCGAGAGAGTACGTGAGTGTGGGGAGGGGCAGAGGGAGAGTGAGAGAGAGAATCTCAAGCAGACTCCACAGAGCGCAAAGCCCGATGAGGGGCTCTATCTCACAACCCTGAGATCATGACCTGAGCTGAAATCAAGAGTCGGACGCTTAACCGACTGAACCACCCAGACGCCCTTTTAACCACAGGGTCTTTATAAGACAGAGGCAGGAGAGTACGAATCAGAGAAGGAGACAGATGACAAAGTGGTGGTCAGAGAGAAAAGAAAGAGAGAGATTGGAAGGTGCTACCTTGCTGGCTTTGAAGATGGAGGAAGGGGCCTTAAACAGGCAGCCTCCAGAAGCTGGAAAAGGCAAAGAAACAGATTCTCCCCTAAAGCTTCCAGAAGCAATGGTAGCCCTGCCTACCCACTTTACACTTCTGAGTTCCAGGACTGTAAGAAAAAAAAAAAAATTGTGTTGTTTTAAGCCACTAAGTTTGTGGTAATTTGTTACAGAAGCCACAGGAAACTAATGTAGTCCTTCACTGTATACAACCTTAACCCCCTCCATCATTTCCTTTACATGCCTCGGCTCATTGCCTAAAGGGGGGGCTCCTCGAGCACAAGGACTGGATCTTCTTCTCTGTTTCCATCAGAGTTCAACACAATGTCAGGTTCCAATCAAGTGCTCCATAATTAAATCTCCCTGGATTTTTATCAGAAACGAGCAGAGCGGACTAAGGGACTGGTGGACAGCCGAGAAGCAATGGATGGGGGTCTTTGAGAGGCTGTGGATTGTCCTGAGCTAACAGGCGGATCGTTTCAGCATGGAGGCGGCGGGGGGGGGGGGGGGGAAGAGTGCTGCGCTCTGAGGCACGGGCCCTGCTCTGAGGCACGGGCCCCGCTGAGCCTCTCACCTGATACAGGACTGTTACTTCCCTGTCTGTCTCCCCAGCCTGTCTCATCACCAGCAGTGGGATGATGGAATCCACAATGGTGAAGGCACTGAGCACGCCCATAAATACGTATGTATTGTCCAATCTTTTCAACTCATTTTCCACCAATAAAAGAAGGCCTAAGTTACTTCCGTCAGAAAAAGAACATTCTTATGCCTTCAGGTGTGAATGTAACGCATAAGTCCTACCTCTGGGCCTCACGCTAACCTTGAGTAGCCCTCCTCACAGAAGCCCTCCTCCTGAGAGGGGCAGGCAGCATGGCGGCTGAGGGAGCAGCCTGGGCCTGGACCAGAATCCCAGCTCTAGCACTGCCCAGAGCTGTGACCTTGAGCTGGTCTTTGAACGTCTCTGTAGACTGGGGATAACAGCAGTATCCACTCCACAGACGGTGCTGTGGCCAAGGGCGGCACTCAGCCATGGGAAGAGCCAGCCCTCGATCAGAAGAAGGTGAAGTCGGTGGTAGGGCACAGAGTAGGCAGGCAAAGGGAAGCTGTCACACAGCATTTAGGGATAACTGTGCCTTAGTGATCAGGCTCTTTTCTGAACCTCAGGATCAAAGACAACACGAACCCAGGATAGCACTGCCTGCCCACTTCGTTTGCAGGGCCTGACACTGACCCCCTTCCAAAGATGCTTTTCAAGGCACTGCCCGCTGTAGACTTCAAATCGAATAACACCCCCATGGAACCCTGTGGTATCGGAGCTTTGCAAATAAGTTACTCTCGGCTTCCCTGAGAAAAACTTAAGCCTGTCCAAAGATCAAGCAATTGAATGGTGAGGTGATAAATAACCTTTGCCTCTCCATTTTTCCATGCCCAATCTTATGCCTGTCATTTTCCCCCTTCTCTAGTCTCAAAATGCACTCTTTTGAACACACCCTGTGTTTATCACCTGTCTCCATATATTTTTAGTTAATGTTTCATGAGAATATCTATTGGTGGATTTCGTGGTTCCCACTGCAGCTTTATCCTCACACTTGAGCCCATAGGTAAAGAGAAACATAAGAGATGAGAGATGTGCCTGGCACAGGAGAGCAAGGGAACATTTAAAACCCATGGGTCGTTTTTCAAGCTCTGTCAGTGTTTACTACAAGCCTAAGTTCTGACAACAAATAGCATTGGACCTCTTTTATTTTTTATGTTTTTAAAAGATTTTATTTTTAAGCAATCGCTACACCCAACGGGGGCTGTAGACAACTACAACCCCGAGATGAAAAGTTGCTTGCTCTACCAACTGAGCCAGCCAGGTGCCCCAGCACTGGGCCTCTTTTAATCAGAGGTCCTCCCTTGAAACTAAAGATGTGTAGCTTGAAAGACTGTTAACTAAAACTGTCCCAAATGTTTCTCTTAGACTTAATATCATACACACATACACACACACACACACACACACACACACACACACACACCCCATATATACAAAATATGCCATGTGTTATACATAACATATATCTGTCCTATAATATACAGTTATTAAAATTATAGTTATACATTATATAGTTATTAAAACCATTTCTTCAATATAGACTCAAGAAATACAACAACTGCCATGTTGAGTTTAGCTCACAAGTGGTAATTCGAGAGAACAGACGACTTAAGATGCTATTTCCACACTTGGAGAGATGTGAATTTGGCCTCTGATAATGGCATTGTGGTTGTATAGAAGAATGTCCTTGTCCTTAGGACATAAGATGCTAAGGTATTAAGGGGGAAAATCAGTTGGCAACTGATTCATAAATGAATCTGGGCCAAAGGTAGGTTTGTATTCACCCACTATTGCAACTTTTCTGTAGATTGGAAAAATTTTTTAAAGGTTTTGGAAGAAAAAGGTATTTTTTGCTACAGTTGTTCAACAAAAGCTAACTTCCTCCCAAGTAAAACAGAGCATATGTATAAAAACACCAGAAATTCTCTAAAATCTTGATTAAAATGCATTGCCAAAATCAGAATCTTTTTGCATAAAATCTTAAGCTAAACCCAAAATGCTTATCTTTACTCCAAGAAGTGAGTTCCTATATATTCAACATTGGTGAATAGCAAAGTCAAAGAATCTGTAATAAAAGCAAGAATAACATATACAAGGACAGTGAAGGCACACGGAATGATAAATGCTCAGGATGGGTGGGAAGTTTTTAAGAAACTATAAGATTTCACATTTGTTCTCCAAGGTAAATAAGACCCTAGAAGTTTAGAACTAAAAAGTGTCAGAGAAAAATACAGTTCAATAGTACAACGCTCAATTTATACACGATATAATGAAGGGTCAGAAAAAATTATACAAGTGTGGAAGCGTGCAAGTATTTAAAAGCTGATAAGATCTCTTAAAGTCAATCTGGAAACCTTTATTGTGAGTTACATCAGTATCAGATTAATGTCCTCTGGAAATGTCCTTGTTCTTTCATGGAACTCTTTCCAATAGAAATAAATTTAGTCTCCAACTTTAAATCCTGGCAGTTCCATAAGTTTGAAGTATTTCCAACAGAATAAAAGTAAGTCAAGTGTTTTTGCAAGTTTTTAGAATGATTAACAAAATATATTTGGGGGGCGCCTGGGTGGCTCAGTCTTTAAGCGTCTGCCTTCGGCTCAGGTCATGATCCCAGGGTCCTGGGATCGAGCCCCACATCGGGCTCCCTGCTCAGCGGGGGGGGCCTGCTTCTCCCTCTCCCACTCCCCCTGCTTGTGTTCCCTCTCTCGCTGTGTCTCTCTCTGTCAAATAAATAAAATCTTAAATATATATATATGGGGGGATGTTGTACACCTGAAAATAGAAAATTGTGTGTCAACTATACTTCAATAAAAAAAATTTATATATACATATATGTGGTAAGGAAAGGGGTAATGAGAAATAAAAAAGCAGATATGGGAGCAACAAATAATGAAAAAGTTGAAAAATTACCACGCTAGTTGGTAATCTTGCTTTGCTAAATAAAATCACAAATTATTATGTATCTTCTCCCCACTCCTTAAGCCTACTTCTCAATGATACTTCTGTTCATTCACTCATTCAATTATTCAAATATTTAAGCACCTAATCTGTACAAAACATCAGAGGGACTTCAACGGCCATATTGCAATTTCTTAAACTCTACAGGATTGACCATCCATTATAGCATTCTTTTTTTTTCTGGATGTGAAGAAAGTTATTGTTTCAAGCCTAAATATGCAATTAAACTGAAAAATATCCAACCCTCCATAGTTAAGCTTTCTGAAAATGTGAGCAGTGAGCAAATATCGTAATGCCACATTGGAGGGAAAATACAATGTAAGGGGGAAAAAAAAATCCAAGTTTACTCTTGGGACTCTGAACCATTAAGCAACTGTTGAGGTGGCCGTTTATTGGCTCTTGCCCTTAGTTATGAGGTTCATGCAGTCTTAAGCTTGGGTTTCAAAAACCATTAATAATTACCCTTAAATGGCAAACAAAAGGAAAATGTTATAATCAGGGTGGTGTGTCTGTGAAGACTATAAAAGTCATGATCCTGCTCAACTCTTCACACTCCTACTTCTTGATTTCCTCTAGCTGTCTTGCTGCTGGGCAACCAGGTAAGTGTGATTTTAGTACAACCTGGTGCTTCTTCTGCTTCCTTCCAGAACGGTATGAAAGATAGTGGTCAGGAGAAAAAGTGGATTGGTGCCATCTAAATATATTTCCAGTAATTTAGAAGCTAGAAGCTGTAGTCAGCTTTCTTGGAGACCACAGCCTACAGAGCACAGACCAGGTGCATAAAAAGTGGAGAATGTCATGATTACTAAAAAAAGGGGTTTGGCTCCAGGGACCATCTCCTCACAGATGGACTCTGAGAACAGACATTTAACATACTAAGATGATTATTTTTACTACACCAAGGAAAGAGCCCAAAGGCACTGAACTGCTGGCAAAACCATCAATATAAAACTCCGCTTCAGCTTTTTGGTGAGTTCATTTCTTTCCCAATTGACAGGCCACCACGATGAGCATAAAAAAGTCTCCTGAAGAACTGAAGAGCATTTTTGAAAAATACGCAGCCAAAGAAGGTGATCCAGACCAGCTGTCGAAGGAGGAGCTGAAGCTATTGATTCAGATGGAATTCCCCAGTTTACTGAAAGTGAGTGCACCACCGCAGAGCCCATAAACGGGGCCTCTGAGGGTGAGGAGGGAGGGGTGGGAAGAGGAGAGGATGCAGGGGAGGCGGAAGAATGCAGTACCGATCGGGGCTCCTTCTGGGGCAGAGCACACAGCAGCCAAGGCGAGGGCATTCCTTGACTAAGGGCTCTTGAACGTGTGTTTTCTTCCCTGGTGGCAGGCCACATCTCAGATGGCAAGCACCTAGAAAGCAGGGGCCAAGCCTTCTATGCCCCACAGCCTGGGCACAGAACTCTCCATGACCAGCCAGAGTAAAAGGAAGCAATGATTGCCCTTTTAATGAAGCTAGGTCTAGAAGACCCATAGGTCACCAAGCCAACACGCTAAGGCCTTCAGCCTGGATTCAGCATCTCCGGGCCAGGCTCTTAGGAAAACAAAGAGGTGTGCAAAATAATATTAGCTGACCTTGGACGTGCTTCATCGTTATAGGTAGGATCTGTCAAGAAGACCAAGTCAAGAAGACTTACTAGGCAATCTGCAGAGAAAACCCACTTTGCGCTGACAAATTGCCATCTGGTGACATCCATTTATATTTCAAAAGCATTTAAATTTGTGTTAAGCACCTAAATCTGTGTTAATGAGGCAGCCAGGCATTTCTAAACAACTTCCAGGAAGGGATTAAATCTCTAGCCAGATAGTTTCTCTTCAAAACTATCCCAGAGTTGTCTAAATCAAAGTGCATCTTGAGGGCGCCTGGGTGGCTCAGTCGTTAAGCGTCTGCCTTCAGCTCAGGTCATGATCCCAGGGTCCTGGGATCGAGCCCTGCATCAGGCTCCCTGCTTGGTGGGCGGGGAGCCTGCTTCTCCCTCTCCCGCTCCCCCTGCTTGTGCCCTGCTCTCGCTATCTCTCTCTCTGTCAAATAAATAAATAAAATCTTAAAAAAAAAAACCAACAAAGTGCATCTTGAGGCAATCATGGGAAAGAGAGGCGGGGTGATCTCCTTGCTCCAATACATTTTCTCTACTTCACAACTAAAAAAGCCATTTTCAAAATGGAAGTGACTGTGCAACCCTTTCATCCAACTTGGTCACTATTTAGCTGTAACTTCAGAAGAAAGCATTGGCTTCCCAGGTTTTAACCAGAAATGTCCCTTCTGCCAGTATGACACATGAGGAGGTTTCTGGTTATAGCTGTTGAGGTTTCTGGTTTTAGTACTAAAAAGAAGAAGTGGCCGAATTCAATGATATAATCCAATCTCTCCTCATTTGCTTACAGTTAAAATATAAAATAACTTTTAAAAACAGTTAAAGGCGCTAGCAGAAAAGGAGACTTAAAAAAAAAAAAAAAACAACCTAGGGGCGCCTGGGTGGCTCAGTTCCCTCTCTCACTGTGTCTCTCTGTCAAATAAATAAATAAAATCTTTAAAAAAAAAAAACACCTTTCCTGATTTTTATTTTATTTACTTACTTTTAAGTAAGCCCTAAGCCCAACGTGGGACTTGAACTCACGACCCTGAGATCAAGAGTCATGTGCTCTACCAAATGAGCCAGCCAGGCGCCCCAGAAAAAGAGACTTTTTTAATTAAAAATTAAGACAAAGTTTTCTGAGAAAGATTAAATTCTAAAAAACACTCTGAGATTTTTTCAAAAGGAAGAAAAATAATAATAGGAAGGAATAATCATAATAAAAGAAAGAAAAATAATAATCTGACAGGAAAGCCTAGGCAGTCTACTCAAACAAGTTGTTTTAAAAGGTAAGACTGGGGAATTTTTCTATATTTTCCTATGGTTTAGGTATTTCCTACAAAAAGCAGGTATGATGACTTACAATTTGAATAAAGGTAAGAATACTGATGGTAAGTTTTGAAAAATCTACTTACCATATCACGTACTGGATTATATTTTCTTAAGGATTACTAAGGTTTTCCATCATCGCCTTGTATGGCTGAGAATCTCATAAACGCTTCAGGAAAAGTGTTTGATATTTATACAACAAACGCTGAGTAACTAACTTAGTTTTGTCTTCTGATCACAGCAACGTATCAAATGTCTTTAGAGGAATCTTAAGGGTTAAAACATATCTTGATGTGGAGATCAGTTGTACAACAATGTCAACATACTTAACAGTACTGAACTCTACACTTAAAAATAGTTAAGATGGTAAATGTTACCACAATTTTTTTTAAGTATTGACGCTGACTTATAAACTAAACCATTATTTCAGTGAGTTTCCTAGGTACTATTTTGCCACAGATAAACTCCTACCTGAAAGGCAGAGCTGTAACGGCTTTAAGATTTGAGTCTTAGGCCAGAGGCAAAACTTAAGTCTGCTTAAGACACTTTAGGAGTAGTAACAGTCAAAAGGGAGTCAAGCCTAACATGATCTCTTGCAACATCTCTTGGTTCTCCAAGTGTGATGGGTCCTGGCCCAGCAGCATCAACATCACCTGGGAACCTGTTGGGAACCTGTTGGAAATACAGATTCTCAGGCCCTGCCCCAGGCCTAGTGACTCAAAAATTCTGGGAGTGGGACCTGTCACTCTGTATCTCCTAAGGTCAGCAAGCCCATCTGGTGACCGTGCTGTACGCCAAAGTGTGAGAACCACTGATCCTGTCACCCTGCAGGGTGTAGAGGGGGGCTGCAACCCAGGGGTTTGGGAAAAACTGGTGTGGATCCTAGTTAAGGGCTTGAGCTCTAGAGTCAATGTTTGAACCTCGAACCCTTTGTATACCAGCTGTGGGCCCTGGAGCCAGTTAGCAGCTGTCCCGGAGCACAGTTCCCTCCTCTGTGAAGTGGATCTCCCCCCCACAGGGTAGGTGGGGGCAGTGCGCAGGCTACGGAGAGCCCATGGCACCGTGCTGCCTTGGGTTACATAGAACCAGCTCCCAGGAAAACCTTGGGGCAAGCATTGTCAACTGGTGAGCCATGGGCTCCTCGGCAGTCCAGTGAAGCCCCAAGATTCCTTCTCCGTTTTTGGAGACATAAAGAAAAATACTGGGGCGCCTGGGTGGCTCAGTCGGTTAATCGGCTGCCTTCGGCTCAGGTCATGATCCCAGGGTCCTGGGATCAAGCCCCACATCAGGCTCCATGTTCAGTGGGAAGCCTGCTTCTCCCCTGCCTGCCATTCCCCCTGCTTGCGCTTGTTCTCTGTCTCTCGCTCTCTCTGTCAAATAAAAAAATAAAATATTTAAAAAAAAAAAAAAAGAAAAGAAAAATACTTAAGGTTACACAGAAAACCAATTACAGTTGACCCTTACATAACATGGGTTTGAACTGCATGGGTCCTCTTATATGCGGATTTTTTACAGTACGATGAATGTATTTTTTCTTCCTTATGATTTCCATAATAACACTTTTCTCTAGCTTGATTGATTGTAAGATACAGCATCTAATACATAAAACATACAGAATCTGTGTTAATCAACTGTATGTGTCATCAGGAAGGCTTCCAGCCAACAGTAGGCTCTTAGTCATTACATTTGGGGGGAGGCAAAAGTTGTCCCCATATTTTCGACTCTGTGGGGGGTGGGTGCCTGTAACCCCTGCACTGTTCAAGGGTCAACTGTATATTAAAATACACATTAGCAGTATTAAAATGATAAATGTGTGGGGCGCCCGGGTGGCTCAGTTGGTTGAGCATCTAACTCTTGATTTTGGCTCAGGTCATGATCTCAGGGTCCTGGGATCCAGCCCCCTCTAGGACTCCGTGCTCAGCGGGGAGTCTGCTTCAGATTCTCTCTCTCCCTCAGCCTCTGCCCCTGTCCCTGCTTGCCCATGCACACACTCTCTCTCTTTCTCTCTTGAAATAAATGAAATCTTTTTTTAAAAAAAAGATAAATGCATGATACAGAAAAAACCAGGTAGCCAGTTTGGTGACATGGAGCTAAAGTTGGGCTTTCCACCCTCAACCATCAGTGGCATGTAACTGAAACCTCAGCTGCCTTGTTGGAACACAGACCCAGCGTCTCTACTTTCAGAAAATGGGTAGCGGTAACTGATTCATTTTTCTCTCCTCTCCCCTTTCCCATCCTTCTCATCTAAAACCAGGGTCCCAGCACCCTAGATGAACTCTTTCAAGAACTGGACAAGAATGGAGACGGAGAAGTTAGTTTTGAAGAATTCCAGGTGTTAGTGAAGAAGATATCCCAGTGAAGGAAAAAAACCAAAACAACATATCATTATTCCAAGCACCAAAAGAAGAGCGCCTGGGATGTGGCCCCCATTCTATATGCAATTGCTAATGTCTCTGTTTAATTCTTGGCAATTATAATGATCTGGCAGTGAGGTCCAATCACTGTTAATAAAGGAATTCTTAGACATGTCTCTCCTTGTCAAGTCTGACCCCCATGGCTTAATAGACTTGAAAGTAACCTTGGTTAATGCATTTAATTTTATACCCTTTTTTTTTTTTTAAGAAAGGCTGAGAATAGTTCCATGATCTTCACCAAGACTGCAAAGATAGTGTCAGAGGCTTAGAAAGAATTCTGACTTGCCCAACCAACGTCCTTACTCCGGTCTTCCATCAAAATAGCCCTGTTCCTGCTGCCCCTCCCCAGCCACTCAGTGCTCACGTCATTTCCAATTTCAACACTAGTCAACAGCTAGTGAGGAGCGGACTTCAAAGCACAGATACTTGTCTTTAAAGTCACCTCCAGCACTCACTGTGTTTTTTGAATCAATGACCCTCTCAGGAGGTAAAAGCATTATGGGACCAAGAGTCAGTTCTCTCCATCACTGAGGGGGTGGCCTTGGTTCTGGCAAGTAATATTTAAAAGAAAAGGGACAGGAAGACATAGAGCCCTCCCAGCTCTGGCATCTAGGGCTGCTGGGACTCTCAGGATCTGAGAAACAGCTAGCCCTCAAGTTCCACTTACTGAGTCCAGCTTGGGGGAAGGAGGGAGGGGGAGTGTTGGAGAGGAATTTAACCAAAGAAAAGAAAAATTACTTCGAACCCCACCACCAAGAAACAAAGGAAATTTTTATACACAGTGAGGAAATGTTTAAATGCAATCTGTATCATTCTAATTCGATACAAGAGCATTCTTATTGAGTCAAAAGCCTTAAACATTTCTAATGACTAGTTCTACTCCACTGCACGGATACCCCATAATAGTCTTAACTATTTGCCCATTGTGAGACATTTCGATTGTTGCCAGTTCTGATTCTTCTAAATAATGCTATAATGAGTACCTGTTCATATCTCCGTCAACATACCACATTTCCTTAGGAGAATTTCTGAGAAGTAAATGTCTGGGTCAGAGGGTATGAGTATTTTTATGGGGTTTGTGAAAGAGACCACCTAACTGATTCTCCGAAAGATTGTATTGATTCAAAAATCTACAAACAGGCAGGAGAACACCAGCTGCACTCTCTAGACAGCATTAGTTGGTCTCATTTTAACAACTTTATTAGTCAAAACAGTGCACATCTTTTATTCATTTCTAGTCTTAATAGGAATCCCCCACTATTTCCCCATTGAGTTTACTGTCTGATATTGGTTTATAAAAGGTAATTTTTCTCTTGTTTAAGAAGTCCCCTTCAGGAGCGCCTGGGTGGCTCAGTTGGTTAAGCGTCTGCCTTCGGCTCGGGTCATGATCCCAGGGTCCTGGGATCGAGCCCCACATCGGACTCCCTGCTCCACAGGGAGCCTGCTTCTCCCTCTGCCTCTGCCTCTTTGTCTCTCATGAATAAATAAATAAAATCTTTTAAAAAAAATAATTGGAAGAAGAACTCCCCTTCTCCAGGCACCTGGGTGGCTCAGTCGGTTAAGCATCCAAATCCAACTCTTGTTTTCGGCTCAGGTCATGACCTCAGGGTCATGAGACCGAGCCCCACATAGAGCTCTGTGCTCAGTACGGAGTCCACATGTCCCTCTCCCTCCGCCCCTCCTCCCACTCATGCTCTCTCTTTCTCTCTCAAATACATAAATAAAATAAAATCTTAAAAAAAAAAAAAAGAACTCCCCTTCTCTTCGTAGCTTGTTATAAGATTGTGAGCAGGAGGGTTTAGGTTCTGTAGATTGCCTACTGAGCATCTATGGTGATATGGGGGTTCTTTCTTTTGTCTGATCAATATAATGCATCAATTGATTCAATCCCCAGGACAAACACGTTGTCCAGTCATGATCGATTATTCCTTAATGCTGTTAAATTAGGCATTCTAATATTTTATTTAAGATTTTTACATCTTTGGAGTGCCTAGGCGGCTCAGTTGGTTAAGCATCTGCCTTTGACTCAGGTCATGATCCCAGGCTCCTGGGATCAAGCCCCACATTGGGCTCCCTGCTCAGTGGGGAGCCTGCTTCTCCCTCTCCCTCTGCTCCTCCCCTTGCTTGTGCTCCCTCTTCCTCTCTGTCAAATAAATAAATCAAATCTTTTTAAATTTAAGATTTTTACATCTTTATTAATAACCAATATTAGTCTATAGTTTTAGGTTTTATTTTTTGTTTGCGGGTGTTTGCTGAGTTCTAATATCTAGGTCATGCTAGCTTCCCATTTTAGCCTATGTTCTGGCTCTCAATTGGCCCCTCGCAGTATAAATATACATTATCTCTTTCAACTCCACCATGTATAAAGCAACTACTATGGGCAAGGCTTTACACAAGATGCCATAAGAGAGGGCGCCTGGGTGGCTCAGATGGTTAAGCGTCTGCCTTTAGCTCAGGTCATGATCCCAGGGTCCTGGGATCGAGGCCCACATCGGGCTCCTGGCTTGGCAGGGAGCCTGCCTCTCCCCCTGCTCATGCTCTCTCTTTCTCTCTCTCTCTCTCTCTCTCTCTCTCTCTCTCTCTCTCTGTGTGTGTCTCAAATGAATAAATAAAATCTTAAAAAAAAAAAGAAAAGATGCCACAAGAAATAGAAATTTCTAGACCTCTGAGATCCTAAGTCAGCAAGTCTGGGATCAGGTCAGGGAAAGGCTTAATCGCAAAGGTAGTATTTCCAACTGGGATTTGTAGGAAGAGACTTCAGGGGAACCTGCCGGGAAGCGGCAGCACTGGGCTATCTAAAAGGGAGATAACACGGGATGTCTGGCTGGCTCAGTCAGAAGAGCATGCAATTCTTGATCTCGGGGTTGTGAGTTTAAGCCCCACGTTGGGTGTAGAGATCACCTAAATAAATAAATATTTTTTAAAAAGATAGAGAAAACACCCCAAGTAAACACATGTGTAAGTACAAGGCAGTTCAGAAACACACATACTACATGTTGGGTGGAAAGGCAGCTACAGGGAATAAAGAGGGCACGCTGGCTTCAGATCATAAAAGTCCTTGGTTGCCATGATAAGCCAAGGTCAGAAAGGGAGTAGAGGGCCGCCTGGGTGGCTCAGTTGTTAAGCGTCTGCCTTTGGCTCAGGTCATGATCCCAGGGTCCTGGGATCGAGCCCTGCATCGGGCTCCCTGCACCCCGGGAAGCCTGCTTCTCCCTCTCCCACTCCCCCTGCTTCTCCCTCTCCCACTCCCCCTGCTTCTCCCTCTCCCACTCCCCCCTGCTTGTGTTCCCTCTCTCGCCGTGTCTCTCTCTGTCAAATAAATAAATAAAATCTTAAAAAAAAAAAAAAGAAAGAAAGGGAGTAGAAAGGTGTAGGAGTCATAAGGTGATGTGAATGTGTTGCGGGAAGATGAAGTGGCACCAATAAAGAGGTTGCAAGGGGTGGGGACTGGTCACAGAGTGGAGGCTGGGGCTAGGCAGGAGGCCTCCACTGCAAGCGGGGCAAACTGGGAAGGCCTCAAAGGAATGGTGGCAATGCACAGGAAACCCATGGGAGAGATACCTTCTCCACCTGGCTAAGATTTACTGACTTGGACAAATTACCATTTGAGGACCTTCAAGAAGGGTGAAAACGTATGGAGTGTCGTATGTAGTAGGGGTGTATGTACATGTCTACTTCGTTGGCTTTCTTGGCCTAGCTTCCAATGTTGATCTCATCTCCCACATCCAACAGGATTCGCCTGAATTTCCTCTAGAATCAACAGTACCAGCACTTTGTCAACCACAAAACTTCAATCCTCACTACACTGCAGGCTCCGCCAGGGCAAGGACCCTGGGATCATGACCCGAGCCGAAGGCAGATGCTTAACGACTGAGCCACCCAGGCGCCCCTCTACTCCCTTTCTGACCTTGGCTTATCATGGCAACCAAGGACTTTTATGATCTGAAGCCAGTGTGCCCTCTTTATTCCCTGTAGCTGGCTTTCCACCCAAAATGTAGTATGTGTGTTTCTGAAAGATCTCTGGTCTTTCACTGATGTACCCCCAAGTCTAGCTCAGAGCCTGGCACATGAGACAGGTTCAAGTGCTATTTGCTGTATGAATGATTCTTGACTATCCAGTCAGTGAATCATTCCATAAAGCTGCTCTGCCAGCCAGATCTTTCTACTCTAACTCCTGCTCCAACCCAGCTCCTTAGATCGCAGACTGAGGCTGCCTTAAGACTCAACCGAGTGCTGTGCCCGGAGTCTTCTCTCCCCTCTCAGCTCTCTTGATCCCATGCCAGCTGAATCTTCCTAAAGCACTCATTCTATTGCAAAGTCTTTGGCAATGAGTACGGTATTTGCATAATATGTCACAGTTGACAGGTATTATCTTATTGGTTCCCTAGGGCCTTCAGGATTAATTTTGACACTGATACTCAAGGACCCCCCACAAATCCGTACCAATCTCCCTTATTTCCCTCCACTTCTCTACAGGAGCCGCATGCTTCAGCCAAGCCACTGGGTATTTTATGAGCAAATCTTGGACATTCCGATCTAGCCGATGCCTCCCCTCCTCTCTATGAAGTCTCCCAGGCTTTGACAACCTTCTCTTCTTACTCTAACCCACAGTATTTTTTCCAGATTCTGGATTCTTAAGTATCTAAGGTCTACCTGCACTGGGCAATACTGTGGCCATTAGATCAGGTGGTCATGGACATTTAAATCAATTAAAATTAAATAACATTTAACGTTCAGTTTCTTGGCCACACTAGCAACATTTCAAGCGTTCCACAGCCCCACGTGGCTAGTGGCTATCATATTGGATGGCACAAATACAGAGCATTCTATCACAGCAGGAAGTCCTAGTTGACAACCCTGCTAGCATTAATGTGGGCACAACGCACGTACTGCCTGTATATTTGGTTATATGTTTCACCAGTGTATGTCTCAAATCCCCAACTAAACTGCAAGCAGGGTTGTCATAGCAGTTCATTTGTAATACACTCTATTTGGAACTGCACTTAAGGAGACAAGCTCTAAATGTAGAGTGACTTTTTTCTTTTTAATAATCTCTTTCCACTAGCATCCAGTTATTTCTACTGCAGAAAAATCTTTCAAGTGGTTGAAATACCTATTCCTAAGGCATTTCCCTTTGAGCTCAAGGTACAAAAGCCTTCAAATACATTAGCTTTGAAGTACTCATTTAGTCATTTATTGTTAAAATTATAGACTACCCTTGTGATTCACTAATGGAGGCTCATTCCAAGCATGGCGCGCCGTCTCCTTCCAAAAAGTAGGCCGGCATAAGGCGGAGGTTTGGGTGGAGAACATGCCCTAGCCATTAGACAGCAGCCATCATGCCTGAAGAATTGTTCTTTCTCCAGATAGAAAGCAGTTTCTATGGCCAACAGCCTAATATCAACTCTGAACCTACTGCCCCCACGGAGACAGGACTAAATGACTATTAGGCTCCCAAACTGGTCCATAAAAGGCTATTTTAGCCTTAGCTGTCTTCTTGGCAGCTGCTTTGATGGGAAGAAAAGTTCTTTAGCCCAAACGAAGCTCCAAAGGACTTCTATAAGACCATTTTGTTAGCTGGGAGATGCTCACTCAATGTCCTAAATGCAAAGCAGTCTTCAAAGTAATAAAAAGTCACCTGAAAGGTTATGCTGAATGGCTGTCCGGGTTTGTTTTAATGCCTCTTAATTTGCCTTCCATATAAAGTTGTTGAAAAATAACATGGGAGAAAAAATATTTCAAACAGCTTCATCTAGAGGTAGGAAAATGTCATGCATTAATTATGCTTAATGTATAACAGAAATTACCCTTCACCTGAATCGACTTTTAATTAGATGTAACTATGCCACAAATCCACTGTGTCAAATGTGAAATTAATTTTGACTTTGAAAATCCCTGGATCAAAAAGGGATAAAAGAAGTCATATCTATGATAACTAAAATTGAAATAGTATCAAATACCACAATCTCAAATGTCCATTTGCATTTGCTTAAAATGCTTCAAATTCCTCACTTTTCCTTACCAATGCGTTTACCCAAGTATACATGTGTGTACTGATGTATATGAAGGTGGAAGACAGATTTTGTTTTCCAAGTGTTGTGTCTTATGGAAATCCAGGGTTTTTTTAGTTACTATTCTCAATAAACAGAAAAGAAATGCTAAAAATTAAGCATATCCACATATCTAAATATTGGATTGAGATCATTCTTCCTATATATGTCTCAAAACCCAAAAATATTCTAAATAGAAAGTACACAATGCCATGAACTATCCTCCACATGAACTGGAAAGATCTGAAAATCAAGGTCAAGGGTGTCAGCAGCAGCCACGTGATTGATAAAGAGTCAGAATGCAAGTCACCCACAGCTGTGCTCCTGGTAAGCCTTGTCCAGAAAGCAGGTAAGCCTACTTTAACACAAGCCAAAAAATCAGACTCGCTATAGAGCCCTAAATATTCAGCAAATTCCCAGAGCCTTCTATTTCGCCTTGTGGATTAAGCAGAGAAATGACACAATAAAATAAATTCTATTCACTCTCTCCTGGTAGTCCCAGAGTCTACTACCTTCACTCTTAGAGAAAAATCTATTTCTCGGCCGCTCCGGCCGGTGGTTTGCCCCAGCGCCGCAGTGCGATCGGCCAACTGCCTCTACGAGCGCCCAGCCGAACGCCTCGGGAAGCCGGCGGGCGGCGGCCCTCGCCGGGGACCCTTCAGCGGGCCCAGGGGGACAAAGTGGCTCTAAATGTAGCACAGGCACATTGAAGCAAGTTAAAGGATTTAATATGAAGCACAGAAGCAGATAGATAGTGCCAAATAGCAAGCTGTAGTTGGTACACATTTAGTGAGTGGGGCAGCATTTCCTTCTCCCACTGCTGCTGAGATGGCGGAGATTAGTCGAATTCAGTATGAAATGGAATACACCGAAGGTATTAGTCAGCAAATGAGGGTCCCGGAGAAATTAAAGGTAGCACCACCAAATGCTGACCTGGAACAAGGATTCCAAGAAGGAGTTCCAAACGCTAGTGTCATTATGCAGGTTCCAGAGAGGATTGTTGTAGTGGGAGATAGTGAAGACATTCCATTTTCAAGACCAGCAGATCTTGACCTTATTCAGTCAACTCCCTTTAAACCTCTGGCACTAAAAACACCACCTCGTGTACTTACATTAAGTGAAAGACCACTAGATTTTCTGGATTTAGAAAGACCTCCTCCAACCCCTCAAAATGAAGAAATCCGTGCAGTTGGCAGGCTAAAAAGAGCGCGCTCTATGAGTGAAAATGCTGTTCGCCAAAACGGACAGCTGGTCAGAGCTGACTCCATGCATGGCATGTCACATATAGATACAACAACTGAAGGAACTTCAGACGACATGACTGTTGTAGATGCAGCTTCGTTAAGACGGCAGATAATCAAACTAAATAGACGTCTACAGCTTCTAGAAGAGGAGAACAAAGAGCGTGCTAAAAGAGAAATGGTCATGTATTCGATTACTGCAGCGTTCTGGCTGCTTAACAGCTGGCTCTGGTTTCGCCGCTAGAGGTAACCTCAGCTCTCAAAAATATTGTCTCAACAGCTGCAAGTATAAAGAATTTGCAAACTTGTTTCTGTCTTTGCATTGTATGCCGTTTTATAGGCCATGCCCTGAACATGTATTTCTTCCAGAAAGGAGGGCGGAAGGACTGATATTTGCAGAAGTCAAGGTATATTTCTCTCACTCAGCTGTAGTCACTTTTAAGCAGATCTGCAGTAACAAACACCTTAAAATTCTCCCTTTGCATGTTTTGTAAATAGGCTCTAGTTTGTTTTTTGAAAGCAATTTTTGCCTCATCAGCTCACACAATTAATTCTTTGAATGGGAGAGAGAGTGCATAGGAAATGGATTTAGAAAAGTATCTGTAGGGCGCCTGGGTGGCTCAGTTGGTTAAGCGACTGCCTTTGGCTCAGGTCATGATCCCGGAGTCCCGGGATCGAGTCCCGTATCGGGCTCCCTGCTCGGCGGGGAGTCTGCTTCTCCCTCTGACCCTCTTTCCTCTTGTGCTCTCTGTCTCTCATTCTCTCTCTCTCAAATAAATAAATAAAATCTTTAAAAAAAAAAGAAAAGAAAAGTATCTGTAGAAGAAAAATGGTACTTTATTTTGTCCTGTTTCTCAAACACCATTAGATTGAACAGTTTTGTTAATAGACACTTTTGCATCGACGTTTCAACATTAACACTTCTGAAGTCATGGTCTGGTGTCAGATTTGATAAAGTCAAGGCACTTCATGTTTTCCAGTCACCTTCATTACAGTAATTCCTAACATTTCCAGCAGTTTATCTAATATGTGTGTAAAATGTGTGTTCT
The DNA here is from genome assembly GCF_009762305.2 of Zalophus californianus. Taxonomy (NCBI): domain Eukaryota; kingdom Metazoa; phylum Chordata; class Mammalia; order Carnivora; family Otariidae; genus Zalophus; species Zalophus californianus. The sequence goes on along the minus strand of NC_045612.1, from coordinate 116,391,656 downwards.
TATTTTTATTTTAGTTTTGCAGATGGTTTTCTATAAAGTATGTTTTTACTAAGTCCCTGTGTGAATGATTTAAAAAACTACAGAATAAGGTACAAATGTAGTATATTTAATAAACTGTCAACTAAAGAAAAAAAATCTATTTCTCCTTTTGTGTGTATAAGAGATACCTCCTCTTAGAGCTCTCTCCCAGATGCCCTTGTGTCTACTGCTGGAAGAGACATTTACATGGTAAAAGGCAAATCTCCATCTGTAAGGGTTATCTCCCACTCTGTACCAGGAAGAGGATGACTAAATCTCTAGAAACTCACATGAATGTAGAAAGCAAGGATTTAAATCTGCATCACAATCATACCCTTGTTTCCTGTGTTTTTCTAGGTAACCCCCCCAAAACTTGCTCCCCACTCCCAACATCATCTTTTGTCTTTAGCTGGAGAGGTTATTTAACATGATGGTTTGGGCCATTTGGTTTTCCTGGGCTTCTCCCATGTACGCAGGAGGTAAACAGGTTATTAAGCTTTCTTTGTTTTTGTCCTGTTAATCTTTTATGACGGAGGGGTCTCAGCCAAGAACCTAGAAGGGGGGGAGTAAAAATTATTTTTCCTCCTCCACACCTATGAAACAGATTTTAGCAGCAAATATACCCAAAGGAGGGTCCTGGTTTCCAAATCATTTACTTTTTTAGCTGGAAAGGCCAGAATGACCATTACCCACTGTAAGTCATTGTTACTTGCTCAAGTTTAACTGATTTCCCCAGGCTACCTGGTATCGGCTGCCTGATGAGTCTCTTCGCTTAGCCCTTCTCCTTAAGAGGACTTCTCACAATCAGCACAAATGCTGCCTCTTAAGGCTATTTTTCTCCAACAAACTGATCACAGGCCATAAAGATGTTCAGTAGCAATTAGGTTTTATTGTTCCCATCTCACTTATGAGTATAGAAGCTATCAAAATGCAAAATGCACAGATCCTCAGACTTAGTAATTCCCCTTCTAGGAACGCATGCCGTAGAAATGCGCATGCATGGGCCGCAAGGACATATGCACAGGGATACTAATTTGCAACATGATTTAAAGTTGCAAAATAATGGACACATATTCATCAGTGTGAGACTGGTTAAATAAATGATGCATACAGCAGGGAAGCATGTGGGAGTTCCCTGTGCACTGACAGGGAGTGATGCGCACAAAAAGCAAGGGGGCAAAAAAAAAAAAAAAAGCCAGGGGGCACAGTGTCTCAAGCATGCTAGCCAATGTATTTGTTAAAAAGGAAACAGATATCCATATACGTGTGCCCGCGCGCACGCGGGCAAACACACACACACACACACACACACACACACACACACAGTGCAAAGAATAGTCCGCAAAGAATTAACCTTGCCAAAGCTATCTAACAGTGGCACCTACTGGTCAAACCACTTCCTAGCACACACTACCCCCGCCCCCCCAAATCACTTCCTATCCCAAAGTATTATCTTAGGAAAGAAAACCCATGATTTGCCTGCACAGCCATTTCAGCCATTAGTCAAGAAATATGTTTATAATAAAGCTTCATAAGGAACTCTTCACTAGTATTAGGTCTTCTGAGCATAGAACTTAAAAGTACCATCTGGCTGGGAAGTTATGGTTCATTATGGTCTGAATTGCAAGCTATAAAAAGAGTGAGGAATATCTCTATATCCTTCCACGGAGTGATCTCCAGCGTATAATGTTAAGTTAAAAAAGCAAGAAAGAAAAAAGCGTGCAGAGCATGCTACCATTTATCTAAGAAGGAGAGCGGGTTACAAGTAGATATATAGGTTTGCTTATATTTTTTAAATGGAAAGATAACCTGTTAAAAAAAGAAAGAAAGACAACCTATTAAAAAATAGAATTAATGACTACCATAAAGGAAGGGAAGGAACAGGATGGAGGAGAGAAGAACGGAAGTGGGTTTCTTAAAATCAGCGGTTCTCCGGTTTTGCCCGCACCCCCACGGGATGTTTGGCTGGAATTTTTAGTGTCACAACGGGGGGTTGGGAGGAGTGTACTACTGACACCTAGTGGGTAGAGGCCAAGGATGCTCCTGAATATTCTACAGTGCACAGGACAGCACCCCACCACAAAAAATAATCCGGCCCCAGATGCCCATAGTGCAAACTGTATATCTAATGGGGGACTTGTATTTAGAATACATAAAGAACTCTTACAACCTAATAATACAAAGACAAATAACCCAGCTCAAAAACAGGCAAAGGACCTGAATAGACATTTCCCCAAAGATGATATACAAGTGGCCAATAATCACATGAAAAGATGCTCAATATCCTCAGCCATCAGGGAAATGCAAATCAAAGCCACAGAGAGACACAACTTCACACCCACTGGGATGGCTATAAGCAAAAAGTCAAATAATAATGGGGCCTTTGGCTGGCTCAGTCAGTACAGCACACAACTCTGGATCGCAGGGTTGTAAGTTCGAGCTCCATGTTGGGTGTAAAGATTACTTAAAAATAAAATCTTTTTTTTTTTTTTAAAGATTTTATTTATTTATTTCAGAGAGAGAGAGAATGAGAGACAGAGAGCACGAGAGGGAAGAGGGTCGGAGGGAGAAGCAGACTCCCCGCCGAGCAGGGAGCCCGACGCGGGACTCGATCCCGGGACTCCAGGATCACGACCTGAGCCCAAGGCAGTCGCTTAACCAACTGAGCCACCCAGGCGCCCCTTAAAAATAAAATCTTAAAAAAAGAGAGAGAGAGAGAGAGACAAAACAAGTGTTGAGGATGTGAAGAAACTGGGATCCTCACATACTGCTGGTGGGAATATAAGTTGTTGCAGCCGCTGTAGAAAACAGTGGGACGGTTCCTCAGAAGCTTAAACATACAGTCACCGTACGACTTACAATTCCACTCCTAGGTGTATATACCCAAATGAAATAAAGATATGTCCACAGCACAACTTGTATACCAGTGATCATAGCAGCATTATTCATAAGTGTCAAAAAGTAGAAATAACTGAAATGTCCATCAATGGATGAAGGAATTAATAAAATGTGTTGTGTTCCATCTAATGGAATATGATTCAGCAATGAAAAGAAACAAAGTACTTATAGATGCTATAACATAGACAACCTTGACACCATTATACTAAGTGAAAGAAGTCAGTCACAAAAAGCCACGTATTGTATGATTTCATTTACATGAAATGCCCAGAATAGGCAAATCCATAGAGACCCAGAACAGATTAATGGTTACCTAGAGCTGGGGGTGAGAGTAGGTTGGGGGTGTCAGCTAAGGGGTGTGAGGTTTCTTCTGACATAATGAGAATGGTCCGAAATGGATTGTGATGATGGTGGCAGAGATCTGTGAATATGCTAAAAGCCATTGAATTATGGACTTCCAAATGGCTAAATTTTATGGTACGTAAATTATATCTCAATAAAACTGTTTAAAGAAAAGTGATCACGGGGCGGGGGGGGGGGGTACCTGGGTGACTCAGTCAGTTGAACGTCTGCCCTCAGCTCAGGTCATGATCCCAAGGTCCTGGATCAAGCCCCGCATTGGGCTCCCTGCTCAGCGCGGAGTCTGCTTCTCCCTCTCCCTCTGCCCCAGCTCATGCTCTCTCTCTCTCAAATAAATAAAATCTTTAAAAAAAAAAAAAAAAAAGTGATCACACGGCACCTAGCTGGTTCAGTAAGAAGAACATGCGACTGTTGATCTCGGGGTTGTGAGTTCGAGCCCCACACTGGGTGTTGACATTACAAAAAAAATAATAATAAATAAACTTAAGAAAAAAAAACGATCACAAGGGAGAGGTATGCACTCTGACAGAGGTGGGCACGAGGCACAGAAGGCAGAAGCAAGGAAAGACCGGAGATCAAGACAGCCTTCCCAGGATGAATAGGAAGTTGTCAGTCATCGGTTTGGTTTACTTTTTTAATTAAATTCTTCACTGGTTTCATTGACATTCCAGGGGAAGGGAGACTGCAGGAAGGGGGACATGTCAGGTATAGGGAATCTCAGGATACATCTAAAAATACCGTTCAGATTGTGCAAATATAAACCCTAAGCATGGGAGGGACAGGGACACCTCAACTTGAATTACAGTAGCCCCCCCTTATCCATGGTTTCATACTGTCGGAGGGTCAGGATAGCCTGATGCCACTACATCACGGTGCCTGTGGCACCCCCCCACTTCACCTCACCACACAGCCCTCATCATCACGAGAAGGGTGAGTGCAGCCCAGTAAGACATTCTGAGAGATAGTGAGAGACCACACTCACATAACTTTTATTATAGAGTATAATTATAATTGCCCTATTTTATTATTACTTATTGTTGTTCATCTCTTGTTGTGCCACATTTATGAATTAAACTCTATCATAGGTATGGACGGGTAGGAAAAAATAGAGTATATATATGGTTGGGTACCACCCACACTTTCGGGCATCCACTGGGGGTCTTGGCACGTCTTCCCCACAGGTAAGGGGACCTACTGTAGCAAAGCCACAGGTGACCGAGCACAGTGGCCTTCAGTCCCAGCCAAGAACCTTGGACTGAATATTTTCTAGGAAAAAGAATCAGTGAAAGATGAGGAGCAGCACAAGAAAGGTCGTCACCTTTGTTTTAGAAAGGCAGATGACCGTCAATGTGAAAACTAGACAGGCAGGAGACGAGTCTGGAGACAGGACAGCCCATTTATTTACGTGAGCGGTTGGTTATAAAGTATTGTCACAGTGCAGTTAATCCTTTCCTAAACATGAGGCTTGAGAACTGCTGCAAAAAGAAATCAGTCCAGGACTGTGTTTCTTCAAGGCACAGCTGACAAGAGGGACTATTGAGAGCAGAGCTGTTTCATATAAAAATAATAGTAGCAGTAGTAATAATAGTAATAAAATCATATCCAATTTAAAATGTCCTGATGTGGTAAGGAAAACATAACAATAATTTCCCCTTATGCGTTTAGGCCAGAGCTAGAAACAAAATGACAATGACCCGGGGCACCTGGGTGGCTCAGTCGTTAAGCGTCTGCCTTTGGCTCAGGTCATGATCCCAGGGTCCTGGGATCGAGCCCCGCATCGGGCTCCCTGCTCAGCACGGAGTCTGCTTCTCCCTCTCCCACTCCCCCTGCTTGTGTTCCCTCTCTTGCTGCGTCTCTCTCTGTCAAATAAATAAATAAATAAAATCTTTAAAAAAAAAAATGACAATGACCCAACCCAGAAAGATAAGCCACTTACCACAGGAACACGGGCATTTGGCTCAAATTCTGTGGAACCGGCACCTGAGGATGAGGAAATGAGGTCAATAATTCACCAGTATTGCTGAAAAATAGTTTAAGTAATAAGAATTTTTTAAATAAAAGGGTATTAGCAAATAGCAGGCCTACCTTTCAAGTTAAGGCAGTTTCTTGCAAACTCTATCACAGCTAGTTGCATCCCAAGGCAAACTCCTGTTTGAAAAAGCATATGTATAAAGCAAATGAACATATTTTGTATGACTTCGTATTTCCTGTTCATTTGTTTACTGCCCATCTCCTTCCTCTAGAATGCAGGCTTGGAGAGAGCAAGACTGCCTGCCGGGTTCACTGCTGTGCCCTCTGCACTCAGAACACCGGTGGCCAGGGGCAGGAGGGGAGATTAGACCACCTGGACTTGAGGAAGAAGGAATTCGAGGTCAGAAAAGGGCAAGAGAAGACAGGGCAAAGGTCCCAAAGGCAAATCTGCCTCCTTCCAAATTTGCCTCTAACTCGAGGCGTATGCGTGGGATGCAGGCCTGACCCAGAGCACGTGATTCCTTCCAAGAACGTCTACCAACACCCCGACTCAAGAGGGAGACTTGAGGGCGCCTGGGTGGCTCAGTTGGTTAAGCGACTGCCTTCGGCTCAGGTCATGGTCCTGGAGTCCCTGGATCGAGTCCCGCATCGGGCTCCCCGCTCAGCGGGGAGTCTGCTTCTCCCTCTGACCCTCCCCCCTCTCATGTGCTCTCTCTCTCTCATTCTCTCTGTCTCAAATAAATAAATAAAATCTTAAAAAAAAAAAAAAAGAGGGAGACTTGATACTCCCTCCTCTCAGACGGCAGCCTGAGGCTAGCCAGCAGGCTGGGATCAAAAGAGTGCGAAGTCTGTGCCAGGCTGCTAGGCGCAGAACAGCCCTCCAACCTCACTGCAGGAGAACGGCAGCAGCTGGGGGAAGTTGGCATCTCCACTGCGGGCTTGAGCATGCTGGCGAGCAGGGAACGGGGGTGCAAGATGGAATGGAACAGAGAACTCAATAAGGAGGAAAACAAACACCTGTGTAGCCCCCAGCTGCTGCCACAGGGATGGGCCCTTTACCCATCTCCACATCCACCCGTTCTCTCCACTCAACAGATGCCAAGGAACATTCCAGATGTTTTTATAGACATAGCTAAGGTATACAAGGGACTCATCAGAAAAGGGCAATCAGTACAGTTGGCACACTAGAGCAAAAGTTGGTGAGCATGAAACAGCTGAGTGCTTTGGGGGAGGAACTTCAGCAAGTTCCAAATGGCTAAGACATAAAGAGATGCTGTGTTAAATAAGAGAAAGCTGAAGAGTTTCAAACTATTCTATATGGCAAAAACTATCTGAAGAACACTAACCACGTTTAGACAAAAACCAAACAAGATTACTTCAGAAGAAAACAGCGGCCCAGAGGAGCTTACATGGGTAAAACAAAGCAACGTATCCAGGTATCTAACTACTCCCCGCTTCTTTTGAAAATGGATCCCAAGTGGAGAGCGTGTAGGAAGCTATTCAGAGGACAGGAGGCAGTGGGGAAAATGAACAATCTGCTGATATTGTAAAAGCCACAGAAGCCAGTCCATTCGGTCATAAACCCACCAGCACAGCGAGAAACACAGCCTCTCCCCCACTTCCCTTCCCACACCACCACCCCTGCCCGAATCCCCAGCTGCAGAGCTGCCTTTCCCCCACTGAGGGGCCGTTTCATCTGGTTCACTGGTCCAGAAGCAATGCTTTAAAGTTTGAACGAAAGGGGCGCCTGAGTGGCTCAGTGCGTTCAGCATCTGCCTTCAGCTCAGGTTATGGTCCCCGGGTCCTGGGATCGAGCCCCACATCAAGCCCCACGTCAGGCTCCCTGTTCAGTGGGGAGTCTGCTTCTCCCCCTGCCCCTCCCCACTGCACTGCTCTCTCACTCATGCTCTCTCTCCCTTGAACAAATAAATAAAATCTTTTATAAATAAATAAATAAATACATACACACATAAATAAATAAAATTTGAACAAAGACATTACAAAAAGACCTGGCTCTACCAAATTTTAGCAGAACTCTTCCTGTGATGTAGGATGGTCTCTTCTAGCTCGAAGTGGTGAAAAGATGTATTCGGGTGAAAATGGGAGAAGGTAAGGGCAGGTGTACACAGTGACTTCTCCCAGCCTCTTGCTACCCAACCAGAACGGTGCTAAGTTCTCCCAGGTCAACAGCCTTTTCTACAAAGGGCCAGACAGTAAAGATTTTAGGCTTTGCAGGCTGTAGGCCTCGAACTCTGCCACTGCACCATAAAAGCAGCCACAGACAATATGTAAACAGATTGGTGTCACTCCAATAAAATCTTATTTACAAAAACAGGACAGAGTTTGCTGGCCCCTGTGGTGGACTATTTGGCACCTGAATATGCAAATCTGAGTTCACACCTTTCATGTTAACAAACCCTATGAAGTGTTACCCCTACTACATATCAACAATCCAATCAACTCATAGTTAGGATGCATAAACATGAGTTTTACCCAGGAAAGGGATCTTCTTTGCCCGTGCCCAAGAAATGGCCTGGAGTTTTCCCAACGTTCCTCGGATTCCGAAGCCTCCCGGCACAAGAACACCACTGCAATCAACACAAGACGAGGGTGAATTTGACATCGTTTTTCTTTTTAAAACTCTTATTTTCAGGGCGCCTGGGTGGTTCAGTTGGTTAGGCGGCTGTCTTCAGCTCAGGCTGTGATTCTGGAGTCCCGGGATCGAGTCCCACGTCGGGCTCCCAGCTCAGCAGGGAGTCTGCTACTCCCTCCGGTCCTCCCCCCCCCATACTCTCTCTCTCTCTCAAATAAATAAAATCTTAAAAAAAAACAACTCTTATTTTCAGCCAGTCAGGCTTACTGACCCCAAGCCCAACACTTGGCATGCTTGCTAGAGAATATGCTTGAGGTCTATTTTCAGAATTGACCACATGATTTCACATCCTGAACTTTCTTCCTGAAATCCTCCCAATGTTATGAAGAAGAGACAATACTTTTTCACAACTGACTTCGATATATATATTTTCTGATAGGTCTTTGTGGTATGTGAGCATAGTGACTGAGAAACTCAATTCGATTACAAATGCCACTGAAGTATCTGAATAAAAAAAGGTTAAGGTTCTTTTAAAAGCACTATTAGAAAAACGTTAAGATCTCTTGCATAATCAGAAAGAGGTAAACTGGTAAAATCAGCCTAAGATTTCAATTGCTAATTAAATAGTGGCACATGAAAGTCTCCTGGCTAGGAGACACTTTAGAGACATTTTAGGCAAACACTCATTGAAAAAGACAAGACTTCAAGAACTAACTGGGAGGGTCATTCTACCCTCACAACATGGTGTTGCCCCCCAAAGTTCTGTTGACTACTTATAAAATAAAACCTAGACTCAAATGATGTAAAAAAGAAAATATAACCAAGAAGGAAGTGTTGCATCCTTGTACTTTAATTGTGCATCTGTAAGATCTATTTCTCTATCTTTCAGCAGAATCAACCCACTTTCTCCCCGTACAGGATCCCCATAGTCCCCTGAAATAAAACCCATTTCCACTGCACATGCCATGAACATGAACGTGGCACGTATCAAAGTAAATGAGGTGAGGACGCAGCATGTCCACCCTTAATGACCATGACTACGGTAGACTACCTTTCAAAAATGCACAAAAATTAGGAATTGGGGTCAATCAAATCGTTATGGGAAAAGCACAATGGCATTCTCCTAATTGCCATGGACAGTCCTCGGCACTCACTCAGCTTTGCACAGCTTCTGCCAAGCTTCATGGAATTTCACAGGGTCCTCAGTTTCGGTGGTCTGCTCCAGATCAATGGAGTCTATGTACTAAAAAAAATATCCAATAGATTAAAAGAACATTTAAGAAAAGTAGATACTCAAAAATACTCGAGGCATCTAACACTCTGACCCAACTATTCAATAACTACTCATTTTGCAAACACTGCACTGGTCACTTAGGATAGAAAAGCACAATCTCGGGCTTGGGGCTCTTATCTTCCAGGAAGACTACAGAACCAAATACACAGGCACACACACCATAGCACGGTAGTGGCTATGATGGGCAAAGAGAATGCTGTGGAAATAAGTAGGAGCCACACTTAATCTAGACCTTGACATGGCAGGAAAGATGGGAAGAAGCACCATCGGGGAAGGTCTCTAGGGAGGTAATGTCCGAGCAGCTCAGCCCTCGAGGATGAGCCTGTGTGTGCATGTTGGGAGGCTGGCGGGAAGGTGTGTGGGAGACACAGGGAGGAGGGGAGCAAAGGAACAGCTTGTATGAAACCTCAGAGGAAAGAGACAAAGGGGTGGTCACTCGGGGGCCCTCAAAGCAGACTCCACCAAAGGAGAGGAGAAGTTTACACTTGAAGCCACTGGAAGGTCTTAAGGAACAGAGAGAACAGAGAAAGATTTTAGAAGGATCACGGTGCTATGAGGTGGAAAATGGAGGGAAGACAGCAAACCAGTCAGGAAGCTGCTGCAGTAAGCCAGGCGAGGTAAACACAGGAGCAAAGTGGTCTAAAAAGAATATGATGAGACCATGTTCAAATAGTACTTCGTGGAAGCAAATGTCAACAAATTCTGTCAACTGAAAAATCATATATGACGACTCCTATGTACATAACAGTTCCTATTGACCTGTATTATTTTAGTGTTTATTTTGTAAAAATTATTATCTGAATACATCTTAACATACAGACTTTTAAGGCTTTATGAAATTGGTAATCTAACAATTTTTCTATTCCTCTTTTCTTTTCTCTACAAGGGGCTGGGGGACTTGGAGGAGCAGGAAGAGCAGGAAGTGAAGTGTTCCTTGGAAAGGCACAAATAAAAAGTGATTACAGGGGCGCCTGGGTGGCTCAGCTGGTTAAGCGTCAGGCTCTTGATTTTGGCTCAGGTCATGATCTCACGGTTGTGAAGTCAAGCCCCGCATTTGGCTCCTTGCTCAGCAGGGAGTCTGCTGGAGATTCCCCCCACCCTGCCCCTTCCCTCGTGCTCTCTAGCTCTCAAAAATAAATCTTTTTTTAAAAAGCGATTAGGACGGGAGGAGGCTAGAAAAGGTGAAAGAAAATTCAGATAGGTCCTAAGTTGGAAGTTACTAAATTTCTTAGATGCATACATGTATCCTTTTGCTCATTATATAAATACTTCAACATTTAAATCAAGATAATAAGGCTGGCTTAAACCATGGCATACCTATATAGAATATCATTAAACATAACATATACACGTATGTCTAGAAAGATACGCATCAAACTGGGAGCGACAGGTATAGCAGAGAAGTAGGATTTCAGGGAGGAGGGATCTTTGGCTTTCTGCATTTTACACGATGCTTTGTGTAAATTTCCTACACTGAGCATGTACTACTTCTATATCTAACAAAGACAAAGAATATACTCAAGCTATATATATAAGGTCCCCCAGACTTCACTCCATACACTTTTTCCCTTTGCTGACTTTGCTTTGTATCCTCTCACTGTATTAAATCTTAGCCACAAGGCAGGCAATATGCTGAGTACTGTGAGTCCTCCTGGTGACATCAATCCTGGCGGAAGTCTTGGGGACCCTTCAACACAACAGGAGATACCACAGTGAGTGACTGAAATATGCGGAAGACCAGCAGGGGCTCACCATCAGATTCAATTTGTGGTTGATGGCCAAGGCTGAATGTTCCAGGGCTTTGAACACAGAGGCGTAGCAGTCCCTGAGCTTGGTGTATTTGCCAACCAAGGCTATGGAGCACGTTTTCTGCAGCCTTTCATACCTGAGATGAAAGACAAGCTTAAGGGTTATATGCATGTAATATAACATCACAAATATAATGAGAGCCACTGTTCTTATCCCAAGGCACTTCTTAAAACCTTAAGGGCAGATGAGCCTCGAACCTGATGTACTTGACTCAAATCCCCACTCCACCCCCAGTGAATGAAAATCTGTGTGTCGACAGATTGCAAAATCATAAGCAACCCCAATGTTGGCTGACATAAGCAGGCACAGACATAAATCCAAGGAAAGTGTATCAGAGAAACAGTTAAAAGCATTAAAAATAAAAAAGGTCTCCCCGTCTCATAAACATGAGCTGTCTTTAAATTCATTTATAAGGTGACACTGTATAAGAAAATGCATTCTGAATGTCAACAGGAAACACTTCAATATTAACTTTGTAAGGTGACATTATATAAGAAAATGCAATCAAACTGTCTACCTTAAAAATGGTTACAGTCCCAGCTGGCCCACAAAGGCAGGTTATTCATGGCATGCCTGAAGAATGGCACTAAGAGAACTACAGAAAATATTACAAGCCATTTGGATCATTTTTATGAGAAAATTCCATTCTACATAAGATGCCCAATCACATTTTACCACTAAAGACACAATGTTTATTGTTGCTTTGTTAGGAAACCTGTACATGAAAATTGTCTGAATTGTCTGGTCTGGTACTAAGTATGTAGAAACGTCATCTTGGAGCTAAAGATGTTTTAGGGCCTGAAAGCAAACCCGTCACCAAACACCTTAGAACAGAAAGGTTACCGTGAGTGGGAACACTCCTCTTTCATACCAGCATCTGCAAAGGGTGCCAGACAAGAATGATTGCACACAGGCTGCGAGGCGAAAAATGCGTAAGAAGCTAAGAAGTTCAAACTGACAGGAAAGGTGACTTTCTACGAAGGTGACTGAAGAACCTCAGAGAAAGCTGCTAAGCCTTTCGATCGCTACTGAATTTTACGTCGCTCAGGAGATTGCATGGCTGCTCATACTTCACCCCATCCCTACACAAAGGACACAGGTGACAAAGCAAGTTGGTATCCAGGCAAGATTCCGATACAACGTCAGAGGGAAATGCTTCCCATGTCAGGTTTGGGCCTGGAGAACTGGTGATCACAACCACATCTGAGCTGACCCCCTGGGCTGAGCCCTTCCCGCCTATTCTCACTCCTCCACTGAAGGAGGGATGTCCACTCTGTTCCCAGGAAGGAAGAAGGACTGGGGTCAACACCACCAGCTCCTCCTACTCACTCAGTCTGATCTATCCAGGGGAGAGGAGGAGTCACTCAGCAGCCGGGGGAGACAGGCCACACATCCCAGGGAAAGGGGCTGCCGTCCAGGAAGGATATGTATCCTGAGTGCACTCCCCTCGTGCTCTTTTTCACCCTCGGGCCTGCAGGCGAGGCTCAGGGGGCCCTGTCCAGACCAGCCGAGCTCTCACCTGCTCTGCACCTAGCCATCAGCTGAGGGGGTCAGCCACTGAGGCTGCTGTGAGCCACTTTGCAGGCCCACCCCACACGCAGGTCCCCAGGGAGGCGAGCCATCTCCACTTTGGCCTGGGGTCCCAGGCAACCTCTGTCATCCCGTTCAACCAGGGACCCCTGGCCTCTGAACAGCACTGGATCTCCATGAGCAAGGCTACCCTGGTTAAGCGTCAGGCTCTTGATTTCGGCTCAGGTCATGATCTCAGGGTTGTGAGATCAAGCCCCACATCTGGCTCCTTGCTCAGCAGGGAGTCTGCTGGAGATTCTCCCTCTCTCTCTCTCTCCCTCTGCTTGCCTTCTTGCATCTCTCTACAGGCTGTACTGAGGGGACAGTACATACTGTCATTACCAATAAACCAACATCACCACGAGGGACCAATGCTCAATATCCCTTTTGCTTGAAGACTGTGGTGAGCTGAATGGTGGCCCCCAAAAACCTATGTCCCCCAGAACCTGTGGATGTGACCATATCTGGAAGAAGGGTCTTTGCAGATACAATTAAGGATCTCGAGATGAGGTCATCCTGTATTAGGATGGGTCCTAAATCCAAAGACAAGCATCCTTATACAAAAAGAGAAGAGGAGGAAAAAAAAGAGAGAGAGAGAAAAGAAGAGAAGAGGAGAGACACAGAGAAGGCCATGCAATGACAGAGGCAGAAACTGAGGATACCAAGGATTGCCGGCAGCCCCGGAAGCTGGAATGGTCTCTCCCTCAGAGACTCTGGAAGAAACCAATCCTGCTGATGCCTTGATTTTGAACTTCTGACCTCCACAACTGGAAGAGAGTACATTTCTGATATTTTCTGCCACTCAGTTTGCAGTCATTTGTTACAGCGGCCAAGGAAACTAACATGAAGACCAAACACTGGGGGCGCCTGGGTGGCTCAGTCGGTTAAGCGTCTGCCTTCCGCTCGGGTCATGATCCTGGGGTCCTGGGACCAAGTCCTGCGTCGGGCTCTCCGCTCAGCAGGGAGTGTGCTTCTCCCTCCCACTCTACCTCTATGCTCTCTCTCTGGCTCGCTCACTCACTCTCTCAAATAAATAAATAAAATCTTAAAAAACAGACAAACACTGGCTTTTAAAAGCACAGCAGCTCAGAGTATAATTTAGAGCTATTTCCAGTAAAAGGAGTTATATATTAAAATTTCTAGTGTTTAAAGAGGATCAGCCCCAAGCTACTCAGAAAGTTCCCCCCAAAGCGACTGATTCCTTAAGCATTCTGGAGGGCAGGGGCTTACTTAACTGTATCATCATGCAAGAAAGTACCTAAGTTCAGAAACTGCACTTTGTTCCTGATTTTACTTGTCCCAGAAATTCTAAGACACTTTTTAAATTTTTAAGTGACAGACTTATAAGTGATCAATCTACTGATCATCTACCAAGGTCAGTGACTTTGTCATCTTCAAACCATTTTAATTATTGTTACCAACCTCAGTAACCAATACTCAGCGCCCAATGTGAGATTAAGGTCTTAAGTGTTTTCTCTCATAATTATCACAATGTGGGTACTAGTATCTCCCTGTTACATATGGATGGGAGAACAAGTCCAGAGAGGTTAAGTAATCCACCCAAACTCACACAACTAGTGAGAGGAGAAGCTGGGATCTCAGTCCAGAGCACCTGATACCAGAGCTTACTTTTTTTTTTAATTGAAATACAAGTGACAAATAACATTGTATTAGTTTCAGGGATACAACATAATGATTCAATGTTTGTATGTATCACGAAACGATCACCACAATAAGATCTACTCCTTAGCAACACCAGAGCCGACATTTGTAACCACTGCCTCTTACCTAAGCTGCGTGAAAAGCCAGGCAGTCAGGACTTTATGGAGTGATGCCTTTCTTTTACTAAATGTAGTAAAAGAAAATAGGTGACAGGAATTTAATTTCCATATGACTTCAAATGAGACAAGCCTCGCTGAAATTAATATCGTGGTCTTAAAGCTAGAACCTGTCTGAGGTTTTAATAACAATGCTGCCAGTTAATAACCGCAGGATGGAGCAATAATGATAGAGCCTGAACCTCTCATTCAAAGGGGATTTTCTTTAGGAAATGTTAGTCGTCGTTTGTTTTTTTTTTTAAGATTTTATTTATTTATTTGACAGAGACACAGCGAGAGAAGGAACACAAGCAGGGGGAGTGGGAGAAGGAGAAGCAAGCTTCATGCCGAGCAGGGAGCCCGACGCGGGGCTCGATCCCAGGGGATCATGACTTACGCCGAAGGCAGATGCTTAAGACTTAGCTACCCAGGCGCCCCTAGCCAAGTCTTTAAAGACAAGCAAAACAGGGGCTCCTGGCTGGCTCAGTTGGAAGAGCATGCGACTCTTGATCTCAGGGTCGTTGAGTCTGAGCCCCACATTGGGTGTAGAGACTACTAAAAAATAAATAAGCTTAAAAAAAAACAAGCAAAACAAACAGCAAAAATCTGTGACATTTAAGCAAGTTTAAAATGTTCGGAAACTGAGAAATCAATCAATCAATCAAAATGCTTCCAGAATTTAAAAAAAAAAAATCATTCCAGAATCCAAATTCCTTCAACTCATTTTCATTTAAGTAGAACAAAATCAAAAGCCCCAGAAATCTTCAAAGAATACAGCAAAACACTCGACCAATGTATTAAAGCTTCAGATAAATCCAGACCAAAATATATACATACAGAAAGTCAATGTGACATAGGTATACTTCAAGGTATGTCTCAATCCTACCCCCAAACCCAAGAATTATTAAAGATTACATTAGTAATTCCTTTCACGTACCTGTCAGCCATATTTCTCCACTTGAAAAGCAAATTACTTGCAGAATCACCAATGGGCAGATCCAACCTCTCTTTAAAATATTTAACAATGCCTTGTTCCTCCAGAAGCACAGGCACTCGGTATGTGGATGAAACATCATGGATACATATGACCTGATTAATGATGATAAAACACCATATTTAAATGGAACACCTCAAATATGTCACAAGAATGAGCTCAAGAATGAGCCAAAATTCGAGAGATTTGGCAGTTCATTTATACTGATTGAAGAAAAGCAAGAGCCCGGTGACCCAAACAAGAGGCAGAATTAACACAAGCTTACTTTGATCTAATTATAAAACTCTTTGAACTCATTATTCCAATTCTGGAAACATGGATACCACGGTAGAATAATTATACATATATATATATATCTGGTCTTTGTTCTCAATTCCTGGTACAAAGCTTCAAAAACCTTTGGAAATTCCTGAGTGACAGGAGTATCTTTATTATGCTTATGAGGTGACTTATGGTGGCCCCTAGATGGCCTCAGGACGGGAGTTGGTCACTAGAAAACCCACGAAGTTATACTGGAACTTTCAGCCACCTGACCTCCAAGGATAATAAGGGGGCTGGAGAATGAGTTCAATTAAGTGACCAATGGTTGACTCAATCATCCCTATATAATGAAACTCCCATTAAAAAAAATCTCTAGACACCAAGCCTCAGGGGAGTATTCTGGTTGGTAAATCTACAAATGTACTAGGAGGGTGGCAACACCTGACTCCATGGGGACGAAAGCTCCTGAGCTTGGGATCCTCCCAGGCCTTGCCCTATGTATCTCTTTATCTGGCTGTTCATTTGCACTCTTTATGATAAAATGGTGATAGTAAGTATAACATTTTCCTGAGTTCCATGAGTCATTCTAGAGAATTATCAAACCTGAAGGGGTTATGGGAAGCCCCAAATTTGTAGTCAGCCAGACAGAAGTATAAGTGGCTCAGGGACACTGGAAACTTGTGGCTGGTGACTGAAGTGGGGGGCAGTCTTGTAAAGAACTCAGCCCTCAAATTTGCAGGATCTGACGCTCATTCCAGGTAGTTAGTGTCAGAGTTGAATTACAGGACCCCAGCTGGTGTCAGAGAATTGGTGTTGAAACATGGATGGTCTATGTGTCCATATCCAAGACACATGGCCCAAGGCATCACCTAAGTCCAGGCTACATTGAATATGTACACTGTGTCTTCTAAATATGGGTATGTGGTTCGTGTGTGTGTGTGTGTGTGTGTGTGTGTGTGTGTGTGTGTGTGTGTATTCATTTGTTGCTGTTGCTGCTGCTGGAGTGTTTTCGTCTCCTCCCTTCTTGTGGAAAAATTTCAAGCACACACTGAACCCAGTCAAATTAATTATTACACCTGTTAGAGGAGAACGGCTCCTTTAAATGCCAGGTGGTATGGTTGTTTTTCACACTTACCCTAACGAGCTTTCACCACCCTGTCAAGTACATCCAAGGGACTACCGGCAGGCATTTAAGGATCTGCCACATTCTAAATCAATGCCAAGAAATGTTCTGCTAACTCTATGCGTTCAGTCTTCCCAAATCCATAGCCAAATCCACTCAAAGGTTCTTAAGCTGTTTGGACATCACCAACTTGACACCTATGACTATTATGCCTCACTTGTTCATTCACCAAAGCAATTCAAAGTGCCAAGATGTCACCTATATGAGCTCCAGCCCAACTACTAATTAAAACTAAATCTCTGGGCAGCCCAAACTCCCACAGTGGAAGATGTGGAATGCGGAACTATTTACTCATTTATCCTCCAGGCCAGAGAGAGATTTTTTTCAAGTGTCATGGTAATGACCACATCCATAGAGATGCCTCTGACCCTCCATCCCTTCCTCAGGAAATGAGAGGAGAGGATCTTTAAATGCCAGTTCACCAGGAACCAAGAAACGGGAGCGTTAACTCACATCAGAAAAAACGATATGCTGAAAAATAGCTAATAAGCTAGCCTGTGGACTGCTGGGATAGAACATCCTTCAGAATCTATAGTTCTATTGAAAACAGGCTCTGTATGGTCGGAAATGTGCACTCTTCCCTTCTCAGAGCCCTCAGTAACCCAACTCTGAAAAACGTATCAGGTGGGAGGCTGTGTGCTAGGCTGCCTCCCGAGATACAGAAATCCGAGGAGATGGTTTTTAGGCTTCAAAGAACCCAGGGCTAATCTGAAGAAAACAAAGGGTTCCTGCTAAACTTCACCCTTTTCCTGAGCACCATTCATATCACCTCTTCAACTCCAGCCAACTCCAATCCCTTACACCTAAGCCTTAGGACAAACAAGAGACAGATAACAGAATGAAAGAAAAAGGAAAAAGCTCTCAGATACCCAGGTGGAAAGTCCTGCAGTACAGAGGACTTGAGCCCAAATCACAGTACAGTTTCTTTAGCAAGGAACTGAACTGAGGCCACTGATACACTCAGCAGCAATGGTGTGAATGGGGTCTGGGCAAAGTTACGCTGTAACGTGTACAAAGGAGAAATCGCAGTGAAAGCAGTCAGTGTCCTGGAAAGACAAGACAAACAGGTTTGTCCCTGCAGGTTCGACTGTTAAGTTTTGTCCCTGTGACTTAAGGAATGATGATGCAAAGAAATATGTGATCTACCTAAGGAATCAGGAGTCTCAGATTGTTCACGTCAAGGCAAGGAAGCCGTGGCTGGCTGGATATGAATCTCCCAAAGCTTTCATAAATGCCATGAAAAGTGATACAGTAATTTAAGAGAGGCCAAACATCAGCATCCGTAGAAGTGCCTGCCCGCAAAGCACTAAAAGCTAAAGAGCAGCACTCACCTGTTCGGGTTTCACGTGACAAAACATAGAAATCTTTTCCTTCACAGCCATTTCGATGGGCGTTGAACTTCGGCAGACAATCTGTCAAAGTCAGGTGTGCACAGGTCAGCAAGCAGGAATCCGGCTATTCATGCCACCATTCATTTTCAGGAGGAGGCTATATTAATTTCTTCTTACAACCAGAGACTTGACCAACTAGGTACCTGTTCATTCTGGGCATGCCACTGGACTATTAGAAACACCTGAGTGCTAATATAAGCAAGTATAATCAAACTCAACACAAATCTACCAGTAAGAGCTCAAAATGTCAAGGCATCTCAAATAAACAAGAGTGAAGGCTCACAAATGTTCCCTCTTTAGAGGCTTGGCACGCTTTTTCTCTAAAGGGCCAAACAGTAAACATTGTAGGTTTTGCAAGTCAGGAAGCTCAATTACTCAATTGTATCACTGCAGTACAAAGGCAACTGTGGACAAATGTAAGCAATAGACGGTACCATGTTCTAATAAAACTTTATTTATAGGCAGCAGGCCTGCAGGCCCTTATCTGCCAACCTCTGATCTAGACTGTTAGTGATAACTGGATTACCTGTTATAAATAAGAGCAGTGACAGCCCACCCTAGTGGGTATCAGGAAAATCCCCAAGGTCCCACCTCACACTAAAAGACCCAGGGACCAAAAAAGTGATAGGACATTGCACTTGCCCAGCTGTCAATGTGGCCAATCACATGAGGACCTGGAGGAGAACAGATGGTCAGTTTAGAAATGTATGAAGTTGCCCTTGAGGATATGGGAATAAGCCTTCCCTGGCCCCTGGATACAAAGAGCTCAATGTCATAGGAACCACTTGAGAGATAGAAAAGACTTAGATGATGTTATAGATCAAGAAATGGAGGTCCTATTCCAAGAAATTTACCCATTCTCCGTAACTCACCAGATCAGGAGACAGGCCTAACCCCCTCAGCGCACGGACACTGTTCTGTGTGGGCTTGGTTTTTTGTTCTCCGGTAGCACTGGGCTGAAAAGAAATGGGTCACTGTCAGTATATTGGATATTTAGCTCTTCCGGATAATGAAGGGCTCCCTAGTTTAAAATGTGGAAAAAAACAGGCAGACAGTCTCTCCTCTGCTGTCCTGTCTGCTGCGCCCTTGCAGTGTATTCAATAAACTTCTATCTCCTTTTTAAAAAATGTGGAATAAACAGAATATCACAGGAAGATTTATAGAAGTTGCTGTCTACATACTTATCTGGAAAGCTCACCTGTGGCACAAGGCTAACATGGATATTACAGAAATTCTCTTTTTTTGCTTTAAACTGGAATTGTCTGAATGCTTCCACAAATGGCATCCCTTCAATGTCTCCAATGGTACCACCCAACTGGGAACGGAAAAAAAAAGACACAAGTGACCTTCCACAGTATACAGACTAATAGAAACATTATTAAGAAACAGAGCACAAGAACAGAAGTTTATAAATATACTAAAAATCATGGAATTGTATACTTAAAGCAGGTGAAATTTAGGATAGATACATTAAACCTCCTAAGCTGTTCGACATGAAACAGAAAAGCACTGTACATTTAAGAATGGCAGGAAGCAAAGGAGAGAGAGATGGGAGGCTAGAAAGGATTCCAAGAAGAAAGGATGCAGGATAATGTAGCCAGGTAAGCAGGTAAGGGAATAAGCGGAACATCAAGAAGGGAAAAGAAACAGAGGTCAAGGAGGGCTTTAAGGGGTGCCTAGGGGCGCCTGGGTGGCTCAGTCCGTTAAGCGTCCGACTCCTGGTTTTGTCTCAAGTCATGATCTCAGGGTCGTGGGATCGAGCCCCACATCAGTCTCCATGCTCAGCGGGGAGTCTGCTTGAGATTCTCTCTCCCTCTCCCTCTGCCACTGCCCCCCAAAATAAATCAATCTTTATTTTTTTTAAGATTTTATTTATTTGACAGAGAGTGAGAGAGCACAAGCAGGGGGAGTGGGAGAGGGAGAAGCAGGCTCCCCGCTGAGCAGGGAGCCTGATGCGGGGCTCCATCCCAAGACCCCGGGATCATGACCTGAGCCGAAGGCAGACGCTTAACTGACTGAGCCACCCAGGCGCCCCAAAAGGAAGGCTTTAATAGAAGGGAATTCATAAGCAGACAAAAAGATCCGGAGTATAGGCCACTGAGGAGTGAGATCAGGTAGTTTCCACCAGTGGTCCACTTGGAAGGTAGAACACAAATCCAGTGACTATATGAGAAAGGTGGGAGCCACCTGGCTCTGCCTGGTGAGCAATAGTGCTCTCTCACTCTCTCTTCTTTCTCTCTCTCTCCCCCCATCTCCATGTACACACACAGACACACACACACACACACACACACACACACACTCCTGCATTCTTCTCAACAGTCTCTTTGCAATGGTGGTATTACTAGAATTAACTACTATTAAAACATGCTGGCTTTCTGAAACGAGTCCTACCGAAAGCCCCTATAATATTCCTGACAGCGTAATCCTTTGATAAATGTTAATTTACAGTGTGCTTCCAACAAGTAAGGCATTTTAAAGTAAGCATTTACTTTAGGATAAAATTAGCCTTAACCTACTCATCCTCACTATATCTAAATACTTAAAGGCTATCACATGGATTTTAAAATTAATTCTCTAGCATTTGAGGATCTACCGCATGCTCAACACTATAAATGAGGTGCTGAGAAGAATTTAAGACAACAGTGCTCCTAAGGAGCTCAGAATTCATCTAGGAAAATTAGGCAGAGATAAAGAACAATAATCAAGAATAAAACTTGGGGCACCCGGCTGGCTCAGTCAGAAAAGTGTGAGACTCTTGATGTTGGGGTCATGGGTTCAAGCCCCACTTTGGGTGTAGACAGTATTTAAATAAATAAAACTTAATGCAGGATCTAGTTACAATGTAGCTGTAAAGTGCTGCCTTGTCTTTGCCCCCTGCTCAAAATAAAGCTGTTACCTTTCTAGCCCTGTCCCGTCATGGTGCTTAGCAGCCAGGGATGCACGGTCTCAGACATGTTTACCAAGTAAAACACTGACTTGAGGGGCACCTGGGTGGCTCAGTCGTTAAGTGTCTGCCTCCGGCTCAGGTCATGATCCCAGGGTCCTGGGATAGAGCCCCGCATTGGGCTCCCTGCTCGGCGGAAAGCCCACTTCTCCCTCTCCCACTCCCCCTGCTTGTGTTCCCTCTCTTGCTGTGTCTCTCTCTGTCAAATAAATAAAATCTTTAAAAAAAAAATAAAATAAATAAAACTTAAAAAAAAAAGAGTAAAACTTAAGCACTAATTGAAATGATCTGGATGCTGAGAAGGAAAAGATCGTGGCAGGACCAGTCCCAGAATCCACCATATTCTTTGGCTTCAGCTACCTAAGTAGGTCCAAAATCTACTACAAGCCCCAGCCTGTCTTCCCAGCACAACTGGATTTTGGAGCCAACATGTCCTTGACATCCTGGATGACTCAACAATTACTCAAACTTCGCACGGCCCAAACCGAACTCTCCCTGGGCCCATTTCTCTGAGTAGCCCCTCATCTTAGCAAAAGCATCTCTTCCCACTAACTAGTTCAAGCTGGCAGTCTGGAAACCATCCTTGATCCCTCCCTTTTCGTCACCTGATCCAGGCCAGTGCTCTCTATATCCAGTGCCACCACCTTAGACACCCACGCCAACACCACCTTTGGCCAGGATGATTGCAGTAATCTAAAGCAGGGGGTGGTGACAATGGCCTGCTGCTTGTTTTTCTATATAAAGTTGTACTGATTGGCACAGAGCTATGGCATTCACTTACATATTGCCTACGGCTGCTTTCACACTACAACGGCAGAGTTGACTCTCTGACCCGCAAGGCTAGACATATCTACTATCTGGCCCTTTACAGAAAAAGTTGGCTGACCCCCTCATCTAAATGGCCTCCGAGCTTCTACCCTCTCCTGTCCTACCATCAAATCATTTGCCACACACCAGCAGAGTGACCTTATGAAAACTCAGAATATTAAAAAACAAAAACCTCAGAATATATCTCTCCTGTGTTTCTACCCTCAGTGGCTCACTGCTTCACTAAAAATGAAATCTAAATTCCTTGAGGATCTGGCCCTTGCATATGTTTCTTTTTTTTTTTTTTAAGATTTTATTTATTTATTTGAGAGAGAGAATGAGAGAAAGAGCGCAGGAGAGGGGGGAAGGTCAGAGGGAGAAGGAGACTCCCCGCTGAGCAGGGAGCCTGACGCGGGACTCGATCCCGGGACCCCAGGATCATGACCTGAGCCGAAGGCAGTCGCTTAACCAACTGAGCCACCCAGGTGCCCCTTGCATATGTTTCTAATGTCATCTCATGCCCCTGCTCACCACACACTCCCCCCCTACTCCCCACACACACTCCCTGTACTTCAGCCCCACTGGCTTTGCAGGTCCTCAGATGGGCCGCTCTCTTCTTTCCTACCCCTTAAGCCCTCCTACCCTCCTTCTTATGTATATCTATCTCCTCCTTATCCTTCAGCCTGAAAAGCTAGGTCTTTCTCTGAAAGCCAGCCTCCCTCCAACCGCTCCCTATCACAGCCCTGTGTCTGTGCCTTTCCTACTAACTCAGCACCAGGTGCCATTATTTCCTGTGTGTTCTCATTTCCTGCGTGAAGTGATAAGCCCCATGAGAATAGGAACATGCCTGCCCTGCTCCCCACCCTATTGCTGGCACAAGCCCAGCTCCCTGTACATGGCACTGCAGTTGAAGGGGTTCAGGATAGGTCTCACAGAAATATGCCACTTTGCCATGAAGATTGTTTTGACTTAAAAGCAACCAAAACCCAGCAGATTCAGCTGCCTATATTTACATTGGAAAGTGGGGAATCCCATACCAGGAAGAGAGCCATGGCCAGAGGCTCCTCTTTACCTAAGAAACTTAGCTGCATAACAGGGAAGTCTTCGTTTTCCAAACATCTCCTCTGCCTCTCTGCAAATGGCCTTCCTCCCCTTTGTATCCTCTAGGCCTCTACCCCTCTCCTTGCTTCAGGATATCATATAAGCCTCATTTTGCCTGGATGCTTTGGAATCTCTCATGTTTATACGGACTTTCTGTACATATGTAATTAAACCTTTGTTTGATTTTCTCCTATTAATCTCTTTCAGGTTAGTTTGATTCTTAGACCAGCCAGAAGAACCTTGAAGGGTAAAAGTAAAATTTTCCCTCTCCAACAGGGTTTAGCTTAGTGCTCATCCCAAGACAGAAGGGTCTCAGAATTCAATTATAGGCCCTAGGTAACAGCATTCTAGTACCTGTTACCATAATTACAATGGAATCAAACTAAGAAATCTCGGGACTACATTGGTACAGAAAAAAAAATTATTCTTCATTAATTTTAAGTCAGATAACAAAACATAATTAAAGTTCAAGCTTCCAGGGGCACCTGGGTGGCTCAGTCGTTAAGCGTCTGCCTTCGGCTCAGGTCATGATCCCGGGGTCCTGGGGTCGAGCCCCACATCGGGCTCCCTGCTCTGCGGGAAGCCTGCTTCTCCCTCTCCCACTCCCCCTGCTTGTGTTCCCTCTCTCGCTGTGTCTCTCTCTGTCAAATAAATAGATAAAATCTTTAAAAAAAAAAATTCAAGCTTCCTGGGTATGGAATAGATAGAAATATGTGACCTTTCTGTAGGAGAATGACAAACTTAATTATGAAAATCCTAGAAATATCACATGCAATCAGGAAATTGGCAGGGGGTGAGGGGCTGAAGTGCTCACCAACTACAATATACCAGAATCTAATGAGAAAAATTTTTAGGAAAAAAAAGGTCTGCACTTAAACTAAACCATATGGGGACATCTGTTTTTTTCATAGGTGTACTCTGGTAATCAACAGGCAATCTGAAAAAGAGGCAAAAAACTTTAAACATTATCCACTTCTGCCCTCACATGGCTTACAGTGGTACTGTATTCTTTCAGCCAATTTGGAAGGTCGTATTACCGGGATCAGAAACCTTCAGTATTATTACTAGAATACACCTAAGTTAATTATTTCCCCACACAACAAAGAAAATAACACCTATAACAATATTTTAAGATTTATCCAAAGTTGAAATCAAAGCAACAGCAAATTTATGAGACGTGCAATGTCTGCTTTGCCTTTAAGGAAAGGATTCTTTTTTGAAATAAAAAGAGAGACAGAAAAAGAAAGAATTTATTTCTTTAAGCCAGGCATAAATTATTTCAGGTTTATGTGGAGATGACCTGGACTTAACAAATAAAGCCTGTTAGCTCCACTAGTCTGAAAAGTAAGAGCCTCACAAAAAGGCTTTGGAGACATTTCAACCACTTCCATGTGGTAAAACTGAAAAGTAGCTTGGTGGTCCTTCTTCAAAAGCTTAAATCATGCACGAACACAAATGTTGAGCAGAACTTAAAACGAACCCAGAAGGATGCCTGACTTAGTGTCCAATAAGCCAATATAAACATTAGGGTTATATGAAGAAGGAGTTATGCTGGGGACAACTTGTCAGTTTGTTTCCATGAAATTAAAAATGAAGACCATGAGTCCCCGAGAAGAGGAGTCATATCACATTTGCCTTTATATGCCTAGCAGCTATCAACGGGGCCAGTGCATATTAAATACTAAATTAATGTTTTTTAAGCCAAAGAAGTCAATTTAAGAGCAGGATGGAAAAATAATAATAAAGAGCATAGACATAAAAGAATAATATGCAAGTACAGACCTAAAATGTTTGCCTGTTGTTTCTTGGGATGGAAATTTCAGTTTAATTTGAGATGTCCTTGGGGCGCCTGGGTGGCTCAGTCGGTTAAGCGTCTGCCTTCAGCTCAGGTCATGATCCCAGGGTCCTGGGATCGAGCCCCGCATCGGGCTCCCTGCTCAGGAGGGAGCCTGCTTCTCCCTCTCCCTCTGCCTGCCACTCCCCCTGCTTGTGTGCACTCTCTCTCTCAAATAAATAAAATCTTTAGAAAAATTTTTGAGATGTCATTGAGAATTCTGGATTTTATTGTACAAGTGGAATCTTCAACAATCGGGGTCTGAATCTATAGTATACATCTTTGTAAAATGATGACAAAGAGAATCAGATGCGCTGACCCCAGAAAGAAACATAAAAGCTTTCTTCAAGGATGAGCCTCAAAAAATAATAGCTAAGGGGCACCTGGGTGGCTCAGTCGTTAAGCGTCTGCCTTCGGCTCAGGTCATGGTCCCAGGGTCCTGGGATCGAGCCCCGCATCGGGCTCCCTGCTCCGCAGGAAGCCTGCTTCTCCCTCTCCCACTCCCCCTGCTTGTGTTCCCTCTCTCGCTGTCTCTCTCTGTCAAATAAATAAAATCTTTTTAAAAAAATAGCTAAAAAACTGAGAACATGAAAAAGAAGTGTTAAGAAGGCTCATCTTAAGGTCAAATTGGGCTTATATTTTAATATCATTCAAAGGCAGCTCAATTACACTAAAAAAATAGATTTCCCTCAAGTGGGGGGGACGGAGCCAAGGAGAAGTGGTCTGGGGGCGGGGGGATGCTGGCGAGGCTCATGCTGGGAGGCTTCGTGTTTGAGGAAAACAGCTTAGAAACAGGGCAGTGAGGGTACTGGCGACCATGAGATCTCTGCGGCTGCTCAGAACCCCCTTCCTGTGTGGCCTGCTCTGGGCCTTTTGTGCTCCAGGTGCCAGGGCTGAGGAACCTGGGGCCAGCTTCTGCCATCCTGGCAGTGTGGGCCTGGATAAGAATACAGTGCACAACCAAGAGCGTATCATGGAGCATCTTAGACGGTGTCATCAACATACCAGAAGCAGAGATGTCCCCACAAGAACTGCAGCTCCATTATTTCAAAATGCATGATTAGGACGGCAGTAATTTCCCTGATGGTCTAGAACTCTCCACAGCCATCACTCACATCCATAAGGAGGAAGGGAATGAACAGGCCCCACCAATGAGTGAAGCTGAACTGATCAACTTAATAGATGATGTTCTGAGAGCCGATGACAAGAACAATGATGGATACGTTGGCTGTGCTGAAATTTGCCAAATTACTGCAGCAGACATTGTTTGGCCATCTAGTTATATGTACATGTGACCGTTATAATGGGATCGAACACTTTGGGTAATGCAGAATAACTCATTTCCAACTACTGGGACAGTATTTTTGGTAAAAACCCGCAGCAGTTTATTACACTGGGGTGAGAAAGAGAAATCAAGAGAAATATAAGAGAAATGGGACATACTGTAGTCCCCAAGTACTGCTCAATCTCTTACTGGACAAGGGCTTGATTAAAGAATCCTTTTAAGAATATTGGATAATTGGAGCATCAAGTACTCAGGAACTTGGCTGTAGAATATCGCTAGTCTCTAGGTTTTCATTCATGCTACCTGAAAAGTAACACAAGCTTTGCCAAGTGGACACACTTTTCAGTATCAGGGACGGAGTAGCATAAATGTCAAATGTTTCCCCTGGTGGATCCTGTCTCTTCAGGTAAACATGATCAGTATTCCGCAAAGTTCCCCCAGCCTGAATGATGACATGCCCTTGGGCAGGGGAATATTAGGCTATTTCAAAGCCACTGCATAAGAAGGCTGCGAGATCTTGAGTTCAGCTAACCTTAGAATCTAAGATTCTGTATCTTCTGGCACTTTGGAAATGATACACCATTGACCTAAGTGATTAACATTTTTTAGTGTTTCTTTTTTTTTTAAGATTTTATTTATTTGTTTGACAGAGAAACACAGTGAGAGAGGGAACACAAGCAGGGGGAGTGGGAGAGGGAGAAGCAGGCTTCCTGCTGAGCAGGGAGCCCGATGCGGGGCTTGATCCCAGGACCCTGAGATCACGACCCAAGCCAAAGGCAGTCGCCTAACCAACTGAGCCACCCAGGTGCCCCCATTTTTTAGTGTTTCAATATTTTATAGAACTACTGCCTCATCCTTTCTTTTATGTCTTCTTCAATTTAGGAGAGACCTTGAATTTGAAAGTGTTCTTTGTTCTTATCATTAGCAAATGTTTTAGCTTTCTTGATATTTGTAAATTTAACCCTTGTTTCTAGGGTCTGTTTTTGCGGTTGAGAAACCATTAGGAATGCAAGGACTGTATTCCTCCTGCTTGGTGCCATGGGGGGTAAAGCTGCGAGCTGGTCTTGCCTAAGTGAGGAGTGAGATCACCAAGCACCAACTGTGGCAAGCTATTTTCAGAAGGAATGGTGTTTAAATGACCTCTTCTACCTTAAATACATGAATTCTTTCAGATCAGGAAAGATTAGAAAAAGAAGCCCAAAACGCTTAACAGTGCAAATCTCAATAATGGTTGAAAATGAGAAGCAGCTGCAAATTGTAATTTGGTTTATTGGATGTGATGAACGTGCTGGGATGGAAAACCCAAAATGATGGTTGAATGGGGAAAAAACTGCATAGGATTTGCTGTAAGATGTATAGAGACTTACTTTCTTTATTAAAGTATTCCTATAAGAAAACATGTATTTGTAAAAATGGTTTCGTGTGTCCAGTATTTGTGCAATCAGAGCTGAATTGTAAACTATTCTTGTAATATCCAGTTATTTTGAAAGATTTATATACCGAATCCTGGATATATGAAAAATAAAAATGATGAAACAAAAAAATAGATTTCCCCCTTCTCCTTTTTTGTAATTATTTTTTAATGTATTTTTTTTTAAAAGAAGAGCAGAGGCAAAAACATCCATACACATGACCATTTGGAAATTTTCCTGTGATTAAGGTTGTCTTAAAAAGGGGGGGGCTATTCTTTCACCTACAAAAACCTTTAAAAGAAAGAAAATAAACTACTGGGAAAGTCATACAAACGTTCAGGTTCAGAAAATTGGTCATTACTTTTGGGCCAGAGACTGGTTCTTCTTCAGGGAAAATGGACACATTTTGGATCCCTTACCTTTCCGATTGCTAGAACAGCAAAAACCAGTGAAAGTGCTAGACCAGCACTGTCCAATAAAAATAAAAATATAATCTTAACGTTTTTAGTTGCCACATTTAAAAGAACAAAAGTAAACAGGAGAAATTAATTTTAACATTATATTTTATATAGCCCAATATATCCAAAATGTTATTTTGACATATCACCAATTTTTTAAAAAGTATTAGGTATTTTACATTCTGGGTTTTTTTCATGCTATCTTTGAAGCTCAGTGTGTATTTAAATTTCACAGCAAATCTTGGGGCTCCTGGGTGGCTCAGTCGGTTAAGTGACTGCCTTCGGCTCAGGTCATGATGCTCAGCGGGAAGCCTGCTTCTCCCTCTCCCACTGCCCCCTGCTTGTGTTCCCTCTCTCGCTGTCTCTCTCTGTCAATTAAATAAATTAAAAAAAACTTTAAAAAAAAATTCACAGCACATTTCAATTAATCCCTCTCCTGTCAGTTTGATTCTTAGTCTGGCTAGAAGGACCTTGAAGGGGACAGGAATTCTCGCTCCCCAACAAAAAAGTAAAAAGCAGGAGTCCTGTATCCCACGTCTTCCGCTTCCAAATCCAGATTCCTCAAGGTAAGCGTTTTAACTCCTCTGTTCACGATTTCTTCTGCTGGTTTCTATCACATCTCTAAACACCATCTCTCTCAACTCTTTCTTGACTTGCCCATTTCAGATACCTTCTACAATAACACAAAAGTTGACTTCCTACTGTAACAGATGAGGCTGGCGCTCTCTGCTGCCCCATCCCCAGATCCCAATCTCAATTGTTAGTCGTATTGGTTACTTTACTAATCTGAGACGGTTTTCCCCCTTTTTCTGCCAACTACTACCAATGTCTGTAGCTGCCTCACAGTGGAAAATGAAGTTCTTATCCCCCTCTCTCCCTCTCCAACATCCCTCCACACCTCCACCTCAAAGCTGACACTTACAACCCTGCTTTGAAGCCTTCTCTGATGCATCTTGGGGATTGATTCTGAAACTCGAAAATCAATAAACAGAGTGACCACGTAAGTCTCCCTCACTGTAGGGGCAAGCTATGCCCGGTTCTCATATCAGATGTTATTCTTCCTGGAGCTTTTACCTGCCTTTCTCTTTTCTTAAATTATTTGTCTTTATCCTAGCCTCAATCTGTTTGCAAACTATTCACTGTATGAGATATAGATATGTTTCAAAGGAAGCCAGCTTAGTTATGCAGGTGTGTTCAGTTTATAAAACTTCATTAAGCTGTATACTTGTGATATGTGCTCTTTCCTGTGTTTATGTTATACTCCAATTTTTAAAAATTCTGAAGGAAGCACCCTCTCTTTTCCTTGTAAATTGTGAAAGAAGAAATAGCAAGGGAGGGGCGCCTGGGTGGCTCAGTCAGTTAAGCGTCAGCCTTCAGCTCAAGTCATGATCCCAGGGTCCTGGGATCGAGCCCCACATCAGGCTCCCTGCTCAGGAGGGAGCCTGCTTCTCCCTCTCCCTCTGCTTGTGTTCTCCCTCTGTCAAATAAATAAATAAAATCTTTAAAAAAAAAAAAAGAAAGAAATAGCAGGGGAGAGAAAATTTTGCATAGCACATTTACGCATTTATATTATCAACCATACTATTACAGTAGTACAATACATAGTTAATATATGATAGCACAGCACATTTATGTTAAGTTTATCAGCTCTGTTAACAAAATGGATCTTGCAGATAGCCTAACACCTGTCTGCTGACCCTGACAATGATGACAATGAGAACAGCTCACATGTTTTTGAACACTTCCTGAATACCAGACATGCCAAGTGCTTTATATAATTGCACTTATTCCTCCCAGCAACCCTGTTAATATCATCTGGCTTTTATTACGATATTACATGGTTATCATATTGTTATAGTTGAGTACATTGAAGCTTTGAGAAGTAATTTGCCAAAAGTCACACAGGCATCTTAATAATGGCTAATAAGTTTTGAGTACTTACTATAGATCTGACACCATTCTAAGCACTAAGTGTACTGACTTATTTAATCCTCAAAATATTATCCCCATTTAGCAGATGAGTAAACTGAGGCACGCTGGGCTAAGGTCACCCAGCTGGTAAGTAACACAGCTTGGCTAAGAACCCAAGCCATCTGGCTCCAGATTCTTAACCAGGGAGCTCTACACCACTCAGAAGTCACAGCAGAAACCTGAACTTGGGCAGGCAGTACCTAGGAGCTAAACTGTTCATTATTCTGCAGTCCTGCCCAGCAATTAGGTCAACTGACATTTAGACAAGGAGTACATGCACGTTATTCTCATTCATTGAGAGGAAGGGAAACAGTAAATAAGTCACAAGTTCAAATACTATGTTCTTTCTTTAAGCAGCTAAAACTCATTTCTCACCTCCAAATCGCCTCCACCATCAGATTTCCCTAACTCAGTCTCTCTCTACTTCCAAAGCATTTTGCAAATACAGTTGACCCTTGAACAACATGGGTTTGGACTGTGTGGGTCCACTTATATATGGATTTTTTTTTTATAAACACAGTACAGTACCGTAAATTTATTTTCTCTTTCTTATGATTTTCTTAACAACATTTTCTTTTCTCTAGCTGGCTTTATTGTAAGAATACAGTCTGTAACACCCATAACATACAAAGTATGTGTTAATTCACTCTCTATGTTATTGGTAAGGCTTCTGGTCAACAGCAGGCTGCTAGTAGTTATGTGGATTTTTGACTGGGGGGTGAGAGAGAAGTCAGCGTCCTTAACCCTAGAACAGCACTCACTAGAAAGCATTCTGCAACTGATCTGTCCCCACACACGGGTTGCTGTACACAGTCCCAGGAGTACTCACCCTGTTTAATGCCAATCTGGCCCAATGACTTGTGACCCCCAAGGGCAGGGACCGTCTATGTCCTTCCCTGCTATAATCCGACCTCCTAGCCCAGTGTCTAGTACATAGGAGGCCATCTATATATACGGGTTGAATGAATGAAAAGTAGATGCTTAAAAACCCAGAAGGATATAAGTTTGTAAAGAAAAATTCCATGCTTGCCTCAATAACGCATATTTGGGGCTCTTCCTTATGACCGTCCACGGGCACCATAGCTTGATTCATAACCCATTCCTGGACAGCATCAGTAATGTGAGGGACAACTGTAGAAAGAAGTAATAATTAGCACAAAAGCTTATTTCACGGTCACAGTCATGAGAAAGGAATGTGTTCATGTCTTTAGACCTCCCAAAAAACCTGAAAGCCACTTGGCAAATGAGACAAACTACAGTGCTCATGTTATTATCCATTTCACTGAAATTAATATTATAGGCACAATATAGGTTTAATCATTTAAATGTTACACCATTTCTTTTGAAACTGCCCGACCACAGAGAACAAGAAACAGAAAGCAGAAACACGGGCGCCTGGGTGGCTCAGTTGGTTAAGCGACTGCCTGTGGCTCAGGTCATGATCCTGGAGTCTCAGGATCGAGTCCCGCATTGGGCTCCCTGCTCAGCAGGGAGTCTGCTTCTCCCTCTGACCCTCTTCCTTCTCGTGCTCTCTATCTCTCATTCTCTCCCTCTCAAATAAATAAATAAAATCTTTAAAAAAAATAAAAATTAATTAATTAATTTTTAAAAAAAGCAGAAATGCCATCTTTGAGGCATCTAGAAACACCTATAATGCCAACTAAAAACCACAAGGAGGGCTGTCAGGCGTGCTGCATGCTGGATTCCCTGGGGGAAAAAAGACGCAGAGTGGCCCAGTGCTACAGACTCTGTGCAGCCCACCAGCCAGTGGAGGGGGGTCCCTTCAGAGGGTGTAGCTGAGCCCTGCATGCTGACCAGGGGCCTGTGGCTGCTAATGTCAGCTGAAGAAGCCGAAAGGTGACAACTCCACAAGCATTAGAGGCCCGGAGGCCCCTTGGTGGTGAGCAGGCCTGCAGCTACAGATCTCTGCTGAAGGGATAGAAAGGTGACATCCTTGTGGGTGCACGGGGACATCCTCACAGTGCAGTCAACTAACCTAATGTGATACACGAAGCAGGAACGTGGCCCTCTGGGAAGCTGAGGAGAAGGAACATCTGCTGCCTGCTCTACCTCGCACCTGCTGCTCCCTCAAAGTGGGAGGAAGTGGTCACCCACTGGTGCATTTGGAACAACCCACATTACATGCGCTGTTTGGCCCCTTTTGGCAGCCGGGGTGGGGTGGGGGTGGGGGGCGGTTGGCCGGGCTCTGCCTCCACGTGGGCAGCCCAGGGATCAGGAGTCAGAGCCCAGGTATGGGGCCCCGTCCTCTCTCCATCATAGGGACGTGGCAGGTGTGAGGCAGCAATTCTCCCTCCTGTGGGTCTTCCCAAGATCTACACTCAGGGGGAAACTATTAGAAAGCACAGCTGTAGCTGAGATCTAAGCCACACAACCAGTTTCAGTAATTACACAGCTGATCTTTTGATCTCCATCTGTTCGACCCCCATGTCTACCTCTCAGCGGGATCCAACATGCGATTTAAAGGAGATGGGGAATTATCACCTTTACCCTACCAGGAGGGAACACATGAAAACAAGGCTTGCTGGGGGTGGGGGAGAGACATGGGAGGGCAGGGGTCTCTCCCAAGACAAAAGAGAATCATACCACTCAGGAAAAGAGTTGATGAAAAAGGGTCTGACCGTACTACCAGCCACTGCAGTTCAATCCCCCAGTCCCTCCCGACACTGTCCTTCAAAGGGGAGTGATCCACATCCATGCAAAGATACAAGAAGAAAGGAGACAGACAAAATAAAAGACAGACAAAAAACAAACCAAAAAAGTCTGCACCTCAATCAGGTAAAAATGATGAATGAATGGTTCTGCATGGATTTTATAAATAAAAGCTAAAGACAAACAGATATATGGACTAGAGAAAACAGTAACATTAGTAATAAAAAAAAAAGACTGTAGAAAATACAATCGAGAACATGGAGGGTGAAGACACCTCTGAAGAAAATGAAAAGGGAAAGAAAGCAAGGATTTGAAAAGGATTAGAACTTGTAGAGCTCAGGGAGCCCCTCACTTCACATCTATTTTGAGCAGGGTGTGGGTGCTCAACACACAGGACTCGCTAACCTTTGCGGAATACAATACCTTGTACTGTTTTCCCCAGGTAATCGCCACGCCTCTCTTTATTGATCACATGCTGATATATCTTCCCAGTGGTGATGTTGTTGTCTTTATAAAGGTTAATATCCAAGAACCGTTCATAATTTCCAAGGTCTAAATCAACTTCTCCACCATCATTTAAGACAAACACTTCACCTGAGGTAAAAAGGCAATGTAAATATTAAATATTTGCTTTCAGGGGCACCTGGCTGGCTCAGACGGTGGAGCGTCCAACTCTTAATTTCGGATCAGGCCATGATCTCAGGATCCTGAGATCGAGCCCCGGAGACAGGCTCCCTGCACTCAGCGGGGAGTCTGCTTCTCTCCCACTTCCTCTCCCTCTGCCCCTCCCCGCTGCAAGCACGTACGCTCTCTCTAAAAATAAATAAATAAAATCTTATTTATTTATTTATTTGAGAGAGAGAGAGCGGGAGCAGGGGGAAGGGTAGTGGGAGAGGTAGAGGGAGAAGCAGACTCCCCGCTGAACAGGGAGCCGGACATGGGGCTCCATCCCATGACCTGAGCCAAAGGCAGAGGCTTCCCTAACTGAGCCACCCAGGTGCCCCAATAAATAAAATCTTAAAAAAAAAAAGTATGTATGCATTATATTCCTCGAAGAGAAAGAAAAAATGTAGATGACAAGTCTTTAAACAGGTTCTTAGATCTAATGTAGTTATAATAAAAATTCCAACAGATGTTTTTCAACTTGAGGATGACACTAAAGTTAATTTGT
Source organism: Zalophus californianus (assembly GCF_009762305.2). Taxonomy (NCBI): domain Eukaryota; kingdom Metazoa; phylum Chordata; class Mammalia; order Carnivora; family Otariidae; genus Zalophus; species Zalophus californianus. The sequence continues at coordinate 116,357,842 of NC_045612.1, read as the reverse complement.
TAGAAAAACAGGTGTGATTACCAAAACAAACACAAAAAAAATAAATTAAAAAGCCCTTATAACAAATAAGAGTGAGTGAAGGAAGATTGAAATACATATGCATACTTATATCTCAATATATATAAAGATGGAATAAGATAGTATCAACAAGGGGCGCCTGGGTGGCTCAGTCGGTTCAACGTCTGCCTTTGGCTCGGGTCATCATCTCGGGGTCCTGGGATCGAGTCCCGCATCGGGCTCCCTGTGCATGAGGGAGCCTGCTTCTCCCTCTGCCTCTGCTGCTCCTGCTTGTGCTCTCTCACTCTCTCAAATGAATAATCAATAAATAAAAATCTTAAAAAAAATAAATAAAATCTTTTATTTGAGAGAGAGAGAATGAGAGATAGAGAGCACGAGAGGGAAGAGGGTCAGAGGGAGAAGCAGACTCCCTGCTGAGCAGGGAGCCTAATGTGGGACTCGATTCCGGGATTCCAGGATCATGACCTGAGCCAAAGGCAGTCGCTTAACCAACTGAGCCACCCAGGCGCCCAATAATAAAATCTTTAAAAAAACAAAAAAACAAAAAGATCCCTATTACATAAAAGAATTTAATATATCACTTGAAAAAAAACAAAAACCCAAGGGTATCATCACAAATCAAAGTACATAAAACACTCAGAAATAAACTTCAAAGAAATGTAAGACCTATATTTACAACACTTAAAAACCTTACTTCAGAGACATAAAAGAAGGTATGAATAAAAGGAAAAATCACTTCTAAAGTTCCTGAATGAGCCAGTCAATATTTTCCAGTGTTTAATTCTTCCCCAAATTAATTAATAAATTTAAAGAACTTTTTGTCAAAAACTCCAATGTAATTTCTTGTAAAGTTGGACAAAATTATTCCTAAGTTAATTCTGAAGACGACAAACACTTTGAGGTTAAGAAAAAACAAAGGAACAACAAAAAAAGGTTAACGCTTTGCTAGAGGAATAATAAAAACACCTTTCTGCACCAAAAGAAAAAAAAAGAGAGAGAGAGAGAAAACAAAGGAAGAAGAAAAGGAATGTGGAAAGCTCTGACCTATTTAATAATAAAAAGCTGCAGCTTTTAAAATCATAGGCAGGAATAAACATAGACATCCAGAAGAGAACAGAGTACAAAGACAGACCCGAGTATAGACAGAAATGTAGTATATAATGAAAGGTGGCATTTCAAATCAGGAGGTAAAGGATGAAATCTTTGAGAGGCCTTGGGCTCTGCACTCAGTGGGGAGTCTGGTTGAGAGTCTCTCTCCTTCTGCCCCTCCCCCCACTTGCACACCGGCTCTCGCTCTCTCAAATAAATAAATAAATCTTTAAAAAATGTTTAAAAAAATATCCAAAGGAAAACTGGCATAACACATGGGATTAGTCAACTTTACTGCATACCAAAGCACCCTAAAATCTTAGCAATTTACAAAACGTTTATTGATTTCTCCCTCGGGTTACGTGTCATGTGGGGGCCGTGGGTCAATTGTGAGTCTACTTGGTCTCATTCCAGGACCCAGACTGAAGGAGAAATCCCTTTACAGGGCAGGCCGTTCTCATGGCAGAGAACAGAAGAACCAGAGACAGAGCCAAATCATGCCACTGCACTGAAAATTTCTGCTTCAACAAGACAGATGTCACATTCACTAATGTCTCCTAGGGAAAAACAAACCACATGACCAAATAAGGTCACCAACCTCTTGGGTTTGCCCAGGACTAATAGGATTCCCAGGATTTGGACTTTCAGTTTCAAAACCGGAAAATTCCAAACAAACCAGGACGCGTTAACCATCGTACATGACCACAGTCCAAAGTCAATGGGACAAGGAAATTTACTCCACAGAAGGAAGTTGGGTAACAGTTTCAAACAAAAATACAATCTACCCATCGACTTGAATAAGTCATTCCACAGACAAAATGAAAACCAAAGAAATCTAAATTAGAACAATGAGATACCCTTTTTGTTGTTTTTTGGTTTTCTCTCAGGTTAGTAAAGTTTAAAAAGAATAATGTTCGGGGAGGAGGGTGGGGGATGGGTTAGCCTGGTGATGGGTATTAAAGAGGGCACGTTCTGCGTGGAGCACTGGGTGTTATGCACAAACAAGGAATCATGGAACACCACATCAAAAACTAATGATGTAATGTATGGCGATTAACATAACATAATAAAATTTAAAAAAAAGAATACTATTCAGCAGGGGTATAAAAAAAACAGGCCTTCTTATACACTGTTGATCTGTATATAAATTGGTGCAAATCCACAGCCCTTATCAGAGAATTCTTGGGAAAAAAGATGGATGTTGAAATCTGAAGTTTTTCAGATTATGGAAAAGGTAATATAGAAACACTTGCCATATATTAGAAAACACCCCAAATGCAAACACTTTCCAAATGGAATAAAGGCTAGAAATAGTCATGACTTTATGAAGATTTTTCAATTTTCAAAACTTTTGAAAAAAGACTATAAATAGCCACAAACTTATGAAGATTTAAATTTTCAGAACTGTCTGGATTTTACACTTATAGGTAAGAGATCATGAATCTAAAACCCTTTGGTAATATGCATTATACATCAAAAGCCTGAAAAGCATACCTACCTGTGAAATCAGAAATTCTGCATGTAGGCATTTATGTTTAAAAAAAATAAATTTTAAAGATTTCCATCACAGTGTTGTTTATAATATCAATACATTGGAAATTATTTCCCATTATTGTATAAATTCTGTGCAGCCTTTAAGAGTATAAAATATAGGGGTGTCTGGGTGGCTCAGGCGGTTGGGCATCTGCCTTCAGCTCAGGTCATGATCCCAGGGTCTTGGGATCGAGCCCTGCATCTGGCTCTTTGCTCAGCAGGAAGCCTGCTTCTCCCTTCCCCCTGCTCATGCTTTTGCTCTCTCAAATGAATGAATAAAATCTTTAAAAAAATTAAAACAAACAAAAAGAGTATAAAAATACATAAATGTCCACAGTACATTGTTTTAAAAATTAATGAAAAATAAATAAAATCTTTAAAAAATTAGATTAAAAACTGACGTGACTAGAAGCTTCAATTCATGCGGCACCTGGGTGGCTCAGTCGGTTGGGCGTCCGCCTTTAGCTCAGGCCACAATCCCAGGTCCTGGGATCGACCCTCACATCAGGCTCCCTGCTCAGCAGAGAGCCTGCTTCTCCCTCTCCCTCTGCTGCTCCCCCTGCATGGGCTCTCTCTCTCTCTGTCAAGTAAATAAATAAAATCTTTAAGAAAAAAAAAAGATTCAATTCATGTAAAGTCCAAAAATAAGCAGAAGTAATCTCTGGAACTAATGGTTAATATATGTCAAAGAGTTTAGAAAACGTTAATTAAGGAAGCATTTTCCTGATTGCTGAAAAACAACTCAGTTATGCTCATCTGTCCCTGCTAGTAGGTTATGCAGTGTATTATGCAGCATGCAGTGTATTATGTAGTGCATAATAAAAACAAAATGAAAAAGTAAAAAAATAAGCAAAAGTAACTTACAGTGTTAGGAGACAGGATAGCAGTTACCTTGGTGGTTTCAGTGGGGAAAAACTAGAAGGGGCATAAGGGGGGGTTTCTGTTTCTTGATCTGGGGGCTGGTTACACAGCATGCTCACTTTATCGAGTGGTACACTTATGATCTGTGCACTTTCCTGCTTGTATGTAAAAAGTTTAAAAAGAAAGTATGTAAGTGCTAATGCCTTTTTAAAAATAATTAGCATGTACATTAAAATGTCAACATTAATAATAGTTACTCAAAGTGTTGGGAAATGGAGGACTTTTATTTTCTTCATGCCATTGTATACTGTCAGTATAACTGTCAGTATATACCATATTGTCTGACTTTTTTTCTTAACAATGAAATGTTAAGAAAAGTATATTACCTTTATGATAAAATAAAACAAAACATAATTTGTACTGTACAAAGTACAATGAAAATGGTATCCTTATACATTGTTTTCCAAAAGGGTGGACTAATTTGGAATGCCATCAGCAATCTGAAAAATGTATCAACAACCATGAGAACATTCACATGGTCATAATGAATGATCCAGCGACTCTACTTCTGGAACCCTATCTTAAAGAAATTACCCCAGGGGCGCCTGGGTGGCTCAGATGGTTAAGCGTCTGCCTTCGGCTCAGGTCATGATCCCAGGGTCCTGGGATCGAGTCCCGCATCAGGCTCCCTGCTCCTTGGGAGCCTGCTTCTCTCTCTGCTTCTCTCTCTCTCTCTCTCTCTCCCCCTCTGTCTCTCATGAATAAATAAATAAAATCTTAAAAAAAAAAGAAATTACCCCAAATACAAGAAAGAACTGCAATTTAACCTAGTGCCTTATAAGAGGGGGAAGTTATTCTCTTTCATACCATGCTCATAAGGTGAAAAAGTGCCGGCATCGATGTTAATATAGGGGTCAATTTTGATGGCAGTAACTCGGAGTCCACATGATTTTAGAATCGTCCCAATGCTGCTTGCAATGATCCCTTTACCAATGCCTGAGATGACCCCTCCAGTGACCAGAATGTACTTCATTGGCGGAGGAGGTGGCTGGGCGCCAGCACCCAGAAATATTCTGAAAGGTAATAAAAATAAGAGTCAGGGAAGAGAATCATATTCTCAAAGCAGTAAAGCAGGAGTGAGTTAAACCAGATTTTCAAAAGCACACAGCATTTTTCCATATAAAGTAAATTTTTGAAACAAAGTCTTATTTTCTAGGTTTTCCATTTTTGGCTCTATGCAGAAATCGGTGGACACTATCTGCAAGCAAAGTGGCTGGCTCCATTGCCCTGATTTTCCATTTACCCCAACTGTATCATGTGACAAACTTCATCATGAGAAACCAAATTTCCCTGGGATTCAGAAGCATGGTAAAATTTTAAGAGAAAATGATCTGGAATCAGACTGATCTATACAAGCTGTACCTGGGCAAGTTACTAATCCTTTCTGTTCCTGTTTCTTCATCTGTGAAATGGAATAAAAAATACCGGTCCCTTGGAATATTACTCAGCACTAAAAAGAAATGAGCTGGGGCACCTGGGTGGCTCAGTCGTTAAGCGTCTGCCTTTGGCGCAGGTCGTGATCCCGGGGTCCTGGGATCGAGCCCCGCATCAGGCTCCCTGCTCCACGGGAGGTCTGCTTCTCCCTCTCCCACTCCCCCTGCTTGTGTTCTCATATTTGACAGAGAGAGACACAGCAAGAGAGGGAACACAAGCTGGGAGAATGAGAGAGGGAGAAGCAGGCTTCCTGCTGAGCAGGGAGCCCGATGTGGGGCTCGAACCCAGGACCCCGGGATCACGACCCGAGCCAAAGGCAGACGCTTAACGACTGAGCCACCCAGGTGCCCCTAAATAAAATCTTTTAAAAAAATGCTTTTTAAAAGAAATGAGCTATCAAGCCATGAAAAGACATGCGGGAAACTGCAGTGCATATTACTAAGTGAAAGAAGTCAATCTGAAAAGGCTACATACATACTGTGTGATTCCAACTATTTGACATTCTGGAAAAGGCAAAACTATGGAGACAATAAAAGGATCAGTGGGTGCCTGGGGTTCGGGGGAGGGAGGGATGAATATGCAGAGCACAGAGGATTTTTAGGGCAGTGAAACTATTCTGTATGATACTATAATGGTGGATACATGTCATTATGCATTTGTCCAAAGCCACAGACTGTACAAGGCCAAGAGCAAACTCCAATGTAACCGATGGAGCTTGGATGATAATGATATATCAGTGTAGGTTCATCATTTGTAACAAATGGTTCCAGATGTTGATAGTGGGGAAGGCTGTGCATGTAGGGGCAGGGAGTGTATGAGAACTCGGTGCTTTCTGCTCATTTTTGCTGTGAACCTAAAATTCCTCTAAAAAAATAAAATCTTTTCTTTTTAAATCAGTCTTCAAATATGCCAACATTTAAAAAATCTCATAGGTGGTTGTGAGGATTAAATGAACTAAGGAATACAGGAGAGGTCAGCTGATGCCCATTCTGATTTTGCAGTCTCCTCCACTTTCAAAACAAACGATCAGCACTTGAAGGTGTGTAAGGTTATCTCACTGCAGAGCTCTGAGTTCAATTTAAACTAGTCGACCATGGTCAAGGCGAGTAAACTGTAGCCATCCAAAACATACACGTCCCATCCCAAATGGCTTCCCTAAGTCCCTGGACCTACCTTTCTCTACACGCTCCAGGTGATCACATTCAATGCCATTGTTCCTCTTCCCTAGACACCTGGCATTCCATTCACTCCAGCTAGATTTAGCCCAAAAGATGAACCACCAATTCAAACCCAGAAACCTCCTCCTGTAGATCTAAAATGTATCTGAATATTCACCTCTTTCCACTCCTACTGGCCCAGTCGGTCATTATAGGGGTAATCTCTTCACAGCTCTCCCTTACCCTCCCCCTGCTGATTTCTTCTATTTTAGTAAGTGCCCCTCCTCTAGAGTCAGACAGCCTGGGTGCAAATGCTGATTCTGTTATTTACAGCTATGACCCTGGGCAACTTCAACTTTTCTAAACCTCAAACTTCTCTACCTGTGCAGTACGCAGAGATCATAACAGTGCCTGCCTTATAGAGGCGTGTGGGCATTTACAAAGGGAGTGCCCAAGTGCTTAGTGAAAGCCGTTATCATTTTTCACAGCGATCTACTCATCATTCAATCAGCTCACAAATGTTTATTATAGGTCTATTATGCTTAACATGTTCCCACGTCCTGGGGACACAGGGGTAGACAAAAAGTCAAGGCCCCTGCCCTCTTGGACTTCACCTTCCCTGTGGAATTAAGAGGCAATTTGAAGCCAGCATCCATTTTGTTAGTTGAGGTGAAAGAATGAATACTAGAGGTCATATCGCCCCCAGGCACAGTTGGACTGGCCAAAGAACCTGTAGGAATGCAACTCCATTCACTTACAAGTAAAGATAAAATTACCAGGGTGCCTGGGTGGCTCAATCGGTTAGGTGTCTACCTTCAGCTCAGGTCATGATCCCGGAGTCCCAGGATCGAGTCCCGCGTCAGGCTCACTCAGCAGAGTCTGTTTCTCCCCTTGCCCCTCATCCCCCTCGTGTTCTCTCTTTCTCTCTCTCTCAAATAAATAAATAACATCTTTAAAAAAAATTTTTTTAAGATATAATTACCAGATGTACCTAACGAAATCTCCAACATAAAGAACAAAGATATTTTTCAGATTCCAAGTCTCTTGCGATAGAAAAGACCTCCAGGGCACCAGACGAAGCTTCAGCAGAGCACCTGCTAACTAGCATGATTTCATGAGCCTCCAATAAATGGCATCCACCTTCTCAGGAGACCCTGCCCCAAATCTTGCCCTTAAAAACCCCTACTTGCAAGCCATTGGGTAGTTTGGGACTTTAGAGCATTACCTTCCTGTTCTCCTAGGTAGCACCACACCAATAAATAGCCGATCTTCCTTCACTGCAAAAACTCAGTGTCACTTTTTATTGGCTTTTTGAGCATCGGGTGGACAAACTCTCGTTTGGTTCGGTTACAAAATGAGCACTGCTGTCATTGTCACACTATTAAAATGACTTCCTATTTGTAAAAATTAGCAAAATTGAAAAATGTCATTGAAAACTGGAGTGCATTCGTGTGAAGTCACAGTATGTGGTCGTCAAAAAGCCTAAGAATTTTTCAGAAAAAATCCCCCTATATAGAAGGATATAAAATTGAATATAATATTATCTCAACTATGTTTTTAAATTAAGATTAATCAAAAGTACATCAAAAAGCTAAATTTTAATACTTAGGTGGTTGGGCTGTAGGTAATTACTACTTTTCTATATTTTCAAAAAGCACAAGATGACTTTTTTTAAAATACTTTTTTTTTTAAGATTTTATTTATTTATTTGACAGATGCCTTTTTAAGCACATCAGGTATTTTACAATGTCCTTCTTCAAAATGTTAACTTAAGGAATGCCTGGGTGGCTCAGCCGGTTAGGTGTCTGCCTTCAGCTCAGGTCGTGATCCCAGGGTCCTCAGATGGAGTCCCACATCGGGCTCCTTGCTTGGCAGGGAGCCTGTTTCTCCCTCTGCCTGCAGCTCCCCCTGCTTGTGAGCTCTCTCTTTCTCTCTGACAAATAAATAAAATCTTCAAAAAAAAAAAAAAGTAACTTAATACCAAGGAGACACCTACTCCTTTCTACCTCTTGTAAGCAAACAAGTAAGTTTGAAGCAAGTTTTAAAACTGCAGGAAAAAGCTACTTCCTTGAATTGAGTTGTTTTTCCCCCTGTGAAAACCGGTTTTTCATTTACTCCTATATGCAGTGAGCAGAACCGGCTGTTTGTAAAACAGGAATGTGTAGAGCTGCTTCTGTCTGCTGTCCAATAAAAACATTACAGGAACTACCTGTGTAATTTTAAATTTTCTAGTAGCCATATTTAAAAAGTAAAGAGAAACAGGAAGTTAATTTTAATAATATCTTATTCAACCCAATGTACCCAAAATACCATCATTTTAACACACAATCAATATAAGAATTCATTAGTGAGGTATTTTACGTCCCCCCCTCCCTTTTTTGTACTAGGTCTTCAAAATTCGGTGTGTCTACTTCAGCACATCTCAATTCAGACTCACCACATTTCCAATGCTCAAGAGCCACGTGTGGCCAGTGGCTACCACACTGGACAGCGCAGGCCCAAGGGCAACTGAAAACATCAGAAGCACCAAGAGACACCTTCTCAAATGACGGCCGTTTAAAAAGTAATATTAGTCAAAAACAAGAGTACTTACTGAATGATCCCATTTTACTAAGTTCTAAAGCAGGCAAAACTAAGCTATGATAGAAAGCAGGCAGGTGGCGGGGGGGGGGGGGGTGTGGACTGACTGGAAAGGGGCACGATGGAACTTCCTGGAGACACTGGAAACGAGATGGTGTACGTCCACGTTGGGGTAGTGGTTACACGGGTGTATAATTCGTCAAATCCCTGATCTGCACCCTTAAAATGGGGGCATTTTGTTGTATGTAAATTATACATCGAATCTGTAAAAACCGTTGCCGAAAGAAAGCTGTTTTGTAACAGCAGCGTACTTAGCCCCAGTGCGCCCTAAGCAGCTATTCTGGGGGAAATGCTAGGGTCGTTGTTCAACGAGTGCACTGGGCGGGGGAGGGGACAGAAAGGCCATTTCACTCCGCGCGGGGCTTCACTTCCGCCAACGCCATCTCGGGGCTCTCTGGGCTCCCGAGGCCAGGGAGAAATGGGAAGCGGGGTGCAGCCGGCCCTGGCGCCCCCTTCCGAGGCCCGTGCGGGGAGAAGCGCACCCCGGGAACGCGACGCTCCGAAGCTCCGATCGTGGGCCGCCGCAGGGCGGGCTCCGACGGCACTGGGCGCCGGCAGGGCAGCCCCGGCCCCCGCCCGTCTGCCGTCCGCCGGCGGTTTACGTGCGCCGGGTGCGGGGACGCGCCGGTTGCCGGCCCCTCTCCGACCCGGCGCGGGCGCCATCGGCGAGGGGACAAAGGCGGCCGGCCCCACGTGCGCGCCTGGACTGGGGGCGCGGAGGCCCTGGGGACGCGGGGTGGCCACAGCGCGGAGGCCCTGGGGGTCCGGGGAAGGTCCGGGCGGGTGGTTACCTGCGCGGTGGTGGTGGCGCCGGGAGAGTGGCCGGTGGGGACAGCGCGCTCCGCCCCGCGGCGGGCCCGCGCTCACCTGTAGGGCTGGGGAAGGGGCCGCCGCTAGGGGTGTCCCTTGCCGCCACCAGGTCCTTCCCGCCGCCCGCGCGGGCCTCGGGGTGCGCGGCGCCCTCCTCGCCCACCTTTCCCTCTCCTGCTGCGGCGGGCCCCGCTGACTCACGCTGGTGAGCTTGGGGTTTGCACCCGCGTTTGTGCAGTGCTCCAAAACAAGCGCCTAAAAAGTCACTCCTCAGGCACAGACAGCTTCCCGCCACCCTCCGCCCTGGATGCACTTGGCCCCAGGCCTCGGTCAGCCCGGGGACTGCTCCTCCCCTCCGTGGCTCACTTAGCAGAGGCACTTCGGGGGCGCGGGTGAACGCCACGTTCCCGGCGAGCCCCCGCCTCTTGGCAAGGCGAGATCCTCACTCGGGTCCTCCTGTCCAGTTCTCACCACTGTAAAGAGCTTCACACTGTCCACAAACGTTTGTGGATCCCTTACTGCGCTCCAGGAACCGCAGAAACGCTAAAAGGACTCAAATAGAACTCGACTCCTGCCTTTGAGGGGCTCACAGTCCAGAGGCAGGTCTACACGTCTATTGAAATCAGTAAAGTTCCCAGAGGTGCCTGGCTGGCTCAGTTGGTGGAGTTCGATCTCCTGATTGTAGGTTCAAGCCCTGTGTTGGGTGTAGAGATAACTTAAAATCTTAAAAGAAAAAATTAGTACAGTTCCTCAAACAGTACTAGTGTAACAACAACAACAAAAAAAGTGGGGCGGGGGGCAGTCAGGGCTTCACCCACTGAATTTTTAAGAGTATTTGGAGGATGGCTGGTGCTGGGAGAGGTCACAGGTTATTCGGGGAAGGGAAGAACATCCACAAACCACTGAAGGAGAAAGGCTCTAACTGGACAATAGAAGGGTTTGAAGTTGAGATGGAAGAGTTAGGAAAATCGTGAAAATTTTGAATAACCAGTGTGAGTCACTAGAGTACCAAGTTAGACAAGTGTCATCGAAGACCTAGGGGAGTTTAGAAACCATAGTGTGTAATGATGCCCAGCTATGATTTTGCCAGCTATCTATAGGTAGATATATAAATATGGGTATTTATTTATTTTTTTAAAGATTTTATTTATTTATTTGAGGGAGAGAATGAGAGAGAGAGAGAGAGAGAGCACATGAGAGAGGGGAGGGTCAGAGGGAGAAGCAGACTCCCCACTGAGCAGGGAGCCCGATGTGGGACTTGATCCCGGGACTCCAGGATCATGACCTGAGCCGAAGGCAGTCGCCCAACCAACTGAGCCACCCAGGCGCCCTAAATATGGATATTTATGATAAAAGCAGTTTGTGGGCTGAGTAGAAGGAGGTGAGTGAGGCAGTTGAGGGTCTGGGAGAATGTGACTGTGGTATTGAACTGGGCGTCTAGTCCACACAGGAAAGAACTGAGAGCAGTGTGGAGCTGATAGACTAGGAAGAAAAGAGACAGAACTAAAGACAAAGGCCTGTGGGAATAAGGGAGCTGGCATGCTGTTACCAGCTGTGGTGTTAGCATTGGAGCCCTCAAAGGGGAAGTAATTCCAGGGGATGATTCAGTTTAGGGTCTGACATCTGAAACAGAGTCAAATGAGTGGGTTGAGCATCCACTAGGCCAGTGTGTGGGGCACTGAGGTCCCTGGAACTTGGAGGAGTCCAAGGAACCAAATCATCAGTGAATGTGGAGGAGTGACCCTGAAGCTAATAGATGACGGCAACAAGGATGGGTGGAGGTTGTACGGCAAAAATTCAGTGAGTTTCAAAGCAAAGGGGAGTTTCTCCCCACCAACAGTAATGTCATGGAAGAAGAAGGAAGGCACTAGGGTTAGTGATGTCAATTTCTGGGAAAATAAACAGAGGCTCCACTCAGCAGGAAGTGTATGGAAGCCCCAGGTCTCATGAAGGCCAATAAATAAATTTTTTGAAAAGGAGGAAACAACTTTGGGGTGCCTGGATGGCTCAGTCAGTTTAAGCATGTGACTTCAGCTCAGGTCATGATCTCGGGGTCCTGGGATCAAGTCCCACAACGGGTTCCCTGCTCAGCAGGGAGTCAGCTTCTCCCTCTCCCTCTGCCCCTCCCCCTGCTCGTTCTCTCTCTCTCTCTCTCTCTCTCTCTCTCTCTCAAATAAATAAATAAAATCTTTAAAAATTAAAAAAAAAAGGAAACACCTTTGAAGGCTGGAGGCATGGAGAGGTTTGTTATGAGACAAGTCTTCCAGAGCATCCTATGGAAAGGACACTCATGAAATGGCCTGACATCAATGGTGATATTCCCCTGCCACATATATAAGGGTTCCTTCCACATTTCAATACTTCATTCCCTTTTCACAGCCAGGACAATTACTATAATCCCCTTTCTATAATGAAGAACCTGAGGCTTAGAGATGTGAAGTGTCCTGACCAAAGGTACATTACGAGTGGCAAAGCCAGGACATCAGTGTAAATTGTTTGTCCCCAAAGCCAGATTCTTCACCACAGGATGTGGGGCCTTATCCTTATCTTATTCTATTCCTCTATGTAGCTAACAGATGGAAGATATTTTGTGAATACAAAGGAATTATTATAACTATTGTATTATTAATCCAAAATGGGGAAAAAATTGAACAGAAAAACAAATTTGATAACAGGATTCAGATTGACTGATTTGGGTGGGACGGGAATATCCTCGTGAATAAACAAGTGTTTATTCATGGCCCACTACCAGCATCGCAATAAGAATAAAAAAAGAGATAAAAACAAAGTCTGTCATTAAGTTGATTGCTCGTGCTCTCTTATAATCTTTTATTTTGAAGGATTCTACCTTTCAGAACCATTGTAAAACTGTTTGTTCCCTGGGGAACACAGCCTTTACTGTGGTTTTGGGTGTTCCTGGAGATAAGGCAAAAGTAGAGCTGAACGGGCTGGGCCCCACCTCTGCACTATATTTATGCAAGTGAAGAAACTTGAAGGGCAGAAAGGACAAATAACAGGTCAAGGTTATCTATTAGATGGTGATGTTAGAACCTTCATTCCTCGGGCGCCTGGGTGGCTCAGCTGGTTAAGCCACTGCCTTCGGCTCAGGTCATGATCCTGGAGTCCCGGGATCGAGTCCCACACCGGGCTCCCTGCTCAGCAGGGAGTCTGCTTCTCCCTCCGACCCTATCCCCTCTCATGTGCTTGCTCTCTCTCTCAAATAAATAAATAAAATCTTAAAAAAAAAAAACTCATTAAGAACCTTCATTCCTCTAGGCTTCTGACTGAAATTCTGGTCTCAATCCAATCATACTTGAAACAAATATCCCTTTTCAGTAGTGTTGACCACTTTTAGATTCTTACTGACATAAATCCCAGAAAATATTGGTCCTAAGATGTCTCCTGACTTTCAAAGCTGAATCAATACCCAGACTCTAAAAACAGGTTGGAATATCATTGATGCCACTGAACTGAACACTTAAAAATAGTTAAAATGGGGGGCATCTGGATGCTCAGTTAAGCATCCAACTCTTAGCTCAGCTCAGGTCTTGATCTCAGGGTCGTGAATTCAAGCCCCGCACTGGGGTCCACACCAGACGTGCAGCCTACTTTAAAAACAAAAAAAAAGTTAAAAGAACAGATTTATGTCATATATATTTTACCACAATTTAAAAGATTCATAGTGTAACATACCAAAAACTATTGAATTGTACACTTTAAATAGGTTAATTATGTGGTATGTGAATCATATCTCAATAAAGTTGTTTGGCCTTATTAAGCCAAAATCCTGGACCTGAACTGTGAATATACCTCAGGCTGGAAAACTGGAGAGCAGGGAAATCAGAATCAGAATCTGTCATAATCTGTCCCCACATACTCCCACAGGACACTGGAACTAGGTGAGAGGAGGAGGAATAATGGGCGTCCTTCGCCAACAGATTGCTTAAGACTGTGCTTGTGAAATCCGTTCATGTACTCCTGGCTCTGGAGGGGTAGTTGTTCACTTGACCAGTTTTGTTTTGTTTTGTTTTTTTCATTTTCATGTTATTATGGAAAAAGTTAAAGGTACAGAGCAGCAGATATAAAAGTATAACCACCAGCTTGGACAACTGTCAAACCATGGCCAAGCTTGTTTCATCTATATCCCTACCCATTTCTGCCCCCCTTCCTGTATTAATTTGAAGCAAATGACAGACATCCTATCATTTCTTTGGTAAATATCTCAGTACTACTCTCTAAAAGATAAGAACTCCTTTAAGTACACACAACACCATCACCACAATTTAAAAATTAACAATCCCTATGTCCATCAACACATAAATGGATAAACAAAAAGTGGTATATACATGCAATAGAATATCATTCAGCCTTTTTTCACAGCCTTTTAAAGGCAGAATTTTAAGAAAATTCTGACACATGCTACGAATGGATGAACATCAAGGACATTTGCTAAGTGAAATAAGCCAGTCACAAAAAGACAAATGTGGTATGATTCCACTTATATGAGGTTCCTGGAGTAGTCACACTCATAGAGACATAGAGACATAAAGTAAAATGGTGAGTGCCAAGGGCTGGTGGGAGGAGAGAATGGGGAGTTGTTTAATGGGTACAGTTTCATTTTTGCAACTTGAAAAGACTTCTGGAGATTGGTTGCACAATGTGAATGTACTTAATGCTACTAAACTGTACACTTAGAAATGGTTAAGATGTTAAATTTTATGGGTATTCTACCACAATTAAAATTTTAATTTAATAATTTCTTAATTTCATGAACTATCCGGTACTCAAATATAAACGTCATACTTTTCCCCCCAATGTTTGTTTGAATCAGGATCCAAGTAAAATCCACGGATTGCCACGGATTATGGCTCTTAAAACTTTTCTGACCTATAGGTTTCCCTTCCCCTCTCTTCCTTACAATTTATTTAAAGAAACAAGGTCGTTTGTCCTGTGGTTTCTCACAGCTTAAATTCTGCTGCCCGCATCCCATGGTGTCCTGTAACACTTTCCTTAGTCCTCTGTATTCCCTGTGAATTAGTTGTTGGACCTAGAGCCCTGGGCCAATTTTGATTGGGACTCAGAAAGGGGCTAAAGACGTCCATTTCTGAGGCAACGGCCCAGCTGGACCTGAAAAGGCGAGGCTAAGCCAGCAGCCAAGCTGCTTAGAGAGACAGAAACGCCCTTTACACGTCTGAGTCAGTAACCTAGGAAAAGCTGGGGAAGGAGGAGAGAGGACCGGGCGGGACTACGCTGGGAAAACCCTTTGTCTATTTTCCACGCACGTCAGAAAGTTACTGAAATAAACAGCCAACGAGGGCGGGGCCCTTGGCGGAAATGACATACATGCGGCCGCCGGCAGAGCGGCCATAGAGACGGGGAGACGGATAGAGAGGCTGCTCCAGGGTCGCACTTCCGGCCATCTCCTTGGAGGCGGGGGGGCGCGCATTGTGGAGTCAGGAGCCGGCAGTGCCAGTTAGGGTCTCCAGTGGCCGGGACCGCTGTAGCGGCCCCGCGGGCGGGATGTTCCGGGGTTTGAGCAGTTGGTTTGGCTTGGAGCAGCCGGCGGCGGGTGGCCGGCAATCTGAGGGAGGCGGGCTGGTCGAGGGAGACGCTCCACCCCAGCAGTGCTCCGAAGAGGTGTCAGAGTCGGCGGAGGGGGAGCCGCGGCAAGCGGGGGACCAGGAACTCCTTCATCAGGCAAAAGGCCTCGGCAGTGAGTCTCCTCTGGCCCTCGGGACCAGAGTGTGTGTGTGTGGGGGGGGGGGGTGCCCGCTCCCTTCTCTTGACGCCCGAGGGCGCGGACCCGACTGCTTGGGGGGTGTGGGGTGGGTGGAAGGGGAGAAAGGTGTGTCTGTCACTCGGTCGTCTTGGGACAGGAGAGGTTGATGAGGATCTGGGCAAGGCCGAAGTTTCATCTAGCAGTCAATCCTGTGCCTGAAGTTCCTGACAGGTCAGTCTTTACGAGGTGTGTAAACACTGGGAGCCAGGGCTTCCGTAAAACGGTGTGGTTCGACGTCTTTAGGTTTGACAAGGAATCTTTTTTGTTTAGTTCTCCAGCTTTCACCTCCACACGCCCACCCCCAGGACGGGGGGCGGGGGACGTTGGGGAACTTTAGTTGGTTGGAAAAGTGCCCTTTTGTGCCCTTAGGGCACAGTGTGTTGTCTGAAATAAATTGCGGGGAAGAGTTATCGAAGGCCTCCCTCAGGCTGGTCTCCTTTTTAGGTGCAGTGGAATTTTTTTTTAAGGCGGAAAAGTAGCTGTCCATTTTTGTCGGTGATGCAGGTTTCGGTACTAGATGTTTGATGAACGATATCTCATTTAATCTGTTAAACCTCCCAGTGAGTTGGGAGAACAAGCCCAGAGTTACTGGCTCAAAGTTAAACTGACAGTAAGCGGTAGACGTGGAATTTGAACCTAGGTCTGTCTAATTTGAAAGCCACAGTCTAGTTAGGGAGGAGAGTAAAAGTAGTAGGTTTGAAGAATAAACACATAGCTCTGGTAATTCTGATTCTGGAGACCTTGGCAGGCTTAAATAATAAAAGAAAACGTCTTTGAGAAGGTGGGGCCTAAAGCAGATTTCACTACAAGTGAGAGAACTGCAGCAAAGGTAGATACTAAATTTAGCAAGCGTTTTTTAAGAGTCTACTAAAAGGCCAGATCATAGGGGAGGCTGGAGCCTGAGAGTGGAGAAACACATATTTGAATGAGAAAGGCTCTAACATTTCAAGAAGTCTGGGGAGGGGGCAGGGAAAACAGACATAATCTCATGACGTGGCAGTACAGAATCTCAGCTCAAGGTCCCCAAACAGTGCACAAGAGAAATAAAACTAAGTGCTGTGCAACAAAAACTCTAAAGAGGGAACAACTGTTTTGTGTGTAGAAAATTTAGGCAATTCACCAGTTACAAATGGTGGACACCCAGGCCTAGATTCCACTCCCTTACCCAAAACCAAGCCTTCCCATCCTTGGTCCTTCTTCCTGATAAACTCTGGCCTCCTAGGATTACCTGCTTCTGAAGGAGGGCAGTATGCCAGCATTGGTGGTATAGCGGTGAGCATAGCTGCCTTCCGAAGGAGGGCAGTTTATAAGGGAACTCAAAGAAGAGCTCCTCCCTACCTCCCTGAAGTCCTGATGCCCCAAAGTAACTTCTAATTCAGCACAAATTGGTTGCTTGGTTTTTGTTAAAATCGACCAAATTGAAGCTTTATCTGTACTCGTCCTTTAAAAAAAAAAAAATCCGTACCTCTGAGAGTGTTAAATACATGAGTCATTTGCACAGTTTAAATAAGTGGGAGGATAGCCAAAAATGAGCTTTGGTTTTTTTTTTCAAAACCGTCTCTAAGGCCAGTCCATGCCCAGAAATAGAGGAAGGGCCACCTCCTCTTCTTTGAAAAGTGCTCTTAGTATTTGCAGTGGAACTGTATTAATTAGGCCATCCTCTTTTTCTGTAAGGAAAGTGCATTTCAAGTTCTAGGTGCCTAACTTGCTTAGTTTACAACTAAGAAGGCCCCAAAAGTTAGTGTGTATGTAGGAAAATGTATGTCTGCTTCAATACAGAAGTAAAATAACTGATTCAGTTCTGATGACAAACCCAGGTTTACCATGAGGGAAGGCAGTGCAAATGGTCAAGAGCTTGGATTCCACAGCTTATAAACAATAATAAAGAGAATTGGGGATTTTATTTTATTTTTTTTAAAGATTTATTTATTTATTTTGAGAGAATGAGATAGAGAGAGAGAGCATGAGAGGGGGGAGGGTCAGAGGGAGAAGCAGACTCCCCGCAGAGCAGGGAGCCCGACGTGGGACTCAATCCCAGGACTCCGGGATCATGACCTGAGCCGAAGGCAGTCGCTCAACCAACTGAGCCACCCAGGCGCCCCACGAGAACTGGGGATTTTAGCTTGAAGAAGAAACTTGGGGCATTGCTCAAAATTCTGAAAGTTTTTTTGTAGAAAAGTCATTATATGTTACTTAAGAGGACAGATGTAAGTCTGAGAGGTAGGAATAACAAGGAAAATGAAAAGGATTTTCTAATTAGAGGGGGATAACAGTAATAATTGGCTACGCTTTGAAGTCATGTGCGCCCCATCCCTGGAAGTAGGCCTACCTGGATAAGAGGTTCAGTTAGGTAACCTCTAAAGCCCCTTCCAACATGAAGATTCTAAAATTGTATGAAATACAGTATTTTTGAAAAATTAGCCAGCAATGGCTTAAGAATATTGGTTTTAGAAACCACTATCTGCTCCTTATTTTCTTAAGGCAGCAAGCCTTAATCTCTTTATTCTTTTTACTCTGACAAATGTATGCTTTTTCTGACCTTTGAGAACCTTCCCACTTTCCTTTATCCTTATCATTCCATTCAGTTCTGTAAGCCCTTGTCACTTGCTCATATGAGATGAGGCAGTATGGAATTGGGGCACAGGCTTGCCAGTTAGAAGCAGATAGCTTGTGTTTGAGTTTCCTGCACTGTTGTCTTTATTGTGATATCATTTGCAAATTACAGAAAATTCAGCTGCAAGTTACAGAGAATCCAACAGAGGCATAATGAGAAGACCTTGATTATGTCGGAAGTTCCCAAGACCACCCATAGGTTTGATGAGCACCCACCAAAATGGGGGTTGTTTTGGCAAGAAGGAAGGGGCTAGGCATTGGATAGGCAGTCAGCAGAGTCTTCCGCTATCTTAATGGGCAAATCATTTATCCTCTGTGAGCCTTGGCTTACCTATCTGTAAACTGGGCAGATTATACCTATTCTTCCCAGGATAATTGTGAGATTAAAATGACTACTTTCATGGGGCACCTGGGTGTCTCAGTCGTTAAGCATCTGCCTTCGGCTCAGGTCATGATCTCAGGGTCCTGGGATCGGCCCCGCATCGGCTCCCTGCTCTGCGGGAAGCCTACTTCTTCCTCTCCTGCTCCCCCTGCTTGTGTTCCCTCTCTCGCTATCTCTCTGTGAAATAAATAAATAAAATCTTTTAAAAAATAAATAAATAAAATGACTACTTTCATTGTTAGCAGTTTGCCCCCTCCTTCCATAAGGCTGCGTCGTCATACTCACCGAGAGCCATTTTACTTAGTCTTTCTTTTCTTCTTTGGTTGCTGCTTTAGTTCAGACCTCTTTGTGCCTATGTTCCTGAAGTGGATATTGTACTCCTATTACTTCCTGTTAACTCTTATCTTAGTCTCAATTTTTTCTAACCACTTAATGAAAACTGTCTTTAACTTGGTGTCATCCAATATATTAATTTGCAAAATTAATAAACTACTTCTCATCTTTATGAGCTTCTTACCTGAAAATCTCCTATCATGCTTTCCCACACCCCACTCCCTCTGACTTCAGAATCCATCGCACTCTAATTACTCTTGGGAGACCTTCTCCCTCCCTTCTCTGAGTGCCTCTGTTTAATGATTATTCTTGCTTCTCTTATCTTTGAGCCTTTTATTGGCTTGTTTGTTTAGAAATGGACATTCCTTGAGGGCAAGAACTGTATTTCCTCCAGTGTTCTCCATGTTCAGTGTACTCTACTCTTGGAGTTATTAAAATCTGAGAATTGAGATTATTATGCTAAAATACCAGTTTTTATTTTTTTAAATTTATTTATTTATTTAAGTAATCCCTACACCCAGTGTGGGGCTCGAACTCATGACCCTGAAATCCACAGTCACACGCTCTTCAGACTAAGCCAGGCACCCCAAAATACCAGTTTTTAAATGGCAGTCCTCCTTAGAATAAAAATGATGATTCTAATTAAAAACATTCTCCTGAGAAAATCTTAAAAGGAAACCCTGCTCTTTTAGAACTTTAGATTTCTTTGACTGTCAGCAAAGAATATTTTTACAAAATAATCTGGCTGTCTACCCAATTTATCATACCACTTTGTAAATAGACTAGTCATAACCAAAGAGAAATGAGGGACCACCCTAAAACTCAGCACTATTATGTTGCTCCCCATTCATCCATCTAGCAAGTACTTATTGGTCATTCACTGGGGATACAGTGGTGAATCAGACAACCTTGGTCCCTGCCCCAGTGGGACTTAGGGTGGGCCTTCAGTCTAACTGAGAAGACAGAGCCACCAAGTAATCAGTAGAGTGTCATGAATATTGTTGGTCTGGCAACACAGGTGCTGAGGGAACACATCTCAGGAGCTCCTGCTCTAATCAAGGAGCCAGGGAACATTGCCTGAGAAGTGCTATCTATGTAAGCGGAGACCCACAGTATATGTAGAGTTGGCCAGATAAAAGTGTTTCAAACCAAGGAATAATGTATCTGAGACCTCCTTGGAGGTACTCAAGAATTTCTCGGGGTCATATGAATGTAGAATAGGAGGGGGAAGAATGGTGAGAATGAAACCAGAGGCAAGTAGTATCCTGTGGTATAGTCACAATGGGCTGTTGACATCACTGACAGGTAAATGCCACCAAACACAATGGGAGAAAATAGACTGCTTATGGTAAAGGCTACAGAAAGTGGGAGAGAGGGTCATTCTGATTGGCAGATAGTACTGCTGCTCCTAGGTAGCAGTACAAGTTGCCTGATTCTCTGGAAGAGATACCAGCCACCAGTGAGGGTTTAATCTGGTGTGCCAAGCTCCCTTTGCCATTCTTATCTGGGTTTTCCCCCGCCTGAGTGTTGAGAGAGTCAACCTACCTGCCCCTCAGCAGGTGCAAGTAGCAGAGGCAAGACTGCCCTAACTTAGAGAGTATTTCCCACTAGATGAGATTGGAAGGCCAGTTGCCCAGGAGCATCCCCTAGCAAGTCCAGCTTCAGAACCTGCCTGAGGTTGCTTCCTGCAGCCTGCGCTGTATACAGTGTGGACTTAGAAACAATATTTGTTGGAGCGCCTGGATGGCTCAGTCGTTGGGCGTCTGTCTTTGGCTTGGGTCATGATTCCAGGGTCCTGGGATCGAGCCCCGCGTTGGGCTCCCTGCGCGGTGGGGGGCCTGCTTCTCCCTCTCCAGCTCCCCCTGCTTGTGTTCCCTCCCTCGCTGTTTCTCTGTAAAATAAATAAAATCTTAAAGAAAATTATTAAAAAAAACAGTATTTGTCTACGTACAGACCTTTATGTTATAGTTGAAATAGAGCCTTGATACTTGTGTCTTTTCAAGTTTTCAGGAAAGTTAAATTTGTGCTTTTGCTTTGTTTTGTAAAGATGAAAGTTTGCGTGTTCCAGTTTTGTTTTTATTTTTTTATTTTTAAAGATTTTATTTATTTATTGGACACAGAAAGAGCACAAGCAGGGGGAGCAGAGGGAGAAGCAGGCTTTCCACTGAGCAGGGAACCTGATGCAGGCCTTGATCCCAGGACCCTGGGATCATGACCCGAGCTGAAGGCAGGCACTTAACGACTGAGCCTCCCAGGTGCCCCTAGTGTTCCAGTTTTAATCTTATTCTGCATATTTGCTCATTATTATTAGGTTAAGGATTTATGTTTATATTAGGGCTTGCCAAGATTTCTATTTATTAAAAATTCCTCCAGATTTATTACGGGATGGCTTAATCTAGGGAAGGAAGGGCATGTTTTCTTTGAACAAGAGGGAAGGAGAAAATAAAATAGGATATTTAGGGTCTGGAAAGGAAGGAAAGTGAAAGGGAGCCTTGATCTTATCTGTGAAGTTGGAAGGAAGATTATCTACTGAGATAAATTAAAATGAGAGACTGGAGAAGGGCAAGACAAGTCTGAAACAGCTACTGGGGGAGAAGGGTGGGAGAATGCTAGCACTTTTGAAAGAGATAAATTAAAGGCCTGGTATGGATGGCTAGCCCACCCAGAAAGTGAAGTACTGTCAGTACTGTCAGTGCTGTCAGTGTTTGAAGTCCTAGTTAACAAGAATCGTGCCCTGTGGTTTAAGATTCCCGTGAGAGCTCTTTAAGGGAACAATCACAAATATAATAACCATTGTACTTGAACGGAGCATAGACTGTCTTTTATTCTTTACAGACTATCTGTTTAGCTTTGCAACTGCTGCTACAAAAAAGATAACTGAATCAGTTGCTGAAACAGCACAAACAATAAAGAAATCAGTAGAAGAAGGAAAAATAGATGACATCATTGATAAGGTACATTTAAACATCTTTTGAAATTGATTAGCAGCTTATATAATTATCCCTTTTTATGAACTTTATCAACCCAAGTAGGATACCATATTCTGATAAAAATATTGTTTTGAGATTCTTGGGGTTTTTTTTTCTCTTTTTGTGTAAGAAGTAGCTATGATTTAAATAACCTTGGTTTTAATTTTAATATATTCTAAAATACACTGATACTTTTGGGTAACACTAAACTTTTTATAGTGTGAATTTAATTTTAAACTATAACTGTTTCCAAATATTTATGCCTTTGAGTCAGTCATTTAAGTGTTTAAAGTCCTAGCCCATTAGGAATTACACTTTTAAGTAAGTTTGTTCATTTCCTACAGTGGTAGGGTCCAAGCCCAGGGAATTTCATTTATGTTGGGAATTATTTGAACTAAGGAGGTCATCAATTAAACTTTAGATAGCTTGTTATTTAGATGCTTTGTTATGTGTACTATTTGTTAGAATGAGATTTGACTTGGTTTTCATTGTTTTTTTGGAATAAAGCAAAAATTCAGTTTTTAACTCATTTTATCTTTGCATTTGAAAAGATAATCCATCACAAAAGAGTTCTATACTTGAAATTCAGGAATGTTGAATTTCTGTTTGTTGGGGAAAGGGGGAAGTATTACTTTTTTAACTGTTTTATTTGAAGAAAATTAATATCTCCTGACTTCACAAATCTTAAATGTAATTCTTATCTAATAATAAAGTTCTCAAAGTAACTTGACTCTTTGTATATTTTTTAACAGACAATTATAGGAGATTTTCAGAAGGAACAGAAAAAATTTGTTGAGGAACAGCTTACCAAAAAGTCAGGTATGATGTAGGTTTTTTGTACACGATGTACTTACCTGCCAGATTTTATTGAGCACCTATTAATGTGCCAGACACCACACTAAGGCTCTGACAATACAAAAATGTGTAAGTAACAGCCCTGTCCTTCGGTAGCACAAACACTAGTTGGGGAGACAAGCTCATAAACGTTTGGGCTTTAAAGGAAGGAAGGATATTGTTCCCTGTGGCTGGGATGGAGGGTGAGACCAGCGGGTGACAACCCCTCTGGGGAGCTGGCTCTGAAAGAGAGTGAGCTTTCATTTCTCAGTTTAGAACATGTCCAGCACAATGTGTGATGTACACATAATAGGCACTTAGCAAAAGTTGGCTTCATTCCCATTCTCGTCAGGAGGAAAAAATAAAGAGCTTTCCAGCGGAGTGACAGGGGGCTGTGAAAAGTCACAAGGTGTTGTGAGAAATTACTCAATACATTTCTTTCTTCCTTTTTTTAAAAAAGATTTTATTTATTTATTTAGAGAAAGAGAGAGCAGGGAGCCCAATGCAGGGCTTGATCCCAAGGACCCTGAGATCATGACCTGAGCCGAAGTCAGACGCTTAACCGACTGAGCCACCCAGGCGCCCCTCAATACATTTCTTTACTGACAAGTGCTCGTTTAAATGTTTGATAGTTATCGGGTCTCAGAATGTCTACTTTTGCTGTTTGGATGTACTCAAACACAAAACTGGCCTCATGTCTTTGAATTTGGCAAAAGGGTAAAATAATTCGATCAGTTTGAGCAGTGCCACAAATTCAAAAAGAGCTAGTTAGTCGTGTGGTGAGTCAGGCATTGTCATGCCTAGGTAAACTCAAGGTGTAAAGCAGATCTTTGGGACAAATACTCTGTACAAATTAGCATACCTTCGTGATTTGTGGGAAGCAGTGTGGGAAGCAGTGCAAGTGATCCTGGCTTAGAGACTTGGGGTAGGATTTGGTTGCAGCCTCTGAGATAGGAACTTGGAAGCAGTAGGGTGAAAGGATTGAAGGTACTTTCAGTTTTGAGGTGCCCAGGTGAGAGGAACATGTACAGAAGCAGAGAAGGGAATGCAGGTGGCATATCAGGAAAATGCCCTTGCTCAGTTGCACTAGTCACATTTCAAGGGCCCAACAGCCCCATGGGAGCTACCGGCTTCCATATTGGACAATGCAAATCTGGAACATTTCCATTATTACAGAAAGTTCTTTTGGTCACAACTGCTCTAAATTAACTGAATGGGGTCCAGCAGCAGCAGTTGATTCCTATTTGAAGCATGGAGAATTCCATCTGCCAGTAGAGATTATTAGTTAAGTCATGTAAAAACCATGAGAGTAGGTGACCTCAGTGAAAAGTGTGTCAAACATGAAGAGAGCTGAGCAGAGATCTAGTGTTGAGGGGAAGGGAGGAATGGGAGAAACTGACAGTTCCTGAGCACCTGCTAAGTGGTGGGTACTTTATATACAGTATCTTCTTTTTTTTTTTTTTAAGATTTTATTTATTTATTCGACAGAGAGCGACACAGAGAGAGAGGGAACACAAGCAGGGGGAGTGGGAGAGGGAGAGGCAGGCTTCCCGCCAAGCAGGGAGCCCGATGCGGGGCTCGATCCCAGGACCCTGGGATCATGACCTGAGCCGAAGGCAGACGCTTAACGACTGAGCCACCCAGGTGCCCCTATACAGTATCTTCTTTAGTAAAAGGAAGGATTAGCAAGGTTAAGTGATTTGCTGAAGGTTGCTCAGCTGGTAAGTGATGAAACAAACCTGCCATTTAAAAAACAAACAAACAAACACAAAACTGCCTATTCACCTGAGAGAGAACAGCTAGGAGACAGAAGCAATGGAAGCCCAGAGAGGGGAGAATTTCAAGGAGAGTGAGGTCAGCTGAGAGGTCCATTTACAAGGACCGTGAAGAGAGGCACTGTGTGAGTATCCCACATGCATTTGTTAATTTAACACTCACAGTAACTCTCTGAAGTACTTTTCTCTCCATTTTGCAGAGAAGGAAACTCGGCCTAGAGAGAAAAGAACTAGGAAGTGTCCATGGGTTGGACAACCAGGAGGCTATTGATTTACCCTAAAAAGAGCAGTTTAGAGGAGCAGGGAGGTGGGCGGTGTCTCATCCGTACCAGTAGGTTGGGCCTTGAGAGGACCTCACCTGAGGGTAAGAAACACCAGGAGAGGCTGTCCAAGGTGAATAGACTTAAAATGGAGGCCAGAATATTAAAGTAAATAGTGTAAGGGGGAAAAAAAGTTGTTGTTTTTAAGATTTCATTTACTTATTTGCCAGAGAGGGAGGGAGAGAGAGAGAGAGCGAGAGTACAAGAAGGGGGAGTGGCAGGCAGAGGGAGAAGCAGACTCCCCACTGAGCAGGGAGCCCAACGTGGGGCTCGACCCCAGGACCCCAGGATCATGACCCGAGCCGAAGGCGGATGCTTAACCAACTGAGCCACCCAGGCGCCCTGGAAAAAAGTTTTGAAAGGGCTTTACCCCAGATTTTTTTTAAGTATGAAAATATGTTTATTTTATCTTATAGTTAATGGAATTTGGA
Source organism: Zalophus californianus (assembly GCF_009762305.2). Taxonomy (NCBI): domain Eukaryota; kingdom Metazoa; phylum Chordata; class Mammalia; order Carnivora; family Otariidae; genus Zalophus; species Zalophus californianus. The sequence goes on along the minus strand of NC_045612.1, from coordinate 116,332,804 downwards.
TTATAATTGCCACATTTGCTTGCCTAGGATAAGCCAAAGAATGAGCCAGGAGTCTGTCCACATGTCCATCCACACATGCACATAACTTTTCTATCAGCTGGTACACAATAGGATGTCTCTTCCATTGGACTTTTGCAACATGATAGAAAGGGAGGTTGTTTTGGCGAAAATATTAGGACCCCCTGCATGTCTGTCTTCTGTGCTGACCTCCACCTCCACAGCCTTGGCTCTGCCCTCTTGCGCTGCCCTGGTTCAGACGGTAGAGCTGCTCAGATGAGCAAAATACTCACGGTCTTTGTCTCCACTCTTTCACACTTGCTGCTCCCTCTGAATACCCCCTACACACATCCACCACTGAATTCCTCCTAGACCAAGATCAGCTCCAGGTCTCCGCAGAAAACCCCTGGGACTCACCTCTCAGTGGTTGCCATTTGTTTTCTGGCATTATAAGCCTGCTTAAGTTGTACTCCTCCTTTTTCTTGTGAGCCCCAAAGACAATGTGTCTTTTGTAGATCCTGGCCCTATTGTTTATTGCCGCTGATTTGCCCATTTCTTTCTTCATTTGCTTTCAGTCCTGACAACCCTTTTCTCAATTCCTAATTGCTTATCACCTTTTGTCATGAATCAAGTACAGTGACGTTTTAAAAAGAACTTTTTAATTAGAAATAATTTCAATTTACAGAAATGTGCAAGTATAAAAGGAGTACTGAGCACACCCCTGACACCCTCTACCTAGGTTGTTGGTTTTATTCCATCTGCCTTATCCTTTGCTCTCTTTCTCACTCTGTGTGTCTTGTCTTTTCTGTTCCACTCAGTGTGTGTTTCCTAAGAATTAGGGATATTCTCTTACACAATCCCGTTAACAGCTTTAGGAAATATAACATTGATATAATGTGCATATTCTGATTTTGTCAGTTGACCCAGTAATGTCCTTTGTACATTTTCCCCCTCAATAGAGCATGCAGTCTAGGGTACAGTATTGTAGCTTTTGTCATGTGTCTTAGCCTCCTTTAATCTGCAACATTTCCGTGGTCTTTGTCTTTTAGGACATTCATGTTTTGGAAGGATACTCCCCCCGCTTTTTTTTAAGACTTTATTTATTAGAGAGAGAGAGCACCAGCAGGGGGAGGGGCAGAGGGAGAAGGAGAAGCAGACTCCCCACTGAGCAGGGAGCCCGATGCGGGACTCTATCCCAGGACCCTGGGATCATGACTTGAGCCGAAGGCAGACACTTAACCGACTGAGCCACCCAGGCGCCCCTCCCCCCCTCCTTTTTTTAAATAAACCATTCCTCAGTTGGGCTTTGGCTGATGTTTCCTCATGATTAGATTCAGATTATGCATTCTTGGCCAGAATACCACATAGATGATGTTGTGACCTCCTCAGGATATCACATCTGGAGGCCTACAGTGGCCATCTCTTTCTCATTGGTGATGATGATTTGGGTCACCTGGTCAAGGTGTTGTCCATTTCTCCACCATGTAATTTAAGTAATTTTTTTTTTACCAAATGCTTACATGCTTTAGTCATATATCACGTCTGGGAATTACGATGAATGTTCATGTTTGGAACTTGTTAGTAAATTGCTAAAATGATTATGTGGAAACTTTCTCATTCTTTCAAACCACAGATTGCAGTGTAACCCTTGTAAGCTGTTTTTCTCTTTTCTTTGTTATTAAAAACCTTTAGAAGCAGCAGTGCCCCCATGGGTTGATAGTAATGATGAAGAAACAATTCAACAACAAATCTTGGCCTTATCAGCTGTAAGTATCTGTGATTCCCTGTGTAGAAATGCTTTCTTCCTATTGTGATTTTATCCTTAGAATGTTTTTCTTCTATACAGTTTTTTAAATGTTTTGAGATGTTAGGACTGTACACATCACCTTTCACTGTTTTTTTCCCCCTGTCTCCCCCCTCCAGGTTTAACCTGCTTCTCTTTAAGTTCTTTTTTATTAATGGTAAAGTATAATCTATTACACAAAATAATTCTTTCGGCCTTAAAAGGATTCTTTTATGTTACTAAGATAATCTTTGGGATATGCTATCATATAAATTTTGTAGATAGCATTCTAGTTTGTCTGAATGAAAAGATGGTATTCTGAATTTTCTCTTTAACTGTTACATATATTTGAAACTGCAATTGAAAAAAAATAAGATTTTCTGTGCTGGCCCACAAAAATTTCTCTCAAGACTTCAGAGGGAACACGGGAACACAGTGATACCAGTTAACAATTGTATAGCACCTGACAGTTTCAGAAAGAACTTTCTTAAGCATTATCTCCTTTGAGCTTCACACACATCTGTGAGGTAGATAGGAGCTTTTATCGCCATATACAGCGGTGAGGATGTGACTCCCAAATGTGACCCTCACTACTTAACATGTGTCTCAACTGGGCTGTGCATTCTTAGTGGGCAGAAGCTGGCTTTGATCTCTGTCCTCAGCACCCAGGAGCGTGCCTGGCATAGGACTCAGCAAATAGGGCTTTTACTGTATCAGTGGCTTTCAAGCTTTGTTTTTAATCCACTCTTTTTTTTTTTTTTTTAGCTAAAGTCATAAATGGAACTTCAGCCTAGGAAACAGACAGAGAACTGGGCTCTTTCCTTCCCTTCCATTGCCCTCCCCCAGGACATTTTATGGTTTTTTCTTTTCCATTAGTAAATCCTTCAAAGGCCTGAGCATCCATTATGAGTTCAGTGTGAACCCCATGTATTTTGTTTACTGTGTTATGGCCAAACTTGATGCTGATGTCACATAATGCTTTTCTCCAGAAGTGAATTGGGACAGTGAAACTGTCATTTGAGGGCAAACATCGGATACTCACCAGTCAAGTCCCCACAGCTCCTCTGTCCCCCTCGACCTGTTCCTGTCCTCATCTTCTCCATCTTAAAATAAGATTCCAGTTATCCACCAGTTTTTTCTAGTCACCAGCCTAGGAGTCTTCCTTCGGTCACACGCACCCCCACACCCGGGCCCACCCACATCCTGACAATGCTGTGTTCAAAATATACCTCTACTCCACTTCTCCACTGCCACCACCGTGGTCCTGATGCCCTCATCTGCCTCCAGCATCCCAGCTGCTGTCCCATCCTTGGCCCTTTCCCTACAAGCTCACATCAGCAGCCACAGGGGTCTAGTTATGGTATAAATCCCTTCATGTCACTTTCCTACATAGAGCCTTCCAGTGGCATCTCGTCTCCTGTAGGCAAAGATCTCAGTTCCCTCTACTGGCTTCTAAGGCCCTTGGCTTGGCACACCTCTCTTCCCTTGTGCCCCACTTCCCTGCCTCCCAGCACTCCAGCCACTGTTTCTGATGTACAAGCAAGCCGAGCTTTGTCCCGCTTTAGTGCCTTGTGACTGCTGTCCCCTCTTCCTGGAACCCCAGCCTACACCATTTCATAAGATCACATCTCAAATGGCACCTCCTCCCTAACCATCCTTTCAGCCCTCCACCAGTTACCCCATCTATCTCATAGCCTTAGCAATCTAAGCCTGTGTCTGTCTCTTCCCACGTCCCCACCCCACAACTGGAATAGAAATGCCGTGAAGGCTGGGACCCCATCTGTGCTGTGCCCTGCTGAGCAGGTAACACAGTGCCTGGAGCACAACAGGTGCTGACTGGGTGATGCACACACACGCCTACAAGAGAGCACCCCTGATTTTAACGTGGCGCAGAGGCTTTGAATGAACTTCAGTACATCCTTTATAGTGGCTCCTGATTTTGTTAAGATAGACTAAATTGCTATAATAGAGAAATCCAAAAATACAGAAGGTTAAATAAGCTGTGACTCTGTCTCCCTCCCTCCTTCTCCCTCACATGAGAGTCCAGAGGTAGATGGTCCACGTAGATGTGCTTTGCCCGTGAAGTCATCTACAAACCCAAGTATTTCCTGTCTTAATCCTTTCCTATGCCAGAGTCTAGGGTGTTATCTGCCTTCTCTATGGGGAAGGCAGCTCCGTGACCATGGCTGTGTTCCAGCCCGTGGGAACTGGGAAAGAGGTGGGTGGGCATGCCAGACTGAAAGATGAGACTCAGAAATTGTACCTATGACTCAGGCCTACATCCCTTTGGCAACCTAGATGCATGGTCACTCCTAGATGCCAGGGAGCCTGGGAAATCCGGTCTCTGGCTGGGTGGCCACATGCCCAGCAGGAGCTCAAGAGTTTTGTGATCCTTTTTTTTTTTTTAAAGATTTTATTTATGTATTTGACAGAGAGAAACACAGCGAGAGAGGGAACACAGCAAGGGGAGTGGGAGAGGGAGAAGCAGGCTTCCCGTGGAGCAGGGAGCCCGATGCGGGGCTCAATCCCAGGACCCTGGGATCATGACCTGAGCCAAAGGCAGACGCTTAACGACTGAGCCACCCAGGTGCCCCCGAAGAGTTGTGATCTTAAAAGGAAGGAAGGAAGGGATACTGGGAGATAATTAGCGGTCTCTGCCAGAGTTGCCTTACATTCTCTGACTTGCCAAGCACTAGTTGGGACAATTCAGAGCCTACAGCAGATTAACCCTTTAAGCTACTTATGTTGGGGCACCCCTTATGGCATAATGCTGTCATTAGGTAGTTATGAGAACTCAGTTCTGCAAATTGTGTTTAGAACCTCCTCTGGGCCATCCTTGTCCTAGGACTGGAAGTAGATGAGACATGCCCATCAAGAGCCTGAAGGCCTACTGGACAGCTGCTAGATGAGTACACACAGCATCATTCCCTGTGATTAGCACTGTAATGCAGGATGGTAACGAGGCACTGAGGAGAGGGGCATCTCACTGGTTTTGGAGAGGGGAGGGAATGATCTCAGGGAAGCTTCCCAGAACTGATGACATTGGAACTGTTACTGAATCTTGGGAGGAGGGTGTGTGGATGTTTGGCGGATGCAGGGCAGGGTTTGAGGTTCAGATAGGGAGTGTTGTAAGCATTTGGGTATGACTGAACTGTAGGATGCAGGTGGAGGGGTGGATAGGAAGCCAGGTCATGAAGACCTTTTTATACCTTTCTGATAAGTTTGGGTTTCATCTTAAAGGCAACAAAGGAGTCACTGAAGGATTTTAGTGGTAGGGAAAACATATTTTTCTTGGGCAGGGTAGAAAGTGGGTTGCTCTGGGTGAGAAAAGTGGGACTGGAGACAGCTACTCCTTCAGCGGCTGCTGTAGAGATCCAGGTGAAACTTGATGGGGCAATTTTAGGCTTTGCAATTTTTAGGCTAGAAGGTAAAATAACTAAAATCCATTTAGGTTCAGATTTGTTCTTGCTTTAATGTAGGAATTCTCCAAAAGCAAAAATACTGTTAAAATCTAACATGGGCAAGATGAGATGAAACTGACTGGTGCTTTTAGTAGCCAGCTTCTAAGATTTAAGTAGCCAGTTTTCTAAGATTATTCTACACTAGTTTTAACATACCTAAAGGTGCTCACGGAAACAAACGTGTTCATACAATTTCAAACTCTAATTTTGCTAATTGCACAACTGAATTTCCTGGCCTCCCATGAGGCTCTCTTCAGTTGAGACTGTTAAATATGTGACAGGATCAGTCATTCTCCACTCTCTTAAGCAGACAGGTTAATAGATACCTCAGTGGACTTTGTGGCTGAAATCTTTAGGAGAATTCAGTATCTGTCAAATCAGTGATGCATTGTTACATATTAATTGCATCCTATGGTTTCCCCCATGTTTTTCCCCTTTTCATCAAAGGACAAGAGGAATTTCCTTCGTGACCCTCCAGCTGGAGTGCAGTTTAATTTTGACTTTGACCAGATGTATCCCGTCGCCCTGGTCATGCTTCAAGAGGACGAGCTGCTGAGCAGGATGAGATTCGCCCTTGTTCCTAAACTGTAAGCAGTGTGTTCCTGAGCCGGAGTAGCGCTATGCACAGTATCGAGGAAAAGTTGTGGAATGGTTTCCTACTCTCTCTCCTTGAGAACAGGCTCTGTGGCCCTTTAGCTCGCTCACTCGCCTTCTTGCTGTCTCTCTGTCTCTCTGTCTCTCTCCTGCCTGAGCCCAAGTGTGGAGTGGCTTGGCTCGGAGTGGACTGTTGCTCCCCACTGTGTGGGAGCGCAGACCCTGGCTGGCAGGGGCAGCGCGGGAGTCACGGCAGCAGGCCGCTCCTGGGGGGCCTTGCCACCACTCCTCCTGTCCTGAGCCCAGCCTGCACCAGCCTTCAGAGACGCCTGCTGCCTCGTGTCCCCGGGTCTTTGCGAGCAGACACCCGGCGGACAGGCCTGTTCTTGAGGCCTGTCCTCTCTGCGTGCGGCTCGCTGCAGTGCTCACTGGTCTGCAGGGTAAATTACGCTTCGCCCTTCACCTTTCCAGCTTCCACTGTGGTTTTCTCGCCAGTTCTCTTTGTCATGCGGATTTTATCTACTGAATGCCTTTTCTGTTAGTTTACAAGTGTTTTCAAAGGGAGCACAAATAAATACGTGTTCATTGTGCTATGTTTAGCTGGCCAAAGAGGGTTTTGTTTTGTTTTGTTGTTAATATTTTATTTATTTATTTGACAGAGAGAGAGAGAACCCAAGCAGGCAAAGCGGCAGGCAGAGGGAGAAGCAGGCTCCCCACTGAGCAGGGAGCCCGATGCGGGGCTCGATCCCAGGACCCTGGGACCATGACCTGAGCCGAAGGCAGACGCTTAACGACTGAGCCACCCAGGCGCCCCCAAACAGGAGTTTTAACAAATATTTGCTAGCCCTTTGGTTCACATGGAAGCCAAGTTCTTCTGTCTGTGTGAGAAGAACAAGTGTTCTTGCGGACTTGGAACAGCAGTTATATTGAACCTTTCACTTATGTTTACTTTGTAGTGAAACTCTTCATAATTATCAACGTGTTGGTGGTGAAGTTTTGTAGCCTTCCCCTCCCCTCCTAAAAAGAAGAGTATGTGTTATATGGCTAAAATCTCATTACAAATCTAATTCTTAGATTGTGTCTAAAGTAGCTAGTTTTGGGGCACCTGGCTGGCATGACTCGATCTCAGAGTCATGAGTTCGAGCCCCACATTGGGGGTAGAGATTAAACAAAATAAATAAAGTAGCTATTTTTAGTGAAGGATATCAAAAAATTATCATCTGATCTATTCTTTACTATTTTGCTCACAAAACCCTGAGAGTTGCCTTTTGAACAGTACATGTGTATATATATCTGTTGGGCTCTCTTTCATCTCAGAATTTGAGGTTATACCTATTCTGAATAACTGCCTCCTCCTGAGAGAAAAGTAGCAAAGCTCTGGAATTCAGGTGGGCTTTGTACCTAAAGTCTCCATCAACTTGAAGACCATTCGAATCACCACGGGCCACATGGTGGGCTCCCTGCCAGAACTCTGGGAGACTGTCCAGAGGCCCGGGGATGCTGGATCGTGTGGCCTGGGGTACTCAACAGCAGGCGTGTAGCCAGCTTTGGTTCCATAGCTTTGCTTGTTGACAATTCTGGACTCCTTACGGCTGAGAGTAATTCTAGAGTTTTTAAAAGATTTGGAGAGTTGGTATTTGGCAAATAGTATTTCTAGTTTGTTGCTGGATAGGTAAATTGTTGAGTAATATAATTCCAGTTTCCTATTGTTAATTCTGTTAGGGATGATTTTAGAAATTAGGGTTATCACTTTTTATAAGTCTTTTCTGTTGGAAATGCATACTGAAATATTTGTGGATGAAAGGCTGTAATATCTGGCATTGCCATAAAATATTCCATCCCACACCCAGAGAAAGGCATGCGTGCAGGGGAGAGGAGCATAGATAAAACCTGATTGGCAAAATACTGGTGATTGTTGGCTAGGTCCCGGGTACATCGGGGCTTCTTTGTCCTAGTCGCTCCACTTTTGTTTTTGTTGAAACTTCCATAATAAAACAAATGAACCATCATCACACACAAATCCAGGACTTCTGGACTTTCCTCTCTGGCATGCAGAAGTGCAACTTTGATCATTTGAGACACTTTTTGTAAACAGAAGCCATCATTACCCAGGAACAATTTAGAAAATCATTCAGAACAAACACTTGCTCTGTATTTCAAAAGACCTTTTAGTGCGTGAACACTTCCCTGCAACACCAGTGCTGGCATGAGCCAGGACTCTTGCATCACAAACACACTCTGAGGCCTTCACTCTGACGACAGTAGAAAAATCACAAGTCCTTTCCAGCCTGGGACTGACCTATGCCCATTGTTTCTCAGAGGGTGTTTACAGCATTCTAATGCCTTAAAATAGTCCATGAAAGCATAAGTGGTAAGATAGACATTTGGGAGTTGCTATGTTTCATGGTTTTCTTTATCATAGGGCTTCTCAGAATTTTTTTTTTTTTAAGATTTTATTTATTAGAGAGAGAGTGTGTGCACGAGCAGGGAAGAAGGGCAGAGGGAGAGGGAGAAGCAGACTCCCCACTGAGCAGGGAGCCCGATGCGGGGCTCTATCCCAGGACCCTGAGATCGTGACCTGAGCCGAAGGCAGGCACCTAAGCTGACTGAGCCACCCAGGTGCCCCTCTCAGAATCTTTATTATGTCATGCGCATTGTGACTCTGTCCAGAGTGTAACAGAATATTTCTCTAGTGTGCCTCTGTGACCACTTTCTCTTACATCAAGAGGGAGATACTCTGGGAAAGGAAATAGTCCAGATGTTTGTTTCTATTAAGAGAGCAAACATTGCCCATAATCTGCTGTAGATTGGTGGTACACCTGTTTCATTTTGGATATTTCGTAGAGCTCAGAATTAAGTGACTTTGAAAACATTCAGGCAGCTCACTACCTCACGGGAAGCTAAGCTCACTTCTGTCTAACTGTGATGTTAACAGTGTAGGATTCTTGAACTTATCCAGGTAAAGAGCCCCAGTTCTTTTTTTTTTGTTCCCTGGGGTATCTTCAGTTCTATACCCCCTCACCATCCAGCTCCAAAAGTGAGTTCTCCGAAGTGAATATAAAGTGTTGTCTAATTACAGAAGAGCACACTACAGGTATTTATTGTATTGCTTTTTAAAGATTTATTTATTTTACTTATTGACAGGGTTGGGGGTGGAGAATCCTGAAGCAGCCTCCCTGCTGAGCGGGAAGCCTGACACAGGGCTCGATCCCACGACCCCGAGATCATGACCTGAGCTGATACCAAAAGTCAGCCACTTAACCAGCTGAGCCACCCAGGTGCTCCTTGTGTTGCTTTTTAATGCTGCCTAAGATTTTGTTAGCTTTTCTAGTGGCTGCAGCATACTCTTGTTTGCTCAGTTAAACTTGTGGTTGACTGTAATACCTCACAAACTGCTTTTAAGCCACGCCTCCCTCCTGCTGAACTATTTCCAAGAGATGTTATAAAGAAAAGAGAATCGTGAGACCACATGAGTTTGGGAAATGCTACTTGTCATTTACTTGGCATAGTAAGAACTTAACAAGTAAGAGGTCATTATTCCTGTGACCATCTGTGTTGGCAGATAACTTGTTTTATTCGTCCCTGAATCACCTGGATAGGGCTTGATGCATGTGGCACTCAGTAAATATTGGTGGAATTAATGAAAGAAAAGATGGGCTGCATCTAGCAGTATGTCATCTTGTTACCTAGCCTAGCCTGTGTAGATAATCTTGTATTTTGCCTCTGTTGCTTAAAAAAGCCAGCCTCTGTTGGGGCACTTAGTTGGTTCAGTTGGTTAAGCGTCCGTCTCTTGATTTTGGCTCAGGTCATGATCTCAGGGTTGTAAGATCGAGCCCCACATTGGGCTCCGTGGTGGGTGTGAAACCTGCTTAAGATTCTCTCTCGCTCCCCTACTCCCTCTCTTAAAAAAGAAAAAAAAAAAAAAAAAAAAGGCTAGCCTCTGTCACTTAAAAAGCTAGTCTCCTGGCCCAGCTTCACCATTCACAGATGTGACAACTGTGTGTTCTTATGTCTTACCTAAGGCAAGTCCTGTCTTCATCCATAAGCCTGCATCTCAGAATTTTCTCTTAGTTTTCATTGATTTTCTTCTATTCCTTCAAAATCTTTTTCAGTCATGCTTTCTTCCCCAAGTTTCTCACCATTCTAAGACCCTGCATCCCTTCAAGTAAACCAGGGGGTAGAGAGGCATTCTGCTACCGTTTTGTCACTTCGACTAGCAAAATGTTTTGGGAACACAAAATGAGTGACTCCTGCTGGCAAAAAAAAAGCCCTGCACATACTCCACAGGTCCCCAAAGCCATTGCTAGTTAGGTGATAGGGATGAACATTTTTTTTTTTAAGATTTTATTTATTTATTTAGCAGAGAGAGACGCAGAGAGAGAGGGAACACAAGCAGGGGGAGTGGGAGAGGGAGAAGCAGGCTTCCCGCGGAGCAGGGAGCCCGATGTGGGGCTCGATCCCAGGACCCTGGGACCATGACCCGAGCCAAAGGCAGACGCTTAACGACTGAGCCACCCAGGTGCCCCAAGGGTGAACATTTTATGTTTTTTGTTGAGTTTTGTTTTGCCTTCCACCATCAAGATTTTATTTAATTGCTCTGAGGTAAGCATAGTCATCAATGTTGTTTTTTACTTTTAAACAATCACACCTTTATATAGAAAGGCTGGAGGTTTCGCATAAAAACTTCTCTTTCCACTCATTCGAGACCTGATGCTCCATCAGTCCTGACTGCTTTAGTGTATATTTCGTACAAACAAGGCTTTTCCTACATAACCATCCAAATCAGGAAATGGTCATTTATGCATTACTGCCATCTGATTCTCAGACCCCATTCAAGTTTTATCATTTGTCCCAATATCCTCTTTAGCAAAAGGATCCAGTACAGACTCACATGTTGCATTTAGTTTTCATGTCTCGTCAGTCTCCTTCAGTCTGTTGCATCCTGTCAGGTGGTACACACTGCCATTTTGTCCCGTTACTGTCTCCACACTTTGGTCACTTCACTTGATGAAGGTGGTTTCTGCCAGACTTCTTGACTATAAAGTTACTTCTTTCCTCTTTGAAATTAGTATTTTCTGGAGAGGTGCTTTGAACTCTGTAAAAATATTCCATTCCTTATCAGACTTTGAACGTATTCATATATTTATTTGTATCTGTATAGACTCATGGTTCTGTTTTATGCAGTGGTTATAATCCATTGCTATCGTTGTGTACTTTGATGCTCAGAATGTCACCAGCTTGGCCAGTGGGAGCCCATTCCAAGTTGGCTTCTGTGTCTTTTTGACTCATTCTCATCATTCTTTAAGTGCTTCCTTGCTTTCTGGTCTGGGGTAATCCAGGCTCATCTTGTTCTGTCCTTTGTAACCCTGGAATTGGCTACTTATCCAAAGAGATCTGGTTCATTTTAGTGGAAAATGGTGTACAGACACCAAGATCTGAGCACTAGTCATGTTCATTGCTATTGGGGTATCACTGCTCCTTGGTCTGCTCAGCAGACAGAGCTAGGGAATATTTGTGTGCTCGTGTGTATACACATACACTCATTTGCATCTCTATTGGATGAAAACCATGTATTCATGGTGCTACCTCACCACAGGGATCATTCTAGAATTTTCCTTTCAGTGTTTGTAACTCCCTTCTCTGACCATGAGAAACTTGGTTTGCACTGTCCTTAATATTTCTATTTAATTGATCAGCCCCCTGCATGTAACCGGTCTTCCATTTTCGCCAGCACCCCCTCCCCTGCTCAGACACCCTCCTCTCCCAGCTCAGGCTGTCATTCCCCATTCCAGGCCACCCCCATGTGGACGCTCACCTTACCCAGCTTGGTCACCAGCACCCCCTGCGAGGTGATTCTCATATGCAGACAAGTTTGAGGACCACGGAGAGTTCTTGGCTTGGACTGCACTTTAGTCTTCTTGTCAGTCCTCTCCCACCTCCCTGCTAACTCTTACTGATTGCTAGTTATTTGCATGCTGCCAGACGTTTCCTTTCGTAATGAGCAACACCCACAATCCTTTTCTTGTCACTGCTTGAAGGCTCTTAATCATTCGGTAAACAGCAAAATACAGTGCAGTCCAGGCTGCGTTCGCAGCCTCGCGGGTTGGTGTGCCGGTCTCACAACAGTGCCTCTTTCCTCTGCTGAGGGCAGTGTTGGTGTCGTTAAAATACCAGGAAATGCAGAGGTTTCATTGGTGCTCTGTAAGTTGTCCTTTGCCGCCTTGGAGAAAGTAGCTATTCTTTTTATCCTGTCCCGCAGCTTGCAGTTCAAAAGCAAGTGAGAGTCTTCTTTGAGCCTCACTCAGATTTGAAAATGCCCCCCCAAAAATCATCTCTTCCCACCTCCACTAAAACAAATAACGCCCTGCATGCATGTGTATGTGTTGCATGCATTCTCAAATGTGGTGTTGTCTGTCCTGAAAAGCGTGAAGGAAGACGTGTTTTGGAGGAACTACTTTTACCGCGTCTCCCTGATTAAGCAGTCAGCCCAGCTCACAGCCCTGGCCGCCCAGCAGCAGGCCTCCGGGAAGGAGGAGAAGAGCCATGGCACTGAGGAGGACCTGCCACTGGCAGGTATGTTCAGAGAAGACTTTGCTGTGTGTTTAAAAAAAAAAAAAAAGAAAAGAAAAGAGTTACTTTAAAAATATTCTTAGAGACTCTCATGAGCTTGTCATCTTTTATGTACCAAAAATGTCATTGTCATCTTCTGGAAAACTCTTTCCTTTCCAGAGGAATATTCATTCTCATTGCCCTCTCTCTGACCCTGCTCACACATCTTCCCCAAGTTTTGCTCTCCTTTGCTTTCTTTTTCTTGTTCTTCAGGGTTTTTACTTCCTTTTTATTTCTCCCTCGGTCACTAGTCATTTTCCCATCTCTTTCCTTGCCCTTTATGATTTTATACCTTCTTTCCTCTACCGATTCAGTGCACCGCTTTTCTTTGTTTCTCTGCCTTCCATTCAAGCCGCTGCTCCCCTAGTACTGTACTCTGTAGAGCAGAACTGAGCTCCATCCCACTCCAAGTTACCAGTGTCTAGCCCAGAGCTAGGCACCATTATGGTGCACGTCGGACTTTTACTGTGACAGTTGACCCCTGGTTGTTGGGGAAGTGTTTTATAATACCAGCAACAATTTAAGATCTGTAATAGTAATGAAAATCAGAAAGGTATTAAAAAATAAGAAGAAAGGTATTTTGTGTCATATTTTTAACGTTTCATGAACACCTGTGTGTAGGTACTGATTACAACTAGAGACTTAACCTGTTCGTGGAATTTTAAATAATTATGCATCATGTATCCTAAGGCACAGGTTGTACAGAGCACCCAAAGAGAAGCTGACACTGCATTTAGGGTCAGGGAAATGTAATGAAGTTGCTCTACACAGTAAAATTTGGCATTTTGCATATAGATGTTAAAAAGAATCCCAGTTGTCTATTATTCTTAACTATTTGTTTTCATTGATTTTATTAGAAAATGCCATTTTACCAAATACTGCCTATATTACAAAATGGGCTTAAGACAGGATTCAGTAAAGACTACACACCTAGTAAGGTTCATAAGAAAGAAAATGCGGCCCAGGAGAAAGAGGGGAAGCTGTGACTGAGTGTTGCACTTTGCTCTGTGCTTCCTAGCATTCGTGACAAATGGAAAATTTGATAAATAACTGAATTCTCAGTACCCTAAAAGAAGGAGCAGATCTATTCCTGAATTTGATTTCAGCTAACACTGAGGTCAAAATTTATTTCCTGCTTGGAAATCTTATATGAAGGGCATCAAATATGATGACATTAAAAAAAAAAAAAAATTCCCAGAAGAAAGAAGTTGAAATGGTCTCACCTAGGTATTTCTTGAAAGCATAACATAAAAGCTCATTTCTGAAAATTATTTAGTATCGTCATACTTGTGGATATTTTAGTTGTTACTATAATATGTATTCAGAATTGAATCAAGCAATTTTTGTCTCTTTTATTCTCACTTCTTAGAGGCAGTACGGCCCAAAACGCCACCTGTCGTAATCAAATCTCAGCTTAAAACTCAAGAGGTAATACAGTTTTACATTGTATCTAGTAGTTGTCTGGAAATGAAGTATCTTTGTGTTAACTATCTCAGATCCCATTTGAAACTGCTTATGAATATGGGACTTACCTGTTTTGAAGAAGAGGGGTCCAGCACTTGCACAGTTAGGGGCCTGTAGCTGAGACATGAGGTGATTCCCTGGTATCAGCCATCTTAGATGTGCTCCCGGGAATTAGACTGAATGACTGGAGTGACCCAAACTGTGAGAGAGCATAGTGGACTCAGGTGATAGTTCATCTGGTTCCCCAGCAGCTGCACAGGTTAGAAGGCTGGAGAGCAGTGGGCATCTGACTAGCAGCGGAAGGAGACGAAAGGGACGCTTTTTCTCATGCCGCTTAGAAAACCATTCCCAGAGCTCCTTTGTTGCATTTCAGGATGAAGAGGAGATTTCGACCAGCCCAGGGGTTTCTGAGTTTGTCAGTGACGCCTTTGATGCCTGTAACTTAAATCAGGAGGATCTGAGGAAGGAAATGGAGCAACTGGTTCTTGACAAAAAGGAGGAGGAGACAGCCGTTCTAGAAGGTACCAGACAAACAAAATAGCTGTGCTCTTTTCCGATTCCGAAGTTGATTATAGAAAATGTCATTCTGAAGCAGACATACAAACATACTGTAACTTCTGCGTCAGAATCGCTTCTCTGTTCCCTGTTAGAAGGTAGATTCTAGCACACATGACCAGACCTCACATCCCTCTGCCTTAAGCATGCACAGGAGTGTAGAGAGGAGAAACTGAGCCCAGAGAGGATAAGTGATTGGTCCAAGGCACCTCAGCCCCAAGAACATGTGGCCAGCAACAGGCGACAAAGAGTGCACACCCTTTCACTTAGAGACACAGTCCTCCAGCCTTCTACTTGGGTTTATACTTTTTTTTTTTTTTAAGATTTTATTATTTGAGAGAGAGCGAGCGTGTGCACATGAGCAGGGAGAAGGGCAGAGGGAGAAGCAGGCTCCGCAATGAGTAGGAAGCCCGACATGGGGCTTGATCCCAGGACCCTGAGGTCATGATCTGAGTCAAAGGCAGACACTTAACCGACTGAGCCACCCAGGAGCCCGTTGGCTTTATACTTCTATGTAGAAGATTCTTTTTCCTGCTGCTGTGTGCCACAAGAGCATTGCTTCTGGGAAGGAGCATGCTGCCTTTAAAAAAAATAGTAATTTAGAGACAAAGTACAAGTGGGGTTGGGGTCGGCTGCTTTCTTTGGCACATCAGGACAAATGACTGGCTTTCTACTGGATGAAAAGCAAAGGCTCGGGTTAATCATCATCAAATGAAGCCTTCTGAGACTTACAATGTACTCAGGAAGCCAGCTCTCCCCCATTTGTACAGAGAACACCCGTGAGAAAACTAGCCTCCCAGAGGTGAACTGGAACCCTGATGGCACACTGTGGAGGGACTTTGGAGGAAAGAATTGGGAAGGAAGGAGGAGGGAAGAGCTTCTGGGGGAAAGAGAGGCCAGAGGGGAAGTGAAAACTTGGACTCGCTAGGTACCTCAGACCCCTCCCACCCCCATCTGTTTCTCATGCAGATGGCTGCTAGCCACTGCGGAAGGACTCTGGGCAAGAGCCCTGGGTGTTGGAGGCCAGAGCTAGAGCCGACTGCACGCTGGTTCCCTTTCTGCCGGTGATGACTGGTAGCACAGGCCCCACAGGAAACTGGAAGTGGCCCTGAGGCAGGAGTCATAAGGTGCTGGCTGGATGCTCTGGGCAAGCTGTTCTTGCATTGAATTCCTGCCCGAGTTATAATTTGGACCACATAATATTCTTTTATATATTCATTGTCTTGGCCCCCGAGCTAAACTGTAAGTTTCTCAAGGGCAGTTACACCTTGTTTTTGTTACCCCACAGTACCTGACATGGGGTCTGGCACCCAGCCAGCCCCTAATAAATATTTGTGACATTGGTGGTTTGCCAAGCAACACACCGTGTCCTTTCCCTTGAGTCTCCACTGCCAAGAAAAATTAAAACATTTGGTTTTTGTTTTCTCTATAACTACTAAGTTTAAGGTATGTATGTATTTATTTATTTATTTTTAAAGATTTTATTTATTTATTTGTCAGAGGGAGCGCAAGCAGAGGGAGGGGCACTCAGAGCAGGCAGAGGGAGAAGGAGACTCCCTGCTGAGCAAACAGCCCGACGTGGGACTCAATCCCAGGACCCTGGGATCATGACCTGCGCCGAAAGCAGATGCTTAATGACTGAGCCACCCAGGTGTCCCAAGGTTTGTTTTTTAAAAGAAGAAAATAGAAGGATGCCTGGGTGGCTCAGTTGGTTAAGCGTCTGCCTTCGGCTCAGGTTGTGATCTCAGGGTCCTGGGATCGAGTCCCGCATCGGGCTCCCTGCTCAGCAGGGAGTCTCTTCTCCCTCTGCCTGCCACATCCCCTGCTTGTGCTCTCTCTCATAAATAAATAAAATCTTTTTTAAAAAAAAGAAGGAGAAAATGGAGGCACCCGCTGGCTCAGTCAGTGGAACATGTGACTCTTGATCTCAGGGTTGTGAGTTCAAGCCCCACATTGGGCATAGAGATTACTTAAAATCTTAAAAAAAAAAAAAGATGAAAATGAATTTTAGCTTTACTTTTCAAATAGCTGGTTTGTTTTCTATTTCGTAACACCACATAGCAGTTGTCTTATCGTCTACATACATACATATATGTACACGTACACATCACACACACACACACACACACACAAACACACACACGCACAACACACACATACATTGAGGTTCTAAGTGGAAAGTTGCAGTTCTGAATCTCAGCACAGAAGAGGAACGTGAGAGCTTAGATGGAGCCCAGTGTGAGGGGCCAGGCTTCATCAAGAGGCCTTCTGACTTCAGGTTCTGGCATCCATTGCCACTCAAGGAAAACTACTGCTAAAGTTCTTATGCACAGACTATGAAGCCTGCAGATCTGGCTCCATCTGGATGCCTGGTGCTATGAAGCTGTGTGTTCTTGGGCAAGTCACTTAACCTCTCTAAGCCTCTGTTTTCCAACCTATAAAATGTGCAGCAGTGTATCTAGTCCCTGGATTGATCTAAGGATGGAAAAAAATGGGGGCGGGGGAGTGATATGTAGAAAGAAGTTAGCACCGTCCCAGCTCAGTGATTGCTCAAGAAATGTTAGCTGTTTTTTCCTACCATCGTCATCCTTAATAGTGGTAAAGATTAATTTGCAACCAAATATTAATTATCAACTATCCATTTAAATATAAGGAAAAGCAGAGCTTTTAGAATTCAAAGTAACACCCAAACGTACAGCACTTAACCGATTTATCTTTCTAATCATATTTCCCTTGGGTTACTGTTAAAATTTGGTCAGTTTTTCTGAGCACACATGGCGAGGAAGCTTGAGATGTTAAAAATTATCATGGCTAGGACTTCCACAGGGAATTATACTTGACTGAGTTGTTAAAACCAGCATTGTGAATTCAGAGAGAATCTTTTCCTTCTCATTTGTTTCTTTCAGAAGATTCTGCAGATTGGGAAAAAGAACTACAACAGGAACTTCAGGAATATGAAGTGGTGACAGAATCAGAGAAACGAGATGAAAACTGGGATAAGGAAATAGAGAAAATGCTGCAGGAGGAAAATTAGCTCTTTCCTGAAATAAAAGAATAATGCTTAACAGTCTGTAACTGACATTAAATTCTAGACGACGACACTCGCTGAATCAGAAGGCAAAAAAGATTGGTATAACTATAAAATTCAAGATTATTCTTTTTTCAAGCTGAAATTTGCCTTTTTTGCGTTTATAAAAAATATATAGAACAGTTATTCTAATAATCAAAAAGGGATGTTTTATGTAATATTTCTTTAATATAAACCTAGTTAGAGATATTCGTGTAGTCACTATGGATATCTTTGCCACAGAAATGCAAGTAAAATTTTAGAGTTCTGTTTTCCATGAGGTCAGAATTATAATTTATTCTTCAATTGTTTTTTTCCTACACATTTGTACTACTTGTTGCATTTTCACTGATACATGTATTTGTTGAAGTACTTACTTAATGGATTGATAACTATCACAATGACCAAACTGTACCAAAGAACTTAAGAAGAAGCACTTTCAAGACTATTTTCTTGGTAGGTATTTTCTAAAATTCCCTCTAGAAGCCAAAAGGTAAGATAATTGTGTTGATTTTCATAGTGTAAACATCACACAATTTGACATTGAGAAATACTGTGCAAAAGCATTTGTTTTTCTCTAGGGCCTTTTCTTTCTTGTTTGTTTGTTTGTTTGTTTTAACTATACCACGTTTAATATCATTGCTTTCCTAAATTCCACGTCACAGTTTTTGTAGAAAGCGGGGCCTTTTGTCCTTTTTATATTAATGACCTTCATAAGCCCATTCACCTTACAGTCTCTTGTTTTTGTTTAAATCGTCATCACCTATAAATGTTTCAGCTTTGTTTGTCTTAAACTGTCAGTCCTTATAAAATTGTGTTCCTCTCAGTACAACTTGTGGAACTTCACTGCTCAATCCTGCTTGTATTCTGCTATACCAGCAGGCCCATGCTCATAGGATACGGTATTTTAAAAGAACAAGATGGCTTAATGTCAGAACACTTCCGAGGCATTTGCTTCCTAAAATGTTCATATTTTTCAAGGAACCTTTATTTCATAAAAGGGAATAGAATTAAGACAATCCTTTATAGGAAAAATGTACATATTTCTATTCTTCACTCCATAAAAACTAGTCCATGGTCCTCTGGCAAAGGTATAGTCAACGAGAGAACTGGGTGTGCGTCCAAGCTTTCCTCTTGTTTGTAGCTTGGTGCACACACTTGTGAATGAGCCAGACTGTCTCAGCTGGGATCCCTTGGGTTATAGCAATAAACTCACGTATTCTGTGAAACCACTGACTCCATTATGAAGGGATCTTCACTAGTGGTGCCACAGTTGCTGATTACGGAGTTTGGGTTCAGAGATGGTGACTGGCAACTTCTAAAATAATCCTATTGAAGGGAAAAGTTTGGGTTTTTTTTAAAGTAGAGTTTTCTGGAGGGAAAGAAACATGTAAAATGTTTTTAAGTAGCTAAAAGTCCTGGATGTAAGCAGATCAGAATATGACAGTGCTTGGCTCTTGGTATATGCGCTAAAATTCACATTGTTGAATAAATACAAAAAAGCAAAGGTTTCAGAGAAAGTAAAAAAAAAAAACAAATGACAATAGACATTATAGTTGTTACTATCAGCTTTACATGATACTCTTATTGCATTTAAAAACAACCTAATTGTGCATTGCTTTATGAAAACAGAAGGCTAAAATAAGATTTAATACACAGCATAAAAATACAGTTATGCTCTATTTTTATGATTCAAATAGGAGTAAAATGTTCTGCTCTTTTAAGTGATACAAGTAACTGAAGTGTATTCCTTTAAAGGAAAAAATAATTTGTAACCATGTTGGGTGGAAAATTTCTAATGGGGGATAGCTAACAAGCTATGCTGAGCATAAAAACACATAAGCTTCACACTATGGGGGTTATACCTCACTACTCACAGTGTGGCTCAGGAACCAGCGATGGCCTGCCCTAGGAGTTTGCTAGAAATGCAGAGTTTCAGGCCATGCCACAGACCTGCTGGCCGAGACCCTGCCCGTTACCGAGACCCCCAGGGATTAGAGTGGGCTTTACAGTTTGAGGCACATTGGACTAACGCACTAATGCCCTCAGGGCAACCAAGGTTGCTGGTGCTTTTTACTTTGTACCCTTCCACTAGCATCGTTGGATGATGGGGTCTTTCTAGTTGGTGTTACAGATACCTCCTCTGCTGTTCCAGTCAGTTCCTGCTACCGATTCACCTTTTCACACTGCCAAATAAAGAGGAACCAAGCTCCCAGGGAGACCATGAATAATCCTGCTAAGTCAGATCTCTCTGATATCACACATTTCAGAGGAAAATGACAACACCACAAAGTGCAGAGATAAGGCTCCCTGAGAACTGTTTCACATGTTCACAAGCTTTCCCTGAGGTTCTTGAGCGGCATCAGAGGGCTGATGTCCCCCCCAAGGCCATAAAGGATGGAATGTACCATGTATGGCACGTTCATGCACATGAAATCAAGTAAAAATATTTGGAAAGGTAATAGAGTATGGACCCAAACTGTGTCTTTAAGGCCAATTTTAGGTACGTGGCGTCTTATTTTACAAGAATGGAAACTTTATTTGCAGTTCCAGCAGTTTATGGCAAGCAAGTAAAGTCCACGGATGCAGCCAGTCTCAGCAGGAGCTCCCGCTCTGCTACCGCCAACTCAGTTACAATGTCACAAATTCATATGCAAAAGTGGCAACTTCTTACAAGAAGTGGGAAATCTCTGTATTGAAAAGTTAAACTAGAGAACCTTATCTTTTAGTAGGTAAGGCAGCAGTGAACGATACTTGTAACTCAGAGTGCTTTCAGATACCCTACAATAAGCAAGATGGTTTTTCACAAACTACTATTACAAATAGGATTTTTAGGACAATTTAAAGGTTAACCAAAAAAAAAAAAAAAAAAAAAACACGATCACATCCAACTTGCAATAGTTTATTTCCCTCCTTGACCACTTTGGTATAAAAACCACGACTTCAGTGAATGTGCTTCTATAATTTAAATAATTTGATATGGTTCTTTCTGGTAATAGATTTTTCCCTCCATTTTATTTATTTATTTATTTATTTATTTATTTATTTATTAAAGATTTTATTTATCCATTCATGAGAGACGGAGAGAGAGAAGCAGAGGGAGAAGCAGGCTCCCAAGGAGCAGGGAGCCCGATGTGGGACTCGATCCCAGGACCCTGGGATCATGACCTAAGCCGAAGGCAGATGCTTAACCATCTGAGCCACCCAGGCGCCCTCCCTCCATTTTAAAGTAAAACCTTCTTCAACTGCAAAAATGAGGGGCATTTAATTTTCGCAAATTTATGTTTCAGCTTTTTAAAAGTGGTAGGAATTTTTATATAGTTATATAATCAGTTTTATGGGGGGAGAACAGACCTTTTTAAAAATGATTATTTCCAGACTATATTAATAGGAAAATAAAATTACAAAATGCATGTTACAATCGCCAAAAAAAGATGGTGCTTAGAAAACTAATGAGTCATGACAGATGACAAATATATATTCATGAATCTTTAATCACATGCAGTTACATATTTCTTATAAATCAATTGTTTATCTGGTCTTCACACTTAGGGATTTGTTCAGATGAAGCTGTTTATGATTTCAGTTGTTAAACTAGTTTTTAACAGCATTTATTCAGTGCGTTCTGATTTATTTCCAATATGAAAAAACTATATTCCACTTTGTTCTGAATAAATAAACCTCATTTTTAGTGATAAGATATGTTATAATGGTTTTTCCTGAATAACTAAAAATTCTCTTCCAATAAGGACCTATAAATATTTCAAAGTTACCTGGTATGTAGGCTTCTATTAGAATTAAAACTGCCTTGAGAAGGTATTGAGTTTTAAGAACACATTTTACTTTCACTGTAGATGACTACTCAAGTGCAGTGGGTTGTCCTTCATAATAAAAAAGAATTCTAATCCAGTCAGCAGGCCTTTTACTCTAAAGCTACTGCAGGATTTTTCCCTCCTCCAGTAGTGATAGTAATATTGATCTCTCTTGTTCTTTCCTGATAACCATGATGAGCACTGATGATGCTTCTGCTGGCTAAAGCTCAAACTCACCAAGGTTAACCAGTTCTCACTAAAGCCGAGGAGAAAAAATTTAAGCCTGTGATCTAATAGAGGCACCTGCCTGGCTCAGTCGGTAGAGCATGTGACTCTTGATCTTGGGGTTGAGTTCAAACCCTACGTTGGGCCTAGAGCTTACTTAAAAAACAAACAAACCCCACAACTGACCTAATAGAGATAATAGATCAATTCAACATAATAGAGGATTTGGGTAACTACCACTAAAGAATCCACATTATGATCATGAAAATAGCCAATAAGTACATAATATTCTCTGCCATATTGCACTTAGTGCAAAAATCAAGATACAGCAAAATGGCCACATCACTCAACAACATTAACTCTCATGGAGACACTGCAGGGTATAGACGTGATGTGGGAACTGAGCTAAATCATGTCCCTCTACCAAAAGAGTGTGGCACAAGATGCGACACTGGAGCACCAGACTGGCTCAGGTTGTGGAGTGTGTGGCTCTTGATCTCAGCATCATGAGTTCAAGCTCCACATTGGGCCTGGACTTTACTTGAAAAAAAAGTGTGGGGCGCCTGGTTGGCTTAGTTAAGTGTCTGCCTTCGGCTCAGGTCATGATCCGGGGTCCTGGATGGGGCTCCCTGCTCAGCAGGGAGCCTGCCTCTCCCTCCGCCTGCCCCTCCCCCTGCTTATGCTTGCTCTCTCCCTCTCTCTGTGTCAAATAAATAAAATCTTTATTAAAAAATAATGCCATCAGGGGCGCCTGGGTGGCTCAGCCATTAAGCGTCTGCCTTCGGCTCAGGTCATGATCCCAGGGTCCTGGGATCGAGCCCCGCATCGGGCTCCCTGCTCCACGGAAGCCTGCTTGTCCCTCTCCCACTCCCCCTGCTTGTGTTCCCTCTCTCGCTGTGTCTCTCTCTGTCAAATAAATAAATAAAATCTTAAAAAAAAAATAATGCCATCAGCAAGATTAGTGTAGCGTTCTTTGTTCATTGAACTAACAAAACGAGTGCTTGTGAAATTAAGGCATGAAAATAGACACAATTAAATCTGGACAACACACAAAAGTAATTTCATAACAAGAACATGGGATGCATGTCTTACTGTCCCTAGTACCACACTTTGAGGAATGAGGCTAAGCCAGTGAATTTCTTGACCTAAGGCAGTGACCCTGCACTTGAGAACCACCTGGGAGCTTTAAAAATGCTGATGCCCAAGCCCCACCCCTGGAGAGGCTAACTGGTTGGGGATGTAGCCTGGGCATAAGGTTGTTTTTGTTTTATAAACTCCCCGACTCGTTCTGAAGAGCAGCTAGAACTGCAAAGCTCTGGGCCTAGGGGGAAGCCTGGGGGGAAAAGATTTGTTTGGGTGAGATAGCTAGGGAGCACTCACTTGCTTCCTTAGAAAAATGAAAGGGTGGAATTGCCTGGGTTTTGGGGTTTTTTTTTTTTTTTCGTTTTGTTTAAGATTTTATTTTTAAGTAACCTCTACACCCAGTGTGGGGCTCGAACTTACAACCCTGAGATCAAGAGTCACATGCTCTACCACCGGAGCCAGCCAGGTACCCCTGGTTTTTAAAGTCCATCCCATGTCCTAAATGTTATCTTAAGAGAAGCCTTTAGGGGCGCCTGGGTGGCTCAGTCGTTAAGCGTCTGCCTTCAGCTCAGGTCATGATCTCAGGGTCTTGGGATCGAGCCCCGCATTGGGCTCCCTGCTCTGCAGGGAAGCCTGCTTCTCCTTCTCCAACTCCCCCTGCTTGTGTTCCTTCTCTCACTTTGTCTCTCTTTGTCAAATAAATAAATAAAATCTTTTAAAAAAAATTTAAAGAGAAATCTTTATAAAATACTTTTTTTTTCTTTTTTAATTAGAGCAGGAGGGAGAGAGAGATAAGAGGGGGAGAGAGGATCTTAAGCAGCCTCCACGCCCAGCACAGAACTGGATGCGGGGCTTGATCTCACTACCCTAAGATCATGACCTGAGCTGAAATCAAGAGTCGGAAGCTTAGCCGACTGAGTTACCCAGGTGCCCAGACAGATACTATTTTAATTCTGTTTTCAAAGTGGTTTTTAATTTTCTGAGATGATATCTTGGGCTTTCAGATTGAATATGTCAGATTAAATATATGCGTTTAGCTCTACTCTATCCACAAACCCCACTAAATGACAGTAAAGGAGTAAAAAGAAAAGGTATCAATTTGTAGTAACAAAAACAGCAGAGCAGGCAACAGTAGTAGCCAGGTGGTGAGGAAGACATTTTGATGTTTCAGAACCCCGCAAAGCTCAGGAATTCCAAAGATGTGCCCCCACTAAAAACAGGGAAAATTGATAGGGTAGGCAACTAGAGGCCTCTCCCACAATTTACAACTGAAAAATCATCAAGAAAGAGTGGTATAAGCATATTATGAGCTACAGAAGCAAACAGATGAAACTGCTAACGGTTTAAAATGATGGCTCCGGGGGCGCCTGGGTGACTTTGTTGGTTGGGCGACTGCCTTCAGCTCAGGTCATGGTCCGGGGGTCCTGGGATTGAGCCCCATGTCGGGCTCCCTGCTCAGCGGGGAGCCTGCTTCTTCCTCTGACCCTCTCCCCTCTCATGCTGTTTCTCTCTCCCTCAAATGAATAAATAAAATCTTTAAAAAAAAGTTTAAAAATTTTTTAAATTAAAAAATATAAAATAATGGCTCCTGGATAGATAGATAAATAAATAAATAAAACGATGGCTCGTGGGAATTGGGGAAGGGTAAGTCAGAGGTCTGCTGTTCTGAAAGCCTTCATCATTTGACTTCTAAAATTTAGATTATAAAGAGAAGATTTTTTTTTTTAAGTTATTTTTGATGGGATGCCTGGGTGGCTCAGTGGGTTAAAGCATCTGCCTTCAGCTCCAGTCATGATCTCAGAGTCCTTGCTCGGCTCCCCCTGCTTGTGCGTGCTCACTCTCTCTCTCTCTCTCTCTCTCTCTCTCTCTCTCTCTGACAACAACAACAACAACAAAAGTTATTTCTGGGCGCCTGGGTGGCTCAGTTGATTAAGCGACTGCCTTCGGCTCAGGTCACAATCCCGGGGTCCTGGGATTGAGCCCCGCATTGGGCTCCCTGCTCTGCGGGGAGTCTGCTTCTCCCTCTGCCTGCCACTCCCCCTGCTTATGCGCTCTCTCTCTCTCTCTCAAATAAATAAAATCTTAAAAAAAATTTTTTTTTGACCAGGGTATGAGGGAAAAGGTATGCAAATACTGTAGATGAGAATGTAAAATTGTAAAACCTTTCTGAATGGCAATTGGGTAATATGGACCAAAATTTTAAATGTACAGAACATTTAGTTCAGCATTTTCGGTCTTGGAATTTTTTCTGAGGAATTGAGCAAGCACTGCTTTGATTATAAAACTGAAAATTGGAAACTACCTACATGTTCTTCATTTCACAAGGGATGGCTCATCCATACAATGGAATAATATGTAAACATTTTAAGTGATGGATTTCACATGCACTAGATGCTCAAAAATGTAAAAGTCTGAAAATAGCAAGTTGGTGAGCATGCAAACAACCGGACTGTGGATATACTGCTGGCGAGCGTGCGCACTGGTTCACGGAAAAAGCAAAAATCGGCATCACTTAAAGGGAAACTTGAATATGCCCTTCTCTTTGACCACAAATTCTTCTCCCAGGGAGTATAAAATGATAGAACTACTTATGAAGAAAATCACCATTACTTAGTAAAATGGAAGATAAAAGGAAGGATACATCCAGTGTGATATGTGCAAAAACGTCCATAATAGCGTTCTGGTGGCCTCAGGTCGCAACCAACCACAAAGACCATCAACATAGAATGGAAATACATACCATAGTGAAAAGCAAAGAACATAAGTAAGAGCTACACACGAGAATGTGAATGAATCTCTGACTTCCCAAATAAAGTGAGCAAAAAAAGTAATATCCAAAAGAACAGAATGACTTCATCTACATAACCTTGAAACATAGCTGGAAAATTAAAACTATAAGCAGTAAAAAAACTAAGACAACCGCCATGAAAATCAGATACCACCGAGCTAGAAAAAAAAATAACAGCCTTCTCTCAATTTAGGAGAAAAAGATAGAAAATCACAACTGCACAAAACCCGTTAGCTACAAGATCTACCACTCTACCCAAATATTAGCCCTGCAGGTACAAGGGCTCAAAAAAGACCAGTAGTCAAGCTTGTTTCTTCTTCTCCACAGAAATACTCAGTGAAAGTCAAAACATCTGTACGATCTGAAGAGAAATGGGAGTAGAGCGTCCCCGTTTGAGAATTGCCAAGGAACTGAGGATGAAGCGAAGCCCAGCTCAAGAGCCTGCAGCAGCTCTTTTGGTCATTTGGGTAAAGAAAAGTCTCATTCTTTGAAATAATAGCTTTAAAGGAAACCTTTGGCTTTTAACTTGAAAATATATTGCCTGCAGTGCACCATGGTAATGCAAATGAAAGCTGAGTCATCGCCCTGGAGATTAACGCTGTAGCTCCTGAGCTCGGCTGACGCCTGCCTGGCAGGGAGTGGCCCCCTCCCTGGTCGGCTCCGACCCTTAATTGCATCTGTTTTGTTCACGGAGGCTCTGAGTATGATTTCTCTGGGATAAAGGATTTTGTTGCCTGCCTAAGAAAATATCAGAGATCTGTATTTGACACGAAAGAATGTTCACCATATAATGTTAGATGAAATATAAAAGGCAAATTACAAAAATCTATTAACTACGATTACATTTTTCTTCCCAAAAAGTGCATGCGTGTGCGTACGTTGGTCGTGTATGCGCATAGAAAAATGCTTACACCAAAATTGTCCTTACGCCAAAATGTTAATGCCGGTTATATGCCTTTTTACAAGCGCTTTGTTTTTGTCTACGTTTTCAGAAATGTCTGTCTTTGACATATTAAGGCAAAATAAGAAAAATAAAGTGATTTCATAATAAGCAAAGAAAAAGAAATTAGGAAGAATAATAAACAGCAGAAGTATAAGACAAAGAATCAGAGAAGCAAAAATGATTTTTTTAAATTTTTTTTAAAGATTTTATTTTTTATTTATTTGACAGAGAGACACAGCAAGGGAGGGAACACAAGCAGGGGGAGTGGGAGAGGGAGAAGCAGGCTTCCCGCTGAGCATGGAGCCGAAGGCAGACCCCTAACTGGCTGAGCCACCCAGGTGCCCCGCCCCTTGGCTCAACTCTTAGTAGCCTTTCATATAGCTTCATTGCTTTGCTGCGCGCGCGCACACACACTCACACACACACACACACACACACACACACACACACAAGATGTTTCATACTCATCTTTTTTTTTTTAAGATTTTTATTTATTTATTCATGAGAGACAGAGAGAGAGGCAGAGGGAGAAGCAGGCTCCCAAGGAGCAGGGAGCCCGATGCGGGACTCGATCGCAGGACTCTGGGATCATGACCTGAGGTGAAGGCAGACGCTTAACCATCTGAGCCACCCAGGCGCCCTCATCTTTTTTTTTTAAGATTTTATTTATTTGACAGAGAGTAAGAGAGCACGAGCAGGGGGAGCAGCAGAGAGAGAGTGAGAGGCAGGCTCCCCCCTGAGCAGGAAGCCTGATGCCGGGCTTGGTCCCAGGACCCTGAGATTATGACCTGAGCTGAAGGAAGACACTTAACCAACTGAGCCACCCAGGCGCCTTCATACTCATCTTTTATATTTCCCGAGTCAGACCTAGAATCAGGCATTTCTCCAAGAGCCCTGGTTTCTATTGATGAGACAAAGTATTTATTCTTCAATTGTCTTGGCTATTCTTTGCCTTTGCTTACTGTATTCAGGATATAGATGGAAATTTGAAGAAGAGTCAATGACACAAAGAATTGATGAAGGAAATTTCTTCTGTATAAAAGAACTCCAGCTAATAAGAGGTACAAAAGGTACCAAATGAAGTAAAGACCTAGTTAATAGTCACTAGTGATGCTAAAACCATTAGGAGAAAGGTTGACGGGAAACTTTATAATGAACTTAAAACAAACAAAAACTCTAATATCTTAAATGAGATATTAGAAAGCATTGCAGCCATGAAAAAATAACAGTATGCTATAGAAAAAGAATATTCAGAGAACATGAAATAGGTCTAGAGAATTAAAATATGATAGAATAGGTCAAAATTTCATTAAAGTGTTAGAAGACAAAGTTAAGGCCATCTTCTAGAAAGTAGAGCAAAATAGGAGGTAGAAAGGAGAGAAAAGATAAAAATTAGAGGATCATTCCAGAATGTACAACCTCGGGGCACCTGGGTGGCTCAGTTGGTTAAGTGACTGCCTTCAGCTCAGGTCATGATCCTGGAGTCCAGGGATTGAGTCCCACATCAGGCTCCCTGAGGGCTCCCTATGGGCTCCCTGCTCAGCAGGGAGTCTGCTTCTCCCTCTGACCCTCCCCCGTCTGGTGCTCTCTCTCTCATTCTCTCTCTCTCAAATAAATAAAATCTTAAAAAAAAAAAGACAGAATGTACAACCTCTAGCTAAAGGAAGCCCAGAAAGAGAAAACAAAATGGAAAGAAGAAAAGTATGAAAGAATTAAAGAAACTTCAAGCACACCCATACATGTGGGTGCACCCACGCACACACCCATGCGTACACACACACTTCGGCATCATCATTCTCCCAATATAGTTATGTTTTAATTTTGTTAATCTGTTTTTTACATTATTTCCATGTGAATATTATTTACAACTTAGTCATAGAGTGTCCTTTGAATATAGTAGTTTTCTTGTTCAATTTTTTTGTCTCTGAGTTAACAATTGCCTTATGTTTTTATTTGCTTGATTTTCTATACCCCTATTGCCCAATTCTTTGCCAGAGTCTCTGCTACAAATACATTCAATACGGTCTCCTTTCAATACATCAGTACATTGTAACACCTTGGGTAGTTTAGTCATTTTATCTACTTCCGGGGACATCCCTCCAGGAATCCCATACCCTTCTGTTCCGATCTGGACTGTTTGCTCTCTTGAATCAGGGCCTCCTTTCCTTCCTTCCTTCCTTCCTTCCTTCCTTCCTTCCTTCCTTCCTTCCTTCCTTCCTTCCTTCCTTCCTTCCTTCCTTCCTTCCTTCCTTCCTTTCTTTCTTTCTTTCTTTCTTTCTTTCTTTCTTTCTTTTTCTTTCTTTCTTTCTTTCTTTCTTTCTTTCTTTCTTTCTTTCTTTCTTTCTTTCTTTCTTTCTTTCTTTCTTTCTTTCTTTCTTTCTTCCTTCCTTCCTTCCTTCCTTCCTTCCTTCCTTCCTTCCTTCCTTCCTTCCTTCCTTTCTTTTTTCAGGGCTTCCTTTCTCCTTTTTTCCTCTGTTGGGTCCCTTTTCTGGATCTCCTATTTTTCTTTTTTCTTGGTTACCCCTTTGTATGTCACCCAAGGTTAAGTTATGCTTTGGTAACAAATGATCCTAACACCCCACTGGTCTTCAACAACAAACCTTTCTCAGGTGTGTTCTACGTCCCTCATGGGTTGGCTGTAGTTCTATGCCTTTTCTTTCCAGGACCAAGGGGATGGATCAGCCCCTGACTGGGACATCAGTCTCAAACCAGAGGGAAAGAGGGTGTAGCTAACCAGAGATCACCCTTAAGCCTCTGCTCAGAAGTGATATATGTCTATTCTGCCTATATTTCAATTGCCAAAGCAGGTCACATAGCCACTCTTGAGTTCATTCCATATCTGTACTTTGCTGGATATATGATTCTTGGTGGGAAAAAAATTTCTTTCAGGATTTTTTTTCAATAATCTCTACACCCAGTGTGGGGCTTGAACTCACAACCCCAAATCAAGAATCAGATGCTCTTCTGACTGAGCCAGCCGAGTGGCCCATCTTTCAGGATTTTAAGGGTATTGCTATATTGCCTTCTAGCTTGCAGTGTTGTTGGTAAACCAATGCAATTCTGATTCTTGAATCTTGGTATGTGACCTGTCTTTTTACTCAGGAAGCTTTTAGGATTCTCTTTTTGTTATGGTATGATGTGGGAGAGCAGGTGAAAAAGCATTAGACGCTCTTCTCCCCTAGAAACAAATCTATGTATATTATCTTTCTATGATTCAGGAATAAATTTGATGGCATGTGACAGAAAATCCAAATTTACAGTGGTCTAACCTGGATGCATATTTCTATTTCACATCAGTGAAGTGTAGAGGAAGGCGAGCAAGGCTAAGTGTGCTCCATGGAGCAGTTAGGGACTGTGGCCCTTCCAGTCCTTGTCTCCCTAAAGGGGTTATCTGGCTTCCCAGCATCTGGTTGGTGGAAAGGGACAACAGGCGATGGCACCATCTTCAGCCCTGTAAGAAGAAACCAGCCACACTACATTTCTTTTTTTTTAATTTTTTTTATTATTGTTTATTTATTTGACAGGGAGAGACACAGCAAGAGAGGGAACACAAGCAGGGGGAGTGGGAGAGGGAGAAGCAGGCTTCCCGCGGAGCAGGGAGCCCAACGTGGGGCTCGATCCCAGGACTCCGGGATCATGAACTGAGTTGAAGACAGACGCTTAACGACTGAGCCACCTCGGCGCCCCAGCCACACTACATTTCTACTCCTAGGCACTTGGCCAGGATTTTGTCACTTGGCCAGCCCAGCTCCAAGGGAGGCTGAGAAATGTAGGCTTATTTTCCACGTGTATGTTCCCAACTAATAATTGGGGGGGGTAGTTATTACTAAGAAAGAGGAAAGAACTGATCTCAGAGTGGGCAATAAGAAGTCTCTACCATGACCTAAAAGTGAAAATTACTCTCTCTCTCTCTCTCTCTCACACACACACACACACACACACATACACACACACACACACAAGTGAAAATCACAGAACAGCTTTTATCCTTGACAGCTCATGGCAAGTAAAAGAGACTTTTTCTTTTTTCTTTTTTTTTTAAGATTTTATTTATTGGGCGCCTGGGTGGCTCAGTTGGTTAAGCGACTGCCTTTGGCTCAGGTCATGATCCTGGAGTCCCGGGATCGAGTCCTGCATCGGGCTCCCTGCTCGGCGGGGAGTCTGCTTCTCCCTCTGACCCTCCCCCCCTCATGTGCTCTCTTTCTCTCTCTCTCAAATAAATAAATAAATTAAATCTTTAAAAAAAATTTTATTTATTTATTTGACAGAGAGAGACAGTGAGAGAGGGAACATGAGCAGGGGGAGTGGGAGAGGGAGAAGCAGGCTTCCTGTGGAGCAGGGAGGCTGATGCTTTATATTATTATTATTTTTTTAAGATTTTATTTATTTATTTGCCAGAGAGAGACACAGTGAGAGAGGGAACACAAGCAGGGGGAGTGGGAGAGGGAGAAGCAGGCTTCTTGCAGAGCAGGGAGCCCGATGCGGGGCTCGATTCCAGGACCCTGGGATCATGACCCGAGCCGAAGGCAGACGCTTAACCAACTGAGCCACCCAGGCGCCCCTGGATGCTTTATATTATTAAAGCGATATATACTAAGTGAAAAACTTTGAGGCAGATATAGTAAAAAATGAACACCTATAGTCTTACCACCAAGACAGCCATCATGAACACTTTGTTGTATACCCCTTCTAGTTTTGTTTCCTATATACACCAATGGACAGCACACACGTATGAACACACATTTTTTTCACCTTTTCAAAAATTGTGGTGAAATATACATAAAACTAGTTTTTTAGCCATTTGGAAATAGAATATTACCATTTTGCAACCCTCAGTGAATGAATGAATCAGGCACTGAATATGGGTGGCTCCCACCCAGAGAAACCAGCACCATTTTATGTCTCCCAAGCTTATGTCAAAGTGATCAAAACAGAGGGGACTCAAGCCTGGGCATCCAACTGCCAACTTGCAGGAAATTCCCAGGACACAGTTGCTCCTGGAACTACATCTGGAGTTTGTAATCAGCAACATTCAAGCTGCTGGGATCAAAGGGCCCGGTTTCTTCTACAGAAAAATTATAAAGAAAAAAGAAGGGGGATGGAGGGGAAAATGCAGATAAAAATGATTTAAAAGACATTGACCCAAATGGGCAGGATTAAACTGTGATACCTGGGGACGCACATTTGGGTGAACCATAAAGAAAGGAGGACTATAGGAGTTGGGCGGTCTTCCAAGAGAGGGAGCAGTGACGGGGCAGGCCTTCAGAGGGGATCCTCTGAAGGGGGTGGCTGGCAAAGTTCCATTTCTTGACCTGTGTTGTGGTCACCAGGGTGTTTGCTTGAAGATACTTTATTAAGCTGCACATTTGTTTGTATGTTCTACTTTTAATTTCCAAAAACAGGTTAAGAAATATCACTTTCTAGTTTTACACATCCCCATCCCTCAACTCCCACTACCTAGAGGCCAACATTTCATCTCTTTAAAACGTCTCTTGGGGGCGCCTGGGTGGCTCAGTCGTCAAGCGTCTGCTTCCGGCTCGGGTCATCATCGCGGGGTCCTGGGATCGAGCCCCACATCGGGCTCCCTGCTCGGCGGGAAGCCTGCTTCTCCCTCTCCCACTCCCCCTGCTTGTGTTCCCTCTCTCACTGTGTCTCTCTCTGTCAAATAAATAAATAAAATCTTTAAAAAAAATAAAAAAAATAAAACGTCTCTTGGGGTGCTTGGCTGGCTGAGTCAGTAGAGCACGTGACCCTTGATCTCGGGGTTGTGAGTTCAAGCCCCACGTTGGGTGTAGAGGTGACTTAAATAAATAAATAAATCTTTAAAAGGGACGCCTGGGTGGCTCAGTCGGTTAAGCGGCTGCCTTTGGCTCAGGTCATGATCCCAGGGTCTTGGGTTGGAGCCCCGAGTAGTCAGGCTCCTTGCTCCGTGGGGAGTCAGCTTCTCCTTCTCCCTCTCCCTCTGCCCCTGCCCCTGCTCATGTTCCCATGAACATGTCCCAAATAAATAAATAAAATCTTTAAAAAAATAATAATATAAATCATCAAAAAAACCCAATGATAATATAAATCATCAGTAAGGTAATTTTATTACAGACCAAAAAAGTAGAAAGAAAAAATAAAAACTTTAGCAGAAATGAATGAATGAATGCATATAAACCAAGACTAGGCTTGATGAAGAAAAAATATTGATCAGGAAAGAAAAGAGAGAAAGTTAAGTAGTATTAGGAATGGTAAGGTGTCACAGTCACTGCTAGCCACCTTTCCAATGTGAATTATACTTTTTTTTAAAAGATTTTTTATTCATTTGAGACAGAGATACAGAGAGAGAGAGAGCATGAGCAGGGGGAGAGGCAGAGGGAGAGGGAGAAGCAGGCTCCCTGCTGAGCCAGGAGCCTGATGCGGGGCTCGATCCCAGGACCCTGGGATCACGAACTGAGCCGAAGGCAGATGCTTAACCATCTGAGCCACCCAGAAGCCCCTCCAATGTGAATTATACTTTAAAAATTTCTGCATATATAAAACATTATGGTAAGTGAAAGAAGTCAGACACAGAAGGTCACATATTGTATGATTGTATTTATATGAAATATTCAGAATGGGTAAATCCATAGAGACAGAACAAAGATTGGTAGTTGGAGGAGAGAATGGGGAGAAATTGCCTAATGAGTATAGGGTTTTATTTTGGAATTATGGCAATGTTCTGGAACTAGATAGAAGAGGTGATGGAACAACATTGCATATGTACCAAAGCCACCGAATTGTTCACTTTATTTTATTATTTTTTATTCTTTTGGGGGGGGAGAGACAGAGGGAGAGAGAGAGAGAGAATCTTAAGCAGACTCCACACCAGCGTAGAGCCTGACACAGGGCTCAATCTCATAACCCTGAGATCATGACCTGAGCCGAAATCAAGAGTTGACACTTAGCCACCCAGGCACCCCTGAATTGTTCATTTAAAATGGCTATTTTTGGGCGCCTGGGTGGCTCAAGCTGAGGGCCTCCAGGACCCCAGTCAGCCAGAAGTTGACAACCTGTGCCCGTCATTAAGCTTTCCTCACTGAGTTTTACATCTGCCCTCCCAGGTGCCCTGGTTCTCCTTGGCCAGGGGCTCCCTGTTAGGCCCTGCCATTGGGAGGCGCTAGAGGGCAGGCTGGAGGGGAGAGAGGACTTGTTTCTGGGCTTTGTCCACACAAATTTCACCTGGCTGTAATGAGTTTCAGTGGTAGCAGTTAATTCCCATTTGCAGCTTTCCCCAAGAACCAAGCTCATGGTGCCCCGAGAGACCCCAGCATCGACACCCCCTCATCACAGGTCTGGTCCGCTCCTCCAAGCTGGTCAGCCTCAATAATTCCAACTGCTTCTTTTTCCCCTCCAGTCCCAGGAGCAAGTGCTGGAAACAGCTACTGTAGTGTTTCCTTTTTGCCAAAAGGCTCTTCAAAATATGAGTTAATCATTCTTCTCCTCTCCCCGCAACCCCTGGTTAATCAAAATTCCTTATATTAAATTTTATCTGTGAAGTAAACGTCTCGTTGAAATCGGTAACCAAATTTGGTGAATGGGACTAATTGCAGCTGCCGACTCATAAGCTCAGCTGCAGATTTTTACCCAGACCTTTTTCCTTTGCCTTTAAATTTCCCTAACTCTCCTCTGTCGGAGGTGGATTTGAGGCTTGCTCTCCTGTCTCGGTCGGTCGTTTGGCTGCCTCTTTCCTTGCTGCACACTCGTTGTCTCAGTGATTGGCTTTGTTGTGCATCGGGCAAGATGAGCTTGGGCTTGGTTACAAATTTGGCAAACCAGCCGGTTGCTCTTTGCCCGTGCTTCTTTGGGCCCCCAGCCGGTGACAGGAGTCTGGTGGTAAGTCTAAGCAGCTGCCTACACTGTTTGTCCTAGGGACCGTCCCCAGGTCCCCACGCCGACTGGGCACTGCTGGCCTTCAGCGCCTACTTTAACTCTCGCCACAAGGAAACGGTTTGGGGGTTTGGTTTGGACAGACTTCTCTTGGTGAGTACTTCGTGCTTAACAGCACGTGAACTTATTTCTTCCTCCCGTTTGGGTTGGCTCTCTTAGATTTCTTCCTCTTGTTTAGTTGCCTTCCCCTGAAGGGTTTTGGTTCTCTTAGTCTCCTTTTCTTGCATGCTTAAAAAAAAGGCTGGGGAGGAAGCCATTTGGTTCAGTCGGTGAAGCCCCAACTTTTGGGGAGGAACCAACAGAACCAAGGCTTACAGAGCGACTCTGGGCTTTGTCTGGTTTGCTTGTTGCTATGTCTTTTGCTGTCTTTGAATAAAACTGGCTAAGGTGTAATTGGGAAATGAGGATTTGATCCCCTCATGCGGCCCTTTGGGCTGTATTCTCCAAAATTGGGCAATCTTTTTTTTTGCAACACTTCTTGGCTATGATAGTCGTTAGACCCTGGAGAAAAATAACCAATTAACAGACCCATAAATTATAATATCATCTTGCAATTGTTTTTTTTTTTAAGATTTTATTTATTTGACAGAGACAGCGAGAGAGGGAACACAAGCAGGGGGAGTGAGAGAGGGAGAAGCAGGCTTCCTGTGGAGCAGGGAGCCCAAAGCGGGGCTCAATCCCAGGACACTGGGATCATGACCTGCGCCGAAGGCAGACGCTTAACTACTAAGCCACCCAGGCGCCCCTAGATTTGTTTTTTTCTTTTTAAGATTTTATTTATTTGACATTTTAATATTTTATTTATTTTTAAGATTTTATTTATAGCGAGAGCAGGAACACAAGTAGTGGGAGTGGGAGAGGGAGAAGCAGACTCCCGCTGAGCAGGGAGCCCGATGCAGGGCTGGATCCCAGGACTCTGGAATCATGACCTTAGCCAAAGGCAGCTTAATGACTGAGCCACCCAGGTGCCCCTGCAATTAGATTTGTTTTGTAAAAAGGAGCTGTTGAGAAATCGGTCCTTTAAGATTTTGTTTGCATCTTGTGTTTTTGTATGTGTGTCCATGTATGTTATAAATGTGAGCTATTTTCTTTACCTCCTGATGGCATTGCTAAAATTAATTTGTAAAAGAGCTCTATTCAGTTGGTTTAAAGGCAAGCACTTGTAAGAATTGGGCAGTTTAAAACTCAGAAAGATGGAAACTAACCCAAATGTTCAAGTTCCCATGATCTTGGAAAATATTTGGCATTAAAGCTAATTTAAGGTGGTCAGTTTAATTACAATGGACATGTCTTTAGAATTATCAGCATTTAATGTAAAAGTTTGTTATTTCCATTGCAAAATTTGTCAGAAAACGGAAAAAACTTAGAGCTTTGTCTAATGCTTCATGAAGTGTTTTTTTTTTTAAAGATTTTATTTATTTATTTGAGAGAGAAAGAATGAGAGCATGAGAGGGGGGAGGGTCAGAGGGAGAAGCAGACTCCCCGCTGAGCGGGGACTGACCTGAGCCGAAGGCAGTCGCTTAACCAACTGAGCCACCCAGGCACCCCGCTTCATGAAGTTTTATGGGTGATCTAAGACTGGAAATAATAAGAGTAACAACTCTGTATGCAAGGAGAGACTGGTTATTTAAACAGGGTAAAGTTAGAACAAAATCTGACTATATAAAAGGAAAGTTGTAGAAGGCTTATGAGAAGGAAGCCTTTGGTAAGGAATTTTGTAATTTTGTACATGGTCAGGACTAAGACTATAGAGCATGAACATGGAAAAAAGTTTATTAGGGAGTAATCAACCGTTGGGAAAGAGAAGGGAAAGTAAAAGAGCAAAATGAGGCAGAAATTGAACAGTAATAAAATATTAACAGAAGCCTTAGCTGATTCTGAGGAGTTCCAAAGTTGGATTACCCTTCAGAACCATCCTAAATTGGGGCAAAGGGGCTGGACTTCTATAACAGCCATTGGATGTGACCACCTGGGAAGAGGGCATGGTCTTCCCAAGGCAGCTGTCTTCGGTCAAGGTCATCCCTGATGGCCTCAGAGTTGGGAATGGTTGGCAGCCTCCCCACAGCTGAGAGTCCTTCATTCCTAGTGGAGATTTTGGTCAGTATATCACAGCATCCACAGCAACTCCGATCCATGCAGTGTCCTGGATGTTCTTGTCAAAGTAAGTCTATATCAACATGGGAGATGACAGGAAAAAGACTGCATAAAGTCTTTAAAAATTCATTTTGTTGCAGGGCGCCTGGGTGGCTCAGTTGGTTAAGCATCCAACTCTTGATTTCGGCTCAGGTCAGGATCTTAGGGTCATGAGACTGAGTTCCACATCTTAAGCCTCTCTCCCCCCTCAGTACCCCCCGCCGCTGACCCTCCCCCTTGCTCTTGCATGTGTTCTCTCTCTTAAAGAAATAATAAAATAAAAAAATAAATTTGTCTTGTTGGAGTAAGAGTTTTAATATCAAGTACATGGTATGAGCTTGGGATTTGGTTTTCCTCTGTTAAAATGACAGTTCTTTGAGATTATTGGTCTAAATGGTAAGCAAAGGTTTTTACCTTTAATCTGTCTGGAACAACAAAGTTTGTTTTGTCTTTATTAGATCTTTGATTAAACTAAGGTTTCCAATTTTCTCCCATTTTTCTTGACTTGAAACCATTGAAAACTAAACCTGTCCTCTTTTCCAGAAGCCCTGCAAACCGAAGCTAGACAACTTGAAGTAAACTTCAGAGAAAATCGCCACACTGGCCCATGTTTGTCTGTTGCTGTATGGGCCACTCAGAAAGATCACCAGAACAAGTTTATTCCAGCCATCCTGATTTGATGGATCTGCCATTGGAAATTCCAGACCTTAAGATAATCACGGATGGGA
This sequence comes from Zalophus californianus, assembly GCF_009762305.2. Lineage (NCBI taxonomy): Eukaryota > Metazoa > Chordata > Mammalia > Carnivora > Otariidae > Zalophus > Zalophus californianus. The sequence goes on along the minus strand of NC_045612.1, from coordinate 116,295,651 downwards.
GCAGTTTTATGGATCAAGGACAACAAAGAGCTGGATGCAAGGATGACCCATCAGCTATAGTCCAATGCTGAACACACCCCAAATTGTTTGATTGCTCAAGGGAATAATCAGGCAGACCAAGCCACTAAGCTGGGAACCCTTACAAAGACCGTAAAACTCTTTATAATATAATGGCTTCTGTACTAGATGTAGACTTAATTAAATACCAGCCCCAATATTCCTGGAAGAGCCTCAGAAGAACTAAAGAATGGGGATTTGGATACCCTGCTGGCTCTAAAGCCAGCTGGAAATATAATGAATCTTTATCCTGGAACATCTTATGGAAGAAATGGTTGGTTAACCATATTCACCAAAGCATCCATTATGGATGAGATACTATTCTTCAATGGATCCAGAAGTATTTGGTGGGGCTCAATCTTCAGATAACTATTCAAAAATAAGACCTCTGTAGTAGTAGTCGTCGTCGTCGTCGTCGTCGTCGTCCTAAATGTCCTAAATAATCCTAAGACTGGGACCCCATCAATTCTAAAAGGTCTGTAACTTAGAGACACTGAGCTTGCAGAAGACTGGCAGGTAGACTAGACCATAACGCCAAAAGCAGGTTGTTTTGTTTTTGTTTTTAAGTAATTGCTATGCCTGACATGGGGCATAAACTAATGACCTTGTGATCAAGACCTGAGCCAAGATCAAGAGACAGTGCTTAATCAAATGAGCCACCCAGGTGTGTGTGTGTGTGTGTGTGTGTGTGTGTGTGTGTGTGTGTGTGTGTGTGTGTGTGTGTGTGTGTGTGTGTGTGGAGATCCTAACCCATGAATATTTTGTTTTTTACCATTGTCTTTATATACATAGTTTCCATTACCTTGAAAGGATATAATTAAAACTGAGACTTGGGGAAATCAGAACAAAATTCATGAATGCCTGTACTCAAATATGCAATATATGTATGTGAGATTTGAGTTTTTGAAATGCACGTGCTCTCCCACTATTCCATACATGACGAGAACTTTGGGTGTATCCTCTTCCTGCTGGAGTTGGCTCCCCAGTGTGTGCCGATCTAATCGTACCCTCCATGGCCTGCCATCACTATGCCTGAGCAATCTGGGTATGAAGTAAAATCATTTTCTAAATCTTTTAGTGTCTGCCAGAAATGTGGAAGTGTATAGCAAATACTAAACTTGGCCAAATTCCTATAAGGACTTTAATCAGGGTTAGCTCAGAAGGATGGTATTGGGTAATCAAATTAAACAATAAGCTCTCTGTTCTATGAAAAGGCAAATACTCCTACCACTACCTACAACCCCAATAGTATCCAACAAACATGAAATAAATAATACTCCTGGCTGCTTTAAAGGTTAGGAGGAGCTCTTCTTTCTTTGAAAATACTGAGGTGGACTAGTCAAACTAGCATGGTTAATTTAACTCCCATTGACCCTTCAAGACACGGCTCAGATGTTACCTTAAACCTTCCTTAAATCTCTCTACCACCAGAAGAAAATAGTCCTCAAGAAGTTACTTTGCAATACCTGTATCGTAGGAATTATGTTGTTGGTGCATGTCACTGCCCATTACTGGCCTGGGCGCCCTTATTCTAAATTGTCATATGCCCAGTGTCTAATATAGTGCTCAGAATGTTGTAGGTGCTCAAATGTTTAATTGATGAATGAAAAATTTCTATTGCCACCAAGTTTATCCTGGGGTGATCTTGGTCCTGTGGCTGGCTGAGGTCTTCTCAGTGTAGCTGGGGGCTGTTGCTACCAGGAAACTCTCCAAGAGGTTGCACACAGGAATATCACCTTGGGAAATTGAGGGTTCAGCTTTCATCTGTACGGGTTCAGAAAAATGATTACCTTGATCTATTCAGAGGCTCTTAATAAGTATTGGGAGCTTTCTGAGTGTTATATTCTGTGGGGCAGTGTTAAGACAAGAGTTTAGTGGGGACTGTCCTTGCCCTCACTTCATTTACCACCTGGTTGGGGGAAAGAGTCAATTCAACAAGCCTTTACACTGAAGAGTGGGACTGGCTGGGGATGAGAAGTACAAAATGCTAGGGATGGATAACACGGTACACCTAAGATACCCTGGGCACCAGAGGGGCTTCCTGGAGGGACCACTCAGGATATGTTCTCTCCAGAACAGCCCTCAGGCCTGATTTACAAAGTCAAAATGTCCCTTTATTAACAATAAGCAATGGAAGTAGTTCACTGGATGGAAAGGTACATGTATCTACATTCTCTCTCTCTCTCTCTAGTCAGATTCACATTAGGAGGCAGATTATAATGGTAAGATTGGTAAAATATCAAAACAATTTTCCCTGCTCAAAGGCATTAGAATGATGGGGCCTCCATCCCTACACTAGGAATTAGGCTTGTGAATAGGGCCATTATTTTTGAAGTTCTCTTTTTCGGAACAAAATTCTCTCTCCCCCAGACGTTGCATGGATGGCTTTGTCAGCCAGGCTTCCCTGACTCTCCCTTTTCTAGGTTTCTGCTCTTCTAATAGAAACACTGCTTCTTTAGATTTGTCAATACCTTTGATCATATTATAAGGTATGGTTGGGGAAGAAAAATTTTCCTCTATCCTTTAATATTCTTCTACCTAGTCTGAGAATCAAATTGACAAAGGACAGATTAATGGGAGAAAATAAAATTTATGTGCATATGAGGGATCCACACAGACATGAGAGAAGAGGGGAGGGGTCTGGGACTTCAAAGGGAAGGAAAGCGACTTTCATGAAGATGAAAAAGTAAATGTTTGGTAAACATGTTTGCTGAGCCACTCAAACAATGAGACACAAAGAGGAATTTGATCAAACAGGCTTGCTGGGTTCCTTCTTGTCTATCATATCTAGTTCATAGTCTAATATAGTTATTTATGGTGCTAGCTCTCCGAGTGGGTCCTCCATATTTGTTTAGGTAGTTAGGGGGAAGTTCCAGGTTTCTTCCTGAGTGTTTATGGGCACTGGTTATTTTCAGCTTGAAATAATCTGCATACTAACGTGGCACATTTTAGAGGAGCCTGCCCTTGGCCCTTACAGTTTGATGAGGTCTGTAATTTACTGTCAGCAAAAAGTGTAATAGTAGCAGCCTGTGTGTGTGTGTGTGTGTGTGTGTGTGTGTGTTGCATTAAATTAAGGGCTGGCAATGACACTACTCGGGACTTTACACCCCAAGGGTGGTCAGCTATATTAATCAGGGAGTCCCTATTCCATATTATAGCTACAAATGCTTCTGTTAGCCATAGCTCAATTAAACCAGCAGCTTTGCTAAGTAGCAGAATGAAGGTTAGAAATTGGTTTTCACTGGTGGAATTAGTAGTTTGTTAGCTGGTATGACAGGTGAGAGAAATGGGCTCGAATTGGTAAAATCAATGATACTCAAGACATGCGTTGTTTAGAATATGTGAGACTTCTCACCCTTGCATCGACAGGTCATAAGAACCTAGCAAGTTGCAAGCTTGTTCCCTTAGGGATAATACTATAGGCTAAAACTCCAAATGGCCCTGTGTCCAGCTATGAACTCTGAGAGTTCCAGCTCCCTGATAATGGTTGAGGCCAACAGAATCCTCTCTCTGTGATTGTGGTGAGTCTACTTTGAGTGCCTTGCATTTCCTGCAAAATGATTGTCAGAGCACGTGAAACAACAGAGAGCTGGGACATCACTGAACTTAATATTCATAAAAACTGTTTTGTGCCTCAGATACATGGCTGCTTAATAAACATCTGAATAAATGGGCCCATATTCAGGTTATGTGCAGAGCCCTTAGGGAGCCTGGGGAGAATACTCCCTACCCAACGAGGAGGAACTGTTTATCTTGGGACCTTTACCTTCCTGGCAGGCACAGTTCTTAACAGATGACAATTCCTTGAGCAAATGTGAGAATAATTAATGAAGACAGAACATGTGGTGCCTTTTCAAGACTCACAAAATAAAAAAAAAATGATAGCCCTCGCAAATCTAAAATATAACCCTAACAATGGATCCCAGCAGAGATAAGCAAAGTGCTTTATAGAGCTTTGGACTAAGTCTTGACAGAGACCTCTTTGAAGACCTTTACGATAAATATCTAAACAAAGAATGGGTATATAAAACAGCTTAGTCTGACCCAAGGAAAAAGAGAACAATCCAAGACCTAGAGGACAAGGCAGAAGCTATTCTTTCTCTGACCAGTGTTGGAAGCTGTGCATCACTTCTGTTATGCTATATTCCTTAGAAGCCAACCACTAAGCCTGGCCCACACCCTAGAGGAGGGGAAATCATACTCCACCTTTTGGAGGAAGGAGCATCAGCGAACTTGTGGACAGATTTTAAAACCACCATTGCCTACATTAAAGATGTTATAGGACTTCTAAAATTCATATTTCTCTCAGGAGCAGTAATAGCTATGTTTCTCTTGAGCAACCACTTTGTTTTTATTTTACAGTATTGCGAATCACTCTGTAAATTGTGTTTTCCTCTTTTCTCAGCTGTCAAGAAGCACAAAATAAAAATTTGGCTCACCTCCAGCTTGTGTACGAGAACTCAAGGCATGTGTTTTATGGATTCAGCTCACCCATGACTTCATCTTATTTTTCCCATCCTTCTTTCATATTCACTTTCTCCTCATTCCCCCCCCATATATACATAGGAATGAATAGCATGATATAGATCTTTAACCCTACATACACACATACACCCAAATCCCTTTTGAAATAAGACCATGTATAAATAAAATAAATACAATTATTTTTCATCTTTTAAGATTTGCCATCACTTACATAGTTCTTTTGTTTTCGTAATAAAGATAACTACTGACTTTTTTCCATACATAATTAAACAACACAGAAAATCATGAAGTAAAAATACTCCCAAATCTCACCACCCAGGGAAACACATTATTAACATTTTGATTAATATCCTTCTAAATATCTCTTTATAAACAAACGGGCAATTCTATATAAATGGCTCTTTTTTTATTGAAGTATCATTGACCCACAGTGTTACATCAGTTTCAGGTGTACAACAGTGATGTGACAAATCTATGCCACAGTATGTTGTGCTCACCACAAGTGTAGCTCCCATCTGTCACCATACAAGGCTATTACAGTACCATTGACTATAGTCCCTATGCTGTACCTTTTATCCCCATGACTTATTCATTCCATGACTGGAAGCCTGTATCTCCCACTGCCCTTCACCCCTTTTGTCCATCCCCTACCGCCTCCCAAATGGATTTTTTTTTTAAAGTAGGCTCTACACCCAACATGGGACTTGAATTCACAACCCAGAGACCAAGAGTCACATGCTCTACCGACTGAGCCAGGCAGGTGCCCCTGGAATTTTTTCTTTTAAAGCTCACCATGCTATGTATGTTTTCTAGGTCAAATTAAAACAATGTTTATCATTCTTAGTAGCTGAATGGTGTTCAATTGTGCCATTATTTAACTACTGTGCTTTTTGACACTCAGCTCCCTGAACAGGTTAGAAAAAGCATTACCCCTACATTTATTATGCATCTTGCTGGGAATTTTACCTTTAAGAAGGTGAAGCATGGGGCACCTGGGTGGCTCAGTCGGTTGGGCAGCTGCCTTCAGCTCAGGTCATGAGCCCAGGGTCCCGGAATCAAGCCCCACATTGGGCTCCCTGCTCAGCGAGGAGTCTGCTTCTCCTTCTGACCCTCCCCGCTCTTGTATTCTCTCTCTCTCAAATAAATGAATAAAATCTTAAAAAAAAAAAGGTGAGGCCTGGTGGCTGAGACCATCAACTTTATATAGAATCTGGCTATGGGTTCATTATCTACTGCTCTAGTTTTGAAATCTCAAAGCTGGACTGAAGTGTTCTGCCTATGAGATAAAATACGGGTACTTTCCCCAAATTTACAGAAAAATTAAAATTGATAGATGGAATTTCCACAATATTGAAATTTACTCTCGTGTATATTATTACATTTTTAGCATATGCTACCACTGTCTTGTATTCAACTTTAATAAAAAATGGTAAAGAATTCACGCAAAACTTCATAATGAGTTATTTAATATATCAGAATTTCATGAGGGTCCGTGACTCTCAGAGGCTCGGTCATTAGAGATCTGGTTCCATCACATGGAAACGGAATATTCCTGAGCAAAACTGCACCCCCCGCCCCAATCCTGTCAAGAAAAAATAAATCGATTCAGCAAACCTAATTTGTTTTAAAATTTCAGTAACGAGGAACACTACATCAAAAACTAATGATGTAATGTAAGGTGATTAACATAACATAATAAAAAAATAAAATTTCAGTAACGAAAGGACTAGCGGAGAAAACAGGATACATTCAACATGTATTAAGCGCCGACTAAATGTGGAGAGCTGTGCTAAAAGACCGGGCGGTTCAGCCAAGGTGAGCCGGACGCAGCCCCTACCCCGCAGGAGCTCAGGACAGGTAAATGGTGCTGAGAGCTCTGGTGGATGATTAGGACTCGGGACAGGTGTCCCAGCCAGAAACCTCAAATTCTGAAAGCCATTACATCTCTGCCGCCTTGAAAGTCATGATTTCCCCTTATCCCTAATCATTTGGGCTCAATTCCGAAGAGGAGCAACAGAAACAAAAACACAACAACACGTCCCCACTCCTTCTCCCTCCCAAACACTGGATTATTTCTAAACTTTTCCCTCAGGATAATCAAGAGCACCTTCCGGTACAGTTACATCGCTTCCAGAAAACTACAAGTCCCATAGGCTGCACGCACAACCCAGGGGACACTCCCCGTTTCAGAACACCGCCTTACGCTCCAATCCTGAGCGGGGCCGGTGAGCCGTGGCCGCGCAGCCTGCTGGGACTTGTAGTCCGCTTCAGATTTCTTTTTCCCTGTCTGCGCAGACTCGCGCGGCCTGTGTTCGCCCTTCGGCCCCGCAGAAGCCCAGCCCAGACTTCAATGTTCCCCACCCACATCCCGCTCCATCCCCTCGGGGGCCAACCTCCTCCGGTCACGTGGGAAGCCGTTCATGCGGCGATTGGCCGTGGGGGTTCAGGGGCGGGGAGCGGGGGCCCTGAAAGGTTCCGTGCCCCTTGTCGGGCCGCTTGTTTGGCTGCTGCCGTCACCTCATGGCGACGCGGGTAGAGGAGGCAGCGCGGGGAAGAGGCGGCGGCGGCGCCGAAGAGGCTATTGAGGCCGGACGGGGCGGACGGCGACGCAGCCCGCGGCAAAAGGTCAGTCTGGGAGGCGTCCGCGTTGTTGTACGGCCGGGGGAATGCCCGGGCTAGATTTTTCGGGGTACACATCTTCACTCTCTCCGGTTACCTTTAGCCACGGGACGAACATCCGGCCTTTTTCCTTCCCGGGGGTGACGACAGTGGGAGCAGGTGGGGGAGGATTTGGGACTGGGATCGATGGGGAAGAAGGGAGCGAAGGTTGGGGTTTTGGGGCGCGCGGCAGAGGTGGGGAGAGGGCAGGGGGCGCAGCCTGGTGTGAGGGGGAAGGGGTGCGAGGCGGGGGCACGCCAGGTGTGACAGCCACGTGCGGCCGGCGCCGGGGAACCCCAGGCGCCAGGTGTTTCTTCTCCTAGCCCCCGCCCTCGGCGTGCTCCCAGTGCTCTCGGTGCTCTCCGTGCTCGCAGTGCCCCCGGCGCTGGCCGCCGCCGTCGGAGGGCTGCCTGGGTCAGCGGCTGGCCCTGCTCTTGCCGGGCAGGTGCGCAGGGCGCGCTGCGGGGTGCGCCCGGGCGGCGCGGGCGAGGCTGTTGCGCAGTAAGATAACCGCGCGGGAGCCGGGGTTGCACTGCGCCCCCCTTCCCCCGCCCCCCTGCCACTGCGCGGGCGGGCGAACGCCGCGGGGCTGGAGGGGCCATTCGGCTCCCGTGTCCCAGGGCTCGTCTCTGGGCACCACTGGCCTGGCTACACGTGGGACCGGCGATGGGAAGACGATGCTGGTGGACCTGGGTCCCGCAGGGTTGGGGGCAGCATCGCATGATAGCGGGTCTTCCCATTTAGCCCTTCCTCCCCTTTCTTGCTTTCTTTATTTACTCTTCTTTCCTTTCTTTTTTTGGGTGAACGGAAACTTGAGCGCCTCCCCCACCCTGGCCTTTGGTCTCTCTCAATCTGGGAGACAGGCTGGACCGTTCCCCTTGCCTTACTTGACTCACGTCAAGGAGTTTTCAGTGTCTCCCTGGATACAGGAAAATCGAGACCTTCAGAATGGGAGAATTCCACTTGTTCTGGAGTCAGTGGGTGGAGTTCGAAAAAGATTGCACAACAAATGGGGTACAGGGCTTTCAGGGCCCAGGAATGGAAATCCGCGGGGAAAGGCGCTGGAAAGGTGGAAACGCCTTTTTCCTTACAGTGGAACTTATTGAAACGTTCAACTTGTTGGACGGCCTGCTTGATCACTCAGTTATTTACTATTACTTAATTATGCATTTGAATACTCTCAAAAATCACTCCTGTGTGAAATTACGAAATAATATTTTTCTTATGAGATTTATAAGCTTGAAAAAGGAGAACAAAGGTTTGGTTTACATCTGAGCAAAATGTCAAGAATTGGCTTTTAGGGGCTTGTTTCTTTCTTTTCTTTTTTTAAAGATTTTATTTATTTGACAGAGACACAGCGAGAGAGGGAACACAAGCAGGGGGAGTGGGAGAGGGAGAAGCAGGCCCCTTGTGGAGCAGGGAGCTAGGGGCCTGTTTCTAAGGTCGAGTATTTTCATATCTCCCTGCATAAGGGTGTTACTACTACTCAGTTACCTCTCTTTCTTTGTACTCTAAAATAAAGATCCAGTACTTGAAGGACAGAAAAAGAAGCTGTGGACCGAATGTACTCTAGAGTTTCAAAACTGTCACTTTGGACACTTATTTATTCCCTGAGAGTGGGGAGCCAATCTCAGTGTTTGATTTCATAGATTCCCCAGGGGAGGACTCTGATAGAAAGCCATTGCAATTGAGGACATAAGTTCCCGTTTATGTCACTAGGATAAGGACCAAGAGTCTGAATTAGGAACTGAGGTTTAATCAACTAGCATTTTAAACGACCGAGATAAGAGGTAATGACCCTTTGAGGCAGCACTCTGGGTAACAGCTGGATATGAATAGTCATATGTGTCTGTACTGTCTCATTTTTGTTTTATCTCATGTACCTTTTTTCTTTGCTCATGTTTTTCTGGGCATCTTTTTTCCCTTTTGTTTTCCAACTGACTATGACCTGGAATTGAAATACATGATTAAATATTAGTTTTTAAATTTTTATTTAAAAAAATTGGGTGACTATCTTGTGTCTGCAAAACTCAGTTCTTTATGACCCCTAATTTTTTTTATTTCCTCTGGGTTACTAACTTGAAAGAATATTCCTAATTCTAACTTGTAGTGTATTTTTTCAGGAAGCAGAAATGATGTTTAACTAATTGGAATGTTTTGAAAATATTGAGGGAATTAAAGAAGAATGACTGTTTAGTCACTGACTTAAAGGGAAAAACAACTGGAGATGGGCTTTATTGGCTCCTAATTGTTTGAACCATCTACTTAGTCATTCTTCACCAACTCAGTTAATTGTGGCATTGTTTCATAACTACATGCATTTGAATGGTCTCTTGAGGTAACTCTTTTCTTCTAAGTTAATATTATAGTACATTTTTTTATTTTTAAGATTTTATTTATTAGAGCACGTGAGCGGGGGGAGGGAGGGTAGAGGGAGAAGCTGACTCCCCGCTGAGCAAGGAGCCCAGTGTGGGGCTCGATCCCAGGACCCCGGGATCACGACCTGAGCCGAAGGCAGACGCCTAACTGACTGAGCCACCCAAGCGCCCCTTATAGTACATTTCTCTTTTTTTCTTTTTTTATTATTATGTTAATCACCATACATTACATCATTAGTTTTTGATGTAGTGTTCCATGATTCATTGTTTGTGCATAACACCCAGTGCTCCACGCAGAATGTACCCTCTTTAAGACCCATCACCAGGCTAACCCATCCCTTATAGTACATTTCTAAGGGTCTCTTGAATTGTCTAAAACTGTGCTGATATGATAGCCACTAGCTGCATGTGGCTCTTTAAATGTTAATTGAAATTAAATAAGGGGCGCCTGCGTGGATCAGTCAGTTAAGCGTCTGCCTTCGGCTCGGGACCGAGCCCCACATCAGGCTTCCCCACTCAGCCCTTCTGCCCTCTGCCCTTCACCCTACTTCTGCTCTCTCTAGCTCTCTCTTTCTCTCTCTCTCTCAAATAAATCTTTTTTTTTTTTTTAAAGATTTTATTTATTTATTTGACACAGAGAGACAGCGAGAGAGGGAACACAAGCAGGGGGAGAGGCAGAGGGAGAGGGAGAAGCAGGCTTCCCGCTGAGCAGAGAGCCCGATGCGGGGCTCGATCCCAGGACCCTGGGATCATGACCTGAGCCGAAGGCAGTCGCTTAACCGACTGAGCCACCCAGGTGCCCCATCTCTCTCAGATAAATCTTAAAAAAATAATAAAAATAAACATTCCATTCTCTTTCATACTAGCCACATTTCAAGTGTTCAGTAGCCAAGGTGGCTAGTGGCTACTGTGTTAGAGAAGATCCAAAATATTTACATCATTGCATAAAATTCTGTTGGACAACATTGGTCTAAAAGGATGGGATATACATTGTCAAGTATTTCAGGCATTTTTTAGAACACCAAGGTCATGGGGCGCCTGGGTGGCTCCGTTGTTAGGCATCTGCCTTCGGCTCAGGTCATGATCCCAGGGTCCTGGGATCCAGCCCCACATCGGGTGCCCCGCTCAGCGAGGAGCCTGCTTCTCCCTCTCCCTCTGCCTGCCGTTCCCCCTGCTTGTGCGCTCTCTCTCTCTCTCAAATAAATAAATAAAATCTTAAAAAAAAAACACCAAAAAGTCATTACTCTGTAAATTTCTATGTAGAGTTTGTTTTAGGAGATTGAATTTTTAAAAAAATTAATAGACACTGGTTTTTGAGCAGTTTTAGGTTACAGAAAAATTGAGCATCAATTACAGAGTTCCCATATATTCCCTCACGCACATCGTTTCTCCTATTATTTACATCTTCCATTAGTGTGGTGCATTTGTTAGAATTGATGAGCCAGTATTGATACATTGCCATTAACAAAAGTCCGTAATTTGCATTGGGGTTCATTCTTGGTGTTGTACATTTTAAGAGTTTTGACAAATGTATAGTGACCTGCATCCACCATTACAGTATCCTACGGAATAGTTTTCACTGCCCTGAAAATCCCCCATTTATCCCTCCTTCCATTCCCCTGAACCATTGGTAGCCACTGATCTTTTTACTATCTGTATCGTTTTTCCTTTTCCAGAATGTCTAAGGTAGGTTTGTTTTGGTTTTTAATAATAGAGTTTTGATGGGGAATGTTAAAAATGATTGAACTACTGTTAAACTTATTTATAGGGGCGCCTGGGTGGCTCAGTCTCGGTTGGGCGTCTGCCTTCGGCTCGGGTCATGATCACCGGGTCCTGGGATGGAATCCCATATTGGGCTCCCTGCTCAGCGTGGAGCCTGCTTCTCCCTCTCCTATTCTCCCTGCTTGTGTTCTCTCTCTTGCTATCTCTGTCGCTATCTCTGTCTCTCTCAAATAAATAAAATCTTTAAAAAAAAAACCCTTATTTTTACGTCAGTAAACCATTTGGAAGGATAAAGATATGTAACCAAGGCTCAAATTAACAAAATCTTACATTTACATCGTGCCCCATAATTTTTACAGCATATTTGCACTTTTGTTGACTAATTTTTTTTATTTTAAAGATTTTGTTTATCTGACAGAGAGAGAGAGACACAGAGAGAGGGAACACAAGCAGGGGGAGTGGGGGAGGGAGAAGCAGGCCTCCTGCTGAGCAGGGGGCGTGATGTGGGGACTGGATCCCAGGACCCTGGGATGGTGACCTGAGCCAAAGGTGAGCCACCCAGGTGCCCTTTTGTTAACTCTTTAGCATCACTGGATGCTATGGAGAAGGCTGGAGGAACTGTCATTGCCCTCATTTACAGATGACAAACTGCTCAGCAAGGTCAAGTGATTTGCCCAAGGGGTGAAGCCAAGTCTAAAAACCAATACCCTTTCATCTAGACTATGATAATAAGTAGTATACTAGTGGGTGAATAGTATGGATTTTGGAGTCAAGACTCTTGGCTCTCTGCCACTTACTTTACTAGCTGTGCAACCTTGGGTGAGTTTCTCAATCTTTCTGAGCCTCAGTTGCATCATCTGTAAAGTGGCGATGATGCTAACACCTACCACATAGGATTGTTGTGAAGAATAAGAGTTGATGAGAAGTATTCGGCACAGTGCCAGGCATGTAGAATTTTACTTGATCTGGTAGGGAGAATATACGAAAGATCCATTTCTCTTGCTTTTAGGGTGCTATTAATTTTGTAAATCTACCTACCAAGCTTTGTAGTTTTCTTTCTTCCCAGAATCTCTCTATGATAGGTAAAATGAGAAGTCCAGTCAGGGTGTGGCAAGAGTATGGGGTAGGAAGAAACCATTTCATTATCTTGTTTTTCTCCCCATTTGTGGATTTGAATCTCCACTCTTCTGGCACAGAGATTAAATAATAAAGTGACCTTCTCTTTACAACGTTGTTGTCTATTTTCAAACTTTGGTCGATTTCATTTTCAAAGGGAACCAAAGAGGCAAAGCAGTAATGAGAGTAGACCAGATATAGCACATTCCTTTAGTAATTCTATGTTTTTAGATCATAATATGCCACATTTATATGCTGTATTACTAGAAGGTGGTTTGTATGTTTTGTGTGTCATTTATATTGTTTTTGACTAGAGAAGTGGTTTTTTATTTTTTTAAAGGTTTTGTTTATTTGACAGAGAGATACAGTGAGAGAGGGAACACAAGCAGGGGCAGTGGGAGAGGGAGAAGCAGGCTTCCCGCTGAGCAGGGAGCCTGATGCGGGGCTCGATCCCAGGACCCTGGGATCATGACCTGAGCCGAAGGCAGACGCTTAACGACTGAGCCACCCAGGCGCCCCTAGAGAAGTGGTTTTTTTCTTTTGTTTTTTTTTTTTGGTTTGTTTGTCTTTGTGTTGTTTTGTTTTTGTTTTTTAAAGATTTTTTATTTATTTATTTGACAGAGAGCGTGAGAGCAGGAACACAAGTAGGGGAAGTGGGAGAGGGAGAAGCAGGCTTCCCGCGGAGCAGGGAGCCCATTGCGGGGCTTGATCCCAGGATCCCGGGATCATGACCTGAGCTGAAGGCAGATGCTTGACGACTGAGCCACCCAGGCGCCCCTTTGTTTTTGTTTTTAAGTAGGCTCCATGTCCAGCTTGGAGCCCAAAGTGGGACTTGAACTCACGACCCTCAGATCAAGGCCTGAGCTGATAGGAAGAGTTGGACACTTAACTGCCTGAGCCACCCAGACGCCTCAAGAAGTTTTTTTTTGTAACTGAAGTATAGTTGACATGTAAGGTTACATTAGTTTTGGGTATACAACATAGTGATTCAACAAGTCTATACAATATGGTGAATTACGCATTTACCACAAGTGTAGCTCCCATCTGTCACCATGTAGTGCTGTTACAATACCTTTGACTATATTCCCTGTGCTGTACCTTTTATTCCTGTGATTTATTCATTCTATAACTGGAAGCCTATACCTGTCACTCCCCTTCACCCATTTTGCCCATCCTCCCACCACCTTCCCCTCTGACAGCCATCAGTTCTCTGTATTTATGGGTCTGTTTGTTCTTTTTGTTTGTTTATTTGTTTTGGTTTTTTAAGATTCCACATACAAATGAAGTCATGGTATTTGTCTTTCTCTGACTTTTCTTACCATAGTGCCCTCTAGGTCCATCCAGTTGACTAGAGAAGTTTTATGTAGGAATGTATATGTCAAATCTAGATGCCATAAAACCAGGTGTGTGTGATTTGCTTGTGTATGGGATTCTTTACAGAAGTCTTCACTATAATAGATTTTTTAATAATATGCTGTTCACATTTTACACTTTACAGAGAGCTCTCTTTCAAAGGAAAGAAATTTGAGCCCTCTCTGTTTCCTGCAATGTGCTAGGCACTTAAAATGTGCTCCCATTCTAATATCTGCTTACCTTTGCAGAGTGGGTGATATTCCCAGGTGGATAGGTACGACATCTGAGGCTCAGTCAAGTAACAGAAAACTTGCTTAAATAACATAGCTCAGAGTTGCTGAAGTTGGCCTAGAGTTGATACGTAATTGTGCAACCGATGTACTCTACTGCATGGACAGTTTCTGCTTACCTAGCACATTGTAATCTAACATCCCAAAGAAATTCCTTTGCCTTTTCCTCCCCTACTCTCCCCCTTCCCCCTCATTCAGTTCCTTTTGGTTGGGTTCTAAACTGCTTATCAGTAACTTTTAGTTACTATAACAGATGTGACAGTATTTTAAATGTATAAAATAATTACAAATTTAATGTAGTATTCATTAACACTGAGAATTAGCTATGTTTAAATTTTTCCCAAGTGGAGCATTTCCAGAAGAAAATAAAAATAGGTCAGGTGACCCTTTAAGGATTTGAACCCTGAGAGTATATTTTTATGATTCAATTCATTTCCTAGTTGAAACTCTCTTGGTACTTAGAACTACTTAAATTTTATTACTTGATGGAAAAGACATAAAATAACCAGTGTCGTCCTCCTGTGCTATCAAAATAATTTCCTTAGCATTTATTGCTCAGGGTGTTGATTTGCATTCTGTGTTACATTTCCAAAATATCCCCCAGAACGACCCCCATTATCCCCAACTTCGCATTCTGTAGTCTCCCATAAGTAATATTGCTAAACCAGCACTTCTCCACTTTTTTTCTTTCCCTACTTCAGAAAGGTCAGTGTAGAATGGTTTGGCAAGGAAGATGTGCCAGTAGCTTAGAAGCACATTTTGCCAAGTATTTTATGATTTGGGCCATATTAAAAGTGAGAACGTAGGCATTTTGCATAATTTGCAAATGCATCCTTATTCAGATATTATTGTAACAGTTTTGCATGCTACAGTTTATATTGACTATATCTAATATTACAACTCTAGAAGGTAGGTAATGTGTATCCCTAGTTTACAGACAGGAAACTGAGAGGTTGATCTCCCTCATGGCTGCATAGGAGGCAGTAAGTGGTCTGTTTGAAGGTCAGACTTTTTGGGCTCCAAAAGTTGTTACCCATGTGCCATATGTCTTGTGCTCTCTCTCTTTTTTTTTTAAAGATTTATTTATTGTTTATTTTGAGAGAGTGAGAATGAGAGAGAGAGAGAGTACATGAGGGGGGGAGGGTCAAAGGGAGAAGCAGACTCCCGCCGAGCAGGGAACCCGATGCGAGACTCGACCCCGGGACTCCAGGATCATGACCTGAGCCGAAGGCAGTCGCCCAACCAACTGAGCCACCCAGGTGCCCTGTCTTGTGCTCTCTTAACACATTTCTTGAGAATAGTGAATAAAAACATGCTCCTTGTTGAATGTAAGCTAAACTTGGTGGTGGGTCAAAAGAGTGATCATTTTTTGTTAAATGAAAAGATTGTGAAGGGTGGATTGGATCACTGGGGATATAGAAAAGCCATTATGATCTGGAAAGTTTTGAGGGGAATTTGGACCCTTACAGGTTTCATACCTTTTGTTTCACTGAGGCTTTACGTCAACCTTAAGGTAAATTATTTAGGAGGTATGCTGTACTTTAACTCTCTGCAAAAGCACCTCCAGGTGTAATTTGGATACATTGAAAGAGGGTTTAGAGAGACCTTTTTGTAAAAACCTGTCTTAAAGTCCACACAACACAGTGTTAACAAAGAGCTAAAGTGGTCTGGGTAAGTAGGACAAGGAAAAAGAGAAAGCTTGATGTTCAGAGGTACATCATGGTTGGTCCATGTGGAGCTGGTGAAGTGTGACTTCATAAAATTGGGACGGGTTGTTCCATTTAGGTAACCCATAAAAGTAGAAGACCATTTTTCGTCTTTTTTTTTTAAAGATTTTATTTATTTATTTGACAGAGAGACCGCAAGAGAGGGAACACAAGCAGGGGGAGTGGGAGAGGGAGAAGCCGGCCTCCCGCCAAGCAGGGGACCTGATGCGGGACTTGATCCCAGGACCCTGAGATCATGACCCAAGCCGAAGACAGTCGCTTAACGACTGAGCCACCCAGGCGCCCTGAAGACCATTTTACATCTCAAGAGTCTGTGGCTTGAAGATACTAATTGTGTGACCCAGGCCCTGCACCTCTGCAAAATAGGTCAGGCCCAAGTATATTTCAGCAGCTTTGGGCATTGAAATTTTGGGGTTTCCTGATATTTTTGCTGCCTAGATAGGTGTTTAGGCTAATGCTGCAGGTATCTTTCAGTTTGCAGATTATCAATGAATTAAACAGTTTTAGAGCTAGAAATGATTCTGCAAATCATGGAGTTCAGCACCCTTTATTTTTATAAAATAAATAGTCATAGAAATTAAATGCAAAATCTAATGCCGTCATCCTTGTTTTAAAAGGCAAATGATGTGCATAGTCTAATACAGATGTTAGCACCTACCACAGATGTTAGTAGTATCTACTTACTACTATAAGAGAGATCATAAGGCTAAAGAAACTGTGTCCCAACTAGACCTTTTCCGGACCTCTTTGCTCATTTCTTGGCTTCTTCACCAGTGGGGGAAATCCGGTTCCCTCATCCTAACTTCAGTGCTGGTTTCCCTCTTTTTTTCTCATTTACCTATTAATGCCTCTGTGTGCTTCCGTGCTCAAAACATATTGCGACAGATCGTTGGCAGCCTTTTGCTGCCAAAAGTTAGAAGTTGGGACAACTCCTAGAACTTATTGCCTCCAGTTTATATCCCTCCTCAGAACTCTGTCATTGCTCTGGTTTTATTCATGTATTAATTTATGTTTTTGGTTAACAGCTTTATTGAGGTATAATTCACATACCATACAATTCACCCACTTAAAGTGTACAGTTCAGTGGTTTTTAGTGTACTCACAGTTTTGTGACCATCACCACATTTATTTTTAACATAACCTTGGAAGAACAGATTCTCTGGAATGATATAGAGAAAGCTAAGAATTCAGTCTCTGCTTTCTAAGCCCTTAGGTTCATGACCGAGGACAAACTACTTTAAATTATATCAGTGAGCCTCTTTGTTCATCATTCCTGCCTATTAGGTAGTTCTGAGGATTAAATGAGGAAGTATATAAAGTACTGTTGGAGAGGCTTCTGAATGAGCCAGAGGAAATTTGCCTTCTGACTCCCTGTCTTTGTACTTGGTACCAGGGCCGTATTCCCTAGAGATGGTATCTGCTTGGTTAAGGGTACCAAAATAAGGAACCCTCTCAGACCATGGTTTGAGTGTGTTGGCCTTCTAGTCTCTCTGTTCCTGTTCCACCGCAACCAGGACAGCAGTTCTCAAACATTTTGGTTTCAGGATCTTTTTGCATAATTTATAACTATGTTTTTGTTTTTGTGGGTTATATCTAATATAGATTCCCATATTAGAAATTAAAACAAATTTTAAATTATCATTCATTTAAAATGAACTCATATTGTACTAATTATCTATTGCTGTGTAACAAATCACCCCAAAACTTAGTGCTTGAAACAACGTTTATGATCTCACTCTTTCTATAGGTCAGGAATCTGGGTGTGGCTTAGTTGGGTTCTCTGCTTCAGGGTCTCATGGACTGCAGTCATCTGAAGACTTGATGGGGATGGATCCACTTCCTAGCTCACTCATGTGGTTATTGGCAGGATTCAATTCCTTATGAGCTGTTGGCTCCGTGGGTGCCCTTGGTTCCTTGCTACATGGGCTTTTCCATAGGCATCTCACAACATAGCTGCTGGCTTCATCAGAATGAGCAAGACTGTCAGCAGAAGAGAGAAGGAAGTTGCATTCTTTTGTCACATGACCATAGAGGTGACAGCCCCTCACTTTTGCCAGATTCTCTCTTCATTAGAAGTCAGTCACTAGGTCTAGCCTGCATTCAAGGGGAGGGGATTGTACAAGGTTGTGACTACCAGGAGGATCACTGGGGTCATTGGGGGCCATGTCAGAAGCTGCCTGCCACATATCAGCATAATGGTTTTTGAAAATTAAATACTGATTTTCCAAAATAACAGACTCCTAAATACAGAGAACAAACTGGTGGTTGCCAGAGGAGAGGTGGGGTGGGGGAATGGCTGAAATAGATGAAGGGAATTTAAAAAAAAATCAAGATGTCTTGATTTTTCTTTTTTAAGTGAGAAGAGTGGCATTATTTATTTATTTTTTTTAAGATTTTATTTATTTGACAGAGAGAGTGAGAGAGCACAAGCAGGGGGAACAGTAGAGGGAGAGGGAGAAGCAGACTCCCCACCAAGCAGGGAGCCTGATGTGGGGCTCTATCCCAGGACCCTGGGATCATGAACTGAGCCAAAGGTAGACGCTTAACCATCTGAGCCACCCAGGCGCCCCAAGAGTGGCATTATTTTATGTTTTTGCAGGTTTCTTTAATGAATGGCTTAATAGCTGAATTGTCTCATCTGCTTCTGGATTCAGTTGGTGACAATATGCCATTGTAGTTGAAGTATACACAGTCTGGCCTTACACATGTATGTAGTTGGAGCAGGGAGGAGTGTTTTAATAGCTTTTTTAGACAGTTGTGGAAATTCTTTGATATTACACCAAAACTTGGCAAGTAGTAGTTCTTGCCATTGTGGGATCTGAAACTTTACTGAACTTTTAGTACTGTCATATTAAAATCTAATGGTCTGTTTTGCACTTTGAATGGATGTTCTTTTCCCCATGCATCATTTTGTAATATCATCTGTTAGTTATTTGAAAAGTATTGGTTTACCAAATTGTATCGATCTTCCAAATGTTGACACATTTTGCTATATAATATCAAAATAATGTTAGTATCACTACTGATGTCATCAGGAGAGTTTTTTTTTTAATATTATTCAGATGTACAGCATAGTGATTTAACAATTCTTTACATTACTCAGTGCTTACTACCATAACTATAGTCTCCATATGTCACCGTACAGTGTTATTATATTATTCACTGCAGTTCCTATGTTGTACAGAAAAGTCCTAAGTATTGGGAAGCTCTCAAACTCATGGTAGCAGATAGTTTTAAAAAAATTCTAAATTTTCCTTAAAAACTCAAATTTTATCATTGGCAACAAATACTATCTGTTGTTTGCCTTGAAGTAACAGGCTCACTTCACTAATATATATATATACACACACACACATATATATATATTTTTTAATTTGACAGAGACAGCAAGAGAGGGATCACAAGCAGGGGGAGTGGGAGAGGGAGAAGCAGGCTTCCCGCCGAGCAGGGAGCCCGATGCAGGGCTTGATCCCAGGACCCTGGGATCATGACCTGAGCCAAAGGCAGACGCTTAACAACTGAGCCACCTAGGCGTCCCATCACTGTATATATTTTGGAGAATACGTTTGCCAAATACCCAAGTCTGAAGTCTGAATAAGTCTGGTTGGGCTTGTAGTTCAAACAGCTGCATTAGTGGTTTTCTTTACGATCCCATCACACTTTGGTGTGCAGCAGAAGTGCTTTATGTGTACTTTCTATGTCTTCACACAGTTAAAAAGATGTGTACTCATTGATTGAGATTTAATAAAAATTTGTAATTTTATTGCTTCCTCAAGGGCATTTTTAAGTAAAAATGCCCCCTCCCCCTCCATTTAGAGTACATGGTGGTGAAGAACACCATGACTTAGAGTTTGGTGCCTCTGCCTTGATTTCTTTACTGCTTTTGTACCATTAGTGCAAATGTTAACACCAAAAGACCAATAATATCTCTGTATTATTATGAAAGTAATGTTTGAGGTTGCATACTGTCTGGAAGGGTCCACAGGGACCATACTTTGAGAACCACTGCCCCTGAGTTTTCTCAGAAGTGGGCTCTGCTTTTCCTTGTTTTCCTGTTTTTTTTTTTTCCCCCCAAGACCATTCTGTCAGAAGAGAATAGGCTTATTTTTCCTGGCCCTATTCCTAAACCTTGTTCTAGGAATGTGGAATCCCAATTATTACTGACTCAACTGCTTTATCTTGTTAATGGAGCAATTCAGTAATCCTAGCAACCAGAATATTTTTACATTTAATTCCTAATGGCCAGTATAAAGTTAGGTTTTATTTGCTAAAGGCTTGAAGAACATTCTAAACCAAAGTACATTCATCATGATTCTTTCGTGTGTGTGTGTGTTGGGGGGGGGGGGTAAAATATGCATAACGTAAAGTTTACCATTTTAACCCTTTTCGGGCATTCAGTGACATTAATTACATCAATTACGTTAACAGTATTGTGCAAACAACACAATCATCCATTTCCAGAACTTTTTCATCTTCCCAAACTGAAACTCTGTACTCCATTCCCCCTTGCCCTGAGCCCCTGGCAACTATAATTATTCTGTTTTCTTTCTCTATGTATTGGACTATTTTTTTTTTTTTAAAGATTTTATTTATTTGTTTGAGAGAGAGAGAATGAGAGAGAGAGAGCGCACATCAGAGGGGATAGGGTCAGAGGGAGAAGCAGACTCCCTGCCGAGCAGGGAGCCCGATGCGGGACTCGATCCTGGGACTCCAGGATCATGACCTGAGCCGAAGGCAGTCGCTTAACCAACTGAGCCACCCAGGCGCCCCTCTATGTATTGGACTATTGTTGGTACTTCCTATACATGGAATCATACAGTGTTTGTCCTTTTGTGTCTGGCTTTTTTCACTTAACATATATAATTTTTTTTTTAAGATTTTTTATTTATTTGACAGAGAGAGAGAGAGAGCACAAGTAGGCAGGCCAGGCAGGCAGAGGCAGAGGGAGAAGCAGGGTCCCCGCTGAGCAGGGAGCCCGATGTGGGGCTCGATCCCAGGACCCTGGGATCATGACCTGAGCCGAAGGCAGACGCTTAACCGACTGAGCCACCCAGGCGCCCCAACATATATAATTTTTTAAAGACTTTTGAAGATGTATTTTTTTTAAGATTTTCTTTATTTTAGAGCATGAGCAGGGTTGGAAGCGGGGAGGAGTGCAGAGGGAGAGGGACAATCAGACTCTCAGACTCCCCGCTGAGCAGAGGCCCCCCCCCCCCCCCCCCCCCCCCGCCCCGCCACGCAGGGCTCTAGTCCTGAGATCACTGCTCAAGCCAAAATCAAGAGCTGGGCATTCAACTGAGCCATCCAGGTGCCCCTTTTTAAAGTTTATTTAAGTAATATCTACACCCAGCATGGGGCTCAAACTCATGGTCCCGAGATCAAGAGAAGCATGCCCTTCTGACTGAGCTAGCCAGGAACCCCCCACTTAAACATATTTTCAAGGTTCATCCATGTTTTAGCATGTGTCAAGATTTTACTTTTTAAGGCTGAATAATTATTTTAATGTCTGTATTATATACCACATTTTGTCTATCTGTCAGTGAACACCTGGGTATTCATGAATCATGGATTTTTTTTTTTTTTAAGGATTTTATTTATTTGAGAGAGCACAAGCAAGGGGAGCAGCAGACGGAGGGGAAGAAACAGGCTCCCTGCTGAGCAGGTTCCATCCCAGGACCCTGGAATTATGACTTGAGCTGAAGGCAGATGCTCAACCGGCTGAGCCACCCAGACGCCCCACATCATGATTTTTTTTTTTTAAGATTATTTATTTATTTATTTGACACAGAGAGAGAGAGACAGCCAGAGAGGGAACATAAGCAGGGGGGGTGGGAGAGGGAGAAGCTCGCTTTCTGCTGAGCAGGGAGCCTGTTGCGGGGCTTCATCCCAGGACCCCTGGGATCACGACCTGAGCTGAAGGTAGACGCTTAACGACTGAGCCACCCAGGCGCCCCCCACATCATAATTCTTCAAATATGATTCTTCAGGACATCCCCCATAGAAGCATTACCTCCATACCAAGCTCAATAAATGTAGGTCTCAAATAATGGACTTTTTCTCTCTTACTTCCTACTTTGCTCCTTAGTTTATCTATATAATGGAGTGACATTCTCACTATCTTAGGAATTCTAAGGCTAGACTAAATAATGTATTTAAAAAGCTTAGCACACTCCACCCCAAAACTGCTAGAACTCATACAGGAATTCAGTAAAGTAGCAGGATATAAAATCAATGCACAGAAATCAGTGGCATTCCTATACACCAACAACAAGACAGAAGAGAGACAAATCAAGGAGTCGATCCCATTTACAATTGCACCCAAAACCATTAGATATCTAGGAATAAATCTAACCAAAGAGGCAAAGGATCTGTACACAGAAAACTATAAAATACTCAGGAAAGAAATTGAAGAAGACACAAAGAAATGGAAAAACGTTCCATGCTCATGGATTGGGAGAATCAACATTGTGAAGATGTCAATGCTACCTAGAGCAATCTACACATTCAATGCAATCCCCATCAAAATACCATCCACTTTTTTCAAAGAAATGGAACAAATAATCCTAAAATTTGTATGGAACCAGAAGAGACCCAGAATAGCCAGAGGAATACTGAAAAAGAAAAGCAAAGCTGGCGGCATCACAATTCCGGACTTCCAGCTCTATTACAAAGCTGTCATCATCAAGACAGTATGGTACTGGCACAAAAACAGACACATAGATCAATGGAACAGAATCGAGAGCCCAGAAATGGACCCTCAACTCTATGGTCAACTTATTTTTGACAAAGCAGGAAAGAATGTCCAATGGCAAAAAGACAGTCTCTTCAACAAATGGTGTTGGGAAAATTGGACAGCCACATGCAGAAGAATGAAACTGGACCATTTCCTTACACCACACACAAAAATAGACTCCAAATGGTTGAAAGACCTAAACGTGAGACAGGAGTCCATCCAAATCCTAAAGGAGAACACAGGTAGCAACCTTTTCGACCTTAGCCGCAGCAACTTCTTCCTAGAAACATCGCCAAAGGCACGGGAAGCCAGGGCAAAAATGAACTATTGGGATTTCATCAAGATAAAAAGCTTCTGCACAGCAAAAGAAACAGTCCACAAAACCAAAAGACAACCGACAGAATGGGAGAAAATATTTGCAAATGACATATCAGATAAAGGGCTAGTATCCAAAATTTATAAAGAACTTATCAAACTCAACACCCAAAGAACAAATAATCCAATCAAGAAATGGGCAGAAGACATGAACAGACATTTCTCCAAAGAAGACATCCAAATGGCCAACAGGCACATGAAAAAGTGCTCAACATCGCTTGGCATCAGGGAAATCCAAATCAAAACCTCAATGAGATACCACCTCACACCCGTCAGAATGGCTAAAATTAACAAGTCAGGGAACGACAGATGTTGGCGGGGATGTGGAGAAAGGGGAACCCTCCTACACTGTTGGTGGGAATGCAAGCTGGTGCAACCCCTCTGGAAAACAGTATGGAGGTTCCTCAAACAGTTGAAATTAGAGCTACCGTTCGATCCAGCAATTGCACTACTGGGTATTTACCACAAAGATACAAATGTAGGGACCCGAAGGGGTACGTGTACCCCAATGTTTATAGCAGCAATGTCCACCATAGCCAAACTGTGGAAAGAGCCAAGATGCCCATCGACAGATGAATGGATAAAGAAGATGTGGTATATATACACAATGGAATATTATGCAGCCATCAAAAGGAATGAGATCTTGCCATTTGCAACGACGTGGATGGAACTGGAGGGTGTTATGCTGAGTGAAATAAGTCAATCAGAGAAAGACATGTATCACATGACCTCACTGATATGAGGAATTCTTAATCTCAGGAAAGAAACTGAGTGTTACTGGAGTGGTTGGGGGTGGGAGGGATGGGGTGGCTGGGTGATAGACATTGGGGAGGGTATGTGCTACGGTGAGCGCTGTGAATTGTGCAAGACTGTTGAATCACAGATCTGTACTTCTGAAACAAATAACGCAACATATTTTAAGAAAAAAGAAAAAGAAGATAACAGGAGAGGAAGAAAAGGGGAGTATGTCAGAGGGGGAAACGAACCATGAGAGATGATGGACTCTGAAAAACAAACTGAGGGTTCTAGAGGGGAGGGGGGTGGGGGGATGGGTTAGCCTGGTGATGGGTATTGAGGAGGGCACGTTCTGCATGGAGCACTGGGTGTTATGAACAAACAATGAATCATGGAACACTGCACCAAAAACTAATGATGTAATATATGGTGATTAACATAACAATAAAAAATTAAAAAAAAAAAAAGCTTAGCACATAGCAATTAGTAGATGTTAGGTGTTTTCCTTCCTCCCTTTACTCAGAATTTAGCCTTATGTATACTATGTTAACCCTCTTTTGTAAATTCCATGTATCTCTAACACTAGGCTGGTTTTTTTCCCAGTTTATTTAAATTGAGGGAAAAATGGTAATATCACATATTAGTTTTAGATGTACAGTATTATAATCAGTATTTGTATACACTACAGAGTGATCGCTACAGTAAGTCTGTTTACCATCCATCACCATATGATTGACCTCCTTTACCCTTTAGCCCACCTCCAACCCCCTTCCTCTCTAATAACCACCTATCTATCCCCTGTATCTGTGAGTTTTGTTTTTTAGATTCCACATATAATTGAAATCATACAATATTGTCTTTCTCTGTGTGATTTATTTTGCTTAGCATGATACCCTCTGGGTCCATCCCTGTTGTTGCAAATGGCAAAATTTTGTTCTTTTTTATGGCTGAGTAATACTCCACTGTGTATATATACCGGATCTTCCTTATCCATTCATCCATTGATGGATACTTAGATTGTTTCCATATATTGGCTGCTGTAAATAATGCTGCAGTGAACATAGGGATGCATATATCTTTTCAAATTTGTATTTTCATTTTCTTCAGATAAATACCCTGAAGTGAAATAGCTGGATCATGTTGTAGTTCTATTTTTAATTTTTTAAGGAACCTCCATACTGCATTATCATAGCATCATAGTAGCTGCACCAATTGACATTCCCACTGTACTCAAGGGTTCCCTTTTTT
Source organism: Zalophus californianus (assembly GCF_009762305.2). Lineage (NCBI taxonomy): Eukaryota > Metazoa > Chordata > Mammalia > Carnivora > Otariidae > Zalophus > Zalophus californianus. Next base: position 116,270,774 of record NC_045612.1, on the reverse strand, counting down.
TTCTGTAACCTCTCCAACACTTATTTCTTGTCTTTTTTTTTTTTTAAGATTTTATTTATTTGACAGAGATACAGCAAGAGAGGGAACACAAGCAGGGGGAGTGGGAGAGGGAGAAGCAGGCTTCCCGCCGAGCAGGGAGCCCAGTGTGGGGCCCAATCCCAGGACCCCGGGATCATGACCTGAGCCGAAGGCAGATGCTTAACAACTGAGTCACCCAGGCACTCCATCTTTTTTTTTTTTTTTAAGATTTTATTTATTTGAGAGAGAGAGCAAGCAAGCATGAGCAGGGGGAGAGGGAGAGGGACAAGCAGACTCCCCACTGATTGGGGAGCCCAATGCAGGGCTCAGTCCCAGGACCCCAAGATCATGACCTGAGCCAAAGGCAGATGCTTAACCTACTGAGCCACCCAGGTGTCCCTTTGACTTTTTGATAATAGCCATTCTGACAGGTATGAGATGATACCTCGTTGTGGTTTTAATTTGCATACCTCGTTGTGGTTTTAATTTGCATTTCTCTAATGAGTAGTGACATTGAGCATCTTTTTATATACCTGTTGGCCATCTGTATGTCTTTGGAAAAATGTGTATTTAGATCCTCTGCCCTTTTTTTTTTTTTTTAAAGATTTTATCTATTTATCTGTTAAAGCACGCACAAGCAGGGGGAGTGGCATGCAGAGGCAGAGGGAGAAGCAGGCTCCCTACTGAGCAAGGAGCCTGACGTGGGGTTTGATCCCAGGACTCTGGGATCATGACCTGAGCCCAAAAGCAGATGCTTAACTGACTGAGCCACCCAGGTGTCCCTGCCCTTTTTTTATTTTTTTAAAGATTTATTTGAGAGAGAGCGTGCACACTTGTGCCAGGGTGGGGACTGATGGAGGGGGGAAATAATTTTTTTTTTAGATTTTATTTATTAGAGAGAGCATGCGTGCATGAGCTGGGGGGGCAGGGCAGAGGGAGAGGGAGAAGCAGGCTCCCCACTGGACAGGGAGCCCGATGCGGGGCTGGATCCCAGGGCCCTGGGATCATGACCTGAGCTGAAGGCAGACACTCAACCGACTGAGCCACCCAGGTGCCCCTGTGCAGAAGCTTTTTAGTTTGATAAAGCCCCATTTGTTTATTTTTGCTTCTCTTGCCGTTGCCTTTAGAGTCAGAACAAAAACAATTTCACCAAAAGCTGTGTCAAGGACCTTATCACCTGTGTTTTTTTTCTTTAGGAGTTTTATGGTTTCACTTTCAATTCTAATCCATTTTGAGTTAAATTTTGTGTATAGTGTAAGAAAGTGGTCCAGTAGTCCCGGGATCGAGTCCCACATCGGACTCCCTGCTCAGCAGGGAGTCTGCTTCTCCCTCTGACCCTCTTCCCTCTCGTGCTCTCTGTCTCTCATTCTCTCTCTCTCAAATAAATAAATAAAATCTTTAAAAAAAAAAGTCCAGTTTCATTCTTTTGCATGTGGCTGTTCAGTTTTCCCAGCACCATTTGTTGGAAGACTGTCTTTTCCCCGTTGTATATTTTACCTCCTTTGCGATAGATTAATTGACCATATATGTGCATGGGTTTATATCTAGGCTCTCTTAACTCTGTTCCTTTGATCTGTTTTATGCCAGTGCCATACCATTTTGATTACTAGAGCTTTGGAGTATAGTTGGAAATCAGGGCGTGTGATACCTCCAGCTTTGCTCTTCTTTCTCAAGATTGCTCTGGTTATTTTGGGGTTTTTGTAATTACATACAAATTTTGCGATTATTATAGTTCTGTGAAAAATGCCATTGGAATTTTGATATGGATTGCATTGAATTTGTAGATTGCTTTGAGTAGTATGGACATTTTAGCAATGTTAATTATTCTAATCCATGGGGTTATCCCCATCTGTGAGCACAGAATATCTTTCCATTTATTTGTGTCTTCTTCAGTGTCTTTCAACTGTGTTTTATAGTTTTCAGCGTATGTGTTTCTCATCTCAGTTAAATTTATTCCTAGGTATTTTTTCTTTTTGATGCCATCATAGGTGGGATTGTTTTCTTAATTTCTCTTTCTGATGATTCATTATTAGTGTATAGAAATGTAAATGATTTCTGTATATTGGTTTTGTATCCTGCAATTTCAGTGAATTCATTTATTCTAAGAGTTTTTTGGTGGAGTCTTCAGGGTTTTCTGTGTATAGAATTATGTCATCTGTAAATACGGTTTTGGATGCCATTCCTTTTTTTTTTTTTAAGATTTTATTTGAGAGAGAGAATGAGATAGAGCATGAGGGGGGGAGGGTCAGAGGGAGAAGCAGACTCCCTGCTGAGCAGGGAGCCGGATGCGGGACTCGATCCCAGGACTCCAGGATCATGACCTGAGCCGAAGGCAGTCGCTTAACCAACTGAGCCACCCAGGCGCCCAGTGGATGCCTATTCCTTAATTGGATGCCTTTTATTTTCTTTTTCTTGCCTATTACTGTGGCTGGGATTTTCAATACTATGTTGAATAAACATGGCAATGGTGGGCATTCTTGTTCCTGTTAGAGGAGAAGCTTTCAGCTTTTCACTGTTGAGTATGATGTTTCCTGTGGGCTTGTCATGTATGGCCCTTATGCTGAGGTATGTTCTTTCTGCCTCCACTTTGTTGAGAGTTTTTATTTTATTTTTTAAAGATTTATTTATTTTAGAGAGTGGGGGAGAGCACGCGTGTGTGAGCATGGGGTGGGGCAGAGGGAGAGGGAGGAATCTCAAGCAGACTCCCTGCTGAGTGGGGAGCCCAACTTGGTGCTCCATCTCAGGATCTGGTGATCATGACCTGAGCTGAAATCCAGAGTGAGATGCTTAACCAACTGAGCCACCCAGGTGCTCCGAGAGTTTTTATTATAAAATGGATGTTGAATTTTGTCACATGCTTTTTCTGCATCCATTGAGATGATCATGTGATTTTTATCCTTCATTTTGTTTATGTTGGTGTATCATTGAATTGATTTGTGGTTATTGAGCCATATTTGAGTCACTGGAATAAATCCCACTTGATGATGGTGTATGAGCCTTTTTTTTTTTTTTATATTTATTGAGTATTTATTAGGTCCCAGGTATTATCCATAACACTCGATACTGTTAAATTCATTTAATTCTCTGGGGCACCTGGGTGGCTCAGTCGTTAAGCGTCTACCTTCAGCTCAGGGCATGATCGCGGGGTCCTGGGATCAAGCCCCGCATCGAGCTCCCTGCTCAGCGGGAAGCCTGCTTGTGTTCCCACTCTCGCTGTCTCTCTTCGATGAAGTAGCTGGCTCCCTCCTCCGTGAAGCCCTCCTCCCAGCCGCGGGGCAGGTCTGAACGGATCATGTGGCTGGAGTTGACTGGCTCCCCGGTGCGCGGGTGCAGCCAGGTCGTGCGGCGGAGCTCATCATTGATTAAGAAGACGCGGCCGTCCCGGCACACGCCATAGGACCAGTGCTCAGGTAAAGTGTCCAGCCCGACCGCCGCCGCTGCCATGTTCGCCGAGAGCCCAGCCGCCGCCGTGTATGAGCCTTTTAATGTAGTGTTGAATTTGACTTGCTGATATTTTATTTTTATTTATTATTTTTTAAAGTTTTATTTAAGTAATCTCTACACCCAACGTGGGGCTTGAACTCACAACCCTGAGACCTAGAGTAGCATGCTTTTCTGACTGTGTCAGCCTGGTGCCCCTTGCTAATATTTTGAGGATTTTTGTATCTCTTTTCTTTGGGGAGATATTGATCATCTGATTCCACTTGTGAATAGTTATCCATGATTGAACTTTTTTTAAACTAGTAAAGTGATTTGGTAGATGTCCTAGCCATATTTATAAATTGAGACCAAATTTAAGTGAGCTATTTAAATTTTCAGAATTGTTTTAAGAAGGAAATAAATGAGAAGTGCTACAAAACCTCATGCTTAGTAGATCCTACTTCCATAATCCAGTAGAAGATATGAGTATAAAGATCTAGAGGTCTGGGGCACCTGGGTGGCTCAGATGGTTAAGTGTCTGCCTTCGGCTCAGGTCATGATCCCAGGGTCCTGGGATCGAGTCCCGCATCGGGCTCCCTGCTCCTTGGGAGCCTGCTTCTCCCTCTGCCTCTCTCTCTCTCTGTCTCTCATGAATAAATAAGTAAAATCTTAAAAAAAAAAAAAAATCTAGAGGTCTGTAGAGCCGGGTGAAGGGAAAAGATGACATGAAATAGCAACTCCTGCAATCTTTAGACTTTAATCTTGGGGTATAGTGGTAGAATAATGAACAAGTATAATACTGTGATATCACCCCAAAATTAAAGAATAAATCAACTTCAAAGGTTTTTTTTTAATGAAAGTAATACATTCACATAATAAAATAAAATAGAACCAAAAAGTATAAAATGAAAAGTAAGTCTTATTCATTTCCAGCTTCTAGGCCCATCTGTCATGGTAAACAATTTTGAGGATATCCTCAGAAAAATTTTTACAATATACTGGCTTAAATATGAATACATTCTTTTAAAAAGATTTATTAACTTGACACAGAGAAAGAGAGTGCAAGCAGGGGGAGTGGCAGGCAGAGGGAGAAGGAGAAGCAGGCTCCGCGCTGAGCAGGGAGCCTGACGCGGGGCTCCATCCCAGGACCCCGGAATCATGACCTGAGCCAAAGGCAGACCCAGGCACCCCTATGAATACCTTTCTAATTTATACTGAGACGTTCATCCTGCACTACATGTTTGTATTTTTCTCTACTTAATTATACCTTGGAGATCTGTCCATATTGACATGGATCTACATTATTCTTTTGAATAGCTGCAGTTTTACCTTGTATGGATGTGCATTATTTACTTAACCAGTTCCTTATTTGTAGATATTTAGGTGGTTTTTTTGGTAACAATCAGTTTGGTAAATAGCCTTTGCCCTTGAGTGGTAATATCTTCAGAATAAACTAGCGGTAGAATTGCTGGGTGAAAGTGAATGTGTGACATTGATAGATAATGCTAAATACCCCTACAAAACTAATACTTTACCAGTTTAGACTCCACAGGACTGTACTGAGGGATTTGTTTGCTCACAGTAAGGTTTGTTTTGTTCTTTTTAAATCAACCTTTTTACATCTGGTAGGTTAAAGATGACTTACGTTTTTATTTGTATTTCTTTTATTGTGAATGAGGTTAAACATGTTCTGTAACTGTGATCTGCTTGTTAACAAACCCTTGCAAGTGGGTCTCTGACTCATTTGAAGCCCGTACAAATGTGGCCTTTTGAAGCTGGTCCAAATGGATCTTCCTCTCCTTTTAAAAAATAGCTTCTGCACTTCTTGGTTAGTTCTTTCCCATGCCAAGGTTATGAAGAAAATTTTACTTAGGACTTCTAGTTCTTTTTGGTTTTCATTTTCTGTTTTTCAGTCCTGGTTCATCTGGAGGGATGCTACAGGGTATCACTCTTTTTCTCCCGTATGGTTTGGGAGCTATCTGAAATCATTTATTTCCTTTACCAATTTGAAATGACACCATTTTTAATATAGTGAATTCCCATATATGGGTCTGCATGGTCTGTTTTGGAAGAGAGTGCTATATAATTAGGAAGTTCTCTGACAAGTATTTCATGCTTGAAATAAAAATACGGTTTCATCTGTGGGAGTTTATATTTTGAGATATTAAGAGTTTATTGTCATAAAGAATATTGGGGGGGGGCACCTGGGCGTCGCAGTCGGTTTAAGTATCGAATTCATGGTCTCAGCTCGGGTCATGATCTCAGGGTCGTGAGATCAGTGCGGAGGCTGCATAAGACTCTCTCCCTCTCCTTCTACCCCTCCCCATCCCCCAGAAAAGAATATAGACATTGTAGAGATGTACTCCAGAATCTAATTATATTCTAGTGCACAGTAATATATCATTTTATCTGTTAAAAATTAAAACCTTTTAATTTCACTTCACTCCTTTGTTCTAACACAGTGAAACAGACTACTGTTTAAGGAGGCATCAAGTTATGTAATATATATTTTAAAGGCTTTGGTCCAAAATGGTTAAAACAGAATTTTGAGATGAATGATTGATGCAGTGTTAACTGTGTGGAAAAGTTTGCTATCCAGAATAATTCTTTGAAAGCCTAAAATAGCTTTAGTATATAAACTATTTTAAATGATTCATATAAAGCTGAAGTCACTTTTCTGATTTAAAAAGTACATGAAGCCCCCACCAAGTACATGAAATCCCCACCAACTTCACCTATTTAAAAAAATGAAAAAGCACATGAAAATGTAAATGTTATAATAAGTTTGTAAAATTTGTATTTGGAAATATAAAAGCTTCTCAAAATAGTGGATACATTTAGGAGGGAGGTTCATATTTTAAAAATCAACTAAGGCTGATAGCTGATGTCTTGAGAGATACAGAGTATTTTTGGTATCTTTCAGTATTTCCTCAGGCGGTTTCTTCCTTCACAGGCCCCCACTGGGCCTGGCAAGCATATACTCTTGTCTTCACATTCCTGTTTGGTAGTTGACAACTCTTAGGGCAAGTTATTAGAAACAGGGTTGAAGGGATTTTTGGAGATAATTCAGTTTATCCTAAGACACAAAAAAGTAGGGGTGCCTGGGTGGCTCAGTTGGTTAAGCACCGGACTCTTGATCTCTGCTCTTGTTTTGATCTCAGGGTCGAGAGTTCAAGCCCCAACGTGAGCCAAAAAACTAAAACAACAACAACCTCAATACCTTAAAAAAAATCACTTAAATTATTTAAAGATATCCCTACCCCCAAATTAGTTCTATCTCACCTCCCTAAATTCCAGAGTTAATCACTGCTAAAAATTTAAAGCTCTTTCCCAACGTTTTCCTAATTTCATCCTTGTGTATCTAGCATGCTTTATATTTTTAGACATCATTTAATTTCTTAGGTTTATTTTGTAACCACATGAGAGATCTGTTTGACCTTTCATTTTTCAAGGCTAATGTATGAAATGTGAGGGGAGTTGTATAATGAAGAAAACCTAGGCTCTTGAGTTTGACAGACCTGCTTTTGAATTTTGTGAGTTCCTTTTATTGACTTTAATATGATCGTGGGCAAGTTACTTCAACTCACTAAGTTTCATTTTTCTTATCTGGGAACAATAAGTCCCACCTCTCAGAGGGGAAGGGTAAATGGGGGTAATAAAGGGACCCGCAGGTTCTGAAGGTTCTCTTTACCTACTCGATAAAATTTTCCAAGACTCTTTGGGAACCCAAGGCAAGCTATGGCTGTCTCCTCAGGAAAATGCATAAATGTGCACAGTCTTTCCCACTTGCTTCCTCTCAAGGGCCACCCTAGCCTTCAGTGGCAAGGTTTGAGTGATTTCTGCTTTTAACACATGCCTGGCACTGGTTGAAGACATTTGATCTCATTTAAGCAGATGGTAGTTGAAATAATTAGGAAGTGAATGTGGGTGGTGTTGGCTTTTTTGTTTGTTATTTAGACGAGTGTTAGTAAAAGAACAGTCATTACTAAAAACTTTTAAGTCCTTTAAACAATAAGCTAAAGAAATATGGTTCTTTAGCTTCAATAATATTTGAAAGAGCATAACTGAAAGTTTTAAACTTTAAAATTGTTCATCTTTCTCTTTACAGAGTAGAAGGGAAAGAAACTTATTTAAATACTTTTTTCTTCAAGTTCTTAATTCCTATGTGATCTGTTTCAAATGTGTTGATGGAAAAGCTATTACAAGTAGTAGATGAATACAGTGTATTCATGTTTGCAAAAATTGCTGTAATAGCTATTTGCTCCTACAATTAATGGTTGGTGAACTGGTGGCTATCCATTTTGAAGGCATCTCTTCTTCACTTAAGGAATCATCTTAGCTTCAAGTATGTAGACAATAGGAGGAAGGTTGAGAAATGTATCGTTTGACAGGAGGGGAGTGGCTGGGGTGGAGGATTGTTGGGGGTTAGGGCTCTAGTAAACACTGCTGTGGCCGAATGACCTGCTCTGTCTAGTGTCTTTCAAGCTATAAGAGCTGTGTGTGCTGCTCATGACTGTAGACTCATAAACAAAATGAAAATGTGATAGCTCGTTTTGTGGTTTTCAGGGAAAAGTTCGAATAGAAGTTTATCTTGAAATCACTTATTGTCAGTTTCATTTTCATTTGAGATTGGAATTTCAATAAACACTTCCTCCTCATTTTTCCTAATGATAGGTACTATATTATTCTATTCATCTTGGTATTTAAAAAAAAATGTTATGAAGGTAACTCATGGTCCCTAACTTAAAAAAAAAAAAAAAAGATAACAGGCATTCTGTGAAAGCTTGGTGTCCCCTTCCTTCCCTGCCACCTCCAGTTTCCCTCCATTAGTGTGTTTCTTTGTATCGTTCCAGAGATTGTATATGATTCCCACTCATAAACTTATGCAGCCACCCCCCTCACACACACACACATCCAAATTATGGCATGCAGTACATAGTGTTGGGCATTTTTCTTTATTCCCCTTTCAACTTACCCTTACAGATCAATAGTTCTACAACTACCTTATTTTTTAATAGGTGCCAAAGTACTCCGTTGTATGGATATACCACAGTTGATCTATCCAGTCCATTATTTTGGATGTAGTTTTAATTATTTATTTTAATTGAAGTATAGTTCACATGCAGTATTAGTGTCAGCTGTACTACATAGTGATTCAACATTTATGTACATTACAAAATGCTCACCACAGTTTATCATCTCTCACCATACAAAGTTATTACCATCCAGTTCATTATTAATGGACATTTAGGGTAGTTCTGATTTTTTTTCTTACTACAAATATTGCTACATAAAGGTCATTATGTATATAATTTCACAGATGTACTGGTTTGTCCATAAAAGAAATTAATAAGAAAGGAGTTTGATGGGTTGAATCATTGTGGCATGATTTTTTTCCAACATTTTATTATGGAAGTTATTTAAAAAAAAATTTATTTCTGAGAGAGAGAGAGAGAGGCAGCAAGAGAGGGAACACAAGCAGGGGGAGTGGGAGAGGGAGAAGCAGGCTTCCCCCGGAACAGGGAGCCCTACGGGGGGGCTCGATCCCAGGACCCTGAGATCATGTCCCTAGTCGAAGGCAGACACTTAACGACTGAGACACCCAGGCGCCCCTATTATGGAAATTTTTAAACATAAAGTAAAGTTGAAAGAATTTGATACTAACATCTATATTGCCACCACCTAGATTCTACCATTGGTAGTTTACTATACCTTTTCATTTATCTATCCGTCTGTTGGTCCTTTCACCCGTGAAGCCATGTTATATGTACATGCTGAGTTTTAACAAATGCATGCAGCTCTGTAACCCAAACCCTAATCAAGTCATAGAGCAGTCCCATCACCCCAGAAAGTCCTTTGTGCCCCTTTCCACACACTCCCTGTCCTCAATTAGACTCATTTTTTTTTTTTTTTTAAGATTTTACTTATTTGACAGAGATCACAAGTAGGCAGACGGGGCAGGCAGAGGGAGAGGGAGAAGCAGGCTCCCCGCTGAGCAGGGAGCCCAATGCGGGGCTCGATCCCAGGACGCTGGGATCATGACCTGAGCAGAAGGCAGACGCTTAACTGAGTGAGCCACCTAGGCGCCCCTAAATTAGACTGCTTGGTGGTTAAACCAATTTGTTCCCCAAGCAGGAATGCTTGAGAGTACCCCACATCCTTTCCCACACTGGTCAAAGTTTTTAATGTGAAAATGGTATCTGATAGTTTTAAGTTGCACTTCTCTTGTGAGTAAAGTTACATATGTGTTTACTAGCCACTTGTATTTTCTTTTCTGTGATTTCTTCATGTTGTTTGCCCATTTTTGTTGGGTTGTAGGTCTTAACGTTTTTTATTTCATTTGAGTATCCATTTGTGTTAAAACAATAAATTAATTTTGGGGCTGCCTGGGTGGCTCAGTCGATTGAGCATCCTACTCTTGATTTCAGCTCGGGTCATGATCTTGGGGTCGTGGGTTGGAGCACTGTGTCTGGCTCTGTGCTGGGCATGGAGCCTGCTTGGGATTCTCTCTCTTCCTCTCCCTCTGCCCACCCCCCTCCCCCGGTGCACACTCTCCTCTCTCTCTCTCAAAAAAAAATAAAATTAAAATTTTTTTTTACCTTAAATGACTGTAGAAATTTTAATAAAATTGACATATGTTCTATGATGCTTCCAGTGTTGTTATTAGTATGAGTAGGTTTTTTTTTTTTTAAGATTTTATTTATTGGGGCGCCTGGGTGGCTCAGTCGTTGAGCGTCTGCCTTCGGCTCAGGTCGTGATCCCGGGGTCCTGGGATCGAGCCCCGCATCGGGCTCCCGGCTCCGCGGGGAGTCTGCTTCTCCCTCTGCCACTCTCCCTGCTTGTGTTCCTTCTCTCACTGTGTCTCTCTCCGTCAAATAAATAAATAAAATCTTTAAAAAAAAAAAGATTTTATTTATTTATTTTGATAGAAGGAGAGGGAACACAAGCAGGGGGAGTGGGAGAGGGAGAAGCAGGCTTCCTGCGGAGCAGGGAGCCCGATGCGGGGCTCGATCCCTTCACGACCTGAGCCAAAGGCAGACGCTTAACGACTGAGCCACCCAGGCGCCCCTAATATGAGTAGTTTTTGAATTTTTTTTCAATTCCAAGAGTAATAAAAATTCACTGTAGTTAAACTAGAAGATACAGAGAAGGATAAAGAAGTACCATCCGTAATTTTACTATTTAAAAGTAAACATTATTGGGGTGCCTGGTTGGCTCAGTTGGTTAAGTGACTCTTGATTTCAGCTCAGGTCATGATCTCAGGGTCATGAGAATGAGCCTTGCATCAGGTTCCATGCTGGGCATGAAGCCTGCTTAAGATTGTCTCTCTCCCTCTTCCCCTCCCCACTTTGTGGTCTCTCTCACTCTCTCTTAAAAAAAAAAAATTCCCTCTCCCTCTGTCCCTCCCCCTCTAATGTAGATGTATTTCTTCCCAGCTTTTTTTTTTTTTTTTAAGATTTTTAAGTAATCTCTACACCCAACATGGGGCTCAAACCAACAACCCTCAGATCGAGTTGCATGCTCTACCAGCTGAGCCAGTCAGGTACCCCTTCTCCCAACATTTTAATGTGTGTGTATATACATGCATAATATACATGTGTGTGTATAAAATATGTGGTACATACTGTTTTGCAATTTGTTTTTATACATATGGGGAGCGTCTCTACCCATTATTAAATAGATGTCTGGGCCAGGACAAGGGTGTTTGTATAGTAGACAAAGGGTAGTCATGAAGCAGTATATCACTGTGGTTAAAAGAGTGGACTCAGAAACCAGACTGCCAGGGTTCAAATCTTTGTTCTGCTGTTTACTAATTGTGACCTTTGGCATGATACTTGACTTTACCGTGTCAGTTTGCTCATCTGTAAGATGGAGGTAATAATACCTATCTTGTGACATTGTGAGGATTAAAGTAGTTAATATAGGAAAGTGCTTACGCTTGTGCCAGGATGTAGTATTTGCTGTATAAATACTAACTGCTGCTGTTTATACAGGAAATTATACCCAAGAAAAGGCATTCACAGTGGCTCTCAGAGCAGAGTAGGGAGTTGTATTGGCCATGTGATGTAGAGGTCTCTGCTTGAGGAGATGAGGGCTGAGAAATAATTTACCATTTAAAGTTGTTGGCCTGGGGCGCCTTCGTGGCTCAGTCGTTAAGCCTCTGCCTTCAGCTCAGGTCATGATCCCAGGGTCCTGGGATCGAACCCCGCATTGGGCTCCCTGCTCGGCGGGAGGCCTGCTTTTCCCTCTCCCACTCCCCCTGCTTGTGTTCCCTCTCTCGCTGTGTCTCTCTCTGTCAAATAAATAAATAAAATCTTAAAAAAAAAAATAAAGTTGTTGGCCTAAGAATTTGCTTCATATCATGGCCCAGTGCAGAGCCTCAAGTAGGTTCTTGAACAATGGTCCTTACAGTAGAAAAATTGGAGCCTGCTATTTCAAGAGTCCAGCTGGACCTGGGCTTATTCATAAACAAAGATTTTGTAGCGCCAAAGTTAGTCTTTCATTAGCAAGTGTGAAAAATACATCAAAATTAGTTGCACAGGAAAGAAGGGAAATGTAGTACTGTATTGCTTCTAAAGATAAAGTAGCAATAGTGGTATTTTCCTCTAACTTGCATAGTAATGTTTAGGTACTTTCCATGGCTTGTTTTCAGCAACCATTTTGGCCCCTTGTGTTCTCCATCAGTTGACAACTGACTACCTTTTATGCATAAGCTTTTGGTGTCTAACTGGATATGCATACCAAATAAGTGATAATGTCATGTGTGTGACAGGATCTGAGAGGCCAAAGGGCAGTGTCTGGAAAGACAAAAAGAAATAGTATTAACTAAAAATAGAGAACAATGAAATAGAAGGACAGCATGAGATGTGGTGGTTATTAACTCTACACATTAATTCCATGTCCTTATTTATGCTCAGTGCCACCAGCTACTATTTTGAGTTAGGTAAACATTGTGACCTTTCTAGTCCTTCAATTTTTTTCTGTCTGATAGTTGAAATTGACCTGTATGCCTTTAATCTGAAGGCCAGAGTAACTTTTAATTAAATTTATGACATTTTGAAATAGGTCAATATATTGTGCGTTTTCTCCAAAATTGAGAGAACAGTGATAGAAGATACTTGCTAATCACATATCTGATAAGGGACTTGTATCTGGCATATATAAAGAACTCTTACAACTCAATAAGAAAATGACAAATAACCAGTTAAAAAATTGGGGCAAAGGATCTGAATAAACATTTCTCCAGAGGAGGTATACAGATGGCCAAATAAGCACATGAAAAGATTCTCAACATCATTAGTCATTAGATGAGATACCTTCACACTGTAGTGGCTGTTATCAAAAGGACAGACAATAACAAGTGTTGGCGAGAATGTATAAATACTGGAACCCTAACACACTGCTGGTGGGAATATAAAATGGTGCAGTCACTTAGGAAAATAGTGTCACAGTTCCTCAAAAGGTTAGATGGAGTGACCATATGACCCAGCAGTTCCATTCCTAGGTATATAGCCTGTAGAAATGTAAACATATGTCTGCATAAAGGCTTGTACATTAATGTTCATAACAGAATTATTCATAATAGCCAATAGTTAGAAATAATCCAATGTCTCATCAACTGATGAATGGATAAATAAAATATGGTATATCCAAATTGTGGAATATTATTTGGCAATAAAAAGAAATGAAGTAGTGATACATACTATACCATGGATGAACCTTGAAATCATGCTATGTGAAAGAAGCCAAACACAAAAGGCCACATATTATCTGATTGTGTTTATGTGAACTGTTCAGAACAAACACATCTGTGGAGACACAGTACATTAGTTGCCTAGGGCTGGGAGTAATGGGAGGGTTTCTTTTTGAGGTGATAAAAGTATTCTAAGATTGATTGTAGTGATGGTTGCACAACTCTGTGAATAATACTAAAAACCAGTGGATTGCACACTTTAAATTGGTGAATTACATGTGAATTATAGCTCAGTAAAGGTTATGAGAAGCACTAATAGAACTGAAAAACGTGAAATTAACAAATTCCATCCCTCAGATACCTTTCTTATTAAAATTGATCCTAGGAGAGGCCTCAGGTTTTCCTTGGTAAAAATTACTCATTAATTAAATGATGGCTCCCCCTTCTTCCAACAAATTGCTTGCTCATTATATTTTTAGTGTGGCATGACAAAACATTTTCTCGTACGATGTGGATTTTATCATTACACTTCTGAGAAATTCTGTCATGTATTAGAGATAGCAATCTTCCATTTTAATTATTTCTTAACAGACTTTCATCTGGTATTTAAAACCAATGTTGTGGTTGTGTGAACCCATTCTTATACTAATGGTTTTCAGGGGATAGGTTTAAAAGTTATTTTTTAAAAATTGGGGAAGGGGCGCCTGGGTGGCTCAGTCGATTAAATGTCTGCCTTCAGCTCAGGTCATGATCTTGGGGTCCTGGGATCAAGCCCTGCGTCGGGCTCCCTGCTCAGTGGGGAGTCTCCTTCTCCCTCTGCCGCTCCCTTCCCCCACTGGACCGCCCCCAAATAAATAAAAATAAAATTAAAAAAATAATTTAAAAATTGGGAAAGATGATATTAACAGCACGTATTATTTTTCCTCTACTGCTTTTGTATAGAGGGTGGCTGTTAACGTTATCCATGTGCCCAATAGTAAATGGCATTTCAGTATTTGATAGAAAGTAGAGGTGGAACTAATAGCCCTATGTCTAGTGTAGCAATAAATGGTCACTTTGCATTTAGTTTGAGATTAATATGTAGGTAGTATGTTATTTGGGCATATTCATGGCTTTAAGAAGTTTCTGCAGGAATGAAATTTAATGAAAGATGTTTGTTTTGAAGATCTTGAAACTTCATCATGAATATTTTATAAATTTAATACCTATGGATTACACTTGAGTAATCTCATTCCACAGAATGCATTACATATGGAAGTGAGTTTTAAAAAGTTTTTGAAAGGGCGCCTCGGTGGCTCAGTTGGTTAAGCGACTGCCTTCGGCTCAGGTCATGATCCTGGAGTCCCAGGATCGAGTCCCATATCGGGTTTCCTGCTCAGCAGGGAGTCTGCTTCTCCCTCTGACCCTCCCCTCTCATGCTCTCTCTCTCTCTCAAATAAATTTTAAAAAATCTTAAAAAAATAAAAGTTTTTGAAAGAATTTAAGAGTCTTTTCAATATTTCTAAGTTTTTAGGCTTAGAGTGTGGCATCAAACAGTAACTCTGAAAATAGATAACCCATTTCCCCTTAATGCATTAATTTTTTTAAGAAATGAAAGTATTGCATGCATATTATTTTATTTTTAAAGATTTTTTATTTATTAAAAAAAGATTTTTATTTATTGAGAGAGAGAGAGAGAGAATGATAGCATGAGAGGGAGGAGGGTCAGAGGGAGAAGCAGACTCCCTGCTGAGCAGGGAGCCCGATATGGGACTTGATCCTGGGACTCCAGGATCAGGACCTGAGCCGAAGGCAGTTGCTTAACCAACTGAGCCACCCAGGTGCCCTGCGTGCACATTATTTTAAAAGTATCACAAAAAGCAACATATTGCTAATCTTTCTATCCAGAGGAAAATACTCTGTTTCTTCATAACTCTTGAATAATGTATAAATTGCAACTTTTAAAAGAAACTTTTCTGAAATATGTTTTACTTCAATAAAGTAGACGAATTGCAAATGTTTAAGGCTTCATGAATTTTCATAAGGTGAACATCTGTGTTACCCGATCTGGATCAAGAAGTAGAATATTACCAAGCACCCCAAAAGACCCTACCCCCAAAAGTAACCACTCTGTTGATTTCCAGCACAATTGATTAGCCTTGCCTGTTTTTGAACTTTATATATAAGTGGTTTCCTACAGTATGGATTCCTTGGCTCCTTCCTCATAGTGTTTGGTCTATGAGACTCATCTGTGTTGCTGCATCTAGCAGTAGTTAGTTCTTGTTGCTGGATGGTATGAGCATAGTACGATGTATCCCTTCTTCTGTTGATACAAATTTGGGTTGATTCCATTTTGGGGCAATTACAGATAGCCCTGCTTTAAACATTCTCGGCCTTTGGCTGCACATATGTACACACTTGGGGAAAATCCTAGGAGTAGAATTAACTTGGTTGGAAGGTATCCGTATTGGTCAAAGAGTTTTTCGAAGTGGTTATACCAATTTGTCCTTCCAGAAGCATAGTACCTGATTATCAACATTAGGCTGTAAAAGATAAGGACGTGATATAATCTCCGCCTCCCCTGCTACTTTGATACTTTAAATCAATTTTAGTTCTTCAGTTGGAAGTACTCTTATAACTTGAAATAATGAATCTCTGCTCTCCTATTAACTTTGGAAAGTAGTTTTTGTCCACTTGTGATAAGAGAAAGATACTAGACACCTCCCCCCTCCAACTGTATTATTCAGAAAGGGAAGAGGCCCTCTTTCATTACAGAGAGGGAATGTATAGAATGTATAGAATTCAAATTTGTGCCACATCATATGTTAAGGGGGGGAACCCATAAATAGGGTTAACAATATAATAGAAGAGAGAGCAAGGTAAATTTTACTGATTTGAGAATAAAATACTAGAATAATGCCTTCACTCCCATGGCTACTATCTACATTTGTTAGGGCAGGGATAGTTGCTTAAAACGTTGTTCTCAGTTTCTGTGGCTTAACGTGAGAGAAATTTATTTTTGTACTCGTCTAATAGTCCAGTGCGGGTGTTCTTTGTAAGAAGGGCAGCCTTCTTTTGTATGTACATGGGATTTAGGGGCTAGACTGTTACTTATTTCATCCTATGGCTGTGCCATCTCTCAGGGTCTAGGAGACATCTGCATTCAGCCAGAGTGGGGAAGAAATGGTGGGGAAAGAATGTATGCTTCTAACAATGAAAGTCCTGTTGAAAAAGGGACAGTCATTATTTTGTCTTATATTTCATTGGTGGGAACTTTACATGGGAGTTCCACTTAGATACAGGGGATTGGGAAATGGAGTCCCAGGCTGAGCATTTGTCCAGCAGTGCCAGCTCCAGAGGATATTGGAGGAGCGAGGTTTTTGCTGGATAGCTAGTGAGCCATCTCTGCTGTACCATCTCTTCAAGGATAGGAACAGAATAATTAATGTTCACTAATGGGATAATTTCATTTCTAAGATGCAGATTATTTTCAATTTTAGTATACGTGCTGCCAAAGCGAGCACGATGCTGATTATTTTAATGGTGAATTTTTATAGGGAAAAAAGTTTATTTTTTTAAAGGAAGTTTGAGTACTTTCTCTTTTTTTTAAAGATTTTATTTTTTTATTTTTTTATTTTTTTATTTTTTTTGACTGTAAACCATGCAACATTGTCTTTTATTATGTATGGGTTTTAAAAATTATTTCCTCAATCTCTCCATACACAGACAAAAGTAAGTATACTGTTTAACATACTGGAACTGGGAAATATTGACCATTGCCCAGAGAAGGTAAAATTATCCCTAAAATATGCTTAACCAGGAGGCCAATTCATCTGCCGACCTCCAAGAACATGGAGATGAACATGATAGACAGACTGTCCCCCATCTGAACCTTCATTCACCACCATTCGATAACCCTTCTTCAGGCCCAGATCAGCAGCACATTTCTTGCCAACAATCATTAAATGTCCAAGAAGACGTTCATCATCATCTTCTGCTACAGAAATCTGAGATATAGGTTTCTTGGGTACCACCAGAAAATGAGTTGGTGCTTGAGGGGAAATGTCATGGAAAGCAAGACACTGGTCGTCCTCAAAAATGATTTTGGCTGGGATTTCCTTGCGAATGATCTTCCCGAAGATCGTGTCGCCACCAGGCCGTGCGGCCTGTGCTTTGGCGATCTCATCTGCCATCTCGGCCTCCCTCCCGCGCGGCCGCCCCGGAGAGAAGCTCGAGAGCTTAAAGATTTTATTTTATTTGAGAGAATAAATTAAGTGCAAGAGAGAGCACAAGCTGGGGGAGAGACGGAGAGGGAGAAGCAGGCTCCACCCTGAGCAGGGAGCCCTACTCGGGCTCAATCCCAGGACTCTGGGATCATGACCTGAGCCACCCAGGTGCCCCTTTTTAAATTTTTTTTTTTTAAGATTTTATTTATTTGAAACACAGAGGGAGAAAGAGAACATGAGTGGTGGGGAGGGGCAGAGGGAAAGGGAGAAGCAGACTCTCCACTGAGCAAGGAGCCAGATGTGGGGCTTGATCCCAGGACCCCGGGATCACGACCCGAGCCAAAGGCAGACACTTAGACACTTAACGGACTGAGCCACCCAGGCGCCCCTAGGGAAATAAGTACACCTAAATGGCATTTCTCACTTCCTTTGGTACCACTTAGTTATGTGATTTGTTTTAACTTTAATTTTCTTACACTTTACAGTTATGTCCCCCTCTCTGTGAAACTTATAAATTACCATATTTAGTCCATATATACAATGGAATATTACTCAGCCATCAGAAAGGATGAGTACCCAACTTTTACATCAACATGGATGGGACTGGAGGAGATTATGCTAAGTGAAATGAGTCAAGCAGAGAAAGTCAATTATCATATGGTTTCACTTACTTGTGGAACATAAGGAAGAGCACGGAGGACATTAGGAGAAGGAAGGGAAAAATGAGGGGGGGGTGGAATTGGAGGGAGAGATCAACCATGAGAGACTATGGACTCTGAGAAACAAACAGGGTTTTGGCGGCAGGTGGGGGGGATTGGTTAGCCCGGTGATGGGTATTAAGGAGGGCACGTACTGCATGGAGCACTGGGTGTTATACGAAAACAATGGATCATGAATTACCACATCAAAAACTAATGATGTATTGTATGGTGACTGACATAACATAATAAAATTAAAAAAAAAAAATTACCATATTTACATCAGTTTTACATATCACTAAGAAAGAAAAGCTATCAACCTATGGTGTATCATTGGACGTAAACATTGATTACATTTGACTTAACCCCTCTTTCCATATTTTTTCTTTTCCTCTTTCCCTCTAGTTTGTGATTGGCACAATGGAAGAAGCTGGAATGTGTGGGTTAGGGGTGAAGGCAGATATGTTACACAACTCTCAATCAAATGATATTCTTCAACATCAAGACTCGAATTGTGGCACAAGTAACAAGCATTCATTGGAAGAAGATGAAAGCAGTGATTTTATTACAAAGAACAGGAGTTTGATGAGCCCAGCATACTGCACACAAGAGTCAAGAGAGGAAATTCCTGGGCGAGAAGCTCGAATAGATCCGCCTGACGGTCAGCAGGATTCAGAATGCAGCAGGAACAAAGAGAAAACTTTAGGTAATAATCTGTGCTCAGTGGTTGGACATTTTCACATGCTGCTCTTTTTACTTCTGTTTTCTGCAGCACAGGTGGTTATGAACGTGGCCAGTGTTGAGGTAGATGTTTAGCTAATACATCTCTTGTCTTCAGTGGGGTCACTGTGTGTATTTACTGCATTTTGTGCAGGAGACAGAGATAGCGGAGTAGGAAGTCATTTTCTCTAAGTAATCAGGAATAGGCTTTCTTTTTTTTTAAATATTTTATTTATTTATTTGACAGAGAGAGATAGCAAGAGCAGGAACACAAGCAGGGGGAGTGGGAGAGGGAGAAGCAGGCTCCCCTCTGAGCAGGGAGCCCGATGTGGGACTCGATCCCAGGACCCAGGGATCATGACCTGAGCCGAAGGCAGACGCTTAACAACTGAGCCACCCAGGCGCCCCAGGAATAGGCTTTCTTGACAAAATTTGGGGCCAACTTGGCAAAGTGGTATTTGACTTCCTTGTTTGCATCTTTAATGTAGTTTGACTGAAATTTACTGTGAAAACTATATTTATTTGCTTGTTTTATTTAAAATCTAGTCACAACACTTTAGAGACAACATAATGTTATCTGTAGTTCAGAAAGTGGGTTAAGACTGGCTTTCAAGGGGCGCCTGGGTGGCTCGGTCGTTAAGCGTCTGCCTTCGGCTCAGGTCATGATCCCAGGGTCCTGGGATCGAGTCCCACACTGGGGCTCCCTGCTTGGTGGGAAGCCTGCTTCTCCTTCTCCTTCTCCCACTCCCCCTGCTTATGTTCCCTCTCTTGCTGTGTCTCTCTGTCAAATAAATAAATCTTAAAAAAAAAAAAAAGACTGGCTTTCAAGGGTATGTTTTTTTTTTTCCTCCTGCTGTGTTTGAGATTTAGGACTAAGAAAGTAATATGTTAAATCTTGTTATGAAATCTGAAATCCCCTTTTATTTTATCCTTACTCATTGCCTCTAAATTTTTTCTTAATTTTATTTAATTATTTGACAGAGAGAGTGAGTACAAGCAGGGGGAGATGGAGCGGGAGAAGCAGGCTCCCTGCTGAGCAGGGAACTCAATGTGGGGCTCAATCCCAGGACCCTGGGATCATGACCCAAGCGAAAGTACACTCTTAACTGACTGAGCCACCCAGGCGCCCTGCCCCTAAATTTTTTATACTCAGTATACCTAAGATTAACAGTGTTTGATTTGTATGGTTTTCTCTACAGAACTGTCCTTATTAAATCTATTTTTCGCTAACTTGGAAAACCTAAAAATTCTTATAGAAATACAAGAAATAATTTTAATTCCTTACAAACTTACTTCTTCAAAATCAGCAGCCCCAATTATATGTGTAAAAGCAGATATGGAGTCTTAAGTTACACAGAATGGGGCGCCTTGCTGGCTCAGTTGGAGGAGCATGCGACTCTTGATCTCGGGGTTGTGTTTGAGCCCCATGTTAGGTGTAAAGATTACTTAATATTTAAAAAAAAAATTGCACATAATGTTGCCATGTGATACCTCTAGGTATGTAACCAGGAGGGTTGAAAGCACATGTCTGTGCAAAAATGTGTACATGAGTGTTCATGGCAGCCTTTTTCATAGTAGTCAAAAAGTTGAAACAACAGTTATCCGTCATCTGATGAATGGATAAACAAAATGTGTATTATATCTGTACAATGAAATATTATTCAGCTATAAAAAGGAATGAAGTAGTGATAACATCCTACATGGGTGAGCCTTGAAAACATGCTAAATGAAAGGAACCAGACACAAAAGGCCACATAATAGGATTCTGTTTTATATGAAATGTTCAGAATTGGCAAGTCCATGGAGACAGAAAGTGGTTGCCAGGGTCCCGGGGCGGGGGAGGAGCAAGAGGGAGGGACTGCTAAAGGATATGGGGTTTCTTTTTGGGGTGATGAAAATGTTCTGGAATTAGGCAATGGTGATTGTTGCACAACTTTGTGAATGTACTCAGTTGTACACTTCTAAGTTAAAAGGGTGAATTTTATGGTATGTGAATTGTGTCTCAAAAAAAAAAACAGATGGAATATGGGTTTTAAGATCTTGATTAAAAATTGCAGGTTACATTATGGTTACTTCTAATCATATTTAATAATTATGTTTAGTCATCTCTTTTAAAATTCTTACTGACCTTGGGCTTTGAGAGGTTTTGTTACTGAAATTTCGTGTGGATAGGAAGGTGTTCTATTTTGAAGTCAGCCTGCATTTTTTCTTCATGTCAGTCTGTATATCACATACCAGTCCTTTTAATATATATTTTTAAATGCAATATCCTATGTATAAGAGTAAACATTTTAAAAAATAAAAATGGTTCCTTAAGAAGTAAAATATTATCACTTATTTTATTTTATTTTATTTATTTATTTTTTTGGATTTTATTTATTCATTCATGAGAGACAGAGGGAGAGAGAGAGAGAGAGAGAGAGAAGCAGAGGGAGAAGCAGGCTCCCAAGGAGCAGGGAGCCCGATGCGGGACTCGATCCCAGGACCCTGGGATCATGACCTGAGCTGAAGGCAGATGCTTAACGACTGAGCCACCCAGGCGCCCCGACAAATGGTCTTTTAAAATAAGTGATAATAGGGCGCCTGGGTGGCTCAGATGGTTAAGCGTCAGCCTTCGGCTCAGGTCATGATCCCAGGGTCCTGGGATCGAGCCCCACGTCGGGCTCCCTGCTCCGCGGGAAGCCTGCTTCTCCCTCTCCCACTCCCCGTTTGTGTTCCTGCTCTCACTGTGTCTCTGTCTGTCAAATAAATAAAATATTAAAAAAAAAAACACATTTGTCTTAACTTGGACATCAATGGTTAAGCAAGGGAATTTTTAAGCCTTCAGCAAGAGTTCTTACAAATAGCTAGTGGTATTAATGAATGAAGAAATTTGGGGTGGGAGTGGGAAGGGAGGGGTGCCCGCTAATCCAGAATTTTAAAAATAGCTTTCGGGCGCCTGGGTGGCTCAGTTGGTTAAGCGGCTGCCTTCGGCTCAGGTCATGATCCTGGAGTCCCGGGATCAAGTCCCGCATCGATCGGGCTCCCTGCTCGGCGGGGAGTCTGCTTCTCTCTCTGACCCTCCCCCCTCTCATGTGCTCTCTCTCTCATTCTCTCTCTCAAATAAATAAAAAAACTTAAAAAAAAATAAAATAAAAATAGCTTTCTTTAGCTGGTAAATCTCTTATGTCTAGATACAGGCATAAATTATTTTACTCTGGATGTCGGAACCTAGGAAGTGTTACGTAGAATTTACAGGTTAGACTTGATCTTATTCTTCTTATCTTGTTAATCATCAGGAAAAGAAGTTTTATTATTGATGCAAGCCCTAAACACGCTTTCAACTCCAGAAGAGAAGCTGGCAGCTCTCTGTAAGAAATATGCTGATCTCGTGAGTATTAAATCAAGGGAGTAAGGTTCATATGAAATACAGCAAAATGTGTATGTACTTGATAAGCTTTTGAAAATACTTTGATATAGCTTTAGATGTAAAATTACATTGTATTCCAAAATTGAAGAGGGGAATGTCATTTCTTGGGGCTTTTTGTTGCTTGTATAACTTCATTTTGTAAGGTGATACCTATAGGACATTATAATGCTAAGATATGGCACAGATTTTCTAAAACTCAGTTTTAGAAATGAAAAGGCTGACTTAGAAATACTCTGTTGTGATGCTGTACATGCTAGTCTGGGTGTAGTGGTTCCTGTATTTAACTTTTCCCAAGAGAATTTTAGAGATAAAGGTTCTAGCCATTGTGATTGAAATTGTGAGTTAGATGAAATAGTCTACTAAAACAATACTTTGTCTCAGGAAATATTTATTTCACATCTACTATGTGCCAGGCATTTCTTTTTCCATCTTCAAAAGAAACTGACCTCATTTGTTCTGGGCCTATGTTATTTCAAGTAGCATTAATTCTCTTTTTAAAATTATGAAAGAAGTTTCAACATGGAAACCCTGCCATCCTGTTTAGGTTGAAGAATGGGGAAGCCCTAGAACCCTTTGAAGTGTAAGGTTTGTGGGAAACTTAGAATAAATGTAATATGAATGCTAAAAATAATGCCTTTTGTGAAAAACTTACATGAACTATTGACAATTTTTATGCATTTTCATCTGTTGTTGAAGCAGTTATTCCATATCACAAATACTACTTTTTGTCATTGGCCAGCTCTAAAAATTAATTCTGTTTATTATTCAAAGAATTATAGTTACTCTCCCTTGGTTTATAAAGGGGTGTGTGTATATGCCCACGTAGCTGGCATTCAGCACCCTAGCACCTTCTATTCAGAGCAGCAGGAAGCCCTGTGCGTCAGTATGAATGGCCTAGAACAGTCACAGATACAAAGATGGAAGAAAACCCCGTGTTGGTCTGATTGCTGGCTTCAGGAAAGGAACTCTTCCTCTGTCTGGGGAAGACCACTCCTATTGGTTCCATCCACATGGGAATTCTGCAAGAAGTGGTGGAAAAAGAAGACACGAAAAAAAAAAAGGGAAAAGAAAAAAGAGAAGAGTAAAAGACCAAAAGCAGTGTAGAGGATTAGCTAGCTGCTTGGCCGTGTACTGGGACAAGGCAGACAGCCACGAAGAGACTATAAGAAGAAAGGGCGAATAGTTGCCTAGGGCAGTCCTCAGATTCATCCATATCATTGGGACTTCTGTTAAAAGGCACATTCTGATTCGCTGGGTCTGGATTGGGGCCTGAGAGTCTGTATTTTAACAAGCTCCCAGGTGATGATGTTGATGTTGTTAGCCCTTAGATCACACTTTAAGTAGCAGGGGTCTAGGCTGTTTTTGTTTGTGGCTTTTATTGTGTGTGGAGGTGGGTACGGTTATTTTTAAGTCGCAGTGATAATTGCTACATTCATTTTAGGATGTGTGACACATTGAAGACTTGCCTAGTAGTAACCTCTCTTTGATTTAGATTTGTGCTGAATGTATGAAGGATGAAATGTGTACCGTTTTCAGAAAATGTTCTAAAGCTTTATTTCTTGAAACCACACTCATTTCTTTTAAAAGGTAGAGTATATAGGTTATGTAGCAGTGAGACCATCAATGGAGTAGCCTCTTCCTAAGGGTTATTTAGAAAACTTCCCTTTAGCCATCACTGCCCTCTGCCCTTTTTGTGATAGCATCATCTGACATCATTGGTGCTTGTGTCATGGATAAGTAGAAAAGTCCTGTAGAGCAGGTGGTATGGCGTGTTGCACTGTAACTGGGATTGTCCACTGGGGAGACCTTGTGGCCTCCATGTTTACCAGATAACATGGGTTCTTAAAATCCTCACATTTCACTTGCTAAGTGTGGATATATTAGGTTTGTAACATTTTTTTTTTTTTTTTAAGATTTAATTTATTTGACAGAGTGAGAGCAGGAACACCAGCACGGGGAGTGGGAGAGGGAGAAGCAGGCTTCCCGCGGAGCAGGGAGCCCAAGGCAGGGCTCGATCCCAGGACCCTGGGACCATGACCTGAGCTGAAGGCAGATGCTTAACGACTGAGCCACCCAGGCGCCCCATAACATGATTAAGTACTTGTTATAGTGCTATTCTTTCCCATTCCTGAGTCAGTTTGTGTAGATTATTATTATAATTATTTTCAAAGATTTTATTTATTTGTCAGAGCGGCAGGCAGAGGGAGAAGCAGGCTCCCTGCTGAGCAAGGAGCCTGATGTAGGACTTGATCCCAGGGCCCTGGGATCATGACCTGAGCTGAAGGCAGACGCTTAACTGACTGAGCCACCCAGGCATCCCGTGTGTAGAGTATTATAGTGTAATAATAAATCTTGATATCTGCTGGGGTAGGTGTGTATATTCTTATTGTTTTTGTTAGAAGTATCTTGGCTAGTCTTGGCTCTTTATTCTAAAATTTTAGGTTCAACTTATTGGGAAAAATTGGGGGGAAGAAACACCAGTTGGGGATTTAGAAGAACATTTCATGGATTCTCTTGGTGCATTTGGGGGAGAGTTGCCATCCTCATGAAATCAATGGAACTTAAAAAGTGTATATCGTGGGCGCCTGGGTGGCTCAGTCGTTAAGCGTCTGCCTTCGGCTCAGGTCATGAACCCAGGGTCCTGGTATCGAGCCCTGCATCGGGCTCCCTGCTCCACGGGGAGCCTGCTTCTCCCTCTCCCACTCCCCCTGCTTGTGTTCCCTCTCTCGCTGTCTCTCTCTGTCAAATAAATAAATAAAATCTTTAAAAAAGTGTATATCCTGGGGCACCTGGCTGTTTAAATTGGTGGAGCATGCAACTCTTGATCTCGGGGTCATGAGTTGGAGCCTCATGTTGGGTGTAGAGTTACTTAAGGTGTATATCCTTATGGGAAATAAATTAGATTCTTATATATCATACTACACAATGATTAATTCCAAATGGATTAAGGATTTAAATGTTAAAAACTAAGCTTTAAAAATTTTAGGGATGCCTGGGTGGCTCAGTCGGTTAAGCGTCTGCCTTTGGCTCAGGTCATGATCCAAGGGTCCTGGGATCGAGTCCCCGCATCAGGCTCCTTGCTCAGCGGGGAGCCTGCTTCTCCCTCTGCCTGCCACTCCCCCGCTTGTACTCTCTCTCTCTCTCTCTCTAGCAAATAAATAAATAAAATCTTAAAAATTTTTTTAGATATTTAGGGGCGCCTGGGTGGCTCAGTCGTTAGGCGTCTGCCTTTGGCTCAGGTCATGGTCCCAGGATCCTGGGATCAAGCGCCGCATCGGGTTTCTTGCTCCGCGGGAAGCCTGCTTCTCCCTCTCCTGCTCCCCCTGCTTGTGTTCCCTCTCTTGCTGTGTCTCTCTCTCTGTCAAGTAAATAAATAAAATCTTTAAAAAAAATTTGTTTTAGATATTTAGGTTTATTTAGATATATTAATATTTTTCTAAACTTGGGTTAAGGGTTTTTTTTTTTTTAAAGATTTATTTAAAGATTTTATTTATTTGACAGAGACACAGCGAGAGAGGAAACACAAGCAGGGGGAGTGGGAGAGGGAGAAGCAGGCTTCCTCCCAAGCAAGGAGCCCGATGTGGGGCTTGATCCCAGGACCCTGGGACCATGACCTGAGCCGAAGGCAGACACTTAACGACTGAGCCACCCAGGTGCCCCTATTTATTTATTTTAGAGAGAAAGGGGAGGGGGAGGGGAGAGGAAGAGAGAGAACCACAAGCAGACTCCCCGCTGAGCACGAAGCCTGATGTGTGGCTCCATCTCACAAACCTGATGAGACCGTGATCTGAGCGGGTATCAAGAGTCTGACACTTAACTGACTGAGCCACCCAGGGGGCCCCAAGGGAAGGATTTCTTTTTCTTTTTTCTTTTTTTTTAAGATTTTATTTATTTCACAGAACACAAGTAGGCAGAGTGGCAAGCAGAGGGGAGAGGGAGAAGCAGGCTCCTTACTGAGCAGGGAGCCCGATGCGGGACTCGATCCCAGGACCCTGGGATCATGACCCGAGCTGAGCAGACGCTTAACTGACTGAGCCACCCAGGCGTCCCAAGGGAAGGAATTCTTGCAACACAAAAAGCATTATCAGAGAAAGGATTGCAAGAATGGGCTGTGTTGAAATTAAGTTTCTGTTCAGCAAAAGACACTTCAAAAGACAGAAGTCACATTAAAAAACTGGGAAGAAGGGGCGCCTGGGTGGCTCAGTCGAGTGTCTGCCTTCGGCTCAGGTCATGGTCCCAGGTCCTGGGATCGAGCCCTGCATCGGGCTCCCTGTTCGGCGGGAGGCCTTCTTCTCCCTCTCCCACTCCCCCTGCTTGTGTTCCCTCTCTTGCTGTGTCTCTGTCAAATGAATAAATAAACTTAAAAAAGAAAAAAAATTAAAAAACCTGAAGAACATATTCCAACAAATACAACCAGCAGAATATTTAGTTTCAAGAATATGTAAGGAACACCTACAAATGAATATGAAAAGAATAACCCAACGGAAAAATGGGCAAGAGACATGTAAGAGGCATTTTATAGAAGTGGAAAAACATGAAGATACAAAGAGATGTGTGACTTTATTAGTGATCAGGGAAATGCAAATCTGGACTGGAAGGAGATGCCATTTTATGTCCATTGTAGGGGCATAAATTAAGAATTCTGATTGTACTTTGTTTTGGAGAGGATGTACATCTATCTGTATGATCTCTTATAAGTCGCTGATGGGAGAATAAATTTGTCAGCCACTCTGGAAAAGAGTTTGGCATTGTCATGTGAAATAGAACATTAATCACTGCCTAGCAGTCCCACGCTTAGGTTTGCACCCAGAGAAATTCTTGCATGTGTATAGCAGGAAACGCATAAGACAGTGTTCATATCATTCTAAGTAATCAAGTCTGGAAACAACCCAAATGCCCATTGACTTGAGAATGGATCAGTAAAGTATGTTGTGTGTGGTATATTTTTTAAGTGAGATATCATATAACCAGTGGGCCAAATCTGGCGAGGCCTGTTTTTGTACTGCCCACAAGCTAAGAATGGTTTTACATTTTTAAAGTGTTTTAAAAAAAAAGACAACGATGCAACAGACAGAGTATGTGGCTTGCAAAGCCTAAAACACTTACTTTTTGGCCCTTTACAGAAAAAGTTTGCTGTTCCCTGATCTGTGCAAATGATTTGGATGAGTTCTAGCAATATAATCTACAGCTGTGCTGTCCAGAATGGTAGCCATGAGCTACATGCGGCTATTTAAGCTCAATTTAAATTCAAGAAAAAATTCAGTTCTTCAGTTGCACTAGCCACAACAGAGTCAAAATAACTGAAACCAGAACGATTCTTTTAGGACCACACACAAATGAGATAAAAGAGAAGAGCAAAGGAATTGTGAGCCTGGGATTCAGGATTGTGATTACCTTGAGTCTGAGAGGGCAGGGGGGTTGCCGCTCTCAGTGGAGCTCCAGATAGTATGTACAGACTGGAAGCCTCTTGCAGCTGTGCTGTACCCACAGTCATCTAAGATTACTTTGCAAAAGTAGTAAACAAACTATTTTTTCCGCAGGACTTTCTGTAAGGATGTTTCTAATAGCTGTAAGCATATGGCATGTAAGGATGCTGGGTGTGTTTTGATAGGCCACAAGGTGTCACTCTTGCTCCTGAAATTGACTCAGCATCCTTGCTTTCTGTGAAACTCAGTCTGAGTCTTAATCTGTTACTGTTGATTTAACCTTGAAATATATTTATATGCTCCAGACCTAAAATTGCAGCAATTCCTCTTTCTCACAAAGAACCCTGAGTGCTGCTTATTCTTTTTTTTTTTTTTTTTTTTTAAGAGAGAGCGTGTGCATGTGCCTGAGCTGAGGAGAG
This sequence comes from Zalophus californianus, assembly GCF_009762305.2. Classification (NCBI taxonomy): domain Eukaryota; kingdom Metazoa; phylum Chordata; class Mammalia; order Carnivora; family Otariidae; genus Zalophus; species Zalophus californianus. Next base: position 116,242,765 of record NC_045612.1, on the reverse strand, counting down.
TGTGGGCAGAGGGAGAGAGAGAATCTTAAGCAGGTTCTACACCCAGCATAGAGCCTGGTGTGGGGCTCAGTGTCACAACCCTGAGGTCATGACCTGAGCCGGAATCTGGAGTCGGACGCTTGACTGAGCCACCCAGGCGCCCTACCATTTCAGTAGAGTAGCCTGTGTGTGTTTTTTCAGAAAAGTAAAACTCGATTGTGTTGGTCTCTAAAGTTTTTCCAAAAACAGCATTTTTCAAAATTTTTAATAAAAGATTAAGAGTGCTTGGCTGGCTCAGTAGATAGAACATGTGAGTCTTGATCTCAGGGTTGTGAGTTTGAGCCCCACTTTGGGGGTAGGGTTTACTTAAAAAAAAATGGATTAAGATTGTTTTTTCCCCTACCCTTAATTATTTGCTTACTTTCCTATCACAACTGGAAGAGAGAGAAGTTTGGCAGAGTAATATGGCACGAAATAATTAAAAAAAAAAGACTAATATTTGTTTTTTGAAAACGTGTTCCATAGTTCTTAGTGTAATTTCTCCAGCCATAACTCAAAGGTTTTCATTGTACTTCCTGATTGTAAAGTGCTTATTAATTTTAGCTGGAGGAGAGCAGGAATGTTCAGAAGCAAATGAAGATTCTGCAGAAGAAACAAGCCCAAATTGTGAAAGAGAAAGTTCACTTGCAGAGTGAACACAGCAAGGCTATCTTGGCAAGAAGCAAACTAGAGTCTCTTTGCAGGGAACTTCAGCGTCACAATAAGACATTAAAGGTTAGTTGGTTCGCTTTTTTGTTTTTCAGGAGGGACTGACACTTAGCTTGTTTTATAATCACTGTGTACCTATTTGAAGTAAATCTTTTATCTCTACATGGAGACAGCAACCACTTTTCTACTGTTTTGCTTGGCCTGATGGTTCTTAATGAACCTCATATATGATCATGGGGAATCGAATTGAGATTGGTATTTAGACCACAGCTTACCTGCCTGGAGCCCTGGCTTAGGAAACTCAAAGTTGCCAATTTTCTGCTGAGCACTGAGGTAGTTAATTACCACGTAGGAAAAGCTGACGTGAATGAGGAGCTGAGTAGAAACAGACTTGAGGCAGAAACTGAGTCTGGGGAGGGAAAACATCTGCTGAGCTCTGTAGGGGCTGTTCACCAGCTGCATTGCCAGACTACCCTTGCCTACCCCCCAGTACCCAGTGGCTAAGTACTTTCAGAATAGTACTTAAGCTATGGCTGAAAAAAGGAAGAGGGAGCAGGTGCCCAAAGATGAGCTGGTGCCAGCAGGGGAAGAAGGAGAAGGAGCCAGAGACGTTGGAGGTGGGCCTGTCCTCATGTACAGTGTTGGTATGATTTTGACTGAGCAGGATCTCTCATCAAACTGCCCCAGCACAGCAGATGCCCAAGGTCCTAGAATCCAGGAACACTCGGAAATGGATCTTCACCACTCTGGGAGCTGTTAGTTTTTTCTTTGCTTTTGAACTCTTGGATTTAATTATTCACTAAAGTAGGTGGTATTTTTTTTCCTATAGAAAAATCAACATTTTGATTAGACTGGATAGCCGTTTAAACACGTGAAAGTCTTTTAACACTTGTATCTTTGGCAAGTGATGGAAGTAGTCCCTTGCCTTCTAGGAGGTCAGGTGTACCCAGAAAGTAAGCTGCAAGAAGGGTCTCTCTCATCAGGCTCATGTAAGATGCCGCTGTGTAACCGGAGAGTGTTGGGGAACGTACAATGGAGGGAGCTGGCCACGTGGAGAAGCTCCTTGTCTTTCAGGGTAGTCCGTTTAATTACTTAATTTTCAGTATGGTGATTTACATTGGACGTAGCCTCATTTTACAGCAGGGCAGCTTGCCTCTCATTATCTGCTCAGGAAGAGCTGCTTGCTTATTAAATGAGCACTTTCTCATCACAAATAAAGGGAAGGGGAATCAGAGTTCAGAAGCAATAAATAAACCCCCGGAGCAGCAGAAGCTTTTATGAGCATCTTCTGTATAGGTCTATACCATTAACAGAGATTATTTTGGATGATAAGGAAGAAAATATGCAGCAGGCACGAGAGGAGGAAGAAAGACGGAAAGAAGCTACCGCCCACTTCCAGGTCACTTTAAATGAAATCCAGGCACAGCTGGAACAACATGACATACACAATGCCAAGCTCCGCCAGGAAAACATTGAACTGGGCGAGAAGCTGAAGAAGCTCATTGAACAGTATGCGCTGAGAGAGGAGGTAAAGCCATTTTATTGGTTTACACAGCTTCTCATTATCGGCAAGAATTTTTCACCATTCGCTACCAGAGTAAAACTACCATCACAGGATGTTTTACAACTTTTATATCTGCATAATGGCAGTTGGGTTTTTCTTAGGAAATCTTCAGCCACCGTGAGAATGGGAGCCTTGGGGACGTAGATAGGTGAGGAGCCCGTGGGTGTGGGTAGGGTGAGGCAACTTCTTAGGGAAGCGTTGGGTACTGCTCGTCTTCTGTGTGTGCGCTACTACAAGCCTGCGTTTGGAGCATACAGATTTTTCCCCTTGTCTGGACTAATAATAAATATTTGGCCCCCAAATATGCTCTAATTCAGACATCTGTGATAACCTGTACAGTCTACATTACCATTGTGTTATACCTGTGTTTTAGATTTTTTCTTTTAATGAGGGTTTTATACTCTTTGAGAGGAAACAATAGAACCTATTTCTAAACTCTCATACCCGTTGAAGTAAAAAGTTTATCGGAAGGATCCATGCCTGCTGATCTTGGTCATTGGCCTCCAATTAAGACTTTTTCAATCTAGTCAGGAAATTCAGAGGTGTCAATTAAAAGCAAATAGGTGGGCGCCTGGGTGGCTCAGTCGTTAAGTGTCTGCCTTCGACTCAGGGCATGATCCCAAGATCCTGGGATCGAGCCCCGCATCGGGCTCCCTGCTCGGCGGGAAGCCTGCTTCTCCCTCTCCCACTCCCCCTGCTTGTGTTCCCTCTCTCGCTGTGTCTCTCTCTGTCAAATAAATAAATAAATAAAATCTTAAAAAAAAAAATAAAAGCAAATAGGTGATGGCCTGTTTTTTGTTTGTTTTGTTTTGTTTGTTTTTTTTAAGGTTCCTCATTTTTAGAGGCCAAGTGGGCAAGATTAGAGGCATCAGGCTTTTTATTTTATTTTGTCAAAGAAAATGACATTAATTTCTTTCATGTTTATATGCTAAAAAGTTTTATTTTCAATTAGCCATTGTTAGTTTTTGATGTAATGTTCAGTGGTTCATTAGTTGCATATAACATCCAGTGCTCATCACAACACGGGCCCTCCTTAATACCCACCCCCCTCCCCTCTGTAACGCGCAGGTTGTTTCCCGGAGTCCAGAGTCTCTCATGGCTTGTCTCCCTCTCTGATTCCTTCCCCTTCAGTTTTCCCTCCCTTCCCCTGTGGTCCTCTGCGCTATTGCTTATGTTCCACATATGAGTGAAACCATATAATTGTCTTTCTCCGCTTGACTTATTTCACTTAGCATAATACCCTCCAGTTCTACCCATTTCGATGCAAATGGTAGGTATTCATCCTTTCTGATGGCCTCAGGCTTTTTAAACAGTGCATCCCCTGCCTTTGAAGTTAGGGAAATGTGCTTTTATGTGTGTTAGAACCCTACACAAGTAGGTTAAAATAACTGATTAAAGGAAAAAAAAAAAAGATTGGCACCTCTGTGGGTTACTGTGTCCAGTTTTGAAGGCAAACTTCAGATCATACTTAGAGTCCTACATTCAGCCCTTCAAAAACTTTTTTTTTTTAAAGATGGTTTATTATTTGAGAGAGTGCATACGGGGTGGGGGAGGGGCAGAGGGAGAGGGAGGGAGAGAATCCCAAGCCGACTTCATGGTGAGCATGGAGCCCAACATCAGGACCCTGAGATCATGACCTTAGCCAAAATCACGAGTCGAACGCTCAACCGACTGAGCCACCCAGGAGCCCCTTAATCACTCTCTCTGCCTTCTGCCCCCTTTTTTTTTAAATGGAGAATTACAAACTTAAAAGTAGAGAGAGAATATGTCATCTGGTTTTAGCAGATGAAACCATAGTTTCAGCTTTATTCCCATCGGCTTGCCCTGGGTTATTTTGATACAACTTCAAGGTGTCCTCTTCCATTCTGTTCATATATATTTGAGGGTATACCTCAAAAAGATAAGGATTCCTTTTTAAGCACAACCATGCTATCATTTTCACACCTAACAAAATTAACAGTAATTACTTAATGTTAAATATTGAGTCGTTCAATTTTCTGTAGTCCCCCCGTGCCTTTTTTTTTTTTTTTTTAAGCTATTTGAATCAAGCTCTAAGTAAAGTGCATCTGTTTCACTGGTTGATCGGTCTCAAATCTGTAACATGAAGATTTCCTCTTCACTGTTTTTTTTTCTTAGAGTATTTATTGAAGGAACTTTTTTGTCCTAGAGAATAAATTTTGTATTAGATTATAAAACCCTCAATTTTCTTAAAATTGTTCTTTTAGTTTTGTTTAATATGACAGTCTGCCACATGATGGAGAAAACTTGAAAATTAGATATGTTTAAATCACATTACATGTGAGTCGTCTTATTTTGAACGTTATCAAGTGTTCTTTGGTCAGGAAGAGTTACTCTTTGTACATCTGAGGAGATGTTCTGATGACTTTATTGTGGATAAATAACCACTTAACAATTTCGTTTGGAAATCATAATGACATTTTAGCAAATTTCTAATATGTGCTGGGTACCAGGCACCTTCCACAGCAGAACCACCACTTTGGCATTTAGAGCTGTGCAGCGAGTGTGGTTATCTGTGCTTGGAGGAGGGAAGTGAGAATCAGCAAGGGAAAATCTGCCCTGGGCCACACACCAGCCAGGATTTGACCTGGGACCACTCCAGTTGTCACTGCATGCTGCTTCCAACTGAGAAATTTGGGGAAATTTAAAGGGGAGAAAAATATCCAGGAATTAATGTGTTTGATGTACAGGTTTAACAGTTTGATCTCCTTATCCATCTTTTTCTTGATACACTTTGAGCCTCATTTTCGTTGTAGGGCAGAAATAGGAAGTACAAATGTGTGGTTATTGAGGCTCCTTGACAGCCCACCTCCAAAAGGGAGGGGGTACAGGGTAGTAGCGGGAAGGCTCCTTTCCTGCAAGTGCCAGGAGGGCTTGCAAGGTGATGTAAAGCTCACGCTTCTACAAACTCGTTGACCCAGTGTCTTCAGCTATGGTGGTATTAGCAGGAAAAGCAGGGTTAAGAATAAGCAAGGTATTGTAACTTGTGTTTCCTTATCGTTGTGTTCCTTTTTCATTAAGTGATGTAAGAAATTTTACTTCTCCCATAGCATATTGATAAAGTGTTCAAACATAAGGAATTACAACAACAGCTTGTGGATGCCAAGCTTCAGCAGACGACACAGCTAATCAAAGAAGCTGATGAAAAACATCAAAGAGAGAGAGAGTTTGTAAGTTCTCTTAAAAAAAGAAATTTATTGTCAAAATTGTAACCAAAGCCATTTAAAATACTTAAACTTATTCTACATTAATAGAGCTCCTGGGTCATGCTAATTGGTTTTTTGTTCTAGATTGAGAAGGGCATGTGTGTGTTAGAAAGTATTTGGCTTTTTATTTCTGTTTAACTTTTTTTATACAGAAGACCACTGGAGAGATTAGACCAAATTAGTGGAAAGACCTGCACTCATTTGACTTTTTCATGCTTATAATTATTTCACTTCTTTGGTAATGGTCACCAAGTTCAAGAATTATACCAGTATTTAGCACATTAAATTTGGCAGCTCAATTTAATATCGAGCTTAACCAAACACTGGTCTCCTATATAGTGTGATATTTTGTTTACAGACAAGTAACTTGAAACTAGGGAAACTATTTGTCTACTTACTCTGGTATAATTTTCTGATAAAACTTTAACAGAATTCTCTGTACCTAATCACTCAGCATCGTTCCCAGAGTGTATGTTCAGACTATATTGCCTGTCAGTAATTGTGAATACAGTGGAATCTCATTGGGTATGTATATTTAACATATGCAAGTTCAAGTTTATGTGCTTAACCCCCCACCCCCAAAAAGTGAGAAATGATTATGGCAATGAGGACTGTTCATCCAGCTTTCACTCAAGTAGCATACATAGGCCTTGAGGCAAACCAGGTATGAAGACTCTGTGAGTGGCCTTCATGATGTGAACTTACCATGTTGAGTGTGAGTCTAGGCTTAAGAGAGACCTGTTTTTCATACAGCACAATCTTCTGTGTGAACTGATAATGCTATTCTGTGTGTAATTGAAGAAACGGTTGTTCTTTGCAAAGTGGGGGTATAAATTTCATATATTCACAGACATATACATACATTGCACGTATATACTTTGTAGTTGGTTTAATGACTTTTTAGGGCTTATTTGGACTACATGTGACCTTTTACTTCAGGGGCTGAATTTCAACAGTCTGTTACTATGCAATTTCACTATATAATTTTCTTGAAAACTCAAGTATATAAAGCTCTCATCCACTTCTGCCCTGCTTTTTAAGAAGTGATCGGAAACTGGTCTCTAATTTCATTGCTTTGCTCCATACCCTTTCACTCTGCCTCATCTGGACTCTCAAGGAGTAAAGTGGCTTTCTAAGTCACCTAGATCATGTCAAGATTCCTAGTCATGTTTTCTGCTAATACCAAACTTCTAATTATTTTCACCTGAAACATAACAATTTAACCCTGAGCTTTGAAAACCTAATATTAGGCCTCCAGGTTACTCTTTCTAAGCAGTAAAAGATTGTTCCAACATTCCTGAATGTTAACAAGTAGAACAGATTGAAGATAATAGGTAATGAGCAATTGATGTAACTGAAAATTTTATCTATAGACTTACACTCAAAATTTTATCTATAGACTTTATCTATAGACTTACTGTAAGTCTATAGATAAAATAATGAGTGGAAGGATTAAGCCTAACTGTCTCTCTGGTCATTTGACATTATAGTCATATTTGTAATTACTATTAGTATTTTGCCAGAATGTTTCTGTTTTCTAGTTATTAAAAGAAGCAACAGAATCGAGGCACAAATATGAACAAATGAAACAGCAAGAAGTACAACTAAAACAGCAGGTAACTTGACAGGAGGGGATAGTAGCATTTGTTTAAAAAAAAAAAATGTTCATTTGATATATACCTTGAATCTTCTCTAAGATGCTTGTGCTTGTTCCCAGCCAGAGCCAGCCAGGACTGAGAGTAGATCACGTGTCCCTCTTGGAGTTTTCCTCTTGGTTTAGGGTGACCAGCTCATCCTGGTTTGCCCAGGACTTTCCCTGGTTTTAGCACTCAGAGTCCCGTGTCCCAGGAGACACTTAGGTCTCAGGCGGACTGGGGCAGTTGGTGATGCTTCCTGCAGTGTTCCCTTTCCAATATCCCAGGTGTTTCCTCCCTTTCTCAGTCTTTTTCCACATGTGTCTCCTAACTTCCAACTAAAGAAAAACTGAGCAGTTTGCAGATTGGAGCTCTTGTGTATTAAGTTGAATTACATGAAATTGCTGATACGTTTTTGACTTAAAAAAATGGCAGTTTCATATTTGAACCTAAAATCTTCAGGGTTTTGTGCTGTGAGCACATAACCCATTTTAAAAATTGCCTATTAACCACTCTACTCTCAGAGCCATGGAGATGGTGATGTTAATGGGGGCCTTCCCAAGTTTTCTTCTCTTTTTAAGTATATGGTACGTGATTGTAAAGTATGGTTACCATGCTGTACATTAGATCCTCCAAACGTATTCATCTTACAACTGAAAATTGGTACCCTTTGACCATCATCTTTGTATTTCCCCCTCCCGTCCATCCCCTGATAACCACCATTCCACTTTCTGTTTCTAGGAGTTTGACTTTTTTAGATTCCATATGTAAGTGAGACCATACACTGTCTTTTCTCTGTCTGGCTTATTTCACTTAGCATAATGCCCTAAAGGTCCATCCATATTATCACAAATGGCAAGATTCCTTTTTTTTTTTTTTTTAATGGCTCAGTAATACTGCCTTGTGTATTTATACCACATTTTCTTTATCCATTCATCTGTTAGTAGGCACTTAGGCTGTTTCCATATCTTGGCTATTTTGAATAATGCTGCAGTGAACACAGGAGTGCATATATATCTCTTTTAGATAGTGATTTCATCTTCTTCAAGAGGTTTATACCCAGAAGTAGGATTCCTAGATCACATGCTAGGTCTGTTATTAATTTTGAGAAACCTCCATATTGGTTTTCATAGCAACTGCCGATTTCCCTTCCCACCAGCAGTGCACAATGTTTCCCTTTTCTCCACACCCTTGCCAACATTTGTCATCTCTTGTCTTTTTTATAATAGCCATCCTAACAGGTGTGAGATGACATCTCATTGTGGTTTTGATTTGCATGTCCCTGAGGAGTAGTGGTGTTGAGCACTTTTTCATGTTCCTGTTGACTGTTTTTTGTATGTCGTCTTTGGAAAAATGTCAGTTCAAGTCTTCTGTCCATTTTTAAATTGGATTATATATTTTTTTCCTCTTGAATTGTATGAATTCCTTATATATGTTGTATATTAACCCCTTATCAGGTACATGGTTTGCAGATGTTTTTACCCATTCCATAGTTGCCTTTTCATTTTGTTATTTCTTTTGCTGTGCAGAAGCTTGTTAGTTCAGTGTAGTCCCACTTGTTGATTTTTGCTTGTGTTGCTGGTGCTTTTGGTATCATAACCAAAATTCCAAGACTGCTTTCAGAGAGTGTTTTATCTGTGTTTTCTTCCAGGAGTTTTATGGTTTCAGGTCTTACGTTTAAGTCTTTAATTTTTGTGAATAGTGTTAAGAGAGGGGTCCAGTTTTCCCAACACCATTTATTGAAGAGACTGTCCTTTCCCCACTGAGTATTCTTGGCTTCCTTGTCAAATATTAGTTGACCATATTGTATGAGTTTATTTCTGGGCTCTCAACTCTCTTCCCTTGTGTCTCTGATTTTATGCTGGTAGCATACTGTTTTGATTGCTTTAGCTTTTTAGTATAATTAAAAGTTTGAAGTCAGGGAGCATGGTGCCTCCATCCGGTTTTGTTCTTAAGATTGCTTTGGCTATTCCAGCTCTTTTATGGTTCCATTCAAATTTTAGGATCGTTTTTTCTGTTTCTGTAAAAATACCATTGGGGTTTTGATAGGGATTAAATATAGATGGCTTTGGATAGTGTGGACATTTTAATAATACTAACTTCTGATCCTTGAACACAGGATATCTTTCCACTTTGTGTTTCTTCAAGTTTTTTTCATCAGTGTCTTAGTTTTCAGTGAGTTGATCATTTATATCCTTGGTTAAATTTATTTCTAAGTATTTTATTGATTTTGAGGCTATTGTAAATAGGATTGGGTTTTTTTTAATTTCTTTTTCAGATATTTTGTTATTAGTGTATTGAAGTGCAACTGATTTCTGTACGTTGGTTTCACATTCTGAAACTTTACTGAATTTGTTTTAACAGTTTTTTGGTGGAGTCTTCAGGATTTTCTATATATAAGATCATGTCATCAGCAAACAGATACAGTTTTACTTTTTCCTTTCTGATTTGGATGCCTTTAATTTTTCTTGCCTAATTGCTCTGGCTAGGAATTCAAGTACTGGGTTAGGTAAAAGTGGTGAGGGTGGGCATCCTTGTCTTGTTCTGATCGTAGAAGGAAAGCTTTAAACCTTTCACAGTTGAGTATGATGTTAGCTGTGGGTCTGTCATGTATGGCCTTTATTACATTGACGTGTGTTCCTTCTATACCCAATTTGTTGAGTGTTTATATCATGAATAGATGTTGTATTTTGTCAAATGCTTTTTCTGCACTTGAGATGATCATATGATTTTTCTCCTTTATTCTATCAACGTGGAGTGTCACATTTATTGATTTGTGTATGTTGAGCCATCCTTGCATCATCACAGGGATGAATCCCATTTGGTCATGGTCTGTGATCTTTTTAATGTGCTATTGAATTTGGTTTACTAGTATTTAGTTGAGAATTTTTGCAGCTATATTCATCAGGGATGTTGGCCTGTAGTTTTCCTGTAGTATCCTTATCTGGCTTTGATATCAGGGTAAAGGCTGCCCTTATATAAAATAAGTTGGGGAGTGTCCCTTCTCTTCAGTTTTTTGGAAGCGTTTAGGAAGAATTGACATTCATTCTTCTTTAAATGTTTGGTGGAATTCACCCATGAGACCATCTGGGCCTAGGCTTTTCTTAGTTGCTTCCCTATTTTTCAACCAAACCCCTTAAGTTTGTCCTAATGCAGTCTTTCTCTGTATTTGTCTTAATGTGGAGTAAGGGTAGCAGATGCTGCCTCCTCACTCAAAGGAAAGGTACAGAAAAGAGTTTCCATGTCTTTATGGACAGGTGAAATTAGGCATTTACCTATAGTCCACCCTTTTCCAAGTAACTAGATTACATTCTGTTGAAAAAAGTATTCATTTTAAAAGTTTATTAAATAATACATTTATATTTAATGTAAGGTCTCTAAATTAGTTCTAAAATGCACTGACACACTGAGACTAGTCTGAATCTTTATGAGCCCCTCTTTTGAATGCTATTTTTGTCTTTGGGCATGTTTTGCGATGTGATGCTCATTTCCTAGAATAGTAGCCTAACTTTGAAAACTCAAGAAGTTTTTTGAATTTTGCACTGTAACCTAGGATTGTGCTAGATTGCTTCTAGGAAATTTGAACCCCTTATTAGCTCTGTAAACTCTCAGTTGTCCATATAAATGGAGAAGAGTGTTGATGTGGAAAATGTATGTAAAGTCTATTTATATACGGCTTTGGAAGATAGACTTTAATGTGGGAGTCCTTGTCATGTCTCTAGTGCAGAGCACCGGAGGACCCTTCTGTGAAGCTCCCAGGCAGCTCTGATGCTGTTGGACTGTTACCAGTGAAACTTCTGTTGTCGGCGATCTGTGTCACCCTGGGTCGTGTTATCTGATCATTAGTTTGTTGCCTTTGCTGTCCCATCTTCCTTTTCCCAGTCCCTAAATGTGGCTGTCCTTGCCAAGAGTTGGTCCCATTCCATGCTCTTACCATGTTAATTTCCAGCATTTGTTGAGGATAGAGTCGAATTGGTGTCGGTTGACCCGTTCTGTAATGCAGGCATGTAAGTCCAGGTGTGAGGGTAGTTGCCACTTACGAACTACCCAGAGTGGGCCAGCATTGAGCTTTCCGATGGGACAGTCTACCTGGATGTTCCATCTTCAAGAAAAGCAGCTATGAACATGCATTTAAAACTTTAGATATTCTACAGTGCACCAGCGATATTATGGTTATTACAAGCAGGATAATTTATAGTATTTGAAGTGTACTTTAGAGCCATGGTCCCCAACACCCAAATCAATTAAAATCAAAGCAGTCAAAAGACCCCATCCCACTGAATTCTCCCCCCCCCCCCCCCGCCCAAGCCAATGTTTCGTCTTCTGTTTTGTTTTCCTGCCTATGTTAAGGCGAGAGCTATCCTTGATAATCAAGCTAAGAACTGTGCAGGTGGTGTTTTAAAAGAATGCTCTTTTTGCATGGACAATTTTCAAATACGAGGAGAGGAAATTGGTGGATCGGAGCTAGTAAATATTTGTGCATTTTAAACATTTACATCTAAGGATGTTTAAGTCAACAAAATTTCCTAAGTTTCCATGAATTTCCGTGGGTTATAGAACTTCAGCTGTCTCTGTGTGGTAGCCAAGGGCTGGGTGTATGTTCTTATTTCTGTCACTTGTAACAAGTAACTAACGTGTAACTGTATTATGTCCTTTTAGAAAATCTTTTGGAATCATTTTAAATCGTTTACCAGGAACTCAGAATATTTCATACTTTTTTCTGTAGCTTTCTCTTTATATGGATAAGTTTGAAGAATTCCAGACTACCATGGCAAAAAGCAACGAACTGTTTACAACCTTCCGGCAGGAAATGGAAAAGGTATTTGCATATTTAAGTAGAATATGACCTAAAAGGGCATTTATGTAAGAAGCTGTTTTAAGCACGATCACGACCTGGATGAGTTGATGTTCTTACGGTACAGTCTTCATTTCCTCTTTTCTGATCCTCCAGTGGTGCCTCATTTGGTCATTTTGCCCATGGTGTGGCCCATGTAGCTAGTGGTCTCTATGCTTATTTTAAATACTAGCTTTATTAAAGTGAATTCCTCTATTAAATACAATTTGTTGTTACACATAAAGTGGTTTCTTTTTTGTTGTGTCTTTTGTTTTATTCACTCAGGTGACACCCCACCCCTCCTTCACAAAGCTGTGTTTTTGGAGATTATTTAAAGACACCCAAGCCCAGAACAGTAATTACACGATTTGGTTGGTTGATTTTATATATACATACACACACACACACACACACACACACACACACACACACAGACATGCACATTTATGTATGTATTTTTATTTATATGTAATCAAAATATGTCCGTGTTTCCACCTTTTTTTTTTTTTTTTTTAAAGTAATCTCCACACCCAACATGGGGCTCGAACTCACAACCCTGAGATCAAGAGTTGCACGCTCCACCGACTGAGCCGGCCAGGTGCCCCAGTGTTTCTACCTTTTTAGCTTTTTTTTTTTTTTTTTTTTAACTATACTCCCACTGAATTCTTTCTCCTTCAACCAAACCCATTCTTTCTTTGGCTTCTTTTTAATTTTCCTGCCTATGTTAAGGAAAGCGATATCCTTGATACCAAGCTGAGAACCAGAATATATACATATGTATCTATCTGTCCGTCCATCCATCTGTCCTTATTTTATGTGGCATATTCCCCTTAAAATGGGGCTTTGGAAGATGGTGGTGGGTTGGGGAGAAGTAGAGCGGTGCCTGGCACTTTGTAAGCATTCAGTAGATGTTCGTTGTGACTATAACTAGATCTTAAATAGTGGCTGGGAGTGTGTGCTCTGGGTAATGTCCCAGTTGCATCATATAATGTGTGACTGGGCACAAGTTGCTTAACCTTTCTGGGTCTTCCTCTTTAAAAATAACAAAAATACCCTCCCTAAAGTGGAGTATTTCAGACAGCGCTTGGCCATGTTAAGTGCTCACATTACCACCTTCAGGTATTTTTAGACCCGGTAACCTGGAGAATTTGGTGAGTAGTGGATTAGTTCCGCGTGCCAGTGCTTTCAGTGGAGGCTGCGGTCGAGGGCGCTCTTGTACCCGGCGGGCGCCTTCGCCAGCCTGCGGCGTCCCCGCGCACTGTTGAGCCTGAACAGAGTTCACTGTCGGTCAGCACTCAAGCCAAATCTTCCACGAGCTCGTCCTGTGGCCTTTGTCACACTGTGCCTTGTGCTGCAGTTTTGTGGGTGATTACCCCCAGCACAGGGCATCGGCGCTGCCGTAGCCTGGTCGTCCCTGACAGCACGTGGCTCGGTGCCCCACCTGGGATCAGAGCTGGGCACAGTCAACAGTGCATGGAGGAATCTTGAAAGCGGGCTCAGTGACAGGCACACAGAAGTCGCGTGGTGAATTTCTGAAAACTGGGTTCTTTCAGTATAGGTTTAAGAATGTTCCCCTCATTTGGGGGCCCATTTTCTTTCGGTTTTGCTAAAGAGAGACGTGAGTTGTGGGCATGCCCAAAGCTAAGGATAAAACTACTGCTATCTTTTTCTTGGTCACGGGAATGTTCCCAAAGGGACACTGCCAAAAAAAAAAATTTTTTTTTTTTTAAGATTTTCTTTCTTTATTTGACAGAGAGAGACACAGCGAGAGAGGGAACACAAGCAGGGGGAGCGGGAGAGGGAGAAGCAGGCTTCCCGCCGAGCAGGGAGCCCGATGCGGGGCTCGATCCCAGGACCCCGGGACCATGACCCGAGCCGAAGGCAGACGCTTAACGACTGAGCCACCCAGGCGCCCCTATAGTTCTGAGATTGATATGGTCTTGGAGGTTGTGGTAGATCAGCAATTCTCAATCTTTGGGGGGAGCTGGAAACCCCTATACTTCCAAGAACCAAATTAATTTAATGAATAGAAAACCCCTAACCTGGACATGTTTTTGTACAGCCCGGGGAGGTCTCCTTGTTAACCCCAGCTGGAATGAAAGACGCACTCCAGCCTAAGTTAGAGTTCACAGTGTGCTGTCTGACCGCTTCCTCCATGTGCTGCTGCCTCTGAAATTGAGGAGATTAGGTTTGTTTTTCTCATAATTTGAAACCCCTACTTCGGTTCCTGCTGCTGCCACTGTAGGAGCCCCTGAGATCAGCTCTGCTGCCGATGCACAGGCACAGCGGTCTGCTGCGCGAGGCTGGGGCAACGACGGGGCTGGGGTGGAGCAGACCTTCTTGTGGTGGGACAGGGTGTAGAGAGAAATGGAACTGAGAATTTACATTTGCAACTGTGTTGATTGACAGATGACAAAGAAAATTAAAAAACTGGAAAAAGAAACCATAATATGGCGTACCAAATGGGAAAACAACAACAAAGCACTTCTGCAAATGGCTGAAGAGGTGAGGTGGTTTCCCATGATTAAGGTGTGTTTGTCATCATGGGGGCTCATGAAGCTCTTGCTCCTAACAGGGCAGGGGGCGTGTGGTGACACCACTGCCATAGTTGAGGGCTCTGGCTAGAGCCGGGGGTAGGGGGATGGCGCCGTAGAATCTGTAGATGTCTTTCGGGCTTGCAGGTGGGGGACCCTGAGGGAGGTACTACATTTCCTACCGTGCAGTTGATTAGACCAGGCTTGTGCTAGAGATCGCTATAAAGCATCGCGATTTTGCTTGCTTCTATAGCAGTGATTTCTCAGACTGGAGCTTGCGTCGAACTCGAGCTTGTTAAGACCAAGATGGCTAGGTTCCACCTAAAGTTGGCTCGACTAGTTCTGGGGTGGGGTTGCAGAATCTTTCTGCCAAGTTTCCAGGTGGGGCTGATGTCACCGCCACAGGGCCCATATCCAGTAATGCTGAGCACATTGCTCAGGGCAGGAGTGCGGCGAACAATTCTGGTGCCTGCCTTTTTGCTTTGACTGAGTCTTCAAAAAAGGCAGCAAAGGAGAAAAAAAAAATTTTTTTTTTTTGCCAGCTGAAATGTATCCTCTGCAAACACTAAATTTCACACCTTGAATCTTGTTCTCACCTAAAGATTGGTAGAACAAGAGAAATCTATGTAGAAAAGAATCCTTTTCTGTGTTTAATCAGGCCCTTAATTTTTTGATCTTTAGCTTTGTGATGAGTATCTTAAAATTTTCTGAATAGTTGATCAATACAAAATGTTTTTAAAAGTGGATTTTGCTTATTTCTTTTGTCACCCCAGAATGGTAGGAACCGGTAAGTATCACCTGGTACCCGTGGATAGGTATGCAGCGAAGCTAGCTACGTGGTCAGGTGGTGTGTGAGGAAACAGTGTGGTCGAGAGGCGATTAAACGAGTAGTTTCTAATATGGCTCAGGTTAATTTGTATCCTATGAACTGATTTGTATTCAGCGAGGTTACGTAAATCATCTTTTTTCCTTCTAGAAAACTGTCCGTGATAAAGAGTACAAGGCCTTTCAAATCAAACTGGACCGGTTAGAGAAGCTGTGCCGGGCTCTTCAAACCGAGAGGAACGAGCTCAACGAGAGGGTGGAAGTCTTGAAGGAGCAGGTCTCGGGGAGAGCTGCAGGTGGCCATCTAGCGCTGCCCGGGACACAGCCCTGCACTGGCCTGGTGGCCCCCAGGGAGCCGAACACTGCTTCTACAGGTGCCCCGGGAGGCCCCCTGGAGGCCATGCCCAGGGCCTCAAAGGAGAAAGCAGCTGTGTCCGCAGGCGCCGCGCCAGGTATTGAGTCCGTCGACTGAAAGGAAGTATGATCACTGTATCGAGAGCTATATTTTGTGTATAACTTTCTGTTAGTAGTAACTATTGGTTTTGTGGTGAAAATTTTCTTACTTTTTCTACCATATCTGTATTTTCTTAGAACTACTGGACTTATGTGGTACAGGCGGCTGCTTAGCAGTTTTGAATAGTTTTCCTCTATACATTTTCCTCAGCCGTGTTGCACATCTGCCTCATTTCCCTTCATTGGAAGGCATGTGACCATCGCCTTGTCCTATCTTCCCTGTTCCTTGCACAGAATTATTCAAAATTTCACTCAAGACAGGGCCGATCATCACAAGGGAACTTTGTTCTGATAATGGTTCCTTGATGTGAAAACAATATTGATTCAAACATCCTGCCCCCACCCCCCCATCAATATTACACAAAATCAAGATGATTAGTTTTGTCTAATAGCCCACTGACATGCCAAGTAAAAATAAACTTAGGGTTGGGTCAGAAATAAGCATAGCATCTTTGAATCAAATTAGCTTTTTGATAATATTTATATCCCTTGACAAATTGACATGGCTGCAAGCCTCAAATACTCAAAAGTTTTGGCAGATTATGTACATAAAGGTGTCACTTTTAAAGTAGTATATACAGATCAATGGACAAAAAAAAAAAAAAACAGGCTTAATGTTTGTGACTAAAAACAATCCTACTGCTTTCGTTTCTAGGTTAGAACTAGAACCCATGTTTGAACTTGGACCACCTAGATGGTTCACTGTGGAGTATGGTGGTTTGCTTTCAGTTTGGGATTTGGGTACGCATCCTCCCCCTCCCACAGAAGGCGGCCATCGGTAGCCATCGGTAGTTGTCATTTTAAGACAATGAAAGCTACACATGAACTTAACCCTCACTAAGAAGTCCCTCTGCTGCCATGCTGCCTGCTGGCTACTTGAAATTTCATGTTCGACTGTTTTGTGAATCCCGCCAAGCAAAGTTCTCTAGGTTTTTAAAATGGGAATTTTAATTGTGGATCATGCTAACTGAAATGGGTTTTATTTCCAAAACAGAAAGACTGAAACCCACACTTTTAACTTAACTGTGGGAAGACTTGGCACAGAGTTTTAAGTAGTCAGGATCTATGATGCTTTTGGTCTGATTCTCATCCCTTTTAATTACTGTCTTTTAAGAAAAAAGCCAATAGTATTACCAAGGTCTCTATACTTGCACTGGGGGAACTTTCTGTACGAAGCACGTCACTTCTGAATTAGTTCTTTTAATTTTCCTTTGTTCTTAACGATGTTGAGTATGGCTGAGTTACACAAATGATAAGTCAGGTTGCACCACGGAAGTTTGGACTTTGTCCCTGATAAAATTTGCATTGAAATAATTTATGAAATATAAAGAGGCTCTACTAGAATTGATATTAGCACATTCCACGGAGCAAAGCTATCAAACTGACACTGAAACTGCTCACTGGACTGAATCAAGCCCGTTCTGTCCAGTTAAAAGCGTTTTCTCTTTAAAACTGTCTTTGTAAAGTCCTGTCATATTCATGGTCTAAAGTGGGTTGAAAGAATTGGAAAGTTGTCTCATAGAAGCTTCTGCCACTGTCACAGGAATCAAGGGGCCAGACAGTGGAGGAAAAGAAAACAAAACCACAGAGCAGGTTCTCTCATTACGCTGTCAAAAATGAGTCGGAAGCAAAAACAAACAATCCCCTTCTCCAATGGCCTCGTATAAATACTCCTTTCTGCTACTAGATGAAATGTTGGACTCATTTCCCCTGGAGGAAATGAAGGTATATATCAGAAATATAATCTTTAAAAATTAGTACTAATGATATTTCACAAGAACTCTGCTGGATGTACAGCTCTGTTGAAGCCATTCGTGTAGCCCACCACGTTTCTTTGTGGTGCTTGTCCTGTGTGGAAGATGTAAATCTTGGACGCGTTGCCTATTTTCAAGGGCTTTCTAAAGCAATGTGATTTAACAGTCCTTGGCCTGCTGCTTTCGGCTTTTACTATGTATTTGTAGCTAGATGCGATCGTGGTATTTAAAGGAGCTCGATTCTGTTTGGGATGCATGAGGGGTCCTTTCCTCCCATTACCCTGTGAATAAAAACAAGCAGGCCCCTCTGCAGACACCCTCCTAAAAGCAATCACCTCACCAGCCCAGTGTTGTGGCTTTGTAGCACACCCTGTATCCACCGTATTCTAGAACACTGTAATGCTGTTAGGCTGGTCCAGAAAAGGTTTAAATGTCACATTTACTTCAATTGCATTTGTTGCACCATCATGGAATCTTGCTGTGTATTATTTATAGTGGCGGTAGACTCCGAGGAGTAGAGAATACTTGGGTCTTGGATCATGGACCATTTCATCCTCAGACTTGTTAGGAGTACATTTCTTGGTCTTGAGACCAGTGTTTTTTAGTTATGTATGCAACTGCCTTTATTACACCTGGTTATCACAATTCAATTCTCAGGTGTTGCAGAAAAATCTACCTCTTTCAGACTGTAGATGGAAATAACTGTGAAAAACAAATGATGCAGAGATCTTCTAGTTTGTGCTAAACACACGGCTTTATTTTTACAGCCCACGTCTTTCATGAGGATACGAATTGTTCAGAGGCAGTCTTGTTTTGCTTTTCAAAGACATTTTGTAGAGATTTTTCACTAATGTGAATCTGATTTTATCTACTCAATTCTGTATAGATTAAGTAAATATGTATGATAAATTTAACAGTTTCTGTGTATTTTGTCGCACATGTGACCTTACCTGTAACAAGTGCAAGGACCGCTGTAGATGGTTGGTCTCTCAAGGCCTTAGAAAGGATGGAGCAGCAGCTCACCCCTGGGACTGGGTGGCAGAAGACTCATTTTATGTAGCCAGACCTCTGTGCCTACTTTTTTTTCCTTTAGAAAAAAAAGACTTAAAAAAAAATCTTACAGTTCAGCTGCTGTCAAACCTTAAGAAAAAAAAAAAAAGACTATGCATTTCCACAAGTCTTGGCTTTTCCTAGCACATCCCAGGGTGCACCTATTTGAATAGCAAGAGAATTAGGTATATTATAGAGGCAAATAGGGAATGATCTAATTTGAAGATGAGCAAAAAGTATTTAAGCACATACAATCAAGTATGAGGGGGACCAGCCAACTTTACTTTAGACTTAATGGGCTACACGGTCTTTGTTGTCAATTTTTGATCTGCTAAAATTAAAAACTATTCCTAGCTGGCAGCTCCTACAAAATAGGTTGAGAGGCCAACCTGGTTTATCCCCTTGGCTAACCCCTGCTGTATAAGCAAACAAGCTTTCCTTGGGGCGGGGGGGGAGGGTTGTGTAAGATATGGTAGTTCCAGGTTTTCAAGTCTAACTTCTCCTGCCCCACCTTTGGATTAGGACACTCTCATGTACCCTGGAAAGTCAGTTCCACATACACACGTACCAGCTTTCTCACAAGGGACACACATGGACAACACACATTCATACTCTCCTACCCGGGTTCTAAAAGAATAAAACCGAACTTATTTTAAAACTTTATTTCTGCAAAGCCAATCAACAAGTGTTGGAGGGAAAAAGTGTAAAAGTTATTCTTGCATATTTGGGAACAGCAAGCACTTAGTTTGAGAAAACAAGGACTTAAAATAGTTGAATCAAAGGCAGTACCCTGCTACTTGTATTTTAAAACAACCGAGATGTTCTCGCTCAACATTCCTTTCTTCCCTAAAAGCTACAATATGATACAGTACGCAATAGCTCACTTGAAAGTGCTAGAATCAGAAGGTAAAGAACGCCCTATGCCATCCCACTTACATTTCCTACTATACAATGCCTTTTTGGCGCTTGATAAACCAAGCATTCGTGTAGCATTACATACATTCAATAGAAACATTTCTTGTACTTTGGGTTTTAAGATCCTTGCCCCTCCAGTTCCGATGTTGTGACATCTGACTCTTCATCATTGTAAATATTTTCAGCCTGGAGAGGACAACCAAATAAAGGCACAGGTAAAACTCCCCATGGTTTTTACAAAATTTCCTAAAAACAGCATTTAAGTCCATCTAAGATTTTGGGATTCACTGGTCAGCGTGTTTCTGTGTTGGACATTTTTAGAGTAATTTACTTTGTAGTTTCCCCCCCAGTCTTGAATGAGGAAAACCCAGGGCCAGTGTTCTTATTTGGCAGGGGAGCCCACCTACACACCGAGCTGCCCACGCACTGCTACATTCTATTGTAAAAAGTGTTTTCCAAAAGTATTTCAAGCATCCCTGAGATGAAGCAATGGCCCCGCAGTTAACGAGAAGGTTAACACCACCTCAGAAATATCAGGTTCTTAGTACTCAGCATCCGAGAACTCGTGGCACTTTGCTTCATGCCCGTGACGCAGCAGACACTGGACCTACAGCAGTGATGCCAAGAGCCCAGCCGATGAAGCGGACGACAGTCACGCAAAGCAGAACAGAGGCTGTGTCCCCATCTGTGTGTAGACACAGATTTCTCCTGACCTGACAGGTGCATACTGAACTAAAGACTTGTTAAAATGGAGAAATGTCTTTTAAGATTATACAGGTACACCAAATTTAGAAAAGCAACAATCTATAACAAACATTTCAAATAGTTTGTTTCTTCTTTTCACTCAGGAAAAATAAATACTTTAGCTCACCATTTGCCATATCTGCATGATGTTATCCTCAGACACCGAGCAGATGACCCAAGGCTCATTGGGGTTCCAACTAAAATCTGATATCTTGGCGGTGTGTCCTCCATGAATAAACTGTTAATAAGAATTTTAAAAAGCCTTTGTTTCGTATCTTATGTAGAAGCTTTTAGAGCATCAGTCTTCCAACTGAGGTTTAAAGGGAGGGGTTTTACAGGCTTATACAACCTTAGTAATCTACCTCTTGCTTATTTTGCAAATTTTCAAACCCTCAAAAAAGGTGAAAGAACAGTACAGTGAATGTCTGGATACCCTTTGCCTACATTCCCCTGATACAAGTATGTTCACAGGTGCGTTTTCTTATACAGACATACCTAACTAAGCCCCCCGCCCCCCAAGTACTCACTCCACATCACCCAAAAGTAAGGACATTTTCCTATACAACCACAAGACCATTTCCATACCTAATACATTTAACATTAATTTACCTTCATTATCAAATATATGTAGTTCGGTACAAATAGTTAAGGCAGTAAATTTCCTTAAAGTTCTGTTATAGACTCTCAAAACTGGCCCACCCGAGTCGTCTTCTGGTTCTTCTGTAGCCTTGGCCTGTTCCCCCTTCTCCCTCTTGCTAAAAGAAAGGCACACCTCCCAGCCACCCTCCATCTTTCCAAGGTCCATCACTCAAGGTGGGGATTCAAAAAGCCAAACCAACCCGGGCTCCAAAAGCAAAGCCCCACAAAGGCTAAGCAGAGGGCTTTGCTGTGAAATGATGGAGGGGGCAAAGACTCCTTCCCTACAAGACACACCCTCATGGGAAGGCACTGGACTTTCCTTAGCTCAGAATTAAGAATCCGAAGAAACCATTCTCACAGGGACAATATGAATATACGGTTTTGGACTGAGAAGTCACACTTCCTGACAAAGTCTGATTGGACTCAGGCTGACAATTAGGTTACATGCAAGGTAACTATTTTACCTAATAATTTTTTTTAGTTGAAAAATGATAGGAGGAAAACAGCTTTTCAGAATTGTGTTACGGGGGACATAAGAGAAAATATGTTAAGACCACAGGCTTGGAATATATAAGGAGTCCTCAAATCAAGATATTGTTATACTAAAATTAGTTAGCATCCAGTTTACTACAAGTTAAGTGTCCCTTGATTTCAGGCTCTCTGGTGAAAGGAGCAAAATCCTAGTGGATCTCCTCAAGGACCATAAAATTGTTAAAGAACCATAATATACAGGGTACCCAAAAATAGCTGGAAACCTTGGAAACATGCCAAGTACAAAAATCAGTCACAAAAGACCACCTTATATTACATTTCTATGAACTATCTAGAATAGGCAAATCTAGAGACACAAAGTAGATCACTGGTTGCCAGGAGCTGAGGAAAGGAGCAGACTGGGAGGTGATAAAAGAGTAGAGTTCCTTTTAGAGGGGAAGGAAATGTTCTAAAACTGACTTGTGGCAATGGCCAATTCTGTGAACAGACTGAAAACCATTGAATTATATCCTTTAAATAGGTGAACTGTATGGTATGTGAGTTATATCTCGAAGTTTTTACCAAAGTAAAGTAAGTACAAATAGCTGGACGAAAACAACTGATAGCAATGCCTCGGCTAGAAAATACTTTAAAAACTATGAGGCCATGCATCACAGACAGACTTTTCAGATTAAGTCACTCAAAAAACCATAAACCATTTAGGTGCCGTCCATCGGTCTAGGAGAGTTTATTGAGAAATGCTCTTCTTTAATCAGCAGTGCACAGAACATGCTGGCGCGTCTGCGCGTCATCACAACCTTGTGTCACTTTCTGGCCACTGCTGTCGGGCGCGGTAACACACAGGACAAGGAGTAAGGGGATCTGGGAGGTTTGTGCCACATGGGCTTTAGTGAGCATCTCCTTTATGTACAGCTCACCTTCAAGGGCCGCCTTTACCTTTTAAAACGTGGTGGGCGAAGCCCAAGTGTGCCAAAAATTAGTACTGGCCTAAGAACTAAAAATAAGTCACAGAGGAAGGAATGACTAACTGCCACATAAATGGTGGAGACGAATGTGGATTCTGAGTGAGGAAGAACCACTGCTAAGTGTGACCATGCTCAACAGGAAGGGGACCTGAAGCATATACCGAAGAGCTCAGAAACAGGAAGAACAAGGAGCGACAGGACAGACACACCACAGAAACCTTCAAAGGGCCAAGGAGATGCCGAGTGATTCTATTAGGAGCAGGAGGGAGATGGTAGACACTTGGCACCAACAAGATCGAGAATGCTTTCGTTTTCGGGGCAGGGAACTTAAAAATCAGGTCACTAAAATATTTCTGTGCTGTTAGAAAATGTTTATTGCTAACCGAATATCAATACCTAGCACCCCCCCCAAAAAAAACCTCAGAAATACTACAAAGTGAGAATCAGTGAGAAATTATACTATTTTCCAAGAGCCCAAATGGTTCTTAAATATCCATAAAAACCTACTGTGCTCTATTTGTTATTTTCTTTTCTTTTTTTTTTTTTTTAAAGATTTTATTTTATTATTTATTTGAGAGAGAGAGAATGAGAGATAGAGAGCACGAGAGGGAAGAGGGTCAGAGGGAGAAGCAGACTCCCCGCAGAGCAGGGAGCCTGATGTGGGACTCGATCCCGGGACTCCAGGATCATGACCTGAGCTGAAGGCAGTTGCTTAACCAACTGAGCCACCCAGGCGCCCTATTTGTTATTTTCAATAAACGTCAAAACCCAGTCAGAATAACCTTCAAGACCTCCAATTTGAAATCATCTCCAAGAGCTAGCATTTGAAGTTCTGACTCATTTTCCAAATTCATGGATCAATGACAAGTAGTCCAATCTGCATATGACATTTCATCTTGCATAAGAAAGCCAATATATACCAGAAGTTCTGGAGGCCCATCTTCTGCATCTTCTGCTGACTGTTCTTCTCCAATTTTGCTATCAAGAAAGAACATAATGCTGTCATTACTGAAATTCTTGTAGACGGCATGAACGTTCACAAAACCAGCATCAGCCCACAAAGGGCATCTTAAAACATACACACTCCAGAAACAACTTATTTCTATAGTACTGTCAATGACAACTTCTATATTAATTACTGGTGGGAGGGTGGGATGTTCACTTTCTAGAAATGATAAGAGCTGTTCATAACTGAGGATGCAGCACAGAAAGTGTTAATAATAAATATTAATGTAAAATTCATTATTTTTAACTGTGGCTGTTTATTACACTGGATTTAAAAGGTGAAACATAAGATATAAGCCAAGGAAAGGCTAAAATTTTTTTCCTCTCTTAACTTCAATTTGTAGAATCTGCCAGCAGTCCCAACAGTGAAATCACTCAAGTTACACACCAAACAAATATCAGCCTTGATATCTAGCCCCAAGGTGGACTTTGCTAGTAAGAGCTGTTGAAAAAGCAACCAAAATACACAACCTTCCAAGTGATACTTTAGTTTTCTTCCCATTAAACTCAAACCAAACACATGGGACTGCTAGACAATGATGTATATCCTCTGGTCAGGACCATTTTAATCTGTAATTTTATCCAATGTAATATAATTTTAATAGTACATAAGTCATAAAAGCGTTAAGAAACTACAATGCCTACAAATTTACTACTGGCACCTTTAGGGACAATTCAGCTGCCAGGGCATCAGACTTTCAAAGCTTGCTGCTTCACTTCATATAACCACTAGAGTTTTCAGTTTCTAATTTTACTACTAAAATTGTTTTCAAATAAAATAGTGTATACTCAAATGTCTGCTTTAAAGATTCCCTACATTTCCAAGATTTGATCATGGCCAGAGTTTGTTCTATACAAACACAGAACATCAGATGTTCAGAAATTTTGCAATACAAGCATTTTATTCTAATGTTTTATGCTCTATACACTGAAGGACCGGCCTACGGTCTCTGCCTTGGTTTTAATAAACTAAAAACTTAGTCTACTTCAAAGCAATACATTTAAAAGAAGTATTTTAAATAAGTTATTTCTTGGTAATTATTTAAACTTAGGATAATGACATCTTAGAGGGAAGTATATATAACTGGACATCTTTATTAATGGCTCTAAAGGCTCAGACAAAAAAAAGTAAAGGAGTCTGAAATTAGTAGAATGGCAACTCTGAAATCAAGGTACTTTACAAAATTGGCAGGAACTCTATGAGCCCCAGAAGAACGTAAGCTCTGTTACAGCATGGTGTGTGCTTATCCCATCCCCAAGTGTATCCCCAGCAGCTACAGAGCCCACAGCAGGGGCTCAGCTCCTCAAAATGAACCAATGAAAGCACAGAAGAGCAAATGATAGAAACACCCTAAGAGTGCAGGCGTCACGTGAGCTCCAATGAGACAAGAACAGCTAACATCTATACCCCTTTCTATACCAATACAATTATGTGGATCGTTAAGACATACAAACGCCCCCAACTTCATGCCTGAATAACAATAAAAACTCTCATCGTATAAATTTATTTTGCATTCCATTTGCTGATTCACTTCTATTTTACAGAACAAAGACTCTTCAGGAAGGTACTTGAAAGTTGCTTTAATATCTGGCTTATTAAACTGGGGTCAGCAAACTACTCTCTACTTTATGAATTACATCATCTGTCAGATTAGCATACTTAAGCGGTTTCTTGTCACCGGACTCAAGAGTTACCTTAAATCCCACACATTCAGGCGGCGATCAGTACCACTTGAAGCCAGGATAGTTTCGTTATGTGGAGACCAGTGGACCTAGCAACACAGATTTGAAAGTGTGAAGTATCATCTGTTCCTATGTTTGTGGGTATTATTCTAATCCTTGAGATTTTTCCATCTTCTGTTCTGTATCCTCTCCTTTCAAGTGCTCTTCAACGGCCCATCTCCTCAGCCCGCTCTCCAGGAATGTGACACCCCAATACAGGGGGAGCTTGGCTAGGAATCCCCCTAACTATCCCAGAAGC
The DNA here is from genome assembly GCF_009762305.2 of Zalophus californianus. NCBI lineage: Eukaryota > Metazoa > Chordata > Mammalia > Carnivora > Otariidae > Zalophus > Zalophus californianus. The sequence continues at coordinate 116,217,405 of NC_045612.1, read as the reverse complement.
TTTTCAACATTTCAATGAAGTGTACCTTAAACCTATGCAATTTGAAACCACATACAAGGCATTTTTTTTCCCCCACTAGAGGACCCACCACACTGGACACCTTATCTAAAGAATCCTTGGATTTCACTTTTTAAACTGATCCTGTTTTGCGAGACATTCTCTACTTCTAAAATCATAATCTCACAGAGCTCCAAGTTACTTCCCACTAGTTAACTTATACAGAAGAGGAACTTAAAAAAAAAAAATACACAGCATGCCTGCTATAAAAGCAAAAAGATTTTAAATTTCCCCCATCAAAAAGTTACTAAAAACCTGACAGAGACACGAGAAAACCACCACGTACCTGGAAAATTTCATCTTTATGAGATTCAAAGGTATGGAGTTTTAACTTTAAATTACGCAGATCCCATAAAGCTACAGTCTGAAGAAAAATAAATGAAAAGGAGTTCATTTGTGCACTTTACGTAAGAATTTTAGACTATCTCACTGTAGCATTAAGAAAACTGGATTCATAAACACCCAATATACAAAAACTGAGAAACCTTATCTGCAGAGCCAGTTGCAAGAATGAACTCGCTGTAGGGGTTGAATGACAGGCAGTTGACCTCGGCAGTGTGCGCATCCACCAGGTGGCTTGGCTTGGAGGTGGTATTGGACCTGGTGTCCCATCTAAAACAGAAAAGCACAAGGCACACAGCACAAGACGAAGCCACCCGCCCCTCCCTAGCTTCTCACACCTGTTTCCATGTCCGCACCACTCCACAACCCCCTTATCTCTGCCATGCTCGCTCCTTCACAGACACCCCAACCACATACAAAGCTGCCAATTTGGATTTCCAACCGAGTGACATATTCTAAACCTATAGAAAATAAATTAGGGCTATCATTTCCAGTTTGTTTATTAGATTCCTGTCTTAATACCAACTATTTCAAGCATACACCAACTACTACATATAGAATAACGTAACAGTTTGATACCTACAACATAGCCTTGTCAAATTTTACTATTTGGCCACATTTGCTTCAGTTACGAGTTTCTTTATGAAATAAAACACATTATAGGTGGCTGAATGCAGCCCTGTGGCCATGACCTGATATAATCATTCTCAGCCCTCATCTTCAAAGTCACCACGACACCGATTTTGACATTTACCACTACCAAGCATGTTTCTTCATATTTACTTATCTGTTTTCTTTTCTCGAGTAAAAAATGGTGTTCATTTATATAGCACAGTAACTTTTATGCAAAAAAGCCATTACACATGTATGGTTTCTTGTATGTCAATTATACTTCACTGAAGTTTTTAAGGCCAACTTAAAAAAAAAAAAAAAACAAACCACAGGCCACCACAATCACTGATGGTCCTTCAGGACACCCATATAGCAAGACCCCACTGAAGCTTCCACCTTACATCATAAGTTTCTGATCATCAGCAACGGATCCAAATAAGGACTCGTGTAGCAGATGCCAGGCCACATCCTCTACAACAGCCGAGTGGCCAGTGAAGATAGCTTTAGCATCCACAATCTTGCCTTCCTTTGGTCCTGCATTTATATCCCACAGACAGACAGTCTAAAGAAGGAAAAAGCAAACAACCTTCATTAAAAAATTATTTAACGACGGGGCGCCTGGGTGGCTCAGTCGGTTAAGCGACTGCCTTTGGCTCAGGTCATGATCCTGGAGTCCCGGGATTGAGTCCCGCATCGGGCTCCCTGCTCAGCGAGGAGCCTGCTTCTCCCTCTGACCCGCCCCCCCCCATTTACTCTCTCTCTCTCTCTCTCTCATTCTCACTCTCTCAAAATAAATAAATCAATCTTTAAAAAAATAAAAAAAATTATTTAACGAGGGGCACCTGGCTGGCTCAGTCGGAAGAGCATGATCTCAGGGTTGTGAGTTTGAGCCCCATGCTGGGTGTAGAGATTACTTACATAAACAAACTTAAAAAAATTAACTATATAAAAGGTAGAAATAAACACAAGAGAGAAGAAACAAGCAAAAGTGAAGCTTCTAAAACAGAAGAGTAGATACGCTTGTAGCATTCATCCTCTGAGACGCAGAGGCCAAGGAAAGGGTACGATAATGGGGACGGGGAAACCAAGCACGACGGCAGGCAAGGGACATTCAGGTTCGAGTTTCTACCGACATACCTTCAGGCAAGTATCCAAAGTTCATCTAGATTACACAACGCAACACTGAGAACCCAACATTCAGTATCTACTGAATACATATTTGTGTCCTCAAAATTCACACAGGGTTGGGAGACTGGAAATTAAAACTAAAACATGCTTCTTAAACAGCAAAAATATTTGGATAAGTCTTTCACTTCACAGTAGAAGCCACTACAAACATTAGGAAGTGGGACAGGTGAATAACCCAGAAACCCCAACTAGGCTATTTTGAGAGATCAAAGCTTAAGGGCCTGAGGACAGATCCCCACAGCACGCTCCTCAAAACATCAGCAGAACCCAAGGAGAGGCCATGGGCCTTCCCCAGGCCTCAAAGATCACAGATCAGCAGGCTCTGGGACCTGAGCCTTCAAATGACAATCATCACAAAGTTAAGAGGAAAGTTTTTATGAAAAAATATTGCAAGCTATCGGGGCGCCTGGGTGGCTCAGTCAGTTGAGCGTCTACCTTCGGCTTGGGTCATGATCCCGGGGTCCTGGGATCAGGTCCTGCATTGGGCTCCCTGCTCGGTTCTCCCTCTGCCTGCCTCTCTGCCTACTTGTGCTCTCTCTCTGTCAAATAAATAAATAAATCTTTAAAAAAATATTGCAAGCTATAAGGCAATGATTATCATCGAAACGATTTAAAATAAAAGGTAATTCCATTAAGGTGTATTTGCTGCAATAATTCCACTGACACTGGTATGGGGTTCATCTCTTTGAAAATCACTTTCTTATCTCAGTTTCTATAACGAAGCTATTTCCCAGTAATAGCTATTTACCCAATAACAAAAAAAAATAGTTTTACGTAATACACACACTTAGTCTTTGTTGATACACAGACACACAATTTACAAGCACTGAAGAGAAAGGAACATGTAGAGCTCTAGTCATCCTCCCCTGCTCATTTCAGAAGGATCCTGGGAAGATGAGCAAGATGCCTGGCACATGCAGTGCCCTTGAAAAACAGTCAGCTATTATTATAACTAGCAACTCCCAGCCTGGTGTCTTCAAAATGCACTAGTAATTAAGTTACTGAGCGTAACTCATCCTCCCTGTTTCAGGGACTCAACCACGCCCACTTTGAGGGAAGTGGAGGAAAGCTTCCTTTCGGAGAACTAAGGAAGACCCTTGCTTCCCAGCCTCTCTTGTGGCTGGAACAAGATGTTGGCTCCATCAGTCTGACCATGATTTTGAACTGTGAACATCAACAGGGAAATCTGTTCTCATGACTGCGAGTGTGTTGGGGGGTGCACAGCAGAGAGTAACATCCACTGGTCTCTTCTGTTTTAGGCCATTTTCTAGCCAGCACAGCAATTCTGTGAGCTACTCTGCCCAATGCCCTTCTGATAAATTCCTTTTCTGTTTGTATCAGCCAGAGTTGGTTTTGGTTGCTTGCAGCTAAAGATTCTTAACTGGGCCAATTATCCACTTTCAATATTTAAAAAAGCATAACAGAAATTGTGACCAGTAGAAATATAAAGAAAGTCTGTGACGGGACAGGCCCTGTTCCAGGCAGGAGGATATACTAAGGAAGAAGGTAAAGAACCTATGGCCAAGTTACAAGATGTTTCAAAAGCTCCAGAAGTCTACTCTCAGCTCTGGGCTGGTGTTATAGGAAACATGTTTTGCTTACAGTATGGGATCCATGAAGGAAGGTATGGAGCTGTACGTGGCAAGAATGCTACAAACATTGATCTATAATAAATTAACAAAATCACTTTGCATTTGTGTAGTACTTTTGTTAAAATACTTGTATTAAGGATGCCAAGATAACTCAATAGGGAAAGGTTAGTCTTCTCAACAAATGGTGCTAGAAAAAACTAGATAACCACATGTGGAGAATGAACTTGAACCCCTACCTCACACCATATACAAAAATTAACTCAAAATGAATAAAGGACCTAAATGTAAGAGCTAAAGTTGTGCAATTCTTAGAAGAAAACATAGATGTAAGAATCTTTGTGATGTTGGATTATGTAATGGTTTCTTAGATATGATCTCAAAAGCACAAGTGACAGAATAGAAACTACATAAACTGGACTCAAAATTCAATTTTTGGGCTTTGGAGGACATCACCAGAAGAATGAAAAGACAACCCACAGAGTGGGAGAAAATCTTTTGAAATCCTATCTGATAAAGGACTTGTATCCAGAATATATAAAGAACTCTTACAACGCAATAAAAAAACAAAATTTAAAAACAGACAAGGGATCTGAATAAATATTTTTCCAAAGAAGGTCTATAAATAGCCAATAAGCACATAAAAAGATACTTAACATCATTAGTCATCACCACCACCAGGAGATAAACCACCCCGCCCCCACCAGGACAGCTATAATAAAAAAGACAGACAACAAGTGCCGGCGAGGAAGTGGAGAAACTGGAAGCCTGGGGTACACATTGCTGGTGGGAATGTGAAGTGGTGCAGCTGCCTTGGAAAAGCTTGGCAGTTTTTCAAAAAGTTAAATACAGAGTTACCATATGACCCAGTATTTCCATTCCTAGGTAATTACCCAAGAGAAATGAAAACCTACATCCACACAAAAACTTATACAAAAATGTTCATATAGCAACATCATTCAAAATAGTCCCAAAGTGTTAAAAAAAAAAAAAAAAAGGAAAAAGCCCCAAGTAGAAACAACCCAAATGTCCATCAACTGACAAAGAATCACTTCTGGCATACCCATATAATGGATTATTCAGTCATAAAAAGGAGTGACATACTGACCTATGCTTCAACATGGTTGAAAAACTTATGCTAAATGAAAAGAAGCCAGACAGAAAAAAAGCACATATGATTCCATTTATCTGAATTATCAAGAAGAGACAAATCTACACAGATAGAAAGTAAATTAGTGGTTGCCAGGAGCTGGGGGAAGTGGGGAGTGACTGCTTAATGGGTATGGAGTTTCTTTTTGTGACATTTGATGAAAATGTTTCAGAAGAACTTTTTTTTTTTAAGATTTTATTTACCTATGAGAGAGAGAGAGAAAGCGCAAGCAGGGGGAACAGCAGGCAGATCCCTGTTGAGCAAGGAGCCTGATGCGGGGCTTGATCCCAGGACCCCAGGATCATGACCTGGGCCGAAGGCAGACGCGCAACAGACCGAGCCACCCAGGCGCCCCGATGAAAATGTTTCAGGACTAGATAGTAGTGATGACTGCACAACTTTGTGACTATACTAAAACCAATGAAATAAAAAACTAAAATGTAATTTCTGTTTATCAGGCCTCACAAACACTTCATAGTTTCCATTACAAAGATACACTTTGAAATAATGGGACACCTTTTGCCCACCTTCCTTCCATTCTAAGGCTGCTTCAAAAGAGCTCTGTGGAATTCTAAGGCTCCAGCAGGGCAGTATGATAACCATTGCTCTAAATCCTGTGAAAATGTTATCACAGTAATCAGGAGTATTATCTTAGGAAACCTTTCTCAACAATACAGCGCTCCTTCAGCGCACAGCTCTCCACGACAGTCTTTAAGTACATGAGATTAGAAAGAATAGGTCTCTCACATGATCATCCGATGCACTTAGGAGATGTCCACTCAAATTTGAATTCCAGGAAAGACCATAGCCTTCCTTTTGGTGGCCTCTTAACCTAAGATCAGGATTACATTCTCCACTTGGGTCTAAAAAAGAAAAGAAATACATTAACTACTAAGTGATTTTCTGTTTATCAGAACTAGTAAAAGCAATCCTTACTCCTCATTGAATGAGCCATAACATTCATTACAATGCTTGAAGAAGCATCACATACAAACGATGACTTAGGACTTGGTCTGACCCAGAGCCACCCTGAAAAGCTGTTCTCTGTGCTTCACTTCAAATACTCAATGCAAACCAAGTCTCAAGATCATAAAGTGACAGTTCCTTTGCAAAACCTAGTACTAGCTCCAACACAAAATACTGCAAACTCCAGCTATACCCTCAAATTTCAGTGGTGGCAACCTGCCCCATCTCCGGATCAATTTTTTTTCAAACCGGTTTGTGAGGAAAGAGTTAACACAGCAGGTCTGGTTGCTCAGTCCTTGCATGTCTCCAGGGTAGCCCGCAACCATGACTGACCCTTAGCCAACCCCTAGGAATGTGACCCTCACAAAATTCTTCATGTCACCGACTGATGAAGTTGTGTATGCCCAGAGCAGTGAGGCGTGCTGTAGCAGCTCATCAAGACTTGCAGGATTGTTTAGCAAGATTCATGATGTATCTGGCTTCACTGTTGGGGTCCTGAGTTGCCCTTACCATGGGTGGTCATAGAACAGAATGTTGCTATGTGATCAGAGCTCTATAAAAACACCAGATCCTGAGATTCAAATAGGCTTCCCTAAGCAGAGACATACATGCCCCTTTGGTCTGCTGCTAGAGAAAAAGCACGTTCTACCTGGCTCTGGTGGGGAAGGACTCAGAAGCCGGTGCCTAACCTCTCTAGACTCTGCCTGCTATCTATCTTTTCCTCCTGCTTTTGCTCTGTACCCTCTGCTGTAATAAACCCTAGCCAGGAGTATAACCTGTTGGGAGGTCCCGTTACATCAACTGAATTTTGAGGGTGCTGACGGGACCCCTGAAACCATTTTTAAACCTTTAAAAATTATAGATTATACTAGTCTGAATGATCTCAAAGCAATTATCTCAAATCAAGAAAAATGTTCAAGCAATGGCCTGATTTCATCACTACATACCTGGTTTAGCAGGGTGCTTTGTATAGTCAAAAACCAGCACATCAGAAGATGGTGTTTTTGTAGCAATGATGTGAGGATTCTGCGGCATGTAACGAGCACGATTTACTTCTCCTTCATGGTTAATTTTAATTTCACATTCGATTTTTCCTGTTACAGAACCAAAGCCACCAAATTCTAATGTGAGAAAAAAGAAACACATACACTTATGATTAAAAACCACAAGTCATTTAGTGTAATCCACCCAACAGATTTTAACCTGACAGAATACAACACAAATTAGAGAACACAAAAATACGGGTTTTTTTTTTTTTTTAAGATTTTATTTATTTGACAGAGAGAGACATAGTGAGAGAGGGAACACAAGCAGGAGGAGAGGGAGAAGCAGGCTTCCCACAGAGCAGGGAGCCCGATGCGGGGCTCAATCCCAGGACCCTGAGATCATGACCTGAGCCGAAGGCAGACGCCTAACAACTGAGCCACCCAGGTGCCCCAATGGGTTCACTTTCCACTTGGAATTAATTTATTCTCAAAGCCCATTTGAATTGGAAAATGTTGATAGCTATTTTATGCAAGTTAATTGTTTCACCTTGGATTTAGAATAAAGAACTGGCCTCTTTCAGTTGTGAAGAGGATGTAATTATTCCCTAAAATCAGAAATCCATGCTAACTAACTCCCCCCCCCAACCCTAAGACATAGACATATTGGTTCCACCGATATCGTGGATACCAAATTCAACTGCCAGTGGAGTGCCAAAGCTAAAACGAGGGGGCTAACCTCTCTATCTGGTGTGTAAGTAAGACTACAGTGTTGAGGGGCGCCTGGGTGGCTCCGTCGTTAAGCGTCTGCCTTCGGCTCAGGTCATGATCCCAGGGTCCTGGGATCGAGCCCCACATCGATCCCTGCTCAGTGGGAAGCCTGCTTGTCCCTCTCCCACTCCTCCTGCTTGTGTTCCCTCTCTTGCTGTGTCTCTGTCAAATAAATAAATAAAATCTTAAAAAAAAACTACAGTGTTGAATAGTTATTAAAAAGGCCTTGGAAAAGCAACAAAGTCACATAAAAAGTGTAAGGAACTTCTGAGAAGCAGCAAGATAATAGCAGAAAGAATACAAGTAGAGAACATCTAAGCAGATAAGGACAAATAAGATCATTTTCTTTTCTTGTGTTCATAGATTAAGAACTCAAATAGTTGCTAAAAAAAAAACACAACTCGAATAGCTGCTGACCCTTAAAAAGTTGGGAGGTTTCATATTGTAACTGTGTTATTTCTTCCTGACCTATATTGCTGCTTCTCTGCATATTCCTTTTTTGTTCCCCCTGTGTCTCAGGTTAGGGAACACTAACTCAAATGCCTAATGGAGCCAGGCAGGTAAAACAAGTAAAACAGACTAGCTGGGTCCTGGAGAAAACCAACTGAAAGCAGCAAACCGTTTCTCAGTTTCAGTCAGCTCTTGCTGTATGGGAATGCTTAATGAACACTGGCTCCTATGGTTTAATATTGGCATTCAGCCATTCTTCTCTGTGGCAAACATAGCTTACACAACCATATACACAATCACCTCTTTCCCTCTTAGCACGGTCCCTTTCCATCCCTCCCATGTCAATTGGAGAAATTGGCCCAGCCTTTCTAAGATTGCCACTCATCCTGAGACTCTGCTTCAAACCTGCCTCGACCTTGCTCTTTCAACCTACCACCCAACCCTCCACCCACCCCTCGTGGACTCCAAGGGCTCTAACGTTTCTAATATAAAGACACTCAAGTTCCCTAATTCCTTTACTTAAAACAACCTGAACAGCTCTCCTCTTTAAAAAAACAAAAAATGGATTTCCAGGTAAGATTTACTTTCAACACAGGGCCTTGTTTTCTCAAATTCAAAAGTTTGAAAATAAAAACCACTATTTTGGGGCGCCCGGGGGGCTCAGTCGTTAAGCGTCTGCCTTTGGCTCAGGTCATGGTCCTGGGATCAAGCCCCACATTGGGCTCCCTGCTCAGCAGGAAGCCTGCTTCTCCCTCTCCCACTCCCCCTGCTTGTGTTCCCTCTTACTGTGTCTCTGTCAAATAAATAAAATCTTCAAAAAATAAAATAAAATAAAAACCACTATTTTAATAATAGTATGCATTAAAAAATACCGTAACTGAAAATAAAAATAGGTGTTAACCGTGAATTATTTCAGTCACTTGTTGGAATGCAATACACTGAACAAGTGACTTCAGTAACTTAATACATCCATAAATTATGCGCAAATTCTTAAGCCAAACGTCCAATAAATACATACTTTAGGATTAAAAGCCACTAAAAATTTCTGATTACAATATTTACAGAAATAATGCATAAGGTCATAGGGAAATGGACTGTGAACTGTGGCAGTGGCAAATGGATAAAATCATTTTGGAAAATAGTTTTATACTATTTTAAGCTGACAATGAATATACCATACGACTCAGCAATTCCACTCCACTAGATAAATTTTCCCACATGTGTACAAGGAGACATGGCAAGGATGTTCACTGAAGCACTGTTTATAAGAGCAAAATACCAAATAGATGCAATCCAACTGCCCCCTGGTAGAAGAATGAATAAAGTAAGGTTTAATCACAATGGAATACTACACGGCAGTTAAAAGGAGATAGATATCTACATGGTATACGCACATACACTAACAGTACCCAAAGAAAAAAGCTGGGGAAAAAACCCTTTATATATATTCACTATTGTATGAGTAATAAAAATACAAGCAGTTAAAAATGGCACACTAATTTCAGGACAATGATAAATTCTTCAAAGGGAGGCAAGTTAGGAAAGCAGTATGGGGTGGCAGGACTTTATAATGTTTTATTTTCAATAAGAAAAAAACTAAATTCCTTAAAATGTTAAGATTAAACCTTTCAGGGCCGTGCAGACAGCACTAACCCAACAGGTCTGGTTGCTTAGCCCTCATAACTCTGTGGGACACTGGGACCATGAATGACCCTTGGCCAAGTCCTAGGAACATGGACCTCAGAGTGTTCTTAACGTCACTGATGGATTGATGATTTTGTGGTGTACACCTGGAGCAATGGACCATGCTGTACCAGTTTGTCAGGGTTGCTTTGCACAAATACCAAGATTGACAACATGCACCTGGTTTCATTACTGGGGTCCTGAGTTTCAGTTGTCTTTTTTTTTTTTTTTTTAAGATTTTATTTATTTATTTGAGAGAGAGAATGAGATAGAGAGAGCATGAGACGGGGGACGGTCAGAGGGAGAAGCAGACTCCCTGCTGAGTAGGGAGCCCGATGCGGGACTCCAGGATCATGACCTGAGCCGAAGGCAGTCGCTTAACCGACTGAGCCACCCAGGCGCCTGAGTTTCAGTTGTCTTAACTGGCTGCCAGCAGGATGTGCCTGTGAACACAACCCCCACAAAAGCCTCAGATCCTGACACTCAGATGGGTTTCCCTAGGCAGAAGAGAGATTCTGCACATGTCCCTGTTGTTTGCTGCCAGAGAGAAAGCACATCATGTGCGGCCCTGGAAGAGACTTGTGCCAGACCTCCCTAGACTCCCTGATGTGTATCTTTTCCTTGTTGCTTTTGTTTTGTATTCTTTACTGTAACAAACTTTAGCCACGAGTATAATTTGCTATGAGTCTTGTGAGTCCTTCTAGCACAATGACCAACCTTGGGTGATGGTGGGAAGACCAAATCAGGGGAATGTATGTTTGGAGAAAAAAGGAAGTCAATAGCTTCCATAAAAAAAGCCATTATTAACTGGCACATACACCTCCTGACTTTTTGCTATGCAAACCCAATGCATATTATTACTTTTTACCAAAATGGGTACTATAATCATACAAACGAGTTACTCAATTTATCTTGGATACCTTTCCATACTAAGGCATACAGATTTGCCTCACTGTGAGTCTGTGTTAAATTTCAGATTTATTGCATTCTTAGGAACTGCTGCATAGTAATTCATACCACAATGTGTTTAACCAATTTCCTATGAACTAACATCTAAGTTGCTAGGTTGATCTTAATTTTTCAATCCTGCAAATAATGCTATTGTGAAATCCTTGTGCACATGTGTGCAAGTAGTTCTATGAGATAAACTCCTAAAAGTTAAACTGCTAGGCTAAAAGATATTATTAGAAAACTGTAATAATATATTAGGAAAGAAGACACACTCCCTTAAACATCAATACTGGAATATATGGTATACTTACCACCCTTCTCACTGTCACAGTGGGAAGCATCAAACTGTGCATCATCGTTCGGAATATGGACTCGAGCAACCACGAGATGATTCTGCTCATCAGATGTGTGAGTCCCCAACACCAGCCAATGAAGGGCATAATCCTTTCCTTCCGGTCTGTTTAGAAAAGAAAGAAAGTCACACTAACCCTACAAGAAATCAGTTGCTAACAAATTCAGTCCATCACCAATCATACTCATAATCACTGACTTCTCACCTAAAAAATATCTTCCATTTTAATAAACTAGACACTTCTAATTTTCCAGTAAGAGGCAACAAGACAGAATGGAAAGTTTAAGCACTGAGCCAGAAAACTGGGTTCAAATCCTGGCTCAAACTAAAATTAACTACATTCAATTCTTTAAATCACAACTTCTTGGGGGCCCCAGTTTCTTCACCTAAAAAACAGGTTATGAGTGCAAAAGGCATGAAAACTCTTTATTAATGTTCATGGTGCTTAAAGTTTATGAAATGGGGATTCTCAATTTTATGGGGGGAGGGGTATCTTTGTTACTTTGCTCTATGGAACTTATTTTGAGGCTAAAGAACCTACTGATGCTTCTTGGCACCCTGGTCAAAAGAGTGATTTTTTTACATCTGTATCTATTAATGATGTTTTCCCATTTGTAATATCTAGAATAGCAATTTGCACCTGTGCTCCATGGTCCCACCTCAGTGAAGATGGCCAAGACATAAGGCTCTGGGCCCCAACACCAGACAAGTTAGGCTATTTATCTGTTTCTAAAGTTCAATTGTATAAAGGATTAATAGATTTTTAAAAAGGCTTGAGGGTTGCTTCTACAAATGTTAATTTACTAATAACTAAAAAAAATACAAGATGAAATTTTACCAAGATTTGGCTTAACGTAAAAAAGAACAATAAATACATACACAACTCCAAGAACAGAATAACGCAGCCAATGGCTAAGCAATAGCAACTTGTTTGAAAAAAGACATGAGTCTTAGTCAATGTATGTTCGGGGGCCAAAAATAGGATATAGCTATCAAAACAGTTAATTCCATCTTAGATGAACTTATATGGGGAGGGGGGAGGCAATGCATGTGAGCGCTCACCCACTTATTTTTATTTTTTTTAAAGATTTTATTTATTTGACAGAGAGAAAGACAGCCAGAGAGAGGGAACACAAGCAGGGGCAGTGGGAGAGGGAGAAGCAGCCTTCCCGCCGAGCAGGGAGCCCGATGCGGGGCTCGATCCCAAGACCCTGGAATCATGACCTGAGCTGAAGGCAGACGCTTAATGACTGAGCCACCCAGGCGCCCCTCACCCACTTATTTTTAAATGAAAAAAAAACTTGGAAAATTAGGCTCTAGGGCGCCTGGGTGGCTCAGTTGGTTAAGCGACTGCCTTCGGCTCAGGTCATGATCCTGGAGTCCCGGGTTCGAGTCCCACATCGGGCTCCCTGCTCAGCAGGGAGCCTGCTTCTCCCTCTGACCCTCTTCCCTCTCGTGCTATCTCTCATTCTCTCTCAAATAAATAAATAAAATCTTTAAAAAAAAAAAAAGAAAATTAGGCTCTAAGCAACGTACTTTAGGAGGACTGAGACAAAACAAAATCTTTGTAGCTCAAAATGAAAGGGAACTTAAACATCTCATTACAACCATTTGAAGAGAAATAGGAATGCTTGAGAGAAGGGAGGCACTGCAGAGCATTATTAAGGCTAACATAAAAAGGAAGGAAGTGACTTTTTAGGGGGTTAAACAGAAAAAAGAGGACCTTTCTAAGGAGCAGGGTCCCAACATAGACAGGAGAATCTAAAAAATTCCTCCACTCTAAAATTCAATTCATATATCCCCTGACACAATAATCATACAAGGATTTTTTTTTTACTGGAAATCCTTTCATCTCCATGATTAAAATACAAACTTATTTTCCTGAACCAATCAATATTACAATGTTTTCCTCCAACGCTAAATGCACCTTCTGCATTAGGCAGAAGCACTAATGTTAAAAGACCTTGTCCATTTTCAGTGCCAGCATCCTTTGATCACTTGGACTTCACTGCTAAGAAATTCACCTAACAATCACAGATTATCACAAGGTTATTCTCAGTAGCACTGTCTTAGTGGCAAAAGACTGATAACAACCTAAATATCCATCAATAAAGAACTGATAACATAAATTATAATATATTCATAAATGGAATTCTATGGAGCCCTTAAAACAAAAGAGCGTATCTAAGCATGCTGATAGGAGAAAATCTCCAGTATAAACTACTAACTGTAAAGTCAAGTGAATAACTTGCTACCATAAAAAAAGAGCGGAAGGGCACCTGGGTGGCTCCGTTGGTTAAGCGTCTGACTCTTGGTTTCCGCTCAGGTCATGATCTCATGGGTCCTGGGATTGAGCCCCCTGTTGGCCCCCGCACTCAGCCAGGAGTCTGCTTAACTGTCTCTCTCACTCTCTCACCCTCTGCCCCTCCCCCTGCTCATGTGCACATGTGCTCTCTCTTAAAAAAGATGGAGGGTAGATAAGTATATATACTTATTTCTGGAAGGATGGGTAAAAAAAAAAAAAGCCAAAAATGACCCTCTGCTCTGGGTAATAAAACCAGGAGAATAGGGGACATGGAAAGGGAACTTGTATTTCACTGCATGCACTTTGTACCACCTGAATTTGAGTGATTGCAAAGATTTTTAAATAGAGTGTTAGTCTCAGTATGTTTAATAACAAATTATTTAATAAAAGATATAGAATAATGAAATTATTTCTTAGAAACACCTAAATAAAAATTTTTACAAGGCAAATCCACTATGTGGACAATTACCTAACTCAGTTTAAGGACAAGAGTTCAGAAAGTGCAAGTAATTATTAGGAAGTATGTTGTATGTAGTATGTAGGTAGAAAGCAGGTCTTGGGGCGCCTAGCCTAGGTGGCTCAGTCGTTAAGCATCTGCCTTCGGCTCAGGTCATGATCCCAGGGTCCTGGGACTGAGCTCTGCACTAGGCTCCCTGCTCAGCGGGAAGCCTGCTTCTCCCTCTCCCACTCCTGCTGCTTGTGTTCCCTCTCTGTCTCTATCTCTGTCAAATAAATAAATATTAAAAAAAAAAAAAAGAAGGCAGGCCTTATGAGGTTGACTAGGATCTAGTTCCTCAAAGACTCAGGGAGTTAAGAGTAGCCAACATTTCCAGTGTTCCATACAGTAACAAAACACAATCACAGTCCCTTCATATTCCAAACAGAATCCTGCAAAAGCACCACAAAGCCATCCTCAACATCCAAGAATGCAGGCTGGCTGGCATTTTCTTGCATTCCCAGAGCAACTGCACATCCCACAACCAGATCCCACTTCTTTGTATGCAAAGAACACCATGGAATACATAATTTAAGGTATTTTCTGTTAAGTTCTTAACTGTTAATATAAAAGCAGTATGGGGGGAGGCTGGCTGGCTCAGTAGGTGGAGCATGTGACTCTTGATCTCAGAGTTGTAAGTCTGAGCCCCACGTGGGGTGTACATATTATTTAAAAACAAAAATCTTTATCTGGGCCAAGAACTTACAGATTTATCGTCTTTAAAATTGTTACACAAAACATATCATAGGTAACATTTTCAAAAGACATGAATAAGCAGTTTTCATTGGAATCCAAATAGAGAAACACAATTATTACACTCTAATAAATTATTTCTGAATACAAAGGGGTGGGAAAATCAGCATCAGTCACCACTTACTGCATACTTACTCCATGCCAGCACTTTAACAGTGCATGATCTTATTTAATTCCCTCAAAAGCAGGCAGTCACAACGGCCAGCACCTCCACTTATCAGCTTGGAGACAGAGACTAACCAACGTGCCCTAATTTAGCTACTAAGAAGCAGGGGGCAGGATTCAAACTCCAGTTTCTAACCTTAGAGTCCCACCCACCCCCGCTGTTTTCTACTGTTAAGGTAGGTCAAAAAGATCCAAAAGAATGTAAATTAAGCTGTTAAAGCTTTTAATTTAATTAACAGCAATGCACAGAGTCAAAAATACATGGTGCTGGGGCGCCTGGGTGGCTCAGTTGTTAAGCGTCTGCCTTCGGCTCAGGTCGTGATCCCGGGGTCCTGGGATCGAGCCCCGCATCGGGCTCCCTGCTCCGCGGGAAGCCTGCTTCTCCCTCTCCCACTCCCCCTGCTTGTGTTCCCTCTCTCGCTGTGTCTCTCTCTGTCAAATAAATAAAATCTTAAAAAAAAAATACATGGTGCTCAAAATGAGAACCTGAATACCCTTAAGTATTTCATGCTCAAAATTGTTATGTCAGTGCTCAGAAGTCTCCATTATTTATTTATTTCTTGGCTACTCTTCCTACATCTGTGTATCTACACTGTGATTTTTGGGAACCCCAATGGAAGCCCCTACCTGTAAGGAAGACAATGTTTGCATATGGAGAATCTGGCCACTGAAGGAGTAACCTTATATAAAATTTACTTGCTCTTATTTTCATTACTTGTCTCAAAATCCCCTTCCTAGTTTTGTTAGTCCTCATTAAATTATATGCTCACAATACCTAAATTTAATAGTTTTAAAGTACATGGCCAAGTTCCTACTAGAAAAAGCACAAGCGCATAAGAAAGGTAGTCTAATACAGGGCTTGCCTCAACTCTGGGATACTCAGTTTGGGCTCAAAATCACCTTCCACCACTTACAGGCTGTGTGATCTTGGGAATTTTACTTAACGTCTCCACCCCCGTTTCCACAACACAAGGATGATAAAAAGTAATCACAGTATAGTTCTGAGTATTAAACCAAACAAGGGGACACAAAACTGTTCAGATGTGCCAGGCCCTATTTTAAGTGTTCAATAACACCAGCAATTATTACCAGGGAAATTTTAGAAATGGCTGAAAAGAACACTCTTATGAAGACCAACAACAGCCTCAAAGTGTATTCCACCCTATTAGCCAATAACATCTTTTCTTTGGTGAACTGTTGCTAAATGGTTTTCCCCTTTGTCAATTAAAATCTATTCATATGGGGTAGCTGATTACATGAATGTGCTCACTTCATAGAAATCCATCAAGCCATATGCTTATGATTTGTGCACTTTTCCATACATACCCTATTTTTCAGTAAAGTTTTAAAGAAATCCATTAGTCTGGGCCCCCCCAAAATGCCACTCTTTATTTAAGCCCAAGAAATATCAAATATGTCAGGTGCTTCCCACGAATATCATTAATCACACTTTATCCCCACACTTACGTATCAGAAACCATCCCATAAATCACGTTTTGAAAATATAAATCACCTGCCACTCCATCCAAAGGCTAAACTGATTACACGCTCATGTTCTGTGTGTGAAATGCCAAAACTAGGAAATTAAGGACAATAGTTAAATCTATGCAAAGTAAAAGTTGCCAGAAACCCTTACTTAGTCACTTCAGGAAGCCACTGAACGGTAAGACTCGGCCACTGAAGAGCATGGGTCATAACCAGGTCATAGAGAAACGGTGTATTCTTCTTCCAGATTTTATATTCTTCATTGATGACACGCTCCTCCACAGTATCTTCAAACACTGAAATTTGGAGAAAGCCCATACAATTAAGTGGCTGAGAGAAATCGAAGTCAGAATCTGTACACAGATACTGGAGGTCACCTCGAGATGGCCACACCTAATCCACTCAGCTTTACCTCTAATTTGGACACGAACTAACTGCTCTTCCAGAATGTGGAGAAACTATTTATTAACACCAGGAAGCTTATTTTTTGCACTTAGAAATCAATACCGCTTGCGTATACAGAATTGGGTAATTACACAGACAACGATTTTGTTTCGCCAGTTACAGCTGTTCGCACCTGTTCTAAGATGACGACCCATATGCACAGGGGCTCCAAGACCCACCCGGAGAGACGAATCCACGTGTAGCAGAAACCCCTCGGCCCGCTCCCTCCATCCCCCACCAGGAGCGGCCTCCGCTCCCACGAAGCCCGCGTCAGCAGCCATAGGCCGGCGTGTTCCAGAATCCCCCGGACAAGGGCCGCGACCCCGAAGCGGTCGACGCGCGCGCGTGGAAGGAGCAGCCGTGTCCGCTTTCCGGTGGCGGAGGCCGCCTCCGCCCGAGAGCCAAGGGCGCCGAAGGGAGCGCCGCCGCCGGGGGGGGGGGGAGGGGGATTGGGGGGGCGGAGGGGGAAGGGGGCCCAACCCGCGGCCCCACGCCCGGCTCCGGAAGTGCTCGGAGCCCTCCGCGCCGCGATCGCGTACCGAGTAGGCCCCTCGAGGCGCGCGCCTAGCCTCGCGCCCGGCCCCGCCCCCTGCTCCTCACGCCAATTCGCGCCTTTCGCCGGCGCGTGCCGCGGCCTCGCGCGCCCGCCGCCCCCCGCGGTCCCGGCGCGCGCCGCCCCGCAGGGCCTCTTACTCTCTTTACTCGCCATCTTGCGTCGGGTCGTTCGCCCCTCGCCGCCGCTTCGGACTCCCCTAGCTAGCCAACAGCAGCCCAACCGCAGGCGTTCCTGCCTCGCCCAGGCGCGTCACACTCTTCTAGGTCTCGAAGCGTGAGCTCCGTCTTACAGCCTGGGTGCTTCCCAAACGCTGCGTCCTTCTCTCCTGCCTCCTCCCCGCTCGCGGGTACCGAGGTCTGAGGCGCTCTTCTCTCTCTCTCCAAACTTGGAACGAGACTTTTCAACCCGCGCCTCCCAGCCCGCCCAGGCAGCTGAGCGCAGGCGCATCCGCCCTGGGAAAAGTGAGAGGCGGCGGAGAGGCGGGCCTGGGAGCCAACGGCTCGGTCGTTTCAACCAATGAGGCGCGGCAGGCAGGTTTCACGCGGCATTTGGAGGCGGGCTTCTGGGGGTGGGCGGGGCGTTCCGCGGCAGGAAGTTGGCAAGGCGCAGGCGCGAGGACTCGCCCAGCGCTCCCAGGGCCGGGCGCGGGGGCGGGTTGGGGGGCGCGCGGGGGTGGGGCGGATGGGGGCGCGGCGTGCGGGCTGCGCGGGGGCCGCGAGCCCCGGGGCCGCGGGGCGTGGCTGCTTGCAGCGGCCGTGGCGGTGGGGTGGGGGGGGCAGGGAGACTGTCGCCGCTTAGCCAAGCAAAATCTCAGAGCGAGGGAGGAAAATGGTTTCTAGTCTCGAGAGATTACTGTGCCCTCAAAATCTCCCCGATAATCACGGGCATGCAATTCTGTGCACCCTGAAAGGTTTCCCCCCGGCCGACTGGCTTTTCCTGGGGCCCGGTCGAGCTGAGGTGGGGTTCGTTGGAGGCGAAGGGAACCTCTTAGAGGCCGCGGGCGTTTTTGACTGCTGAAGCCGCTGGGCCTCCCCGTTAGGCTAAACCTGCGGCCTGTACTGGCACAGGCCGCCGACAGCTCAAAACTGACTTGAATAACATTTTCGTTTGTTCGCACATTTGGGTCCTTAAAATGATTTGCGGCCTCTCGAACTGCAGAGAATTGTGTCCCTACCCCGGCGTTCTTGTCTCCGTCCCAGTCCTGGACCCTGCTGAGTCATTCTTGTCACCTGCAGGGGTCCCAGAGCGACCCCACTCCACGATGGTGAAGCTGGGGAGAGCTGCCCTAAGCTGACCCGGGATGGCTTGCTTGAGGCCTGCTCTACCTTAGAACTTGGTAGCCCCTGAGGAGTGCGTGGGAGTGAGGGGAAAGTGGGCTGCAAGGCCAGAAGGGCCAGAGGGTACCGGGCTGGGGGAGGTGGCCAAGATGCCTACGTGCAAAGGGAACCTCAGTGTACATCCAGACTCGGAGAGAGGCTCCCCCTGCAAAAGCACCCCAGAACATTTGCTGCCTTGATATTTTCCAAGTGCTTTCACGAGAGTGACCCTGGTGATCCTCAGACGAAATTGTTCAGTTGCCGCTGTGATGCTCACTTTTCTGATCAGGAAACAAACTCAGACGTTACTCTAGTCGGTGGCAGAACCAGTAATATTACCTTATATAGAAATTTACTGTCTGGTGTCTCTGCTTTCCAATAGGTTACAATTCATTATTATAACACTCTGCCTTCATGTCAGGCCCAGGAATCTTGTTAGGGACTTAAAGCTGGGGTGGGGCGGGGCAGACGGGCAATGCGGCTGGAGAGGGCCTAGGGTTGGAAGGTGTTTAAATAGCACAGCTCTCATATTCTAGAACACTGCTTGGCAAATGTTTTTCTGAAAGGGGCCAGAGAGTAAATATTTTAGGCGTTGGGAGCAACTACTCAGCCCTGCCACCTTACAGTGAGAAAGCAGCCGCAGACAATATGGATGAACCTGGCTGTCTTCCAATAAAACTTTATAGACACTGAAATTTCATATAAATAATTTTCACTGAATTTTCATATAAATTTCACCTGCCACAAAATATTCTAATTTGTTTTTTAACTACTTTAAAATGGAAAAATCATTCTTAGCTCGTGGGTCATACAAAAACAGGTGGTGGGTTATATTTGGCCAGAGGACTCTAGTTTGCCCACCTTGTTCTAGAATAATTGTCTTTTTAAAAATATTTTTATTGTTACGTCTAGAATAATTGTCTTAACAGCTTTACTTCGGTGGGAATGTCCTCATGTGCACAGCAAGAGAAGGCTTGGCAGACAATTTCCAGTCTCCCTTTAATCTATTTTACTTAATATTTGTTGGGTAGGCATGATTTCCAAACCTATTACATGTGTAAAGAGTTGAAAGAAGGGGGCGCCTGGGTCGCTCAGTCGTTGGGCGTCCGCCTTCTGCTCAGGTCATGATCCCAGGGTCCTGGGATCCAGCCCTGCATCAGGCTCCCTGCTCGGCAGGAAGCCTGCTTCTCCCCCTACCTCTCCCCCTGCTTGCGTTCCCTCTCTCGCTGTGTCTCTCTCTGTCAAATAAATAAAATCTTAAAAAAAAAAGTTGAAAGAAATCTTCACAGACATTATGGCTTTAAAATCTTTATACTGTCCACCTCACTGAGGGTCAGAGGCAGAAGTATGAAGCAGATATTTTGGGAGTTTCTGAAAATATTCAGGCACTATTATATACTTAATCCAAAAGTATCATGTACAACATATTTTATTAGCTTTGGATTTTTTTTGTTAGGTAGAATCTGTCAGTCGTTTTCTCTAGTTTTTTTGGTCTTTTTTTTTTCCCCCGGTCAGGTACTTTTTTGCCTCAAAAAGTAATACGTTTTCCTTCAGGTTGCGAAACTGTTCGATTTTGCTTTTGTTTTTCACCCCAACTTTTTAGCTCTCCTCCTAATCTTTTCTCCCACTTTCTCTGTTTTTGTCTCTCTTGCACTCAGCTAAGTCTGCTAAATGAGTAAGGCACCAACAGGTGCATGCATAAAGTATGGGCTCTCTTACCCCAGAGAAGCCCTATTTAGGTACCTTTCTCTAAGACTGCTTACATCAAAGTTGCTATATTGTTAGCCACCATTTTCTCCATGCCTACTGTGTTTTACTTGTATTATAAACCAAAACGGGTTACACCAAACCGTGCTGACCTTTAATATGTATGACGCAGTCTGGTATTTTATTTCATTTAAAAAATATGCAGATTACCCTGTACATTGCACTTTTGTGATCACACTTAGTCACAACTTGAAATTTGAAAAACACAGACACTAGGATATTTTTGAAGCCTCTAGACAGTCCCTGACCATCTTTTATA
Organism: Zalophus californianus; assembly: GCF_009762305.2. Lineage (NCBI taxonomy): Eukaryota > Metazoa > Chordata > Mammalia > Carnivora > Otariidae > Zalophus > Zalophus californianus. The sequence continues at coordinate 116,196,765 of NC_045612.1, read as the reverse complement.
AAATAGCAACACACCAGGGCACCTACGTGGCTCAATCAGTTAAGTGTCTGACTTCAGCTCCAGTCATGATCTCTGGGTCCTGGGATCCAGCGCTCCCCGCCCCGCTCAGTGGGGTCTGCTTATCCACTCTGTCCTCCCCACCCCCTGCTGCTCATGCTTACTGTTGCAATCTCTCTCTCTCTCAAATGAATAAATAAAATCTGTAAAAAAAAAAAAAAAAAAAACAGAAACAGCAACAGGGGCGCCTGGGTGGCTCAGTCGTTAAGCGTCTGCCTTCGGCTCAGGTCATGATCCCAGGGTCCTGGAATGGAACCTCGAACCCCGCATCGGGCTCCCTGCTCGGCTGGAAGCCTGCTTCTCCCTCTCCCACTCCTCCTGCTTGTGTTCCCTCTCTCACTGTGTCTCTCTCTGTCAAATAAATAAATAAAATCTTTAAAAAAAAAATAGCACATCCCCATCCTCCCCTCGCACAGGTAATTGCATCGTATCCCCTTTACTCTTTTTTTCTCATAGTGCTTTTCACCACCTGACAAATGTTTGTTCATAGGTTATTCTCCCTACACTAAAATGTAAGTTGCAGGATCTTTGTTTTGTTATATCCCCAGTACCTGGACCGGTGCTTACCACATGAGGAAGCTCAAGCAGAGAATGGTGGTTTCTTGCCAAGGTCACATAGCTAGTGAGTGTTGGACTTGGAATCTGAATTCGACCAGTCTTATATTAACACAGCAAAACTGATCCTATGTGATAGAATGAACTGTTTACCAAAAGAAATGAGAGAGGGAAATAATACCCAGACATTCTGTGTTCGTAAGCAACTCTCACTAGTTTTTGGTGAAAATCTTTGCCATTCAAAAAAATTTTGGAGTACCTACTGTTTGCCATGCATTGTTCTGGGAACTGAAGATACCTGGAATGAACAAGACATATAGAGCTCCTACTCTATACATTCCGTTATTGTTTGTACATACATTCCTTTATTGTTTTTTATTACAAAAGCAAAGCTCCTTACAGAAAAATATGAAAATTACACAAGCAAAAAGGAGCATAAAGAATACCAATTTTGTTTCTGACCAAATTATTTTCATCCAAATTGTTAGGAGCAGAAGGTACAGAAAACATTAATAACTATTGTCTTTTGGTTACTGGTATTATGAATGATGGTTATTTTATTATTCATACATTGCTTTATTTAAAAAAATTCTCCAATGGACAAACATTACTCTTATAAGCAGGGAAAAAAACCCCCACACATTTTTGAAAAAAATATGAAGAATGGTAGAAGAGTAATGCACACAAATGAATTGTCTTAATGTGATAGAATTCTAAGTCATTTCTCTTAAAATATTGTTTAATACACTTGTGTTAAAGGGAGTTGAAGGAAATTATTGTGAAATAGAAAACACTGTACTTGTTTGAACTTGTACTTTGTTTTCATTTACTATTGTGATATTTTATTAGGTAAAGTGAAGTCATTGTTTTATACTTATATATGTGTTAATATTTAACTTTTGTGGGTGTCCCTCTGGATTTCTGAAAGGCCAACTTACCCCGTTGTGCTGGCTGTTAATGTTAAGCAACATGATCTCTGCATTGGTGACAGTGAATAAAGGAAATGACCCAGACCAGAATCCCTGGGGCTTAGACTTAGAATCACTGGGGCGGAGTAAATAAATATTTGTCAAATGAAAAATATTGAATAGGAAACTCCTCCTGGTCTGTCCCAATCCATAAGTAGTGATAACAAGGCTTCAAATGTGGAACCTTCTTTTAGAAAAATTGCTCTGAGCATTCCACCCCAAGATCATTGTTCTTTTATTCAAAGTTTTAAGTACACAGTGCATTGTAATTTACAACAGAAGACTGCTTCTGAAGTTCAATATAGTGAAAATTTGTTGTAATTGCTAGCTATCATCCATTCTTCCTTCTCCAGGAAACAGCATGCTAAATTTCTTTTGGTTGAGTTCCTCTTCCTTCTCCAAACTTCTTACAGGTCCATCAAGATACCTCACCCTCGGGCGCCTGGGTGGCTCAGTTGGTTGAGCGACTGCCTTTGGCTCAGGTCATGAACCTGGAGTCCCGGGATCTCCCGCATCGGGCTCCCTGCTCAGCGGGGAGTCTGCTTCTCCCTCTGACCCTCCCCCCCTCTCATGCTCTCTCTGTCTCATTCTCTCTCTCAAATAAATAAAATCTTAAAAAAGATACCTCACCCTTGGGGTGCCTGGCTGGCTCAGTCAGTGGAGTGTGCAACTCTTGATCTCGGGGTTGTAGGTTCGAGCCCCACACTGTGTGTAGAGAGTACTTAAAAAATCTTTAAATGAGGGGCGCCTGGGTGGTTCAGTCATTGAGCATCTGCCTTTGGCTCAAGTCATGATCCCAGGGTCCTGGGATCGAGCCCCGCATTGGGCTCCCTGCTCAGCTGAGAGCCTACTTCTCCCTCTCCCACTCCCCCTGCTTGTGTTCCCCCTCTCTCTCTCTCTGTCAAATAAATACATAAAATCTTTAAAAAAATCTTTAAATGAACAAACAAACAAAAGATACCCCACCGGGGCGCCTGGGCAGCTCAGTCGTTAAGTGTCTGCCTTCGGCTCAGGTCATGATCCCGGGGTCTTGGGATCGAGCCCTGCATCGGGCTCCCTGCTCAGCGGGGAGCCTGCTTCTCCCTCTCCCACTCCTCCTGCTTGTGTTCCCTCTCTCACTGTGTCTCCCTCTGTCAAAGAAATAAATAAAATCTTAAAAAAAAAAGATACCTCACCTTGGACTAGCCAAAGGGCAGGCAGTTAACCCCAGTGGGGCCAGTCAGCCACACCCTTCCTGGAAAGTGGATTCCGTAGATTCATGCTGCTAAAGTATCCCAAGTTGCCTTCCATTGGTTCCCACTTTCTAAATCTCTGGAATGGCTCTGGTTCCCACCCTTTACAAATTGGTTCCTTTGATTCTGTGAGTTGATCATATCTTTCCATAGATTCCCTTCCTGAGTCCATTTGTTGCATACAACAGAATCTCTGACAGTCACCTAACCCTATCCCCTTCCAGCTCCAAGTCCTGAATTCAACCACAGATTCTTCTGAATAAGGAACACAACCCTTATAGTTGGAAAGAAAATAAAGAAGATGCTAAAATATTGTGTGCGGGGGAGTTGGCAACATTTTGTTTGCAACTGTATAAAAGCTACAGGAAAACAAAGCCATGCTAAGTATTTCCAATAGAGCGGATTCAATACAGAGAATTGGGTACATCGATGTTAGATGAAAGAGGGGACGACAAGGTAACCCAGATATTTGTCATTGCTTCCTGTGCCCCTAGGGCTGATCTTAGTAACTGCAAGAAGTTACCATTGCTGGGCTGGGAGAACAAAAGGGAAGATGTGGGGTTACCAGAACCTGGGAGTGTGAAGGAGAGGTCTCAAGCTGGCTGGCTCTTGGACCTCTGGTGGAGGCCCTCCACACAGCCCCTGCTCACGGGGCTGTGAGCAGAAAGACTGAGCACGAGGTCAGACCGCCAAGGAAGATGTGGCCAGTGAGTGTTGGTGCCTCTGTGGGGATCTGGTGTTGTGTGCTGGGAAGATTGAAAGAAGCTGGAGACCGGAACTATGGGGGGAAGCTGTTGATAGAAGCTGGCAACCAGAGGTCCCTTCTTCCTTTCAATCTGCCATCAGAACCTTCCATTGACAGAACCTAATAGGGAGGCCATGGGCATGGGAGTTTGGGAAAAGGAGTTTGCAGAATCCCAGCCCTGGCACCACAGAGCATAGTAAAAAAGGGTTAGTTTGGGGCTAAGAGATGGTGGCAGGTAAATAACCATGACAAAAGCATGCTTTTAAAAGGATAAGTAATGGTTTTTGAAAATAGAATTCCCGGGTGCATGGGTGGCTCAGTTGGTTAAGTGACTGCTTTTGGCTCAGGTCATGATCCTGGAGTCCCGGGATCAAGTCCCGCATCGGGCTCCCTGCTCAGCAGGGAGTCTGCTTCTCCCTCTGACCCTCTTCCCTCTCATGCTCTCTATCTCTCATTCTCTCTCTGTCAAATAAATAAATAAAATCTTAAAAAAAATAGAATTCCCAAGCAAATTGGAAATTTTCAGTATATCTGTGGCTAAATGTAAATTGCATCATTATTTTACTTTATGCCAAAAGACCTAAGGGCCCAAATTTCAAACCTGTAACATGTTTTCCGGCCCGTAGTGATGGCATATGGATGTATCAGTTGAAAAATTTGTCTCCTAATCCATATTTATGAGGTGCAGGAGGCATGGCAAGATTGTTCCCTTTGATTATTACAAAGAGGAAACCAGCTTTGATGTAAAGCTATCTTAGTCATCAAAAGGTCTGTAATTGTAAGGTCATTTACAAATTCCTATTGAGAATTGCTTTTCAAAATATGCTAGGAGAAAGCCAGTGAAATTCATTATACAATTGAGAAAATACTTTATAGTCTCACTTAAGGGAAATTACTACACATGCTTCAAAAGTATAGACTGATTAAGCCAATAGATTTTATTTGAAAGTTTGCAAAATTACTAGTCTTCTAAGATTAATAGAAGGGGAAAATACTATACTAGTAGCAAAACAAAATGTTAGATGAAAAATGCATCTATGAATGTTCCTGGAAGCTTTATTTGTAATAACCAAAAACTGAAATTGGCCTAGTTGTCCCTCAGTGGGTGAATAGTTAAATTATGGTACATCCATACCATAGAATTCTACTCAGCAATAAAAGGAAAGAAACTATTGATATACAAAGCTTGGATGAATCTCTAGGGAATTATGTTGCGTGAAAAAAAAAACCCAAAAGATTACATACTTTATGATTCCAATCATATAGCATTTTTGAAGTGACAAAATTTTAGAAACTGAGGAGAGATTACTAGTTGCCAAGGGTTAGGCATTGGGGATGGAGGTTCAAGAATGTGAGTGTGGTTATAAAAGGACAAACTGAGGAATCCCTATGCTTGTGGTATTGGAACTTTCTGGTATCTTTTTTTTTTTTTTTTTTTTTTAAGATTTAGACAGCGAGAGAGGGAACACAAGCAGGGGGAGTGGGAGAGAAAGAAGCAGGCTTCCCGCCGAGCAGGCAGCCCTATGTGGGGCTCCATCCCAGGACCCTGGGATCATGACCTGAGCTGAAGGCAGACGCTTAACGACTGAGCCACCCAGGTGACCCGGAACTTTCTGGTATCCTGACAGTGGTGGTGGATGTACAAACCTACACAGGTCATAAAATTGCATAGTACTTAATACACAAACATACACAAATGAGTACAAGTAAAACTGGGGGAAATCTGAATAAGATTAGTGCATTATAACAATGCCAGTACCCTGGGGCGCCTGGGTGGCTCGGTAGTTAAGCGTCTGCCTTCAGCTCAGGTCATGGTCCCAGGGTCCTGGGATCGAGTCCCGCTTCGGGCTCCCTGCTTGGCGGGAAGCCTGCTTCTCCCTCTCCCACTCCCCGTGCTTGTGTTCCTGCTCTCGCTGTCTCTCTCTCTGTCAAATAAATAAATAAAATCTTAAAAAAAAATTAAAATTAGAAGTGGTGTGCAGTAACAATAAAAAAAAAACCTTTGCAATACTTTCAGTCTAGGTCCATTTATTAACTGAAGTAAACACAATAGTTCCTACATGGGTGATTTTTTTAAAAAGTTTTTTTTTTTTCTAGTCAATGAAAGGGATATTGAGGCCCCAGGGCCTTGGGGCTCGGGCAGGAGGCCGCCCTGTGGGCAAAGGAAGAGCCGGCGGGGGGGTCTTATTTGACCTTCTTTTTGGGGCGCAGGTTGTTGGGGTTGTTGGTGTGGTCGCACTTCTTGCAGCAGTTGATAGCGCGGGGGTGCAGGCGACCATAACACTTACGGCAGATCATCTTGTCACATTTGTATTTCTGGGCCAGCGGGCGGAGGGAAGGCTCAATGATGCCACCCCGGAGGTGAAGCACCAAGTGCAGGGTGGACTCTTTCTGGCTATTATAGTCTGACAAGAGTATGGCCGTCTTCCAGCTGTTTGCCCGCAAAAACTAGACGCTGCCCGTCAGGCGGGATGCCCTTCTGGTCTTGGATTTTGGCTTTGACGTTTTCAATGTCACTGGGCTCGACCTCAAGGATGATGGTCTTGCTAGTCAGGGTTTTCACAAAGAGCTGCATCTCTGCGTCTGGCGCAAATCCGCAAGGCCGCCGCCACCAAACTGCTCGGCTACCTCGTTGAAGAGAAGGAGCTAAAAAAGATTTTATTTATTTATTTGAGAGAGAGAGAGAGTGCGTGAGTTGGGGGGAGGGGTAGAGGGACAGGGAGAAGCAGACTCCCCGCTGAGCGGGGAGCCATGCGGGGCTTGATCCCAGGACCCTGGGATCATGACCTGAGCCAAAGGCAGATGCTTAACCGACTGAGCCACCCAGGCACCACCATGTGTGATTTTTTTTTAAAAGATTTCTTTATTTATTTTAGAGAGAGAGGGTGTGGTGGGGAGGAGCAAAGGGAGAGAAAGACTTAAAGCAGACTCTGCTCTGAGCATGGAGCCTGATGTGGGGTTTGCTACAGGGCTCGAACTCAGGACACTGAGATCGCGACCTGAGCTGAAACCAAGAGTCAGATGCTTAGTCCACTGCGCCACCCAGGTGCCCCCCACCAGCATGTGTGCTTTCTTTCTTTTTTTTAAAAAGATTTTGTTTATTTATTTGACAGAGAGAGAGAAAGCAGGAGCAGGGGGAGGGGCAGAGAGAGAAGCAGGCTTCCCGCGGAGCAGGGAGCCTGATGCAGGCTCGATCCCAGGACCCCGAGATCATGACCTGAGCTGAAGGCAGATACTTAATGACTGAGCCACCCAGGCGCCCCCCCTTTTTTAACTTTTCAATTATGGACAATTTCAAACAAATACGAAAGAAAAGAGAGTAGTGAAATGAACCCCCATGTACACACCACTGGGCTTTGATAATTATCAGCTCATGGTCAAGTGTGTTTCATCTATGCCCCCCGTCCACTCCTGCCATCCGTCATTATTTTGATGCATATTTCACATCTCATGTCATCTGTAAATATTTCTATATGCATCTTTTATGTGAGTTCCCTTTTTAAAACATTTATTATTTTAATTTTTTTTTACTGAGGATGTTGATTTTGGGGGTCTTAGAGTGTTTAAAAGTAATTTCTGTGCTCAACGTGGGGCTCAAACTCACAACCAGGAGATCAAGAGTCACATGCTTTACTGACTGAGCCAGCCAGGCAGCCAGGCACCCCAAGTTCCTTTTTTAAAAAATTCAAAAATAACAGCAATACATTTGCGTGTACAAAAAAAATGTATCAGTTCTTTGATATCAATACCCAGACAACGTTTATATTTACTGCCTTGTCTCTCTCTCTTTTTTTAAAGATTTTATTTATTTATTTGACAGAGAGAGGCATAGCGAGAGAGGGAACACAAGCAGGGGGAGTGGGAGAGGGAGAGGCAGTCTTCCCCGTGGAGCAGGGAGCCCGAGGCTGGGGGACCAGGGACCCTGGGATGATGACCTGAGCCGAAGGCAGACGCTTAACGACTGAGCCACCCAGGCACCCTGGCTTGTCTCTTAATAAAGGTTATGCTTTAGCTTTACTGAGGTATAGTTTATGTACGATAAACAGCACCTATTTATTTTTTTAAAGATTTTATTTCTTTATTTGAGTGAGAGAATGAGCGAGAGAGAGAGCACAAGTGGAGGGGATGGGCAGAGGGAGAGGGAGAAGCAGAGTCCCAGTTGAGCAGGGAGCCTGATGCAGGGCTCGGGTCCCAGGACTCCAGGATCATGACCTGAGCTGAAGGTGGACACTTAACAGACTGAGCCACCCATGCACCCCAACAGCCCCTATTTAAAGTATGCAATTCAGGGGTGCCTGGGTGGCTCAGTTGGTTGGGCGACTGCCTTCGGCTTGGGTCATGATCCTGGAGTCCCGGGATCAAGTCCTGCATCAGGCTTCCTGCTCAGCAGGGAGTCTGCTTCTCCCTCTGACCCTCCCCCTCTCATGCTCTCTCTCTCTCTCTCTCTCTCTCTCTCTCTGATTTGCTCTCTCAAATAAAAAAAAATTAAAGTATGCAATTCAATAAGTTTTGACAGATGTAAGCACCTATGGAAACAACACTACAATAAAAAAAAAAAAAAAACAGAACCTTTCAATCATGCCCAAAAGTTTCCTTGTGCCCCTTCCTCCATCTATGGCCACAAAGCAACCACTGATCTGCTTTCTGTCACTAAAATGAGTTTACAGAGAATGTAGTTTTGAAAACAGCAACAACATAAATGGTACATGATTTTATAAAAATTAGAAGGGAATGTGGAGAATAAAGAAAAATATATGCATATTCTTCTTTATATATTTTGGTGGTGAGCCCCCGAGGCAGAAAGCAAGTTAAACTTAGAATACTATCATAATAACAGCTGACATTTCTTGAGCAGTCTATGTCAGATATTTTATATATATTATCTAATTTGTCTCATGATAACCCTATGTTATTATCAATCCTATTATTATCAAACTCATACATTTGGGGAGACTGAGGCACAGAGAGGTAACTTGCCCATGGTCTCACAGCTTGTAACTGAAGGAGCTTAGATTAAAAAACTAAGTCTTTGGGGCACCTGGGTGGCTCAGTCGTTGGGTGTCTGCTGTCGGCTCAGGTCATGATCCCAGGGTCCTGGGATGGAGCCCCACGTCGGGCTCCCTGCTCAGCAGGAAGTCTGCTTCTCCCTCTCCCACTCCCCCTGCTTGTGTTCCTGCTCTCACTGTCTCTCTCTGTGTCAAATAAACAAATAAAATATTTAAAAAAAACCACTAAATCTTTGACTCCAGAGCAAAGCGCTTAAATACAGCTATGGTCAGTTTATCAGCAAAAAGAACTGACATGAGAAGAACACCTGGATGTGTTGCTGAAAAGTCTTACCCTTTTCTTGGACAAAGGAGTAAGGGCAATTCAATGCATAAAGGATAGTCTGTTCAACAAATAGTTCTGGAACAACTGGACATCCACATGCAAAAAATGAAATCTAGACACGGACCTTACATCTTTTACAAAAATTACCTCAGAATAGATCATAGACCTAACTGTGAAACTATAAAACTCCTAGAAGAATTAAAAAATGGGCAGAGGACCCAAGTAGACATTTTCCAAAAGAAGACATCCAGATGGCCATCAGTTGCAAGATGCTCAACATCACTCATCATTGGAGAAATGCAAATCAATACCACAATGAGCTATCACTTCACACCTGTTAGGATTCCTATTATCAGAAAGACAAGAGATAAACGCTGGTGAGGATGTGGAGGAAAGGGAACCCTTCTGCACTGTTGGTGCAAATACAAACTGCTACAGCCACTATGGAAAACAGTATGGAGGTTCCTCAAAAAACTGATAGAAGTAACATATATGTATGATCCGACAATCCCACTTCTGGGTGTATATCCAAAGGAAACCAAAGTGTTACCTTGAAGAGCTATTTGCACTTCCATGTTCATTGTAGCATAATTCATAATAGCCAAAGTATGGAAACAATCTAAGAGTCAGTCGACAGGTGAATGGATAAAGAAGCTGTGGTATGTATGTACAATGGAATATTATTCGGCCTTAGAAAAGGAAATCCCATCATTTAGAACAACATGGATGAACCTGGAGGTCATTATGCTAGAGAAAGACAAACACCTCATGGCATCTCTTCTATGTAGAATCTAAAAAAAAAGAAATAACAAAAAAAGTTGACCTCATAGAAACAGAGAGTAGAAAAGTAATTGCCATGAGCTGGGGGTGGGAGAAATAGAGAGAAGTTGGTCAAATTGTACAAACTTTCAAAAATGAGATGAATAAGGTCTGAGGATCTAATGTACAACATGGTCACTATAGTTAGTAACACTATATTGTTTAATTGAAATTTGCTAAGGGAGTAGAACTTAAATGTTCTCACCAAAAAAATTAAAAAGGCAAATATGTGATGGATATATTAACTTGGCGAGGGGAACCCTTTCACAATGTATATGTATATCAAATCATCACATTGTACACTTTATTTTTTTAAATATTTATTTCTTTTAGAGACAGCGCAGTCATGCATGAGAGCAGAGAGAGGGTCAGCAGGAGAGGGAGAGAGAGAATCCCAAAACGACTCGGCTGAGTGCAGAGCCTGGTGGGAGACTCAGTCTCACAACCCTGAGATCATGACCTGAGCCGAAATCAAGAGTCGGATGGTTCACCAACTGAGCCACCCAGGTGCCACCGTACACTTTAAATATCTTAAAATTTTATCAATTATGCCTCAATAAAGTTTTGGGGAAAATGCTGAAAAAAAAATCCTCCTAGAAGATAACATAGGAGAAAAATCTAGGTGACTTTGGATTTGGTGATGACTTCTGTGATATGATACCCAAAGCATGATCCATGAAAGGTAAAAAACCTGATAATTTGGACTTCATTAAAATTAAAAATGCTCTGCTCTGTTAAGAGAATGAAAAAACAAGCCACAAACTTGGAGAAAATATTTGCAAAATATATATCAAATAAAAGACTAGTATCCAAAATATATAAAGACCTCTTAAAACTCAAGAATAAGAAAACAGGGGCGCCTGGGTGGCTCAGTCATTAAGGCGTCTGCCTTCGACTCAGGTCATGGTCCCAGGGTCCTGGGATCGAGCCCTGCATCGGGCTCCCTGCTCGGCAGGAAGCCTGCTTCTCCCTCTCCCACTCCCCCTGCTTGTGTTCCCTCTCTTGCTGTGTCTCTTTCTGTCAAATAAGTAAAATCTTTAAAAAAAAAATAAGAAAACAACCCAATTTAAAAATGGGCAAACAATCTGAATAGACATCTCACCAAAAAATTATACTGATGGCAAGTAAGCACATGAAAGTTGCTCCGTATCAAATGTCATTACAGAATTGCAAATTAAAACAATGGGATACTACTACACACCTATTAGAATGGCTAAAAACTATGGAGACAGCTAAAAGGATGCCAGGGGCTCAGAAGGAGGGAGGAAGGGATGAACAGATGGAACACATGGAATTTTTAGGGCAGCAAAACTATTTAAAAATTTTTTTAAAGGTTTATTCATTTATTATTTATTTATTTATTTATTCATTTGAGAGAGTGAGCACAAGCATGGGGAGTGGGAGGCAGAGGGGGAGGGAGAAGCAGGCTTCCTGCCGAGCAGGGAGCCCGACGTGGGGCTCGATCCCAGGACCCCGGGACCATGACCTGAGCCGAAGGCAGACGCTTAACGACTGAGCCACCCAGGTGCCCCAAAACGAATTTTTTTTAATTTAAATTCAAGTTAGTTAACATATAATGTATCGTTAGTTTCAGGGGTAGAATTTAGTGATTCATCAGTTGCATATAACACCGAGTGCTCATTACATCAAGTGCCCTCCTTAATGCCCATCACCCTGTTACCCCATCCCCCCACCCACCTCTCCAACAACCCTGTTTGTTCCTTAAAGAGTCTCATAGCTTGCCTCCCTCTCTGTTTTTATTTTTCCTTCTCCCCTCTGTTCATCTGTTTTGTTTCTAAAATTCCACATATGAGTGAGATCACATGGTATTTGTCCTTCTCTGACTGAGGGATTTCACTTAGCATAATACCCTCTAGTTCCATCCACGTCATTGCAAATGGCAAGATTTCACTCTTTTTGATGGTAACATTCCATTGTATTTATATGCCACCTCTTCTTTATCCATTTGTCTGTTGATGGACATCTGGGCTTTTTCCATATTTTGGGTACTGTGGACATTGCTGCTATAAACATTGGGGTGCATGAGGGCAGCAAAAATATTTTGTATGATTCCATAATGGTAAATACATGTTGTCATGTGTTTGACAAAAGCCAAAGAATGTACAACCCAAAGAGTGAACCCTAATGTGAACTATGGATTTTAGTTAATGACAATAATGTACCTATGTTGGTTCATCAATTAGAACAAATGTACCACACTAATGCAAGATTAATGTTTGAAATTGAATCAGTAAAGATTAACATGTGTGGATTAACATGGGACACTGTGGATGGGTGGGAGGAGGAGCTATGTGGAAACCGTGATTTCCACTCAATTGTTCTGTAAGCCTAAAACGGCTCAAAAAAAAAGTCTATTGATTGAAGTCTTATCCTCTGCAAGTCTCGGTTTCCTCATCTCAGAAGTGAGGAATTGGATTAGATCTCAGAATGAAATTTTGTCCTTAGAAGTAGAGATGAATGGGGGCGCCTGGGTGGCTCAGTCGGTTAAGCGTCTGCCTTCGGCTCAGGTCATGACCCCAGGGTCCTGGGAACGAGCCCCTCATCAGGCTCCCTGCTGAGCGGGGAGCCTGCATCTCCCTCTCCTGCTCCCCCTGCTTGTACTTTCTCTCTGTCAAATAAATAAATAAAATCTTAAAAAGAAGGAGAGATGAATTATCATCCCCACCCCCTGCATTTCCCAGAGTGTTTACTTTATGATTGTCATCTCTCCCCACCATGTGGCTGTCAGTGATTACACTGATAGATCAGCAGAGCTGCCATCACTTGGCTGTGCTTGTTCTGGCAAAGAATAGACTCACACAGTAAAGTTTTCTTTATCAAGTCTTTTTGGTGATATTTAAAACAGAACTTCAGGGAAAATTTGTTTCCATGTCTATCTATGTCTATTTGTTTCTAAGTTTCCTGTCCATGTTTGTATGAAAGCCATTTTGCGTGTTCAGCTACAATTTTGGCTTTGGCGACTAGTTAGGGTAAATATGCTAACTTTTGGGAGAAATCTTAGTTATATTAAAATGTCAGCAAAATCCTTTGTTAACCTGGCCTTGTAGCTAAATATCACAATAGTTCAGTCTTACATGAACACAAAAATTTATATGATAATGTAAAATCAATTGGTCACAGGGACCTTGTGGTGTTATCCTGATATGAAATAAAGACATTCAAGAGGATCCTGGCTATATAAGCTGCCACTCCAGCAGAAGGGAGTAACAACATTTATATAAGCTCCCGTGTCCCATGTTCCCTACAGACAGTCATAAATGTTTGATTTATAATGTCTAACGATTCAACTGAATGAAGAGGTACCGGAAAACTAGACTGGAAAACATCAGCAACCCTCTTTTTTTTGAGATTTAACTTATTTGGGGCACCTGGGTGGCTCAGTCGTTAAACATCTCCCTTCAGCTCGGGTCGTGATCCCGGGGTCCTGGGATCAAGTCCTGCATTGGGCTCCCTGCTCCGCGGGAGGCCTGCTTCTCCCTCTCCCACTCCCCCTGCTTGTGTTCCCTCGCTAGCTGTATCTCTCTCTGTCAAATAAATAAATTAAATCTTTAAAAAGGTTTAATTTATTTATCTGAGAGAGAGCGAGAGAGCACAAGCAGGCTGAGTGGCAGAGGGAGAGGGAGAAGCAGGCTCCCTGCTGAGCAGGGAGACTAACCACATGGGGCTCTGATCCTAGGACCAGAGGATCATGACCTGAGCCGAAGGCAGACACTTAACCAACTAAGCCACCCAAGCGCCCCCATCAGCAGCCCCCTCTTAATGTATACAACAATGCTGTTTAAATTGCATACATATAAAAGCATTAGAAGGGTGCCTGGCTGGCTCAGTTGGTGGAGCATGTGACTCTTGATCTCGTGGTTGTGAGTTCGAGCCCCATTTTGGGTGCAGAGATTACTTAAAAATAAAATATTAAAAGAAAAAAGTAAAAGCGTTGTAGATGATTCTTATTGAATCATTTAATTCCTAAGGAAACTTGAGCTGATGGAGCCCTGACTCTAAATTTACATTAAAACCAGTATTTAGGGGGCGCCTGAGTGGCTCAGTCGTTAAGCGTTTGCCTTCAGCTCAGGTCATGGTCCCAGGGTCCTGGGATCGAGCCCTGCATCGGGCTCCCTGTTCCGCGGGAAGCCTCCTTCTCCCTCTCCCACTCCCCCTACTTGTGTTCCTGCTCTCGCTATTTCTCTCTCTGTCAAATAAATAAATAAAATCTTAAAAAAACAACAACAACAAATCTAGGGGCGCCTGGGTGGCTCAGTCATTAAGCATCTGCCTTCGGCTTGGGTCATGATCCCGGGGTCCTGGGATCGAGCCCTGTACCGGGCTCCCTGCTCAGCGGGAAGCCTGCTTCTCCCTCTCCCACTCCCCCTGCTTGTGTTCCCTCTCTCGCTGTGTGTCTCTCTGTCAAATAAATAAAATCTTTAAAAAAAACCCAGTATTTAGTATGGGAATTAGTGTTGTTACTTTTCTGGGGAGTAACTGTTAATACTAAGTATTTTTGCTTATGTTATATTAATTGTTCTCTTTTAGTCAAGAAAAAACAGGCTTGCCACATCCACCACTTCACTCCCATTATAGAAAGGAATGTTGAATATATATTTAGATTGCTTAAAGCAGTGGCTTGAATTTTTTTCTTGGCTGCAACCCACAGTAACGTACATTTTACATTACCTATCATCTGTCTTTCTATGATACTGAACCACGTTTCTCACCAAGCAGCGCCTATTCTATGTGGTAATACTCCCTGATCTGATCTATTCGGTTCTGTTCTATTTCATTAAAAAAATACAACCATGACTCTCTAATTTGATTTCACTAATGGACCAAGACCCACAGGTTCAAAAACATAGCTTAGAAAGCCCCAGATGAATAGACCAAATATTGTATGTAATGATTAAAATGCATCCAAAGAGGCTTTTACCACTTCACTTCTGAATAAATATAAAAATTTAAAATTGCTATGCCATAGACTGTATTTCTGGGGAGTGGGACTGGGAGAGAGAGAGAGCGCCTTTTAATTTTATCTGCCTGTTGTTTGAAAAAATAATTTTAACATGTATAACTTTTATTGTAAAAAAATCTAGCATGATGTACCTATTTATCCTAAGGAGCTGATGTAATAGATTCTGAAAGTTATGTTTTTTAAAAAGTAGTGGGAAATTGAACACAACAAGAATGTACAATTATAGGGTATTAGTTGCATAAATTATAGAATGTCCATGGATGTACTATACCACCGTTGAAAATGATTATGTAAGTTCTAGCTCAGTGGTTCTCAACCAGGGGTGGTTTTGCCTCCCAAGGAACATTTGTCAATGTCCAGAGACGTTTTGGATTGTCACAACTTGGGGAGGGGAGTGCTGCCAACATCGAGGGTGTACAGGCCAGGGATGCTGCTGAACATTCTACCATGCACAGGACAGCCCGTCACAACAAAGAATAATCCCCAAATATCAATAGTGCTAAGGTTGAAAGACCCTACACTAACCAAATGACTGTATCTATGTGGAAATTTTACCTCCTTCCTCATTTCTGTAAATGACTTTTTTTTTTTTTGAAGCTTTTTCTCTCTCTCTCATACTTGGAATAGAGTTATTTATGTTCATGTCTTATTTTCCTTTCTTGGTAGAAAGCTCCTTTTCACAGATGGGATATGTGTCTGATTCATCTCAGTATAACCAGCAACCAGACCACTTTGTGTCTTGTAAGTGTTTAATAAATATCTGTTGAATTATTACACAAGAAAAAAATATGACATTCTTATTGAAATGGAAAGATGTTCTCAATATATGTAACTGGGGGGAAAAAGCAGGTTATGAAACAGTATGAGTGATCTCCAGATTCAGTGCAATTCCTATCCCAATCTCAGCTAACTTCTTTGTAGAAAATTGATAAGCTGACCCTCAAATTCTGATGGAAGATCAAAGGATCTGCAAAAGCCAAAACAGTCTTGAACAAAGCTGGAGGACTCACACTGCAGAACTCTCAGAATAGGGGCGCCTGGGTGGCTCAGTCGTTAAGCGTCTGCCTTTGGCTCAGGTCATGGCCAAGCCCTGCTTCTGGCTCCCTGCTTAGCAGGAGGCCTGCTTCTCCTTCTCCCACTCCCCCTGCTTGTGTTCCCTGTCTCGCTGTCTTTCTCTCTGTCAAATACATAAGTAAAATCTTTAAAAAAAAGAAGAACCCTCAAAATAAATTATAGGACTAAATCTTTGTGACCTTGAGCTAGGCAATTTCTTAGATATGACACCAAAACTATAAATGATGGAAGATTAACTAGGCTTCATCAAAATCAAAACTTCTGTGCTGGCTAATGATGCCATAAAGACGGCCAAAAGACAACCCACAGAATGTGAAAAAATTTTTGGAAATCATGTATCTGATAAAGGAATGTATCCAGAATATATAAAGGACATTTACAACTCAATAATAAAAGAAAACCCAATTTAAAAATGGACAAAGGAGGGGCGCCTGGGTGGCTCAGTTGGTTAAGCATTTGACTGCAGTTCAAGTCATGATCTCAGGGTCCTGGGATGGAGCCCCGCATGGGTGCTGGGTGTGGAGCCTGCTTGAGATTCTCTTTCTCCCTCCCCCTTGGCCCCTCCCCCTTTCTAAAAATGAATAAATAAATAAATTAATTTTAAAAAGATGTACAAATGGCTGATGTAGGGGAAGAAAAAAAAATTTCCCTCTGCCCTTCTAGATTTTCTACCAGTGCCCCTGTAACAAAAGACAGATTAACAAGAGAAAAGAATACAAATTTATTTAATATAAGTTTTATGTCACACAAGTGCTTTCATAAGGAAATGAAGACCTGATGAAGCAGTTAAACCGAAGCGCTTTTATGCTAGGTTCGATGAAGAATGAACAAACATGGGAAAATGTGATAAGACAAAAAGGGTAAATGAATAAGTAAATGGAGGTAGCATGTTCTGAACCCTGTCACCAACAAGTACATGAAGAGGAAATTATAAATAAAACCACAATGAGATGCTACTCCACACCCACAAGAACGGCTGTAATAAAAAAGACAGGTAATAACAAGTATTGGTAAGGTCATGGAGAAACTGGAACCCATATACATTGCTGGTGGGAATGTTTTTTTTATTTTTAAAGATTTTATTTATTTATTTGACAGAAAGAGACACAGTGAGAGAGGGAGCACAAGCAGGGGGAGTGGGAGAGGGAGAAGCAGGCTCTCTGCGGAGCAGGGAGCCCGATGCAGGGCTCGATCCCAGGACCCTGGGACCATGACCTGGGCTGAAGGCAGACGCTTAACGACTGAGCCACCCAGGTGCCCGCTGGTAGGAATGTAAAATGGTGCAGCTGCTTTGGAAAACAGGCAGTTCCTCAATAAATTAAACACAGAGTTACTGTATGACCCAGCAATTCCACTCCTCTATATGCCCCCGAGAGAAATGACAACATTTATTCACACAAAAAGTTGTACACAAATGTTCATAGCAGCCTTGTACCTAGTAGCCAAAAAGTGGAAGCAACCCAAATGCCCATCAATTGATGAATGGATATATAAAACGTGATATATCCATGCAGTTGAATATTATTTGGCAATAAAAACAAACGAAGTATCTCTGTATCTTACACCATGGATGAACCCCGAAAATATTATGCTAAGTGAGAGAAACCAAGCATAAAAGCCACATATTACATGATTCTGTTTATATGAAGTGTCTAGATTAGGCAAATCCATTACACACACAAAGTAGCTTATTGATTGCCTAAATTTGGAAGGTCTGGGGGAAATGGGGAAGATTTTATGAAGTATAAAAATGTACAATTACATTGAAGGGGCACCTGGCTGGCTCAGTCGGTGGAGCATAAGACTTTTGATCTCGGGGTTGTAAGTTCAAGTCCCATGTTGGGTGTAGAGATTACTTAAAAAATAAAGTCTTTAAAAATAAATAAATAAATAAATAAATATTAGAAACAAATCTGTAGATGTATTAAAAGCCAGTCAATTGTGCATTTTATTTTTTTTTCAAGATTTTATTTTTTTATTTGACACACAGAGAGAGACAGAGAGAGAGCACAAGCAGGGGGACCGGCAGGCAGGCAGAGGGAGAGGGAGGGAGAGGCAGGCCCCCTGTCGAGCTAGGAGCCCGATGCGAGGTTGGATCCCAGGACCTGGGAATCATGACCCCAGCAAAAGGCAGACGCTTAACCGACTGAGCCACCCAGGTGCCCCCAATTGTACATTTTAAATAAATCCTACAGTATAAAGCTATTTTAGAAAAAAGAAAAGCAAAAGCAACACAACGTGTATTTGCTCCCTCCAACGTAGTGAGCTTAAGATAAATGTGGAATGTTAGCGGGTCAGCTTGTACCTGGTTTTCAAAAAAACATTGCTTGTGAAAATGATTGATGAGTTGCAGCTGCACTAGGAGGGATGTGACTTGGCACTTACTCTCAGAGACAGTGTACCGAGCCTCGTGTGCACGTAGCTGCTGAATCGCAGGGGTGGCTGCCCTGAGTTGAAGTATCGGCGCGGGTTCCACTTAACGCTTTCCGCTGAGGAGGCTCAGCGTGGCGGAGTGACCCGGAAGCGGCGCCTAACTACGTGGCCCCACCCAGGAGGCAGCTGCTTTTTGGCACGTGTCTGTTAAAGTTACGTGAACTAGTGTGCGGGGAGAAATACCACAGTGTGTAGTGCAATCTCATATTTAGTTATATTAGTAAGTGATTCCCTTTGGGTGGCAAAATTCCAGATGATCTTTATTTTCTTTCTACTTCTATTTTTTGATTTTTTAAAAATCTGTAAGATTTTACTTATTTTTTTAATAAAATGATTTGAAAAACAAAAGTCTTTGCATTCCTTGGCTAACTCCTACGTGGTCATGGTGAATGATTCTATTCATGTCTTACTGAATTTTATTTGCTGTTATTTATTTTATTTCTAGTTTTTCATCTAGCGCCTTCTGTTTTCTTTCTATATTCTTCAAGATTGGATTTCAGTGTTATAGTGTTCTCATACCATGAGTTAGAGAGTTTTCCACGCTTTTCTATAACCTGGAACTGTTAGTTGAGTATAAGAAGAATCTGTTTGAGATTGCCGCTTTATTATAAAAGGATACAACGCAGGAACAACCAGATGGAAGAGATGCATAGGGCAAGGTACGGGGGAAAGGGACATGGGGTTTCCAGTGGACAACCCTCACAGCACTTCCTCCTGTTCACCAACCCAGAAGCTCTCTGATTTTTTTTTTTTGGTGGAAATTATATATTAATGTTGTCTTTGGAAAAAAACAAACCCTGGGGTGCCTGGCTTGCTCAGTCAGTAGAGCGTTTGACTCTTAATCTTGGGGTTGTGAGTTGGAGCCCCCTCTTTTTTAAGAGAGCACTTAAAAAAATAAAATCTTAAAAAAAAAAGAAAAAATAAACCTTCACGAAGAGTTTAGCTTTTTGTCCACCTCAGGAGACTCACTAGTGAGGCAGGAACCCTGGGCAGAAGAATGAGGGGCTGCCCAGGCCCCGCACATTCTGTGTACCCTGTGGACAGGGTGCTTGGGCGGGGCTGCTGAGCTCGGGCGCCCGCTGCCACAGCTCTCCCTTTTCATTGCGCAAGCGTGAGGACGGTCTGGCATGGCAAATGTGGAGGTGGGGAATAAACTTCTGGCATCAGACGCTAAGCAGGCTGAGGCTAGGTGCCAGCTGTGTAAGGCAGTGCGGGGAAGGACCCCCTGCCCTGCTCCCAGAAACAGGAGTCCCCTTCATCCCGCGAAGAGAGTCTCAGTTTAGCACGCCCAGGCGCCACCCACACAGGAGGAGCCTTAGGTTCCAGTTTGTTGCCGGCTGCCCCGTAGAGAGTTCTTGGGACTCCTTCATAGAACAATCCTGCTTGTCTCCCCTCACTTTCAAACAGTTATATATATAGTACTGTCCTTTGTTTAAACACGGAGTGTCTATCTCGCAAGTGTTCACAAAATACTGAGATTTAAAAATAATATCATTAGGCGATCAGACCTCCTCAAGCAGATTCTCTTTGGTGGTCTCTAGAGATTTCAAAATGCATGTAACTGTTTTATGTTCCTTTTCTTTCTAGCGCTCAGATTACTAAAGCTTTCTCAACTATCCCTTTTGCAAATGTGCGGCTCCACCTCAAACACAGACCAGTTTTCATCTCTAGCCACAGGAGGGCGCACAAATACATTAATCAAGTGAAGTTCGGTATAAAAAATTTGGGACATTCCTGACTCGGGCTGAGAAAAAAACCACGGGCAGCATTGTACACTTATTAGTGTAGAGCAGCGCAGTCCGCCAGAACTTTCTGTGGAGATGGAAATGTTCTGCATCTGTGCTGTCCAGTCCATCAGCCACTAGCTACGTATGGATACTGAACCCTTGAAATGTGGCTGATGTGACTGAGGAAATGAATTTTTAATTTTAATTTAATTATAAATTTAAATAGCCACGTGTGACTGGTGGCTACCATATTGGACCAGGCAAGTCTAGAGCACGAGACTCCATAGGAATACTGGTTTTTCTGAATAGCTTTATGTGTTGACATTTAAATAATGTTCGGTCCATCAACGCTAACTTAGGAGGAAACTAACAGTGATGTTTTCACCATTGGCCAGCTACTGTGCCAGGCATACTTATACATCCACCTCACTTGGCTTACTACGCACCTGAGAGATGGATATTACTATGTCCATTTAATGAACGAAGAAACAGACTCCAGAGAGTTGAAATAAATGGTCCAAAGTCAGAGAGAGTCGTTGAGCCAGATATACCCATCTAATATTTTTTGAGAGCCTACAATGTGTCAATAAATATATCAGCTAGACACTATATTATAGACACTAGAAATCTGTAATAGGAACCAACGCTTGATATGGAGGCCTCTTTAGTAAATGCTATCATTGTGTTCCATATAATATTTTCTGATTTATCTGAGGATGACTTGTATATTTTTGCATATCATGTTCTCAGAGTTGAAAGAAACCTCCAGACTAACCGCTAGCGCTATCTCTGGTGTATGAAACTCTCACTGTGAGATCTGACCTAGGCAGAGAGATAACCGGGTTTTCCGTTTTCAATTCTGTCTACTAACTAGGCCTATGACCTTAAGTAGATAGTTTGCCCTTCCAGGGCTAGAAGTTCCTCATTTCCCGAACAACACTTTTAGCCTAGGAGATCTCCAAGGACTATTTCATATTTCACTGATCCTGAGACACATTTTTTCACCAGATTTTATTTAATGGTCAGTTGGCAGCGATTTTTCTTAGTTAGACCTAAAAGAATGGTGTATCTTACAGTCATGACACATTAGACTAGGTGAAATATGGTGTGATTTTAGAATATCAGTAAAAATATTTACCTTTAAATTTATTTTAATATACATTTTGACATCCCCCCAGAGGCAAAGACAATGACATTCTATAGTGATTCTAAGTACAGTTTAGAATATTCGGTT
This sequence comes from Zalophus californianus, assembly GCF_009762305.2. Taxonomy (NCBI): domain Eukaryota; kingdom Metazoa; phylum Chordata; class Mammalia; order Carnivora; family Otariidae; genus Zalophus; species Zalophus californianus. Next base: position 116,175,609 of record NC_045612.1, on the reverse strand, counting down.
GTATATGTCATAATCAGTGCTTCCCCGAGTGACTGAGACAGGGCATGCAACACACAAAGTCAAACATCTCCACTGCAGTGATGACCCGCGCCCCATAGAACTGAAGATCACCAGGATTGATCTCGGGCAAAGTTGGGAGTGGGTGCCATTTTGTTTGTCTTGAGGGTTTCCCACCCTTTTCCTTCCCTTCTCTTCAGGTACTCAAAGCTCTTAAGTACTTCTCTGTGACGCCTTCTTTCCTTTCTTCTGCCCCAAACCCCATCTTGATCAATTACACTTGAGAGTAAATTAATTATAGGCCTGTTTTTTCATAAAGATGTATGACCAAGGAAATCACTCGGTACCAGTGGTGTATTGGTGTGTGTTGAACAACCAGCTCTCTGGGGGTGGGGCTGGAGGAGGGCCTGATTTGTAGCATTTGCCAATTTCTGTGGATAAATAGCCCCACGGTGGCTGCTGCTGATTTTAAGCTACTGATAATGACGTCAACCACTTCGTAAAAATTCTGAAAATTTAAGTTACCTCTCACGAGCCAATACAACCTTGCTCCAGCATACCACTGCTTGGTACAGATCTGATTATTCCATTGTTCTGCCAAAATCCCGTGATGGTTCCTGATTGCCTCCAGGATAAAAGCTAACTACTCCAGCTTGATATTTAAGAGCAGGGGATGATCCAGGTCTCATGGGTCCTGAAGATGATGCAGTTTGGCGGCCCTCTTGAAGAACAATAATACAAACTTAATAGTATAATATTAGGTACAAAAGTGAATAATTATTTGGAATGAGAAAAGAAATCATAGCAAATTACAAAGGTTAAAAAGCTGACAAATAAGAAGCACCACAAAATCTGAAAAAAGAATCACATGATACGATTTGAAGAACTTTCCACAGACATGCTTCAGGCTCTGGACATTTTATCTTTTTTTTAAGTAAGCTCCACAGCCAGTGTGGGGCTTGAACTCACCACCCTGAAATCAAGAGTCACAGGCTCTAACCGACTGAGCCAGCTGGAGGCCCCAGGCTCTGCACATTTTAAATCTTTTTCTTATCCAACCCACCCCCCACCCCCCACCCCCCCACCCCCGCCGCCTTGTACTTCTGGTGCCAGGTGCTGTAAGACACGATCATATTGCCGTGTGCCCTCTGGGCCCTCCGCAGTAGGCCAGGGGAATATTCCTGGGAGCCCTTCCCATGTGGGGTGGCTATCAGTGCCCTAACCATTCATGGAAGCAATTGTAAACCATGTAAGTATGTGTCTCTGAATCCTAGCAAAATTCTGTCTCCAACTCAACTTCCCCTTAGCTGGGCCCCCAAATGCCTGTGGCCACTGCAATGCCACTGAGCATGATGGGAAGTGTATCGGTCAGGGTTCAGGGAGGAAGCTCAACAGCTATGGGTGATATATAGTAAGAGACTCATTACAGGGTTAGATCTTTGGCCGCTGTGGGAGCTGGTGGACAAGGGTGTGTGGGCGGCTGCCACTGTGTCTGTGGTCCATCCCGAAGTCGCTATAGGTCATCGGGACCAGCAGTTGGGAAGGAGAACCAAAAGGTGGAGGACATCTGGTAGCAGCTGATGGAGTGTGGGCCTGAGTGCTGCCCAGTCCCATCTAAGTGTGGGAGGGTCAGATCAGCGACACCGTGGGCAAGCTGCCACTGTGCCTGGCACCCTGGACTAACCTTCAGAGCTGCAAAAATGTGGCTGCTAATTCCCACCTGCCTCCCACAAAATGTCTCTAGTGGCTGGTGCTAACTTGGAACCATAGAGGGGAGAGAACATAGTTGCAGCTTAGCGAAGTTGATGCAGGACAAAGCCACCACAGGAAGTTGGAGAGAGGGGACACTGGAATGGAAGGAGACAATGTTTTAAATTGATTTCAGCTTACGCATTTTGGTTTTGCAAATTTAAGCATATGGCCACGTAAACACGTTGCTAGGGCCTTAAGCTTCATTAGCTTCCCGAGAGATCCATCCTGTTAGAGAGTAGCAGAGTTCCAACCTACCTGTCAACCTTATTAGATAGATCTCCTTTCCCTTTCTCTGTCTGTCTCTCTGGCATGCACGCACGCATAGTCACTGAGTTCTTATGTACCAGGCACGTTCTAGGCACTGCGGACCCAGAAGTGAGCAAAGCTGACAAAAATCTGTGTCCCGGTGGAGCTCACATGCTAATGGGCTGAACAAGCTAAAACAAAGAAACGCGTTTGCACATCCTATGGTTAGAAGTGCTTTGGAGAAAAGTAAAGCAGGGAGGAGCTCTGGGGGTGGTCAGAGAAGGCCTCACTGAGGAGGTTAAGCAGAAATCGGAATGAGGGGATGGCGGAGACACCGAGCTATCTGGGACACAACGTCCCTGGCGGGGAAACTGTCACAAAGTCCCTGAGGCTGAATGGAGTGAGCTTGCTTTGTTCTAGCAGAGCAGCTCCAGTGAGCTCTGGCGAAGGTGTGAGGAGAGCTCTATCAGAAAGGTGGATGGGGCGTGGATGGAACTAGACAGTAATATTATGCTAAGCGAAATCAGTCCGTCAGAGAAAGACAAACACCATATGATCTCACTCATATGTGGAATTTAAGAAACAAAATGGATGAACAGAAGGGAGGGGAAGGACAAATAAAATAAGATAAAAACAGAGAGGGAGGCAAACCACGAGAGGCTCTGAACTCTGGGAAACAAACTGAAGGTGGCTGGAGAGGAGGGGGTAACTGGGGGACGGGTACTAAGGAGGGCGCGGGATATAATGAGCACTGGGTGTGATATGCAACTGATGAATCGCTAAATTCTACCCCTGAAACTAATAATACACTATATGTTAACAAAATTGAATTCAAATAAAAAATTTAAGAAAAAAGAAAGGTGGATGGGGGCTGTCTGGTGAGCCATTAGCCTCTCAGTCTGAGAGCATGACGATGGCACTACAAGTTTCTGAAGGGGGGCAGAGAAGGACTCGGGGGGTCCGGTTAGGAAGCCTGCACAGTACTACTGAGCCGAGCTCACAGCTCTCAGCACCAGTGACCTTTTGCCCAGTATCGCCTTCCCCACCTGCTTTGCTTTTGTTGTTTTTATCCCCACCCACCTGGACTGTGCTTCCTGCTTCCTCTTCTTAGGTAGACTAAATCTGAGGGCAGAATTTGATCTCAATTTTATTTTTCAAATCTGATAACATGTTAAGTTTGCGAGATTTCCTCCTGAACCTGATAAGAAATGGCAGATGAATTGCTAAAGCGAAAAGATGTTTTCAAAATGAGAGAATACTATTTCTTTATGAGGGGCTGGGCTAGTGCCCCTGAGAGTGGGTGTCCTCTTACGTTTTGTGCCCCAAATGCCTCACTCACCTCATCCTAGTCCTGGGCCGGCGAGTGCCCCAAAATGACATTAGAAAGGGAAAATTAGGGGCACCTGGGTGGCTCAGTTGGTTAAGCGACTGCCTTCGGCTCGGGCCATGATCCTGGAGTCCCGGGATCGAGTCCCGCATCGGGCTCCCTGCTCGGCGGGGAGTCTGCTTCTCCCTCGGACCCTCTTCCCTCTCGTGCTCTCTGGCTCTCATTCTCTCTCTCTCAAATAAATAAATAAAATCTTAAAAAAAAAAAGAAAGAAAGGGAAAATTAGTAACTTTACGGTAGACAAACATGGCAGACACCTCACCAGCAATGGGACAAGCTGACCTCATGTGGTACCCCAAGAAGGACACAAGGTCTTTTATGCGGCATCCCCATTCAAAAATGCATAACTCCATCTAATCATGAGAGAACATCAGACAAACCTAGACTGACGGACCTCCCATGACATAACTGGCCTATCCTCTTTACAAATGTCAATGTCAAGAAAGGCAAAGAAGGCCGAAGAACTGACAGGAACTGACTGGAGAGATATGCATAGTACTCCTAGATTGGGTCCTGGACCGGAAAAGAGTGTTTCCAAGGACATTATCGGGACAGTGGGGAAAATCTGACCATGAACTGTACATTGAATAATAGTTTGTTAACTATTAACATTAAATTTCCTGATTCTTGTGATTGAACTGTGGTTATGTGAGAGAATGTTTTTATTATTGAGACATATACTATGAAGTATTTAGGGGGTAAAGGGGCATGATAAACTTATTCTACTAAGGGTCAAAATAATCGCTCTGTGTCTGTCTACAACAGCCTACCATCTATCTACTGCCACCTTGCCTCTATCTGTCTATCTATCTAGAGAATGAAAGGAAATGTGGTCAAATGTTAACAAATGATGAATTTGGGTGAATATGGGATTTCTTTGCACTATTTTTGCAACTTTTCTGTAAATTTGAAATTATTTCAAATAAATAGAATCTTAAAAAAAATAAAAGGCAGCTCCAATTTTAGACTTCTAGATGAAGGGAATGGAGGTGGGAATCCTTCTCCATAGCAGGTATCAATCTTTTGCTTTCAAAATAAACACAAACTCTATCAAAGAGTCATCTTTCAGGGCGCCTGGGTGGCTCAGTTGGTTAAGCGACTGCCTTCGGCTCAGGTCATGATCCTGGAGTCCCGGGATCGAGTCCCGCATCGGGCTCCCTGCTCGGCAGGGAGTCTGCTTCTCCCTCTGACCCTCCCCCCTCTCATGTGCTCTCTATCTCATTCTCTCTCTCAAATAAATAAATAAATAAATCTTTAAAAAAAAAGTCATCTTTCAGCAACAACACGGGAGAGGATAAATCATTAACTTTGATAGCTTTGAACTTGCAGTTCCCATTTGCGTCTTAAGTCCATTAGTTCTATCAGAGTGGGCAATTAATAAGGTACAAATAGTTATGAGTTCAAATGACTGAAGTGTTTCTCTTTAATTGCTCAAATGTACAGAAATGCACAAGGAAATCGGGGCGCCTGGGTGGCTCAGTCGTTAAGCATCTGCCTTCGGCTCGGGTCATGGTCCCAGAGTCCTGGGATCGAGCCCCGCATTGGGCTCCCTGCTCCGCGGGAAGCCTGCTTCTCCCTCTCCCGCTCCCCCTGCTTGTGTTCCCTCTCTCGCTGTCTCTCTCTCTGTCAAATAAATAAATAAAATCTTAAAAAAAAAAGTAAAATCTTTAAAAAATGTTCCTACGAGCAGTTGAATACAAGTCTTGGTATAGACATATTTTAATTTCTCCTGGGTATACACCTAGGAATGGAATTCCTGGGTCATATGGTAAATTTATGTTTAACTTTTTAATAAACTGCCAAATTGTTTTCCAAAGCAGCTGCACCATTTTACATTCCCACCAGGATTCTATGAGAGTTCCAGTTTCTCCACAATCTTGTCAACACTTGTTATTCTCTGTCTTTTTGATTATAGCCATTCTTATGGGTGTGAAGTGGTATATCCCTGTGGTTTTAATTTCTGTTTCCCTAATGATGTTAAGCATCTTTTCATGTGCTTATTGGTCACTCATCATTTTTTTTTTACAGTGAATAGCATGTCTTTATTCTATTTACATTTGTTATAAATATAATACATTTTTGAAAAGCTTATTTTTAATTAACTTGAGTAGATTTATATTTTAAACAGATCAACTCAATTGTTAAAGTTATACAATAAAGAATATGATAATTTAAATGACAAAAAAATTTCATATTGTGAAATAGCGCACCTTATGCTGATGTGAATGAGGAAAAAAAAGTCATTTATCTTCTTTGGTGAAATGTATATTCAGACCCTCTGCCCATTTTTTATTATTATTGTTATGTTTTTTTTGAAAGATTTTATTTATTTATTTGACAGAGAGAGACACAGCGAGAGAGGGAACACAAGCAGGGGGAGTGGGAGAGGGAGAAGCAGGCTTCCCGCCGAGCAGGGAGCCCAATGCGGGGCTCGATCCCAGGACCCTGGGACCATGCCCTGAGCCGAAGGCAGACGCTTAATGACTGAGCCACCCAGGCGTCCCCCATTTTTTATTATTTTTTTAAAGATTTATTTATTTGAGAGAGAGACAGACAGAGAGAGAGCACGAGTGGGAGGGGCAGAGGGAGAGGGAGAATCTCAAGTGGACTCCACGCTGAGCAAGGAACCCATTGTGGAGCTTGACCCCATGACCCTGAGATCACGACCCAAAAAGAAACTAAGTCAGTTGCTTAACCCACTGTGCCACCCAGGTGCCCCACTCAATTAAAAAATTGGGTTATTAGACTTATTACTGAGTTACAAGAGTTACTTATATGTTCTAGATACAAATTCTTCATCTGATAAATGATTTGCAAGCATTTTCTCCCAGTCTCGTGGCCTGTTCCTGACTGCATCTTGCCTATGGGGTATACTCCATAAGAATATATCAAATGAAAGGTTTAGCTAATTAGGCCTGCTCCACCAGGATGATCCATTTCACACCCACAGGCTGTTCCTCTGACCGTTTTGCTTCTGAGTTTACTAAAATTTTATTTAGGATTTAGCATCATATTCATAAGGGACATTGGCTGGTAATTTTCATTTTTCAGGCCTGTATCAACCAGGGTCAGTTAGGAGACAGAAACCACACCAGTTGTTTAAACAAAAGATGGCATGAACTCACTTATATATGCAATCTGAAATAGTCAAACACGTAGAAGCAGAGAGCAAAAGGGTGGTTGCCAGGGGCTAGGAGGAGGGGGAAATGGGGAGGTGTTGGTCGAAGGATACAGAGCAGTCATGCAAAATAAATGTTTTGGAAGGAAAAATCCAGTCTCCTGGAAGAGGACTCTCCTTATGTACGGAATCCAAATTGAGTTGTATTCTATCAATTGGGCCAAACAAATCTTTTATCCAATACATTTTCTTGAAAACTTGTAATTATGTCTTTAGCTTTAAGGAGGGCACGGGATGTGATGAGCACTGGGTGTTGTTCACAGCTGATGAATCACTGGACATAACATCAAAAACTGGAGATGGACTATATGTTGGCTAATTGAATTTAAATAAAAAAAAGAGAATCCAGGAAAATCACTGTTAAAGGGACATCCTCTAATTCTGTATTCCATTCTAAAATAAATAATAGGTTACAATTTGAAAAGAGAATTTAACATAAACAAATGTTACCTATGAAAGGATAAAGAGAGAACTCTAAGGCGTCATGGATGAGTGAACAAAAGGAAGAAGTTGGAATTATTAAAACTCAGAGGGGCGCCTGGCTGGCTCAGTCTGTGGCGTATGCGCCTTTTGATCTCAGGGTCATGAGTTCGGGCCCCACGTTAGGTGTAGAGTTTACTTAAAATAAATAAATAAAAAAAATCTTAAAAAAAAAAAGAAACCCGCAGAAAATTGGAGGAGAGGACTGGGACCCAGACTTCGGGGGAGGGGTGCTGTCAACTGGGGTTGCTATCTCTGCGCTTGAGATGCAGCAGCAATGATGCTGGCTCTGCAAATGTTAGAAGAGTTGCCGGCGGAATTCAGATGCTTCTGTGGGAAGGAACTGTGCCTGCCAAGGTGTAGGGAAGCAGAGAGGGAAGAGCAAGTCTCTGTCTCTCTGTCTCTCTCACTCCCCCTGCTGGCAGACATGTGGTTTACAGAGTCCCAAGCCCTGGCAACATCAGCCAGAATATAGGACTGGTTTGGACCTGGGTCCAATAACTTACTGTTTGATACAAAATCATAGAAAAACAAGGTAATATTTTCCTACAGTTACCATAAATTATTACAATTTTCATAATCCTAACCCCTCCCCTTATTAGCTGTGTATTTTGGATGAGTTTTCTTAAGCTTCCATTCCTTTCGCTTACTCATCTATGAGAGCAATAATTCTATACTTGCCTCATAGTGTTATTATTTGAAAGTTTCAGATAAATTCTCTAAGAAGCACAACAGTTCTGCATGGATTCTGAAAGTCTTTTACAAACTTCCTCTTTTTTTTCCCCCTCTGTGAGTTCCCAATTTGTTGTTGTGCCAATTTATTGTATATCATATATATTTTCACCAAGAACTATCTTGTGTTTCCTTGTCCAGAGTCAAGAAGACTAAGCCCATCTGAAACTAAATGTGTCCAGAACTGAACTTTTAATCCCTGTGTACAACCTTTACCTCGTGTCCTGTACAGTTGTCTTGGTCTCATTAAAAGTCAACACCAACCAATTGATTGTCCAACCAGAAACCTTAAAGTCATTCGTGATTGTACTTTCTACATCCATCAGCAATTTAAATGGGGGGGCATGGCTGGCTCAGTCAATAAAGCATGCGACTCTTGATCTCAGGGTTGTGAGTTTGACTCCCACGTTGGGGGGGTAGAGTTTACTTACAAAAAAATTTTTTTTTAAGATTTTTTATTTATTTGAGAGAGAGAACAAGCAGGGGGAGGGGCAGAGGGAGAGGAAGAAGCAGACTCCCCGCTGAACAAGGAGTCCGATGTGGGACTTGATCCCGGAACCCTGGGATCATGACCTGAGTCGAAGGCAGACACTTAACCGACTGAGCCATCCAGGCGCCCCTAAAAAATGTTTTAAACAATTAAACATTTAAGTGATTTTGTGAGTCATCAGGTTTCCAATTGTAAGTGCCTGAATATAACTTTTTTTCTCATTTCAGATGAATTAGAATGATGTGTTTTTCCAAATTCAATGGCAATTATACAAGCGTTCATACAGATTTCTTCTACCATATTTTATCTAACCCTTTCAGAATAATTTCTTTAAGTTTAGATCACAAGTAGCAATATAATTTTTCTTTGTAGAAACTTTTTACATATACTTTTTGCCATTTTGATCTAAGGATATTTCATGGTTTTTTATTATTAGTGAAACAAATGAAACTGATAAACGTGGATTTTTTTTTATCATTTTCATTTGATTTGGTTCTACCTCCAAAATATATCTGCAGATCCCTCCAGTCCTTTCCATCTTCACGGCCAGCAGCCTCGTCCCACCCACCATTATTGCGCACCTGACTAGAGCTCCTGCCTCGTCTTCCCACTGTCATCCTTAACCATTCTAATCCACTTCCCACAAACTATCAAGAGATAGATATTTGATTATTTCTCTTTCCTACTTAACTCTTCAATACCTTCCCCTCATACTTTGAATAAAATACAAACTTGTTACCATAGTCACTAAGGCCTTACATAACTGGACTCCTGACTATCTCTCAGGCACATTTCACGCTCAGTGTGTAATAAGAACATTCTGCTCTTCTTTCAGTTTACCGAACTTGCCAATTTTTGGTTCCACCTCAGGGCCTTTGAACTTACTGTTCTCTTTCTGCCTCTCCACACACCAACCCCACTCCTCCTCCTTTTCCTTTGAGCTGCAGCTTTTATGTCATTTGCCCGGGGAGACCTTTGCCAACCATTCAATCTAAGTTGGCCCCCACCCTATTATTTTCTAATCTAACGTGACACTCTGCTTTCTTCCTAGTGCTTATTGCACTGTGTGAACTTTCTCTTTAATTGTTTATGTACTTGTTTTGTCAACATCCCTCATTAGAATGTAAGTTCCAGAATACGAGGACCATTTGTGTCTTGTTCACCGTCCTGTCTCTAGTAAGTAGGACAGCACCTGTCTCAAAAAAGATACTTGAGGTTTATGGAATAAAAAACAAAATGAAGCATTTTTTTCTCCATCTGACAGGCTCGGAATTGAGCAAAGGAAGGGGGTGAGACTCTTTAAGGTGGCTGAGATAATGGTCAGGCTGACTTTCCCATCCAGGCATGGGCAAAGCCCAAGTCATACCCGTGGGGAATGGGTCAACTTGGGCTCATGCAATTTTAGGTTGTTTTCCTCCCCTTGTTTGGGGGTTGGGAGGACCAAAGCGTTGTGAGATGAGGTCAACTAGAATTATCTATGCAAGTTTCCTTGTCTGCCAAATGAATAAAAGGAGCATGAAGATTGCTGAAATATATAGGAGACATGTGGAACAGAGCCGATAGAGGAGCACAGACAGGATCAGGGGAACTAGTCAGCAGAATATTGTGGCAGTCCAGGTGAGTGTGATTGTGGTTTGGACTGGGGTGGCAGCAGTAGACATGTGAGAAGTGGTTGTACTTGAAATATACAAGAAAGATTTTGTGATGAGGTATTCACTAGACTTCTCACTATTTTTTCTTTTTTGTTTTTAAAGATTTTATTTATTTATTTGAGAGAGAAAGAATGAGACAGAGAGAGCATGAGAGGGGGGAGGGTCAGAAGGAGAAGCAGACTCCCCGCCAAGTGGGGAGTCCGATGCGGGACTCAATCCTACGACTCCAGGATCATGACCTGAGCCAAAGGCAGTCACCCAACCAACTGAGCCACCCAAGTGCCTGACTTCTCACTATTTCAATTGATTTTTGTTCTATGAACCCAATTCACCCTGCCCTGATAGTCTATTTACATTCTATGATGTTTGTGTATCCATGAAACCTTTTTTAAAAAAGTTTGTTTGTTTATTTATTTATTTATTTATTTATTTATTTATTTATGTAAGTAATCTCTATACCCAATGTGGGGCTTGAACTCACAACCCTGAGATCAAGAGTCACATGCTCTTCCAACTGAGCCAGCCAAGGGCACCCAATATCTGTGAAACTCTTGAGCAAGTTTCCTAAAATCTCCAAGACTTAGGGTACTCATCTGCAAATTGGAACAATATTGTGGCATAAGTTCCCTGGTGATGCTGACAAAGATTTTTTTGCTAGACCAAACTTCAGTCAGGCTGCTGAAACTTCTCCTAAGCCCATCTGGGCGCTTCCTTACAAAATCCAGTTTTAGCAAGAACCTTAAGTCAGTTTAGCCAGACACCCCATCATCCGTATCTGAACCCCCTCAATATCTTTTTTCTTTTTTTAAAAAATTTATTTAATCGCTTCTCGGCCTTTTGGCTAAGATCAAGTGTAAAACATTTATTTAAATTCAGTTAGCCAACATATAGTATATCATTAGTTTTTGATGTAGTGTTCAATGATTCATTAGTTGCATATAACACCTAGTACTCATCACATCACGTTCCCTCCTTAATGCCCATCACCCAGTTACCCCATCCCCCCACCCACGTCTGCAACCCTCAGTTTGTTTCCCAGAGTCGAGTCTCTCATTGTTTATCTCCCTCTCTGATTTCTTCCCATTCAGTTTTCCCACCTTTCCCCTATGATCTTCTGCGCTATTTCTTATGTTCTACATATGAGTGAAACCATATAATAATTGTCTTTCTCTGATTGACTTATTTCACTTAGCATAAGACCCTCCAGTTCTACCCATGTTGATATAAATGGCAGGTATTCATCTGTTCTGATGGCTGAGTAATATTCCACTGTATAGATGAACCACATCTTCTTTATCCATTCATCTGTTGAAGGACATCTCTGCTCCTTCCACAGTTTGGCTGTTGTGGACATTGCTGCTATGAACATTGGGGTGCAGGTGCCTCCTCTTTTCACTACATCTGTATCTTTGGTGAACCCCCTCAGTATCTAATCAGGTTCCTCATCTTCCACCATCTTCTCATGATGTCTGATCACTCTGGCCTGCCTTCAGTGAGAATCCTGTTAGGGTAGTTTAGCCAGAATTCCCCTTAGCCCTTGTGTTCCCTCTTTGTAATTTTCCATCCCCTGGCCTCCTTCCTGCCCCTTGGCTATAAATTCTCACTAGTCCATGTTGTATTTGGAATTGAGCCTGGTTCTATACTTAGGTATATTTTCCATATTGCAATAGTCTTGAATAAAATCTATTTTTACCACTTTAAGTACCGCCTGGCTCTGCTTTTTTCTTTAACAATGCCCAGGGGTAGCCTGCAGGGAGTTTAGGCCTCCCACCAATAAGCCTCATGTGGTAGCCCATTCTTAGATATGGACAACTGATATCTTCTCAGTATTTGTAAATTGCTGTGCAAACATAGATTCAAACAGATAGCTACTTCTGGACGTTTCCTATATAGAAATTTTGAAGCAGAAAAAACATAAATTGTGAGGCATCTGTTATGTGGATTATTTGAAGAAATCATTTTGAGAAATCAACTATCCCGCTGCTCTGATAGGCACTGAGAAAATGAGACTTTCCAACTCTTCAACTTTATTAATTATTGAAGAAATAATTAAAATGGAAACCAAAATTCCCTTCACACCCAAATTAACAAAGAGAGAAAACAAACACACAATAACAAAAATCTATGGGCCTTTGAGGCTTTAGTGAAATGGGTACTCAATGTTGATAAGTGTGTAAATTGGTGTGAAATCGTTTGTGAAAGTTGTCAGTATGTGTTGGTTCTAAAAGATGTTCATATCCTTTCATCCAGTTGTCTACCTGATGGGGATAGTCTAAGGAAAGACTCCCCAATTTTCAGAGAGCTTTATGCTTACAAAGATTCATTGCAGCATCTACCTAATTGCCCCCAAACAGCTAAGAAATTAGGGTTCATTCACTGGATGGAATATCATCTAGCCATTAAATATGGTATTTTTGAAGAGTAAAAAATTTACAAATATGGGCGCCTGGGTGGCTCAGTTGGTTCAGCGACTGCCTTCGGCTCAGATCATGATCCCGGAGTCCCAGGATCGAGTCCCACATTGGGCTCCCTGCTCAGCGGGGAGTCTGCTTCTCCCTCTGACCTTCCCCCCTCTCATGCGCTCTCTCTCTCTCATATAAATAAATAAATAAATAAAATCTTTAAAAAAAAAGAAACCATATTAAAAAAATTTACAAATATACTTGTTTAATACAATTTAAAGAGCAGGATGCAAAACTGTCTATATAGAATTATAACCATATAGAAAACAAACCTGTGTAGAGAAAAAGATTGGAAATAAAGAAACTAAAAAAGCTTAAAATGGTTATATTTCGGTGGTATATCTATGGGTGACATGTTTCCTTCTATCTTTCTGATTTTTCTCTGAGTACATATTAATAGGAATTACTGGTCTAGTATGACATCACTCTGATATATGGACTGGGTGCTCATGTTGGCTGGGGTGACGAGGGTGACTGCTCACACGTCTCTAACAGGCTGACCTGAACTTATTCACCTGGGGATGGCTACATAGTTCCCAGGAATAGGAAAAGTACAAACACTTTCCTAATCTCATGTTTATTGTTGTCCCATTGTTCAAAGCAAGTCACATGGCCAAGCCCAGAGTCAGAGTGGAAGGGGACCACCAAAGAAATGGATAAAGAGAGGAGAGTGATGGCAACCGTTTTGCAAACAATCTGTCACAGTGTTTACCTTAAAATAAAAACTGTCAGTTATTTTACCAGCAAAACTGGGTTCATTCGGGGATAGCAAAGAATTGCAATTCAGGACAAGCAAGCTATGGCAAAACCATAGGCAAGTCCAAAGAACAAAGGAGAGGAATGCTCTTTTATAGAGGAAAGGAGGCCAGTGGAAAGGCTGTTAGAAACAAAAAGTCCACTGGAGCAACCTGGGAGCTGGAACTGCAGTGGCTTCTCTTTGACTGAGTTGTGACTGTCTCTCATTGGGCTGGGCTGTTGCTGGGGCAGGAGGAGAACCTTTCTTCCTCCTCTTGGGAGGAAGAAATAGCTAAAGAAATATTAATTTGCAAAGTACATCTCTTCCTGTTGGAGTCGGCCATTGACAAGGGTGTGAGAGCTCCCCCTCTGGCCTACTTAGTGAGGTTTTCCTTTATTAATTTTCACAACAGTAAGCATTGACCATAATAGCCTCCCTGAATCAGGATGATCTAAGCTAGGAAATACATATAAATGACCAGCCGTTTATGAGTCCTCGTGAGATAAAGTTCAAAGTCCTTAGCTCTCACATATAACTGTCTGCCCCACATTATCTCACTCTACTCCTTTCCCCCAACTCACAACCATAGATACCAAGCCGCTGAGATTTTTGTATTTATGTGAACATACCTTGCTGTTCCCCACCCTACATTGCTCTTGCTGCTTCAACTGGAATACAGGCACCCACTCTGAGTCTCAGACACTAGTCTGCCACTGATTTTTGACCATCTTTCAAGACAGAACAAGGTGTAACCCCTTAACAAAGCCCACCTTGCCCTTCTTTGGAACTCTTAGAGCCACATAAAGATTTCTAACTTTGCACCTACATAACTTTAGTGTTCATTTGTTAACATGCTTGTCTCCTTTTTTGTAGACTCTAAGATCCTCAAAGGTAGAGATTACATCTTTCTTTTTTTTTAAGATTTTATTTATTTATCTGACAGAGAGAGACACAGCGAGAGAAAGAACACAAGCAGGGGGAGTGGGAGAGGGAGAAGCAGGCTTCCCGCCGAGCAGGGAACCCGATGCGGGGCTCGATCCCAGGACCCTGGGACCATGACCTGCACCGAAGGCAGACGCTTAACGACTGAGCCACCCAGGTGCCCCAAGTTAGGCATTTTTATATATATATATTTCTTTACTACCTACACATATTTCTCAAGCGATAATGTAATCACAAATAGAATTAATTATTTTTCATATAAATATATTTTTTCATGGGATGAAAGTTTACTTTTATTTCATTGAATTATACCCAGTTGCAGGATTGTGCATATTAAGAAACTAATTCAAACATGTTCTGAAATTGTATATATTTTGTTTTATTTAGTTTGTAAAACAACAAGCTTGAAATCCTCAAAACTTCATAGCAAACTATGTGGGGAAAATCTGCTATTATTTATTCTGAAAACAGAAATTATAGCTTGGTGGTCCTCACAGAAACAAAATGCAGTTTATTTATTTATTTATTTTTAAAGATTTTATTTATTTATTTGAGAGAGAGAGAATGAGAGATAGAGAGCACGAGAGGGAAGTGGGTCAGAGGGAGAAGCAGGCTCCCTGCTGAGCAGGGAGCCCGATGTGGGACTCGATCCTGGGACTCCAGGGTCATGACCTGAGCCGAAGGCAGTCGCTTAACCAACTGAGCCACCCAGGCGCCCAACAAAATGCAGTTTAACATGACACATTAAATGTAAAAATAATTACTGAGGTAAAAAAAAAGAAAACGTTGTCAATTTCCTTTGGAGTAGATACCCATGAAAAGTTATAACAACACTTAAATCCGGAAAATCAATCCTCTCAAAAAATTTTAACAGCCTCAATATTTTTCATACTCATGTTTCTGAAAGAAATGAAAATGGAGAACCCAGGAAACAGGGTGATACTATTATACTCATTATAATTTCTATTTTTAATACCCTAAATTGCCTAGCTGTCATTTCATTTTGCATTTCAGCTTGTGGTTGGCTTTGCAAGGCTAACATTTTCTTTGGTGACAGTTTTTAAAACAAACCAGAAGAATTTGGCCAGTAACTTCCCTATTTCATAGAACATTTAAGAACTTTTTAAAAAGTCATGTAGTTGGTCTAAGAAAGTAAAGTAATGTGATATTTTTGTAGGTGTTTGCTTTTTGTTTTGTTTTGTTATGTTCTTTGTTTTTCACTTCTAGACCCACGCTGATGTTTTCCAAGATCCTCAGAACATGTACAGGTAGCTATTTTTAAGTGTTCTTTTGTAACAGAGTGAGTTACTGACATATAAATTTGTCTACCGATTTGTATCTTGTCGGATTGGTAGGTGGTGGACTGGTCAGGAAGAAACTGACCAGATTCTTTCTTTTCACTAAGAAACCTTCTCCTTTTCTCTATTATACTCAGCCAGGACTTGGACCCTGAGCTCTAGTCTCTAGGCCTCAGAAAGGAGATAAGAGCTTCTATGTTTCATTCAGCTTCCCAGAGGGACAGAGAATAGAAGGGAGAATATTGATGCATTTGGCCAAACCCAAGGGCATGGTTGGCTTCTTGAAGCCTGGGAAACAGGGTTGACTTCATGTGTGAGTGACCCATGTAGTCACACAGGGCCCTGTGCTTTGTTTAATGCCCTGCTGTTACACTTTTGGAATTCTTCATACTTTTTGAACAAGGGAGCCTGCATTTTCATTTTGCACTGGGTTCCACAAATTACATGGCCAGATCTACTGTGAAGACCGAGGAGTGAGAGTGACAGTGGGGTGGGGGGGATATTTTTTTCCTCTGACGGGGAGACCACAGGGATTTTTGAGGACGGGCCATGGTGTGCCTTAGGAGTCACTGTGAAGATCCCCAGAGCTGAGCTTGGCAAGAAATAAATGGATCCACTAGAGGAACCCCCTGCTTTGGTAGGGACATAAAAACTTGGACAATGACTATGAATTTCCCAAGCCCCAGGGTTCATGTCTAAGCTAAATGAGCGTCTCCCTCCAAAAGACAAATTAGGCCTGTGTAGTGGGTTGAATGAGGTCCCTCCAAAAGATATGTCTACTTGGAGCTTCAGAATGTGACATTATTTGCAATAAGGGCCTTTGCAGATGTAATTAAGGTAAGGATCTCAAGAGGATTGTGGATTAGGGTGGGGTCTAAGTCCATTAAGGATACCTTTTGTAAGGTATCCTTACAAAAGACAGAAAAAGGAGAGGACACAGAGACACACAGAGCAGAGGGGCCGTATGAAGTGGGAGGCAAAGATTGGAGCCATGCGTCTTTAAGCCAAGGAATGCCAAGGACCGCCTGCAGCCTCCAGAAGCCAGGAGAGAGAAACCAACCCTGGCAACACACTGATTGTGGACTTCTGGCCTCCAGGCTGTGAGGGAATAAATTTTACTGTTTGAAGCTACCAAGTTTGTGATAATTTGTTATCCGTTAGGATACTCGATTAGGAAACTAATTGAGCCTGTGTCAGCAAAATGCTTGGCTGTTGAGATTTAATTTAATTTAGAGAGGGAAAACGTGTTTCACTCCTTTCAAGGTCAGGAGATGCCGTGGACTTTCCTCGTGTCACAGTCTTCTTCAGCAGGAAAATACAATCTTTTCCAGAAGCCTCCTAGGAGAATTTTCCCTTCCATCCCAGTGGCCAGTGTTGGGTCACATGGACATCCTTAGATGCAAGGGACCCTGGGAAAGTGGGTATTTAGCAAAGGGAGTAGAACAACCAAGGTTGAATTACTGCCCCGAAGAAAATGAGAGTTTATTAACAAACAGAATGTGCATGGGGTTGGGGGACAAGAGATGATAGGCAAAATACATCATCTGACATAATATGGTATTTGTATAGCTAAACATTTGTAATGCTAAATTACATTTGAATGTGAGTCAGAACACTGACAAGGTGATGATTATTCTGGGGCCCCTTGCTCCTAAAGTGGGATCACTCGGCCAGTCGAAAGGGCGTCCCCTGGGAGCTCATTAGAAATGCAGAATCTTGGGCTCCACCCCAGACCTACTGACTCAGAATCTGCACTTTAACAAGATCACTGGGTTTGAGACATGACTGATGACTATTGTACCACATCCTACCATCGCATTTACGATCATACTCAGTAATATTAACTTCCTCACAGCACATAAAAGAGCCAAATATTAAGTCTTCACCCACAAAGATGAACTAATCAAGCATTCAAACTGATTAATCCTTAAGTAGAAAGATCTAGTGTCACTGTGAGAGCCAACATTAAAGTTAAATGAGTGGGGGTAAACCTACCTCAGAAACCCAAGGCTTCCTTTCTGTAAGATTATGATTCTTTATTGAAACACTCTATTGTGCGTGAAAATGAAGTCTTCCTCTTCATCCTTTAATGCGACCTTACAGTTGATTT
Organism: Zalophus californianus; assembly: GCF_009762305.2. NCBI lineage: Eukaryota > Metazoa > Chordata > Mammalia > Carnivora > Otariidae > Zalophus > Zalophus californianus. Next base: position 116,158,147 of record NC_045612.1, on the reverse strand, counting down.
CATGCCAACCATTCTAATGCCTTTTAAGACCCATTGATCATATATATATATATAAATATAAAGAAGTCATTCTGTTGGATTCCATGTAAAGTGTGTATGTGTGTGTGTGTGTGTGTGTGTGTGTGTATGTATACTTGTTGCTTCAGCCTCATTTTGTGGGAATAGAAATACATAAGATTTGCAATGTCCCCCAGGTCCAGAGTTCATTTAAAGCAAAGAGATTGGTTTTTTAAAACATAATTTATTTATAATAGACCATCGTCTCCAGTTCTCCTGCTTGTGGTGAAACTGTTTATTCAGAGTACACACATAAGCCCCAGAGTTGGCAATAAAATAGTTGAGTCAGCATTTTGCTTTGGAGAGGTCACACCTATTTATTTGAGCAAGGGTATTTGCTTTTTAACAGTGAAACTAGACCAGTATAAAAAGCTATAGTGGCTAAATGTACTGCTTGAATTGATCTGTTTCATCACAGAGCTCTCTCAAACGGCAAACTTGGATAACTGCTTCTTTAAAGGGGGTAAAGCAGGCAGTAAAAAAAGGCAGATTGAAGGCATTAAAAACGGACACTTCCCACCAAAGAAGATAGAAGAATGTCCAAAAAGCACACAAACAGTGCTCAAAATCAGTAGTCATTACAGAAATGGAATTAAAACCTCAGTGAGATATCGCTACACTGACTAAAATAAAAAGGACCGATAACACCAACTATTGGCAAGGATGTGGACCAGCTGAAATCTTCTCGAACTGCAGGAGTGTAAAATGGTACAACTTCGGAGAACTTTTTGTCAGTTTCTTATAAAGTTAAACATGCATCTACTCTAGGATCCAAGAATCCCACTCTTAGGTATTTTCTCATGAGTCATGAAAACATTTGTCCACACACACACAAAGACTGTACAAAAAGTTGTTTGTAGCAACTTTATTCATAGGAGCTCCAAACTGGAAACAGCTCAGATATCCAGCAGCAGGGAAATGGATGATCACACAATGGTAAACTTGTACAATGGAATACTACTGAGTAATGAAAAGGAAATAAATAGGGCAACAGCAACATAGATGACTCTCAAAAACATCTTGAGTGAAAGAAGTCATTCTGTTGGATTCCATGTAAACAAATTCCAGAACCAGTGAAACTGATAGTAATTAAAATGAGAAAGTGACTGCAGGGGATTGGGGATTGGATGGGAATGGGCTGGAAAGAGGCTCAAGAAAACGTTCCGGATGAGGGATATATTAGGTGGTGGTCACAAGGGTATATAATTGTGAAAAGCCACTGAACTGTATACTTAAGATCTATGCATTTTATTTTGTGTCAGTTGTAAGTGCTTCAATTTAAAAAATAAAAGCCGGGTCACCTGGCTGGCTCCGTCGGAGGAGCGTATGATCCTTGATTTCAGGGTTGTGAGTTCAAGCCCCACGTTGGGTGTAGAGATTACTTAAAAATAGAATCTTTAAGTGGCACCTGGGTGGTTCAGTCGGTTAGGCATCTGCCTTCGGCTCAGGTCGTGGTCCTGGAATCGAGCCCCGTGGCGGGCTCCCTGCTCAGGGAGGAGTCTGCTTCTCCCTCTCCCTCTGCTGGCCGCTCCCCCTGCTTGTGCTCTCTCACTTGCTCTCCTCTCTCTCAAATAACTAACTAACTAAATAAATCTTTAAAAATAAAATGCTTAAAATAAATAAAATAAAAAGTAAAAGCCCTTCCTACTTCCACATCATTGAAGAGAACGTCTGTCCAGACAACCTATAATGCAGAAGTCTCTCTTTCAGGCTAGGATCCTCTAGGTAGCACTTTACAACCCACACTGGAGCTCTAAACTGGTTCTTCTTTTTTTTTTTTTTTAAACTGGTTCTTCTAAATGGATTACTTATCTGAACCTGATGATCCTGGGCTTTAACTTCAATCTCACTTTGGTGTTTCAGTAAAAGCTGCCTTTCTTGCCTCAACTTCAATTTCCTTTCCTAGCTTTTCCTTGGTCCTTTGACTACAGGCATTTATTGGTAAGGCACAATATATATGAATTAAAGAGAGAAAAAAAAAGTCTTCTCTTTTGAGTCTTACTCCTCTCTCTCTCTCTCTCTTTAAAGGAAACACAATAGTGTGTTTTGCTTTTCTAACTGCCAGATCTGATGCAATGTAGTGACTTAATTAGATCAGATTACTGTTTATATTAAACTCGAATAATGATTAAACTGAAAAATTTCATGACAAGAGCTCGTCGGTGAAGTCAGCCAAAATCAACCAGGGTTTGTCTTAATCTATCCTTTGTGTATCCTGCCTCAGTCACCAGGAGGTACACAGGCCGAGCTGACAGATGAATGGCCCCTGTTAATGGAATACATCTAGGTCACAGGTAAGCCTACATCTGAGGTAAAACATGGGCTGCAGTACTTCCAAATCTCTCTTTCAACACTGCCATATGGCGGGAGCACAGGTGGTGTCCTCGAGAGGTCTCTCTCCCTGATGCTCTAGCTCCCTGGTATACAATCCATCTCCAGCTCCAGAGTTCAAAGCCTCTCCAAACGATAATTTTTTTTTTTAAAAGTGTTTTAAATTGAGGTAGAACATATATACAGTTGGGGTAGCCAGTCCTCATAAATGGTCCTAATATTCAAGCCCTGGCTGGTCTTTCCTTCCACAACGAATCTGGCTGGTCTGTGACTTGAGTTGAACAAACAGACTGTAGTGGAAATGAGAGGCCCGGGGCCATCTCTAGGCCTGGTTTTAGGAACACTGGTAGGTTCTACTTCCTTCCTCTTGGAATACTTGTTTTTCGGAGACCTCTCATTTCAGATCCTCCGAGAAGCAAACACCAAAACCAAATGAGAGATGCAAGAGACTGACTGGGGGAAATGCTAGTGAAGGAGAAAAGGGAGAGAGAGAGAGAACAGGAGTTGGCTGGGAAAGCTTTCAGATTGTGCGGCGGGTCTGACACGTGTGGAATGAGCCATGCAAACAGGAAGACTGGGCGGGAAGCAGTGCAGCTCTGAGAAATTCTTGCCCAAGCTGATGGGGAGCCCCAGACAAAAGATGACCCATTAAAAACATTCTGCGATGGGCAGGAAGAGCCCAGCTCCAGTACCCTCATTGCACCCAGTCAGTGGCTGGGAAAGGCCCAGGGAGCACAGGGCCTCCATGTGAAGGTTCCAGTAGATCTCGAAGGTATAACTCCTAGAGGCTGTTAGCTAACTCTACTCCTCACAGCAGGTTCCCTCTTGAAGGGAGGTCTGAGTGGCATACTCCCATGGCTGCTGTATGTAGCTACCCTACTGGAGAGACTGTGAGGAGAGGCCATGTGAAGGAGAGGGATCCTGAAACTACGTGGAGAAGGAGTGAGGTCCAGTCACCTCAGTATCCCAGATCCCAGGTGAGCCTCCAGATGACTCCAGCCTCGGCCATCATCTGACTGAAACTCCCATAGGAGAAGCCTCCCAGTCAACCCACAGCATTGTGAGTGATATAAAATGTTGTCATTGTTTTAAGCCACTCAAGTGTAGGGGTGGTTTGTTATGCAGCAAGAGCTAACCAAAACAACAGTGAAGTGCATAAAATGCACTTATCTTATGTATAGAGATCCATGAATTTTGACATATGTAAACTCATATGTGGAGATCACTCAGATCAATATATAGAATGTTTACAGCAACCCAGAAGCTCCTTCATGCCCTCTTCCCAGTCAATACCACTCCCCAAACCAGAGATGCCACTCTACTGAGTTCTATCACCACCAATTAGTTTTGTATGTATTTTTTAAAAAGATTTTATTTATTTATTTGACAGAGAGAGACACAGCGAGAGAGGGAACACAAGCAGGGGGAGTGGGAGAGGGAGAAGCAGGCTTCCCGCCGAGCAGGGAGCCCGATGCGGGGCTCGATCCCAGGACCCCGGGATCATGACCTGCGCCGAAGGCAGACACTTACTTAATGACTGAGCCACCCAGGCGCCCCCGTTTTGTATGTTCTTGACTTTCATTTAAATGGAATTATATGGCATGTACTTTTTACTGCCTGGCTTCTTTCACTTATGATTATGTTGGCAAGAGTCATCCATATAGTTGCGTGTAACAGGAATCTGCCCTTTTTTTTTATTGCTGTATGAACATACTATGCTTTGTTTATCCACTGTCCTGTTGCTGGACATTTGGGTTATTTCCAGTTTTGGGCTATTCTGACCAAAGCTGCTTTAAACATTCTCACAGAAGTCTTTTGGTAGACCTATGCACCGTTTTTCTTGGCTCTATCCAGCAGTGGGATTTTTGGTCACGGGATGGTATACGCTTAGCTTTAGAGAACAATGCCAAACCGACTGAACATTTTGTAAATAAATTTCTTATTTAGTTTAATAAATAACAAATGGTACATCTGAGACATTTAAATAAGAGACCCTCCTACTTGCTTGTTTTTATCCCCACTTGACTTAGGGCTCCAAGGGGGCCAGAATCATTTCTATCTTCTTCATATGGTGCAGTGCACACTGTAGAAGGGATGCAGGACCTATTTGTTGAAAAAACAACAACAACAACAATAAATAGAGTGTCATAGTTTAACACTGAGAATTACATTTTTAAGAGTGGATTTTAGGTACTATGGTAAATCAAAGGAGAGGAAAAAGACAATATTTTTCTGAAACTTCCAAGGTGTTATTTATAATTACTTGACTATAGGTGTATGGATAGGAATTTCATACACTTTCTAGTAGATTTTCAGTATTGTGTAGACACACTTAGAATAAAATGATAAACTATGAAGCCTTTACAATAGTGCTTTTTCATCTGGGATTTGTGGATAGATTTTGTGAGGGCCTGAAATTGAATACAAAATTTTGTGTGCAAATAGGTGTCTCACTGAGGACTCATGGTTCCAAGTGGCAGAAGCTCAACAAAGATTCACTTAGGTAACAAAGGGGATTTGATGTCAGGGTCTTGTTTGGCTCATGGAGTCCAAGGAAGACAAGCTCAACCATGGTCTAGAAGGGCATAACCAGGGAAGCTCAGGATCTGGGGCCATGATCCATGCCTGCACAGAGATGCCTCATGTCCTGCTGGCCTAAGGACATCTGCTTGGCAGAACCCAAAGTGCATCTGAAACTCTAGTTTCAGGAGAATCTAGAAAATGTAGGGGTTTTTTTGTTTGTTTGTTTTTGAAAATGTAGTTTTTAACTTTCCAGTTTCTACAGAACAGGAAGCCCCCTAAAATAATGTTGTAATAGATCACGGGATCCAATCTTTAAGACCCCAGACTCAGCTTGAAAATCCTTCTTCACTTGGCACTGTACCACCAATGGCGTGGAGTCGGATTTACAGGTCGTCATCCCTGCACCCTATCACATTGCTCCCAGACTGATGATGCATAGCTCTTACTTTTGTTAAGAAAAACAATATAAAAAAAAAAAAGAGAGAAAAACAATATGCAGAACTTAGAAATAGCAAAATGATGGCTGCATGCCCTTTCAAAGTCATAATGGAGCACTGGTTACCACATCATGTCCTATAATGGATAACATAACTGTCTGTCCCAGAAAGGCAAACCACAAACTTGCAACAAAAAAGTGCTTAAGCTCGAGGCGCCCAGGTGGCTCAGTCGGTTAAGCATCTGCCTCCTGCTCAGGTCATGGTCTCAGGGTCCTGGTATCAACCCCCGCATTGGGCTCCGTGCTCAGCTTCTCCCTCTCTCTCTGACCCTCCTCCCCACTTGTGCTCTCTCTCTGTCTCAAATAAATAATTAAAAAATTTAATTAAAAAAACTGCTTAAGCTCAAACTGTTTTAAATCAGCCCATTCAAACCCATGTGTTGCAAGGCTACGCAACTTGTGTAGTTTACAAATTTTGACACATGCGCAGCTCATTCCTTACCCAGACCAGCCTTAGAACAATCTGAGCCCAGCCCTAAAGCCCTGTATGTATGTAGCTTCTCTAATTTCCTTTTTTTAAGTCACTACTGAGACTTTGTGAACTTGGGGCTCTCCCTTACTCAGCGAGTTTAATAAACCCATTGTATGTGATCAAGGGATGGCTCTGGCAGTCTTGGTGGGAGCTTTGACAAAGTCCATACACTTTGTATTGCTGGACAAAAAATGAAGAGTGGGAGAAAAGGACAAAACAAGAACGTCTCCAAATATAATTTGAAGCAAGGTTCTATTAGTACAGACTACTTGGAATTAGGAATGAATCAACAGGAGTGTCCTTCATCCTTGATTTGAGGAGAATAGGTCCTTGCTTCCCTGCTCGCCTTTGCAGTCAAACCACAGTGGACCCATGCAAACTGCTGGAGAAGGAAGACACTGGGGGAGTGTTAAAGCCCAAAGGGCCATAGTCTCTCTCCCAACAAATCACCCCCTACCTGCCAAAAGGCACAGGATGACTTTTTTGGTCCCATTTCTCTGCAGTGTTTGATAATGTTGATCACTTCTTCCTTAAAATTCTTCTGTAGACTTCCATGATATCATGCTTTCTGGGTCATCTTTCATCCTCTCTGATAACTTCTTCTCAATTCTAGATGGACAGGGAGATCAAGCAAATAAGGTAAGGAATAAGAAATGACCATTGAGTTAGTAGTTATGATGTCATCCATTGTTTTAGCAGAAGCAGTGCAGGGGAGGAGGCAGAAGGCGGATTGAAGGGGCAGAGGAAGGCGAGTAGTAACAGTGATTGTGGATCTCTATCTCAAACTTGGAGATTGTTACTGCTTTTGTTTGTTTGGGGTTTTTGTGGGTTTTGTTTTTAAGATTTTATTTATTTATTTGAGAGAGAGAGGGTAAGTGAGAGAGAGCACAAGCTGGGGGAAGAGGGAGAAGCAGGCTCCCTGCTGAGCAGGGAGCTCGATGCGGGGCTCGATCCCAGGACCCTGGGATCATGACCTGAGCCGAAGGCAGACCCTCAACCTACTGGGCCAGCCAGGCGCCCAGGGGTTTTTTTGTTTGCTTGCTTTTTGCTCTCTCTTGTCTAGTTTATTAATGCAGTTCTCTAAGCAGTTAGTGTATGTCTGCCATGCACAGGAGCTATTCCCAGAGCTGCTGGGATGCAGACGTGGCAAGGACCCTCCCTGTCATCTAGGAGCTGGTATCTGAGTATGATGCCAAGCCAAACACAGTGGGAATCACGAAAAATGTTGAATGTCCAAGGAGCCTCCATGTCATCTGGAGAGATTTGTTTTTAAAAATTCAAGAGGCTTGGGGGCGCCTGGGTGGCTCAGTTGGTTGGGCGACTGCCTTCCGCTTGGGTCACGATCCCCGGGTCCTGGGACCGAGCCCCGCGTCAGGCTCCTTGCTGTGCGGGAAGCCTGCTTCTCCCTCCCTCTCCCACTCCCCCTGCTTATGTTCCCTCTCTGGCTGTCTCTCACTCTCTGTCAAATAAATAAATAAAATCTTAAAAAAAAAAAAAAGAACCAGCGTTCTAAGGCGAAGGAGCTAGTACCATGAAAAAGGTTGAAATGACTTGTAAAAATTATCTTATTATTATTCTTACTGTCATAATATGGAGAATGCTTGTAATTATTCAAATTATGGCTTTTCAAAGAGATGTTTATTTCTCTTATCAAGAATAATTATCCAAGGGGCGCCTGGGTGGCTCAGTTGGTTAAGCGTCTGCCTTCGGCTCAGGTCATGATCCCGGGGTTCTGGGATCGAGCCCCATGTTGGGCTCCCTGTTCTGCAGGAAGCCTGCTTCTCCTGCTGCCTGCCGCTGCCCCTGCTTGTTCTCTCTCCCTCTCTCTCTTTCTCTGACAAATAAATAAATAAAATGTTAAAAAAAAGAAAAATTATCCAAAACATATAAACAAGGCAAAAGGAGGACTGAATGTATTTTCTTTCTTTCTTTCTTTTTTTAAGATTTCATTTATTTATTTGAGAGAGAGAGAGAAAGAGCGAGAGCGCAGGAGCAGGGGGAAGAGCAGAGGGATAGGTAGAGGAACAACCAGACTCCCTGTTGAGCTCGGCGTCCAACCAGGGACCATCCCAGGACCCTGAGATCATGACCTGAGCCAAAATCAGACGCTTAACCGACTGAGCCACCCAGGCACCCTGGAATGTATTTTCTTTCTTTTTTTTTTTTTTTTAAAGATTTTATTTATTTATTTGAGAGAGAGAGAATGAGAGCACGAGAGGGAAGAGGGTCAGAGGGAGAAGCAGACTCCCTGCCGAGCAGGGAGCCCGATGTGGGACTCGATCCTGGGACTCCAGGATCATGACCTGAGCCGAAGGCAGTCGCTTAACCAACTGAGCCACCCAGGCGCCCTGGAATGTATTTTCAATGTCATATGGCAGCATTGTCCAACTGATCTACCCAAGGATAATTGTATTCTCCAGGTTTGCCATACTAATTTCTATTAGTTAGGGTTCATACTCTGTAAACTTACATGTAAGCTTGTAGATTTTTGTTCAGTAGAGATACCTAGCAGAAATGACAATTCCAAAGGTTATGATTTTATTGTCCTATAGGTAATGAACAGTTTTCTTGCTAAATAAACTTATTTCAGCATGCTTTTCCTGCTTAAGTATATATATTCAATTTCTCAAATTATCTTTGAACCAACTTTGCTATGCCACATGTTTCTTCATCATAAATTAAGTAAATTTTTTACACACATTCATTCTTTCTTTTTCTAAGTTTTTATTTTAATTCCAATTAGTTAACAGACAGTGTAATATTAGTTTCAGGTGTACAATACAGTGATTCAGCACTTGCACACATCACCTGGTGCTCATCACGACAAGTGTAGTCCTTCATCCCCATCGCTAGTTTCACCCTCCCCCACCACCTCCCCGCTGGCGACCAGCTGTGTGTTCTCAGTTTGCTCAGTAGTTAAGAGTCTGTTTCTTGGTTTGTCTCTCTCTTTCTCTCTCTTTTTTTCCCTTTACTCATTTGTTTTTTTCTTAAATTCCACATATACACACATTTATTCTATATTTGGGAATATGTAGGGGGTAGGATGAAGATCTGGGATCTGACTGTTCCTTTAAAAGAATTTTCGCCCACGCTGTTTTTGGCTTTACCCCGCATCCCACCTTCAGAGGGCCTTCTAGTAGTTGCTAAGCTTTCCGGTGGGTTCTGCGACATGCATCAGCTTACTTGTTATTGGTTTCCCACTTTGCAGGCACTTAGCTTTTTCTGCTTCATTATATCACGTGCCATTTGGCCATCCACCTTATAGCTTTCAAAATTTTGTTGTCATGTCAACCATACTTCAATAATAAAAATGTTTTTAAAAATCAGCTATACTTCAAAAATAAATTTTAAAAAATTTTGTCATACCTTTTCTGTTGTCATCTTCTCTAGGGCTTTCTGTTTCTTTTCTGTGACTTTGTGTCTTAAAAACCTTCCTTTCGGGGGCGCCTGGGTGGCTCAGTTGGTTAAGCGACTGCCTTCGGCTCAGGTCATGATCCCGGAGTCCCGGGATCGAGTCCTGCATCGGGCTCCCTGCTCGGCGAGGAAGGAGCCTGCTTCTCCCTCTGGCCCTCCCCCCTCTCATGTACTCTCTCTCTCTCATTCTCGCTCTCTCAAATAAATAAATAAATAAATAAATAAATAAATCTTTAAAAACAAAACAAAACAAAAAACACTTCCTTTCGGGGCACCTGGGTGGCTCAGTTGGTTAAGCAGCCGACTCTTGATCTCAGCTCTGGTCTTGATTTCAGGGTCGTAAGTTCAAGCCCCATGTTCGGCCCCACGCTGAGCGTGGAGTCTACTTAAAAAAAAAAAAAATTCCTTTCAGGGATGCCTGGGTGGCTCAGTCATTGAGCGTCTGCCTTTGGTTCAGGTCATGGTCCCAGGGTCCTGGGATCGAGCCCCATATCGGGTTCCCTGCTCCGCGGGGAGCCTGCTTCTCCCTCTCCCACTCCCCCCTGCTTGTGTTCCCTCTCTCGCTGTCTCTCTCTGTCAAATAAATAAATAAAATCTTTAAAAAAAATAAAATATACCCCCAATACAGCAGTGATTTCTTTTTCCATCAAATGAAGAAACTTATGAAAGGTTGAGAGAGAGTGAAAGTCTTGGTAATTGAGGCTAATTTTTAAAAGTCCAATATTTTAGGGGCTCCTGGGTGGCTCAGTCAGTTGAGCCTCTGACTCTTGGTTGTGGCTCAGGTCGTGATCTTGGTGTCGTGGGATCCAGCCCCATGTTGGGCTCCTAGCTCGGCACAGAGTCCGCTTGGGATTCTCTCTCTCTTCCTCTCCCTCCCCCTCTGTTCCTCCCCTTGCTCATGCTCGCTCGCGCTCTCTCTCTCTCTCTCTCTCTCTCTCTCAAATAAATAAATAAATAATAAAAAAATAAAAGTCCAGTATTTTATGCTAAACCTTAGAAATCACAGTATTTTGGATCTCGAGTGTTAACTTCAGACGAAGTGCATGAAATGCGTCCCTGAATTGCACCTTGGAAAGCAGCAAGCACTGAATATGCAGAAATGGTCTTTACTGGCTTTATGAATGTCATGTTTCTATGGGCATCTTTTTCTTGAAATTTAATGCGCTCCAGCATGGAAAAGCATCTTATACATACTATCTATTACGTTTCCCAGCATACTGAAAACACATGTACTGGGTAGTGGCAGTTTAGTGCGTTTACTTCCATCCTGAATTAAGAAGCATATTGCTGACAACCGGCTGTCCTGAAGGAAGAGGGAGCATGAGAAAACTGTCATGTTATTCACACACTATAGTTGACATCCATTATCACCCCCTGCCCCCCATGCTCCATTCGAGGTTTGCTTGGCATAATCCCCTGATTTTCTTTTGAAAGACCAGCCTTTCTTGCATCTCAGGCTCTGTGCTTTGGTGACAGGAGAAGGAGGAGAAGGAGGAGGAGGGGGAGGAGGAAGAGTTGTTGTTTATCCCCAGTTCCAGGAATGGATGGTAACTCAAGTGTGGCCAGTCAAAGCATTTCACTCCCTTGGCCAAAGACACTGATTCATGAATGGGTCTGTGACCCGGTTAGACTTAGCCAATGAGATTCAAGCAGATGTTAGTTGGGGCTATTGGAAGAGCGTCCAGCTGGACTTCAACCTGAGATCATGTGCAATGGTTGCAGCTGGGAGACACTGTGGACTCTAAAAATGAAGCTAACAGAGCAGAAGGCAGAGAGGAGGGATGGAGGCAAAACTATTTGTGATGGATGGTGTTGCCTGAATTAAGTTGTCTGAGCCGAATAAATGCTCTAGGTCTTGAGGCAGTTTCGACTCTTTTTCTGTCACTTGCCACCAATCTGACTCCCTTAGCAAAGCCCCCATCGCTGCTTGGCTAGCTGGTGCTACTCCAGCCCTGGCTTCCACAGTGATTTTTACGTCAATGAAAAATCGCTTTTGTAACGTGGGTATTCAGAGAAAAACAACAACAACAAAACACCGAGCACTTCTCGCTCATATATGCTCATTACATATGCCAAGAGCAAATTTACTGGAGCTGTAATGTGAAATGTCTGCTCACATAAACACCATAATAAGTGCTTGTTCATACAGAATGCCATCGATATTAGGGCTTCTACAACACCATCATTTGATCAGAGAATTTTGCCAACAGGCCATTCCATTTTCCTTCCCAGCATAACATTTCCATTAACTTTGTGAGTGGTTTTACAAACTTCTTGGCGGGAATACAACTTGAACCTTTAGCATCCTGGAAAGCACAATTTTTAGCTTATTCTGGAAAATCTCAGCTGGTTTACTAGAGAGGTGATTGTACTTTGTTTATGAAACGTATTCAATGCTTTGGTGGCTTCCTGCCACTATTTGACAGTTTCCTAACAGGCAAAAGGACAGGGACTTAGAGACAAAATCTAATTTTCCTATAATGATTGTATTTCTTATTCCTATTCTTTTTGGTCTGCCCGTCAGACTTACAAATTCTCTTGTACATTCATACTGACTTTCTAGGCACTGTTCGCACTTAGGGAGTTATTCTGCGCTGTGGTATTTAGATAACTTTTTCTTAACTCCTTTCATGCTTCAATGGACCACGGATTCATTTTTACAAATTGGGACTATGATGAAGCACTGTGGTTACAGCAAAAAACGCAAATTGGACAGATGTGAGTAATGATATGCAAATGACATAAAAATACATTAGCTGAGATCAAGGGCAGCCTGGTTAGCTGGTCGATTTAGTGTTTATGGTGAAGGCAAAAACTTTAAGATGGTAACGATAACAGAAGTTTTGGTGAAACTCATAATGTATCTTAAATTCAGATTTATTAAATGTATGTGGACACAATTGTTTTATATTTTTCCCTGAGTCTCCTGAACTGCGTGTGAACCCCTTTTATGGATTCCAGGCATCACCAATGACCCTTGTACCCCACTTAGCCAATATTTCCCAGAGAATATTAGTTGGAGGGTAGCCAAGGTGGTGGTTGGAACAGGAAAGCCTCGACAGTAGGAGGGAAAACCACTGGCATCAACAGTATCATTTACCAGAATATCAGCAGTGCACAGGTTGGAACTTTCAAGATCTACTCTCTTAGCCACTTTCAAGCACACAATACAGTATTGTTAACTATGGTCACCATACTGTACATAGATCCCTAGAACTTATTCATCTTATAACTGGAAGTTTGTTCCCTTGGACCAACATCTCCCCATGTCTCCCTCTCTTCAGCCCCTGGCAACCACCATTCTAGTCTGTTTGTATAAGTTTTAGTGGTTTTAGATCCCACATACGAGTGAGATCACACAGCATTTGTCTTTCTCTACCTTTCTCTGCTGTCTTTCACTATACTGTAGTGTATGTCAGGATTTCTTTCCCTTTCACGGCTGACAAATATTCCACTGTATGTATATGTTACATGTTGCTCACCCACTCATCTGTTGATGGAAATTTGGGCAAGATATTATTTTTAAAATTTTAATCATCATTTTACATATTTATGCTCCGCCTCATTTTTATATAAATTGAGAGAGACTTTTCATTTAGTTAAAAAAAGAGAAAGAAATACTGTATGATCTCACTTATGCAGTATATACATATGGATAACCAAAAAAAAAGGGGGGCACCTGGGTGGCTCAGTCGGTTAAAGGGCCAACTCTTAATTTCGGCTCAGGTCATGATCTCATTGTCCTGGGATTGAGCCCCACGTCAGGCTTTGCCCTCACTGGGGAGTCTGCTTGAGGACTTTCTCTCTTCCTCTCCCTCTGCCTTTCCCCGCTCTGTGCTGTCTCTGTCTCTCTCTCTCTCAAATAAATAAATAAATCTTAAAAAAAAAAAGAAAGAAGAAAATAAATGCAGAGAACAGATTGGTGGTTGTTGCCAGAGGTGTGTGTGTGGGGGGATAGGTGAATTGGGGGAAGGGGGTCAAAAGGTACAAACTTTCAGTTAGAAAATAAATAAGTCATGGGAATGTCATGTACATCATGGTGACTATAATTAATAATACTGTACTGCATATTTGAAAGTTGCTAAGAGAATAGATGTTAGAAGTTCTCATCATAAGAAAAAATTTTTTTATAACTGTGTGGTGAAGGATGTTACCTAGACTTATTGTGGTGATCATTTTGCAGTGTATACAAATATTTTTATTTAAAGATTTTATTTATTGGGGCACCCGGGTGGCTCAGTTGTTGGGCATCTGCCTTCGGCTCGGGTCATGATCCCGGGGTCCTGGGGTCAAGCCCCGCATCGGGCTCCCTGCTCAGGGGAGGGCCTGCTTCTCCCTCTGCCACTCCCCCTGCCTTCCTTCTCGCGCGTTGTCTCTTTCTGTCAAATAAATAAATAAAAGAGAGAGAGAGAGCAGGAACACAAGCAGGGGGAGTGGGAGAGGGAGAAGCAGGCTTCCCGCGGAGCAGGGAGCCGATGCGGGGCTCGATCCCAGGACCCCGAGATCATGACCCGAGCCAAAGGCAGACGCTTAACGACTGAGCCACTCGGGCGCCCTGCAGTGTATACAAATATTGAAATATTATGTTGTATACCTGAAACAAATATATTATATGTCAATTATATCTCAATTTAAAAAAAGAATTTGGAAAAAAAGAAAGAAAACAAAACAAAACGCACTTAGAGTTAGCCTAGTTTGCTACATATGTTTTGGATGTGTAGTTTCAAAAGGTAAAAAGAAAGTTTTAAATTAACTTCACTACTTGAGATCTGAACCTAACCATTTTCTGGGTTCAGGAAGCTCTTCTCTGATGAATTATAGGTAAAAATAAATATTCAGCTATGTGTATCTACAATACAGAATCTTTACATTATATGTCTCCTGTGCTTTAACTAAACTAGACATATGATATTCAAGGATGACCCAACAAAGAAATGGAGACAGTCATTTAATAAGATGATGCATAGATTTTTCTAAATTAATTAATTAATTACTTAATTTTAATAATCTCTGCACCCAGTGTGGGGCTTGAACTCACCATCCTGAGATCAAGAGTTGCATGTTCCTCTGACTGAGCCAGCCAGGCACCTCACATAGATTTATTTTTAAGCCTGTCCTGAATTTGTTTAAATTTCATTTATCCTTATGAAAATCTAGTTTATACAGTTTCAGAAACACTCAGAACATACCCACTGTGTCATGTGGGACATGCTTGAGTTATTAAACTGTTGCCCCTACCTGGTTCCCACCCCGCCACGTCCCAGGGGGTGGGAAAGAGAAACTCCTTTCTAGAAGCTTGGCACAAGGCTGGAGACCTGCCCTCTCCAACTGGACACCCAGATGGAGCTGCCTCGTGCGATCCTAGTCTCCAGAGCCGCAGACTTCTGTTGGGGACTCTGACCTCCGGAAGAGAGAGGCAGGGACAGGCAAGATTTAGAAAGGGCAGCATTTGAGAAAGCTCAATTCCACTGCTCTCTATGCCAAGTCTTCCCCTTTGCTTTTAACTGACACAGTCCAAGGTGATCACGGAATTTGCAGGATGTAATGAAGTGCAAAAGAGCAGTAGCTTGCAGTGTGAAGTGTTGCCTGTTTGAGTCAGTGTGGGTTGGTAGGGGTGGGGGTTAAATTCCAAGCATGATTTAGGAAGAGGAGAGGAATGAGATTGTAATCTTACCCACTACACATTGTACTGTAGGAACAAATAATGGGGAGGTGGTAGTGCCATGCTCTTATTTATAAACACTTCTTTATTGAGCCATATTTCACATACCATAATATTCACCCTTTTAAATTATATAATTCAGCAGGTTTTAGCATATTCACAAGGTTGTGCAGACATCACTACTAATTCCAGAACATTTTCATCACCCCAAAAGAAACCCGTACTTGCTCACAGTCACTCCCTATTTCCCTGCAACTTCCCCCCACCCAACCCTGTCTGTCTCTATTTGCTCATTCTAGACATTTCATATAAATAGAATCATATAATATGTGGCCTTTGTGTCTGGCTTTTCTCACTTAGCATAATGTTTTCCAGGTTCATCCATGTTGTAGCATGTGTCAGTACTTCATTCTTTTTTATTATCGAAGAATATTTCATTATGTGTCCATACCACATTTTATTTATCCATGCATCAGTGGGTTGTTTCCACTTTATGGGTATTATGAATCATGCTGCTATAAACCTTCGTGTACAAGTTTTACAGGGACATATGTTTTCATTTCTTTCGGGTATATACCTAGGAGTGGCATTGCTGGGTCCTATGATATTTCTTTTTTTTAAAGATTTTATTTATTTATTAGAGAGAGAGAGAGAGTTCACACGCGCACGAGTGGGGGAGAGGCAGAGGGAGAGGGAGAAGCAGACTCCCCGCTGAGCAGGGAGCCCAAGGACACAAGGCTTGATCCCAGGACCTGGAGATCATGACCTGAGCCAAAGGCAGATGCTCAACCAACTGAGCCACCCAGGAGCCCCAGGTCCTGTGATAATTCTGCGGTTAATTTTTTGAGGAGCTCAGACTGACTTCCAAAGTGGCTGCTCCATGTTACATTCTCATGAGCAGTGTTGGAGGGTTTCCGTTTCTGCATCCTCTCTGACACTTGTTACTGTCTGTCTTTTTGATGATAGCCATCCTAGTGGGCCATGCTTTGTATTAGATACACTTTCATACTCTTGGCTCTCTATATATTTTAAGCCGGTTGTTAAGAACCGTCCCTGAGGATGTAACAGGCTTGTGAAAGTTCTCTAATAGTGCTTTCCTGGAGGATCACGAGTCTGTTGAGGCTTTACTAGGTGGAATCCGGCTCCTGCAAGAATAGCTGTGTGTGTGTGTGTGTGTGTGTGTGTGTGTTTTAAATATCCATTGGATTAAATGAAACAGCTGGCTTAGGTCAAAACTGAGAATGAATTTCATGAACTGAAAAATGTTTCCAATTTTTCTGTTGCACAAGGCCATGAATTAAAGCCTCATTGTGCATTAAGGCCTTTTTCTATCAATCCAAGTACAGAACTCTGGTTCCAACATGGAAATAATTACAGAGGTGATAAGCTCTTTTTTTTAAATCCACTGTTGTTGTTTTCATAGTTACTGAGTTGGCATGTGTAGTAATATGGAAACCCTTTGCAAATACTATGGCCCCAAGAGGTTCCGAAGCGAAAAAAAAAATCCAGCTTATTAGTGGGTGCTCCTGTTCCTGGCTCCCACATGAGTTAAGGGTGGAGTCTTGTGGAGATAATATACCACATGTGAAATAAACATCCTCTTCAAAGTGAACATATCCTTCTATGTTCCGGTGCAGAAGGAAGGCAGGCCTTATAGGCCAGACTTGTTCAACTTCCTCATGCAGGCACATTCTAAAACAACAAGAAAATCTGAGGAGTTGCCACATATTTCACTATTTTCAAAGGGGAGAGCACGGCCTAATATTGTTATTTGTTTAACATTTCTGTTTTTTTAAAATTTTTTTAAAAGATTTTATTTATTTATTTGACAGAGACACAGCGAGAGAGGGAACACAAGCAGGGGGAGTGGGAGAGGGAGAAGCAGGGGGAGTGGGAGAGGGAGAAGCAGGCTTCCTGCCGAGCAGGGAGCCCGATGTGGGGCTCGATCCCAGGACCCCGGGATCATGACCTGAGCCGAAGGCAGACGCTTAACGACTGAACCACCCAGGCACCCCAACATTTCTGTTTAATGTTAAGGTTCAAAACCACTTAGATACAAAAAAACCCAAAAAACAAACAACAAAAAAACAAAACCACTTAGATACAGGAATCCAGGTGAGAGCTCACATATTGGGATGAAAGATGGGAATGCTAAAAGGTGCTAACAGCATTGACATACTTTCATTTCATTTTATTTTATTTATTTTATTTTTTTAAAGGTTTCATTTTTATATCTTCAATTTTTTTATCTAAATTTTTTTGGGGGGGCGTCTGGCTGGCTCAGTCGTTAGGCGTCTGCCTTGAGCTCAGGTCATGATCCCGGGGTCCTGGGATCAAGCCCCGCATCGGGCTCCCTGCTCAGTGGGGAGCCTGCTTCTCCCTCTCTCACTCCCCCTGCTTGTGTTCCCTCTCTCGCCATCTCTCTCTCTCTCTCTCTCTCTCTGTTAAATAAATAAATAAATAAATAAATAAATAAATAAATCTTTAAAAAAAATAAATTTTTTCTTTTTTAGTAATCTCTACACCCAACGTGGGGCTCGAACTCATGACCCTGACAGCAACAGTCACATGCTCTACCGACAGAACCAGCCAGGTGCCCCAGGTTGACACACTTTTAAAATATTTTATTTTGGGGCGCCTGGGTGGCTCAGTTGGTTAAGCGACTGCCTTCAGCTCAGGTCATGATCCTGGAGTCCCGGGATCGAGTCCCACATCGGGCTCCCTGCTCAGCAGGGAGTCTGCTTCTCCCTCTGACCCTCTTCCCTCTCATGCTTTCTATCTCTCATTCTCTCTCTCTCAAATAAATAAATAAAATATTTTATTTTGGAAAATTTCAAACATAAAATATTAGAGAAATTGATATCATCCCCTCTCCCCCATACCCATTGCTCAGCTTAAACACCTGTCAACATTTTCCAGTTCTTGTTTTAAACTAACCCCTCCCTACTTTTTTCTTTTGTGCCTAAGGATTTTAGTGGAAATTGAAGATACCATGTCGTTTCACCTGTAGATAATACAGAATGTATCCATAAATGACAGGATTGTTTTTTTTCCCCTCATAACCACTATGCCATTACGTTATTATCACACTTTAAAAATAAACATTATCTTTTAACATCATCAAATACTCAGTTCATATTCAAATTTCCTTTATGGTTGAAAGACTTTGTTTTTAATTTTTTTTATTATGGGTAATTTCAGACATAAACAAACAAAGAGAATAATAAAATGAGAATTATCAACTCTAACTGGGTGTTACGTACAAACAATGAATCATGGAACACTACATCCAAAACTAATGATGTAATGTATGGTGATTAACATAACAATAAACAATTAAAAAATTAAAAAAAAGAATTATCAACTCTAACTCATTGTTTCATCTATAATCCCACATACTTCCCCTCCCCATAGTTTTGTTTTTCTTTCAAGTATTTTCTTTCTTTTATTGTGGTAACATTCATCTAACATTAAATTAATCATTTCCACCGTTTTAAACTGTACGGTTAAGTGACATGTAGTAATTCATAATCTTTTGCGACAGTCGCCACTACCTTATTCCCCCAAAAAGGAAACCCCATACCCATTAAGCAGTCACTCCCCATTCCCCTATCTTCCCAGTCCTGGGAAACACTAATCTGCTTTCAGTCTCTAAGGATATGCCTGATATCTGTATTCTGGATATTTCATATAAATGGATGCTCCTTATAATGTTGAAGTGAACCTGAAACACCACACAATTTCATCCATAAATAGTTCAGTGTGTATCTTTGAAAGATAAGGACTCTTTTTCTTTAAGCATAACCACAAGACTATACCACATCTGAAAAAGTTGAACAATACTTACTATCATCAAATATCCAGCCTCTGGTCAAATTTCCACTTGTGTCATAAGTGCTATATATCTGTTTCAGTTTGTTTGAATCAGGAGCCATATATGTATCTGAAATCTCTTTTCATGTAGAGAGTCCTCCTCTATCTCCTCCCCACCCTTGCAATTTGTTTGCTGAAGACATGGAACTGCCTTGTAGGGAATCCCACGGTCTGGCTTTGGCTGCTTTGCTTCTCCGTGGTGGCGTCTAACGTGTTTCTCTGTCTTGGGAGTTTCCTCCTCATTGGTAGCTCTGTCGAGAGCAGCACTGTTCCGTACAGTAGCTGCTGGCCATGTGCGGTTATTGAACACCCGAGATGTGACTAGCGACGAGGACTCTCTGCTTGACCAAACTTGAGTCAGACTCCTCTGAGTCCTCCTTCTGACTGGGTTCCAGCTTTGGGCCTGCTTAGTCCAGATTCAGCAAGAATCTTGTTGGGTGAGTTTCATGAAAATCTCTCCCTCTTTTTTTTTTTTTTTAAAGATTTTATTTATTTACTTGAGAGAGACAGCAGAGCTTGAGCAATACAAGGGGCAGGGGGAGGGGTAAAGGAAGAGGGAGAAGCAGACTCCCCACTGAACAGGGAGCCTGACGTGGGGCTGGATCCCAGGACCCTGGGATCATGACTTGAGCTGAAGGCAGACGCTTAACTGGCTGAGCCACCCAGGCGCCCCCCAACTTTTTAATTTTATTATTTATTTATTTAAAAAAATCTCCCACTCTTGATATCTGATCAAATTCCTCATCCCCTACCCTCGAAATCTTACCATCCTGGCCCACCTTCAGCAGGAATCTTGTTGAGTCCATCTTACAAGAATCCGCCTAGCCTTGATATTTCCTCTTTGTAATTTTCCATCCATTGATCCCTACTCTGCTCCTTGGCTATAAATCTCTCTTTGTCTTTCTTGCATTCGGAGGTGAGCACAATCTCTCTCCCATACTGCAAAACCTCATTGTAGTAGCCCCTCTTGAGGAAGATTTGCCTTACCATCTTTAACAAGTGTCTGAATAATTATTTTCCTTAGCACTAGTCCAAACTGGGATGTGCAGTAAGTGTAAATTACATACCAGATTTCAAAGACTTAGTGCAAAAAAGAAATGTAAACTATCTCTAATAATTTTTATATTGATTTCATGTTGACATGATAATATTTTAACTATATTGGGTTAAATAAATGTCAGTAAACTTAATTTCACTTATTTTTTTAGTTGCTTTTATTATTATTTATTTTTTTAATATGGAAAAAGACGTTTAATGCAGCATTACTTATTTATTTATTTATTTAAAGATTTTATTTATTTATTTGAGAGAAAGAATGAGAGAGAGAGCACATGAGAGGGGGGAGGGTCAGAGTGAGAAGCAGACTCCCCGCTGAGCAGGGAGCCCGATGCGGGACTCGATCCTGGGACTCCAGGATCATGACCTGAGCCGAAGGCAGTTGCCCAACCAACTGAGCCACCCAGGCGCCCTAATGCAGCATTATTTAAATCATGAACAATTTGGGGAAAAACTTTTAAATTGACTAATAATAGAAAATAATAAAATTTAATGATATGTCTATATAATGTTTTTTTTTTAATTCTTCATTCCTTTTACTCCCCAGGATTAATTGCTCCCCAGAATTACTATTGACATACACAGAGTTTTCTTCTTTCAGAAATGGGAATCAGGGGTGCCTTGGTGGCTCAGTCGTGAAGTGTCTGCCTTCGGCTCAGGTCATGGTCCCAGGGTCCTGGGATCGAGCCACGCATCGGGCTCCCTGTTTGGCAGGAAGCCTGCTTCTCCCTCTCCCACTCCCCCTGCTTGTGTTCCTGCTCTCACTGTGTCTCCCTTTGTCAAATAAATAAATAAATTCTTTAAAAAAATAAAAAAAAAGAAATCGGAATCGAACAATATAAATTGTTCTGCAGTCTGCCTCATTCACAGGACATATCACGGACATATTTCCATTGCATGATTTATTTTGAATGTCAATGTTTACATTAAGCTGTATTTTTCTTTAACTTTAACTTTTCTTAAATTTAAATTCAGTTAGCCACTTTTTAGTTGCTTTTAATGTGGCACCTGGAAGATTTGAAATACATAGTGGCTTGCATTATATTTCTATTGGATGGTGCTGAATTAGACTTGATGAAATTCAGTTTTGCTTTTTTGGCAAGTTGTATGTCATAGGTTGTGTTGCGTATGTCTAGCTAGAAGCACATAATGTCAGACTCTTTTTGTGATGTTAGCAGTTGTTGATGATTGGTGTTTGAATTTATTAATTAGGGGTTGCAAAATACTGAGATTTTAGTTTTGTCATTTCTTCTGTAATTCTACCTCATCCACTGTTTGGTTCCCTAGTGGTACAGCTTGGTAGGGAAGGCAAGATCAATATTTGATTCTCTCCCTTTATTTATTAATTCTCAAAATTATCAGTTGGCTCACAAGCCATTTATAGACTAAAAATATTTAGCAGTGCTTATTTTTATGTGCTTCTTAGAGAGATTTACAAAGCTTACATAGGAATGACGATGCAGGTCTGTAAAGAAATTGAATACTATCTGATCTCAAATTGAGGTAATAAGTGGACGTCTTGAAGAATGTCAAGGTCATGAAAGACAAAGACTGAGGAACTGCTCCAGAAGAAAGGAGACCAAAGAGACATGACAGTTAAATGCAACTTGTGATCCTGGACTGGATCCTGGACGAGAAAAAGCACTTTTGCCTCTTTTACTCTAAAGGACATTAATGGGACAATTGGTGACAATTGAGTAAAGTTTGTAGTTTAGATGATAGCTACTTTTCTGATTTTGATAATTGTAAGTGGTTATAAAAAGAATATCCTTGTCTTTTAGGAAATGTACACTGAATTATTCAAGGGTAAAGGGAAATTATATCTGCAAAGAATTCTCAAATTATTAAGAAAATATACATATACAAAGATAAAGCAAATGTGGAAACATTTGGGGGATTTGAGTGAGATATATACAGAAATTCTTTGTACCATTTTTGCAATTTTCTGTGAATCTGAAATTACTGCAAAAAAGTTAATAAACTAAAATAATGCCTATGGATTCAAAAAAATCCTGCCTGTTCTCATTGTAAGATTATAAATAGGTTGATATCACTTTGAACTCAAAACCATATTAAAACATACTTTGAAAATTTGAGAGGGACTGTGTGAAGAACAAAGAGGGTAGTGAAAAACCAGTTCTGAGAAGAGTTGTATAGTGGTTTAAAATGTGCCCATAAGTTCTTTGACATTCTTTTCAGGAGCTGGAGGTCAATTCCCCTCTTTTTGAGTGTGAGTTGGACTTAGTGACTTGCTCCTAATAAATAGAATGGTAGAAGTGGTGCATCACCTCTAAGACCAGGTCATAAAAGACACTGTGCTTGCAGAAATACTCTGTCTTAGATCCCTAGCTCTGGAAGAAGCCAGCTGCCATGTCCCGAACTACTCAGGCAGCTTTGTGGAGACGTCCACATATCCTGTCAACAAATATGTGAATGTGCCAAATATGGAGGAAATGGATCCTCCAGCTCTAGTCCAGCCTTCAGATAACTGCAGCCCTGGCCAACGGCTTGGCTGCAACCTTCTGAGAGACTGTGAGCCAGAACCATTCAGCTAAGTCACTGCTGCATTCCTGATTTGCAGAAATGGTGAGATAATAAATGTCTGTTGGTCAAGTTACTGTTATGCAGCAATAGATGACTGATACAATTCCATATCTTTTTAAAAGAGATTTATTTATTTATTTGACAGAGAGAGCGGGGGAGAGGCAGAGGGAGAGAAAGAATCCCAAGCAGACTCCCCACTGAGCGTGGAGTCGGACACAGGGCTCAGTCTCAGGACCCTGAGATCATGACCTGAGCTGAAATTGAGAGTCAGATGCTCAACCGACTGAGCAACCCAGGCGCCCTTACAATTCCATACCTTAAGCACCTTGAAATCATGCTGCCTGGACAGTTGCTTACTTATAAAACTGATCTTTTCCACCAGAGTCTGATATAATCTGTAAATGAGAGTAGATGTAGAGGGGAACATTTCCAAGACAAAACCAAATCTACATTGTTAGTATTATTTTTTTAAAGATTTTATTTATTTAATTGACAGAGAGAGGGAGAGACAGTGAGAGAGGGAACACAAGCAGGGGAAGTGGAAGAGGGAGAAGCAGACTCCCTGCCGAGCAGGGAGCCCGATGCGGGCCTCGATCCCAGGACCCTGGGATCATGACCTGAGCCGAAGGCAGTCGCTTAACCAACTGAGCCACCCAGGCGCCCCTCTACATTGTTATTTTGGAAGCTATTATTGAGATTATGGTACTTACTCAGAAGTCATGAAAAAATAGCTAAACCAAAATGTAAGTTTTTAGTGACTGGAACTCCTAGAGAAGAGAATTAAAGACATGAGTTAAAATGTAAATAAGACATGAAGTTGAGAATAAAATCATGTTATCAAAGTAGGTTTAAACTAGGAGGAGATTTGTCCCTAGGAGTGGCAAAGGAAACATAAGCCTCTCATGAGAGGAAATCTTAGAAGGATACTTTCCCATTGTATTTCTAGTACTTTCCGGATAGTTCTGATTTCTTCCTTGATTTAAATCAATTATTGGGGCACCTGGGTTGTTCAGTCGGTTAATCGTCTGACTCTTGGTTTTGGCTCAGGTTATGATCTCAGGGTCCTGGAATGGAACCCCAAGTCAGGCTCTGAGCTCGGGGGGAATCTGCTTCTCCCTCTCCTTTTCCCCTGCTCTCTCTCTCAAATAAATACAGTCTTAAAAAAAATAAATCAAGGGGCGCCTGGGTGGCACAATCGGTTAAGCGTCTGACTCTTGGTTTTGGCTCAGGTCATGGTCTCAGGGTCCTGGGATAGAGCTCCATGTTGGGCTCTGTGCTCAGCATGGAGTCTGCTTGAGATTCTCTCTGTCTCCCTCTCCCTCTGTCCTTCCCACTCATGCTGTTTCTCTCTCTAAAATAAATTAAAAAATAAATCAATTATTTATTGAGCACCAAATGATTAAGATGTGTTCCTTGTCCTTGAAATGCTACTTGGAAACATCTTTGACTATGAAAAAGGTTGTTTCAGGCTCACTGTCTTTATTTAGTTCCTTTGTTTGTTTCTACGTTTCTATATCTGAGAAACAGTTTTCTTATTTAAAATTTATCTCCAGAGAGAAGGGGAGTTATGTTTCACAGAACAGATATCTCTGTGGACGTAAATCAGTTAATAGGAATTGTGATTTATGTACCTGTTGTCTCCTATGGGCTGCAATGCCTCCAACGAAGTGATAAACACATTTCTGGCCTTGAAAGGCTGAGACTCAGGTCCTAGATGATTCAGTAGTCACATCAACTTAGTCAAAGTAGAAAGGGCAGGAAAGAAAAATGATGAGGCCATGATTCATATTCACCATAAGAGGTTTCTGTTTGCAGTGCAGGAAAAGTGGCCTTTGTTTATGGAGGATAAGACCATACATATTCTACTGAGAGCACTTAAATATTTACAGATCGACTTGTGCTGCACATGCTTTTTCCATGAGACGTGAGTCATACTATTCTCTGATGTAAAATCCTGGCTCAGGTTGGGATCTCTGGGTGCAGAAACTGAGGTGGGGATTCTTGTGTAAGTGCCTCATTGAGGAAGTACTCTCAGGAGAAGGGGAGTGAAGGAAGCAGGGGGGGACTGGCGAAGGAGGTAAGCAAGGAAACAGTCTCAGCTGAGGACTTGCTTCAGTCTGATCCCACAGGCACTATGGAGCATGAGTTGTACCACAGAGGTGGTCTCGCCTTAAGGCAAAGGGCTGGCCTTTTATATTTCATTTCAGTCAGCCATTGGCTATGGGCTGGTCTGTGGGGGGGTGGAGTGTAGAGGTTTAACCTCCCTGAGGTGGCTCCAGGTTGGCTGAGGGGAAGTCTCCAAAGAAGGGAGCAGCTGTGAGCCATTAGCCGACTATACTCCCTGATAGGTGCATTGCCCGGTGACAGGAATCTTGGCAGTGACTCAACAGTGTCTACAATAGGTTTGCAATTTTTGTATGGTAATTATGTCAGAATCCGGGTAGATGTTCCCCAAACCCATTTCTTCTTCCTGGCTATATACATCGACTACATTTCCCAGACTCCCTTGCAGTTTGCTGCAGCCACATGACTCAGTTCCAACCAATGGAAAGCAGGGAGAAGTGATATGTGCCACCTCCGGCCCTGGCCCATAAAATCCCTGTGTAAGCAATCTTCCATGCTCTCTCTCTCTTTCCAGCCCTGTTGAGCTCTCTCTTTCTTTTTATAACTGCCAGATGCAGAGCATCTAGTGGAAGACTGTGAGGTCCCACGGGATGGAGGACTTACTAGCTAGTGTCCTTGAATGAACACAAAGAGAACCGCTTTTCTGCACAGACCCTTGTTGGACTGTGACCGGAGCAAGAAAGAAATCATTATTATGTTAACCCGCTGAGATTTTTCAAGTTGGTTGTTTCAGTAGTTAGCCTACCATGACTCATTTAGTGAACCCTCTATTTTTCAGAAACCTGAAAAGCTTCTGAAAATTTTATGAATTCTACCCATGTCATCAATAATAATCCTTGCTCAAATCTGTGGTGACCAAAGTGCTGAAGACCTAAAGTAAGAATTTTTTTCTTATTCCTTCAAAACACAGAAGAAAGCTCTGACAGTGTGCTTGAGTATTATGGGTGAATGTGAAAAGCACCATGGAACTATATGGCTAGGATAATTATTATCCAAAATCCTGTTCAGGGAAACCAAGCAGGAAGCTGCTTTCTCAAGTTTAGACAGCTTGCTATTGTTAACAAGTGGTGACAACTGTCGGCTACGGTTTGTCTGATGTAACTATTGGACTTGCCCAGTGCATAGAAAGCTTTTTAATGTTTCTGTTCAGCCATTCCCAGGGCTACCATGGAGAGAGGTGAGCTATCTGATAGGGTACCTAAGAGGCCAACAGGGTTACTGAGAACAAACTATTTGTTGTTCGGGAACAGCCACCTTCTCAATTTGTCAAGCTTTTGCTTCAGAGGATGGAGTTGCTACAGGAAGGAAGAAGGCACATTCTCTCTCTCTCTCTCTTTCTCTCTCTCTCTCTCTCTCTCTCACACACACACACACACACACACACAGGTGGATATAATATATAATTTCATCGATGTTCAAAACTGGTTTATGGGAGACAATAACTTGTAAGATTTCATTGTCATTAGTGGTTTGCAGAGCGTACAGGGGGCCAAGTGCTCCAAAAGCTCTCTCTCTAGGAGCGTAGAATGCATTGGGTGGGCCCATGTGGCCCACATCAGCTTTACTGTTGCTGGAATTGAATTGGAAATTCAGATTGGTTTGTGGCCACAATCAGGCTTCTTCTTACTTTCCCTACCCCCTTCCTTCTCCACCCCAAAGAGAGTCTACAAAGCAGATTTTACCTGTCAAGCAGCAAGGACACTGCTGTCTTACACCCATCAAATCCCACAAGTGGGAACAGAAGAGTGGCCCCAAACTCAGTGTGCTTTCTATGTGAAATCAGGTAGAATGGAGTCCTCTCTGAGGGCAACAGAATTCAAGGGTGTTGGTGGTGGGGAGAGAGGTTGAAAGGGGGGGGTCAGGAAAGAGAGAAAGAGAAACAGAGTGAGACAGAAAGACAGAGACAGAGAGGGATAGAGAGAGACATTGTTAAAAATCAGGAATGATCAGTTTCTTCTGCCTTCCATCACTTCTGCCGTAGAGAAGAGAAAATGAGAGGAGCTGGGAGAAGCGCCAGTGTTACTTCATCATACTCCCTCCTGGGGAGTAGAGAGGAAATTTCTCAAGAAAAAATGCGGCCAGGGGAATAGGATTCCCTCTCACACTGTCAAAGATCTTTCTTCACTTCCAGAAAAAAAAATCAGTCAAACAAGTGATTATTTAGTGTTTACATTGGTCAGTCCCTCACTAAGTAATTTTTAAAGTTCACAATCTTTGAAATACAATGTCAAGAACCTCAATATCACTCATGAAAATTCTGAAGCTCAGAGAAGCCGAATAGAATTCTGTATACCTCCCCTGCCTAGGTAACCTATAAACTGGCTGTAGGTATAAGAAAATATTAGGTCTCAAAAAAGAAAAGATTAGGTTTCCATACTATGAAACAGGAATCAGTAAATTTTTCCTGTAAATGTCCAGAGACCTTAAGCAATGACTCAACTCTGCCATTCTAGTGTGAAAACAGCCATAGACAACACATAAATGAAGGGGCCTGGCTGTGTTCCAGTAAAACTCTACTTATGAATACTGAAATGTGAACTTCACATAATTTTCACATGTCCTGAAATATTATTCAGTGTACAGAAAGCACTATTTTTCAACCATTAAAAAATGTATAATCCAGGGGGCGCCTGAGTGGCTTAGTCAGTTAAGCCTCTGACTCTTTTTTTTAAAGATGGATTTATTTGGGCGGAGGGCAGAGAGAATCTCAAGTAGACCCCTGCTGAGTGCAGAGCCTGAGCTGTGGCGTGATCCCACGACCCTGAGATCATGATCTGAGTGGAAATCAAGAGTGAGTCGCTGAACCGACTGAGCCACCCAGGCGCCCCAAGTGTCTGACTCTTGATCTCAGGTCACATCTTGATCTCAGGGTCAGTGAATTCAAGCCCTGAGTTGGGCTCCACGCTGAGCGAGGAGGAACTTAGAAAAAAAAAAAAAAGAAAGAAAGTACAAGCTGGGGCACCTGGCTGGCTCTGTCAGAACACACGACTCTTGATCACGGGGTCGTGAGTTCAAGCCCTACATGTGGTGTGGAGTTTACTTAAAAGAAGATGTACAACCCATTCTTAGCTCGTGAGCCATACAATACCAGAAAACTGGGGCGCCTGGGTGGCTCAGTCAGTTAAGCGTCTGACTCTTGATTTCAGCTCAGGTCATGATCTCAGGGTTGTGGGACAAGCCCTGCATCGGGCTCTGTGCTGAGCGTGGAGCTTGTTTGGGATTCTCTCTCTCTCCCCCTGCCCCTCTCCACACACTCTCTCTCTTTCTCTCCAAAGATAAAATAAAATAATAATAAAACCAGACAACTGGTCCTAGTTTGCCAACCCCTGCTTTAGGAAACTCTTCCCTACAGGTGACCAGCACCTTGTTCTGAGTTTGTTCAGTTGTCATCTTTATGCAGGGCACTCATGCTGGATTTAAAAGGAAAAAGCAAAACTTAAAGACCCTGTCTTGACTATTCCCGAATATACAGTTGACCCTTGAACAACACAGGTTTGAACTGTGTTGTTCTTTTTCTTTTTCTTTTCTTTTTTTAAGATTTTATTTATTTGACGCAGAGAGACACAGAGAGAGAGGGAACACAAGCAGGGGGAGCGGGAGAGGGAGAAGCGGGCTTCCCGCCGAGCCGGGAGCCCGATGCGGGGCTCGATCGCGGGACCCTGGGATCACGACCTGAGCCGAAGGCAGACGCTTAACGACTGAGCCACCCAGGCGCCCCCTCTTATGATTTTAATAGCACTTTTCTCTAGCTTAGTTTATTATAAGAATATAGTATATAATACATATACAAAATACATGTTAATCAACTATTTGCTATCGGTAAGGCTTCTGGTCAACAGTAGGCTCTTAGTTAAGTTTCTGGAGAGTCAAAAGTTACACGTGTATTTTCAAGTGCATGGGGGTCAGTGCCCCTAACCCCTGCCTTGTTTAAAGGTCAACTGTATTATCATTCTGGCCTCTCTAGCCATGATGGAGCCCAAACAAGTGTGGAAGTTTAGAACTGCAAAAAGTAAAAAGAAATTCTCTTCTAAAACATTCTTGTTTACTGCCAGCCTTAAGGGATATGAGTGTTTCTCGTTATTACATTCTTAGCTGTGTTTACTCTGAAGTTTGATAACTATTTCTTTTATTCAAAAAACTGTTGCAGAAATAAAGAACAGCACTTGGCATTCCTTAGATACAAAGACATTTAAAAAATGCCATTTTTTCCCTCCTGCATCCTAGGTTTACTGGTTACTGTTGGTGGGTCACTTCTGCCTCTTGTCCTCCATTGAGCAGCTTTCCTCTGGCATACCAGAGCCCCAGACAGGCTGCCCCCTCCCTCCCACCCCAGCCCGCTGTCCCACACTCACCCCTTCCTTGGCGCCAAGTCTCTGGGGCTCCTCCCTCTCCTGTGAGCCCCCCCACTCTGTCCGGCCCTTTTGCATCCCCCAGTCGAACCGATTTGTAACATCCATCTGGGGGCCTTCTCCATTAAACCTTCCTGGCTGGGCTCTGGCTCATGGATTTTCTCTCTTCTCTAAACTCCCACAACACTTAGCCCGGGTACACGATTTAGCACTTAATTATATATTGTCTTTTATTGTGTGTTTTTATTTGTTGTGTCAGTTTTGTCTTTTCCAGCAAAGCTACAGATTCCTTGAAAGGAACACATCGTGTATTTTTTTTTTAATCCCTCACAGTACTCCAGTAGGGACACAGTTAATACTTTCTGTTCTACCAATGAGTGCTGCTTGATGGATAGGCACAGATGTAAGACTTTCTACGCATTTCTGCAGTTATCTGTGGTGCTGATGACTACCTGTCAAATTTATTAAACTGAGTTGAGTAATGAAGAGCAGCTCCGAATCTAGTATTCAGTTGGGTAAATCACATCATCTCTGTATCCATTTTCTCATCTGCAAAATGAAGATGAAAATGTTTTCCCAACCTACCTCAGTGAGTTACTGTGAGACTTGCTTAAACGAGATAATGTAGCTTTGAACTATATGAATGTCAGGGATTATTATACCTCACATCTCTTTTCCCAGGTGTTACAGGGGAAAGTAGGGTTTGGCTTTTATCACAAAGAGTGGGTCCCTTTCTAACCTCTGTTAGAATGGTGGGGGAATCCTGAGTATGACTAAAAAGGTCAGAAGAGAATAAACATGATCTCTTGGCTTTCAGTTTTCCTGAGAAATTATTACGGTCGTGGAAAAGACAGTGGGTGGTTAGATTTTGAAATGGAAATTCCCCAGCTGAGGTAGTCTTCGCTGCTTCTTACTTAACTACCCTTTCTGTACTCTTGTCTGCAAGCTTATTTCTGTCTTAATTCTCTCCTGGCAGGTCTAAAGCAAAATGTGGTAAAAGGAAATCTTAGTGAAGAGATGAGAACTTCCTGCTTTTGGAGTGGATCTTATTTCATGTCCTTAGATTCCAAAAGGAAAATCTTACTCTGGCCATCAATTGACATAATTTTCTTCTTCTTCTTCTTTTTAAAACCTTTTGTTTATTTATTTTAAATAAACTCTATGCCCAACGTGGGGCTTGAACTCACAACCCCAAGATCAAGAGTTGTATGCTCTACCTACTCAACTAGCCAGGCGCCCTCATAATTTTTCTTCTAATGTATTCCCTTCCCCCTTTACCACCTGTTGATTTTTTCCCCAGTCTTCCTGCCCTTCCTCCTTATTTGAGTTGACCAAAATACCAAAGTATATTTGCTATCATCAGTGCTATTTCTTGAGATAGTTTTTGTTTTTAATTAAAATAAAATTATTTGGGGTGAAAGATTTATGTATCTCTTTATTAAATTCTAAAATGTATTTTTTATTAGTGCTTAATCCTGGACTTAATTTTTTTTGTGTGTATATATATATACACATATGCAATTCTTCTTCCTAGGGCCCCTTTTACTCTTATTACTCTAGTACTTAACACTAACTGATGTTGTTCCTTTTCAGGCTCAACTGCAGACCTGAGGAAGTGGCCTAACCTCATCGTCCCCGTGAGCGCTTTGGTCAGTCCCTGGGTCAGTCAGTTCGTATGATCTCTGGATCTCCATAGGACACAGGAGGACAGAAGCGCTACTGCTATGTAAAAAGGGAAACTTAATTTCTCACGCCTCCTCCCTTTTCCGCGAAGGGCGCTGCCCCAGCTCCAGCGTTCTAGGGAGAAATCACCACAGCTTTCTCCGCCCGCTGAAAAGCGCCATACTCCAGGTGGGTCTAGTTGTCTCCTTTCCCAGCCTGGGAGGAGAGCCAAGGGCACCCCTCCCGGGCCGGGTGAGCGCGCCAAGCGCTGGCTCCTGCCCTCCGGGTCTGAGGAGTGCGAGAGGGGCAGGTGACCGGTCGCGTGGTGGACGGCCCGCAGAGTTAGTTACCTGGCGCGGCGCGGCGGGGCGGGGCGGGGCGGGGCCGGATGGTGGGGGCGGGGCCGGGGTGCGATCTCAGCCTGCGATTGGTTCGCCCCGCGCCTGTCTCCATGTGCCGCGCGGCGGAGGCACAACATTCAAGTCCGGGGGCGGGGCCGGCGCGCGCCGGGAGGAAGCGGCCGCGCGGCAGCTGCGGGGCGTGGGGGCGGTGGCGGCGGCGGCCGAGGCCGAGACCGAGGCGGCGGAGGCTGAGGCGAAGGCGTCGGCTCCTTACCCGGTGACGGTGCTACGCCGGACCCCCTTCCGGGCCCCATGGAGGCGGCAGCGGGCGGGGGCTGCGGCTCCGGGCCGCCGCTGCTACTGAGCGAGGGCGAGCAGCAGTGCTACTCCGAGCTCTTCGCGCGTTGCGCCGGCGCCGCAGGCGGGGGCCCCGGGTCCGGGCCCCCTGAGGCCGCCAGGGCCGTCCCGGGAGCGGTCACCGCAGCCGCGGGCCCCGTGGCCGACCTGTTCCGGGCGTCGCAGCTGCCCGCCGAGACGTTGCACCAGGTAGGTCCCCGCGCCCCCTGCCACAGCAGGTCTGTACGGACCATTTCTGTGGGGATAAGGGGGCGGGGTGGGGCGATGGGGCTGCTCAAGAACCTGGAGGCCTCGGGCAGGTCGAAGTCGGGGATGGCGGCGACGCCCTTGTCCCCCGGGGAACACCAGCCTCCTCCGCAGCTCAGGAGTGCTGGGTGCGCTCCCCGTTTTCCTCCCCTGAGACAGACTGACACTCCCCCCCCCCCCCCCCCCCCCCCCGGCCATCGCTGGGGCTCTGCAGCCGTCCGGACCCAAAGTTTGCCTTGTTCTGGAAATGGTGTTTGTTTTGGCTGGTGTCTGGTTTAACCTCTGCTCGCTGCTCCTGCCTTTACCTCTCCTGGGTGGGTGGAAAGGGATAGGCGCTCAGGGTGCCTTGCTGGGATTTGAACTTGAAGTGTGCGTGTGTGTGTGTGTATATGTATGTATGTATGTATGTATAGCCAGGGGCCCAGAATTGAATATTGTCCGCCCTATATCCATGTAATCAGTCTATCTGTCTAGATATATATATCTACTATATGTATTTGCTCACTAACATATTTCTGAATATTGGTATTAAATTGGAAAGCCTTAACAAGTTGCAGAGCAGGGACAAAGGGCTGCAAGAGGATGTATGTCAGGGCAAAGCCAAGCTTACTGTTTCGTGCTAGAGATAGACCCAGACATCCACCATAGGAGACAGCTGTAGTTTCCCATCTTATTACTTGGACTTGAAATAGAACTGGAAAGTAATGTGTGTCACCTCCTTTTAGCTGCTCCATACCTGGAAAAGGAGGAGGGAGTGATCCACAGCGCATGCTGTTTTTGTTTTGTGCTTTCCTTGGAGCTTGGAGAAAGACTACTTGATAAGCATCGTCTTTTGATATCACCAGGCTTTCATGTTGATAAGATTCTTAATATCAGGCCCAAAACATGAAATGAAGCTTTTTAAAATTATTTTTTTAAGTTTTAATTGTATTTCCAGTTAACATACAGTGTTATATTAGTTTCAGGTGTACAATATAGTAATTCAGTACTTCCATACATCATCCTGTACTCATCAGGGCGAGTGCACTCTTTAATCCCCATCACATATTTCACCCATCCCCCCATCTCCTCCCCTCTGGTAACCACCAGTTGGTTCTCTGTAATTAAGAGTCTGTTTCTTGATTTGTCTCTTTTCCCTTTGCTTGTTTTGTTTCTTAAATTCCACATATGAGTGAAATCATATGGTATTTGTCTTTCTCTGACTGACTTATTTTGCTAAGCATTATACTCTGGCTCCATCCATATCATTGCAAATGGCAAGATTTCATTCTTTTTGATGGTTGAATAATATTTCTTTATATATTATATATAAATAAATAACATTTGGGTTGCTTCCATATCTTGGCTGTTATGAAGAAGGTTGTTATAAACTATAAACATAGGGGTGCATGGAAATGAAGCTTTTCTTAAAAGCAATAGTTAGTATGAAAGTTAACATCAATTGAATATTTAGAGTGGGGAGTGGTATTTTAAAATCTAGTTCTAGAGGATTAGTGAGGGTTTTATGGCTCACTTGCAATGTCACTGTGTTTGTAGGTTCTTTATTTTTTTTCTTACCACTTAAGACTGTGCTTTATACTGCTGGAACATGCATATGCCTGTGTGTTTGTGAGCATAACTTTAGCCACTCTGTAATCTTTCACCTTTTAAAAGGGATTTCTGAAAATGTAATGAGTATTCATAGAACTTAGCATGGCTGTTTACCCTTAAGAAGTCCTTTGTATGTAGAAAGTTCTGCAATTGCTGTTCCGTGGTTGAGCTGAACGAGGTAGACAGAAAGTCAGTGTCTTAAAACACAAACCATGGCCATTACTTGAGGCCCTCAGAATATTCCCAATCATATAAATTTATTAAATGCTGTTGCAACTTCTCAACTGAAAAAGGAATAAGTGACTGGTGCCACACGGCAAGTAAATGGCAGGTGGGCACCTGCTAAGGCTTATTTGTAGTCAGTAATACATGGAGTGTGATAAGAGAAAGTGGGCATATTAAATGTGAATATGTTGGTTCACCACTCCTAAGGAATTGGGGAGGGGACTTTCCTGGTGTTAGAATCCATGCTCCCTTCAAGTATATGTGATTTAGAAAGAACCCAAGGCACAGTACATTTGCATGAGTGAGTTTATATTCTTGATGTCCAGTTGGAACTGGAGACTGCTTCAGATGTTGGCAAAGGGAGACATGCCTAGAAGATTGCTTAGAGTAAATGTCTCAGAGCTTTAAGCTTTCTTACTCAGCCCAGCAAAATAAAATACATCCTTCCCCGTTAACCTAATATAATTGCAATAATCCAGTATTCTTCATAACAGGCAAAAATGAACATCAGAGGCATCCTGGACAGGGAAATGTGATCAGAAGAGATTCACACAAAGCTAGCAGTCAGCAGCCACCTAATTTTTGCCAACCATTTTAGTGGGGAGTGGTGTGGCGTGGCGTGTTGTATCTTGATGTGAATGCATGCTCCATTTACCTCAATTTGCATTTCCCCATGAGTGTATTAGCCATTCTTTAAAACAAATGTAGACATTTTTAGCCTTTCCCTGTTGAACAGGAACCTGTAAGTTCAGAATTAAGTGACCCAACAGGTATAACTGCCCAAATCATGGAGGCACTAACCATCCCTGGTAATTTCTATGGTAACAGCCAGATTTTTGTTTTCTTAATAAGCATATAATTAAGATTACCATGACATTTCAAGCAGGGCGAAAATCTTACCTGGAGTAAATGTTTTACAAAAATACTTAATTTTGTCTCCTCCTTGCAGTAAAAAATAAGCTACTATGTCTGTTACTTTGTCATGAAGGTGAGTTATGTTAAGGATTTTTTTTTCTGTTGAAATGTGTATATATATTTTTTAATAGATTTAATTTTTTTAGAGCAGTTTTATGTTCACAGCAAAATTATGGGGAAGGTACAGAAAATTCCCATAGATCCCCTACCGGCACACATGCCAGCCTCCTCCATTATCAACATCCCCCACCAGACTGGTACATTTGTTATAGTTGACATTGACATTGACATATCATTATTACCCAAAGTCCAGAGTTTGCATTAGGGTTCACTCTTGGTGTTGTACATTCCAAGGTTTTTTTTTAAAAAAAATTTATTAAGACTTAATTTTTAATTTAATTTAATTTATTTCAGAGAGAGAGAATGAGAGAGAGCACTAAGGGGGGAGGGTCGGAGGGAGAAGCGGGACTTGATCCTGGGACTCCAGGATCATGACCTGAGCCAAAGGCAGTCGCTTAACCAACTGAGCCACCCAGGCACCCAAGACTTGATTTTTTTAGAGCAGTTTTAGGTTAATAGCAAAATTGAAGGAAAGGTGCATAGTGTTCCCATATACCCCCCTCGCCACACACATATACAGCCTCCCCCATTAGGAATACTCCCTTCCAGGGGCGCCTGGGTGGTTCAGTCATTAAGCGTCTGCCTTTGGCTCAGGTCATGAGCCCAGGGTCCTGGGATTGAGCCCTGCATTGGGCTCCCTGCTCCATGGGAAGCCTGCTTCTCCCTCTCCCACTCCCCCTGCTTGTGTTCCCTCTCTCGCTTTGTCTCTCTATCAAATAAATAAATAAAATCTTAAAAAAAAGGAATACTCCCTTCCAGAGTGATACATTTGCTACAATTGATGAACCTACATTGATATATCATAATTATCCCAAGTCCCCAGTTTACATTATGGTTCACTCTTGGTGTTGACCATTGTATGGGTTTGGACAAATGTATAATGACATGTATTTACCATTAAAATATCATACAGAATAGTTTCCCTGACCTAAAAATCCTCTGTGCTCTGCATAGTCATCCCTTCCACTTACCCCCAACCGCAGGCAACCACTGATCTTTTTACTGTCTCCACAGTTTTGCCTTTTTTAGAATGTCATATAGTTAGAAAAACACAGTACGTAATCTTTTCACATTGGCTTCTTTCATTAATAATATGCATTTAAGATAACTCCATGTCTTTTCATAGCTTGATGGCTCATTTCTTTTTAGTGCTGAATAATACTCCATTGTTTGGATGTACCACAATTTATTTATCCATTCATGAACTGGAGGACATCTTGATTGCTTTCAAGTTTTGGCAGTTATAGATCAAGTTGCTATAAACATCTGTGTGCAGATTTTTGTGTGGACTTAAGTTTTCAGTTCCTTTGTGTAAATACCAAGGTGTGATTGCTGGATCATATAGTAAGAGTGTCTTCAGTTTTGTAGGAAACTGCCAAATTGTCTTCCAAAGTGGCTGTACCATTTTGCAGTCCCCTCAGCAGTGCATGAGAGTTCATGTTGCTCCATATACTCACCAGCATTTAATGATAAGAGTGTTTTTTATTTTGACCATAGGAACGTAGTGATTGATATCTCGTTGTTTTAATTTGCAGTTCCCTAATGACATGATGTTGAAAATCATGTCATATGTTTATTCCCCATTATAAATTTTAATGCATCATAATAGCCTATTTTAAAAAGGTCTTTTGGTCCTATTTTTAGAGTATTTATCTTCATTTGCTGATTTATTTTAAAAGCGGGATTCTAGTACTAGGTGAAAAATGGTAGAACAAAACCCTTTACATTAGAAAAAGAAAATATAAATGTCTGAGAAACATAGTTTTCATTTTAAGACAAAGAACTACAAATGTTAGTGATTGGTTTCTCAGGTTGTAAAGTATTTCATTGGTGTTCAAAGGCCATCATTTTACTAGAAGGCATAAGGTGGTGTGGTGGGAATCAGGTTGGGTTTGACATGCATTTGAGTTTCTATTGCTCATAATGGACAGTTCTAGATGCTGAGGTTACAACTATGAATCAGACAAATCCCTGTCTTCATGGAGTTTACATTCCAGTGCAAATTTTTTTATTCTTCAGTTGATTTGAGTAAGAAACAATTTGGAATATAACCTCCAGGGGGGTACCTGGCTGGCTCAGTTGGTAGAGCACATGACTCTTGATAAAGGGGTCGTGAGTTCAAGCCCCATGATGGGTATACAGCTTATTTAAAAAAACAAAAAAGAGGAATATAACCTCTAGAAATAAAATATCTACCTTAAACTAGCAAGTTTTGCATTTGATGTAATGAATTAAACTATATAGACTTATTTATAATATTTGTCTTTTAGGATGTTGTGTTAGTCTCTGGGAATGCTGTGCATATTTGAAGTAGTCATAATTTGTTTTAGTTTTTATGAGAATCAACTCCTTTTATTTTGAAATAGTCTTTTTAATTGGGATATGATTAACATGTAACATACTAGTTTCAGGTATACAACATAATGATTTGGTATTTGTATATTTTGTGAAATGATCACCACAGTAAGTCTGCATCCGTCACCATACATAGTTAAAACATTTTTTTCGTGTGCTCAGAAGTTTTATGATATACTCTCTTAGCAACTTTCAAATATATACTCTCTTAGCAACTTTCAAATATATAGTATGGTATTAACTATAGTCTCCATCCTGTACATTAAATCCCCATGACTTACTTATTTTATAACTGGAAGTTTGTAACTTTTGATCACTTTCACCCATCTCTCCCCCACCTATCTGTCCTCTATATTTATGAGTTCAAGTTTTTTGTTTTTAGATTCCACATGTAAATGAGATCATATGGTGTTTGTCTTTCTCTGACTTGATGGTTAACTCTTAGACATTAAGGGGCATAGCTATAAAACACTGCTGATTCTGTAATATCAGGGGAAATCATTGAATTGGAAAAAAGCCAATAAATGTCTGATTGTTTAAGCAGCTGTGATTGAGGTAAAGAAGTAAAACAAAGCTGCTAGAAGCAGAACAAAGCAGAAGCAGGGATATTTTAAAAATTCCTGTGCACAGAATCATATTTTTGTTTTTTTAAAGATGTATTTATTTTAGAGAGAGCATACGGGGTGGGGGGAGGGCAGAGAGAATCTCAAGCAGACTCCCTGCTGAGTGCAGAGAATGTGGGGGCTCAATCCCAGGACCCTGAGATCACCACTGTAGGCAAAATCAGGAGTGGGGTGGGGGGGTGGAGAGGGGTGGGGGGCTGGGTGGTGGTCGGTTGGGCGTCCCACTCTTGGTTTTGGCACAGGTCATGATCTCGGGGGTCATGAGATCAGCCTGAAGTGGGGCTCTGAATTCAGCGAGGAGTCTGCTGAAGTTGCTCTCTCCCTCTCCCTCCACCCCTCCCCGTGCTCATTCGCTCCCTTTCTCTAAAATAAATAAGTAAATCTTAAAAAATTAAAAAAAAGAGTCAGTTGCTCAGGGCATCTGGGTGGTGCAGTCAGTTAAGGGTCTGACTCTTGATTTTTGGTTCAGGTCCTGATCTCAGGGTTGTGAGATTGAGCCCTGCGTCAGGCTCCCCACTTAGCACAGAGTCTGAGATTCTTTCTCCCTCTCCTTCTGCCCCTCCCGCGTGTGCGTGCTCTCTCTCTCTCAAATAAATAAAATCTTCATTTTTTTTAAAAGATTTTATTTATTTCTTAGAAAGCGAGAGAGATCACAGAGGGAGAGGGAGAAGCAGACTGAGATGAGAGCCCAATGCGGGGCTCGATCCCAGGACCATGAGATCATGACCTGAGCCGAAGGCAGCTGCTTAACTGACTGAGCCACCCAGGCGCCCCAATAAATAAATTAAAAAAAAAAAAAAGAGTCCAAGGCTCAACTGACTGAGCTACCCAGGTGCCCTGTGCATGGACTCACCTTTGGGAAGAAGTCCTATTTAAAGGTTTTCTTGTAATTCATTGAAGCAACTGTTTAATCATTAAAGAAAACTATAGGTAAAAGACAAAATTCTTGTGAACTTTCCCCATTGTTAGCTTGTTAGCCGGAACTGTTTTTTAAAAATGCAAATAAGGCAGTTTTCTGCTTTTACATCTTTATATCATATCCCTTTGTAACATAGACGTTAAGGAGATAGAGGCATTTTGCCTCTAAAACAGAAAGAATATTTGCTGTTTAAGATAGTGTTCTTTTTTTATAAAAAAGAAAGAATGCCAGCAGATATAGGAAGTTCCAGAGCCAAACCGTTCTGTGGTAAAAAGAGGGACATTTGCATAAGAGTTACTTGTTGACTCTTTTATAACAAAAATACTTCAGGTGTGCAAAACTTAGAGGATTACCCAACAAATAAGTAAAACAGTTCTTTCAGTGTGAAGGTTTCCTGTGATCTCCTTCTCTGGTCCCATTCTCTTTCCTTCCAACCCCAGAGGTTACTGCTGTCCTGAATTTGCTGTGCATGAATTGAAAAAAATGGGACGCCTGAGTGGCTCAGTTAAGCGTCTGCCTTTGGCTCAGGTCATGATCCCAGGGTCCCGGCGTCAAGTCCCACATGGGGCTCCTTGCTCAGCAGGGAGCCTGCTTCTCCCTCTGCCTGCTGCTTCCCCTGCTTGTGTTCTCTCTCTCGCTCTCTCTCTCTCTCTCTCTCTCTGACAAATAAATAAAATCTTTAAAAACAAAACAAAACAAAAACGAAAAAAATGTTAATACGTTTACTATACATGTAGATATCGTGTGTATCTATCTGTATAGCGTGTGTGTGTATATATATGTCACTAAAACAATATATTGTTTTGTATGGCTTTTCAACTTTTTAAAGATTTTATTTATTTGACAGAGAGAGAGAAAGAGAGAGTGCAAGTAGGCGAAGGGGCAGAAGGAGAAACAGGCTCTCTGCTGAGTAGAGCCCAACACGGGGCTCAATCCCAGGACCCTGGGATCATGACCCTAGCTGAAGGCAGACCCTTAACCAACTGAGCCACCCAGGCGCCCCTGTATGACTTTTCAACTTAAAATTAGGAGTATTGTACTCTGTAACCTGCAACTTGCTTTTCCTCTCATTATTATGTTTTTGAGATTCATCTTTGTTGACACATGTAGCTCTAGTTCATTTATGTTTCCTTTTTAAAAATCATTACCGGGGCGCCTGGGTGGCTCACTTGTTGGGCGTCTGCCTTTGGTTCTGGTCATGATCCCAGGGTCAAGCCCTGCATCGGGCTCCCTGCTTGGTGGGAGGCCTGCTTCTCCCTCTCCCACTCCTCCTGCTTGTGTTCCTTCTCTTGCTTTGTCTCTCTCTGTCAAATAAATAAATAAAAAAAATCTTTAAAAAAAAAACTTCATTACCTATTGTTATAGTGACTCCTTATGGTGTTGTAGAGGCCTTTATGCCTGAGGAAAGGTGGCATTTTTATTTGCATAGAATGTCACATGACTGGGGGACTGTGCTAAATGTGTACAAATATTAAAAGCTCCTTTATAGGTAGCAAAATGCACACTGATATTCTTTTTTTTTTAAAAGATTTTATTTATTTATTTGACAGAGACACAGTGAAAGAGGGAACACAAGCAAGGGGAGTGGGAGAGGGAGAAGCAGACTTCCTGCGGAGCAGGGAGCCCGATGTGGGGCTGGATCCCAGGACCCTGGGATCATGACCTGAGCCGAAGGCAGACGCCCAACAACTGAGCCACCCAGGCGCCCCGCACACTGATAATCTTGAAGTGTTAGAGGACCTTAGAGTTAATTGATTGGGCTTTCATAGGCTTGTTTTTTTTCCCCCTCATCTTTTTTTTTTTTTTTTTAATTTCTGGTGCAGCCTGTGAATGAATGTCACCATCTTGACATTTATTTTCTTACATTTTTTAAAATTTAAATTCAATTAGCCAACACATAGTACATCATTCAGATGTAGTGTTCAGCAATTCATCAGTTGCATATAATGCCCATATAACATAATATGATGGTGTTCATCACATCATGTGCCCTCCTTAATGCCCATCACCCTGGGATCGTGACCTGAGCTGAAGGCAGACGCTTAACGACTGAGCCACCCAGGCGCCCCCCCCATCTTTTTTTAAATGGAAAATCTTAAACAAGTAGATGGAATAATACATTAAGCTCCTCTGTGCTTGCCATCCATGCTCAACAACCATCAGTGCCCATGTGATCAGTTCTGTTCCATCTGTGTTCTCACTTTTGTACCCTACCCTCCAAGTCTCTGACATCACACAATTCATGGGGTTTATCTTTAAAGAAGGAACCTGGGAGTGGTCAGAGGAGATGGGAACATGGAGGGGTTTAATATAGGCAGAAAAGGTATCTTTGGCTTTTGGTCAAATGGCAAGACAATGATGGTTCCACATGATCGAGCTATTTGCAGTCTTAAAGATAACGA
This sequence comes from Zalophus californianus, assembly GCF_009762305.2. Lineage (NCBI taxonomy): Eukaryota > Metazoa > Chordata > Mammalia > Carnivora > Otariidae > Zalophus > Zalophus californianus. Next base: position 116,117,491 of record NC_045612.1, on the reverse strand, counting down.
TATTTGAGACTGATTTAGAATGGGTAAACCAATAGGGAGAATGAAAAGGTAACAAAAGTGAAGACTAGAAATACAAGATGGGGGCGCCTGGCTGGTTCAATCGGTGGAGCATGTGACTCATGATCTTGAGGTCGTGAGTTCAAGCCCTGAGTTGGGTTAGAGATTACTTAAAAAAATGCAAGATGGATTTGAATATTGACCTAGTTTCACATGCATAACTGGGAACTGTCCTACTTTAAGGGTATGGAAAATTGGTTGTGAGGAAATTTTGAGTTGTTTCACTAATTATCAGTAACTTTTTAAAGAGGGTTTGGTTCCTTTCCAGGTTTTTTTTTTTTTTTTTCAAATTTTCTCTTTGTTTCATAAAGGCAAGTATCTAAGATTTTGTATTTATATCATTCTCTTCTTTAGTACATGTTTTTTGGTGGGCACCTAAGTCCGTTTGGGCTGCTATAACAAATTCCACAGACTGGGTGGCTTATAAACCATGGAAATTTACTGCCCACAGTTCTGGAGGCTGGTAGTCCAAGATCATGGTGCCAGCATGTTTGCCTTCTGGTGAGGGGCCCCTTTCCTGGTTCATAGCTGGCACCTTCTTGCTGTGGCCTTAAATGATGGAAAGGGCTAGGGTTCTCTCTGGAGCCTCTTTATAAGGCATTCAGTCCCATTCGTGAGGGCTCTACCCTCATGACCTAAGTATCTTCCAAAGGCCCTGCCTCCTAATACCATCACATTGGGCATTAGAATTTCAACAGACATATTTTGTGGGGGGGGCACATTCAGATCATAGTAACTAGCCTGGGTTGCTCAGGCCTGTGGGGTTTCCTGGGGCATGAGATTCCGTTTTCAAAGCAGGACAGTAGCAGGCAAATTGGGATGGTTGTTCACCCCCTGTACTGGTTACTACATGAATTATCTATTGCTCTATAATGACTTCGCATAAATTTAAATTGCAGCTTAAAACAGCACATTTATTATCTTATTGTTCCTTTGGGTCGGGAGTCCTGACATGGCTTAACTGGGTCCGCAGGTCAGGGTTTCACAAGGCTGAAATCAAGGCATTGGCTGGGTGGCATTTCTTTGTGGAGCTCGGGGACTTCTTCCAAGCTCATGTCATTGTTAGTAGAATTCTGTTCCTCGTGAGTTTAGGACTGAAGCTCTCAGCTACTAGAGACCACCTGCAGTTCCCCGCCACGTGGCTCTTTTCATAGGCAGTTCATAATATGGCTGTTGGCTTCTTTAAGGAGATTCTCTCTCTCCAGTTGGCTTAGAGGAGTGACACCCTGTTGCCTTTGCCATATCCTGCCTTATATATAGAAGCAAGTCACAGGTTTTGTCTGCACTGAAGGGGAGAGGATTATTCAAAAGCAAAGAGAGAATTATTGGTGGTATGTGTCAGCTTAGGAACTTTGTACCACACTTGTCTTCCAGAGTTTTCTGAAGCAGAAAATTACTCTGTCTTTTTTGGGGCCAGATAATATAGATGTTTTTGCTCACCCCCTCATTTAAAATTTCTTTATCTTTTAAAAATACATTTTCTTTTTTTTTTTTTTAAAGATTTTATTTATTAGAGAGAGAGAATGAGAGATAGCAAGCACGAGAGGGAAGAGGGTCAGAGGGAGAAGCAGACTCCCTGCTGAGCAGGGAGCCCGATGCGGGACTCGATCCCGGGACTCCAGGATCATGACCTGAGCCGAAGGCAGTCGCTTAACCAACTGAGCCACCCAGGCGCCCTAAAAATACATTTTCATGCGTAATTCATTTTCTTATGCCAAGTAGAACTGGCAAGTATATTATCTTATGTATTATTTTCAGTTTTAGTCTTTAGGCAATTTGTTTTTCCTCTTAACTAGTAGGAGGCAGGAAAAGAAGTAGAAAAGCAGATATGAATGCCCTGCATGTCCACTCCTGCCCGGAATACTCTAAAGCAGGCCTGGGTCCATTTCAGGGGTCTGTGAATTTAGATGTGGAAAAAGATCCGTTTTTGTCTGTACCAACCCCTAACTGAAATCAAGCATTTCCTTCTATTGTGTATATAGGGAACAAACCACAGCAGTAGTAGTAGTACCTGTGATTTCATCACCTGTAGAAATAGGATTTTTAAAAATCATAATTATTACAGGTAGTAATGCATATTCAAACACATGCCTTACTACCACAAATTTGCTTTTTAATATTTTGATAGCTATATTTCTGTATGTTTCTTTTATAATCCTATTTTAAGTGTTTCGTGTTATGCATTTAAAAACAGTATTCTGAGAAGAGGTCCATGCAGACTACCAAAGGGTAAGGGGCATAGCACAGAAATAATTAAGAGGCCGTGCTCTGAAGAGTTGTGAGGTGTCTGGACTAGGAACTTCCCTACTTCATAGTTGACCGTTTCCAAAGTCAGACTGGCAGCAGCAGTGCTGGCAGCTCTGCGGCAGGAATGCGATTCCCTAAGGCTGCGGTGGTCCCTCCCCCTCCAGGCAGCCCTGCGAGGGGGAAGGAAGGCCAGAGAGAATGAGAGAATGAAAGCTCCGCTCCTTCCACCAGGACTTCGCCCTGCAGTCCCTGCTCAACCCTCCCTGCTCCTGACCTTCCTGTCTGGCCCTCTCTGCTCAGCTTCATTCCAGAGAGCCCCTGGGGGGCACATGCCAGCTGACTTTGGGCCTGTTTTATTTACCACTGTTCTCTCTACTTCAGAGACGGGCTAGAACACGAACCTGAAGGAAACGTGATTTTTAACAGACTGGAGAAACTCAGCTCTCCTCATAATTTAATTCAGAACCAGGAGAGGCTATTTAATTTAGGTTAGTAGTAAACGTTTGCTTTGACTTAATTCATTTGTAACACTTTGCCATTGGTTTACAGAAAAATAGCTTTGTTCAGCCTCCTGGGGGTAATTAAATGTTTCACCTGTGTTAATTTCCTGACTAATTGAAGTAAATCCCATAAATGCCAGCAATTAAGAATTGTTTTTGCTTTTTTTTTTAAAGCAGGCTTTCTTAAATGTGTAATGTTTGCCCTGATGCCTTCAAAAGAACATATGTAATGCAATAATCTCTTTGTTTATCCCTTAGTTCACGGTCAGTCTTGTGAAAAACAGATGATTTTACATGAATAGGTTTTTGACCCTGGAGATGTTTGGTGTGCTTGCTTTTTGAGTTTTTTTTCTCCTTTAGGATTCTTTTAAAATTGTTTTAAAATGCTTTAATTCCTCTCCTTTGCCTACACTCTGGTAACTTTGAGTCTTGTTATTAAGAGATGGCACTGGAAGCAAAGTGCGTGAAATTTACCATGTGGAATGTCTTAGATTCTTTTTTTTTAGACAGAGAGGGAGAGTGCAAGCTGGGGGGAGGGGCAAAGGTAGAGGGAGAGAATCTTTTTTTTTAAAATACATACCCACTTTTGTTCTTTTTTAAAAAAGATTTTACTTATTTTTTTGACAGAGAAAGAGTGCATTCCAGAGCACAAGCAGGGGGAGCAGGAGAGGCAGAGGGAGAAGCAAACTCCCCGGGTTTGGATCCTGCTTAAGATTCTCTGTCTCCCCTCACTAGAGGCTGGATCTCACAGCCCTGAGATCACAACCTGAGCCAAAATCAAGAGTCAGACACCCAACCAATTGAGCCATCTGGGCACCCCTAGGTTTTTTTTTTTTTTAAGATTTTTAATTTATTTATTTGACAGAGAGATAGGCAGAAGAGCACAAGCAGAGGGAATGGCATAGGGAGAGGGAGAAGCAGGCTCTGCACTGAGCAGGGAGCCCAACACAGGACTGGATTCCAGGACCCTGGGATCATGACCTGAGCCAAAGGCGGACGCCTAACCATCTGAGCCACCCAGGCACCCCACCCCTAGATTCTTTTAATTTATTCTTCATTCTCTTAAGTTTTCTCCACCTTGGCACTATTGACACTTTGGGCCAGATCATTCTTTGCTGTGGGGCCTGTTCTGTGCATTATACAATGTCTAGCAGCATCCCTGCTCTCTATCCAGTAGATGCCAGTATCTGCCCTTCCCCTAGTTGTTTCAGCCAAAAATGTTTCCAGATGATTGTCCCTTGGGGCAAAATCTACTCCGGTTGTAGATACGTGGTAACAATCATAGTAGCTACTACTGTTTATGTACTGATTACCATGTAATTGGCCTTGTCCTATAACTTGTAGAATGCTCATCTCATTTAATTTTCACAAGCAAACCACAAAGTAGGTATTATCGCCCCCAGTTTGAAGAAGACAAAATGGAGGTACAGAGAGATTCAGTAACTTGCCCATGGTCACATAGATAAATGACTTCTGGTAATATTTTTCATAATTATTTGGGTTGAAATTCAGTCTTTGTTGAAGAGACAAACTAAAAAATAAAGGGGGTGTTTCCTGATGATGTCTCAGTGGAGAGGCTTTGGCTTTCATAGCAATTCTGTGTAAATGTTGGAATTCTTGCTTAAAGGTGTGAGTCTGTCTATGGGTCTGAGTAGGGGATTTGAATCTGCTTCTAAGGAGCTTCAGTATGGTAAAGCAGAACATGAGACAGTCTAGGGTCAAGGCTGCTTAAACTTCAAAACCAAGGAAGCCATCAGAAATTGAGGTAAGGCTCAGGCACCCCTTAATAATTTATTTTATTCTACCTTATATGTCTAAAATATTATCACCTCAGGGCCACCTGGCTGGCTCAGTTGGTGGAGTGTGTGACTCTTGATCTAAGGTTTGTGAGTTTGAGCCCCCTGTTCAGTGTAGTGATTACTTAAGAAATGCTTAAAAAAATTTTAAGCTGGGGATTTGGAAAACGTCGAGACAAGGTTTATATGACAAGAAGAAAAATTAATACATTGGCTTGGTGGGGAAATCAAGGTTTAGCAGAGTTTTTGCGCAGTTTGAATTTTAGAAAGCATTTTCAAGATTTTATTTTGATACTAAATATTTATGTTAATGTGGGCTCAGTGGTCTTGTTCTGGAAATAAACTTTTTAAATATTTCTGTGTCCATTCTCCCAAATATAATTTGATGATTCAAGTAAAAAAAAAAGAACGAAATCTTGCCATTTGCAACATGAGTGGATCTAGAGGGTATAATGCTAAGTGAAATAAGTCAGTCAGAGAAAGACAATACGATATGATTTCACTCATGTGGATTTTAAGAAACAAAACAAACAAAGGAAAAAAGATAAACAAAAAACCAGACTCTTAACTCTAGAGAACAGACGGATGGTTACCAGAGGGGAGGTAGGTGGGGGGATGGGTGAAAGAGGTGAAGGGGATTAAGAGTACACTTATCATGATGAGCACTGAGCAACAGAGAATTGTTGAATCACTGTATTGTACACCTGAGACATATTAATATAATACTCATGTTAACTGTACTGGGATATGAAGGCTGGTGCTTATGTGGTGGTTTTGGAGGCAAAAGCTACATGTAGAGCATGGCAGAACAGCAGTATATGTATATAGGGAGAGAGCCTGGGTCCCATACCTTGATAAAGCTGCCTTATTAGTCCAAGACAGTCCAATTTTATACTACTTTTACATGAAAGAGAAATAAATTTCCATCTTATTTTTTATTTTTGTTTATTTTTTTAAAAGATTTTATTTACTTGAGAGAGAGAGCACGAGCGGGGAGGCTGAGCAGGGAGCCTGACATGGGGCTTGATCCCAGGACCCTGGGATCATGACGTGAGCCGAAGGCAGAGGCTTAACCAACTGAACCACCCAGGCGCCCCTCCATCTTATTTTTTTTAAATCTGTATATATCAAATTTTTTCTATCATATAAAATTTACAAAAGTATTTACAACTTGTTAGCTAACTTTAAAATATTTATTAATCTATCCTATCAGCTGATTTTAAATTCCACATTTGACATGTTCTCTTACTGATTGAAGTTTTAAGTATTTGTTTCATAGAATTTATTATTTTTTATAAAGGGATAAGACTTTAACCCGGGTGTAATTATTGTTGTTTAAAAATAGATACTGGGGCGCCTGGGTGGCTCAGTCCTTAAGCGTCTGCCTTCGGCTCAGGTCATGATCCCAGGGTCCTGGGATCGAGCCCTGCATCAGGCTCCCTGCTCTGCGGGAAACCTGCTTCTCCCTCTCCCACTCCCCCTGCCTGTGTTCCCTCTCTCGCTGTGTCTCTCTTTGTCAAATAAATAAAATCTTTAAAAAAAATAAAAAATAAAAATAGATAACTAAATTGATTGTAAACCATTAAAAAAAAATTGGGGTAAGGCTATGTATGTATTGTTCAGGGCCCGAAGGAAATGGCACACTCAGAGGGTTTTACTGAAAACAGCATGGAGGCATGGAGAGATTAGCAGCAGCACGAAGCCATTGCTGTCCCTAGATCTGAAGGGGCCCAGGAAAGAAATGTTGTTGCTGGAGCTGTGAAAGGTGTGATTCCCCTAAAAAGAACAGTGGTCTAGAAGAATGCAGTCATTGGCAGAAATGTGGCCAGGGAGGGGCTGGTGAGCTGAGGGACAAATAACCAACTCTGTCTGATGTGCTCCAGTGCCCAACTGGAAGCGAGAGGCAGAAAAGCCTGGGAGTTGAAGCTTATAGAGACCAGCCTCCTGGGCAGAGTGGATGAAGGGTTGTGGTTCTGGGGGACACATGGAGGAAAAGCCAGCACAGGCTACAAGGTGAATGGGAACCACCGCCCTGGATCCTAGGGAGAATGGGGCATGGCTGGTGTAGGGGGCAAGGGAAGTCCATTTGTGCCAAACTGGGCTTGGGTGTGCAGACTTTCATGAGGGACAAGAGAGGGCTGGACAGGAGTGACTGGCCCATCTGAGCTGCTGCTTTCCACTTCTTTAGGAAAGTCTTGAAGACTGTGGGGTTGTCTGTTTGCATTCGGGTATGGGATGTATGCATATGTATGCTTTTTGATCAGAGTAGGACATTTCCATGGGTTGCTGGGTTTGTTCTTATTCAGGGCACTGGGAAAAATACAGCAATAGAGTAGCCTTCTTGGAGATTCTGCCAAGAGTAGCTGCACATGGTGGGAAAGGTTGCCCTAGGGACCAGAGATGAATTCAGGGGAGTAGAAAGTATATTATAACATTTGGGGGTATGACCTAGCATTAGTTTGACATTTTTCTTTCCCCGAAGGATAAGATTCCTGTAGAGATTCTTTCTCACCCCGAAATAGCTGTATATGTGTCCACTCAGAATTTCTTTGTACATTGCTCAAACTTACTAAGGCCCTATTGAGCAAACCGAGGACTTAAAGAATCTTCCTCATATACTGCAAAGTAAAGGCAAGTGCAAAGAAAGAGCTTTGTTCTCTTTTGCATTCTTCATGGGCTCTAGCATATTTTCTGGAAAACTTGTTGCCATGGAAATGGGATATTATCTATCTCTGTAGTGTACTACATAAAAATAGCCCTTTGTGTTTGAGGGTGATGTTGGTCACAGGTGGTTGGGTGAATGTATAGCAGGGTGCCTTGTCAGCATTCCATTGTTGAAGGTTGTGAAATCAAAATGAGTATTGATTTGCTTTTTTCTCTCAAAACGCAGTTTTATCTGGAAAAGGCAGGTAGTGGTGCTCTGTTTGTGAATTTTAAGCCTCCCTTTCTAGGTCAGGTGAATGTGGTGATTGAAAGCACCACTCATGGTGATAAGTAAATGGCTTCTCTACTCTTTCTTTTGGTGTTACAGGGTGTGCAACACAAGATTGGGCTGGGGCCAAGTAGTATAATTCTCCTGTTCTTGAACACATGGTTCTGCTTAAGTGCCTTGTACTTTTAAACTGAGACATAGCAGCAAGTGGTTAGGTGGAATAGATGAGCTCTGAGCTGTTTATCAAATAGTGACTTCTTGTGGGTTCTTATATGGAACAGATCCTTGGTAAAGAAAGGTCGTCGGTTCACCATGCTGGTTTTAGCATTGGCCTCACACGTGTAGCCAAGGTTGAAATCTTAACCCTAATCTTAATTTTTCCTTTGAGAAATCCTTTGGGTAACTTTTTAGAGCCATAAGTCTCAAATATTTTGTCATTCTCTCACCTTTCTTCTAGAAACTTGTCTTATATGTAAATAACAGCTTCTTGGTGCTGAAATAAAATTTAGTCTTGAGAATTTTAGATTTTCTTGAGAAAATACCATGGCAGGGAATTTTAGACCTAAAAGTAATCACCCCCTTTTTTTAGACACAGAGTGTGTGCGTGAAAGCAGGGGGAGGGGCAGAGGGAGAGGGAGAGAGAATCTCAAGCAGGCTCCATGCCCAGCATGTAGCCTGACGTGGGGCTTGATCCCAGGACCCTGAGATCATGACCAGAGCCAAAATCAAGAGTCGGATGTTTAACCGACTGAGCCACCCAGGTACCCCAAAAGTAATCACTCTTAATTCTGATTTGTGTTGTACTACTGCAGAAATGGAATCATTGCTTTTATCTTTTCTCTGTGAGTCAGTATAAATATCTTTTTGCTAATAATATTGTAAATAGTTTTTGAGTGCTGAGCATCCATTATTATTCTTAGAAATTTTTTTGTGTAATTAACTCACTTAATTCCCATAAATATTCTTTTTTTAAAAGATTTTATTTATTTTAGGGAGAGAATGCATGCAGTGCACGCTCATGAGTCAGGGGAGGGGCAGAGGGAGAGGGACAAGCGGACTCCCTGCTGAGCGTGGAGCCCTGCATGGGGCTCCATCCCAGGACCCTGAGATCATGACCTTCAGCCAAAGTCATATGCTTAACCAACTGAGCCACCTAGGCGCCCCATAATTCCCATAAATATTCTTAATGGTTTTTGTCACTGTTTTTCAGATGAGGCATTCTTATTAGTATGCCTTTTCATTTCTGAAAATTATTGCTGTGCAGTGTAAGACTTGGTTGTTCCTTTTTGTTTATCAGGATGTTGTGTTTCTAATACTGAAAAGCATTCTTCTATATCAGGGGATGACAAAATACAGTCCATGGGCCAAATCCGTCCTGTTATTTATTTATTTATTGATTGATTGATTGGTATGCCCAATGAGCGAAGAATGGTTTTTACATTAAATGGTTGGGACAGAAATAAAAAGACTATTTCATGACATGAAAATTATATGAAACTCAGATTTCAGCTTCCATAAACAAAGTTTTATTGGCACACAGCCACACTTAAGTTTCTGTATAGTATATGGCTGCTTTCACACTAGAGTGGCTGGGTGAATAGCTGTAACAGAAACTGTTTATAGCCCACAGAACCTCAGAACCTAAAGTACAAAGTTTGCTAATCCTTACTCTATATTATTCTACATCTAGAATGGGAAATTGTACTGAATAATAAAAGTAGGTCACATTTATGTACAGGTTCATATGTATTTGGATTCTCTTTGGGTATTATATTTTCCTCTCTTCCACTAAATGTTACTGCTTTCACAAGCCTACTGTCACATACTATGGCATATTTCAAATATACTTGATCTCAACTCTTTCTATATCCATGTTGTTTTTTTTTATCATAACAAATACTCCTAACCCTTCCTAAACAAGGGTAATGAATTTTATCACTTTATTAGTTAATGTGTTTTCTTTGCTAGATCAGTAATTATCCCCCCAGTTCTATTTATTTCCAACTATGTTGCTTTCTACTTTTGGGCTTTTCAGCCACCATATAAACATTGATACTTTAATAATCCTAACTAAGCCACCTGAACTGATTGTGCTATTTTAATTTAATAAATCCTATATTAGATAAAGATTATATTTTCTATATTCATCCTGTTGGGTTTAATACACTTAACATGATCACAGCTTTGGAACATTCATGCAGTTATTTTTTTTTTAATTTGTTTTCTTTTTTGTCTCTTACTTCCTCACTTTTTAAATTAACAGCTTTATTGAGATATAATTCACATACTATACAACTTACCCATTTAAAGTGTACAGTTCAGTTTTTAGTATATCCACTATATATTTCCAGAATATTTTCATCACCACAAAAAGAAACCCTAGGCAGGGTGTTCTCAGTAGTGTAGTCATCCCCAGTCCTACTGTCCCTAGGCAACCACAACTCTCCTTTTTATCTTTATGGATTTGCCTATTCTGAACATTTCTTATAAATGGAATTGTACAATATGTGGTCATTTGTGGCTAGTTTTTTTTAGCATAAAGTTTTCAGTGTTCGTCCATGTTGTAGCATGTATCAGTACTTTTTATGGCCCAATAATATTTGATTATATGTATATGCCATATTTTACTTATCCATTCATCTGTTGGTAGACATGGGTTGTTTCTATATTTTGGCTATGAATAATGCTGTTATGAACATTTGTGTATAAGTTTTTTCTAAATTTTATTTTATTATGTTAGTCACTACATTACATCATTAGTTTTTGATGTAGTGTTCCACGATTCATATGCTTTTTTTTTTAAGATTTTATTTATTTAATTGACAGAGACAGCAAGAGAGGGAACACAAGCAGGGGGAGTGGGCAAGGGAGAAGCAGGCTTCCCGCTGAGCAGGGAGCCCGATGCAGGGCTCGATCCCAGGACCCTGGGATCATGACCTGAGCCGAAGGCGGTTGCTTAACCAACTGAGCCACCCAGGCGCCCCCCCCAAGATTCATTGTTTGCGTATAACACCCAGTGCTCCATTCAATATGTGCCCTCCCCATCACGGGGCTAACCGATCCCCCACCCCCTTCCCCTGTGTATAAGTTTTTATGTGGATGTATGTTTTCATTTCTCTTGGTTAATAACCTAGGAGTGGAATTGCTAGGTTACATATAGTAACTCTGTATTCAATTTTATTTATTTAAAAAATTTTTTTTAAAGATTTTATTTATTTGAGAGCGAGAGACAGAGATAGCGAGTGAGAACACTGAGCAGGGAGGAGAGGGAGAAGCAGGCTCCCCGCTGAGCAGGGAGCCTGATGCGGGGCTCGATCCCAGGACTCTGGGATCATGACCTGAGCCGAAGGCAGCCACTTAACCGACTGAGCCACCCAGGTGCCCCTCAATTTTTTTAAAGATTTATTTATTTTTGTTAGTGGGGGGCCTGACCCAGGATCCCAGGATCATGCTGTGGGCCGAAATTGAGAGCTTGATGCTCCATCAACTGAGCCACCCAGATGCCCCTCTATGTTCAGTTTTTTGAGGAACTGCCCGACTCTTTGAAAGCTGCTGTGTCATTTTACATTTCCCACCAGCAATATATGAGGATTCCAATTTCTCCATATCCTCACCAACATTGGTTATCGTCTGTCTTTTCTATTACAGCCATCCTAGTGGGTAAGAAATGGTATCTTATGGTGGTTTTAGTTTGTATTCTCCTAGTGACTAATGATGTGAATGATACCATGTGCTTATTTGCCATTTATATATCTTCTTAGGGAAATGTCTATTTAGATCCTTTGCCCATTTTTTTTAAAGATTTTATTTATTTATTTGAGACAGAGAGAATGAGAGAGAGAGAGCACATGAGAGAGGGGAGGGTCAGAGGGAGAAGCAGACTCCCTGCTGAGCAGGGAACCCGATGCGGGACTCGATCCGATCTGGGGACTCCAGGATCATGACCTGAGCCGAAGGCAGTTGCTTAACCAACTGAGCCACCCAGGCGCCCTCCTTTGCCCATTTTTAAATTAGGTTGTTTGTCTTTATAAAATCTTGAGTTGTGGAAGTTCTTTCTGTATTCTAAATATAAGTCCCCTATCAGATAAATGACTTGCAAAATTTTTCTCATTTTGTGGGTTGTCTTTTCACTTTCTTGATGGTGTCCTTTTTTTTTTTAAGATTTTATTTATTTATTTGTCAGAGATAGCACAAGTAGGCAGAGTGTCAGGCAAAGGAAGGGGGAGAAGCAGGCTCCCTACTGAGCAGGAAGCCCGATGTGGGGCTCGATCCCAGGACCCTAGGATCATGACCTGAGCTGAAGGCAGACACTTAACCGACTGAGCTACCCAGGCACCCCTTGATGGTATCCTTTGAAGCATACAATATTTTTTTAAAGATTTTATTTATTTATTTGAGAGAGAGAGAGAGAGAGAGAGAGTGCATGAGTGGGGGGAGGGGCAGAGGGAGAGGGAGAAGGTGACTCCCTGCTGAGCAGACAACCTGGGGCTTAATCCCAGGACTCTGGGATCATTACCTGAGCTTGAGGCAGATGCATAACTGACTGAGCCACCCAGGCACCCCTGAAGCATATAATTTTTTTTTATTTTGATGAGGTAATCTGTTTACTTTTTGCTTTTGTCATTTGTGTTTTTGGTGTCATATTTAAGAAACCATTGCCTGATCCAAGATCATGAACGTCTACTCCTGTGTTTTCTTCTTTTTTTTCTTTTTCAAAGATTTTATTTATTTGAGAGAGAGACACAGTGAGAGAGGGAACACAAGCAGGGGGAGTAGGAGAGGGAGAAGCAGGCTTCCCGCAGAGAAGGGAGCCCAATGTGGGGCTCGATCCCAGGACCCTGGGATCATGATCTGAGCTGAAGGCAGACACTTAACGACTGAGCCACCCAGGCGCCCCTCCTGTGTTTTCTTCTAAAAGTTGTATAGTTTTAGCTCTTACATTTAGGTCTTTGATCTGTTTTGAGTTAATTTTTGTATGTGGAGTAAGGTAGGGGTTCAGCTCCATTCTTGTGTATATGGATATCCAGTTGTCTTCATATCATTTGTTGCAAAGTTGTCCTAGCGTCATTTTTTTGCCATTGAATGGTTTTGGAACCCTTGTCCAAAATCAGTTGACCATAAATATAAGAGTTTATGTTTGGACTACTCATTCTATTCCATTGCTCTGTATTTCTGTTATTATGCCAGTACAACATTGTCTTGATTTGCTTTATTTATTTTTGAGGCACGTATTCCCCCCTCCCTCACTTAAAATTAGGACATCTCACAATTAATGGTATCTTCCATTGCATCAAAACAGGCCTACTGGGTGTAAGTGGCTTGGAAAAGGATACTGAAGTCTAGAGTGGAGCACTGTTAACTCTTAGGATCCAAATGGATGGGAGATGGGGGGTAGCGAGAGAGGTGGTAAATTGGATGCTCCCTCAGTGTTTAGCAGCAAACTCAAAGCAGTAGTCAAAAATAGTCTAGCTTTACAAAATTTCAAAGCTGAGTACTAATAGTTCCAGTTTCTTTTTATGGATTTTTTAAAAAAATGCTGCATCACCAAATGGTGTTGGTAGCACAGAGGACAACACTATGGAAAAACATGGACATTGACTACTCTTAGTCTAAAAGATTGACAAAAGTTCAATTCTGAATGTGAAGTTTTAGGAAAACCTTGAACAACTAATTTTGCTTATTTTCCTTTGTATATATGAGTGAAAAATGAAAAATATATGAGTTCCTTTCGTAAGTCTAAGATAAACACTAAGTAGTATTACTGTTGTGTCATATCTTATTTGGCTGTGTTTTCTTAGTGCTACCTAAATAATGGTGTCTTATGTTTGAAACGCTGTTATCTTCCTGCCTCTAGCTCTGTTTACATCTCAGAGGGAGTTGGGTCCTTTCCCAGAGTCTGTTGTATGAATTGACCTCCTTGGTTTCCACTTCCTGTCCATCACTATATGTCCATCTGTTTTCTAGGCACCATACTTTTGTTTTTTTCCCTTTCTCTTGTTCTTATAGTTTTAAGACTTAAAAAACAACAGCAACCCTGTATTATCGTCCTAGTGGAGTTTTGAGTAGGAGTGGGGGTTAACGTGTGTTCAATCCAGTAGGAATATTCATTCAATCACTCAGGAGATGAGCTTACAGAAAATGACTTTTAGAAAAGTTGCAAAAATAGTACAGAGTTCCCTTATTTTCCTCACCTATAAGATGCCATTAGCATCTTATATAATCAGTACAGTCATCAAGAACAGGAAATTAACATCGTTACAATATTATTAACTAAACTACAGACCTTATTCTCATTTCATCACTTTTCCACTGGTGGTCTGTTTCTGTTCTGGGATACTATTCGGGATCCCATATTGCATTTACTTATTTCTCCTTAGTCTCCTCTAGTCTGTAACAGTTTTTTAATCTTGTCTTTCATGACACTTTTGAAGAATATTGATCAGTTATTTTGTAGAATAGTCTTAATTTGGGTTTGTTTCATGTTTTCTTATGATTTGAATAAAGTGCATTTTTTGGCAAGATTACTAGAAAAACAGTGATGTATCCTTTCCATTGCACTCTATCATGGAGTTCATAATGTTGATAGTCTTTTTTTTTTTAAAGATTTATTTATTTGAGAGAGCGAGAATGAGAGAGAGAGAGCATGAGAGGGGAGAGGGTCAGAGGGAGAAGCAGACTCCCTGCTGAGCAGGGAGCCCGATGCGGGACTCGATCCTGGGACTCTGGGATCATGACCTGAGCCGAAGGCAGTCGCTTAACCAACTGAGCCACCCAGGAGCCCTCATAATGTTGATAGTCTTATTAATGGTGTTATTTACCTTGATCCCTTAAGTTGGTGTCTGCAGAGTATCCCCCATAGTTAAAGTATCTTGGGGGGAGGTCCTTTGAGACTATGTGAATATCCTATTTTTCCTCAAACTTTTGCCTGTTAATTTTTTAGCATTCGTTGGTGGATCCATATTCATTTCATATCATTTTCTAGAGTATTTGTGAAAAATATTCGATTAAGTAAAATAGTGCTCTGTCCTCCAAGAAGCCAAGATCAATTACATTAAAGTCCTATCGTATTGGTTAGTGTAACACTAGCAACTTTGTACACCAACTTTCAGAGGCTTAACACAATAGAAGCTTTCTTTCCCAATGTGCATATTTTTGGTTGTTTTTCTTTTTTTTAAAGATTTTTTTTTTATTTATTTGACAGAGAGACACAGTGAGAGAGGGAACACAAGCAGGGGGAGTGGGAGAGGGAGAAGCAGGCTTCCCGCGGAGCAGGGAGCCCGATGCGGGGCTCGATCCCAGGACCCTGGGATCACGACCTGAGCTTGAAGGCAGACGCTTAACGACTGAGCCACCCAGGCGCCCCATATTTTTGGTTGTGTAGGTGGTTTTCTGTCATATAATAATTCAAGGACCCAGGTTAAGCTTTTTATTTTAAAGTAATTTCAAACCGACACAAAAGTTGTGAGAATAGTACCAAAAAATGCCTATGTACCGTTTATCTAGGTTTACTTGACATTTGCCCCATTTTACCTTATTTTCTTTCTCTCTCTCCATGTATGTATATGTATTTTATATCTGTTCATCCACCTATTTATTTATCTTTTACCTGTACTAAACCATTTGAGATTAAGTTGCATACGTCATGCTCTTATATGCCTTAATAGTTTAAACTTAAATATTTATCTATATGTTTAATTCTAGTGTACATATAAAGTAGTTGCAGAATTGCTACCTCATACCCCTGTGAAAAAACACTTTCACTAACTAGATTACAGCATTTATAAACCATTCTCTTTTCTTTAGATTTACGGTATCTAGTCATGATACTGTTTTCAACAGTTTTCCACTGAAGTATTAAATTTGAAAACTGTACACAAGCACATAGAGTTATTCAAATTCAGGAAGTTATTTTAAAGATTTTATTCATTAGGGAGAAAGAACGAGAGAGAGGAAGAGAGAGCGCGTGCACATGAGTGGAGGGAGGGACAGAGGGAGAGGGAGAAGCGGCTCCCCGCGGAGCAGGGAGCCCAATGGGGGGCTCGATCCCAGGACCCGGGGACCATGACCTGAGCCGAAGGCAGACGCTTAACTGACTGAGCCACCCAGGTGCCCCTCAAATTCAGGAAGGTTAATATCAATACAGTACTTTAGTTTGCAGTCTGTATTCCAATTTCCCCAGTTGTCCCCAAAAAATTCTTTGCAGGAGTCTTTCTGTTTTTTTCCTGATACAGGATCTCACCCAGGAACACATACTGAATTTATTTGTCATGGCTCTTTAGTCTCCTTTGATTTGGGATTGTTCCTGCAAGCCTTTGTCTTTTGTGACATTGACATTTTGAACAATGACATTTCATGACATTATTTTGTAGAATGTACCAAATTTGGGTTTGGTTGGTAGCCACCAACCAACTCATGTTTAGATAAGATTATGCATTTTTGTCTGGATACTGTATAAGCAGTGGGTCCTTCTCAGGTAATGAATGCATTAGGAGGCACATGATGTCTCCTTGTCCCTCATTGGTGATTTAAATTTTTTATCATTTGGTTAAAGTATTGCCTATGTCTGACATGTTTTTAAATATGAAATATCAGAGTGATCAATACCAGGAATCCTCTTACAGCAGTGTTTAGATTGAAAAATTATGATTGAAAAGACTTTCAGAAGCATTCAGCTTGACATATATCTAACATGAAACCAAGTTTTAAACTTTTTTTTCCTTGAGTCATCTACCATTGAAATGTTAATGCAGGATTTACCCATTCATATTGTTTTTATTTCCTCATGCAGGCAATTTTTTCTTAAAAATTTTTTTTGTTGTAAAATACATAAAATTTACCATTGTAACCGTTTTTAAGTGTACAGTTCATTGGTATTAAGTACATTTGCAGTGTTGTACAACCATCACTACTATCCCTTTCCAGAACTTTTTCATCATCCCAAACAGAAACCCTGTACCTACTAAACAATAATTATCCATTTCCCCTCTCCCCTAGCTCCTGGTAACCTTATTTTACATGTCATCACAATATTTTAGTATAAACAGCAGCTTTCTGTTATATCTTGGATAAGGTCAGTCAACTTTTGCTCCCATATCAAGAATATGATAAAAATATTATTTGCAATTTCTGTATTTTGGCATGAATTAATATATAGTAATTCCAAATCCTGGTACGGGGAGCAGTTTTATTCTGAAAGTTGACAGAAATAATTATTGGTTTGTAATTTTTACCTCTGGGGTTGGGGTTTTTTGGATGGGATAAGGGCAAGGAGAGGTGAAATTATTGCTGTAGGGAAGCAGACCAGAGTTTAAATGGCCTCTTATGTTTTCCATCTTGGCCATCTACCAGTTGGGTATAGGCATTCAGATCATCCGTGCTTTTGTACATGGTTTGATAGGTATAAATACATACAAATTGGGATAAATTCTAGCAGTGTTAGAGGCCCAGGGTTCATAAAGGCACTTTTTCTCACTGCAGTCTTTGTGTGTCCCTATTCCCTGGTCTTTAAAGTGACCATAACAAAACCAGCTTCTCTGCAAAGGCTGCTTTGGGACAAAACTGTAAAACACTTTGCAGAATAAAGGGGGCTCCTTATTCTTAGTAACATTCCTCAGTGTTCTTTGGGGTTTCACTCACAATCATTCTTCTGTGTTGGGAATATTTATTAGAACTAATTTTAAGGGGCGCCTGGGTGGCTCAGGCGTTAAGCGTCTGCCTTTGGCTCAGGTCATGATCCCAGGGTCCTGGGATCGAGTCCCGCATCGGGCTCCCTGCTCGGCGGGAGGCCTGCTTCTCCCTCTCCCACTCCCCCTGCTTATGTTCCCTCTCTTGCTGTGTCTCTCTGTCAAATAAATAAATAAAATCTTAAAAAAACCTAATTTTAATAGAACTGTAGAATATAGATTGCATGGCCACATGTTCTAGTTTGCTGGAACTGAAGAAACAGCTATAGATTTTAAAATTCTCCTATAATAATATTGCTCAGATGACCCACCTATTCCTTTGCTATATGGTGTTGGGTGTCTCTTTCATTTCCTTGACAAATTTGACAAGGCCTTGAGACTGTTGACAGATTCCTTGGTTCATGTGGGCTGTAGATGTAAGAGAGACTCCAGGACTAGCTTTGTTTTGCTCTTGAGAGATTAGTGTATTGATAGATGGCATTATTAGTTAGGTACCTGCAAACAGTTTACAGGATTTCTCTGTGGTTCACACAGAGGATGGAGAGGATTCCTAGAGGCAAGAGGTCATTTTTCTGAAGAGTAAGTAGTATTTAGGGTCCTGCCTCAGCTTCCTACTCATGGGAGATCTTAAATTGAATGAGGTAGCCCCTCACCATTAGAGTCCCTATGGCCTTAATGATTCCTATTGGAATGAGTCAGGCAGAAGTCAGGCAGTCCCTTTCTTGCTGTAGGTAACTTCTGCCTGAGGATTCAGGATGAGTGCCTTTGAGGTCTGAGCCAGCTAGAAGGACCCTTGTTCATTTTCTACTCCTGTTTGAAGAATGATTGGGTCACCTCATTGTTACTTCTCTGGTGGTGCCAAAGCTCATTACAAGAGATGATGACTGTCTATTTTGGTTCTATATTGCTGCCTAAAAACCTACTCCAGAACTTGGTGGCTTACAGTTTTATTGGTCAGGGATTTCAGAAGGCCCTCTAGATGGCATTGATTGGGTGGCTGGTACTGCAGGTTCCACTTACAAGATTGCCTCTTCACTCTTAGGAAAGTCTTCTCAGTGTCTGTGGCCGTCTCTTTCCATGTGGTAGCTCATCCTCCAGGCCCTTTCCACATGGCTCAGCCTTCTTACATCATGGTGGTCCCTGGGTAGTTGCACTTCTCATAGAGTGGTGATGGAATGAAAGTCTCTCTTTTAAATTCAGTTAGATATTGGCAAACATATTTGATATTGGGATTGTGATATTTATTATTTTATTTTGTCATATTTGTAACCTAATCAAGGTAGAAACTTGAAGGAAAGAAGGAACACTTTATTTTCTCTGCTCTTTGTGTGGATGTTGCATTGTCCAAATAGCAAGAGGTTCAACTTTTGGCTTGTTTTGGATTACTGAGCACATCCTTTAGAAATGATTTCCTAATGCTCTCCTGGCCATCTGGTGTGAGCACAGAAGACCTTTTACTCTGTGAAAATAAGCTGATAATAATAACAAGTTGAAACATCTTGATAATAAATATATTTGTACAGCTTTTCTAATCCCAGGTTATTGAAACTCTGTCAGCCTTGGCTGGTATCCATGCTCTCTCTGTGCCCTTGTGTTTTCTTTTTTTTCTTGGGCCACTCATGCTGAGTGAGCACTACAGCATTAGGAGCAGTGTCACTGGGATATAGAATTGGTGAAGGTAAGGCTTGGGTTCAGTTGCAGTAATCCTTTTTTGGCGCAAGAGGGGCATGAAAACCTCACCTCCCTTTTACAACATAAGGAAGAAGAGGTATAAAAAGGTAAAATAGCTTTTCTTAATGGCAGCATCTGATTCTCTATCCTCTTCACCCTAGTACTGATTGATAACACAAAACAGATGTGCCTTGGGCAAGAGAATAGTAGAGCTGGATCTTTTTATGATCCTGTACTTATTATTTGTAGCACTGGATCTTTCTTTTTTAAAGATTTTATTTATTTATTTGACAGAGAGAGAGAGAGCAAGAGCAAGAGCAAGCGTGCGCACACAAGCAGAGGGAGAGGCAGAAGCAAGCTTTCTATGCAGGACCCTGGGATCATGACCTGAGCTGCAGGTAGCTGCTTAACTGACTGAGCCACCTAGGCGCCCGTCTAGCCCTGGATTTTTTAAAGTAGGAAAAGCGATGTTGATTCTAACTAGAAATTGTGGGCCATTTAATAACATGTGAGGCAGAATTACGAGGAACGGTGAGAAACCAAGTGGCTCCTAGCTTCTACCATCTTCTCTTCTATTGCCTAAGTTAATAAAAGGTCAATTTTTTTTTTTTATGTAATCTCTACAACCAACATGGGGCTTGAATTTACCACCCTGAGATCAAGAGTTGGATGCTATACTGACTGTGCCAGCCTGGTGCCCTTAAATGGTCAATTTTTAATGTGATAAAAAAGGAAATTTCATTCATTCATTCATTCATTCGTTCATTTATTGTTGAGAGAGGAGACGAGGGGCAAAGGGGGTGGGGAATCTTAAGCAGGCTCCACGCCTAGCTCAGAGCCCGATGCAGGGCTCTGTCTCACAACCCTGAGATCATGACATGAGCTGAAATCAAGAGTTGGACACTTAACCAACTGAGCCACACAGGCACCCTTAAAAAAGGAAATTTCTGATAAGTTTTGCCTAACTTAAGACTGCTGTTTATATTACAGACAAAATGCTAAATTTACTAATACAAACACATCCTAGTCAGAGTTTTGAGTGCCCCTAGGCAAGTCCCTAGAATTACTTTGAATGTTCAGATTACAGGTCCTCCCCCATACCATACATGTATTACCTAGCACTGCAAGACTCTTTATGGGGTGTCAAAATGTGGGAGGATTTAAACAAATTCTCTTAAATGCTTCATGGGATAAGATGATCCAATGGGAACTGAATGTTTTCAATTAGGACGTTTCCATGGATATCATTAAGAGTGCCAAAATTCATAGCCACAGGAGATTTTACTTGCTTCAATATTGATTAAGAAATCTGAGAACAATCTCAAGTGTAGGAGGTAGGTGGAGGATAAATTCTGAGGGTAGTATAAAATTTGCTTTCTCTCCCTTGGTGAAGGGCTAGTCCAAATAAAATTCTAGGCAGTCAGCCAAGTCTAACAGGATTTCTGTCAAGGGAATATCCAGAATAAAAGTGAACATGGGTTACTTCTTTTATTCCAGGTGTAGATGTTATTTATTTATTCACATTTGCTTTTTTATGTGCTGGGTACAAGCCATTGGTAGTGTAAAACAATCACAAAAATCATAACCCTTTGTATCTATGTTGTTTATAAAGAAAACATTCTCAATGGTGTCTGCATAGATATTAAAATTTGCATCCCTCTGGGAAGGATTCACATCTTAGGTTATTATTCATTTTATTTTATTTTTTAAAGATTTTATTTATTTATTCATGAGAGAGAGAGAGAGAGAGAGAGAGGCAGAGGGAGAAGCAGGCTCCCCGCTGAGCAGGGAGCCCGATGTAGGACTCGATCCCGGGACCCTGGGATCATGACCCAAGCCAAAGGCAGATGCTCAACCATCTGAGCCACCCAGGTGCCCAGGTTATTATTCATTTTAAATTTCTTTTTTTTTTTTTTTAATTTTTTAATTTATTTGAGAGAGAGAGAATGAGAGACAGAGCATGAGAGGGAAGAGGGTCAGAGGGAGAAGCAGACTCCCCGCCGAGCAGGGAGCCCGATGCGGGACTCGATCCCGGGACTCCAGGATCATGACCTGAGCCGAAGGCAGTCGCTTAACCAACTGAGCCACCCAGGCGCCCTTATTATTCATTTTAAACACGATTCTTTTCCTGGGTTTTTAGGTCTCCAAGGGATCTGTGGATAGAATTCAAGGGGACCTTGACCTTGAATGAAGAAAAAAAGTACATCTTTATTTGACTAATAATGGATATTTAGCATTTTCATCAATTAATGAATGTGGGCAACAAATCACAGTGCTATTAGCCCCACCTATGACTGTGTTATCACTCAGCTTCATAATGCATTACAGCTGTTGCAAATATGCAGTATCATTTATGCCAATCACTACTTCAAAATTTTGGCAGTTATTGGAGTTTCCACTTGTTCTTGATGCTTAATACCATAATAAAATGGCATATATATTGCTAAATCACAAATTAGTACAATATTTTAATAACTATTTCAATAACTGGCTTCCCTTGTAGTCCTATGCTTATTTTTTGCATTTAAAAATATCATTCCTAAAAGGGATCCATAAGGCTTTACCAGACTGGCAGAGAGTCCATGGCATAAAAAATGAAGAACCTCTTTCCTAATAGAGTGCAGAGTATCAGAGTTATCATATCTTACTATTCCGACCACAATTTAAGAAAGCAGTTTCCTAGTTAAGTGCCTTTCATCAAAAATATTAAAAAAAAAAGTTAAAGGTCAAAAGGGAATTATTTTCTGTTGGCTCTTGTGTGGGCCCTGCAAAGTACTTTGCAGGCAACATTGACTTTCATTTGAGAATTTGCCTTCAGAGGATAAGATATTACCATGACAAAAGTTTAAGAAGAGAAGGTTTTCCATTCTATGATGGGCTGCATTCAGTAGATCACTGTTAAATCCCTGGGATTTGACGCAGATATATTTGCCTGCAGAACCCTGTCCTTTACACAATCCTATACTATCTCTTTAGCATTGGTTTCAACCTAAAGAAAGGCAGGCAATGCCTGAGTGGTAACAGTTTGTGGTGTGTTAGCTTTCTATTTCCTGCATAAAAAATCACCTCAAAATTTAGCACTTTAAAACAACAAACATTTATTATCTCACATAGCTTCTGAGACTCAGGAATCCAGAAGTTAAGCTGGTGGTTCTGGCTCACGGTCACTCCTGGGGTTGCAGTCAAGTTGTCATCCAGGCCTCAGCCATCCGAAGGCCCAATTGGAGATGGATGATCTGCTTCCATGATGGCTCACTTACATGGCTGTTGGCAGGAGGCCTCGGTTTCTCACCACATGTCTCCTTAGGGCTACTCGAATGTCTTCATGACATAGCAGATGGCTTCCCCCAGAGTGAGGGATCTGAGAGAGACAGCAAGATAGAAGTCACACAGTATGTGTGTGTATATATATATATATTTTAAAGTAAGCTCTGTGACCAACCTGGGGCTTGAACACACAACCCTGAGATCGGGAGTTGCATGCTGTACTGACTGAGCCAACCAGGCATCCCCCCCACCCTTTTTTTAAGAAGCCACAGTATCTTTTATGTCCTCACCTCAGAGATCATCACTTCTGCCACATTCAGTTGATCACACAGACAGCCCTGAAACAGTGTGGAAAAGGGCTATACAAGGGCATCATGAATACTAGGACGTGGACATCATTGGGGGGCCATCTGGGACACTGGTTAGAACATGTGTAGGATCCTTATTTCCCATAGATGCAAAATTGTAAGTTGTATTTCCTTTTCATATTTTAAAAATCCAAATCAGAATTTCTAACTTTAAAATACCCAAATCATTCACAACATAAATGGAAATATAAATTTACTTTTAGAAGTATTTAATGAATGGGCAAAATCAAATACATACTATAAAAGCTGTGTTGCAAACACTTCATTTGGGGAATTTTTTAAAGTTTTTATTTAAGGGCGCCTGGGTGGCTCAGTTGGTTAAGCAACTGCCTTCGGCTCAGGTCATGATCCTGGAGTCCCGGGATCGAGTCCCGCATCGGGCTCCCTGCTCAGCGGGGAGTCTGCTTCTCCCTCTGATCCTCTTCCCTCTCGTGCTCTCTGTCTCTCATTCTCTCTCTCAAATAAATAAATAAAATCTTTAAAAAAAATAAAAAAAATAAAGTTTTTATTTAAATACCAGTTAACATACAGTGTAGTATTAGTTTTAGGTGTGCAATATAGTGATTCAACAATTCCATACGTCACCTGGTGCTCATCATGACAAGCACACTCCTTTGGGGGATTTGTTTTTTAATGGGCTGAACTAGGAGAGGCCTCTTGAGTCCTGAGAAGTTCAGACTGCTGGTGCTTTTTTCCTGGAAAATCTACGTGTACCAAACACTGGATTCTTCAATTCCAAAGCCTTTCCAACTTCTTTATGTTTTTATTGCTGATTTGGTGTGCTTGAATGACAGCCAAAATAGAAGATAAATGGTAGATGCAAGGACTGGGTGGTTTCCATGGAGACTTCTTGCAGGAGCCTTTTCTTTCTTTATTCATCTATTTCTGGGAAGCACCCCTTCCATTTAATGTGTGGTGCCCATCAATCTAGTGGCTGTTGGAAAGGGGATTTGTTGAAACAAATTCAGAACTGAGTTTTTCTGTGTATCTCTGAGGTTGAATTAGGTTTTCCTGAAACTTGAAGATGTTAATGGGTCCTCTTCCTGAAGCAGTTTAGCTGTACTTTTGTTTATTTTAACTTGGTTTGAGCTTTGGGGAATAGAAGATAGGCCTTGACTGGAAACAGAGGTATATGGATTTACTGTGTCTAATCGTGCAACCATGAAATCAAAAACGTTTCCACCCCAGGAATCAACCCATCACTTTTAACCACTGTTGATTGCATTGGCTTAGAGGTTTTTGCTTCCTTTAAGTATTTTCCTTTTCCTTTCAAAATTGTGTTCAGTTGGATGTGACCAATTCTACACAGAGGCTGGCTCACTCACTTTTGATCTTGACTCCTACTGTCCCAATGTCATGCTTCATTTACACAGTGATAGCTTTCCTTGACTTTTTCTATTGACTTGACATCCTATGCATCATATTTTCTTTCTTAGACCTAGGAAGATTGAAAAAAAAAATAAGGATTTGAAGAAAATTTGCAAAAGTGAAGAGCACCATGAAAGGCAGCTTTTATTAACATAACAATAAAAAATTAAAAAAAATAAAAGACAGCTTTAATTTTAATTTTCACTGTAGCCAGAATAGGTGGCCACCTGAGAACTGCCTTCTCATTGCACACTGCCCAGTATAGGTGCCCAGGTCAGTCAAGGTCAAGCTGGTCACCAGTACTTTCGGTTCTAAGTGTAGCTTTGTGCAGGAGATTTTATTAACAGAGGTTATAATAAAAATGAGGTATAGTGTCAAATTGTCTGCATGCGTGTGGCATGTGGGTGGAGTAGTTGTCTAATATTTGTTTTTTTTTTAAAGATTTTATTTATTTGAGAAAGAGAAGAGAGAGAGCATGCAATAGATATAGCACAAGTGGGGTGGAGGGCAGAGGGAGAGGGAGAAGCAGACTCCTCGCTAAGCAGGGAGACCGCCACGGGGCTTGATCCCAGAACCCTGAGATCATGACCTAAGCTGAAGGCAGATGCCCAACCGACTGAGCCACCCAGGTGCCCCAGTTGTCTAATATTTTAAAGGTGGGAAGCTGGAGGTTTTTTTTAATTTTAAGATATCTATTATCAATTTTAAGAATTTTTTGATCATTATAAATGCATGACTGATGTTATTTTCTGATCCTGAAGTTTTGTGGGCAGTCATTTTGAAAAGGGGCCAAGATGAGAATAAAAACTAATTATAAAAATATGTTTGAAAGATTGATAATGTTATGATTCATCAGAATATTTTGTACAACTTACATATTGTGTGTTTTTACCTTTGGGACATGTGTTCTTAAGAGCTGACTTCTTTGGACTTTGTGATGTGTGCCAGTTATGTCAGCTCACAAACATGTTTTCATCTGTGCATCATGTTATATTGGGACTTGGATGGAATGTTAATCTTTTATTGGCCTAAATCTGAGTCTAATCCTCTGCATGGCTTTGGTAGAAAATCGATTTCCTCTGCTGTGTCAAGATTTTTCAGGTCAGTGCTCTTTGGAAGTTTCCCAGTTCTCTTAGATTAAAATAGATTTTGTTTCTCTGCTGCATACTGGTATTCTTTAGTAGGACAGTGGGATCTAGAAAGAGAAAACAGAGCTTGATAAAATATCCATGGGTTCTGTTTCAGCTAACTTGTTGACACACTGTACCTTTGAGGAGCCAAGGAGTTTATGTGCTTTCAAAAACATCGTTTGGGGAGCATTTAAAAGGTGGCATTTATAGGTGAGCCTGTGTGCTTGACTTTAATGAGTTCCACTTGGTGACCTGCTCACCAGAAGTGAGTGGAAAAGAGAGGAGCTACTCATACCCCACTCAATCCATTTCACGAGTATGGGCTGTTGGAGCCGGAAGTAGGGTGACCAACTTGGACTTTCTCAGTTTTAGCACTGGAAGACCCACATCCTGGGAACCCCCTCAGCCCTAGGCAAACCAGAATGGTTGGTCATCCTGGCAGTGAAAAGCATGGAGATGGATGGTTTGGCACTGGTGAGTACTCTTATAGATATTTTAAGGAGGGATTTATTAGAGACACGCATCTTGCCACCCAGTGATGCTAGTGGGTGAATGATTGTACTTTGATTTGACTGAAAAGCAATGAAATGAGGGGAGATGGGAGGTTTTTCCACCTTCTGAACCTAAGAGGAGGTGTTTAGGAGGTGCTTTGGTAAAAAATTATTACCATTAAGTTTTATCTTTATCTTTCTCCTGGACAATGGAAGGACCTTTAACTCCACTTATCCCTTCTCTCAATTTGACATTATTTGTGTGTGTGTGTGTATATACATATATATGTGTATTTTATACATGTGTGTATATATTTATATATTAAAAACACAAACTAGATCACAAACTTAAATATTGAACATAAAACTATAAATTAAAAAAAAACATAGAAAGTCTTTAGGACCTAGGCCTAGGCAAAGACTTTTTAGACTTGACACCAAAGGTATGATCCATAAAAGGAAAAAATGATAAATTAGATTCCATCAAAATTAATAATTTTTACTCTGAGAAAGACTTTGAGAGACAAGCTACAGAGTGGAGAAAATATTTGTACATCACATATTTGACAAAAGACTATAATATATAAAGAACTGTCAAAACTCAACAGTAAGAAAACAGACAATCCAGTTAGAAAATGGGCAAGAGAGATATTTCTGTGAAAAGGATATATAGACAGATGACAAATAAGCACATGAAAAGATGTTCAACACCATTAGCCATTAGGGAAATGCAAATTAAAGCCACAGTGAGAGATCACTACATACGTAGCAGAATGGCTAAAATAAAAAATAGTGACGTCACCAAATTCTGTTGAGGCTGCTGAGAAACGAGATCATTCATAGCTTGCTGATGAGATGGTACAGTGATGTAGCCCCTCTGGAAAACAGTTTAGCAGTTTTTTTTTTTAAAACACTGAATATATCATATGACCCAGCAATTGCACTCCTGGGCATTTATCCCAGAGAAGTGAAGATTTATGTTTACCCAAAAACCTGGGCACAAATGTTTATAGCAGCTTGATTCTTAATAGCCCATAACTGGAAATGACACAGATGTCCTTCAGTGGGTAAATGGTTAAACATACTGGTACATCCATACCATGGAATACTACTCAGCAATAAAAGAGAATGAGCTATGGATATAATAACCTGGATGGATCTCTAGAGAATTCTGCTGGGTGAAAAAAAGCCAATTCCAAATGGTCACATACTATATAGTTCTATTTATATGATGTTTTTTAAAGGACAGAATTATAGAAATGGAGAACAGATTAGTGGTTCTCAGGGCCTGAGGGGCATGGGCAGGAGTAAAGTGATTGGTATAAAAGGACAGCATGAGAGATCCTTGTGGTGAAGGAAATTTTCTGTTCTCTATCTTGACTGTATCAACGTCAATATGCTGGTTGTGTTCTTGTACTGTAGTTTTACAAGATGTTATTATTCAGGGGAAATTGGGTAAAGGATACACAGGATCTTTCCCCTGTCATTTCTTACAACTGCATGTGAATCTACAATTATTTCAAAATAGTTTAATTTTTTAAAAAGCATTTAAGAAAGAAAAAAATACAACAGGATCTACAAAGATCAGAGTCAGAAGAATCAGAAATAATAAATAACGTAGCATTTTTTTATTTGGTTGTGTTCCAAGGTTCTGGCCCAGTTCTGTTCTGAAATGGGTCCATGTGAGTCCCTGTATGTAGGTGTATGATTGACTTTTTTCCTCAAGTGCTTTTAATTTAGGAAGCTATTTTCTGTATGCCCTTTGTGTGCCTTTTGTCTCTGGTTTTCTGCTAGTTTCTTCATTTCAGTTTCAAGGTCATTTCCAAGCACTGTTAACTTTTATGATCTCATTTTTGCAGTGTGTTCTTAACTAAGGGCCAGAGTATCTGGACGCTAGACTTGTTTTTCCTCAGTGATTTTTTTTCTCTTTGCCTATGTGATAGAGCTTTCCGTTTGTTCGCTGATGTTCATTCCCTTCTCTTTTGCAGTAGAAACTCCAGTTTTTAGTTGGGCACATGACCATTCAGAATAAAGGCTGCGTTTGCTTAGATTTCAGTAGCTAAGTGCAGCAGTGTGAACAAGTATGAACCTTCTATTTTGATTGAGCCATAAATTAAATGGAACTAACAATTTGCTTTAACAAACAGTGAATGGGTAAAATGAAATACTTTATATAAAAGCTGTATGTTGTGGGTTAAATTGTGTCCCTGCAAAAAGATATGTTGAAGTCCTAACCCCCCAGTACCTTGAAATGTGGCTTTATTTGGAGATAGGTCTTTGTAGATGTAATCAAGTTAAGATGAAGTCATACTGGAGTAGGGTGGGCTTCTAGTCCACATAATGAGAATGCCATGTGAAGATGAAGATTGGAGTGACGTGTTTACAAGCCAAGGAGCTCTTGGGCCTACCAGGTGTTAGGAGAGAGGCACGGAACAGATTTTCCCTTAGAGCTCTTAGAAGCTCTTGGCTCTTAGAAGGACCAAAGTTCATGGTCTTCCTATTACAGCAGGGGTTGGAAAACTAATGTTCACGAGCCAAATCTGGATCATTGCCTGGTTTTGTATGGCCCATGAGCTGAGAATGGTTTTTACAGATGAACATTTGCAATCAGTCTGATGATCGCAGAATGATAACTTTGAATCCCGTTAGGTAAAATGTTATCCCCAAAACAAGAATCCCATGTTTCTTACTAGCAGACCTGTATTACAAAAAAAAAAAAAAAAAAAAAAAACCCACCCAAAAATTGTACTAGATTATTGTATTTTGAATTTTGTCAATAAGAAGTTTGTGGAAGTTTGTTTTGTTTCTTGTTATATAAGTACCTATATAATGTCCTCAATTTTGCCTTTTGGCTTACAAAGCCTAAAATATTTACTACCAGGCCCTTTACAGAAAGGGTTGCCAACCCCTGCACAACAACACACTGCCTCCCTGAGCTATACTTTATATCCTTGCAGATACCCTCAATAGCCATGCAGAAAGGATATTTTCTTGAAATAATCAGCTATACTAAGTAAATGCCAGCTTAAAGAGTGAACAATTCCATTAGGAAAGAACACAGGGCCTGGGTGGCTCAGTCGGTTAACTGTCTGCCTTCAGCTCCAGTCATGATCCTGGGGTCCTGAGATCGAGCCCCGTGTTGGGCTCCCTGCTCAGCCTGGAGCCTGCTTCTCTCTCTGGCCCCCACACCATCCCACTCGTGCTTGCTCACTCTCTCTCTGTCTGAAATAAGTAAATAAATAAAATCTTAAAAAAAAAAGGAACCAACCCTGTTGATACCTTGATTTTGGACTTCCAGCCTCCAAAAATGTGAGACAATGAATTTCTGTTGTTTTAAGCTGTCCAGCTTGTGGTACTTTGTCACAGCAGCCCTAGGGAAACCAGTACACTGTGTTTCACAACTTCCTAGAGTATTTTTAAAAATGGGTTGGGCATGCAGACGCTTCTTAATCTAAGTCCTGAGACGTTTGGACTGAGTATGCTTTCTTTTTCCTGGAAAATCTCCGTGTACCAAACAGACAATCTTCATTGCTCCAAAGCCCTCCCACTTCCTTACGTTTTTATTGCTAATTTGATGTGCTTGAATGCCAGCCAAAGAATAAGGTAAATGGTAGATGCAAGGACTGGGTGGTTTCCATGGAGACTTCTCACAGGAGCCTTTCCTGTCTCAGTTCAACAGTTGTCAGGGAAACATTGAGTTTCAATTTGTGGGGTCTGCCAATTTAAGTGGCTCTTGCCAATTTAAGAGGATATGGTTAAACCTCTTCAAGATCCTAATAAACAAATTCAGAGCAGAGCTTTTTTAGATTCTCTTGAAGTTATAGTAAGTTTTGTTGTAATTGAGGGGTATTAACTAGTCCTTTGCTTGAAGTGATCAAACTACCCATTTGTTCATATGCAGAAAATGCTGATTGTGAGCTGTGGGGGAGGAAAGCTGAGGTTTGTAGAAAGGCAGGCCCATAGCTAGAGAGCTGGTGTCCAGTGCCACATGAGTTCAGTTCATGATCTTTAGCATGCCCTGCAGTATGGGAGATCCAAGAGGCCTGCCCTGTATCTAACTGTTTACAGGTGTGGTCTCAGTACTATGTGTTTATTGCTTCTATTTAGCTGTTGTTGGTTTAGTGGCTGACATTGGTGGTAGGTTAATGGAAATGGTGGTGAAAGCACAGATTCTGGATATAAGCAGTTGTAATAAATGGGAATCCGTAGGGTTATCACTATTGTGACAGCTTCCCCATTGTGCTGTTTATCAGCTATGGTAGATTGCAAAATTCCCCCAATACTGTGCATCTTCTTTTTTTTATTTTAAAGATTTTATTTATTTTGGAGAGAGAGGGAGTGCAAGCTGGGGGAGGGACAGAGGGGAGGGAAAAAGGGGGGAAAAAATCTCAGGCAGACTCCATGCTGAGCGTGGTGCCCAACGTGGGGCTTGATCTCATGACCCTGAGATCATGACAGAAGCCAAAAGCAAGTCAGACACCTAACCGACTGAGCATCATCATCATCATCATCATCGAGATGTGGAGTCTGTGTCTCCATCCTTAGAGTGTTTTCTGGTTTTGTGACTTGCTTTAGTCATAGAATATAGAAGTGACCTTGTGCAAGTTCTGAGCCTTGGTCTGAAGAAGCATTTCACCTTCAGTTCTTGCTGCTTTGGGAGCTCTGCCACCAAATGGAAAAGCACAGGCTCACCTGCTGAACGAGAAGATACGTGGAGGAGAATGGAGGTCTCCAGTCAACCCCATAGCCAACTGTGGAAGCATAAGTGGTGAGCCCCACCTGACCTGAGCAGAGTCTGGTCCACATCAATAAAATTGCCGACCTGAGCTTAGTCCAAATTGCTGACCCCAAAATTATGCACTAAATAAATGTTTTAAGGACTAAAGTTTTGGGGTGGTTGGTTATGCAGCAATAGATAATTGATAGAGCTGAGTTTGGATGCTCTGGGCCAATTAAGGCTCACTTTTGACCTGTTCTCTATAACACTCAGGTGTCGTAACACAATCATGTTAGTAACAGAAATTACCTGTGGGTAATTTAAGCAGAAAAAGAGTTTATTGGGTAGCTCAGTCTTTTCCTAAGAAAGCTGGAAAAGGCTTGAAAAGTGCATAAGGGGCAGCACTGCTAGAACTGCAGCCCATATCATGCCACAGATTTGGTCTGGTGAAGATGTGAGAACTGTAGCTACTGAATATTGGATGCCTCCAGGTGTACCTCTCTTTGCCTGCACTGGACCTCAGGTGTGGGGCTCGGTACCCCTGTTGCCCCTGGGAACTGACATTGCTGCTCTTTTCAGAAAACAGTGATTTGCTCTTCCTGCTGCTTTGCATAGTTGTTACTGAATTCAAGTGCCCTGTGTTGTGTCTGACCAAGCTGAGGGCCTATGTCCATACCCTGATTGAGCTGAAATTAGGAAACTGAGTATCTGACATAATTTTTAACTTATTTAGCTGAAGGCAGGTAGAACATTTCATAAACATTGGCAAGGTGTTGTGATGCTGGGCAGCCAAAAGAAAAATCGCAAAATGTTCATTACTTTCTGTTTTATACTCTGGTTAGCTCCGTTTTAGCACACTTAGAATGAAACCAGCTTTGAGGTTCGTTCCTTGGTTCTATGGAGAGAAAACAGTCTGAGCTTGTACCCTTTACACCTGCTCCCTTTCTCACAGATGTGTGCCCTTGGCCATTTGGAAGTCCAAAAAAATAAGCGGGGCCCTAATTTGCATGTATCTTTGGTTGCCAAGGTACAAACAGTATGTGTCTTTTAGTTGGTAGGCCCAAAGAGGCTCCATTCACTGCCACAGTGCACCACCTAAGAGAATGAATGAATGAATGAATGGTATCTTAGTGAACATAAGGGGTTGCCTATTTGTGCAGTGAATTTGGTTTATGTGACATTTATAATATGAATTGCTGGGCGGCAAGATCTTTAAATTCAGGTCATTTCTTATTTTCCAGAATTTCTCTGATAACCATTCTGAATCCTGAGGTGCCTATCTGCAAAACCATTTATGTAGGATTAGTTTAAATATTAGAAATAATACATAGGAAAGCATAATGCTTGGAGATTGTGTAGTAGGTGCTTGAGAAATGTTAATCCTTCTTCTCAAACTTCTTGGATGCACATATCCCAATCAGATCATGTTTTAGCTTAGGCTGCTATAACAAAATACCATAAACCGAGTGGCTTATAAACAACAGAAATTTATTTCTGATAGTTCTAAAGTCTGGAAGTTCTAAAGCCTGGAATTCCAAGGTCAGGGTGCCAGCATGGTCAGGTTCTGGTGAGGGTTCTCTTCTGGGTTGCAGGCAGCCAGCTTCCTGCTGTGTCCTGACATGGCAGAAAGAGGGAAGCAGGCTGTCTTATGACTCTATAAGGGTACAAATTCCATTTATGGGGTCTCTACCCTCATGATCTCATCTAATCCTAATCAGCTCCCAAAGGCCCCATCTCTTAATACCATCACATTGAGGGGTAGGGTTTTAACATATGAATTTGGGGGGGGGCACAGACATTTAGTCCATAACAGATTATAAACTCTTGGAGGGTAGGGACTATTCTTTCTGTGTCACATATGTCTAAGTTGTCAAATCTCTAGGCATAGCTTGTGAGAGTGGATTGTACTTGGGTAGATTGTCTTGGGAGAAATCAGGACGTAGACCTCAGCTCATCCACTGTGGTGGGGGTGCCAGTTTAGGGGGAGATGGGTGGATTGTCTCAGACCAGGCAATGCAAAGTCTATCCCCGCTGATGGAATAGTGTCTACAGGTGATTCAAGGTACAACATAGGAGATCCACTTGGATCCTAGGGATGTCCCTCCTGGCAAGCATAACTCAGTGACAGGAGACTTTAGAGCAGGGAAAGTTTGGGGGTTTGGGTATCAGGGAAGTGTCAGTGGGTACCTGGGGGTGAGGTGTAGGATAAGGACAGACAGTTGAGAGCAAGGCCAGGCCTTAAATGATGGGTGTCTATTAAGCTAGAGGGGGGAAAAGGATGGATGTTTATTGTTGGGGCAGAGAAAGGGGATTTGGTCCTGGAAAGAGGTTAGTCTCCTAAATATAATGTGGCCATTAGGTCACAGTAGGACCAATAGCAGAGGGGACTTGGAGCTGGGTTCTGGCTAGTTGGGCTGAAGAATCCATTTGCATTTGCTATGATGACGCTGGGGGACTTAGTGTGCTGGTTGTCATGAGGCCCTGCTGTGGGGAGAATAGTCAATGAACAGGGAGGGGGCCCATCTCCAGTTTCAGTGCCCTAGAGTATAGCCTGCTTTGAGGGGGCCAGCTTTCTTGCAAGGAGGCTTCCAGAACGTCAAGGAGGGGAGAGGAGCATTTGTTGTTTTAACAGTAGAAAGAGTCTTCACTAAGAATTCGACAAAGAAACCCAATTAATGAAGTCAGATTGCCTACCCCATCAAAAAGAGCTATTTCTGGTATGAGTTTAACTCTGTGCTGGAGGGTATGATCTGTCTGGGTTTAAGTTGGAGAGTGAGAACTGTAATGTGATCTGAGACTTCCATTCGTTTATCCCCTCCCAAAACATTTCAAGGATTTGTATATAATATATGGGTGCTCCACTGACGTGAGGTGCCTTGGCATGCTCTATTTCTCTCATCAAGGCCCTAGTTTGAAACGGGAATGTGTGTGAGTGAGTGCATGTGTGCCTGGGCATGCATGACTGTGTATAAAATAAAAGATACATAGAAGGGACTGAAATGAACAAACTTACAAAAATACCAAATAACCCCAACCTGTAATTTTATTTTTGAAAAGCACTAAAAATGTCAGTAAATAGTCTGAAAAGTGAATCCTTTGGCTGCTGAGAGAAGTTTGAATTGTCAGAACCAGTAAAAGCTTTATGTAATCTTGGCAGTGCATGTGTGTTCACCTGAGATTTTGCTGCCTCCAGCTGTACAAATTTTGTGATGTGCGGAGCCTAGAAACCAGGGCCAGCATCCTAAAATGAATTTTCTTTTTGTAATCTGAGCAGCCTTTGCATTTTAATTCAGTTTCTAATGCCAAGACTCTGTATGTGCGTGTGTGTTTCTTCATCTCATCGATTCCTGGCATTTAAATCAGTGCCTGGCACATGGTCAGCCCTCAGTAAATGTTCTTACTGTTGATTCTATTGTTCTTTTCCCCTATACTGTTGTACATCACAGTGACTGTCTTCTTGGGGTGGGCAGGATGCTTCCTGGGTACCTGGGTGGTTCACTCTCATTGCACTCTTCCCCTCAGCTCACTTCGAAGTGTTAGATCCCGATTTGTCCTTGGGCAGGTGACAACCCTGAGGAACTCCTGACCCTGAGATGTGTGCCTGCACGTGTGCAGCCAGTTGGACAGCTTGAAAAGCTGTGGCATTGGCTTTCCAAAGGCCTAGTTTATAAAAGTCATAATAAATCATTGTCATCAAATGTCATCACTACCTATAATCTTTCCTCATTCCTCACGACAGTATAGGTGCATGATAAAAATCTGTAGAATCACTCTGTCCAACCAATATATGCCAATCCATTGTGCAAAAACCAAAGCAGTTAGCTTGAGTGTAGAATTTCTTCAAATTCTCATCTTTAGGAACCACATTAGTTTCATGTTCGACTCCTTAATATATTTCTTTGTTTCAATTCAAAAGTGATCTCCCTCCTGCAAAAACAAAACAAAAAAAACTGAGTAAATTCAAAGTTCTGGGGGGATATGTTGTATTTCTCTTTGGCTTTGTTTGCTTGGAATCAGGTGATTACAAAATGACTTACCTGAACTCACCTGAGGTGCTTTCTATCCTGGAATCAGGTAGTGTCTCTGATCCTTTAAATCTGAAAAAATTTTTTTGAATAGGTTGGTGTATTCACATAAGGCACAATTCAGTGGTACAAAACAACATTCACGGGGGTTCTCTCAGTGCAGTAGGGCATATTTAAAGTATTCCATAAGCGTTCTTAATGGGAAATCAATGGGATGGGTGCTGTGGGGAATGCAATTCTGGGCTTGCCCTCAAGAGACTTGTGGCCTTGTAGGGGGATGTAGCAGGTATACTGAGAATCATAATACAAAGTAGAAGTGGTAGCCAGAGGGAGAGGAGAGGTTCAAACTATAATTTTAGCTTTTACTCATAGAATTCATATTTATAAAACTTGTGGATGTAGAAAAAGCCTTGTGTCCAATCTAGTCAGAGTGCTTCATTCCATTAGATGAGAGTTGAGACCAAGGGAGGTCAGGTGCCTTCCCCTTGGTCACCCAGTTAGACAGAGCTACCTTTGACAAAGATAACTCATTTTCATAAAGCAAGCTGCTGCCTTGGTCTGTGTTGGCAACTTAGAGGAAAGAGCACTGTGTTTGCTTGTTAAATGTGGACTCGGTGAGTGAGGATTGTTGCAGCTTTGTCCAGCTGGGCACTTTGTTTTGAAATTGCACTTAGAGCAAGTGGGAGGGGAATGGTTTTGGGGTGTGTCTATAATATTTTCTGCTGACGTGGGCTTAGGCTTTGTCTCTTACTCCTCACAACTTTTTTGAATTCATTTTAAGTAGATAATACATGTACAAAATTCAAAATTCAAAAGGTATAATATGAAATACAGCAAACTCTTCCCTACCTCTGTGCCTTGGCCAGCCCCTTCCCTTCCCCTTCCCCTTTCCCGTCCCATGGAGGGCAGCTGGCAGCCAAGTTTGTTAGCTTCAACTTCCAGAGATAGCGTATGAATATATAAATAAATGTGTCTATAGTCAACCCCCTTAAAATAATAACCTCCTATACCCATATTGTGCACCTTGCTTTTTCTGTTTCAACAGTTTAACCTGATGATCTTTCCATGCATTATACAGGGAGCTTCCTCATTCTTCTTTACATGGTTTTTGTTCTTTGTGGCAGACAGCTGAATCCATCCTAGATGGTTAAGCCAAAGAGGGATTAGGACTTTAGGTAACTGGTACAATTGTTTGGAGGCTGGAGGAACAGGCCAGCATCTAACTTTCGAAGCCCCACATAGCACAGGTATTAAGTGGAAGCCACCTGTGCTCCTGCCCACACTGAGAAGCAGATAGCAGGGATTTACCTTGACTGCAGGTGCTTCCATTGTCATCCTGAGCCAGGAAGGCAGCTTTGCAGCTACTGCAGCTTCCCACCTGCAAAAGTACATGCTCTGAGCAGCTTCTCTTGCCTTATAATTTCTCACTTCCCAAGTGAAGTCATGTGTGTATATGTCTGATCAGTGGAGCTGTGGTCACATGTTTGCAATTTACCTGCAAAGAAGCCTAGGAATTTGATTCTCAGCCTTCAAGTTGGGAGGCGAGACTTGTAATATGAGAAATTTCTCCAAAAAGAAAAGCTTTCAAAAGACGATGGGTAATCACAGATGTGACACATGTCTACTAGAGCTGCCTAGAATTCTCTTGTGTGGATGAACCACAGTTGATTAAACTAATATTTTATATGAGGGACCTCTAGGTGTTTTCCAATCTGTATCTTAGACAATATGTATTGAATGACCTTGTACATATGTCATTTAATTGTGTAAAATGGAATAGAAATTCATGGAGGTAGAATTCCTAGATCAAAAAGTTGATTATAATTCTTAGGGATATTGCCAAATGGTCTCTGGATGTCATACCAATCTGTGTTTTCACTAGCAGTGTACAAGTTCCTGATTTTTTGCCGAGAGTCTTTTCCCTGTTCAGATTTCATCTGAGCCAGACTGGCAGGCTGGGTCTTCCCCACTACTGGGGTGAATTTTGGGCCTTGGGCCAAGAATGCTGGCAAACCAGGTCTGGGCTGTAACCTCTGCCAGGACAGCCTGTTTTTAGCATCTGGGCTGGATTCGGCCTATAATTTTATTATACATTCTCTGGCCTTAAATTAAATGGCATCTTGGGGAATCTGAAAGATAATGTAGCTTCCAAAATTGATTTGCAACTTGGGAGGAGCTTACTCATTGAGAGGACTTGGATGATTATGTTTTCACAAATGTGTAAGGACATTTTCAAAGAATGATTATGAAGATTTATAATAGCGTTTCCCCTTTAAAATAAAAAGCAAATAAGTGAAATAAGCCAGACATAGACAAATACTACATGGCATCACTT
The DNA here is from genome assembly GCF_009762305.2 of Zalophus californianus. Classification (NCBI taxonomy): domain Eukaryota; kingdom Metazoa; phylum Chordata; class Mammalia; order Carnivora; family Otariidae; genus Zalophus; species Zalophus californianus. The sequence continues at coordinate 116,080,904 of NC_045612.1, read as the reverse complement.
CAGTGTGGAATCTTGGGAGGAAATAAAAAGTCAAACTCATGGAAGCAGAATAGAATGGTGGTTGTCAGGGGCTGGGGTGGTGGGTAAGGGGTGGAGGAAGGGGGGAGAGGATGGTAAAAGGGTACACATTTTCAGTTATAAGATGTATAACATCTGAGGATCTAATGTTAAACATGGTGAGTATAGTTTATAACGCTGTATGGTATAATTGAAATTAGCTAAGAGAGTAGAACTTAAGTGTTCTCACACACACACAGAAGTAAATAGGTGAGGTGACGAATGTGTTAATTAACTCTGGGAGGGGGTCCTTTCATAATGTGTATGTATATAGAATAATCACAATTTATACTTTATATGACATTTTATTTGTCAGTTACACCTCAAAGCTGGAAAAAAGGGCAGGATCATATTTTTAGGGTGTTAATTATTGCATAAATTTTGCTTCTAACTGAAATCTGGCATCCAGTTGCTCCAGTTGGTTGCTGTGAAAATACGTAGTTGTGTAGGAAGCCCTCGTTCAAAAGCTTCGGAAAATTTTAAACAAATGTATATAAATGGGTAGAAAATGGGGGGTAAATACATGTGTGTTCTTTTTAAAAAAGATTTTATTTTATTTATTTGAGAGGGGGGAAAGAGCGCACGCTTGAGTGAGCACATGAGCAGGGGGAAGGGCAGAGGGAGCGGGAGAAGCATGAGCAGGGAGCCCAACTATGCCAGGGCTCCATCCCAGGACCCAGAGATCATGACCTGAGTCTAAGGCAGGCGCTTAACCGACTGAGCCACCCAGGCCCTGTGTTCTTTCCTAATGGAATTGTTCACTCTTTAAGCTGGCATTTACTTAGTATAGCTGATTATTTCAAGAAAATATCCTTTCTGCATGGCTATTGAGGGTATCTGCAAGGATATAAAGTATAGCTCAGGGAGGCAGTGTGTTGTTGTGCAGGGGTTGGCAACCCTTTCTGTAAAGGGCCTGGTAGTAAATATTTTAGGCTTTGTAAGCCAAAAGGCAAAATTGAGGACATTATATAGGTACTTATACAACAAGAAACAAAACAAACTTCCACAAACTTCTTATTGACAAAATTCAAAATACAATAATCTAGTACAATTTTTGGGTGTTTTTTTTTTTTTTTTTTTGTAATACAGGTCTGCTAGTAAGAAACACGGGATTCTTGTTTTGGGGATAACATTTTACCTAACGGGATTCAAAGTTATCATTCCGTGATCATCAGATTGATTGCAGATGTTCATCTGTAAAAACCATTCTCAGCTCATGGGCCATACAAAACCAGGCAATGATCCAGGTTTGGCTTGTGAACTTTAGTTTTCCAACCCCTGTTGTAATGGGAAGACCATGAGCTTTGGACGCATGCATGTGTAGGTTTGAGTATTGGCTCCGAACTTGTGACTTTGAACATCACACTTAACTAAGTTGTGCTTATTTGTGCATAAACTGGAGGTAATGACACATACCACATGGAATAAATAATCTCCCCATCTTTGTTGTGATTTTGAATTAGGATTCCAGTTCTATAGATGTTGATGTATTTAGCTAGGCTTACTTAGAATTAGTATTTAACAGATTAAAAAGCCGATTTGTCAGGGGATAGAATGGTCTGCAAGTACTAAGTGAAAACATGTTTTTGCAGTGGAGAGATCTGGCTGTCACCACCTTACCCAAATGGCCAGGCTTGGTAACCAATGGTGGAATGTTCTGACATTATGTGCCCCTCACTGATGTGTACCTCTTACTATATCACAGTATCACCTATGTAGTGTTCCTGCCAGAAATGTTTGATGTGAATGTTATCATAAGGAAACAAACAAATCTAAAATGTGGAACATTCTGCAGGAACATTGTGCACTCTTGATAGGATTCAGTGTCATGAATAACCAAGGGAGATGGTGCTAGATTAAGGGAAGATTAAGGAGAAATAAGATAAAAATGTAATGCATAAACATTAATTAAATCTTGGATACGAAAGAGGAAGAGTTCTGTAGGCCATTTATAGGACAATTGAGGGAGCCTGAGTATGGATCATATGTTGTATGATAATATTAATGTTGATTTCCTGAGGTGTGGTGATGATGGTGGGATGGTGTAGGAGAATATCTCTGATTTGGGGAGGTGATTGGTAAAGTATTTAGGGGTGGGGGAGGGAGGGAGTGAGAGAGTGAGAGAGAGAAGAGAGTAAGTTATTTTGTTCAGTGCTGCTTACTTCGTAGCATGGCCCGAACACAATGCTTTTAATGGGGAGGTGCCTAATACATTTTAAAGTGTTAAGTACTTCCAGGTATTAGTGGGCTTTTCTGTCTGAAATTATGCCTAAGCACTGAATGTCTGTCTTCTCTTTAACAGTGTGCTAGTTTGGCTTAGGCATATACTGTGGTACTTGATGTTGAATATTTGGATATGGGGGTTCATATTTTCTTGGGCAGCTCACCCAGGTACCTCTGGACTGAAAATCCCTCTTGATTTTTAGAATGTGTAAATGAACAGGAAAGAAAAACTCAGGATGGTTGACCTGACTCTTCAGCTGGTACAACTTGTAAGCATGTTCTTCAAATATTCCTCTATATTTCTATTGTTGAGGGTGCCTGCTTGGGGGCTGACATCCCCTGGGGGTATGCTGAGTAGAAGGAGGCTTGAAGGAAGAAGCCTGCAGTGTGCAACTCTGGAGCACCTAGCTGGTAGGGCATCACTGAGGTGTTCTGGGCTCTGAGGCAAAGGGCCAAAATAAAGCATGATGAGGCCTTTCCTCATGCTTTGATCCTAACCAGTCCTTCCTACCTGAGCAGGGATGGAACAGATAAGTTGATATTCTCTTATATTCCTGCAGGAACTCTTATGGCTATATGGTGTGAGATGACTGAAGCCAATTTAGCAGCCACTTGTAAAAGTAATTACAAGATGAGAGAAAGAGGAGTGATTCTGTTACTACAGGCTGTGAAAATGAATTAATTCAGCAAACATTAATTGAGCAACTGAAAAATAGCAAGCATTGTAAAATATGAGTCCTGGGGTACACATGATAAAGATATATTCTTGCCTTGGGCTGGGCACTTGGGGGATAGGGGAAGGAGTTGGGAGTACAGTGGAGACAATGACTAAGGTACAGACTTGGCTATATTACAAGGCTACTGATGTGATAGAAAGCTAGTGAGGAGGGTTATTGGAATGCAGAAAACCTACCATATGGAGTTAAGGTTGCAAACATAAGGTTTGTCTTGAGGTGATCTGGAGAATGAGTCTTGTGGGTAATGAAGTGGGGAGACCTCCGGCTTCCAGGCAGGGGGCACACCAGGTGCCCATAGGCTTGAATAGCTCTTACGTGTTGAGAGACTGGTTGGCATCTGGAGTGGCTGAAGCCTTAGATGCAGGGTGGGGGAGGAGGCAGACGTGGGGTTGTTGGAAAGGTAGTTTAGGCCAGATGGGAGGGCCTCAAAAGCCATGCTCAGGAGTCTGGGTTTTACAGGAAAGGGAACGAGGAGCCCTGGAAGTCCCTTTGAGTTGGGGGTGATCTTGTTTCAATAAGATCTCATGGAGGGAGTGTGGAGGATGGTATGGTGAAATTGCATGAGTCTAAGGGCAGGACTTGAAGTAGTGGATGTGTGAGCAAAGAATCTGAACTTGGCAGCTACAGCAGAGAAAGAATAGAAAATAAGGGTCCACTGGTGCTCTTGCAGAATTCTTTCAACCCCTCCCAACAAGACTTTTTACAATTTTAAATCTTTCTGAGGAAGTCTTTAAAAAATACTTGAAAGAGAGAAGCTTATTCCAATCTTTGAACAGCTCTGAAAATTTATTACATTTCAGCTAGGAAAGAAAGTATTATTTCAGGGAAATTGGAACACGTGTGGACTGATACTCAGCACAGTCACTTAATCTTTCAGAATTAGGTAGGAGGGAAGCTAGTTTAGTGGCCTTCAATCTTTTTCCAGAACTTTGTCCAGGTTCCTCCTAAATGGTCGGTGAATTTTTCTGATTCGTATCCAGCACCCCCACAGTTTAGTGTACATCTGTAAGCTGTAAGGAATTGATTTCATCCATTCCTTTTTTTTCCCCCCCATCTCTGGCCTTCCACCTGAGAAAACAAATACGAGTCCATAGGTTCTTGTTCTGTGTCAGAAATTTGCACAGCGTGTAATCTGAGGTGGATCCAGCTGAGAGTTACAGGTTGGGAGTTTAGATTAAAAAAGAGGAGTGGGATCTTTCTATTTTTTCTTTATTTTGAGCAAGGCTTGGCAACTTGGACTGTTTGAAGGAGCAATTATATAAAATATCTCCTGCTAATTGAGTATTTGGGGATAAAGCACCACCTTATTTTCTTCAGTTTGTGTTAAAATATTTCTATCTACAATTTAGAGCTTTTCCATGGAGAATTTAATTTAGATTTAGAACATCTTGAACCTTGAGAAACAAAACTTAGAAAATTAACCTCTTTTTTGAATTGAGACATTTCAGTCTTACAAGGGTCCATACATAAGTTCCAAAGGCTTATAATAATTACTTTGTCTTCCTTATGGCTTGAATATTTCGGAAATTTCTTGGCATGTCTCTTGGAGGGTTAGTGTACAAAGAGCAAGAAAATTGACCTATGGGCTTACCTCATTTATGTGTGTATGTTCCACGTTTGCTACAAAGCAGTGATCCTAGTGGTGTATGGGACCAAAGGACACTTTCCAAGGTAAATAAAGCAGTTTACTAATGTCAGATTTGAGTGTTGGTCTCAAAGTACCAATATGGAGGTTTAATAGCAATTTCATTTACCTTTAGTTGAGAGCTTTTCAGTTCTATGTATTACTTACGGCAAAGGAATAACTGAAGGTTAACTTGATATTAAATAACACTGAAATAGTTAAATTGCGTGTCAAGGATTATAATTTTTTAGGGATTATTCTGCAACACAACTATATTGATGCTGGAACCACATTGATGATGTTGGTGTTTTTTCCCATGTACAGGTGAGCCTGTATCTGAAGATGTGTAACTTACATATTCAGAGTAAGGGATGTATTATACAACTCAGTTACTTTTTGTGAGGGTTGGTTCATTCACTTGATTGAGAATTTTTTTGACTGCATCCTGGATGCCTATCCTTGTGCTGGGAGGTGAATGGAAGTTACCCCTTGCCCTTGGAGAGAAGACAATTTAATGGGAGGCAGAGATAAACAAATAATTATAGTATGTGATAAGTGCTGAAGTAGACATGAAAAAGCTTGAATGTGGAGAATGTCAAACATACATGTAAGTACAGACAGAGTAGGAGAATGAATCCCCATGAATGCCATCCCACAACTTAAACAGTTCTCAACTCAGGAGCATGCTTGTTGTACCCATACGCTCTGCTCTACTTACTCCCCTCCCCCCTTTTATTTGGAAACAAGTCCAAGACAGTATATCATGTGGTGGGCATTTATATATATTTGAAGAGTCAGAGAATACACAGGGAAAATAAACTATACCTGGGGACTTGGGAAGGAAGGAGCTACAGAGAAGTAGCATTCAAGAACGGAGGGAGAAAGTTCCAGTTTCGGGTAAAAGGGATGGGACCCAGCAATTACTGAATATCCCTAAGCATTGTATTAGGTTCATTTAGTACACTAGTTCATTTTTTCCGTCACAATAGTCCTATGAGGGAGGCACTATCTCTGTTTTACAAATGAGGAAATTAGGTTTCAGGCAGATTCAAATAAATTTGTCCTAAGTTATAAAACTAATTAGTTTTGCGTGTTGCAAACCAGCTTTGACTTTAAGGCTATTTAGTTTGCCATCTTCTGCACCATGTGCATAGATACAGAGAAGTGAAAGTACGAGATGTGTCAGTGAAAGTGGGAGAAGTGGAATGCAGCTACTGAATTGTGTGTGTGTGTGTGTGTGTGTGTGTGTGTGTGTGTGTATTTGTGTGTCGGTGTTTCATCCATGTTCAGAGATGAAACTGGAGAAGCTGTTCTGGGCCAGGTTGTGAAGGGACTTTAATGCCAAACTAAGGAGATAGAATATTGTCCTGAGGATGGTGTTCCAGGATGAGATTGTCTTAAAGTGTAACAGTATTGTCAGCTTTCAAAAGGAAGAATATGCAGACACTGTGGAAGACAAACTGGAATTGCAAGATGAGCTGAGGTGAGTATGGGTCAGAAAAATTATTTATTCAACCAGTATTTATTAAGTATAGACAATATGGCAGGGAATGAACAGATGAACAACAAACACATTTCCCTATTTCATGGAGATTAGTAGAGAATTAGTCACATGCAAATGGCCCGTGGTAACGTTGTGATTTATAATAAGAACAATGTATTTGGTCTTCAACCCAGTTCCTAAAGCACAGAGCCCCTAAAACCCTTGGAATTTCCTGGGTTCGGAGCAGTAAATGTGTCTTTTTTTTATGTTAATAAGGTGACTTAGGATAAGCCTTCAGCTAACCAGGATGGGGGCTGTTTGCCAAGGGAACCAACCTTGTGATCCGAGGTTCGGAACTTTGGATACCCGTTCTGCACAAACCTCCAGGCAGGGAGGGGGCTGGAGGTTGAATCAGTCACCAATGATCAGTGATTTAATTAAATCATGCTTATGTAATGAAGCATCCATAAAACCCCAAAAGGACAGATTTCAGAGAGCTTCTGGGTTGGTGAGCACCAGGTATTTGGGGAGAGTGGAGTGGTGCTCCAAGAGGCTATAGAAACTCTTTACACTCCCCCATACCTTGCCCTATTCATTTCTTTCCTTTGGCTGTATCTGGGTTATATCCTTTTTATAATAAACTGTTAATCTGAGTAAAATGTTTCTTTGAATTCTGTGAGCTGTTGTAGCCAATTAACCAAACCTGAGGAGGGGGTCATGGGAAGGTCTGATTTATAGCCAATTGGTAACAACCTGGGCTTGTGACTGATGTCTGAAGTGGGGGGGGTGCCCAAGGGGGCAGTCTTGGAGGACTGAGCCCTTAATCTGTGGAATCTGATGCTGTCTCTAGGTAATCCTGTCAGAGTTGAATTGACCTGTAGGATACCCAGGTGTTGTCTGGAGAATTACTTGGTGCTGTGTGGGATACTCCCCCCCTTCACGTTTGGGATTGGTCTCAGGACCATAATACCTATGATCCTCTGAAAAGGTGATAAACTTCCTAGTTCTCAGAAAAATGCAAATTAAAACTACAATGAGATATTATACCACACTCCCATTAGAATGCTGAAAATGAAAAAGCCTAAAAATACCAAGTGTTGGCAAGGATGTAAAGCAAACTGAAGTCCCAAACTCCGTTGGTGGCAGTGTGGCCATATCTACTAACACTAAACATACACATATCTGGTAAGCCAGCAATTACCACTCTTAGATAAAAACCTAAAGAGAAATGTATTTCAGGCCAATGTATTCCGCTCTACATGTCTTGACAGGACATGAGCAAGAATATTAGAGCAGCACGATTCAGAATAGACCCAAAGTGGAAACCATCCAAATGTCCAGTGGCAGAAGGATAGATAATTTGTGATATATCCACACAAATATTTGAATAACAACTAAAATGATTGAACCGTAATTTCACTCAGCAACTTGGAAGAATGTTACAAATAACATTGAAGAAGCCAGACATGTGGGTACATACTCTTTTGACTATATAAAGTTCAGAAAAAGGCAAGACTAATCTATGGTATTAGAAGTTAGGAAAATGGCATATGGGTAGCGATTGAAAGGAGCGGCACAGGGTGGCTTCTAGAAGACTTGTAATGTTTTATTTCTTGATTCTGGCTGCTTGTTATGTAGTTGTGTTCTGTTTGTGAAAACTTATCTCCCCATACACTATACACTTAGGATTTGTATGCTTTTCTGTATCTATATTATGTTTTTCCATAAGAATATTATATTTCTTCTTGAAACAAATTCTGATAATTAGTATTGATGTCTACTTGTTCACTTGAGGAAAACTCACTATTATCTGAAAGTCACACTCAGGGGTTTTTCATCTCTCTCAGTATTAGTGCCTGCATATTTTGTTGTGAGAACACCACCAACTATGGAATAAAGTTAGAAAAAAGTTAAAGAAATCTGTCCCTGTATGGTTAAGTGTGTGAATTCTATTTAGAAAATCTGTCACGGTTGCCAGGTGGATATTAGGAAGGGTTAAGGCTGTGACAGGGGAGAAGATAGCCTTGATGTGGGACATGGGTCAGTGGTAGGATCAACTGGATATGGTTGCCATTGAAGATAAGTTTCTGATTTAGGATATGGAATAGTTGACATCAACAAGATTAATTAGCAGGTGCCAGGATATGTGGGAAGGGGCTTATTTATTTTATTGTCTGAGATGGCATTGGGTATCTGTGTTAGGGTTTTGGAAAAGCGTATGAAGCATCTGAGATGTTACGTTTGGAGAGAGTGATTTGGTGATCATTTGGATGGTGAGGCCTGGAGAGGGAAGGAGATCACTGAAGGAGCAGTAATTCTCAGCCTTGGCTGCACATTAGAATTACGTTGAGAGCTTTGCAAAAATACCCATGCCTGGGCTGCACAATTTACCAGCTTAAAGCAGAATCTTTGGGTGGTAGGGCATAGGTAACTGTATTTTTCAGAAGCTCCTCAGGTTATTCTAATATGCAGCTAGACTGGGAAAAAAATAAGACAAGTCGATCAATAAATCAGACAGCAGTGCATTTATTGAATGGGCACTATTTTCAGCACTGCTAATTAGCTCTCAGGAGGTAATTACTGTTATCTCTCTTTATACTTATAGGGAGACTGAGGCACAAGAGTTAAGTAGTTTGCCTTAGGTTATGCAAACAGCTAATTAGTGCCCAGGCCAGGATTCACAACCAAGTCATTTACTCCAAGGGCTGTTCTCTACCATAACATCCTATTGCTTCTCCAGTCAATGAATCTGGGGAGGATTGAGACTTTTGGAACAGCAGCCTGAGAAACTCAGCAGACCCTCTCCAATGAAACAACCTTTTAAATGGTAACAAAAAAATATAAAAAATAATTAGTCATTGGAAATTGACCTGAGGACATACAGCAAATGGAGAAACATTCAAGAAAATCCCCTAAATCTTGGTAAGAGCAATGAGTCTGCAGTATTTGAACCATGACCTGCTCCCCACCTGTCCTCCACCAGTTCCATATGAGGAGAGCTCCATTCCTGGTAGATCCAGCCAAGAAGACAGGACTCACCCCCTCCCCCCAACCCCAGCTTGTAGTCTAGGGCTAGGAGAGTTAGAGCACCTGCTCTGAGAAATACTAGAAGTATTAGAAGGAAGGAAGGAAGGTGGGGGGGGGGGGAAGGGAGGGAGGGAAAGTGAGAGAGAGAGAGGGGAGAAGGAGAGAAAGACAAACACTAATGTATACATTGAAGAAGCCCAGCCCTGTCCTGTCCCCTCCTGTGGCTGCCAGGCTGTTCGTCTCACTGTGACTGCAGGCTGGGGATGCCTGCAACCACAGAGATGCCTGCAGTTGGGGTGGGGGCTTGGGTGTAAGGCCATTTAAATACCACAGAGCTCAGTGTTCTTCCTGAGATGCACAGTTTTTCTTGAACAAACGCTCCCTGGATTGCTGCGAGCCTTTGGTTCATTTCCAGAGTTCTGTCCATTTGCATAGTTTTCTCATTGCTTTGATAGAGGAGAGAATTTTTGGAGGCCTTTATTCCCCCCATTTTTTGCTGACATCCTAGTTGAATTTTTATAGGAATTTTCTTAAGATTAATTAGTGGCTTTTTATAGTTTGGAAATCTAAAAGCCCATCCATAAGGACCAACTAAAAAAAAGAAGGTGTATCTTTATAGCAGAGTATTATGTAGTTGTTAAAAGAAAGATGTATTTTTAACTGTGATGGTAGAGAGGATTTTTCTTCAAGGGATAATGCTAAATGAAAACAAGTTGCAAAACAGTATATGGTATTCTGTTTGTATAAAGTATTGAGTAAACAAGAGGAAAAACACAGGTGTGTGCTATATTATATATATATATATGCATAGAACATTTCTAAAAGAATATAATGTTTTCCTCTGGGCTATAGGAAGTGGAGGGTGCTTTTTAGATCTTCACCCCATTTACTATTATTTGAACTTTTGAGTATTATTTTGAAATAACTTTAAAAAGTCATTGAATATTTGTTAGTTTTAAACTACCAATAGGATATGTGTTAATTTAAGGTCTGCAAATTAAAGATTGCAAGATCTTAAAGACATTTGTGTTCATAGGACCTCCCCTCCCCGACCCTTTTGCTTCTCTGAAGTGAGCACTTGTGATGTAGTTTCAATGCTTGGGAAATCCTGTTGCCTGAAAACTTTAAAAATAATTAATTCATTTTTAGTTTTGATCAGCTGGGATAACCCACAAGTAGTGGTAATGACTAACCTGTTCTCTTTTCACCCCAATGATCTTCTAGACTTTGTACATTAGTATCCACCCCCTGAACAAGTCACTGTCTTTTGTAAGAACAGTAACAGCCATCTTTGTCACCTTTATTTTTGTCTTTGAAAGAGGAGGAATAATCACTCAGTCCTGAAACATCATGAGTAGGTAGAATTTAATTATCTGAATTGAAAATCTTCCTATAAACTGGAGGAAAAAACCCCTAACCAGTGTGTACACATAGGTTCTCCAGGGAGTTTTTGGTTCGCTACACTGTGAAATCCTTGAGATTTCATAATATATCTTGTCTCATTTTCCTGTTATGAAATGGGTTTTTCAGCCTGGTTTTTCTTGTCTGTTTTCAGATCACAGAACTGTGTGGTGCAAAGCGGGTTGGTTATTTTGGTCCAACACAGTTTTACATTGCCTTAAAACTGATTGCTGCAGCACAGTCTGGCCTTCCTGTACGGATCGAGAGTCTTAAATGTGGTAAGTATCTCCCATTTATACACTTGATTGTCCATGACGGGTGTCTTGTTTATGAGAACCATTTTTAGTGGGCTTAAGGCCTGTTATAAGCATTTGTGGAATTTCTCCTTGCTTCTTCCAACTGTTGTAAAATAAAGTAAGAAAACTTAGCAGGTATCTTACTTTTTCTTTTTTTTCTTTTTGAAATGGGAAAAATATTCAGAGTGACCTGAGTGACCTCATGCCTTTAACGGACTTGATGTTAAAATAGTTTTTGTTCTTTAGCAGAAGGAGATCAGGACAGGAATTCTAGAGCTTGTGGCAAAATAATAATAACATTTAGTTTTATTTTCCTCTTGAAGAATATATAATGCCATTTGAAGTTCTGTTAGGAACAAGGGGACAAGTACGTGGGAGAGTTAGAGTGGAACTGCCCCTATTTCTTCTCCTGCCCCTGCAAGTCATATCATGCATGATCGTCCTTTAATCCTCCAATTCCTGAAGCACTCTTCTAATGATTAGTAAGTCCTATGGAGCTACCAGACTTTTGGCGGAATGAATTTAGCTTCTCAAAGTTTTGATTTAACGTTTTCTTATCTTGCCATCCCTGCCCCCAACCCAGTGAATGTTTGAACACTTTCCACAACTTAAACAAAAAGCAAAGTCCCAGAGCATCATTTATACTGCCTCAGTATTGGGTTTACAAATCTCTATGAAGAAGGTGATTATTCCAGGGCTGTGCTGAAGTCCTCTGTTCATTTACTCTGATCTGAGTTACTTTCATAAGTTCACACAGCCACGCAGAAACTTTTTCCTTTTCCTCATTTTGAGATAAAAAACACTCAACTATCCACGCCTGTCCTCTGAAGTCCTTGATAAACCTCAAAATGGGTTCAGGAACCTTTTAGGACAACTCTTAAATAGCTGACAAGATTCTGATAGCTTGACTATGGGAAATAAAGTCCTTTTGCACTAACCATCAGGGAGCCATAATCATCCCACTAATCTTTATTAAAGGCTTAGTGTCTACCAGATACCATCTCATTTAGTCCTCACGACATCCGACTAAATTAGGTGTTTGTGTTAGTTTGCATTGCCTACGATGAACTGTGAAACAAATCCCACTGAAATCCCAGCGCCTTAACAAAATACAGGGTCACTTCTTGCTTTGCAGTGGGTCGCGGTGACCCCCTAGGGCAGCCGCCCTCTATGTGGTGGCTTCATGATCCTGGCTACTTTATCTTGTGGCACCCCCCCTCCCCTGGGCACCTGTTCCTATAATTGCTGCAACAGAGAAATAGTTTCTCACCCTAGCAGTTAAATACTTGGTCCTGGTTATGACTCACATGACTCCTGCTCACAGTGCATTGGCCAGAACTTGTCACATGGATCCACTGAACTGCAGAGCAGACTGGGGGCGGTGTAATTCTCTCCTGTGCCTGCAAGGAGAGAACTGGCTCTGGATAAACACTGGAAGTCTCTCCTGTGATACTGTTGTTATCCTTCTCTTACAGATGTGGAAATTGAAGTTTAGGGGGCATTGAGTAATTTGCCTAAAGACATAAGGTTAGTAGAGTTTGGAGCCAGAAGCTCAGCCTTCACTTTCCTCGATCTTCATGCATAGTAGCCTCTTCTTGATTATTTGGTTTAATAAGGTGCTGATTATAATCTGGAATCATGGAATATATTCTGAATGGGAAAAAAATCTTACCCAAAAGGCATCCCTTGATATTACATAATTTGGTTCCTTAAAATAGTTTTTAATGGAGCATTATTTCAGTGGCAAGTTTGGTGTTTATCACTATAAGGCGGAGTAGTCTCTGCTGTAAGTCACTTGCTGTGATTAAAGTCACATCACATTGTAATTGGACTTGGGGTAGACACGGAAACTTTCCAGTTTTCATTCCATTGTAAATGATCATTAAGCTTTATTGTTGTATCTTTCCAGCTTTATCTTCTGGAAAAGTTAAAGCTGCTTTGTCGTATTCAAGAATAAATTTTTAACACTTTTGTTGTTTACTTTAAGTTAGAATGATCTTTTACCTGATTTGTGCCCACATCTACAGCCAAACTTCCTGGGAATGGAAAGTGGGGAGAAGGAGGGGGGAGTTGTCTAAATTATGACATTGTAAAGGAGTAACACTTTTTCACAAGTGTAAGGCCTTCTCAGTTCTATTTTATAAATCCTGATGCTGCCTTTTACCTTTGACAGTTTAAGTATACTCACAGTTAATTTTGAATTTTCTTCCTTCATTTAAAGATTTATTAAATAAAAGTTATTTGCAGTCAGCATATGTTAAGTAAGAATGAGGGCAACATTGGGCCACACTTGAGCTGCCACTTAGAATTTTCCAATTTGTTGCTTGAAATCCATTAGTTTAATGTTTGATGACACAAACCTTGAAAGCCAAAGAGAATGCTCTGTGAGAACTTAATGTGAAAGGTTGTAGTAGCCTCATCACACTCATGGAGTTGTGAGTCTGTTCTTACTTCACGAATTACGTGCGTCTGTGTGTATGTGTGTGTTAATCTCTAACCCCCAGCCTTGCCCATTTCAGCCAATGCCACCAGCATCTATAGTTGCTCAGTCCAGGAACCTAGAAGTCATCCTTGATTCCGCCCTTTTCCTTGCTCCACAGTGTAATCCATCAACATTCCTGGCAGTGCGGCTCCAGTCTCATTGCTTGCTCCCTCCATCTCTCTATACCTACTAGAGCCAGCCACCTTCAGCCACTCACTCGGATATCACAGTGGATTTGTCATTGACTTCTTGGCCTCCTCTCTGCTCTCCTTTAGTCTCTTTTCCCGTGCGGCACTAGGAGTGATCTTTCAAGGAGCAGGTCCTTGAAATCCTCCACCGGTTGGCTTGTTGTACATCAGACTAAAATCAGTCACTACACCGATCTTTAAGGCCCTAGGTAATCTAGTCTCTGCTTCTCCATCCTCATCGTAAACTTGCCCCCCACCTTGTGTTCGCAATCTGTAGCCCGGCCTCACTGGCCTAGCCATTTCTGGTGCGGGAAAGACCGTGTTATCTTGAGGTTTTGGGTTCCCGGCAGTCTGTCCCCCCCCCCCCTTTCCAATGGCTGGCTCTTCCTCCTCGTCCTTCAGGATTTGTGGACTGTCCCCACCATCCTGTCTAAAGTGGGTTCTGTCAAATTAATTAATGAAGGAACCAGCGTAGAGTAAAGCTGGTTCAAGAAAGTGTAGGACAGTCAGAAGTATTTATAGTCATGGAAAGAGAGAATGCTGGAGTAAGATTGCTAAATTACATATAAAATTGATGAATGCCCTGTAGAGCAGTAAAACTGTAATTTGGTTATTACACTCTTTTGTAAGATGAAATTCACTTGCATTGCTATTAGACAAGATTAGTTAGCTAACAGTTTTCTACCAGTGAAGTTGTAAGATGCATAATGAAGAGTAAATAAATAGTAAGTCAAAACAAAAGTACAGGTCCCTAGGGAGTTAGGTAATCCTTGGATGGGTTAATCCTGTTAGATAATGCTTCTGTGTGACAGTCCTCTCCCTACTTTCTCTCAGCATCTGTTCCTTTATAACCCTTTAATCAGTTTGTAAATACTCCTTTACAGGTTTGACTAATTTCTGTCTTCTTCACTAGTCTGCAAGCTTACCTGAAGGGAAGGGAGGAAGATCTGTGTTGTGGAGCACTGTGGGCACTGAGGGTATGTTTGTTGAGTGAATGAAGAGATGAGTGCTTGTGCATGGGGACTGAGTCATAATTATCTGTTCACTTTTTAAGCTCAAACAGTTGGATTTCAGATTCATCCAGAACTCCTGAGGGATTTCTAAAGAAGTCTTCTTCTTTCTCAGGCTGTGGTTCCTGGCCTTGTTTGCACTTCAGAATCTGCTGGAGACCTTTAAATGCAAAGTAAAAAATAGACGTGCCGGGGCCACCTCCAGAAATTCTCATTTAATTAGCCTGTGGTACAGCCTGAACATGGGGATTTTTAATAGCTCCCCAGGTGATTGTTATGTGGAGCCAGGGTTGAGACTGAGTTCTAATGAAAGTTGACTGGAGCATTTTCGAGAGCTTTGCTTACACCATGAGTATATATTTGGTTATAGCAGGGCCTGAACTGGGGTGAGGCCAGAGGTACCCAGTGTACATAACTTTAAGGGGGAACTCATTCTCAGGGCTGTACAGGTGCTGATTCTGCATTTACAGAATCAGGGCCTGAGAGTAACCACCTTCTTAAATGTTGGCACTAGGTCTCTCTCTAGCTTCACCTTATTTGGCCAGTTAAAGAGATGGTGAAACCTTATGATGATTTTTTTTAAAGATTTTATTTATTTATTCATGAGAGACAGAGAGAGAGAGAGAGAAGCAGAGGGAGAAGCAGGCTCCCCGCTGAGCAGGGAGCCCGATGCGGGACCCGATCCCAGGACCCTGGGATCATGACCTGAGCTGAAGGCAGACGCTTAACCATCTGAGCCACCCAGGCGCCCAAAACCTTATGATGATTTAAGAGAACAGAAGAAAGGGGTGAAATTGAGGACCAGTGAAGAATTCCTGATGAGGAAAGTGCATGGTGGACATTTGCCCTGGGAGCTGTTGTCCCTTCCTTTCTGAGGACTGGTCATAACAGGGTGTGAGGACTGAGGGAAGGGATAGGTAGGGTTTAGAATAGGTTTTGTGTCCTCCTGTGTCATGGGCTCCTTTGGCAGTCTGATACTCCTTCTTGGAATAAGGTTTTATTTTATTTAATTAATTTATTTTTTAAAGATTTTATTTATTCATTTGACAGAGAGACAGCGAGAGAGGGAACACAAGCAGGGGGAATGGGAGAGGGAGAAGCAGACTCCCCACCGAGCAGGAGCCGAGCAGGGAGCCCGATGCGGGGCTCGATCCCAGGACCTGGGGCCATGACCTGAGCCGAAGGCAGACGCTTAACGACTGAGCCACCCAGGCGCCCCCGGGAATAATGTTTTAAATGTATACAAAGACATAGGAGTCTAAAGGACACCAATTACATTGAAATTAAAACTAAAATATTTAAAAAAAGTGTTATATGGCAATATACATACTTCTTCATTAGTGCATTGATATAAGAGACCTAACAGTGACCTAAATAACTACCATACTTTCAAAGTAGTGATGAGCATAAACAGTACTTCAAGATGTCTACAACAAGTGTAATGTGATATATAAATATCTGATTTCGGTGGGTGACAAAGTTACAGTTGCTGCTAATGATACTACAGTGCTTTGTTGCCTGCATTCGTAATTGAAGGAAATGCTAACTTGCAGTTAGGGTAGGGAGAATAAAGATGTAATTTTTTTCTTATCCAAGATGACTGACCCCATGATTTCTTTCCACAGCCCCTCTGGGAGTCTCTGAATGCTAATAGTACAATAACGTGGTTCACATAGCCTCTAGGGCTGTGTTCCCCAAACTGGTTATTGATCTAGTGGCAGTCTGGCACAGTCTGTAGTGAAAAGGAGAAAGAATTAGGACAAAAGAGGGAGTTATTTATAAAATGAAATGCATTCAATTCTAAGGTTTTTTTTTTTATTAAATGCCCTTTTATGAAATTGATGAGTAAATGTAATTTATTTGCCATTACCCCTCGAAAAATTACAAGAGGGAGCCCCCGCAGGCAGGAGTGTTGTGGTCATGGTTCTGTCACCAAATTGCTGCATGACTAAGACAAGGCTCACCCTCCCCTTCCTGGGCTTAGTTCTTCACCTGTGAGATGTGGATATTCCAAGCAGGTTTTCTCTAGGCTATTTTCCAGCTCTGAAATGCCACAGTTTCATGCTGAGTGTTCAGACCTGCAAGAGAAAGAATATTTTAATTTTCAGGATGACAGTATAGCCTAATGGCTGAGTGCGGGCCCCCAGCAATAGGTTACCTGATTTTGAATTGTTTGCACCATCACTTTTTATTTGTGTGCCCTCAGACAAGTTTCCTAACCTTTTTGAGCTTTAAATGGCTCACCTGGAGAAGGGGTATACCAATAGTACCTGTCTTACAGGATTGTTGTGAGCATAAAATCAGGTAATGTCAAAAATTTGGAGAAGCATCTAAACTGTGCCATCTAATATAGTACTTACTAGGCACATCTGGTTAGTGTTGATGGAGGAATTGAATTTTTAATTTAATGTAAATTATTTAAAATTTAAATAAAAATACTCAAGCAGTGTAAAATATTTTTCCATTAAATGCACCTTTATTGTTTTAGTAAGGCTATGTTTTACTTGAACCATTGCATTGTTTAAGACTGGGATCAGCAAACTCTTCCTGTAAAGGGCTAGGTGGTGGATATTTTAGGCTTTGTGGAACCATATGGCCTTTGCTGCAACTACCTAACTCTGCCCTTGAACTATGAAAGCGGATATGGACGATATGTAAACAAAGGAGAGTGGCCGTGTTCCAAAAAATCTTTATTTATGGATACTGAAATTTGACTGTCATACAATTTTCACATCACAACTATTTTTCTTTTGATGTTTTTCAGACATTCAAAAATATAATACCCATTCTTAACTCACAGGGTATACAGAAATAGGCAGTGGGTTGGACTTTAGTTCATAGGTTTATGCCCAAAATAAATTAATTCATGTCCATAAAAAACTATTTATTAGAATGTTTGTAACAGCTATATTCATAATGGCCCTACACTGGAAACAGCCCAGATGTTTATCATAGGAGAATGGATTAAAAAAAAAAAAATCTCAATGTATTCCTAAAAATGGATAAAAATGGATTATTCCATAGCAATAAAAGAATATTTTTTTGGTTATTATACTCTTTTGTAGGATGTAAGATAAAAAGAAAAAGAATAAACTATGTCTACATACAGTACACTGGATGATTCTCACAGACAAAATGTTGTGAGGGAAGCTAGTTTCAAGGATAAATACTGAGTGATTCCATTATGTGAAGTTCTATAATGGCAAAGGTAGTTTGGATTTAGATATTAGAACAGGGGTTGCCGAGTGGGACAAGGAGAGGGGATTAACTAGAAATGGATGTGAAGGAAAGTTCTATAGGATGGAAATGTCCTATCTTAATTTGGGTGTATGTTCTTATATATACATTTGTCAAAATTCTTTAGATGGTACACTTTTTATGTAAATTATCCCTCCATACAAAATACTCCTTACATAATTTTAAAAGAAATCAGTTAGTTGTTAACATTTAACATTATAATATCTCTTAGTAAAATCCAGATTTCTGGCCACAGTGGTCCACATTCCCTCGTGTCAACCATCCACTGGAATTGTGCTGTTCTAATAGGGTAGCCAGTAGCCATACTAGTGTGGCTACTGAGCACTTGAAATGTGGTACGTCTGAATCAAGGTGTGCAGTGCATGTAAAAACACCTGGGACTTTGAAAAGTCTGAAAAAAAGAATGTAAACTACTTCATTAACAATTTTTATCTCGATTATATCTTATAATGATATTGGGTTGAAATAATTATTAAAATTAATTTCACCTGTTTCCTTTTTTATTTGGAGAAGTTTTGAAAAATTGTGATAAAATATACATAACATAAAATTTACCATAAAATTTATCTTAACTGTTTTTTTTTTTTAAGTAATCTCCACACCCAACGTGGGGCTTGAACTCATGACCTTGAGATCAAGAGTTGCATGTTCTACCTACTGAGCCAGCCAGGTGCCAGCCAGCCATTTTTTAATTGTACCATTTAGTACATTCATATTGTGCAACCATGTCCACCATGCATCTCCAGAACTCTTTTCATCTTAGATATATGAAACTCTGTAGTCATTAAACAGCTCTGCATTTCCCCTCACCCTAGTCACAGGCAACCACCATTCTACTTTTTGTCCTTATACATTTGACTGTTGATCCTTCATATAAGTGAAATCATACAGTCTTTGTCTTTTTGTGACTTCTTCACTTAAAAAATATTGTAGTTACTACACAATTTACAATTATGTATGTGGCTCGCCTTCAATTTCTAGTGGACAGTATTGAAGGACAGTGAACAGCAGCTGCCATTTTAGATGGAACATGGGCTCTCTGCTCAGCCCCACCTCTCCCCATTGTCATTTACCATTTGTTATTCCATTTCTGTTTTATGTTTACATTTTTTCTAATTGAGGAAATGGAAGTATTTCTTATATTCATGTCTCCATCAAATATGGAAAATGAAAGGATTTTTCCCTTACTTTTTAGAGGGTCAGATGTTTAGAAGCATAGTTTTCTTTGTGGAAGGGAAAAATAGTCATTTATATTTAATATACAAAGTGTTTCTGTGTTCAAAGACTACAACCTAAGATAACATTATGAAACAAATTACTGCCTTGGATGGCTGTGCTCGTTGTCTCCGTGGCCCCCATAAACCTTTAATTTGAACTCTATTTATTTCCTTGTGTTAACTTAGGAGAAAAGATTCTAACCAACTACTACAAATGGCTCTTCTCTTGTGATTACTTGACACAGATAGCAGATACTTTATTGATTATTTTTGAATAAAGTTTCACTATTAAATATGTTGTCCATATGACTACAAAAAACATTTAGACTGAATATTTACAAACTAGAGTTTTACTTTTCACTTTTTGAAAGCTTGGAGCAGTTTATGGGAGATAGCACCTTCATGAAAGTTTTCAGTGATAGGATTATTATTATGTATGGTTACAATTCTGTTAAGTGAGAGTTGTTTAAAACCACATTAAGCAAAGAAAGTACAAGAGAAATTCAGCTATATTTTGTGTTTTGCTGTTTGGTGGCCATCTGGAGGAGAGAGAGGTTCTTTGCCAGGCGAATAGTTCTGGAGAAATGCCATCGCCAGGGAAGGAGGAGACTGTGTGATGTGATAGTGTCCTAAAGGATATCTGGGAGTCCTCGTATAATAATAGTTGATATTCATCTTCTCGTGTTTGTATTCTATTATTCCCAGAATTATGTGTTGAACACCCAGTAAAACACTGGTCAGGGAGTTTACAAATGTGAACATGTACTTCTCTTCTTCCTCAAGTAGTGTTTGGAAGTAGAGTCATCCTCTTATGGGTAATCAGGGTGCAAATTATTTTATGTGATCTTGTTCCATCTTTTTAGATACCTTTTGGAGACTGAACTGAAACAAATACCTTTCTGAGAAGATAACCGTAGGATGAGCTTATATTTGATTTATGAAAAATTTAGGTTTTCTTTTCTTCTGCCTTTTTTTCTTTTGAAGTCCATTCCTGCCTTGAGTACTGGAGAGCTGCTGAGGTTGGGAAATGTTACAATGATCAAAATTGGTGGCCATCCTCTCTTTAGAGGAGAGTCCTGGTTTAATTTTCCGGATTGCTTATTCTATTTATGTCTCTTGGGCCTTTGGCTGATTGATCATGCAGGGAGTCATCATATTGCCTACTTCTTTGAATCAAATGTGGACATAGCAACTAAAAATAAACATGATGTGGATATTAGAGAACCAGGGGCCTGCTTTGCCTGGGGAGCTGGGATACTTGGTTGTTGTTACTAAGATGTTTTCTGGCTTTAGCACAGCATCAATCAGTGGAAATGCAGCTGTGTTTGGAATAGAGCGCTGATGGAAGTGCAGAGGAACGGTGATGAGTATTATCCTGAACAATGGATACAGATGCAAATCATTATGCATAATCCATAATATTATCCCCATTTTTGGAGTTCTTTGTGTTGTGTGATTGTGTGTGATTTGCTGTGCTGAGAACTAAAAGTGTGCCAAAGCATCATTTCTGTTTCAGAATAGTTCTATCAGATATTTGAGAGATAAGTAAATATTCCATACTGTTGTGTTTCAGCTCTTTGTAGCATTGTGAGTGTGGCTAATGGTTTTGACAGTAGAATCTGGCTGAACATTGGACTGATGGCTCTAACTTGATACCGTTTTCCTTATTCTATTATGAAAAGACAATTGGAGATCGAGTGTGGAAATTCCTTAAGGAATGACGTAGGGTGAAAACCTTGTTTTACCCAGTAAGTTTGCCCTAGGAATGAGGGGCCTGTCTGTAGGGCAGCAGCTCTGGGCACTGACAGCTCTGCCAGAGATGATGAGCTGTGCGATCTTGGGGGTGTTACTTAGCGCCTTTGTGTTTGTTTCCACATCTGTAAAAGAAGGCTAATGATAGTCTTACCTTATTGAATTGTTGTGAGGATTAAATGACTTAACATTTGCAGATCTTACTATAGTGTCTGGCATATAATATGTGTTGTATAGGTTTTGCCTGCTTTATTTGCCACTTACTGTGTTTATACAGTATAACATCCTTCTTGCTGGTGCTGGACTAAAGGCTGAGGTGGGAGAGCAGTCCACAACCTGAATATCCTCTGCAATGATTTGACAGCATTTAAAAATGTGAAGCCAGAATGTCTTGGTAAAGCGGAAGCGTTTTTCTCTCACGACATTATTATAGAAGTCTTCATTATGTCAAAATAAAAATTTAATCTATATTTAGCGCTCTGGAATTTTTCCTCAAAAGTGATTCATCTTTTGGCCATTGAGTTCCGCTTTTCACAGTTTTAAAATGAAGCCTTACTTGAGCTTCTCTGATTCTGGTCCTAAAGAACTGCCGCTGCCTCGCTTTATGATGTCAAAGACTGATGCTGATACACGATTCGGGAACCCGGCGGAACTGCATGGCGCTAAGGTTCAGATTCCATATTTAATCACAGAAAAAAATACCTTCAAAAGAATGGACGATGAGGATAAACAGGTAAACAGTCTGATAAGGCATGTCCTTTTGATTCTGACCATGAAACCTCATGTAGCAGTGCCTCATATCTGCTGTCAAGCTTCTAGCAAACCTCACCATCTGGGATTCAATTATAGACTTGGAAGTCAGCCAGTAAAGTTTCCTTGTAGCAAGAAAAAGCAGCTGACATATCGCCACCCCTGGGCCCTTTAGAGCCTACTTGAATGTGGAACTGTGTCCAAAGTAAGACTACTGATTTAACACATTTACTTGATTTCTCTAATCAGCATTTGCAAATGGGTTCTTTGAAATGTAACTTATAGGAGTTGTGTTTTTTTTTTTTTTTTTAAGTAAACCCTACACCCAACGTGGGGCTTTAACTCAGGACTCCATGATCAAGAGTCACACGCTCAACTGATTGAGCCAGCCAGGCATCCCTAGGAGTTTTTAATAGACCCTCTCCTCACAAAAAGTTTGGAGAAAAGGTTTCAGTGGTTAAATATGTTTGGAGAATGCTGCTTCATATTCTTTTCTTGGGGGAAAGACTACGTCCTCAGGCTTGGAGAGTTACAGTGCACATTAGCACATTCAAGGCCCTGAGAAGTCCTGCTGTAAAGAGACCTGGAGATTTGTGTTTACTAAACGTCTTTGACCAGGGAATCTTTTCTTGCAGAGCATGTTTGGAATTCCATCTTGGGAAATGCTGCCATTACACATTTAGTAGGTTAGGGACAAGGATAGGGAGGATGGGCTTTTTTAAAATTAGAGCACTAATTGCAATAGTCAGGTGGTGATTGATAGAGACAGAAGTATAATATCTCAGAAGAGTGAGCCTATCAAGAAAGAGGTAAATAGTCTTACACATTAGTAAACCCTGAGGGCATCAAGGTACAGCTCATACTTCTAATAAAGGTACTGAATCATGCAGAAAAGTCAAATTATATTCAGTATAATATCTTCTCTAAGACAAAGAAGTCTGCCATACAAATATTCTTTTCTTTGCTAGAAGACTTGATAAGTGTAAATCCAGGAAATAGGAGCCTTTATTAATGAATGAAATTTGAATTTACCCACAAAGAGATCAGATTTGGGAAGTATGAATGCTATTTCATGTGATCATTGTCTTCCATTTTCCAAAGGAAAATTTTAGCGGAATAACTGAAAGCATTTCAGCCTTGTTTTAGTAATTTAGACAACTAAGCGCTGGCGAGATTTTGTTCTCTGGGAGATGTGAATCCTCAGACACTGCATTTTAACCAAACTGTTTTTGAGAAAACATTCCCCCCATTTGTTAAATCAGCCATCTCTCCAGCAATAGAGTTACATTATACTTCATAACTGCAGCTCAGAGTGCCAGGCTTCTCGAGTGATTGCCTCTGAACTCTGCTCTGGTTCTTTTGAAGCAGGAAACACAGTCTCCCACGATGTCACCCCTCGCCTCCCCTCCTTCTTCCCCGCCTCATTACCAGAGGGTGCCCTTGAGCCATGGCTACAGCAAACTGCGGAGCAGCACAGAGCAGATGCATCCAGGTAAGAGGCGATTTTGTCCAGCTGTCCCAGGCAGTGTCTTAGAGACTCCTCAATCTATCAGCCAGCAACACCACCACCTGCTGAATCTCTGGACTTAATTACCTCTGTTCTTGGAAACATGGCTCAATTTAATTTTATACTCTCAAGCAAGGTTTTTTTTTAAATAAAATGAAATATATCTTAGTAATGCCTTGTATCCTATCCTACAAACTAGTTTATCTTTAGAATTGTAAATGATTTAGATGATTTAATCCTTCGTATACAGATTTCATTACACAGGAACATAGCATGTGAAAGATGGGTATTGTTTTGGAATCTTTTTTTAAAGATTTTATTTATTTATTTGACAGAGAGAGACACAGCAAGAGAGGGAACACAAACAGGGGGAGTGGGAGAAGCAGGCTTCCCGCAGAGCGGGGAGCCTGATGGGGGCTTGATCCCAGGACCCTGGGATCATTATCTGAGCCGAAGGCAGATACTTAACGACTGAGCCACCCAGGCGCCCCGGAATTGTTCCTTTCAGCAAACATTCCAAACATATTTATATAACAACCGCTTTTATGAAACTACTTAAAAATATAACTCTGCAAAAGCAAAAGAGTTGATTCAACTTTTAAAGACCAATCACATAATGAATATATTTAGCTCTTGTGTTTGGGAATAAGAATAAGGGAAATAAATGGTAGGGGAAGCATTTGCTGAGAAATGTGTATAGTGCCTAGTTGTGGGGTTGCCTGGTTGCTCACATTTATGCTGTGCTGGCTGTGTTTGTGGTAAAATACATTAGTTGGTTCCGAGGATGACTTGCAGAGTTGGCCACCTTGCCTGTGGTGCCTAAAGCTCCATAAATTCACTGCAGCATCTTGTCCTCCTGGGGCTCAGGCTCGTAGTTTAAGATAGGACCAATTAAAGGTATTCTAGAATTGGTTATCCATAACCCTCCTTTTGTACTTTGTGGACTGTGTTTGAAAATGACCCAGTTTCTGCAGGTTTTTGCTGCATTGAAAATAGTGGTGAGTTCTAGAGGGACACAGATAAAAATGTGTGCTAGGCTAAAGAGAGGTTGTAATCTTGTAGAGAGGAGCAGGTGTGGCATAATGGAAAAATCTTTTGATTGGAATCAGAAGGCATGGGTTTAATGTGACTAGCTATGTGATCTTGGGCAAGCCATTGAACTGCTCTGGACTGTGATTTCCTCTCCTCTTTTAAAATGGGGTAACGGTATTCTATAGGGTTTTTGTGAGGATTAGTGAGAACACAAGTATAAAGTCTGATGGGAAATTCAGTCCTATGCAAATGTAAGATGATGTTATTAAGCGTTAGTAACAAAAAATGACTCTCCTGAAACGTGGACGTCCCATTAGAGTCTGAAATGAAATGAGAATTCTTCATTTTCCTCTTATAGTCTCTCCTGCCTGACTTCCCTAGTTTTAGAAATGGAGTTTTTTTTTTTTTTTTTTTTATTCCTAATGTTATTTGGGCTTGGACACTGGAGTTTTATGCCCAGCGTGGTGCCTGTTTTTTGGCTTTTAATTCACAGGTGAGTCATTTTTTGTTCTTCTGAGTCAGCCTATTACCAAGTACGACCCTATCTTTTTTTGTTACTCCTTTAACAACTTGTCTGCATTCGCTCTGTCTACTCCTTGCCCCATTCTTTCCTCATTCCATTCACATTGGGCTTCCATTCCACCATTGGCAGGGAGACAACCCGCTTCTCTCCATCTTTCTCAACTCTTAGAGGCCTGTGTCATGGCTGACCATGCCTTCGTTCTGTTTTATTCTGTTTTCTAAATGATAAAATGCACACATTTAAAAATCTCCAGTTTGAGTTTTAACATCCATGTAGCCACTGCTTCGATCAAGAATAGAACATTTATGTCACCCTTTCCAGTCACTCCCTGGCCTCCACTGTGAGGACTGTTCTGACTTTTATCACCTTAGATGAGTTTTGTCTCTTTTAAAACTTGATATAAATGGAATCGTCTTGAATGGCTATACTCTTATGTGTCTGCCATCTTTCCCTCAGCACAGTGCTTGAGATTCATCCATGTTGTTCTGGGTCTCAGTAGTTTGTTTCTTTTTATTACTCAGTAGTGTTTCGTTGTGTGAATGCCTCACAATTTGATGATCCATTTTCCTGTTGATGGACATTTCGGTTGTTTCCAGTGTTTGGCTTTTATGAGTCCTTAAGGATACAATGAACGTTTGTTTGTGAGTTTTTTTGTGACATATATTGTCATTTCCCTGGCACCTAGGAGTAGAATTGCTGTACCTTAGGGAAGGTGTGTAAGAAACTGCCAAAGAGTTCTACCAAGTGCTTGTATACTCCCACTGGCGATGTATGAGAGTTCTGTGTTCCTTGCCAGCATTTGGTTCTCTCATTGGTTTCCTTTTTCAGTGCTTTTAATTGTAGTCATTCTATTAGATGTGAAGACATTTCCTTGTTGTCACTTTATATTCTTGGAATGTATTTTTCTAAGTTACCCCTTCCTGTTTTTTTTCCCCTGATATCATAAACCTTAAACTTGATGAGCTACTATTCCAGAGGGTTCTTCTTTGCACAGCATACCCATAGAGAGGAGTGTGAGTGAACACTTAGTTGCCTGTTTCTCAAAGAGTTTGAGTTTTTTGGGTCTAGCCATTGATTAGGGTCCTTTAACTGGAAACAAGGTCATTCACAAAATGTTTACAGGTACTGCCATGTAGATTTCTCTAAGTCGAAGGAAGGCAGAGTTTTTCTAGCTGCGACTTGGTTCAGTCTTGTGATTTTTGCTTCTAATTGATAATATTCACCTCAAAGCTTGTTCACTCCTATTTTTGTAATGTCTGTAGATTCTCCCCCAGAGGATTTTCTTGGCCTGTCTTCTTCCTTTTCTTTCATATATCCTTAGGTCAGGAAGTAAGAGAATCCCACATGTCTTCATTCTTTCTCTCCCCACATTTTCAGAATTCAGTTTTTCTTAAGGCTTCCATGCTCTTTTCCATGAGTTTCTTAACTCTCTTGCCTTCACCATGCCATCAACCCATCTGACAAACCCAGGATTCTCTTTCCTGTTTCTGTGTTCCATCTTCCCTTTGATCTAAACAGTAGCATATCTAAAATCTGTTAAATCTTAGTGACTCTGGGGTGCCTGGGTGGCTCAGATGGTTAAGCGTCTGCCTTCGGCTCAGGTCATGATCCCGGAGTCCTGGGATCGAGTCCCGCATTGGGCTCCCTGCTCCTTGGGAGCCTGCTTCTCCCTCTGCCTCTCTCTCTCTCTCTCCCTTTCTCTGTCTCTCATGAATAAATAAAAAATAAAATCTTTAAAAAAAATCTTAGTGACTCTGGTAGTAAGCATTGAGTTATTACTATTTTTTTTAATTTGAGGCAGAGAGAGAGAGAGTGCGTGGGAGTGAGTGCACGAGTGTGAGGGAGGGAGGGGCAGACTCCCCGCTGAGCAGGGAGCCCGATGTGGGGCTCAATCCTAGGACCTTGGGATCATGACCTGAGCTGAAGGCAGTCGTTTAACCATTGAGCCCCACCCAGGCATCCCTAGAGTTATTCTTAATTTATGCCTTTTCAGAAAGGAGTCACACTGCTGGAAGATTTTTCTAGGAATACATTTTTCTGGGGTCATTTCCCTGTCCAAGATTCTGCCATGTTCCTGGCTAGTGGGGAATATATGTGAGTATGTTTTAAATCAGACTGAGTGTCTCCAGACCAGTCTGATTCAGAGCCCCTCTTCAACTTCTCTCCTGGCTCCTGCTAGTCTGACCTGCTAGACATACCTATAGTTAACATTCAGTGGCTAAGACTTGTGTGCCAGGCATCGTGCAGAGATCTTCATGTGCATTATTTGCTTCTTAGCACAACCCTCAGAGGCAGATACTGCTACCCATATTTAAAAAACGGTTAAATCACAGTAATAACATCTGTATAGTTAAGTAATATTTAAATACCTGTAGTGAAAACAACTGTTCTCCTTCCCACTCAACCTATTTCTGATCTCCAGAGGCAACTACTTTCAAATCTTACCTGTTTTTTCTGATATCTAAGGTCTTATCTCCATATCAAGGTACCTGTTCTGTTTTTTCTTACACATCTTATTCTGACGTATCAATTCTAGGAATGTACTCTCTTAAGAGCATGGGCTATGATGTCAGTATCCTGGGCCTAAAGGTAGACTTGGGGAGCCTGTGTTTCTGGCCTGTGTGACTATGGATATGTCACCTTTCTGAGCTTCAGTTTCTCTTATCTGTAAAATGGAATAACATCTGTTTCAGAGGTTTGCTCTGTGGATCAAATAAGGAATGTTATATAAAACCTCTGTGCCTAGCACAGTTCCTGGCATATTGTAGGTGCTCCAATGTTGCCTAGTATTTTCTTTTGTGTTTTTAGAATCTGGTACCTGTTTTATTTCTGAAGCTCCTAAGTATTCTTGAAAGTCACCTCCTGGATATGGTTCATTAGGTTGACTGCAGATGTAGAGTCTTTATTGTGCAGTTACTAGTGGTCCCTGTTCTAGTTTGACACTGAATCTCTGAGCGATGAAATCTTTAGGGTTCATTTTATACTCCTCTCTTTGGAGAAAGATGATACTTCTAGTTCCTTATTAAACCTCTCATAAGGGTATCTAAGAATTATTTCTTTTTCGTTGAATTGAACGTTCCAGGTTTTATTTGGGAGGAGGGAGAGTAGAGGCAATAAGTAGTGCCTTTTTACCTTCTGAGTTGAGATCCAACTGAGGATTGAGACAGGAGTCAGACTGATGATGGTCTGATTATCAGATCTGGTACTGACAGAGCCGATTGGAGCACGTGTTTTAGATTTGTAATCAGATGGGCTTCATACAGTCACCTTTCCAGTCACTGGTGTGGCCAACCCAGGCTTCCCACAGGAGTCGGAAGAGAAAATCTGCCATTGAGGCCAGACCTTTCCAAAAATGATCCCTCATGCAGCTGAGTCTTTGTTCAAGCCTTACTGATTAGATATGTCTATTTCTTCTGAGGGAAGACCCTTGTAGGTAAGGGACTGGAGCCATGGGCCACATGGCTTCCTTGCATATGTGTCCTCCTTTGCAGTAGAAGCTCCCTCCCTCTGAGGGAAACCTGAAGCATGGGGGATTGGCTGCCCAGGGAAAGCTCATGACCACTAGTCTCCCAACCATGGTATAGTTTACTATGGTTCAAAACTTCTGGCATTGAGAGTTTAATTCTGGCATTGGGTATTCCATCAAAATGGGGAATGATCTTAAAAATCCTTCTTCGACTGAACTCTGCCTCTGAAACTCATAATACACTATATGTTAATTAATTGAATTTAAATAAAAAATAAAAAATAAATTAATTTAAAAAAGTCCTAAAAAAAAAATCCTTCTTCGAAGGACACCTGTCTGCCAGCTGAGACTTACCTTCTTTTTTTTTTTTTTTTAAGGATTTTATTTATTTATTTGACAGACGGAGACATAGCGAGAGAGGGAACACAAGCAGGGGGAGTGGGAGAGGGAGAAGCAGGCTTCCCACCGAGCAGGGAGCCCGATGTGGGGTCGATCCCAGGACCCTGGGATCATGACCTGAGCCGAAGGCAGACGCTTAATGACTGAGCCACCCAGGCGCCCCTGAGACTTATCTTCTAAGATTTGGATTATGTGTTCTCGGGTTTGTGTCTTTCGCAGTTTATATATTTTTATTTATTCTTAGCAGGGTCTGAAAATCTACTTAATGCTTTGCCAGGTAATGATTTTTGATGTTCTGATGTATTTTAAATGTGTTATAATGTTGTGTTCCAGTCCCTTGGAGGAAATATAAAAAGCAGATGTGAGCCCAAGAGTGGTTTGCTGTTCTTACACCTCCTTTCTTTTCAAATGATCAAAGTATGCTAAGGACGATGCCATAACAGGCTGCCCTGCTCTCTCTACCTAATTTTATTTATAAGGAAGCTGTAGGAAGAAAGCATTTTACTTCTTTTTTTTAAGATTTTATTTAATATTTTGAGAGAGAGAGAGCTAGAGCACGAGCCGGGGGGGAGGGGTAGAGAGAGGGGGAAAGGGACAAGCAAACTCCCCGCTGAGTAGGGAACCTAATGCGGAGCTCAGTCCCAGGATCCTGAGATCATGACCTGAGCCGAAGTCAGATGCTTAACCGACTGAGCCACCCAGGGGCTCCAGCATTTTACTTCTTGATATACTTCCAAAAACTTGAATTGTTAACTAGAAATGTTAATCAAAAATGGTTTCATCATGGGTGACAATTTCTCCTTTCTGTTAGCGCTGAATACTACCTGGTTATGTTTAACTGTTTTCCTACCATACTGACAAGATCATTATGAAGTGTTCTGGAAATAAAAGGAATAAAAAAATGCATTTGTTTTTGTGGCATGAGAACTTTTCTCAAAGTCAGCAAAATTATTTTTCATTTGGTTTTTGAAAGATAAAATAATAAATATAAAATACCTTTATTCCTTTTTGTACTTTTCTCTCCTTGGTTTTACATTCTTTCCAATAAGGAAAAGAAGACTGTGCCATTTATTTTTGAAAAATGAATGGTAATGTTGATTCTTAGTGTTCAAAATGCGTATTTATTTTCTTGCTGCTTTGGAAGATGGATGATGAATGCAAGACTTTTAAACCAGCGGGTATATATAGAATTTACCTGATATTTAGAATTTGAGCATTTATAACATGGCACTTTTCTGACTCTTATTATTGCTTTCTATTGCAGTTTAGATTCTTAACCATTCCACCCTTCTAATTTATTCCTAATCTCAACTTGATGTAAATATTTTCCTGTCTTTTCATGAATCAGTTGAACGTCTTTAGATTGCTTCCCTAAATTGTACCCAGGGACACCAAGGTTGGTTTGTGCGAGGTGGCCCTATGTACATAAATTCTAATTCCTTTGCTAATTCTTCCCTGAAGAACAGACACTCTTAGTTTCAGTGTGAAGTCATAATTTTCGGGTGGAATCTTTTTGTACTGTGCTGACTTTTCCTCCTGCATTTTCAGCTCCTTATGAAGCTAGACAGCCCCTTGTCCAGCCTGAAGGACCCTCGTCGGGGGCTGCAGGAGCCAAGCCCCCTCGGCATCAGGCTTCCCTTATTCGGGTAAGTGATGTTGTGGGGTTATGCCAGTGGGAGACTTTGGGGACATGAATTTTTGATGGGCCCTCATTTTTTTTTTTGTAAGGGATATTTAAAACTGCCCCCTTATGCAAATATTGCACTTCTTGTTCTGTTGCTTATATATTTTCATAGATCTTTTTTTTTAAAGTTAAGTTCTACCCCCAGTATGGGGCTTGAACTCATGACCCCAAGATCCAGAGTCTCATGACCTACTGACTGAGCCAGCCAGATGCTCCTGTTCTTCTACATCTTTTTTGTAATGTGTGTTTCTACCCTTTCTCAGTGTCTCTAGACTAATCCAAGCTGGTTCTTGGTCTTTTGTATGTCTAAAACGCCCTTCCACCTACATCATTAGGCACCTCTTTCAGGAGTGCTTTATTTTTTTCCAAAACAGCCTATCTTATTTCTGCCTTATTCTTTATTATTATTCATTCAGTGCATACTTAGCTGTTGCACTTTGTTTTGTGCCTCCAGTCACATTGCAAGCTTTTGGAAGGCGGAGGTAGTTCTTCCGCATTCTGTCTCAGGGCTTAGTCGCTACTGTTTGGAGAACAGTTATTTTACATGTGGCAGTAGCTGCTGTTTCTTATATGTAATAGATATAAAAGGAATATTATGACAGACGAACAAGTGATGTCTCCATTTCTTCTGGCTTAGAAAATTTCAGCTTCCCTTTCTCCAGTGTTGTCTTTTGGATAAAGAACAGTTATTATTTTCATGTCTGCAACTGTTATCTTGTATAGTGTCTCTGAATGCTATGCTGGGGAAGTCATATTCTCAAAAAAGGGTGTGTGCTTGCTGGTGTGTGTGTATCTGCATGAGAGGAATTAGGAAAAAACTGGGTGTACTGTTTGACCCTAAAGACAAGAGGAAGTTGGGTGGTTTGTATGACATTTCGGTTATCCAACTTAGGAAGAAGGATCACTTATGCACTGGCAGTTCTACTCAGAATAGAAGGGTAGTGTCAGATATTCCCATAAAGAATTGGGCTGCTGCTAGTCTCAAACAGAATAGACAAAGGCTAAGGACAGATCATGGTGTTCAGTGACTACCCTCTGGGAATGGGGCAATCTGTTAGGCCCAGAGCTGTGTTATGGACAGAACTTTATCTTCTAAGGTGGTAGTCTGTGTACAAAGAACTTTCTTAAGGATAATAATTCAGCCATATGCTGTGTATATTTGATGCTTCCTACAACTGTAAGATCTAGGTACTGTTTTGTCTACTAGTGTAGATGAGTTAACTGTGGCCAAGAGAGGTCAAGTAATGGGTCTAAGGTTTTATTCATAACTAGTAAGTGGCAGAACCAGAATTTGAAGCCAGGTCTGCCCAGTGTCAAAATCTGCACTTTAAAATATTTTACTATACATTAGAGTTCTATATTATAGGGAGGCTAGGTTCTGGAGTTGCTACATAAACTGACTTTGGGTGTAGTAAAAAATAATCCTGATGATCCCTTACTGGTACCATATCGGAGAGCCAAGATGCCATTCTCTCCTCTGTCCAGTAGAGCTCACTTTCACTCCCAAGTTGGAACAAAGACCTGTTTATTTAGCTGAGCCCCAGATGTATTTGGCTGTGTTGAGAGGGCCTATGTTATAAAAATATGTGTCTTTAAACACAAGAATCACACCCACTGTGGAATGATGGTTACATTAAGAAAGATGTAGGGGGGACTGGGATTCATTTAGAACATTCTCCAGGATGTGTCTGTGCATGTGTGTACAGAGTGTATCTTAGGGCCATGGAGACCTAATCCTGAATTGTTAGAATAGTGGTCAGGCAAGCAGTAAATCATGAACTTTGCAGTTGTCAGGTAGGGCTCACCAGACCCTTTCTACCTAGTCCCCTGGGTGGGATACCTTGGGTTTTTACTTGGATTCGTGCCCTATGACTTCTCTTCAAATCTCTGGGTCCATGTTTCCTGCTGGTAGACATGCTTCTTGGGCACTTCATTGAACTGATACTTACTAAACACCTATTAAGTGCCAGGTACTGTGTTGAGGATACAAAAATGAGGTTTAACATTTCCAGTCCCTGCCCTCATTGAGCTTATAGGCAATTGGGGGAGGTGGCCAATAATCAAACCATTGCACAGTAAATATATCATTATGTGTTGTGAATGGAAATTGCACTGCTTTGAGGATGAAAAACAATGTGTGGGGGCACAGTTACGACCTACCCTTAGCTGGTAGGGGGCAATCAAGGAAGGCTTTTAGTGGGGTGTCACATTTGAGTTGAAATGAGAAGGATTCATAGGTGTTAACCAGGTCAAGGGATGGGAATGGGGGGAGTAGGCAAGAAGATAGAGGGCACTGCACTTACAGGACTAGAAAATAGTCTGTTTTCTAGTGCTTAGCATTTTATACACATCTTCTTCAGTGCTCACAGCTGTGTTATGGGGTAATTCCTGTTATCTCATTTTTTTCCATGTACCAGTCATCTTTTATTGGATGTTTATTCTCAGTTAGGATATGAAAGGATTCAAGGGTGCTAGGCAAAGGTCATGGTCAGGAATGCAGAATATGCCTCCACATTGGGCCCTCTTCAGGGGTCCTTGTAACAATGACAGTAGTTGAAAAGCACATAAGCTGCCAGCACCATAGAAATCCCAGTGATGCCCCCCTTTCTTCACATTGACATACTTGTTTATAATACTGGTTGGTAGTAACCTCTTTGAAATGCTCCAGCAGCACCTTTAGGGGTGAAATCCCACATCAGTATCCGGCTTGGTTGCTCTTCTAGTTTGCCATAAGCTGCTTCTGCTTCACTGGTATGGATGAAGCCATCTTGGACCCCTGGGTGTCCCATTTATTAGATGACAAAATCTGAGGTTTAAAGACCTTATTTAATTTACCCAGAGTCACAGCTAGGAAGTGATAGGGCTGGAGTTCAAACACAGGACATGTTTTCTTAGTCTGGCTCAGGAACCTGATAGATGGTGATATCATCTGGTAAGCTGAGAAGCCCTGGATGAAAAACTGGCATTGAGAGTATTAGGGAAAGATCATGAGTTCAGTGTTGGATGTTGGGATTTGAGCTTTTGGGATAGCCAAGAGGAGGTGTCAAAGAGATGGTAGGAAATATGGCTCTGGAGCTTTGGAGAGAGCCAGGGCTGGACATCAGTATTTGGCAGTTGTTGGGCATTAGAAGTACTTATGGTCTGCTGCAGAAAAAAACAGATGGGTTCTTGCCCAGGTCTGGCCAAACTGTGTGACCTTGGGCAAGTTTCTTCTCTTTTCTGTAACATGAATGACTTGAAATGGATTTAACAGTCCCTTGGAATAATCTGCAATAGTCTGACTCCCTTAATGTTTGTTTGGCATCAGTGGAAGCCCCGCCCCCGCTCCCTCCTGATTGGAGTATTGCCTTCTGTTTAAGATGAGAACAAGGGGCCTTCCTTGGGACAGCAGTTTGTGGTTTTCATGGCTGATGTGTTTTTCTTGCTTTTGTTTCTAGGTTTCCTTCTTATGCCTGTCAACTTGGTTTGGCTGAACTCTAATTCCCAGAAAGGAAAATGCCAACCTGAATTAGTCATGTAGATGAGGGGATCTAAAGAGAAGGTTTTTGGTGGTAGGGGATTAATATGGATTGGGTCTGGTAGTAGGTTAGGCTGGGGTAACTCATTCTCCTCACATTGCCACGTTAGTGTGCTGTTGGCAAACTTGCTGTCTTCTAGCTTCCTCTGTGGCCTTGTATTCAAGTTGTTTCTTATGATTGGAAGGGGAGTGGCCTCTGGGTACTTAGGGAGGTTATTCAGGACCCTGGGCCAGTGCTCTTGCAGCTCATGAACTTGGCGTTTTAGAGATGCTTATGCCAAATTCAGCACCCAGATATTGGCATGAATAATTTTTTTTTGGCCTAATATTTTAGAAATTTCAGGGTTTTTTTTTTTTTTGTTTAGGGTTGGAAGTTTTTTCCCTTGAAATTTCAGATACTGAGCATATCCTAGATCAGTGAATGGTTGACAGTGATTTGTAAAGAAATACTAAGTCTCTAGGGCACCTGGGTGGCTCATTCGGTTAAGTGTCTGCCTTCACCTCGGTTCATGACCTCAGGATCCTGGGATCGAGCCCCAGTCGGGCTCCTTGCTCAGCGGGGAGTCTGCTTCTCCCTCTCCTGCACCTCCTCCTGCTCGTGTTCTCTCTCTCTCAAATAAAATCTTTAAATATATATATATGTATATACACACACACACATATATATATATATATAAGAAATACTGTCTTCTTTCCTGATTCATCTGTTTTATCATGTGTTTATAGGTCATTTTGTGGTTTACTTTTCACAAATTATCTTAACTATCAACATTTGTAATTGGCTGGTGTAGGATTTAGAATTGTCCCTTTTGCTCCCACTATACTCCACTGACTCTGCTTTTGCCGCAGTTGCCAGAAACTACCTTGGGTTAAGTCCTTGTTTCATTGACCCCTTAGCAACTTTTGACACTGACCACCTTCTTGACATGCTCTCATTTTTTGGTGTACATGATGCCATCCTCTCCTGGTTTTCTTCCTGCTTCTGTGACTGCTTCTTCCTAATCTTTTTCCATTCTCCTACTTCCCCCAGCACCTGACATGTTGGTGATGCCTGGGTCTGCTTCTCACTCTGTTCCTCTTTAGCTATACGGAAGCTTATGACCACATAGCTCCATCTGCCAGACATCCTCACTCAGATGTCCCACTGTGAGTTTAAACTAACATGTCTTTCCCACAAAGCCAGCTTTCACCCTTCCATTCCTGGCTCCGTCCATCTATCAGCATGGGCCAGAATGCTGGTCTCTATATTTGGCTCGTCTCTTGGGTCTTCTGCCCACATAGTTACCAGGTGCTGGCCGTTTCACTTTCTAAATGCCTCTCTTACCTGTCCGTTATTCTGCATTTCTTTGGTTCAGACCATCTTCCTCTGTCACTGGATCTATTCTGTCAGCCTCTAACTCTTTTTCCTTGCTTCTCCTCAGGCCCTCTTCAAATCTTAAAAATACATATCTAATCACTCTACTCCCTTGATTGAGACCTGTCACTCTCTGCCTACTGCTGTCTTCATATCACCTCCATTCCTGAACATGGCTCTCAGGGCCCTGGTGTTTGCCCCTGCTTAATACCTTTTCAGCCACAGTAGCTCACTTCTCTCCGTCCGTACTCCGGCCACACAGAGCTACTGTTGTTTCCCCGATGGTCAGTGTTCTCTGTGTGGGAACCTTATTCTCCATCCTGGCTTTTGCCTTGTTTTCTCCTTTGTCTCAGTTCATGTATCCTTTTTTTCTATTGATAACATTAAGTTTGAAAATTTTCTAATATTTCTTGTATATGTGAAATTTCCATTTTTTCATTCTCAAAAAAATGGTTCATTATTGTCTCATTTATCTGTAAGCTCAGCTAGAGGATGGCATTCAGTCTTTATTGGTTTCACATTCCAGAGGCAACTGGTATGTTTGTTTTGTACCATTCCAGGAGTATATTATACACATATAAACAAATATAGGTGTTCATATATATGTATATTTGTGTATACGTGTACATATATATGTATACACACACACATATATAAAATATATGCAATATATTTTTATCTGACTTTAGGGAGACAGGCTTGGCAAATGAAATATCCTTCCAGGCAGATCTCAGTAGAAAAAAATTTATCTTTTATTTTAAATCAAAACATACTCACTTTTCATACCCTAAATATACATGCTGTGATCTATTCTTCTCTTTCTGGAGGGGTGAACTTAACAGCCTTCTGGGATAAATTCTAAATACTTGTCTTTATTACTTCAAAGATAAAA
This sequence comes from Zalophus californianus, assembly GCF_009762305.2. Classification (NCBI taxonomy): domain Eukaryota; kingdom Metazoa; phylum Chordata; class Mammalia; order Carnivora; family Otariidae; genus Zalophus; species Zalophus californianus. The sequence continues at coordinate 116,045,025 of NC_045612.1, read as the reverse complement.
AACTGATAAACAGCATTTAGAGAGCTTCATCACTCTGCCATTTTACTTGGGGGTTTGGGCTATATTTGTGGTGGAAGTTTTTTACCAACTAGGCAGACATTGTTAGACATTGCTAGCCAGCCACCATATTAATCTAAAAGTCTGTGACTTGAGAAACATTTATTTAAATTAGTTGTCTCCTTTTTTCCCCTCTCATTCTTGCTCAATTTCAATTTTTTAGCATGCCCCCCATCTCACCCAGGACTTAATTATAGGTACTTATGGCCAGAAGCAGATTCTCTCTGCTCCTTGCCTCCCTTTGGAATGGTTCTAAATAGAAAAGAAGTGTGTAAAGGATGGTAAAAGAAACAAATACCCTGAGGTTCTGTCAGAGTGCTGTTGGCATAAGTCAGAAGAGAATGGATAGTCACTGTGAGTAAGTTGTTCACTGTAGGCGTTTTGATGAGAACAGGAAGAACTAGACTTTCTGGAAGGCTGTCGCTGCTCTGGGAGAACTTTTTATGGTGTGAAAGGTATCTTATGGATGGATGGGACTAGAACGCTGTGGGGTAAGGAAAGCAGAGAGTAGAGGCTGTGGCTGGAAGACTGGGATGGGATTGAATGAGGTGGCTTAGAGGTGAGTCGTGAGCAAGTTGGTGTTCTGAGTGTGGAGAAGAAAGAAGCAGGTCAACAAGTGGGGCCTACTCAGTATTGTCTGAGCCACTCTGCTTCTCTTACCTGGTCCTCAGCCCAGAGGAACGGCCTGTGTGGCAGGTCGGGCCGTAGGGGGCTCTTTCATGGTCATTTGGCCTGGGTGGGGGCTGTTTTTGTGGTTGATGTGTTTTCTTTGAGTGGAGCCTCAGGCATTTTTCCTTCCTTATTTTGGAATCTTTCCCCTCTCTCCTTATCTGAGAGCTGTGACCTTGCCCCGTGAAGTGCCCCGGGCGTACTTCAGCATGACGCCACTCCACATTTTGTTCTTGCCCTTTTTTGTGCTCCACATCTTGCAGTCAAACCAGTGGGCTCATGAGCCACTGAAGAAACCCACTCAGATGTGCTCCTGAGGGGCTGGAGCTGTGCAGCCGCCTAACATGCTCGCCCTCTTTCCTTGGTTGCAGCGAAAGCATGCTACGGTGCTGCTGGCTTGTTTCAGATTATACAGTAAATACCACACTGGTGTTTTTTGTTTTTGTTTTTTGTTTTTTTTTTGGATCATGGGTTGTGAACTTTCAAATACCCTTGTTCTTAAGAGCAATTAAAAATTTAAAAAATATGTCAAAAATTAAAAAGATACGAAAGGGTGCAGAATGAAAAGTGTCCCTCCTGTCCCCACCGGTGGCCATCCAGTTCCCTATCCTACCAACAGCTAATATGACACATTTCTTTTGTATCGTTCTAGGACTATTTTATGCATATACAAGTGAATATAGGTATTCTTACATGTAATTACATATAATAGGTGCAAAACATATAGTTCCAGCTTTTTATACATATGGTAGCATACTATATACATCTGTTACACACTTGCATATTTTACTTAGCAATAAACTTTTAACAACATTCTATAGCAGTCCTCATCTTTTGTTTTTTTTCAAATGCATGGTATTTTATTGTGTGCATCTTCCATAAATCATTTATGGATCAGCTCCTTCTGATCAGCATCTGGAACTTACAATCAGAGCATTGTTTGCGTATGCATACATATATATATAGAGAGAGAGAGCGAGAGCGCCAGTTCTTAGAAATGGAATAATTGGATGAAATATCTACACATTTTTATTTTATTTTTTAAAGATTTTATTTATTTGAGAGAGACAGCGATAGCGAGAGAGAGCATGAGCAGGGAGGAGAGGGAGAAGCAGGCTCCCTGCTGAGCAGGGAGCCCTACGTGGGACTCGATCCCTGGACCCTGGGATCATGACCTGAGCTGAAGGCAGCCGCTTAACTGACTGAGCCACCCAGGCGCTCCTACACATTTTTATTTTTGATAGAGATTTTCAAATTGGAGACTGTACTAATTCACACATTTACCAACAATATATGAAAGTGTTTATTTTTCCATACCCATGCTAACACAATGTGCTAAAAAAACTTGCACATCTTTGCCAATCTGATAGGTGAAAAATGGTATCTCAGTGTAGTTTTTTTTTTAAGATTATTTATTTATTTGACAGAGAAAGAGAAGGTATAAGCAGGGGGAGTGGTGGGCAGAGGGAGAGGGAGAAGCAGGCACCCCACTGAGCAAGGAGCCTGATGTGGGGCTCCATCCCAGAACCCAGGGATCATGACCTGAGCTGAGGGCAGACGCTTAACCGACTGAGCCACCGAGGCGCCCCTATCTAGGTGTAGTTTTAATTAACATTTTCCTTTATTTTTAATTTTTAATTTTTTAAAAGATTTTATTTATTTGAGAGAGAGCGCGCTGGAGCAGGGGCAGAGGGAGCGGGAGAAGCAGGCTCCCCGCTGAGCAGGGAGCCCAATGTGGGGCTCAATCCTAGGACCCTGGGATCATGACCTGAGCCGAAGGCACATGCCCAACCGAGTGAGTCACCCAGGCACCCCAACATTTCTCTTTATTAGTGAAGTGGAGTACATGACATTTGTGAGACATTTGTGTTTCCTTTTCAGTAAAATAACTTCATATCCTATGCCTCTTTTTTGAGTTATCAGTGTTTTCTTACTGGTTTGTCATTCCTGCCATTCTGAAACCAGAAGCTGGTGTCTCTTTTCCTTTGGACAAATGAGAGGCTGCATTGTATGTGGAAAATCGCTCCTGTGTGGTTGAGAGGAGGTCCTGGGCACCCAAGGCCCTTGTAGGAGTTTAGGGACCCCAACCTCTCTTGGTTCTGGAGCACCCTAGGCCCTCCAGCAACAGGAATTTCTTATTTATACCTTTAGGGCAGAAAGTTGAGTTACTTAAGTTTATGGGTAGAGAGTGGGGCTAGGAGAATCTTCTGTTGTTAGGGATAGTAAATGTTAATACATCGTGTGTGTGTTGACCTCTTGGCATTGCTAAATTCTCTTCCTCTGACTGAAAGGGAAGAGGGTGCGGGGAGAGGGAGGAGGAGAAGGAAGAGGGCGGGAAGGAGTATATGTGTGTTTGTCTTTGTGTGTAACAGGAAGAACTGGTTTGATAAATTTTATAGGAATGTATATGCCTTGTTCTTGACATCTTGTTTTACCAGATTAATTCTGCGTTTGATTTCAAACCTTAGCTGGAGTTTTACCATCTCCTTAATGGGTAGAAAAGGTTGATATGTTCTACTTCACTGAATCTACTACTAGGACTCACAGATACCTAGTTACTCACTGTTACCACGAAGAGGTCCTGTTTTTCATCACCATCAAGCCTCCTTCCTAGTTCTTTCCTTCACCTACTTCTTTTTCCCTTATTTCTGAAGCATTTCACTTGATACTGAAATGTACCTTTTTTTTTAGCCTAATTCTTTTTATCTGTCTCTTATTATCCTCTTCGGGTGCTTACCCTTTACCTATGCTTCTTAACAATTAAAGTGATGGTAGTTGATTGGTGTCTTTGCTGGGAGGCATTTCTACATGAAAAATGTTTCATGTTACAGGATGAGAATAGTAAAGAAATACAGGATCATTGAAAGAGAGGTGATTCCAGGATATAAGAACAGGGTACCTGGCATTGAAACTGAAGGATTTTTATGGGAAAAAGAAAATTCAGTAAATATTAGGATTCATTGGAGTGCTGCCTTAAGGCCTTACAGAATCCATGCTTGGAGACAGTAGGGTGGAGGGAGGGTAAAAATGGTGGATCCTGGTATACATGAGAATTCTAGCTTCCATATAGTGCTTAATAGGTTATTAGACTACGATGAAAGCAAATGAGCATGTTTTATTTGTAGGGTCAGCATTGCTTTTCCCCACAGTTGTGGGCGTTATGGTGTCCAGAGCTTTCTTGGTAGTAGCTAGGGTCCACATTGATATGGTAGACAGGAGCACCTCTGATTTACTGTATCAGACGTAAACACCCAATTGAACTCCTGGTCCCAGATAGTACTATTTAAAGCTGAAAAAGACAGTGTGTATTTGTTTCTGGCATATTCTCCAGGACCCCTTGGTCTCAGTTGGTGTATACTTGGGTATAAATATGGAAAGTGCCTTTACAACAGCACCATTTCAGCCCCTGGGCCCATTGGTATTCCCCCTGATATCAGGTGAACAGGTGGTGTCATGCCCCTAGTTTCCTATCCCAGTGAGAGTCTCTACCAACTGAGTGCTTATTTGGTCCTGGTGCTGTGCTCGTCCCTTTAATTGTGTGTGTCCTTTCAGTTCTCCCAACAGTCTTGCAATGTAGACTCCTTACGAGATTATGTCCTGTACTCATCCACTCAGGGATACTAAGTGGCTTGTGTGGGTCTGGCACCGTGCCAAGGGTACCCTGAGGACTACAAACATGGTCCCCGCTCTCAGGGAGCTTGCGTCAGGCGGGGTAGATGAATGTGAATCAGATGGTCCCACCTCTGCATGTATAATGGAAAACTGACAGTTGCCCTAACCACAAGAGAGGATTTCCATGGCATGTGACAGAGAAATCCTACCTAGGGCTAGAAAGTGAGGGAAGGCTTCCCTAAAGAAGTGCTGCTTGAGCTGAGCTGTGAAGGATGATTAGGAAGTAACCAGGCAAAGGGAGGATGGTGCTGGGAGGTTAGGAGAGGGGTGTCTGGCTGAGTGCACTGGTCTGTTTTCATTGGTCAGGGTTTCATTGTGGATGACAGAATCTACTCTGGCTAGCTGAAGCAAACAGGGATTTCTTTCTTCTTCTTTTTTTTTTTTTTAAAGATTTTATTTATTTATTTTGACACAGAGAGAGAGAGACAGCGAGAGAGGGAACACAAGCAGGGGGAGTGGGAGAGGGAGAAGCAGGCTTCCCGCGGAGCAGGGAGCCCGATGCGGGGCTTGATCCCAGGACCCTGGGACCATGACCTGAGCCGAAGGCAGACACTTAATGACTGAGCCACCCAGGCACCCCACAAATAGGAATTTCTAAATAAGGGGGTGGGAGGTCTACCAGATCTTTGGAAGGGCTGAAGATTCAGACTCGCTTTTGAGCTTGCAGGAACAATTCCCCAAACCACACAGCAGGACTGGATGGCTGGACGGCTGAGGGAGCTTTGCCTTTGCCACAGTCAGGAAGCTACAGAGCTGGGCAACTGTCGCCATAGCTTTCAGCTGCAGCTCCACACTGTGTATGACCCAGGCCCGCCAAGTGAATGCTTTGTTCCCTGCCTCTTTTACCATGTGCTTTGTTTTGAATCATCCTTCCGTGGGCGTGTTTAGTGGAACCTAAGTCCCATCTGGAATTCTAGCAGCAGAGGTATTTGGATAATGTACTTTTACTTAGCCAGCGTCTGCAGTGCAGAGTTATGCTAAGAGGGAATGGAGTGAGTACTGAGTGAGTCAGTACACGATGTATACAGCACACAGAGGAGACACAGTGGAAGAAGACCTGAAAGGAGGCCAGTGTGGCCAGAGCCTGGAGTGGGAGGGAGATGAAGCTGGAGAGGTAAGCAGAGCCCTGTGAGCCATGGCACTGCCTTTTAGGTGGGGAACTGATGGTTCAGAAGTTAAGTGGCCCAAGTGACCATCCCAGATTTGGGCCCAGGTCTGTCTGCCTCCAGAATCTGTACTCTTTTTGCACCGCCAGTATGTAGCCTCATTGTCTAAAGCATTCCTTGAATTCAGCCCCAGATCTTGGCACATCTGTTTCCCATCTGACCTCAGGCTGCCTTGAGTGTTAAGGGGAGGGCATAGTGAAGGAGACAGGTGCCCTTGACCTAACTGGCAAGGATTGGGGTGGGCATGTTAGTGCACTGGTACTGGAAGTCCACAGCTTCATCAAAATCTCCTCTTACTGCTGATTCTCACTTTTTCCTGGACTTCTCCAAGCAGAGAGCAAAATCCCAAGGAAAAATGCCCTCTGGAGTAGCAGATCTTGGCTCCTGATGGAAGAGTTGGAGATAGTGATTATTCATAAGCATTTCTTATGTTAATCAAAATGGTGTTAGTGCCACATGCTAAAATAACAGTGAATTGATTGAATACCTGTACTGTATGGCTGTCTACAGGATTCTTTCCTGATGTGAAAACATGCCAGATGCTTACAGGTGTGTGAGCAATAAGATGGTACTCTGTCTATATGATTTAATAGTTTACTGGCCCAAATCCATAACTAAACTAGATAATGGGAGAGATGTGTAAGTATAGGATATTCATATCCCAGAGGAATATCTGCAGTCTGCAAAATTGCTGCATTGATTTTGGCATTAGAGTGAGGGTGTTCCTGTTTTGTTTTATTTTATTTTACTTTATTTTTTTCATCATGGTGAGTCTACTCTTTAATCCCCATCATCTATTTCACCCACCCCCCCCCCATCTCCCCTGTGGTAACCATCAGTTCTCTATGGTTAAGAGTCTGTTTCTTGGTTTGTCTCTCTTTTTGTTTTCCTTTGCTTGTTTGTTTTGTTTCTTAAATTCCATATGTGAGTGAGATCATACGGTATTTGTCTTTCTCAGACTGACTTATTTCACTTAGCATTATACTCCCTGGCTCTATCCATGTTGTTGCACAAGGCAAGATTTCATTCCTTTTTGTGGCTGAGTAATATTTCTTCTTCTTTTTTTTTTTTAAGATTTTATTTATTTGATAGTGAGAGAGGGAGCACAAGCAAGGGGAGCGGGAGAGGGAGAGGGAGAAGCAGGCTTCCCGCTGAGCAGGGAGCAGGACCCTGGGATCATGACCTGAGCTGAAGGCAGACACTTAACAACAGAGCCACCCAGGTGCCCCGAGGCTGAGTAATATTTCTGTGGGGGGTGTGTGTGTGTGTGTATGTGTGTGTGTGTACACATGTACTTGCTTGCACCCCACATCTTTATCCATTCATTTATCCATGGACACGTGGGCTGCTTCCATAATTTGGCTATTGTAAATAATGCAGTAAACATAGGGGTGCATGTATCCCTTTGAATTAGTGTTTTTATAGTTTTTTGGGTAAATAGTAGTGTGATTACTGGGTCCTAAGGTAGTTATATTTTTAATTTTTTGAGGAACCTCCATACTGTTTTCCACAGTGGCTGCACCAGTTTGCATTCCCACCAACAATGCAAGAGGGTTTCCCCTTTCTCCACATCCTTGCCAACACTCGTTGTTTCTTGTCTTGATTTTAGCCATTCTGCGAGGTGTGAGGTGATACCTCATTGTGGCTTTGATTTGCATTTCCCTGATGATGAGTGATGTTGAGCATCTTTTCATGTGTCTGTTGGCCATATGGATGTCTTCTTTGGAGAAATGTCTGTTCATGTCTTCTGCCCATTTTTTAATTGGGTTATTCGTTTTTTGGGTATTGAGTTATGTAAGTTTTTTAAAATATATCTTGGGGGCGCCTGGGTGGCTCAGTCGTCAAGAGTCTGCCTTCGGCTCAGGTCGTGATCCCAGGGTCCTGGGATCGAGCCCCACATTGAGCTCCCTGCTCAGCAGGAAGCCTGCTTCTCCCTCTCCCACTCCCCCTGCTTGTGTTCCCTCTCTCACTGTCTCTCTCTCTCTGTCAAATAAATAAATAAAATATTAAAAAAATATATTTTGGATACTCTTTTTATTGGATTTATCACTTGCAGATATCTTCTCTCATTCCATAGGTTGCCTTTTAGTTTGGTTGATTGTTTCCTTTGCTGTGCAGAAGCTTTTTTTTTTTTTTAAAGATTTTATTTATTTATTTGACAGAGAGAGACAGTGAGAGCAGGAACACAAGCAGGGGGAGTGGGAGAGGGAGAAGCAGGCTTCCCGCTGAGCAGGGAGCCCGATGTGGGACTCGATCCCAGGACCCTGGGATCATGACCTGAGCCGAAGGCAGACGCTTAACGACTGAGCCACCCAGGCGCCCGTACAGAAGCTTTTTTTTTTTTTTTTTTTTTTTGGATGTAGTCCCTATAGTTTATTTTTGATTTTGTTTCCCTTGTATCAGGAGGCATACCTAGAAAAATGTTGCTAGGGCTGATGTCAGAGAAATTACTGCCTGTGCTCTCTTCTAGGATTTTTGTGGTTTTCAGGTCTCATTTAAGTCTTTAATCCATTTTGTGAGTCTATTTTTGTGTATGGTGAAAGAAAATGGTTGAATTTCATTCTTTTGCATGTAGCTGTCCAGTTTTCCCAACACCATTTGTTGAAGAGACTTTTTCCCATTGCATATTCATTCCTCCTTTGTCAAAGATTAATTGACCATCTAATTGTGGGTTTATTTCTGGATTTTCTATTCTCTTCCATTGTTCTATGAATCTGTTTTTATGCCAGTACCATACTGTTTTAATTACTACTGCTTTATAATATAATTTGAAGTCTGGAATTGTGATGCCTGCAGTTTTGTCTTTTTCAAGATTGCTTTGGCTATTTGAGGTCTTTTGTGGTTCCATACGAATTTTAGGATTGTTTGTTCTAGCTCTGTGAAAAATGCTGTTGGTATTTTTTTTTTAAGATTTTCTTTCTTTTTTTTTTTTTTTGAAGATTTTCTTTATTAGAGAGAGACACAGCAAGAGAGGGAACACAAGCAGGGGGAGTGGGGGAGGGAGGAGCAGGCTTCCCGCAGAGCAGGGAGCCCGATGTGGGCTCAATCCCAGGACCCTGGGATCATGACCCGAGCCGAAGGCAGACTCTCAACCCACTGAGCCACCCAGGCACCCCTGCTGTTGGTATTTTGATAAGGATTGCGTTAAATGTGTAGATTGCTTTGGGTAGTATAGACATTTTAACAGTACTTGTTCTTCCAGTCCGTGAGCATGGAATGTTTTTCCATTTCTTTATGTCGTCTTGAATTTCTTTCATCAGTGTTTTATAGTTTTCAGAGTAGTGAGGGTGTTTCTTAAAAGGAAATGGTATATTGTTACAGGATGGATGGATAAGAGAGGGAGGGAGAGGCATAGGGCTTGCTTATTAAAAAAGAGTACTCTGGACTCTGCTCATGTTCTGGCTCTACCATTTTAGTGGGCATGTGATCTTGGTAAGTCACTTCCCCTCCTTAATCCTCAGTTTCCTCTTCTGCAAATTGGAAATAATGGGTTTCTGTGAAGGTGAAAATAGGTCATGTGTACTGGGTGCTTACAGTGCCTGGCACTTAGCAAAGTAGTGAATATGTGTTCCCTGACAGTCTCCTATGTCTGTGGTGATTGCTTTTAAAATTTAGTTTATCTCAATAAGCAGCAACTCTGTTTTGCTCATTAGATTCAGATTCCTACACTTTGCAATCAACCTCCTAAGCTGTTGAAATTAGATCCCTGAGCAAGTTTGGCATCTTTATGGATATATTTCCATGAAGAAACTGATAAGGTTAAATTGCTCTGTTAGGATTTAATTTTAACTAACTTCTCTACAGGCAAAACCAGAAGTCATTTATTGCAACTTCCTGTGAATTTATAATTATTTCAAAATAAAAAGAAAAAAAAATTTTTTCCTTTAATTTTATTGGTAAAGGAGGGGGCCCAGCCTTTACAGTGAAGTGAGGTTGTTTGATAAATGCATATAAAGTTCAGGTCTAGTCATCATAGGAGAGCTCGGGTTAACCTTTCTGTCTCTGGATTGGAATTGTCCATTTGTCCAATTATTTGTTTAGTCACTGAAAAAAACATGTATTGAGCATAGGCACTTGTCTAGGTGCTGGGGATACAGCAGTGATCAGACTAGACCAGTTTTCCTACCCTCATGGACCTTTTATTATAGTGAGAGCGGGTGTGAGACAGAAGATAAATGCACAAGATTGTAAAGTATTCCGCAGAGTAACTAGTTGAAAGTTCCAAACAAAATTGTTGAGCTTCATCTTTTCTTCATTCCTCATTTAATAGTTTTCCCAGTTTTACCCTGGCCCTCTCCTTTTTACTCAGTACATCTTCCCGTAAGTCTCCTTCAAACCCATGAAACATAAACTCCTATTAACCAGACATAGAAAGATGGCTGTAATGATGCGTCCACACACATGCTGTCCCTATAGATCATCTGCATGGACAAATTATAAAATTGTATAGGCTCAGAATTGTCTCATGTCATTAGGTGGTCAAATTACAAAACGAAGCCTTATGCTTCCATCTTCAGTGCAGGAATGGCTGTGCTGTTGGGACTGGGCAGGCCTGCTTTTCCTTTGGGCCTTGCCTGCATGGATAGTTAGACTATATATTTAGCTGGTATGACAAATATGCCCCACATTTTAATGACTTCATTGCATCGGTATATTTCTCACTCATCTAACAGGTTGGTAGACAGCCATCCTCCACATGGTGATTCAGGCACCAGTGCTCCTTCTGTCTCATGGCTGTGCCGTCCCCCATTCAGTGGCCCTTGGGGATGAGCATAGAGTGCCACAGGGTACTAGCTGTACATGGAAGTGGTGCCTGTCACTTGTGCTCACATTGCCTTGGCTAGAACTCAGTCACATAGCTGCACCCAACTGCAGGAGGTGTAGTGGAACATGTCCTTGTTGGGAGGGCAGCCACAGCCACTCAGTGATACTTCTGTACCAGGCCTTGGGCAGTGTAAATGATCGGAGGACAGCTGCCATAATCCCCCATATCAGCACGGCTGTCATTTGCCTCTATGACTCTTCTTTCTCCTCAACCCCATGGCTGATCAGTGACCATGATCTTTCCTTAGGCAGATTAATATTCACTTGGGCTGTAGTCTAGTCTCACCAGCCTGTTAGTCCTTCTTTCTCATCAGGGGAGATTGAGTCTTCTCACATTTTTGCTCATGAAATTGTATTTTTTTTTTTAAAGTAGTATGGAAAGGTGCAACAAGGTGAAGACAATTTTTTTTTTTTAAAGATTTTATTTATTTATTTGACAGAGAGACACAACGAGAGAGGGAACACAAGCAGGAGGAGTGGGGGAGGGAGAAGCAGGCCTCCCACGAGGCAGGGAGCCTGATGCGGGGCTCGATCCCAGGACCCTGGGATCATGACCTGAGCCGAAGGCAGATGCTCAATGACTGAGCCACCCAGGCGCCCCATGAAATCGAGTTTTGATCAGTAGTTGCACTGAGGCTGTCTTATTTCCAAAATATTGTTAGCAGGTGAGGTGTTCTCACATCCTCACTGTGGGCTTTTGCTACTCCAGACGGTTTGTTTACTAAGGCACTGGTAGAAGATCATTGCATCCTCAGGTGAAATGGCTGGACTCTTGGGCAGCATTTATAGGATGCCTCCAGGGTGGGATTATATTCTAAACAGAAATGTTCTGTGGTTGAAACAATATATACACACCCTTTGTAAATTCTCCCTGATAATGCCTCCTTGCAATTCATATTATTCAGCTGTGCTTGATTTTAAGCTACATCGGGGTAAATGTCACCTTTTGGGATTTTATTAATAGTATTACTTTTTAATGAGTCTTTTGAAGTCTCTTTCATTATAAACAGCCGGTTTTCCCTTGAGATAATAACTTGTAGTGCCAAATATTTGCATTTCACTTGAAACGAAACTAAGGCTTTGAATGTTTTAAATATAAGCAAATCTAATTCTCCTGTGTCTAGAGAAACTGCATAATGAACCATATGTATGTGGCTTAAGCAGACAGATGTGGAAGGTTTCTCTCATTTTATTTTTTCTTAAAAACGCTGGCAGAACTTAAAATTGGCACCAACTAGCAAATAGCTCTACTGAGCCGATGAAACCACTGGAACTGGAGTTGAAGTAGAAGAGTCCTCTTAGGGTGCATGCGCAAGTGGGGCTTTTCCTGGCTCTGGCTTCACTTTGGAAGCCCGAGGCTCCATAGTTCATCCACCCACATTTCTCAGTGCCTTCAGTCTTTGCAGTTGGGTATTCTCTCTCCGGTGGCTGACTTTTCAGATCTTTGTAAGGTGGGTCAGTTGTTTCAGTTGACTTTGGGGTTCATTTGGAGAAGATGTTCCATGCATCTGGGTCCTGCAGCAAGATGGCCCTCTAGCTGCTGACAGAGAGGTCCTTAGCTGCCGTCCCACTGCTGGAATGGGCCTTCCCCTGGTCCTGGCCATATGGCTTTTTTCTCCCTGTCTCTTCTCATCCCCTCCCTAACTCTGGGCCATCTTGACCTCTGGCCAGGTTTGCTCATATGGTCTTAACTTGTCCTCCTACCTTTAGTCTTTCCCCTTCCATTCTCATCACTGAAGTGTTCTTTCTGTAACTGACATCTGATAATATCATTGTTCTGTTTAATACTTATCTGTGGCTCCTTGTTGTCTTCTAGATACAGTCTGTATCTCTTAACCTGGTATACCTGGGCCTTCATGATCTGGGCCCTGCTTGCTGTCTGGATTGTCTTCAGGCAGCTCCACTAACATCCACGTTGTATTAGCAGCCTATTCTATCTCCATGTAGTCCAACTGAGCTGTTTTCAGAAGATGGCCATCTTCTCTCATTTTGGGGTTTTTTTGTAAATGCTGTTCCTTTTGTTTGTCTTGCTCTGCATGTTTTATGGCATTGCTTCTCAAACTTGAGTGTGCTTCATATCATCTAGAGGGCTTGTTAAACCACAGATTCCTGGGTCCCACTCCCAGACTTTGATTCCCCAGATGTAGGGTAGAGCCTGAGGTTCTGTGTTTCTAGTGAGTCTCCATTAGAACTGCTTTGAATAGCAAAGCTCTAGAGTACCCTGTCTTGTCATAGCACTTACTTCACTGTTTTGAGATTGCCTGTTTGTCTTTCTCTCTCATGAGACCCTAGGTTTCCTGGGAAAAAGCATCTGTTTGCCCATCAGTGTATCCCGAGTCACCAGTGTCTGGGATATACTTGGTGTTCAGTAAGTGTCTGTTGAATGAATGGATGAGTGGATCACTCTTCATGCAGCAAAGTTCAAATCATTTTGCTTCTTGTAGATGAGCTTTCTTTTGGACTATTTCAGCCTAAGGATATATGGAATGTGATCTAATCCTTCCGTTTGCCCTCACCTGACACTGAAATACTCACTTAATGGATATGGAACTTGAGAACTCCCCATAGAGATCAGAGACTGTGGATGAACCACAGGAAGATAGACATGGATTTCTTTTCATAGATCTGAAACTTTAAATGTGAAATAGACTCATAGGTTTTCTTTCATTCAGCACACAACACAGAGTGGTGTTTCTGCACCTCTTTTAATATAAGACAAACACCTAAACTTACTAGAGCCCATCAATAAGTGGATCTCACACTACTTTTTAGTATCTGTGATATACCTGCTAGGGACTATATGCGGAATAAAGAAATACATGAAATACATGATATGGTTCTGGTCTCCCAGGTTGAAACCTGAGTGATGATATTCAGGAGCACTTGAAATGTTCAAACTGTGTGATACTTATAAGAATTCATATATATATTTTTAAGATTTTATTTATTTATTTGACAGAGAGACACAGCGAGAGCCGGAACACAAGCAGAAGGAGTGGGAAAGGGAGAAGCAGACTCCCTGCAGAGCAGGGAGCCTGATGCGGGGCTCGATCCCAGGACCCTGGGATCATGACCTGAGCCAAAGGCAGATGCTTAACGACTGAGCCACCCAGGCGCCCCAAGAATTCATATTTTTTAAGATGCTTAATTACTTGTTTATTAAATCAATTAAAAGCATGCAGTGAGAAGCAAGGGGAAAGAGAATGGGGGTAGTTAACACATTTAGTGCAAGCCAGTAGAAGGGCCATGCTATGTTATGTACAGGTTATACAATGTTCATATGCCTTCTCTCTCTTTGTTGCAAGGCCTTTTTGGTTTTAGGGAGCAGGGACTCTCCTTGCCAGCTTAAGTCTTCTTGAGAAGGAGGTGGGGTTGGAGTTCTCATGGGAATCCAAGAAATGAGAGACAAGGAGTGGCCCAGTGGTCCTGAAGAGTGAGAGTTCTTGGTTATTCGTGCTTGCCCTAGTTTCCTTGAGTTTGCTTCACTATCTACTTATCTTTTGGCTGCCAACAGCTATCCTCACCCCCTGTTCTTTTTAGTACTTCTCTAACTCACAGGTTCTGCTTATGCTGGTTCTGGGTTCCTCATGACTTCAAGTCCCACTGGGCCCTTACTCTGTATCATGGCTTCACTGCATCCATTCAGGACCTGCTTTCTGTGTTTTTGATCTTCATATTTCTTATCCACACCCCCAGTAAAGAGCATCTGGCTGAAGTTTTTCTTGCTAGGGTAGAGCTTTTTATGCAAGAGGATCCCAGGGGCCAGAAACTGTGTGCCCTCCCTTCCTTACTTGGACTCAATTGGGTGAGACCAGGTGTGAGGTGGGTCATGTGGTGCACATGTGGCTGCCAAGCCCACCTTTGTATCAGAGTTGGGGAATGGGCATTGCCCTCTGAAGTGGTTGTGGGCCTGGCAGGTACGTTGGAGAGCCTTTGGGACAGTGGGACTCGAATAATAGGATTTCAGCAGGCTGGGATTAGAGGAGGGATGGTCTGGGAAGAAGACACAGATCTGACCCATGAAGAGCCAGCATGTGGGCAATCAGAAGCCTGCTAAGAGTGAGCAGGGAGGAGGTTGGATTATAAGGGCCCTAAAGGCCATGTGGGGGAGGTAGATGTTTTTTATAGGTGACAGGTCATCTCTGTAGGCTTTTAAAAACCCTGCTGCCAGAATAGACTTGAGACCTGCTAAGAGGCCACTGACGCCAGTCGGGAGTGAGATAATGTGTGAGAGGAAACAGAGTGAGCAGGTGGTCATGGGACTGGAGAAAGAACAAACATGGGCTGACATAACAACAACAACTGGATATGGCAGCTTCAGGTCCAGGTGGAAAGGAGTGTATTCTAGGGGACTAGTAGCTTCTGTATCAGAACCAGGAATGCAGTAGCCAACACCCAGCACAGAGATTTTCGTGCCTTCATTCGCAGGGTGGCCGGTGGGACACAGCTTTTCACAAGTGTCCTGCCGGGTTTGTGAACTGTCTCTGTCCGCTTTATCTATTAGTCGTAAACATCCATTCTTGTGTCTTGTTCTTGCCCAGCTTTTTAGATACCTTTACTGCAGCTGTTTCATTCAGTGCCAACCAGAAGGACAGTGTTCCTGGGAGCTCTACACATTATAATTTGGCCAGGAACCCAATCCATTGCATACCGATGCCCTCTGTCCTGAATTTTGTCCCTGCAACCTGGTCAGACATTTGGGCTTGTTCAGAGAGTGCTAGTGTGGAGCCTTTGAATTTGGCTCGAGTGTTTTGGAAAATTGTGTGGTCCATCGGGTGCTTAGACTGACTTGTAGCCTTGCTTGCTTTATTTATCTTGTTTATTACCAGAACGATAACAGTTAAACAACTTGGATGCAACTCAGTTTTTAAAAATTTATTTTTTAAATTGAGATAAATTGATGTATAACATTGTATTAGTTAGGTGTGCAGTGTAATTATTTGATATATGTATATAATGCAAAATGATTACTACACTAAGTCTAGTTAACATCCATCATCATACATAGTTACAGATTTTTTTCTTGTGATGACAACTTTCAAGATTTACTTTGTTAGCAACTTTTAAATACATATAACACAGTATCATTAACTGTAGTCACCATGCTTTACATTACAGCCCTAGGACTTATTTATCTTATAACCAGAAGTTTGTACCTTTTGACCACTTTTACCCATTTTGCCCACCCCCCTCGTCTGACAGCCACCAATCTGTTCTCTGTATCTGTGAGTTTGATTTTTTTTTTGGTTCCACATATAAATCATACAGTATTTGTCTTTCTATGTCAGACTTATTTCACTTAGCATCATGTTCTCAAGGTCCCTGATGCAACTCAATTTAAAAAAGGCCTGATACGGAGTAGGCTGACTTTGAACAACAGATAAAACAGAGGGGGTAATTACTTGCTGACTGCAATAATGCAGTAATGCTGATTGCAAATAATGAAGGATATGGACTCATCTCTTAAGTTGTATGAGCCTTCATTTCCTCATCTGGGAAAAGGATAATAATCCCTGTTATGTCTACCTTTCAAAGGTTTTGAGATACTCAGATGAGATAGGTGTGTGTAGTGCTTTGTAAATTTGAAAGCATTCTATGAATTTAAGATATTAACTAATGATTAGTGGCTTCTGGGGCATTTAAAAATGGTTTGATCTACGTTTAGTGGAAACTC
This sequence comes from Zalophus californianus, assembly GCF_009762305.2. Taxonomy (NCBI): domain Eukaryota; kingdom Metazoa; phylum Chordata; class Mammalia; order Carnivora; family Otariidae; genus Zalophus; species Zalophus californianus. The sequence continues at coordinate 116,028,963 of NC_045612.1, read as the reverse complement.
ACCTAGTATGAAAACTTTCAAAATGGAATCGCAAGGTTATATCACAGCTCAACATTTTATAGTCATATAAAGTCCACAGAGGAGGGAGCTGGGTGTTCCTGAAAAGAATTACTTGCTGGAAATGGGTGTGTGTGTGTGTTGGGGTGGGAGGAAGGGTGCAGAGGTGGTCGGCTGTCTTTTCTAGGGATAGTGAGTAGAATGCCCTCCTGATGATTAATTTCTTTTTTTTTAAAGATGTTTTTATTTATTTATTTGACAGAGAGAGAGAGAGAGAGAGAGAGGGAGAGAGAGAGGGAACACAAGCAGGGGGAGTGGGAGAGGGAGAAGCAGGCTTCCCACCAAGCAGGGAGCCCGATGGAGGGCTCGATCCCAGGACCCTGAGATCACGACCTGAGCCCAAGGCCGACGCTTAACAACTGAGCCACCCAGGCGCCCCTAATGATTAATTTCTTGATAGTGTGTGCAGAAGCAGGCAACTTGGTGGCTTATTAGCAGTCATAACCTCTCCTTTTCTTTCCTAGTTTCCTTTTGTCCTAAAGGATCATGTTGCTTGTGTTCACCTCTTGGTTCCGTGAAGGTGGCCCTTGGCAAGTAGCACCTTAGCCTTTGGGTAGATGGGAGGGATGGAACAAAGCCCTAGGCTACTCCTTCCAGAATCACCAGTTTTGCTTCTTTCCTCACTGCCTAGTACAGTCTTTTACCCTGAAGTATTTTTCTGGTTCTCTGTATCCTTAAATCCTCACATTTGCCTTGCATGCCCCCTAGTGGCAGGTCTGATGCACCCCTTGTTATGTTACCCTGGTGGGGTCCCATGAGCAGTTCTCCCCACCCAGTTCTATTACCAAGTATTATCCATAGTTCACAAATGCGGAACAAGAGATTCTGTGATCCTGACTTGCCGCTCGAGTAGGACCTGGGGAGGTGGAATTGGGAATTGGAACTTTGATTCCCAGATTTATACAATGGGAATGCCTCAGAAAAAAGATGACGTGGTTATAGCTTTTGTAGATTTAAAAAAAATGGTTTAAAAGAAATCTAGATTATTTTACTGCCTACTCAACTAGTTATCTAAAAGGATAAAAATGTGAATATTTGAAGATAAGAATGATTGTCCTTTTGGGGCACCTGGTTGGCTCAGTTGGTTAAGCATCCCAACTCTTGATTTCACTCAGGTCCTGATCTCAGGGTTGTGAGATTGAGTCCCGAGTCTGGCTCCACGCTGGGTGTGGAGACTGCTTAAGATTCTCTCGCTCCCTCTCTCTCAATCCCTCCACCCCTCATACCCGCTCTCTAAATAAATAAATAAAATGTTTAAAAAGAATGATTGTCCTTTTTCCTCTTTCTTCATCACATTGGAAAAACTTTCATCATTCACCAAGTGTTCAGTATTTCAAGCTCAGTCCTGTTAACAACTTTGAGGTATACAAAAAAAATATAAAGTATGATGTCTGCCCTGTAGAACTTTATGTTCTAATTATGTTCTAGTTATAAGGTGTTTAAATGTATTTTCTTGAGGAAAAAAATAAGTATAATGCATGATAACTTTTACTGATGTTTTATATTTTTACCTCTGAGCATTTGCTTATTTATTTTTAAAAGTCCTTTTCCGTGGAGAGAGAACCACATGATAACAACAGTAATTACCCAGATGAACCCTGGCGGATAACAGAAGAACAGCGAGAGTACTATGTCAATCAGTTCCGATCCCTTCAGCCTGACCCGAGTTCCTTCATTTCAGGTAACTAAGTCTGATGGGTGAAGACATGGGTCCCAGATCATTGTCTCAGATAGGTAACAGTACACATCTTGAGATATAGTTCACACAAAATCAATGTGACAACCTCTGTGATTTTGATTTGTTTCCCTCTAAGGTTGAATTTTTTTTTTTAAAGATTTTATTTATTTGAGAGAGAGAGAGACAGCGAGAGAGGGAATACAAGGGGGGTGTGGGAGAGGGAGAAGCAGGCTCCCCGTAAAGCAGGGAGACCGATGTGGGGCTCGATCCCAGGACCCTGGGACCATGACCTGAGGCGAAGGCAGCCACTTGACTGAGCCACCCAGGTGCCCCTAAGATCGAATTTCTTATCAGCTATAAACCATGCAGAAAAATACTTGGCAATGACATTTGGAAAATTATATTTCAGTTTTAAAGGTTTAAATGGGAATTTGGGGGAACCTGGTTTAGACCTGTGCCTTATTAGTTGGAGCAGTTCTTGAAATGGTAGACTGTGGCACCACGACGACCTCTTTAATTGCTTATTCATATTAGAGCAAAGATGTAGTGTAGCCTTCTAAAGATTTAGTGTCACAAGTCTCTTACTGTTATGTATGCTTTAGAAGTCCAAATTCATGCTCGTTTTCTTTGGCTCAAGTCTTTCTCCTCTGGATTTTCTGAGAGAAATTAAAATATGGGAGGAAAATGGGCCAGCAGTTTTATGTCCACATGTCTGTTCTTCTGGGTTGTCTTCTAAATATGTATTCCTGTTGAGTTCTCATGTAAAATTCAAACTGAGACAAATTGATTTAATTCCTATGTGCATTTTCCTGGACTGAAGACTAAACAGTGAAATAGTAGAGTCTGGAAGAAAAATTCATAAAACTTTCCTTTTGTACTTCAATTTTGAAGAATAACAATATGCCCTCAATAACTGTAACCTGACATACTGAATGTGGACTAATTTTCTCTTGAGAAATAAGGTGTGTAATTGAAATATACTTGTATAAATTCAGACATAATTTTTCTAATTGATGCAATACCTTTATTCAAAGGAGAATATTGTAGATACAACAAATTCATGTTGACAACAGGACTTAAAATAAGCATAAACCCAGATTGACCATTTGCTAACCTTACCCACTGCTTAAGTGAGTTTTTAAATTTTTTTTAAAGATTTTATTTATTTATTAGAGAGCACAAGCTGGAGGGGGTCCGAGGGGGAGAGGGAGACACGGGGCTCCACGTGGGGCTCGATCCCAGGACCCTGGACCTGAGTTTGAAGGCAGACGCTTAACCGACTGGGCCATCCGAGCACCCCTTAAGTGAGTTTCTTCATAATATATGTGTATAAGTAGACAAATACAAATGGGTAGCTGTTAGGAGTGTTTTTTTTTTTTTTTAAGATTTTATTTATTTATTTGAGAGAGAGAGAGAGAATGAGAGACAGAGAGGGAAGAGGGTCAGAGGGAGAAGCAGACTCCCTGCTGAGCAGGGAGCCCGATGTGGGACTCGATTCCGGGACAGCAGGATCATGACCTGAGCCGGAGGCAGTCGCTTAACCAACTGAGCCACCCAGGCGCCCCTGTTAGGAGTGTTTTTATTTTAACTTTTTTATTTTGCAGAATTTCAAATACGGATACAACTAGAGTGGCTAGTATAACAAACCCCTCTGTAACCTATTACACAGCACCAGTGATTTTGTTCTGTCTGTATCCTCTCTCGGCCCAGATGATTTTGAAGCAGTTATCAGATCATTTCATTTGAAAATATTTGAGGTCATATCTCGAATGATAAGAAAGACTTCTTTTAAAAACATAACCGCAATTCATTGGCACACATGAAAAAAAATACAAAACACATTTCCTTAATGTTATCAAGTCTTTGTTCAGATTTCCCTGATTGTCTCACAAATGCCTTTTAAAAACAGTTTAGTTTGTTTAAGGTCAAGAGGGGTTCATATATTGCAATTAGGTGATGTCTCTTTTAAAAAAACATCTTTTTTGAGATAGTAACATACCATAAAATTCACCCCTGTAGAGTGTACAGTTTAGTGGTTTTCGTGTATTTACAGAGTATAAGAGTATATTCATAATCTGAATTTAGAACACTTTCATTACCCCCTAACAAACACCTACTTATTAGTAATTATTCCCCATTCCTGCTCTCCCCACCTCCCAGCCCTACATAATGACTAAACTACTTTTTCTCTCTAAAGATTCACCTATTTTGGGCTTTTCCTCTAAATGAAACCATATAATGTGTGGTCTTTTTTTGTGTCTGACTTCTTTCACTTAGCATAATATTTTTAAGGTTTATCCAGGTTGTACTATGTACTAGAACTTCATTGCTTTTTTATGGCTGAATAATTTCCATTGTATAGATATACTACTTTTTATTTATTCATCAGTTGATGGGCACTTGATTTGTGTTGTTTCCACTTTTTGGCTCTTAAGAATAATGCTGCTCAGGGGTGCCTGGGTGGCTCAGTCAGTTGAGTGGCTGCCTTCGGCTCAGGTCATGATCCTGGAGTCCCAGGATCGAGCCCCGCATCGGGCTCTCTGTTCAGTGGGGAGTCTGCTCCTTCTGCTCCTCACCCCACTCTCGTCCTCACTCTCTCACTCTCTCTCTCAAATAAATAAAAAAATCTTAAAAAAAAAAAGAAAATTGCTACTCAGAACATTTGTGTGCACGTTTTTGTATGGATGGATGTTTTTATTTCTCTTAAATATGTACCTAGGAGTGGAATTGCTGGGTCAAATCGTAACTCTGTGTTCAATCATTTGAGGACCAGTCAGACTGTTTTGCATGGTGGCTGCATCATTTTACATTGCCACCAGCAGCGTATGAAGGTTCCAGTTACTCACCAACACTTATTATCTGTCTTTTGCTTTTAGCCATCCTAGTGATGCCAGATGGGCCGAGGTCCTGAGAGGGAGGGCCTCAGGCCTCTTGCTTTGAGTGTTCTTGGCTTTGTGTGAGAAAGAATTCGAGAGCAAGCTGTTTAGAAAAACGGACAAAAATTTATTTAGAAGTGAGAAAGGAGTTACGTCACAGATAAAATAGTGATCTCTTCTCCCAGGTGAGGAAGAGGACCCCCCCTTTGCTTCTAAGAAAGGGTTTTATAAGTTTTAAAATTAGCTAACTCTGTAGGGAGGGGCTTACTCCTTAACTTTGGGTTTATCATTTACATTGGGTAGTTAGTTTTGCCATTGTCTTAGGGTTGTGAAATTACCCACAGGGAGCAATTTTAAGAATGTCAGGCCTTTGTGGCTTTTACTGCCAGAGGGGGTGGGGTCTTGTGGTCTTCCATGAGTCGAATCTTGTGACTCTGTCTACTACCTGCTGACTTTTAGGTTAAGGGTCAGTCTAAAACCAGAATGGCTTTACTTTGATCAGCTTGTCTCCTGAGTCTCCCGTCCTTCCTACCTCACTAGTGAATGTGAAGTAGTATCTCTTTGTGGTTATGATTAGCATTTCCCAGATGAAAAATGAAATTGAACATCCTTTCATGTTCTTATCGACCATTTGTTTATCTTCTTTAGAGAAATGTCTCTTCAAATCCTTTGCCATTTTAAATAAATACTGAATGGTAAGAGTTCCTTATATACAGGCATAACTTGGATATATTGAAGGTTTAGTTCCAAATGACGGCAATAAAGTGGATATTGCAATAAAGCATGTCAAATAAATTTTTTGATTTCCCAGTGCATATAAAAATTATTATTTACACTATACTATAGTCTGTTAAGGGTATAATAGCATTGTATCTTAAAAAAAGCACTGTATATGTTTTAATTAAAAATAATTTATTGCTAAAATATACAAACCATCATGTGAGCTTTCAGTGAGTTGTAATCACTGATCACAGATCACTATAACAAATATAATAATAATGGAAAAGTTTGAGATATTGCAAGAATTACCAAAATGTGATACACAGACACGAAGTGAGCAAATGCTTTTGGAAAAATGGTACCAATAGGCTTGCTCAACACAGGGATGCCACAGACCTTCAATTTGTAAAAAAAAAAAAAAAAAAATGCAACATTTGCCAAGTGCAGAAAAGTGAAGCATAATAAAACGAGGTATGCCTGTATTCTAGATACATGTTCCTTATCACATATTGGATTTGGAAATATTTTTTTCTCAATGGGTGGCTTGTTTTTTTTTATTTTTTTAACAGTGTCTTTTGGAGCACATAAGTTTATAGTTTTGATGGTGTCCAGTTTATCTTTTTCTTGTTGATTGTGCTTTTGGTGCCATAAAGATCATTGCCTAAACCAAGGTCATGAAAATTTATGTGTATATTTTCCTCTAAGAAGGTATATATATGACAGTTTTATCTCTTATATTTAGGTCTTTGATCCATTTTGAGTTAATTTTTGTGTGTAATTATCAGGTAGGTGTTCAAATTGATTCTTTCAGGGGCGCCTGGGTGGCTCAGTCCTTAAGCATCTGCCTTTGGCTCAGGTCATGATCCCAGGGTCCTGGGAATCGAGCCCCACATCGGGCTCTCTGCTTGACGGGAAGCCAGCTCTCCCTTTCCCACTCTCCTTGCTTGTGTTCCCTCTCTCACTGTCTCTCTCTCTCTGTCAAATAAATAAATAAATAAAATCTTTAAAAATTACTTCTTTCATATGTGCATCTCCAGTTGTCCTAGCGCCATTTTTTTGAAAAAATGATTCTTTCCATGATTTAATTGTTTTAGCGTCCTTGTCAAAATTCAGTTTACTATGAATGTGAGGGTTTATTTCTGGATGTTAATTTTTTCGCACTGATTTTCACTGTTTAGTCTAATGCCAATACCACACTGTCTTGAGTATTGTAGGTTTTGAAATTAGGAAGTGGGAGTTCTCCAGCTTTGTTCTTTAATTGTTTTGATTTCAATTTTTAGGGATTGTGGTTTTTGAAATTTAGTTTTATACATATATAAAATATTTTCACAATTCTGAATTTGAGTCTACAAAACAATTTACAAAGAAGTCTAGCTTCTATTCCTATCCCCTCTGCCCTTTCCTTCCTTGCCCCCTTTTTTATGGGTTGTCTGTTTTTAAAAGTAAAAGCAAATTCATGTATGTGTGAATAGATCTCTATGTGTGTGTATATTCTTATCTCCCATCTTTTGAGAGATAAATGGTAGCATACGATTTATACTTCTCTCCACCTTGCTTGTTCCAATTAACATTATGTCCTGGTGTTTACTCCATATTGCATGTAGACATATTTCCCATTCGCTTTTATAAGTTGTGTACTACTAGATTGTGTGATATGCAGTCATTTATTTAGCTAGTCTCCTTTTGGGATTCTTTCTTTTTTTTTTTTTTTAAAGATTTTATTTATTTATTTGATTATTTCTAGTCTTTTGCTATTACACATATTTTTGTTGTGAATAACCCTCTGCACTTCTTTTTATATCTTTGTCAGTGTATCTTTGGATAATCCGATTTTGCTAGATGTTGCAAAACACTCCTTTAGTGGGGTTGTGCCGTGCTGTCATTTCACCAGTATTGTAGGAAATGCCCATTTTTCCCACAGTCTTACTATCACTACATGTTCACTGACTTTTGTATTTTTTCCCCCATTTGATAGGCAAGAAATCATGTCTTTGTGTGGCTCTATTTTATGGATCTCTTACAAAGAAGGTTGAGGTTTTTTTAATATATATAAATGATTAAGAGTCAATTGGGCACCTGGCTGGCTTAGTTGGTAAGAGCATGAGACTCTTGATTTTGGGGTCATGAGTTCGAGTCCCTTGTTGGGGATAGAGTTTACTTAAAAAAAAAAAAAAAGGGCCAGTTGCATCTGTTTCTCTGAACTGTCATAGCTCTACCCATTTTTATATTGTGTTACTGGTTTTTATTTTTAAAAGATTTTATCTATTCATTGTGTTAACATTTATCACTGAATCATCAATGCTATGTATAGCTGTTTTTTACTGGGCTGAGAGACTCCTTGTAATAAAAAGTTTGAATCCACATTTTGATGTTTGATTGCTGACAACTTTTTTAAACCTCACCTCTCCCTCTTTTGCCCCATATAAAGCTTCCCAGCAGGTCTGAAAATGGCTGGAGAGAGCAAGGAAAGGAGGCTGGGTTGGGATTTCTCAGTTGGCTGGGATTAGGGCTGGGGTGAGGGTTCCCCTTCACTGATTAAATATCTGTCAGCACCAAAGGAGGGAGCACTTGGGTTTTCTCATCAGCTTCCTTCTCTGGCAGGTGACAGCCAGGGCACGACTGAATTTGTTAGCTGTTGGCTTCCGGATGGGCCCTACCTAATCTCTTTGGGACACCATGCCAGAACAGTCTCTCTCTACTGTCTGAAGGCCAGGCTGGGTCTCTGGCTTGGCTTTGGGCCTAGTGTGATTTGAAGAAAGGATATCAAGGGAGAAAAAGAAGAATGAGTTGAGGGGAGAATGTCTTTATATCTATAAAAGAGCTGATAAATAGGCTCTTAAGACATCTCTGATAAATGTTTGACAAGGTGGCTGCATTGATGGCCAGCAGTCCTGTGACAGCATTATTTCCCAGGATGCTTTTGAGAGAAAGCTCATTGGTTAATAGGGCATTTTGCCTTTGATCCTTAATAATTTAATCAAAGGACAATACATCTGTTCTAGGGTCCATTATAATCCCTTGTTTTAAGGCCAGTTAGAAGACTTGTGATTGCCAAGGAAAGACTTTTGACTTAATCAGTTTAGAGCTTGAGGCTTGGATTTGACTGTACTTTGTGTTAGAATTGAGGCCTTTGAATTTTGAAATTGGTCTTAGAGCTGAAACCATAAAAAATTTCAATCTCGGTAAGGATCGGTCTAACATTTTAAGTGCAGTTGGGACTTGGAGCTATATAACGTGTAAAATGGAATGATTACTTGATTTCAATTGATACTGGTAAATTTGTGATAGATAAAGAAAGTAGCAAGAGGTTCCTGGATAAGTTTCTCAAAGAGCCACCAGGAGACCTTAAATTTCACCAAACTCTTTACCATGTCTTTGTGTGATAAGATTAATGGTGTTAATTTTCTTTTTGCTGTTTTCTGCCATGATTGTATGTTACTTTCTCATCCTTTCATTAAAAGTGCTTGACAGATTTTTACTTTAATAATTTTGAAATTTGTCTTTTGAATTTTGAATAAACTTTTGCAGATTTTTGGAAAAATGAAGAAGGAATTTATGTGATTCACATATCATAATAATTTTTATTTATTTATTTATTTATTTATTTATTTATTTATTTATTTATTTTCCCGATTGGGGTTTTACTATGCAGGAAAACAAAAACCAAGGAATATAGTCCATTTCAGTCTTCATGGTTCAAGTAAAAAAAGTTCTCATTATTCAGGTACACACTTTGGCCAAGCCAAGTTTAGCTTTATCACATTTAAAAAATTCATGTATAAAAAATAAGTATCAGTCCAAAATATAGATTATTTTAAGAGCCTGCAGGAAATAGAGAAATAATTAAATTTGGTGGAAATGTTAAAACTGCCTGAAATTCAGAAAATGTAATATTAATGTATTGTATGAAACATTATTCTTAGGAGCAACTGCACTCAGGGATAGTTTGTTTTGCTGTTTATGTTTAGACCAGAGGAACTCAACATGGATCTCTTAATTCATGTTACTAAGAGGGGCCCTTCAAGCGCTCCCTTCCCTCTGCCCAGCACTCCAAAAACCCTCTTGTGGTCCTATTGCCCCAGCCTTTTGAAGCAGCATAATGGCCAGCCATTCTAGAATTGTAGAGCTTTTTGGAAATTATTCTTTTAAGGGAATAAGTCTTTAAGAATTACTGGTTCAGACATACATGCCTCATAACAGTCTAGATTGCTTCAAAATATGAATTAAGCTGTAATTAAATTTTTTATGTTTAATTTTAAACCTTAAATTTATGTATGAGTAAGACCCAATATTTTAATGAAAGTAGGAAAATAGTATATAGTATCATCTGTTTGTCTCAAATACAAGTACAGTGAGTAATAATGGGAATGACAACATAACAGAATAGCACTTGTATATATTTGCCCAAACTGAATTAACTTTCTCTAAATTCAAGGTGTACGCAGGTTGAATATTTGATCTTAGTGACTGTTACGCTATCAGTTCAATGCTTAAACACTGAAGGAGGCATTTCTTTATTCACACAGCCTTTTTATGTATGTATATGCTCATCTGTAAATAGTTTTCATGTTTGGTATCTAATTACTAAATATGTGTATTTCAAATTAGTCTGTGTGACCCTGTGTTCTTCTCTTCAGAAGCATCAGTAATACATTTGGCCAATAGTTTGAAATATGAACTGTAAATTAACATAGCATATAATCTTGATAATATGAAAAGAGTCCCAAATACTTTTTTGAAATGTTAACATTAGAAAAAAACAATACTACAATCATCAGCTCTATTTCCTGAAAATTCAGTTGAGGTAACCTCTGCAAGTCACAGCTCCACACTTGCACACAGTTCTGACTCTCTTTTTGGCTGGGTTGTGGTCAACAGAATCTGAAGATATATCTCCAGAACCTTTCATTTGATAATCAGAGGTGAGCTCTTCTCCAGCATTTATGGTTCTTGTGGAAAATAATGCTATTCGGGGAAGACGGGTGTCAAGGTTGTCAATAAAAACATTGAACACCTGAAGATTTGGGTCACAACTGTGATTCACAAAATGAGAGACATTTCCATATCGGGCTGCATCCACTGTGAATTCATCAGATTCATAATCCAGATCAAAGAGATATGTGATTCCCTTGTTGTCATATAACTGCTCCCGTCTTTCAGCTTCTTCACTTGTGATTACCTCTCCAACATATTCCATGACAAAACTCATTCTTTTAATCTTCACAAGGGTTTTTACACCCCAGCCACAGCCATTGCTAGTTCGAAAGATGCAAAGAGAATACTGGGTGCCTTTTTGTACAATCCTATTGGGACAGTCGGGTCCACATTGACACCTTGAGTTGCATTCATAAATGGGGGTACCAGATGGGATTTTAATTTGCTGGTTTTTATTATAAGCCAAAAGAACTCCAGCTTCAGCAGGACATTTCTCAAAGAAGCAGTCTGTACCTGAACAACCAAAGATAGCTTCATTGACTAAGCTGATTCCAGGAGCTGGTTTGTATTCATTAATGTAGTAGAAGTCTGAAGGTAGGCCCTCTAAGTCAACAGTATTTTCAACAAAAATCATTCCTTTATGATTCTTTCTTCTCTTGAGTTCATCTTGCCATCTCTGCAGAGCTCCCCTTTGTTTGGCCTTCTTTACAATATATTTGGCAACGGCAGGTTTCAAAGCTTTGTTATTGTCTTTTAGAGATATTGCTTTGCCTTTGTTTACCAGAGATAAATAATTATGCTTGTCATTAGAGAACTGTTGAAGTAGTAATGGGCACTTGAGATTTTACAAAGGTTCCCAAGTATTTGTAGAATCTGGCCATCCTTTCTTTCCATTTTACAAGATAATACTCCATATCCTCCGCACCTCGGCCCCAGCCTCCGCCATCTTGAGGAGCTTTCATTCCTATATATTCTTTTAAAAGCTGTTCATATGTTGTTTTTAGCCATAGGATTTATACTTGCTTTGATGAATACATGTTACATTTGTTGTTATACGGTAGGGATTCTGAATGAAAAAATGGCAATTCATTTATATATAAATATAAAAGCTGCTCTAGATAAGTAATTAATGATTTATTTAAACATTGGCTCTCTTGGCAGGTTCGGTGGCCAAGAACTTCTTCACCAAATCAAAGCTTTCCATTCCAGAACTCTCCTACATATGGTAAGTATAATTAATGCCATATTAGTATTATAGTGTCATTACATACCCATTCCTTAGCTCCTACTTTTGCATTTTGAAAGTCTTATCTTTTGAATGTTTTCTCTTTTAAGATTTTATTTATTTATTTGACAGAGAGAGAGCACAAGCAGGGGGAGCTGCAGGCAGAGGGAGAGGGAGAAGCAGGCTCCCCGCTGAGCAGGGAGCCCGATGTGGGGCTCGATCCCAGGACCCTGGGATCATGACCTGAGCCGAAAGCAGATGCTTAACCAGCTGAGCCACCCAGGCTCCCCTTGAATGTTTTTTTTAAAAAGGATTTATTTATTTATTTTAGAAAGCACAAACGGGGAGGGGCAAAAGAGGGAAAGAATCTCAAGCGACTCCCCACTGAGTGTGGAGCCTGACACGGGCTCAGTCTCACGACCCTGAGATCATGACCTGAGCTGAAATCAAGAGTCAGACACTTAATTGACTGTGCCACCTGGGGGCCCCTTGAATGTTTTTTTAACAAACTAAGAGAGTGAATAGAACTTAAGATTTTTGTTGCTCTGAAGTTATTATAACTATATTATATATATTATTATATTATATATAAGTTATATGAAAGAAGTTATTATATATAAGTTATAAGTTATATGAAAAGCACAATGTTCAGTGTGTGGTACACTGTATCTGTTAGCTGTTATTTAAAAATTAATTTCACAATTATTATCCTCCTCTAGATCCCTTTCCTGTCTAAACAATTGTGTGGGCATATGAGCATTCCCACCTTGTGAATTTTATTTTCAGATATTTCTACTTGATAGGATGCAAATAACCAGAGGATCTTGAAAAACTCTTCTTTAAAATATTTTATGAGGCCAGGTGAACAGAAGGTCCACAAATGTTTTGGAATTAAGTCAAATTTGACTATTCTAGCTGCCTCTGAGCTTCATCAGTTTGGCTGGTGTTTATCAGCTGGGCCCTAGTTCAGGCTTGCAGCTGTGGTGCGCATTGCATCTTGCTGCTGCGCCGGCTGCAGCCCATGCTCCAGAAGGGCTGTACCGGGACAGTCCAGATGGCTGATTTGCGTTTATGAGAACGCTCGGTGTCTCTGTAAACTCCAGGCTGTGTGTGGGCTCTTCTTCCTCAAGCCTAGGGGGGAGAGACCACGCTGATATAAATATATAATTAAAACATTGGAATATTTATGTAAGACTTTTTTCACGAGGTTTTACAAAAATTGTGGCAGGATTTAAAATTGCTTGTCATGTTTTGTGCATTTTATTGGAAAACTATTCCAGTAACACTTGTGCGTGCCAGTGTATCTGGGATTCTGAGCTGGATTTAGGTTCTTTAGCAATATATTCTAGCATAATTCTTTTTTTTTTTTTTTTTTTTAACAACAAGCCTTATATTAGATTTTAAAGCTGGGGGGGGAAAAGGAATTATCATTTTGAAAAGAAGACACTCTGTTTTGGCAGAATTCCCAGTCTTAACATTATTGGCATGAGGCTTCCTATCTTTTTGTTGAGACATACCCATGAAAGCTGAATGGTATTCTCTCCACCCAGTGTTTGAAACCGTTCCCTGACTTCTCACCCTGGGGTGCTGCTTTCAGGGCTGGTGTATTCTAAATATTGAAGGGGAGGAGAATGTGAATGGTCCAGAGGAAAGTTAGGGAGCTTACCTTCTGTATTTCTTCTTTGAAATAGTGATACCTTTCCAGCACGGTTTTATATCTATGTCTTATACACCTAAGAGACTGGTTGATCTTAGTTACTTTGGCAAATAGGTTTCTTTTGTGCTGAGTAAACAGGTCTGTGCCTTTCAGTGGGAAACACTGACTGAAGCAAAGATAAGCCTTTTCAAGACTTCCTTTTTTCCTTTCTGTCTTATCTGGTTCCAGCCTTCTCAAGTTGCTGGTTTTATCTGAAAACATAATTCAACCAGTATTTATTACTACTATTATTATTTTTGTAAAGATTTTATTCATTTATTTGGCAGAGAGAGAGAGAGCGCGAGAGAGGGAACACAAGCAGGGGGAGTGGGAGAGGGAGAAGCAGACTCCCTGCAGAGCAGGGAGCCCGATGCAGGACTCCATCCCAGGACCCTGGGATCATGACCTGAGCCGAAGGCAGACGCTTAACGACTGAGCCACCCAGGCGCCCTATCAAGCAAATTTTTGATACAACATTTATGTGACTTAAAAAGTTCAGGGTTCTTCCTTAAAGCTGAAAAATTAAGTGCTCATTTCTGAGCTTGGGTAACTGTATAATGGCTGGGACAACTGTAAAAAGGTTGAGGCCAGCCCTTCCTCTGACTATTGTGAGTGCCAGGTCTGGAGCTCTTCACACCACCGATTTACTGAATGACTGTCGACTAATGAATTCTGAGCCTTATTTTCCTTTTTGTGCTATAGTTTCTTGTCTTGTGTGCTCAGTGTTGTAAAACAGACCTGCCAGAGAACCTGAAGAGTGTAAAGTTTTGTTTATAAAGTGGTGCTGGTACCAGTGCTGTTGATCAGCCGTCGTCCTCCAAGTGCTCCCTGAGATTTCATAGGAGTTTGGAGACTTTGCAGGGCCACCACCAGAGAGCCTGGGAGTTGTGTTTGCATATTTTTTTTTTTTTAAGATTTATTTATTTATTTTTTTTAATTTGAGGTGGGGAAGGGGCAGAGATGCAAGTGGGGTGGGGAAGGGGCAGGGGCAAAGGGAGAGGGAGAGGGAGTCTTAAGCAGACTCTGCACTGAGCACAGAGCCGGACATGGGTCTCCATCTCAGGACCCTGAGATCATGACCTGAGCTGAAACCAAGAGTCGGATGCTTAACGGACTGCGCCACCCAGGTGCCTCATGTTTGCATATTTGAGGCTGAGTATCTTTTCCTCTAAGCCCCATGTTAGGTGCTTGTGACATGTTATATTTAGGGAACTTAGTGATGCTGACTGCGATGGAGCCCTGACCCTGCCTGAGTTCTGTGCTGCGTTTCATCTCATTGTGGCTCGGAAAAACGGTTACCCACTACCTGAGGGCCTGCCTCCGACTCTGCAGCCAGAGTACCTGCAAGCAGGTAAGGCCTCATCAAAGTCCTAAACCTTTGACATTTTCCATCCAGGCCTTATTATAAGCACTTTTTGTGCCTTAAGGTGGTATCCAGGCACTTTGCGGAGTCTTTTGTGTCTAACGTTCTTTAACCGATATTAGCCTCTCACATCTTACGATATAAGTAATAGGGATGATGTGGGTAAGTGTGAGTCATCTGTTATTCCCATTCTATTGTTCTCTGGATGGATTTGAACCAGTCACTTACCCTTTCATGAAAATTGTGGAGTAGGCAAGTACTGAACTTCCTAGCTGATATAAAATGAAGAGAAAGATCTTCCTGTAGAGCCAAGTGCTGACTTGGCATTTTTAGGTACATCCTAGTGTCCCCAAGTGGCCTGGGGCAAAGGAATGGCATGGAACTCTTATACCTAATGAAGTTAAAAAATTACATGCCAGGAAATGTACAAAGCGCTGAGATCGTAATGTACCCTTGAAAAATTTTTACATCTGTATACATCTATGTAACTGCAATCAGATAGAGATATAGAACATTTGGCACACCACAAGGTTGGACTAGAACTCTTTGTCTTTCTCCTTAATAAAGCTATTACCCCCAGACCCTTTCAATAAGAAAGAGTCATCGTGAGTCTAACATTTATATCAATTCTTTTGGAAGATTAAGTGTCTCTTGCCCTTTTCAAAGGCAATGGGCACTGATAACGATTTCTGTTACTCAGAGAAATATAGCTTCCATTGAAAGGGTCCAGAAACAGTTGGTGCTGTCAATAAGCTTTCTCAATTTTTAGGGAAGGCCTCTTAAAAACATGAGACCTCTAGTTATGGATGATTATTGGCAAGGAGGAGCAATGTCTAAAGAAACTGAATAGTCTTTAACAGAGTACACATTTCGTGTTTAGATTTGAAAAAGGCCCTAGTTTCTCATGTCTTGTCCCTTATAACAACACTAGATTTAAAGTGGCCAGTGACTTATCTAAGTCAGTCTTGGGGTCTCTGACTCTTAAATAAAAAGTCTGTCATTTTCTGTATTTGGTAGTGAGTGGGCCAAAGCTCAACCAAAGGGAAGAGACCAAGTGTGTGGCCAGTGCCAGTGGCAGGTAAACATGTTGGGGGGAAGAGTGACCCATTCTGGGATCTTCCCCAAATGCCTCCATAAAATGTATGAAGGGGAAAGTTCAGGCAGTAGAGGCTACTACTAATTTCAGAGCTTAGACTTTGCAAATAGCAGCTGCTTTCTGACTGCAGCAGGATGTAACTCCAGCCTGCTACCCTTCCTTCCAGGCTGGGGGCGACCCTCATGGGTCCCCAGGAACCAGTTTGCAATTGGGCAGCATGGCAAACAGCTCTATTTCTACTTTGGTGTCTATCTCACCATCTTTTTTTCTCTCTGTTCCTCCTGGATTGAGGCAAAGAAGAGCTAACATCCTTGGGGCTATCTTGGCAAGGGTGTAGCTTTCATAACCAAGTCAGTATCAGGTCATCCAGGAGCCCCTTCTCCTGGGAGCAGGGCCACACGGAGCTTTGTCTCTCTTTCATGGGGATGAACAGCTGACCAGAGGGCAAAGGTCTGCTCCCGGGCTATTTAGTTACATTTAATACTGTCACTGTTTCCTATTGCGAGCCCTGGGCAGAGTCCTGGGTAACCTTATTTCCCCAACCCACACTTAGCTTTCTGTTTTTGGGTCTTGATGAATGCTGTTGTACTGTTCTGATGCCCTATGGCCATGGAATCTCTGCCAGGTGTCATGACTCCTTGTTTGAGGAGTCACTTTGTAGGTATCCAAGTATTTCATGGATTGTTTCAAAAGCTACTGATAAAATTTAAAAAAAATCTGAAAGCCCTGTGCAAAAAGTGTGTTAACAGAAGACAAGTAGCTTCCTTTGATTCCTTCACTGCTGCAAATGGCTGCTTTTGCCTTGCTTATGCAGTAGCGGGGAGTCTGTAAAACAGAATGCCAGTCAAGAGGCATCTTCCTTTCATTTGGAATGAAGCCCCGTGTGTGTTCCTGATCTTTTGTGGAGGCTGTCAGCATGCATTTAGACAGAAACAACTGAAGAATTCATCACATACCCTTCAATTAAACAAAACTGCACGTCGTTTCCAGAGCTTGTGGGATTCATCTTAAATAATAATTATACAGTTCTAACAAAAACCATGAGAGACCTCATAAAACTCCCATCAAACTCAGTGATGGTATATTTTAGGCAAACCCTGCGGGTTTAACAGTTAACTTTTTAATATTTATCACTCATGTTTATTTTTGTATATAGCTCAAGAAAATGGCCAGAACTGTCTAGGTTTTCTCTGTACTTTTAGACTTTGCATATATGAGTGATTCTGTTCATTTTGGGGGTTCATTTTTATGGTATCCCACTTGGCTTTTTTAAAAGCTTACCTTTTGTTGCAATTTTTTTTCTGATCTACATTCAGTCTTAGAAAAATCTAATCCAGTTTTCAATAAGATTGGTGAAGAGTATAAATTTGGTTGATACCATCATGCATTTACAATTATACAAGCTTGTTTTCAATAAAATAATGAAACAAATTGTTGTATCTGATTTTTTCTCTAATAGTGGAAATTAACGGACACAGTTGGAAGGAAAAGTTGGATTACTTGGTAGCTTACCCATGGGCCTTTGATATTTTCCTGTCTAGGTGACTGCGTGGATTGTGGTATAGATTTTTACTGTAGAGTTTGTTAAAAATAATTGAGCACTGTGTTACTCTCGCTGGTCAAAATGCTGTATAGAAGAGCATTCTTACCGTCATGGAACTTGCTGGCAGTTAGAGGATCGATGTTCAATAAACTCATGTACTTGTAATTGGAGGCAGTGATAGGTGCTGTGGAGAAGCACAGCTGCAGCAAGAGGGTGTATGACCTTGGGGAAGACTTCCTTAAATACTTGAGCTAGGATGTGAAGGATGGGCTAAGGGCTATGTAGGTGAAGAAGGGGGCAAGAGTAGGCTCTGGGCAGAGGGGGCAGCGGGTATGCTGCAGAGGCCCTCAGAGGGGACTTGGAGCACAGGAGGCATGGAAAGTGCAGGTCACAGCAGCTGGAGTGCTAGGAGCTAGAGCTGGAGGGGCTGGGGATGAGGCTGAAGAGGAAGGTACGGAACAAACCATGGGCAATGACGTTGATGGGTTTTAAGCAGGGAAGTGCCACAGAGTTGCTGTCGGAAAGGATTATGCTGGTTGCTGATTGGAGAGCAGGTTTTGAGGAGCAAGGGTGCAAACTCAAAGACCAGGTTATGGCAGCAGTCCAGTCAGATCCACAGGGGGCTGGCACTAGGGAGGTGACAGTGGAGTTGGAGAGATGGGGACAGGCTAGAGAGAAATTTAGCAGTTAACAATTGCATTTGTAGGTTTGGAAAGTGTTAGGTTTCTCTGTAGCAAGACCCTCTCATGATAAAGCTTAAGTCATGTAATTCTAGTCAAATCAACTGATTGGTAAAGTAGAAGCAGAAATCTTAAGCCTGCTCGTGTGGCCGGATTGTGGAATGGTACTTGGAAAGGTGTTTTGCTGAGTTTTTACCAAGGAAATGAGACTAAGTGGTATAGTCAGAAAAAATCGCCAGCGCCCGAGATTTGCCCTACTTGATATTGTTGCAGGATCGCAGGGTTCTTGTCTCATAGAGTCGAAGAATGACCTCTCAGACACAAAGGAGTGAAGTGAAAGTTTATTAAGTAAGGTGAGAACAGAAAGGAAAGAAAAAGCTCTCTAGAATGAGAGGGGTCCTGAATGGGTTGCCACTGAGGGCTTTTAGGCTGGTCTTTTATTGAAAACTTGACCCAGGGAGCTTGTGGCCTTGAGATTCTTGGGCCATCTTGGTCTGAGCAGGGACTATTGATAACACCCTTAATGACTGACTTCTTTGAGGTTTGGTCAATTTCTGTGATTACACTGTAGCTGCCAAAGAAAAATATTGCCTCACATCCGGGGCCAGATGGTCTGGTCTACTCCCTTATCTCTTGTTCACTCTTTCAGAGCCTAGTCAAGGGCCCCCTATCTCTCCCTGCCTATACCTTAACCCTCTCCTTACTCAATATCAGTGAAATTCAGACCAAAGTAAGCAAACGAACAATTTAAGGTGCTTGTACTAAACTGCATGTGGTAGCTGTTAGTGGCCAGTACTTTACTGCAGAGGGAAGGTGGCATTTCAAACTCTGGTGGGGGTGGGAGGGTGAGAAAGGATTAAAAATAATGCCAGTCCATTTTTAACATTTGATTCAAAAAATTGTTTAAATGTGGCATTAAAATTTTGATTTCTTAATATCTGGTCTTGACAAATTTGTAGCTTCTGGTTATTGTCTACCATGATCTGCTTTTTCCTCCTTGAGATATTGACCAATTTCCTGGTTGTTGAGACATTTCTTTCTTAATTACTTTGTGACAAAGTGGTGAAACAGAATCTGCTTCTCAGAAATGGTGTGTTGAGTATTAGTTTACCAAGTAGCATAATCCACTCGGCTACCCAGCTAACATAGCAGCTTCTGTCACTGTTCTATGTTAGAAGAAACCCAAAATGTGATTCTTCTCTCCTTGTTGTAAATCAGCAAGAACTTGTGCTCTTGTTTTTGTTATTTCTGCTAACCAAAAGAAAAGAGTATTTTATAAAGTCTTCTTGGTCCCCTATCATTAAAAGATCATGTCTATTTCAAACAATAATAGCTAAAATGAAGTATTTCCTTAGTTAATGTTTATAGCATTAAAACTATCACCAGCTACTGCCATTTAAAAATTAATGCTGGTAGCATAGTTAAAATGTGAAGTATTGTGATAGTGAAGGTTACTACTATGTTACAACGTAAATGCTGACAGTTCAAGTCCCTGGTCTTGCACTTACCAGCTATATGACCTTGAGTAAGTTGCTTAACTTCCCTGCTCCTTAGTTTCATCACATGTAAAATGGGGATGATAGAAATAGTAGGTTGCGTATGTGAAGAACTTAAAACAATACCTCGGCATGATTACTGCCATAAGTAGTGTATTGGTGCTGGCAGATTTTGTTGTTATATTTCCTAAGCACAGAAGAGCTGATAGGAAACAATGCCTGCTGTGAATATAGTATATATTCTTATGTATTTTTGTTTCTTCTTAGCCTTTCCTAAGCCCAAGCGGGAGTGCACGCTGTTTGATTCTTATTCTGAGTCAATGCCTGCGAACCAACAACCCCGTGACTTGAATCGGATGGAGGTAAAAGATCTTCATATGTTAATAAATAAGGATGTGTGTGGAATTAAAATCCATTAGCCTGTGTTCTTTACAAACTCTAGAAAATCCACTTTCATAACATTTTCTCTTCATGCCAAGTCCTTATGTTGAGGCTCAGCCTTTCAAATCTAGACACCAGATATATCTATAATTACTTTTTTCCTTTTCTTCCTAGAACTAGATTTAGTGAAATAAGCAAAGTAGTCTCTTGACCTTCTAGGGGTGAAATGTAGGTGTAGACAAAGTAAGCCAGAAAAATGCTAGGCAAGTTGTTTATTTTAACCAAGCTTTAATTTTGAAGTAAATGTAGGAAAGTATTTTTAGTAACTGAGTATGAACAAGGTTTAATGGACCCAGAATAGTTTTAAGAGGAAGTTTGAGAACTGTGTAAGAGGATCCCAAAATACAATCAAAGCTGCCTTCTCCCTCAGGGTTTTTAGTGTTGGGACCAAATGAAGACTGATTTGGATTATCCCCAAGAGAAATCTGTAGAATTCCTACAGTGTTGGGCCATTGATGTAAGGTCCTAGCCACATGCTTAGGTATGCATCAATAAATAGGAGTCATTATGGTTATTGTTAATGTCAGCACACTCTTCATCATCATCATCACTGTTACGATTGCTGTGATGACACCTTATGATATCTGCTGTTCCCATCCTAAAAAAAAGTCTGGAAATGTGTAATAAATGGAGGTTTATTTATAGGCTGCTATTATAGTCCCCTGACCCTGGTTAAAACTGTTGCAAGATGATGGAAGTCAGATGCAGGATACAGGGCCATTTCTTTGATTTCTTGCAACTGTGTGTGATTATTTATTTTTTTCCACGGGGCTCTCATGCATATAGTCTGTGTTGCAATGACATCCTCTGTTCTGCTGTGATGGAATCAGCCTGCTTCTGCAGTGTTCCCTCTGATAACACCTCTCTTGGCCTCTCTCCTACTCTTTCTTTGAGTCAGAGCCTCTGTTACTTTCCTTAATAGATTTCTACTCATGGGAAATAGGTATAAAGTGACATCAGGAAGAGTGATAAATGTGCATTTGAAGCGTTTTAGGTTTTTAAATTTCTTTTTTTTAAGAATGTGTATGACAGAGAAACAGATAACAATAATTAGCCACTTTTCCCGACCCTCTGTATACTCTGGGGCTGCTGGCAATGTCTGGAGACTTAGGCAGTTGCCCTGTTTTTGTTTGTTTGTTTGCTGTGGGTCCCTTTGCTTGTGTAAAATTATGAGGTTGATTTATTGAAAAATGTCATAAATTCTTATTCTTTCTCGATAAATGTTATGTTTCAACTTGCCACGGTATCAGGTGGCCTTTGCCCTTCCAACAGAAACAAATAATGCTGTGTTTTAGAGAAATTAATTACTGGCCTGTGTTGCTTTCTCCCATGTAGTCATTTATCATCTGTCTAAAAGGAAAGGAGCCAATACAGTTGGCTGTGAAGTCTGTAAACGGAGATACTTTTAGACACATGCACACTCTGATGTCCTTGATGACATTATGGATATTCACCTTTATGGACGTGATGTGCAGCTAGTTTTATGTTAGATACTTTTGTATACTTTAAACTAGCTCTTTTGATGGGGGTTGGTGGTAGTTAAAATTCTTTGCTTTGCCCTGTCCAAACAAGAAAGCAAAACAACAACCACCACCACCACCACCACAACAACCACAACAATAACTCTTTCCCCACAAAGTTGTTATATTCTAGGGTGAGGTGCTTTTACATAGTCATGTAATAATATACAGAATTCAAGGACGAAGTAATGAGGTTAATTGAGGCTTTGGCCATTCTGGAAGTGTAGGTCAAATTTTAGTAGCTAATGATTAAATATTTCATTTTCTTCTATTTTATTCATTGTTCTTTCTACCAATCTTTTAATCTCTCATGAATGCATACATGGGATTTAAATAGATCTTGGTACTAGTCCTGTGAGGGATGGCTCCATATAGGTGTTTGTGCTGTGAATGAAGCTGTAGCTGATTCAGGTCATGAGAACTTTGCTCAGCAGTACAGATCAGATCTCTAGACAGCAGAGCTGTAACCATGTACTTGTTTCCTTCAAGAATTAAAGATTATAATTTCAGGTAAAGTCCTCTTTAGCAGTGCTTCTTAGATTACTAGATTTCTTTCTTTTGTAAACAGCTTTACTAAAATATAATTCACATACTCAACTAAAGTATACAATCCGGTGGTTTTTAGTGTATTAACAGAGTTGTGCAACCATCAGTATAGTCTTATTTTAGAACGTTTTTCATCACTCCAGAAAAGAAAGCCTGTACTCATTAGCACTCACTGACTGTCCTCCCTTCCCCCCAGCCTCTGGTGATCAGTAATCTATTTTCTGTCTCCGAATTTGCCTATTGTGGATATTTTGTATAGAATCATAGACTATATGGGGGTTTTTTTGGTGACTGCTTTCTTTTGTTTAATATAATGTTTCATTTTAAAAAAAATTTATTTATTTGAGAGAGAGAGCAAGTGAGCACAAGCAGGGTAAAGGTCAGAGGGAGAAGCAGACTCCCTGCTGAACAGGGAGCCTGATGTGGGGCTCGATCCTGGAACTCCAGGATCATGACCTGAGCCGAAGGCAGATGCTTAATGGACTGAGCCAGCTGGGTGCCCCTAGTATAATGTTTCAAAGTTTGTTCATGTTCTAGCATGTATCAGTGCTTCATTAGTTTTGCTGAGTAGTATTCCATTGTGTGGATCTGCCACATTTTGTTTGTCTGTTCTTCAGTTGATGGACATTTGGCTTGTTCCCACTTTGGAGTTGTGAGGGAAAAAATGCTGCTGTGAACATTCATGTAGTAATTTTTTTTGTGAGCACAATGTTTTCAATTCTCTTGGGTGTTTACCTGGGGTGGAGTTGTGTGTCATATTGTAACTTGTGCTTAACTTTTTGAGGTACTGCCAAACTGCTTTCCTAAGCACCTGCAGCATTTTACATTCCTCTACCAGTAATGTATGAGGGGTCCAATTGTTCCACATCCTTATTAACACTTGTTTTTGGGGCACCCGGGTGGCTCAGTCAGTTAAGCAGCCGACTCCTGGTTTTGGCTCAGGTCATGATCTCAGGGTCCTGGGATCGAGCCCTGCGTGGGGCTCCATGCTTAGCGCAAGTCTGCTTGTCTCTCTCCTCTCTCTCTCTCTCTCTCTCTCTCAAATAAATAAATAAAATCCTTTAAAAAAATACTTGTTATTGTTGTGGTTTTTATTTTAGCCGTCCTAGTGGGAGTGAAGTGGTTGGTATCTCATTGTGGTTTTGATTTAAGTTTCCTAATGACTACTGATGTTGAGCATCTTTTCTTGTGCTTATTTGCTATTTGTATATCTTCTTTGGTGAGATGTCTATTCAAATCTTTTGTCCTTTTATAAATTGGGTTATTATTGAGTTGTAAATATTCTTTATATATTCTGAATATAAGTCCCTTATTCAATATATAATTTGCAAGTATTTTCTTTCTTTGGTTTTTCTTTTTCCTTTTTTTTTTAAGATTTTATTTATTTGACACAGAGAGAGAGAGAGAGAGAAAGAGCAGGGGAGCAGCAGAGGGAGAGGGAGAAGCAGACTCCCTGCTGAGCAGGGAGCCCGTTGTGGGGCTTGATCCCAGGACCCCGGGATCATGACCCAAGCCGAAGGCAGGTGCCCAACCGACTGAGCCCCTCAGGCACCCCTCTTTTTCCTTTCTTCTTCTTCTTTTTTTAAATTCAATTCCTTATTAGTATTTTTTTAAAGATTTTACTTATTTATTTATCAGAGAGAGAGAGCACAAGCAGGGGGAGTGGCAGGCAGAGGGAGAAGCATGCTCCCCGCTGAGCAAGGAGCCCGATGTGGGACTTGATCCCAGGACCCTGGGACCATGACCGAGCTGAAGGCAGACACCCAACTGACTGAGCCACCCAGGCATCCCCTCTTTTTCCTTTCTTGATAGTGACCTCTGTAACACAAATGTCTTTTATTTTAACAAGGTCTATGTCTCTTTTCTTCTTTTGTTGCTTGTGCTTTTGGTGTCATATCTAAGAAACCATTGCCTAACAGAAGATCATGAAGATTTACTCCTATGTGGTCTTCTAAGAGTTGTATAGTTTTAGATCTTATATTTAGGTCTGTGATCCAGTTTGAGTAAATTATCATGTATGCCATGAGGAAGAGGTCCACCCTCATCCTTTTTTTTTTCTTAATTTTTTGACAGAGGGAGAGACAGTGAGAGAGGGAACACAAGCAGGGGAAGTGGGAGAGGGAGAAGCAGGCTTCCTGTGGAGCAGGGAGCCTGATGCGGGGCTCGATCCCAGGACCCTGGGATCATGACCTGAGCCAAAGGCAGACGCTTAACGACTGAGCCACCCAGGCGCCCCCATCCTTTTTTTTTTTATGTCAAAGATATATTTATTTATTTTAGAGAGAGAGAAAGAGAGCGGGGGGGGGGGGGCAGGGAGGAAGAGGGAGAGAGAGTGTCTTAAGCAGACTCTGTGCTGAGTGTGGAGCCTGATGGAGGGCTTGATCTCATGACCCTGAGATCATGATATGAGCCAAAACCAAGAGTCGGATGCTTAACAGATTGTGCCACCCAGGCTCCCCCACCTTCATTCCTTTGTATATGGATATCCGGTTATTTCAGAATCATTTATTGAAAGACAATTTTCACCCATTGAATTGTCTTGCACCTTTGTTGAAAATAAGTTGACTATAAATGTAAGGGCTTATTTATGGATTCTCAATTCTGTTCCATTGATCTGGATGTCTGTCATAATGCTAGTACCACCCTGTCTTGATGACTATAACTTTGTGGTGAGGTTTGAAATTGGAAAGTCTGAGTCCTTCAGCTTTGTTTTTTTGTTGTTCTTTTTAAAAAATATTTTCACTATTCTGGGTCCTTTGCATTTGTTTATGAAATTTAGGACAAGCTGTTCAAATTCTGCAAAAAAGTGAAGAAGGATTGCACTGAATCTGTAGATGAATTTGGGGGAGTATTGCCACCTTAACAATATTGAGTCTACTGACCCATGAGCATGGGATGCCTTTCTATTTATTTAGGTTTTAAAAATTTCTTTCAAAGGTGCTTTTCCGGGGATGACTTTTTATTTATATTTTCTACTCCTAAATCATTTTCTTTTACTAGGGATCTAGTTATAGTCCAGGTGGGAGAAGCAAATGAAAGAAAGGCACTGTTAAGATATATTCTCTGTTCTGTTGGAGATAGTAGACTTTGAATAGGAAATTGTATCTGGAGGCTTCATGGTAATGCCAAGAATCACCTGCCTGAGGATTGTTAAATCCTAGATCAGGTTACCACCAAGCAGTACTGAATTCCAATCTTTGAAACAGTTGAAAAACAGAAGTATTGCTTATCTCACTGGGGTTGTTCAGATTCTGAGAGGCAAACCAGTTAACCTTCTGGAGCACTAGATGGCTCCAGGATTTACCTTATTTCCTTTAAGGTTTATTTGATTTTCTGAATATGTTTAAAATTAAAAGAATATCAAAAGGCATATAGTGACAAGTCCTCCTCCCATCCTTCCCCCATCTACCCAGTCACCCTTCAATTTTTATGTATCTTTCCAGAATTTATATATATAGTAAATATTAATATACTTTTATCAGAGGTCTTAGAATGCGTATTGAGACTTTATAAGAAGTAAATTTATAGTAAGTAGATTTTAAATAGGATTTTATTATTATTATTATTATTATTATTTTTAAGGATTTATTTGACAGAGAGAGACAGCCAGAGAGGGAACACAAGCAGGGGGAGTGGGAGAGGGAGAAGCAGGCTTCCCGCGGAGCAGGGAGCCCGATGCGGGGCTCGATCCCAGGACCCTGGGATCATGACCCGAGCCGAAGGCAGACGCTTAACGACTGAGCCACCCAGGCCCCCCTTAAATAGAATTTTAACTGATCAATATGTGATCAATTTGGGTATTCTTTCTTATTAGTATTAGTGAAGACTTCCCCTAACTGAGTTAGGAGAAAATTTTGTTCTGCTCATTTTTCTTATTCCTTGACAAGGGGCTGTTTGAATCAGATTTGAACACTCTCTGCATAACAGATTTTGGCAAATATCTACATTATGGGGCCACTTGTCAGAACCTTTCTCTGCTTGTGAAAAAGTACATAAAGTGCAGGTTTGTTTTTGGCAGAATGGGCAAATGTTCACAGTTCTCTGGCTGAATCCCACACCAGATTCAGATTTAATGTGCAGTCTTATACATATGCTTAAATCTGAATCGTCATTTTTTTTCTCTGCACATGTAAATTTTCTTTTTTTAAAAAAATTTAAAAATTTTTTAAAGTAATCTTTACACCTAATGTGGGACTCAAACTCAGGACCCTGAGATCAAGAGTCACGCACTCTACTGACTGAGCCAGCCAGGTGCCCCATATGTAAATTTTCAACACAAGTTAACTTATACCTCACTAGGAATCTAAAAAAATAAAGTAGTATTAAATGTCAGAGTTTACTGAAGACAGGAATATTGGCAAACTGTGTTGTTTTTAAAGCATTTTCATCATATGTACATGTAACTTAATTTACACTTCAACCTGTATAAATTTATTTACTTTTCTTTTCCAAGAAGCTATCTATTAAAGACATGGCTGACTTTCCTGTCCCAGCCCAAGATGTGACTAGTGATGACAAACAAGGTATGAAAAGAATGAGTTTTATTCCTTTAGGGACATTCTACCCTTGTTTCTTCATCTACTTCTCTTGGAATGGCTGGCTTCTGGAGCATATGAGGACGGTGTTCAGTATATGAACACATTTGGATGGATTAAGTAGTTCAAATAGTTGTCAGAAAACTGTAGTTTCTGAAGTGGTAACAGGAGCTTCCAAAGCCCCCTAACTCATTGGCCCCTTACTCACTGCTGACCCTCAGACTACTCTGACACTTTACATTGGGATTTGGTTGCACTAATTAGGAAATGACTGGAAGCTGGAAGAATTGAGAGCTTAACATCTTGGGTTGGCAGATGTGATCCCAGAACATCAGTATAAATGCATATTTGTGCACAGGTCTAATCCTTGAGGAAGTTATCTTCTGGAGAGAGTTTCTGTCCCTGGGATTTATCTTGTGACTTTGTGGATGCGAAGCTGTGTCGTGGAGCCAGCAACCATTTGTCTGTCTTACTGGGCAAGTGAGAAGCAGTACAGCACAGTTTTCCATGTTAGAGCTACCATGAAGCACAGAGATGAGTTGGCCTAGGAATATTTAGAAGAACAGTTGGATGTATACCCCTCTGCCCCCTCCACCAACACCACTCCATATAATTCTTTATAATCTACCAGGTCTTTCCTCATTCATTGTCTTACTTGGTTCTCACAAAACTGAATGGAGGCTAGTATGTTTTATCACCTAAAACGCAGAGATGAGTAAACCGAAGTGCAGGCAGGGTGAATCACTTGTTTAATAATAAAAAGAATGGGGATAAGAACAAAGATTTTCTAAGTCTCAAGCCAGTATTCTTTTTATTATTTGATACTGATTTACTACCCATGAATGAGAGGCTTATCTGAAGGGACTAAAAATCAGTGAAGGTATTTCAGGTTTTATTGTCAAGATCTGCCATTGTTGCTGCTTTGTATGGGAATTAAACATGAAAAATAAGTTTTCCATTAGGAAACAATAATTGCTTGCTCTCTTTAAATATTTGCTCAGGAGAGGCAGGCAGAACTAGACATTCTTTGCATCAGTGTCTTTACTAGTGGGTCTAAGCCTTGATTGCACATTGGAATAACCGGGTGAGGTCTAAAAATACTGAAGGCTGCATCTCACTCCCAGAGAGATTCTGATGTCCTTGGTCTGGGTGTCAGGAATGAAAGGGAGAAATTTCTCATATTTTCTGGTAATACTCCTCATAGCCACTAGAGGTGCTCTGTTGAAAGTTGGAAGTACTGCTTTGTTCCTTGTGGGATGAGAACCTATTTCCATACTTTAGGGGGTCTTTATTCTTTTACTAAGTGCTGTACCAACCTATAGAGGTTTATAACACCATTTTCATAAGTGATGACTAGGGATTCTTTGTTTTAATGTCATGTGCCTCAGACATAAAATTTTACCGTTTTTTTTTCCTCCTTTCTTTCTCTTGTTAAGAACAAAACAAAACACGTCTAGAACAAAACAAAATACGTCTAGCTTTGAAAAGTACTGTGGATGAAGCCTTACCAAAGGATATGTCTGAGGATCCAGGTAGGAGAAAACCATTTTAATATATTTTTATGTCATTATTTCTAATTTAAAGAACCCAGTAGTTTCAGTGAGTAGAAAATTGGTGGTAGTATAAGTTTCTCTCTAAATATTTGCCTTGTGTTTTATTCTTTTTTTTTTTTTTTGACCATGTAGAAGGTACTTTATTGAGGTGATTAGGAGTGCCCCCAGCCCAGGCTCATCCCCCTCAGTACAGTCCCATGGGTGGAAAGGACCAGGCCTGTGGGTTGCTCTGGGCCACCACCTAGGAGAGGCTGGGCAGTGGGACAGGGGGGCTGGGGCTCCAGTCCAGGGCAGAGGTTCCAGGCAACAAGGGTGATGGTGGCTGAGGCATGGGCTGTTGGGGCCCGACCCCCCAGGGCTGCAGAGGGGGCGGTGTGGCTACCAGCCAAGATGCTTTTCAGCAGGTCAAAGGCTGTTGGGGAGCCCCAGGCTGCCCCGGATGGCGAAGGCAACAAGGGCAAGGGGGGTGGCCAGGGACCTTTTGGCGGTGCCAGGTTCACCCTGTGCACCATGGGAGTGCTGCAGGTGTGAGGCATGGCAAAGGTGAGCTTCTTTGTCCTCTGTTGCCTCCTCTGCCTCCCCTCCCCTGGGGCCGGCTCAGGGCTGTTGATCCAGGAGGGTGTCATCCTTTGGCTTTCAGGGCCCTCAGGCTTGGTCCCTGGTAAGAGTGGCTGGCAGCCACGGAGCACCACGGTGAGGTCGGGCACACAGCCATGGCAGGCCTGTAAGGTGCCCACAGTGGCATCCCTGGCTTCTTGCACTAGGTTCCTCCTGGGGAAGGCCTGTGGCAGAATCAGCTGGCACTGCAGCTCCTCCAGCAGCTGCCCCAAGCCAGGGAGCTCTGGGGGACTGGGTGGGCCTGGGCCAGAGCCTCTGGGCACCTGGTTTTCCTTGCCCCTTGACTGCGGGGCCTGTTCTTGGGCCCACCTTGGGCTTGGGGAGGGTTTGGTGGGGAGTGAAGGGGTGCCTGGCTCCAGAGACTCACAGCCTAGCAGCTGTGCCACATCAAGAGATTTCACCTCATGGTTAAAGAGACCCCAGTGCTCCTGGCTCAGCCGGCCCTGGGTTATGACCACAAGCTTGGGAACAGTAGGGGCCACAGAGGGATCCTGACTGGTCACAGGAGGATCCTGACGGGTCAGTGGCCGGCGGCTGCCCATCAGGGCCTCATTGCACTCCCGCCTGGTCTTCTGACAGAGGACACAACCAGGTTTCTCAGGCTGCTGGAAAGGCTGGGGGGCTGGCCCTCGGGGGTCTATAGTGTCCTTCTCCTGGACCAACGAACCCCGCCCCACACCCACCCCACGTGGCTGTGGGGTACAGTGGCTTCTTTTCCGTAGTAACCCTAGCTCACGACGGACTGGGGTGTCTTCCGGGCCTCACGCTGGGCGCCTTTTGTTTTATTCTAAGGAAATCTTTTGGTTGCTTTTTACTGCTTCCCTCTTTTCAGGTATGAGAAGAGGGTGTTTTTTATTTTTGAGTTCTGAATTTAGGTTTCACTGATAGGATCACGCAGTTGAAGTTAGAGTCTCATTATTACTTTTACTGTGAAATTGGGAAGGCTTGGAGTTGAGATTTCAGTAAGCCATTGTGGTTTCTGTGTAGAGTAAGGAGCTGATGGGTAGATCAACTGGAGGCCCATGGGTAGATCAACTGGAGGCCCACAGTTGAACTTTTCCATTTCCAGAGCAAAAATCTCAAATGTTTTCATTAAACTTCACCACCAGGAAGGCAAGTAAATGTGCTTATACATGGAGTGGATTCCAAGGAGAAAAAGAAAAGTTGTGTTTGTCCATGTTCTTGGAGAGTTGGAACTGTGTCTGTGAACTGTGGAGAGGGCCAGGCCTGTGTCCTCAGCTCTCTTGATGGGAGCCATCACTGAACCAAGCTGAACCTAGCTGAAAACAAACTGGCTAGGGAGGGCATTACTCTTTGGATCTCCAGTTGTGAGGATGTGAAAGAGGTTGCTGCATTCCCTCATTGTTATCTTTCATAATATTTAATAAGTGAATCATGTTTGTTTTGGTTAGCTAGCTATCATCCCAGGCTTATTTGTTTAAAGTTGGAACAAAGGAATCAGTATAACATTGAGTCTTATGCTATAGTACAGTATTTCCCAAACACTAAGTTCATTCAAGGTTTAAAAGAGAGAGAGGGGCGGGGGAAGATAGAAGGAGGAGGGGGGGAGAGAGAGAGAGAGAGAGAGAGCGAGAGAGCGCACGCGCATGAATATGAATGAGAATATATGATTGATTTCGGTGATGAGGTTGAAGATTCTATGTGTTTAGGCAGCACCCCAGGTGATTCTGATGTGTGGCCTATTTGGGGAACCCCTGCCTTTAGGAGATGATGTTAAGAACTAGAAAATTGAGACTGTAGATTAACCATGCCTCCAAAAGTGGTGGGAATTCTCAAGCCTAGTTTGGGTTCCTTCATCATAGGGAGAAATGCTCAGTTTATGTAAAGACAAATGGATTGCTGGCTTGTTAGAGAATTAGACT
Organism: Zalophus californianus; assembly: GCF_009762305.2. Lineage (NCBI taxonomy): Eukaryota > Metazoa > Chordata > Mammalia > Carnivora > Otariidae > Zalophus > Zalophus californianus. Next base: position 115,998,502 of record NC_045612.1, on the reverse strand, counting down.
TTAGGCTTGCCCTCTTATTCCATGGCAGAACAAATACCTGAGGTCAGTTCTTTCCACCTCTAATTTCTGGAGCTAAAGTGGATGCACCTCCGTTTTTGTAAACTTCATGTTAACGGTGTTAATAAAAGCTAGTTGAACTTAGAGAGTTAAATTGGTGCTTTTCCAGCAGCCTTTTAGGCTAATAACTTGCTGTTTTTTCCATGAGCATCATGTGTTCTCTGGAGCATGAGCTTCATTTTTAAGATTCCTTCACTGACGGGGATGGGGTCACCAGACAAATGCTACGAGGGTGTGCTACGGTGTGCAAAGCACATCTGCATTTGTTTCATTCTGCCTGGGAACATGCTCTGTGGCTTCTGATTTATTTTTCCTACTGCTGCCCCTTTCTGGAGTGGATATGAGGGAATCTGTCATCTGAAAACCTATTTAATACCCCCTTTCTTGGGGCATGTTTGGATTTCTTGTGCGAGACACTGTAGAGTTTCAACGTGGTGGTTTCTAACTCCGAATGTCTGTCCATGCCACAAGGACATTTCACCTCAGTTGAGTGCTGCCTTTTAGAGAATTAAACTTCAGGCTTGCCTTTTTATCCTATTTCAGTTTGCTGCAAAGGTGACATGCCCGGGATGTTCTAGGAAGTTGTCATTCTTCTTCCCTCTTCCCAGCTAAACAAGCTGTGATCTCCCCACTGGCTTCTGCCTGGATTCCAATACAACAAGCCCTGGCCATTTTTGCAGATACTCACATGCCCCAAATGCTGAGTCTGACTTTCAGGGGCTTGGAGGCTGATGGAAACTTAACTGGAATAGTGTTATCTAGCTTTTTGTGATCCGAAACCTGTGGGGACTTATCAAGATCTGCCCGGGATATATCTTTGCAGATGGCAGGAGAAATATCTCCCTGCCCTGCTCTTCCACAATGGGTGGTAATAGTGATGATAATAATGGTAATAGTAATGGTGATGAAGATGATGTGGGGGTGGGACTGTTGTCAGGGAATGGGGGTAATTCCTTGTCACATATTTTTTAATATGCCTTTACCCTTTTAATTGCTGAAAGTGTACATATTAGTGGAGTCTAATAGATTCCTTAGCTAACATCATATTCCAGCCGAATTCAACAGGGCACACTGCACAATGGTGATCTTTTTCTTGATGTCTGTAAGTCATGCTGAGGGGATTAGGCCTTTTGACCCTCACACTAGTCTTCAGACACCGTTGGTGATTCTAGCAGCTGCCCCGTTGCCAGCTATCACCCCAGGGTCTTTACAGGGTAGAACAGTTTTCTGCTTCCATTACCTGCTCCCACCTGTACCTCCTTTGCTGTCCTAATGGGAACTAAATTTAGAATCCAGGTTTCTAAGCTTGAAAGATTAGGAACACTCTCCAACAGTAATATTTTGCAATTCTAAAATACAGTTAGTTTTCAAAGTACTTTCATCTTCTCTCTCCCCGTGAGAAAGGGGTCACATTTTTATTATCTTCATTCTGTAGATGAAGAAACTGAGGCTCAGAAACATAATAGTTACGGTTGTGGCCAGGAGGGACATGTAGGCCTCAGGACTCCTGTCTGGGTCTCCACCGCTTATCCATACCCCCACACCCCATCTGTCTGTATGTCTTATCTCTCACCTCCAGGGTTTACCACTCCTTCCACACCCATTCTCACCCCAGCAAAAAGAGATAATGGCAGTTGACAAAGGAATTAACGGTCACCCCCGTGGTCTGGTTTGGGGAACCAGACTTTTATTTTAATGTGGCCGAGACTTTCCTGACCCACATATTTCTGGAAAGCAGTGTGGCCTGAGGGAGAAGAGGGGTTCAGAGTCAGCTGTGGGCAGCCTGCCCAGAGGGTGGCCCCCAGCTTTGTGGTGAGTCTGGTCACACTGTTCACTCACCTGCAGGATGGGCTCCGCTTAGGCCCCTTTCCTTCGCTGCCTGGAGTTTGTGGGGTCAGGGGTGGCGGGGTAGCCACATATCCCTGCAGATGTAGGTGCATGAGAATGGGCAGGACAGGGCTCAAACTCCTCAGGCCTCCCATGCTTTTCAGGGCTCTGGCAGCATTTTGATGGATTGAAGTTGAAAGATGCCTGTGTTCTCAATACACCAAACCAGAATGCTTATTTTGGGATAAATGCATCTTTTCGGCAGCTGACCATATCTAAGGGAATATATTGCTAGTTTGCTTTGTGCTTGTTAGCATTTTTAGCTCCCCTTTCCTCTCCTGCTTATCTAACCCATGGATTTTAATGACCCTCATCAATCCAGGCTGCTTCATCCCAAGGAGGGTTTTTATCTTTAGGAGCAATGTAAAAAAGGGTGGGATAATTCACTGAGACATAAGAAAATGTTTGGAAGAATTTGTGCAAGCAGTATACAAACTATATTCTCCTTGTTCCTAGTTAGTAGCACTTTTTCTATGGATTTTTATGACATTTTATGATGAAAAATTTGCAGTGTTTGCAAAACCTTAGCATAACTAATGGTTTCTAAAGTTGTCTTCTGTAGGGTATTGAAAACATAAAAAAGGATTAATCTTTTTGTAAATGTTTCTAATTACTCCCAGGAACCTGTGATGGGAAAGTAGGCTTCATGGGTGTCGATACTGAGCAAGTTAGTTCATGATTTACATTTGATAAGGAAAAGTCTTATGGTTGATAAAATATTTTAATGATTTCACTCCGTAATATCCTCTGTATGATTTGGTCACAGAGACATAGGACACAAGAATATTTTCTTATAGGAAAATCTGTGTAGCTTATTTCAACTTGTGGGAGCTTTGATTTCTTGTGGTCATGCTGCTCTGGTAGTGTATTTTAAGAAAATCTTGAAATATGTAACCTGATAGATTTCTTCCTAGCCTTCAGGGGAAGCTGGTTCAAAATCAATTACTAGGCTATCATGATAGACCAAGAAAACCACAGGTCTGAACCCACTATTATACAAGTAGATAACCCCTTGAGAGGGTTTTCTTTTTAGACTGGAATTTCTTTATTCGTCAACGTAGATTTGAAAATAGCTCCTTAGTACTCTAACAAAAGGAAAAAAAATACTGGTTTCTCCTTCCTTTAAATTGTGCCTTTAGCTTTAGAAATAAAATTACAAGATAATGAAAATGTGGAGGCGGTCAAGTTCTCCACAGGGACACCTGTACCTCACATTTACCTGTTGATAATGTTTGTTCTGTACTAGCCCAGGTATTGCTTATAAACCTGTTCAACTGCAAAAATGAAAGCCAAGTAAACAACAACTAATCTTTGTTTCAGCCACTTCTAAGGATTCCAACAGTCTCAAAGCAAGACCAAGATCCAGGTAGTGTTTGTTTAATTTCTGCTTTAATGCCCCTTCTGTCCTGTCCCTGACTAGAAATAAAATCCCACAACCTGAAGCCCAACCCACAATTTCCTTTTCCTTCAGATTTGAAGCTTAGAATAGGGGTGAATTCACTTGTCATGAAGGGCCTGCTTGGAGCATGCAGTGCGGCTGGGAGACTCTCAGTTTTTGTGTTTATTAGCGCTGGAAGACGGTGGCTGCTTCTGGCTGGTCGCCTGACAAGAAGTGGTTTGTGTGGATATGGCCCAGTTGTTGCAAGATGATAAGGAGTAGAGGGCAGTAGTTTTGGAGAGAAGGAAATGTGGTTCAAAGGTAACACTGAAATTTACTATCATGACAAGATGGACACCAAAAAGTAAGATGCCTGAGGGATGAAATCTAGAGTAGGAAAAGAAAGCACTCACAGTGATTTTAATGAGGCTTGAGGCTTTAGGTAAGCAGTGCTTATGGTCTGTTTTATCCTGTCTTAGAGCTGCTTTTTGGCTTCACGGTTTGTTTGTTGTTGTTTTTTTTTTAATAGATTTTGTTACTTGACGGAGAGACAGCGAGAGAGGGAACACAAGCAGGGGGAGTGGGAGAGGGAGAAGCAGGCTTCCCACCGAGCAGGGAGCCCGATGTGGGGCTCTATCCCAGGACCCCAAGAGCACGACCTGAGCCAAAGGCAGATGCTTAATGACTGAGCCACCCAGGCGCCCCAAACTTCACGGTTTTTAGATCAGTAGAAGCTAGTAGAAGAGGGAGAGCGAGTAAGGCAGAGCTGCAGTTGACATCAGACATCAGAGTGGAGGATTGAGGAGAAATACGGAAACATTAATAGAACATCAGAGAGGGGAAATGGTGTTGGGACCACTCTTCAGTGGTAGACAGCAGTGGAAGACAGGACAGTACAGATGTGTTTGCTTTGGCTCTCAGTGACTTTTTTCTTCCTTTGGCTACTGAGACACATTCCTGAAAAAGTGAATTTAAATCTGATCATATTTTATATGCTTGAAATATTGATAATTGAGGAAACCTCGTCTTTTTGTAAGTCTGAGAGTTACCCCTTAGTTTATCTTTTATGTCTGGAGTTTCTAAATTGGGGTTTTGTTTCCTTGTTTATAGAAGATACAGATATCTATATTCACATTTTTTGAAACAATAGATACAGTAATCTTTTTGGCAGGAAAAAAGGTATAGTCACTATTTCTGTCTGTGGCTACCACATTTACTCATCTCTTTTTTTTTTTTTTAAGGATGAATGGATCTTTTACTGTACTGGCTTAAAAGTACTGGCTTTAGGATGTAGGAATAGTAACATTTATCTGCCCTCATATTATGAAAAACCTTTGAATTCCAGAAATCTGTTTATGTGTGCTGTGTTAACTGTAAATTAAACCTCACAGTTTTCTTCTGTTGACTTCCTCTCTTTCTCCAAGTGAATGAAAGTACAAAATTTCATGGTTACCTGTTCTATTATTAATATCTCTGGCCAACTTTTTTTTTTTTTTAAGATTTTATTTGTTTATTTGACAGAGAGAGAGCGAGAGAGGGAACACAAGCAGGGGGAGTAGGAGAGGGAGAAGCAGGCTTCCCACTGAGGAGGGAGCCCGCTGCAGGGCTCGATCCCAGGACCCTGGGATCATGACCTCAGCCGAAGGCAGATGCTTAACGACTGAGCCACCCAGGCACCCCCCAACTTTTATATATTATTCTTTTAGGGATTGGTCTCCTGGTCTAATTTGGATGTTTTTATTTTCACTACTCCCCAGCTGGGTCTTTACTGAGACTGAGAGAATCAGATTATCCTTTATCTTCCTTTTTAGAATAATAAAACTTTGTAGAAATGTGAGGGAGAGGGAAAATCACTGATCTAACACCACTTATATTCATTATTTTGTTGATTCCCTGCACATTTGTATTTAAATTGGTTGTAGTCACAGTTTTACAATATCACTTGTTTAATATTCAGTTAGCTTTCCATATGAAAATACCAGTACGCAGGTTATATATGGGAATAGAATGGAACGAGATATGTGGTATGGGATGGTATGCCTAACTGTATGTGTGTTGATACACACACACACACACACACACACACACACACACACACACACACCCCATATTTTCTTTCTTGACTGAAAACTGTCACTAAAGCTCTTTCTGGCATAAAAAGTTCTTTTAATTTCTAGCTAGAGTCTCTGGTTTCCTTTTTAAATCAAGAGTTCCCATTTGAAAACTTTGTTGTCCTTTCCTATCAATTTCCTTTCATTTTGATTGAAAGTATCAGACCATTATTCCTGCCAGTTCCTGCATGCCTTTGCCTTGCCTGTCTTGCCAGTTGTTTTACAGGGACCACCCCGGAGCACGTTCCATGCCATTATGGCAGCTTTATGAAAGATTGCAACCTTGCATGACAAACAAAACTCTTCAGCTACCACAAAGAAACCTTGAGGGAATGATTCGGGAAAGTAAAAACTTGCTATGTCACAACCAGCTTTACCAAGAACTGAAGTTGCTGAATAGTAATCGATAGATTCTGATTTCATAAATGGCACTCTAATAGCTAAATACTAATAATAGTTTTCTGATGTTAATTTGTCCCTAGAACACATCTCCGACTCAAAGGTCATTTTGTTCTTTGACATGAGCGTAGCTGAGAGGCTGAGTAGAACGGATGTACAGATCCACTTCTTAGAAAATCATATTGGGAACTCATTCACAAACCTGTTTCTAAGCGATAATGTACTGAGTTGAATTAATTTAGAAAATAATTAAGTCTCTAATAAGTAGTTTAGCCACTACTGCCAAAAGATTTCTTTCCTGACTCATAGGCAGTATCAGAATATTTTAAAAATGGAATTTAGAAACAGATTGGCGTTTGAATTGAACCAATGTAACTTTCTAGCTATGTTACTTTTGGCAGGTTATTTATTTTCTGTTTCTTTGAATGTAATTATTAGAGTTACAATCTCAGAAGTTGTCTAGTTAGCCACTGCCTTGTTACAGATTGAGGGAGAAGGTTAAGAGGAAGCTTCTGCTTTGAAAATTTCCCCAAACTGGTATTTCTCATGGTAAGACAGCCTAGACCCCTCCATCTGATAGATGTGTGTTTCCCTTTCCTGAATTTCATTTGTGGCGTATTCCCTTGAGTCTCTGATTCTTACTCTCAGGTTGTCTGCCCCACTTCCATATGTGCCTGTCATCGTGTTCACATGTAAACAGGAGAAAAGTGCTGCAGTCTGTTAAGACTATGAAGCCCTTCTGTTACAATATGGAAGTGCCTGAGCAGAAGGCTTATGTGTTATTCTTATTAACAATACCCATAGAAATGGATTTGAATTTACTTTCTATCTTTTCCTTTGTGTAAGTTTAGGTCTAAGATATAATATGAACAGAGAGGTTAAAAAAGGTTCTGATTCATGGTTTGGGTTTGGACAGTTATTGCAGGTAGTGGCACCCAAGGGACAGTTGAATTTGTGGTTGCTTTGAGATGGGCCCTGGTCAGTCCTTTGTAGTGACTTTGACTTTTGTGGGTATTTCCATTTCAGCCCTACTTCAGAGACTAAAGCTTTGCTGTCTCCCTTCTGACCTTTCCTTATTTTGCTGCAGATCTTACTCTAGCACCTCCATAGAAGAGGCCATGAAAAGGGGCGAGGACCCTCCTACCCCGCCACCGCGGCCACAGAAAACCCATTCCAGAGCCTCCTCCTTGGATCTGAATAAAGTCTTCCAGCCCAGTGTGCCAGGTGAAGTGCTCCTCTGCACCCCAGTCTTTCCCTTTCCTGTTGGAGTCACTGGATGTGTGTCTGCCACAGAGGCCTTTGTGAGTCCACAGAACAAGCAGATCTGGCTGTTTCCCGTCCCAGGAAGGCCTTCGAGTTGCTATGGTATTCTTGGGAGGGAAAGCAGTTCTAAACCGATAGATATCCCATGTGTCTGGAGCCTTGCCCACACTCGTATGGACCAAGAATTATGAAATTCTGTACCAAGAGGATTAAAATACTTTAACCCCAGAAAGCCCACTGAGTGCATGACTGGGGTCTTGTTCTCTGTATCGTGGTAATTTGTATATAAGTAATTTGTATATAATTTGTATATTGTCTGTCATTTCCTGAGACGCTTATGCAGTTCTTTTGTGAAAGACCTTGGCGATCGACACCTGGCCAGATTCTTCCCCTGCATCTTATCCTTGTGGGGAAGATGCTGTGTCTTGGCGGGTTTAATGCTAAGGGGGCTTGCTTTCTAAATCTGACTGATGGTTAGGTGGTTGGTGGAGGGAACTAGGGCAAGGGCTCCTCCAGGTGGCCTGCTGAGGGCTTCTGGGACTGGGACTTCCTTGAGCCAGCTGCTGCACAGCTGGGCTGGAGGTGGGGGAGGTTGGAGGGCCCTGTCTCCCTGTGAAGTGGGAGATGTCCTCCTAGGGACCCTACAGAACAGCAGATGAGAACCATGCATGCCTTTGCTTAGCAAAGGTGCTAGGATGCAGCACCTTCCCAAGTGTTATTTTGGGAGCAGCAAGGGCCTTTCCACTGACTAATGTAGGCAAGCTATAAATACAGTGATTTCCTGGAACTTTTTCTCTATCTGTGTGCATTTTAAATCAAGCCAGCCTCAGATGCTAGTGATTTGCAGATTATTATCTTTTCTACAAAAGCAAGAAAAGACTCTCCTTGGCTCACACATTAGCATGACCTCTGTGTCCCAGCAGAGCTCAGCATGTTTTAGTTGTTCTAATAAAGTAGTCTCCTCACAGTAAAGTTACAGATTGTTTTTTAATATACTAGAGTCTGGAACTCTCTATGAAATTTGATTCTCTGCCATGAGTTCATCAGATAAAAATTTGCCTTGCATTTCCCCCCATACTTTGATCCAAATTCTGGCATAATTTCATAGTAACTGGTATTTGAGGTGGGAGTAGACATGGATGATGATGCTATAAAAATTTCACGTGGCTGGCGGATTATGACCCAGAAGATTTTTCTATGCATGCAAAAAGATTAAAACAATCTGGGCAGCTATCTTAATACGTTTTCCTTGCAAGGAGAGGCTGCAAGCGTGCAAGCATCTGTCTGGCCGTGCAAGCCCGCGAGGAGTGCCAGCAGTGCTGGGGAATGGATGTGCTCTGGCTTTTATGACATTGCATCGTATGCTGGAAGAGACAAGACTGGATTTGGAGTCCAGCTCTGCTGCTTATTAACTGTTTGATTTTCAGCAAGTGGCTTAATCTTTCTGCATTTCAGATTTTTAATCTCTAAAATAGGGCCAACAGTCCATGGAGCTATAGGGTTTTGGCGAGATAATAAACATAATCCTAATAGCAACATGTTTGACCCATAGGCACTCATTTGCTCAGAAATCATTGAGGAAAGGGAGTGAGAAGATAAAGTCCTTTGCCCCCCCCCCTTGATCTCTAGTGGTTCAGGTCTGTGATCCCTTCCCTATAGTTCCTTGGTGGGCTCACAGAGGGACCGAGCCCCAGTTGCCTGCTGTATTACAAGCAAAGGACTGTGAAAAACAGAGTAAGTGAGGCTAGGTTGCTGAGTCACAGAGTGGCCTATGGTGGACTGATTATGTAGAGAAGAAATAGGATGGAGAGAAGATGCAAAGAAGCAAGAATGAAAGAGGGAAGTGCAGAAAATGATGAGATGGTTGTTACATAGGAGTGATGATGTTTATATAAAGGGAGGAGAAGGAAATAGAAGACTGTGATGACCAGGGGGAGGAGAGCACACAGAGAGCCCTTCCTACAGACTTGGTGAAGGATTTGGTGGGATTTTTTTTTTTCATTTTTTTATTACTATGTTAATCACCATACATTACATCATTAGTTTTTGATGTAGTGTTCCATGAATCATTGTTTGTGCATAACACCCAGTGCTCCATGCAGAATGTGCCCTCTTTAATACCCATCACCAGGCTAAACCATCCCCCCACCCCCCTCCCCTCTAGAACCCTCAGTTTGTTTTTCAGAGTCCATCGTCTCTCATGGTTCATCTCCCCCTCCAACTTACTCCCCTTCATTCTTCCTCTCCTGCTATCTTCTTCTTCTTCTTCTTTTTTTAACATATATTGCATTATTTGTTTCAGAGGTACAGGTCTGTGATTCAACAGTCTTGCACAATTCACAGCGCTCACCATAGCACATACCCTCCCCAATGTCTATCACCCAGCCACCCCACCCCATCCCTCCCACCCACCACCACTCCAGCACCCTCCGTTTGTTTCCTGAGATTAAGAATTCCTCATATCAGTGAGGTCATATGATACATGTCTTTCTCTGATTGACCTATTTCACTCAGCATAACACCCTCCAGTTCCATCCACGTCGTTGCAAATGGCAAGATCTCATTCCTTTTGATGGCTGCATAATATTCCATTGTGTATATATACCACATCTTCTTTATCCATTCATCTGTCGATGGACATCTTGGCTCTTTCCACAGTTTGGCTATTGTGGACATTGCTGCTATAAACATCGGGGTGCACGTACCCCTTCGGATCCCTACATTTGTATCTCTGGGGTAAATACCCAGTAGTGCAATTGCTGGATCGTACGGTAGCTCTAATTTCAACTGTTTGAGGAACCTCTATACTGTTTTCCAGAGTGGTTGCACCAGCTTGCATTCCCACCAACAGTGTAGGAGGGTTCCCCTTTCTCCACATCCCCGCCAACATCTGTCGTTTCCTGACTTGTTAATTTTAGCCATTCTGACTGGTGTGAGGTGGTATCTCATGGAGGTTTTGATTTGGATTTCCCTGATGCCGAGCGATGTTGAGCACTTTTTCATGTGTCTGTTGGCCGTTTGGATGTCTTCTTTGGAAAAATGTCTGTTCATGTCTTCTGCCCATTTCTTGATTGGATTCTTTGTTCTTTGGGTGTTGAGTTTGATAAGTTCTTTATAGATTTTGGATACTAGCCCTTTATCTGATATGTCATTTGCAAATATCTTCTCCCATTCTGTCGGTTGTCTTTTGGTTTTGTGGACTGTTTCTTTTGCTGTGCAAAAGCTTTTTAACTTGATGAAATCCCAATAGATCATTTTTGCCCTGGCTTCCCTTGCCTTTGGGGATGTTTCTAGGAAGAAGTTGCTGTGGCTGAGGTCGAAGAGGTTGTTGCCTGTGTTCTCCTTTAGGATTTGGATGGACTCCTGTCTCACGTTTAGGTCTTTCAACCATTTGGAGTCTATTTTTGTGTGTGGTGTAAGGAAATGGTCCAGTTTAATTCTTCTGCATGTGGCTGTCCAATTTTCCCAACACCATTTGTTGAAGAGACTGTCTTTTTGCCATTGGACATTCTTTCCTGCTTTGTCAAAGATCAGTTGACCATAGAGTTGAGGGTCCATTTCTGGGCTCTCGATTCTGTTCCATTGATCTATGTGTCTGTTTTTGTGCCAGTACCATACTGTCTTGATGATGACAGCTTTGTAATAGAGCTGGAAGTCCGGAATTGTGATGCCGCCAGCTTTGCTTTTCTTTTTCAATATTCTTCTGGCTATTCGGGGTCTCTTCTGGTTCCATACAAATTTTAGGATTATTTGTTCCATTTCTTTGAAAAAAGTGGATGGTATTTTGATGGGGATTGCATTGAATGTGTAGATTGCTCTAGGTAGCATTGACATCTTCACAATGTTGATTCTCCCAATCCATGAGCATGGAACGTTTTTCCATTTCTTTGTGTCTTCTTCAATTTCTTTCCTGAGTATTTTATAGTTTTCTGAGTACAGATCCTTTGCCTCTTTGGTTAGATTTATTCCTAGGTATCTAATGGTTTTGGGTGCAATTGTAAATGGGATAGACTCCTTGATTTGTCTCTCTTCTGTCTTGTTGTTGGTGTATAGGAATGCCACTGATTTCTGTGCATTGATTTTATATCCTGCTACTTTACTGAATTCCTGTATGAGTTCTAGCAGTTTTGGGGTGGAGTCTTTTGGGTTTTCCACATACAGTATCATATCATCTGCAAAGAGTGAGAGTTTGACTTCCTCTTTGCCGATTTGGATGCCTTTGATTTCTTTTTGTTGTCTGATTGCTGTGGCTAGGACTTCTAATACTATGTTGAATAGCAGTGGTGAGAGTGGACATCCCTGCCGCGTTCCTGACCTTAGTGGAAAAGCTCTCAGCCTTTCCCCATTGAGAATGATATTCGCTGTAGGTTTTTCATAGATGGCTTTTATGATATTGAGGTATGTACCCTCTATCCCTATACTCTGAAGAGTTTTGATCAAGAAAGGATGTTGTACTTTGTCAAATGCTTTTTCTGCATCTATTGAGAGGATCATATGATTCTTGTTCTTTCTTTTGTTAATGTATTGTATCACGTTGATTGATTTGCGGATGTTGAACCAGCCTTGCAGCCCAGGAATAAATCCCACTTGGTCGTGGTGAATAATCCTTTTAATGTACTGTTGGATCCTATTGGCTAGTATTTTGGTGAGAATTTTTGCATCCATGTTCATCAAGGATATTGGTCTGTAATTCTCTTTTTTGATGGGGTCTTTGTCTGGTTTTGGGATCAAGGTAATGCTGGCCTCATAAAATGAGTTTGGAAGTTTCCCTTCCATTTCTATTTTTTGGAACAGTTTCAGGAGAATAGGTATTAATTCTTCTTGAAATGTCTGATAGAATTCCCCTGGGAAGCCATCTGGCCCTGGGCTTTTGTTTCTTGGGAGATTTTTGATGACTGTTTCAATTTCCTTAGTGGTTATAGGTCTGTTCAGGTTTTCTATTTCTTCCTGGTTCAATTTTGGTAGTTGATACATCTCTAGGAATGCACCCATTTCTTCCAGGTTATCTAATTTGCTGGCATAGAGTTGCTCATAATATGTTCTTATAATTGTTTGTATTTCTTTGGTGTTGCTTGTGATCTCTCCTCTTTCATTCCTGATTTTGTTGATTTGGGTCATTTCTCTTTTCTTTTTGATCAGTCTGGCCAGGGGTTTATCAATCTTGTTAATTCTTTCAAAGAACCAGCTCCTAGTTTCGTTGATCTGTTCTACTGTTCTTTTGGTTTCTAGTTCATTGATTTCTGCTCTGATCTTTATGATTTCTCTTCTCCTGCTAGGTTTAGGCTTTCTTTGCTGTTCTTTCTCCAGCTCCTTTAGGTGTAGGGTTAGGTTGTGTATTTGAGACCTTTCTTGTTTCTTGAGAAAGGCTTGTATTGCTATATACTTTCCTCTCAGGACTGCCTTTGCTGTATCCCAAAGATTTTGAACAGTTGTGTTTTCATTTTCATTGGTTTCCATGAATTTTTTTAATTCTTCTTTAATTTCTTGGTTGACCCATTCATTCTTTAGTAGGATGCTCTTTAGCCTCCATGTATTTGAGTTCTTTCCGACTTTCCTCTTGTGGTTGAGTTCTAGTTTCAAAGCATTGTGGTCTGAAAATATGCAGGGAATAATCCCAATCTTTTGGTACCGATTGAGACCTGATTTGTGACCTAGGATGTGATCAATTCTGGAGAATGTTCCATGGGCACTAGAGAAGAATGTGTATTCCGTTGCTTTGGGATGGAATGTTCTGAATATGTCTGTGAAGTCCATTTGGTCCAGTGTGTCATTTAAAGTCTTTATTTCTTTGTTGATCTTTTGCTTAGATGATCTGTCCATTTCAGTGAGGGGGGTGTTAAAGTCCCCCACTATTATTGTATTGTTGTCAATGTGTTTCTTTGCTTTTGTTATTAATTGCCTTATATAATTGGCTGCTCCCATGTTCGGGGCATAGATATTTACAATTGTTAGATCTTCTTGTTGGATAGACCCTTTAAGTAGGATATAGTGTCCTTCCTCATCTCTTATTACAGTCTTTGTTTTAAAATCTAGTTTGTCTGATAGAAGGATTGCCACCCCAGCTTTCTTTTGGTGTCCATTAGCATGGTAAATGGTTTTCCACCCCCTCACTTTCAATCTGGGGGTGTCTTTGGGTGTAAAATGAGTCTCTTGCAGACAGCATATTGATGGGTCTTGTTTTTTAATCCAATCTGATAGCCTGTGTCTTTTGATTGGGGCATTTAGCCCATTTACATTCAGGGTAACTATTGAAAGATATGAATTTAGTGCCATTGTATTACCTGTAAGGTGACTGTTAACTGTCTGTTGTCTGTGTTCGTTTCTGCTCTTTGCTGCTTTTAGGTTCTCTCTTTGCTTAGAGGACCCCTCTCAATATTTCTTGGAGGGCTGGTTTCGTGTTTGCAAATTCCTTTAGTTTTTGTTTGTTCTGGAAGCTTTTTATCTCTCCTTCTATTTTCAATGATAGCCTAGCTGGATATAGTATTCTTGGCTGCATATTTTTCTCGTTTAGTGCTCTGAAGATATCTTGCCAGTCCTTTCTGGCCTGCCAGGTCTCTGTGGATAGGTCTGTTGCCAATCTAATGTTTCTACCATTGTAGGTTACATATCTCTTCTCCCGAGCTGCTTTCAGGATTTTCTCTTTGTCTCTGAGACTCGTAAGTTTTACTATTAGATGTCGGGGTGTTGACCTATTTTTATTGATTTTGAGAGGGGTTCTCTGTGCCTCCTGGATTTTAATGCCTGTTTCCTTCCTCACATTAGGGAAGTTCTCTGCTATAATTTGCTCCAATATACCTTCTGCCCCTCTCTCTCTCTCTTCTTCTTCTGGGATCCCAATTATTCTAATGTTGTTTCGTCTTATCGTATCACTTATCTCTCGAATTCTGCCCTCGTGTTCCTGTAGTTGTTTCTCTCTCTTTTTCTCAGCCTCTTTATTTTCCATCATTTGGTCTTCTATATCGCTGATTCTCTCTTCTGCCTCATTTATCCTAGCATTTAGTGCCCCCATTTTTGATTGCACCTCATCAATAGCCTTTTTGATTTCGATTTGGTTAGATTTTAGTTCTTTTATTTCTCCAGAAAGGGTTTCTCTAATAACTTCCACGCTTTTTTCAAGCCCAGCTAGTATCTTTAAAGTCATGATTCTGAACTCTAGGTCCGACATCGTACTAATGTCCGTATTGAGTAGGTCCCTGGCTGACGGTACTACCTCTTGTTCTTTTTGCTGAGGTGATTTCTTTCGTCTTGTCATTTTGTCCAGAGGAGAATAGATGAATGAGAGAACAAAAGGCTAACAGGTTTACAACGTCCCCAGCAAATATACTGTACACAAATCAGAAAAGACCTGAAACCAGGGGAAAAGAAAGGGAAAGAAAGAAAAAAGAAAGAGAAAAAGAAAAAAAAAAGAAAAGAGATAAAAACAAAAACAAAACAATTCAAAAAAGGCAGAATATGATCAAATATGATCAGGCTAGTGCATAGATTAGTGCCACACACTAGATTTTGGGCGTATTTTGGTCTGTTAGAAAAAAGTGCCTCCTAAAATTTTAAAGGAAGAAAGACATATATGTACAAAATAAGGGTTGATACAATGAAGGGATGGAAGATGACTGTAAAGATGAAAATTATAAAAGATTTTATAAAAGGACTTGGTAAGATAAGTTGTTTGAAAAAAGAAGATTTAAGGAAAAAAAAAAAAGGGGAAAAGGGAGAGAATGTGATCAGGCAGGAGACTAGAACAAAGCCATACACTAGTGGTTTAGGGTATATTTTGATCTGTTAGAAGAAACTGTACCTCAAAATTTTAAAGAGAGAACAACTTATATATATATGCCAAAAACAAGGATAACTACTATGAAGGGATAAAATATGACTCTAAAAATGAAAAAAAAATAAAAATGTTTTTTTTTTAAAAAAAGGGATTTATAAGATGTTGGTTGAAAAAGGGAAAAAGAAAAATAAAAAAAAGTCAACAAAAATTAACTTTGATGAAATAATGAATCATGGTAAAAAAAAAAAAAAAAGAAGCCATGAATCTATGTGCAGTATTCCCCTAGCGCTGGAGTTCTCCTATTCTCCTTGATCGATCAACTTGGTCTTGGCTTGCTGGCTGTTTGTGTTGATCTTCTGGGGGAGGGGCCTGTTGCTGTGGTTTCCAAATGTCTTTGCCGGAGGCAGAATTGCCCCGCCCTTGTCGGTCCGGGCTAAGGAAGCTGCTCCAGTTTGCTCTCAGGAGCTTTTTTTCCCTGCAAGCTCTCGGTACAGCTTTGGAGGACCAGGACGAAAATGGCGGCCTCCCAGTCTCCGCCCGGAGGAGCCGAGAACTCGGGGCCCCACTCCTCAGTGCGCCCCCAGAGAAAAGCAGTCACTCCCGTGTCCCCGGTCTCTGGCCACACTCCGTGCTCACCCGGCCTGTGATCGAGCGTTGCTATCTCTGGCACCCGACCCCGCGCGGAGTCTCCAAACCCAGCAGATCCCTGCAGTGCGTTCCCGCACCGCTCCTCCCGTGGGAGGGAGGGGAGTCTCCCCGGATCTGCTGCTTGTTGGGTCTCTGCTGGGGGAGCCGTGCCCCGACTGGGCCGCAGATCACAGTTTGTGGCAACCCCGAGCTGAGAGCCCGCGACTCTGCTCCGTCTCTGCAGCCGGCTTCCCCGCCCCGACACCTGGGAGCTCTGCCGCACTCAGGCACCCCCGGTCTCTCTGTGACCCCAAGGGTCCTGAGACCACACTGTCCCGGGAGGATTCCACCCCCCGCTTAGCCACTGCAGCGACGTCCCTCCGCCGAGCCAACTTTTAAAAGGTCCGATTTTGTGCTCCGCGGCTCTAGCACTTGCCAGAAGTGGCCGGCGGAGGCCCCTCCCCCGCCGTCTATCCTCCCGAATATCGCCTCGGATTCACTTCTCCGCACGTCCTACCTTCCAGTAAGTGGTCGCTTCTCTGTTCAGAGAGTTGTTGCTACTCTCCTGTTCGATCTCCTGTTGAGTTCGTAGGTGTTCAGAATGGTTTGATCCCTATTCAGCTGAATTCCTGAGACCAGACAAAATCTAGGTCTCCTACTCCTCCGCCATCTTGCTCCGCCAACCTTCACACACATGATTTAAAAATATTTTCTCTCATTTTGTGGATTGTCCTTTCAACATTTTTAATGGTATCCTTTGAAGTGCAGAAGCTTTTAATTTTGTGCTTTTGGTGTCATATCTAAGAAATCATTGCCTAACTCAAGGCCACAAACACGTACTCCTCTTTTCTTCTAAGATATTTATATTTTTAGCTCTTACATTTAGGTGTGTGATCCATTTTGAGTTGATTTTTTTGTATGTGGTGTGTGGCAGGGGTTCAAAATTTTTTTTTTTTTTGCATGTGGCTATCCAGTTGTCCCAGTACCATTTGTTGAGAAAATATTATTCCCTTTTTAATTTTCCTGGCACCCTTGTTAAAAATCAAGTGACCATAAACATAAAGGCTTATTTCTGGATTCTCAATTTTATTCCATTGATATTAATATATCTATCCTTGTGCTAGCACCATACTGTTGTGATTGTTGCAGAATTGTAATACATTTTGCAGTTGGGAGGTGTGAGTCTGCTCACTTTCTTCTTCTTTACTTTTTTTTTAAAGATTTAGTTATTTGAGAGAGAGGGCGTGAGCAAGTGCACAGGATGGGGAGGGGCAGAGGGAGAGGGACAGAGAGAATCTCAAGCAGACTCCCCAGTGAGGATGGAGCGTAACGTGGGGCTTGATCTCAAGACCCTGAGATCATGACCTGAGCCGAATTCAAGGGTCAGACGCATAACTTACTGAGCCACCCAGATGCCTTTCTTCTTTTTCAAGATTGTTTTGGTTATTCTGGGTCCCTCGCATTTCCATATGAAATTTAGGATCAGGTTGTCCATTTCTGTTTTTTTAAAAAAAGGCAACTGGGAGTTTGGTAGGGATTGCCTTGACTCTGTAAATCAGTTTGGTTAGTATTGCCGTCTCAACAGTCTTTTTTCCCAAACTTTATAATGATGCTAATGGACAAATAAAAATTGTACATATTTATGGTGTACAATGTGATGTTTTCCATCTTAACAATATTAAATCTTCCAATCCATGAACACAGGATGTATTTCCATTTATTTAAGTCTTTAATTTCTTTCAACAATATTTTGTAGTTTTCACAAAAAAGTTTTACACTTGTAAAAATTTATTCTTAAGTGTTTTGTTTATTTTGATGTTAGCCTAAAGGGAATTGTTTTCTTAATTTCATTTTTGCAGTCTTCATTGCTGGTGTATACAAGTATAACTGGTTTTTATGTATTGATCTATCTTGTAACCTTGTTGAACTTGTCTGTTTGTTGTCTGGACACATCTTATCCTTAATTTAAATAATGAGTTTGGCAGCATACTCATTATTGGATTTCTAACTGCTTAACTAATCATGCAGCTACCACAAATCATGGAGGGAATCCCTTTTAGTGTTTGGAGAACATTTAAAGAATCATTACTGACTGCTAGCATCCAGCTATACTTTTTCTCTCATATGTGAAACTAGTTGATCTAGTTCCTTTATAAGTAGTATATTCTTTTTTTAAAAAAGATTTTATTTATTTATGTGAGAGAAAGTGAGAGAGAATGCGTGATGGGGAGGGGGAGAGAGAGTGAGAAGCAGACTCCCTGCTGAGCAGGGAGCTCGATGAAGGTCTTGATCCCAGGACCTGGAGATCATGACCTGAGCTGAAGACAGATGCTTAACTGACTGAGCCACCCAGGTCACCTGAGTAGTATATTCTTTACCTGTAAGTATGCAGTGGCCACTCTGTCCCAAGCCAAGTTTCCCTATTTGTTAGAGTTGTTTTTAGGCTCTTATATTAACACCTAGCACTAGATACATAGTGATGATGGCCGATTTGAATTTGAGGCTTACTTTGTACAGAGGACACATTTAAAGCAGTTTCCATGCATTATCTCTTATCCTTAGAATAACCCTAATGAGGTGTAGATGCTGTTGTATCCCCACTTTAGAGATACAGAAATTGAGGTGCAGAAGTTAATTTGGCTAAGGTCATGGAGCTAGTAGATGGTGGTCCTGGGCTTGCCTACACTCCACTGCCTTAAGAAGGGACAAGTATTTCTCTTCTCTCGACCCCACTTGAGTCTCCCAACTTGTCCATTTGGCCAGATATTTGGTAGTCATGTCTCTGTTCAGCTGCCTATGCTGGACGCTGAATTCTTTTTTTTTTTTTTCTTAATTAAGTAGGCTCCACACCCAGCATGGAGCCCAGTGTATGGCTTGAACTCAACCCTGAGATCAAGACCTGAGTTTGAGATAGAGTCAGACGCTTAACCGACTGGGCCACCCAGGTGCCCCTGGATGTTGAATTCTTAAGAAGCACACAGTGCTGTTATTTCTGTTGGTTGTGGCCCTTATCCTCCTTCACTAGCCAGCTGAGGACTGAGATTCATCTCCACACCTGGGCGGTTGGCTGTCACGACAATCATTTGTCTTTGAAGGGCCAAGGAATTCTTTCTAGCTTTCTCCATCTGAATCCTTGCTTTCAGGCCTGATCTTATTTGTGGTAGGGGTCTATAATTAGAAGTAACACATTCAGAATTTGTAGTGACAGAGCACTGAGGTTTCCTTCTGAGCTTCTCAGTAGTTGACGGCTAAAAGGTGTTGCCTGCAAGTGTCACTCGGTCATGAGATTTGAAATCTAGAAGTTCATTTAAACCTGGAGAAGTATATTTGAGCTGTTGGGCTAGATGAACATTTTCAGAGGTGAAAATACAGTGCTGGTATTTCCAAACTTGTCTGTGCCAGTACTCAGTGTGTTCATCTAGATATGTGCCAGTCTCCATCTTTGGGAGCTGTGCTTACAGTGTGCTGTCTGTCCTTGGCTTCTTTTTGCTGTTTCCTGTTCCTTTTTCTATTTATAGGGTTTTTTCTTTTCTAATAGTTACGTGAAAGTTTCTATACTAGCATAGTGCTATGATTTGTGCCACTAGAAGGTTTACAAAGGCTTGCCAAGGCGAGGGTACAGCTAGTCCTGCTATTAGACAGGGTGTATTCTCTTTTCTAGCCACTCTCTGGCTTTATAGCTTTCCCTGGCTGGCTGAGTGCTTGAACAAGGGATTGTGGGAAAGAATAGGACTAGAATCTCAGGAGGATGCGGTGGGAAATGTTGGTATAATCTTTATTTTTCAAAATGCTTATAAAACTCATTTGAGTAGGGGCGCCTGGGTAGCACAGTTGGTTAAGTGTCTGACTCTTGGTTTTGGTTCAGGTCATGATCTCAGGGTCATGAGACTGAGCCCTGCATTGGGCTCCATGCTCAGCATGGAGTCTGTCTGAGTTCTCCTTCTGCCCCTCTACCTGCCGCCCCCACACTCTCTCTCTCTCTTTGCTCTCTCTAAAATAAAAAAAAAAACTCATTTGAGTAATAAACAAATACTTTCTTCTGTGTAAAATTCAAACATTACAAATCTGTCCCTTAACCTCATTTCCACCAAGCCCAGTATCCTTCCCAGGGAAGGTATCCTGACATTTTCTAGTCCATTTATAACATCAATTTCATGTTTTTTGTCTTTAAAATAATTGGCATCATATTGTACATGTTTCCCCTGTGCTTTTTCACAATTTGTTATTTCTTGGAGATCTATCCATGTCAGTACTAATAATTTTGTCATTCTTTTATATACATTTTATATACTGGCTACTTTGTTAAAAACTATATTATGGAAAACTTCAAATTTATGTAAAAGTAGAAAATCTCCATCCCCAGATCAAATGCCAGATATTATATAATTTCATACATACATTATATGTATCTCTAATAGATAAGGACTTTCTAAAATAACTTAATCACTAAGCCTTTTCTTTCGTATTTCTTACAAACTGGTAGGTAGATAGGTTTGATTAGAATCACATTTTATTTTTTTATAATAATTTATTTATTTGACACAGAGATAGCGAGAGCAGGAACACAAGCAGGGGGAGTGGGAGAGGGAGAAGCAGGCTTCCTGCTGAGCAGGGAGCCCGATGCGGGGCTTGATCCCAGGACCCCGGGATCATGACCTGAGCCGAAGGCAGACGCTTAATGACTGAGCCACCCAGGTGCCCCGAATCACATTCTATTTTTTTAAAATTTTATTTATTTATTTGACAGAGAGCACAAGTAGGCAGAGAGGCAGGCAGAGGGAGAAGGAGAAAGAGACTCTCCACTGAGCAGGGAGCCCGACGTGGGGCTCGGCAGCTGCTTAACCGACTGAGCCACCCAGGCACCCCATCACATTCTATTTTTTAGCAAGAGTAGTTCCTAGTGACGCTGTGTATTTTCTACTGCATCACACTAGGAGGTCTCTGATGTCTAATGACTCCATTTTTGTGATGTTTGATTTATCGATGGGTTCATGAAGTATTAGCTTGATTCATCCATTATTATAGAGATCCCCAACAGCCTTTCAGATAATCATCTTATCAGGTATTGATCCTCATTGCCTACATCCAGTGGTGTGTTGATAAATGTTTAACTGGCTATTTACCAATTTTTATGGTATAAACATTCCTGCCACAGCCAATTTTATTCTTGCTCATGTCTTACAAAATGTGGGGTTGGAACTTATGTATACAGTTGGCTCTCATAAGCTGGTATGAGCTGTTCTCAGCAAACTACTGCTTAGATCCATTGTTCAATTGGTAGTTGCAAAATGGTGATACTCTCATTTCTTTTACCTTTATTAATTTGGGTCTTAGTTTACTTAACCATTTATCTATTGTTAGAAATTTTGCTTATGACTGTTACAAAACTTGTGAGCTGAAGAATACCATAAAACACTACAATTCTTGGGGTGCCTGGGTGGCTCAGTTGGTTAAGCATCTGATTCTTTTTTTTTATGTTATGTTAATCACCATACATTACATCATTAGTTTTTGATGTAGTGTTCCATGATTCATGATTTCAGCTCAGGGCATGATCTCAGGATCGTGAGATCAAGCCTTGTGTTGGGCTCCATGCCCAGTTTAAGATTCTGTCTCTCCTTCTCCTGCCCCCTGCCCACTTGCATATGCTCTCTCTCTCTCTCTCTCTCTAAAAAAAAAAAAAAAAAACCAACAACAAAGCAATAGAATTCTCTAACATAACATAATAAAAAAAGGGAAAAAAAGCAATACAATTCTCAGTGTATGCATTTGGGTTTAGAGAGTTATATGAAAACTGAAATAGACTTCAGTAATGGTGACCAGCAAAAGTGTCTTATCGTTTAACCAATATTTATTGAACACTTACTGTGTACTAGGTACTGTGGAGAATTGTAAGAGGAATATGGATATGGCCCCACATTCTGCCAGTCAGTATTATAGTTACATGTGAGAAGGGTGCTGAGTCTGGGTGGTTTCTAACTAGGATGATCTGTAGATATGTTGGAGTGGTTGTACAGGCTGTTGAGCTAGCCTTTGAAGGATGGATATAATTTTTGGAGCCAAATTCTGCTGATTTTTCTTTGATATCTGCCTTGGCTCACTTCTTATTACCAGTTGCCTTGGAGACTACTATAGTAATCTCCAGTCTGGTTTGCTTGCTGCGTTCTTTTCCTTCATAGTGCAGCAGGATTAATTGTCTTAAGTTCAGCCATGATGTCACTTCCTTATTTAAAACTTCTCAGGTCTTTCTATGTAAACACCAAATTGCCATAACAGCTAGACCTAAAGCCATGAGAACACATGAATTCAGTAAGAGACAAGCACCATGGCCTGGAATGCTCAGGGAGGAGTATATTTCAGGAAGAAGTAGAGACCAGAAGTCTTTAGGTTTGCTACTGATCAACAATAAGAATGGGGCCTAGGGGAGAAGGAGTTTGCAAACTATGTTCCTAGGAAGTCTTAGAACAGTTCATTGGAGTGGTAGGGTTAGTCCAGATTGCAAAAGGTGGGGTGACTGAGAAACTTGGATGTGGAGTTGTCATCACAAACTCATTTTGAAGTGTTTTGGACTTAGATGTTGGTTTGACTGTATGTCATGGTGGAAAAGAGACCCTACCATGATAATAGAATCTTTTGCCAAGTTGCCTGCCTGCCTTCCGTCCAAGACACACACACATACACGTTTTTAACCAACCTAAGGAGTTTCATAGATTAGGACAAATGCATTCATGTAAAAGTAATATGAGAAATGAAACTTGACCTTTACCAAGGTTAATTCTCATGCGTTTTTGTTGCTTAACTGCTCGTATCTCTGTCTGGGACCTCGTTAACCTGTGGTGCAAGAAGAAGGAGTTACTGGAAAAAACTGGTAAATCAATTCTAGAATCATAGAGTGTCAGTGCTAAAAGACAACTTACATGTCATCTTGGCCACCTCTCACATATTACAGGTGATGAGACTGAGATCCAGAAAATGTAATTGCTTTGTTCTCCATGAGAATCCTCTTTGCTCAGGTTTTTTTTTTTTTAACGATTTTATTTATTTATTTGACAGAGAGCACAAGCAGGTGGAATAGCAGGCAGAGGGAGAGGGAGAAGCGGGCTCCTTGCTCTGCAGGATGCGGGACTCGATCCCAGGACCCTGGGATCATGACCTGAGCTGAAGGCAGTTGCTCAACCACCTGAGCCACCCAGGCGCCCTCTTTGTTCAAGTTTTTGTTGCAAGAGATTTGGGTGTTGGAGAAGGCAATCTATATTAATTTAATTTGGGGAGCACACCTTACTGTTTTTCTGTGGGTAATAATTCATCTAAAGTTCACAGATATATTAAAGAATAGATATGGTGCTCAATATGCAAGAAAGTAATAGTGTTTTCTTTTTTCTTTCTTTTTTTTTTTTTTTAAAGATTTTATTTATTTATTTGACAGAGACACAATGAGAGAGGGAACACAAGCAGGGGGACTAGGAGAGGGAGAAGAAGGCCTCCTGCTGAGCAGGGAGCCCGATGTGGGACTCTATCCCAGGACCCTGGGATCATGACCCGAGCCGAAGGCAGATGCTCAACGACTGAGCCACCCAGGTGCCCCTCCTGTGTTTTCTTTTATGTGATTTACAGTGTTGGGCCAATTTCCCCGAGGTTCTTTAGGGAGACAGGAAAGAAAGTTTTGTCTTCATAAATAGCTGGAGATCTTAGGAATTCTTTTTTTGATGATCAAAAATTGTTATTAATATAAATTGTTATTATCAGATTGTTAAGTATATATTAAAAAAAGGAAAGGAACAGTATACTGAATCCCTGGCCTCAACAATGATCAACTATGGCCCATTTTGTTTTATTTGTGTTCCTTCTCCCATATGACTAATCATACTTTTTTCTCCTACCCCTAGCTTGAAAAAAAACTATTGAGGTATAATTTTTAGACCATAAAGTTCATCCATTTTAAGTGTACAACTCAGTGATTTCCAGTAAATTTATCAAATTGTGCTGTCACCATAATCCAGTTTCAGAACCTTTTCAGCACCCCAATGGTATGCCTCATGCCTGTTTAGTCAGTCCCCACGCCCAGCCCCAGATAACCAGTAATCTGTCTTCTTCCTGTTTCTCTAGATTTGCCTTTTCTGGACATTTCATATAAATGAAATCATACAAAATATGGGTCTTTTGTGCCTGGTTTTTCTATACTTTGATGTTTTCGAGGTTCATCTAAATTTAGCATGTATCAGTATTTCATTTTTTTTTATTGTGGAGTAGTGTTCCATTGTATGGATGTACCACATTTTGTCTCTCCATTCTTCAGTTTCATGGACATCTGAGTTTTTTTATACTTTTTGCCTGTTAGGAATAATGCTACCATGAACACTTGCATACAAGTCTTTGTGGTACGTATGTTTTCATTTCTCTTGGCACAGGACCTACGAGTGGAATTACAGGGTGTATGGTAGTTTAAAAAACTGCCGAACTGTTTTCTAAAGTGTCCATACTATCTCACATTTCCAGCAGCAATGTGTAAGGGTTACCGTTTCTTCCCATTTTTACCAATGCTTACTATT
Organism: Zalophus californianus; assembly: GCF_009762305.2. NCBI lineage: Eukaryota > Metazoa > Chordata > Mammalia > Carnivora > Otariidae > Zalophus > Zalophus californianus. The sequence goes on along the minus strand of NC_045612.1, from coordinate 115,974,460 downwards.
TTTTTTAATTATAGCTGTCCTGCTGGGTGTGATGTGGTATTTCATTGTGGTTTTGATTTGTTTCCCTGATGACAAATGATATTGAACATCTTTTCATGTGCTTATTAATGATTCCTGTGTCTTCTTTGGTGAAATGTCTACTGAAGTCATTTGCCCATATTTAAATTGGGTGTTTGTCTTTTTATTGTTGAGTTATATATTCTGGAGTTCTTTGTATATTCTGGATGTAAGGCCTTTATCAGATGTGTGATTCGCAAATATTTTCTTCCCATTCTGTGACTTGTCTTTCCATTTTCTTAATGGAGTATTTTGAAGCAAAAAAGTTTTGCATTTCAATGAAGTACAGTTTATAAATTCTTTCCTGTTTAGATTGTGCTTTTGGTGTCATATCTAAGGAATCTTTGCCTAACCTAATGTCTTGAAGTTTTTCTATTATTTATTTCTAAAAATACTACAATACACTTATATTCGTATCTCTAATCCATTTTGATTTAATTTTTGTCTGTAGTGTGAGCTAAGGGTCTAAATTCATTTCTTTGTATGTGGATATCCAGTTGTTTCAGCATTACTTGTTGAAAAATACTCTTTTCCCTATTGAGTTGCCATGGCACCTTTGTTGAAAATCACTTGACTATAAATATAAGGGTTTGTTTCCGGACTCTCTGTTCTGTTTGTTGATCTATATGTCCTTATGGCAGTACCACACTGAATTTTTTTTAAAAGATTTTATTTATTTGAGAGAGAGAATGAGAGAGAGAGAGAACATGAGAAGGGGGAGGGTCAGAGGGAGAAGCAGGCTCCCCACTGAACAGGAAGCCCGATGCAGAACTCGATCCCGGGACTCCAGGATCATGACCTGAGCTGAAGGCAGTTGCTTAACCAACTGAGCCACCCAGGCGCCCCTACACTGAATATTTTTTAAAGCAAGGGAGTCATGTGTAGTCTTGCGAAAAGGTAATCACATGACTTAGAAGGCTAAATATTTGCTACAGTGGCACATTTTAAGATAGTGTTTGGCATCCTATTTATTTGAGTATGTGGCATGTAGCATATTCAGAAGCATCATTTTAGTGCCTTGAAGCTGCATAGTTTTCTTTACTTTCAACCTTCTGACATGCTTATTCCCTGGACATACAATAACACCTGTCCAGCTATTTATCCCCTATCTCAGTGCCCTTTTCCATTACCTGTCCTGTAGGTTCAAAATGTGATACTGACTGCTGCCTCATAGTAGCTTTGGTTATGTCATTTTACTTCTCCAGGCCTTAATTTTCTCATCTGCGAAGTGGAAGAATTGAATTTGATCTCATTACTTTTCCAAACTCAGTCATTAATATTTTCTCTGGTGAACAATTCCAAGTCATGTGTAAGTTCCTATCTTTTAACTGGTGAAAAATAATTGTTGTGTTTAACAGAGAATTGAACGAGCTTGTATGTTTGGGGGATGTGGGGCATTATCAGGGGATCAAAGCAGCTCTTGTTGGAAAAGTACTCCTGGCAAACATTTTGTCATATTCGTAGGTGTATATGACATATGAACCCATCACTGTGTGTAACTGGGTGATTAGGAGATAGGCATAGGCTCACACATGCTTTTGTGATTAGTAAGGAAAGAAAGTACATTTTCTATTACAAAGAAATAGCCATTTTAATGAACTTGCCAAGAAGAAGAATGGTCCTCACTGATGAAATCCTTGAAGCTTTGCATATGGCTAACTCTCTACTTGATTGATGCTTAAAAGTGCAGGTCCCATTGGCAGGCTCCTTTCAACATTTTCCATCCTTTAAGTGTTTTTTTTTCCTTTGGCATTTGAATGGTTTTATTTTCTTCATAAAATATTCCTAGTTTGGGGGGAATGGGAGACCTTTTCACAGCTGAAGTTATTCCAAGTGTCTCTCCCCTGAAGAATTGGCTTTCTGTTCCTTGCAGCTTTCAATTGCCACATTTGCTGCTTTATTTCTACTTAGTAATTTGGAACATGTTTTCATTAAATCATTGATTTGGGGCTTTGTAAAAATCTGAGGGAAATTAGTAAATAGTAACATATATGGGTAATATTTTGTCTGGAAATTTCTAAGCATAATAAAATAAAAGGATAAAAAAATTTAGAGGTTAAGGTTTTGGATGAAGATACCAGGAACCTGAGATTCAGCAGATCAGTGCTAGAAAATGCACATCTTTCAATAAATTTAATAAGCATTAGTAATTATTACTGTGTTTTCTGAGTTTAGGATTAAATGGCAGTTTCTTTCATGAACTTTTAAATTTGGCTTTCAGGATTTGGGTATCTATTATTTTTTCCCTGATTACACTTACAAAATTTTCTGATTTGACAAAACCTTGCTGATACCTGGTATTCCACCTTGTTAACTGTGAGACTTCACGAATAAACCTACAGTTGCTTCACATGTATGGTATAGCTTTCAATATATGCATCAAAAGTGTTCTCCTCCCCTCTTCTCTCCTTCTCTTCCCTTCTGGGAAAGCAGGTGTTACTATTAACAGGTATGTTGTCATCTTTTGCATGTGTATGCTAGATTACTCAGCCAAAGTATTTTTTCAGTTTCACTTTGCGTGAAGGTGTACTTTTTCTCTCTTTTTAATTTTTATTTTTTATAGATTTTCTTTATTTCTTTGACAGAGTAAGTACAAGCAGGAGGAGTGGCAGGGAGAGGGAGAAGCAGACTCCCCACTGAGCAGGGAGCCCAATGTGGGGCTCAGTCCCAGGACCCTGAGATCATGACCTGAGCCAAAGGGCAGACGCTTCACTGACTGAGCCACCCAGGCGCCCCTTTCTCTTTTTTAAATTGATAAAAGCATGCCAGATAAAATATTTGAATCCAATTTAAGATCATGAATGGACTGAAACTATTATAAGAGGAGATATTTTACTAAATTCAGTTCCAGTTATTCACCCACCATGTGAATACTTAATACACACATGGTGGTGTGTTTAGGTGCTCTGGGAGATAAAAAGGTGAATCAGACATAAACTTGGTAGAATGAAGCTAGATTAGTATCACCTACTGTTAAAGGAAATGAACGTGGGGTCATGAACATATAGAAGAGATTTTTCAGCAGGAACCAAATAAGGAAAGATGCATGAGCTAATGCCTTTTTTTTTTTTTTGAGAGAGAGTAGCAGCTAAGGGAAAACCCAAGGCTTGACTCTGCCTGCCTCCTTCTAGAAGCCATGTGTGAGAGTAGGTTTCTTACTAAAACTCCAATCTGGAGTGAAGTGAGTGAGTGGGTACTCTTAGTTTTACCTTCTCTTGACTGAGGGTCAGTGGACATGACTTCTGGAAAGAGAGGGAAAAAGCTGGAAAAGTGAATAATTACAGGTGATGCCCTGATATGGTGGCGGGGAAGGCCCAGGGCTCCATGCTGAACTGAGCGAATAAACTGAAGTTTGGGAAGTACCTCCAAGACCATTGATATACCTCAGGACTTGAGAGAATACACTCTGCTACAGAATTGTTTATATCCTTTTGGTATTCACATTCAAAATAACGTATTTGTATAACCTCTTGTTGTCTTTTCAGTTTTAGTCATCATCTGCTGCCTTCCCCTTCTAGCAACTTTTCTCCTCTTTCACCCTCTCAATACAGTTAGAGTAGAATTTTGGTTAGATCAGTATTTAGTGTTTACATTATTCTTATGGCTGTGTAAGCCACATAGTAAATGATTTACTTTTCTTAACTTGTGCAGATTTTTGTTGGCCTTGGAATGCGTAATCAGCTTATTTCTTTTCAGTGTACTTGCCCCTGAAGCAACTGTAGACGCCCTCAATTTTCTAAAGTTCCTCTTATGAAATTCTGACACAGGTATTAGTTTCATCTGTTTGAAGAAATGTAGAGTGATTGTCTTCTATGCCTGGTACATAGTTTTCATCATGGCATCTCCCTTCTCTGTCATCCAACGATTCTCTTCTTCTTCCATGTTGGAGCTCCTTTATCCTATGCCTTGTTCTTTCTTGGTTTAATCTCTTGCTTTGGTAGAACACATCCTTGAGTAGCTTTTTTGGAAAGGGTTCATAGAGCTCAGTACAAACCTCTGAATGTCTAAGAATACCTTTAATTGAACCATCATGCAGGCTGCTCATTTGTATATTAAACTATCGGTTGGAAGTCAGTTTTCTTCAGAATTTTCATGACATTGCTCCAGTGAATTCTAGCTTTCAGTGGTATATTAAAAATCTAAAACTATTCGGACTCTTCATCCTTTGGATGTGGCCTGCCCTCCTCTTCCACCCCCTGCTGGAAACTTGTAGAATCTTCAAACTCCAGTATTTTGAAATTTCGTATTGATGTGCCTTGCCACGGGTCTGTTTTCTTCCATTGTTCTGGGTGTAGGCTCTTTTAATTTAGAAAGTCCTGTTCTTCATTTCTGGGTAGTTTTCTTGGACTATGTGACTTTTTTCTCTGCTATTTTCTGTCTTCTTGTGGAACTTTTATTTGGATATCATTCTACTTTTTTAAAGATCTCCTTAGATTGGGGTGCCTGGGTGGCACAGTCAGTTAAGTGTCCCACTTTTGGTTTTGGCTCAGGTCGTGATCTCAGGGTTGTGGGATCGAGCCCCACATTGGGCTCTGTGCTCAACGTGGAGTCCGCTTGGGGCTCTCTCTCTTTTTCCCTCTGCCTCTCCCCTCTGCAGTCACGTGTGCGAGCTCTCTCTCTTGCTCTCAGATAAATAAATCCTTAAAAAAAGATCTCCTTCGATTATCTTTGAACCTTTCTATTAAGCTTTCCTTTCCTGCCATCATGTTTTTAATTTCCAGGTGCTCTTTTTAATTATTTGACTGTTCTTTTTTTCAGTAGCATTTTGAGTATTTCATCTTTGCACGTAACATCTCTTATCTCTTACTGAGGATTTCCCTGATAACTTTGAGAAATGTCACTCCTTACTCCCACCCCATTTGCTGTCTTCTCAGTAAAATAAAGCTTCATGAGGGTAGAGCTTTTTTTCCTGTTGTTTTTTTTCCATTGGTATTTTCACAGCACCTCAGACAATGCCTTATACATAGTAAATGTTTAAGTAATTCTGGAATAAACTGAAGCATCATTATGGTGATACTAATATACATTAAATTTTTCTCCTATTATAGATCTAATCTGTATCTTTGAGATTAACCTTTTTTATTTCTATTGCTCTTAGAAATTTTTATGCAGATATCTGATAATACTTCATCATCTGTTTCTATTTAAGAAAGGGAGTAAAAAGCTGATTGGAATATATGGATAAATGGATAGGACTTGCTGTCTGTGGGTTTCACGGTGGAATGATCTGATTTGGTCATCTTGTTGGAGATCTCTTGATGTTGGTATCTAAATCTTCTTGGCTGGTCCAGTTCCCTGGAGCACTTCTTTTAACCTCTGGATACAAAAGTCTGAGAGCAGAGAGGAAGAGGGTTGGCAGTCTCAGCATCCAGAATGTATACATTTACTAGATCCCCCTGTTTTCACTATGGCCCCATGCCTTCATTTGGGCCTGATGACCTCCCTGGAGAAGAAAGATACTTCTAGCCTTTTGCTGGAGTGGGAGACATGATGAAAATATGCAGAATGTGGGAGAAAAATCTCAGGATCTAACTCCTCCTAAAGGGCTTCAATTAGTCTTTTTTTTTTTTTTTAATATGGGGATGGATCATGGTCCTGTAGTTCTTACGTTAGTTCAAACAAGTATTTGTTGGACACTTCCTATATCCTGAATTATCCAGGTGGAGTAGGGGTAGGGCATGGACACTACAGGCAAAGGGGACCATAGGAGCAGGGATCCTGAAGCCAAAACCTGCGTGAGGTGTAGCTGGAACCCAGTCTTCAAGGGTATTGTCAAGGTATGCCCTTCTAAAGGGTAGGAAATAAGATTGACTATTAGTTAATTTTCTTTACTTTTTATTGCTTTCTTCATTTTACCCCTACTTCCAGAGGAATTTGATGTCATCAGTTCTTGAGAACTGGGGTACACCTTGATTATTGTCTGCTTTCTCTGCTGCTCATTTAGCTATCAGCCACTCATCTATTTTCCCAGTTCCAAATTTAAACAAGAAAATTTAAACAGTTTCTTTTCACTATTATGTTAATGAGATAAGACTGAGATTAGTTGCAGATATTCAAGCTACTATCTAGACTCAGAAGTCTTACTATAGGACATTTACTAAAATTCAGGACAGCAGAAACTAGGAATCCTCTACAGTATCAAGCCAAGCTTTTAGTTTCAAGTGGTCCCAGGTTGATAAGCACCTCCAGGTTTCTGGCAGACACAGTAGAGGAGGAACCCACTTTCCACACAGGGCCCAATTCCTACAGGTAAAGTTCCAAGGGATGTGCATTCAGAGTCAGAGGTTGCCAAGCACTCTAGGAAATGCAACACAGAGAGAGCTAGCAGGAGCAACAAAAGGGTAGTAAATACAAAGCCCTCAGATTGTGGGATTATCAGACACAGACTGTTACATAAATATGTTCAATAAGTTGAAAGAAAAGGAGATGGAGAAAATGAGCACATAGCCAAGAAATTATAAAAATGGAAAAACCATTTTGAAAACAGATCAGATAGAACCAGAAATGAAACAGTCATTGAAATAAACTTAAAGATTGGATTAACAGGACATTAAGCACAGTTGAAAAGGGAATTAGTTCCTGGAACAGTAGATCTTAGAAAATTATCCAGAACACAGCACAGCTGAGACAACTCCAAAAGGAGAGGTAAGAGCAAATGGCAGAAAGACAATATTTGGAGAATCACTCAGAATTTCCCAGAGTGAACAGGATGCCACATGGTTCAGAAATTCTAGTGAAGATCAGTAGGTTATGAAAGAAAAAGAGGATGAAGAGATAGGCAGACTCAGTGTCAAGTTTTGTACTGCAGAGTACCTCAAAGAGATTTAAAAAGCAACCAGGGAGAAGACAGACTACTTACCAAAAAAACAATGATTCTATAGACACCTGACTTCTTGACAGCAACAATGCAAGCCAGAAGACCACAAAATCTTATTTTTAATGTGCTGTGTGAAAATAGCTGTCCATCTAGAATCTATACCCAGTGAAATAATCTTTTGAAGAATGAAGGTAAAATAAAGACTTCAGTCACACAAACTGACTAAGCTTGCTACAACAGACTATCCATGAAGGAAATTCTAAAGACTTCAGACAAAAGGTAAGATTATAAAAGATGTTGTAATGGAAACTAGGAAAACTTTAAAAACTGAATGAGAACATATCAAAACCTGTGACACTTGGAAGAACATTTGTAACACTGAACGCTTATATTAGAAAAGAAGAAACGCAATCAGTTAAGCAAGTAATTTGAGCTAGAAAAAGAACGATAGGATAAGCCCAAAGAAAGAAAATGCAAGGAAATGAACAGACATTAATGAAACAGAAAGCAAGCAGACAATACAGAGGTTCAGGAAAGTTGGTTTTTGAAGAGTAATAAAATGGACAAATGTCAGGTGAGCTCAATGAAGGGAAACTAGAGTGATGGTACAAACGCTATTAGTAGAAAACAAAAGTTATGTGCACAGAGATTAAGATGAGTAGAGGAGGGCATGGGAATGTCTTTATGGCAATAAATATGGACTTTTAGACAATAAATGTCTAGAAAAATATTTATCAAAACTGACTTAAGAATTAGAAAGTCTAAATAATCCTGGAACAGTTAAAGAAGTGAAGTCATTAAAAATCTTGTTTCAAACAAAACTCCAGGCCCAGATGCTTCTGCTGTCAAGTTTTACCTGCCGGTCAGCAACAGCAGCCTATTCCAGAGTATAGATGGGGAACACTCTTCAGCCGAATGAAGCCTAACAGATAACCATATGAGCAAGGAAACTCACTTATCAGTCTCACTTATGAATATAGTTGGCAAAAATCCAAAACAGGATATTAGCCAGCTAAATCTAGCAGATATAAAAACCTGACCAAGTTGGGATTATCCTAGGTTGGCAAGGGTGTTTTAATATTTAAAAATTTATAATATAACTTATCATATTAACTACTTATAAGGGGTAAAATCATACTATCATCTCAGTGGGTGCACATGCAATTTTGGTTAAAATGCATCAACAGATTATCACAAAAATCTCAAAATAATAGGTGAGAATTTTCATGATCCGTTAAAGGGTTTCTACACAAACCTACAGCAGATACCATACTTAATGTTGAAATAGTGAAAGCCTTCTCTTTGAGATCAAGAGAAGAATGCCCATATGATTATTATGTTAACTTTACAGTAGATGTTCTAGCCAGGTAAGTAAGATAAAAAACAAAAAATAGATAAAGGTACTGAAAAGAAGAAACCAAATTGCTGTTAATATTCATAGGTGGTAGAATTTTATCCAAAAGTATATTCAGAAACACCCTCATATCATCTTTTACAAAAATAAGGCATTTTTTTAAATTAAAAAATGGTAAAAATGAAATGAATCGGACATGCATCTGGATGTAGGTCCTATATCTGAGTATACTAAGCAGGGACAGTGAGTCCTACAACTCAACTGTTTGGTTTCCCGTCTCTCAGGGATCACTGTCTTTTGTTACAGGATTTCCTAGTGTCTTGACAACTGTTGTTTTATACATTTCCCTCTCATGTCTTAAAACTTATTTCATATAAAAAACGTGTTTGTTTTGGGCTGTTTCAAATGGGAGAGTGAATCTGGTCTTTGTTATTCCCTCTTGCTGGAAGGGGAAGTTTGTTTAATGGTTTGTCAATTCTTAGTCCTCTTTGATAATGGCTTATCAATTCTTAGTCCTCTTCTGTTAATAAAGGGTTATTTTAACACACACTTTGTTCCAGTGCAAGGCCTTTCCTTTAAAAGCATGTGTAAGATTTTTAAAATTTTGTTTTTTTAAAGAAGCTGGTAATTTAAAGGCCCAATCCTGAGGACCTTTAGAGTAAGGAGTGGACCTGAGATGGATAATTCCTGAGGCTTTTGTTTTTCTGCTGCCTACATGCTTTGTTATCCAAGGCTGTTCAAGGTCTCACCACCCCTGGAGTTTTGACCCACTGATGTGTTTCATAAATTTTAATGAAAGACAGATTGAGAGAAATCATTGATGGGCCCACATGGTTGTACCAGATCCGTGCACTGGCTCAGAATGCAAATGTCTATGAAATTACTCTTAAGTTACCTTTCTGGAAAGCCCCAGACTCCATCTTCTGGCTCGTCTGATCTAGCTAGGTCAGATCAAAAGTGATTTTCAAAAACCCTCATGTTCTTGGCACATTGCTATGATTTATTTTTAAGTCACAGAAAATTGTCCAAATATTAGCACACATATTATAGAATTGCCAATAAACTAGGTATGGTTAGATAGAGCACGGTATGCTTTTTAAAGGAGTTTGTAAAGAATATGGTTTAACTTGCCAGTGTGTGATAATAAACTTATTTCTTATGCGTGATTATGAGCTTTATTTATAATTCACTAGCAGATGTTTATTTCATTTAGTTTACAACTCAGACATTCTTGGCTTAACTCAAATTTTCTCTGTATCTCACAGAATTAAAAAAAAATTAGACTAAGACTTTTGTTCAAAACATCCTTTATTTAAATGGAGCCAGATTATTGTAGAAACAGATTTTATTATTTCTGCTAATAAGGATCAGGGAGAGAAAAGGAAATTGAGATCTTTGAAGGGTTCCTCAACATCATTTAGTCCCATCTCTTTCAGCCTCCCTGCTGTTGTCAGACCCACTAGCTTATAGGGCAGCAGAACTGCCCATGGGAACTCCGGCTCCCTTCGTTTCTGTAGCCCAGTTGCTGAGCTAATGAGTAGTGTAATGGCCAAGAAATAGGGAGAAATATTAGAGAAACCAAAGGGCCTAGATTATTTGAACTAAATAAGTAACATCAGAATAATGAGGGATTGACTGCCTTTCCCTTGCTGGGTTCCAGTTCTTTGATCAAAGGGTATCTTTTCCTTACTGTTTTATACTGTCTTAATCAAAACAGCCTATATAAATAATTGGACTTGGGGTAGATAGGATGAAAATGAAAAAGGGGTTAGAAATAGCATGTACTCCTTTTTTTTAAATTAAGCCTTCAGATGGATTTTAATAACTTAAACATGTTAACTGCAATTGGTATTCCTAGTTAAAAAGTGGAAAGGGTATTTTGTTTTTGGTAATTCTTTTTTTTTTTTATATTTATTTGGGGGGAGGGGCACAGGGAGAGGGGGAGAGACTACCTCAAGCAGACTCTACCCTGAGTGCAGCACCCGATGTGTTTTTGGTAATTCTTAACAGTATATGTTTTTCTTTTCAGCTACTAAGTCAGGATTGTTACCTCCACCACCTGCGCTCCCTCCAAGACCTTGCCCATCACAGGTAGGAAACAGAAGTTGATTTCTGTGAACTGTTGGGTATAGTGAAATTGTCCTACCACTGTGCTTCCTTTGCAAGGGTTGATTGCCACAGAACTGGCCGGTCACATTCCCAAGATGACATCTGGACAAAGAGAGCAGAAAGTGGTTGCATTTCTTCTTATCCAGCCAGTCCTCCAGACTCATGTGGAAAAGGGAAAGTTTCCTTGATAAGCAACCAAACAAATGCATACTGGTTTACCTTTGGCCATAGAGGGTTGCATGTCATTTTCAGATAGAGAAAGAAGTAGAAGAATGGGTGTCTCTCCAATTGGGGGGTTGGGGACATGGTTTTTCTGTATAGTATGTACAGTCTGAGTGTGTATATTTTCATCAGTATTTTAGGAGCTGTGTTAATTCATAATTAATGGTCAGTCACCATGGTTTTAGTGCTGTGGTTTGGGCCTACAGTGCTTTCTTTATCGTTAGGATGGTATTTTCCTTTGGAACAATAAGCTGAAACAGCAGGACTTGGGAGAGTGTGTCACCAAAGTCTGTTTCACTTGTGAATTAATTCTGCCTCATTTATATGTGCTACTGTGGCCTTATTCATCAACACTCCTTGTAGAGTTGGAAATGAGAAGCAAGCAGCAAATCTGCAGAGTGTGGTAAAGGGCACTACAGATCCTTCCTTTCATTAATTGCTGCTGAAGAGACTTTCTGTCTTTAAAGGCCCTCTAACTTTCAGCAGAAAATGTTGGGAAATTTCTCTATTAACAGTCCTAGTTTCTGCCTTATTGCTCTAGATGCTTCAGAACATACCTTTCCACATGGCACATCTTAGGACTTGCTGAGTCACTGAGACCACTTTGAACATTTGCTTGTCCTTCTTTTAGAGAATTAGATCATCTTTAGCATCTGCTCAACCTTGAGGTGCAAATACAATGAGTACTGCTTTCCTTCCTCAGTTTGAAGGGTAATTAAAAGCCCTGTTCTTCCTGACTCACATATAAACGAGTGAGAACCCCCTTTCTAATACTCCAGGATTGGCTTTAAAAGTTGTTGATTAATCAGTCAACAAGTATTTAAGTCCCTGTTGTATATCTAATGGCAAGCTTTAGTTCCATCCTAAGCTTTTCCTTGGTTATAATTTCTACTCATTTAAATGAATAGCTCTGTTTATTGAGAATCTGCAGTAGACCAGGTATTGTGCTAAGTGCTTTCAATCCATTATTTAATCTTCACAAAAATCCTATGAAGTAGGTGTTAATATCCTTAATTTTTTTTACAGATGAGGAAATTGAAGCATACAGGGTTAAGCAAGTCAGCCAAGGTGACATAGCTAGTAAATAGGTAGAGCCAGCTCCCAAACTGAGGTCTGTCTCCTAAAGGTCCCTGCCCTCCCCATCATTGGAGCTGAAGCGTCTACGTATACAGTAAGAGAGTGATCTGTTGCTCTAGCGGGTGAGGCTTTCACTATGTGCCCCCTGTGGAAGACCTAGATGAGACCAAACTCCTTACTGGCACCAACAGCAAACCTGGGCTTTGTCACAACAAAATAGTGGGCATTCGGGAGGCAGTTATCTACCAGCTACTGGTTTCAAACTGGGGCTTGGGAGCCACCCGGCTGAATGCATGCAAGACCTGTCTGAAAGGGCTTTTGTGATCAACTTCCTTACCTTCTGCTGTACAAGTAACAGGAATGACTTCCTGGTTGTGAAATGTGTTGCTGCTATCTGCAGTCCTCATTTGACCTGCTTGAGGTGGGCTTCCTGCCTGCTTGGGGTCTTAGTGACCAAGGATCTGATGGGGGGCTGGGAATTCTCAAGTCACTGTTAATGAATGAGACTGCTTCTTTGTCTACCAGATTTCCCATCACAATGTAAACAGTGAGTGCAGTGCTCAGCCCAGGCCTCCAACTCAGCTGCCTAACTATGGAGATTTCAGACTACAGAAACAGGTGTGTAAGAAATGCAGGCAGAAAAGCCCTTCACCACTTCCCTCCGCCTACTCTCCCCTTTTCCTCCACTGTAAGTGGGACACACACATTGAACAGAGGAAATCCTGGGTGCTGAACGTGTGACTGTATTTAGTCATTTTGCAGTGTCAAATTCCCAGTGGCCCTGGGAGAGGCTCACCTAACCACGTGGATGGGGCACCTGTATATTCTAGTCTTTCCCACACTGCTTGTGATAAAGTGGTCTTCTGGGAGATATTAACAGGGCTCTGCGGTAAGACAAATACGTAGGCTGCTGCCTCAGTCCCCGCTTGTGAAAATTCATTCATCATTGTGCGTATGGGCTCATTAAAGGGTTTGAAGTCCTACAGTAAAGAAACCTGGTCAATTTTGGTAAAGCTTGCAATTTCGTAGTGTGTGTGACCATTCACCTCTTTCTTTATACAAGACTTAACAGTTCCCTGAGGGCTTGGTGGTTAGGGAACATTATTCTCCCCAGCTTTAAAATATTGGTAAGGACATTTCCAAACCGCTTTCATCTGGCACCTCCTCTCTATATTATATGATTAAAGTTAAATTTTTATATCTTAATATCTTAGGCCAGTAGTTTTCCCTAGAAGAGTTGAAACTGAAAAAGAAAGTTTACCACATGTTAGCTTCAGATTTCTAGTTGTCATGTTTTCAGTTTGTTGTGTTTTTTTATTTGCTTTTCTTTTCCTTCTGGCTTACTCTCTCATGAGGTCATTTTTACCACAAGCTTTATTACAGTAAACTTTGAGTTCTTCTTTTGTTCTGTTAAACATTTTTTTGAGTGTTCCTTCTTATGTATGGACAATCGACCTGATTGTGGAAAAAAATATATACACCTAACCTCAGAGACTTCTTTACGAGGCTTAAACTGTAGTACCTAGGGGAGAAACAAGGAAGCTTGGTATAATTTAAATCTTAAATTTATCAGTAGCTCTGAGAAGAGATTAAAATAAAAAGGTTTTGGATTTAAATTTTTCTTTTTTTTTTTTTTTAAAGATTTTTGTTTATTTGAGAGAGAGAGTGAGCTTGAGTACAGAGGGAGAGGGAGAGGCAGACTCCCCACTGAGCAGGGAGCCCAGGACTCAATCCCAGAATCCTGGGATCATGACCTGAGCCGAAGGCAGATACTTAAGCGACTGAGCCACCCAGGCACCCCTGGATTTAAATTTTTCATATTACTTAACTTGATAAATGGTTAAGACTACATTATAATAAACAAGAAAACATTCTGTTCCCTAAAAAGGAACAACTATTTAAAAAACTGTGTGGCCAGTGATGTCCTTCGAGGTTTTAAGTATGTAAGAGAAAACCATTTGTACATTTGCAGATGTGTGTGTGTGTGTGTGTGTGTGTGTGTGTGTGTATACACAAAGGTATATAGAGATCATTTCTATATATGCTAGAAGTATATCTACTTTTACCAAGTAAGAGAGATGAAGTATAGGTTTTCAGCATAAAATGCAGTTTAGCTGGCCGTTAATACTAAGCACTAGTATGATGATATGGACATCTGAAGTAAATTATACAAATGGGGCCCTAGAGTTAGGAAAAGGAATAAATTCAAAGAAACAGATCTTTTTATTTTGCATACTATAGGTAAGATCAAAGAGGGACCAAGTGACTATATAAAGAGTCAGATGGTTTGTGTTCCATGTTTTCTTGAGGACAAGCTAGAGACCAGGGCATGGTATTTTGGCTCAGCACAGAAGAGGTGACATGTTTATTTATTAATTTTTTTAAAAAGACTGATTCATAATATAAATGATTAAAAAGCAGTTAGAATTAACTGTTTCATATGGAGCAGAGTTAACATGAGAGCTAAACTTAGTAGCTCACTGTTTGTATGCATATAAACTGAGTAAAATGCCATCTACAGAGTTGGTGCTTGTCCTGTAGGTCAGTTCTCTTTTAAGGGCCTATTTGGTACTCCAATAATTAAATCTCTTTAATTGTATTGATCTCATGCCAAATTTCTTTTTTTTTTTTAAAGATTTTATTTATTTATTTGACAGAGAGAGACACAGCGAGAGAGGGAACACAAGCAGAGGGAGTGGGAGAGGGAGAAGCAGGGTTGCCTGCGGAGCAGGGAGCCCGATGCGGGGCTCGATCCCAGGACCCTGGGATCATGACCTGAGCCGAAGGCAGACGCTTAACGACTGAGCCACCCAGGCGCCCCTCATGCCAAATTTCTTATGGCAGTAATCTTTATTAAAAAAGTTTTTTTGGTACAAAGGATAATCTTTTCAGTTTTTTTTTTAAGATTTTGTTTATTTGACAGAGAGAGACACAGCGAGAGAGGGAACACAAGCAGGGGGAGTGGGAGAGGGAGAAGCAGACTTCCCGCTGAGCAGGGAGCCCGATACTGGTGGGGCTTGATCCCAGGACCCCGGGATCATGACTTGAGTCGAAGGCAGGTGCTTAACCGACTGAGCCACCCAGGTGCCCCATCTTTTCAGTTTTATATTAGCACCACAGTTGATGAATTGGGGCTCCCTGTAGACTAATGTGCTCGGAATTTTCCTGTTGATACCACTAATTTCTTACCTTATAACGGCAAGTGCTTCTCACTGGCAATACAATGAGTACTAAAATAGCACTGTAGGGTGAAAGTACTATGGAGGAAGCATTTGATCAATACTTTTAAGCTTAGACCAAGAGGGCTTCATGGAAGGGCTAAGGTGACCAGTGAAATGAGTTTTAAACAAGAGAACTTTTCTTTTCAGATGGCTGAGGGGTTCAGAGCATTACTGTAGAGAAAAAGCAAATGCAAGGAGGTAGGCATGCAAGAGATCCCCATGTGTTCAAGGAACTGTCTGAAATTTAGAAAGCTAGATTTTAGGGGAGAGAGATTTAGTGTTTGGACGTGGCAATGAAGAGCCGGTGGCTTGCCCACTTGAGGCCCCTTGAGGTCCAGTGGTGCCAGAGCTTTGGGAGAGGAAGGGCCCCCTGACAAGAGAGTTTTGTCTGGGGAGCAGCCCCTATGGGAGAGCACAGGGTATCAATTAGCCCAGTGGTACTCACATTGTGCACACAGGAATCATCTGGGGGAGAGCTTTAAACCTACTGAGGTCTGGGTCCCACCCCCAGAGATTTTGGTGTGGTGGGAGGCCCAGGCTTTGGGAGTTTTAAGAGGCTCCCTACATGATTCTGAAGTGTAGCCTGGATTGAGAGACACTGAATTAAGGCAAGAAAAGGAATGTTCAGAGATGAAGCTGAGAATCTATGGGATTTGTTAATGGTATGCCCTGAGTTCTCTCTCTTTTTTTTTAAGATTTTATTTATTTGAGAGAGAGGAGAGGCAGAGCACAAGCAGGGGGAGGGGCAGAGGGAGAGGGAGAAGCAGATGCCCCACTGAGCCGAGAGCCTGATGCAGGGGCTTGACCCCAGAACCCTGAGATCGTGACCTGAGCTGAAGGCAGGCAGGCACTTAATGACTGAGCTACCCAGGCGCTCCATGCCCTGAGTTCTTTAAGTGCACAGTGGAAGTCTTTCTTGAGTTGGGGAGGGTGGGAGGCATAAGGTCAGGTTAGGGGATGTACCCATACCCCGTGGGGACAAGAACCCAGATCCTGATGGATGGCCTTGGGAGTCTGTCTTCTTGGGATGGCTGACTCCAGCAGGGTTAGAGGGCTTGATGGGATGGTCTTGCTGGAAGGACTAGCCACTGCGCACCTCAGGTTCTGTGTGTACTATTTTGAAGGACTAGCCGTGAACCCAGGTGGCCTTGAGAGGAAACCATAGTCCACGTAGCGAGTCTTTCATCTAACTTTGTCATCTGGCTAGAATGAGGTCCCTAAGGCACTACTGAATCCAGTAGGAGTATGCTGGGCTTGCTGTTCTATTTCAAAGCCAAATTTCTTAGACACAACTTTTTAAGTAAGATCCTACCCTCTTGTCATTTCAAAGGAAAGACGAGCTCACTTCAACTCAAATGGCAGTTTGTAGGCCCTGAACTACTTCCAAAATACTTCCAAAATACTTGACACTATGCTTTTCTAGAAAATGTCCTTATAAATTAATATCCTGTCATTTCAAGTATTCTTTCTGTAAGTTAATGTATAGTTGGTGATACAAAATAGTAAATTCTCCTGGAAGAAATTAAGCATTTCAGAGCTCCATACACACTTGTTCTTTCTCTCTTTGTCTTTGGCGAGGGGGTGGGGGCGGGCATTACTGGTGATAATGTAAGTTTCTCACAGGGTTATTTAATAGATTTTTAAAATGTAAATTTGATTAAAGTTTAACATGCATACTCAATCCATTTTAAATACAGACTAAATAATTTTTAATAGAGTAAAATGAAGTACTATCTCATTGGCAACTTTAAATATCTATAGGAAAACATTCTTTAAGTATAAACAATATGGAAATGTCACCACTTCTAACATTTTATGGCTTTTCTCCTGATCAAATTAAAACTCAGTGGGCATGCATCAGATGTCATGAGATATGCAGATGATCTCATGTAATGTACATTAGTCATCGAATCACCTTAATATATTGGCTATGTAGATAAAGCATATTTGTGAGCTTTCAAAGATATATTCAACATCCTAATTTTCACTCATCAGTATGTAAGTTTAGTATATGTCGAAAGATATTTTTCTATGTATTCATGTATTTGAAACTTCATAATTATTCTGAAGAGAGTTTACAAACCTATCACCTAGAATGCTACCTTCGCTTTCTTCGAGTGTTACCCTGTTCTTATGGTGCACGCTGTAGATTAGCTGAAAATCACAGTATGTTGATGAGTATCTTTGTAATGCAGGAAAGAAGATGTAGTCCCAGGATCTGTGTTCATCTGTGATGACGAAAGAACATACTGAAAGCTGCAGAACACAACATGAGTGTGTCTGTGCTCTCGTTCTTAGCTCTGCTACTTTGTCGCTTTGTGGGGGGTACGCAGATGGGTCTCACAGACCTACTGCCTCTCCTATACAATGTGAAGATGAGGGTACATAGATCCTTTTAGTGCCTAAGGTCTCTGATTCTGTGTTGTATTCCTCTGTCCAAGAAAAATTTTGTTGCAAATATAATTGAAACATCATAAAACACAATTGAGGACGAGATGATTTAGACTAATTTCTCCCTGCTTTACCCCACTGCAAAGTACAGCTAAAAGCCCTGGACGTAATAAACAGAAAGAGGACTTTGAAAGATGTAAACAGGAAAGTGGACTGGCTAGGGCCTTAGGACTTGAGTAATGGCATGGCAGTGAGCTCCCTGAGTTGTAAAAAAAAAGTCTGCCCTATATCCTGGACTGAGTACTGGAGAAGCCTGCAACCTGGGACTGCCAACAAATGTAGACCAAAAAAAAGAGGCCTTGAGAAAAGTCTACTCTCTAGCCAAAGGACTGGGAAAAGGGTAGACAAGCTAGATAGAAACCTTTTTGACAACACCTGCCCTACCCCAGCCAAACACTATGGATGTCCCTCTCTGTGGTGTCATCAGAGACCAATCTGGGAGTTGGTCTCTTGACCCTCACCTGGTGGCAGCAGACAACTTGGGGTGGTACTTTCCTAGCTGGCAAACATGGTTTTAGCAGAGACCAAAGGGGTCTCCTAACCCTGATCTAATGGCAACAGGTGGCCTGGGGAGGCACCTTATACCCTGACAGACAGTGTCACTAGAGACAGACCTTTCCCAATAAGCAAATACCCAAGGAATTTGTCACTTGTAGACCTGCCCCATCACGAAAGCTAAAGGGAGTTCTCCAGACTGAAATGAAAGGACACTAGACAGTAGCTCGAAGCCATAACAAGAAAGGAAGAATGGTAAAGGTAGCCACATTGGTAAATCTCAAAGCCAGTAGTGTTGATTTGTAACTCTTGTTTTCTGTATGATTTAAAAGAAAAATACTTAAAACAATAATCACAAATCTGTGTTAATGAGCACACATATATAAGGATATGATTTGTGACAATAATAATATAAGGGGCAACAGGGCTGTAAAGGAGTAGAGTTTTTGTATACTCTTGGCACTAAGTTGGTATTAATTCAGATTTGATTGTTATAAAGTTAAGATGTTAACCAATCCTTAGGGTAACTACTAAAGAAAAAACCTAAAAAATATTAAAAATATGACAATGAGAAGGTAACAAAAATGGTATACTAGAAAAAAATCATAAAAAAGGAAGTGATGGAACTACTCAGGAACCGAACAGGTATAAGGCATAGAAAACAAACAGCAAATGGCAGAAGTAAATCTTTCCTTATATGTAATTACTTTAAATGGATAAATATTTCCAATTAATTGGCAGAAACAGATGGATTTAAAAAAGTAATCCGACTATATGCTTGTCTACAAGAGGCTCACTTTCCATCCAATGTTAAAAATAGGTCGAATATGGAAGAATGGAGGGGCGCCTCGGTGGCTCAGTCATTAAGCATCTGGCTTTGGCTCGGGTCATGATCCTAGGGTCCTGGGATCGAGTCCCACATCGGGCTCCCTGCTCGGCGGGAAGCTTGCTTCTCCCTCTCCCACTCCCCCTGCTTGTGTTCCCTCTCTCACTGTGTCTCTCTCTGTCAAATAAATACATAAAATCGTAAAAAAAAAAGAAAATGGAAGAATGGAAAAAGATATTTCATGCAAATATATGTGCTGCCAAAGAGAGCACATATTTCATGCAAATAGTAACCAGAAGAGAGCCTGGTGGCTTTAGTCACATTATACTGAATAGATTTAAAGACAAAAATTGTTATAGGACATAGAAGGACATTATATATTGATAAAAAGGTCATTCCATTAAGATGGTAAAAAATTTATAAAAATATACATACCTAACAACAGAGCCCCAAAATGTATGAAGCAAAACCCAATAGAATTGAAGTAGCAGACAGTTCTACAAAATCTCACTTTTAGTAATGGATAGGACAACTGGACAGAAGACCAATAAGGAAATAGAGGATGTGAACAGCACTCTAAATCCCCTAGACCTGAGCGACATCTATAGAACACTTCACCCAACAATAGCACAAGACGCATTCTTCTCTTGGGCACATGGAACATTCCCCAGGATAGACCAGTTATTAGTCACAAAACAAGTCTCAATAAATTTAAAAAGACTGAAATCATAAAGAGTGACCAAAGTGGAATGAAACTAGAAATCAGTAATGGATGTAACACAGGAAGATTCACTAACATGTGGAAATTAGGCAACATATTCTTAAAAAAAAACTAGTGGGTCAAAAAGGAAGTTACAAGTGGAATTGGAAAATAACTTTGAGATGAATGAAAGAGAAAACATACCAAAACCTATGAGGGAACAGTACTAACAGTACTCTGGGGAAATTTATACCTATAAGCACTTATATTTAAAAAGGGATCCAAAATCAGTAAGCTAATTTTATACCATAAGAAATTAGAAAAAGAAGAGCAAGCTAAACCCAAAGGTAGCAGAAGGAAGGAAATGATGTAGAGTTGAGATAAATGATATAGAGAGTAGGAAAACAATAGCAAAATTGGTTTTTGTATCCTCTGTTTAAAAATAAAAGGCTTTATTATTTTTTTTAAAGATTTTATTTATTTGAGAGAGAGAGACAGTGAGAGAAGGAATAGAAGCAGGGAGAGTGGGAGAGGGAGAAGCAGGCTTCCCACAGAGCAGGGAGCCCGATGCAGGACTCGATCCCAGGACCCTGGGATCATGACCTGAGCCGAAGCCAGACGCTTAATGACTGAGCTCCCCAGGCACCCCTAAAAGGCTTTATTTTAAACTAAACTCAGATTCTGATAAATTTATCTCTCACTGTAGATAATATTGTTTTGAATTTATCAAGGTCGAATATTCCAGTAGAACGATTCTGTTTTGTGTAACTTTTTTTTCCCCCGTATTAATTTTGGCAGTACATTTTACTGTATGTTCACTAGTTGTAGGATTGGTTCACAGATGACTCACATTGATCATCAGAGCTCCAGGTTGGTGTAACATGAAGACAATTGTGGTTTAGACCAGCCTCTGTTGATTGAATCTTGAGAGTTCTACAGGTCCTCTCACATAAGGATTTATTAAAGGAATTTGAAAGCTGTTCTTAAACAGTTGGCATTGAATGAGAAATTAAAAAGGTAAGAGGAAACTGCCATAGTGATAAGTTCAGGGAGATGACAGAGATATAGTGAGGAAATACTGGCATTGTATTAGTGGAGGGAAGATTAAGGATAAATCTCTGCTGTTTAAAAGAGCATACATAGTTTTGCCAGCTATCAACAAATGCTATTAAAATGTATTCCTTTTCAACAAAGGAAAAGTTTTATGATGGCATTTATTTTAGTATTATTAATAAAAATAAAAAACAATACATACAGATGTCCAAGAAGGTGCCTCTGGTTAAGGTATTGTCTATCTGCCTAATAGGGTATGAGACATCTATTAAAATGATTATATGGAAAATAGTGGAAAAGAAGGATAACAGCTGAATAGAGAAATGTTTCCTGATTGTACCACATAAAAGTGTTTAGTAGACCTTTGAGAGTAAGGTGTTCTGCCTTCTCAGGGTGATCTGGAACGTCCGTGGAACACAGTGATTGGCCCCTTTGCCATGGTCGGATTTTGAATTCCTTTCTCAGTGTTACTGGCCTGTGTTCCCTTCCCAGTGGGCTTTTGAGTTTTTTAAAAATTTTTTATTGTTATGTTAATCACCATACATTACATCATTAGTTTTTCATGTAGTGTTCCATGATTCATTGTTTGTGTATAACACCCAGTGCTCCACGCAGAACGTGCCCTTTTTAATACCCATCACCAGGCTAACCCCCTCCCCTCTAGAACCCTCAGTTTGTTTTTCAGAGTCCATCGTCTCTCATGGTTCGTCTCCCCCTCCAATTTCCCCCCCTTCATTCTTCCCCTCCTGCTATCTTTTTTTTTTCTTTACATATATTGCATTATTTGTTTCAGAGGTACAGATCTGTGATTCAACAGTCTTGCACAATTCACAGCACTCACCATAGCACATACCCTCCCCAATGTCTATCACGCAGTCACCCCATCCCTCCCACCCCACCCCCACTCCAGCAACCCTCAGTTTGTTTCTTGAGATTAAGAATTCCTCATTATCAGTGAGGTCATATGATACATGTCTTTCTCTGATTGACTTATTTCACTCAGCATAACACCCTCCAGTTCCATCCACATCGTTGCAAATGGCAAGATCTCACTCCTTTTGATGGCTGCATAATATTCCATTGTGTATATATACCACATCTTCTTTATCCATTCATCTGTCGGTGGACATCTTGGCTCTTTCCACAGTTTGGCTATTGTGGACATTGCTGCTATAAACATCGGGGTGCACGTACCCCTTCGGATCCCTACATTTGTATCTCTGGGGTAAATACCCAGTAGTGCAATTGCTGGATCGTAGGGTAGCTCTATTTTCAACTTTTTGAGGAACCTCCATACTGTTTTCCAGAGTGGTTTCACCAGCTTGCATTCCCACCAACAGTGTAGGAGGGTTCCCCTTTCTCCGCATCCCTGCCAACGTCTGTCGTTTCCTGACTTGTTAATTTTAGCCATTCTGACGGGTGTGAGGTGGTATCTCATTGGGGTTTTGATTTGGATTTCCCTGATGCCGAGCGATGTTGAGCACTTTTTCATGTGTCTGTTGGCCGTTTGGATGTCTTCTTTGGAAAAATGTCTGTTCATGTCTTTTGCCCATTTCTTCATTGGATTCTTTGTTCTTTGGGTGTTGAGTTTGATAAGTTCTTTATAGATTTTGGATACTAGCCCTTTATCTGATATGTCATTTGCAAATATTTTCTCCCATTCTGTCGGTTGTCTTTTGGTTTTGTGGACTGTTTCTTTTGCTGTGCAAAAGCTTTTTAACTTGATGAAATCCCAATAGTTCATTTTTGCCCTGGCTTCCCTTGCCTTCGGCGATGTTTCTAGGAAGAAGTTGCTGTGGCTGAGGTCGAAGAGGTTGTTGCCTGTGTTCTCCTTTAGGATTTTGATGGACTCCTGTCTCACATTTAGGTCTTTCAACCATTTTGAGTCTATTTTTGTATGTGGTGTAAGGAAATGGTCCAGTTTCATTCTTCTGCATGTGGCTGTCCAATTTTCCCAACACCATTTGTTGAAGAGACTGTCTTTTTTCCATTGGACATTCTTTCCTGCTTTGTCAAAGATGAGTTGACCATAGAGTTGAGGGTCCATTTCTGGGCTCTCTATTACTGTTCCATTGATCTATGTGTCTGTTTTTGTGCCAGTACCATACTGTCTTGATGATGACAGCTTTGCAATAGAGCTGGAAGTCCGGAATTGTGATGCCACCAGCTTTGCTTTTCTTTTTCAACATTCTTCT
The DNA here is from genome assembly GCF_009762305.2 of Zalophus californianus. Classification (NCBI taxonomy): domain Eukaryota; kingdom Metazoa; phylum Chordata; class Mammalia; order Carnivora; family Otariidae; genus Zalophus; species Zalophus californianus. Next base: position 115,951,883 of record NC_045612.1, on the reverse strand, counting down.
GGCTATTTGGGGTCTTTTCTGGTTCCATACAAATTTTAGGGTTATTTGTTCCATTTCTTTGAAAGAAGTTGATGGTATTTTGATGGGGATTGCACTGAATGTGTAGATTGCTCTAGGTAGCATTGACATCTTCACAGTATTTGTTCTTCCAATCCATGAGCATGGAACGTTTTTCCATTTCTTTGTGTCTTCTTCAATTTCTTTCATGAGTATTTTATAGTTTTCTGAGTACAGATCCTTTACCTCTTTACTGAATTCCTGTATGAGTTCTAGCAGTTTTGGGGTGGAGTCTTTTGGGTTTTCCACATAAAGTATCATATCATCTGCAAAGAGTGAGAGTTTGACGACTTCTTTGCCGATTTGGATGCCTTTGATTTCTTTTTGTTGTCTGATTGCTGTGGTTAGGACTTCTAATACTATGTTGCATAGCAGTGGTGATAGTGGACATCCCTGCCGTGGTCCTGACTTTAGGGGAAAAGCTCTCAGGTTTTCCCCATTGAGAATGATATTCGCTGTGGGTTTTACATAGATGGCTTTTATGATATTGAGGTATGTACCCTCTATTCCTATACTCTGAAGAGTTTTGATCAAGAAAGGATGCTGTACTTTGTCAAATGCTTTTTCTGCATCTATTGAGAGGATCATATGATTCTTGTTCTTTCTTTTGTTAATGTGTTATATCACGTTGATTGATTTGCGGATGTTGAACCAACCTTGCAGCCCAGGGGTAAATCCCACTTGGTCATGGTGAATAATCCTTTTAATGTAGTGTTGGATCCCATTGGCTAGGATTTTGGTGAGAATTTTTGCATCCATGTTCATCAAGGATATTGGTCTGTAATTCTCCTTTTTGATGGGGTCTTTGGTTTGGGGATCAAGGTAATGGTGGCCTCATAAAATGAGTTTGGAAGTTTTCCTTCCATTTCTATTTTTTGGAACAGTTTCAAAAGAATAGGTATTAATTCTTTAAATGTTTGGTAGAATTCCCCTGGGAAGCCATCTGGCCCTGGGCTCTTATTTGTTGGGAGATTTTTGATGACTGCTTCAATTTCCTTCGTGGTTATAGGTCTGTTCAGGTTTCTATTTCTTCCTGGTTCAGTTTTGGTAGTTGATACATCTCTAGGAAGGCACCCATTTCTTCCAGGTTATCTCATTTGCTGGCATAGAGTTGCTCATAATATGTTCTTATCATTGTTTGTATTTCTTTGGTGTTGGTTGTGATCTCTCCTCTTTCATTCATGATTTTGTTGATTTGGGTCATTTCTCTTTTCTGTTTGATAAGTCTGGCCAGGGGTTTATCAATCTTGTTAATTCTTTCAAAGAACCGGCTCCTAGTTTCGTTGCTCTGTTCTACTGTTCTTTTGGTTTCTAGTTCATTGATTTCTGCTCTGATCTTTATTATTTCTCTTCTCCTGCTGGGTTTAGGCTTTATTTGCTGTTTTTTCTCCAGCTCCTTTAGGTATAGGGTTTGGTTGTGTATTTGAGACCTTTCCTGTTTCTTGAGAAAGGCTTGCATTGCTATATACTTTCCTCTTAGGACTGCCTTTCCTGCATCCCAAAGATTTTGAACAGTTGTGTTTTCATTTTCATTGGTTTCCATGAATTTTTTAAATTCTTCTTTAATTTCCTGGTTGACCCATTCATTCTTTAGTAGGATGCTCTTTAGCCTCCATGTATTTGAGTTCTTTCCGAGTTTCCTCTTGTGATTGAGTTCTAGTTTCAAAGCATTGTGGTCTGAAAATATGCAGGGAATGATCCCAGTCTTTTGGTACCGGTTGAGACCTGATTTGTGACCTAGGATGTGATCAATTCTGGAGAGTGTTCCATGGGCACTAGAGAAGAGTGTGTATTCCGTTGCTTTGGGATGGAATGTTCTGAATATGTCTGTGAAGTCCATTTGGTCCAGTGTGTCATTTAAAGTCTTTATTTCCTTGTTGATCTTTTGCTCAGATGTTCTGTCCATTTCAGTCAGGGGGGTGTTAAAGTCCCCCCTATGACTGTATTGTTGTCAATGTGTTTCTTTGCTTTTGTTATTAATTGCCTTATATAATTGGCTGCTCCCATGTTAGGGGCATAGATATTTACAATCGTTAGATCTTCTTGTTGGATAGACCCTTTAAGTAGGATATAGTGTCCTTCCTCATCTCTTATTACAGTCTTTGTTTTAAAATCTAATTTGTCTGATATAAGGATTGCCACCCCAGCTTTCTTTTGGTGTCCATTAGCATGGTAAATGGTTTTCCACCCCCTCACTTTCAATCTGGGGGTGTCTTTGGGTCTAAAATGAGTCTCTTGCAGACAGCATATCGATGGGTCTTGTTTTTTAATCCAATCTGATAGCCTGTGTCTTTTGATTGGGGCATTTAGCCCATTTACATTCAGGGTAACTATTGAAAGGTATGAATTTAGTGCCATTGTATTGCCTGTAAGGTGACTGTTACTGTATATTGTCTGTGTTCCTTTCTGATCTATGCTGCTTTTAGGCTCTCTCTTTGCTTAAGGACCCCTTTCAATATTTCTTGGAGGGCTGGTTTTGTGTTTGCAAATTCTTTTAGTTTTTGTTTGTCCTGGAAGCTTTTTATCTCTCCTTCTCTTTTCAACGACAGCCTAGCTGGATACAGTATTGTTGGCAGCATATTTTTCTCGTTTAGTGCTCTGAAGATATCATGCCAGTCCTTTCTGGCCTGCCAGGTCTCTGTGGATAGGTCTGTTGCCAGTCTAATGTTTCTACCATTGTAGGTTACATATCTCTTCTCCCGAGCTGCTTTCAGGATTTTCTCTTTGTCTCTGAGATTTGTAAGTTTCACTATTAGATGTCGGGGTGTTGACCTATTTTTATTGATTTTGAGAGGGGTTCTCTGTGCCTCCTGGATTTTGATGCCTGTTTCCTTCCCCACATTAGGGAAGTTCTCTGCTATAGTTTGCTCCAATATTCCTTCTGCCCCTCTCTCTCTCTCTTCTTCTTCTGGGATCCCAGTTATTCTAATGGTGTTTCGTCTTATGGTATCACTTATTTCTCGAATTCTGCCCTCGTGATCCTGTAGTTGTTTATCTCTCTTTTTCTCAGCTTCTTTATTCTCCATCATTTGGTCCTCTATATCCCTGTTTCTCCCTTCTGCCTCATTTATCCTAGCAGTTAGTGCCCCCATTTTTGATTGTACCTCATTAATAGCCTTTTTGATTTCGACTTGGTTAGATTTTAGTTCTTTTATTTCTCCAGAAAGGGTTTCTCTAATAACTTCCACGCTTTTTTCAAGCCCAGCTAGTATCTTTAAAATCATGATTCTGAAATCTAGGTCCGACGTCGTACTAATGTCCGTATTGAGTAGGTCCCTGGCAGACGGTACTACCTCTTGTTCTTTTTGTTGAGGTGATTTTTTCCGTCTTGTCATCTTGTCCAGAGGAGAATAGATGAATGACAGAACAAAATGCTAACAGGGTAACAACGTCCCTAGAAGATATACTCTAAACAAATCAGAAAAGACCTGAAACCAGGGGAAAAGAAAGAAGAAAGAGAGGAAAAAAAAGAAAAAGATAAAAACAAACAAAAAACAGAACAACAACAACAAAAAAAACCAGAACATGATCACATATGATCAGGCTAGTGCATAGATCAGTGCCATACAGTAGATTTTGGGTGTATTTTGGTCTGTTCGAAGAAAGTGTCTCCCAAAATTTTAAAGAAAGAAAGACTTATATATGTACAGAATAAGGGTTGATATGATGAAGGGATGGAATAGGACTGTAAAGATGAAAATTATAACATTTTATAAAAGGAATTGAGAAGTTTGAAGAAAGAAAAGAGGATTTAAAAAAAAAGGGGGGGGAGAGAATGTGATCAGGCAGGAGACTAGAACAAAGCCCCATACACTAGAGATTTAGGGTATATTTTGGTCTGTTAGAAGAAACTGTATCTCAAAATTTTAAAGAGAGAACAACTTATATATATATGCCAAAAATAAGGGTTACTACTATGAAGGGATAGAATATGACTCTAAAAATGAAAAATAAAAATGTTTTTTTAAAAAAGGGATTGAGAGGGCGCCTGGGTGGCTCAGTTGGTTAAGCGACTGCCTTCGGCTCAGGTCATGATCCTGGAGTCCCGGGATCGAGTCCCACATCGGGCTCCCTGCTCAGCAGGGAGTCTGCTTCTCCCTCTGACCCTCTTCCCTCTCGTGCTCTCTATCTCTCAGTCTCTCTCAAATAAATAAATAAAATCTTTAAAAAAAAAAAAAAGGGATTGAGAAGATGTTGGTTGAAAAAGGGAAAAAATTTAAAAAAAAGTTAAAAAAACTAACTTTGAAAGACTGAAGAATCATGGTAAAAATACCATGAATTCTATGTGCAGTAATCACCTAGCGCTGGAGTTCTGCCGTTCTGATTGATGGGTAAACTTGGTCTTGGCTGGCTGTTCTTGCTGATCTTCTGGGGGAGGGGCCTGTTGCCATGGTTCCCAAATGTCTTTGCTGGAGGCGGAATTGCCCCGCCCTTGCCGGTCCGGGCTAAGTAATCTGCTCAGGTTTGGTCTTGGGAGTTCTTGTTCCCTGCAAGCTTTCGGTACAGCTTTGGAGGACGAGAGTGAAAATGGTGGCCTCCCAGTCTCCGCCCCAGAGGAGCCTAGAACTCAGGGCCCCGCTCCTCAGTGCGCCCCCAGAGAAAAGCAGTCAGTCACTCCCGTTTCCCCGGTCTCCGGCCGCACTGTGTGCTCACCCGGCCTGTGACCGAGCGTTTCTATCTCTGGCACCCCGCCCCGTGTGGAGTCTCCAAACCCAGCAGATCCCTGCGGTGCGCTGCCGCGCCGCTCCTCCCGGGGGAGGAAGGGGAGTCTCCCCGGATCTGCCGCTTGTTGGGTCCCTGCTGGAGGAGCAGTGGCCCAACTGTGTCGCTGATCACAGTTTATGGCCACCCCGAGCTGAGAGCCCGCGCCTCAGTTCCGTCTCTGCAGCCGGCTTTCCTGCTCCGATACCCGGGAGCTCTGCCGCTCTCAGGCACCCCCGGTCTTTCTGTGACCCTGAGGGTCCCGAGATCACACTGTCCCGCGAGGGTTCCACTCCCCGCTTAGCCACTGGAGCAACGTCCCTCGGTGGAGCAGATTTCTAAAAGTTCCGATGTTGTGCTCCGCGGCTCTATCACTTGCCAGAAGCGGCCAACGGAGGCCCCCTCCCCCGCCGTCTGTCCTCCTGAATATCGCCTCGGATTCACTTCTCTGCACTCCTACCTTCCAGAAAGTGGTCGCTTTTCTATTCAGAGAGTTGTTGCAATTCTTTTCTTTGATCTCCTGTTGAGTTCATAGGTGTTCAGAATGGTTTGATCCCTATCCAGCAGAATTCCTGAGACCAGATGAAATCCAGGTCTCCTACACCGCCACCATCTTGTCCCGTTGCCCCCCCACCCCCGCTTTTGAGGTTTTTAACTCCTTGGTGAGTTTCCACTAACTCTTTTTAGGGGCCTCAAGGGGTCACTTAAATTATTCATTTATAATTTAACTATGTCATATTATAATTTGTTTATTGTAAGTACATTCTCTATTTTGGGGAGACTATATGAAGGTATGTGTGTGAATTGGGGTGTCCACAAAGGTCTCCAGATATTTCAGTCCAAAATGTCAAGTGTCTGCTGTCAAGCATTTGGAGGTAAACTGCTAAGTAATTGGTAGTAGTTTAGATAGCTCTTTTTGGTGGGAAAATTATGTAGTTTTTCTTTTAAAGAGTTCCTCTTCCAATTAACGTTTAGGAAAAAGGGAAAAAATGCTCTCTGATAGGACAATTAGAATTTTAAAAAGTCACTGAAAGCTTCATCAGAAGAAACTGACTCTTAGGAAGCTACTTTTAGACACCATGCTCTCAGAACTTATAAGATATGTCATATTGCCTAATCATATAGTTAACTCCAGCAGTAATGAGGTTCAAACACTGTTTACTGAAATCTATCATGTAGTAGTTTTTCTCTTTTTCTTTTTTTTTCATCTACTAGTTTTTTTCATCCATGTTCTCTGGATAGTAAACTTTTTTTTTTTTTAAAGATTTTATTTATTTGACAGAGAGAGACACAGCGAGAGAGGGAGCACAAGCAGGGGGAGTGGGAGAGGGAGAAGCAGTCTTCCTACCGAGCAGGGAGCCTGATGCGGGGCTTGATCCCAGGACCCTGGGATCATGACCTGAGCCGAAGGCAGACACTTAACAACTGAGCCACCCAGGCGCCCCTGGATAGTAAACTCTTATTGCCCTTTCTCTTAAATGGTAATTTTGTATTGTGCAGAATTCCAGATTGAAGGTTATTTTCCTTCAGCATTGTGAATATATTACCTCCTTGTCTTCTGGTGTTTATTGTTGTTGCTGAGAATTCTCTTTTTGTTTCCTTTGGATTGACTTTTTTCTTTAGGGTGGCTTTTAAAACTTTATTTTCGATGTTCTATTTTAATTTGACTGCAATGTGTCTAGGCATAGATTTAAACTTATTTGTCCCAGATGATGCTTGGTGTGCGTTTTCCATCTGGAAAACCATGTCTTCTAATTTGGAACATTCCTAGTCGTATCTCTGCAGGTTTTGATTCTCTACTTACTCTGTTTTCTTTTCAAAGTCCAATTAGCTATGTTTCTGTGTCTGTCAATACAGCTTTTATTTCTAGTGATGGCTCTTTCAGTCTTTTTATGTTGTGATCTCTTCTGGCCCTAGGTGAAACCTTTATCTTCCAGATTAATCATTCTTTTGTGTAGCTGTATATGAGTCCAGGTTTTATAGTCCATTCTTGTTTCTGTCGATCTGTTCCTGTTTCACTTTTCCCCAATTTCTGTTTCATATTTGTCTCTTTTTTTTTGGTAAAGATTTTATTTATTTATTTGACAGGGACACAATGAGAGAGGGAACATAAGCAAGGGGAGTGGGAGAGGGAGAAGTAGGCCTTCTGCGGAGCAGGGAGCCCGATATAGGGCTCGATCCTAGGACCCCGGGGTCATGACCTGAGCCGAAGGCAGATGCCCAACGACTGAGCCACCCAGGCGCCCCTTGTCTCTCTCTTTTTTTTTTTTAAAGATGCATTTTCTACTTTTAACTTGGAGAGGATTTAAACTTAATTATTTTGAAGTCAGTTTCAACTTGTTCTATTTTCATTTTTGTCAGGAGTAAATTCATCTTCTCTCTCTCTTTTTTGGCTGTTCTTCTTAGTATTGGGTTTTTTCTTCATGCTTCTGGAAATTTGTTTAACAGTCTTATTTTGAATTGGAGTTTAAATTTCATTCTCAGTTCTTGGAGCTTCTCCCTGTCCAGCAGTTCATGGTGTGTCTGCCAAGCACACCCCGTAGCCCTGCACCCATGGGCCTCCAGTGTAGGGCTAGTTCTTATAATTGAGGTTCAGCCCTTCTGTCTGGTACACATGTCAGAGATGGTGCGGATGGCACCAGATGGTGGCTTAAGTGCTCTATCTGCTTCTGTTTACTTTTTTTTTTTAAGGTTTTATTTATTTATTTGACAGAGAGAGACACAGTGAGAGAGGGAACACAAGCAGGGGGAGTGGGAGGGGGAGAAGCAGGCTTCTCGTTGAGCAGAGAGCCCAATGTGGGGCTAGATCCCAGGACCCTGGGACTATGACCTGAGCTGAAGGCAGACGCTTTAAGCCACCCAGGTGCCCCTTCTGTTTACTTTCTTAAGTAGGCAGTCCTGAGTACTTGCCCAGGCTTCATCCTGGTTTTGCAGCTTTACAGGTAGTGAAGCACCACCTTAGCCTCTGGCTTCAGGAAATGAGCGTGGCGGAGTTCCCCTGCCTCTTCTGGGGCATTTGAATACCTGTTACTCTGCTGTGTATGAGCTCTCAGCTGCCTCTGCCTACTTCTGAACCCTTAGCCTGGCTGACCATTTTGTAATTTGACCCTACAGGGATGTTGAGCTTGCTTCTCAGTGTGTTTAAGTCTTTTTAAATTTTAACACTTTTTATGTTCATGCTCTCACATCTGTCCTTGCATATTATTTTACAGCAGAGCAAGTTGAGGTTCAGAAAGTGAAAGTGAGTTCCTTGGAACCTCTCAGCTAGTGAGTGACAGAGCTAGGTAGCTCTTTTTTGTTTTGTTTTTTTTTTTTTTAAAGCTAGCTAGCTCTTGTAAAGAGGAGAACTGGGAAAGGTTTCTGAGGAGGTGCTAGAAATTTAAGGATAAACATTTAGAGAGTGGAATCACTCATTGCACAGCACAAAAATTAACTATAGATTTGCTAAGCAAAAGTTAGCAAGAATTTCCAGTCTCTGTACCCACCAATAATTTTCTAAATATGAAGTATTTCCTTTTTTTAAATAAAGATTTTATTTATTTATTTGACAGAGAGCGCAAGCAGGGGAAGTGGCAGGCAGAGGGAGAGGGAGAAGCAGACTTCCCGCTGAGCAGGGAGCCCGATGCGGGACTCGATCCCAGGACCCCGGGATCATGACCTGAGCCGAAGGCAGATGCTTAATGACTGAGCCACCCAGTCGCCTCAAAATATGAAGTATTTCTATACATTTCAGCAAAAATGCTGAAGTGCAGTGCAGACTTACATTTATCTTGGCCAAAATAGCCTTCACACTTTGGTCAGTGGACCATATTTGGTGTAGCAAAAGGCCAAGTGTTGTAATCCTTATTCTGTTTTTTAAAAGGAAACAAAAAGGCAGAACTTCTGCATAATAAATAATTATATATAGTGCTTATATGTCAGATGTTCTTTTAAGTGCTTGATGAATGCATGCTTGATCTTCATAACAACCATACTCGATAGGTTCTATTGTTATTCTCATTTTGCACATAAGTAAACCAAGGCACAGAGAACTTCAGGAATTTCCTCAAGGTCACCCACAGCAAGTAAGAATTAATGGGATGATTCTAATCCTGGCTGTCTTGCCTCAGAGTGCCAGTTCCTCCAACTATGCTATGCTAGCCAACCATGTCCCAGAATTAGTTTCTTTTGGTAATTTCTACACCCAGCGTGGAGCTTGGACTCACAACCCTGAAATCAAGAGTTGCACGCTCTTCTGACTGAGCCAGCCAGGTGCCCCTTAACCTGTCTCTTCTTAACAATTAGTTTCCCCCCCTTACTGTATTGTGTTCATGGTATTATTGTATAAAGCTGACTTTGCTTGCATCATTCCTCTGGAAGATGCCATAAGTTCATCCTGTTGATGGAATATGCTTACAACAGGTCCATACTTTGCCAAGACCTATGATGGCACAAAGGTTGTGATATGCTCCTGTCTAACACCATCCATTTTATTGTGTCTCCTGGGGTGCCTATTTTTCTCATTTAAATCCATTTTCTCATGCTGTATTGTCAAGGATTATAGGCAATAGCTGGGTGCTGTATTTCCTATAACTAACAGGCTACCTCAGTCTTTCCCCTGGGGGTCAGTTATGGTTGGTTTCTAGGTTCCTAAACAATGGAATCCTTATTTCTCTTCTCTGTCTCCTTCACCACACAGTGACAAAAACCAAGAAGTCCTCCTGTGTGTCAGGGAAGGAGCAAGTATGGAAGGGCAGGATGGAAGGGTGTCCAAATGTGCTGTGGTGTTCATGGGAAGGGACGATGGAGGACAGCTAGGAGTCAGACCCAGGGAGGCACCTTGGCAGAATAGTTAAGGACATGAGCTTAGGGTTCAAATTTTACCTCTTCCTCTTGCTGGCTGTGTATCTTTAGCCAAGTTATTTATTCTCTCTGTGTCTCAGTTTCATCACATATAAAGTGGGGTTAATGGTAGTGTCTACTTTCATAGGGTTGTTATAATGATTAAATGAGTATCCATAAAGCACTTAGAATGGTGCCTGGCATATAGTCAGGCCTCAGTGCAAAGTAGCTGTTACAATTATTATCACTCCAGGCCCAGCAAAACAGAAACAGGTTCTCGTTGGCAAACACAGAGGAGCAGACTCAGGATAACCAGAAATTAGTGGCCGGTCCTAAGCCCAGAATGAGTGCTGGACTGGCTTACTAAACCACTTGTAGTAGAATGGCATTCTTTCCCGATTTTGTGACCTTTCATAGGCTGGCCCTCTGCCTACGTCAGGGTTCAGCAAACTACAGCCTGTAGCTCCAAATCCAGATCATCACCTTTTCCTGTAAATAATGGAAACATGAAGGAGGAGACTCGATGGAAAGACAGGTAGGCCTCCTCATAAGCCTTGTAACCCACCATCTCCTAACTCAAGGATCGTGATGCCTATATTTATAGTCTATAGCTGTGCCTTGAGGACCTTTATCTGACCAAGATGCTCTGTCTTTCACAGCTCACTAGCAAAACCTTGAGCAAATATTCTTTATTCATTTGGCAGCTTCAAAGGCTTGCTCTGGGCAGGCCTTCCTACCTTTGTGTTTCTTAGGCATAATCAGAAGAAACCAGACTAAAGCCTTGCCTTTAAGGTGAGAAAGAGGGAAAGAAACCCGTCCAGGAGAAACAGGATAAAGGATTTCTTTCTTCCCAGCTCCTCTTGAATGCCCTGTTCTGTTCAGCAAATTCTGTACGTATCACTTCCTGGTGTGTTGGTAAACGTTCCTTCTGGAAAAAGAAAAAGCTCTGCTCTGTAGCCTTTCCTGATGTCTGTGTTATAAAAATTTCCACCGTGGCTGATGGCAGGTGGGGCTGGGAGGTGATGTGTATCATCAGCTCGTTGGTACTAGTGTGCTCTGTAGTAGACAGCTTCCCTTGCTGCTGAATCCTTCTGTCACGGGTTCTGTGTGCCACACAGGAACCTTTTGTTTGTTTGTTTGTTTGTTTGTTTGTTTTTGGTCTAGGGCACTGTTGCAGCCCAATCCCAGAATGTGCTGTTAGAAATGGGACCGTATTTTTAAAGTCACTAGAGATGAAACTTCCCTCTTTTTTACATTTAACTTGTGCCACTAGGTGGCACTTTAAGGACATTACAGGAAAGGCTCTACTGGATTTATTTTTTAACTTTTATTGAAGTTATAACATGCATATTGAAAAGTGCACATTGAGTGTGCAACTGAATGAATTTTCACAAGCTGAACACATGTGTATAGTCAGCACTCAAATCAAGAAACAAAATATTCCTAGCACCTCAGAAAGTCCGTTTTATGCTGTTTTCCAGTTACTGTCCCTGCTTAGGGTTACCATTATTCTGACCTCTAACAGCGTAGATCAGTTTCACCTGTTTGCTACCTTATATAAGTGGAACCGTGCAGTGTATACTCTTGTGTCTGGCTTCTTTTGCTTGCATGATATTGTGTGATTCATCCATATTATTGTGTATAATTGTAGGTCATTGCTGTATAGTATTCCATTGTATATGCAAAGATATCACTGCTTTTCACTGTTGATGGACTTTTAGGTAGTTTTCAGATTTTGGCAATTATGAATCATGCTGCTATGCATATTCATGCACAAGCTTTTGAGTAGATGGATGTTTTCATTTCTCTTGGGTATATGCCTACAGTAGAATTGCTGGGTCATAGAATAGGCATCTGTTCAGCCTTAGTAGGTACTGCCAAACAGTTTTATAAAGTATTTGTACTGATTTATATTCCATTAACAGTGTTCCTGCTCCAGTTTTTATATCCTTATCAATACTGGATTTATTCTGTGACTGGCTCCTAACTCTTAAATAATTTTTATAGTTCCCTCTCTAGCCAGCTATTTCTAATTGAAATTTTTAGAGGCCACCTTCTTGTGATGGACATAGCTCATGCAGGAAAGGCTGTGTCAACCCCAAAGTGGACATTAATCATAGTCTACTTACCCGCTATCACTAGTTAGAAAAGATGTTGTTCAAATATTTCCATCCCTAATAGAACAACAGAACTGGGAATGGAATTGAAAATTTTAAGAGTGGTAAAATATCGAGTGAGGCTAGGGCTAGGGCTTTGAGGCACTTGGAAATTTTTATATACTTGCTATTGTTGCCAGGCCTATGTATGTCAGGGTTGAGGGACCCACAAAAGGGATTTCTAAAGGCCTCATATCCAGATGTCTTTGAATTGTGATGGTGGTGGCTGCTTGTTTAGTAAGCGTCTGTTTGGTATGACAAGAGGCATGCATATGGCATCTTTTTTCAGCCTTACTCAGTGGGAAATGTGAATCTCCAGAGAATCCTGTCATAGATCCCCTTAACTATGAGGCCTGTGTTGTTGACTCTGCAGAGAACATTATCATAGGGCTTTTAGGTATGTGATGAATAGTGGGTGGGGCTCAGACTTGACTCAGATTTCTATTAGTAGAAATTGGAAATAGAAGGACAAAACCCTAGTCATAGTCAAAATATTTGTGTTTTAGACCAAAATAAAGCACCCATGGTCCTTTGTCACAGTAAGTCTGTTTCATGGATATTGTCCATAATCCAGTGGCTTCCAGAAATCCCCAAGAGATTACGCTATGTGACTGCTGTATGCAGAGACTGGTTGCCCGTTATAGTTACTGAGGATCCACTTCTATCGCAGTCGTCCCTGAGCTCCTCTGTCAGTGTTCCCCTGGGTGTCGCCAGTGTTGGATTGGCCAGCTGTAGGGGGCCACCAGAGATGTTCTGTGTAAGCTGCTTGAGATGTCTGTGCTGAGGCAGCCATGAAATCTGAAAGGGCTTTTATTTTTAAAAGCTTCTTCCCTCCAATATTGATAGCAGCAATATTCAGTGGCACAAATTTGGATTATGGATAGTCTGCTTTATGGGATCTGTGTATACTCTAAACTGGAGTCAGCACTTTCTCAGTCTAGGTTTTCATCTTTTGGCAAGAGAGGAAGAGTCCTTTATGTTGAATTGGGTGCTCTTTGCAGTTGCAGAATCTATGCTTGGGAAACCAATTGTATATTTACTCTTTTTTCTTTCAAGATGTATTTATTTATTTTAGAGAGAGAGAGAGAGAGAGAGTGAGCAGGGGGAGGGGCAGAGGGAGAGAGAGAGAGAATTCTCAAGCAGACTCCCCACGGAACTAAGAGTCCGATGTGGGGCTCGATCTCACGGTCCTGAGATCATGACCTGAGCCAAAACTAAGAGTCGGATGCTTAACTGACTTCCCCACCCAGGTGCCCCTGTATATTTACTCTTAATTATGATAGTAGCTGCCATTGAGTGGCTACTATGTTACTGTGCTTAGCCCTCTAGATGGCTATTTTGCTTAATCTTTACAAATGCTAGGATTTAGGTGAATTATCCCCTTGTGCAGATGAAGAAACTGTGTCTTAGAGAGGTTAGTACATGCCCCGGTTATATACCAAACAAGTGCAAACCCTGGATGAATTCCAGAGCCTCTGCCCTGTAACTGATGTGTCCTGTGGCTCCAGTTATGGCAGGATGAATTCTTGACTTGTCCAGTGGAATACAAAACGGTGTTGGGTTCATGACTAGCTCATTCCACACATTGATTTGAGTATTTGCTATGTGCTGCCATTCAGCTTAGGTACTGGGGAAAGGACAGTGAAGCAAAACACAGATCATGCCCTCCAAGTGCTTCCACATCAGCTCCATTTCTGTCTCTCATAGGTGACTTGGGTCATGGATTTTGGCAATCGTTCTTGCAGAAAAATTCAGTTTTTTTAGACCCTGTCTCTGAAACTCATTGTGGCATGATGGGCTTTGCTGTGGCCACTGTGCTGCGGGCCATTGGTTCTGCATCTTCTATGCCTGGATATGACCACGTGGCTTTTTCTCATGTGCCCTTACCTAGCAGAGATGGAGGTCAGGTGAAAGGTAGGCACCAAATGACATTTAGAATACCAGTGGGATGCTGGAGATTCCCTAGAGGCCATAGCACAATCATCTGCTCATCTGCCTAGCATTTAGCTGCTGCCTTAGACTACTTAATCTTTAAAAAGAGATTTGATCTCCTTTCCCAGTTTTATTGAGAAATAATATACATCTCTGTGTAAGTTTAAGGTGTACAGCATGATGGTTTGATTTACATATATTGTGAAAGATTACCACAGTAGGTTCAGCTAACATCCATCTTCTCATATAGATAAAATAAAAAGAAAGAAGGGGCGCCTGGTTGGCTCCGTCAGTTGAGCACCTGACTCTTGATTTTGCCTCAGGTCATGATCTCAGGGTTGTGCGATCAAACCCCGTGTTGGGCTCTGGGCTGGGTGTGGAGCCCGCTTGGAATTCTCTCTCTCCCTCTCCCTTGGCCCCTCCCCCTCCCTCTCCAAAAAAAAAGAAAAGAAAGGAAAAAGTGTTTTCCTTGTCATGAGAACTCTTAGGGTTTACTCTCTTAATAACTTTCCTGTATATTGTGCAGCAGTGTTATCTATGGTCACCATGCTGTGCATTACATCTCTACTACTTATTTATCTTATAACTGGAAGTTTGTACCTCTTGATCATCTTCCTCTAATTTCCCCTCCCCACTGATTCTTTTTTGTTGTTGCAAATTTGATGTTTATTTACTTATTTACTTTTAAGATTTTATTTTATTATTTTTTAAAGATTTTATTTATTTGTTTGACAGAGCAAGAGAGCACAAGCAGGGGGAACAGTAGAGGGAGAGGGAGAAGCAGTCTCCCCGCTGAGCAGGGAGCCCAATGTGGGGGCTCAATCCCAGGACCCTGGGATCATGACCTGAGCTGAAGGCAGATGCTTAACCACCTGAGCCACCCAAGTGCCCCAAGATTTTATTTTTTTAAGTAATCTCTACACCCAACATGGGGCTTGAACTTATAACCCTGAGATCAAGTGTTGCATACTCCACTGAGTGTATCAGCCAGGCACCCTGCAAATTTGACTTTTAAACAGAAGTCTTACTGCTGAAGATTTTGCCCAGCTTCAAATATTTATTTTATGAAACCATAATGGCAGACACCCCTAGTCCCTCCATGGTAAATGGACAAGAAAACAGTTAGGAAGCCTAATTAGTTTTAGTGCAGCACCTTTGGCCTTTTTCAGAGCAGGACCTTGGAGACTTGGTTTTCTCATCTCCTAAATGAAGAGTTTGGGCCATCGATGGTTCCCAGTTGGTCTGGACTGGCTACATAAAATTTACCCAGGGAGCTTGTTAAAATAGAAGTTTCTAATGCTCCACCCCTAGGAGATTCTAATTAGGGAAGTCTGGGGTAGTATCCAAAAGTCTGTAATTTATAAAAATTCCCTGGATAATTCTCCTGTGCAGCTATATTTGGGAATCACTGGGCTTAGAAGGTCTAGAACAAACAGAATGGAGTTGAGAAGGAATTTCTGGTCTGTTTGAAGATTCAGGTAATACTTATTGTGCCTGGAGTAGGATCCATATGGGCAAACTAATGTAGTTATGATGCAGAGGCAAATTGGAGTCAGATGATAGAAGATCTTTAACTGGCTGAGTGTCCCTAAGGCCTGTGGTGCTATGCCATAGGCCTTAGGGACCAGTTGAAGGGATTTGAGGAAAAAGTGTTTTGATGAGAGAAGGTGCTTTACAAAATTATTTCCTCAGTGTGTGCAGGGTGGGTTGGACTGGGAAAAAAACCCGAAAGCTAGAAAAAGACCCAGGGCAGTTTTTGCAGTAGCCCAGGTAGGAAGTGTAATGAGCACACGGACTTAGATGGGAGCTGTGGGACCTTTGCACAGCTAGCCTGCCTGGGTGGGACTGGAATCTGGGACATGTTGTTTTAAGCTTCTTTAAAAAATCCATAATTTATCAATGTTTTGTTCATCTGCTTTAACTATTATAGTGAATGATTTTATTGTATTTTTGTCCAGGAGCTTTTAAAGGAAGCCCAGTAAATAAATTCATGCAGAGAAGTAGTTGGCAGCAGTAACAGCTGCTGTTGTAAGGAAGGAGGGAGGAAGGGAGGAATGAAGAAACGAAGGGAGGCCTTTCTTGCCAGGCAGCAACCCCATCCTTACCCTACCTCCACACTCTTGGGGAAGGGGATCTAGCAGAGGCTCCCCGGAGCTGGATCTGCCAACCACTCTGCAGAGTGCTCCTCTTGAAGGATTAGGTGTGGAATGTGGCATTTGGTATTTGAGTCCAATGGAGTATTTTTCCTTTGTTCCTCTAAAACCCAGTCTGTAGGTCAGTATTTCCTAGAGTGTGTTCCACAGAGTGTTGGTTCTGCTGGATGTTAGTAGGAGTTATATGAGAATAAGAAGTTGAAGCCAAATCAGATCGGGAAGTGCTGGGTTAAGCAGAGGCAGTGGCTTCCTTTACCTCACAGGATTTCAGAGTGTGTGTGATGTGTTACGTACTCTGTGAATTTCTAGGAGGGAGATAGACTATGCCATGTTCCCTAAGCTTATCTGGAGATTCTGTTTCCTCTAGTCCAGGGGCTGACAAACTATGGCCCACAGGCCAAATCTGTCCCACCATCCTGTTTTTGTAGATAAAGTTTATTGGAACACAGTCCCACCCATTCATTGTGTTGTCTTCTTTGGCTACTTTAACACTCAATAGCAGAATTGCACATTTGCATTGGAGATGCAGAGACCAAATGGCCTGTACAACTAAAAATATTTATTGTCTGGCTCTTTACAGAAAAGGTTTTCCTATCCCTGTCTAGGCAATTCATAGAACTGGTATTCTCTGGAACCCCTATTTGAGAGATACTCCTGTAAGAAGATAGAGGTTGGTTGTTCTAGCACTGCTTGTGATGAATCTGCTTAATTTTACTCAGCTTTTATGCTGCCATATTTCTTTTCCTCTGGCTTTAAACTATTGCCTCTCAACCATTTATCCATTGTTGAAGATCAAAATCTGGCTCCCATGTGTCATTGTTCTTTCCTTTCATTTATCACATACCATCAATCACCAAGGATGTATCCATTCTCAAGCCACACAGCTCTCAAATCTGCTTATCCCCACTCCCACCAGACTGGTTTAAGTGACCATCATCTCTTGTCTTGTTTTCATTTTCAGTCTTTTAAGTGAATTGCCTCCGCCCACTATGGGTTGCTTCTAATACATTTTACTCATTGGATTCAGAATAATCTTTCTAAAATGCAAATCTAGTCCTATCCCTTCCCTACTTAAAATCTTTCAGTGCCCCTGCCCCCACACCTCGTGGCCGTCAGGGTAAGTTCCAAATCCTTAACATGAATGTATCAGCCAGGATCTGGTTGGGAAATGAGAAACCACTCTAGGTATTTCACACTGGAAGATATTTCATTTAAGGGATTAGATACTTAAAGAATAGCTGTGCTAGAGGAGCAAAGACTAGGGAAGGCCACCAGTCAGGTTTGCCACAAGTTTCTGAATGTTAAGACATTGCAAGAACTAAAGGAAATACCTGGAGGACCTCAGGCTACCTGCAGCATCTAAGTAATGATTTGTGGGGAAATGCCTGAGGCCACTATAAGATTTTCTGACTGTTGAATCCCATGCTTTTCTTCCCACCACTGCCTGAGGAAGAGTAACACAACTTGTTTCTCTCACCTTCTTGGTGTCATGTGAGTGACTCTCGGAGTCAACAGGGAATATTATTGAAAGGAGATTTTATAAATGTTCTTCCCAGGCTTTTACCCCCTACAACATAGGGAAGAGCCTGGAAGTGGGGAATGGTGCTGAGTGGCAAATAGACCATCTAGGACAGTGATCTCTAAGACCATGTAGGATCCACTCCACTGCCTTTCTCCAGCTCTGGCTCTCTTATTCTTCTCTACTGTTCACCTTTATTCCACGCCCTACTAGAACCCAAATTTCAGACCTATTAGGGTGGGTGTTTTTAGAGGCCTTGAACAACTGACATTTACTATCACATAGTTTCTGTGACTTAGAGATTTAGGAGAAACTGATCTGGTGGTTTCAGCTCAGGGTCTCTCATTAGGCTTCAGTCATCTGAAGGCTTGACTGGGGCTGGAGGATCCACCTCTAAGGTGGCTCTCCCACGTGGCTGTTGGTGGGATGCCTTAATTCCTTGCTACATGGGCTGCTTGTTAGGACTGATTGAGTGTCCTCACAAGATGGCATCTGACTTTTTCCAGAGCAAGTAATCCTAGAGAGAGACCAAGGAGGAGAATACTAGAGTGCTTTAACTCCCTTGTTCTGGGAGCAGTTTGCCTGGTATCTCAGGTGTGGTTCCCAGAAGCAGAACATGAGATGAAGATTTTTGGAAAGTGATACATGAAATATGTGAAATAAATATCTGTAAAATTGAGTAACTGAACAAACCCTTCTTTGGGTGGAGAAGCAAGATGCTTAGCCTTCCTAGGGCTGTGTCCATTTCTGGGGAGCTAGTGAGCAGGGACCATATTGTCCCATCAACCATGGGAGTGGGCAAAATCCCAGAACAGATCTCTACATTTGGAGTGGCAGCACCCTCTAAGTCCATGTGACTCATACAGGCTTTTCCTTGCAAAATTAGGATGAAACTATATTTATTTGTGGGTTGGGAAGTATTAATATTAAAAATATGAGATACATATTTTTAAAAGGAACCTTAGCTGGAGTTTCAATGAGCTCTTGGCTAATTGTACATTTTCCTGCCTTGCCACATCCTGGTTGGGTCCGTGTTACACCCTGAGCTGTGAGGGAAGGACTGCCATTTGTACTAGTAATTGTAATCCACAGGATTCAGGCATTGGATTTCAGTTCAGACAATGAGAACTTTCAGACAAGGGCATATTGTCCATATTGATATAGTTCTCTACTTTAATATATGGAGGAAAAAGGGAGCTGCTGAGGCTCCCCTGTTTCATGGGTTATCATTCTCTTCAAGTTGTTACCTTAGAAAAGTCTGAAGAAATAGCAAAGAAATCTCCCCAGTTTGTTTTGCTTTTCAGCTGCTAAGCCTTACACTATTTTCCTGAGGGAAAGTGAAATAGTTTCTTGAAAAGAGGGGCTTTTGTATCTCTAAATCTCATCTTTAGTTGTTGGTTGTTTTTGTTTGTTTGTTTTTTAACCACAAAGCTAATTTTCTTTCCTCATCTCTTTTCCTAAAATAATGTCTGGCTCTGGTGAAGTTCTGCCTTTCCAGGACCTTCGTGATTCCTGTGCTCCAGGCCCCTCACAAGATTTTACTCCTCTGAATGTTCCATGGATGGACCCATTTAGAATCAGTCATGGAGTGGGGAGGGGAGGTCTTGATGTTCCTCCCAAGGAGGTTGGTGGTGAGATTCCACCTGACATAGTGCTAAGGAGCTGTTTATTCTTGGTTGTGGAACTAGAAAACTTCAGCCTTTAGATCCGATTTCAGGAAGGTAAACCTATAAATGGAAAAAATTGTCAGAAACTTTTCACAACTGCTTTTTCATCCTTCCCAACTCCCACTCTATTGTCGTTTGGGTTTTTAGAGATGTTTAAGAGAAAGCAGAGGCAATGACAATGACCTTCTATTACTTTTGCTATGCTCGGAATCCTTAGTTTTGTTGAAAAGAGGATCTGATTTATCATTTCCCTCAGTATTTCCACAAGAGGGAGACTGCTCGTCTCCTCAGGAAAGGGAGCATTAGGGTAAACACTTCTCTCTGCCTGATGATGGAGGGGAGCTGAGCAGGTGAAAGGCGAGACTGGTCCGTCACTCCTTTTCTCTCTGGCTGGCTGGCAGGATGTGTCAGTGCCTACCTGTGGTCCTGCAGAGGACTGCATGCATAGACTTGAGGCCAGAACATTTGTGTTCCAAGCAATAGATTTGCGGATGGAAGGCAAGAAGGGGCATCAGGTCCAAGTTGTGTTCTTCCACACAGGTCGGGAAGCCCTGCATTTGGGAGGTTGTTGGGCACTCACTCAGCCATTAATAAAGCTGACATTGGGCCCGTAGATCTTTTTTCTTTCTTTCTTTCTTTCTCTCTTTCTCTCTCTCTCTCTTTCTTTCTTTCTTTCGAGAGAGCACACGTGAGAGTGGGGGGAGGGGCAGAGGGAGAGAGAGAGAGAGAGAGAATCACAAGCAGGCTCCATGCTCAGCGAGGAGCCAGTTGCAGGGCTTGATCTCAGGACCCTGAGATCATGAGCTGAGCCGAAATCAAGAGTGGGGCACTTAACCGACAGTGCTACCCAGGTGCCCCTGGGCCTGCAGGTGTTGAAATATGACATCATTTGTCAGAACCCCCAGGGGAGGTGCGTGAACTCTTACATTCCCCATACTCTTGACGAGGAATGGCTCCCAGATAGCTTTGAACGGCTTTTGCCCAGGTGTTTCAAGCTCATTGTGCCTGGAAGTGAGCTCTCCTTACATCTGCTTCTCTCATGGTTCCTGCCTTGGGGATAGGCCTCTGAATTGTCATGGTGTCCTAAGCTGGTGGGTACTGGAGCTTCCTTTCTCACCATCCCCATGCACTGCCCCTCTAGGTGGCTGCACCCTGCTTATCACTCAGGTCTTAGCTGTGACATCACCTTCACCCAAGTCTTTGCTGACCCACATGGCCTGGGTGTTCCTGGAGCCCCCATACTTATTCACCAAAGTCTGAATTCCACTGAAGCATGTTTGCCCCATCATTTCTTTGCCTTTTCCACTAGACTTCAAGCTTCTTGTAAGAAAGGTCTAAGTATTGTTTATCTTGAATACCAGCTCTAGCACGGGGCCTGCCTGCAGTAGCTGGTCAATAAATATTTCTTGAATGAGTACCACTTGGACCCAAGAGTACCTGAGGCTGTATAGCATAGTGGTCACAAGCCCAGCATAGTGGTCACAAGCCCACCATTGGAACCTGAGGCCTGGGTCCAGACCCTGCTGTTTGTGTGATCTTGGGTGAGTTCCTCAACTTCTTGATCCTCAGTTTCTTCACGGATAGCACGGGGGTAGTAACTATTAGGGCTGTGATGATGAAATGCTTTCATTTATGCAGAACACCTGGAGAACTGTGTGACACAGTGTTTGGTATTTCAGATAAGTGTTGACAGCAGCAGCAATACAGTTATCCTTAATGGAAGGGAGAAGACCATAAGCAAAACTTGGAATGAGAAATTAAGCATGTTGAGTGCCTGCATAATGGGTTTGAAGAGGAGAGGTGGTTGGGAACCAAGGTTTCTAGCTAGGGCAATGCATATGTAGGAGCAGATGGGATTGCTCTGGAAAGGAATGAATGGTGGTAGGAGGAATACGGTGGGAGAACCAAAGACAGAACCTTGAGAAATCCTACATCTGAAGGATAAGAGGAGTCAAAACAGGAAAGAGAAAGAATGATTACCAGTAGGAGATTGCAGTTCATCAAATGTCAGGGACAGGAGTTTTTTAAAAGATAGTCAGGGGTACTGTGCTGGGCAGAAGGCTTGGGAGAAAACTAGAAGAAGCAGCAAGAATCCAATAAATGGGGGAGCATTAGTACCCTTGTCTGTTTCAGTAGAGGCAGAGGAAGGAAGAAGCCAGGCTCTGCAAGGAGTTAGAGAAGGCCAGGTTAGGGACAGAACGGACACACTAAGGATGATTGTTGTGCTGCAGATGCATATTACTTTGTGGGTAGAGGACTGATGTCACTGTAATGAAGAAGTCACATTAGTTCATACGGAGGGTTTTTTCTTTGCATGTTAACACTTCGCATTGATGGCTAATAGCAGCTGCATGTAGCAGGCCTCCTGGAGACAGGGAGCAGCACATGGTGCCTGGTCTCCCTGTGCTCTCCTCCTTGGTTCTCTGGCTTCTGCTTGGTCTTGAAGGGCTTTGGGGGCAGTCCTCGCCAATCTTTGTGCATTTTGTTCACTGATTCTGTACCACTTAGTAGCCTCAGCCCTTCTGTTTACTCCTTCCATCATGCTCTCCCACCCCTACATTTTTAAGGTAAAGAGTCATATCTCTTAGAGTGTTTTTCTTAGGTATTTAATGTTTTTTAAAGTTTCAGTGTTGTTTTTTTTTTATTATGGTTACTGTTTTTGTTAGTGCTTGGGTTAAAATTTTAGTTCATTTCCCAGCCCTTTTTTTTTTTTGATAAGCATTATTATTTTTTTTTAGTTTGAGCTTGTCAAACATTCGTTTTTAGCAATACCTATGTCTAGTTATAGACAACACTACCATGACTCCTTTTCCTAAGATTGAACAATGCTGGAAGGGGACATGGGAAGGAATGGCAGGGTCTAGAGAAGGTTTTCTCAAGGATCCAAAGACTTGACCATGCTTGGCTGCAAGTTGGTTTAAATCAGCTTCCACTTAGTGACATTTTCTAAGTGCTGTCCATTATATATTTAGGTGTTCATGTTTTTGCATTTTTATCTTCTCTGTGATATTTCACTACAGTCTGAACAAGCATCTGAGGCTGAAATACACCCCCAGCTGAACAGAGCCCCCTCTCAAGCTGCAGACAGTAGTCCAACAAAGAAGGTAAGGCCTGCAGGGAGGCGCCTCTGTGATGGCATTGTGAGCCCCTCCCCTGGGCTTCTGGTCTCTGTTTGCAGATCTGTTTTACTTTGGTTTCAGTGTCCTGACCTGCATGTTAATGATCCAGCTTTCCTAGAATTTGGGTTTTTTTGTGAAGATTGGGGTGCTGATGATTCTTGGGCCTGACCTTGATGTCACTGACAGGTTGCACTTCCTCTTCAGCCTCCCAGCTAAACATGGCGGCCTTGCTTTTGGCAAGTTGAGGAGGGGTGGTGGGGAGGGCCAAGTGCCTTTGGCAGAACCTTTCATGCTACTGAGGCTCTAGGAGGGCCTCTGGTGGGGGACGGGGTAGTCTCCCCTTCTTTGTCCATGTGCCACCGTCCCCTCTTGCATCTTGGTGTCTTCACCGTAGCCCACCAGTGTCACTGAGTCCCAGGTCACTTGCTCAGGAGGTGCCACTCACTTGTCGTGCTCTCTGTTCACCTTGTTACCCTCTCCTTGCTCCCCATTTTTCTAAGGCCCTCCTCTGGTCAGAGCATGGATCCTGGGCTTGGGAGCACGGGGGAGGAGGGGCCTCCCAGGAAGCAGGCTGGCTGTCTCCTTCCAGAAGACACTGTAGCCCTTGAGCTTGGCTTCATGTATGAATTGGGAGTGGAAGAATGAGGAGCGGATGACTGAGCCCTTCACAAACTTCAGAACTTACAACATATTCCCACAAGACCCAAAGTGAGGCAAGAGCGAGCTTTGTCTTCAGTCAGAAAAAGGCCTCATGGTGTGAGATTCACACAGCATTGAAAAAAGGGAGGGTGGGCAGGTGGGCCACTGGAGTCTGATTCCTGGGTCCTTTCAGGTGCAGAAAGCGGTAATAGGCTGCAAGCAGGGAAAGGAAAAAAGAAAGACCCCTAGAATCTGATGCCCATGTCCCCGCCCCCCTTTCCCCCCCTCCCCCATTCTCACGAAGCCATGACTCAGCTTTATATCCTTGGGTGTGGGGTTTGAACAAAGTGTGCACCTGACCTGGGAATGGGCCTAGGAGGAACATGAGCACATTGGCATGATGGGGGAGCATTTCAGTTTTTAACTTTTGGTTTTTATTGTTTTGTATTTAATCCACAGGACATACCATATTCTCAGCCTCCATCAAAGCCCATCCGAAGGAAATTCCGACCTGAAAACCCAGCTCCAGAAAACCAAGAGCCTTCTAGCACTGTTGGCGGGCCAGCGTCGGCAGTGACCGGGAAACCCCACACGGCAGTTCAAAAGTAAGTACGTCACATCAGGGAGGTCAGAAACTGCCTTTTCAATCTTCGTATGCATGTAAGTGTAAATCTGTTTATATTTATACTCACGGCCATAGAAGGGTGTGATTTTATGGCTGTAGTTTTGCCTTCCTCCTCTCTGTAGGTGGTACTCCGGGCTCCCAGTCACCTAGAAAGAGACCTTCTAAGCTATAGGACTTAACCTGAGCCAAGGGGCAAGCGAGTACAAAGCTGTGGTGTTTCGGTTTGGTTTCATTTCCTTCCCTTCCCACCCCTCTTCCTTGTGCTGGGCCACGTTTTCCTAGGAAGAAGACAGTGATAAAAATGGCAGTTTCCCCTCTTTGCCTGTCTTATGCTGCCCGCCCAGGGCAAATGGCTAGCTTCCTGACCCTCAGTCCCAACTTTGAGTAGATGTGGTTGTGATTTTTTTTCATTCCCCATGAAAATTTTCTGTTGTCGATCATCTCAGCACAGAATGGTCACCTGTGGAGCCTCCAGAATATCTGTCTGACCGCCTGTAATAGACATTGGAGGAGGTGGAGGGGTGGGGAGGTGTCTGTGGACAAGGCCAGGAACCAAGAGAATAATGCTCTGGACAAACCAATTTTCTGCAGAGACTTTGGCTTTAAGAAAGGCTATTACTCGGGGGGGGGGGGCGGAGCAAGATGGTGGAGGAGTAGGAGACCTGGATTTCGTCTGGTCTCAGGAATTCAGCTGAATAGGGATCACACCATTCTGAATACCTACGAACTCAACAGGAGATTGAAGAGAATAGTAACAACACTGTGAACAGAAAAGCGACCACTTTCTGGAAGGTAGGAGTGTGGAGAAGTGAATCCGAGGCGATATTCGGGAGGATAGACGGCGGGGGAGGGGGCCTCCGTCGGCCGCTTCTGGCAAGTGATAGAGCCGCGGAGCGCAACATCGGAACTTTTAGAAGCTGGCTCCGCTGAGGGACGTCGCTCCAGTGGCTAAGTGGGGGGTGGAACCCTCGCGGGACAGTGTGGTCTCAGGACCCTCGGGGTCACAGAAAGACCGGGGGTGTCTGAGTGCGGCAGAGCTCCCGGGTATCGGAGCGGGGAAGCCGGCCGCAGAGACGGAGCTGAGGCGTGGGCTCTCAGCTCGGGGTTGCCATAAACTGTGATCCGCGGCCCAGTCGGGCCACTGCTCCTCCAGCGGGGACCCAACAAGTGGCAGATCCGGGGAGACTCCCCTTCCTCCCCCGGGAGGAGCGGCGCGGCAGCGCACCGCAGGGATCTGCTGGGTTTGGAGACTCCACACGGATCGGGTGCCAGACATAGAAACGCTCGATCACAGGCCGGGTGAGCGCGGAGTGCGGCCGGAGACCGGGGAGACGGGAGTGACTGCTTTTCTCTGGGGGCGCACTGAGGAGCGGGGTCCCGAGTTCTCAGCTCCTCCGGGCAGAGATTGGGAGGCCACCGTTTTCACCCTGGTCCTCCAAGGCTGTACCGAGAGCTTGCAGGGAACAAAAGCTCCTGAGAGCAAACCCAAGCAGCTTGCTTAGCCCAGACACACAAGGGCGGGGCAATTCCGCCTCCGGCAAAGACATTTGGAAACCACGGCAACAGGCCCCTCCCCAGAAGATCAGGAACAGCCAGCAAGCCAAGACCAGGTTTACCAATCAAGGAGAACGGGAGAACTCCAGCGCTAGGGGAATACTGCACATAGAATTCATGGCTTTTTTTTTTACCATGATTCATTAGTTCATCAAAGTTAATTTTTTTAACTGTTTTTTTTTGAATTTTTCTTTTTCCCTTTTTCAAACAACACCTTATCAATCCCTTTTTTTTAAAAAAATCTTATTTTTCATTTTTAGAGTCATATTTTTATCCCTTCATAGTAGTTACCCTTATTTTTGGCATATATATATATATATATATATATATATATATATATATATGTTGTTCTCTCTAAAATTTTGAGATACAATTTCTTCTAACAGATCAAAATATACCCTAAATCACTAGTGTATGGCTTTGTTCTATTCTCCTGCCTGATCACATTCTCTCCCTTTTTTCTTCTTTTTTTTCTTTTTCAATCTTCTTTCTTTTTAAAAAACAACTTCTTATCAATTCCTTTTATAAAATCTTTTATAATTTTCATCTTTACAGTCATCTTCCATCCCTTCATTGTATCAACCCTTATTTTGTACATATATAAGTCTTTCTTCCTTTAAAATTTTAGCAGGCACTTTCTTCTAACAGACCAAAATATGCCCAAAAGCTAGTGTGTGGCACTGATCTGTGCACTAGCCTGATCATATTTGATCATATTCTGTTTTTTTTGTTTTGTTCTATTTTTGTTTGTTTTTATCTTTTTCTTTTCCCTTTTTTTTCTCTTCTTTCTGTCCCTTTCTTGTCCCCTGGTTTCAGGTCTTTTCTGATTTGTATAGAGTATACTTGCTGGAGAAGTTGTTAACCTGTTAGCATTCTGTTGTCTCATTCATCTATTCTCCTCTGGACAAAATGACAAGACGAAAAAAATCACCTCAGCAAAAAGAGCAAGAGGTAGTACCGTCTGCCAGGGACCTACTCAATACTGACATTAGTACGACGTCGGACCTAGAGTTCAGAATCATGACTTTAAAGACACTATCTGGGCTTGAAAAAAGCGTGGAAGTTATTAGAGAAACCCTTTCTGGAGAAATAAAAGAACTAAAATCTAACCAAGTCGAAATCAAAAAGGCTATTAATGAGGTGCAATCAAAAATGGGGGCACTAACTGCTAGGATAAATGAGGCAGAAGAAAGAATCAGCGATATAGAAGACCAAATGATGGAAAATAAAGAGGCTGAGAAAAAGAGAGATAAACAACTACAGGATCACGAGGGCAGAATTTGAGAGATAAGCGATACGATAAGATGAAACAACATTAGAATAATTGGGATCCCAGAAGAAGAAGAAAGAGAGAGAGGGGCAGAAGGCATATTGGAGCAAATAATAGCAGAGAACTTCCCTAATGTGGGGAAGGAAACAGGCATCAAAATCCAGGAGGCACAGAGAACCCCTCTCAAAATCAATAAAAATAGGTCAACACCCTGACATCTAATAGTGAAACTTACAAATCTCAGAGACAAAGAGAAAATCCTGAAAGCAGCTCGGGAGAAGAGATATGTAACTTACAATGGTAGAAACATTAGACTGGCAACAGACCTATCCACAGAGACCTGGCAGGCCAGAAAGGACTGGCATGATATCTTCAGAGCACTAAACGAGAAAAATATGCTGCCAACAATACTGTATCCAGCTAGGCTGTCGTTGAAAAGAGAAGGAGAGATAAAAAGCTTCCAGGACAAACAAAAACTAAAAGAATTTGCAAACACAAAACCAGCCCTCCAAGAAATATTGAAAGGGGTCCTTAAGCAAAGAGAGAGCCTAAAAGCAGCATAGATCAGAAAGGAACACAGACAATATACAGTAACAGTCACCTTACAGGCAATACAATGGCACTAAATTCATACCTTTCAATAGTTACCCTGAATGTAAATGGGCTAAATGCCCCAATCAAAAGACACAGGCTATCAGATTGGATTAAAAAACAAGACCCATCGATATGCTGTCTGCAAGAGACTCATTTTAGACCCAAAGACACCCCCAGATTGAAAGTGAGGGGGTGGAAAACCATTTACCATGCTAATGGACACCAAAAGAAAGCTGGGGTGGCAATCCTTATATCAGACAAATTAGATTTTAAAACAAAGACTGTAATAAGAGATGAGGAAGGACACTATATCCTACTTAAAGGGTCTATCCAACAAGAAGATCTAACGATTGTAAATATCTATGCCCCTAACATGGGAGCAGCCAATTATATAAGGCAATTAATAACAAAAGCAAAGAAACACATTGACAACAATACAGTCATAGGGGGGACTTTAACACCCCCCTAACTGAAATGGACAGAACATCTGAGCAAAAGATCAACAAGGAAATAAAGACTTTAAATGACACACTGGACCAAATGGACTTCACAGACATATTCAGAACATTCCATCCCAAAGCAACGGAATACACACTCTTCTCTAGTGCCCATGGAACATTCTCCAGAATTGATCACATCCTAGGTCACAAATCAGGTCTCAACCGGTACCAAAAGATTGGGATCATTTCCTGCATATTTTCAGACCACAATGCTTTGAAACTAGAACTCAATCACAAGAGGAAAGTCAGAAAGAACTCAAATACATGGAGGCTAAAGAGCATCCTAGTAAAGAATGAATGGGTCAACCAGGAAATTAAAGAAGAATTAAAAGAATTCATGGAAACCAATGAAAATGAAAACACAACTGTTCAAAATCTTTGGGATACAGCAAAGGCAGTCCTGAGAGGAAAGTATATAGCAATACAAGCCTTTCTCAAGAAACAAGAAAGGTCTCAAATATACAACCTAACCCTACACCTAAAAGAGCTAGAGAAAAAACAGCAAATAAAGCCTAAACCCAGCAGGAGAAGAGAAATCATAAAGATCAGAGCAGAAATCAATGAAATAGAATCCAAAAGAACAGTAGAACAGATCAACGAAAGTAGGAGCTGGTTCTTTGAAAGAATTAACAAGACTGATAAACCCCTGGCCAGACTTATCAAAAAGAAAAGAGAAATGACCCAAATCAACAAAATCATGAATGAAAGAGGAGAGATCACAACCAACACCAAAGAAATACAAACAATGATAAGAACATATTGTGAGCAACTCTATGCCAGCAAATTAGATAACCTGGTAGAAATGGGTGCATTCCTAGAGATGTATCAACTACCAAAATTGAACCAGGAAGAAATAGAAAACCTGAACAGACCTATAACCACGAAGGAAATTGAAGCAGTCATCAAAAATCTCCCAACAAACAGAAGCCCAGGGCCAGATGGCTTCCCAGGGGAATTCTATCAGACATTTCAAGAAGAATTAATACCTATTCTCCTGAAACTGTTCCAAAAAATAGAAATGGAAGGAAAACTTCCAAACTCATTTTATGAGGCCACCATTACCTTGATCCCAAAACCAGACAAAGACCCCATCAAAAAGGAGAATTACAGACCAATATCCTTGATGAACTTGGATGCAAAAATTCTCACCAAAATACTAGCCAATGGGATCCAACACTACATTAAAAGGAGTATTCACAATGACCAAGTGGGATTTACCCCTGGGCTGCAAGGTTGGTTCAACATCCGCAAATCAATCAACGTGATACAACACATTAACAAAAGAAAGAACAAGAATCATATGATCCTCTCAATGGATGCAGAAAAAGCATTTGACAAAGTACAGCATCCTTTCTTGATCAAAACTCTTCAGAGGATAGGGATAGAGGGTACATACCTCAAAATCATAAAAGCCATCTATGAAAAACCTACAGCGAATATCATTCTCAATGGAGAAAAGCTGAGAGCTTTTCTCCTAAGGTCAGGAACGCGACAGGGATGTCCACTATCACCACTGCTATTCAACATAGTATTAGAAGTCCTAGCCACAGCAATCAGACAACAAAAAGAAATCAAAGGCATCCAAATCAGCAAAGAGCAAGTCAAACTCTCACTCTTTGCAGATGATATGATACTGTAGAAAACCCAAAAGACTCCACCCCAAAACTGCTAGAACTCATACAGGAATTCAGTAAATAGCAGGATATAAAACCAATGCACAGAAATCAGTGGCATTCCTATACACCACCACCAAGACAGAAGAGAGACAAATCAAGGAGTCGATCCCATTTACAATTACACCCAAGACCATAAGATACCTAGGAACAAATTTAACCAAAGAGGCAAAGGATCTGTACTCAGAAAACTATAAAATACTCATGAAAGAAATTGAAGAAGACACAAAGAAATGGAAAAACATTCTATGCTCGTGGATTGGAAGAACAAACATTGTGAAGATGTCAATGCTACCTAGAGCAATCTACACATTCAATGCGATCCCCATCAAAATACCATCCACCTTTTTCAAAGAAATGGAACAAATAATCCTAAAATTTGTATGGAACCAAAAGAGACCCCGAATAGCCAGAGGAATATTGAAAAAGAAAAGCAAAGCTGGTGGCATCACAATTCCGGACTTCCAGCTCTATTACAAAGCTGTCATCATTAAGACAGTATGGTGCTGGCACAAAAACAGACACATAGATCAATGGAACAGACTAGAGAGCCCAGAAATGGACCCTCAACTCTATGGTCAACTTATCTTTGACAAAGCAGGAAAGAATGTCCAATGGCAAAAAGTCTCTTCAACAAATGGTGTTGGGAAAATTGGACAGCCACATGCAGAAGAATGAAACTGGACCATTTCCTTACACCACACACAAAAATAGACTCCAAATGGTTGAAAGACCTAAACGTGAGACAGGAGTCCATCAAAATCCTAAAAGAGAACACAGGCGGCAACCTCTTCGACCTCAGCCACAGCAACTTCTTCCTAGAAACATCGCCGAAGGCAAGGGAAGCCAGGGCAAAAATGAACTATTGGGATTTCATCAAGATAAAAAGCTTTTGCACAGGAAAAGAAACAGTCCACAAAACCAAAAGACAACCGACAGAATGGGAGAAAATATTTGCAAATGACATATCAGATAAAGGGCTAGTATCCAAAATCTATAAAGAACTTATCAAACTCAACACCCAAAGAACAAAGAATCCAATCAAGAAATGGGCAGAAGACATGAACAGACATTTTTCCAAAGAAGACATCCAAACGGCCAACAGACACATGAAAAAGTGCTCAACATCGCTCGGCATCAGGGAAATCCAAATCAAAACCTCAGCGAGATACCACCTCACACCAGTCAGAATGGCTAAAATTAACAAGTCAGGAAACGACAGATGTTGGCGGGGATGCGGAGAAAGGGGAACCCTCCTACACTGTTGGTGGGAATGCAAGCTGGTGCAACCGCTCTGGAAAACAGTATGGAGGTTCCTCAAACAGTTGAAAATAGAGCTACCCTACGATCCAGCAATTGCACTACTGGGTATTTACCCCAAAGATACAAATGTAGGGATCCGAAGGGGTACGTGCACCCCAATGTTAAAGCAGCAATGTCCACAATAGCCAAAGTGTGGAAAGAGCCAAGACATCCATCAAGAGATGAATGGATAAAGAAGATGTGGTATATATACACAATGGAATATTATGCAGCCATCAAAAGGAATGAGATCTTGCCATTTGCAACGACGTGGTTGGAACTGGAGGGTGTTATGCTGAGCGAAATAAGTCAATCAGAGAAAGACATGTATCATATGACCTCACTGATTTGAGGAATTCTTAATCTCAGGAAACAAACTGAGGGTTGCTGGAGTGGTGGGGGTGGGAGGGACTGGGTGGCTGGGTGATAGACATTGGGGAGGGTATGTGCTATGGTGAGCCCTGTGAATTGTACAAGACTGATGAATCACGGATCTGTACTTCTGAAACAAATAATGCAATATATATGTTAAAAAAGAAAGAAGAAGAAGATAGCAGGAGAGGAAGAATGAAGGGGAGTAAGTTGGAGGGGGAGAGGAACCATTAGAGACGATGGACTCTGAAAAACAAACAGGGTTCTAGGGGGAGGTGGGTGGGGGGATGGGTTAGCCTGGTGATGGGTATTAAAGAGGGCACATTCTGCGTGGAGCACTGAGTGTTATGCACAAACAATGAATCATGGAACACATCAAAAACTAATGATGTAATGTATGGTGATTAACAGAACAATAAAAAATTATTAAAAAAAAAAAAGAAAGGCTATTACTTGCCTCAGTTACCCTGTAGTGAAATTGAGCGAGGTGTTGAGGGCAGAAACCTGCTACTGTGCGTGACTTCGCAAGTGAACTGGACTGTTCACTAACATCACTGCTCAAGATAAGCCCTGTGACAGCGCTCTCAGGGCCTTGCTGATCCCAGGGGCTACTGTGGGTTTCTCCTGCTTACACTGTTGTAGAAAAAGGAGCAACAGATTCTGTGGATGCAACTTGCTTCTGAAGGCAAAACCCCATTGTGAATCTGTGCAGCACTCTTTAGAGGATGGTTTTGTTGTCTGTTTTTCCAAATAGACAGTTCCCTGGTGGTATCAGTCCATAAAGGAAATCTGTTTTGTCCTTAATGGCCCCTGAGAACTTTGATCATCATTTCACCACTGTCAAGCCTGGGGGATGGATCCCTGTCAGGGACACAGATGGCTAAACTTGCTTCCGGGTGCCACCCTGGCTTTCCACTGTGGTCTCTGCTTCACATTTCTGCTGGTCAGTCAGTGGTGCTTACAGCACACCCGCTCCACTGACTGGATGGAGGGCAGCTGGCGGAGCTCACACAGAGGTCTTTTTCAGTTTCTTTCCTTCGTCTGTTTTTTTTTTTTTTAACAGTTTTATTGAGATACAATTCATATAGCATACATTTCACCCTTTTACGTGTACAGTTCAGTGGTTTTTAGTATATGCACAAAGTTGTTCAACTGCTGTCACAAACTAATTTTAGAACATTTTCATCACCCCCAAAAGAAATTCTGTGCTGATTAGCAGTCATTTTCCATTCCCTGTCCCATGTCCCAGGCAATCACTAATCTACTTTCTGTCTTTATGGGTTTGCCTGTTCTGGCCATTTCATGTAGATGGGACCATGCAACATGTGGTCTTCTGTGGCTTGCTTTTTTTCAGTTCACATAATGTGTTCAAGGTTTATCTGTGTTGTAGCATGAATCAGTACTTGATTCCTTTTTATTGCTAAATAATGTCCCATTGTATGGATATACCACATTTTATTTATCTTCTCATCACTTGATGGACATTTGGGTTGTTCTCACTTTGAAGCTATAAAGAATAATGCTGGTATACTATGTGTGTACAAGTTTTAGCATGGACTTATGTTTTCATTTGTCTTGAGTATGTACCTAGAAGTGGAATTGCTAGGTCATATGGTCACTCTATATTTAATATTTTGAGGACTTGCCAAACTGTTTTCCACAGTGGCTGCAGCATTTTACAGTCCTGCCAGTAACATATGAGAGTTCCAATTTCTCCTGTTTTTTTTTTAAATAAAGATTTTATTTATTTATTTATTTGACACACAGAGAAAGATAGTGAGAGAGAGAGCACAAGCAGGCGGAACAGCAGAGGGAGAGGGAGAAGCAGGTTCCCAGCTGAGCAGGGAGCCCGATGCAGGGCTCGATCCCAGAACCCTGGGATCATGACCTGAGCTGAAGGCAGACGCTTAACTGACTGAGCCACCCAGGCGCCCCTTGTTGTTACCTTTTTTTAAAAAAATTATTACAGCCATGCTGGTGGGTGTGAAGGGGTATCTCATTGTGTTTTTGATTTGCATTTCCCTAATGGCTAATGATGTTGAGCATCTTTTCATGTGCTTATTGGCCATTTGTTTATCTTTTTTGGAAAAATGTCTGTTCAGATCCCTTGCCCTTTCCTGCTTGGATTATTTATCTTTTTATTTTGATTTATGAGTTCTTGACCTATACTGGATATAAGTCCCTTGCCAGATGTATGCTTTGCAAGTATTTTCTCCCATTCTATAGGTTGTCATTTCACTTTCTTGATGGTGTCATTTGCAGCACAAAAGTTTTTAATGACGGGGTCCAGTTTATTTTTTTCTTTTGTTACTTGTGCTTTTGGTGTCAGAGCTTGAAAACCACTGCCTAACCCAAGTTCATGAAGATTTTTTCCTGTGTTTGCTTCTATAGGTTTTATAGTTTTAGCTCTTACATTGAAACCCATGGTTAATTTTGAGTTCATGTTTGTGTATAGTGTGAGGAAGGGGCCCCACTTCATTCTTTTGCATATAGATATACAGTTGTCCCCGAATTGTTTGTTGAAAGGAGATATTTTCTTTTATCTGCCTGTTTAGTGACTGTCCCTCATTGTGATACTCTCTTACTAGTTAGGTGACCACATGGTGTCAGACCGAGAGAGGCTAGTGACCACAGCAACACAAATAGTGCTGTAAATGTCAGGGATGTAAGCTTTGGGTCAGGGAATTTCATACAACTTGTTTTAGTTCCTAGACTACTTTATTTTGGGGTGATAAGAAGCAACTTAGCGTTCATCATTTTTTAAGCCCTGGGGAGAGAGACAGCCAGACACACGATCGTTAGTCTGTATAGTTCTTTCTCACCCAGGGTTCTGGGAAAGAATGAAACTCTGATGCCCTTAGACATCCATTGTCTGTAGGATCTTAACTTCTCTCCTATGTGTGTAGAGTGGTCTTTACTGTGTATTGTTTTGGAGAAATTTGAGAAAAGAGTCACAAATAATTTTCTTAATTATCTAACAGAACACTGGTTAAGAAAGGCCAAAAAAATAAACTAGCTGGAAAATGGTCATCAGCTCTTTGGGAAATGAACGTCAGAACTGACCTATTGTAAGAAACAAAATCTCCTTCAGATATCGTCATTGTCTATTTCATTTAGGGCAAAGGAAAAATAAAATAGTCTCTCCAAGTGAGCTGCTGAGTCCAGATTATAACTAATAACTCTTGGATTGTGTCAAAATTACTGAGCTGCTTGTAAGGACAAAAGTAGGTTTTTTAAAGAAATAATTTGGCTTACTTGGTTTTCCCTCACATCTTGTGCATCTAATAAAGATGGACTTTGGGAAAATAGAATGGTTTGAACAGTTTAGAGAGAGAGGATGTTGTATAACAATACTGTGACTGAAACTGTGCCCGCCTCCATGGCATTTGCTCTTCTCTGTAACCCCGGGAAGTGTCCTGGACCACCCCAGGGCATGCCCAGCAGCCAGTGTGGCAGTGTCTGCTTGCCTGCATGACATTCTCAGTGTGGTTGGGATTCTGTTTTCCTTCCTGCTTCATGGTTGGCAGTACTGGAATGTCTGTGGGGTTAATGAGTGGCATCCCTAATGAAAACCTGCCATTTCCAAGTAGAGAAAAGGCAATACAAGTTCAATTCTTAGAAGCTGTGCTCATAATTCCTTGGGAGAAATCAGGGCTCAGGTTGAAGGCTAAGATTTTTCTCATCTAGAGACCCCAGTTTATATTCTTTCAAATATTGGTTCAGCTGCTTGAATGAAACCCAGGTAACAAGCACTCAAATAACATAGAAATTGACTTCTTTCTTGTATAAAAGTCTGAGTTGGTGAGTGGTCCCAAAGCATAGAGTAGCTCCGTGCAGGAACCCAGGTGCCTTCCCATATTCTTCTTCTAGATGGGGGTTGCCTTTATCCTTGTGGTTGAAGATGGGTTGCCTTTATCCGTGTGGTTGAAGATGGCTCCCTAACATGTTCACATTCTAGGCCCCAGAGAGGGGGGAGGAACAAATGGAGAGAAAAGACTACTTTTAAGGGTATGACTCAGAAGTGGCATCTCTGATCGCTTTGGCCCAAACTTAGTCATATGGCCTTGCCTACCTGCAAGAGAGACAGGGAAATGTAGCTTCTAGTTGGAGGGCCATGTACCTCACTCAAGCTGAGAATGATAGGCTACTGCACATGAGAAGGCACAAGAACAGGTTTTGGAGGATAGTCTGCCACAAAACCTTGAGTGGACAGTGCCTCACGGTGCTGTGGTTCTGAATTGATAGATAGCATGACACACAATAGAATGAGACAAAATAAATGTCTACTTAAGCGTTATTCCTTCATTTTCCTCCCTGGAAACCAGGCCAGTTAGAGCGCAGCCTGGAACAGTGAGTAAAAACACAGGGAGAACCTGAAGAGAGAAACTCCGGAGACAACTCTTAAGAGGGTGGTGCAGGTTAAATACTTTGCTGACCCCTTCAGAGGTATTCTGGGCTTGATCCTATCTTTGTGTTATTTTAGGGCTCCTTTGGTAGCAAATAATAAAAAGCAACTTGAGGTAGCAAAATATACTCTTTATTATAAGGATATAGGGGTGATTCAGGGAAATCAGTGGCAGGAGTGGATTGGAAGAGAAGATTGCAAACCTTCTGGGGCTCATTCTGATGCCTCTCAGTTTTCTTAAGGTGTTTTTGACATTTTTATCTACAAAGACTTCTCAAGCACCTTCCACTCCAGAGATTACATTCTCACTGTGCCGGGCCCAGGCTGAACTGAAATATTAGCCGTAACTCAAGTCCTTCGGAGGGAGAATCTGGTCAGCTCAGCATGGGCCAGCATCCATTCAAGTGTCAAAATAGAGGTGAGGGTTTTCTTGAGACAACTAGAACTCCCTGCCAGGGGCCCATCCCTGTGGAGGAGGTAGAAGGAAATGGAGCCAGTTCCTAAAGGAGGAGGAAACCGTTAGGAGCTGGAAACACATAGTATGGTAGTAGTGTAAGGAGGGGCATCAAGTTCTGATCAACGTTTTTTTTAAACCTTTTATTTTGATATAATTACAGATTCACAGGAAATTACAACAACAGTGCAGAGCAGTCCTGTGGATCTTTTACCTCGTTTCTCTTAATGATTACATTTTGCCTAACTATAGTACAATATCAAAACGGGGCAGCTGACATTGGGACAGCATATGTATTGTTCCATGCCATTTAATCACATGTGTAGAGTCTTGTAACTGCCACTGTAATCATGGTACAGAAATCAGACCTACCCTCTCCTCGCCATTCCTTACCCCTGGCAACCACTGATCTCTTTCCCATCTCTAGAATTTTTCCATTTTGAGAATGTTATATAAATAGAATCACACAGCATTATCTTCTGAGTTTGGCTTTTTTCACTTGGCACAGTCCCTTGACATCCAAGTTATATATCTCAATCAGCACTGCGAAGCAATATTCTGTGGTATGGAAGTGCCATAGTCTCTTGAGTCATTCACTTGTTGAGAGATGTTTTGGTTGTGTCTAGTTTTTGAGCATTATAAATAAAGTGACTGTGAGCATCTTGTGTACAGGTTCTTGTGTGTGCATAAATTTTTGTTTCTCTAGTATAAATGTCCAAAAGTGTGATTGCTGGGTTGTGTGCGGAGTGTATGATTAGTTTTAAAAGAAACTGCCAAGTTGTTTTCCAAAATGGCTGTACCATTTTACATTTCCACCAGCAATGTATGACAGATGCAGTTTCTCCACATCCTCATCATTTGGTATTGTCACTATTTTTTTATTTTAGCTGTTCAAATACGTGGGTAGTTTTATCCTATCATGGTCTTAATTTGCATTTCCCTAATGGCTAATGATGTTGAATGTCTTTTCATGTGTATATTTGCCATCATATATCCTCTTTGGTAACATGTCTCTTCATGTCCTTTGCCCATTTTCTAATTGAATTGTTTTTTTGTTGTTGAGATTTGAGAGTTCTTTTTATGTATTTTAAATACATATCAATTGTCAGGAATGTGGTTTGCAAATATTTTCTCTCAGTCTATAGCTTGTCATTTCATCCTCTTAACAGTCGTTTGCAATACAAAAGTTTTTAAAATTTTGAAGAAGTCCAACTTATTTTTTTTCTTTTATGGATTGTGCTTTTGTTGTTACATCTAAAACCTCTTCACGAACAAGCCCTAGGTCCTGAAGATTTTCTCTTATGTTTTATTCTAAAAGTTATATAATTTTACACTTTATATTTAAGTTGCTTGATCCATTTTGTGTTGTTTGTGTAAGATCTGGGTCAGGGTTCTTGGCCTGTGGATGTTGAATTGCTTTGGCGCTGTTGGTTGAAAAGGTTATTCTTGGGATGCCAGGGTGGCTCAGTTGGTTGAGTGTCTGACTCTTGGTTTTGGCTCAGGTCATGATCTCATGGGTGGTGGGATTGAGCCCTGCATTGGGCTCCCCACTCTGTGCTCAGCAGTTTGGGGGGTGCAGTTGAAAGATTCTCTCCCTCTGCCCCACCCCCCAGTCAGGCACACTTGCTCTCTCTCTAAAAATAAAATAAATCTTTTTTTTTATTTTTTATTTTTATTTTTATTTTTTTTAAAGATTTTATTTATTTATTTGACAGAGAGAGACAGCACGAGAGCAGGAACACAAGCAGGGGGAGTGGGAGAGGGAGAAGCAGGCTTCCCGCGGAGCAGGGAGCCCGATGCGGGGCTTGATCCCAGGACCCTGGGACCATGACCTGAGCCGAAGGCAGACGCTTAACGCCTGAGCCACCCAGGCGCCCCAAATCTTTTTTTTTTTTAAAGATTTATTTATTTATTTTGAGAGAGTGAGAATGAGAGAGAGAGAGAGAGTACATGAGATGGGGGAGGGTTAGAGGGAGAAGCAGGCCCCTCGCTGAGCAGGGAGCCCGATGCGGGACTCGATCCCGGGACTCCAGGATCATGACCTGAGCCGAAGGCAGTCGCTTAACCGACTGAGCCACCCAGGTGCCCAAAATAAAATAAATCTTAAAAAAAAAAAAAAGAAAAAGCTGTTCTTGCTCCATTGACTTGCTTTTGCCCCTCTGTCAAAAGTAAGTTGTCTGTACTAGTGTGAGTGTGTTTCTGGGTTCTCTATTCTGTTCCACTGATCGATGTGTGTTTCCCTCTGCCAGTACCGCACAGTCTTGATTACTGTCTTCATTACTTATTTCCTTGATTATTATAGCTATATAATAAAATGTCTTCTATTTCTCCCACTTTTATTATGATTTTTCAAAATTGTTTTAGGTATTCTAATTCCTCTAACTTTCCATATAAATTTTAGAATAATTTTGTCTTGATCCACAAAAATTCTTGCTGAGATTTCAGTACGAATTGTGCTAAACCTTTGGGGTACCTCGGTGGCTCAGTTGGTTAAGCATTTGCTTTCAGCTCAGGTCATGATCCTGGGGTCCTGGGATCAAGTGCCCCGTGGGGCTCCCTGCTCAGCAGGGAGCCTGCTTCTCCATCTCCCTCTGCCCCTCCTCCCCCGGCTTGTGTTCTTCTTGCGTGTCTCTTTCTCTCTCAAATAAATAAATAAACAAACAAACAAATAAATAAATAACTTTTTAAAAGGGAATTGTGTTAAACCTTTATATTAATCTGAGGAGATTTGGCATCTTTAACTATTTTAAGTCATTCAATCCATGAACATGATAAATATTTCTCTATTTTGATCCTATTTTTCATTACTATTGTATAGTTTTCAGCATGTAAATCTTGTGTATGTTTGATATATCTAAGAACTTCAGTTTGAAGCTTTGTAAATGATACTGTATTTTTGTTTTTTCCCCAAGTATTCAATGTTAGTGTATCAAAATTCTATTGATTTTTTAAAAAGATTATTTATCAGAGAGAGAGGGAGGGAGAGGAGCAGAGGAAGAGGGACAAGCAGACTCCACCCTGAGTACAGAGCCCAATGCCGGGCTCGATCCCACAACCCAGAGATCATGACCTGAGCCAAAATCAAGAGCTGGATGCTTGACTGACTGAGCCACCCAAGCGCCCCCGTTCTTTTGATTTTTCTGTGTTAATCTTCTCTCCTCCAAACTCATTTTTATTAGTTCGGAGGATTTTTTTATAGATTCCTTGGAATTTTCTATGTAGGCCATCATGTCATCTGCTGATAGGGACAGTTTCATTCTTTTCAATATGTGTACCTTTTATTTCCTTTTCTTGCATTACTGTGTTGGCTAGGACTTCTAGCACTGTGTTGAAAATAGTAATGAAAGTAGAAATCCTTGCTTTGTTCCTCATCTCAGGGGGGAAAGCATTCAGTTTTTCATTATGTATGATGTCAGCTGTAGTTTTTTGGTAGAAGTTTTTCATCAAGTTGGACGAGTTGGCCTCTATTCAGTTTTCTGAGAGTTTTTGTCATGAATGGGTATTGAGTTTTATCAGGTGATTTTTCTATATCAGTTGATATGTGATTTTTTTCTTTCATCTGTTAGGATGGTGGATTGCACTGATTGACTTTTGAATATTGAATCAGCCTTCCATCTCTGGAATAAAGCTGTCTTGGTCATGGTGTATAAGTTTTTAATACATTGCTAAATTCTGTTTGTTAATATTTTGTTAAAGATTTTGCATCTATGTCCAGGAGAGATATTGTGTCTAATTTATATCTTGCTAGGCTGCCCCTTTCCAAGTCTGGAGAGAGCAGGATTTAGGTTGGGGGAGGCTTTTTATTGTCTACCCTTATTGACATTTATGGATTGCTGACTTCTCCACCATCCAGTCCGGGATATATGAAGCAAAAAAGAAAACCCAGGGAATTCACTGCTATGTGTTTCCCTGAGTACTGAGTTCCTCGGCTGGTTTGCCTTCTTCACTCCACTTTTTGGAGTGATCTTATGTTTGTCTTATATATTATGTCCAGGATTTTAACTGTAGTTGGTGGGGTAGAGAGAAGTATGTCTACTCCACATTGTCCTGAAACTGGAAATCCAATCCTTATCTTTCCAAAAGTAGATTTTAAAGCCTCTTCCCTGCCTATTTATGGATGAAAAAATTAATCTTCCAACTTCTTGGGGAATGGAGTATGCCTTCTGCAGATTAGCAGAGTGGGTAGCATAGTGTATATTCTCAGTGAATATTAATCAGATCTCCACAATGGTCACTGCATTCCGGTTAAGTTGCCCCGGCATAGAACCTACGTCTCACGGATTGCACATATGTCTGTTTTCCTAGGGGAACTTAAATTGCCCTTTTGCTCTGCGAATTCAGTATTTTTTGCTGTGGGATATAAGGCTGTAGGTTATACCATCGTGTTGATATATCATCCCAACTGTAGACAGCTTTGAGAGAGAAAGAGGGTTCTAAGAATAATTAGGGCCAGTCAAACAGTGTAAGCAGAGACTGTAATGGGCAAAGTAGAACATATGGTCACCCTAGTTATACCTGCTCTGTGAATTTACTATTGACTTAATTTGGCAATAGTGGTATTAAAACATTTTCTCAAGTGCCACAGATGTATGCTGGTATATGCACATACCTGAGCATCCTCACACACATAGACACATTCAGGCATTCATGCCTAATAATAAAGAAATGAAGGAGAGTTGTATAGGCCGGCTAAGTTAATGTAGGATTTTTCCTAAAGAGAATGTTCTATTCATTTCCTTCAGACTTGTCCACAGGGGCCACCTGCAGGTCTTTTAAATGCCATTAAGGCTTACACAAAAAGGGCATTCTAGTTAAAGTGGTTTGTCAGGAAGAAATACTTATTAAAATGTCTTGGAATAAATGGAATGCGGAGTTTGAAAAGGTCCAATTCACAGCTTTTCTTTCAAGTTATAAAATGGGAAGTACTTCAGGTGTAAATAATTCATCCGGACAAATTTGTTTCATTTGGTGTGTATGTGTCTGCCTGCCTGCCTGCCTGTGAATATATGATTTTCTTTTTGGAGCCCTGTGACATTAGCCCCTTGTTAGTTGAGCACTTCTCATGAAGAGTGTTCTGACCCACAAGGGTCCAGACCTTTGAGTTCTATTTCACTGAACTGTTTGTACTTTTTTATAGACAGTCTTCCAAACAGAAGAAGGCTATTCAAACTGCTATCCGCAAAAATAAAGAGGCAAATGCAGTGCTGGCCCGGCTGAACAGTGAACTTCAACAGCAGCTCAAGGTAAGGAGCTTCCCAAAATTGGATTACTAGGCTTTTCTTCTGGTGGTTTTGTTTTGACCATTGGCTGAGCACCTGGTTCCATTCCTGTTGGTAAGACTTGCATCTTTGTTCTCAAACCTCTTTTGGAAGGTAGAGAATTGCTGCACTTAAGTTTCATGGGTTGGTTCTTATATGTTTAGAGGAAGACTAGCAACTTGAATATGCAGGCTACATATTGTGTATTAGTGACTAGGATAGAGAATCTATTACAAAGGCTGTCTATAGCATTCTTCATTCCCGAAAGCTTCTGGACGAGCCCTTGATTGTTTAGATCCTCCCTGAATGATGCTATACTTACGTAGGTGGAAGAGGGTAGCACTGACACTATCAAAGGCCCGACCCTCCGTTGGGCAAATGGTTCCATATCACCTTCTCAAGAACATCACCTCTCTCCTTACCACCTCTTTCTCTTCACCATTCATCTCCCCTGTTTTAGTTTTCCAGGACTGCCATAACAAAATACTATAACCTTGGTGGCTGAAAGTACCAGAAATCACTTCTCACAACTCTGGAGGCTAGAAGTCTGAAATCAAGGTGTCAGCAGAGCCGTGCTCTATCTCTGAAGGCTCTAGGGGAGAATCCTTCTTTCTTCTTTGCTTCTAGTAGTGGCTGGCAATCCTGGGCATTCCCTGGCTTCCAGATGTGTTATTCCAATATCTGTCTTCACTGTCACATGGTCTTCTCTCTGGGTCTCTCTGTGTCTGTGTCCAAATTCCTCTTCTTATTGTGTCCTCTTCTTACAGGGACACCAGTCATTGAATTAAAGCCTGCCCTAGTTTAGCATAACCACATTTTAATTAAATTACATTCACAAAGGTCCTATTTCTCTGTGAGGTCACATTTACAGGTGCTGGGAGTTAGGACTTTAAGCGTATCATTTTGGGGGACACAGTTCTACCTACTGCATCCCCTGATTCTCTACTGCATCATTCCCATCCACATAAACGTGCTCCAGTATTGTCCATTATTTTGACTGCACATCCTTCTTCAATTGCAGCCCCCTCTCTCTGCTCTCCTTCCCAGCTAGTTTCTTAGGAGTTGTTTTCATTTACTCTCCTTCCTCACCAACAGCTCTCTCTCTCTCCACTTCAGTGTGGCTTTGCTCTACTCCATTCACACCCCTCCTACAACCAAATCCAATGGGCCTGTTTCAATGTTACTCGAATTTTCAAAAGAATTCTACACAATTGGCCATTGCCTCCTCTGAAAAGGCCCCTCTCACTGACTTTTGGACTACTATACTTTTTTCCTGTTCCTTCCACTACCTCCCTCTCTCCCTCCTTCCCTCCCTTCCTGGTGCTTCTTCCTTAGCATTCTGTGCTATTTCTTCCTTCTTTGATTTCTCTTTTATTACTCCCCCTTTGCCCCGATATTTTATTATGAACATTTTTAAGCATACAAGAAAGGTGAAAGAATCCTATGGTAAATACGTTTATAGCCAACTCTTTTAACATTTTACTAGTTTTATCACATATCTACCCCTCTGTTCCTCAGTCTACCTTATTTTTAACATGTTTTTCAGTAAATTGCAGACATCTGTATGCATCCCCTAAATACTGCAACATGCAGATCAGTAACTAGAGTTCAGTATTTTTACAGGTTTTTCTGATGATGTGAGTTTTACATAGAATGAATGCACAGATGCTAAGTGTGCCATTTGCTGAATTTTTACAAATGCATATACTTATGGAACCCAAACCCCTATCAAGATACAGAACATTACCATCATCCTACAAGGCTCCCTCATGCTCCTTCCCTGTCAGTTCCTGCCCCATGCACACAGAGGCAACCACTGTTCTGACTTTGTTATGTCATAATGTTGTTTATTCTGTAACTTTATATAAATGGTGTTCCCTAACACGTACTTTTATGTAAAGCTTATTTCACTTAGTATTACATTTTTGAGAATCATTGATAACGCATGTGTCAGTAATCCATTCCTTTTTACTGCTGGATAGTATTCCATTGAGTGATTATTCTACAATTTCGTTATCAGTTCTTCTATTAATAGACATGTGAGCTGTTGCTAGTTTTTGGCTATTTTGAAGAAAACCACATTCTTGAGTAAGTCTTTGTGTGGAAATATGTCGTCATTTCTCTTGGGGAAGTACCTAAGATTTGGATTAGTAGGTAATGTGGCGAACATATGTGATTAGTTTTATTAGAAACTGCTAGAGCTTGGGGTGCCTGGGTGGCTTAGTCAGTGAAGCGTCTGCCCTTTGGCTCAGGTCATGATCTCAGGGTCCTGGGATCGAGCCCCACGTCGTCGGACTCTCTGCTCAGCGGGGAGCCCGCTTCTCCCTTTCCCTCTGCCTGCCGCTCCCCCTGCTTGTGCTCTCGCTCTCTCTCTCTCTCTCCTCTCTCTCCCTCTGTCAAATAAATAAATAAAATCTTTAAAAAGAAAAAAAGAAAAGAAACTGCTAGAGCTTTTCCCAAAGTGGTTGTAGCATTTTGCACTCCTCCCACTAGAGTGTGAGAGTTCCTGTTATTCCACATCCTTGCCAACATTTGGTGGTGGTCTTTTAATTCTTGTTGATCCTGTGGTGATTTAGTTTTTATTTTGCATCTCCTTGATGCTTAATTTTGCCGAGCATTTTTTATTAAAATTATTTACCTTTCACATATTTTATTTTATGAAGTGTTCGAAATATCTGGCCATTTAAAAAATCGTTTTTTCTCTTTTTTTTGTGGCACTGTAAGTAGATGCTTTTTATATTATCTTGGTTCCTAGTCCTTTGTCAGAT
The DNA here is from genome assembly GCF_009762305.2 of Zalophus californianus. Lineage (NCBI taxonomy): Eukaryota > Metazoa > Chordata > Mammalia > Carnivora > Otariidae > Zalophus > Zalophus californianus. The sequence goes on along the minus strand of NC_045612.1, from coordinate 115,908,344 downwards.
ACCTGTTTTATAAATGTTTTCTTCCAGTCTTTCATTTTCTTAACTTTTCAAGAACAGGTATTTTTAATTTTTAAACAGTCTAATTTATCAGGTGTTTTTCTCTTATGGTTCTTATTTTCTTCTTATATAAGGAAACTGCCTACATCTAAATTATGAAGATAGTCTTCTGTGTTTTCTTTTAAAGCCATTATTGTTTTAGCTTTTGCATTTAGGTCTTAAGTTACTTTTTTAAACCACTTTAATTGAGGTATGATTGATACACAAAAAACGATGCATATTTAATGTATGCAATGTGATACATACAGTTGGAAGATAATTATATATCCATGGACCCATCACTACAATTTATGCCATAAAACTATTCATCACATCTAAAAGTTTTCTTCCCCCTCTTATTATTATCATCATTATTATTTTGTGAACATGACAAGAACACTTAACATAAGATCTGCCCTCTTGGCAAATTTTTAATTATATACTACAGTGTAATTCATTGTAGGCACTATGCTGTATAGTAGATCTCTGGGCCTTACTCATTCTGTGTAACTGAAACTTTGTACCCTTTGAATAGTACTTCCCCATTTCCCCCAGCCCCTGACAACCACCATTCTCTACTCTCCTTCTAGGAGTTTGACTGTTGTAGATTCCTCATATGAGTGGTGTCACTTAGCATTTGTCCTTCTGTGTCTGGCTCATTTCCCTTAGTGTAATGTCCTCCAAGTTTATCTGTGTTGTTTCAAATGGCTGAATTTCTTTCTTTTTAAAGGCTGAATAATATTCCATTGTATGTGTATATATTTTCTTTATCCATTTGTCCATTGGTAGACATTTAGGTTCCTTCCATGTCTTGGCTACTGTGAATAATGCCACAGTGAACATGAGAGTACAGATAATCTCTTCAAGATACTGATTTTAATTCCTTTGGATATATACCCAGAAGCTGGATCATATTTGGTAGTTCTATCTTTTTCAGCTTTATTGAGATATAATTGACATTTAACACTGTGTATAGGTATCAACATGTTGATTTGATACGTTTACATATTGCAATATGATTATCATAGTACTGTTAATACCTTTGTCACCTCACATAATTACCAGTTCTTTTATGTGGTGAGAACATTTAAGATTTACTTTCTTGGCAGCTTTGAAGTATGAAATGTAGTATTGCTAACTATAGACATCATGTTGTACATTAGATCCCTAGAACTGACTCATCTTATAACTGGAACTTTGCACCCTTGGTTAACATCTCTCCATTTCCCCTCCAGCTCCTGGCAACTTCCATTCTACTTTCTGTTTCTATGAATTTGGCTTTTTCACACACAGGTGATATCATGCAGTATTTGCCTTTCTCTGTCTGACTTACTTCCCTTGGCATAGCGCCTACATGGTCCATCCATGTCACAAATGACAGGATTTCCTTCTTTCTTATGGCTGAATGGTACTCCGTTGTATGTATGTACTACATCTTTATCCATTCATCTGTAGACAGATACTGATGTTGCCATAGCTTGGCTGTTGTAAATAATACTGCAGTGAACATGGGAGTGGAGATATCCCTTTGAGATCCTGATTTTTATTTCATTTGGATACCCAGAAGTGGGATTGCTGGATCATGTGGTAGTTCTTTTTTTAATATTGAGGAACCTCCATGCTGTTCTCCATGGTGGCTGCACCAATTTACATTCCTACCAACAGTGCACAAGGATTCCCTTTTCTCCACATTTTTGGCAACACTTATCTCTTCTTACCTTTTTGATAATAGCCGTTCTAACAGGTGTGAGGTGATATCTCATTGTAGTTTTTTTTTTTTTTTAAGTAGGCTCCACACCCAATGTGGGGCTTGAACTCACAGCCCTGAGATCAAGAGTTGCATACTCCACCAACTGAGCCAGCCACGTGCCTTTCATTGTGGTTTTGATTTACATTTCCTTGGTGATTGCTGATGCTGGGCATCTTTTTACGTACCTGTTGGTCATTTGTTTTGGTATGTTGTGTTTCCATTTTCATTTGTTTCACGATCATTCTTGATTTCTTCTTTGACCTATTGGTTGTTCAGGAGTGAAATAATTTTTATTGCCCTCATTGTATTAATTCTTGTTAAAAGTTACTACCTCACTTTTTTTCCTAAAAGTATTAACTGGATGCTTGTCACTCTAGCATTGTGCCTATTAATGTTTTATGTACTTGATTTTTAGGATTCTAAATCATAGAATTTCAGAGCTTTAAGGGAACTTGGAAACCCTCCTTCAACAGATGGGCATAGCAAGGCCCTTGAAATCTGTGTGACCGGCCCATGGTCACTTAGCTACTGTGTAACAGAGCAGAGGAGGAGTAATACCAAGTCTCCAGCACCTTTGGCACTCTGCTTCCCCATATGATACTGATTTGCTTTTTATTTATTTATTTATTATTGAAGTATAGGTGAAATACAATGTTACATTAGTTTCAGGCGTATAACACAGTGATTCTGCAATTCTATATATTACTCAGCACTCACTACCACAAGTGTAGTCACCATCTGTCAGCAGGCAGTGTTATTATAATATTATCGACTATATTCCCTATGCTGTACTTTTCATCTCCATGACTTATTTATCTTATAACTGAAATTTTGTACCTCTTAATCCACTTCACCTATTTTGCCCATCCTTCCACTCACCTCCTCTCTGGCATCCACGAGTTTGTTCTGTGTATTTAAGAGTCCTTTTTGTTTGTTTGTTCATTTGTTTTATTTTTTAGATTCCACGTATAAGTGTAATCATATGGTATTTGTCATTCTCTGTCTGACATAGTTCACTTTAGCATTGTACCTTTTAGGTCCATCCACGTTGTTGCAAATCGCAGGATTTCATTTTTTTTTTTTTATGGCTGAGTAATATTCCCGTGTGTGTGTGTGTGTGTGTGTGTGTGTGTGTGTGTGTGTATCACATGTTTTTACCTGTTCATCTATTGATAGACACTTGGGTTGCTTCTGTATCTTGGCTATTTTAAATAATGCTGCAGTAAACATAGGGGTGCCTATATCTTTTCGAATTAGTGTTTTTTAATTTTCTTTGGATAAACACTTAATATTGGAATTACTGGGTCATATGGTAGTTTTTTTTCCTTTTTTTGAGGAATCTTCATATGTTTCCCATAGTGGCTGCACCAATTTGCATCCCCACTAACAGTGCATGAGTGTTCCTTTTTCTTCATATCCTCACTAACCCTTGTTATTTCATATCTTTTTGATACTAGCCATTTTGACAGGTGTAAGGTGATATTGCACTGTGATTTTGACTTGCCTTTCTCCAATAACTAGAGATGTGGAACATCTTTTCATGTGTGTCTGGTGGTCATTTGTATGTCTTCTTTGGAAAAATGACCTAAATATGTCCTTTGCCCATTTTTTAATTGGATTGGGTTTTGTTTTGGTATCGTATAAGTTGTATAAGTCTTTTATATATTTTGAATATTAATCCCTCATCAGATAAATCATTTGCAGATATCTTCCCTTATTCATTAGGTTGCCTTTTTGCTGATGGTTTTCTTGGCTGTGCAAAAGCTTTTTATTTTGGTATAGTCCTATTAGTTTATTTTCCCTTGCCTCAGGAGACATATCCATAAATGTTGCTAAGGCTGAAAGCCAAGAGATTACTGCCTATGTTTTCTTTTAGGAGTTTTATGGTTTCAGGTCTCACATTTAGTCTTAATCCACTTTGAATTTATGTTTGTGTATAGTGTAAGAAAATGATCCAATTTCATTCTTTTGCATGTAGCTATCCAGTTTTCCCAACACCATTTATTGAAGAAACTTTTTCCCATTGGCTATTCTTGCCTCCTTTGTCATAGATTAATTTACCCTATAAGTGGGTTTATTTCTGGGCTCTCTATTCTGTTCTGTTGATCTATGTGTCTCTTTTTGTGCCAGTACCACACTGTTCTGATTACTACAGTTTTGTGGTATATCTTGAAATCTGGGATTGTGGTACCTCCAGCTTTGTTCTTTTTTCTCAAGTTGGCTTTGGCTATTTGAGGTCTTTTGTGGTTCCATGTGAAATTTAGGATTATTTGTTCTAGTTCTGTGAAAAATACTGTTGGTATTTTTTTTTAAGATTTTATTTATTTATTTGAGAGAGAGAGAATGAGAGATAGAGAGCACGAGAGGGAAGAGGGTCAGAGGGAGAAGCAGACTCCCCGCTGAGCAGGGAGCCCGATGTGGGACTTGATCCCGGGACTCCAGGATCATGACCTGAGCCAAAGGCAGTCGCTTAACCAGCTGAGCCAACGCTGTTGGTATTTTGATAGGGATTGCATTGAATCTGTAGAGTGCTTTGGGTAGTATGGACATTTTAAAAATATTTGTTCCCCTGATCCATGAGCATGGAATATCTTTCCATTTGTTTTTGTCATCTTCAGTTTCTTTCATCAGTGTCTTATAGTTTTCAGAGTACAGGTCTTTCACCTCCTTGGTTAATTTTATTCTTAGCTATTTTATTCTTTCTGATGCAAATGTCAATGGGATTGTTTTCTTAATTTCTCTTTCTGCTACTTCATTATTAGTATTTAGAAATACAAGAGGTTTATGTATATTAATTTTGTATTCTGCAACTTCACTGAATTCACTTATTCTAATATTTTTTTGGTGCTGTCTTTAGGGTTTTCTGTGTCTCATATTCTCATCTGCAAATAGTGGCAGTTTTACTTTATTTTTACTGGTTTACATGCCTTTTATTTCTTTTTCTTGTCTGATTGCTGCAGCTAGGATTTCCAGTACTATGTTGAATAAAAGTGGTGAGAGTAAACATCCTCATCTTATTCCTGATCTTAGAGGTAATGCTTTCAGTTTTTCACCATTGAGTATGATGTTAGCTGTGCGTTTTTCATTAGATGGCCTTTATTATGTTGAGGTGTATTACCTCTAAACCCACTTTGTTGGGAGTCTTTATCATGAATGAATGTTGTACTTTGTCATATGTGTTTTTTGCATCTATTGAGATAGTCATGGGGTTTTTATCCTTCCTCTTGATAATGTGTGATGTATCACATTGATTGATTTGTAAATAGCCGTAGGTACTTTTGATTCTCTTGTCCTTTTACCTTGTAATAGAGTTAAGTGGTTAACACCCCATCATATTACAGTATTAGAGTATTCTGAATCTTACTATATACTTACATTTACCAGTATGTTGTATTTTTTTATGTTTTCATGTTGCCGATTAGCATTCTTTCATTTCAGCTTTCTTGGCAAGGCTGGTCTAATGTTGATGAACCCACTCAGCTTTTGTTTTTCTGGGAAAGTGTTTAATCCTTCTTCATTTCTGAAGGATTACTTTGCCAAATAGAGTGTTCTTGGTTGACATTTTTTTTTTCTTTTAGCACTTTGAATATATTATCCCACTCTATCCTGGCCTGTCTGTAAAGTGCTTGCTGAGAAATCTGCTGAGAGCCTTTTGGGGCTTTGCTTGTAAGTTACAAACTTCTTTTCTCTTGCTGCTTTTAAGATGGTCTCTCTTTGATTTTTGACAGTTTTATTATAATGAATCTTGAAGAGGATCTCTTTAAGTTGAGTTTGGTGGTCTATGAGCTTTATGGACTTGTATCCATATTTCTCATCAGCCATTATTTATTTAAATAAGTTTTCTGCCCCCTTCTCTTTCCAACTTCTGAAAGTCCAGCAAATCACATATTATTTCTTTTTTTTTTTTTTTTTTTTTTTTTTAAAGATTTTATTTATTTATTTATTTGAGAGAGAGAGAATGAGAGACAGAGAGCACGAGAGGGAAGAGGGTCAGAGGGAGAAGCAGACTCCCTGCTGAGCAGGAAGCCCGATGTGGGACTCGATCCCGGGACTCCAGGATCATGACCTGAGCTGAAGGCAGTCGCTTAACCAACTGAGCCACCCAGGCGCCCACATATTATTTCTTTTGATGGTACCCTATAGATAATGTAGCCTTTCTTCACTCTTTTTGATTATTTTTTGTTGTTGTTCTCTTCTGACTGTATAATTTTAAAGTTCTGTCTTCTGTCTCATAGACTCTTTCTTCTGTTTGATCCATTTTGATGTTTTTGCTCTCTATTGTAATTTTCCTTTCATTCATTCTTCAGCTCCAGAATTTCTCTTTGGTTCTTTTTTTATGACTTCTGTCTCTTTGTTAGACTTCTCATTTTGTTTGTATAATGTGGTTTTCCTGATTTTGTCTTTTTGTGTTCTCTTGTAGCTCAGTGAGTTTTCTTAAGACAGCTATTTTAAATTCTTTAGCAGGTAAATCACAGCTCTCCATGTCTTTGGGTTTGGTTACTGGACATTACTGCAGTATTTCGTTGGTGTCATGTTTCCTTAATTTTTCACGTTCCTTGAAATTTTGCATTGCTGTCTTCATATTTGAAGTAGCAGTCACTTCCTTCAGTCTTTATTAACTGCCTTCAGAAGACAGGTACCTTTCATCAGTCCTGCTAGGGATTCTGAGGCTTTCTCAGACCTTTTATGAATGTAGCTGCTTGACATTTTTTGTTCCCTCTTGTGGAAGAATTATTAAGCTTATATGCCTTCTGAGCCTGCAAAACACCAGGCCAAGTGCTAGCAGCCTCTCTTTTGTTTTCCCAAAGGTGGCACTAAAGCTCAATTTCGTGGTCTCTCCATGACCCACGGATTTGAGCCAGCACAGCCTTTCTGCATGTGCTCACCAGCCACCTGCCAAAGTTTGCTGCCTAGGGAGTGTGAATAGGTATCTGGTACAGGATAGGGGTGTGTGTGTGTGTGTGTGTGTGTGTGTGTGTGAGAGAGAGAGAGAGAGAGAGAGAGAGAGAGAGAGAGAGGGAGAGAGAGAGAGTAAGGCTAGAGGTATGCTGAAAAGTACCCTGTGGGCAGTTGGAGGACCCCCAGAAGCTCATGAGTAGGCTTCTTGATGAGTCCTGCAACACATTTTGTAGGATCCATGTTTCCTTTAATACCTTTTGAGGGTCCTTTCTGCTGCTCTCCCAGCTACTTTCTGTCTCTCGGTCATGCAGTTCATAATTCAGTACTCTGGACGGGGCAAGAGAGAATTGAGCCTCTTTGGCAGTGTCCCACACAACTGGGAAGGTGGGTGTGTACCCTCACACTCCTATTTCCCCCATGGGGGAAATCATGGGCTGAGAAGTTCTCTCGGCCCTAAGCTGTGCTACCTTGTGGGGGAGGGTGATATAAGTAAAATCTTACAGTTCCTCTTATCTCCTCCAGTGCATCCAAACTATTTTTTTTTTTTTTTTTTTTTTGCTCTAGCATTGTGCTAGAACTTCTCTCCTGGAAATTTGGACTTCCACCAAGGCGCTGTCATCCATGGGTGATTGTCTAAAACAGTGTTTTCCATAGATTCCCAGATGGTGGCTAAGAGGGACTAGAGCTGGTTCAGAGGCCAGTGCAGGGTCCAGAGCTGGGACTGAGGTCTGTGTGCCTATTATCCAATACATGGCTGGGTGGATCTCTTGGTGTATGTATGGTGCTGGATCCCACAACTCCCACAAAGGCACTTTGCCCATGAATGAAAGCCAGGTTTTTTTGGCACCGTTGTTGTTGGCAGAGGGACATGGACAAGGGATGTCTTATACAGCCATGATGCTGATGTTACTCCTGGTAATTTTGTCATTTTTTGATGAACTTTCATAGCGTTTCCCATAGAGGCTGCACCAATGTCTATGATCCACCTCAAATTAAGTTTTGTGTATGGTTTGAGATTAGGGTCAAGGTTTATTTTTTCCCTATATCAATATCTAATCTAGCACTATTTGTTGAAAAGAGTTTCTTTTCCTCCTTGGATTACTTTGGTCCCCTCATCAAAAGTCTAATGACCGTATAAGTGTAGATTTATTTCTGGGTTCTCCTTTTTTTTTTTTTTTTTGAGAGGGAGAGAGCACGCCAATGGGGGGAGGGGCAGAGGGAGAGAGAGAGAATCTCAAGCAGACTCCACAGTGAGCACGGAGCTGGACATGGGGTTCAGTCTCACAACCCCAAAATCATGACCTGAGCCGAAATCAAGCGTCAGATGGTTAACTGACTAAGCCACCCAGGTGCCCCTGGGTTCTTACTCTGTTCCTTTAATCTATTTGTTGATTCTTACACCAGTAGTACACAATCTTGATTACTGTTACTTTGTAGTAAGAAAATCAGGTAGTATAAATTTTTCAACGTGCTCTTCTTTTTCAAGATTCCTTTGGATATTCTGGGCCCCTTGTTTCATATAAATTTTAGAATCATTGTTTCATTTGCTACAAAATAGCATGCTAGGATTATGACTGGATTCATTTGAATCTATAGATCAGTTTAAGGAGGATCAAAATCTAAACAGTGTTGAGTCTCCTAATCTGTTGGTAGAGTACATCTTTCTAATTATTTATATCTTGTGAAATTTCTCTTAGCAGTCCCGAGTGTACACATATTACATGTGTTTTGTTAAATTTATTCCTAATTTTTTGTGAAACTATTGCAAATTGAATTGGTTTTTATTTATTTATTTATTTATTTATTTATTTATTTAAAGATTTTATTTATTTATTCATGAGAGAGGGAGAGAGAGGGAGAGAGAGGGAGAGAGAGAGAGAAGCAGAGGGAGAAGCAGGCTCCCAAGGAGCAGGGAGCCCGATGTGGGACTCGATCCCAGGACCCCGGGATCATGACCTGAGCCGAAGGCAGACGCTTAACCATCTGAGCCACCCAGGCACCCTGAATTGGTTTTTAAATTTCCATCGTCTAATTGAGTTTGTGAGGGTTACAGAATACAAGGTCAACACACAAAAACCAATCATATTCTTTTATGTAAGCAGTGAACAATTGGTAACAGAAATATGAAGAACACTGCCATTCACAATATCTTGCCACCCTCCTCCAAATGAAATACTTAGGTATAAATTCATCAAAACACATAGGTTGTGAATATTGAAAACTATAAAGTGCTCCTAAAAGAAATCCAAGACCTAAATAAATTGAGAGACATGTTTGCTTTTTGTGGATTGGAAGACTTAACATAGTAGTGATGTTATTTTTCTCCAAAGTGATCTGCAGATTCACTACAATGCCAGTCACAGTGCCAGCAGGACTTTTTGTAGGTATAGATCAGCTAATCTGATAATTTTTATGTAAGGGCCAAGGAACTTGAATAGCTGAAACAAATTTGGAAAAGAAGAACAAAGTTGGAGGAATCACTTTAGTATCAGGCTTCAGTAATCAAGACAATATGGGCTTGGTGGAGGGATCGATGCATAGATCAGTGGAGCAGGATAGAGGATTGTGAAGTAGACTAGATGAATATAGCCATTCCGTCTTTGACAAAGGTGCAGCATCAGTTCATTGAGAGAGGGGATAGTCTTTTCAACAGTTGTTTTCTAACAATGGGTCCTCCATATGTGAAAAAAAGAAAATGAACCTTGATTGAAACCTAAGTCTTTATACAAAGATTAACTTGAAGTGGGTCATAGATGAAAACATAAAACATAAAGGTATAAAACTTTTGGAAGAAAAGATAGGAAAAAGTCTGCATGACCTGGTGTTAGAAATGATGCCAAAAGCGTAACCTAGAACAGAAAAATTAAATTGTACTTCATCAAAATTAAAAACTTTTGCTCTGCCTAGAATACTGTCAGGAGAATTAAGAGACAAGCTACAGACTGGGAGAAAATATTTGCAGCCCACATATTTGACAAAGGACTTGTATCCAGATTATATAAAGAACTCTCCAAACTCAAGAACTCTCCAAACTCCAAAAACTCAAAGGACTTGAACAGACACTTCACCAAAGAGGATATAAGGATGGCAGATAAACACGTGAGAAGATACTCAGCATCATTAGCCATAGGGAAATGCAAATTAAAACTGATCGTGTACCACCACACACATAGTAGAATTGCTAAGACAGAAAATAATGACACCACCGGGTGCTGGCAACTGGGACTCTCATGCACTGATAGGAATGCAAAATGGTACCCCACTCTGAAAAATCATTTGGCCGTTTCTTAGGAAGTTACACATGCACTGACTATGTGATCTAGCAGTTCTACTGCTGGGTATCCACCAGTGAAATGAAAACTTGTGTTCACTCAAAAGTCTGTACATGAATGTTCATTAACAGTTTTATGTGATGGCCAAACCTTGGAAACAGCCCAGATGTACTTCAGAGGATGAATAGGTCAAGTGTGGTACATTCACACAATGAAATAGTACTTGGCAGTAAAAGTAGCGAGACACACAACTTGGATGAAACTCCAAAGACGTTACACTGAGTGAGGCAAGCCAGGGTCGAAAGGTTTTATACTGTTTGATCCCTTTTATTTGACTTTCTTGAAAAGACAAAACTATAGTGCTGGGAAACAGACTGGTAGTTGCCAGGGGTTGTGCATGAAGGTGAAGGTTTATAGATCAGTGAGTTGTACCAGGGAGCTTTTTGGTTGGTGGCAGTTACACAAATGTATACATGTGTTGAAGTTTATAGAACTGTATGCTAAAAAAAGTCACTCTTACCATGTAATGAAAAAGATTTTTTTAAATGTCGAAGTTCATTCTGTTTTATGAATCTTTGTGTATGAACTTTTTTGGTGTGTGTTTTATTTGTTTTTCTCCCCTCTTACTTTGCTTTGGTGTAGATCATTTTCATACAGTGTTCTTTCTTCTTGGTAAGCCCTTTTAATTTGGAAACCCGTATTCTTCAGTTCCGAGGGTTTTCTTGGTTTTTGTTATTGTATTTTCTCCATGATTCTCCTCCCCACCCCCCGCCCATTTTCTCTGTTTTCGCTTGCTGATATTTTTCAGACATTGGAACTCTTAGCTTGTTGGTATTTTAATATTTTCATATTTTATCTTCTGTTTTCTGTCCTTCTCTTCTTTATTTTTGTCTTTTTGTCCATTTCTGGAGACTTACTTAATTTTAAGTTTTCACACTGTTGTCTAATAACCAGGAGTTCATTTTTTGTTCTCTAATTGTTTCTTTTTAAAGGTATCCTATTCTCATTTCATTGTTGTAATATCTTTTATCAACGGTAGTATTTGTCTTCTCCCTGAATACTTTTCTATTTGACTGCTACGTTATTTCTTATTAGATGCTTTCCTTCAATATCTGATGATCCTTTGCTTATATTTGGGAGGAGGATGCAGACGCTCCCTGGAAGTGCATAGCATGTTGGGCTTGTCAACTTTGAGCTTCAGTCTTCAACAGTCTGGTTGGGCTGTATAGTTGGGGATCCTCCCAAGGCAGTATCATTGGTGCTTTCTTTTTAATCTGATAGAATTTCCAGAGAGATTTTTTTTTTTTAAGTTTCCTACATGGAGGGAAAGACCTGGTTCAGTGGAGAGAGAGGGCTGTGGGTCTCAGTATCTAGGATATTCATTTAATCTCCTTAGTTCCAGTCCAGTATCTTGTCCTCAGCTGTGTCTCTGTACTGCTAATCAAGAGGCCCTGTGTTTTACCTTTTCAAGGAATAAATCTTCAGTATTCTGCCCGGGTAGCAGGAAGAAGCTGGGGAGCTAATTGCTCCTGAAGCAGACTTGCACCCAACACTTACTCTAGCCATCCTCCTCCCCTCTTCCGCTTCCACGTACGGAGGTATCTGGCGCTGCCAGCTTGAGTCTTTCAGGGACTCTTCTATGTAAAATCAGGTGGGCTCTTGTTTTGTCCCTGTGCTTAGCTTAGGTTTAGTTTTCTCTCCTTGATCTGTATGAGTGAAAATGTTCTAGCTCGAGTGAAAAGAAGTCTGAAGAATCATCAGAATAGAACTTTAGTCACAGCCTGTCAGTCAATTTCCAGGCTAAGTCAGTTTACAGATGCAGGACCCTTGAATAAAGGGGTATTTGGGTCACTTTACGGACAGACCCCACCATGCAGCGATGTAACAACTGGTAGAATGCCCACATTTATTTTGCTTGGATTTGCTGAGTCATTTACCATTCATCAGTTTGCCTTCCTGCTTGCAAATTGTATTGGTATCACTTCTTTCCTTTTGTTTTTCTTGTTTTTTTGTGTTTGTGACTTAAAAAACTTTTTCATTGTTTTAGTGGAGTTCTAGTAAGGAATGAGTATGCTGTGTATGTTCAGTTCCATCTTTCACTTGCAGCCTCTGTCTGTATTCTTTTGCTAGATGATAACACAATCTCAGGGCTTTGAAGATCATCATCCATAGCCTGGTGATCCTAAATTTATGTCTCAAACCTTACTTCTCTTACCTCTGATCTTTGGACATGCAATTACAACTGCTTACTCAACCTATTCTCTTAATATATCTAATACACACCTCAGACGCTTCATTCCCAACCGTCCCTTTGAAATGCCTATTTCTCATCTAATCTTGTTCTCAGTACCACTTACTAGCCACCCACTTGCTTGATCCCAAATCTCTTTCCTTCTTTTCTACGTCAACTTTATCAGCAAGTCCTGTCAGTTCTAAATTAAAAAAAACAAAACAAAACCAGAATTCATCCAGTTCTTGCCATCTTTATGGCTGCTACCCTGACCAGAGCCATTTTCATTTCTCACCTGGGTCCATGCAGTAACCTTGCAACTCTTCCCTGCCTGCACTCTTGCCCTACTCTACAATCCACTGTCTACACAGTAGCTAGAGTGAACATTTTGAATTCTGAATTAAGCCACATACATTCCCTGATTCAAAACCCACAATGCTATCCCCCTGTACTGTGAATGGTGTCCACACTCCTGACTCTGTCCACAAGGTCTGTGCCTAACTCTCAGACTTCAGCTCCTGCCAGTGTCTTCCTGACTGCCTCTCCTCTGGTCACACAGGCCTTTCTGGTATCAAACACACCAAATTTGTTCCCTCCCTTGGGGCCTTTGTATTTGCCATTTTGTCTCCCTGAATCTCCTTCCCCCATTCTTCATATGGCTCACCCCTCAGTTCAATCAAGTCTCTGCTCAGATAGCATCACCTCTGAGAAGCCTTCCATGACCAGCTGTTCTACCTGTCTTCCAGATTCCTCTATTACCTCATCTTATTTATTTCCTTTTGAAAGTATCGTGTTCTTTATTGTCTTCCTCTAGCCATTTGAGTATAAAGCCTGTGAGGGCATTGGTCTGATCCATCTTGTTCTTTGCTGGTGCCGTCACACCTAGAGCAGAATCTGGCCCATAGTAGACAGTTAATCAAAGACTCTTAGATGGCTGGGTAGGGGGGAGGGTGAACAAACGCTGAATTCTGTTTGGACTGTTAGCATGTTGATTCTTCTGGGGCATCTCAGAATTAAGCCTTCCTACAGAGTTCTTTCCCATCTTAACTGATTCTACTTACGAATGTCTTTAAGTGTCCCCTCTCTTCCTGCCAATAAATCTGCTTTAGGGCCGAAAGTTTGAATTCCCAAATAGCAGGTGGCTGATCCTATTTTTCTTTCTCCCTGCCTTTAGCCATGCAGTCATACCTTCAGCTGTATTTTGTGCAGGAGCCAAGGCGAGATTTTGGCAGAGGGATGGCCAGTGCATTTGCTCATCCCTCAGACCCGGCAGGGTGTGGTGCTGGACTAGAAATGAGAGATCACAGCTAGAAATTGAGTCCTGCTGGCTCACCTCTCAGTATTAGCATTCTGCTTTTGCTTTTCTGCTCTCTCCCAGTCTCTGTCTTTTGATTTTTAACATTGACTTCTGCCAGCCACTGATCCTGTTAAAACTGCCAGTGAGATTGAGGTGTAGGGGGTGGCGTCAGTCAGTTTCATTTCCTCATCTTCAGAGAGGAGCTGCGAGATGACAAATTGTGAAGCCGCCTCTGTCTAGTCACCAGTTGTAAATATGATTCCTTCTAGTCTGCTTGTCCGGTACTTCAGCGTTTGTGGGTCAGCTTACAAGTTTCTTTTTAATATCTGATGAAGTAGGGATGAACCCAGGAAATGACCCCTTTGCTTTTTTGTTTTCTTCTCTCTTTTTTGTACAAATCAGGAGGTTCATCAAGAACGGATTGCATTGGAAAACCAATTGGAACAACTTCGTCCAGTCACTGTGTTGTAACCCCCAAGACTCAAGTAACAGTGGGTGACTTTTTCTGCCAAGATCTTTCCTTTGAATGTTTCAACCCAACTACTTGTCATAGATGTCCAGGACTGTGAAAAGCTGCGAGCAGCGGAATATAATCCATATTTCCTTTTCTCTTGTATTTCACTTGTACGTTTTACTTTGGTGGAAAAAATACAGCTGATTCTTACACTTGAAATTGTAATTTCAGTGGAGTTTATCTCCCATTCTTAAGTACTTCCTCAAGTTGTTAGATGTTGCTCCTTACCAAAAACCAATCTTCTAGCAACTAAAAACAATTTAGAGCATTATTTATTTAAAGAATTTATGATTTGTATAAAACCTCATAACCTAGTACCTTCAGGATGCTTGTTTTATTTTTGTATATATCAAATATAGTAGGTTGGTTTCCTGAATAATCGGGATTCCAACTGGATAGTCTTTGGCATGATGATAATAAAAGCAAAAACTAAAACAAGAGCATCAGATTTAGACAGGCGCCGTGCCCTCCGCCACCATATGCCAAAAATTGCTTCTCTAGTGCCATTGCCATTTTGACATTGTACCTAGCTATAAATAATACATAACTATTGTTTTCTGTTGAATGGCAGAGATTTATTGGGTCTTTGCACCTCTGTAAAGTGGAAGTTTTGTCAATGATCTATTTAACTTGGCCCAGTTAGGCCATCAACTCACAGAATTCAGTCCTTTCATGTAAATTTTTGGGTAAGAGCAATCCACTTTAACCGCCTCACTCAATCAAATTAAATAAATAGTTGCCAGATCGCTGCTTTTATCCTGCATGGGATAACATGTTTCTAAATGCATGAATTTGGAAACCACACATCAGATGTGAAAGGCTGAAGAGACTGTTTGGACTGTTAAATATTTGTTGCTTGAACCCAGGTATCCACCCTGGAGAAGAAGGGGAAATGGTTGTTACCAGCAATCCAACAACTCTGGTAGTTATTTTTGTCTTTGTTATTTTAACCTGGATTGTGATTGTATTGAGTATGAAGGACTAATGAAAGAAAACCGATCTTCACTCTGTATATAAAAGTGTTTGTTCTCTGTGAAGTGTACCCTTGGGAAGTGATTGGTTTATGTACCGTCCAGCGGAGCCCAGCTGACTCCAGTGTATGTGATGTAAAACCATGAGCTCAAATTGCCGAAGCCAGTATCCTATGGAAGTTTTGATCATCCACTCCTCCTGAAAGCTCAAGTTGAAAGTGGGAAGTGACTGACCCCCAGAGGGATCAGGGCACGCCCGCTTTCACATCACTTTGAGAGACTGATTACAGGAAATGCTCGCTCTCTCTCTCTCTCTCTCTCTCTCTCTCTCTCTCTCTCGTGCATTTTGCTAATTTACCCATTCTTAGAGTAGAGGTGTGGGGTGTGCCTCGGTTCTTTTTGAGGTGGTTTAGGATAGGTTTGCAGTGTGGGATTAAGCCTTCAGTTTCAGTAGAGTTGACAGCTTTTAGAATAAGGAGGTGTTTATTTAATGCTTCCTTATTTTATTTGCAAGCTTTATCAATAGCTTAATGGCAGAAGAGAAAGGCTCAATCAGATGATGTTTTCCCAAAGAAAAACAAATTGTTGATTCTATCCTGTGCATGTGAAAAGATTTTGATTTGATTTTGAAAATCCTAGAACTTAAACTATTTCTCTATTCTCCCTTTCCTTCCCTTTTGGTTGCCTTTTCTGTCCCTCTGGGAGGGGTTTGGAGTCATTTTAAACCCTTCCTAAGATTATGAATGGGTGGTGCAGATTTTTGACATAACCTCTTTTCCAGTGTCCTGAGATCAGCAGTGTTCTTGCTGCAGACATTCCACAGCATGCTTAGCTTTTGTTACATTCCACCCGGGAAAGAACAGCGTGTGCGCTCCATCTCCTCATCTTCCAGTACCTGTGCGCTCCCTCGAGATAGCACTGCATGTCCAGTAAGGAGGCATACGAGCTCAGGAATGTTAGTCTTTAGTATACATTTAAAAAATATTGATATGTTTTCCCCCCATCAAGTCAGTGCCAGAGTGAGACAAATTAGGAGGTTGGGGTTTTGTTTAGCTGGCTTGGTTTTCACTAAAGGACCAAACTCACATTGGACAGTTAAAGTCCCATGAGTTGCATAGTTTCACTGATATTTTAAGATGAGCATTACATTAAAGCACACATCATTGTCTATACCCAGCTTTCTTTTTTTTTACATTTTTAAATTTTATTGTTATGTTAATCACCATACATTACATCATTAGTTTTTGATGTAGTGATCCATGATTCGTTGTTTACGTATAATATCCAGTGCTCCATGCAATATGTGCCCTCCTTGACTGCACTTAACAGTGACCATAGTGTATTAGTTGCTTAGAAGTGGGTTAAAAAAAAACCCAATATACACTATTATTATTACCTGACTAGTGCTCTTCTTCCATGTCTCTGTTTTCTCAGAATGTGCACTTTTAATTTAGGATTATAGCTCCTGTTAATGTTTCTGTGAGCCTTCAGTGTGATTTACAGGAAGGCTGGGTTATGGAAATCACCATTATACCTCTTCTATAAAACTTCTCCAAAATTAGACCCACTTGTTGGGCAGAATTCAGTGGACAGAATGTCGATGTTGCCCCCATCCATGGGGGTTTCATAAGCTTGTTGTTAAGTGGTCTTCCTCCAAAGGGGTCCTATAGTCCCATGATGAAAGCACAGTAGGGATTGATAGCAGGCTAATGGGGTACCTCGGTGTCTCTTGTAAGTGGTGTATTACTTCTGCCACATCCCTGTCCAGCAGACATGAAGTACAACCAAGAGGTAGATAATCTGGAATGGAGGTGCATGTTGTAATCAAGGCAGATACTTGCACTTGTTTCAGTTGGTAAGATCAAACTGCTTTATAAATACTAGAGAAGTGCTTTGGGCCTGATTGGGAGGGGAGACATCTTAGCTGGAAGCTATGCCCATTTTCCCCTCCTTGGAGAAGAGGATGTCAGAGCTGAGAGCACTTGTACCCGTCCCCTGCAGTTTGCTTGTGGGGAAACCAAGGCCATCAGAAACTACGTTTTCTAGCCCCAGAATCTTTAGAGAGATAACTAGTGGCAGAGTTGGAATGCCAGCTGATCTTACAGATTCTGAGTCAAGTCGTCGAGCCTCTAGCAATACTAAAAATAGATTAGGAGGGTTTCTTCTGTTTACCATGTTGTTTTATTTACTTAGTCTTCAAGTATGAAAACATGTTTCAGTGAGTTTTAGATCTAGATATTTCTCTTGGATTGAAGCAAAAAATAAAATCTGAAGGGAAGAATATGATTGCACTATTTGTTCTTCTGAACACCTCACCTTTCATGATGCAATAAATTACTCCAAGTTTCTTGGCAGAACTTTTGACAGTTGTTGCTTTGAATGGATTCCATTCTTGGATTCCTTATGGGGGTTTGTTTTTCAAATAGACTACTGCGATGGAAATGAACTCAATATGTAGTAAGTTTCAGTTTTCTTCGATATATCTTTAGTTATGTGGGTTGCAAATTTTCGATTTCAGCATATTCCGGGGGGAGTAATCAAAAACATGCATTTTTCTTTGATTTCCTACCAGTGTCTGAACTATCATAAAGCATTCTTCTCTTAATATGTGACTTGATTCTATAGTCTCTTTATAAATGATAATTTGTCTATTTCTTAAATGATCTCTCAACCATGGTAATAATAGATTTGTACGCAGAAGATTAATAAGAAAATCATCTGGAATGGGTGTTTTTCTTGCAATTAAGACAGGCATTTGCAAATGTCTTCTTCTAAGCAGTAGTTGGAAAGATCTCAGTTACAGTATAACACCTTACAGCTGAAAACATTTGTTCAACACAAACTACAATCACACCTCCTGACTAAACATCACAAAAAGAATGTGATTTTGAAAGTATAAAAAAAAAAAGAATTCCCAATATCATAGCAACCAGATCTTCCCATATTATTGACAAGTAAGACTTAGTAGCTTGTGGTTTAAACATTATGAACAAAATGTAATATCAGTTAGAAAAAGGAAGGTCTTTTTCTCCTCTAGTTAAATAAATAGAACACTAGTGACTTTGGTTTCTCTTTTCAACTGGCTTATTCTGTTGCAGGTGTACTCTTTTGAAAACTCTGATTTCAAAGGATCTCTTGAATTTACACTTTAGTGATGGGTGTTTTGTTATGTTCTTTTTTTGCATCATGACTTAGTGTAGTTCAAGTTCCTAGTAGAAGTGGGAATTTGGGTTTTTGGAATTCTGAGGTGGCATCTCCTCTCAGCACAGGCTGAAGGCTACTGCCCAGCAATGCCAACAGTTCAGTCACTGATGGCAGTTTGCATGTGAGTCTTACTCTGCACGCCACCCTACTTTGCCTGTTTGCAGTGAGAAATGCATCTAGTTTTGTGACCCTCCCTAGAGCAGCCAGCCATAAGAACAGACATGGAGGACCAGACTTTAAAAGCAGCACAGAGTCTAAGAGTTGCTGCCTTCCTCAAAAATAGGCGTTCAGAGGTTGCCTTACAGGTGTTCCCTGAAACAGCCAGTCTGTTAGTGTGAGCAAGAGATGCCGAGTACACAATTGCTTTTAGGCTTAGATAGTTATTGTCTACATTTGCTAAGCTACGTGATGATAAAGGCAGGGTTTCAACTGAGAGGACTTGTTCTAGTTACAGAAGCCTTGCTCTGTTCTTAACAATTGGAAAATGTTTATTTTTTTGTGTTTTGTGAGTTCTCCTGTCTTGCTCTAATTTAAGTTCATGACCGTGGGAAGTTGGAGAAAATGGGCTTAAGACTCAGAAGACCAGAGGACAAGGGACTTTCAAGAGGGCTTGTATTAGAATTTGAGGGCCGCACTAGGGAAATTCAGCAACCAGTTCCGTCCCACTAAAGTACTCTGTTGGACGACAGGACTGGATCCTAAAGGTCCTTCGCGGAGCTCTGCCCTCAGAGTGGTGCAGCTGATGCAAGCACCCTGTCGTATGGCGACTGAATCAGCTGAGTTTTGTTGTTTTTGTTTTGTCTCAAGGCAACTTATATGAGGACTTCACCTGTACCTATCTTGGGAACCGGGTGTACCCTTTTCTTTAGCACACCATTCTTTTTGTCTTCAGCGCAAATACGATGTTCAAGAAAGCCAGAGGCGGGAGGGGCCATTCCAGGCTTTATTCCAGTGGGTGGGCCCGGAGAGAGGATGAGCTGATGGTCTATTTTAACCTTGAGAGTAAAAGTGTATATTTTTTCACTACAGGTACATTGAACAGTAAAATGAGTAACAGCAAAGTATATATTTGATGCCTTCTCTCTTTTCATACTGTGCTAACAAGTTGTGTTAATATTTTAATTAGCCAGAGTCTTATTCATTTGCTAGGCCTTGGGAACATTATGTATATTGATCTTAAACATAAATAAATATAGGGTAACCTATATTTGGATTGTGACTTGTAGACTCTAACCTTACTGCCTCTTTTTCACACTTGTTGGAAAGTTTGTGAAGAACATAATAGGTTAAAAATCTCCAACTTTGGAAAATGTACATGATGTGAAACTGGGGTGCTATGTTAAAAATAAATGTATGACAACTAAGTGTGGCTTTTATGGAGTCTTGGTGTCGATATGTTGTGGCCTGCATTTGCTCTTGTGCATTTCCTGGAAGTGCTGTGGGAAAGAGCTGGAGGTCTTCCCAATTAAAGTCTGAGATTTTATTATTTTTACCTCCTAGTGATCTGCGGTAGGCCCTTAAACATCTGTACATGGTCAACACTGGGCGATCATGGGAGATCATGCCTAAGAGTGCATTTTAAAGATCCACTGAATTGAAAACTTGACTTAATGTGGGGTCCAGGTAATTTGCTTCATCCTGTCAGTATTCTTTTTGTTCAAAAATGTTCCCATCATCACATCCTTAGCTGGAGTAGGGGTGAAGGGGGAGGGATCAGGAAGAGTGGGCTTGAGAGCCCCACCAAGTAATCTGTCATCCCAGTTGCAGTTTCTTACTTTTAAAATTTGAATAATTTTAGGAGTCTACCAGTCTCCTATCATATGGGGGTTTTATTCTGTAGGGTGAATGTATATGGTGGACTACACATGGGATATTTCTAGTAATCTGGTAGTTCTGAATACCAAATGAACTCTGGAAAAAATGATCTATGATCTGGCTTATAAACTTGGGCACTGGAGATCACCTGACCCTGACCTTTGCCAAGCACTGGTGAGGATCACTGTGTCCCTCATTTTGGAGATAAAAGAGATCTGAGGTCCTCTAGGCAAGTGGTTCCCAAAATGTGGTCCCCGGACCAGCAGTATCAGCGTCATTAGGGAACTTATCATTGGAGAATAAATGAATCGGGGACTCTGGAAGTGGGCCTGGCACTGTTCGTGATGACAAGCCCTCCACATGATACTGATGCCCGCTACTACTGAACTGCTGCTCTAGCTAACTTCATTTTACAGCCAAAGAAACCGTGGTGCAGAGAGGCAACATGGACTCATCTAGGTCTCAGTTAATTAACAGCAAAGGATCAAAAGGTTCCCAGGGCAGACTTTCTCCTGTGCTACAGGGTCCAATCATGAGTTTGTTCCCTCTCCTGACCTTCCCTCCACAGATACTTGCCGTGCTCTTGCTGTGTATCGAACACTATGTCGGGAGCTGGAGGTGAGACCTACAATACAGAATCCCTTCCCTCAAGTTGCTCACAAACCCCTGCACAGGAACTGCAGTGCAGTGTGGGACAGTTACTAAGATGTATGAGGGTAGGCTGACTGCTGTAACAAAGAACCCCAAGAGTAGAGTGGTTTGACCCAATGGATGTGTATTTCTCACCTTACAGTACAAAGTGGATGTTCTTGGTTGCCCCATTTTCTTTGTGGTTATGTGGGGACCCAGACTCCTTTCATGTGTGCTTTCATCTTCCTCCTTTTAGCCAGTGTGTGTGGAGAAAAAAAAGATACTGTAGGAAAGATAAAATTTCTCTTCACTGAAGTGCTACACATCACTTCTATGCATACTTCATTTCCCAGAGCTCAGATGACAACAGTTAACTGTGACAGAGACTGGGAAATGTGGTCTCGCTGTCAGCTCAGGAGGAAAAAGTTGTAGTGGGCACATTGTCCACCAGGAGGCACAAGGCCAGTTGACTCTGCGAACACACGGTGTGGGGGTGGGACATCTAATTCAGACTGGGGAGATCCAGGAGAGCTTCATGGAAGAGTCTTAAAAAAGGGATAGGCATTAATTAAGAAAAAGAGGGTGTTCTGGGCAGAGGGAGCTGCATATGTTAAGGCAAGGCAGTACAAGAACATGGTGTATTCTGGCAACTGCAAAAGATTCTCCTCTGGAAGGAGGAGCCAGTGGAGTGTGGAGGGGAGGGGAGGAAGTGGCCAGAGTCGGGCACGGGGGCTGGGTGGGAATGCATGTCATAAGAAGGCATAAAGCATCCTGAAATCCTAGCCTCTTTCAAGATTTAAGCACAAACGCATGAAGTCACTTCACTAATATTCAAGGAGTGATATGTGTTCTCTCCGTTTTTTTCTGCCTCCTAGAAAGGAGGTAAAAGAGTCTTCACTGGAAGACTAAACTAGTGCTTCTGACATGAACCAAACCTGTTCATTTGATTTGTTACACATCTTGTGGCATGTGTTTGGACAAAGGCCTGAAGTCCAGAGCACAAGGGACTAAACTCTGCGAGGCAGGAGCTCCACTGGATGACGTGAGACATTTTCCATCCTCACTTATTTCCTTTTGGGGGAGATAATGGGCGCTGAGGTGACTGAAAGGCGCAGGGCTCTTCTGTTCCTTCTTTCTCTCTTTTTTTTGGCAGGAAGGCTTAACGAAGTTCAGGAATGAAGAGTTTGGAAAGGAAGCTGAAATACCGATTTGTTTGGAAGATGAGTTCTCATTTGAATTTAAGAATTCCGAAAATCCCTGAGTCTGGGGGAGAAATGCTCCCAAGTGTAGCATCTCTGTGGCAAACTCCAACTTCAAAGAATACTGCCATACTGTTTTTAAAATAGGTGTTTTGGAAGTGCAGACGTTGGTGTTGGCAGGTCTAAGCGATTTTCTCATTGCATTTGTCTTTCAATCACAGAGTAAATGTTATATATATATATATATATATATATATTAACAACAGTAACCACAGTAATTGTTTTGAACATAGACCAACAGAATGTTTGGGGGGGTGCATTTTAACATTGGCCAGTGTCTAAACAAGTTTAGAACCACTGGCACATGCTGAAAATAAAAGACTGACTTGTGGTCAGTTCTGTTACTGTTTTTCTTTTAAACTTTTTACAGAGAATGCACCCCAGTTTCTTGGACCTGGCGTGGACCACTCCTGCCCTAGGTACACCACTGTGGAACAGAGTGCATGCCTCCACCCCTGGATTAGACTTACTCAAAGCAACAAGGCTGAAGGAAAGCCAAAGGGAAGTAAGATAATGCTTGGGGAATGAAATAAAGGAAAGCAAAGAAAATTAAATACAGATACAGAGAATTGTGATGTAGGACCTTTGAAATGCAAATGAAATTGACTTGAACCTCAACCCATGTGTGGTGAGAGCCTGCATCTCAGTCTTTCTGGAGATTGTGAGAGGCAGAGGAACTGATGTTTTTATCCTTGTCACTTCTGGCTCAGATCTGTTTCCTAGGGATTAGTTTGATAGGTGGACCATCTATTTCCTGGCAGAACGTCATTTACACGCATTTGTGTGTCTGTGTATGGAAGATGGGGTGGGGCGGGAAAGGGGCAGAATTTATGGAATATAGTTTATATCCAGGGGACGTTGTTAACATTGTGTTCTGTGTGAAAGATGCCCCTTGCGGATTGTGCTGCAGCCGACCTGTTCACAGCTCTGAGCTGCAAGGTGCGCTCTCCGAGTGAAGACGAAAGGTGGCGGGTGGGAACTGGGGAGGTCCTGCCAGTATTTCTGTTCTAACTCAGTGCCCACGCCCCCATTACAGATCTCTTTTCTCCCCTTCCTGTTTCTGTGCTAGGTCTGGGCCAGTAGGTCTCAACTGGGTGCAGTTCTGCCTCTCCCCCCAGGGAACCTTTGGCAATATCCAGAAACGTTTTTGGTTGTCACAACTTGGGAGGGCATCTGCCGTTAAAGATAGGGATGCTGCTAACATCCTACAGTGCATCGCACAACCCCCACCACAGACAATGGTCTGGCCCCACATGTTAATAGTGACCGTGTTGTGAAACCTCCAGGGGAGCCCCTGAGGCTTCCTTCATTTCCCCTCAATTAACTCAGAACAATGTAGCCTTCTCTCCCATCACTGCCAGGGACACCCTTTCACATGGTCAGAGCTACATGAACAGGTTCTGCTAAGTTAGTCCATTAATTTAAATACCTCCAGGATCCGAGCAGCAGTGTAAATTAGTGAAGTGAGTCAGAGTAAGATGAGAAGTGGCGCTGGCCCATGCGTCACAGTGGTAGGGAGCCATAGGCAGGGACTGCGACAGGTCTGAGCTGGCATACCCCATTTATGAGGGCAGGTCTAGATTATTGCCATACGGGCCCCTGTGTTGCTAGGTTTCTAATTCCTTGAGAGGAGCTCAATATCTCCTCTGCCTTACCCCCCAGAAAGTCTGTTTTGTTTTACCTACTTTTTTAGTGAGGTATAACGTACATGGACCAATTTTAAGTTTTCATCCCAATGAATAGTCAAGATAATCTTGAAGAAGAACGGAGTTGGAGGACTTCTATTACTAGATTTCAAGACTAGCTATAAAACCACAGTAATTAAGAGCATGGTATTTTTGCAGATGTTAGACAAACAGATCAATAGTACAGAATAGAGATCCCAGAAACACATTCACACACATATAATCCCTTGATTTACAATAAAGTTGTTACCATAATTCAGTGGGTGAAAAAGATGGTCTTTTCAATAAATGGTGCTGGAACAATTAGATATCCATGTGGAAAAAAATGAACCTGGATCCCTACCGTGTGCAAAAATTAATTCAATATGGGCCATAGATCTAAATGTGAAAGGTAAAAAATAAGGCTTCTGGAATAAAATATAGGGTAATATCTTCATGAATTTCACAGAAAGTTTTTTTAAACAGGGCATACAAAGAACCAAAAAGGAAAAGATTGATAAATTGGATTTCATTAAGATTAGGAACTTCTGTTTATCAGAATTCACAACGAAGAGAGTTTTGGCAGGCTGTGGCACAGTGGAACTTATTTGCAATACATCTGTCAAAGGGTTCTTGCCTATTTTTTTTTTTTTATATGTTGGCAACTATTTTCAATTTAAAACACGGAGGGGGAAAAATCCCACTGTGCAGGCTAACATTATGCAGGCCAAACAAAACATGTCTGTGAGCCAGGTTGGGCCTACTCATTGCCAGTTTGCAACCTCACCTTTCACAGCGTAGAAGAATGATAGATGCTTTAACATTTCTGTATTTTCTCATTCTTTTCTTGCCAGCCTCTGTAAGGGGAAGAAACAATGTAGACATGTATTTCTTAATAATAGGGATTTTTCTCTTAGATGGCAGCATGGCTGGTTATAGTGATTTTACGTTGTTGTTGTTTTTTTAAATTTTTATTTATTTGACAGAGAGAGACACAGCGAGAGAGGAAACACAAGCAGGGGGAGTGGGAGAGGGAGAAGCAGGCCTCCCACCGAGCAGGGAGCCTGATGCGGGGCTCGATCCCAGGACCCCGGGGATCATGACCCGAGCCGAAGGCAGACGCTTAACTGACTGAGCCACCCAGGCGCCCCTGATTTTACGTTTTAAATAGTACTTTACTCCCTCTGATAGACACAACAATTAAAATAGTTTAAAATATATTTTAATCAGTTTTTAATTGGCTCCCACTGTGTGTTCAGCTTGCTCTCTGAAGATCATAGCTGATGCTCTTTTCACTCTGCTCTCTGGCTAGAATGTCTCAGCATTTCTGGATGTCAGCTTTAAGCTGCTATGAGGCAGAAGACATGGAGACACAGGCTTAAACTTTTAACATTTTGAGCCCATTAATGTCCAACTTCTGTACTTTCTACCTCCTTCCCTAACTCTGATTTTGGTCGCCTCGTTTTCTTCTTCTCCCAAGTACCTCTCTTCCTTAATTCTCTGATGGCCCAGTGGAGGCAGTAGGGTGGGGGTGGGGTGAGGTGATCATTTCCTCTTGTCATGTCTTGTAACTCCACTGTTGGGATGAGTAAGAAGGGGTGGCCTGGAGGATGGCTCTCCAGCAGTATAGCATAGTGGTTAAAAGTATGAAATCTTTATTAAGGAATGCTGGCTCCATCCCTTAATAGCTATGTGGTCTTCGGCAAGTAACTTGCTTCTCTATGCCTCATATCCTCATCCATAACTTACCAATAATAGTGCCCATATGTTAATATAAAGAACTTAGAATAGTGCCGAGTAAGCAAAATGCTAGACATGTGTTTGTTAAACTAAAAATTGATGATTGGCTGTTGTCAGGCCTTGGCATTGTGTCCAGCATTGGGAAATAGACACAGGATCTTTGTCTCAGGATCATCTCAGAGATCACCTCAGAGACCACCAGCCCACACCTGATCTCGAGATAGGCAAACAACTTCACCAGACCGCAGCCCGTTTTTTGAGCTGGCCAAAAACGGACCACCAGATAGTTTGATGACATTCTTCTTCTTTTCTTTTTTAAGAGAAGGAGAGGGGTAGGGGCAAAGGGAGAGGGAGAGAGAGAATCTTAAAACAGGATCCATGCTCATCATGGAGCCCGACATGGGGTTCAATCTCACGACCCTGAGATCATGACCTGAGGTGAAATCAAGAATCAGACGCTTAACTGACTGAGCCACCCAGGCGCCCCAGTTTTGATGACATTCTTTTTGTGGAGCCTGGTAATGGCTGCAATCCAAAGCCACTTAGGAGATGATTAAGATCATTTCGTGGGGTATTCTCTAAAATTTAAAACTAGTATTATGCAAATGAAGAAATTTTTAATCCTGAGAAGTGAAATAACTTACCTGGGATGCGGCAGAATGATAGAAAAAAGCCTAGATTGTCTTAAATAGACTGTTAGTAGAAATGTGGGTGTTAAATACTGTTGGTCAGGGCTCAGAAAGATTAAGGACAATTGTAGAGAAACCCTAATCACCATAGACAAAGCTTAAATACCATAGGGAGAACTTGGGGCCATGTGCAGTGTAGATAGGGATCATGGGGGCCACCAGAGGGTGGATTGTGCTAAGCAGAATTTGGTGCCCTCCTCCCATTTTCGCCCTCTGGTGTTCTGGTGTTATTCCTGTGGTCATGTTGTGTTACATGGCAAAGGGGATTTTGCAGATGTAATTACGGTTGCTAATCAGCTGACTTTAAAACAGGAAGATTATTGTGGATTATCTAATAGACCTCATGTGATCACATAAGTCCTTTTAAAAGCAAAAGAGGAAGGCAGAGATGTGAAGATCAGAAGAATCAGAATTCTGAGAAGCAGGCTTGCAGGTGGAGGGGGCAATGTGATGAGGAACACAACCGGCCATAAAGAGCTGAGAGAGGCTTCTAGATGACAACCAACAAGGAAAGAAGGACCTTAGTGCTATCGTCCCAAAGAACTGAATTGTGCCAATAACTTGACTGTGCATGGAAGCAGATTCATCCCCAGAGTCTCCAGAAAGGAATATAGCTCTGCCAACACCTTGATTTTATTTTAGAGAAACTAAGCCATTCTGTACCTAGACTTCTGACCTTCAGAAGTGTAAGATAGTAAAGTTACGTTGTTTCAAACCACTAAATTTGTGGTTATTTGTTATGGTAGCAATAGGACACTAACACAAAGTTCTTATTTGACTTCCAACATTATGGTGTCTACCAGGAATTTCCTGGGGATGGGGTAAGTAGGGATGAGGGGGAGACCAAAAGATATAAGGCTCTTTCTGACTTCTGTGAGCATTCATGTTTTTTAAGAAAAACTTTCTCTTGAAAAATGAAAAAAAAAGGGGGGGGTGCCTGAGTGGCTCAGTCTGTTAAGCGTCTGCCTTCGGCTCAGGTCATGATCCCAGGGTGGGATCGAGCCCCACATCGGACTGCCTGCTTAGTGGGGAGCCTGCTTCTCCCTCTCCTGCTCTCCCTGCTTGTGCTCTCTCTGTCTGTCAAATAAATAAATAAATAAAAATCTTGAAAATGTAAAAAAAAAAGAAAAATGAAAAAAGGTCAGAGAGGTATGGTGCGTGCTTCTAGTGGGTTTCTAAAGGAAATTCTGTTCTTATCTCCATCAGTCCTGCAGGGTTATGATTTACTCCGCAGTTCATGAGTCTGGCCGTGAAAGCAGCATTTCTGGACTCAGTTACAGGTAGCTGCTGTAACAGTAAGTTTAGTAAAGGGAACATCAGACAACCTGGGCTATGGGGTGGGAGTTAGGAGTCCCTGGAGACTTCTGAGTCCTTTCAAGGAGGACCCTGAGTGCCAAGTATTAGGAGCTTGGCCCCAGAATAGAGAACACAAGGAGAAAGAGCACGAGACCTGGGCTCAGAAGGCCTGGGCTGGAGGCCGGGCTGCCATGTCCAGGCTGTGTCTACATGCAATTCATGGCTCCTAACTTCTTGACTTCCTATCATAAAGTGGGGACAAGAAGATGACCTATTCTGAGGAACTGTAGCCCCAATTAAATAGCATGATGTATGTGGAAACATTCTGCGGCTATATAGTATCACGTCAGTTGTAGTTGGGATAAGTTAATACCTGACACAAAGCTTAAATCAGCAGATATCATTTGAGTTCTTCTTATGAAATATCTTGAATAATACGAAGGAGACCCTGCCTTGGCTCCTGCCCAATGATGTGGCTGGCAACACGGGACCCCCACAACCGTAGCTCACATACCCCTGAGGATTTCCACCTCCTTCATGGCTCCAGCGCAGGGAAGGGCAGGAAGTGGCAAGTTGCCTTCCTACCTCCTCCCTTTGCTTCCGCCCAAGGCAGTTTCTTTGGGGGCCATGGGCTGGGGTAGGACAAGATAGAGCTACATTGAGGGATCTGTGGCATTGTGATTTCTGAGCAAATTTTTTTTGAAAATTGTATTTATTCATCTATTAGTGCCCATGAGCAGGGGGAAGAGCAGAGGGAGATGGACAAGCAGACTCCGCACTGACCGCAGAGCCCTCAGGGATGACAGGGGCTTGATCCCACGACCCCAAGATCATGACCAGAGCCAAAATCAAGAGCCGGATGCTTAACCAACTGCGCCACCTAGGTGCCCCTATTTCTAATTTTTTTTAAGGTTTTATTTATTTTTTGACAGAGAGACAGTGAGAGAGGGAACACAAGCAGGGGGAGAGGGAGAGGGAGAAGCAGGCTTCCCACCGAGGAGGGAGCCCAATGTGGGGCCCGATCCCAGGACCCTGGGATCATGACCTGAGCCGTAGGCAGACGCTTAACAACTGAGCCACCCAGGAGCCCCTATTTCTGACTAATTTTTAAAGTAAAAACATTTCTGCAGGAACATGCTGTGAAGTGTGGGCATGTGTGTGTGCATCTAGCAATAGGAATGAGAAGAGGCCCCGTTAGCATATACAGAAACACTAAAATTAATTGAGGTGAGATTGAGACTAAAAAGAAATCCATTTTGTTGAAAGTCAGGTTCCTTCTGACTGTGGAATTTCAAGTGCCCATGAACTGCACATAAGATCTGGACAGAATGTACTTACTTGTGTTCTGTCCTGTTCCAATCTGTTTCTGGGAGGTCTGGAATGGTTAGGTTCTGTAAGTGGTTAGGTTCACAGCACTTGGCTTTTATAACAACAGGAATGGTGCATGTCTGGTTTCTACAGGTAAGTAAAGAGTGTTTTCAAAAGCTGTGGTGTCTGAAAAGAATTATGGGACTATCTGGAATCATTTACGGAAATTTCCAGAAGCCTGCCAGCTTCCAGACAGCAAATATAAATAAAAGAGAGAAAATAAAAGCATTTGGCAAACATCCCGTTCCTAAGACTTCTTAATAGGGAAATTAATTATCTCACAAAATAAAAAGTCTTAAGGAAGAGTGGTTTTGTGACAGATCACTTAAAACAACTTGACAACTCATCCAAACCTGGGTTCCTTCCATCTTTTTGCTCTGCCGTCTTTGGAAGATTTTTATTTCTCAGACCTGTCTCCTTTTGAACACAGGGTGGATTTGGCAGTTCTAACTACTTTATTCTTAACAGTAAGGTGGGAAAAGCTATTTTCTTTCATGTGTCTTTTATTAAAGATTTTTAAAAAATGAAATAAAATTAAATGTCATGAAATTAACCATTTTAAAGTGAACAATCCCATGGCAGTACATTCATAGTGTTGTACAATCACCACTTCTGTCTAGTTACAGAATATCTTCATCCCCCAAAAGGAAACCCCATGGTTAAATGGGGTTTAATTGAGCAAGCATTGCCCATTCCATCTCCCCCAGTCCCAGGCAATCAGTAATCTGCTTTCTGGCTCTATAAATTTGCGTATTCTGGACATTTCAGGTAATGGAATCATACAATATATGTCAGGTTTCTCTCACTTAGCATAATGTTTTCAAGGTTCATCTACATGGTAGCATGTAGCAATATTTCATTCCTTTTTATAGCTGAATGCTATTCCATTGTGTGGATAGATCATAATTTATTTATCCACTTATTCATTCATGGATGCTTGGGTTTCCAGTTTTTGGCTATTATGAATAATGCTGATATGAATATTCACATACGAGTTTTTGTGTGGGCAAATGCTTGTCTTTGGGGGGTAGATACTAGAAGTAGAATTGCTGGGTCATGATAATTCTGTTTAACATTTTGAGGACCTGCTACACAGTTTTCTATACAGCTGTACCATTTTAGATTCCTACCAGTAGCGTATGAGGGTTTTGGTTTCTCCACATCTTCACCAACACTTACTTTCCTGGTTTTTGGGAAATCTTAGTGGATGTGTAGTGGTATCTCATTGTGGTTTTGATTTGCATTTCCCTAATGACTAATTAAGAAGAGCATCTTTTTATGTGCTTGTTGGCCATTTCATGTGTCTATTTTTAAGTTTCCCTGTAGAACTCACAAGATAGTCATACTTAATTTTTCTGAGCCATGGAGAAATTCTCTTTTCCTACGTGTTACTTGTGGAGCTTTCATATCTGGTGCTCCTGATGTGGTTACAGGTATAAAGTAAATGCCAAGTGAATGAATAGACACAAAGCCACTGCCCACCCATCTCTCCTAATATTCTTTGCTAATAGAAACCCAGTTTGATTTAGGTAATGGGTAGTCATGTGATTCACAAGAGGCTAAACTATCCAGACACTGTTTGGCTCAGTATATACACCCCAATGATGAACTCAGGGAGGAAAAATGATGTCAATAACAGGGCTGCTTTAGCTTTGCATTAAAAAAATAAAGTATTATTATGGCTTTGACTTCATAATTGTACTTTGGTGCATATGTCACAAGCACATAACTAAAATGAGAGAAAAAGTTGCATGGACATAATCATAGCCTAGGAAGATAAATTTTTGTAATCCCATTTCCTTTGCCATTGACTGGCTTAGGGTAGACATATGACCAGTTCTGGCCAATGGGATGTCAAGAGAATTCTGCTGAGGAGACTAATGGGAAAAGTTTCCTCACATATCAAAAATAGACACTTTTGGATGTTAACATGTGGGGATGTGATGGTTGAAACTGCTTCAGCCACCTTGTGACCAGGAAGAGACAAGCCTGATGACAAACCCAATGTGCTAAGGATGGTGAGCAAAAAGATGGAAAGGATGTGGATCTTAGATGGACTTGTGGAGCCATTAATTAGCCTGCTCTTAAACCACACTGCCTTTGAACTTATTATATGAGGCAAGAAATCTCCCTACGTTTAAACCAGCCTGACTCACTTAGAGTCAGAAGCTTCCTGAGACACACAGCGTGAACTGCATGGCTCTTCTCCCTCTAGTTTTCATCCAGAAATTTAAAACTTAGGATATAATAACTGGCTTTTTGATTTCCATTTAAGTTTTCACTTGTTCAAATATGTGCCAAGATGTTGTGGCTTTGGAATGTGTCAAGCTGGCTAAGCTGGTACTACGGTTCCTAGAGTTCCCCTCCCTGTATGTTTCTAGTTAGAGTGAGCCCAGGAGAAATCTGCAGGCTATTTGGAAGGTGGAAGTGAAGCACTAGCCATGTTTGCTCTCAGGAGGTCAGTGTGGGTTAGGCCGTGTTACAGCTTGAGCACATTTTCAGGGATCTGCTGGTTCACCCTTGTTTCGGCGGCAGCAGCCAGCCTTGGAGTTGTAGTTATTGTAGGCTCTTTTCCTTTAACTTCTCCAAATCCTAGGCTGGGTGTTAGGGTGGCTTCATGGCAAGAGCACCAGCTTCTCCTACAGGTCACCTAAGGCAGCAAGGTTGGAGGCTTGGAGATGGGGAAAGGCCAGAGCAAATTCCAGCTTGTTCCTCACAGGTTTCAGTTGCCCTGTGTTTGCCTACCTCATGCCTACTTGACTACAGGCTCTGCACCAGATGCAGAAGAAACAACCAAACTGAGACCATTTTACCAGTTTCCATAATTGCTGCAGGTCAGATCCCTATGACCACTTCTTATTCTACATCATTCCTCGTGGTTCTTTTTCTCTGACTGAACCTTATCTGATACAGAGTCAAGTTTTATTGACCCCCCAAGGTCTACCTTTAGATTCTACATCCAGTTGGTAGTAGAGAAAGAAGTTTAAGCCAATAGAGGTGAGCTCTCTAATATATAGGATTCACTTATTTCTGACTGAAAAGAAGACAGGAAATCATGCTTTCACCATTCCATAGGAACACATCTCCAGATATGGATGGTGGGCCACCAGTTTGCAATCTCTGCTATGGGTGTTTTAGAATCCATCACTTACCTAGATATTTATGAGTATTCAGATGACTTGCTAAATGTATCCATTTTTATGTGAGTTTTGGGCCCCATTGTCCCCAGAAAGGTTATACTCCTCAATCCCCAGCCTTATTGTATTAGTTATCTCCATCAGAATGCTATGTAACAGCCACTGCAAAACTCAGTGGCTCAAAATATTATGTACACGTTTAATGTGTCTCTGGATTGGTGATGGCTCAACTGGGCAGTATATCTGGTCTTGCCCAGGTTTACCTGCATTTCTGGCAATTAGCTGACTGTCAGCTGGTCCAAGATGACCTTGGCTAAAATGAGTGAGGCGACTTGGCTGTGCTCCACATGTCTCTTATCCACCAGCAGGCCATCCCGAGTATGTTCTTATGGTGATGACAGAAGGCAAGAGCGAGCCAGTCCAATCATGGAGGCTCTTTGCAAACCTCTGCTTGTGTCATATTCTCCTATATTTGTCCAAAAGGAAGCCATATAGCTGAACCTCCACACACAGCAGAAGAACACTGCAAAGTTACATGGCAAAGGGGGTGTAGGTACATGCAAAAGCAAAGAATTGGGACAATTTTTCCAATCTATCACAATTACCAACACTCCTCAGATGTGATAAGTAACTATGTCAGCTGCTGCTATTTCCAGAACCATTTCATTTCCAATATCTAGATTTCGCATGGCTTTTAATTGCCATGTTAATACATGATGCAAATTGTGCATTGTCAACCCATTGTATTCAAGCCTTGAGCTCAGCACCCCCTCTCATTAGGATGAGTAATTGCTTTATAAAGCTGAAGCTTTGTGTAATGAGCTTGCCCTCCTCTTTTCTTCTCAGATATCTTATGAAAACAAACAACTAAGGGATAGCAAAAACAACTCTTCACCAGTGGTGAAGAGTTGATGAACATTTGACAAATAGACAAATACATACTGTTAGACTGAGAATAAACTGGGTGATGGTCAAGATTGCCTGAGTTATCCATCAGAAATGGTGAGAAGCAGATCGGCTCTAAGCTAGTTGCATATATTATTGCTTTTCTTTCTTTCTTTCTTTCTTTCTTTCTTTCTTTCTTTCTTTCTTTCTTTCTTTCTTTCTTTCTTTCTTTCTTTCTTTCTTTCTTTCTTTCTTTCTTTCTTTCTTTCTTTCTTTCTTTCTTTCTTTCTTTCTTTCTTTCTTTCTTTCTTTCTTTCTTTCTTTCTTTCTTTCTTTCTTTCTTCCTTCCTTCCTTCCTTCCTTCCTTCCTTCCTTCCTTCCTTCCTTCCTTCCTTCCTTCCTTCCTTCCTTCCTTTCTTTTTTTTTCTTTTCTTTCTTTTCTTTTCTTTTCTTTTCTTTCTTTCGAGGAAGAGATGGAGGGGAAGGGCAGAGGCAGAGGGAGAGAATCTTAAGCAGGCTCCATGCCCAGGCCAGAGCCTGACATGGGGCTCGATCTCACAAGCCTGAGATCATGACCTGAGCCGAAATCAAGAGTCCTGCTTAGCTGACTGAGCCACCCAGGTGCCCCTACTTTTTAATTAATTAATTAATGCTTTAGAGAGGAAGGAGGGGCAGAAGGAGAGAGTATTGCTTATTTTTAATCACACTGGTTTTATAGACAGTAATTCTAAAGTATTCATAGGCTGAAAAATAAAGTTTTAGGTTCCTGAAATTTGTGGTAGTTTTTCTATTCAAGGGGTGTATGTTTCTTAGCCATATTTCTTACGGATGCTCATGTATTCACTAGAGGTGCCCCCTACATCTTTGTCTTAGTTTGGGTTCCCCCAGAAGCCAGCCCTGAGACAAGGATTCAAGAGCAAGTAGTTTATTTGGAAGTAAAGGAAATGCCAGTAGAGAAGTGGGGGGAGTGAGAGAAGCATGGGAAGACAGGGTACATTATCAAACCAGTTAGCTCTGTAGGCAATAGGAGAGCATAATCTTGTTCTGGACCTCTGGGGAACACTGTAGAACATGTGTTTCAGAGTTACTACCCCCAAGAGGTGAGAAAGCTGGGATATTTATACACCAGTCAATTCCCAGAAGTCACAGGTTGAGGGCTGTTCCTCTGGGGACATTAATTCCCTGGCACTTCTGGCCTGACAGATGGGCAGGCCAAGTCGGCCTTTAGCAGCCAGAGCAGTCCAGCAGGCAAAAGCAGTGCTGGCTATTGGAAGTTGGGCCAGCACCTGATGTGGTAAGGGTGAGAGCATAAGGGCAGATTACCCACAGAACCTGCTCTTATTTCCATGGATATAGTCTGATACCTGAATTGTAGGTATTACAACAGTTCTGCTGCCCACAGAAAGCTCACCTCCTGTACTTGAATGAAGTACCACATTGTTAACTTTTCATTGGAGAATAAAAGCGAGATTAATTTTCCAGTATTACTAAAGTGAAATTGACACACAACAAACTGCACATACATAATGTAAAGTTTAAAGAATTCGACATACGCATACACATCAATGACTCTTGCCTGCAGCAGTTATTGCTGTGGTGTTCTAAGGGTGATTTTCTGTTTTTCTCCTTCTTTCTATATATGTTAGTTGAAATTCTAATGTAAGGAATATTTGTTTCTTCTTCCCCATTTATTCAGTGATGTATTTATATCAGTATGCATTCATGGATGTTTGTTTTCTTCTTTGGGTTACAGTCCAGTACAATCAGTATTTATTTGGTTCAAACTGTTTCATTTTTGGCTATTTGAAGCTCTTTCAGGTTGACTCCAGTGTCCTTTTGCCATCGTTTTTTCTTTTTTAGCACCTCCATTTCTTTTAATTGAGGTCTGATGCATTCATAACAAGTTGTGGATGCCTCTGTATTGATTAGCATTAGGCTTGGCTGAATGTAAAAACAAACTGTGAGCAACAGGGTCTTAAATGAGATTGAATTTTATTTTTCTCTTGGTATGCCATGTTCATGGGTCAGAGGCTCAAAATTGTTAGGTTGTCAATGCTTCTCAAATTATCTATAGATTCAAAGCAATTCCAGTAAAAATCCTACAATTCTTATTTGTGGAAACTGACAGGCTAACTCTAAAATTTCCATGGAAAACTAAGGAAATTAAAATAGCCAGGACAGTTTTTTAAAAAAGATTTTATTTATTTATTTGACAGAGACAGTGAGAGAGGGAACACAAGCAGAGGGAGTGGGAGAGGGAGAGACAGGCCTCCTGCTGAGCAGGGAGCCTGATGCGGGCCTCAATCCCAGGACCCTGGGATTATGACCTGAGCCGAAGGCAGATGCTTAACCAACTGAGCCACCCAGGTGCCCCTAGCCAGGACAGTTTTTAAAACAAAAAGGTCAAAGTTGAGGACTCTCACTATCGATTAGAAGACTTACTATAAAGCTACAGTAATCAAGACAGCATGGCATTGATGTAAAGATAGATACATAGATCAGCAGAGCTAAATATAGAGTCCAGAAATAGTCCCCTGTATATACGGTAAATTAATTTTTAATAGTGGTGCCAAAGTAATTCAATGTGGAAGGAGGATAGTCTTTCAGTAAATGGTGCTAGAACAATTAGATAACCATAGGCAAAAAAAGTGAACTTCAACCTTTACCTTGCACCATATATAAAAATAAATTTGAAATACATCATAAATCCAAATGTAAGTGTTAAAACTATAAAAATTCTAAAAGGAAACATAAGAGAAAATCTTTGGGGCAGGCAATATATTCTTAAATAGGATACAAAATGCACAAACCACAAAAGAAAAATTTGCTAAA
Organism: Zalophus californianus; assembly: GCF_009762305.2. Lineage (NCBI taxonomy): Eukaryota > Metazoa > Chordata > Mammalia > Carnivora > Otariidae > Zalophus > Zalophus californianus. The sequence goes on along the minus strand of NC_045612.1, from coordinate 115,872,856 downwards.
TTGAACTTCGTCAAAATTAAACACTTCTGTTTTTTTAAAGACGCTGTTGAGAAAATGACAAATTACACTTTAGGAGAAAATACTTACAAAGCACATGTCTCATAAAGGACTTATATCTTAAATACAACTCAACACTAAGAAGACAATTAACTAAAAATATGGGCAAAAGATTTGGACATACACTTCACAAAAGAGATACAGATGACATAAGCACAGGAAAAGATGCTCAACATTATTAGTCATTAGAGAAATGCAAATTAAAACCACAATGAGATACCACTGCACACCTATTAGGATGGGTAAAATGAAAATTTCTGACACTATCAAGTGCTGACAAGGATTCAGAGCAATTGGAAGTCTTACACATTGCTGCCTGGGTAAAAATGGGCATAGCAGATTCTTATACTATTAAATGTAAACTTATCATACTACCCATCGGTACCACTCAGGAGAAACGAACTGTGTCCATACGAGGACTTGTACACAAATAGTTATAGTAGCTATATTTATAATTACCAACACTGGAGACACTCCAAATACCCATCAGGTGGTGAATGAATTAATAAATTGTAGTACCTGAGCCACAAAAAGTGACAAACTACTGATACATGCAATGGCATGGATGAATCTCAAAAGCATTATGCTAAGCAAAAAAAGCCAAACAGAAGAGTCAACATACTGTATGGTTCCAATTATGTGACATTCTGGATAAGGTAAACTATTTGGACAGAAATCAAATCCGTGATCTCTAGTGGCTCAAGATGGGGGGAGGGATTAAATGCAAAGGAACATGAGGGAACTTCTTTGGGCAGGATGGAAATGGTCTACATCTTGAATGTGGTGGTGGTAACATGACTGTATAAATTTGTCAAAACTCATTGAACTGTGCACCTAAAAAGAGTGAATTTTACTATATATTATACAATAAACCTTGCTTTAAGGAAATGAATTTTGTTCTTCTCTGAAGTAAAAGAAGGTAATAGGCCAGGAGGTAATAGGCCAGGGCTAGAATAGTGGCTTCATGTCACAGGAAGCCTGGTGAATATCATGCTGTTTTATAATTCTTAGCACGTGGCTTCCTTTTTTAAGGTCACGTTATGGTCCAGTATGGATCTCCAGTCATTACACCCATTTCAGGCAGTAGGAACAAGAAAGAGGTAATTAAGGGAATTGCGGTTCTTTTAAAGAGACTACCTATAAGCCATACATATATCCTTTTACATTTCATTGGCCAATACTTTGTCACTTGGCTACATCTAATTGCAAGAGAGGCTGGGGAAATGTAATCTTCAAGCAAAACCATGGTTATATTAAATAAAATTGGGGTTGTATTACTAAAAGAAGACTATGATGAGAGTTGGGATAGGCAAATGACAGTGGCTGTCATAGGCTCATGACAATTGTAAATCTGCCATAGATTGCCAGTCCCCAAGCAAGCAGTTGTACTTGGTTCACTCTTTGGTTCTCCAGAAAATGTGTTTCTCTTTCATTAAAAAAAAAAAACCCTGCACCTCCTTGATGTATATAAGCCCCACTTGAAGGGGGTTACATAAATAACACATGTCCTTAAGATTGAGGGCAGAGGGGGGTGCCTGGTTGGCTCAGTCATTAGGCGTCTGCCTTCGGCTCAGGTCATGATCCCGGGGGCCTGGGATCGAGCCCTGCATTGGGCTCCTGCTTGCGGGACGCCTGCCTTTCCCTCTCCCACTCCCCCTGCTTGTGTTTCCTCTCTCACTGTCTCTTTCTGTCAAATAAATAAATAAAATCTTAAAAAAAAAGATTGAGGGCAGAGGCATCAGTGAACTGTTAGGCTTAAATTTTCATACATGTACATTCATTTACCACCTCACAGAACACACCCTTTCCTATATCCAGAAAAGAATTAGCCAATTCTTCTATACCTACTTCATTCTTTAACATTATTCTAATGATCATCATCCATGATTAACATTATCAGTAAGCTAGAGTTTACCTGTTAAAGACTAAAAATTTAACTGAGCAAGGTATAGTAGCCAACAAAAAATTGCCAACAACTTTTAAAAAAACACCTATAAAGGTTACCAAGTACCTTTACAACCATTTCCCCATATATCTTCCTCACACTCTCCTTTTTCAGGACCAAGAACCTATGGGCTGTTAAACAAATTTTCACCAGAAAGATACTGAGAGACATTTTCCCCCCACAAGTGATGTCATCTAGTTCAGAGCATGTGATCACAAACTGCTCTGAAGAAAATAACCAGTTTTCTGGAAGAAAATCCTTGGAATGAAAACTGGTGTTTCCATTACTGCTTTCCATACTGCAAACTGTTCTTCTCAGAGAGGGAAGAATTGATCATTTCTCTTTTGAAAAAAAGACCTGGTTTTTTGACCTTGAGTTTCTGCTCTCTCAGGAGTGATTTGCTGGCTGCTTCCTTGAGAGATAGAGGCTGCCTTGGGTGTGCTTGATCTAATGTAGTTGTTGCCTTTCATACCAGATACTCATTTCATAACTGACAAAAATCTAAAATGGCTCCTTAGCCCAGAGAAGGTAGAGCAAACTCTTCCATTTGATAAGAGAGAGAGAAGGAAAGTGGTAGTGGCACAAATAACTGGTAGATCTATTTGTATTTGAGGTCCAGGTCTTACAAGGGTATGATCAAAACAACATGTATCAGCCAGCTGTTGCCACAACAGGGCTATATAATAAACCGGCTCAAAACTCACTGGCTTAAATCATTTGTTCTTGTTCACACACCTGTGGGTTGGCTGACATTTCAATGATACAGACCAAGCTTGGCTGAACTTGGCTCCAAGCTCTAGGTTGAGTCCAGGTTGGCCTCCTGTATCTCTTTTCTTTCTTGGACCAGCAGACTAGCTGCACATGTTCTTCTCACGGTGATGGCAGCAGCAGAAAAAGGATGAGTGGAAATATCAACTGCTTTATGATCTAAGCTCAGAACTGGCACCCTCACTTTTGTCCACATTCCCCTTGGCCAAAGAAAGCTATATAGCTAGGCAACATCATCAGTGGATCAGAGAACTATATTCCACCTCTAGATGGAAGCACTGCAAAGTCACAGGGCAGACAGAGGGCATGGATAGAGAGAGGGGTAGATAGTTGGAAACAACAATGCACTCCTCCACAGCTATATAGCTACTGAATTTACTATATTTTTTCTTTAAATTTTTTATTGTTATGTTAATCACCATACATTACATCATTAGTTTTTGATGTAGTATTCCATGATTCATTGTTTGTGCATAACACCCAGTGCTCCACGCAGAATGTGCCCTCTTTAATACCCATCACCAGGCTAACCCATCCCCCCCTCCCCTCTAGAACCCTCAGTTTGTTTTTCAGAGTCCATCGTCTCTCATGGGTCGTCTCCCCCTCCAATTTCCCCCCCTTCATTCTTCCCCTCCTGCTAATCTTTTTTTTTTTTAACATATATTGCATTATTTGTTTCAGAGGTACAGATCTGTGATTCAACAGTCTTGCACAATTCACAGCACTCACCATAGTACATACCCTCCCCAATGTCTATCACCCAGCCACCCCATCCCTCCCACCCCCCACCACTCCAGCAGCCCTCAGTTTGTTTCCTGAGATTAAGAATTCCTCATATCAGTGAGGTCATATGATACATGTCTTTCTCTGATTGGCTTATTTCGCTCAGCATAACACCCTCCAGTTCCATCCATGTCGTTGCAAAAGGCAAGATCTCATTCCTTTTGATGGCTGCATAATATTCTGTTGTATATATATATACCACCTCTTCTTTATCCATTCATCTGTCGATGGACATCTTGGCTCTTTTCACAGTTTGGCTATTGTGGACATTGCTGCTATAAACATCAGGGTGCACGTACCCCTTCAGATCCCTACATTTGTATCTCTGGGGTAAATACCCAGGAGTGCAATTGCTGGGTCGTAGGGTAGCTCTATTTTCAACTTTTTGAGGAACCTCCATACTGTTTTCCAGAGTGGCTGCACCAGCTTGCATTCCCACCAACAGTGTAGGAGGGTTCCCCTTTCTCCACATCCCCGCCAACATCTGTCGTTTCCTGACTTGTTAATTTTAGCCATTCTGACTGGTGTGAGGTGGTATCTCATTGAGGTTTTGATTTGGATTTCAGCCATCTTTACTTTTACACCTTTAGCTACTCTATTTCACTCCTTCCTAAGATTGTAGGCACCCTTTAAAAGTGAACTGCCTGGGAGTAATGTCACTGGAGATGTTGGAGCAAAGACCTCCAGAAATACTCTCCTCCATAAAAGCTATAAGAATACTAGCAAAAATGGTCAGAATCAATTTTTTCAGAACTCTGGCAATTGGCCAAATGTTACAACAATCCAGGGAGTTATATAGGAGCAAAGTTTTTATAAACTATTGAAGTTAAGTTGGTATTAATCCAAGCTAGATTGTTATAAGTTAACATTTTAATTTAATCCCCAGGGCAATCACTAAGAAAATAACTCAAAAATATAATAAAAGAAATAAAAAAATTAAAATGGTACACTTAATATGTCTAACACAAAAGAAGGCAGTGATGGAGGAATGTAGGAATAAAAGAGACAATTCATATAGAAAACAAATAACAAAATGGTAGGTGTAGACCCTATATTATTAAATATAAATGGGTTAAACAGACAAAAGGCAGAGATTGGCATAACGGATATTTAAAAAATGATCCACAATGTGCTGTCTACAAGAGACATCTTAGATTCAAAGACACAAATGGCTTGAAAGTAAAAGGATAGAAAGAGATATCATGCAAATGTAACCAAAAGAATTAGAGTGGCTTTGCTAATGTCAGATAAAATAGACTTTGAGAAAACAATTGTTACTAGAGACAAAGAAGGATGCTTTATAATGATAAAAGGGTCAATTAATCAGCAAGAGAAAACAATGATAAACATGTGTGTACCTAACAACAGAGTCCCAAAACACATGATGCAGAAGATGACAGAATTGAAGGGAGAAATAGACAAAACTTATGGAATTCAGCTCAAGCAGTGCTTATAGAGAAATTTATAGGTGTAAATGCTTACATTTAAAAAAAAGGAAAGATCTCAAACCAATAACTTTCTACCTTAAGAATCCAGAAAAAGAAGAGGGAACTAAACCCAAAGCAAGTGGAAGGAAGGAAGTGACAAAGATTAGAGTGGAAATTAATGAAATAGAAAATAGAAAAACAACAAAGAAGTATTAGTGAAACCAATAGCTGGGTCTCTGAAAGGAGCAACAAAATTGACCAACCTATAAATAGATTGAGCAAGAAAAAGAGAAGACTCAGTTTAATAAAGTGAATAATGAATGTGGGGACATTCCTACTGACCTTATAGAAATGGCAGTGATTAAAAGGGAAGAATATGAACAATTTTATGTCAACAAATTGGATAACCTAGATGATAAGGACAAATTCCCAGAAAGACACAAGTACTGAAACTAACTCAAGCAGAAACAGAAAATCTGAATGTAAGTAAAGACATTGATAGAATCAGTAATCAAAAAACTTTTCACAGACTCTCAGGACCAGATGACTTCACTGGTGAATTCTGCCGAATGTTTAAGGAAGAATTAACACCAAGCCTTCAGAAACTCTTCCAAAAATAGAGGAGGGAATATTTCTCAACTCATTCCATGTGGCCAGCATTACCCTGATACGAAAACCAGACAAAGATGTTACAGCAAAAGAAAACTATAGACCAATATCCATTATGATTATAGATGCACAAATCCTCACCAAAACACTGGCAATCCAAATCCACATCTAAACAGGATTATACACTATGACCAAGTGATATTTATTTAATGTACACAGGATTGTTTCATTGTGTGAAAATCAATGTAATACATCATATTAATAAAGGACAAAACCCCCTTGATCACCTCAATAGACAAAGAAAAAGCATTTGACAAAATCCAGCATCTTTTCATGATGCAAACACTCAACAAACTAGGAATAGAAGGGAACTTCCTTAAACTTTGTAAGGGGCATCAATGAAAAACCTACAGCTAACATCATACTTAGGACTGAAAGCTTTCTTCCCAAGAACAGGACAAGGATGTCCCCTTCTTGGTAATTCTGTTAAACATTTAACTGGATGATCTAGCCAGGGCAGTTAGGCAAGTAGATAAAACAAAATGTATCCAGATTAGAAAGGAAGAAGTAAAAACGATCTCTATTTGCAGATGACGTGATCTTGCATATAGAAAATCCTAAAGAATACACACACACACACACACACGGAGGAGTTGGGAGAGGGAGAAAGAGAAAATTAGAGCTAACCAACAAGTTCAGCAAGGTAAAAGGACACAGGATCAATATTAAAAAATCAGTTGTGGGGCGTCTGGGTGGCTCAGTCAGTTAGGTGTCTGCCTTTGGCTTAGGTCATGATCTCAGGGTCCTGGGCTCCAGCCCCATGTCGTAAGGGCTCCCTGCTCAGTGGGGAGTCTGCTTCTCCCTCTCCCTCTGTCCCTCCCCACCTCATATGTGCTCTTTCTCTCTCAGATAAAATCTTTTTAAAAATCAATTGTATTTCTAGGGACACCTGGGTGGTTCAGTTGGTTAATGGCTGCCTTCGGCTCAGGTCATGATCCCAGGGTCCTGGAATTGAGTCCCACATTGGGCTCCTTGCTCAGCGAGGAGCGTGCTTCTCCCTCTGCCTCCCACTGCTCCCCCCTGTGCTCTCTCTCTCTCTGACAAATAAATGAAATCTTTAAAAAATCTATTGTATTTCTATGCACTAGCAACGAAGACTATGAAAATGAAATTAAAGAACAATTCCATTTACAAAAGAAACATAAAGCATAAAATACTTAGGAATAAATTGAAGAAAAGATGTGCAAGACTTATACCCTGAAAATTACAAAACATCATTGAAAGAAATTAAAGACCTAAATAAATGGAAAGGTACCCCATATTCATGGATTGAAAGACTTAATACCGTCAAATTGACAAAAATCCCCACATTGATCTACAGATTCTATGCAATCCCTATCCAAATCCTAACAGCCTTTTTTTTTTGCATAAATTGATAAGCTTTTCCTAAAATTCAAATGGAAACTCAAATAACCCAGAAGGGCTGAAACAATGTTGAAAATAATAAAATTGGAAGACTTACTCTTTCCAATTTCAAACTCACCATAAAGCAATAGTAATCAAGACAATGTGGTACAGGCATAAGACTAGACATATAGATCAATGGACTAGAGCTGAGATTCCAAAAACAAAGCCTTACATTTGTGGCCCACTGATTTTCTACAAGGATACCAAGACAATTCAACAAGGCATGAATACAGTCTTTCCAGTAAATGGTGCTAGAACAACTAGATATCCATATGCAAAAGAATGAAGTTGGACCACTACTTCACATCATATGCAATATTTAACTTATAAAACGGATCAAAGACCGGGGTCCCTGGGTGGTGCAGTCAGTTAAGTGCCTGATTCTTGGTGTAGGCTCAGGTCATGATCTCAGGGTCATGAAATGGAGCCCTGCATCAGGCTCTGTGCTCAGCATGGAGTCTGCTTAAGACTTTCTCTCCTCTCTCTCCTTCTCCTTCCCCCACTCCATGCCCCCCATGCATTCTCTCTCTCTCTCAAATAAATAAGTGAATCTTTAAAAGAATGGACCAAAGACCTAAATGCAAAGCTAAAACTATAAAACTCTTAGAAGAAAGTATACACATAAATCTTTGTATCCTTGAATTAGGCCATAGTTACTTAACATGGCAGCAAAAACACAAATGATAAAAGAAAAAATAGATAAATTGGATTTCATCAAAATAAAAACGTTGGCGCTTCAAAAGATGCGATCAAGAAAATAAGACAGGGGTGCCTGGGTGGCTCAGTCAGTTAAGCATCTGCCTTTGGCTCAGGTCATGATCCTGAGGTCCTGGGATCGAGCCTCACATTGGGCTCCCTGCTTGGTGGGGAGCCTGCTTCTCCCTCTCCCTCTGCTGCTTTCCCCACTTATGCTCTCTCTCTGTTTCTCTCTCTCTCTCTCAAATAAAATCTTTTAAAAAAAAATGAGAAGACAACTCACAGAATCAGACAAAATATTTACAAATCAGATATTATATATCTGATAATTGGTATCCAGAATATGCAAAGAGCTCTTACAACTCAATAATAAAAATCAAATAACCCAATTTTTCAAATTGGTAAAGTCTTTGAACAGATTTTTCTCTAATGAAGATATACAAATGGTCAACAAGCACACAAAAAAATTCCTGACACCATTAGTCATTAGGGAAATGCAAGTCAAAACCATACGATACTGCTTCATATACATTAGGATGATATTATTTAAAGAAACAGAAAATAACAAGTTTTGGCAATGATGTGGAGAAATTGGAACCCTTCTACAATGCTGTTAAGATTGTAAAATGGGTGCAGCTGCTTTGAAAAACAATTTGGCAGTTCCTGAAAAAGTTAAACATTGAGTTACTATGTGACCTAGCAATTCTACTCCTACCCGTTTACCCAAGAGAATTGAAAATATATGTCTACACAAAAAGTTGTACACAGATATTCATAGCAGCATTATTTATAATAGCCCAAAGTGGAACCATCCCAAATATCCATCAGCTGATGAATGAAAAAACAAAATATGGTCTATCCACACATATCCAAAAAGGGAATGAAGTATTGACACATGCTACAACATGGATGAACCTTTCAACATCGTGTTAAGTAAAAGAAGTCAAACACAAAATGCCACATGAGTCTATTTCTATGAAAGGTGCTCAACAGGCAAATCCATAGAGACAGAAAGCTAAGAATAGCTGTTGCCAGGGGCTGGGAGGAGGGGTAAATAGGGAATGACTGCTAATGGGTGTGGGCTCTCTTTGGGGTGGTGAATTTTCTGGAATTAGTAGTGATGGTGTTACAGGTTTTTGAACATATTAAAAACCACTAAATCATACACTTTCAAATAGTAACTTTTATGGTATGTGAAGTGTATCTCAAAAATTAAATAATTAAAGTGCCTTCTGTTCTCCTCAAACCTTTTCCTGGTTTCCATCCTGTTGGCTTGATCATGGATTTCTTATTTGGAATGACCGTTAAGGTGGATGGTTTGGCAGATAGTACAAATTGGCCCACTGAGTTCCATTCCAGCCCTCTGTAGCATGCCTTACTGCATGCTGGGGACTGGAAAGCTAAATTCATTTGCTGTTTTCTCTTACAGCTTGGATTCCATATGTGTCCCAGGTTTTGCCCTGAAGATACCTTCCTGAGAGATGTGCAAAGTAGAAATGAGGCAGATGCCATGCTTGTCATAGTGCATGCAGTTACAGAGTTTTGCTTCTCTAGCAGCAAAGTGGTCCCTGTATGAAGCTCTAACTTAATGCGTTTTGAGAGGCAGATCATAGGGCTTTCATCTTTGTCGATATGGCCTGGGCTGAGGCTATAAAGTACTCGAGCAGGAGTCCACAAGCTTGCTGTAAAAGGCCAGATAGTACATATTTTTGGCTTTGTGGGCCATGTAGTCTGTGTCACAAGTACTCAGCTCTGCCATTGTAGCATGAAAACAGGCATATATAATGTGTAAATAAATGAACATGACTGTTTTCCAAGAAAACTTGATTTATAAAAATTTCACCCATAGTTTGTTGACCCCCTGTCCTAGAGCAGTAATTGTGGAGGTGATGGTTTTCTGATGGTTTATTAACTTTTTTATGGCAACAGATGTAGGATTCCCATTTGGGCCAGTACTGTGGTGTGTTTTAACCAGCTGATTATCTTTTAGTAGTTGCTTTAGGGATTACAAAATGCATACTTATCTTTTCACAGTCTATTTAGAGTCAATATTTTCCTACTTTGATGAAAATGTAGAAATCTTACTGCCATATAGATCTCTTTACCCTCCCCTCTTCATGCTATAGTTGTTACATCAACATATATTGAGAACCCCATCACATGGTGTTCTGTATTTTGCTTTCAACCTTCACACATGCTTTAAAGAGCTATAATTTACCATATTTTTACCGTTTCTGTCTCTGGTTAGCTTGTGCTCTTTCCTCTAGCTTCTAGAACATATGGAATAGTTATAATAACTGTCTTAATGACTTGGCTTACTAATTCAATCATTTCTGTCATTCTATGTCAGTTTCAATTGATTGATTTTCCTACTTCTTTGCTTTCTTGGTATATTTTTTATTGGATACCAGACATTGTGAATTTTACCTTATTGGGTGTTGGGTATTTTTGCACTCCTCTAAATAGTTTTCCCTTTATCTGGGATGTGGTTAAATGATTTAGAAGCAGTGTGATTCTTTTGGGTCTTGCTTCTGAGACTTACTAGGCAGGACCAGAGCAATGTTTAGTTTAGGTCTCATTATTTCCTGTGATTGAGGCGGAACACTTCTGAGTACTCCACCTAATGCCCCATGACTTACAAGGCTTTCCATGCTGGTTGGTGGGAACAGGTACTATATTCTGCCTTGTGTGAGCTCCGGGTATTCTTCTCTGTCGTCTTCCCTCCAGGTACTCTTCACATTCTTGAAAATATCCTGAACTCCATGGCCTCCTTAGCCTTTATTTGCCCTTACCTGACAAAACCCTACCTCTGGATCAGTCTAGCTCTCAGACTTGGTCAATCTATACCCAGGCTCATGGGAAACAAATCAGACAATGGCATATACGGAGTTGGATTGTCCAAGTTAGCTGAGGCCTCAACACTGTTACACGATCATTCTCTATGACCTTAGCTCTATTTCTCCCGTTTTGCTCCTCCTTCATTTTCTTCAGCACTGCCCTCTGCCAACACAGACACACACACACACACACTCACACACACCGCCTGCATTGAATTTATAGGAAATAAACGTCATCATTTGCAGAGAGAAAATAGAAATTATCAGACAGGAACTTCTACAACTTTAAAAAAATTTTTTTTTAATTAACATGTAATGTATTATTTGTTTCAGGGTTACAGATCTGTGATTCATCAGTCTTACACAATTCACAGTGCTCACCATAGCACATACCCTCCCCCATGTCCATCACCCAGCCACCCCATCCCTCCCACCCCCCTCCACTCCAGCAACCCTCAGTTTGTTTCCTGAGATTAAGAGTCTCTTATGGTTTATCTCCCTCTCTGGTTTCTTCTTGTTTCATTTTTCCCTCCCTTCCCCTATGATCCTCTGTCTTGTTTCTCAAATTCCTCATATCAGTGAGATCATATGGTACTTGTCTTTCTCTGATTGACTTATTTCACTTAGCATAATACCCTCTAGTTCCATCTACATCGTTGCAAATGGCAAGATTTCTTTTTTTTGATGGCTGCATAATATTCCATTGTATATATATATACCACATCTTCTTTATCCATTCATCTGTTGATGGACATCTAGGCTCTTTCCATAGTTTGACTATTGTGGACATTGCTGCTATAAACATTGGGGTGCATGTGCCCCTTCAGATCACTACATTTGTATCTTTGGGGTAAATACCCAGGAGTGCAATTGCTGGGTCATAGGGTAGCTCTATTTTCAACTTTTTGAGGAACCTCCATACTGTTTTCCAGAGTGGCTGCACCAGCTTGCATTCCCACCAACAGCATAGGAGGGTTCCCCTTTCTCCACATCCCCGCCAACATCTGTCGTTTCCTGACTTGTTAATTTTAGCCATTCTAACTGGTGTGAGGTGGTATCTCACTGAGGTTTTCATTTGGATTTCCCTGATGCCGAGTGATATTGAGCACTTTTTCATATGTCTATTGGCTATTTGGATGTCTTCTTTGCAGAAATGTCTGTTCATGTCTTTTGCCCATTTCTTGATTGGATTATTTGTTCTTTGGGTGTTGAGTTTGATAAGTTCTTTAGTATATGTGCTGCCGAAGCAAGCATGAGTTTGATAAGTTCTTTATAGATTTTTGCATACTAGCCCTTTATCTGATATGTCATTTGCAATTATCTTCTCCAATTCTGTCCGTTGTCTTTGGTTTTGTTGACTGTTTCCTTTGCTGTGCAAAAGCTTTTTATCTTGATGAAGTCCCAATAGTTCATTTTTGCCCTTGCTTCCCTTGCCTTCGGCGATGTTTCTAGGAAGAAGTTGCTGCGGCTGAGGTCGAAGAAATTGCTGCCTGTGTTCTCCTCAAGGATTTTGATGGATTCCTATCTCACATTTAGGTCTTTCATCCGTTTTGAGTCTATTTTTTGTGTGCGGTGTAAGGAAATGGTCTAGTTTCATTCTTCTGCATGTGGCTGTCCAATTTTCCCAACACCATTTGCTGAAGAGACTGTCTTTTTTTCATTGGATGTTCTTTCCTGCTTTGTTGAAGATTAGTTGACCATAGAGTTGAGGGTCCATTTCTGGGCTCTCTATTCTGTTCCATTGAGCTATATGTCTGTTTTTGTGCCAGTACCATACTGTCTTGATGATTACAGCTTTGTACTAGAGCTTGAAGTTCAGAATTGTGATGCCACCGGCTTTGCTTTTTTTTTTTTTTTTTTCAACATTCCTCTGGCTATTCGGTGTCTTTTCTGGTTCCATACAAATTTTAGGATTATTTGTTCCATGCGATCTTGCCATTTGCAACAACGTGGATGGAACTGGAGGGTGTTATGCTGAGCGAAATAAGTCAATCAGAGAAAGACATGTATCATATGACCTCACTGATATGAGGAATTCTTAATCTCAGGACACAAACTGAGGGTTGCTGGAGTGGTGGGGGGGTGGGAGGGACAGGGTGGCTGGGTGATAGACATTGGGGAGGGTATGTGCTATGGTGAGTGCTGTGAATTGTGCAAGACTGGTGAATCACAGATCTGTACCTCTGAAACAAATAATGCAATATATGTTAAGAAAAAGAAAGAAGATAGCAGGAGGGGAAGAATGAAGGGGAGTAAATTGGAGGGGGAGACGAACCATGAGAGACGATGGACTCTGAAAAACAAACTGAGGGTTCTAGAGGGGAGGGGGGTGGGGGGATGGGTTGGCCTGGTGATGGGTATTAAAGAGGGCACATTCTGTGTGGAGCACTGGGTGTTATGCACAAACAATGAATCATGGAACACTACATCAAAACTAATGATGTAATGTATGGTGATTAACATAACAAAAAATTTAAAGTAAAAAAAGGATTATTTGTTCCATTTCTTTGAAAAAAGTGGATGGTATTTTGATAGGGATTGCATTAAATGTGTAGATTGCTCTAGGTAGTATTGACATTTTCACAATATTTGTTTTTCCAATCCATGAGCATGGGACGTTTTTCCATTTCTTTGTGTCTTCCTCAATTTCTTTCATGAGTACTCTATAGTTTTCTGAGTACAGATTCTTTGCCTCTTTTAGATTTATTCCTAGGTATCTTATGGTTTTGGGTGCAATTGTAAATGGGATCAACTCCTTAATTTCTCTTTCTTCTGTCTTGTTGGTGTATAGAAATGCAACTAATTTCTTTGCATTGATTTTATATCCTGCCACTTTACTGAATTCCTGTGTGAGTTCTAGCAGTTTTGGGATGGAGTCTTTTGGGTTTTCCACATAAAGTATCATATCATCTGCAAAAAGTGAGAGTTTCACTCCTTCTTTGCTGATTCAGATGCCTTTTATTTCTTTTTGTTGTCTGATTGCTGAGGCTAGGACTTCTAGCACTTTGTTGAATAGCAGTGGTGATAGTGGACATCTCTGCTGTGTTCCTGACCTTAGGGGGAAAAGCTCTCAGTTTTTCCCATTGAGTATGATATTCACTGTGGGTTTTTCATACATGGCTTTTATGATATTGAGGTATGTACCCTCTATTTCTACACTCTGAGGAGTTTTAATCAAGAAAGGATGCTGCATTTTGTCAAATGCTTTCTCTGCATCTATTGAGAGGATCATATGGTTCTTGTTCTTTTTTTATTAATTGATTGTATCATTGATTGATTTGCAGATGTTGAACCAATCTTGCAGCCCAGGGATAAATCCCACTTGGTCGTGGTGAATAATCCTGTTAATGTAATGTTGGATCCTATTGGCTAGTATTTTGATGAAAATTTTTGCATCCATGTTCATCCAGGATATTGGTCTGTAGTTCACCTTTTGATGGGTTCTTTGTCTGGTTTTGGGATCAAGGTAATGCTGGCCTTGTAAAATGAGTTTGGAAGTTTTCCTTCCATTTGTATTCTTTGAAACAGCTTCAGAAGAATAGGTATTATTTTTCTTTAAATGTTTGGTAGAATTCCCCTGGGAAGCCATCTGGCCCTGGGCTCTTGTTTGTTGGAGATTTTTTGATTACTGCTTCAATTTCCTTCGTGGTTATGGGTCTGTTCAGGTTTTCTGTTTCTTCCTGGTTCAGTTTTGGTAGTTGATACATCTCTAGGAATGCATCCTTTTCTTCCAGATTATCTAATGTGCTGGCATATAGTTGCTCATAATACGTTCTTATAATTGTTTGTATTTCTTTGGTGTTGGTTATGATCTCTCCTCTTTCATTCATGATTTTATTTATTTGGGTCCTTTCTCTTTTCTTTTTGATAAGTCTGGTCAGGGGTTTATCAATTTTATTTATTCTTTCAAAGAACCAGCTCCTAGTTTTGTTGATGTATTCTACTGTTCTTTTGATTCCTATTTCATTGATTTCTGCTCTGATCTTTATTATTTCTCTTCTCTGCTGGGTTTAGGCTTTATATGCTGTTCTGTCTCTAGCTCCTTTAGGTGTAGGGTTAGACTGTGTATTTGAGACTTCTCTTGTTTCTTGAGAAAGGCTTGTATTGCTACATACTTTCCTCTTAGGACCGCCTTTCTTGCATCCCAAAGATTTTGAACAGTTGTGTTTTCATTTTCATTTGTTTCCATGAATTTTTAAAATTCTTCTTTAATTTCCTGGCTGACCCATTCATTCTTTAGTAGGATGCTCTTTAGCTTCCATGCATTTGAGTTCTTTCTGACTTTCCTCTTGTGATTGAGTTCTAGTTTCAAAGCATTGTGGTCCGAAAATATGCAAGGAATGATCCCATCTTTTGGTACCAGTTGAGACCTGATTTGTGACCTAGGATGTGATCTATTCTGGAGAATGTTCCATGTGCACTAGAGAAGAATGTGTATTCTGTTGCTCTGGGATGGAATGTTCTAAATATATCTGTGGAGTCCATCTGGTCCAGTGTGTCCTTTAAAGCCTTTATTTCCCTGTTGATCTTTTGCTTAGATGATCTGTCCATTTCGGTGAGGGTGGTGTTAAAGTCCCCTACTATTATTGTATTATTGTCAATGTGTTTCTTTGATTTTGTTATTAATTGGCTTATATAATTGGCTTCTCCCATGTTAGGGGCATAGATATTTATAATTGTTAGATCTTCTTGTGGGATAGATCCTTTAAGTAGGATGTAGTGTCCTTCCTCATCTCTTATTATAGTCTTTGTTTTAAAATCTAATTTGTGTGATATAAGGATTGCCAACCCAGCTTTCTTTTGATGTCCATTAGCATGGTAAATTGTTTTCCACCCCCTCACTTTAAACCTGGAGGTGTGTTTGGGTCTAAAATGAGTCTCTCACAGACAGCATATTGATGGGTCTTGTTTTTTTATCCAATCTGATAGCCTGTGTCTTTTAATTAGCCCATTTACATTCAGAGTAAATACTGAAAGATATGAATTTAGTGCCATTGTATTGCCTGTAAGGTGACTGTTACTGTATATTGTCTCTGTTCCTTTCTGGTCTGTGTTACTTTTAGGCTCTTTCTTTGCTTAGAGGACACCTTTCAGTATTTCTTGTAGGGCTGGTTTGGTGTTTGCAAGTTCTTTTAGTTTTTGTTTGTCCTGGAAGCTTTTTATCTCTCCTATTTTCAATGACAGCCTAGCTGGATATAGTATAGTTGGCTGCATATTTTTCTCCTTTAGTGCCCTGAATGTATCATGCCAGTCCTTTCTGGCCTGCCAGGTCTCTGTGGATAGGTCTGTTGTGAATCTAATGTTTCTACCATTGTAGGTTACAGACCTCTTGTCCTGAGCTGCTTTCAGGATTTTCTTTTTGTCTCTGAGACTTGTGAGTCTTACTATGTTGGGGTGTTGACGTATTTCTATTGATTTTGAGTGGGATTCTCTGTGCCTCCTGGATTTTGATGCCTGTTTCCTTCCCCAGATTAGGGAAGTTCTCTGCTATAATTTGCTCCAATATATCTTCTGCCCCTCTCTCTCTTTCTTCTTCTTCTTCTGGGATCCCAATTATTCTAATGTTGTTTCACTTTATGGTATCACTTATCTCTTGAATTCTCCCCTCGTGATCCAGTAGTTGTTTATCTCTCTTTTTCTCAGCTTCTTTATTCTCCATCATTTGGTCTTCTATATCACTAGTTCTCTCTTCTGCCTCATTTATCCTAGCAGTTAGAGCCTCCATTTTTTTTAAAGATTTTATTTATTTTTTTATTTGAGAGAGAGAGAATGAGAGATAGAGAGCATGAGAGGGAAGAGGGTCAGAGGGAGAAGCAGACTCCCTGCCGAGCAGGGAGCCCGATGTGGGACTCGATCCCGGGACTCCAGGATCATGACCTGAGCCGAAGGCAGTCACTTAACCAACTGAGCCACCCAGGCGCCCTAGAGCCTCCATTTTTGATTGTACCTCATTAATAGCCTTTTTGATTTCCACTTGGTTAGATTTTAGTTCTTTTATTTCTCCAGAAAGGGATTCTCTAGTATCTTCTGTGCTTTTTTCAAGCCCAGCTAGTATCTTTATAATTGTCATTCTGAACTCTAGTTCCAACATTTTACTAATGTCTGTATTGATTAGGTCCCTGGCAGTCGGTACTGCCTCTTGCTTTTTTTTTTTTTTTTTGAGGTGAGTTTTTCCATTTTGTCATTTTATCCAGTGGAGAATAAATGAATGAGAGAACAAAATGCTAAAAAATGTTAAAAGTGTAACAACGACCCCAGAAAAAATACACTAAACAAAGCAGAAGAGACCTGAAACCGGGGGGGAAAGAAAGGGGGGGAAAAAAGGAATATGATCAGGCTGGTGAAACTAACAGAGCCACACACTAGATTTTTGGTGTATTTTTGTCTGTTAGAAGAAATTGCCTCCCAAAATTTTAAAGAAAGAAAAACATATATATACAAAAATAAGGGTAAATACGATGAAGGGATGGAATATGACTGTAAAGATGCAAATTAAAAAAATTTTTAAAAAGGAATTGATTAGAAGTTGGTTGAAAAAATGAAAAAAATTAAAAAAAAAGAAAGCAATCAGGCGGGAGACTAGGACAACATCATACACTAGATTTAGGGCATATTTTGGTCTGTTAGAAGAAACTGTATCCCAAAATTTTAAAGAAAGAAAAACTTATATATATACAAAAAATACAGTTAAATACAATGAAGAGCTAGAATATGACTGTAAAAATGAAAAAATTTTTAAAAGATTTTTAAAAAGGAATTGATAAGATGTTGGTTGAAAAAGGAAAAAAGAAAAATTCAAAAAAAAAAGAAAAAGAAAAAAGGAAAATTTAAAAAAATTAACTTTGAAAGACTAAAGAATCATGGGAAAAACGCTATGAATTCTATGTGCAGTATTCCCCTAGCGCTGGAGTTCTGCCGTTCTCATTGATCGGTAAACTTGGTCTTGGCTGGCTGTTTTTGCTGATCTTCTGGGGGAGGGGCCTGTTGCCGTGGTTTCCAAATGTCTTTGCCGGAGGCGGAATTGCCCCGCCCTTGTCGGTCCAGGCTAAGCAATCTGCTCGGTTTTGCTCTCGGGAGCTTTTGTTCCCTGCAAGCTTTCCGTTTGGCTTTGGAGGACGAGAGTGAAAATGGCGGTCTCCCAATCTCTGGCCCGGAGGAGCCCAGAACTCGGGGCCCCGCTCCTCAGTGTGCCCCCAGAGAAAAGCAGTCAGTCACTCCCGTCTCCCCGGTCTCCGGCAGCACTCCATGCTCACCTGGCCTGTGACCGAGCATTTCCATCTCTGGCACCCGACTTGGTGTGGAGTCTCCAAACCCAGCAGATCCCTGCAGTAAGCTCCCGCGCCGCTCCTCCCGGGGGAGGAAGGGGAGTCTCCCCGGATCTGCCGCTTGTTGGGTCCCTGCTGGAGGAGCAGTGGCCCGACTGGGCCGCGGATCACAGTTTATGGCAACCCCGAGCTGAGAGCCCGCGCCTCAGCTCTGTCTCTGCAGCCGGCTTCCCCGCTCTGATCCCTGGGAGCTCTGCCGCACTCAGGCACCCCCAGTCTTTCTGTGACCCTGAGGGTCCTGAGACCACACTGTCCCGCGAGGGTTCCACCTCCCGCTTAGCCACTGGAGCGACGTCCCTCAGCGGAGCCGACTTCTACAAGTTCTGATTTTGTGCTCTGCAGCTCTATCACTTGCCAGAAGTGGCTGACGGAGGCCCCCTCCCCCGCCGTCTATCCTCCCGAATATCGCCTCGGATTCACTTCTCCGCACATCCTACCTTCCAGAAAGTGGTCGCTTTTCCATTCAGAGTTGTTGCTATTTTTTTCTTCGATCTCCTGTTGAGTTCGTAGGTGTTCAGAATGGTCTGATCCCTATCCAGCTGAATTCCTGGGACCAGACGAAATCCAGGCCTCCTACTCCTCCACCATCTTGCTCCTCCCTCTCGACTTCTACAACTTCTGATCACCAAACTTACTAAACAGCCCTGGTTTACTCCACCAGATACAGATTTGGTGAGTCGGTCAGACTGTGAGAGAAGCTCTTAGCAATGATTTTTAAAAACAAACTCTGCACATTAAAGCAAGAAATGGACAAACCAGTTTGGATAAACTAAGGCAACCTGGACTTCTGCCTACTGCCACCAACCAAACCAGATTGGACCCTAGCTGTATTGCTTGGGAGGGGCTCAGCCATGAAGTGCCTATTTGTTTGCTGATTACAAATTGTTCTCAGCACCTAGGAATCTTGTTCTCCCCTTGGGTGTTTAAAGTAAGTGCAATATTTTCATGTGCTTTCCCTGCCACAATTCTGTCATTCTCTCCAGATTCCCATCTGCGGGGATTCCAGTTGTGGACCAGTCTGTACCCCGTTTCGTTGTCTGAGGGAGGAGCAGGGTGTGTTCTTGAACAGATTCTGCTTTTGAAAGTTGCTTGGAGTCTGCTTCTTGCAATGCTCTGCCCTAATGTTGAATCATGCTTGGGAGATTGCTATTCATCACTCATTGACTTCCACGCTTGGGTGGAAGGGTTGGTAGGAAGGGAGGAGAGGTTGGTGGAGAGGAAGAAAGAAAACAGCCTGTGTGCTCATTTGTTCATGGTGGTGGGAATGTTATGCCCTGTCCTTATTTTTGAACAGAAATGATGCATAGCTTCGCAGAGTGAACCTGATCTCTCCCCACAAAAGGGTGCTTAGATACTGAGGTATAGGTGAACAAAAGAGATGTTCTTGCATTTACTAAAAGAAAGACAGAAAGCAAGCAAGCAAGCAAGCTGTGACTTCTTCTAATGCTCTATTTATAAAAATTCCTTTAAGCCTTCCTGATTATTATGCATAATTTTTTGTAAGACTGCACTGGGGGTTCCAGAACAGGAGGAAGGTTAAATCATTCCAAAGCTCTCTTTTGACGCTCTGATTCTCTCACCCCTGGCATGGGTGACAGTGGCAGTGGAGGGGTTGGAAGTCGCTTCTGGAGGTGGGGGGTGTTGGTGGTGTGGGGGAGGTGTTGCTTTCTTTGCCACCCACAGAATCCCTGAATATATTTCTCCTCTGAAACCAGAGGGTTTGTGTTGTCAGTTAAGCCCAGAAGAAAGATAATCATTGTGGCTAAGACACAGAGAGGTTTGGGCTTATCTGTGACCCCAGTAACCATGGGCTACTGCCCAGGAAATGTATTTGTTTTGTTGCTACTAATCCACGGCCTGCTCTAAGGGGGGGAAATAATAAATAGCCCAGAACGTTATGTTGGGTTTTAGCTCATTGACTTAAAAGGCTGAGGTATAATTTCCCTGAGATTTTACAGTCATGAACATCTGCTCACAGGAGCCCACAACATCTACAGCCCTTGTAGTCATTCTTTGCAGAGGACCATAACGTTTATAGAAAAATGAATCCACCTAGACACAGAGGAGACCTGGCAGAACCACCTTCCTGGCTGAGAAGTTTATTTTACATTCCAGCATGGGCAACAGAACATTTTGAGCTTATACTTGAGGACCTGTGGAAAAAACGGAGCTGAGAGTTCTGCTCTGCCTCTCTCTGTACGCCCCAGCCACACAAACACCCCAGTCCCACTTACAGAGTCCCTGCTGCATGCTCCAGTGCTTTCTCATTGGAGTGGCTCTGTTGGTCACCATTACCTGTTTCCACAACAGTGTGTGCATATGTAGGCAAACAATTTTAAATGCACATACTGACTTGGGAAATCTCAAGCCACAAACATAAGTTTCTTGTCTGTATTCGTAATTATGTGGGAAGGAAGAAGACGTAAATAGAGGCAGCATCTTATCATAGAAAGAGCACTGGATTGGAATTGGAAGACCTCTATTCTGGTCTTAACTCTGGGGGCTTCATATGTCCCTGGATTTCTCTGGGCTTTCCATTTCTCATTTATATAATGAGGAAGTTGGGCTCAATTTTCTCTGTCTCTTCTAGCTCTCATGCTAAATAAACTAGGAATCAGTATCCAGTATAACTTGAACCACATAACATAAATGTGTATGAAGGAGGAAAAAAGGAACTATGCCAAAGTGTTTTCAGTGGTTACGTTTGGGTGGTAGGATTATGAACTCTATTCTTTGTTCTTCTTGGCCTCTTCCAACTCTTCTATAATGCACATGGATTATATTTATGATCAGAAAGACATCGTAAAAATATTAACCCATTTGGTGAAGAATAGCACCTCATTCTTACTGCATTATATCCTTCTTCAGCTAGGTCTCCACTATGGCAGCCAGACTAATCCACCACCTCCTTTGATCTTCCTGGCCCAACCATTGTCCCCCCAGATTACTCCATGGCATTGCCTTAGACATGTTTACTTTTTAAAACAGTTTTTATTTAAATTCCAGTTAACATACAGTGTACTGTGGTTTCAGGTGTGCACTATAGTGATGCGTCACTTCTGTACACCACCCGGTGCTCATCACTACAGGTGTGCTCCTTCATCCCCATCACCTGTCTCACCCATGCCCTACCTCCTCTCTGCTAACCTTCAGTGTGTTCTCTGTTAGACTTTAAGGTGTGTGTGTGTGTGTGGTTTACATACCCAACAAGATTTAAAAATTCCTGAGATTGGGGAGTGTGAGTCTTCTGTTTGTTTCTGTTTGTTTTCTACAACTCCTCTAGTGCTGCACATTATGGATACCTGCAGTTAATTGTTGGAGTGTTGGAGTGAAGGATTACCATGTCAGTATGTGCACTGATGTCCTTACTCAGCCAACACAACTGATAGGGCTTGGCGCTAGGGGCCAACTTAGGGGTCTAAAAAGTTCTATCTGATGTAACCACTGTCCTCTAGTAGCTTCTAGTCCAGAAGGGAGATTATACACATATATGAATGTCTACAATTAAAAACAGTATGTAATAGGTGCCATAGGAATAATGGAAACTTCAGAGCACAGGATCCCCGAGGAGGGAGAATTCCTCTCTAACAAGACATCAGGGAAATTATATCTAACATTTTTGGTACCTCAAAAAACATTCCCTGGTCTCTGATTTCAGACACAGCTGTAGAGGATAGTTCCCAGGGGAGCTCAGGATCATGCAGACAGCATCCCACTTCAGACCTGCACATGGGTCTTTCTGCCTCAAGGCTGTCCTCTGATGCTGTGGGAGCCGGCTTGGTTCACATGCAAGAGCAGCCCAAAAGTGTGGGGAAGATACTGTCCTTCGGGGTAACCCTCAACCAATAAAAAATAGGAGCTGGTGGAGAAAGGCTCTGGGCCCCACTTCTTTGAATAATGTACACTCCTGAGAGGTATCCCATAGCTTCTTAGGGATCCCCGTGGAATCAACCTCTCATTGCCTACCCCCCAGCACTGATCTCAGTAAAGCACCCCCATTTTGGCTTTTCTTCCATCTCTGCTTTACTCTTTTTACTTTTTCACTCAATATCTCCATCGAAGTCCTTGTTTCGGGCTCTGTTTTTGGGAGAATCTAAACTAAGGCAGAAGTCATTGTGGAATAGGAGGCATTTGAACTGGAGTTGTCCACAGAGAAAGACAAGGAGGAGGGAGAGGTTTTGGGTAGATTACACCCTGTGAGGAAGGCATGGAGAGCATAGTACATGTCTGGTGTAGTACTTTCACGCATCCTCCTATCAAGACTCTCTTCTCCACCCCTTGAATCTGAACTGGCCTTGTGACTGGCTTTGTTTATTAAAATGCTGCAGAAGTGAGTGAGGTCTGAGCTTGGACCTCAAGGGGCTCTGCACAATTCTACTCTCATTCTCATAAGCCTGCCGCTGCTAGGTTTACAAGCCAGGAGTAGCCTAGTGGAGGATGAGAGACCACATGAAGCCAAGGCAAGCTGTCCCAGCCGAGGTACTCTCTAGATCCAAAGCCCCTAGCCAGTATGGCAGCTGACTGGGCCTGGGCCGGAAGAATCTCTCAGTTGAGCTTGACCCAAATTGCCAATCTGAAGAATTGTGATCTAAATAGATGGTTATTATTTCAAGCCACTAAATTTTAGAATGGTTTGCTATGCAGCCAAAGCTAACTGATATGTCTGGTGGTGGTGGGAGACTGGGTCATCTTGGTTGGTTAGAAGATGGCCTCCATGACTTGAATTGGGGCTAAGTTGGAGTAGGTTTTGAATACCATCCTAAAACATTTGGAAGTAATTCAGTGGGTGAGGAGATTCTGTTGGAATAGATGGTTGGCTGACCACCAAATATTGGGTTTCCCATTCTGTAGTGTAGAGCTATTGCTGGGAACTGGCTGCCCAGCCAGAGACTATGTTTTCCCAGTTCTCCTCGCACATGACTTGTTCTCTCCAATGGGATGTGAGTGATAGGAGTGTGTGTAACCTCCAGGCTGAGATGGCTAGGTAGTAAGTATGGGATCCTCCGTGTTCTCCCTCTGCCCCACGTGGTAGCTGGATGATACGAGCTCAGCCTTGAACACAGAGGATGATAGAACCTCCAGATTGATAGAAACCAAATTCCTGAGTCTCCCCTTACAGAAGAACCATTCAGCAGAGTGGACTTTGCATGAACAAGAAAGAAACATTTATCATGTTAAGTCATTGAGATTTTTAGGTTGTTTGTTACAGGATCTGACATTACTCACCCTGACTAAATGTAGGCACCATCATAGGCTTTTGAGTGGGGTATTGTACCCCTCAAAGCAGTGATTTGGGTATGCTGGCTTTAGCAGACAGTTGCAGCATAAAAAGGCTTCTGCAGTGTTCTGTGTCTAAGGAGACAATGACCTGAATATTGTTTGGCCGTGAGAGCAAAAAGGAAAGCACCAAAGTAGACAATCCTTTCAAGTTAGACATCTTTTCCTTCCAGGGTTGGAAACTAGTTAAATAGTGGACAGTTCCACATGCACAGGAAAATATTTATGTCTAAATTGCTCTCCACCTTTTTAGTTGTGAATTAGGAAACTGGTCTTGACATTTTAGGATTGGAATCTTAAAAGGCCAGTTATTTAAACACATCTGAAGTTTCTTTTAAAGGCTCATAATCATAATTATAATCCTGATCATAGTAAAGCCTGACCCACCAGAGAGGTATGTGCCTTCTCTGAGTCTGGGGCTATATCGGTCCTTCCTCACCATGCACTGCTGAGCTCCTAATCCAAACAAAATGGGTACGATTATTGTGCTGCTTGGTCTTTGTGAGTGTAGAGAGAGGTCCTCCTGAGGAAGCATGAATTTCCTTTTGGAGTTTTCTTGGTGGAGATTTAGATGGATTTCATTTTTTACCCTGTTCATCATGGGAGCAATTCCATGTCTGTCTCTGGAAGTGTTTGGAGCCACATGCTTCGAAGAGAGGCTCATCCCTAAGAGTTGCTCCTTGGGACAGCAAGCCATCCTTAGCATCTTAGAGCTGTGGCACTGCGACCAGTAGCTTGGCTCCCTTGTGCCATCGGTGGCTTGGCCTAGTCTCTGCCAACCACTCTCGGCCAGACTCCCAAGGCCAGATCTGTCCCAAGCAATGAAAAGTTTGTAGAACATCCCTGATTCCATCTGCCTGCCTGTCTGGCCATTTGCCTATTGCCTGTGGCCACATCACCAGACACCCAGCCTACAGGTCCCCTGATGTTGGCCCCTTTCCTGCTCCAGCCTGTTTGTCAAGTCTCCTTGGCTTGATCTGCCCCAACCAAGCCCAGATTTGGACACTATCCCAAGGGCAGCTGTAACTCTTCAGCTGTGCTTCATGGTGGCCTTGGAGTGCTCCCACCTCCCACCCAGTGCCCAAAGGCCCCTGGAATGTTGAGAGAGTTTTGACCCAGACCTGGCTCACCTCATACCATAATGAACCAGTTTATTAGAGCCTGTGATAAACCTCAAACCAGCTTGACTCAAATTCTTAAAGGGCTAGTTCCAACCACCCCATGTCACCCCAGCAGAAGCATAGTGCTAATTATACCAAAGAACCTCTTTCTAGCATTGAGGTGGGCAAAATGTGTCTTCGGCATCCCATAGCATCCACTTTAGGTCTTTCAAGGCATGTGATATTCTTTGAAATATCTGAATTAATATACCATAATTATAATTCTTATGTTTCTCTTTGTACTTGTTTTAATGAACCTAAGAATAACATCAGGACTGAAATATCAGCCACTCTGCAACAGGAAGTTTGGTTGATAATAACCGTAATGATGATGATGATGGTAACACTAATCAAAATTTATTGAGCACCTTTTATATACCAGGGTCATTTAAAAATAAATTATATACACTGTCTTATTGAATCCCCATGATATCCTTACCCTACAAGGTAGATATTATCATTCTCCCATTTTATAGATGAGACTAAATAATTTGGCCAGAAAATACCACTGGGTAGCCAAACTTAGAATCCAGGTCATATGGCACTAGAGTTCATGCTGTTAACTCTGTGTTGTCCTGTATCTCTATGTGTGGCCGACAGACCCCACATGGATGGATTTTTCCCTCCTGATTACGTCTGAGAGCAATGATGGTGGGGTTTTTCTTCAGTCATTGAAAAAATAATTGGGCATTGTTTATTTATTCTGTTTAATTATACCGGTCAGTGTCAGCTCTTCAAAGTGGAAAAATTAAAATAACTTTTTGAATTCTGAAATATAAAATTCAACCATGATTTCACCACCCTGACAGAACCACTGTTAACACTTGAATATTTTATTCAGTATTTTTATTTTCAATGTTTTCTAATATAAAATAAAAAATGCAACTAATTTTAGAAGGTACAGAGAATCAAAAAGAAGAAATACAAGCCATCCCAAGTTCTACTATATTATTAGCTTTCTAGATTCCGTGTGTGTTGTGTGTGTGTGTGTGTGTATGTGTGTGTGTGTGTGTGTGTGTGTGTGTGAGAGAGAGAGAGAGAGGGAGAGAGAGAGAGAGAGTTGGATCATATTGCTTTATAATCTGAGCTTGTAATTGAATAGTATTTTGTAGATATCTTTCATGTAAAAGAATATTCTTCCATGACACCCCTATTAGTTTCTATTTCAGTGTAACAAATTACTTCATATCCAGGATCTTAAAACAGCACCATTTATTATCTTGCATTTTCCATCAGTCAAGAGTCCAGACCTGGCTTAGTTTGAGCCTCTGCTCAAGGTCATGAGGCTACAAGCACGATGTAGGCCAAGATTCTTTCTCATCTGGAGGCTCGACTAGGGAAGAGTCCACATTTGAGCTCATTTAGGTTGTTGGGAGAATTCATTCTCCTAAGGCTACATGTCTGAGAGCTCAGCTTCTTCCTGGTTGTTGGCTAGAGGCTGCCCTGAGGTCCTAGAGGCCACCAGCAATCCCTGCCATGTGGCTCTCTCCATAGGCAGTTCACAATATGGCGGTTGTTATTCAAAGGCGGCCAGAGAGTCTCTCTAGTGTGTGCTAGCAAGATAAGTATTGTATCTATGTCTGTATCTGTCTGCCTATATCTGTTTATATCTACATTATAATGTAGGAATGGTTTGGAATGACATCTCATCACCTTTGCCATAGTTCGTTTGTTAGAAGCAAGTTGCAGATCCCACCCACACTCAAGGGGAGGATGTTATGCCCGGTGTGAACCTAACCGCCCTGGGATCTGTTTGCCACATATCATCTATTTATTTCATTTTACACTTGTTAAAGGTTTTATTTAACTCATTAAAAATATGAGGGAACCAGGCAGATGGTTCGAAAGAAAATCCAAAGTGGCGCCTGGGTGGCTCAGTTGGTTAAGCGTCCAACTCTTGATTTTGGCTCAGGTCATGATCTCAGGGTTGTGAGATCAAGCCCCATGTTGGGCTCGAGGTGGGCATGGAGCCTGCTTGGGATTCTCTCTCTCCCTCTCCTTCTGCCCCTACCACCTCTAAAATAAATAAATAAATACATCTTAAAAAAAAAAAGAAAATCCAAGGAAAAGACATATTTATAGCTAAAGAATATTGAAATGAAGGTGCAAACAGAGGCAAAACTACTTTTCCACAGTGCGGGGAGGGCAGTCCCTTGAACTTCCACAGGACGGGACAGGATAGGATTTGTCTGTCTCTAAGCAAGAGAGACTACATTGCATCAGTGATACAGCTTACGGAGTTGTGAAATAGCTCCCCCAGAATCAGAGGCGGATAACATGGAAGGGTGTGCCGCACACCATTTAAAACTGAGCCATGCTACTTCAGCTTTTTGCTGTGCTATAATTTATTTAATGAATCCCTTATATTTGAAAATTAGTGTTTCCATTTTTTTTGTCATTATAAAAACTGCAGCGATCACCCTTGCGGTTCAGTTTTTTTATACACCCTTAATTATTTCCTTTCATGACTTTTAAGATTTTGCTAGGTCAAAAAGTTCACACATTTTAAAGGCAATTGCTCGTGTTCCTAAATCACTCCCCAGAGTAATTACCCCCAGTGGTGTAGGAGGGTACAGGAGGCTATTTTAGTGAACTAAGCTGAGTTAATATTGGTAAAGTGCTTGAAGAGTGCTGGGCAAGCTGGAAGGCCATATGTAGATATTAAGCCAAATGAATTAAACAGTAAGATGGAGTTGTTTCATCCTTACAACAGCCCTGTGAGGTAGGTTAATGGGGTGCTCATTTTATAGAAGAGGAAGATGAGGCCGGAAGGCTTAAGGAGAAAGATTACTAAATTAAATACCAAAAGGCTGGGGCCACATCCTAGCTTGTTCACGTATCAAGCATAAGACTTTTTTTTTTATTGTTATGTTAATCACCATATATTACATCATTAGTTTTTGGTGCAGTGTTCCATGATTCATTGTTTGTTCATAACACCCAGTGCTCCATGCAGAACGTGCCCTCCTCAATACCCATCACCAGGCTAACCCATCCCCCTACCCCCCTCCCCTCTAGAACCCTCAGTTTGTTTTTCAGAGTCCATCATCTCTCATGGTTCGTCTCCCCCTCTGACATACTCCCCTTTTCTTCCTCTCCTGTTACCTTCTTCTTTTTCTTTTTTCTTAAAATATGTTGCGTTATTTGTTTCAGAAGTACAGAACTGTGATTCAACAGTCTTGCACAATTCACAGTGCTCACCGTAGCACATACCCTCCCCAATGTCTATCACCCAGCCACCCCATCCCTCCCACCCCCAACCACTCCAGTAACACTCAGTTTGTTTCCTGAGATTAAGAATTCCTCATATCAGTGAGGTCATGTGATACATGTCTTTCTCTGATTGACTTATTTCACTCAGCATAACACCCTCCAGTTCCAACCACGTCGTTGCAAATGGCAAGATCTCATTCCTTTTGATGGCTGCATAATATTCCATTGTGTATATATACCACATCTTCTTTATCCATTCATCTGTCGATGGGCATCTTGGCTCTTTCCACAGTTTGGCTATGGTGGACATTGCTGCTATAAACATTGGGGTACACGTACCCCTTCGGGTCCCTACATTTGTGTCTTTGTGGTAAATACCCAGTAGTGCAATTCAAGCATAAGACTTTAAGTAAATTATTTTTGCTGTCTGAGTTTATTGTCTTCTCTGTCAAATGGGGCCAATGGTCCTACATCAAGGGAGGGAGCTAATGCAAGGGTGAGTACTTGGAAGGGGTAGCCCAGGGATTCTTCTCGCCCTGAGCTGCACGGTGGAATCACCTGGGGAAGCTTGAAATGCCTGGGTCCCAGCCCCGGAAGTTCCGACAGCATGGGTCTGCAGCCCACACTTGCAAGGGACTATTTCTGTATACAGCTGAGGAAGCAACGTTCAGTTCTTGCTCTCTGCTCCAAGCTGTCAGGAAATGGCCCGCTAGGGTCCGGCTGGAATCAAACCTCTGTCTTCAACTCTAGAGTCAAGTCAGTCTGCTAAGTTAGTTTGGGAAGCCATCAATCACCTGCTGTTTTACCCTCCGGTGTGGGTCCCTGGGCGGTGGGGTGTTCGCATCAGCCGTGCTGGCAGGGCTGCTTTCTGGTGGAGGCTGCTGCTGCTGTTGCTGTTTTTCTAGAAGCCAACACAGATCCTCACATCAGAGCTTCCGCTCCCCGCTGCCTGTCAGTCACAGCTGCGAGACGACGGCTGGGGGGCCAGATGCCTGGGGGCCCACCACCGGAGCTGGGTAGCAGATTTGCTCAGGTATCTTTGGGGCCCACTCACCGTGAGGGCTGGAGATGAATTTTTTTCCGAGCCAAATGCAGCTCAAAATGAACACGATCAATCAGGGCAATGAAAGCCTTGGTCAAGTTGGCCCAGCGTGACAGAGAAGGCCAGTAGCAGCCCCTGTCTTTCTGCTGCACCTGATAAATCGTGAGACGTCTAGGTGTCTACCATTTCCTTGAGGTCAGACACTACCCAGTGATGTTGGGGGAAAAATGACGAGTGTGCAGAAGTTTCTGGAGGAAGACAAGGAAGAAAATGGAAAGCTCATATTTAACGTGGGTCAACTCTGCATGAGGCATTGTGTGGACACTAGATGCATAATCTCATTGAACTTGAGCCTTATGACAACCCCAGGAATGAGACCGTCTCTGTTTTAAAGGTGAGGCAATGGAGGCTTAGAGGAGAAGCACCATTGTGAGGTCCCACAACCAGCCAGGAAGAAGGCGAGAATTCACTTCTGGGCCTGTCAGTCTGCATAGCACTTGCTCTTTGTACACTGCTTCTCAACCTGAGGAAGGAAACTTGTGACCCAGGGAACTCGTACTTTTTATGTTTGTTTCTCATTAGGATTCTTGTCAGCAACGCCCATTCTTGACTCAGCTGTGAAACACTGAAGGTGGTTTTTGTCATGGTTCTGCTTCCCTGCCGAATTAATTTTGGTAATGTTAGCTGCTCTCACAGGTAAACCCCGGAACCTCGGGGGCTTAATACAACACACATTTACTTCTTGCCCACACGAAGTCAGGTTGACCGTGTGGGGCTGGGCTTTCCCGGATCCCTGCCCCCCTGCACCTCTGCTCTCCTCTAGGGCTTCAGTGTCGCCCACTCCATCCTCTGTCCCTGGAAGGCCGGGGTGGGAAGGGAGTGGGGGGTATCCTCTAGGAGGTTCTATGGCCCAAAGTGAGGACAGGTATACCACATTGCTGTCTGTGTTCTATTACCCAGAACTCAGTCACATGTCAATACCTAACACAAGGAAGGCTGAGAAATGTATCTAGCTGTGTGCCAGTGAAGACAGACAGTGGATTTTAGTGAATATACAGCAATCCTGGCCACAGCTAGAGATGCCCCCGAAGCCTCTTCATTCTGGAAGCCTCTCCCTCTAGACCCTACCCACGCCCTCTCCAGAACCTCATCTGGTCCTTTATGTCCACTGTCCTCTGAGTGACAAGTACCTTCCACCAAATTTCTGTCCAGACTACATAGACCAGGGCAGGAACACCAAGGGTGTATTTGGCCATGCCTTTGCTGAAGGTCTTCACAAGGCCACCTCACACCCAAGTGACATGTGTGCCACAAACTGGGGTCCTCTCAGAAACTGTCTGGCCCGCCTTCTGCCAGCCGTTCTGATGAGGGAGCTGGTAATGGAGAGGTTGCTGACCTTTGGTTTAACTCTTCATTTGGCTAATGATGATGAATGTCACTGTCTCTGAGTCTGAAGGCCCTGGCTGTTTTTTCTGCAGCGTCTCCTCCTCGATGTGTTTTCTTTTTCCTCGGCTCTGCTAGCTTCAGACCCCAGGGAGAAGATGAGTTTTATAGTGATGGACGGTAGGGATTTTTCACACCTGCCAATTCTGACATCCCGAGTCAGCAGGACCTGTGCTGCCAAGATACATGATTTAGAGGCATTACATTAAGCCTAAAAATGTTCCCTTGGTATTTTCATGATCTTCTGTGGTCAAGGACGCTTATAACAGAATTTCTGTCAGAACAAACTAGCAAGGAAAAGCTCAGTCGATGTTGAGTGAGAATTCTTTTGTTCTCTCCCCTGCCCAGGTGAAAGTGCGCCCACACCCTTCCCCCTATTGTAACCCCCTGGATGAGTGGTCAGGACTCAAACCTATGTGCCTTTTTCCATGACACTTGGCAGAAGCACTAGGGCCAACCAAGCAAAGTTTATATAGGAAGCTACTCTCAGTGGCTTGTAGGAGACCTCTTGGCATTTTAGCAGAGAAGGGCTTGGTCCAGAAGGTTTGGTGAGCTCACAATGCCTCCCCCAGATTGTGGAGAAACGGGGCAGGTGCTGAGGTGAAACAGGCCCCGTGACACTGTGGCTTGTAGCCTGGAGAAGGAGTTGGGGTGGCCCAGGTGCCCGTCACCAGGTGGTAAACAAAGGTCCTGAGGCTCACCCCCACCCTGCTCCTTACCTAAATCAAGCCAGTGGGGAGCACAGAACGCCCCCCCACCCCCGCCTCCAGTCCTGGGGCTGAGTTCCCTGGAAGCAAACTCTGGCCTGAGGCTTCTGGGGACGGCGCTGTATTAAAGACCAGGACGGGAGTGGGAAGTGGGCCGGGGAGGGAAGGAGGCAAAGCAGGGGTGAGGCAGACAGCAAAGCTCACAGAGATGCCTGACTCCACTTCGCAGGGGTGCTCTTTACCGGGCTCATTTACACCCGGTACCTACCGGTATGTCCCCGAGGCGCTGTCCCTGTGCAGCTCATTGTCCCCGCTCAACACCACAGCGGCCCCCCAGCAGCCTCGGGCAGCCCACCGACCAAGCTGCGGGTGCTGGCGGGTGGGCAGGAAAGCCCACTGGGCACCACATGCCACCATGGGGAATGGCTCTGACGGGGTCTGGGTGGATTATGGACGGCGCCGAGTTGGAGGCCTCTTTTCCCTTTTGGATCAGCCCTTAATATCAACTTCATCTCAAGAGCTTAAAGTGAGTTTGGCCCGGACCCCACAACTCCCAGGGATGGCCTGGGTAGGGGAGACACTGTGTTGTAGGTGTGGGGCTTCCAAGTCTCCTCTCTCGCTAGGCCAGTGGTCGCCATACATAAACTGAGTGCAGGGGAGAACGGTGCCTTGGCATGTGGAGCCAAGCCGTTAGAAGGAGTTTCAGAGGAAAGTTTAACTTAATGCCCATTCTTTTCACCGTGGGAAAAGGACTGGAATTTGAAATCTGACATGTCACAGTCTGTGTTAAGCTTAGCTGGCACTCTGGGGGTGGGAATCCGTGCGCGTGGGTGTCAGTCGTCCGCGGGGACAGTGTCTAGGCTGACACTCCTCTCCACGCAGCCCCATCTGCAGACCCATTGGCCTCTCGGCCCCAAGCCCCACAGTGCCTCTCCTCAGCACTCCTGTAATGCCTTGCGTGTGCTTCTCTTGTTGCCAGAGCCACATTATTTCACAGTGATTTGTTCCTGTGTCTGTCTTCATCAGTAGGCTGAGCTCCTTGAGGGCAGAGCCCATGTCTTACATTTGTCCGACCTCTAGGGTTCAGCTCAGTGTCGGGGCCTAGGGAGGGGTTAGTAAATATTTGCTGAATGAGTGAATCATGTGGGAGGACTGAAGTTACCAGAGGAACAAATCGAGGGCATGAAGCTAGAACCATGACTAAAAAGGAGACTAAAGGATTGCGGGAATGTTCAGCGTCTTCAGTGTGCCACGCCCTGGGGACATGGGGTTGAGACTGAGGCAGCACCTGAGTTTGGGAAGTTTAGTTGAATAGGTGAGGCACCAGCACTCCAAAGTTACCAGATTAATCCTGTATTGGCCGCAAGGACACGGTGTTGCCCGGCGGAAGGAGCATATATCTTCCTGGAGTCGTCAGGAATTTCTTCCTTGAGGAGGTTCCATTGGAGTGGGGCTTGGGGGAGCATCCATGCCCATGAAGAAAAGCAGCTGAGGTGAAAGCAAAAGCAAATGAAGCCACAGTCGTGCGGAAAGAGCTAGCATGTTCTGAGAATGTTGACTTCAGTGTTGCTTCAGGTGGGCCAGTACAACTCACCAGGCATCTCCACACCTCATGGTGACCTAGCAGAACTCTTTCCCTTCTCTCCACCAAGCCTTTCCTGAGCACTGCCAGAAGAGGCCAGCCTCCTCTCCCATGCCTTCTCTCTGGTGAAAGAGGCACTAATGAGCCCCTGAAAAGTCCCCTGATGAGGTGGGTGGGGGTAGAGGAGCAGGAAGAGCTAGAGGACCTAGGCACGAGGGTGCAGCTTGGAGGAGGGCCTTTAGCTCGGCGCACCAAGTCAGTCCCACAAGCTGGGGCAGGGACCGGGCCCGAGGGCTGTTTTACCTGGGAGCTGCCTCCCTATTGTGGAGAAGCAGGGCAGTCGTCTTCTCCTCCGGGACTGTCTCAGATTGTTCTAAGCTCTGGTGGCTTCCTCCTGCATCAGGTCCAAAATCACAACATTCTAAAGTTAGAAAGCACACAGAAGGTCATTTGGCTAAGCCCCTTCATTGTACACATGGCTGAATTAAACTCGCCAGCACATGGGTGGGCCAACAAAATTATTTTATTTGATCTTTAATGAGCCTACTGAGGCCCCACCTGCTTGTTGGTGGGATGAAAATAAATGAAATGTCCAATCTGGTTTCAGCGTAGTCAGCTGTGATAATACAAATGGGCCTATCAGGAGATGTTCAGACACTCATTTGGTGAGAGAGCACATTCCCTACTCCATCAGGAAAGGAACTTAGGCAGGTTCCTTAGCCTCTTCTGGACGCTAGGCTGATGTCTTTTTTTTGCCGGTGCAACTTGGGATCTGACCATTCTCTTGGTGTGGCCAAGGCCTATGGCCTCCCAGGATGACCAGGCCTCCCCTCGGCTCCTGCTGACTTGCAGACCCCTGGGTACCTGTTGAGGCCTCTGTGCAGCCCACTGCAGTGTGACGTTGTTTTGCCAAAGTGGCCTTGTGGTGGGACCTCTGGCTCTTAACCTAGGTATTATACCCTATAGGGCCCAAAGGCAGTTGGGCACATCAGGGACTCCTGTACTTGGTCCCACTGTGCCATGCAGTTGACTCTAAGGTAACTGTTTCAGATTTATCTGAGACCCTCTAGTCTCCCAGTGTGGCTACTGCACATTCCAGAAAGGGGAGCTCAGGACCCAACCCTGTGACTGCTTCCTCACCTTACGCTCTCCTACTTCTCACAAGTTCTTAGGCCAGAAAAGCGGTGGGCTTCTTTTATTCCCCTTTGTCATATTTCCTTTTTCCCAACTCCAGCTATGCCTTCATGGTAGACAGAGGTCTCTCCTTTTTCACTACAGTTAAAACCTAGGAGTGGAGTCTTCCATTTGCTGATTGGCTACAGGAAGAGACCAAGGATTCTGGAAAATCCTTCCTGAAGACAATCTCTTGGCTGCAAGCCCCTTGCCTGCTGCATATTTCAGTTGTGAATATCAAAAGCAAAATATTACTGGGGCACCTGGGTGGCTCAGTCGTTAAACGTCTGCCTTCGGCTCAGGTCATGATCCCGGAGTCCTGGGATCGGGCCCCACATTGGGCTCCCTGCTCTGCGGGAAGCCTGCTTCTCCCTCTCCCCCTGCTTGTGTTCCCTCTCTCGCTGTATCTCTCTCTGTCAAATAAATAAATAAAATCTTTCACTCATATGTGGAATTTAAGAAACAAAACAAGTAAAGGAAGAGAGAGAGAGAGGCAAACGAAGAAATAAACTTTCAACTAAGGGAACTAACTGATGGTTATCAGAGGGGAAGTTGGTGGGGGATGGGTAAAATAGGTGATGGGGATTAAAGAGTACACTTATTATGATAAAAAAAAAACCAGCAGCAATAGCAATTATTTAGAATCTAGACTAACAAAAACATTTTTCAAGGACATTGTTGGGAATTGCATGTGCATGATGTTAAAAAAAAAAAAAGCCAAATATTACTTTGGTCTTTCTGTCTTCACTCCCTCTGCAGCAAAATCTCAATCTCCTCCTCCACTGCCCCCTGAGCCTCACACCACCTCTCTTCAGCCTTGGGCTGACCATGGCAAAGTCAGGTCCTTGAGAAGGACAGGGGACATGTACTCTAAAACTGCGAACAAATACTGTCCTTGTGGAATGTGCATGAGGCTGCTGAAGGCCATAAGGTTAGATTTAGATGGCTCTGCCCTAGGTTATCTGTAGGATCCCCATTTCCCAGCTACTGTGAGTGCTGGCTGACAACTCAGCTGTTCTTGTCCCTGCAAACTGTGCTCCTCCCTTACTCACTTACACCTCCGTCTAACCCCCATAGTCCTTGCTCAGTCACAGACTCACATGAGGATATAAAAGCCTTGCAAACATTTGATGAATGTTGTGGGGCTGTTTATGCTTCAGAGCCTCCCATGGGATCGAGTGGAAGCTAGTTTCCAGTAAAGACCACATCCTTGCTTGGCTTTTTCCCCCTACCCTACCCCGCTTCCCCCAAGAAATCACTTGCACAAAATTCCTGTCTCAGGGTCTGCTTCTAGGGAACATGACCTAAGATCTGCTTAGGCCTAATCTCTTCTGTATTCATTTTCTATCACTGCTTGAAAAATTACCACAAACTTGGTGGCTTAAACAGTACAATTTTAGTATCTTATAGTTTTGTAGGCCAGAAGTCTGATATGGGTCTCCCTAGGCTAAAATCAAGGTGTTGGCAGGGCTATATTCTTTTCTGAAACCTCTAGAAAAGAATCCATTTCCTTGCCCTTTTCAGCTTTTAGAGGCCACCACATTCCTTGGCTTGTAGCCCCTTAACACCATCCCTGGTGTTGCCTCTCTCTGTCCACTCTTTCATCCTCACATATGCCTCTCTTTATGGTGGGAGAAGCTTTTCCACTTTTAAGGACTTGTGATTATGTTGGGCTCACTGGGATAATCCAAGATAATCTCTCCATCTCAAAGTCCTTTGAGTAACCTTAATCACATCTGCAAAGTCCCTTTTGCCATGTAAGGTAAGATATTCACAGGTTCCAGGGATGAGTGTGTAGATATCTGTTATGGGTTGAATTGTGTCTCCCCAAAGGGTTTTGAAGTCTTAACCTCCAGTGCCTGGGAATTTGACCTGGTTTGGAAATAGGGTCTCCACAGATGATCAAATTAAGATGAGGTCATTAGGGTGGGCACTGATCTGATAAGACTGTGTCCTTGCAAAAACGGGACGTTGGGGCACAGAGACGTGCACACACACACACAGTCCAATGCAAGCACAAAGGCAGAGATCAGGGTGATGCATCTACAAGCCAAGGAACACCAAAGATTGCTGGCAAACCACAGGAAGCTAGGAGAAGAGGCCCGGAACAGATTCTTCTTCATAGCCCTAGCAAAGTAATACAACATCTTTGGCAGGGGGGCATTATTCCTGTGCTACCAGGCCTATGAATTTAAGAAACAAGTAGAGAGCATCCTGGAATCGAGTAGTGTCCCACCTATAGCTCACAGGACTCTAAAAGGATATCAGGAATGGGCTGAAATTGCCCGAGAGCTTGGTCGTGAATATGTCTGTTATCAGGGTCTGGTCTTGGTTGTACAGGCCTGGTCCTCCTGAATGAAGGAGGAGCAGACATTTTGGAACTCCCTCAAGCGGTTAACTGCCAAGCTGTGGGGGTATGATGGGGGTAGGGTAGGAGGATGGAAGGTAGGGATGGGGAATGTTCTTTGGAGACAAATTATTTATGGCTTAGTTAAATACTAACCACCCCCACCAAATAGTTGTGGCCATAGAGGAAGGCCATAGTTTATGTTCTGGGTAAGTAAGTGAGGCATCTAAGTGGAAGAAATAAAGAAGGCCAAAGGCCCAAGGACAATTAAAAAAAATAATTTAATATTCTAAAATGCACTTATGGCCTCACTTGACACAAAAACACACTTACTGGGGCGCCTGGGTGGCTCAGTAGTTAAGCGTCTGCCTTTGGCTCAGGTCATGGTCCCAGGGTCCTGGGATCGAGCCCCGCATCGGGCTCCCTGCTCCGCGGGAAGCCTGCTTCTCCCTCTCCCACTCCCCGGGCTTGTGTTCCCTCTCTCGCTGTGTCTCTCTCTGTCAAATAAATAAATAAAATCTTAAAACAAAACAACAACAACAACAACAACAAACCACACTTACCTTGGGGGCTTTGTCTGACCATGTAACCTTGTCCATTTATGAGGTAGGTAGCTTTCCTGCCCCAGCTGACCTTTTGTTCTTCCAATCCTCTGCTCTAGTCTATCAAAACAAAAATGTGAAAAGAAGAAAAACATAGAACAAAAAGCAGAACTGAGTTGCTTTTTACTTTTTTTTGCTGACGATAATATGAATGTATTGGGGTTGAATGATAGCTCCCTTCAGGGATAGGTGGGCCATGATAAATGGGAGCAGCAGTGCTAGACTGACGTCTTCTGGAAGGGGCTTTCCCCTCCCTCTTCTCCCATTCGATTCTTCCTTGTCTCCAAGTATGCTGCCTTCATTCCAGCCTGGATGTGGTCCCTGCTCACGGACCACATGGGGCTGCTCTCGTGTGACTAGAAGTCCTGGAGACTCTTTGCTCTTGGTCCTCCCTTGCTCTCCTAGGGGGAAGGAGTCTCTAGTAGGCTTCTTCTGTCACTATCACTCTTTTCTATGAGAAACTGTTATGGAGAAGTTGGTGAACAAAATTTTACATCTCATGCTGTGGTAATTTGCAAAGATGGCCACACGTGTTTCCCTTCCCTATGTCTACACTCTTGTAGTGTTTGTGGGTCTTGGCTGGCATGTGACTTGATTCGGTCCATGGGACAGTATGACATAGAAGAGACTTTAAAAGTGCCTGTGTAATGGGGCTTGCTGCTCTAAGACCTTTCCACTGTATGAACAAGCCTGGTCTAGCCTGCTGGAGGGTGAGGGACCATGTTGGGAAGAACCAAGGTGCCTCAGCTAACCTGGCAGCTGGCTGATGATGCACGAGCAAGCCCAGCAATCAGCTGAGGCTGGCCCAGAGCAAAACAAAACAAAACAAAACAAAACAAAACAAAACACCTGGCTAGCTGAATGCAGTTCAAATTGCCATCCCGCAGAATCATGAGCTGAATGGTTGTTGATTGACAGTTGGCAATGTGTGAAACATTCAGGGTATAATTGGCGCTCAATAAACATGAGGTTCCTTCTTCCCCTTCCTCCTATCCCTATAATTGCTCTCTCTCTTAACCTGATACAGGTAGGGCCATTCAGGTAAAGCTACAAATTTAGCCAGCTCAAGTGGGGCTATGGCTTTTGGTTCCTTATGGACACCATCTCCTTGGCCAGCTTTGACTGATGCTTTTTCCATCTGTGGCAGAGCATATTTCCAAAAATGGCCATAATATTTCCAGTCACGCAGGCTCTTCCGGAGCCTTGCCACCCTTCCCCCACCCCTCATCAAGAGATGGAGTCTATTTTGCTTCCCCTTTGAACATCAGGTGGGCTTTTTTGACAGCCTCAACTAACAGACTACAATGTTAGTTGTGACTAATATGTGACTTCCAAGGCTAGGTCATAAGAGGCAACATAGCTTCTGCCTGGCTCTTGCTTGCTCTCTCTCTCTCTCTTCCTCTCTCCTCCCCTCATAGGCACTGTTGGAATCCTGAGCCACCATATAAGAAGACTGGCTACCTGGTGGCTGCCATGTTGGAGAAGCCACAGGGAGAGACCACACAGAGACAGAGATGCCCAAGGAGCCCCAGCTGTTCAACCCCCAGCCATTTGAGCCTTCCCAGACCAGGCACTAGGCATTTGACTGAATTAGCTTGTAAGATGACCTCGGCTCCCACCCTCCTCTAACTGCAAACTCAGGAATAACTCGACTGTCACCTCTTTTCGAGCAGCAGGCAAATTTTCCACAACAGTGTCTGGCATAGTCACCATGTAGTATGCTGTTGACAAATTTTTTCTTTCATATGCAATCCACAGTTGATAACTCAGGGCTGGCACTGGCCAAGGGCACAGCGAGCATGAGGACCAGTCATTAGAGGACAACATACAGTCAGAACTGACAGAGATAGAAAATTCGGAGGGGAATGCTAGGTTAGTGAAAATCTGGAAGATTTTGTTGTTGTTTGTCTGCACCTTTCAAATAGTCACACTAACAAAGATGTGTAGTCCTGTGACTGAGATCCCAAAGACATCATATGTTAAATATTAATATCTAACACTGAGCACCTACTATGTATGAGGGGCTGTTCTAAGTGCTTTCCATGTATTAAATAATTTAATCACCACGACAGTACCATATGGGAAGTACTATTATCACCTCATTTTTAAAAAAACTTGCCAAAGATCACACAAGTAATAAATGGCAGAGTTGGAATTTGAACCTGGCAGACTGGCTCCAGAGTCCATGATTTTAATCACCAAACTGTACTGTTTCTCAATAATTGTTAACAAACAAATGCTTCCAAATTAATGTCTAGGAAAAATATTCTAAGAAAAACACTTTCAGTAAATGGTTTATAAGCTAACGTTGACATCTTGGGAAACTAGAAGGGAGATTCTGATTACAAATGTTCAGGAAAATTTCTGAATAGAAAAATTTTAATCCTATTCACAAAATTGGGAGTATTCAAATTATGAAACAAATATTCCATTCTGTGAACAACCAGATGTTGGATTTATGTTTTATCCACTTTTTTTAAGTATGAGGAAAACCTTATGCACTTATTAATAATTGACAATAAAAACTGGTATAAAATATGAGTAAATTATACACTTAAAAACTAAAAAACTCCTCAAAAATTTTGGAATAAGCATATGAAAAGTAAAGCAATACCTATGACTTAAGCTTTATTAGACATATGTATCAAATAACAAACTTTGGTTTTAAGTCAGCTTATGTGCTGTGAGGAAGCTTTCTCTCCCAAACAGTTCCAGAATCTGACCCCTTGTCATGACCATTACTGATACCTCCTTAGTTTAAGCCAGCGTCTTCTCTTGCCTGGATTTTGTAAGAGCCTCCTGACCAGGCTTCCTGCTCCCAGTCTTGGCACCCTACAATCCGTCCTTCACGCTGCAGCCAGAGTGACCTTTAAAAGATGGAAATCAGATGCTGTCACTCTTCTTTTTTAAAACCCTCCAGTGGTTTTTCTTGAGACACCTTGCCCACCTCTCTGACTACCTCTGGCCACATTCTCCCTCTCTCATCAGACTCCAGCCATGCTGGTCTTTGTTCTATTCCTTGAAAACACACCTTGGAGGCTTTGAATTGCAATTTCTTCTGCCCTCAGGTCTTCACCTAGCTGGTTCCTTCCCCTCATTTGGGTCTCAGCAAAAAGGTCACCTCTTGAGAGAGGTCTTCCCTTGACTATCTTTCCCAAATTTGTCACCCGAAGTCCTCCATCACCTCACCCTGTTTGTTTCCTTTATTATACATGTCGCCTTTGTATTATCTTGGTCTTTTGTTTTCTTCTTTACTTTCTATCTCCCCCTGTAATGGTTTCCCCCTTTATCTATTTTATTATAGAACAGACTGCCCTAAAGCTCAGTGATACCAATCATCCCTTATTTAATTACTCTTGATTTTGTAGAATACCAATATGGTCTAAGCTCCACTGGGCCCTTCTTCTCCTTGGGCCAGGCTTGGCTGATTTTGGCTGGGTCTGCTCACACATCTGCTGCCAACTGATGGGTCAGCGGGACTGGCTGGTTTATTATGGCTTTTCTTGGGAAGGCTGGGGCATTGGGGCCTCTCTCCTTGTGTTCTCTTCTCCCTCATCCTCTAGCAGCTCAGCCCAGGCTTGTTCACATGGCAGCTTGAGAGCAGAAGTTTCAAGGCTCCTTGCACTCTAAGGTAGGAATCGACACATTGTCACTTCTGTTGCATTCCATTGGCCAAACAAGGAAGTCACAAGGCCGGCCCAGATCCAAGGGGTGTGAAAATAGACTCCACCTCTTGATGAGAGTTGCTGCAAAGTATAGTGGCCTTTACTGCATTTCAACACACGCCCATTGGATTGTAGCTCTGTGGGAGTGGGACCTTGGCCCGGCTCCATGGACTGGTGCTTGGAAACTACTGCTCAAAAGCCCAGGACTTGCTACATTCTGGTTAATCCCATATTCATTCGTCACTTTGGTTTAAGTTATTCAAGATGTGGCAATTCTGCCTTTCATATTAACCCACTCTGGAATGTAACCACCAACTGAGAAACTGTCGCTTTAGAGAAAAATTACCCAAGCTGGAATGACGGGAGTGGAGGGGGTAATATGAGAAACTTCAAATTAAAGAGTGAGGCTGAAAATCTGTCAAGTTCTGTAAGATAAAAATCTTCTGGAAAGGGCACATCTGCCAAAACTGCGTTCTCACAGGCAGTGCTGACTGGAAACGAGTGGAGGGGTTTTGACAAGAACTAAATTGGATCCCCAAAGCCGGGCCCCATATCCTATCTTACAGAGAAAGAACTCTCAGACGTTGGTGAGGGATGCCGGCAAGGGCAACTTCATCTTTGCTGTGGACTCTGGAATTAGGCTAGGTGGACTTTCCCCGGGCTCACCTGAGACACTTCAAAGTGGACTCCATCAAAATAGTCTGTGTTTCTGAAGGACGTCATGAAATTAGTCAGCCCGTCAATAAGTATTTGGAGCTGACCTACCATAATTGCAGTGACTATCCTGGGGACATCAAAGAAGCGGGGGTCCTGCCTTCAGAGAACTTACTAGGGACACACAGGCCCTGAGGCTGCTGACAGTGGGCCTGTCAGCTGGTGGCACTCCCCACAGCTGGGGCTGCGAGGCTTTCCTCAAGGGAGGATTGGCGGGGCGCACCTCCATGTCTATCCCGACTATAATTTATTGAACAGTTCAGATGTGCGGGTATTCTGCTACGTGCTTTATGCTAACATGCAACTGAATCTTTACGATAACCCTCTCTGGAGGTGAGTACTACTGGTAGCACTATCTTATCAATGAAAACTGAAGCCCAAAGTTATAAGACTAATTAGAGGCCAAGCCAGGATTTCAATGTATGTTTGTCTCATTCCAAGCTAGAACACCATCCTGGCTGCCCAGTGTAAGAGTATCAATAATAAACATGAACGGTAACATTTATTCTTACCACATGCTGGGATTTTCATGTATTTTTTTATTTAATCCCCACCCTGACCTTAGGAGATAGTTACAGTTATTATGTCCATTTCGTAGATAGGGAAACTGAGGCTTGGGGAGATTTAAGTTCTTGCCCAAGGTCACAAAGCAGGTCAGGGTGGCCCTGGGTTTCCTCATAATTTCATGAGCTGATGGTGACCCTCCTGTACTTTCTCATTCTGGGTGCTGATCTGGTTCCGTGGGAGGAGAACTGCCACCCACCCACAAGTACCTTCGAGACACATTCGGTGGGAATCCTGGCTCTTTCCAATAAACCCTTCGCACTCACGCTGATGTTGTTCAGGTCGGACCCATCATGAATTCCATTCCTCTAGCTGCCCTAGC
The DNA here is from genome assembly GCF_009762305.2 of Zalophus californianus. Lineage (NCBI taxonomy): Eukaryota > Metazoa > Chordata > Mammalia > Carnivora > Otariidae > Zalophus > Zalophus californianus. Next base: position 115,831,131 of record NC_045612.1, on the reverse strand, counting down.
TCCCCACCCTGCTGGAGTCCTTACGAGCCTTCCCCTTCGCTCCTTCACTGTTGGAGGATGGCTCTGTGGAAACCGCCTCCTTCCTGCTTTGTCCATCATGGTTTCTCCTCCTAAGCAGGCTGCGGGGGCCCAGGGCTCACGGCCAGGGAGATTCCAGGCTGCTGAAGGGGCCTTCCTTAGAAGCTCCTGAGAAAAGATCGCGAGCAGCTGACACAGAGGAATGTGCTCGGAATCCTGCAGCCACCAGTCAGCTTTCTTTCAGGCAAATGAAAGCTGACTGCAGAAGAAGGGGGCCAAGGAAACTCAGCCCTACACACATCGTGGACATAGCACCAGCTTCTGTCTTAGAAGACGGCAGCTAGAGAGGCTCCAGGAATGACTGCGACTAACCCTCTCATCCTGCTTAGGATAGGACTGAAGCTCAGGGAGGTCGTGGCTAGTACAAGGTCACATAGCCCTTTAGTGACAGAGCCTGGTCAAGAGCCCCCATGCCCAAGGCACTGTTCTTACAGCAGGGGTTCCAGCCTTCCGCCCTTTGCAGACCATCTTCACAATTTTTGCCATATCCACATGCACGCCATCTGTGGTGTGCATTACTTAAGATTTTCTTTAAATGGACTAATGTTTTAAGCAAATAAAATTCATTGAAAAGGGAAGCTTCAAATTACTAGTTTGTTCTGGTGTTACATTTTGCTAATAAATATAGCACATGTAAAATTAAATCGTTTGTATGGTAGTATGCCTCCCACCTTTTTGTAAACAGGGACTTAGAGGTAACCGTGAGAAGTAGCTCTGAGTTCAAGTTCCTTCTCTGTTACTTATCAGCTGCAATGTCACTGGCAAGTCACTTCACCTTTCTGAGTGTCAATTTTCTCATCTGTGGAGTGAGAGTGAGTACCAAGCACCCACTGTGCACTCCCTATAGAGTTGTTGTGAGACCCAAACATGGCAATATAACCGAAAGAGCTTTACTCATTCAAATAAGCTAAACCAATAGAAGTTTTCATTCTTACTCTACTTATGAGATTTATTATTTTCCCATGTATAGTAGAAATAATTCTTTATTTGCTCATCTTCGAAGAGGTGTGGAGGTCTCTTGAGTGCTGGTTCTATCCTTTTCCTGGAAAAGTGTCTCTGAGCAAATCCCCTTTTGTGGCATGCCCATCTCTCCTGTGGTATGCCTGTCATCAGGCAGGTGATGAGTGGAGGTTTATTTTCACATAGCTTGGTGAAAAGACTTTCTTAAACAGAGTTTAAGTCTCCAAAGGTAGAGAGGAAAATCTCCTAGGAAAGGCTCAGCTGGTATAGCTTTGGATAGGGAAGGGGAGATGTTGACCTATAGCTAAGAAATCTGATCTGAGTTTCTGGTTGTGAAGTGAAAGGAGGAGTCTTGCTCAGTGCTTCAGAGTCACAGAGACAGTGAGTGGATGGCTTTGTCAGTCTGTGGCCCTTGCTCGCTAGAATCAGGGTAAATTTCACCAGAAATAACTACTTTTCCAATTTCTTTTCTTAGCTAGTCTCTGCATTTAGAAATCTCAAGGATTTCAAATTGGTTGAAGACAGGGATATTTGGTGGCAGGGGGTGGTGCGCATACACTTACCATTTATACCACTTATGTGCCAGGCATTATTCTAGAGTTTCACAAATATTAACTCATTTAACCCTCTCAACAACCTATGAAGCAGGTACTGTCAGTAGCCTCACTCTATAGATGAGGAAACTTAGGCACAGAGAAGTTAAGTGCCTTGCCCAAGGTCACACAGCTAGTATGGGCAGATCTGACTTGAACCCGGGCAGATCTGACTTGAACCCAGACAGTCTGGCTCCCGAACCCCTGCTCTTAACTACAACATTATGTTGTGAAATATAAACGTATTAAACTTCCAGTTTCTAATATCTTTTAAGGCCAGTTTCAAAGGTTATTGTTGCCAGGAGCCTCCCCTGAGCTCATAGAAGAGAAACCTTCTGTTAACTCCAAATGCACTTTCTCTATACCTCTCTAAAGGCATGTACTGTTTCTAGCTTTCATCTGAACGATTTTTATGTCTTATATTCCTGTGTGTGTGTGTGTGTGTGTGTATGTGTGCATGCCTTGACAGTCATCAGTGCTCTTCACCAAATATTTCTGGCTCTCCACTTCTAGGCATATGGTAGAATTGCATTTCCTAGCCCTCTTCTGGTAGAGCGGTGTCATGTGACTTGTTCTGGTCAATGATTGTGAGCAGAATGTATGTGAGTCACTGCTGGGCCAACCAATGAATCTTCTGTGAAAAATTCTCTGGAATTCTCCTTTGCTCTGGCACACTCACAGGCAGCATTTAAGACCGTGCCTGGTCTATCTGCCTGGGTTTCTGGGAGGCCACAAAGGGCAGAGTCCTTCTGTCAACCAATAATAGGCATATACTATGAGCAAGATTTTGTAACTTTGTTGGAAGAGATATTTGACCAGGGATGGGACTGACCTTAAAATGCATAGGTAAAAGGCTTCCAGATTGGAAAGGAAGAAATAAACTTGTTTCTGTTTACAGAAGACATCATTGTCTATATAGAAAATCACGAAGAATCTACAAAAAAGTTTCTAGAACTAATAAGAGAGTTTAGCAAGGTCACAGGATACCAGGCAAATATGCAGTAATTCATTGTATTTCTACATATTAATAATGAACAATTGGAATTCAAAATTTGAAAACAGTATTATTTACATCAGCACCCAAAAAAAGAGAAACATTAAAGTGTAAGCCTAACAAAGTAGGTGCAGGATCTGTATGCTGAAAACTACAACACACTGAAAAAATAAAGAAGATCTAAATAAATGGGAAAGTGTATCATGTTCATGGATTGGAAAACTCAACATTGTTTAATGCCACTTCTCAAAAAATTGATCTGTAGATTCAGTGCAATCCTAATAAAAATCCCAGCATGATTTTGAGGGGTAGATATTGGCAAGCTGATTCTAAAATTTACATGGAAAAGCAAATAGACGAAATAGCCAAAATAATTAAAAAAAATACAGTGGACTCACACTGTGATTTCAAGATTTACTCTAAAGATACATTAATCAAGACAGTGTGGTTTTGGTGAAAGGACAGAAACATAGACGAATGAAACAAAATAGAGTCCAGAAATTAATCCACTCAAATACTGATTTTCATCAAAGCTGCAAAGGCAATTCGATGGAGAAAGGATAGTCTTTTCAATAAATGGTACTGGAACAATTAGACATCCATTTGCAAAAAGATGAACCTCCACTCAACTTTACAACTTATACAAAAATTAACTCAAAATGGATCATATATATACATATAAAACATAAAAATAAAGCTATAAAGCTTCTAGGAAAACATAGGAGGAAATCTTTGTGACCCAAAGAGTTCTTAGGTATGACATGAAAGTATGATCTGTAAGAGAAAGAAATCAATAAATTAGACTTTATCACAATGGAAAACATCTGTTCCTTGAAAGATGCTCTTAAGAGAATGAAAAGGAAAGCCAGAGACTGAGAGAAAATATTTGCACACTTCTGACAAAGTACTGGTATCCAGAATATATAAAGAACTCTCTAAATTCAGCAATGAGAAAACAAATATCTCATTTTAAAAATGGGCAAAAAACTTGAACAGACACATCACCAAAGAAGATATGTGGATGGCTAATAAGCACACACAAAAAAGTTCACCTTTATTAGTTAGTAAGGAAATGCAAGTTAAAACTAGGTGATACTATTTCACATTTTTTACAAGAGCTAGAACTTTTTAAAAAGTGAAAATACCAAATTTTGGCAAGGATATGGAACAGTTTTGGACTCTTATACATTGCTAGTGGCCAAGCAAAATCATACAAGCACTTTGGAAAACAATTTGTTGGTGTCTTATAAAGTTAACCCTACAATTAACAGCAACTCCACTTACAGGTATTTGCCTGAGAAATGAACACATATGTTCACACAGAAACCTGTACATGAATGTTTGTATCAGCTTTATTCATAATAGCCAGAAACTAGGAATAACCCAAATTCCCCTCAACTGGTGAATGGTTTAAACAAGCTGTGCTGTATCTATCCTGTGGAATTCTACTCAGCAGGAAAATGGAATGAACTATTGATACATGCAACAAGGATGATTCTTAAAGACCTTCTGTTCAGTGAAAGAAGTTAAACCCAAAGGGCTACATATTGCGTGATTCCATTTATGTGACATTGTGGGAAGGGTAAAACTACAGGGATGTAGAACAGATTTAGTTACCAGATTGGGTGGGACAAGGGGGGTGGATTACAAAGGAGCACCTTAAAGGAAAGTTTTAGTGTGCTAGAACTGTTCTGTGTCTTAATAGTAGTGGTGGTTACACAACCATATGCATTTGTTTAAAGTTATACAACTGTATACCACAAAGACTGAATTTTACTGTGTACAAATTAGAAATAGAGTTTGGCACACCCTGCTAATTCTTCTTAAATCTCTCTCATTTTGAGTATTTAAATACCTCTGGAATCAGTGCCTGTCGGAAATAGGTGTGTGTGTGTGTGTGTGTGTGTGTGTGTGTGTGTGTGTGTGTGTGTGTTTCTGTCTCCTGAACTCAAGTTTCCACGGGAGCGGAAATTATCTGTGCTCATATAATTCCTCCATCTCCGCCTCAGCATGAGTCACCCTTTTGTTAACAGGAGACAGGAAAAGTCTCTGGAGGCATTTTAGCATGAAGTGCTTATCCTGCCTCAGACTGCAGTGCCAATGTCTCATCTGGTTTCCCACTAATTATGCCTACTATTGTATCAGCTTGGCTCCCCCAAATAATCCATTGGGGTGGAGTAGCCAATAGGCTCTGTCATATGTCCTGGTGTCCACAGATCCATAAGTGAGGGGGAGGAGGACAGGAAAGAAGAGTGGCCTGGTCCAGTGTTCCCTGAGGTCAATGGGGGAGCAACTCTCGCTTGTTATTTGTTTTTAACTTTTAAAATTTTAGTATGACATTTATATAGTAAAGGGTATAAAGCGTACAGATCCTCAAGTGTTTGGCTGATGAATGTTTACCTATGTATATACTCAAGTCACCACGAGCCAGATCAAGATATAGAACCATTTCCAGCACCCTGGATGGCTCCTCATGTCCCTTTTCAGTCGGTAACCATCTCCCACTCACTCGCTCCAGGGGTAACTATTCTGACTGCTATCATCATACCTTAATTTTGCCAATTCTTGAACTTGATGTAAATAGTACCACTCAGTCTGTACTCTCGAGTTCAGCTTCTGTAAGCTTCATTCATGCTTATATGTCAGTAATTTTTTTGCTGGTTAGTATTCTGTTGCATGCGTATTTAATAATTATCCATGGTCCCATTGATGAACATTGGGTTTTTACAGGTTGGGGCTATTCTGAATAAATCTGCTATGAACACTTTTGTACATGTCTTTTGGTGGACATACTCATTCATTTTCTTGAGTCTCTGCCTAGGAGTAGATAGCTGGGTGACAGGGGCTGCACGTGTTTGGTTTTAGTAGACATTGCCAAGCAGTTTTCCAAAGCAGTTATACCATTTTGTGTTCCTCTCAGCAACGTCTGAGAGCCCCTGTTGCCTGGCACCTCATCAGCACTTGGTCTTGTCAATGTTCTTAGTGTTAGCCATTGTGGTGGGTGTGTGGTGGAGTCTCGCTGTGCTTTTCATTTCCCCTTTGAAATGTACATGTGCTCCCTTACTGTTGCCATAATTTCTGACTGAAACTGTTGTTGCCACAGTTTCCAAATTTTTTATTGGTTCAGGGGTGTGGAGAGAGAGTGGCACTTCTAGGTGATGGGCTGGTAGGAGAAGCACTTCCATTAGGAGAGGGGGCTTAGGAATTGTCCTAGCATTGAAGCCCAAAAGGGGATAGCATCTATGTGTCTATTTTCCTGAAGGCTGTCTCCTCGGAGAGCTGGCTCATTATTGACAGGCATACTCATTCCTCTACAAGATTGTGCTTGAGTTATGACAGGCAGGATGTGTCCCTCCCCTGGGCAGATGGGCTGCTCTGAACCTTTTTCTGGAACTATAGGAGTTGGCATGGCATTTCCAGTCATTTGTTTTCGGAATGACAGTGTGTCAGTTTAAGTACCACTCCCTTGATACGTTTGTCAAATGGAGGGGAAAGTAGGAAAAGAACCCAAGAAACTAATGAATGTTTATCAAGATGTGGGAAACCAAATCTCACCTTCACCTCCTCATCTGGTTTATTGATGACCCTCTCTAAGCACAGGCACCTCTAAAAGAGAAATCTATCAAGCAGGTGAGCTACCAGGCATCTTACTGCCCAGTTCCTCGAACCAGTCCTGGTTTATGGTGGGAAAATAATGGAGAAACCCGGGGATGTCTGAGCAGCCCAAAGTACTCTCTGGGCTCATTTTTGCCAGCCTGGCCCCCATACCTGTGCTAGCCCAAGGGGAAACCCGTCAAATTAGCTAGCAAATGGCACTCACGGGCTTGGGAATTGAGGATCTGGGCATGAATGCAGACTGTGCCACTTACCAACTGTGTGACTTCGGCATGTTAATTGGCATCACGGAACCTCAAAGCACAATATTGATCTCACAGGGCTTTTTGGGTAAAGATTAGTTGGGACAATAGATTAAAAATTAATATATACAGTAGGTGGGCAATAAATATTATTGATCTAATAGCCAAAAACTGGAAACAGTTCACATGTCCTTGAACAGGTAAATGGTAAAACAAACCATGGTGCATACAGCCTATGGACAACCAGTTGGCAGCGGAAGGGAAGGAACTACTGTTACACATAGATGAAGCTGCGGAGTACTATGCCGAGAGACAAAATATTCAAAAAGATTAGGGTTTGCCATTACATCATGTATGATTCCATTTATATAACAGTTTTGAAGTGACAAAATTTTAGAAATGGAGAACGGCTCAGTGGTTGCCAGGGTTAGGGATGGTATGGAGGGGTGAGAGAGGTGTGTGTGGTCATGAAGGGGCACCATAGGGGCACTTGGGTGGCTCAGACAGGTAAGTGTCTGGCTCTTGATTTCATTTCAGGGCTCGATCTCAGGGTTGTGGGTTTGAGCCCCACATTGGGCTCCAAGGTAGGTGTGGAGCATACTTAAAAAAAATTAAAAGGGCACTCTGAAAGAATTTTGTGGTAATGAAACTGTTCAGTATCTTGACTGTGTTTGTGGATACACAAACCTACACATGCGATAACGTTGCTTAGAACTACACACACATGTGCGCGTGCACGTGCGTACTAGTAAAACTGGAGAAATCCCATTAAGATCTGTGGATTGTATCAATATTAATGTCCTGGTTGTGATATAGTATTTTAGTTTTGTAAAACATTACCATTGGGGGAACCTGGATTAGGAGTTGACAGGGTATCTCTATTATATCTTACAACATCATGTAAATCTACAATGATCTCAATAAAAATTTCAACTAAAAATACTACCAATCTGTAAGCATTACATTGGATTTCAAGAAGCAGTGTTTAATAATAAGCTCAATTTAATAACTTAGGGAAAAAGAAGAAATACACTGCCTCATTAAATCTATTTATAGATTGCAGATAAATCCTGACTTGAGAAGTACTCCAGTGTGTGTGTGTGTGTGTGTGTGTGTGTGTGTGTGTGTAGGGGGAGAAATTATGACTGAAATCAAAGAAATATGATAGTTTCTAGCAGCTTCTCTATGCTCCCTCCAACTTCCACCTTCTATTTCTCTTCTTCCTGCTCTCTCTTCAGATACCCAAGGCTCTCATTGAACCTAATTCCCAAAAGAAAAGGAAAACCGAGTAACACTAAGGTGTTGCTCATTTGATTAGTTAATTAATTAATTTGCTGCTTCTCCCTCATTCTGTCCACTCCCCTAACTCATCTTTGAGCCCAGTACAGTGACTTGTATATAGTTCTCATTAAATATTTGGTGAAGCTAATGAAAGGACTTTAAAAGAGGATTACTGCTTAGGGTAATTCCTAAGTTAGAAGAATAACTCCATAGTGGTGAAGTGTTTAGCACCTTAGCACCGGTTTGAGGAAGGGAGTTTGGGATGGGACCTTTCCTGGCTCTGTTCAAATAAAGCATCAGAACTTCCTGCCCAATCTAATCTCATCTACACACAAAGCTCATCTTTTCCCAAATACGTGTTCCAAATTTTTTAAAAAATTAGCCTAAAATTGTTAAGAGCATGTACATGTTGGGAAATCAAATTATCATTAACACAAATGTGACTTTTGGTGGGTGTTCTGGATCCATCAGGTGATGATTGATGATGACAGTTTTGTCTTCTAATTCTAAATTTATGATCTTGCTTATTCTATCCTGGGAAAACACTTTTAAAATGTTGTATATGGTACATTTGAGGGTAATATTTAAAGATTTCTCCCCCTAGCTTCAAAGTTCCCCTCTGGATAATGATAATCGGCTTGAATTCAGAATTATGCAAAATGCAATAAAAATAACTCAATATTTTAATTATTGGCAAACCAATTTTTATTTTCTTAGCGTAGAAATAATTAAAAATAGAAGCCACAACTTCTCATGACTTCATTTTTCAACTTAGTTTAGATATTAGGATAATGTTTAAAATATTATCCAAATGTGTTTTCCCTTTTTTGTAGGTAGTTTTTATTTTAAAAAGAAAAAAAGAAAAAAAGAATTACATGCTGTTCTTTTTTTCATTAAGATTATGCTGTAAGATGTAGGCTTGCTGTTCTGGGAGGAGGTAGATACAGCATAGGACAAATTAATCATTGCTTAGCTTTAAATTGCAACTAGATTTTTTTAAAAGCCCTTACTGGGACAATAGTCTTCAAAGCCAGACTGACAAGAGAAAGAAAAAAGGTTTTCTCAGGATTCCCAAAATTGTGCTCTTGTAAGACAGAAACCAAAGCTTAGAAGGCTGACCATGGGAAATGCACAGAGTAGGAAGGATTGGACACAGTGCAGGTAAGGGAAGGTCCCACACAGGAGAGAGAATGCCCTTCCAGTTCTAGGAGGGGGAGCTGGCCACAGAAAGGAAGAATCAAATGTCCCTCTATCTCCCGGTCCTTTCCACTCTCCAAATAGGGCATGGGGGCAGGAGAAGGGCTGGTAGAAACACCCACATAGGCTTGGGAGGATCTGAAAGCATCAGGGGAAGGGGCCACCTCATCAGACACATCCTGAATTAATACAAGCATCTCAGGGAAACCTGTGATAGCATTGTGTTTCATCTTCCTTGATAAGGAAGAAGTGAAGGAACAGCTGCTTCATAGTTTTGCATACTCTAGAAGGCAGGAGAGATTTCCTGGGCCCCTGACTTGGGCATGGAAGCATTGAGAGGGCAGATGTACTTGAGAAAGCCTGAGGGTACCTTGCAGAATTTGGGGACCTTGAAATGGAGGCAATGGCAAGGGCCATGATCAACAGCATAATGACCAAAAGATTAGTGGCCCCTCATTGGAGACCGGGGCAGGATACCAAGTGGCTGGGTGGGCCAAGTCACCCCCAGAGAACAGCAGGAGGACCAGGCCGTCTTCCCCCAACCATAAAAATACATCTAGTCACCATGTTGGAGAAAAAAAAAAGAGGAGGAATAATCCTTCATAGGGAGGCAGAACTCTGAAAAACTACATAACTATCTGAAAGAAGCATTAAAGCAAGAAGAAAGAGATGTCTATAATTAGCATCATCAATGAAGATAGGACCTCAAGAGCAAGAAATAAAGAAAGTTGTATTTCTTTACACCCCAGTTTGCAAGTTGTAAATGTTGACGCTGGCACACTTTTTAAAAAGTATAATTTATTCAAAGAAGAATGGGCGCAGGAGTTGGGGCAAAAGTATGGGAGTGAAGGAGAGGGGTTCCATTTCAGAGGGTCACTCCTCAGTTTCCTGCTTGGGTAGCTGGGCAGTGCTGCTGACCTTCCTAAGTCAGGAAATTAGGAGAAAGGATGCACATTGTCAGGAGAAGAGGGTGTGGCAGTTAGTCTGGGGTTATGCTTGGAGATGCTGCTGGGATAATGAATTGGAGATGCTGAAGAGGTAGGGGTTTTCTTTTGCTTTGCTTGCCTCACACAGCTGTCCACTGTTTCTGGGGTCTGCACTTGGATCAAGGATGTTGACACACGGAGCCTATTGCCCCCACAAACCAATACTTCACATTCCTCAGGTAGGCTCCTCTCCACGGAAAGCTGTTCATTTCTCTCTAGAAGGTGTCATCTTTATAGAGTATCTTTTTAGAGTGTCTATTTAAGAAGGCGTTCCCACTCCCCAGGTTGGTTGTTGTGGTCATCTACTGATGCATAACAAGTTACCTCAAAACTCAGTGACATAAAACAACCACTTATTATGCTCATGAATTCTGTGGGTCAGGAGTTTGGACAGGGCACAGCCGAAATGGTTTATTTATCTCTATTACACAGTGGGGCCACAGAGGCTGATGGTGACTTGACAGCTTGGGGCTAGAATCATCTGCAGGATTGTCCATTAAACATATCTGGCACCATAGCTGGTGTTATTGGCTGAAACTCCTATACATGACCTCTCTGTGTAGTCTGGGCTTCCTCACAATATGGTGGCTCGGTTTCAAGAATGAGCATCCCAAGAAAGAGCCAGGTGGAAGATACATCACCTTTTCTAATCTGGTCTTGGAAGTCACACATCACTTCTGCTGCATCCTGTTTGTTGAGGCAGTTACAAAGGCCCACCCGTCTTCAAGGGGAGGGAAAATAGATTCCACCGCTTGATGGGAGAGCAGGAAGGTTCTAGAAAAGCATGTGGAACTGGAAATATTGTTAAGGCCATCTTTGGAAAATATCATCTGCTTCAGAGGTCTATTCCCTTTCTTAGTAGAAGATTAGAAGCCATTGGACATCCTTCAACCTATTTCTTCTTCACTGCCTCATTTTACCAGGGTCTTATCCCACATTCTTCCCCTTTCCATCCTCTTCCAAAAAGAGTGTTCTTTTGTGTCTCTCAGCGCCCACTCCCCCATACATTCCCTTGACCCATCACTCCTCGTCCAACCTGCCCCAGTTCCTCTCCTGTAATAATACCCACTTGCATAGGCAGGTGTCCCATGGCCTTCTTCACATCCCCCTGTGGGAACTGGGGCTTGGGAAACTGATGCAAAAAATGCCAATAATCTGGCTACTATTATTGCTGTAAGAAACTGCCCTTCATCTCTGATGCAGGAGCCTTGTGTCTTCTGCCAGCATCCATAAAACTGTGGCAGGCTAGCTTGCAAGAAGGGTAAAATCTTAGACCTTTTGCAGTTCTTGACACCTACTTTGTGCCAGGTGCTATCACATACAATATAGCTAATCTTCACCATAACCCTGTGATGGAGGTGTGAATAGCTCCATTTTCTAGGTGAGGAAACAGATTCCTAGAGGTTTAGAAACTTGCCCCAGTAAGTAGGAAGGTTTGGATTTGAATTCAGGACGGTCTGTTTTCAAAGCTGTTTTTCCACAGTTCCATAGCAATCGTATGACTATAGCCACTCTGCTTCAGGGAAAGAATGAGCCTTGGTTACTTAGTCACTGTACCGTGTCCCAGTCATTGGTCACCTACTGTAGAGGACAAAGTCATTCTAAGAATAGCCTTCTACTTGACTTGTGAAGTCTTTGGAGATTCAGGGCTATGTGAAACAAAAATCTGACTCCTCACTATATCTCATTTCTTTGTGGATTTTTACATATATTTTCTCTGTTATTGCAAAGTTCCACATGGAATTTGAGAATCTGGCAGTTGGTAATTTTTCTCAAGGAAAAGAAACATTAAGACATTTGTTCTTGGAAAAATAAATCCGTGTATGTGACATGTATACCGACACATATATACAATGGAGCAATCTATCCAGGATTTATTTTTATACAGAGGACTGCTGTTATGCAAATATACACAGACCCATTCTACGCTTTAAAGACATTTTCTATATGGAGAACTAGGGATGGCAGGAAGGAGAGGGGACAGAAAGAAGGACAGGATTGCTCGGACACACAGAACAAATCTACTTTCTCTAGGCTCTTTTAAATGTCTGTGGAATAGATGTTGGTGTCATGATCTGAAAGCATATTCGATATTTTAACTCCACCTTCAGAAGTAGAGCTCCAAATGCTAGCGAATGTCTGTTGTGGCTTCTTGACATCCACATTACTGGAATTCCACAGTAGCTTTAGAGCCCCTTTGTTGGAGAAACTGAGTAAAATGGCAACAACATCCGAAGTCCCCTCTAGACCCCAAATCCACTTTTAAAACCATCCTAGAGTGATTTCCCGCCTGTCATTGGTGATGACAGATCAGATTAACAGCGATCGTATTTCTTGCGGTCTGCCATTCCATGCTCTGGGGTGTGGGCAGCTTCCAAGGCCCAGGTGTCGGGAAAATAAAGGCAAGATTAGGGGTCAGTTAGCCTCCTACCTAAGCCTTAAACGCAGAAGCAACTGCTGAAGCCTCCACATGCTTTCCCATCCCCCTCCAGCCCATAGACTCAAGTCTGATTTCACCATGTTCACCAGAGCCCCCTGGTTTAATTAGCATACCTGTGGCTGGGAGAGCACATGGCAGAGATTATGGTTTCCATGACCTCACTGATTCAGGAAAACACTGATATCTCAGAAAATATATGTGTTCTTTCCTTCTGGGATTAAGAACAAATCTAATAACATACAGGACGCCTCCTCTGAGCCTTCTCTTACCGTCCAACCTCCAAATACTGATCCTCTTTTTCCCTTTACCACAACCAAATTCATGAATCCATTTGAACGAATTCAGGGCTTAAGAGGGCAGACATGGGCTGCTCATCAGCACTCGACCCAAGAGATGTGGTCCATTATCTCCTGCATCCCCCTTTTTGGGAATGACTGTGCAATGCCTAGCCTATACTATATAGGACCTACCTTTCCCAACAACCACAGTTGGACAAGTAGGTAATTTTTTCCTCATGTAATTCCCCTCTTGGTGAGCTGCTGTAGTGGGAAGCAGCAAAAGGAGCTCCTTTTTAGCAGACTCTGTTGGTTTCCTGTCCATATCTCTTGGACTCTACCATTTCCGAGTGGTCCCACTGACTTCCAAATGGCAGCATCTACATCTCTGTGCCTGATGACCCCTTCTGGGACAGTGGGGCCAGTAGACTCCTATATGCGGCAGGCTTATAGTGCCAAGGAATTAATGCCCCTGAGAACAGCCTTCAATTAATGTCCCTTGGCTGTAGGGGTATGAGTACCTCAGCTCTCTTTCCCCTTATGTGGAAATAAATTTTGAGACCTGTATTTTATACCATTCCCCAGAGGTGCCTTAAGGGAGTAATTTCCAATTATCTGTTGTGGGTAGATGGCTTGATAATGTACTCCTTACTGGATGCCTTCCCTTCTTTGAATCACTTTTTCACTCTCCTATTCATGTTCCCAAAACCTCCCAAGTAAACTACTTGCACTGAGCTCTTGGGGGAACCCATACTAAGATACCCTCTAAAAGTTATATAATACCATTAAGGAAGCTTCCCTCAACCCATGCGCTGAAAGTGCAAGGAAGGTTAATGATTCTGATACCTTTTACAGGCTCTGACAGAGAAGGGCAAACTCTGGCTAAGTTTCATATGAGGAATTGCACTAATTTTAGCTTTCTGTTGATCACTTACCCTCAAAACAAGTCAAGCAGTCCGTGTTGATTTTGGTAGTTTTTGAGTGCTTGGCTCGCCAGTTGGCCTGTCTTTTTTTGTTCTTTGAGAGAGAGAGAGAGAGCACCAGCAGGGGTTGGGGGCAGAGGGAGAGGGAGAGAGAGAACCCCAAGCCAGCTCCATGCTGGGCAGACGCAGGGCTCGATCTCACATCCCTGAGATCATGACCTGAGCTGAAATCAAGAGTTAGATACCTAACTGACCGAGCCACCCTGGTGCCCTAGTTGGCCTGTCTTCATTACCCACTTTCATCTCCCCCAGTAGATAAAGTCAAAAGTATTTCTGTGATGAAAATAGTCCATTGCCTTTATATATAAGACGTCTGAGTTTCAATCCCAATCCTCCCATTTGTGGTATAACTGGACATGTTTTAAAATTCTTTAGTTCACTTGTCTTTAAATTCAGGGCAAAATGTCAGTTAGGTACTTCATTCAACAAATATTTTTGAGCACCTAGTACGTACCGGTTTTATACGAACTCCCTGAGGTACAGTCATGAATAGTTAGAGTTTCTTCCTTCATGATACAGCATAGACGTTGGGGGTTCTGAAGTCAGACAGCTGGGCTTTGAATTCTACTTCCACTAGCTTCTGTCACCTCACTAAACTTGTGTTTTTCTTTGTCAAGTGGGACCAATTTCCTCACAGGGTGTGAGAATTAATATCTATGGTTGAGGTAAAGCATATAGTACATTGTTCCCAGTATATAGAAAATGTTTAATTGGTACATAAGACATAGAGGATTAAAATAGTTAATATGTATTGTTTACTACATGCCAGTCACTGCTTAAACATTTTATTTATTTATTTATTTATTTATTTATTTATTTATTTATTTAAAGATTTTATTTCTTTATTTGACAGAGAGAGAGAACACAAGTAGGGGGAGAGGGAGAGGGAACCCGACATGGGGCTGGATCACAGGACCCTAGAATCATGACCTGAGCCGAAGGCAGACGCTTAATGACTGAGCCACCCAGGCGCCCCTATTTATTTATTTTCAAAGATTTTTTTTTTTTTAAGAGAGAGAGGGTGAGCAGGGCTAGGGGGAGGAGCAGAGGGAGAGAATCTCAAGCAGACTCCCCGCTGAGCATGAAGCCTGATGTGGGGCTCATTGCGGGGCTTGACTGGGGACTCTATCACATGACCCTCACTCTGAGATCATGACTGGAGCTAAAATCAAGAGTTGGTTGCTCAACTGACTGCGCCATCGAGGTGCCCCTGTTAAAACATTTTAAATGCATAAACTCATTTAGGTCACCCCAGAACCCTTAATGATAGACACTATTCTTTGCTATTTTTATCATCCCCATTTTTTAAAAGATTTTATTTGACGGAGAGAGACACAGCGAGAGAGAGAGTACACAAGCAGGGGGAGTGGGAGAGGGAGAAGCAGGCCTCCCGCCGAGCAGGGAGCCCGATCCGTTGCAGGGCTTGATCCCAGGACTCTGAGATCATGACCTGAGCCGAAGGCAGACACTTAACCGACTCAGCCACCCAGGCACCCAATCATCCCCATTTTTCAAGTAGAGAAGTACTGAAAGGCCAGGTAGCTTGTCAAAGGCCACATAGCTAATACACAGAGCCAGGATTTGAACCTAGTTGGTCTGGATGCAGAACCCACACTTTTAACCTTCCACCTTCTCTTCTCAAGGTGTGGTTCTTGGAATAGCTTGTTAGAAGTGCAGAATCCTGGATGCCTGGGTGGCTCAGTCGGGTGAGCCTCTGCCTTTGGCTCTGGTCGTAATATCGGCATCTTGGGGTTGAGCCCCACATCGGTTCCCCGGTCAGCGGAGAGTCTGCTTCTCCCTCTCCCTCTGCCCCTCCCAACCCCCTGCTCATGCTCTCTCTCTCTCTCCCCCACCAATAAATAAATAAATAAATCATATTAAAAAAAAGAAGTGCAGAATCCTGGTGCCCCCCCTCCCCAGACCTACTGAATCACAGTCTGCATTTTAACCCAATGCCCAGGTGATTTACATGTATATTACAGTTGGAGAAGGACTGCTCTAACCTATGCCAATTGGACTTCAATGAGTTGAGGGTTTCGGTGGAGCTATGTCTTAAGATGCTTTTAGAGCGGAAGTCCAGGAAGACCTGAACTGAAGATAATTAAGTAAAATATAATGTACCTTACGGCAAGTCATTGATATATAGGTGTTCAATAAACACTAAAACGTGCTCGCACGAGTGTGTGCGCACGCACACACATGCGCACACACACACACACACACACACACATTACCCACAAACATATCATCATGGTAACATGAGCATGTAGCAGTGACTTCTGAAGGCCTAGCTTCCTCCCCTACCACAGCTGTCCCCACGGGTGCCACTAGCCCTAACTCATTCTGCATTGGTCATTGGCCATTAGGCATTATTGCTGACGGCCATGTTCTCTCTCACCTTGATGGTTCAGGAAGGAATTTGCAAAGGCATAATTGGCTTGTTTTGTTTTCTTCCCTTCTTTGTTGTCATGGTTACTCAGTTCATTTGCATCTTCAAGCTTCTTTCCTATTAACCTGAAAACCACTCAGAGGGTCTCCTTCAAGGGGAGGGAAATCCTACCTGAAGGGTGAGGCGGAGTCCTAATTCCCAGGGGTCTGGGTGATGGTTTTAGATGAAGGCACCTCCAAAGCAGAAACAAATTTTAAGATTCAGCCTGAAATCACAGTTCATCTGGAGACTCCCTCTTCAGTTCAGGGGTTGGAGTTCTGTGTCTTACATATGTGCATGTCTCAGTGGCAGACATTGTGTCCAAAAGCAGGAAAGAAATCATTATTGTAATGACTCAGTGCAGAGACTATAGGGAGAAGGTACACTTCCCGAGGCAATCCCATTCTTCCAATGGAGAAAAAAGAAGTTTAATTCATTAAGCCTTTATCCCTGATGATGTCAGTCACAAAAGAAACTCAGGGTTCCTTGGCCATCCCTCACTTACTTACCCTATCCCTGGATGACTTTGCATTCCTACTTCAGTGATCTGCTATAACCAAACCACTCAAGAACTTAATGGCTTAAAACACCAACCATTTTATTATTTAACATGATTCAGTGGGTTGAATGGGCTAAGCTGGATGCTTGTCTGCTCATGATGTCAGCTGGGGCAGCGGTTTTCTGGGGGCTTGGTTAGACTAGAATATCCAACATGGCTTGCTGACATGGCTGGCAGTTAATGCAGGCTTTTGGCAGAAAACTCCAGTGTGCAGTTGGCCAGAATTCCTTGGTTGCCTTCCATGTAGCCATGTAGCCTCTTCATGTGGCTTGGACTTCTCACAGAATGGGAGCTGAGTCCCAGAAAGGAGTAAGTAGTCCAGGGGTCAAGGGACAGCACAGATATTCAGGGGGAGGAGAAACAAGCTCTCTACCTCTTGATGAACATACAGGGAAGACAAGATTTGGGGAACCCTTGGAGACAAGTGTACACACCTCCCTTCCTGCCCTTTTTGTCCACCTTTCCCCAACTCCGGAAACTTTTCTACTGCACCCTCTGGAATTCTTGTGTAGTCATCAACAAAATTCCTTCTTTTATAAATCTCTTCTCTGAATGTTTCTTTTACCTTCTTGCTCTACATGAAACCTGACTTTCCCTTGAGGACACAGCTTTTCCTGCCACCCTCTCAGATGGTGGCTGTATTCTCTCCCGTGTTCCTCATATCCCCAAAGTGGAGGGTGGGATAGGTACCTTTCCTTCCTATTTGTTTCTAGTTTCCCAAATCATTCTCTCTCGTTCCTCACTAATACCACCCCATGCCCATCTTTGAATGTCAAGTTTTCGGACTATACCACCCACCACTCTTCTGGCTACAGTCATTTGCCAACCCTGTGTCATTCTCTCTTTCCTCTAAAATTATACTGTCCCTCTCTCTAACACTGCTCCTGTCCTGATTCTTGGGGATTTCCATATCATGTCAATAACCTTTCCAATATTCTGCCTCTCTGTACTTTGACTTTCCTTCTTCCAGTGATTTTGTCTTTCCCCTCCTCAGCCACAAATTCTCATAGCCATACCCTGGAATTTTCTCCAGTTCCTTCATCTCCTTCATAATCTCTGTTCTCCCAAGGCACCAAGTCCAAGTAGCTGTTTTGATTCTATGAAAAGTAGAGCTGGGGCATTACAAAATTACCCACAATACCCTTAATGCAGAATGGCTTTGGCCAGTTTATTTAAGAGCTGCTTAACAGGGATGAACAACACCCACGAATAGTGTGCTCAACACTGGAATGAAGAAACCTCTAAATCCACTGGGACATAGTGTAGGGCACAATGTAATGGGACTCATGCTGCATTTAGAGGCAAAAGGGCTGGGTTTGAGATCCAGCTTTCTTTCTTGGGTGTTGGGGTTTCACTGGGCAATTCACTTAATTCCTATGAGCATCAGTTTTCTTATATGAAACTACTGTAAAACATTCAGTTGAGGGGCACCTGGGTGGCTCATTTGTTAAGCTTCTGCCTTTGGCTCGGGTCACGGTCCCAGGGTCCTGTGCTCGAGCCCCATGTCGGGCTCCCTGCTCTGTGGGAAGCCTGCTTCTCCTTCCACTCCCCCTGCTTTTGTTCTCTCTCTCCCTGTGTGTCTCTCTCTGTCAAATAAATAGATAAAATCTTTTAAAAAAAAGACATTCAGTTGAGTCTGCCTCACGGGATTGGTCTGAGGATTAAGTAAAATATATATGTGATATTCGTTGATAAATTGTAAAGGACCTTACCGTGATTTATTATGTAAACTTGTGCCAGAATTTGGTCTGAAGGATGGTGTGATAACCAAAGTTTCAACATGAATACCCTCGTTTTCAGAAGAAACAAAGGTATATTTGAAAGCTTTCCCAGGGAGAGTTTGTTGTTGTAAACTGGTTTTGAGAGATTTTGATACTTCTTCCTAATGTCCAGTACTGCCACTTCTGTTCATTTTGGGGAAGCTTATTTTATGACAACTACTCTTAGAGCTTTATTATATTTCTTTCAACAAACATTTATTAAGGGTAACTGTATGCCAGGTACTGTGCTAGGTTCTGGGGATAAACTAGATGGGCAAAGATTGACATGGTGCCTATCCTCATGGAGCTTTTCGCTGGGGTAATCAACAGTCTCACGACTGTGACAAAAGCTGAAAAGAAGGGCCTACATTAGGTAGATCTGTTCTAGTCAGAATGTTGAGAAGGTTTCTCTGAGGAGCTCAGATCTGATGGAAAGTAGGAAACAATTAAATGAAGAGGAAAGGAATATCAATTTCATATGGCTGCTGTAACAAATCACCACAAACTTAGTAGCTTAAAACAACACAAATCTATTATCTATGGTTTTGGAGGTCAGAAGTTCTAAAATCAAGCTTTTCAGCTAGACTACATTCCTTCTGGAGGCTCTAGGGGAGAATCCATTTCCTTGCCTTTTTAGCTTCTAGAGGCTACCTCTATTACATTCCTTGGCCCTTGGCCCCTTCCTCCATCTTCAAAGCCAGCAGCATAGCATTTTCCAGTCTCTCTCCTCTGTGACCTCTACTGTCATCATCGTATCTCCTTCTCTGATTCTGGCTCCTCCACCTCCTTCTTTCCCTTATAAAGACACTTGTGGTTACATTGAGCTCACCCAGATAATCCAGGATGTTCTCCCCGTCTGAAGATAGTTATCTTAATCACACCTAATGTAAGTTTTGCCATGTACTTTTGCCATGTAAGTAATATATTCATGGATTCTGGGGATATGACATGAGCATCTTTGGGGGGCTGATATGCTGTCTACCATAGGAGCCTTCTAGGTGGGAAGAACAGCATGTACAAAAGCCCTGGGATTGGACAGAGCAACTCAAATAGAAGGGACTGAAATCAAGTCAGTGTGGCTGGAGCCTAGAAGCTAGAGAAAGGGTGTGACATGAAGAGACTGGAGAGATAGGGACTAGACTATATATGACCTTTTAGGCCATGTCAAATAATTTTGTCTTGAGCCCTGAAGCCATGGGAGAACACTGATAGGCTTTAAGCAGGGAAGTTGCCATGCTCATATTTACACTGAAAAAATAATTCTGCTACAGAGTATGGAGAATGGACTGGAAGGGCTAGTAATTGTGGTGAACAATGATAATGGTTTGTACTAGATACAAATGGAGAGAAGTGGAAGGATGGGAGAGATATACAGGAGGAAACTCAACAGGACTTGGCAATGCTTGCTCACGAGGCTTCAGTGAGCAGGAGGAGTGAAGAATGCTAAGAATAGCTAACTGACTTCAGCTCTGCATCCCCTGGATGATGATGGAGTAACTCATCAAGATAGGGAATAGATCATGAACAAGAATTAGGGTTTTTTTTTTTTTTGGACACTTATGAGTTTGGTTTGAAATTGCTTGGTTTGGGGTGCATTTGAGCCATCCACGAGGAGGTGTCATTGGTAGAGGTCTGGAGCTCGGAGGAAAGGTCTAGGGTGGAGAAGAAGTTTGTGAGCCATCATCCTATAAATGTCTGAGGTACAGGTATGATGAGATTTTTTTTTAGGGAGAGTGGGAAGGGGAGATGGTCAAGGGCCAAACATTAAAGATCTCGAAAATCTAATAGCTTGGTAGAAGAAGACAAACCTACTCTAGAGATAGAGAGCCCAGAAAAGTAGGAAAGTAAGAAGAAAAACAGTAGTGTTTTGGTTCATGAAGCCAAGAGGAGTGAAGATTTTAAGTAGGCTCCACACCCAGTGTGGAGCCCAATGTGGGGCTCAAACCATGACCCTGAGATCAGGACCTGAGCTGAGATCAAGAGTTGGATACTTAACTGACTGAGCCACCCAGGTGCCCCCAAAAGTGAAGATTTTTAAAAGTAGCAAGTGATCTACAGTGAGTAAATTTTTTATGAAGTCAAGTCAGAGGAGAATGGAAAAATGTCAATTGGGTTTAATGACATTATCAAGTAAATTCCTCAAAAGTGTAGGACTGCCTGAGCCTATACACACACACACACACACACACACACACACACACACACGCGTGCGCGCGCACACACACACACACACGCGCGCACACACACACACACACACACATATTCAGTTCTTGAGATGAAGAAAGTGAGTTACACTAGAAGAAAATAACCAAGGTGAAATCACAGAAACCTGAACTGGGTGGGACCAGTTTCTGATGTTGGAGTATTTGTAACACCAGGCTGAGCTCATGGCCCTTCACTTTTGTTCCTCAACCAAAGGAGTTACAAGAAGTGCAGCCCTCTATACACAGTTGACACTCGATAAATATTTGTTGATTGATTACATGAGCAACCCATACACTTCTTCCTGACATATATTCATCTTGTCCACAGGAATTAGCACTTCTTACCCATATGTTGCCTCAAGGTCCGGATTCATAAGCAAACAAAACTTCTGTCCTATTCATTAAAGTGTGCTTTTTCTAAACCACAGTCTCTCTTATGTTCTCACATGCCTGAGAGATTATTTTCCTATTGTGTGCCCGTGGCCATTTCCTTCTTATGTGCAAAAATGTTTGGGAATAGTTCTTTGTGTAGATAAAATGAAAAGTATTTTTTTAATGAAAGAAGGTGTTTTCACTTTGGGAGAGATGGCAGATAGGGCACCTGGAGTTTGAGCTCCCAGGCTAGCTTGGAAAATCATCATGAATTAGCTTCCTGCCAATTGCCTTTTCTTTTTGAAAAGTGGGCTCATGGCAGTTGCTGCAACTGAAGGCAACAAAGAGAAGTTGTGAAAAGAAAATGAAGGTCTGGGTGTGTGTGTGTGTGTGTGTGTGTGTGTGTGTGTGTGTGTGTGTGTGTAATTTGGTACTTTAAGAGTGAAGCTGATCTACAAGCATTTTCACTCCTATGCTCCACAGAGCTGCATGCACATATGGACAAGTTGTGTACAAGAATGTTCATAGCAGCATTATTGCCAAGAGCCCCAAACTGACTTAAAAGCTCCCAATGCTCATTGGAGGAGTTAGCTTCTGCTGCATAACAAACAAATCCAAAATCTAGCAGTTAAAACAGGAACCTGCAGGACCTGATTCTGCAGGTCAGCAATTTGGACTGGGCCCATATGAGTGGTTTTTCTGATCTGAGCTAAGCAAAATTAGCAGAGTCTGGCACAAATCAGAGAAGTGCCCAGCAGAATGTAAACTATATTCTGGTTGTTGTCCCTACATTTTGGGTGGTTTGCTATACAACAATAGATAAGTGATACAAAGCTACCCCAGTTCATAGTCTTAGAGGGCATAGGCAAGTTTCTCAAGTTGCTGGAATAAAAGATGTAGCAATTATTTCCCTCCAATTTTCCATTCTCCTTTGCTTAAAGGTAGACTCATGTTCTTGACCACAGAACAATGGTGGAAACTGCTGAAATGTTCCTTATTGAACTTGTTTATAGGATATTCTAAAATCAAATTATTTTCTTAAATGCAGCATCCTGCCAATTTATACAAACATGCTGCCATTGAGCTTTATAAAAACGTTTAAAACAGGATTTCTCCACCTCAGTACTATTGGCAGTTTGGATTGGGTATTTCTTTGTTATCCTGTGCCTTGAAGGATGTTGAACAGCATTCCTGGTCTCAACTCACAGATGCCAGTGGCAGCCTTCCTCCCGTTGTGACAAAATGTCTGCAGACATTGTCAAATGGCCCCTAGAGGCACAGTAGCTTCTGGTTGAAAACCACCGTTCTAGAAAAACTATTCAGGAGACACCAACTGGGAGACCAGTATGAAAACAGAGGAGGGTGATGATGAATGGGTGACAGTGAAGCAAGTGAAGAGGTAGGGAGAAGAAGGGTAGATGTTTATTTGGCCCCAAGCGTGCATGTTGCTAATGTCATTCAAGTGTCACAGCAACCTTGTGAAGAGGTAGCCATCATCTTGTTGTGTAGACGAGGAGCTAGAGGCTTGGAAACATAAGTTAACATTTGACTATTATGAGGTGGATCTAGTGATCCAGCCCAGGTCTGTCTGACTCCAATACCCATGCCCTTGCTGCCATGAATCCAGGGCTGCTTCTCACTTAGGCCAGGAGAAGTCAGAGATATCCAGGAGCAATTGCCCAATGATGGCTGCTGGTCCCAAGGAGGGAATGCAGGCTCCTCTCTAATGAGCTCAAAAGTCCGTACCCAGGGTCTGATGAGTGCCTGTGGGAAAGGTGAGACTCAGGCAGGGTTCCAAAGCAGGATTCCACTCATCATCACAGCTTTAGGTCACAGAATCTAATCTAGGCCTAGGTAGACATAGAGGACTGTTAGCAGTTTAGAATAGGAAAAGTGTGGACAATTGAAACCCACCATTAATGCCCACACCCCATTTAACTCTGTAGTTCTCTTTAAAAGATTGTTTAATCTTTTAAAAAAAATGATTTAACTTATATTTCAACAAACAATGCATGCACATAGTACAGTTTAAAAGATGCAAAGATAAACATTCAATAAAGCATAAGTTTCCTTCCTATTTTTATCCCCCAGATTCTTATTTCCCATCCCAGAAGGCAACCACTATTACCATTTGTTTTGCATATACTTCCAGAAATACTCTATATATAGGCAAGCAAATATATTTATTTTTTTCATTAATGACAGCATAATATACACGTTATTGAGCACCATAACACACGCCCCTATAAATATATGTGCAATATACGTAGACAAAGCCATAGATGTCTGGATGTCTGTCTATCTTGGAGCACCTTTCATATCAGTACATGAAGATCTGTCTCATTCTTTTTAATGGTTGCCTAGTATTCTATCTTAGGAAAATGGCATAATTTGGTAAACCAGTCTTCTAGTGATGGACATTTACGTTGTTTCTACTCTCCTGCTATTACAAATAAAGCCACAACGAGCAGCTCTGTACATACTTTCCCCTCATGTGTAAGTATATCTGTTCACTCAGTTTAATTCATAACCTGTCATTTCCTCCTTTTGCCTGCAGTGTTGGTACTAAGATCAGTATAACTTTGGAAGAGAAGGAAATAGAGCATATGAACAAATATCAAATATACAGTTAACCTTGATAAATCAAGCCTCAGAAATAAAAATTGAAAGGGGCCTGATCACATGTGGTAAGTTGAATATGATGTCACCTGGCTTCTGAGCCCCAGATTCCTCATGTAGAAACTGCTAAAGCAGGATAGGACCTCAGATATTCTTTAGTGTGTACCTTTCCCATGTTTTCACATTTAAGGCCATTAGGACCCTGAGATGCTTATAGATAGCTCAGTTAGATTGAAATGTCGGTCTTCCAAGTTCCAGTCCTATGCTCTTTCAAATACATAAGCACAATGTCTTTCCGAACCCTAACATTTTGAAACTGAAAAAATTACTACTTAAAATCCAAACTGATTGTATCCACCTCTGCCTTCTAAAGTAGTGCCATAATTCACTGCACTGAACTAAATCTCTGCTCCCTTCATCGCAGGGACTGTAGAATGAGGGAGGAGGCAAGGATGGATAGTTCAAAACCTCTGCCAGTGGAGTATTTGGCCAATTTGTAACAAAATCTAGAATAATGATGTGCAGAAGTGGCTGCCCACGTGGGTAGGGGTGTAGAACACCACAAGACTTTGTGTCACATGGTGAGGGAGTAGGACTCTCAGGGAGGCCTTGAGATGATGACCCCCAAACTGGGTAAGCAAGGAGTTTTAGAAGATAAGTATCATGTCTAAAGAACATGGAGCGGTAGCCTACATATTTTATAAAGATAAAAATGTCTGATAGTCAATTTTGAGTTGTTTGGCTTCATTGTGATATAAACTCAATCCTTAAGTAAAGTCTGCTTTACACACAAATGTCTTCGGTGAATGGTTCTGGGACTGTTTCTTTAACTCTACCAGGTCAGGGTACTGGGTTGACATTGTGTGATTCTCTGGTCGTTTTCTCCCTCAAGTGCACATGAAGGCTGCCATAGCCCTATGCGAACCACTCTGTAAAATACTGCAAAATTCAGGGTAGGAAGATGAAGAATAGAGAAAACTGTTCTCCTTCTAATGGGGAGAAGAACCTTTCCCAGGAGACTTGACCTCTCTTTGGCTGGAAGTGACTCTCATTTCTATCCCTAGCTACAAGGTGGATTGAGAAGTGAGTCCCCCAGTCCCTCACTGAAAGGCTTTAATTCATTCTTGAAAGCCCTGCCACTAAAGTTGAAAGGTGTTAATTTTTAAAAAGTTCATTAATTTTAATGGGAAAATCTACATTATGTTCTGTCCCAATCCCAGATACCTAAATAATTTTCACAGATAGGAAAATATATCAAGTGAAGAATGAAAACAAGTTTACATAGGAAATGAAGCACAATTTGAAAGTACATAAATACAGTTTGTACACAAAAGGTAATGTAGAAAGAGTAGACTTGATAGGAATGGTGGCCAAGAGGGTGAGGGAGTCATGCTTTGGAAGGTGATTTTTTTTTTTGGTCTACACCACTTGTTTTACCAGCTTTCCAACTTTGGAAAGAAGGTTCATGGTTATTTTGTACTCTAACTGCATTTAAATATAAAGTTATAGCCTAGATATTGCCTCTAGGACAAAATAAAAGATAAACAGGAGAGTGTTTTGAAACGTGTGAAATTGCACACGCACAGAGACTACAGAGATGTAGGTGATACCTCCTCACCATTTGCACTTGGTGTCCATATGCAAAGCCGGACGTTGTGGACTCATTCAAGCATGATGCTCAATTCAAATTTGTTCCATATGATCCGCTCCGACTAGTAAATGTGTGTTGAGTAAAATTGGTGAGTGTCACTTAGACTGAAACTGAAATGATGTCGTATCGCCTCTCAGAGCATATTTGTTTGGTGTGTTTTGGGGGTGAAAAAGTCAATGTATTGGGGGGAAAAGGGAGTCCTTGTTCAAAAAGTGGTACAACTTTTCAAGAGCCATCATGACAAAAAGTCATTAACTATACAATCATTATGTGAGTTAAGTCTGTACCTGGAAAGGGGGAATGGAATTGTCTCAATCGGTTTCTCATTTATCATAGTCACCCTTTAAGCCTGGGCACATTGCCAACCCAAACCAAATTAAAGTAAGTATCTTCTCACAGAAAAGGGGGGTGGTTATTGGACTGGCCACTCAGCGTGTCTGCCACAAGGTATCTGTTCCCTTAACCATGTCGCTCGGAAAGCGTGTGTTATGCAAAGAGATAACTGAGGTTGGTAATACGACTGATATAAAATTTTAATTACACAGTTAATAGGTCATTGGTTCTTAAAAATACTTCACTGGCAAGCAACTGGTGGCCAGTTGCTGGTGCAGAGTCCTCAGTATCTCAGAGGACAGGCAATAACCACCCTCCCCACTGCGGAGAATGGAGCATTTTGGCACTTGCTTTGAAATCTGCAGATCTGTCTGCAGTGTCTTCCCTCTAGCTATCCAAAGTGGCATGCCCATTGTGCTTACCAGGCTTGGTAAAGGCTCCAGCGACCATCTCCTGATGGCATTCATCGTGAGTATGAAGCACACTCCAAATTACTTTCCAGATGATTAAACTTGGAACTTTCTTTTCCTTGGACTCGCTGACTTTGAAATTGAGTTGTTAATTCACTGACCCTTTGCTGAGCATCTGTTGTGGGTTAGGTGCTCCTCTTGGTCCTGTGGAAAATTCAGAGACAAATCAGACGTGACCCTTTCCTCTAAGAGCTTGTAGTCTAGTAGAGGTGATAAGACATAAATAACAATGGTAAAAGGTATAAAGTAGTATCTATACCATAAAAGTGGGACAGAAGATGTTTCTGGAGAAAAATTAGGAATATTTATCAATATCTTTAAATTTTTTCATATCTATGAACTAGTAATTCAAATATATTCAACCTAGGGAATCCTTGGCCTCCTAGGAAATCCACACATGAGCTTCAGGTAACTTTCCTAAAAGTGTATGCAAAAGTGTAGTTATATGTTTGATTGCATTATTCTCGGGAGAGGATCCTTTACTTTTTCTAATTCCGAAATAAAAGCATTGTTGAATTCGCTACAGCACTCCCACTTCTAGAAACCTATCTTAAGGAAATAGTCAGACATGTAGACAAAGATTTATTTTTAAGGGTGTTTATTGTAGCATTATGTATAATAGTATAAAATTGGAAACAACCCAGATATTGAAGAACTGAGAATTAATTATAGTACATCTGCACAATGAAATTTATGTTCATGTTGAAATGAGACATCAAAAAATGAACAATACGAAAATATGCTCATGATAAAATGTTAAGAAAAAACTGTATCCATGGTATGCTCTCAATTATGTTTTTTTAAAAAAAATCATCAGAAAGGCTAACGGGATAACATGGGAAAATGTTAACAATGATTATCTCTCTGTGTTGGGGGAATGAGTGATGTTTTTCTTTAATCTGTTCCATATTTCTCAACTTTTCTACAGTGAGCACAGATCACTTCACAAATGAGAAAAGAATTAAAGTTATATACAAACTAGTACAGATGGTGTCATGGAAGTTCTGCAGTGAGATTTCTTTTATTGGGGAAATCAGGGAGGTCTCTTAGAGGAGGTGGCCTTCGAGGATAGCTTTGAATCATGGCCACAGTCTTGACCTTCTGAAGAGCTAGGAGAGAGCAGTCAAGCAGAGTGGTTGAAGATATCAAGAGTTGAAGGAAAGAGAGCTCCATGGAGAAGTTGAGATGTGGTGGTGACCTCATCACTCCCCCGAGAGGTTTTGGGAGTAGGGAGGGCTGGCCCACATTCAGGCAA
Source organism: Zalophus californianus (assembly GCF_009762305.2). Taxonomy (NCBI): domain Eukaryota; kingdom Metazoa; phylum Chordata; class Mammalia; order Carnivora; family Otariidae; genus Zalophus; species Zalophus californianus. The sequence continues at coordinate 115,803,836 of NC_045612.1, read as the reverse complement.
AAAGCCAATTTGGGGTGTGGGCTGACTCCCAGGGCCCCTCAGGGACCCCTGAGTTGTGGCCTATACTGTGTCCAGAGACCCTCCCCATTCTGTGATACGAAGTTCAACATGGGGTTACAACTGGATAAATTATGGTAGGCTAGGCGTAATCAAAAGTTTGGCAGGTGGACTTCTGGGGAAGGATTAGCCAGAAATTCCGAGAATGGGATTGTAAGAGTCAGGGAAGAATGGTGAGAAAGCAAAAAAATATATATTTCTTTTTGACTTAAATTGTTTTGAAGCCAGATGTCTTGGTGAGAAGCTGTACTTTTTAATCCCTTATATACCCGGAAGAAAACAAAAGCTAGTAACAGATTGATTAATGCCATATGGTGTAAGATTACACTGCATAATGTTTGTTAGTACAATTTACTATTCTACATTAGTTTAACAAGACAGTATTTTTTAAGGAACTGATTATGCATTTTGACTCATTAATTCATTTGGGGAATAACACTTGAGAAATTAACTCAAAAAGGGAAACAATAGCTATTTGTATAAAGTAGCCATTTTTTATAACAGAGGAAAAATATTCGAAAGCTGCCTGTGTAAGAGCTCAAGGGTGCTTAAATATATTAAAGAAATGTATCATTGCCACAAAAATCATCAGTTTATGGGTTTGGTAGTTGTATGGATACATCAGTAAATTCAGGTTAGGAAAAAGGATCACGAAACTAGTATGTATAGATTGGTGGCATTTTGTTACAATGTATTTGTACAATATAGGGTCACAGTCTTAGAACCATAGATGCTATGAGGTTAAAAGGAGTTGTGGGGGGGCGGTCTCTGCTGGATGGTTTAATTTTGACAAGGATTCATCCCCATTTCTTTTTATGATCTCCCTTCTACTGCAGGGTTAGAAGCCTAGAAGCTACATCTCCTAGAAACTCTTGCCAGCCAGCTTCCAGGATAGAGTCTTCCAGTAAGAGGCTCCTTTGCAAGATTTGAAAAGCAGAAGAGAATCAGAGCCCATTAAGACAGCAGCAGGAAGGTGTGTGGGCTTCGCCAGTCGCTAGATGTGAGGCTTTTCAGCAGCTTCCAGGCATTCTCTTGTCAATTACCCAGTTCAGTGAGGCAGGCAGCTGAGACCATTGATGGCAGCTTTCTGCAATTCCTGCAAGTTCCTCATTTCTTAAAAGCCAGGGGCAGCTTTTCCTGACCTTCATTCCTGAGCCCCTCCAGTGATTTTGTAAGCATCTAATTTTCTGAATTAAATCTTTTTCTTCTTCAAATACCTAGTTTCTGATTTTCAGACCAAACCCTGATTGATACAGGGGCTGTATAATTCCTTTGTTTGCTTTCCATGATAAAGTTGATGAAACAGTTGAAATACATGTTCAGCCATTACTTTATGTCCCTGTAGGTTAAATACAGTTTAAGTATATATACTATGTATAGTAGTCCTACCTGGATAAATTATATAATACCTCTCACACCCACATCACTATCATTTTTGTAATCTCCAGCATGTGCTCCTTACACAAAATGATGTCATAAAAGTAAGAAAGTAAAAAGAAAATCTCATCACTTCTAAATATTTATTGTTTAGCTTGAGATTGTAATGATTGTGTGTGTATTTTATAGGAGATTATATGGATCAGTTTATAAATTGATGTGAAAGCTTTCTATCAAATGAGTAAGTCAAGATTGAGATTATTCATTTACTTGACTAGACATGATCAACATTGCGTTGACCAAAAAATAAGATGCCCAGACTCTGTACTCGCATGCATAGTTACCAAAAGAACATAGTATGTGTGTATATATACACATATATCAAATATACATATGTGTGTGATTTTGTTCTTGTAGAGATATGGAAATGTAATTGAAACAATACCCTCTGGCAACTTTGAACACTTCACATCTTTTCCTTTGTTTCCTCAAAACCATTTCATTTTACCACAGGAAAAACATGAAACATGGAGTCCAACCAAGCCTGTAACATGGCCTGCCAGATGCCAAAGAGTCCTTGCATGGGCTGCTATCTCAAATGGCAGCAGGGGTATGATAGATGATTTGCAAAAGTGGCCACAATAACTCCTGTCCTCTCTGCATGCACCCCCCCCATAATGTGACTTTGCAATAATTCCCGTCATGATATGGAATCTATTTCTCCATCCCTTGAATCTGGTTTTGACCATGTGACTTGCTTTAACCAGTGGGGTATTAGAAAGCATGATGGGGGGGCACCTGGGTGGCTCAGTCGTTAAGCGTCTCCCTTCGGCTCAGGTCATGATCCCAGAATCCTGGGATCGATCCCCACATCGGGCTCCCTGCTCAGCGGGAAGCCTGCTTCTCCCTCTCCCACTCCCTCTGCTTGTGTTCCCTCTCTCGCTGTGTCTCTCTCTGGTCAAATAAATAAATAAAATTTTTGAAAGAAAAAAAAACAAAGAAAGCATGATGGAAACAGACTTAAGACACGCTTCTGCACTGGGCTTATCCTCTCTTGCTGCTCCTGGGAACCCTGAGAACCCTCTTATGTGACTAAGCTTCAGCTGGCCTGCTGAAGCTATGTAGCCCAATTATCCACATTGTCCCAACCAATAGCCAGCACCAACCATCAGACACGTGAGTGAGGCCACCCTCGACTGACCAGACTCTAGTCAATCTTCCAGCTGACTGCAGTTGGATGCATAAGTCCAGGTGAGACCACCGGAAGAACTGTCCAGCTGATCCCAGGCCAAATTGCTGGCCCACAGAATCATAAGCTAATAAGTGATTATTGTTTTAAGCTGTTAAGTTTTGGAATGGTAAGAATTAGGCAGGTATAAAATTGTGAGCCTCGGTCAGAACTGAAGCCCTCATTTCATGACTTCCCTCTACCAAGTAAAGTAAAAACAAAAACAAAAAACCATGATTAAGGTAGCCAACTACATACATTTATGACCTCTGCCTTAGAGGAAGGCAAACAAGACAAGCAATGTTGAAGATTCTTTTTCTTTCCATTCTAATTAGAAAATTCTGACAAATGAGTAGCTCATCACCCAATTACCACCGAAACTCAATGAAGTGAAAATGATTTTGATTCATTGAGAAATTTAAGGAGATTGAAATGAACTGGAGTCTGCATGCTTTCTTCATCAAGACCGCCACAGTTTTGCCTGATAAGAGTCTGTCAATCTGCCTTGCCATTTACTTTTGGAACTCACACCCCCACCCCTATTTTTTTCAAGTTTAGCCATCCTTGGATCCATGATAGGCCAAGGAATAATAAACCATGAACATGGTTTTATTTTGTTCAGTAAGTTCTGTTTCTCTGCCAGTGATAAGTAAACTAGAGACAAAATAGAAACACATCCCATGGGAATATTCTCTCCCCAGATTATCTCCCTCATGTGTCACATAGCTTTTCCCACAGGCTCATCTTGATAATTATATAGCCAAAGATTCAAAAAAGTCTCTCTTCTACAACCCAGTGGTCACTTTCTTGGAGTAAGCACAGTGGTCTTCCCAAGTGGAATGAGTCATCTTGTGTCATTCAAAAAGGGGAGGGGACCATGCCAAGTGCCAGATGAGAGGAAGGAGGGCAAGGCTACCTTCCACCTGCACTGACTTTACCCCATTTTCACATGGTCACCAGTGTGGATTCATGGTCAAGGTTGATACTCATATTCCATTTTTTCTCTTCTCATAAGACTCACACATTTTCCTGGTCTTCTAGAAGGCAGGAACCTAAGGTTTTGTTCTGAATACTGCAGAGTTGTCTAGTACTGGCCCAACCTGAAAGGTGAGAGTGAAGACTCCTTCAGTAGTCCCTAAAGGCTGAGAGCTGGCTCAGGGTCATGTTTCAAAGCAGACCAGCCATTTACAGTGCCCTCAAAGTAGCTATACTCAAAATCTATTTCTTCTCACCCTACCACTCCATCAGGTGAATTGATAAGGTCACTTACATACCATATTGTCTTTGGAGATATGAATTAAGGGATGAATGAAATGTAGACAGGCATTGGGTGGATTTACTTCAAGATATTCACCTCTTTGGAAGTATATAGCAATACAGGCTTCCCTCAAGAAGCAAGAAAAATCTCAAATAACACAACCTAACCCTTACACTACACCTACAGGAGCTAGAAAAGGAACAGCAGGTGAAGCCTAAAGCCCGCAGAAGGGATATAATAAAGATTAGAGCAGAAATAAATGATATAGAAACAAACAAACAAACAAACACAGCAGAACAGATCAATGAAATTAGGAGCTGGTTCTTTGAAAGAATTAATAAAATTGACAACCCCCTAGCCAGACTTAGCAAAAAGAGAAAGGAACCAAAGAGTAAAATCATGAATGAGAAAGGAGAGATCACAACCAACACCACACAAATACAAACAATTATAAGAGAATATGATGAGAAATTATATGCCAACAAATTGGGCAATCTGGAAGAAATGGATAAATTCCTAGAAACATATAAAATGCCAAAACTAAAACAGGAAGAAATAGAAAATTTGAACAGACCAATAACCAGCAAAGAAATTGAATCAGTAATCAACAATCTCCCAACAAACAGAAGTCCAAGGCCAGATGGCTTCTACCAAACATTTAAAGAAGAGTTAATACCTATTCTTCTCAAACTGTTCCAAAAAATAGAAATGGAAGGAAAACTTCCAAACTCATTCTACAAGGCCAGCATTACCTTGATCCCAAAACCAGACAAACACCCCACTAAAAAGAATTACAGGCCACTATCCCTGATGAACATGGATGCAAAAATTCTCAACAAGATACTAGCATATTGAACCCAACACTACATTAAAAGAATTATTTACTACAATCAAGTGGGATTTATTCCTGGGCTGCTAGGATGGTTTAATATTCACAAATCAATGTGATATACCACATTAATAAAAGAAAGGATAAGAACCATATGATCCTCTCAAGAGATGCAGAAAAAGCATTTGACAAAGTACAGCATCCATTGTTGATAAAAACCCTCAACAAAGTAGGGATAGAGGGAACATACCTTAACATCATAAAGGTCATATATGAAAGACCCACAGCTAATATCATCCTCAATGGGGAAAAACTGAGAGCTTTTCCTCTATGGTCAGGAACAAGCCATGGATATCCACTCTCACCATTGTTATTTAACATAGTAGTAGAAGTCCTAGCCTCAGCAATCAGACAACAAAAAGAAATACAACTCACCCAAATCTGCAAAGAAGAAGTCAGACTTTCACTGTTCACACATGACATGATAATCTATGTAGAAAACCTGAAAGACTCCACAAAAAAATTGCTAGAACTGATACACAAATTCAGTAAAGTTGCAGGATACAAAATCAACATACAGAAATCTGTTGCATTTCTGCACACCAATAATGAAGCAGCAGAAAGAGAAATCAAGAAATTAATCCCATTTACAGTTCTACCAAAAACCATGATACCTAGGAATAAACCTAACCAAAGAAGTGAAAGATCTGTACTCTGAAAACTATAGTAGAACACATATGAAAGAAATTGAACATGACACAACGAAATGGAAAAACATTCCATGCTCATGGATTGGAAGAATAAATATTGTTAAAATGTCTATACTACCCAAGGCAATCTACACATTTAATGCAATCCCTATCAAAATACCACCAGCATTTTTTACAGAGCTGGAACAAGCAATCCTAAAATTTGTATGGAACCACAAAAGACCCCGAATAGCCAAAGCAATCCTGAAAAAGAAAAACAAAACTGGAGGCATCATGATTCTGGACTTCAAGCTCTATTACAAACCTGTAGTCATCAAGACAGTATGGTACTGGCACGAAAACAGACACACAGATCAATGGAACAGAATAGAGAACCCAGAAATGGTCCCACAACCATATGGTCAAATAATCTTTGACAAAACAGGAAAGACTATCTGATGGAAAAAAGACAGTCTCTTCAACAAATGGTGTGAAAACCAGACAGCAACATGCAAAAGAATGAAACTGGACCACTTTCTTACACCATACACAAAAATAATTCAAAATGGGTGAAAGACCTAAATGTGAGACAGGAAACCATCAAAATCCTAGAGGAGAACACAGGCAGCAACCTCTTGGACCTCGGCCCTAGCAACTTTTTATTAGACATGCTTCCAGAGGCAAGGGAAACAAAAGCAAAAATGAACTATTGGGACTTCATCAACATAAAAAGTTTCTGCACAGCGAAGGAAACAACCAACAAAACTAAAAGGCAACTTACAGAATGGGAGAAGATATCTGTAAATGGCATATCAGATAAAAGGTTAGTATCCAGAATCTATAAAGAACTTATCAAACTCAACACCCAAAAAACAACCCATTTAAGAAAAGGGCAGAAGACATGAATAGACACTTTTCCAAAGAAGATGTCCGGATGGCCAACAGACACATGAGAAGATGCTCAACATCACTGATCATCAGGGAAATGCAAATCAAAACCACAGTGAGATACCACCTCACACCTGTCAGGATGGCTAAAATGAACAAGTCAGGAAATGACAGATGTTGGCGCGGATGCGGAGAAAGGGGAACCCTCCTACGCTGTTGGTGGGAATGCAAACTGGTGCAGCCACTCTGGGGAACAGTATGGAGGTTCCTCAGAAAGTTGAAAACAGAACTACCCTATGACCGAGCAATTGCACTACTAGGTATTTACCCAAAGGATATAAAAATACAGATGTGAAGGGGCACATGCACCTCGATGTTTATAGCAGCATTATCAACAATAGCCAAACTATAGAGACAGCCCAAATGTCCCTCAATTGATGAATGGATAAAGAAGAAGTGGTATATCTATACAATGGAATATTACTCAGCCATCAAAAAGAATAAAATCTTGGGCGCCTGGGTGGCTCAGTTGGTTAAGCGACTGCCTTCGGCTCAGGTCATGATCCTGGAGTCCTGGGATCGAGTCCCACATCGGGCTCCCTGCTCAGCGGGGAGTCTGCTTCTCCCTCTGACCCTCTTCCCTCTCGTGCTCTCTATCTCTCATTCTCTCTCTCTCTCTCTCTCTCAAATAAATAAATAAAATCTTTTAAAAAAAAGAATAAAATCTTGCCATTTGCAAGGACATGGATGGAGCTAGAGTGTATTATGCCAAGTGAAATAAGTCAGTCAGAGAAAGACAAATACCATATGATTTCACTCATATGTGGAATTTAAGAAACAAAACAGATGAACATAGAGGAAGGGGAAAAAAAGAGAGAGGGGGGCAAACCATAAGAGATTCTTAATGATAGAGAACAAACTGAGGGTTGCTGGAGGGGAGGTGGGCAGGGAATGGGCTGAACGGGTGACGGGGATTAAGGAGGGCACTTGCTGTAATGAGCACTGGGTATTATATGTAAGTGATGAATCACTAAATTCTACTCCTGAAACCAGTATTACACTATATGTTTGCTAACTAGAATTTAAATAAAAACCTGAAACATTAAAAAAAAGATATTCATCTCTTTAAGGATTCGCCTCACAAAGGAACTTCACAATGTATTAAGTAGCTGGAGACAAAGTTGAGAATGAGCTTGGGCAGTGATGAAATGGGAAAATGGAAATATATTGCCTGTGACATTGCTTGTATTCTTGCCTGGAATTCTGATCTAGCCCTTGTATAAATATTTAATTTTTACTATGCTTGTATTTTTTTCTCCTAAGGAAACTGTGGGTTCCTTGAGGTTAGCAAACTCAGTTTTTTGCTTCTCTGAATCCTTCATATTGCTGAGCACAGTGTAACCTAGATGGTAAGCTCTGTAAAGACAGGTAATATAGCTGTCTTGTTTACTGTAATATCTTTAGTACCTAGTAGAGTATCTGGCACATAGTAGGTACTCAATAAATATTAAATGAATGGGTGAATAAATGTGGCATCAGGTACCTTATAACAGCTGTTGAATGAAAGAGTGAGCTGATGAATAAATGTATGAGAATGTATAAAGTCTTGAAATCTGCCACTGGTACGCTTGAAAAGCCCAGGGTTATGCATACGATTGGAATACAGCCCACAGGAAGAAGAGCTCCTAAAAGCATACCTCTGTTTTCATCTTTCATTTACAGAGGCAGATGATTTCTGCTACCTTGATTTTCACTGCTTACAGAGTCTGATTTACTTGGTTATTAAAAATGGCTTCATTCATTTTCAATTCATTTCACTCCTTTGCTCAGCTTCTCTGCTTTAGGGTTTCGTTTCCCACTAATGGGGCTTGCTGTCTCTCTGCTCAATGTGACACTACTCTGAAGACCTTGGAACGGTTTCCATGGTTACTTCTTCTGGAATTCTCCCTTTGGAAACCTTGTGTTCTTTCCTTACCTTTAACTTCCATCTCAGAAATTTAAATACACACCTTAGGGTTCTCGGGAGTGTTAACACTCTCCCTAGAAACACTTCAAACCACGGAGGAAAAGAAATCAAGGACTTCACATTCCTTTTCTTCTGTTATGTGTGGAATGGGGCTGGATGATTTGATGCTGAAACCCCCTGAAGCCCAGAGATCCAGAGATTTCCAGCAAAAAGAAAAAAAAAAAAAAAAGACAAAATGATTTCCCACGTTGCCAAAGCCATGGTCTCCTTATTCCAATTGGATTCATACCACAAAAATGAGCATTGCCACCATCACCAAAGCCTTTTCTTTCCTCTTTTCTTTTTCTTCTTTTTAAAAATGAGTCTCCATGCTGAACTTACTGCTGATGTGTCTGGCCTTGCGGTGCCTTAAATGTGTTAGTGAAGAAAAGAGGAAGGCTAGTGGAGATTGGGAGGAACTTCAAAAACTAAACAGATTGCTGAATGAAATTTTACTTTCTAAAATCTTCCACCCTTTCTTCTGCGATTATTGGCCAAGATCTAAATTGCAGGAGACTTCTAGGGCATCACGTTCTGAAACAGACTCATGTTGGGTACACCTGGGATACACCTGTGGATCCCAGTGGACTTAAAATAAATTTACGAGCTACGCAGTCAGTAATACAGAAACACCCATCCCCCAGCGAGCACCTCCTCTTTGATGGCTCCCTTCCCCTCTGCCTGTCTTTCCAGTATTGTCTCTCTGCCCTCATCTTCCCCCATGCAGGCCCTTATTCTTTCTTCAAACAGTTCGCAGCAAAGTCTCTTTCCAGCTTCCAAAGGCCCAGACATCAAAATGAGAAGAAGCCATTCCTGGCTTTTTCCCATGCAGTTCAGTGCACTCAGCTGCACTTCAGATCCCATGCTCTGTGCGTTTGTACCCCAGGGGTGTGCTGGGCTCTGGGAAGAGCAGAAGGCAGCCAGGCCTTGTCCCCAGCCTTCTCGCTTCTATCTAAAATGCGGGAGGTTTCATTTGAACCCCTTGTGAAGTTTTCTGCCTTCACAGATCTCCACATTGTGATCAGTCCTCATCTCATCTGGCGCCTGTCTGGGTACCACGAGCCCCTCCCTGGGCCACTTGGGAGCCCCAGGAATGGCAGCGACAGCAGTGGGTTTGGAATCTGGTAGCATTCTGAGAGGCAATACAGTGTAGTTGCTAAAAGTGCCAAGTCCGGAGCCAGACGGTGTGGGTTCCCGTCCGTGTGTCACCACTTACTAGCTAAGTAATCTTGGCCAAGTTACTTAGCCTCTTTGTATCTTTGTTTCCTCCTCTGTGAAATGGGGATGATGAGCATCGTGGCACCTAGCTGCCCTGAGTGTCAAACTCATTAACCAGGTAAAGTACTTAGAATAATGTGTGGCACACAGTAAGCACCCCAAAAGTGTTGTCTATTATCGTTTTCCACATCAAGCCTTCTTTTCTTAGTGGGGCAAGTACTGGCTCAAGTCCTGGTTCTGCCACTTTGGGTCACTGTAATCTTAGAGCACTTCACATAGCCTATGTGAGCCTCAGTTTCCCAGGATAGTTAGGAGGGTTACACAGCTTATTGGATATGTAAGCACCTGAAAATAATAATGCTTTGTTTGCCTTCTTGCTCTTTCTGATCAGATCTGGGGGATAGTTGACATCTCTTCTTTGTTTTTTTTCTCTCATATTTTTTCTTCTCCTTTGTTCTTTGAGTCCCATTCCCCTTTTCTGACACTCAGCTCCTGATGTTCTTATCTCCTGCTTAATCTCCTGTGACTCTCATTTTGCCAGATCATTTTGCCATCTCATTGCCATCTCATTTCACCAAGCATGGGAAAAAACAAGGGCCTGAGTAACCCTTAAAAACCCTTTTCTAACTTCCACTTTCCAGGCCCTCTTTTGGTGGGAGATAGAGGGCCTGAAGGAAGGAGCCCAGTAGGTCTCTTCTTTCTGGGGCCCAGATAACTCCAGCTAGGCCAGGGTCAGTGAAGACCGAGTCTAGAGATCGTCTCTCCTCTCTGCTCACTGGCCCCCATCCCACTCAGACTGGCCCACTAACTACCACCTTAGGGGCTGCCACTGAGCCTGCCTATGGTCCGGAGCTGTCACAGCAGCTCTGGTCCCCTTCCTTGCCATTTCCACCATGCTCACCCACAACTGAGGCTGCTGCTTGGGAAGAACAGCTCTCCCCTTCCCTCCTGTATCAGTTAGTTTTGCTGCCTAACAAAACCATCCCCAAACTTAGTGGCAACAAGCTATTTACTTAGCTTACAGGGTTGGTAGTTTGGGCTGGGCTCAGCTGGGTGGTTCTACTGCTCTCTCAACAGGACTCACTTATGGGCCTGCAGTCTGCTGCCACCCACATACATGGTTCTGCTTCTGAGGATTGACTGGCTGCAGGCTGGGATGAGGTGGGAAACTGGATCATATGTTCCTCATCATTCATGGGGCTAGCCCAGGCTTCTTCATATGGAGACAGTGGCAGGGACTCCAGTAACAGTAAAAGAAGGAAATCTCCAATATTTGAATATTTTTCAAGTCTAAGCTTCTGTCACAATCACATTGTTTCTTTGGCCAAAGTAAGTCACATGGCCAACCTCAGAGTCAGTATGGGAGGTGACTGTCCGAGGGCTGGATTCAGAGACATATGAAAAAAAATTGGGGGCCATTACTATAGCAATCACCACATCTCCTGAGAATGTAGTGCACGGCAAGTAGATCCAAAGTCCCCTTCACGTATTTTTCCCACAGGGCCGAAGGGCCCTGATGAAAATAAGGACATCTGGTGTGACATCTGAGAATTCACAAATTGGATATGAACATTGACTCCTCAAAATATTATGTTAACCCTTTGTCAGATTGCCCTCAAATATAAGCATATGCTTCTTTAAGAAAATCCAGGCTTTGAAAAACACCTACATTAGCAGGGGCTCTTAACTCCTTTTTTTGGAGGTAGGAGGGTAGTTACAAAGTCCTTTCAGAAGCCAATGAAAGCTTTAAACCTTCTCCCCAGAGAAATTCACATTTACACATAGACACAGAATGCTGCTTACAATTTCATGGGGTTCACAAATTCCCTGAAGGCAAACCCCAAGTTAAGGAACCTTTCATCACAGGGAGAATATATACTTTTGTAAAAGAATTCCTCTGAACCCAAAAGGATTTGCCATGGGCTTGCTTATTTAAAGGAAATCTTATTGTTTAAAGTGATTCATAAGCTACCACTACCTCAGGTTATCCAGGCTGCTTCCCAAAACATTATTCAATTTAGTTAGCTTGCTCTTCAATGTAGGAAAAATTCAATTTCCACCCGACTTTTCAAGAGTGGCATTAATTAAAGGCTAGATGGGCTCATTTAGATGTGCTCCTCGGTCTGTTCAGGTTGATTCTTATAGACCTTACATACATAATGGCACTATGTTAGAGAATGTGGCTAAGCCCAGTGAAAATATAGGGGCCATTAAGAACATTTGTGAACAGATCATCTGTGCGTTAAAAATCATTCTCTTCTAATTATTTTCTAAAAACCAAGTTTTAAAGCCTAAAAACTTTTTCATATCATTTCAGGATGCTTCTGGTTGCGAGGGACATATGACTCAGCTAAAATGGGCTTAAACAATCCTCTAGGTTTGCTGTAGGATTGATGGAGTCAGTGGGTCAATGACATGGTGCCTCTAGTTTGACTTCTATAATATTCGCTTGTACTTCCCTCATGGTTCCAAGAGGATTGGGGCAATTCTGGGTGTTACACGCAGGTGACAATGTCCTGAAGCAAAAGCAAAAAAGTTCCCTTTGTATGAGTAAGGCAAACCTTCCCAGAGACCTGCATCGGGCATTCCCGAGGTCTCATTGGCTAGCACCTAACCTGACAATGTCTGAACTGGTCACTTGCAAGGGAAAGGCTAGTGCCCTGATTGACTTAGACCAGAAAATATTTCTCCTTTGGTCCTGGCTTCCTCTGAAAGACATGGCTTCTTCTCAAATGATGAAAAGAAAAAAAGAATCTGTGTGTTCTTGGTAAGAAGAAGAAGAGGGTCAAAGGGCCATTGGCTGGGCAATCCACAGTGCCGGCTGCACTGCTCTTCTCAATACTTATTTTGAAAGGGTAACTCCTTTTATGGAGCAGGAGAGAAGGAAATGCTTTTGCTAACATAAGTCATGGGAGAAGGGACTTCTGAGATATCACAAAGGCTGCCTATGGAACAGTTGGGAAAGAAGCTGATCGTAGCCAGAGAGGGGGAAACAAAGAATAATGGCTCAAACGAGGGACTTGAACAAAAAACAGTTTGTAGAAGAGGGTAGTAATATAGGCTGGGAGGAAGGGTGAATGTGCTGCAGCAAAGAGCCTTAGCTTGAAGCATAAGGATTAAATAAGAACATGAATATAGAGGAAGAGAATGGCAAGTGTCTCACATGTTGTATTCAGCAAAATGGCAGAAGGGGCAAGAGAGTGGGGCCCACATATGGAGCAGCAACTCTGTGCCTAGCATGGGCTGCCTACTTAGAGCAGATGCTGTGATGCCCTGCTTATGGTCCACGGTCCTTTCAGGGTGCTCTGGCCTACTTCTAACTGCCAATGCGCATGTACATGCCTGAGGGCTCACTCCTGCCCCCTCCTCTCCCCATGACTGTGGAAAGATGGGGGAATTAACACCCTCCTGGAGTAGCCCTCAACTAATGACTCTCGAGAATTGCTATATAGGGACGCCTGGGTGGCTCAGTCGGTTAAGCGTCTGCCTTCAGCTCAGGTCATGATCCCAGCGTCCTGGGATCGAGCCCCACATGGGACTCCCTGCTCAGCGGAGGGTCTGCTACTCCCTCTCCTTCTGCCTCCTTTCCCTCCCCCTGCTCGGCTTTCTCTCGCGCCCAGGCAAGCTCCCTCTCTCTCTCAAATAAATAACTAAAATCCTTTAAAAACTAAATTAAAAATTAAAAAAAAAAATACCCCAGCCCCCTCAACCTTTGTTTGGGATAATTCTGAGCTGAGGGCTTTACACCGTTTCCCAGAGTTTTCCTGCAGGATGAGGTTCCAATTGCTCACCATGGCAGCCCGCTTAACAATGCACCCTTTATTGGTGCCCCCCCCCCGCTTCACTTCTCCTACCTCCCGACCAGTCGTCTCGGCACCTCCCAAATAAACTAGCTGCACCCGAAGCGTGGTATCATGGTCTGCTTTATACACATTGTCTTGTCCAATCGCTACAACAACCCTCAGGGTTGTCGGTATTATGAGCCCCAGTTGATAGATGAGGTAACATTCAGGCAGGTCGAGTGATCTTCTCAAGTTTGTTCAGCTGGTAAATGGCACAGCTCAGATTGAAATCTGGGTCTGTCTGGTGAAAGCCCATGCTCTTTCCCTAGTAACAATTTGTATCTTAGTAATTTTGAACATGACACGAATGCAAAGACTATGCGGCTGCTTCCACACATGTCCACGACCTGCCCTAGGTGGCAGCTGGTTGCTCTAGGATTTCCAATTATCAGCCCTTTCCAGGCTCAAACTCAAGAAGCTGATGCAACATACCTGCTTGTGAGCATGGTGAAATGAAGTAGATCAAAGATCATAATCATCCACGGTGTATCAGGGGATCCATAGAAAACATGGACCTTGGCCTCATATTACAGCCCAAACCAGAACTGATATGAGAACTCAAGGTCTGACTGACCATTGCCTAGAGCTCTACGTGGAAGAATTTTCCAGGCAAGAACTTGACAAGTGATATAATTCATACACGGCCGAGCTATTGAGACAGTATGATGGACAGGTTAGGAGATGGATTTTAGAGCCAGGCATGCCTGGACTAGAATCTTATTCTACCACTTTCTCAGTTTCCAGCAGGCTAGCAGCTTCCCACCTTAAGAGCCCAAGTCTCCATTTCTTTCCTGTGAGCATTCTCTGCCCACAAGTAGGTGCAACCCAGAATTGTGGGTAAGCTGACATCCATGGGGGAAGCCGTAACCAATGAGGACTAGGGATCAGTATAAATGCTGCAACCTCTCCCTCTTCTAGTGGGATGATTCTGAGGCATGTTCCACATACTTTATCAAAGGATCCCCAGCAGAGTCGAGCCTCAGTTGCCCAGAGCTGTAACCCATTCATTAACGGGCTCATTTATTGGGTTTATCCTTTCCCCATGTCACTATTGCCAAGTTGCTCTATTTTCTTAAGCTTGTGAAATTAGGATCACATCTTCATCATAGGGTTGTTCTGAAGATTAAATGAGCTCCTATGGCACCGGGTGTTCTATGTAAGTGATGAATCACTAAATTCTACTCCTGAAACCATTATTACACTATATGTTAACTAACTGGAATTTAAATAAAAACTTGAGACTACAAAAAAATAGATAAAGTTGTAAATATAAAAACGAATGTGGGACTCCTGGCTGACTCAGTTGGTGGAGCATGTGACTCTTGATCTCAGGGTCGTGAGTTTGAGCCCCATGTTGGGCATGCAGCCCACCTTAGTTAAAAACATTTAAAAAACAAATGAGCTCCTATGTGTAGAGTGGTCTGTACGTAATAAAGTTCAGTAAGAACATGGTGGGTGTTAAATTGTGAATCCCTTCTTTTCAGCCTTTAGGCTCCATGCCTGCAGATCCAGTTCCTCCACTAGGTGGCAGAATATCAACAGTCATCATCCATGGAAGGCGTGCCTCATAGTAAGTAAAAGAAGTTAAGTTAGAGACCCCGAGGGACTACGGTCAGTGTGACATGAGAAGGGCAAACCTATGATTAAAACCCAGTCCAAATAAAGAAAGCCCTGAAATTCCAGCCTCAGTCAGATTGGTGTCTGATTCAAGGCTTTGAAAGGCAGAGACTGTTGAATGAATTCCCAAAACAAAGTGGGGAACCTGTATGAGAGAAGAAGGTGGAGTCTGTTTGCAAGAAATTACTGGGTGCTATTTTCCCATGCCTGGGGTAATCCTAAATTATGGGAGATGACTAGGAGGTGGAAGAATGGCAAGGAGCCAGGGAAAAACCAAACAATCGCCTGAACAAAGTAGATCTTGATAAGAGTGTGTGATCCTCTAGCCAGCTTTGGGACAAAATCTTTCAAGATTACTTGATGTTCTTTTTGATGAGATGTTGGCATCACTGGACAAATCAAACCAGCTAAGGATGAGTCAACTCCCTGGTTAAAAGATGGGGAGAATAGGACATTTATCCACTGGCTTCAGTTGTTCATTTGTCGAGAGTTTACCCTGGGGCATTAACTCCACCATGCTTACAAGGAGTTAAAATGCTGGCATGTGAAGTGAGAGCGATTGGCATGTTGGCGACTGCCATATTTGCTGATGAACTCAGGTAGGTGGACGAGACACGGTGTGGGGGCCCAACAGTGACTGCTATAGCGGGGCTTCTCAGGCGTCCGTGTACACACACATCACCCGGGGGGCTGGTTAAAAGGCAGATTCTGATCCTGTAGGTCTTGGGTAGTGTCTGAGATTCTGCATTTTTAACAAGCTCCTGGATGATGTTGATGCTGCTGGTCTGCAAATCACATTTCGAGAAGCAAAGGTTACACTGTTCTTTAAACCAGTCCTGCTCGTTCTTTCATCATCCCACATCATCATTAACCCCAAACAACACTGGAGGCCCCGGGGTCCCTGAGCTTTGGTCTTCGGCTCTCTGGACCTCAATGTCTTCATCTTCAAAAAGGGGGGTGGGGTGGGGCCTGGATTAGATGAGCTAACTAGAGTGGTGGATGGCGGAAGGAGAGGACAGAGGAATTCTTTTTAAATAGCATTTTAATATTTAGAAAATACTAAGATTTTCGAAAATAATTTCTGCCAAAAAGCAAAGTGGGAAGAAATCTTCTGAGCCGGCCAAGATCCACAGAACACAACTCCGTGTTCCTAAAAGATTCCCTTCTCCTGAGAGTGAGGGATGATATTGTAGTTTCCTGAGAGGTGGCCTAGAGATTTTTGTTTTTATATAAAGGGAGATAGATAGATATTGTGGGGTATTGATTCTAAAAGGTTAAGAAAGACTGCATTTGATCTGTGTGACCTCATCCACATCTAGTATCTTTCCACTGAATTTTCTATAAATCTATTGTATTATCATATCATATTGCTGGTTTATGTCTGTCTTCCCTAACTGGCCTGGAAGCTTCTCTAGCCAAGGATTCATCTCTATCTCTATCACCTACTCTAGTGCCTGGCACACAGTAGATGCTGAGTGAATGAATGAATGAATGAATCAATCAATCCATCAATCAGTCAGTCAACCTATGGCTTTTTTCCAGGTCAAAAAAAAAAAAAAAAACCTGTGTCACCGTTGAGATGAGCCACATACTGTCTTTTGGGAAAGGGTCTTTTAAGATATTTTTTCGGCCTATGTGGTATTTACTCCTTTGAAGCTTTATTGTAATAGAATTCTAGCCACATACAACCCCATGTCCAGTATTTAATAACCCTATGAATTAATGTGAGCTGCTCCAGAGCAAATACCATTTAGTGACATCCCAGTGATGATTTTTTGGCTGGAGAATTGTTTGAAAATGGTGTTTTGGAGTAAGAAACATCTGCCTTGGTTTGCTGTGGAAGGGGAGTCTATGGAGGACATTTGGATGGGCTCTGCCTGATTGAGCTTGCAGGGAGAGGCGGAGACACCACTAATTACATGTCTTGCATTACGGGTTGGAAATAGATACACAGCAAATGCTCTGGCCCCACAAAGCCTCAAAAAGCAATGAAAGCAACACAGACTTCAAGGTCATTTTCAAAATTCCCAGCATGGCAGAGCAGAGCCAGCCATACAGTTTTTCCTCTTTTTCACGTGGCACTTAAGACACGGAAGAATGAACCAACAGACGATCTGGAAATCTACTTGCCAATCCAGAAACAAACAAACAAACAAACAAACAAAAAAAAAAAAAACCCAACCCCACAGTGGCAGAAAGGATGTAGGAAGGGACAGTGTTAACCTGTAATGTTCACTGGAGGTATTAATCAGTAGCTCCCTCAGGCCCTTGATATCCTTGAAACAAGTCATCACCATTGCCTGACTTATACAAACTTGATTGCACTCAGTGAAGAACTGCTCATCTCCAGGTAGGTTTTAGTCAGATAATGCCCAAAGACACCTTCCTAAAAGGTAGGTTCAAAAGATGAATTCTATGACTGTAGGATGACAGTGAGGCTATCTTAGGAATAACTCGTTAAGATAAAATCTGGTGGAGTCTGCGCAACAGCAAGCTCAACAAGAACTATCCATGGGATGCAGGCTCTCAATGGCTAAATATCTGTGGCAGAAAGAGTTGGACTACACTTTCTAGCTTCCCTTGCACTTAGGTGTGGCCATGTGACCGAGTCCTGGCCAACAGAAAGCAAGGTGCTCTGTTTCCAGCTTTGGCCTATAAAATACTGCCCACACATGATCTTTCATGTTCTTTCTCCTTCTAACTTGACACAGGCAAAAAGGGTGACTTTGGAAGCTGTGTGTTGAATATAGCAGAACCACAGGATGGAAGAGGCATGGGTCAACACTGCCTGGAGGAGAGCCACCTGTCAATCGGGACTGTTGTGTGAGTAGGAAATAAACCTTTATTGTGTAAAGGCAATATGATGTTTGGGTTTCCCTGTTAGAATAGCTTTTGTTACCTTAATTAAATATATAGTCATTGGCTGCATTAATAGAGGGATGGTAGGAAGAACAAAGAAGGGTGTAGTTTTGCTGTTCCTTTCTGGACGTTACCCTGTAAGAGAGACTTTGTCAAACTGGAACATGTATGTAAATGAAAGACAAGAGTGATGAGGAGGTGAGAACTGGTATATTGAA
The DNA here is from genome assembly GCF_009762305.2 of Zalophus californianus. Taxonomy (NCBI): domain Eukaryota; kingdom Metazoa; phylum Chordata; class Mammalia; order Carnivora; family Otariidae; genus Zalophus; species Zalophus californianus. The sequence goes on along the minus strand of NC_045612.1, from coordinate 115,785,751 downwards.
AAGGAAAAAAGCAAGGCGGTTCGGCCTAAAGAAGACTTTGGTATGGAGTAAGAATATATAATATCTGTCTTTAAAGTTTTGAAAGTATGTCATAGGAAAGATTTAGACTTCTGCTGTGGAATTTCAGAGAGCACTGGGAGCAAGGTTTGGGCTCAATATAGAGAACTTTCTAATAATGAGTACTGCCCCAAAGGGGAATGGCCTTTCTTATCAGGTAAAGCTTTTTCTCCATCTTCAGTGGATGCTGTTGATGGACCACTCATATCCATTGTCCTTCCTCCCACCCCCTGCTTTGGACCACAGAACCCCAATTTTGTTGAAGTATCATCTTCATGTGATTATGGGAGAGGTATCCCATCCCCAGCTCCAGGGATGGCTCTTGATTAGTCCAAGCCATTTAGCACGGGGTATTCTCTTAGTAGTTCTTGGTGGTCCAGAGGTTGGTAGTGACCCTGAGCTGGCCCAGTCAGACTTAAAGGAAGCTCTTGTGTTCCATGGCTGGGGAAGAGATTTTCTCTTTCTCCTGTTCGACATGCATCAGGACTCATTAGGCTTGACAGTCACTGGCAATTGTCTTGTGACCATGAGGTCACTTGAACCAGCCTTAAGATGAAGTCATCACTGAGGACTGCAGAGAAAAGAGATGGAAGGAAGCTGTCCATGAAGTTGCTGATCATCCTATGCCCGAGGACTCCTCTACCTCTAGATCCCACTTTGAGGTGGGGTTTCTGTTATGTCTAGCTTAAAACATCCTGGTTGATAACCCTACTCCTGAGGAGGTTTGGGAACACAGGTTGAATGCTGCCTTGTCATCTGGAATGCTAGAGGGAAACTCTAGCCTGGGTGGCAGGTCGACCTCTCGGGGCAATATCTGATCTTGAGAGTTATAAACTCCGGTGAAGGAGGTACAGTCAACTTCATTAAAATTTAAATCTCGGCTTCCTTGCGAGTGTCTGCAAATACCTTTTATAACAGACTTATGTTGGCTTTTGGCTATCATGCATCTTACCCACTCCCTCCCCGTTGGCCCCCATCTAGGGAGGAGGTCTCCCGTACCAAAAGCAACCTTTCGTCCAGAGAAAATGCAGACTCCCTCTTGCAGAGTGTAGAATCATTGATTGAAAGCATCTGCCTACCAGGAACTCCATTTCCCGAGCCTCCTTACCCGTAGGTGAGGCCACAGGACTGGTTCTCGCCAATGGAACAGGAGCAGTTGCGATGTACGTCATGCCTGGCTTGGCAACCTTAAGCAGTGGGCGTACCGTTATTTTCTTTATCCATCCTCCAGTTGAATGGAAAGGACTCCAAGGCGCAAGAGGAGGATGGAGCCACAACATGGAAGGAGCCTGAGTTGTGAATAATCCTGGGAATATTTGTGCCGGACAGTTACATGCCTGAGGAATACACTTCTATTGCGTTAGGCCATTAAACCTCGGGGTTGTCACCACAATTGGTGTTGCCTTAATTAGTACATCCCTCTCGTGCCTGCTCTTAGTGGGAGGGCAACAGTCATTCCAGCCTCCTGTGATGGTCCCATTATGGAAGGCAAAGGGGTCCAGTTCCCCCTTCTTTCTGCCCCCCGGAATAGCCAAGGTTTAGATAGCCAAGTAGACCGTCACCCCTAGGGTACTGAGTCTTAAACAAGGGGCACAAAGACGAAGGGCAAGTTCAGAATCTGGTATATAGCAGCGGGACCAGAAACTTGAGGAAGATGTTGGGCTTCGCAGTTGGGCTTTGGCTGTTGTTTCTGCCACTTCAGTGGCACCCTTGGGTCCTGCTGCTTGTCCCAAGCCTTCCCCTCCAGCTTCTTGCTGACTGTGTTAACCCTTGATAGCCCACTAATTAATTCCCCCGTTTGCCTAAGATAATCAGAGTTTTTTCTCTTGCTCAGATTCATATGGTGCTGGGTATAATTTTTTTTTTCCATAGAAGGAGTCCATTTCAAATTCATGCATTTTATTTCATCTTGCCTTTTGTAGGTGAAGTCATTCCCTTACAAAATTCTGTACTTATTCCCACATTTGACTCTGCTTTACCATCTTAGATGCCTGATCTAACAGCAGTTGAGGTTGGCCCTGCTCAGTGTTCTCCTTTTGTTGCCTGACTTTCCAGAAAACCAAGTTGCTTTTAATTTTTCCCTTTTGCTGGGGGTTTGGTCTCTCTCCTAGCTTTCACCAATTATTTCCCTCACTTGTCTTAAGATTGCCCTCACCTATGCATTTTTGTGGCATTTGTACTTGTCAACCAATTTCTAGCATTAAGTCGTGCCATCCAATTAGCAATGTGCTACATTTTGCTGATGGGGGAAGGGCCTGGTTGGTGGAGAAAGCAGTGGACTCGTTGTCCCAGAGACCTGATTCTGTTACTTACAAGATATGTGACCTTGGGCAAATCAAGGAACTTGTCTCTCCCTGAAACTCATTTTGCTAAGTGATGAGACTGAGAGAATACCTGAAAATCTCAGGGTCAGTCACAATGACAGCAGATAACTGAAGGCCACCTAGCTAGACAAATCCGGCTGGAGAGCAGGTAAGAAAGGATGCAGGTAGGAAGTCCACAGCCTAACCTGGGAAAGCTGAGTCAGGGAAGGACTGTGAGTGCACACAGCCTGCCATCAGCTGAGAGGCACTCACTCGGTTACTGTTTCCTTTTCAGCCAGCTTTATGCTTTTGGTTCCTCCTCAAATACAGTCCTTGAAGGGCATCCAAATAGAGCAGTGGCCCTGCTTCAGCACTGAATCCAATCCTCACACCCTGTGAACACAAGGGCAGGCTGACACCCCACAGCAGCCTTTTACAGTGATTTAATTTCTCAGTGAGCAGTTTTTCTATGCTTCTGTTCAGCCATTTATGTTTGTGACTGAGCTGCATTAGAAAGCCTACCTCCACCTTCCAAAGGCAGTACCGTGGATCAGATCTGGCAACCTCCAGCACTGAGCCTCAGTTTCTGCCTCTGTAAAATGGGGTGGCTGACGGATGCTCCCAGAGTCCCCTCTCCAGGCCTCTTCCAGCTGTGACGCCTGGCCGTTGTTCTCTTGTTGAAACCCTACTCCCCCTTCCCTCACTGGGGTAGAGTTTGTTGTCGTGGGAACCCGCAGCTACAGGTCCCGAGGGCAACACTAGGTCCAGCCGAATGGACTCACACACGTGGCCACAGAAGGTCAGGGCAGAGTCTTTCTCTAAACCCGATGAATCGCTACAAGGAAACAAAGTATTTTAGCAACCCCGATAACTTTTCACAAGCTTTCCCCTCTTTTTCTCAGAGGTCACTTGACAAAGTAAGAGGAGACTGGGGCCATTTTGGTTCAATTTGCTAATCTTTTTTACTGTTCTTACGGAGAGATGCATTTATCTTGGGCTATCTTTTGATTTGGAAAAAGTGATCTTCTCTTCTAAAACATACTCTGTGCCTGCTTGAACTTGAGCCGGGGGGGGGGGGGGAAGGCAGGGGACACAAACTTAAATAACTAATAATATTTAGATAAAAATAATCAAATAAAACACTCAAATAAATGTTCTGAGCAGTACCCCGTCCTAGCACACTTACATACACGCAACGGCACACACACAGAACCTTAGCTATCTTCCCATATAATCAAATGAACTTGAAGAAAAGAGTAATGTCCCCTACAGAGTTTGGAAAATGCCCGACTAAGTCTGCCTTTTTGATTACTCCACAGAGGTCCAGGCCAAGTAGAGAAGCAGTTGGTTAAGGACAATGTGGTCCCACGGGGGAGGTGGCGAGTTACTGGAGTGCCTGAGCCAGGCCAACTCATTTCCAGGGGAGCCCACGAGAATGAGGAGGTTTAGGATGCAGGCACCCTAGCCTGGTAGGTTGCCGCCGTGAAACAGTGAGAGCAGCCGGGGTCCCCAGGACGCGGGCAAGCTCTTCATCTGAGGCTTGGGATCAAAGGCATGTTGCCAACTGAGACAAAGTGGAGGATCCACGCACACAAGAGACTGTGGCTGGGCTGTCAGGCTGTATTTGTATCTGCCTGAGCTGTTCTGAAAAGATCCTCCTTTCCTGAATCACTGAGGACCCCTCACCCCCAGACAATAGCGGGATGGAGTGGCGACGCTCCCTGTGCTGAGCAACAGACTGGAGACATGGGAGTGGAAGCTTTCATCTTGGCTCCTTTACTGGTAGGTACCACTGAGGCCAACCCCAACGGCCTCAGTTTCCTTAGCTACTGGGGCGGGATGATGACGAGTCTGGGTCATCCCACGGAGATGGTCCGAGACAGTAGGTCACACCCTTTCCCCCATCGAAGCCACCATCATCTCTCATTGGGGGTTTAGCAGTTGCCTTCCTTGCTTTCACTCTTACCTCCCTAGAGCTTACTGTTCATCCACACTGAAACCAGAGCGATCTTCTCAAAATGCAAGTTAAATTGTGCCACTCTTCTGCTCAAAACCCTCTGATGGCTTCCTAATGTTCTTACTATGGCTCACAGGGCCCTACACAATCTGCCCCACACTTGGGTTATGTCGGTAACCTCACCTCCTATTACTCTCCCCCTCTCGTACTCTGTTCCAGACATATTGACTCCTTGCTTGGACATGTCATTGCTATTGTGCCTTGGGGCTTTTGCACTTGCTGTTCCCTCTGCCTGGAATGATTTGTCACGAGTTACCTGCATTATGCCATGTTGCTTCACCTCCTTCAGCTCTTTTCTCAGATGCCGTCTTCCCAATGAGGCTTTCCCTGCTCACTTTATTTAAAATCATGCCTACTCTGTGTTAGTCAGCTATTGCCGACTACATAATAAGGCTACAAAATAAATCACCTCCAAACTCAGTGGCCTACAACAAGCATTTGTATGCATGCTCATGGGTTTGGCTGGGGCTGGATTGCTCTAGGATGGGCTTGACTTGTCAACTTTGCTTTAGGCTGCAGGCTGGGTTCAGATCTGCTCCATGTGTGCTTATGTTGAGGCCCAGAATGAAGGGGCAGTGGCTACCCAGGGCATGCTTTTGTCATGGTATATCATCAGAACACAAGAGCTAAGCCAAACAACACAAGCAATTTAAGATCTCTGTTCACATCACACTCCACGAACAAATGTTCTATTGGTCAAAGGCAATCACGTGACCAAACTCACCATTAATGAGTTAGGGAAGTATACTCTGCCCACACTGGGGAAGGGGAGGGAGAAGAGAGAAACTATTTGCTGAACAGTCATCCAAAATACACACACACACACACACACACACACACACACACACACACACACCACCCCTGCTGGCACTCCCTGTTTCATCTCCTGTGCCTTTTCTCTTTAGGGCTTATCACCTACATAATGACATGTTTTACTTATCTCCTTTGTCCCATTGGCTGCAGTGGCGGCTCTTTGAGAGCACAGAGTTCCGTTTGTTTTGTTTACTGCTGTATCATCACTACCTTGAACAGTGCCCGGAGCAGAGTGGATGCTGAGTAAATAATTTTTGAATGACAGAATAAGTAAGTTGCCCTATTGTTGTAGAGACGCATTCAAGGAAGTTCAGAAATGAATTGCAGTAGAATCTTGCAGCCTCCTCAGTAGGGACGTAATCTCTGCAGCAGACTGGCTTTATCACTATATCTACCATATCACCATGACTACTATGACCATCAGCACTATTACCATCACTACCACGGTCATCACCGTCATCCTCATGTTACCATCACCGCCATCACCACCATCACCATCAGTGTCACCACCACCACCATCATTACCATCATCATCACTACCATTCCTGTCACCACCTCTACCATGTCAGCATCAGCGTCACCACCATCTCTCCCACACCATCACTGCCACCATCACTCTTAAGCCGTCATCCCCGCTACCCCACCACCATGATCACTGCCGGCACCATCACTCCCTCTACCACATACCACATGGCACCTCCAACACCATGACCACCATCACCAGCTCCATGATCATGCCATGTCTACCACCGGTCCCCTCACCCCTCTCCTCCCTGTCATCACCATCACTATCACTGTCACCATTATTTCCGTTTGATGATGATGCTGGACAGCAATATTGATTGCACACAACTCTCAATAAACTAATAGCAGTACAGGAAGCAGAAGAAATGATCATTTTCTCCTAGTGGGCTAGCTGCAAGGGAAAAACCTCAATCTGAGAAAATTATTTCTCTTAAGAGCCCCAGAGAAAAATCTATAGCAATTATACAATCGATATTTTGCTACAGCTTTAGAAATGCTACCCCATATTTTGGAGATCTGCAGAAATGATCAAACCTCAAATTTCACCTCCTGAGTCGCGCTGAAATTGTCTCTAGCTCTTCTTCCTCTTATCCTCTTGCAGGGAAAAAAGGTTGTTTACTAAGTCATTTCTTTCACCCCTTACTTACACGTCCATTACTCCTTGTTGCATAACAATAGACCATGTGACTTCATGATTAATCTTTTCCATCCTGAAACAAAATCTTTTTCTGAATTGCTGGTGCTTCTCTAGTTCTTTGTAAATACTGCCTGACAAAAATGTGTGGGTGCTGGAAGGCCCCCAAATACCGGGGGTAAGATTAAAGTCCATTAAATCTCCACTTCAGATCAATTCTTTCTGCTTACAGAGCAAGGCAGTGTAGTCTTTCCTCTACCTCTAGTTGTTGTTGTTGTTTTAAACATTCCTCTTTAAGGCCAGATTTCACCATCATTTTTTCTGGCCTGTGACTCTGAAATGATTTGCTAAAGCCTCAACTTTATTTATTTGTGTTTGTCCGAGGCATCCAATGTATCGATTTGAAATATGGAAAAATTCCAGATATTCTACAAAAAAGTCTTCCTCATAAGATATTGTACCATGGGTTGGGGAAGGGTCTGTTGAGGATGGTGTGAAGAAGGAGGATTTTACTTAATTCTTAAAAGCAATTTTTCTTTGGAGGGAAGAAATTGCCACTGTTTGGCTTTGGTCCCAACCCTACTATTATGATGAAACACCAAGAGTACAGTTTATCATATCCTGATGGCAACGCATCTGATTTTGATTCTATCAAATACAAAGAAAAAACTGTATTGCTGGGGAGGGGGGTGGTTGAAAGAGGAATGTTAGAGCCTCCTGAGATGCCTTTCTTTTTTGTGGGCATGAGAGAATGTTTCACAGGCGGAGGGAAAAATAGATGAAAAGGCCTATGTTGCCAATAAAGAGACATTTGCTATGCAATGTCCAGATAACTGTGTGACTGAGGTCCAGCATCTGCTGTGGTCATCTGATGCTAACAAGATGGCAGGCAGCTCCGGGGCAGAAACGAAGGGACTTAACTTGCTCAGCTATCAGCTCAAAACCCGTCACGTCAAATCTGTGTTTGGTCATTGTCTTATTCCTCTAAATGATTCTCATCGCTGGTTGGCTTGGGACTCATCGAGCCTGGGAAAGCTCCAGGCTGAGCTCCACTAAGGGGCAGTGGGAACCATCTCCCTCAGAGGAATCCAGAAGCCATCCCCAGCTGCAAGGAGTTCCAGGTGGGGAAAACCCGAGCGGCAGCGACTCTGCAGATGAGGCTGGGAGAGCAGCTGGTCTGTGCCAGGGGAGCTTCTGCCAAGCTGAGGGTTTTGCTGTGGGAGGCAGGACAGCCTCTCAGCAGGGAGGCTGGGATTTGAACTTGGGGGTGTGCTCAGTTGTTAAAAGATATTGGAAGCAGACACTTCCTGTAAAGGGATTCAGTTTCAACTAAACGGTGTTCAGTTCATAGTTACTTTGGACCCAGAGAGGGAGGTTTTTTGTCTGTTTGGATGGTAACAGGATCTCTGAGGAGGGATGCAGAGGCATTTGTAGAACAGTGGGAAGGAGAGGGGCAGGGGAACAGAGTAGTGTCACGTGAGTGACACTGCGGTCCTGTCTCCTTACCCTCCAGGCCTCTTTTAGTGAAAATTTAGCCCGCAAGTGGACCTGGGCTCCAATGGGCATTCGGTGTATTCTAGATCGGGCCCGAGAAGGGCACATCTAAAGCAGAGGATAGAGAGCGTTGCCCACCCTGCTCCCTGGGAAGCAGACTGCAGAAAGATCCATTCGCTGAGTTTATTAGGGGTGCTCTTAGGATCAACAGCTGCGAGAGCAGAAGAAGTAGCAGGATTGGGCAGGGCATCATCTGCGCTACAGTGTGGTCCCAACAAAGGCCTCCGTTGATCCTGTGGAGAGGTCTGGAGCTGGGATAACCTGGCAGAGTTGTCTGGGGTGAGGATGAGGGCCCAGATCTTCTATCTCTGCGTCGACCAGTCATTAGATGTGGGTGCCCCCACTAAAGAGGCACACCCTTGCTGAGGCAGCTCTCTCTCACCAAGTGGAGAGCACTTGGCTGCCAACGCTCCAGTCAGCTGGGGGGGATGACTACATCATTCTGAAGGGAGGACTGAGGAGGCACAACATGGCATCCACTGACTGGAAACAAAGCCAAAGAATTTTCCCTAGAAGGAGCCGGCAGCAGATGACGTGCTGATTTACTCCTTTTCGGCGTCAATTCTAGCCAATTCAAAAAAGAACTTGAGTGTTTACTGTGGTCCTGGCACTGGGGATCCACAGATGAACAAGACATTCCTGCCTTGGAGGGGCCCATGGTCTGGTGGAAAGACAGGTGTCAGAAATTAACCAGCACTCCACATGATTACAGAGGCGCTGAACAGGTAGAATGGGCTACGGAGGGGGCTATCAGCTTCACAAATGTGTGCTATTCCAGGTTTTGTGCAGTGTTACCCCCTGAAAGGCCTTCTCTCCAAATATAGTCATGTTGGAGGTAGGGCTTCCACATATGAATTTGGGGGGCACATAATTCAATCCATAACAGCATCTATCAATGATTCTTGCTTCCGACAACTGTTACCATAGTTTTGCCAAATGGTGTTTTTCAATTTCCATCATTTCTTCTACATTTATTAACTAGAATCTCCTGGAAAGGAGAGCTGCTCTTTAACTTACTTAGTTATTTGTTTATTTGTTTGTTTGTTTATTTATTTATATCAGTACAAGCATACCTCAGAGATATTATGGGTTTGGTTCTAGAGCACTGCAATAAAGCAAATATCACATTAAAGCAGATCAAATGAATTTTTTGGTTTCCCAGTGCATAGAAAAGTTATGTTTATACTAAGTCTATTCAGTGTGCATGGCATGATGTCTAAAACAAAAATGTGCATGCCTTAATTAAAAAAATACTTTCTGCTAAGAAACGCTAACCATCATCTAAGCTTTCAGTGAGTTATAATCACTGATCACAGATCACTAATAATAATGAAAAACTGTGAAATATTGTGTGAATTACCAAAATGTGATACAGACGTGAAGTGAGCAGTGCTATTGGAAAAATGGCGCCCATAGACTTGCTTGACGCAGGGTTGCCACAAACTTTAATTTGTAAAAAATGCTATCTGCGAAGCGTAGTGAAAGGAGGTATGCCTGTATAGACATCTTTCCCTATGGGTTATAATCCCTTACTATCATTATTTTATTGTTAAAATTGCTCCAGATTTGACCACTGGGAGCTGCTTTGTGTTGGTTCCGTGTCCTTTCAACATGACCCATCATTGTTCAAACGCTTCCTTACTTTCTGTCTCCACGAGATGTGCCAGGCTTATCTTACATTTTCCTTTCCCAGTTCTGAACCTGAAGTCACCATTTCTCTGAGGAGCCCTGGTTCCTTTTATTGGAGAATGGTATTTAGAAACCAAGATGTGGGTGCTAGGTGTGCCCATTGCTACTGGAGTGTCATTACTTTCTGGTGCTGTCAGTAAACAGAGCTAGGGAATATATGCATGTATGTTCACACACGCATAACACACACCTGTATTTATTTCTCTTCCTCTCCCTATGTACATATGTTTAAAAAACCATGAATTCATATTGATACTTCCTGCAGTCCAACACTACAGGGTTCATTTTTAGCCTTCCTCTTTTCCTTATTTGCAATTCCTTTCCCCAACACCGAGAAACCTGGTTTTCATTATCCATGATAAATTTATGTATTTGCTCCGTCCTAGTACATACATAAAGTACTTTCAGAATTGCTAAACTAAACCCCTGTGAAAAACAGTTTACTAATTAGAGAACAATATACAGTTCTTTATGTCTTTAACCTTATGGTGTACAAACTACCGTTTAACGAATTTACTTAGGTTAGTTATTTTCCCTTCAGTGTGGTTATATTGTTCACTTGTAATACAGTTAGACTCATTTGTTACTGATTATATATCATCCTGAGCTCTCTTCATATCCTGGATTTGATCTTTGTGGGTTTTTTTAGGGTAATCAGAGCATTCACACAGTTCTAAAAGCCAGAACTAAACAAAAATGTATACTCATAAGACTGTCACTTCCTGCTCATCTCTACTACACTGTTTCCTTTCCCCCATTTTTTTCCACTCCATTCCCGCTCATCCCCTATAGTTACGTATTCTCCTCAGTTTCTAGTTTATCCTTTCTAGATTTCTTTTGCACAACAGCATACATGTGTGTTTTCTCATGTCCCCTTGTTTCTCACACGAAGGGGAGCATACTATGGGTAATCTTTTGCACGGTCTTTTTTTTCTTCACTTGGCATCATGTCTTGGAATTCACTCCCTATCAGTTCATCGATATCTTCCTCGTTGTTTCTTTATACCATATGCAGGTGTATTGTGCTGATGCTCCATTTGTTTATTCAAGCACTCTTTCATTATCAGCATTAGGTTGTTTCCCACATTTTACAATTATAAATGACGCCACAATAAATAATCTTGTGCATATGTATAATTGTATCATCAGACGTATTTCCTAGAAGAGGTATCGCTGGGTCAAGGGATAGCTTGCATATGTAATTCTGTACATATTGTTAAACCTCCCTCCAAGAGGGTTGTACTGTTTGCATTCCCACCTGTAATGTAGGAGAGTGCCTGTTTGCTCACAGCCTTGCCGACACACTTTGTTGTCATACTTTTTAAGTTTTACCAATCTGGTAGGTGAGAGATGGTATCATAGTGTTGCTTTATTTTGTATTTCTCTAATTATGAATGACAGTTCTTATGTTTAAGGGCCATTTTTATAACTTCTTTGTGAATTGTTTGTTCATGTCTTTTTCAGGTTTTTCTCATCGGGTTTTTTGATGCTTTGTCCTTCAGGGTTTTTTTCAAAGATTTTTTAAAAAAAAGCTTATGATGGTAAAAAAAAAAGAACTGTATATATAACATAACACTTGCCATTTTATCCATTTTTAAGTATACAATTCACTGGTATTAAGTACATCCACAGTGTTGTACAACCATCACCACTATCTATTTGCAGAACACTTCTGTCACCCCAAACAGAAAGTCTATAACCATAAAGCAGTAACTCTTCATTCTACCCTTCCCTCAGCCCCTTGTCCTTCCATTTTTAAGAGTTATTTATATATTAGGACTATTCATGCCTTTTCTGTGGTGTATTTCAGATTTTTCTCTCCATTTGTCAGTTGTCTTTTGACTTTGTTTATAGTGTTTCTGGCCATGCAAATTTATTCTATTTTTTAAAAGATTTTATTTTTATGTTATCTCTACACTCAACGTGGGGCTCAAACTTAGAACTCTCAAGATCGAGTTGCATGTTCTACTGACTGAGCCACCCAGGCACCCTAAAGCTTATTTTTAAATAATCAAGTTTGTCAACCTTTTCTTTATTGCCTCTGGATTTTAAGACAGAGTTAAAAAGCCTTTTCCACACCCACATTACAAAGCAATTCATTTATGTTTTCTCCTGGCACTTACAGGGTTTCATCTTTTTTTCTTTTACATTTAGATCCCTGATCCATTTGGAGTTTATGCTTGTGGATGACGTATGTACGGATGGATCTAAATTGATCTTTTGCCTTATGGCTAGCCAGCTGTTCCAACACTATTTATTAATAGTGTCTTCTTTCTCTACCGATTTAAAATACCACATCATTCACATACCAAGATCCTATAAATGTTTGATTGTGACTAAAATGGCATTGACTTTATATATGTTACCAATTTATAAAGTAATTTTAGAAGAAGCAAATTGTTGTCTAGACTCAAAGAATTTTTTTTATTGGAAACGGCTTCAGAAGTCACGTAGGTCAACCTCCATTGGCTCCTCACCATTTTCAAGATTAAAAAAAAAAAATGATAACCTCTCATCTTAGCCTAAGAAATTCCTCATGATCTGATCTGTCTGTGCCTGCCTCTCTAGCTTTTTGTCCTACCTCCTTCCTTCTGCGGTACCCTACACTGCATCCTATTGAACTTGTGTCTTTTCTCCTTCCTATAATGCTGTTTCTTGCTCCATGCCCTCACATATGCCATACCATCTGCCCAGAATGCCATTCCTTCTCCTTTGAGAGACTTAGCAGGCAAATCTCATGTCACTTCCTTTAGGAGGCCTTCTCCGACCTTTCCATCTGAGCCACAACCTCCTCTCTTAGGCCCTTGCAGTACCCAGGTATACTGTAGTCATGGTGTCATTGTACCATATTACATTTGGGGGCTTATTTTTCTGCCTCCCGCACTAGAGTATGAGTTCATTGAGGCCAAGGACTATGTCTTAATCTTGTTCTTTGTATCACTAGATACAAAGAGAGCTTGGTAAATACAGAGCAGTACATCTGGACTTGGCTTGAATTCTTCAAAATAACAGTTTGCTGCCTCAAAAGGCAGCCTATTCCATTTTTAAGTTATTCAAAAGTCCTTCCTCACAGCAAGCTGAACTCTGCCTTCCTGTAATTTCTACCCACTTGTCCTTGTTGTGTCCTTAGGAACCGAATCTCTGAGTAGAGGGCAGGGATCTGTTTCCCTAGCTGGGCCTTGGCCAGGGACACAGCTATAACTGGGACCTTCTTGAAACAGTTCAGTGCTGCTTGTTTTGGGTAGGAATTCTTCGTTTCAATGAATATTTGATTTAAGGTAAGAAAAATCTGAGTTACCCATAAAGTGCTTCAGTCTCTTGTGCTATTTTAATGTGTTCCCACAAGCTGCTTCCCTGAAAGCCTTCTGCTAACTTAATTCAGGCAGAGTACTCACATTCAGCATGTTATTTGTCACTTTAGTGATGACAGTTGCCCTTTCTCTCTGTCTTTTCATGGAGACTCAATGGATTTAATGGGATTCTTTGTTCTCTGTTCTTCTGGGCATTCTGTGGTGCTGACTTGCTAGCATTTCTATACCCCATCATGTTGCTCCCCAGTGCCTCCAGCTTTTGGCTTCAGAGGCTTTGCCTAGATCTGCCCGTGAGTTCTAGTACAACATCTGTGAAGTTCTGTGGAAATGCCGCACCCTACCATTGACTAGGGTTTCTCAAAGGACCATCTGACTTAGAATTTCCCAGTGAGTTTGTTAAAAATGCAGATTCCTGAATCCATACTTCTGATCTTCCAGATCAAAAGATCTCTGAGGACAGGGCCCTGTAGTGTATTTTTTAAACTAAAGCCTCTTTGGATGATTCTCATACAAGCTAAATTGAAGAACTGCTGCCCTAGATGTTGGCAAAATAACCACCGTATACGCCATCACTCATCTGTTCTGGATATTCATTTATATCTAAGCAGATTCACACCTCTGTCAGCATCCTAACTACTCCTTTTCCTTTTTCCCTCAGATCAAAGCTTGGTGAAGGCAGGGATTCTATCAGTTTTGTTTTTCGTTGTATTCCCAGTGCCCAGCACAGCACATGGCCCATAGTAGGTGCTCACTACCTATTGAATGAAAGCACAAGGAACAAACATTTCTTTGTCCCTTCTGCCGCACTGATCCTTGTGACTGAAGGGAGGCTATGGTGTACAGTGAGAGGCATGGGGAACCAAGGGGAGAATGCTGAAATGCACAGGAGCGTGCAGCTTGTGCTGGACCCTGAGCTCTGCAGAAAGCTGTGGATGAAGCTAGCTCTTGCATTAGTGAGAAGTTCCATAGGTGTAAGCACTTCCGGCCATTCTCTTTGTGACAGACAGACTGGCCAGCTGGAGTCAGAAGAGACGGGGACACCAATATGAATTCTTCCCTCCACAACAACCTCAAAGCCTATACAATTTGGGGAATGAGGGAAGGGCAAGAAATGGCAAAGGCTTGCATTGTTGTGTCTCTACACAGTAACTCATCATTCAAGCAAATTAAAACCTCGAGGAATATTAACAATAATGACTGTTACAACTACCTTGGGAAGATAAGATACGGAGTTGCTACGAATCAGACAGGCTGGGTTCATATTCCAACTCTTACTAGCTTCATTTCTTTTTACCTCAGTTCCGTCAACAGTAAATGGGGATAATTTATTTTTATTTTTTTGTCTTTTTTTTAAACATATAATGTATTATTTGTTTCAGGGGTACAGGTCTGCGATCCATCAGTCTTACACAATTCACGGCGCTCACCATAGCACATACCCTCCCCAGTGTCCATCACCCAGCCACCCCATCCCTCCAACGCCCCTCCACTCCAGCAACCCTCAGTTTGTTTCCTGAGATTAAGGGTCTCTTATGGTTTGTCTCCCTCTCTGGTTTCATCTTGTTTCATTTTCCCCTCCCTTCCCCTATGATCCTCTGTCTTGTTTTCAAATTCCTCATATCAGTGAGATCATATGATAATTGTCTTTTTCTGATTGACTTATTTCGCTTAGCATAATACCCTCTAGTTCCATCCACGTCATTGCAAATGGCAAGATTTCATTTCTTTTGATGGCTGTATAATATTCAAATGGGGATAATTTAATTATATAATCCCTATGTGCTAGCTAAGACAATGCTAACTATCATAGCAGAGACATCCTCAAACCTCAGTGGCTTAACACAATTGAAGTTTATTACTTGATCATGTAAAGTCCAAGTGGATGTTCTCCTTTGGTGGATGGCTCTCCTCCATGTGGTAGTGATTCGGGGACCCAGATTCTTTCCATATTCTGGCTTGACATCCCCTAAGGCCTTGAAGCCCTCTGCTGGAACCTCTGCATCCAGTTGACAGACAGAGGGAGAAAAAGTAAGAAGGCACACTAGCTTCTAAACCACTTTGATGTGAAAGAGACACATGCCACTTTTCACTCACATTTAATTGGGAAGAACTAGTCACATGGCCAATCTAGGATAAAGGGGCTATGGGAAATACAGTCTAGGTGTATACTCAAGAAGAAAAGTATATCACCTATTGCTGCATTACAAGCCATCACAAAACTTAGTGGTTTAAAACAACAATCCTTTATTTAGTTCACAATTCTGTGGGGCAGCAATTTGGGATGGGATCTGCTAGACAGTTGTGCTGATCTAAGTCAGGCTTACCTGATCAGCTGACTGGGCTCCCTCATGCAAATATGGCCAGCTGCTGTGTTGGCTGGGGGCTGGTTGGTCTGGGATGGCTTTAGCTGGGAAAGCATGTCTTTGCTCCGTTTGTCTCTCACCTTCCAGTAGAGCAAGAGCAGAAGTCTGCAGAGTCTGGTGAGGCTCGGTCTCAGAACTCACACAGCGTAGTTTCTGTTACATTATATTGGCCTGTTCCCAGAATCAAAGAGTGGAGATATAGAAGCTGCAAAGAACTGTGGCCTTTTTTACATTCCATCACAAAAAAGAAATATACTTGGTTAAACGGGTTGTCCATAACATGCTCAACAGAGTGCCCGACATTATACTAAGTGTCCAATAAACTTATCTATCATACACCATCATTATTATCATTTATTGAACACCTACGTGGCAGGCTCTTTACTAGGCAATTTACGTACATTGTCTTATTTAATCACCACAACTATCCCACTTTATAGATGAAGGAACTGAGACTCAAAGACATGAAGAAAACGACTGAAGGTCATTTAACTAGTAATTGATGGTGCCCAAGCTTGTACTCCATATCACCCTGGGTCTTAGCTTTGCACCCTAAAATGCTGAAGGAGAAACTAAACTTGAATCTGAGATGGTATTAAACATTTAGGAAAGTCTGGGAAATGATATGAAAAGAAAGACTCTGGCCTTATGACCTGAAATAAAAAGGTGAAGTCCAGAGCCAGTTTGGGCAGATGACCCTCAAGTTGGTAACAGCCCATGTCAAGGACAAAGCAATGATGATTGTTGTGACTCATCTGCTGACCTATGCTGCCCGGTTCTTTCCCTTATCAGAGAGCATTGGGAAATTCTGTCCTGACCAGAGTCCATGTTAGTGTTAGAAAATCTTGGGTAGGGGGAAGGAAGTAGAGGAGAAGTGGGTTTAAGATAGAAAGAAAATTGGCCTTGGAATAGAAAATACCAGAGCAGAAGAAGAGTTTGAAATGCCCTTGGCCAGATATTCACCATCTCTCTTTGGAATGAAGATACTGATAAGGCAGCACTTTATTGAAACTGCACATGGGCTTGGTGAGCATATGACTTAACAGACGTAATCTCGCAGCGTCCCAGAAGTCTGCAGCCCACAGGTTGGGAACCAGTGAGCTAGTTCAGAAAAGTAGATAGGTTTAACTTTGAGAGCCAATGCTGTTAATTTAGCAGTGGTTCCTGGAAGCACTGTGTTGAGTGGACTCTGAGGACATCTCTAGATATTCCTGGAAAGATTTCTATGACTGATTATTGATATCTCTCACTGGCCTGGACAGGGATGGTGGTATCATGCATGCTAGGTTTTTTGCCATCTGTGATCCAGTCTATGTCTTCATAAGAGGTAACTGTGGCTCAGAAGGATGATGTGATTTTCTCCGTGTTACACAGTTAATAGCAGAACCAGGTCCATGTCCTTGGTCTCCTGATTAGTACGTTAAGCACGATGTATTTTTTAATTTTCTTTCTACATTTGCCCCCTTTTTTGTTTGAAAGTCTGCTTCTATGCCAGATATGATATAGTTTCCTCACTGAAGAAAACAAAACTAAACAAGGCTTATTTGGGGATTTGCCTGGTGAATTTAATTGATTGTTGAGACAAGGCTTTCAATTCTGGTCTATTTCCACATCCATTCCCCTGTTACAACACATTCGTGCCCAAGCATTAGACTTTGAAATTAGAGGACTAGTTTATTGTTGAACTAAAGTCTGGTGCAATTCAAGACGACTCAGTGAATGCCTCCCCTCCGAACCCTCCCCCCCGCTCTCTCCTTCCTCAACGTCCAAGGTCCCTCACTCCTTTTCTATTTTAGTACTTTTCAGGCATCTGAGATTAATTAATTTCTACTTACTCATATGCACACCCACACACAACCCCATGGAACTCATGGGTCCCATAAAACCTCATTACACTAGAGCTGGAAGGGACTTCAGCTTCATCCAGTCTATTTTCTGAGAAGACTAAAGCACGAAGAGCGAAGGGCTGGAAGTTTTCAGGGTTGCAAAGCTGGAAGCCAATTTTCCAGAATCCGGTTTGCCAAATGGCCAATTTGCTGAATGGCCGACTCACACCACTGTCTTGTTTTTATGACTTCTTGTTTAAACAATGGGTTTTCATTTTGTCTTCACGTTCAGGACTATCCCACTTGCCTCTGCCACAGCTCCCTCCTCCTATAGCTGAGCCTGGGGAGAAGAGAAAGGGGAGAGTGAAGAGCATGAGAAGACTGTATAAAGAATATGAATAATTTTTATTAGCATATTCTCTATGAATAATATATACAATAAAAATGCTGCATATTCAGAATGTATTTTTGACTAAGATTCTATTAATGAAGGATACTAATAAAGAACATATTCTTATGACTTCTTTCCTCTTATGAGTCAGAGGATAAATAGATTTTCCCTGTGCCCTTCAATCTTCTTCCATGCCTCCCCTCCATTCCCCTCCCTTCCCCCTCCTTCTGTCTCTCTCTCACTCTTGTCTTCAGTCCTACCAGCATTTCTTCATTTTCTTTCAGTTTCCTCAAAACACCAAGCCCTTTTCTGTCATGACCTTTGTGTTTGCTGTTCTCTGTGCCTTGAATGCCTTACCACCTCTTAACATCACCATCTCCCTGACATCTTTTAAGTCTCAGATTAAACGTCCCCTTCATTTTACCTGATCACCTAATATCTAACTTCACTCCTTTACCCCACGTATCAATTAGCTTTCACCATGTAACCATCCTAAAATTTAGTGGCTTAAAACAACCATTCATTTAACTCATGTCTACAGACATGTAAGAGAGCTGAGCAGAGATCAGCTGAGCTGGCCCAAATCAGAAGTACCTGGTCAACCCACAGAATTATGAGCTAAGTAAGATATTTATTGTTTTAAGTCACTATGGTTTGGGGTAGTTTGTTACACAGCAAAAGCTGACCAGTACAGGGAGGGGGTCCTGGATTAAGACACCAGACCCAATCAGGGAACAAAACTCAGTCCTATGTGTTTAGGTCTTATAGCAGACAGTTATAATGCCCCACCCTTAACCCTTCAGGCCTTACCATTTCTGTACAAATCTATCTGACTTCCGGCGGCCAACTTATACATTTCTTTGCCTGAGGGCTTTCCCTAGCTGCCAGATCGCACCCTGCCTGTACACACAGTAAACTAGAAGTTCTGATGAATTGACACCTTCAACCAGGGACTATGGGAATTGGTGTGTAAATTCCCCAGCTTCCTCATCACTTGGATGGGATCATTCCATACTGTTTCCCAGAGTTGCCCAGTGAGATTGAGCTCTAAGAGGTGGTAAAGAGCTTCCATTACCTCCCTGCCCTTGCATTTTTCATTCACGACTGACCTGAAAGTACAGTACAGAACCCAAGGATGAGCCTAGGGTGCTCATGTAGGCTTGGTCCCAGGCTGAAGCTGTATGTTTTCATTCCATACATTTGGCATGATGGTTTTGATGGATATGGGGAGAGCTTTGGATGTGATTATCAGGGATGGAATGAAGGTGAAGAATAGATGAAGCCGAGAGATAAGAGTGAGCAATGGCACTGGGGGGAGATCTGCTTTGTAACATTATATGGCAAGAAACAAAAGCCGCAAGTTGAATGTATCCATTTTTCTTATAATTGTCTTTTTTCTCCCAATAATATTTGTGTGTGTATGTGTGTGTCTGTGTTATAATTTATCTGTAGTTAAATACACATTTCTTCAATGTATTATTCGGTGAGCTTGACAAATGTATACACGCAACCCTAACCTTACAAATTGAGATATAGAGCATTTCAGTCACCGCAGAATGTTTCCTTGTGCCCCTTTGCAGCCAGTCTCCCACCCCCGCCAGAGACAATCACTGCTATGATTTCTCTCATCGCCTATTAGTCTGACTTGTTCTAGAACTTCACAAAAATGAAGTCATTCAGTATGTACTCTTTTATGTCTTACTTCTTTCACTCAATATAATGCTTTTCAGATTATCCATGTTGTTGTATATAACAGCAGTTCATTCCTTTTTTATTGCTGGATCCCATTTCATTGTATGACTACAGCATAATTTATTCATCCGTTCTCCTCATGTTGGATATTTGCATTATTTCCTGTTCTATCTATTACGAACAAAGCTTTCACGAGCATTTATGCACAGGTATTCTTACATACATGTATTTTCATTTCCCTTGAGTAAATATGTAGGAGTGAAACTGGTAGGTCACAGGATAGGTGTGCAGGCTTTGGTCTGGTTGCCTCTGTGACTGGCTCAGTTTCCCAAGCCCTTTGACTGGCCTGCCTTCCTCCCCCTCTGATGGGTCTAGTGTATGGAAGTTCCAGCAAGCATTCTGGGGGGGGGGGGGGCTCAGATACTTTCCTCTGAGTTTCCGAGCAAGAAGTGAGGGTGGTGTCACAGAGGAGCATGGGATTAGAAGTTGAGCATGAGTGGTTAAGAGACCAGGGTCTAGTGTTAGTTCTTCCGCTAATAATTTCCAGGCAAGTAATTTTCTGAACTTTGGTTTTTCTCTTTGGTTGCTCTTCAAGATTCCTTCCAGCTGGTTCTATGTCTGTCTTGTGAGTTCATAGTAAATGCTCAATTAGAAATTTTTTCCTATGTAGGACAGAGAAAAAAATTAAATGATTTATATTCCTCCTGACTTCATAAACATGAAAATAGTTACTATTTCACTGCCTTCTAATAAGAGGAGATGCTAAGGATGATCTTTTGTTTTTTATGACCTGGATGGTCATTCGGCCTACAAAGCGGGGAGCCAAGAGAGACAAGACTAGAAGGAGGAGGAGGCTACAGAAGCAGAGCAACGAGCAGAAGGGGGAGAGAGGCTTAAGAGGAGGAGGAGTGTGTGTGTGTGTGTGTGTGTGTGTGTGTGTGTGTGTGTGTGTAGAGCATAAGGGCAAGAGAAAGAATGAGAAACATACACACCAAGGATGCTAATTGCCATAGGGAATAAACTCTGGGGAGAAAAAAAGATGTTCTGAAGCAGTTTTACTGAGTCATGTGCAACGTCAACACGTCTTCTGCATCCTCTTCCCAAGAAACTTTCAGGGAAAGCATCCATTATTCTACAGTCTTTTTAGAGTTGGATATATATTTTGATTTTTTAAAATTTACTGGCTTCACGGTGACCTCAAGATACAGGAGAATCTCCCCAAGGGGACCTACAACATTTAGGTTGAATGAATGAAAGTATTAGAGTGAAAAGCTAAGTTGCTGTAACAAAGAGACCTAACAACAGAGTATAGCCTACAGAACCAAGAGGTTTATTTGTGTTTCAGGTAATACTTCAGAGTACATGGCTCAGACTGGCGAGGCAGCTCTGCTCCACAGTTAGTCAGAAACCCGAGTTCATTTGATTGTGTGCCTCTGCCATCCCCTAGGTATTGTTGTTATCGGTATGATTGAAACTAGACTGTGATGGGTTCCGGTAGTGGGAAGGAGAAAGATAACATGGAGGAGACATGTCTACCATCTTATATCCTTGTCCTGGAAGTGGCTTAAGTCGCTTCCTCTCACATCCTACTGGCCAGAATTCAATCACATGACCAAGCCTCATTACAAGGGTGTCTGGGAAATGTACTCAAGTTGTGTGCCCAGTAAGAAGGGGAAAGTGGATTCTAATGGACAGCCAGCAGCCTTCACCCCCAAAGCAAGCCCTCAGACCCCCCAAGGGGCTGCTTAGGGAACTGCTCTTCCATGCCTTGAGGGAAGAACATTATTCTCCAGGCCTCACTGAGAGTTTTACCTGCTCTGGCCTATCCTGCATCTGCCCTGTGTCTGTGTGCTTATACCATGGCCTGGTGAGCTTTGGGCGGAACTGTTACTTACTGGTTGTTGAACCCTTGCCTGACACCAAGTTAAGCCAGAGCTGATTGTGTTTCAGGAGCTGAGTAAAGCAGGAAGGAAGTGACTTGAAGGGCTCTGTTCTTTCCCCTGCATGTTTGTCTCACAGTGGGGAGCTGAAACTGAAGTCTCAAATCTCTCTCTTTTCCTGGAAAATCCTTCCAATCCTGATGTGCCCTTCCCCACCTACCTCCATTACCCAGCAACCTTTTCTCTCCCCTTGTCCTTCACAGGCCCCAACAGTGTTGACTGGCTATGACGGTATGTAATTGAACACAGAGCATTTTCCCTCCACTGTGATTAGTCAAATTTTACCCCAGATGCACTTGAATCACCCTTAAAAAGATGCAGCTAGGTCTGCAGGCCACAAATTCCTCCTGAGGTGTTGAGTGGTATATGCTTGGGTGTTTCTTCATGGTGACACCAAGGCCAGTTCTATTAACTGAGCATTTTCTCTCCTCTCACTTTCTTACTCCCTCTCCCTGTCTCCTCCTTCATGACTTTGACACTGCCATTTTTCTTTACTTCAGGACCACCGTGACCTGTGAGCCAAATCCACACTGTCAACAGGTTCCCTGGAATGACATTCTGTATTTGGCTTGTAACCAGACTCTGGGGGTATCTATATTGCAGTCAGGAGCTGATTAGGGCAATAGAGAGTTTTCTTTTCAAGAGAAAGAGCTAGAGTTTAATTATTCTCAGAGCAAAATGGTTCATCTCAAAATAAATTATATTTTCTATCTGCTAGAACAGCTGTTGAACAAAACATATTCTCCAGCAAGTGAGAAGAATGACAACCTGCAGATCTCAAAAGAGAGGAGAATTTTAAAAGAACAAAACAAACAGGTGTGGTAGATTATATGAATGATGGTCCAAAATAGTTCACCTGCCTGTGGCATCGCAGATTTTCCCATCAAGAGGTGGAATTTGTTTAAAAAAAAAAAAAAAAAAGGAGGTGGAATCTGTTTCTTCACCCGTTGAGTCTAGTCTGGCTATGTGACCCGCTTTGTCCAATGGGACATTAGCAAACACGAAGCAAGCAGAGACTTGAAACATGCTTGTGTACTTGGGCTTGTTCTTTTGTGGGTCCTGGGACCCTGAGACCCAGGATTGCCTGCTGGATGATGAGAGACATGTAGTTGTCCCCATTGCCCCAGCCAGTATCTTGCTAATACTAGGCACATGAGTGTGACCATCCTAGCACCCAGACTCTAGATAGCTCGCTAGCTGACTGTAGGTAAATGAGAAGTCTGAGCTCAGACCAAAAGAACTACCTGGACAAACCTCAGAATCATGATCTAAATAAAATGATGGTTGTTTTGGGCCACTAAGTTTTGGGATGGTTTGTTATATAGCAAAAGCTGACTGACAAAGCCGAGTAGCTGGTATGTGTGCGTGTGTGTGTGTGTGTGTGTGTGTGTTTCTGTATGTGTGTCCCCCATATCAATTACAGATGTTCCCAACGTACTCTGAAATCAGTACAGTCCAGGTAAGGCCTTTTCTTGGATGCTCTGTGGAAACTCTAAGCTCCATAAATAAACACGTAGAGGAATAAGTGATCATTCTCCTTTTCCCTCTCATCCCGTTCCTGTGCCGGACTCCTGAACTTGGATGTTGGCCAGGTAGAAACCTGGCCAAACTGAAGGAAGGAGGTACCTAGAATGGGTTACATCACTCATTTTCCTGGGAATATTGCTTCTCTCTGGCAGCCCCAGCAAGAAGGATTAAGGAAGACATGTATGCACCTAAGTTCTTCTCATTGTAAGGAAATGGATGACCATTGGTGCTTTCCTCCCTCTTGTCATGGGGTTGAGATGCCAGAATCTCACAGCCTCCCCCACTGTACCTCACGTTCCCCAAGGATTGGTTGTTGCTGTTGGATTTCCCAAGACAAGTTCCCTAGGAGTGTCCTTCTATATCAGACATGGGTATTGGTTCCTAAAACCACAGATGTAGCATTTCTCGGGGAGTCTTCTTTGGTTAGACAAAGCCCACAGGAGATTCTGTCTTTAATATTAGTTTTCCATATTTGAGTGGACATAGTTGGCCTAATTATTACTTGTCCTATATCAAATATGTTGGTTTTATTTTGGAAGAGACCATAGCAAATCTAGTTCTTCGGGTTCTAGTGTGTCTGCCAGTAGGGGTCCTTTCCGTCACGTTTTCCTCTGTCCTACTGCTTTCCTCTTTCCTCATTTCTACACATGTTTCAGCTATGAAAAATCAGTTTTTAAAAAACGGCTTTATTGAGGCATAATTTATATACTATAAAAGTTACCTGCTTAAAGTGAACAATTCGGTGATGTTCATTAAGTATATAGTTATGCAGCTACCATTATGATCCAGTTTCAGGAAATTTCCATCACCTCCAAAAGGTCCCTCATGTCCATATGTAGTCAGTACCCACTCCCACCCTCAGGCCAAGGCAACCACTAATCCACTTTCTGTCTCTATAGATTTGCCTGTCCTGGACATTTCCTATCAGTGGAATCATACAATATATGGTAGAGCTTTTTTTTTTTTGTGAGAGAGAGAGAGAGAGAGCACACAGTGAATGGGGGTGATGGGGCAGAGGGAGAGGGAGAGAGAATCTTAAGCAGGCTTCACCCCCAGTGCAAATCCCAACATGGGGCTCGATCTCAAGACCCTGAGATCATGACCTGAGCCAAAATCAAGAGTCAGACGCTTAACTGACTGAGCCACCCAGGCGCCCCTAAAAGCTAGTCTTTCTTTGAAAAGTTGATCCATGAATATGGACAAGTTGCCCTGTCTTGGTTTGTGTTCCCTCAAAGCAGATGCCAAGACAAGGACTTGGGGGCAGATAGTTTATTTGGGAAATGATCACAGGAAGCAGAGGCGAGGGAGTGGGGAGATTGAAACACAGAGGGAAAAAATAGAAGAAAAAATACAAAAGAAAAAGAAAAGAGAAAGCACACAGTAAGATTACCTCTGTGGACAACTGGGGCTCAGTCGCATTAGGGATTGCCTGAGGAACCATGTGGAATGTGCTTCTGGGGGAGCTGGGACATTTATCTACCGTATTAGTTATCTAATACTGTGTAACAAGTTACCTTAAACTTAGCAGTTTAAAGCAATGATTAACATTTATTATCTCTCACAGTTTTAAGGATTAGGAATTTGAGGTTGGTTTAGCTGAGTGGTCAGCTTGGGGTCTCTCATAAGGCTGCAGGAGAGATGTTGGCCAGGCTGTGGTCATCTGAGGACTTAACTGAGGCTGGAGGATCCACTTCTAAGACAGCTCCCTCACCTGACTGACAATTCACTGCTGGCTGTTGGCAAGAGGCCTCAGTTCCCCTCCACATGGCCCTCTCCATAAGGCTACTTGAGTGTCCTCATAACATGGCAGCTGACTTCCCCTAGAGCAAGTGATCCAAAAGAGAACAAAATAGAACCAGCAATGTCCTTTATGATCTAGCCTGAAAAGTCACGCCCCATCATTTCCACTCTACTATGTTAGTTACAAAGGTCAGAGCAGTATCTGTTGTGGGAGGGCATGATACAAGGGCATGCATGGCAGGAGTCAAGGATCGTTGGTGTCATCTTGGAGCTTGACCACCCATCCATTATCTCCTGGTCCCTCTTTGGTTGGGGGTTGCCTTGTGTGGGTTGAGCAAGCTCAAGGAGGGGCTGGTAAAGCCTTAGGCAGAGGGTTTGTATTTGTGGTGAGAAGCTACCAGCCTGCTGGGAAGTATCCAATGTGGCTGTAGGTGAACTCAGAGGTGGTCCTAGGGGCCTGGGGAGGGGGTGCAGAGCATCTGCCACATGTCCCAAGGCTGGCATTAGTGGTACGGTTTTGCTGGTCCATCCTTGATAACGAAAAGAGAACTCTTTGATAGCTCAGACTTCTGGGAGGAACAAAATGATAGGTTGTTGGTGAGATACCCTCTAGGTGACTGCTGTACCACTGAGCTTTGGGCTTTGGGAAGCTCATCTTCCCTGTAGAAGGAGCTGGCTTCTTCCCAACGTACTCTGAAATCAGTACAGTCCAAGTAAGGCCTTTTCTTGGATGCTCTGTGGAAACTCTAAGCTCCATAAATAAACACGTAGAGGAATAAGTGATCATTCTCCTTTTCCCTCTCATCCCGTTCCTGTGCCGGACTCCTGAACTTGGATGTTGGCCAGGTAGAAACCTGGCCAATATTAGGAGTAGGCTGGCTACTCCTAATATTGCTAAGGAATATGCAATCACAGGTCAGCCCTGTGATTCTGCTAAGTAACAGTCAAAGGCCTGGCTGCATTCTTGACCTATGGGAAGGGGGCTGGAATCAAAGGCAGGAGTCAAGATTTAGGGCCTCTGTTGGCTGAAGGCTCTTACCAGGTGACCGGGAGTAGGAAGAAACCATGACAGATGAATGCCTGGCTACACTGCCAAGTGCCAGATTGAAAGCACTGCCAGAGGCACCTGGGTGGCTTAGTCGGTTAAATGTCTGCCTTCAGCTCAGGTCATGATCCCAGGGTCCTGGGATCGAGCCTCACATTGGGCTCCCTGCTCGGTGGGGAGCCTGCTTCTCCCTCTCCCTCTGCTGCTCCCTCTGCTTGTGCTCTCTCTCTCTTTCTCAAGTAAATAAACTCTTTTAAAATAAAAAGAAGAGAAAAGAAAACACTGCCATCAAGGGGCTCCATCACTCATGCTCCCCACTTCTGCTACTTTATAAGGGAGCCACAGCAGGAGGAGAGCAGGGGAAAGTAGGAACAGAGCAACAGAGGGAGCGAGGGGACATGAACCTATAATCTGAGGTCCCTTGCTGCATGGCCAAAGCTAGAGGCCTGGCCCAGGACAATCCTAGCTCAACCTGCTGTTCTGGAATAGTTATTAATAGTGCTTGATATATGCTGACTTGCTGAATGAATGAGTGAGGAAACGAGTGACTGGGTCCACGGCTGACTACGCCAACTTTGTGTAAAAAGATGTGGTACGGTTGGAATGGCTTGAGGGGAAGGAAAGGAGAAGTCATTAAGTCTAGAATTCCAAAGGAAGCCATAGGAGGCGTGTCTTAAAGCCCCAGGTCAAAGCTCTCTTCAACTGTATTCCCTTCATTTAGTTCCAGGGACTGGCGGGGGGCGGGCGGGGGGGAGATGCGGGGGCAGATGGTGGGAGCTCACAGAAGGAGCTGCTACTGGCTGCGAGGACCAGGTCATCCAGTGTCAGAAAAGTCCCAAGTGGGAAGCAACCGGCCTTGCATCTCTGCTCTCCAAGGGTCTGCTCTGTCAGCAAGTGGTCTGAGAGCCAGGAAATTATGTTATTGGTGGCATGGTGACCGTACTGTACATTTTCTTTATAATTTCCTTTTTAGGGAGAGGGAGCCAAGCATTTTGCCACCAAACAAGGACCATTTATGGACTACTCAGTCGCATTTGTGGAGAACTGCTGGGGCTGCCATGTGATCCCAGGCATAAACCTTAGCCCATCTCAGCCAAGAGCACAGGCTCAGCATTCAGGAGAACAGGGGAAAAAAAAAAAAAAGGAAAGCCGAAAGCTGAAGCCAGAGTTCTGCACAGACAGCTGTATGGTGGCTAATTTAGAAGGGAAATTGCAACATCTCCAGTGGTGGCATTAGATTCATCATTCCCAGCTTGTCCAAAGACACTAAAAGCTCCTTTGTACTTGGATCTTAAATTCCCCAACAGAAATTTCTATTATTTTTCTTGTAGATTTTAGAAATAAAGACACTTCTTAAGGAATGAGACATTGAGTCATAGGACCTGGCTCCCCTGTTGCTTGCCATTAGGTCATTGTAGAGCTGCCTAGCTTTTCTTTTCTTTCTTTTTTTTTTTTTTCGGTACGTCTTTTTCTTCTAAGATGGGAATCACTAGGCTGACCACATCATTATAAGGTTAATGCCCTGTATACTCTTACTATGAATATTTATTATTTGCATCCTCCCCTTCCAGTTCTTCTCAAGCATCATTCTGACACATACCCCTTTAAAAAAATCTCTGCCAAAGTAGAAAGCTTCTCAGCAAATGGTTGTAGCATCTACTACTATATACATGTGATTAAAGTGTAATAACAGCAGGCTAACACCATAGATGATAAGTAGTCATGCTCTAGTTGGAAGACAGAGGATGAACAGAATCTAAGTAGGCAGGCAGGGTCCTTCAGGGCCTACAGGGAAGGAGAACAATATTGGCAAAGTGATAAGCCAGGGATTGGCAAACTATATGGCCCTTGGGCTGAATCTGGCCTGCTGCATTTTTGTAAATAAGGTTTGATGAGAAGACAGCCATGGTCATTCATTTATGTATTATCGATGGCTGCTTTCATGCTACAAGGGTAGAACTGAGAAATTGTGACCTGAAACTATATGGCCCCTGAAGACTAAAATATTTACTATTTGGATCTTTATATACAGAGTTTGCTGAGTCCTGGCATAGACCAAGGTGGAAGTTGGGGGGGGGGTGATTTTTCCTTCCTGGTTTGGGTATTCAGAAAATGTGGGTTTGAACAGGAGTAGAGCTTCAAAGCCATTTGGCAGGATATAGGGAGCCGGCTCATGGGGAGAGGAAATACCTTTTCTCATCCTGCAGCAAACTCAACCTCAGACCCAGACACTGAGAATCTAGAGGGATGGAAACTATTTACATTTATTAAATACACCTATCCTTCCATCTGTCCGTCCATCCATCCACCCACCCATCCCTCTCTCCCTCCCTCCCTCCCTCCATCCATCCATCCTTCCTTCCATCCATCCATCCATCCATCCAACCATCCATCCATTTATCCATCTTCTCACTGAGTATACATGTACTTTTACAGAATCATTTTGTTATTCAAATAAAACATGACCCTTGTAGGGAAAAACATTTAAAAAATACAGATGAGCCCCCCCCCCAAAAAGAGGAAAACCACCCATAATTTCACCAACCACCGATAACCACAGTAACATTTTGGTATGTGTCCTTCTTAATCTCTTTTCCTACATGGAAAAGAAAGTTTTTATTGAGTGCCTTCTACACGGGCCAGGCAGTATGCTAAGCAATGAGGACATAAAATGGTGGATGGTTGGTCTTGACCTCCAGGATAGAGAGCAATGTCCCAAATCATTGCAATCTGGGCTGAGAAGTGCAATAGTAGCTGCCTGAAGAGATACAAGGAAACTAGGGCAGAAGGAGCCATCACCTCTTCTTGGCCTGTTATAGTCAAGGTGAGCCTTAGAGGGTACTAGGGAGTCTGCCCAGTTGGCAAGAACATTCCAGACAGAGGGAAAAGTAACTGTTGTTTCCCATGTGCCTCGTAGGTACCTAGAAGTTTTCTTGAGAACAGCTCATCTAATCATCAAAACAACTCTAGGAGGTGGATACTATCATTTCCATTTTACAAATGAGGAAATCCAGACTCTGAGAGGTTAAGGCATTTGACCAAGTCCATTCAGATAGCTTGGAACAGAGGCAGGATTTAAACTCAGGTCTGTGGCCCATGCTTCTCTCACTTGATCATGCAGCTTTCCCAAGATAAGCAAAGTCATGGTGGCCACCTTCACTGATTTTATTTAACAAATATTTACTGAGCATCCACTATGTACCAGATAAAGAATATATTGACTGTATCCTCAAGAAGTCCTAAAGGATCTCTCGTTGTGTGTGTGTGTTTGTGTGTATGTGTGTGTGTGTGATGGGGGAATCTATGTACAAAGTCAGGCTATGCTTTGGCTTTACACAGAACTTGAAACTGATCTAGACTCCAGCCATATATATTGAGTTTCTTCCCTCCTTGCAGGGCTCTTGGCCTCTTCTTGGAGGATGTGGACCAATCGTGTCACATTGTTTGCCCCCTAAAAATACCATACTAACTGAATGATTTTTGTACACTAAAGAGAGAGGTTGTCAATCATTCATTAGTCAGTTAACCAATTACCAGTGCTCCGGTGGGTTTGGGATGTGTGTATGGAGCAGGGAAGGAGGCAGAAAAGTAACATCTCTTTCCTGGTTACCACTGTCAAGAGAAATGGCTGTCTAATTGTGGACAGAAGACAGAGGTCTGGCTTGACAATTAGTGCTGTAGGATTTCTAGGGAAAGGGCCTCATGGTGGACCTAAGGGATGAGAAGAAGCTTCCTGGAACAGCCACATTTCCAGCATTTCTTGTCATGGCTGGCTGGACAGCAAGCATCTCCACAAGAACACCAGGAGAGGTTAAAATCTCCTTTTAAAAACCTGGGAGGTGCTTTCAGTTCCAAATTCCACTGGGAGGGTCATGTGAGGATTGGAGGGTGGGGATGCTTCACACTCTCGCTTTCTCTGGAACACACACAAAGCCACCCACAGAGTTAGTGAGTTGCACCATAAAATATGGCATGGCCATAAATGAAATTACAAAGGAATCACTTCCAAAGGCTTCACCTTGAAACCTTAACTTCTACATTGTGAGCATACCATTTATTACTACTGCTGCTGGGAAAGGGAGCTGTGAGTGTAATGCAGAGAAGAGAAGACAGGCAGTGTAAGGAGCAGAAAATGATAAGATTTATTGTGGGAATAAAACCCAGGGCAAATCGCCTCTTGTTAAATGTGTGTGTTGGCCCCAATGTCAAAGCAGTTGACTCCAGGCAAACATAGTGGTCTTGCTGGAAAATTTTCTCAACGACGCTGTGTCTCTGTTTCTCTTTGTAGAATGGCGTGTTGAGTGAGGGTTGGTGAGTGGGCAGACACTTGATTCTCTTTTAGGTTCCTTGGTCCAACTTCCCCTTTACTTGTTTGCTCATGACTTCTTCACTCAGGTAACCTCCAAAATGGTTGCCGTGCTCATGACTACCTCACAGCTGTTCCCCAGCCCTCACCTGCTGATGACTCTACGACAGCCACCCAAAGCATGCTTGTAATCAATATTGAAGAGAGCTCTCTTGAGGGCCTCCTATGGGCCATGTCCTGGGCTGGGGACACAGTAATGAACAAGAGGGACCTGGTCCTTTCCCTCAGGAGAGCTACCTGAGCTTGACCTCAAGGTCTTTTTACATCTAGGAGGTTGAGCAACCAGTCAAGTTGATCTTGGAGCTCAACAGCTTGAGGCCCCATAAGAACTCCTTCCTTCCTCCTATTTTGGGGAATATTTAAAGCTCAGAGTTCTAGCTTACCCAGAGGTCCTAGCGTTCTCTTCTGGCTTCCTGTCAACCACCGCTACTACCCATAAGCTGTCTAACGTGGGGCAAATGACCCAAACTAACTAGACCAGTACTGTCCATTAGAATTTTCTGCAATGATAGAAATGCTCTGAATTTGTGCTGTCCGATATGGTAGGCACTAGCCACAAGTGGCTACTGAGCACTTAAAATGTAGCCAGTCGGGATGGGATATGCTGCAAGTGGAAAATGTCAAAGCCATGGTATAAAAAAACGCAGAATATTGCAGTGACAATTTTTATGTTGATTCCATGTTAAAAATACACCAGTGGGAACAAAGAGTAAAAAAATACAATAGTTTGAACATGTTGGATTAAACAAAATATGCTATTAAAATCAATTTCACCTGTTTCATTTTACTTGTCTATTGTGCTCCTAAAATTTTTTAAATTACATATGTGGCTTGCTTGCGTTATATTTTTACTAGACAGTGCTATTCTAAACCTTGGCTTTCTTATCTGGAAGATGAGGGGGATAGGCCAAAGATCGGTAAGGTGGACTCATCTTGAAGACTCTATGATTCCCCCCCTGACGCCTGATGCACTATGAATTGACTACCCAGCAATGTGAACCATGGTCAAGGTTAATGTAGCAGGCTCAATCAGCTCTACACTCACATCCCCTCAGCACTCATTATTCTAGTACACCTGAGGGCATGCCGGCTCTTCTCCTTAGGGTTCTCTATCAACCTGCAGGCGGGGAGGCCAGCAATGCCTCTAGGAGCAGCCCGCACCCAGTCATGGATGGGAGCTGGAAGGTAAACACCTCGAGTTCCATGCCCCTCCCTCTGGGTGGCACACTCTAGGCCAAGTTCTACACATTTTCCCAGAGGTCCTCAGCAGAATTGAGCCTCAGCACCCACAATGGTACCCTTCTCACTAATATTCCCTTTATCGGCTTCCTTCCCTTCCCTGTCTCACCTCCCCATCGCCCTACAATGCTTTCTGGAATCACTTCCTAAGTAAACTGCTATACTTCTATCCTTTTCTTAGAGTCTGCATCTGCGTAGATGCAACTTAAAATAGTCAGTTCCTAGCCCAATAAGGTAATGATGTTTAAGGGCACTGTCCCAGGAGCCTTTCAGTGGCTTTTCCTGTTTTATCAGCTCATCAGAATCTCTGGCACATTAACCAACAAGTACATGCTTAATGTTGTTCTTGAGTCTGTCCCTTTCCCCAGGACTGCAGACGTGACTACTGGCACTCTCTCCTTGCCCTCTCAAACACGCTCCTCACATGAATGGGCACTTTGAGCTACGCTGCGCCTGCATTAATGATTTCTATTTTAATGCTAGTTTCCAACCTCAGTTTTCATCAGACTGAGCTCCTGGTTTCATTTTCTCCTAATTGCAATAAGATGCCCTAAGACATCTTAGGCATGATGGGTCCTGGGTGGGTGTAAATTGTTTGCTGCTGTTGAAGACACTCTGGGAGGGAACCTTCTGGGATCTGACAGGAAGTTGTTCCAGATGTCAGAAATCCAACGCCAAAAAAATAAAAATAAGCTCCAGTTACTAAACTGATCAGGGTCTGGCATTTCGGAAATAAGAGAGCCTCTCGGATAAGCAAAATCTGAGCTCTCTGGAAATGGTCCAGAGATACAGCAAATATATGGCTTAGGAATGTTCTGGAAGTTAGTAGATGGATTGTGGCCATTTAAGGAATCATTTTTTCATGTCACATCAAGAATTAGAGTCCTAGAAGAACAGGAAAGGATCTTAGAAATTCTCTTATCCACCCTACACCCTCTAATTGTATGAGTGAGGAGCACTGAGGCACAGAGAAATGAAATGATGGGTCTATAGACACATTGGTAGTGAACTCAATCTAGAAACAAGTTCATTGCTTTTCCCACAACCCTGGAGCACCACCCCTGGTCTTTGTACGGAAGAGCCAGTGATTCCAGACCAACAACCATTGCTCCCACCCCCATCACCAGGGAGGCCTGGAAGGTCAGGACAACCAGGGGAAAGACCAGAATCTTCAGAGCTGTCTCCTGGCTGCATAAGACAATGGGAACCACAGTTGGTAGCTCCCCGAGAGAGATTACCCAGGGTCTAGCTAGAGGGCTGGCATGTGAAATGCACTGCATTACAAATTAATCCAACCTGCTGAAGCATCATGAGAACCGGAAGAGTATTTTTTGGCATATCTCACGCCCTTGGGCTCTGTGCTAGGCCCCCAGGGATCTGAATCACTTGGGCACTGCTCTGAAGCTGTTTATAACTGAAATAGTGAAGACTAGGCTGACAGTGAACCAATTCAAAATATAGAAACATGATTACCAAGTTTCTTTCACCAGATATTTGGTTGAAGTCTGCCATGTGATTTACAACCCCCTCCCATTCCTGGAATTTTCCAATAATTCCATGAATACGAGTTGTATCTTATTCCAATGCTCATTAAGTCCTTTAGGGACAGAGATAATATTTTTATTCATTCACTCACTCATTCATTCATGCACTCAGGCATTTATTCAACAAATTTATTGAGTGCCTTCTAGAAGTCACCAGGGATGGGAGGGAGTGATGGGGAAGTAGAGGGCAGAATAAAAGATGTCTCAAACCCTTTAATGCCTTCCCATATTACTCAGACGGTAAGCCCAAGTCCTCAGAACCATCTATAAAAATCTCTCCTGATGCCCCAGTCCTTTCCTATACCTCTGGTATCTTGATATTCATAGTCTGGTTGGATGTAGAGAAGGCTGTTATGTGAAGTTAGAAGGGATGACGAGTTTCATTCGTTTAATGTATTTAATTCATTTATTCACGCATTCGCTTATTCGACACACATTTAGTATGACCTCCATGTCAGGGCCTGTGCTGAATGCTGGGTTATTGGTGGTAGATGATGTTTCAGGTCTCATTCACCTTATAGTCTGTAGAGAGGAGCTCTAGCGAGAAAACAGATTGGCAAATGTCTAAACAATCATATATTTTGATAAGCTCTCTGACGAAAAAACAGGATGCAGGGAAAAGAGTAATGGGAGAAAACTGATTTATACTGAGGGCCAGAGAGGGCATCTCTGGGGGACGTTATCTTTATTTTTTTTTAATTTTATTTTATTATGTTATGTTATTCACCGTACAATACATCACCAGTTTTTGATGCTGTGGGAAGTTATCTTTAGATTGAGGCCCTAAAGAGGAAGATTAGTCGGGCAGGGGTAGAGGTGAGAAAGGGGATTTTTCCGGCAGAGGGAAAGGATTGCCAGAGCGGTTCTGAAGCTGGCACACCGAGAGTGCTCTACTCCACTGCTGAGCCTGGACGCTCTCTGCACAGGGCGTGCTGGGGGACCACTCCGCCCTCGGGCAACCAGTGAGGGCAGGGGTGTGGAAGGGGGGTCTCTCAAGCACAACCACCTCAACACATAAGAGTTCTGGGAGGAGGGTTATAGAGAAGGATCCTGTGAAGCTGACACCCCCCCACACACACACCCCTGCACACACACACCCCTACACACACACCCCTACACACACACACACCCCTACACACACACACCTACACACACACACACCCCTACACACACACACCTACACACACCCCTACACACACACACCCCTACACACACACCCCTACACACCCCTACACACACACACACACACACCCTGACACACACACCCCTACACACACACACACCCCTACACACACACCCCTACACACACACACCCCTACACACACCCCTACACACACACACACACCCCGACACACACACACCCCTACACACACACCCCTACACACACACCCCTACACACACACACCCCTACACACACACCCCGACACACACACACCCCGACACACACACACACACCCCGACACACACACACCCCTACACACACACCCCTACACACACCCCTACACACACACACACCCCTACACACACACCCCTACACACACACACCCCTACACACACACCCCTACACACACACACACCCCTACACACACACCCCTACACACACACACCCCGACACACACACCCCTACACACACCCCTACACACACACCCCTACACACACACACACACCCCACACACCCCTACACACACACACACACCCCACACACCCCTACACATACACACACACCCCTACACACACACACACACACACACACACACACACCCTCCTACTGGGACATACTTTGTTGGCCAGAATTAAGTGGGGTCCACTCCTGTTTCTCTCAGGGACAAAACATGCAAAACAGGAAAATTTCTCTTTGCTTTCTTCCTCAGCTTCCCTAGGACTCCATGCCACAAAAGACATCCTGAACCTAAAATCAGAAGGCTCTTCCACTTGTTAGTTGAACTTGAACTACTCGATGCTTTTCTTGTCTGTAATATGAAGATACTACGTTTGTCCTATCTCCTCACAACTTTTATGCAAAGGTTTAAAAAATTAGACAGCATTATAAAATATATATTTTTTAACTTGAGACTTTATTTTTAGAGCACTTTGAGGTTCACAGCAAAATTGAATATAAAGGTACAGAGATTTCCCATACAGCCCCTGGCCGCCACCCCCTGCCCCTACAGTCTCCCCAAATACCAACATCCTCCACTGGAGCGACTGTTCCGATAACTACTTAGCCTATTTTTACTTTTCTTCCTGAGTGTAGAACTACTTGTACCAGAGTAGATGAATTAAATTGCAGCCCCTTTGTACAAGGCAGAGCACTAGTTGTACATGGAACGAGGACCTGAAGCTGAAAATTATTTCAATTTTGCAGTTTTCCTTTTGAATGTTTGCTCTCCAAATCTGGCCAGCATCACAGCCTTCTATTCGAGGAGTTAACTTCAGTTGTTGCTTCCTTAGTAGTCAACCCTCCTCCCCATTATAACATTTTTCTTCTATTTGAAAAGCTGTTGTGAAAGTGCTAGTCTCTGAAAGGGATTAAGTGGGTTAATTTGCATTAAAAAGCCCCTTTATTTAGCGGGTATTTAAAATCTCTAAATACCATCACCACTCTCCACCCCTCCCCCCAGACGGTGACTGGGAAGGGGGGCGGGGGGGGCACGGACTCCAGCTATAAGAGGTCTGAGACTAAACCCAGCCCAGCCCATTCCCCCCCCCACGCTCCGCTCCCCCCCCCCCCGGCAGATTTGGAAATCTTGTCTTTCGTATCAGGTTGCACATGAAATCTTTGTCAAATCTTTTTTTGTACCCACTCATAAACAATACTACCCAGAGTAGCACTAATAGTCACAAGACACAGTGGGTGAATTTCAATGACTGAACTGCCGTGAAGAAAATGAATGGACTGTTAATAGGATCGCTCTCAAATAATAGCTAAATTATTAAACTCTAGTATGTGTGTGTGTGGGTGCCACTTCCTTAGTGTGGCAAATTAGATTTGGAGGTGCCAGGGCGAACGTCTCAGGAATATTACATTGCATAGCCCTTTGGAGGGATGTTAAGCCCTTCCCTAGCCTTCTGGCTTTTAGCAGAGCTCATGTTGATTTCTATTTTTTGTTGGCTTTTATTAGTAGAGGGTGTAGCAAAGAGTATTGGTTTTCTGCCACATCCCCTTGGTATCCACCTCTGTGCCAAAGGCTCTTAGCTGCAAACACCTGCAGAGCTCGGCCAGCGCCGGCAGGAATTTTTCTAGCCCTAGGAGCATCTGGGCCCGCCCTCAGGGCAAGCCGAAGTACTGGAGGGCTTATGCCCCCACGGCCATCCTCCTCTAACGATGGCTGCCAGTCGGTGGCTGAATACCCAGCTGCCTCTCCCCTCCGTCGGAGCAACTCTGGGGTAGGGTAACCCTCGGGTCGGGTCGGCGGCAACCATGGGCTCTGGGAGTTCCCCCGCAGAACTGAGCTCTGGTGACCCCCCAGGGGTCCATAACGTCCCCTTCACTGGCTGCCTCCCCTTCCAGTCCCACTTCCCCCACTGCTGTTCTCTCGAATCACCAGCTGAAGAAATGACGAGTTCTCAAAAATCCTTCTCTTAGGTTCTGCTTCTAGGGTAACCCACAGCAAAACAGAAAGTGAATGTAAAGATTTTTTTCCCTACCAATTATCATGAAGCAAAGGCAACACTTCATCATTCCCTTCCACAGAGCAGCTTCGCCGAGTCCCCTGCTCTTACCGGGTGGCAGCATGTTGCAGTGGAAAAGCCATGAACCCTGGGTTCCGATACCGCCTTTGCCATTGACTGGCTGACTGACTTGTGTGACCTTGCTCAAGTTACCTTGCCTCAGTGAACCTCAGTTTCCCCACTTACAAAAGAGGGATAATGGTATCGCCCTCCAGAACTGTTAAGAGAATTAACTCCGTACCCTAGGTCCAACAGCGCGGCGCGGCGCCTGGCACGCAGTGCCTGACCAGTAAATGTGAGTTCTTTGACTTCCAGTAGGTCGTTCCCAACCTCTACCAGTACAACAAAATGTTCCTGTCCTTGTAGCTTTTGTCACGGGACAATAAAACAAACAGATACCCAGAGCGAGAATATATCAAGATTCGAGAGCTTTCTCTGATTACGAAGCAATGGTAAAGATAACTATGAGGAAAACCTTATCTGGTTACAATTTTTTTTCCAGTCCCCTTTTTAGCTATTTATTTAAAAAAATCTGACATTATAGATTAAACTGGATTGTATTAACATGCTACTCTTGCATTCTACTATGGCAAACAAACAAAAATATTCAGTGCAAAAAAAACCTCCAAATAAAACAAAACCCAGAGAAGCATATAAAACTAAATATGGAACTGAGCTCTAACAGCTGAATGGAGAAAGGAATTAAAACAATTTAAAAATCACAAGTTTATGGTGAAGTGTAAAGAAACTGAAAATTTACGGACTATTTAAAAACCGAAATTGCTGACTGTTCAGAAACTACCCAGATGGATCAAGAGGGGTGAGCAGCCAAAAGAGCTCATAGATGAATCTGCATTGTTTCAGTCCCTTGCCATGCTACGCATCTCCGAGGGGAGCCTGGCACTTAGGTGCTGAACAAGGCTAGTGCTGGCGGCAGGCCCAGGGGTGGTAGGCTGCCCGTTGGTAGGTCCTTTCACTGGGCTTGCAATTTTGATCTCTACCCAAGACATCTGGCGCATCTTATTGATTTTGGCACCCTGACACCCCATCCTGCAGCCAATTAAAATGCTTGGAATGGCGAGTTCATGAGTCGTCTCAGTAGATGCATCCAAACCTGCTCCACAGCCTTTGACCTCTGGAGAGTGGATTCATTGTCACTGAATGCAGGGTGGCCAAGCATTAGAGGAAAATAAGAGTGTTGCTTTGCCAACGGGGGCAGCTTCAGCTTGGCCCATGTGGGATGGGCCACAAGGAATGGCACGCCGTCCTTGAATGGTATAGGGCTCTGGAGGGAGTCCCTCCAGCCCAGGGTCGAGGCACATGGATGGGCACCTGTGAGAAGAGCTCCCACGATGCAAGGATGAGCGGAGAGTTGGCTGACCTCCAGGGTCAGGGTGACTGCACTGTGACCAGACGGGTCTGTCTGACACACTCCGTGATGGATTGCCAAATGTCAGCAGTTGTCACGGCCTGCTCAGTTGAGTCGGGAAGCATACTGCCAGCCACCCCGGCCTGGGCCCCCTGTGCTCTCTCCTAGTGTTTCCTTGACCTTGAAACTACCTTTCCCAGGGAGAGAGTCACCCTGATGATACTGCCAACTTCCTTTACACGTGTGAGGAGCTGGATGCTGAATGTGACCTTTAATCCACTTTCAGTCCTAGCCTCTGGCTACCCGCAGGGCCCCTGTCGCCTTCCCACCGATCCCTAGTGTTCCTCCCCTGGCCTTCTGCCCTTTCCTCTTCCCACCCACTCCCTTCCTTTCTTTGGGCTTGCAGTTTGAGGCTTTCAGCAGGACCAGAGACTAAAGAAAAGGCTTGACCATTCAAAGTCTAGCTCCCCAGAACTCTGCTGGACATGGAGACTGGTGTGATTAAAGGAGACGCACCGTGCACTAAGCATGAAAGGAAAACAAGTGATACAGCTGATGGCATTTATATGAAGAGATTTTGTTCAACAAAAGACCCCTCTAAGGAGGAGCAAGAGAAGATACTCGCAACTCCTATACCCAACAAAGCACTTTTATCCAGAAGAGACTAAAAAAACTCCTACAAATTGAGAAAGAAATAGAAACTCAGTAGAGAAATGAGCAAAAGGCTTGGACATAAGCTGCCCAGAAGAGGATATCCAAATGACCAATAAACATAATAAAATGTGCTCATTACTAATCAGAGAAATGCAAATTAAAATCTCCACTATACATCGAATAGACTGGCAAAAATTAAAACATCTGACATTACCAAGTATGATCTAGGATGTATAGAGCAACTGGAACTCTCATACACCGTTGGGAGGAGTCTCAATTGGTGCCCTCAATTTGGGAAAGAGTTTGACATTATCTGTTGATGCTGAAGATACTTCTACCCTATGCCCCTCCAATACATACTGTATAATTCCATTTATGTAGCTCTCAAAAACAGACAAAACAAGTGTATAATTTAGGTATGCATACATAGGTGGCAAAGCAATAAAACACTGCAAGGAAGTCATTCCCATAAAGTCAGGGAAATGAAGAGAGGAATTTGTAATGGGCCAGGAGGACACAGGAGTCTAGTGGAGAGGTTGGCTATGTTCTTTCTATTTCTTGACCTGGCTGGTAGTTACAGGAGTGTTTGGTCTACAATAATTCATTATGCTACATGTTTGCACTTCATGTACCTTTCCATTTGTATGTTGCATTTAATTTTAAGAAAGCTTAAAAAAAAAAAAGCTTTCTCCAGGTATGCTCTGAGAAACATTGGTTAATGAGATTTTAATATGTTACTTACAGAAAGGATTCCATGGTCGAACACGTTGCAACACTGGCATAAATAAGGATGAACAGGTCTTTAATATGCCAAGGTACATTGTGACATTCCAAGAGGAAGCAAGAGTATGCACTGAATTGTATGACCATGGAGCCCTTTTCCTAAGGGACATTTTACAGAGAAAACTACTTAGAGAAAGTGATGGAAAAAAAACACACAGCAAGTCCCAGTTTTACGAGCCTGCTGATCTGGTCCAGCCAAGGGCTTCAACGAGCTTTATGCAAAGCTTAAAATGCAAAGTAGCAAGCAAATTAAGTTTTAAGTTGTGCTGCCCTGGAGGCCCTCACGATTCTTAAAATTTTCATAATTTCAGGAGTTTACTCAGTTGATCCCGAATAATGAGTCGTGAGGTGCCAGCCCACACCCATACGCACGCTTTCTGCCACGTTTGTTCCAGTTGATCATTGTTTATGCATGGATGGAGCAACCCATATTTGCTTACTTCTTGTTTTAGGCCTCTCTCAATTTATAAGCAAAGTCATTCTGATGGGACCCCACATCTGCCCTAATGCTGGTGCTGTAACTCTGCTCTCACTGGGGCCCGGGGTCAGTTAGCTTTCATTGTATAACTACCCCCAAAAGTGGTTTAAAACAACCACAATTCTGTGCTCTGGAGATTTGGGCTGGGCTCAGATGGAGGAGTCTTCTGCTGGTCTTAACTGGGTGTCACTCATCTGTCCACAGGCCACTGCTGGGCCAGCTAGGACATTGGCCGGCAGTTAGCTAGGATATCGGAGGCAGCCATTTTAGTTCCAGACATGGATTTCTCTCATCATCCATCACGCAGCCCTGGATGGGCTTGTTCAGGTGGCAGCTCTAACGAGAGTCCTAAGAATAGCAGGAGGGGCGCCTGCGTGGCTCAGTCGCTTAAGCGTCAGACTCTTGATTTCAGCTCAGGTCATGATCTCGGTCCTGGGGTTGAGCCCCGTGTTCAGCTCCCCGCGCAGCAGGGAGCTGAGCTCTCTCTCTCAAATAAATAAATAAACCTTTAAAAAAACAAAAACAAGAATAGCAGGAGAGGGATAGCCCCAATGTGCAAATGCCTTTCAGATCTTTGCTTGTATCACATTTGTTATTATCCTACTGGTCAAACAGATCACATGGCCAAATCTAGAGTCAGTGTAGAAGGCGACTACACAAGGGTATGGATATAGGGAGACTGAATAAATCGCGGCCATTTCTGAATCTGCCAAAGGTATTTCTGGCATTGTAGCCATTCCTTATCAAAACTATCTCTAAAACTTCGCTGATTTATGGCACCTCTGGTACCAGTCAAATTCACTGCTGAATTATATTTTTAAAAACAAACCTGTTCATCAGTCTTTTCAAGGAATGATCCAAATATGAAAGGCTGATTAAAATAGAGATCTATTATATTTTCAAAGATATGATGAAATGTAAATAGTTTCCCCTAGGGAAAGTGTGCAAGATGATTATTCAAGGAGAAATTTAATTATAACCTAAAAAAAAAACCAAACCAGGAATTCTAGCAGATATGGATTGTCATTAGATTGCATTTGTTACAGAAATACAAAAACTATGACCTTTCCTTTAATTCCATTTGTTTTTATTTGACAAAATCTGTTCCTTGTTTTTTTTCAACATGACTCTGTCATGGTTACAGTTTAACTGTTGCAGACTTCCAATTATTATCCAAGACTGGACATATTAACTCTGTCTGTTGGAAGAGCAAAAGCCTGTCATGTTGGGTAATACTGGCTGTGGGAGGCAGTCCTGAAAAGTCAGAACAGTCCCAGGCCTGCTTTCTGTTGTTTTCAGGCATGGACAGTCTATGGCTATGACCATGCTGAGTTGGAAAGGGTCTCACATCTTCAAGTCCTAACAGTATTTGGGGGTAATTTCTCTCAGCAGATGGCAAGGATCATCAGGTGACTCCGGATGGGAATACCAATCTTGATTCCATTTGACCACTTAAGGCCACCATCTTGTGCTAATTTTATACTATCAAGACCACAAGAAAGGATTGTCAGTAAGAATTTTAGGCTCTCAGTTTTGTCATCCAGAGTTAAGATGTCCTACGTTTTGCTTTGGATGACATTGAAGTCTACAGATTATATGGAGTTCGATCAAGTCATAGTTTTTTCTAAACTTTTTAAGTTGAGATGATGATGATGATGATGATGATGATGATGATGATGATGATAGAGAGTAGCAGCTCTGGCCAAGTTCTTGACAATAATCATATCACTTAATCCTTACAGCCACCCTCTTATCTCTGTTTGACATGGGAAAAAAAACAGAGGCACCAAGAAATTAACTTGCCCAAGGACCAGTGACTTGTAAATGATGGCATCACGATTTGAACCCAGGTCTGTTTCTAAAGTTCTGCTCTTAAGTACTCAGCCACACCACCCCCTGTTGAGAACTTGCTGGATATGTCTTAGCATCATCATCATCATCATCATCATCATCATCATCATCGTGTACACTTTTGCTGAGGGCTCACTGTTTGTAGTGTGGGCAGAACTGTGCTGGAAGTGTGGCATAAAAATGCCTCTTGGCACAATAGAACATGGGATAAACAACCTCATAAATAGCTCTCTCTAGTTGGCAGCCTTGGTGGAGAGGGAAAGCATAAATTAAAAGAACTTTGTCAATTGACAAACCTGCTTTTAGTTAGAAGTTTAACACCCTCCATCGCCCTCAACAGATCTCTGTAAGAGTTGATAACCAGCAGCAAAATGGAACAATTTGATTTCCAGCACATCCTCTTCACCATATCCACCCCGAAACCAATTTATTTGATGAAGTCATGTGAAGTTAGGGAACCCAAGAGAGACCAGAGAGCATCCTGGATATCTCACAGCTATAACTTTCAGATACCAAATCCTTGAGAAATGACCGTTTACATTTATGTATAGTTTTGTCTCTGTCTTAGGTCAGTTAAAGGCACAGACTCGGGAAACAGACTGCTTGGGATCAAACACAGAGCTGCCATTTTACAAGCTGCGTGACCTTGGACGAGTCATTAGACCTTTGTCAGCCTTCATTTCCTCAACTGGGAAAAGGGAATGATGACAGTATTCCTTGCAATTGAATTATTGTGGAGATTAAGATAATATTTGTAAAAACACAGTGTCTGGTACATAGTAAGTGCTATTTAGTTGTTAGTTATTAATATTATTATTCTGCCAAACAGCTTAAATCTGGTAGAGGTTTTCAGTTTTCTTAATTAAAATTTTTTAAAGTAATTTAAGAAATTTAAATTACTTAAGAAAATTTTTAAGAGAAAAAGCAATTTTTTTCTGATTTAAAAAGTAATGCACGTTCAGGGGCGCCTGGGTGGCTCAGCTGGTTGGGCGACTGCCTTCGGCTTGGGTCATGATCCTGGAGTCCCGGGATCGAGTCCCGCATCAGGCTCCCTGCTCATCGGGGAATCTGCTTCTCCCTCTGACCCTCTTTCCTCTCGTGCTCTCTATCTCTCATTCTCTCTCTTTCAAATAAAAATAAATAAAAAATCTTTTTAAAAAAAAGTAATGCATGTTCATCTGAAACCAGTGATGTACTGTATGTTGGCTAATTGAATTTAAATTTAAAAAAAGTAATGCATGTTCTTTGTGAATGTTTAGAAAATGCAGAGTTATACAAAATTGCTTTTCAACTTTTAAGTATCCAAATTTTACTGGCCTGAGGTAACATATCGAACAATCCAAAACTTAGTGGCTGGAAGCAATGATCATGACTTCATTCTGTGGTTGGCAGGTTAGGTTCAGTGTATCTCTGCAGTCTTCTGGATGCTTGGCTGAGGCTGGGTGGCTGAGCATGACCTTTTTCACAGCTAGCAGTTGGCAGGGTATTGACCAGGACACCTCAGTTTTCCTCCACATGACTTTTCCAGCAGGCTGTTTGCTTGCTGGAGAACAGGCTCATCAGCTCTTCACATGGTGGTCTCAGGGTTCCAAGTGCAGCAACACCAGGCAAAGCAGCAAAGTCCAAGCATTTTTCTCGCCTCTGCTGGGACCACATCTGCGGATGTCCCATGGGCCAAACCCGTGACATGGCTAAGCACAGATTTAAGTGGTCAAGAGATAGATTTCACCTTTTGATCTGAGGAGAGCCAAAGTCACAGTGCAAGGGTACAGAGATAGAGATAGGAATAATTTCTGCTGATTTTTTGCCATTCAACTCAGATAAATACTGTTAAAAATTATGTCTATGTAGGGGCGCCTGGGTGGCTCAGTCGGTTGAGCGTCCGGCTCTTGATTTCGGCTCAGGCCATGATCTCAGAGTTGTGGGATCGAGCCCCACATGGGCTCCGCGCTCAGTGGGGAGTCTGCTTGGGATTCTCTCTCTCTCCCTCTCCCTCAGCCCCTCCCCCCACTCCCCACACACACTCTCTCTCAAATAAATAAATAAATCTTTTTAAAAATTACATATATAGAAAAAATACATATGTGTATGTGTGTATGTATGTATACATATACATATATATTTTTTACATGAAAAAATATACAACCAAAGTGATCATATTTTTTTATGATTTCTATATATTTTTTTAAGTGATGATATTAAACATGGTGATTTGTACCTCGTGTTTTTTTCCCTTAATTACATCCTGGGGCATTTTAATGTCTTCATTTTAAGATGTGCATAGTATTACATTGTATGGATTTACCATGACAAATTTAAACAAAGTGTCTCGTAGGACTTATAGGGTGTTCCCAATTTTGCAATAAACTTCTGAATATGTAGACTTTTATGCATTTTTCTAATTAGTTCCTTGGTGTACGTGTTTCAACCTCTGACATATTGCAAGAATACTCTACAGAAAGATCCTACCCGGAGATGATACTCCAAAATACTCAGCAACAGAATGGATACTGACCTCAGCATAGAGCAGAGTCCCCAAGGTAACCCTTCCATTGCTGGATTCAGAGGTCCAGGTGACAGGAGAGAGGGCCAGAAGCCAGGACAGTGAGTGGTTCTCAAAGGTGGTGGTGGTGGGATATCTTATTTCCCTGTACAAGGGTACTAAATCTCAGCCACCGAGAAATGTGTGCAATCTGTTTTCCATCACCCTCCCCAACCGGAGGCAGTATCTATTTTTTTAATCTTTGCCAATCTGATCCATAACAACAAAAATAATATCATCTTTTACTTTGTATTTTTCTAACCATAAGTGAGGGCAATTTTTTATGTTTCACCACCACGTGTATTG
Organism: Zalophus californianus; assembly: GCF_009762305.2. Taxonomy (NCBI): domain Eukaryota; kingdom Metazoa; phylum Chordata; class Mammalia; order Carnivora; family Otariidae; genus Zalophus; species Zalophus californianus. The sequence continues at coordinate 115,741,520 of NC_045612.1, read as the reverse complement.
GGTTGTTATTGTTGCTTTTGATGAATTGCCCATTTATGTCCTCTGCCCATTTTGGGGTGGCATTATCCTTTTCATTAAAAAGCTAATATTTATTGATACCTTACGGTGTGTCACTACACTAAGCCCTTAATAGGCATTGCCTGTTTTAATATTCACCATGACCATGTAGAGTTATTATGATTCCCATTTTAGAAATGTGAAAATAGAGGCAGAGATTCGGTAATGTGCCCACCAGGATCTTGTTTGTGAGTGCTGGGGCCAACAATCAAATCCAGACAGCTAGATCCTGTGACTGAGGTTCTTAATCATTCTGGCCTATTCTCTTGCTACTGCAGTATTTACTTATAGGAGCTTTTTACATATGGATATTCATTGTTTTAATACATCTTGTACATTTTTCCTACTTTGTCCTACTTTTAACTTTCCTTATGGCATTGCTTGCTGTATCAGAGTTTAAAAATCTTACAGATGTACTTTTCTGTATGAATTTTTTTTCAGTTTGAGGTTTAATTGACAAATAAAATTGTCATGTATCTAAAGTGCACACCAGGATGATTTGATACCTATGTGCATTGTGGAAAGATTCACCCCATCGAGTAAATTAACACACCCATCACCCCACATATTTACCTTTTTTTTTCTTTTTTTGGTGAGAACACTTAAGTTCTACTCTAAGCAAATTTTAATTATATAATGCAGTATTATCAACTATAGTCACCATGTTATACATTAGAGCCTTAGAATTTATTCATCTTAGAAGTGATAATTTTATACCGTTTAAAAATATTTGATATGGTCAAATATCTCAAGCTGTTTTCTTAATGGATTTTGTCTCTAACAGCATTCTCAGATGTTCCCTATGAGGAAGATATAAAAATATTCATTTTTATTTTCTTCTATATAGAACTTCAGAATTGCCTGTGTTAACAAAATGTATGTGCTTAGGCCCCAACTCAGACCTGTTGAATCAGGATTTCTGCAGCGAGAGCTAGATGTGTATGCTTTAATTTTTTATTTTTTTAAAGATTTTATTTATTTGACAGAGAGACACAGTGAGAGAGGGAACACAAGCAGGGGGAGTGGCTTCCCATTGAGCGGGGAGCCCGATGCGGGGCTCGATCCCAGGACCCTGAGATCATGACCTGAGCCAAAGGCAGACGCTTAAGGACTGAGCCACCCAGGCGCCCCTAGATGTTTATGCTTTTAAAGAGATACACAAACTTACAGTCCAAGAGGACGGGTAAATAGACACATTTAGCTCTTTTTCTCAAAGCACGTGAAATTGAAGAAATAATAAATTAAGAATATATCTACGAAATCAATTCCAGATGGGTTTTTAATTGTGAAATCCCAAGCTTAACTTATAGAAGAACATGTAGGAGAATATCTGATATCTGTTTTAGAGTTTTCTAAAGAAACAGAAACAGAATATATATATATTATATATATATATACATGGAGAGAGGGAGGGAGGGTGAGAGAGATTTAAGGAATCTCCTCGTCTGACTGCAGGTGCTAGAAAGCCCTATATCTGCAGGGCAGGCTGACAGGCTGGAAATTCCAGCAAGAAGTTGATGTCTTTTTTTTTTTAAGATTTTATTTATTTATTAGAGAGAGAGCACAAGCAGGGGGAGCAGCAGGCAGAGGGGGAAGCAGGCTCCCCGCTGAGCAGGGAGCCCGACGCGGGACTCGATCCCAGGACCCTGAGATCATGACCTGAGCCCAAGGCAGACGCTTCACCAATTGAGCCACCCAGGCATCCCAAGAAGTTGATGTCTTGAGTCCAAAGGAAGTCTGGAGGCAGAATTCCTTCCTCTTCTGGGGACCTCAGACTTTTCTCACAAGGCCTTCAACTGACTGGGTGAGGCCCACATACACTCTGGACAGTAATCTGCTTTCTCCAAGTCTACTGATGTAAATGCTAATCACACCTATAAAATACCTTCACAGCATCATCTAGACTGGTGTTTGGTCAAACAACTGAGCACAATAGCCTAGCCCAGTTGACAAATAAAATTAACTGCCATGGACAGTAGCTTTATGACCCTGTGGTAGGAAAGAATTTTTAAACCACACACACACACAAAGTGAGAGAGAGAGACAGAGATTTGATAAATGGTTTGAACCAGGGGAAAATGTTGTACAATTCTTCCTCCTCACTTGAGATGCCCCCAAATAGACCAGAACCCATATTAGAGAATATGCTTCATGGGATCATTGCAACTTGCTTCCTTGCCAGAGAGCTATTTTCTTACACTTCTGTGATTCCTGATAAACACCAAGAAACACAGTACAAGAACATAAAAGAGACAAGTGTGTTTTAATTTAGGCTCCACAAACCTAGATATTAGCCATGGTACCACAATATCCCAAGCCAAAATACCGAACAATGATGGATTTATTGTTTCCCTAATTTAAAACAAGCCTGATTTATTTTTAAAAATGCAGCCTCAAAACACAACTCACCAGACGTGATATGGAATGTATTATATGCCTAACCAAAACACAAAACGCTACTCGGTACAGTGGATTTGAAAATTACCTTGCTATTAATAGAACTCCCGGATGGCTGTGATCTGTTGGATTTGATACATTCAGGTTGCGGCCGCTGCTGGGGACTTGAAAACAAGACGTTCCATAGTTATGCCTTAATAAAGAAACGAGGTCATAAAATAGCCCTTTCGTGAATTTTTTAAAGAAGATTTTGAAGAGCCCAGTTTCATCTTTAGTAAGTCTGTGTTGTGGAGTATGTTTGGCAAAGCAGCAGTGTGATTAACAGACTCCTTCTCTGGAACTGGGTAAAATCGTGCTACTGTCATCTCTTCAGGTGGCGTTATTACAACTGCAACAAATATTTGTTGAATCTAAAAGTGTCCCTCTCTTTCCTTTTATATTTCGAGGGTCTGACACTGAGCTACTGATTGAAGTGTTTGGATTGAGGACCTTTACAAACATATCTGTTGGACCGATAACTTTTTCAAGAGTTTAAGATAACACTGGTCTATTCTGCTAGGCTCAAACTATTTTTTAAACATTTCATTGGAAAACATTTCTACCTACTGGCCCCACTAAAAACAAGCTTTTTTTTTTTTAGTTTTTATTTTAATTCCAGTTAGTTACCCTGCAGTGTAATATTAGTTTCAGGTGTGCAATGCAGTGATTCAGCACTTCCATACCTCACCCGGCGCTCATCACAAGTGCACTCCTTCATCCCCATCACCTGTTTCCCCCATCCCCCAAACAAGCTTTTTTTAAAAATGAGATTACAAACAAAACAAAACAAAATTAAAAACTTCAGTGAATTTTAGGGTTTGGTTTTTTTCATTTAAAGAAGTACTTGTTTTAGGTTGGATTCCTGGTAGTAGACTCTGAGATGGGGGTTCATAAAAACCAGTAAGGAGATGCAACTGGAGAGGGAAGGACCAAGGAGGGCGATGTATCAAGCCAAGTCCCCAAGAGGGTGGCTTGGGCTCAGTCCTGCTCTGGGGATAGTGTAAGTATAAATACTGGAGTATTTCTAGACATCCCTCCCCATGATAATCAGTGGATCGAGATTCACTGCAGCATAGATTCCTACGCACTTCTGGATGTCCTTGCACGGACAAAGTGGGTTCTAGCAGCCTGTGGATTGTCCTCCAACAAAGAGATAGAGGGGCCAGCTGGGTGTGGGGAGGGCAGTGACAGGTGTGTATGAAGGTGGTGAAGGGCGCTAAGGGGGTACGTGCAGACATATGGCAGTATCTACCTCGCTGTTCCACAAGGGCATAATTTGTCAGGGTCTCTCCACAGATTCAGAGCAAGCCTACGTATGAAGGGAAAGAGGTACTACGTAGGACACAACTGGTGTTTCTGCACCCCAGGTTGAGTCAGTAGAACAAGGTCAAAGAGGAGCTTACACTGGAGATGGACAGCTCTGTTACTCTTCTCTCATGAGGGCAAGCCCACCAGTAGTCCCCAAAGTCTGGGAGGTGGCGGACAATGAACAGGTCTGGAGGGGCAAGAACAGAAAACCAATCCTGAGGAAAACACTTGGATCAAAGACAGAAAAATGAGCTCAAAGCCAGGGCTTCACTGAGGAGAGGAAAGAGAAGGGGCTGGGGGGAAACAGATGGAACCGGAATAGCCATTATTCTAATCATAATACAAGATAAAACTCTATTGTACAACATATATAATAATGCAATAAATGAATTATTTAAATAACCATTATACAAATTGAACGCAATACCCACATTTCGAGTACTCAAAGGCCACATGTGGCTAGTGGCTACTGTATTGGACGGTGTAGCTCTAGAACATTCCATCATCACAGGAAGTTCTGTTGGACAGCACTGGCCTAGAGCTTACTGACTGGGTCAAGGTTTGAGATGTAATGGGCCTCACTTGCATCTCAAACTCTCTTGATTTCCTCCTCTCCATATTCAGCTCATAACAAATCAAATTTTGCCCGTGGGCTTTCCCTGAAAACTTTGCAGTAGCTTGTTAAAGGGCAATAGTATAGAGATACTTTTTAAACTTTCTGTCTGGGGTTACCTTCTTTAAATGACCTTTGACTCCTGAGTTTTTAGCAATTAAATGTTAACTCAGATTGAGTACACAATGGAACTTCCAGTGAGTATTAGAACAACCAACCAGTCAGGTTCACTTTCTTCTTTGATTGCTGTTTTCCTTCACCTTATTGTTTGGGTACATTTTAATCTTTACAAGGAAAAGGAACAAAATTTGATCTCAAGGGGGAGGAGGCAAGAAGCCACACGGGAGTGGAAAACTTGGCAGAATCTAACTTTCTCGCTTGCTCTGCCAACTCCCACTTTCACGTGGCCGGGGCAGGACAGTCCCGCTCAGCTGCCAGGACAATTTCTGACCAGACCAAGTGACCAGGTAGAGTTTGGGCAGAGTATTTCCAAAAGCCTGGTATCTGCTGCAACTTTTCGTTGGCATTTTGGAGCATTATTTTAAACTGCAGATTGCCTCCTGGGCCCCAGTCAAAAGTCCGAGGCTGAGGAGATCCTGTGTTATCCTTGATCACCTTTTTTCCAAATTTGAATTACAGATTGCCTTAATTGGGGTGCCCACAGAAGATGCATCTTCTTCTGAGGGGACCCCAAGGGTTCAAGCACAAGCCCTTCGTTAATGGAGTGACTCCAGGAAACACCGGTGGTGGGCGCGAGGGAGGAAGAGCGAGGAAGCCAAGGAGGATACACTATCAAGCCAGTTTCTCAGAGGCAACTCTGGGATCCACGGCTTCAGAAATATCCCACCGGACGGTGAGAGAGCTGGGGCATTTATCCACCCTTTCTCATCAGTCCTTGGTTGAGAGACGTTGGAGGACAGCAAGCACAGGAGCGCCTTGGGCCTGCTGTGTGCAGGAGCGGAGAAAGCCCACGAACAGAGAGGTGCCGATTTCGGGGACAAATGGCGAGTGTTGAAGGACAGGGGTTCCGCTACACAAACTTATTTTTATTCTTAAGTGGACAAAAGAGACCCAAGGGTCTCAGAGTACAGCCTTTCCAGGTCCTTGTAGGGACATGATGAATCACTGCCGACTGGAAAAACAAAAGAACCTTTAATGGGCAGTTTGACCCCTGGTCGGAACATCCCAAATAGTTGAGAGAGAGGACAGAGCCTTCGGTGTTAAATGCCTTTGAATTGAAAGGGCGGGGAGGCAGTGTTCTGGCTTTTGCACCAGAGAAGACATGGAACGACTTCTTTTAACCACTTGTCAGAGGCTCCATGGGCGGCTCGTGCATTCTGGAATTTCTGAGAGAGACTTACCAAATGCTTTCTGCTGAGGCTGACGAAGCCAAGCTGGGGCATCTGCATGCCAGGAATATATGGATGCATATGTGCCACTGTTTATCTGTTTGCAAAATACGCCGTATGTTGACAGCCTGACATATGTTGAGCTCTATGGAAGATCAGTCAGAGAGCATAAGAAAGAGAGAAGGGAAAATATGAAAGTGAAAACGAACCCTTGTGAGTTTGACTAGACGGTGAATTCCTTGATCCTAAGGTGTGTATCTCATGGCGGTACATATGGAAAGGATCTTGGCGATGATCTGCTCTGGTGCCCCCCTTCCTAAAGGAAGAAACGGAAGCCAGAGTTCTCATGGCCCAGCGACTAGAAAGTCAGGGGTAGGACGCCCGGGGTTTTGACTCCGTTCCAGTTCTCCTTGCATTCTGAGCTGCAGTTTCTTTCCCACCCGCATGCTCACGCACCTGCCTCCGGTCTTCTGCCCTGTCTCCCCCTGTCCGTCCAGTCCCTGTCCTCTCGGCCAGGGCCTTGGTCTCCCCTCAACCCTAACGCATGTTGTGCTCCAGCTGAGCGTCAACATTCACTGTCCCCTGAGCATAACATCGGTCCCCTCTCCCGTGGGCCTTTGCCCCCGTTGTTTGCGCCGCCTGGCATTCCCTCCGCTTTTAGCCTAGCTCTCACAGTCCCCACCATCTGCCGGGTCAGTCCCTTGGTCATGCATCCTTCCCTAGAATGCAAAGCTGGAAATAGTTTCTCCGCCCTCTGTACTGCGGTCACACTCTGTGTTTCCATGAGACCATAGTTCTGCCTTGTATTATCGTTGTGGATGCTCATTTTTTTCTATAAAATTATAATCCACTCGCATGCAGAGATTCTTTCCTCTTTGACCCTCCTCAGTGCCTAGTCATAGAAGCTTCAACATAGTAATAATAGTAATTGGCAATTACTGAGTGTTTACTATGTGTTAAGCACCACGTTTACAGTTTTACCTGAATTAGCTCATTTACTTCTCCCATTAACCCTATGAAGTAAGAACCCGCCGTTAGTCTCCTTTGATACTGGAGGAACCTGTGACGCAGAGAGGTTAGGAAACTTGCCTAAGATAGCACAGCTGGGAAGTCAGTCTCAGGGCTGCTGATGCTAAAGTTCAAGCTCTTACCCACAAGGCTAGACTTCCTTCCAAGGACCATCTGAGGGTTTGAATTTATTTCACTTCTATTAAATACTGAAAAGATAATTTCTATTTAAAAAAACAAATATTGGAGTGTATAAGAGCAGTTGTCCTCTCAGAAAGAAAGCAAAAAGGAAACACTAAATAAATCACTGAGATCACTCAGATTTTCCTCAGTAAAAAGTTAAATGAGCTTCATCAAATTATTTAAAATTTTTTATCTCCTCCATCGACCTAAAGAGTAAAAATGTAAGTCCTTGTCCTCCCCCAGAAAAACAGTTTTATAAAGTGTAGTGTCATTTATAAAACCTTTAAAACCCACAGAAGGCCAAAGAACAACATGAGTCATTATTAGTTGGCTAAAATCTTATGAGGCCTCCTGTCCATTCAGAAGCGCTGGAATCACTCAGGAATCTGCCAGTCTTGGGTGGGTGTGGGCTTCTTATGCTTTATTTTTATCACCTCAGCTGGGACACAGCCAGCTACAGCAGGGGCAATTCCGTGGCAGCCTGAAGATCGGTAGAAGGCTCCCTTTCTTCCCCGAGTCCCCAAGCTACTACGTAGCGGGCTGAAGAGATTTGACATGCAAGGATGCGTAAGCCACCACTCCCTCAGAACAGGGCCTTCTGGAGCATTTGGCCTGAAGAAAAGAAACCCGCAGGGTTAGATCACAGTGGGCCAGAGTTAGGATTGTATTTTACTTGGGGGAACCACACGGAGGTGACGGGTCAGCCGCCGGGGGGACGCGGCTTCGGGTTTAGGCGAGAGGCTGCGTGGCCAACTGTTGGAGCAGCGGGGCCAAGCTCGGGTCACCGCCGCTGTTGGACAGCGGGGAGGGGCGGACGATGCTGGCTGAGTTACCCGCACCCCCTCAGCTGCACTTTTCTCCTGTGTCAAGGGGGGCTAATGATACTCATCTGAAAAGGTTGTCCTGATGACCTCAGAGCACAGGTGGGCTTCCCAAACTTGGGCCATTCCCCTATCACCGCATCACTCAGGCTCATCGCGAGGAAAGTTTAGTAAAGGGATCTGTTACAAAAGTGTGAGGCAGGCTCGAGGAAACCAGCTGAAGGGTAGTGTGGGGGCCCAACTGGGGAGCTGTTTAGAGAAGACAGCAAGACCTTGGCCCAGCAACCGTGTAGGAGACTGAGCAAGCATCCCAGCCTCACTCTCCTCCTGCCCCCCATCTCCTGCTGGGGCTCCTCATTGGCTGTGCTCAGCCAGAAGCAAGGGAGCCCATGATGTGACCCACTAAGACCAGCCTCCCGGGGAGGAGGAGCAGAGAGAGTGGCTGAGTGGGGATGGGCAAAGGGAACCAATCCAGCATACGGCCTCCCTTAGCCTATGCCCATCCCCCCTCCCCCCGCATTAGCCCCCCACTTTCAGGAGCTGAAACACATTTACTTTAAGAAAGAGACTTCTTAAGTCGCATCCTAAGCAGGGATATCATGAAAGCGTGAGTTGGAAGGGCCGATTTTTTTTCCTCTAGATTATACACTTGGGGAAGTTGGGTGTCAGCTCAGCCCTTGGAACATAGTAAATACTCAGTAAAGTGATTGTCTCTGTTGCTGGCAGTCACAGATGAACGTGCAGTGGAGCGCCTCGTCCATACTGCAGCTAACTTGTAAGAAACGTGTTACTATTAAAAATACGATCTTTTCCCACTATATTTTCTAACTGGATTGCTAATTTCTAGAAAAGATGATATAAGTGAGTTTTGTGTGTTTGTTTTCTAACGGGCCCACCTTAATGAATTTGATTATTTGGCCCATTGGTTTTTCATTAGATTCTTTTGGTTTCTCCAGGCAAACAAGTAAATCATCTGGGAGCGTTGATGCGTTTTTCCGCTTATTGCTATTTAACATCTTATCATAGTGACTAGAACCTACGGGGCAGTGTTGAACACAACAACAACAAAGAATGGAACAACGGTGGTGAGATCAGGAATTCTCCGTTTCTCTTTTACTTTAATGGAAATGCTACAAGCTCTCTTGTCCTTCGGTAACATTAAACCTGAAGTTGACTTGTTGGCTAATGGGAGATACTCTTTGTCCTGTTAAAGGAAGTGTCCTTATATTCTCAGTTAACTAAGAATTCTTATCAGGAACGGGCATTATGCATTACCAAATGCCTCTTAGACCTTACAAGCCTGGAATAAATCCTGCTGGATTATGAAGTATAATTCTTTATATTTACTTTTTTTTTTTCTAGAGGAGTTGCCTCTTGTTTGGACAAAAGGTGAGTGTGTGCCTAAAAGTCATTTTCAGGATGTTGAGGGACCAAAACGAGTACATAAAGTGAAAATGCAAATTATTAATGCTGATAAAGAATGAATGTGTAAGAGTGAAAGTGTATGTTGTGCATACAGTGATGTTTAAAACAACGTTGTATGAGAAATAACTGTAGTTGCAGGCTCACAGCTAAAATGGGAACATTCCTCAAAGTCCACAGGCCACTGAGTCTCTCTTTGACCTCCAGCACCTTAGCAGTTTCTTGAAGAAGATAGAGACCGAAAGTGGGAAGATTCTGGATATCCCAAGTTGCATGTTCAGGATGGAATTCCAAGCTGAGATAAATCCGGGTCTTGCAGATCTGCCTACTTTTCTGAAACTAGACCCAGCATCAGACTTTTCTCTTTTGTCTCTACTTAGGGTGGGTAAATTTATCCCAGTGCGAGCAAGGACAACTCACTAAGCAAGTGACAAGGCAAAAATATAACGTAAGAAAGTTGCGGGTGTGTTGTGAAAGTTGTCCGTTGGGGGGGCGGGGCCACACCCATGGGTGGGATGTACTTCACGCTGGTAACCTGCATAAATCCAGGCCCCCCTGTGGTCCGCCTCAGCTCAGTGCTGCATTCAGAAGAAACACCACTCCAGCAATTCAAAATAATTGAAAAGCTATTCAGATTTTTCCTGTGGAATCGACAACATGTAGAGAAGCCATCCCATTCTTAACACACAACCGAGTTCTCTCCGTGCATCCTTTCCCCCAAACTGCAATTCATCACAACCCAGCAGTTGCCCCTCTTCCTCCCACTGCCTCTGGAAAAGTCCCCGGGCTTTTCTCTCCAACTCAGCCTGACCTGGCCTTTGCCATCCTTTACCTTCTAGATCTGTTCTTTTCTCTGCCCTTCTTGCTCTAAAGCAGTCAAGCTCCTTTTGGCTCATCGCCTCGCCCGTGGCCCAGATCTGCACGTCCAGGCCCAAGAACTATCCGGCAAAGGTAAAGCCCTTAGCAGGTGGCGTTTCTATTTTGTTTTCTTTTGTTTTTCTCTAACACAGGCAGCAAGAAAATTCCCAGGCAGTCTCCAAACCTCTGCTTACCCGAGACTTTAATTTCCCTCCTCCAGCAAACATTGCACCGTGTTCTAATCTGACAAATTCTAATCCCCCCACTCCCACCAACTAAAATGTAGAACAACGAATAAACACCAAGGAGATCAAAAGCAGGGAGACCAGAGAGAGCTGGGTCGTCCCGGGCCTGGAAAGGGAGCTCTGCGGGTGATGGCAAAATTATGGTCGCACAAAGTGCTGTCTCTTCTACTTGGCCTGGTTCCCCCGAAGCTAAAGTTTCCCCCGAAGTATTATTAAGGCCTCAAGAAAGAGGTAGAGGAGGAACCAGGAGGCGTGACGCCGTCTTTCTGTGCCTTGAAGCCGGCGGCTTTTCAAGGGCTGAGGTGCATCTGGCGGAGGAGGAGGGCGCTGCCTGCCGCGGGCAGTTTCTGTCCCGGCCCCAGCCCTCGGCCACCCTCTCTGGCTCTAAAGCCCAGACGCCCCCCTCCAGCAGAGCGAGGAGCCTATTTTTAAAGACCAGGCATACTCTGAATGTGGAATGACTTCTCCTTTTCTCCACCCGATGCCAATCAGTGACTCATCAACCATTTTCTAAATGACTATGTTTTCATTCCTCAGTTTCCTTCCCACTGCGATATTAGAGAAGATTAAGTGCAGCCCCTAGCTGCCTCCCTGTTTTTCTGCGTCTTGTTTCAGAGATGGTACTGCCCCCAAAATAGAAGCATTTCACTGAATGCTGATCATTTCGTGACAAGCGAAAACACGCGCGCGCGTGGGCGTAGGGGAAGATCTGTAGGACTTCCAGGAGGACGTTGGGTGAAACGAGAAGGAAATGGAATGTGGTACCCTGAGAAGTGGGACGTGTCACCTGGGCGCCATGACCTACGCTTAACCTCGCGCTGGCCTTCTGGGCCAGAGCTTTTTATAAAGGACCCCCGACTACACTTGGTATCGTCCGTTGCTACTGCGTGCTCTTCTCTGCCAAATGTTTGGTTTCCTTTCTGAGCCCTTCTGCTCTCCCCCACTCCTACCCCTGGCACCTGTGCCTGCCCCCTCACGATGCCTTCTCTAGTGCCCCGTGGTCCTGTCAGTAGCCGCAGGGAAAGCGATCCCTTTGCTGGAATTTCCTCTTCCTACTCCTACTCCTGGGCGCGACTGTTTCCAAACGGAGCCTTGTCTTTTGCTCCAAGAGCAAAGAGTTTGGTTGGTAAATATAAACCCATCCATCATTTCCGGGATGATGCTCAGCCTACCTGCTGCTGATGGGCCTGTGGTCTTATATTCTGGAAAACAAACAAACAAACAGAAAAACACCAATACCGGTCCACAGATGTCCCTCCTTTACTGTTCCAGGTACCTTCTGTTTGCCCTTGTTTGTCGTTCTCCAGCCTGCTCTGTGGCCTGGGTGCTTGATCTATGTGGATTATGTCAACAGGGTTCCCTTATCGACAGGTTTCCAGTTGGGTCCAAACTGTGCAGAGTTCTGGAAGTAGGTCAGAGGATTGGAGGACAGTGCATTCTGGGTGTTTACTCTGCTCAGTTCCCTCTTTGGGATGACTCCGTCCCTTGACCTAAGGTCATTGCTTCTTTCAAGGAAGTCTACGTGACTCTCTGTTTCTGATAACCTCTCTCCCCTCATCCCTGAAGGCAGGCCCAGGGGGTAGTAGCAACTCTACCTCTGCTGGCCCCGAGTTCCTGCATGTTCCCACCTGCTGCCATTGGGTAATGAATCCCTTTATGAAAGAACCCTCTTGAAGTCATCCTCATTTGAATGTGCCATCTGTTTCTTGTTGGGGCTCTGACTGGCCCTATCTTTCTCTCGCCTGTGCTCCAATTTTTCTCTCCTCCTGCAGCGTCTTTTGGCCTCCTCAGGCCTCGAGCATGACTCATCGTGAGCCTTTCAAAACAACCGGTGACCCTTTGGGAAAAGGCAGCAAAAGGGGTTACAGTGAAAGGGATGACCTTGTTTGAAGCAAGAAGCACAGCCCCGGGAGATCCTCAGTCTTCTGGGCTAAGTGTGATGCACATGAGCTTCAGTTGGCCAACGTATACTGGCTGGGAAGAAAGGCTGAGGATCGATTCGGAGCGGGATTACCGACGATGCCCTCAAACCTCTCCACATTACAGTCTACTTGTTCTGAGCCTGCAGGGCTTCTTACTCTGTGAACCATTCTCAGATCATTTAAGGCCACAGGATATCTATAGCAACTGAATCTCAATAATCATAATCATCATAATCATGGTAATGGCTGCCAATTACTGAGTGCCAACTCTGAGCCAGGCACTGCGCCTGGTGTTTTGCCTCTGTAAATCAAATGGAAGTTTCCACCTCGCTTTTAAGGGTTGCTTCCCCCACGGTATTTGGGAAAGGGACAGATTGGACCCCCCCCCTCCATTCTCAAGGTGTCCACCCGCGTCACTCTGCTTCTCCGAGTCTTGTGTTACTCCCGGCTCCACCAGGGGGCGCTACAAACTTCCCTGTGGGTGGAGGTCGGGAACTCCGTGGAGGGGACCTTCCCCTCTGTAAGTTGCTGTTCCCTCTGGAAAGAGCTCGGAGAGCTTTCCGGGGTGATTGGGAGTCCCCGATCTCACTTTCCTCCCTAACACAGACAGTTATGTGGGTCTGACATTCCGTGCTGAAGTTTGAGGAGCATCAAAGAGGGGAAAAAAAAAACACACACGTGAAGAAAAGACTGTGAAACCTTAGGATCCCTGAGGAGTTTAGGCGCTCACAGGGGGGCTCTTAGAGGCACACTCCAGTTCCTTTCCTTGTCCCCTATCCTCAAGTCTTCTCCTCTCTGGGGAATCTCCTCCTTCTTCCACCTCTGCGTCTCCCTTTTTGAAATGTTTACCCACTAGAGCTGTTCTCACCCCAGGATACACCCTTTCCTCCGGCAGGACATTTCCCCCCAGTGTGCATTAGTCAACACGTACCTCTGCAGCCTCCCATGCCCACTGTCTCCCCAGACCTGCCCGCTGACCTTGTCAGATTGCCCAATGGTAGCTGTGGATCTCTCTCAGTCTCTCAGTCTCTCTCTCTCTCTTTCTCCCCTGCACACACACACACACACACACGCGCGCGTGCGCGCGCGCGCGCTTACAGGGATTTCCCAAGGACAGATATGAATTCTCAGAGCCAACACAGTCTACACCCAGAAGGGGGAAGAGAACTACTTCCCCAAGTGCCTCCACAGTATGCAAGACCCCTCTTTCACAGGGCACATGGTACCTCACAGTGTTTACAATTGCAGTTGGTTCTTCCGTCCATTTTTCCCTTTAAGTTGTTCAGCTTTGGGTCTCTGGGAACAGGCTCTTTAGTGGCTTCTCCGTTAGCTAGACAAAGACCCAGTTCAGGCGTTAAAATAACCACCTGTGAGAGCCATTGCATTTCTTTGCTAGTGTTCCTCCTGTGCCCTGGTCTCTGTCTGGGGAGGGGCTTGGTTCCATTGCCCCAGGTTCCTATACCTTCGCTGTAGACCCTCACAACCCCCGGGGGTGGCTGAGGTTCTTTTCACACGTTTTGCCCCAGTGAATGACTCATCAACCTTGCGAGCTAGGAATTGGCCTTCTTCCTTCTCTCTCTCTCTCTCTCCCCCCCACCCCATATCACATCCACAAGCAAGTCTTTGAGATGTGATCTCCTTGACTTTTTCTGGAATCCATCGACCTCCCTCCATTCCCCCTTCTCCACCATGCCCACTGCTTCCTCCACATTGGCTGCCCATCCCCTCATCATCTGTCTCATCATCTGTCCCATCCTTTATATAATGTTGCTCTTCATTTTTTTTTAAAAAAATATATTTTATTTGTTTTTTTTCTTTAAGTGGGCTCCACACCCAACATGGGGCTCGAACTCATGACCTCAAGATCAAGAGTCATATGCTGTGCTCTCTGAGCCAGCCAGGCACCCCTGTTCTTCGTTTTTCACTACTTGTATGTGATTGTGCCTCCCCCATCTGAACTGTCAGCTCCATGAGGTCAGGGGTTTCTCCATCTGATTCACTGCTGCGCATCTTGTGCCTAGCACAGGGCCTGGCAGGTAGTAGGCACTCAATACTGATTTGCTGAATGAGTGAGCAAATTGTTGAGTGCAATTTACTTATCTCAGAGGCGAGAAAGATTAGGCTCCTAGCGCTGCCTTGCATACAGCAAGCTGTCAGGGAATACCTTGTGGATAAATGAATATTTCTTTTGCTCAGGGCCTCATGGGTAATTAGCGGCTGCATTTAAATCAAGTCTCCTAATTCCGGTTGATTCTTAAACTTTGCCATGTGTTAGAAACCCCTGAGAAGTTTAAAAAATCCTGATGCCTGGGCTGCACCGTAAACCAATTAAACCAGAAATTTTTGGTGGGTTTGCTGGTGGGGACCAGAGTATCAATATTTTTTGAGGGGGCGGGGAGAGAGAAAGAGAGAAAGAGAGAGAGGGAAGTAGGGGAGAGACAGAGGGGGAGAGAGAGAGAGAGAGAGAAAATTCCAAGCAGACTCCACACCCCAGCATGGAGCCCGACACGGGGCTCGATCCCACGACCCTGAGATCACGACTGGAGCCAAAATCAAGAGTCAGACACTTAACCGACTGAGCCACCCAGGAGCCCCCAGAGTATCAATATTTTTAAAAACTTTCCAGATGATTCCACTCAACCATATTAAATCACGAGGTAAGACCCAGGTAATCCCATACTTCTCATACTGCATCTAATAGAAAAGCTTTGAGAAAAATCAGAAGCCTTACTGAGCGAATTGAACGTTCCATTCACGTGAGCAGAAACAGTGGCGGCTTGTGAGGGGAGGGGGCACATCACTGTGTTGGGTTGGGACTGTCCCGTGGGGAGAACCATCATGTGTTCATCTCCAGCAGTGAACCCTGAAGGCAGAGAAATGGTTTTGTGAGGTGCTTGGAGGCACTGGAAGAAACTAAGTAATGCCAATGTATGTGAGACTGGTTACTGGGAAGCTGATCCCTAAGAATCCTCTTAGACCACAGAAGAGTCACTCCAGGGACTTGGGGAGGTTTCTTTGTTGGTGCCATTTAAAGTGGACCAACCTCCAGCTGTGTTTGCCAAGGAAACCATTTTAGACAGTGATGGAGAAAAGGCCATAGGAGTCATTTCCCCCCAGAAAAACATCGTGCGGGCTACAGCAGTGCCCGGTGTCTCATTTCAGCCCAGAATTTCTAAGCCCTTTCACGGAGGCTTGTTTTCAGAACTGCCACATGCGAAGCTGGGAATTATGATTTAAAAGAGAAGTGAGAAAATGCCTAGGGAATGCTTTAAGTCATGGACATCAATGGGAAAGAGTGCCGTGCTCAGAGATCCCAACTCTGGGCCCCAGACTCCTCCCTTTGGGGCTCCCCTAACCACAGAGGGCCAACTTCATCCAAGTCAAACTCCTTACAGTGACAACTTCTTAAATTCATGACAGGAGTTCTTACAATATGAGGAAACAGCAGAGCAAACCACAATTCAATAGCACAGAACAGGATTTGCTTTTCTCTATTTGTAACATACATAATAAATAGA
This sequence comes from Zalophus californianus, assembly GCF_009762305.2. Taxonomy (NCBI): domain Eukaryota; kingdom Metazoa; phylum Chordata; class Mammalia; order Carnivora; family Otariidae; genus Zalophus; species Zalophus californianus. Next base: position 115,725,780 of record NC_045612.1, on the reverse strand, counting down.
TGCCGACATTGATATATAAAGAGCTCTTATAAAGTAGTTAGGTATTATAACTCAATATAATGTTTAATTAAAATACTATCTTTACATGTTAATACTTCTATTTACAATGAATTGCTCCAGGGGATTTTGCAGAGCTCTGAAGATACATGCATGGGCAGACCTGTCAATTAGTTCTAGGTTTTAGCCACTCTGTTTGGCATATATGGGAGAACAAGACTAAGGAGGAAGAAAGTTAATACATATTTCAGGGATTTAATAAGATGGGATCCTCTGGTTTTGGTGGGAAAAACCAAAGCAGTCGTTGTAAAGCTGTTGTAAAGTTGTTGGTCCAAACGGAAACTCGATTTAGGTATCTTCTCTTATCTTCCAGATCACACAGTTCTCTTTGGTCATCTCCGTTGTACACGCTGCTTTGTACTTGTGGTGTGGACATCGTCTATGATGGGCATTTCATGTGTTTTAAAATCGAAAACAATAAAGCAGCATGCACGAGCTCAGCTTGGACTAATATTGAACACCACTGTTAGGAAACATGGAGGCTTAAAATTGAAAGGGTCATTTAATTCAGTTCCTTCTCTCTAGGTCTTTGAATATTTCACACCAAGATGTTGAGTTTGGAGACATTCTAAAAGATCTCTAGGACTGGAGGATCTATCAACTCAGTTCAGGCTTTCTACCATCCAGAGGCTTATATTCTCTGGTTCATTTCACATCCTAGCATACTTTTTTCCTTGATTGAGCCCAATACTTCTTGTTTAGAAACACTAAAGTATCACAAGACAGGTTCTAGGACCCAGGAGGGCTCCGTGGGCTGTGGAATACCAGCGAGGGGGTCGCCTTAGAGCTGGACAATGAAGGAGTGGAGCAGAGGGGGACAGTGTCCTGCTTTTAAATAGGTAAGGACTATTACACAACTACCTACCAATATAGAGCAAGATAGGTGAAGTTCCCTGGCATGCTGGAGCTCCCAGTCCAGCCAGTGACATGAGAATCATAGTCTTTCACATCATATGTGACCCCAGAGATCAACTATCTCAGCATTTCTATTTTATGGACACTGTGAACCCCTTTGAAAGTGACATGCCATCTTTTCAATCCCTTAACATGTTAAAAAATCATGTGATCATTTTTATATAGTGAATGATTTAAAAAAAAGAACCCAATTTTAAGCAAATACTGTTTAATTTTGGATAAACGAGTAAAGTTATACTGAGAAATTCATTTTAATTCAATTTTACTACTATTCACAATCTGTAGAGACAAATTTTGATATTTGTCTATTTAACAAAGGATGCATTGTATTGGCCTTAAATTGCTTATGTAAGAAACATTGGAATATGTCAACAGATTGATTTTAAATTCATATATTGTATGTGGTCACAGACTGAATGTATATTAAAGTTCAGTAGTCATTTAAATGTACATTCAGGGATCAAAAGAGACAAAAACTATTTTTATGAGATGATGTTAATAATTCTTTCATTTTGTGCTTTTTATATGCGACCCATGTTGGGGTTTTAAAAAATAACCTGTGGTGGTATTTGCAGGTGGGGCCTTTGGGAAGTGAGCAGGGTGAGATGGGGTCATGAGGGTGGGACCCCATGATAGGATTGGTACCTTTCCAAGCAGCGGAAGAGCCCTTCCTCTCTCCACATCATGGGAGAAGGCAGCCTACAAACCAGAGGGCCCTCCCCAGAGCCCAACTACGCTGGTGCCCTGATCTCAGGCTTCCAGCCTCCAGAACGCTGAGAGGTCAGTGTCCGTTGTTTAAGTCACCCTGTCTATGGTACGTTGATATGGCAACCTGAGTGGACTAAGGCATAGTGTGACAGGAAAGTTCTGGTGCTGTTATTTATGAGCATAACAATTCACAGGGTGGATAGTCTATATTACTCCAAAATGCAAATGCAAAATGGATATAATCATCATAATACTTTCACTTTTGCGTTAGTTTTTCAGGGACTGCTAGTATCCTGATGTGTGCATAAGATTTGGATCAGTTGACTACTGATCCAAAGGAAATGATCATTCTATTTTTGCTTTTGTGTGTCTCATGAACTTCTATTTCAATATTAAGAATTCTTACGCATCTTTTTCTTACCTGGTGGTCAATTGAGGGTGCAAGATAAATGATTTATTATTATTAGTTAACACAATTAGGACATTAGAGCAGTAAGAACTAATGTGCTGGCCAGCTGTACTGAGTTGAATGATGATCAGCTGTGTGAGTTCTGAGCCAGCCCCTCTAATTTCTACAAACTTTAATTCAAATGAGGAAGTTTTTAGATGGTTAGTTCAAAGGGGGTAAATGAAAAATTTATATTCTTTATTAATTAAAAAAAAAATGGAGGCAGACAGGTCAGGTTCCCATTAGCAGAAGCCACGGTGGGGCATGTTTGCTGCAGATGCCTTAGTGAGTGAGAGCGAGCTCTCAGGAGGGACCTGTGAAGTGTGGGGGGATGCAGGGTGGGCAGGGGAAGGAGCTAAACAAACGTGGATTCAGGAGAAGGCAACCTCAGCTTGAGCCCATGGAGAGTTCTGGAGTGTGAATATCAGCACAGAGTGCATTCTGCACTGTTCCACTGAGTCACTGGCCATGGGCTGCCCTTTGCTGGGGGGACTTGAGCTCCTGGGGGGTTCCACTGCAATGTGGGCAAGTCTCCAGAGCAGGCTTCAGCTGTGAGCAGCGAGCATTTGCAGCAGTGTGGGGCTGAGTCTGCCAGCCAGGAGAAGGAAGCTGGAAGGGAATCAACATCATCTACTACAGACATCATTTCTTTGCGTTCTTTGCATTATTTTAAGTATATAGACCCCCTAGAGCCATCTTTTTTTTTTTTTTAACTTAAATTTTACTTGGTGAACATACAGTACAATACTGGTTTCTGGAGTAGAATTCAGGGATTCGTCACTTACATACAACAGCCAGTGCTCATCACAAAAAATGCCCTCCTTAATGCCCTTCACCTATCTACCCCATCCCCCCTCCTCCTCCCTCCATCAAGCCTCAGTTTGTTTTCTATTGTTAAGAGGCTCTTGTGGTTTATATCCCTCTCTCCCTTCCCCCCACCCTTCCCATATGTTCATCTGTTTTTTTTCTTAAACTCCACATATGAGCGAGATCATATGGTATTTGTCTTTCTCTGACTTATTTCACTTAGCATGATACACTCTAGCTCCATCCACGTCCTTGCAAATGGCAGCATTTCATTCTTTTTGATGGCTGAGTAATATTCCATTGTATAGATATACCACTTCTTCTTTATCCATTCATCAATTGAGGGACATTTGGGCTCTCTCTATAGTTTGGCTATTGTTGATAATGCTGCTGTAAACATCGGGGTGCATGTGCCCCTTCACATCTGTATTTTTACATCCTTTGGGTAAATACCTAGTAGTGCAATTGCTTAGTCATAGGGTAGTTCTGTTTTCAACTTTCTGAGGAACCTCCATACTGTTCCCCAGAGTGGCTGCACCAGTTTGCATTCCCACCATCAGTGTAAGAGGGTTCCCCTTTCTTCGCATCCTCGCCAACACCTGTTGTTTCTTGTGTTGTTCATTTTAGCCATCCTGACAGGTGTGAGGTGGTGTATCTTACTGTGGTTTTGATTTGCATTTCCCTAATGATCAGTGATGTTGAGCATCTTCTCATGTGTCTTTTAGCCATCTGGACATCTTCTTTGGAAAAGTGTCTATTCATGTCTTCTGCCCTTTTCTTAAATGGGTTATTTGTTTTTTGGGTGTTGAGTTTGATAAGTTCTTTATAGATTCTGGATACTAACCTTTTATCTGATATGCCATTTGCAGATATCTTCTCCCATTCTGTAAGTTGCCTTTTAGTTTTCTTGGTTGTTTCCTTCGCTGTGCAGAAACTTTTTATGTTGATGAAGTCCCAATAGTTCATTTTTGCTTTTGTTTCCCTTGCCTCGGGAAGCATGTCTAATAAAAAGTTGTTAGGGCCGAGGTCCAAGAGGTTGCTGCCTGTGTTCTCCTCTAGGATTTTGATGGTTTCCTATCTCACATTTAGGTCTTTCATCCATTTTGAGTCTATTTTTGTGTATGGTGTAAGAAAGTGGTCCAGTTTCATTCTTTTGCATGTTGCTGTCCGGTTTTCACACCATTTGTTGAAGAGACTGTTTTTTCCATCAGATAGTCTTTCCTGTTTTGTCGAAGATTATTTGACCATATAGTTGTGGGACCATTTCTGGGTTCTCTATTCTGTTCCATTGATCTGTGTGTCTGTTTTCGTGCCAGTACCATATTGTCTTGATGACTACAGGTTTGTAATAGAGCTTGAAGTCCAGAATCATGATGCCTCCAGTTTTGTTTTTCTTTTTCAGGATTGCTTTGGCTATTCAGGGTCTTTTGTGGTTCCATACAAAGTTTAGAATTGTTTGTTCTAGCTCTGGGAAGAATGCTGGTGTTATTTTGATAGGGATTGCATTAAATGTGTAGATTACTTTGGGTAGTATAGACATTTTAAATTAAAAAAGTTTTTTTTTTAAGATTTCGTTTGAGAGAGAGAGAGAGAGCAGGAGCAGAGAGAGAGGGACAAGTGGACTCCACACTAAGCGTGGAGCCTGACATGGGGCTCGACCCCGTGACCCTGAGATCATGACCTGAGCTGAAATCAAGAGTCGGATGTTCAACTGACTGAGCCACCCAGGTGTCCCGGGTAGTATAGAATTACTATTAAAATGATGTTTGTTCTTCTGATCCACGAGCATGGAACGCTTCTCCATTTCTTTGTGTCCTCTTCAATTTCTTTCATGAGTGTTCTATAGTTTTCGGAGTATAGAACCATATTTTGAATTCACAAACTGTTATGGAACAATGATTATTTAATATTGTTTAACGGGAAAGTGAGCACCACGAGGGCAAGTCTTTGCTTTGTTCTGTTTAATCCACAGGTGGCTCCTTGGTTCCTAGAACAGTCGCAGACACATTAGTAGGTTTTTGTTGAATAACGTATGGAACGAATGAATGAAGAAGATCTAGAACCCTAGTATTCTGAATTTTGGAGGATTGCTTTGTAAGGAATTGGCACTCCTGTCAGTCAGAAGTACCTCTGAGTGCATGCATATAGTATCTGACCCAAATAGGGGGTTATTTTTCTCACAATACAAGAAATTTGGTAGGGGTGGGAGTCCAGGTCTAGGGAGCACTCTGTTCTTTTATTTCCCCAGAGCCTTACTTCTATGCATGAGGCTTTCATGCTCATGTATGTGACAGTCACGGGACAGCCTTTCCATCTCAGCCCCAAGTCCATTCACCAGGGCCAAGGAGAGAGAGGAAGAATCCAGAAGGGCAGCACCTTGGGGGGGAAGAAAAAAACCCAAAATGTTCCTTGAAATCTCTAGCAGCTGTCCATGTAGACGTTTTTATCCAGAACTACATTATCTGGCCAACCCTAAATGTGAGGGAACCTAGGATGGTGAGCAGGTTGGCTGGTGTCAATGCCGCCTGGAACGAAACTGAAATTCTGTTAGAAAAGAAGTAAGGGGTAGTGGGTAAGCAAAGGGCAGTTTCCGCCACTGCAGCAGAACTATGGAAGTCCTACGGGTGGTTCAAAATGAATACCCTTTCCCAAGGGCAAATAAAGGCAAAATAAAATAAAAATGGAAAATAAATTTAAAAACTCAAATCCTTTTTTCCCCCTCTTTTTCACTTTCCCCAGTCTTTTATTATGACTTCCCTAGCAACCAGGGGTGAAGTTCTCTCCAGAGTCAGTAGGAAATACTTTAAACATGTTTCAAAAGAAATCCAACTGTTTATTTTCGTCTTAGTGGCCTGATATTCCATCTGTACACTAGTGAGCGTATAGGATGGTCACTTTTTAAATTCTTTTCTCTTAAATAGGAAACTCGGACTCCTGGAATGTTTCTGCTAGTGTTGCTGTTACTACAGGAGACTCCTAGGTGCAATTGTTCCTTACGGTGAGTCTTGTGTTTCTCCATGGAGAAGCTTTCATTATTTCCAGACTCTCATTGAACCATTATGAGACCGTTGAGACAGGATGAGAAATAAAAATGTCTACTTTGTGCACTGGGCTGTTATTCCTGGATCTTTACAATTGAGGTGGAGAAAGAAAACACCTCCGGAAAAATAATTTAAGAGGCACGGCTGGTCGGTTGTCTCACATTTGATCCCAGGAGCCTTGTAGTTCATGCGCAAATATGAAAAGGGCCACGTAAGTAAATTTTGGTGCCATTTTTTATTTAAAAATCTCCTGCTGACAAAATCACCTTTCCCACCAAGCATCATCTCGGCACCCAATTTAAAGGCTGGCCCGTCCAGTAAAGTATCTTTGGGCCGTGAGTTCCGGAGTTTCATCTACGGAGTTCTTTGTCTGAGTGGTCATGCTGGGTTGGAATTAGTGTGTTGACCTCTTTGTGCCTTTGTGTCCCCCACTCATAAAAAAAAAAAATTGGCTGTAGTTTTTGGTTGTATTGATGTGGAGTCACAGAGTCAAATATCCTGACCCTGAAATACTTACCTCACACCAGCAGCATCACTTTCTGGGGCAAGACACCATTTCTGCAAGTAGATTTGTTAGGTCAATCAGAAGGGTCGAACCGTTCCTTCCAAAGAACCAGACTTTTGCCCACGATTGCTAATTGGCTAGATACTGGTTGTTTGTTTGTCTGTTTATTCTAGCATGTCTTGTGCAGTATTGTATATTATTATCTCGGTGAGCTTCCCGTGGGGATGTTAACTTGTTCTACACCCACATAAAATACTTTATTCTCTGGTTTTCTTATTAGATTTACTAACATGTCATTGTTGTACCATTACCATGTAACAGCCCAGGAAGAAGAAAGAACACGCTATTATACAACTCTTGGCAAAGCCAACACCAATGTAGGGAAATCATTAAGCTTCGGAAAGTTTTAACTTTCTTGTGCTCAGTTTTTTATCATTAACCCAAGGCTTGTGTTCTTCCCCGACCCCCTCATCTTGTAAAGGAACTAGAGGGAGAACAGTGGACAGAAATCAGGCTGAGCCACAGCCACTTCCGGTGCCTGCACTTACATCAGTGATTCATCAAACTAATGGGGAGTTCTAATTCGGTGCTTTGCTCCCCTTAAGCCCTGTAATTGTGGTGTCTCTGAACCCAAAGGAAACACGTTGCGCTCTGCGTGCCCAGGCGCATAGCTTTTAAATCTTCATAGCTCTGTAATTACTACAGCGCTTTCCTTCAAATCTGGCTCAATTTCACTTCCTTAATGAGCACTACAATCTTGATAAAGTTTGCAGTTTGCTGCCTCTGCTGTTCACAAGGGCTGTGTCCCAGACTGATAACGTGAGTTGTTGATTGCGCTCCCTCAAGTTCCTCTCCAAAAGAGCTGATTTATTTCAGGACCACCACAGTCAAAAGCACTTCCTCTGGGTCAAGGCCCGCGCCAGTCGTTTTCCTCACAGAAGGGTGCTTGGAAAGCAAATTCTGCACAGTTCAAAAAAAGGGGAGGTGTGGGGGGGAGAGCTTATGAACCCTTAGGGAATGGCTGTTTAGCTTTATTAGCACCATGTGCTCTAGAGACTGTGCTTCATTTTACCCAACTGAAGACTTTCCTTTATAGTAAATATATTAAAAATCGACTTCCTCTTTATAAACTGAGACCCGCCAAAGTGTGAGAATTACAAATCACCTTAAAACAAAAACAAAAACAAAAAAACAACCTAATTTCCACATTCTTTCTCCTACCAACTGGTTTCCAGGATTTTTAAAAGACTTGTTGGAAGTGCCATTTCATGATTCTAGTCAAAAGCACGTCTTCTCTTACAGCTGGCTGGAGGGCCTCTTAATTTTCGCCACTGTTTTGCTTTCAACCATGTGCTGATGCTTGGGCTCAGCTTTAGTTTTCCGGTTTCTAAGCTGGAAGACCCAGCACTCGCTGAAGCCTCTGTTGCGTTTAGACTCCCTGGATTCCCCCCAAACCGCGTTAATCACTCTGGGATTGTGAATTGCACTTAATTTTTATCTCTATTATAGCTCGCTGGCCGATGTACTACCTTGATTTGTTTACAGGTCTATTTACCCTATAAGACTCCACCCTTTGAGAGCGGTGTTTATGTCTTCTTTCGTTTTAGATCCCTGGCAGCCAACAGAGGCCTGAGCACCCAATAGATGTTTGCACTCAGTAAATAAAGCTTCCAGTAAATGTTTGTTGCATAACCAGAAGAACGAATCAGTGAATGAAACTTTCCTGTTTGCTATCACCATCTGCTTTAACTCTGTCCGTTATTTTGATGTATTTGCAGTTCTGACTAGATCCAGATTTGGCATGTTTAAAATTATATTCAGTTGTAAAATGTGAGGCTAGGAGTTCTTAAGATAAGAAAGAAGTCAAAATTTCTGCCGTTGGAAACAATGTGAGCAATCAACAGTTCTTTGCAGGGAAGATAAAAAAGCTGGTTAGAACAGTCTTTGGATTCACAGTCTTTGGCGTTTTGGAAAAACCACTTACTGGCATTATCTATTTTTCTGCCCATGTGTCCCTGTCAGTAAAATGCAGAGAGAAACCCTTGTCCTTCACACTCGATAGGCTAAATGAGGATTTTTGAGGAAGAAAAGCACAAACTGAAATAAAGGAAAATCTTTGGGAGTGGTATATAGTCTTTTTTTTCTTCCCCTGAAAACTATACACATGATAATTGTCAATATGTATGCACCTGTGCTTATGTGTATGGTGGCTTCATATTTTGATGTATTAATGAATTCTTCCCCCTGGTCTTTCCTGGGAACATAGGTACACAAAGCCAAATTTAAGGTTCTCGAACCAGAAACGCTTGGACTTTTGAGTTTCAAAAACAAAGCCGTGGAGGCTTTGGCCACGATGTTTATGCTGTGAACCTTAGCTCTGGGAGAATGCATGCTCCCTCCAACAAGCTGGCACACACCCATGGGCTGCTAGCTTCCTCCCGTGAACCAGCAAAGCCAAAGCAGAGAGGGAGTTGGTGAATGTCAGAGCTCAGCAGCTAACATCCAACTTGGGAGAACCTCCTGGGGAGCATGAAGTGTGGCCTCCTGGCGTGGGAGGGAGAGGGGCCAGTAACATCTCCTGCAGTCCTTCGGTTGACTGTGCGCATGCCTTCTTCTCATATGTTCTGTGGCTCTCTCATCTTTAGCTTTTATCTTGCCCTAAAGTTGTTTTTCTGTGCTATGACTTTATTCGGGGGTGCAATTCAAGTGTAGGATAGCCATGAGCTCCAGAAAGTTTTCTGCTTGAATGTGAACCATATGACTCTCCAAGAGTTTCCCAAGAATGGCAACCTCTCTCTCCTCCTCCAGCCATCGCTACCCACTCTCGGATCTGCTCTTCCTCCTTTGGCAAGTACAATGCACCTCCACTGCCAGATATTTTAACATTACATTTTATGGGCATACCATATTCATTTACTCCCAAGTTGTTGCTTTTTACTTATGTAAACTTGATATATTTTTCTATCTGTAAAGTGGTTTGGGTAACTTGGGTTGGGATGGAATGCTCATGATTTCCCCCCCAAAAATTAATGAAAATACTTTTTATTTAACAGCTTTTTACTTAGTGGCAGGGCTTTCAGGAGTGAATTAGAGTGATTAGGTGAGGAATCGGTGCAACTGGGTGGAGGAAGGGAGACTCCAGTCACTATAATTACATGATTATGCTAACGAGCCCATGTATCTCCTGGAATTTCTTAGACAAAATAAATATTTTTCAAGTATAAACAATGATGGTGCAGCATCAATGCTGGGATATTTGAAACAGAGCAGACATTTTTGGTGAAGAATCTTTCAGGAAACTGTTTTGTTTCTTGGGAGGCTCTAGAGGAGCTTGACTGTTGGCACTGGTTCCCCCTGGGCTGCAGCAGGCAGGAGCGTGACTGGGGGGTGTGGTGACATAGATGGGGTATTTCATTCATTTTACAATGGCCTTAGGTTTATACTGACCGAACATTAGCATCTATGGGGAAATTGTGCTGGCCTTTGAGCTGCGTGAGTTTGACTGCTGGGGATTAGGCCAGTTATTTTTAAATGCTGCCTTTCCTTTCCATTTTGGCTACAAGCTCATGGTAGTAAAGGGGCACACGGGGGGGGGGGTGCGGTATGTGATCAGGAGAGATGAACACGCACATAAGTAGGTATAGTAGTCTGGCTTCAGATCCCAACCTTGATTTCATCAGGTTTTTGCGGGAAAAGCCAGAGTAAAATGGTGCGATCGGGGATTTGATTAAGGAAGGCACAGCTCCTGTGGATGTGTGGAAAACGCATCAGCATTAAGAATATTCATACATCTCATCATGATTACATGTGGTTGCTACACTTTTATTGATTTCAGTATTTCAGTTCTATACATTAGGAGCCAAGCTGAAGAGTGTGTGTGTGTGTGTGTGTGTGTGTGTGTGTGTGTGTGAGAGAGAGAGAGAGAGAGAGAGAGAGAGAGAGAGAGAGAAAGAGAGAGAGAGAGGAAGGTAGGTCACATAGGAGAGGCTTAAAATGGGAAGAGGTACAGTGAGGCTAGGAAGTTGTCTTAAAGCTGTCCTTGGATAGCTGACACATAGTTTTTATTTAGGTGGTGTTCCAGATGTAGAACAATCACATTTCTAAACGTGCCTTTATTCATACTTTACAGTGGACTGAGAACGGAAGGGATCAAAAGCCAGAATCAAAGCTTTTAATTTTGAACCCAATGGCTTTATTAGCACATGACTAGGAGTCCAGGAGATTACAAAGAGAGTTTTCTTTTTTGCATAGTTGAAGTGTGCTTTGAATCATTTTGAAATCTTGACTTCAGTCTATGCTGACCACTTCGGGGCAGGCACCAACGTCCCTAGCCTGTTCTTGAACTTAATTACCCCCTGGAATCCTCCTCCTCCTAGACCTGGAGGAAGACTCTTCCTCTTCTGTGAGACTCTTTTGCCCTCTCCTTCAATCAAGCCTGGCGGTGCCTCAGGGACCCTGGGGCCCAGGAAGGAACTCACCAATGATCCCAAGCTCCTTTTAGGAGTGACAACCCAAGCCGGCTCATTGCCCCTGTGAGTGCTCAGCTGAGCCCACTCTACTGGCCCTCTGGGTGCTATTAATAGGACAGTGCTGGGTGAGGGGGAGTGACAGGCAGGGTCGACTTGCCACAAGGCTTGCTAACTGGATGCCTTTAAAACCCCTCATTGTTCTTTATGCCTCAATATGTTTAGGGAGGAGTGTGTGGCTTGGCTACCTAGCAGAACTCATGTTCAGAATTTCGAACATATTAAAAAGTCAAGCTGAATTTGAAAACAACCAGCTCTAAGCTTTTTAGATTTGTGAGATAAAAAACAACTCCTAAAAGACCCTTTTCCAAAATATTTTCTTTTTTCATTTTTTGTTTGGAAACAAAACCAAATGTAAAGTTGCAAGAAACGTACAATGACTCCCAAAATGCCCTTTACCTAGACTCATTATTTTGCCATATTCACTTTTTTCTCTGTCTTTGTACATAGACATGACTATTATCATCATTATTCTTGTTGTTGTTACTGAACTGATTATGTGTACCTTGCAGACATCATGACCCTTTACCCTCAAATTCCCAGCCTGGATCTTTTATGAACAAGGATGTTCCCTTGCCAAAATGTTATTAATTTTTTTTAAAGATTTTATTTATTTATTTGACAGAGAGAGAGAACGAGAGAGGGAACAGAAGCAGGGGGAGTGGGAGAGGGAGAAGCAGGCTTCCCACCAAGCAGGGAGCCCGATGCGGGGCTCAATCCCAGGATACTGGGATCATGACCGAGCTGAAGGCAGACGCTCAACGGCTGAGCCACCCAGGCGCCCCATGTTATTAATTTTTTTTTTTGGTAGAATAAGAGAAGGAAGGGTCTGTTGAAGCCTTCATAACCAAAGTGTGGGCCAGTCCAAAGTGCTGACTGTGGGGGCCCTGTGCAGGCTCCCACTAAAGGCAGGGAGAGTGGAGAGGAGGCACTACCGCAGGGCTGGAGGACTTTATTGTTGCCATAAAACATATTTTTTCCATGTTCTCTTTAGACACAAGAAATGAAGGCTGCATTCCCAAGATCTGGCTTGTGGCTTTAAAATAAAAAAAATATTTTTACAGTATTCTTTTTGGAGGGATGAAAGCATGTGTTTTATTAACATTTCCCAAACTCTTTTTTTTTAGGTTTTAGGCTGACAGCATCCAGCCTGCAGACTGCGGCAATCGAAATACATGCATTTTTAGAAATTATACCTTTCAGTTAACTGCAGGGGAAAACTTTCTTCTGGGAATCATCATCTCTCTGATAGAGAACTCGAAAATCCCTGTGTATGATCAGCCCAGTAGGGTAACACGCAGGTGATCCGGCTTATCTCACCTAACATGCCAATGAGTTTTGCAATCAGTTTTCTGGGGCTTTTGCTCATTGTTGGTTTGGGCCTCATTCATGATACTCTTTAGAGACCTGGCCTAACGCAGGCGGCCGAGAGTTGCCTGGAAAGAGGTATCAACAGCATCCTGGCCACTCTGGGAAGCGCCCAAGCCTCATCACCTCCCACCCCAGCTGTCCCACGACGCTTACAGAGCCCGGGGGCTCTCCGAGGGGCAGCCCAGCTTTTCCTGCTAAGGACCCAAAGGACTTGCTCAGAGCTGGAATTCAGCGAAGCAACTTGCTCCAACACGCCAAATCTGCCGCAACCCCAATACCCCACCCTCCTGCCTCTGCGCTCGCTACCCACACCCCCAACCCCAATTTGAGGACTTCCTGCCCCCATCACGCTGAGAGTCTCAATCCTAACCCCTTGGATGCGAGTGTCTTTGCGTCGGAGCGCGCCGGGCGCGGCGAGGCCACCAGTGACTCCCAGCGGCCGCACAGGGCGCTGCGCCCCCCTCGCCCCGGCCTCCCTCCGCCCTGCGTCCGCCCCGCCACCCCCGCGCCGCCTCCTGCACTCGGGCTGGAGGCGGATTCCTCTCTCCGGGTTTTCAAAGCGCCTTTCCGAAACCTCCTCCCCGCCCAGAGAGGGAGTGAGATCCCGGGCGCAGTCGCTCCCCGGAGCGGCCGAGGGGCGCGCGGGGAGAGGCCTGCGCCGGGGTACTTTCAAACTGAGGCGCGCGCACACACTCACACACACACACACACAAACACACACACACACACACACACACACACACATACACGCCCATTTATATAGGCGGTGGCGGCGGCAGCGGCCGGGGCGCCGGCGGCGAGGCAGGAATGATGGAGCTGAGCCAGCCGACCCGGGTCGGAAGCAAGTGAGGAGAGCCCAGGCGCACCCCGGGATTTCTGTGCCCCGCTCTTGTCATCCTACCCAGGGAACGGTGCGCCCGGAGGTCGACCAGGTGGACTGATTTGCCAGAGGGGCGGGGAAGAGGAGGAGACCAGGTGAGCTGAGGAGCCCTCGCGTCTCCGGACCGCCCGGTCGCGCCTTTGCCCGACTCCTGCTCCCTCTCCGCCCAGGTGGGCGCGCCCGGTTCCCCGCTCGCAAGGGGCGCTTTGAGGAGACCAGAAAGTCTCGGCCCGGCTTCGCGGGATGCCTTTCGCCAAGAGGATCGTGGAGCCGCAGTGGCTGTGCCGGCAGCGGCGCCCGGCGCCCGGCCCGGCGGAGGACGCTAACGGGGGCAGCGCTGAGCCGCCGCCGCCCCTGCAACCGCCGGACCGACGGGACGAGGCCGTGGCGCCGGGGCCGGAGGATCCCACCCGCGCGCCTCCCGGGCCGCCGCCGCCGCCGCCGCCCCTGCCCGCGCCGACCGACCAGGCGCAGCCGCCGCACGGCGAGGCGCCAGCAGCGGGCGAGGAGAGCGCGGCGGGGGTCGCGGAGGCGGCGTCCGCGGCTGGCGAGGCGTCCTCGGCGGCAGCCGCGGCCGTGTTGCTCATGCTGGACCTGTGCGCGGTCAGCAATGCCGCGCTGGCCCGCATCCTCCGGCAGCTCTCGGACGTGGCCCGGCACGCGTGCAGCCTCTTCCAGGAGCTCGAGAGCGACATCCAGCTGACCCACCGCCGCGTCTGGGCGCTGCAGGGCAAGCTCAGCAGCGTGCAGCGCGTCCTTGGCACGCTGGACCCCAAGCAGGAGGCAGTGCGTGAGTACCCGCGCCGTCCGCCCGCCCGGCGCTCCGCTCCGGCGCCGCACCCTCGCGCCCTCCCCGGTCGCCGCAATCCCAGCCCCGCGGCGCCGCGCCCGCTGCAGCTTGCACCTTAACTCTCGCCTCCCCACCCTCCCCTCCTCTGGGACCCACCCCAGGCCTCCCGGTGCTGGGAGTTCCCGCTGGGCGGGAGGCGGGGATGCAGTCGCGGAAGGGGGTGGGGGGGGAGAAAGTTAAAGGGGCGGCCTGGGAACTCGTAGGCAGCCGCGGGCTGAGAGGGAGAGTGTTGGGGACACAGGAGGCAGAGGGGTCTGTCATTCATTCCCGGGACTCGCCTTCCCCGGGGGTGGGGGTGGGGGATTGGTGCAACTTCGGTGGTTTCCAGCAGTCCAGCCCCGAGCCCTGTAGTACCCTCCGTGCGTGCTTGGGGGGCTCGAGGAGTAGCGAGCGTCCTTTTAGGGCTTCTGCAACGCCGTAGCGGTTTTGTCACTCTTACTGTTACCTCAGGGTCTGCGCCGAGCCCCGAACTTGTGCCTGCGCTTGCGTGCGACGTAGCGCGGCGCCGTCCGCCGCGCGAGTGAACTCCGAAGCCTCTGCTCTAACCTTGTGGCCCAGAGGGGCCGCGGGGATGGGCGTGGAGGCAGGAGTGTCCCAGACCCTGGGCATCTTTCCCGCGCCCAGCAGCACAGGGCTCCTACTAAATGGCTCTCGATGCCGTCTGCCTTCTGAGGAGCCTGGAGGCGTGTCCCCCTCCCCCCTCCCCCACCGTGTACTGTCGCCCAAAATCCACCCGCGTGTGGAAGACCCTTGGGCATCTTTGCTGCCCTTTAACTTCACTCTTGCGACACCCTAGGGCTCCCAATAAATGTCCTTCTGTGTCATCTGCCCTCCGAGGGGCGCTCAGGTCGGTCAAATCAGGCGGCGGCCGAAACCTTTAGGAACGAACCGACGGTGGGCGGGGGCGCTAGGCCCGCGCGCCGGTCCTTTGGCGCCTAGTCCGGCTGCGACGCTCGTGGCGAAGGTGATGTCAGCGGCTCGGGCTTACATAAGAAGCTTCCTCCGTTGCTGCAGCAGCTGCGCCGGAGCGCGGTGGCCGCGGAGCGCGCGAGGCGGGGGCGCTGTCGCGGCATCCTTCCTCGGGGATTTCCGGGCACCTCTGCCCTGCAGCCCAGCCCCCTCGCCGACGCTCCCCACTCGCGCACCCCCCCAAACAAACAAAAAAACCCCCTCTGCACCGCGCCCCGGGAATTCGCTGCTTTTCTGCAATAACAATAATAATAAGCGTAATGAATAAATGATGTGCGCGATCGGTTTTCGCAGCTATAAAAGACCCAGAGTTGGGTTAATGACTGGTTGTTTAAAAGGGCAATTCCGAGATGAGTTCTGGAAAGAATTAGGACTGCCGTAGGCCAAGTCGTATTTTACTTTTGGGACTTGAAGTGAGCGCTTTAATCCTGCCTCTTTTTTTTTTTTTTTTAACCCCCAAACCACACAGCAGGGACAAGCCCTTCACTTTCTACAGCGCTGATATCTGGGGAGTGCGGTTGGGGTGAGTGGTGGTTTCACTTCAAAAGAACTGGAGGGAAGTTTTGCAGACAATGTTGAGTGGTGCATACATTTGTGTGTGTCTGTGTGTGTGTGTGTGTGTGTGTGTGTGTGTGTGTGTGTGTGTCACATCGCTCCTTAAATTAGATCTCACACAAGTGAAACTCAGTGCTGGAGCAGAATGTGCCCCCTTCTCCCCTCTTTCTTTAGAGACAGCAGTGGGCAGTTATGTGTCTGGCATTTAACATAGTCCTTTCAGGCCCTTTTACAGGAGTGCAAACTAATGGTGGATGGAGAAAAGAGGATTTTTGATGACTATATACTCTTTATATGTATGTATACACGAAGAGATAAATAAATATGGGGCTAATTAATACCCAGGGATGAACTTAAAAATCTATTTTTAAGTTTTTCTAAAGCATCATCTCCACACTTTGTGTCCAGACCTTTCCCTTCCCTTGTCCATGTAAATTTAGGATGGCGTTGTTGTTTGACGTCATAGAAAACGTTACCTTCGGGAGGAAAAGCACAATACTGTATGTTTTCATTTGGGTTTCCTAGCATGCGGACAGAGAGACAAGGATTTCTGTGTGAGTAGTTTATTTGAGGGGGGATTCCAGAAAGCACAAGGAGGTGGGGAGTGGGGAGGTGGGTCAGGGAGGGGAGGGAAGCTCATGCATGTTGTGAGCTGCTTATCACTGTGGGCAGCTGGGGTTCAATCCAGCACACACCCCAGAAGTGTTCCACTGAGGAGTGAGGGATGCTGGAGTATTTATTTACCCACCAACTTCTACTCCTGATTGATGGAAAGTAGCACTTGGAGCATGAACTCCCTGGCTCCTGGGGCCTGCCCCATGTGTGGGCTCAGCATGCTCCTGGGCCAGGTAGAGAGTTACAAAAAGCCTATGTTGTGAACAGGAATGTCTGCAGGGGTCCTCTTGGGGAGGGCAGAGGGCCTATGGGTGGGCTACCAGTGGCATCTTCTGCATTATGCATCTCCCTTCAGCGCTGCTCAAGGCCTAGGGGAGTTTCAAAGGGAGAGGAAGCCTAAAAGATAAAAGAGACTCATGTGCCCTTTTCTCCTCATTTGAATGTGTCTGGGTACCTCCATACCCCCTGGATAGCCTTCCCAGCCTGATCATTGTCCCTGTGTAGTCTGCATGCTGCTCCATCCATGCACAGTTGCTTTCTCTTACCTTGAGCCAGGCTGGGGTAGCTTTTGCAGGAGTGACATGATCTGACATACACTTTAGTGAAGTCACTCTGGAGGCAAGTCTGGAGGCTGGTAGACCAGTTAGTGTGACTGGTGATGGTGGTCAGGACTAGGGAGGTATCTATAGGGACCGTGAAAAGTGGTAGGATTCTGAATTGATAGGATTTATTAATTGGTTTGGGTATAACGTATGATTGGAAAAAAACAGTTATGGATGACTTCTAGTTTTGTTTTGTTTTGTTTGTCTTAAACAACTTGTAGAAGATGGTACTATTCCCAGACATGGGTAAGGCTGGTGGAAGAGTGGATATTTGTGTGTGTGTGTGTGTGTGTGTGTGTGTGTGTGTGTGTGTGGCATCAGTAGTTTTGTATTTTTGCCATATTAACTTGAGATGCCTTATGTGTCTTAGACAATTAGATGTGTGGGTTCTAAGCTCAAGAGAGAGGGCTCAGACTGGAGACATGAGTGTGAGATATATGGGTAGAGATGGCTGGCGGGCTGCTGAGCTGGTGGTGGGGGGACGGGCTGCTCTTACATGATTACATTGATTTTTCTCAGTGTGTGCATAGTGAGGTCCTCAGCTGAGATGGTGTTGGTAATGTGAGGAGAGAAGGCTGGGTGTTAATGTTGTCTCAGGGAGGGAACATGGATGCAGTAAGGAGGTGTAGCAGGATTACCTGGCTGTGTTGAGAGCCTTCTGAGATTTATGGTCATAAACTTGAAGTACGTCCAGCTTTTCAGTCACTAAAACCTGAGACTTTGGGATTACTTCATGAGCCTCAACCCCAAGCCATTCATCCTTAGACATTTTAACGTCATTGGCTTTTTGGTTGCTGTTGATTGTATTTGTTACTGAGTTTTAAAGTAAGTTTTCTAATGAACTTTAACATTCCTATAGAAAAGTGCAGAGACCGTGAAGGTACTGTTTGGTTAATTTTCACAAAGTGAACAACTCTTGTAACCATCACCCAGATTGAGAAATAAAGCATTACTGTATCCTGAAACATCCTCCCCAGGCCTTTTTACCAGTCACTATCCACCCCCCCCAACAAAGGTAACCACTATTCTGACTTCTACCCACCTCAATTAGATTGTCTTGGTTTTGAACTTTATGTAAGTGGAGTCACATACTATATACTTGTTGGGTGAACAGTGCTAGACACAAAATTACGTTTGTAAGATTCTTCCATGTTGTTGCATATACAGTAGATTGTTCATTCTCATTGCTGAATAAAATTATGCATTGTGTGCATACTCCACAATTCATTGATCCATTTTCCTGATGATGGACATTTGGGTCATTTCCAGTTTAGGGCTACTGCCACAAACATTTTTTCACATGTGTTTTGATGAGCTGATGTATCCACAGCTGTTTGGTATATATCTAAGAGTGGAATTGCTCGAGCACAGGGGATGGATATGTTTGGCTTTAGTAGCTACTGCCTACCAGTTTTCTAAACTGGTTGTACCAATTTATACTCCCAGAAGTGTATGGAAGTTCCAATTGCTCCACATCCTCACCAACGTTGGTACTTTTTTTTTTTAAATTAACATATAATGTATTATTTGTTTCAGGGGTACAGGTCTGTGATTCATCAGTCTTAACACAATTCACAGCGCTCACCGTAGCACATACCCTCCCCAGTATCCATCACCCAGCCACCCCATCCCTCCCACCCCCCACCACTCCAGCAACCCTCAGTTTGTTTCCCGAGAGTAAGAGTCTCTTATAGTTTGTCTCCCTCTCTCGTTTCGTCTTGTTTCATTTTTCCCTCCCTTCCCCTATGATCCTCTGTCTTGTTTCTCAAATTCCTCCTATCAGTGAGAGCATATGATACTTGTCTTTCTCTGATTGACTTATTTCGCTTACCATAATACACTGTAGTTCCATCCACGTTGTTGCGAATGGCAAGATTTCATTTTTTTTTCCTTTGGAGGAAGTTTGTAAAACTTTATTGAGAGAATTACAACAGTGAAGTACCCTGCATAAGAGTAGTTTCCATGTTTCAGCTTGTCCTGGTTTAAATCTGGGCTAGTCCTTCACCTGCTTCTGGCATTTTAATGGGCTCTCAAAAGGGTAGACTTAGCCTCTTGACATCAGGGTCATCTTCACTTATACCCCTAGCCTTTGCCTGAAGCAGCGTCTGGAGATCAGCTTCCAGGTCCTGTCCTTGAGCCACAGGTCCTCCCTCAACTTCTTTCCCTTGATCAGGTAGAATATCCTGACTCTCAGGTGGTGCCTCCTTTTGTTTCAGTTTCTCATCACTGGGTGCGCGGTGCTGGTTAGACCCTGGATCATCTTTTCTTTGTTTGGATTTGGATCTGGATCTGACTCGGCCACTCATAGTTCACCCAGTTGAATTCAGCTGGTGAGAAAGCTCACCGCAGAGAGAACACGACTGCCTCGATGGATCTCAGCTTGGCTCCGGCAAGATTTCATTTTTTGATGGCTGCATAATATTCCATTGTACACACACACACCCCACAAATCTTCTTTATCCATTCATCTGTTGATGGACATCTAGGCTCTTTCCATAGTTTGGCTATTGTGGACGTTGCTGCTATAAACATTGGGGTGCACGTGCCCCTTCAGATCACTACTTTTGTAGTTTTGGGGTAAATACCCAGCAGTGCAATTGCTGGGTCATAGGGTAGCTCTATTTTCAACTTTTTGAGGAACCTCCATACTGTTTTCCAGAGTGGCTGCACCAGCTTGCATTCCCACCAACAGTGTAGGAGGGTTCCCCTTTCTCCACATCCCCGCCAACATCTCTTGTTTCCTGACTTGTCATTTTAGCCATTCTGACTGGTGTGAGGTGGTATCTCATTGAGGTTTTGACTTGGATTTCCCTGATGCCGAGTGATGTTGAGCACTTTTTCATGTGTCTGTTGGCCATTTGGATGTCTTCTTTGCAGAAATGTCTGTTCATGTCTTCTGCCCATTTCTTGATTGGATTATTTGTCTTTGGGTGTTAGTTTGATAAGTTCTTTATAGATTTTGGATACTAGCCCTTTATCTGATATGTCATATGCAAATATCTTCTCCCATTCTGTCCATTGTCTTTTGGTTTTGTTGACTCTCCTTTGCTGTACAAAAGCTTTTTATCTTGATGAGGTCCCAATAGTTCGTTTTTGCCCTTGCTTCCCTTGCCTTTGGCGATGTTTCTAGGAAGAAGTCACTGCGGCTGAGGTGGAAGAAGTTGCTGCCTGTGTTCTCAAGGATTTTGTTGGGGATTCCTGTCTTACAGTTAGGTCTTTCATCCATTTTGAGTCTATTTTTGTGTGTGGTGTAAGGAAATTGTCCAGTTTCATTCTGCATGTGGCTGTCCAGTTTTCCCAACACCATTTGTTGAAGAGACTGTCTTTTTCCATTGGACATTCTTTCCTGCTTTGTCGAAGATTAGTTGACCATAGAGTTGAGGGTCCATTTCTGGGCTCTCTTTTCTGTTCCATTGATCTTTGTGTCTGTTTTTGTGCCAGTACCGTACTGCCTTGATGATGACAGCTTTGTAATAGAGCTTGAAGTCCGGAGTTGTGATGCCACTGGCTTTGCTTTACTTTTCCAACACTCCTCTGGCTATTCGGGGTCTTTTCTGGTTCCGTACAAATTTTAGGATTATTTGTTCCATTTCTTTGAAAAAAGTGGATGGTTATTTTGATAGGGATTGCATTAAATGTGTAGATTGCTCTAGGTAGCATAGACATTTTCACAATATTTGTTCTTCCAATCCATGGGCATGGAACGTTTTTCCATTTCTTTGTCTCTTCCTCAATTTCTTTCATGAGTATTCTGTAGTTTTCTGAGTACAGATTCTTTGCCTCTTTGGTTAGATTTATTCCTAGGTATCTTATGGTTTTGGGTGCAATTGCAAATGGGTTCGACTCCTTAATTTCTCTTTCTTCTGTCTTGTTGTTGGTGTATAGGAATGCCACTGATTTCTGTGCATTGAGTTTATATCCTGCCACTTTACTGAATTCCTGTATGAGTTCTAGCCGTTTTGGGGTGGAGTCTTTTGGGTTTTCCACATAAAGTATCATATCATCTGCAAAGAGTGAGAGTTTGACTTCTTCTTTGCCGATTCAGATGCGTTTTATTTCTTTTTGTTGTCTGATTGCTGAGGCTAGGACTTCTAGTACTATGTTGAATAGCAGTGGTGAGAGTGGACATCCCTGCCGTGTTCCTGACCTTAGGGGAAAAGCTCTCAGTTTTTCCCCATTGAGGATGATATTTGCTGTGGGTTTTTCATAGATGGCTTTTATGATATTGAGGTATGTACCTTCTATCCCTACAGTCCGAAGAGTCTTAAGAAAGGATGCTGTACTTTGTCAAATGCTTTTTCTGCATCTATTTGGTACTGTCTTTGTAACTGTAGCTACACTGGTGGGTAGGTAATAAAGTTCTCATTGTGGTTTTAATTTGCATTTCTCTGATAGCTTGTGAGATTGAACACTTTTTCATATATATTTTTGGCTCTTTGGATATGCTGTTTTGTTAACTGCCTGTTCATGGCCTTTGCTCTTTTTTCAGTAAGTTTTTTTGTGCCTTTTGTAATTGCAGGTGTTCTTTATATATTGTGGATATGCATCATGTGTGAGCTCTAGATATTGCAAATACCTTCTGTAACTCTGTGGCTTGCCTTTTTACTCTTAGTGTTATCTTTTGGTGAGCAAACATTCTTATTTTTATGTAGTTTGGTTTATCAGTCTTTTTCCTTATGGTTAGTGTTCTGTTTGCTCTTAAATGAATTCCTCACTGACCCCAAGTTCATAAAGATATTC
This sequence comes from Zalophus californianus, assembly GCF_009762305.2. NCBI lineage: Eukaryota > Metazoa > Chordata > Mammalia > Carnivora > Otariidae > Zalophus > Zalophus californianus. The sequence continues at coordinate 115,704,191 of NC_045612.1, read as the reverse complement.
TTCTATGTTCTAGACTTTTTTTTGTTTTGCCTTTGTCCTTTACATCCGTGAGTCGTATGGCATTGATATTTGCAAGTGATGTGAGGTGGGGGGGGGTTAAGATTAATTTTTTCCTTATAGATGCACAATTAATCCATTGCCACTTCATGAAAAGACCATCATTTCTCCATTGCACTGCAGTGACACCTTTGTCCTCTATTGAGTGGATTGATTTTATTTTTTAGCTGATATTGAGTTCTGCTATATGTCAGGACTTGTGCTAAGATATTTATATGAATTACCTTATTTAATTTTCACAATAACTCTGTGAGAGAGGCACTGTTATTTTCCAACCTTATAGAGGGTTAGCAACTTGCTCCAGGTAGCAACAGCTAGAAAGTGCTGGAGCCTAGAACTAGGATCCAGGTCTGAGTCCACAAGCTATGTTCCAAGCACTAGATTTTTCTCCCATGCACTGCCACACAAATCCAGGGGAATTACTGTATTAAAATCAGGGCCCTTCTCAATATGCTTCTGTCCCCGTGACAGGCTCCATCTCTTGCTCTTGTACCCATTGTCCCTCTCTGCCTTCTCCATCTATTACCCTAATCCAGTCATACTGAACTACTGGGTGTTCCCCAACTTGCCAGGCTTTCTCATTCTTCGTGCCTATGTATATACTACTCTTTCCTTCTGGAATAGTTCACTGGTTAATTCCTACTCATTCTTTGATACTCGGCCAACACATCATCTTCTCCGTGAAGTGGAACCCGATTCCTTGCCTACCACCTCCCCACCTACAAGTTTTCTAGAACTGTATGCTAACTGTTATCATACTTTTCTCATTCTGAACAGCAGACTGTGTTATGCTCTGTCTGTATTCCTTCAGCCCTCCCCTCTCATGCTGAAGGCTGCTGACTATAAACTCCTAACTCTGCCTAGGGCTTTTTTCCCTTGGCCAGTGGACCATGGTTGGTCTTGAACAGAGGGAAAGCCAGAAGTGCCAGTGAGCTAAATGCCCCTGAAGCCATAGTCAACCAATGATGGATGGGGCACTGGTGGATGAATGCCCCAGTTTCCTTGCATGTTGCACGCCATCTCTCAGGATTCCCAGTAGGACTGAGCTCTAGCTGCCCACAGTGCTGACTTATTTGATAATATTCTGTGTATTCTCTGCCGTCTATTCTCCATCTCACTTTTTCATATACCTGTGGGTGGTTCATGGGTCGCCTTCCACAGAAACTACTTGAACTTGTACTTGTACTCATAGGATCTGGGGGAACCCAGACCAAAACAATCTGTTTAATTTTTGAACTATGAAGGCAAAGACCTAGGGCTAGGCGTATAGTAGAGGTGATGTTTCTCACTCTTTTTCCTTGAACTGTGTACCCCAGGATTATTATATTAGCCACATGCCCGGCCCCTCCCAGATGCTCTCCAGTGGGTCTTCTTACCCTTTAGAGGATCTCTTCAGTGCTTCATGGGTGAGAAGGGACATGGAAGGAACTCAAGTCTACTATGATGAAGACACATCCGCTCAGTTCTTCAGTGTTCAATTGGGCAGGCTTTGAGAGTACTATTTATGGTCCTATGGAATAGGGTCAGTGATGGCCCCAGGAAATCCAAACTCCCTATTTGTGACGCATAATTTCAGCCAGAGCAGACACAGAAACTGCTAAACCCAGAAAGATACTAGGAAGTAACACATTGGGTGAATCCATCATTTTGGGCTCATATGGTAATGCTAATCATGGGGTGACCCTTTCCCTCCCCCATTCTGTTCGTTCTACCACTTGCAAAACCCCCTTGTAGTCTGGTTAATGTGTTTGTGGTTTTTTTTTTTTTTTTTTTTGGATGTTTGAGTAACTGTGGTTAGATTTCTTTTCCTCCTGTCTCTGCTCAGTGAGCCTCTCTGATGCATTACGTGAGGAGATCCTAACAGCTCCGTTGAAAGCTGCTTTTAAGTCCATCATGGAACAAGTAAGAAGAAAGCAATCTTTCAGAGGTTAATAATTCATGGTTGTAGTTTCCTTATAACTAGTAACAGCAACACATTTCCTTCTAGACTTTTCTTCTTGTACTGGATTGGGCTTTTAAATCAAAACTGCTAAACTACTTTACCTAGGAAATCCTTGAGATTCTTTGGGGCTGATAATGCTAAGACAGTAACAAAAATTTCTTCCTGTTTGTGGAGGCCTTTCCCACATAATGCCATCAGGAAAGTGTAAATTCCACATAAGCTCTCAGAAACGTCTCAAGTCTCAGAGCTTCTGGTCTACCTTTAATGGGCATTACCTTTAAATTGCAATGACATATGAAATCTCTCCTATTGTCCAAGATTCTTAAGGAGTCATTTGACTTCATATAACACTTTGAAATTTTAGGGACAAGACAATTTTAAACGTAGTTGGAATTTTATTTTGACAGCTCAGTTTTTTTTTTTTTTAAGATTTTATTTATTTATTTGACAGAGAGAGACACAGCGAGAGAGGGAACACAAGCAGGGGGAGTGGGAGAGGGAGAAGCGGCCTTCCCGCTGAGCAGGGAGCCCGATGTGGGGCTCGATCCCAGGACCCCAGGATCGTGACCTGAGCTGAAGGCAGACGCTTAGCGACTGAGCCACCCAGGCGTCCCTCAGTTTTTTTTTTTTTTCTTTTGTTACTTTTTTACGTTAAAACTCATGGAACATGAGATTTTGTAGGACACTCTGTTAAAAAATCATGGGAAGAGTATGCCTGGAATAAACCATCAATCACACAGATACCTGAAATTTTTTTTTTTGCATCAAGATTTCCTCCTAGATCATATCCTAATAATAAGTGAAATAATGAGGTAGGAGTGGTTTCTCAATGTAAGGCTCCTAAGGTCTAAATTTGTGGAAACAAGGTTTTGGAGAGCCCTTCTACCAGCCTGCAAGGCCACAAAGGGCAGAGAGCCCGTCTGGCTCATCTTTGTTGAACGACTGAGACAGGCATGGTCAATTTTTGTTTCTGACATTAATGTCCATCGCTCAGTTCACTAATGAACATGAGAAGGTTTGTGTGTCCTGAAATAGGAATCTGAGGACCTTGGCATCCATATGCTGAAAGATTACTGATGAAGTACCTAAGTCCTTGAATGTGAAACTAACCAAGAATAAAATGGATTTCACAAGAGTTGGAGAATCTTGGATCCCAGAGTTGGGAAAGACCTAAGCATCTACCAAATCCAGCCTCCCGTCCAGGGTTGCAGAGCACAAATGGATCCATTCCTTTCTTGGTATGGGTGCCCTGCTAGGACTAAGGTGGCCCAGGGGCCCTTGCTGTTTTAACCATCACACGACGTTGTCGCTGCATTATTGCCTTTATGGCCTGCGACTTTGCTTTATAGCAGGCGGTTCTTTTACACGAGGTCTCCTCTGTTCCATTGTGCACTTGGTATTTTGAACTTAAATTTCAGAAGACTCCCCCATTGTCTCTGTTAAATTGAATCTTGCTTGCTTTGCTCTTTCATTTCCGATCAGTGGTGATGGCTTAAAGTCTTGATTCACTGTGTCAGCTGTTGCCCACAGCATTTTGCTCTCTGCAGACATCATAAACATGGTTCTAGCCCATCATCCACATCTTTGATAAAATGATTGTTCAGACGGACTCAAGGCCAGAGTCCATTGGCCGGCAGTACTAGCAGTGTCCCTCCAAGTTGACGTCTGTTCATTGACATTCCTTGGGTACCATTGTTGCAGCAGTCACAAACGTACCCCCCACCTTCCCATCCAAACCACATTTCTCCACCTTGCCCACAAGATCTGTCATCATGAGCAATTGTCAGATGGTTTGCTGAAATCAAGATACCATATGTCTGCAGCATTCCTTTGATCTCCCAGTCTAATAACCCTACTCAAAAGGGGAATGAGGTTAGTCTGGCTCAAACAGGACTTGCTTGCAGCCATCAGAGGGGCCATTTAAATCTTCTTGTATAGAATGGATAAAGAGTTTATTTTGGGGAATCTGCTTTGGTGTTTTGGCCATAGAGTGACTGCAGCCTCGGACTGCAAGGGGATTCTTTGGGTCCTAGGGTCCATTTCTCTGACTCCAGAGTGCCTGCTTTGTAAAAGCAAGAGAATCAGAGTCCTTATCTCTTCCTTTTAGGATAGCTAGTGAGAACTTCATGTCCTTGTCGTCTGTTCCTTAAGGAAAGGTTTGGGATTCATGACCTTTGGCGTTTGCTTAGGCTCAGTTTGAGTAAGGTTGGCAGGTGTCCGGTTTATCTAATTGTTGAGAAGCAAGCGAGAATGTGGCTAAGAGCGTGGGCTCTGAAGTCAGACCACGGGGGTTCAAATCCCAGCTCCACCCCTTCACAGCTGTATGACTTTGGACAATTTTCTGAATCTTTCTCTTTGTCTGTTATGGGATGGAGATGAAAGCAGTACCTACCGCATCCAGTTGTCATCGGGATGGAAGGAGTCAGGGTGTAGGGGTGCTGCGAGCGGTGCCTGGCACGTGGTGAGCCCCTGCTAATTACTGGCTCTTATTTTATTGCAGCTATAATTGGATCATGCCGAGTGGGAGGCAAGCATTAATTTTTTCCAAGTAGGTGAAACCTGTGCCTAAATCTGTGCCATGCCGGGTCCGGGGAAGGAGACAGCCAAGCAAGTCTGCGCGGTCAGACAACTCCTAAAATTTCGGTGCTCTTTGTGCGCTCTTTTTGTTATGCAGAGAAGGAGAGAAGTAAAAAACATTTGACCAGCCATCTTACCATTTAGATTCGTGCATTTCTTCTCTGCCAGGCACTGCTGTAGGCACTGGAGTTTCATTAGCAGAAAGTTACCAAGAGCTTTCAGTGGAGGGAGACAAACCATAAAGAACAAACATAATACCTTTCAGGAGATTACAAAGCATCTTAGGAGGTGTGTTCTGGGCAACAAGAAACTAGAGCAGGGTGAGGGCCAGCCAGGGGATTGGCCCGGGGTTGCTGTTTTCAATGGTGTGGTCAGGTGGGCCTCATTAAGGAAGCAGCGTCGGAGCGCAGATTGGAAAGAGGTGACGGCGTTGATGATGCAGGCAGCTGGAGGGAGAGGGCTCTAGCAGAGGGAACCTCTGCGCGGAGGGCATGCTTGGCTTGGCGGAGGGAGGGCAAGCGGGCCGGCGTGGTGGATGTAGAGTGAGTAAGGAGAACAGGGGGAGGAGAGGAGGCCTGGGAGGTGGGGCAGAGGGTGGCTCATGGAGGGTCTAGTAGGCCATGGTGAAGATTTTGCTTTTCACTCTGAGTGAAATGGGGACTCATCGGAGTGTTTTAAGCCTAGGAGTAGCATGATTGAGTTAGAGTTGAAAAGGATCACGTTGGCTATTGTGATATGAAGAGGCTGTACGGGGTAGGGTTGGGGGGGGGTGGAGGGGGTGGGGGGAGAGGCACGGGTAGAAGCAGGGAGGGAGAACGAGTGGGAGGCTGTGGCAGTTTTGCCCGCTGAGAGGTGGTGGTGGTTTGGCAGAAGTAGGGAGAAGTGCTTGGATCCCCCTTAGAGCTGTTGACATTTTTTGTTTCATGTTTTAGGGCTAGGCAATGCAACCCGTACAGAAGGGCATAACATTGAAAAGGAATGGAAAGCTCTTCTCCCCTCTTACCCTGCCAGACTTGCTTCAAAGGAAACCATGTTACAACGTGTTGTACTCCTTCTAGAGGAGCACAGGCAAATTCTCACATACATCTAACACCTTTTGTAAAGCCGCTTCTGAATGTCCAGGAAGTCAGCACTTCTAGAGTCTTGTTGATTAATCTTATTTTGCTGTCTTGGAAAAATTGAAAAGGTGTTCTAATACTCTTTTTAAAAAAAAAATCGAGGTCTAATTTCCATATGATGAAATGTACAGCTCTCAGGTGTTTAGTTTGATGAGTGTTCACAACTGTGTTCACCTGTGTAACCCACACCCCCCCATAAAGCTAGAGGCTGTTCCCTCGCTCCAGATAGATAATACTTGTTGGAGTTAGGAGAGCAGTGTTTGAGCTCTAGCCCCTACCGAGCCTGTTGTATGACTGTGGGCATGGAAGAAAATGTTTCCACGGGAGCTTCGGGATTCTCCAGTAGGATCAGACTGAGAACTAGTGACTCCATGTATAAGATTTTTTCTTTTTTAAAGATTTATTTATTTATTAGAGAGCACAAGCTGGGGGGGGTGGTTGGGGAGGGAGGGAAGGGTGGAGGGAGAGGGAGAGATGGAGAATCTCAAGCAGACTCCCTGCTGAGTGCAGAGCCCAATGTGGGGCTTGATCCCACAACCCCAAGGTCATTGACCTGAGCCGTCACCAAGAGTCGGATACTTAACCGACTGAGCCACCCAGACGCCCCAAGATTTTCAAGACAAATTGCAATGGTGGAGTTCTCTCACTTTGGTCTGATGGCCCTGGCTGTTTAGGACAGTGTGGTGCTGAGCTTTAGCGAGGATCTGGGACAGGGATAAGAATCTGGCCTCAGAGGCCCCAGGATTAACTTAGAAGTAGGAGTTTTTCTAAGATAAAGCTAAAATAACATTTTCAAGGACATGAAAAAAAAAGAATGTGTTCATCTTAGGCAAATTTCGAAGTAGCAGGGAATACTGATTTGTACATGTGTTTTCAGCAGATGCTGATGCTTGAAGCCTAGATGGAGGATGAAGAGAGTTTTTTTAAAATCTGATTTCTGATTATTCCAAGTGCATTTAGGTTTGCGAAATAAGAAGCCCTATTCTGGAGTTCAGCTACTCTTGATTTTTAATGCTAGACATCTGAGGGATGGAAGAGCTGGTAGCTCTGAGGAGGGATGACAGCCAGTGAGACATAATGTTCATTAGAATTTAATATCAATATTTATGTTTCTCTCCAGCATGCATCTGGACTCTGTTCCTGGAGCCTGTACTTATATTTTAATAATGCAAGTAAAGCTGTATTTTCCTTTTTAATTTCACATCAGAGTTCTGCCTCAGCCAGCCCCCTCCTCACCCCTGCAGTGCTTTAACTGCAAGATGGCGCAGGTTTATTGAGAGTTTGGTTCTAGGGATAAACTTCAAGGGGGGAAAGGTGCGGCACGAATAAATACCGCAGAAATCCTTTTCCATGAGAAGTCATAGGGCTTTCTGCTTCACAAACAGGAGTGATGGATGGACGGATGCTTCAAAGTTTGGGGCGATGTGGGGGAAGGTGAGCAAACCAAGCAGAGACCCTGAAAGGTTTCCTCAGAGTTTCACTTGGGTTAAATGCCTTCTGTGTGAGACAAGAGACGTTGGAACTCTGTTCAGGTATCAGATGTCACGAGTGCTCATCTGGCAGAGTTTTAGCCTTTGCTAATTAAAACTCATCCAATCGCATGAAGAAAAATATATTGCGTAAGGTTGCTGCTTGTGTGGCTTTATTTTAACTCTTTGCCCTATACCCTGAGACCAGCGAACTTCAGGCTGGTGATAGGGTGGGAAGAGATGGTGAGAAATGGAATTCACTTCCAAATTCACTTGAGTAAAGACAGTGAGCAGGGCAGGCTATTAAGAGTATTGGCTTGTCAATGTAAATTTGAAGCCCTTTCAGGTTTTCTTGATTTGTCAACTCAAATGTTTTAATGGCTGTTGAGTGAGAAGGAAAGTAAACAAAACAAAACAAAACAAAAAGAACTAGAGAGTCTTTCCTCTACTTTTTACCTTGTACTTTGTTTTCTTTCCAAGTTGCTCTGTATGCTTTTCTTTGGCCTTCAGCTTGGTTGGATCAAGCCCTGCACTTAGGAAGCTTAGGTTCAAGGTTTGCCCCCGAGGGACTGGAATTTTGTCATGATCACCGGCTGTGTTCCTAATCCTGGTCACTTTTCCAGTAGAAGTATATGTTGGCCTTTGATTCTCTCAGTTCCACTACTTGCCAGCTGTGCAATCTTAGACAAATTCTTCGTTTCTGTGCCTTAGTTTCCTTATCTGTGAAAGGGGGACACTATTAGTACTCACCGTGTAGAATCATTGTAAAGAAGAAGTGAGTCCATCCATGGAGAGCACCAGCGACGTGTGGCACATAATAGACTACAACGTGTGTGCCATGGGTGCTATTATTTTTGCTACTGTCTTATCATTATTATCAGGGGCCTGGGAAAAGGAAATAGGTATAAAAATGGATAAAACCCAGTCCCCGTGGCTCCTCAACCAGTGTAAATATTCTGGTCAGCTGGATGTGTGGTAAAAATGAGGACAGAAGAATGCCACCCTGTTTTCTGGCTTGGCTGGCCTAACTCATGTTGTGGAGCACTGCAAGAACAATTTAGCATCTGGCAGCCATTAGGCCCTCATTCTTGGGGGGTGTGGACTTCTACTGATGGTGGGGAAAGGCCTGGCTTAGGATGTGTGCCATTGTGGAAGTGGTGTCGAGTGTAGACACCCATGCCCTTACTTTCTGGAACTGCCTGTGTCTTCTCCCATAATGACATGTCCAGGGCTTTGTCCTCTGCTCATTGTACTCAGGCAGTGGAACAGCCAGCAGAAGAGAGGAGATGATAGATTTGGGTAGACCGTGCCAGAGAACGCCTGAGGTGTTCATCAACTCGTCCCTTTTCTTCCAGGCATATCGCCAGACTACATTTCCCAGCTTCCCTTGCAGTTAGGTTGAACCATGTGACTGAGTTCTGTCCAATGGCTGTGGAAGGGATAATTGCCTCACCCTAGGATGGATGTATAAAAACTCCTGCGTAATCCTCTGCGGTTTCTTTCTTCTTCACTCTGCTGGCTGCATGCAGAGGGTTCAGCAGAGGACTCTGAGGCCCTTAGGGATGGTAGGGCAACCAGATGGGAAGAGCCCAGGTCCCTGAATCACCACATGAGAGGCTGTCTGCCAACACCCGATTGGATTGCACATGAGGGAGAAGTAAACTTTCATTGTTACGTTGAGGAGCTGTTTGTTACGGCAGTTAGCGTTAGCAGACCCTAACACAGAAGTACAGCGCGGGGAGGAAAAAGGACTGCTCTTCCTGAAAATGCACAGATGTTGAAAGCACTCCCAAGTATTTGGTGTTCTTTAACTAAATAAAAGAGGCACTAAACTGTAGGATCTTTTTCTGAGAGACATAAAGAGTTGCTCTGGGTGACCAGAGCAGTGTGGCAGCTTTCTTCAAGTAAGGAAATGGGAATAAAAACTTGTTGACAGAGTTCCAGTTTCTGGAGAAATGTTGCTACCTGGAACCAAAAGAATTCTCTCTCTCCCCCCGCGTATAAATGATATACATATATTTGTAAAACTTTAAAGATCTCATTATAACACAAATACAGAAATGTGCACAAATAGTAAGTGTACAACTCAGGGAATTCTTACAAATTGAGCACACTTCTGTGGTCAGCACCTAGAACAAGAAAAAAAACATTTGCAACCTTCTCGCAGTGTTCCTGTCCAGTCATACCTTCCCAAGGGTAGTCGTTATCCTGACTTCTAACAGCATAGATTATTTCAGCTTATTTTGGAATCATACATCATGTGCTTTTTTTAATATCTGGATTTTTTTTTGCTCAAAATTATATTTATGTGAGCCGTTCATGTCGTTGCATGTAGCTGTAGTTTATTTTCATTGCTGTATAGTATTCCTTTCTATAAATATACCATGCTTTAATTGTTCTACTTATCAGTGGGCATTTGAATAATTTTCAGTTTTAGCTCTTTTGAATAATGTTGCTATGAACATCCTAGATCCTGTCTATTGATGAACATACCTACACATTTCTGTTTGGTAAAAACTCCCTACCTTGTAATTTTACAAAACTTTCTCCCTCAGTAAGATATTTTGAGGCTATGACAGTGACTGTTCTTATTGCTCGTCCTTTGACCTCTAGACTAGGCAAAAGTTTTGCTCTGTTTTTCTCTAAAGATTATCACTGATCCTCAGTGGCAAAATTTTGATGCCTAAAATGGAAGAAATGTGATCTACTTAAAAGGACCTTTCTTGCCCCTCTTTTTAAATTAAAGCATAGTTGTGGGGACTTTTGATTCTCAAACAAGGACTCTTAACAAAGCCATGTTTCACATCACTTGCAAAGTCCATGTAATCGGAGTTTGACGTTGGAATGCTGATTGGCGCTGCTTCAGCTCTTCCTCTGTGCGAAGGAGAATCCTGTCAGATGTTCAAATTGCTTCCTTTCCTTGGATTGGGAATGGTGGAGGCAGACCACTGAGTTCTCTAATCACTTGGCTGGATTAGCCTTAGAGCTATGGAGCGTTGCCTTCTCTGATTGCCCCACCATCAAGGTTTTATGCAAAACTGAGGCAAAAACAGAACGTTTCCTCAGAAGGACAAGGGACAAAGAAGAGGGGAGGCTTTTCTGTCCCCCGAGAGGGTTTCTTCTGGGTCTCTGCTTTCAGGGCCTTGGATATCTGATCCACAAAGTAGCAGCCCTGGCTAGATGGGGCTTTGTGGATTCTGGGGCTTGAAAAGGCCTCAAGCAAATTCTAAAACTGCCCCTGAGACTTTCTTTCAAACCCCTGACCTAGGCTCAGCTTCCCAGACTCCTTTGCGGAAGTTTGAGATCCTGGGCTCAGTGAGTGGTGCACCTGCCCTGTGCCCCAGCCCCAGAGGCTTCCTCACTGTTTGGTCTGAAATGACCATGACTGGAGACTGAGGGGTGAATGTCTCAGTCCAGCCCTCCCCTCCAAGCATTCTGGGAATATCTGAGACCTCACTGAGGGCCAGGCAGCCCCATGGCTGCCCTGTGTTTTGGTGGAATGTTGGGTTCACTTCGGGTGTGAAGGTGTGTGAAGCCTTTACAGTGAAGTCTGAAAAATGGCTGTGAGAAGCCCCGGGGGACCCTGCTGCAGTGTGACACACAGCTGGGTCTTTGAGGGTGGGGTTTTATAATAAATTTGAACATGGCTTTAAATGTTACTATACTTTGCTTCATTCCTTTTCCTGACTAGAGGATAGGTGAGCTGATTTTTCCATGAGGAGACTGCTTTGGACCATTAACCAGATTTTCTTCAAACATAGAGGTGACTTGACTTTTGGCTTCTAAAAACCAGAAGCCTTGTGAGACAGCTCTGTGAAGGCAGGAGTTGCAGGTGCGGAGTGGGGGGCAGAGGATATGCTTTTCTTGACTCACCAGGTGTGAAACGCAAAAGAGCTTTATGCAGAACAAGAGGCTTTTAAGAATCCAGACTCACTCTGAGGACCTGAGTATCTCTTGCTTGTGGCAAGCGGCCTTTCTCTTCTGTGGGCGCCGCTGAGACCACGGTCTACAATGTTTTTTTTTCTTCACTCCTTTGAGTTTTTGCTGTAGCCAGCTCTGCCCCGGGTTTCTGGAAGGTGGCCGAATTTTTGTCATAGATGACTGTTATCAAGGGTATTCTTTCGAACAGGTTCAGGTGGGCATCAAGTAAATTCAAGCGTGCGCGCGCGCGCGCGCACACACACACACACACACACACACACCCCTACGTCACCTAACATTTATCATGTGACTGCTTTCTGCTAGTCCTGTCTCATGTTATTTCACAAGCCCCTCAAAAGTCTGTGCTGGAACTATAGTCTTTTAGTAGATGAGGAAACGGAGGCTTGGCTAAGTGGCTTTGAGACCACACTATTGAAACTTTGAATCCAGGATTCAGTGTGGCTCTTGTCTGCAGTTTCCATCTACTTTACTCAGGTGCTCTTGGTACACACTCCCCCACCTTAGCACCGTGGGCTAGCCTTCTGCCTCCCAGTTTACGATGGGGAAACGGAGGTAGAAAAAAAAAAAAAAGACCCAAGGACAGTGTCCAGATGGGTCCTTGGATGCTCAGAAAGGCTGGGGTTGGGACCTCTGGATGAGAAAGCCACGGATCAAGAAGTACCTAGTACGTGTCCGGCAGGGGCACATGGCCGGGTTAGATGGTCGCGCGTGTGGTGGGGCAATGTGGCGGCAGCCTGTGTGGCGGTCACTAAGTTGTAACCTAATCGTTCGGGGGAACGCACTGATTGTATAAAATACGTTGTTTGCTGTAGCAGGAGTCAGTTTATACATCAAGGCCTTTACTGGCTAAACCCAAAAGATTCACCTCACGGATACAGAGGCTTATTTTCTAGCTCAGGGGTCATCCTTCTCTCTTCTGTAATGTGGCTTGAAGGCCGATGTAAGTTAACTGTGGGTGACCTCAATTCAGATAACTAATCACCCCAAATTAAAATAGATTGCCTTTCCCCCCAACTTAAATAGGCCAAAATAAAAAACGTGATGATGATCAGGTTTGGGGGGTGGGAATGAGGATGGGGCGAGCATAAGGGGGCTGTTAGATGCTGCTGATGGGAGTGTGACTAGGTATACATTTTTGGGGAGGTAGTTGGCCTTTATGGAATTAATGCACAAAAAAATTGTACACCAGAGATTTCACTTCAGAATTTAGCTTAAGAAAAATCACTGGAAAAGTAAAAGAATGAATAGATGCTTTACCACTGCTTACGATGAAGAAATATTGGGAATATCCTAAATGATTAATAATAGCAAATTGGTTGACAAGTAACATTACTACAAATTGGTACAGTGAAATACTCTACTGCCATTAAAATGGTATAAATGGGTATTTATTGACTCCAAAATATGTTTGTGATACTTTCCAAAGTCCAATAGAGTTGCTCCCAGTCTGCAGATTATTGTGTTTATTAAGATATAGGAATATAGGGGAAAATGTCTGGAAGGATATATACCAAGTCAGTATTTTTTTTTTTTTAAGAGAGAGAGCAAGCACATGCAACCAAAGAGAGGGGCAGAGGGAGAGAGAATCTTTTTCTTTTTTAAGATTTTATTTATTTGACAGAGTGAGTGAGCACGAGCAGGGGGGAGGGGCAAAGGGAGAGGGAGAAGCAGGCTCCCCGCTGAGCAGGGAGCCCGATGCGGGGCTCGATCCCAGGACCCTGGGATCATGACCTGAGCTGAAGACAGATGCTTAACCCACTGACCCACCCAGGAGCCTGGGAGAGAGAGTCTTAGGCAGGTTCCACGCCCAGTGTGGAGCCTGATGTGGGGCTCGATCCCATGACCTTGACATCATGACCTGAGATGAAATCAAGAGTTGGATGCTTAACTGACTGAGGCACCCAGGCACCCCATGAAGTCAGTATTTTGAAAACATGTTTTGATCATAATCTGCAGTGAGAAATACATTTTACATTTGTGATCCCAGTAGATGCATGTAGCAGGAGCATTAGTTTTATTGACAGTACTTGATTTTCTCTATGTGATGCATTCTGATACATTTTTCTTTTCTTTACCATTTGATCTTATCTGTCCCTACACTATTCTACTTCATTCCAATTCTCCTCTTCTTTTTTCCGTTCTTCTGTTTCATTTTTTAAGATGCTGGTCATTTGAGGAGTGGGGGGTCTTTTTTGCTTCTCTGTGTTACTTATGTAATACAAAGGCTAATGAACATTTTAAAATGATGTAATGATTCTATTTAAAAACAAGCTGATACCCTGCAACTTTTTAGGAATGTACTGATTGTATAAAATGAGATGCCTACTCTCCTCCATAATTATTGGGCATTCAGAGTGTTCTGGGAAACTTAAAGAACATTATGGCAGGAAAAATATATCCATTGAGACACATTATTTAAATAATAGAATAACAAGAAAATGAAACATGACCTTACCTTTTTAAACTCAAAAACTCACCATGCATCCCTGCTTATTGCTTTACTCCACTGATGTTGCATCAGTTCTCTGGAATTTATTTATATTTCTGTTCCAGATTGCATTTTTTCATGCTCATTCCCCACCTTAAAAAAGAAAAAATGGATATTAAATTCATCAGAGTACTTTCTGGCCAGATTATCTTGGCTTACAGTACTGTCAAAGTTAGCCTCCTTTAAAGCTAAAGATGATTTTAAATAGAAGGTAGTCATTAAGAACTTAGAGCAGGAAGCAGAAGCTTTACGGGAGGACAGGAGGAATCCCTGGCCTGAGCCAGAACACTTCTCCGTGGGCTTCCTGCTCTCAGCACACAGCTGGAAATCTGCAGCCCCGGGGGCCCCACCCGCATCAGGGCCCCCCCGCAAGCAAAGGGGCGTGGCATATGAAGTGAGTTTTCCCTGGCTCTTCTCTGGGGAAACCATTGATGGACAAATGGGACAGAGATTTCTGCAGAAAATTCTGTTGGTGTAGAGTCCAAGTAAATCTGAGCACATGTGCCAACTGCAAAGAGTGGGGAGGGTGATACATTGGGTTGGTGCTGGGTACAGGCTGGCTGGCATTTTCAGGGTAGGGACACGGAGAGAGAGGCTTCCTGTCCTTGAAAGGAATTAATGATAGGAAGTCTCAGAAAATAACTGGGGTTGCTTTCCAAGAGGTACTAATTTAGTTACTGTTGTTTTAGACTTTTTGCTGAGAGTAATCTGACAAAATTGAGCATGTTATGTGGAGCCCGGACCTTCTGCTCAGGGAGAAGGCTAAATTCATTCTGTCTTTGAAACATTGTGAATTGCGTGTCAAAGTTATTCACATGCCTATTTATTTATTCATTTATTATCCAATAATCCATGTGGTTATTGGTTGATTCATTCATTCTTTCATCCACCCATTCATCCGGGCATCCACTTACATGGCATGTCTTGACTTGATGCCTTGTGTTGAGGGGCATGTGGCAATCATTGGGGTGGGGGAAGGAGCTCCAAAAGAAGGAAGAAGAGTTAATAGTTGAGTTGCTCACAGTCTGCTAGAGTGGACAGATAAGCAAACAGCTAATTACCACATAGTGTGGGCAGTGCTACCAAAGCGGCCAACCTGGCTTGATTCATGCAAAAGTAAGTGTCCCCTTCAGGCCTAGAATCATGGAATGTTAGTCTGAAAGAAGCCTTAGAAAAACTGAATGGCACGGTGCTTTCCAGACTTTATCCACAGCTTGCTGGGGTGCCATTCCAGGGAGTGGAGGTGGGAGTAGGAGGGAGGAGTGAGAGGAAAGCTGAACAGATGGGGTTTAGCTTCCTCGAGAACCAGAGCAGGTGCCTTTTCATCTGTTTCATATGCTGAGGTTCCTTGTGGAGTATCATTTGAGGAAAGGCATTGTCCGCTTACTGACATTTACAAAGCACTGGGCCAGTCTACCATCTTTCCTTGTTTCTCTGGTTTAACAATTGGGGCCCAAAAAGGTGAAGTGATTTGCCCAGAGTTGTGAAATTGATTAGTTAAAAATCCAGGAATAAGAGCTGGTCTTCCAATTTATGTGGACATTACTTCTGTATCAATCAACTTTTGCTGTGTAACAAAGGACCACAAAACTAAGTAGCTTAAACCAACCACTATTTAGCCCACAATTCTGAGATGGCAATATGGGCTAGACCCAGTTGGGTGGTTCTTCTGGTTTCAGCCAGGCTTGCTCATGTTGGTAATGAGTTGCTGGTCAGCTGGAGAGTCACCTGAGAACTAGCTGGGCTAAGATGGCCTTACATTGGAGGGGTGGCTGAGTGTCAGCTAGGGTAATCACATAACTGAGTCTGGAATCTCTCATCATCTGCAGGACTCCCAACATAGCAGGGAAGTGTGCATACGCTCTTGAAGGCTAGGCTTGGAGCTGGTCAAAGCAAATCGTAAGACCAAGTCAGATTCAGAAGGTAGAAAAAAAAGACTCTACTTCTTGATTAGAGAATTGCCGAGGCGTATGGATCCAGGAAGGGGAGAATTGTGCCCTTTTTTGCTGTCTACCCCAAGAATACTAAGTTGTTACCATGTCTCCTCTTCTTAATTTGGGCATTGGGAAAATAGATGTTTGAAACTGCTGTGTCATTCCAAAGCCATCTTTGTCGGAAGACCACAGTCATGGCTCTTTCTATAAACCATGAGGTCTCTCACCACTTGAGCTTTCGAATTTTTTGTGTTTGAGACAGATGGTATGTACTGCTTGTGGTCGGGACATTGTACCTTGAGAATATCCCTACTGTACTCCCAGTCACAGTCTTCATTAGTAGCCCTTTCCATAGAAAGGCCCCTTCAGCTCTTGGTCATCCTAATTCTTTTAGATGCCTCTGAGGGATGAATTCATCCTCATCATTTCCACAAACATTGATTGAGTGACTTCTAGGAGTCAGACACTTAACTAGATATTGAGGATACAAATATGTCAAAGGTGAGCCCCTACCTTGGGTAATTCACAGTCTGGAAGGGAAGGAAGAAAGGTAAACAGAGTAATACAGTGAAATACGATGGGGAAGAGGGCTGGAAATGGATTTCTTTTCAGTGGTCGTCATTACCTTTTAATAGAGGGTGCCGTCACATGATCATCTATCATCTAAATAGATGCAGAAAAAGCATTCAACAAAATTCACCTTTTCATGCAAAAGCACTTAACTAGGAATAGAAGGGAACTTCCTCAACCTGATAAAGGACATTTATGAAAAACTCACAGCTGACATCATATTTAGTAGTGAAACATTGAATGCTTTCCCCCTAAGATGAAGTACAAGACAAAGCTGTCCATTCTTGCCATTTCTATTTAACATCATACTGGAGATTCTAGCCAGAGCAATTAAAGAAAAAAAAAAAAAAGCATTCAGACTGGAAAGGGAGAAGTAAAATTATCTCTATTCACAGATGACATCATCTTGTATATAGAAATTCTTAAAGAATCCTCACACACATAAAAACTGTTAGAACTAATAAATGAGTTTAGCAAGCTTTGAGGATACAAGATCAATATACAAAAATCAGTTGTATTCTATACATTAACAAGGAACAGTAAAAAATAAGAGAACAATTCCTTTCATGGTAGCATCAAAAAGAATAATATACTTAGAAATAAATTTTACAAAAGTACAACATTTGTATACTGAGAAGTATGAAACCTCATTGAAAGAAAATCAAGAACACCTAAATAAATGGAAAGACATTGCACGTACATGGGTCAGAAGACTTACTATGTTAAGATGGCAGTATTCCCCATGTGGATATGGAGGTTCAGTTCAATCCATATCTCCCAGCTGACTTTTTTGCAGAAATTGACAAGCTGATTCTAAAATTCATATGGAAATGCAAAGGACCTCAAAGAGCCAAAATGATCTTGAAAAAGAAGAACAAAGTTGGAGGACTCAGACCTTGCAGTTTCAAAACTTATTACAAAACTACAGTAATCAAGACAGTGTGGTAGTGGCATAAGGATAGACAGATCAGTGGAAGAGAGTTGAGAGTCCAGAAACAAATCCTTACATTTATGGTCAATTGGTTTTCTTAAGATTTTATTTTTAAGTAATGCCTACACCCAGTATGGGGCTCAAACCTAACAACCCTGAGATCAAGAGTTGCACGCTCTACTGACTGAGCCAGCCAGGTGCCCCTGGTCAACTGATTTTTGACAAGGGTGCTAAGGCAGTTCAGTGGGGGGGGGAAGCTATCATCTTTCAACACAATGGTTCTGGGACCACTGAATATCCACATGTAAAAGAATGAAGTTGAAGATAAAACTGTGAAACTCTTAGAAGATAACTTGGAAGTAAATCTTCATGACCTTGAATTAGGCAGTGATTTCTTAGATGTGACACTAAAAGCGGTATGACACTAAAAGCACAAGTGACAAAAGAAAAAAAATAAAGAGGACCTCATCAAATTAAAAACTTTTGTTCCTTTAAAGGACACCATCAGAAAGTGAAAAGGCAATCCACAAAATGGAAGAAGATGTTTGCAAGTCCTGTTAACTGAGAAAGGGCTTTGTATTTGTTTCCTAAGGCTGCTGTAACTTAACTACCACAAACTGGTGGCTTACGACAAAGACATTTATTCTTTCACAGTTCAGGAGGCTAGAAGTCCCAAATCATGGTTCCAGTAGAGCTCTACTCCCTCTGAAGGCTCTAAGGAAGACTCCTCCCTTACCTCTCTTCTGGCTTCTGGTGGTTGCCAGCTATACTTGATGTTCCTGGGCTTGTAGATGCGTGATTCCGTTCTGTCCCCATCTTCAAATGCTACTCTCCTTTCTGTGTGTCTCAGTGTCCCTGTATCTTCACATAGTCTTCTTATAAGGATGCCGGTCATTGGAGTTAGGGCTCGCCTTAACCCGATATGACCTCATCTTCACTTGATTCCATCTGCAAAGAACCTATTTGCAAATGAGGTCACCTTTGTAGGTACTGGGGGTTAGGACTTCAATATATTTTTTGGGAGAAGCACAATTCAACCCACAACGGACTTATATCTAGAACTATAAAAAACAGAACTCAACAGTAAAGAGACAACCTAATTTCTTAAATAGGCGAAGGATTTAAATAGACATTTCTCCAAAGAAGACCTAAAAATGAGCCTACACACACAAGAAGATGCTCAATATCATTAGTTGTCAGGAAAAGGTAAATCAAAACCACAATGAGCTATCCCTTCATACCCATTAGGATGGCTGCAATAAAAAAGGCAAACCGTGACACGTGTTGGTGAGGATGTGGAAAAATTGGGATCCTTACTCAAGATGTGAAACACAGAATTACCATATGAGCCAAGAATTCAACTCCTAAGTATATACCCAAGAGAATCTAAAACTTGTTTTGCAACAAAACACGTACATGAATGATCACTGCAGCATTACACATAATAGTTGAAAGATGAAAATAGCACAGATGTCCATCAGCTGATAAATGGGTACAGAAAATGTGGCCTATCCATGCAAGGGAATATTGCTTGGCAATAAAAAGTGATAAAAGGCCATACAAATTATTGATACATGCTAGAGCATGGGTACACCTTGAAAACATCATGCTAATTGAGAGAAGCCAATCCTACGGGAACGCACGTTGTATGATCCCAGTGATCCGAAATGTCCAGAACAGGCAAATTTACTGAGACATGAAGTTGGTTAGTGGCTACTGAGTGCTGGGGCGGGGGGGGGGGGGGGGGATGGAAAGTGAAAGCTACTGAGTAAGGGGTTTCTTTTAGGAGGGATGAAAATGTCCTAAAATTGGATGGTGATGATTACACAACTCTGTGAAATGCTTAAAAAACATTGCAGTGTGTTTTAAAGGGTGAATTTGGTTCTGTGTGAATTACATCTCAATTAAGCTGTTAAAACGTAAGGTGAAGTCTTCTGCCAGGAGTAGGGGTTATTAGCGGGCTGGAGAAAAATGTTAATGATTTGAACCATCACAAACAGCCCGAGCACAATAAAAGTGTTTTACTTTCGCACAGTTGTCTGATTCTGGTCAGGTAACTATCCTCAGGGCTCTCCTCCAGGTGGTGACTCAGGGACCCAGGTTCTTTTCATCTTTTGTCTCTGCCCTCTTTTGGCTCTTTGGTGCCCTCCATTTAACCCCTGGAGGGGCAAACAGAGTGGGGGACGGAGCGTGGGATGGTTTCATGGTATAGGCCTGGAAGTGACTTGCCTCACCTCCCCTCACATGGTTTGGGCCAGGGGAAGTTGGTGCATACAGTCTACTCCTATATCCCAAGAAGAGAAGGGCCACAGGATTGCCAAACATCTCATCAGCCTCTGCTGCAAGGGCTGTTCAAGGACAAGGAGAAGGATCACAGGGTCCAAGTGCAGTTAGAGGTGGCATGTGTGTGTGTGGTCACCGCTAAGAGCAGGGGTGGGGCGTTTTCTTGGTGCAATAGTCCCGGATCGAAAGTACTGCTGTGGGGCACAGTCCCCATTAGTGATGGCTGGGGAGGGAAATCCAGACGAGGGCAACCTGGACCACTTCAGCATCTCGCTTCTGGCGTGACGAGTGTAACCATGCTGTCCATCTTGTCATTAAAAGGGGGAGCAAGAGACAGATGTGGGAAATAAGCTGCGGTTTCTTTGCCAGGGAGACATGGGATGGATACAAATAAGAATCTGTCCCCCTTTAAGGTTGTGCTTTAAATAGAAATCTGCCCCAGGCCCTTCTCGATCTTTTCTTCTTGGCTCCCTCTCTCCAAGTGTCCTTCACTCCCAGGCCACATCTGTTCCCTTTGTGGGAACTCAGGATCCGCTCACTCGAGGGGATCCCTCAGATTGAAGCTCCCTCCCCCGAGGGCCTCGTTCAGAAGTCTGCAGGGCCGTGTTGACAGGTGCAGCTCTTTTAGTGACATTTCTCCAGCAATGCTACCTGCCCTTTGCGTCAGTGCTGCCTGTCTTTCTGAGGGACTGTGTCTGGCTACGGACGCTGTCCTGACTATTGCCTCCCTGGCCTGTCCTTGTTTTCAGAGGCACCTGTCTCTGGGTAGAATGCTACATGTTTAGTGAGCATTGTTTATGGGAGAGTGTGAGATGGAATAGAGTACAGTTTTGTCCTCCTGGCATACCCCCCCCGCCACGCGTGGGCTTTGCCGACAGGCATGCTGGGACCCTGAGATGGGTTTGGCATGAAGAGGGAAGGGGGAGCAGCAGGGCCGGGAAGACATGGTTCTATTGTGGGTGAGCCCTCAGAGAAGATGGCCAACAGTCCAAATGGCAGTGACCATAGTGCGGGAGCTGGGCTGGTGTCCATGCCCAAGGGTCTGACGCACTGCATTGGTGCGTGGAAGAGGTCTCCAATCCGTCATTGTGTCTGCCTGTCTTGTTCTCCCCTAATCTACTCTCCACACTCCTGCAGAGTGAACCTTGCAAGGCAAAAGTCTAATCACATCATTCCCTAGTTCACACTCTTCTGTGGCTTCTTACTGCTCTTCTGATGATATCGAAATGACCCAGTTTTCAAGACGTACGAGTCCAGGCCCACCCTCTCTCCTGCCTCGTCTCTCTGTCTGCCTCCCTGAACTCATTGCTGCGGCCCCTGTTCTAAGAGTCTTCCAGCTGTTCTTTGTGCCATGCTCCGGCTCCTGCAGCTTCCCCTGGCTCTGCCCTTGATGGCCCTCTCTCCTGGCAGCCCTCCCGACTAACCCCATCAGCCTCCCTGGGCAAGTTGTCACAGCGCCCTGTCTGCCTCTTCATGGTGGTTATCTCGCTCTGCTGTAATTACTTGTTTGTTTTTGTGTTTCTCCACTAAACTGAGAACTTCATAGGATCAGGGACCATGTCTTGTTCCCTCTTTTACTCTCAATCGTATTAGTCAGGGTAGGCTGATTTCTGTAACAAAGAACCCCAGACATCCAAGTGACTAAATACAACACAGGTTTTATTTCTTGCCCCCATGGCAATCCGATGTGGGTGTTCGATAGATGGCCTTCTACACAGTTCGTTAGAGATCTAGGCCTCTTACGTTTGGGAGCTTTCTCATGCCCTAGGACCGTTGTCTCTTTCCAGGTCTGCAAATGGGAGAGGAGAGAATGGGCATCATCTAGGAAGGTTTCTAAGGGCTGTGCCTGAAGTCGTGTACTTAACTTCTGGATGGATGGAATGTGGAATGTACCGCATTCCATTGGCCAGAACTCACTCATCTGAGCACATGGAATTGCAGGGGATGCCGGGAAATGTTAGCCAGTTGTGAGCGGGCTTGGTGAGCAGGCAGCTGGTCTCTGCCACACCAGTGCTTGCCTGGCATACGGTAGGGAGCGAGTAAATATTTGTTGAATTCGTTGAATGAGTGAACATTGTTACCTAGGCTCCATCTTGATTCTTAATTGATTCAATTTAATCAGCAGGAGGGACATGTGATGATGGATCACAGAGAAAAAGCCCAGTGGATTCCAGAGCATTGTAGTCTGGGAGTGGGGCACCCAGACAGCGACGCGCTACCCTCCACGTCCTCTGGGGGAGGAGATTTTTATTAATACTAAAATTTCTTTTTTCAGAGGGCACGGGGGAGGAGGTAAAAGAGGAGGAGTGAGGACGGCTGCTTTTATTTTGTAGAATGTGGTGGTGTCAGTTTTTTCACGCATTGCTCCCGGGTCTGTGGAAGAAGTGCACGTGCCCGGCTGCCTGTCACTGTCCTGCCCGGGAGGGAGCAGGTGTGTGGAGTGCGCGTGATGTGTCCGTTCTCTGTCCCATGCTCACAGCGCCCCTGAGGCCCTCTGACTGGAGTGTCCATGCACCCAGGCTTGTGCCACAATCCAGCCCCAAATGGGTGGCAAAAACCTCATTCTGTCACATGGGGAAGAAGCCGCAAGTGAAGCTACATGGTGATAATTACTGGTGACCAACAATTTAGTTTGAAAATTAGCCTCCAAAGACTCAACTTCTGGACGGGCTGGGATATAACAACTCCTTGCCTGTGGGTGGCTCTAGAATTTTCCAAAGCACTTTCCCACACCTTATCTCATTTCATCCTCATAACAACATGGTGAGGTAAGAAAGCCAAGGGTTATTATGTCTGCTTTACAGATGAGCAAACCGAGGCTCAAAGTGACTCGGGTGACTTTCCCAAGACCACGTGGTGGCTCTTGCTGTTTCTACCCCAGGCCCCTTTGCTTGAATCTGTGAACTCTTTTCCAGAAGTTTCCCCCTTCGCTTTCAGTTAGTGAGACTGGAAAATATGTCTCATGACTGACCTTACCTCTCAGCGCTGGCCATTTATTTTCCTGTCCAAACAAGCGGGTCTGCAAGAAGCTACCACAAAATCCTCCCCTGTGTTTATATCTGTGTGTGCTGTGGGTCTGTGTCCTCCCTCTGAGTGCTGGTGGAGAAAACCAAAGACAGCGAAAAAGTTTTCCAAGTTGCACTGCCCCCACGTTCCAGTTAATTACAACAGGGTCTGGGTGGGTTTGGGCCATGGGGCTCTTTTTTTATTAAAACAAAACAAAACAAACCAAGCCCAGGCCTGGGATGTTTCAATAAATGTTCATGTGCCCGCTTGCTGCCCAGCAGCAGTGTGGCAATGCCAGGAACCCCAACGCTCGCTCCCAGCCCCACTCAGACAGAGAGCCGACATTACCTTGCCATCCTACCTAATTAAAGAAGGCTATGGTTTCCCTAGTCTATCATAGTCTGGTGTATGGGTTTTGCTAGCACAGAGGACGAGGGAAAAACTAAAGGCTGGCAGCAGCAGGGGTCACAGTGAGTTCCTTACCCCACAGAACCTGAAGCAGAATTTCTAGCATCAGAATCCTCAGGGCACAAAGAAAGTATCCCTGTAGAGGAAAGACTGGGGAATGTCAGTTCCTAAACCAGCCTCCCTCCCTCCCACCGGCTCAGGTATTCCTGGGAAACCCACATCTAGCATCATTTCCCACGCACCATTGGTTGGTTTGTTTTTCAGAAGCAGAGCATGACCGACACCTAATAGTATATATGTTGGTATCTGTCTTGGCAAATGCCTTTTTGTATTAAAAGACAAATGTAGTAAATCCAGAGTTGGGGGAGATGGTGGTGCTGGCTCTTCTGCCGTCAGGGTTGTTTATTAACACTCTTTTCTGTTTTCTTGTTCTGCTTTCCCCTCACATCCCTATAAGCCATATTTTTGGAGCCCTTCTCCAATTTCTGGCTTTTCCGAATAGTAATAAAAAGCCCAAACAGCTTGGACGGCATCAGTGCTTCCTCTCTTAGGGAAGATAACCCAGTTTTGCTGCAGCAGAGAAGTCGTGGGTCTTTTATGATCTGGTCTAAGGTCCCTTGAGTGAGGTTGATTTGAAGAGATGATGCTTGGTCCCAAAGATTGTAGGAAAGGCTCGGAAAAGCATGCTCTCCCTGAGGGACTGCTGTTGGTTTTGCGGAGGGGCTCATTTTTCCAGGGGTCAGGTCAGCATTCAGACTTGCTTCTGTTCCTACTCATGACCACTGAATGGTGTGCTTAGTTCTGATACGGTGCTATGCAGTGGCCGCTTGCTTTGAATTCTGTATTAAGACATGTCATCATACGGCCTTTTCTGCGAACCAAGCATTTGTCTGGGGGAGCTGAGGATATGGCTGATACTGGTTCATCTCTCGCAAGCACCTGCTCCTTATAAGACACGATTCTGTCAGACTCCTCTTGAGATCTTCCATGATAAGGAAGCCAGACCAGGACTTGTTCAGGGACAAGATGGCAACATTCTGAAGACAGTAGTGCTCTCGTGTGGTGAGGAGGCCATGGAGCATTCGTCTGTCCCAACCCACTGCCCTGGTTATTGATTCTGCTCATAATTGAGCAGCCTGTGCACTTCCACGAAGAATGGTCAGATGATCAATAATAATGTATTGCCTGGTGCATCTCCCAGCATGGTGTTTCATAGCACACGGTAGGTACTCAGCAAATGTTTGTGGTATTGAAATAATGTGTTTACTCAGTGTATTTCCCATTAGATTGTGAGTTCTTTGGAGTCAGGGCCCATGTGTCGTTTGCCTTTATGTCCTCAGCTCTGTGCCCAGTGTCTGGCATGTAATGCATATTTATTGTGCTCCCACAGAACACCTATCATCTGTCAAGGCTTTTTCAGATCTTTCAGAGAGTGAGCTTTTTTTATCCTCGTGTGTTAGTCCTGAGAGAAACTTAATGACCATCTCACCTCATCGTACACCCGTCTGACTAGTTATAACGTGTTATTTGTCAGCTCAGGCTGCCATGACGAGATACCATGGGCTGGGTGGCTTAGCCAACCGAAATTGATTTCTCATAGCTCTCAAGGCTGGAAGTCCAAGATCAAGGTCTTGGCCAATTGAGTTTTGGTGAGAATTCTCTTTCTGGCTTGCAGGTGGCCTCCTCCTTGCTGTGCCCTCACATGGTGAGGGAGAGGGAGAGAGAGATTGAGCAAGTTCTGGGGTGTCTTACAGGGAGACTGATTCTGTCGGATCAGGGCCCCATCCTTATGACTTTATTTAACTTGAATTACTTCCTTAGAGGCCCCATCTCTGAATACAGCCACACTGCAGGTTAGGGCTTCGACATAGAAATTTGGGGGGCGGGGGACACAAACATTGAGTCCATAACATAAATGTACTTGTCACCTACTATAATATCCACAGTTTCCTGATCAAGAAAAAAGTGATGAAAAATTAACATGATACTAGACTCTACATGTAAATAAGCATAGTACCCTGTGTGAAGAGTCTAAAAGGTGTCAGGTCACAGCACTTAATGAAAATCTATGGTCAGTCGAACATATTTTTACCATGCTCTTGTCTTTTCCTTCCATTATGATTTTTTTTTTATTCCATGGGAATTTTCCTGAGCATTCTATTACAGAAAGGTATTCATGTTTTGGAGACAGGGCAGCGATAGGAAAGGAGGTAGAATAGGAAAGTCAGGATAAGCTGGGTTACACTGTGATGTTAAACATCCCCCAAATCCCAGCAGCTCAATAAAACAGATATTTATGTTTCCCTTATACTACATGTCAATAGGGATGCTCTGCTCGTTGTAATTAAGCTGATGGAGGCTGCATTTTGACACATGCGTCACAAAGAATGTAGTAAATTGCTCATCAAGTTTTCACCTAGAAGTACCACGTGTCACTTTCTGCTCATCCTTCATTGGCTAAAGGAAGTCACATGGCCACACCCAACCTCAAAACGGTTGATGAAGTGCTCTCACTAAGGAGGAAAGCTACAGTATTTGGCAAAGAGCACCGATTATTACTATAATGGGGTAATAGTGAGGCTTAGGCAAATGTGTATGGAACTTGAGCAAGATTTGTGGCATACATGAGAAGTTTTACTTACTTCGTGTTTTCTTAAAAGAATTCTGTTTGTAAAAAAAAAAAAAATCTGTTTGCAAAATAGCTTTAACAGCTAAGATTTCTTGCCTGGCTGAGTATTTCTGTGCCTAGAATGAGATTCAGAGAATGAAACCACTTTCCATTGAGACCATGAGAGCTGCCTTTCAAGTGTCCATAGAGTATAAGTAACAGTAGCCTCAAAGAAACAATTAAAAATTCTCCAGGTGGCTTATCTCAGATCCACTGGGAAATGAAAACCCCCAAACATGCAAAAACATTTTAAAAAATGGCTGTGTCTGAGGGTGGTCTCCTTGCAATGATAAAGCTTTCTCCTCATCCTTTCTGAAAGTGATACCAGCTTGATGTTAGCAACAGTATCGCTGTCTGGAAAGGGGATGCTGAATCTGATGGGATTGTGTTTGAGCTGCATAAACACAGATTGAATTAAGCATGGCGAGTTGATGATGGGGAGTGTAGAAAGAGTCAGGACCTTCCGTTGAGATAATAACTAGTTCATTATCTGCCCAGATAAAGGTCGTACAGGCTTTCAGCAACAGCATGGAAAGGAGACCAGACTGACCTTTCTGACAGCAACTCTCTGCTCTGTTTTTTTTTTTTTTTTAACAGACCTTAGAATGCCAGTGAGTAAGGAAATCCATGTTCCTCCTGACACCCTTCCTTCCCCTCCCCAAAGGCTTTCCAGTACACAGGCCTTCACTTCCATTAGGTTCGGAGTGGTTGCCTTTGCTTAAATTACTTATAATGGACCTTGCCTGGAAAAATCTCAAATTAGCCCATGAGCTGATGTTGTTAGCTTGCCTCCCCCCCATTTTACACACTCACACCTCTTCCTTGCCCCTAAATTTTGCCTTTTACCTCAAAAGGCAAAAATGCCATTGCTTAGCCAAAGGAAACTCCTCCCTCTTGGGCTGTATCTTCCAATTTTCCTTAAAAGAGCCCCTTATGAATCCTTTGGAAGGAGTCGGCATGCCCTCTTGTCTCTGTGTGGGACTGAAAAAGCAGTGTGGTGGGGGGGGAGGATGCTTCCACCTATAAAGACAGATGGTAGTTACAAGTGGCTTTCAAGGCATTGAGGATATTTTGGAATCCTAATACTTTGGAAGCAATGGCGGGTTAAACTTTTCCCAGGAGGTGGTGATTGTGGCTATGTGTCATAGAGGTGCTACCCCAAAAGCCAGAGTTTTCCAGTGAGATTTCAAGTGAATCATTTGCCCTATTCTTTCTGCATAATCATTTTTAACATTGCATGTATATTCTGTAATGGGTTGGCAAGCCCTGGGCAGTGTATTTTCTTCCTGCTATTTTGGAAATCTTGTCAATAAGATGAAGACCACTAATATGGATTTCTTACATGGCTATCATTTTTCTTTCTGAGTCACTTCAGTAACAGGAATGGGCCGTGTTGAATGCCAGATCATAATGAGGCCTCCTGGCTCCAATAAATTACATTTGCTCTAGGTTGACTAGCTATGGAATGAGGTCATGAATCCTTGATCCAAATCATGAAGGTGACAGTCTGCATCTACATACAGAATAACCCAATCATTGCTGCCCTAGTCTACTTTGTCACCGTGCCTGTCATCTTCAGGGCGTGGGTTTGACAAGAGGATGACAGTAAAGATGTGTATTATGCTCAGTCCTTAGCCTCAAACAGTAAAAGCTTTACATTTAGATTTTTTTTGAAGACGAGAATTTCATATCACCTAGGAATAATGAATAGGTTCCACATGAGAAATGAAATCAGAATTATTGAACTTAGAAATAGAGACAAAAATGGAATATTCATTGAAGTCTACTCAGATAGTATAGAATAACCCGTGACCATGTTGTGTAAGATTTTCTTCTCTCTGGCTGCCTACCCCATGTTTATATTCACCCCAAATTCACTTTTAAGCACAGTGCGTGAGAAACAAGAACAAGTAATTTTTTTTTTTTTTTTTTTTGAAATCGGATAGTCTTATCTTGTAAGGAGTAAAGTGATTGTTATATCCAGGAGAGATGTAGGTGGGAAATGTATTTCACAACAGGATCAGACTTACACGTAGCTTCATATTTTTGATAACGGGATTTCAGATGGCTGTCCAGCTGCCCCTGATGGTTACATATCTCGGTGAATTTTGTGATGAAATGATAGTAACTGGTAGTAAATGTAGTTGTGGAGTTATGCATGTCTATTCATATGAAACAGTGGGAAAAATCCTACACGTGTATGAAGCTCTTGAAACCTTGGTGAGTAACTTTTGTGTAGCTTCCTTTCAATGATATTGTATACTTAAATAATGTGTTTATAATACATAGTATATATCAAGATAATATATATGTATTATATATCATCATATCAAGAGCATAGCTCAAAAATGTTTCCAAAGGAATTAAGGTTCAAAACAGAGTAATTATACTAAGCCCCAAATGTTCCTTTTACCTGAGTTCTTAGTGGGTCATGATATTTAATAACACTTTCCAATAACTAAAGTCTAGAGCTTGTTCAATCAAACCCGAATAGCGTGTGCAGGCTAACTTATGTGTGAGTTAGAAGGTATTCATTGTCTTAATTAGGCATTGGCAAACTTTTTCTGTAAAGACTCAAATAGTAAATATTTTAAGCCTACAGGCTATACAGTCTCTGTTGCAACTATTCAACTTTGTCACTATAATGGGAAAGCAGCCATAGACAATATGGAAATAAGAGAGCATGGCTATATTCCAATAAAACTTTATTTATAAAAACAGAATATGGGCCAGTTTGGCTTGCGGGCTGGTTTGTCAAATCCTGATCTTAACTATGAGGCTTTTTAACTATAGCCTAATTGAAAAGCAATTTATATATATGGCACCTAGTTGAATATGTAAATACATCTGTATTTAGCGCATGCATGTCCGCACAAATGTGTGTGTGTACACGCAAGAATGAGATGGAGTGTTTATGTGCCATTTTCAGATCAGTCTGGAATTGCTGTCTATGTAATTTTGTCTTACAGTAAATGAATATGCTCCACTCTGTAAGTATTCTGACTTTCTGGGATTGTGGCTGCCTAATCTATCTGAAGTTTTTCAGTGTTGTCATTGTTGTCTTTTCTCCTCTCAAGTTCATTGCATCATGATCATATGGGCTGCTTAATTAATACTCTTCAGCCGTGACAATGCTATTCACATGGCCTTTTTTTTTTTTAATGTGGGTTCTGCAAGTTGCATTCGTTATGAGTCATTCTCTATTGATGTCATTATACAGTTTTAAACTAGGCATTAATTGAAATGAAACCACAGGTTTGGTCAGATTGATCAATCTCTTCAGACTCTATTCAAAATACTTTTCTTTCTTCCCAGAAAACACAACAAAACAAAACTGTAGTCATTTGCCCAGAAATGGGAGAGAACAAGGCTTTTCCAAATGGTAAGGCTGTTTGTTTTGAGAGGTGGATTTATTGGGATGATAAATCTGGCTTGTACTATCTGCTCACCTGTTTGTCCTCAGGGGAACTATCACTCTTTATAAATCCTTTTACACTGGAAAGGTTGAAATGATAGACAGTTTCAAAAGTTGGACCAGAGAAAGCTGATAAGCATAGGGGGAAAAAAAAGCCTCTTGTACTTTGGGTGCATTCTGGATCAACATCCAGGAGCACCTCCTTCTGGTCAGTAAGAGCTGCGGCCTTTTGTAACTGGGTCCTGCCTTGTATTTGATAAGCTCTGTCTTCTAGAGATTCAGGCTCCAGGTCTTAAGTTTCTTTTTTTTAAATTTAATTTAATTTTATTATGTTATGTTAATCACCATACATTACATCGTTAGTTTTTGATGCAGTGTTCCATGATTCACTGTTTGCGTATAACACCCAGTGCTCCATGCAGAACGTGCCCTCCTTAATACCCATCACCAGGCTAACCCGTCCCCCCACCCCCCTCCCCTCTAGAACCCTCAGTTTCTTTCTCAGGTCTTGTCTTTTGTTTTTTTTTAAAGATTTTATTTATTTATTTGACAGAGCAAGAGAGCACAAACAAGGAGAGCAGCAGAGGGAGGGGGAGAAGCAGGCTCCCCACTGAGCAGGGAGCCCGATGCGGGGCTCGATCCCAGGACCCTGGGATCATGCCCTGAGCCAAAGGCAGATGCTTAATGACTGAGCCACCCAGGCGCCCCTCTTTCTCAGGTCTTAAGTTTCTAACTCTTGGGCTAAACATATCTTTCTTTTCTATGTATATATATATATTTTTTTTTTTCAAAGACTTAACTGATCTTTCCTAAATAGGAAGAATTTAAGTAAAAATAATTTTCACTTAGATAAATGACACTAGGGCATATCAGTTTAGAAATTCAAATAAAAAATGCAGATATCATTTACCTTTTATTTCCAGGAAATGATGTTTTATTTTCTCAAAGACTCGTCGTGAGATCACCTATCCACAAGAAGGGGTGTTCTGCCCCCTCCCCACCCTCAACTGTAATGGAAACCATCTTAGCCTTCTAAGGCAGCACAAAGCACACCCCACTTGTCAAACAAAATGCAAGAAGAAGAAGAATCAATATAGACTCTTTTGAGGCAGCCCCCCCAAACCTCAAAAGCCATATAGAAAGAAACAGAAAAACACAATGATTGCTTCATAATGGGAGAGAGCTCATCTTAGCAAAATCCAAATGAATAAATACCATCAGACACTTCTTAACCTGGGAAGGCCTGGGGAAAAATTCTCTTAATTTTTTTTTTTTTTATCAGTCTTCTCATTTCGTTTTGGCGCACCCCACATCTACACTGCAGGCATGGAGAGGCACACCAAAACACACTGGTCCAACCTTTTAAAATATTAGCACCATTTGGGGCCCAGCTATTCCTCTGGGCATTTAATCCACCAGGTTTTATTGGGGAGAGCGGCCCAGCGTCCAGATGAGAATTTTTTCCCTTCTTGCCTTCCGTGCAATCGGTTGCAGCATCTCTTCCAAACCACCCACGTTCTCTTACCCTTAGACTCCTTTGTAAAATGAGCGAATACTTAGTAGGAGACAGCAGCACGCAAAGATGTAAAAACCACCTGCGGGGAGAAGCACAGAAACGGATCCTTGTGGCTTGAGGGGCAGGGGTGTGCTCATAAATGCCATGAGCATGTGCATTCATAAACGTTAGCGTGATCTTTCAGTCATTTTAACCTTTGATGGTGGTGTCGTTTCATGTGCAATTTGCTCTTAAAATATGTGGGCTTTCAAGGCTTTTATTCTATAATGTTTTCCCCCTTGGTGAAATAATTGGGTAATGCATTTAAAAGAATGCCTCTTCTTAGCTGGGTCTCTTTTCTCTACGAGGTTACTTGCAGGGTGCTTCTTTGCGGTGACAAGGAGCTGACACCCTAGCGGCTTTCCTCAAGGCTCCCCTGGGACCTGGGAGATGGGCAACTGAGTGGCTGGGGCCTCTGCAGTGTTAGCAGAAGGGGAAGAGAGAAATAAGGACTTTTCTAGCCTCCAGTGTTTTCATGCATCCACTCTGAAAAAGGTGAGGACAGTGAATTCCACTTAGAGATGGGCAGCACAGAGAGACAGACACCCTGAGGTAGAGGAAAGAGATGAGCGATTTGGGGTGGAGCAGCAAGGCCCTTACCCATGGGTCTTTGGAGTCACCTTCGCTCATGGGCCTTCCAGGATGGGGGACAGAGAGGCAGAAGAGAAAATGGTGAGGCTGTGGTTCTCTGTTGCCTTAGGCAATGCTACGTGCGGGGCGGGGAGACTGGCATCTTCCGAATGGGCCTGCTCTGCCCTCGAGAGGTCATGGGATGTCACACAGAGGTGGAGACCTCGTCGGGGTGGGCTGAGCAATGTGGTGACCACAGGACTGCACCATGAACAAATAGATGCTCCTTGCTGGACACTGCGGCTCCACCCAGTTCCTTCTGGCACCTTCTGAATGCATTCCTTGGGGCATGCTAGAGTCCCTATATGGCCCCTGTATGTCTTTTTTTTCTTCCTGAGTGTATCTGTTCATCAGAGAAGACATTTGCTAAGAATAAGAGTGGGGAATGAACCAGTCCCCCAGACTCCTCTCTCCTCCCCCTTCCCGAGTCGCCATGGTATCGGATGGCTGGTTGCAACCATTTACTTCTGATTGAGTGCTCTGATTTCTTTAGTCGCTTCTCTCCTCTTCCCTCCCCCATTCCGTACCCCTTTCCCCTCGGTCCCCCTCTCCCCACAGCTTTGGTAAAAAAGAGCCAGCCTTGAATTCAAGCATAATTGCTCAGTAGGGGGGACTTCCTTGAAAAAACCAAATTTTTGGGCTGTAACAGTGGAAATCTGTTTGAACCCTTGAACTTCCTTTATTGTTGAAATGACCACCTACAGAAACATGCTGGGGGAAAGTAGC
Organism: Zalophus californianus; assembly: GCF_009762305.2. Lineage (NCBI taxonomy): Eukaryota > Metazoa > Chordata > Mammalia > Carnivora > Otariidae > Zalophus > Zalophus californianus. The sequence continues at coordinate 115,672,472 of NC_045612.1, read as the reverse complement.
AGAGGCACAGTGGTCCCTTTTATGGGAAAAACAGTAGCTGGAATTATTTCACTTTTGCAAGAATTCTATAATGAGGAGGCATTTCTGAAGGGAGCGTATGGAGCAAGCATTCCACAAGTTGGAGATGTCTGGGCTGTGATCGCAATATTGTAATAATCGATGTTTCTGGGCTTGGAACAGAGTCTTCATTCTTTTTTGACCAGAGTACAAAAGCTGGTAACTGTAGCATTTCTGTATACTTCTGTTGCCATTTTCAGGGCGCTGCTCAGATCCTGGGGATTTTCAGACACACAAGCAACAATATAGAGGGGAAGGGTTTTTGCCTCTTGTGAAGTAAAATTGGCATGCTATGACCGTTCTGTAGTTTCCAGTGAACAGATTGCGTGAACGCTTTCTTCAGCTCATTCAAACACTAGGCTGTCTTCCAGTTACGGAGGCCCCGTAACTAGGGAAGGCTCAGAAATCCGAGCATGTTCTTGCTCTGCTTAAGGAATGCCTATAGCCCCCACCTTTACAGAAAAAGCTGAGACTCCTTAGCAAGGCAGAGGTCTGAGCCCAGTCCACTTTTCTGGCTCCTGCTTTCACGCTCTCCCACTTCCCCTGGACTCCATCCAGTGCAGGAAGCGTGCAGGTCCTTGGACCTGCCATGTTTGCTTCACTTTGCCGCATATGCTGTTCCTGCTGCTTAGCCTAGCCTGTCTTCTCTTCTCCACGGGCGGCAACTCCTACTCAGACTTCACACCCCAAGTCTAAACGTCGCTTCCTCCGTGAAGGCTTCCCTAACCGCAGCATTTGCCCGCTCCAAGATTTTGCTGCCAAAATATGTTCCTGTTTTATAGATAGTCCTCTGAATGGTACCTTACACATGGGCCCGTTATTAATTGTTCCATGCCTGTCGCATTCCACTGCCAGCCCCGTGAGGGTGGGGGCCATGTCTTATCCTGCTTTGGGTTCTTGGGGCCCAGCACAGTGCCTGGCATCCCCTGGGAACCTGAATGAGTGGATGGGGCCCATGAGGAAAATGTGAAATTGTGTATGTGTGTATGAGAGGGATAGGGAGGACAGTTAGTGCAATTGGTGTTACTTAATTGTAAAAGAGTCAGAGCTTTCTTGAAATGAGTGTTGGAAGAGGGGGTGTTTCCTTCAAGAAATAGCAAGATAATTACATCTACCGTCTTTATCAGCCTTCTGGACAAACACCCAGTATTGTTATGAGATGACACAATTCTTCTGTATTTTACTGAGGTTTGTCTTTGTGAATTTCAGAAGACACACACACACACACAAGTTCTCAGTTTTAAAAACACACAAATTAAGATTTTTTTTTCACTGAGTTATTACATACCGGGGTCAGCAAACTTTCTATAAAGGGCTGGATAGTAAATATTTTAGGCTTTGCAAGACATTTAGTCTTTGTTACAATCACTCGGGCCTGCCGTGTGGCAAGAGGGCAGCCAGAGACAATACATAATTTACACAATTTTTAAAAATAAGATATTTTAGGGGCGCCTGGGTGGCTCAGTCGTTAAGCGTCTGCCTTCGGCTCGGGTCATGATCCCGGGGTCCTGGGATCGAGCCCCGCATCGGGCTCCCTGCTCGGCGAGAAGCCTGCTTCTCCCTCTCCCACTCCCCCTGCTTGTGTTCTCTCTCTCGTTGTGTCTCTGTCAAATAAATAAATAAAATCTTTAAAAAAAATAAAAATAAAATATTTTAAAATAAACATGCAAATTCTCTACTTTTGAATAGTAAATATTCAGTGGTGATTTTTATCTTAAAACTATTTTTTTCCTGCAACTTTTTGGAATTATGTAAACCACGTGAAGGGAGATACAGCAGGAGCAAATGCGCTGCGAATGGGCAGTCGTACTGGAATCAGTTTTGTTTTCATGTCAACCACAAATATTGGTGATGAAATGCTTCAAGCTGCTACAAACAAAATCACATGCAATACAAAAATCCAAGTTTTTAGCAATAATTTTACTTCCTGATGGCCTCCATTGGTCATTTTCTCACTCACAATGATTAAACACTGGCTTATCTGAGAAAGATGAATTTTTCCAGAGAGGATTACTGTTCCTTTTTGGCATTGTGTTGATCAGACCAGTCGGGATTGGGTGTTAAAAATATGTTTGGAGAAGACACAGTGTAGTCAGGATATTTACATATTTTGTAATAGGGCTGCGGATTATTCTGTGAGGCACTCTAGTGATTTGCCTTTGGATGAGGAATGAGAGACCATGGATTTTGTGCATCAGTATTGTGCCTTTGGTGAATTTTGCAATTTTTTGTTTCATCAGTGATGGCCTCTCTTTACAGCCACACTCACAAATGCCTCATTTTAAGCAACTCAAGTCTTGAGCATGCATGCCACCCAAGAGCATGTGCACAAAAGAACTTCTAAAATTGCCCAGTCCGACTAAAGCGTGAGCTTCGTTGTTATTTATTGTGGGGCCGCTCAGATCTCCACTTAATCATGGGGCCTGTTGGTTTCACTGCATAATATTTGGAAGGTTGTGTACTGCTCTTGCACATCAAGGACTCTGTCTGACAAAACTAAGCAACAAGAAATCAGTGCAAAAAAAAGGACGAACAACCATGAGCTGAATTGCAAAAATACCTGTCCGTGCCTTAATATTACGAGAAAGCAAGATGATGCATTAAGAGAATTCACGCATTCTCTGAACGCTGGGGTCTTCTCATTATTGCTTATTAAAAGAAAAGGAAAAAAAAAAGGTTGGGAGTGTAGAGATGCTGTCTTCATCATCCTGGCAGGGGCTGACCCCTCCTGCCCTTCGTGCCCCTCCCTTCCAGGGTACTCTGGCCTCCTCTGCCCAGGGCCCTCATTCTGCATGGCCCAGGCCCCTCCGGGCAGTGTCCTCCATCACTCCTGGAAGCAGTATAGTTTCTTCAGCTGGGCCTGCCTAGAGTCTGTCCCCAGACAGGACAGGAGTTTCTTTCTCCTCACACTTGGCTGCTGTCAGTACAACGCTGAGGTGGCTTAGAAATTCCCTCAACTTTTTCCGTGTTCAGGCTGACATTGTAGAAAAGAAAAGTGTCTGCTTTCTGAGGATGTTAGTCCTCAAATCTTTGTGTGGCGTTGGAGCCTGTGATAAAATTTTTCTAAGGCCTGGGCCAAGGGTCCTTCCCAGGGCGTTTTCCCAAGGCTTACCTTTGTGATGATGTTCATCCAGACCATCTGATACTGAAATGATGGAAAGAGGTTGAGAGAGGGTCAGAGAATGAATAAAGAAAACTAAGAGGAGGTGGGGGAGGGGGAGGAGGAAGAAAGAGCAGCTCTAAGGGCAAAGAGCAAAGTGAGGAGGATGCTGATGTTCTGACCGGTGACTGATAAGCATAAACATCACAGTGAAGGCTTTCGGAGCAGAGACTCCTCCTTCCGATTTGTGTGTATGTCTTTGTGAATAGGACCACAAATGGATTATTCCACTGTAAATATTTTTGTTGCAGTTTTATCTTCGGGTCTTTATAGTTCAGCACAGATCAGTTTCTTTGATCAATGAATCTTAAAAGCGGCAAGTTTTACTGTTAGACTTTTATAAACAGGTTTCCCTTTTTAGTGTGAAGCCTGGAAATCTAAAGGGCACGATCCTTCTTATGGGCAGATTTTTTGTTGAGAATCTCTAATGGTTTGCCATCAGCACCAGGAACCTTTTAAAATTGGATTCTGAACTATTATTTTTGGTTTGTATTAAAATTCTCTACTGAAACTTTTCCCTTTTTCAAGTGCACTTTCTGAACTCAGACATAAACTTCTAACAGTCTAGTGTGTGTCTGAGAGATAATAACACTTAAAAAGAGCTTTGAGATGCCTGACATTTCTGGCTTGAGGTGGGAGCAAAAATGTAGACAAAAACGCACAGGTAGAAGACATGAAAACTAACTGTTGTCTTCATTGCCTCTGAGGAGCCTGGGTGGTATTTGCTGTGAGCTGCTCATGCTTAGATAATGTTGGTCGAACGTGCTTTGCTGCTTTCAGAACCATATATATGTTCATTTGTGCACATATATCGGAGAGAGAAAGATTATTCCTACATTTAGTGTATAAAGAATGATGGGTTAGAAAGTACAGAAGCTGAGAAACTGTTAGTCCTGATCACGACCCCCCCAGCCTAGGGTTCTGCCATCAGCCAACTGTTGGGTCTGTGCCATGAAAAGCTAAAATTATCCCTGATGTCACTTGTAAAGGTGAGGTCTACAACAGCTTCTTTCCTAGACACTCATGGTTTTTGATGATTAAAGTATCCTACTTACACATACTTCGGGAATAAGTAATTCTGTGAATCTTTCCTAATATTTCTAGGTATTGGGAGCAAATCCACGTTCACCTTACTCATGTTCTTCGCAGCTTTATAGGTTCTCGTTGTATTAACTCTGGCTTTCTTCAACAAATCTGGTAGCTGAATGGTGACCGTAGGCTCCTGCCTTAACCTGTGCTGTGACATTCAGATAGAATGCTATCCCTATGCAGTCTGCTCATTCTTTCCCCTTTCAAAGATGAGGTTATATTTTAAATTTTAAAATTGATAAGTATTAACTGGGAACCTACTATGAACCTGACTCCAAGAGAGGTTATCAGTAGATGTCTAATGAAAACAATTTTAGGAGCTGAAAATAATTCGCCAAAGCATGTAATCCATTTGCTACTACTTTGTTCATTCATCCGTTCGCCCATTAACCTGACTTTCATCTTCTCCTCTCCCTACCTGCTCTTTCGTCCACTCAAGCATCCACCCGCCCGTTCATCCATCCATCCATCCATGCCTTCCTCTCTTCGGCCTCTCGGCCCCTCGGCCCACCTGCCCCCCTATCTAATCATTCCCACCATCCATCGGTCCTTTGCCAGACAGATGCTGAAGGCCTATGATGCTCCCACACACGTCTTGGTATTTTAAATGTAAAGGTGACAAAAAAAAAGCCCCTGTCCTCTAGAAGCTCAAAATCTGAGTAGGGAGACAGGCTAACTGAAAATTCTTTATAAAGATTTTGAACTTCCTGGTAGAAAAGCATTCTTCAACTGCACAGTGGCCTCGTCACAGTAAATGTGTACTGGGCATTCTTAGCTATTTTGAAAGACAATGCTAAGGTATACTTTGGCAACTTAATATTTTCTTCCTGTTCTTTCTGACCTCTTATTTATAGGTATAGCATTTTTATAATGGTGTATAATGGTATACATTAAGAATGGAAATAAGAAATATCGAGGCAGGTGCTACATGGACTTGAGGGGCTAGGGAGTGTGGGGACTCAGTCGGGGATGTAGCTGAGAATTTACTGGTGTTAAGTTCGCCATCTTTTTTGCAGGAGCAGGAAACTAGTGATTTTTTGTTTCATGGGAGGGAGAGGGCAGGGGTGGTTTCTTAATTGTGAAATGCAATTGTTTAGATTTTTAAGTAGTCTTTATTCCTGTTATGAGCTGCCCCAGGCAGCCACATCAAAGGCAGCTGTGTGTGTGTGTGTGAGCGCTGGCCTGGATTGTGGAGGCAGACCTGGTCTGTCGACTTGGATTTAATTTCTTTGTTTGAATAGGAAATAAGTTAGTGTGTTCTGACTCAAGTCTGTATTAGCATTTTAATTAAGAAAGAAGACAACTCTTGAAGTTGAAATTTGGATGAAAGCTGTGAATATTTACCAGTGGAAAGAGACTTGTTAACATAAGCCTACCTGTTTAGAACCATAGTTTTAAACTTTTGTACTGTGGCTGGTTTTTTCTTTTTAGTGCTTTGTATTTTTTATTAATGTTTATCTTTTTAGAAATAAGAAATAACTGACATACAGTAATGTAAACAAATCTTAAGTGTATGGCTTGATAAATTTTTATGTGTGTACACACGCACATCTGGCCACTAACCAGATCCAGATACAGAACATTTCCAGTGTTCCAGAAAGTTCCCTCATGCCCCTTTCTAATCAGTAGTCATACTGTATATCCTGCAATAGTAACTACTATTCTGACCACTATCATAGATTCATTTTGCTTATTTTTGACCTTCATACAGATGGAATCAGACAGTTCTGGCTTGAGGTGGGAGCAAAAATGTATCTTTTGTGGGGCTTCTTTTGGTCAGTATTAAGCTTATGATATCCATCTCTGTTGTATATCAAAGAGCTGTTCTTTTTTTATTGTTTTATATTTTTTATATAATGACTGATTTTTGACTGCTTCTCCAGGTGTGTTATCTTAAGACCTTAATGGGACTGATTGAGCTAAAATATTCTATTTCTTTTCTACTTGGTCGTTTGCCACCTCCCCTGTGATGTAATTGAGGTCTGTGATCATCAATCCATTAGCAGTTTTTTTTTTTTTTTTTACACCTACCAGGTGCACAGCATCATTGGGGTTATAAGAAGTACGAGACACAATCCCTGCCATCGAATATTTCACAACTCAAGTCAATAAACTTTTATTCACGGATGAAATGATAGAAGTTTTGCCTAGGTTCTATGAAAGTGGAATTGCTACCGGACTTGCTCTTAGTTGGCTTTGTCTGACTTCTTTGTTTTGTTCTGGCAGCAGGGGCTGGTCCCGGTGATAGAAGCAGCTTAACGATTCAGTCCATCAATCTGTCAGTTTTTATTGAAAACCCACTTACTGTGTGCTCAGCATGTGCTTGATCTAGGTGGTTCTCTTCTAATCCCGTTTCTCACCCTCAGTGGTATTGATATTTAGAGCCGGGTAATTCTTTGTGATGGGGGCTGTCCTGTGTAGCCCTGGCCTGTACCCACTAGGTCCCAATAGCATCTTCTCCCTCCCCACTCCCCGCCCCCCAGCCATGACAACCAAAATTGTCTCCAGACATTGCCAGGTGGCCCTTGGGGCTGGGGGGAACAGAATCCACCTCCCTCTCCATTGAAAACCTTTTTGGTTACTTACTGTGAACTTCTGATAGGTAGAACCTAGAGACGCTTTGGAGGGATGGAGAAGGTAGTCTCCAAGTTCTCTATTTCTTATGTACCTGGATGCGTGAGGCAGACACATGTCACTTCCGGGGTGGAGAAGAGTATGAAAGAAGGCATGAAGGTAGAAATTGGTAAGCTTTGATGGTAGCTATTGATAGGGCAATGGTCAAACTCAAAAGTGGTGGTTCTTAAGAATGTGCTGGCAGTCTGAATCTCCAAGTGATTTTTATAGCTTTTGAAAAATTCAAGAACTTCTAAGACCACCACAGTTTGGAATTATGCCTTTAGTCGTAGGCCTAGGGTAGACATAAAGTTCCTATACTGCTTTTAATTATGAGGTTTTGACCAGGGTTCCAACTGGCATTTGCAGCTGGGGTTTGATCAGAGAAAGTCTTGTCCTAAAATATGAGAAAAATTGAATAATGAAAGCACCATGCTGATGGCTTTTCATTTATTTGTGTAGAACTTGCCTTGGTTCCAGGAAGGATTTAAAGTGGTTGCCCATCATTGCACGTGCTTTCTTCGGCGTTGGTTTAAAGTATCAAACAAGTGGAGATGTATAGGGAGGAACATCAGACTCATAGCTCAGAAGATGACTTGAGAAGGCATCTCCTCCTCCATCTAACCTTCCAAAAGGACCTCCCCTAACTAGACAGGTGAAATCATGCATTAATTGTAGACTTGGAAGGGTTAGCTGGAGAGCCTTGTCTGTCTTGCCTCTGGCCCTCTGTCTGCTTGGCTACCTGCTGGTTGGGAGCCTTTGGCAGGGCTCGGGTTGGAGATGAGATACCTTGGCAGGCTTCGGTGGGCATCAAAGACACCGGGAAGGAGCCCAGGCCAGTTTCTGGCAATTCTGTCACTGGGTTTTATGCCTGTGTTCAAAATATTTCATTTCTCCATCTGTGAAATGGAGATAATCCTTCCTCACCTTGCAGGGCTGTTGGGAGGATTAATTAGCTTATGTTCCTCAAGTGCTTTGAAGATGAAAAGGCTTGTGGAAGTGCTAAGTAGTATTAGGAAAGACAGCGAGTGCCTGCTGGATGTGCCCTGATTTTCTTTATTCGCTTTCAGCAGTTGTGTTCCTCTTGACTTTTAAGTGTGTCTCATGGAGCAAAGTGCTGGCATGGTGGGCAGGACAATGCGCTGATCGGTGGAGAACAAAGTGCCGCTTTCCTTTATACCTCGGTACTAATTTGGCTTATCAATTGGCATGACTTCTGAAGATCCTTAGCTCAGCATGTTTGAATCATCAAGTTCTGGTGGTTGTCCAAGGTGAGCTCAATGTACTTGGAGGCAGAGGGAGGAAGTGGGGTCAGAAGAGGTCAAGCCAGATGGCCTTCAGTGGGAAGGATTGCTCAAAATGGAGGTCACTTGGGAAGTTGTGAAAGGAGAGAAGACTGGAAGTGAGCGAGAAGCTGAGAGGAAAATGCTGTGTTCTTTGTTTTTACAAACAGGAGTAGGACTTCCACTGTCTTAGTGGTAGCTTGCTGCTCCAGCCTGTCATGCCTTCTGATGATGTCTTTCATGAATGAATTTCTCCTTCCCAGCCCAGACTTAGAAGAGGGAGCCCATGTGGGTCCCCATACCATGAGGATGGATTGACTGGGCATGTCGACTGCAGCTAATCAATTAATCCGTGGCTGCCCTGAGGTTTGTGTATTAGGATGGAGCTTGCAGTGAGGGGGCTGGATGCCATGCTGTGCTGGGAAGTGTCTAGTGCTCTTGGACTGGTGGCTTCAGATCTTGCAGCCTTCTCAGGATCTTCCCTAGGCATGTTATTATTTATAATAACTCCCTTGAGCCTGAAAGAAGAAAAAGAATAGTACCAGGAATATTCAATCATTTGTTGATTTGCATCTCGTAATCTTTTTTTTTTTAATTCCAGTATAATTAACTGCAGTGTTAATTTCAGGTGTATAATCTAGTGACTCAGCAATTCTGTACATTACTCAGTGCTCATCACCATAAGTGTACTCTTAATCCCCTTCACCTATTGCACCCATCCCCCCACCCACCTCCCCTCTGACAACAACCAGTTCTCTATATTTAAGAGTCTTTTTGTCTCTTTTTTCTTTCTTTGTTTTGTTTTTTAGATTCCACATATGAGTGAAATCGTATGGTATTTGTCTTTCTCTAACTTATTTCACTTAGCATTGTACTCTCTAGATCCATCCATGTCATTGCAAATGGTAAGATTTCATTCTTTTTTCATGGCTGAGTAATATTCCTGTGTGTGTGTGTGTGTGTGTGTGTGTGTGTACATACCACATTTTCTTTATCCATTCATCTGTCCATGGACACGTAGGCTGCTTCCATAATTTGACTATTGTAAATACTGTAGTAAACAAAGGAGTGCATATATCTTTTTGAATTAATGTTTTTGTATTCTTTGGGTAAATACCCACTAATGGAATTGCTGGATCATATGGCAGTTCTATTTTTTAATTTTTTGAGGAATCTCCATACTCTTTTCCACTGTGGCTGAACCAGTTTGCATTCCTACCAACAATGCATGACAGTTTCTTTTTCTCTACATCTTCACTTGTTGCCAACACTTGTTGTTTCTTGTGTTCTGATTTTTGCCATTCTGACAGGTGTGAGGTGATATTGTGGTTTTGATTTGCATTTGCCTGGTGATGAGTGATGTTGAGCATCTTCTCATGTGTCTGTTGGCCATCTGGATATCTTTGGAGAAATGTCTGCTCATGTCTTCTGCCTATTTTTAAATTGGATTGGTTGGGTTTTTTGGTGTTGAGTTGTGTAAGTTCTTTATATATTTTGGATACTAACCCCTTATCAGATCATTTGAAAATATCTTACCCCATTCAGTAGGTTGTCTTTTTGTTTTATTGATAGTTTCCTTTGCTGTGCAGAAGTGAATCTTGTAATCTTAAAAATTCTATTTCTTCTGAGAAGTTTCTTTGGTCACTGATCTTGAAAACAGCCTTGCTTTATTATATTTTTAAAGATTTTATTTTTTAGAGAGAGAGAGCACAGAGAGTGAGAGGGAGAAACAGACTCCACCGAGCAGAGAGCCTGATGTGGGGCTCAATACCAGGACCCTGAGATCATGACCTGAGCTGAAGGCAGATGCTTTAACCGATGGAGCCATCCAGGTGCCCCGAAATCCACCTTGCTTTAGACTGTTGGTATGCCCCTGAAATGCTGAGGGCAAACCAGATTTTGATAAATCAGGTTATCTTAGGGGCTCCCTGGGAGTTTGTCATTTAAATGATGCTTAGATTGAATCCTTGTGTAAGGCAAAGTATCTGGAATATTCTATATCTTTCAAGAACTTATGTCTGTTGACTTTATCAAGTGTGTGTGTGTGGTGGGAGGAGGAGAGGGAATGAAACTAAAGGCCAAGAGGCAACATGTGACAGATTCTTCCCCAAAGTGACCCTCTGGAAAGGGCTGTACTCATGTCATTTTGGTGGGATGTATCAAAATGACAATGATGGTCAGGAAACCAGGGAGAAGGCAGAGAGAGTGGCATTCATGGGTCTTTCTCTTTAAATCAGGTCTGCCTATGATCTGTCTGGTATTTATTCTCCTTCATTTCTGAAACTGAGGCCCCGGATTGCCTTCTATTCCAAGGCCTCTTGGCAACCTTCCGAGGAATGGCAGAGTTCATTCTGATCAGTGTCCGGTGAGTGTAGCTCAACTGTGATGGAGCTCAACCTGTCAAACTCACAGAAAAATGTCCGTTACATATTCCAGCTGTTCCTGAAACATGCTCCCTAAGAGCTCTTTCCATTTGTTAGCTGTCAGAACAATGCACAGGAATTGCTCCAGACCCGTGGATGTCATCAGCCACCTTTGTTTATACACCAGTTTTCCCTCCATTAGCCAATCAGTGTTTGGCAAAGAGAAAGCACAGGCTCAGAAGTTTCCCTGTTGAGTTCCGCCCCCCCCCCCCCCCCAGCCTTGGTGATCTCAGCAAAAGGAAATTGAGGAGGAATTTGGTGGCTCATATTTCCTGTCCTGTTTATGAGACCTGCAGAGGGCTGCCTGAAGCTGAATTCAGGCACCTCCACTGACATGGGCAAAGATGGAGGTCTGAGCTCGTGCATCACCTTGGAAACTGGATCCCATTGTTGCTGGGAAAGGAACGCTTGGTTGCCCAGAGTATTAAGATAGGGAATGTTGATTCTACCTCTTGTCGCTCCTGCCTGGAATCGTCAGAGATGCAGGCAGGCTGAACCAAGTGACTTCTCAAAACTTTGATTCTCTCTGGGTCCCATGGACATTGGAACTGGAGACTTTAGGGTTCAGTGATTGGGGGCATGTTCAGCTAAACTTTTTCTCACAGATCTGGATGTTTTTTCCTTCGGAGGCAAAAGGTCATTCCATCCTCCAACGCAAGTGACTTGGACTTTTCAGAAATCCCAGTGGTGTATCAGTCCTTGAGAGCTGATTGCAGACATCTCTCCCCAATTTGGGTTCAGTGACATTGTGTTGGTAGCTTAAAATCTGCCACGGTGGGAGTATTTACACCAAGGAAATGGTCAAATGCTTCAGATCAAGGCTGCCCACCGCCCAAGCTGGTTGTTCAGTACCAGCACACACAGGAAGTTATCCTCACCCCTCACATGCTCTCAGCCTCATTTATGGAGCTGTTTAAGGGAAGAGACTTGCTTTGCCGTGGTTTCATTGTGTGTACCTGCTGTGCAGAGGTAGACTGCCCCTTGTTCTCGCCTCTATTATACTCAGCCTGAGAGCGATCACTGTGGGACTGCATGGCAGAAGATCACCAGGGTGGTGGTTCTGCTCCTTTTGCTAATAAGCTATATGACAGGTCATTTTACCTCTCTAGATCTCAGCTTCCTCCTCAGTAAAGTAAAAATCATTTGGGTCATTAGATGATCGCTAAGTTTCCTTTTGGCTTTAATTTCTGTGATTCAGTGAGTGCTTAGCTGCTGGGAAATGTCATGTCCTTTAAAGGATTGGGACCCCTCAGAGCTCTCTCGTTTTCCTCTCTGGATCTTGGGCTGCCAATAATTTCGCTCCTATCTAGACTTCCACCTCCAGCATGAATGAATGGGCCCCCCCCCCTGCCCTGGGTGAGAATCAGCATTAATTAGTTCCTTCTATCTGGAGGCGTCAAAGCTTTTTCAAAGTAGCAGTCAGTACCCTTCATGGTCAGGCCGCAAAGAAGGCTATTTTATCACGGTGGTGAACCGAGGCTCTGGAATTACTGACTTATCCTCTCTTGAGCAGAAAAGAGGCTGCTTCCTGGTCTTAAAGAAGCTCCAGTTTTGAGATTCATCCACTGTATGTAAGCCCAATTTACTTGGCATGCTCGGCCTGGCTAACCTGCTGGCAGGGCTGTCTATATTTGCCATTTCTGGGAAGTGGAAATCCACCTGATTAGGTCGTTGCCCGTCCAGAAGATTTTGGAATACATGTCTAAATGAAGTGTTCTCTTCAAAAGAAAAAGACAAGTGGTAGGGCTTTGTAGTGGAGATTGAAGGTGGACTTCATGGAACATGAAAGAGATCAAACCCACCTTTACGGATGCCTGGAAGGAGAAGGGGTACTGCTAGGGACTTGGGCGGTTTAGTGGCTTTGCTTAGGATCTGGTCAAGACAGGCAGGCCCCCATTTCCACACCTGCAGAAATAGGTGTCCACGGGATGAGCCCTCTGCGCAACTGTGCGCACTGACCCGTGCCAACTCATGTCAGCTGTCACTGTGGTGTGTTGATGAGGCCATTTCCCCTTGAATCAGGAATCCCGAGGGCTTTGCTGACTGTGCAGGGTTGGTTACACCCCCCTTCCCCGCCTCCTCTCCCCTCACCCCGGCTGGGCTGTTTGCATTCAGTGGCTGCAGCTGTGGTTTGCACACCTGAGGGTTTGGGCCACTGAGTGTGCCACCGGAAGACGAAGCTACGTGAGGGGCCGGCAAAGAAGTCGATTCCTCGGGAATTCCACTTCAGAGGAAAAGTGGAGCTCTGTCCTGTACAAACAACAGAGGCTGGATGCGAACCTCAGCTTCACGCTATCAACAGTGGCTCCAGTCAGAGGTCTTCAAACTTTTCTTGTTGGAATACTTCCTCACTATATTGAAAAAAACTTAAGCACCCTCTTGTACAGTTTATATTTGATATCTGAATTTTTTATAAGTTTAATTTGCTACAAAAAATGTATTTTCTAGCACACTGTGTATTCTCATGATGCAGAGTGTGATGCATGGACCAATAACATCGGCATCCTCTGGAAGAGTGTTAGAAATGCTCAGTCGGTTGAGCGTCTGTCTTCGGCTCAGGTCATGATTCCAGGGTCCTGGGATCGAGTCCCACATCGGGCTCCCCGCTTAGCAGGGGGCCTGCTTTTCCCTCTGCTTCTGCCCCTACCCATCCCCACTCATGCCCTCTCGCTCTGCACTCTCTCCTCAAATAAATAAAATCTTTAAAAAAAATGCGAATCTCGAGTCCTTCCCTAGCCCTGCTAAATCAGAATCAGCATTTTAATAAGCTTCCCAGGTGATTTATGTACACATTAAAGTCTGAGAAGCCCTGGTGTATATCATATACAAAGTATAAGTGTATCTTCACCGAAACTTTTCCATTTATGAGAAAAGGTCTGTTATGTGCCCTATTTGGAGAAACCATTTCTTATTGTCAAACCATCAGCCAAACCAGACTTGCTTTCAGTAAAAAGAATTGACTTTCTTCATTGATTCAAGTGAATGCATTAAGATATGTGTTTGGGCCAATCTTCTGAGTTCTCTCCTCCGATGGATGGGGGGCTGAGTGGCTAGACAAATACAGAAGGCACAGAAGCTGTCGTGCCTTCAGTTCCCACCTGAATAAAAAATGGTGCTATAGCCTTCAGTATTTCCTACCGAAGCTTGCTTTATTTCACTCTTGGGATTCTCCCTCTGAGGTGATGCTGTCTGTAATTATCCCTTTGTTTGGGTGCCAGGAGATTTTTTTACTCTTTGGGATAATGCACCCTGGTAAGATTGAGGGTAGGTGGCCAACACACCTTGCTTCAGTAACACGGAGTAAGGAGAAACAGGGGAGCATGCATCTGGCAGGTGAGCTTTAGGGAGGCAAACATATGGAAACTAAGACCTGGAAGTGGAATCTCTTAAAGCTATCCATACACCACTCACTGCCAGGAGGTTTCGGGGACCCTAGTGGTAGGTGAAGTCCAGTTTCAGAACATTGAGTTGGAGAATGATTTAATACCCTTTTGGAACTTCCGGAACTCGAACCTTTTAAACTCCTTTCTGCCCTCGAATTCACATGCGTGTGTATGTGCATATGCATGCATGCCCAAGTATGTTAAACAAAAGAAGTTTAGCACCAGGTCACCGCAACCAAAGCTTGTGCCTGTGCCCCCATCTACTCTTCAGTTCTAACGTCAGTTGAACCTGTCAAATATTTATTTAATACCTACTGTGCATCGGGTACCATATCCTGCATCAGGGGTAAAGAGGCGACACATGCAGATACAGGGAATCAGTCACCACTAGTAACCAATATGCAGACACTTGTGGGAATCATATAGGGATTTTCATAGGATTCGGAAAGAGGGGATGGCAAGAAGCTCCCAGTGTTAACCTAGCAGCTCTACCTCCTTATTAGAGGGGAACTTCCTAATGAAGGGATAAGGAAGTCTGTTAGAGACAGGATGCATCTGCCTTTGCGCGTGCGCCTTACAGCTCAAACCATCACAGACCCACACCGTTATTCAAGTGCTTTAATGTTTAATTCCCTTTGATTTGGTCCACAGTAGCATCAAGTGTTTCTGCGGGCAATTCCAAGGCATCTGAGGAGCCTTGCTGGGAATTAAAATCTAGTAAGACCTTCAGAGAAATTGCAGAAGGCGAACTTTATTGGTTTTTAGGCTGGTCTTATCATTTCATTCTGTTTTCTGTCTGACACACACACACACACACACACACACACACACACACACACACAGGGTCTGTTTATCACCCATTAGACATGGGTCCTGCCAATCACAAGATGGAAGATGAGAAAAATAAGCAAGTGCCTGACTGGGGAGAAAGCAGAGCCATTTCTTGCGTGTGGCTGAGGCAGTCACACCAACCCAGGGTCTGTGCTTATGGAAGGAGATGGTGTGCAGCTATTCTGTTGCCTTCCTTGAGCTGTGGCCCATGGTAACTTGTTGACTCTGGCCCTGGGGTCAGGTTATTGCTGAGTTGTCAGCATTACTAGTTGTACAATTAGTTGTAAAATGGCTTTTTCCTTTTCCTACCGGAGGTGAGGTCATTCTGGGTGTTTGTGGCAAGAATGTTCTCTGGGTAGGATCCCGGAACTTCTCATCAATACTGTTTGGGGCTCCTTGGCCACGGCCCCCTGCCCTCCATGCCTGTCACCGTGCACTTGCTGCCTCCCCCCACCTCGGGTAGCTGTGTCAAAGGCTGGGGCGTTCACGGACGAGGCTCAAGACTCTAAGGGCGGAGGTGTGGACAGCGTTGAATACCCAGAGACCAGGCCTCTCCCTGTCTTTGTCTTTCATTTGGTCATTTTTAATTTTTATATCATTTCAAACTTACAGAGAAGTTGCAAGAATAATACAGAGAGCCCTTCCATGACACAGACATTGCCTTTTATCGTATTGACACTTTTGAAGAGTTCACGCCAGTTACTTTGTAGAATTTCCCTTATGTTGAGTTCGCCTGATGTTTTTGCCTGGTTCCATTCTGATTATACACCTTTTCTTTTCTTTTCTTCCTTCCTTCCTTCCTTCCTTCCTTCCTTCCTTCCTTCCATAGGTCCGTCTGTCCATCTGTCCATTTATCGAGTGCTGAACATTTATTAAGAGCTTGCTTCTTAAAACATTAAAAAATAGCACCTTTACACAAAACACTAAAAAATAGCAGTTTACTCATTTGAAGCATACAATTTGGTGGTTTTTAGTATCCTCACAGCCATGTACAGCCCACCACCACAGTTGGTGTTAGAAGATTCTTATCACCCCCCAAAAGAAGCCCTGTACCCATTAGCAACTACTCCCCACTTCCCTCTCCCCCCAGCCCTTGGCAACCACGAATCGATTTTTTTCTCAGTGGAGTTGCCTATTCTAGACATTTCATAGACATGGAACCACACATTATGTGACCCTTTATGTCTGGCTTCTTTTAGTTAGTGTAGTGGTTTCAGGGTTCATCCATGTTGTAGCAGGTGTCAGTACCCCGTTGCTTTTTTTTTTTTTTTTTAAAGATTTTATTCGACAGAAAGAGACAGAGCGAGAGAGGGAACGCAAGCAGGGGGAGTGGGAGAGGGAGAAGCAGGCTTCCCGCTGAGCAGGGAGCCTGATGCGGGGCTCGATCCCAGGACCCTGGGATCATGACCTGAACTGAAGGCAGCTGCTTAACCGACTGAGCCACCCAGGCGCCCCTACCCCATTGCTTTTATAGCTGAGTCATCTTCCGTTGTACGGCTCTGCCACATTTTGTTGATTCATTCATCAGTTCTGTTGTTTGCACCCTTCAGCCATCATGAATAACGCTGATAGAACCATTTGTGTACAAGTTTCTTTCCGAACATAGGTTTTCCTTTCTTTCTGCAAAATGCCTATGGATGGCACTGTGGTGTCGTATGGGAAGTCTGTATGGCCTTTGCGGGAAGATGTTATGCATCTTGGACCTGTTATCATACTGGGAGGCCTGACAGGAGGAAAGGGGTTTAAGTTGTTGGGTGGTAGACATGGGTGGATCTCAGCGGGGCCCAGCCGGGCAGTGTCATTGTTATGGTCACAATGAGCTCCTCTTCTTCAGCAACTCCTGGCCTCATTTTCCAGACACTAAGGACCCTCCTGGGTCTGTGACCCTAGCCAGAACGGGCGACTTGTGATTTTCAGCCCCTCTTGAGGGATGCCTATGAAACACGAGCCCCTAGAGTGTGTGACGGCCTGTCAGCCCCATATCTGCAGGCAACATAAACCAGCTGTTGAGCTCCGTCAGCCCCATCTCATCTGGAACTGCCTCTCGTAGGTTTTCCCCCAAACAATGGCCCAAGTTAGAGCCTTGCAGTTGCCAGCCCCCTTTAACGGGGCCTTTCATTTCACAGGCTGTTATTTGCGTGGTGGGGGTCTGGGCCCTGACCAGAGGGCCATGCTTTTTTTCAAACTCAACAGTTTAGTAAGATGTTTGATGGAACCTAGTGGTTCATCTATTCCATGAAGAAGGGGAGAAAGGTGTGTGTGTGCGTGCGCGCGTGTGCGTGCACGCGCGCACAGTGAGGAGGAGTATGGCACACTGAGGAGAAGTTACCCTTAGAATCACATCAGGCTGAAAAAGCGGCTATTTTCCATACAGGACCCCACCCCCCAGGGGCTTTAATTACTAGAATGACAAAAGGGTCATGTAGTGCAACGGCACTGATAAATGGGCCCCTGGTGTGGATTTCCAGGACACTGGCAGTGCCAGGGGAGACCTTTGTCACTTATGTTCTGGGGCACTCAGAACAGTTTTCTTCTGCTTCTTTGAACGGACCTGAATGTGGGTTGGATTTCCTTCCCTGACTTACACCACAGGCGGCTTTGGGCTGTGTTTTCATCCTATGTGTGGCAGTGGTTCAGATCATGGCAAGGACTGGGCTTGAAGTTCCTGCCCTAGAAATCAAAACTGTCTGTGGTTTAGGGTGTAGTGGATAAGAATGAAGGCCATGGAGGAAGACCTGGGATAATCCTGGCTCTGGATGACCCTGGACAAGGCGCTTCACCTCTTGGAGACCAGTTTTCCCATCTGTAAAATGGGAATAAGAATAGTACCTACCTCATACAGTTGGTGGGCAGATTAAGTAGGTTGACGGATGTCCTACACTCTAATTAGAAGGTTCTTACTAAGTGTTTAACTCCATTTATTGTTGTTGTTGTTATGCTGTGTTCTATCCATTATGGCTGTTGGCTCAGCTCAGATACCACCTCCTCCATGAAGCTGTGCCTGAGTGAATGTCTGTCTTGCTTACTGCTGTGTGTGCAGTTCTACGCCTGGGGCCTGGCAGAGAAGAGATGCTCGAGAAATATTTGTTGAACGAATAAATGAATGAATGAATGCATTTTCCCATCTGGGAGCAATCTACTTCTCCTCTGGGCTTTGATAGCACTTTGTCTCTACCTTCTTTTATGGAGTTTTCCCCATTTAACCTTTATTGGAGTTAATTGTGCTTTAAATGTAACTCCCTTATCCAGATGGTCAGCCCTTGGAGAGTAGAACCTGGGTCAGTCGTTTTGGTATTTCCTGTGAGGTTTTGCATGGAGGGCAATAAATATTTGGTAAATAATTAATCCCCTTTGGAAATGATGGTCTTAAAACATTAAATTGCTGAGTGTTTTTTTACTGGATGCAGAGACATATGCACACAGAGAGTATCCCTCCAACAATTTCATGGCATGTGGCTTTCTTTTTTCCTAAAGGAAGTGATAAAGGTAAAAGTTAAGGAGGTAGGTGACAGTGGGAGCCAGAGACTCAATAAATAAAAATGTGAGTTCAGTTCAAAGAACATATTGATGTTAAAGTTTTATTGGAGTTTAACAATTTTAGAAAATATATAGGTTTCACTCTGCTTTGAACTCCGTGTGTGTGTATGTGTGTGTATATGTGTGTGTGTGTGTGTGTGTTTGTGTTTTAAATAAAAGTGCACAAAAACCCTTTGGTTTTGTCTGAAACATAATGGATTATTAGCAGTGGGTTCTGGATTTCAAAGCTAGTCACCGTTACAGTGCTACTTGGGTTCATGGTTGGGAATGCTCTGCTTGTCTAGTGGGGAGCTGAGGCTTGAGGGCTGAGGCCTGTCTCTTCTTGTGCATGGCTGGTTAGAACAAGAGGTCAGTTGGCCAGTGGCCCAGAATAGAGCAGAGTTGGTCCACATGCAGACCAGGCTTTTTCCTGGATGCCCAAAGGACAGGTGACAGGTCAAATAGGAGGTGGATCCTGAAGAGATCTCACCATGTTGTTTAGGATAAGGTAACATGTGGCCAAGCTGGGAAGTGGAGAAGTGAGTTGTGTTCTGTGGAAAGAAGTCATGTGCATCAAAACAGAAGTGTGGAGTGGGTCAAGGCAATTTTTCTTCACTTTGACCTTTGAATTTATGGATTATATGTCCCCTGAAGTGTTGATAAACCAGTGAAATAATCTTTGAGAGAGGGGAGAAGGAGAGAGGGAGAGAGGGAATCTTAAGCAGGCTGCTTGCCCAGCACGGAGCCCGACGCAGGGCTTGATCTCACAACCCTGAGATCATGACCTGAGCTGAAATCAAGAGTCGGATGCTCAAAGGACTAAGCCACCCAGGCGCCCCCTGGTGAAAAAATTTTAAAAGTATATTATCTATGGTAAGCTAACTGTTGTAACACCCTCAAACCTCAGTGACTTATCCCAGTAAATGTTTATTTCTCACTCACCCTACAGGGCAATGTGGGTTGGCAGGGGGTGGAGGAGGGTGCTGTATGTACACGTGGTCATTCAAGAACCCAGGTTCTTTCTGTCTTGTGGCTCCTCCCTCCCTGAGGGCCTTGGAGTCTTCTGCCAGTTTCCCTGATCCAGCCAGCAGCAAGGGTGGGAGGGTGTGAAGGCAGTCTTTATGGGCTAGGCCCGGAAATGGTATTTATCACTTCCACCCACATTCCATTGGCCAGACTCAGTTCATGGCCACACCTAGGCTCAGGGAGGCTGGGAAATGTGGTCTAGCAGTGTGCCAAGAGGAAAGGCAAATGGTTTGGTGAAAAAGTAGTTAATCTCTGCCACAGAACACAAGCTGGAAACTTCCCCTCTCAATTGCCATAAGGAGGGAGAGGGTATTTTGCTGTGGTTTGGAAAATGCTTGACTTGAAAATTGCTACCAGGGTGTTCTAGAGAAGGGGCCAGCCCTGAATAAGCCAGGGGCAATCGTTTGTTCAAACAAGTTTCTGTTAAGCATCTACCCTGGGTCAGGCCTTATCTTGGGCACGGGGACCGGGACGGCAAGTAGTACCAGAAGCACCCTCTGTCCTGTTAGAGCGGGCCTTTGCCAGAGAACAGGCAACGGGATGCGCAAATTTCCTATAATATGAGGATGGTGTGAAGGAAAGTAGGGGTGCTGTGGGAGCACATAGCCAGAGACCCAGGCCACTCTGGGAGAGCCAGAGAGGTTTCCAGAAAAAAATGACATTTACGCTGAGACCTGAAAGGGAGGGATACTAAGACTTAGCCAGCTGAAGGAAGGCAGGGGAGTGGCATGGGGAAGTGTATATGAGGCAGGGGGACTAGCTCAGTGGCTCTCAGCATTGGCTGCACTTTGGAAGCACTTGGGGTAGACTTGGCCTAATTCACTAAGAGTCTTGGGGGGGGGTAGGTCTAGGCATTGCTCTTTTTTTTTTTTTTAAAGGATTTTATTTATTTATTTAGAGACAGAACACAAGTGGGGGGAGGGGCAGAGGGAGGGAGAGAGAATCTCAAGCAGACTCCCTGCTGAACTCGGAGCCAGACGCGGGGCTCTATCCCACGACCCTGAGATCATGACCTGACCCGAAATCAAGAGTCAGCTACTTCACTGAGTGCGCCACCCAGGTGCTCCGCTCTTTTTTTAAAAAAGAAGCTTCCCAGGTGATTCTGATGCATAGCCAAGGTCAAGAATCACTAGAAGAGCAGCTTCAAAGAGAAGCCAGGAGGAGAGCATCCGCCCTGTGTGTGTGAAGCCCTGAAAGCTTTTCAGAATGAAGTCGCTTCCACGCCTTTGCTGGTTTGGGGAAGGGAGTCTGAGAGCAAGGATGGATTGCATAAAAACCTGCCTCTCTCTGATTTCTTAAGCAGAGAAGAGCCAGAGGGCAGGCCCTCCTTGCTGAGGAACCACTGGGATTTATCTGGTCAGCATAGGGTCCTACATATAATGGCGGGATCTACAGGCTATTGTTTCTGGACCCATCCTGGGCCTGTTGGTGTGTTCCCTCATAAGGAGAGCACAGAGACTCCCAGGCTCTAGGCTTGCATGCTCAACAGACTTGGTCTTTGTAGGTCTCATGCCTTCCGCAGGCCACACCATTTTGCTTATGTGTGTGGAAGGCCCTGAAATATTCTTGGTAGCAAATACACACCTGCTTACCCATGAGGAGTCATACCCTGACATGAAAAGCAAACATTTTGCTCCTGTTTTGAAAGCTTAAAGCCCCAATCTTAGGATTCTAGCGTTCAAACTACCAAATTGGAGGTGTGAAATTATCGTATTGAACCCAAGTCAGGGCTGTGTCTCTCAGAAGGCTGTGAGGTTTGGGGGCAATCATCCCAAATAGGATAGCTTGTTTAAGAATAAAACTGAAGGAGAAGTTTAGATCCATTTTTACCGTTTTCCTCACAGAAAAACTATGGTCATTGGGTTTTCTTCAGAGATAAAGGAAAACAAAAATACACCTCTCCTCTGTATGAGAGTTCTGCCCTCTCATGGTACTCTCTTGGGCGCTCATTTTTCTCGGCATCCTGGCTGCTGGGTGTGGGAACAAAAGTTTGGAAATGATTTATATCTGGGTACTTACCTCATAGATATATATGAATATCTAGAAATTGCCCTAAAAATAAAATTGTAGTGATTATCTCAATGACTGTATACTGCACCACTTTACCAGAAGATTCCAGGTAAACATTTAGGAAAAAAAATCAAACCACTCCCCCTCGCCCCCTCCCCCCCATCATTTTCCAGTGTCGGTGATTAGCCACCATGGTGGTATGTGGCCTGATTGGTAGCTTCTCAGCTGTTTGAATGTAATGCCCATTGCCACAAAGGAAAAATGAGCTGTGAGGACGGAAAAACCTGCTGGAGTCCAAGATGTCCGGGAGAATCACCTTGGGTTCTCTGCCAGAAACAACCCCCTTCTCCATCTCAAGGGCTCTTACCTCTCAGTTCTTCCATTTGACAGCTGAGAAACAGAAGGCCTGAGGGGTCAAATGCCTGGTGCATGGTCACACAATTGTTTAGTGGCAAAGCCAGGACTAGACACCTGGTCTCCTGAAACTTAGAGAAGGCCCCTTACCTTCATAGAGATGGCAGGCAGGCATGATTGCCTGCTGGTCTTCATCATTGGATAGTGGCTGTGGAATCACTGTGTTGAGAAGGACACTAAGGCCCGATATTTACTCAGAAGAAGTGCTGTAAGTTCTTAGCTTGGTCTGCCTGGGGTACAGGTGGGAGGATTTGCCGTACTTTTTGTGTGTC
The DNA here is from genome assembly GCF_009762305.2 of Zalophus californianus. Lineage (NCBI taxonomy): Eukaryota > Metazoa > Chordata > Mammalia > Carnivora > Otariidae > Zalophus > Zalophus californianus. The sequence goes on along the minus strand of NC_045612.1, from coordinate 115,650,395 downwards.
TCCGGCTGTTAGACCACGCTAGGTAGGTTCTCAAGTAGGTTCTGGAGCTCCTCCTGTTGTCTGCATTCCTCTGCTAGTGTAAGCCCTAGCTCTTCAGATGGCCTGACAACAGCGTTTGCCACCCCTACAGGGAAGCTCTGCGCACTTTCTCTTGATGCTTCTGAATGAGGCCCATCAGAACTCCTGACCCTGGAAACAAGGCTCTCAAGGCAGGCAATCATTTGGGGAGCTTACTTGAGCAGCAAATACACACACACACGCACACACACGCGCGCGCGTGCACACGCACATTATGGTCCAAGAGCACCAGGAAAACCTCTCATCGAAGAATTACGGGCCTCACACTCGGAGCCTTTGATGCATTTTGCACTTTGTTGATTTGAGGTTAGGACTTTCCTCTCCTCTTCCCCTTTGCCCTCCCTCCCACAGCCCCTTTCCCTGGGAGGCAGACTCTTTGGCTAAGGTTCAAAAGGCTTGCCCTTCCCTCTCTGGAAAATGGGCCCCACCTCAGGACAAGAGGGAGAGCCCTGGGGCCTCTCTGAGGGATGGGCCAGTTTTCAGTGTCAGAGTCATTAGCTTCCCGGCTTCATTTTGGGTCACCTTTTGGGGGGCGACTGACATTCGCCTTTTCTTCGTCCACCACTTGTGCTTCCCAGAAGGCTTGGGCAAGTTGCCTAAGGGAACCAAGTCTCTGTTTCCCCATCTGTAAAATAGAGTGATGGTTCCCACATCGCGGAATGTCGTGAGGCTTACATAAGGCATAGAGTGTGCCTGGCAAGTGACCAGTAACTGCTATTATTTGTAAGTCACAAACACAGAGCCCTTGAAGGAGCATCAGCTGTGTGTACTCGTTTTGTGTGTGGCTGTGTGTGTGAACATTTCAAAGAAAGGGAGAGAGGTGGGGAAGAAGAGGGAAACCAAGTGAGCGAGTTGGTGGTCTGTGCCTATGATAAAAGCAGGGAGGGGTGCCTGGGTGGCTCAGTCGGTTAAGTGTCCGACTCTCGGTTTTGGCTCAGGTCATGGTCTCAGGGGTGTGAGATTGAGCCCCGCGTCAGGCTCTGCACTCAGCATGGAGTCTGCTTGAGTCCCTCTCTCTCCCTCTGCCCCTCCTGCTCATATGCGTGCGTGCTCTCTCAATAAATAAATAAATCTTTAAAAAACAGAACAAAACCAGTGACACTGTGGAGAATTGTCACCTAGTACACGAGACTGTATTGTTCCAGCTGATGCATCTGAAACGTTGTGCGGATGGATCATCTGGGGAGCCTATTTAAAATGCAGATGCTGATTCAGTAGATCTGGGCAGATTTCTAACAAGCATTTTGAACAAGCTCCCAGGTGATGGCGCTGCGGTGGTCTGTGGACCCCATTTTGACCACAAGTGAGCGTTTAGGTGACAGTGGGCCAATGCTGCCCTGTAAATTTGGAACAACCTGAAACTTGACAGCCCCATGGGCACCTCACTGGATTGGTGTATCCAGCAGCTGAGACCTACGGGAGATGAACAGAGAAATACTGAAGCCCAACTCTGAAGACCCAGGTTCCAGTCCCAGTGAAGTACCAAGAGATAGTGAGCAAGTCATTTCCCTCCCTCAGCCCCAGCAGCTTTTTCATCTTTAGAGCAGAGGGCAGCTTAGAATACTCTAAAGCCTTGCTATTCCCAGAGTAGTTCTCAGCCCCACTTCCTGGGCTGCTTCAGACCTCCTGTGCCCAAAGCCACATTTTAACAAGTTCCCCAGGAGATTCACTTGCGTGCTGACATTTGAGAAGCGCTGGTTTAAGACTCCTTCCTGCTAGAAGATTCTGTTGATCTGGTACATTTTGATTCTAGCTCTGGTGACAGAAATCTCAGAAACAAATCATTCCATTTATACAATGGGGATGTCTTCATCAAGAAGTACCCTTTTTTTTAGTTCTCCAACATAAATTTTGGTGATTTGCAGAGAAGGTCAAACCAGTAAAATGTATTCCTAGCCAGTTCCCTGTGTTGTAGGGGGCTGGGGGTTCAAAATCCCCGCAGAGTAGCAAACCGTATGCATCGTTAGGGTTGCTGCTGATCAACAACAAATTTCATGGCTTAGATACTAGGGCTCCTCTCAGCTGCGGTCCCTGAAGTGATGACTTCCACCACCAGCAGCACCTTTCTCGGGCCCCCAGCAAACTGCAGCATGGTGTCCTCAACTTCCCCAGACCTGGTACCACCTCCTCCATTTTCCTTCCATGTTGGTGCACATTGGCTGGGTTGGGAGGTAGGGTGGGGGTGTGTTCCTACGCATCCACATTCTGGGCTTACCCGCTCTCTGATGGGAGCTGGAGCTAAAAGTGGAGGACTTTTATTCCATTGACTCCAAAAGGAAGAAGCAAAATTGTCCCAAGGTTTTAGTTCCACGGAGGATTTTTTTTTAATTATAAAAATTTCAGAGGGGCGCCGGGTGGCTCAGTTGGTTAAGCGTCTGACTCTTGATTTCAGCTCAGGTCATAATCGCTGGGTGGTGGGATCAAGCCCCACATCTCTCTCTCTCTCTCTCTCTCTCTCTCTCTTTCTCTTTCAAATAAATATCTTTTAAAAATTTCAGATACACAAGAAAGATAGAGAATGATACAAGAAACAGCATTTAGATTAAGAAATACACTATCACAAGTAAAACTGTGATGTAGACTCCTCCTCAGTATCACCTTTTACAACCGTACCCTGGAAATTCCTCTTAATAACTCTCAGGCATGTCTTTATGTTACAGTATTCATGTGTGTATTCCTAAGCAGCATTTAGTATTGTTTTTGCCTGGTTTAAAATCTGTATACGTTGTTTTGTGCTCTGTGTATCTTTCTGCAATTTGCTTTTTTTGCTCAACATTATACATGGAGATTGATTCATACTGTTACTTGGAGCTCTCCTTGATTCATTTTACTTGCCGAGTGTAGTTCATTATATGAAAGTACTTCCATTTATCGATTCTCCTGTTGATGGACATGGCAGTTGTTTCTGGTTTTTCCTCTTCCAAACAATGCTGCACGAACATGTCACTTTTGTGCATATATGTGTGAGTTTTTCAGGGTGGTGTTTTTCACAGAGGGTGTTGTTAACCCATTCGTGGGTCATGAACTCAAACCAGTGGGTTGCAACTACATTGAAAAAAAAATGAATAGAATAGAATACATTGGAAAATACCAGAATATGCTGCCCATGGTAAGAGGAGTTACTATTTCATTGAACTTATCTCAATTACAAGGTGACAGAGTTTACTTTGACCACCCCATTACTTTATAACTGAAACAAGTTTAAGGAAATTGAACTTATTGTGTGGGTCCTGGTCAACCTAGGGATGGGCTTGCTGCATTGAAGACTGGGGGTATCTTTGGATTTTCTAGAGCTTGCCAGATTCCTCTCCCAAGTGTACTAGTTCACACATCTATGAGTTTTTAGGTTGAAAAGCTCAAGAAGAAATAGATCCCATGGACAGATGGAAGCTAGAGAATTAAAAAAAAAAAAAAAAGAGTAAAGCTAAAGTTTCCACCTTCTTTGCTCCTCTTAACCCTGCGTAAACATTGTGGGTTTTCTTGACCTTGTAAATTTGTTTTTCATCTTAAAACAGAAAAAAGCTTAGAAGGAAATTCCTCATCTTCCTGTCTCTCTCGCCTCAGTTCAGGAAGGGGTGAGCTGGAAGGAGGTATCCATTAATAACAAGTCTGAGGAGACCTGTGGCTAACCTTTGCTCTCTAGCTGCTGTGGGCAGTTTTTCAAAGTTGGACAAAGATTTCTCTGGATCAGCGGTGCCATTGTTGTTTCTTTCTTTTTTTTCTTTTAGAGATTTTATTTATTTATTTGACAGAGATATAGTGAGAGAGGGGACACAAGCAGAGGGAGTGGGAGAGGGAGAAGCAGACTCCTTGCTGAGCAGGGAGCCTGATGCGGGGCTCGATCCCAGGACCCTGGGATCATGACCTGAGCCGAAGGCGATGCTTAACGGCTGAGCCACCCGGGCGCCCCCATTGTTTCTTATTTAGAAATGAAGCAGGGAATTGGAGAGCCCCAGGAGCCATCCTCCCATAGTTCATCTCTCTAGGGGGCCTGGTCAGTTCCTGCTATAGTCCCGAACCCCCCTGGAAGGCCAAGCCCTGTGTGAGCTGATTGTTGTCTGACTTGCACCCTGTTTTCCTGGAAATGTGTATCCATGTATTCTCTCGCTCTATGCACTGCACAAGCAAGACCAAGAGATGGGAAGAGGGCAAGCTCGGGGGCCTCCCTCCATGCCTGTGCCCAGCACCTACCATTTGTCATCTCAAGTCATCCTGGCAACACCCCTTTCTGCAGATGATGAAACCAAGGCTCAGAGTTCAGTTGACTTCCCCAGGTCACTCATCCAATAGGATAGAATCCCTAACCTTATGGAGCCCTTTCTGCATGCCAGGCATTGTTCTAAGCACCTTATACAATTTTCTCTTTAACTCTTCATCACATCCCGACAAGGGTAGGTACCATTATTATCCCACCTTTACAGATGAGGAAACAGAGACACCAAGAGGTTAGTTGGCCTAAAATTGCATAACCACTGAGTGCAAAAGCCCATATTTGAACCCAGAAACTTTAGTTTTGGCTTTAGTACTCAAATTCTTAACTCCTTATGATCTTCTCTCTGTGAGAGTCCAACCTGTAAGTGATGACATCAAGCGAGCATGTTCACAGAGTTACCGCCTGACAAGTCACCCAGTCTTCGGGCACTTAACATTTTCCATCTGTTGAATGGGGATTCTGCCCTGTTGTGTATTATAGGTATGCCCCCCCCCTCCCTTCCTTCCAGCATTTACCAATAGGTAAGGGGGTTGGGCTCTTATGGGAATTTGGGACAAGCATGCACCATAGAGGAGAAAGAATGTCACAAGGACAGTGGCCATGTGTACTTAAGGGCTGAGATGAGTGGGTGGCACAGAGATCAGAGGAGGAGGAGATGGATGAGGCTGGGGAATAGCCTTGTAGATTTCATTGGTAGATCTCAGTTCACCTAAAACAGTAGATATCAAACTTGAGCGTGCATCAGAATCACCGGGAAGACTTGTTAAAATACAGATGGCTGGACTCCAGCTCCCTCCCCCCAACACGTCCTCCCCAAGTTTCTGATTGAGTAGGACAGGAGTAAGGCCTGAGAACTTGCATTCCTAACAAGCTCCTACTGCTGGGACCACACTTGGGAAATCACTGACTGAAACCATAGGTAAGATTTATAAAAGTGCAAGACAAAGGAAATGAGTGGGATCTGTGTGTGAGAGTACGTTAACTGTGACGACAAACAAGCCCAGAAATCTTTGTGGCATAATGTGGTAAAGTTTTCCTTTCTTATTTATGTTACAGTCCAGTGTGGGTTGATAGGGGAGCACTCTGCTCCACGCAGGCATTCAGGGGCCCAGGCTCCTTCTTTCTGTGGCTCTGCCACTCCTGGGGGACTTCGAGTCCTCCATCAGAGCATCTGAATCTAGCAGCAGTTGGGGGAAGAGAGAGGATTGTGTAGAAGCCTTTTATGTGCCAGGCCTAAAGGAGAAATATGCCACTTCTACCCACGTGCCATTGGCCAGAACTCAGTTACACAGTTCATGTAACTGCAAAGGAGTCTGGGAAATGTGTCCCAGCCATGTGCCTGGGTAGAAAAGAGAACAGAGAATGAATATGCAGCAGTCTCAGCCACAGCCTGTTTGAGGATCCACAAGGGGTTCGGTTTGACTGGAAAACAACATTCGCATAGAGAGAATAAATAAATGTTTCATGCTTTTTCTGGGAAATTTACTGCGGACAGTTGAGGTCATTATTTAGCATCATTGTAGTGGAGCTGTAGAGTGGGAAAAATAATCACCAGATTTCAGCCCAGATGCTCTTCACTGAGAACCTGAATAGGTGATTTTGTAAAATTACACAACTTCTCAGTACCCGACTTTTTTTTCCTCTATAAAAATTGGAATAAGATATATGAAAATTGCTAGCCCAGTGCCAAGTACCTAACAGAGTAGTTATTTTGGTGTTTTCTGCACTTAGATGGACAGATATGGCCAAGCTGTTGGGGCACTGGGAGCGTCTTCATGCGGACAGCTGTTGGGATCGGCTAGGGGACACAGGAGCAAGCCCTCTCCCAGCAGTTGAGTGGCAGTTCCAAAGGCTACAGCGTTCTGCCTCAGACATACCCCGAGGAATCAGGCTGGCCCACCAGGGCCCAAGGAAACCACCTAGGCCTGAGACCACGGCAAGATTCATTAAACACTGTTTCTAAAGGAAGAAACACCATTACCCAGTGGGGTGACTTTGGTCTTTGTGCCTCAGTTTTCCTCATGTGTGAAAAGGGGCAAGTCAGATTAACTACCTCATGCGGTTGTGACAATGGGACTGAGAAAAAGCTAAGTACTGAGAAGTATTGGCTCAACACTCAAGAATTTCTTAGCCCCCTGTGGTACTTGCCCTTTCTCCCTCTTGGTGTCATTAGCTGAGGCCAATATGGAGGCTTTCCGAGCATATAAACCCCTTAGCCTCTGTTTGGTCTTAGGATGGCCATGCCAGGCCTGACAGAGCTCCATCCTCTCCCCAGGGCTCAAGTCTTAGTGATTCTGGGGCCCCTGGGCTGTCGAGGGACATGAGCACAGTCTGAGGGGGGAGGTGGTGAGGAATTCTCTGAGTTTTCTCCAGGCTGTTGCCTACATGTTGGCTAAGCGGACCCAGAAGCAGAGATAAAAGTCTCCCGGGCTCCTTGGCAGCAGCACTGAGGCCCTAAAGTTTCCCCCCTCCCCGCCCCACCGTGCTGTCCCAGCACCAGTGCAAATGTCCTTCATTTCACCTTCTTCTTTGCTCCCTTCAGGTCTGGGTCCTTTAAAACCCTTCCTCTTCCCCTGTTCAAACGGTGCAATTGTGGGTGATTGAAACCACATTTTTATATGTGTCAAAATCAGTTCAGCCTTTAGAAAGAAATCATAATATAAATTGGATCATATATCCTAAGTGGATGCCACCAGCTAATTCGTTTGTTAGGCTATTCAACTACATGGGATTAAGTGAGTGTTTACTCTTCAGCAGCTACATGTGGGTCTCATTAATGCACACTCTGGTATGGCTTGTGCCTAATATCTTGTCAAGTAGGGCAGCTCCTAGAAGGCCCTGGCAAACCACCGACCGGCAGGGAGCCATTACTTCTCCAGCAGCCTCTAGTGATTAATGGGGTGGGGCTGGGGGAGCTGGCTGCCTTTCTTTGACTTGATGTTCCAGAAACTTGGTGTCTTGCACTTCCATTGGCCTCTCTCTAAAGCAGTGGAGGGCAAAAGGAGGGCCCACACATCTGCTTTCGTACAAAGGGACACAGATTTGGAATCCTGTTGTGTGTAAGTGGGCATGAGGGGCTAGAAGAAAATCTATTTTAGAACGTCCCTTCCTCTTTATGCAGTGCATGCTCAGTAAGCTCCACGCAGCCTCCGAAAGGCTGTGGTCTGTACCCTCATCAGTCCAAGCGGGGATCGGAGAGGGCCAAGAGCGCCCATGTCACATTCTCAGCCTCCATCCCAGATCTACTGAATCAGAACCCGACTTTTGGTGTGCCGTGTGCGTGCATGAAAACATAACATGTGCTGCTCTAAACCATTGTTCTCAGCGTTAGCTGCCCATTGGGTTCATCTGGAGGGGTTTGTTTTGTTTTGTTTTAATTCTGGTGCATGCATCTCACCCCCAGAGATTCAAAAGCAGTGGGTCTGGAATGTGCCTGGGCATCGGGATTTTTCAGAGCTCCCCAGGTGATTCTAACAGGCAGCCAAGGTGAGCAAGCACTACTCTAACTGGCCTCTGTCTCCTGTCCCCATTTTTTAGGGGAGAATACAGGGCCTGGTTAACAGGTGGCTGGGAGGACTCGGGAGGTTAACACTGGACCAGCCAGCGCACTGTGGGCCCCCAGAGGTCCCTCATCCTTCCTGCCTTCACCACATTTCCCTCTGCCCTTCCCGACTTCTCATTTTCCTGCTTCCCGAAAAGAGCAGTTTCTTTGGGTCCCAAGTAAGAGAATGTTGGGAACGGATAGTAAGAAGGTTTGGGAAATCCTTATGCACTATTTTCATCCAGAACTCTCTGGTTGACAGTCTTGGTGCTTTTGCAACTGTACAGAGAGCCTCATTGGTTCCTGTTGCTGTTGTTTTCTTTTGTTTGAATCCTGGTTCATTTGTTTATAATTTTGGAACTGCTGGCCAGCGGGAGCCCAAGTGTGGGGAAGAACGAGTTTGGAAGCGTTTACTTCCTGGTACTTGTGCTGGAATCCGGACGTGTGTTGTGTCTCTGGATTTTCGGATGTGTGTGTGACTGCTGGTCCTGGGGTACATCAGAGCCCCCCGCCCTGGGTACAGCGCACCGCAGACATTTCATGTGGACGCCAGACTTGTCTTTTAGAAGGGGTTGGTAAGGTGTTTTTAAATAGGTCTCCTAGTTCGGGCAGTGCACACAAAGTTGACAGTTGGCAGAGACTCACTTCTTCCAGCTTCTCCCCACTGAGCACAGCTAGAAGCCCTGGAATTAATGCAGGAGACTCAGTAATGCCAAGTCCTCTGCCCAAGGCTACCTACCACCCTCACTTCTGACATCCTACTGTTCTTCTGTCGCTTTTGTGTGTTTCAGGTAAATTAATCACTCAGTTCGTTCGCCTTCGTGTCTGGCTTCTTCCGCCCGGTATTATGTTTGTGAAATTCACCCATGTGGTTGTGTATGGTTGTAGATTATTTTAAGAAAGGATTTTGACCAAATAGTGATCTTGGACTCTTGGCAGATTTAGGACTTGAGTGAAACTAAGTTTTGCAGCAGTTAAAAAAATTTTTTTTTCCTAGTCTACAAGCATAAGACCTGTTCAGTAGATTTGAAAAATAAAGATCAACAAAATAGAAATAATAAAAATAATCTCTAAATCTGTTACCCAGAGGGATCTCTCCATATTTTTGTGTATATCCAAGTTTTCCCCCTGTACATATTATAATTAAATGGGCTTATGGTCTACATACTGCTTTTTAAATAGCTTTTTGTTTTTTTCACTTATTAGAACAAGAATATCTTACTGTGTCACCAAATCTTCTTCTGCGGCATCTCCTTTAATAGTTACATGGTTGGTCTTTGCATAGCAAAATCAGGCTTAATGTGTTTTAAACTTTTTTTTTTAACATGAGATTTATGAGCTGCCTTAAACAGCTTTTATTGTCATAAAATTCAATCAGTAACATTGCCAACTCTTTTGAAGGAAAACAGGCTTTAATTTTTGTCCTAATGGTTTGTTTGACTTCCCCCAGCTTGCGGGTGCCAGTGGGTGTCTGCTGGGTGGTAAGAAGCTGGGTGGGCATAATTGTCAAAATGGGAATGTCTCCACATGCTTCTGAAACGAAGTCCAGTATTAGGGGGCCTAATGTCCTGCTCTCTGGTTATTTTCAGCAAGTCAGGAGCTAAGGGGTAATTTTTCATTAACTCACCTTCAGGTCAGAATTACGAATTTTCTCTTTCCTGCCTGCCAAGAAGTCAAACTGTGCCCACCAGGCATTAGAGACACAAGATTCTAATTTTGAAGGCACACCTTCTAAATTTTGTGAAATACTCTGTTAACTAGCACCTGTGGGCATTGGTTGACTTTTTTCCTTGTTACTGAAAGGGATTAAATGGTAATCAGATCCCTAATTCTTAGGCAATCTTTTAACTGAGGGCCAAAGAGACAGGTGGACATTGTAGTTTTTATAGGGATGCTATTGGAGTGTTTATAAACCACAGAACTACTTTGGAGAACTTTAAAGCACTTTGAGCCAATAAGCTCATTAATGATGAGGAAAAGGAAATAAAATTTCATTGTCTTTATATGCGTGCTATGGCTGAAGTCCAAGTAATTTTGGCTAATATCAACATTTGCTGGCTAGCAGTTTGAGAACAAATAGACACAGTATTAGCAAGATTTTGAGTCAACAGTAAAATTTGGACTTTGGACACACACACACGCACACACACACACACACACACCCACACACCCACACACCACGCAGGATGGGGAGGGAGAATTTTCTAGTCTTCTTTCCTTTAATCATAAAACAACAAGAAGAAACTGCTAGATCTGAAATTCTTTGAGGTCCTTCCTTATGTGTGCCCTGAAGAGGTATAACTATTTCTGCTTAGAAAGATCTTTCTTGATTTTGTACAGTAAGTTATTGGCCTTCCTGGGAGTGCAGAGGTGTTTAAACTTCATTGCTGGTCCAGCCTCTTACCCCAGCCTTGTTGAGTTGATGTTTAAAATTGCGTTTTGAGTTGCTTCTTTCTGACCCTCTTGTGAAGTATAGCAGTATATTTTCATTCATGGCAACCCCCAGGGTAAGATGCTGGAGAGAAATAGGTTCCAGGATGTTTGTAATGATACTAGAAAACGTTTTAGGAGGAAATTTTCTTACTGTGATCACAGTGTCTCCAAAAGTTTTCATTGCTCTCTAGGAAAAAAAAAAAATCTTTCGAGTTGTTAGATATTCCCTTTAGAGGCAAGGGCACTACTGCCTAGTGCCATGTAACTGTCTCTCTTAAGTCCTGGGGCTTTGGAGCATTTCATGGGTGTTATGTAATTCTAGAGGTGGATGGAATTTCTGAGATGATATTCTGGGAGGACATGATTTTAGATCTCTGTGTTTGCTCTTCTGAGAATGGGAATAATCCAACTCTGTTTCTCCTCCCGTGAATACCCACTGTGGTTGGGGGCCATTTTCTGAATTTCAGCTCGTGCAATGTCATTTCAGGATGTGTGAACCCAGCAAGCGCTCAGGGAGTGAGACGCCTGCGTTCCCCAGACCTGCTTATGGCAAATACGTTCCTCACGAATGAGGTTCCTCTCCCTGTTTCACACTTCCTTTACTTTGATCTCTTACCTCTGGGTTTTAACGAGCAGGAGCTTTCTAGGAAGATGAGAATTTCTGTGGAGAGGGGAGTCGAAGGTGCATATGTGTGTGTGTGTGTGCACATGTGTGCACATGTGTGTTCGTTTGGTGCCCACGCACATACCCTTGTGTACGTGTGTGTGCACCTGCAAGCGTGTGTTTATATGTGTGTTCTACACATTCTTAAGGTCTATCTTGTGCCCTCCAGATGTCTCTGAAGGCATTAAGGATATTGTCTAGGCATAACAGGAACAACAATAGCTGATCTTTATGAGGTACCATGTTTCAAGCACTGTTCTTATAACATTTAGTCCTTATAATGCACCTAATGCAGTGTAGGTACTGTTGCTATCCCCATTTTTCAGATGACAAAACCCAGGCACAGAGAGGTGAAGAAACCTGCATGAGGTCACACAGCTAGGAAGTGGCAAAGCTGGGCTTCAAACCCAAGCTGGCCGTCTCCAGCTCTTACTTGGCATGTGAAACTGAGAAGGACGTCCCTGGGGGGAGGGAGACCTCCTCGCCTTTTTCCAGCTAAAGCTGAATCTTGTTACACAACTCAGCGCCCGATGGCTGTGGGCCTGATGTTTTACCCAGCCATACCAGAGGTGGACTTGGACACCTGGGAACCTAGGGCATGAGTGTTTGGGAGTTAGCATCGGAGGCCCCGAGGGTGGCCTGTCCGTGTGCTCGGGGGCCAGTCATCCTCTTGAGGGCTGCTTTTCTGGTGTCCGTTTTCAGTATTCGATTGTATAAATGAGTCAGAGCTCATGTCCTTCCCTTCCCTTTATTTCCTCTGCTATAATATGCTTAAGTAGGTGCTTGAGGACCAAGCAGAGGAAAGAGAGGCATGTCATTTGTGTGAAGTTCAAACCCAGGCAAAGCTGATCTACAGAGATAGAGGTTAGAATAGTGGTTATCCTGGGAGGGGGTATTCTTGGGAAGGGGCCCGAGGCAGTCTGCTGGGGCACTGGAAATAGTCCATGTTTTCACCCGAACACTGCTAACCTGGCTGTGGACGTATGTAATGGTTGTTCGAGCTGTACACTTCAGATCGATATGTCTGTAAAACCTCAACAACAGAGTAAATAGAAATGGAGGCATCTACAGTAACTTGTGCCAGTACTGCAGAAGCTGGGCTAGGAGTGCCAGAAGGAGAAGAAGGCCTAGCTGGGTGAGATTTACAAGAAAAATCAGTCGTAGGTTGAGAGATGTAGATAGCACTTAATCTGTAAGAATCCGAAGTTATTTCCAGGAAGACATAATTGCCTGCATTCAGCAGATGTGAATTTTATTGCTCTTAATTTCGTCTTTATTTTCATGATTTGTATTCTGGCTTCCAATCCCCCTGGCCACTCGTGTGTTTGGCCTGCCTTCATTTGATCCTGGCTCTGCCTTTTTAAAACAGTTGCTGCTGCCACCTCTCCCAAATTCGGAACGACTTACAAATGTTTGAACAGAGAAACAAAGACAGAAAATGGGAGGCATGGTCTGGTTTGTTGCAAATGGCTTTTCCTGCCAAGCTGTGGAGAATGGTATTTGGGCCAGCTTTGCCTTCCTAATTGGAACCATAGCTCTGCAGATCGCCTTTAGATTGCAAACTCAAGGGCCTGCCACCCTCCAGGACCGTTTCATGCTGGGCTGCTGTGTACCACGGTTTCCACTCTTGTTGGCCACGTGCAGGGCACAGCAGAGTGGCCTAATCAGTGTGGATGACTCTGAACAGGAAGTAGCAGAACCCTGATCGTTTCATAAGTTTTCAACTTCTGTACTACTGTCTTCCTGCCCCCCTCTAGAGCTGTCTTAATCGCACTTGTTACCATTTACTGACAGCTCACTATGTCCCTGATGCGGTTCTAAGTATTTGGCATGCATCAGTTCATTTCATCCTCCCCAGCTCCAGAAGCTGGCATTACTCTTCCCCTGGTAGAGATGAAGAAGTTAGGCATAGGGAGCTGAAGCCACTTGCCCAACGTCACATGGCTGGTAAGTCACGAGGCCACATCAGAACCCATTCTGGTTCCAGAGTTTGAACTCTCATCCACTGTCTCAGTAGAATCAATTTCAGGGGCGCCTGGGTGGCTCAGTTGGCGAAGCATCTGCCTTTGGCTTAGATCATGATCTCAGGGTCCTGGGATCAAGCCCCGCATCGGGCTCCCTGCTTGGTGGGGAGGCTGCTTCTCCCTCAGCCTCTCCCTCTGAGTGTGTGCTCTCCCCCCACCTACTCTCAAATAAATAAATAAATCTTAAAAAAAAAATAGAGTCAATTTCCACTGTGGTGACCCCCACAGCTGTCGCCACATGAGCTGGCCCTGTGCTGTCCTGCACGGCAGGCGTTTGCTGCATGAGGTACTCCAAGTGTAAGGTACACACTGGTTTTCTAAGATCTCGTACAGGCGAAAGACTGTAAAATACATCGTTATTGCATTTTTATACTGATTACGTATTGAAATAATATTTTAGATATATTGGGTTAAATGAAATATATTATTAATTTCACCTGTTTCTTTTTACTTTTTGGTTTAATGTGGCTACTAGAGAAAGTTAACATTTTACATGTGGCTCACATTGTAGTTCTGTTTTGGTTTCTAGTGCTGAGCTGAACCTTCTTTCCAGCCTGCTCCAAATACAGTAAAATTTTCTTCCAGCACAGTCACAGGTAAAATGGATTTAGGAGTGATATGCCACGGATTAAATTTCTATCTTTTACTGCCACCACCTTGCCGACAATGTACAATTAAACCCTTTTTTTTTTTTTTTTTTTTTTTTTTTAATACCTGAGGGTAAGATCCAGACCTTTAAGGAACATCTGTTAGGTACAAGTTGTAGTAGGAGGTCCTTTCATGTAATGGTGGCATTTAATCTTCATAACTCTTCTATCAGATAAATATCATCAGCCCCGTTTTACAGACAGCAAAATTGAGGCTTAGTCTAGCAAATTGTTGAAGTTTCTATTGCTAAGTGGTGGGCCAGGATTTAGATATAGGTCATCTGATCCCAGCTCTAGAGGCAGTTTTCCTCCAACTGACCTGTCTTGTATAGTATGTGTCTCATTCTGCATTATGTCTGAAATATTTCTGTATGCCTTACTCATGTTTGTTAAATCCTTATGGGAAGGGGTGTGACCCATAGTAGGTCACAGTAAATGTTCAGTGAACTGAATTGCCTTAATCCAGTTGTATGACAGGCCTCGATTCTCCTACAGGGTTTGGTATCTGCTCCATTATTTCCCTTTTGAGAGTTATGGCTAGGATGCTAAGCTTGCATCATTCAGTTGTTATTCATGATGTCCCCATAACTTCTGTAGAAGTGTCATTCCTTATTTGATTCAATAAAATTTATGAAGTATAGTACACTTGGTGTGCCACGCCCTGTGAATCCACAGGAGGCCAACAGGGTTCCTGCCCTCAAGGAACTTACAGTCTAAAGTGGGGTAGAGAGATGTAAGTAGGCATTACAACGAACATTGTTCCTACATTGATAAGAGTAGGTGCAAGGGGCTTGGGAGCACATTGTTGGAGCATCTCATCCAATCTTAGAGGTTATAGAAGGCTTCCCAGAAGGAGGAGAAGGAAATGCTAAGTTTTGGTTCCAGGTTGGGTGAAAATTAAAATGTGACTCTTTTTCAAAGACCCTCTGAATCCTGTTCATGAGATTTTCCTGTGGAAATAGAAAGTGGAGGCTTTACCGAGACAGGAAGTGGAAAAGAGTACAAATCTGAAGCCATCCTAGGGACCCATCATCAGGGCTTCTGGTCTCTAGTGCAGCGAGTGCTGTACCATTAGCTGGACTCGGCCTCTCTCTGGATTCTTCCCTCTTAGGACCCTGAATCCAAGTCTGGCCTTTTCTATATTTTCTTTCAGCTTTGATTTCCACCCATAATTGCCTCCTCCTTGCAATGTCTCCGTTCACTTTCTGGAAGAGAAGGTGAGAGAGAGAGAGAGAGCCTGCTTGACCCAGATCATTAAAAAAAAAAAAAAAAATCAAGCCATACCCTTGGCTGCTGACCAGCCAATAGTTAGGTTAATCTTGAATCTGGTGCTCACCCTTGGTCCAGTCAACTATGGCATGAAGAGGGGCGGGGACCTATGGTACCAAAAATGGCTGCCAAAGTCACCCTTCTACACATGAACCTTTTCTGGACTGTGGTATGTTGGACAGTTTATCCAAGGATGTGGCATGGCAGGACTGATCTAGAAAGTTCTTTTAATACCTAGAGAAGTAATATAATGCATAACAAGTGAGCAAGTTAGAAAAATCCAGGACCCTGTCATTTTCATTGTACCAGCGTGGGTCTGTGGATCCCTTGCACTGGGATCGTTTCAGCAGTGGTTTCACCATGCTTATTAATGCCATGCCCTAGAACATCATCATTTCTTTGTCGTTAGGGGCTCAGAGTATTATTCATTTCAATATTTAGGAATTGTCCCTCTAACCCTCCCCAGTGACAACTAATTGTTGACATATGCTCTCATTGATACAGATGGCTCATCCATTTCTTCTTCAGCAATCCATCCAGGTAGCTCTGCTCTGGGACAAGGATTGATCCTAACCTGGAAACCTCCCTTCCACCAAGATGGTCAGCGGGTAGAATTCATTAAGTCTAGGAAAAAATGACATCTGTAGTGTCACTAACCTTAAACTAAACTTGGCTATTTCCTTCAATTAAAAAAAAAAAAAGACACAAACCATAGTTGTGTTACCTGTACCTGTGCTAATAGAAATCCTAGGCCTTTCCGCATCATCTTACAGTTCCTAGAGAGACCTCAAAATATGCTCACTACTTCAGAATCCATGGTTGTATTAGATTTGCCTCTAGATCTTGTTATTTCATGTATTGATAAGCACACATAATATTCTATGACCAATTTTCTGTTTAGTGTTTGGATAACAGCATTCTGATGCAATTTATTTGCTCGACAATTCTATATGTTGTATTTCATGCATTATGAATTCTGAGAAGGGGTCCATAGGCTTCGCCAGCCTGCCAAAGGGGCCATGGCACAGCAAGGGTTAGGAACCCCTCCTCAAGGAAGTAATCCCGGGATGCACGTACTCACTGTGGAGGCCACTGCCCACTCTGGTGTCTCTCATTCACTGGAGCTGTACTGGTGTGTATTAGTCTGAAGGAGGGAAAGTCTGAAGCTGACATCCTACAGTGGTCCTGGGGAGAGTGATTCAGGTGGTTTGTAGTCAAGGGACAAAGCTATGCAAGGAGTAGAACAATAATTTAAAGAGGACGGTGGCAGGAGGCTTTTAATTAAAGCCACCCTGATGTACCCACCCCATGGTATGTGTATGAACATGCTCTGTGGAGTGCATGTCTTCTGGTATGGCACTGATCTGGTCCTGCATGTTTTGTATTATGGACTGTTATAAGACCGACAAGCTTAAGCTTTTGCCTCCTTTCCCTAGTTTAAGAGCAAGTAGATTGGGCATATTTTGTATAGGAGCCCAACTCTGAGTCCGTGGGACCCTGTTGATTTATATAGGCCATTTGATGCCACTGGAGCTCATTTGGGCTGGGTTGTCTATGCCTTCCCCATTGGAGAGCCAAGTAAGAGAAGCTGTTGGGTGGATGGGATGAAGGAATAAACTCAGGACAGAAGGAGCCACAGAAGACATGGGTGGGAGGCAAGTGGAGAACTCTTCCTGGGCACCATCTTTTCAGTGTCCTGAGCTACTGCCAATCCTGTTTTGATGGACAGTAATGTAGGTTGGCTCTGAGGCTCCCTCAATTTCTAGACTCAGGACTACGGACTCCTCCCCTATTCGAGTAACAAGCAATCCATCCCCTCACTCTGCTGGCCAGGAGTTTATAAGCTCAGTCCCGCAGCTGAATGTTGGCTTGAAGGGGTTGGGGGAGGAGGGGACGAGCACAAGGTTGGTGTCAGGAGACTGGGATGCTAACTTTTACTGTTCCAGTGACAGCTGTGTGATCTTGGGAGTGCCAGATTGCCTCTGTCCTCTTCAGTTTCCTTATCTGTTAAGTGAGTTCAATAGGCGCCCTCCTTAGAATTCTTAAGAGTGTCAAAGTGTATGAAAACACGTGGAGAAGAAAAAACTTTGTGAGAGCTCAAGGGAATGGCATAAGGCACCTGTGGACTCCATCACAAGGGTCTCGTGGTGATTTCATCTTGTCTTTCCACTGAATGTTCATCAAAGAGAAGAATCTGAAGGGTTGAGGTTTATTTTATGCCTGGCATACCTGGCACACGTGAATGAATACTTGGTCACCTGCCAAGTTGCAATGAAAGGGCTTAACTTTATGCTCAATTAGAACAGGGTCCTTGCTGGTTTCCAGCACTTACTAGGTTGAACTCCAAGCTTGAGGATGCGGGACTGGAGAAGAGGTGGATTTCCTTCCTCCCCTGGTTCAATTTGGCCATCCCAGATGATCCCAGAAGAGGGGGGGTCACGGGTACGAGGGAAAAGCAAAATGGAATCCCCTCTTTTTGACTTCCCCCACCTACTACCCTTGTCAGGGGCTGGCATCCCCACAAACTGGGAGCTGGAATCCCAAGGGTTTGGAGGGATCAAATGGAGTTTCTCAGCCAAGAAAAAAAACATGGCTGGGAACTGTGGAGTTGGGAAAGAAATTTAGCTATTGATCTGGACTAACAGCCAGTTCAGCAGCTACCACTGGCTACCCCCCAGGACCCAAGAGTGGTCCTCCTTCTTGTCCTAAGCCTCCTCTTCCTCCTCCTCCTCACATCACCATCACATCACCATCACGATCATCACATACTGCCTAGGTGAGCCCTGTGTGGGGCACCGTGCCCAGTGGTTTACGTACACAGTCTCACTTAGCTCCCACAATCATGCTCAGTTGCACGAGGCAACTGAGGCTTAGAGAAGCCCAATGACTTGCCCACCCTCAGAGCCGGTGGAATGGTAGAACTGCAAATCGAGCAGGTCTGCTTGAACCCAGAGCCCACGCCCTTCACCAGCATGCCATATCCGGTTGCTTTGGTACTCAGTGAGGGTGTGGTGAACACATGAGCAAGTGGAGAAAAGAATAAAGACCGCAGGGTGAGGAAAGGACTGGGGGTCATGATAGTGGGTTTACTGGGGCATCGTTTAATCTCCTACTGTCTGTCTGCTTCCCGTCCCAAATGGTATAAACCCTGTTGCTCTGTCCCTGTAAATCTCAACTTGGAGTTGAACTGTTTTTGCTCGTTGTGGCGGTCGAACCCCTCCCTAAATGCCATTGTATCACTTCTAAGGAGTGATGTGCCCTGAACTGCAAGGTGGCACTTGGTTTGTAAGCAAGGCAGGAAAAACTGAGTTATTCACAGAGTCTCCTGGAGATTTTTGCAGACAAGTAGCCCCCTCGTAAGAGGAAGAAATTAAGAATTTGCAGAGGGGATGCGAGATCCGTTTTGTTACCTGTCACCTCAGCCCTCCAGATCCCAGAGTGGACACTGTGTCTTTTTGAGGTGGGTAGGCCAAGGGGGGTCTGGGTTTCATAAAATGTGGGTTCCTGGCCCCTGGGAAGTGTTAGGCTAAACTATAGAATGAAGTGCATTTGTTAACCCAGAAGAGTTTGGGCTATTGGTTTACAAAGATGTGCCCATTGTGAGGCCTCTGAACCAGTTTCGATAAACAGTGACAGCAAATAATTGTCTCAGACCTGGGGTCTCAGGGCAGGGGAGAGAGGAAAGAGAGCGGAGCTGCTGTTGCCCAATCCGAGCATCCTCAAATCCATGTTGGGGAATCAATAAACTATGAAAACAAGAAGAAAAAGCTCCAGAGAAGAGAACCAGTTGCAGCTGGCCAAAGAAACCCGCCACGGCAACTGGTAATGCCATTTTAATTAGGCTAAAGCGTGAATGAGAACTGTGTTAAGACCTTCTCCTTGGTGCCCTGGGTCACTGGGAGAGAGAATGCGCTTCCTTTGTGTGCTTTGCCAAAGCCCACCAGCTGCCACCTTGCAGGAGAGTTACATCTGAGTCACTGGTTTCCAAAAGGGTGACAAGCAGACTGTGTGTGGCTGAATGAGAGGGGCCTGTCTTTCCTTGATCCTGCCAGCTTGGTCCTGGACTCGAGCCATCGCAGCCATGGCCATGATGTGTAAACGGGTTGGATGTTTCAAGAAGCCGTTGCGAAAGTGGATTGGAGGGGAGCAGGAAAAATAGGGGTGGAGCGAGAAGCTGTAAGACCAGGCTGGGCTTTTTGAGGCTCAGATGCCCAGTTTTCTTCCTCTCCTTGCTTCTCAGATTAACACTCTATAAGCTGATAGCGTCTTGGGCTCCCGGAGGGGGGAGGGGAGGGTTAGCTTTCGATGATGATGGAGATAGTAATGATGATGATGACGGTAATAAAAATGAGTGCACATCCAACAGCCACTTTCTGTGTGCCAGGCACTGTTGTAAGTGCATGACATCAATGAACTTGATCTTCATTCTAGTCCTTGGATGGGGGTTTCACTATTATCCACGTTTCAGGGATGAGGAAGAAGCACAGAGAGTTTAAGTAATTGACCCCAAGACCCATAGCCAGCAAACTAGGATTCAGAGCCAGAGACTTTGGCATTTTCACTAGAGTTAGATCTTAGGAAAGGCTCTAGTGGGCTTTGAACTCAAGTATGGAGAATACCATCTGCAGAAGAAACTCAGACTTTGAACGTTCGGAGGTCAGGAAGCACATATGTCATGCTCACTGTGGAATCCAGCGCAGAGTATTCTAGGCACAGTCCTTGTGCTCTGCCAGTGCTTGTTGACTCACTGATTTTTAAAAACCAAGTTTTGGTACATTTTTTGTAAGTTAGATACCAAATTAATAGCCTGACGTCAAAATATTAAGTACTAAAATGATTATTTCCTAGGATCATTGGTTTTTGATAAGGCAGAGAAATGTGCTACCAGATATGAAACTTTGTTACACACAATTTAATGGGTGAAGGCTTACATTTGTGGTTCTTCCTTCACTCATTCATTCCCTAAGCATTCCACTGAGCATTTACCGTGTACCAGGCGTTGTATTAGGTGTTAAAAGCAGAAAAACGAGTAAGGTGAGGTTTTTGCCCACGAAGAAGTCCTGTATGGAGATAATATGCATTCAGATGTAAATATGTATACACGTGTGTATACACAGATACCACTTCAGTCCACCTCGTCCCTCAGTTTCCCTTACATGCTGTCTGGGTCGCTCCTAAGGCTAAGACTTAACCTTGTTTTACACGGTGTTACAGTTTGGCTTGGTGTGTGTTTGTGTGCTCACGTGTGTCTTCTGTTCAGTAAGGGATTATCAGCTGCCTGAGGCAAGTCCCGCTATTACCTTTGTATCTTCTAGAACAGTGCCGCTCCCAGGGTGGTCCACGAACGGGCAGCTTTCACATCACCTGGGAGCTTATTAGGAATGCTGAATCCAGACCTCACCCTCAGACCTACTCAATTAGCAGCTCTGGGGGTAGGGCCCAGGAATTTGTGTGTTACCGCTTCTCCAGGCGATGCCAATGCACGCTCAAGTTTGAGAAGCACTGCTAGGGTCGGAACCCAGGTCCTGTCATGTGTGGGCGCTCAATAAATAATCTTTGAACCATTGCATGCACACCAACATCGAGTGGGGGAAGTGGGTTGGTCTTACTAGGTCTCGGCATGACTCCAGGTATCCATTTTGCCAAGTCTGAGGAGGCTGTGGGGAGATGGAGTCATATTTCCTTCCCTCTCAAAAAATTTGGATGGATGTACTTAAGTGTCTGGGAAGATAGACTCCAACAGCATTGATGTGGGAAATGGTAAGCAGCTGAGCATGTGACCCTGGTGGGACCAGAGTGAATGGGCCAGCTCCTAATGAAGGGTGGGCGATAAAACAGGGCGAAGTGAGAACTCCATGCGGGTGACTGGGGGCAAGATGGTAAAGCCACATGCTGGCAAGAATTGTATGCTTGGGACTCTTGTCTGTTTCAGGGACTTACTACAAATTAAAGCCTCCCTATTCCTGCACGTGTGGCAGAGCCTCTTTGCACATCCATTTCACTTTTCACTTTCTTGAACTCTCTCCTCCCTCCCAAACTCCTTCCTTCTTTCTACCTAAGGGGATATTGTCCAGATTTTGAGCAGGGTTAAAGATAACCCGTGGCATGACATTTGTCGAGGGCAGGGCTGTGTGGGCTTCTGTGAGTAATCAGCAGCTGTTTCTGGAGTCCTAGTTTTAAGGAATCTCCCGTCAATAGTGTGATCGTTCCCTCCTCCTCACACCTCTTCTCACCAGCCCCCCCCCCCCAAGCCTTGCATTGGAGCAGTTGGCTCAATATAATAAAATACAGCTAGGCATCGTGAGCTACATAAACAAGAGGCATTTAATAAACTGCGTAGCATTTTGGCAGTCGGAGGGACTAGGTAGCAGCCAAGGGAGACACATGTGGCTGGCTTTGCAGCATCCTGGACTCATGGGAAGAGGGTCCCGGCTTTAGATCCCTGCGATGAGGAGGTGGCGTGAACAAGGGGTCAGATCGACTAGGGTGGCTCAGCATCCTTGGGGACTGAGCTGTGCCCAGGTTTTCCCAAGAACAATGCTTATTTATTTGATCTGATAAACACTTATATAGTGCTCATTCTGGGCCAGGTACTCTTCTTTAAGCCCTTTACACTTTTTTTTTTTTTTAAAGGTAGTCTCTATGCCCAACATGGGGCTTAAACTCACGACCTGGAGATCAAGAGTCACATGTTGTACCGACTGAGTCAGCCAGGCGCCCCAACCCTTTCTGCGGTTTTAAAGCAGCTTCATTGAGGTATAACTTACATACCATAAAATTCATCTGTTTTGAGTCTGCCATTCAGTGATTTGGGTAAGTTGACCGAATAGTGCTATACCATCATCTCAGTCTGATTTGTAGAACATTTCTCTCACTTCTTCTTCTTCTTTTTTTTTTTTTTTTTAAAGATTTCTTTATTTGAGAGAGAGCATGTGTGAGCAGGGGGAGAGGCAGAGGGTGAGGGAGAGAATCTCAAGCAGAGTCCCCGTTGAGCATGGAGCCTGATGCAAGGCTCGACCTCATGACCCTGAGATCACAACCTGAGTCAAAATCAAGAGTCGGATGCTTAACCGACTGCGCCAGTCAGGCGCCCCTCTCTCACCTCCTATGCCCACGTACAGTCACTCCTCAGTCCCAGCCCAGCACAGGCAGCTGCTAACCTCCTTTCTGTGCCTCTCTGGATTTGCCTTTTCTGGGAAGTCAATAGAGATGGTGTAGTATACAAGGTGATCTTTTGTGACTGGCTTCTTTCACTGAGGGTAACGTTGCTGAAGTTTGTTCCTTTTTGTTGCCAGATAGCATTCCGTGCTATAGATACAGTGCTTGACACTCATTACCTCAGCTCGTCATCGTAACAGCCCACGGGATGGCTGCTTTTCTTATCACCGTTTCCAGATGAGGAAACCAAGGTGCAGTTGGTAATTCGAAGGGTATTGGTTCCCACGCAGCCGGTGTGGTGTTAGAGGCCGTGTTCCTGTGCGCTCTTGCTTGTGCTGTCCCTCCATGGGTATGAAATATGTATTCATTTTGAATTTGGCATGTTTGCTTTATAGAATGACCACTGATTTTCTAAAAATGCACAGCTTAGTTTTATGCAATATGCTGGGATTTTCTTGAGTGCCTAATTTGTGCCTGGAACTTTGCTAGGTGTTGTGAGGGATTGAGACAGGTTTCTCCTGTCAAAGAATTTAGCATTTTGTTCAGTTGATGAGACGCGGATGCACATGAGGTAGATCCTCTAGGGCCCTATGGGGTCATATAAGATCTCAAGCCTAAATGCATACTCCCAAGTATAGGAAGTCAGCCAGAAGAGGCTGATGTCAGTGAGAAGAGCCGAGGAAAAGTTTTCATAGAAGTTGGCCTTGAGCCGGTTCTAGCCCCTTGGCCTAATCAGTCCCAAGTTGTGTGAGTAGAAGCTTGTAATTGTTGAGAGCTTGCCCTATGTCTTCATGTCCCTTCCACCCACAAAGTTTTTTTTGCTTGTTATGTTCCAGCTTCTAGATCCCATCTGTGTGTCTATAATTATACCAAGAAGCTTTTCCTCTTAAGCTGTTTTTAATGGAAATGTCTTGAGGGGGTTTTGCTCTCTTTAGAAAAACTGGTTAGCCAAGGCACAGGGCTTGGGGTGTGTGTATGTGTGTTTATTTTAAAATGCCTCTACAACATACGTTTCTTGGGCTGACCACAGAAACCTGGCAGACAAGGATCCAGGGGTTAGAGTGGTGCACAGAACTGTATTTTAGGCTCCAGAAGGCCTGGTGTAGGTAGCTCGTGCTGTGTAACAAGCCACCCCAAAACCTAATGGCTTAAAACAACAGCCATTTATTTGGCTCACATTTCTGTGGGTTGTCTGCCTAGTTCTTCAGCTCTGGACTGGTTCGGCTAACCTCCACTGGGCTCACATATGCCCCTGTGGCCAGTGGGCCAGTTAGCTGATGGCTGGGCCACGAGTCTGGCTCTCAGCAGGCTGTTAGTCAGGGTCCGGCTGTTGGCTAGAGTGCCTTCGTTCTCTTCTGGGTCACTTCTTATCCTCCAGCAGACTGGCCTGGGCTCGTTCACAAGACAGAGGGCTCCCCAGAGCAGCAACAGAGGACAAGCCCCTGTTCCCGAGCACTTTCCCAGGCCTCTGCTGTATTACACTTGCCAACAGGCCATTGGCCAAAGCACGTGGCATGGCCAGCTCCAGTTCTAGGGAAATCTGCTGTGTCCTATGGCAAGGGTGTGAATGCAGGAAGAATACAACCCTGTGGCCATTTTAATCATCAGCCACAAAGTCAGAGCATATAATAGCAATCAGGTCGGCCAGCATCTGTTAAATCCTTACAAGCGGCAGGTACTGCTGGAAGTACTTTATAAATGGGTCTTAAGTGACTGAAATAACACAACAGCCCTGAGTGCTAGGAGTTACTGTCCCCCTCCTCTTTCGGAGGAACAGCTTGAGTTCCCCAAGAACTTAAGCACTTTGCCCAGCAGGGTCACACGACTAGTGAGAGGGAGCCCCAGGAGTCTCATCCAGGCAGTCTGGCCCTTGAGCCCATGGGCTTTTAACCCCCGTGCCGCCTCGCCCATTGCAGACCGTGAGGTTTAGGTGATGTGCCACCTAACTCTAGGAATAGGACTGACGTAGACGAACATGTATTGAAGGATTAGGGTGTGCCTGGCTCCGTTCCAAGCACTTCACCTACATTGCGGCGTTTCACTCGCACAGCAGTCTGACCCACGGAGGACGGCTTTTATCCCCATTCTACAGATGAGGAAACTGAGGCTCCAAGAAGAAAGTGAGGTGGCCAAGGTTGCGCAGCTTGTAGCACGCCAGCTAAGATTCGAGGCCAGGTCTGGCGAGCCGGGGCCGCCACCTGGTTTGCAGCCTCATTTCACTTACCCAGACTTTATTTTTGCAGTCTCATTCACAGTGGTGGTGGTGGGGGGGGAGGGTATCTGGGAACTCTCCAGAACGTAGATGATAATGAGAGAAAAGGGGGGAAGAAAGACATCTAGAGACACAGCTAGAGTTGTCGTCACGGAGCGTGTGCCTTGGCCAGGGGAGTTGATTGGATTGTCACCCCCTGAATCTGGCCAAGCCAGCTGCGTGCGGTCCCCATTCCGGGGACACGAGTGTGCACCCTGGCGCCCCTGCAGCACTCGCAGGCTCACTCGTGTGCTTTTCCACATCGTATAGATTCGTGAAGCAAATAAGACAGCATTAGGTTAAAAAGCATGACAACAGCTTATACGGTCTCTACCACTGGACAATGAAGGCAGACTCAGAAGAACTTGTTTACCCGAAAGCACAAGCGCTCAAAGTACAAGGGTTGGAAAGTGTCGGTGTAGGGACAAATAGCCTGCCAAAAGCTCCATAGAGCCTGAGGGGGTCACTGTCCTCCTGCTTGGTGCAGTAGTTGGTTCTTAGGAAAAAAGGTTAGATTATGTTCATATGCTCTGTTGATCAGGGGAGGGAATTAAATCATTTGGGAACACTGCCATAGATGATGATGACGGTGATGATATTAGTATTTCTTGCGTGTAGCACCTCAGCCTCAGATGCCACATAAACGACATTATTGAAACCGATATTCTAGGGTTGCAGTGGCCTCTCAGGGTCCCTGACTTCTCATAGGGTTTTTGCCTCTCGGTTGGCGTAGGGTTGGTGTAATTCCAAGTGAAGAAGAGCAAGGACTCGGGGGAATCTAGGAGGCAGCCCAGTGACCATTTAAGTCTTGTGAAAGAGCAGCTTTTGGCCTCGAGAGGTGGCTGGTTCCCCCCTAGGGGGGTTTGGGAGAAGAGTCAGTGCATGACAATGAGAAACCATAACTACCTGGATTGACCAGTACCCTGAAATGAGTCCCCCCACCCCCCGCACACCCCTCCCTTCATAGTTCAGTGATGGAGAATGGCTCCCGTTTCCGAGGCACTCTTGAGTTCAGGTGATAGAAGGAAAATGAAGACGATGGGAGGTGTTTGCTCTGAGTTTCTAGGGTCGCTCCAGCAGCCGGGTGCCAGGAACAACTTGGAAGATCCCAGTTCCGTGGTCTCCTGGAGAATGTCTCACCTCTGTGCTCAGCGAAAAGCTTGGTCCTCCCTTTATCCCACCATTGCCCTCCCTGACTTCAAGAGAAATTTCAGGAAAATACTGGAGCAAAATGTCTCCAGTTCTGGCGTGCAGCAAGGTCTGTTTTTGGGCCGGGGGCAGCCGTGTCAGGGTGGCGGTGGATCCGTGGAGACGGAAGAGGAGGACGACGCGGACGGTGCGGGGGGGGGGGGGGGTGCGGCAGGCGCAGGGGACCACCAGCCTGCCGGGCCGAGGCAGCCGCAGGCTCCGAAGCTCTAGCTGGCAGCATTCGGACACTAGTATTACGTTCGCAAAATGCCTTCGGTTCCTGGGAAGACAGATGTAGAACAGAAGATGGGAAGCTGCCACCCAGTTGTGAGTGGACTCTCTGTGGCCAGGGGGTGATTGGCACACAGACGTGTTCCCACCAGCGTGCTGCTGGGAGAGCCATTGAGGGCAGCGCTCAGAGAGGAGACCCATGTTTCAAGGTAAGGTGCTTTGAGTGGTTACACATGTGGATTATGGGTGTTTGCGGTGCAGAGGTTGACCCGGGCCCGGGAGCTTTTGGATGGATTTGGCGAAGAGTGCGGTGATACTGCAGGGCGAGTCAATGATGCAGTTGACTGCTCGGCTCATGAAAGTCTTCGGAAATGCCCCACAGCAAAAAATATGGAAGGAATTAAAGTAGCACTTTGGAGGCCTCCACTGAAATTTCTTTTCTGTGTGTCATATGTGGTCAAGACAGCAGCAGACAGCATAAAAGGAAAGGGCTCTTTGTGCCCTTGTCAGCGTGGGGCTCAGATGGGGATGAGGTTGCTGATTGTTGATACTTGTAATGGTATTTGTGGAGGGGAAGAAAAAAATGAGGTTCCCTTTGGCTAATTTCTCAGATTGCTGGAGTCGTAGATGAAGGGGCAAGGATAGGGTTGTGTGCGTCTCAGAAGAATCTGCTCTTCCAGGAAAAAAAAAAAAAAAGTACTCACTACACAGTGGAAGCTAAGCTATAAGAACGCCTTCTCTTTTTCTGAGAATACACTATTTTCGGGTGTGTTTTTGTTTTTCACCTTTTCATACTTGTACGTGCAGCAGTTTTCATTTGTCCATTCACCCCATCTGCTATTGATTGATGGATTGATTGGTTGACTGATGCATGCCTCATCTATTTTTAAAGCATCGCATTCTTCAGAGGGTGGTGCTGGTTTATCATGGGTAATGTCCCACACGCCAAAGCCGTTTCATATACATTTCCTGGTGGAGTTCCAGTCTGGCTGGGTGCTTAGCCAGTGGTACCCCCCCTGGCCTCAAGGGAAGCCGTCTTCTGCCTGTCTGTTCTTTTGTGCATGGCCTGCCCTTGGCATATAACAGAATTTGCATGTCTAGCGTGTGGAGATTAGTCGTGACATTGAGTGTGTAGCATGTGCTGCACAATGGCACACATCTGCATGCACGTGCCGCCCTGCAAATGCAAACAGCACAGACGTGCTCACTGTGGGGACAGTCAAATAAAGTTTGCCCTCCTGTCCTGGCGGGCATCATCTTTACTTCATTGACTACGAGAGAGCTGCAGTGGGGCAGGCAGGCAGGCGAGGCTGGGGAGGGGGAGACAGATAGCATATGGAAGCGGTTGGAAAACAGATGGGGGAAGTCTGGAAAAACCCAATTTGTTGTCCTCAGGTATGTTAAGGAATGACTCGATATTAGGGCGTTACAGAGGATTTCAGTGCTCAAGACAGGTTAGAATTAGATGATACAAAGCAACTTCCTGGGTAGGATTGGCATCTAACTAAACAGTGAATAATGATGTTTGCTCCAGGGCTCATCAGTCATTGGAAAGGTGAGGTCTGGGTATTCAGTGTTCGAGTAGAAGGAGTTGGCCAGGGCTGGTAGTCAAGCACCTCTTATTGGAAAGAAAAGAGTGAAAATAATCTTATTGTAATGTTGTCAGCAATAAAATGGAAAGGAGGAACAGAAAGTTTCTTTGCATCTCTGGTCTGGCGAAGAAGCCCTTGCCAGGAGATCTGTTATCCAGTGTCAGACCCCTAACATCTCATTTTTTATGGTTTTTATTTGTTTGTTTGTTTTTTTAAGATTTTAGTTATTTATCTGACAGAGAGAGACACAGCGAGAGAGGGAACACAAGCAGGGGAAGTGGGAGAGGGAGAAGCAGGCTCCCCACTGAGCAGGGAGCCCGATGTGGGGCTCCATCCCAGGACCCTCATGACCCAAGCCGGAGGCAGACGCTCAACGACTGAGCCACCCAGGCGCCCCCCCACCCCGCCCCCGAGGGTTTTTTTTTTTTTGATACAGTCCGAAAATGTAGACTTCTCTGCCCTACATGATGCTCTTATCCAACTTTGATGCCATTGGGTGTACCTTTAGAGGTGGCGGAAGCTCACGTGATGTGCTTGATGCCACGATGGGAGAAACCGGGCACGCTCTTTGTAGGTTCCTCTCGCGGGTGTCTGTTGATGGAGTCAGATTTGCAGTCACATGTAAGCCCTGGGTGTGCCCGCAAACCAGGTGTTAATAACGTGCAGTGGTCAGTGCCCCTGCGGTCAGCGTCTGGTCCCTGGGGTGAGAGCTGAGAAGGCCGGGCAGCTGCAGAGCTCTGGTGCTCAGACCCAGTGCCATGAAAGGACAGCCTTGGGGCTCCAGCCGCACTCCTAAGCCGGCCTTCTCTTCCCCATCGTTTGATCCCTAGCTCCTCCTTTCCCCTACTTTCCCTTGATGCCCCTAATGGACCAACATGGTCCTGTTGAAGTTGCTTTTTCTTTTCTTTTAAATTGCAAAAGAAGACACAGAAATATACTTCTACTTACGACCGGGGGGGGGGGGGGGAGGAGGGGGAACGCATCCACTTTCCCCCAAACTCTTGCTCTTTCCTTTCAGTGTCAAACAGCGATTCATCTCTTGGTTTCATTTCAGACTCAACAAATGAACTTAACAAGGTTGCCCTGTCACAAGAGTTGGGCGTATTGGGCTGCTACTACTTGAGGACATTTTCTTCAGGATGTGGCTCACAGAGGGGAGGCGTCAGCTTTCCTAGCCATTAGAATTGGATTTTAGGTTACCATTCTTCCTAATGATCATATTGCCAATTCTAATTGATCCTATTTCTAGAACCTGATTTTCTTAAAGTTGCTCCCCTAGATATTGTTTTTTAAAAATTAATTACTATCTCACTAATTAATTACTTAATTGGCTCTTAACCCCAATAATTGGGCAGCCTGGATTTCAACAGAAAAAGCAAAAAAGAGAAGAAAAAACCAACCAAGCAAAGAACCACACAAGAATTTCTTTTCTTAACCAGAAGTATTTCTGAAAGATCAGATGATCAGCTCTGTGGTATGTGGGCAAAACTGGGATACAACATTGAAAGTAAGCCACATCATGTCATTGACAACAGCTAAGGTTCCAAGTTAATTGGATTTTTTTTTTAATTTGGACAATTAAAAGCATATGAAATACACTTAAAGACTCTTGATGGGAAAGGACAAATTTGTGGATCTGAACACATTAATATAAATCATCATAGTGATTTTTATCTCTTACCACACCATACTCCCACCTTGGGCATTTGGAAATGGACTGTTTCTGCTTATATTATCAGCATATAAAAGTGGACTCGCTAATCCTCTGTAATAGACAAAGGAAACAAAGCCATGCAATTTCTGGGCACGGCATGAAACTCTTCCACGCTTCTCACCTGCATTGTCTGCTGCTGGGTTTTGTGTAGTGCTATTTGCCAGGGTTAAAAAAAAAGATAAGGAATAAGCTCACCATGACATCCAAAATACTAAAGCTCTTCACCATCCATCCTAGTTTGTAAAATACTTTAAAAACCTTTCTGTTGCAGCTTGAGGTGTGAGCCTTTGGCAGGGTCAGCCTTATACCGGGTGGCTCAGCGTGGGGCTCGCTGCTTCACTGCGCCATCTGAAGGGATTTCTAGAGAGTAACATCCTGCCTATGGGACCAAAACCAGGGATCACACAGAGGTCTCGTGACCATCAGGGTTTGGCCTCACCAAGCATTCTTTTATAATACATTTTGAATTGAAGCATAACATACATGTGAAGAGGTGTACCACCATGAGTTGTAGAGCTTGATCGATTGTTAGAAGCTCAAGACAGAACAAGAAACAGAACATTTCCAACACCGCAGAGGCCCTTCTTGTCTCTATGTACCCCACCTCCGGGATAACCACTATTCTGACTTCTAACACCATAGATGAATTTCGCTTGTTTTCATACTTGATATAAATGGAATCAGACAGTACGTGCCTTTTTGTATATCTGGCCTCTTTTGCTCGACATAACGCTCGTGAGATTCAACCCTGTCATGAGGTATAGCAGTGGTTCATTAAGTCGCAGGACTATACAGCATTCCACCATGTAAATAGGCCACAATACATTTATTTATCTTGTTTTGTACATAGGCATTTGGGTGTTTCCTGGTTTAGGGCTATTACGAATAGTGCTTCTATGAATATTCTTGTACGTGACTTTTGGACAAACGTGTTTGTATTTCTGTTGGATATATATCCAAGAGAGGAAATTCTGGATCATTCAAGAGAGACTATTTAGCCAGAAATCTTGTTTTGTTTCTGCCCCCTTATTGTCTACACGTGAAGGTAGTTGTAGGATTTTAGGACTGGGGGTGGCCTCACAATATATACTTAGCCAGTGTTTTTCTGATTCACTCTAGGAGCTCAGGCGTCTTCACTGAGGGGAGAGGGAAGCTTGGTGGGGCTTTGGGGCCCTCTGCCTTCAACCAGAACAACCCCCCTTTTATCTGACTCATAGACAGTGTTGGAATTCCGCACAATATTTTGTTTTAAGAATGAGTTCTGTAGTTTAAAAAAAAAAAGTTTGTCAACAGGGGATTTGGGTTCATTGTTTTCACTTGAGAGAGGAGGAAACAGGCCTACATGGCAGATGCCAGGAGGGCTCATGGACCTGGACGATGCTGGCACTTGATGGGTCTTACTTTGCTCAGTCCTCACTTCAACCCTACAAGGCAGCCATGTCCTTATCCCTACTTTACAACTGGGGAAACCGAGGGGTAAAGCAGTAAGGTGACATTCCAGAGGACACATGTCTAAAACAGAGCTGAACTCAGGCCGTCTGACTCCAGGGCTCTGCTCCTTAATTACCCAAACCGGAATATTCTGCCCCCACACACTATCCATTTCACAGTCTCTCACAGACGGTCCAGGGCCCGCGTGATGCATGGTGGTGACGGTGGTTGACCCTTCTGGTCCAAGTTTTTGTTTCTCTGGTAAAGCTATTGCCCAAGAAGCCAGTGTGTAATAGGCCCAAATTAAAACTATCCCCCTCTCCTCTCTCTTCTGCTAAGTCCATTTCAGAGCAGAATTTAACCCTTTGTATTTGCCCTTCCACATGATGGAGTCTTCTGTGATTGTTGCTGGAAACCTGTGGGATAAGCACCATAAGTGTTACTAGCTGTTATTTTGCCATTCTTCCTGCTCAGACTCCCCCAACCTCCTCACTGTGCTCTAGCCACACTGGCCTTTTTAATATGCCCCAGGACCTTTGCACTCGCTATTCCCACTAGCTGCATTTTCTTTCCTACAAATTCTCATGGCTGGCTTTCTCCTTTCCTTCAGGGCTCTGCTCAGAGTCATCTGATTAAGAGGCCTTTTCTGACCTCCGTAGATAAAATTACCTCTCTATCACTTTCCACTTCCCAACCTGCTTTACTTTTCCTTAAGGTACCTCTGCTACCTGGCATGTGGTATTTTGACTTGCTTTGTTTGTTTTATACCCGTTGACAGGCGAAGTAGGCTTCAGATGGGCTGGTGGGTTTTGTTCTTTGTGTATCCCTAGCACATGAATAAATATTGAATGAAATGAACAGGTGCATGAATGAATGAATGAAACCAGCTTTAAAATTCAGAAAATTGATAGCCAAGTTGGGTAGCTGGAGCCAGTATTTAATGGGGGAAACTTTGAGGTGCTGTATCCTCTAACATTTCCAATATTATTTATTTTTGCATTCTCTTTTTTTCTTGATTATTCTGCTAGAAGTTTACCTTTTTTCATTAGCCTTTTCAAAGAACCAGCTTTTGGTTTGGTTGAGCCATTTTATGCCTTTCTTCTTGTTTGGCTCTCTCTCTATTTATTTTGGTTTGTGTATGTCTGTTTTATCTCTGCACGTTAAAGATGGTTTGAGTGCTGAGACCGTATCCAGCCGCAGCCTGCTGACGAGGTTAGACCTTCGAAGCTCCGTGGCTGGGAGTCCGCGGCTTAGACCTCTCCTCCTGCCCTCCCACTTTCACATGCGCTCATCGGGCAGAAAAGAGCAACACTTAAATTTTTTAAAAAAATAATAGATTATCCAGTTATCATTTAAACCAAGCTCTTTTTAAAAAGATTTTATTTATTTATTTTAGAGATAAAGTGAGAGAGCATGAGTGGGAGGAGGGGGAGAGGGAGGGAGAGAATCTGAAACAGACTCCATGCTGAGCGCAGAGCCCAGCTTGGGCTCCATCCCACCACCGTGAGATCATGACCTGAGCAGAAACTGAGAGTTGGACGCTCAACTGAGCCGCACGGGCGCACCTAAACCAAGCTTTTTCTTTTCTTAAAGATTTTATTTATTTGACAGAGGGAGAGCGAGAGAGACAGAGAGAGAGAGAGAGCACCAGCAGGGGGAATGGCAGGCAGAGGGAGAGGGAGAAGCAGACTCCCCCCTGAGCAGGGAGCCCGACGTGGGGCTTGATCCCAGGACCCTGGGATGGGACCCTGGGATCGTGACCTGAGCGGAAACCAAGAGTCGGTCGCTCAACTGACTGAGCCACCTGGGCGCACCTAAACCAAGCTTTTTAAAAACACCATTTCAATTGGTTGGGATTGGTTTCTAACCTGTGACCATGACTGCTGTTACACTCTCATTTATTAATTCCCATCTAACAAATGTCTTCTATTGTTTCCAGTGTTCCTTATATGATTTTACTGCTGTAATTAAAACCATGGGGAGATGGAGGTTACGCTAGAATGAAAAAGTTCAAACCACATTTTGGGGCTTTTTTTCTCCTGGTCTAAGTGAAATCTAACTATGTTAGAATAACAAGACAGAAAATCTATCTCTATAATTAGGAAATTAGCAGAGTCGGAATCAGACTGTAAGAAGGTGCATTTGCTAAGGGATCCTTCTCCCGGTACATATATAAGCCAGTAGGAAATAAAGCCTTTGTGAACCAGGGGAGTCCAAGTGGTGGACCTTCAGGGATGGGAATGTGTGCTTGGGGGGCAGGGAAGGGATTGATGGCAGCTTACTATCTAGTTAAAGCACTTAACCTCTGGGGTGAAATCTTAGTCCAGAGAGCACTGAATGGTTTCACAGCGAGATGTCTTCTGATGAACCCTGCCTTATAAAGTGGTGGAGAAGTGATCGTTAATTTGTTCGGAGATTCTTGTGTCTCATTTTGGCTTTGGTTTGCAATTCGATAGGCTCGCTTTTCCCAGGGAGTCTCCCGATACCGTGTCCACTTATATTAAGATCAAGGCATCTAGCTGGTATGTGAAATGTGATCGGGAAAGCACCAAGGATTCCTCATGTTGGGGGTATTGTGTCTGACTTGAAGGGAGATCGGGGCAAGAAGTAAAGAGAAAGTGAAAGGGGGAGACAGAGAGGAAGAGCCACAGTGGAAGTAGAACAACAGACAGATACATTTGGGCTGTTAGGGATAATGAAAAAGCGGACCTGTGCTGCCCTCTTAAAGGTGAAAATTTCACCCAGTCCGTTGTTTCAGTCTCTCACCATTGAGGTCCACAGTGAGGAGTGAGTGAATCAATTCCTAATGTTCCTTCCAGCTGGAACCCCCTTTGATTCTAAATACGTGAAAGACATTTTCTGCAAAGCAGGACAGCTTTCACCATCCCTTAAGAGGTCAGAGGTCAGTGATTATCTCTAAGTGCTGTTCACCTGTGCGCACAGGACTCGTTCCCTGCAAATCCTGTGTCCGGAGGCATTGGGTTGTTTGTACACTCGTAGACCCAGGATAAGGCACTCTCTAGAGTCCAGTGGGAGTCAGTCCTGGATTCTTTGGTCCCCAAGGACACTGATCCAGTGGAATGGTGTAGCCACTACACACGCAGAGCAATTCTCACTACTGAGTCCCCCAGGGTGTGATACCAAAGGCATGTTTTCTTTTAGCAAATGGCATTCAAGTTCCGGACGGCAGCTGTAGCAGGAGGAAAAGGTTTATATTGTACTTTTTTTTTTTTTTTAAACGTGTCAAAGTAATGGAGACCATGTATTAGGTACAAGTTTGAGTAAGGGAGATTCAACATTTTCCAATGATATGCAGAGAGTGCAAAGTTTAAATGTAAACACACATGATTTATTTACCACAGAATATCAAGAATATCAAACCAAGCCAGGAAACACGAGTGTGCCAGTAAAATCTTGGTAGATACCAGAAGAAAAATGAGAACCCAACTTCCTAAGTGGTGGGAAAGAATAAGTAGTGGTAGATGGAATTCTTTTTAAAGAGACCGCATAGAAATGTGTAGTGTTCTTGAAGAGTGGCCCGTTTGTACCGGAAGCTCTCTTTTGACGTATATGAACAAGAGAGATCACTGAGAGGGAGGTCACATCTTCCTGTTGGAAGAGTAGGCTGATTGTTTTTTCCTCAACTGAATAACCAGTTTATTATCAACCCAGAATATTCACTTGTCAAGAAAGAACTCTTAAGGCTGTGCTGTTCAATATGGCAGCCACTAGCCTCTGGTGGCTACTGAATACTTGAAATGTGGCTCATGTGATTGATGAGCTGATTTTTAATGTAATTTAATTATTTTTTAATTAAATTATTTTTTAAAATGTAATTAACTTAAATTTAAAAACCGATATTCGGCT
Organism: Zalophus californianus; assembly: GCF_009762305.2. Classification (NCBI taxonomy): domain Eukaryota; kingdom Metazoa; phylum Chordata; class Mammalia; order Carnivora; family Otariidae; genus Zalophus; species Zalophus californianus. The sequence goes on along the minus strand of NC_045612.1, from coordinate 115,616,094 downwards.
TGGTTGTTGGAAAAGTGTTAGTATCTTCTGAATAATTTTGGCATTCTGAGTGTACTCTCCCAACCTTCTAGTTCATGAGATCTAAATACAGATCAAGTATTTCTGATAAAAATTTACCACCCAAATTGAGATGCCTTTAAGGCGTAAAAAGCACATGGGATTTCAAAGACTTCCTATGAAAAAGAATGTAAAAATATCTCATTAGTGATTGTTTACATTGATCACATGATAAAATGATCATATTTTAGACCCAAGTTAAATGAAATACATGATAAACTTAATTGCACCTGATTCTTTTACTGTTTTTTCTTTTTACTTCTTAGACTATGGCTCCTGGAAAAAGTAAAATTCCCTATGTGGCTTGCATTCTTGCATTAGAGTTCCACTGAACAGTGCTTTAGGTACCATATTTGGTGGCTCAGGCTAGCTTTGCCACTGAAGATTGACAAGAATTGGGAGCTAAGGAAAGTCCCTCTTGCCTCTATGGAACTTCAGGTTGTCCCTGCTCCTTCCTTCTGTTCCCCGAATTCATCCGCTAGGTGATTTATCTGTCTCCTGACAGTCTTGTGTGCTGAGAAAGCTAGGTTGTGCTGAACTCTGACGTGTTCTGTTTAAGCCTTAAGCTCGGTGAAGAATCTCGTTTGTAAATGGTTTCGGGACAGCGTGTTTCCTCTGCACAGTTGTCTTAGGCTGGACAGACTCTCCCATCGAGACTTGTGTACACGAAGCTTACTGGGGGGCCCCTGTGGGATCAACACAGGAGCCGGGGAAGTGGCAGTGGGCAGGGAGGAGTTGAACTGCCATACAACACAACAGATACCTCAGCTCTGGTGGTGAGCTGGCCCTTTAGTGTGGTCCCAGATTGAGGTGAGGAGGTTGGGCCGTTGTTTCCTCCAAATGACTAGTCTTTGGATGCAGATCGCCCCGAGGTGGAGGACTGACCCTGGAGGGAGGCAGCTCCCTTCCATGGAAGGCAGTTCCCAGAGCAGGAAACAGCTGTGAGCCCTCAGCAGCCAGGGTTCCCGGGGAGAAGAGTACTTCAGTCTAGAGTAGCGTGTCTGGGCAGCATGCGACAGCATCTGTCTACTACGACATGTCAGTCTCGCTCTAACCATCAGCCCCCAGCCTGACCCAGACCCAGGGAACTCAAACCGTCCCTGTGCCTGAGAACGAGGAGTAGGCCACGCATCTTCTTGCATCCCTCTCCCTCCTGCCCTGGAATGAGCCATAATTTCTAGAACACGGACAGATGAAGGGATTGGGAGAAGAGGAGAGAAGAATGGAGAGGGAGAATAGAAGGATGGATCAATATGACCTAACTGCTCACAAATTCCCCTGATGTTACACATCTGTGGAGAGCCATCTTATGTCCTTCTAACTTCTGAATTGGGCTGAAGCCACAGCCCAGCAGCCTTTCAAAGTGCGGGGCAGGAGGAGCGAGACAGGAGCTGGGTTCGAAACAGGGACCCTGCCCAGATCAATTTAGAAAGAAGACTCTCAGGATAGACTAGTATTCCACTGGCGAATGAATGACGCTCAGATGGAGAATGAGCGTCGCTCAGATAACAAGCCAAGAAAGAGAGCAGGTCCCAGGCCCCAGTTCCTCCAGAAAGCGACCTGCAGTTGCTGAACAGGAAGTGAGAGCTTGGTAGCCACTTGATCCCTGAAAGCTTGACTCTCATTTTTCTCTGTGTGTCTGTCTATCCGTCCATGTGGTGGTTCCATTTCCTGTTGGCCCTTTTGTCCTTCAGGCCAAGTTTACATCTTGGTACTACTTCCCAAGAATCTCCCCCTGCCTGTTTGTAAGCGCTGATTAATCCAAGATGCCCGACGACCTGTGATCATTGGACGGGAGCATTCTCCCATAAGCCTCTTCTTCTGCCAGTTATCTGTAACTCAATAGCTATGTGTGTCACACGTGTCTGTGTTCACACAGGAATGCACATACTCCTTAACTTACATACACCTCTAAAAGCACGTTAGTGCATGCTGGGTTAACACTGCCCCTGGCTACCTCATTTCCCTTCCTGCCCCCCTTGTCCCTTTCTATCTCCAGCCGCCTTGCTCTTTGCCTCTCATTTCACGCTGCTTCTGAGAGAGAAATCTCATTATTTCTGATTTAGGGGCTCCCGTGCCCTCCCCTGCTACATGTCATGCCCGTTGCCAGCTTGTTACAACATCACAAGAGAACTCCAAGCTCTGATTTATCTGTCAGAGGGAATGACTCGGGGTGGGGGTGGGGGCTGGGAGTGGGACCGAGAAAGGGAGTGAAGCGGGGAGGGGAGGACTGGCAGGGAAGGGCGCAGTTTTTAGACCTGCAATAGCTTCAGGATGCTTGTATGAGTTGGGTTGGGCCACATGACAAATAGCATGCATTTTCTCAGAAGCCTACAGAAGAAGCAGGGCAGCATTTGCATATTTTATTTTATTTATTTATTTTTAAAGATTTTATTTATTTATTTGACAGAGACACAGCGAGAGAGGGAACACAAGCAGGGGGAGCGGGAGAGGGAGAAGCAGACTCCCCGCCGAGCAGGGAGCCCGATGCAGGGCGCGATCCCAGGACCTGGGACCATGACCTGAGCCGAAGGCAGACGCTTAACGACTGAGCCACCCAGGCGCCCCAGCATTTGCATATTTTAGAAACCTGTCACTGGGGCTCAGGCCAGCTGTTGAGGAAAGGCATAATGAGCTTTTTAATCCTCTCTCTTCTCCACCTGGAGTGTGGTACATCGTGACAATGGTCATATATTTTATAATTTAGCAGCCTTCATAAGTCTATCTCTGCCCCATTCGTGAGGCTGGGGGCCGGAGTTAGACACCTTCTGTTGGGTGCAACATATGGGCATGGCACATAGTGGGTGAGGGCTCAGGAAATGTTCCCTCCGTGTGTAATCAGCCAGGTCTCTCAGCTGCCTTTGCTTTGGTTCTGAAACAGACCCTGAGACAATGAACCAAGTGTGGGTAGTTTATTTGGGGGATTCAGGAGTACCAGCAGGTCATGAGGATATGGTACAGGAGAGGGGGAAGCCAATAAAGGAGCATTAGCAAGCTTAATCCTGCAGGAGAATTAGGCCACCCAAGAGGCAAGGGAGCTGGAGTATTTATACTCCAACCTCCCAAGTCATTGGTTGGGCGCTGCGTCTGGGGGCATTGGTTGCCCAGCATTTCGAGTCCAGCTCATTCACGGGCAGAGTGGCTTTCCACGGCACTGGTTTGGGAAGACTGGCCCCCTGACTCAGAGATGCCGGCAGTGACCATTGGTAATCTGGAGCTTACCCGAAAGGCCTGAGGGATATGCATGAGGCACTGACATTGTCTGCTGCAGTAGCTAAGATTCATTCATTTATTCATTCATTCATTCACTCAACAAATATTTCTTGAGCTGCTCCTATGTTCCTGACACTGTCCAAAGTGTTGAGGGTACAACAATAAACAAAACACACACAGATCTCTGCCCTCAGACAACTTGCTGTCTAGGGAGGACACTTGACCATGAGGCGACCAACAGACACAAAGTACGTCAATTCTTTAGCCTGTTAAGTGGTGATAATGCCAAGAAGCAAATAAAGATGGAGGCCCAGGGTTGCTGAGGGCGCCATAGTAAATCAGGCAGGCAGGGGAGGCTTTGGTGAGAAGTTGACATTGGAGTAAAACCTGGCAGGGATGAAGCCTGTGGCTATCTGGGAGAAAAACATTGCAACCAGAGTAAGTGCAAAGGTCCTGAGGCGGGATTGCATGCCTGGCATGCTCAGGAGAAGAGTGGGCAAGGCATGAGGTGGCGGGAGGTGAACTCAGGCCATAAGGTGGAGCGACACTGCAGATCATGCAGGGCCTTGGCAGTGACTGTAGGTCCTTTGTCTTTTACTCTGAATGAAATGGGGAGTCCCTGGAGGGCTTCTAACAAAGAAAGGACCTGTTGTGGCTTACATTGCTGTGTTGAGGACATGCTAAGGCAGGGCTGGGGTAAAGGGAAGCGGGGAGACCTATTAGGAAGCACGTCTTCTAAGACCTTCCACTTTACTTCATAATGAAGGAATAAAACATGAGAGTGGGAACAGGCCTCTGGAGGCCTACAGGTGGAACGGGCATTCTGATGGCTAAAACCGGTCCGAAAATAAGCCTAGCTTTAAGGGAAGGAGAAGTAGACTCCCCTCTTGATGGGAAGAGCTGCAAAGTCACTTTGCATAGGGATGTGGATACAGAAAAGGAAATTATTGTGGCCAGTTTTTGCAAGGAGTCTATCATGGCAAAAAATGTCAAACTGAACTTCCAATATTCTTGTTCATATACTATCCTCGGGCCACCCCACCTCATGTGATGGAGTAAAATGGAAGGTTCATGAAGATGTGCCATGTCCATCTTAGACCCCAGTGACCATCGATGCCAGTGGGTACGCACCTGCCAACTAGAGATGGGGGAACCCATTGGGAAAGCACTCCCAATTGACTGCTTTGCTCCTTCCATCAGCTTTCTTCCTCCCGTCTCATTACTGCCTCTTCCAGCCCTCCATGTTCTTCTCTCTTGAGAGCAAACACTCATATCTTGTATCATGAAGAACGCTTTGCCAAATCTTCAGTTGCTCTTGACCACTAGAGCTAAATCTCACAGTTGACTTCCAGTTCCCCTTCCAAGGGATTTTCCGAATCAAAATCAGGATCCCCCAACTGTAACCCCCAAGATGAGTTCTGTGCTTGTTATTAATACTCATTTTCTACCTGCTTTGCCAATGGATAGGCTTGATTTGGGGACTGAAGCTATTTCAGGTTCTGTGGCTTGTGTGGAGATCGGTATTCTGGATGTGGTGTTGACAAAGGTCTGGTACTATGTTCTTGTAATGGAAAAATTGATGGGCATATTTTTTGGAGCCACGGTCTGTGCCTGTTTCTTTTTTCTTTTTTTTTTTTTTTTATGTTATGTTAGTCCCCATACAGCACATCATTAGTTTTTGAGGTAGTGTTCCATGATTCATTGTTTGCATGTAATACCCAGTGCTCCATGCAATACGTGCCCTCCTCAGTACCCATCACCAGGCTAACCCTTCCTCCCACCCCCCTCCCCTCTAAAACCCTCAGTTTGTTTCTCGGAGTCCATAGTCTCTCATGGTTCGTCTCTCCCTCCGATTCCCCCCCCTTCACTTTTCCCTTCCTTCTCCTAATGTCCTCCCTGCTATTCCTCATGTTCCACAAATAAGTGAAACCATATGATAATTGGCTTTCTCTGTTTGACTTTTTTCACTTAGCATAATTCCCCTTCAGTTCCATCCATGTTGATGCAAATGGTGGGTATTATCCTTTCTGATGGCTGAGTAATATTCCATTGTATATATGGACCACATCTTCTTTATCCATTTGTCTGTTAAAGGGCATCTCGGCTCCTTCTGCAGTTTGGCTATTGTGGACATTGCTGCTGTGAACATTGGGGTGCATGTGCCCCTTCTTTTCACTACATCGTATCTTTGGAGTAAATACCCAGGAGTGCAGTTGCTGGGTCATAGGGTAGCTCTATTTTTTTGAGGAACCTCCATACTCTTTTCCAAAGTGGCTGTACCAACTTGCATTCCCACCAACAGTGTAAGAGGGTTCCCCTTTCTCCACACCCTCTCCAACATTTGTTGTTTCTTGCCTTGTCCATTTTTGCCATTCTAACTGGTATAAGGTGGTATCTCAATGTGGTTTTGATTTGAATTTCCCTGATGGCTAATGATGATGAACATTTTTTCATGCATCTGTTAGCCATCTGTATGTCTTCTTTGGAGAAGTGTCTGTTCATGTCTTCTGCCCATTTTTTGACTTGATTATTTATTTTTTGGGTGTTGAGTTTGAGAAGTGCTTTATAGATCTTGGATATCAGCCCTTTGTCTGTAGTGTCATTTGCAAACATCTTCTCCCATTCTGTGGGGTGCCTCTTTGCTTTGTTGACTTTCCTTTGCTCTGCAGAAGCTTTTTATCTTGATGAAGTCCTAAAAGTTCATTTTTGCTTTTGTTTCCCTTGCCTTTGGAGATGTGTCTTGAAAGAAGTTGCTGTGGCCGCTCTAGGATTTTGATGGATTCCTGTCTCACATTGAGGTCTTTTATCCATTTTGAGTTTATCTTTGTGTATGGTGTAGGAGAATGTTTGAGCTTCATTCTTCAGTATATAGCTGTCCAATTTTCCCAGCACCATTTATTGAAGAGACTGTCTTTTTTCCATTGGATATTTTTTCCTGCTTTGTCGAAGATTAGTTGACCATAGAGGGTTATAGGGTTGACGGTCCATATCTGGGCTCTCTGTTCCATTAGTCTATGTGTCTGTTTTTGTGCCAGTACCCATGCTGTCTTGGTGATCACTGCTTTGTAATATAGCTTGAAATCAGGCAACGTGATGCCCCCAGCTTTGTTTTTGTTTTTGTTTTTGTTTTCCAACATTTCCTTGGCGATTTGGGGTCTTTTCTGGTTTCATAAAAAATTTTAGGATTGTTTGTTCCAGCACTTTGGAAAATGCCATTGGTATTTTGATCGGGATGGCTTTGAAAGTATAGATTGCTCCGGGCAGCATAGACATTTTAACAATGTTTATTCTTCTGATCCATGAGCATGGAATGCTTTTCCATCTTTTTATGTCTTCTTCAATTTCCTTCATAAGTGTTCTATAGTTTCTAGAGTATAGATCCTTTACCTCTTTGGTTAGGTTTATTCCAAGGTATCATATGGTTTTTGGTGCTATTGTAAATGGAATTGATTCCCTAATTTCTCTTTCTACAGTTACATTTTTAGTGTATAGGAAAGCAACTGATTTCTGTGCATTGATTTTGTACCCTGCCACATTATTGAATTGCTGTATGAGTTCTAGTAATTTGGGGGTGGAGTCTTTTGGTTTTTCCATGTAAAGTATCATGTCATCTGTGAAAAGAGATAGAGAAAAGACAAGAACCATATTGTCCTCTCAATTGATGCAGAAAAAGCATTTGATAAAATACAGCATCCTTTCCTGATTAAAACTCTTCAGAGTGTACGGATAGAGGGAACATTCCTCAATTTAATAAAAACCATCAATGAAAAGCCCACAGCGAATATCATTCTCAATGGGGAAAAGCTGAGTGCCTTTTGCTTGAGATCAGGAACACGTCAAGGATGCCCACTGTCGCCACTATTGTTCAACATAGTACTAGAAGTCCTAGCAACAGCAATCAGACAAGAAAAAGAAATAAACGGTATTCAAATTGGCTAAGAAGATGTGCCTGTTTCTTTGATTCTCCTCCCAGTACCTCACACCTGGTAGACTCTCAGTTAACGTGACCATGGACTTAAGGTCAGTCTACAGTAGTCTGTTTGATACCTCAGACCTTTCCCTCTTTTTCTCAAGCTAGCAGGGAAGGATCTTAAAGCATCTCTGTAGATAAGACAGATTTTTGTAATCTAGACCAGCACTGTGCAGTAGAACTGTAGGCAGGGCTGGAAATGTTCCATATCTGTGCTGTTCAACATGGTAGCCATTAGCCGCTTATGGCTATTGGGCACCTAACATGTGGTTAGCACAACTGAGGAACTGGATTTTTAATTGGCCTTAAGTTTATCCAAAATTTTAATGAACTTAAATTTAAATTTGAATGCCATAGTAGACTGTGCAGCTCTAGATACTACTTCTGAAACTTTTCCACTGAAGTGCTCCTGATAGTAGAGAAAAGAGAACTAATACCTTGATGGTTTGGCGTGCAAGTTTCAAGTACAGAATTACTTTGAAGCTTTAGCTGAAAAATACATGATGACTTGGTGAGTTTGCTCTTTATAATATGTATGCTCTACCATGGAACAAAATGGATGGTCTAGGGAAATGTACCCCAGACTTCCTTAGCACATGCTACTGTGTATTCCTGTGGATTCATAAATGTCAGTTGAGATAGCTAACTGCATTGCTGTTAAGTTGGCTTAAAGTTTAAACTTTACGTTCTTCCTATTAGTGTAGTCTGAGAATGAAAACATCTCATCCTGCACCCATTTGGTGTTAAGAATGACTTCCCAGCTGGTGTGGGTTATAACCTTCTCACTGCCATGCAAACCTCCTATGAGATTTAAAAGAAAATTCTCCCCTAGAAAGCTCTTCAAGTGCATTTAATGAATAAGGTGCTATCCGTAACTTTCTGTGACATTTACTTTAATAAGCCGTGGGAGTGATTTAGTGATCGGTGGGCACTGACATTTGAAGAGGGAAAGACAAACTTTGCTGCTTCTAATGGTGGCTTTTTTCCTTTTCCTCTTGATTTTGGCCCTGCATCCATGGAAACTTTGTTTCCAGAGAGAGAGATTGTGTTTGCCCTGTGTTGGAAGTCATTTATTTATTTTTTCTTTCAACATGCAGCCACAAATTAATTTCTTCTTTGTGTGTCTGATGGTGAAATCATTCATAGTGAATAAAGTCTGTTTTGCACAGTATTTGAACTAAGGAGTGTGCACATGTGTGCGTGTGTGTGCGCGCACGTGCATATGGGCTTTTCCTCAACATGGAATTTGTTCCACTTTGTTTAGAAGAAAAACACATGGAAGAAATTTTTAAAAGGCAGATTAAAAAATATGCATAATAACTACAACTGAAACCATGGATATATATCTGTAACTACCACCCAGAAGAAGATGCGGAACACCGTGGGCGTCCCCAGCCTCCTGTCATGTCATATCCCCTGTCATGGCCCCTGCTAGTCGGTATATCCCACCCAGAGGCCACTATTCTGACTCCAGTTACCACAGATTAGTTTTGTCTGTTGTTGAACTTCATATAAATGGAATCACACACAATGTATTTTTCATCATGTCCATCAGATTCATCCACGTTGTTGTGTGGATCACTCCTTTGTTTTTAATTAATGTATAATTTTCCATTCTATGAATATACCACAACTGATTTGTCTGTTTTCCCATTGATAGATGTTTGGGTTGGTTCTAGCCTGTGACTATTATGAACAACGCTGCTGTGAATATTCTTGTACTTGTCTTGTGATAGGCTTTTTCATTCCCTTCGTTTCGTATATGCCTGGGAGTGCAGTTGCTGGGTTATCAGATTAAAAGGAAGGTTCTGTTGTTCTGACAAAGACCTAATCGAAGAGAGGTTTAGATGAGGTAGAAGTTTAATTCTCCCTCATATACCAGTCAGAGACCCAGGATCTGTCTACCTTGGTGCTCTGTCATTCCCAGGATGATGCCCTTATTCTAATGCTCCAAGATGACTGATCATCACGTTCACCTTCCAGACAAAAGGATAGGAGGATAAAGGGGAGGTTTTACAGCACGCCCTTTCCCTGCAAAGACAGACCTCCAGAGACTGGGGCACCTCATTTCTGCTGAGACTGCATGTACCAGAACATGATTCACAGCCACCCTTCCCCAAAGTGCAAGGGGTCATCTTTATTTTGAGAAGGCTTGTACCCACTGAAATGTGGAAGAAGAGACGGATAGGTACTGGGATATTATTAGAAGTCTATGCCACAGCTTATTTCTTGGGGTTGGCACATTCCCCATTTGAGCATGCAGGTATCAGCAGTGAGTTCTTTTACTCCCTAGCTCAGGAGAACCTGTGAGAACTTTCTGGACTCCTTGGAGCAGTTATGCCAGCCATCCCCCCTAAACGCTTTTACTAAGCGTGGATGTTGTTTACTTATCACGTGTACACAGATGTCTCCTAATAATTGATTTGTTTTTGTTTGTTTTTAATACTCTGAAGTGAGGATACTGCTACTCTTACTCTTTTCAGTGTAATTATTATTTCCCTAGAAGTAGACTGCCTCTTGGCTCTGTCACGTATCAGTTTGTGTGGTCTTGGAATCCTTGCTTATTTTCTCTGAGCCTCTGTTTCATCATCCATAAAATGGGAATAAAAATGCCTACCTTGAGGAACTATTTTAAGTAACAGAGATAATATATTTTACACCCAGTATAGCTGGAGCTCCACGTGGTCCAGTCGTGATATACTGTCACAATAAAAACTAGCAACTGTCACAATAAAAACTAGCAACCGGAAGTGACTAAATCTAGTTCCTGTTTCTCAAAATGCTAAAGGGGATGCAATTTATAACTTACAGTGGTAGTTCTGAACACACACACACACACACACACACACACACTCACTCACTCACTCACCCACTCACCCACTCACCCACCCACCCAAACCTGCCTCACTTCATCTCTCACACACACCTGAGCATGATGGAAGGTTTTCTCTCCCCTTGCCCTTGGTTCTTCTCAGCCCTCCCCTGCTCACCCAGCCTGTTTCCACTACACCGCCTCTGTGGGTGCTTCTCTGCCATTCCTCCTCCCATTTCTTTCCATCTTGACTCTTTTCCCCTCGCTCAAGTAAACCCTGGGGAAAGAGGCCATGATTTTTTTTTTTTTTTTGCAGTCATTAGTGTCTTCCCTAGTGTTCCCTGTAACCCATTACAGTCATCTGTCACATGGGAGACCATTAGCAGGTGCTGTTTGCATTACCATCAAGATGACGAGGACCGTTAGCGCTCTTTGCTTATCTAGGACCCTCGTAAGAGTTCAGGTGGAGGGGAGGGCCGTGAAGGTTGACTCCGAGAGCAGAGGTGTATGGTGGGCAGGCTCTTGTTAGTCCCAACAACTCCATGCAGTTAACAGAGTATGTGATTCATCCATCCACTCAATTTATATACATTTATTTATCGATGTCGTTGGACAGTTTTGAAAGAATTGACAGAAAAACATACAACATAGGATGAAGTCAATGACTAGTAAATATGATCAAAGGGAAAACAAAGCCGAGGCCCAGAAATGTATACCCCAAGCTAATGCATATCCCAAGCTGATGTTCATGTCGGAGGCACTGGGGAAGGTAGAGGCGTGTGACTGAGCAGCCTCATGGGTATTTTGAGGAGTTAAACCATGGGATAATACTCGTCCAGGTAGAGAGTACTTGAGAGAGATGGTGTAGGATGAGCTTTTCTCTTCCCTCTGTATAGCTGTCATGACCGGTGGATGCCCAGGCTTTTCTGCCTGATCTCTGCATTTGCTATCCTAGCAGTTGGCTTTGAACAGAAGAGGCACAATGCTATCAGCTCCCAAGATCTTGCTGCTCAGCTGGGTCTCCAATACCCTTAATCACTTGTTATTCATCATGGACTCCTGGTGAGTTTTGGGTATTCCGAGAACTATTAGAAGATGAGCTTTTTCGTAACATGTTTGGGTGCTGGCTCCTGGGCTGGGCTGGGCTGGGCTGGACCCAGCTTGTACCAGTTCACAAGAGCCAGCTGGGCAGGTCTTACTGACTCTGCACTCAGTGACATTAAGTCGGTAGCTTAAAATCAGCCAAGGTGTGAGTATTTATACCACAGAAGCTAGCAAATGCTATAAATCAGGGCTTTTTTTTTTTCCCTATGGAAAGTCAGTTGTTAAACATTTACTATCGTACCGCTGGTACTGAGTGCATGATTCTGTCAAAATAGATGCAACAGAGAGACTTACGGAAATAATTAGAAGGTATTCTGTGGACTCAAAGGTGCTGTGTGAAATGGCAGAATTTCAGCTAATGCTTATGTCTGACCTGGGAACATCGGTGAATCTGTTATAATTTTAGACTGGAAAACTCAAAGGTTGAACACTGATGAATGTTTCTGGTTTGTTTGAAAATCATAGGGGAGAAAGGAGGTTGGAATTTTCTGCTGAAACTAGAAGCAGAAAGCCTGATATCACCCAGGGGCAAGACTCGGGAGCATTCACCATGGGGAGGCATAGAGTTCAGCTGAAATGATCCTTCCTGACACATCCCTCTATGAGAAAGACAGGGTGACAAGGGACCAGGAAGAGTTGTCTCCATGCAGCTGATGCCCTTGCCATAGTCACTCTGCTGACAAAGCATCCTTTGGCTCCCAATTGTCAAATCAACCAGAGCTTTCATCTCATCAAGTTCGATACCCAAGGCTGATGTGTTGATGACAGCCAGAGCGTTATTCAGGATCAAAAGTCACCCCTACCCCAAATGTGCTTTAAATGTGCCTAATCATCCAGTGAGCTCTCTCAGTCTTCGTGGTTCACTGAGGACCCTTGTATTTAGAATAGTGGCTAATAATCTGGGCTTTGGAGCTACACTGAACTAGGTTCGTATCCTGCTCCTACCACCTACACCCTGGGTGACCTTGGGCAAATAGCTTTACCGTAGTTTTCTTATCTCTAAAATGGGTATAATAATACTATTTAACTCAAAGCTTTGTGGAGAGGAGTAAGAGAGCTGCTTCATTCAACAAATACATTTTTGAGTGCCTAGCGTAGGCCAGGGGAGCTCCTGCGGTGGAATTTTCGGCTGCCACATCCGGTGCCCACTTGTTCCCAGTTGGAAGGACGAGAGACAAGTCTGTGATTTTGTAGGGAGCTCCTAAAATGCCTTAGCTAATTGACACAGTACTGCTGCCCAAGTAGCAACTTATCCCCAGTCCTCTGCCAAGTGAGCTTCACGTCCTCCACGGTGCTGAACCTAATCGGTAAACTTACTCTCTGAACATTTTCCCAAGCTCCAAAACAGCTCACAGGTGCAGACAATTTGGCCTCAGGGCCTTTTGGTCTGCCCTCCCCACCCCTCCCCGTGATGTCTTGCAGGGTTGAAGATGCCGTGTCTAGGTTTTCTGAACCACAGATCATGGCAGGGTATTACCAATTGGTACTTGGCGAGGCCATCCAGGAGCCATGTTTCCCAGACAGGAGTCAGAGCACACAGGTAACTTAGGGGACACCCTAAGTCAGTGGGCATGGACCTAGGATTCGAACCTGGTGCCACTGTGGACTAGAGAGCCTTCTCTGGGACCAGGTGGACGGTAGCTGGAATTTCCAGGGGATAAGGGAGAAGAACACCAGGGAGCAAGCACAGCTCTTTGAGTCAGTGGCTTTCTTGGTGCTCCCACAGCTCCTGGGTACACGGAGCCAGGATGTCCTGCTAGCTGTCATCTAAGCAATGCTGTTACTGTCCCAGCAGCTGTGAGGATCACCATCATCATCCTCACTATCTTGCTGCCATTTGTAGTATCAGTCCAGGAATTCTTAACTTTTATTTGAACCATGGACCCCTTTGGTAATCTGGTACACTCTATGGATCCCTTTTCAGAATAATGTTTCTCAGTGCACAAAATATAATACGTAGGATTACAGCAGAAGCGCCGTGTATTGAAATACAATTATCAAAATATTTTTAAAATTTTGATATTGTGATATAAGCTTCTTTATTAATAGATTAAATAAGAATTAGTGATGAATCCAACAACCATCGTAACTTGAAGTAGTGGTGTGCTGTGAATAGTATTTCAAGCATTAACTATAATACGGTATGAAAATAACTAATTTCTGTTGGCAGCAAACACAACTACTGATAACATCTCTGCGGTCTGTTGCATTCATTCGTAATCGAAGGAAATACTAAATTCCAGTTACAAATTGATGGAAGAAAGCTACACGTGCTTCCTTCCCGAGCTAAGAACTCTGTGTTGGACATTGTGCTAAACCCTGAACAAACATTATTCCTCGCCTTTACTCCAACCCAGCAATGGTGGAGTTGTTATTCTCATTTTGGAGGTGAGGAAACCAAGGCTCAGGGTCCGACTGACTCACCCAAGGTCACACAACAGGCCTTAGTGACACCCGGAGCTTAGGTTCTCTGCCCCACACCCCGAAGCCCTGAGCCGCACTTTCCCCCGAGGGCATTCTTTCCTGGATTTTCCGTGTTTCTCAGGGGGAGAGGCTCCTGTCTCTTCTGAAAGCCTGTGCTGTGGGATCCCGTACCAAGGAGCCTTTATAACTCTTGGGTCTCCAAGGCCACATTTTGGGAATTGCCCAGAGCCCTCAGCAAAGAGTAGGGGCTCTCATTCCATTGGTACGCCAGCACTAACACGCGAAGCTTGCAAGAGCCGAGTGTGGGCATCTCTTCTCATTGTGGTAGCTCAGAATCAGCCATGGTAGGAATACTTACGTGATGGAATCCCTACACTCTACTAATCTGGGCATTTTTATTTAAAAAAAAAAAAAAACTAATTGTTAAGCCTTTGCCTTCGAACATGCTCCTTTGTTCCTCGTGTGCTCCCAGTCCTCATCCCTTCAAAAGAAGGGATTTGAACAACCACCTCGTAATTGGAGGAGCCCATTTGCCTCGGTGACACGAGGTCTTGATTTTACTTGCTTGTTGGCACCCCACCCCGCCCCTTCCTGGGCACTGAAGCTATTGTTCAGTGTACGTTTTGTTTTTATTCAGATATGATGATGCCAACAGATCAGGAGATGATTGCCATTGAAAAGATACTTTATTACTCATAGATGCCAAGAGAGACCAAGCCATGCCATTGGGCAGCGGGGCGGGGCATGTGGAGTACCACTGGGGTGGGTCAGGAGGCAGAGGGAGCAGGGGAAACTGTAGCAAGAGCTTTTTTGTGTGTGTGCGCCTGTGGTTTTCAAGGGAAGGAATGGGTGAGACAAAGGAAGCAGATTTGGACTGGCTAGCTTGAATAATGTTAGTGGGCTCTGTCTGGAGTAGGGGAGCCATCCCTAGTTGTCTGGTACCTGAGCTGGGGGGATTGGGGCAGGTGGCTAGTGGCCTGGAGTTCTGAGAGCTTCAGAAAGGAGGTGGTTGGGAGTCTGGGCCGTGGATTGGCTAGCCTGCATGGGAGAGACACGCTCCCAGGTGAGTTGTTGGCTCTCTCTAGGAATTAGCTAGCCCTGGATGAGGTCGTCCCTACAGGGTCATCACTGCTCCCAATGTGAAAGCATCAAAAATACAGAATAAAAGGATTGGATTACTACAGAAGCCAACACTCTTCTAAGAGGGGAACGTAGCAGCATTAGATTGGAGTGGTTTCCAAATCGGTCGTGTGAGATGCCCCCCTGCCGCCATTAGCTCTGATGGTGAGCATGTCTCACACTGCACGTTTCGGCAGCTACAGCTGTCCTCAGAAGAAGCACGACAGAAAGTCAAAGCTGAGAGTTATGGTCAATTTAAAGCGTGAGGCAACGATGCTGACAGGTTGACAGAGGCCCCCAGGTAACCTGCGTAGCACCAGTCTCCAGCCCTCTTTGCATGAATTCAAACTTCAGGGGACACACATTTTAAGTTTCTGGAAACCAAGTGAGCGTTTAGCAAAAATAAACACTTGCCAGTTATTTTTATGCTACCACATTCTATGTTGCACTTAAGAAAAGAAATACGCCTTCTAGAGAGTTGTAAACATTCTACACACGAGGTTCATTATTTTATGGCTTGTGGTGGAGGCCACATGGAATAATCTGCAGACTTTCTTTATCCCCAGGGCCGAGGCAGAGAGCCGTGAGGGTAAAATGGCTGCCGAGGTGCCCTCTGCCTCTGAAATGTGCTGCTCTGCAGTTTTGCCAGGTAGCCCGGGTTGGATAATAGACTCTTAGGTGGCCTACATCGAAGGGATGATAGAAGAGCGACCCTGCCCTTGTTCCTGCCAGGTTCTAAACAGCATCAGCTATTCGACGAGTTTCCAGATGGACTGATTTTCAATTCCCCTGAGCCTCAGAAAAACAGTTGGCTGTTAAAGACCAGGACTGCTTTGGCCCGAGGGAGAGAGAGAGACGATTCACTGCGCCTTCCCGATCCTTAGGTGTGAGCTGGGGTTTATCCAGGAAAAAGATGACAGTGCTTTGGATTCTGAACTTCAGTGACAATTTGGAGGCTGTAGAACTTTCTACAGGCCTGAGAGGATCTTGGACAGTGACAGCCTTCCTGCTGAGCAGACACATGGCTGGTTAAAGATTTTGGTGGATTCCAGCGGTGATCATGGCATGCAAGCCTTCCTCCCTTGGCCAGGACTCATGCATCACAGGGCATGACTTGGCTTTCTAAGAATCAGCATATTAGGTAGTAGAAGATGATTTAGCTGCAGGAAGTAAATGAAGATCGCTCTGAAGCATATGCTTCCCCAGCATCTAGTGTGGTGTCTGCATGTAGCAGGTGCTCAGTAAAGGGTAGTTGAGTGAGTAAACAAATGCTTCTTTTATACATCCTACAGTGGCAAGACAACCATCCTTCCTGTTGTTTCTTTTTTATAATGAATTGTCCAAAAATGGAACAGAGTGTGTGTTAAGATTTACTCTTAAAACCCCCAAAGTATCCAGGCTGAATAATAATAATAATAATAATAATAATAATAATAATGATAATAGCAACTATCAGTCAGCCATGGCCGTGTAACAACCCCCAAACTCAGTAGCAGACGACAAGAGGTGTCTATTCTCAGGCTTTTGGTTTTATGCAGTTTTGTGGTGACTCTACTTTGAGCTGTAGGTCTGCAAGTTGACTGATCTAGTCTGGGTCTGGCTCTCGTCTTGGGGTTTGGTTCCAGTCAGCTCCATGTGGCTTTCGTCCTTCTGGGACTGTCGGGCTAACCAGGGCATATTCTTTTCATGCCAGTGGCAGAAGTACAAGAGGCTAATCCCACAGCACAAGCTCATCTTAAGCTTTAGGTCACATCAGATTTTCCAGCTTCTCCTTGGCCACACAACTGCTATAACCAGGCCCAAAAGCCACGGGCAGTGAATTACACTCTCTGCCTTAAATGGGACCATGAGGGAAATGATAATCACTGAACAATAATCCGGACTCCCGTAATAACTACCATTTATTGGATGTTACTCTGTGCCAGGCACTGCTCTACGCATTGTACGTGAATAAGCTCATTTTATTATCCTGACAGCCCTAGGGGGTAGGTGCTGTTAGGGTGAAGGTCCATTTTACAGATAAGAAAGTCGAGGCACAGAATTGCTGATGAACTCACCAGAGGACGCACATCTGGGAGGCAGGTGAACCAGGATTCACACCCAGCAGTACGATCTTAGCACCACCTCTCTTCACCACACGGGCCTCCCACTCCAGACAGCAAGTGTGCCTAACGCCTTGGGAACAGCTGAACATCTGCAACAGGCTAGCACAGATATTGGCTTGTTTAACTTTTATGGGAGCCCATTTACTATGGAGAGGGACACTGAGGCTCAACTAAGTTCAGGGATTTACTGGGGAGTGGCTGAGCCAGCACGGAGTCCCTGCCTTGCTCCTGGTAGGAATGCCTCTTGTGTGAATGAGGAGCCACTCAGCACTTACCAAGCTGTTTTTTCTGTATAAATCTGCTTTCCGTCCTTGGGAGGCTTCTAATTTAGGGCTCCCACCCCACAGGGCAGCCTTTTACTTCCCTGACTTTTCTTCCTTATTTTCTGGCCAGGGGATTTGTGCCCTGGTTCCTGGGCATGGGACTGATGCCATGACGGGGTAGCTGCGCCTTAGTTCTCACGGTCTCTGAGTCCTTAGTTTCTCATGACATGGCATGTCTCCGAGTGCCCCCCCCCCGTGCACCCCACTCTGGCTTTCTTCCTCCCCGGAGTGCTTTGGCTGTCCTGGGGTGTCCGGTTACAGGCTCTGAAGGGCGAGGCCGGCTCCGTGGCTGTAATTTTAGCCCTCCATGAAAGACCAGGGGAAAGCGAAGGGGGCTCTTTTGGCCCTGTTAACAGGTGTACCCAAACCACGAGTCTCTGTGTCCTGCAGCCTGGGGAGAACGGACACCCCCGAGGACGTTCGACTGCGTGGAGACACGAGAGCCCCAGCTGGAAGTCAGATCTTGAACAAAGTGTCTGGGTGGGAGCAACTTTTTTACCCCCAAGCCAAGGGAGGATCCAAAGCTACAGGTTTGGGGGAGCCCCTGGGGAGTTGGAACTTCCCAACCCCCAAACAACATGCAAACCGACAGCTCTGAACGTAACCCCGTGCTGGCTGCTCATCAGCTGGGGGGAGTTGTGCCAATATATAGTCCCATCCTGGCGACTGGTGTGAAAAGCGTCTCCAAGCCAACAGGAATGCAGTTAACGTGTCTCTGCCCACCTGGATTCCACTGTCATCTTACCTGCCCCGTTCCTCCCACCTCCCAGCTTCTTGCCTTTCAGAATCTGACCGCTACACCCCCGTCATTCAGGAGCTTCCGCTAAGGGCAGATTCCTATAGATAGGCACTAATGATGGAGAAAGGACAAGCGGGGAAGAATGTTACTCTTCTTTGGCCCATTGCCCAGCATTTCTTAACCCATTGCCTGAATTCTCTTACATACTAAAGTCAGGGCTTGTTTCTGAGACACTGGAAACTTCCAAATGCTTCCAGCCCCTTTTCCCCCATTCTGAGTGCTTCAGTCAGGATGACACTGGGGCTTGAGAGCTACCTATTTTGTTTTGTTTTGTTTTGTTTTTTTGAGGCGGGGATGAGAGATTTATTGCCTGTCTGGGCAGGCGAGGCCTCCTCTGGGAGTGCAGGAGGCGGGCAGTGCTGCGGGCAGGTGGTTGCTCTATGTCCAGGAAGCCTGACCTGGAGCTAGGATTCCTCACTCTCCTATGCCGTGGACCCCGGTGGTGGACTGCTGACACCTGGACCCTCTCAGACTCGGATTCGAAAATGTGAAAATAAATAGAATTACAAAGGACCAGTAGTCATTAAATACAGTTAGTGAGGAAATACAGTTATTAAAATACTAATTTGTGAATCTGAGACATAGTAAAATATGAGCTTCGGATTAACCCACTGATTATCAAGCTCTAGTTGAAGGGTTAAAGGAGTGGCCTTTTGTGATACCTCTAACAGCATGAAAATGCCTGTGGTTTCTACTGGTGACAGAGGCACAGGTCCTGCTAATACTGCTATGGTTGGTCGCCTGCACGTGTAACAGAAAGCAACGCTACCTTTCGGTTATAGACGAGTGCGATGATACAATTTAAAATTCCTCTCTGAGTTCTCGGACCTCCTGAATGCTAGGTTAAGGAACCCGTATGGAGAATCAGGCTGCATGATCGTTTGTAAGTTCTTTGAGGGAAGGTATTATGTTCATGCCATTTACATACTTTGTTTTTTTCTTTTTTTGGGGGGGAAATGTCAAGCATATAATAGAGTAACCAGGACAATATTATGATTCTCCCCCAGGTACCCATTTCCCTGCTTCACCTGCTACCAACTCACAGCTAATTTTTTTTTTTTAACCTACTTCCCCTTCCCAAAGTATTTTGAAGCAAATCCCAGACTTCATGTAATTTCATCCCATATTTTGATTTATAAAGAGCAGACGGGCCACTGAATCTTTACCGGTCGTGGGAGAGTTGATTGAGAAGTACCATCAGATTAATTCAGAAGTGCCATTCTAGTTCCTTCGGGGATCAGGGCCCCAGGATGTGGGTCTGCGTCAGAGAACCCCGTTTCCAGCCACTGCCCAGGGCTTCCCGGCATGGGCCTCATGATGTCACACCTACTTGTTCCCTTCCACATACATTGTCTGTCTCTGTCCACCACAGTGTCAGTCCCGGGAGAGAAAAGGCTCCATCTCCCTGTCCGCGGCCGCAACCCCAGCTCCCAGCAAGTGTGTGGTATATAGTGTGTGCCTGGCAAACAAGGCTTTTTGAATGGGCACCTGACTGAAAGGAGAAGGGTGGGCTATAGGGATCTGTGATGTTGCTACTCCAAGGGGGGGGGGTGTCTTTGGACTGCAGCGTTGATGTCTTCTGGAAGCCTGCCGGAAGTCCAGAGTCTCAGGCCCCACCCATCAGAATCTGCATTTTAACCTGATGCCCAGGTGACTCTGTAGGCCCATCACAGTTTAAGGAGCACTGATTTGCTGCTCCTCCCACCGCCCCCCCCCCCCCCAGCCTGGAGGAGTGAGAATGGCAGCCAGGAAGAGCTTCGCACTGTGATTTCAAGGGCCTCATGGACCAGGCGGGCAGGGCGAGGCCCGGAATTGCACTCACTGAGTTGGGCATCCTGCGTATGAACTCTGGTATGCCCACATACTGGTTCTGTAGGCCTCTGTTTTCTCACCTGAAAAGTGGGGTGGATGAGCCATATCTCCTAGCATCAGAGAAGGATCAAATGAGGTAATGACTGTGGTACGGAGCACAGCGTGTGTTTTGGATAACTCCTGGGCTAATTCCTCATGGCTGCCTTTCCAACTATGAGGGAGTGACACCTGTTCGTCTTTCAGAAGCTTTGATAATTTGGACTTGTTTTGGAAATCTTTTCCCCCATCTTTGATCATCATCATGAAGAGGGCTTGGGAAACTTGTGGGAGGCATGGTTTGGGGGGCCCCCAGCCCTTCACTTTTGCATCCCCCTGCTTTCTGGGGCATCTTTCTCCTTCTGGGGTGTCCCACACCCTGTCTTCGAAGATCCTGCTCCCAGGCAGAACATCCAATATGATCATAAAACATTCCATCCCCTAAGAATTTGGGGCCCTTGGTTGTGGAATAGAAGTTTTTCTCCCCTTGATGTAGGTATGAGGAGACTGGTGGGGGAAATCTTTTAAAAAACTTTGCATATGTGTGTGCCTCTAGCATCACATCACATGGACAAGCGCCTGCTTCCGCCCTGGGTGTGATCACGACCACTTCTTTTAGTGGTAACCTTGACCAACACACTCAAGTCAGTTCAGCTCAAGGGCAGTTGTATGGTTTGGGGCAGTCTTCACTTTTAAACTCACTTTTCCCTGTTCTAATCTGGAGGGATTCTAAACAACTGGACCATGCAGGGAGGCAGAACGTGAGCTTTTTAATAACTAGAGACAGGGAGTAGTGATGGCCAAGGTGAATGTTCCTCACTGCCTCTCTCCCCACCAACACTCCCCAGTCTGTCTCACACATCCATTACATGGAACACTGTGTTTACCTGGGGCTTGTTCCAACAGAGCTCAGCAATCCTACTTCTATCTTGGCCTGGCTGTGTATTTACATGGTAAACATTTCTATAAAAGAAAGGGAAATATTCTCTTTAAAATATCTTATAAAAACTGCCCTTTGGAGATGAGTGGATAGGAAAGAGCAAACATTCCATATTTATGAAATGAATCATTTTATAAAAATGTTACCTGTAGACCAAAACTTAATAACAATAATGTTGCTGATAGTACAGTCATACTTGCTTACGTTGGTTTAGCGGTCTATATATATATGCAGGCCCTTTCCTATACATCACTTCTTCTAAGCTTCCCAGCAATCCAGTGAAATTGACACTGTTAGCGCCATTTTAAAAATGAGAAAATCGAGGCTTAGAAAGGTGGTGTAAATGCCCAATGTTACACCCCTCGGCAGTGTTAGAACAGGAATATGAGCGTAGGTCTTCTGACTCAAAACCAAATGAATGCCTATTGGCATGTATCAGCCAAGAGTAATATGTAAGCCAGGTATAAACCCACTGGCACTCGGCTGCCTCACAGCATTTAACTAGGAAAGGGGAACCACACTAGGAATTTCACACAGGGAGAATTTAATACAGGGAATTGCACTTACACTGCCCATGGACGAGCTGAGAAGCCAAATAGAGAATGGCGAGGTAAGCCAGAGTTTAGCAATGGCAAGAAGCTGCTGCCACGCTTAAGCTGGAGGGAGAGGGGGAGGGAGCAATGCTACCAGAACCCCAGGGGCTAGAGGCCCCTTAAGGAGGCTGGAACAGCTTTGAGCCGGCCTGGTGGGAGTCGGGACCCCCGAGGAGACGTGGCCGTGGACTAAAGAGTGAAGGGAGGAAATACCTTGACTTTTCTCCTCCTCCCACCCTTCAGCGTCCTCTCAGTGCCTCCCAATGGCTGAGCCTAGCTGGAAGCCAGTGGCCCTGGAAGTTACAGCCCACAGGGGTGAGCCCCGCTTGTGATGCCCAGCAGAGCAGGGGAGGGTGCTGAATGGATCTGGGGCTAACAAGCCCAGGGCTAGCACAGCATCTCCTACTCCTTGGTGTGGGTACACTCCCAGAACGAGCTTCATGCCTTCAGGCTTTCCTCCTCCAAGGACCCCTGTTTCCCCCCCGAGTTCCTTGATGGCGCCCCACCCCCCTTTGCCTCCCTGCCTCTCCAATAAGTTTGGCCACAATTCATTTTTGACCATTTTTCGGAACCAAAAAAAAAAGTTGCTCAGGAGTCTGCAAAGGTGAGAGAAAGTGGTTTGAACTGGTCCAGTTACGCGTTTGAGGCCCAGATAGAAGCTCGTGTTGCTTTTGGGACACAGGGACCAAAGCTCCAGTGACCAACAAAGCCCTGCGTCAGTGAGTATCTTGGCAAGCAGATGTCAAAAAGAACACCACCAACTGCCCCACCAGGAGAACTGGTTTGGCAACAAGCTGATAGATCCAAAGGGCTGGCATACATCACTCATTTTCCTGCATAGGACTTAATTAGCCTGATGAAAGTACGCATTTCAGCCTTGGTAATATTGTGCCCCCTCTGCTCACTGCGCGCCCTCCACCCCCAGGGTTCTGTTTTCTGTCTCTATTTCTCTCTTACAGGTAAGTGCGTTTGCAGGATTCTTTTTTTCCCCCCTCCTTTCTTTCTACAATCTTCTCTGTAGATAATTGGAGACATCTGATGCCCTTAAACCAGAAATGGGAAAACTCTGGCATAAATAAGAAAAATCATTTCTGTGGTTCATCGTACAGTTTTGTGCACTCGTACCAGTGAAAAGGGAAACTTGTGGTCATTTGGGTTCACGATAGGGAAGAGAGAAAAGGGAAACCCTACACCTCATTCAGGGCCGAACACACAAAAGCTTCTCAAAAAAGAAATGCTCGCTGAATGGATGGGAACATGCAAAATGTACAGTACCCCGTTCATTTCCTTTGACAGGTGCCTTTTTGTTTTTAATACACATGGCAGCATTTGATAGCAGGGAAACTAATGTCTTGGAGTTCTTCTGGGGTCTTAATAAAGGCCAAATCATAAACTGTCTTCAGGGTTTTGTTTTGTTTCAGGGGAGTTACTACCTCAGCTCTCTGTACTATTGAGCTTATGATGAATTTGAGGCCCATACATATGTCGAGTCATTTTATCAGCTTGATCACTTTTATGTTCTGTAGCTTTAAATATTTATTATGCAAGCTTTCAAACACAGAATAACATAACAGCCGTGTACCCACCGTCCAATTCTATCAAAGCTAACACTTCTCCCATGCTTGCTTTATAATATTTGTTTAAAGAAAGCCAGTGTTACGGCTGGAATTGAAAGCCCCTGTGTTCCCTGTCTAATCTGATGACCCCCTCGCTCCCCAATGGTAACTATTACCCTCATGCTTGTGCTTATCAGCCCTTACCTCGATGTGTTTCAGTAGTATTACCACATACCTGTAGATTCACAACCAGAACTGACGTGTTTTAAAATTTGCATAAATCATGGAATATTGTATGTGTCATCTTGTAACTTGCTTTTATGACTTAAGCATATTGGTCCGCACAGCTCTGCAATATTCATCTTTCACCGCCCCGAGGAATGCTCTTAAAGGAATACTGTGCAATTTATTTTTGCACTCTCCCATCAGTGGGTATTTGGGTTACTTCCAATTTCTTGCTCCTGCAGATAGTGCTGCCACAGACAATTATGTCAAGTGTCCTTATGGCACACGGGGGAAAAGGTCTCTGGGCAGTGGATCGCAACCTTTTTACGCATCAGGAACGCCTAGGGAGCCTTTAAAAGTCCCAGTACCAGGCTTCCCCCAGCCCGGCGGAATCTGAATCACTGGGGATGGAAACTGGGCACCTGTATTTCTTTAAAGCTCCCCCAGATCATTCCAGCGTGCAGCCAGCATTGGCAACTATTGCTTTTGGGTATACGGCTAGAAATTAAATTTCTGGGTCCAAGGATTTGTTCCTCTTCAGCTTTTTAGATATTGCCAAATTATTCTCCACAGCGGCTGTGCCAGTGGAAACACCATCAGCAGAGTCTGAGATCTCGTGTTCCTGTGACATCATCTCCGCCCCTAAACTTTATTGATCTTGTCCCTGCGGGGATCTCAAAGGAGGTGGCGAGCTCTCTCCCTTTGATGGCCTCCCACACCTGCCTCCACCTGATTCATCCCCCGATAAAATCTTGCCTCGCCCCAAGGTTGCAGAGTAGGAACTGTTCTCACAAAGCCTAACTCAGAGCTTGGGGCACCTAATACCGCATCATTTTGCAATGTAAGGCGTGGCAGCCAAGAGTTTCCTGCCATCCGTTCTGCTTGGGATAGTCAAACCGTCTTTTTGTGGCATGGTTTGGCGCCTGTCCGTGATGTGTAGTCTTGGGGTGTACCAGATGACACAAGCCGTATTGCTCTGGTGTTGCTTAGCCACACGTCCGCTGTGATAGTCCCCTGAGCAGCCGGAGAAACAAGATGTTCAGCCTAGGCCAGACTTCCTTGGTGGTTAGATCAGAGTGATTGTGCAGAAACATCAAAGAGATCCTGGCCTTGACCTTACTCAAACCATAGCCGGGTAGAAATATCTTTTAGCCTGGTGTTCTCTCTCTTCTCTCTGGACCTTCTGGACAGCTAAGTGAGGCTTTCTAACCTGCTCACACACTGAAAGCTCATGTTCTACTTCCTGTCCCTGTGTTTGTGCAGGTACAGAAAACTGAGCAGGGGGAACATTGGTGGGGCTGTAATCGTTTTACACTTTGACCTAGCAACCTTCACCCTATTGTAGTGAAACTCCCTCCTAGTATGCAAGCGTGGGGCAAACAAGGATGCAAACATGTGAAATGCCAGGCCAATGAGGTGAATGGAAACTTGGGCAAGCCTGCATAGCTAGCAGGAGATCCAGATCTGTCCCAGCGCAGGCTCTGGGGGCATCTGCTGCTGCCTTTAATGTCCCTAGGGATAATTCTCGGTCCCCTGGCTGGCAGGGCTATTCCAGGAATCTCCTGGTGAGTTAGCACCTCTCACTGGCCTGTCTGGGAGATGGGGCCAGGAGAATGTGGAGGACTCAAGAGGCTAACTCCCCTCTCCCTGTGGCACTTGCGACACGGTTGCCTGCCATTTTCTGGTGCAGCCTCACCTTTCCCCCCAAAATCCCACCAAACCCGCCCCCCCCCCCCCCCCCCGCATAAGAACTTTACCTTGGACCTGTTTGAAAGCACAACCCATCACCAAGCTGCATTACATCCAGAATCTTCTTATTGTGGGGTGCCTCACTGCACTGTTTTACTCTCCAGTTTATCTTTGTGTCTTGCGTCGGGTTCCCTAGAGGCAGGGCCTGAGACAGGGCTTCTGGTGCCTGGGGTTTATCGGGAGAGCACTCAGGAGAGACTTGTAAGGATGTGAAGGAAGCAGAACGGGGAAGGGGACCTTGCTGAGCTAGAGCGCGGTCTCAGATAGAGCCTTGCTTTGCTCGGATCTGCAGGGAGAGGGCTTTCGGACACCGTGTCAGTGCATCAGTGGCTGGGGCTGGCCGTGGGGAGGGGCTGGGCCTAACCTCCCAGGCAAGGTGCCTCTCATCAGCCAAGGGCAGCTCTCCTGAGAAGGGGGCTGCTGCGAGCCACTAGCAGCCAGGGCTCACAGCAGCTGGAGGATGGGGCCACAGGCCTGGTAAAAGGGGATCTGGGTGGGGCACCACTGTCCCTCCTCCCCTCTGGGACACCCAGGGGGCTGGCAGTAGGTCATAACACTCCCAGCTCTTCCATGCTGCCTTGCGAGGCTCTGAGAGGAGAGGGGCTTCATGCAGGTGGGTAAATCATCAGCATCGTTCCCACAGATGCAGAAGGCCCCCGAAAGGGCTGTGTTTAGCAAGGCACCATTCTCCTGGCTGCGGGTCTGAGGCTGTCTTTGCTGGTTTAATCTCAGTCCCGGAACTGAGCTTGGGACTTTGCAGAGTGCCTGGAACCCTCTTGGGCTGTGTTGGGAAGCGCTGTAAGGCCCATATGTCAACTGGTGGCCAGGATAGGTGGCCTGAGGAACTGAATCCTCTAGTCGATGGGAAAGGAAGGCCCGTGCCTTTCTCGGTCTGGACCCCAGAGGTGATTCCCAAGCTGGGGCTTTGATGCATAGAAAGCTAACCACAGACCCAGGAGCCTTGGATGCACTTGCTTCTCGAAGCCATAAACCTGGGGAACCCAGGTGACTAAAGTAAGTGAATGTTTGCTCCGCTGGGGTCGGGCTTTATTTTGCTGGGAGCCTTCCTTGATTCTGATTGTGCCTTATCGTTTGTTTGTCGTCTAGAGGTTGTGCAGGAGGAGGAAAGGATTCGTAGAAATGTCCCGGCCGTGATCCCCCTGTTGCCCGTTGTCATGTCTGGCCACATTTCCTCCTGGGGTGTCTGTTTAGAATTTCCACTCTGAAGAAGCAGCCCTAGAAACAGAAAGCTAAGGCCACCGCACCTTTTCTCTGGGAAAGCCAGGGACAGGAATCTGTGAGCTTGACATGGTGACCCCCTGAGGCGTTTATATGTCTGCAGGGAGGCTCAGCCACTCCTCCGGGAGACAACGACCAGGGTTGGAAGAAGCACGGGAAAGGGGCAAGTGTGTGGGGCCTGGGGTCGAGTCTTGGTTGCCCCACTTCCCAGCGGTGGTAGCTTTCCCAGCCGAAGCCCTGAGCAGCTTCTAGACTCCCTTGTTCTGTCTGAGAGTGGGGAAAATAATACCCACCTTAGAGGGGGGTTTGGGGATTAAATGAGTTGGTGTGGTAAAAACTGTCTGTTGCCCTATAAATACTCAGTAAGTGGCAGCTATTATGGCTTCCTGGGAAAGTTCTGTAGCATTCCTGGGTCATGGGAGTGTAGACATAGACCAGAGCTGATAGCCTTTCTTGGGGAGACCAAGAACAGCATTAGGGTATTTTGAGGGACTTACTTCCCTGAGACCCCAGTCAAAAAAAGCTGGGAAAAGGAAGGTCATGGGCATCCTGTCAAGATGTGTAGGCAGGGTGACCATATGTCTTGAATATTCCAGGACAGTTACAATTTCAGATATTCCATCTCAGTGGGCAAGCAAGTGTACAGATTTGTGGTTCCTAAAACAGGATCACCTTTAAAACACCAGGCTAAATTGATGCTTATGTCAGCGTGGGCGGGGACGGACAATTGTCTCCTTGGATTCCTTCCATCTTTTTCTACCCACACTGGTTACGCTCGCCTTCTCCTCACCGAATATTTGGAAATGTCCTTCCACAGTGCAGGAACGGCCTATTTCCCAAGGAGGGGCAGGTGAACGAGGCCTCCCGGGCGGTTGGTCGTCCGTGGCCAGCATCGCCCTCTGCGGTTGGTGAGGTAGAGTGGAGGACGGTGGAATGGCAGCCTGTCTCCTTCCCTTCCCTCCTTTCTGCCCCTTCTCTGTCGAGAGCCTCCTCCATGCCCCAGTTAGCAAATCCGCATTTTGGCGTTCAGGCTGAACCTCCCGTGCCAGCACAAGGCAGCTCATGCCGGTTGACTTGAGAACAGCCTGTATTTAAGGCGTCAGGGCTTTCTCCTCTGCCCAGCATACCTGCTTGAGAACAAATTAAAGGGGAGAAAGGAACCTCAGCCCACTCTTACATCCCGACTTTATCCACTTTGCCGCCAGAAACACCCCCATTTGCCTTTGATCTCTAGGACACCCCACTTTTGGGCCCCTCCTGCGTTCTGAGTCTGCAGTCTCCACCAGCCTCCACCCGCCTCCCACCGCAGTGCGGGCGGTGAACATCCTCTTAACAAATGACCTAATCTTTTTAGAACCTTAAGGCTGGCAAGAAAACAACAACAACAACAACAACAACAAAACAATGTATCCCTTGCCTTCCTGGCCCATATACATTATTTAATTACACAGTATGTGTTTCTGGAGGGAGAAGTGTTATTTGAATTCTTGAGATTTGCTCTGGCAATGTTGGGCCTATTAACTTCCCATTAACATTGACTTTTGGATGATGGTCGAATCATTATCCCTTTGGTTTCCCCTCTTTCAAATTACTGTTTTATTAGAGTGGAAGTGTTGTGTAAGAACGGGAATGTGAGAGTAAGGATGCCTCAGTTTAGGACTCCGAGGCCCCAGGAACTTTGTTTCACTTAAAGACACACTTCCCTAGCACTCACTGTGTGCCGAATACTGGCCAACATGCTTTCTAGATACCAGCCCACTTACTCTCACAGTTCTATAGGGTAGAGACTGCTGTCTTCATTTTCCAGATGAGGGAGTGGAGGCCCAGAGAGGTCAAGAAACTTGCCCGGGGTCCTGCAGAAAGCTGAGGTTTGAACCTAGGCGTTCCGGCTCCAGAGTCCCGGCTCTGAAGGGCTAGCTAGCTCTGTTCTCTCTCTGTTTAGAATTATCTGGGGCTCCGTTTTCTTATTCGTACGGTGAAGAGGATGAACCATATTATTTCTGAATTCTACATCGGAGGACAGTGACAACTTCGGGGGGTTTCTTCGGCCACAACCCCTGACTATTAGAATTTTCGCCCTAATCCATAGGCTGCAGTAGTTCTCTTGGGGACAGTTTTCTGCAGTATAGTTTCTGCTTCCTACATCCATACTGTAATCTCAACGCTCGGGAGAAGAAACAACCCTGGAATGAACTGACTTCCCAAAGCGCATGCTGAGGTGCACCAGGCTTGGAAGAAAGTTTTCTCAGGCAAGAATTCGGGGAAGCGCTGCAAACCATGCCTCACCCTCTCGGAATTCACAGTGCCGCGTGAACTTGCTAAAGGGTTCTAGAAGACCCACAGTTGAGAAACCTATTTAACTTTGATTATTCAAGTGTTGAGCTCCTTGTTTTACCATGGAATCCATTCTTGGGGGGTAGTGTTTTATTAATGGCCCCTGGAGCTGGGGTCCCAGCAGACACCGGGGACACACTGGCTCATGTGTTCTGTGTAACTAGTGTTTACAATTTTGAATCTGCAGTGATTTGGAAGTTTAGCTCTTTTGTGCCGGTACCCATCTGTGTATATATAGCTGGGTAAATATTAGGAACAACAGGAGTCTTTTGTAAAAAGATTACATATCTCCTACCTCTTGGGAGTCTCAGCTAACAAGACGTTGTATGCTTCACTCACAGCCATCCCGATGGTGAAAATGTTCCCTTAAATGCCAGTTCTGCATAGCACGATGTGAGAGCAACCCTCGAGGCGTCTCTTCCTTCACTGCTGCATGCCAGCTTGGGAATGCGGGTCTGTGTCGACCTCCCCTCACCTCTTATGTTGTATTTTCTCCGCCTTTATTTTTGGGCTCCCTTCGCCTTTCACGATCCCCGAAGACAAGGCTGATCAGGCAGAGAGAGGACTGGCTGTGGGCACAGCAGTATCTCCTAAACACAGCCTGGGCCGCCTCATGCGGCATCCCGGTGTTTCCATGTGCTGCTTCCTTTATTAGTTTTACAACGCCCACTCGCGAAAGGGGCTTCTTTACTCCATTTTCTAGCTTTCTTTTAGAGTATGTAATTTTAAATTAAAAAAAAAAAAAAAAACAAACAAACGCACAGGATTAAAAATAAAAGTCCCAACTGTAAAGAGAGGACTTGGATACAATGAAACGTGAAAGCCTTCCTAGCCCCTGCGTTCCAGTTCTCTCCAGAGAGAAAACACCCATAGGTTCAGGCGTATCGTCCCGGAAAGGTTTTATTCAATTACCGCGTGTGTGTTTGCATGAATCTGTCAGTCTATCTCCTACTATACACAGTATTCGTTATCTTGCTTTTTAGTTAACCTAACAACAAACCTTAGAAATCTTTCCAGTTCCAAATGAGCCACTCGTTCTTTCCATCAGATGCATAGTATTTAAAACTATAATTTATTGGACCGTTGCTGTAATGTATATTCCTTTATGAATAACTTGGTGTACTTTTGCAAGTGGATCTGGGAATTCAGTTCAAAGAGTGGTACATTTTGTAGCTGGAGAGCTCCCGTCAAGTCACCCTCCCATTAGGTTGGGCTATTTTATGCTTCTGCCCTCTGCGCAATCGCCTCTTGGCCTTTTGGCTAAGATCAAGTGTACCCTCTGCACTAGAACCTTCTTTTTTCCAACCTGCAACGACTCAGGGCATTACCAAGCTTTTAACCTTTGCTCATCTGAAATGGGCGATACAAGGTGTATTCAAGTGATTTAAAAGGACAACTATCATTTTCTTTGTGATTTCCTTTATAGAACACCTTTAGATTACATTTTCTCATCTAACGTATGTCATGAGCAGTGACGTTTGGGGGCTGGGGTTATTTTCCATGTAAGAAAGCTGAGGCTCAGAGTGGGAAAGTGACTTAACCAGAGCCAAGCAGTGAGGGATCAGAGAATCAAAACCAGGTTTCCTGACTCGAGATTTAATTTGTTTACCCTCAATTGCAATGTCTCTCCAGCAAGGATCAGGGTGGAAACATTGTGTGGATGTGGATGCGTAATGAGGCTCTGGGATCTGAGAAGGGAAGGTCACTGCATGTAGGAGCTTTCTCTTCTCCCAACCATCTCCCCTTAATACCCTGCAAAATTCACATGGGAGCCCCAGGTGCTTCTGTGGGCATTATTCGACTTAATCCTCACGCCCAGCCTTATGCCTCTTCATCTGACTCTGGGCCGAATCATCACTTTGTGGATCCCACTGAAGTAGAACCAGGGAATATGGAATGAAATGCTGCATATGAAATTTAGGTTACAACAGGTAAGAACTTTGTCATTACACATAGCCAAAGCCCTTGGTCCTCGAAGCCACATAAACAGGCTGCGTCTACCTCTCTTATTCCCCCAGACATATTCACCAGGAAGATGGGAATATTACACGTGGCACTTATTAAAGTCGGGTTGTCCTTGGGCTGATAGCACTAGAGAACCTTCTGGGATTTCTCTCTTTGTGACTGATGGTATTTCCTTGAGAGTAAGCGGAAGTACAAGAGTTTCTGTCTTGCTAATTCTTGACAAAATGGTGGATTGGCACCTGGCATCCAGTCGCACCTCCTAGGTGGAAAGCTAGAAACTACATTTCCCCAACTCCCTTGCAGCAAGGTCCTGCTTGGAAATTCGATTTTTGTCAAGTAGTTGTAGCTGTGGCTTTTTGAATTGGCTAGAGGTTTTTCAGGTTCACTGGTTTGTAGGGAATAAATTGGTGATGTATTTTCCTCTGCACACACTTAAGGCTGGAAAAAACACCAGTCATCTTAGATGACCCATCTGATGGGGTAGAGTGTATTGCAAAGTGTCTACTTTTAAGATTCCTTACTGTCTTTTATAGTTGGGTTTTCTTCAGCCTGTATCTGGGTATTTGCAATCACATTGGCCTGTCTTGTCAGGCTTTTTGCTAAAATAATCCCCCAGTAGCCAACAAACAAAACCGGGACAAAAACTCTACCCTTTCATTTGTAAAAGGTGACATCTTCAGATGCCATATTTTATGGGCTTCATAAATGGATACTTAGCTCATGGGCATTAACAATCATGAAATGAGTGAAGAGATGGTTTTATTGCTGTTTTGACATCTGGGGTATTTATGGGCTGACTTCTTTTCTATATGACTTGTGCGCTCCTGTGAACTTGTCTGTCACACCTTTCCTGGCCTTTGCTGGTGCTGGATTTTTGCTTTGAGCTGGAAAAACACAAATACCTAAAACCACACCTCACCACACTGTAATGAAGATCAAAGTGAAAAAAAATGAAGAATGGCAAGACATCCCAGGTGTGTCTTCAAATCTCCGGAAAATTTCGCCCCTGGGGATTCTCCAAGCTTCTTGCCAGAAAGGGCTTTCCCCTTTAGAATGTAAAACACAGTTGCTTCTTTTTTTCCCCCTCTGTGGATGGGGCGTTTTAGTAAAGGCCCGGCCTACTCTCCCCGTGGGTTACCTGGGGTGCCTGGTCACGAGCCCAAGGGACAGACAAAACTGCCGCAGTGCTTTGGGGCACATTTGATGAGGTGAAGGGGTGCGTTCGTCTGTTTTTAGCACACAAGTTAGATTAGCCTTTTTCCTTAGGAGCCAAGAACAGCTTTCAGTGTTAATCTAGTTCACTTTTCACAGTGTGGCTTTGCTCAAGCTCCTCACCCTCTTTCTCTGAGAGATCGGGGCAGGGAGAGCTAGAGGCCAGCATTTATTGAGTGTTTACTCTGTGCCGGGCAGAGTGCTGAGTGTTTGACACATACTGGTTCATTTAATCCTCACAGTGAGCCTGAGGTGGGTGGTAGTATTATTGTTGTTATTATTAGTATTACTGTGTTTTTTTCATTGAGATAAATTTTCTATGACAATTCAGTGGCATTTAGTACATTCACCATGTTGTGCAACCACCACCTCTGTCTAGTTCCAGAATATTTTCATCACCTCCAAAAGGAAACCCCATACCCATTAAGCAGTTGCTCCCCATTCTCCCCTCCCCCAGCCCTGGCAACCGCCAGTCCCCTGTTTCTATGGATTTGCCTGTTGTGAACATTTCATAGAACTGGACTCATAACAGTATGTGTCCTTTCACTTAGCGTTGTGTTTTCAAGGTTCCTGCACGTTGTAGCTTGTGTCAGCCCTGTGTGCCTTTTTATTGCTGATACTATTCCATTGGATGGATAGACTGCATTTGGTTTATCTCTTCATCCGTTGATGTACCTTTGAGCTCTTTCCCCCCTCTTAGCTACCACGGATAGTACTGTATGCACGTGCGTACACGTGTATTTGTTTGATTACCAGCTTTCCTGTCTTTTGGTTATATATGAGGTTGGTATGGTTTTTATCCGTATTTTATGTGGATACTTGGGTACAGAGAAGTACTCTAGTAAGGACTGGAGAGAGGGTTCAAACCCAGAGTTCTCTGTTATGCTGCTTCCCGTGTGTGCACTACAATCCTTCCCAGGGAACTAACATAACAATGTCTCTTTAGCATTGACCTTGAAAGGCCAGCAGCCATGGATGGAGTTCAAGAGGAATCCTTTTAAAGCATTCAGTGCTCTCCGGCAAATAGTGTTGCTAGGAGGCATCTTTCTTTACTCCTGACCTGCAGGTCATAGTTAAAACTAATTTGACTCTCGATGGCATGTTATATTTAGAAAAGATTTTTACATAGGAGTTTTCATTTGGCCCTTGCAACAGCTGTCTGAAGCTGGAAGGGCAAGCTTTATACCTCGCATCTCTATTTCACAAATGAAGAAACCGGGTTCGGAGAGGTTAAGGAACTTGCTCAGGGTCACACAGCTTAAAGGTAGGTGATCCAGGGCTTATGCTGGGTCTTCGTGGTCTTTATACAAACTGCCTTCCTTAAATCAAAAGCCAGTCGTGGTAGAGGAATGTTAGTTTAAAGCAACCGTGCCATGACCGTGGTGACAGCAACAGTAACGGCACAGGTCTCTCCCCAGTCTGTACGTGCTCGCGCAGCAAGCAGGATCCAGCCCACCCTAGCTTTCTACCGCCGTTCGTTAATTAGCACCTTTGTATCTGGAAAAGGCAGCATAAAAATTCTCAAGCCCGCAAGGTCCACCCCCAGACCCCAGAGTCTCTTTCAAAGTCTGTCTCTGGCAGCTGTTCTCCCTTGGTGACATGACCCTTGACTACAAGTAGGAACAGTTATTTCTTTCCCCTCTTTTTAAATACCTCCCCCTATCTTCCTATTTTCTCGGGTAATCTCCCCTTTTTAGAGGAGGACCTTGGAAACAAGAGACGAGGCATCAGGTGGGCAGTAAGAGCTGAACTCAGAACTCTGGGTGCCTTTCTAGAACTTGCCCAACTGCTTTGCCTTCCTTTGGAGGGCCAGTCCCAACACACTTGGCCCTGAGTACAGGACATGGGCTTTCACACAGCCTCCCACTCTCATTGTAGGTTTACTGGTCTGCAGACACCCACCTCCTTTCCTGGTGGCACATTCGTCCAGAAGATGACACATGGAGACGGGTGCCCTGTGATGAACGGCCATCGACGAGCAGTGGGGGTAGCATTGCTTTCTAAGACGCCAAATACAAGCACGCATCCAAGGTTAGCACTGTTTCTATAGCAGCAGCCGAGGTGGTACATAAATAGTGAGATTATAAATCGAGTGGTGAAACTGTTTAGATTTTCCCAAAGGTCCCTGAGTGGCTGGTCTCTCCATCTCCCCTTCGCCATGAGGGACGATTCTGTCCCTCTGATTCATGCATTGTTGCATGTAAAAATAAACTGTAGCCTTATTACCCTGACATTTTATTTGTGGACTTCTTTTTGATGCAACCATAGGACTTCAATGGCCAGTGTAACTGACGACATACATTTATTTACTTACCGACCTTAGAGCGACATTCCCCATCACTTTATTTCATTTTGTTTCATAACTGAGCACTTTGTTCAGTGGAGTAGGCTCAGAAATGAGCTATGTTCTGGGTGAAGGAGAAATCAGGACGCGAGGCTGACCCATAAGAGCTGGAGCCTGCTTGTGGATGGGCTGATTGTGTCCAGAACTGTAGTTCGGGGCTCCACTGTGGGCAGTGAGTCCGGATTGCCTCGGCCCTAAGCTCTCAGAGATTAAATGTACAGCAATTTCCTGAAGCCGAGTTATCGCTGGGATGAGAGAAGCTATTCTGGGGCCCGGAGAGACCTCGCTTGTGGGTGGGCAGGATGTGACCTCGGACGGGAGGCCTGCCTGCCTGGCCCCTTGTCCTCCATAAGCCACTTAACTGCCCTTGAAGATTAAAGGAAGAGACAAATGACCACAGCCGGCCTGCCCTCTGTCTTCTGCGACTGGGTGTGACTGGGGGCTGGAGGGGCTGAGCACCACCTTAGGCCTCTGCCGCACTGATTTCTAGTCCCTCTTCTGCCCCTGGGGCTCAGTGTGGGAACTTCTCTTGTGGCCAGCCAGAATCTGGCAGAACTAGGGGGTTATTGCTTTGGCAGTGTTTCCTGGGCTTGCCAGATGAGACATTTACCTTTGGAGGGTGGCACTGGAGGGGTTAAGGGGTGTCGTGCCTCTGGAGAATTTGGTCCAGCAGATGTGGGGTGGGTCCCAGGAATCAGTATTTTGCCAAGCCTCAGGGGATTCCTAGTAAAGGAACACTTGGGAGTAAGAGACTTTGAGAGGTGCAATCCTCACTCTTCTTTTCTTCTGCCATGTTTCCCCCTCCCCCCTGCTTTTGGCCTTTGTGGCAGATGCTCATAGGGAGATGACTCAAATCCTTTGGGTCTCACCACTTCGGTGTGCTCCGGGGGGGGGGGGGGTTCCATCTGTCAATAATTGCATCTTCCTGCCATCCTGAGGGCTCAGCAGGCCGGAATTAACACCACCAGGAGCAGCCCTTAACCAGGGCAGAGAGGAGTTGGTGTATAAACACCCCAGCTCTCTCGCCTCTCAGGTGGGACAAATTTGAGCCACGTCTTGCACCATTTCCCAGAATTTCCCAGTGGAATTGAACTCTGGTCACACACAGTAGTAATGTGTCTGACAGCACACTCTTTCTAGGCAGCCTTTCCTTCCTGTCTTGCTTCCTCGTTTCCTTGCTGGTGTTCCCTTGCCTCTCAAACACACTACAGTCAGTTCTGCTATAATATGACATGACTTCCTAGAAAATCACCGTGCTATGCAAAATTATGCAATAAAAACCACAGGGCTTATGGAATAAATGAGTTTAGGGGTACAACACTTAAAAACTTAGGAGCGCATAAGAAAAATGAGATGGAAACCTAATAAAAATGGTAGCACGGTTTTACACGTTACGTGGTTAAGAAATGTATAAATACAATAAGAGCTGCAGAGCTCTACCTAGGGAAAGCCCTGAAACTGACTTGCGGAAGTGGGCATCAGAAGGGGGGCGACTTGTGAAGGGGTGCTAGGAGCGTCACTAGAAACCAAATGGACAGCTGTAACACTGGGTGTGGATGGTTGGGGCTCATAAGGCGAACTGAGGTGGCTGGGAGATGTTGGAAGTGTGCAACTTCTCACATTTTGTCAAGGCAGCTCCATTCAGCTGGGTGTGCTTGGCTACGATCACCGACTGTTTCTTGCAGACAGAATTGCACATAAGCAAACGCGAAATTCATGTGATGCTCAAACTCTCCTCTAATCTATCAATCACACTGGAACAAATTTGCGTTTCCAAGACAAGCGTTAGAGCAGAACTGACTGTACTTGTATAGGCCTCCTTGTTGCAGGGCTTGTTTCTAAATCTAAAGTAAGATACCTAATAATGGCAGCTTTATGGTGGTTTTATTTTTTAATTGGAACTTTCTCACGTTGAACGAAGCTAATAAGCAAACCAGAAGCCCCTTCATACCCAAATGAGTTCGACAGCGACTGGCTGGATGTCGGAATTGGTGTCTCCAGTCGAAATGTCCTCCCACAGGGGGCTCTGTACCCCAGGCCATACAGTCTCACCGACTCATTATCTTGTCACTCACTCGGGGACTGTGACCCTGTTTTACAAGTCCTGAAAATCTTGCTTGCCTATTTGCAGTTTCTTGGAACTGCTGTAAACCTAAAATCAAATGTCAGGTTATTATGAGCTGGAGCAGAATTCTGTAAATGCTCAGTTCTGTCT
The DNA here is from genome assembly GCF_009762305.2 of Zalophus californianus. Classification (NCBI taxonomy): domain Eukaryota; kingdom Metazoa; phylum Chordata; class Mammalia; order Carnivora; family Otariidae; genus Zalophus; species Zalophus californianus. The sequence continues at coordinate 115,579,948 of NC_045612.1, read as the reverse complement.
TTTGTAAGGAAAAAAAAAGAGATTAACATAGAATCTTGGTAGATATATTATTCACCTGCATTCAGTGCTTCCCAGGAGGTAAAATTACAGCCTGAGCACAGCTCATTCTTAATTTCCCATGGTAGATTACAAATGGGTTCTTTTCTATTCTACAACTTCTTTAATCTCAATACCTGATTTCTCCCATGTGTAGCTCTACACAATCAAGCAACTTATATACCGCATGGCTCATTTGTTTAACTGGGTCTGCTTCGGTTTCAAGTTCAGACTTCCCGTAGCCTTGATTTTTTGACCGGGGCATGTACCCAGGCTGCAAGATCAGTGTTTTTCAGAGTGTGGACTTCAGACCACCCACATCAGAATCCCCAGGGAGCTTGTTACAAGCACAGCTTCTTGTGTTCCACCCCAGACTCCTCCATCAAAATATCTTGGGGGCAGGATCAGGGATCTACCTTTCTATAAGCTACTGGATGATGCTTATGTGTACTTGAAGTTGAAACTCAAAGGTTTAGACCAGTGGGTCTCAACTGGGGCCCATTGTGCCTTCCACCCCCCACCCCCAGAGACATGTAGCAGTGTCTGGAGACATTTTTGGTTGCCACAACTCAGAGGGGATGCTGCTGAACATCCTCTAAGGCCCCACAGAACAGCCCCACAACAAAGAGTGATCTGGCTCCAAATGTCAATAGTGCTGAGATTGAGAAACCCCGATTTGGACACTTAGGGATTTCTCCAGAGTCTGCCGTTTCCTTTGTCATTATTTTCCTTGGTTTCTTCACATCCGGCTGGTTCAGATGTGTCCAAGGTCTCTGGAGAAGCAGAAATGTGCATGGTGGGCAGACCGGCAGCTTCACTGGTGGGATCAGGGTGGTGAGGGTGATACCTGGCTCTCTTAAAAACGCCTCCTTTGGCATCCGTGCATTGAACTGTAAATCAGGTCCACTCAAGTCATCCTAGAGATTAAGGGCCTTGCAGAGTTAGAGCAAATAACACAAATTTGGAGATGTAGAAATGGGCTTTTCTGCCAGTGTGTGTAGATTTTTTGTCAAGCATACTCAATTTTTATTACCTAACTGATAGGTACATGATACAATGAAAGCCAGCCCTATTCATCACCGAGGGCAGTGCCTGGACTGGTACTTCCATGCTTCATTTGTTATTGACCCTTGCTTACCGAGAGATCTGGAAGTACCTTCTAAATCATCAAAGAGGGCTTAGAGTGTTTGGTATCCTTTCAACATGGGGAGTATTCCATTGTGTCATGAAATTTTGAAAACTGGCAATTCATGTATAGCATAAATGGTAATTCAACTTCCCGGTCTGAAAATTCCAAGAGTGTATATTATATCCCAAGGAATATGTATCCACATTATAAGCCTATTATTCAACGATAAGGTTTGTCAGACAATGTATAAAGAAGGACGTTTTGAGTGCTAATTAGTGATCTTTTACCAGTTCATGTATGTTATTAAAATGTTTTATGGATGCTCTAGCTTAAACATGGGACCTTTTTTCATCTGTAGGCTGTTAAAGTCTGGGAAATCCTTTGGGATCCGTTAAAAAGTATTGAAATGCCAACATGATTGGAAAAATTCTAATACCTGACAGCTATTGAGCACCCACACATCCCACATGCTGTTCCAAGCATTGTACATTTATTTTGCTCATTGAATCCTCACACCAGCTCTATGTGGTAGAAGTATGATCATTATCATTTTACAGATGAGGTTAAATGCCAGGGACACACAGACGTCCAGGTGGGAAACTACGCTGGGAGCCCAGGCGGTCTGGGTTGTTAACAAGAGCATTTACTCTGCCTCTGCTTCCTCAAGTGTAGTCAACAGTTTGTCACCTCTGACTTGAACCAAGTGGAATAATCCTTAAAATCATTAAAATGATTTGCTTAGTCCAGCACTGTCCAGTAGACATTGAACATGAGCCACATGTGCCATTTTAAATGTTCCAAACCCAGTTTTTTAAAGGTGTAAAAAGAAACAGGTGAAAACTAGTTTGATGATATATTTGACTAACCCAACATGTCCCAAATATTCTGATTTCAACATGGGATCGCTATAAAATAGTACCGAGATATTTTACCTTTTTCTCTTAATACAAGCCTTTGGAATTGGGTGTGTGTTTTACACTTGAATGAGCCATGTTTCAAGTGTTCAAAAGCCACATGTGGCTAGGGGCCACTGGATTGGACAGTGCAGCCTTGGCTGATACTTGGTGAGAAACTTGAAGCTTTGAGAACTGAGTTTGGTTGATTTTTGAGAGGCAGAAAGATGGTTTTCTAACCCTACTTAGCTTAGGTTGGAGAGAGACCTTAAATGTTTCTCCATATTGTGACAGTGTTCTGTGACTACTTCTGTCCAGGGCAGGCTTTTACAAGTGGGCCCAAGCATTTATACCCTTCTTTGCACGCCCAACAATATTTAACAAATGTTCTTGAAAGGGGATTTAACTTACACACACACACACACACACACACACACACACACACACACATAATCTTTGTTGTCAGTGTACCTATTTCATTGGATTGAGGATCCAATACAAGTGTACAGGAAGGGAGAGATGTCTTATTTGTGTCTGCGTGATACCGTCTTTGTCTAGCTGACCTTTCATCATTTATCTGACTGCCATCTTGGCCCCAGTGTAATTTAAATGGAATACATATACATATATATATGTATATGTATTGTTTCTAACCCAGCAGTGGGAGTGCATGGATCTCCAGTCTTAAGGCCAAACAAGCTTGTTGTGTGGCTACCTCAGAACCCCAGCAGAGCTCCCACACTTGTCTGATAATGGCACTGAGCTTCATAAAAGACAGCAACTGGACTCAGAAGAATACAGGCTTGTTTTAAAGTCTCGAAGAGCAAGGGTGCTTTGTGTATCTTTCTAGTAGAAAACAGCAATCCCTGATTGCTGAGCAAAATGCACAGAGGTGCCCTTGAACACCCAGAGAGGCCAACGAGAACACTAGCCGTTGGTGTTGTCATCTTTCTGTTAATTAAATTCATGGGGACAAGTGGCTCTTCTGGAAAAACACACATAATCAGAGAAACAACACACTATAGTGAGAAGATCACGGATAAAAGGTTTTAGTCTTGACCTCTGCCCTTAACTAGCTCTATGACCTCCGTTCCTCTGGGCTTTTGAAGTAAGAAGGGGAAGTAGGATTTGATTTTAATCCAGCATACACAGTAGAATCACTGGGAAGTGTTTTAAAAAATGCTGACACCCAGGCCCAGTTCTAGACTAAATGAATCAGAATCTCTGGGATTGGGGCTGTTTGTATTGTAAATGACAGTCCCCCCCCCTTTTTTTTTGGTGGAAAATTAGAGGACCCAGAGAGAGAAGTGGACATGTAAGTGTCTAATTTCAAATGCTGTTCGTTTGTAATGCACTTGAGAGAGAGAGAGAAAATCCATTCGTCTTAATTTAATTTCAGTTAGTTAGGCCCTTTCTAGCCTCAGAAAGGATTTAAGGTATCAGGGGAGGGGAACTGATATTGGATGTCTTCATCTCTCCCTCTTGAGAAGAGTTTCATAGAAAAGGGAATGCTCTGGTGTGGTTCATCCACTCTAGGGCATAGATGAAATCAGAGTATTCTGAGAGTGGTTGATTGTATCAGTCAGGCTAGGCCTGGTAACAAATGACCCCCCCCCCCCCCAAATCTTAGTGACTTACAACAGCAGAAATTTAGTTCCTGCTCATGAAAAATGTCTGTCATGAGTCATGTGCAGCTCTTTACTGCATCACCTTCACTCCAGGGCTGAGGCTGATGGAGTGAGTCTGTGTCCAGAACACTGCTGGTCCAAATGGTAGATGAGGGAAGAGAAAATGGTGAGTCACACATTTGCTTTTAATGCTTATGCTCAGAAGTGACACAACATTTTTGCCTACACTTAATTAGCAAAGCAAGTCATGTGGCCAAGCCAACTTCGAGTTCAACAGAGCAGAGATGGGGAGGTGTCAACCATCTGCAAGGATAAAGGTGAGAACAATAATACACTCCACCACACTAGCGAAAGATGCTGTATTAAATAGCATCAAAGACTGCCATCTACCCAAGGAGTACCCAAGAGACACAATCCAAGATTAACTCTGGCATGGCCCACCTCTCTTCTGCTCTGGTGGTCTACTAGAGTTTACTTTAACTCCGAACACACCAAACAAGCCCTTGAGGCGTACTGTAGCAGTAACTCCCATCAGGTTGGCCTCTGCTGACCTTGGGCCTTTCCAAAGTCCTTCCATCTTCTGAAAGATGCGTGTTTATTCTCCGTGTGGGTTTTCTGGTGACTTGAACACAGGCCTAGATTGAGCCCAGCCTATCCAGCTGTTCTTTATTTTCTGAAAAGGCAATGAAGAATGGTGGTGGACGACATTGGTTCTCCAGTTTGGCTGCACCCTAGAGTTACCAAGGGAGCTTTCAAAAATACCGATGTCTAGGTTCTACCGCAGGGAGTCTGATTGAGTTGGTCTTGGGAGCAGCCTGGGCCTCGATGATTCTAATGCAAACTCTGCAGACCTCTGGTTCAAAGCACCCACTTCTGAGCCAGCTGGGACCTGGGTTCAGAACTTGACTCCTGCTTTTCTCAGCTGTGTTGCTTGTGCCCAGGTTACTTTATTTCTCTTCGGCTTGGCTTTGGTAGGCATTTGTTGTGATAGTTCTATGAGAGGCAGATAAAGTGGTAAGCATTGCACATCAGTCTGGTGGGTGCTTGGAGGTGTGATGGATCTTGTGACTAGTGTGATGATTGTTACCAGGCTGCAGTGTGCTTCCTATGCTGCCCCAGGAGGCCGTTCTACGATGCTGGCCGGGGAAGAGATGGTGTGTGGTAAAAGCCACGTGGTGCCATTCAACGCCGTCGTGTTTCACCATGGTCTAGGTTCTAGGAATGAAGGAGCTCTTGGCTTTCCCTGACTTCTCGGGGCCCCAGAGAAGGAGAACAGCTCGGGAACCTCCTTGGGCCCTCCCCACTGCTTTTTCCATGTGCAGCGTGGAGGGCTTACTTGGGGGAAAGCTTTTATGGCAAAACAGAAAAAGAATGAAAAGCAACAATTTCGAAATTGTCTTTCCATCGCCTGGCTGCTTGTTTGACTTGTCCACACGAATGAGCAGGCTGTTTAGATCCTTCCCCAGGCCTCTCACTGCTAGCAGCCCCCGGAGGGCTGAGGCCTGAGGGGGGAGGAGCGCTTGCAGGCGCACACCCTCCCCTCCCAGACGTCCCTGCCCTGCCCTGCCCTGCCCCGCCCGTGTTTGCCCTTCACTTTGAGAAATAGCACAACTGCATGGGAAATGCTGGGAAGGGGCTGGGTGGTGACCAGCTCAAAAGAGCTCTAACCACTGGCTTCTGAAGTTAGTCCTGTTTCTCTGTGGTTAAAGAATAACCCGCTGGGACCACCTCCTGGGGGGAAGTTGTCACCAGGATACTGGCCATTGTCCCTGGTTATCTTGAAATAAGCATTCAGGGCCACTCAGCCTTTTAATGCTTATTTGGCAAGTTCCTTGCCTCTTAGTCTCTCAATTCCTGAGATAAGACTCCCCCTCTCCCGGTTTTGGTTATGGAGTTTTTAATAATTTAATGAGCAAATGTCAAGACTTACATTTCTGTTTCCAGGAACCATTTCCCGATTATTCCTAATTCTTTGCATATGACACACACATCAGAGAGTTTGTTCCATTTGACATTTGTGAATTTATGGGAAATCTCATCTTTGTAGAGATTTAAAACTTGGCTGCACCCATTGAATCCACCCTAGGGAACAATTTTGCAACGGTCCCGAAGGATCAGGCCAGATGACCAATAAAATACCATTTCTGTCCATTCTGCTTTCTGTGGGGTTTTGATAAGAAAGGTATTTTTTCATTTTTGTCCTCCCCCCCCCCCCCCCGCCCCACCGAAACATGGAAAATAGGAATGTCTCCGGATGATTAAGATCTGAGAGTGGATAATGAAAGTACAGACAGTGACCATCTTGCTGACTGAAAGCCAGCTCTGTAGGGATTTGGGGCTGGCTCAGAGGATAGCCTGGAGTGCTCGCGTTCTGTTTAGACAGAAAGCAAAATTGCTGCACCCGAAACATTTTACCCCTTTTAGGAATTGCTTCTAGAGTTTTGGCCCCGCAGCTGGGCTGGCTGCAGGGCGTCAGGTCTAAGGTTGCTGTTGAGAGGAGAGCATGGGAAGGGGGTGGGAGGGGGGGAGGATGGAAGGGAATTAGGAAAATTCCACTTGCAAATTACTAAGAACAACTGGAAAACAGAAATGCATTTCCCTGCATCCTGAGTCACAGCCTCACTAATGGGATGAGATTTTGCTGGGGTGACCCCTCTTTTGTTACTGAAAGTCTGATTTCAAGAGGGGGAGGAGACTGGAAGGAGAGTGCGCGTTGGTTCTCTTGAACCAGGGCTTATCCCCCAGCTGTCATTCCGTTCATGTGCTGGTGTATTTTAGGGTCTCCTTTCTCAAAGTGGGGCCTGTGGAACCAGCACCATCAGCATCCCCTGGGAGGCCCTCAGCACCACCCAGAATGATAGAATCACAATCTGCTTTTCAGCAGAGGGCGGGTGGTTGCTGTGCCCCGTACAGCCTTAGGAAACATTATTCTCGGGATTTTTAAAGAGCTACAGACAGTTCTCTTATCGGGTCAACTCTCTTAATGCAGTCATGACACATGCAGGGGCCCGACTTGGCCCTGCCCAAGGAGCGCAAAGCGAGGGCCTGGCTGTGTGCTCCGTAATCTGACATCCATGGCGGAAATAGGATGCTCTGCTCCAGAAAGTCTGGTTGGAGGGATGGCAGGGTGGCAGGGGACCTGTTTGAGACTCCTGTCTTTGTCACCTATGACCCATGAGACCTTGCAGCATTCAACTGGCTTCTCCCACTTCTCTGTTTTTGCCACTGAGGAAATCTCCAGTACATTCCACCTTAGCCCCCTGCTCACTATCCCCTTGCCCTTGCCTGACAAATATGTATTCTGTCTGATGCATTCTATGTTTCCAAAAGTGCTTCTTTGGAAGAGAGAGTGCTTTTGCTGGCTTCGTTTCTTCATTCATTCCTTCGTTCATTCATTCCTTTGTAAAACCAAATGTATTTGGATTTGCTAGTCCTTCATTTTGAATTTCCAGCTGGCTGTGGCCAGGTCACCATAGCTGAAGCAAAGTGGAAAATTGAGAAATGGCCTCCATTTTGCTGAATGACCTTGACAAATCAGGGTGTAGCTCCAATCCTCTGGATAATGGCTTCGCTGCTGTGTTTTGGTTTGGCAGAGGAAGGAGCCTGCATGCTCAGCCTATAACCCAGTTTCATCAGAGTCAGGGCACCTCAGCCTCTACTCCCTGGGAGCCGTGGAGTGAGGCCCGGGCTTGGAGGAGGGAGACAGATGGGTCCTGGGCCACTCAGAAGGTGGAGTTCACTATTCTTCATGGCATTTTAAGGTCATTCTTCCAGATACTTCACTTCATCGGGAGCAAGCCCTCATGTTAGGCCTCATGTGCGGCCTCAGAGAAATGCAGTGGCTGGTCCAGGCACCAGACTGTCCTGCTGGATGTGTGGGCTGTGGGCGGAGCTGCCTGGGGCGTGTTCTGGCCTTGGCTGTTTCAGGACGGTGTGGCCTGGTGGGTGCCATGGCCTCTGAACCTTCAATTTGGAACCTATTTGGGGGTGGGGGGTGAGGCTCCGTGCCAGGCCTACCGTTCCCCCTGTGGTGGCTCAGGCGCATTTGCTCACATAGTAGCTGGAAACCTCTGAGAAGCAGCCCAGACCCCTCTGTGGTCCAGCTTTCGGGGCTGCACCGCCAGGGTGTGGCAGAGCTTCTAGAGTTCCCGGTGCTGCCATCTGGAAAACCTGGACTGCATTTCTGATCAGGCTGGACTCTGAGCAAAGGGGAGCTGGGCGGTAGCAGGGAGCCTTTCTTCGTGAAGGGTTTGTTGGCTCAGGGGCCCAGATGTTACCTTCTGACTTTGGCTGCTGGCCATCGTGTGACACTGTCCCCGTATCTTTCTTCCCTTCTCTTAAAATAACTCCTCTCGAGGTTACGGGAGAACCCGGCGGCTCCCTTCCCGGTAGCTGCGGTTGGGGAAGTGATGTGCTCCCTCCCGCGAGTTAACATGGATCTTTTTCCTGGTGCCTGCCTGCTCACATCTGGAAGTCAGGTTTGCGCTGGAGAATGGCTCTTAATGTCAGAGCCCCTCTCTGGGGTTACTTCAGCCAAGGCTGGTTGGGAAAAGAACTGATAGGGGAGACTCTAGCTGGGAGAACTCACATTGGTGACCGCCGTTTGAGGAGTTGTCCCTCGCGGTCAGCAGGAGGGTTCTGTCACTGTGTGAGCACCATGAGTGTGGCGAGTGTACCCACAGAGGTGGAATCTGGTGAGGACAGCAGGCTGCGGGCAAGAGCTGGAGCACCATCGGGCTGAGTCTTAGGGCCCGGCAGGGCTCTAGAATACAGGAGTCCTACAAAGGAAACTGAGGTAGCAACTCAGTCACGTGACTGGGCAGGTACAACAGCAAGTAGGAGACTCAGCAGCGGGTGGCACTTGAGAGACAGAGACTTGGTTCTCTTGCCAGGAATGGCCTTCCAGAACTTACCCACCCAGAGATGGCAGCCCCCACCCCCAGCAGGATTGCTTATCGCCGCTGAGCAGAGCAGAGGGCTCAGGGGCTCAGCGCAGCCCTGAGACACACCCTAAGGCTCCGACAGTCCAGATGCAGAGCCAGCGACGTGGACGCTTACGCCAGATGCGCTGACCTCAGCGGGTCTTTCCACAAAAGGTGGAAGACCGTCAAGACAGGGTAGCATCCCGCATGCCGAGGGATCCTCTTGCAAACCCGTAACTTGCCGCCCGGGTCTCTGTGGTCTCCCCAGGCCCCCTCGTGCCTCAGCAGAAGCACAGTCCTGTCTCTCTCACGATGGAGACAGCAAAGGAACTATATACCCTCCAACCACCGCAGTGGAAAACCCACAGGAAGAAAATGTTCAAATAGAATTGAACTGTGGCCTGGAGTGGTTTCAGTTTCCTGATTTGTAAGACACACACTGTCCCAGAGTGCCAGGGGCCTGTGGTCACAAAAGCTCCATCTCAGAAGAAGCTGAGAGGGAACCTTCCTAGAGGAAGGCTGCGGATAGTGCTGCAGAAGGGAGCTGGGAAGGGAGCCTGCTCCCCGATCAACCTCTCCATGGATCTGGCCTTGCCAGCCCCCCCTCCCCGACGAACCTCTTCATCGGTGAGGTTTTTTGTCGGTTTCCCTTTGTACTTTGAAATAATCCAAACTTACAGGAAAGTGGCACAAATGATACAAAGAACTCCTGTATACATTTGTTTTATGCCTTTTCTCTTTCTCCACATGCATGTGCGGGTGTGCACGTGTGTATGCACACCCACACACATTCATATATATATATACACACACACATGTGCACGTGTGTATGCACACCCACACACATTCATATATATACACACACACACATGTGCACGTGTGTATGCACACCCACACACATTCATATATATACACACACACACATGTGCACGTGTGTATGCACACCCACACACATTCATATATATATATACACACACATGTGCACGTGTGTATGCACACCCACACACATTCATATATATATACACACACACATATGTGCACGTGTGTATGCACACCCACACACATTCATATATATATACACACACACATATGTGCACGTGTGTATGCACACCCACACACATTCATATATATATATACACACACACATATGTGCACGTGTGTATGCACACCCACACACATTCATATATATATATACACACACACATATGTGCACGTGTGTATGCACACCCACACACATTCATATATATATACACACACACATATGTGCACGTGTGTATGCACACCCACACACATTCATATATATATATACACACACACATATGTGCACGTGTGTATGCACACCCACACACATTCATATATATATATACACACACACACATGTGCACGTGTGTATGCACACCCACACACATTCATATATATATATACACACACACACACATGTGCACGTGTGTATGCACACCCACACACATTCATATATATACACACACACACACGTGCACGTGTGTATGCACACCCACACACATTCATATATATATACACACACACACACATGTGCACGTGTGTATGCACACCCACACACATTCATATATACACACACACACACATGTGCACGTGTGTATGCACACCCACACACATTCATATACACACACACACACATGTGCACGTGTGTATGCACACCCACACACATTCATATATATATATACACACACACACACATGTGCACGTGTGTATGCACACCCACACACATTCATATATATACACACACACACATGTGCACGTGTGTATGCACACCCACACACATTCATATATATATATACACACACACACACATGTGCACGTGTGTATGCACACCCACACACATTCATATATATATATACACACACACACATATGTGCACGTGTGTATGCACACCCACACACATTCATATATATATACACACACACATATGTGCACGTGTGTATGCACACCCACACACATTCATATATATATACACACACACACATGTGCACGTGTGTATGCACACCCACACACATTCATATATACACACACACACACACATGTGCACGTGTGTATGCACACCCACACACATTCATATATACACACACACACACATGTGCACGTGTGTATGCACACCCACACACATTCATATATACACACACACACACACATGTGCACGTGTGTATGCACACCCACACACATTCATATATATATACACACACACACACATGTGCACGTGTGTATGCACACACACACACATTCATATATATACACACACACACACGTGCACGTGTGTATGCACACCCACACACATTCATATATATATATACACACACACACACATGTGCACGTGTGTATGCACACCCACACACATTCATATATATATATATACACACATATATATATACTTAAATATAGTGTGTGTGTGTGTGTGTGTATAAATTTTTTCCTGAACAATTTGCAGGTAAGCCGTTGGGACCAAACTCCCTCTACCCTTTGTATTTCCTAAGAACAACAATATTCCCTTGCATGGCTACAAATAGCAAATTCAGGAAATGTATTATTGATTTCATACTTTAAGCGATCGTCCGTATTCCAGTTTTGTTCCAATAATGCCCTTTGTGACGATTTCTTTATGATTCACAAGCTAGCCCTGAATCCCACAGTGCTTTTAAGTATCTTGTTTCTGTAGTTTCTTTTTTTTTTTTAAATGTTTTATTTATTTATTCATGAGAGTCAGAGAGAGAGAGAGAGAGAGAGAGGCAGAGGCAGAGGGAGAAGCAGGCTCCCCGCCTAGCAGGGAGCCCGATGCGGGGCTCGATCCCAGGACCCCAGGATCATGACCTGAGCTGAAGGCAGACGCTTAACCATCTGAGCCACCCAGGCGCCCTTCTGTAGTTTCTTTTAATTCAGAACAGTTTATAAATCTTCCGTTGTCTTTTATGACCTTGGCATTTTTGAAGAAAGCTGGCCAGTTATAGAATGTCCCTTAATTTCGGTTTCTCTGATGGTTCCTCATGTTTTGATTCAGATATATGTTTCCTTGGTGGGGATGCTATTTAAGTATAGTATAAGGATTTGTCCTTCTCTGGGGGCCTTCAGGAGGCGTGGATGTCCATTCGCCCCCTGTTGGTGATGTCAGCTTTGATCCCTCCCTCGCTTAAGGTGGTGTCTGTGTGGTCACCCTTTTTCCTTTTGTAATGAACAAGTAAACTTTGACATTATGTAAGTATCTTCTTCCTTAGTGGACTCTCCCCACCTAGTTTTAGCACTCACTGAAGATTCTTACTTGAATAATGGTTACTCTGATGGTTACATCCATCATCCCTTCTATATTTGTGAGTCTAAAATAGCCTGTGATTGGGTGGGAAGGCATATCCACCCTGCTGAGGTTGGTAGGTGAGCTCACCTACCAAGGAGGAAGGGTCTCCCTATGCTCCTTGGACCCTTACTGACAGCTCTTGTGAAGCTGTCCTGGGCACTTGGGCGTGCGCTTTGGCATGCGTCATAACTCATTTTGGAAATACATATTGTATACTGACTGGATGACTTTGGGTAACCTTTTTGTCCCCAGGTTTACTGAGAAGTAGTTGACATATGTCGCTGTATAAGTTGGAATCACCTTTTACATGCTTTACAAAAAAAGATAGGATTTTGATCTTTGATCACATATGTTATTTGTTTTTGTGGCATCTGCTGGAAAAAATTGCACCTGGGTCTTTTACACAATGTTGATCAACAGAAAGTTGATCATGCTGAGTATTAATAGTGTCTTCTCTCCATCTGACCCCTGCTCCAGAGGAAGGAGGGAAATTAGAGACACTCTTTGAACCCTGAGGAGGATGGTTGGACTGAAAGGAAAATGAGCTATTGGAAGCAGATGAATTAAGTAAAACATGAATTTCCAGAAATGTTTCAAAATGCTTGTGTGGGAGCTTTTTGAGTGGGGGTGGGGATGGTGGTGAAGCAGTGAGTGGCATTGCTGGGAATTTTGGTTTTCTATTGATTTGATTCAAAATGAATCCTTAACCAGTTTCTAGCCAGTTTGTTTTGGTCTAGTTCTTGCAGGCATTGACTGCTATTTGTGGAAGGGGTTTCTTTGGGGGAGCCTCTTATTGCTGTTTTACTGGGGCTGGAAGAGTAAGTTCCTGGTCTTGATTTGAGTCTTTTCAAGCATGTTCTCTATAGCCCATAGTAAGACCAAAGGAACCTCGGGGACCGTTGAAGAGGTTTCACGGCTCTTAGATGTTATTATAACACTGGTTGTTACAGGTCCCATTAAAGTAACTGTTTTCAGAACAGCAGTGAAAACTGTAAGTGGACATGAAGGAAAAGCATCTGTTTTCCATAAAACCTACAAATGAACAAATGCTAGTCACTCCTGTGGTGTGTGATCTGGAATAGTCTTTCCCTACGTGCATGTGCTTCTTGGAATGTGCCTGAGTGCACACCCAGAGAGGAGAGAGAAGGGAAAGAGACAGTAGGTTTGTGCTTGAATAAGTTTCAAAAAACACTGCAAATGCTGACTCCCTCTTGGAGAATCCCAAGGTGAAAGGGAGCAGCCAATGCTCTGAATGGTACACCTTTGCTGGGGAACAAGCCACCCCAGAACTTAGTGGCTGACAACAGCACACATGTATCTAGTCTGTGGTTGAGCTGGCCCCCCTCCCATCTTGCCTTGGACTCTGGCATGTGTCCACAGTGAACTGGCAGGTCAGCTGGGGACTGGCTGATCTGGGTTGGCCTCTTCCGGGGGATTTCTTCTAGAAGAGCTGTCCCCCCCTGCAGCACGCTAGCCTGGACCTGGTCACATGGTGGTCACAGAATGCCGAGCCTGTGCATAGAAGCATGAGACCCAGGTGTAGAACTCAGAGGAGGCCACTTCTGCTGCTGCGTATCGGCCAAAGCAAGTCACATAACCAAGCCTAGATCCCAGGCTGTGGAAGTAACTAGACTCCATCTCTTGAGGGGAGGGCAAGGTCTCATTGCAAAGGGGTGGAGATACCAGGAGGGGAATGATAGGGGCCATTTTCATAATCTAGCACAGAGATCACCTAAATATATGACTGGCTCTTATTTGTATCCACGTTCCTGGGGTTGGGAGAATTTATAGGGAGGAGGAAAATTAGATACAGTTAATTTATAATTGCGGAAGTTATAAAAAAAAAAAACACCCCTTCAGTTTTGGATTTAATGAGTTAATCCACGTAAAGCGCGTTGAACTCGCAGCAGTAAGGGCTCTGTGTGCGGTGCTGTTGTTATGATTATCGTGAGTGGGTATGTCACCTGAAGTCCCCTGCCTTACTTAGAAATGACGCTGAGGATGAACTCGACAGTCGAGCGAACCAAGCTTCAGAGACAGTCACAACATAGACCAGGGAATAAGTTGCAAAGTCAGTCTAAGCGCTGACTGGACATTTCTGCCATTTTCTTCTCGGGGACTGGCGGCTAGAAGATAGGTCCAGTTGGGCCTTCTCTGAACAAGTTCACTGGGTTTGGCTGGTTTCTGACGTAAGGTCAGAGCTTGGTGGGTTATTGCTAAAGTGGAGTCTGTAATAAAGAGGGTACCCGGTGCGAAGACTTGTATTTTCTCAGGACTTTTTCTTTGTTTATTTAGTTAGCCCTTATTAAGCGCACTGTTACCTGATAAAGGCGGCACTTAACTCTCCAGTGACTGATTTGGCTCCTGAGTGTGGAAGGGAGGGAGGGCCCTGCCTGCTTCCCTGGGTCTGCCGCTTCCAGGCCCCTGGGCGAGCAGTCCACTGCCCACTGCCAAATGCCCTTGAATTCTGCCAGCTCTTGACTCCAGCGGGGCTGGAGGATGGAAAGTTTCCCCGTGCCTCTCAGTCTTTGCCTCTGTTTCCCCGTTCTCTCGCCTTCTCTCAGCAGCTCCCGCTCGTTTCCCTGCCCACACCCCCTCTGCAGTTAGCATAAACAACTCCCAAGCTGTTTGTATGTGTGTCTAGAAGAAAAATTCTCTGAGGATTAAAAGCAGACACAATAGAGGGAGTGCTTCCTTATGCTTTAATCACTTCAGGCTCCTATGTGTTGACACAAAGTTTTGTTAGTCTTTAAGTTGAAAGAAAGGAACGGCCAGGGGTGGCATGTGGAGTTTTTACTGCTTTGAATCTGTAAAGTAAGGGTGATAAGATAGCTGCTGAGCCGCGGGACACTCCCATTTTACGAGGCTTCACGGCCCCTTTGGCCGCCTTATAAATCTCACCGCTACCTTCAAAGGGACCCACAAGCTCGGTGAGTTCTTGGGTGGGAAGACTCGACCCGCTGGTCTTATCTGCCAGTGGAACTCGAAGTTGAATTCTTGGCTGAAGCCTCTGCTCTTACGTCGCCATATTCCTTCCTTCCTTCTCTTTCCTTTTCCCACCCCACCCCCAAATTAATGGGCGCCTGGCTCGGTCTGCTGTTTCCTCTTGTTTCTGTCTAGGGCCGTGGTTCTCACCTGGGGGTGATCCTGCCCTCACTTCCGGCGTGTCTCCTCCCTCACTCCCTCCGTCCTGGTCCGGTATCGTCTGCATCATCCCTGCCTTTCAGTTAACATAGGCCCGCAGAAGGACAGACGCTGTCCTTAAGAGCACTACTGACCCCCGACTCTTTGAGTACCTATGAGTAGCAGGGCTGTGTTAGCCCGAAGAGTTGGTAACAGAACTTCCAGTTGTGGGTTGCTTTGCTTGCATCTGTGCTGGGTTTGCCCACGGGGAGCTTCATGGCAGCTAATCTCTGACTCTTCTCGAGGAGCCAGTTCTCTCTGAGGGTGCTAACTCACCCCTTCTTCAAACACTCTGCTTGTGTGGCTTTAGAGTAGGATCGCTGGCTTAAAAAAGGGGGGGGGGAGAAAAAAGAAAACACCCACACTTCAAGGCAACCCCTATGAGTATATGTTACACTGGAAATGCCCATTTCTTAAATATTTATAAATACGTGGTCTCCTCAGAATGTTCCAGATCTGTCATTTGGGCAAGTTAGACAGCCCTGGGCCACCATCCTTTTTCGTAAGCACAGTACACTGTAACCAACACCAGATGGACAGCTGAGTGACGCCCAGGGAGTGGTGGCAGGTTGGCCCGGGTATACCTTGGAGGCGTCAGAACTGAGACCTCGAGCTGGCCACACCTCCTTCAAGAGTCACATGTTTCCTGACGCCAGCCCTGCAGAAATATTGTCTGTAAGATGCCATTCTCCAGGTACCTCCTTCTGGCTCTTTCTTCTTCTTCCTCTCTCCTAGGATCATTTCAGTAAACCTAGAGCAACATCTGTTGAGTGCCTGCTGCACGCAAGGCGTGGTTGTGGGCATCGGAGAGGTGATGGTGACCACAGCCATCGGCCCCTCTGCCCCGCTGCAGTTGACATTCTAGTGGGAGAGACACACAGTACAAGCAGACAATGACAGGTGGTGGGGTGCCAGGCAGAGACAAATGAAGCTGGGTGAGGGGATAGAGTGGGGTAGGGAGGGGTAAAGGAGGCCTCTCCAAGGAGGTGACATATGAGCGGAGACCTGATGAGGAGGAGCCAGTCCTGTGTGGCTTTCTGGGGAAGAGCATTCTAGCGGCCACAATAGTCGGGGCGAAGGCCCCGAGGTGGGAACATGCTTGGCAGTTCCAGGAGAAATGAGGAGGCTGGTGGGGCTGCAGAGCAGTGAATGAGGGACGAACTGTAGGAGAAGATGGAGGAGAGGTGAGGGGCTGTGGGGACAAACCACATCACAGGCCCTCGGAGGCCAGTCGGGGGCTTTGGTGTTGCCTGTGAGTATGAGGGTGGTGGCTCTGGCATGGGGATTGCCATGCCTGCCATGCATCCTAACAGGGGTGCTGTGGCACCATGTGGAGACGAGACATGGGGCGGGGGGCAGGACCCAGGCAGGGAGCCAGTTGCAGGGAGGGCATTGCAACAATCCAAGAGAGAGACACTGGCGACTTGGCCTTGCCTACCCTCTCAAGCTTCCAGGCTCCCTCCATGCCCAGTTCTTTGTTGTCCACTCCCTCCAGGTAAGGGAATTATGGGAGATAGAGTCCCCCGTTACAGTATGAGCAGTGGTCTTCAGCTCTGCCCATTTTCACCATGTCTTCCTGCAGTAGACTGAAAAATCTCGAGAGCCACCCCAAGGTGCTGAGAAGAACCTGTATCCTAGAACCGGGAGAACAAGGACCTTACCTTTGTCTGCATCTTCCTGGGGAAGGGCCTGGGCTGAATGAGATCTCCCAAAGGCCTCTTCTGTCTCGCTCCGGATTCTCTTCTCCCCTCTGCCCCCTTCCCTGTCCCCGTGTCTGCCCCTTGCCTTGCCGTGAACCTCTCTCCACCGGCCCCTCCCCTGCGCTGCCATAATGAAGATGTTGCTGTCCATCACACGGCTTCACCCCACCTGACCGGACGTTCTCTCTGAACCCACACTTGGACTAGCAGGGTTTTCTTTCCCTCCTTCCTTCCTCCTTCTCTCCCTCCATCTCTCCATCCCCCCTTTCTTTCTTCAGGAAGGTAAGACAGCTTGTCTTTCTGAAGCCCGCCAACTACTGTGGGCTGCTTGTCAGGAATGGTGCAACGTAAGCCGAAATGCTGCTCTCATTTCCACATCATCCCCTCCTGCTGCTCGGTGAGTTATTTAATTAGAAGATGCCATATTTTCTAGGGAAAACACTTTGAACAGAAGGCCTGATTTAGCTGGAAACGGATGCTTTTATTATGTGTCAGAGAGCTAAAAATCGCTAGCGAGAAGTCAATGTGTTGCACGCCTCCGAAACACAGGAAAACACAGGCACACATAGGAAGAGCGATCAAAAGAGAAATGCCGAGCCGTTGGGGGACAAGGAAGTGTCACATGCAGTGCAGGACTTGATTCCTGCCCGGGAGTGTGTGAGCTTCGCTTGGCTCCAGTTTGGCTAACACTGCAATGCCTTTAGTGCCGCTGAGCCGGCAAAGAGAGCTGACGCACTGTTTTTCTAGGGGAAAAAATTTGCTCCCTCCACATTCCCAGTGCAGACAAGCAGCATAAAACAGAAATGAGCCGGAGCTGCCCAGAGTCTACACAGACTCCAACTCACAGTCTTTTGAATTATTTATTCAATTCTTGCCACTTTGCACATTTTCCTTTAGGAAAAAAACCCAGCTCACAGTAGCTCTTAGAAAGCATGAGGAGGGCCATTCTCATCAGGATTTGTTTCATCCCAGGAGAGAGCTTCTGAGTTTTTTTGTTCTCCCGAGATTTCATGTTTGGGAGGTGCTGGTATGGAGTCCATAGGACAGGAAGTCGGCTAAAACCCAACTGCATCCTGTTTACTTTTGTTATTTGTTTGTTTCCCTCTTTGGTGTCCCCTGGTGACCTGTGCCTTTCATTGTGCTGCAGACTCCCCAGACTTGTAGGCTGCTTTGTGGCTTTTGGCTCTTCGGTGGCAGCTGAGGGAGCTTCGTCCCCTCTATTTCTGGGCCACAGAGAGGAAAGAACAAAGATGCTTTCCGTATAGTGACTCCCTGCTTGGGGGTAATAAAGCTCCCGTCTTAGAAGAGCTAACAATTTGAAATTTTTTAAAAAGATATTTATTTTTTGTTTGTTTGTTTATTTATTTAGAGCATGAGCAGGGGGAGGGGCAGAGAGAGAGAATGAGAATCCCAAGCAGACTCCACACTGAGCGTGGTGCCCAACGCGGGCTCGATCCCATGACTGCGAGATCACAACCTGAGCTGAAATCAAGAGTCGGACGCTCAGCCAGCTGAGCCGCCTAGGCGCCCCAAAGGAGCTAAGATTTCAGAACAGCTCAAGGAGAATCTGAAAGTCAGTTTCACCAAACATGCTCAGTGGTCTCTGGATTCAAATCGCCTCTCTCCTCTCCAACCAGGCTGTTGGATGGGGTGGTTGATTGTTATCTGCTCACTAGGTTTCCAGCTCTGCCGAGTGAGGGCCCTGTATGGGGCTTTCTTTGGAAGAAATTTGGTTAAGGAGCATGACATTTTTCAGGTTTCTGGAGAGCTAATTTTCTGACCTTCTGTCGAGAGCAAGATGGATAGTCCCTTAACCTCTTGGACCCTTGCTCCTCAAAGTATGGCCCTGGGAGTAATAGATGATACTATTATCTGGATCGGGAACTGGTTAGAAAGGTGGAATCTTGGGCTCGGCTTCTGGCCTAGGGAGTCAGAATTTGCTGTGTAACATGATACCCTGGGGATTCATATACACATTAATGTTTGAGAAGCCCTGATCCAGAGCAGTGGGTCTCAAACTTGAGTGTCCATCAGAGTCCCTTGCTTTAGTGGTCATGCTAAGACACAGACTGCTAGGCCCGACCCTCAGGTCCATCAGGTCCAGGCAAGGCCAGAGAAGTTGCATTCATTCATTCCTTTTTTTTTTTTCAACTTTATTGAGGTATAATTGACAAAATTGTCATGTATTTAAAGTGCACACCGTGATGATTGGATACCCATGTGCATTGTGGAAAGGTTCCCACCATTGAGTAAAGGAACATGTCCATCATCTCACATATTTACCTTTTCTTCTTTTGTGAGAACATTTAAGTTCTGCTCTCTGAGCAGATTTCGCCTATATAATACAGCATGTGAGAATCTGCAGTTCTAATGAGTTCCCTGGTGATGGTGGGGGGGCTAGGACCACACTTTGAGATCGCCAGTCCCTCCAGCAGTTCTGATTTCCTGTCTCCCGCCTTGTGACTCCTCCACACCAGCCTGGCTCCCCCTCCCTGTCCCCTTGATCGCTGCCACCCGCCCTACCCCTCCAGGCCAGTTTCTCCTCCGTAAGAAACTCTACACTTCCTGCCAGTGAAGCCAGGCCCACGCCGCCCCGCCCGGAGGCCCAGGCCCCTCTGAGCTCCCCTCCCCTCCAGCACTTCCCAGGGAGATCCATGCAGGCCTCCCTCTTCCTCACCGCACCCACTCTCTCACAGGGATCATTCCTTTCATCTCCTTGGCCCTGACCTCCACTACTGGGGTCCCACCCTGGGTTCTGTGGCAGGGGTCCTCAGCGCTCTGCCCATAGCCCCATTGCCCTCCTCTTCTCTTCTCCACCCTCCAGTCCCAGCCGCCCCCCTCCCCAGCGTCATGCCCTCCCCTTCCCCACCACAGCTTCAGCCCTTTCTATGGCTAATAATTGGCTTAGACCAATCAAGTCCTCCTCCAGAGCTTTGTCCGCGAAAGCATTTTCTGCATCTCGTAGCAAAGCCTTGTGGCGGTCACCTGATGTGTTATAGAGCATCGTCCCCTTCACACCTCACTCTGAAGCCAGACTGTCTGCGTTTGAATCCCAACCCCGCCACTTAACTTCAGGCGGGCCACTTGACTTCTCTGTGCCTCTCTTTCCTCATCTGCGAAATGGGGGTGTTAGCCACTCGTCTCAGCCTCCAGTCCTGAGCTTGGCCCTGGAGGCACTGTGCGTGGGCTCACTCCATCGTCCTCCCTTCTGCCCTCACCTGCCCTGTGCTCTACTCCAACCACACGGCCTACTGTCTGCTCCCCACAGGGCTTCTGCACCCCTTGAATGCCCTCCCCACCCCCACCAGACCTGATGGGTGCCCTCAGATGACTCCTCAAGCTTCCCAGGGATGGCTGTTCTGCCCCCCTCCCTAACTGGTGAGATTCCTGTTTAGAGATCCGCTTTCTCCTCCCTATGGTGCTTTTTTGCCCTTCGTGCTTCTACATTCAAAGCGTGGTGGTTGAATCCATATGTGTCTCTCCTCCTGGACTGGGAGTTCCATGGAGCAGGGACCTGATTCATTTGTGTTGATCCCTGTGTCTTCAGGAGCGAGCATCTCGAATGCACCCCATAACTATTTGCTGATGAGCCCACCGGCACCCTTTGCAGTCCCATGCACTGGCACACACACCATGCACACCCTGCGCAGGCTGCCTGCCTCATTTAGGGAGTGTGGGGAATTGGGGCTCTCTGAAAATCCAATAGGGAAACAAAAACCAGACTCCCCTCCAAACCTTTAACAATTGCCTTTTCAAAATTGTCGTAAATATCTAAGAATTCAGCTCTGAATGTCTCCGTAATTGGTAGCATGAATCAGCCCTCGAGGTCAGGAAGGCTTCTTTGCTCTGGATTTAATTAGGACAAAGCGGAAGCCATTTCTATGTAAATTAATCAATCCATCCAGGCACGCTTCTTCAGCCTCAACCATACACCGGCCCCGGCCCGGCCGGGGCGCTGGAGCCCTAGGAAACAGAGATGAATGATGTGCTTTCTGCCCTTGAGGGGACGGGCGGCGCACAGCGGGTCCCTGGAGAGTTGACTAGCAGGAGGGAGGGTTCAGTAACAGTGGGAAGGCAGGCAGGCAGCCCTTGGCACCAGCAGCGTGCTTTCAGCTGCTCTCCATCACCTTGCGTTTCAGAGAGCTTGAGCCGTCACTGCAAGGCAACTTCTATAGAATGTCTCCAGGGACGGGGTGCTGGGGCTGGAGCTGGGGGCGCCAGGGTAAGCAAACTGCTCCCCTAGGATCAAATCCTGTCCCTGCCACTCACTGCTGGGCAACTTCAGCACTTGCCTGAACCACTCAGACTCAGTTTCCTTATCTGTCAAATGGGAATAATAGTATCTACCCATGGAGCCGCACTTGGCACAGTGCCTGTAATATAGAGATGGTGAATCTATTGTTATCATGAGTATCAGGCCTGCAGAGCCATGCCTTCCAGAGACCTCCGTGGAATTTTCTGTAATGAACAACAACCATCACCAAAACAGCCTATGAAGTTGTTGGTAGGTGTCTGCCCTACCCACCACACGGGAGTGCTGGGGCATCAAAGGAATGTGGGTGGGTCAAAGCGCTTGCAAAAGTGAAGGTTGTTGGCAGTGGCTTTATATGGGATCTTCTCAAGTGCATGAGTCCATGTGGTTAGACAGTTTATTACTCTAAGTCCTTTACCTATTTTTCAACAACCTTTTTTATAAGACTGCTGTTTTTTGAGATTATGGGTTTTTAAAAAAAATAGGTTTAAAGCAATCTGGGAGTCATCACTTCCGAGTACTGAGCACGAAGTGCTGACTCCCCGTAGGAAGGTGGGCAGGCCGGAGAGTCACTGACACAGCCCCTCGGCTTCTGTGACGTTAGGCATGCCCTGTGGCCTCTCTTAAGTCTTGTTTTGTGATCCATACAACGGGGCTAAAAGTAATGCCTATTCCAAGGGCCGTTTTGGAGATTAAGTGCCATAAATACAAAAGTGTCTAACGGCGGTCCAATAAATTGTTGCTTTCCCTTCTCTTCCCATTAATAAGCATTTTCTCTGAGCAAAATTCTTGTCAGCACTTAACAGAATGAGTTCCAAAGCCACATTAAGGGCGTCTGTGAGTGTGCTGTTTCACCATTTTCCTCTTTTGATGACGATTTCTCTCACCTGCTCTGAGCAAGAAAGGCTTCTTCAGAGTCTGGCATCTGAAAGGTCATTCTACGTGTGTGTGTGTCTGCCCCTGTGTTAACACACTTTTCCCAGGTCATACTCATGATGCCTTGGCAGCTGATGGGCCTTTGGAAGGAATTTGTAGGATGGGGAACACGACTGGATTTCCTGAGCAGAAAATTGTATGTTTCAGCGGCAGAACATTAGAGAATGCCGCCTGAAGGAGGAGGTCATGAGGAGGCCAGTGTGGCTGGGAAATGACGCCATGCTTTTCTTCCCCCGGGTCCATGGCTACCATTGCTCACCCTGCACACACACCCACAGAAATCAGTGTGGTTAGAGACCTTGGTGGCCTTTGGTGGATTGTGTGTTGCTTTGGCTCTCCTGTTTTGAAGGTTAGGGGCTGGGGCTGGGCAAGCAGCAGCCACTTCAAAGAGAGAAAGAAAGAGTGCAGTTATGGCTCTGGCGGCCCCATAAATGGCAGCTCCCCAGGGCCTGTGGCTTCGCGAGGGACCCTTGGCCAAATCTGCTCTGGGGGTCCAAAATTTAATGGCATAAATTGTTCCAAACATAAAGGCAAGTATTTAAAAATAATTTGCCGCAGTTTCTACAAGCCCAGGTCATTTGATTCATGAACCAAATAAGTGACTGGATTCACTGTTCCGTGTAGGTCTTTGTATCTCTGACAAATGCTACTGATGCCCACCTATGTGCTCTTGACATTGACTATTCCCGTGCATACCTGGACAGTGTCCTATTCCAAGCAGCTACAGTTCTTGGCCTGAGAGCTTTTTCTCAGCCTGCAAGTGGGGCAGGCCAGAAGTGCTTGGGAAAGAATGCTCCTGGTAGAGTCTTCAGTCAGTGAAGAATGAAATTGGGAGGATCAGTACCCCGGCTTCCTCACCTCTCACGCCTCAGGTGGGACAACTCTGAGCTGTATTTTAAAATCAAACTTCTGTTACCGATAGTGGGAACCTGTTTGATAACCTTCCCTTACGCACTGCCTTCTCCTCCCTGTCTTACTTACCCATTCTGCTCCCATGCTTCCCGAATACGTGACTTACACTTGAATCTGTGTCTCAGGATCAGCTTTGGGAGGAATCCATCCTAAGGCAACATTTCAGAGTGTCCCTAAAAAAAAAAGTAACGATCTCATTTACTGAAGTACAGTATAAAACCTGGATTACCAACCCAGCACCATCTCTGCCTCTGGCCTCGGGCACTTAACTTCATTTCTTGAGATGGCACCTCTTCTATAAAATGAGGGTCATGGGCTGCTTCAGCTGGCGTGGGATAGACAAGTGTGGGTGGAACGATCACTTCTGTGAGATGAGCTGGGAATTCCAAGTCATCTAGCATCTCCGGCCATGCAGGAGGCAGCGCCATCCCTGGTCAGGAACTGCTACCAGATCATTTCTGAAGTCCTTTGTCGCTTTGACGTTCCCCAATTACTTTCTCATCAAGAACCTTAGACATGGAGTGACAGCCACCGTGGTATATTTCAGTCTGGGGAGGCCGTTCAGTGATGACTCTTGAGTAGATGCTGTGATGTCAGAAATAACCACAGACTTGCCTCCTTCTGAAGTTAAAGAAGGGACCATTTAATTTCGTCCCTCTGCACTCTTAAACTCCTTGGCTCATCTCCCCCTTCATTCATTCGCCTTTGTCGTCAGTGAGGAACTTTAAAAGTTTGCCTGCAGACATATACTTGCTCTGAAAGCACTGGCTCTTTCTTAGAGCAGCCTCGTCCCTGGGTAACGGTGTCTCTGGTTATCTCAACCTTGTCAGAGACCCACACATACAGTATAGAACAAGAGAGAAGGAGAAAAGTTCTGGAAAATTGATTCTATCTTAGGCAGAGTCAGATTTGTGACTTATTCCTAAACCATTTATTATTCTACCACTGGAGTGATTTGGGGCCACCACCAGTTTCCTTTCTGTGTCTTCTCGAATGGTTCAAAGGGCCCAGTAAATTGCTTTTCCTTGAAGAAAATCTAAAAAATACGTTCCTGTGAGGCAAAGATTGGTCTCATTATGTTACACACCTAGCCACTCTCTGACATGTTGCAAACAAATCAATAATTTGTTTTTGTTCACTGTGTGACACCTTTGA
The DNA here is from genome assembly GCF_009762305.2 of Zalophus californianus. Lineage (NCBI taxonomy): Eukaryota > Metazoa > Chordata > Mammalia > Carnivora > Otariidae > Zalophus > Zalophus californianus. The sequence continues at coordinate 115,555,883 of NC_045612.1, read as the reverse complement.
GAACTTTTCTCTGCAAAAATTTTTTTCCATTCGAAGAAGGCATTGGAAGACCGTACTGCCATGCTTCTTTGGTGGGCGGTGAGCTTAATTTTTCCAGAAATGAAGGCTTAGGAGAAATTCCTATCTTGATTTTCCATGAAGTGATAGAATTATGGAGATAAATGGAAATATGAGTCATAAAATTTATTGAAATAGCAGCAAAGTCTTGCCCGTTGGGAAGCAAAGCAAAGACTCCTGTCATGTCCAAGCATGACAAGGACCCATCCAAAAGAAGGAAGAAAAAATGGGGACTTTGGCTTCCATCTTCCAGGCAGGCACATGGCGTCAACCTTGAAGGGAAGTTTCTGGCAGATGTTAGGCCTGTTCTCTTGAATGATGAGGTGTTTGTGATTACAGGCTTAAACTGGGGCATATCTACCTCTGGAAGAAGACAGACTCTTTGCATAAGGAGGAGAAGGTAAAAGGAGTTGGAAGTACATGGTGTAGCTGGAGAATTTGTAGACATTAGGCTTCCTAGATCATCCCAGGCAGAAGCCACCATGGACGGGTTCCTGTCTAGTGCTACCTTGACGAGGAAGTCAACTTCACAAACCAGACCCCACTGAAGTTGATTTCTGTAAAAGGGCAAAGCTGAACTTCAAAAAAAAGAAAACGGTTTCAGGTCACCAAAAAATGGAGGTGTCCTGTTGGCTCAGCACAGGGGCTAAGTCTACCAGGAAATGTCGCGTCTGGCCTGGCAGGGACAGAGGAGCGCATTGCGAGGGGGATGAGACAAAGGCCAGCAGAGCCAAAGGGTTTCAAAGAGGCAGGCATGGGGACTGTCCCACTCAGCGTCCTGACCCGCCAGGCTGATGTCAGAGGGTTTATTCAGATTTGAGGGCCTTTGTTTGGGGGGATTGGAGTGATGGCCGAGAGACAATGCGCGACGCGACAGGAGGCTGGAGGCACGCGACGCCTGCACTGAATTTGGGCAGTTGCTGAGCAGATGGGGATCAGGGGGCCAAACAAAGGGGAAGCTGTTCCCAGCACATCCACAGGAAGGGGGACTGCAGAGCCCGCCACCGGCAGGAGGGGAAGCCCCCGTGCCCCCGGCTTGTGTAAGAGTATGCCCAGGGCTTGTGGGCCTTTGCCCATTTCACTGAGGGGAGAACAAGGTGGGGTGTAGAGGATCAGGTCCAGGAACTTCCCCTGCAGCTCACGTTTTAGGAGATCTGTGCCTTGTCCTCATGTGCAGGCTGGTGGGGTTCCGGGACTCCTCGGAGGGCAGAGCAGAAAGCGGCTTCCTGGTTAATCCGGGTGGATGCCCTCCATCTCATGTGTAGGAAATGAGACCCGTACAAGTGAAGTGCCTTTCCTGGGCTCTACCAGCATCTCCAATTTGCATCCTCTAAAAGCAGGCATGAAACGAGGAATGGAGTGCAAGCCGCGCATTTAGGAGGTGATGCCAGGACTCCGTGGTCAGGGCCCAGAGAGGTGAGGCAGGGCAGTGTGGGCGTGGGAATGAGCAGGCTGCCAGCAGGCCCCGGGAGACAGAGTACAGCTTCCCAGCCAGGGGTTGAGGAAGCAGGGGAGAGAGGACCCATCGTTCCTGCCCCCTCTGTGGGTGAGGGCTGCTCCCAGAGGCACTGAGTCCCTGGCACTGCTGAGCTCCCAAGGCCAGAGAAAGCCCTCGGGCAGAATGTCGCAGATGCATGGGGCAGGAAGCCACAGGGCGTGCACAGAACGGGGAGGGACTCCAACCGGGGGCATTTCTGGCCAAGCTTTTGCCAACCCCTTGCCAACCCCCTTGGCGAGCGGGAAGGCCAGCCTTTCTGAGCCCAGGCATGCGTTTCTCTGGGTGCTCAGCATCACACAGACCAAAGGCTTTGCTTTGCTCTTAGGCGTGCCCATTTCTCTTTTTCTCCTGGGAGTACATTAGCTGTTCAGGTCATACGTACAGTGGACTCGCTGACCCCCCCCCCCCACCCAGCCACTGCCCTGTCTCCCTGCCTCCTGTTTAGCCATGCTTTACTGATGCCTCTGTGGTCAGCACCTGCCCTCTCCCTGCACCCCTCCCGGGTTATGCTACTACTCTTTCTCGTCACATCCCAACTGCACTGCCTCCTTGTTATTCCTCAAACGTACGCAGTACACAAGGTCCCGCCTCAAGGCCTTTGCCCTTGCAGTCCCCTCTGCCTGGAGCACCGACCCCCTGCTTTTCCCTTGGCTCTGACACCTCAGTAGGTCTCCTTGTGTCTCGCCTTATCAGCGAGGCCCTTCCCAACCACTTCCTTCAGTATGACACAACTACTCACCTGCTCTGTCCTCCTTCCCTGCTTTATTGTTCTCCATGGTCCCTACTGCTCTGTGGCACACCATATAATTTGTTTAATTTCATGTCGCATGGCTGCTTGTCTGCTTGGCCTCTCTAGAATGTCAGCTTCACGAGGGAGGAGTTGCCAAGGACCCAGTCTCCCGCACAGATGCGGTATCTCAGCCAGGGAGATGTAGCATGCTGCCTTTGGAGTCAGAAGAGGAAACCAATTCTGTGACCTGGGGCTATCAGGCAATTTCTTGGTGACTTCGGGCCTTGGCCTAGGTTTTTTGGCCTGAAGAGATGCGTCACCAGGAAAAGGCAGGACCGATGGTGCATGAGAGACGCTGGCACAGTTAGCTGCGGGCTCTGGAGCTACAGAGCAGGCGACTTTGGTCGGGCTGAGGGAGAGAGATACTGACCAGACCAGGAGTACCAAGCATCTGATCTGGGTTCTGCAGGGAGGGTGGGTAGAAGGGAACAGAAGTGAGCAAATCCACAACCTAGCTCTTTGATGAACAGTCAACTCTCTGAAGAGCCTTGGAAAATTAATTTCACCTTCTCAGACCCTGGTTAAGGGCAAAACCCCACGCATTTCCCAAGAGGCTATACCACGGCCCCCACCTCTACCGAGTTGCTAAGCTGTTTGTCTTCCCATGACCCTCTGAGGAAAGGGAAGACAAATACCGATGAACCCGTCTTCCAGGGGGGAAAGGCGGAGAGCTTTGTCCATGAAAGCATTTTACACATCTCGAAGCAAAGCCTTGTGCGGTCACCTGATGTGTGATAGAGCATCGTCCCCTTCACAGCTCACTCTGAAGCCAGACTCTGTGTTTGAATCCCAGCCTCGCCACTTAATTCCAGGCGGGCCCCTTGACTTCTCTGTGCCTAGATTCTCCATCTGTGAAATGGGGATGATGGCAGTGCCTCCCTCTCAGCAGTGTGGAGAGGGTGACATGAGTTGACTCGAGTGACCTACTGAAGCCAAGGAGCTGGCACATAATAGCTCTTCCAGTTGTGATGATGTGGTTAGTCATGCCCTGCACACACACGAATCCTCGGTCAGGATCCTTCGAGAGTCTGCTTTCCAGAGAACATGTCTTAAAGAGGGGGAAAACACCTCTGTCCCGTGGTTTATAATCCCACCTTCACTGGGAAAGGGCGAGAAGAGGGAACGCTGAGAAACAACCCCGTAGGGGCATCTCAGCCTTTGAAAGAGGTATGGCGGGGAGGGCTTCCTCCTCTTGGCTTGGCCGGTCATGGCCCGCTAGTTGCCTGATGTCTGCTGCGGAGCTGGGCCTGCCACGAACGGCTCTCCAGCCCGGCTTCCTGCCAACGTCATCGTGCAGGGCGGCCAGAGCCTTTGGAAGCAGCCTGCGGAGAGCCTGCCAGGGTTCAGTGTGCTTGCACGCTTGCTCCCCAGTTGCGAGAAGCAGTTTTTACATTTCTGCCACTTGCCTGACCTGCTGCGGCAAAGCAGCCCGCCGGGGAGGCTTGGCATCACTGCCTGGCACCGATGCCCGTTCCTTCCTGGCATTGGCCTGTGCCAGCAGGAACAGGGACGGTGCCAAGCATGCAGCCATGGCTGTGCCAAGCGGCTCCACTGCAGCGGTGGCCTGAGGATGCTTGACCCTGCCTGGTTGTCATTAAAATGAATGCTGAAGACCCCGGATGGGTCTTGCCATTTCCTTACAGCTTCCTGTCCCCAAGCAGTAGTGACTTTGTGGGTCAGCTTCACAGGCGTCTATTATCCAGCTGCCCGAATCCAGAGAAAGTATAGTGGCTACTACACGGTGGTACCCGGGGAACTTCTCCTTGAGGAAGCCCTGAATCCAGAGAGAGAAAGACATCGAGGCAGAGGTGGGAGAGGCGGGAGAGGTTGAGGTTGAGGTTGAGATGTAGAGGGCTTTGGCATCAGTCAGCCCTGGATCCAAGCTCAGGATCCCTCACTTCCAGGCCAGATGACCTTGGGCAAGTTACATGATCATTCTAATTCTCAGTTTCCTTATCTATGAAATGGGTATAATTGTGTCTAGCTTGTGGGATTGTTATGAGGAGTAAAGGAGATAATGAGTAATAATGAACAGTTTCTAGCTCAAAGTAACTATTTGATTCATGCTAGGTGTTGCTATTACTTACATAGTATTATTAATAATATTCTCACAAATGCTTGGCCTGCCAGGAAAGGTAGTATAAACCAGTGCTTCTCAAACTTTAATGTGCATAAGAACCATCAGGAGAGTTGGTAAAAATGCAGATTTCTGAGCCCCACCCTCAGAGATTCAGATTCCATGGGTCTATTTCTAACAAGGTCCCTGGCTGCTGGTCCACAGACCACACTTTGAGTAGCATTGGTATAAACCACAGAACAGCGTTATCTTTCCTGTGACAGGTATTCTGAAGTGTTGGAGGGATGGATGCAATGCGTTTTTCATCTTAGCTCCTGCCCTCAACTCCATGTAGAATCATGTGACTTTTACCTGACTGCAATTCCCATTCCATTAGGCCGCAGAATTAATGCTTCGCATTGTCCTAAGCGTTGATAAGACAAGAAGGCAGAAGCTAATGCCTAGAAAAATTGACATCACCAAGAAATGCTTCGAGCTTGAAGGCTGATATCACTGCTGAATCTGAACACTATTTAGAAGTCAGCGTGTATTCCCGTCACAAAGAAGTGTGGGTTTCCCTTCTTCAGGGAGGCAGATGGAGCTGATGACCGAGGGAAATGTGCTCATTGTCTGCCTCTCTTGCACAGTGCTTGAGCAGAGGGGAAAATAGGGGAGTTTCAGAAATACTCTCGAAGCGGTTCTCGATTTTTTTTTTCTTTTGTAGTTAAGAGACATGAAAATCAAATGCCGTTGCTATAAAGATAAGGACTGCACTGCCCCCGGTGTCTTGTCACTCTTCCCTGACATCTTCGAATGTTGGTGCCTTCACTCAGAGATCAAGATTTTGCTCCCTTCTCAATGCCCCCCCCCTGCTGTTTTCTTTGCGCACCAGAGGCTCCTTCACTCAAAAGTGCCTGGATTCTGGGAGTCTCAGAATTTGGGTCTCCCTGAGGACAAAATGCAAGAGACAGGGAGCTGGAGGACATCCAGAAATCATGGTTTCTCTTTTGCGATTTCTTTGCACATTTTCCTAACCGTCGACAATGAGGAAATATCACTTTTATAATCGGAGAACCTAGCTACTGTTTTCTTTCAGTCAAGAATGATAATTCTGTACATAGTCTACAATAGCTAGCACTTCCTAAGTGCTTTGTCTCAGCCAGGCAAACACTGTGCTAAGTGCTTTCATGTGTAATATCATTTAATTCTTGCCACAGGTTGAATGAGATTCAAATCATTGTCCCTGTTTTACAGATGAAGAACTGGTGCTACAAAGAGGCCAAGTACCTTGTTCAAGTTTGCAGGGCTAGGCAGTGGCAGGGATAAGATTCAAATCTGACAATTTTAATTCAGTTTTTAACCATGATGCTTTGTGTATAATCACAACTGTGTAAAATACATAAGCCAGGCAAACATTCGGCAAGGAAATATATCAACCTTTGACGATGATTTGTCTGGATGGTGCAGTGGTACAACGGTGCATTTTTTCTTTGGTTCTGATTTTCTAATTATTTTCCCAGTGACCGTATGTTACTGCTTTTACCATAAAATACACTTATTATTAACTGAAAGAAAAATCACTTAGCCCACTCTTTTTTCTTCCTAGTTCAGTGTCTAAAGTCATTCCAGGCAGATGATCTTCTGTTGTTCTGTGAAGAGTCCCAGGGACACAGACTCTACAGGGGCTAGTCAGTTTGGTTAATCATTTTATAGATTTACCTACGTGAGGCCCCAAAAAGTGGCTGACTCCATCATCTGGATGGGAGGACTCCTTGTAATCATGTGCTCTCCTGCTGAGCAGGGACCTGCTGTCAGGAGCCTCTGCCCTTTGAGCTGTTCCTCCAGTTGTTGAAATGAGCTTCTGCTGATCATCCAAATTCCTGTTTAGCCATCTTCATGACCCAATGCCTGCCTCAGAGAGTTGGTTGGCCAGGGCTAGAGATCAAGCTCATGCCCTTGGCCTTAAATCTCAGCAACTTTAATACAATAGGTATTTATTGTGTGCTCAGCTAACAGTTTCATTCCATCGTTTCCTATTTCCCAGTTTGTCAGGAGATCTGCCACCTGATCGTTCTGAGACCAGGCCTCTCCACCTTGTGTTTGTGCCTCACAGTCTTCTGCTGGGTCCTCTAAATCTGGTCGACAGGGCAGTTTCACCCGTGGGAGATGTCTGTGGGCCAGATCTGGAGGTGGTGCTGATCACATCTGCACCTTGGTGCCATTGGCCAGCTCTCAATCACATGGCCACCCTAACTGCAGGGAAGGCTGGGAAATGTAGTCCAGCTGTGTTTTGAGAAGGAAGAGGCAATGGGTCCCGGGGAGCACATAGCAGCCTTGGCCGCAGGCACATTCATTTGTTGAATAGATATTTTGGGGGGTGTCGGGCCCATAGATGCTATTTGCATCCTGTTTGCTATAGGCCTGAGGCAGTGTTTGTTGTCTTTTGTCTTTTCGGTCAGAGCCCAATTTGGAGGGTCTTACTCTAGACTAGTAGAGGTCACTGTGCGTGACTTCGATCTTTCGGGGGAATGCACAAGGCGCTGTTGCCCCTAGAGACACCCTGGTTCCCATATCAATCAGGATTCAGCCCGGAGAAGAGCAGCGATGCTGGCTACCTTCACAGAGGCTGTTGGTTAAACAGGCATTTAGACGTTCCTTAAACGCCTGTTTAACCAACAGTAGGAGACTGAACAGACAAGTGAAGCAGAGACCACTCCCAGGATGGGGGGAGCAGGGGAAGAGAGCGAGGTTATCAAAACTTAGGGGTTTGGAGGTGATACCCTGCAGGGCTGAGGCGCAGAGCCCCGAGGAGGAAATGCTGCCTGGCGAGTGCTGGTGTCGCAGAGGGGGCACAGTGAGGCTGGTTCTGGGATTGCAAAACACCAAACCAAAACAAACAAACAAACAAAAAACAAAACAGCTGGATTCTGGAACCGGTGGCCCCGCCCTTATGGAGGGCTGTTTCTAAGGGGATGCGCAAGGGCACAGGAAGGCGAGGGAGGCTTGCCTCCCCTCTGCCTCCATCCCACCGGTCTCCCTCTAGCTCCCCCTCCTGGCAGAGCCCAACAGGGAGCCAGGGGTGAGGCCCAAGGCGGTATGCAGAGCCCGGCGGGGCATCACAGAGCCCTGTATAGAAAGGGTGGCTTCGAATGAGATCTTGCCATTTGCAATGACATGGATGGAACTGGAGGGTGTTATGCTGAGTGAAATAAGTCAATCAGAGAAAGACATGTATCATTTGACCTCACTGATATGAGGAATTCTTAATCTCAGGAAACAAACTGAGGGTTGCTGGAGTGGTGGGGGGTGGGAGGGATGGGGTGGCTGGGTGATAGACATTGGGGAGGGTATGTGCTATGGTGAGCGCTGTGAATTGTGCAAGACTTTTGAATCACAGATCTGTACCTCTGAAACAAATAATGCAACATATGTTAAGAAAAAAGAAAAAGAAGATAGCAGGAGGGGAAGAATGAAGGGGAGTAAGTCGGAGGGGGAGACGAACCATGAGAGACGATGGACTCTGAAAAACAAACTGAGGGTTCTAGAGGGGAGGAGGGTGGGGGATGGGTTAGCCTGGTGATGGGTATTAAGGAGGGCACATTCTGCATGGAGCACTGGGTGTTATGCACAAACAATGAATCATGGAACACTACATCAAGAACTAATGATGTAATGTATGGTGATTAATATCACAAGAAAAGAATTTATAAAAAAGAAAGGGTGGCTTCGGAACTGAGAGACAATAACTTCATAGCTCGTGCAGGGGCTTTTGTTTTCAAGCTCACAGAATTTGTGTTTTGGTTATGTGGTGCAACCACAGTAGAATCTCAAAGGATCACTAGGAGAGATCTCTGAGTATAATCTATTCGTTCCTTCACTGCTTCACTAAACACATATTGATTGCCAGGCACGTGCTTGGTCCTGGGGAACGAGCCTTGAATGAAGCAGTTCTTGCCTACAAGGAGCTCCCACCACACACACACCCACACACACGTGTGTACGCCGCACACACGCATGTGCAGACACGCAGGTGTGCACACACACAGGGTGAACGAGAGGACTAGGGAAGCACTAAAAGCCATCTGGGCTTGAGAGCAGAGAGCTTTGTTCTTCTTGGCTGCCTCTGCTGGAGGATGGTGTGGAAATGACTGTAGCTTTTCTTGCTGGAGAAGAAAGGAGGAGAAAGTGGCATTTAACGCGTCCTTGGCCTGGCATGGAGATCATTGATTGTTCTGCCTGGATTTGCTCTCCCAGCAAGCCATCTTCCCGATCAGGGGGCAAATCAAGTGGAGGGTGACCTTGACTGAATGGACTGAGAAAAGTATAAAATAAATGAGGGCAGTCAATGCGTGTTGGCCCCTCAGAGACGTCTGCTTTCCTCCCTGGGTGTGTGGAGGAGGGCTGCTCCTTTTATTTGAGTCCCTTAGGCATTTGCCAGAAAGCACTTGAGGTTAAACTTTTTCTAACACATTGGGAAGGCAGTCCATGCGCTGTGCTTCTGTGTGAGGGGAGAAAGAGGGCCCTGCAGGGATGAGCTGCAGAGATTGCCTTTTTGTGGCAAGTTTTCCACGCTCACGTCCTCATTCGACATTAATTGAGCACCTACTGGGTGCCAACGACAAAGAACAAGCCAGACCCCATGGCTTTGAGTCAGCGGATGGTGTATACAGTTGAGGCTCACCCCACCCTTCCGATCCAGGAAAGTCAGAAGTCATCCACACATGCCCTTTTTCATGTAACAGGGTCATGTTGCAGAGAAAGCCTGCCCTTAGTTATAGGACTGAGGGAAGCCCTAGAACCTCTTCGGGCCTCTGTCTTCTCATTTTTAAGATGGGGAGTCACGTTAGGTTAGCTCAATCCAACCAGTATTGATCGAGGGCTCACTCTGTGCCAAGTTCTGTGTTATTTCAAGGCTGTACTGGTGACCCATTTAATTTAGCATTTCTGAGATAGTCCTGAGTTCGGATAATCTGATTCCTCTCAATAACGACAACTTCTAAATATATAAGCAAATGTGATGTAATGTTTTCTATTTTCTGTAGCCTTCTTAGCTGAGTCAGAAAACAGTGAGGTCAGGTGTTAGGGCGGTGGTGGCCGTGGGGCTGGAATGCAGTTGTATCTGTTAGCTTAACTTAGTGTAACTGTAACTTAGTGACTTAGAGCCACACACACTTAATCTTGCTGATGAACCTGTGGGTCGATTGGGCAGATAGGGCAGATCTCGCCTGGACCGGCCTGGCCAGGCCCGAAAGTTCTAGGATGCCCTCAATCCCAGGGCTGGGGTCTCAGCTTAGACAGCCGTGTTGGCTGGGTTCGGTCTCCACGCGGTCTCTTGCCCTCCAGGAGGCGAGGCTGGGCTTGTTCACACTGCAGTAGAAGGGCCCCTGGCAGCAGGAGAGGGCAAGCCTGGCAGCCCCAGCGCTTCTGTGCGTCTCTGCCTGAGTCTGCTTTGCTCCTGTCTCTTGGACCAAAGCAAGTGGCAAGGCCCAGCCAGAGTCAGCATGAGTGGGACCGACCCAGAGGCCATTTTGCAGTCTCCACAAGAGATAACAAATGCCAGGACCTTTGGGCAGTTTGTTTTCACGCGGGGAGTGGTGAGAGGGAGGCCAGCTGTGACGGTGTCCAGGGCAGGGAGCTGGGTGAAAGGAATGGTGGGCCTGTGGAGAACCAGGAAATCTGAGGCAGGACCAGATTTGACAAGTGAGATTTTGTTTCTGTGCCAGTTGAGGTGCTGATGGTTTCACCCCACTAACCATCCAACGGACTACTCCAAGTCATTCAGCACATATTTCGAGAGCACCATCTATTTGCTAGATCTGCAGATTCCCTAGGGCAGAGGCTGGGGTGGGGGCAGTAATGTAGTAGAAACAAATGACTTCTTGACCCAGAGATGATGGGAGAAGAGATGAAGGAGAGAGGCTTGAGACTCTGCTAAGAGCTAGGGACGCACGTGTGTACCCACAAACAGGTGCCACATGCACCCGCACCCATTGCACATACATATGCACGCTTGGGCCCCCACACACATCGCACATGCATGATCTTCCCAGCAGCCTCAGAGGACTTCCAGAAACCCAGCCTAGGGGGTCTGTGAGTTGCCAGATAGAGGGAAGGCTGTGGAGAGGAGAGGAAAGAGGCCGGCACTGGCCCCAGGGGAAACCTCCCCTCCCAGCCTGGAGGTGAAAATAGGATCAAGAGACCACCATGCTCACTCTGTGTAATGATTCCTGAAGTCCATTTTTGTACATCATTACTTGTCCCATTAAAAAAAAAAACAAAAACCCAAGGTTGACACATGTCTGTTTAAATTAATTTTCCCATGTCTATGGACAAGTCTTCATGCTATTAATAGAGAAGCACGGGGGGTGGGGTGTGGGGGAAGAAAAGGGGGCAGGAGACCTATTTAAAAAGGTTGCAAGATGAGTAGGCCCCTGGTTAACAAACAAAAATCGAAAGCCAGACTGTATATTAGCATCAGAAGAGCAACCCTTTCTATCAGGGCCCACGGTCGCCTGGCCGGGGCCGGTTCCTTGGGTGGCTGAGATGCCAGGCCCGGGAGCTGTCCCTGCCACCCCCGCTGGAGGGTCTGAGTCTCTGAGTCCCAGCCCGGGCGCCAGCACCCACTGTTCCCAGGCGCATGGCATCAGCGAGAACGTGGACCTCATCCTGCTGGATGATCAAGAAAGACAAGCTGTCAGCCGACCCCCTGACCAGCTCAGGGCTTTCCTCTTGCTTATGTGCAGAGGTTTTCAGCTGACACAAGCGGCAGCTTGCAATCCCAGCACTCAAAGGCTTTGAGGCGGCCTCTGCACCGCGGTGAGTGTGTGAACACATTGTAGCCCAACAGCTCAGTCCCGTGTGGCGGAAGCAACAGGGGGCTGGGTGGCCGCGGCTGCCGGAAGCCCTCACAGGAATGGCCACCGCTGAATCCCCTAGAGGAAGCTCAGCAGCATTTGCTCAGAGGTGGAGGGACCACTGGTGTCCACGGGGGGGGGGGGGGGGGGGGGGGGGGGGAGAGGATCCGCTGTGGGGGTTGCTGGGGCAGGTGGGGTGGGGAGAGAAAGAATCTGCAAAACCCTTAAACCCCTAAAAGGAGCAAGTGTGTTTGGGCCACATCTTCAGTCTGGAGGAGGGGACTTGAACAAGGCCCCTTGAGCCCGGAAGGGGTGTCTGATAGAGACCGCGAAGGATTTGGAAGAGATTGAATTCATTTATTGCTAATGGGGAACTGAAGTTTTCATGCCAGGCATTTGAGCTGCTAATCACAGAGCTATGATTTTTTTTTTTTTTAAAGAGGATAACAATCTAAAGAAGAAGGTATGGAGGTGCTTTCTTGATACCCCAAGCATCCAGAGACAACAAACAGTTGTCCCTAGTTCTCTCGCCATCTGCCATGTACATTTGTGCACACGCACGCGCCTGCACACACAGCCCAGCTCGAAAGGCAGAAAGGATTTGCCCTCACAGGACATTCTGAGCTTGTGCCTGACCACACACTGAACTCTTCCTTTTTAAGCATTACAAACCTTCCTTGGACTTGCATCACCTCTCAGGGACCCAGGGAGACAAAGGTTTTATTGTTTGGGTGCTTGTCAAGGTTCTGGCTAAAGATCAGGCTGCTAGACGCTTGGGTTGGCCTCTGGTGGCTCCTTGGCGTGGCAGCAATGAGCAGTCAAAGGTCGCATGTGGCCCAGGGCACCTGGCTTTTGCTGTCACTTAGCCATGGGGTGGCCATTGGGCACCCATGTCTGGAGCTCATCTGCTCCAGATGAAGCCAGGTGGGTGCAGCCTAGGGGGGGCAGAGGTGGTCCGGTTGGATGCCCATGGGGCTCCCCTCTGCCCCAGCTCTACCCCAACACCCTGAAGATCTGGAGCTTAGCAAGGAGAGGTCACGCGAGCCGCCACCGTCTGGTCCCATGGATTACTGCAAGAGCCTCCTGATGGTGTTCCACCTTCAGTCTCTGCCCGCCCCTAGTCCATTCCACACCCAGATGCTAGAGAGTCCCTTGCAAAGAGGTCAGATCATGTTCCTCCTCTGCTCGAAGCTGTCCAAAGGTCACCTCTCTCACCCAGGGCAAAAGCCAAAGTCTTCACTTTGGGATGACCCACAAGGCCCTGTGGGATCTGGCCCCCAAACGTCCCCGCTGGTTGCCCAGAACAGAATTTCAGTTCACCACCTCCCCCCTCAACTCCCTCCTGCTCTAGCGCGGGGCTCTGGCTGTTCCCAGCACCCTCCAAGCACGTGCTCGTCCGGCCTTCTGCCTGTGTCGCTGCTCTTCTTGGAGCACTCTGTTGCTGGACGTCTGCAGGGCTCCCCCCTCGTCTCCTTAATGGCTCACCTTCCTCGGGAGGCCCTCCTTTCCTGAGCACCCTCTAAGTTCTCCGAATCCCCTTCCTCACTCCCTTTTTCCCTGTAGCGTTTATCACCAGCTAACAAATGCTGTATCTCGCACGCGTGTGTTAGTGTCTGCCTTCCGGACGGGAAGGTAAGCTCTGTGCGGACAGAGATTTTTGTTTCTCTTACTCAGTACTGTACCAGCAAGGCCTGGTCTGTGCATGTTCGGCACACAGGAGGGGCTCAGTAAATCTGCATAGGAAGAAGGAACCCACACCCGAGGATGTATTCCGGGATGGCATTCAAATCGTCACTCAGAGCCTGGGGCTCCCACTGAGCTCCCACACTCCTCCTCCCCCTGGCGACTCGCACGGGCTGCATGGCGTGTCTCAGGGAGGCGGTCTCCTTCCCCGGTGCTCTTGGCTCTTAGTTACTCCCAGGAATGGCCAGAGCTGTCTGGTCCGCTCTTCTTCCCGTGAACAAACCTCTTGGAACAAGGAGGATGGCCCGTTTCCATGGCATCTATTAGAACTCCTTGGTCTGGTGATGAGGCGCTTTCCCCGGGACATTGCCTGAATTCCCAGCCTCACAGCGCGCACGCGCGCGTACACGCACGCACACAAGCGCGCGTGCGTGCGTGCGCGTGCTCGCGGGCAGTCCAGTGGAGCTCGGTGGCCTCTTGGCGTGCCTCCCTGACGTCCGGACGTCCCTCCCCTCCCCGCACCCCTCCACAGATGTCCCTGGCAGTAGCCTGGGCCTGACACACTGCAGCTGTGGGAGGAGATCCTCAGAATCACCGTAGTCCTTCAACACGGGGTGCTCCCAGCAGACGTCATATGACATTTTGTGTAATAATATCTGCTATTTATAGAGTATCTGCTACGTGCCAGGTGTTTCACACATATCTTTAGTCTTTACAAGACTCCCCCCAAGGAGGCATAATTATTCCTCTTTCAAGAGGCAACTGAGGCTCAGAGAGGTTCCAGGACTGGTCCAAGGCTGATTAGGAAACTAAGTAGTAGAACTGGGTTTCTGCCAAGGTCTGGTTCTAAACACCACGTACCACACTACCTCCATGGCTACCGGGTATGGTAATGCAAGTTGTGCACTGCACAACTCTGAAGGCATCACAAGTGATGCCCTTTGGAGTGCACCGTCTGCACGGCTGTACACAGCCACCTTATCTGCTGGGAATAGTATTTGGCTTGGGAGACCAGTTATGTCAGTTAGGATGCATCACACCTCAAGGAATAGAAAGGCTGAGCTCTCGGGGGGATTAAACAAAATGGAGTTTTCGTTTTTCTCACATAGCCAAATGTCATCTGGAGGTAGCTGGCTGCAGAGATTGGTTTCGTGGCTCAGTCATGCTGGGTTTAGTGTCTCAGAAATTCTCTTGACCTTTTCCTCACGGTCGCAGGGTGGCTGCTATCGTGCAGAGCATCACATCTGTGTTCTAGGGAGAAAGAAGTGGGGGAGGGGGGCCTCAATCACATCTGTTCCCTTCTTATCATGAAAGCTAAACTTTCCCAGACCTCCGTCTCCACCTCCCAGAAGATCTCTGCTCCTGATTCATCAGCCAGAGCTGTGCCACAGGACTATCCCTAGCTGTAGACTCTGAAAGACAGTATTTTAAATTTCAAGGCTTTGAAAGGGAAGACTGCAAAGGAGAGGGTTGGGGAGGGAATTCTGGGACAACTGTGCCGGCCACACCGGTAGTTTTGATTTCCTGGCCAGAAGCATTTCTAGCAGACTCTGTGGCCAGCGGTGACCCGTTCTTTATTGGCCATGCCAAGCCAGTAGGACTTATTTGTCCTCCTGGGCTGCAGGACAAAAGAGGAATCAAAAGGCAGGAGGATGCTCTGATATGGTTTGTGACTCCGTGAAATAAGGAGTGATTCTAGATCCTTTGTACTCAAAGCATCATTACCATCTGGGAGCCGGTTAGAAATGCAGGATCTCAGGGCCCACCCCAGACCTACTGGATCGGGATGTGCACTTTAGCACAATCCCCCGGTGATCTGTGTGCACGTTACTGTTTGAACAGCACCGTTTCTAGAACATAGACCCAGAATAAGACTTCCTCCCTGACTTCCACCAAAGTTCTCACAGCCGTCAGCTCTAGGATGACCACCTCAGGTTTGCCCAGGACTGTCCTGGTTTCAGTACGGATAGTCCCATGTCCTGGGAACCTCCCCAGGCCCCAGTCCTGGGCAAACCACCCTGTCAGTTCTTTTCTGTGGGCTTCTACTCTCCTTCTGCCTCTACTAAGGCCCAGCCTATAACTAAAAGGTGGGAAGCCTAGACAGCTTCCTTGGAGAAGTCAGGAAAGATAGATAGAAAGCCTTGCCTTTAGAATATGGAGCTGAACAAGGCCTGAGGCAGGACTCGTGAGCATAGGAATATGGCAGGGCCCTGCCCTCCTGGCAAGGAGATGGTTAAGAGCCCTGTGGGCTTTTTATCCTGGTAGTTCAGAGGTATCATTACTGGACTTAATAGTAGATCAGCAGCCAGCATGAAGGGGCTTGGGATTAAGAACCTGGTAACACAGCAGATTAACTCCTTCCTCACTTCTTTCTGCCACCCCTTCATGTTTCTTTCTTGCTTCTGCCAAGAAAACAAAAGAGAACTGCCCAAATCCCACACAGGAAGCACTTGTCATGAGTAGCATTGGTGACTCAGAGTTCTTTTTTAGTCCTGCCAGCCAAGAGCAACAGGAATGAGCCGGCGTGATCTGATTTATTAGTGGAAAAAAAAACAACTTTTCCTGACCTTGAACCTCCTCTGAGTCCTCCCCTTTCTGCCTCCCAGCCTCCTTTTTTGTGCCCCGGGCAGCCCGTGTGGCTGCCTGAAAGGCCCTGTCTGGGGGGCCCGAGGGCTTGACTGATGTCTCAGACCTCATGCTCCTTTAACAAATATGTGCCCCGGGCCTCCTGGAGTAGGAGAGAGGAGACTGGGCCTGGCTCCCGAAGCAAGTGACACAGTGTAACATGCTAGAACTTCTGTACGCTCTCCCTAGGAGGGGACGAGGAATCCAAGAGCAGCTGGGGCAGCTTGAGAACTTTGATTTGGTTCTTTAGTTTGGCCGTTCTGATTGTGAGCGCAGTGGCTCATGGGAGCTTCGCAGACCTCTCCCACACTGCTGAGGAAAGAGAATGCTTTTCCCAGGGCGTTAGGCCAGCTTGCCACAGCTCACTGTGTCCATATTTGTCTCCTTCACCACTTTGCTCTTTGTATGAGGGATGTTTTGGATTCAGGGAAATGGTAGGCCCAGGAGCCTCCTTGTAGAATTTGCTGGGCTGCTTTGGACCCTTCTGCCATCTAGAAGGACAGCAGTGGGGTATCAGTGTAGTTCTTAGTCCAAGCTTCTGTTCCCGAGTTTCTCCAATGCCTTTTCTCAGAACACTATATAAAGAGCTTATGGGTGTTCCGTATTCCCAGACACAGGCCAGGGCTGTGGAGAGACGCAAGTCATGACAATGTGAATGGAAGATGACAAGGTGAATGGAAGCTGACTTGTTAGGCCCCATTTGCCAACAACAGACAAACAAAGGGCAGCACCCATCCAGTCTCAGCCCTGGACTACGGAAGCTCTCTGTTGCAGAGAGCTAGGATCTACAGCACAGTCAGCCCAACAGGACCGTGCTGGTAGGAGCCATTGCCCGCTGACTGGGATACGGTGAGATGCAGGACTGTCTATTGTCTGGATTCTCTGTTGTATTTGTCCCTAAGAATTTGCAGCCCAAGTGGAAGAGCCGTGTTTCCATTTGCAGTACCGTAAGGAGCAGCTCTTTGTAAAGGGTCAGTGGCCATGTTTACAAATGTGACCATCAAACCTCTTCCAGTCAGAAGACCCGTCCACTCAGGTCATTCACTGTATTGATGCTGCAGAGGGCTGTGTGAGGGCTGGGCAGGCGGTGGACTGCTACCTTTCAAACCCTGGTGTGGGTTTGCTCCATGTTCAGTAGTTCATCTGTCCTCTCACTAGACAGCAGTGACCGATCGGAGCTCAAAGGCCATGGGTCTCCATTCTGTGTTCCTGACTACCTAAAGCAAGTCTTCTCACATTGGAGCATGCGTAGAATCACCTGGAAAGCTTGGCAGTGCCCGGATGGCTAGGCCCCACCCTCAGAGATTTAGATTCAGTGGGTGTGCAATGGGGCCTGAGAACTAACATTTCTGTGTGTGTTTTTTTGGGGGGGCGGGGAGGGAGGGGCAGAGGGAGAGAGAGAATCCTAAGCAGGCTCTACCCCCAGCACGGAGCCCGTTGCGGGGCTCAATCTCATGACCTCCATATCATGACCTGAGCTGAAATTAAGAACCGGACGCTTAACTGACTGAGCCACCCAGGTACCCCGGAGAATGGACATTTCTGACAAGCTCCCGGGTGATGTCAGTCTGCTGCTCCAGGGACCACACTTTGAGGGGCAGTGGCCCAAAAGAGGTGCCAAAGACTATGATCCTCAGTAGCTCCCCCTGAGCACAGGTGGAATATGTCAGGTTAAGGACTCGGCGTGCTGTCCACCTCTCCTCTTGAGCCTAGCTCCAAAGTCCCCCGCTCTGGCTCCTCATTTACAGAGGGAGCTCAGACACCATCTTGGAGTATGAAGCAGGAATCCTGTGTGCTGGGGGATTAGCAAGCTGCCCCCATACTCCCTCTTCCATCCACCCCCCAGGGGACCTTGGGACCCTGGGAGTTCCTGCTGGCGCTGCAGTGGCAGGCAGCTTGCATCTGGAGATCCGCCCTTGAAATTACATTTGAAATAATTTATTTTCACATGCAGGGGAGAAATCACATTTGGTCTAGATTCATGTAAAGACAACAGAGATTAGATTTTTTAAGATGTGTTGCTGGCAAGAGAGAAGAGCAGACGGGTTTGGATAAAATACACATTCTGTTGAACCTGGCCTTCAGTCCCAGACTGCATTTTAAGGGGTTTTGAGGTAGGCTATGAAGGAGAATCAAGCCTGGATTTTATTTTCATTTTTTCTTCTTTTGAAATACTTCCTAGGTTGGGGCCAGGAGTAACAGAAACATCTGGACTGCAGGAGAGATTGTTCCTAGGATTTCGAGCTTTTTGCGTCTGATCTGTCGGAGGCTGACTTAGAAGTCTCATCAGAGGAGAGAGAGGGTATTCTTTTGGGCTTTCTGGCCAAACCCTAGATCAGGCTGGGGAAGGCAAATGAGGGGAGGCTGGAATAAGAGGTCTCCGTGCAGAGTGAAGGTCACGCAGGCCCTGCAAATGGCCACATGTCAAAGGCTTCCTCTGTAGACCCTCCGTGTGGTTGAGGACCACTGTCAGGTTTAAACCGATCACAGAGACGACAAGAGAAACAACAACAGCAGCTCCTGTTTATTAGGTCCTCACACGTGCCTGGCTGTATGCACATCATCATATTAAATCTTCACTTAACTGCACAAAGTAGGTATCAGCAATTGTCTCCAGTTTACAGATGAAGAAACTAGAGAGAAGTGAAGGAGTTTTCCCAAAGCCCCACAGCTGTGCGCTAGGCCAGGCGTAAGTTTAGGCAATGATTACCATCAGTAGCATTATCATTATAAATAAAGAGCTCTAGCTGTGTGTGTTCAGACTTATTAGGTTGAATCACATAAAAGAGCTATTTTTGTAGGTAAAAAAGTGGCTGAATATTGGCAATTTCATATGGTTTAACCAAATATGTATACGTATATGAATGCATTGGTATATTACAGACTTGCATTCCAGAGTCTGGTTTGAGAGACTGGTTACATCGGAGGAGCAAGGAGGGGCATGTGATCGGGTGGAATACAAGAAGGGCTTTGAGTGTGTGTTTAATTTTTTTCTTAAGCTGCATGGGCAGTACACAGGTATCCGTCCTATTATGCTTTGTGCCTTTTTGTTTTAGTAATCTGTTGCTGCATAACAAGTCACCCCAGAATTTCGTGGCTGAAAACAGTACCCATTGATGATATCACAGCATCTGTGACTCAGGAATCTGGGCACAGCTTAGCTGGGCTCCCTCTTCAGGAACAAGCTGCATCAAAGTGTTTGGCTGAGGATGCTGTCCTCTCAAGGCTCAACTGGGCATGGATTTGCTGAGGAGCTCACTTGTGTGCCTGTTGAAGGGCCTCAGAAAGTTCACTTCCAAGCTCACTCATGTGGTTATTGGCAGGATTTGGATTCTCATGGGCTGTTGGAGCAAGGGCCTCGATTCCTCACTGGCTGTTGGCCAAAGGCCAGCCTCAGTTCCTTGCTCTGTGGCCCACTCCATAGGGCAGCTTACAACATGGCAGCCAGGTTTATCAGACTGAAGACTCTGAGAGACAAAGAGGGGGATGGGGACACAGTCTTTTATAAGCTTCTTCTGAAAGTGATATCCCATCATTTGTGCTGTATTCTATTCGTTAGAAGCCAGTCACCAAGTCCAGCCCACACTCAGGCTGAGGATTACACGAAGACATGAGTACCAGGAGGTGAGGAACCATGGGGACATCTTACAGGTCCACCTAGCACAACACGTCTGAAATATTTTACAGTAAGCCTTAAAAAGGAAAAAAATAAGCTTTGCGCAGTGGCAGTATCGTAGCCAATGAGGTTTATCCGAGGCGCGATTATTGCTAATTGAAAACTTTTCCCCAAAAGAAAAAAATATATTTACAAGTAAAATATAACGGATTGCTGGCATTGTAAACTCTTTGATCCTCAGTGGTGGCCACATATTTGCTGCTAAATCTTGGCTTCTGCTTCCCACCCCCATCTGATTCTCTCCAAAGCCCATTGTAATGAACAACAAAATCATTTAAGGATGTTTTTCTTATTACTGGATTTAAAGAGATGTCAGTGTCCTACCAAAAGTGTTTTTCATTTCCTCAACTATACCTTTGCTAAGTTGGTAATGGCAGTACCTTTTAGAAGTCTGTTCTCTGAGGTTCCCCATTAGCCAGAGCAGTGGGATTTGTATGAGCTTTGCAGCCAGAGAGTTGAATCTTGGCCCCTGCTCTACCCCTGACCAACTAGGTGACTTTGGGAAAGTTACACTCTCTGAACGTTAGTCTTCTCATCTGATGAATGAGAGGAATGACACCCATCTCAACGATTCCTGGAGGATTAAATCCATGAGAAAACACCTGTAAGTTGAAGGGCAGTGCCCAGCACACAGTAGGGACTGGACAAGGTGAGGAAAGGTTCTTCCAGATCTCTTACCCACCTCACAGGCTGTTTATTACTTCATGAGTGGGCTGGGCAAACTGTGTCTTGGAAGGTGACAAGTTTGGGATGCCACAAAAAGAGAGTGTTCCTCCTGGTTTCTCATTTGATCCCAAGATTATTTTCTTTGAAGTTTGTTTCATTCACTCTCTGATTCATTTGTTCGTTCCTATACTCATTCATTCAACAAACAGTACATAGTAAAGAAAATGAAGACCAGTCTTCTTCACAACTCTAATGCCTTTTGATTTCCCAGGGGTGGGAAAGGGAATCTGAGTTACTTGTGAGTTGTTACTCGTGTCCAGTTCAGCAAAAGTATCAGAAGTGGCTCGAATCTACCTCTTCTCTGGATGGCTGCCAGGAAGGGCTGTTCCATCAAGTGAAGATGCTCCAATGAATGCTGGCCTTTGGGAGTTTTGTTTCGCCCAGGAGAGGAGCTAGTTCCCTGAAGGAAACGCAGCACCATGGGATGGGAATCCACATAGACCTGTCTTTGTGGTCTTACTCAGCGTGGCTTGGCAGACTTTCATGTTGATTTGTAGTGATGACTTGTGGATCACAGGCTAGCCACCTGGAAGGGAGCTTCAGGATTGGGTTTGCTAGACTCTCCTGTAATTGAAAGAGTCATTTCCCTTCTTTGGACTTCCAGTGAGGTTAAAAGAATCTCCAAGTTCAGAATCAGGCAAAAGCTCCCCATACCGTGCTGTCCTTGGGAAACCCAGGGGGTGCTCTCAGTTCAGCTCTCCATGTAAGGAAGACTGTGCAATGTGTACGTCTTGAATCATCCCACTATTACATGATGGGCAGCCTCATGATATCAGGGTGACGTAAATATTCTCACTTGCCAGCTTTAACTCCAACACACAGTTCAGCACTGTGTAGGCATATAAACACACTTCAAACAGCCTTCGGCTTGAAAACAGACTCCACTGGTCTCAGCATAAAGATTTGGGAGGGCTGAATGCTCCCTTATTTTCTCTCTGCTTAGAACAAAGCCTTCTATTGTCTTTCAGGTGATCACATTTTTTAGCCATTCAAATATAAGTTTGTTAACTGCTGAATTCAACTGTAGGGGCCCACTGTGCTGCCTCGGCCTGGCCGAAGGAGACTTGGGGGCAGCACAAGGTAATAGTCCGACCCAAAGGCCTTTTTCCACTTGGCCCCCCAGTGGCCTTGAAATGATGGTGGCCTTCAGCGTCCTGAGAACAATCTCTCAAAGTACTCGTCTGAGGAGAATGTCACCCACCCCCATGCCTGTCCACCGGTTCTGCTCAAGAGCAACTCCCATGTCTTTACAGATAGCTCATTCTCTCGGTAATGAACCTGACGCGAATGGATGTCCAATGAGGCCTGGTTTATAGAGAAAGCCTTGGGCATCCCTCTGCCCTGCCAAGTTGGTCATCCAAGGCATAGGGTCAATGAGCCTTGTCTTGCTCTAAATTCCCTCGAATTTCCCATTGACACCATATTCCTTGGCTGAACAGATGCCATTGCTGTGTAGTAGTGGGAAACAGTATCTGTGGTGATAGAACAGGCAGAAAGAGAAAAAATTTCTCAATCCCAACCCCCATGGGCCTCTTCTCTTACTTTTTGCCAGATCACCCACTGGGGAGGGGTAGAGAGGTGCTGTGTCTACTCCATTGCCTGGGAATGGGAAGAGGGTTCACACAAGTCTCAAGAGTGTATTGAGATGCAAAGTCCCCCTTTATAGGGCCTTGGAGGGAGGGAGAGCACAGTGGAGCCCTCTTCCCTGCATTCCCAGCTTTTGACTTTTCCAGGCGGTAGGTAGAGTCCCTTTGTGGTCCACACACATGCAAGTGTGCATGTGAGCGCGTGCATAACACACACGTGCACGCGCGCGCACACACACACACACACACACACACACACCCCTTGTGCCTTCCGAAAGTGTGGCTTGGCAGGGCTGGGTTCAGGATTGGAGAGCCACCCACTTCTTGGTGCCTGTCTTTAGAAAATAAATGACCCAGGCTCATGGGTGAAGTTTTAATGAGAAAAAGGAGGCACTGAAACAGGGAAGAGACCCTTTCCCTGGAGACAGAAACCACGATGTTAACCTCCCCAAATAGTGCAATAAATACCGAAAAGTCTTAAGGGTTGTGAGAAGGAAGATTAGGGAGTTGGGGGCACATTTGTCTCAGGATGATATGGGGGATCTAAATGTATATCTTGGTCAGGAACAGAATCCAAGACCAGATGAACCAGAGTCTGGAATTTCTGGCTTTTATCTTTCCTGATATTTGTTCTCAGCCTTTTCCTTATGTGTGTGTATATGCGTACATAATAGAGAAAAACCCTACACTATTGCCCCAAATGGTAGATTCTGTAAGGGGGTTGTGGATGACTATCTTCGTGTGGGTTCCCCAAAAGGAAACCCTGAGACAAGGGCTGAAGTGCAAGTAGTTGATTTGAGAGGTGAAGGAAACACTGGCAGCAGAGTGGGTAAGGGTGTCAGGGAAGGGAATAAAGCCATGAAAAGGTTATTGAGTGAATTACCACTGGGAGCAACTGGAGCTGATTCCCAAGGGAGACCCTGGGATTTAGTGTAGAACATTCGGAGTGCTCCCATCTGAGGGGTAAGGGAGCTGGGTTATTAATACTCCAACTTCCAGGAGTCATTTGTTAAGAGATGCTCCCTTGGGGCTCCTGGGTGGCTCAGTCATTAAGCATCTGCCTTCTGCTCAGTTCATGATCCCGGGGTCCTGGGATCGAGCCCCACATCGGGCTCCCTGCTCGGCATGGAGTCTGCTTCTCCCTCTCCCACTCACCCTGCTTGTGTTCCTTCTCTTGCCTTGTCTCTCTCTCTCAAATAAATAAATAAAATCTTATAGAGAGAGAGAGAGAGGGAGAGAGGGAGAGAGGGAGAGAGGGAGAGAGGGAGAGAGAGAGAGAGAGAGAGAGAGAGAGAGAGAGAGAGAGATGCTCCCTGGGGATTGCTAATTCCCCACCATTTCTGGCCAGGCCTATGGATAGCATGGCCTTTCTCAGTTATGGGGGGAGAAAAGCCAGGCACAGCAATGCAGAGAGTGGCCTTTGGAAGTCAGCTGCAGTGCACCCAGGTGAGAGGTGCAAGAGCTCTCCAGAGGGCAATGATGGTGGTTGCTTAGGTCCCATGGGGGTGTGCATGTGTATTGTTGGGGAGGGAGACTTTCCCGATTATGGTCTCTATAACTATTCCTACCCTTTAATAAAATGTGATCGGAGATTGGGAATAATAAACAAAAAAATGTTTTAAAGAAGGAGAGCTTTAAAAAAAGGATAGTGGTGTGGGTTCCATGGTATATACGTGTGTCAAAATTAATCATACTGTATATTTAAAATCTGTGTATTTCACTGTATGTAAATTATACCTACATTTAAAAAGAAGCAGGTATAAAATTCCAGATCTTAATACCTTTCAGTGGACTCCTTAGTTCCTGCATATTTGGGGTATCCTTGCCCGAACCCCTACAATTCTTCCTGGGCTGTGGACCAACAGTTGAAGCCTTTTCTCGAGAATTTCAGTCGGGAAATGTTGAAATGGGGTGCTGGCAGATCAGTGTCTTGAACTCTGGGTAGCGACTCCCCAGTAACAAAGCAGTTCCTTCAGCTACTTCTGTGTCGTGGTTTGGGCCAGGCCATCCCGGCTTAGGTTCTCCTTGTGACTGTGGCGTGCGTTTTGCAAGGGAAATGGCTACGAATTCCATATGTGAGGCCACAGGTTGAACATCTGCTGCGCAGAAGAAATCAACAGAGAAAGGGTCTGATCTTACGAATTAACTTCTCTGGTCAAGCTAGCTGAGTCCACCTGCCACAGCTGGGTAGGGAAATGAGGATGAGGTGATGTTTCAGGATGGGCACCAGGCCAGGTTCGATTTCAATGCCGGCTGTATAGTGTTTGATGGGCAAAGCAGATTCCCTCCAGCTTGCTGGTATCACCTGGGACCAGCCTCAGCTGCACACAGACAGGGGCGGAGGTGAGACAGGCTCCAGAAATATGGAGGCCGTCGGGCCGTTCTGTTCTTTCTCAAACGACCCAGACCTGAGGAGGTGGGCCTTCACAGTGGCGGGCCTTTCTAATGTGACTTTTCAATTAATTGACTTGACGCTGGTGGGTAGAGTGCCAGAGGCTGAAAAAGATGAAAGGCATCAAAGAGGAAAAGCTTTGATGTCACTGCAATCCTGTTTAGATTCAGAGAGGTTTTGGGGGGAACTCTATATCTTAACCACAAAAACCTCACAGGGTTGATCAGTCACGCAAGAAAATTTTTGCCATTCTCTGGGATTGGTGGGTGATGAGAGGTTGGATGGAAAGCCAAGAAGGAAGGGCGGCGTGTGGTTTCTGGGGGTGGCAAGTGTGTGATGGCAGGAGGGGCGGAAGGGGAAAGGCACACGCAGAGGGGCAGTGGTATGCTTATTCTACAAAGTTCGGTGTCGATGTGTAATTTTCCAACCTGTTGGCTTCTTCCAGACTCATTTTCTAAGTCTTACTGTGTTTGTTCCTACAGCTAATCTAATCAGGGCACATGAGCTGATACCACCAGGCCACTTAAATACACACACACACACACACACACACACACAAACGCACCCTGGCACCTTATTCGCACAAAATTTAAATAATCTGAAAACTCCAAGAAGTACAATAACATTGCAGGCGCGTAATGAGTAGAATTTTAGAAGTAGACAGAAGCCTAGAATGCAACTGTATTATTTTCTGCTGAAGATGAGGAAATGGAGGCTCGTACTGGAAAGTGACCTCTCATTCACCTAGACCAGGGTTTTAACTTGGGTATAAGTGACATTTAGGGTGTGCTAAATCTTGGCTATGGCGGACCATCTTGGGATGTTTGGCAGCATCCCTGGCCTCTAACCACTACATGCCAGTATCACCTCCCCCTAGTTGTTACAATCAGAAATATCTCCAGACATTGCTAATGTCCCCTGAGGGGCAAAAGCAGCCCTGGTTGAGAACCACTGGCCCAGATAGAAGCCTAGTGGGTCCTCGAATCCAGCAGTCACTGTAGTGCTCTGTGTGACTTGGGGGTTTCACGTGATGACTCTTGTATGGCTTCAGAATCCCGGATGCACACTGAAGTGGAAAGATTGCACGGACACCGTGCCTAGAGGATTGGCAGCGTTCGGATGCCCGGCCGGGACGTTTGTCTTCCCAGGACATGCATGCCCTCACAGCTCTAAATCACATGGGGTTTTTTAGCCTGTGCTAACTTAGAGCCCATGAAATTGCCATATTTTTTTTCACGTGGCCCAAATGGTCAAATATCAGCCGTTTTTATATGGCTCCCCCTATACACACAGACTTGAAGAGCTATGCCCTGAACACCTTCTGAAACCCCCTGGTTCTTGAATGTGGAAGTGTTTGTTTAGGCGCATGACTTTCCTCAGTCGCATTTCTAAGGCGAGTCCAGTGTTTTCCACGTAGAGCCTCATACCACAGGCTAACCACATTGCAAAATTCCCCTCAAGATTTCTCTCTCACCCTGCGGTAAATTAAATATGGCCACACATTCTTTGCAGTGATTCCCATGGAGAGGTGGAGTCTGTTCTCCACCCTGTTGAATCTGGGCTGACCTCGTGACTTGCTTTGAGCGGTTCAATGTGTGGGAGTGGTGGTGGTCGAGTGCCAGAGCCTAGACCTGTAACAGGCCCGGCAGCTTCCGCCTTGGCCGCCTTGACCACTGCCCTGAGACTGCCCTGTAAGGAAGCTGGTGTAGGTGACTAGAGGATGAGTGGCCCTGTGGAAGAGAGCCAAGGCACCCCACTAATGGCCAACACCGCCAATGAGACATGTAAATAGGGCCCTCTTGGATGTTCTAGTCTGCCAGTCCTCTGGCCAAACCCAGTCAAAAGGGTGAGGCCAGGCGAAAGCCACGGAAGAACCACCCCCCAGATCCACATGGTCATGAGAAAGAGTAAATCATTGTTTTGAAGCCAATAAGATTGGGGAGGGTTTGTTATAGAGCAGTAGATAACTGATACATACCTCTTGGTAATTTTATGGCTTTTAACAACCTATCGGAGTATAACTTCGAATAGTGAGCAGCAAAGCCATGCTGCCCTAGACTGCTAGCTGGTTGGCTGACATCACTCACAAGCCAAGTGTCCCAGGCCCTCACACCAGCCTCACAGGGGGCACCATTCAGTCCCATTCTTCAAGAATCCTTCTGACTTCTGTATTTGGAAGCCACGAGAAAGGGTCAAGAATGCATGAGTAAAGCCATATAAAGGTCAAGTGCCTGCCCTACAGGACGATGACCTCCACGGCAGCTGTATGTGGGGGATGCCTCATATGTCTAGCTCCTGTGTGTCCACCACATACAGATGTCACCCCTAGACACCTAGTGTAACCATGCTCGGGGCAGCCGTGACCCATCTCCTAGGCATGGCTGTATAATTGAAAATATCTTAAGCCTCTGTTTCCCACTGTTAGAGTTTGGAAGTGGGTATTTCAAACTGAGAATTTCCTCACAAATGGCGGGCAATAATTGACTTTCTACCTTAATGGTTTCATTAACTGTCTCTTTTGATCTATAGCAGATGCCTTAGGAAGCCCTTTCTTTCTTAGCTAAGAAAAACTGTAGTTAGTGCTCATTACAATAATTCTTTATGAGTTATTTCTTTACTGCTGCATGCACCAGCCCCCACTGGACTCTACCTACACGAGAAGAGAAGTTCTGTCTTTCTCTTTGCTCATGGCGTCCCCAGCACATAGCACAGGGTTTGGTTCCTGGTTGTTCCTCAATACATTTGATGGGTGAATGAATGAATGAGTAAATGAACGAATTCTCGGAGCTGAGAGCTGGAGGAGAGCTTGGGATTCTTGACCTTCCCTCTCCTGCTCTGCTTGATGAGGGAGGACACTGAGATTTGGAGATAATTAGCATTTGCTTTTTATTCCAGGACTTTATTCCTTTAAAAAGCCACTTGACACACCTGGTTATCCCATCTGTCACAGCCTGTGATTATGGGAGAGGAAAAACCGAGGACTCCTTCCTGGGCTCAGTGAGATGCACTAGGAATATCCCTGACTTTGGGCTGGCCTCGTGCCGCTGAGAGCCGACTTCTGTCCACCCCGCTAGGCCCCGTGACTCCCTGAAGGGCTACCAGGCCCACCGGGGTGCTGAGCGGCCACCAGATATACCTCTCAGAGTTACATTATTACTACTGTTCATCTGCCTGTCAAGCCAAGCCCTTTTCTGTGCTCTCGAATGTGAAAGCAAAATGGCCTTTTCTGATATGAAGCTAATAATAGGTCTCATCTTGATTCTACTTAACACTGAACTGAAGATTTGGCCTCTAGGGTGAGGCTTATAGTTAATTCATTTACTTTAAAAATAATTACAGAAGCCGTAAAAGAAATGTCCCAGTGTGGGCCAAGAGTGGTCTGATTCTTGGTGTTTCTCAGTAACCCGCTGTGTGCCGAGTGCTTGAGAGAACGAGAACATGGCACCTCTGTGTGAAGGCCTGGGCGGAAGGCGATGCTAGAATGGAATTTCTGTGCAGTCCCTCTGGACAGGAGCAGCTCTGCCCATCCCCCCGCGGCCGCTCACTTCATTTTCTGAGATGACCTAAATGAGAAAGACAGTTGCCTTCCTTCCCCCTCGGCTCGGTCCCCCACGCAGACACACGGGCTGGGTCCCTGGCAGACTGCACCGGGGTCATGTGCTGTCTCATCTACTCAGGAATGAGCTATAGCTTCGAAGGGGAAAATAAATAAACAAGCGAAGTGCACCCCTGCCCTTTGTCCAGGAGGAAATGGATGGGTTCCCCAGCTTTCACGTCCCCTCCGTGCCGCCGTGCCCCCGAGCCCGGCGAGAGGCCAGCCAGTGAGGAGAAGAATGTTCCCAGCTGTGTGCACGCACGTGCATGCGCGTGGCTGTGTTTGTGTGAGGGAGACAGACAGATGGGTTGGGGGGAGAGAGTGAGGAGAAAGAGAGAGGGAAAGGAGCAGGGAAGGAGAAGGGGGAAGCAGAAGGAAGAGGGAGGGAAGCGGAGGGAGAAGGTGAAAGGAGCTAGCTGAAAAGAAGACAGAGGAGGCATTCAAATAGTTCCAGGTGTGAATCGAGCTGCTAAAAGATTCTTTTCCCTCCCTAATTTCCCTTCCTCTTCCTTCCAGAAATAGCTGTAGGCCCCCCTGCCCCTCTGCCCCCCGCCCAGTCGTCCTGTCTGACTGTAAAACACACTGAAGAAGCCCCAGCACGAGCAGCAGGCAGTTCTCCCGAGAGGCCGCAGAGCAGCCGAGCGTCTCCCTGGCCGCCGCCCTGCCGTGTGGCTACCGAGGCCAGGGAGGCTGGGAGGCCGGGGAGGCCAGTCCGCCTTCCCGGCATCCCGGTGAGCTCACATGCAGAACGCCGACTTGTGGCCGGGCACACCGGCCAGAGCTGTCCGCGTCTCCACTCTCCCAAGTCCCAGAGCAGCATCTCGGGGAGTTGTCTCATTGACAAAGCGGTCCCGGGAGGCCTTCCCCCTCCAGACAGGCTGCACGAATGTTGGTACTAGCGCAATGGAGAACCCATATGGTTTGCCATGTGCATTATCACTATTTAGGGTAAAAATTAAGTGAGATAATCTGTATCGAGCATATGGCACAAGATAAGTGATCAGGAAATATTAGTTACGGTTATCCGATGTCACAATAATAATAGCTAACAATTTTTTTCAGCACTGGGTCTAAGCAAATCTTAAAACGCCCTTGTGCCGTTTCATCTCCTTGTGACAGATGGGGAACTGAGGCCTGGAATAGTCCCAGGTATTCCCAGGACCTAGACACGAGGATCTCCTTTACTATGGCTTCCATCCATCACTACGAGAGGCAGTGACAACACGGGCAGAAGAGAATTCACTCACATCTGCCTCATCTTCTCCCTGTCTCGCACCACCGCCTGAGACCAGGCCACCACCTCCTCTTGCCTGGCCCACAGCAGCTGCCTCCTCTCTGGGCCCTGTGTCCACTGTTGCTCACTGCAGGCCATCCCGCATGCAGCCGTTCTGCACGCGGCCATCACGGGGCCACACCACGGCCTGCCCCTCCGCCAGCGTTTCGTTCCCTTCCCGTTGCGCTTAGAGTGAAATCCAGGCCTCCTGGGAGGCCTTTCCTGACCTGGTGAGGCCCGCCCACCTCTCCGGCTTCGAGCCAGGCCACGCTCGCCCGGGCCCAGCGCGCTCCTGGCACGCCGGCCCGTCACCAGCTTTTAACCACACACAAGCTCTCTCTTACGTCAGGGCATTTGTACGTGCGGTGCCCTCCTCACTTTTGTTCCCCTCACTCCTCCTTCAGAACCCTGCTCTGACTTCAGGGTGCCCTCTGTCCCCAACTTTCTGTCTCTCAACACCTTTTTCTTCGCCGCTCTTCTCACAGCTGAGAAGTATTTTCATTTGTTTGATGAGCTCCTTGCTTTCTCTCTGCATCCCCCACCGAACTGAGAGGTCCGAAGAGCAGTGGCCATGTCTGTCTGTGTTGTTTGTCGTTGTATCCTCAGCATTCTACAGGGCCTGCCTGGCTCAGGGGAGGTGTGCAAAAAATACTTGTTGACTCGCAGATGGCTGTGTATCTGGAATGTCTGATTTGCCTACCTGGGGACATGATAGACTCTGGCTAGGGATCATCTTGCCTCACCCTCCTGGCGGCCGAGTCTGATTTGTACACGGTCACCTGCCATCTTGCACTCCAGACCTGAGCGTGGGCCTTTCTTGTTCCAGACAGTTGTACCCTTGTGGGAATCTCAAAGCAAAGAGGCCACAGATCCACTGCACAGCAAGAAAAGATGGTGTCTGTTGCAACTGATTCTTTGGCCTCATGGCACAGTGCAGAAGGAGAGGCAGAAGGATGCTAGATGTTCAGTGGTTCTCTTAGTGTCCAGAGTATCCAGGAAATGCTATTCCTTTGATGGCATTTATGGAATACCTAAGATGCCCCTCCCTCACTGTCCTCAGCCACCTGAAATGGTTGGATCTAAGACCCACGGCATATACTTAATCATGGAGATATTCACCCTCAAGTAATTTAATATTACAGCATGTGAACGAATTAAGTGTGCATTCACGAACTTAGTTTTGCATCATTGAAGGTTACTATTTCCCTTATGCTACTAGAGACATTCTCTGATAAAGGTAAAGAGGTGGATAGATTTTGGTCTCTTTCCACCTTCCAGACATTCCTTGAATTTTTCTCAGAAAGATCAGTAAGGCACATCTCATTTTTTTTTTTTCTTATCCCCCCACCTTTGTCCCGGCTACAGGGTGAACTATGGGAAGATCTCATGGGTGGTGTTCTAAACAACTTTCTCTTGATTAAATAACCCTTCTCCCAAGGGCTACTTGTGTGGTTTAAATTACTTAAAAAACAAAACAAACAATCCGGGGCAAGAGAATCAATTTGAAAAAATTGGAGGTTACCAACAGACTTGCCCTGTGCAGCTGGGAGAGATGTGAAAAGCACAGGCTCCAAGCACCAGAGAGCATAAATAAGCGTGTCGCAAGTGCCATTAAGAAAACACATCTGCACACTGTCAGCAGTGAGGATAAACACATGATTGTTTTCCCTTTCACAAGGAGCAGTGATGAGGAGAGGCGACTTGATGGACCCCATCCAGGTCTGTTCAATTTACATCATCTTAAGGTTGAGGGATGGGCACTTATCCAGCCTTGAAGCATTCCCGGAGTCTCTCATCAGAAGGAAATCTTCAAGGAAAACAAATAGCGTATTCATTCTCCTCCCAGCGCAGACTGGTGAGCAAACAAGGAGAGAAAGAAAAGGTTATCTGGTGGACCTCAGTTGCTCAAGGTTGGGGTTTTAGACCCACCATCCTTCTCTGGGTTCCCTCTTTGTCCTGATTGCCCTCCCAGTGGGAAGAGCCACGGGAATGGACCTGGACATCCCTTATAGCTGCTGAGCAGAGCCAGTGTTTCTTACCTTAGCCCGGACCCCCAAACTTCCAGCGTCCAGCAACTTCACCCATGTCTCAAGAAGCAGCTTTATACGTTTTGATGAGCCATCATGAGAATTCATGAAGGAGAACCAAGAGCCTAGGCAACTGTGATGGCTCCCACGAAATCTTCAGGGACCTCATTTGAGAGAGGTTCACATACACCGGGAGATGAAGACGAGCACAGGAGATGCCAACAACAGGGAACCTCCCCACTCCGTATTCCTAGGGTTTACTGGTAGTTCGCTGTTTCAATTTTAGGTGGCATCTTCTTCATTTTGATTAGGTCAAGTACGTCTTTTATTATGTGCCTAAATTAGAGAATATGATGCATATCTTAAAGCAGCTTGGACTCAACCATCTATACACCCGCAGCCATCTAAATTTCAAAATTCGGTCTAAAGTGAATTATAGATCATTCCAACCTTAATTTTTCATACTACTAGAAAGCGGCCCCACAAATACCAACACCTCAGAAATCATTCACATTTGACTTAGGAAGGTGTTCTTGGCTTAGTCACTGATATGCCAACAGTTGGCTTCAAATACCATCATGGGGGAGATGCATGCACAGACTCTGGGGGAGTTAAAAGCCGGTCTGTATTGTCTTCATTCTGTCTTCTCTCTTTTCCTCCACCTTCTCTCCTTCGTGAAACTCTTTCCATTTCCTCATCTCTGCAAAGGGGTGGGAGTGGAGGGTGATGTCAGGAGTGTTCCTGTGGCCCCTCAAGAGATGAGTGAGATATCATTCTTATCCGAGAGATGATACAAAATATGTCTGTGAAACATGGGGTGAGCACTTCACTTACGCTGTTGAGGGGTGTACAACATCAAGGTTGTAACAGCTGTACTGGATGATGCTGTGATTAATGAGGCTCTTTAATTTTGCCAGTACTCAATATCTCATATTAAAGACTTGTAGCATTTTCCTAAAATTTTCCTAAAAGCTAGTGGAAATGATCAGGGAAGTGTATCCACCCGGTAACTATGAAGAATTCTCTCGGACTCAGAGGCCCAGAGAGGTTTCCTACCTCTTCAGGGTTACACGTGGGTAAAGGTAGAGTCTGGGCTGGGATCCAGCCCTCCCGCTTCCCAGCACCGGGGTAGTCACTAGTTAAGAAAGTAGGCTTGGAGCCCAAATCCCCGGGTTCGAATTCTGGCTCTGCCACTTACAGGCTGAGTGATCTTGGGCAACTTAACCTCTCTGTGTCTTTGTTTTCCTCCTCTGTAGAATGGGGCCAGAAGAGTAACTGGTTTCACGGGGTATATGGATTAAATTAGTTCCTAATGTCGAAATGCTCAGAGCATAAACAGTATAGTTTCATATTTAATGCCAGCCGTTAGCAACCAGAAGTGAGGCTGGGATGCTTTTCGACATACAGCAGAAAATCAGTTGACGTTATGAAATCATCACAACTGGTATTATAGCCAGTTCTTAGATCTGTCTGTCCAAGGCATTTCGTGAGTACGTTGTATTTCTGCCAAAACCAGAAAAACCTGCTTCCGCCCGTGCCTGGCACATGGTAAGCGTTCAGTAGGTGTGTCACTCTCTCACTATGCTGCTTCCATTTCCTGCAGTGCCGGAGAGGCGGTTTGTAGGAGCTCACTGCAGCCCAGAGGTGATGCTCCCACCCCGTGCCCCACTGTGTGTGTGTGTGTGTGTGTGTGTGTGTGTGTGTGTGTGTGTGTGTGTGTGTGCGTGCACGCCAGTGGACAAGAAGGTGTGTGCTAGTGGCAAATCCAATAACTCAGTAAATGATCTCAGCCCAAAGTTCTCTTGCAGGCAATCAAATTCAGATCTGTAAACCTGGTGAAATTCAAATTCCTTTTAAACATTTATTGCCATTTCCAGGCAAGAAACATTTCCCCTGATCAGCTTGTTGGGGCCGGGAAGTCTTGCATTTGAAAAGCAAGTAAAAAGTGAAAAAAATAATTTTCAGTGCATGATACAATTTACAGTTTGCTTCTCGGGAATGTGTGTCGTGTTTTAAACTTGAGTAGGCTGATATTCTCCAAACATGCTAGTGCTTCATATTTATAGAGTGCTTTATTTTCGAGTGTTAACAATGAATGAGAAAAAGTGGAACTTTCTGCAGGCATTTTTCCCCCCTATTTTCTGTCTTGATGCTATTTTGATTTGGAAGCAGCCTCATTTCTTCTTCAAACACCACAGGATTCCATTCTCTTGCTCTTTTTCCCCAAAGGGAACACTTCAATTGCTTTTATTGATGAGGAGAGGAAAAATCTAAACATCGGGCAACCAGGCTAATGAGACACAGGCCGACGTGACATCTAACAAAGAACAAAACCAATTACCCCTCTTCGTGTAGGTATACCGGGTTCAGAAGGAAACAGAGCAGAGAATTGTCGCAGATGCTGTGTGTGCCCAAGCCGTATTCCCCACGTCCCCCCCAGAGGCCACCTGTGGCTCAGGAGACAGTGTGCTGCTCAGGGACAGCTCCCACCAGGGCGCGGCCCCTGCAGCCTCTCTGGCCGCCGAGTGCTTTCTCTGAGCTGCAGGGGTGTACTCGACAACCCCCCCCCCCCCGCCACACACACACACACCAGTAACCCTTAACCAAGGAGTGGGGAGATTTGGCGAAGCCTAGACTCCCCCTCCCCCTTAGTGGGACTGTTGTGATCTGTGTTCCACAGATTCCCGGTGAACCTCCAGCAGGACCAACCCCCATCGCCGACAGTAACTGACATCGGCTTCCTTTCCTCCCCTGTCTCACCATCCCTGCCCCACTCTGCTCAGATTTCTAGAATCCTCTCGTGCACCCAAATCATCCCTTCAGGGGCTGCTTTTTGGGGGGAACCCAAAACAGGACAAGAACCTAAAAATATTCATCCAGTTATATTTCTTAGGCTGCCCCTTCCTCACTCACTCTCTGAGTGCCAGAATTAAAGATGGGACTTTTGTTCAAAGATGGGCTATATATTGGACTGTTTTTTAACGCCAGGTTCAAATTTGGGATGTGCGATTCTCTTTAGGTTCTTGAAGCTAAGATTTGCTTGGACTGCTGGTTTTCATTAATTCATTCAGCAAATATCTACTGAGCACCTACTATGTGCCATATACTCTGCTGGGTGCTGGCCTTAGATCAGTGAGTGAAGCAGACAGAATCCCTGCCCTCGTGGCCACGATCTAGTGGGCGGAGACAGACCACACGCAAACAACACAATGAATATACAGAGTATACTGTGTGCTGGGAGGTGGTAACTGCTCTGGACTAAAGAAAGTAAGCTAAGCAAGGGACATCGGCGGCAGGAGGTGTGGGGGGCTGTTGGCAATTTTAACTCAGGTTCTCCATCCTTTTTCTGTCTCCTGCAGAGGGAAGGCTGTGTTGCTTGATTCTGTGGTGGGCTGCCCCCACAGTTAGCCCCCCTTCTCCCTTCTCATTTTCCAAATCAGTCTCCAAGCAGAAGCTAATGCTGTTAATAGTCATTAAGGGCAGGAAACGAATGTCTGTCTTCTCTCCAGATGAAGCTCTTTGCTCACATGGACTGTTTTACTTCTATCGGGAGCTTGGCTAACAGCGGATGCCAAGAAGTAAATGTTCAGTGAATGGTGCATGCATGTCAGGAACTACCACTCTGTTTGAAATCCAATTGAACTTCAATGGCCAACCTTGGCCACGGCCAAGACCATTGGAACAGGAAGGGCAGGGAGGAAATTGGAGAGCATACCTAGTTTAAATTCCCCTATAATTAAAAATGAAGCTTAATCATTAGTTTCAAGGGCCTGGGGTGTCTCTCCTGCACAGTGGAGAAATTTGAGTTTCACTTTCTCTTGCCTCCTGGGACCATGCCGCCATAATACTAGAGGTGGGGTGGTCTCAAAGGCGCGGCTTTGAGGAGTGGGTTACCAGGGAGATGAGGGGCAACTTTAATATCCCACCCCGCACGGGCATCAGTGGCGAAGGACAAAGCTCAGGTTACTTAGGACAGTGCCTCTTCCTGCTATTATTTTTTCCTGAGAGGAGTAAAAGTGTGGACAGAGAACTGGTCAAAGTCAGCATTTGGGGAGGAAGGTGGAGAGCTGGTGTTGGGGAAGGACTTGGCATTTGCACCAGAGGGTTCCCAGTAGAGAGCCCCCTTCCCTCCAGTCAGAGATGGGAGGAGAGGCTGGGGGCCAGAGGGAGAGGAGCTACCTCAGAGTATGTTCTGGGCATTGGGACCGCCAGCCATGAAGCAAAATGAAGGAAGGGAGAGCAGTCAAAGGCCTGCATTAGAATCCTGTTGGCATCGGCTCATAATTCCAACTGAGTACAAGGAGACTGTGGCTGCTTTGTCCTCTGCTCTGTGAGTTCTGCGGATTCACGTGGGGGAAAGGCAAGCTGATCTGGTCTTTGGAATTAACGGGTTAATGAGGAAATTGGGAATTCCTGCTTTCTTGGGTTGCCTCTCACCCCCCTCTTAGTGACTTGAGACTGATGAAGGCAAGGTCCCCTGTGAACATTTGGGATGAAACACTTTGTCAGGAAAACAAGCAAATAAATTTGACAGCTGCTTGATATAGGACAGTCATTAAATTTTCAAGAATGTAGGTCTTCTATTATTTAGTGATGTTAATCTCTCTTCCAAAGAGGGGGGGAAAAAAAAAAAGGTTCCAGAATTGCAGAGCGAGGAAGTTGTGTTGTTTGCTCTGCTGAGAGTTGCTGGGGCCCCGTCTCCCGCTCGCTTTCTTTGCGGGGGGGGCGTGGGAGGGGGCTCTTGGGCCAGACCTGTCAGGCAGGCACAGCTCAGTCATTCGGCTGGGTTTTCAGGGGCTGGTATTTAGGCCTTGCTCTCATTCCGTCCCCTCACTTGCCTCCTCTTTTCTCTTCTGTTCCCTGTTTTTGGGGCTATTTCCCCACTTATCAGACCCATCATGGGGGAAACAGGGTGAAGAAAGAAAACTCAAATCAGCCATCTGTTTTGCTGCTTGGCTGTTTCTGGGAAGAAGATTTGGTACGAAGTGAAGTTGAATTGCTGGCCAAAAGGAGAGTTTAGAAAATTCTGTGGCTTTCTTTATACTCTTTTACTTAGGAGGGATGACTGAGAATTGATGTATTTCTTTTCCAAGAAAGGTTGAAATACCATAACGGAGTTTTAGAAACAGGTCGTGTGGCCATGTTACCTCTTGACTCCATGCAAGCCTAGAAGGAAGATGGGATGTCCAACGAGGTGGGGCGCAGTTGACAGGAACTACTCTTCTGGTGGCGTTGAGAAGAAGAGAGAGAACTTTGAGCTTTTCCTGGGTGTGCGAAGGCCCCTCAGATGTGGAGGAGGTTGGCACTCCCCCTGGGCCTGTCAGGGCACAATGTGCTCTGCACAGAGGCCTCCTGGGTGCACCATTCCATTGCCCTGCTGTCTGGATAGCTGTAGCTCAGGGCTCAGGGGCGAGTCCTGCCTCTGCAGCTTTCCCCCTGCCTGACTTGGGCTGAGTCACTTAGTCTCCGTGTGCCTCAGTTTCCTCTTCCGTAAAAAAGATAAGCCCTGGTCATAGAAGTGTATGCAGACATGCAAACCCAAACGTGTACGCGCACTAGTGACAGCCACTGGGCTAGGTGGGGCTGTCGCTGTGAGTCTGGGCTACCATGGTCAGGATCCTGTGTGCATGAGAACGGGGGCCGTGTGCCAACCTACTGATTGAGTCACAGGTCTTCCTATGATGGATTGGGGTTTAATTGCTCTGAGAAGCATCTGAACATTTGTTTTATAGCCTCTGGAGTAGAACATTCCACGAGGCTCTTTCTTCATGCCATTTAGAGTGCTACTCTCCAGTGATATCCCACGGCTAATTTGGTCATGAGTAATATTGACCAGATATTTATTGGGTACTTACTACATAATTCTACGTGCTGGAGGTAGAGTAGATTACAACTCAGATAAGGTCTTTGACCTCACGGAGCTTATATTCTAGGGAAGAGAGTCAGACAGTAAACTGCCAGGCTATGGTGAGTGCTGTGGACAAGATGCCGCAGATCTGTCTCTCAACAAGGAATGCCTCCAGAGCCATTCATTCATTTTTCCCAGCGGGTATTGATGGAACAGTTGAGGATGTAAAGAGTTGCCTGAGCTCCAGGTGTTTACACAAATCATTCCTCTCCCCTTCCTCCCTAAATGAGTCATCTTGTGTTCAATAGAATGATCTGGAGCAGTTAATTTTGAGCCAAACTCATTTACCATGGCAATGTCCACCAGGCATGACCACCCAGACAAATGATTTCCGGCAAAGGAATTATACAAGTGCATTCTGTGGGCCTCCAGCTAAACTGGTAGCTGGGGCGGGGGGGGGGGGGGGGGGGGGGCGCGGATTTCCAGCACATATGGGACTCCAGAACGAAATAAGGGAAAGTCAGTCTTCACACTGCCCCGGCCTGCCCCTCTTCGTGTCCACAAATTCTTATCCGCTTTCCCTGTAGATTTGCCTTTGTTGGTTTTTGACGAGGGATAATACATCTCTAGGGAAAATCCTGTGCAACTGTATGAGCTGTAAGTTGACTCTTACTGAGTTGTTTAGAACAATGTTCATGTAAAAATATATTTAGGCCACTTCCAAAATGGAGATGATCGATCCAATTGCGCAGATGGATGTAGCAACCAGCAGATGTCCCTGATTCTTCTTCCTCTCTCTCTCTTCTCTGAGAGAGTTAGAAGTTGGCGCAGAAGAGGCCCTGATCAGAGCGGATAAGTCCGTCGCTGAGACAGGCTATTCTGTGTCCGTGTAAGATGACAAAAAGCTTTCCTTTTGAGGGGATGATGGGCAGTGAGGAGAGGTGGTGAGGTGGCCGAGTTTTCTAGATTCTCCGATTTGAAAATCAGGGGCTCAAAGGAAGTCTGTCCTTCCTGAGTAATTGTATCCGGATGCCGTTGAACTTCCTCTGGGTTTCAACTTTCACCCCAGCCGGGCTCTGAGGAGGGAGGACAAAGGGGAGTCGGCCCCTCCTCTAGGGAGGGAGGCAGGAGGTGTGCGGTGTGGGGCACCCAGCCTACAGGCTGCTCTGGGTGGCCACACCCTGCTTCCTGGGCAGAGGAGCGGGGTGTCTGGTTTCTCCTTTTCCTCTTGCCCGACGCCTTTGTGGACCTCGCATGGGTCTTTGTACACGTTGGTGTCTGTGAGGCGGCTGCCACACAGAGTTCTGCTTTGCAGAAGGAGGGGGCACCAAAGGCAAACGTTGGGTTTGGCAGTAATCCGTGAATTTTATTCAGCTGCTCTGTCCTTGTCATATGAAGAAATCTGCTTTTTAGGCCTCCCCAGTCACGTAGGGGCCCCCACTTTCAAGGACCTCTTCACAAACAAATAGTTGCCCTAGGAAACCATCCTGCACGGCCCTTGGTTGACCCGGATTCCACACTTCAAGGTGAAAAACTGTCCTTTCCTTTATAATATTTTAGATTTTTTTTTTTTATACTTGTCACTAATGTAAGAGCTTACCATTTTTTCATTTAGTGTGAATTAGGCTCACTTTACAGTCTGGCTACATATTTTTAATTTAAAAAGCAATATAGTCATTTGCTGGTGGCACAAAAAGTAATAAAGATAAAACAGTAACATATACAATTTTTGAAAGTGGAAAGCAGCCCCTCCCCAAATCATTGCCCAGAGTTAACCATGGTTTATTGCTCTAGCTGTGGGGCCTTGGGCAGACTTCTGGACTCTTGTGCCTCAGTTTCTTCATCTGTAAAGGGGGGATGATATTAGTACTTATCTCATAGGGTTCTTGTGAGGATTAAGTACAACGTCTGCCATGTATTCTGGCTAAACCAATATTAGCTACCATTGTCAGTAGTACATACTTTCTGTATACATCAGTGCTGACTCTGCATCTTCCCTGGGTTCAAACCTTTAATGGTCTGGCCAGGCCTCAGTGAGCAGTATTTTGCCAACAGCATTTTCACTTAGGACAGGGCCCATGTGAGCAAACAAGCCTGGCCTTCGATTTGGTTTTCTTTAGTGGGATTCAGTGTGGTTTAATTTTCTTCATGGCTTCTAAGAAATGCTAAGCTTTCTTGAGTAGGAGAGGGAGAGATTTGGAATGGGTCTTTTGCTCTCACAGGGGACCTGACAGAGAAGGTTCCCCATTTTAGCAGCACAACCCCTGTCTCTTGTAAGCCCCTGGGTCCTTAATACGGGTGCCATCACCCCAGAGGAGACTGTACTTCCTGGGACTATGATGGCGGGATTTATGGCCAAAAGAATAGCTCAGACTGACTTAGATAGAAGAGGGGACCAAGATCTCCTACTAGATGAGCTGATGGAAGATTAAGTGGGTTTTTAGTTTTGTTTTCTTTTTTTTTTAATGAAGTGGGAAAAAGAGCTAGTTTGTTAATTTTGCCAATTTCACTGTGAAAACCATAATAAGAGTATATCTGGGGGCGCCTGGGGGGCGCAGTCGGCTAAGCATCCTATTCTTGGTTTCGGGTCAGGTCATGATCTCAGGGTCGTGAGATCGAGCGCCACGTCAGGCTCAGTGCTCAGCAAAGAATCTGCTTGAGATTGTCTCTCCCTCTCCCTCTGCCCCTCCTGCTCATGCGCTCTCTCTCTCTCTCTCTCTCTCAAATAAATAAATAAATCCTAAAAAAAAAAAAAAAGGCAAATATCTTTGTGGTTGTTTGTACCCAGAGAGCAGAAGAAATAAGAACCTCCAAGCCACCTGACAAAAGGCAAGGCCAGACTGCAGAAGCTTTTTTGTCCGCCTTCAAAACCAAGGGTATTTGTTATCGGATAACTTAATTTTAAAAGTCCAGTGAAGGAGTCAGAGAACCTGTCTCCTTATCCTGGCTCTGCCACGTGTAGCCTGCAACAAGTTACTGCACCTCTCCGTGGCCTGGGTGTGTCACTATTTAAGAAAATGAGGCTGACGTCCCTGCCCTACGGAGCTATTCTGGGGGAATGAGAGAGGTGATAACGGGTCACGTTGTCACACCGTTGGGTGAACGGGTCATGTTGTCACACCGTTGGGTGAGCGTAGGCATATCTATCGCTGTTGTACTGTAGGCTTTCTCCTCGGTGCTTGGAGCTCTGCGTGCCTGGACTGGGACCAGCTACAAGAGATTCAGGAGACAGGCCACTGCCCTCAAGGGACTTAGAGCCAAAGCACCCATGTAAAAGCTGCCTGAATGCTTATGAAGGAAAAGGATAAAATTAGAGTCACCGCAAGAACATTTGATAATAATAAGATAGATGCCTGAGAGAAGATGTGACTGGAAACCCCCAGGGAGCTGACAGAGTGACAGCATACCTTGTCCGTTGCTTTCTTAGTAGAGAGATCAGGTTCCCCATTTTAGCAGCACAACCCCTGGCCACCTTCTGTGAGCAGGCACAGCCATTTACTTGAGGCCTGAGAGGGCCCCTAATATTGCTTGAGCCCTGATAGGAGTAGAAGCCATGACCTCCTTAGCCCAGGCCTCTCGTCAACCCTGCCCGTCCTCCAGGGCTTGGGAAGCTGGGCTGACACGCCGCGAACACAGGACCGCGACACCAGGGAGAAGCACCATACCGCTGCTCTGCCTCTAAGATGGCAGGGTGGTCCTGGAGTAAATCTCTTCACTCTGCTGTCGACTTCATGCGGGCTTCTTAGGTCTCTTTTCTGGACTCTCAGGGAGTCACAGGACAGAGAATGGTAACAAGATTTTTCTCTGCACTTCTTAAGTGACTTGCCTAGAGTCACCTTGTGTTATTAGTGACTTGGGGGGGGGAGGGGAGGGAGCGTAAGAAGCAGATTTCCTAATGCCCAAGCCAGTGTTGATTAAGTTGTTGGAGTTTCTAGGGGAACATACCCATACAGTGACATATACTAACTTATTGATTAATTTATGCAGCAACTGCCAATCTCCATTAAAGAATGCACTTTGTTTTTCACTTAATAACAAAGATGAGATGCCTCTCACATGCTTCTTTAGCTCCTTCCAAAAACAAATGACCAAACTGTTAACTGTCCAATTAGTTGGAGTTGGAGTCCGTTGAGCAGGTGCGTGAGTTAATTGTTGAACCGAGCAGTAGAGAAACCACGTACCGCCACGGAGCGCCAGACCTTCTATCCCTTTCCCACCGGGTCCGCTGCTCTGTGGGTAAGGGCTGGGACCCTCGAGGCTCAAGTCCGGCAAAACTCACTTCCTTGGCCACGTACTAAAAGCAAGTCTTCCATGCAATGCCTTTCAGGCTGAAGCCAACGGTCCACTAAATCTGCTTGGGAACTGGTTTGTTAATTATTCTTTTCCTTTTGTGACATTTTTCAAGATAAACTTACTTGGGCCAGCCTCCTAGAAAACCTTTTAAAATGCTAATTGTGCAGTTGTGCCAATAATGTAAAAATGAGTCACGTGGTCCGCTCAGCACTTGACTAATTAGCAAGCAGTAAATGAACCCTTGCCTCACAAATTCTGTAGGGCTGTGTGAATGGCGGGGAGCTTCGTGGAGCCACAGTTAGAAGAGTTTGGTTTTAAGTATATACGTTCTTATAGGAATCGGCCAGTGGAAATCAAGAATCATTGGGCATAGCACCATCTTTTACCAAAATTGAACACCATTGGTGGATTCGATTCAGGGGATGTTTGTTGAGGCCCTGCAGAGCCTTGTAATAGGCCTGAGGAACAGGATACAAAGATGAATTAAATGCAAAGGATGCTCTTGGAAGTTAATCTGATGAAAGAGGTGAATGATTAAACACAGGGGTAGGGTGCTTTTGACTACAAAGATAGAATATCCAGCTTAAATGATAAAGATATTTAATTATTGGGGCGCCCGGGTGGCTCCGCTGGACAAGTGGCTGACTCCTGATTTCGGCTCAGGTCATGATCTCAGGGTCCTGGGGTAGAACCCTCCACGGGGCTCTGCGCTCAGTGGGGAGTCTGCTTGAGGATTCTCTTCCTCTCCCTCTGCCCCTCCCCCCCACTCATGTTCTTTCTCTCTCTCTCAAATAAATAAATCTTTAAAAAATATATTTAATTATCTTACAAGATATAATAATGTCTGAAGGTAGATGGTTCTAGGGTTGGTTCAGTAGCTGGACAATATTGTTCACTCTAGGTTCCTCCCACACTTTTGCTTTTCCATCCTTATCATGTTGGTTTTTTGTCCCTTGGGCTCGTGGTGTCATGGTTGCGATGTGATTGTCTTGCTCCAAGTATCATATTCTCAAACGA
Source organism: Zalophus californianus (assembly GCF_009762305.2). Classification (NCBI taxonomy): domain Eukaryota; kingdom Metazoa; phylum Chordata; class Mammalia; order Carnivora; family Otariidae; genus Zalophus; species Zalophus californianus. Next base: position 115,513,887 of record NC_045612.1, on the reverse strand, counting down.
TGGAGCTCACAAGCAGTAAGCAAGCCAGGGGCAGTAGAAGGTTGTGCCTGCTCACGTGCCATTCACCAGAACAAGTCACATGGCCACATGTGGGTGGGGTGCCAGAAATCCACACCGCCTGGGCAGCCACTTTCCATCATCAACCCCATCCCTATGATCCCTATGGAAGCGAAGGGCTTAAAACATTTGTGGGGCAACTAGACATCTCTGCCACATAATACAGTAAGTGCTCGTAATACGATAAGTACAGAGGTGCACAGAGACAGTTAATTCTGCCTTGAAAAATGATGGGAGGTTTTGCAGAGGGCCTGATATTTTCTCTGAGTCACCAGGTGGACGAGGGAGAGAAATCCAAACAGGAAACCCGGTGCGCAAAGACAGAGCAACAAGAAAGAGCTTGTCAGAGTATTGTGCTCTTGGTATTTTGTTGCCCTCTTTCCCCCATCTTTTGGTCAAACTCAGATCTAGCAATTCATCTAACTCCTCAGGGTCCTAGAGTCCTTAGCTGTAAACAAGAGGTCACTGGATTCAGAGGTTCGAGTAGACACAGTGGCAAGGCAGTCTTGTGACGTTTCTTCTACAGATAGCAGAGAAGCTCTTTAACCTTCTGTCCTCTAGAAAAGTACATTTCAAAAATATCTAAGGGAGGCAATGTGGCGTTGTAAGCAGAGCATGAGATTGGGAATCGCCGATCTGAATTTGAAGCCAAACTTTGCTATTTGCTTGCTGTGTGACCTCGAGAAGACACTTAAGATCTCTGTAGCTCAGTTTCCTCATCTGTAAGATGGAGATTGTGGTATTTATCTGCATGGCTCTTTGGAAGACCGTGATCATTGTCATTAAACATGCAGCACAGTCCTACCTACTCATTAGGTTCTCAGTAATTCACTGAAGAGATAAAAATGGCCAAGACACAAGGTTTTAAATGTCTCATGAGAAATGACTCTGTGTGTGTCTGTGTATTAAATGGATGAAGACTTTTAAAATCAGTAATCCCCAGGGTGAGTGTGGATGGGACAGGGACTTTCAGGCCGTCTTGGTGGGACTATGATAATGACGCTTCTGGGGGACAGTGTGGCCACTGGAATGTGTCTTTTAGAAGTGTTCAAACCCTTCGACCCAGCAATTCAAAGTCTAAGAATTTATGCTGGGTGCATAATTAATGATGTGAACACGGGGGTATAATTAGTATAAAGTTGTTCATCCTGATGGTATTGGGAGTGAAAAGTATTGGAATCAGCACAGATAGCCAACAGTAGGCAATTCATTAAATGAATTAAGCTTGACTCATAGATATTAATATTACCCAGATACTAACAATCATGTTTTGGGAGGCTATTTGCTGATGTGGGGGAAATGGTCATGATACAATATTTATGTGAAAAAAGGCAGTCTGCAAAACCATATAGATGATACAGTCCCCGTTTTGTCAAAGTAACTAACTGTCATGCTTAGAAAAGTCACTGGAAGGTAGAACACCAAAAATGTGAAAATGATTATCTCTGGGTACTGGAAACACAAGGGGTTTTTATTTTCTTTGGTGCTGCTCTGAATTCTCCACATTGTCTTGCATTGCACATGTAATGACATGGAAAAAACTCTTACAAAATTAAGGGAAAGCATCAGGCTAGAAAAATCACCCTAACGATCAGAATACATTGACTCCAATCAAGTATGTAAGAATACTCACACATCCCAAAAGAAAAAGAAGATTGGAAGGAAGTGTGTCCAGATCTATTCAGTGATTTCCTCTGGATGGTGGAGTGATGGATGATTGCCATTTTCTTCTTTATACAAGTTTGTGTCTCCCAACTTTTCCATAGCTGGCACATGTTATCTTTATGAGCAGGAAAAGGAAACTACCAGCAAATAAAACCCAGAACCAGAAGTTTTCCTGAGACCTGTATTACATGTAGCTGTCTGTGCTGACAGCCACCAGTAAAACCAGTAAGTGTGAGGGCCCAGGCTTCTCCTGCCCCCCAGCTAGGAATTTATTCCACCAGTGTGGGGACCGGGTACCCACGGTGAACCTCTGCCTCCCGAATACACCAAGTACCATGTTCCAAAAGGCAGAGGTACACGGCCAGGGTTACTGTTGGTGGGGCAGATGAGCGAATTTTGCTGGTATAAGAAATGACAATAGCACCTATGCTCCATGCTTCGGGGACCGAAGGGCAGACTGCTTTTTAAAAAAACCATGTTGGCTCATCCAGTAGGTGCCTCTGGCTGGATGCATGGAGCTCTCTGGTGGCCAAAAGGTGTCAATGCAGCAATGTTTGTCCTTCCAGTACCAAACCCAAGTTCTACTAGCCAAACCAGAATGTTCAGAAACTGCTGCATACTTGCAGATTACATTCCAAGACCTCCGAATGGGGAGGAAAACCTCTGTCACCACAATTCCCACAGCCTCCATAATGAAGAAGGAATCCTCTGTAGCCGCCAGATAGCACGGTGCCCCCTTTGCCCTCATGCCCGGGTCCAAGGCACTAGACACTGCTTGGTTTTGTAATAACTGTTTATTATATAATTGCAAGCCATAGCAACTAACGTGTGAGCCTTGATCACACTGCTTGTCTCACAGGTCCATGCTGTGTGAAATTGACCTTGGTGGGTTGTTTTCCAAGTGGATCTGGTCTTCGTAGCCTCATAGAATGTTAGAGCTGGAAGGAGCCTCAGAAACAAAGAGGCTGAGCCCCGGTAAAGCCAAGCGGCTTAAAGAAATGATTCATTACTGGCCGATGGAGGAATGGAACCTATTCCAACCGTGAGAATTTTGTCCAGCAGTCCCCCTCCCCCGTTTCCATCAGGCTGCCTTTATGCGGGGTGGCTGACTTGAAACCAAAAGTAGGGCTTCAGACTCTCATCGTTCCTCGGCAGTCTTGTGTTTCTCTATGTTTGCATCACACTGTGATTCTATGCATCTGAGATGTGGTCAGTGTGTGTGTGTGTGTGTGTGTGTGTGTGTGTGTGTGTGTGTGTGTGGTCTTAAGTCTACATATGTACCTGTCACAGTATTCTGTATATCTCTATCATTTGATTTGGACATATTCCATACCCTCAGCTGTATTATAAATTCCTTGAAGATGATCTTCTGTATCTTTTGTATTCCAATATAATACTCTCTAGAGGTGCTGGGACCATTGACACAATTCATGTTACTTTCTTTGTAAGCCACGAATGAAAATAATGTCTGAATCATTTGGGTCCTTAGACGCGGGACTTTGTTTATGGTATATTGTTCTGTATTTAACTTCTGTATTGGCACTGGCTTTTAGAGAGGCCCGAAGATTAGTGAAAATTTACCCCCTGGGTATTCTAGAATGTTCCATTGAGAGGTAATTAGGGGAAGAAAAGGAACAACTTGTACTCCCCAGTTGGCGAGCCGTTTATTTGGTTATATATTAATTTTTGCTGGAGCAAAAGTGCTTTCAATTTTATTGCGCTCTAACATCGGCTCAGCAATCACCAAGGTAGCAGCATAGTGATGGCACCTTAGAACTTGGCTGCACATTTGGAAATCTGAGGATAAGCTCTGAAATGCTCTGCAGTCAATCTGAATATTCCGTCATTTTATTCATTTTGACAATGACTTTTTAAGAAAAGAGAAATATACATAAGAAATGATCATTTAAAGTGGGCCTTGGGAAGTGCTGTAATAATAGTGCCTAGTGCTAGGGGGAAGAAAAGATGAGCATGGTGAGGGGTTTCAGAGCCGGAGCTACAGGGTTTGGTACTTGGGATTGCCAAGCTAGGGGGAAGAAAATGGTTGGGGGCATAAACGGGGCAGATGGGCCTTGGATGGTTGTGGAGTATGTGTGATAAGTGTTTGGAGTTTTACTGTAAAGTTCTATCTACTTTGGGGTAATTTAGAAATTCTCCATTAGAACCTTAATTCCCTCCTCCAAAAAAAAAAAAAATAGTAAGGAAATTCTTAAACTTGGCCCAGGTCATTTAACAAATAAATGGAAAAGAAAAACAACATACTTAATACAAGACTATACTTTTGAAAACACAAAGGTTATAATGAGCACAGACTTTGAAGTAGGACACGCGTTTGAATCACATCTCTTACTCCATTTGTAACCCTGGGCAAGTCACTGACCTTCTGTTTCCTCAGCTATAAAATGAGGATACAACACCCACCTTCCAGAGTTGTTGGGACCATGAGAAATCAATAAATGTCAAGCACCTAGAACTCTACCTGGCCTCGGTAGACATTTCTTCAAAGTGGTTCCTGCTTTCATTGTTAATATTCTAAGTGGATCAAAAATCCCAGTGAATCCCAGTAGGCTCACTGGGAGGAAGCATGTTTCGAGCATGTATTCCTTTGGTCTTCAGGCAAACAGGAGCCCTCAGGTCACGTGGGGAGGACCAGCCCAGAGGTCCCAATTTCTTGGAACTTGATTTGGGAGCCTCTTCCTGGTGGCAGCAACAACTTATTGGGGGAGAAGCTCCCACCAAATTCCAAGGGATACCTAGTTTCATTGAGCATGGGGGTGCAAGGATCCTTCGTACAGGAAGGACCTCCCAAATAAAGGACGTCTCAGTATAGAACTCAGCGCCAAGTCTCCTGCTTCCTCCTCTATCCAAAAGTCCCTGGATTCCCAGGGAAAGTGGCCTGCAGCTTTCATCAGCATTGTACTGTGGGCTTCTCCCATGGAGTCTGTTTCTGATTTACTTCTGTATCCCCAATACATGGCTTGCAAGGAGGACTGAGGGTATTTTTGGATGGGTGGATGGATGGATGGATGGGAAGGAAGGGTAGATAAGTAGATGGGTAAGTGGATGGATGGATGGGTGGGTGGGTAGAAGGGTGGATGGAGGGGTATGTAACTGGATGGGTAAATGGATGAGTGGTGGGCAGATGGGTGGGTGGAAGAGTGGATGGGTGGTGGGTGTGTAGGTGGATGGATGGATGGATGGATGGATGGTAGAAACTGACCTGAGGTAGGATGCCTGTGTGTGTGTCTCTGTGGTCCAAGAGTAGAGTCTTATTTGTTAGTTTATTAAATATTTCATTTTATCTTTAAATTTTTTTCTACTAATAAACCTACTGTATACCAGATAGTCTATCACTGAGCACTTGTTGTATACTAGTGAACATCTAGTTTTTATATCATTTAATCCTCACAACACTCTGTGAAGTAAGGCTTTGTTGCTATCATTTTACAGATGGAGAAATCTATGCTCAGAAAGGTTGAAGAACTTGCCCAAGTTCATGCACTGTTGATGTCCAAGTTCTTTCCTGTATGCCATGCAATGCAGGTATACCTATAGCAAAATGCATCCATACCAATATGGAAGTGAGGAGGAGAGTCACTAACCGAATACATTTCTGGGAGGCAGGGGGCCACTATTCAGAAGAAAATCCAGTGGCAAAATGGAGTCTTCACTTGGATAAACATTGGAGGGTGGGTGGCAGATGAGGCAAGGGCACGGATCAATGGAGGGAGGAAAGAAATAGCAGGCTGTCTTACACTCCCAGGCTTCTCCTCCAAGTGGAACTCAGTCACAGGTTGGAAGCAGTGAGGCAGGTTATTCTGTCTCCATTCTGCTGGGGGTACCCCTGGGATCAAACTGCCCCACCTGTCCACAGGGCAACCTCTGCTAAAAAAAATTCTCAGTCTACCTGGAGACAGTGAAGAGAGACCAAATGTTTTGCCTGTCCTCCTGTCTTTGTTCAGGTTCAGAAAAAGAGCAGGAGCAGAAACAGACACTGATTCCTGTGCACATGCTTCACTGAGGGAGTGCTCTCAGGAAAAGGGGAGCCAGGGAGGCCAGACAGGGCAAGGGGGAAAGACCTGAGCATGTTTGTGGTCTTAGCTAGACACTAGCTTCAGCCTCGTCTCAGACAGGGGCAGGCATTGCACCAGAGTTGAGCCTACCTGGAAGCAAGGGCACTGGCCTTTTGAATCACTGAATCAGCTCTGGGCTGCCCCTGGGGAGGGGAGCATAACCTTCTGGGCTAGGTAACTCCCACTGACCAAGGTCGATTCTCCAGAGAGGGGATCAACTGTCGGGTGCTGTTAACAACCAATACTCATAGCATCTGGGGGAAGGGATCCCAGCCCAGGTAAGAGGATCTGGGTGGGGTATCAACAGCATCCACTCTCCCCACCAAGCTCCCAGTTGTGCTCCTGCTGGCATGCAGTGTGTACAGAATTTCTGCAGGCATTTTGGCCACTGCCCTTCCCATCCAGACACAGACTGACTTGGTGGGTGGGGATAGTCCAACCGGAAGTTCATTCTTTGATTCTGAAGGAGAGGGGATACCAAGCAGGCATCCTTTCCATGAGCTTGCCAGTCTAGAGACTTTCCCCACTCATCCTTTGTTGGCCATCTACTGCTGGGATCCCCCTCTGGCTCGGTCAAAACGTCATGTTCTTGGTGAAGTATAGCCTGAGGGTTTTACTTTCACGGCGTTTTCTCACGCACAGTTCCCTTTGATGTAGGACAGCCAACATCGTGACATCTAGATTATTTCTTCTGTCCTCTGTCCCCAAGTTTTATTTCTCCTCTTAGTTCAGATGCCCTCCATTCCTGCTAGACTCCTGGCCAACACTTTCTTCTCTAGTCCTGTTAATACTTAACCTGAGGTCATGGTTTCTTTGGGTGGAGAATAATGAGAAAGCAATCAAGCTGGCTTTGAATGTTAAGGGAGTGAAAACTGGTTATGTGTCTAATTTGAGACATTCCTAAGAGTATGCCTTTCTTTATGGTCAAGATTGAAAGAAACTAACGGATATGGGCTTTTTTTCTTGCCTTAGACATTAAAGATTAGTCATAGGATCATGTTGAAATTATTCAATCCAGAATAAGTGATTAACATTTAACTTCCTTAATGGGCAATTACTCAACAGCTATGCCAGTGGGTAAATATTTACTCATCATCTATTCCAAGGAGTGAATGTTAACTTGAGTCAAACAGTTACTTGTGTTGGTTCTTTAATAATGGAAAAGTGAATTTTATGTAGCTTTAAGAGCTCCCATTTCCTGCCAAGTAAGAACTGGCTGAAGGATGTTCAGAGCTCTGAGCTGCGCTTAAATTACAGATAATTTACTCACCTACTCCCCCACTCCAAAACAACAACAAACACTGACAGTTTGTTACGCTCACCACTATTCACTGAAATCTGGCAGCCCCAAATCTCAGAAAGTCAAATATAATAAATCAACTCAGTTTCTCAGTCTGTAGGTCTGTCAGCCTCTGTTTACCACAAAGAGGCCTGTTTCTTGTCATTATGGATGCAAGTCAGGGCACAGGCAAAGCCAAGATGCTGAACGGCTTGTTCTTTGTAATGTGCTTGTAATTTTTCTGCCTTCCAATGGGAAGGATGCCTTGGGAGAACTTGTCTAGCATGGAGGGAGTTGGCAGCTTCCAATCTCTTTGCTTATTTGTCTCCACTGCAGCCAGTGGGACTCATTCAAAGATCCTAAACAGGCCCACGTGCACACACACAGCATATGGCCTGAAGACTCCATTTAGAGAATGATGGGCACCATCTCTGAGAGTTTCATTTCACTTCCAACAAGTACATTTTAATCAACAGGCAGGAAACCAATTTAAAAGTTGAAACATGAACCAAGGTTAGAGGCTGAGGGTCAGAATATGGAACTTGGATGCTGATACTTCAGGTGTGGCCTACCAGGCAGACAGGTCAACGATGTCTCCACCGGGAATCACTGAGAGAGAACGCTGGCGTGTCCAGGCTTGTAGAAAGCAGTTGGGGAGTCTGGAACTCGGCATATAAGAAGTCAGGGCAGGCTAACTGCTGTATCAACCACCCTGTCTCGGGGCCTGCGCACAAATGAAATTTATTTCTTGCTCATGTCACGTCCCAAGAGGAGGGGGCCCGTGTTCATGCAGGCATTCAGAAACCCAAACTCCTTCCAATTTATGGCTTCACTCTCCCCTAGGACCTTTGAGTTCTCCGCCTCCTGAGCTACTGCACCCGTCCGGCGGATGAGGCCAAAAAAAAAAAAAAAAAATGGTGAATAGCATGGGAAGTTTTATGGGCACATCCCTATTCTGGCCCGAGCGGCCACATGACCCCACAGGCATGCAAAGGAGGCTGGGAGATCTGTGTGCCCAAGATATGAAAGGAGATGGTTTTGTGTCAGACTAGCCCATCTGCCCCACATGGCCTCAGGAACACGGGCCCGTTCATCTACTCTTCTTCTGCAAGCACTTGCAAAAGAGCTGGAGAGAGAGCAAAAAAGAACAGGCAAGAAACAAGTTAAAAGTTAGTGGGGTTACTCCAGGGGGTTGCCAAGTCAGAGTCGATTCCCTTCTAATGGGAGACAAAAATGGTTCTCATTTGGGTTTATTTTGTTCAGGCACCAGCTTTAGAGGGTGAGTTCAAGTTGCTAGAGCAAAGGACGAGATGAGAGCGAAGAGTGTTTTGATGGAGGACCCAGCTGCTCAGACAGGAACAGGGGGCGGCGGAGCGGGTCGAGCCCCGCCGCGGGCCCCTCACTGTGGCCACTCTGGAGGCGGCCTGTGAAGGGAGGCTCCTCAGGCTCCTCATTCACCAGGGACGTCAGGGAAGCACAGACTCGACTGAGAGAGGGTGCCGTCACGTGCACAGGCTCATTTCTGGAAGGGTAGGCCACGCTCAGTTCTGTTGCTTTGCTCTTCCTGCCTGTGAAGGCAGCCCCGTCCCCGTCGGCTCCTTTTGGAGGAGATGCGTGATGGCAGGGAAGCTTCTGGTAGGGAGCTGGAGGAGAGGCGAGGGCCCGGGGCCTGCCCTGGCCGGCAGGTAGCGTCAGGGGCCTCCAGCCTGGCGTGGCGCCCGCCGCGGCTCCTGACGGAATGGTGCTCTCCTCCCCAGCAATTCCCACAGGCCCTCTGGGCGGACTCTCTTGTGGCAGTTTCTGGCAGTCCCAAATGTGGCTCGTTGTCAAGCCTCTGGAACAGTGCCCAGGAGCCTGTTGGAAGTCCAGACTCCCAGTCAAGAATTAATTGGCCAAGCGCCAAGATCATATTTTCCCTCATAATCAAGAACTCTGCCTAGGAAATAGGTTCACTCCTTTCTTACTTTCTCCAGTGTCCTTTAGAGTAGCCATTATTAAAAGACAATTTTTTAAGGGCACCCCCACGAAAAATGGTTTTATTTAATTAGCAAACACGTATAGGGTACTTACTCTGGGCCTTATGCTATTCCAAGTGTTGTACAGATATTAACTGTTTGATCTTCACCACAACCCCCTGACAGAGGGACCATTATTATCGCCACTTTACAGATGAGGACGTAGGTGTAAAAAAGGTTTAATGACTTCCCCGGGTCAGGCGGTTTATAGGTGGTAACCCTGGCATTTAAAGCAAGGCCGCCCAGTTTCAAAGTCTGTGTCGTAACTCCAGGAGGCTGACTCGTTATACATTCTTTCCCAAGTTAAATCGTCGGTTGCTTTTGTAAAATGGCATAACATACATCCATACAGAAAAATGCACAGATCCTGAGTATACAGCTATACAGTTCACAAACTGAACATACCCAAGTACCCAGAACCCTGCCCCAAAGAGCACATCACCAGTCCCAGAAAAGCCCTTCCATGTCTACCTCCAACTTTTACCCTTCTCCTGACTTTGCTTAGCATGGATTAGTTTGAACTATTTACAAATAGAATCACACGGTATGCTATCTTTTCTGTTTCCTTTCTTTCCCTCTGCATTACCTTTGTTGTTGGACATAGTTCAAATGTATTTCTTTTCACTGCTTTATAATGTTTCAGTGTGGGAACATATCACAATTGATTTATGCATTTTTTTATTGATGGACATTTTGCTAATATCCCCTTTGGGATGATATGAATAATGCTGCTATGTACACATCTTTTGGCGAATTCAGGGACGTATTTCTGTCGGGTATATACCCAGAAGTGCAAAATCAAAGTGAATACAAATATTCAGCCAAGCAGTTTTACCAAGTGGGTGTACCAGTTTAGAGTCTCATCAGCAGTGTGAGAGAGTTCCAGTCGCTCCTCACTCTTGCCTCTACTTGGAATTTTCTGTCTTTTCATTTTAAGCCATTCTGGTGGGCGGCGTGGATCACACATAACAAAAAATAGACTATTTATAGAAGAGTTTTAGACTTACAGAAGAACGGAGATGGTAGTACGGCGAGCCCCCGTACACCCCGCACCCAGCTTCCCCTAGTATTAATACTTTACATTAGTATGGTACCTTATTATAATTAGCGACCCAATACCGACATATTTTCTTTCGTGTAACGCTTGTTAATTAGCAAACACACAGGAGAAATGAATGAGTGTTGGTGTCTTCTCCCCTTGTCAAGTTGAGGACCATCGAGTACAAGTTTCACGGTTAGATCATTCACATGGACCAGGGGTGGGCCGGTGATTCCAGTGCAGTCCTTTGCTTAATAAAGTCAAACCCACCGGTTGATGCGGGGAGGTTGTGACCTGGTGTAAACCTTTGTGATCGTCACTGTCGATCAGGGGTTCTCCAAATGTGGCCCCAAGCAGCACACGGGGCTCCTGTTAAAATGCCAGTTCTTGGGCCCCATCCCACACTAAGAATCAAAACCTCTGGGGACGGAGGCCGAGAATGTGCCTTTTGAGGAAGGAACTTCGGGTGGTTCTAATGCACCCGAAACCTGTGTTCTAGACACAGAAAAGCACCCCAGTAAATAGTGCCTGGAATATTTCAAATCCAGGCAGCATTACATTTTCCAGGTTGGGCATGTAAGTGCTGACACTCATTGAGTTCACATTGTACTTATTTTAATACAATAAAAGCTCATGGGCAAAAAGGCAGCCTGTTAATACCAGAGCCCTAAGAAGGATGACTCTCGAGTTGGATTTCCCAAGACCTTGACTAAAAAAGATTGCCCTGGAAAACATAAATGAAGCGGCTGGTCCCCATTGGGTAAGGAAGCTGAGACACAGAGAGAGAGAGAGTTAGGGCCCTTGGTCCCCTTGGACTCTCAAGAGGAACTTTAATGTCAAAGAGGGTGTGGAAGACAGCAGGAAGAGATCAGTGTGTAAAATGTTCCAATGGCGAATTCCAGAAAAGCAGCAGTCGGAGCTAAATGGGCCAAGAGACAATACACATTAATTTAAGACATCGTCAATTTAGTGGCATGTTTATTGAAATAGCCCTTCATGTTCTAAAAAAAGCACTGGGGTACAGACCTCTGGATCCCTGCAGGAAACTACAAATTCCTGGGAGGGAACAGCAACCCTAGTCCTGACTTTAATAACAAAAGGCAATTATTTTTAGTATTTTCCAGTAATCTCAGCTGTCTGGTATTGTCAGACTCTATTCATGGACAGCTGGGATTTAGAGAGTGAATCGAGTGAATGGGGAGGGGAGGAGGGAGGGAGGGAGGGAAGGAGGCAGGCATAAAAGAGGGAAAGCGACAGAAGAAAGAATGAGAACATGAGTGGGAGCTTACAAGCTTTTTCACTCTGGTGTATTATCTGGCATGATGGGCCCCAAGGCAAAAGTGCCAGTCATGTAATAATAAATGCCAAGATCAAACCTCCGGGAACAAATATAAAGGGACTCTAAAAGAAGCAATTTGTCAGACCGGTTTTGGGGTACAGAGAAGTGTGCAGAAACCAGAGAGAAAGTAGGTCACGGGTGGATTCTGGTGGAGACACCTGGGAAGCTACCGTGGGCGCTAGTGTTGTAACTAATTAAGAGGCAGTGACACCGTGGTGGCTGGTGGCATTGGAGGGAAGGGCGGTGGCAGGTCATGAAGGAGCTGAATTGATTTTTAAATTTATTTAATTTTAATTAATGGAATTAATTGTTTAAAGCCCCTTGGAAAACCCAAACTCGTAGACTCAGCAGATCTGCTGGCTCAGTTACGTGGGGAGGCAGAGGAATGGGCTCCCTGTCTCTTGACGGTTCTGTTGGGAAAATCATAGAGTAGCAGGAAGGTTGTCACATGGGAGGTCGCCTCTGCGGAGTGCTTGTCTGTCATGGCTGGGCGGGGGGGGGGGGGGGGGGGGGGGTGGGGTGGTGTGGAGCACAATCTTCCAGGTACAGGCCAGAAAAGCAACATCCGTTCCCTCTCAAAGTAAAGAGTGAATACAGAACAGAAGCGCCGAAAGGCCCCGGGCATGGCAGAATTGTTTATGACGGGCAGCTTACACATCTTGAATCGAGATAAATGGGTTTGATGATGGAAAAGAGCACTTGTCCTAAACATTACGTAATCATTGGATGAGGAAGGAGAACATGGTCTAGGGCTCTAAAAGATGTTTCTGTGCTGTCTCAGAAAATCTTGCCGCTCGAAAAGCTCATTCGTGTGGGCCTGGACACCAGCAGCCTCCCTTGGATTTTTAAGTGGCCTAAGGAGCACAGTCCCCAAATGATAACTTCTAGAAACGTTTAAGCCTGGGAGGAACACAACTCCTTGGTTTTTAAGGGTTTGCTGTTAACTGGTACTTCAGCTGACCTCACCCTCATATTCCGGGAAACGAGCGACAAGCTGCAAGCTCTTTTCCGCACCGTGAGAGAGATCGGCCTCTTTTACATAAAAGGAGATTTAAACTCAGAGGCAGTTAAGTCACTGTCTAAAGTCACAAAGCTCCTTAAAGAACCCAAATCGAGGTTCCAACTGCTGTTATTTAGCCTTGAGAATTGCTTTCCATCAGTTCTCTTATAAAGTGGACCCTAACGTGCAAATATGTAAGGCGTCCCTGTGGGCCAGTGTGAAAATGGGACCAAAAGCCAGGTCCTCCTGGGGAGCTTCGAGCTGTTGGCTAAGACAACAAGCACAATCCTTTTTCTAAACAACGCAAGCTGGGATATTCTCTCTCTCTCTGTCCCTTCTCCATACACACAACATAGGCGCACGTGTGCGCATGCGCGCACGCACACGCACGCACACACACACACAACCAGAGAATCCAACCGATGTGATTGTCAAGGTGTCTTTGGTGCACTGAGGGATAAGATGAGAAATCATTTGAAAGTCTTCCTAAGGAAAGTGTTCTGAATACCTGGCATTGGTAGCACAGAGAAGGGATGAAGAGTCGCACAGCTTCCTTCCATGCGGGCCTCTGGTCTTCGGTAGCAACTACAGGTGCCTGCTGACATTCATCAGGAAGGGAGCTAACTAGGCTTCTGAGGAAGGTGCCCTCACATGCTCCCCTGGACATGGCCCGATGCAACAGTGGGCTCTGGAAGGTGCCCGTGAGAGGCCCCTAGAGCAAGACAGTGTGTTTGCTGCAGACGGGAGAGATCTCCCGGTGAGGTGGCTGTGGCCTTGCGTGGAAAGCATCCAGAGTGGCCCAGTGTGGCCACTGAAAGTTCCCTGCCACTTGCCTGAGCAAGTCAACTTTTCCCTTTCTCTCTCTCAACAGGGTTTAAGGAAAGGAAACGTTCAAAGACAGAAGAAAATCCTTTACACTTTTTTAAGTGGTGTTCTTCTGTGTGGGGGGTCCCTTAGAACATAAGGCTACTTGGCGACCGTCCAGTGAGTGTTAGAATGATAAACTGATGACACGTCTCATTTCCATTCTCCTCTGCGTTCGTGCACACACACTCACACCTCTTTCCCAAGGAATTTCAGCAACCGCGCTTTTAGGCTTGGGGGTTTAAATCAAGATAAACTGCTTTCCTTCTTTCTGAAGAGCAGGATTCAGGAACTATGTCGGCCACGCGCCAGACCAGTCTCAGACAGAACATGCTGGCTTCATTCGGGGACACGGAATTGATACTTGTAACCATTTCAAACTTCTCTCTAAAATACTTTGGAGCTTGGAAAATAGAACAAAAGGAATTTGCATTCTCTTTTTCTCTTTCCAGCTTCTCACGAATGCCTGCCAAACCTAGTATATGGTTAGACATGTGTTCAGTCATTCACATTGCCATTATTCATGGTTCAAGCAAAGAACATAATAAAATATAGTTATAAGTGCTAAAAGATGTTTCTGTGACTTCATACCGTGGCTCAACACCATCCTAATGGTACTGCTCCAGTGGTCTAGTCATGAAGCCTCTTTGGTCTTCATTCTAATGGACATCCAACTTACCACTCTAGCGAGTGGCAGTAAGAGAGGGGCACTTAGTTGAATGAGCTACTAGAACTTTCTTTGCCCAAGCCCCTGGGTAGGACTCATGGCCCAAGAGGAAAAGAAATTGGCTTGGTTTCAGTGACCTCTCCCTGAAGACTGAAGACTCCTTGAGGGCCACGAATTTGCCTCTTCAAGGACCTATTAGGAGTACACACCATCCTACTCTGGGGCCTTAAGAACGTCACTTAGGCAATATTTGTGACCTGATAATGAAGTATTGTTAATATTATTTTTTAATAATAGAGTTAAAGGCTACTGATCAAGTTAACAATAGTGTACAAATGAAAGGTAGGATTTTATGTGTGTACAAATACATGTTAATAAAGACATCTCCAGATATGAGATATTTCTATCAAATGGGAGACAAGTTAAGGGTGCATTGCTTTAGTAAAACATTTCCCAAACTGTGTGGTCTCTTCAGGATATGGTAGGTCACACACATACGTTTCTATGGTCATAAAGGTTTGAGAAAACTGCATGAGGGTTTTTATATACATATATATATAAAATAATATGTATATTTTATATATATGTGTGTGTATACACACACACACACACACACACACACACACACATACACACAAATGGGTTTCTTTACTGCAGAACCTATCAGAGCCTTTAATATCCTGAAGGACATTGTGATTCTCTAAAAGAGGATCAAGCATGAAGTATTTCCCAATTTCATTTGACCATAGAACTCTCTTAACACATTTGGGTCTTGGATTCCATGAGACATATTTCAGGAGATGCTGTTTTAGAAAACAATTTTTTGTAGGAGTGATCCTTTATAGTTCAGGCAGGCCATGCCTCTAGCAATAAAGAATTTCTGGGGCTTCTCAGTGGGACAAAGTGGGGAAGGAGTTGGGGAGAGAGGATGATCAGATATCTGAATAAGCAAGCAAGGTCTTGAACTCCTCGAGGCCAGAAACTCCATGAAGACCCCTTGAGGTCGCACTCACCAGCATGCAGCACACGTGTTTGACACCTGATTGTTAAGGTGAATGTTTGAATGAACACTTTCTCTGAGCTTGAGTGAAGCCAACCACCGGCTGATCCTGATTATCCTTTGACTCAGGGTCAGAGAAGAATTTAAAATGTGTCTTGAAGATTTGGGATCCCTTATACTAGATAGATGACCAAGTCAGGTGAATAAATATGGGAACTGGCTCACCTTGGGTGTCCCAGAACTGTTAGGTCCACCCCAGTAGAATCCTCGAGAGTGATGTTGGTTGGGGCAGGAGGTCCCTGGTGCCTACCGCTTTGACTTGATGGAAGTGTGTCTGGTTACATTTTGAGGCAGGCTCTGAGGGCAGCGCAGGGGGTCTTCTCTTGGTATCTAGGCGGATACATCCAGGCACTGCTTCTTAGATGCATACCCCGACACAACAGTGTGTCAGTTGTCAGCTCAAGTTGTAAGCCTCAAGTACTTTGTTATTAATGACAGGCATTTGGGAACGATTTCCTCTTAAATATAAATTAGGGTGGATTTAGGGCTGCAGCTAACCTCCCATCTAATATGCTTTCTTGAGTGAGAGAGAAAACAGCTTGCTTACTGGAAACTGTGCGTGTGTGCACAATCAGTTCTGTGTAGCTTATTGGAACACAAACAATGAGGGTGCTGTTCCAGCAGCATATCTTCCAAGCAGATGCCTAACTAGCAAACTGGGTAAAGAGCCCGTCTGAAAACCCTTACGTGCAGGTCCATGGGTAGCTTGCTTAACTTTGATTTCCTTTCTTTCACGATGCTTTCTCACCCTGGGTCGGCCATCTTGACCTCTGCAGTCTGGGAGTCCTAAAGACCTCTGGACCTTTCCCTCACACGATCAGCCCTCACCCCGTGCCTAGTCATTCATTGCCAAGGAAGCCCCATCCCCCTTAGGGTTTGCAATGGCCACCTTTTGTCTTTACGCCTGGGTTTGTGTCTAGCTTCCCTGCATCCAATCAGCAGGGACTGGCAGGCCTCCTTCCATGGAAGAGTTTGTCACTGTGGGTATGGGGGTAAAGGGTTAATAAAACCCCTTCCCCTTCTCTGTGGAAATCTGTCCTTGTGTTCATTTCCAGCTCTGTTACCCTGGAAACCTGGTGAAGGTGGAATGTCAGCTGTGCTACCAGGCAATATTGCTTATAGTAAAAATGACCCAATTGTTAAATTGCTTCTGGTGCAGCAGGATTGTAAATGAGTCTAAATACCTGGCAGGAAGCCACAGCTTTGGGCTTACCTGAGTGTGGGACTCTTGGTTATGGCATGTTCCTGATGGGGCCCCTGGAAACTAGAGTTGCTTACAAGAAATATTAGCTCCTATGGGGCCAGGGGCTTCTAAGCCAAGATGGGCCCTGTACTCTCTGACGTGCATCTGTTTGCACCTGACCTGCCACTTAGGGGGTCCCTGGACAGCATGGGGGCTCCTGTAAGGACCCCCTGAGGAGGCAGGGTGCTTGAAGCTGCCCTGCTGGTCAGGGGTGGGTTCTGAGCTAGTTTCCTTCTGAGTAGACTCACACCAGTGGTGGCCTGTGGTAGTCTTGGGAGTCAAAATGTTTTGTTGAACCGAGGGAGGCCCGGGATAGACACTGGAGTCCCGAGAGGGTGGGCATGCTCTCCGGACTTCACGGAGCTGCTGTGACATGCTGTCTCACCGGCCGGCTTCAGCACCCATGCTCGTCTGGCCTTTCAAAGCTGGGTTCTGGGAGAGCCCTTTCTCTGGCATTGGAGGATAGACAAAGCCCATTTCCATTAAAAACAATCCTGTTGATTTATCTTCCTTGAACAAAAGCGACCAGTTGGAGGGGCCAAAAAGGATTTTCACTCTCAGTTTTTCTAAAAGTTGTACATCTCCTATTTATGGGGTTGTTCATTCTGCTTTTAAATCTCTCACATTCCTCACACTCCCGGAAGCCTCCTGAAGCCTCCTGAAGCTTCCTGAAGCCTCTGGAAGCTTCAGGTGGCTGGAGCACATTTTCAGTGTTGCATTTTTTTCAGCGTGGCCAGCTCTGCTGCTGTCCGTGGGCTTGCTGGCAGCCGTTCCTAGGGAGACTCCTCCTTCAGCAGGATGGGCTTGGCAGGAAAAGTTCAGTGGCTGTTTATTGAGTGCTTCTTATGAGCCCAGAGGTGCTCCAAGTGCTCCACATGTACGGACCTGTAAACAACCCTGTGAGGTAGGAACTATTATTTATTATCTCCAATTTACAGAGGAGGAACTGAGGCACAGAGCGGGGTAAATGACTTCCCCCAGGGCCATACAGCTCACATGTGACAGAGCCAGTGTTCACACCCCGGGAGTTGAGAGTTTTCTCCCCCTAGGGTAAGCTGCCCTTCTGAGTCTCATAATGAAGACAGGGTTTTGCCCAGCCTCAGGGAGCTGAGGACTGAGGCTGTTGGAGAGTGTCCCTGATGTACTCGGTGGATCCAGAGAACAGCTACCTATGAGCGGACCAACAAGTGGAGGGTGTGTTTTAGTTCTCTGCCTTGTAGAAGAAAGTGGAGACGCCCCACCCCATTGGGATCACTCATCCACCAGGCACTTACTAAGCATCGGCTCCTAAGCACTGAGGTGGCTGTGAAGGGCACAGCAGTGAACCAAAGGGCCCCAGCTCCATGCCTGTGAGGAGTTTCCATCACAGTGTACATCCTGATCAGATTCTCCTGTCCACAAAAACGAGGAAGAGGAGAATCAGGGATAGGAAAATAAATAGAAAAGCAGGGAAAGAGGAGGAAAGAGAAATGTTCCAGGATTTTGTTACTCCCCTGAGAAGGAGTTTTCTGTTTCCCAGCATGACTCTGCCCCACCCCCACCCCCTGAGCCAAAGTCACACCACTGATCATACTGCCCCGTAGAACTTTCTGTGATGATGGAAATGTTCTATATCTGTGCTGCTCAATAGGGTAGCCCCTAGCTGTATGTGGCTTTTGAGCACTTGAAATGTTGCTAGGGTGACTAAGGAACTGAATTTTAAGTTGTATTTAATTTCAGTTAATTAAAATTTAATTAGAAGTGGCCACATGTGATGAGTGGCTCCTCTAGTGGACTACGCAGCCCTAGAACTACCCTAAACATGACATCAAGCACCCTCTTCCCCAGCCCGGTCCAGGTTATTCTAAGTTCCTAACTTTCACCAGGAAAAGTTTGAATAGGGGGCCAGAGCTGCAGCTTTCAAATGTGCCCTGTTAGATTAAAACTTAAATCCCTGAACATGGGCCACAAAACCCCAAATTCAATCTTTCTCTTCAGAGTTGAATTTCTTCCCACTGCTACTTACTTTGAACACATTTCCAGGTAGCTAAGTAAAACAGGAGCTGCTTAAATATCATTTTTTAAAACAAGGCAAGCAGAACATAAGAGAAAGGGCAGGAGGGGAGTAAAAGAACGGTTGATATTGTAGCATTGTACCAATCTTTGTTTCTAAATCTCAGCAGCCTTGAAAGAGAACATTAAGATATCTTTTACTCTCTGGCCTGGCTTCGCAGAGAGAGGGAGACATAAATGAAAGCCCTCTTTGTATGGCTGTACGGTGACTGCAGAGACAATGAAAAGACTGAGTGTGTGTGTGTGTGTGTGTGTGTGTGTTGAAGCCCTTGTCGATACAAAGCAATCTCACAGTTAGCTACTGTTCACCTTCTTGGCTCCAGTCTTTGTAAAAATAATGATGATAGTAACTTTTTTTTAACCTGCTGTCCATACTCAGGGCAATTTCTTGGATCCTGAAGGATTTAACAAAGAGTACCCAGAGCCTTACCTAATAAGCTTGAAACTTGAGCAGTTTTTACAGACTGGATCAGATATGGGGCACCCTTCACTGAAATCCTGCCTGCTGGGCTACAGGCAAGGTTGATGCGTTGGGTTGCGCTGGCCCAGCTGGGGAGCCATTTGGCTGGTCAGTGCCCATGCTGTACGGTTGTTAAATATTTTGAATATCACCCCTGAATATTGTGGCTGTGGCAAGCCTTTGGGAAATGAAATTATTTCAGTGAGAAAGCACTTAGCCATCCCTGTATTGATTTATTTAACACCAAATTGAGTCAGACAGTGAGGGAGATAGATACACAAACAAATACCTTATGGAAAAAGCTGAGCCAGTGCTAAGATGGGCGCATTTTTTAAAAAGCTGTGGGAGGCCAGAGGAGGAAGTCATTCTCTGACTTGGGGGGGGGGGTATCAGGGAAATTTGAAGAAGAAAATGATATTTGATCTGGGTCTTGGAAGATGAGTTCACCAAGGCACAGGGCATTCTAGACAGAGGGTGCAATAAAGCCCCAAGGTGTGACACGCCACCGAGAGGAATGACAAGTGCCATGTGTTTGGAGCATGGGGTTTGGCCGGTGGTGGTCAAAATGAGTCCAAGAGGAGTTGAAGTTGGGGATCTCTATTGGCGTCACATTCCCAAGTGCTTTGAATGCCGTGCCACCAGTAGACTTAGTTCTCTAAGCAACAGGGAGCCAATAAAGTTTAGTCTGTAACCGGTAGTGGGGTTCAATTTGGAGGAAGACGACGTGGATAGCCACGCAACAGAGTGAGCAGAGGGGGAGAAAGGGACCAGTGTCGGGGAGAGCAGTATGGAGGCAGGAGTTAACATGAGCCCAAAGGGGCCCATGAGCCTGTGGCAGTAGCTGGGGCCCTGCGAAGAGAGGAGTGGATGCAGGTGAGAGCCCTTATGAAGTAGGCTCAACAGCAGTTAGTGACCAGAGATGGAAGACAGGGAGGAGATGAGGGTGGGTCTGGGGATTCTAGCTCAGCGGACCTTCTTAACGAAGAGGCGGTCCTTGGGTGGAAATGGGATGTTCAGCTCTGGACAGGAGACTTTGGAAGTGCTCGTCCCAGAAGGTAGTTGGAAATCCATCAGCATATTATGCCAGCCCTACAGCCAGGCATATGAAGGCTTCTTTCAGTTCTTTTTGCGGTGTTAACGATCTGTTATATTCAGTCGACTTTCCAAATTTCTTACACGATCAGATAATCCAGGGCCCATGGCCGTGACTGCAGAGTTTCTACCTAAGAAAACGGCCGTCTGCAAGGGGGCTCCCGTGAAAGCTGTATCACCTAGGAAGCACATGGCTTTTAAATGAATTGCACAAGCCAGGTCTATAAAAGTGGGGCAAGGAAAAAGAACAAATATAAAATAAAGCAAATCGTGACGGGAATATTACCAAAGCACAGTTCTTTACTTGCAACACGAGTGATGTCATCGGCCGCCCAGGACTAATCAGCACAAAATGGAACAAAACGAGCATGATTAATGAAAATGTGTAGCTAGACACTTTGTTCTCATTTAAAAGGATACTTAAATGAGCGGATAGAGGCAGAAGTCTTGTTTGTTCGTTTCAGGTGGGTTTTGGTGGGATTAACACCTCTCCAAGCCATCCTTTGGTGCCACCATGACAGTGATCAAGGCTTCATTCCAATATCATGCTGAACGATTTCTCCTCTAATGTCCAGATTTATCATTTTGTGGCTGCACTGCTTCTTGAAGATCCTGTTTCAAGGACAGGGATTTAGCTACAGGAGCTCTGCTTGTTTCTTCTGGGTTGAATTCTACATCTTTTGAACTGTTTCTTTCATGAATGATTCACAGGATATAGCCAAAGTAATGTAACTTTGTCTCCCTTTATTAAGGCTTTTATTCCACCTGGCCTGGGCAGAGATAACACTCGCCTCTGGAAAGGCTGTGAGAAGTCATTGTATGCAGTGAATTTAGATACCTTTGTGGGTCTGTGATCTGCAAACTCCACCCTGTGTAATCACATAGATCTGTAACCACTACTCATGTATGAACTTCGGTGAAGTCTGCTAAAGATTACAGCAGATATGCCCGTTTAGAAACTTTTACTGGCTACTGTTTTGTTTCAGGATGGCTGGCGGAACCACAAATTGAGCTTAAGATGTATCTTGAAACCCTTTAGCCGTGCCCCGCATTTGATCAGAATCAGTCAACTCCTTTGAAAGTTATCGTGAAACAAATAGGGGAGATAAAAGCAAAACGCTGAGTGGCTGAGGTGAAACAGACCCCTTGTTTTGGTTGGTTATTTGATCTCAAACCATATCCTGTCATTAGGCACATTGTCAGATTTAAGAACTAATTCCAGACTTCCATTTATGTGGGGGAAGCCAGCAAATACAGTAAAGGGGAGGGGGAAATCCGCACAACTCGCCACATTCCTCCCCCCGCTTCTCCGTTTCCCTTTTCCTTCTCCTAGAGGCACCTCTCCTACACTTATGCCCAAGGCTGTGCCTGCAACGAGGCACCAGGAACCTCACTCAGTGGGCAGACTGGGTTCCCTCAGAGCCCTTGACTTTTGGTCCTTCCATCGCTAAAGCGTAACATTTGATTCCCTGGTTTTTGTTTTGTTTTGTTTTGTTTTTAAATGTTGATGGGAAGAACTATCAAAGAGAAAGAAACAGGGGCGCCTGGCCAGCTCAGTTGGTGGAGTGTGCGAATCTTGATCTTGGGGTTGTGAGTTCAAGCCCCACGTGTAGAGATTACTTTAAAAAAAGAAAAAGAAAAGGAAGTCTTAAAAAAGAGAAAGAAACATTTTTAAAAGTTTCTTTTTTCACTTAATAGAAGCTTGGCTGGCCTTTTCATAGTAAAGCTGGCTAGCAATGTTCTCAAACTTTCAATATTTTAAGCAAACAAGAGCCAAGTTATCCATACCCAGACAGAAGGAGGTGAGTCTTTATCAATTGGTTAAGTTCAGAACTATTGTTTTACCAGCAGGGAGCACTTCTCCTTGTTTCCATCCGAATGTGTCAAGAGTGTGTCTCCTTGGAAGTGAAATCCAGGCTCTACAAATCCAGACTCTCAAAGCCCTTGCCAGCTTTGTGTGTTCTCAAGGAGAACCATCAGGGAAACAAATGATGTAAATCTTGGTTGCTGTTTGGATCCTGTGCATTTGACGTAAACTAGAATTTAACTTTCAAGAAAGCATAAATGCATGTTTGGTCAATGAGATTCAACAACAGTTTCTTCTAGGATGGCCCCCCCCCCACCGCCCTGCCACCAGCATTTTATTAGGAAAAATTCCAAATAGACAACACCGTTTTTCCAAAGTACCCAGCATCACGTAAGTGGAGCAAATACCAGGCATTCCAATCAGACGGATTCAGACACTACATTTAGTTTATGTATTTCCCCCATGAACTTCAGGTGCTTTTTAGTGAAAATGTGGCTGTTCATGTTGTTGAGACAGACATCACTTCCCGGCACTTTGAGCACCACGTGCTTGAGACGTCCTCCCCTGCCCCCTCCCCCAGCTTCTGTCAATCATCTTTCCATGCTCCCCCTTTCCAGACCCCGAATTTCAGAGCCACTTTTGGTGCTCCCTGTCCTTCTCTGTTCCATCCAGCCGAGTCCTGATGGGTCTTCTTTGGAGACAGCTCTCCCAGCCTTCTATGCTCCTTTTGGTGCCACTGTCCTACTGACCGCAAATGTGTTTTTTTCCTGTGCCAGACCCCATGCAAAGCATTTTCTGCACATTATCACAGTTAATCGTCACAGCAGTCCAACGAGGAAGGTCATTACTATCCCCGTTTTGCAGGTGGGAAAATACATGTAGGGTACTTTATGTCCAGGTTACTGTGCTGTTCTCCACGGCACCCTGCAAATGCCTTCGATCTTCCCCAGTTCTGGGCCATTGTTTCCCATGCTTTATGGGCCTCCCTCTTCTCTCTGCCCATCCACATTCTTCTCGTTTCTCCAGGCCAACCCTGGCGTCCACAGCTGGAAGTGATCTCTCCTTAAATCATAGCTCTGGCCGCCCCTGCTGCTCCCTCGGTTAGCCTCAAGCCAGCCTTGCAAGCCGTTTTCTTCCTCCACGTGCCTGTCCTAGCTGGCAAACGGGAGCACAACCCCTCGGCCGCCCGTGCACAGCGCAGATGTGTCCACGGATTCTTGTTCAGAAGTAACCGCCGTTGGCATCACACTTCCGCACATCCCACCGTCACGATGCTGTGCTGGCACTGGCGCTAAGGGGGAGGGGAGGGCGGCCCTTGCCCATCCGTCTGTCCTGCAGGGTGCCAGTGCTCCCAAGTTCCAGGTTCAGGATCTGACGGGCCACTCTTACCAAACTGCCCCGGATTCCGTTTGTTTGGGGGCCTGGCTTCATTTCCTCCAGACCTCCTCCTTGTTCTGATTGTCATGGTGTTTTGAACAAGAGGTCTTTCCTTCTGACTTGACCCGGGACGAGAGCAGCATTTTCAGCCCCCCTGTCACGAGCTGGAGAAGCTGAGCACCTGGAGGTGCTTCTGAAGGCGGCAGTGGGGCAGCAACGGTCCGTGGTGTTGGACTCGAGTGTGCTTCCACTGTTCGAGCACACTTCCGCTTCTGTTTTCGTAACTTCCCATAAGAGAATGACCCTTCCCCTCCACAGAACGTTCGCTTCATTTGGTTCCTCTCAAGACAGACTTTCAAAGACATACTTTAAATTGACTGTGGCAGCGGGATAAATAGTGAGTGCATGCAGCGAAACCCTAGGGATTTGCCCTTTGGCTAGTGGTCGACTAGATCATTCTGACCAATGGGTCTATTGAAGACAACTGAAAATAATGGGTAAAACATAAGCGTCAGATCCATCAGTTCCTATGAAATGGAATTAATTAGTGGGCTTGTGGTTAATCTGCTAGTAAACCTGTTTCACTCAATATGCACTTTCTTTTAGGGGTGGGAACAGGAACAGAGTGTTGGGTTTGTTCTTGCGAGATTCAGAAGCAGCTGGTATCACTTAGTATCGATTGGAGTGCAGGGGTGGGGGGTGTGAAAATGCGAGCGTTCTCCAGGAGAAGGTCTGCATTGTTGAGAAGTGATACTGGAGAGAGAGAGAGGATGAGTGATAGCTGGAAGCAGTGGCCCTCGCTTTTCAGAGGCTCGGAGCTGTTGACAGAACAAAGAATCACATCGCAAAGGCTTTGAAGCTACCCACATGGTCAGCAGAAAAGGGGCCACGAGGCTCTGCCGTACATGCTGGAATTAGTTCAGAGAGCAAAAGCAAGGACTTGCCTTTGCTTGAAGCCAAAACCAATCTGAAACCACAGAACCTCAGCCCGAGGGCTAGGCAAAAAGCTTGCTTTTGAAACCTGAGCTCCTGTTGCCATGGGGGTGGGCGGTTGGGGGGACTGGGGTCTGTTCCACTTGTACAAGCAAACCCTCTGATAATTTTGACCCTGCAAAAATTACATAAGCCTTTCATCACAGCGGGTTACATTTTCCAAGTGTACAGCTCTGACTTTCAACCAATTATAGGTGTATTGTTAGGACTCCGGCACCCACGCTTAATATGTTTGTTTCATTTCCAAAGTTTCATGTACTAAGTGTCAACAATCTACACTCATGCTACCTCATGTTGGAAAATTAACTCAGGAAATCCCAAAATGAAAAATTTCCCCTCTTGGCAATTTCCCATCTCCGTCGTGTGATAACGGTTTTTTGTGACAGCCAAGTACGGCACTAGGCACAGAGGGGGTCTGAGGGTCTGGAGCTCTGTAATCAGTGCCTTGTGTTAATCCAGGCTTTCCTCCAAAGAGCTTGCAGTGCTGATTTTTACACACCACCACATGTCTAATCTGTTCTCCCTCCCGTGTTTCCTAATCTTGCCTGATGACAACACCATTAGCTCGATGTTCTCTTCCTTTAGTGCCCTGACAGCCTAATATTCCTCCTCTGGGCTTGATGCAGATGCCCCCCCTTTACCATTCCCCTCCCCCCCGCACCCCATCCCAGGGCAGGCTCTTGCCGTTTCTTGCCTGGAATATTGGCATAGTCTCCATAAGCTTGTCACACCTGTTTCTAAAACCACGCTGGTTTCAGGGGATTCATTTGGCATCCGCAGTTCTTCATCATCTGGTCTCTTTGGAGAGGACCAGCCTCATCTTTCCAGCGTCATCCGTCCGGACTTCTCTCCCTTTACCCTCTCGCCATTCCCAGAGCACAGCACATACTTACCCACATCCTTCCCTTGGCTCAGGCTGCTTCCATCATCTGCAGCCCCTACTTCCAATTTCCCACTGATAAATCCTTGTCATCTGTCATGTTCATCTTGCATGCTGGCACATGGAAAGCCCACTCGGATCTCCAGAGAGAATTCATCACTCTGCACCCTGTACTTCTGGAGCCCTTTGTTGGGAGCTCAATTTCAGTGTGTATTTCAGCCTGAAACAATTAACGACTAGAAAACAATCTAGTTAGTTAATTACATGCTTGGAAACAACTAGACTACAAGCCCCTTGAGCCCAGGAATGGTCTCCCGGCCCTGCTTAGCAAGTGGCCTGGCCCTAAGACGAGCTCAAGAAACAAACTGAGTGAATAAAGGACACCGCTGTGTTGGAGGTAAGGGGAGGTCCGCGTCCACTGCTGTAAGGACAGGTGGATTCCTTTGCCCAAAGTCCTTCACAGGACAAGTCAAATCAGGACACGTGGCTGGGTGATGCCACCTCTTGAGAGATCTTGGTACTACTCAGTTGACATTTGTTATTTTCTACCTGGGGGTTTGTATGTATGTGCATCTGTGGCAGGAACATGGGGGGCAGGTAGATGATACCTGTGTGTGGGAGATTTTTTACTCTTGAGTAGCACTGTCCCATAGAAAAATAATTTGAGCCACACATATATTTTTAAATTTTCTAGTACTCAAGTTCAAAAAGCAACAAGGAACTCTATTAATTTTAAGAATATATTTTAGGGGCGCCTGGGTGGCTCAGTTGGTTGAGTGACTGCCTTCGGCTCAGGTCATGATCCTGGAGTCCCGGGATCGAGTCCCACATCGGGCTCCCTGCTTGGCAGGGAGTCTGCTTCTCCCTCTGACCTTCCCCCCTCTCATGTACTTTCTCTCTCTCATTCTCTCTCTCAAGTAAATAAACAAAATCTTAAAAAAAAAAAAAAAGAATATATTTTAGTTAGCCCAGTAGATCCAAACTATTACTGTGTCAGAATGCAACCAATAAAAAATTATTATTCATTTTCATATTCCTGTTTTGGGGGCTAAGCCTTCAAAATCTGGTATTTATTATATACTTAGAGCACATCCTAATTCAAATGCTAAATTGTCATCAGAAATACTTGATCTGTGTTTAGATTTTATAAAATTTATGGTTGAAATAGTCGAGTCCCATATCCACGTTCTTCCAAATGTGTTTAAAATTTTTCCAGTAACTGAATTTAACAACAGCTTTTCAACTGAAATTCAAACTAATTAAAATTAAGTAAAATTTTAAAGTTCTGTTCCTCGTTCACACTAGTCTCTTTTCAAATGCTCAGTAGCCACATTTGTTTCCCTGGTGGCTACCATTTCAGAACTCGTAGCCCTAGGGAAACAAAGATTTCTCGATATCATGTAGCTCATTCCTCTGCTCCTACAACTTCATTTTTAAAAAGGAGAAAAGTGTGACTGGGAGAGTTGTAAGACAAGTCCAGTCAGCCAGCCTTGCCAGCAAGTTCTTTGTGACATTGGGGCCTCGCCACTGGCCTCCTGGGGCTGCCACGAAAGGTAATAGGCTTCTGTTGGGAAAGCATGTGAAAATCCAGGGATGAAATGGCCCATGTAATTCCCAGGCTTGTTGGGTTGTAGACTACGGTCCGTCTACACAGCAGCTGCCCCCCAACACCACCACACTGATCTGTGTTTTCTTCTGTAGTCGAGGTCTACACCGGCGTCTGACAGCACTGTATGGATCGCATGTTTTGTTGTCTGCAGCACTGGGGTGACACACTTTTAGATGCTCAGGGCTTTTATCAGATTGGAACATATTTGAAGCTTCAGTGCTTAACGGCTTTTGAGTGATCAAATATGTGGAAAACGTCTTTCTCAGCCAAAGAGCATATTTTCCAAACCCAAAATAGTTGAATATATTTTTCCCCTTCCTGCAAGTTTCCCATTGGACAGCACCCCAGAGACCAATTTAGAGCTTGAGAAGTTTAGAGCAAAAATGTTCTGGAACAAATGAAAATGAGGTGTGTCACTTAACCCAGTCTCTAGCTGCCCGTGTCTCCCGCAAAGCCGTGAAAGCGTTCAGCGTTACTTAGCTCTAATGGGAAATTGAGCTTAGGGATTGATGTGCCCAGCATTCTGTAAGGGCGAGGCAGGGCCGGGCCCTGATGTGAGGCCGGCTGGCTCTGATGTGACGTTTGAGGCCAAAGGGGAAACCGAAATGACTCCAGACCCTAAGGGTTTTGAAGCAGGTGCAGTCCCCCCCCCCTCCGCCCCCCACCCCCCCCCCCCGCCCCAGGGAAGCGTGCTGTCCACAGTTGGATGAGTGGTTCAGCGGCAGTTCACTGAGCTCTGGGATGGAAATGGCACATTTCTCCCCAAATGAGCTCATTCTCTGCTGCTGTTGGGTGCAAGGCATCCTTCAGCTATGGCGGGAATTACGGCTTCCATCTGTTCCCTAATGTGAAAAATGTGTGCAGGCCTCTGCGCTACCAAGCTGCATGAACTGTAGACGTCCAGATCTGCTGACACATTTGAGTCACGGCCCTCCGAATGGCTTTTGTCAATTATTTCATTACATATCCAAATAAGCATCCTGAGGGTGGTCTGTATTTGCGGTCTGTGACAGTGTGGTGCTGACATGTTTCTTGCCCTTGGAACTATCTGTTTTTTTGGCTTTGTTTAGGAATCGATGATATATAAGTATTCAGTATATTTAATCATCATTACTTTTGAAGTTAGCGCAGCGCCGCCAAATCCACATCCTTAATTCTTGCCTTCTTCCCAACGTCTCCAGTCTTTCACCTGCTCCTTGATTTTGTTCTGACAAATCAAATAATGCTTTGTGCTTAGAGAGCAACTTTTATCAGGAAAATTGCAAGGCCCTCTGCAAACTTTTATTTCTCTAAGCACAAATAAATATCTTCAGAGACCCATATATATTTAAGCATGTTCATTCATGCTGGGTTTGTTTTCTCCCCCCAGTGGGTAAGGAAAAGTATGGCTTTTTACGTGTTCACTTTGGAATATAGACATGTGATGTGCAGACTTAAATTTGGCTTGACATATTTAATAAATATCCCTTGAGTAAGTGATTAGACAGTCAGGTATGCTCTTGAGAACATGGCCTTCTACTAATTTTACATACTTGAGCCCTTGCAGAGTTACATCATGTGCATTAGATGGAGAAATTATTTTCACCAATTAATAACTGTTTCCGATCGTCCCTGGAAAAAAGAATGCCTTGACTAGATTTTAAGCAGGATTAGCTCACCAACGGAAAATTCAGTCAGTTACTTAAGACTTAGCTCACGATTTAATTGTGTGGTCGGCTGGCTGGTTGTTTGGTTTACACAATACCACCAATCTGTTTTCACTACGTTGACTACATACATTCTGTACTTTAGCTCCCCGTTAAGTGCGCTTGTGGAAGAGATAATGCTAGGTGTTCGCCCAACCTCATTTTCTTTTCTTCCCATACACACAGGTAGACTACATTTCCCAGTATTCCTGGTAGTCAGGTGGAGCCCTGTGACTGAGTTACGACCAATAGTATGTGAGCAGAAGTAATGGAATAATGGACTCCTCTTTCAGCCCTGGCCTTAAAACCTACGACCAATAGTACGTGAGCAGAAGTAATGGAATGATGGAATCCTCTTTCAGCCCTGGCCTTAAAACCTTCCCTTCCAGTCCTCCACCCTCTTTCTCTCCTTTTGCCTGTTCGCTAGGTACGGACCATCCAGTGGAGGACCCTGGGCTCCTGGGGGATGGCGAGAGCATGAGACAGAAGGAGTCTGGTTCCCTGAACAACTGCATGGAGCAGAGTACTTCAGCTGAACCGTCTGGGGTGTGACATAAGCGAGAAATTGAACTTGGTGGTACAAAGCCAGTGAGATCTGGGGGTTTGTTACACAAGTTAGCGTACCCAAACTAATATTCTTATAGATGTAGTGGAGAATCAATCTTCTCCTTACACACATTTTACAAATCTCAAGGAGGAATGGAACATGCAGAGCACATTGCTGGTGTTGAATAGTAGGTTGTGGAAAAGCATAACCAATGAGCCATGTGGCTCTTTGATCACCATGTCTAATTAAGCCACATGGTTACTGTGATTTTCTGGTTCGAGTCAGTCTTTTATCCGGGGCAGATGCAACTCTGGACAGTTTCATGTAGTAAAAAGTGATCATTTCAAGCAAGTAGCTTCCCCGGAGGACAGAGGGGAGGGCGCTGAAATCCTTATGAACTACCAAGGACTTGAGGCTTTAGTTTTTGTTTTTGTTTTTGTTTTTGTTTTTTCTGTGAAGACTTTCCCAACCCCCCAGCCATGTCTGGGCTGCTCACCTCTCCTGTCTCCTGCCCTGTAGTCTTGTCGCCACCCAGGTGCCTTCATCAGACTTCCTACCTTACTGGCTGGTAACGTCTAGCTCTTGATCTTGACTCTCTTCCCCTCTAGACCACACATCTTAGAAGGCAGGGGCCATTTTAACTTGGCTCACTGTCGCATCTAGCCAGCTCCTGGCATGTAAGTATTGTTGACTGAGTGAGAAAGTGACAGGTGGGTTTAAGGCACAAGCAGTAGCCTTAGGATCATTCATGAGCTGGTCCTCAGACCACTTAAGACCACTCTTCCACTGAGAAACTTAGGAAAGTAAACTGACTATAGCTTTATCGACTGTCAAAACACAAATCAGTATTAGAAGCAAGAGGAGGATCCATTTTAAGGTTTCATTTTATTAGTTGCTATGAGTTTTTAAGAGCTGAAACTTAGTTAATTGATGGCCCGAGTCCCTTAGTGAAATCAGTCGAGAACAAAAATACAAGGAGCAGTTAGAGCCAAATCGCCTTGTTTATGGCCCAAGACAGATCTTGATGGTTTACTCTTTAATGCATTCTTTTGCCAAACATGTATCGAGCTTCTTCCAGGGTGGAGCCTGGTTCTAGGTGCTGGGACACAATGGTACACAAGGTAAGAAATGGCCCAGCTCTCAAGGAGGTCCCAGTCAAGTGGAGGACAGACCAACAATAAACAAGAAAGTGTCAGATGGAGATAACGTTCTGTGAAAAAAATTCAAATAGCTCAGTGTAATCAAAGATGCTCAGGTCAAGAAGATCCTGTCAGTGGTCACAAAGGCCTCTGGGGAATGGGTTTGCCCATAACGTGTAAGCTGAAGCCTGACTAACAGAAAAGGAGCTAGCCATACAGAAATCTGGAAAGAGAACACACTGGGCGGAGGGACAGATTTTATCAAGCCCCGAAGTGAGAGAGCAACCTGTCAAGGAAGAGGAGAACGTCTGGAGTGGTGGGAGCAGAGAGTGGGGTTGGGCAGGGGGCATTCTGAGTCAGGTACGACACAGAGAAAGGACAGAAGGACAGGCAGGTGGAGGCCAGACTCTGAAGCCTCGGCACTTGATTTTATTTGACCTCTTTTTTTGGCTTCCTTGTCCATCTTCTTTTCAAGATGTCGAAGAATCATTTCTGCCTCTCCAAGCTGGTCTGCCCCCAATTTTGGCTTCTTCTGGTCTCCATTTTGCTTCTGCCCATTGGCTTTTGTCCTCAGAGATCTTCCCCTTCCTGCCATATGGTCTTGCTTCTTCATTCCTTCTCTGCGGCTCTGAGGAAAGAGTCCCCCGAATGATGGCTCGTGCACTCACCAGGACTGCCGAGGAAGGTGCTGCTAGAGTCCGTGCGGAGGCCTGGGTTTCTGTCCGAGCTCTGCCGATCCCGGCCGTGGGGTCCAGGCCTCCTCCTCCCCGTTCATAAAACCAGCGGGTGGGACTGAGGAGTGCTTTGAGCTTTCGCGTTTTCTGATTCTAAGTTGTCTCAGCCCTGAGGTTCTGAAGTGAGTGGCCTCTTCCAGAATTAGCAGTGGGAGCTGGTATAATAGCTCTCAAGACCTGAGAGAGAATAGCTTTTGTTCTTTTGTGCAGGGCCCCTGCAGAGGCTGGGTGGGCTGCAGCTGTTGGGCTTCAAGTAAAAACACACACCAACCTCCCTCTTTGTTTCGGTTTCGAACCTTGACCATCTGACGGAGCACATCTGCATTCCTAAGACTCCGGTGTAGATGTGAGGAGGTACTCTTCCACTAGCCTTAATTCACCCCCCTCCTCTGGTTGCCCACATTTCATTTATTGAGGGCAGGAGAGATTTCAAGGTTTAGGAGATTCAGGGAGAGGACGTACCCTGGTTTTGAGCAACTTCCAGTGCACAATTATCCGTCCCCAGCCGCGGGCTCTCGAAATGCCAACATGTGCTTATGAGCCCTGGTATTTGAGCAAACATTTCTGAGTGCCTCACAGAGCAAATGGCTCTGTTATGAAGACAGCCTACCCCCTCTCTGTGGTGGTCCTGAAGCAGCGAAGGCACGAGGAGTCAGGACCTCCGAACAAAATCGGGTGGCTATCATCCCGCGTGAGGGTGGGACAGGCCTCTGGGACATGGGCCTGGGGCGGCATCCATCCCTGCACAGGGGCAGGCCTAAGTTGACAGTCTGCAGGCTGTTGGGGTACACTGGGTGAACCGGGTAGCCAGGGATGGGTTGTGATTCCACTCAGCCGTGGGGTGGGGGGGGGGTAGCCTCGCCAGCAGGGCCCAGAGCAGGGATCCCGGCAGACGTAGGCTGGGATGGGTATTGGAGTCCAGCGGGCCGTGCATTTAGGGCTCTGGATGTAGTCGAGGTCCG
This sequence comes from Zalophus californianus, assembly GCF_009762305.2. Classification (NCBI taxonomy): domain Eukaryota; kingdom Metazoa; phylum Chordata; class Mammalia; order Carnivora; family Otariidae; genus Zalophus; species Zalophus californianus. The sequence continues at coordinate 115,482,249 of NC_045612.1, read as the reverse complement.
AGGGGTCTAGGAGTCTGGAACCCTGAAGCTAGAGGCAAGGTGCATGGGAGAGCTCCACGTGCGCTCTGAGGCCAGGGCCAGGAAAGACTTCCCAGTGGGCCTCTTCTCTGGCTCCTGCCAAGTGTTGTTGGCTCTCCCGGCAGCAAGAAGGGGATTAACCTGAGGCAGAGACAGCCATTGCTCACCAGTGTCCACGTTTTCCTCTTCTTCCTGGGCACACGATCAGACGACATTTCCCACGGTTCCTTGTGCTTTGTCGAGCCAGGCCTGACGAGGAAGCCAGGCTCTCTCCCTGCCTTTTGTGCGCCTGTGTCTGGGGGGATGGGGGTGGGAGATAGTCCTGAGGCAGGGTTAGGAGATGCGGCTTAATCCGGATTAAGGCGGGGGCAGGGGTGCCGGGTCTTCTGAAAGGGCTTTAGGATGTCCCGCAGGAACCCGTGGGTCCTGACTGACAGGAAACTCACATACTGGGAGTGACAGGGATGTTGACTGGAGAGGTGTCCCAGGGGCGTGCTGTCGAGGTCACATTCGTACCTCCTAGATGGTGGTACCCTCGTCACAAATCCTGCCCTCTCAGTGTGTCTCCTCACCGTCTCCCTCAGAGGGCCTATCAGGAACCCAGCGCACAACCTGGCTCACTCCCACCATCCGTGCTCTTCTTCCTTGGCTCAGCACCCGCTCCGTGCCCCTGCGTAGCCATATCCTTGGCCACCCCTGTCAGTGCGGTGAGCTGGGTCCCCAGAGCACAGTGGCTCAAGTCACCTCTGGAAGCATCATTTATGTCATGGGCCTCAAACCCAAGTGCCTTCAGGGTCAGGCCAGGAGCTTACATGTGGGAACAGAGCCAGCGGAGGATGCTAAGGAGTGGTGTGGACTGAGGTGCCATGTGCATTCGAAGTAATTAAAGCACTCAAAGTGAACTAAAAAAAAAAAAAAAAAAAAAAAATCCTTGTGCCTTCCAAGCCAGACAATCCAGCCCAAATTGCCTGCCACCAAATTAAATCTTGTATTATTTCTCTCTCAGGAGGATGGATGTCAAGGCAGAAGCCATGTCTGAAAACTCTGTTATCATGTCCTGTGCCTAGCAGAGCATGGTGGAAAAATAATAATTAATATTTGATTTGTAAACCTTTTGAGTGATATCTAACATCTAGACAGGAAAGTGCCTGAACCCTACAGATCAACGAATGATTAAAAAGTGAACACACCCCTGAACCCACCAGGCAGGTGGGCGCCTAGAACGTCATCAGCTCCTCTTCCTTCGCAAAGGCGACTCGCTCTCTCGACTTCTCACACAACAGATTTGCCTGACTTTTATCTGTATAAGCACGCGCTGTTCTGTGTCTGACTTCTTGAACTCAACATTATTTCTGGGAGATTCAGCCATGCTGCTGCACAGAGCAGTGGCTGGTGTGTCCTTACTGCCGTGTAGTTTTCCCTGGCATGAGAGCACCAGCACGTATCTGTCCAGCCTGCCATTGATGAGAATTTGGCTCTTGCTAATTTGGGGCTCTCACAAACAGTCCTGTGGCAAAAGAGAAAGCCCTTGGGCAGAAGAACAGAGACACCTAGGTGTCTGAGGTGGGAAACTGTCCATAGCAGCTGCAGGAGGGCTCCAAAGTGGGCCAAGGAGCTTAGGACCATCAACAGCATCTGCTAACAAGTCCTCCTAGAACAGTTGTTCTTGAAGTTTTAGATCTTGGGCTCCCTTTACACACTTAAAAATTACTGTGGACCCCATAGAGCTTTAGTTCATGTGAGTTATATCAATGTTTATCATATTAGGAATTAAACCTGAGAGGTAAACAAGTTTCCCTTGGGAATTTATTTCAAAATTAATAATAAGTACATACTATACATTACATACATTGCATGTTTAGAAATAAAATATTTTGAGGAAAAATAACTCTATTTCCTGAGACAAAAATGTTAGAAGAGTGGCTTAATCAAAGGCTATGGGGTTCTCCTGTCCGCTTCTGCGTTCTAGCTAGGATGGTGTCACATGTCACCCAGGAGAGAGGAGGAGTCCAAAAGGCAAGGAGTATCTTGGTATCATCGTGATGGTACTTCCGACTTTGCACATTCCCTGAAAGGATCTCAGGGACCCCCTGACCAAAAGTTAGAGAACCACTGCTCTAGAACACCCCAACCACCTTTACTATGGAAGCCTCCAATGAAGAGTAAAGCCAAAGTTGGCCCACTTGGGGGGGAGGGGGTTTTGCTAACTTACTGCAAATCACCATGACTTAGTTCAGTTCTCAGCTGATTAAAAACCCATATTTCCTTCTCAACACTTTATAACCCTTACTTGTAAAAACATCAGTTTGATAGCCATTTGTATGTCTTCTTTTGAGAAGTGTCTGTTCATGTCTTCTGCCCATTTTTTGACTTGATTGTTTTCTGGGTGTTGAGTTTGAGAAGTTCTTTATAGATCTTGGATATCAGCCCTTTGTCTGTAGTGTCATTTGCAAATATCTTCTCCCATTCTGCGGTTGCCTCTTTGCTTCGTTGACTGTTGCCTTTGCTGTGCAGAAGCTTTTTATCTTGATGAAGTCCCAAAAGGTCATTTTCGCTTTTGTTTCCCTTGCCTTTGGAGATGTGTCTTGAAAGAAGTTGCTGTGGCCGATGTCGAAGAGGTTACTGCCTATGTTCTCCTCTAGGATTTTGATGGATTCCTGTCTCACATTGAGGTCTTTCATCCATTTTGAGTTTATCTTTGTGTATGGTGTTAGAGAATGGTCGAGTTTCATTCTTCAGTATATAGCTGTCCAGTTTTCCCAGCACCATTTATTGAAGGGACTGTCTTTTTTGCACTGGATATTTTTTCCTGCTTTGTCGAAGATTAGTTGACCATAGAGTTGAGGGTCCATATCTGGGCCCTGTCTTCTGTTCCATTGGTCTATATGTCTGTTTTTGTGCCAGTACCATGCTGTCTTGGTGATCACAGCTTTGTAATATAGCTTGAAATCAGGCAACGTGATGCCCCCAGCTTGGTTTTCCTTCTTCTTTCTTTTTTTTTTTTTTTTAAGATTTTATGTATTCATCTGACAGAGAGACAGCGACAGAGAGGGAACACAAGCAGGGGGAGTGGGAGAGGGAGAAGCAGGCTCCCCGCCGAGCAGGGAGCCCGATGCGGGGCTCGATCCCAGGACCCTGGGATCATGACCTGAGCCGAAGGCAGACGCCCAACAACCGAGCCACCCAGGTGCCCCTGGTTTTCCTTTTTCAACATTTCCTTGGCGATTTGGGGTCTTTTCCGAGTCCATACAAATTTTAGGATTGTTTGTTCCAGCACTTTGAAAAATGTCACTGGAATTTTGATCGGGATGGTGTTGAAGGTATAGATTGCTCTGGGCAGCGTAGACATTTTAATGATGTTTATTCTTCTGATCCATGAGCGTGGAATGTTTTTCCATCTTTTTGTGTCTTCTTCAGTTTCTTTCATGAGTGTTCTGTAGTTCCTAGAGTATAGATCCTTTACCTCTTTGGTTAGGTTTATTCCGAGGTATCTTATGGTTTTTGGTGCTATTGTAAATGGAATTGATTCTCTAATTTCTCTTTCTACAGTTGCATTGTTAGTGTATAAGAAAGCAACTGATTTCTGTGCATTGATTTTGTATCCTGCCACATTACTGAATTGCTGTATGAGTTCTAGTAACTTGGGGGTGGAGTCTTTTGGATTTTCCACGTAAAGTATCATGTCATCTGTGAAGAGAGAGAGAGTTTGACTTCTTCTTTGTCAATTTGAATGCCTTTTATTTCTTTTTGTTGTCTTGCTGTTGCTAGGACTTCTAGTACTATGTTGAACAATAGTGGCGAGAGTGGGCATCCTTGTCGTGTTCCTGATCTTAAGGGAAAGGCTCTCAGCTTTTCCCCATTGAGGATGATATTCACTGTGGGTTTTTCATAGATGGATTTTATGAAATTGAGGAATGTTCCCTCTATCCGTGCACTGTGAAGAGTTTTAATCAGGAAAGGATGCTGTATTTTGTCAAATGCTTTTTCTGCATCAATTGAGAGGACCATATCTCTCTCTTCTTATTAATGTGTTGTATCACATTGAATGATTTGCGAATGTTGAGCCACCCTTGCGTCCCGGGGATAAATCCCACTTGGTCGTGGTGGATGGTCCTTTTAATGTATCGCTGGATCCTATCAGCTAGGATTTTGTTGAGAATTTTGGAATCCATATTCATCAGGGATATCAGTCTGAAATTCTCCTTTTTGGTGGGGGCTTTGCCTGGTTTGGGGATTAAGGTAATGCTGGCCTCATAGAATGAGTCTGGAAGCTTTCCTTCTGTTTCCGTTTTTTTGAAATGTTTTGATTTTGTTCATTTGAAGCCAGTGATGTCCATTAGAAATATAATGCAAGCCATTTATATAATTTGAAATATTTAGTAGGTGTATTTAGATTTCATAAAACTCCACAAAATTTGAAAAAGTAGATTCACCTATTTGGGTTCTTCTGATAACTGAAAGGAGTATCAGCATTCAAATGAATTAAATTTAAAATCCTTATTCACACTAGCCACATTTCAAGGGCTCAGTAGCCATGCACGTACGGCTGGTGGCTGCCGTATTGGATGGAAGAGATCTAAACTCTGTCCTCTGCTTTCCTTATCCATCCCAACCCTTGGTTCTTCAGTGCTTAGAAGCCTGATGAGGACAAGGTAATCATTCTCATGGTTCTTCTAGAAAACTGGCACCACTGTGGGCTTCTCCTTAGGCTGGTTAGGATGTTTGACAGAAGACTGGGAATGGAAGAATCACTGTGCAGCCACAGTTCACAATGGCAGGTTCCCTTTCAGCTTGATTTCTGGGACTTTCTCATTTGCTGTTTTCATGTACACAGAATAATCTCACATTGTCACTGATACAGCTGTGAAATATGCTGCTGTCCCCAGCCATCCCTGGAATGGACCACTCTCTGATTGGACATGGCAGGATCTTAAATGGGCTGACAGCGGGAAAGACTCAGAGCAGGCTGCCGTGCTTCCTGGGACCACGCCCTGGGAAGTTGGCTGAGCTCCTAAGTGATGAACCCCACATCAGTGTCTGAAAGAGAAAGCACGTTTTCTGGCCTTTTGTCTTCCTGTCTTGAATCATTGGTATGCTTTCCAAAAGGAAAAGGACGTACTGGAATGAAATTCTAGGCCCCCAATACTCAGGGTAGAGACGTAGCACTGAGGTCAGCATCTTATAACTCAAAGGCAGCAAAAGTGACTTGACAGGCTTCAAAGGAGAGAGCCAAAGCAAGCCTGTCCAGCACGAAAGACTTTGTTCTGTTTGTGAGTTGCATCATCTCCAAGCCATTTCAAATTCAGGAGAATGAATAGCTACCCCGTTGTGTACACTGGGGGATCCCTTACTTGGACTCCCAAAATGAAAGACTAGAACTCCAGGTCTAACCATTTGGTCCTGTTACTGCAAGTTTTGTGGCCGGTCAAGTGTCTGATTCTTGTCGTTGAGTGGACAAATGAGAAGTGACTTTTATCTCCTTCCTATGTTCTCCCGGACCCAAGTTGACTGCTTAAGCTTTTAGCCAGTCTTATCATTCTAGCATATCCATTCTCCTCATGCTGGACTCATTCAAGAATCCTGCATCTGAGTGCATGATGTCATTTCAAATAAATCTAAAAGGAACTGGAAGGCTGCTGGAATTTCCTTATCTGAAGTAGCCAAGCTAAATAAACTTAATTCACATCCATCAGGAGCTCAGTGAGGGCTAGCACCATTCTGGTTGAAATGATTTCATGCTTGATGACATGTGAAGACTGAGGTTCTCCTGGGCTCCTTATTGAGCTGGATCCCCTATTTTTTCTGTCTCCAGTTCCCCTGTGCAGAGTGTCCAAGGAGCCCGGACCACACAATACCAGCTTGGCACAAAATGCCTTTCGTTAGTCTGCATGATCATCTCTTAGAGTCAGGGCATAAAACGAAGACAGCAGTTGTACCACCTTCTTGACTACATTCAGACTTGGGGGAGCCCAGCCTTTTCCTTAGCGCTCACACTAAAGGAGTCCATCCTCAAAAGATGGCGGGGGTGGGGGGGGGGAGCTGAACCAGAGTATTGCAACTATTAGGACCTTGGAGATCGCAGCTTATGCTGTCTCTCTGTCCCCGAATGGTCTTGCTCTTAAGACCATTTTCATGTTCTTTCCCCTTTCTGGGTAAAATGCAGTTTTGCTTTTACTAGGATCTTCAAGAAATCCTAAGTGAAGTGTTAGCTCATTCTAGAACTATAGAAAACCCGATGGTTTCGCGTCCCTTTCCCTTGTGCAGATTCTCATCCACCTGCGGACTGATGCTGCGGGTTCCACCGGTCCAGGCTTATCCGTCCAGCATTAGGCCTGATTTGTCATGAAAGTGCAAACGCCCCAGGCAAGGCTAACACTTAAACCATTGTCAGGTGTTTTCACTTTGGTAGGAGGCTGTGTCGGAGTAAGGTGTGGAGAGTTTTGTATCCTTTTTGGATACAAATGGGAACTTGGGGGCCCTACTTGTGGCTCAACACACTCTGGCCCCTTCTCCTAAAATAGCTGCGTTTGAGTGAATTTATCTTTGGACTCTGTGGTGATCCTCGTACTTGGTAATTTAGCTTTTTTTTTTTTTTTCTAATTTTCTATGTGAGTGTAGTTGACGTACAACGTTCCATTAGTGTGAGGGGTACGACACAGTGACTCGACAACTCTATACGTTACGCTGTGCTCCCCACGAGTGTAGCTCCCGTCTGTCACCATACAAGGCCGTTACAGTACCATCGGCTACATTCCCTGGGCTGTAACTTTTATCCCCGTGACTTACTCATTCTATAACTGGAAGCCTGGACTTCCCACTCTCTTACACCCACTTTGCTTATCTCCCCCCCCCCAATCCTCTCCCCTCTGGCAACCCTCAGTTCTCTGTGTTTATAAGCCTGATTCTTTTTGTTTGTTTATTCATTTGTTTTTAGATTCCACACATGAGTGAAATCATATGGTATCTGTCTTTCTCAGGCAGACTTAGTTCACTTAGCATAGTCCTCTCCAGGTCCTTCCGTGTAGTTGCAAATGACAAGATCTCATCATTTTTAAGGTTGTGTGATATTCCAGTGTGCGTGTGTACGCACCACATCTTCTTTATCCATTCCTCTATCAATGGACACTAAGACTGCTTCCATGTCATAACTCTTGTAAATAATGCTGCCATGAACATAGGAGTGCACATAATCTTTTTGAAGTAGTGTTTTTGTTTTCTTTGGCTAAGCACCCAGTAGTGGAATTACTGGATCATATGGTAGTTCTATTTTTAACTTTTTGAGGAAACTTGGTGATTGTTCATGCCCAAACTAGAGTCCCTGCCAAGCAGAATGTTCTGGTGCTGAGGGGCAGCTCAGGCCCAGGGTGTGAGGGTTCCTAGCCTTGCCAGAAGGGTATGTGAATACCTTTCCCATCCCAGTTTGTGGAAATGGCAGTGGAGAGCCGTGCAAGGTGGAGAGATTAGAATCTTGTTCTCAGTTTTATTATGAACGGGAACCCCTTTTCCAGGCTTTGGGGAGAGCTTAACATAGGGTTATGTGTATGTAGCCATCCATGGACCCACACACACACACACACACACACACACACACACACACACACACACACACACACACACACACTTGCATCTGCACATGGATGTTCTTCCTGAAACACTCGGCAAAGCAAATGACAGGTATTTCCTGTGGGTAGCTGGGATTTCGATTCTTGACGTGGGGTTGGGATGTGAGTAATGGGAGATGGTGAGGCTGTGCTTTCTGAGGCAGGATAATGCGTTCCCGAACCTCTACCATTGGGGTAACCCAGCCTAGTGGTGAGGAGCCCAGACTGTACCATTTACCACTTCCAGTGCCTTGGGCAAGTTATGTAACCTCTCTGCACTCAGTTTCCCGATCTGTAAAATGGAGGTGATATTAGTATCTACCTCGTAGGATAGTTGTGAGAATGAACTGAACTTGTACATGCAACGCATTTAAAACAATGCCTGACACAAAGTAGGTGGTCAGTAAATAGCTGCTGAATGAACACAATATTAATTTTATCATCATCATATCATTACCGTGAGGAAACTCTCATTACACGGTGGCTTCAGATTCAGTGGGAAGAGCGGGGAGAACCCTATTAAGAATCACAACTTCTGTTCTTCTGGGAGGGCCAGATTGCCGTGCAGACTGGGCTGCAGATATTTCTCAGTGTATGATGGAAAAGGGAAAACAACAACTAAATGTCTCAAAACAAAACAAATGCTGAAATCTGGGGTGAGACAGAGAGGGGGACTGACATCTTATAGTTAAATAAAAGTGCCGCGGCAGAGTAGCTTTCTGAGGAGACAGTCGACAGGCCTGGGTTTTTTCTCGTTCCAGCTCCAGACTTTGGCTGGAAGTATCGAGCTCCTTCTTAGATTTGAATGAACCACAAAAGGAAAACATATTGTTCCCTTTTTTCAGCACCCTTCACTCCTCACTCGCTTCTCTGCTCTCACATAAAAAAATCAAAATGGTGGTCCTTCCCTGATGAGAGCAGAGACTGAGTAGCGGTGGGGCTCTGTAGGGGGAGAGAATGCTACATACACTCTACTCGGCTGATCTCCTGACGAAAAGCAGCCTGAGAGACGGGGAACTGGGGTGTTCTTTATCATCGATGCTCCCTGTTTCTTGACCATGTGGTGAGGGCTGCTTCCACAGACCCCAGCATTAAGCCTGGTGGTGGCTGGACCAGCTGTGGGCCAGGGCCGCTCCAGCCAGGGCCTGCTGGGCCTTGAAGTCCCCGCACATGTGCACGTATGCGCAGGAATCCAGCGGCTGGGTGGCAAGCGGGGTCGGGTAGCAGGCCACTGACAGGCAGTGGTGGCTTGAGACAAACCACAGTGGCCTTGGCTACAAATTTTGCTCCAGGGGATGGGGACTCAGACACACAAGGAGAAAAGGCACTCACCCCCCTTTTTCCTGAAATACCAGAGGAATAAAACAGGTCAGTGGTGAATATGAAATTAGCTGTTGGCCAGTCTCCAAAGTGATTTGACCTATTTAGGAGCCATTGAGAATAAGCCAAAGGAAGCTCAGTGGCCTGCATCTTGATTTGTCAAGGGAGCAAGGAGAGGATCCAGATCACAGGCGGCCAGATTCCTTGAGTCGCGTGTTATCCTTCCTACAGGGTTAAACTCTTCTCCGAGATCCTTCCTGTAAAAGGGAAACTCAGGCCGAGTCAGTAGAGACAGTGTAGACGTGAGGGCTTCAGCGGAGAGCAAAGCCGCAACCACACGGCGGCTGACGCTGCGGCAGCCTGGCGGGCCCGGGTTGGTAGCCGACGCTCCTGGTGGGTCTAGGGTGGGACCCGAGATGCTGTCGTTTTCCCAGGTGGCTCCTTGGCACCGGTCCTTTGGCCAAGGGGACTCACTCATTCTGGCTCATGAGTATTTCCTTCCTTAGATCTTTTAAGAAACACTTATTGATGGGGAACGAACCACACACTCTGTCAAAGACACTAAGCAGCAGAGATTTGAGTAAAAGGATCCACAGTTCTCGGCAAATCTTGAAGTCCGGCATTCCATGCTGACTCTCAGAACTTTTGAAGCAAATTGTGTCTTTACATTTTTTCCCCTATGTGTCCTGAAATGTAAAAGTCTGTCTGGGTGGGAAAGGGGAGACTTTTTGAGGCACCGATTGCCACGGAGCTTTCCAGGAAGGCATATTTAACCAAACTTCGAATTTAACTAATGCTTCCCAGTCTCCGTGCTCAGAAGTGTTAGCCTACTAACAGTCCACCCCCCCCCCCCTTTCACTAACAGGCCTAGATTTTCAATATTATTGGTTGTGTGGATGATTTGGTGATGAATTTCAAAGAGAAATATTTTGTGCTGTTATCAGGGACCCTGTCATAGGAAGACTCGTAGATATGTTCTCATGAAAGGCACAATTTTGAGGAATTTTAAGCAAATTGATTAATTAAATAACTGAATGGGGATGGTTCAGCCTCATGCAGAAGAAGGGAGTATTCTAGATTTTGTAACGATAATGGTGATAATAGTGATAAGAAAAGCAACAAAATATGTTGGCTTAGATTTGCGTGTGTACTGTGTCTTACACCGGGCACTAATTACTTGGTCTGCATCATCTTATTTAATCCTCCTAGCACCTCTTTGAGGTAAATATATCCATTGGGGATTAACAGAGGCTTCAAAAAGACAAAACCTTATTTCTCTCTCATGTGAAAGAAGTCCAGAGTGGGTATGGAGACCCAGCAGTAGTGAGGACCAAGTCTCCTTCCAGCTCCTGGTTCCACCATTAGACTGTGGCCCTCATCTTGGCCGTCCAAGATGGCTACCAGAGCTCCAGTCATCACATCACTGGCCCAAGCAGGAGAATGAAAGAAGGAGCATGACTTTTCTGTTCTAAAGAGACTTTCTAGAAGTCCCATGCCACAATTGCTTTTTATCTCATTTGCCAGATAGCAGCCCCTAGGTACAAGGGAGGCCTGGGCATGTAGCCTTTTGGTTGTATGGCAGTGGACCCAATTTAAAAAATTGAGGTGTTATCGATATGAAAGAGAAGGCGAACATGGAAGGTTTGGTAGGAAATTAACAGTTCCTGCCACAGTAGGTAATATTCTCATCACCATTTTGCAGAGAAGGACAAATGAAGCCCTGAGAGACCAAGTGACTTGGCCGTGTTGACGCAACCTTAGGCGGCAGAGCCATGGCAGGACCCGGGTCTCTCTGACTTGAGTGTCCTTAACTGCTATTCCCTCCTGCCCGTTTTTGCAATCCTGTACAGCAGTTGTTTCCTTAGAGGTGCATTTGTCCATTTCCTATTTTCTTCCCGGTGTGCCTTTATTGTTCTCTTTGCATAAATCCTAACCATGCTTCAAAGCTCAGCAGCAGTGCCCCCAGAAAGCCCTTCCCTGCCCCCCCAGCTGCTTTCTTCATTCAGTAAATATTTACTGAGCAGCTGCTCTGTGCCAGGCACTGATCTAGGCCCCCGGGCTTCATCAGTGATTAAAAACAAAGACTCTTGCTAGCTTAATAGCTTTGTGATCTTGGCCAAGTTCCTTAAGCTTTCTGAGCCTTGGTTTCCTCATCTATAAAATGGGCATGATAAAACTGAATGCGCCGCAGGGTTATGGTAAGGATTAAATAAGATGCTACATAGACAGTGCAGTCACTGGCACACGATCACATTTGGGAAACTGGTATCCATTGTGGTCGTCGTTACGAACGTGGCCATCTTCCCCAGTAGGCTATAAAGTTCTCGTGGACGGGAAGAGCACCCCAGCCCTTCTGGTGTCACCTGAATATCTTACCACAGTGGGGGCCTAGTAGCTGTTGAGTGGATAGAAAGGGTCTCAGTGTAGAGAGGACTTCTTGATTTCTTACGCTGCTGGATTTAGCAGACAGTGAGAAATAGACTAAGCCCCGTAGGAACTTTTTTTTTTTTTTTTTTTTTTTTGCCTAATTTAAGCTGTGAGTTGTGGTGGGTGGTGTGCTAAAGAAAAACAAGACTGACTAATAATCTATTCCTCATACTCCCCCGGAAGTCCACAGAAAGAAAACCCATTCTTTTTCTTTTAGAGTTTCTTTTCTTTTCTTTATTTTTCTTAAATACCTTCCCTGATAGATTTAGTGTTCCAGCAAGTCCTGCTGCTCTCCTTTGTGTGTGTTTGTTTTTTTTTCTGGCTCCTGATCCTCCCCTTCATACTTCTCTACCGCTCACCTTGGTCTAGTGGGAATAGTGCTGCTGGCCTTGCGTCCACAGAAGAAACTTCCGGAAGCCAAGAGGCATCAGGCATCTGGGGTCCCAGGGCCGTGGCACGCTCGTCCCACACATGGCATCCCACAAAGAGCTACCAGCACTTGCGTCAGAACCGCCTCTCAGGTTCACTGACCAGCGAGCTCCCTCCATTTTGTCTTCTCAGCGCGGCCTTCTCCTCGGCCCTTCTGGAAAGGTGAAAGGCAAGTTCCCAGGATGCAGGGCCTTCTTTCTTCCTTGACATCTGGTTTGATTCTGGGCAGCTAAATAGCGGCTTTGCCATGAACAACAAAAGCTAATTCACTGTGGTTTTTAAACACCAAGTGCAAATATTTTTCCTTTTCAGCTTGGGGTCACTGGAAGGGAAAAAACGGGGCTGAGAAGGAGATTAACCTTTTAAAAACTATTATGACTTCCCATAGAAAATAAAACAATGGCATCATTTCCTTCCATTCGTGAGAGTCTTTTTATGAGTGATTATTGTGTGAGGCAAGACTGGGGATCTGAAGAGGATTTTTAAACACTGTTTTAGCTTGGTTTTCGACGCAGAAGCCCACCATGATTGCTCTTGAGAGCCCCCGCAAATCCCGGGAGAGCCCAGGGCCGCCCCGTTCACCTTCTGTCGGCTCGCTCTCCCCCCCCCCCGGGCCGGCCGGCCGCCCTCTCTGCCTCCGGAGCCTGGAGTTCCTGCCTCAAGCCGGGCCTGCCCCTCCGTGACGGGGAGGCGAGTGCGGGCGCGAAGGCTGCAATTAGCTGTGTTTCAGGCGGTGGCCATGCCGTCCGCTGAGGCCCCTGACAGACGCGTGGAAGGCCGAAGCCTCTGTCTGGGTCACTTCTCCAAAGTTCCAGCCCGACTTCGTGTTGATTTGGGCTGTCTTAATGCATCCCCGAAGCCCAGCGCCATTCATTGCTCTCCAGAAATGAAGTCACCCGTCCTGGCTCTTGCTCTCCGCATGACTAAGGTGCAGAAGCGGCCAGGGCAGGGGGCCGACGCCGGCAGCGGAGACCTGGCGAGGATCTGAGGAGCAAGCAGGTCCACCACCCTCGCTGTTGGTTATGTCAAGGGCTCCCTTTGGACCGGAAGACAAAGCTCTTCTCTGACCGCCCGGGAGCTTGTCTTCTTCCCTCCTCCCCGCCCTTCCGGCCCTGGCACGTGCGTTCAGCCGCTGGGCTCAGGGGGGCGGTGGACATGAAGGCTGTCGGAGCCGAGCTGTGGACGTCCCTGAATTCTCCCCTTCCTGCCCGGACGATGATCGCAACAGGCTCCACAATGGCGGCTGTTTGAAGGCGCCCAAGGATTCTTGCCGTGCACTTGACTGTTGTTCCTGGCACCCGGGAGGCTAGCATGTTGATACAGGTGGTGTGTGCGTTGGGGCAGGAGGGGACCAGAAATAGATTTGCAACCTGAAAAGAGCAAACTCCAATTGTGTCCTGCCCCCACCCCACCCCCCTTCAGTGCGTGTGCAGATATTTGCGGGGCCTGTTGAACAGCTCACGCTCACACCGACCTAAGATTGCACGGCCAAGTGAACGGGCCCCAGGGGCCCCAGCCTGGCGCGGGGAACGGGCGGGCGGGCGGTGGCCGTGTGGGCGGTATGGGATGTGTGCCTTCCCTCTCGCACCCCGGTCACTTGGTTTAGGGGCTGGGCGGCTGTGGCTTCCCCCGACTGTGGTGTGGGGGGGCCTCCTGCCTCAGGCAGCGTGCTCCTGGTTTCCGTAGCCACGTGGCACTTGGCAGAGCCTCTCAAACCCACGGGGCCTGAGATTCTGCATTTCTAACAGGCTCCCAGGTGATAGGGATGCTCCTGACCCCCTAGCCTGTTGCACGTGGAGTCCAGAGGCCCGAGAAAAGTACCAGGGCCTTCCAAACTCCTCCAGGGCTGGGAAAGAAAGTGCTCCAAGCCCCTCCTCTGGAGACAGGGTGGGTCCGAGGCTACCCTGGAGTCCTGATTTGCCATTCAAGTGAACCCCCGAGGGATTAGCAGCTGGCCCGGCACTTGGGTGAGACCATCTCCCCCTCCAGGGGGGAGTCCCGGAGGCAGCGCAGATGTTGTGTGAAAGTCTGCCACCCTCCTTGCCGAAGGTCGCCCTCTCGCGCCCTCCCGCCCCCCTGCTCTGCCTGCCGACTTCAGCAGATCAGCTTTCAGCTATCTGGGGCTCCGGGAGGGCTCTGGATAAAAGAAAAGGCCCGTCCTTAAGAAGCAGAGCGGGAATCCAAGCATGCCTCTCGCCTGCTGCCTGCCCAAGAATGCAGGTATTTGGGGTTTGCAGCATTTCCTGGCAAGACAAAGGGGGAGGGAGCTGGGAGAAGCCAGGCCTAGTGGAGAGGGGCTGCCGCTTGCAGCCGCTGCCTCTTCTGGGGGAATACTTCTGGGAAGTATGCTTTCTGAAGAAAGGGGACCCTTCCACGGGAACAGAGGTGAGGAAGGGAGGCCTGACCCTCGGGGCTGACCTTGACATTTGCGGGTCAGCGACTCCTGAGCTCGGGGACTTTGGGTTGTTCATTCTGGCTGGCCAAGTTCGCAACTTGGTGCTCCTTCTGAGGTGTTGGGTCGCTTAAGACAGAGGACAAGCCCCCCTCTCTCCTCTTCCTCCACTCTGACACTTGCATGTTTTCCCAGAAGGCGCAGAGGGTAGCCCCCGGGGAGGGGGGGGGGGCGGGGGAGGGGGCGGCTCCAGGGCAGGCTTCTCGGGCTCTGGCCTAGGGTGGCCCGGAAGAGGCCGGCTTGTCCTTTCTTCTCCTCCGGCACCCCGCCCCCTCCCGTCTGCTGGGAATTCCTCAGTGTCCTGCCCTCAGCCTGAGAGTCCACAGGGAGATTTATTTATGTCCCTCTGGCCCCCAAACAGCCCTGAACTGGGAGTCTTCAGACCCAGGTTCTCTGATTTCTAGCTTCCTTTCCGTCTGAAGTGGCCTTAAACCGTTTGAGAGCCTGTCTGGACTGCGGGAGTCCTCTGAAGCCTCCTTCGCGATGTACCTTTACCGCGCCAGGTCAGCCACACAATCGAACCGTGCTGGAAGAGTGTGGAACTCCTTGCGGTCCTCGTCCTGCACTGGGGCTTGCCCTCCCGTATGAACTCAGGCTCCTGAACATCAGGGACAGTGCCTTCCTTAAGTTCTCGGGGAGACGCCACCTCCACTCCCTGGGTCATGCGGAGCACACGGCGGGTGGGCGGTGTGAGTGCCGAAGCCTGCCACCGTCCCGGCCCCGGCTAAGCCCGCTCCCGCACGTTTGCCTCCGCCATCCCTGTGGAGGTGGCCGCACTCGGTGGGCGGGCTCCAGGGACCGAGCCCTGGCCTGGGCCCTTGCAGCCCGGCTCAGTGAGAGCGTCGCCCCGCCCTGCCGTCCGAGGGGACTGCCTCTGAGTTGCTTTTCCAGGTTGTGGTGATGGGGAGGCACTGCTTTGTGCCTCCTTTGTCACCTCGGACCCCTCAGGAGAGGAAGGATCCGTGCCCGTGGAGCAGGCACCTTCCGCTGGGTGGCCGGGGACGCCCCCGTCCGTTCCCTCAGCGCGCTGTGGTCTGCGGGTTTGGGGGTGGGGTAGGTGCTCACCTCCAGATCCCTGACAGCGTGCCCACTAAGGATGAATGCCGTTATTGGATGGGCAGGCTGTACCTCAGACCAATTAGGCCAGAATCTTTGGGGACGGACCCGGGCGTCGGTGCGGTGTTCGGAAAGCACCCCAGGTAGACTCCAGCGTGCGGCCAGGGTTGAGAATCCCTGCCTTCGGTAAGAGAAGGAAGAACGCCGCTCCGCTCTAAGCCCCAGTGGCCCTCAGGAGACCGGGTGAGACAGTGAAGGACGTGCGTTCACACATTTGCAGAAGGATCGCTGGATTCAGGGGAGAGCGTCCAGCAGCCAGGTAGTGGTCGTTGGGCCGGAAGGGCTAAGTAATGGGAGGGAATCCCAAAGAAAGAAAGCCCCTCCAGGTGCTGGCCAGAAGGTTCCAGTCTCAGCTTAAGGAGGATGATGGGGAGAAGGCCTTTGGAAAACCTCGACCCCGTTTACCTTGGAGAGTTGGCGATCCAAGGCACGAGGGTGGCAGGCAGTCCAGGGAGGGGAAGGAAGGAAGGTTACAGGGGCCCCATGGCAGAGGGCTCGACCTTCTCGAAGCTGCTGGCGCTCTGTGAGGTTGGCTCTCTTCTGGCCTTCGCGTCAGCAAGGTCACGGTCCCCTTGCCGACTCTGCATAGCTCAGGAGGAGGGGGACCAGGCCCTTCATCAAAGATGCCTCCAAGTAGGACTTGGCAGATACTGCATTCAGCACAATAAAAGCAGAGGGGAAAATGACTGCTTTTTGCCTCAACACAAGTTTTATTACACCAGCTTTCATTATAAAAATGTTACAGTTTGGGGTATGTGTTTATTACATAAACAAAGTAGTTACTCTGATCCTCACCATCTTTCAAACCAGAGCCTCAAAGGGAATTTTATTTACTAGATTTAAAGCCATGGAACAATCGTTTCATACGATTGCCTTATAAGCGTAGGAATAATTCAGGGAAACATAAAACTCTCTGCTTTCTTTCCTCCTCTTCCCTGCTGAATCTTCCCAACTTGCAGACAGGCACAGCCTTGCACCAAAAACGTTAGCTCTTGTAGCTGACACACCGGACGTGGGTACACTTGAAAGGGATAGTGTGGTGGTCTTCAGGGAAAATGGAACATGGGATTCGAGCCTCAGGCTCCTGTTGCAGTCAGCCTGCCATGTCCTAGGGGCTTGGGCAGCTTTGAGGGCCATTTATGCTGATCTGGCAAAGCTCTCGGGGCCCAGACCCTTATGCCAGTCACAGGCCGGGGACCCAGCGGCTACTGCCATTGTGTATGCCCAGACCGCTGGGCATTCATACTTCCCAGAAGCAACACTTTCTTCTTCTTTTTTTTAAAGTAGGCTCCATGCCCAACATGCGGCTTGAACTCATGACCCTGAGATTAAGAGTCTCGTGCTCTACCGACTGAGCCAGCCAGAAGCAAAACTTTCATATCGGTATGAATATCAGCTCAGGTCTCTTTGCACATGCCTGGGAACTCTGCATTCAGAGGAAACAAGGTGTAGGCTGCTACCATCTTATGGCAGAATCGGTTTTGTCCATTTTGGGGGGCGTTTCTTATTTTTAATTAATTTATCAGATTTTGTGTTCATTTACTTGAGATTTTAAACTTGTTTTCTATTTCTTAAGTTGAATGCTTGGTTTAAAAGACAGATCTGAAAACCGAGAGCTATAACTTTACCTCAGGAATACAGCTTTGGTAATTTCCATTGGTTTTACTATGTGGGCTTATCTTTATGAGTTTCATCCTCTAGACGGTTAGTTGGAGAGGCAGCATGGTGTGGGGAAAATGGGCTTTGGTGTCTACCAGAGCTGGGTGTGAATCCTTACTCGGCCATTTATCAGTCGTGTGATTGCAACTTCCTTATTTCTAAAATGGAGATGGTCATATGTGCCTTTCGTCTTCCCTAAGTGAGGATGAAGTGAAAGCGCGCAGGCAGAGGACTTCGCGTAGTACACTTAGTAGCTGCTCCATCCATAGTAGCTATGAATGAGCATCATATTCAAAATAATATGCCTTTGGCATAGGCAAAACTTTGTGGCCGGGAAGCTGTTCTGCATTTGCACGTCTTAGGCAGAGGGCCAGGACAGTGGGTGTCCTTTCTGGATCAACCCACTTATCCCGATGTCCTCCAGAGGCACTAGCAGATGGGACAGGAAAACACCAACAGCGTACCTAGGGGAGGGCCTGCAGACAAGTGTCCCACTGGATTGAGCAGGCTGAGACGAGCCAGGAAAAAACTCGGCACGACCCAAAAATTCACCATTGAAAAATTCCTCCGAAGTTTCTCAGTCCCTGTCTCTTGTGGAGTATTCCTCAGTTGAGTATTTGAACTCTTCTGTCCCAGACCTGGCCTCCTTCCCAGCTACCCAACTGGGTTACTTCCCACTCCGCAGGGCCTTGACTACTGGTCTTGTCCATGAAGGAGGCAGCGTTGGGGGAGCTAAACTCGATGAAACAGCGTCTCTGCCGGCTACTGGGCTCAGCTGCAGGCATCAAGCACGACTAAGACACAGTTCTGCCCCCGGGGACTTGCAAGTCAGGAGGATTCTGATGTGTGAGCACCAGGAAGGCTGGACACAGTACCTCGGGGCCCATCCGCAGGAAGGAGGGACCAACTCTCCCTTCCTGGGGTGGTGTGGCAAGCCAAGTGAGGTTGATGGAGGGGACTTTGGACTGACTCTGTTAGGATAAATAAGTTAAGGTGTATCAGGTTTGGGGTGGATTTTTGTTTGTGGGGTTTTTGTGTTGGGTCTTATTTTGTTCTATTTTTAAGAACATGATAGAATGAGCTCACTCTGCTGATCTTTAAAACCAAAGGGGGGAAAAAAAAAAAAGAAAAAGAAAAAAGTATCTGGTCTCCAAAACCAAGGGAAACATCTTTGATAGAGCCAATATTTTGCATAAACACAAAGACTATTTGCTTTGGACTGATTCTTACCTTCTCTAAGCCTGGGGGGCGGGAGGCAGAGAAGAGAGTAAGACTGGGAAGGGGTAAGGCTGCACGAGGCTATAAACAACTGTAGTCTGCTGCCCATACTCTCTCTCTCCTACACAACCCCTCTGTGTGTAAACTTGGGCAGAAATTCCTTGTCTGTGTTCAAGGCAGAGTTTTCCAGTCTTCTCTAAAGTCCGTCTGTGCTTCTGAATATTCTGTTGGATAGCATGGCTCCCTTCCTCCTGGGTACCTCTTTTTGGGTCAGCAGGAGGACTGAGAAACTCCCCTTTCCTGAGGGGTGCTGGCCCCGTGTGTGGCTGTAACTCCTCGACCTTGAGTGTGGTGACAACCACTGGTTCCCAAAATGGTAGAAAGGAGATGCAGAAGGGAATTAATCTCAGCTATATCCTCTCACAACTGAAACACAGAACTGGTTCTTCAGCATCCAGAGGCCAAATGTCAGTAAGGGGAAAGATGCAAATGTTTCCTCAGCTTTGAAGAACGGAGGCCTCTCAGGAATGCTATCTGTGCCCCTTTCTTGCCCCCACCCTACAATGGAACAAAGAGGAAGTTTTGATTTATTCTTCAAGATAGAGTAGTAAATCACTCTTCTCTCACTGCCTTGTCTTTGTGTTATGCTTGCCATGGATGGCATTTGGCCATTAACAACTAGGTTCCCTCTTCCATCTAAGTTTTTATCCCCAGAAACCTTCACCAGCAAGTTAGGGCTGGATGATTAATTTTGAAATAAGGATGTGCTTGAGAACAGGCCAGGGGCACACATCAACAGCCACAGGGCCCCTGGCTTAAATGACGATAAATTACTCATCCCAACTGATGCAGCCCTGTAGCTCCTGTTCTGAAAGCCAGGGGTAATGAAGGGAGCCACAGGTTTCTAGTACTTTCCACACCTACCTTGTAAAGCAAGCAAAATGGCCACCTGGGAGAATTAAGATAATTGTATGTTGAGTGCTTTTCCTTGCAAAGAAGTTGATTTGTAGCTTCTCTTGATTAGGCTTTCATTCTCGCCCGCCCCCGCCCCCCCCCCCCGCCCCCCCCCCCCCCCCCCGCTCCTCTTTTCTTGGCATTTAGTTGCTGCTTTAAAAAATTTTTTTCACACGAAAGACATCATGGATAAGAAGAGATTTTATTTTGAAGAACAATGATCACATTAACAAGGTGACAGCAGATAAGCTAAAAGTCACTCCATTTTCTGCCAGGGAAAAATGTTCTTTGCCACCAAATCGCATTCTGCTTCTCTTTGTCTACTCTCCTTTTATAGGAGGGTGGCAGGCCCAGCCACTGATGGACTCAGAAGGAATAGCTGGGAGATAAGATACACCCTTGATTCCTGTAAGAAGGGAAGCTTTTGAGTTCAGTGACAAAAAAGTGACTTCCTGTTCCCCAGCATTCTTGTGTGTGGAGCTCTTCTGTAGGACAGTGACATTTCTCTGCCCTTGGTCCAGAGTATCAAGTAGAAAATAACTATGAAACCTGAAACTTGGGAAAGCCCAAAAATCCAATTCATTGCAATTTAATAGATGCCTAGGCCCGGGGCAGATTCTAGGGGCACAGAATTTCCCTACATCCTGCCATGTATTTGGGTCAAAACTGAGGACTTTCCCTACCTCTAAGGTATTAGAGCTACATCCAGAGAACCAACCTAATGTTTGTGACTACACCTCCAGGTGTCTAGAAAAAAGGGATGGAGGGAGGGAGGGAGGGAAGGAGGGAGGAAGGAAGGAAGGGAGGAAATAGAACGAGACAAAACAGACTTCAAAACAGTCGAAGAAAAACTGAATGGGGGATTGGAGGAGGTGAAGAGGGAAAGGAAGGAAGCTTCCTGAAGGAGGTGAGATCCGAGCTAGGCTCTGATGGATGGGGAGGAATTTGTTAGCCAGAAGCGTTCTGGGGTGTTACCTCTCTAAGCTGCACTTTGTTCTGCAAAATCTCCTAGGCCTGTCGTGAAGGCTGGATGGCGTAATAAAACTAAAGCACAGAGCACAGTGCTTGACACACGACAGGGCCCGACTGAGCATGTGCCGCCACCATGGTCCTCATTGGGAGACGGTGTTGGAGGTGTGTGAGCAAAGCCTTCAGGGTCCTTCGGAGGCCACTGATGCCATCCGTCGCTGATAATAAAACTGTTCCCTCTACTCTTACCCCAGTTTTTCTGAGACTGATCCTCATCGTTCATATGTTAGCATACTTTGGTTAATACCGGGTCACCTCCAGCAAAATGAAAGCAGACCCAACCAAGTATCAAAAGATGTTTTTAACCCCCCTCCATTTCTCAGTACACACTGGCTGATAATTTCAGTCGTGGGTGGGTGTCTGAGTGAAGGTGAAAATATAAAACCAATAGCTTCTGCTATCATTTCTCTTGGGTCTCTGTTTCCAACAACTTATTTTAGCAACTTCAAAAAATGTTCACTCGAGGTATTTTTTTCTTCAAATCTGTTTATTCTCTGGTGGTATCATGCAGGTCACAAGGGAAAGGTGTTTCCAGAAAGAAGCAACGAAACTCATTTCTTCTCCAGTGTGGCAGTTAACATATAAGGCTGAGTACTTTTGCATCATAAATGATCAGTATGTGTTTGAGAGGAGCTGGTCCATTGACAGCTGGCACTGAGGAGATTTTAGGCCCAGCGGTTGGGGAAGACCAGGATGCTAATATTAAAAGTCATTTAATGACCCCTTATTATGTGCTCAGCAAGACTATGCTAATGACTCTGTCATAGTTGATCCCCAGTGCAACCCTCTGAGGCAGGCACAGCTTATATCCTAGATGAGGAAAATGAGGCTTAGAGTAGTAACGGAACTTGCCCAGGATTATAGCTCAGATGTTGCGGAGGCCGGACGTGGACCCAGGTCTGTCTGAGTCCAGATCCCAGGCTGTTTACCACCAGGTGATACTGCCTGCAACGGTTTGAAAATGATGACCCCAAACTCAATGCAGGGTGGTATTCTAAGGCTGGCATACAGGTTAAATGTTAAAAGACATGCTATATAGCCTCTGCTACAGTCTCTGCTCAGATCAGCCAAAGTAGAAGGGAACTTAGTTTTGATTTGAGGGAGCAAAATCCCATCAGCGGAGATGGCCCCCACCAAAATATGCAACTGTAAGCTCAGAAGAGGTGTCAGGCAAGGGACAGAACCAAGAGTGTCCTATGTCTTGAGGAAAAAAAAAATGTCTTGGGGGAAGGTAAGGCCTTTTACTTTCTCTTTCAATTCCCAATAATGACTCTAGAACTTTCTGCTAATTAACTTGACTGCCTGTCACTGATATATTTATTACTCAGCATTGTTTATCAATGATATGTTGTTCAAATATTCATTTCCTAGGAGAGGGTCATAAATGTCTCCTGGGATCATAAAAGGTGATGGATTAACCAGTGTTAGAGGTTGTGGCAGGTCATGAAGTGCCAGTGCAGATTTGCTCACATCGTTGCTTGGACGTATGGGCAGTTCAGCGCGAGGAGATGATGTTTTCCGGTAGGCGGAAAGGATAGTTTGTCATCTCATTTCTTAACTTCAGCATCCTGCTGAAGATGCTTACAGGGATTATACTTTATCTCATTCAGAGTTTCTGAGCAAAGTAACAAGTAGCAGATATGATTACAGCTGTTCCTGGAGTTACAAAACCCTATTTCTAAACGTCTCCCTTCTACACTTGGCCATCTTCAGATCACCATCTGTTTTCCCGGGTTTCCCAAGGCCACTTGGTCTGGATAGCCAACCAAGCTGCACTGGACCAACATCACCACCTGTTGGCTAGAACGGAGAAGTGTTGGACTCATCATCCTTTCTTGTGCTTTGAAATGATAATGCGTGGGTCTCTGAAATCCCCCACACCAGCCCGGTGTTCCAGTCTCACCAGATTGCTTACATTTTCTCATCACAGCATGCCCTCTTACACACTTCCAGGCCTGTGCACCCTGTCCCCTCTCTGGAACGCTTTTATGACCTGTTTCACTGGCCAGCTTCTGGTTGGTTTGGAAGCCTGGACTTAAGCATCACTTCCCTTGGGAAGCCTTTCCTGAAGTCACCCAGGGTGATTCAGACTTCTCCCTTTCCATAGCCCATATGCTGTGCACGCCTGTATATCAGTGTTACTTCCAAGGGCAGAGGACGAGCTAGTACCCCTGAGGAGATCTGAGCCAAAGGGTGGAGGAGGAGGACATGGGTACAGTTGGTTATGGCCCCAAACAGCCTTCTGTAGACCTTAAGGTTTCTTTACAATCCTGTGCATCATCCTAAACATTCCTATAAAATTAGCACAATTCTCTACACTATTTCATATAAAATAATCTCCCCCCAATTATTGAGTAAAACTAGTGGTCCAGGAAGCTCCCTCAACATCTATCCTGTGGCCCCCCGAACCCCCAGGCACAACACGGTGTGCCTCGGGAAGATGTGTGAGTCCCTCTGAAAACCTTGTATGTAGTGTAGTATCTTTTTAGTCAGCCATTCTATGGGCTCCTTCAAAGTAGGGACTAGGCCTTTCATCTCTGCTATCGTATTGCCTAGAGGATTTTAGGTACTCAAAAAATATTATTTCTTTGGAATGAGTGACTCTTTCTAGTGATATTGGTCATAAAGAACCAGTGTCGTTAATCCTCAGAGACAGATACTCCAGCTGTAGACCCCAAGGTCTCTGTCAGCTGACTACTCTTTCTCTAGTTAGTCTTATGTTTCATTGGGCGCCGGCATTTAAGGTTCATTTTTAAAACCATCTTCTTGAGTTCTGTTAACATTTATTCACTATCATGATACCGGTATCGTTTTCCACTCCCACTCACTGCAACTGCGTATCTCCCCAGCAATGTTATGGAGGAAATAAGTCTTAATGGGTAAACCTGGAACTCTAAATGCCATTTGTAACTCCTTTTCCATGGGAAAATGTGTCCTGAATCAAAAAGAAAAACTTACAAATGAATTCTAGGACAGTCCAAGGCTGGAGATGGGCTGTATTCAGGCATCAAATCCCCACATCCTGCAGCTTCAGTACTGGGGCTTAGTGCCCACGGTCAGAGGGAGGGGGGAGGGAAGTCTAAAGCCAGACACACAAAGTGACATCCCAGGATCACTGGAGTGGGCTGGGATGAGCTCAGAGTGCTCTTCCCCTGCAATCTCCCAGGTTCTACCACCAGCAGCAGCAGCGTCAGGCCACCTTGGATGTGTAATAACCTTCCCAGGAAGCCAGAAAAAAATCACTCTTACAAATCCTACTGACATCTGCATCTCTCTGATTCTAGAACTGTCCCCTCTCTGAGACAAATGAACACCTGAACCATCTGTTGTCTCTCCTTTTAAAAAATCAATTGAAAAAATCTTACATATTTATGAGGGGAGCCCTCTTACACTGGTGGTGGGAATGCAAACTGGTGCAGCCACTCTGGAGAACAGTATGGAGGGTCCTCACAAAGTTAACAATAGAACTGCCCTATGACCCAGTAATCGCACTACTAGGTATTTACCCAAAGGATACAAAAAAATACAGATTCGAAGGGGCACATGCACCCCGATGTTTATAGCAGCATTATCAACAATAGCCAAACTATGGAGAGAGCCCAAATGCCCATCAATTGATGAATGGATAAGGATGTGATATATCTATGCAATGGAATATCACTCAGCCATAAAAAGAATGAAATCTTGCCATTTGCCGTGACATGGATGGAGCTAGAGAGTATTATGCTAAATGAAATAAGTCAGGCAGAGAAAGACAAATACCATATGACTTCACTCATATGTGGAATTGAAGAAACAAAACAAATGAACAGGGCGGGGAGAAAGAGAAAAACCGAGAAATAGACTCTTAAC
The DNA here is from genome assembly GCF_009762305.2 of Zalophus californianus. Classification (NCBI taxonomy): domain Eukaryota; kingdom Metazoa; phylum Chordata; class Mammalia; order Carnivora; family Otariidae; genus Zalophus; species Zalophus californianus. The sequence continues at coordinate 115,458,174 of NC_045612.1, read as the reverse complement.
TCTAGAGAACAAACTGCCGCCCCCCAGACGGGAAGGTGGGTGGGGGGTGGGTGAGACAGGTGATGGGGATGAAGGAACGCACTTGTTGGGATGAGCGCCGGGGGAGGTGTGGAAGTGCTGAATCACTGCATTCTACGCCTGAAACTAATAGTGCCCTGTATATTAACTAGCTGGAACTTAAATAAAAACTTAGGGGACCAAAAGAAATATTTATGAGTTAAGGAGCTCCTATGTGCAAAAGCAGCTTTCTAACACATTTATTATGATTATAATAATAATATGATTATAATTCTCACACTATTTATTATGAAATTATTCTTCAGAAAACTCCCACCGCTTCCCCTTCCTTCTTTTAGAAATTAATTACTCTAAACCCAAACCCTTCAAGAACAGGCTAAACCATGCCTCGGTTCTCCTCCACACTCGAGCTGGTAAAACATGGTTAGAGGGCTTCTGACAAGAGGGCAGATGTCTCTGCCTGGCTTCTGAAGCGGAGCTCCTGCTGTACCCTAGGGACCCTTGATTCTCCCCAGCTGGTCACTTTTCTTTCTGTTCCCTTTGAGCCCATCCTTAAACGAAGACATCTTCCCTCCCGATGGGGCATGTAATACTATTTTTATGTCTGCTCCGATCTGAAAGTTTTGGTTCTGATTCCGCGTGGAAGGCAACTCATGGAGGTCCCAGCCTAGAGCCTGAATCCAGTGTCCTGGCCACATTCTCAGGCTGGGAAAAGCTGTTGGAAAGCAAGTTTCAGAGCCTGAACTGGGAGAAACTACAAACACTGGTGTAGAGAGGGTTTGGTTTTGTTTTGTTTTGTTTTAACTCATAAAGTGTTTCAGTAAAACATCCCCTTTTCTGGAACATAATGAGTACGTGTTTAACCACAAATGTAGAAAACTGTTTAGGGTACAGACCAACATATTTTTTCAGGACTCCAAAGAAGGTTTCTTTCTCTCTCCTTCTCCTTTATATGCTCCTTGTAAAACCTTGCCAGAGTCAACTAACATGGACCCCCTTTCATTACATACGTTTTTTCCCAAGAAGTAAAATGAACTACATTCATTCATTCACTCAGCGGTGTAAATACCAAATGAAAAAAACCATAGACGTATAGATGTAAATACTGCCCCTGTAATTATTTTTTGTGTTTGTATAACTAGAGGGAACTGAGAGAAGAAAGAAATTATTCAAAGTTCAAAGGTTCCCAGATTTACTAAGAAAATAAGAAAAAACAAGCCCAAGCATCCACATGCGAAAAGAGCCGAACAATGAACTAATCGTTACTCACCAGCATTTTCTTCAAAAGAAACAGCTTTTGTTGAAACTGGTGAGAATTCCAAATGCTGAACATTTTTTTCCTATTAAATAAAGTTAGTAATTAATGTGGTGATTAAGAAGAGTGCAGGAGTTGATTTCATTCTGTTGAGACTGCAACGTACAGCCAAGGTTGAGAACCATTATTTCTTTCTTTCTCAGATCGTTCAATTTGGCCCTAATTTAGTTTGTAATTATTCCTTTCTTCCTTTTGAGGGTTTCCATCCATCTCCAAGTTGCCCCGAGTGGGTAGGAAGAGAAGGGTGGACGGCTCTTTCTCCCTCCCAGCTGTAGCTTGTGGATACCCTACCTTCTTTGGACAGCATGGCCGCCGTTGTTGACTCTTCCGTAACTGACACCACAAGCTAACATCACTGTAGTTCTTCTTGCTCCACAGCATTGCTCTTCTGTCTCCTGGAGGGGTTCTGGGGTTATGCGTTGGCATTTATGGTCTTTAAGCACATCATCTCTCCTTCTTTTCCTTCCATCCACTGTTTGTCTCTTGAGGGTGGCTCTGGTCCACTCACCTTGGTAATTCTTTTCCGCAAACCATGTGACTCCCCATCAGCCGGACAAGTCCAGGATGGGGGGCAGGGTTGGGCTTCTGAGACTGAAGGCTGTCTGTAGGAAGCCTCCCTGAACTGGCACTTTCATGGGATGTAACTGAGATGATATGAAGACTTTGAGCTATGACAGTATTTGGAGCCATCAAAAAGGACTTATTTTGTTTTTATTTTATTTCACTTCAGTTTATGGAATTTGTGTTCACACCAGCAATTCTCAACCAGTAGTATTTGTTTTCACGTGTGGCTAGAAATTTATTTTAAATAACTTCCTTAGTTAACCTTTTCTGTGTAACAAATCACCCCAATATTTAGTGGCTTAAAAATTAATGGGAGAGAGTCTGCTGCTCTGGGCTGGCTCAGTTGAACTCTGCAGGGCTTGCTTTTTGTCTGTTGTCATTCATCTGGGGCTGGATGACCTAGGATGGCCTCATTCACATGTCTGGGAGTTAGCAAGCTATGGGCCACAATAAGGGGAGCAGCTGGGCCACATGGGCCCACAGCAGCTGGGCCAACAGGCTAGCCTAGGCTTCCTGGCAGAGTGGCAGTAAGTGCAGGTAGGTACCAAGATCAGCAAATGTAGAAGCTGTAAGGCTTTTTGAGGCCCAGGCTCAGACACACACAGTGTCAACTTCTAGCACATTCTGTGGGCCTAATCAAGCCGTAAGGCCTGCTCAGATTCCAGGTAGAGAAATAGACTCCACCTCTTGATGGGAAGAGCTAACAAGTACTGTGGCTGTTTTTGAAATCTACCATCATAACCAAACATCCTTATTTGCACATTTTATAAATACATAAATTAGAATAGGTCTGGAGTTCTTCCACTAATAAGGTAACTCTCACTGGCATTCAAATAGACTTTATAAGTGGGAAACAAAGGGGAGGTAATTGCCCCTGGCCAGGACAGTGAGCAACCCATGTACAGACTGTCAACCTATCATGTGGGTCGTGGCAGAAAAAGGTTGCAAACAGCTGTCCACAAGACAACGTGGTGAGGCAGAGAGAGCATGAACCTCCGAATCAGACACACACCTGAGTTCAAACTCCCATCTCCCCAACTTGTTAACAGGATGGCCTTGGGCAACTAACTTAACCTCTCTATGCATCAATGTCCTCAACCATAAAACAGGAACAATACCTAAGGCGTCTGGCTATTGCAAGGATTAGAGGAGATTATGGTATAATGCCCGGCACATAGTAAACAGCCATGTCATGTTAGTTTCGGTCCCTCTCTCCTTAATTTTTTGAAATTCATGTGCAGTGGCCACAGTAACTCTCTTCAACACAGAATCAAAGATGCCCAGTCCCTTTTCCTGCCAGATACTGGCTTTTCTTTTTCCACGTACAGCATGTCTTTGAAAGATGACTTAGATACAGTCTTCTTCAACCTGGGATCTTGGCAGTGTTTGCAAGAACATAAGCTTACAGTTAACAATCCCAAGGTGATTCTTAGTTTGGGGGCTGCAAATTATTCACATTTTTAAGTTGTGTATAGCTTGTTTTTTCTTTATAGTCTGGATATATTGTGGAATTTTGGAAACCCACCATCAGAAAAGAAAGCTTTGAAATAACACAAGTTGGGCAGCAATGGATGGGAATAATGTTCTCTCAGAAAGGATGCATTTACAGTGGATAAGGTTTTCAAACATACCTCAGAGCTCTAAGTAATGAAGTTGGTCTTTGGGGGCTAGAGGGGGCCAGATTGGGCAAAACCTCTGCTTCTCTTCTGATGCATTCCATAGGGCTCCATTTTGGCTAAATCATTATAATTCCCACCAAGACAGCACAGGATGATAATAGTTTTATTTATTATTTTATATGCATTGCCAGTATATGCAAAGCTTTATAGCTTGCCATAAATCGAGAGGGATTATCACAGCTGTTACTTATTTTAACAGGTCACAATACAGTAGTTTATGCCAGATGGTTTGGAGAATTTTGAGAGAGAAATTTTATACAGGCAGCCATATAGATACTAGCTTGGGTGGTTGCACCCGGAAATTAATTTACATTTGTTATGGTATAAAATATATATGAATAAACACATAGCTCCTTATGAACGAGTGAGCCATTTTATAGCCCTGATTTCTTCTGGAAGCCGTGGGGGTCTCTTGTGAGCAGTGGTGGGGCAATGGCAGGAGTAATGTGCTGCTAAGGAGAGATGGGAGATGAGGCTTAGCCACCCCCACCGCCATGGAGGGGGTATCCAACTTGCGTCAGGGAAGTGAACTTTGGAGGCAAACCTGGGTTTCCATCACTGAGCCGAAAAGAATAAGGCAGGGAAGCCGCCCCCCCATAAACATAACGAGAGGGTGTGTGTGGTAGAGCGTAGAGCTGAAATTGGGATCCCCAAGGTCACAAACGAGGTCATTCTGGGCCAAAAAGTTTACCCAGCCTGCGCAGACCACAGAACAGAGCATTTATTGCTCTTGCAGATGCTAAAGTTTACGTGTAGAGTGATCAGTCCTGGATGATCAGCAGAAATGGGAAGAAGAACTAAGCACTGATGATCAGCAATCATTTCGGAAGGTATTTTTGGTGCCAGGTTTCAGAGAACAATAGACTTCCAGAATGACAGACCTAGAGAAAACCTGATAGATCATCTCCACCCTCCTTGTTTCATAGATGAAGAAACAGATCAAGAGGATCATTTAAATATGGTTATCTTGGTTCTTCGATAAAAAAGTAAAATCAGACTGTGAAGGTATTTGGACTCTGTCGGCTTCCTCCATTCTGTCTCATTGATCTGCCCCACCAGTTCCTCTCCTGGGCCCTGCCTCATGCTGGGAGAGCACCACATCCCCACCTATCAGAATAATCCAAAGACCAGGTCCGAAGCACAGCTTGGTTTTCTTGGTAAATCATCCCAAGACATAAAGGTAATATCACCCCTGGAACAGGAATAAAATTATTTAGGCTTTTCAAGTCAATTCTTCTAGCTCCTCTAAGCTAGGAGCCAACTAATATCTGTCGGTGTCCACAGAATAATTAAGCAGAACAGGTGAGTTTAAAACAGATTTGGAGCATATAATGGGCTTAATCTATGTGCAGAAAAATCAGAAAGTGACAGTATTTCGAAAGCTGAATAGCCCATGAATGTCAAGAGACAGAACTAGAACCTTTATTATGGATTCCCCCAAGATGACTAGTAGAAAAATTGAAAGTTTGTAGGCTAGATAATACTGAAATGCCCCACTGATTCCAGAGATGCTGAGCTTCCAATAACTTCAGCTCTCTGGAACACAGCACTAAGCCTGAAAGTAAGTGAAGGGAGCTTCCCAAGGCTGCAGATAGTTGTCAGCAAGCCCGTGCACTTTATTAAGAACCTTGCTTAGGTTCTTGCTCAGCCCATTAGTAACTCTTGTTTAATGAACAGATGTTACCCAGCCATGGTGTCTCTTTTCTTCAGCTCACTGTGGATTCCAACCATGGGGAAGGAGCTAGAAGGAGGGTGAGAGAGGAATGACAGTGGAGAGCGAAATACCAAGGAAAGAGCTTGGAAATCCAAAAAGGAGTCTTTGAAATGTGTTACCATAGAGACCAATAATAAGCCTTCCTAATAAAGACCCTAAGTAATCACGAAAGCATTAAATTGTGTTTCCTATCATCTGATTAAAGATAGGAAAGTGAATTGTTCAAGGTAGGCTCAGTTCTGGTAAGAAAATCCCCAACATTTCAGAGGCTTATTTCTCACTTACCCTGGAGGCTAATGCAGGTCAGCATACAGTCATTTGGGTACCAAGGCTCCTTCCGTCTTGGGGTTCCAGCACCCCCACAGAGCATCTGTGTCTAGCCAGCAGGGGAGAGAAGGGAGTATGTGTAGGAACGGGTAGGAGTTTTTAGGGGCCAGGCCTGGAGGCCCACACCCCTTTGCCCCTATTCCATTGGCTAGTACTCAGTTACATGGCCACACCTAACTGCAAGGGAGGCTGGCTATAGGAGAAAGACAGAGACCATCTAGTGAACAGCTAACTAGTCCGTTTCTTCCAGGGAAAGTGTAAGATACGCTTTAAAATAACAAGGGGCTCCAGGAAACTGCTCATGGTTGGATAAACTTTAGTTCCATGCAAAATCACCTATGGAGACTTCCGTATTTCCTGGCAGTACCAGGTAAAGGAAGTATTTATGCCTTGAGCCACAGGATAGATCATACATAGGCTGACAAACTATGGCCCGCAGGCCAAATCTCACCTGCTGCCTGTCATTGTGGATAAAGTTTTATTGGAACACAGCCACATCCATTCGTTTATGCCTTGCCTATGGCTGCTTTTAAGCTACACACCAACAGCAGTGTGAACTAGTTCCAACAGAGATTGCGTGGCCCACGAAGCCTAAATTATTTACTGTCTGGCCCTTTACAATGGACCAAGTTTGCTGATCCCTGCTCTAGGTCATCACTGTCCTAAGGAGGACACATTTGCAATTTTTTCTTCTTGAGACTGGGTATCCTTGGCTTCCAGTAAAAACAAGTAGGATACCCACTTGGACTGGGATGTAAACTCTGCCCTTAGAATGCTAGCTCCAACAGGGCCCAGACTCTGCTCTCTCCCCGCCAGCACCGAGCATAGTACCTAGCATCTAAGAGAGGTTCAATAAGGGCTTCTGTTCGAACCCTCAGCCATGGGAAGCATCGGGTACCCTAACCACCATACAGGGGACAGGGAGCCCAGCAAAACTACCAACACGAGCATGCCGCGAAGACCTCCAACAGTTAGGAAGGAACTGCCTTTGTTGGGCTTTTATTATGCGCCAGGCACCGTCATGGTGCTTTGTAGCTATTCTTTTATTTACTCTTCCTAATAAGCCTGTAAATTAGCCCGTTTACATTCTACAAATGAGGAAACCAAGGTTCAGAGAAGTCAAATTATTTTCCCAAGGCCACACTGCTAAGAGGTGGAGGAGCTAGGATTCAAGCACAGGTCTTCTTGGGACAAAAGCCCAGGTTTGTTTGTTTGTTTGTTTTCCCTCCACACCATGGGAACTGCTAAAACTTCATTCAAATGCAAGCAATCTAGTTCTATCATTTATTTTCATCATCACTGTTTACAACCACCTCAGTATTGTAAAGATCAACCTGAGGGGGAAGACGGGGCCATTTTCATTGCTTTACGGAGTGCTGCCAAGGCTCTCCCTTGACAGAGCAGCCCTGAAAATCCGGAGCCAACACAGTTCAACTCTTGAGATGTAGGATCCGTGACTTGGCCACCCGCTCCCTGTCATCTTGCCAGAGATGGCTGTAGAAGGTGGCCATTTTGCTCACCTAAACATCAGTTCTCATTGCAAGGCCTGAGTAGTTTGAGTCACACGGTGGGGGCTGCCCAAGTCCCGAGGGAGTGGGTCTGGGGCTTGCTAACACACACATACCTCCAGACCTCACTGCGCATGGCTCCCAGGTGCAGTTCCCGCTGCTGAGCCTCTGATGGGCAAGTCCAAGGGAAGGGCTTCCCTTTTCTTTCCAGCAGCTCTGACTGGCCTTCCCATCCACCCCACACTTCCCATCAGTGTCCACTCCGTCAGGCCTTCCTGAAGTCTGAAGGGCCCAGGTCGGCCCTTGGTGGACAAAACTGTCCCCACGGACCTCTCAAGTGACATTTGGCATTCTCAGTCATGTCGCCTTCTTGAAACCTTTTTGCCCCTTGGTTTCTGAGACCGGGCCCTCCATCCCTCCTGGTCTCCTGCTTCTCTGACTCACCTTGTTCTTTCTCTCTGGTGGCCTCTTTTCCTTTGCCTACCCCACCCTTAAACTTCGGGGTTCATGGCTCGCTCCTCACCCTCACTGGGGGAGTGGCCACAGCACTCCCCCCCCCCCCATCCTTCCTGCATTAGCCACGCTCTGTCTTTCAGGGGGACTCCAGCCAGATTTTCTATCCTTCCTGGCTGCTGGCAACCCTCCGAGGAGGTTAGTGTGAGTGGGGTCGGAGGAGAGCAGCCAACCCAGACGAACTTGGGTTCCATGTCATATTTCATGTGACCACAATCATAATTCATAGTAATGCCAATTAGGAAATGCTCTACCAGCGCACATGCAAACCCTGTGATTTCTTACGACCTTGGCAAGTTAGTGTTTCACCACCATTTGTGATTTATGGAGGCGTCACGGGCCTCATGGACACAGTACTGCCCATGCATGTCAATCTGCCCAGGGCAGAAACCTCCCTATTTGAAAAGAGATGACCTGGTCAGAAAATTGGCCAGTTTTCCTGAAATGGGTTTCCAAGGCATGAAGACAGTTTACCAAAATCTGTGTCCCACAGGCCTCTTCGGATAATTTCATTCACTGGTTTTTCTCCTTGTTATATATTAGGGTATATCCCAGGTGTGTTGCAGTGGCCCTAAATGGCTTTTTGTCTTCTGCATGCCGTTGTAATATATACAAGCTACCAGCCTAAGGCATAGGCACACACTGCCATGGATTTTAACCCTGGTTCAACCCCACAGCTGGCTTAGTAAATCACCCTTCCCTGGAGATGAGTTCATCACTGTGAAGGCATTGTCTTTGCAGTGTTTTTAAGCCTGGGCAGAATGAGTTGTATCTAGGATGCAAGGTTTCAGCGACCAGAGATGAACAGGGGGAAGGGACGCAATGTGACAATTCGGGGGCTGCTCTAGTCCTGTTACACCTGGGCACCTGCTCCACGCCAGTCTCTGTCTCCCCTCTTGCCGGGGCTGGAGGAGTTGACACGGTCGGCGTCCCTGATTCTTCAGCCGTTGGTCAGAGACTGGGGACAAGGGAGGTGAGAAAGGAGCCACAGGGGTGCGGTGCTGAGCAGCCGCGGTCGGTCCAGCCTGTTGGTGATGTGCCGAGCCCACTGCCACTCCGGGCATGGGTAACACGCAGCACCAGCAGTCCCGCTACCGGAGAAGCAAACGCACAGGTACCAGAAATCCGGATCCAGGATCCTCTGCAAGCCCCGGCTTGTCTAAGCGCACAGGGTTCGCTTTGTGGCCGGCTCCCGCGCACTACCGAGTTTGGGGCTGGGGGCTGGGGGCTGAGTCCTGCAGCTCACTGCGGCTGGCGGCAGGGGACGGATTATTTTTAGCAGGTTCCCTTTAGCCCAGCGGAGCCGGGAGATGCTCACGGCGCCGGGCGGTTGTCTGCATAGCGTTGGTGCAACCGTGTCTGCTGCCCGGGAGGTTTGGCTGCCGCAGTCCCCTCCATTCACTGGACTGTAAATCGAAGCTGTCTACACCGGCTAGGCTCTCGATCTCAGCGTGGCCCTGGGGCTACGTCCCGCCCAGGTCTCCCGGCACCTGATTTCCCAGTGGTCAATTAGGTGTCTCAGCCTGCAGCACTGAAGCAGTGGAGGGGCCAATGCCCCGGCTTTGATGGAGCGCGCCCTGCGCAGAGACCTCCCCAGTCGACTTCCTCATCAGAAGGCAGCATCCATTCATAATTCTCTCTCTGCCTGTGGAGCGAGTTAGGCTGGACCTGGGCATGGACTCCCGCGATCTCCCTTTTTGCATCTGAAGGAGAAACTAAGATAAAAGGCAAAAGGAAGAGGGAATGCGGTCCTAAGGCGACAAGGCGCTGGAAAGCCCCCCGAGAGGCCTCTCCTTTGCGGGGAGAGGGAGAAGAGGCATATCCTGAGCCCAGCGCCCCGGCCAGCTGCTGCTTCGCTGCGGAGCCGGCACGCATGCCTACCTCACCTGACGGCCGCATTCCCGGGGAGCCGGCGCGGGGCCCGGCGGCGCGCCCAGGGCGCACGGGCGGTAGGATTTCTGCACCGGGGGAGCGATGCGCGGGCGGGCTTCCCAGGGCCGAGCCCGAGCCCGAGCCCGAGCCCGAGCGGGCGCCCGGGGAAGCTAGCCTTGGCGCGGCGCCCCACCGCAACCCCCCGGGATGCTCCGTGACTCGCAGCCCAGGCCACTCGGGTGTGTGTGAGATGGGACCAGCCGGGGGGCGGGGGGTGTTAAGGGGTATGGGCAGGCGACATCATTTTAAACTAATTTTTCACACCTCTGGGTGTGGGTGAACTTGGGGGATGGAGGGAGCAAGAACGTCAGCCCCGCGGCGCGCCAGCCTAAGAGGAAATCCCCCCCCCCCCGCCACCCCCAGGTCTTAGAGTCAGGTCCCCTTGGCAGAGAAGAGTGAGGGTGAGCAGGCGGTCAAGGTGGACCGCACAGAGCTCTGAGGGGCGAGGGCAACAGCTCCGTCTTTCAGGGGTCTTTTATTTTAAACATATTGCAGCTGCAGCTTTGAAGTTTGCCGCCTCCACCTCACCCCTCATCCCGGGTTCTGGGGCGCGGCGGCACTTTTCCACACGGCTACCCAGGCACTCACTAGCTGAGTGGAGGGGGCTACAGGGGCTGTGGGGGGCTGGTGGTGGGTTTCCTACAGGGGGCATGGGGACTCCAGGGCTCTGTGAGAGGGAGCGTGCCCTGAAGCTCAGCCTTTTGGGAGCTCCGAGGGCTGAGGGAGAAGTCCCGGATCCAGCTTGGTGCTCCATCCTGTTTTCCTGCCCTGCCACTTGGTGTTGGGTGACATTTTGCCTGTGCAGGGGTTTCACTGTCATGGAGCTGGCTGTGGTGCTGTGAGGCAAGTGGACTGTTAGGATGAGCTGGAAGAGAGAGGCGAGAGAGCTGGAGCTCTTCCTTTTGTGGCAGTGTTAACCCTATGGAGCCTGCCCCCTTGACACACCTGTCCACCTGGGTCACCATCTGTGGGCACGAGTGGGGCTGCCTGGCTGAAGAGCCCTGCCAGGTCTGGTGGTCCAAAGCCGGACTTGCCCGGGCATGCCAGGTCAGGAATGTGTGGGCGGTAAAAGAGCGAAGCCCCAACTGGTGCCCCCTTAAGGGAAGGCTAAGCAGGCCCGGCCATGATGGTGCACAGTGTTGTAGCCAGAGTGTGGTCTGCTCTTGAGTTTGGGAGCTCTTGTTTTATGAGGTTTTGATTTTGCAGTTTTGTACCTTCTGGTCACCAGTTTGTTTTTCACAGCTGCTTGTGAGCAAGGCAAAGATAACAGCATCTAAAAATAGCCCTGCGGATGGAGATGCAGCTTAGCTTGACCCCACTCTTACAAGAATGGGGTCTCCCTTCCCCGCTGTGTGAGGGTGAGCCGAACTTGGGCTCCCAGATGGCATGAGACCAGGTCCACACATCCTTCAGGGCAGTTCAGCATCTCTTCTCAGGGCAGGGCAGGGATGCTGTGGTGCTGCTCTGTGTGAGAAGGGCAGGAGCTCCTCTGTTCCTCTGTGAGGCCCAGAGCAACTGGGCTGCAAGATTGGGGGATGGGAGCCCAGACAGGGACCCCTTCCCCACCCCCAGCCATTGGCCTCTGCAGCTTTACATTCCCTAGGAGTTCCACCTAGCCATATATACGGGGCTTCCGCCTCTGTACTTCAGGGGCCCAGCAGGCCACTCCCCTCCCCCCAAAGGAGTCTGGCCCAGAATACAGAGGGACCAAAAGGTCCACGGTGGCACCTACATCATATACCAGCTTCCTCCGTGCAGACAGTAGCTGGGGTGCCACTCTTTCCTTTCCAGGTGGAAACCCCTGGACAGCTGAGTGATGAGCCTCTTCCTGGTAATTGGGAGGTGCCCATTCTGTCTCAAGGGGGCTGCCCCCAGCTGATGGAGAAGGTGCCACATGGAATGGAGCCCGGAAGGGACTGAGGACTTTCTAGTGGTCGCAGTGGATGGTGGGAGCCCTGGTTTTCTCTTGTGGGTCGTGGATCCTGTGAGCCTGCTCGGCCTCTCCCATTATTTATTTTCAAAAGCCTTCATTTCCCCCATGTTCACCTTTTCTTTGGAAGCAAAGGTGGCAAAGTCCAGCCTGAAGAGAAAAGGCCCCCCTCTGTTCTTGATTGATTGAACTATGGTATTTTTTTGTTTTTGAAAAATGCATTAGTAATTGCTGAAAAAGGTAAATGCCTAATTGTCTACAGTGAAGGAAACAAACTAAAGAGCGTGGGAATCTAGAAGGGAAGGCGTGAATCCCCATCACCGGTTCTCTATTCAAGATAGAACCTACCAGGTAATCCTCTCCTCCCTTCCAAAGTGAATTTTGATTTTTAAAAGTTTACCTTTATTTTCTGTAGATCACAAATATCATCACTGGGCAAATATTAAGATAGAGAGCTTGATTTGGGGAAAGGAAGAGACCAGGAAACTGAAAACCCCTCTGAGAAATGCCTCATTCCTCCAGTCATCTAGTAGAGACTTGAAAACAGTTGCTAGTTTATCTTTAAAATGTTCCCGCCATTGTCCTGTTCATGTTCCCTACAGAAGAAGATGCCAAAGTACTGCTAATTCAATGTAGCCAAAAGGCCTAAAGCAACAGGAACTAACTCTTAACACAGAAGAGTCGATGGGAAGACCAAGAGTTGGGATTCAGATTTTACAAAAATGTCATCCACTTTGCTCTGCCTGTAGCAAATAAGAGGTCAACAATCCCTTGCTCTTACACAAAAAAGGGCTGCTTACTCTTGAAGGTCACAACCTGAACCAGCAACCAACTAGAGACACAGCATATTGGTCAGTGAAGGCCAAATACTATAACAAGCCCCAAATCTCAGGAGTTTAACACAATGCAGTTTATTTCTTACCACATAATGTCTAATCAACTTTTGGCCTGTAATGATGAGGAACGTACTCTTCTGCCTTCTTGTGGCTCTACTATCCCACAGGGCCTCAGAGTCCTTCCTGGGTTCCTCTGCATCTAGCCAGAAAAAGGGAATAAAGAGGGCATGGGGGACTGTCTGGAAGTAGCGCACCTCCTCTCCACCCACATTCCGCTGGCCAGAACTCAGTCGCATGGCCACGGCTACCTGCAAGGGAAACTGGGAGATGTCTGTGCCATGGCAATAAGCCCTCCAGCGTGAAAGACACCCTTTTTTAGCTCTACTCTGCGATTTGGGTTTGGCTCTGGACAAGTCATATAGCTAAATACAGATCTCCACCTTAAAAATGGTGGTAATTCCACCTGCCCTTTCCTGTCTCACAGGGATTTGGAAAGGTATAGAGATATAAAAGGCTCCTAGAGGGACCATCTGGTCCAGTCTCTTTAGGCAAGGTCATTGTCATTATCCTCATGTTATAAATCACTTGCCCAGTGTGACACAGCTAGTTTATGGCAGGGCTAGAATCAGAACCAGTTATATAGGATATAGTTTCAGAAGGCTGATATACAGTCTCTGGATATCCTTTCATTGTGTATAATCACTAGAAACAGCTATTCATATTATTTAAAATCCCTGTGAGATTTTTTTTCCTGTTCTTACTATAATAGAACCATTTATGGTCAGGCTTAGAATAGCGAGGTTACTGGTCTATGTCCTGTACATACAGTAGCTCATTTAATCTTCACAATAACCCTGGGAGGTAGGGACTATTATTATCCTCACTTTAGAGATGAGGATGCTCAGGCACAGAGATTAAGTGACTTGCCCAAGTTTTTATGGATAACAAGTGCCAGATCTGGGGTTTGATCCCAGGCAATTTGGCTCCAGAATCTAGCCCTGGATATTTTACTATACTACCTCTCTAATCTGGTGGACTCCATGTCTAGCCCTCTCTGATGTGTCCAATCAGTGCCGAGCCTGATACTCAGGCTTCAATATTCTGAGTTTCCTCTCTCAGGGAGTGACCTTGAAGGTCCACAACAGGGAGTTATTTGTAAATTTGCTGAGGCATGAATTTGAGCCCCAAGCATAGGAAATTGATACACAGGATTGCACTACTTCGAGGGAGCCCCATCCCCAACCCTCCAGCTCTGACAGGCCAGTGAGGCTTTTTTTTTTTTTTTCCCTTTTAAAATTTTTGGTCTACTCATCACTAGGTAGGCAGTAACTATTGTGAAGTAATAAAAATATTTATTTCCTTGCGAAAAGCAGCCATGGAATGAAAGAAGGACTCTCCAGTGCAAGGTTAAAAGGCACCTTGGTGATTTGGTGGGGGTTGGGCAAGGTGAGCATAGTCACTTGACTCCAGGTAATTGCTCATTGGGGTTGCTTTGTTTATTGTTGCATAAGAAACTACCCCAAAACGTACTGGCTTAAGAAACATAGCCCATCTATTGGTTCAAGATGCTGGAGTCTGGGATGAGCTCGTTGGGCAGTTCTTCTGCTAGCCTTGCTGGTAGTCAGCTGGTCTGTCACCTAGGGGCTAGGTTCAGCTGGGCTGCTGGGCGGGCTACACTCCTCTTTCTGTGTTGTCTCGGGACTTCTCCCTCTCCAAGCAGCCTCCCCGCATGGTCTCTCCAGCAAGGTAACTGGACTTCTTACCTAGCCGATTAGGGTCCCCAAGAGTGTAAAGGCAGAAGCTTCCAGGCCTTCTCAGGGCTGGGCCTGTGACTTGTATTACCGACAGAATGAGCCAAGTCACAGGCCCATTCCAGACTCCAGGACAGAGAAATTCACCAAGGGCATGACTACCAGGTGGTGTGGAAACAAGCTACCCAGTGGTGAAGTCTGAAGTTTCTATATTGACAAATTTGAGGATTCCCAAAGGTCAGTGAGGAGATGACCGTACATTAAAATTTAGGTTAAATAAAATCCATTCCTTTCACCCCAGTGGAGAAAGACTGTTATATATGCTTGGTTCTTTCTCCATCCCCAAACTAACAAACCATCTATGTCTATGATCGGAGTCCCGCATCAGGCTTCCTGCTCGGCAGGGAGTCTGCTTCTCCCTCTGACCCTCCCCCCTCTCATGTGCGCTCTCTCTCTCTCATTCTCTCTCTCAAATAAATAAATAAAATCTTAAAAAAAAAAAAAAAAAAAAGCCCTGAGGCTGTAGATTTCACTGCCCAAAAGGAAAGGGAACTGAAGTGTGTGACTTCTCTTGCGTCTCCCATACTCTGTCTCAAAGGTATCAATTTTTAAAAAGGTATCAGTATCCACCCTCAGATATAAACCAAGAATAATTTCTGAAAAATCAGTAGCATGCCATTCGGATCAGGAGACAAGACTATTTCTGATCTCCATCTACTCTTCCCCAGCAAGTCACACATCCCCAGGTGACTTAGCATGCACAGCAGGCGCCCCCGGCTTTCCTCAGGAGGTAGAGCTGCATTCCTGCAGAAATGGGCTAGTGGGTTCAGGCTTTCAGGCTTCCACTTCAGATCATCTTCCCCAGGCCCTTCAGTCCCTGGAGTCTGCGGGGTACAGGGCTACTTTAATGCACCGCCCACATCCCCCTTCCTCAGCAGGACTCAAGCACTCACCAGTCAGAGCTGGGCACTAGCGGCTAACAGCTCACAGCCAAGTCCCTCTCTGGGAACTGTCCTTGGCTCTAGAAAGCCACCTTGCCCAAGGTCACACCCCTTCCCAGGTCAGCACTACTCCAGCAACTGGTCACCTTGCCTCAGTTCGGGACAATTCTGCAGGACCAAGCCAGCTCCAGAGCTGCTCCTTTGGGACTGGCCGAGCCTTTGTTGTAACTGTGTCACAGCCACCTTCTCTCTCTGCCCAATCCTGCTTCATTCCTCCATAGATGTTGACCCCAAAAGCATTTGTCCTATGCTTCTTACACACCAATGCCTATGTCAAAGTCTACTTCCAGGGTACCTGACCCGAGATAGGGGGCTTGTAGACTGGTTACTTACCACTACCGGTTGGGCCACTGTGGATACACACAGAGAGAAGCAGGACATAGGACAGATCCTCCCCAAATTCTTCCAGCTGGCAAGAGAGGACAAGTACTTAAGCAACAATATGAGAAAATGAGCAAACATGATATAAGTCATAAGTAAATCTGATGCCTCATTGATGTCTTTCCCCTCCTCACTCTACCCCTCACTAAGTTTTTCCCCCCAAAGTTTTTTTTTTTTTTTTTTTTTTTTTTTTAGGAGATGGGTGATTCATGACATTGATTATATGGTTAACAATTGCGCCTAAGTGTTCTCCCACCTGATTATTTCTTCCTTTGGGCATGGCACTGGCAATCAAAATTTATCTTTCAAATTAAGGCTATAATTATATTTTGATAAAGATCTAGCAATTCAATGAGAATGAAATTTTGAGGGTTGCCAGGAAACGGATGACTCTGGGTTATAGAGAAGGGTTTGCATGCAGAATACTAATAGGCGGTTCAGCACTCTTATCTAGACCTTTCCAGTAGCGTCTGATAATGCAGGCCCATCAAGTACTGTTTCTCTGCTATTATTCTAGGAGGATAAAAGTGATGAAAGATATAAGCAGGGTTTTATGAATGAAAAGGTGATTCATCAGATGTCTTTTGGTCTATCTCACTAGAGTTAAGAAACAGTAATAATTATGTGGTGTTACCACAAAATACAGGAGACAAAAGCTTTCTCTTATTTCCTTGCCTCCTCTTTTATTGTAAATAAAAGCAAGATGTCTTAGATATTGGGTTATTGTTTTGTGTTGGGAGACAGAGACCTGCATTTGAAATGGTGTTGACTCCCAGGAAAACAGAAACAGTGGAAATGTGTATCATGTCATATTCTAATTTTTCTTTACCTTTCCTTTCCCTTTTATACTGTTCGATTATTACTGATTCATTCATTCAACAAATATGGAGTCCCAAGATTTGTGTGGGTCCTGCTGAGGGATCTAAGAACGTTTAAAGTGGATAACCATGTACGGAAATAATAAATAAAATACAGTACAGTAGCACACCCAACATAGTGTTTTGGGGAGGGGTTGGGGGTAATTTTTTATTGAAAAAATTGAATTGCATTTATATATTGAATATAACTTAAACACAACTGAGCTATATACAGGTCTTAAGGGTTGAGTTCCATGAGCTCTGATGTATACATGTTTCTAACCACCTCCTGAAATAATATATAGTACTTTTCCATCACCCCCAAAATTGTTAGTACCTCTTTCTAATCTTCCATCCACTTTGGCAACTATTATGCTGATTTCAGACAGATTAGATTTGCCTGTTCAAGAGCTTCATATAAATTGAATCATACAGTATGATTTCTTAAAGATTTATTTATCTGAGAAAGAGCGAGCGAGTGCAGGGGGAGGAGCAGAAGGAGTAGAAGAGAGAGAATCCTCAAGCAGACTCCCCACTGAGCATAGGGCCTGATGCGGGGCTCGATCCCAGGACCCTGAGATCATGACCTGAGCCAAAATCAAGAGTGGGCTGCTCAACCAACTGAGCCACCCAGGTGCCTCTACGGTGTGATTTTTAAAAAAATGTTTGGCCTCAGGGCACCTGGGTGGCTCAGTCGGTTAAGCGTCCCACTCTTGGTTTCAGCTCAGGTCATGATCTCACAATCGTGAGATGGAGCCCCACATCAGGCTCTATGCTCAGCACGAGTCTGCTTGAGACTCTCTCTCCCCCTCCTCCATCCCCCTCCTCAAATAAATGAATAAATCTTTAAAAAATGTCTGGCCTCTTTCAGCAAAATATGTTTTAAATTAACCCATGTTGTAAGTATCAGCAGTTCATTCCTTTTTTTTATTGCTGAGCAGTAATCCATTATAGAAATATACCGCAGTTTCTCCCATTTCACTGGGCTGTTCCCGGTTTGGGGCTATTATGAATAAAGCTGCTGGGAATATGTTTGTACACATCTTTTTGTGGATTTATGTTTTCATTTCTTCTGGGTAAATAGCAATGGAATTGCTTAGTCATAGGATACATGTATGTTTAGTTTTGTAAGAAACTGGCAGAGATTACTCCAAAATGATTGTACCATTTTACACTCCCACCAGTAATTTATCAGAGTTCTAGTTACTCTGTACACTTGCCAGCACTTGGTGTATTAGCAGTCATTCCAGTGGATATGAAATGGTATCTCACTGTGATTTTAATTTGAACTTCTCTGATGATAAATAATGTTGAATATCTTTTATGTGCTTATCAGACGTTCATATTTTCTCTTCTGAAATGTCTAGTTAATCCCTTTTCTCGTTTTTAATTGGGTTCTTTGTCTTTTTATTATTGATGTATAGTAGCTCTTTATATATTCTGACTGAAAGTTCTTTGTTAGATACATGGATTACAAATATTTATTTCCAGTAGTGTTCTTTTGGCGAGTAAATTTTTAAAATTTTGACGGAGTCCAGTTCATCAGCCATTTCTTTTATGGCTAGTCTCTTTTGAGCCCTGTCAGAGAAATCTGCTTTCCTCAAGTTCATGAAGGTTTTTCTCATGCATTTTCTTCCAGGGGTTTTATAGCTCTAGCTTTTATGTTTAGGTCTATGATCCTTGTATAATTACTACTTGTGTATGGAGTAAGGTAGGGGTCAAAATTCAGTTTCTTCCCATACGTATAGTCAGTTGTTCCAGAACCATGTGTAAAAAAATTTTTTTCTTTTCCCCCATTGAATTAACACCTTTTTAAAGAAATCACTCAACTGTATGTTTGTGGGTCAATTTCTGGACTCTCTGTATATGTCTGCTCTCTTGCCAAAACCACACTGTCTTGACCTCTGTAGATTTAAAGTCTTAAATCAAGTAGTATAAATCCCCCAGATTTGTTCTCCTC
Source organism: Zalophus californianus (assembly GCF_009762305.2). Classification (NCBI taxonomy): domain Eukaryota; kingdom Metazoa; phylum Chordata; class Mammalia; order Carnivora; family Otariidae; genus Zalophus; species Zalophus californianus. The sequence goes on along the minus strand of NC_045612.1, from coordinate 115,439,888 downwards.
TTTCAAGATTATTTTAGCTATTCTAGAACCTCTGCATTTCCTTTTTTAATTTTATTTAAATTCAGTTAGCCAACCCGTGCACTTCCATATGCATTTTAGAGTCAGCTCATGAATTTCTTCAGAAAAAACACTGGGGTTCTGATTGGCCATTGATTTAAATCTGTTAGTGCACTTGGGGAGAATGGACATCTTTAGCAATGTCCTCTGATCCCTGAATATAGTACAGCTTTTGATCTTATAGGTCTTTAATTTCTCTTAGTGATGTTTTACAGTTCTTAGTGTAGAGGGCCTGCACATCTTCTGTTAGATTTATCCCTATGGATTTGATATTTTTGATGCTATTATAAATAGTATTCCTTTTTATTTTCCAATTTTTCATTACTAGTATATATAAATACAATTGATTTTATATATTGACCTTATATCCAGTGGCTTTTCTAAATTCACTCTTTAACCAGTTTTTATAGATTCCATAGGGTTTTTAATCTACACAATTATGTTTGATAATGACAATATTCACTACTTTCTTATGTTTTATTATACTAGTGAGAGTAGATGTTTGATTTCTTCCAGTCTTAGGGGAATGCAGTCGGTGTTTCACCATTAAATATGGTGGTAGCTATAGATTTTTCAGAGATGAACTTCGTCAGGTTTTGGTATCAAGACTTCATAGAATGAGTTAAGAAGTGCTCCTTTATTCTCTGTTTTCTGAAATAATTCATGTAAATTGGTATTATTTCTTCCTAAAATGTTTTATGGAACTCACTGGTAAAGCCATCTGGGCCTGGAATTTTCTTTGTGGGAAGGGCTTTGATTAAGAATTCGAGTTCTTTAGGAGATATAGGACTATTTATATTTTCTACTTCTCCTGCTAGTTTTTTAAAGGAATTACCTGTTTCATCTAAGTTGTTGAATATATTAATACTATAGATTGGAATAGGCAGAAAGACCAAAGATATCACTTGAGGCGATACTTGAAGAGAAAGAACTTAGGCAGACGAGGAGGGGAATCATGACTAAACAATGGTGTGAGAAAAGACATGGGGCGGGATCTGCAGTGGTATGTGTTGTTGGACATGGATTGTAACAATCTGGTTGAAAGAGAAGTTTTGGGTACAAGAGAAATGGAAAATGTTAGATAGCTCAGACCTGGATCAACACCATATTAAGGAGTTTAGACTTTATGTAGGCAATTAAAAAGCCCTGGATGATTTCCAGGAAATGTACTTCAAGTAGACGGATTTGGAATAATGGACTGGTAGAAAGCAGAGAGTGGCACCAAATGCAGATCTTTTAGAACTGGTGCAGTGTGCGGGGGTGAGCAGTGCCTCAGTGAAAGGAGTCTGATCAAGCATAAAGCTGGGAAGAGTAAAGTGCTTAAAGTTTTCTCAAGACAAAGGCCTCTGAATATTTATTTCTCTGCACACAACACAATGTTATGCACCTAGTACCTACTTATCTCATTCTGTTATTGCCTCTGTTCCCATATTCCCCTCTTTACCTAGACATCCAGCACCTTCAGGAGAAAAAACTAAAGTTTATTCAGGCTAAAGTACTAGTACTATTACTACATGGAGTAGATAATTAATACCAAGTGAATGAAGGACATCCGAAAGCGACTGTGAATGAATGAATGAAAGACAGAACAAAGAAAAACTCTATCAGTTAGGATAGGCTACATTAGGCTCTGTTAACACATAAACCAACAAAGCTCAGCACTTTAACACAATAAAAGTCCCATTTCTTCATCACACAAAGTCTGATGTAAGCCTAGAACATGTAGCCCCCAGGGAGCAGAGGAAAAGAGAGGAGCAAGCTCTTGGGGAGGTCTTGTAAGGACCAAGCCTACAAATGGTGTACATTGCTTCTGCCCACATCCCACTGGCTAGTAGCTGACCAGACTCTGTCATCTGGCCCCAACCCAACTGCATGGGAAGCTGGAGAATACAGACGCACACGCAGATATTTGGTAAACACTAAGGACAATTAGGATGGAGTGAGAGGGAGAAACTATTACTACCTCCAGCCTGGAGAAACCTAATCCCTAGAGACAATAAGAGACTTACAGAAGATGGCCCACACAGACCAGAGACCAGTTCTGCCAATAGAGCTCAGTCTCCCTGGCCTGCCTTTTAAGGGCTTAACAGTTACCACCCCGGGGCTTGCATACTGCTACCTAATTTTTAGATGCCAACTCCTCCAGAAGGAACTGTGAGCAGAATGAAGCACTAATAGACTCCGCTGTCGGTTACCTGGTAGCTCCAGCCAGAAGCACAAATGGAGAGAGGCACAATGTGGGTCAGGGCAGGAAGTTTTGATGATGAACCTCCCGGGAGGCAGCAAAGCAGTCCTGCTCTGGGAGGCATCTGTGCTAAGCTCATGCCAGCTGCCTAAAGAGAACTCCATATCCTCTGTGATCTGGAGTCTCCCGTTCCAGGATCAAAGTAGCCACCTCAGCAGAGCCTAGAATGCATGGCGAGGGCATGGCAGCCACGGGATTTGCTGCTGGGGTGTGTCATGTGTAGCCAGAGGTGTGAGGGGAGCACCCTGTCTGCTGCAGGAGGGTGAAAGAGGACGAAGGACATTGCCTGCCTGGGTTGGGCTGTAGTTCCCGTTTGGTTTTCAGAGTTGCTATGAGGGTCAGAGATGAAGAAGGCCAAGCAAATGGCTCAATGTTTGACACATAGTGGGTTCTCACGAAAAGGTGCTGTTGCTGATCGTGATGATGAAGGAACAGGAGAAACTAAGTCTCCCATCTTAAAAAAATAAAACTGGGAGAAGGCACTGCAGAGGGCCTGTTGCTTTTCCCCTGGAAGCTGCCTCCCTAAGTAGGGCTGTGGACTGTCCCCCACTCCCAGGCACCAATCAGTGGTAGATGCATTTAAATAGAGTGAAATAAGAAATGCAAATAAAATGGCAGAACTCTCAGAAAATGAGCCATCAGAGAAATGAGGAGTGAACCGACTGGAGGAAATCATGAAAGAAAGGACTAAAAGACATATTGTAACTATAAATGAAGAAAGTAAGAAAGCCATTTTCTACTGCCCTTTCCCTCACTCATTCTGTTCCTGCACTCTGACTTTGCTGTTACTCAGACACTCAGACATGATCCCACCCAGGAGCCTTTGCTTTTGCTGCTCTCTCTGCTTGCAGTTCTCTTACTGCGCCTCTTCACTTAGCTCCCTGCTTCACTGGATTAGGTATCTGCTCAGATGTCACCTTTGAGAGAAGCCTTCCCTAACCACCGATCTCAGTTTGGGTCCCCTCAGAAGTAGACCCAGAGACAAGGATTGGAGTACTAGTGGTTTACTTGAGCAGGCAACCCAAGTAACACCTGTTGGGGAGTGGGGAAGAGAGACAGAGGAGGGAACAAATCTAATTAAGATGTGCTATCAAGCAAGCACCGTGTGGCAGCTGGAACTCAGCCCTGCTGGAGACATCCGGGAGAGGTGGAAACCACATTTCTGAGTTAGCTTAACCTCAGAGGAGGGTATCTGAAATTGTGGAGGGCTGCTCCCATGGGAAGGGGCGCCTGGGTGGCTCAGTTGGTTAAGCGACTGCCTTCGACTCAGGTCCTGGGATCGAGCCCCACATTGGGCTCCCTGCTCAGCAGGGAGCCTGCTTCTCCCTCTCCCTCTGCTGCTTCCACTGCTTGTGCTCTCCTGCTCTCTCGTTCTGTCAAATAAATAAAATCTTAAAAAAAAGAAGGTCATGGGAAGCAGCCTTTGGAGTGAATGCCAAGGGGATGCTGGCAAGGCACTGAGCTTATCTGCAAAACAGCAACCGCATCACTCTTTATCCCCTTACTGCACTTTCTGACTTCCTTCTATAATGCCACCTGATATTGTATCTGTATGTTTGTCATCTGTCTCTCCTGCTAGACAGCAAGCTCCAGGAGGACAGAGACTTCATATGTCTCTCAGTGCCTCAGGGAGGAATAGCACTCAGTGGATGCTCTAATTATTTGTTGAATGAGTGACTATTCAGAGAAAGATGGAAACTTGTTGTTGACATTATTACCCTCAGCACATGAAAGTGTGGGAGAAGCAGGGCAGAAGTAAGTTGCAGGAACAGAGATGATTATTACACAGGGGAGAGCCATGGCAGGTGCCTGATTAATACTTGTTGTTTTTGCTTTTTTTTAAGTTTTAATTGTCATTCCAGTTAACACACAGTGTTATATTAGTTTCGGTATACAACATAGTGATTCAGCACCTCCATACATCGCCTGATGCTTCATCCCCATCACCTGTTGCACCCACCCCCCCCCACTCCCCTCCCCTCTGGTGACCAGCGGTTCTCTGTAGTTCAGTCTGTTTCTTGGTTTGTGTCTCATTTTTTCCCCTTTGCTCATTTGTTTCTTAAATTCCACATGAATGAAATCATTTATTTGTCTTTCTCTGGCATATTTTGCTTAGCATTATACTCCCTAGCTCCATCCATGTTGTTGCAAATGGCGAGAGTTCATTATTTTTGATGGCTGAATAGTATTCCATTGTATGTATATGTGTGTGTGTATACACATACACACACACACACACACACCACCTCTTCTTTATCCATTCACCAATTGATGGACACTTGGGTTGCTTCCATATCTTGGCTATTGTAAGTAATGTGCTATAAACATAAGGGTGCATGTATCCCTTTGAATTAGTGGTCTTGTATTCTTTGGGTAAACTCCCAGTAGTGCAATTGCTGGATCATAGGGTAGTTCTTTTTTTTTTTTAGCTTTTTTAGAAACCTCCATACTGTTTTCCACAATGGCTGCTCCTGTTTGCATTCCCACCAATAGAGCAAGAGGGTTCCCCTTTCTCCTCATCCTCGCCAACACCTGTTGTTTCTTACATTGTTGGCTTTAGCCATTCTGACAGGTGTGATGTGATAGCTCGTTGTGATTTTGATTTGCATTTCCCCGATGATGAGTGATGTTGAGCATCTTTTCATGTGTCTGTTGGCCATCTGGATGTCTTCTTTGGAGAAATGTCTGTTCATGTCTTCTGTCCACTTTCTCATTGGATTATGTGGTTTTGGGGTGTTAAGTTTTTTATAGATCTTGGATACTAACCCTTTATCAGATATGTCTCTTGCAAGTATCTTCTCCCATTCCATAGTTCGCCTTTTAGTTTTGATTGTTTCTTTCACTGTGCAGAAAGCTTTTTTGATCTAGTCCCAGTAGTATATTTTTGCTTTTTAATGCATAAACAGTGAAGACCACCTAATGATTCGTTTCTTGGTCTGATTTTCCTGGGTACTCAAGGATTTCATTCTTGTCATAGCCACGATAGCGATAACTTTTACCCCGTGTACCAAATGGAGGAAACTACCACCACCACCAAGAGTTTCTTTACAGGATGGAAAATGTAATATACTCATAAAAGTCAGGCTAGTCTTGGTCTGTTAGAGAGCCCAGGCCCTCACCCAAGACAACAGTGAAAGGAGTGTGAAGGGGACTGAGAAAGGAAGTGGGGTAAGATTGACAAAGTGCAGTCCAGGGAAGAAGGAGGCAAAGGAAGGGCCTGACAATCTGTGAGTCCTCACTAACAACTGAATATTCAACTGGGATTTTCTCAGTTTTTGACATGAGCCTTTTGAGGTGTATCCAAACAAGCACAACCCACTCCAAAGCCCCAAATCCGTACTTGTTACTAAAAAGGCCCTGATAGCCCCACAGTTCAGACCCTGAACCATATGCTCCAGGCCTCTGGCTTAAATTCAACCCAGGAGGACGGAAGTTCTGGAATTTGTTACCCCTGTAACGGCGGTTTGCTTGGTCTGTGTGGATTTGCAGAACACCCTACCACAGAGGACACTGTTATTTCTGGAATGGGCTTCAGCCAGTAACCAATATCTGACAAAGACCTGGGAGGGCACAGTGGTGAGCCGACGTAGTGGTGAGGGAGGCAGGAATCTGGCACCTCTGCATGTCACTTGTCCCAGGTGGCTTTTGTTCTGGAAAGAACAAACCTTTGCCTGGGTCGATAATAAAGGCGAATGTTGTGCTTACCAAAGCTATTGGTTTGACAGTCTGTGAAGGAAAGTTTTTTAAAAAGTCAGAACACTGACGAAACTCACTCTTAAATAAAATGAGATTCCCCAGTTGTGTTTAGGTACTAGCTACTTTCTCTCCAGTATCTTCACATCTTCATGTAAACATCTCTGCCCTAATATTTAATTCCCTGGAGAAATGACAGAAGGGACCCCATGACCTCCCACTAAAAGAGGTCTGTCACAGGACTGAATCTATACCTTTGATTGAATTCACTGTAAACTTTTGGGAAACAGTCAGTTTAGAAGGTGTTTTATAGGTTGTGTGAATGTAATTAAATAATAAATGGTTCTCATTTATTACTGGAATGATCAAATTAGCCAGCTGTTTCTGCAGTAGATGAAATTCTGTCACAAATGCCTCTTTCTGACATTGATCTGTTGGTAGAACAAGTAAGCTGACCCTTCATGTGACTTGGACCATTGCTTGGGCTCAAAACAGGTCTCAGGGCTGATGTCATTGACTCATGCCATTTGTTTTGCAGGTTGGTAGCATTTGTGTTTTAACCTCAGTTTCTATTGCTGCATGGGTCTGAGGCTGTAAAAGAAAAACAATAAAAGCATTTCTTTACTCTTCCAAGGAATGATACAGCCCATTCCTTTACTGATCGTGCTCTTTTGCCAAATTGATCTGGCCTTGGTGTCTCTGACCAGTGAAGCTCTGCACTGTGACTCTCAAAGTTGCTATCCAGAGCCAAAGGGCACTTTGAAGGCACAAAGCCATGTGGGGCTGGGCGGCTTGCTCCGGGAGCATGGAGAAGGCATCTCCGCATGGGCTAGCTGAAGGCACTCCTGGGCACGCATCCATTGCCTGGGAATTGGCACTGAAGCACAGTGGAATAGAGCACAGTGTTTTGGCGGGCGGGGTGCTGCAGTTTTCACTTGGTAGGTGACTTAAGGAGGTGTGTGTGAGGACAAAGAGCGACTGCTTGTAGACTCCTAGAGATAATTTGGAGGTAGAGTTTGGGAAGAAAGAGCAGCAAAGGTGGAAAAAAAGCACTTAGAGAAACAGGAAAGTTGAGTCCTATTTAGTGTGCCCTCCTGCACGATCCTCATTTTTGTGGATAACCCAAAGCAACTCGTAATTCAGCCTGATGTCTGTGCCTCTAGTTTTCAAGAAAAAGCTTTTGCTAATGCTTACTGTAAATTGAGGGGGTGGCTTCAGAGATGTTTTTGAAGAACAAAAACTTTTGCAGATTATTTCCATAGCATACCAGTGTAGTTAGCAACTTTAAATAACCTTATTCATTCATTCATTCATTCATTCATTCAGGCATTTATTGAGCACCTACTACATGCCTGATATTGTACTTGGTGCTGAGATAATAGAGGAGAAATATTCTTTGTCCTGAAAAAGCATACGGTCTGACAGGGAAGTAAGCAACTACAACCACGTATGGATAGTATTGTCACATTGACTGAAGCCCCACCAATTCAGAAATTATCACAATTTGGGGGAAGGACTGTATTTTGCGGTAGTCCAGAAAACAGGTTTTCTAAGCAAACTAAAAGAGAAAAGATGAAAGCATTGATGATCATTCCCCTACCTAAAAGTACAAATGACTTAAAGAGCCATAAAAGCATCCACTAACATGATATAGCAATGAAAACAGAATCCCACTTTGATGAGCAGATGAGGTATCAAAACATTCACCTAAAAAGGGCAAGCACCTGACTTCACTGTTGCCATACGAGTTGTGGGGAATGGGACCTATAGGAAGGAAAAGTGAACAGAAAGTATGAAGGTAAATGCTAAAACAATAAGGAGCATGTCCTAAGCCAAGAAAGGGATAAATGAGTAGCCATGGTGATAAGACAGTGACTTCAGTGAATCAGCGTAGTGCAAACTGCTATAACAAGTAACCCTCAGTATCTCAGTAGCTTAATAAAATTCAGGTTTATTCATAATGTGTATAATATCCAAAGTTGGTTTGTCTTCATTGGTGGGTATCTCCTCTCCTCGCTAGAGTTCAAGGGTCTAGGCTCCTTCTGTCTTACGAATCTACCTAATCTTCAGCATGTGGCTTCTAAGGTCTCAAGAACATGAAGGATAATATGTGGGAGGTTTTTATGGGCTGTGCTGGAAGTGGTGCAAATCACTTCTGCCCACATCCTACTGCTAGAACTCAACACATGGCCACACCCCACTGCAAGGGAGGCTAGGAAATGTAGTCTAGCTGTGTGCCCAGGAAGAAGAGGAAATGACTTTGATAATCAGCTAGGCCAGATGGCCAGGCTGAGCTGGAGGAAGAGGTCATTCCACTAAAGGTCAGTTTGGACATATGGACAGTGACCCTCTGGCTGCCTTACTTTGGTGTCTCTGATGCCTGGTTGAGAATCTCAGGCCTTCTGGGCCATTGGGGATCCACCGTCCTTTCCTCCATGCCATGCATCCCGCTAGCCTTGCTTTGTCTCTCATCCCCATTTTATCTTATCAAGTGCTTATCACTACCTGATTACATCCTTCCTTATTAATTTACTTACTTCCTGGCATTCTTCCTACCTGGATATAAGTTCTACAAAGACAAGGATTGTGTCTCTAATGTCCACCACTGTATTCCAGTGCCTAGCATGGTGCCTGGCACATGGGAGGTCCTTAATCACTCATTGCTCTATGAATGAATGAAACAACTGGGCCATGGGAGTCTTGAATAGCTTCATGGAAGAGGTGCGACTTGGGCCAGGTGTTGAATAGAATTTATCTGGGAGGAAAGAGATCAGGGAAAGAAAGGAAATAGATTAAAAGGAGACAGAAAAGGCCCCAAGATGTATAGACTGAACCATTTATACAGTTGAGCCATATCCATTCAACTCACATAGTTGAGCTCCTGTAACACATAGGTCAGTGTTCTAGACTGTTGCTTAGCTAAAGGATGCAAAAAATATACAATAAGGCCCATCTCTATCCTCAAACAGGTTGTGCTGAGCTCTGCTTTGGGGGCAACTAAGATACGTCTGGTTAAATAGCAGGTCCCTCATCCTGGCCACCAGGGCTTTCCACGGAACAACTTCAGTCTCCCTTTCTGGGATGACCACAGTCTTCCCACATGGACATCTGCTCCTGTGCAGAGCAGTGGTGTGAGTTAGTAGGATAGTGAGGCAGAAAGTAGTGTGGGGCTGTGGAATCAGATGTACTCACTTCAAGTCCTAGGTCTAGCATTTATAAACTTTGGGCCCTTGGGCAAGTTTCCTAACCTCTCTGCACCTATTCAGTATATTGCAGATAATCAAATGTGCTTCCTGGGTTTATTGGGGGAACCAAATGAGATTACCTCTATCAAGAGCCTAACCAACTGCCCAGTTCACACACATGCTCACCAAGTGGTGGTGTCTCCCTCCTTGATGGCCCCTAACCTGCCCCTCTCTGCCTCACACAGCTCCTGGTCCAGCCGCAGAGAGCTTGTCCTGGGACTCACACTGACTCTTTTCAACCTTCATACTGGGTTGCCTCATAGGAACTGTCAATACTCAAATCCTTTTTGCCTCAAAATGGATATGGTATATGGTTCTTCTCCAGCAACTGTATGTGGTTCTCTTCTAGCGTTTTCCAACTTCGCTGCTGATCCTATCCATCAGCCCTCCTCCCGCTTCATACCTCTTCCCTATACCCCTTCCTGCGCCGCAGAGCATTTCTGTTGAACCTGTATGGCACTCTGTGCCTCTTTCAGGGTACACACTTGATCCCATGTGGGATTATCATCCAATCTGTCTAATGTAGCTACGAGGTTATACATTCCCAAGGGCACCGATGGTTTCTCTTGCTCCTTAAAGTACAACTGCACAATACCTTGAACTTAATAAGAGGTGACACATTCTATTTCCCAGACCCAAGTGTGATTAGACAGGCACTCCAGTACACTTGGAGGGACTAGGGTTGAAACCTGCTGGTGAGCCTCTGAACCATGCCACCCAGCACTGGGGCCCGAGGCCCTTGTCCTCTAATGTGACCCTCTAGAATCAGTTGCCTGCTTGAACTTTTTTCTCTCTTCTCCTCTCACTTCTGACTGCCTCCTTAGCAACTAACCTGAGAAGAGAAACAAGACAAATTCCTTGAACATGGGAGGGAGAAATAAGGCGTCATTTATCTATTTTGAAAGATTATTGAAGTTTTTGGATCCTCATTTGCTTATTTAAGAGCTATAAAGTTGAACCATATTAAATTGATAATATCCAACTATTTTATCAGTTTCATATGGTTCAGTGTAGTCTTGGTATTTGGACTTATTCACAGTTGTTCATAGGTGAAGTGGCCTGATCCCTGTGTGTGGTCCACTCACCCAAATGCTTGGTAGAGAGATCCCCAGAGTGGCTATGCATAGCTTCTGACGGGCCTGTGGCCTTCAGTATATTCTGTCATTGCTTATGGAGTTTCTGTCATAGGCTCTGGATTCAAAAATGGCTAGTTCATTTCCCTTTTCCCTGCAGGTGCCAACATATGTGTTTGATCTCTGGGATAGATGCCAAGACCTCCAGGCTTGATTTTCCAAGTCTTCTGGAGATCAAAGGCTCTCCTCATCACCACATGGATTTCTCTGTGCTGTTATTCAACAAAGCCAATCCAGCTCCTCCAAGGGCCAATGGCAAAGTTCCCAAGAGAGAAGGGAGGAAGAGAAGGAACGCTGAGATTTCTAAATATTGCAACCCATGGGGCAGATGAGTATAAGGGCAAGAAGGCATGTATTATTTTCTCAAGCTACAAATTAAAAATACAGAAATTTTAGATAGATTCACTTATTTATGAACTAGATCCACCTGAATGGGCTGGCCAGGAATTTCTCAGTTTTCTTTTTATGTACCCAAAAGAATATACAGGACCTTAACAATCATTGTATTCAACACCTTCAGTCATTTCATGTGACTTTTAAACAAAGTACTCCATTTCCAGTAGAAAATATTCTAAAGATAAAAGAAAAACAGAAAGGAATCTAAAACTGAATTGAGTTGTCTTATTGTAGCCATTTTGAGACTATTCAAATAAGAAATTGTGCCACTGTCATTAAGAATCAAGATTTTCAGCATAAGAGAAAAGAGATCAATTATAAAATCAAGACACTTAAATTAAAACCTGTAATCTTATATTTGAATTGGAAATAGCAGTTTGAACTCATGATTTAGCTTCACCTTCTGAAACTTACATATTCTGTAGCTCTACTGAGGAATCCTAGAGTCAATGACAACCCAGCAACAATGAATACCCCTGGCATGCAGAATGTGGTCTCTTAAAGCTGTTCCCTTTGAGGGGAGCCAGGGCTTCTTGGAGAAAGGGCTGATTCCAGGTCCAGGGCAGCAAACATGCAAGATGAACTGGAGATATCTTATCATACCTGAAACTCTGAGGAGGAAACAGACCTTGAGAGGTCCAACTCTAATGCGACACAGGAGGTAGGACCCTAGGAATAGCCAGGGTGCCTGATCCATGCCCCTAAGGAAGGCAGCCTCCTCCAGACAGGCCTCCAAGCCACAGCCCTCTCAGCTAACATCCTAACAGAATCCAGAGCTGTCTGATGAGGATTCCTCACTGCCACATTTGAAGGATTTTGACAACAAATCCATTTTGAGCTCTTCTGGCATTGGGGAACTTTTAAAATTAGCCAGCAGCACAATCAAGACATCCCACATTTGAAATGCACATGTTTGTGTGCTGTGAGGATTACATTCCTAAATCCCCCAATACTATTGGTACCCTGACCTTATTCCCTCACCCTTATCACTTCAGTGCACAGAAACCTGATTTATAGCTCCCAGGGACTGCATTTGTTGTCTGAGGGCTTTCTCTGGCCAGGGAGCTTGCTTTTCTAGAAGTACCAGGGAAATATTGCTCTGGTGCCTAGGCAACCCTCAACCAATGACTGACAGAAGTGGTAGATAAATACCCCAACTCCCTCACCTCTAAAGTGTGTGTTCTGCACTGACTCCCAAAGGATCCAGCCCCAGTTACCCATAGTGCTCAAGAGTGCACTCCTTTATTGGCTTTCTTCCCTTCCCTTTTCTCACTTCCCCCGATGCCTCCTATTGGCAGCTTCCTGGAATTACCTCCTAACTAAATGTGTACCTGAACTTTTGTCTCAGTGCCTGTCCTGGGGAAACCCAAACTCTTCATTCTCTGAGTCTGTCTTCCATGGGCAAATAGAGAGGGAAAAAGCCACTATCCATGGAGAGTGGGCCTCCCTTGGTATCGCTGCAGACTCAGCTAGACTAAGGCTAACTGAGTCACAAGAGAACACGTCTTTTCTGACCAGATTCAATATATCATGCATTAGGTGTTCCCCACTCACATATAGCTCATGCCTTGTCTTTTATAGAGAGCACAGAACTCATTATAAATGTCTAGGCTTTTAGAGTGGAAAGCTCCGTGGAAAACAATTCCTTTTGGCTCGCAGACTCATGTATTTATAGCTTCTTTGTTGGCCCAATAAAGGGCATTACTTCTCCTCTACCTACAAAGATACTAATTAGCAAATAATAATTCTAAGTGCAGTGGAGGTGGTATGTGGGGCCTTTTGCAAGTATTTTTAAATTTTCCACTGTCACTGATGATCTCTAAATAAATTTTAAAAGCCTAATCTCTACCTAGATTTATTAGTATATATAATTGGGAGTCACGTGCTAAATACCTTATTGCTTCACAATTTAAACAAGCCAAGGGCATCTGTCCAAGAGGACAAGGGGCTCCATGCATGCACCATATTGGAAACAGAACCCTTTCCTCTTACATCCAGTGGCTGTGTGCAATGTCTCCTGAAACAGAAAGGTGACTTTCACATGCATTTTCTGACCTGCCTCTCCCATTCCAACTCCACTTTCTTCCCTGGAACGTCAAAGGTGCCCGTGTTCATGACATCACATCTGTAGTTTGAGCAGAAATGAAGGGACTTTAAAACCCCATATTCATCTTTGTGGGCAGAGTGCCTTCTTTGCTCTCCATTTTCCTGCTTGAATTTCAAGGAAAGCAGAGTACCTAACCAAAGGATGATACTCATGTTCTTCCCTGCAACCAACCTCAGCTGGTTCTTTGCAAATAGTGAAAACAGATTTGTGACATTCACCCTTTTCTAAATCTTGGAAGTATTTCTTAACTCTCCATTTGGTTCTCCTGAAAGATCAAATTCCTTATTTCTGATCAGTGTTATCTTTTCTCCACTAAAACCTGTTTGCAAACTTGTAAAACTGCCCTTGTCTCTTTAAGGGGTGTGAGGCTGGTGAAGCAAGTGTTGAGCCAAGCTCCCTTCCCTGTCCCCTCTGATTTAAGCTCAGGCACCCATGCCTTGAAAACTGGAACAAATGTGTCACTTCTTGATGATGGGCTGGTCATTTTCAGTCCAGATTGCTGGAAGGGAAGCACTTTACCACCAAGAACATGATGTCCTTTCTGGCAAAGCTAACCTTGGGGTTGACCTAATTATTAAATTAAGCTATTCAGATAGTTTTTGTAGGGCAAAACAGCTGAATATCACTAATTTAATATTGTTCACCCTAATACTTACCTTGTTGCCTTGGTCTCTCATTCCTTAAACTAGTGCTGCTCAATATGTGGTCTGCTGACTGGCAGCATCAGCCTCCCAGGGGAACATGTTCTTTGCTCACTTGGCTGAAGTGCTTCTGGAATCCTAAAATAAAAATGGCTGATTTCTTGGAGAACAGATGAGAAGTGTTTTGGGTTTTTGTTTTGTTTTGGAAGTACAACCTGATAGGTAGCAAATAACGACTAAGAGAGATGAAAGGTGAAGCGGCCAGGCTGAACAATTGCCAAGGGAAGTGTGTGGGTCAGGAGACCTGAGCTTTGGTGTTGCCTCTGCCAAAAATCTGCTCTGTGATCTTGGGTCAGATCTTCAAATCTTGGATTTCCTCATCAGTCCATGAGAGGGGTGGCCTAAACAGTAGCTTTCAGTGTGTTGACTGCTACCCAGAGCCAGAAACACATTTTTACCAGCATGCACACACGTGACAGAAACAGTAGCTTCACAAAACAATACTACAGGCAGTGCATTTTGGTATTTTCTATTCTACTCTATTCTATTTCATTGTCTTAAAAATGCTAGTCTTGACCTGCTGAATGGATTTCATAATCCACTGCTGGGTCATGCCCTATGGTCTGAAAAGACACAGAACTCCATAATTCCCAAGGTCCCTCCCAGCAGTAGAATTCAATGATTCTGTTAGATGCCTAAAGGAATTTTCTTAAAACAATAGCTGAGCTGCAACAGATGGCTATGTGCTTACATTCTGGAGGAAGTGCATGGTGTAGAACATGGCAGCAGAGTGACCTAAAGATAAACACATAAATTATAAACCACTTCTGAGAATGTATAGTGCCGCAGCTCTGATAGCGACTTGGACAATTAGCATCTCCACGTCATTACACTGAATGCTGCCCCAGTAAACCAGTATCAGACACCGGAGATGTGCAACTTGTCAGAGAGACCACAGGCTCCCTGATTGTAGGCAACCTTCTTTCTAGTTTCCAGATTGTAAGGTCCCCCAAAGAGTGATCTCTAGTGGCCTCATCTTTGTTTACACTTCACTCACCAAGAAGACAGGCAAATAAAGAAACAAGAACCTTTGAGAGCACCAGACTGTCCTCTTTTGAACTGTGACCCCCCGAATCATGGCCTCTTGGTCTTCTTTTGTTCGCAGTCCAGGAAAGGGTACGATAGGTAGTGAGCAGGGATATGGCAAGGGCATGACCATTTCATTGGACTCTCAGAACTGCTCCAGGAAGCCTCCTAAGATTCCCACTGCATAGAGGAGGGCACAGAGGCCCAAAGAGTTCAGTCACTTGTTCTGGATCCACTGCTGCTGTGATGAACCCCCATCTTGCCAGCCCAGAGCTCGGGGTCTTTCCCCAGTGCATCTGCTATTGCTTGAATGCAGAGCCCATCTCTTATTCTGCATGATGCAACCTCACTTATTCTGATGACTGGTAGAAAACAGAGGCATAAACGGAGCAGGACAGGACTCAGAGAGTAGAGAGTCCAAACCCTCACTTGTAAAGATGGGGAACTGGATCCTGGGAAGGTTCCATGACTGCCTGAGAGTGCAGAACTGCAAGTAGAACCCATGCCTCTGGTGGTCTTTCCATGGGATGTCGGACATGAAGACAGCAACAACAGTAACAGCAATAATTAAACAGTACTTGTAGTATGAAGCATCATTTTGTTTTAGAAGTTGGGGAAATATTTCTAGAGGAAAAATCGTTCTAGATCCTTTTAGTGTATAAATAAATACACAGACATGTTCTGTTCCGTGGGTGCTGGAATGTTTCAGGACACTGGAACTTGTCAGAAGGCTTCGATTTTTCTGATGCTAAGGGGTCCCAGTGGATGCTTTGTCCACAGTGGCGAACAAGTCTGAATTATTGTGGTTCTACAGAAAAGGCAGTCCAGCAGGGACAGACTAGGAACCTGGCTCTGGTGTCAGGCTGCTCCACAAGTGGCAGGAACCTCAGTGCTCCTCACCCTGCTCCCTCCTCCACCCTGCCAAACAGAGTGGGCAAGGGGCTGGTTACCAAGGAAGGAAGGGCAGGCAGGAATAATGGTTGCACTTGGTGAAATCCCATCCCTCCTTACCTCCCTAACAGATCTGAGAGCCCAGGCAGCAGCAAGAGAGAACCTGAGAAGATTTCTGTTTTGCTTACCAAGCTGATGACAGCTGAGGATTGGCTTCAGCATAGCAGGGACCTGGGGAGCAAATTGGCGACATATCTGTGACACTGACTCTTTCAGATGCTCATTAATATATTAATGTGCTAACACATTCCCTGCTGCTTTCTGTCACAGGGCATCAGAATGGATGGTTTGTGGAGAGCTATGTTCCTGGCAAGGAACCCTTGTCATGGGGGTGGGTGTGATGGGCGGAAGGGAAGGAAGGAAGGTTAGTTAGGTTGGATGTGGGTAGTCTGACCTGTAGGCCTCTAAGAACATTTAAAAATCCAAAAGGCAATTCCATTTCTGAATCACTCTGCACATCTTTCTGAAATTTTCACCATACATAGCATTCAGACTTTGATTTCAGTTGCCACCTTACCCCTTTTAAATTCTGGAAAGCCTGAGAGAAGGAAGAAGGAATAGCATGCGGAGAGAGACAGTGGCAGAGGTGGAGACTTGAGGTACAGAGGCTTGGAAGCCAGGCCAAGAATAAGCATTTTGCACTCCTCCTAGGGCTAATCAAGCTTTAAGGGAGTTAGAAGTTCAGGAGGCCAGGCCAGAGAAGGCAGTATTAAATAAGTACCAACCCTAGCAGGACAGGAAAAGCTTAGGGCAAGATTATTCTTCCCCCTGATTTTCATCCCTTCCCAATAGTTCCTAAACATGAGCCTCCTCCTGTCCTTAGAAATGGGCCTGGCCTTCCCAAGAGAGTGGCAGCCACTAGTTTTCCTCAATTTCCAAGTCATTTCATTTCAGATGAACCCAGTGACCAGATCTGTGCTTTCAATATATCACTATGAATCAAGGTCCAGACAATTCCATTATATCCGGAGTTTGACAGGGGAATGAACTAAGTTTGGTCTATAAAGACTTTTCACTGCCCTGTGGACATTTCCTATAATGGTATTCTCTTTCAGCAGTTTGGTTTTATGGTGTCTGTTTGTATATCTGGAATATGACAAATCTCCTGGGCACTTTCTGAAAGAGTCACTCAGTTCTCGGTTACATCTAGTCCTATGGATGATGCAGACAGTAGTGGTTCTGAATCTTTTGATTTTGAGACGTACTGGATACTTTTTATGTGGCAGATGGCCTACTCTACACCCGCCCCCAATCAGCCTTAGTTTAGGCAAACATTTCAGTATTGGTTTGGGAAAGAGCAGCAGCTTGGAAGCCAAATAGAGATGGTTTCTAGTCCCAGATCATCCATAGGCCAGGTGTATGAGACTTTGGAAATTTATGTATTTCTCTGATACCTGTTTCCTTAGCTGTAAAATGGGAGCAATACTTTAATCTTTGGGTTGTGTGAAGATACCAGGAATGTAATACACGCAATGTACAGCTTGGCATATAGCCCGAGCTCTCTGTGAGAGCTTATAGTTGGACAGGAGAAATGGTACACCCACGTAACCTTTTTTCTGCTGTAGGGAATAAAAATGAGGCATATAACCCTATTTCCCATTGTAATCCATGCCATCATATACCCCTTTGTTGAAGAGCAATAACAAAGGGAGAAGAGGAAAGTACCAGGCAAGGCAAGCAACTGGCTCTAGGGAAGTAGTGGGAGGGTGTATTAGTTGTCTGTGATTGCGTTAACAACGTATCGCAAATTTAGCAGCTTAAAATACCACCCGTTTACTATCTTACGGGTCTGGGCTCTGGACACAGGTTCACTGGGTCCTCTGCTCAGGGTCCCACTGGGCTGCAGTCAAGGTTTGGGTTGGGGCTGAGTTCTCATCTGAGCCCTGGGGGCTCCTCCCAAGCTCAGTGGTTGTGGGCAAAATGCAGTTCCTTTGAGTTGTAGAACTGAGGCCCTCGTTCCTAGAGGCTGTTGCCATTACTTGCCACACAGCCTTCTCTCCAGTGTGGCAGTTTGCTTCTTCATGGCCAACAAGAGAATGTCTCTGCTGCTTCTTGTCTTTTTTTTTTAAAGCTCAGCGGATTAGGCCAGATAAACTCAAGAAAATCATCTCCCGTTTGATGAACTCAAAGTCAACTGAGTAGGGATCTTAAACTCCCCATTGCCATATAATGTAATAGAATTCACAGGTTTCACCTACCCTCAAGCTGGTGGGGGACTACATAGGGTACATACAGGAGAGGACAGGTATCTTGGGGGGATCCTAGAATTCTGCCTACCTGGGGCGGGGGGCCTGGATGTATCCGCATAAGCAGAGGAGAAACCTCCTTGCTGCACTTTGTATCATTTTTATGAGAACAAACATTACTGGGAGTACTAACACCACTAGCTTTCAAGGCTGAGCCATGGTATAATTGTTAAACAGGGAAGAAAAGGGGGTAGGGTGAACCTGAAGATGTGGGACAGCTTTGCAATAAATGGCATGGTGCAATGAGCTTACGAATGACTTACTCAACTTCCGTTGAACTGTTGCTTAGAGAAAGGAGTAGATTGTTTTTTAAGAAGGAAAAATGGGAGTTTTCCCTGGAAGAGCCCCATTACTGCCTGTATGTCTGCCTCCAGTGGACACATAATACTAGTTAATGCTCTGTAACCAAAGGACAAAACTGAAAGCAAAGGGATTAAAGAGTTTTCCTTCCCTTCCTCCTCTAAGAGATAAACACAATTGTGGCAACTGATGAGTGAAATGTTCACCTGCTAATGCATGGCAGAAATCCATTATAGCTTCTCAGCAGATAAAGAAACAGACTACATGGGGAGAGGTGAGGATTCCGAGCCCTGAAGGCTGTCACTGAGAGAGCTGGTTCTTCCCAGGAACCACGTCCTGGCTGGCTGTGTTGGAACTCCTGTGTTAGTCTTTGCATCTGCAAATCCACAGTCCTGAGCGGCAGGCCGAGTTCTGCAGCCCAGAAACTCAGCACTGGCTTGCCCAGTAGGAACAGTAAGAATGTTTCGGGCATCAGCAAAGCAGTGGTACCAAAAAATGCTTTTTTTTTTTTTCAAATAACTTTATATTTTATGTTTAATAATGAGGAAAGAGAATTTTACAGAAATTCTTTACATTTATTTTATGATTGCTAATTTATGCTTTAATTTGGGATTACCTATTGCAGAAAGGTGGAGATGGAGGAGTGGAGACTATGATCTTTTTGGTGTTAGGGCCTTTAGAAGTCTAGAGGTCTTGGACTACCTCCAGGGAACGGTATAACAGTAGAACAGAGTCAGTCGCTCTTCGCCCAACCGACTGCTTCCAGGCACAATCACATCTAAACCATTTTCACACAGAACCAGAGAACATATACTCCAGGAGGGCAAGGATTCTTGTGTGTTTTGTTCTGTGCTATATCCCAGCACCCAGCACTGTGCCTAGGACATTAAGAACTATTTGGAAAATATTCCAGGTGTGGATAGATGTTTCCATTTTCAGCAGTCTCTTCCTGCCCACCATGTTGCCCATCTCCCTTCATTCACATAAGATTCCAAGGCATCATCAGATAACGTTTTGTGTTTCTCATATATACCTCATGTTAAAAAAATAATCTGAGGGCACTTTTCAAATACACAGAGTACTAGGCCTCTGCAGGAAATTCTGGTTCAGGAAGTCTAGGCTGCAGCCCAGTAGTCTGTTTTTGACAAGCACTTCTGATGAGTCTTTTCTTCAGATGAACACTGAGATAAACAGCAGGAGCTTAGCTCTTCCCCATACAAAGATTAAGGTGCCATGGCCACTTGACCTGGTTTCTGAGGGGCTATAAAAGTCTTCGGTCTATCCCCAAGTCACCTGGGCTCAGCCCTGAATCCTGGTTCCTACTTTCCTAAAGGGATGGGCCTGGGAGAGGAGGTGGCTCAGGAGCCCCTCCACTCCTGGAACTGCCCACTGAACTTCTTTGGCCTCTTCTTTTCCCCAGGCAAGCTCTCTGTTCAGTACCTTCTCCCAGCTGTCACTAGCACATGAATTCCCACCCACCTCTACTAAGTTTGATAATGACCTTTGTCCTCTTTGCAGTTGACCTCTGCAACCAGGCAGGGGCTGACTTTTTATAGTCAGTCTTCGTCACTGAACCAGAGCATTCCTCTGAGGGTGGCTAAATAAAGCCTCTGCCTTCACATTCCCCGCTACTTGACACAGGAGAGAAGGGAGGCTCCAATCTAGATATGGCCTGCCCTTTCTACCTCGAGGCCTCCCATGCCTCATGTGAGGCCTGAAGAGGCTGGTTTCTCCCTTAGTGATTCCTCCTAGGTTTTCTTGTCCCCAGAACTCAGTGGGACCCCCGACTGGTTCACCAAGCACTTACGGTTTCCAAGGAAAGGGTTGAGGTTATAGAGTAAATGACGAAAGAAAAGTGGCTGCCTTTATGCTTGGCCCCATAGAACTCTGCCCTAAAAATACTCTCCCCTACCCAGGAAGATAATTCTGGGATCTCTAACCCTTGGGCCTGAATTATTAGAGATTAAACACCAACGAAGAAAAAATGTAGGTCAAAGGGAGTAATCTGCTCTGTAGCTGAAGGTGAGAGAATATAATAGAATATTCATGGTTATGGTTGTCCAATAGAATAGGTACCTATAGCTATTTAAAGTTTTTAAAAAATTATAAAGTGTTTAATAGCCAATGTGGCCAGTAGCTACCACATTGGATGGCATATCACAGAAATTTCTGTTGCATGGCATTGTTTACAAGTATGGAATTGTCCCTTTGATGCTGCCCACGTGATGTTTCTTTAGTATCTTTGGAAATATCTGTTTCTATTGGCGGTCCTTGTGATTATGATGCATTATCCTAGGGAAAAAAAAAAGACTACCGAAGACTGCATTAGAAAAGAAAACCAAGGGGCAACTGGGTGGCTCAGTTAAGTGTCCAACTCTTGATTTTGGCTCAGGTCATGATCTCAGGGTTGTGGGTCGAGCCCTGCATCGGGCTCCACACTGAACATGGAGCCTGCTTGAGGTTCTCTCTCCCTCTCTGCCCCTCCCCCGCACTAGTGCGCACACTCGCTCTCAAAAAAAAAAAAAAAAAAAATTAAAAAAAAGAAAAAACCAAAACTAATTGCCATAAATGCAGTACCGGGTGGGGGGAGGAGGATTAATTACCAAAAGGTTGCATTTTCCCCAGTTTTCTTCTATTTCCTTTCTACAAAAGTATCCTCCCTCCTTTTCCATTTGTCTTTCTGCTTTATCTGTCAAGTATCTTGTTCTGTGTAAGGCTTCCCAGACAAAGTGAAATGGTAAACCGGACTTCAAAAAGAAAAGGATCAGAGAAGAACCAAAAGTCTGTTTGGGGCACAGGAATAAACACTTGGGCAGAACACGCCCAAATCGTACACTGGGGAAAAGGTGGGAAAGCAGCAGAGTGAGACAATGAGACTGGGAGGAACAGGGGTTTGGTCAGGATAACAGGTCTGGCAGGTGAAGCCCTCTGGGCCAGTTCTCACTATTCCTGAGGCTGGCGAGCTGCCCAGGTGCTCAGGAGTTCCTCTGTACAGTAATTTCCTAACCAGAATCCTCCTGCTTAGGACCAGCTCTTCCCATGAGAATTTATCTGAAGATAAATTTATCTGACGATCACTCGTAGGTGATCTCTATCCTAGGCTCAGTATGCACATGAAGACCTAGGGTGTGTTTGGGGGAAAGAGGCCTCTTTCCCTGATCTCTTGGATGAGTTGCAAGGATGGTACCCCTTTCCTCACCTGCACTGTAATTTCCTCACTTAACCCCCAGTACCCCTGCAATGGGTTCTTCAGTGCTTGTCCTCTCCCCTAGATGAAACTAAGGAAGCTGAGCAATGCTTCAAAAGATGGCAGGCAACGGAGTTGGCAAACAAGATAAGGTGAAATAATCAGGGTTGGGGGCCAGGGGTCACAGGAGACAGAAAGCAGAGCAAGGGAGAAGCAAAGTTCAGGTGGGCATCAGGAGCAGGTGTGCAGAACTATAATTCTGAGGCCCTATGGCCAGAAGACTGGAGCTAGGGTGACCTTTTTGACTCATTGCTGAGGCTTTTCTCTGCATTCTTGGAAGGCAGACCCCCCCACCCCCGGCATCCCACTCCCAAGCATGGATGGCCAAGAGTCTGTCCAGGTTGATGAGCGACTGTGTCAGAGAGTGCAAAGAGGTATGGAGAGAAAGTAAGCTGGTCACAGGCAGATGGTTGGTATCCTGGGGTCTCCCATCCCTTAGCTTGGGGGCAAAGGTGGTCTCTTTCCATACTGTAAGCGACAAACCTTTCTCCAGCCTTGAGTGCATTCCTAATGTGAACGCAGCGCTCTGGACTTCCACTCCACCCAGACTCCACTCCTGTCCCCCACCCCAGGCTCTGCCAGATGCACAATTTAAAGCTTGTGATATATAATGCCCCATTTCTCTCTTTGTCTTGCAGCCGTCTCCACCCTGGACATTGAGAGTAAACTGAGCGTATACTACCGTGCACCATGGCACCAGCAGAGAAACATCTTCCTCCCGGCCACAAGGCCGCCCTGTGTGGAGGAGCTGCACCGCCATGCCAGGCAGAGCCTGCAAGCCCTGCGCAGAGGTAACTGGTCCCCGGCTCAGGGGGCTTTTCGGGGAGAGGACTCAGAGCTTGTCCCATCCAGGGGCTGTTCTTTGTCCCATCAGTTCTAACACCTCACCTTGTTATAGCAACTACTTTGAAATGCTCCCTTTTCTACATGGACATGAAATTCAGGGGTAATATAACCTGCTTATATGTATAATTAGAAAGAGCACCATGGTCTAAATATGATAATAAAGAGAATTTAAAAGGAAATTTATAACATTTGCAATATACAAATACCTGGGCATGACTACACTAAAAGACATCATAAAGCAGTCAGATGTTTGTGCCTATCAAAAGTAGGTTTGGATTACGTAAAGATAATCAGAAGCCATTCTGAACAAAAAGTAGAGGGAAATGAAGGAGTTAAGGGGCAGGAGGACACAACCATCAAAACTGGTGCATTCTGCATACATTAAACATGAGCAAAAAAACTACAGAAAAAGAAACAACAAAAAGAAAACCCTTTGGGTTATAATTAAAAGAGAATTAGGTTTGACTCAGAAATAGGTTCTAGGCTTTTCCCTGTCAAGAAATGCTGGTAGAACACAGGTGGGACCTAGGGCACTCTTTGTTTGTTCAGGACCCTCCTGTGCCTTGTAGGACAGCTGTCATCCTTGGCTCTCGCCTAGTCATCTAACAACCAGAACCTCCCTCGGGGGATGTGCTCCTGTCGAGAACCGGTGATCTGGTCCATTCTACAGTGGAGCACGTGGAGGCCTAGAGAGGTCAGAAAACTTGCTCAGGGTCACATACCCCATTAGGCAGAGTGCCAAGACCCTGATCCAGGCCTCCAGACCCCCAGCCAGAGCTCTTTTCCTCCTCACCATACGGTGTCCTAGGAAAATAAATATTTCTCTTTCTCTTTCTCTCACAGTCCTGAAAAAGCCAGAGATAAGACACATAGCAGGCAAGGTAGAAGGTAACAGCCTTCTCTTACTTTCCAGTGGCTTAAAACCATTGTAGTTAGGACAAGGAGATTAAAAACTGGCATCACCCTTTTAGAGCCCCCTAAGTTGGGTATCAGAAGTGGGCACACCAGCTTTTTTGGTCTTTAGATTTTTGCTGTGGAGACAGATGGTATCTGTACATTCAGTGCCTTTGTTCCAAATTCCCTACGGTCCTTTAAGGAATAGTATTTTTCAAAAGTATTACAATAAAAAAAAAACCATTTTAATGTCACTATGAGGATGGAGAAATGACACATTTGTTTTCAACTTATTTTCTTCCACATGTTTATGACTTTTCCCTTTCCCCAAATCCCATCTTCTCCCCCCTTTAACAAAAGAATTAACCTACTAATATCCCTAATGCAACTGTTTCTAAAAATTCCCCTCGGTTATTGGTAGCAGATACTGTGACAGCTATAATAGTGATGACCAGTATCCTCTAGAAGTATCTCTGGCATTCTTACTATTCACTTGGATTTTTTAAATTGAGTCACTTCGATTTTGTAGTTGGCTAAAAAGTACTTCTTTACCAAATTTTTAGTGCAAGCCACCTTCTGGAAATTTTCTTTAACACTCACCATTCCTTTGCAGCCTCGATAAAGCACCCTTCCCATAATATCCTTTGCATCTTCCCAGTCGTGCCACTTATAAGCTTATATCATCTCTAGCCTCTTACAGGCCTGTCTTCCACCATTAATCCATGAGCAACTCAAGAGCTCTGGATGGTGTCTTATTAATTTTTTTATTCAAATCACTTAGCATGAACCTGACATAGAGTAGGTCCTCAATGAATGTGTGTGTAAGTAAATCAAACTCTGTAGGAAACTGGTTGAGCATTAAGGGCACAGAATGATGACACAGGAATCTGATCATTCTCACTAGATACTTTCTCTGATCCCATCATCAGAGAGCTTGAGTTACGTTAGCCCTTTAGACATAATTATTTTTATCCTTTTATTATTATTCATAAATCATCCCTGATTAGATTTTTCCAGATTCAACCAGATAACACTAAGCGGCTTGTAAGCTATCACATTTCACTGTGTTGTCGGGTTTGGACTTAATGACAGAACTGAGGAACAGCAAGTACCAATATCAGTTTTCTCAGAACTTCCTCCTGGGGGCTGAGAGAGGAATATAATGCCTCCTGGGGTTTTAGAAGGAAGACTGTGGAGCTGCATCTTGTCCTCCACAGACTGGCTTTCTTTGAGGTTGTCTCAACAGCAAATCTTGGGTGTAGTAGTTTTAATAGCACTGCAGAGAGCCATAAACAGGAATTATAGGCATCACAGAATTAAAAACATGCAGTGTGGAATTAAAATTAGAAAGTGACTTTTTTTTTTTTTTAACCTTGTCCAAGAAACAGTAGCTTAGCAGTGCATTCATCAGAATACCACTTCCGCCATCTGGTGGCCTTGACTAACACTTACCAGACAACGGCCTTGCTCGGCAGATGCCGCAGTGAGCTTCCCTGGAGGTTCTCTATTTGGACAGCTGGAAGATCCTGGCTTCCACCAGGACTGAGTAGATAATGAAGCCCAGACAAGTAAAGCTGTGGTGGCAGCAGCGCTGTGCTCTTTTTGGGGGTGAGGCTCTAAGGAGAGAGCTGGGAGGACTGAGATCAGAACCTAGAAATTGACTGCTTTCAAGATCTGCCCAGTAGCAAACCCCTCAGCAAAGCCTACTGAGGCCCCAGCCTTGTGCTAAACCTAGGATTCAGAGAGCAATAACTAACATCTGGTCCCTGTGCACAGGGAATGCCTGTCTGGTGAAGGAGACAGACAAGTAACCAGGTAATTTCAGCACAGGGCTATGGGCACTCAGAGGAGAGGCACTAATCATGCCATGGAGCTTCAGAGAAGGCTTCCCAGAGCAAGTTACACCTCATTGGATTTTGAATTATTTAGAATCTGATTCCTCTTTCTTTCCCCTTTTTCTTGGCAATTCTTTATACTCAGAGCCAATAATGGCTTTAAGTGATGCCATTGTTTATGTTTGTAAGACAGGGAGAGAGATTACTAAGTGGCTATAAAGAGATATTTATATTTTCTTTCAAGTTTCAGGGCTGAGGTCTAAGTTCCACTGGTCTAAAGGAATAAGGACCAAAAGTCTACTGCAGTTTTAGACTCTAGCAGATGAATGTCGTCCCCACCACACCGCCAGAAAAAAATATTATTAGGGAGCTATTAATCTAGCCTGCCTCCTCCCAGCCTAGGGCAAATGAAAGAGAGATTTAAGAAACCGTAGGAAGGGAGCAACTAAATGGGAAATTGAATTGATGTCTCCCTCCCGACCCCCTTCCTCCAACCTTTTCCTAACCAGTGACACCTGTATTCTACTCCTCATTATGAATTTTAAAAATGTAACTTTTTCCTTGTGCTGCCCATTTAGAAAAGCCCACTGTTTGCTTGCAGAGAAAAAAGAGGGTGGCACTGGAGGTAGACACTTTAACAAGGAAGACATTTATCTCAAAAGGGATTTCTGCTAAACACTGGCTGTGGCAGCAGTTTAGCACAGACTACCTATATGGTGACTGTGTATCTGGGTTAGACGAGGAGGCCCCAGGCATGAGCGTGGGCTGGATTTGCAGGCAGGGTGGCCTTTACTGTGGCCAGTGTGTTGGGCAGGGTGTGCTTTGTAGCTCACTGAAACACCCAGAAAGCTAAACTGTGCTCTTGGGTTCTCAGTGATTCTTGTTGTGAAGTCAGGACCACTTTATCCCACAAACAGAAATCTCTTGGCTCTCCTCAGAGGTAGCTTTATCCCTAAATCATCTGATTTAGGGATAAAGCTGTCATCATTGGGTTTCCTTTACTTTCTCAAGGAGCCTAGGATTTCAAAGCCCTCTGAGTGTTAGGCATGACAGAGCTTAGATGGCTGCAATGGTGCGCTGGTCACAGGCTCTCTAGAAAAGAAAACATAGATAAATAGATAGATGGTAAGAAGATAAAAGCCCTGATGTGTAACACCCACTAATTTCTGTGATGTAAATACCCCCACCGTGGCCAATTTCAAGCTACCACTGGCCTGCAAAATTCCTGACCACGCAGCAGCCCGCAGCCCTGAGCCAGTGTGAGCTGACTCCACCACCCACTGGATGGCTGTGAGCCTTTGTTCCTGCCACTCCCCAAGAGGCTCTGGCATGCCTGTGCCTATGATCCACTCCAGCATCAGTGTCAGCAAAGCTTCCACCATTACTCTAGACTTCTTTTTTTTTTTTTTTTGCTCATGTTGTTTTGAAATGAAGCACGTTGAAAATACACTGCTTTTTCCAAACTCAGAGCGAGCCATCTCACTATGAGATGGACCCACTAAAATATAAGTGCCCATTTACATATTATTGTGAAGTGAAAGTTTAGTTTGAAACCATTCCGAAAATCTTATTTGGTATACAGATGAGCTAGATTAGGAAAAACTCACTTTTTTCTAGCCTTTTGCTCACCCTCCCAAGGGGGAAAGAGAAATGGAAAATGCCAAGGATGTTTCTGTATCATTACTTTCTCTGCCCCCAGAACACCGGAGCCGGAGTGACCGCCGGGAGCAGAGAGCTGCTGTCCCCCTTTCCGTAGCAGCTCCTCCACTGCCAGCCTATCCCCCAGCTCACAGCCAGAGGAGGCGCGAAGTTAAGGACCGGCACTTCTTAACGGTGAGCTTGGTGGCCATCCCGCAGCCCTGGCCTTGCTCATCGGGAAGCATGAGTGGGTCTTGGGAGTCCATTTCCTTCCTCCTAGTGGAGGAGGCTGGGCCACCTAAGAGAACAAGTCATGGGCATTTGAGAGCGACTGGATTTTTTCCCCTCTTTCATTCATGCGTCTTTTGGGGAATAGAGTGGGAATACAGAGGTTTTGTTTTGTTTTGTTTTGTTTTAGTTAACTGGTTGTACAGTGCAGCAAAGCAATAATAATTAAGGACTCTGAAATCAGGGGGAAAATTTTGCTTCAAACACTCATTTTTCTGCATACAAGCTGAAAGATTTAGGGCAGGTTACTTCTTTGTCCTCAGTCCCCTCATCTGTAATATGGGGATATCAATAGCACCTAGCTCATACAGTTTGAGGGGTAAATGAGATAAGGCATGGAAATAATGTAGCAACGTGCCTGGCACGGACTTAGACCTCAATAAATGTTCACTGTTACTGGTCAGGTGATGGTGTAGATGACTCGGTGGGGTGGGTTGGGAAAAAAAACTTACATGATGTGAAAAATCACCACTTGAAGATGAGCCATGTCATCCTTTTATGCTTCCCCTTTCTATAAGGAAGGCTAGTGCTGCGGGGTAACCAGTTACCCGAGTGTCCTCATCAGCTGGTGATTTCAGCTTTGCCTGGGTGGGTGTGCCTGTAACTCAGCCCAAGCCCCCACGTATGACTCACAGATGAAGCTGAGCCCAGCTCACAACACCTACAAACATCATCACTACAAGTGTGCTTTCTAAGGCCTTGGTGGGGATAGGTGAGCATTTTGTGCCTCTGAGGAGGGCATCACTGAAGTGAGGGGCTATGATTTCTGTGACCAAATCAGCCCATATGGCTAGATCCCTGCTCCCTTGTCATTACAGTTTGAGGCCCAAAGTCTAAAGAAGTTACGAGTGTGGGTCCAAGTACTTGAAATTAAGTTTCTATGTATAGTAATAAACCCTGCACCCTTATGGCTTTTACAATATGCAAAACAGATGCAAAATATCTGGACTGCAGGATGCCAAACATCCAGCTAAGAACAGACTTCATCTAAATGAATCTGCATGTTATTACACAGCCAGATAAAACAGTGAGTGATATTGACCAATACATAGATATTTTTCTTACTTGTGGCTGCACCATGGGCTCCATGTTCTTCAGGCTCATCGAGTCTCCTCTGTGCCGTGTCACACTCAACTATGTTGCTGCAGTCCCAGGGATAAGAAAGGAAGGTGAGAGACTCTTAGGGCTTTCTAGGTCTTTATATAGAATAGTTACACATGCTAGTAATTTGTCATAAAAGCTCCTGCTCAACAAAAGTTTTATTAAGCTCAAATCTGCTTGCTAAAGCATTTGCTTTTAATGAGGCATTTTCTGCATAAAAATGCTAAAAATATTTTTCCATTCATTATAACATGTTTTGTGGCTCATTAAGTTGTTTTTTTCAGGGGGGCGGGTGGGAGAGAATAATGTTGAGCATTTACAGAAATGATATAAAAATAACACCATTTGTCATAATCTGCATAATTTTTAATAATACCTAAATACCAAAGTAAGGCTATAGGAAAAAGCCTAAAATAACAATGAGGGTGCTTCATTTACCCAACAAACATCAATAAGAGGAGGAGTCTAGAGCACACTTATGTAAACCAGAAAGTGTACCCATCTCAAATGATAATACTTAAGATCTCCCCAATTACTTTAGAAATACTGTTTCATTTATTTGATTAAGTTTGGGTCACCAAGTTCACGGGAAGATTTTCCATTCAAGTTATATCCCTCAGACCTGGAGGTGACTCTGAATAGAACACAATTCTATGCATTAAGCTTACAAGGGCCGTATATTGCTGCCAGAGAAAAGGCTGCATGTACAGGGACAGAAAATTTGCAACCATACTGCTGGATATTTTCTTAAGACAGCGACAGAAAAAAGCATTCATAATGAGATTCTGATACACAATCTTCCACAACTCTGCAAACTGTCATACTGTAGTTTGGTCATTAAGGGTACAGACTGTGAAGTCAAACTGCCTGGATTTGAATATCAGCTCTACCATTTATTAGCTGTGTGACCCTGAACACGTTAATCATTTCAGTGTCTCAGGGATAATAGTGATAGTACCTCATAAGTTTGAAACAAAGACTGAATGTGTTAATACATGTAAATAGTACCTAATGCATAATAAGCACTCAATATGTATGAGTCATTATCATCATCAATCAAGTTCATGAAGTATCAGTGATATAGTAATAAGATTATGGGTCTAACTAGGTTTAACTCCCAGCTCTACAATTTCTTTGGTTGCGTGATTTTGAAAAAGTTTTATCTTTGAGTCCCAGTTTATCTGTGAAATGGGGATAACTTCAATTTTACAAGGTTGTTAAGAAGATTTAAAACAGGCTTATGTAAATACAATTAAATCGTGTGTGTATGAAAAAGTGCCTAGTATAGTGCCTAAAACACACAAATTTCTGAATCTATATTCATAATCACTTATAATCAAACTCTTACCATCAAATGAAAAGCCTATAACATACTCACATATAAGACTAGAGAAAGTATAAGTTGTTACACTCTTTCTAGAGGGCAATTTCCCAATATTTATCAAACTATAAGATACAAATTATGCTAAGTGAAATAAGTCAGACAAATACCATGATTTCACTTGTATGTGGACTCTAAAAACCAAAACAAATGAGCGAACAAAAGCAGAAAGAGACCCAAAAATACAGAGAACGAACTGATGGTTGCCAGAGGGGAGGGGAAGAGGAGATGGGCAAAATGGGTGAAGGGCAGTGGGAGATACAGGCTTCCAGTCATGGAATGAATAAGTCATGGGGATAAAAGGTACAGCATAGGGACTATAGTCAATGGTACTGTAATAGCCTTGTATGGTGACAGATGGGAGCTACACTTGTGGTGAGCACAACATACTGTAGCATAGATTTGTCACATCACTGTTGTACACCTGAAACTGATGTAACACTGTGTCTCAATTCTACTTCAATAAAAAATGTGGCCAAAAAAAAAAACAACTTACAAGATGGGGCGCCTGGCTGGCTCAGTTGGTGAAGCATGCGTCTCTCAGTTTCAGGGTTGTGGTCGTTTGAGCCTCACATTGGGTGTAGAGATTACTTAAAAAAATAAAATCTTTACCAAAAAAAAAAAAAACCCTATAAGATATTCATACCCTTTGATCCAGCAATTCTATGTCTAGGAATTTATCCCAAGGCAATGCAAAGATTTAGTCACTAGGATGTTCACTGAACTAGGAAAAATAGTTACAAATATCTTAAATATCCAACAGTAGGTACTTAATTCTGATATATTCATAGGATAGACTACAGTATCAAAAATAGTGTTACTAAAGAATATTCAATGACATGGAAAATGTATATATTTTATCATCAGAGATTTTTAAGTAGTGTATAAAATTGTGTATGGTATGAGCTCAAAAATATCTATGAGTGTATATGTGAGTGTATATACATACATGCATTGGAAAAAAGGCTGGAAGGCTATATACCTGTGGTTCCCAAACTGCAGTGAAATCCTAAGGGTGCATTGGTATATTTTGAATTTTCAAGAGGTACAGTGTCCTCTGTTTATATCTGGTGATGGCTCCAAAGTAGCCTCATAGCTCTTGCAAGTGGAAAGAGGGGATGCTTGATTTCTTGACATGTAATTTAAATCACAAGTTCTCCAAGAGGAACACAAAGGAAACTGACCAGCCAATTTAGCTTAAAACCCAGTGTCAGCTGAAAATTCAAGGTCTCTCTCACAATTTTAAAGTCCATCTGGGAATCTTCCTCCTTCAAGGGTAGCAAAGGAGATGATCTCAGGCCCAGATGGTTTTCCAGAGGAATTCTAAACCTCCCAAGTCCAGATAATCCCAATGCTCTATAAATTGTTTCAGAGCATTGAAAATAAAACAGAACTTCCCCATTTCTTTTATGAACATTTTATGAAGGTTTGACACCTAAACCTGATAAAGAATGGAAGGGAGGGAGGGGGAGGGAATATAGACCAATATCACTCAGGATATTAATGCGGAAATAATAAATGTGAGCAAACAATACCACGTTTAAGAAATTAATATACCATGACTAAATGGGATTTATTCTAGGAATAGAAGGTTGGTTCAATATTAAGAAATCGATTAGTATCATATACCATATTTAAAGGAAAAAAAACCCCATATGATTATCTCTGTAGACGCCAGAGAGGCCTTAAATAAAATTCAACACCTATTCTTTATAAAAAGACTTGAGAAAATAGGAATTGAGTGGTACTTCATTAACATGATAAAATATACATATCTTGGGCGCCTGGGTGGCTCAGTTGGTTAAGCGACTGCCTTCGGCTCAGGTCATGATCCTGGAGTCCCGGGATCGAGTCCCGCATCGGGCTCCCTGCTCAGCGGGGAGTCTGCTTCTCCCTCTGACCCTCTTCCCTTTCGTGCTCTCTCTCTCTCAAATAAATAAATAAAATCTTTAAAAAATATATATATATACATATCTTAGTTCTAAAGCCAGTTTCTTAAAAGGGGAAATACTAGAGGCATTTCCACTAAAATCAGGAACAAGGCAAAGAGGCTCACTATCTCTGCTACTAATTAATATTATACTAGAGAGATTAATCAATGCAATTGGACAAAATAAATCAATTACAGGCATAAGATTTGGTAAGGAAGAAGTAAAGCTATATCTAGTTGCAGATGATATGATACTATAGGATTTTCCTGGTAGAGAATCAATGATAAAACTAAAACACTAAAAGAATTCAGTAAGGTAGCAGAATACATACACACAAAAATCAATAGCCTTCATTTACGCAAATGATAGCCAATTAAAAGACCTAGTAGTAGAGAAAACTCCACTTACAGCAATAACAAAAAGATTAAATACTTAGGAATTAATTTACCAGAATGTGCAAAACCTGTATGAGAAAAACTATAAAGCTTTCCTAAAAAACACAAAATTAGATTTTCTCAAATGGAAGGATGTCCCCTATTCTTGGAAAGAATGATTCAGCATTATAAGTAGGTAAGTTCTAAGTTGATTTATAAATTTAACACAACCTCAGTGAAAAAATACCAATAAGCTTTCTTTTAAATGGAGTTAGACCCATTGATACTAAAGTTTTTATGGAAAAACAAACATACAAGAACAGCCAGGAAAACATTGACAAAGGAAACCAATAAGGGGTAAGTACCTCTACCAGGCATTAAAATATCTTTAAAGCCTTTATAATTACAATAGTGTGGTACTAATATATGAATAGAAAAATATACCAGTAGAAAAAAAAATATGCCACTAGAAAAGAATACAAAGTCCAGAAATCAACCTGAATATATATGAAAACATAATCTATGATAAAGGCAGTATCCCTAAACACTGAGGCAAAAGATGGGAATTTTTTAAATGATGTTGGAACAATTGGGTAGCCACTTGGTAAAAGAAAAAAATTCATCAGAGTTTCTCAACCTTGGCATTACTGACATTTTGAGTCCGATAATTCTTTGCAGTGGGGGCTGTCCTGTGCACTGTGCTATGTTTAGCAGCATGCTTGGCCCCTACCCAAGAGATGCGAGGAGCACTCTTCCCCCTAGTTTTTTTTTTTTTTTTTTTTTTGACAACCCAAAATGTCTCCAGACACTGCCCCAAATGTCCCCTGGGGAGACAAAATTGCCCCTGGTTGAGAACCATGATTAGATCCATACGTCACACCAAACACAAGATTGAGCTCCTAATGGATCAGGGACCTAAACATAAAAAATGAAACCATACAAGTACTAGAGGAAAATAGGGGTGAATTATTCTTTAACCTCAGTCTATGAAAAGGCTTTCTAACTCTGACTCAAAATACAGAGGCAGTAAAAGATAAGATTGATAAATCTGAACAGTAAATATTTTTGTATGCTCAAACACCATAAAGTCAAAAGATAAGCAAGAATCGGCAGAAAATATGTGCAATATATACCACAAAGGACTAATATCACTAAGTAGATAAATACCTCTTCAAAATTGAGGGACAAAGAAAGGAACAAAAACCTGGTAGAAAAATGGGGGAAAAGCCTTGAACAGACAATCCAGAAAACACATAACAATGTTGCTTAAACTTAAGAAAAACTGTTCAAACTCACTCATAATTAGAGAAATGCAAACAACATTTATGTTGAGAAATCATTTATCACCTAATTAGACTGGAAAAAATTAAACAATATGACAACATAATCTGGTGAAACTGGGGGGACACAGGCACTCACAAACATTGCTAGTGAGAATGCAAACTTGGTACAACCTATCTGGAGGGGAATTTGGCAATATCTAACAAAACTACGTATACACTTACTTTTTGCCCTAGCAATCCCACTAAACATACACCTCCATTAATACAAAAAGATTAATCATTGCAGTGTTGCTTAAAATCACAAGATATTATAAACAACCAAGAGCCTATATGTAGATGGATATATTTATGAGATATTTATCTATGAGTGATATTAGCCCTTTTTCTGTGGCACATGTGCCTGTATTGATGGAATGAACTACAGGACATCCACACAATGGAGTACTATGCAGCTGTAAAAAAAAATATGAGGAAGATCTTTATGAACTAATAAGGAGTGATTTCCAGGACATATTCTTAAGTGAAAAAAGCAAAGCCCATGGTTCCAGCACAAGATGGCAATGTAGGAAAGCCCTGAACTGACCTCCTCCATGGAACACACCAAATTGCACCTATTAATAGAACAGTTCCTCCTGAATAAGAACTGAGGACGGACTGAACAGCTTCTGAGCAACCAAAGATGGAGAGAACAGCAAGAGAGATAGAGTAACAAAGGAAACCCCTACACTCACACTGTGAACAGCAGTGGGGAGGGATAGTCCGGAGGAACTGGGAACAGATCCCTCTGTCCTTGGGCACAGAAAAAAAAAGTCACAGTTTTAAAGAGCAAGTAGCATATAAAGGACACAACACTAGAACTCTGCCAAGCAGTGGAGGTGTGGGAATGTTCTCCAGGTCAGAGCAGCTGGAGAACGACACAGTTTATGTTCCCACGTCACCTTAAAGGCCTAGCATGGAGCAGGGTCCAGACTCCATAGCAGGTGGGTCTGCTCCTCACAGGGAGCTTGCAACTTCAGCAAGCCAAGGGTCCATAAGCCCATACCAGCCTCAGTTGTGCCAAAGCACAGAAAAAAAAAAAAAAGCCAAGTTTACAAGGGCCAAATAGCCATGGGAACACTCTCTTCCCCTCCACCTTAAAAGCCCAGACAGGAACAGGAGCTAGATGCTGTAAGTGGTGGGTCTGGATGCCATAACTGGCAGGTCTGGTCATCACCAGGAGCTTTTGACCTCAGCAAGCCCAGGGTCTGCAAGACCACACCAACCTTGGTCACAATGGGACACAGAAAAAAAAAAAAAGCCATAGTTTAAAAGGGCAGAAGAACAGCTGGGATGCTCTCTCCCCCCCACCCTAAAAGCCCATACCAGAACAGGGTTTGGCTCACAGTGAGCTTACAACTTCAGCTAGCCTAGAATCCACAAGCCCACAACTACCCTGTGGTGCTGGGGCACAGAAAATAAGCCATGTTTTTGTTTTTAATTGAAAAAATTATTTTATTTTTAAATTTGTCTTGTTTGGTTTTTATTTTTGTTTTTTTTCTTTTCCTCTTCTTTTAAAAAAATGTTTTCTTTAATTTTATTTTTTTCTTCTTTCTATAAAAAGCCACAGTTTAGGGGTGCCTAGGTGGCTCAGTCGTTAAGCGTCTGCCTTCGGCTCAGGTCATGATCCCAGCGTCCTGGGATCGAGCCCCACATCAGGCTCCCTGCTCCTCAGGAAGCTTGCTTCTCCCTCTCCCACTCCCCCTGCTTGTGTTCCCTCTCTCGCTGTCTCTCTCTGTCAAATAAATAAATAAAACCTTTTTTAAAAAAGCCACAGTTTTAAAAGAGTAACTAACACATACAGCCACAGTTCCAGCCAGCCAGCAAAAGTCACCAAACACACACAGTCTACAGAGAGGACAACATTCACAAGACCACTCCTTCAAGTTTAGGAGAAGTAGCTTTTCTGCCTAATCCGTAGAAACACCAAAAGTTGAGCAAAATGGGGAGAGAGAGGAATATGATCCAAAAGAGAGAAAAAGATAAAAACCTCAGAAAAAAGACCTAAATGAAACAGAGATAAAGATGCCTAATAAAGAATTTAAAATAATGATAAAGATAATCAGTGGGCTGGAGAAAAAAGTGGAAGAATTCAATAAGCCCTTCAATAAAGGGATAGAAAATACTAAAAAGAATCCATCAGAGTTAAAGAATACAACTGAAATAAAAAATACTGTATAGAGTCAATAGTAGATTAGAGGATGCACAAGAATGTATCAGCACTCTGGAAGACAGCATAATGGAAAGCACACAAACTGAACAGCAAAAAGAGAAAAGAATTTTTTTAAAAAAGATTTTATTTATTTACCTGAGAGACAGAGAGAGAGCACAAACTGGGGGGGGGGGAGGAGTAGAGGGAGAGGGAGAAGCAGACTCCCCGCTGAGCAGGGAGCCCAAGGTGGGGCTCGATCCCAGGACCCTGGGAACATGACCTGAGCTGTAGGCAGACGCTTAACCAACTGAGCTACCCATGCGCCCCAAGAAAAGAATTTTTTTTTTAATGAGGCTAGATTAAGAGATCTCTTGGACAATATCAAGTGAACATTCACGATATAGGGGTCCCAAAAGAAGAGAGAAAGGTGTAGAAAACTTATTTGAAGAAATAATAACTGAAAACTTCCCTAACCTAGGGAAGGAAACAGATATCCACGTCCAAGAAGCACAGAATTCCAAACACGATGAACCCAAGAGTTCCACACCATGGCACACAATAATTAAAATGTGAAAGTTAAAGAGAGAATTTTAAAAGCAGCAAGAGAGAAACAAAAAGTTACCTACAAGGGAAAACCTATAAGGCTGTCAGCTGATTTCTCAGCAGATACTTTGCAGGCCAAAAGGGAGTCCATGATATATTTAAAGTTCTTGAAAGGAAAAAAACCTGCAACCAAGAATACTTTACTGGCAAGGTTACCATTCAGATTTGAAGGTGAGTTAAAGTTTCCCAGACAAATGAAAGATAAAGGAGTTTATCACCACTAAATGAGTCTCACAAGAAATGTTAAAGGGACTTCTTTAAGTGGAAAAGAAATAGCTATAATTAGACATAAAAATTATGAATAGAAAAATGTAAAATATGATAAAATACATTAAGCGTGGAGAAGGGAGTAAAAAGGGAAGAGAAATTAAGGTTTCTTTTCTTTTCCTGTTTTTATTAGACTGTATTTGAACTTAAATGACCAAACCTCATGATAACCACAAACCCAAAACCTATGATAGATATACAAAAAATAGAAAGAAAGCCAAACATAACACTATAGAACCTCATCAAACACAAAGAGAGCAAGAGAAGAAGGAACAAAGAACTACAAAAACAACTAGAGAACAAATTTAAAAATGGCAATAAGTACATACCTATCAATAATTACTTTAAATGTAAATGGCCTAAATTTTGCAATCAAAAGATGTAGGGTGGCAGAATAGATTAAAAAAGACCCATGTAGATTTCCAGGAAAGATGGTGGAATAGGAGGATCCTGGGCTCGTCTGTCCCACACACACAACTAGAAAACACCCACATCAGTGTAAATAAACCGGAAAACAACTAGAAGATTGACAGAACATTCTCTCCCAGCTAAATGTAGAGAAGAGGCCACATCAAAGAGGATAGGAAGGGCTGAGTTGCAGTGTGGAGCCAAACAAACCAGCAGGACTGTCCACAGGAGGGAGGGATGCTGCAAGCACAAAGAAGGGAGAGGAGAGAACCCTGCACCAGGCACCCCAGGCACGGGGACTGCACTGCAAAAATGAATCCCCATAACATATGGCTTTGAAGGCCAGAGGGGCCTGGCTTTGCAAGTTTTTACAATCAGTAGGGCTTAACACCTGGAACTTTAAAAATCAGCAGCTTCAGTCCTGCAGGAGCTGAGAAGGTCATGGGGAACTGAGTTCCCACCCTTAAAGAGGCAGCATAACAAACAGCCCCACTGAGATACAGCACAGAAGCAATAGTTCGAAAATTGCCTGATATATACTGGAAGGAGATTTATTTACTAATTTCAAAGCATGTGCTGGAGGGGCAGGGAACTTGGGAGACTTCTCCAAGAACAAAATAGTTGGTGGGTGCCCTTTCCCTCCCCTGCCCCCCACCTAGATACATGGATACCTGCAGGAACAACCACAGCACAACACTCTCCACCTAGCTTGCTAACAGCTTGCGTCTGGCCCCCATGCTCTTCTGCGGATCTGTCCCCTCCAATCCAGCAGGATTCCACAGGAGTTTTCCTGGGCACCTGCAGCTCCCCACCCACAGCAGACTGGCTCAAACATCGCTGGCACCACACACCTGGCCCCTGCATTCTCCCTATAGACATGCCCCTTCCAATATGCCCTTGGCCAGAGCCCATCCAAAGCAGTGCCAAAGCCTGGCTGTGTGCAAGCAGCCCCAACAGGAGCCAGCACCACTCCAAAGTGACTCCTGGGGAAAATAACCACACACACCAGTATGACTGTGGCCCCAGCAATGGGCTGGGGGCAGACATCAGGTCTGACTGCAGGCCCTGCCCACCAAGGAAATCTTCTCAGGGCACAATACAGGGAAAGTAACCAGCAGTTTGATGCTACCACAGCTCTGGCAAAAGCCTGATCTAACTCAACTTAAGCCCAAGTGGCCCCAGACTGGCCCACTAACAATATAGTAACCAAACCCTGCCTACAACAGGCAAAAAGAGCCATTGGAGACAAGTGGACTGAAGGCAAATACAGCACAGCCACAACAGTAGGACACATGCAACATATATAGGAGACCACCCCTGAAGTGCCAGGTTCTGGTGAACAGGGAATGTTGTACTGCAGGGCACTATAGGACCTCTTCTTCATAAGGCCACTACTTTCAAGAGCAGGACACATGGCTGACTTTCCTATCATGGAAAAACAAAACACAGAGAGTTAGACAAAATGAGAAGACCCAGGAATACATCCTGAATGAAAGAAAAGGACAAAACTGAAGCAAGAGAGCTAAACAAAACAGAGATAAGTAATATGCCTGATACAGAATTTAAAGTAATTGTCATAAAGATTCTCACTGGACTTGAGTAAAGAGTGGAGGACCTCAGTGAGACCCTCAACAAAGAGATAGAAAACATAAAAAAGAACCAATCATAAATGAAGAACTCAATAACTGAAATAAAAAATACGCTAGACAGAATAAATGGTAGACTAGAGAAAGCAGAA
Organism: Zalophus californianus; assembly: GCF_009762305.2. Lineage (NCBI taxonomy): Eukaryota > Metazoa > Chordata > Mammalia > Carnivora > Otariidae > Zalophus > Zalophus californianus. The sequence continues at coordinate 115,401,766 of NC_045612.1, read as the reverse complement.
CAGATCAGTGACCTGGAGGACAGAGTAATGGAAAGCAATCAAGCGGAATAGTAGAGAGAAAAAAGAATAAAAACTGAAAATAGATTAAGGGAACTGAGGGACACCATCAAGCCTAGGAATATTAACATTAGAGGGGTCCCAGAAGGAGAAGAGAGAAAAAGGGGCAGAAAATTTATTTGAAGAAATAATAGCTGAAAACTTCCCAAATCTAGGGAAGAAAACAGAAATCCACATCCAGGAGGCACAGAGGGCCCCCAACAAAATCAACCCAAGGAGGTCCACACCAAGACATAGTAATTAAAATGGCAAAAACTAATGATGAAGAGAGAATTTTAAAAACAGCAAGAAAAAAGAAAACAGTTACATACAAGGGAAACCCCAAAAGGCTATCAGCTGATTTTTCAGCAAAAACTTTGTGGGCCAAAAGGGAGTGACATGGTATACTCAAAGTGTTGAGAGAAAAAAACCTGCAGCCAAAAATACTCTGTCCAGCAAGGCTATCATTCAGACTAAAAGGAGAGATAGAGTTTCCCAGACAAACAATAAAGGAAACCATGACCACTAAACCAGCCCTATACGAAATGTCAAGGGGGACTCAACAGTGGAAACGAAAGACCATACGAGTAAAAAAAAAAAAAGTAGGAAGCACAAAACTAGTAAAAATAAGTATATCTATAAAAATCGGTCAAGGGATTCACAAAATAAAAAGAAGTAAAGTATGATACCATTTACCCAAAATGTTGCGGGGAGGACTGTAAAGAATGGGTTCAAACTTAGGTGACTATCAACTCAATATCAAAAAGTGCTATATGCAGAAGATGTTGTATACAAACCTAATGGTAACCACAAATGAAAAACCAGTAATTGACATGTAAAAAATAAAGACAAAGGAATCCAAGAATACTACTAAAGAAAGCCAACAAATCATGTGTGAAGACAGCATGAAAGGAGCAGAGAAGAATTACAAAAACAACCATAAAACAAGGTAACAAAATTGCAATAAGCACACACTTGTCAATAATTACTTTGTGAATGTACTAAATGCTCCAATCAAAAGAAATAGGGTGACGGAATGGATAAAAAAGCAAGACCATCTATATGCTGCCTACAAAGAGACTCATGTCAGACCTAAAACCATATGTAGATTGAAGGTGAAGGGATGGAAAAGCATTTATCATACAAGTGGAAGTGAAAAGAAAGCCAGGGTAGCAATACTAATATCGGACAAAATAGACTTTAAAACAAAGACTATAACAAGAGACAAAGAAGGACACTATAAATCATAAAGGGAACAATCCAACAAGAAGATATAATAATTGTAAATATTTATGCACCCAACATGGTAGCACCCTAATACATAAAGCAGCTAATAACAAACATAAAGCAAATAATTGGTAGTAATACAATAATACTAAGGGACTTTAACACCACACTTACATAAATGGATAGATCATCCAAACAGAAAATGAACAAGGAAACAGTGGCTTTGAATGACACATTGGACCAAATGTATCTAGCAGATATATTCAGAACATTCCATCCTAAAACAGCATAATACACATTCTTTTAAGTGCACATGGAACATTCTCCAGAATAGATAACATGTTAGGCCACATAACAAGTGTCAACAAATTCAGAGAGACTGAAGTCATACCGTGCATCTTTTTTGACCACAAAGCTATGAAACTAGAAATCAACTACAAGAAAAAATCTGGAAAGAACACAAATACATGAAGGTTAAATAACATGCTATGTTATTGGTTAATGATGGGGTCAACCAAAAAGTCAAAGAGGAAATAAAAAAAAATACATGGAGACAAATGAAAACACAAAGTACAAAATCTTTGGGATGCAGAAAAAGCTGTTCTAAGAGGGAAGTGTATAGCAATACAGGCCTACATAAAGAAGCAAGAAAAATCTCAAATTAACAACCTAACCTTACACCTAAAGGAGCTAGAAAAAGAACAAACAAAACCCAAAACCAGTAGAAGGAAGGAGATAATAAACATCAGGACGGAAATAAACAAAATGGAAACTAAAAAAAACAATAATCACTGTAACCAGGAGCTGGTTCTTTGAAAAGATCAACAAAATTGATAAACCTTTAGCCAGACTCATCAAAAAAAGGGGGGGGTACTCAAAACAAAATCAGAAATAAAAAAGGAGAAATAACAACCAACACCACAGAAATACAAAGAACTAAAAGAGAATATTATGAAAAAGTATACACCAACAAATTGGACATCCTAAAAAAAAAATGGATAAATTCCTAGAAACATATAACCTTCCAAAACTGAATCAGGAAGAAACAGAAAATTGAACAGACTGATTATCAGCAATGAAATTGAGTGTGTAATCAAAAAACTCCTAACAAACCAAAGTCCAGCATCAGGTGGTTTCACAGGTGAAGTCTACCAAACATTTAAAGAAGAGTTAATACCTATTCTTCTCAAACTATTCCAAAAAATAGAGGAGGAAGGAAAGCTTCCTGATTTATTCTATGAGGCTAGTATTACCCTGATACCAAAACCAGATAAAGACACTACAAAAAAAGAGGACTACAGGCCAATATCTCTGATTAACATAGATGCAAAAATACTTAACAAAGTATTAGGAAATAGAATCCAACAATACATTAAAAAATCATTCACTATGATCAAGTGGGATTTATTCTAGGGATGCATGGATGGCTCACTATTTATAAATCAATATACATCTCATCAACAAGAGAAAGGAAAAAAACCTTATGATCATTTCAATAGATGCATAAAAAGCATCTGACAAACTATAACATCCATTCATGATAAAAACCTCAACAAAGTAGGTTTAGAGGGAACATACTTAAACATAAAAAAGGCCATATATGAAAAACCCACAGTTAGCATCATACGCAATGGGAAAAAAACTGAGACCTATTCCCTCAAGGTCAGGAACAAGACAAGAATGTCCACCCTCACCAATGTTATTCAGTATAGTACTGGAAGTCCTAGCCACAGCAATCAGACAACAAAAAGAAATAAAAGGCATCCAAATTGGTAAGGAAGAAATAAAACTTGCATGATTTACAGATGACATGAACACTATGTACAGAAAACCTGAAAGACCACCAAAAAACTACTAGAACTGATAAGTGAATTCAGTAAGGTTGCAGGATACAAAATCAATATACAGAAATCCACTGCATTTCTATACACTGATAATGAAGTAGCAGAAGGAGAAATTAAGAAAACAGTCCCATTTACAATTGCACCAAAAATAATAAAATCCCTAGGAATAAACTCAACTAAGGAGGTAAAAGAGCTGTGCTCTGAAAACTCTAAAGCATTCATGAAAGAAATTGCAGATGATACAAATGAAGATATTCTATCCCCATGAACCAGAAGAACAAACGCTGTTAAAATGTCTATACTATCCAAAGCAATCTACAGATTTAATGCAAATCCCTATCAAACTGCCAGAAGCATTTTTTCACAAAACTAGAACAAATAATCCTAAAACTTGTATGGAACCACAAAAGACCCCAAATAGTCAAAAGCAATCCTAAAAAAGAACAGAACTGGGGTGCCTTAGTGGCTCAGTCGTTAAGCATCTGCCTTCAGCTCAGGTCATGATCCCAGGGTCCTGGGATAGAGCCCTGCATCGGGCTCCCTGCTCGGCAGGAAGCCTGTTTCTCCCTCTCCCACTCCTCCTGCTTGTGTTCCCCCTCTCACTGTCTCTCTGTCAAATAAATAAATAAAATCTTTAAAAAAAAAAACAGAACTAGAGGTATCACAATCCCAGATTTCAAGATATACTACAAAACTATAGTAATCAAAACAGTATGGTACTGCCACAAAAAGAGATACATAGATAACAGAACAGAGAGCCCAGAAATAAACCCACGATTATATGGCTAATCTTCAACAAAAGAGGCAAGAATATGCAATGGGAAAAAGACAGTCTCTTCAACAAATACTGCTGGGAAACTGGACAGCTACACGTAAAAGAATGAAACTGGACCATTTTCTTAAACCATACACAAAAATAAATTCAAAGGTATTAAGGACCTAAATATGAGACCTGAAACCATAAATACTGTAAAAGAGAGGACAGGCAGTAATTTCTCTGACACCGGTCATAGGAACATTTTTCTAGATTTGTCTCCTGAGGCAAGGGAAACAAAGGAAAAATAAACTATTTGGACCACCTCAAAATAAAAACCTTCTGCACAGCAAAGGAAACACTCAACAAAACTAAAAGACAACCTACTAAAGATATTTGTAAATGGCATATCCAATAAAGGGCTAGTATCCAAAATGTATGAAAAACTTACATAACTCAAAACCAAAAAATAAACAATCCAATTAAAAATGAGCAGAAGACCTGAACAGACATTTCTCCAAAGCAGACATATTGATGGCCAACACAGGAAAAGATGTGCAACATCACTAATCATCAGGGAAATGCAAATCAAAACCACAATCACCTTATACCTGTCAGAATGTCTTAAAATAAAAGACAAGAAATAAGTGTTGGCAAGGATGTGGAGAAAAAGGAACCCTTGTGCACTGTTGGGAATGCAAACTGGTGCAGTCACTGTGAAAAACAGTATGGAGGTTCCTCTAAAAATTAAATTAGAATTACCATATAATCCAGTAATTCCACTACTGGGTATTTACCCAAAGAATACAAAAATACGAATTCGAAAAAATATATGCACCCCTATGTTTATGGCAGCATGATGTACAATAGCCAAATTATGGAAGCAACCAATTGTCCAATAGACAAATGGATAAAGAAGAGGTGGTATATATATATACATTACTCAGCTATAAAAAAGAATGAAATCTTGCCATTTGCAACAACATGGATAGATCTAGAGGATATAATGTCACGTAAAATAAATCAGAGAAAGACAAATACTATAGGATTTCACTCATACACGGAATTTAAGAAACAAAACAAACGAACAAAGAAAAAAGAGACAAACCAAAAAACAAATTCTTAACTGTAGAGAACAAGCTGATGGTTACCAGAAGGGAGGTGGAGGGGGGTGAAGGGGATTAAAGAGTGCACTTGTCATGCACTTGTCATGATGAGTAGCACTGAGTCGTGTATGGAATTGCTGAATCACTATATTGTACACCTAAAACTAATATAACATTGTATGTTAACTATACTGGAATTAAAATAAATTTAAAATTAAATTTAAAAAGGGGCAACTGGGTGGCTCAGTCGTTAAGCGTCTGCCTTCGGCTCAGGTCATGATCCCAGGGTCCTGGGATTGAGCCCCGCATCAGGCTCCCTGCTCCGCGGGAAGCCGGCTTCTCCCTCTCCCACTCCCCCTGCCGTGTTCCCTCTCTCACTGTGTCTCTCTCTGTCAAATAAATAAATAAAATCTTTTTAAAAAATTAAAAAAGTAAAAATAAAAACAGCATAGTAAAAAAACACAAGATCCATCTACACGGAATATCACACAGCCACAAAAAAGGATGGCATCATGCCACTTGAGACAGTATGGATGGACCTACAGGATATTATGCTAAGTGAAATAAGACTAAGAAAGACAAATGCCATATGATTCCACTCATAAGGGGAATCTAAAAAAAAAAAAAAGAACCAATAAATGAATTAACAAAAAGCAGAATCAGACATAAATACAGAGAACAAACTGATGGTTGCCAGAGGGGAGGGCTGTGGGGGGGTTGGGCAAAATTGGTGAAGAGGAGAGGAAGATACAGGCTTGTAGTTATGGAATGAGTAAGAATAAAAGGGACAGCCTAAGGAACACAGTCAATGATACTGTAATAGCAATATAATAATATGATGGTAGCTACACTTGTGGTGAACATGGCGTAATGTATAGACTTGTCATATCACTAAGCTGGTGTCAACTATACTCAAATAAAAAATTTAAACATAAAGTTAAATATCTTTTTTAAAAAGGCAAAGCTCAAAAGAATGTCTATTGTATGCTACCCTTCATGTAAGAAAAAAGGATATAGAAGAAAATATACAGGTATTCACTTACTTGTGTAAAAGAAATAGTCTTTAAAGAAAGTCAATTCTGCTGTAACACAATATATTCATCCCTAAAAATCTCCACACTATGCAAAATTCCACAATAAAAACCAGAAGGTTTATGGGGAACACAGGATACAACACCCAATAAACTTCTTCTATCACACACACACACACACACACACACACACACACACACACAGAGGAACCTAATAAAAAAAAGCAGTAACACAATTTTAGACATTAGTTAAGAAATATACAATAAACATATCACTTTACCTAGAAAAAGCCCTTAAGTTTGCTTGTGCAATAGGGATCAGGATGGCTGTAGCTTGTGAATTGGTGCAAAGGGGCGGAAGGTTGTATGGGTGTGGCTTCTAAGACACGGGTGAACCAGGGGAACTCAGAGATGTCTGAAGTATGTGCATTTTAGGTATTCTTACCCAGCTCAGGTCAGCTGGGTGTACGTTCTGGATTCACCTAGAATTTCTCATGCGTGAAACTGTCCATAAGCAAACACGAAATTCGCATGAAGCTCAAACTGTTCTCTAAGATATATCAATCACATTGGCACAAACCTGCTTTTTCAAAACAGGCATTATTGCAAAACTGTACAGGAAGGACAAATCAGAAACTAATGAGATTGTTTTACCAACAGGGGTTAAGTGGCAAGAGACTAGAAAGAATGGGGGATGGGAAGGAGACAGTAGAGTTGAAGGAGTGACTCTTCTCTGAGTATGTTTTTTGGGTAGGTCTAACTCTTGGAACCCAGGTAATTTTTTACATACCAGCTCCCCCAATAAATAAATAATATGAACCAGAATGTGAGGAGAGCCCAAAATGAAAAGCAAACAGTAACAAATAAACCTAACTATATTTCAAATGAATATCATAATTACACTGAAGGAGGTGGGAAAGAATATAGCTAAACCTAAGTAACTCTGAAAAGAAGTGTTTTTGTTTTGTTTCATTTTAACCAAGAATATTTATTGATGGATTGATGAATATAATTTTAAATAGAACAATAAGGCATAACCACGCATTCAAACAGTTTTCAAACACCAAAAGAGGGAAAAGCCATAAACTTAGGAACTTTAAATAACCAAGTCAAAGAGCCTCTGAGGTACTGATAGATAAGTATCAGAAAATTCTTCTCTTTTGTATGATTCCTATATTACCTCACTTGATCACAAAGCCAGAATGATATTTCTACAGAATTCCTCATTCATTTATACTTCAACCATCCCACCTGGCTGCTCCTCTGTTCCCCATCCCTCTCCCTTTCCTTTGCAGTGATATTCTTTAGCCATTCCCTTCCTAAGGAATTGGGTACACATCTTCCTTCCAAAGCAAGGAAACAAACAAGCAAGTGATGAGTCAGGGGAAGTTAGCCACGGGCAGATATATGAATGAACAGACTTGGACATTAAGATGGCAACTGTCTGATTCAGTGAGGTCTTGAAGCTGACTTGGGCAAATAAGCTGCTCCGGCTTGCTGAAAGGTCTATAATGCCACATCGTATTGTGCCACCAATGCCAGATCCGATGTTTCTAAGAGATTAACAGTAATCTAAACAAGGAGGTAGTTAGTCAATGTAACCAGGCACCTAATGTGACAATACAGTCAATGCTTTGGAGCTCCACTGGGAGTGGACTATGGCTTCTAGCATAATCATTTGCCAAGTGCAAAAACCTTCAGGATCCTGAGGATGATCTTTAAATCTCTTAGGACAGATAAATTAGGCACCTCTGTAACTCTAACCTTTCTACTTGGAAATGTGAAGTGAAAAACACCCCAGGGCATGCAACACTGAGGCATAAACCATGCAGCAGAGATGGGAATACAGGCGGCTTTTAGGGTGCCCTACCTCCTTGTTCAAAAACCCATGAGAAGATCCCCAAGCATACTGCCAGAGCAGCCACTCTGGTGGTGACAGTGCCCCCAAGCTGAGCAAACCTGCAGGCATATGGCTATTTTCTGAAGAATAAGAGTAGCCATTTGGTACTCTGCATGGAGAATCAGAGGCCTGACGTTGAGGGACCTGGGCAAGCCACCTAGAAGTTTGGCTTGACATCTTTCACCTTTTAAGACAAACATCTCCATCCAGCAGCCCTTTGATGACAGAGCAGAGTGCAGGGGACCAAGAGATGGTCATATTCTCTGAGACAAATGCTGATTCCCAAAAAGGTCCTGGGGAGATAACATCCCAGAGGCTTATTTATGAGCAAAGGTAGATAAAAACTGCGAGACCATCGAACCATCTTATCATGTTAGATATGTATTTAACAGGCATAGCTTGGGGTGCCAGGTAAAACAGAGGGAACTCAGGGCATAATAAAAAGCAGGAAGACTGAAAGATCAAGTGAATGGCATGTTGGGTGACAGAGAAGCAAAGGACATGCGGAAAAGTTTGTAGGAGCATGCTGAAACCTAGCTGAAGGGAAGGCAGCATGGCTATAGTCTACACCCAGGGAAAGCTTGCTTGGCCGGTTTTTGGCAAGAGTCCTTCCCTCCCTCCCTCCCTTTCTCAGACAGGATGGACATTTAACATTCAGCAGCATAACTGGGGGAGATGATATTTATAAATGGGGAACAGGTGAATGGATACTGAAGAGAAATAGGCTGGGTGTGCCATTCTGTCATGTCCTGTTTATGCCAAAGGCAGGTTTGTGTTAACAGAGCACACATGGGATTGTCCTGCAACAGCAGTGGTATCTTGGCAGAAAGGGGATGATAGGGTGGAGTGGGGGCTGGTAGACAGGAGGACTCTCAAGTTCCAGTTTTTAAATGCTAGGGAGCAAGGAACAGTTTGGTCTCAGCTTTTTAGTCAAGAAATTGGATGCTGACTTTCTGTTCTATGCCCACTTTCTCTAAAACCCTAACAAATTTTGCAAAAGATATGGCACCATCCCTATCCTGATCAGCCTCCTGGATGGTCCTATGATGCTGCTTAGTTGCTCATCTGGGATATTCACTCCATCCGTCATGCATAGTACCTGGACAACTCATTGTGGGAGATCCTGTCATCTTTATCCAAATCATATAGCCAAAAAGCAAAGTATAGTTCGTTACTTCAGCTGTTGAGTGGTTCTGGTCCATTCTTATCTTGGCTCTTTGCACTATATTCAGTGGATTGGAAATGAACCAAAGTTTTTATGAATCAGTGGAAGCTTACCTGGTCTTCTCCCTCTGGAAAGAAGGCACTAATGAGCTGGCCCCCAGTGGGTTGATGACAAATTCTGGAATCAGCTGGAAATCTTCCCAGCTGAGGACCCCATTCTCGCCTTTGTCCAGGCTGGAGAACTGGCTGTAGAGGTGGGTGATCTGACTGTGGGAAAAGCTGGTCTCCTTGATCTCTAGTTCTTTACCTCACAGTAATGATGGAGGCCCCATCCCCAAGTGGGAGCTCCTCTAGGAGTGGCTGCACCTGAAGCAACAGTGGAACACTAAAGACAAAAGGAACTGTACACAAATATTGTACTCTAGTTGGTAAATTTGTTCTTCACAAGAGAATGAACTAGAAATTCTGAAACTACTTTATGTGCATGATAGGATTGAGCAAATATGTTGTGAATAATGATAATGAGTTTGTCACAGCTAGAGAAAGGAGTTACAAATAAAGAAAGGGGAAAGTCTAGAATGAATCCTTTAGTGTTGGATTACATCTGAAATATCAGTATAAATTCATATATATATTCTCAAACACAGAGAGAGATATATACATGTATATGCAGATAAATAGGCATAAAATAAATATGTGTATATGTGCATGTACAAGTATACAAACATATTTCTTAGCTCTGTCATCTGAGAGGGCCTTAGAAGCAATGATACTCTGGTAACATTGAGCACATCTACTGCCCACATCTCCTTTTTTTTTTTTTTTTTTTTAAAGATTTTATGTTTTTATTTGACAGAGAGAGAGCAAGAGAGCACAAGCAGGGGGAGTGGCAGGCAGAGGGAGAGGGACACTAAGGAGATTTGACAACAACTCCCTGCTTAGCAGGGAGCCTGATGAGAGGGTCAGTCCCAGGACCCTGGGATCATGACCTGAGCTGAAGGCAGACACTTAACCAATTGAGCCACCCAGGCACCTCATTACATCTTCCTTCTAAATACCATTCTCTAAAAAGATAAACCAGGGATCCTTGGAGAAATTTATTCAAGGGCTGGGCTAGGGGAAATGTAAGATAAGCCTAGAATATCTTAAGATGCTGAAAAGCAAGAAAGTGCTCAAAAAATAATAGGAGGCATGTCAAAAGGGCACAGAAGCCAACTTGAAGGAGCTCCCAATAGCTAAATCTGGGACACTTTGAGCAACAAAATAATGATAGTAATGGATTATAACTCAGAGAATAAATATCCCTGAGTTTATACTGATATAAGCAAATTGGGATAAATAAATAAATACATGCATGGGGGTGGGGTATTTCTTCCTTACAGAAGAGCTCTAATTAATAAATGTAGAAGTATCGATATAAATTTTAAAAATCACCATTAACCAAATATGACAGTAACAATTTTTATCGGCAATAATCATCGATGAATGCTAAAATTAGTTGGGTGAGACTATGTTGAGAAATAGGATGTGTGCATCATCTCAAAGTTTCTCCCCACAAGATACTTGTTGATTACAAACAGAAAACAGTAATTTTAGCTGCAGAAAGCTGACAGCCACCGTCTTAGCCAAGTGATCAAAATTAACATCAGCAGCAATAGGGCACAGCTGTATATGAATCTCCTGATATAATGCAATGAGATGACACTTCTGTGGGATTCTTGACAAAAATGTGTAACTTCAATCTAATCATAAGAAAATGTCAGACAACCCTAAATTAAGGAACATTCTAGAAAATAATTGGCCAGTACTCTCCAAAAGTGTCAAGGTCATTAAAGCAATGATTGAGGGATTACCACAAACTGAAGGACACTAAGGAGATTTGACAACTAAATGCAATGTGAGATCCTGGATTGGATCCTGGACCAGAAAAAGGACATTAGTAGGAAAACTGGTAAAAGCCAAATAAGGTTAATAAATTGGTAAATAGTATTCAGCAATGTTAATTTTCTGCTTTCAATAAATGTACCATGATTATGTAAGATGTTAACATTAGGGAAAGCTGGATAAAGAATATATGGGAATCTTCTCTACTACTTTTGCAACTTCTGTGTATTAATTATTTCAAAACAGAAAGTTAAAATACACACACACACACACACACACACACACACACACACACACACTTAGCCATAAATATTCCACAGTTCCTGGGTTGGGACTTGTACACCAGTGCCTATGATACGCCCTTATCCTCTGCTGAATGGGATGTCCAGCTCATCTGTTCTCATCAGTAAGGTCCCTTGGTCCAGGCCCAGATATGGGCCTCAAATACATGAGACATTGACCTGCTCTTCCCCCATGCAAGCCTAAGGCAGGCATTCCCAATAGATCGCAGCAATCTTTCCCACACAGTCCAGATAGCCACGACTGATCAAAGTCAGCACTTGAGCTGAAACATCTCCTATTGCTGCATTCAGCTTGCAGTCAGGTCTGTGGGGACCCTTGGAGTCTAAGTCCCTGCTTAGATTCTGAGGTCTAGACAGAAAAGCACAGAAATCATCCTTCCTGAAATGTGGTAATATGCTCCAGCAATTTCATCAAGCATCGCTCTCCAACCTTCATCAGTGATCCAGGGCTAGAATATCTAATGGTCTCTGTGGTAGCGGATGATGAAGCTTGACATGAGATGGAGCCCTATGGCAAAGGTTGATCAGGTTCCCGAGGAACACCAAGGCCTAAATCCTTATCATCAGGATTGACAGTTAACTCATTCCACCATATTGTGTTCAGTTACCCTCTTTGTCAGACTTCATAAAATTAGCCTGGGAAGAATATCAGGGATTCTTTGTCATTTCATAGCCTGATAGTTTTCTAACTTATCACACTGTGCATCCAGGGATTTTAAAATAAAAGTCTGTCAAATCATACTTTTTTTCTTACCAAGGAGGTGCATCTGAAGGACAGGGGGCATTCCAACAGCCTTACTGGGAAGTAAATGAAGACAATCACTCAAACTAGGACCCAGACCCCCATGGTCATAGTCCAGAGCTATAAACAATGACCATGTTCATTCTTCCATTTTCTATCAAGAAGAAGAAAATAAGTCTTATGAGAAAGCAGCTTCTGAGAAAAACTAAACTGGCTTACAGAAGAATGACAAGACTGGGAGTGGAGTCGGAGCCAAGAGAGGGCTTAAAGACTAGAGCTGGCAGGGGGCGCATTTCAACAGTATTTGGCCTGCCCTGAGATAAAGAGCTTTCTCACTGCCTCACTCTCTCTCCCATCCCCAGCTCTGTCTCCTCTCATCTAGCCTCTCCCCTCCTCTTTCCCCATGAGTCCTCACTAGAGATTTCTGATATTCTATTGGTTTACAAGACTGAGACTGAGAAATGCTGACCAAGCCTTTCCTTTGTTGTAAAAGAATTACACATACCACAGTGTCCTAGACAGGTCGTGTTTTGCTTTTATAAAATATCTTCATAGTTCTGCAAGCTCTCTCAGAAATATTCTGTTGTTTTATGACCTGTCTCAAAATGGTTCTGTCCATCCAAATTAAGTCTCTCTTGCTTCAGTCTAAATGTTTTCCTTCATCTCATCCAGTTTGCTCCTTTAAATCAATTAAGAAAAATTCTAACGTTGGTATGAGAATCTCTGACATAAAAATTCTTCCCTAATCCTAAACCTTCAATTCCTTCATTCTGCCTAAAAAGTTCAAATCCTTAGCCCAACTCTCCAGCCTCTGTATGATCCAGTCCTTAACTTTCCTTTCCAGACGGATTTCCCACAAATCCTTTGCACAGACCCTAGACCTCAGCCAAACCAAACTCCACGTGCTTCTTGAGAAAATATCCTGCATTCTCAAAACAGTATCTCCACTTGGAATGCCCTCTCTCCCACTGTGGCCTCTTATTTACTCCTTCATTTTGAAAAAAAACTTAACTGACACAAAAATGAGAGACATAATTTCTGCCATCCAGAATACATGGGATACTAGAGAAAATCGTATGTTACTAAGTATAAGGTATTAACACCTAACTGGTATGTGGTGTTAGAATGGGGTTGGATGTTAGGATTAAACTTCATGGTAAAGGGAGCATCTGAAAAGGCCTTGAAGGATGGGGTAGAATTTCAATATGTACACTGGGAAGAAAAGGATTATAGGCTGAGGAAACCGTGAGAGCAAGCTCACATAGGCGGGAGAAAATGAAGTGTGTATACATAAATTCAAATACTTTGGTTTGGCTGCAGTGCTTCAATACACCAGATCTTGAAGGACCTTGAATGTCAGACTAAAACGTATGAATCTATTCCACAGACATAGGAAATTATTGAAGAGTTTTGAGCACAGAAATAACATGATCAGAAAGAGCAGTGCTTTAGGAAGGTACCAGGCCGTGTGTATATAGGAAAAACTTCTTCAATTTCTAGAGGTTTCTTCTTGGTAAAGTAGGGAGAGAAGAGCCTGACATTAGTTTCAAATGTAAGACTACAGGAGTGGTGATGCCTGTCACATGCTCCATTTAACTCAGCTGTGTGGTCTTGCAAAAGGTAGACAGATCTTGGAGACTGGCTATAAGTAACTTGTGACTTTACTTGTAGCTGCTGTTGTGATATGGTGCGCTCCTTGGGGCAAGTCAGCACAGCACCTAGGACGTGGAACTATACAGCTACTGACCCCACCAAATACTTTTTCCCTCCATACCCATTTTTGAGAATCACCAGAAGCAGTTTGCTTTTGAGGCAACATCAGTTCTCCTGTCCTCTGCCATAAGGTGCAGAGATCATTATCATCTCGACAGCCCATGGAACATCACACTGGTTCCTGTTTTCCTCATAGGCTAAGGAACCAGTGGTAGCAAGTACTTTAGGTGTCTTAGACACAAGAAAGCCAGGGGTAAAAGCCTGGCACCATGTACCTCACCAGCCAGGGTCCAGCCAGGAACACAGAATCCATACCAGTTATTTTAACAGAGAGAACTCAGTATAGGGAAGGTACTGTAAAACTGACACAGCAAACGGGAAACGGAGGCGACACAGAGATAGTAACTGCCGAAAGGAGCTGACACGCCTGGGACAGAACCCACTAGGGAGCAGCTGGTGAGAAAGAAATGTTATTTTCAGAGTACCGACAGAGCGGAGTGCGGAAGAATAGATGTGCAGCTGACAGACAACAGCTGAAGAGGCAACACAATAGCTAATGACAGCATTAGCCAACAAGTCCGGTTAATATCGAATATTGTGAGAAATAAAGAAAATTCCTTATTGCAGATTTTAGTTTTGTAATTCTTTCTTTTTAAAACGTGAGCCTGGCTGTGGAGCAGCGAATAAAATTACTTCTTTGTACACATCGTTGCGGAATATGCTCAGATTCACGTTTTCTTGCACACCTGAGACATTTCACTGTTCTAAGTATAAGCAGACGATGGAACAGTACTCACAATAAAACGGAATGAATTACTGATACACACAACAACTTGGATGGATCTCAAAGACATTGTGCTGAGTGAAAGAAGCCAGTCTCAAAAGGTATGATTCCATTTGTATGACACTTTCAAAAAGACAAAACCATATGATGGAGAACAGGTTCTTGGTTGCCAGTGGCTAAGAGTGGGGAGAGACTATGACTCTAAAGGGATAGCACAAGGGACCTTTTTGAGGTAATGGAAATGTTCTGAATCCTGATAGTGGGAGGGTTACATGAGTCTATGCATGTGATAACGCTCATAGAGCTATATTTAAAAAAGTCACTCAAAAAGTGGGGGGGAAGGTAAAAAATAAAGGTGGAACATGCATGGCTTGTGCATGAGAACGTTTTTTCTTATTTTTTAAAAAATTTGCTGTGGTAAGGTTAAGTATGACCCTGCTGAGCTCTCGCCACAGCTGGAGTGAGTTACAAGGGAAAAGTGTCACTTGGAGTGAGACCAAATCTACAACATCTCTTCAGTTACTACACACCTTGGAGCTTCCAGCTGAGGGCAAGGCAGGAGGGCGAGGGAGGAATGCTGGCTGCTCCTGTGATCTGGGGAGGGTATTTGTGGCATCTGCAGCAGTTCGAAGCCTCCTTCTTCCCTCCACTTCAAAGCCTGGCCTGCCTTTTCCCCACTCATGTCTTTTATTTGGTGCTAGCAACCTTTGAGGACTGATACTGAATGGCCCTTGGCAGTGACCCCACTAATTGGCAAAGCTGGCCACAGGGGATGAATAAGACACTCACTGGCATCAACATCACACTGATCACGGTCCAGTGGGCCTTGTTTTATGTTCCCCTTGACAGTCCAGAGCAATTCCTGTGAATAAATGACGGAGCAGCAGCTGGAAGTGGTCTCCCTCCTGGCCCCCCTGGAGCCCTCTTTTCCATTCACATGGGGACTACCTTCCACACATGCTTCAAAGTAGAATTTTGTTATGCTCAGCACATTTAAATCATTTCATTAGTAGAACACCATTAAGCAAAGTGTTCCTGAACTTTAAAATATATAAAATCATTTTGCATTCCATCACCCAAAGAATTTTCCTTCAGTTCCAGCTGAGATCAAAAGGAGAGAGAGATTCTTGGCAGTTACATGCTGTCTTCCACAAAGCCTCTCTTGTGGTGGGAACTGCACCATTGCCACTGCATTCAAGTTCTGCTCACTAGGGGCCAATCTCATACCCAACACGTCTATAAGACTATCAGCAGGATGGGATTCAGAAGTGAATGAGCACATACTCTTTTGTGTTTGGCTTCTTTCACTCCGCATACTTTTTTGAGGTCAATGTTGCATGTATCAATACCGTGTTCTTTCTTATTACTGGGCAGTACTGCATTATATGAACACGGTAGTCCCCAATTTGTTTATCCATTCTGTTGTTGGTAGATATTTGAGGTGTTTCTAGTTGTGAGGACTTTTGGGGGGGACTTTTACGAATAAAGTTGCTATACATATTTTTGTGCAAGGGTTTTTGTGGACATACTCATTCTTCTTACCTCCATATACCTAAGAGGGAATTACAGGGGAGACATATGTTTAGGTTTGTTAGACACTGCCAGTCTCTGAAGTGGCTATCCCATTTTACACTTACCCTATCAATTTATGAGAGTTCTAGTTGCTCTTCATCTTTGCCAACACTTGTTATTATTGATCTTTTCAATTTTAGCCCCTCTAGTATATAGCACTATGTGCCTGTGGTTTTCATTTGAATTTTCCTGACGAGAAATGATGTTGAGGGCCTATGCATATGCTTATCAGCCTTTTGTATATTTCCTTTCGCCAAGTGCTTCTCAGGAGAGTTGAGGAAGTGGTGGTGGCAATATCTGTCAGGGAAGAGAAATAAAGGTATGATTTGAAAAGGAAACTTATCAATGATAAGGCCATTTTTCCTAGTCCTGAATATTTATGCATTTTGGTGTTTTAAATAGATAGTAATGTATAAAGTGGTTAAAAGAAGAACTTAGTAGGCACTTGTTCCTAAATATCTCCCTCCTGGCCTATAACTGCTATCCACAATTCTGCCTCAGAGCTGTGTTCCTTTGGGCTTCTCACTAGGAGTTCTCAGCACATTAATGTGAATGCATTTGTGGGCTTCTGTCAAGCCTCTTGGCTGGCTGGGAGTGCAGTGTGAAGGGTTTGGGCACTTGGGGGTGCTGCGTTCCAGCCCTCTGGGGAAGCATGAAGGCCCTGACTGCCTGGGAGAGAGTGGGGGAAAGGAAACACCAGGAAAGGGAAGAAAGGCTTAGGAGAGAAACACAGGCTGCCCCCTAAACTTTTACTTACTTCATTCTGTTTTCCCATGGTTATTCACTTTGGTAAATGTTGGAGTTGAGAAGAGAGGAAAGGGAGAAGTACAGTATGTGCCAGAAATGATGTTATTAAACATGTTTGGAAGAGCATAATGCCAGCCAATAGGAGACTCTGGGACAGTGTCATGGAATGAAAGTGCTAATGTAATCGCAGCAGGAAGAGTGCTAAGTGAAGAAGGTATTGCCAGATTCCTTTAAGCCTTCCAGAAAGATCAAGGCACTTCATGTTTATGTGCAACACATTCACACACTCCAGTAAAGAAAAATCTGAGGCAGACAAGGTCCCCCCCATCTCACAGATAGGCCATAACCTGTGCAGAAATGCAGGGACCTGGTCTAAGGACAAATAAGCCCCAGGGTAGAATGAAAATAAGGTCCTAGATCCCCTGACTAGGAACCCATGTGGCTTGCAGTGGACATCTTCACTCTGAAGTTTTATTCCTATATTCAAGCATACCACAGCATCCATTCTCTAGTTAATATTTCTCATGTTTAAGACAGCACGACAGTAATGAATCAGCTCTGAAAGTCAGCTGCTATAAATGCCACGTGTTATCAGTTAGATCACACACTAAAGCCAGATTTTCAAAACATTTCCTGCTGAAATACCCACAACATTTTAACAGATGTCTTTTGGAGAGTCTAGAAACAAAATAAGCTCCCATCAGCATATTAAATAAAACCCAAAAGAAGTAAAATGTGGAGGGATTATATTTTTCTTTTGGCAATAAGAGAAAGGTTGGGAAAAATCTTGAGATGTTTGGAGAAATGCTTGTTCATAGCCACAAAAGTGAAGAAATTAATAATGTGTTATTTCTTGTTCTGAACACTGACTGTAAGTATGTAACTCTAACTTTCGTTGACTCAGTTTCATGGGCAGGTAGGGAAAGGATCTGAGAGTGTAAATTATGGGCCAGCAGGGACAGAAATGGGGTGAAAGTATCAAAGAAGCATCTTTTGTCAGGAACAGGATGCGCAAGACTAGTGGTGGATGATTCTAAAATGGTGCATCTTGGAGGCTAAGGCCTCTCAAAATCAGGGGTAGGAGGGCCAGAATGGGAGCCTGGAAAAAGAAAGAGAAATTTTTATGTGTGTGTTTTTCTCCAACATTATGAAAAAATCTGAAAGTACAGAAAAGCCAAAAGAACTGTATAGTGATGAAAGAGATACCATTTTTCAGGTGACAATTTGTTTCCCCCGGGGGCTGATTTTGACCTTCAGAGAAATGTTCTTGAATGAATCAATGAGTGGTCTAAGAGGCTTCCCACACACTTCTTCTGGGGAAGCCAAGGCTGTTCACTGCTACTCCTGTATGCAGTATAATTCCAAAAGCAGGAGCGTCCTACGAGTCCGCTTCTGTTTTACCTATTGTTTGGGATGCTCCTTGCTCATGCCATCTCATCTCCTCCTTGCCTTGTTATCTTTGACTTTGTGCTGGATGTTGTACTGAAAGATTATCTGTGGAGATCATCTGATATTATGTCTTTTGAGAGGATTTCTGTTTGCTTATGCTAGGCACATGGGGGTGCTAGCTGCCAGGACAACAAATTTTATTTAAGCATTACCAAGGCAGTAGGAATACAGTTAGGAACAAGAAATGGTTTCTGCCCTTACAGGTCTTACTAAGAATAAGCAAAAGGATTCATTTAAATAGAGTCCTTAAAGGATAATTTAATTCATACAAGTCTGATCAGCATGCAGCTTTTCCTCACCTTATCCATGCGCACTGGTTAAGGAGTGGCATGCTGGACCATGCAGAGATGCCCTGAGGTAGCAGTTCTCTTTCAGTTTTATTTCTTAGGTAATTTTAGAAAAAAAATTCTAGGAACTGATTATTGCATTCACCATATAAAAGTCTAATCAGAAATAATCAGAACTATTTTACTTCTTTTGACCAAACACCCAGGAAAGAAATGCTTTAAAACACTACACTTAAGCAGTTACTAATTTCATGGCAGAAATAAAACTAAAGTCCATTTCAAGATTATAAGCTTAACTACTCTAAATCAACAGATCATTTAGAGGAGCTCAAGTGCTTCTGTTGTGGTGGTAGAACCAAAGAACAAAGTCCTTCCACACACAAGCTCCAGAGTACCTAGTTTCAGCCTTCACAAGCTGGAGGTTGGAGCTCCTATCAAAATAGTGGAGAGGCGGATTAGCTGAGAAGGAATTTTCAGTGGAGTGTAACCTACAGAGACCCTGACTTAACAATGGTTGACCAAAAAAGAACAGTCTCTCTCTGGACTTGCCGTCCTTAGTCATTTCCAAATGTTATCTCGTACTTATTTAATGGCATGGGGGGGGGTGGTTCTCAAACTGATGAAAACTAAAAACCACTCCTCATCCCTCACTCCTGGAGAAAATACTCAATACGAGAGCTGACTTAGAAGATTAAAGAAAAATTGGACAGCCACATGCAGAAGAACAAAACTGGACCATTTCCTTACACCACACACAAAAATAGACTCCAAATGGTTGAAAGACCTAAATGTGAGACAAGAGTCCATCAAAATCCTAAAGGGGAACACAGGCAGCAACCTCTTCGACCTCAGCCACAGCAGCTTCTTCCTAGACATTGCCAAAGGCAAGGGAAGCAAGGGCAAAAATGAACTATTGGGACTTCAAGATAAAAAGCTTTTGCACAGCAAAAGAAACAGTCAACAAAACCAAAAGACAACCCACAGAATGGGAGAAGATATTTGCAAATGACATATCCGATAAAGGGCTAGTATCCAAAATCTATAAAGAACTTATCAAACTCAACACCCAAAGAACAAACAATCCAATCAAGAAATGGGCAGAAGACATGAACAGACATTTTTCCAAAGAAGACATCCAAATGGCCAACAGACACATGAAAAAGTGTTCAACATCGCTCGGCATCAGGGAAATCCAAATCAAAACCTCAATGAGAAACCACCTCACACCAGTCAGAATGGCTAAAATTAACAAGTCAGGAAACGACAGATGTTGGCGGGGATGCGGAGAAAGGGGAACCCTCCTACACTGTTGGTGGGAATGCAAGCTGGTGCAGCCACTCTGGAAAACAGTATGGAGGTTCCTCAAACAGTTGAAAATAGAGCTACCCTATGACCCAGCAATTGCACTCCTGGGTATTTACCCCAAAGATACAAATGTAGGGATCCGAAGGGCTACGTGCACCCTGATGTTGATAGCAGCAATGTCCACAATAGCCAAACTATGGAAAGAGCCAAGATGTCCATCAACAGATGAATGGATAAAGAAGAAGCGGTATATATATACAATGGAATATTATGCAGCCATCAAAAGGAATGAAATCTTGCCATTTGCAACGACATGGATGGAACTGGAGGGTATTATGCTGAGCGAAATAAGTCAATCAGAGAAAGGCATGTATCATATGATCTCACTGATACGAGAAATTCTTAATCTCAGGAAACAAACTGAGGGTTGCTGGAGTGGTGGTGGGGTGGGAGGGATGGGGTGGCTGGGTGATAGACATTGGGGAGGGTATGTGCTATGGTGAGCGCTGTGAATTGTGTAAGACTGTTGAATCACAGACCTGTACCTCTGAAACAAATAATACATTATATGTTTAAAAAAAAAAGAAGATAACAGGAAGGGAAAAATGAAGGGGGGGAGAAATCGAAGGGGGAGACGAACCATGAGAGACTATGGACTCTGAGAAACAAAGTGAGGGTTCTA
This sequence comes from Zalophus californianus, assembly GCF_009762305.2. Classification (NCBI taxonomy): domain Eukaryota; kingdom Metazoa; phylum Chordata; class Mammalia; order Carnivora; family Otariidae; genus Zalophus; species Zalophus californianus. Next base: position 115,381,237 of record NC_045612.1, on the reverse strand, counting down.
GAGGGGAGGGCGTGGGGGGATGGGTTAGCTTGGTGATGGGTATTAAAGAGGGCACGTACTGAATGGAGCACTGGGTGTTATACACAAACAATGAATCACGGAACACTACATCAACTAATGATGTAATGTGTGGTGATTAACATAACAATAAAAAATCATAAAAAAAGATTAAAGACAAACTACCAGAATTAATATATTAATATTAATATCATTAATATGTTTTATGCCCTGCAGTTTTCTGCTGTGTAATTTTTTAAATCCTTTCATGAGACACCAGAGCCTTTGGTTTCTTGGAAACAGGTTCCTTTACCATACAGTCTTTGCTTTCGGGCTCCCTTTCTCCTGCTTCCATGAGTTTGCTCTCTACTTTGCATACCCCGGGGTCTTACTTGAGACCTACACATGACTATCTGTGACTGATTCTTAGGAGAGAGCCAGGTTAATGTCTGAACTCAGGCCACATACAGCACATCTGTCAAAATGATCATTTTCAGTGAGGGAGCCATAGACCCTAGAAAATCATTTGTCTTAAATAACATCTAGATCAAAGTCAACTGGGCCTGAGGAAATGGCATTTGCTTTGCTTAAAAATTAATGAGCAACCCTGTCACTTAAAATTTAGAAACTTAGAATAGAATTAGACCTTGAGTGTTCCACCTCCAAAACAGATGTCTGCCATAGGCTTAAGAATATTTAGAACTGGAATATATTAATACTGAGCCTCTGATGGAACCAAACGTTGCTTGTGTTTTCCTCTATTTGTTTTCACCTACTTGCATTAAGATGGTCAGTACCCTTGGATTCTGTGGTGTCTGCTTCCTCCTGATATCTTGAGGACAAACCTTACTTTTTTGGGGTTTCCCATCACTGCTAAAACACACAGGGCTCATATCATTCCAGTGTACCAATAATTTGTTGAACTCCTACGATGAGGAGGCATTTTGCTGGCATCATGGAAAACTGAAAAGAAAATCAAATATGGCTCCTGACCCCTAAGAACTCATAATCTAATAGAAGAAAAAGACACATCCAGGAGGAATTCAGGTTACGTTAAAGCAATGCTATATGGAAAGTGCTATAACAGAGGCCTAATTGAATCCACAGCTGACATGGTTTAGAGTTTAAGACAGTTTCAATGTCCTTCTCAGTAGATCCTGAAAAGGGGATTCTAGTTACCTGATTATTCTCCAAACAGGATGGGCTACATCATTTGTGGGGCCCAGTGCAAAATGAAGGTGCAGGGCCCCTTACTCAAAAAAGCATGGTGTCCTTCTGAGTGTGGGGCTCTGTCACATGCCCTTGAACCCAGCCCTATCTTCAAATACCGTCTATGAATATGAGGAAGAGGCAAATTTTAAGCAGCCTGGATGAAGAAAGTGCACACAGGGAATTTTCTTCCAAGTAGTTCACAGGAAAATAAACTCACTCTAAGGAAAGAGACGAATTCAGTCTTTCCCAAATTAACAAATGGGACTGGGATCTAAAGGAAAGTTACCATTTGCAAAGTCAATGTCACAGATATGGCACAGCTACAAGGTAAGGGTAATAATAATAGTAGCAGCAGCAGGGGTAGTAGCTGACAAACGTACAGAGCTTATTAAGTGCCACCATTCTTCACAGTCTATTCTGTCGACTTGCTCATTTAATCCTCAAAACAGCCCTGGAGGACGGACAGATGCTATTATTGCCCTAACTTACAGATGAGGAAACTGACCTTAGAAAGGCTGAGTAACTGTCCCTGGTCACAGAGCAAATAAATGGTAGAACCAGGATTTGAACTCTGACAGTCGAGCTCCAAAGTCCGTGCTCTTAGCCACTATTTTTTATGCTATTTCTCATAAAATAAGGACAGATATGGAGGGAAGGAAGGGAGGGAGTCATCCCAGTATATTCATTCATTAATGTTTTAGATTTGGCTTAACCAGGACGTACTGTGTGTTGTGTACATGTTTTTAATTTTTCCTTTTTTTGCATTTCATGTTCATAGTTTAACAGCACCCGTTCGCCCTCCCCCACTGAGTGTTGCCACATGACCCCATGGAGTAGAAAGGTACTGGTTCTGAGAACATTCCATCACAGCCCTATCCCATTCTCTCCAGACACTTTCTTCTCTCTTTTAACTATGGCAAACTCTGTTGTTTCTAACTAACAGGTATTCTTCTAAATCTCCTTCAAGAGTGATATTTTCCTAACTTGAATTAAATATCATTTAGACAGCCATGTCATTGGCTTTCTTTCCCACTTACTTTCCCCCTCTAAATTGCAATTAAGGCTCTGTTCAAGATGGGCATCACCTAATGCCACTCCTGGACCTTATAGTTCAAAGGAAAGTGATTCCAACTTTGCCCTATATTTATCAGACCTGTAAATACAGGTTCGGCTTCTCAAATCAAAAAAGAGAATAGAACAAAAGGATTCTCTGGCAGCCAGTCGTCCCTGTCGCCATTAAATAAAACGTGCTTTTGGCTGCTGGTCAGAGCCTTTAGTCAGGTCACTATTCTTTCTTTGTTTCCCAGTCCATTGTTATTCAAGGAAGGAATCGCCTACAAAATGTGGCCTCTGGTGGTGGGGGTTTCTCTCCAGCTCCTGCTCTTTCTCCCTCTTTTTCTGTCTCTCTTTTTGCATGCACCAAACTTTTTTTTTTTCTTTTTGGAAGTTACCTAGGAAACAAAGTCTTTTGTGCTCCAACTTTATTTGAGCTATTCGCTTCACTGGGAATCTGCACAAAAGCTGGAGAGAGAAAGAAGGTTGCAATGTTTTACTAAAATGTTCATGGCGAACACATTTTTCTCAAGGGGGGGAATCATATCCTGTTGGGTGTGTTGGGGGGCTTTGCAGATACCTCTGACAAGGTAAGCAAAAGCTGGGGGGTTAACTTAAACAAGTGGCTCTGGAATCTTGTAAGAGGACCTGAGAACAGTTTGACAATATGTGAAATCCTGAGTCAGCAGGACATGATGCTTCCAAAGGTGAGGATGAGAAATTTTTTCATGACTTTAGGAGTTTACTCCAGTTAAAACTTAACTGGAGTAAGAGGGAAAAATATTTATTTTATACAAACACTCACCTTCCTCCAAATTATGGAAAGAAAGAAAACTAGGGTCAGTGGTGAAAACTGGGTCTTTTAATAATCTGGTTTAGAAGCCCAACCCTGAAATCAAAATTGGAATGGAGGCTTTTTAATAATCTGGGTTAGGAGCCCTGCCCTGAAATAAAAGGCAGATAATATTAATATCTATCAAGGGCTTGGATGGAGAATTTTCAAATGTCATACAGAAGTCAAGGCCTCTAACTCCACAACTAGAAGAAAAGCTTCCCACTGCAAAAGCTGAAAGAAATGAAGACCCTTTACTCTTCCGAATTTGAAAAAGAAACTCTCTTGAATCTTTCTCTCCATTAACTGCTTTTGTATTTTCCACTATAGTAAGTGGGGGAGGGGAGCTGCTTTTCCATGTGCACACAGTGTTGATGAAACTGCATTTTTGAAATGTTATTCACAAAAACCACAGTCCTGCAGTAAAATTAACTCCTTGTGATTTAAGCCAGCCTCTCAGATTAGATAGGCTTGTCCTTCTGGTGATGTGTTCTGGAATGTTTCCTGACTCCAGGTTTTCTGGCACGTTTTCTGAACCTTTCATAGGCATCTAAATCATCTTCTCCCTTTGATCCCAGTCATCTAGAGCTCTCGAGACTTTCATTATCAATATATGGATATCCAGAATCTACCTGTCACTGGATTAAAGATTAAGATTTTTCTTCAGTTTTGAAGTTGGGGTCCTATGGCTACCTTGTCTCTCCTCTTAATTCCATTTAACCTGAAAAGCATGTTTATTAAGTCCATTTTTTCTTTTGTGTCGCTTGACTATTGAAATTATAACTTTCAATTATTGGTGCTTACTAACTATTTCTAGGACTTCTTCCTTTGACCTAAAAGCTTATTTCTGACCTCACTGTTCTTAACTGTGAAATTCCTCAATATGTGTGCTCACATATAAACCATTCTGGCTAAGTCTGAATGTACTTCATTTGCAGTCCCATCCCCCGGAGGATGAAGATACAGATGTCATGTTAGGGCAGAGGCCGAAAAACCCAGTACACAATATCCCCTCCACGCTGGACAAGCAGACCAACTGGAGCAAAGCACTGCCTCTCCCAACACCAGAGGAGAAGATGAAACAAGATGCCCAAGTGATTTCTTCCTGCATTATTCCCATCAATGTCACTGGTACCGTTCTGTTCTTTTCTTAGGGGTACAATATTGTGTTTTAAATGTGTTCAAAACCTGTGCTGCTGGGCGGACCAGTTAAGAATACCGCTTTGTAAACAAGCAATACCTTTTTCATCAGAATACAACCCAGAAGATGTTCAATATGCTTTTGTCAGGTTTTGAACATACATTTGCATATGTTCTGCTGGGCCGCTTGTTATGTAAATGATGGACAGTTTCTTTTTGAAAAAAGTCACCAAATAGCTCTTTGGTCATAGCTGACTGAAATAATGGAGAAAGCGGCAGTGATTAGTCATATGATAATGATGCATGGCACAGCAAGAAAGAAAACAGCAAACCCCAGGTCTCTCAAACTGCAAGTAATGATCCTGTAGACCAACTATAAAATCTGTTTTCAGGCTTCTTTGGATAAAGGTAGGCTTGTTTAAAAGATCGTTTAGGTTTCTGCATCGATTATGGTGATTTCTGAACTAAAAATATGTGGATTCAAAGATGAAGGCTGAATTCTATTCTAATCCAGCTAGCCTGGCTTACATTCCTCTCTGTTTTCCTCTTCTTGTGTACTGAGAGTTTGAATATTAGTCTAGGTCGAACGAAGCCTGTCCAGACTTTTCTTGAAAAGTTTACCTGTAGAGACTGTAGATTCCAGGATGGGACCTGGTAATCTTAGCTGTAAGTGAAATGATGTTATGAAATATTCTCACTTTCACAGACAGACAGAAAATGATCTATCCATTGGGCTTTCTTTAAACATCTCTAATAGTTATATTTTAATTTATTTGTATATTGAAAATTTCACAATGGCCACATTACTACTTTTATCCTGGTACCATGTGACTACAGGTTGCATGTCACTCAAGATGCATTTTGGACATGGCTATTATTAATTCCACTCAGATTTCTCTCACATAAAGTGGAGAGCAAATGACCAGATATCCAGGACAGATATTATTTCCTTCCTGAAAAACAGGAATTCTGGTTGATCAGCTCGTTATGAGCTAGGAGTAATTTTCCTGATGACTTACTCAACTTGCAGGATAAATTATTCTAAGGATGCATACTTTATCTGATCTCCATAATCTAAATGGGCTGGGTTAGGTAGATGTCAAAATGTATCATTTTGGCATCCTCTTAAACTAACTTTCCCTTCTGGGAACATTTGATTACAAGCAGCACCTGCTTTCTTCATAGCACTGTAAGTAAATCTTGTTTTCAAATTTAGTTCTTTGATTATGGGTCTTGTGATTCAGGAAAAGGGAAGATCTTTCCTTCTGCTTTATTTCAGGAACTCTCAGACTAAAGCCCAGATTATATGTTGATTTCAAGAGCTTTAATGAAAAAGCTGCTAATTATGTCCATATAACATAAAGTGTGTCTGTGTGCCATGTGTTCTATAATTATTATGAGTAGAATGAAAGATCTTAATTTTTGGCTGGAGCTAAGAAAGGAAAATTCCATTAGTATGAATTCTCCAATAATATTATAATTAGTCATCATATGACATCTCACAGATTTTTTTCAAAAGTGAGTTCTGGAAACTGTTGTCACTGTGATGCTAAGCAGAACTCAAATTGCTTCATTTTACAGCTGAGCTGAGGTTTAACACGCCATCCTGCTCTATGCGTAACAATCAGGATAAATGATGAGGCAACCAGATTCCAATGCACTTTTGGCATCCTGACTTTCTGAGGCAAAGCTCACTCTGAAAAATCCATGGCACATGCCTGTGCCAGACAGGAGTGTGAATTCCTCACCTCCTTCTTCACCATTCTAGTTTTGATAAGACTGCATGTAGTGTATCAATAATGTGATTATGGAGAGAGAAACAAACAAGCATCAAGGTTTGGCCCCTGTATTTATAAAAGCAAACGGACCCTCATTGTAAAGACTGGGAATTCCAGCTTCATTTACAGCTGAAAGAGAATGTAGATCCACTTAAGTAGAGAACTGAGAACTGCCTTGTATTCTTATTTTATATTGTAAGACACTGGTGCCATACCAAAAAGTGTCCAACTGAGTCAGTAGAAGAAAGTAGAGTTCAGTGATGATTTAAAAACAAACCTCTAGGCTACTTTCTCCTCACAGAAGGAGTGTGTGTGTGTGTGTGTGTGTGTGTGTTGTGTTGTGTGTAGGGTTGGGGTGCAGTGGGTAGAGAGAGGGAAAAAAAAAACCTCACAAAGATGCTTTTAATGAAGAAATGGGTCAGGATATGCTAGCTGAACTAATTCAGGTTAACATCTTGGCTCTGGATCTACTACTATGCAAAGACAGGTTCAGCGAGCCCAGAAATAGAAGTAACTAAAGGTTGTAAGTCCTTCAGGAGCTGTTTCTGTGTGCGAGTGATTCTTTGATGTTATTTTTCTCTCCTCTTTCTTTTGATTTTCCTTCTTTGCTTGTTACTCTTGGCAGTGCAAGCTGTTGTGCAGAGCTGCATTTAGAAGTAAAGCTTAATGTACTGCAGAGTAATTTAAATAAGAGCTGAATAAGGGCTCCCTTATATTTATTCACGGGCTTAATCCAAACTCTTCCTTTACTTCCAATCAATAAATATCACTGTGTTCCAAGCAAATGAAAATTTGTTTGCCGTTTCTAAAGGCTAATGAGACCTATTTGTGGGTTGCAGGAGTTGGTTTTGACAGAGAGGCTAGTATACGCTGCTCTCTTGTTCATTCACAATCCGTACTACAGCGGAGACGGAAACTGAGGAGGAGGAAAACCATCTCGGGTATCCCCAGAAGAGTCCAACAAGAAATAGGTGTAGTATAAAACTGTTAATGGTTAACATTCTGTTGGGTGTCAATTAGAAGGAGATGAAATGGAAGCCGGCCTTTTCATCAGCTTCCTTAAAGATCGTCAGTGTTGTAACTTGGAGAGGTTTTGAAATGGCGTGTACTTGTTCTGTGTTCAGCAAGCCGGGTGGTATTACTTTTTGAATCTCTGTTCTTGACTGTGAAGATTTAACCTTAGGGATTTAGGTATACATGTTCAAGTCTTATGGCTGAAATGTAATATTTTGGTAATTTTTAAAGTTTTATTAAGATGGAAATGATAAGTAATTTTTTTAAAGTTTTATTAAGATGGAATAAAAAGTAGCAAGATTCAGTGAAAGATTATTTTGGGAAAATTATACCTTTACTTGAAGAGAGATATACTTTTATGGCATTAATTATTTTAAGAAGGTAAAATTTAAGCATATTCAATTAAATACCGACTGTTGATAACATGTTACCCTTTATGACTTTTTTTTCTGTTTTTTTGTTCCATGTGTTTAGGAATCTCTTATGTTTTATTATTAGTATTTACTATAGCATCTCTTTTATTACTTTTAATGAATTTTAAGAGTTTTATTTTGCTGGGCATATATTACAAAATAAAAAAGAATAGAGGCCAAGAAGACAAAATGCACTTTAATTTAAAAAAAATAGTAGTCACTTATTGGGGCAAAATAATTTGATAGTGAAGAGAGAATTCACAAAAGATCTAAAAGCATTTTCTCTTAGTACACACACACACACACACACACACACACACACACACACACACACACAGAGACAGAGACAGAGGGGCAAAGGACAGATTCCCCAAAGCATTTTAACTTTCTCCTAATTTTATATGCTGACTTTTTTTTCTCAAAGAGAAAGATCCAACATACCACCACCCAGATTTGTGGACATCTCTCAGAATGTCTGTTAGTCTGCTGATGTATGAAATATCTCACTGTGCTTTCCGTGTGCCCTAGATTCTGATGAATCCCCTGTGGCCAGGGAAAGGAATGTGATTGTGCACACGAATCCAGACCCTTCCAACACTGTCAACAGGAGGTCTGGAACCAGGGATTCAGAGTGCCAAACTGAAGATATTCTGATTGCTGCTCCATCGAGAAGGAGAATCAGAGCTCAAAGGGGTCAAAGCATTGCAGCTTCCCTTTCTCATTCTGCTGGCAACATCTCTGCATTGGCAGACAAAGGCGACAGCATGTTCACTACTGCAGTGAGCAGCCGTACAAGATCTCGGAGCCTCCCCCGGGAGGGCAACAGAGGTGGGGATGCTGAGCCCAAAGTTGGTGCTAAACCCTCAGCATATGAAGAGGGGGAGCCTTTCATGGGCGACCAAGAAAGAACCCCAAATGATTGCAGTGAGGCCCCCAGCAGCCCAAGTGCACAGGAACACCAGCCTGCTTTGGGCCTGGCTTGTTCTCAACGTCTTCACAGCCCTCAGCACAAGTTAAATGAGAGAGGGAGGTCACGTCTGTCCCGAATGGCTGCTGACTCTGGCAGCTGTGACATCTCCTCCAACTCAGACACCTTTGGGAGCCCCATCCACTGCATCTCCACGGCTGGCGTCCTCCTCAGCAGCCACATGGACCAGAAAGATGACCACCAGTCATCCAGTGGCAACTGGAGCGGGAGCAGCTCCACATGCCCCTCACAGACCTCAGAGACAATCCCTCCTGCAGCTTCTCCTCCCCTCACCGGCTCTTCACACTGTGACTCGGAGTTGTCACTCAACACAGCCCCTCATGCTAATGAGGATGCCAATGTCTTCGTGACAGAGCAGTACAGTGACCACATGGATAAAGTGAGAGGCCACCGGGCAAACTCCTTTACGTCCACTGTGGCAGATCTGCTGGATGACCCCAACAACAGCAACACCAGTGACAGTGAGTGGAATTACCTACACCACCATCACGATGCCTCCTGCCGCCAGGATTTTAGTCCTGATCGCCCCAAGGCAGACAGCCTGGGCTGCCCGAGCTTCACAAGCATGGCCACTTATGACAGCTTTCTGGAAAAGTCTCCATCAGACAAAGCAGACACTAGCTCTCACTTTTCAGTGGACACAGAAGGATACTACACTTCCATGCACTTTGACTGTGGTCTCAAAGGCAGTAAGAGTTATGTCTGTCACTATGCAGCTTTGGGCCCAGAGAATGGCCAGGGCATCGGGGTACCTCCTACTCTTCCGGACTGTGCCTGGCAGGACTACTTAGACCACAGGAGGCAGGGGAGACCTAGCATCTCTTTCAGGAAACCAAAGGCAAAGCCGACCCCACCTAAACGTAGTTCATCACTGAGGAAGTCCGATGGAAACACAGACATTTCTGAGAAGAAAGAACCAAAGATAAGCAGTGGCCAGCTCCTGCCTCACAGTTCCAGGGAAATGAAGCTGCCTCTTGATTTCTCCAACACGCCTTCTCGAATGGAAACTGCCAACCTTCCCACCAAGCAAGAATCTGCTTGGATGAACCAGAGTGAACATGGTATTAAGGAACCTCAGTTAGACACTTCAGATACTCCGCCATTCAAAGATGAAGGTGCTGAATCAACTCACTATGCAGATCTCTGGCTTCTCAATGACTTGAAAACAAATGATCCTTACAGATCTTTATCTAATTCAAGCACTGCTACGGGTACCACAGTTATTGAATGCATCAAATCTCCAGAGAGCTCTGAATCCCAAACATCCCAGTCGGAATCAAGAGCCACCACCCCATCCCTTCCTTCTGTTGACAATGAGTTTAAACTGGCCTCACCAGAAAAACTGGCCGGCTTGGCGTCGCCGTCAAGTGGCTACTCGAGCCAGTCTGAAACACCGACCTCCTCTTTCCCTACAGCTTTCTTTTCCGGTCCACTGTCTCCTGGAGGTAGCAAAAGAAAACCGAAAGTTCCAGAAAGGAAATCCTCACTACAGCAACCCTCTTTAAAAGATGGAGCTCTTTCACTGAGTAAAGACCTCGAACTTCCAATTATACCTCCTACCCATCTTGACCTAAGTGCTCTTCATAGTGTCTTGAATAAACCATTCCACCACCGTCACCCACTGCATGTTTTTACTCATAGTAAGCAGAACCCAGTAGGAGAAACACTGCGGTCGAATCCTCCACCATCCCTTGCAATTACACCGACAGTCCTGAAATCTGTTAACCTTAGGTCCATCAGCAAGTCTGAAGAAGTGAAGCAAAAAGAGGGCAACAACACAGATCTCCCCTACTTAGAAGACAGCACTCTCACAATGGCTGCCCTGTCTCCAGGTAAGATTAAGCCGCATGTGGCTAAGAAATCAGTATCACGTCAGTACTCCACTGAAGACACCATACTGTCCTTTTTAGACTCCTCTGCAGTTGAGATAGGACCAGACAAACTCCAGTTAGAGAAAAAACGTACTTTTGATGTAAAGAATCATTGTGACCCAGAAACAGCAACCTCAGCTGGTAACAATCTTCTAGATTCAAGTGTCACAAAAGACCAAAAGCATATGGAGAGCGAGCTTATTCCGGAAAACACACCAAGTAAAAATTGTGACTTTCCCACAGAAGGATTTCAGAGGGTCTCTGTTTCCCGCCCAAATGATTTGGATGGTAAAGTACTACAATATGGAGCTGGTCCAGATGGAGCCCTAGCACAGGTGCAGAAGCCATCCTCTGCAGACTGGGAGGAAGCTGCATACCCTGAGTCTGTGGATGTGCTCACAGCTCAGTCAAACTCACCAACCAGACCCACAGACATAAGCAGTCAACTTAAGCATCAACTTGGAATGAGCCGCCATCATGACAAAGTGCCTGGGAATATCAGCTGTGAAGCAGAGCTATCAACTGCAAATTCATGCCCTGAAAAATGTTCTGAGCAGGAAAATATTGCTTCAGGTATTTCAGCCAAAAGTGCCTCTGATAACAGCGGAGCAGAGGAGACCCAAGGAAGTGTGGATGAGGTTTCACTGAAAGGTCAGTTGTTGATGCCTTTGTCCCAGTGGAAAGGTGTCTCACGGCACTTCATTGCGTTTTTTTCTTTCTTATGTTCCCCGTAACACAGTACAGCCCTGGGTGTTGGTTTCCCTCCATCTTTTTTTCACTTCTTAAAACAACTGAGATAAAAAGTTTTTTGTTATTGAGGGACTGAGCTGCGACAGATAATCTCTCTTTTTAAAAACAGCCGTAAGGTATCTGTTGTTTGTTGATGCCACAAGCCAGTGAAACACAGCAGCATGCCTGGTAACTTCTTCTTAAAGATGCTTTTGTTCTTCATTTAAGAATCGTCACCGAGTGATGACTCTATGATTTCACCACTTAGTGAAGACTCTCAGGCTGAAGCAGAAGGTGTGTTCGTGTCTCCAAACAAACCTCGTACAACTGAGGATTTGTTTGCAGTCATTCACAGGTGAGGCAATTAATACCAAAAGTTTTGCTTCTTTCAGTGCCTCTCATTAAATGCAAATACGGGAAAGCCTTGTGTACTTATGATACATTCAACAAAAAAGCAAAGAAAAATTAGTTTTCCAAATCAAACTGATAGACTTATATTTCTGTTAGGGAATGTGAGCCTTTATATATAGCTCAACCTCACTTGAGAGACTTCCATAAGAACTGCTGAAGGGAGAGGTGTTTTCCATAGGAAAGACATCCTGCGACAAGTTTTCGTTTGAAAACAATTTGTGGCCAAGTAACTTAGTGTGAAAGCTCAAACTCTGTCGTAATCTCTGACAAATAATTTCTTGAACCAAAAAAACTCACAACTGTAATCCTACACTAGCAGAGATGCAAGCCGATTCACTGAACAGTCAGAGCCCAAGTTTGAGACAAGACAGTGTATAAACCTGCCTGTTTCATAGCTCAGAACTAATCACTGCTCCTTTCATCCCCCTCTTCCTAAAACTTAAACTTCTTTAATAACACTCGTCCTCTCTAAAATTAATACCCCAAATCCCACAAACAGAGGATGTCCTCTGGGCTGTTTTTCTAGGACACTATTGTGTCCAGGCTGCCCATTCACATTCTCTCACTGCCCCCTGCCCCCTGCAATCAGGGGCCATGTCTGCAAGAATATATACTCCTTACAACTTGTGACTGATGAACAGAGCAGGAACTTGCACTCGGTAGCCGAACCCAGATTAGACTGAGCTATCCAATCCTGCTGTACCTGCTCCTTTCACAACCATGACTACCTTCTTCCACTAGGCCTTGGAACTACATGGGACTCCCAAGGGACACAACTTGGAAACTGCCTTTTCTACCTTATGAAGTTACACTTTTTAAAAAAGATTTTATTTATTCATTTGTGAGAGAGTGTGTGCATACGAGCAGGGGCAAAGGGAGAGGGAGAAGCAGACTCCCCACTGAGGAGGGAGCCCAACGTGGGGCTTGATCCTAGGACCCTTGGGATTATGACCTGAGTTGAAGGCAGACAGTTAACCAACTGAGCCACCCAGGCACCCCTGAAGTTATACTTTTTGAAGCAAGTTTTTTTTCAAGAAGCTTGCCATTTTTCCAGGAATTCTACTTTTTTTTTTTTTAGATTTATTTATTTATCTATTTGAGAGAAAGAGAGGGAGAGAGCACAAGCGGAGGGAGGCTCCAGCAGAGGGAGAGGGAGAAGCAGACCCCCTGCTTAGCGGGGAGCCCAACACAGGGCTCAATCCCAGGACCCTGAGATCATCACCTGAGCCAAAGGCAGACGCTTAAATGACTGAGCCACCCAGGTACCCCTGGAATTCTACTTTTAAAGGGAACTTGCATTTTCTGTTGATGTGGTTTTCTCATAAAGAAGGAGCACAGCTCAACAGCTTTTTTTTAAAGGAGTCCCAATCAGAAACACCTTCTGTGTGTATATACCTCAGCAGGCACACCTCACCACTCAGAGAGTGAAGAATCAGTTCATTTTTTCTTTGCTCTGCGTGTAGTCTAAGATCTGATTATATTTCCCTTACCACACTTTCTCTTAGGATAAGTTACTAAAACGCTATATAAGTTAAAGAGCCAAGTTCTTACCCCAAAGGACCAAATGTTAGTATCTGGAGTAGTGGACAGAACATAAGTAGTGGAGTCAGAAACATCTGGAATTGAATCTCAGTGCTGCCACTTCTTATCCAGTCTTGTCAGTTAAAACCTCTCTACCTCTTCCCTGTTAGTGGAGATACCTATAGCTCACAAATTCAATTTTGATGCTAAAATAACATTTTCATGTCTAGACTATGGTAGATGCTAAAAGCAAATGTTAGTTTGAAATTCCTACCGTATCGGAGTGCCAGACACTGGCACATGCGAGATAACAACCACAAAGGTTTCAGTGAACCAAAATGAGGCTGGTCTCCCAACTGCAAAGCTGACATTTTCTCTACCCTATGGATTTTTAGGTTGGTGAAAGAGCATGTTGCCAATATTTATCAACATACTGAATCATGCTGAAGATTCACTAAGTTTACACCTATTTACTTACCAAAAGAAATAATATGATGACAGATGCCTACGTTTGGTAGACTTACAGAGCTTGGTAATCTTAGATTTGCATTTGTGTAGGATTTATTTATGTGCAGCACAGTGACAAAGAATGACCTTGTTGTTTTTTTGTGGATGACATTTGATTTTTTTTACCTTGTTTTCTTGAGAGTTTACAATATATAGAGCTTTAAGAGCTCCAGAGGTAGTCTAGGTTTTTAGCTTCTCACAGAAAGTGGGCTTACTGACTGATACACAGCTGATGTTACTAAGCAGCTACAGAAAATGGTCTTTACAGCAAAAAATGGGTTGATTTATTTAAAAAGTCATGTAAGAAATTTTTTATATGGAGAAATTTAAAATGTTGACAGAACAGTATAGCGTACCTCCCCCTGACACACATATCCATCACCCACGCCTGTCCACCATCAACCTATGGCTAATCCCGTCCCATCCACACCTCTATCCACTTTGCTCTTCTGGTATTCACTGAAAGCCAACCCCACACATCAGAGCATTTTCTCCGTAATGCAGAGACAGATTTAATAAGAGAAAGCTATAGTCCTTCACTGCCTACACTCTAACCAGAAGTCAGACAGCAATATTTTCTCAGACTCTTGTAAAACATCCCAATAAGTCCTCCTCTAGAAGCTGTAGCCTCCGCATTAGTCATTATGTGAGCTGGTCATTTACAGAACCTAATTTAGGCCGCGGGTTACTGGAGAATTTCCCTCAGGCTGTGAGTGCTAGAAGGGCAAGGAATGTATCTCACTCCTCACCTCCAATGTCCTAATGCTTCCTAATCCAGTCAGATAGGGTCCACCCAAGTGCTCTTTAAGGACAATGCATGAATGTGACATAACACTTTGAGTTTCATAAAAATGTCTGTGGACTGAGATGTTTCCTTTTCTTGAAAGGTCCAAGAGGAAAGTACTTGGAAGAAAAGATTCTGGGGATATGTCCACTCGAAGCAAATCGAGGGCTTCTCTTGGCAGCAGTAGCAGCAGCAGCGCCGGTTCTGTCACTTTGCCCAACAGCAACGTGACCACCCCAAACAGCCAGAGGTCTCCTGGCCTCATCTACAGAAATGCCAAGAAGTCCAACACATCGAACGAAGAGTTTAAGCTGTTACTCCTCAAGAAAGGAAGTCGCTCGGATTCTAGTTACCGCATGTCTGCTACTGAGATCCTGAAGAGTCCCATCCTGCCCAAGCCTCCTGCAGAGCTCACCGCTGAGTCCCCACAAAGCACCCATGACGCCCATCAGGGGGCACCTGGGGCCGAGGCATTGTCCCCACTCTCTCCATGCTCCCCAAGAGTTAACGCAGAAGGGTTTTCCTCCAAGAACTTTGCCACCTCAGCATCGGCAAGGGTTGGCCGTTCCCGAGCGCCCCCTGCGGCCAGCAGCAGTCGCTACAGCGTCCGCTGCAGGCTGTACAATGCGCCCATGCAGGCCATCTCTGAGGGTGAGACAGAAAATTCTGATGGGAGCCCACATGACGACCGATCCTCCCAGAGCTCAACATAGGTGGCCCGGGCCAGGCTGGCTGTCAAAGGCCAAAACCCTTAGTCATATGAGGATGTAGGAACAGAACAGAGGACTGGGGAGAAGTCAGCACACCATGGGGTACCATCACTGCTTACCAACGAATTCCTAAATATTTGCTGGGGAAATGGAAGATCGTCTTTTTTATTTTCCACATTTTTAAGTAGCTGCACTGTCTTTCATATTTTTCTTTAGCTTAGTTTGATTTACCCAATCTCTTTCCTTTTGATAATATAGAATTTGAAAATGTCTGCTTTTCATGAAACCTAGAAAAAGTTTTCCCAGAGCTGCCTATTCAGAAAACAAAGCCCTCACTGTCATAATTCTTAAGAAGATGAAATTACTCTGGAGGTTTGGTATTTTTTTATATTAAAATGAACTAAAGCAAAATTCAGAAGAAAGAACTACACACATGTAAATACCATATTTTTGATAAAAATATGTAAATAGATTTATCAATGACGAGTGGACATGTGGCCAATTATCTACCACACACCAACTGTTTATAGAACACAACAAATAAAGTGTAATAATTGTATTCTGTGAATACCATTTTCATATAAAATACCATATTTAAATGTCCACCAATATGATTTTCTGAGTGATAAACCTCAATTATGAATTTTAAACTGGTGAAATAAAGAAAATCTTGAGGTCATATACTGAAATGTGATTAATTTAAAATAATGAATTCAGACCTCACCATTTTTGTGACAAATTGCAGCACCAAACAAGCGAATAGTAACACATGGCTATGATTTGCCATGTGGTAATTTGGACAGAATGAAAAGCATGCTTTTGATTTTTTTTTAATCAATGAGAAAAATCATCATTCTCAACAAAAAGCCCCGAAGAACAACATTTGACAGTGTCTTTTAGACTTTTAAGTTTTCAATGGATTGCTTTAAAGAGAATGAATAGGGAAACCAATAGTTAATTTTAGGTTATGTTTTATATTAGGCTACTGGGGACGTAAACAGTCATAAACTCCTTAAACAGTTTAGCAATTAGCTCCAGGTTCTTTAACTAACAAAAATAAAACATAAGCATGCCACAGAGCTATTGATTTATCAGTAAGTACCTGCAATGAGTTTTCAGTGAAGCTTTCTCTCTGTGCTGATGAGATTCATGCTACCTAAAAAGTAACAGAAATGACACTGTGAACAATATAGTTGGGAAATAGGTATGTGTATATGCATTATTTATATTCACTGTTAAACTGGGAATGGGGAACAGCTCTGGGTCACAATGCTACATACAAATGAGTTTTTGTCTGATTTTACTATATCTGCTTGGTGGCAAAAGGGGAGGGTGGTGGGTGGGAAAGGAAATGTCAGGGCAAGTGCTCTGATAAAATGAAGGCAGGGAAACAAGCTGAATTACTTGAAATTACTTGAATTTTCTTGTCTTAAAACTGAAAAAAAAAGTAGTTACAAGTTGAAATCTGCCAATGGTTCTTACACCTCTGATTTTAACGTGAATACTAATGTTTGAAATATGTCCGAAATATAAGCAGCTATGTACTTAGAATATGTTTTGAATGGGACAAGGTAGAAAGTAAAGAGAACTAAGAAGGGATATGGCCTATAAAAGAATAGAATGTGATTAGAATGCTAGAACAGAGCAGAGTTACCAAGAAATTGATAAGCAACTGGCTTTAAGTTTATGCAAGTGGTATTTGGGAAAGCAGGATGTGTGAAAGGGGGTTTGTGGCTTTGGTTTGATTCATACAACATGAAGGAGAAAGCCTGGTCTAAGAGGATGCTGTCTTTCAATAGAAACACTTTCTAAGATGTTATAGATTGAGAACTAGAGAATCTGATTGCTGTTGGCTTTTGTTTGTAAAGAAAAAAATGTCTGTCTTCTTCTACTATTTGCTTTCACTATCAAATTGTATTTCTTAATTTCTTGTCATCTTTGTATGTAAAATGGGTACTGGGGGTGGCGGGGTAGAGGAGGGAGAATGTGTGTGTGGGTGTGTGTGTGGATGTGGGTGCTTGCGCTGGGATAGATAAGCTACTTGGTAAAGGGTACATTTGAACGTGTATAAAGTGTTATACTTTTTATTAAAAGAAAAATGTTTGGGGGTTTGAAAAAAAATGGACCATCATTTCTCATTGGAACCCATTAGTCAAGAAAACCAGCATGGTTTGACACCACCTGGGAACATGAATAACTTTTTCTCATGCTTTGAAAAGTACACTTGGCAAAATTTTAAAAATAAAGTTTTTAGACAAATGCGCTAAGACACCGTCATTTCCAGTCCCAATAGGTGATCTTTTGTAATTTTCATAAAAGCAGTTCGTTTGCAGTATGGCTTTTGTGTAGTTAGGGGTTTTTTAAGTGTAAAGAAAGGTATGTGGGCTTTAAAAGTGATTCTAAATCTTGAATAGGAAACCCATTAATTGGCTTTAATAAATATGTCACCTTTTTATTATTGACATCAATTTAAGTAATGATACCATATATTTTTTAAAATACATACTGACTTGAATTGTGAGGCAATAAGATTCCTTCTATATGTAATGATCACAGAACTAACCCTTATAATATAGTTTTACTTATTTTGTTTACTCTAAAAATCTATAGCAGAGTTTCTCTATTTTATATTTCATAGATTAAAAAAAAAACCCAAATAATGATGGATTTTAAATTCACTGTGTTAAGAGGACTGAGTAACAAACTGAGTTAAAAAAAAAAAGGAATTCTTTAGTAATCTGGAATATTCTACATGGCTTTATTACATAGCATATAAGACCAAGAATTAGAGGGCTGTCTTCAACATTACTACCGTTTTGAAGCAGGGTACACACATTAGGTATTGTAGAAAACATCAATCCAAACTTTTCTTCTGTTGTTTGCACTGATGCTAATTTTTTGTTCTTTTATGTTTACACAACATGTCTATGTTGTGTGGGGGAAATTTTTTTTCCTTACTTTTTGGTTTTTTGTGTTTGGGGTGTTTTTTTTGGTTTTGGTTTTTGGGTTCTTTTTGTTTGTGTTTTTTGGGTTTTTTTTTTTTTGGCTAAGTAGAGGACATGGACTAGTTGTAGCAAACAAAACACGCTGTTTGCTCTTGCCAAAGGTCAGTGAGTGAGTACATTTGCTGCAGTGATGGCAGACTTAGAGAACTAGATCATGACAAAGGTTTAAAGAAGGTTACAGTGTAACTATTTTGGTACTAGAACCAGTTCATGCTGGCCAAAAAGACAATGGTTTATGGACTTGCATCCATTTTGTATTTTTGTAATATTTGTAAATATGAACTTTTTAAATTGTTGCAGAAATGGTTTCTTTTGTAAGATGTTTTCAACGTTTACATTCAATTCAAGCCTTTGTATATTTTAGAGCTGCGCAACACTTTAAGTCTTGTATTTATTTTTAGTAAAAATGGTGACAGTTTCATTGTGAACCCCTCAAAAAAAAATGTACCAGAAAAGTTTGATTACCTAGAAAGTGTGTATAGAAACTGCAAATAAACGTGACTGCAATTAAACAACCACTTTCTCTTGGATTATGTAACTGCATTCTTGGGGTTTCACAAACAGCAAGTGTTTTATAGGGAACTGGACATAAAGGAAGGGAACTGCGATAGCAAAAGCATGAGAAAAAAAGTAATAAATAGTGTATAATGAGCTCCAATCTCATTTTGGGTTTTGGGTTTGTGTGTTTCTTTTTTTAGATTTTTTTAAAAGTACTCTCAACATCCAACATGGGGGCTCCAACTCACAACCCCGAGATCACACAAGCTCTACTGACTGAGCCAGCCAGGCGCCTCTCTAATCTCGTTTTGTATTTGAGAGGAGAAAGAATAAATTTCCAATATCTACTATACTTTCCTTGTAGCTCCTCTGTGAGCCAGGAAAAGATTTATGTCTTTACTTTAAAATTCTCACCTGCTTTGCTTCTGAGAATTACTCAGACTGTGCCTCCTTCCAAAGATGGGCAGCCTCGATATACATGACAATATGCCACTAAATAATGTCATGTACCCTTACGTAGCAAATTTATGTGCCAGATAGTGTTCTAAGTGCTTTGCTTACTCAAACTCATGTACTCCCCACATTGTGCCCATTTAACAGATGGGGAAACGCAAGCACAGAGCTGTGTTACCTGACTTGTCCAAAGCCATGGAGGGACTAAATGTTGGGGCCGGAGTTAACCCCGGTAAATCTGGCTCCAGGGTCTGTGTTACCTGCCCATGAAGTAACAACTTTTTAAAAATAACTTTCCCTCTGTTTGTACCAAAGCTCTACAACTAAGGCCCCATACCCCCTCCTTAGAATTCCAGCAATGACGCGTACGCCTAGGATAGAGCCAAAGTCGACGTCTGTGACGGGAGGGCGAGAGATAGAGTTACATTTAAAAAAACAAAATTTTCCAAAAAAACAACCAATGACAGTGGAGAGGACAGGCGCTCAGCAACCTCACCCTGCCGAGCCTTCTCTACGAAGCGTCTCCGGCGCTGGAAGAATCGCGCGCCCGTGCGCCGGGGCCCCTGCGCAGCCGCAGAAACACCTCTCAGCGTTGGAAGACTCGCCGCTAGGCTCTAGCGCCGGGTCCCAATCCCACTAGCTTTTGCGAGCGGAAATCTGAACTCGAACGCCCAGCTACAGACGCTCGGAGGCGGGCACTGCCGGCTGCGCAATGGGAAACAAAGCCCCTCCCCTTGGCTGTCTCCCTAGCAACGTTCCTTTTTCCCTCCAACCATTGCGCAGGCGCCCGCCGGATTGGTTAAGAGCCGCGTGTATGGGAAAAAGAGTGCCGCGTGCTCGCTAGTGCGCGTGTAGTTCCGGAGCTTCCGGGGTCCTCGAGGCGGGCGTGTCACGTGGTCGGGCCCGACTTCCGGTGGGAGGACCGTTTGTGAAGCTATAGAGTTTTAACGGTTTTTTGGCCGTTGACGCTCCGGAAGGCTGGCTGACACGAACTGGGTCCTGTGCCCTCCGGAGGCCGGTGAGGCAGGTCCTGATGCCAGAACAGGTCTGTTTAGCGACACTTTTTCCTCCCTTTGAACTTTCTTGCCTTTCGGGTGTGCGCTAGAAACCGCTGAGATTCGGTTTGGTTTGATCCGGGGCGGAGCGGGGGGCGGGGCGGGGCAGGATTTGCCCGGAGGGAAGAAAAAGGACTTGATTTTTGGGATCGCGCAGAGGGGTGGTTCAGGGTGGTTCTCGCCGCCTGTCCCGGGATACCAGCGGCTATGAGCTTTTGAGATTTGGCCGCTTTTTGAGTACTTTGTGCTGACTTTCTGGGACAAGTAGATCCTTTTTCATTCTTTCTCTTAGCGAAGGCAGGTGGGGGGCGAGGAACTACCAAGACTCTGAGACTTTATATAGAATTTTGAGTTTAAAGAATTGGCGAACTAGCGAGTTAATTCGTTAAAACATTTCTTTGAGATTGAAACGTTGATTTTGAGGCTTTGTTGGTAACCTCGTTTGATCAATGACAGTGCAGTCTTCCTGGTTTACTCTAAATACATAAATGCGAGGCGAAAGAAAATATAGGCACGATTGTTTGAGAACTTGGTTAGAGATCGCTTCCTTCCCTCCTCTACCTGGCTCTCCCCAAATTAGGACTGCTCTAGGGTTTTAAACTACTTTAATAGTTACAAGTAGTGATTTTACAAGCAGCTTTTCTTCACGGTGTTTTACGAAAACAGGGCATGGGCTCGATTCAGTGCTGGGCGATGGGATAAAGTTACGGCGGCATTATCCTCCGTCCGGCAACTTTGTGGTCGGGTTAAGTTTGATACGGACAGAAGGGCTAGTTTTGAGAGGATTTTTAGAAAACGATTGTTCAGTGTTTTGACACAATTTTGATTCAAAAAAATTGGGTGTTGTAATCTGCCTTGGTTTTGCTATGTATTTTCTTCAGTGGTTTTCGGGTGAAACGCTGTTCTCATCCTTCACATTTTCGATCAATCTTGGAAGCTGAATCTTCAAATGACTTTTGAAAAATGCCTTTGAAATGCCTTTAAAGTTTAAAAAACGTCTTTAAAAAAAACCCAGGTGGCTTCTTGTTCTTACGTTATCAAGAGTTTAGGTTTTCTATCGTAAAATACAAAAGAGCTTCATTTTAAGTAAACTCATTTTGCAGGATTTTGAGTTTAATGAATTATATTAATTAACTTTGCATAATCCAGTCATGGTTAGGCTCTAAGAAATTGTCGTGGAAACTATCTTATGTGAAGACGGGAAAGGAACTAAAATTGATGCTGTGCCTGCTGTGAACCAGTCATGGTACTCAGTGGTTAACTGCGTCATTTGGTCTTACACAGCCCTGTGAAGTAGGTATTATTCCAACTTTACGAGTTAAGAAATTGAGGCACAGAGAGTTTAAATACCTGCTTGAAGCAAAATAGCAAATTTTGCAATTTGGATTTGGATTCGAGTATTTTTTAAAGCCCAGTTCTTTGCATTATGTCCTGGTTTTTAAAATTTGTTTACAAGAAACGGTTGCTGTATCCGCAGTATACAGGTGCAATGTGAATGAAAATTACATTTTTTTGGCCCTGAGTATTTATTGTCCGTGTGCTCCGTGACAAATAGTTCTGTTGAGAGGATGTTATGAATATCCAAATAATGAAATAACAGTTGCAAACAGTGAGTGCCTTTGCTATGCCAGCCATGAATTCTAAACACTTGACGTGTATTAATTCATTTAATCCTCATAACCCCGTGTGAGGTCTGTACTATTATCACCATATTACAAATTAAAAAAAAAAAAAAAAACAGAGAAGTCACACAACTAGTAAATGGAGGAGCTGGGACCTAAAGCCGAGGTATTCTGGCCCCAAGCCTAAGGTCTTTATGCTATTTGATGTTTCCCTTTGTCTAACAATTACCTTAAAAGCATTACTGTGTGAGTGTTCTGGTACTTTGGGGAAAGCAGTGTCACTTTTGGATGGGATGACTTAGCACCTTTGCTTTGTGGAGATGGAACTTGAGTTGAGCTTTGAAGTTGAATAGGTTCTCCTAGGTGGAGAACCAGCAGGGTATTGTGGGTAGAGGTCATGACAGGAGTGAGAGGTTCAAAGAGTGCAAGACTGGTGATTTGTAAATGTGCCACAGAGTTAGAAATATCTGAAGTCTAGTGGTGGACTCAATGAATGCTGCATCTATGTCTAACTACAGCCAAGTTTTGGCTGCAGTGTAATTAATCCAGTAGAGAATTGTCTCATTTTAAGAGTCTATAATGGTGGTGGCGGACTTTGTCTATAAAAGGCCAGATAATAAATATTTTAGGCTTAGAGCAGGGGGACAGGTGGTAAGAGGTGATCTCACTTGAGGAGTGTGGAGGCTTCTGACTGTGTAAGGACCTTGTAGGCCATTATAGGAGTTTGGGTTTTATTTTGTTATTGTTAGAGAAGGGATTCCAGGTGATTTTAATAATGAATAAGTAAAACCCATAGACCCTGGAGCCAGACTGCACCACTGTCTAGCTGTGAGACCTGGATAGATTATTTAACCTCACTTAGCCTCAATTTTCTCTTAAGAAAAATGGGGATAATAACAGAGCCTGCCCTATAGGATTGTCAGGAATACTAAATGAGTTAACACACATCAAGTGCTTAGAACATTGCCTGGCACAGAGTCGGCTGTAAAATCTGTTAGGTATTATTATCTGTACCTTGTGGTATATTCCAAATTTTCTATAGTGAAACATACGTAATGAAAAATTACACATATAAAATATAAAACAAAATTTTTAGAAGTACAATGAGATTATAGGAAATACTATTAGAGTTGGGAAATTTGAATTCAATATTCTTATTCCTTGAGAGTTCAAGTAGAGGTGCAAGACTGCTCCACAGTCTTCTTTGTCAGATATCTATGAACTGGGGACGTCTTACATAAATCATGGCCTATCTGCAAGATAGAAAATGAGGAAGTTGTTAGAGTGACTACAGTATATCTAAAGGTATTGGTTTGGAAAGACCTAGCCCACCATTGATTATTTTTGCCTGTTTTTGAGCTTTAGATCAATTGAATCATACAGTATGTTCTCTTTTGTATCTGAGTTTTACTCACCTGTATGGTTGTGAGATTCATCTTCATGTGTGGCAATGGTTGGTTCATTCTCATTGCTGTGTAGGCTTCCTTTGTATGAAAACACAGCAGTTTATTCATTATTAGTCTTATAATCAGAATAAAACAACCAGTTTAAAGAATAAAGGTTATACCTCAAATTGGAGGTTGTTTTTTTTTTTGTTTTGTTTTGTTTTGTTTTGAGAGAGAGAGAACATAAGTGGGGAGGGGAAGAGGGAGAAAGAGAATCTTTTTTTTTTTTAATTTAAAGATTTATTTATCTGAGGGGGAGAGAGAGAGCACGAGTGGGGGGAGGGGCAAAGGGCAGGAAACCCAAGTAGACACAGGGCTCCTTCCCACAACCCTGAGATCATGACCTGAGCTGAAACCAGGAGTCCAACACTCAACTGCCTGAGCCACCCAGGGGCCCCTCAGCTCCTTTCAAAAAGCAGTTAGGAGTTGTGTTCCCTTGTTCGTTTTTTTCCAGCATTTACTCTGTAGCCTTTCAGTTGTGAAGCATTCACTTCACAATTTGGAATTTGCGTGTGATCTTGATTCTTATTCCTAGGTGTGGCAGCCTAGCCCTTCAAGTTTTAAAGGTTTATTCTAAATCACTAATGGATGAGTTATTGTTTTGTCACTCTCTAAAATTCAGCCAGGGCTCCAATTCACTTGGAGTTGGCATTCGGAGAACATAACCCTATTAAGTTGATTATGGTAGTAAGTCTGTGAAGTAACTATTTTATGTGTTGTTTTTCAGGAGTAGGTGGTTTACCACCCCTAGGTGACCAAGCAGTTCCACAAATAAACCCTCCAGCAAGCTTAAATATAATTAGGCCCAACTCTGAGGAGGTGGAGTGCTGCTGTTGCACAAAAAAGATGTCTAGCGCCTCCAGTGAAGTTGATGTGGTTTGTATTTCAATTTGAAAATCTGTCTTTGTTCTTTTCACTGTGCTCTCTTTCTTTTCTAAATTGAATTTAATTTCATTCAGTGAAATGCAGAAATAACAACTTCATGAGTTTTGACAGTGGTCTATAAAGCTGCGGCAAACATTCATGTACAAGTTTTTTGTGAACAGATAATAGCATTTCCTTTGGGTAAATATTCAGGAGCTGAATTGCTAGCTCATAGGGTTAATGTAACTTCATGAAAATCTTGCCAGTCTTTCAAAATCGTTGGCTGTTGTACAGTTCTGTCACATTCTGCTATGTTTCTTGATGCCTGAAGGTGAGTAAAAATACAGATTATTAAACTAGATATAATTTGCCTTAACAGAAAAAGCATTTCTTTACTTAAATAAGGATGTGGGTATTAATGCCACCTAAGTGCTATGGGCAATTCTCTTAACTTCTGTCAGCCCCAGTATCTTTTCATCTTTGGACATAATGTTAACCACCTACTGAGAATTGCTTTCTGAAATAAATATGTGAAAGCAGTTCGAAAAGCATAAGGCACTATGCACGGTATATTTTATCAGAACTAATCTATAGCCCATTCCATATTGTTTTGGTTATGCTTTTTGAAACAAAGACTGCATAGCTTCTATCTGTCTTTATTTTAACATTATTCCTATAGTTTATAATTCATTCTTAGAATACTGTTATTAAATGAAATCTAACGGATATTTATTGTATATTTATTTATACCCTGTCCTATTCCAAAAAAAAATGTTTTAAGGTGATTAATTTAGCAAGAAAAATAGGTGCTTAAGTGTTTCCTATTTTATCCACAGAGTGGCACTGTTGGATTATTTAAAAATAAAAGCCATGTACCCTGGTTCTTTGTTCATGGTTAGAGATACTTGCTTTTACAGCAATTCTGGTGCCAGGTTACTAGACTAGTCTTTCTACCCTGAGTTACACAAGAGGTTAAGCTCAATAGAAAATGATAAGTGTAGTTGGGATAATGAGAAAAGTTTTTTAAGAACATCTTTTCATGTAGTCCCTAGTATTTACAGTGGACAGAGGTCCTTTGATAATCACCAATAGGCTTTTGGAGCTTCTTAAAAGTGAAATTGAAGTCCTCACTTTTTCTTTCAGTTCTATCTTTCATCTTTCCTTTTAATTTGTTAATACATCTTCCTTAGATAAGAACACGAATACCTGCTTATGATGATGATAACACTGTTCTTTATGCATATGAACCAAACACTGCATATGTCAATAATGTAAGTAATGTTAATTGCCATTTGCCAAATATATTAACACTTAACCATTTTAAAGGAAAAGGTTTAAATTTTTCATATACTGTAGAGTTCCTCTAAACTCAAACTCAAAAAATGTTGGCCTCTCCTGAATTTGTTTGCTTCCTTTCGTTAGACATTGAGCACTTAACCATTTTACTTCCCTTTTCCTTAGGTAGTAGGAAGTTCAGAGCAGTTTATACTCATTTTCAGTACAAACCTTGAAACCTAGGTCCTTCTGATATAATAAATTCTTATTTCCTCCCTTAATTAGCAGTTGTCATTTTCATTCTCGTATTAATGTGAGTTTTTATTTTATTTTGTCTCTGCTTTAGATTAAGACTTCTGAATCCTTTTGAAAAGTTGGTGACAAATAAAAACAATTTAAATAAATGTGAAGTTTTTTTTCCTCCTGGTGTTCAGTTTGGCTCTTATAAAAGTAAAGCATTAACTACTTAACTTTTAAAATATTAGCAGGAAAGCGTGATGTCTGACGCATCCTACAACGAAGAACAACAAAAAACAGTTACGGATGTCCTCACTCATTGTCAGGTATAAAAGTTCTGTCTCTCAAATGTAGTTTTCTGAAATACTAAGTTAAAATTCCCTTTATTTCATGTAAAGTATACAATTAATTGAAATTTTGCTGTATCAAATTACTTAAGATTATGCCTTCATTGTGATGATTTTTAATAATTTCTAGTTAGAATAGCATCTCCAGGTGAAAATTTTGAAATACCAATATGTACGTTTTATAGCTTTGTTTTAAAAGCCCTTAACTGAAGAAATGTGTGTTATGTTGCTTGATATTGAATTAATTTCCCCTACAAAATCTTTGAAGGAAATTGTCTGCTACAGAAAAAAATTAGTATGTGCCTAAATGCATTGCTGAGATAGCTCAATCGAAAAAATGGCAGAATACCATTGTTTTTAAAGAGCATATCTTATGTAGTTTATAATTTTGAGGGGATTTTGTAAAAGTTAGCGTGCTGGTAGAGATTGATGGGTGTAATTATCAAGGATTTTGTGAGCTGCATCCTCTAGAGGTAATGGAAGTTTGTTTTTTAAAAAGTAGTTAATATACAAAGTTTGTTGGATTAAAATGAGCTACCGTGCCTAAGTAAAGAATGTTTAGGTGAGTCTTTACCACTGTTATTGAGAACAGAAGTGGACTGCTTCAAGGGAACACATCAGGTCTTTGGGGAAGGGTGTACGGGGAGGGACAGGGGGTGGTGGGAGGGGGGTTCTGATGGCCTGCCTCACATAAGCACCCACGACACCCCGGGCTGCCACTGCTCTGCCAGGGCCTCCTTTCTGAGCGACGGTGCAAGATGTGGTGGGCTAGAACGTGGAGGAGGAGAAAGGCCCAGGGGCCCAAGTCACAGCCCTGAAACCGACCAGAACGCTAGTCTTTGCACCCAAGTGTGTTCCCCTAGAACCTGCCCTGTTGACCTCAGTGCTATAGGCCAGTGGGTCTCACTTGATCAGGCAGCAGAACCACCTGGAGGGCTTGTGAAAGCAGATCGCTGCCCCCAAGGAAATGGTTCTGGCCTCCTGTTAAGTGTATTTTTGGCCTGAATGAAATTTCTGTGTATTTGAAGAATTCCCAGGTTTTTTTAGTCACATACCTGGTTGGCCAATAGGGGACATGTACTCAAAGGTTTTGTAAGGTTAATTGTTGATTGCCTGATTTTGAAATACTCTGAAGCCAGAAGTCACACCTGTTATATTTGGCTCACTGTTCTTTCCAGCATAGAATGCTCACTGCCTGTGAATTCACACCATGGTTCTATGGAAAGAGGCTCTTTGGCCTTTTAGCAGATTTGAAGCTTTCTAACCTAAAATAGCCCCTTCCTTGACATAAAATGACTCCATCATAAATGTGGTGGCTTATAAGAATGGTGGTACATTTACTTCCCCGTATTAAAGCTTCTTAAAATGCCTGTATGGCCTGGAGTAGTTGAGTAGGAGGTTGGGGCTCCTTATCTCGGCCGGCTGGACTCTGTGTCACCAAAACCAGACATCTGGTTCTGACAGCTTAAGAGCTTTTGTTTCTAGCGGTCAAAATTTCGCTTATTTTTTTGTTACTTTTGGAATAGAAACTATTAATAGCTTGTATTATGATAGGTCATCTATGATGCTATTCAAAATCTGGATAAGAAATTTGATGTCATTCATGGAAAAGTTTCAAAAATCCACCGTTTTCGTGTGAAATCATTGTGGCAGAATCGCGTGAGTGTTAACAAAAATATTTTCATAATTGTAATACACCTCTTGCTTCTAAAGGTGCCAATGAGTTGGAAATGAAAAAGAACTATTAACTATGAGATTAGCAAGGCCAAATTGGTTCTTGCTGTAGCAGCAGATGGGAGACCAAAACTTGGGAAAATGTGTAAGTTTAGGTTTGAGAAATGTATGACAATGAATATTTTTATGTTTATAACCACAGTGTATAAAATTTGGTTAAAATGTAGGGTTGAAGAGGAACAAAAATCATATAATTAAAATAGAGCATTAATCTTTAGTAATATAAAGCAGTGTTACCTGAAAAATAAATGTATGTTTACTACTTACTTTATTTCCTTTTTTACTCACTGACAGTTGGTTTATGCTGGGTTTGTGTCATTTCAGAAGCACCTTGGATATGCCTACAGAAATTATAATTACCTGCTTTCCAGAAAGATCAGATTCCAGAAAATGAGGAAAAAGGAGCCTCCTTCTTCATTCTCTTACCCTGAAAGTTATAGCCCAACTATGCCGGTGGAGAGGCCAGCAAATGATTCCCCGATCAACCCGGTAGGAACACCCTACCATTCAGAAGAGGGGTCCCCAGAACGGGATCCGGAGTCACTCCTCCAGGAGCAGGAGCCAAATCTGAGCCAGAGTCCGACACTTCCCTCCATGTATTCTCCACATTCATTTCAGCCATATTTCACACCTGATGATCCAGTGCAGGGCTCCTCTTCCATGCCCTGCTATTCCAGCCCAGGGGCCCACAGCACCCACAATATCTTCTCACCTACCCGAGCTGCTGCAACAGTATCTGGATCCATGCTGGGTCAAGGTGAGCCCAGTCCGGCACATAACCTGGAGGTGACGACTTACCCAACTCTAATGGAAAATAAGGGCCTCGGCCGTACTGCCTCATCTCTTTGTATGCCGCCCAACTTTGGTGAGTGTGAAATGACACAGTACAAGTAGCACTATTTAACCTATAATCACAAGTAGCACTATTTGACCTATAATCCTCAACGTCCTTGATGCAAGACCATATCTCCCTACCTAACATCTCTTCTTTCGGGATAATGATCAGGTCAAATTTGATTTGTCTTTTTCCCCCCATTGAAGCTACAAGTTCACCAATTGGAACTGACCCAAGGATCCTAAAACAAAACTTCTCTGATGACCCTTCAACCTGGTCCGTGGATGAAGTGATCCAGTTTCTGAAACATATAGATCCTCAGACACTCACCCCCATCGCTGACCTTTTCAGGCAACATGTAATGTATATTTTGATCTGATTTTCCTGCCATAGTGCTTTTCTCTTTCTTTTTTTTTAAGTAAGCTCTATACCCAGTGGGGGGCTTGAACTCATGACCCCAGGATCAACAGTCTCATGCTGTAGGACTGAGCCAGCCAGGCGCCCCTGCCATAATGCTTTTGAATGACCTCTGTGCAGGCCCTTCAGTTGGGTACTGATTAGTGTGGTTGGTGGGGGAACCCTAGCAACTGATTTTCCATATGTGAGAAAGGTTACTTGGACCAAAGTTAGATCCTTAAATGGTAGAGGCTGGATTTAAATAGGAACAATGTGACATGGTGTCCTCTTTGTTATGATGCCCAATGAATCCAGCAACTGATTCCATTTGGCTCAGTTCTGTTAACCTTATATGGTTATTGACGATTTGGGGTGCTGATACCCTCATGCCATTTACAAAGTAACATCATGGGTTAAATTTTTATAAGTTCTGATTTTTATTATACTTAGTAGAAAAAGTACAGAAGGTGCCTGACAAAGGCAATACCATTAAGGGGTTTCAGGTGTTTTCAGACAGTACAGTTTTATTTTTAAACCAGAACTTGTAAAAACCAAGTAATATGTTTCAGCAACATCAGTCAGTCTATTAGTAAAGAACTTGAGGGAGGATGCCTCGTGACTATCAAGTCATGTTTTTATAGTGTTTCCTAATGAATAAAATTAGTGGCCACATATTTGATGTACCCTTTTCTATATGGCAAGAAAATAGTTTTTAGCATCTAACTTCAGACAACTGATTAGCTTTCAACATCAAGACAACACTGTATAGCATATGAACAGTTCGTATGGATGCTAACACCGTCATATTCCAGGCTGTTAAAGGAAAAATTCTACCATTCATTGTTTTTACTCTTTGTCACAGTTATGCAGTATTTTATTCAGCACACTATTTTAAAGGTAGGTAG
Source organism: Zalophus californianus (assembly GCF_009762305.2). NCBI lineage: Eukaryota > Metazoa > Chordata > Mammalia > Carnivora > Otariidae > Zalophus > Zalophus californianus. The sequence goes on along the minus strand of NC_045612.1, from coordinate 115,351,606 downwards.
TTTGATGCTTAGGACATTTTTAAGATTTTAGGTTGGGGCGCCTGGGTGGCTCAGTCGGTTAAGCGTCTGCCTTCGGCTAAGGTCATGATCCCAGGGTCCTGGGATGGAGCCCTGGGTCGGGCTCCCCTTCTTGCTCTCCCTCTGCCCCTCCCCCATTTTGTGTGCGCACGCTCTCTCTCTCTCTCTCTCTCTCTCTCGCTCGCTCTCTCTCTCTCTCTCAAATAAATAAAATATTTCTTTAAAAAGATATTAGGTTAAATTTTCTTCCTAAAATTCAAAGTAAATTTACAAGTGATCAAGCCATGCTTCACTGTACAAATTCTATCTGTCTTAGTTTTCATCAAGCAAGAGTGTACTCAAGAGAATATACATCAGCCATGAGCTGCTCTCTTCTTGGTGTTACATGTTCCTATAAATGCAGAAATGACCATTCTGATAAAATATGAACATATTAACTAATGACCGTTCTTTCCTTCTGTCTGCAGGACATTGACGGGAAGGCTCTGCTACTCCTCAACAGTGACATGATGATGAAGTACATGGGGCTGAAGCTGGGGACAGCTGTGAAGTTGTGCCACTACATTGATAGGCTTAAAGAAGAAAAATTCTTTAACAACTGAAAACACGTTAGTGTAGATTTAGCTTCGACTTCATTCAGGGTAGACCGGTGCCATTTCGGTGTAAAATCATTTTTCTGCCCTTAGAAGTTTTTGTGTAGAAGGTTCTTTTAAAACTATGTTCTGTCCAGAATTGCACAACTACATTACAGTCTGGTCTACTATTTTAGAAGCCATTTAACATGTTAGTATTGGCATACTCAGATTGGGAGTTTGTTTTTTATATCTTTTTATCATTTTCATTGTATAGTTTACAAATGTACTTCACACAAGAAACAGAAACACCTTTAATTTCTGTTCATCTTTACCTATAGAACCAAAACAGCTGAATCCCAAAGAGTAAATATCAGGGACTGAAAAGTTCTCTAATAAATCTATGGGTTTTCCTTATAAGAAAACTTAAAGATGCAACTGTAGATAGCATCTTTCTAAAATATTTTATGTTTGTTACTGTAAGGTTCTGTTCATGTTCTACCAGCTTCCCAAAAGGGAAAGCCATATAAATTATTTTCCTTTGTTTTGTTATTTCTATATATGTTATATTCCTATTTAAAGAAAAAGCAACCTTATAAGCTTTCGTAAAATATTCTTCCCAGTTTTTAGATAAATTCTTAGATAGAATGGTCATTTTATGCAAGAGATACTTAGTTTAAAACTTACATATTTTGCCTAAGCTTGGACATTTCACTAGGCATTCATTGCTCACATCTCTCTATAAAGATGCCTTTGTCCAAATTTTTGAAAGATATATATTTTATTGTCTGTGTTCATAATGATGCTGTTTCATATTTATATTTTATCCTGTATCTGAAGTATACACACAAGTAAATCTTTTCGTTTTGAATTTAAGAATAGCACTTTGCACTTCACAGATGTAAAGATGAACTATATTTAGTGAGATGTTTTTATTCTGTTAAAAATATTCGCACATTTGCCGTCACTAGTACCTCGTAGCTGACTCTAGGACTTCCATACCGGGAAGCTCTCTGTCCTGTGCAATGTTTCCGGTTCATTTGCTTTCTGAGCCATTTATCCTACTAAACTTTGGAAGATATGTTAGCTCGAATTTGTCATTTTGGACTTTATTTTTAAAAATTAGAACTTTCAAGTGAAAACTGTTCCTTGTTTTGTTATTTATTACCTTGTTATATTGTATAACATTTGATATAATACTTACAAGCTGTGAGAATTGGTGCTAAGTGTATTAGCCATTTGTTATAAATGCCAATAAAATGTTCACCAGGGGCAAAAATGTACATTTTCCTTTTCAAAAACCAAGTGTACTTTATAAACAAATGTAATTCTTTACTGGGCATATGTAATTTAAAAGGTGTTTTTATTTATGTTATTCATTTATGTTATTTCTTGTAAGACAAGATTCTATTTTAAACTTGATCTCTCAAATTGTTTGTGTGAAGATGCTGTGCCCAGTTCAACAGTCCTCAGGTGTTTGTATGAATACTATGTTTTACAGTTTTCAGATTTTAAAATATAATAAAGTTTTAAAACCACAATAATGTCAAAGCCTCAGATTTGATTTTATTTGCTTGCAGTGCATGACATTAATGTACAAATTTATTAGAGTTGATAAAGAAACGCTCTACTAAGTTTGTGGTTTTCTACGCCCAGAGAGTTGACTATTAACACTTGCCCTCATTCTACAGATGAGCAGATCGCTAGCAGCAAAGGGCGGAGCTCCGGGCTCCGGGCTCCGGACTCCCTGCTCGGCGGAGAGCCTGCTTCTCCCTTCTCCCTCTCCCTCTCCCCCTGCCTGTGTTCCCTCTCCCCCTGCCTGTGTTCCCTCTCTCGCTGTGTCTCTCTCTGTCAAGTAAATCAAAATAAAATCTTTTTTTTTTTTTTTTAAAAAAAAGGGCCGATCTCTTGGAGGGCCTAAACGAGACCCCAGGGGAGCAGTACGAAGTTCCATCGGTGAGCCTTGTCTTTGCTCAAAACTTGTTGCTCGCAATGGTATTGGTGATGCGAGCGCGCTGGAAAGGACCAGGGCCCCCCGCGTATCTCGTCCCCGTCCCCGAGTTCTCACGTCTGCCTCGCAGTTCTGGCTGCCCTTTGACCCCCGGGGGCCAGGAGCCACACTGCCTTTCTGCCTTCAGCTCTCCCAGCTTACAGGGCGGAAAAGCCTTAGAGGCTCGGGATTGGGGTTGCATCGCCTTCAGTACCTGACCCCTTGCCCCTCTCCCCTAGGCCAGGAGCTTCTGCTCCATGCCTTTGAACCCGGAAGCTCGTCCCGCTGCAACAGCGTGTCTGCTAGTTCACTGGGAGACGACAGGGTCCTCGCCGAGGCTCCAGGGCTGCCGCTCTAGTGGCTGGAACGGGGGTGTCACTGTGCTCGTCTGGGATTTGGGGGATTCAGAACCACTTGCTCTTTCAAAGAGAAAGGTTTGTCAGCTTGTAGTCCGGAGAGAGCATGCCACGTTAGGCTCTTGTGAACTCTCCAGGCTTTTAAAATGATCTTTCCTCTGGTTTTGCCTCTCAGTCCCTCCTTCCAACACCAGCTGGCGGAAATCTGCAAGCTGACCTCGGCAGCCCTCCGGGCGCATGGAGCGTTTGCTTTCGTCTTTGCATGATTTCTGATCATTGCAACGTCTTCAGAGTATGCGTTCCAGAGTAGGACTTCCCAGACTTTCAAACCCAGGCCCCCTCTGTAAGCATGAAAAAGCCACGCCTTTCTGTAACATGACTAGGAATGAAAAGCTAAACCTCGTGACTAGGAACAATGTCGTGGGGGAGGAAAAGCACCGCTTTTCAAGTACGAAGGGGTTGCATTCACCGTTGGCTGAGTGAATGAAGTACGGTTGGAATTCTGGGGCTGTTTGTACGGTGAGATGCCGGGACGCGCTCGTATCTCTCAGTCCTCTGACGCTGATCCAGGGAACGAGGGAGGGCTCTCGGGCATGGAGGATGTGCCGCCCGGGGCCCACGTTCACAATGCACGGCAGACGGGGTTCCTTCCTTTACCTCCCGACATTTCCCCAATTTTCTCCCGAAGGTTGATGAAACTGCACCTTGAAAGCAACTCTCCACAGTGAGCACGTCCTCAGCTCGAGCTTCCCCACTCTCCTTGCTATACTAGAGGTCACTCTGGACATGTGGGGCCCCCTGCTCTGGCTCCAGGGGCGCTCGCAACCCAGGGGACGAGCTTTAAGGAATAAGCGACCTACGTCCTCCCCTCCAGCTGCCTAGACCATAACTGAGGTGACCCAACGTTCATGGGAAGGAAGAGCCTCGGGAAGCTCACGATAGAGCACGTGAGCCAGTTCCTAGCGAGTATGAGTGCTAAGTGTCCTACTACTGCAGTAATCCTGCGTCCCGCTCTTCAGCTGAAGAACCAAAGCCCTTACCTAAGCTCGTTCGCCTGGGGAACTAATCCCTCAGGGGCGAGGGGGCAGGTGGGGCAAGCTATGGCCTCAGGAAGCCCCACTCCACCTTTGGCCTCACTGTGGCACCTGCCTTTGGCTGGCCTGCGCTGCTCAAGTTCATCGCTGTCGGGGGGTGGGGGTCTATATAGTCCATGAGGCACAGAAAGAAGTCAATCCAGTGGGAGGGGAAGAATATACAACACGCTCTTTTTACATTTAGAGAAGATGAGAGAAATGAAGCTCCTTTACGTTGAATGTATGGACTGACAAAGGTGACGTGTTCCGAAGCGCTGCGTGGTGTTGACACGCCCCGCCCCGCCCCCAGCCTTTCTAAGTTCCCCGAGCAGCCCGGAGGCGGCATTTCCCAGGCCCCCTTGCCAGCGGTGGGGGTTAGAGCCCCCCGCGAGGGAGAAGGTGGGAGGTAAGCAGAAGCAGTTTCCCTCTGGTAGCTGTTCAGGACAGGCCTTTGGCCGAGCAGAAGGCAGACGTGCATTTCTGGATGTCGTCTGGAGATTTCCCCACGTCAGGCACGCAGGAGGCTGAAACCATGGAGGGGGGCTTCTCTGCAACCCTTGCGCGCCTGGATCTCTGGGAACTGCCTCCCTCGCCTTGGCCCCCTGCCCTCCAGCAGCCGCAGAGGCTTCTGGATCTCTATCCAACCACTTCCACTCTGAAGACCTAGAATGTCGTGTGTGCCCTCTCAAACCCTGACTGGTCTACCCCCCCTCAGAAGGTTGCCCCGGAGAAGCTGCCCACTGTTGGGAGGGAGGAGTAGAAGGTCCACAGCGAGGGGCCTTTATGTAATCAGGTCTGAGACTCCTTTGGCTGTAAGATGCGCCATCGTTTCATGGACCAAACGGGAGAGAAGAAGGTTGCCTCTTAAATCACACGCCATGGTCAGCGATGCCGCCGATTTCATAGATGTTAGGAGGTGGGGAAAAGCGGATGGGTTAAGACATGAAATGGTAACTCAAAAGCTGAACAGGTCGTTTTAGAGGGATAAAGCAAAGAAACGGAGAACTAAAGACCGATCATGTGAGCCCAGTGGACAGCAGGAAAAGGGCAGCGCTAGTCTGAGCTTAGTAACAACCACAGCACAAAGTAAAACAGAGCAATCTAATCAGATCGGCCGGAAATTCGCAACTCTCGAGACTTTGAAATGTGAAAGTGTAGCCAATGGCATAAGCAGAAGGTCTTGCCATGAGTGTCTATTTTGTCTTCGGGCATCAGCTGATGCTAGACAGAAGCCATCACATTTAGCGGGTCATTTAACAATTTCCTGGCATCCACCGAAGAAAAGAAAGAGGAAGTTGCCATGATGGTAGAGTCACACAGTCTTAAAGACATGTCATCCAGATGCCACGCGTGGACCTTGTTTAGATCCGGCCTAAGAGAAGCCGACGGTAAAAAGGCGTCTATGTGACGGTCCAGGAGAGGTGGGCACCCAGTGGCTATGAGATGATAGTAAAGAGTTATTCATTTAGGACAACGTGGCCACACCAGACGGAAATGGTGACGAGAAAGAGAAACGTCTGTGCCCAAGACCAGGCATTGGATCTTTGGTAAACAGCCAGCCGTCTCAAGCATACATCGTGATCCTAACGGCAAAACGTAAGACATTCATACCTCCTTGAATTCTGCCAATTTCCCGGGTACTCCCCTCCCCCCATTCCTCTCACACACCCAGCTCCTCTGACCCTCCCTCCCTGCTTGATCCTCTCCGTAGCACTCACACTTGCGGGGGGTTATATAATTGCGCCTAGTCCTCGCCTCCTCCTTTCCCCGTCAGAGGATCTTGCGTCCCATCCATTAGCATGGGCTAGCAGTTCCTTCTTACAGGCAAAAGCGGTTGTCCATGCCACCGTTGCCCCTGAACCCTGCTTTGGCCGAGACGTAAGTGGCCCTCCGGCACATCAAGCCCCAGCAGGAGCTTCCCGGTGGCTTCTTGCTCATCTCTCTCTCTCTCTCTCATTCCCCTCTGCTCCGAGCACAGCGCATGCCCCCCAGGGGCTGCTCCTTCAGACTGGCTTCTGGAGCAAGAAGGCGTGTGGGGCTGGGCCAGGCCATCCTGGCGCCTCCTGCAGAGAATGTCCTAAGAAGTCAATGGGTGCAACTTCCTGGGTCTGGGGGACCTGAGAGCACAACTCAAAAATAGGGTGAAATGTAGCTGAGGCCCTTGCTGACCTCGTGCTTACTGGCGCCTTGGAGGTCTTCCTCACGAGAGCCAACTCTGCGTAAGGGCAGTGAGTCTCACCAGCTCGTTTCTTGCGCCAGCAGTGTCCCGATGGGCACCTGACCCGGAGTAGGGCCCACCTATTTGTGCACTGACTCCTCCTCCCGGGAATCAAATTTAGCTTGAGTTTTTCTTGGTATCAGGGTCACCCTGAGCCTTTCCCCAAGTCTGAGGGTTAGCGCCATAACTTGCCATTTGGCCCTCAGATCATTTTCCGGTTGGTTTTACGGACAGAGTGCCAAGCACTGGAACCGTAGGGAGAGAGATACCGGAGAACAGCGTGGCTCCCAAGAGAGTGAAACACTGGAATTCCCAAGCAGTCATCTAGTTTAACATGACATTTCGCCAGCAGCCCCTGAGTCCCTCATTCTTGCCTTCCCACTAAATATCTGGAATAGGAAATGAAATATCCTATTATCCAGATGAAATATCTGGAAGGAAAGGAAAATGAGGAAAACGCACACTGCTCCTGGGTGCAAAGATGGGCAGGCCTGCGTTTGCTAGAGTCTGGGAAGTATTTCTACTCACTCGGAGGTCCGTGAGAAAAGGCCTGACCTCCACCTTCACAGGTACTTCCGCCCCCGCCCCCGCCGCGCGCACAGGTCTGACTTCTGGGTGTGCATTACACCCCAGGGCGGCCTCAGATTTCCCCGAGTGCCGCCTTCGTGGCTGTGCCGCGCTCCAGCCCTTGCTTTCCCATTCGCCAATTCCCAAACAGCCAGCGCGCTGCGGCCCTGGTCGGGAAGGAGGCGGAGGGGAGCGCCACTCTTCGGGGAGGTGGGCCAGAGACCCCCCCCCCCGGGCAGAGCTTTGCAGGAGGAAGCCGAAGCAGGAACAGCCCGGAAGGGAGCACGCACTGGCAATGGTATGTCTAACGTGTACTACTTTAAAAAGTGGAGGTGGGAGGAAGCACCCCCGGAAAGGGGCTAAATGATCGGCAGGCTCCTGGGCGGAGAAGAGGGACAGAAAGAGGCGAGGTCCCTGACCTGAGGCACCTTAACGGCCTCTGTGGGAAGAGAGCGTGAAAAAGCTCCAAAGGCTTGGGTTACTTATAAATGTACAACGTGTGGCAGAACTCAAGTAGGCAGGAGATCCACCAGATGATGTTTTCCTGGTGGAGCGGAGGATGAGCCACGGCCCAAGGAGGTGCCGCTTTAGCCCAGACCAGAAGGATGACGGAGGGGCGGGGTGTGTGTGTGTGTGTGTGTGTGTGTGTGTGTGTGTGTGTGTGTGTGTGTGTGTGTGTGTGTGTGTGTGTGTGTGTGTGTGTGTGTGTGTGTGTGTGTGCGCGCGCGCGCGCGCGCGCACGCGCAGGGCGGAGTACTTTCACGGCCAGGGACGGCGAGCAGGGCTGAGCTGCTGTAAGCATACCCGTGTCTCTTCTAGGAGATCTGTGGTTCTTTTGAAGACATCATAAATACATCTGGTGAGCATTTTGTCAAAAACCTTTCGTCCTCATGGTAAATCAGTGGTTCCCACATCATTTGCTGAACACTGCTTCCTTTCCCAACTGGTTCCAAAAAATCACCTTCATCGTATATTAAATCCTTAAGGAGAAGTGCCAAGAAAACCTAGAAACGTGCAGCTTGCCTAGGGTTGAAACTAGCACGAATGAAAACAGGATGCATGTTGTTCCTCCCCTTTTATCAAATTAGCAAAGATGAAAAACAGTATTAATTATTCATGCTGATGAGAAGTAAATTTGGTACAAACATATCCAAAGGGCAGTTTGAAAATAAATATCTGTAAGAAGGCTGACTGGGTCCACAACAAGGGGATTTTCAGAATTACGTCGAGGAGACCTATTCCCATGGGGAGGCATGCAGTACATGTCGATCCAAGCAGGTCACAGAAGCGGACGGGTAGCACGACTTCCCCGGAGGAGTCTACTGTGTGTTTACACACAGATGTGTTTACAGATCTACAAGACATTTGGGAAGACGGATACAAACATGTTTACGGTGGGCGTCCCTGGGCAGGTGGGATTCCGGGTCTGTTTCACTTCATTTTGCTTTTCTTTTCGTTCTGATCTGGCTGCAGTGTGTTGCTCTTATAATGATTGTTTAATTACAGAAACACAGGCCATAGCATGTCCAAATCCCTGCGGAAGATAAAAGGCAGTAACACATTGCCGTGTAGTGGAAGGCAGAAACAGCAGAAGCATAAGAAAAACGCATAACCCGTGTCAGGAGGCCACCTTAATTTAATGATACGTATGAACAGATTAAACAGCCATATTAAAAAAATTCAAGGATGGATTCTCAAAACAATTATATGCTTTTACCCACCTTGTCATTTGCTTTCAACATTGAAAATAAAGGGTTAGAGAGAAAGGGATCTGCAGATGAACCAAGAGTAGGGCCCAGTGATAATATTGATCCCTGCACCATAGAATCGCAGGCAGAAAGCAGTCAACGCATCAGGAGTCCTTACGTGGTGAGAAGTTCGAGTACAGGGACGACAGATCATGGACTGGCATCGATGGCCAATGACATCGAATCAGCAAGTAGAAAGCAACACCTGATAGACCATACAGATCAGTTACTAGAAATGCAATCGAAAAAAAAAAAGACTTCACTGTATCTTTCAGCCTTTGACATAAGTAAGCAAAATTAAAGGGCAGATACTGACATAACGGAAAAGGTATTAGTGATAGACATCAGATTGGAAAAGGGAATTCAGTGTTTTCAGGAATCTATGGAACTTGCACAAGATCGAGTGCATCCTAAGGTACAAAGTACCCCCTGAATTACAGAAAGCAAGGTTAGTAGAGGCTACAGGCTGGGCCATAAAATTAGAGGTTAAGGGGATAGTCCTGAGACACTAACAATGAAAACAATAATCGTCCCTACCTTTCTAGCTACAGCTTCTCTCCTGAACATTCTCCTCCGGTACTACGCCTATCTATCTCGTGGTCTCCCCACATCCACGGACCTCGGGTTCCCGAGGTCAACCCGGCTCTGGAAGCGGACGATCCTGACGCATCATCACAGGAAGAAGGAGAAGGGTGAGTACAGTACGATAAGACGTTCTGAGCGGCAGAGAGAGAGAGAGAGACCACATTCACGGAACTGTCATTACAGGATGTTGTTGTAATTGTTCTGGTTTATTATTAGTTACTGTTGTTCATCTCTTACTGTGCCTCGTTCATAAAGTAAACTTTATCAGAGACATGTATGTATAGGAAAATCACAGTGTTTCAGGCGCCCGTTGGGTGTCTCGGAACGTATCCGCTGCAGATAAGGGGGCCTGCTGTGTATCCCGTGGTCCTCAAGGGGCCCCGACCTGCTAGCTCCCAGGCACATCTCCCACTCATCACACCTAAATCTTTTCCCATCTTCTCTTTGCCAAGTCTAGCCCTCTCCAGTCCTGCGTTGTTGACAGCACGTCACCTGCCCTCACAGCCAGGCCCCTGATGGGGTGGCGGCCACTGTCCGCCTCCTGGCCCACAGCCCCTGCAGCCCTGCGGTCAGCAGCTCCCGCACTGCCTACCTCCCACGACTCTCTGGCCCCCTGGGTCGCCCGGTCTGTCGTCCCCTGAGCTGGCTGCCAGAGGCCATGTCGGAAACGCTAAATCTCTTCCCTGGGAGCACTTCCACGGCTGACGCTCGTATTTATCTTGTGTTCCCAGGGTTTAGCAGAATATCACCTACACAAGAGATACATAAATGTCGGCCGAAGAAACAAAAGAACACAAAACCAAACTTTCTTCTGAAAAACATGCCCATTTCCAGTACATCTCCCAGTCTGAAAGAAAGTCGTTTTTATTGACGGTTGTACTTGAATAATCCACGCGTGCCCCCCCCCCCACTACCATGACACATCTCACAGATGTCTGAATAGTAATGAAAGACGAGTGTTCCCGGGGATTCTCGGGGCAAAGGCAGACAGGGCTTGTAGGAGAACTGAAGAAGTCCTGACCTTGTACGCTCCTACTGAAAGGTTTGTCCAAGACACAAACCAAGAGCTTTAAAGAAATGGCTTGCTGTTTTGGGTGCACGCATGAGCACGAGTGCGTGTCCGTGTGCATGTGTGTGTGCGTGTTTAACTAGCATTTCAAGATCTAACTATGACCTGTAAACACTCAACCTCTGTCCTATGTCCTACAGACAATTTATATCTTTTATCTCCAAACCAATTGCTGGCTGGTGCCCTTTTTGTTTTGAACCAGGCTAATATTTTTCTCTACAATTTAGAGGTCACTTTTTTATGCTTTGGAATTGGAATTTAAAAATAAAAATATAGGGGCGCCTGGGTGACTCAGTTAAGCTTCTACCTTCGGCTCAGGTCATGACCTCACGGTCCTGGGATCGAGCCCCGCATGGGGCTCCCTGCACAGTGGGGAGCCTGCTTCTCCCTCTCCCTCTGCCTGCCGCTCCCCCTGCTTGTGTTCTGTCAAATAAATAAATAAATCTTTTAAAAATAAATAAAAATAAAAACATAGAAGGTCAAAGTTGTTTTTGGTGTTGGTATCTCCTATAAAACACCTGTTTCCATTGGCTCTGTCAAATGTTCCCTTCTTTTTAAAAAGCTCTGTGATAGTACATTTCAAGCACCTGCAAAAACAGAATTGGAAAAGGAAGCCCGGACCCCTCACCCAGCTTCAATAATTACGAACTCGTGGCCAATCTTGCTGCATCCATACACCCACCCACATCCCCCACTTCCACGTTGTTTTGAAGCCAATATGACTTACCATTTAATCGAAATAGGTCAGTATGTATATCAGAAAGAGAAAGAAATGTTTTCAAAAGGAACCATACTACTGTCACACTTGAATAATTCATTTCTGATACTCTTCTCTAATGGCAGGTACCAGGGCTCCTTGGAGAAATGGCTCATTCTAGGACCGGGGCAGGGAATATTCCAGATGAGTCTGGAGCATCTTGTCGTGTGGGAAGGATGTGCCCCAAAAAGCACAAGGATGGGGCATTTCACAGGGCTGCGCGAGCCAGCTGGAAGAGCTCCCGGTACCTCAGTCTGGAACGATTTGAGCAACAAGTAAGGTAGTATCGGCTCAGAACCCAAAGCATAAAATCAATCCCCAGGAGCGCGTACTGCTGCGAACAAGTGATGGAAGAAATGAACAGATGGGGGGCGGGGAACAGACACATCTGTGCAGAAGCCCAAATACTGTAGATTCTCACTCGAGGGGGTGGAGCAATGCTGCCCCCGCCCTACGTGTGGGCCTGCAGACTTCCTTCCGAAGAGGACGGTGTGCAAGGTCATCAAAAACAAAGAGTATATATCTCATTTCTCCATGGGAAATTTACGTATAATGTGTAATCAGCATATGAGTGTCAGCATTTGGAAAGAGTCACTGAGTGAGAAATCCTGGTTTCTGATTTGCACCTTTTTAAAAAAATGATTTACTTATTTGAGAGAGAGAGACAGAGAGCAGGAGCAGGGGGAGTGGCAGAGGGAGAGGGAGAAGCAGGCTCCTCAGGGAGCCTGATGCGGGGCTCCATCCCAGGACCCTAGGATCATGACCTGAGCACAAGGCAGACGCTTAATCGACTGAGCCACCCAGGCACTCCTGCCCCTTTCTTTTCTTCTTCCTCTTCTTTTTCTTTTTTTTATAGATTCCCCCCCCCCTTTTTTTTTTAAAGATTTTATTTATTTATTTGACAGAGAGAGACCCAGCGAGAGAGGGAACACAAGCAGGGGGAGTGGGAGAGGGAGAAGCAGGCTTCCCGTGGAGCAGGGAGCCCGATGCGGGGCTCGATCCCTGGACCCTGGGATCATGACCTGAGCACAAGGCAGATGCCTAACAACTGAGCCACCCAGGCGCCCCTCCTGCACCTTTCTTTACTAATTTATGTACCAATATATTTCTGAAGGTAGCATGGATGCTGGCAAAATCAACAGCAATGTTTCTGTTAGAAAAAGTGCAGGTACACCAGAAATGACTCTGGTCAGTTAAGACTGCTCTGAGGCAATCCCTTCCTGAAAGCCACTAGGAGCCTCCCTCCATCAGCCGGCTATGGAGAGGCACTGGTCCGAGCAGGGAGTGTTGGTAATCAGCACCCCTCCGGACATTGCCACATGTTTGAACTGCCTGCTACCTGGATATACTTATGACAATAGTGCAGAAGATTTTAAGCTTTGTTATTATGTCGTAATAAGTAAACTGCCTGATGAAGGTGTGGCTTCGGTCACTGTGCTTAGACTGGTCAGGATACACTAGGCTCTGCTGCAGTAACAAGCGGACCCTGACATCTCGGTGCCTTTGCTTTGTCTCCTTCTTCTCCCAGGCAAAGTCCGAGGGTCCGTGGCTGCTGCGTCTTTCCTGCGGCACTGCTCACAGAACACGTGGCCTCCAAGGATCTTTTCATTGCCTCAGCCCGGAGGTGACCCCTGGTACTTCTCCTCAGGGCCCACTGGTAGAATGAGCGTGTGGCCCTGCTCAAGGGCAAGAGAGCTGGGTACGGTGGTTTTCCCAAGAAGAGGAAAACGGAAGACTCGGGCAACACGTAGCATCGCTTCTATCACGAGGCTGTGCACCATTTTTTTCAGACTAAAGTGATGGCAGACAGGCTTTGGGGCTGGGCCAGGTTGGCGGCCTCGCCGAGAAGCTGGCTGGGTGCAGTGCCTACGTGCGCACAGGTGACCGGAGGGGGCCGTGTCTGGTTGGAGCCCGCCTGTTGCCCCCAAGGAGAGTAGTGGTCCTGGCAGTGGTGGACATGCAAAATTTTGAGCCTTATGCTACAGATCTTCCAATTTTTCCAAAGCAAGTAGAAAGGCAGATTTTCATGTGAAGTCTCCCAACTGTAAGATGTAGGCATAAGTATATGAAAGCCCAGGCCAAGCAAAATGTGCGTGCAGGCCTCATGTGACCTCCGTGTTATCAGTGTGAGACCTTAGCCCTCTGGCCGCGGGACATGGGCTCTTGAGCGGCCGGCCTTTTATTTATCTGCGAGGTAAAGCTAACCCCACAGTTTAAAGAAGAATCTTGGCTCTGCCTGTGAGCGTTCATTCCCTCCATCCACCTTGGGTCCCGTTCAAATCCTCCATCTTCACAAGAACCCCTGCTCAGCCAACCACGGGAGCACTTGGGGCCACACTTAAAGGGGGACAGTTTCCCTTATTCCATCCAGGTCATTGCCAGGCTGTGTAGTCTTGAGGCATCTGGTAAACCAAAAGGCGTTGCGAGAGACTGAAACGCGGGCTGGATATTGGGGAGTCGTTATGAACTTGGGGAGCTGAACAAGGCCTGGAACAGGAAGGCCCTTGGGTTACCTACGGATGGTATCTTAAGGCCCGTGGGAAGCAATTCAGGAATTATAAATGGGGGTGGGCGTCACACAGCCAGACCAGCATTCTGGACAGATCATTCTGGCAGCTACTGGGGGTAGGGGGCGAGCTCTCAGCGAACAGAATCCATCATTCAGTATGCACATGGGATCCCATTCAGGTATTCTTTTGGGAGGCGACTCCGGCAATTTCATTTTACCTTTTTCTGGGCCGTCGTCAGAGGAGGAGTGTCCGTCTGAGGATGGCCCGAGGTGTTGGGTTCATGATAGCCAGCAAACAGTCAAGCGCAACCACCTTTGTCTTTAAAATGCAAGAAGGAATCATGTTCGGGGTTGCCCAAGGTCTGGGACCACAGCCGGGAAACAACGTGGGACTGGCGTCACCACCAGAAAAAAGGCAAGAGGGGAGAGCTTCTGACTGGTGAAGCTGGTGGCCAGCGTGTGGCCCATGGGCAGGACAAGGTGTCAGCCTGGAGCGGAGGGGGGCTTGTGGCCACGTTACTCCCCAGAGCTGGGCCACCCTGCTGTCCCCACGGCTCCCTGCCGGGAGCCTCCCAGGGGTCTGAGGCCCAGACAGCCTGGAAGGCAGACTGGCTGTGGTCAGACTCACACAGCAAAGGGGAGGTGTCCGCTTCTATTTACGGACTCCTTGCGAGTCTCTTTCCTATTCTCTGCCCCCGCTGAAGCCCCACCTCCTCCCTCTATCTCTGTGTCTCCTCCATCTCTCTCTCCCACACGTTCTTTACCTCCCTCCCTCCCCCTCACACACACAGGCACACACTCCCATCTCTCACACACACAGACACATCCGTGTGCCCCCATCTTGAAGTGGCATCCAGTCATCAGTCGTGCCTTGTGATCCATCCCCCGCCCCCGTTTTAACGGAGCTGAATAAAACCGGTCGTGTCCTGCGCGCCACACAGCTCAGTGCTGCTCTCTGAGTGTCGCACCCCTTCTGTCTCGTGGGCAGAGTGGGTCATGGTCCCGTCGGTCGCATTTATGGTCACTTCACACCCTCTTCTTGCTGCCCCGTGGCCATGGCCTGCCCTCTCCCGCTGCCCAGAAACCAGGCTGGTAACGTGAACCTGCCCGGGGGACGCGAGAATTCAATGCCATGGTCCTGGGACCGGCCCCACGAAGCGTACAGAGCAGTGGCCCTCAGCCTGGTGCCCGTGGGAATCCCCTGGACGCCGTCAAGCTCAGCACCCTGCCTCCCCTGACCAGGGCCGTGGGAACGTCTGGGGCCCAGGCCTGGGCCCCAGTAGTGTTTACAGCTCCCCTGGTGGATCCACGTGTGGCCACGGTGAAGAACGGGCATGTAGAAGAGTGACCCGTGGCAGCTGTAACGTGTAACTCCCTCGAGGGCAGGGGCTCGAGTCTGGGGCCCGCGCTCTCTTGGAGACCTCACCTTCCGTCCTTCCAAGAGCCCCACCGCCCTGCACCTGCTGGATTTCTCTCCTCCCCACCAAGGTTGGGGGGGGTTGTCGCTTGGGCTCCATGCGCTCTGAGTCTGTGGCGCCCGTCCTCCAGCTCGTAGTTCAGCCTCTCTCCCTGGCTTTGCCGAAACAAGGTTTTCCATCCATTCCTAAAGGGTGAGGAGGCGTCTTCCTGAAAACTTGGGGTCCTGGGTATTTTCAGTCTGGATCCTTCCCCCGGATGTCCTAAGATGCTCACGGACTAGCTGCTTCCAGAGGACCGTCATTAGCAAGGTGCGGCTGTCAGGACCACCGTGCGGGCGAGCGCCGTGTGGTTGTTGCGGTGGCTGCCAGCAGGAGGCGCTGTCCTCCCAGCGCAGCCGGAGCGGGTACGTGGTGCTTTCTCCCCAGCAGGCCGGCGGAGAAGCAGTGGCTCTTCGGACTTTTTGTGAAAATCCGTTAACTGCAAAGGCTCCTATTTCCGTGGCGGAGAGGTCAGCAGCTGTTACACAGGATGAGCAAGGGATTCCTTTTCTGCACGAACCTCACAAACCCTTTTCTGTAGTTATTGCAAATACAGTTGCCCTCAATTTGTCTAGTGGCTGTGTTCCTGAGAGGCTGCCCACACGCTAAATCTTGTTTAAAGGGCACCTGAGAAAGCTCTCTCACTAAAAAAAAAAGAAACTGCTGTTATCTCTTGTAAAGTGAATTTATATCTTTTTTTTTTTAAGATTTCATTTATTTATTTGGCAGAGAGAGAGAGAGCACGAGCAGGGGGGGCGGCAGGCAGAGGGAGAAAGCTGACTCTCCGCCGAGCAGGGAGCCTGATGCGGGGCTCGATCCCAGGATCCTGAGATCATGGCTTGAGCCGAAGAAAGACGCTTCACTGACTGAACCACCCCGGCGCCCTGCAAATTTATATTTCTAATTCAAATAAAGGTTTATCTGCTCCAAGACATGAGATATTTATAAGAAGGGTTTGATAAATGGGAGAACAGCTCTATATGTTTATCTCAGAGGAAGGCCCCATGGCCCTGCCCACCAGACTGCAGGCTTCTGGGCCACTACAGAGCTGCCCCTAGGGCATGGCCTTCTCTGGGCTGGGGGGCTGAGTGGTGGCCTCTGGCCAATCTTGCCTTTGAGGTTTGAGGTTTTTCCTTCCCACTCAGGTCCCTTTTCCTGTTGATGGCCAAGTGATCGACCCTCTCTCAGGCCAGGATGGAAAATGAGATGACACGTAAGTTGCTTCAACTCTTAGTCAGTAGTCTGGAGGAGGGTATGACAGTGCTTGGCTAGAAACCTACCTTTGTGGAACAAAGTGGAACCCCAAAATATGCCAGCTACCATGAAAACTTAATAAAATCAGGAACCTCTGTGACTTTTGTTGGCCGTGGTCTCTATCACTACCCATTAAGAAAGTATAATACAAACTAATGTATTGAGCACTCTGTCCTTGGTGCCTCAAACGCGTTACCTCATGTGCTCGCGGACACTTTATTACTCCCATCTTACAGATGAAGAATGGGGGCAGAGAGATGAAGTGACTTGCCTGAAGTCACACAGCTAGAAAGGAGAAGTGGCAACTGAATCCAGACTCTGTAGCTCTAAGGTCAGCACTCCTACCTTCTACCCAGAGTCCCTAGCCACCCCCTGGCTTAAATGAAATTGAGGGCTCCCTAAATGCCATGCAGTGTGCTAGGTGTGAGAGAGACAATGACCTTGACCTTGGCCCTAGAGCAATTTATGGTATAGTGGGATGGACAGAGACACACTTTCAAATGAATGAGGTGGACAAAATGATACAGGTGTGCACATTGCCATGGGAGGGCCGGAGGCAGCTCTCAGCTTATGCTGGAGTCGTCACAGAAACCTCTCTGGAGGTGATGTTATTTGGAGCTAAATCTTGGAGCATTAGCCCGAGTAAGTAAGGGGGAGGGGTTGTCAGGGCACTGAAGGGTGGGCCCACAGAAGTTTATGCTGGGAACTGTTAACCTTCTGTGTTCCAGGAGCTTATACACAGGGGTGAAGTGGGCAGCTCCAGTCATAGAGGTGGTCCGGAATCTGATCTCAGAGGCCAGAGACGGGATGCCTCTTCAGGGTGTAAGAATGTATCCAACACCAGGAGCTTTTGTGCAGCAGAAGAACATGGTAAGACTTGACTTTTACCAAAACTATTCTGGTGGAAGAATAGAAAAGAGATTGGAGGGGGTGGCTGCAAATGGAGGCATGGTCCCCACCCAGTTCTGAGCCCATTTTAAACGTCTAGGCAAAGGATGAAGTGGGCTGGGTCAAGAACAGTTAAGTGTGGAGGAAAAGAATGGCGGATTTGGGGACTATCAAGGAAGCAAAGTGAGCAAGAAGGGATGTGGGAGGGTAAAGGAGAGGGCAGAGTCACGGAGAACAGCCTCACATTTCTTGCTTGCAGCAGTAGAGAGTGTGCAACACAGTTGGATCTGGGGCAGGGGTGAGGAAGAGAGACGCTGCATCAAGTTTTAGGGATGATGAGTCTGAAGTACCTATAGGACCACCTATAGGACCTCCCTGCCATAAGGATGGCAGGGAGGATCTTGGGTGTTTGAGTCTGAAGGGCTGGACACTGAGATGAATCAACACAATGAAGATGTTGGCAACAGTGAGGAGAGTGGATGAGGTCACCGCGCGAGGGCACGTGGGTGAGAACCATGGACTTGGACGGTCTGCGGCGGAGAGAAAGAGAAAGCAGTGGAACATCAGCATCCCTGTCCAGGGAGGGCAAAGGATGACACAGTCAGGAGAAGGAAGAACATGGCTGAGAGGTGTGTCAGGAAAGCTAAGAAGGGAGAGGGGTAAAAGCACCCCAAGAGGTCAGCAACACAGGGCCTGAGAGGTGCCATGACTCCCTAGGTAATTACGGTCACTTGTAATGTGAAACAGAAGCAGCACTTCCAGATGTTACAAAAAAGAAAAAAGAAAGACAGAGGGAGGGAAAGAGGAAGGAAGGAAGGAAGGAAGGAAGGAAGGAAGGAAGGAAGGAAGGAAGGGGCTTCAGTAAAACACTGATTAAAATTTCATTAATTTGGGGCGCCTGGGTGGCTCAGTCGTTAAGCGTCTGCCTTTGGCTCAGGTCATGATCCCAGGGTCCTGGGATCGAGCCCCGCATCGGGCTCCCTGCTCGGCGGGAAGCCTGCTTCTCCCTCTCCCACTCCCCCTGCTTGTGTTCCTTTTCTCACTGTGTCTCTCTGTCAAATAAATAAAATAAAATCTTTAAAAAAATTTAATTAATTTGGAAATGTTTAATGGCTCAAATGGATTCTGCTGGATTTTAACCTGCATGGTGGCTACAAGGGGTCTGAAGCGTAAATA
This sequence comes from Zalophus californianus, assembly GCF_009762305.2. Classification (NCBI taxonomy): domain Eukaryota; kingdom Metazoa; phylum Chordata; class Mammalia; order Carnivora; family Otariidae; genus Zalophus; species Zalophus californianus. Next base: position 115,333,369 of record NC_045612.1, on the reverse strand, counting down.
AATAGGACACGCAGGCCCCAAGTGAATTGTCTACAAGACAGTGTCCTGTTCATCTGGTGCTTGCACAGATCACTCGTGCCCGGGATCCAGAACAGGTCCAAAGCAGAAGGGCCTGACAGTGGCCGAGTCCACGGCAGGGTCCAGTATAGGGAAGGGGTGAGAAATAAGAAAGAAGGCGCTCTGTGTTTCACTTCAGTAAGCAACTGTTGAAGCTCTCCCAGCTGCTCTGCACTGTGGGCCACGGACCGAGCAGTCCCTTCTACAACGTGGGCCTGTCTCAGGGAGCCTCCAGCCTAAGGGCCAGAGCCTCGCTCGCTCATTCGGATGGGACTAGAGACTCACTCCCCTGCAGTGGGAGAGCCAATGCCAGCCCTCGACCCAGGACGCCCTGCAGAGCATCATGTCATTCCAGCTCAGGCCAGACACCAGTGGCTGGAACAATGAAAGAGTCAAAGAGGGGTTTCCCCTGCCAGGTGCTTGATGCATTTTGAAAAGATCCCCATTGAAAACAGTTGCAGTAAAAAGGTCTCAGAGCTTAAAAGAATGAGCCCTCCATTCCAGTTGCTCTGCCACTGCCTGCCTAGTCTCATTCCGCAGCCACACAAAGAAAACACACTGTTCTCATCCACCCTCAAGGACCTCAGGAGCACCCATTCACTTAAAAATAGTTGATAAGCTCTTTACCAATAATGTTATCCCTGTATTAACAAGATTCCCCCAAGGACTCCTGCCAGATAAGGCCTTGTTAGTGGGTTCCCATTAGTCTGGTACTTGAAATCATAAAGCCGCATTCAAGAAAACATCACTTGTTAACAACAAACTTTTCACGCCGCATGCTGGCCCTGCCAGGGGAGGAAGACTGAATTCCTAAAGGCATTTCCTTCGTATCCATTGCCATTGTGGCCACCTCAGGGACAGATACCTGCTGGCGGCCTGTAATCCGGGGATGAGTGTTTGCTTTGTGGGGACAGTGCTTGGGTCCTTGACTGTTTCTCCAGCACTGGTACCCAGCCCCGCTCCTGGAGGAGGGAACCATAGTCAGGAACCCGGTCTCCTAATTCTGAGCTCACAGGTCATTGGGCCACATGCGCCCTGAATGTCCCCTCTACTCACGGAGAAAATGTAAGATGAGATAGAAGGCACACTGCCCTGTCATTCAGAGTCCGGGTGGAGAAGCTTCCGCACCGGTGGAGCCCCTCATCAGGCCTATTCAGGGCAAACCACTCGGAAGAAGGGATCCCAGATTCAAAGAAATGAGACATGGGTTGATGAGGCTCCAAGGAAAGTTCTGACAGTAAAGAGAAACCTGGGAGAGTCAGACAGGTTGGGTCCAAAGGGAAGTGAGGATGTATAAACAGGAAATAATGAATCAAAGATGTCAGGGCCTGGTGGGAAGTGGAGAAACATTACCAGAGATATCTAACTGACCGAAGATGGGAAGGAACCATTGAGTTCTAGGAGGCTTTGCTGGAACCCACAGTTGGTTCCCAATTTCTATCTGGGGTTCCTTTATTATTTTTAAAAAAGATAACAGCATAAAGCTCAATAAAGGAGATATAATTCATATACTGTACAATTCACCCATTTAAAGTATATAATTCAATTTTTTTTTTTTTTTTTTTAGTATACTCACAGGGTTGGACAAGCATCACCACAGTCAATTTGAGAACATTTACGTTACCTACCTGGAGTTCTTGATCCTACAAAGTAGATGGAGAAACTGGGAGAAAAGCAACCGAGATGACACAAGTACTACAAAGCAGGAGCTCAGAGAGTGTGGGAGGAGAAGGGACTCTTGGGTCCAAGGGAAGGAGGCTGTGGAAAGACCTGGTGTTTAAACAGGGAAGTGCTAGGGGGAGGAGGTTCGGCCTTTGTTTCCATTAAGGACAAGCAAAAAACCGGGCTCAAGCACATCAAGAAGGACTGAAGTGAAACCCAGGAAGAAAATCCACACCCAACTTCCTGGCAATGTTTGTAAACTCCTGGGTTACGCTGTCCTTGCAAATAAGCCTGATGAACGCCATCACAGCAGGGGGACGGGTCCTTCCAGCTTCATGGTGTTGGTAAAATGTGAGGCATCCCTTCAGAACTGGCTGAGTGCCTGCCCTTTCCATGAGGTGGAGTAGGTTCGCTGAACTCTGTTTTCTAGAGAGAAGTTTCCAGAGGGCCCCGTTAGATGCTGGATGAGTGATGGCCCTTTGGATGGATGAATGGAGCTTCCAAAGGATAGTTTCCTGGTCAGATCAGGCACGGTGGTGATAAGCCAGAAAGTATGAGTGGGGTACCAGAGACCACAGCTACAGATCTCTTCCTGTCTCTTGACTGAATTCATTCTTCAGAGAGTTTTTGAGCTCCTGCTGGGGACCAGGTATAAATAAGACAAACCCTGGGAATAAAGCAGTGGTTCTCAACCAGGGGTGACTTTGCTCCCCAGGAGACTCTTGGCAATGCCCACAGACATTTTTGTTGTCCCAGCTGGGGCGATGGGGGACAGGTGGGAGGGGTCCTACTGGCATCTCAGGGGAGAGACCAGAGATACTGCTAAACATCCTGCAGTGCCCAGGACAGTGCCCTACAACAGAGAGTCATCCAGTCCGAAATGTTAATAGCGCCAAAGGGGAGAAAGCTCGAGGTAAAGAAATAGGATTCAGTCCCTGCTTTCAAAGAATTTAGTCTGTTCATTGTGGTATTTCTTAATACGGCTTGAAATATGACCTAGTGAAAATTTCCACGTTGGGAAAAACTCTCCAAGTTCCTTATTTGAAGCGATTATAAATAAAACTGAATTCCCAGTACCATTCGGGACTGAGAACATGGGCCTATCGATGTAAAGCGCTTCATTTCATTCTTACTACTTGACTGGGTTATCAAACCTTGGACTTAAAAAATTATTTAAAGCAGAGGGAGGACAGTTTGCAGGTGACTTGCCATCTTCATCAGCAGAGTGAGCCTACACTTTTGAGTATGTATCTAGAACATAGTTGGATGGAAGATAACCCACAAGTTGGGTTAATATAGTAAACCTCAAGAGTTCATCTCCTTTAACTTGAACTCGTTCGTAATTTCGGTAGGGCATAGCTACCATCTCACTTTGCTTAGAAATCCCCTGGTCTAATAACAGTTGCAGATGGATTATTTGCAACATTTTGGAACTAGTTCTTTCCAGCACTCATATATGCTACTTACTATAAAATCAACCAATATGTTAATTAAAATAAATACCAATTTATTAAAATGGCACCCTAAGGACCTCAAATACACCCTATTTTGTTTCGCTGATGTGGGAGGTCAGTTATTTGACCTGGTGGTAGTGAGCTGTTCTGGAAAATTGCCTTTTTTATTTAATGAGGAATAAAGTCGGCCAGAATGACCTCTAATGCTTTTTCCCCTGCTGTTAAAAGTTTTCAGCTTAGCAGCTTTTGAATGTGGGTTTTAGAGGCTTGGCATCGCCACCCTTCAGCTTGAAATCTCCCCTTTACAACTGTACCAAGTGCTCTGGGCATTCCAGTTAATTGGAATGGTTTCGAAAATAATTGAAAAAAAAATCTGTAATTCAGACTCTTCGCTAATTCATACTGGTTTTTGCCCCCAAAGGATCCAAATTCCTGTGGGTTCATTGGGCTTCAAACCCAATATTTAAGAATCATTGCAAAGTACATATTTTTAAGTTGTTGATACTTAAAAACTGAAAGCAGAAAACTCTTCCGAGCCTCAATTTCCTCACTTGTAAAATGGAATCTAAATCCTTTCCTGCTCTATTAATTATGGTACTTATGGAGATAATCACTGTATTGACATACTCTCTCAGTAACTGGCTACCTTTCCCTCCCTCCCTCCCTCCCTCCATTCCTTCTTTCCCTCCTTCCCTTCCTTCCATCTATCCCTCCCTCCCACCCTCCTTTTCTTTGGAGTTTTCACCCTTGCAGACAAACGTTTTCATGCTTAAAGTATGAGAGGTTTGTATGTGAATCTAAACAAATCTTTGACCTCACTCTAGAATTTTCTACTCACTGTCAAGGACTTCCTTGGTCAGGATAGTAAGTGTATCGTCTTTAAGTCTCTATTTTCCATCAGTTTTTATTTTGCCAGGAGGATAACTACCCCCAAATATGGATCTTTGTGACTTGTTCCAATTTTTTATCATTTCTGAACTGAGGCCAGCTGAAGCCATCTTGACAAGTCTGAGCAAATATCAACATTCCTGGGGACTAATCCTATTTCCTAAAAGACTGGAAAAGCTATTCTTTCGGCTGGTTGGTCCAAACCTTTTTTTTTTTTTTTTTTTTTTGAGAAGAAATGGGAAATTAAGTCACGAGAAAGAGTCTGATACAAATCCCGCCGAAACCTGAAAGCAGGTTAGCTGGAGACAGCTCTCTGAATCAAGCAGAAAAATGATGGGGCCTGACTTTGCCCGTGGCCCCCTCTGTGACCCTTGTGGGGATCACATGCCTCAGGCGAGGAGCCGTGGTTCCAGGCTGATAATTCTTACATCAGGTTTGTGTGAAAGGCTGTAAACCTCTGACCGGGGAGGAAGCATGGAACTAAACCATCGCGGAACCCTAGGCCCACCCTGGCCACAGCAGGAAGCCCTTTGTTCTCCTCATTCCCTGGCCTGCGGGCAGCCACGTGGATTCCAGTTTCCATCAAAGGCTGGGGAAGGGGGGGGCAGGTGGAGGGTGTCACTGCCCCAACAGCGCGAGCCTGGTCGCTAGACAACGCTCTGGGGAGACCTCACGGACCTCAGGGGGCAAGGCTCCCCGTGCCACAGCGGCCCCCAGCCACCCAGGACTGGCAGGCCCTGGGGCTGGGCGCGGCAAGGGCGGGTGGGAGGCCTGTTCCAGGGATCTGCCCCAGGGCGAGGGGGAGAGCCCATGCCGGCTCCCCAACCTGGTGGGCCGTGGAGCTAACAATTCTCACCCAACCAGCACCGGCAGCTGAAGAGAAACAGGGCACTTCCAGACACATGAAAGAGAAATTTGTGGCTTGAGGTTTATAATGTAATCACAGGCCGCAAACGCCTTCCTTTACCACCTATATGTCACTGAGCTTTAAGCACCTGCTTCTTCTATAGGCCAGATGGAGAATTCTGTTCCCCCGAAGCCAGGTAAGCAGCGGCTCTTGCGGTAGTAAGTACGCTGTGAAGACAGAGGCAGCACAAGAGACCGCAAACATGGGGGAAGAGACACCAGCAAGTCCCCGGGTGCATTTGGGTTGTCATCTCCGAGACCAGAACACACATGCCACGCTCAGGAAACATGGCCAGAAACCCAGCATGGCAGTAAAAGTGGAAAAAAAGAGTGTCCCGTGCGGAGGCCAAAGGGCCGGGTTGTAGCCAGTGCCGTGAACAGGACTAGTCAGCCTGGCGAGCAACAGCTATTTGCCTCCTACCACCACAGTGCGCTTGGAAAAATAAAGTGTAACAGCACAGGAAAAGAGCAGGAAAGAGAATATCCATTCTGGGGGTAGAATCCAGGACCGGCTGAAACGGCAACCCTATCCACGGCGAGCCTCGTAGTAAAAGAACAGTCTCGAAACTGCTTTCCCTCCTGTTCGTGTTCTCAGTAACAGCTGGATGCATGCTAAACTGCAAGACGTGCAAGAAAGAGCTCTAAGTTTAAAGGCAGGCACACCGTGATCCGTCTCTCGCCAGCACAGCTTCAGACCCAGGTGTGATGTGCCACCTAGCAGGTCTACTTCCAGCGTACGCTCACGGTGCTGATTTGAGTGGGCGGGGGGGGGGGGGTGTTCTGTGCTGTCACAGAAGAGCAGCGTACTGTTCCCTTCGTCCAGGTGCCTCACCTCCGCCCAACGAGAAATGGCTCAGCCAGGGGTGTTCAGCCTTGGCAACCACTGACATTTGGGCCGGATCACCTGCTGTGGTGGCGGCCGAGGGGGGTGTTCCATGCCTGTGGGATGTTTAGCAACGTCCCGGGTCTCTACCCACCAGATGCCGATAGCATCCCTCCGACCCGCCCCCCTCCCCGCCCCCTGCCAACCGCTGGCTCTGACAACCAGAAGTGTCTCCGGGCATTGCCAGATGTCCCCGGGGGAGGCACCATCACCCCCAGTTGAGAACCACTGGGCTACACTAAAGAGGGGCGACTTTTTCTTCCCTTCCCGACCCCACTCCCGAGTATCTCTGCCCCAGGCCAGGAACATGTCTGAGCCATCTCCTGATCCACCAGCAAAGGACTTACCTCTCGTTCTGAGTGGTCTTCAGTAATACTTTTGACTTGCAAGACTTTCAGTCATTCAGAACAATGCTCTTACTGCCTTTGAAAAGAAGGTCCTTTGCAGCTAAATTCTGGGAGGGGGGTGGGGAGGAAGCAGGCAAATTTTCCTTTTAGACACATTTGTCTGTTTTAGTCTATAGAAGGCTCAGACATAGAATTCTCCACACCCAGGGTCAATGTGAACTGGAAGGGACCTCGGGTACTTGAAGCTCGCCTCCCCACCCCTTCTCTGTGCCACATTTTTACAAATGAAGAAACCAAGGTTTCGAGGGGGATGTGACTTGCTCCAGGTCATACATATTTCCTGGTCTTCCTTTTATGGGGGCATAGGCCAATATAATTCTTCTCTGCCCGGTATGCCCGAAGAGCTTACAGGTCTCAAAGCACAGAGAACTTGTCAGGCTTTACAAGCAACGGTTTTGGCCAAACCACACCAGTTAAGGAATGCAAATTTAAAAAATGATAGAATGCTGCAACCAATTAGTGCAAACAAACATTTATTGTGAAATAGTCATCCTACCCTTTATTAGGTATTACATCATCAAAGCACTTTGTGGCAATGAAAATAGCTTTTTTTTTTTTTACCCCTCTGATTCACCCAATATTCCATTAAAGCTGCAAAAAATGTGCAATCTGCTTGAAAAATAGGTTGCTCTTATTTACTCATTTGTGAAAAGTCAAAAATTAAAAAAGAAAACGATACTAGCTTACAGGGCCTCTAGAGCCAATTTGCCTTCCCGCTTCCCAACTACTCCCCAAAATAATTAACAAAGATAATTTGTTTTAAATGCCTTTTTATAAAACCAATGCACCTTTCCCCATATTATAATCATAAAAATTTTAAAAAGCCATTATTTACTTTCTTGGAAAAAAGGTGGCCAGCCGTTGTTTTTTGATCGGGAGCATGTGTATTTCCTGGGAGTTCACTTTCTTTAACTTTATGCTCCGGTTTTTGACGGGTTTCCGAAGGGGCTCCGTGCTGCCCATGGGCTCTTCCCCTTGGCTGTTGATGTCATAGCCCTGAAGCACGGAGTCTTCTCTTTTGAAGGAGAAGTTTTTGGTGGACACGCCCGAGAGGCCTTTGACCTTGCCGCAGAAGATGGCAGGCACGGCGTCTTCCACCGAGACAATGACCTTGGCCGCCTGGGACTCGCTCACGGTCTCAGTGTGATTTTCGGCCTTGACCTCGCCGCCGGGTTGGTTGGGCTGGCTGGGCAGCTGAGGGGGGTGGCTGCTGCCCACGTGGCTATCCATCAGAGCCAAGGCCCCAGGGGCCGTGGCAGGGGCAAAGGGCACTTCCATGCCACTGGGAAGTTTCTCAATCGCGGCGTGACCTGGGCTGTCCACGGACCCGCTGCTGTCATACAGTGTCTCAACGGGAGGCTCAGACTTTCGGTGGGCTGCCAGCGACAGGTCCAGGGCCGCATCTTCCTGGCAGATGGGGGGACTGACTTCGCCAGCCTTACTGAGCCAGGGCACCGACTTCATGGACAGATCCAAGGCCTCGTTCTCACTCCCCATCTTGATGACCGTGTGGCGGCTAAGCTGGAAGTACTCCCTTGGCTGTAGGATATCGAAGGGCTTCAGTTCCTCCTTCTCCAGGGGGGGCTGGGGGCCTTTAAAGGGGTGCAGGCCAAAGGAAGATGGCGGCTTGGGGAAAGCGGAGCTGAGCTTGGATTCAGGACTCTGAGGCACCGGGATGGGGATGGGGATGGGGACCGGCACGGGCAAGGGGACGATCACGGGGTAGGGCACCAAGAGGGTGGCCGGAGGGACCAGGGGGGACAGGGGGGGGTTAAAGGGCTGGGGGGGCACAGGGGCGTATCCAGGAGGAGGCTGGCAGGGTGGGGGGCCAAGAGCGCCCTGTGAGGGGAAGAGGTTCTGGAGCACGGCTTCGAACGGCAGCGTGGGCTCCTGCGGCTGGCTGGGGATCCGCAGGTCCAAGAGCTGGGGCTGGGCCTCAGGGTCCTCGGCCGCCTGGAACAGGTTGTTGTGGATGGCACTGGAGGAGCACGGGGCCTCCTGCGGCAGGACCAGAGGGGAGTTGAGGTGCTGGAAGACGTGCTGCTCCAGCACCACGGGCAGCTGCACAGGGCCCTGCGTGGTCATGACATACGCAGCATTGCCATTAGGGTTGAGCTCGGGCGCAGAGCTTCCCTCCACCTGCATGTGAATGGGCATCACCACCGGGCTCTCCCCGAGGCACAGGGGCTGCAGCACGGTGGCCGCCACCTTCAGAGCCATGCCGCTCTGAGACTCGGCCGGGGGGTTCAGGATGGATGGGGCCGGCACGGTCACCAGGGCCTTCTTTACCAGGTCAGTGGAGTTGATGTTCCAGGCCTCGGTGGTGATGAGCTGGGCCATGCCATTCTCCAGTCTGTTATTGGCCAAGGCGGGAGAGGAGTCGGTCATGTCCATGGAGAGGTTCTGGGACCGCAGATCGTCCATCACTCGGCTCTGGTGCCACTGGGCCTGCAACATAGAACGCGTGATGTGACTTCCATCGGAGACTAGTTACAATTGCCTTAAGCACTCCCTCCACCTCTTTTAAAAGTTTCTGTGTCTCGGTGAACCAGGGAGCACACCCATCTCTCTATGTATACATACACGTTATAGATATTTCCTAATATATACAAACACACCCAGATGATCAGCTGGGCACAGAAAGGCCCAATTTAACAAATGATTAAGCTACAAACACAGATGATGTAATGACTAAACAGCCAAGAGAGGTTAAACAGAGTATTTTTAAGCCCAGTACGCAGCTTATATGTTTAGCCTTCACCAAACAACAAGTTCCATTCCACAGTGCCGTACTGGACAGTTAGTGTATGTGCAGATTTGCCTTGTTCAAATTCAGATGGGCAGCAAAGACTTACTTTCTTCGAGGACAAAATAAAATCCTGTCACGTTAGAACATTCTTTTTTTTTTTTTTTTAAATTAACGTATAACATATTACTGGTTTCAGAGGTACAGGTCTGTGATTCATCAGTCTTATATAATACCCAGTGCTCCTTACATCTCATGCCCTCCCTAATGTCCATCATTAGAACATTCTAGGAAAACGGAAGAGGCCCATCCCAATTATGGAAAGCCTTTTAAAAACTCTCTGTAGCAATAATTCTTCCCAAATTGGCTTGATGAAAAGAGCAGCAGTGCATTTCCACAAGGATCATCACAGTTGTCTCGTGGACTCCCTCTGACAAATGCCATCCCTCCTCCTCCCCATCACAGGAAAATCCACTCCGCAGAGCTGGGCGGACATGGGATAATTGCATGAACGCTCATCGGGCCCAGGGTCGCTTTCCCTAATCAGCTCATCTGTGTGACCCGTGACCTCTCCTAACTTCTAGCCGTCAAGAGGGGATGTTGCTGACTCTAGGGCTGGGGAAATGGCAGACTTGTTGGAAACAAACATCCTCAAAGGTGAGCTACCCTTTCCTGACATCCTCGGCACTTCTGGTCGCCTCCTAAGAGGCCGAAGGAACCCAGGGCGGTTGCTTCCTGGAGGAGGCAGGGCTGCCACAGCAAGATGGCTCTCCATGGAAACACGTCCATATTTAGCCTCGTTGCCATGGAGAAGGCAGGCACCATGTCTAACTAGGGATCTGTGCAGCTCTGGAGTCTGGTTGGGCTCAATAATAATTCAATAATCCTCAGGCTCACCAGGCAGGCGTTGGGCAACTCAGATTCTTGACCTCACCTGTTGGAGCTGTCTAGACTTTAGTCCCGGGGTCACCTCACGTCCTCCTCTCCTCACCCCCAAATTACCAACACATCCGCCCCAACAAGGAGAAGAGGCAGCCCAGCAGGCCATGGGAGTGGAAACGAACACACAAGGCCTCACTCCCGGAAGGCAGCTTTAACAAATGAACAGAGGTGTGATATTTCCAGACAATCAAAATGTGTCAAATGCACAGAACAAGGAGTTTCTCTGAAGCAGGAGGAGGGGACGGCAAGCGGAAGGGTGCTATGTAAACAACTCTGTGGGTGATGCCCTTGGCAGGGTGGCACTGGGGTGCCTCTGAGGGAGGGCTCCAGAGCCTGACTCCCTAGAGCCAGGGCATCCTCCGGAAAGCAGGAAGTGACCCAGTGTGCTGGCCAATAATTCTTTTAGGGCAGAGTAAGGAGGCAGCCCACGCCAGGGAAGCTGAGAGGGCTTGCCCCAACCCAAGGGCCTGGATTTTCCTGAGAGGAATGCTCCCTGACGCAGCCCAGAGAATATCATACCTCCAACACACCATTGGTTCCCTCATTCCTGAAGGCATGCATGCATTCACTCATTCAATTAATTGATCTGCTGAATGCCTACTGCACACTGGCCCTTGACTGGGGGGGGGGGGGGGGCGGGCTAGAGATGCTGTCATGAGCCAGTCAGAAAAGCTTCCCGCTTTAGCGGAGATTCGAGGCCAGCGGGGCACATGTCTTTGAACGGTGAGATGTGCTAGCATGAGAAGGCATCAGAGTTATGCCAGGAGAGGCACCAACATCAGCAGGACGAAGCTTTGTTGGCCACTCCCTCGCAGCCCTGTAAAGGCCCCGAGAACCTGAGGTCTCCTCCAGAAGGGCCTGCCCTGTCCCTCACAGGGACCAGAACTCCCCGGGAGGGGTGAGACGAGGCTACAGGGAAGCTGAGGTGAGACTGGTGAGGAGAATGAGGGCAACAAGTGAGAGAAGATCCCCATGGCCACCCATCTGAGGGGGCTTCTGATGGCCTTTGAGGCAACTCACCAGGAGAGGTCAAGACGTGTTCTGTGCCATCCTTGGGTTTCCTGTGAGTTTAGGATTACCCAGCAGGAAGGTGCTTTCTTGTAGCGGGCTGCACCTATCTGCCCTTCCCGACAAGATGGCCTCCCTCCATCTCTGCCTCCTTCACGCACCCCTGTCCCCTCTCAGACAGAGAAGGCAGGCTTCTCAATGCTTCTTCCCCCTGCTCCTGGCGCACACCTTCCTCTCCGGTGCCAGCTTTCACCTCTTCCTGTGAAACCTCACTCCTCTCCCTGCCGGGCCCTGGTTCTAGGCCTCCTACTCGCCCAGAACCTTCCTGTTCAGAGCGAGAGGAGGGGACCTTGCCAGGACAGAGGGTCCCCGCTCCTTCCACAGATGGCCAGAGCCACAACTCACTGGGCATTTTCTATGTGCCAGGCCTCTGCCAAGAATGCTGAGAACTTTCCATGCATTACTTCACTCAATCCCCAGAACAACCCCATGAGAGGCGTCCTATAATTATGCTCATTTTACTGATGAGAAGACCGATTCCCTAGGAATGTTAGATGAGTAGGATAAGGGACACTGAAGCTGGGATTAGAGTTCAGGGTTAATCCCAGGCTTCTTCTCCCAGTGGGACCTGTGAGGGCCACAATCCTGCATGCATTCGGTTTCTTGGCAAGAGCAGTCCTCTACAGCCTTCCCTTCAACACCGAGCGCATGCGTCCGCAGAGCTGTCTAAAAGAGAGCCCTTGAGCATGAGATTTCCTCAGAGTGGTGGTGGCCAGTTCCCTTCCAGAAAATCACTGAACTATTTGCTTGTTCTCTTTTGTCCGCCAGGGCCCTCTTCTGTCCCCCTCACCAGGGAAGCAGCTGAAGGGCCACCAGAGTTCCTGACTTTGGGGAATACAGCCCAGAGCCCTGTCACTGGAGGGCAGGAAGGTTGGCATCCTCTACACCTTGGCTTTCCTGAGACAGATGTCCTATGGGCGGGAGGGCAGCTCAGCACCTATGACTTACAGGGAGGCCTTTAGATCTCCTGCTGCAGACTCAAGTCTCTGGGAGCAGGGCTGGGGCAAAGGGGAAAGGAGGCACGGGCCCAATCTCACTTCCACGTCCTCCCGCATGACAGCTTTGGACCCCCTCCCCCGACTACTCAGCCAAAGTAGGCCCCGTGAGCACCCCAAGTCCTTCCCTCAAGCGCCACTGGCCTGCTGAGATGAGGCTTGCATTCGGCTACACCGGCAAAAGAACGGGTAGCCCTGCCTTCATCACGTACCCTCCTGCCTGCCAGGAAGTTTCTTCTCTTTCTCTCTGCTCTCCCTCCCCTGTCATTCATCCCACCACTGGGTGCCCCAACTCTGAGTCAGGTGCTGGGAGCCCCGAGCGCCCCCAGTGCGGGCACAGAGGGTGGCGCTGCTGCCCGAGCCAGGGCGGGAGGCCCTAGCCATGCTCTGCAAAGACCAACCAGCTCATGAGACGAGGGTTCAAAGGGCAAGTCTCTACCCCCAACCCCAGCATGAATGAGGGAGAGGCAGGCGCGCTAGGGACCTCTTTAAAGCAAGAGGAATCACAGAAGCCACCAACTGATGCTCAAGTGGAAGGGCAGGAGTTCTTCAGAGATGACAGGCAACATTTTGTTCAGGTTTTTCAAAACATCTTTTGCAAATGGGTTTAAATGAGGCCATCCATCGGTCCTCTGTCTTGCCCACGCCCATCATGAGCGGGGTCGGGGTGGGGGGCGGGGGTCCATAAATGCAGTGTAGCCAGATGGAAAGTGGGCAGTTTGGATCTGCGGGTCACTCTCAGTCTCTTGGCCCTTGGCCAGCTGCTGGAGCTGGAGGGTTGGGGTCCACCCCAGTACAGGCCACGTGCCCCCCAGATGGGAACTCGGGAAAAGTCTCAGGGCCCAGGGCAAATGAGGAGGTGAGGAGAGGCTGTTTGGCGCAGTAGTTAGGCTCAGAGACCTGTGGGGTCACAGAATGGTTATCTGAACCCCTCGCCTAGCTATCACCAAGATCTAAGTGTACCAGAGGCAGGTTCTCCCTAGGATCTGTGTCTCAGCCTGGAGCCCTCCTGGGCCTCTGCCCTCCCCCAGCCAACTCCTGCTCATCCATCACACTTGGGGTCTTATCCTCTGAGATCTCACTCCCACCTCACTGAGGTCCTACAGGACCCCAACTTGCCCTTGTCTGGTCTTGAGCCCCCCTCATACTTGGACTGCCTAGTCACTTGTTTCTTCAGGAGCGAAGGACTGCCTCATCGTTCTCTCTGTATCTGGTGAATAGTAGGCGCTCAGGAAATGCTTTGTGAGTGAAGGGGCGCACCAATGAGCATTTAGGCCTTCCTGAGTCTGGTTTCTCCTGCCCAGCCCCTGGTTGCAGGCTCCCCATGTATACAATCACGGCCCGTCAAGGCTAGCAGGGGCGTTCAAGCTCACATCTCCACCCTCTTCCTGACTCTTCTTACAGATGAGGAAACCGCGACCCAGAAAGTATGACCAAAACTTGCCCGAGACCAGTTTTTACAAAAGTCCCCATGCTCTCACTGTGACAGAAGCAGAGGGTCAGGCCCCAGCGGCACCACGGAGGGTAACACAACAGCCAGCCACCTTCACCAGCCAGCGGCATGACAATGAGTCCACCCTGGGTTCCTGTGTCTCTCTAGCACTCCCAGGAAAAGAAAAATGAATTGAGGCTGCCTGTGTGCTGTTTTCCTTCTAAGGAGGTACGTTCGGGAGGAAGCTGACCTGGGGCCTAACTCCCGGGCAGTCAGTTAGGGACCCACCCCACATCTGTGCCCCACCAGGTGCTGCTACAAGCCATGCCTGCCTCTCAGGCCTCCTGCTTTCAGATTGTTGCCCTCGTGTCACCCTACGGGCCTCCTTACAGATTGACATTTATATAATGAGGATTTGTTTATGGCTTAATTTAAAAAGCAAAAACAGGGCACCTGGATGGCTCAGATGGCTAAGCGTCTGCCTTCGGCTCAGGTCATGATCTCAGGGTCCTGGGATCGAGTCCCACATCGGGCTCCTTGCTCAGCAGGGAATCTGCTTCTCCCTCTCCCTCTGCCTCTCCCTCTGCTTGTTCTCTCTCTGTCTCTCTCACAAATGAATAAATAAAATCTTAAAAATAAATAAATAAATAAATAATAAAAAGCAAAAACACTTGAACACTCAGATAATTTAGACTAGTCTCCAGGTCCTAGAGTCCATCTAATTTCCTCATTATGGGCATTTATTACTAAGTCAGTCTCTCTCTCTCTCTCTCTCTCTCTCTCTCTCTCTCTCTTTCTCTCTCTCTCTCTCTCTCTCACACACACACACACACACACACTCTCTCTCTCACACTCCCAGACAGCCCAATCCCCTCATCCCTAGTGCCCTCTGCCATGCCCCAAATGATGCTGTGGGGCCCCCCTGAAGAGCCTGCACCAACGCAAACTGAAGGAACTCCAAAATGTGGCTGTGAACTCCACACTGACCCAAGACAGAGTCCTCAAGACCAGTTCGGGTAGTCTGGGATCTGAGCAGGGAATTTGGAAAAGATCCTGGAGGATGCCAGCAGTCCCTCTCAGAGGCCAGATCATCTTCTAGGGAGCGGCTTAATTTTATTTTGTGAATTTAGAACATTTTTACCATAGACAACTACCAAGATGATCACAAGGCTCTGGTCTGCAGAGCCCAGTGCCCCTGAGCAAACACTTTATAGCTGGGTACCTGGGTATGAGGAGCAGGGGTTATTTAACATAGCAAAGCAACTCAAGTCAGGGACCACTGTCTGAGGTTACTGGAAGGCAAGCCCAGCCTCAGGGGAAGTGATCTTAGTGACCCTGGGCTGGCTGGGCAGACTCCACCCCCAGGCCCTGGCCCTGCTCCTGAGTATGCCCCCTTTAGCCCCAACAGCAGGCAGATGTGACCTGCTCTCTTCTTCCATTGAAATTAGCCTCATCTAGATTTTTCTATCAAGATAAATTTCTTCCTCTAAAACATGCATTTAAAAAATATATCTTGATAAGATCTCTTAAGATATGTGTTTAACAACTGTAAAATATTGACAGCTTTGATTTTTACGGAGCCTGTAGGCAGCTATCGATTATTTCAGGTTAAACCTGGATCGTCTATGCCCTTGCTGTTCAAAATGGGGTCCCTGAAGCAGCTGCAGCAGCACCTCCTGGGAGCTCGCTAAAAAATGCAGGCTCTTAGGCCCCACCTCAGACTTCCTGAATCAGAATCTGCACCTTGACAGACTCCCCCCGGGAGGTTTGAGGGCAACCATGTTAAAGTCTGACAAGTTCTGGCTTAGTGCTGGTTCTCAAACTTAGCTGCACATTAGAATCACTTGGGAGCTTTTAAAAACTACTGATGTCTGGGTCCCACCCCCTCCGAAGACTCTGATTTAATTAGTCCGGGGCACAACTGGGGCATTGGGGTTTTAAAAAATTCCCTAGGTGATTCTAACGTGCAGTCAGGTTGGGAACTCTTAATCCAGAGGCCAGAAGACAAGGCAGCTGTCGGCCAACCTTCTTAGTGACTGATCTGGCTTCGTTGCTTCACAGAAAAAACTAAAGCCATCAACCCAAGCTCCCTCAACTTCTCCCCAGCTCTCACAGTGTCTCCCCAAGTTCCCCTGCCCCTGGGAAAAGGTGACATGTCTCTCCCTCTTGCAAGGCTGACTTCACAGAGACCTACGCTAAGAATCCTGCCCCACCAAGCACTCTCTATTCTGAGTTTATTTTCTGCTTTTGATCCAGTACTTCAACTACACCCTCAGTGACTGACTTACTTCTGTATAAAAATCAGTCGCCACTTGCTAGGAATTACATGAGCAATGCATAATTTTCGTCCTTTAATACAACGTGGATATGGTTTCACCGTTCAGGACCTGATATGCACTAAATATCTAAGAAGTAATTTCAGCTGGGTAAAAAATGGTTTTGCTCTCCCCATAGGGTGTAATAATTGTTAGTTACTTGCCCCAGTGATTCAATTTTCTGAGCTTTAAACACCAGCACAGAGCCGATCTACTGGTACTGTGAACATAATTGCCCCGTGAATGTGTTCCCAAATTAGTGAAAATACAGAGAATACACAAAATAGTTGCCCGCCTTAGAGCTGACTGCCTTTTATATCCAGAGACCCACACAGCCCTCCAAAAGAAATATGACCACCCAGGTGAGCTTTGGAAATGAGCTCCCCAACATGTCACTTCATTTATGAAAACAGTGGTGGCCTCCGGGTCCAGGACTGAGTCTCCCCTTCAGTTAGATGGGCAGTGGCCATGGGCACTTGTGCAGAGCACAGCCTGCAAATCTCAGCTCTGATGTGACGCCGGTGAAACACGGCGGAGGTGGGTGAGTCAGGAGGAGCAAGCAGGGGACTCCGAGGTCTGCCTGGGAGCAAGGTAAGGTCACCATAAAACTCACTGATGTTCATTTTGCCATCTCATCCTTTTTATTCCCATTTTTCTGTTTTACAGCATATGTAATAAATCAATACAGGAAGATATATAATTGTGTGTGTGTGTGTGTGTGTGTGTGTGTGTGTGTGTGTGTGTTAGAGAAGTGTGCAATTTTTTTTCTGGTAGGAGGACAAGAATAAAAATGTTGCAAATCAGCAGGAGAGATGATGACATTCTCAAGGCCCAGCAAAACTTCCAGGGTCCCCCTTGCCTGAACAAGTCTTGGGGTCACTGGCCCAGTTTACCTCTCTATTTTGCCGAGCAGGAAGCTGAGGTTCAGAGGTTGAGTGAGGCTCAGAGGTTGTAGAGTACACCTACTCCCAGAGCAAAGAACCTAGCCCGTGCCAAACATACCTACTCTGTGGTCTCTGCAGGGTCTCAGGTTAAGGCTCAGCCTCGCCAGGTACAGTCAGTTGAAATGAGAAATATTAAAGCTGGACAAATCTGAAGATTACAGGGAAAACTTCACGACTAGAGCCAACAACTCACAGGCCCGGTTTTCGGTCGATGGCCTTTGCGGGGTTCCACTAGAGCACAAGTGAGATGGATCTGGGAGACTGGCTGGTGAGGGCACCATGGCGTTGCCCAACCTCCTTTCTTGCCCAGGAGGACAGCGTTAGGTAACTTTGCATTTACGATCCCATTTCACACTCCCAATGACCTCTAGCGTGCCCACAAGGACCAATGGCAGCCCTTGGGCCATGCAGAACTGGGTGAGGACTAGAATAGGAACTCAGTGCCCCTCCATTCATGTATTTATTCTTTCAAAAACTATCTGAGCACCTACTGTGTGCCAGGCATGTATTTCCTATTCCTCTACCCTAGTACTGTTTTCTCCATTGGCTTGTTGCCTTTTCTAGGAGCTCAGTTCCCAAGGGATTAACCAATTGCTCTTCTCCCAGGGTTATCTGCTTCTACCAGGGCTCTTTCAAGGCCCACGTTTCCTGCAGAGGTAAAGGAGTAAGTCTCTATGGGAAGAACTCCAGTCCTGAGACAGCAGTGGGAAGAGATATTAAGGCAAGGGCCTCTCTAAAGTAGAGAAGAAATGCTTGTTTTCCAGAAACTATGAGGCAAGAAGTGCCCTCTTCAAGACTCAGTGAACCTCGGAATCACAGGGAGAAAAATCCTGAAGAACTGCTGTTGGGGCCAGGGGACACTCACCTGGACAGTGGACTGGGAGAGTCAGGGAGTGTCTGTCCCTGCATTTGGTCAAGGTCACCCAGCCTTCAGCTGGACACAGAAAACCCCAAACATCCTCAGGTGCTGGTGTCTGAGTGGCCAGCTTGTGCAGGAGCGCAGGTCTCATCTAAGGTCTCGGGCGTGTCTGTCATCTTAAAAAGCTATGGTGTTTGGAGATTTTTTTTTTTTTTTTTTTTTTTTTGGCAATAAAGAAACCTCTTCACTACGGAACAAAGAGGGGAAAAACCTGCCTCTGGAAGAGAAAATACTTCTAATTAGATTGAGATACAAAGGTTAAATTTTTGTTCTGGGAAAAGGACTGTTTATAATCCCGTGTCATTAGTCGGACATTTTCCAGAGACTAGTGTGCCAGAAATAGACCCTTTGAGGGGTCACTGGAAGGAAGGGGTGTAGATTTGTGAAGTCAAAGGACTAGAGTTCAGATTTTCCCTTTCTCCAAATGCATGTGAGCCCCTCACCAACTACCAGCATAGAAGGAGTACCAGTCTCATCCTGGGCACCAGGGCCCCCCCGTGAGAGTGGTCAGAAGTACAAGCTTTGAACTCAGACAGGCCTAGGTTCAAATTTCAGCTCTGCCTAGCTTTGCTAGCTGCGTGGCCTTGGGCAAGTGAGTTCGAAGCCTCCATCTCCCTCTCTGCAAAATGGGGCTTACAGACCTGCGGTGGCGGTCACAAGTGAAGGAAACAGTCCATGTGAAGTCCTTGGCACCGTGCCGGGCATCATCATCATCATCATCACCACCACCACCATCACCATCACCCTCTCACCAGTGTCACTGTCAATCATCTTCAGATCCACTGCTCATCCTTCCTCTGAGTGCCTTAACTAGCATTACAAATGCTCCCAGTGGGGAGCGCATTAAGCTCCCGAGTTAAAACCCTGTTTGTTCAAAGATTTATTTTTAAATCAGCTGCAGTGGACTGGGAAGGCATTTGACATAGAACTAATGTTAACACCTGACGGCGAGGTCTCCACAGAAATTCACTTGGCCCCCACCATAGCTGAAATGCCGACCAGGCGCAGCGAAAATAGGAAGCAATGCTGTGGCGCAACTGAAAGGGAAGGACAATGGGAAAACGATGAAGTACAAAAATCTAGTGCTCGTTCAGGCTGATAAGCTGGGGGAGGCAGAGGCGGTGGCCAGAGCCTTCGGTATCTTGAATATGGACTCAGGAGCTAAACTTACTGCGGATTGGCTACAAGGAATAATTGCACCTTAGGCCCTACGGGCTTCATTCTCCTTGGCACAAGGGCCCGGGCGGCTCTCCTGTCCAGCTTATCAACTGCATAAGGGTCATTTCCTCACTCGCGGGAGGAACAAAAACAAAGTAGGGGTGGAACGGCCAAGGAAGAGGGTAAGTACAAGAAGGAGAGAGAAAGTAAAGGGGTTTTCTGAGATAATCGGGCAAGAGTTAAAGGAAAGAAGGGGGGGGGAGACTATTTAAAAAGGAGGCGTAGTCCAAATGAGAGAAGGGTTGCTCGGCTGGAGAAGACTCCAAGAGACTGGGTAAGGCTGGGGGAAAAGCACCCGTCTGGCCACCAAGGGACACCTCAAGTTAGAACAGCTCGGTTGCTGTGGAGCATGGCGGAGGGCAAGGTAAGACGAGTCTCTCAGTAGGATGAGGGTATGGGGGAGGTGCGAAATTGTTCACCAGCACTAAAGGTACAGAAGAAAGGTGATCCCAATGTGGGGAAATCTTCTCCCATGCTTTTAAAACCACCAAGCACATTCAGGTGTGACTTGGCTGGGCTGTCAGTTCTAGAAAAAAACCAAAGATTTATCTTCTTTTGATGCCTGATCTTCATTTTTTCCTACCCCCTCATCCCTCCTTGGGCAGTCAGAATTGGGTTTCCCCCAGGAAAATTGGGTTTTCCAGGAAGAAGTTGATGAAGTCATTCTCACCGAGGTCCAGGACTGCTAGGTTCAAGGATTACGTTTCCTTTATTGGTATAATGAACGTAGTTCAATCAGTGGACAAAGTTATGAATAAAGAAATAAAACTCTAATCTAGGGGTTTCAGATACCAATCATGGGGAAGGATCTTCCCATCTTGAAATCTCTCCAAAGAAAGAAGAACCTACAACTATGACCAAGGTTGCTGGCTCCACTAGAAGGCAGCTGAGGTTCAAGAAAGGGGGTGGGATGTGCCCTCAACCTCTAAGCACTCAGAACTAAGAGAGGAAGTGAATGTGAGTCAATTACTCATTCCTATATAGACTCAGTTGGCAAATACTTATCGTTCCCTCGCAAGAACCTCATGAGTATGTGCTTCCCGGATATGGAGGTTTTAGCAGTATCCAAAGTTGTCCTTACTTTGTGGTACGGGGCCCTGCTGCTGAACTGGCTGCCTCTTGGAAGTCTGGTTTCTGTCCTCCTAGGTTTCCAGGAGGAAGTTCAGGGCTCTCAGAGGGCCTCGTCCCCACGTACAGCATGCTACCTCAGTGCCACAGCCACGGTGGAAACTTCCTGACGGTCACCAGTGGTGATGGATATGGTGGGGGCAGGGGCGGGGGCGGGGGCGGGCAGAGGGCTGCTGGGTTTTGACAGACCCAACCGGCTAGCTGTCTGACTTTGCGCTGCCCCACAAACAGACTGATTTGCCTGGAAGTAGTTTATTTGGGAGAAGATCCCAGAAAATACCAGTAGAGGAGTGAAGCAGTGAGACATGGAAAAGAAGGAAGCCAATTTATCAGCTAAATTACCACTGCAGGCAACTAGATTCCACTGGGGGATGCTGGAAGGCAGTGGAAACCACATGCCTCAGAGTCGGGGTGTTTATTCACCAACCCCCATCCGTCACAGGTCAAAGGCTGCTCCCTTGATGATGTGTTAATTCCCTGGCCCTTCGAACTAGCCCGGCAGGTGGCCTAGTGTGCTCCTGAGGGGGGGAATGTCCTCAAGAAAGTCACAGCTGTTGGCAAGTAAGCAGCCTTCGGGGTACAGAGGCCAATCGGAGGGGACATGGGGGCGGGGGACAAACCATGTCTGCTACACCAGCCATGCCCTGGAAAGCGCTTATGTGAAGACCCAAATGTCACCAATTCAAGCCACCACGGCCAGGTGTTTTCCCAATGCGTGACACTCTCTATGACCCTGTTAAGAAGACCCTATGTTATGGTGACAGTCTCCAAGCCACAGAGGAATCAGCTCCCGAGACGTGCACTTCGAGGTCTCATAAAGAGCCTAGCACATAAGAAGGCTGCAGACAGCTCTCGTTCCAGAAGCAAAATGGTCCAGAGATGGTCAGCTTGGCTAATTTGTTCCTTTGCTAGACTATAACTGGGGCCCTCGGGGAAGTTGTTTTAATCATATTTGTGCTGGCTGGAATGCTAGATGCTCCTGCGATGAGTCACAGAGGGAGTTTCTCTTCTGGTGATCTTGTGCTCCAACTCGGGGACCAAAAAAACAATAAACAAACAAACGCCACTTCACTTCATCAGCTGCATCCCGCCTAAAAATAAAAATAATAGCAGCCTTGACCTGAGAAGTGCACAGACAATGCGGGAAGAACAGGGTGGAGAATGCTCATCTTTTAAACAGGGAGCCTTCTTTCTGGAATTGTTGGGCCAGAAGCATCCCTCTGCCTGGAGGTGAGCTCTTTCCAGAGCAGAACAACCCACTGCAGAATCTTAGGGTTGGCGAGCATTTGAAGTCCTAGAAATTCACCATATTTCTCTGAAAGCTAGTCTTGTCATTGAAGCTAATAGAGCATAAACAATGCAAGGCCGGGATGGGGGAGGCAAAAGCTGCTATGTAACATCTGGCTAGTTGACGATGAAGTATATTATAGGTGTTATTTCCTATTTGCTTTCAGGGAAGAATTCTCCTGGAATGCATGTGTTTACACACACAGACACACACAGACACACACACCCCCGCACAGCAGGTGAGCAGGAATGAGGCCACCTGTTGTCCCTGTAACTCTCCAACCAGAATTCACTGGAATCTACTTGGTCCTCACCTGTTCCACCTCTGACTTCCGGTCATCAAACCCTAATTGCTGGAGGTGCCACATGGATCAGATCTCAACACGGGAGAGAGTGGGATGGAGTGTGTATGTGTGTGTGTGGGGGGGGTTCCAGAAATTCGGGAGGAGAGGTACAAGAGGAAAGGGGTGTTTTGATGTCTTCACAGATCCTGACGAACAGAATGCCATGATCCAGTAGGGAGACCATTACGTTGGGAGGAAAAGAGAAGGAGATCAACTCGCAGGGCTTTGCTAGTTCCTTCTCTTCTCTGCCTTTGTCTGCCTCTCTGTCTCTCTCTCCCCCTGCCCCCCCCCCCCGCCCCATCTGCGCAGGCTCACAACATGATACTAATAAACTATTTACTAAGCATTTACTTATGTGCCAGGCACCCTGCTAGGTATTTTACACTCGCTTTCTCATCTCAGTGTCGCAGAAACCCCAGCAGATCAGTACCACCTTGGTGTGAATTGGTTCGTTGGTTTTTTTTTTTTTTTCTTCCAGAAACTGAGCTGTGAATCCCCAGGGAACGACTATTTTGATGGGAAGGAGGGCCAGAGCTTTCCAGAACGTGAACAACATTTAGTACAGAGAAGGCACGTCTGGGGGAGGTCGGGAAAAGAGAGGGCAAAGGTTCCTGGCATCATGTGTAGGGGTAGATGGGGCTGAGGGAGGGCAGGAAGGGAGAGAGAAGGGGAAAGTGTCTTCTCACCTCTGGCCAGAGCCTAGAATTCCTTGGCCTGCTCCTGCACCTGGGGCAGGCCCAGCCCTGAGCTCCTCCCTCCACCAAAACCGCTACAGCCAGCCACTGCTGGCCCCTGAAGGACACAGGAGCTCCCATTTCTTTTGTGGCCTAACTCTTCCTTCCTACACCTGTGGACAAGCATGCATCCCAGGCAGCGATTCATTCCCATCATGCTTCCCAGGAATATACTTCATCCCTGGCTGACGGGCTAGCTGTTGACCATACCCACTTCCTGTTCTGCTTGGACTACACTTCCCAGCCTCCCTTGCAGTTAGGGGGGGCCACATGCCTGAGTTCTACCCAACAGAATGTGGGTGGAGGTGATGTGCGCCACTTCCAGGGCTGGCTCCTACAAACCTTCCATACATCGTGCTCCAATCTCTTCCTTCTTACCTGAACTTGATGCACAGGGACATCTTGGAAGCTACCTGTTGGCCACAGTGGAGCCACAAGACAGAAGGGCCTGCATGCCTGAATCGTAGTTTGCAGGAGGGCCACCTGCCATCAGGAACATCCATTTGGGGGTTTTTGTAAACAAGGAATAAACTTATATTGTGCTTGAGCCATGACACACTTCCAACTTATTTGAAACAGCAGCTAGCATTACTTTGATTGACACCGTCAATGCTTCCTGGGACCCACTCCGCACAGAGAGTGCTAGGGACAGACTGACTTGCAGCCTTAGAATACCCTGAGCCCCATGAGCTGAAAACCAGAGCTGCAAGAGTAGCCCAAGTGCTCAGAGCCCAGTTCTGAGCTTCCCCATGCTACCTTTTCTGCACTAAAAGCACTGACACCTTTGGCTGTTCTTTCTGACTTGAATCAATCTATTAACATGGGTTCCGGACAGTTTTTTGCTTGGCTCCTGCATAAATATCTCCTGAAAGAGTCCATTTCATAGGCATTCCCAGAGCTGGCAGGGTTGAGAGAGAGCAGGAGGGTGAAGCTGCCTTCACAGAGCAAGAGGAGCAGGCCTTTCAGCAGCCTTCGTCCCTGGAGCCCCACAGGCGGCCCTGGTCCGTGTGAGTGGGGGTGGGTGTGGGAGGGAGACGAAGCAGGGCCCTGGCACCACACAGGCAAAGAGACCTGGGAAGCTGGTGTACCTGGCATCTGGCCAGAGGAAACTGCTAGCGCCACAACACCCCTTCTCTCTTTGTACCCTTGGATGCTTTGTTGGTTTGTGGAGCAGGAAGGCCTGGGATTTCTGCCATTTCCCCAGTCACACCAGATTCTTTATTGGACAGGTCCCTGTGCATTTTCCTTTAGGGGAGCTCATCATCTGTGGCTCGAGGGTCTGGGCCAGCTTTCCCTTCATGCTCTCCATAACTGATTTTCTAGGCAAAGACTGTCCACTCATTAGTATCCTCCCCTCTACCGACCGCTGAAGTTTCCCTGCTAGCAAGCTCGTGCCTTGCGTTCAACATTACTGATCTCTTTCTGGGTACCTCTCCAAAATACTGATCGGTCTATAGACTGGGACATTGCCACTTTGGAGTGAACTGATCACAACACTTTCTACACAGAAGAGGCACCAGCACCTACAGTGGGACATTTCCTGTCCAAGACTCAGGTGAGACCCTAACCCTGTCAACCAGCGTTGTCATCAAGCCCACACATCTAGGGGTGGGGGGGGTGTGGCGGGGAGGAGGATGTGTGTCAACTTGAGTTCGAATCAGCAAGACCTGTTCCCAGAGTGCTACCGGAGTTTTGGGTATCTCTTCATCTCCATCAATACTTGAGGCTTGGCTACAGAGCACAGGGAATATTAGAACTCACAGGTGGTAAAATGGGGAGCTTGCTAATTAGCATGAGGACTGTAAGAAATGGGTTAAATAGTGACATTTGAGATATACGGAATAGCGAAAACATTTTAGAGGTGCTCCCTACCTTGTGTGCATAGGGCTGGCGAAGCCAGGAAAGCCCATAGCCAGCACCCCCGGAATGGTTCTGATGCTTCCCACCAAGCTGGCCCCATGCCTGGCAATTGGTTTTGGAGGATTTCCAGTTGCCTTGCCAAAATTCTGCCTTGGAAATATTGTCATATCTGCATTGAGTGGAGCTTTCATACCATGTGTGGTCACAGCAGTGGAAGAGACAAGCAGCTGGGACTCCCTAGAACAGGCTTAGGGAACGGGTCTGTGCCTGCTGGCTACTTACATGTTAGTTTCTCACCAGCTGTGTGTGCCCACGCAGGCGCAGAGCACAGTTTGCCCGGAGGCTGGTCCTAAGGCTGTCACAGTGTGGTTCTGAGCTCTCTGTGTAAGAGCCCCTCCCTTCTCCACTCTGGCTCTCTTGCCTGCCTCCTTCTCCTGCCTGGCCTCGCCTCTCTGGGGGCCCTGGCCTTCAGCTTGCCTTGTGGCAGCCCGTAGACAATGCCCTCAGGGCTGGAGACTGTGCTTCAGGGACAGGGATGATGAGCAGAAACCTCCTGTCCATAAAAATGCAACACTTGGCTTCCCCTCTACAGGACCTTTTTGGTCTCTGAGCCAGCACTGACTTGACATGCTTGAAAATTCTTAAAATTGTCCTTTAAAATAAAAAAAAAAACCAAGGGATCATATCACATCCATTAGAACAACTAAAATAAAAAAGACCAACACCAAAACTTGGAGCAACTGGAACGCTCATACACTGCTGGTTGAATGGTACAGTCACTTTGGAGAACCGCCCGGCAGTTTCCAATGAAGTTAAACAACTGTCCACCCTCTGGCTCATCAATTCCAATCTTAGGTATCCTCCCCACGGAAATGAAAACACAGGGGCGCCTGGGTGGCTCAGTCGCTTAAGCGTCTGCCTTCGGCTCAGGTCATGGTCCCGGGGTCCTGGGATCGAGCCCCGCATCGGGCTCCCTGCTCGGCGGGGAGCCTGCCTCTCCCTCTCCCTCTCCCCCCTGCTTGTGTTCCCTCTCTCGCTGTGTCTCTCTCTAATAAATAAATCAAACCTTTAAATAAAAAAAAAGAAATAACAACATATATTCACAAGAAGAGTTGTACACAGATAAAAGGCATGGACTGGAAACTCAAAGGCACCGTCTGTCAGCAGATGAATGGATAAACACAGTGTGCAACACCCACATGGTGGACTTCTACTCAGCAATGAAAAGCAGTGAATTCCTGTCACATTCAACAACATCAGTGAGTCTCAGAAACACGGTGTTGAGTGAAAGAAGCCAGATACAAAAGTGCACATGCTCTAAGATTTCATTGACACAATATCCAAAAACAGGCCCCAAAAATGTATGCTAGAAATCAGACAGTGGTTGCTATGGCGAGGGGGGAGGGGCAAGGACTTTTCTGGGGTGACAGGAATGTCTTATGGCCTCTTTCAGACAGTGATTACACAGGTACACCAAATTCTCAAAACTGAATCATTTGACCGCTTAAGAATCATTTGATTTAATTACTCTTGATTTAAGGAAAAAACACTGAAAAGACTATCAAACTACGAAAAGGACAAACCACCAGCCAAAGTGGTCCTGTGTGTGAGCACTGTGACCGTCAACTCCCAAACAAATGCTCAATGAAATAAAAGAACAGAGGCCCCAAGGAAAATTGGCCCAAGAGTGTAGGATAACTATCAGACTTTGGGCCAAAACCACCTTCCAGGAAATGCCAATATTTTTGTGTTTGGGAAAGGGGAGGGAGCTTCAAGGCGAGCAAAAGCCAAAACGTGTGGGTCTCTGGACAACTGCTGCCCAACTGAGGGGCCCCGTGGGGGAGGCCTCAAAATGCTGCTACTGAGGCTTCCTCTGCGGATCCCTGGGGTGGGGCACCCAGAAAAATCCCTGCGGGAGCAGAAATTGGAAGTTCCTTAAGGGCAAAGATCTCCTATTTTGCCTGGTGGAGACGAATCGTCTATTTCCCTAGTAAGAGGCTGTGGCAACGCTCCCATCCGCTGTGTTCAGCCCTCAAACAGCCCAGGGAGGCTTTGCGGTGTTCTGACACAGGCAGGGGCTCGTGAATCAGGCCTGCCCGGGATCCTTGCTCTGCCCCTTCAGGACCGTGTGGCCTTGGAAAAGGGCCTCGGCTTCTCTGAGCTGCGGTTCCCTGGCCTGTGAAACGGGGTGGGTGTGGGGCGCCCACTGCTGGTGGAATACAAACTGCCTGATAGCCAGTAAACGCTCAACCTAGAATCTTGTCTGGGCTCCAGGGGTCTTTCTGGTCATCTATGCCGATCTCTCAGCTGGAGTGGGGAGTCCCCTCCAGCTGAGTTAGTGTTCACTGTAAAATTTCTGGATCTCGGAAATTTTAGGCACGGCTCGCTTTTTTCAAAATTTTATTTTGGAAAACTGTTTTAAGATTATACGATTTAAAATAACAAAATAAATACCCATGAAGACATCACCCAACTCAACACGTGGGTCTGTTGGACTTTCTATTGTACTCCATTAGTTCCTTCATCTATCTACCCATGCACCAGCATCCTAGTGTCTTATACCTTCTGACGGTGCTAAGCACTAAGAAGAAAGTAAATCAGGG
Source organism: Zalophus californianus (assembly GCF_009762305.2). Lineage (NCBI taxonomy): Eukaryota > Metazoa > Chordata > Mammalia > Carnivora > Otariidae > Zalophus > Zalophus californianus. Next base: position 115,306,577 of record NC_045612.1, on the reverse strand, counting down.
TAAGTGACAAGGGGAAACGAGGTGGGGAAGAGACTACTTCAGAGAGGGCAATCGGGGAAAAGCTCTCTGAGGTGGAGTCACTTGAGTAAAGCCCTGGAAGACAGAGGCACCACGGTATAGCGCATTCCAGTGTTCCAAGAAGACCTGTGCCCGTGCATGTGTGAGTGTGCATGCCCGCGCGCGCGTTAAAAGGAGGGAGGAAGCAAGTTTGAGCGTAGGAAAGAAAAGCAAGGGACTAGATCACACACAGCCTTCTAATTTTCATTTTACAAAGACTATCTAGTGCAACACATTTTACAGATGAGGAAACAGAGGTTCACAAAAGGTGACTTGCCTCAGGCCACACATCTAGTCAGGGGGCAAGATTACAGTTAGAATTCTGTCTTCTCTGTTCAAGGCTGTGTGCATCTTCCGTGACGATGTCTTGGCCCCTCTAGGCCTTCAAATGGTTTGAATTCCACAAAATGTCTCCAAGTGGCTTTCAGGTAATGAGGTGACAAATAGTATATTGAAATGGTGTTCTTCCAAGCAGAAGTTCTTTGTCACAAAAAAGATTATTTGAAGACTAATTAGGATTCTGACATTCTTTTATGGCCTGGGACGATGTCAAAATCCATGGGAATATTTCCAAGTTCTTTTCTTATCATAGGTGATATTTATTCTCAAGAGAAAAGTCAAGCATATGCTAGTGATGTTCTTTGAAATTTAAGTTGGGCTCTATGATCATATATACAGAAGCAAGAATTTTTCTTAATAACCTACAAATAACTGAGAAATACACAAGTAGTAAATTAATAATTTTACACATTTTTTAAAGATTTTATTTATTTATTTCACAGAAAAAGAGAGAGAGAGAAAGAGCGAGAGCAGGAACACAAGCAGGGGGAGTGGGAGAGGGAGAAGCAGGCTTCCTGCAGAGCAGGGAGCCCGATGTGGAGCTCAATCCCAGGACCCTGGGATCATGACCTGAGCCGAAGGCAGACGCTTAATGACTGAGCCACCCAGGCGCCCCAGTTTTATACATATTTTAATGCCATCCCTTCAGTTCGATAAATGACAAGAATTTTTATTCCTAATAATGTGGATGGAAATATTAAGGCCAGGGTTTAAAGGCTCATATACCCCCTTTCTTTTGAAACTCTGAGCCCAGTCCAAGATAAAACCAGGAGACAGAGCCATGACTAAAGACATTACAGTAAGTCTGACCTGCATTCCCTACTAAACCTTCAGGGTAAATGGATTTCTCAAATCTGTTTTCCACTTTGACCGGCTAATCCCTTCCTTCCAGGAGGAGATTTAAGCCGCTCCACTCTGCGCCTCGTCTATGGCAACAGACCCACGTGCTGTTTCCATCTCGCGTCCCCACACTGGGCTCTGTTACAACTGCAGAAATGATGACTCAAGAGCTCACAATTACTGACTTCCGAGAGCCTCTGACTTCCCCCAGGAGAATAAGCAGATGAGAAGTTCTACGTATTTTCAAAGAGATGAATTCTGGCTGTTTCTGAACCCCCCCCCCCCCCCACCCCAGGCTTCTCTCAGCCAGGAGGACAATTCTGAAAGTATGCAGACGGGAGAGTACTAATGGCAGTGCTTGGCGCAGGTAAGAACCATCTGCTTTCAGTTACTTCAGCTGTGTCTCACCAGACCAAAACAGCTCTGTCCAGTGGATGCAACCAAAGTGACTCAAACTGTGGGCTGAGAAGCTGGTGGACGACTCCTCACTAAGCCCTCTGTCCCAAGCTGCTCCTCGCCATTGGGAAAGCGTTGGGACGCTGGGAGACCTCACAGGTGTACCCTCACTCATCCGCCCTACTTCTCATATGAGAAAGAAAACACAGCGCAGAGGCACAGCAAATCCAAACCCTTCTGACTTGTAGAGAGGAGCCCTACTTGTTGAAATAGGGGGGAGATGCCCCATGGACCCGCTCTGGGGCAGGAGCAAGTTTCTTAATCTCTCTCTGTCTCAGTGTCCTCATCTGTGCAATGCGGATGCTAACAGTATTTATGCCGCAGGGTTGTTTGTCAAAGGGGGTAAGTGCTACCAGGCAAGGCATTTAGAATAGCTCCTGGCACAGGGTAAGCACTCAATAGGGGTTGGCAATTATTACTGATAAAGACAGGGAGGGGCGCCTGGGTGGCTTAGTCATTTAAGCGGCTGCCTTTGGCTCAGGTCATGATCTCAGGGTCCTGGGATTTGGCCCCATGTCAGGCTCCTTGCTCAGCAGGGAGTCTGCTTCTCCCTCTCCCTCTCCCTCTCCCTCCGCCCTTCCCCCTGCTCCTGCCCTCTGTCTCGCTCACAAAAAAAAAAAAAAAAAAATTCAAAAATCTTAAAATAAAAAGATAGGGAGCCAAAGGACCCTCACCGTGGAAGGCTAAATAAATAAGGTGAGAATTTCATTTTAAACTATAAATAATAAATAAGATGAAAAAGAGGTGGCTTTTCTTCTCAGCAGTTTTAAGCCTGGCAGGGTACTGGCCTTCCATGGCCCATGGTGGCCAAAATGTGCAGGGGGACAGTAACTGCCGTCAAATCTGAAGTGACAAGTATAAGGTCAAGAGCAGAGGCAGTTGGGGACCTGATGGAGGGTTTTCATTAGGCCAGACTCCCCAGGATAAAGGGTTGTGGAGGGACAATCAACTCAGGCTGCACAGCTTTGAAAGATCTGGATCCCCAGGCCACACCTAGACCAATAAACCTAGAATCTTCCACAGTTGGCTTGGGCATTAGGATTTGCTAGAGCTCCTCAGGTGATTTCAGTGTGCAGCCAGGGCTGAGAACCCCACCTCCAGGTCTGGATCCCCTTCCTCCCAACACGAATGAGGGCTTATCCTGGTCTGTCCTCAAGAGGCCCAAACACACAGCCTCAATTCTTTCTACAGAGACAGAGAAAACCCACTGAGCCCCATCCGGGGGCAGGAATTGATTAGTAATTGTGTATGGGTCCACAGTGCCTGGGATACAGTCTCGGCACGAATCAGTAAGTGAATGAATAGATAAATGAATGGATGGATGGATAGATGGATGGATGGATGGATGAGTAAAAACAGCACCATAGCAAATGTCTGCTGATATGGAAGTAAAATTAGTTAAAAAAAAAAAAACAACTTTCTGAAGGGCAATTTAAAAGCACTCATGCCCACTGACCCAGAAAATCTACTGCTTGGAATCACCCCAAGACAATGCAGGCCCCGGCTGGATTTTCTCCCAAGTGCATGCAGTTCTGATCGAAGAGAGATCGGTGGGCAAAAGAAGCGAAAGACTGGACTCTCCAGGGCGACCGTGCCCTTGGGACCCCACTGCCATGGGGAGGTGGGAGGTGGGTACCCTCCGACAAGGCGGATATTTGGTTTTCTTTCATTAGGGTTCGGGATTTGCACACTTTGAGATACGAACTCATCTTAGACCCCAGAGTTCAGTGGTGGAGGCACAAAGGACACCCTTCTAGATAGGAGCAAGATTACAGCAAAGGTCCTGCCAGCCGGCACCTAAGGCATTACAAAGCCACAGTAAGGCAGTGCCTGATGCCTAATGTCAGGTTTTGAGCACAGCAGCCCTATTTCGGCCCCCACCTCCTCAGAAGGAGTTAACTGCAAAATGTGCCCCCATGTGGTTAATGACAAGACCCAATCCCGCCAGCCCGGTAAGAACAAAGGTGCTAGCATTTTGGAGCTTTGTCCAACACACCGAACATGCGTACTTAACACGAGGGAGTTAAAAACCTTCCCTTTCTGAAAATGGGATGGATTCGCCTTTGAGTCCATCTTGAAGACACAATACGTTAGGGCGAATCCATTTGTCAAGAACCAAGGCCTGCCTCTCAGGACAGGGTCTCTACCGTGCAGGTGATGGGGGACCTGCTTCACTGTGCATGCAACAGCATAAGAACGATGGGACTCCGAAGTAGGGGCTGGAATTAAGAGGAGCAAATTTTTCCAATATGCCTTTAAAAATTAGTCAAACTATCTCATCTGAAGCTATTAAATGTGTTTGTATGTCTGTGGACTTCTTGGTACTTAAGAGAAAATAGTATCATCTTTACATTTTAAAACATTCCCTGGGTAAGACCACTTAGTCCAGAAAAAATATTATTCTTGGTTTACAAAATCAAAGCAGTGTAGGAAAAAAAAAAAAAATCAAAGGGAACGATCAGTCAGGAAAAATGTCAGGGTTCCAAAATGCCGTGGGAGACCGCATAAAAAGCACGGTAATATTTAAGCTTGTGCTAAACATACTTTTTTCTACAGTCACTTTTCACCAAGTGTAGGTTTATATATGCTTTGTCAAAGGCCTCTTTAAGGATTTACTCTGAGGGATTTTCTGCCATGCTGGGGCTTAAAAGTGCAGGCAAGGTCAAGGAGATGGGTGGACTTTGGAAGTGCAAGGCCACAGAGAGGACAACCATCAGAACAGGGCACAGAGGAGGCTGGGGTCACCCCTCTGCACGGCTCACAGGCTGTGTGTGGTGGGGCTGGCACTGCCCCACAGCTGGAAAATCAGCAAAGCGATTGATGGTGGGCACACAGTGGTGGATGACATCACCGTCACCGCCATCACTGTGACCAGTGCAGTAAGTCTTTCACTGAAGAGAGAATAACACCAGGTAATTCCCTGAAGACCCACAAAGCAGTGTTAAGAAATGTGATCGGATCATTGATCCCTTCAAATGAAAATGCCTATTACTTGGTAAGATCGTATGTTCTAAAACCAAAAGACAGGGGGCGCAGCTGCTGCCCACTCCGCCAAGGCAGCTGCTCTCGGCGGGGTGACGCTGACCCCCACGCAGCCAGACCCACGCAGAGAGTCTCTCGGCCCTCATCTTACTCCTCCCAGCAGCATTCCACACAGCTGACCACTCCTTCCTTCATTTCAAACATTACGCAGATTGTTTTACTCAGCTGCATAAAACTCGCCAATGGCTTCTCATCATACTTTAAAGTAAAAGCCAAGCCCTACAAAGCGCCTTCTGACCTGGCCCCACTTTAACCCTTTCCAATGCCGTCTCCTACCACTTTCCTCCTCCAACAGAATACTTCTTTTCCCAGAAGCAACTAAGCTCTTTCCTGCCTCAGGGCCTTTGCACTGGCCTTTTCCTCAGCTTGGGACGACCTTCCCACAGCTGGTTCCTTCTCAGCCTTTGAGTCTCAACTCAAAATAGCCTTAGAGAAGATTCCGTGACCATCTGTAAGCCCCCGCCTCCATCCAGTGATTCTCCCCCACATCAGTCTCTGTGTGTCTTTCTTTCAGCATCTATCCCATTTGCAAATTATCTTTTTTCCCTCTGTTTATTGTTTATAGTCTGTCTCCCTCCATCCTGCCTGGAATGTAAACTCCTCCTCTGCCATGTTCACTGCAGTATCCCCAACAACTGGAATAATGCTCAGTCCACAGACAGTGCTCTATGAGTATTCATTTGTAAGAAGGAAGGGAGAACAGAAGGGAGGGAGGGAGGGAAAGGGAGAAAGAGGGAAAGAGAGAGGGACAGAGAAAGAGGGAAGGAGGGAGGAAAGAAGAAAAGGAAGGAAGGAGGGAAGGAGGGAAGGAAGTAAGGAAGGAAGGGCAGGGTTCCTGACTAGGGTACTCAAAGACTGGTACACCTCAAACTCCTCTCAGAGGTGCCTCCAAATTTTGGATGATGGGCTCCATTGATTTTGGCCATAGCTGAGGCTATAGAGAGTTGAGTCGCTGTCAGGCAGAATGTTGAGTTGATGGCAAGGTGAGGTCCCCTTCAACTGATGACGAGTAAGAAAACACTGCACGGGGCACTAAGGCTTGGTGGTGTGTCTGCTCCTCTGGGACTATGTACGAGAGCCCGGCCAGGGCTCTGCTCCTTACTACCGTCCCTACTAACTTACACACCTAAGCTACTGTTGGCTCGTGGCCAAACTCTGAGCACCTGGAAGGTAGGGATGGGGCTTTGGTCAGCACCCAATAACATTTGGTGAATGGCTGTATTTAACAGAGGTTCTTCATCCAGATTATTTATGCTTTATTTACAAAACACTTCTACGAAGTACTTGTCACGTGCTGGTAGCCTTTCAAATGTTTGTAAATGTTCAATCCTCACAAACAACCCTGCAAGGGAGATGCTATTAGTATCACTACTTTACAGAGGAGAAAACCGAAGCATGAAAAGAACGGGCGACTTGCTACTCGGTGGTTGAGCTGGGTCCCGAACGAGGCCACGGCACCGTACACTGAGGACAGGCGGAGGGAGGCGGCATGAAAACAGGGTAAATGGGAACGCTGGGGCCTTACTCCTTAAAGGAACCCCAGGTGGTGAAGACTCACACTCAGTGGGCCTGAGGGAGGGTGGGGGGAGTGGGGACTGTGGGGGTCCCGCCAGCATTGCCAACCCAGGGCTCCTCCCCCAGCCACAGATCTCTCCTTCCTTTCCTGTTGCTACCATAGCTCTCAACTGGTGCAATTTTGTCCCCGCTGCAAAGGGGACATTTGGCAACATCTGGGGGACATTCTTTGTTGCCACAACTCTGGGAAGGGGGTTTCTATTGGCAGCTGGTGGGTGGAGGCCATAGATCTGTTAAACATCCTGTGATGCACAGGGTAGTCCCAACGACCAAGAATGATCTCCTTCCGAGTGCCAGAAGGGCTAAGGGTGAGTAACCCTGGTGGTCCAGAGACCACCTTTCATAAAGTTAGTGATAATGGCGGTGAGGCCAGCAAGGGAGGGTCTGTCTGGGAATCCCTGAGAAATGTCAGCCTGGATCCTGCTTCACCTCTCCAAGATCTCAAGGGCAGAAGACTAGAGCCTTCCCTCCCACTGTTTCTCGCTCCTGGCTCCTGGCACCACGGCCACTCCCTCCCACCGAGAAGCTAAGAGCAGCCCTGGCCCATATGGCACACAGCAGAGGCTGCTAATACCCAATTCCTGTGGCAGCTTCTTAAGATGCTTGGCTCAGAATTTGGTATTCCTTGAGCCCTTTTTCTTAATTATGTTCTACAGATGAAGGGAAACCCATGTATAATTCAGAAATGAGCAGTCCTACCTTTGATTGCTCTCAAGCATGCCAAATCAGAATAGAACTGTGCTATTCCTCCAAAAAGAGGATGGAGGTCTCTGGAGAAGTGAGTGGACCTTGTGAGCCCAGCTGCGGCTGAATCAGGTCTCCAAGCTGGACCCCACGGCAGCACAGAGGAAAATTTAAAATGCTCTTTTTTAAAACAAAAGATTTATTTATTTATTTGACAGAGAGAGAGAGACAGCAAGAGAGGGAACACAAGCAGGGGGAGCAGGAGAGGGCGAAGCAGGCTCCCCGCCGAGCAGGGAGCCCGATGCGGGGCTCGATCCTAGGACCCTGGGGTCATGACCTGAGCCGAAGGCAGACGCTTAACCGACTGAGCCACCCAGGTGCCCCTAAAATGCTCTTGACAGATGATTAAAAAAAAAGAAAACTCAGGATCAGATGTGGGGTAGAAGAGAGTGGGGCAACTAGGTGGTGTAGAAAATTTTGAAGGCCCGATTGAATGCTGGCTCTGCAACCTGGGATGATCACCCTGCCTTTCCCTCTTGTGATATGGGGTTTGCGACATCCCCGCAAAGATGCCGTGAGGGTCAGCAGGGGATGTTGTAAAAGGGCCTCTCGTGGTGTGTACATGAGAGTAGAGCCTTGTCCAATTTCTCTTTGCTCACCCACCAACCTTCAGCCTTTTATTCTCTTTTCGCCATTTATCCTTTTAACCATCCTGACACCCGAGGGATCCAAAAGCTATTTACAGCTCCAGCCCACCAACCCAGGAGCAGTCAGCTGTCCTGAGCACTCAGTAGAATAATAAGAAACAAAATCAGCCTTAAGAAGGACTGTACGTGACTTGATTTGAAGTCATTTGAAGGATTCATAGTTGACTGGATTTTAAAATTGGGCTTCCGCTAATGAATAAACCTACAATCCGGAGTCAATGGCATTTGCCAAGATGCTGTTTTGCGGCCATCTGTGTGGCAGAAAACTGTCTGGGATGGTACCCAGAGAAGTGGACCCGGCCAGCAGTTCTCAAACTGGGCTAATCATCAAAATCCCCAGAAGGAAGGTCACTTTCTGAGAGTTAAACTATGAAATGAGCTAAGAGCAAAACAGAACCAGGCATTGTCACCCTAGAGAGACAGATGGACCCCCTCAGCCAAAAAGACCAACCATAACCTGATTACAAGTACTAATAACGTGCCTGAAGACAGAATGACTCTGTCACAGGGGATGGTCGGCTCTGGAAGCACAGGAAAAGGGAAACCAGCAACAGAGATAGACCGTGCCCTCCCGAGCAGTATCCTCTGTGTGCTCTCTGAGCACATGGATCCTCTGCCCGACACCCAAGAGCCTGACCCAACGCATCTGACGGCGTCCAAGGCTGCGCAGGTCCCAAACTCCCCCCAGGTGATCCTAAGGTCAGTGGAATTGGACTTAGGAACACCTTGGCAAGATTTCTAAATTGTGTGCAGCAATTTACCAAGTGCCAGGCACTAACCCGTGATCCTTAAGTCATTTCCAAAATCCCTAACCAAGATATTTCCCGAGCATTGTTTGAAGATGCATTTGCTTTTACATCGAAGAGAACATTCTTAGATGCGAGATTCGTTTTCCTTCCAGCAAGATGCTCTACATCACTACTACCAATTAGGCAAGGTCATCTAAAAGCTTCAGATCCGTACTTGTGAAATTCCCCCTTCGCCCATCCAATTTTATGTCTACACAGTGCGGCGGATGGTCGTACCGTTCCTTTTTTGAATTCCACTCTTGTGAATGTATTTCCAAAATTGTTTCAGAATCTCTTTGTCTGGGAAAGCCAGGACTGCTGGTTTTAATAAGAGTATGGTTTAAACATAGTTATCCAGGTCACTGGGATTTCATGGCTTCCCAGAACACAGCACACAGCACCCAGAGTACCTTTTCTTTTTAAAACAAAGACTGTCCCACCCAACTCCACCCTTCCATCTAACAAAAAGACTCCCTCCCTGCTGCTTTCTGCACAAATGTTTCTTTAGAAAGAGAAACCTGGCTTAAGAGAATGCACACGAAGTTAGACCAAGTGAAAAGCAAGTCCTGCCTCTGGTTAAAGCTCATCAGCATCGCAAAGTGACCCACGGCAGCAGCTGGCAAAGTGGCGAGCACCTACTAGGCGCTCAAGCACTAACCGAATCCAGTCCATTACTTCACAGAACGCCTGCACCACCATTTAAGAGAACCCAAACAAGAATTCTCCAAACAACTGAGACATTCCATAGAGTTCACATCTGAGAACCGTGTTCTATTATGTAATCAACAAAGTAAAAAGGATTTTATTTTTAGCTACTGAACTTCACAGGGACGATCCAAGTCCTATTTAAACTTCTCTTTCATCCCTAACCTTCAAATGACACTCATATGATTTGCTTTTTTAATTTGTTTTTTTTTAAGAAAAGACTCAAAGATGGCCTCGAGCATATTTAAAACAATACAAAACAACAAGAGAAATAAACCAGATGGCAAAATATCATAAATCTGGACAAGCGTGTTGAACGAGCTACAAAGGAAGGCATTGTCAAACTGTAAAGGGAAGAGGCACTTCTTTCCTCATGGCTACGTCTCCATTATTGCTTCCTTGCTTGTGAAAGAAAGCTCGGAGGTCATCTAGGGAAGGGTGTCATTGTCCCCCCCCCTTAACCTGTCACAAGCAGGACTTAGAGAGAGCTGTGTGATAATTGGAACACCCAAAAAGTCAGTGCTCAGAGTAGGTGGGCGGTGCATTGCTACCCATGCAATAGAAAAAGAATGCTTTGGATGGACCTCTGTTATAACTGCACAATGGCAAAGGTAGGGAAAGAAGAAAAACTGGACCCAATGTGTATCCGCGCTGTTTCTAACACATAATGAAAACCTTTCTCTAGAAAAATCCTCTACCCTTATCTTTTCTACAGACATCAGTGAAAGGTTACACCTTATAGAAAGGCCATTGGCACCCTCTAGGCTGAGGAATACAAGAAAGAGACTCTAAGATTCAAGAGTCGTCCTGCTTGGCTATCTTTGACACTGGGCTAAATTTCGGACCTTCCCCTGGAGAGAAGGGCTTTAGTTTCGGGGGATTTGTTTTGTTTTGTTGGCTCTATGTGATGGCTAGGTGGAAAGTAAAATATTTAGGGGCATTAATGTCAACAGGTATCTGTGAAATGAATGAGTGAATGAACGTGCTTTGGGCTAGCCTTTCAGATCTTACAACAGCTGCTATATACTTCTAATGCATTAAAAAGGCTTTTTTTTTTTAACCAACAATAACTGGGCCTCTTAGGCAAGAGCACATGCCAGTTAGTTTTATTTATTTATTAAGATTTTTTAATTTATTTTTTAACAGAGAGAGAGAGAGAGAGAGCGAGAGAGGGAGCACAAGCAGGGGGAGCGGGTGAGGGAGAAGCAGGCTTCCCGCGGAGCAGGGAGCCCGATGCGGGGCTCCATCCCAGGACCCTGGGATCATGACCCGAGCCGAAGGCAGACGCTCAACGACTGAGCCACCCAGGCGCCCTGTCGGTTAGTTTTAAATACTTAGAGGAGTACATGCTGTTCTGTTGTAACACAACACACAGAGAATCTGGCGCTCACTTTTTGCTCCTACAGCCCTGTTTCCAAACGTGGACTTAAATCCAGCTACGTTCTTGTCACCTCCATCCCTACCCTATTGTTCCACCACCATTCTGAATGCACCAGAGTTTGCTCTAAATTGCTTTTCTGAGCAGGTCTAGAACTTTGTGGATATGCTGAGGAGATAAAGAACCGGTAGTGGATTGTCTTCCTCACCTGCTTCCACAAGCCTCCGGTATTTTCCCAATTAAGCGCTCATCGCCTTATTATCTCTATCAAAGCCAGCACTGCACTGGCTTGTAATCACTTCCTTAAATCCCACCTTTCTCTCTAGAGGAAGTACTCTGGAAGTGGGGCAGGGATCGCTGCTGCCTTGTTGATTACCGTTCGAACCCCGCGACCTTGCAAGGTGCCTGCTGTGTGATGGAAGTTCATTGACATTTGTTAAAGGAATGCAAAGACAAGTGAGTGTGAAAGGGTGACCAACCTTTTAGGGTGACCAACCATCCTGGACTGAGGGGCTCTCCAGGACCCGAGACTTTCAGTGCTCAACCGGCAACAGTCCCAGGCTGACCACGGGCAGGTGGTCAGGGAGAGGCAGCCTCTCCCCTCATTTCCACACCACCAAATGCGGCTTGCAGCCCTGCCACACCTGTATGTACAGCTGCTCGCCTTACCCATCAGCTGGAGGGAGGGGGTGGCCTTCTAAGACGACAACCCTTTGAGCCCCGTTTCTGCCCCATGACAAATGCCTCCTCGAGCCGCACTGCCTGGTCAGCTTCTTTGTGAGAGATAAGAATGGTTGCTTTATTTCCCAGACTCAGAAAATGGGAAGGTGTCAGAATGATCAGGAAGGATGCCTAAATTTAAACTGTGGTCCCTGAGTCTGCCCAAAGGTGGGCATGGTGCCAGATACACAGGCACTCCCGCCGGAAACTCCTCCTCTCCCTTCCTAGCTGCCTTCGAACCCACCCCAGGCCCACCTTCCCATCTGTTTGCCATGCTACCGTGACATGACTGGCCGTAGGCCCTGCTCACCTCTCTCTCCTCCATCTCAGGGTTAAAAGAGGCAAAAAAAAAAAAAAAAGGCGGCGAAAAGAGGCAAGGTGATGAAGTGGCCTCCTTGCCCCACAATTCTGTGGGGAATGGGATGAGGGAATATGGGGCTGGCTTCATTCTCAGTGGAAGAAGACCCAAGACAGTCCCCTCATTCAGGATACAGAACCCTTGCTTATACAATAGTGAGCGCATTTTGCCGCCAGTTTGGAATAAGTTCACCTGGGGGTGCATATCGTCCTTGCTTATTTCCAGGATGCCCTTCGAAAGACTTCTAGAAACAGAAGTTAAAACTAAAGGTAACAGGGAAACCAGAAACAACCCAATATCCATCAATAATACACAGGCTGTGCTATCCTCATATGATGGAATATTACAGAGCAATAACATAATGAATTACTGATATGCGGACGAATTTCCCATTAAGTGAAGGAAAATGGGCACAAAAGTACATACTGCATGATACACTTTATATGAAGTTCAAAAACAGGCAACAAAAACCGTTAGAAGTCCTGGCAGTGGTTACCTTGTGAGCAGGAGAGGGGCAATCACATTCACTGGGAAGCGAACTTTTTGCAAGACGGAAATGTCCTATATCTCAATTTAGATGGTGGCTATACAAATGCACATAATGGAAAAAAACTGATTAAATGGCACATTTAAGATTAGCTTTTAACTGACATATAAAGTATGTCAAGTGAGTACACATACTTTATATGTCAATTAGAAAGTAACACAATATTGTATGACAACTCTACTTCAATTAGAAATTTAAAATAATAAAACTTCATGTGTGGATGGCAAAACAAAAACAAACATACGAAAGGAGCAGAGGAGATAACTCGCTTAAGCCTGATCCGGCAAGCCCTGCCGTTTCACCCCGGGAAAGCACGCCTACCTCCTCCCTAAGTACATTACTCTACCTACCTGCTTTGGCTGTCAAATTAAATTAGATGAAACTGAGCGGGGTAGTGGTTCAATCTCATTTGTTAAATGTATGCTCGACAAAGGCAATGCTGTCAATCTCAATGAAATTAGGGTCTGTCAAACGAAGGATCTGATTTTTTCTTTTCTTTTCTTTCCTTTTTTCTTTTTCTTTTTTTTTTAATAAAAGACAGCTTTCTGCATTTAGAACCCACTCTCAAATATCTTTCCGGCAGCTGTATCTCTCAGCTGACTCGTCAAGGGCAGGCACCCAGCCAGCTGTTTGCTGGATTCGACTTCCCTGTACATGATCATTTCAAAGGTTGTGTATATGTTAATTTACTACCTGGTTGTTATTTAAGAGGATTTTATGACATCATTTTATGTTGATTTATTCTTTCTCCTCCTCTAGGATATTCCAATAGGGGGGTAGCTCTGGGTGAGTACGAGACTTCAAAGAAATCACTGTTGTCATTTTTCAAATTAAACATGAACACACACAAGCAATATGTTTTGGTCAGACATGATTAGGATTGCCATTGTCTGCAGCTAGAAGAAAGAAGTGGTCTAAAGAGAAACTGTTCATCTTAAAAATTGAAGAAAAAAAAAAAGGACAGCAAGCGAGACACCCACAGCATGCCCTATCTAAATAATTACTTGACAGTAGCAATGCCATTTGGTGAATCTGACAATGTCTAGGTCTTAATAATTTGATTCCATTTGCTTTTTCCTGGGGCCAACCTAAAGGCTTAACTGTTTTATTGTAAGGCTATGCAGTTTCATTTTCTATGGGTTCTGCACAGCCAACAGTATCCTAAAGCTGAAATAACAGGGAAGGGGTACAACAGCAGGAGGAGGAAGAAGGAAGTTTGGGAGCAGGTGCACCGGCCAAGCCGAGGCCGCTTCTGGAGGGGAGGCTGGACGGCCCAGGATGTGTGTGGCCATCCCATGGGAGGAGTGCACAAGAGGGAAGGAGAGATGCCAGGAAAGGGCAATGGCAGAAGGCCCCGGGGAGAGGGGACCCGGAGGGGTCAGGCCTTGATAAAGGTGCCCCTTGTCCCCGGGCACAGTTCGGCAGCCGGCTCCCCGTGCAGCAGCACCTGTGGTGTGTGACACCTCGGCCACACGCGCTGGCTCCCGCCGCGGAAGAGAATGACTCAGGCTTGAGAGCGGCAGTGAGTGATCACCATTGTTCTTGTGCTCAAATGTCACATGCGGGCGCCCTGCACGCTGCCATTCAGAAATCTATTAGCCGCCTAGCGAAGTCAGGAACTTCCCTGACCTACTTTTACCAGACAGGGGAGGCTTCTAATTCTGCAATGAGTGAAACAGCAAAAACGATTAGAAAATGCGTGTGGTGGTGTGCTGATCAAGCCAGGCAAATATAGCCCTGGGGAAAGATTAATAGAATGTAACTTAAACAGCTTGTATGCTTCCTAATACGTGGGGTGGTGAGGAGAACCAGACAAAGGGGAGTCAGTCCTTAGAACCCAGAACACCTGGCTCCACCATCCTGACCGATCCTGGAGGAGCAAGTCCATCTGTGCCCTCAAATCCCCCCCAACACACACACACACACACACACACACACACACACACACACACACACACACACACGCATGCACGCGCTGCCTCAGCTGCGCCCTCCCCACAGACGAACCGCCACCTGCACCTGCAGGCTGACAACCTGCCCTCCCCAAATGCTGGAGGCCTGAGGATGCCCCAGCCCCACGGAGATAGGTCCATGTGTTTACTCTTCCAGAACCGCAAATTCAAACTCAAATCATCAAATGCTGTATCTAATGATAGCCCTCTGCCCCAAGCCCCACCTTCCCTATGTTCCCTTGCTTAACTTCTGTGGAAAAACACCCCTCCAAGCAAAGATTAGAAAGACACTGGGCAAAGTGCTCTGTGCATTGATTTTTCTCCCCAAAACGATTCATTTTAGAATTCTTTTCAAAATGTTCACACCCACATTTTGGAAAACCAAAAACAGAAGGAAAAAGTCATTCAGGAATCGCATGTCCCCAACAAATCAAAACTACTTATTTGGTTTTATTGTTTTATTTTTTCAGGAAACAACCTATCATGGCAGAGATATAATTTTTGTCTTTTCTTCTTCACTTTCCATTTTACAATAAGCCATTTTCCTCAGGGCTACAGAATAGCTTGCAATCTCCTTAAAGAGAAATGCCCACCCCCCACCCCACTCCCACCCCCGGTGGGGGTCTTCAGTGATTTCATTAACCCACACCTTCCTGTAGGGTCACGTCCATCGTACGCAGTATTGGGAGCAACACTGACAGGGAGCAATGCGACGAAGGCCGTCTGTCTTCACTGCGGCTTGACAGTTAAATACTATTTGTTACCTGTCCTCCCTTGGGGCAGCCACGGATCTCAAACTTCTCCACAGCAAATATAGCTGGCAGTGGCCTTGCTGAACCCCCGAGTGGATGATGCAAAAGGTGCCATGGAATTTGCAGAACTCCCAGACAGAATCAACGTATGCACCAAAGAGCATTTTTCTTGGGGAGGAGCACGGCTTTGTCTGGGAAGCCCGCAAAAGCAGACCCTGAGACAAAGACTCAAGTGCAGACAGTTTGTGTAGGAGAGGGTCCCAGGTAGCTCCAGCGTGGGGTTGGGGAAGTGAGCCCAGAAGGGCAGGTAGCCATTCAAGCAGGTGCCTGCTATGGGCAGCCAGGGCTCAGTTCTTCTGGGAGTTAACCTCAGAGCTATCCCTGCCAAGGGGGGAGGGGTGGTTAGCTGGGGTGCCCATCTCCCAACTCCACTGTGGCACTGCTTTAGGGGCTGCCTGTGGGGGCAGAAACACCAGCACCTCTTGCCTGCCCAAGACCCGTGCCAAGCATGCTTGCAGGGCCAGCACGAACGTCTTGTGGCCGAGAACCAAAGAGGGTGGCAGTGAGTGCACAGGCAGGTGGAATGAGTGCCAAGGCCACAGGGGTCAGTCCCCAGAGCTTCCTTAGAGAGAAGGTCAAGGGTTTAGGTGCCACAGACACCAAAGAGTCTGAAAATGACCACCATGTGGGTGCAAGCCTGTTTGTTCCTCTTCACTCCCTGAAATCCGTCCCGGTGTCCCAGGGTCAGGCAAGAGGCCAGAGTTTCCGAAAGTCTGAGCTCCCTCAAAGTAAACTGGGCGTCTTTCCAAGTTGTGTGCACCCAGGCTTACTGGGACCCCCAATGGGAAAATCTTGGCATTGGAGCCCAAATCACAAGCCACAGAGTGCGGTAGCCAATGGCCGTCCCAATGACCCCAGTTTACCCCCAAGGAGTCATTTTTACACTGGGAAACCTGGCTTCATAAATACTGCAATCCTCACAGGTGATGTCTGTTTTGCGGGAGGGCTCCAAGTCCCAGAGAGCCCACCACTCTCCCCCATGTTATGCCGTTTTCTCCCAAAGGAAGGGAAGTAGTCAGATTCAAGACAAGCCGCTTCAAGTCAACTGCTTCATTCTTCTGGGAAACTTGCTGGAGTAAGTTGGGGGCTTTGTTGTTGTATGATTTTTGCAAGCTCTATCTTTGTCAAATGTTATCATAGGCAACATTAAGACAGCTCTACATATGGCCACCAAAAGACATGTTCAAGAATGCTCGTAGCAGCTTTATTTGCAAGAGCCCCAAACTGGAAACCACCCAGATGTCCGTCAGCAGGAGAATGGATAAACAAACTGTGATTCATCCATACAATAAGATACTACACAGCAGCAGGAAGACACGAACTGCTGATACACGCGGCAACACGGACGGATCTCAGAAGCATTGTGCTAAGTGAAAGCAGCCAGGCACAAAAGACCATATACTGCATGGTTCCATTTATATGAAATTCTAGAAGAGACAAAATTAACCTATGGAGACAGAAGTCAGAACCGTGGTTGTCTTTGGGGGATGTCTACTGGGAAAGGGCTCGAGGGAGCTTTATGGGACGCTGGAAATGGATTCTACTTTGAACTGAGAGGTAGTTACATGGGTGTATCACCCCCTTAAGATCTGTACGCTCCATGCACCTTTAACTGTATATATACCCCAATAAAAAGTAAAATAGAAAAATAACTAAAAAGAGTAATAAGGTAAAATAAGATAGCTCTAGAGAACACTACTGCCCTCTCTCTAAGTCTGCCAGGTAATGAGATGATCGGCGGAACCTTAAGTGTTTCCCTAGAGCTTGGCTCCCTACGGGAGAGAATGGTCAAGAGGAATACAGGAGGAAAAACTCAACGTGAGCAGCGTAAAGCCTCTGGTAGGCCACATGAGGGCCTCAGGGGATTTAATCAGCACCCCCTCACCCCTTCAAACATATCCACACACTCGCACACATCCACTGCGACACAGCACGTACCCACACGGTCACACACAGAGCCCTACACACATCACGCATTCACTACCCACGACATATATACATCCCATTCGCATACAGGACCACGTCACAATGCATGTGCGTGTACACACACACACACACACACACACACACACACACACACACACACGGAAGGCAGCTCTTCTCGAAGGTTCAGCTCTCAGTGTGCCAGCACTATCTGGGTGAGTAATCATCTCCCTCTTCCCGCTGCCAACCACCACCACTGTCATCATCATCATCATCATCATCATCATCATCAACGCCATCCTTCTGCCAACATCCCTCATGCACGGGGACATCTCAAAGCTCACACAGCTGTGCCCATGGACAGAGACATCTGCCTGCAACCGCCAGCTCACCCCGAGAGTGGTCCAGGCACGTCAGGTGTACGCCTGGTTCTGAGGAGTGAGTGTCCCGCAACCTTCAGCTTCAGCCCCAGCAAGAATCTTGAGCGACATCCATACACCTTCCTCCTCTTTCTCTCTGCCCCACTGGCCACTGGCCCCTCCTCTGGAAGGAAGCCTTGCTTCACTCCTTAGTGTGGGCCAGTGTCTTCCCTGGGGCCCAGATCAGCCCCGGCCTTCCCGACAACACTGCCCTCACTGCAGGGCGCTGCAGAGAGACCGGCCAAGAGCGTGAAGGAGCCATCCCCTCCAGCTGGGACGCCAGGGCCTCCTTACTGTTAATCTTCGCCACGGCATGGAGCCTTTCTGCAACACTTTGAATGAGATTCTAGAAGCCCTTTCTTCCACTGCTCTTTGTTACCTTGACTTGAAGAACTAAACCCATGGAGTCCATTTCAGTATCTGTTGACCATCTGGACTTTCTGCAGCAATAGGTGTCCACATGTGGAGGACAGTGACACATGCCTATTGGCGTGCTCACCATTGCCCTCTTAGGATTCTACCCTAGAGATACACACAAGCATGCTGATCACAGCTCTTGCGTGTTACAAAGACTGGAAACAACCTGAATGATAACCGAGAGTAAACTGGTTAATTACTGCAGATCATTACACAGACTAGTTACACGTACTAGTTGTTGCAAAGGATGACACAGAATGGTATGTCCTGACATGGAAATAAGGTCCAAGGAAATTATTTAAGGGAAAAATGAATAACAAAATCATGTGGCAGGAGAGAATATGAATTTTCTATACACAAAGTGACCTAATTTTTGTTGACTGGGTGTATAGGTTAAGAACTTTCAGAAATAAAACCAAGCTTGTACCAGTTTTCTCTGATAAGCTTACAGAAGGTTGTTCCTTTCTCTGTTATGGAAATGTCGATGTTTTCATTTTTATTTTTTTAAAGATTTTATTTATTTGACAGAGAGAGACACAGCGAGAGAGGGAACACAAGCAGGGGGAGTGGGAGAGGGAGAAGCAGGCTTCCTGTCGAGCAGGGAGCCCGATGTGGGCTCGAGCCCAGGACCCTGGGATCATGACCTGAGCCGAAGGCAGACACTTAACGACTGAGCCACCCAGGCGCCCCTGATGTTTTCATCTTTAATATGTTACTTTTTCCGTTCAGAAATAACAAGATGAGAGACTAAAATGTTTTTTTCTAAGGGCCCATCACTGGTTCCTCACCCATTCTTTTTAAAATCTCAGGTTACAGATACTCAGAGGCAGCTGGACCTCAAAGCCAGGTGGACTTGGATGAAACAGTGGGTCCAGCATTTTCCAGCTGTGGGCCCTCGGTATGTGACCACCTTACGGGGCCTTCTTTTCCTCCATCATCAACATGCCTCAATTCCACCCTCTGTGCCAACCCTGGAGCCACCATGGCGGACAAAATACTCACCCCCTTCCCACTTGGAGTTGTAGCTTAGCTGTAAAATGAAGGCGACTTTGTAGGTCTACTGAGGGGATTATTATTAACATAAACAATTCCTGGCACATTAAGGCCTTTGAAAACTGTCCAGCTAATTTTTTTTTTAAACATCCAAGGAGTATGACTTTGTTAAGGATTTTTTTTTTAAACATCCAAGGATATGACTTTGTTAGGATAGGCTGCCTAACAAATTGCTTCATGCTTGTACAGCTCACGAATGGAAGCTTATTTCTTGTTTCTGTAACAGTCTAAGGTCGGGGCTCCAGATGAGGCACTTCTATTTCATGCAATGATCCTCCCCAGGCAGAGAAGGCTCTGCCACCTTCCAAGGTTACCCTGGGACTTTGCTCCATCCCAGACAGCCAGTGGATGAGGAAAGAGCATGGAGGAAAACCTGGAAAGCCTTTCTGATGGGACCAGAGTATGCACCTCATTTCCACTCCCATCCTATCAGGCGGAACCCAGTCACATGGCCACAGGTAAAGCAGCAAGGGAGGCTGGGAAATGTAGTCTGGGAAGATGAACAAAACAGGTGTGGGGGACTAACCAGCAGGTGCTGCCATGGTCAAGGAGAGGCGGAAACACACCTCGGCGACTATGTGTTTGTGTCTTTATTTGTGTGCAGCTTACAAAAAGCCAACGTTCAAGGAAGTCTTTGCTCTGAGAAGTTCTGAAGTTCTTCTTTGCTGAGCTTTTAGTTTTCTGGAGGAACTCTAGGAAGACATCTTTTTAAACCTTTCTTTTTTTTTACTATCAAGGTTATCCTGCCACCATCTGAGATATTACTAAAAAAACAACACCAGCCCCCAGCTCTGACTTTCACAAGATTTGAGATGCTGTCAAAAATAAATGCCAACTCATCAGATTCTGTGTGAAAGAGATGCCAACACACATATAACTCAAACTAAAAGCTGCAGACAGGAGCTTTGCTGTGCACACATTGTCACTCCTCTTCTCCTAAGGAACCTGATCTGCCAGCCGACGAACCTATGGACTTGGTGGTAGGAACTAAGAGGGAATATCCTTCGCCCCCTTAAGCTGGCACTTTTCAGAACCAATACTTACGTGTCTATCAGAAGCTTACGTTTTAATGCAGACATTCAGAAGGCTAGAGACTGAACTCTATGGTTTGGTATGCTTGTGTCATCTAGGAAATGGCAGAAAGCCCACCGCTAACGGTTGAGATATGGCAATATGGGTACAAAATGATACTACTCATTCATTCAGTCATTCATTCTTTCAACAAATACATATTGAGTGGCTCCTCGGTTACAGCGCTGGGGGTCTCCGGCTGAGGATACCAAGATGCAATGTGCATTCACCGTGCAGTCAGAGAGTCAGTTCTGCGGATACACAATTACAACACAACGAGCCCCGTGTGGCCGGGGACGTGCACGCGACAGCAGGGGCGGGGAGCGCAGGTTACTAGAAAGATCACCTGATTCTTTGCCATTTCTGATTCACTTGGCACAGAAGCATAAAGTAACCCATTCGAAACTCTCCTGTACTCATCAGATGACACAACTGGAAACGCGAAAAGAAAATGTCCAGGACCCCCAAAGGCTCTTTATTTATGCTGTGATTGGAGAGAGACACGGGAGCAACGCTACCAGATCTTGGATCCCTTCTGGGTACCAGGCACTGTGCATACTTGACATTCTCCTTGCCAGGCAGGTCTCACCACTGCCCATTCGCCGCCCAGAGAGATGAAGACACGTGCCCCATGATGTAGTGATCTGAAGACCTGCGAATTTGGTCTGTTTGACTCAAGGCTGGGTGCTTCACCTCTCACTGCCTCCCCACATGGAAATTCAGGGAAAGCAGCTCCAGCAGAAAGCAGTGGGACCTATGGCTTCATTGGACTTCTTGGGAGAGGCAGCAAAGGAAGGGGGAAAGAGGCTGGCCTCAGGAGTCAGTGCTCATGTCCTGGACATCATGTGAGGATAAAGTCTCACCATTCAGTCATTGCTTCAACGGTATTTCCTAAGCAATGGCTGGGTGCCAGGTGCTGTTCTAGGTGCTGGGGATGTGGCAGTGAACGAGACTTGGTGGTGGGGAGTGTGGGGAGACAGTGAAACAGGGAGGAATGAATATCCCGAAAATTTTTGTCACACACGAGAGGTAAAAAAATAGATACCTTTTCATTCTTGATGTTAATAACTACAGAAATGTATGTTAACAGAAGTCTGGGGGGAGGGGGAAGTCAATTGGTGGAATATACCTTCCAAACTCCTGGAGAAGAGAAAGGAGATATGTACAGACAAAGAAGACTTTTAAGGATAGGAACCAAAGTCATTGATGGTGGTGATCTCTGGGGGGCAGGATTACAAATGGTATTTATTCACTTCTTGTTGCCTTTCTAAATTTATAAATTTCCTCAAATAAGTATGTACTACTTTTCTTATAATAGAGAAACAAAATCTACTAAAATGTCAAAGAAAAGAAGACTCCAAAGAACCAGAACCTTCCTCTCCTGGCATTTAGGCAGCAACTGACAAGTCAGCCAGACAGGGCGATGCCTCACTCCAACAGTCACGCCAAGTGATATCTTATTTCAACACACTGCCTGATTCTTGCAGAATTCACTCATAGGGGTAGCTACAGGAGGAAATACACACTCATCACTGAGATATTAAGGACTGAATCCTGAAGCTTAATTTTTCACTAGGGCATTGTGCCATTTTTCAATTAAGATAGGTTTTTTTTGTTTTGTTTTTCTGAAAAGTGCTGATGTGTAAAACCTCATTTCCTTCCGTAGCACAACTGGCCTACGGATTTTATTTTTAATTGATTTCCACGTGCTCCTCAGAGTGGCAGAGAAACTGCGCTGGTGAGCTGTGTTTGCCACAGTGTTCCTGGTGCTGGAAAGGAAACTGCAGCTCTGTGAGAACAATGCTTTGGAAAAATCTGTAAAACCTAGTCGAACACACCTAAGGTTTGTATGAAAGGGCAAGCATTACTCACGGTGGCTTTGACAGTGAGAACGGAGACTAAAAAGCCGGCCAGCCCTTCAGTAATGAATGTGCCTGGATGAACTGGCCAGCTCTAATTTAGAAGCCAAGGAAGAACTGTCTAATAATGCCTCCATACAGTGGATGCATTGCATTATCTTTTTATTCAAAGCGTTCTCTGTGTTTTTGAATAAAAGAAGATTCCCACCACCCCCTCCCCCAAATCTAGCAATAAAAATACCCTCACTCAAACCAACAGGGTCTGTGAGGGGCTTAGGTTCTTAACATAAGATTCCGTTTCTGGCTAGAAATATTGTTTCAGGAAAAGCAGAAGCAATGATAGAAGGACCACAGGAAACATCTGTGTATACAAACAGGCTAGCTCACTAGGAATAAAAATGCATTATGCATCATGAAGATCTAAATATTTTTATTAACATAGTTTGTTAAGCAAGAAGTGAGAAATAAGGTTCCCTAAGAGTCCCCCATCAAATGCTTTCTTCAATATTTCATCTTATTCTTAGGAGAGAAGTAACTCTGAAATCTTATCTTCAATTTTAGCAATGAGTTTTCTATTAAAAGTTATTTCTTTTCCATCTCAGGCTGAGCAAAGCTCTGGGCCAAGGGGGTTAGGGAATTTGTTTCATAAAACTGACAGCTTGGCGAGCATTCAATCACTCGGCACTACACAGCCCAGGAGAACAAATAAGTCCTTTTCTGATGCTGCTCCAGACACATGACGATGTATGTTCCATAGCTTTATTCCCCCATCCGTACTTCTTGCTTCCTGCAGCAAGAAAAGGGGGCAGAAAGCACATCGAAAGCTTCGAAGAAGCCTGTGAGGAAGCGAAATTAATCAATCGCACTCTCATTTGCAAGGTGGGAAAAAAGGAGCTCGATGGCTAAGCTGTTTTAATGGTCGTGACTGACCTTCTTTTCCAGAAGGTCAATACGTTCGGGGAACTCTCAGCCATTTTGTTGTCCTGTCTTCAATGCTTCTAGACACGTGTCTTTGCAAGATCGGACAGAGGCTTTAATGGGCCAGATAAGGCAAGCATGGTGACTGCCTTTGGCAGAGGTGATGCCAAGGGCAGGCTACTGGCTCACAGCCTGGGCATCGTCCTGGGCAGCAGAGACCAGCCTGTCCCAAACCCTGCACGACCAGGGACCCAGCTCAGAAACTTCCTGTTTAACAGGCCTAATTCGGAGCAGCCGGAGAAAGGAAACCATTGCAAAATTTCTGCCCTCCTCCCTAAAAAAAATTACAAGGACTTTTTTTACGGGGGATACTCATACATAAGGCTACAGATGAAAAATTCTGTGTGAGACACAACTAATCTACACTGTTGAGGGACAGTGGTTACTGCTGGGGAGCGGTAATGGAGAGGATGTGGGGAGGGGGCTTCTGGGGGGCTGGTGTGGCCCCTGTCTCCATCGGGGTGCTGGTGACTTGGGTGTGCGGTTTGTGAAAATTCTTCAAGCTGTACGCTTAACAGCACGTGTACTTTTCGGTATGTATGCTAGGATTTGAGACCAAAACCTGAAAATAAAAATCTGTGATGGAGAATTTTTAGGACTTCCCCCATCCATATAGCTGGTATAGCCACCATTAAAAATCAAACGTGACCAAGGAAAGAATAAACCCTATCCCACACTGCTTAAAAAATTCCGACCTATTTAAAATGTATGTGAAATAAAAAACCTTTTTAAAATGCTGATACTATTATTTAAGCTTTTAGCCACTATGTCCTTTATGCTTGGGTAAGAATATACTGCCGGCGATTTGCTATAACTAATATCCACTCCTCATAAAGGGATACAGAAGGGCACAGAGAAATGACAAAGCTCATTTTCACTCTCAGACTCATTAGAGGACAGGGTACTGTTGGAGGCTCTTTCCAAAGACCCAAGTTCCATTTGGGGCCTTTCTCGCTCCTTCACTACCTGAGCCACGTGGCCAGAAGAATCTAAACCTTACTTTTTTCACCTCTCCCTCTGTTTTCCCGTCTTTTATTTCCCTGCACCGAACCCCTCCTTATTCCTACTGCAGCTGCCCACCACGAGAATGAACTCTGATGCTTTTCCCTGTCACTGGTGTCAGATGAGTGTTGTCACCTCTCCCTCTGTTTCTCTCTGTGTTTCTGGATGGAACTGGACGCTTGCACCAGGCCAGGCCCTCACAGAAAAAAGCCATTTCATTAGCTTTCTATTCCAAGTGCTCCTCCATCCTACCATTTACAACATGTTGTCTGCTTATTTACTGAGGTTTATTTTGCAAGAGACATGCTTGTGGTGGGGGTGGGGATGGGAAGCGTTTGAAGGCAAAAAAATTTGTCATTTGGTTTCAAAAGACTTATGAATAACGGAGGGCTATAGTTCCTTTGCAAATGAAGATCCAAACGGCCTACTGCTACAAATGATTTTGCATTTTGCTGCCGTTAACAAAAAAATAAAGTCTTTTTCTAACCACGATTTCAAGGATGTAGGAACGTATTAAGAAACTGCTCTGCCCACCTAGGACCCAGTTTAAAATATTTGCACGTCCGATTAAGGACCTGCGAGTCCCAAATGCCGGCAGAACCAAAGAATTTGTTCATTCACCTGAAATTCACCCGAAATGTCCCAATGAATCCCTAGGATCGGAAGTTGGGGGGGGGGGGGGCGATGCTACAAGGAGGATGTGGCGCAGGCTAGTTTCCGGAAAAGCGGAATGGAGTTCCCAGGCTCTTACTTTAAGAGAAGACTTTGATTTGGACCCAGAGAAGCTATCTGAAAGGGCTTGGGATACATTCTTGCCTTTTCCATTCCCAAGCTCCCTTTCTGCTCTCTGGTGGCATCACCATACCGAGTCCCCAGGAAGAAATGAGTCTTCACTTCTTTGGCCCCAACCAGCCCAGCTGTCCATGTTGAGACACCTCCGCTGGCAAGTGGAATGACCAGCTCATCCCGGTTTGCCCAGGACTGCCCAGGTTTTAAAGCTGAAAGTCTCCTATCTCAGGAACCCTCCCAATCCTGGGCAAATGAGGACAGTTGGTCACCCTAGTGGCAGGCCACCAGCCAAACCCCTCTCCTCCAGCTGGGCCCAGTCAAGGCCTGAATTGGCAAAATTACTCCGTGCCCCCCCGCCCCGACTGCTTACAAATTCTGCCCTACTTAAAGTACATGCATTTGGAAAGTGTATTTAAAGCTGCCGACTGAAGGTGCTCTGGCTGTTGACAATGTCTGTCAGGTTTTCCTTTTCTCCCCCATTTTTTGGCCCATTCACTGTTTTCAACACATTCCCTTCAGGATTGGGGGCTCAAGATGATTACATGGGCCAATGCCAAGACTGTCTGCCCACTCGCCTGACTGCAAAGGGACGGAGGGCTCAGATACCCAATCTCTCCCCTCTCCTGAGTTCCCTGACCCATCAAGGGGCCCAAACTGCAGAAACCAGGGTGTTATCATTTACTCTACCTACCAGCCATTACTGAATCCCACAGTCGGCCTCCTAAACACTTCTACAGTCCAACCACTTGCCTCTGCCACTATGCTGCTTCAGTTCAAGGTCACTGCTCTCCGGGATTACTGCAACAGAGCCCTTTTTTTGGTCTTCTTCCCCTCCTGCCCCAGTTCATTCTCCACTAGGACAAAAAACCAAACACAGAGACTAGATAATGTCACTGGCCTCTATGGAACTGTTCAGGATAAAGTCCAAGTTCTTTCTCAGGGCTCATTATGATCTGGGCCGCTCAGCATCATAAGCTCACTTCCTCATCTGTAATTGAAAGTAGCTATTTCTAAACATTACTCTGTGGTTTAGGTGAGAGCACATATATTAAATTCTTGACCAGGTGCTTCAGCTCCATCGTGGATTTGGAGAAGTTGAAGTTCTTCATGCCATCCATGGAAGCGGTAAAAAAGGAACAGGGCAGGGGTGCCTGGGTGGTGCAGTCAATTAAGCTTCCAACTCTTGATTTCGGCTCAGGTTGTGATCTCAGGATCGTGGGATCAAGCCCCGCGTCAGGCTCCACTCTTAGCACAGAGTCTGCTGGAGATTCTCTCTCTCCCTCTCCCTCTGCCCCTCCCCCTGGCTCGCAAGCTCACTCTCTAAAATAAGTAAATAAATCTTAAAAAAAAAAAAAAAAGAATAGGGCATCTGGCACTGGTCACTACAGAGATGGGGGCAAGCAACAGATTTCAAGGAAGGAAAGAAACACCCCATACAAATGGGGGATGAGACACTTCATGTCCTAAATGTCCAAAATGGAGTTGAGGCTAGGTCCAGTGGAATGGAGGAAGCCGGATCTTAACCCCTGCTGAGTGGTGGTGACAGAGACAAGAGGGACAGGGGTGGGGCCCCACTGGTGTGCTCCGACTTGCCGAGCTCGCCCGTGGGGCGACAGCCCAGAGCCAACCGAGACGATGGAAGTACTCAAAGCACAGGAAGTTGACATTTCACCACCAATCAACAGGGACAAAACCCCTGTAATAGCAGAAATGGGCCTTGGGTTCCTGCCTTTGAAGACTTGCTTTTGGAAACAAACTGGGAGAAGTGTGTGTGTTTGTACTTTTTTGTATGAAGCATAGTACTAGCATCTAAGTGCTATAGAGCACACTGCCAGGAGCCAAGGAGGGCTGGGTTGTTAAACATGGTGATTAAAATGAACTTTAGGAAGTGCTGCCTGGCTCAAGAGACTGAAGGCTGGTTTGAGACCAAGCCACAAAAAAGACACATGATTCCTGCTCTCCAAAAATGAAACAACTACAACAACAAAACAAAGAGGGAAAACGGCAAGAGAAAAGAACAGGCTCCGTGGGAGAAAACACAGAAGGTCTGTGCACACTTAGACAAAAAGTGATTCCACATTGCTCTTTTATTTTATAAATATTCATAAGAAAAACAGCCTAACAAGCTACTTTCATGAGTAACCTCAGCTACTTCTTTACACCTGTCTTTTTCTTTTTCTTTCTTTCTTTCTTTTTTTTTTAAACAAGAACAACATTCTTAGCACTGCTGAACGCCAGATCAAGAGTCAAGGTGGCCAACATGACAGTCCCCTTTGCAGGGAACCTCTCCAGGTCCCTGGGCCACTCACACCGGCCTCACCTCCAATCCTGCCCCAGGGCAAATGGCCTTTGCCCTCTAAAAGGGACAAAGACTTTAATTAGGATGAAGATACAAGGGTGGGGGGACCTGGCTCCCTTACCTGTCTGCTTCACCTGCCTCGTTTTTTTTTTTTTTTTTTTTTTTCTTTCCCAGTTAACTTTTCTGCCACCAGTTATTGCAGAGAACAGCAGACTGGACAACAAACGGGCTTATCTGTCTAGACTCGTCTTCCATCACCAGGGTGGTCAGACAATTCCTAGAGATCGTGCCTCTTCCTTCACCCCGCCTGGTTCTCCATCCCCTCTCCCAAGGAGCCCCAAATTAAAATGAATGCATTCCAGAACAATTGCCAAGGGAGTGACCAAAGCTGACTGTGGCCCAAACAAAGCTGGGACTGGTGGAGGGCCAGGTCTCCAGGGCAGCAGCAAGTAGAGAGCTTCCCCCAGCAGACCTGAGCCAGCGACCGCTGCTGCTCTCTACGTACCAGAAGCTAACAGCTGAACCCCAGGCCACACCACTTTAAGATGCCGGAATTAGTCCTTAAGCCCAGGCAGATAATGCGGCACCAGCAGCACCAGGGAAATTGTTAGAAATGCAAATTCTTGGGCCCCACTCCCCACCTGCTCCGGAGGTTGGTCCCAGGAATCTGTATTTTAACAAGCCCTCCGGCTGATCTGAATGCACACTAAAGGTTGAGAACCACCGGTCCACAGGCCTCTGAGCAAGGGAGGAGCTATGTTCGACTGGGAAGACATTATGGGAAAGCCTGGAGCAGAAGGGCAGAAGGGCTCAGCGAAATGAGCATGCTCTAGAGCTGCACTGTCCAATACAGCAGCTACTAGCCCCCTGTGGCAATTTACATTTATTTTTATTTTATTCTATTTGATTATGTTATGTTAGTCACCATCCAATTTACATTTAGAATTTTATTTTATTTTTTAAAGATTTTATTTATTTATCTGACAGAGACACGAGAGAGGGAACACAGGCAGGGGGGAGCGGGAGAGGGAGAAGCAGGCTCTCCACCGAGCAGGGAGCCCGATGCAGGGCTCGATCCCAGGACCCTGAGATCATGACCTGAGCCGAAGGCAGACGCCTAACGACTGAGCCACCCAGGCGCCCGACATTTAGAATTTTAAAAAGAAAGATCAATATGCATAATCTCACTTAAATGTGGAATTAAAAAAAAAAAAATGCCAAACTCAGAGTAACAGAGTAGAATGGTGGTTACCAGAGGCTCAGATGTCGGGGGAAAGGGGATATTTTTTTAAAAAGAAAGAAAAAAGAACGTAGACGTGGTTGCCAGGGACTGGGGGGAGGGGTCCTGGGGAGTTAGTGTTTAATGGGTACAGAAATTCCATTTGCAAGATGAAAAGAGTTCTGGCAATAGATGGTGGTGACAGTTGCACAACAATATGAATGTACTTTAATACCATTGAACTATACACCTGAAATGCTTAAGAAAAAAATTAAAAAGAAAGTTAATTAAACATAAAATTTTAAAGTCAGGTCTCAGCCACACTAGTCACATTTCTAGTGCTCAGTAGCAACTTCTAGCTAGTGGCTACCATAGTGGACAGCCAGTGTCCTACCATATAGTACCTCTCTAGTGTAGAATGGAAGTTCTATTGAAACAGGTTGTATAGAATCCCAGTTCTACCTCCTATAAGCTGTGTGACCTTGTGTAAGCTACTAACCCTCTTGGAGCCCCCGATTCCTCCTTTATGAAATGAAACTCATAGTATCCACCTATCTCATTAAGGTTGTTACAAAGCTAGAAATAAAATAATAAATGTAAATCACCTGGGACAACTGTCCAGCCTATAGCAGAAGCTTGATAAATGATAGGTAATGTTGTTGCTATTTTGATTTTATGAGCAAACATTGGAGATATTTGCTAATGGAATGGACAGTCTGCATTGGCTAGGATAGACTCTTTCTGCTATGTTCCAAATGCAAGTTTCAGAGCCTGTGGAAGTGGCTCTATTTTCAGGAGTACAAGTCAGCGGTACCATCCTGAAGCAATACCCATTTGTCGGCAGGCTAGAAAGGTGGCCTCCCCAGCCAGAAGCAGTATGTAAGAGACTTGTAGTAAGCCTCCAGTTCTTGAAGCCAGAGAGCCTCATTTTGTGTGGGGCTTTCTTTCTTTCTTTTTTTTCTAAACATGAACGTCATAATCCTTGGGATGGTCCGTTACATTAGACTCAGGGCTTCAGTGTTCTTCATCTAGAAAGGTGCCCAAGAGCTCTTGTAACCTTCTTGCAAATCTCCCCCCATATAAGAAAACAGACAAAACCCCAGATAACTGTACAACTCAGAGGCATTTTCCCTACTGAAGGCCAGTCACGAGGGAGAGAATGGACTCGGAAAATGGGAAGACGGCTTCATATGTGGAGTTTTATTTTAACTAATTAGGAAATAGGGAGTCACTGAATGTTCTTGAGCTGGGGTGACAAGGCTAGACAGATGCTTTATTGAGAGGAACAGCAGCTGCAGGAGGAAGGACAGGAGCAGAGCAGACCAGTAAGGAGACCAGGGCCACAGCTGGGTGAGCCCTGCTGGCTCACGCAGCCGTGGGCAGGGCTGAGGAAAGGAGGAAGCTGGGTGGAACCTGTGTGAGCTGGCAACAGAGTTGAAAACAGAATCAGGGATAAAAGGCCCAGGCTCCCAGAGTTCAGGCTGCATGCTCAGACAGTATGTCCAAGAAGCCAGTTTTCCCTTTCAAACTCCTCTGAAGACGCCACTCCATGCTTCCCATGGGCTCTGGACAAGGCCAGTTCCCTGTGGCTGATGGGTCAGAAGAGTCGAGTAAGGGAATTCAGAGCAGGACTCTTGCTCAGGTTGGTTTTTCTGGCTTAGGAATAATAACAAAGGCTCTCCTTCATAATCCAGTTGGCCTCCTGGGTGAATCCTAGACGTTCTAATGTTCTGGATGAGTAACGTTTGAAAAAATGGAGGATCCAACATGAGTTGGACAACTTCTGACTTTGTCAAAAAAGATACTAAACTGCAAATGCCAGGTACGATCTTGATCATTCATAAAAGAGCTGTTAACACCAAGACAAGCAGGGAAGGCCATTTGAGAATAAAGGGCAGTTCTGTGGAATGGAAAAGGTTTAGCTTTAAAAAAGAAACTCACTCCATTTCCCTTTTTCTTTCATTTCACTGTGAATGGGCAGAAATTTTGTCCTATGCCTGGTCTGCGGGGACCAATGCTTTATGTGACATTCCAAAAGGGCTCCCTGTGTGGTTTGGGCTGTAAGAATCAGCCTTGATGACCCCAACCCCAAATCCAGCTGTCCAGCTCCTAAGAGCAAAAACAAAGCTTGAGGTTTCTTGGTGTGGGTGTGTCCAGCATGGAAAGGCAGGGCAGAATCAGCCTTTCCTTGCCTTCTTAAAATGCAAGTGATAAGCCACAAAGGATCCTAGAACAAGTGGTCTCAGATTGATATTTTCGCATTCAATAATTTCATATTTAGTCTAGCGGGTTAGTGATTTTTTTTTTCCTAAAAGGAAACTGCAGCCAGAGCTAATTGCTCAATCTGAAATATATCTGGACATTGTTTAGATGTTGGAAAGGAAACAGGGATGTTGGAGAGCTTTAGCAAAAAGAAGGGCATTAATTTAGAAAAAAAAAAAAAAACAAAAACAAATGTAAATTGATAGAAAATGTAGCCCCGGATGATTTCCGAAGCTGATATATAGACCCAAACAATGAGCACCCCTATTCTGAGCTTTCCTTGATATTTTTCTTATTTCTACAAAGCAAAAGGAAATTCATCAGCACAGGCTCAATCCATTCCCATCCATTGATTTGTTGGCCAATCAATGGTCATTGTAATCTGAAAAAAATAACACCAGTTTCTATGAACCTTTCCAAGAGAGGCCGTGTTCAACTAAGCTTAATAAAGAGAAAAACAGCAAGGACCATCTGGAAAACACTCTTCCGGAGCCGCAAAAGACAGTGGCAGCCTTTGCCCAACCTGCTATAAATAAGTGTCTCAGGAAAAAAAACAACCGATTTTCAAATCTGTTTCTACTTAATACAGCTGCAATGGAGTTTATTTAGCTTTTCCCTATAGCAGGAGGACTGTTTGCATTTTTATGACAAGGGTCTAAATGTGTTTCACAGCCACTGCCACTGCCATTATTTTGAGGAACAACATACCACTTGGACCTGTCTGTTTGCTTCTGCAGCACACAGCGGTGGCCCCAGTGGCCTCTGCGCCACGAAACTGGCCTCCAAAGCCCAGATTTATGATTCTGTTTCCTCTCCCAGTGTTGCAACCATCACCCAAATCCTGGCTGGCTACTTAGAATGACCAAGTGTCACGTGCTGCAAGTCAATTATTTATCTGCCTGGACCTGGCACACCGTGGACATCTGCCAAGCTCACTGCCTCTTCCTTCATGACGACAAGGAAGAATCAAACTGCTCTTCTGGGGAGGCGAGAACTTGCCAGTGAAGGTGTACTGGTAGCCTGGCCCACCCCTACGTGCTCAGCTTTGCCATCTTTCCTCACTGGCTAAGCCTGACACATGGAACTCCTTCAGACGCTCTTTGGGAAAGGTCAGGCTACCTTGATGGCCGTAAAATGAAGCAGCCCCCACTGAGGTCTGCAGGGAGCACCGCCAAACACCCGTCGCACTCCAAAGACCGGCAGGGCACGGTGACCTCAGGACACTTGCCTGTGTAACGCGTGACCCACCTCTCTGTTCTCCCTCTGTCCCCCCAGCGCTCGCCCCATTTCCGGGTTTTAGCCCCATGACGCCTTCCCTGAGAATGCCCAACCCTTCTTTCTGGCCCTTTCAAGGGACCCTCAGAAAGAGGCTGGCTAAGGGCTTGTCCCGGGCTGCTGACTGCAGGCATTACGAGGTTCAAGCTGCCTGAAGGAGCCCTGCTGACCTCCTCTTTCCCAAGTGGAACTGCTACGAGGGAAAAAAGTGTGTGTGAGAGGGAGAGAACTGGGAGGGATGGGGAGGACCCCACCGAAATCTGAAGGTCCCATCATTTGGAAAAATGCCTCATCTGCCCACCAGTGACATTCTCTCTCAACAGTCCCAGAAAACATAGACACCAGTGGTGGGTAAAGGGCTGCCACAATCCGAAGTGAGTCTACTACAGTGTTACGCACAGAGCTCTCCCAAGTACACTAAAGGGCTAAGTTAATCGGCTCAGGCTTAAGAGGCTGCAGGAGAAATGACAGTGGAGAGGGGGCGGGGTAGACGAAGATGCCTGGTGGCTTTGAAGGCATGCCTGGAATCAGGTGCACATGAAAAAGAAATTAGGGAGGAATAAATCTGCTCTCTTTATGAAAAACCAGAAAAGCCCTTAGTTATTACAGTGTGCCCCCCAATTACATATGCCTCATTCAGTCGCCTGCCTTAAAAAAAAAATCTCTGTGCTTATACCGTCTTATAGACTCATCCACCAACCTTAGAATGAAATCAGGCACATGACCCATTTCCAACTGTTAATTAATCGCCCCCATGAACAGCATATATAAAAGTCAGGGGAATAAATTGTGTCTTTTACTAGTTCAAAATGAATTTGCCAAAACCCCCAAATGCCTTATTAAACCTTGGTCTAGACCAGTGTTTCTCAACCAGGGGCGATTTTGTCCCAGAGAGGACATCGGATGAGGTCTGGAGACATTTCTGGTTGTCACAACTGCGGTGGCAGGGGGCGGTGCTACTGGCATCTAGTGGGTAGAGGCCAGAGAGGCTGCTAACATCCTACAGTGCACAGGCCCCCTGACGCCGACAAAGAAAAATCTGGCCTAAAATGT
Organism: Zalophus californianus; assembly: GCF_009762305.2. NCBI lineage: Eukaryota > Metazoa > Chordata > Mammalia > Carnivora > Otariidae > Zalophus > Zalophus californianus. The sequence goes on along the minus strand of NC_045612.1, from coordinate 115,273,998 downwards.
CAACAGGCCAAGGTGGAGAAACTGTGCTCTAGATAAAGCCAAACATGCTCAGCCTTTAATACTCATATCTTTGGCAGTCATTAAAAGGGAGAAGACATCGTTTTCTTTGAAATCTAGGGTTGCTTTACATATATATTAGCTAAGGACATGTTATTCTTTCCAATTAAATGCCATAGGTTCTCAGTCTGAACCTAGGAACATTAAAGAAATACTGTGACAGGGGCGCCTGGGTGGCTCAGTCAGTTAAGCGTCTGACTCAGTTTTTTTAAATACTTATTTTTTTGAGAGAGAGAGAGAGAGGGTGGGGGAGGGGCAGAGGGAGAGAATCTTCAAGCAGACTCTGCCCCCCGCCATGTTGAGCATGGGGTCCGACACAGGGCTCGAGCCCATAACCCATGGGATCATGACCTGAGCCTAAATCGAGAGTCAGACGCTTAACCGACTGAGCTACCCAGGTACCCCTATGCACCTGATCCTTGATTTTGGTTCAGGTCATGATCTCAGGGTTGTGAGACGGAGCCCCATGTTGGGCTCTGTGCTGGGCATGCAGCCTGCTTAAGATTCTCTCTGTCTCCCTTGCCCTCTGCCCCTCCACGCCCCCAGCTCATGTGCTCGCTCGCGTTTTCTTCCCACCCCCCCCCAAAAAATGAAATACCACAATGATGGCAGGGGTAGATAGGTTGCATTTTAAATGCATATTTCATCAGTCTAAATGGATGGAAATTAATATCCCATAAAATAAAATGATTATGTACTTATGTTCCATACAAAACCAAAATCAATACATCGTATATTACTTAACCTGCAATTAGAGTTTTTTAAAAAATGAAAACAAGGAAATGCCATTCTTTTCCATTTCTTGCTAACTGGGTACACATTTCTGAACATGAGGCATAAAACACAAACAAGCAGACAAAAACCTTTTTTTAAAGCAGATTTTTCCAGAGCATAAAAAGCTTCCTGAATCATTCCATTTTATTTACTGTAGATTCAATCATTCTTAGTGAGCAAAACATGCAGCCCATTCTTTTGGTTATGCCTGCCTGGCTTTCCAAATGCCCTCAAAACTGGGATGATGAATCATATACTTTGGCCCCACTGTGTCAATTAATAGTAAGCAAAGAATCCCACACAGCCAAAACAGGACTTTCTGCCTGACGTTTGTATGTATGTGGGAGGGTGGGGTGGGGGGTGGGAGTCCTACAGCCAATTGTTTCCAGAGGGTCTTAAGAGCAGGTGTTGAGATTCTCTAAAATTCCTTCAGTTCTAGAAAATTCTGTGTGGCTCTACAGTGCTCCTAGCATGGGGGAGGGCTTTGGTCAGGGGAAATGCAGGTTCCTAGCGTTGGCCTAGAGCTTCCAGGCCTAAACTAGGAAGGGAACAATGGCTGACAGCTATACCATCACGACCCTTCCAGGCCACCATTCCTTCCTCTGAATTATAAGGCAAAAGTGGCCATACGCACAAAAGCAAAAATAACAACAACGACAAAAACGCCCAAACACACCCAGTCTTGGCTGCCAGCGAGGCCCGAATCTGCTGCTGAAAAAGAACAGTTGCTACAGTGCAGCTGGAGGAGCTTTTCCAGGGAACTGGTAATACCCTGGCTGTTAATGAATTATTTTTCGCCAGAATGTCGGATTCTTCCTGTGCTCCAGTAAACAGTCTGCTTCTGCCATGGGAAACAAAACCAGCTCCTTCCGAGGAGCTCAAGGAGGTCAGCCAAGGGTCCCCTGTGGGGGCAGCCCCCTCAGGGGCCAGAGCCACGGGGCCTGACCTATAAATCACTGCAGCCCCAAGTTCATTATTCCAGCCCTTTCCATCTACTGAGGCCATGCCCAGCTCCCAGGGAAGGGCCCAGGAAGACCATAGTGCCAGCTGTGAGCCTTCCCCCACCCCCAGGAACTGTCCCTTTGTCAGGTTTCCTCATCTGCAGCACCACTGTGTGTGAAATTGGGCTTCTCTGCATTTATTCTGTCTCTTCCACAGAAACTGTATGTATCTCCTTGCTCTTGTTTTCATCAAGCTGTCAGGAAATAACTATGTGCATCCCCTTTTTCCCTTTCCTTTCTATAAGATTGGCTCCAGCCCCAGATAACCCGCTCTTACCATTAGGGTGTTTACTTGGGACACAATTCTCCAAGCACAAATCCCCAGGAAGGATATTCTTAGACAAGGTGTCAAGGAAATCAGTTGCTCAGGCAAGAGACAGCTCTCCGCTAGACAAGGACACCAGCCTGGGGTGGGGTGAGGTGGAGGAGAGGAAAGGAAAGGGGTCGTTTTGTTCAAGCCAGCCCTGCCCGTTCCCAGCCCTGCGTTGCTCTCTCATCTCCATGAAGTTTCAAGAGCCCGCATTCCTCAGGGGAACTTGACTGAGCAAACATGCTCATGGATAGGCTTGATTAGGCACCCCCCCACCAAAGGACATCTCAGCTACTGAAAATCAAAGTTGCCTGAGGCCAGGTTGTCAGCCCATGCCTCCCGTCTGCCATGGAGACAGAAGGTGTTTATGCCCCCTGAAATATCTGGAAGTACAACCTGTGCTGAAGGCACAGGTTGGTGGTTAGTTTGCTCTAGAGAAGCACTGCCTAATAGAAATATCTGTGTCACTTAAAAGTTTCTGGTAGACACATGAAAAAGATTAAAAGAAACAGGTGACACTCACTTTAATACTGTAGCTTATTTGACCAGTATATTCAAAACATCATTGCACCGTGTAATTGATAGAAAAATTATTAATGAGCTATTTTGCATTCTTTTCTTTTTGTACTAAGTCTTAGAAATTATGTGCGTATGTTATCCTTACAGCACACCCTACTCTTGACTAGCCACCTTCTGACTACTAATAGCCACATATGACTTGTGGCTACTGTATGAGATGGTGAAGATAATGGAACATTTCCATCATCATAAAAGGTTCTATTAGTGCAGTGCAAGACCAAAAAGCTGTGGGAAGAAAGAGTGACAGGTGAGAGCAGGGTAAGCCGTCAAGTTATTGGAGCTAAGAATTAAAGCAGAAATAGGAATCGCAAGGATTGGGGTATTCTAGAAGCCCAGCCCTACCCCTAAGGGGAGATCAAAATGGGCTTTTATGAGAGGCCCAGGGCCCATGCCTACATTGTGGGGGGCTGCCCCACAGCAGTGGGAAAGCCAGCAAGCATAATCATTACTCAAGGCATCTCCTGGTTGAGCCACCTCCATCTTAGCTCTTCTGATCTGTTTAAGGCAGAGGCTAGGGCAGAAGATCACCAAAGTCACGTCCGTTCTTTCCATGACAATTCTGGGTTTGCAATCTGGTTTGGTGAAGCAGATAAAGAAACATGATCAAATTACGTGCGCCTGAATGTGTGTTTGTGTGTGTGTGTTCTTGGCTGGAGAGGGAAGAAGGGTCATGTGCAAAATCCAGAAGTACAAAGGCGACCATCAGAATCACCTCCTCACCAGTTGCCGTCAAAACACAGGAGAGCAGTAGACTCAAGAGGCTCGTGAATAAATCTGGAGTCACAAAGGAGATGCCTTGAGCCCAGAAAGAATGAGATGATGGGCATCGGGGCAGATGAAGAGGTGGGAGGAAGTAGTGGTAATCAGAGGCATTCTCCAAAGACAAGAACGGCCAACTCTATAGCAAGGATGGCACCCTGATCCCCAAGTCAAGCTTAATTCAGAATCCCACACAGGCTTTTGTACAGGGGAGAGTACAATTAGCCATCTTCCCCCCTCCTTGGGAGCCTCATTCTCTGAGGTCCCCCTCATATTCTGATCAGGGAAGCAGCAGGATTATATATGGATTCAAATCCTGGTTCTCCACTGGCCCCTAGAGTTTCTAGCAGGTTATAAGTTACCATCTGGTTGGAAAGGGGCTAAGGGACTTGCTTACATGATGCATTCGTGTAGTAAGACCTCATCTCATTTTTATTGAGAATTTATTTATTCGAGACAGTTAAGAGTCAGAAATACTTTACTCATCCTTTGGTCCTACCATGGACCTCGGGCTAATTATTTAACCTGCTCAGTTTTGTCATCTATAAAAATGGGAATGCTCTTGTCCATATCACATGAACTTGTCGACTTGGACCTACCCCAGGCTAGATATGGAGCACGACACCAGGAACTCCAAATCCCCAAACAAACATAAAAATCTCTAGATTTAAAAAAAAAAAAACACAAAAACAAAACTCTGGATTTCTCCCTGAGTCTCCCTTGACGATGACTTACAGCTGCCTCCCTACCACCATTCACTCCATCAGCTCCATCACTTAGTCACTCAACTCTTACTTATTAAGCAACACTTGGGCGTTGGAAATTCCAAGATGACAAGGCACAGTCTTTCCATCTGAAATAGTCTGGGGCTATTTGGGGTCTATCTACTTGGCACACAAGCATGTACCCTGGCTGACTGGGCTGCCTCACTGGTAGGCTCCCCGCCCCCAAGTTAGGTACCATAGTTTGTGAACATGTAGGGGCTGAGGACTCTGGCTTTTGGGAGAAATAAATCAGAGACTTGGAAGAGGGGTTAGAGGGACATGTAGCCCCTTTAATTCATAACCACCGAAATCTGGATTCAGACATGCGACTGGAAATTTCTCTGAGCCTCAGATTCCTTATCTGTAAAATAATGCCTCCATCACATCATGGTTTCCCACATGTGAAGTGTTTGGCAGACAGAGGGCAATGACAAATGTAAATTCCTTTCCTAATTTATTTCCCTCCACTACCCTCCTCCCCCCAGATCTAAGGTTAGGGAAGGAGCCAGAGAACAGACACTTGTTATTTTCTTATTGTACATTCTGAGCACGCTGTGTGTGGAGATTGCCACATACAGAATACCTCCATTGAGGATCCAATGGAGTTGGGGAGGCCAGTCCCATCTAGCTTTCGGGTGGCTGGAGCTAGAGCTGTATCTTGTTCTCCTGGTGCTACAGCACTCCCAGCAACACCTCATCACATACCTCTCGCATTTTCTTTTTCTTTCTTGCCTTCCAGAGGCCCTGTCTCAGAGGCTGTTTTCTGGCTACAAGACTTTTTATGTATTTTATAGTTCTTACCCAACTGCCCACTGACCAAGTTCTTACACTGGCAACTGGCATCACCTGGAAAGCTGTTTTCTCATTTTTTTCCTGAAATGGGCAGGTTTTCCCTGGTCAAACCTCAACAGCTGGAAGTCTGGTGTTTCTCTGCATGATAAAGGACCATGGGCTGGTGCCAAAGCGGTCAATACCCCAGGTTCCAGTCTGACTTGGCTCACCGTGCCCGGGCTGCCTTGGAATGCCTCTAGTGGGCATCAGTCAGGATGAGACACAAGTGGCTGTCTGGAGGATATTTACTGGGGGGAGGGGGTGGACTCGGGGGTGGGTAGGTGGCCTCGCAGGGCTTCTAAGGGGCTGAGAAATTGGGATGCCACCCGGTTTATGGTTCTGCGTGTTCCAGCCCACCCCCCGACTTCTGAAAGTGGCACAGCTCCCCATGTTCCTCTTTGAGAAGAAAATGCAAATGCATTATGCCCCCCCCCCACTGTTTTGCCTCCCCATTAGCCTCCTCCCACACCGCCACCCCTCCACTGTAACAAAAGCACATCACAACACATTTGCAAAGTTATCCTAAGTCTCCTGGTCAATCAACAAACGATTCTGAAGCCTCAAAAGGAGGAAGAGGGACATCTAGACAACGCTGGGGAAGATTCCCTGGGAAAAGCACAGAAAACCTTGCATGATGCATGCAAGGCTAAGAATTGTTTTCTCCCTGCTGGCTGCTTTTCTCTCTGTTCTAAAGAGAAGCTTCCAAAATCAGCTAAATAAAGGGATCACACCAGAGGATGAGAGATAATGCTAAACCAACAAAAACAAAGACCCAAATGAAACAGAGCGAGCCATGAGAATCCGCGGTTATCAAAACTTTGTTTGGCCGTATCTATTTATCATCGCTGCACACCCGGGCTCTGCGGAATATCATTCTGTTGATGTCACTTATCCTCAGCAAAATATTTACACATCCTTAAAAATGCCAGACGAGGGGGGCTGGCCGCAAGGCGCCCCTCAAGCCCCACCGCCAAGGTCTGGGCAGACCGTGAGATGGGGCCACGACGGGGGTGTGGGTGTGTGTGTGTGTGTGTGTGTGTGTGTGTGTGTGTGTGTGTGTGTGTGTGTGTGTGGCTCCAGCGGGCACAGGTAAGAGCTATCTACAGTTCCGGGAACTCGGCCACCCAGGAACTGCGCTCTGCCCTGCCCACCTCTCCCCTACCTGATTCTGCAAGAAGCAGCCACATCCCCCGATATGGTGTCAGCGCCTCCTCCCCTTCCCCCTCCCCCTGCCTTTCTCATTGATTAAGTTCTCAAACCATTGTTAAAGCCGGGTTGCTTTTCCCTGGAAAACTGGGCTGAATTCATTAAGCTTTCCCCTGCCACAAAAGGAATATTCATAAAAGTTTGGCAGGCAGAAAGGCAGGCTGACTGCATGCCACGGGGTGGGTGACAATTCGCTCCTCCAAAGCCACCTTCTTCTTCCGTGCCCCATCCCTCTCTCCATCCATCCGTCGTGCCCCAAACCTACTCCAGAGACTTCTGATAGGGAAACACAAAGCAGCAGCTGTTTGGCAACCTTTCTACCCCTCGCCGGCAACTGTGGTGGGATGCCATTTCCCCACCCAGGCGGAGCTTATCCTGAACAATAGTCGGGCATTAAACGGCAAACAAGCAAACACACAGAGCACAACCCCAACCCCGAAAATGCCAACGCCGAGAGAAGCGATAACTCCCTCCGCAGCAAAAGACACCCCTGAAACGCACGCAAAAATGCTGTGAGGACGCTGCTCGGTGCCTAACATGGCAGAAAGCCCGAGCTGGTGCGGCCACCCCGGGTCTGGGCATTGGGGGGCACGAAGGCTCCCAGGACGCCGACGCACACTCACCCGGCTTCGGGGGGATGCGGGGCTGGCCGAGCGTCACAAAGACAAGCCCAGCGCGATCTGGCAAAACCCAACTTTCCACCCGGCTCGCCAGGGCCGCCAGATACGTCAACAGAATCCATCTTTCGAAGGGCCTGGAAGGCGCTGGGTTTTCCGGGCCGGGGCAGAGCGGCAAAGCCGGAGGCGGCCGGGTGCGGTGCCCAGGCGCGGAGTCTGCCGCGCGCCGCCCTCTGTGCCGGGTGCCAGCGCTGGTGGCGGCCCGAAACCCACTTCGGGGCCCCCGCCCCGCCGGCCGGCGCCGCCTCTCCGGCCCCGCCAGCCAGTGCGCGGCGCCGGGAGCAGGAGCGGGGCCCGGGGACGCCGCACGGGTGGCGGCCTCGGCCCGCGTCCCCGCCCCCGCCCGGCCCTCCCAGCTGGCCCCGGCCTCCGGGCGCCGTCCTGCCCACGGGAGCAGGCCCCTCCCCGGGCGCCGGGCCCCGCCAGGCGCGCCCAGCCCGGCGCGCCCCCTCCGTCCCCGTGGCAGGTCCGCACGGGGAGGGCGGGGGAGAGAGACCCCGGCCCGCACTGGTGCACCGCGGTGGCTACCTCGCAATCGCGGCCGCCGCCTCCAGGAAGCCACGGGGTGGTCGCGGGTGCAGGAACTCTCCGGTCTGGTGTCGCCGCCCGCCGCCTGAAGGGGGTGCGCAGCGGTGGGAGCCGCCGTCGCCGCTGTCACCGAGCCGCTGTCGCCGCCGCCGCTGCTGCCGGTTGTGCGTGAGTGTGTGTGCGCCTGTGTCCGGGCGAGTGTGTGTCTGCGTGCGGCGCCCGGCCTTTACTATATACACCGAGGGGTGGGAGGAGGCGGGGAAGGGGAGGGCTTGGGGGAGGTGGCGGAGGAGGGGGAGCAGGAGGGGGGCGAGAGGGTACCCGAGGAGGCGGCGGCGGAGGAGGGACAGGTGATCTCGCCCACGGGGAGGGCGTGGCTGTGGGCGGCGCAGGGTGGCAGGAGGAAGGGGCGCCTGAGGCGCGGGCCAGAGGAAGGGGAGATGGACATTGGAGAGGGCCGGCGGAGCGGGGATCCTGCTGCCAACTGGCGGGCTGGGGACCATTCCAGACCCCAGGATGAAGAAGAGCGAGAACAGAGCTCAGGAGAGAGGAAGTGGCTGGCTGATGGAGGCGGGAGAGGTGGGAAGAGACCATTGATCACCTCCTAAAATGCCAGTGTGATACAGGTAGAAGATCCTTCTCATAAGGTGTGAGATTACTAAAGACAAAAATGAGCCCACGGACATAATCTAATTTCCACAAACTTGCCTGAGAGGTGATTTATTTATGTGACATATTTCTTAAGCACTTGGTGTTTGCCAGACACTGGGGCTAAGACCTGGAGTTGCAGAGGTGATTGAATATATGGTTGCTAACCAGTAAATAAGAGGTATTAGTAGTACTATTGATCATTTAAAAATAAAATAAAAAACCTAAGTCCTATACATGTTTTAAGAGAGCAAAGGAAGCAACTGCACTGGTTTAATTAATCCCTACAGATGTAAAGATATTTTTTCTGGAAATCAAAACAGGACGAAGACATTTGAGAGAGAATGGCAGAGGTGAAGTTACTTTAATCAGGGCAGAGAGCAGTCTGGATCTGGATCTGCTATCTTTTGCATGTTCGATCAATGCTCCATCTCAACACGGTGACTAGTAGCCATGACTTTCCTCTTGTAGAATTTGGGGCGGCCACACAGTGTGAAAGACATAGAGAGCAGCCTGGCAAGTTTACAATTAGTATGAGAACCTGAACTTGTGTTTGAGAGGTTCTATTCTAACCTTGCTGTGTTGCAAGCATAATGTGGTAGAAATCAGGGCCACATTATGACTTTTGTGGACACTTCTGCCTTCGTGAATTCCCCTCTCCATTAAAAAAATACCTAAAAGTGATATTTTACAACTGCATTGGTGTAAAGACAAATGTATTAATATTATATGTTAATACATTTTCTTCAAGCTAGACGATCAATTTTTCTTTTGATTTTAAAAATGAAATGAAAACATTTCTGTGGACTCCTAAAAGTACTGTGGGCTCCAGGCACTTTGCCTACTGCTCCTAAGAAAGAAGTAAGCCCTGGTGGTACCATTCCTTGATACTGAATTTCCTCTTTTGGAAAAAAACAAACAGTTAAATTAAGAAGTACTCAGTTGACATAGAGGCAGAAAGACACACAATGTAAGTTTAAGAATTGATAATAATGAATATCAACAGGAAGTACCAGTTCCTACTTGCTTTGGACAAGTTCTTGGGGTCTTAAATCAGCTTCGAGTCATTAATGATACCTGTGGAAATATTTGTCTGTGAATGTGTCTTCAACCATTTCAGTAGCCAAAGACTTCCTCTAGAGATCTCTAAATGTTCTGAATCCTTGGATCAGGTATGTTGAGGTCCCTGTTGCCAGGACCTAGCCTGAATACAACTAAAGACACAGCTGGGCAATTATAATTGGGCAAGTTCATGGATGAAAGATCCATAAAGGTTTTGTGTGTGCTGAGGGGGTATGTGTGTATAAGGTAGGGATTGATATCCTGGAAGGCAATTACCAGCCTATTTCTTTTGTTGGCCTCATCACAACCCTGGGTTAATGTTTGATCCTCGCTGGCAGTTGTGATTCATATTTGCTGCCCTTTGAGGTGCTTATGTTTTCAGGAAAGACTATACTGATTCAGATTAATGCATAATAAACAGGCATTATGGTCCCACAAAAGTGTACAGTGGCACCCTTCTGTATTTTCATTGTGACTGCCCTTGCAGAGAGAAGGAAAAAAGAGACGTCCATAATTATGGAGCAGGTCTGGATAGGGGAGGAGATGTCTGGGGACAGAAATAAGACATTAATATGGAAGAACTGTATTCATACAGTTAAAGGGATGCCCAAGACAATGGAGGGAAGAAAGGATATGCCCAAATAGCAGGAAAGAACCCAAAAAAATCTTCCAGGGCTGCTCAGGGTGATTTTTGAGATCTCTGATTTTAATATTTGGTCATTTTAAGTGAGGACTCAAGACACTTCCCATCTCAGATCTGATTCTTTGATCTGTACCTTGCTTTTCTAATGTAGCATCTCCTCATAATCTAGTTTTCACATACTTGCCAGATGGATGATTCCTTTATTTATCCAATAAACATCTATTAAGCACCTGCTGTATGCCAGTCACTGAGCTAAGGACTATAGTTAGAGAGATGGTTAACATACGGTTGCTGACCCCAAGGAGCTCAGAGGCCAATAAATGAACTGTTAATGATACAATGTGACACTATGTGCTACATGAGGTGTTATCATAGGGACTAGGTGAACCCCAAAGGAGTGGGGCTAGCCCTGTGCTGGGAAAGGGTAGAGAATGGCATGGGGCAGAGCAGTCAGAAAAGACTACACAGAGATGGTGACAAGAGCTGAGCACTGAAAAATAGGAGTTTTTCAAAGTAAGGGAAAGACATTACAAATGAAAGGAACAGCAAGCACCAAAGCTCAGAGGCAAAGCACATTCTGGAGGCTGCAAATATTCTGTGAGACTGGAATAGAGGCTGTGAAGAATAGCAGGGGTGCGGGTGGAGGAGGCTAGGGGGCAACTGAGGTCCCTGGTCTGTCCTGTAGTCAATGGGGAGCCAATGAAGACTTTAAGCAAGGGGTGACTAAGAAAGATTTGGGTTGAGGAATGCTCACTCTATTGGTGGGTGTGAAGGGCCAATTGGAGGGAGTGAGGTTGGCAGCAGGGAGACCAGGTGAGAGAGGCTGTGGCAATGATCAAGGTTTGAATCAAGGTAGTACCAGCAGAGATGAAGAGTAGGAACTTGAGTCAAGTTCTACTCAGGATGCAGAACTGACAGGACTCAGTGATGGAGGAAACAGGAGGAGTTAGGGTAACTGGCACCTGGCTTTCTGAACTGGGTGATGGGGTGGGTTGGGGGTGTAGTCACTGAGACAGACCTCCTGGGAATAGGAAGAGAAGCAGATTTGGGACTGGAGATGATGAATACTATATGTTCCCCCAGAAGCAGAATCCTGAGACAAGGATTCAAGAGCAGAAAGTTGATTTGGAAGGTGAAGGTAGGAGGCCTTCAGTAAGTGATAGCTAGTCATGATTATCTTCCCTCACGTTTGTGCTTTGGGCTCTTATTCCCAAGGAGCTTCAATACGCCTTACCTAGTACAAGTCTTACAACCTTCCTTTTCCATGTGGAGGGAGCGGGTGGACGGCCTGGGTTTGGAGCCATGTGTCACCTGAGGCTACCAGGGTTTGTCCAAATTAGTGGAGAGCCCTGTACAAGCTAAGCGAGAAGCCTGGTTGCATGAGACAAAGTAGAGTGCATGTTCATCAGCAAAAAAGGGACCAGAAACAAAAATTAAAGCCAGGAGAGAGATTTGGAGTCACGGGGCATGAAATAATAGGCAGTGGGTTTTGATTAAGTGGAAAATAGACTCCGATTTGGTTTTGGAGAGCTAAATTATTTTGCTGGATGGGAAAACAATGCTGACTATAACACGAGTGTGTCTGAAATACTGGCACAGAAAGGACCAAGAATAGGCTGGCTCAGAGATGACCCCACACAACCCAGCCGTGCGACGGGGAAAACGACGTTCGGCAGAGAAACACACACACACACACACACACACACACACACACACACACACACACACACACACACACACACACACACACACACACACACACACACACACACACACACACACACACACACACACACACCCGCCTTTACATAAGCCAAGTCCTCTTCTCTTTCCAGGTGTCAGACTTGCCTTTCCTTTCTTAAAAATGTCTTCACAAATGAACCACAGTGATCTCTCAGTAAGAAAGGGAAACTCGTCAAAGTTGTCCTGGGGTGATGAGCACTGACAATTAGACGATTATCCAAAGCAATCATAACAAATAACTGCTGAGACACTCCGCGGCAGGAGTGTTAACGTTAAAGGAGACAACGAGCAGCGGCTCCTAAACATCCCCGGTGGCTGGAAACCACCATCCCCTGCGCCTGGCACTGTGGTGACAGCAAGGGTCTCTCTCTGCCATTGTCTCTTGGAAGAAGAGCTACGGAGGGCTTTGTCAGCCACCAAACCCAGGGGCTGTTGGGAGCGATCACCTCGCTCTCAGATGCAACCTATCTGACCTAGCTAGCACGCCGTTTATCAACAGACGAGCACGTGGCCGTCAATTTCACAAGCGGTCCACGCCCCCAAACGACTGCACTCTCCCGCCACCTTCCGTGCGGGGGACGGCCCGTCGGGTTTGTCCCGATTCACGCATGGCAAGTCTCTCCAGCATAACTGACAAGGTTTCTGTTGCTACGGTAAGTTCAAGAGGTGAAAGGACTCGACGAGGTCATTCATTTTGGAACAGGGCCTCGGTGTGTAATACAGGATGGACTCTAATCGGGCTGTCTGTCTTCAGCTGAGAGAATTTCTCAAATTACTGAATCGTATGAACAATTTCATGGAAGGAGGCAAAGAGAACACGAGTAAAATCCCTCTTGCTAGGATGGCTAGCGGTTTTCATTGCCGTCCTTTGCCTTTGTGGCCTCTCTGTGTCGGGACCTCCGAGCTCTCACGAGATTGCTCGACGTCAGCCCCTGCCTACCTCGGCCCCTCGCCGGTGAATTCTCTGCTGCTCCCCTACGAGCACGCCTGCCCAGTTTCTGAACCAGACCAGCAAGCAGTGTGTTGGGTCTGACACGAAGCTGGCTTCTCCCATCCGAGCCCCTCGTGTTCCCGAGGCGTCGCTCAGCCACCGGGTCACAGCATTCTCCAGTCATCCTCTCCATGACCCCCTCCCACACTGGCCTCAGCCCTAGGATTAGGCTTCTGGGTCCGCTTCTCTGCATGGCTCCCATGCCTTCCACTGACATAGAGTTCCAACACCTAATCCCACTCACTAAAGTATTTCCCATCAATCTGTGATGGCCAGATTGCTGTCTGCACGGGACACAGTTGGTTTCTCAGTCACGGGCACCCTGCCTTACAGGGAATGCCCCAAAACCTGACAAGAGTATTTGCATAAATTGTAGACTACCACCATCCTGGATTATCTGCTTCACTCCTATTAGATGGGTCTTCATTAGAGATTTATATAGTGATTGTTTTTGTCTTTTTGAAGAACAAACATTTTACTCACAAATAAAGTGACCTTCTGAAAACTACAATATTGCTTTAGAAAAAATTCATAATTAATATAAAAATACAATACATATAATTTATTCTCTTAAGATGATTTTTCATCGTAACATTCATTAAAAATTATATATAAGTACAACAGGCTATTCTATCTTCAGTATAAACAATTCAATCATAACCCCTCTCAATGATCTGTATATTCCCTTCAAGTTTTTCTCTCTATAGCATTTGCCCATCTGAAATAATATTACATATGCTTTTACTCTTGCTTTTGCCTCTTAATAACTTCAACTAATAAGCATTTCCCATAGCATCCTGATATTACATAATCAAAATAGACATTTTCGGTGGTTCAGTGAACAATTTTATCAAGTATGTTCATCACCATATACTTAGCTTTTCCCCTACTGTTGGAAGTATAGGCTATTTCCAAATTCTGCTGTTGTAACAAACACTACAATTAATTTCTTTGTGTATATCAATGTTCCCATTAATAATTATTTCTCAGAATAAATACACAGCTGTAATATTTCTGGGGCAGACACAGAAACATTTATATGTTGCCAAACTGATTTTAAAAAGGATATTCCACTAACTCTAAGTATGAGCTCTGAGAGTACTTGTCTTATGAGTACTCACCAGCCTCAGTCAAAATATTGGTCTTATTTTGTTTTAAACTCTATTTCACTGATTACTAGGGAGGTGGGCCATTTTTGTGCTTTATACTTGTATACCTAAGTATACTCGTATACCTTGTCAGTTTATTGCTTTCACACACTTAATAATAGTATTTGCATCTTATTTTTGTATATGTGTCCTTTATTTAATACAGTGTAAATGTAAGTCACAGTAGCAAAAAACAAATCCCAAAAGTGGGGTTGCTGGATCATATGGGAATTCTATTTTTCATTTTTTTTTAAGTAGGCTCCACACCCAGCATGGAGCCCAGTGAGGGGCCTGAACTCATGACCCTGAGATCAAGACCTGAGCTAAGATCAAGAGTCACACACCTAACTGACTGAGCCACCCAGGTACCCCCTGCTTCTAATTTTTTGGAGGAGCCTCCATACTGTTTTCCATGAGGGCTATACCAATTTACATTCCCACCAACAGTACACAAGGGGTCTCTCTTCACACTCTCGACAATATTTGTTATTTCTTGTCTTTTTCATAATAGCTGTCTTATTAGGTGAAATGATATCTCGTTGTGGTTTTGATTTTTATTTCCCTGATGATTAGTTACGTTGACCACTTTTTCATGTACCTGTTGACTACTTGTATGTCTTCTTTGGAAAAATACCTATTGAGGTCCTTTGCCCATTTTTTAATTGGATTATTTGTGTATTTTTGCTATTGGGTTGTATGACTTCCTTATATATTTTGGATATTAACTTTTTTTTTATACCTCAGATACATGGTTTGCAAATATTTTCTCTCATTCCATATGTTGCCTTTTCATTTTGTTGATTGTTTCCTTTGCTTCTTAAAAGCTCTTTAGTTTGATGTAGTCCCACTTGTTTATTTTTGCTTTTGTTGCTTGTGCTTTCAATGTCATATAAAAAAAATCATGGCCAAGACCAATGTCAAGGAGCTTTTTCTGTATTTTCTCCCAGGAGTTTTAGTTTCAGGTCTTGCATTTAAATCTTTAATCTATCTTGAGTTAATTTTTGTGTATGGCATAAGATAAGGGTCCAATTTCATTCTTTTATGTGTGTATACCCTGTTTTCCCAACACCATTTATTGAAGAGACTGTTCTTTCCCCATTGTGTACTCTTGGTGCCCTTGTCAAAGATTAGTTGACCATATACGTGTGGGTTTATTTCTGGGTTCTCTCTTATGTTCCACTGATCTGTGTGTCTGTTTTTATGCCAGTACCATATTGTTTTGATTACTATAGCTTTGAAATATAATTTGCAACCAGGAAGTATGATGCCTCCAGCTTTGTTCTCCTTGCTCAAGATTGTTTTGGCTATTTTGGGTCTCTTGTGGTTTCATTTATCCTTTGGAGGTAAAGATGGTTCAACATACACAAATCAATAAACATGATGCACCACATTAACAGAATGAAGGATAAAAACCATATGATCATCTCAGTAGATACAGAAAAAAATCACTTGAAAAAATTCAACATCCTTTCATGATAAAATCTCTCAACAAATTAGGTATAGAAAGAATATACCTCAATGTAATAAAGGCCATATATGACAAGTCCACAGCTAATATCATACACAACAGTGAAAACCTAAAAGTTTTTCCTCTAAGATTAGAAATAATACAAGGGTGCCCATTCTCTTCACTTCTATTCAACATAGTACTGGAAGTTCTAACTAGAGCATTTAGGCAAGAAAAAGAAATAAAAGGCATCCAGACTCAAAAAGAAGAAATTAAATTGTCTCTGTGCAGATTACATGATCTTATATGGAAAAAACTCTAGGGGTGCCTGGGTGGCACAGTTGGTTAAGCATCCACATCCGAATCTTGCTTTCAGCTCAGGTTGTGATCTTAGGGTTGCGGGGTCAGGGCCCGTGTTGGGCCCCATGCTCAGCATGGAGTCTACTTTAGATTCTCTCTCTCCCTCTCTGTCCTTCCCCCCGTTCATGTTCTCTCTCTCTCTCTCTAAAATAAGTCTTTTTTAAAAAATACTTAAAGAAAAAACTCTAAAGACTCCACCAAAAAACTGTTAGAACTAATACACAAATTCAGTAAAGTTGTAAAATACAAAATCAATATACAAAAACCAGTTGTGTTTCTGTACACTAACAACACACCATCTGAAAAAGAAGTTTGGGGAAAAAACCCAGTGCCAACAGCATCAAAAAGAATAAAATACTTTGGAGTAAATTTCACCAAGGAGGTGAAAGTTCTGTACACTGAAAACTATAACACAATGACGAAAAGAAATCAATGAAGACACAAAAAAGTGGAGAGATATCTTGTGTTGTTGGATTGGAGGAGTCAATATTGTTAAAATGTCCATACTACCTAAAGTAATCGAAAAATTCAATGCAATCCCTATCAAAATTCCAATGGCGTTTCTCATAGAAATAGAAGAAACAATCCTCATATTCGTATACAACCACAGAAGACCCCGAATAGCCTAAGCAATCTTGGGAAAGAAGAAAACGCTGAGTTTTTTTGATCATGAATGAATGTTGAATCTTGTTAAATGTGTTTTCTGCATCAATTACTAGTGATTAACTGATTTTTCTTCTTTAGTCTGTTGATATGATAGATTTCATTGATTTATTTTTTAAAGACTTTATTTTTTTAGAGCAGTTTTAAGTTCACAGAACAATTGAGAGGAAGGTATGGATTCCCCATACAGCCCCAACCCCCCCACATATATAGCCCCCCCCCCATTATCAGTATCATTCACAAGACTGGTACATTTGTTACAACTGATGAACCTACACTGACACATCATAATCCCCCAAAGCCTTTGGTTTCATTCTTAGTGTTGTACGTTCTATAGATTTTGACAAATGTATAGTGACATTTCTTCATTATAGTATCATACAGAGCACTCTCACTACCCTAAAAATCCTCTGTGCTTCATTCAACCCCTGGCAAACACTATCTTTTTCCTGTCTCCATAGTTTTGCCTTTCCCAGAATGTCATATATTGGAATCATAAGTATGTAGATTTTTCGGATTGGCTTCTTTCACTGAGGAATATGCATTTAAGGTTCTTTCATGTTTTTCCATGGCCTGATAGGTTACTTCTTTTTAGTGATAATTAATATTCCATTGTCTATATGTACCATGGTTTATTTATCCATTCGCCTACTGAAGGGCATCTTGGTTGCTTTGAAGTTTTGGCAATTATGAATAAAGATGCTATAACTCTCCATGTGCAGGTTTTTGTGTGGACATAAGTTTTCAGCTCCTTTGGGTAAATACCAAGGAGTGTGATTGCTGAATCCTAAGGTAGGAGCATATTCAGTTTTATAAGAAGCTACCAAACTGTCCTCCAAAGTAGCTGTACCATTTTGAATTCCCACCAGCAATGTATGAGAGTTCCTGTTGCTCCACATCCTCACTAGCATTTGGTGTTATCAGTGTTCCGGATTTTGGCATTCTAATACATGTGGAGTGGTATCTCACTGTTGTCTTAACTTGAATTTCCCTTATAACGTATGATATGAAGCACATTTTTATATGTTTATTTGTCATCTGTACATCTTCTTTGGTGAGGTGTTTGTTAAGGTCTTTTGCCATTTTTTAATTGGGTTGTTTTTTATGGTCAAATTTTAAGAGTTCTTTGTATTTTTCGATAATGGTCCTTTATTAGATGCGTCTCTTGAAAATCTTTTCTCCCAGCCTTGTCTTCTAATTCTCTTGACATTGTCTTTTGCAGAGCAGAACTTCTTAATTCTAACGAAGTCCAGCTTACCAATTATTTCTTTCATTGATCGTGCCTTTGGTGTTGATCTAAAAAGTCACTGCCATTCCCAAGTTCATCTAGGTTTTCTCCTATGTTATCTTCTGGACGTTTTATAGTTGCATTTTACATTTAGGTCTATGTTTCATTTTGAGCTAATTTTTGTGAAAGGTGTGAGGTCTGTGCCTAGGTTAATATTTTTTGTATGTGAATGTCCAGTTGTTCCAGCATCATGTATTGAAGAGACTATATTTACTCTGTTGTATTGCCTTTGCTCCTTTGTCAAAGCATTAGTATGTTTTTGAATGTTGAACCAGACTTGCATATCTGGGATAAATTCTACTTGGTCATGGTGTATTCTTTTTATACATTGTTGAATTTGATCTGCTAATATTTTGTTGAGGACTTTTGTGTCTAAGTTCGTGAGCAATATTGGTGTGTAGTTGTTTTGTTTTTTAAATTTGTTTTGGGGTTTTTTTGGGGGGTACCAGTTGTTCTAGTTTTGGTGTCAGGGTAACATTTGCCTCATAAAATAAATTGGAAAATTTTCCTCCTCTTCTATTGTCTAGAAAAGATTTTGTATAATTGGTGTTAATTCTTTTTTAAATGTTGGTAGAAATCTCTTATGACATTGGACCTGAAGAATTCTGTTTGGGGGAGTTTTAAAATTACAAATTCAGGGGCGCCTGGGTGGCTCAGTCGTTAAGTGTCTGCCTTCGGCTCAGGTCATGGTCCCAGGGTCCTGGGATTGAGCCCTGCGTCAGGCTCCCTGCTCTGCCAGAAGCCTGCTTCTCCCTCTCCCACTCCCCCTGCTTGTGTTCCCTCTCTCACTGTGTCTCTCTCTGTCAAATAAATAAATAAAGATAAATAAAAAATTAATAAATAAAATTACAAATTCAATTTCTTTAGTGGTCATAGGACTATTCAGAGCATCTATTTTCATTTTGGTTGAGTTTTGGTAGCTTATGGTTTTAGAAGAATTGGTCCATGTCTTCTAAGGTGTTAAATTTATTGGTGTAAACTGTTTGTAGTATTCCTTCATTAACTTTGTAATGATTAATAAGATCTGTAGTGACATCCCCTGTTTAATTACTGATATTGGTGCCTTATTTCTTTTCTATTTTCATTCTTATCAGCTGTATTATAACTTTATCAATATTATTTTATTTTTTTATGAACGAAAATTTTATTTCATTAATTTTTACTATTATTTTCCTATTTTCAATATCATTTATTTCTGCTTTTTATTATTTCTTTCCTTTTTCTTGCTATAGTTTATTCTACTCTTCCCTTCCTAGTTTCTTGAGATAGAAACTTTGGTTACTGATTTTTGATATTACCTTTTTTCAGCTATAAATTTCCCTCTCAGCACTGCTTTAGTTGCATCCCATATGTTTTCTTCTTGTTGTGTTTTTGTTTTCATTTTTTTCTGCGTATTTTTTATTTCCTTGGAGACATCCTCTTTGACACTTGAATTATTTAGGAGTGCTTAATTTTCAGGTGTTTAGAGATTTTCTTGTGTTTTTTTTTTTTTCCTGTTATTGGTTACTAGTTTGATTCCATATGGTCAGAAAACATGCTAAGTATGACTGTAATGCCTTCAAATTTGTTGTATTTTATTTTATGGCTCTAGATATTGTCTATTTTGGTAACTGTTACATGGATGCTATTGTTGGGTAGTGTTTTATATATGCCAATTAGATACTGTTGGTTGATTCTGTTGTTCAGATTTTCTATATCTCCTTTGGTTTTCTGCCTAATAATTAATTCTTCAATTGCTGAGAGGCATATGTTGAAGTCCCTGACTATAATTGTGAACTGGTCTATTTCAACTTTCAGCCCTATTAGTTTTTGCTTCATTCATTTTAAGACTCTGCCGTTTGGTGCATACACAGAGTCAGTATAGCTAATAAATGCTTTGACCCCTTTCATTATTATGTAATGTCCCACTCTGTCTCTGCTAATTTTCTTTCATCTGTAGTCTACTTTACCTGATATTAATATAGCCTCTCCTGATTGTTTTAATTAATGCTTGTATAGTAGATCTGTTTCCATCCTTTTACTTTCATCCTACCTATAACATAAAATTTGAAGTGAATTTTTTGATTAACTGTATATATTTGGTCCTGTTTGTTAACTAATTCAATGAGTCTGCCTTTTTATTGGTGTATTCAGACCGTTTACATTTACTATAATTACTGATATATTAGAGCTTAAGTCTGCCATTTTATTATTTGTTTTTTAATCGTTTCTTCTCTTTTTGTGTTCCTGTGGATTACATGAACTTTTTAAGGAATCCATCTTGCATTGTTCATAGGGTTTTTGAATGTCTCTTTGTATAGCTTTCTTAGTGGTTACTCTGGATATTACAACATAAATATGTGATGTAGCACAGTCTACATCAACGTTTTGCCACTTCAAGTAAAGTGTGGAAATCTTACTACTATTTAGGTCCCTTTACTCTCATTGCTTTCAGCCATTATTGTCTTGAGTATCAGATGGTGTTATAACTTCTGTTTCAATCATAAAATACAATTTGTAAAATTTGGGAGAAGAAGGATAGTCTACTATATTCGCCCATATGGCTGCCCTTTCTCTTGTTCAAGGAAGTAAATTACAAAGATTAGGGCAGGAAAAAAAAAAAAAAAGACCAGATAAACAATAAAAAAGATCAATGACATTGAGGGTTTTTTTGAAAAGATAAAATTGACAAAACTTTAGCTAAACTAAGAAAAGATTCAAATAAATAAATTATAAATGAAGGAGGAGACATCACAACTGATACCACAAAAATAAAAAGGACCACAAGAGACTACTATGAAAAATTATGTGCCAACAAAGTGGACATCCTAGAAGGAATGGATAAATTCCTAGAAAGGTACAACCTACCAAGACTGAATCATGAAGAAACAGAAACTCTGAACAGACTAATATTGAGTAAGGAGGTTGAATCAGTAATAAAAAAAACAACTCCCAACAAAGAAAAGCCTAGGACCAGATGGCTTCACTGGTGAATTCTACCAAACATTTAAAGAACTAATGCCAATCCTTCTCAAACTCTTCCAAAAAATCGAAGAGGAGGGAACATTTCCAAACTCACTTTATTATGCCAGCATTACCCTGATACCAAAGCCAGACGAGCACACTATAAGAAAATCACAGGCCTATATCTTTGATGAAGATGGATGCAAGAGTCCTCAACAAAATACTAGCAAATGAACTCAACAGCAGATTAAAAGCATCATACCCACGATCAAGTGGAATTTAACCCTGGGATGCAAGGTGGTTGAACATATACAAATCAATAAGCATGATACATCACATTAACAGAATGAAGGATAAAAGCCGTATCATCTCAATAAGTGTAGAACAATTCAACATCCTTTCGTGATAAAAACTCTTAACAAATTAGATATAGAAAGAATGTATCTCAACATGACAAAGGCCGTATATGACAAAGGCCGTATATGACAAGCTCATAGTTAACATCCTACTCAAGGGTGAAAATGTAAAAGCTTTTCCTGTAATATTGGGAACAAGACAAGGATGCTCACCTTCACCACTTCTAGCCATCATAATACTGGGGTTCTAGTGAGAGCAATTAGGCAAGAAAAAGCAATAAAAGGCACCTAAATTGGAAAGGAAGAAATATAATTGCCTCTGTCGATGACATTATCTTATATATAGAAAACCCTAAAGACTCCACCAAAAAACCTCTAGAACTAATAAACAAATCCAGCTAAGTTGCAGGATACAAAATTAACTTTCTTCCTTCTTGATTCTTCAAGATTCCTTCTTTTATAACTTTCTTTCTGCTTGAAGAACTTCCTATAGTCCCCAGGAAGACCTCTCTCCCCATTATTTAAGAGTAGGTTTGGTAGCAACAAATTATTTTAATTTTCTTTATCTGCAAATGTCTTGATTCCCCTTCACACCTAAAGGATATTCTTTCCTTTCAGAACTTGAAAATTCTATACCACTTCCTTCTGCCTTCCATGGTTTCAGATGAGAAACCCACTGCTGTTCAAATTGGTGTTCCTCATAGGTAATGTGTCATTTCTGCTGCTTTCAAGGTTTTATCTTTGCCTTTAGTTTTCAGAGGTTTACCTATAATGTTTTTACATTATAAAAATTTTTTTAAAAATCTAGCATGTTGGGATTTGCTCAGATTCTTGTATCTGTGTGTTTTGTTAAATTTGGAGTTCTTTAAGTCATTATTTTTTCCTTTTTAAAAAAAGATTTAATTTATTAGAGAGAGAGAGAGAGCACAAGCAGGGGAGAGGGAGAAGCAGGCTCACTGCCAAGCAGGGAGCCCAACACGAGCTCAATCCCAGGACTATGGGATTATGACCTGCGCCAAAGGCAGAGGTTTAACCAACTGAGCCACCCAGGTGCCCCAGTTGTTATTTTTTCTAATATTCTTTTAGCCCCACTCTCTTCCCCCTCTTCTCCTGGGACTCCAAAGTTATGAATGCTTTCCTTGTTGTTCCACAGGTTCCTGAGAGTCTATTATTTTTTTCCAATCTATTTTCTGTCTTTTTCAGATTGGGTAAATTTTATTAATTCATCCTCAAATTCATTGATTCTATCTGCTGATATATTTACTCTAGTATTGAGTTCATTTAGCAAGTTTTTTAATTTGGGGTATTGTATTTTTCAGTTAGAAGATTTCCATTTCAATCTTTTTCGTAACTTATATTTTTCTGAGATTTTCTATTTTTTCATCTCTTTCATTTGTTATTGCTTGTTGATGCTTTTTGTGATGGCTACTTTAAACTCCGTGTCAAATCATTCCAACATCTGAGTCATCTCTGTGTTGGCATCAGTTGATTGTCTTTTTTCATTCAAGTTGTGATTTTCCTGGCTCTTAATATGATGGGTGATTTTCTTTCCCTTTTCTTTTTTCCTTTTTTTTTTTTTTTTTTTTTACCATGGGTGATTTTCGATTGTATCCTGGACATTTTTACTATTACGTTGTGAGACTTTAGGTCCTATGTAAATCTTTTATTTCAGCAAGTAGTTATCTGTTTAGGTTTAGCATGTAGGTCCTGACCTGTTTTTTTTGTGGTGTGGCTTGATTGACAGCTTAATTTTCAGAGGCTTTGCAGTATTTTTTGGAGTGCTTGGCTTATCTGGTGCTGCAGGAATTCCCAGGGGTCCCTTGTGGTGCTGCTTGAGGGGACCAAAGGGGTTGCCCCAGTCAGGGCCACCTGATGTCTCTCGGTGGAAGAAGGGAATCTCTGGCCCATAGGGGTGAAGAATGTTTCCGGAGCCAGGGCGCCTGCTGTGCAGAGCAGAATCTCTCTTGCCAGTACCAACCTAGCACTTGGTGTCTCTTGGCAAGGGAGGAGTCTCAGGTCTGGCAAAGGAGGAGAGCACTTCCTTTAGCTGCTTGCTTTTAGTGGGGCTCCTAATCAATACCCCCTCCACTGTCAGGATCACCTGGTGTTGTCAGAAGGCCTACTGTTTGATCTGGTGAAGATATGAGCCCACCTGGGCTGCTCTGTGTTGCTAGGTTGAGGGTCTGAAAATGCCAGGCCTGGGTTGCCTTCTTCTGTTGGGTGGGGAGGGGAGAGGGAGATGTAAGGCCTCCTGCTGCTGTGTTGTTCCTATAGTCCTAGGATCCCAAACAAGCTTGCCTTTCTCTTCCCACTTCTAGAGTGTTCCTTCAGTTGCCCCTTGAGTTCTTTCCAGGGTTTATAGTTGTACTTGGCAGGGGAGAGCAGAGAGAAGTGGGTCTAAGTCATCTTGTCCAGAACAAAATTTCTTTCTAATTTTTAGTTATTTGTTTTAAAACTAAAGAACAATTGAAGAAAGTATCATTCTGAATATTATATGATTGCTACTGGGAATAATTTTGGCATAGAAATAAAGGGCATTTAAAAAAATGATCTGCTCCAGGTGTCTAATATACTAGCTATGTCACTGAGAGAGAGCAAAGTAAAAGGAGAGATCAGAAAGATTGTGGAGAACAGCCTTGAAGCCAAGGGTGGAAAGAGTGTTAAGAAGCTGAGAGAGGTTATTATTTTATTTGCTTTATGATGGGATTAGAAACCAGAGGATCTGAAGCATTACGTTGCTTGCCCAAAATTGCTTTGGCATTTGGCTGCAGGATGGTTGCAGAATTCAGGATTATGACATTCCAAGACCATGGTAACAGCACACAGTTTCCCAGGGTGCCACTTTCAAACTCCAAACGCAACATTTTCTAGAAGATATACTACAATAGCCAAGTACCTTTTGCCTATCTGCAAAATGAACAGAAAGTTTCAAAAGAAACAAATGTTTACTAAATTTGACTAGTATTAAATGTCTGTTATTAATTGTTTCTTAAGCATCCTGCATTGAGGGGGCTTAGCGTTCATGAATTCATTTCAAGATAATAATTACCAATGGAGTCCTTACTCTTAGAGGGAGACTATTAAATTATAATTGGCATTTGGATAAGTCTGTAAAACCAATTCTTATGTCTTTCTTTAAGTGTCTGATTTCTCAAATTTATCTGTGACAACTTCTAATATTTCACATTTCTCCAAGTTTCTTTTGCCCATGATCACTTTCATATAAGCTAAACCTTTGTTCCCAAGAGTACATGCAGGATTCCAGATAAAGGCTGACCACTTCCTGATTAAATGTGTTTCAGTCTTTCATTAGATCTCTCTATACAACAATATCTATATCCCTGCCTTTTTTCAGGCTCAATTTTTAGAAATCTACCGAATGACTCAAATATATACATATAAATTTATAATATTTGGGAGTCCTTTTCCAAAGGGAAATTTGTTTTTAAAGAAACTTAAGACAAGAGACTTCCTTCCCCCCAAAATCCTCCAGGAAAACTATCTCCAAATGAAACCAAACTGCAGATAGCATTCTGGATGAAATTCACTACCCAATACAGAAAGTTTATGTATTTTGGCAACTGCAATTGGGCTGTGATTATTTGTTATATTGAGCCATGGGAAACTACTCACTGGAAATAGATTAAGGTATCTTTGGAAAATCTCTTAACACTTTCAAGATGTTGGGATGCCATCTCACCTACCCCAAATTTCCTCCAGCACATGAAATGCCCTCCTAGCATCCAGAAAAAGTGAACCAAGCTTCCAAAAGTGTCTGTCTTGCAGTTAGCTGACACTCCTGCCCGAGGTGCAACTGGTTTCAAGGGTCTTAGCTTCCTCCTGCACGTCTTAGAGTATTTGTGGTAAAAGTTATGATGCTTTGGTAATTTGAGACCTCAACTCACAGCTGAGCTATTAAATCATGACTCCGTGAGCAGGTGAGATGGCAAGGATTTGAGTACGAATGATCAGATTTATAAATTACAGGTGCAAGAATCCATCCAACAGTATAATTATGACTCAACTTGGAAGAATCTAAGGGTCAGAGCCACGATATATGATGTACAAATGATTTCACCAAGAGGAGCGATGCACTCATTTATAGGGCAGGTTCTAACATCTATAATCCTGCAACTTGGGGCAGCAGGAAGCAAATCTGCCCTTGCAAACCTGCCTAAAAGCACTAATATTACTAGTTCTCCTCCTCATCTGTGTTTCAATATAAGATCATCAACTAATGCTCCAGAATATTCCCCTGCACCAAAAACTGCCCTCCTGAGAAGTGAACACGTAAAAAGCCATTGATGTGTTATGTGCAGTGTGGCTGGCTCTGCAGTGCCAAGGCAAACTGGAGAAATAATTATTTGATGTTAGATAATCATTTGCTTATTTGATAATTAAAAAATCCCAAATTATTATTGCAACCCAAATGTCTCCTGGGGGATATGCATGAGTCAAATTAATCCAAACTCCCTGGATCTTAACTCTACCTGCTTATTCAGAGTCACTGGTCTGAAATTTGTGCCCCTCAGCCCCCAAAGTCACATATTGAAATCCTACCCCCCAAGATGATGGTATTGGGAGGTGGTGGCCTATGGGAGGTGATTAGGTCATAAGGGTAGAGCCATCATGATTGGGATTAGTGCCCTTTTATAAAAGAGACCTCACAGAGTTCCTTACCCCTTCTAGCATGTGAGGATACAACAAGACATCAGCAGTCTGCAAGCTGGAAGTGGGCCTTCAGAACCCAATCATGCTGGCATTCTGATCTTGGACTTCCAGCCTCCAGAATTGTGAGAAATGAATGTTTATAAGCCCCCCAGTTTATGGTATTTTTGTTATAGCAGCCCGGACAGCTTTCTGGAAAAGCCCCCTCCCAACCAAGTATTCCTGGATGTCCCTGGAGGGGTTTCACAGGGAGCTCAGGAAGCAGTATGGCAGCTGCAGCCTCCACGCATCCACTACGATCAATTTTTTTTCCTCTCCTGCAAGGGCTTCCCCTCGTCAGCGTCATCTACTCAAAAGTGGAGTGAGAGTATCTTCCCAGTGCTGCTGCTGAGGGTAAGAACTTCATGTTCCCCACTGACTGCACTCTCTTGCCATGCTCTCTAAATGGTCCATGATGCAGTAGCAGAGACACGTTCATTTGGGGGCAGCAGTCTAGAGCATGTCTCTCTTCTCCACTGTGTAATATTCTTTGTCACCTGAGCCCCAAAGCAAAAAATGTGTGTTCAGTCTCATCAGGATGCCTCGTAAACTAGTTTCTTCCATGTTAGATCTCAGTAATACCTTTCTCCATCGAGGCTCAAGACCGTGGTATCAAACCAGGCAAGAACAACAATCTTGCCTTCTACTCTCTTGTCCTCATTTCCAATTCTCCACCTTCCTCTACCTGTGCACTACGTGCACCAAACTCCTCTTTCGGGACGCCTGGGTGACTCAATCGGTTAAGTGCCTGCCTTCGGCTCAGGTCATGATCTCAGGGTCCTGGGATCAAGTCGCGCATCAGGCTCCTTGCTCAGCAGGGAGTCTGCTTCTCCCTCTGCCTGCCCCTCCTCCTGCTTGTGCTCTCTCTCTCTCTCTCTGCCAAATAAATAAATATCACAGGGGAATGTTTAAAAAAAAAACAACAATTCCTCTTTCTTCCTTCAGATGCAAAAATCAAGAACTCAAGGGCTCATGGACACCAATTCAGAGAAATGTTGCCCACCCTACCAAACCTCTCTGCTGCTAGGAGTAAGTGATTCTCTGTGAGATAGTTTATTCCTCATTGCCTTCAATCCTCCACTTGGCTTTGGCTGTTTCAACATGGCTTTGGATTCCCTAGAGCAGGGGTCTCCAAAATGGGCTGGTCAAACCCCAGGGTGAGTGAGATAATACCCTGGGGCATAGGGAGCAAATGTCAGAATCAGTAGATAAGACAGATTCAGTTTTACTCTTATTTAATATAAAGATCACCACCAGTGCCCTCCGTCAGTCTGTATGAGAGGGTCCGATGTTTTTCAAGGTATCCTGGGGAAAGGAGTGAATGTTCCACACTGGGAAGAGTTGACAATGGAGCCCTCATGTGATCATTTCTTTTGGCATATTGCAAAGTATTACCATTGGTACGTTCCTGGTTAGGTGGCACTACAAATTATGTTACCCAGTTTTAACTGATAACTCTCTCAAATTTGGCAGGTAGCTTAAAGAATCCCTGCAAAGAAACCACAGATCAAGACATGGCCACTAACTCAAGCTCACAAAAGGCTAAGAGAAATGGCAGCAGTAACAACTCGTCCACCCTCGTAGTAGCTCAGCATCAGCCATATTATATAAAACAACGAATTCAAATCACATTACTTAAAAATAGAAGTTATCAAGAAATATGTTATTAATAATTAATTTAGTCTGGAGTCCCCCCCAAAACAGACCCCCAAGGACAAGGATTTGGACGCAAGTATCTTATTTGGGAGGTAATTCCAAGAAGCACAGTGAGGGAGTAGGGAAGTGACGTACAAAGGCAGGAAAGCCCATAAAAGGGATGCTGATGAATCGATTACTACTGTGGGTACCCAGGACCCTCTGAGGGGCTGTGTGGAACAGCACTGTCCCTCTGAGGTGCAAGGGAGTTCGAGTGTTTATCCACTGACTCTTGTCCCCCACTGGTTAAGAGTCATTTCTGGGGTATGTTAGGTCCCTTGCACTCTGGTCTCTCCCATGTATACTGACTACACTTTAATAGTCCGAGAATGCTTTCATGAGGACAGACGTAGGAAGTGTTACTTGTACAGGAACCTTTTGCAGATGACTGCTAGGATGGGCCAGGGGTTCTGGGTTGGGCATCGATAGTGGCGGCCACCACAATTAACCTTTTTGTGACTGCGTATGGTTTCTTGAGCTAGTAGTACACAAATATAATTTAGAAACAAATATATCTATATCAGTGGTTCATGCCCCAAATATTTTTACTGATACAGGTGTCTGGATCACAAAAAGCTTTGGAGCTCACTCCTCTAGGGGGAGTTGGAATCTCAGAATTGTTTATGAGCACTAACTACAAGTCCTGTTGAAATACCCCAGGCCAGAGTAGAGTCACAGAATAAAAATCATTAAACCTCTTTTTTGCCCAGAAATATCTTACAAAGGAGCGTCTCCCTCTGTTCTCACAACACTCCTAGCAACTTGGTTGCTTAACTTCTCTTTCGGCATCATGACATTTAAGAGCAGTTTGTTTTGTTGATGAAAATGTCAAAATGTGGGGTTCATGGTGGGCAAGAAAGGGAGAAAATTATAAGGGAAGATGGTATTGAAAGGATGGGGTTCTCACTTTACCAGTGGACCCTAAGAGAGATTGAGCTACCTCTCATGACATTTGACCATGCTGCCCTCCATGGTGAGAAGGGTCACTTCCCCCGGGGAGTAGGGTGGGGGGTGGGTGGAGAGCCACGAGGCCCTACTGGTTGATCAGATTGATCTTTCTGACTTACCACTTAGGGCCTCTTTGTCTTAAGTAGCCTGAACTGAACCAACAAAGTTTATGCAAGCAAGATTTTTCTGGGACCTGCTTTAGTCATTGGTACTTGACACATCAATGGTCTATATCGCTGATTTTTAGTGTCTCCAGATTATTAAGCTTCAAGAAGTACTAGCAGAGTGCGGGCCGTGAGCTCTCTGTCCCAGTAATCTGTTTATGTCAGGAGAACAAAAGGACAAGCTTTGGGAGGATACACCTTTCTTGCAGACTAAGCTAGAAAGATACTACCAAAACATATGAACTGTGCTTAGCCATCTAACCTCAGCCAATCAACAACCGCTGACTTGACATTTGTGCCAGGGCCTGTGGTAGGTTCGAAAGGAAGGAAGGGAGAGAAGGAGGAAGGAAGCAATCATCCTAGGCTTCCTTAAAAGGTAGCTAACCTTAGACAAGGCCGTACATGGTGATTACCAAATGAAGTGGACAAACATGGAAACATCGCAATAGCTTGATGAACATCAAAGCTATGATGATCAGGGAAGCATCCAGAAAGAGGTGAGATCTGAGCTAAAAAGTATTCTCAAACTTGAATACACAGCAGAACCACATGGACCGTTAAATCAGATTGTAGGTCCTCACTTCCCAGAAATTCAGATTCCCTAAGGTCTGTGGTGAGACCTAAGCATTTGCATTTATAACAACTTCCCAGGTGATGTGGATGGTGCTGGTCTAGAGACCACATTTGAGAACCATTTCTCTGAAGGATTTTAGGTATGTAGAAGAGCAGGGAGCTGATAGGAGGAAGGTGGTACCTTATTCTGCAGGGAAAAGTGGAAAACATAATTTAGAAGGATTCTGAAGTGAAGGGCTTGTAGATAGAAGAATGGGAGATAAGAATGTAAGGCCTATCTGAAGATTTTGAAATTTATCCTGTAGGCAACTGGAAGTCATTGAATATATTTGAGTAGTGACATGACATGATGGAAACTTTATTTTAGAACTGTTTCTTTACAGCATCTTCCAATTGTTTCTTTACAGTATATTCTTTACAGTATATTCCATTAGAACTGTTTCTTTACAGTATATTCCATTGGGAAGAGATGGCCAGAAAAATGTAAAAGCTTGTGAATTTAAGTTGTTTAAAAGTCTATTTTGTAGGGGCGCCTGAGTGGCACAGTCGGTTGAGCATCCAACTCTTGGTTTTGGCTCAGGTCATGATCTTGGGGTCGTGGGATAAAGCCCTGCATCAGGCTCCGCTCAGCATGGAGTCTGCTTGAGATTCTCTCTCCCTCTCCCTCTGCCCCACCCACCTGTGCTCTCTCTTTCTCTCTCTCTAAAATAAATAAATAAATCTTGAAATGTCTATTTTGTTGTATACCATTCTTTCCAAACACAGGTGAGAAAAGTACTTCTTGGGAGATTACATTTTGATGAGAAGCCTGGGCCAGCTTCCTCTTGGAAAAGACGACAGAGGCAAACAAATGGCATTTGAGTTTTGGTCTTCCATTATTCAAACTTTCCTCAAAAATGACAGCATGGAAATCTTCAAGTCTGCTTGGAATCTGAGCCAATTTGATGGGAGAATCTGCAGATTTTCAAGCAGTAAGTTGATCTGTGGTGGCCTTCAACCCAGGAGTGAGGAATTTTCTGTTTATAGTCTTGACTCAAAAGAGATCCAAATTTGCCCCACCCTGGAAGTGTATCACTAAGGGGTAATTTTCAGTGTTTAAAATGGCTTATAATAAGACCACATTGAAATTTTTTTTCTTCCTCTGTGAAGACAAATGCAATGTGTGTGACACTGATTCTACAAGAGGCAAGAGAATTGTGCTCCGAGGGCATATGCACATACACACCCACCCCACAATTGTATTGGCCGAGAGCTCCGCAATGAGGGAGATGCTCGGACATATTTCTGCATGAAGCAAAATCAATATGGGCGAACCTGAAAACCATCTGTTGGGAACTTCTGGAAAGGTAGATGAAAGAGGAGGTGAGAGACAAGGGTGAAGATTTGGGAAACAGTCCAAGGAAGCTCTTTCGACAACTCAAGTCATTACTTAACACTGATGTAAACATCTGGGAGGCCCCAAGGGAAGCCCACAGGCCCTGCCTAAAGGGGCCTAGAGCCAACATGGGGTGGGCACAGTTCAAAACAAACCTCTGGCATCTCAAAATGTTCCTACACCTTTGTTCTCTTGGGTTCCACCTTGCTAGGTAACCCTCTTCTCCTCTGTGATTTTTCTCCCATTTCCTGCTTTTCTCATTCTTTAGCTGCCACCCAGCTCTCTATGGGTGGAATAATAATTTAGCACAAGTTCAATTTTTTTTAAATGTTTTGGAATAAAATATTACTGCTTTTGTTCTCTGTGGCTCGAGGGGTGGTGGCCTGGTATGACTGCCCCAATTTTTAAAGGCAGGGAAAATAAGGATAATGGATCAAGTGATTTGCCAGAGATGAAATGAATGAGATTAGCACTCGTTACTTTTTATCCCAGCAACTGAAATAAATACAAGAGCTAAATTGTAGCAATTATTTAGGAAAGCACTAGAAAACATCATTCTTTGTGATTCTTGTGAAATGAATGTGGTAACAGAGAAGATGGCTCTGCCAGTTTTTAATTCAGTGAAGGTTTTGAACATATTTCTAATTCCTCTGACACATCTCCAGTTTTCTCATGCATAAAATGGAGCTAATACAATAATTAGTATCTACCTTATAGGGTGGTTGTAACGATTAAATGACTTAAAACACGTTGAGCACTTAGAACAGTACACGGCATCTAATAAGCACTCAATAAATTTATTAGTATTATGGCTATTGCAATAGCAACATCAGTTTATTTTAAAGTGACAACCTTAATATTCAAATCTTCCAAAAACGCATACCAGAAAATGCCTAGCTGCAAAGGAAATCATACTGGTTTGCCTGAGAACCTTACTAGAATGAGAAAATAAGGGGTAGAGATTGAGTTAATGAGTGGTTCATCACTCTTCCAGAACATTTTGGAAATTAAGCTCTTCGTTTTAGGGTTTATTTGTATCAGGTCTGGCTGTGCCTTTGGGAATATTGCAGGTGCCATTCCTGCTCCTACCTACCTGCTCCCCATTGTGGTACCCAATTTCCCAGCCACTAAGAGTGTACTGTGATCAGGTTCTGATGTGACACCAAATTTATCTGTGACGGCTAAAGCAGTCAATCCTGCTTGTCACACCTGTCACCTCTCAAATATAAACCCCACAGGTCATCTCTCCCCTCCCATACTCTCAACCAAGGGTTTCTTTGCTTCGATTTTCACCTCTCTTGGTCTTCCTGTCCCTCCCAAGCTTTTACACAGTGTCCACTGGAATTCCGATGCCCCCTTCCATAGCAAGCAACTCTGTGGATGCCCGTTCCGTCACCATCTAGTGGTAATTGAAGCCTGGTTCTCCCAAGAAGCTCTCAACTTCCTAAGGCTCTTTTAGACAGATGTTGTTTATTCTACTGCATTTCATGAAGACGATGACCACCATTCACTTCTCCCCCATCTTTATATGGAAACCTCTTTATAAAAAAATTGTGGGGAACTTCCACTTTCAAGAAGATGGAGTGGATATACTTTTCCTGATTCCTCCCACTAAGTACAACTAACAACCCTAGACGTTATATGTAAAACAAACATAAAAAGACTGAAAGGTGGAGAAAGGAAGGCAGACTGGCTAGGGACCTCAGGACCTGAAAAACAACAAAGTCATGAATTCCATGGATTTTCTTTTTGTCTCATATATCACAGAATTGGAGCTGAAGAAGCTGACAGTCTGGAACGCAAACAGGTGCAGACAAAAACAAACAAACAAACAAACACAAAAACAAAAAAAAAAACCGCCCAAACAAGAGCCTGCCATCTCCAGCCAAAGTACCAGGAAAGGGACAGCCTCACAAGACAGAACCTTTAGAAAATAACTACTTTACTCCACCTAAACACCACAGAAAGAACTGTAGTCTAGACTTCCACCATTGCATGGCTGTAACTAGCCCCCGCCCCCTCACCAGAGTGGTCAGAAGAAGCTGAGTAGGGAGCCATGTCTTTCATCCCTGCTTGGCGGTAACAAACACACATCCCTTGAAGTGTTGGTGGAGACCATGTGGGAAGCCTGGATCCCCATCTCCACCTAGCTGGAATGATGCACCTCTCTCTCCTCCCCACTAGGAGTCCTAGTGGAGAGTCAGGACTCTCCCCACCATCCAGTGGTATCGAGACAACCACCACAAGTGTCAGGGAAAGCTTTGCGGGGAATTGGAACTCCCCTAAGATGATAGCAGAAGCTGAATGGGAAACCTGGGTTTCTACACTCACCAAGCAGGAACAAAGTGCCACTCCTATTTCTCCAGCCTGAACAGTGTCAGGAAGCCAGTTAAAACAGAAGTTTTCAATAAGAGCTAGAGTATCACAGCTTAAGTGTCCAGGTCTCAATAAAAAAAAAAAAAAAAATCATTTATCGTACAAAGAACCAGGAAAATCTCAATTTGAATGAAAAAGACAATCAAAAGCTGCCAACATTGAGATGGAAGAGCTGTTAGAATTATATGTCAAAAACAAAAGCAGCCATCATGAAAACGCTTCAATGAGCAATTACAAACAAGACTGAAACAATGAAAACGCAGACAGTATCAGCAAGGAAATAGGAAGTCTCAGCAAAGAAAGAGAAGATATAAAGAAGAACCAAATGGAAATTGTGGAACTGAAAATATAGTAGCCAAAATTAAAAACGCAATAGATGGGCTCAATAGCAGGATGGAAAGGAGGACAGAGGACAGAACTGGTGAACCTGAAGAAAGAACAATAAAGATTACCAAATCTGAATAACAGAGAAAAAATAGACTGAGAAATATGAACAGAGTCTCAAGGAACTGTGGGACTATAACAAAAGATCTAACATCTGGGTCACTGGAGTCCCAGATGGAAAAGAGAAAGAGGACGGGGCTGGAAAAGTGCTTAAAGAAATAGTAGCTGAAAACTCTCCAAATATGGTAAAATAGATAAATCTATAAATTCCAGAAACTGAGCAAGCCTCAAACAGGATAAAACCAAAGAAATCCCCACCAAGTCATACAATAGTCAAACTTCTGAAAGCTAAAGCTGAAGATAAATCTTGAAAGCAGTGAGAGAGAAACAACATATTAACTATAGGGGGAAAATAATTCAAATAACAGCAGGTTTCTCATCAGAAACCATAGAGACCAAAATAAAGCAGTATAAGATTTTTCATGAACTGAAAGAAGAAAGAACTGTCAATCCAGAATTCTATATCCAGTGAAAATATCCATCAGGAATGAAGAGGAAGGAGGAAATCAAGACATTCTCAGATGAAGAAAACGTAAGAGAAATTGTCACCAGAAGACCTATCTTAAAAGAATGGCTAAAGTAAAATTTTTAAACAGAAAAGAAATGATATCAGGAAAGAAGTACAACAGAAAGAGTAAAAATGTGGGGTTTTTTTCCCTCTCTTTAGTCGTCTAAATTATGTTTCATGATCGAGGCAAAAATTGTAACACTAATCTGATATGTTTCGAAATGTATGCAGAGAAAATATTTAAGACAATTATACTCTAAACCAAGGAGAGTAAAGGGAGCTAAGGTTTCTGTACTTCACTAGAACTGGTAAAATGGCTAGCGGACTGTGATAAGCTATGTATATGTAATGTAATATCTAGAGCAACTACTAAAAAGGCTATACAGGGATACACTCAAAGACACTATGTAGATACCCCAAAATTGATTCTAAAAAATGTTTACGTAACCCACAGGAGGGCAGGAAAAACAAAACAGATATGATACACACAGAGAACAAATAGAAAACAAAATAATGAAATAGATACTTAAGCCTTAACAGGCCAATAATTATATTAAATGTAACCGGTCTAAACATACCAATTAAAAGACTGAAATTGGCATGGTGGACTAAAGAACATGACACAACTATAACGAACTTTAAATATAATGACATAGGTGGGTTGAAATTAAAAGGAGGGAAAAAGATATATCATGTAAACAGTCAAAAGAGAACAGTAAAGAAAATTACCAGACACAAAGGGGGACAGAACAATAAAAGAGTCAACCCACCAGGCACACACAGTAATCTTAAATGTGTATGCATCAAATGACAGAGCTGACAAATCTGTGAAGCAATAAAATGACGTAACTGAAAGGAGAATTAGACAAATCTACCATCGTGTTTAGAAGCTACAGTACAGACCATCTAAACAGGAAATCGGAAAGGATGTCAAAGAAACCAACAACACTATCAACCAATAGGATCTAATAGATATTTATACAACACTCTGCCCAACAATGGAAAAATACATATTATTTTCAAGTGTCCATGGATAATATATGAAGATAGACCATATCCTGGCCATTAAAAAAAAAAAAAACCCACAACTTATTTAAAAGAATCTAAATAACATAAAGTATGTTCTCCAACCATAATGGATTCAAACTAGAAATCAATAACTACAAGATAACAGGAAAATCTCCAAACAGTTAGAAATTAAACACACTCCTAAATAATCCATGTGTTAAAGAGGAAGTCTGAAGGGAAATTTTAAAAATACAATGAACTGAACAAAAATGAAAATATGCATATCAAAATATATGAGACCCAGCTAAAGCTGAGAGGGAAATTTATAGCATAAAATATTTATATTAGAAAAGAGGAACAGTCTCAAATCAGTAGCGTCAGTGCCCACCTCAATAACCTAGAAAAAGAGAAAAAGAAACGCCAAGCAAGCAGAAGGAAGGTAAGAATAAGAACAAGAACAACAACAAAAATCAATGAAATTGACAACATAAAAACAGTAGAGAAAATCAATGAAACAAAAAGCTGGTCTTTTGAAAAAAATCAATAAAACTGACAAACCTCTGGCAAGACTGACAAAAGAGAGTGAAGACATAAATTACCACTATCAGGAATTAAGCAGGGATTATCACAACAGATTCTGCAGACATCAACGGTAGAATAAGAAAATACTATGAAAACTCTACATACCTAAATTTGACAACTTAGATGAAAATGACCAAGTCTTCAAAAAATACAAAGTAGTATAACTCACCCAATACGGAACAAATAATTTGAATAGTCCTATAACCATTAAAGAAATTGAATCTAGGGTGCCTGGGTGGCTCAGATGGTTAAGCATCTGCCTTCAGCTCAGGTCATGATCCCAGGGTCCTGGGATCGAGTCCCACATCGGGCTCCCTGCTCAGCGGGGAGCCTGCTTCTCCCTCTGCTTCTCTCTCTCTCTCTCTTTCTGTCTCTCATGAATAAATAAATAAAATCTTAAAAAAAAAAAGAAAATCATTTGTAAAAAAAAAAAAAAAAACGAGAAAGAAATTGAATCTATAATTTTTCACCTTCCAAGAAAGAAATCTCCAGGCCCAGATGGTTTCATTGGAGAATACTTCCAAATGTTTAAAGAATTAACACCAATTTTATACAATCTCTTCCAGAAAATGGAAGAGGAAGAAAGACTTCTCAATTCATTTTATTAAACTAGTATTAGCCAGATCCTAAACCAGACAAAACCAGTACCAAAACAAAACAAAACCCCTCTCTTTCATAAACAGAGAAACAAAAATCTTTAACAATATTTTAGCAAATAAATTTACCAAGATACACAAACAACTGTACACCATGACCAAGTGGGGCTTATTCCAAGGATGCAAGGCTGGTTCAAATTCAAAAATCAATCAGTGTAATCTACCACAATAACAGTCTAAAGAATAAAAATCACATGATCATGTCAAATAATGCAGGGAAAACATCTGACACAATTCAACATTCATTCATAATAAAAGAATAATCTCAGAACTAGGAATAGAGGGGAACTTCCTCACCTTGATAAAGAACATCTACCAAAAAACTACAGCTAATATTATATTAATGATGAAAGACTGACTACTTTCCCCCTAAGATCAGGAAAAAAGTAAGAATATTTGCTCTTACCATTCTTATTCAACACAGTTCTGGAGGTTCTAGCCAGTGTAATAAGGAAAGAAAAAGAAAGAAAAGGCATAGAGTTTGGGAAGAAAAAAAATGACACCCTCCCTATTTGCAGATGACATGACTGTCTAGGTAGAAAATTCCAGGGAATCTACAAAATACTCCTAGAACAAATAAGTGAGTTCGACAAAGTGGCATGATACAACAGGAACATACAAAAGTCAATCGCATTTTTTGTATACTAGCAATGAGCATACAAACACTGAAATTAAAAATACAATACCATTTACAATCCCTAAAATAAATACTTATGTGTAAATCTAACAAAATGTGTGTGGGACTTGTATGCTGAAAACTACAAAACAGTGATGAAAGAAATTACACAAGATATACATAGAGAGACATACCATGCCCATGATCAAAAGATTCAACACTGAAAAAGTGTCAGTGCTCACCAACTTGAAAAAAATCAGTAAAACTGACAAACCTCTGGCAAGACTGACAAAAGAGAGTGAAGACATAAATTACTACTATCAGGAATTAAACAGGGATTATCACAACAGACTCTGCAGACATCAACAGTAGAATAAGGAAATACTATGAAAACTCTACATACCTAAATTTGACAACTTAGATGAAAATGACCAAGTCTTCAAAAAATACAAAGTAGTATAACTCACCCAATATGAAACAAATAATTTGAATAGTCCTATAACCATTAAAGAAATTGAATCTATAAATTATACATTTAATCTATAATATATAGGTTTAATGCAATTCCTATCAAAATCCTAGCAAAACTTTTTGTAGATATGTACAAAATTATTCTACAATATATATGGAAAGGCAAAGGACCTAGGTACAAAGACAGTTCAAAAGAAGGATAGGGGCACCTGGGTGGCTCAGTCAGTTAAATTTCCAACTCTTCGGCTCAGTTCATGATCTTGGGTCATGGAATTGAGCCCCTCATCAGGTTCTGCGCTGGGCATGGAGCCTGCTTGGGATTCTCTCTTTTCCTCTCCCACCCCAACCTCTCTCTCTCAAAAAAAAAAACAAAAAACAAAAAAAAACAACTGATAAATTGAACTTCATCAAAATTATAAACTTTTGCTCTGTGAAAGGATGCAGAGGCAAGCTACAGACTGGGAGAAAATATTTGAAGAGCACATATTCAACAAAGGACAGCATCGAGAATATATGAAGAACTCTCAAAACCAATAGTAAAATACAAACAATCCAGTTAAAAAATGAGAAATCGGAGGGGGAGACGAACCATGAGAGACGATGGACTCTGAGAAACAAACTGAGGGTTCTAGAGGGGAAGGGGGGGTGGGGGGATGCGTTAGCCTGGTGATGGCTATTAAAGAGGGCACGTATTGAATGGAGCACTGGGTGTTATACGCAAACAGTGAATCACGGAACACTACATCAAAAACTAATGATGCAATGTATGGTGATTAACATAACATAATAAAATAAAAAGTAAAAATAAATAAATAAAAATGAGAAAAGACATAAACAGGTATTTCACAGAAGAGGATATACAGATGGTTAATAAGCACAAGAAAAGGTGTTCAAGATGATGAACCATTAGGAAAATGCAAATTAAAACCACAATGAGTGATGCCTGGGTGGCTCAGTTGGTTAAATATTTGCCTTTGGCTCAGGTCATGATCCCAGGGTCCTGGGATCGAGCCCCACGTCGGGCTTCCTGCCTCTCCTTCTCCCTCTGCTCCCCACTCGTGCTTTCTCTCTCTCTAGAGCTCTCTTGCTCTCAAATAAATAAAATCTTTAAAAATAAATAAATAAATAAATAAATAAAGCCACAATGAGATAATTACTGCCTCTATCAGAATGGCTAAAATTAAAAACAGTGACAGCACCAAATGCTGGCAAGGATGCAGAGAAACTGGTTGACTCAAAATATTGCTGGGAATGTAAAATAGCATAGCTACTCTGGAAAACAGTTTGGCAATTATTTGAAAAAATGAAACATGCAAGATTCATATGATTCAACAATTGTACTGCTGGGCATTTATCCCAGAAAAAGGAAAACTTATGTTCATGCAAAAACCTGTACATGTCCATAGCTGCTTCATTCATAATAACCCCAAACTGGAAACAACAACCCAGATGTCCTACCACAGGTGAGTGCTTACACAAGCTATGGTACTACTCAGCAATAAAAAGGAATACACTATTGAAACACAAGAACACCTCAGATGAGTCTACAGGGAATTATGCTGAGCGGAGAAAAAAGCCAATCCGAAAAGATGATAAGCTGTACGGTAACATATATATAACTTTTTTGAAATGACCAAAATTCTAGAAACGAACAGAGTGACGGTTGCCAGTGGTTAGGGATGGGGTGGAGGGGTGGAAGAAAAGTGGGTGTGGTTATAAAAGGGCAACAGAGGGGTCCCTGTGGTGATGGGAATGTTCTGTATCTCTACCATATCAATGTCAATATCTTTGTTGTGATTTTGTACTACAGTTTTACAAGATGTTACCAATGGCAGAAACCCCAAACCTCTCTATATTATTTCTTAACTGCACGAGAATCTATGATTATCTTAAATAAAAAACTTAATTTAATAAAACAATGTTTTAACTCTCCTGTTTTGAATCATTATCTTCTGGCTGTATCACTATGTCTCTTCATCACCTTCATCTCCCAGATGGGAGTTGATGGTGACTTGGAGTACAGAGGAAGTGGTAAAAATGATGAGAAGTGGGCTGTTTCTAGGTGTATTTTGAAGGTAGAACCAAAAGGATTTGCTGATGGATCAAACATGTGAAATAAATGGAGAGATCCAAACATGACTCCAAATTTTTCTTGGGCCACTTGGAATGATGGATTCATAATCTACTGAAATGGGGAAGACTGAAGGAGGAGCATGTTTGGGGGAAATTGGGAGTTTGGCTTTATATATGTTGAGTTTGAGATTCCCACTAGACCTCCAAGTGGAGATGTACAGCAGGCAGCTGGGTACATATGTCTGGAGTTGAGAAGAGGGGTTAGCTCTGGAGAATCAAAGGGAGGCGCCATCAGCACATGGATAGTATTTAGTCATGAGTTTAGATAAGATTGCCTAGGTAATACATGTATAAGAGAGAGAGCAGTCTGGGGGCACCTGGGTGGCTCAGTCGTTGGGCGTCTGCCTTCGGCTCAGGTCATGATCCCAGGGTCCTGGGATCGAGCGCCGCATGGGGCTCCCTGCTCGGTGGGAAGCCTGCTCCTCCCTCTCCCACTCCCCCTGCTTGTGTTCCCTCTTTCGCTGTGTCTCTCTCTGTCAAATAAATAAAATCTTTAAAAAAAAAAAAAAGAGAGAGAGAGAGAAGCAGTCTGGTCTGAGCCCTGGAACTCTGAAGTTTAGAGGCCAGACATGTGAGGAGAAAGCAGCAAAGACACTGAGAAGCCATGGCCAGTGAGACAGAGGAGAGCCATGAGAAAGTGGGGTTTGGGAAACCAAGGCTTAACTCTCTGACTGTCCCTCCTTGATCTTTTTCAAGGATGCACTAGCCTCTGGTTTCATATTCAGCCCTTTTAACCACCATATATGTTCAGGTTCTCCCCTAAACTGTTGTCTTCAGCATTGAGCCCTCCCTTGAAACTCCAACTCATAAAATCCATTGATTGTTGGACACTCCGTTGAGAGAGCATATAAGTACCAGTTCTAGTTATTTATTAATGCCTACCAAATCACCCATAAACTTAGTAGCTTCAAGCAGTAACAATAATTTATTATCTCTCACAGTTTCTATGGGTCAGGAACTTGAGATTGGCTTGGTTGGGCAGGTTTTGGCCCAGGATCTCTCAGATGAATGCAGATGGCTGGGGTTGAAGTCATCTGAAAGCTCACTCATTCACAGAGTCTGGCACCTGGGCTGGGAAGACTCAAAGCATTATTGGTCCAGGTATGCCTCATCAATCTTGGAGTTATACAATACACAATGCAATTGCAGGGTATGGCATTTTAAAGCATAAATAAAGTGGTATCCATCACCATCCAATTCTCCAAGCTGGCAAAGTCTAAGTACATACCAGGATTCAGTGGTTTGGAACCAGAACCAGGTGTTGGTTTTCCAGATATGGAACAGAATCTCACCAGATAGGATCATATTATCCCTATGTGTCTATCCCAGGCAGTTTATCCTTCTGGAATGCTACTGTACCAGGGCAAAAATGGTTTATCTCAATCCCTAAAATCACTGCATCACCCACATGACATATAATAAGCAAAATTCACCATGTTGACAATCCCTACAAGCGTCTCTGTGAACTCTGGAGGTTACCATTGCATGAGCATCTACGTTATCAGGGTTATCAGATGTTTCACTTTACCAAGAGAAAACATCTCAGGTTTTACACTTGTTGTCCCATTCTAGTTTTTATACTGTGCCCTTTACTTACTCTCAAAAGTGTCCGACTAGTTGAGATATATATATATTTAATACTTGATATATTATATTTGATTCTAGCTGTCTATCAGTCTATCTATCTATCTATCTATCTATCTATCTATCTATCTATCTATCAAATTTATTCCTCCCTGCAGTCAGACTGTTTCAGAATTAGGCTAAAGGTGCACATTATTTCTCCAGAGGGCAACAGACTGATGTGTCAACAAAGGGTTCTGGAAGAGAAAAGAACCAGCCTTTCCCTGAGTGTGGGGGTAGGAGACACATAAGAGCCCAGTACGTTCAGTGTCGAAAGGGAATCCAGGAAGACACTAAATGTGAAGTCATCACTCTCATAAGAGTAATAAATAAGCCACAGAAGTTCTCTTCTTAACACATCTGTGCTTACTTGACTCACCTTATTAACTAATACTCGCCACCGGAAGCCATACAGATGCCCAGGGCCTGAAACTGGTCAGGGCTAGAAGGCTACTCTGTCAAACGGCAGAATGCTTCTGTTGCCACTGGCTGAGTTGTATATTTAGCCAAGCGTGAGGTAAATTTGTTCTCAAACCTGTTTATGCTTACAGTTGTTATTAGAACTCTGTAACCTAATTAGATGTGACCTGAATTGATATTTTAAAAAAAGACTATAAAAAGCTTGAGAATTATTGGATAGACTTGACTAAGGCAAACTGCTGGAGGTAAAAAAAAAAAAAAAAAAAAAAAAAGCTATTGGTCTGGATGTAGTAGATTCAGGTATAAAATATTAGGTGAACATCAGAAAACTTTAGGAAGAGTTAATACTCAGATTTCCTCACAAAATATGAGAAATTTTAAGTTGTGGCTACTCAGCATCTTTTTTTTTAAAGATTTATTTATTTATCTTGGCGGGGGGCGGACAGAGGGAGGGAGAGAATCTCTAAGAGATTCCCCACTGAGCGGAGAGCCTGACACAGGACTCGATCTCATGACCCTGAGATCGGGACCTGAGCTGAAAAAAATCAAGAGTCAGACACTTAACCAATTGAGCCACCCAGGCACCCCGCTACTCAGCATCTTTGAAAACTCTTCCTATGTTTGGAGAATTTCCCTTCTCAAGGTCAAAGTCAGAATTAATTCTCCCAGCCTCCTTTGTGGCTGGGGAGCAGGCACACGACCTAGGCTCTACCAATCAGAATTTAAAGTGGGAGTGAGTAAGCTCCATGGGGAATTGGTTGAGGGGTAGGTGGTGACAGAAGGATCTATCTTTCTGGGAGGCAGCGGTAGCAGAGCTTTTGGTGTTCACGGAGAAGTCTGCAGGGAAGGTTTGTGAGAAATACCAGTAGCTCTGTTTTAGATACGTTAAGTTGATATTATGTAGTAGACCTCCTAATCAAGACGTCCGGTAGCCAGGCAGGTGGGTTATATAAGTATGGAATTTAGAAGAGAGATCTGAGCTAGAGATACAAATTTGGGAAGCATGAGTATACAGGTGGTGTTTTAGGCCATGGGCTTGGATAAAATCACCTAGGGAGTGAGAGGGAATGAGAAGAAACATGAACACCAAGTCTGAGCGTGCTGCAAAGCTTAGAGGTTGGGAAGATAAGGAAGTACAGGTCAGGCAGGTGGGAAGGAGAAGCCAGTAAGAAAAAGGCAAACCAAGACAGGGTGGTACCTCAGAGACCAAACAAAGAGTTTAAGGAAGAGATGGTGATCAATACTGTCACTATTGCTGATGGATCAAGTAGGATGAGGCCTAGTAACTGACTGTGGGATGTGGCAACATAGGGGCCATTAACATCCTTCATAAGAGCAGTTCCAGTGATTTGTCTTTGGCCACCTGCAGTTCAGGCCATTGTGCTTTTCCCATTCAGGGACCGGTGGGGGCTGTTGGGACAGCTCTATCAGCTCCCACCTCAGTTGGATGGGCCTGTTTTTGAAGCTCTTCCCCTAAGCTGGCCAACTGTTGTCAAGGCTGGCTCCAGCAGCCTGTTTGTTGGGTAGGACGGAAGTCCTTTCAGCCGGTTGACCCTCTCAGACCCTCTAAGCACAGTGCCCCCTGAGGGGCCCATGAATCATCCCAGATGTTGGGAAGGACCCAGTCAGTCCACCCTCATAAACTACTATTCCACACCTTATCTTGTTTCTTCAAACCACAAACACTTCCCCCTCTTCCTCACTCTCACCTGATGACCTTGTTTCTTATTCCACTGGAAATGTATCAGCAGTCAGAGAATAGTCCCTTAGGTTCCCACCACCACATCCACCAACCTACCTGTGACCGTGCCCTCCCCTCCTCTATTACAAAAGAACTGTCTGTTCTCAGCTGAGGATGACCCCTTACTTGGGCACTGGTTCCCATCCCTACTTATAGGACCAGCTACATAATTTGGGGAGCCCAATACAGAATGAATATGTAGAGTCCCTTATTCAAAAATTATTCAGAATCCCAAGACACCAACAGCAGAGCATTAAACCAAGCAGGGTGCCCTTCTGATGCTATGGCCATGAGGGACTGCACAGCACAGGTCACATGTCCAGGGAACTGGCCCCCAGCCCCAATCCAAGAAAGGATGCCTTATTCCTTGGGCCACCTTCTCCCACGGAGAGAATCCTGGCAGCCGTGAGTGGGTCTCTCGCTGAGGTAATCTGAGGAGGTACTTTGGGGAACAGGCATTGTCTTCTAGAGAAGCGAGCAACCCAGGAAACCAAGGCTAGGCAGCCAGCAGGGAGCCACTTCCTTCTGGGGTCTTAAGACACCGCCTGGGGACCAGAGCCACACACT
This sequence comes from Zalophus californianus, assembly GCF_009762305.2. Taxonomy (NCBI): domain Eukaryota; kingdom Metazoa; phylum Chordata; class Mammalia; order Carnivora; family Otariidae; genus Zalophus; species Zalophus californianus. Next base: position 115,230,613 of record NC_045612.1, on the reverse strand, counting down.
GAACTGGGAGTTCCTTTGCCTTCAGCCCTACATGCCTCAGGACAGCCCACGAAGAAGCTAAGGAGCCACCAAAGGACCCCCAGGGCACATCTGCTGGCCCGTCTCACTCACGCTGTGTGGTCAGCACACCGGTACGGCTCCCAGGCTCCTCCCCGGGATCACTGTCTGGCTGGGGGACATCCAGTTTCTCCTGGCTGCTCAGCCAACTCTATTTGAGCTTCTTCCTCTCTGAGGGGAGCTTATCCTCAGGGGCTAGAATTTCCTGGAACTACAGCTGGACAATCTGGGCATGTCTTAGACCCACCGACCGACCCATCTCCTTCCGTCCTGTCACCGTGGAGGTCTCTTTCCTGCTTGGGGTCTGGCAAAACCAGCCTCCGGGCTTCCGGGGCACCTTTTTTAAAGACCAGGTGCTGATGGCAGCCGGCACTCTGACTCCAGCCTCCCGTTTGGAGGAATCAGAGGACTCTTACTGTCCAGATTGGCAGGGGTGTCTCTGCAGTTTAGGATGGGGGGGGGGAAATGACCTGGCTCCGCCTCCCCCCCCCCCCCCCCCGCTGCACCGGACTGGTTACTACTTCCTGTGCTGCCTACTTTCTCCTTCTGCTTGGGAGACTCAGCCACCAGGGAGACTTCTTGGGCTGGCTGACTTGCCTGAAGCCCCATCTTCCCCAACAGAAATGGTCTCAGGAGGGAAAATGCCATCACGCGGAACAGGGGTCCTCCGGTCCCTGGGCTGGGCTGCACCCACTTCCCTTCCCCGCCTTGCCCCGCTGCCTTCTCCTGTGGAGGCGGGTCCAGCTGTATCCCACTGCCCACTCTCACCTCCCTCTTCTCCGGTGGCAGCTTTTCATTTCCTAGTGGAGGCTCTTGAACACCTTATGCCCAATACACTTGCCACTTCTCCTGGGAACACACCCTCGGCTCCCCCTGACTGCACTCTTTTACTGGATGACACACGTTGGCTAGCAAACTCCTCCCCTGTGGCGGTTCTCTTTCCGTGTGGGCCCTCTGTGGTGGTTAGGGTATCTCCATCAGGGTAAAAGGCAGGCCCTCTGTGGCAGCATGGGCTCTAGGGGGACTGTTGGGGATACCTCCTAAGGTCAGCTCCAGGTTGCAGCCCCATTGGGCCACGTGGGGTCTGGGGCTCAGAAGCTTCTGCCTCCTGAGGCAGGCTTCCACAGGGCCTGGCCCCCTTACTGTGCTGTGACGCTCTCGATAAAAAGCCAGCAATTTGCTGCTGCTGATCAGCATACATTTTGAGGCGGCAGAGAACTGAGTGGAAACAGAGTGAAAGAAGAGGGGCCTAGATTTGTCAGGAGGAGTGAAGGTGGAAGGGGCTGAGGAGAGGGTGGTGTGATTCCTCCACTGGGCTCAGTATTCAGAGGTCAAAATGGAAGGCGTCCTTGTAGGCACAGGGTACTGGGGGAGGGGGGCTACTACCAGCCACTTTGAGCTGTTGGAGAGGGACGGGTAGCCTGAGTCTGTGCTCTCACACTTTCGCAGCCTGCCCTCAGAGGCCCTGGTGTTCCGGGGCCCCTCCAAGGAGGCTGTGTGCTGTCACTGCAGCCGCCCAGCTTGCTGGCAGTCGGAGACTGGTAGTCTGGCATCTTATGCCAGCAGGAACCCAGGGAGGGCCTTGTTTTGGAGTCCGGAGGGGCTTCCCTGTTGGCAGTCCCTAAATGTGGAGCTGGACAGGAAAACAGCTCCAGATTCATGTCTAGACTCCGGGCAGCAAGGGACAGATGCATGGTGGACTGGGTGTCTGGAGAAGGAAATCCCTTTGATGCCCTATCTCCTTCCCTCTGTTCGGAGGGTCTCTCCAGGCTCACGGACCTCCTCCAGGAGGCAGCCCCACCCGCATCAGCCTCAGAGGACAGTGGGGAGCTGCAGACACGTGTCTGGATATGCCTGCGCTTATCTAGGCCGCTCCGGGTCATAAAGGCAACGCCGAAGGGGGCGCACGGGTAGGGTCTCTCATGTGTGTAGAACTGGACGTGCTTTTCCAAAAAGCTGGGCTTTAGGCAGTCCTGAGCACGGAGCAGGCACAGTACATGCTGGCCTGTTCATCGTCCCTGGGTTTCCCAGGCCTGGCAAACAGGACAGACAGAGGACCCACAGAGTTTACGCTCAGCACCGGGGCCGCTGGCTTGCCCCTAGGACAGGGCTGGGCCTCTCGGGCCATAGCAGGGGGATTAAGGACAAAGGGCCTGCTGCCCCCATCCAGGCTGCCTGTCACTAGGGAAGCACAAGGCTGAACACCCCCGGCAGGCCCCGTGCGGTCAAGGGGAATGGGCAGGGCCTTCAGGAACATGGCCAATGCCAGGCCCTGCTCCAGCAAGAAGGTGAGGGGCCCAGGGTTAGGCAGAAGGAGGACGGACCACCTCAGGCACCGGGGAGGCTGGGGGCGGGGGCTAGCAGTCCCTGGCCGGCAGAGCACGGTGAGTGCGGTCCAGCCCTTCCGCCCCCCACAGCTCGGGGCGGCCCAGGATGCCAGTTGAACTGCTGCAACTAGCAAATATTCCCGTGGGTGCCTCTCTCTCTCAACACATAGTAAACTCTTACCTCGAGCCAGAGTCTCACAACAACCCCCCCCCCCCCAAGAAAAGCATGATCTTCCCCACATAAGAAAACAAGGACAAGGGTGCAGAGGACTGAAGTGACCGGTCCTGCAGCTAGTAAATGGCAGAGCCAAGATCCAGACCCAAGTCTGCTTGGGTCCAGCCTCTTATTAACACACCCTGAGGTGGACCCCTGACCCTTGCCCCCTACACAGGCTCCAAGGCAGGCTTGTCGCTGGCGAGTCTCCAGCACCTGGCGTGCTGCCTGCTATGGAATCGACTCTCAAACACTTGTCTGGACTGCATGCGGGGAAAGACACGCAGCATGTCCAAGACCCGGGAGGTCCACAGGCATCCAGTGTATGGAGCGCAAGCCCCTTGTGTTCTCTGGGACTCCAGTTCCAGATCTGTAAAATGGGCAGGGGCCCAGCAGCTTCCTAGAGCCCTTCTTATTCTGGACTCCTGCCTCTGCCCTGAGATGTGCATAACAAGAAAGAAAATTAGCTCAAGGGACAAGACGCCTTCCTCAGCCCTGGGATCAGGCTCAGGGCTCTTCTGAAGCCACTTCAGCTACAGGCAGGGCAGTACTGGTTCTCTCGGACCGGGGCCAGGGCAGCTGGGCAAAAGCTGAGCAAGAAAGATCCAGCAAGCTCTTCAGATCAACTGGAAAGGAAAGTGGGTGCAATGGGTGTACATGAGATAGGCCCATGGCTAAAGCTCTGAAATGGGGATCCCCACATCCTACCTCCTTGAGTACCCATACCCCCAGAAACTCACATAAACACCCTCCACCCAACTCTGCAGCTCAGCTCCTCAGAAGCAGTGGTGTGTCAGAGCTGGCCTGTGCCGGTTCCTACCACCTCACATCAGCCCACACTGTGTATGCTAGTTCACACTGGCTCATGAGGGCTGACTGTTAAATTTTCAGGGACTGTGTGGACTGGTTGCTTTAAATACAGCCATTATTAAGAATTAATTAAATGTACTGAGGAGGGTTCTTGTTGTGATGAGCACTGGGTGTTACATGTAAGTGATGAATCACTGAATTCTACTCCAGAAACCAGTATTCTACCATATGTTAACTAACTAGAATTTATTTTTATTATCTTTTTTTAAAGAGGGGGAGAGAGGGGAGGGGAGGGCAGAGGGAGAGGGAGAGAGAGAATCTTAAGCAGGCTCCACACCCAGTGTGGAGCCTGACGCGGGGCTCGATCTCCCAAACCCGAGATCATCACCTGAGCCAAAATCAAGAGTCGGACGCTTAACCGACTGAGTCATGCAGGCACCCTGGACTAGAATTTAAATAAAAACTTGAAACGTGAAAATAAAGAATTAAGTTAAAGAAACATACCATTACATAAATGATATTAAAAACAAAATAATTTACTAATTATTACATTGTATTTTATATTATCTGTGATCTTGAGGGGTGTTTATGTCTTACATCTATACAATGGAGATGCCACAGAGTTCTGTGCTACGGTGTACCTCTTCCCAACTCCTCAGCACATTGGGAGCTTGAAATCAGCCGTGGGGAGAGGATTTACACCATGAAGACTGGCCAATGAGACAAATGAGGCTTTTAATTTTGAGTAAAACCTGGTGTTTACCATTTGCCAGCAGCCCACTGGAGAGATGGGAGGGCGGATAAGGCCATCTTGCCCATCCTCTCTCCAACCAGAAACACCTACCGTTCTGGATCTTGCAGTACTGGCCACCTGCAAGCCCCCTCACTTCTCATAAAAATCTGAGCCCTTATATGTTTTTTAAGGAAAGAATTAAAAATAGAACGATTTAATAGACATTTTTCCAAAGAAGACATCCAAATGGCCAACAGACACATGAAAAAGTGCTCAACATCGCTCGGCGTCAGGGAAATCCAAACCAAAACCTCAATGAGATACCACCTCACACCAGTCAGAATGGCTAAAATGAACAAGTCAGGAAACGACAGATGTTGGCGGGGATGCGGAGAAAGGGGAACCCTCCTACACCGTTGGTGGGAATGCAAGCTGGTGCAGCCGCTCTGGAAAACAGTAGGGAGGTTCCTCCAACAGTTGAAAATAGAGCTACCCTACGACCCAGCAATTGCACTACTGGGTATTTACCCCAAAGATACAAATGTAGGGATCCGAAGGAGTATAATGTATGGTGATTAACATAATAAAATAAAATTTAAAAAAATAAAAAATAGAACTATTTAGAGATTAGTAGCTACTAAAGATGATAAGCACTGATATTAAGATAAAGTCTTTAAAAAAAAGATGAAGGCTTATCTCAAGACACTGTATCATTTCTGCTGGCTGGAGAATTTCAGAGAGCTTCCCAGGAAAAGAACAGACCTGAGTTCCTATCCCTCCTTAACCACCGTGCTTGCTCAAGGATGCCCTTCCTCGGTTCTAAGGACAGCGTCATTAGGGCAGAATTACCCGGAAAGTCAGATGAGATCATTTATGTAAAAACATCTAGCGCGGTGCCTGGCCTACAGTAGGTATTCAATCCATAACTTGCGGGGCCTGGTGCAAACGAAAAACGTGGGGCACCTTGCTTAAAAAGCAGGGGAAACGCTACTCAAACATAAAGCTTTTTCCTTTCTTTCTCCGTCTGTCTCTTGACTTGCACTGGGGCTTTTATTTGCTATTTAACGTCAGGCTAGATAAGAAAAAATGGAATGTTTAACTTACCAGCATGAATTGTACTGCACACACTTGGGCCTGATGGCTGCTGAGTTTCCCCTCCCACCAGCCACCTTTGCCTAGGCGCTATCCTGAGACTGGGGGTGAGTTCTGAGCAAGTCGAGTCCCATTTCCCCCAGGTGTGTCTCCCCAGTCCACGGCAGATGGATGACCCTCAGGGATCTTGAAACCTGTGCACCAGGGCACACTAGGTACCTGATTCGGGGTGGATGAGAGGCTTGTCTCCACCAGGATGCCGCCTCTGTTAAGCTGCCTGGACATGCCGTGGCAATGCCAACCCCGGGGCAAGATGGCAACCACCACAGCCCGCCCCGAAACTCCCCAAGGTGTGGGCACCTGAGCTCAACCAGCTTGTACCCAGGCCCCCCGGGAGTGGACGCTGACAGCACAAATCAGGCCTCTCCTCCCTCCCACCCCTCCCACTTGCCACCCAGCTGCTATCCTGGGCATGGGGCAGGGATGGGGTGACGGGGAGGCCAGATGGGTCCTGGGGCACCAGACGGCTGGGGCACAGGCGTCTAAGGACCTGTCCCAGGGAGGTGGAGAAGGCAGGGCGGTATGTGAGTCGAAGCTCCAAGCCCCTGGCACCTGCTCCTAAGTTCCACTGGACTTTATTTACAAAGGTAAACTTATCAACAATCGCCAGACAGCAACAACAGAACATTAAACAGAGCACAGGGCCTTTCAGAGCATGGGGCCCTGGGTGCCTCCACAGGTCGCAGGCCCGTGACGCCAGTCCCAACCCACTTGCCTCCTCAAGGACGGAGCCCAGCAGCTGTCTCCTCAATTTCCCCGAGTGTACTGGAGAAAGCTGGACCGGCTTACAAGCACACGGGAAATAAAAGCCCTGAAACTTCAAACCGCACATACATCCTCCAATTGCACATCCAATGCCATAGACTGCCCTAAGGTACTTACTCCTGTTTGCACTCAAATTTCTAGAATGAGCTGTCTATGTTGGCCATCTTCACTTGCTCTCCTCTTTTTCGGCTCCACTCCAGTCAGGTTTTATCTATCACTCCATTGAAAGCACCGCTGTCACTCCCTCTGGATTGGCCACTTACCTCTTCCTCTTACAGATGGTCAGCGGGGGCAGCCTGCCCAGTATGCGGAGTATCCGGCAAGGGTTGCTTCGCGCCACTGCACGTCGGCATCTGGGTCGCTGTCCAGGACTGTCTCCCTCTCTCTCTCTCTCTCTCTCTCTCTAAGGCTGAGAATGGGACTTGAAACAATCTCTCCAGGACCTGTCCAGCCCAAGGCCTCTCTTCTCAGAGAACATCTCAGCCACTGCAAAGATTCAAGGGAAGAATCAAGACGTGTTCCCTTAGGGTGCTTGGTTGCTTTTCCTCCCCTTTTCGTTTCTCATCAAAGAGAATGCCATGCAGACGCTGCATGCCCACGTTCAAACTCTCCACACTCAGAACCTTCTCAAGTTATCGTTACTACGAGATGTTTATCTGGAGACAATAGTTTGAGTTCCACATTTTTCTATTGCTATTTTCTACTTTAAACATACGCCCCAAATTCAAATTAGGGCCAAGAGTGTGTTACCGTTAGTTATGAAACACCTGGCTTCGTGGATACTAAAATCGCTATCCTCTAATCGTGCCACCCGTTACAGTATTTAAAAACCAGAACTATGTCCTCTTCTTTAAGAGTTTTCTTTTTGAGATCACATCATCATCTTGTTCTTTTAAAAAGGAGCTGGTTGGCAAATTGGCTACATGTATCAGCAGCTGGTCTCACTTTTAGGAAGTCCAGGGGGAAAGCCCATTGGATTTGAAATTCTTCTGGAGTGTTAGCCATATGTACTGCATCACAGTTCTGTTCACACTAGACCTCTATGTGGAAAAAAAAAGAAAAGAGAAAACTATCTTACTTATTTTCCTGTGTATGACCTAATCATCTTCGTGTTCTCTCCTGCTTACTAGCAAGGTAAATTCAACTTTTCAATCCATCATGTCTTCATGTCTCCCAGTTTTAAAACTTCTCTTTCAGTTTAAAAAGGCCCTTTTCTGAGCTAATCTCCCTTACCTATATAAAGAGCTCTTAAAGATCAAGAAGAAAAAGACCAAAGGCAAAATTTTTAAAATGGACAAATACAGTCTGGAGAAAAAGATGAAAAAATGATTGTTTTTTAGGAGGGGAGGGGCAGAGGGAGAGAGAGAGAGAGAATCTTAAGCAGGCTCCGCACCCAGTGCGGAGCCTGATGCGGGGCTCAATCTCAGAACCCTGAGACCGTAACCTGAGCCAAAATCAAGAGTCAGACCTTAACAGACTGAGACACCCAGGAGCCCCCAAATGATTCTTAAATATGAGAAAATATGCTCAACTTCACTCATAATAAGTTAAAACTACAGTGAGACTGCATTTGTCGTCCATCCGTTGGGCAAAACCCCACAGACTTGACAAAACCCTTTGCTGGCAAGGCTGTGGGAAAACAGGTGCTCTCCCACGTTGCTGGTGGAAGCAAAAACTGCCATAGCCACTATGCAGGGGGGTTGGCACTATGTAACAAAATTATACCCTCTCTGTTTACTGCTGGAAATAGAGTCATTAGCATCTTGAAATCTAATCAGGTTAAAGAGTCAATTCCAGAAACACAGAACCAATTCAGAAAATTCGCCCCTAAAATTCTGTTCCTCTAGAATCACTTTTGGTACAAAAATCCATACTAGTCAGGGTTCTCCAGAGAAACAGAACCAATAGGATAGATGTGTGTGTGTGTGAGAGAGAGAGAGAGAGAGGAAATTTATTACAAGAATCGGCTCACACAGTTATGGAGACCAAGAAGCCCCATGACCTACTGTCTACAAGCTGGAGACCTAGGAAAGCTGGTGTAATTTATTTCTAGTCTGAAGGCCTGAGAACCAGGGAGGCTCAATGGAGTAAGTACTGGTCTGAGCCTAAAAGGCCAGAACCAGGAGCACTAACGTCTGAGGGCAGGAGAATATGGATGTCTCACCTCAAACAGAGAGAGCAAATACCCTTCTTCAGCCAGGCCCTCAAGGGATTCGATGATGCCCAGCCACATTACTGAAGAGAGCTCTTCTTCACTCAGCCTACTGATTCAAATGCTAATCCCTTCCAGAAATACCTTCACAAACATACCCAGAAATAATGTTTTACCAGCTGTCCGGACATCCCTTAGCCCAGTCAAGTTGACACATAAAATTAACCATCACAAAGACTAAGGAGAAGAATGGATTATATAACACACATTATGATACTTACTTGCAAAGGTTTCAGCAAAAGGAGAGAGGGAGGGAGGGAAGAGAAAGATGGGGGGTGGAAGAAGGGGAAGGGAAGGAGGAGGGGAGAGGGGGGAGGGAGTGGGGAGGAAGGGAGGGGGGGGAGGGAACAGCGTTGAAAGAGAGAGAATAATGGAACAATGTTAGGTGACTCTTGGTGAAGAGGTTCCAGGTGATGACTGTATCACTCTTTCAACTTGTCTTAATGTTTAACAAGTTTAAATATAAAAATCTAGGGGAATATCTGAGAAAAGTCCCTTTCTGAGCTCCACCCAGCATCCTCAAGGGACAGCGGTGTGGGCAGAAAGTCAGAGACCGGCCACGTCCTCATGACATTCTTTGGGTCCTTGCAGGCCTCAGCAGCAATGGCGTCCCTGTCCATTCACCCCCATTCACGCTGCTGTCTCTGCGGCTAGAGTATGTAGCTGGCAACTCCCACAACTGTGGCACTCAGCTACTCAGGGCCCCACTTTCTCTCCTGGCTCTTGCACATGCTGTGTATCCTCCTGAAGTCCAGCTGGGACTCCCTAGGGCCCCCAGCCTCAGGTTCACCTTGCAGCCCTCAGCCCGGGGGTCACTCTGTCCCCCTGTAGCACCTCCTCTGGTGGGTTCACTAGCCAGCATTGTGGTTACTGTTGGCTTCCCTCTATAGGGCCCTTCTGGATGCCCTCCCTGCTACCCCAGCATTAAGCCAGCCAGGAAGAGGGCCTATCACTTCTGCCCCCATTTCACGGGGCAGCACTTTGTCATATGGCCCTCAAACTGACTGCAAGAGAGGCTGCGAAATGTGATTCCTGTGTACCCAAGAAGAAGAGGTCTGATCGGTGTTTATAGACTGGCTGTGCCATAATTACCTAGGGAGGCTAGTGACACCAGGACTCCCTGGGGGCTCAGGCAAACCCTGTCGGATCTGAGAAGGGCTGGGGGCAGCTTGACAGATGTGGGAAAGGGATGGGGAGCAAAGCCAGAGGGTTCCCAACAATTCAGGGGATGAACTGCGAACTGCTTATGGTTCCCAGGCAAGTCAGCCCAGCTGAAAACCTTAGGACTTGGTGGACACGAAGTTTCAACTATGTTAAAAGAGAACTTGCTTTTTTAAAATGGGTCTCACATAGACTATTTCAGGGATCCATCTAATGTCTAGATCAGGGCTTCTCAACCTTGGTACATGTGACATTTGGGGCTGGACCATTCTTTGTCGTGAGGGCTGTCCTGCTCACTGTAGGATGCTCAGCAGCAGCCCCGGCCTCCACTTACTAGATGCTAGTAGGACCCACTCCCTGGTTGTCACAACCAAAATGTCCCCAGACATTGCTAAATATCCCCTGGGGGACAAAATCACTCTCATCAGAGAACCAGTGTTTCAGTGGATGTCAGAATCTCGTGCAGAGCTTTTCCAAGATGGGTTTCCCAGGCTCCCCTGTGGGGGAAAGGGGCTGATTTGGAAGAGCTGAGGAGGGGTCTGCCCCATCAGTGAGGCACAAAGCAAGGGGCCTTGCCCACGCATTAAGTTCTAATTTAATTTTAATCTGATAAAATGGGATTGACAGCGAACATCTCGGGGCCACCTGCTGCAGCGGTGGTTCTCAGTGGGAGTGGTACTCTTCCCCCCATGACAAGCCTAGGGGAGATGCGGAGATGTTTGACCATGATTCTCACGCTAAAGACTGGAGCCTGTTGCTGGCATCTAGTGGGCGGGAGCCGGGGATGCCCAACAGTCTGCAGTGCACATGACAGTCTGGAACAACAGACTTTTGTTCCGCCCAAGCTGCCATGCGAACTGCTGTGTCAAAACCACGAGAAGCACAAGCAAATTTAGAGCTGTTTTCACTACCTCGTGAAAATCCTGTTTGTCCAGGATAGCTGTAAATCTAGAGATTACTGGGCTCGCTTATGATGCAAGCTTCCAGAGGGCTTAACTTGCCCAGAGATTTCAGAAAATCATGCAGCGAACAGATGCTGATGCAGAATTCCCTTGGAGTCAGTTTTTCATGCCCAAGGACAGACCAGGCTTTGTGGGGCCTGAAGCTTTGCAGAATTTGGTGGGAGGGAGCTCTTTTAAAAATCATACAAAACAGGGGCGCCTGGCTGGCTCAGTCGGTTAAGCATCTGACTCTTGATCTTGGCTCAGGTCATGATCTCAGGGTCGTGAGTTCAAGCCCCACATTGGGCTCCACAGTGGGCGTGGAGCCTACTTTAAAAAAAAATCCTACGGGGGCGCCTGGGTGGTTCAGTCGGTTAAGCCTCTGCCTTCACTCCGGTCATGATCCCAGGGTCCTGGGATCGAGCCCCACCTCAGGTTCCCTGTTCAGCGGGGAGCCTGCCCCTCCTCCGGCTCGTGCTTTCTCTCTCTCTCAAATAAATAAATAAAAATCCCTAAAAAAAAAAAAAAAAAAACATACAAAATAACAAAATTAGGTACAAACGTTGAGTATTTACTTAGAATAAGAAGAACAAAACTTGCAACAAACTGTAAACGAAAAAAGAATGACAAAGCTCCCAAACAAAAATCATAAAATGACAGTATTTTGTATGAATTAGCTTCCTGAAATATATTTACAATACTTTTTCCTTTCTTCTAGCTGGATACTCTGATTACGTCTTCATGTGACAATAATTTTACAGTAGCACGTTCTACAGAAACAACAGAAATACTTCAGCCTCATCTCCACTGTAGCTGATTGAAATTCATCTTTTTATTATCGCTCATGTTCTTACCGCTTAGGGTATTGCTGTAAGTCTGTGCATACAAGCACAGGAAGTCTATTTCTATTTGTTCCAATTAATCAAGGGAAAAAACACATCATGTGCTTGTAATTATAAATGCTGCATTTATTAAGTGGATTAGTTTCCTACTGCGGCCCAAGCAAATGACCACAAACTGGGTGGCTTGACACGACAGAAGTGTACTCGCTCACCGTTCCAGAGGCCAGAAGTCCCAAATCGAGGTGTCAGCAGGTCTGTGGCTCCCCTCCAAAGGTCGGAGGGGAGAACCTTTCCTTGCCTCTTCCAGCTCTTCATGGCTCCTAGCATTTCTTGGCCTGTGGCAGCATCACCCCAGCCTCCGCCTTGATCTTCACATGGCCTTCTCTGTGTCTCTGTGGGCCCTCTCCTCTGTAAGGACACCAGCCCTTGGATTAGGGCCCACTTTTATCCAGTATGACTTCATCTTAACTTAATTACCTCTTCGGGGGCCTATTTCCAAGTAAGGTCAGCATTATGAGGTTCCGGGTGGACATGAGTTTTGGGGGACACTATTCAACCCAGCACACCAAGTATATCCTTGCCAAGAAAACGTCCATTTTGATTAGGCATCAGTGAGAACTGAATCCTCCATTTGTGTCTGTTGATGGAAGAATTTTCCACAACATCAAGCTGTATGCTTTCCAGACCTTATTCCTCCTCCACTCTGCGCATATCTTTGGTACTTGGTGCTGTAGGTCCAGTTGGTATCTCAATATGGCTAGGAGAGTCTTTGTCACAATGCCGCATGTGTTGGCACAGAAAATAAGCAGAAGGATTCCAGAGCCACTCTTGTATTGGGCTGGTTAACAATAAATTAACTATACAGACCAGTCACTGTGAACCACATAAATATTTCCCACTAAACGTAAACTAAGTGCACCCCCCCAACTCAAATTCCCTTCAGCCCGATCTCAAAAATGTCTGTGGCCACTTGAGTGCCACCAGATTTGAAGGAGGCTCTGTCGTCCCCAACACAGAGCTTCCCAAGTTGCTCTGGGAGTTAACATCAAATCAGCAGATGGGAGAAACAAAAAAATGGAATATCGTTTAAGAGGTTTCTCTGGCCTGTGGGGGCAGGCCTGGACGTGGTGTAATCATTTCCACCGCATTCACCTGGCCCAGACTCAGCCAGGTGTAGGGAAGGAGAACTTGAGACAGAGGACTGAAACCGAATGTGGTTAGAATACCTAATTTTTGCAAATTTTGCCAAAACACATGACACGTGAACATGTTGCCAGGGCCCCTTCCAGGGGCTTGTTAGGGGTCTGTGCAGGTGAGGGGCCTCGAAGCTTAAGCTTTGGTAGCTCGTGCCAGTTAACTTTTTTGGTAGGGCTATCAAACTATTAGGCCAGGGAAAGGCCACAGACTGCGTAACTGGATTTTAGCAAAGGAGTTAGCCAAAATCCTCATTTTTTTATAAGCAAAGTATGGCCAGTTGGATGGAAGTGAACAACCACACTTGGAGAGAGAACCTGAAAAGATACCCCCGGGATATCCTACATCACCTCCCTATTCCAGCCACACTGGCCCCCTTGCTTTTCCTCCTTGATGCCAGATACACTCCTGCCTCAGGGCCTTTGTATTTGCTAAACTGTTCTTCTCCCCTCCCCTCATAGTGCATGCTGGCTCCCTCAGTTCTTTGAGGGAACTGTTACTGTGGCAGACAGCTGCCCACCAGTTTATGCCCCCAACCATAGGGTAGAATTATTAGCAGTGCAACAGGTGCATCTAGGTAAGGATATGTGCTAAGGTGACCAAGTCCTCCTGGTATGCCTGGAATTTCCCTGGTTTGGGCACTGGAAGCCCCTCATCTCAGGAAATCCCTCGGTACCGGCAAACTAGCTCAGTCAGTCACCCTACACCTGGCTGAGTTTGGGCCGGTGAATGTTGGTGAAAATGATTACACCACGTCCAGGCCTGCCCCACAGACCAGAGAAACCTCTTAAACGATACTCCATTTTTTTGTTTCTCCCATCCGCTGACTTGATGTTAACACCCAGAGCAACTTGGGAGGCCCTGTGCTGTGGACGGCAGAGCCCCTGTTAGCCTGGGGCCCTGAATGACCACAGAGAACAGATCCCACTTAATGATTCTATAGTCCCTCCGCACAACCCAGTGATTGGAGCAAGAAATAAACTCTTGTGTTTAGTCACTGAGACTTGAGGGCTTATTTGTTATATCAGTTAGCGTAATGGTAACTAATACAGCCACATTTTCAGGGAGACCTTCCTAGACTACCATATTTAAAATCGCAATGACTTCCCCTCCGCTCCTCTACTCCCACTCCCTATTTCGCACTCTTGCTTACTTTTTCTCCATAGGCTTATCACCATCGGACATAGCACCTAGGCTTCATGAAGATGGGAAATGTATCTGTTGTGTTCACTACTGTACTTTCAGCATCTATCCAACAGAACTTTCTGTGACAATGGAAATATTCTACGCCTGTGCTGCCCAATGTGGCAGCCACTAGCCACATGCATCTGCTGAGCACCTGAAATGTGGCCAGTGTGACTGAGGAACTGAATTTCTAATTTTAGTTAATTTAAATTTAAATAGCCACGTGTGACTAATGGCTATCTTAGTGGACAGTGCAGATCCAGAACAATGGTTCGGTGGAGCCATCCATTAAGTGTTTGTTGAATGCAAGAATCAGTGAATGGATTCAACAGGCTTTTGCTGAGTCTGTTATGTGCCACACGCAAATGAGACCCTCATGACTCGGGGCATTGGTCAGGGGCTAACCTGGGAGATTCACCGAGATCTTCTTAAGTTTATTATTCTATGAGTGGCTAGCTCAGTGTTTGAGAAGCAAACCCAAATGATCACCCTTCTCTGTGAGTTTAAGTTGGACAAGATTCATTTCTAGAACATGTTATATTCGATCTGGGTGGGGGAATTCTTTCCCTGCCATTTACAACAGTAAAGCCAAGATAATGTCAGAGAGGAAAGTTCCAGCGCTTTGTGTAGTGTGATTGGAGGATAGTTAGGCTTCATCTCCCAAGAGCATCCTTCTTCTTCCCTTCTTCCATAGGCCTGAGCTCACCACTCAGAAGGTGATAATTCCACTGTGGCAGAGATGCTATCTGGTCTCTGAAAGCCATGTTTCCATCTTCTCGGACACACGGCCTGACTACATTTCCCAGCTGTGTTTGCAGTTTGGTTTGGCCACTTGACCGAATGGTTCCTTTGCAGGCTATTTTTTTTTTTTTTCATTTCCCCTCTGGTTTTGAGATTTTCTCCTTTACTGGAGTGCTCTGTAGTTCTACCACATTTTTTTAAGGTGTGGATTTCATTGCTCTTGCTAGGGACAAGACGTGCTTCGTTTAGTCTAAAAACTCATGTCTTTTTTTGGCCCCAGAAAATGTTCAGCCACTATCTCTTGGAATATTGCTTCTCCCCCGTTTCATTTCCCTTTGATTTTTCATTCTGCAACTTTGATTAGACATATGTTGGAACTTGCTCCGAATTACTTTCATAGTTCATTTCTCTTCTCTCTCTCTCCCCCTTCTCCCACTCTGCCACCTCTGGGGTAATTTCCTCACATGTACCATTTAACTCACTAAGTTTCCTTTCACCATTGTCTACACTACCGTTCAACCCGTCCACTAATTTCTATGACTCTATTTTTCATCAGTAGAAACTCTATCTGGTTCTCAGTCAAACCTCTCTGGTCTTTTTTCATATTATTTTGGGTTTTCATTTTGGTTCTCTCTTTTATATCTTCAACTATTTAAAATATACTTAAAATATCTTTAAGATTATTCTATAATATCCAACTTGGGGTGCTTATTCTCCTGTCTGCTGAACTTGCTAACTGCCCCTCACAATGAGTGTGTTATTCTATACAATCATAAACTTTTATTGTGAATTCTTCTTTGGCAGGTTGGTTTTTTTTCCTAGAGTCCTGTGAGTCACTAGCTGTGAAAATGGACCTGCGGAGTGGTTCTGCATTTGTTTCAGTTGGGAATTCTGGAGTTTCCAAAAGGTTCTAAATCCGTTTTTATGCTAGTTGTTTGGCTTGGGTTTCCTGTGCCATACAGGAAACGTGAATTCAAATTATATACCGAGTAGGGTGTAGTCCTGGGCTTTTCATCTCCTGCAGAGGGCTTCTCTCGGCCCAGGGGTCCAGCCACCAGTCTCCTCATAACTTCCCTGGGCCAGGCTTGCTTCCCTGGCAAGCTTGCCATGCCCCTTTTCAGAGCCTGTCTGAGATTAAATCTTCATGGTCCTGGAGTACCTGTTTGGCCTTAGTGCTCTGACTTTGATTCCTTTCTTCTTATCTGGCACTTGGGGATTTCCTTATCTGTTTCTAAGCCCATGTATATATTTAAATTCTGGAGATGTGTTTTTTCAGCATTTCTACATATTAGTAATAGAATATGAGCTCAGTCTGTTTTATTGCTGGAAGAAGTCTCCTGTTGATTCTTCTTAGAATGTCTCAGAAGAACTCTCCAACTTCTCTTTTCTCTGATTTACTTCCAGCATTCTTGTGATGGCAGGGGGCTGGTCTATGTGACATTCCTAATATAGACTGAAGACCCCATTATACAAACAGATCATAGAGACACATAATTTATGCAAAATTAGTCTCAAAAAGACATGATATACTTGTGTATGCTCTTTTTTAATGTTTTATTTTTTTATTTTTTAAAAAGATTTATTTATTTATTTGAAAGAGAGAATGAGAGAGAGAGAGAGAGAGAGAGAGAGAGAGAGAGAGCACATGAGAGGGGGGAGGGTCAGAGGGAGAAGCAGACTCCCTGCTGAGCAGGGAGCCCGATGTGGGACTCGATCCCGGGACTCCAGGATCATGACCTGAGCCGAAGGCAGTCGCGTAACCAACTGAGCCACCCAGGCGCCCCGATGCTCTTAATGATATACAATGTAAATGTCAGACAGAAGCTTGAAAATTAGGGTCAGAAAACCGTGACCTTTGCATTCTGCCAAATATGTCCTTGGGATAAATTGTGTTTTTATTGCATTATATTCTATTACACCACTGCAATTATATGAGAGTCTTGTTGGAATTTTGAATGCTTCTATCATTTTAAATATGCATGTATATTATATATGGCAATTTGATCATTCTATAAACAAAACTCATCGTATAAAAATGAAATTGAAAAATGTGATTAATTCAATAACACATAGAAATACGTTGCAAAATACTAGTTAGAATAAAAAAGAAATTATATGGCTTTTAAAAATAAACATCTATAGCAAATTTTGTTCAGTATATCAATATTCCAAGAGAAAAATAAAAAGAAGAAATTCCCAAAATGATTTCTGAAAGCTTTCATGTTTCTACCAAGCCATCTCAGTAGTATACAGAAATCATGGCATGAAACTACTCTGAGTTTTTGCAAACAATAATTAAGGCATAGCAGAAGGTTTTATTTTTCACGTTGGATGGTTCTGGAAAAAAAAATGGTAAAAAGGATCCCTTTGGCTTTTGTGTGCTCCCTTGAGAAAAATGTTGATAAGAAAGAAAGATGGAGAAAAAAATGCTGGAATTTTATAACACAAACAAGACACACAAGCCATTTTCCGAACTTCACACTGTTCGGGAGAGTGACAAAACACCAATTTCCACAAGATGGTCTGTCTTACAAATATGGAACACTTCCCATGCAAATAGGTATCTGGGGCATTCTGGGTAAGCCAGCCAAAATGGGTAGCAATAGCATGTAAATTAAAATAGCAACGTTCCCCATCCTGAGTATTCACCCGTGCACTGCAGAAAAGGCTGCCAGACCTTCCAATGACATAAATCTCACGTCTGCAGCCTGCTGCGAGCTCTCGGAAAAGCACCACTTCCAGCATGTAGGGTTCCTTTGTTGGTGACATGCAGTCGGGAGGAGGAAATAACATAGCATTTGGTGTCCTCTGGGCAGGTCTGGGAACAGACTTGTGCTAGGTCTCTGTGCGGCTTTTTCAACACGCTCACGATCTGCACGTGCTATGCGCCGCAACGTGCAAGTGGCAGATAAACAAACCTGTGCCGATTTCCAGGCAAACGCAATTACCATTTTAGGAGAACCATTCCATTCGTCTCAACCCAGATGATTTGCGAAGAGACGAAGTGCAGGTTGTCAGGGTGGCTTGTAAGACAAGCACTTGACCCCAGAAGTGCAGATGCAGCCGCATCTTCAGGCGAGGCCGGGCTGTTGCAGCAGGTGCGGTCAGGCGCTTTGCCCGTTCCCCCCTTGTCCTCAGCACTTCGGGGCATTCCAGCCTGACTTCCACTTGCCAGAACCTGTATTTCTGGACCTTTCCTGGCCCCTGAAGTCTGCACGGCCCTCCTCGGTGGCAGGCCAGAAGTGCCGGGAACCGAAGCCAGTTGCCCACAGTGATCACCGGCTCCATACCACACTCTTTATCGGCTGCCCTCCCTTCCCTCTTTCACTTGCCTGCTCCCCTCTGGTGCTCCCTCCGACAGATTTCCAGATCATCTCTGTGTATGGGAGACCTTGCTTCTGAGTCGGCCTCCGGAGGAATCCAAGCTAAGACAATTATCTCCTCCCAGAGGTCCTTGCAACTGGATGCTTCAAGATCTCAGGGCTTCCGTGGAGGAGGACATCTATTAGAATACTGTGCCGGTAGAGCATACATTTTCCATTTTACCGTTCGTCTTAAAAGTTAGTTTTGCATTCCAAGCTCACATCGGTATACTCAGCATGTTTTTCTTCCTTACTGCTCGGGTCAGACTCGCTGCAAGGTTCCTAATGCTTCTAGATTGCCGCAGTTTCTCTAGTACCGAAAACATCCTCAGGCTCCCTTCAGATGATGGTGATGCCACTAATAGCTATGACCGGAAGCAACTCTTTTAGAGGACAGCCCCAAGAGAGGGAACCGGACTGTGTTTGGAAGCAAAGTTATGAGTAGAGCTAAGGCCAGAATTGAATTAATATTGAGCCACATACTTCGGAATTAAACATACCAGGTAAAATAATTAGGGCCTTTTGAACAAAAGTAACAAGAGTCATTCTGATCACCTTGGGTCTTGTGGGGTTAAGAACGCATGTGAAAATAACCATCAATATGACTAATGGGTCTTGAGCACCTAGTATGTGGGAAGCACTAGTCTAAGTGTTTTACATGTATCAACTGATTTAAACTCCATAAAGTGCTGAGAAGTAGGCATTATTATCCCCATGTTATGGATGTGGGAGCTGAGAGATTAAATAAAGGTGACCGTAATCCTGCTCTTGTGCTTACACCAAGAAGGAAAAGCAGGAACAGCAGTACAGGGGCCCCCAAGCGAGCCTGAGTGGAGACCTGGGGCCTCTTCACAGGCAGCTCATGCTTCATGGCCGCCTTCTCTGGGCTCTGCCATTTCTCTCACTCAGTGTCTTCCGCCTTGGGATTTCCTGTCTGCTCCTGCCAATCAACTGCCTCACCTTGTAGCCTGCTAATCTCTTGGCTTCTGCCTGGGCAAAGCTTGTTCCTGGTCACAGCCACTCGTGACCCTTCCTCCTCAAGGCCTTTCTGCCCGCCTTCTCTTAGGCACCTTTCCTCTGGGGCTCCCATCCACCTGCCCGACTCTGTGCCTGTAACACATCCAAGCTCCCCAGGAGGACTGGGCTGTACTGGTGAATCGGTCATCTCTATTTCTGTGGGACTTTTACTGCAGGCTACCTCTTGGCTTCTGGTCACCTATAGATGTGCTGCTGCTGGGACATGTGTCCATCTCTGCCCAATCTGGTGTGGTCTGAAGATGAGGTCACATGGTGGCAGAAGGATGACCTCTGACTAAGGAACTGCCTAACGACAGGGACCATTCAGAGGGGCCTACAAGGCGTGGCTGACGGCCAGAGATGTGACATGCCCAGTACCAAAGGAGACCCCTGCTGAAGATTCTGCCAAGAGTCACTGAAAACCAGTCAGCGGGCTTAAAGAGTATGGCCACGTTTTGCCTTGTTTCCTCCTTCCCTAGACTTCACATCTATGAGAATCAGGGATTCTAGAAAAGTCTGAGTGCATATGAAGCAGGTAGTTGCCTTTACCCTGCCGCGGAGACACTGAGTGCAGGGGGAAAAAGATCTTGGGGGCATGCCCAGCAAAGGATGTCTCTATCTTGTGCATGTTTCATGGCCTGGATTGGACTCTGAAAACCATGTTAGGATCCTTATTTGAAAAGGGGTGGATAAAGTGACAAGGGTTTTTTTTTTTTTTTCCTTTGTAAACCTTTAAAACTGAAGGACAACGTACATAAAGACAAGTGCACAAATTATAAGTATACAGCTCAGTGAATGTTTACAAAGTAAACACATCTGTGTAACCACCAGCCAGATCAAGATCTGTAACAGGAGGCTTTTCTCAGGGCTCTGGAAGTGCTCGTTACCATTCCATAGTTCATAGGTCATAGGATCATAGAAGATGCTTTGGAAACAATCAGGCCACATCATCATTTTTGCATAAACTAAGCCCCAGAGTGGCCAAATGTCAGGCAAACGGCCACACAGTTAGAGAGCATCTGGGTTTTTTGTTTCGTTTTGTTCTAAAACATCAAGCAGTTTTTCTGTTGCTTAACGAAGTCAGTGCCCATGGATAAACCACCCCACACCCCCACTTCTATTTGGTTGCTCCACATGCCTCGTTAACTTTTCTTATTTTGTGCTCACTTTATAGTCCAGCCATCAAGGACTGTGATTTCTCCAGGATCTCCGTGTCCAGCATGCAGAAAATAGCTCTCCGCACATTTCAGTAGCCAGTGCCAGCCCAGGGCCATGTGGCATAGGTCAGCAGCGGGCGTGGGGTCAGTGCTCTACCCTTCCACAGAGCGTCCGCCTCCACCTTTCCTGCGGGCTTCAGCATTCTCAGGAACTGGAACTCAGGCCATCTACGGTTCTCATGACAGAGCTGACGAGCCAGCCACCAGGACTGGCCTTCGCCTCCGTGACGTTGAGGTGTGGCTGGAAAGCAGCCACCTAGCCAGGGAGTCCATCTCCCACACTCGCGGGGGAGGCCCTTTGACTGCTGGTTACCAGCAGAACGTGAGTGCAAATACACTTTTCACTTCTGGGCTGAGGTGGTGAAGAAGCACGGGTGCCTTCTGCAGACTCTCTTTCCCCATCCGCTGATGCTCCAGACCTAGTTCAAGATGGGGGGAACTTGGGCCCCCAAGGGAGGCCATGGAAGGCCCCTTGCTGAGCAAGAGCCCTGGCAATGGATTTGACATCAGTCAGAAATAAATGGCTAGTGGGTTCATCTACTGAGATTCTAGTATTACCGTAACTAATACAGTTAGAGCAGCGATGGTGGAGGGAATCTTAACCTTTTCAAAGGCCATCTTTAAAATCATCTCTTTTGCTTTTTTCCAGCTACTAAAGACCACCGCAACCCAATCCCCTTACTTGTGTAGGAAGGACAATCCTTAGACATTCTATGTAGAAAGATAAGGAACTGATCTTTTTTATATATAAGAAAACACTTTCTAGAGTCATGCACCTTTTTCAGGATTGTTTCTAGGAATCCCCAAGGTGTTGGGGAAAGACTGGTCCCCGAAGAGCAAGGAAAGCCCAGAGTTAGTTGCTGAGCTCAGCGTGGCACCCTGTACTTCCTCATTTGCTAGAACACTGAACTATCATCTGAATTTGTGATACAGTTTTAATTAGCAGAAATGCAAATTTCTTTTTTGGAAAGCTCGTCAATAAAGAAAATGACATTTATTCATAGTGTTCTTTGACCCATTTAAATAAGACAAGTTTTTCTATAATGGAAATTAAAAAAAAAGACACATAGAATATGACAAGGGAGCACCCTTCATAGGGTTGATATTGGGAACAAGTAAATAATACACAGCACTGAGGCGACTGTTTTATGAAGAGTTTTCATCTCACACAGAGGCACCAAGACAACGGCTTCTGGCATTAGAGCACCTGAGTTCAGATCCTGTCTTTACCATGTACAAACCAAGTGACCTTGGGCAAGTTCTTTAATTTCTCTATGGCTCAGTATCTCCAACAGTAAAGTGGAGACCCACAGATGTCTATGTCTTAGTGTTGTGAGAACGACATTACTTAACACATTATTCAAACTGTTGGAAGAGTGCCTGTCACACAGGAAGCCCTCAATAAACATCAGCTATTGTTATTACAATGGCTTGAGGCCCTGATTTGTCTGTAATATATCTGGACTCGTGTCATAATATAAAAAGAAAACCAAAGAAGTGCCTCCCTGGGTCGATCTGGGGTCCTTTCTGTTTCTCCCAAGAATACCCAGAGGCAGCCCTATGGGGTTAGGGACCACCCGAGGCCTTGTCTTTTGACACTAACCCTAAGTTGAATTAGTACTACCACACATGTTTAAGAAATTTACTAATGTATGTTGAAAATTTCAAACACTCTTTGATTTCATAACTCAATTTCTGGGAGTGACTCTAAATATACTCTAAAGTGTCTTATTTGTTCTAGATACCGAAAAGGCTATAAGGCTCTAAGGTGTCATTTCAGGGTGACTTATAATAGCTGCAAATTGGGACTGCTCAGGTTTCCAATAGGATATGGTTTAAAAAAACAACCACCACCACCACCACCACCCACGGTAAATCCTGTTGATGAAACTAACACAGGAAAATGGTGATTGGGAAAACTGCAATAACATGGAATACACCTATGATATAACATTAAGATGGAAAAAGTAATATTCAAAATCCTACCTGAAACATGACTACAACTATGAAAAATGAGCCAAAAGTGACAGGAGGAAAGAGACTGGAAACAGGGCTAGGCTGGGGTTGGGTCTTGGGGTGTGGGGGCTAGGGACTAGGGCCTGAGACTAGGGCCTGTCTCATTTCAAGAGGTGAAGTAAGGCTACGCTGGTATCCCTGAGAGGGCCAACAGCCAAATCGAGGGAGGCTAAGGAAGGCATTAAGTCCAAAGGCTGCAGAGCAGCTCAGCTTCTGGGTGTGGAGACTGGAGTTAAGGGCCATGCAGGGGGAGACAGGAAGGGTCCTGAGAGATGGTCGCTAGCAGCTTTAGGGGGGTGTGGGGAGAGTTTGGCTGGTTTAAAGGGCCAGTGAGAAGGCAGAGGTAAAGGAAATAACCCTAAATATCAGCAAAGGTTGTATTCGGGTGAGGGGACCTACTTTTGATGCTCTTTCTCGATTTGTATCTAGTTTTCCTATTTTCTTTGTTAAACATATGTTATCTTTATAATGAAAATACATTTATTTTATAAAAGCCTATGGTACTCCTGTATAGCTAATACCTCTATACATGTACACTGGAATTGAACAATTAAGTAAATGGATGGCAGATGGTGGGAGCCAGGTTTCTCACTGTTAGAGTGGAAATTTACAGATCAGTAAGGAGAGGAGGCTAGAATGATCCATGTGGTAATGGATTAGTTGGAGACATCAGTATGAATTTAGGTTTAGCTTAATATAGACACAGATGGATATATACAGAAATATTTATAGAGATGTATGCATGTATGGGTTAGTACACACACCTATATTTCTCTATTCTGTCAGCTGAGAGGTCCTAAAAGAAACAACACCCCAGTAACAATGACCAAACCTACTTCCCAGATACTGGTTTCTAATACTAGTCTCTAATAAAAGGAATCACAGCTCCTTGGAGAAATGGTTGATTCTAGGATTTGGGGCAGGAAATATATACAAAAATGAATCTGGAGTATCTTGTGGTGCCAGAAAGTAAGGAAATGCTCTTCCCCCACCCCTCCTCTGTCTGTCTCTCTGTCTCTCTGTCTCTCTCTCTCTCTCACACACACACACACACACACACACACACACACCCCCACACACACACAGAATGATGGAGTGATGGAGTATGTTAAATGCTCACAAGGATCAACTGAAAAAGCTCCCAGTCACCAAAGCTGGAACAATTTGAGCAATAAAATACATAAAGTAGTATTAGATTCTAACCCAAAGTATAAAATAAGTACTCCTGAGTCTCTACTGGTATAAATAAATGATTGAATATCTTAATAAATGGAGGAGAAGAGATAGTCTCCAGTGCAGAAGAATCCCAAATAAATTATGTAAATATTCACCCTCAAGGAGGTGGAGCACAACTCCCCACTCCTTAGGTGTGGGCTACCCATAATGACTTCCTTCTAAAGAGGACAGTATGGAAAGGGGGAAAAGGACTAACTTTACAGTGGAAAAATCTGGCAAACTACTTCAGCCAGGTGACCAAGGCCAATATCATCAGTCATGTTGATAGTATGTACCCTTAATACGATGCAATGAAAATGGCACTTTACGTCTGTGATCTTCCTCCCCAGAGTCATAACTCTAGCCCCATCGTGAGAAGAACATCACACAAATCCCACTACGGGAGCATTCTACAACATACCTAACCAGTACTCCTCAAACTTATCAGGGTCATCAAAAAGAAGGGACATCTGACAAACTGTCCCAGCCAAGAAGGGCCTAAGGAGATGTGACAACTGAAGTCATGTGGTATCCTGATATCCAAGAAAAGTGGCATTAAGTAAAAGCTAAGGAAATCTGAATTAACTATGGACTTCACTTAATACTAATGTATTGATATTAGTTCATTAATTGTAACGAATGAACCATACTAATGTAACGTGTCAATGACAGGGGGAAAGGAGGGTATACAGAAAATCTTTACACTCTCTGTTCAACTTTTTTATAAATCTAAAACTATTCTAAACAACAAAGTACAGTTGATTCTCATTATATGTAAGTAATGTTCTATAAAATCTCCACAAACACTAGCTGGTGAATATGGAGCCATTACCCCTATCTGTGAACCTCTGGTCACAACATTTTTGGATCAATACATAACCTTGTTTTATGTGTGTTTCTGTTTAAAGCCACCTCATTTAATATACAGTTGACTCATTAACATTGAATTGATGGCGAATGGCACTCTAACTCACACCCGAAAGAAGCTTCTCTAACACACATATTTTTTCCATCAGGCACAGCTCGGCCCTCTTGCACGAGAAGGCACCTCAGCGCTATGCTTAGGGACCATTTTAAAGACATTGCCCACAAAAGGCACAAAAAATGCAAAAACCGTGGCACTAAACAGACCACAAAAAGGACCTTCTTTCTGCACAGTATGGGAACTGCTGATACAAGAAGACAGAACATCACCTTGTTCCACCCCACGTGGGAACACGTGCATTGGGCCACTCAAATGGTTCACCCCGTGCACATGTCACCAATATAGATTTTGGGGTTACAAATAAATTTTACCAAGTAGGTGAATTCACAAATATGGAATCCATGAATAATAAGGATCAACTGTATATTAACTTTTAAAGGCTTGTGAACATGTTCCCCAATAGGCTAAGTTCTTTCCATAACCCACTACAGATTTCTCACTTTTGAATTTGTCTAACTCTCTGAAATTTACTTATTTATCTATCTATTTAGTTATTTATTTAGCCTATACCCATGCCATATAATAACCACATGTGGCTACTGGTGCTTTCAATGTGGCTAGTCCAGCTTTGCACAGTGGCAGTATCGTAGCCAATGAGGTTTATCCGAGGTGCGATTATTGCTAATGTGGCTAGTCCAAATTGAGTTGTGCCATAAGGATCCACAACAGATTTTGAGGACTTAGCACACAGAAAGGTAAACTATCTCGTTAATGATTTTTATACTGATTACACATAGAAGTGATAATGTGTTAATATAATTGGTTAAGTAAAATATACTATTAAAATTAATTCCACCTGTTTCTTTTGACGTTCATAATGTGGCTACTAGAACATCTAAAACTACACAGGTGGCTTGCGGTTTATTTCTACTGGACAGCAACAACCTACATCATCTCTAGGGGAAAGGAATTCCATCATAATATTTGTAGCATGGGGACGAGCATAGGACTATAAAGTCATTTTATCTTTAGAGGGACCATTTAATCCCCTCCTTTTAAGAGGCTAAGGCTCAGACTGGTGAAGTGCCTTGCCCAACTTTCACACAGGTGGCTGTTGGCACAGGACTCAGAGCTCTGTCTGCCACCTTCCAGTCTAGTCTCTTTCCCCTTGATCTTCTCCCCTGCATGCCCCCACCCTGCCCATAAATACAACCAAATAGCCTGCATCATTCTGCAAGGGAAAAACAGCATTGGCTATTCCCGAACTGAAAGAGACAATTTCATAAAATCTTACTAGATTTCTATAAGTGGGGCTGTCAGATTTACCAAATAAAAATACAGGATGCCCTGTTAAAATTTGCATTTCTGAAATGCAAACTTAACTGGGTGTCCTGTATCTATTAGTATAAGTATATTCCACTTAATAGTTGGGACGTACTTACACTAAAAAAAGCATATGTTGTTTCTCTGAAATGTACATTTAATTGGTGTCCTGTCTTTAATCTAGTAACCCTACTATAAAGCCTTTGAGGAAAGAACCTTTTGCTAATTTCTGCCAGGCACTTAGGCACTTATCGTCTGTGTTCCTCCAAGGAAGAGCACAACCCAGTGAGTCATTCAGCGGCTCCATAATAAACAAGGGAGTCTCGAGACTTGCCTTGCCCTCCGTACGCTGCTTCGGCTGTCAATGCTATCTTTCTAAACAGCCAACTTCACGGAAATCAAGCCGCAGATCCTAACTGTCCCTCCCAACCTTTATAATCAATTTGAGTTGGGCAAGATGCCAGCTTTAAAAAAATGCACAGAACCAATTCTTGTAACTATGGAGATAAGAGGGAAGGAAAAACCCAAGGAAACAGACAAGCTTTCCTTTTCTTTACAGAAGCTCTTCTTAATGTAATGGGCAGCAACTGGTACAAACATCGCAGCCATTTCCTGGACATGTATACATATCAAAGAGAGCAAGGCAAGAGTTTGGTGGATTTTACATTTTATGATTTTGCTTTCCTTCGTTACTATTATTTTGTAGCATACTAAGGGGGGGGGGTGACAGAAGTGGTCCATCCAAGGCACAGACAAAAAGGGGGTACAGGTAATGAGGGATTCACTGCCTGTAGAGAAATTTAAAACAACAATAAAACTGACTAAAAGTTGTTCTGCTTTTTCTTACCCCATGTGCTGGCAATTCTAAACAGTGTCTCTGATAAAATACTCCTCCTCCTCACCTACCCTTGAAAGTTCTGGTATTAAGCAAGGTCATTGACCATTTTTCAAAACACCCTGCTTTACAGAGCTTTGCTTATTTGTTGTTTGTGGGGTGGGGGGTCGGGAAGAGGTGGAAAGGAGAGACACAAGCTAGACGGGGGTGCTTAAGCCACCAAAACAGCAAGGGCTTCCGTGGATGCTGATCTCCCTCTCAGGAACATGTAGGGCTATGTCTTAAGGTTTCCAAGGATGAAGAGGCAATATTATGGTAAAAGGAGCACTGGAATTGGAGTCAGAATACCTGGGTTCAAGATGTGGCTCCGTGTCCACATAGGTATGCAACTGAGCAAAAAAGGTCTGGCCGCTCTGAGCTCCAGCCTCCTCCCAATCGAACAGACACTGGAGCCACTCCTCCACCTGCTACTTCACCTGCTCAGTTTGTGTACTTAAGAGATAAAACCCACAAAACCCTACAGGTGTTTTCCTTATCTTCAAGACTGAAACTGAACCACCAGCTACCACAACCTCACTTTGACCCACAAGAAGGGGAAAAGAACAAGCGGAGGATGAACAGTGTCCTTCAAGAGCATGACCCGGACATTCCACGCATCACTTCTGCTCTTTTCTTATTGGTTAAAATGGAGCCACATGGTCTCACACGCCTGCCACAGAGGCTGAGAAATGTAGTCTCTAGCTGGACAGCCAGGTGTCCAGCCGCAACCTCAAGCTTCTATTTCTAAAACTTGATAATGGATATTGTGTAATAATAGGCAGTTCAATAACAGTTATTGTCATCATTTTGTAAGCTAGAGGACAAAATAGATTGTTTGTTGATTATTGCTCTGACGAATGAAACAAGAAGAAAAGTCCCATCTTTCCACTGTGGCTGATGAGTTTTAGGTGCACATCCATGTAAATAATCGAGGTTTCAATGGAGAATGAATTCTTAGAGTAGTGGATTTCGAAGCACTTCCGTCTGGGGCCTGTGACTGTTCTCCCAGGAGACCTCGTCAGTGTGAATGTGGACCCATCTTATGAATACAGTCTTGTGCCTCTCAAGGACTGAGCCCAAATCCCAGGAGAAACATGGAATTTAGAGCATCGTGCCACTGTACTGACCCCATCCCGCAGGCTCATAGCTGCGAAAGTGGTACATCATCTGCTTAGTGCCCTATCATCCTCGAGGTCTTGTGTCACTGCCTCCATAATTAAACACAGACCATTAGCTCTAACCCACTGCACCCACATCAATTATGCCAGTTTGGATAACAGCTGCAGAAACCCTCCTTTCCTGTCTTCTGCCTCTCTGGAAATAATCCTGCTTGTCTCACACAGGTATAGTTGGAACTGCTTCGGTTTTTACAAGGTATCAAATTAGCAAGGCTGCAGTGCCACAATGGAACAGAGCTTTGCTCTTCCATACACTGACTAAAAGGTAATTTAACCTCTTCCAAAGGTGGTCTAGCCAATCCCCGGCAGCACTGACATTGTGTTAATGAGAAGTTGCTCTCCAGAGTGATCAATTAGCCCTCTGAGACGAGTGTGCAAACCCATCTTCAGCGGATGGCCCAGGCTTAAAAAGCAAACTTGGTAGGTTCATCACCCTCTGCCCGGCTCAGTTAAATCTGCAGGGACTCATGCTCTGTATCTGAAATCCTGGAGCTGCACAGATGGAAACGCACACTTGGAGCCTCCTCGGTAACGCAAGCTGCCCCAACGTGCTGGTTTCCTCGCATGTGCTAGGCAAAGGGGACTGCAGCTCAGCAGCGAGAGGGCTGCTTAATCCACCTCATTGCTTGGAGAGAAGAAACTCAGTTTACCACGAGAAAGGAGAGAACCAAGCCAAAGAGTCTCAGAATGTGGGAGGACCCTGAGCATTCACTTAATCTAAGGCTTCCCTTTTACCTATGAGGAAACTGAGGCCAAAGTTGCAGGAAGCTCAAACAGCAGAGACGGACGAGAATCCATTTTCTCTGCCAATGCGGTCACTCTTTTTTACCCCCCTCTAGTCACCCCACCATGCTGACTACTACTTAGACACCAGCTGCCCCATCATCTGGAGACCCTCAGGTGAAGAAAGCATATTCATCTCACTTGAGAATGTAAGCCTCACTTCCGCTAGCACAGCAGACATAAATCCCAATCCACAAAGTCAGGTGAGCAAGACACACTGCTTTGGGTTTTGGGGGTTTGTTTTTTGTTTTCTGTTTTTTCCTATAAAGCAACCGGCCCCATCCTGCCAAGCTGGAAATTCAATCCCAGGCATTTCTGGGTCCTCTCCCCCACTATTTGGAGTGCACCAAGGTTCTGGGCCTCAGGCAGGTCTGGAGGTAACACTGAGATATCACAGATCCAGCCCACAGGGTCCCTTCAGCTCCCCAGGTTGCTGGTTCTGAAGCCCTCGCTGGCTGGGAGCCTAGGCCTTGGTCCTCCTTCCCTCAGCTTCATTGTCTGAAACCTGCCTCCTCTCCTGGTCCTGTCAGGATGAAGAATGTAGGGACCTGTGGCCCCCCCAGGCTCTTAGACTTATCTCTCCTGTCCTGAGCCAGAGGAATTTCTTTTTCGTCTTAGAGAAATCCTTTTTGTTCTCCTCAAAAGTGTTCTCTCTCTTGCCTCACACTCTAGGACACCACTACAATTCCCTGGAAGGATCGAGCCTTTTGGAAATAAAAGCCAGGAAGGGAAATGTTTTGCAGGTAACTTCTACTCTTGGTATCCAACCCCAAATCTTCACCATGACAAGAACACAGAGTGGGGGAAAGAAGGGAACTATGCAGGGAGGGGAAAAATAATTACTTCTCAAAAAATCACACTGCACACGGTGACTTCAAGTTCCATGAAAGAACGAACAACCCAAATTCCAGTTCATTCTTTCTGGGAAAAAGAATGCTGGGGGAAATTGTCCCAGCTTCATCTTGAAAGGAGCATGAAAAGCAAGGAGTCATTTCTCTACAATGAGAGAGGCCACTAAGTAACCTCAGAATGCAGCAATGACTGCACCAGCTCTCCCGCCTCCCTTGCCACTTGATTGTTTTGTAACTGCTGCCACTTCTCCAAAACAACGCTGTGGAAGGTCCCCACTGACCTATTTGTCTAGTCCAGTGGCTGACACTTCATCCTCATCCTCTTTGACGTTCTTCTCACCCTCCCTGAAACCCCTCTGTGCGATGACTGGTGATGCTGGATCTTACTGGTTCATGCTCTAACTCTGTGACCATGCCCTCTTTATCCCTTTGCTGGCTTTTCTTCCTTTCCTTTCCTTTCCACTAATCAATGGCATTCTCTAGGGAGCTAATCTTAGCCACCTTCTCTTCTACCTCTACTCGATTTTCCTCCTTGTTTAATCCACTCCTACAACTTTTATTGTCTTTGAATCTGCACCTCTAGCCCCGCTCAATTTCTGGAATTCCAGACCCAGAATCCCAATTGCCTTTTGGTTGTTTCCCAATAGATGTGCCACCACACCTCAAACTTGCCATGTTCAAAACCGAACTCATCTTTCTTCCCCAAACCAGCTTTTCTTTGTGACTTCCTTACTCCATTAACGCATCACCATTCTTCCAAACTTTGGCTCCATCTTTGACTCCTCCTCTTCATTTTCTTTATACCCCGTACTGTTTGAATCTGTATAGATTTTACCTCCTCAAATGGAATATTCCAGGTATTATATCACGAGTACAGAATAACATGGAACTATCCATCTGCACATTTCTGCCACTAATGCCATATAAATTAAATTAACTATGGCTATAATTTTGGCCTTTATCCCTCCATAATTTCTCCTATACAAGTATGTATTTTTTCACAAAAGGGATCATCTTGTTTGGAATTTTTTTTGTCACTTACTACATCATCAATATTTTCCTATGCCATTAAATGTTCTTTTATACAGCGATTCTCAAATTTTAAGAGCATATCAGAAAGATAATCTGAGGGTGCTTGTTAAAAAAGTATTTCCCTCGATGGTTCCCCCAGAGACACTCATTCTGTATTCTGGGGAGGGTCTATGAACCTCTGTGTTTAAACCAGCACCCCAGAAAATTCTAATGCATAAGGTTTTCAGATCCCAAACTGTTAGCACAATTTGTAAGGATTCCTTCTTTTTCTTTTGTTTACATTTACCATAATTTATTATCAATCCCCACTGACATATATTTAGGTTGCTGTCCAATTTTTTAATATCATTTTAGTTCTACGCTGACTTTGATTTCTAGGCTCTCTCTTTACCATTCCCTCCACCCACCCACACATACAATTATTCATTAGGATAAATTCCTGGAAGTAGAATTCCTGGGTCCAAAGGATATACAAAATTATAAACTATACATATAGTAACATATGCTATTATAGTATTCATTATATAATTATACATAATGTATCAATAGTATAATTTTTTTTTTTATTTTAGAGGGGCAGAGAGAGAGGTGGGAGGGAGGGGCAGTGGGAGAGGGGGAGAGTCTTAAGCCTGAGATCATGACCTGAGATGAAATCAAGAGTCAGACGCTTAACTGACTGAGCCAGCCAGGCGCCCCTATTAATAGTATAATATAATAAATAACAAAAATTAATGTATTAATTATATGACATATAATGTAATAATACATACGTTAATTTATATATGTTCAGGTGGGGTTTTATTTGGACCCTCACACAAGATTTACATTTATCTATGTTAATTTCATCTGGTTATATTTCACCCATTGCTTCAAGAGTCACATTATTTTATATCCCTACTCTCCATTGAAAGTATTTGTTATTTTTCTGAGATTATCTCCTGCGTATCTGATACTGATATCTTCTACACTTCCTTCCAAATTATGGATAAGAAGGAGTGAATAAAGTTGAGAAATGCCTTCCTGCTCCACCAGAAACCTATATTACTTAGCATACTTGTTCCTTCTTTAAACAGTAACAACTTAATTTTAATAGTGATTGGCTTATGCTTCTCCATATCATCTTTAAGGTTCTAAGAACAGAACTTACCATATGTTTGCTGAAGTTCACATCCACTGCCATCTATCTCTTGGCTCTGATCTACCAATCAAAGGAGAAAAATAAGTGTATTGGTTTCTTATATCCACATTAATGCTATTTAACATGGATTCATAATTC
This sequence comes from Zalophus californianus, assembly GCF_009762305.2. Classification (NCBI taxonomy): domain Eukaryota; kingdom Metazoa; phylum Chordata; class Mammalia; order Carnivora; family Otariidae; genus Zalophus; species Zalophus californianus. The sequence continues at coordinate 115,199,210 of NC_045612.1, read as the reverse complement.
TGTCATGGCCTAAGGCATGTGTTCAGTTTGTGTGTCTGAGGGTGGACTGGGGGCTCTGTCTACCTAAGTGGGGAAAAATTGTTGATGGCCCCTCTGGTGGCGGAGGGAGAGAGCAGGGAAAGGAAACAGAAGGTAGGATGCAGAGGGTTCACAGTAAAGGGAAGAGGCTGGGAGGTGAGAAAGAGAGAGAAGCAGAAGAGGAATGTCAGTTGCCTGGTGGTGTCAATAATGATAGCAATAATAATAATTATCTCTAATAGCAATGAAATTTATTATGTGTCTAGCACTCTGCTAAATGCTTCATACGTATGAACACATCTATTCTCCTAACAACTTTGAAAGGTGAGTGCTATTATCATCTCCACTTTGCGGATGGAGAAACTGAGGCACAGAGAGACTACGAAACATGCCCAGCATCACAAAACTAGTAATCAAGATAACCAGGATTCGAACCTGGCCATCTGATGCTCCCTCTTAAGCATGCAAACTGCTCACCACAGTACATACCGTGTGCCGCTGTTAACTACATTCTACCTACTATTATTATTTGTATGTACACACACACACACACACACACACACACACACACACACACACACCCCATGGCCAGGAAGTGAACCGCCATTGCCTTTGTTATGTACACATAAAGGAGTTAACTGTGGGAATCTTTCTTTGTGCTTATTTGGAAACAGTACTTTGAGGAAATGGACATTTGGGTGGCGCCCATACTTGTCCCAGTTTTCCTGGGACTTCACCAGTTTTGGCACTGAACCTCCCATGGCCCGACTGTGTGTTTTGTTATTTCTTCCCACTGAATACACAAGGGGGCATTGTAACCATTCAGTCGTGCATTCCTCAAACATTTATTGGGTGCCTAATCAGAGGTGCGAGTGCTGCCCAAGAACCTAGCAGCGAGGATGGGATGGCACGACAGGAAAGTGAGGAACCTCCCATGATCCCCCATCAGAAAGAGTAAAATATGTATTCGAATGAACAAACACTTACATGGCACTTACTCCGGGCCAAGTACTATAATGAGCACTGTCCATTTAGCGTTTAACCCTCATAAGCACCCCAAGGCATAGTTACTATCATTACCGTCCCCACTGTAAAAAAGTATAGGCAAAGAGGGGCTAAGAACCCTGCATATCGCACAGCTGGCCAGTGGCACAAAGCCAGATTTGAAGCCAGGCAAGGTCCTCCTTGCTCCAGAGTCCATGCCCTGACCTACTGTGGTGGGCTTCGAGAAAGGGACCTGAACCCCCTCTAGAACTCTGTGTGCCCTCAGCCTCTTTCTAGCCCTGCTTAGAGGTTTCTCCCTAGCTCAGCAGTTCTCAACCCTGAGGACACATTACAATCACCCAGGGAGTTTAAAAGATAATACTGATTCCCCAGGACACTACTTGCAGAGATTTTGATGTAACTAAGCCACTTTGACCTGGACATCAGGATTTCTTTTTAAAGATTTTCTTTATTTATTTATTATGAGGGAGAGACAGAAAGAGAGCGAGCAAGAGAGAGAGAGAGAGCAGGGGGAGGAACAGAGGGAGAAGGAAAGAGAGAATCCCAAGCAGACTCCACGCTGAGCATGGAGCCCGATGTGGGGCTCGATCTCACCACCCCGAGATCACGACCCCAGCTGAAATCAAGAGTTGGATGCCCAACCGAGCCACGCAGGTGCACCATGGACATCAGGGTTTTTTAAAGCGCCCTCAAGGATCGAACGTACAGTTGGGTCTGAGAACAAGGTGGCCAGACCCTCCCGTCGGGCAAGTTGGGCTAAGTCTTCTGATCAGTGCTTCCCAATGCTAAAGTGCATCTCAGTCAGCTAAGAACCTGATTAAAATGCAGATTCTGATTCAGTAGGTTTGGAGTGGGGGTGGGAGGACCAGAGATTCAGCATTTCTAACCAGCTCTCAGGGTGCTGATGTTGTTGGTTTATAAATCACACTTGGGGTAGAAAGGAGTTTGAGGCAAAGAGTAGTCCGCACTCCACAGACCTACTGAGTCAGAATCTGCATTTTGATGCACATTTGAATTGCAGAAGTCCTACTCAAACCCTGAGCTCCCCACAGGCTCTGGGAATGGCTTGCAGATGTGCCAAGGTATCGCCTCCCCTCGGCTCTTAGAAGCTTGGTTGGTGACCTCCAGGGTGCAACCGTAAGCAGCCTCAATGACCCCATGTGTATGCAAATAGTATGTTTCACCGTTGACCATCAGGGAGAAAAGAGTGGGGAGTCCCACTCTAATAGAATCTTGCTACCCCCTTCTTCCCTCACACCTCCGGCAAGCCTTTGCTCACACTCTTTCTCCCACCTGCCTTTGGCCAGCCTTACCAGATTTCTGAAGGTCGAGCTCCCGTCCTAATTCCTCATCTATGGAACCATTCCCATTTCCACATGGCCGTGTCAAACCAACAGACACTTTTTTATTCATATCCCAAACAGCGAATAACATTTCCTATGTACCAGGCACTGTTCTATGCCCTTAAAATTATTCATTCAGTCATTTAATCCCCATTTTGCAGGCAGGAAAGCTGAGGCACAGAGCCGTGGAAGAAGTTGCTCAAGGTCACAGAGCTAATAAGTGGCAGGGTCAAGATTCAAATGCGAGTAATCTTGATAAGATTCTTCTCACTGGTGTGGGACTCACACGGAAGAATTTGCAAATGAGGCAGAGCGCAGACAGAAAAAGAAGAGGTATGATTTCCTGTGGCTGCTGTGACAGACTACTAGTCACTGGGTGGCTTAAAACAACAGAAATGTCTTCCTTCACAGTTCTGGAGGCCAGTAGTCCAAGCTCACATTGTTGGCAGAGTCATGCTCCCTCCGGAGCCTCTAGGGAAAGATCCTTCTTCGCCTCTTCCTGGCTTCTGGCGGTGACCAGCAGTCCTCAGTGTTCCCTGGGCTCAGAGACACAGCACCCTCATCTCTGCCTCCATCACCACAGGGGCTTCTGTGTTTCTCTCTCTGTCCTCTCTTCTGCTTGTAAGGACACCAGTCATTGCATCAGGGCCCATCCTACCCCAGGATGGACCCCTCTTAACTAACTGGACCTGCAAAGACCTGATTTCCAAATAAGGTCACCTTCTGAGATCCCAGGGGGACACGAACTTGGGAGGGGCAGGGGAGACACTATTCAACAAAGGACAGAAGAGCACAGAGATTGTTTCAGGGCAGAAAGTGTTTCTTAAAAATCCTCAGCTATAATTTGCTTCAAAATGCTGCTGAGGCCTTAGGACCCGTGACTGACACTTTCCAGATTCAGCTGAGGCATAGCGAGCCACGGAATCGCTGTTAAGTTTTGGTCAACAGATGGCAATTTCTTCAGTGCCAAAAGGACATCCTTTAAAAGCTTCAGCCCACTGTTCAATATCTGACCGTGCTTGCGGGTTCTCCCCAGACCAAATCAATCAGATTGATTTTATCTGTACAACAGGTAAAATAAAACTGCTGCTTTTGAAGATTTTTGTCGGTGGCAGGTGCAGAGGTGAAATGCGCACTGTTCGAGTGGCCACGCGTTATGTAGGCCAGCACATAATGGGGAAGCAGCCCTTGGTCGCCTGGGGTGATCTTTCGGGTGAACCACTTGGACATCAGAACTTCTCTGTGAAATATCCGAGCCCTCTCTATGATAAGCTAAGGAGGAATCTTGTCGTGAGCATAGATATTCTGAGCCAAGACCAACTGAAGCAACGTGCAGAGGAAAGTTCCAAGTCCAGGAAAAGAGCCAAAGAGGATGGTATCTATACTGCCTACCTCACCACGTCAATGCAGAACTCCTAGAGAAGGAGCCAGGTCCTGCCACCGTTTCAGGCACTCGGCATGACGTGTGGGTGGTAAATGAGTCGGTATTAGGGCAGTTAGGTGCTGGGCTAAAAGGAGACGCTGTGAATACTGATCAAACAAGTACCCAAAAATCAGGAGCTAAGTGACCAAAAGGTGACACTGGTGGAGAAGCTGCTTCTGAGGATGAGTGGTAGTGTTACTGAGTGCAAGAAAACGAGCTCTCCAAACCAGAGGTGTTGCTGTTGCTGGGCCCTGAAGGATCAGTATTCAGACTGTTCTAAGTGAGCCCATCGTCCCTCCATTTCTGTGACCCCTGCCACACCTGCAAAGAGGAAAATGAAGTAACTGATGTCCCTCCCTGCCAAGGCACCATTTTGGCTCCAGTCATTACAGCTGACCTATAAGAAAAGGAAGAAAACCCCAAATTTCCTGATTCCTGCAGCTCAGTGGAATTCTCAGATTTGGCTCCCAGTTCTTAAAGCCCAGAGACCACCTCAAGCATGAGAGAACACTCAGATGGCCTCACGGAGCAGAGACCAGACCCACAAAATATGAAGGACTGACAAAAATCTCTTGATGCTGTGTAGCACGTGTGAGAAGGGGCTACACGACAGAAATATTCCCGGAAGAACAGGCCACCTCATCACTTGTCTCCACTGCGCCAGAAGATTAAAGAAGCCTGGGGCTTCATGCCCTCTTTGCAAGAACATTCAGCTGGTTATTACGGTTTTTATGGCCTAGCTGAATGGGCAAGTTGCAGAGAAATGATAACCAGAGCCAGGTCAGGGATAAAACTGTCAGTACTGAGCATCTCCATTCAGTGAGACCCACTGCATCCGTTCACTGATTCATGCAAACGTCTATGCGCTGGGGCATTTTCCCTTCTAAATTCATACGGAATTTGAGAGCAATTCTTTAAAACCAGATCATCAATCTGGGGGCTCCATTTACATGGAAAGTGACTTTCGTCACTCCATTCTTCCTCTAAAAAAGAGGTTCTGGGAGGGAGCAATTACAGACAAACAGGAAAATACATCCATTCGCCAAATTATCTGAAGATTGACCTTCTCCCTAATTAATTTTCTTCCCTACCTTTCTCTTCCACTCTGTTGGAGAATGCTCTTTGGCATAAAAATCCAAGGTGGCTATGAGAAAAACATTAAAGCTAACAATCAAAAACCACAAATAATGTGACGTGTTATTGATCATTTACTTTACACTCAAGCTACATGGATCTGAGAAATCAAAAGAAAAAATAAGAAGCTTGAAAAACAAGAGATTTGTTCCATGTATGCCCCAGAATAATGGCTCTCAGACTTTTTGCTAACATACCCCTCAAAGAATTTTGAGAAACTGTATGCTCTTTTCCACGTTTAAAAAAAAAAAAAAAAAAAACCCGAGATATAATGAACATACAATAAAACACACAGACCTTAAAAGTTCTTTTCCTATGAGTTTTAGGCACTTGAATACCCGCCACCCAAAACAAGCTACCGAACATTTCCATCACCTGAAAATCATCCCTCTGGCCCCTTTGCGGGTAATCTTCCATTTCCTGACTCTCACCCAGGATCAGTCTTCCTTCTGCACATCTTTATTTTTTTTTTATTTAAGTTCAATTAGCCAACACATAGTACATCATTAGTTTTAGATGTAGTGTTCAATGATTCATCCGTTGCGTGTAACACCCAGCCTTCTGCACATCTTTGATATCTAAATTCTCAAAATACACTTTATTGCGCACAAAGGAGAACCTGAGCAGCTAACATTTTCCACAGTTCCTTGGTGAGGAATGACTGACGGGGAATATGGAACCACTGTGCGTGTTATTTGTAGTTTGCGATAGGCAGAATTTTACTTAAAGATGGCTCCGCCTCACACTTTGGGCCCAGGCATTCTCTCAGCCTTTTCCATGCTCTGCCTTTATTACATCCTGACTAACATAACCTCATCAGTATCGGTAAGAACACGAAACCATGAGTTTAGGGCTGAGTGAGCCGGTCGGGCCAACGGTGCCCTTTCTAGAATGTTGTCTTCCCTAACAACAGTTAGTAAGGGGAGGTAGGAAAGTGTGTTCCCTGCTGCATTTGATCATTCAGTTGGCATTTGGCATAATCTGCCTTGAACCCCTGGGTAACTGTTTGTGGATGGGATAGTTCATGCCCCAGCTGGACTGAGGTATAATGACAAAGGAACAGATATTGGACCAGAAGACTGGGGTGAAAGACTCAATTCTGCCATTATGATGTGATCAGGGACAGAGTCCTCAAACTTTCTGAGCCTCTGTAGACTGTCAAACAGGACTGAGACCCACCTCACTGGGACACTGTGAGGAGAACTTAGGCAAGAAGAGTAGAAGTGCTTTGTAAACTGTCAAGTTCTCGTCAGTGAACTCTATCACTATTCTTTTAAACAGGAGCTAATTCTTACACTTTGCACCCTTGTTGAACATTGCATGTAGGAGGTCTTAACAAGTATGTGTTAACTGAGGGATATATTTGTTTATAATCAATAAGAATGAAGAGTTGTAAATGTTATTGCTTGGGGAATCAAAAATTTCCAAATTAAATTCTCAGTGCACACATATGAATATGGATTTCTTACCCTCAGCTTAATACGGATACAGAAGATGTAAGACACAAGCCGTATTCGGTTTTTAAAAAAGCGATCTGCAAAATTCCGTCCCTTGGTAATCTGAACGTTTGTATGCAAAATTATCCCCACTCATTCTTTTCCCACCTGGAAAGTTACGTAATAGCACATGGTGTAACCTCTCTTTGGAGCATCCATTTGCTATCCTTAATCACATCAGCAGTTCTCCCAGGAACCGTTTCAAACATTTTCACACTTACATAAATTGTAAAGCTAAGAACAAGAAATACTGTTCTGGTAAAGGGGAGGCCATAGTTAATTTTATGGATAATTAATTAGTCCACCTAGCAAACCAGTGTTAAAGTCCCACTATGAGCCAGGTATTCAGGAATAGAATACAAAAACAAGGTGATAGAGGGGGTGCTAGCCAAGATGGATCAGCCCCCACTGATTACATCTGAGAACTCCAGACAGGATACAGCAACAACAGCAGCAACTACTGACAGAAGATTCTGCAAAGCAAGTAATAGCAGACAGATGGGGGAGGCAAGTCAAAGAAGTCAGTATGGTGGCGTATTTCCTGGGTGGTTTTTTTTTTTTTTTTTTTCCCCCCTCTTATTTCCCAGTTTTGACCCCTGGGTGACCCAAGTTGCAGAGCTGTACAGTGGCTCTACACATGTTGTGGCTCCTCCCCCCCATACACCCTAAGTTCTCTCTACTCAACTGAGGGGAAGAAGAGGGAGGACCGTATGTGAGAGGTTTTAACGGGCTAGGCCTAGAAGTGAGGCACATCACTTCTGCCCACATTCCATTGGTTAAGACTTAGTCACACGGTCACTCCTAACTGCACAGGAGCCTGGGAAATGTAGTCTAGCTATCGGCCAAGAGGAAAGTAAAATATAGATACTAAGCAGCACCAAAATATTCTGTGTCATAACTGCCTTAGTACACAAAGGGGTGCGCAGGGAGCGTTGTGAACATAGCAGGGACTTCCGATCAGAACGGCGAGAGAGACCAGAGAAGGCTTTCTGCAGGACAGGACGTGAGTTCTGCCAGGTAATCAGGGAGGTGAAAGGAGAAGCGTGGGAGGACACCAAAGCATGTGCAAAGATGCAGAAGCAAGAAACACGCTGGTGAATCTGAGAGACCCCAAGTGAGTCCCTCGTCGTTGGGCAATAGCTGAATGCCAAGAGAGCCAGGAGATGAGCCTCGAGAGGGAGGCGGGAGCCAGTATTTGAGCCAGAAATCACTGTTATATTTTAAGCAAAGGTGTAATAGAAACTGGTTTCCAACTTAGAAAAAGCCTGGTAATTAATTCTGTAGGGGGGTAGCTGGAAGCAGTACAAGAGTTAGGAGACTTCTGTCCTGGTCCCGGCAAGAAGCAACTTGGGCTTGAAGTAAGCAGTGGGGTACTGTGAGGGGATCAGATATGAGATCTGAGACGCTCATGAGTCAAAACTCTAAGACTTAGTGGCTGATTGAACATGTTATTTGATATCGTGAAAGGAGTCAAGGAAAATGCCTTTGTTTCATTCATTTAACAAATATTTATTGAACATCTACTATCTGTGTTCCTCTAGGTGCTGAAGATACAACAATGAATAAACAAGCAAAGTTCCTGTCCTCCCAGATTTTACATTCTGGTGGAAAATTCTAAAACACTAACAAGTAAATATAAATTTATAATGTGATTATATTTAGCCAATAACCTGCTGTGCTTGAGATATCCTTACGGGACGTCTGTATGGGGGTTGTTTAATTGCAAGTTATTTCTATGAGTCTGTTGCTCAGGAGAGAAGCCTTGGCCATGGGTGTGGATTTGGGAGTCATCAGCATATGGGTGGATGCAAGTGACAAGGAAACCAATACAAACTAGTGCAAGGAGAAAAAGGGAATCCATGGCTGAAGACACCAAACAGCCCTGGGGTTGTTTCTTCAGCTTTAGGCATAGCTAGATACAGGGTTTTAAATGACAGTACTGGATTTCTGTCTCTCTTTTAATTAATTTCTTGGACTCTTTTGGGCAGGATGGCCTCTGGCAACGCCAAAGTCCCCATTTAACATCTAGTCATTCAACAACTCAGCAGAGATTTGTTTTGGTTTTTGTTTTCTGATAGCTCCAGCAGAAAAGTCTCTGTAAAGACCATGATTGATTCATCGGGGATCACATGTCCATTCTTGAACCAAGCCCTGTAACTTGGAGTTGGAACATTCTGATCGACCATGCCTGGGTCATGAACCCAAGCCTGTGGCAATGCGTGGGACAGGGTCAGCTCCATAAAACCCACAAGTGTGCTCCTCCAGGAAAGAGAAGTTCTGGTACTAGCAGTTAGGGAAAGAGCTAATGAGCAGGCAAAGACCAGAATGTTCTCTATAGGTGGAAACTGAGGGTTGGGTATTAGTGAGGTCACCCTGAGAGGACATATAGAACGAGAACCTAGAACCGATGTCAAAATCCTGGGGAGCATGACACTTAGAAGCTGAATGGAAAAAAAAAAAAAAAAAAAAAAAAAAAGACGATCCTGCAAAAGAGATGCAGAAGAGGCCAGAGCTGCGGGAAGAGATCCCGAAGCCAGGTGATGTCCCAGAAACCAACTGAGTGAGTTTCAAAAAGAACTGAGTCAACAGTCACAGAGGAGCCAATGCAAATGAGGACAGGAGACGTGACCTGATGTCCTGACCATATCCTACCCATACCCATGAGGTAAAGCTAGGCAGTGCTCCCTGGAGAACAGAAGGTGCTATGAAGGAGAAGTACACCAGATTGCCGGGGAGGAAGACCTGGGAATTTCACTAAAGCAAATGGCTCTATGCGTAGCAGCTTCTTGAACTGAGAGGCATATCCAGAGGATCAGGAACACCGTGGGATGAACACGAAGCATCTCTCCTGACCCTCAATTCTATGCAAAAAAAAAAAAAAAAAAAATTATAGGGTGAGTCGCATTATTTCTATAACAGAACAAACATAGCTAGATTATGGTGCAGGATGCAAAAATCTGTGGGATTTTTAAGCTAAAATACTAACCTTTGTACTTGCAACAGGATCCCTTCAGAATATACTCTCAAGGGTTCTTTGCAGTGAACATCCCTTCCTCTCTGGTTAGGGGGTCTGCGGGTAGAAGAGAATGGGAAGCGTGATTATTTATCATCTGCACATTTGCCTGCTGCTCCGTAAACAGGATGTTTTAGGACAGACCCACTGACCAATAATGATAATAGTGCCTATAACAGGCACTGTTCTACAGGCTTGACCTTGGTTATACCTCACAATAATCCCATGAGACGGAGTATTATTATCATCACTCCTGTTTTAAAGATGAGGAAGCTGGCGCACAGAGAGGTTGAATAACTTGCCCAAGGTCACACAGCTCCAGATTTAAACCTGGAGGTCCTGGCTCTGGCTTTTGAGTCAGTGTCCCTAACCACAGCACATACTGCAGTGTTCAGCCCTGTGGTTTCCACGCGGTGCACGTGTCACACCATACGTTCTGACACTGCCTCAGAAAAACTTTAGTCCTTGTAAGATGGTCTGTAAATGTTTGGAAAAGGCAGGGCTGGGGAAGCTGTGTCCCACCCCTGCCCTATCCAGCCCACTGACTGGTGATACGATGGACATGCCACAGAGGCGCAGAAGCCCTACAGCCCTACTCACAGGCACCTTTGCACTGGTAACCTTGGAACCATGGGAATTTGTCGGTCCACTGGGTGACGTTTATCTGAGCCCCATGATTACCTTTTTGTTTGGACTTGCACTTTGAATCTTTATTGGTTTTAATGCATTCCCCAAACGAAAAAATAATTTCAGAGGTGCTTCGTACAATAGCTGGTTTCATAAAAACATTATACTGTAAGCTTTTCATAACCTGAGTATGAAGAGACAAACAAATCTGCAATCACCTGGTACTAATCTGGTTTCCTTGAATGTGTATGCATAAATTACTTTTTACGTTATTTCTGAATGTACACAAAGATAGCTCGAGCAGTATATGAACCCCCGGAGCTCTGTCATCCAGCAACAACCATTTACCCATGGCCAATCTCACCCATTTCCTAAGTAAAAACCAACTATCATGTCATTTCATCCATAAATATTTCCAGGCGTATCTCTAAAAGATAAGAAGGATTATTTTTAAAGATAACTACAATCCCAGTCCACATTCCTATTTCCACAAATTATTTTTAAAATTCTGCTCTTTCTAAAGTTCTATACCCATTAATTATTAACTTGAATGCTTTTGTTATTGTTGATATGATTTTTAAATTCTTGATTGTGAGAAACAAAGCCCAAAATGTAGAGAAAATAGTAGGATGAACCCCCTGCACCCATCACTTAGCTTCAACAATTAATCTGTATTTGGTCAATCTTGCTTCATTTACTTTCCCCTTTTTATATCCTCCTTTCGCTGGCTGTTCATAAAGCAATCCCCCAGACAACACTTCCTGTCATTGGGCATGCATTCTTAGCTTGGTTGGTGGCAAGAAAATGTAGAGGTGTTCTCTGGTAGGCAGTTATATATTTATTTCGTTTCTAAATCCCTGGAAAAGGATTAGATTAAATGCAACATTTTCAGTGGACCAGATAAACTGCCACTTGGTGCTTTTGCTCTTTCTTTTCTTTTCTTTTTTTTTTGAGTAATGTTTAAAATAAAACCAAATTCTAAACAAATGGCACTAATAGTCTATGACATGAATACCAAACAGAATATTTGTGTCATACACCCTCTGTCAGCTGTGCCCAGATCTTTAAAGGTACACATTTTTCCAAGACTAAGTGAATAAAACTGAAACCAAAAAAAAGGAAGCCTCATTATAATTTTGAAAAAGAAAGAAAAAATGTAAAGAGACACCATCAGCTGGTTTAGATTGGAAATGGGGCCTGAATGATGACACTCCCATTGGCAAAACCCCTGGCTTCCTCTCACACTCCTAGGTTTTAATATCCACTCTTTTCCAAACAGCTCTTAGAAGCCCTTTGAGAAGAGTGCATTTCCTTGCCTGCGAGGCAGAAGAAGTATTTTAGGCTTTGGGATCTCAGAAGGTAATGACACAGGTCATGATTTACCAAGATGACTTTGTTTTGCCTTGTGGAAACTCACCATGAAATCCACAGTAACACCCACGGTAACTGTGAAATCATAGCGTGTCACCATATTGCTCATTCTGCGGTTGCCACCACAAGCAAATGACAAATGACAGCCATACTGGCTTATACACCATTAAAAACCCAGGGGGTAATGAAAACTTGTCATGGGCCAGGTCAAGCACCAGCAAGAGAAGAGCTGTCGAGCATTTGCAGTGCCAACAACAGAAAATCTGGGCAAACAAAAAGTAATTGGTTAGGATTATAAATTGGTTCAATACCTTTGCAAAAGGTTTGGCAGTACCTATTAAAACGAAACATGCATATACCCTATAATCCAGCAATTCCACTTTACGGCGCTAGAGGTCAGAATAGTGCTTACCCTGGGGTAGTGGCTAAGCGGGGCAGGAGTGAGACTTGTGGGGCTCTGGAAATGTTCTACATCTTGATCTGATGAAGTCACATGGGTGTAGACGTAGGTAAACATTCATTAAACTGTACACTCCATATTTGTGCACTGTCCCGTGAGCTATACCTCAAAAAAAAAAAAAAAGTGATTCATAAAAATTCCAAATAAAGAGGCTTTTGCAAAGTGCTGGCAAATTTAAGAGGACCTCTGTCTCTGGATTAAGACAAAATGCTGTGCTCACCAGGAACTCATTACAGTTTCCCAGGTAGAGAACCCCCAGTCAAAACGTGGAGGTTGGGGTGTAGTCTCTACTTTCCCCTAAGACAGTAGGTCTCACTCATCCCTTCCTCCACGAACCTGGGTCCCACTGAGACAAAGACCCACATTTCCTAGGGCATTGCTATATTTATGGGCACTGATAGACGCTTTACCTCTGGCACCTTTTGACAATTCAAATGGCTTTTCTTTGACGAAATGATTCCAATGGTTGACGACCGGGTTGCTTTTGAATCGCCCTTTCTTGGCAAAGCCAAAATTGTCATATCATATGCCAAGTTACTTTCTAAAATTAAATGAAGTTAAATGGCAGGCTCTGCTGGTATTGCTTAATACTTGCTCATAATTATATTGCAGCCTCTGCCATTTCCCAGTGCGTCTGCTCACCCTTTCATTATTCGCTGTGTGTTCAGTTGCTCAGGTGCACCCATTGGGCAGTAAGTGACCGAGAAACCACCAGAGCCAAGCGTCTATGCCGCTATGCTACTAGCAGAGCAGTGTAACTCTCCCAGTGCCTGAGCCTGCTGAGCAGTGCTTGCACCCACTTCCCCTCTGTTCACAGATTCGAGAGAAATTTCAGTTTGTAATGGTGGGCAGATCTGCACCTCAGGTCTTAGAGCTGGGACACTCTAATGGGCTCCGGGTGAGCCCAGCATCAAGAGACAGGCCCTCTTAAATTGCCCGCCCCTTGAAAAGGAGGCAGACCGAATGGAAGCGCATCAGGCTGTCAGTAGATGTGGTTTCCAGTTTATGATGAGAAAACGGGTGAGGAAAAAAAAAAAAAGTTTGAAGAGCACAAAAAAAAGCATGGAATCAAAATATGGATAAATCCAAATGCATTTTCTAGGTTAAAGTGGTTTTAGGTTTGTTCATATGTAGGCTTACAAAATGTGATAGTATTAATGCAGGAATCTGGCTGTGATTTAGAAGGAATTGATACTAAATTGGGAAACAAAATGATGTTACATGTACCGAAACTGAACACTACTTTATTATTCATGACTTGGTATCACAACCTTATGGCAGCTTTTAAATACGAAAAAACCTGTGAAGATATAATGGATTAAAGCTGTGGAAGTTTTATAGAGACAAAAAAAAAAAATGCTCTGTATTTCAAGGCATTACATCTCCTGGATATTTTTAAGATTTTAATTCAAGGGTCAAATTTTTATGGTTGGGTAAAGAGTCGAGAAAGATTCCATCAGCTGCTTTTCAGTTATTATAATAGAGGGAAACACAGTATACCTTTGCTATTTAAAAGATTTTTTTTTTTAAAGATCAGAACATGTGTTCCACTTCATGGGATCAACCACAGAGCAAAATGGCTCTAATTGGGAACATACTTGGGGCAAATGACTGGATTAAAGTGACTGAGAGTTATAAATGTCTGAAATGTCTATTTCAGGCACAAGTGGGGGGAAATGGCACTAATTTCTAGAGTGTGCACATAATGATTACATTAGCCCACAGAGATGAAGAGTATATCCACGTGGACCCTGGAGAAGAAATACCATATGAACAAGGAATGAGCCAATCAATTCTTTAGGGGGCGGCAAGCACCGTGAGAAAGGCCTTGGCCGACTCTGTCTCCACCCTGCACCACGCAACCACGTAACCAGCCCATTTCTCCAGAATCCCAGTAGCTTCCTCTGTAGTATCCACCGAACGAAATAAAATGCCTATATTGGTACAATGAAAAACGCCCACTAACCTCTGACTTTTGACTTAACCTCTGACCCACTGGACACCAGCATTTTATACCTTCTCCTCTGCCTCAAACTGCTCTTGGAAGAAGCTGGTGGCTCATCACAATGGAGATGTGCCAAAAGACACAGAGGTGCACACATCTAGGCTCCATGTACGCACACGCACACACGCCTTTTTTGCTAGATGCTGACTCCCGGGCCCAACAAGCGAGGTAAGGGCAGCCCTCCCTGCCTTGTACCAGCCTATCTGGATGTGTGTGGGGGCGTGCACCTGTGGCTGGAGAGTATTCTAGGATGAGAGGAAAAAGTCTGAGTGGGAGAAGGCTTAGAGTGAGGGTGCTAGATAGAATCAAGGGACAGTCACTGCTGGTGAGGACCCTGCCCTCGTCCCCTGGGCGTTAACCTTTCCAGTATATATGCTGACAGTGTCCAACTTCAAGCAGTCTCTTCAATTCGCTGCCTGAGGTTTTCTCTTGGCCTGAGAATGGAGTCATCCATCTAGAGGAGCCATGGAATGAGCACCCCAAGAGCACTGGCCTCACTCGATGCAGGATGGACTGGGAGGTAAATACGCCAGCTTCCTCACCCCTTGATTGGGTATAACCCCAAGGCATGCGTTACTAACATAGCCCCCAGAGCCCCCCCCCCGCAGCAGAAGTGAGCCCCAACTGCCCACACAGGCGGTACGCTGCAGCATGTACTCTGTCCCACCGTGCTTCCCTGCTCTCCTACTGGAGCTTCAGGTCACCTCCCAAATAAGCTTCTTGCCCTTAAATCCTCATCTCAGGCTCTGTGTCTGTGTGACCCAACGAAGGCCAGATGGATTTGGACTCAGGGAGTCGTGGCATTTGGAACTCAAAGATGGGATTTTGAGCCTTGCCTTGGCAATTTGCTCTCTGTGACCACAGGTGAGTTACTTTCTCTCTCTGCGCCTCAGTTTCTTCATAAAATAGGGATAATAGTACACCTTTGCTACATGACAGTGCCATCGGGAGGTGCAAATGAGATAACGTGTGTGAAAGTGTTAAGAACTGTAAAAGCCACATAAATACTCTTAGAGTTCATGAGGATTGTTCTCACCTCCCCCACCACACGACTTCTTTTATACATTTTGTTTGAAATTATAGACTCACGGGAAGTTGCAGTAATAGTACGTAGAGCCCCACATACCCTTCACCCAGCTTCTCCCAATGGTGACATCTAATGTGATGGTAGTAGGACAGCAAAACCAGGAAACTGACATTGGCACGGTACTGTTAACTAGACTAGTGACCTCATTCAGTTTTATGCTTTTTAAGGACTTGCCAATCTGCCATTCCATTTCTCCCCAGTCCTCTGGCCTCCACTCCCCTCCCCCCTCACCTCTAGTAATCTTTGAAGGGTCTAAACCAGCCACTCGGACCGCTATGTCTTAGTGTCTACCACGTTAGAGCAGCTTCTGACTTAACACTTTCAACTGTTGTCCGAAGCACACTTCAAAACTGCGAGACAAAATTCTATTCCTTTTCATCTAAATCTGTCACTGTGTCTTGACCAAAAACAGGTAGGCATTGTAGATGAAATCCCAAGAGCTTGGATCTCACTAAGCAACTTCCTAAAATGGTGAATGTAGCAGTTGCCCAAAGAGCTGTTTCCAATGATGAATTGGATAACAATATTTTCATTAGAAGGTTAATACATTTTCTTTAGTTGCTTTAGAAGTCTTGGGTAAATGCCTCCTTGTTCCGCTGATTCATAGCCTTCTTAATTTTTCAAGGTGTCCTGTCATCCTTTCCTTTAGTACTCCCGGGACTTTGCCTTTAACGCCTGGAGAAAAAGTGGGGAGAGCCTTTTCTCCATCAATCCTCCAATGAAGAGAAGGGTCGTGGGGTCATTCACAGTAGCGCCTCAGTAATCTCCTATTCCCTCTTTGAATGCAACCACTATTCCTCTTTGAGCAGATCATTTATCTCCTCCCTGACTGCCTTCTTGGTTAAAGGTTAACAAAAATGACATCCCCTTCAAGTTCAAACCCTTGGAATGCACAGACCCCTGCTGCCAACAAAGTCTTTCAAACCAAGGAGACAGAAAATGTACCAGGGTGAAGGCTCTGAAACTGCTGCCATTTCTCTTTCTTCCAGATGCCTGTGGGTCTTGCTGACCATCCTTATCTTCTGAAAAGGCCTTAGGATATCTGTTTTCAAGGACCGAGACTGTAGTAGTCTTGTAGCAGCACAGGACCCGTTGTCTAAGCGCTGGAGATATGCCTCTCAGAGCTTTCTAGCCTTCCATTCTTTTCTTCTAAGTTCGCTTGTGTACTTCTCACTCTCCTTCCTGGTTTCAAGGCATTAGCTCCACAGATACTATTCCTGAACTACCTCTCATTCCCAAACTCTCTCAGGGAACCTGATCCCGTAGTCCACTTGCCTGCAAGTCCCACCTACACCAGTGGGACCACCCTTCTCATAGTTGCCTGGCCTCAAACCCTCAGACTTACTTTACTCCTTACCAAGAAGCCTCTGGAACTGCCTGCTCCCAGTCTGTCATTCCTCTCCCACACAGCCAGCACACACCAAGATCTCATGTGTCTAAGAAATGGGTTTTAGTGATCTTCTACCTTTGGACAAACCCAATAATGCTTTAGAAAAACATCACAGGCCAATGCACAAGGACAACAGCCTGGCTTCTGCCGATCCCAGCCCACAAGTGAAACACTCGGATGTTCCATGCCCATTCCCAGATTGGTTTTTGCTGCAGTTTCTCTTCTTGACCAAAACTACACCTCTGACTCTTTTCCACCTGTGAAATTCCACCTAGGCTAAAAGGATCTGGACACTTCTATCCTCGTTTGTACCACCTGTCGACAGTAGTGCTATGCCACCTGGCATTGCTTGCTAAATTTGTATATCCCTTATCTTCCTCGACTACATTGCAAGCTCCTCGGGAGCAAAGACCCTGTCTTACTCTCCTGCAACCTCCACGGCATCTAGGGGTCCTCCTCATCCAGAGAAGGAGCACCACATATTTCTCATGATGGGTTGATACCCACGTGTCCACCAGTCCCAACAAAAGAAAAGGAAGGGCAATGAAACCAATTCTCGTTGAGCAGCTACGATGTGCCACAGCCTTCTCTGAGCACCTGATCTAATATAAAGTGCCCCATTCCCCCATCTGTCACATCACCCAGTTCTGTTGTCATCGTAGCACCTCTCCCTACCTGGAATTATCCTGTTCAGTTACTTATTTATGTAACAGATGCTTTGTTGTGCTCTCCAGATCCTCCTTTCAGGACTATGGTTCTCATTCCTCCAGGTCGTGGGAATGATGGCTGCTGGGTGTTCTCAGCTAAGCGTCCCCTCAAGAATTGTCCAATGATCACACCCCTCCCCTGGGGCAGCCTGCATTTTGCGACTGTCAAAGTGCGGGTATAAAGGCCCACATACTTGCCTTGCCTGGGGGCAACTCTGAAGGGCTATGTTGGTCCCAGAGCTTCTGTGGGGTGGGCTGAAGCCTCTGTACCCCCCACTTCTCCCCACCAGTCGTTGCTCAGTCTCTCTTCCCTCACTTGCCTACCAGTGTCATCCCTAAGAGCATCCATAATAAGTTTTCTGTATGCAGGTCTCCATCACAATCTGTTTCCAGGGAACCAGACTTAAGATGCCTTACTTGTTCATTGTCTGTTCTCACTAGAATGTTCCATGAGAGGACGGACCTTGTCTATCTCACTTACTGCTGGGCCTAGAATAGTGTCTGGCACACGACAGTTGCTCAAAAACTAATTGTGGACTATGAATGAATGAAAAAAAAAATGGGTTTTATCTAAATCCTACAGCTCTACCTCATTTTCTGCATGAGAAATCAAGCACAGAGAGGCAAGTTAAATTTCCCAAGGATCCACAGCTAGCCAGTTGTGGAACCAGGATCACACTTGTATGAATCCAATATCCGCACTCTTTTCAAAACCAAGCACAGCCTCTTGATGTCTTCATCATCATGGGTAGTACCTTCTGCTTTGGCTCTCAAGGTCTGGCTGACTTCTCTTGGTGTACTTGGCATGGAAATTTCGATGTAGCCTTTAACTCTTCTCCTTCTCTGTTCTCCATCTCAGCCACACCACTGGCATCTTCCATGCCTTTCTGTACAACTGTACTCCCATGTGTCTTTTCGCCTCTGATTTCACTGACATTGTGTTTGTTCAGAGCCTGATTCCTCCCCAGTTCGGTCACTACAGTCCTTGCAGTGGGGCCATCGCCTCGTGCTCTCATCTCCTTCAGCTGGCCCTATATGTCACTCTCAGCAGTCTCTTCCTTACCATCTTCACCACAGTCAGGGGCCAAACAGGACCTAGAATTCATACCAGATGATTTAAATGAAAACAAAAGAGAGAACAACACACTAAAGTATGGGCAGGGTTAGGGGCAACAAACCAAGACGGCGAGGCCCTCAGGAATCAGCAAGAATGGGGAGCTGTTGCCACTCCTAGGGTTGAAGGAGTGAGGGAAGGAAACAGTGTTACTGGAGCTTGGTGAGAACTGGAGCCATGAAGGAGGGGTCTCCTCATGGGAGCTGTCATCCTGGAGGGGTGCCGACACTACTGGAGACAGGATGCCAAAGCAGAGAAAGAGCAAGGCTTTTTCTCCTGCCTCTCAGAGCTCCCTGCTGCTGTTTCACATTGGCCAACCCCAGCTGGATGCCAGGTGGCCACAGAGACGGGTGATGGCAGTGTATAAGTTCCCGAGGCACAGAATGGGGCAGAGAGACTGGATCTGGGGGTTGGGACGGGCAAAAGAGGAACCAGTACACCTCAATTTACCAACAGAACAGCTAATTTTCATGTCCCATCAACACCATCCCACGCCTTTCCATTTGTAGATTACGGCAAAGATCAGGAAGCCCTTTGAAACACAAATATCCTTTGATCCTTGCAATGTCCCCATGAGGTAAGTACTAGGACCTACCCATTTTACAGATGAGCAAACAAGCTTAGAGGATTTGTGGCTCACCCAAGATCATCAGATAGCAAAAAATGGCACAGTTGAAACATAAGCCCAGATTTGTAAGTTCAAACTTCTTTTTTAAAGATTTTATTTATTTATTTATTTATTTATTTATTTATTTGACAGAGAGAGAGGCAGTGAGAGAGGGAACACAAGCAGGGGGAGTGGGAGAGGGAGAAGCAGGCTTCCCGCCGAGCAGGGAGCCCGACTCGGGGCTCGATCCCAGGACCGGATCAGGACCTGAGCCAAAGGCAGACGCTTAACGACTGAGCCACCCAGGCGCCCCGTAAGGTCAAACTTTTTAACCAAAATCCAGGGCTTAGTTTAAGCACACAGTTAAGGTGTACATTCTCTGGAACATCTCTCCATTCCTACCCTCTCCCCTTTCTACACACGCACGCGCGCGCGCGCACGTCCCTACCCCTTGTTGTCTTAATGCTTCTCATTAACTTATCTTTTGTCCTTGGCCTTCTCTTAACGCTTCACGAATTCTCTCCTCGTCCCTGACCCTCCTTCCCATCAACTCAGGCCCATCAGCATCTTTGTCAGTACCTCACCTCCTCACCAGCTGCCTCTTGCCTCAAACACTGAAATGTGGTAATGGACAGTGCCGCACTATCCAATACAGTAGCCACAAGCCACTTGAAATATGCTTAGTATGACTGAAGAACTAAGTTTTTATTTAATTCTAATAAATTTAAATTTAAAAACTGATACTTGGAGCTTAATCCGCATCCCCTTCCCCCTCCATCCTTAAGTGTAGGCTGTGCTCGGTGACTCGTTTCCAAGGAAAAGAGGATGGAAAGGGAGAAAAAAGTACCTTAGGGTGCAGAAATCTGGCAAACATGACCTCAGCCAGATGATCAAAGTCAAGATCGCCAGTCATGAGTCATGTCAATAGCACATGCCATTGATATGATGCGATGGGAAAAGTACTTCACCTCTGTAATTTTCCTCCCCCAAACCCATCACCCCAGTCTCATCATGAGGAAACTATCAGCCAAACCCCAATTGGTGGACGTTCTTCAAAATACCCAACCAGTACTCCTCAAAACTGTCAAAGTCACAAGAAACAAGGAAAGTGTAAGAAGCTACTGCGGACAAAAAGAGACTAAGGACACATGCATTAATACAGTGTAGTGTTCTGGATTGCACCCTGGAACAGAATAAGAACATTTGTGGAAAAACTGGTGAAATACAAAGAAAAACTGGAGTTAGTTAATAGCACTGTATCTATGTTGTCTTCTGAGTTGTGACAAATATCCCACAGTAACCTAAGATACTAACAATAGGGAAATGTGTGATTTATATATGGTAACCTCTGTACCATCTTTGCAACGTTTCTGTAAATGTAAAATTATTCTAATATAAAAAGCTTATTAAGAATTTAAAAATTAAAAATTGCTATTCAGTTCAGTTGCTGGAAAACTTTTGGATACGTTGGAATGACTTTAGTATGTTAACTTACGTTTTCCACTGTGAATTTTAAGAAATCTAAATACAGATCAAGTATTCCCAATGAACATTCAGTGTCGGAAAAAGAGATGGGTTGTAAGTATAAAGTACACACCAGATTTTAAAAGACTTCATACCAAAATAAAGAATGCGAAATATCTTCATTTCTAAAATATTTGATTACATGTTGAAATGATGTTTTGGATATATTGGGTTTATAAAAATATATTACTAAAATTAATTTTACTTGTTCCATTTCTCATTTTTTTAATAGGGCTAGTAGAAAAAAATTACATATATGGCTTCTATTAGAGCTTAAGAATACAGACTCTTGAGCCAAACAGCCTGGGTTGAAATCCCAGCTCTGCACCTAGTAACTGATGGACTTTGAGCAAGTTAGTTAACCTTTCTGTGTCGCAGTTATCCATCTGTAAATAGAGTACCTACCTCATGGGGTTGTTGGGAGGATTCAGCAAGTTCACCTATATACTGTGCTGGGTTAGAGTAAGCTCTGGAACATAGTAAGCACTCAATAAATGCTAGCCATCATCATTAAGGTAAGGTTGTTTATAGCCAAAGGGTCTTTGGAGCTTCGAGAGTCCTGAAGGGATGCACTGCAACAGCAGAGAGAGAGCAAGGAAGAAAGACCGTCACTGCTTTCTCTTCCTCTCTTCCACCTTCCTGCCAGGGTCTCCCGTTGCTCAGGCTCTACGGAAGCTGGCCAGCAAGTGAGCCCAGATGATGCCATTGCAGGGCTCAGCTTCCCAGGTGCAGAGCAAGGCAGAGAGAAGTGCGGAATAGATTTGGGGGAGGGGGTGGAAGGTCAAAGGAAGAGAACCAAGACACCTCACTACTTCTATAGCAACCAAAAGCCTAAAGCACCCTACTTTCCACACCCACTCAGCCCCACGTCTCTGTCACCTCCTTGGTAACTCAGGACAGCCATGTTTAGTGAGTTTCCCTCAGCCTTCCCAGACCCCCTATTTCATAATGGACTCAGCCCTTGGCATGCTCAGAGCTCTGAGCCTTCGTCAGTCCTGAACTCAACCTTTTCAGAGATTAGTCAGTATATGAAGAGATGGGCATGTTTTCTGTGTTTTCACTGACTCCTTTCTCAGTATTATGTACACCGCTCTGCAGCCTGAACTGACTGACTGATGGAGATGAAGCAAATGATGATTCACGACCTCAGAATTGTGTTTTGAGTGGGTTTTCTTCCCCTCCAGGATTCTTCCCAGTGTTCCTAATGTCTACCTTAGCTGGCCAGTCACCGTTCTCTGAAATAAATGAAGCTAGGATGGATCTCCTTTGTGTGTAGGGTGAGCATTACCTTTGTGAACCAATCACACTAGCTTTCTGGTTCTGCTGGCCATATGGTCTCTCCCCTCTGCTCAGTTTTTCCAGGGCACATGTGCAGGGAATCTAATACTGGATTCCAGCCAGCCTCTGGCCTATTATGTAAATAGGAATCCTCTAGCACCCCCCCCCCCCCATACACACACACACACACACACACATCCCTTTGGGAAGGTCTCTAATTAATTAAGTTTAAAACACACACACACACACACACACACACGCATGCACACTCCTTTTCATGGTGTTAGGTGGTCTTAACACTACTCTATTTGGGGGTGTGGCTCTACTTCTAAGGATAGGAAGCACATGACTTTATGACTCTGGTTACTTAAGTGCTCAATCTCATTAAGCTCCTAAAGTCATCACCTACTCCCAGCATCTCCCAAAGGACTGTTCTCCTGCCAATATTTATACATTTTGGTCTATTTTATTAGGTGCATACAAGTTTAGAATTGTTTTATCTTCCTGAGGAACTGAATCCTTTGTAATGATCTAGTGACCCCTTCTAACCCTGATAATGCTTTTAATCTTAAAGTCTGTATTCCTCAATGTAGCTTTCTTTGGGTTAGTAATTGCCTGGTGTGCCTTTATTATTATTATTTTTCTGTTACTTTCCGCCTTTCTGCATCCTTGTGCCTTAAGTGTGATTTTTGTAATGGACATATAGCTACATTTTTTAAAAATCCCATCTGATATTTTTTCTGCTTTTTTAATTGGCTAGTTAATTCACTAGCATATTTGGTGAGTAATAGCAATTATTATATTTGGACTTGGTTTGCTATCTTGTTTTTTTATTTTTTATTTGTCCTGCTTTTTCTGTGATTCTTTTTCTTTCCCGTTTCTTGCTATTGGTCAGATTGTTTGTGGTTCATTGTCTGTTTGTGGGTGTATTTGTTTCCTTATTTCATTGTTCCTTTTTACTTATTTGGATTTTATAAACTCTATTTTTACTTACTTAGTGATCGCCCTTAACATTTTATCATGTATATTTAACTTACAAAGTGAAAAAATTAATAATATTTTAACGTTCCTCTAGAAAGAGGGCTGGCGGACTATGGCCCAATGATCAAATCTGCCTACCACCAGGCTTTGTAAATAAAGTTTTACTGGACCATAGGCTTGTTCTTTCACTCGTGTACCATCTATGGCTACTTTCACCCTATGATGGCAGAGTTTCGTATTCATGACAGGGACTGTAAGGTCTGCAAAACTTAGAATATTTACTAGCTGCCCCTTTATAGAAAACGTTTGCCAACACTTGTTCTCTAATAGTACTCTTAAGGATCGTAGGAGATTTTTTTTTTTTTTTAAAGATTTTACTTATTTATTTGAGAGAGAGGGAGAATGCGAATGGGGGGAGGAGCAGAGGGAGAGGGACAAGCAGACTCCATGCTGAGCATGGAGCCCAACATGGGGCTCGATATGGGGCTCAATGAGGGGCTCGATCTTACGACCCTGAGATCATGATCTGAGCTGAAACCAAGAGTTAGATGCTTAACCAACTTAGCCACGCAGGTGCCCCAATATCTTAGGAGATTTTAACTCTGATCTCCCCTCCTGACTTGCATATGATTTTTGTCCAATATTTTATTTTTGTCATTTTTCTTAACTCTGTAATTTGACATTAGCATTCCTTTTCTCCCAAATATTATTTGATATGTGTATGATTTTACATTTTTACATATTTGTTCACATGCATATATGGTTTTTTTAAAGTTTATTTTTTTAGTAATCTCTACACCCAATGTGGAGCTGGAACTCAACCCCAAGATCAAGAGTCACATGCTCCTCCTACTGAGCCAGCCAGGTCGCTCACCATTCCTTTTGGCATCTCAGATCATCCTTCCGACATCATTTTCCTTCTTTCTGAAGCACATCTTTTAGAAGATGTTCTTTTCGTGAGGATCTTTTGATAGTAAATCCCTCTGTTTTGGTGTATTTGTAAACACATTAATTTTACCCTCCTTCCGAAAATGTGATTTTTCTGAGTACACAATTCTAAGCTCTAAGTTATTTTCTCTCAACAATTGAAAAATATTATTCCACAGTCTTCTGATTTCCATTGCTGTTGAAGGCAACTATTAGTCTAATTGTCATTCCTTTAAGGATGATCCATTTTTTCTCTCTGGCCCCTTTCAAGATCTCTTGGCAGTTAGTGTTCTGCAGTTGAATTATGGGGTGTTTAGACATGAATTTCCTGTTCTGAAAATATCCTTTTTGGTATATGTTGTGATTCCGGGATGTTTTTCATCAGTGTTGGAAGAGTCATGCCACTATCTCTTCAAATCTCTTTCTCCTCTTATTCTGAAACTCCAATTAGATTTATGTTTGACCTTCTCATTGTGGACTCCAATCACTTAATCTCTCGTTCATGGTTTCTATCTCCTTCCCTCTTTGTGCTGCATTTTGGGTAAAATTTCTAACCCTCCCTTCAGCTGGATTTAATCTACTGTTTAACCAGTCCTTTGGGGTTTTTGTTTCAATAATTATATTTTTATTTATAGAAGTTCTATTAAAAAATCTTTCTAGGTATTTCTGCTAGCCTATTGTTGCCCACTCATCTGTGTGATTACATCTTTTACATCTTTAAACATTTCATATATAGTTGTTCTGTATTCTGTAACTGAAAATTCCTGTATCTCCGATCATTGTGGAGATTTGAATCTATTATATGTTATTTATGCTGCCTCTGGTTCATGGTGGCTTGTCTTACTATATTGCAAGCTGATTGCTTGATTTTAATCTGCAGGAATCCGGTAGGTCTAAATTAGAGGAACTTTTTTCTGAAGAGGATTTATTTTAGCAAAAAGTCAGAGACACTTCTGATATAAGACCACTTCAGCCACTGTGAAGATCTTGGCTTAATAAATGGGTCCTCAGATCAGCATCCTCAGTATTGCTATGTGTTGCTATTGATATCTACCCTCAGGGCATTCCCCCACACACCTACTGCTTGTAATTCAAGGCTTCCTGCTCTGGTCTAGGCCTGGATTATTTTTTTATTTTAGGAGCTAATGTTGTGGAAGCCTTTGGAAATCTCTCCCACCGCTTGACCAGAAATGACTTGAAAACTGTTTCATATTTTTTTATCCAGGATATAGCTGCTATGCAGTAAGAGACTGACTCAGAGCACTCCTCCTACGCCTAACACACACAACACACACATGCACACATACACACCAATTGTTAAACTTCGAAACATACTGTTTTAGGTGGAAATCTGGTTGAAAAAAAATGCCATTACTCATTGTTTCACTTACTGCACCCAATATAAAACTAGGCTTTCTTATTTAGTCACTATTTTACCATCTCTAACGTTTAAAATAGCTATGGGCCTCAAGATGCTTGCTTCTTGTATACAAAGCTGATATTTTAGCACATGGTCCCTAAAGACAAGTCCTGTACAGTAAGTTAGCCATCGTAGCTTGCTGTTCATTTGCCACAGGCTTCACAACTCATGTTTTTGGTAAGTCATTTCTCAAGAGCCCTCAGAGAGAAAATCAGGTGATCCATTCTAGGTCCATCTGCATGCCTCCCACTATTGATCTTTGTGAGATGACTCAAACCCTCCAAATCTCCATACCTTGGCCCTCTACATTCACTAAATAAGTGGATCAGCTAAAATGGAAAACTGGCTGTCACATCCTCCTCTTTCCCAACACCAGGGCAAGGGGGGCTGATCTGACAAATATGAAAATGAGCACCAGTATACTGATCTTTCTCCCTCTGAACCCCTGCTCTGGTGCAAGGGGAAAGGCTTTGCATCCTGTATCAGTGCTGTGGACAAGTGCCTCTTTGCAAGGCTCCCCCCATTATTGGGCAAACTACTCCTTGTATTCAAAGGTCCCCCAAGATAGAGAGAGTGTATTGTCACAGAAAGGGCAAGAAGCCTTTAAGCAGGTAGCCTTGGGAAAAGTGGGGCGGGTTGGCTGGGAAAAGTATGGGAAGCATTCCAGACATTTTGAGAAGACTATAAGGTCCCTAAGACTATGAGAAAAGAAGAGAAATTCACATTTATTGAATTCCTATTATGGCCACGGTACTTTTCTTTCCTCCTTAATAAATTATTTTTTTAAAATGTCAGAAATAAGAGAGAAAAAGGAGAATAATGCCCATTTACCTATCATCTACATTAACAATGCACATTGTGTCATATTTCTGTCATCTATTTTTTATATTTAGAATCACAAACATCATAATATTTGGCCCTTAAAGCCTTTATCATGTCCTACATGATCACAGTGCCATCATCACACCTAACAAAATTAACAATAATTTCCTAATATTATCTAACACTTACTCTATATTAAAATTTCCCCCAATTGTCTCCCAAATGTCTTTTGCAGCTGGTTGTTCAAAGCAGGGTCCAATCATAGACCATGCACTGCATTTGGTTGTTACTATATCTAAGACTCCATTAATGCAGACGGTCCTGGTAATTTTCATATCTTATCTTTTTATCTCCATAACAATCCTAAGGGGCAGTTATCATTATTTCTATTGTACAAATGCAAAAAAAAAAAAAAAAGTTGCGGCTAGAAAAGTAGTTAGCCCAAGATCACACTGTCAGTAAGTTTACAGAGGACATTTCCTGCTTTTGTAGCTGCTGGGCATCCACACCTCCTCCCTATTTTGAGCAAGTTCTATTGCATCTTGGTGTGGGGAATGCTCCTGATGGCCAAGAGGTAGGCACATGATAGTTTATGGCTATTGCTTGGCAAATTGGATGCCCTGGCCCAGGACTTTGAATCTAGACTAGCACTGTCCAATGAATTTTTCTGCAATGATGGAAATGTTCTATATCTGCACTGGACAATATGGTACCACTAACCACATGTACTAACTACCGTATCAAACAGCACAATTCTAGAAGGGATGATGCCAAGCTGCAGGGACATTTGAGAAAGTATACATAGCATTGGTGGCATCATTTAGAGTCTGGTGGTGTTGGCAGCTCTGAGGGTTGGGTTGATGATAGTGTTCTGGATAGATCATTTGCTCCCTTTCAGAACCTGACCCTCGACTCAGCCTATCGAATATCTGAATTGTCCAATAGCCATCCAGTAAATTTTCCTTTTGCTTAAATTTTCCAAAGTCAGTTTCTATTGTGTGAAATCAGAAGTCTATTGGCAGACTGCTAGTTGTCACCCGATTCCTCTTTTTCCTCAGGAATAGGATTTCCATTTTTATCTGGGTGCAAGTTTTAGCTGGCTGTGGCTACATAACCAAGTTCTGGTCAATGAGATAGATCTTCATGTAGGACCCATCCATCATCTTGCCTAGACACAGAGCTATTCTTTGATCCCATCATGAGCGACCCTATCCTTGGCCTTGACCATTAGAGAACACCACTCTGGCTGGGCCTCTTCCTACATGGTGAGGAGCCGGGAAGGCCAAAACCTTCTAGACCATGGTTTAGATGAAAGGAACCTTGGAATTTTCTGACCAAATGACCCAAGCCCGCTTCCGGATGGCATGGGCTTCTTTCCTGGGTCCTTCTTCCCAAAGGCAGGCTATGTAGCCAGTATGAACTCAATATGCTAGAGGGAAGGCCAAGGGAGTAGCTGTTTTCAGAGAGGTGTAAAGATAATTTAGACAGAGACTCCAGCCCACTGGCCCATGCACTCACGGGGCTCCTTACAGTGGGAGATGGAGCCAAGGGGGAAGGGGTGGGTAGGTGGGCTACAGGCTAGTGACCCAAGCCCATTTTCCCCATGTCATTATGGTCCAGTGTGGAACTCCAAGGAATTCAGTAATTTTAAATTCAAACCTGGTCTTTCAGGTCTTACAATGGATCTATTTGTCAAGATAGAGGGATAGACATTTTTTGATTAACAGTTTCTGAGCTTATTTATAACTTTAAGTATTTGGAGATACACACACAC
Source organism: Zalophus californianus (assembly GCF_009762305.2). Taxonomy (NCBI): domain Eukaryota; kingdom Metazoa; phylum Chordata; class Mammalia; order Carnivora; family Otariidae; genus Zalophus; species Zalophus californianus. Next base: position 115,171,684 of record NC_045612.1, on the reverse strand, counting down.
ACACACACACACACACACACACACACACACACTTCCATTTGTACTATGGTTCCAGGTCTTACAAATATTAGGGGTGAGCCTACGTGTGTGGAAGCTCAAATACTCCTTCCCACCTCTGAAACAGTAAATGTAACAACATGGTTCCATGGCCTTCTCTCTGGGTTGTTTTCCTCGCCCTTTCTCTATTATTTTCTTGTTCTCTCCCTGCACTTCTCCTCTGGTTGCAATAAATCATTTGTAGGCATGGACCTGGCTCTCTATTTGTTTCACAGCCCCCCTGGCCCTTTAGCACAAAGTGTTCTGAGTACGTGGGCTCTATGTCCAGGAAGTCTTAACTCTAGATGAGCATCAGAATTGTGAGGGGAAGGCTATAAAAACATGGAGTCCCTAGCTCCATCTTAGTTAATTCTGATTCTGAAATTGAGCTAAAAGGTTTTCTGTTTTGTTTTGTTTTGTTTTAAGTTCTAGAGGTGATTCTGAAGGAGAGCCACGGCTGAGATGCTCAATACAGTGACTGGTTTCATCACTCACTCCCGCCTAAAGACTGATGTCCTCAGAGATAGAACAAGAGAAAGGAGATGAGAATGGGGTGAATTAAGAAGTTGAACCCCCTGGGCCTCCCCAGCCCCACCTCCAACCTCTAGGGCATCACACCTGCACCTCATTTCTACTGGCCTCTTGGCCTTGGATGGCTGTCATTAGCACTTCCTACGGCTCAAAGTTTGGTCATGGGTTTCAAACTCAGGGTGGTAGCTGGTGGTCCTCAAACATGGATCCATACCTCCTTACGGCTGTGGGATTTTTGAGGATATACTCCTAATCTCCCACCACAGCAAGTGGCATATTGTGGATATTTATCAAATGTTTATCTAAGAAAAAGATTTTGCCTGAGTTCAAGGAGCATTGCACTTGATTCTGGGAAAACATTAGGGTCACTGGAGTTTCATATTCAGATCCCTTCAAAGAAATGGGCTGTTTTTGTTTTTTTTTTAAGTTTTACCTAATGTTGGACAAACGGACTTCTTTAGCAGCCCATTAGTAGACTTGAACAACCCAAATCACCTTAAAGAAATACCTGTCAACTCCTCCTGCTTTATCTTTCATGGACATTTTAATCAAGACTTCTGATACTCATATTTTTAATGTTCCCATTATTTAAAATACAGTCAGGTACAATAATATGCAATTATAACCTGCTTCAAGCCCTTAAGGGATCGTTCATTCCATGCTGTCTTTAAAGATAAAGGTAAGTTCTTTTAGAAAACCGAAAACACACAGCAAAGCTGAAACCCAACAAACATTTAGATAACAGAAAACAGGAAAACTTCAGAGCTGGGGGCCAGATGTCTTGAAGAATTTTTCTAAGGAAAAGTCTTTGAGATGAACTGCCTCTGCTGGTTTGCTGCCCAGCATTTTTTCACTGGAGCTGCTATTGCGCAAGATTGCAACAACAGTTTGATCTTTGTCTTGATCTTGGTTATTTTTGGCCCCACTAGGTTGGGATTATTTTCAATAACTACGCTGGAAACAGCTCTGTCAAGTGCCTTCTTTGTTTCATGCCACAGATTTTGACTGAAAATAGTACAATGGCTTCGTTAGGGGCTATAAAAGGCTCATGCCAGGAATCCTTGGGAAGCCACAATAGAAAGATACCAAGGCTGTTTAGGAGGAGGAAATAAGAACAACTACCTACCAAGAGGTCAATTAAACATGCTCTTCCTCCTTTGCTGGAACAAGCAAGTGACTGAGCCTCACCGTTTGGGGTCTGCTTCTTGCAACAGCGTCCCTGACCCCACCAAGCACAGAGCAGGAGTCACTGGGGCTTGCCTTGGGGTCATCAGACTTGATGCTTCATCTAAGCCTCACTGGGAGATGAGATGACCACTGCTAGGTTCCCTTGGAGGAAAATGTTAAATTGAAACCAACCCCATTGCCAGTGTTTCTCAGAATAAAAGGAGCATGCTAAATGAGACAATTGTAAAGTATCATCTCTTCCACTCTGCTTTTTGCCAGAATATTCTATTAACTTAGCAACATTCAGAGCCTTGTCAGGATTCCATATTACAGTCCACAGACTTAATTGGGACCATACAGAGAGAATGGCAAGCATGGGCTAAGTTTCCCAGGGGTTTGGATTATTGAAAAGAGTCACACAATACGGGTTGGGATTGAGGGGGCCCAGCGGGGGGATGCAGGGGACTCAAAAGCAAGATCTACTGTATTTTGGTCTGTTTGGCTTTTCTTCATATGTTAGAATTTTGAAAAAAATTTAGAATCTCAAGCCAGAAAAATATCTTTAACATTGACAATCCTCTTGGTTTCTTTTAATAAAATGCCTGAGACCTAGAGAGGTATAGCAACTAGATGTTGAGATTCAAAGTCACAAAACTATCTGGGTTGTGGCTGACTCATACCTATTTGTTCATACTCAGCTAAAAGAATATTTTTGGAAGCTAATGGTAGCTGTTGAAAAGGTGTGAATGAGCGAGGATTAGCTACTCCACTGCAGCCTCAGGACAGAGTTATGAGGAAAGCAATCCTCAAACCATATTCTATCACCTTGCAAGAAAGAAAGGTTCACTCGAAAACAGACACAACAACCACAGAGCAGGACAGGAATATGCTATCATTATAGCCAGCATCAGGCAGTCAGAAATCCTCCTAAACCAATGGTTGGACAAGGGCCCACTTAGGGTTCAATTCTTGGGTACCATCCCTAAGGGTACCAGCTATGGCAGTCACTAGGTTCTTATACCTGGCTCACGAAAGAGTAGACGTACTGCTAAAATATTTGGGCAGATCCATGTATCTTGAATTCATGTAATTTCATCAATGAGAACTCATTTCAACCTTCATCTTGCTAATTAACAAGTCATTTATTCCAATAATAAAACCTTGTTCTGACATTTGCGATGCTCTTTAGCAAAACCTAGGTAATCTAGATAGCGGAAATGGGTATAGCAGCAGCCTCTGCAGGGTGGCCCCTGTGCTTGGAATGTCCACACACCGGCCCTGGGGTGTGCATGACTGATCTGCATCTGGCTTACTGCTTAACCTAAATTTGTGGCATGTGACATTGCTCTAATTGGTGAGGAACATTTTTTAAAGATTTATTTATATTTAGAGAGAGAGAGAGAGTGCAAGCATGGGCACATGAACGGGGGCGGGGAGCAGAAGGGGATGGAAGAGGAAGAGAATCTCAAGCAGACTCCCCATTAAGCGTGGAGCCCAACACGGGGGGGCCTGACCCGAGCTGAAATCAAGAGTTGGATGCTTAACCCACTTAGCCACGCAGGCACCCCAAATTGGTGAGGAATTTTAAAGTAAATTTCAGACATCATAATGAACTGCTTCATGGTGAAATAAGAACTCAAACCTAGGTCTTCTGACTCCCCTTCCAAAATCTTTTCCAAAGGGCCACCTGCCTCTCTTTAATTAAAAAAAAAAAAAAAAAAATCAGAAAGTTTGCTAAACATATGCTAGACAAGACGTCAAAATACAAAATCATGCAAGCCCATGGAACTGGGACTCTCTGCAATTAGTTCTTAGGAACCCAGCTTGGTGTGTCCTACAACTTCTACAAAGGGGTGTGTTTCAGAGCTGTCTGAGAACCCACCTTATCTGAGTCCCACGAGGCCATCAGCAGACACACAGGGCGACCTCTCGGTATCATGGTGCAGGGAATTCTACAGAGAACTCGCTCTTGTCCACAAGGGGATTTTGGCTTCTTGGCTGGTCTCAGTGGACCTGTGGAGTGCGGTGAAATGGATCCATAAGAGGCACTAAAGAAATACTTGTCAAGTTAAATTGTGCTGAAAATCCTGTTGGTTTCCAGGGAGCCTGGGTGAAAGGATTCTGGAAATGTCCGTGGGGCACTGATTTAGGCTTAGAACTGTTCGTTTTGAATCCTGCTCTAAGATTTTGGGTAGTCCTGTGATTCTTGCCCTTAGCTGCATGTTAGATCATGTGAGCAGGTGGTAAAAATCCTCCATGCCTAGTTCTGTGCTAGAGCAATTAGGTCAGAATCTCTGGGCTTGGGGTCCAGGCATTAGTGGTTTGGTTTGTTTTTAAGGTTTTCAGATGATCTGAATGTGCAGCCAGGGTTGAGACCCAATTCCGTGCTTCCCAAACTGTGATTTTCAAGCCACCTGGCGATCTCATTATAATGCAGATTCTGAGATGGTGGCTTCTAACAACCCCGCAGGTGATGATCATGCTGATGCATGCTGATGCACCGTGGACCACACTTTGAGTGGCAAGATCTAATCTCTTACCACCAAAAGGATTTGAGAGCAAAACCGATAACGCCAAATCTGAGATGGGCCAAAATAATCCAACTCAATCCTTCCCGAGGATGTGAAGAAGACAGCTTCAGCGTGAATATGAAGCAAGTAAAAACGATGAAACACCTACACGCTTCCTACAAACTGAACTTTGATTTCCCAAAGACTTGTCTTAAACGCTTAGAATATTTTTCAAATCACAAAAATAGCATGGCTCTGGTTCTAAAAAGCTAACCATCTACTGTAAAAAAAAAAAAAAAAAGTCATCTCCCCATCCTCTAATTATTATGCCCTTTGTATTTATTGATTGTCTCAGATCTCACTGCCTCTGTAGTTAGCCTGCTAGAGGGTGATACCTGTGTTTGCTGTTCTTTCCACAGCTCGAGTTTATTCATTGCAGGATCCAGGGAGGGTGTGGAGGAAGCTGTGTCACACACAGCCAGCGGGTCTGCAAACAGCGTAGGCGGCTGGAAAGGAAAGGGCAATCTTTAAATGTAAACAAAGGAGCAGTCTGGGGCTCATTGAGTGGCCTTTTCGCTACATCTGCAGAAGCAGATAGTGACTGACATCTGCTGCAGCAGCTTGAATCTGAAAGAGCGAGAGAATTTTGCAAACTCAGAAAGAACAGAAAACCCAAGCCCCTACCCACAGAGCCCAAGGTGTGCGCCTGTGAATTATGTTATCAGCTGCACAGCAGGACTGGGGAAAGCACTAACTATGAACAATATATAAATTACAGAGGTCATTCAATGTGCAGATCAAGTGCAATTAAAATGCAGGTCTTTTCTTTTTACCTGACTCAGAAAAAATTTTTTTTTGCAACACAAGGGTGCCTCAAATTGCCCAGTGGAGCAGGGGTGGGGTGGGGGAGGGGAGGGGAGAGGTGTGCGTTGTGGGTGGGGGGGGGGACCTGATTACTGGACTCAAAAAGGCTAACGTGCAATTTGTGTTCTTTTTATGTAGATTAAATGCATTGACTACAGCTTGTACTGCTTAGATACGCAGCAGGGAGTCAAAAGCTTGGGTATCAGTCAACCACAGCCAGCAGCTAAAGCCCGGGCCAAATCTGTTACTGTGCCTCAAAGGAGACACTTAATCTAATCTAATGGGAGCAAGCCCCCCTGGACAAATAAAAGGGCATTACCAGCAGCAATGGCAGCTGTAATGTTAAAAAAAAAAAAAAAAAAAGCACCAAATTTTTTTTGTGATAACATAATTAATGACTCCTCCAGCCTCCTTAAAAACCTTGCCTTCCAGCTCACAGTGGCTCATGAGGAGTCTCGGGCGGTCAATAGCAAGAGGGAGCAGCCTGCCTTCTCACCCTCTCAGGAAGCCATGTGTCCCAGGTATACCACAATCTGAAGAACGTGTGGGGTTTTTTTTTTCCCTCCCTGGAGCCAAATCTATACCCTCAAGTAGCGGGAAAACATCACTGGGTTTTGATGAATTTGCCTTACTAAAGCAAACAAGAGCGACGCAAGAGGTAGGAAGAAAGAAGGCGGTGAAACTCAGGATCTGGGCTCCTGGGACAGGTACCGTAGTCATCTAAGACAGAATGAAATCGGAGCCGAGGATCACAGAACAGACCAACAGAATGTTGAAAACTGCAGTTCATCTGGAAGGACATGAAATCCAACCTCTCCTAATTCAGGAATTGATTCCACAGTGTTCCTGTTACGGATTTTAGTTCCAGAAAAAGGACACCCCTTCTAGAAGCAATCCCTTCAGAATGTGTTCCCTTCAGTTCCCAAGTCCCTGCACAAATAATCCTTTACTGAAGTGCTCCCCAGACCTTAAAGTGCATATGAATCCCTTGGGGAACTTGCTGAAATGCAGATTCAGATTTATTATGCCTGACATGGGGCCTGAGATGCTAAACTTCCAGCAAGCTCCCGGGTGATGCCAATGCGGCTGCTCCACGGACTACACTTGGAATAAAGAAGCCTTGGTTATCTGACCATGCCCGAAGTCAAGCTTGAACCTGGTAGCTTGGCTGAGTCTGGTGCTAAGGCCAAGATTTCTAGACTAAGTCTCCCATGGTCCATTCTCCTCCATGATTCTAATCTTATTTCTCCCTGTTCAACCATCTCACACATGGTCTGTGGCCACCACTCCAAAAGGCAAATGCAGGTAGGGCAGTTTTCTGCACAACAGATAGCCCCATTACCGCGGAAGCTTCTCTAAATGACAGACATGGGGGGCGCCCGGGTGGCTCAGTCAGTTGGGCGACTGCCTTCGGCTCGGGTCGTGATCCCAGGGTCCTGGGATGGAGCCCCACAGCAGGCTCCCTGCTCAGTGGGAAGCCTGCTTCTCCCTCTCCCCCTGCTTGAGTTCCCTCTCTCTTTCTCTCTCTCTCTCACTCGCTGTCAAATAAATAAATAAAATCTTTTTTTTAAGATTTATTTATTTGAGAGAGCGAGAATGAGAGAGAGAGAGAGAGAGTACATGAGGGGGGGAGGGTCAGAGGGAGAAGCAGGCTCCTCGCCGAGCAGGGAGCCCGACGCAGGACTCGATCCTGGGACTCCGGGATCATGACCTGAGCCGAAGGCAGTCGCCCAACCGACTGAGCCACCCAGGCGCCCAATAAATAAAATCTTTTAAAAAAAAAAATAAATGACAGACATGTAACCGTTTTGCCAAATGTATTCATTGTCTATTGCTGTGTAACAAATCATCCTAACACTTGGTGGCTTAAAGCAATAACCACTCATTGTCTTCCAAAACTTCTGTGGGTCAGGAATTCAAGAGCAGCTTTGGTCGGGTGGCTCTGGCTTGGGGTCTCTCATAAGAATACAGTCATGTTGGCTGAGGCGACAGGTTACAGCAGGGCTTGACCGGGGCTGGCCAGTCTGCTTCCAAGGCAGCAGATTGGTGCTGACTGTTGGCAGGAGAACTCCGATTCTTTCCATGTGGGTTTCTCCCCATCAGGCTGCTTGAATGTCCTCATGGCATGATGACTACTTTTCCCAAAGCAAGTGATCTAAGACACTAAGACACAAGTCCCAACACCCTTTAGACCTACCCTCAGAAGCCACACAACCGATACTTCTGCCACATTCTCTTGGTCACTCAGACCAGCCACGAATTCACTTGTGAGACGAGACTACATAAAGCTGGGAATACCAAAAGGCAAGGATCACTGGAGGCTGGCACCACACCAAATACGCCAAGGCTCTCTATTCCCTCTGTAAAACACGCCAACTGAGGTCCATGGCCCAATGAATGCCCAGAGCCACACTCTAATCCCACGCACACTTCTGCTCCCACTGTTTACACTTACTAAGAGCTGATCGTGGTTGCTTCCAAACCTGTATATGACAATTGTTCCAGTTGTTACTTAAATTAAGTAATTTATACAACATGTGAATTATAAAATATGAATGCAAAAAGGAGCTGTTTTATGGGAACAAAATTGAAATTCTGGAAGATGTTAATAGTAGCAGGTAGCTAAAAATGCCGTTGAATCATGAGTCTGCCAAACAACCACAAGAGATTGAAAAATCATCAAAACATTGAGAGGACTGGGCACTAAGCTCACCTCACAGGTGTCTTAAAGTCTTGCCCCACTTCCAAAACTGGAAATCATAGACAGTGTATTTTAGATACAGCTCATGCAAGAAAGCAAGCCTGCAACTCTCATCAGCTGATTTTTATTCAAAGAAAACAACTTGGCTGTACATCAAAAGTTTAGTGAATGAATGTTTATTTACATGTTTTAAGTTAAATAAAAGGTTTACAGTTTGCATGTCCCATTTTTTAAAAAATGATTCCTGGTTTTAATTATTTTTTTTTCAATTAACCAACCAAATTCTGGTTCAGATGGATGGGTATGAAAGCATCCATTATAAATGGGAAGCTGCTCCTGGAAATAGCACTTTTGTTTAGAAGGAGGAAGCGGGGCGGCGGCGGGGGGGGCGGTGCGCGGTGGTGCCTGGGTGGCTCAGTCCGTTAAGTGTCTGACTCTTGATTTTGGCTCAGGTCATGATCTCAGGGTCGTGAGATCGAGCCCTCTGTCAGGCTCTGCAGTGGGTGCGGAACCTGCTTAAGATTCTCTCTCTCACGATGGACTCTGAAAAACAAACTGAGGTTTCTAGAGGGGACGGGGTTGGGGGGATGGGTCAGCCTGGTGATGGGTATTAAAGAGGGCACGTTCTGCGTGGAGCACTGGGTGTTATGCACAAACAATGAATCATGGAACACTACATCAAAAACTAATGATGTATGGTGATTAACATAACAATAAAAAATTCTCTCTCTCCTTCTCCCTCTGCCCCTCCCCTCCTCTAAAAAAAAAAAAAGGAGGAGGAGGAAGGAAGGATAGAGCTAGAGAGAATGAGGGAACTTGACCATCTGGTTCTAGAAAATTCTGAGACTGGAAGATGTGGTACCAGCAAGGAAGAGCCACAGCTGCACTAGTCTACACATGCCTGGGCCTTCATAATATCTCTTGGGGGCTTCTTTTCCCTATCAAGGCAGTGCCTGCCTTTTATTTTAACCTGATTTTACACGCATGCAGCGGTTAGGAAAAGATATAGCTTTCTGGCCACCACAAGTTCATACTCCCCTTTGGAGTTGTCGCTAAGAAATGGTTACCCAGACGGAGAATATGTTCTCCAGCCCCACATCCGGCTGTGGCCCTGAAACCAGCTCTCATCAATGAAATACGACTGGCAGTGATATGTAGCACTTCCAGGCTGGGGTTCTGAAGAAGTATGTGAGCCTCATCTGTGGTGTCTCTCCTTTGTGCTGTTTGCACAGGACTCAGACAGAGACTCTGGGGGCACAGCAGAGCCACAAGGTGGAAGAAGCCTGATTCCTGAAACACTCACTTGCCGTGGTGAGCTCACTCACTTGCTGGCGAGGAACACCTACAAAGGACTCTTACGTATCAACACACTTGGATTTGGAGAGTTGTTTGTTATAGCAGCTAGTGTTACGTCACTTTAACTAAGAGAGGGGCTGTTCACCCTGAGGCTTGCCCTTCTTCGTGATTCTGCCCCTCTTCCTCCACCTCCCAAGCCTAGCCTCTTCTTTTCCATTGGGATAATTCTTTGGTATGTACTTGTGGATTCTTCACTTGAGGTGTCCATACGATTATATGCAGAATACTATATCCATCAGTGCATTTTCCTGGGAAGAGGGTCCACTGGTTTTGTGGGCTTCCCAGAGGGGTCTGGGAGCCCCTCAAATTGTTAAGAAGAACTGCTCTAAGAGATTCGCCTTCAATGTCTTATTCCCAATTTAATCCGCGACCTTAATTCACCCTATGATTTGGAGATCTACCTGTGGTTAACCCACAGATGCAAACCGAAGTGAAAGTGAAGAGCTCCAGTCGGATTGTGAATGCAGATGTGCAAGTGCGGCACAGTCATGAATAGAACCGAGCGGGCGGACAGAGGAAGCTGAACTGAAAGCCCCCTTTGGGATTTATGAAGTGGCTGCCTTCCTTCTGTTGCCCCAAAGCATACCCTGGTGACCTCAAAGAGCTACCGTGTTCCTTCCCAACAGCCTAATTTATAGCCTAGAATTGAGGAGATATGCTTTTGTATATTCTGAGAAGTAATTCTTCCCTAGCTCAACTCTTATTTCCTGAGAAGTTTATACCTAGCAAAACCGCGTTAATGGCAGGGCAGTTAAAAATTTTTTTTTTGACCCGCAGGATTCTGCAAAGGGCCTGGAAATATGAGACAGTGGATCAGGTCTGTCCTGAGCGTTGAAAATTACTGGGTGAGACTAAGGGTCTCCAGAGAGTTCATTATTCATATGACAGTGTCCAGTCTCGTCTTCAGAGGCCAGGAATGACCTAATTTCCGAACCAGGGTTTGAGAGAGCAGAGGAGGGTATATCATCTTCATCCTGAAGGAGCGTGGAGGACAAGGGAGCTACCACATAACATCCCCTTCCCCTGAGAAGCAAGCATGCAGGTAGCAGGTAAAAATGTTCATCTAAGATAAGGGGATATTAGGTGTTAATCTTTTAGGATCCCTCCACCACGTTTTTAACTAGGGTCTGCTGATACCTTCTCCTCTTGCCCGGTTTTTCAACAAAGCTTCATATCTCTGTTCCTTGGACATTCCAGACCTTGGTCTAAACCTTAGACCGTGGTCTAACCCAGTGGTTCTCCAAGTATGACCCCCTAGACCAGCAGCATCAGCAAATCCTTGGGCCCTACCCCAGGCCTAGTGAACCAGACACTCAAGGTGGGGCCCCACAGTGTGTTTTAACAAGCCCTCCTGGTCTTGTTAAAACCGTGCATCTGTGCATCTCTCTGATGCACATTCAAGTGTGAGAACCACTGGACCAACCTCTACCAGAAGTCTGCCCTTCACTTGCCTAAACTTGACCCATGTGGTCTCTGAGTTGGTCCGTGTTCATCCTCCCCCCAGACTGAAGTGGTGGAAGCAGCTCTGAAGGCACTTCAGTTTTGTTTGTTTGGGTTTTAGTTTGTTCGTGCGTCTGCTGTCACCAACATAAGGCTGTGTTGTTAGCTCCCCTAAGGTTCAGACAGTAGAAAGAAAGTGACCTGTGCTAAAATGGACGCTTTTGTAACCATGGGATGCATTCAGTCCAGTCAGGCATTTCCAGGTCTTCTTTCTCCCCAGAGGCCAGTTCCCTCTTAGCTATAACCCGTGGGCAGTCCTGCTGGGTACACATGCACTGCAGAGAGGAGATTTCTCCCTAGGCCCAAGATCTCCCGATCAGCTCCCTTACTTAAATCGCCTCCCTTAGATCGTGTACCTTCAAAAACTCATGTTTGCCTTCAGAGTTTACTAGAAGGAAGCCTGCTTCGTAGAGCTCAGGACTTTAAGGCACTCATTTGAGACAGAAGGCCCCAGTCGTCGCACATTCCTGGCCACCCACCCCACCCCACTGGAAGTTTCCACACGTCTCCTCCTTCCCTCATCCCCGTGTACTCAGCTCTTCACTCTCTGCCTCTTTTCCTGCCCCTTCTTCTTTTCCTCTGTCTGTGCCCAGCAGCTTCTAAGCCTGTGCTTCTCAACACTTACTTTGAATCATGGGGAAGTCTGGTCTAAAATGTACATCACTGGGTCCCACTCCAGACCCCCCGAATCTCGGTGTCTCAGGAGCCTAGCCCAGTAACCTGACCTTTGAGCACATGCCACAGGGGGTTCTAGGTCTCACCGATTTACCCAGGACTGGTCCAAGGGCTCTGAGGATCGGCGGCTGTGGCATGTCTTAGGCCTTGGGATAGCATTCTGTTCTATGGACGGGGTCTGAGGTGGGCTGGGTGACTTGTTTGGCTGCATTTGCTAACAGTCACCTGGCTTCTTTGTGGTCTCAGTGTTTATTCAAAGTGGCTCTGGAGAAAGGCTGATGGAAATTAGAGGGATACTAAAGCCTGCCCCTAGCCTGGCCATGCCACACAACGGTACCACCTTCCGGTCTACTCGCTCATGGGCGAGAAAAGATGCCAAAGCCCAGGTGATCATCTGATTTGTGCTTTGAATGAGACAAACAGATAATTTTTTTTAAGTCCAGGCTCTTAACACGTGCACCTCAATACTACATACGAAAACAGCGATGCATTTCCATCAAACCTCAGGGTCTGTCATGCCCACTTTCCTCCCTGAACTTGGGACTGAAGAATCCCCCTGGGGTGGACTTGGATGCCCTCCCTGTGCTTGTAAGTGCCCGTAAGAGATCCTGTTGTCATCCTTACCTGTCCTCCTTCTACACCCCCAAGTCTGCTTATTGCAAACATCTCCAGGAGAACGTCTCTAGAAGAACATGCTTAGCAGGTGCTCAGGGCAAGATGGAAGTGCTGGAGAGTGCATGCCCCTGGAAACAGCCCTCAGACACTGGCAGATGGGAGTTGGTGGAGAAAGACCCCAGCTTTCTCATCCCACTGGTGGGGTAAGTCTGAAATGTCTCCAACACTACCCTTGAGAGTTTCCTCCCTGAGAGAGTGGGTTGATCTCCAGGAGCCCACATGGTAACTTGCTTATTGTCACGTGCCGTTGTGGCTTCCTTCTCTCCCCTTCTCAGGCCTCCACTTTCCAACCAGGGTTTCCTGGGACTGCCTTCCACATAAACAACTTGCATTTGAGTCTTTGTCTCTGGACCTGCTCCTAGGGGGTAGCCAAACCAAGACCTTCCCCCCTACCCAGGACTTAACAGACACAAAAGTGAGCTAACAGCTCACAGTGGACCCTGGAACTATGAGAGACAGGAGTGGAAGACAGCAAACACCTAGGTCCATAGCACTTTGGCCTCATGGTGAAAATTACCTGGCCGATTTCTGCTCCCTCTTCTCTGACCTCCATACAAAATCTGCAGATGCCAGGGAAACTTCATGGCCTGATTCCACTGCCCCTCCTAAATAAGGAGGCTTTTGCTCCCTAGAATGACCAGGGCAGAGCAACAGCCCTGGGTTGTCCTGCTACAGACTGAAGCCTCCACATTTGACATTAGGAGGTCAAGATCCAAGCACAATTTGAGGTCCCGCAGAGTCTCCAGTTCACATCATGAAAGTCCTTGGAAGGTAAAATGTTCCACATTTGTTCATTCCTTTAACAAATGTTTATGGAGCACTTACTGTTAGTTGGGGTCTGGGGGATACAGAGAGAGTGTGTATAAGTTAAATCTGATCAGGCTGTTGCTAGATGGAACTCCACCAGCCTCTGTCCGGCGGGTCTCTGCCACGTGTCCCCATCCCCTCCTGCCTGGATGAAGCCAGAGCCTGCTGAATGGTCACCCTGCATTTAATTCAGACCCATGTGCTTCCCCCTCCACCCTGGGAGCAGCATTACCCTTCTGAAATACAAAGCTACATGTCATCCCGCTGCTCAATAACCTTCAGGAGCTCCACTTTACCAATGGAATAAAGTACAACCTCTAGATTATATACGCAGCCAAAGGCTCGCAAGTCTGGCCCCCTATCATTTTCCTAACCTCATTTCCCACCACCTCTTTCCCTTTCCCCCTGGTGGTTTGTGCTCCTCCAAACACTCCAAGTTCTTTCAGACTGCTGTCCTTTTCTGCACATGCTGGTGCCTAGGCCTGGGTCACACTTTCTGCTTTAGCCAAGCCCTGCTCATCACTGAACACTCAGTAAGAATGCCACTTCTTCTATGAAGACTTCCTAACCCCTCCTTCAGCCTCTGACAGCACCAACAGCCACACCCTCTGTGTCCCTTGCTACTGTCACACATATGGCAAATTCAATACCGATCACACTGTGTGGTCGTTTCTGAGTCTGGCTTCTCCCTGAAGACTATGAGCTTGTAGAAAGCAGGTCCATCGCCATTTTGTTCATTTTTGTGCTAAAGATAATGCCTGGAACACCGTACATTTGTAAGAAATTTTCGTGAATGACTGCGTGGACCTCAGAGAGCCAAAAGGAGGTTTAGCCCCTTCTCTCTGGTAATTGGCACCATTCCTGGCATAAGAGCCATTCCATGCACCTGGATAGAAACGTTAGCTTGGGCTGTCCTCTTAGCTTCCTTCTGTTTGGGGTGCCCAGCGCTTCCCTCCCTTGCTTTATAGCTGAGCTCTGGAGGTTGCTCCAGGATTTGAGGTCAGCAGGGTGCTCTGAAGTGCCAGGAGCCAGAGCGGAGCAGTTGGATTTTTATTTCCCCCAGGGTGCACTGTGCTGCTCCCCTGGGACTCCACTGGCAGGAGGAGGCAGGGAGCTGATCACACTGCAGCCCCTGACAGACATCCACAGGGAGCCCTCAAGTCTGAGGGGTGACAAGGAGGATTAAGGCAGGGGGCAAGGAATTAGATCGAGGAGGTGCATCAGGCCTAGAGGAGTTGAAATGTCATTCACAGGTGGAGGGGAGTGTCTCAGAAGGGACAAGCCGAGTTCTCTGCCAGCATCCAGAGAACAGAGGCGACGAGGCAGCAACGTCACCAGTGCTCAGCTAAAGCCAGCAGCCGCCTCCTTCTCCCAGAAGGCTGGCACAGTGCTGGCCTGCACCCCTTTTGATCACCCTCAAACTAGAAAAAAAAAAATAACCCACACTTTCTCACTCAGCCCAAAAACCACTTCTTCAAGGCACAGCCCAAAAGTTTTCACTGTAGAGCGATCTGGGCTTTCTAAGTGCTTACTGCAGACCAGGTGAGGTGTGAAGCTATGTGCTTCCTGCGCATCATCTCCACGCACTCCCACAAGGAATCCTGGTTGGTAAAGTGTTGTAATCACCCCTCCTTTTACAGATGAGAAATCGGAGGCTCAGTGAAATTAAGTAACTGGGCCACATTCACATAGCTAGGAAGTAGCCGAACTGAGCTCCGTCCCAGCTCTCTCGGACCCCATGAGATGGGCCTGGAATTTCTACATGCTGCCACGTTGAGTACAATGCCTTCCCTGATGCGCAGGGAAAGGAGGCTGGAGAGAAACAAGGTAGGGGCCCTGGGTCCTGGCACATGGCCACCAGCTGGCACTCAATTTTCTGGACCTCAGTAATGTCCTCAAAGGGCAAGTGTGTGTGGACTGGAGCAGGTGATCTGTACACCTCCTTTAGATTTAGCATTGTATGAATCTACGGTACACTCACATTTTCTGCCACGCTTGCCTGTCATGGTCAGTATCCATGCTCTACAAAAAGACAGACTGGTGGGAAATGAAAGTGAGTTTAAGCAGTTGGCATATCCCTGAATCATGGTATAAGGAAGGGCTTTAGTTGTCATTTTTAGGCCGCTGCATTAATAAAGCTTCTTAAAGGACCAGATTTTTGGCCCCCTTGGTACATTCTGGTTGTTAAGTGTTAAGCCCCTTGGGTTGGATCTGCCCATGTCAGGCTATCAACTTCCTGAGGACAGTAACTCTTTAAATTGCCGTGAGTCCCAGCAAGTATCATGAATGGGCAAATGAAGAATACCTCTGGGGATGATGATCATGGTGGTAATTTAATAACTGTGTTTTCAGGGTTATTTGGGATTTTAATGATCACTAGAAAGTGTCCCAATTACTACTACTGCCTAACAAATCATCCTAAAACTTAGTGACATAAATCAACACTTATTATGTCCATGGATGGACCCTGTTGTCAGCAATTCAAATAGAACAACAGCGGGAATGACTTGCCCTGGTGTCATGTTGTCTGGGACCTAAATTAGGAAGACCCAGCGGTTGAAGGTGACTGAGTGGCTCGGGGCTGGAATGACCTGAAGGATCTTCACTCACACCTGAAAGTTGATCCTGGCTGTTGGCTGCGACATCAGCTGGGTCTATTAATCAGAACATATACACATGGCCTCTTCATGTAGCTGCTTGGGATCCCTCACGCCACGGTGGCCTCAGGGCCATCAGATTTCTTTCACAGCAGTTCAAGGCTCTAAGTGTGACTGTCCCAGAAAGCAAAGCAGAAGCTGTACCACCTTTTCTAACCTAACCTTATATGTTACTTCCACTTCATTCTGTAGGTTACAGGTGAGGCATAAAGGCCACATAAGGTTCAAGGGTAAGGGATATGGTCCCCCACATCTGGATGGGAGGAGTACCCAAACTGACACTGTATTTTCATTCTTCCACAGGACAGGAAATGTGTCTTAGTTATCTCTGAACCCCTACCATCTACCATGTGGCATGGTACGGAATAGGTGCCCAATGAGTGACTGGCAGATAAAGCAATGAGTAAGTGAAGGAAGGAAGGAAAATTCACACCACTTAAGAGTGTCTCTCTGAGAAGTGTAGACAGGTAGTCTTTTCCACCTATTTTGTTTGTTTGTTTGCATTGCATTTGCTTATGCATTTCAACAGTCAATAAATCACGGCTTGGGAGTGACTCTGCAGAGTGCAAAAGAGGTCAATGGCATTATGATAGTTTGGCTTTCAAAGATTTACTTATTTACTTGGGGGGAGGGAGAGTGCGTGAGCGGGGAGGGTAGGGGCAGGGGCAGAGGGAGGGGAGAGAGAATCTCCAGCAGACTCCCCGCTGAGCACAGAGCCTGACACTGGTCCCATCCCAGGACCCTGAGATCATGACCTGAGCCGAAATCAAGAGTCGAGCACTTAACTGACTGGGTGCCACTCAGGCACCCCGATAGTTTGGTTTTTAAGGAACATTCTGTGGGGGCGCCTGGGTGGCTCAGTTGGTTCAGTGTCTGCCTTCGGCTCAGGTCATGATCCCAGGGTCCTGCGATCGAGTCCCACATCGGGCTCCCTGCTCAGCGGGGAGCCTGCCTCTCCCTCTGCCTGCCGCTCCCCCTGCTTGTGTACCCGCACTCTCTCTCTGACAAATAAGTAAATAGAACCTTTAAAAAAAAAAAAAAGGAACATTCTATGGTCATTAATTTTTCCTCGACCCATTATGGTCTCCTATTTTTGAATCTGTTCCATGGTTTCCAATAGGATGGTTCAGAAATCAGCTTCTACCATAACAGATTGAACATTTCATGGCAAGGTCGGAGCTGACTTCCCCGATCGGTCTGCCCAGTTCTTCCTGGCTCCCAGTCCTTCCTTGCCCATGTTCTAGCTGAGTCCTAGCCTTTCCCTCTCTTTGCCCTCCCCACCTCCTCTCTTGTTTCTCCCCCCTCTTCTTTCTCCTCTCCGCTGGCCCCTGCCCACCCTGACTCTCCTGAGGCCCCTCCTTCCTCTGTTTCTCCCCCTCCTCCTCTGGTCCTTCCCTGCCCCTCCCTTGCTTCTTCAACCTCTGCCCATCCCCCAGTGCCACCACCTCTAACTTGGGGATCAGAGTGTCTCCAGCACTGTGGGAGTCAAGGACGCGGGGAAGCCAAGCCACCCATCCCCACCAGAGAGAGAAGACCCAGATTTTGGATTAGAACCACTGGCCCCTGGAATTCTCTCCCTCACTGGTTTGGTATATAGCATTTTGTCACTTTTATGGGCACAAACTTATGATGTCATATGAAAGGCTTAAAGCTCCTTTGGCTGCAAACTAGCACTTAAAGCCCAACCTTATGGAGACACAACAGAAAATAATTCTTTAAAAGAAAAACCATGACAGTGGGAATTTGCCATTCCCAAATTAGCATTTGGAAAATACTAGTCACACAAACATATGCCAGCAGAGACCTCAGAGAGCATCTTGCCCAGCTCATTTTACAAACAAGGAGCTGAGAGCCAAAAAAAAAAAAAAAAAAAGAGCTATAACAACCAGTATTTACTGGGTGCTGACTCTGCCCCCGGCGCTTTATTACTTTATTTCAGTTGTGCAACAACCAGATGAATTACAATCATTAACCCCATTTCCAAGATGAAGAAACAAGAAGTTCAGAGAAGGTCAGTAACTTCTACAAGGTCACGCAGCCAGAAAGTGGCAGAGCAGAAATTAGAACCCGGTATCTAAGACGAGTCCAAAAGCTACGCTCCTAACCACTACACTAAACTGTGTCCGTGAGCGATTTTTTATCCTCCTCATACCCGGAGTCACATATACTAGTAGCTGATAGTTATACCAATTTCAGAAAGATAAATTGAGCAGTGCCTGGAATTCAACAAGTGATGTTACAGTTCAAGTCAAAGTCAAGGTTAGACTTTGTTAAATTGAATTGGGAAAGAAGAAACTCAGAGCAGAGATCCCAAGAGATTTCGAGGATGGTCCTTTGTAGGAACAGCTGTGAGTGCAGAGTGAGCAAGGAAATGGCTGTACGGTTTACTGCGTTTGAGACTCAGACTTGAAGCCAGTATCGCAAGGTTCAACACTAGCTCTGCTTCTTCCTAGCTTAGCGGCTCCGTGCCTCAGTTCTGTCGTGTATAAAACAGGAAATAAACGTTATCTGCCTGACAGGGTACATATGAAGGACAAATAAGATTAATAAGCATAAAGTTCTGAGAACAGGATCTGACGCAGAGTAAGCTCTTCAGAAGAAATTTGCTCTGTTATCACTCAGTGCTGTATCTCCAGAGCCTAACACAGTTCTCAGCACATGGAAGGTGTTCAGTAAATATGTGTTGAATACATGAAGAGAAATACATTACTAGTTCTAATGGTACTCATCTGTTCTTCATCCTCTCAAAACAGAAAACAAGAAAAAACCAGTTTCTCCTTGGATTTTACCTTACACTTTTTTCCATATGTCAAAGGCCTGATTCTTCAGTGACTGAAGCCACTTTTCCTTGGCAAAGCAGCTGTTTTCTACTTTAATCCTTTTCTGAGGCCCATTTTACCAAGGAAGTGACATCTTAAAGATGGGGAAGACCACAGCCTCAGGTCTCTTTCAGTTACAACTGCCAAAACCCCAACCCGATCTAGAAGAAGCCAGTTGCTGAATTTATGCACTCAATTAAAAACCATAGGGATGACTTCAGGCATGGCTAGATCCAGGGGTTGGAACGATGTCATCAGGGCTTTGTCTTGTTCAATTTCCAGCTCCGCCTTCCTCAGTGATGGTTCTTCCCAGGCATGTTCTGGTCACCTGTAGTTCATCTCCCCAAAGATTTATATCCCCAAAGTTCCCAAACCAGGAGAAACAAAACACTTCTTTTTACGATCACTCCAGCCAAAGTCCCAATATTAGCTCTGAGTGGACCGACTTGGCTCAGGTGTTCATCCTTGAACCAATCTCTGAGACACTTCAGAATGGAACACCGTAATTGACCAGGCTTCATACATGCATCCTTCACCCTGATTTCAAGGGCTAGAGCCAGCCCCACATAAGCTATCAGTCTAAGACCGAGGAGCACCTGGCTGGCTCAGTGGGTAGAACATGACTCTTGACCTCGGGGTCATGAGTTCAAGCCCCACATTGAGCATAGAGTTTACTTTAAAAAAACAAAGACTAAGACTGGGATGCTATTTCCAGTGGAAGAGAAAGTAGACTGGGCAGGCTCAATGAAGCCATTAGTAGGGCGCCCAGCAAGTCTATACTTACAAAGGTACTGGATATACGATCCCTATCTTACTGAAAGCTTCTGCTTTTCATCTCTTCCTCCAGCAAAAAATAAAATTTATATCGAGAAGCAGTATACATATGAACTGAAACAAATGCCTCACCAAACAAATTTACTTTTTATTACCTGTAATGCACCCTGACAGTCTCTATTCTATTGTCTTGTAATTTACTCCATTACATCCCTTCCTTTCCACTTCATTCCATTTTATTCTGCTCTTTTTATTAGGGCAATGCTTACTAGGTGCTGAAACAAACAGCCCTTAAATCTCAGCAGCTTAACAAAATACAAGTTTATTTCTTACCCATGTCCTAGCCCAGTCCAGATCAGGCAGCTCTCCTTAGTGGCTTTCTCCCCACCCCAGAGATCCAGACTCTTTCCATGTTATGACACCACCACCTTGAACAAAGGATCATGGCAGAAAGGAAAGGCGGGGGGGGGGGGGGGGGGGGGAAGAGAGTGGGGTGGTAGTTGGGGAGGGGGGAGCAGGGAGAGTCACTGAGAAGATTTTATGATTAGGCTCACAAGTGGCTAGCATCACTTATGCCTACACTCCACGGCCACAACTAAGTCACATGGTTCTAACCTAACTGTAAGGGCCACAGGGCAACAGTCTGAGCACCCAGGAAGGGGAAATGGGGTTGATGAGCATCTAGGCAATCTATACCACGCTGCTCTTTTCTTTTTTTTTTTTTTTTAATTTTTTTATTGTTATGTTAATCACCATATATTACATCATTAGTTTTTGGTGCAGTGTTCCATGATTCATTGTTTGTTCATAGCACCCAGTGCTCCATGCAGAACGTGCCCTCCTCAATACCCATCACCAGGCTAACCCATCCCCCCACCCCCTCCCCTCTAGAACCCTCAGTTTGTTTTTCAGAGTCCATCCTCTCTCATGGTTCGTCTCCCCCTCTGACATACTCCCTTTTTCTTCCTCTCCTGTTATCTTCTTCTTTTTCTTTTTTCTTAAAATATGTTGCGTTATTTGTTTCAGAAGTACAGATCTGTGATTCAACAGTCTTGCACAATTCACAGCGCTCACCATAGCACATACCCTCCCCAATGTCTATCACCCAGCCACCCCATCCCTCCCACCCCCCACCACTCCAGCAACCCTCAGTTTGTTTCCTGAGATTAAGAATTCCTCATATCAGTGAGGTCATGTGATACATGTCTTTCTCTGATTGACTTATTTCACTCAGCATAACACCCTCCAGTTCCATCCACGTCGTTGCAAATGGCAAGATCTCATTCCTTTTGATGGCTGCATAATATTCCATTGTGTATATATACCACATCTTCTTTATCCATTCGCCTGTCGATGGGCATCTTGGCTCTTTCCACAGTTTGGCTATGGTGGACATTGCCGCTATAAACATTGGGGTACACGTACCCCTTCGGGTCCCTACATTTGTGTCTTTGTGGTAAATACCCAGTAGTGCAATTGCTGGATCGAAGGGTAGCTCTAATTTCAACTTTCTGAGGAACCTCCATACTGTTCTCCAGAGTGGCTGCACCAGCTTGCATTCCCACCAACAGTGTAGGAGGGTTCCCCTTTCTCCACATCCCCGCCAACATCTGTCGTTCCCTGACTTGTTAATTTTAGCCATTCTAACGGGTGTGAGGTGGTATCTCATTGAGGTTTTGATTTGGATTTCCCTGATGCCGAGCGATGTTGAGCACTTTTTCATGTGCACGCTGCTCTTTTCTAGTTTGTAAAGAAAGAGGAAATGTTGGTTCTGACTCACTCTGTGGAACTCAGGACTCTGTAATGGCTGCAGTGCCTGAGCTGGAAAAAACCTGGCCTTAGCAGCCTGCCTTGACTTTTCTGCCTTGTGGACTAAGCCTTTCTTCACTTTTGCCTTTCTGTTCTTATCTGTCATGGGACCTGACTTCTTTGTCCCTGGTGAGGAGACTCTAACTACCTGCCTAACCACCTTCCTCCCTGCCCACCAAAATCTGTCCCTGACTCTGACTCTTTGCCTGAGAACCTTCTGCCTTGGAAGCGGGACTCCCTGAAGCAGTCGGTGGCTGCTGTGGCGGCCTTGGCTCCTGGCCCCTGCCTCATGCTGTCCCTGTCTCTCTCTCTCGTCCTGTCTGCTTTCTTACTCTGCCCAGCCCCGGGGCCTGTGCTGAGCAGTCTCTGCCGCCATTTCCTGTCCTGAGCCAGTAAATGACCAGCTTCTTTGGGGCAGCTGATGGCCCCTCCAACTATGGGGCTCTGCCCTGGCTCCAGCCTCTGCCTAGGTCACGACTGAAGTAAGTGAGCCAGCCAGGCATGTAATAAGATCACTCTCCCACCGCCGGCTACTATGGTGAGTGGCCATGGAATCTGATTCCAGCAGCATCTTTATCGCCCCAAAAGGCCTCAGGGTTCATTATCTAAAAAGCACTGGCTGTTAGCACAGTAGCAAATCTGTTACCACAGAGAGGAGCTGTCTCTTTAAAACCAAGTTGGGGGGGCAGTGGAGGCTAAGATCTGGTTCTGGAAGAATTGCAGGTTTGCTGCTGCTCACGCTGATAAACAATTTTAGTCAATACTTAAAAGGCGCTTACCGTGCATTAGACACTGTTCTAGGTACTTTACAATATTAACCAGGCCTCACGGAAACTCTACAGAAGAGGAAACTGAGGCTCAGAGAGGGCAAGGATCTGCCCAAGGTCACGCACCTAAAAAGAGTAAAGCCAGGATTCAGACCTGGGCAGGCCGGTTCCAGATACTGCCTTCCTGACCACTAGGTTATCTGTCCCCATGAGAATAATTTTTCATTGTATATAATACGTACATGCTGCTTACAGTTCTTGAAATGCTTCCACATACTTTTCTGACCCTCACAAGAAGCTTGTCATCTAGATATTAAGAGAAGTAAGAGTTTCAATGCTGCTCTGGAGCCAGCTTCCAAAGGCCAATCGTTAAATTTTTAAGAATTTTGCACCCCAGCTGTAAACGGTGGTCATTATTTAAAAGGAAAGTCTAGAAATTTACGATTAAATAAATTATATTCAAGCTAAGGTAATAAATACTTAAAACCTGTTACTTCCTCATTCTTTTGTTACATTTTACTCTTCTCCAGGCACTTGAGATTATCCGAATCTCTACTGCACACGTTGCAGGTGGAAATAACGTGTGATTGGCACCACGGGGCAGTTCTTCCCAACTCCGCTTTGTGTGATATCACTCTGGTAGCTCCACGTCAGCCACAGCAGCTGGATTCACACTAGGAAATCAGCAGATTCTGTGAAGGAGTGCCCTCCCTGCCCGCCCTCCCAAAGGGGCCGGGTGTTAAATATTTACCAGCACGTCCCTCTTCCCACGAGTCTGACCCTCTCTGCTCCTTGCTCATCGCAGGTGTGTGCTTACTGTGGCTTGTTTTCCTGCCCTTCTCGGTACTGGATCTCCAAGGTCTAACCTGGTCTCCTTTCTCTCAAATTCCCCATCAAGACCCCATCCCAGTCTCCTGAGCCTCCCCAATTCCCTCTCTCTCTTTGCGTCCCACTTCCCAGAAGGACCTTCCCAAGCAGCCCACAGCTGCCCGCACTTGGCCTGAGTCCACTGACATCCAGCCAGCCCCATGGCCCTCCTTCCCACCAGGGCCAAGTTCTGGCTTCATTTTTGCAACTTCTAAGCATAAAGACCCACCCACCCTCCTATTTTCCTTCTCAGACATGGGAGTCAGTGAGGCCCGAAAATGTTCCTGCTCCAGACTTCTCTCCCACGGTCTGACCTAGCCGGGTGGGCAAAGGGATGGTTAGCTTCTCTGTGTGTGTTCTCTGGGAGCCGGTTGCAGATCAAAGAATGAGAACGGTCCTTCCCTAGTCTTAATGCAGAACACCCTTAACCATGCCAAACGCTCCTAACCAGGCCAAACGCTCCTATTGGCAGCCTGGGCCTTGACTTATGGGCATCCAAGGGATGCAGGGGTGTTACTGACCCATCTGACCACCTAATAAGTACACAATGTACGTTCATCTTCATTCTCTCTGAAATGTAGTTATATTTTGTTAAAGTTAAGGATTCCCTTTCATTCACTCTTTCCTTTACAACCCCATGGACTTGTGGGAATTCTCGAACATTATCACTATATATGAACATATATAGGGTTCATTGCATGCCAGACACTGTCCTAATTGTTTGAATAATCCAAAGAGGTAGGTACTATTAACACCTCCATTTGAAAGATGAGAAACGACGGCACAGAGAGGTTAAGTAACTTGCTCAAGGTCACACAGCTAGTAAGGGAGAAGCCAGGTTGTGAAACCAACTGGTCTGGCTTCAAAGCCTATGCTCTTTTTTTTCTTTTTAAGATTTTATTTATTTATTTGAGAGAGAGTGAGAGCAAAAGAGATCACAGAGGGAGAAGGAGGAGCAGACTCGTCACTGAGCAGGGAGCCCGATGTGGGGCTGGGTCCCTGAGATCATGACCTCAGCCGAAGGTAGTTGCCTAACCGACTGAGCCACCCAGGCATCCCAAAGCCTATGTTCTTAATGGATGTGCAGAAGTGATCTTAAATCCAACTGGCCGTCCTCTGGGCTTTGACAGTATTCTGTTTATACCAGGGTTAAGAACTTACTGCATTTTGGGGCATGACTCTTGATTTCAGCTCAGGTGATGATTTCAGGGTCCTGGGATTGAGCCCCATGGTCTCCACGCTCAGCAGGGAGTCTGCTTCTCTCCCTCTCCCTCTGCTCCTCCCCAAGCTTGCACATGCACACACACACACACACTCTCTCTCTCTCTCTCTCTCTCTCTCTCTCTCTCAAATAAATAAAAAAATCTTTAGGGGCACCTGGGTGGCTCAGTTGGTTAAGCGTCTGCCTTCAGCTCAGGTCATGATCCCAGGGTCCTGGAATTGAGCCCTGTATCGGGCTCCCTGCTCATTGGGAAGCCTGCTTCTCCTTCTCCGTCTGCAGCTCCCCCTGCTTGTGCTCCCTCATGCTTTCTCTCTTGCTCTCTGTCAAATAAATGGATAAAATCTTTAAAAAAAAAAAAAAAAGAACTTACTGCATTTTATTATCATTATATGTCTACAAGTTTGTCTACACCCCTCCCTACAACCTTCCACCTTGAATCCCTTAATGAAAAGAATGTCTTGTTTTTATTTTTGTCCAGGATCCAGGGCAGAGTCCAGTATGTGCTAAGTGCTCACCAAAGGTTAGTTCAAATGAATAGCTCTTCTCACTTTCAGGATGAGAAAATATTTTTAAGTGAGGCCCAGAGATCTGATAGAAAAGATGACAGAGGCCAGGCAAGAACCCAGGTCTCATGCCCCTAGTCTGGTACTTGCTTTGCCCTGCCTCCCTGTTCTTGTTAGCTTTGAGGGCTGGGGGCCAGGTTACGGGGACCTAGAGCAGGCCTACCCACCCTATTGGAATGCTGGTCAGTGGCTTCTTCCAGAAGACAGTATGCTTGTCCCAAACCCGCACCCAGAAGAGACCAAGAAAAGACAAATGGCCATCGTGGTGCTAATCACTCACTGCCAGCACAGGTGGGCACAGCTCCGGCAGGAGGCCAGCCTCCAGCCTCACCCGGTAAGGCTTAAAGACGTACAGATGCACAGAGCACCGAGGGCCTAAGAACGGGAAGCTAGCTACTCCTTGTTTACTTTTTATGTGCATCAGGATTGTTCTGATCCAGAGCCTATCAAGGAAAAGGCAGAAGGATCCTAAATCACAAATCTGCCCCCTAGCACACACATATTTTGTCGAGTCTCCTGAGCAGATTAGCTGGATCTTATCCACCTTTTCTTTAAGCCTTGGGCTGCAAATGGCTGTTTTCATCCTTACCCTTAAGGGCACAGAGGAAAAAACTCCTGTTTAATGTAAATGCAAATAGCCAGAAAAAGAAAGGGGTGTGTATGTCAGGCTCTGTGTTATTTTATAAAGCATAAACAAATGACAAGTAAACAAAACAATACCAGCGATTTTAAAAATTCAGTTAACCTCTGTGATATCACAAGGTCTGTGTAATTCATAGGAACTATACAATGAAATGCTGATAGTGTCTCTAAGGTCCTGGCAAAGCTTGAAGTACCTCTGACAGATCAAAGAAAAAATAAAACATTACTCCATTTAGGTGCAGTGTTATGGATAGCCTGGCATTAGAGTTCTTTGGAAATGATTAACTCCATGTGGTATTGATGGTAACGATCCATTTTCTGGCATAATGAATTAGGCATTCCTCCATTGTTCTGCAGCTTGGCTGCATTCTGTGTATATATATCAATGGCAACTTTTTCAAAATACCTTTCAGTTTCACACACACACATACACACACACACATGCACGCACACGCGCGCGCGCGCACACACACACAATAAAAACACGCCCTACAGACTGCCAGAGGAGAGAACATGAGCCTCAAAGCTGATTTATCTCTATCACCCCGAGTAACCTATTTCCTACCTGAGACATGAAACCACATCAAGGGGGGGCAGGGAACGTTTTCACTTCTATGAACTGGGAGGAGGGAAATCGCTCCTCTTCAAGCTGGGAGTGCAGAAACCCTTGCTGAAAAGTGTCCATTTTTATCTAACCCTTTCTCCTTCTGAAAAGCCCTTGTTTTTAAGGAATAATTCTTCCAACAAAGACTTGCCCCATCAGGCATCCCACTCATGATTAGTTACTCTGTGAAAATGAGAAACAACCTCTAAGTGGCTGATAGACTTTAGCAGTAAGAGATAATCCCGGCCTCTAATTTCTGAAACTCACAATTGTCTTGTGACTGTGGGATTTTTAAGCTGTAGAAACACCAATAGATATGAAGTCAAAAGAAAAGTCAGCTAGTGTGATCTCTTGATTAAATTCCTCTCTTAGGTTTGTTTTGTTTTGTTTGTTAATGAAGAGCTGCCTCTGAGAGTACTGATCTGTCTTTAACATCATTACATTTCCTTATATTATGCTGTGCCATCTCTGTGGCATTTAAAAGTGAAATATTTGCTTCAGAAAGAAAAAAGATAGGCAATAAAATGTAGCTGTAAACAAGCCTTCATGGCTTTATTTTTCATAGATAAATACACAATTAAGTTCAAAGTCGAATGGAATTCCTAAAGCAATACTCCACTAATCTGTATTCGGGGGTCTCAAGCGTATTATCTGTAATTTACAACCAATTTAAATGGCATTAACAGTCTTCCCCTTCTGGGAATTTAAATTTGCATCCTACCATTGAATTAAACAGTGATTGCATATTTTCTATAGGGGACGGAATGCTCTTTGATGCTTGTTTTGAATAATGAAGCATCTATTCATGCACAGGGTGCAATGTGCTCCTTTGTCCTCACCGTAATTGAAGCAAAATGTGAGTTAAAGAGATTTTTCCCCTTAGCCAAAGGTTTGTTGATTGGTGTCTATTTTCATCTATTCAAAATTAAGAAAACAGTCATCTCTCATTGCCCTGGAAAATCATTTACCCAAAAAGGCCCTGAATGAAGGGAGGTCAAGTTTTGCCTTATTTGATCTTTTCAAAAGATGGAGCAGGATGTCAGAAAATATTGCAAACTAACCTTTTGGGGAATACTTTAAAATCCTTTTCTAGGACCAAGAGATTTAGAAGTGGAAGACGGGGGAAATATAGCCTGTTTTTAAAGTAAAAAAACTTCAATTACCTCACTTCCCCCACGCCAAACTATACTGAGACAGGAGGGGAGATTGCTTGCAAATCACAGAATCCGAAGCCTTAGAAATCCAGGGATGGCACACTCGTTAGGGTACCGTCCACTTCCTATGGTGCACCCACGCCAGACATCAGTAATCAATGATAGCTATCTTTGCCATTGAGTGAAGACAGAACCTCATAATCAAGTACTCTGGGCGGCCAATAGTACCGGATGCGAGTTGGCACTAGAAGCGAAACCCACCTGCCCTTTCAGTTAATCCACCTATGTCAGTGAATAGATGGTTCTACAAAGATGAAGTGACCCTCTCCAGCTCTCAGAGCTGGCCAACTGGCAGAGCCAGAACTAACAACTTGCCGCTACTGATCCCTGAATGGTGCCCTTTCCACCCACCACCACCAGCGCGCTCCCGGAGCCTGTCGCAGGCATCACTACATCCCCGGGGGCAGAGCACTGGGTAGGCATTCAATAATTTTTTTTTTAAACTGAATGAATAAGACAGATACACACTGTTAAGCCTTCACCATTATGGAAAAAAACTTCCTTCTTTGAATATGATAATCCCTCTGACCCAGTTGAACAGAATTAGACAAAGTCCAAACACAATTTTAGCATCTGTTTACCAATGCCTTCCTTCGGGGATAGGGAAAATCATACATATCGATAATACCAACAAGAACAAAGCATTTATGGGAGGAAATTGTTTTCAAAGACCCTAAAACCTTTGGAAAAGATCTATTAATATACAACTGATACACAACTGCAAGCCATTATTCAGCAGGGGTAACTGAAGAACTTACTCTGCTGAATTTGAAACAAAATTGTATTGAAAAATTGAATAATTCAGACATTTCGAGAATTGAAAGGGGATTTTCTGTTTCTTACTCGGTATTAGCATTCTGCTGTATTTCCCTTAAAGAAGTAAAAGACTAAGTGTTCCCGACACTTATCTAGAGAGTATCAAAGTTCCTTGATACGAAATATTGGCCTTTTTGCTTCATAATAGGACCCACCTCCAGGATTTAAAAAGAGGGAAAATATAAAAATTCAACTGTCCCACACTGTTAACATTAAGTATATCCCAGCGGTTCAGCCAGGGCCAATTTTGTCCCCTAAGGGACATTTGGCAATGTATGGAGACATTTTTGGCTGTCACAAATGGGAGGTAGGCAGTGCTAATGACATCACTGGGTAGAAGCCAGAGAAGTTGCTGAACATAGGACACTCCTGACAGCAGAGAGTTTAGCCAACCCGAAACTCGACGGTGCCAAGGGGGAGAAACCCTGGTCTATTCCCTCCGCCCCTGACTGCTCATATCAATTCAGCCCTCTGTTGAATTTAGAATGCACCCATCTGTGGCACATCGGACATTTAACTGTGGTTACCGGAATGTTTTATTTCTCTCTTTTTTGTTAAGCTATCTAGTTTCCTTGGATGGCGGGAAAGGTAGCTCCTGAGGTTCCTCTTGTTTGCCTTCTCCCAGAGACAAACCAGGGATTAGCTCAGGTAGCTTAATTCTGGGATTTTCAAAAGCACTGAGAAGGGCTTCAGGGGCCCCAGGGGTCTCAGACACACTCTACTATGCTGCACACTGGTCTAATAAAGGCGAGTGGGGGCATGAACCGCCTGCTACTGCATAAAGCTGAGGATGGCTTCCCTTTGAAGGTTTATGTTGCCGTTGTAGAGAGGGAAGAGTGGGATTTTGTGGTTGCTGCTGCTGTCTTCATTTTTATCTGTTGTTGTTGTTCCTCTACTTATTCTAGTTCTGCTGCCAACCTGCTCTGTGATGCTGGAACTTATAAGCACATTGCTTATATTTTCTGCCCCTTGGCTCATCAATCGGGTATGTGGCGCTCACACTATTCCACTGGGAGAGAGAAGGGGAGAGTAAAAGCCAAGATGTTTCAAGTGCTATCCAGTGGGGCAAACATTTCTAACTCCGTGGGGTAGGGACTGTGTCCTGGTTAGCCTCTAGCTCCAGAACCCATAGGTTCCGTGCTTACCACAAAATAGGTGCTTAATAAATAAGCGTTGGCAATAATTTGGAATCTATTTGGCAATATCTACCAACGCTGAACAGTGATCTAGTGATTTCACTCCATGGTATGTACCCAAAAGAAATGGGTGCGTGTGTCCTGTAAAGACTAAGTACAAAATGCTTCATAGCAGCTTTGTTAAAAATAGCCCCCCCGCCAAAAAAAAAAAAAAACAAATCCAAAGAGCTCACACATCCGTCAGTGGGAGAATGAAATAATAGTGTTCATACAATGGAATGACTGGAGCAATAAAAAAGATTCAACTACTGCACATAAAGCTCTCAGCAGAGTGCCTGGTAGTACTTAGTACTCAGGACTCGGTACTGAGGGATGTGCAATAATGACAAGAATGATGATAGTGATAGTAATAATTATTGAGCGTTCATCATCTGGCAGGCACTTTTAGGGGGTTTACACATACTTATTCCTTTTACTCTCAGAACAACCCGATGGAGCAGTTTCTATTTTTATTACCATTTTACAGAAGAAAATAGTGAGGTACAGAGAGGTTAAGTAAAATTTTGTTGAGCTAATGTGAAATAAAGATACATTCTGACCCTTTTTAAAAAGTACCATATATAAAGCAATATTCGGGAAATTAAAAAGCAACAGTTTGCCTTGTAGTTAGTATGGACATATCTTTTCTCCCCTGTGTTTTAGTGCTTTGTTCTAGGCCTTTCCATCTTGTACCTTTTGGCCAATAGTATTTTTCAAAATCCAAAGAGGCAGATGCTGCCCTTCGGATTACGGGCTGCCATTTGAAACACTCCAGTTTATGGAAACCTGATGGGGCTCTCTGCCTTTGATTTGCCTCGCCTGCCCAGCAACAGCGCCACCTCTGGACTCCTGGAAGGCAGTCAGTCTATGAAAACCTGAGGGTGAAGTTTTGAGGCAGGCTGGGGCAGCGTGGGGACCTCAGCTTCCCTGCCAGTCAGATAATGAAGGCCACACCCCTCCAGGGGCCCAGCGCAGCAAAGGGGTGACAGAAAGGCTGGTCCTCCCACCAGGCAGTTTCAAGATCTCCACAGTTAATATGGTGTCTCTGCTTTACGGTGGGTCACGGAAATCTCGTTTAGATTGTTGTATGCTCTGTAGTGCCCCCAAGTAGTTATCTTGTTTGCTGTGATGGTGTGGAGGAAATTGGGGGGCGGGGGAGTCATGAAAGTAATGAGCACTGAGCTCGTGTCAGTTGTTCACATCAAATGCTTCTGCACATTACTTTGGACTCACAAAAATGTCTTCATTAGGAAAGAAAATAAATACAGGTGACAAAGGAATACTCACTCCCTCACCCACCCCCCTTCCCACCCTGTCATATTGGAAAAAACTGCCATTGGTAATGGAATTTAACACAAATTCCCGTGTGTGTGTGTGTGTGTGTGTGTGTGTGTGTGTGTGTGTGTGTGTGTGTGTGTGAGAGCATGGAGAGTTACAATCACATCCTAGCCACCAGTTTATTTATGGTTTGCTTTATTCCCCACCCCCATCCCTGCATCGGCAATGAGAGGGTGCTCAGAGGGCAGAGAGGGAACTATTAAATCCCCTCCTCTACAGCTCACCTCAACTCTCGGTGGCAGCTGGCGCCTCCCCTGCGCAGAGAGCTGGCCCTGGCAATGGCAGAGGCCGTTACTTGGGGAGCCAGGGGTTCTGGCCAAGTGATGGACAGTGCCAGCCCTGCTTTCTGGGGGGCCATTCTGGACACTGGTGGAGAGGAGCTCAAACATTCAGTGGGTTCAATGCTTGTAACCGGAGTTACCTGGCTGTGTTTTGTGGGGTCCAAAAGAATAAACTGCCCAGAAAATTTTCTAAAGAATCAATTTGAGAGCAAAAGGTAGTAACTTAATTTTGGAATTCTCAGGACATTGAGTAAAAAGTCCTTTTCTTAAGGAAAGCTCCTAGAATTTTTTTAAATTAAAAATATTTTATATAAGCATGAGTTTTTTATTAATTGACTTTTAATATTATATAAGTAATGGTCTCTGTAGAACATATAAAATAGAGAAAAAAAGAAATTAAAGTAACACTCAAACCAAAATTTGACATACAACTTTCCAGTTTTCCCATGGGTACAGGTGTATGTTTCTATAATTATTTTTTAAATGGAATACTAACGCACTTAGTGATTTATAACTTGCCCCCTTTTTTTTTTTCATTAAATGACATTGCTTGAACAGCTTTTCAGGCTAAGAAATAGACTGCCACACTATTATTTAATACAGCTGCCTAGTATTCCATTGTGTGATGTACTAGAATTAATTTAACCAATGCCCCCCCTTTTTTAAAAATATTTTATTTAATTTGACAGAGAGAGAGGCAGTGAGAGAGGGAACACAAGCAGGGGGAGTGGGAGAGGGAGAAGCAGGCTTCCTGCCGAGGAGGGAGCCCGACGCGGGGCTCGATCCCAGGACCCTGGGACCATGACCTGAGCCGAAGGCAGACACTTAACGACTGAGCCACCCAGGTGCCCCTAACCAATCCCCTTTTACGGACATGTTTCTGAACTGGTTGTTTCCAGCTTTCCGCCAGCATAAATAAAACTGTGTTGAATAATCCTGTAGACAAATCTTTGTTCCCTTGCATGTATGTCCTCTTACAAAAATTTGCTAGAATTGTCATTGATGGGGCAAGGGTATTTTTAATGCTTTTATTACTGAATTGCTTCCAGAAAGGTAGTACTGGCCCACTCCTCTGCCAGGGGTGTTTGAGAGTAGCCTACTCCCGAAACACAGTGGGGCTTGTTGAAACATTTTAAAAGCCTGTGATTAACTTCTACTGCTTTTTGTCTCATCCTATAATATCCTCGGCTTCTCCCTGTTCTCTACCCACTGCTCTAGTACTTTCCAAAAGCCAAGAGAGAGGATAGAACCCTGAGCAGAACCCATTAAAGGGACTGGTTTTGGCAAACTCTCAAGGAATTTCAGTTTCATGCTGGAAAAAGACAACACAAAGAGAGAGCTACCCATTCATTCTGTGCGAGAGGGTATTTACATTACATTTTATAACAGTCATAAATAAAAATGGCATCAATCTGCCAAATTGTTGTTTTTAAAAGAGAAAAAGGGAGGAGGTGGTTGACCTACCAGAAAAAGCCCTGTGTCTGCCAGAGCTTTGCTATGAGTATGATTTTAAATAGCAGGGCAAAGGTGAGGAAGCCCGTTCAACATCTTTGTCTCCATGGCAACAGCATCCCGACTCTGAGGCTGACACAGCGGCAGGGACCAAAATACACTCCTTGTGCACAATTACACTGCAAGTTAGGAGTTTCTTTTTATTCCTTGTAAATGCACAATTTAAAAATACAAGCAAGGACAGAAAAAGAGCAAGTCAGGCACAGCTAGAAAAAAGTCTTTAAAATGACTAAATGAAGAAAATGAACATCCAAAGGGCATGATGAAGTCTGCAGCCTACACTTACTATGTACAGAGACTGAAACTCTTTCTTGTGTGTGAGTAGGAAAAAGAACTATGCATGCCTATAAGTGCGTGCATTAACTTTTTAAAATGTCCTTTCCCTAAATTTTTAATACAGGTCAACCTTGCCTTCAGCATATCGACTTAGCTCAGGTTATGATTTAATCAATTAAAGCAGTCACCCAATTTACACCAAGTGAAAGCTCCTCACACGCTAAACCCAACAAAACTTCAAAAAATCTGCATTAGCCTTGAGTTGGACAGGGCCTAAGTGGCCCCCTTTAAGGTCAGTGAAAACCTACAAGTGGTCACTAATGCATCCTTGAATCCTCTTGAGGTATAAACCTTTCCATTTACTTTTAAAATGATGTGAAAATAAAGAAATACAGAATTGTGATTATAAACTGTTGGTTTCTTTCTGCACTGTTATCTCTGCTGGTAAATGAATATGTTCGAGAAACCTGGAGGGATGGGGCGCCTGGGTGGCTCAGTCATTAAATGTCCACCTTCGGCTCAGGTCATGATCCCGGGGTCCTGGGATCGAGCCCCGCATCGGGCTCCCTGCTCGGCGGGGAGCCTGCTTCTCCCTCTCCCACTCCCCCTGCTTGTGTTCCCTCTCTCGCTGTCTCTCTCTCTCTCTGTCAAATAAATAAATAAAATCTTAAAAAAAAAAAAAAAAGAAACCTGGAGGGATGATATAACAAGCAAAGCTACTTAACATTTAGTTCTTAGAGAAGGTACCTCAATAAATGTCAAGGAAATAAATGAAGGAAAGAGAACTACCAAGGGAATAGGAAAGGGACACATGAGAGGTTCACATATGTATACTTCTGTTGAATATGCCAGGACCACCTAGTTCAGTGGATCTCAACCAGGGATGATTCTGCCTCCCAGGGGACATCTGGCAGTGTCTGGAGACAATTTCATTTGCCACACAACTTGTGAAGGGGGCGCTACTGGCATCGAGTGGGTGGACGCCAGGGACACGGCTCAACATCCTACAGTGCACGGGACAGATACAACAACAAAGAATGATCCAGCACAAAATGTCGATAGTGCCGAGGATGAAAACCTCTGATCTAGTCTGATTGTTCCATGTCGCTCCTTTTGGTTCAGAGGCTTCTGTGAGTAGATGACATGGTTTTAGGTTCTGTATTCAGTATAAAAATAAAATTCTCCTTGAGTTATTAGTATTTTCTTCCTTGTTTTTATTATCACATGATTTTTCCCTTGCTTTAAACACAATCTGTTCTATTTTATTTTAGGTAAATGCTCCTGAAAGTAAAAAACAATAAACAGAAAATGAGAGGTGAAGCATTAAAAAAAAAAAAAAGCATGGGATTCATTCCTTCAAAGAGAGCATCTGCAAAATGGCTGGCACAGAGGAATGCTCAGTAAACAGGAGCTTTTTTATTTTTCCCTATGGTTTTTAGCATGAAAAAACCCGCATATACAAAACAATGTATTGTGTATTCACTGGTGAAATAATAATAAAGAAATGTACTTAAACACACATTGCCCTACGCCTTTGAAACCCCGCGTGTGTCTCCTCCCTGATAGTATTCTGTCCCTCACCTCA
This sequence comes from Zalophus californianus, assembly GCF_009762305.2. Classification (NCBI taxonomy): domain Eukaryota; kingdom Metazoa; phylum Chordata; class Mammalia; order Carnivora; family Otariidae; genus Zalophus; species Zalophus californianus. The sequence goes on along the minus strand of NC_045612.1, from coordinate 115,137,941 downwards.
GAAAACCATTATTCTAGTTTTGTTGATCATTTCTCTGATAGAGGTAGAAATATATAAATACATAAATTATTTGACTTCCCTTGTCCTTGAACTTTATACAAATGGAATCAGACCATACATTTATTTCTGTGAATTGCTTATTTCTCTCAGTATTATGCTTTGGAATGGTTCCTCCACATTGATGTGTCCAGCTATAGTTTATCCATTTTCGCTGTTGTACAGTATTTCACTGTATGGTTATATCATGATTTATCCATTTTACTGGTGCTGGACATTTGCTTTTTCAGTTTTTGCCTATTATAAATAAGGATGCTGTATGTATTGCTGTATACCTCTCCTGGCGCACATGCACAAGTGTTTCCATTGTTTGTGGGTCATTTGTGTTTCCCTAGCTATGAAATATTTGTTAATGTCTTTTGCATAATTTCCCGTTATGTTGATATATGTTGTCTTTTAAAAAAGATTTATTTATTTATCTTAGAGGGGGGTGGGAAGGGGAGGAGGAGAGGGAAAGAGAAACTCTAAGCAGACTCCGCACTGAGCATGAAGCCCGACGTGGGGCTTGATCTCACGACCCTGAGATCAGGACCTAAGCTGAAACCAAGAGTTGGAGGCTCAAGCGACTGTGCCACTCAGGCACCCCTAGGTTGATATACATTGTAATAGACTTCTAACATGACCAACAATGATCTCTACTTCCTGGTATTCATAGTCTTGTGTAATCCACTCCCCTTGAATATAGACTGGACCTAGTAATGTGTTTCTAACAAATGGAATATGGCAAAAGTGATGAGATACCACTTCTGAGATTAGGTTACAAAACATCATAATTTGTGTCTTGCTAGCAGGTTCTCTTGCTGGCGCCTTCTCCTGCTCGCTCCTCACAATGAGGCCAGCTGCCATGTGTTAGATGCTCATGTGGCAAGGAACTGAGGGAGGCCTCCTGCCAACAACTCATTGAGGAACTGAATCCTGCCAACAACCACATGAGTTTGAGCTTGGAAGATCCTTCCCAGTTGGGGCCTTGAGATGACTGTAGGCAATGAGACCCTGCAGCAGAGGATCCAGCTAAACCACGCCCAGATTCCTGTCCTACAAAAACTGTGAGATCATAAATATGTGTCATTTTAAATTTGTAAGTATTGAGGTAATTTGTTACACAGCAATAGAATATACACACGTGTGTGTGTGTGTGTGTGTGTGTGTGTGTGTATAACATAGATAACATACACATAAGGTAAGAATTATTTGTTAGCTACCTGTATTGCAAATATCCTCACTCAAATTGTGGCTATTTTCTTCCCTCTCTTAATGAAGCTCTTTTATGTACAGACATCCTAAAGTTTAATATAATCAAATGTATCAATCTTTTTCTTTAAAGTTTGAACTTTTTCTGTCTTATTTAAGAAATCATTACCTACCCCCAGAGTTGTCACATGAATATTTCCTTATGTTTTCTTCCAAAAGTTTTTAGGTTTTGTCTTTCACATTTAATTTCTTAAAGCCATCTGGACTGGATATATGTGTATAATAAAGTAGTAGTTCATTTTGTACAGTATATGGTGAGGTAGGGATTTATTTTCATTCTCTTCCCTTAGGGATAGCCAATTTTCCCGGTACTATATATTGAAGAGTTATTTTTTTTTTCCTTCCCAGTTGTAATTATAACTGTCATATATCAGGTCTTCATATATGTATGAGTCTGTGTCTGGGGTGTCTTTTCTGTTCCCATTTTCTAGCCCTTATCAGGAGTACACTGTCTTTACTACAGTTATATAATATTTAGAGAGTCAAATTCCACCACCTACTTTCTCTTTTTGGGGAGCATCTTGGCTACCCTTGGGTATTATTCTTCATAAATATTTTAGAAACAGCATGCCAAGATTAAGGTTGTTGGGATTGTATTGAATTTATACATCAATTTGAAGAAAGTGAACTACTTACAGTATTGAATCCCCCATCTATGAACATAGTATGTTCATAGACTTGACTTTAGATTTTCTTTAACATCTTTCAATAAAATTTTAAAATTTATTCCATGGAATTCTTGTACATTTTTGTTAGACATATTCCTAGATAACTTACAGAGACATATTCCTAGATAACTTACATACTCTTGTTACCATTTTAATTGGTATCTTTTTAAAAATTCCTTCCTGGGGGCACCTGGGTGGCTCAGTCGGTGAAGTGTCTGCCTTTGGCTCAGGTCATGATCCCAGGGTCCTGGGATCGAGCCCCACATCAGGCTCCCTGCTCGGTGGGGAGCCTGCTTCTCCCTCTGCCTCTGCCCCCTCTCCCTCCCCCCCCCAGCTCATGCTCTCTCTCTCTCTCTCTTGTTCTCTTGCTCTCAAATAAATAAATTTTCAAAAATTCCTTCGTGATGTGCAAAAATGCTGACATATAAGATGCAGTTGATACTCATGGACTGGAAGAACAAATGTTGTTAAAATGTCCATACTACTCAAAACAATCTACAGATTCGATGCAATCCCTATCAAAATACCAACAGCATTTTTCACAGAACTAGAACAAATAATCCTAAAATTTGTATGGAATCACAAAAAAACCCAAATAGCCACGGCAATCTTGATAAAGAACAAAACTGGATGTATCACAATGCCAGATTTCAAGATATACTACAAAGCTATAGCAATCAAGACAGTGTGGTCCTGGCACAAAAACAGACACATAGATCAACAGAACAGAATAGAGAGCCCAGAAATAAACCCACACTTATAGGGTCAATTAATCTTCGACAAAGGAGGCAAGAATATGCAATGGGAACAAGGCTCTTCAACAAATGGTGCTGGGAAAACTGGACAACTACATGCAAAAAATGAAACTGGACCACTTTCTTACACTATACAAAAAGTAAACTCAAAAAGGATTAGGACTTAACTGTGAGGCCTGAAACCATAAAAATCCTAGAGGAGAGCACAGGTAGTAATTTCTTTGACATTGGCTGTAGCAACATTTTTCTAGGTATATCTCCTGAGGCGAGGGAAACAAAAGCAAAAATAAAACTATTGAGACTGCATGAGAATAAAAAGCTTCTGCACAGCAAAGGAAACAATCAATAAAACTCAAAGGCAACCTAATGAATGGGAGAAGATATTTGCAAATGGCATGCCCAATAAGGGGTTGGTATCCAAAATATATAAAGAACTTATACAACCCAATACCCAAAAAACAAAAAATCCAATTAAAAATGGGCAGAACACATGAGCAGACCTTTCTTCAAAGGAGACCTATGGATGAGCAACAGACACGTGAAAAAACGCTCAACATCACTCATCATCTGGGAAATGCAAATCAAAACTACAATGAAATATCACCTCACACCTGTCAGAATGGCTAAAACCAAAAAGACAAGAAATAACAAATGTTGGTGAGGATGTGGAGAAAAGGAAGCTTCGTGCGCCGTTGGTGGGAATGCAAACTGGTGCAGCCTCTGTGGAAAACAGTATGGAGGTTCCTCAAAAAATTAAAATAGAATTACAAGACGATCCAGTAATTCCACTACGGGGGATTTACCCAAAGAATATGAAAACACTAATTTGAAAAGATAGTGCAAAGACAAAGACTGAGGGGCTGCCACTGCACTGCTGACAAGCAGCAGTTGCTTCTCCAGGTAGAACCCGGGAGTAGGAGATTCAGAAGCAAATCTCTTCTCCCTCCCCCATCCTGGTTACAAATCACTTGAAATATATGTTAGTGGAACTTTACGTAGAGTCAGATTTTTTTTGATCTTCAGCTACAATTTTTGGTTTTGTGAGAAACCTTATCATCAAAGACAACGGCCAGCAATGTTACCAACAAGACAGATCCTTGCTCCATGAACTCCCATGAGTTCACTGGGAATCCCAATACTCTTGTGGTCAAGAAATCGGACATGGAGGCAATTTTCTCCAATATAGCCAAATTGTGGGTTGCTCTGTTCCTAAGGGCTTTGCCTTTGTTCAGTATGTTAATGAGAGAAATGCCCAAGCTGCTGGGGCAGGGGAGGATGGCAGAATGACAGCTGGCCAGGTTTTAGATACTAATCTGTCTCCAGAGCCAAAAGTGAACTGAGGAGAAGCACGTGCAAAACGATCTGCAGCGGAGCTGTATGGCTCTTCTTTTCACTTGGATTATTATGATAGGATGGAGTAGAGTAACCCAGCATGTGCTTCTCCTCCTCCTATTGCTCGGGCTGTAGTTCCCTCAAAATCCCACCGCGTATCAGGAAACACCTCAGGAAGGGGCAAGGGGGCTTCAGTTCTAAGAGTGGACAGTGAGGATCTTCCTCCAGGTCTGGAAAGTTAAAAGGAGATGACCTTCACATCATTAAGAAGGAGTTGACCCAGATAAAACAAAAAGTAGGTTCTCTACTGGAAAACCTAGAAAAAAAAAACTGAAAAAGAACAGAGCAAACAAGGAGTAGAGATGAAGAATGGTAACTGAGAAGAGGAGCAGAGTAGCAGCTCCCTGAAGAAAGATGAGACTCCTGTGAAGATGGAGTGTGAGAGGGCTACAGCTGGCTCTGCTGTGGGGGGGGACCTCCCGGATGATGATGACAATGAAGACTGGGGAGGGGGGTGGTGATGAGCAGCTGGAGTTGAGTGAGGGATGATGAAAAAGAGGCTGAGGGAGGAAAGGATGACCAGAGACAGTGTCAATGGCGAGGATGACTCTTAAGCACACAGTGGGGTTTGGAAATTTTGTCCCATTATTTCTTTACTTAGGCACTTGTCTAAGATCAAAATTTTCACCAGATCCCCTCTCCTGGTATCGTCTTCAGCACACGCTTACTGTTGCCCCCATCCTTGCCCTTCCCATGTTCATTAATTCATATTGCCCTGTGCCCGGTCTCATTGTCGCTTCCTCTGATGCTCCTGGGCGTTGTCTTATCTTACCCTGTAAGTTTTGCTTTTGCTTTTGATTCCTCTTTCTGACTTAATGATAAAAACGATGTGTGGTTTTTATCAACGGTCTCCAAAATAATCTCTTGTTATGCAGGGAGTACAGTTCTTTCCATTCATACTTGAGCTCAGTAGCTGCTTCCCTAACTGCAAAGGCAATCACATTACTTGAGTAGCACTTGAGAGCAGCTCTGAGTTCAAGCTATACGTGTTATACCCCTAACACCACCTAAGAGTGCTACATGGGGCTGTTCACAAATGTAACGACGTGTTTTTGTGAATGAGAGTTGGCATGTCAAATGCATCCTCTAGAAAAAAACATTAGCGCAATAGTCTTAAGATTTGTTTTCCAAAGCTGATACTGTAGGTTATTTTTGTGAACAACCTGATGTTTGGGACCTTTCTTCTCAAACAAGTCCTTTTTAAACCAGAAATTTGGAGGGGAAAAAAAAGAAAAGATATATGCACCCCTATGCTTATTGCAGCATTATTTACAATAGCCAAATTACAGAAGCAGCCTAAGTGTCCATCAACAGATGAATGGACAAAGAAAATGTGAGATATATATGCACACATACATATATACACATACATACACACAATGGAATATTACTCAGCCATAAAAGAGAATGAAATTTTGCAACAACATGGATGGCTGGATCTAGAGGGTATAATGGTAAGTGAAATAAGTCAGTCAGAGAAAGACAAATACCATGTGATTTCGCTCATGTGTGGAATTCAAGAAACAAAACAAACAAAGAAAGTAAAAAAGAGACAAACCAAAAAACAGACTCTTAACTACAAGAGAACAAACTGACAGTTACCAAAGGGGAGGTACGGGGAGGTGGGGGTGAGTGAAATAGGTGATGGGGATTAAAGAGTACGTTTATCATGATGAGCACTGAGTAATGTATAAATGTATTGAATCACTATACTGTACACCTGAAAATAATATTATACTGTATGTTAACTCTACTGGAATTAAAATAAAACATGTACTTTCTGAAAAAATAAAAAATAAAAAATAGGAGTGCCTGGCTGGCTCGGCTGGCAGAGCATGTGACTCTTGATCTTAGGGTCGTGAGTTTGAGCCCCATGTGTGGTGTAGAATTTACTTATTTACTTACTTAATTAAATATAAATGCAGTTGACTTTTGTGTATTGATGGAAACTCCAAAAAATCATAATTGTACTCAAGAAAATATTGGATATATTTTTATTTAACTTTCCAGGAATGCATTTGAAGCATGAAGTGAAACAAAAGTACAATTAAATTATAATCACTTTTTAAATATAATTTCTATATTTCTACTCTAGAGCTAATTTAGACATTTTTCATTCATTGATATGAAAAATCAAAATGCAGATTTAAGACTAGACATTCTTGGGGCACCTGGGTGGCTCACTTGGTTAAGCATCTGCCTTCAGCTCAGGTCATGATCCCAGGGTTCTGGGATCGAGCCCCGCATCGGGCTCCCTGCTCAGCGGGGAGCCTGCTTCTCCCTCTCCCACTCCCCCTGCTTGTGTTCCCTCTCACGCTGTGTCTCTCTGTGTCAAATAAATAAAAATCTTAAAAAAAAACTTGTAAAAAAAAAAGACTAGACATTCTTTTCCTTATTTCTTCATATATGTCCAATGTTCAAAATTTCTGTTTGTTGCTTTTATATTTACGGTGCTCCAACCAAATCCCTTACCAAAGTGGGTAGTTAAAATCATTAATGGCTGCTCCAGACATTATTTCCAGAAGAAAACTTTTTCTTACTACTTCATTTTCCCAGTTTTTATCGGCTGTTAACATTTCCAAAATTTTATCATGGACATTCTCTGTCTAATCTCCTTTACTATGGGGTTACTACTGGTTTTTTTGATAAATGTAAGAAACCATATCAGGAAAACCCTTATGTCTAAATCACAACAATGGAAAGGTGAGGTTTAAGTTCCCCAGCTAACTTCCTTAGTTCTTAACACATTTTAACATGTACAGAAAAATTTCAGAAATATGGGTACTCTGCACATGTACCCTCATAATTCCTTAGTAATTGACTTCAACTGGCTGCTGTCTTTTATGAAATAAATAAATAATAAATAATAAATAGATAATAAATAAATATATATATACATATATATATATATATATATATATATCTCCCCTAAATGAAGCAATATTGATCTTCAAGCAAAACTCTTGAGAAATGTTTCTATCTTTATTTCAAGGTGGAATCATAATGAAAAGATGTCTTTGTTAGAATCCTTACCTACTCCAGGCGAGGCTGGGGCACACTCAACTCGAGGGTAGGTTTTTAAAGAGGCTGGTGATGGGAGGCTGAGTTGGAGTTGAAATTTTTCACCCAGGGGAACCAAAGACACCAAGATGAGGAAAGTTGAAAACCACAAGGGAGTTCTGAGATCCAAGAAGCTGAGAAGGAAAACCGGAAGGTCGTTAAAACCAAAGGGGCCCAACTTGGGTCTCAGAACCAGGGAACAAGGCCACAGGTCCATGCCTGGAGGAACAAGAGCCCAGTACCTGTGAGATAAAATAGGAACATGCAAACCCCAAGCCAAGCTCTTTAGCATGGCTGCTAGAGAGGTCGGGGTTCTTATTGGCTGAGAACCAGCCTGGGAGTTGGAATTCTGAACACAGAAAGGGGCTGGCCCCTCATGCTGCTGAGGCCCCCAGGCTCCCCCATCCTCCATCACTCACCTTTCTCTGACCTTGCCCCCTAGTGCCCTAGTATGCAGTCCTGACCAGACTCAGCACCTGGCTTCCTGACCTTGCCAGGTCTGTGCTCTGAGTTTCTAGACCCAACTGCTCAGCAGCACTGTTGGCTCCTGAGTCCTATGGGCTGAGGTGCTTTGGATTCCTTCTCCCATCCATATATGGTTTTCTTAGATACATTCCTTAACCCCTCTTGAGGAATTCCCCCATAATAGTTAAGGGAACTATACATACTATAAGGGAACTAAGGTACTATAACAAGGAGACCCCCCCCAAATTCAGTGGCTTAAAAATCAAAGAAGTTTCTTTTTCTCTCAATATTAGTCCAGAGTAAAGTGTTCTAGATTCATGGGCAGCTCTGCCTCCTTGAGTCATTCAGGGACCCAGGTCCTTCCACTTTGTAGCTCTCCAAACCCCAGGGTAAGGGTTCTTTAACCCATGGATAGAATTCGGGAGGTTCATGAACTGGAATAAGGGGGGAAAAAAAATCACCATTACTTTAACTAAGCTTGTATTAGTTTTCTACTGCTGCTGTAACAAATCATCACAAACATAGTGTTTTGAAACAATACCAATCTATCCTCTTGCAGTTTGGGAAGTTAGAAATCCTAAAATAAGTTTCACTGGGCTGAAGTCCAGGTGTCAGCATGGCTGTGTTCCTTCTGGAGGCTCCAGAGGGAGGTCCATTTCCCTGCCTTTTCCCGTACCTGGAGGCCCCTTTCATTCCTTGGCTTGTGGGCCCGTCTCCCTTTTCAAGGTCTATAGCATAGCATCCATCACCACACTGCTTCATCCTCGTCTGTTGTCTAGCCACCTCCTACCACCCTCTTGTAAGGACACTTGGAATTACACTTAGGGCTCATCTGAACAACCCAGGATGATCTCCCCATGTCAATACCCTAACTTAATCACATCTGCTGTGAAGTCTCTTTTACCATGTAGGGCTACGGTTACAGGTGCTGAAGATTAGAACACGGATATCCTGGGCCACTGTTGAGTCTACCATAAATCTCTAATTGAAACTTAGCATTCCTTACATTATGAATGTATACAACAACCCACAGTAGTATCAGCAGTACCTGGAATTTTGTTACCAGTAGAGACCACAAATACTTTTCACATTATAATTATAGTTACTGCAGATATCTTAAATTTATGGAGGTCATTAGACCCACTGTCAGATCTTGTTAGCTAATGCATTACTTAAAATGTATATATATAGTACTATTTCACATATCTGGTTTTATAAAGAATATTTTATAATACAAATGGCTTTCTTTTCAATCTTATGTAATTTTATTTCATACATTTCAATCTGAGGGGCGCCTGGGTGGCTTAGTCCGTTAAGTGTCCGACTCTTGATCTCAGCTCAGGTCTTGATCTCAGGGTCATGTTTTTAAGCCCTGCGTTGGGTTCCACGCTAGGCGTGGAGCCTACTTAAAAAATAAAAGAAAACTTGAATCTAAAAGATTCTTTAGCATCAAATTAGTATAAAACCTCTGCCCTAAAGCACTGTCACCATCTGCATGGTTGAGGCTTTATCTGGATCGAGCCTGAAGGAAGTAGGAAGAGAGCACAGAAGAGGTGTATTCAATGTCTTTGGGCCCAGTCACAGAAGGAACACACGTTCTTTCTACTCACTCTGTTCTCAAGAACATTAGCCTGCCTCAGAATCCCCTGGAGGACTTGTTAAAACACAGACTGTGGGCCCAGCCCCCAGAGTTTCTGTTTCACTAGGTCGGGGGGCGGGGCCCGAGAATTTGCATTTCTAACAAGCTCTCAGATGATGCTGCTGCTCTGAGACCACAGGAATGCTAGGTAATGTTACAGAGCCAGGCAGTCATGTTTAAATATAGTTTAGCTGTACAGAGGGACTCAAATGGAAGAACATGGGTAGGTATTCACTGTGTCTGGCAACAACTCTTTTACTATGGAAAAGGGGGAGGACTGATTGTGATGATCAGCTATTAGCCTCCACTACAATCCCCTTCTAGACTTTTATCTCCGGCCCTGACCTGACTCTCCCATAGGCTATGGAGAAATCTGGGGTCTTTTCCAGACACAGATGCCCAGGGCGAAGGAAGAGGTGCCCAAGTAAAGGGAAAGTTGTCCCTGTCCTGTTCCGAGGACTCTGTATGGTTGGGAATATCCAGGAACACCTCCCTTGAGGCTTATTGGGTACATATTTATTCTCTGTGCTGTGGTCCCAAGAATGATGTAAAAACACAGCTCTTGATGCCAGATTCAGTTATTCTCATTGAGTGTATTGCCTGCATAGCTCAAGAGGGAAACTGGAGTCCCACACTGCTGTCCTGAATATGGGAAACCTCAGTAATGAGCTAGGACAACAAAATAGTAAAGATGAACAGTTGTAGGCCACCAACAGTGTAACATAACCAAGTTGGTTAATGTCAGAGTAGAGAGGATTCCACCATCCCCAGGTAAAGCGATGACCTGAAGCTATTCTTTACATTAAGTAGAAGGTGACTTTTGATAGGTTCTATAATCAAGTTGGAGCTTCTCTTAAGCAGCCCATACACTGCCCAGGCAACATGGGATGCAGCCTGATCATCTGTCTTGAGCTGCTATGCTGAGTGGCTTGGTACAGTAAACAGGTTTCCAGGGACACTAACTGGGCAAGGATTACGATGGGAATTTGAGAAAGTTAAAAAACCCCCTTCGCCTTTACATTGCCAACTGTCAAATGGAGATTGCATCATCCGTCCTGAACAAGAGGCAGTTTGGCATATCACAACGGGTGTGGCTTCTGAGGTCAGACTACCTGGGTTCGCATGGTTGAAACTTGGGAGAATGGCTGAATCTCCTTGAAAAGGGAGCCTCAGTTTCTTCATCCATCAAGTGGGGATGCTTATACTAGCCTTACAGCATACGGGTGGAGGCTTAAATTGTACCGCCAACCCACTGTAGACACTCAACTAATCGCTTGTCTGCCCTTGCCCCCAGCCCTCCTGCTCCTGTAAATGTCTTGCTTGGTGAGAATTTGGGTAGACCAGTCACTGTTACTGAAATAGAGGAATAAAAGAAGCTACTGAAAATCTGCAGCAAAATAAAAGATGTATTTAGAGCAACAAGGGATTGGCTGTGACAAGAATAGTCTGTATATGGGAATTAAGCCTCAAATGATGGGAAAAAAGGGAGAACTCGGGCTACATTTTTAAAAAGACATGCTTACTAAGGAGGGAAAATACATTTTACTTCACACACACACACACACACACACACACACACACACACACACCCCGTGCAAGCTATTTTTCTCAAGGACTTCGACAAGGAGGGTAAAGCTGAGGTTCTTTGAAATAAAGGCTGGAACTCCCAGTGCTCCTTTTCTCAAACCAATTCTCACAGTTGGGCTTTGTCAGAGAAACTTCATGAACTGTAATTGTGATTTCAAGAATCACTATACCAAGAGCCCTTAAACCACTAATGGGAGAGAAATTTGGGTCTTTTCGTACATATTGCTATTTCCTTTCAGATCATTAAAGTTCCTTATAGGAATGGCAAACAGTTGTTTTGATTCTGGTTTGCAATGGCCCTGGACCAAGGGCGAGAAAGCATTCCTCTGTTTTCAGCCCAGCTAGAAATACCCAGTCATACGAGAAAGGAATTTTTCCCCAACAACCTCCTTCAGCCGCCTCTGCTGGACCTGATTAATTCAGGAGGGCAGCGTCCAGGAAAATGCTTTTCATTCCAGTTAAGCTCTTTCTGGCTCTGTCTCTTTTCCTTCCTCAATTCAAGGAATCTGAAGACGCACTTTCTAAAGCATCCTAGTCTCTTACATAGGAGAGGAACGAACATTCAGTCCCACAAAAGGAATACAGAAATGATTCCCTTTGGATGGCTTCTGACTCAAGGGATTTCTGTCTTTCGGTGTCTTCAGAAGGTGAAGACAATTCTGATTTCTATGGCATTGGAAACAGGGCAGCCAGCCATTCGGGGTGGGAAATGGAGTAATGAGGACAACAACAATGGCCAAGAAACACGGCCGGGGCAGCGCCGTTGTGGGTCTGTATATTTCTCCTCAACCCCCCCCCCCCCCCTTCAGCACCTCATTTGAGTGATAACATGTCCTTGGTGCTGAGCAAAGCAGGTTGATTTCATCCATTCTGCTCTCTGTGCTCCTCTTTTGAGGAGAGCAAGACTGTAAAATGATGGTGAGGACAGTAAATTTTTGTTATTTATTGGCAGGACTTTCTATGCCCTTTGCTGAAAGCTCTCGTTGGGAGAAGCAGCAGCAAGGAGGAAAGTATTCCTTTAGCACAGTTGTCATTTTTCAGTGAGTGGAATGTAGTTACAAAGGTCATAAATGCGGCCTCTACGTGGTCACAGAGTATCATCTGTGTCATCACAAGTGCCAATATTTCATACTGACGATAAAGTCAATTAATTCATTAAAATTTCCTGTGTTCGAGGAAGTGGCTAAAACAGGGCTACTGTTCAGGGTTGTATTAACTGTAGTATCTGCAATCTTCAGGGCTTGTTTCAAAATAAGCACCCCGAGGATCACAAGAGGTGGCACGTGCTTCCCAAATTATTGAAAGCTGGTTTCATATCTGGCTGTAAAAATACAAATCGGCCTCTCTCACTCTGTGTCGGCTCAGAGAGCAGCTGCTTATGATATAAAAAAATACCACGGCTGGCTGGTTTACAGCATCCACTATAAATACAGGGGTATTTTACTCATCTGAAGAAAACCATGAACTGGATCAAGACAAGTTAGAAGAAAAAGCAGGAGTTTAGATTTTAGTGAGTGTCACAAAACACATCCCAGGTGGAGGATTTGAGCTCTGGGCTGCTTTTCTGGCAGAAGCCCCTCTCCCTCTCCAAAACTGCCCCCACCTCAACATGTGTGATCCCCCAAGGCCCCCATCTCCCCCAAAGAATTCACCTTCTCCAATAGATATTGGGGCTGGTGGGAAAAGGAGGAGCCACTGTGGTCTATAGAACTGAAATCATGGAAATTTGTCTATAATCCAATTATTGAAAGGCACTGAGGTATTTATTATCTAGTAGAAAAACCCTTTGTGTCACGAAGTACCATGTCAAAATTCCCCAGACACGTTGAACTGCCAATATGATGTCAGAAAAGTCCCCATATTATAAGGTGAACAATTTCATTTCAGGACATTAGACTGTTTGTATACGAGGCTAAAGTTGAATTCCCTGTAACTTTACTGCATTGGCTTTAGCTCTGATTTCTCCAACTCCACATATTTAATGAGCTATCTATATACTGCCTCATTCCACGGGGGATTTGAGGCAGCTGACAACAAATAAAATGTACATGGTAGAGAAGAGAAAAATAAAGAGTTGGGAGAATCCGGTAAAGAGAAGATGAGACTCGGAAAATCATACAACCGGGAGCCAGATTCAAACCAGAACTATCTTTTATCGGGTCTTTCAGAGTTGCTGGAGGCAGCCTCCAAAGTGGCTCTGTATTTCCTAACAATCAAAGGGAAGAGACACTGGGATACAGGTTCCATGAGAGCAGGGATCCGTGTCTGTTCTGTTCCCTGCTCCGCCCCAACCCCACTGGTGCTTGGAGCCTAGCAGGTGCTCCATCGTTCTGTGCTGGATGAACACTGAGTGAGAGAAGAAAGTGCATTCAACTATGAGATTCAGAGCGTCAGTAAGTTCAAAAAGAATGAAGTGTTCAGAAGAAGCAATTCCTGGAAATAAAACTTAAGAGAAAGTTCCCCTGAGCTCTCAGAGAACAGAATGTAACATAGTGGATGACGTCCTTGACAATTTTCCTGCAGTGGGTCAAAGAATGAATTTCCTTGGCTGTTTTTTGTAATGATACTCAGTATGGGCAGAGAGGATAAGGTCCAAGTGCTGTACTTAGTAAAAAGGAATTCGACAAGAGGGCAGACAATGCAATGCAAATAAGTCTAAAAAGTTCCAACTCCAAGCTTTTCAGAGGTCCATTTGTATACCCCCCCCAAGGGCTTGCTCTCCGTGGGAGACAGAGATTAAACACCCATTCCACGAGCCCTATCACCCTGGGTGCCAAATTTACTAGAAGACGGAGTTGGGGGAAGAAAAGGCACGTAAAGGCATTTAAACCCTTCCTACCCAAAGTACGCATAAAGCAGCAGCTCCAGCAGCACCTTCGGGCTTGTTGGAAATTCAGTTTCAGCCTCCCGCCCAGAACTACTCCGTTGAACTTGCATGTTAACAAGGTTCCCAGGTGATTCATACATAGAGAAGTTTGAGAAGTGCCTCTTTAAATGGATTACTGTTAGAGTCAGAGAGATATAAATCCCTTATGAAGTAAAATATAAAATTTGTGTAACTTTTAAAGACAATATGAGAAACTTCACAGGAGTTTCTCACCAGTGACTGGCAGTCTGGGGCTATACCTCTGGCTGGGCGGGGTGGGAGCTGTTCTTGTCCTCAGAGGAAAACGGGACTGCTGGCCAAGCATGGCTCTCATCTGCTGAAAAAGAAAATCTAAACTCTTCAACTATTTTTTTAAGATTTTATTTATTTATTTGAGAGAGTGAGAGAGCACAAGCAGGGGGAGGAGCAGAGGGAGAGGGAGAAGCAGACTCCCCACTGAGCAGGGAGCCCGACGAGGGATTCCGTTCCCAGGACCCTGGGATCATGACCTGAGGCGAAGGCAGGCGCTTAACTGACTGAGCCACCCAGGTGCTCTAAACTCTTAAACTATTTAAAGATAGCTCTGAAACCCTCATCCTCTCTGCCCTTGAGTTGTTTTTTTTTTCTTCTTCTTGATTGAATGCAACAACTGTCTTAAATCATTCTTCATATCAGAGGGTTACTGACAGTGGTGTCCTGACAAACCCACTCTCCAGAAAATAAAAAGTCCTGATTTCTAGCATTTGCCAATTACCATGGTGTCAATACTCCCACCATGGCCCAGTTCAAGCTGCCAAGGGTTTAATTAGCAGCCCCCAAGTTCCTGAATATTTAGCAATTTCTAGAAGTGAGTACCAGCCAGCTCCAGCATACCATTAATTCCAGACCCTTTTCCGCCCTGCTGCCTGTCTCAGATCCTTTGTAATTTGTCAGCCTGCCATGATCTGAGTACAATAATACAGACAGAGTCTGGCAGGTACCAAGTACAACGGAATTAGCCTTCCCATTATACTATAATTAATGTAGTCCAAGATCACATTCAATACTTGGCAGCCATGTACACTTCTGGCTCACGATGAGTTTATAATAAATTTAAGGTCCTAAGACTCCACCTCCCCACCACTATACTGTTAGCCCATGTCCCTTTTATACAGTTTTTGTATAGTTTAATTTTTTAAAAGCACATGTATTTACATGCATTCTTATTGTATTTTATCTTGTTCATTTTAGCCCTTCATTCTAGCCTGTAGAGAACCCCCTGACTTCGGAGTATGCCACTGGCCATGGGATCTATTTGTCTCTATTCTGCATCTCCTACACATTTGCTGGGCTTTCCTCAGAAGTGTCTATTAGAGCGTTTAATAAAAAGTAGAAAAGGCCAGGATTAAGAGCATAGGGGCCAAGGGAGAGATGCCCCAAAACGTGCCCCTTTGGTATGCAGATTCTTTTGAGTTGAAAACAATCAAGGCCCAAAAGATTCAGGAAGAAATTTTGACCTTCCCCCTAACTGCCTAAAAGAATTTAGATAAAGGACCTGCTCCAGAAAGAGAGCTATCACCATAGAGCACTACATTATAATATAAATTAGGGGTGGTAGACAGGGAGGAATTTAGCAAAGTTTGTTTGTAAAAATTCTTCTCTATGTCCTGTTGTTTCTAAATGGCCCAGCAAACATTTGTTTACCAAATGTTTACTCTTTTTCAGCTTTCTGTGAAGTCCCAGATCCCTAACCCCCTTCTTCTTAATTCAGGGTGACATACAGACCACAGTGTGCCTAAAATCTCATGAATGTAGGTATGTAATCAAATTTTATTTTCTCCTGTTAATCTGCCTCATGACAATTTAATTCTTAGATAAGCTGGAAGACTCTTGAAGGAGAAAAAATTTTTCCTCCTCAACAAGAAGAAGACCCTTACAACAGCACTGGAGATCTAGCTCAAAAGTGACATTCAAGACCAGACATGAATTCACATATCTATACTATCATCCAGACCACACTCTTTGCTTCTCATCCACAAAAATTTCATGATAGCCCTGTTAAATGGCTTGCTGAGATCCAGATATACTATATCTAAGGCATTCTTCTTGTTGGCACTTTTAATAACACTATCTAAAAAGGGGAAAGGGTGACTGAGTTTGGATTTGGAAGGATTTCTTAATAATCCTCGCTTTTCATCTTAAGTGCTTCTAAATCAACTGTTTTATAATACACATAATTTTTCCAAGGACTCAAAGACTTGACACTATGGCATTTCACTCATAACAGGAAGGTTTCACCAATACAGAAAACCAAGCAAACTGGGAGGGGAGGAGGGGCTTGATCTTGGAATTAGACTCAGTTGCTGGGATGGATGGGCAAATGGGGGCAATCTGAGTGATGGGAGGAAGTTCTGACCAGTAGGTGGAACATGGTGCGTGGGGAGTATAATCCTTCACAGTGCTTTGGCAAAAGCAATTGGGTGTCATGGAGGTCTCTCAAGAGGTAACACAGAATAGAACTGACAGGTAAGTAGTATCAAGAAGAAGGTTCTGTACAATGACCTGAGGAGACTGGGGTATCAGGATCTCCTGTCCACAAGTTGCAAATGGGTCCAAGAACAGACTCTAATACCTAAATTAGGGATGGATGATGCAAGGAAGGACCCAGGGCCCAGAACTGAGGTACAAGGTCAGGGTGGGGATGGTAGCCCATAAAATATGATGGTGTACTACCAAAGCATTGAACTAGGACCTCTCTTACCAAAGACACCTCTTGCCCCAGAGCCTGGCTTGGGCTGAACTTTCAAGTGGATATCAGATGATTCCCAGCTATGGGGAAAAGGAGGATGAAAGGGCAGAGAACTAGACAAATAATGAAATTTCCTTTTTTTTTTTTTTTTTTTAAGTAGGCTCCACACCCAGCGTGGAACCCAATGCAGGGCTCTAACTTATGACCCTGAGATCAAGACCTGAGCTGAGATCGAGAGTCAGTCACTTAACCGACTGAGCCACCCAGGCGCCCCGGAAATCTTTCATTTGTGAGAAGCATAGTGTAATACCAATTCAAAAAATCGGACTCCAGAGTCAGGCCCCCTAGCTCAAATCCTGGCTCTGCCATCTACATCTAGCAATATATCTTGGGCAGATTACTTCTCTGTCTCGGTTTCCTCATCTGAAAAGTGAAGACAGTATTAATACTTAACTCATAAGGTTGGTGTGAGGAATTGATGAATCAACATATCTAGAGCACTCAGAACCTGAACCTGGCACCTATTAGGTACTACAGACACATTTGCTACTAGTATCATTTGCCTTTTCCAGTTGGAAAATCTGGATACGTGCCAATCCTCTAGTGTTTCTTCCTTTCCCCATCATTTTCCTGGTAACCACCAGCAGCTCTGTTGCCTCATCTGCATGTTCTTTCAATGACCCCAGATACAATTTGCCCAGGCTTATAGATTTTTAACTTGTTTAAAGCAGATAGGGGCTATTAAAATATTATTTAATATCTCTTCACTTCCTTTTTTTTCCTGTGCTTGTAGTGAAGTGTTTAAGAACACTTCCTTTTTTTTAAATTGAAATGTACTTGACATACAATATTGTATTAGTTTCAGGTTCATCGTCACTCCCTTCTTAACCAGGTGAGGGCCCCCATGACATCACTGTTGGAAGTCTCACATAAGAATCTGTCTTTTCCTCTCATTCCAGTTGTAAGATTATTTTTTTTTAAAGATTTTATTTATTTATTTGAGAGAGAGAGATAGCAAGAGAGAGCATGAGCAGGGAGGAGAGGGAGAAGCAGGTTCCCTGCAAGCAGGAAGCCTGATGCAGGACTCGATCCCAGGACCCTGAGATCATGACCTGAGCCGAAGGCAGATGCTTAACTGACTGAGCCACCCAGGCGCCCCGTAAGATTATTTTTCTTGATGAAAACTACAGAGGCAAAATAAAATTGAGATTTGGGGGGAAGCAGTCAATAAGATTTCAGGCCAAAATAACCTCTTGAAGTAGCGGAAAGTGGCCTTGAGAGGTAATTAGAAGATCTGGCTTTGAGTCTTGCTTTCTGATACAACAGTGTGAGTGTGGCAAGTAGTGTGCCCTCTCTGGTTCCTGAATCCTTATTTGTCAGAGAGAGAGAGAGTGAGTATTGGATGAGATATCCTCCATGTCTGCTGTGTCTACTGTGGTAGTCACTCACCAGGTGTGGCTACTGGAAGCTTGAAATGCAGCAAGTCCAAATTGAGATATGCTGGATGTGTACAATACATTCCACATTTTGAAGACTTATGCCAAAAATAATATAAAGTATCTCATTAATATTTCTATCTTCACACATTGAAAGGTGAATATCATGGACATATCATGTGAAATTAAATATGTTATTACAATTACGTTCACCTGTTGTTTTTTTTTTTTGATGTGGCTACTGGGAAATTTTTTTTATTTATGCATATAGCTCACATTATACTTCCTTTGGACAGCACTGCTCTATAATATTCTGACTGCTTATCTTGTATTGGTGGTGTTCTCCAAAGTCAGGGATGACAGTCAATAGGATTAGATATGGATAGCACAATTTCTAGTGGCACTCTTGGCTGATTCCCCTTCTCCTCCCTAGCCTCAGCTGGTGAGAATGGCCCTGAAAATTCCTGAAGGTGAATTACTAAACACAGTGTAGAAAAATCACCACCATCTTTTCCACTGCACAGAAATGTGAGCTGTTCATTACTATAACTCATTCATACTATAACTCATTCCTGCCCCACATTTCAAAAGAGTGTAGTGAAGGCATTTACAACTTAACTTCCCACTAAGGAATTCTTCAAATTACTTGAAAAATATCTTGCAGTTTATATCCTGACTTTCATTCTGGAATACTTACGTGAAGATGAAAAATTTGAACTCTGATTTCAGGAGCTTGAAAGCATTACAATGGCAAAAAATTTCATCCCAAACCAGTGAGGAAATTAGCAGAGGGGATTAGTAACATCAAACTAATTAACAAGAGTGAGAATAAACATGAGAAGGAGGACAAGAGCACATGAATGAGAGAGAAAGAAACGACATTTTAAAAAGCATTAAATACCAATTTCGAATGAAACTAAAAATATACTCAAGATAATTCAGACTGGCATAAACCTTGTTAAAAACAAGACAACAGGTCCAAAATGGAGTCACTTATGCTAAGCCCCACATCACCAAACCAAGACTTAACTTTATTATAGTTTTAACCTGTTACAGAAAAAGAACCTTAAACCAGTCAATCAGGAATTGCCTGGTCAGCACTAGGTAGGTTATCTGCCTGATGGACCCTTGCTGTCCCCTAAAGGAAAGTGACCTTGCCACAACCAGTCTGCTTTTTGCCTAGCATAACTTCCTTGTTCCTGCTCCCTTTTGCATGTAACAGTCTTTCATCTTATACAGCTTCTTGAAGCTCCTTTCTATCTGCTAGATGGACACTGCCTGATCCATGAATCATTGAATAAAGCCAATACAATCTTTAAAATTTACTTCGATGAATTTTGTTTTTCAACAACATGAATTCTCAGGGGGCTAGTCCAATATCAATGATTTATAGTCCCAAAGAAATAATATGTCAAAATGAGAAATCCCACAGTCAACTTCCATGCCTGATGTCACAGGACTTAAGACTTTGGGTTTATCATTGACATTATGGATATGAAATCAAGATGTTTCACTTCCTGACTCTTAAGAGAATAAATGCTTTTTCCTTAATTTACTCTAAGTCCATAGCCAGAATTTGTTAGGTCCAGGCCACGATAAATAAAGTGGGACTATATTACAAAGCAATGACAATTCCAAGAAGAGAGAAATAAAAACAACACACATGCACATGTACACACTTTAAAAAAAATTCCAGGCATTAAAAATAGTCTACAATGAACCTATAAGTTTCTATTAAATCACCATCTTGACAACCAAATTTATGCATCTAAATGTGTAACAGACATCACATACCATTTTGGACTATTTTCACCCCTGTAGCTATGAATGATGAGTGTGTGTGTGGGGGGAGGAATAACACTGTGGCAGGCAGCAATGTATAGATTTGGGTCATAAAACAAAACAGCAAAACAATTTCTTGGTTTTCCCAAATAGAAGGCATTTTGTTTTTGCTTCTGGGTTGGGGTGAAAGTTCAAATAGGGAAAGGAATAGAAATAGGAAGCAAGGGCCCCTAAATGGACTTTTTCAACTTGAAAATGTTGCCTTGAGCAGCTTAAGGTCTTGCACATAAAATAAAATGGTTACACTCTTCTAACTGACAGAGACTTGGCGAAGGTTGTCCTGCTTTCTGAGATTCAGATTAACCTTCCTGAGGAGCTGCAATCCTCTGAACATTCACCACATAAAATGTCAACCAGGCCCTCCAACTTGCTGGGTTCAATCCACAGAAGTTCCATTTGCTAGAGGTCAAAGCACACATATCAGATCAGCGGGGGCCCTGGGGGAGAAAAGCATCCTGGGTCTCGTTTGTCCTTTCAGGACTGTTTGCCTTGCATTATTTGCATGGGTGGCTATCTTTGTCATAAAACCTGTTTAGTTTGCTTTCTAGAATCACTTCATCATTAGTTACAAATATTACAAAGCATTTTATGTGGTTAGGATATTGTCCTAGGAACAGGAGCTATGAAGAGAAAGGAGACAGAGTCTCAGCATCCAAGAAGCTTATATTGTAGTTGGGGAATCAATCAAGGGCCAAAAATATATAAGTAGTAATATAAGTGTGGTAGGAGGCCAGACTTGTATTTCAGTGGGATTTGGATGTGAATGGGCATGATCAGCAGACCGGTTGGGTGGGCTCACCAGAAGACTCTCTGCATGAGTATTCAACAGCTGCTTTTAAAAAAGTCCCTCCCAAACAGGACAGAAAATGCGAGGAATAACATGCTTTTACCAGTAACAAAGCATAAGGGAATACTGTTCTGAGTAAAACCCAAGAGTTACGCTGTCTCTAACCCAGCCCTAAGGAAACATTGCTTGGATTCTAGGAAGAATGAAAGCTATAAGTAAACATTTACTTTCACTAAAACTCTGTAGAACACTAGAGAAAGAACATGCTTTGAGAACCCTCTAACAGAGTGTAACAAGTGGAGACTGTGGTAGTCATCACTGATATTCTCCAAACAGTTCCTCCTCTATTTTCTGAGCATATAAGTTGGAATACATTTCTCGGCCCCCTTGTGTTTGGGTGAGCCTGGTGACTAATTCCAGCATGTGGATGGATATATGGAAGTGGGTACAAAGTACCAAGATCTGTGATTCTCAAGTTAACACCCACCAAAAAGCATTCACCATGGATGAGCACTGACCAACCACGTAGACAAAAATGACCTGGTTAATTGATGGCATCCAGAGTTTGTCATGGGCCACCAGAGAACTGGCACAATGGAAACAACAGAGTAACCACAGGGGCAGAGATGGAGGTCACACATGGGCCCAAAGGAACCTATTACTGCCACCTCAGGATGTCCAACCTGTTAGCACCACAGGCCAATGCTGAGCCTCCAGCATGGTACTTCTCTTGAGGGGATTGATGGGCCACTTCATAACAGTTGATTTCATTCGCGTCACTTCCACCCTGGAAGATCCAGCAGTTCCTTCTCACAGAAACAGATATTCATTCCACGTATAGGTTTGCCTTTTATGTCTGCAGAGCCTCAGCCAGCTCTACTATCCAAGGGTTTACAAAATGCCTGATGCACAAAGATACAATCCTATATAACATAGCATCTGACCAGGATGCTTCATTTCACAGCGCCGGAGGTAAGGGAGTGAGCCCATGATCATGGGATCCACTGCTTGTATTATATACTGTACTGTTCAGAATGCAACCGGCCATGACAGAGCAATGGGACAGTCCGCTAAAGGTACAACTGAAGTGCTGGCTCAGAGGCAAGACTCCATGAGGATGGAGTGCCATCTTCTACGATTCAGTATACACACCGATTCAGAGACCTCTATGTGGTACCGCGTCCCCCGCAGGAAGAGTACGTCGGTCTCTGAACCAAGAAGTGGAAGGAGAAGTGATCTCACCTGCCATTATCCCCAGTGACCTACTGGGGGGCTTTGTGCTTTCCATGCCTTCACCTCTGGGCTCTGCTCGATTAGGACATCCCAAAGGGGGCACACTCTTGCCACCCAAGACCCCTTCAGAGGACACAGCAAGAAGCTACTTGGACACTCTGTGCTTCCTGTGTCTCGGGTTCAGCAGGCAAATAGAGGAGTCACCATCTTCCAGGGGAGATTGACCTTGCTCAGCAGGAAGAGGTAAGGCTGCTTTTACATGACAGGGGTGGCGAGTGGGGACGAGGGAGGACTATCCATGAAACCCAAGTGGTCTGCTTGGGCACCTCGTGGTACTCCCTTGTCCAAAGGAAACTGTGAATGGATGAGTGCATCAGCCTCAGTCTGTGAAAGGCTCAGATGCCTCAGGAATGAGGGTTGAGGTCGTATCACTGGGCAAACCACTGAGACCAGCAGAGACAGTGGCTGAAGTTGAAGGGAATTTAGAGACGACACTTGAAGAGGATGACGACAAGGACCATTTGCAGCCCCAAGTCCCACTGCAGAAAGAGGGGCTACAGTTCATCACATTAAACTCTATTCCAAGCTTTCCCTCGAGAAGGAAGACCCAATGGAACCCCTGACTAGCTGCTCCCTGAACATGTATGGAGAAGTAAATTTGTGTCAACCATGGAGGGAAAGTCCTTGACTACTCAGAACTGTTTCTCCATCAACCCTTCCCAAGTCCCTTCCATCAAGATTACAGAAGAATTGACTCTGAGCCGAGGTCTTCATGGTCAAGCACATCAAGAACCTGTCTTCCACACATCTCCACTCCTACCCCCTAGAAATGAAGTTCTGACCTCCTAATTTGCTTTGCTTCAGTCTCCTTACTATCACCCCAGGCAGAGCATTGCTCTCTCGCCATCTACCTTAGCTCTCTTGTCTTTCTTTTCTAATGATTCTCTTCGGCACTGACTCACGGTTTGTGCCTATTTTGTCCCAAATTATTCTGATTGTGGAAAACATACATAGAGTTAAAGCTGCCTATACAGCATTCAGAGTCAGGAGAGCTAACTAGTAGGCATTACCGTTTAGATAGATTCACATAGAACAGCAAGGGACTGAGGAGTGTCATACATATTTTTAAAGCCTCAATGTACATACATACCCTTTCTCACACTCTTCACAGGTTCACAATATCACAGCTAGGATGCACCTTTATTCCAGTTTATCTTTAGGTTTCAACCACACAGCCACGCAGGGGCACTTGAAACAATGTGTAGTTCATCTTGCTTCCGTGGCAGTGATATATGGGCCAGAGCCCAGGTTCCCCAAGCCCACCCTCTCCATGGCCATTTGTGGCACTTTCCACCTGCTCCCAGACAGAAACTTTATCTATGTGTGTAAGTGTATTTTTATTGAGGAAGGGGATGTTTATTTGGATCACCCTCTGTGGAAGTGAAGCAGTTTCTCATGGTATTATTGCTCCATTTCGAGGTCTGAATGCTAAGGCTCATTCTCCCTGGTACAGAGTGACCACCCCTAATTGCCTCCCAAGAACCAGAGAAAAGGCACTGGCTGTCCAAACGCCACGCAACTCACCTGCATGTTGGTGAAGAGGCATTCAGTGGCCTTGGTGTTGGATATGGGGGAGCACTCAACAGGAAGTCCCATTACAGAATATGATGCTAGAGTCTGAAAAGAGGGAAGAGACAAAACAGTGAGGAAATATGGGGAGAGGTTCAGAACAGGGGGCCGTCCCCAACAATAACAGAACACACATTCTTTTTCAAATGCATAAGAACATTTGCCAACATTTGCCATACACTGGTTCATCCAGTCTCCACAAATTTCAAAGGATGGAGGGGCGCCTGGGTGGCTCAGTCGTTAAGCATCTGCCTTCGGCTCAGGTCATGATCCCAGGGTCCTGGGCTTGAGCCCCGCATCAGGCTCCCTGCTTGGCAGGAAGCCTGCTTCTCCCTCTCCCACTCCTCCTGCTTGTGTTCCCTCTCTCGCTGTGTCTCTCTGTCAAATAAATAAATAAAATCTTTAAAAAAAAAATTTCAAAGGATGGAAATCATTCAGAGTCTGATCTCTGATCACAGTGATCTTAAGCTAGAAATCAGTTACAAAAAGATTACTAGAAAGTTCACAACTGACTGAATATTAAGCAATACACTTCTAGATAATCCATGAGTCAAAGAAGAAATCACAGTGGAAATTATAAAGCATTTTGAACTAATGAACTAATGATAAGGAAAGACACTGCATATCAAAACTGATGGGTGCAACTAGAGCAGTGGATAGAGGGCATATCATAGCTTTAAATACATATATTAGGAAAGGCAGGCTGAAAATCAATGATCATGTTTCCATTTCAGAGTTAAAGAACAACAAACCAAATCCAGAGAAAGCAGAAGGAAGGAAATACTTAAAGCTTACCCAGCACCTGCTGGATAATAAAGCTGAGAACAGAAAATAATAGAGCATAATCAACGAAGCCAAGAGTTGGTTCTTTGAAAAGATGAATACAATTGATAAACAATAGAGGGTGTCACACAGCTTTCCAAACCTGGGGGCCAGAGAAGAATATCAAAGTTTGGGTGATGCTAAGCTCACAAAAGGGAGTTGAATGAATACTGAATTGGGCCCAAACCAGTCCATCAGTGCACGTCAGCTGCTAACTTGTGTGGTTAGTCAGGGTGTGGTCCTCGGGTGGTCAGCCAAGCTCCACATACTCGGGTGTGAAGAGGAGATCAGCGGCCAGCAGGGAATCAGCTCCTGAGCTGAACCAGGAGAAGCAGAATCTGTGAGGGTGTCTGTAGCAGACGTCCCCTCATCCATGCCTGGGAAGTTTGGGGGTTTTTTGGGTATATTAATGTTTATTATTGTCATGTTATCACCACCAAAACTTACAATCTTGGTCTTCCCTTCTTTCCTCTGAATCAGGCCAAAAGAGAGACACTGGCTTCTTTGATAACCTTAAAGCAAATTCCAGGAATGTCACCAACAGCGTGACCTTTGCAACCAAATCCAACAACCAGAACCTCATCATTTTCCTCAGTAAAATTCAAGCAACCATCATTGGGTACAAAGACTGTGATTTTTTTTTTTTTTTTGGCCATTCTTGATCAGCTGGACCCTGACACACTTCCTGATGGCAGAATTTGGCTGTTTGGCTTCAACCCCTACTTAAAAAAAAAAAAAAAGATTTATCTATCTATCTGTCTATCTATCTATCTATCTACCTACCTACCTACCTATCTAAGAGAGAGTACATGTATAAGCGGGGGGGGGGGGGCAGAGGGGGAGGGAGAGGCAAACTCCAGGCTAAGGGTGAAGCCCCACACGAGGCTCGATCTCATGACCCTGAGATCATGACCTGAGCTGAAACCAAGAGTCAGACACTTAACCAGCTGAGCCACCCAGGGGCCCCAGCAGAATTTCCTCTTACGTTTCATTGGCAGAGATTGGGACATATACACTTTATTAAATTAATTACTGATATGGGATTGCCATGATTAGTTCAGACCAATTAAAAAAAATTTTTGAAGTATAATATACTTAAAAGTATGTATATTCCTTGATTCATTTTTAAACTGGATCCACCTTTCTAACTAGAACTAAATAAGGGCTTTTAACCTCATTTGTGCCAGGGACTCCTTTAGCAATGTGGTGAAGCCTAGGGACCCCTTCTAGGAATGTTTTTAAATGTATAAAGTAACATATGTAGGATTACAAAGGAGTTACTTGGAAATGACATTAATAGAATTTTAATGCATTCATTTAGGTTAATTAAGATTAATTTGGTCATTCAATAAATTTATGACATAGTAGTATGTGTGCTTCTTTATTAACACATTAAATAACAAAATCTAGTGGCAGGTATAATTACTACAATAATTCCAAATTGCTGACAAGCGTAAAGGATTCAACTGGTGACAAAATCACAGATCCTACTAATACACTACTGTTGTTTGTTGCCTACATTTATTATTGAAAGAAAAGCTACATTTCAATGAAAGGTTAGTGGAAATAAAGAGGTAAATAAAGATGTATTTTTTTCCATGCCCAGTCATAGACACCTTAAATTCAATCTATGGACCAACTAAATGTCAATGGATCCAAGGTTAACAACATCTGAACTTTTAGACTCACCAGTTGGATGCTGGACAGTTGAAACCAAGACCCATCACAGTAGATGAAGGAAAATGGAGCTTTGGATCCTGCAAATTCATTCTTCATTCATTCACTCAACAACTATTTATTGCATACATACTATGTGTTAGGCACCATGTTATGTACAGGTATACAGTAGTGACTTAAGAGACATAATCTCTCCACTCATATAGTTTTTAGACCAGTGGAGAGGAAAGAGAATAAAGAAGAAAAGGTAGGTGAAGTAAAGATTCAGAGAGAGGGCAAGTTGGCCATTTGAGCTGGAATCTAGAGGGCTGGTTCAAACCAAACGATGGGCAAGTCTCTAGCTGAATTTTTTAGAGGTAATTGCTAAGAATTTCTCCTGAGCAAAGCAGACTTTCCAGTGGGGACACTCTGGACACCTGCTCAGCCCTTCCCTGGAGTAGTCCTGACTGTCTTCAGTATGGTGGCTGTTCCCATTTAATTTGATATTGTTCAATAAAGGTCCCTATGACTTGCCTTGCCTTTCCACTAAGGCTTTCTGCCAAAGCCAGAAGTTCATCTTTCAGTGATTTGCCTTAAGGTGCTATCTCTAAGAATACATTACGTCTCCAACCTACAGCTTACAGTATCAGTGACAGCATTTCAGGAAACACCATGATGCCCTGAGAAAACAAAGCTTCGTTTCTTCCTTGCTTCTTTCATTATAAAATACTTATTGAGCACCTGCTGGATAATAAGCATGATGCTGGGAACAAGGGCCACAGGGATTAATAAGACATGGCCCTACCCCCAAACAAACAACACTCTAGTGGAGGGACACAGGCATATAAACGAGTAAATGCCAACTGGTGTCCCAGCTGCCCGAGGAAAAGCCTCTGGGATTTGCAGGGGGATATGAAGACTGGAGGGGACAGTTCTATTAGGTCTGGAGTGAGGAGGAGGACAGGCAGAAAGGGTTTTGTAAGAAGTCAATTCTTAAGCTTCATCTCAGAAGAGGGGTGAACAGAATGTTGCTGGGTGGTCAGGAAAGAAGGGACTTTGGGCCGCCTGGGTGGCTCAGTTGCTTAAGCGTCTGACTCTTGATTTCAGCTCAGGTCATGATCTCAGGGTCGTGGGATCAAGCCCCATGTCAGGCTCTGTGCTCAGTGGGGTGTCTGCTTGAGATTCTCCCTCTCCCTCTCCCTCTGCCCCTTCCCCCTACTCTCTCTCACTCTTTCAAATAAATAAAATCTAAAAAAAAAAAAAAGAAAAAAGGAAAAGACTTTCTCAGTTACACACTCACCTGCCACCATGGCCTTCCTCCACCCACAGGAGCCACGAATTCCTACTCAAAGCCCCAAGGAGGTGGTCCTAAAATTAGAAGCAACCATCATTCAACCATGCTTCCCTTACTTTTCTTCAATGGTGCTTGGAAATATGTGTGCCAAACAGACATTCAGATAGGGAAAAGACATGAAATCACAACTAGGCAAGCAAGCAAGAATCAGAAACAACTCGATAAAAGCAAGGAAAGGAAATGAAGTTAGTATTTCCATGTTATGTAAGGGAGCATGTATTTTTTTTAGGTCCTCAAATTATCATGAGTGAATCAAGTTTTACATCTCCTTACACTGGGTTATGTGGTTCTAAACCTTGGCTACAAAGGAGAATCACCGAGAGTTTTTAAAATGACCAATTCCAGATTGGCGGAGCAAGATGGCAGGGGAGTAGGAGACCTAGATTTTGTCTGGTCTCAGGAATTCAGCTGAATAGGGATCAAACCATTCTGAACACCTACGAACTCAACAGGAGATCGAAGAAAAAAATAGCAACAACTCTGAACGGAAAAGCGACCACTTTCTGGAAGGTAGGACGTGCGGAGAAGTGAATCCGAGGCGATATTCGAGAGGATAGACGGCGGGGGAGGGGGCCTCCGTCGGCCGCTTCTGGCAAGTGATAGAGCCGCGGAGCGCAAAATCAGAACTTTTAGAAGCCGGCTCTGCTGAGGGACGTCGCTCCAGTGGCTAAGCGGGGGGTGGAACCCTCACGGGACAGTGTGGTCTCAGGACCCTTGGGGTCACAGAAAGACTGGGGGTGCCTGAGTGCGGCAGAGCTCCCGGGTATCGGAGTGGGGAAGCCGGCTGCAGAGACGGAGCCGAGGCGCAGGCTCTCAGCTCGGGGTTGCCATAAACTGTGATCCGCGGCCCAGTCGGGCCACTGCTCCCCCAGCAGGGACCCAACAAGTGGCAGATCCGGGGAGACTCCCCTTTCTCCCCTGGGAGGAGCGGCGCGGGAGCGCACCGCAGGGATCTGCTGGGTTTGGAGACTCCACACGCGGTCGTGTGCCAGAGATAGAAACGCTCGATCACAGGCCGGATGAGCACGGAGTGCGGCCGGAGACCGGGGACATGGGAGTGACTGCTTTTCTCTGGGGGCGCACTGAGGAGCGGGGCCCCGAGTTCTCAGCTCCTCCGGGCAGAGATTGGGAGGCCACCATTTTCACCCTGGTCCTCCAAAGCTGTACCGAGAGCTTGCAGAGCACAAAAGCTCCAGAGAGCAAACCCCAGCGGCTTGCTTAGGCCGGACGACAAGGGCTGGGCAATTCTGCCTCCGGCAAAGACATCTGGGAACCACGGCAACAGGCCCCTCCCCCAGAAGATCAGCACAAACAGCCAGCAAGCCAAGACCAAGTTTACCGATCAAGGAGAACAGGAGAACTCCAGCGCTAGGGGAATAATGCACATAGAATTCATGGCTTTTTTACCATGATTCATTAGTTCATCAAAGTTAATTTTTTTAACTGTTTTTTTTAAATTTTTCTTTTTCCCTTTTTCAACCAACATCTTATCAATCCCTTTTTTAAAAAAAAACATTTTTTATTTTTCATTTTTAGAGTCATATTTTATCCCTTCATAATAGTTACCCTTATTTTTGGCATATATATATATAAGTTGTTCTCTCTTTAAAATTTTGAGATACAGTTTCTTCTAACAGATCAAAATATACCCTAAATCACTAGTGTATGGCTTTGTTCTAGTCTCCTGCCTGATCACATTCTCTCCCTTTTTTTTTTAAATCTTCTTCTTTCTTTTTTCAAACAACTTATCAATTCCTTTTATAAAATCTTTTATAAATTTCATCTTTACAGTCATCTTCCATCCCTTCATTGTATCAACCCTTATTTTGTACATATATGTTTTTCTTCCTTTAAAATTTTAGGAAGCACTTTTTTCTAACAGACCAAAATACACCCAAAATCTAGTGTGTGGCACTGATCTATGCACTAGCCTGATCATATTTGATCATATTCTGCTTTTTTTGTATTGTTCTGTTTTTGTTTTTATCTTTTTTTTCTCTTTCTTTTTTCTTTCTTTCCCTTTCTTTTCCCCTGGTTTCAGGTCTTTTCTGATTTGTATACAGTATATTTGCTGGGGACGTTGCTAACCTGTTAGCATTTTGTTCTCTCATTCATCTATTCTCCTCTGGACAAAATGACAAGATGGAAAAAAATCACCTCAAAAAAAAGAACAAGAGGTAGTACCGTCAGCCAGGGACCTACTCAATACGGACATTAGTACGATGTCGGACCTAGAGTTCAGAATCATGACTTTAAAGATACTAGCTGGGCTTGAAAAAAGCATGCAAGTTATTAGAGAAACCCTTTCTGGAGAAATAAAAGAACTAAAATCTAACCAAGTCGAAATCAAAAAGGCTATTGATGAGGTGCAATCAAAAATGGGGGCACTAACTGCTAGGATAAATGAGGCAGAAGAGAGAATCAGCGATATAGAAGACCAAATGATGGAAAATAAAGAGGCTGAGAAAAAGAGAGATAAACAACTACAGGATCACGAGGGCAGAATTCGAGAGATAAGCAATATGATAAGACGAAACAACATTAGAATAATTAGGATCCCAGAAGAAGAAGAAAGAGAGAGAGGGGCAGAAGATATACTGGAGCAAATAATAGCAGAGAACTTCCCTAATGTGAGGAAGGAAACGGGCATTAAAATTCAGGAGGTACAGAGAACCCCTCTCAAAATCAATAATAATAGGTCAACACCCCGACATCTAATAGTAAAACTTACGAGTCTCAGAGACAAAGAGAAAATCCTGAAAGCAGCTCAGGAGAAGAGATATGTAACCTACATGGTAGAAATATTAGATTGGCAACAGACCTATTCACAGAGACCTGGCAGGCCAGAAAGGACTGGCAAGATATCTTCAGAGCACTAAACGAGAAAAATATGCAGCCAAGAATACTATATCCAGCTAGGCTGTCATTGAAAATAGAAGGAGAGATAAAAAGCTTCCAGAACAAACAAAAACTAAAGGAATTTGCAAACACGAAACCGGCCCTCCAAGAAATATTGAAAGGGGTCCTCTAAGCAAAGACAGAGCCTAAAAGCAGCAACAATCAGAAAGGAACATAGACAATATACAGTAACAGTCACCTTACAGGCAATACAATGGCACTAAATTCATACCTTTCAATAGTTACCCTGAATGTAAATGGGCTCAATGCCCCAATCAAAAGACACAGGCTATCAGATTGGATTAAAAAACAAGACCCATCGATATGCTGCCTGCAAGAGACTCGTTTTAGACCCAAAGACACCCCCAGATTGAAAGTGAGGGGGTGGAAAACCATTTACCATGCTAATGGACACCAAAAGAAAGCTGGGGTGGCAACCCTTATATCAGACAAATTAGATTTTAAAACAAAGACTGTAATAAGAGATGAGGAAGGACACTATATCCTACTTAAAGGGTCTATCCAACGAGAAGATCTAACAACTGTAAATATCTATGCCCCTAACATGGGAGCAGCCAATTATATAAGGCAATTAATAACAAAAGCGAAGAAACACATTGACAACAATACAATAATACTGGGGGACTTTAACACCCCCCCGACTGAAATGGACAGATCATCTAAGCAAAAGATCAACAAGGAAATAAAGACTTTAAATGACACACTGGACCAAATGGACTTCACAGACATATTCAGAACATTCCATCCCAAAGCAACAGTATACACATTCTTCTCTAGTGCTCATGGAACATTCTCCAGAATTGATCACATCCTAGGTCACAAATCAGGTCTCAACCGGTACCAAAAGATTGGGATTATTCCCTGCATATTTTCAGACCACAATGCTTTGAAACTAGAACTCAATCACAAGAGGAAAGTTGAAAAGAACTCAAATACATGGAGGCTAAAGAGCATCCTACTAAAGAATGAATGGGTCAACCAGGAAATTAAAGAAGAATTAAAAAAATTCATGGAAACCAAAGAAAATGAAAACACAACTGTTCAAAATCTTTGGGATACAGCAAAGGCAGTCCTGAGAGGAAAGTATATAGCAATACAAGCCTTTCTCAAGAAACAAGAAAGGTCTCAAATACACAACCTAACCCTACACCTAAAGGAGCTGGAGAAAGAACAGCAAATAAAGCCTAAACCCAGCAGGAGAAGAGACATAATAATGATCAGAGCAGAAATCAATGAACTAGAAACCAAAAGAACAGTAGAACAGATCAATGAAACTAGGAGCTGGTTCTTTGAAAGAATTAGCAAGATTGATAAACCCCTGGCCAGACTTATCAAAAAGAAAAGAGAAATGACCCAAATCAACAAAATCATGAATGAAAGAGGAAAGATCACAACCAACACCAAAGAAATGCAAACAATTATAAGAACATATTATGAGCAACTCTATGCCAGCAAATTAGATAACCTGGAAGAAATGGATGCATTCCTAGAGAGGTATCAACTACCAAAATTGAACCAGGAAGAAATAGAAAACCTGAACAGACCTATAGCCACTAAGGAAATGGAAGCAGTCATCAAAAATCTCCCAACAAACAAAAGCCCAGGGCCAGATGGCTTCCCAGGGGAATTCTATCAGACATTTCAAGAAGAATTAATACCTATTCTCCTGAAACTGTTCCAAAAAATAGAAATGGAAGGAAAACTTCCAAACTCATTTTATGAGGTCAGCATTACCTTGATCCCAAAACCAAAGACCCCATCAAAAAGGAGAATTACAGACCAATATCCTTGATGAACATGGATGCAAAAATTCTCACCAAAATACTAGCCAATAGGATCCAACAGTACATTAAAAGGATTATTCACCACGACCAAGTGGGATTTATCCCTGGGCTGCAAGGATGGTTCAACATCCACAAATCAATCAACGTGACACAATACCTTAACAAAAGAAAGAACAAGAATCATATGATCCTCTCAATAGATGCAGGAAAAGCATTTGACAAAGTACAGCATCCTTTCTTGATCAAAACTCTTCAGAGTATAGGGATAGAGGGTACATACCTCAATATCATAAAAGCCATCTATGAAAAACCCAGAGCGAATATCATTCTCAATGGGGAAAAGCTGAGAGCTTTTCCCCTAAGCTCAGGAACGCGGCAGGGATGTCCACTCTCACCACTGCTATTCAACATAGTATTAGAAGTCCTAGCCACAGCAATCAGACAACAAAAAGAAATCAAAGGCATCCAAATCAGCAAAGAGGACGTCAAACTCTCACTCTTTGCAGATGATACGATACTGTATGTGGAAAACCCAAAAGACTCCACCCCAAAACTGCTAGAACTCATACAGGAATTCAGTCAAGTAGCAGGATATAAAATCAATGCACAGAAATCAGGGGCATTCCTATACACCAACAACAAGACAGAAGAGAGACAAATCAAGGAGTCGATCCCATTTACAATTGCACCCAAAACCATAAGATACCTAGGAATAAATTTAACCAAAGAGGCAAAGGATCTGTACTCAGAAAACTATAAAATACTCATGAAAGAAATTGAAGAAGACACAAAGAAATGGAAAAACGTTCCATGCTCATGGATTGGGAGAACCAACATTGTGAAGATGTCAATGCTACCTAGAGCAATCTACACATTCAATGCAATCCCCATCAAAATACCATCCACTTTTTTCAAAGAAATGGAACAAATAATCCTAAAATTTGTATGGAACCAGAAGAGACCCCGAATAGCCAGAGGAATATTGAAAAAGAAAAGCAAAACTGGCAGCATCACAATTCCGGACTTCCAGCTCTATTACAAAGCTGTCATCATCAAGACAGTATGGTACTGGCACAAAAACAGACACATAGATCAATGGAACAGAATCGAGAGCCCAGAAATGGACCCTCAACTCTATGGTCAACTTATCTTTGATAAAGCAGGAAAGAATGTCCAATGGCAAAAAGACAGCCTCTTCAACAAATGGTGTTGGGAAAATTGGACAGCCACATGCAGAAGAATGAGACTGGACCATTTCCTTACACCACACACAAAAATAGATTCCAAAAGGTTGAAAGACCTAAACGTGAGACAGGAGTCCATCAAAATCCTAAAGGAGAACACAGGTAGCAACCTCTTTGACCTCAGCTGCAGCAACTTCTTCCTAGAAACATTGCCAAAGGCAAGGGAAGCCAGGGCAAAAATGAACTATTGGGATTTCATCAAGATAAAAAGCTTTTGCACAGCAAAAGAAACAGTCCACAAAACCAAAAGACAACCAACAGAATGGGAGAAAATATTTGCAAATGACATATCAGATAAAGGGCTAGTATCCAAAATCTATAAAGAACTTATCAAACCCAACACCCAAAGAACAAAGAATCCAATCAAGAAATGGGCAGACGACATGAACAGACATTTTTCCAAAGAAGACATCCAAACGGCCAACAGACACATGAAAAAGTGCTCAACATCGCTCGGCATCAGGGAAATCCAAATCAAAACCTCAATGAGATACCACCTCACACCCGTCAGAATGGCTAAAATTAACAAGTCAGGAAACGACAGATGTTGGCGGGGATGCGGAGAAAGGGGAACCCTCCTACACTGTTGGTGGGAATGCAAGCTGGTGCAACCGCTCTGGAAAACAGTAGGGAGGTTCCTCAAACAGTTGAAAATAGAGCTACCGTACGATCCAGCAATTGCACTACTGGGTATTTACCACAAAGATACAAATGTAGGGATCCGAAGGGGTACGTGCTCCCCAAAGTTTATAGCAGCAATGTCCACAATAGCCAAACTGTGGAAAGAGCCAAGATGTCCATCGACAGATTAATGGATAAAGAAGATGTGGTATATATACACAATGGAATATTATGCAGCCATGAAAAGGAATGAGATCTTGCCATTTGCAACGACGTGGATGGAACTGGAGGGTGTTATGCTGAGTGAAATAAGTCAATCAGAGAAAGACATGTATCATATGACCTCACTGATATGAGGAATTCTTAATCTCAGGAAACAAACTGAGGGTTGCTGGAGTGGTGGGGGGTGGGAGGGATGGGGTGGCTGGGTGATAGACATTGGGGAGGGTATGTGCTATGGTGAGCGCTGTGAATTGTGCAAGACTGTTGAATCACAGATCTGTACTTCTGAAACAAATAATGCAACATATGTTAAGAAAAAAGAAAAAGAAGAAGATAGCAGGAGGGGAAGAATGAAGGGGAGTAAGTCCAGAGGGGGGGATGAACCATGAGAGACGATGGACTCTGAAAAACAAACTGAGGGTTCTAGAGGGGAGGAGGGTAGGGGGATGGTTAGCCTGGTGATGGGTATTAAAGAGGGCACGTTCTGCGTGGAGCACTGGGTGTTATGCACAAACAATGAATCATGGAACACTACATCAAAAACTAATGATGTAATATATGGTGATTAACATAACAATAAAAATTTTTTTTAAAAAATGACCAATTCCGGGCACCTGGGTGGCTCCATCGGTTAAGCGACTGCCTTCGGCTCAGGTCATGATCCTGGAGTCCCGGGATCGAGTCCTGCATCGGGCTCCCCGCTCGGCGGGGAGTTGGCTTCTCCCTCCGACCCTCCCCCCTCTCATGTGCTCTCTCTCTCTCTCTCTCTCTCTCTCTCTCATTCTCGCTCTCTCAAATAAATAAATAAAAATCTTTAAAAAAATAAAAGTAAAAAAATAAAATGACCAATTCCTAGGATACACCCCAAATAATTAAACCAGTATCTTTGGGGGCAGGACACATGCATCTATATTTTTAAAGCTCCCCAAGATGTAGCCCAAGTTGAGAACCAGTGCCCTATGATCAGGGGTCAGTAAGTTTTGTCTATAAAGGGGCAGAGAGTAAATATTTGGGCTTTGCAGACCATACCATCTGTTGTGACCACTCAACTCTGCCACTGTGGTGTGAAAGTAGCCCCAGACAATACGTGAATGAATGGTGTAGCTGTGTGCCAAGAAAACTTAATTTATGGACACTGAAATGTGAGTTTCATGGAGTTTTCAGGTGTCATGAAATATCTGCCTTTTGACTTTTTTCAACCATTTAAAAATATAAAAACCATTGTTAGCTTTACTGGCCATACAAAAACAGGAGGCTGGGGACACCTGGGTGGCTCAGTCATTAAGTGTCTGCCTTCAGCACAGGTCATGATCTCAGGGTCCTGGGATCAAGCCCCGCGTCGGGCGGAAGCCTGCTTCTCCCTCTCTCTGCTTGTGTTCCCTCCCCGCCCCCCCGTTAAATAAATAAATAAAATCTAAAAAAAAAAAAAAAAAAAAACCACGAGGCTGGTGGATTTGGCTCACCAGTATAGCTGCCATCAGCAACATGAGATACCAGAACAAGGGGAGCAAATTGGGAGCTTCCATTGCCCCCTTGGTGAAATGTCAACTTGAAAATAAAGCACATTCCCACAGGCTATTTCTACCTTCATCCCAAATTTTCCCTCTAAAACTTCAAGCTTAACACTACACACACACACATTGCTAAAATTATATCACATTGCTCTTTAAAAACATACACGTAAGGTGGACAAGATGTACAAAAAACAGGTTTTCAAAATATGATTCTATAACCCTATGCAATATCCACTTTCAAATTGGCAATACTGCAACCCGCTCTGCAATTTCATCAAACTGGCAGAAACAATTGGCTGGGGTTGGAAAGCGATGACTTGCCAAATGTCGCTGGAAACAGCCTTGCTGACGAGGCTTCAGCTTGGTGAATGCACACCCAGCTATAACCAACCTGTTCTCAACCAAGTAATTACCTTCTCCTGGGCAGAGAGACTGGGAGTAAAAAATTGCAGAAAGACAGCACACTGCATGGGGGGAGGAAGAAGGGAATAGAGAAATAGAAAGGGAGAGAAGAGGGGGCTACAGAGGAAATAAATTCCTGCAAGATAAAAAAGAAGAGCGATGTGGAGAGAATCACAAAAATCCCATCTGAGAAAATCGTCCAGGAGATGGGAAAGGAAACTAAAAGGGTTGGCAGGTGAACAAGCCTGGCTTTTAATGGCTTAATAATAGGGATGTTTGGTAACCAATGAGGTTAATGCGCAAGTGACATAAACCAGCAGGGGGTCTTGCAGGGGACCCGCAGCACATACTAATTGAAGGACATTTAATACAGGATAACGGCAGAAAGATAGGGCTGCCGCTGAATCCACTTTCCCTCATTCACTAAGGATGAGCTGGCAGAATTTAATAGCTTGGCACTGTCATTTGAGAGAAGCAGCAGTACTGATGGAAAAAGTCTTCTTTTTAATGTGGGAACCAGTCAAGGGAAGGAAGCGAGAAAGGAAGGAAGGAAATGAGGGAGGGAGGGAGGGAGGGAGGGAGGGAGGGAGGGAGGAAGGGAAAAGAAAAGGAGGGAAGTCAACAAATGAAGTGTTTAATGAGAGACCCTGTGGTTGTGATTTTCAGGGTTAGGGAGCTATTATCTGCCATTCATTGGAAAATACCCTCTCAGTGCAGTTGACCCCTAGGTCAGCTTCTCAAACTTTGATATGCAAACAAATCACTCCAGGAGCTCTTTAAAAGGCAAACTTTGATTCAGTAGGGGTGGGGTGGGGCCTGAGATTCTGAGATTTCCAGCAAACTTCCAGTTGTGATGCTGCCCTGTAAGGACCACACTTTGAGTAGCAAAGTAGGTACAGTAGCCACTAGTCACAAGTGGCTGCTGAGCACTTAAATATGTCTGATCTGGGGCGCCTGGCTGGCTCAAGCTACAAAGCATGTGGCTCTTGATCTTGGGGTTGCAGGTTCAAGCCCCCCAGTTTGGTGTAGAGATTACTTAAAAATAAAATCTTAAAATATATATATATATATATATATATATATATATATATATATATATATATATATATATATGCGCACCTGGGGTGCCTGGATGGCGCAGCCGGTTAAGTGTCCAACTCTTGGTTTCAGCTCAGGTTGTGATCTCGGGGTCCTGGGATCGAGCCTCGTGTGGGGCTCTGCACTCAGTGCGTAGTCTACTTAAGAGTCTCTCTCCCTCTCCCTCTGCCCCTCCTCCCCTGCGCTCGCATCTCTCTGCCTCTCGCTCTCTCTCAAATAAATAAATAAAATCTTTAAAAAAAAAATATGCCTGGGTGGCATAGTCAGGTGAGCCTCTGACTCTTGGTTTCAGCTCAGGTCCTGATGTCAGGGTCATGAGATCAAGCCCCACTTCAGGCTCTGCACTCAGCGTGAAGTCCGCTTGGGTTTCTCTACCCCCCTCCCTCTGCCCTCTCCCCCCATTCTCCCCCACTTTCTAAAATAAATAAATAAATCTTTAAAAAAATATGCCTGATCCAAGTTAAGAAGACCCAGTAAAAAAATCTAAAATATGTCATCAATAATTCTTACACTGAGCACATGTTGTTATGTTGTGGATATACTGGATTAAATAAAATACATAATTACAATTAGTTTCACCTGTTTCTTTTTCACTTTTGTAAATGTGGCTTCTTAAAAATTAAAATCACACATGGTTCGTGCTGTATTTCTATTGGACAGCATAGCTTTAGGCTCTTTCTTTTTTTAAAAGATTTATTTATTTATTTGAGAGAGAATGCAAGCAGGGGGAAGGTGCAGAGGGAGAGAGAATTCTCAAGCAGACTCCCTGGTGAGCACAGAGTCTGATGTGAGGCTCAATCTCATGACCCTGAGATCATGACCTGAGCCACAATCAAGAACTGGATGCCCAACCGAGCCACCCAGGCACCCCACTTTAGGCTCTTTCTATCCACTCTCTCCTCTGATTTAAGTTATAAAAACTTTTCTGAGCAGTTTGCATGGCTGAAGTGCAAGCAATAGACAACACATCCTATCTTTGCTTCCATTTCCTTTTCTCTTTCCTATCTCCTTGCCGATCCTGCTCTCCCAGTCCTCACCAGGAAAATATAAGGAAATCTGAGGCACTTGAAGAAAAGGTGCCCGTGAGCTCATTGCCCCACACTAACTCATTCTTCATGCAAGCATTTACTTCAGCAAAGCCCCTGGCTCATTCACTAAAGCAACACTGGCAAAAATAAGACACGGACGCTGTGCTCAAGCTCATAGTCTAAAAGAGCAGAAAGACAGGTAAATAAAGGCACATACTACAGTTTCTGAGTGCAATATTAGTATATACAAGAGACGCAGTAGAGAACATGATCTAAGCCAGTTCCATTGGCCAGAACTTTTTTCTTTTCTAGATATGAGCTATGTGACCTTAAGCCAGTGCCCTGAACTCCTGCATCTGTTTAATGGGAGTAATAATAGTGACCTACCTCAGAGTATTGGTATGAAAGTCAAATGAGTTCACATTTATTAAAGTACTTAGGTCAGTGTTTGATGCACAGTAAGCTCCATACACATGTGAGCTAAATAGACTTGAGTGACCACTGTCAATCAGCTGATCAATGTTTTTAGGCATAGGTAATCTAAATATAATTATGATCTCATACCATCCCAATGACCTTCTGAAATTCAGTACTAAGATGCTGCAAATGACCCAAAGGATAAGCTGTAGTTGATTCACACAACTGAATAGCAATGAGAAAAGAAATTAATCGTTACTCACAACACTGCAGACAAGCCTCACACACCTTAACTTGAGCAAAAGACACCAGACACAAAAAAGTATACGTTGTGCGACTCCATTTATATAAAGTTAAAAAAAGTATACAAAACTAATCTGTGGTGAAAGATTATCTGTACTTTTGGAATGTTGGTAATGACTGGGAAGAGATGTGAAATGATCTGAAATAGGCTTCTGGTGTTGGTAACGCACACCTTAATCTAGGCGGTGGTTACACGGCTGTACTCACTCTGTCAAATTTGGTGCACTATACACCTGAAATTTTTATACTTTACCTTATGCATATTACTTTATAATTTAAGCAAAAGGAAGAAGCTGCGGAAGAGTTTTCTAAAGAGTTTCAGTTGGAAAATCCAGCCATGGACCTCTGGGTACAAAGATACCAAACCCTACTTAACAGTGAGAGGTGAATCTGAACACTTTCACAAAATTATGCCATTCACTTTGCTTCTGCTCCAATTCTTTTGGTCTCTGACCCAGAATTAAGTCCTTCTTAGACTAGGAGAAATGGGTAAGTTAGGTAAGAGTAGACAAAAGGTAAGAAAATCAGAACAGAGCAGAGACCCTGAAGCCCTAGGAGCCCCCCACCCCTCCCAGAAGTGTGTGAAGAGCAGCCTACATGGGTCCGAGACTAAAGCATCTGGAGAGAAAGACTGGCCACTTCAGACCTCCTTGTGAAGCTAAGGTTTTCCTCAACACTCTCATATCTTAGAGCTTCACCTGCAGGGTTTCTCCAGTTCCCTGTGGGACTAGGAGGTCTTGCAAATTCTTTCCTCGTTGCATTTTTAAGAAGTACTGGGGGTGTTGCAAGAGGATGGGGCTGGCGATGTCACATGGTGTCTTGTATTTAAAAGTCAAATTGACTTAAACAGAAGACTTTAGAGATTATCCAAAGGGCACATAACAAAAGGATCCAGAACTGAGAATAGCCTTGCTCACAGCTGTGGGAAGATGATCTAATGCCCAAGAGGCATATGTGAAGAGTGCTCATGATTATTTTTACTTTGTCTCATAACCAATTTATTAATTTGAACAATTGTATTTTCTTAATATTCACACACTATTATTAACACAAACAAAAATTATTTTCTAAATTTTATGACAATAATCTTTTATTATTTTAAGTATCCCCCTGGTTTGGGAATAACATGGTAGGGATGAAAGACTCTAAGATGAAAAGGTGAGAAAACTGGGCTGTCACTGCAGCCCAGCCACTGCGTAGGTGTGATTTCACCTGCCTGGACCACAGTTACTTTGATTATAAAATGGAGAGGAGGAAGAACGCAGGGCTCTGGATTTTATGACATTTAAGGTCTCCCTCAGGTCTAACCTTTTAGCGTAAGAAATCTGCATCCCCTTACCCTCCCCACTTCCAAATGCCAACACCTACATTTCTTTGTCTGAGGGCTATCTGTAGCCATTGAGGCCAGATTTGTCTGCCTAAGTGGCAGGGAATTAACATCATTTGGAAGGAGCCACCCTCCAAAAATACCGGGGAGTGGTGTATAAATACCCCAGCTCTCTCACCCTCAGGTGGAAGAACCCTGAAGCATGTGTTTTACACCCTTTCCCCAGAATTTCCCAGTGAGATCAAGTTCCACTCAAGCAACGTGGTGATTTCCTGGATAATACACCCTTTGTTCACTGCCCTCCCTTTCCTGTCTTGCTTCCCCACTCCCCTACCAGAGTTTTCTTCATCACCCAAAGAAACTATATGTACCAGAATCCTTGTCTTAACATCTTCTTCTGGGTAAACTTAAACTAAGACAAAACCCCACAAACCAAACACTGTGGTGATAGGTTTCTTGAAAGCTACAGAAAAATGGTTTCCCTAACCCCAGATATGAATTTTAAGGAGTTTAGTAGATAATGTGAACCGGGGAAGGATCATTGCCACCCAGACACAAAGCTGAGGGCAAGACCACCTAACCGACTACTCTTGTCCTCCTACCAGAATGGC
Organism: Zalophus californianus; assembly: GCF_009762305.2. Taxonomy (NCBI): domain Eukaryota; kingdom Metazoa; phylum Chordata; class Mammalia; order Carnivora; family Otariidae; genus Zalophus; species Zalophus californianus. The sequence continues at coordinate 115,097,224 of NC_045612.1, read as the reverse complement.
ACTCCCTTTAGGCATTTAAACTGCTAAAAATGCATGAGAAATAGTAGGAGATTGGAAAACTTGCACCATCTGGCTAAATCTAGCCTGGTGTCCGGGAGACACGCTAAATTTGATGTATATTCCATTAAGGAAGATAATGAAACGGTCATTTTTCAAAGATTCAGATTAAGCCATTGGTTAAGAGGCCATCCCTCCAATTTGATGGGAGAGAATTTCAAATCCGCTGCTTCAAATAGTTTTCACTATCAGTTATAGTCTACGCGTTCTTTTGAAGGGGTCAGTGTGAGGCTTTCTGTATGTGTGTATAATCTAGAGAAAAAGAGTAATTGGCTACCTTTGATCGCAAAGAAAGCTTTCCCTTCAATTCTGTTCCTCTCGTCCTCTCTCAGTGTAGAAGTGTTGTTGTGGGACCACAGAGCAGACACTGTTGAGAGATAACCAGTGTTCACTCTCACCCCTTCTCCCTTCTCCATCACAGCCCAAAGAGGCTAGAAAAGTCAGAGACTCACTTGTCCAGTTTCCCTTATACAAAGGTGGCCATGTCACCTCAGTTTGACCAATGAGACTAATGGGAAAGTCTGCCGGGAGGCTTTGCAAATGGTGAGGAGAGAAGTATGTGAAGAGATTTCCTTTACCGTCCACACCTTCCTACACAGATGTGGTAGGTGGAGGCCTAGTAGCCATCTCGTGACCATGAGGAGAGACTTTGCCAGAACACTGAAAATGGGCAAGAGGAAGAGGAGGAGGAGCCTGGGTCTTTGGAATGCCACTGACCTGCCAGATCAACTTTGAAACCCCCCACCTCCTTGTTAAATAATAAACACCCCTTTGGTTTAAGCCACTCTTTACGAGATTTTTTTCTGCTGCCAAAACTATTCCCAACTGATATAGATTTTTAAAGCAATTTTTAAAAGTTGAAGTATAACATATATACAGAAATACGTACAAATTATAAGTATTGAAGAGTTTTCACAGAATGCCTTTCGTTTTTCAACCTCCATTCCCCAAATACTTTTGAAACAGTCATACTGCTTAACAGCACAGACTCCGGAGCCAGACTGAGAACTCCAAAACCCAGATCGGCCACTCACTAATTCGATTATTTAACCTCTCTGTGCCTTGGTTCTCTCATTTGCAATACAGGAATAACAATATTATCTACGTCATGGGGTTTTTGTAAGTATTAAATACAATTAGTTTTTTAAAATTTATGTGTCTGGCACACAGTATGTGCTAATACGTATTTATGAAACGTAAATAATGTTACTGGGGTGTAACTCAGAAGGAAGGTAAAGCGGGAAAGACCTTGGAGAGAGAGTGAGTAAATGTTTTGAGGGCTGTCCCTCACTTCTGGCCTGAGATGATCTTGGAAGCTAAAGTGCCTAATAAACTAGTAAATGCTACATCGATTTCAGAGCCTAGAGCTGTATAATGGAGATAGAGAATCCTAGAGCTTCGGTGAGGCTTTAAAATCTCCTGTCTGGTACTTCGTAACTGCAATCTGGAAACCTGCCACCCCTCGTGCACTATACAACATGAGCATGCACAAGCATGTGTGTATGTTACTGAGGACAGGGTCCAGAGATTTCATCAGTTTCTCAGAGGAACCCGTGATCCACAAAAGGTTAAAAGTAATTCCTAGTTCATCTCCCTGACGTCCTATCTGTGGCCCAGAGAGAGGCCATCTGAATTGTCATATTTAACTTTATTTACATCTCCCTAGAAGAAAAATTAGGTCAACGAAAATGGTTTTCCTACTCCAAAATCCTAGAATAATTCCAATGTAAGGAACTTGGTAGCTCTTTAAATAGAATCCTGTTGCATTTACAGATGAGGAACCCAAGTTGTATCGAGTTACTATGACCTACTCAGCATCCCAGAGAGAAACAGAGCCGCGGCTGACCAGTTGTCCTGGCTCAGCATCAAATTTTCCCGCACAGAAATACTTTGGTGGCAAAAAAAAAAAAAAATCCCACTAGTTCGTTTCATGGGCTGGCCCTGGTCACAGCTGTTACATGCTCCACACTGGAGCCCTTTAAGTGTGGTTGCTAAGGGCAGCCAGGACCAAGGGGCTTCAAACATTCTATCCCTTTCATTGCTATAAGCTTTGGAGTGATTATAATTAGCTACACATCTCATGTGTATCACAGGGCAAAAATGGGAAAATAAAGCTAAGACTTTTCCACCAACCCAATTTATCATCTTCGTGGGAAGCTGTTTTACCATTTTCTTTGTGCCTCTTCCTCTGCTTTGATAAATCTTTAAGAACTCCTTTCTGAGGGCCACGTGTGTCCCCAATTATGAGTACAAGAGACAGAAATAGGAAACGTAAATATATGAAATGGAAGTTATATATAATCTGTATAAACTAAACAGTTTCTAAATACAGATTGCTCTTTCCAGGGTGGGGGTGGTCAGGGGCGGTGAGTGATACTGATGCCAAACACGACTTAATATATTCACCCATGAGGATGGGCCTGGGTCTGGTATTAGGTTCCGATTAAACAAGGTTTTCTGTTTTCGTGTAAGTGTAGAGGCAAACTTGGATGTCCTGGCTCACAGCTCTAAGACCTGCCTGCTGCTGGAATGATTTTCTCCTTTCTACAGGGTTTTTGATTAATGTCATACCTGAATTGGCAGTAGATCTGGACCACTTTATTTCTGCAGGAAGGAAGGGGGGACAAGAAGGGAGAACAGGTTTGTACAACTGGGGCCACGTTAGCCTGGCTGCAATTTAAGATTCAAAGGGCACCCAGACTTTTTGAGAAATGTAATGCAGCAAAAATGTATTTTGCCGAGCAGTGACTGACGATCACATTTTCATTTACCAGAGGAGCAACGTTTTAGCTGTGGTTTCTGATTGTAGCACATAAAAATAACAAATCTAATTATAGTTTTTATTCCGTATTTGTTTTTACTTTTTGGCTGTATCATTTTTCACCCTAAACCCTCATCCCACCCCTACCCAAAGGACAGAACACACAGCTTTCTTACTCAGCCCCAGGCTAACAGCGAGGCCTCTGGTTCAGAAGACGCAGGGCCAGTGCAAAGCCGGGGAACCCACCCCAAACAAACAGCCAAGGGCTCGCTCGCAGGGAGACCTCTGAGGGAGGCCCTGACTAATTTCTCTCCATGGCACATAAAGCTGGGTGGGTGACCTTTCCGCCTGAGGCAGAGAGAACACACGACATGACTGAATTGAATGTGGGTCACTGTCGGGCGGGCAGGCCAGAGGGAAGGAACACTCGGTGCTGAGAAATTAGCTGTCTTCTTGGAGCTTCCAGGCCCGGTGGAGAAGACAGCTTCTTCTCCCCACTGCCTCTCTCACCCACCGCTCCACCCGCCTGCCCTTTTTTTTTTTTTTTACATTTATGGTTTGGGCTAGTCAGTTTCCAACAGATTTAGATAAATTGGAAGGGGTGGGAGAAGGGAAGGGAGAGAAGGGTGAAGGAATCAGATGAAGAAAAATAGGCTTAAGAGCAGTACCCCCTTGTCCACGGTTTCACTGGCCAGGGTTTCAGTTACTCACAGTCAAGTGCAGGCAGGAAGCTGATAATCCTCCTTCTAACCTACGCTCAGCAGGTCAGTAGTAGCCTAAAGCTGTGTCCTGGTGTCTGTGGCATTTGGCTCACTTCATCTCACCAGGTAGGCGTTTTCTTACTTGCCATCAGCACAAGAAGAAGGGTGAGTACAGATACTTTGAGAGAAGAGAGGGGCCACATTCATGTAACTTTTATTTCAGCAATTGTCATGATTGTTCTATTTTATTAGGTATTACTGCGCCTCTCTTACTGTGCCTCATTTATAAATTAAACTCATCATAGGAATGTATGGATAGGAAAAAACAGAGTATCCACAGGGTTCAGTACCATCCACGGTTTCAGGTATCCACTGGGGGCCTTGGAACATATTCCCTGCAGATAAGGGGGGACTGCTGTCCATTTTTCTCCAAGAAAAGGCATCATACACTTTGGGAATTCCCTAAAGAGCAGTATAGGTAGCTAGCTCCAGGCTACTATCATTTCCCCTCCTCCAGGTTGGTCAGGGAAGCAATTTTAGGCTATTTCCACATAAATATTTGCCTTAATTCATAGGAGTTTTTATGGAGGTAGATTATATTAAAGGCAGTGGAAACTCCAAATACATTAATTAAATTACTTAATCACTGAAACTTGTACCCACTACAGCCAAGCCTGATTCCCAGAGGGTCTACTGGCTTCCTCAAAATGAGGGACGGTTTTAGGGGTTGGTACTGCCAAGTACGGAAGAAAGCAATCGGTGACTGAGCCCCACGAGCCTCAAAGTGCACAGCAGGGTCATATCTCGCAGTAAGACACCGTATGGTGAGCCTTTTCGATTCTGTTGCTCTTCCCCTTTTCGTACGCTTGTTTCTCAGGGCCTGGACACCCATAAGCAGCTTTTAAAAATACCCAAGTGCAGGAGGAAACATCAACTCTTCAAAGCTCGGAAAAGCCTCCTTGCATCTCCCTTAAATGTTGTTCCCATCTGACCACTTCGAGTCCACGAGTCTTCAATCCAAAGCCTACTGGGCGCCTCTCCAAAGGGCTATTTTTCTCTGCTGGCCTGTGTTTCCAGAGCCCCTGAAGTGAGCTGGCAGGGATGCCAAGCCCGTCCACAGCAGACCAAACACAGCCCAGCAGTGCCGCATCAGGTGGACCGGTAGGAGGTAGAAATGCCGGGGCCACAGGTCCAGCTTCAGGACACAGATGCCCCCAGCATTAGCAGGGCAAGTGTGTCCTGGCCTCTGCAGAGGACAGCTCCTTCAGAAAGCTTCCACATGTGCACAGAACAAGGGATTTCTTTCCCTACCTCTCAGCCAATCATACAGGTTTAAGTTGTGACCAAACCCTGACCTCTAATGATGGCCATTAGATCTCCCCGCCTCCCCTCCCCTGCCCTGGTTTTTGAGCACCAAAAGGCAAAGTGGGAACAAAAGACATTTTTCTTTCTATTTTTTAACACAGTGTATATTAGCCATAAATTAACACTCCCCTTCCAGCACCTTTTAAGCATCGGCAGGGGCCAATTCTTTTTACTATATTGTCTTGCAAAGAGCAGCCAATGGATCATGCTGTCACAGAACGCAGGCAGCCCAGTAAAACAGCCCTTGCAGGCAGCATTCTCCCAGCCCTGCTCAGCACATCTTCTGGAAGCTGCTTTATGGTGGAGAAGCCAGACGTCAGTGGCCATGATGTCTAGCATGTCCTAGGGTGATGGAGAATGGATGTCACTGTTCCCCCTTGTTTGGGAAAGAGCAAGGAGGTGAGATGAACACAAAAGATGGTGACTCGCACGAAGAAACTACTACTTTTGTCTGGATTTTTTGGTATTTGGAAGGAGAGCAAAAGAAGAAATATGACAGACTATTTCAAAAACCCCGAATTAACTCTTCATTGGCTACATCTTTTGGCTGAAATCATGCTCCATGCCCTACTAAGTCGCTGTCATTCCCTGGGTCTCACATCCATTTCAGATACTGAAAATCAAAATCAAAATTGTCCTATGTTTGTCTCACAGGTCCAAACACTTAGGTCATTTCTTACAAGACCATGTTGGCATCTACTTAGGCTGTTGATGGAAGAGGTGAAAGTCTTCTCCCCAAACACTTACATTTTAAACCATGGGAAGAGTGAGAATGTGATGAGATTTCAAAGTCAGATGGGTTGAGAATTTCCTGAACAGGCAAAATAATTCCATGTTAACAACCAAGAATACTCTAGGGCTTCTAGATCTGTCCAGACCATTTTAATGCCAATTCAGTTAATTGTCTGGACAGATCTGGAAGCCCTAGAATAGTCTTGATCATGACATGGACTTAACCTACCTTTTATAGGGAGTGCCTTAACAGGGAGTGCGCAAGGCATCAGATTTTGAAATCTCACCATTTTGCCGGTATTCTAGTGTTGAAACATATGCATTATAGAGCTGGATCCCTGGATTTGAATTCCAACTCTACCAATTACTAAGCTATGTGACTTCAAAGGGAAGTTCAAGGGAACTGACCTCTCTGCTTCTCGTTATCTTCATTTGTAAAATGGGGATATTAATAGCAACTACCTGATAAGGTTGTAATGAAGATTAAGTGAATTAATATTTACAAAGTGCATAAAACAGTTTTGTCCCACAATAAGTGCCATATAAGAGATGGTGAGGCAAATAAATAGAAATCCATGTTTGTGTGGTCCTCTCAGAACCTCTTTTTCACCAACCAGTTGAATTTCTAAATCATTACCAAAGAGGCTTCTGCTCCTTCCCCAAGGACTTGGAGGGTCCTCTCAGATCACAGCTCCAGGGAGTTGAACCCCACATGAGCAACAGTGTACTTATTACTGTGTATCCAAGGTTTGTGCAAAAACCCAGAAGCTCTTGGTGGAAAATGACCAAGAGACAGCTTGTGCAGAAGCCAACTCTACTCCACAATGAAATTCACAACTGTTGGACTTGGGGCTTGTATCTCTTTCTCTGCTAGACTGTGGGACTAATAATGGCCTTGACCTTCTTAAATAAGGGGCAGCCAGCCCAGATGGATTTCTGGTTCTGGGTTAGCTGTTCTGAGGAAAAACCCATGGGAGACAGTGAACTGAAGCATGCAGAATTTCTGAAAGGCAGAACAGAAAACATTGAAGGGAAAGATATTGCTGCCTCCCCAGTGGTACTGGAATGGATCAAGGGTTTGTTTGGCCCGGGGGCATTTCCCCCCTCTCCTTCATTGTGAAAAAGTAGGAAGATGCTCACTAGAAGGAAAACTGTCAGGAAGTCGAACATGATCCCATTTTTATCTCCAAATTTACTGAGAAAATTATAGATCACAATTTCTACTGCCTCCCTTCCCCAGCTCTGGTTAGATGATCTTTTAGTCTGTGGTGGGGAGAAGTTTCTTTTTAGTAATAATATTTATTTTTAAATAATGAATGCACATGATCTAACTTTTTTAAATTATAAAAGGCTATCCAGTGAACACTTCCTCCCACTTCTATTCCCAGCCATACAGCTTCTTTCCCTATAGGCGATTAGTATTACCCATTCCTTATGTTACCTTTCAGGGATATTTCTTTATATACAAGCAAACACACACATATTCATATGCACATTCCCTCTCCAAGTGTTTTGCTAATTTATACAAACACAATACAAATTCCACTGTACCTTTTCTTTTTCTACACTTCACAATATGTCTTGGAGAGCTTTTCCCATTCATGCATGAGTTTTCTAATTCCTTTTCCATGGCTGTATAGAATCCCACTGTGTAGAGGTACTCAATTTACTTATTTTCCCTTTACAGGATCCTTTAAGTTGTTTCAAATATTTTGCTAGTACCAACAGTGCTGCAATGAATAACCTTGTCCACATACCACTTTGCACAAATGTGGAAGAGGGCATTCGTAGAAGGGAAATTGTCGCTTCAAAGGGTATCTCCATTTCAAACTTTGACAGATCTCGCCAAGTTGCCCTATAGAAGAGCTGTACCAATTTTATGCTTCCGCCATCTATGAGAGTATCTATTTCTGATGGAGAGGGGTTTGATGCCAGAAACTACACTCTCAAGGTATCCAAGATGCTGCCGTCTGCTCAGGAATGCAATTTAGTGAACCCTGTTTTCAGATTTTTGCTGTAAAGGGCAGATAAGAGTCAGATCATCTCAGATCATGCGCTTCCATCATAATGGGAGTGCTGGAGGCCAGGGGTGCCTGATCGGGTGGTAGGTGGAAAATGCCTTCTACTGGTGTCTTCTTTCCAACCAGGCCGAAAAAGAGGTGTGCAAACGGGACTGGAGTCTACAGGACTCCACAGCTGAGCCTTGAAAAGATTCTCCCAGCAGCTGGAGGGTAAGTCAAGCCTTCCTTTTCATATTCAGATCCAAACCATCCAGCTTTTAATGGGGCTAACCAGGAAAGTTCTTGCTTGCAACCGGGCATCTTTGTTTTAGGGCAGCAGATTGGTCATCATGTGGCCCAATCACAGCTCCATTACCTCATTTGAAGTGGGTTCACTGGACTAGTTCTTCAGCAGTCATCTCAAACAGAAAGCTGGTGTGATTTCTGGACAGACATTTCTCCCAGAACCACTGCAAGGAATACGTGTCCTGTGTGTTGCAATAACGTAACTTTCATCTTTCTGAGAAAGGTGGCTAAGGGCAAGGACTCCAGAGCCAGACTGCCTAGGTTTGAATCCTGGCTCTGTCACTTGCTGGCTGGTGTGATCCTGGGCAAATTGCTTCACCTCTCTGTCTAGGTTGCCAGATAAAATATAGGATGCTCCAGTTAAAACTGAATTTCAGATAAACGACAAATAACTTTTTAGTGTATGTTCCAAATGTTGCATGGGACATATTAAATAAACAACTGAATATCTGAAATTCAAATTTAACTAGGCATCCTGTATTTTTACTTGCTGAATCTTGCAGCCCTATTCCGTTCCTTAGTCTCCTCGTCTATAACCACCTCATAGGGTTCTTACAAGGATTAAATGAAAGTGTTTGTAGAGTATAAAGAACAGTTCCTAAACATCATAAATGCTACATAAGATTTCCTTAAAATAAATAAATGCCATCTTGATTCAACATACATGAAGACTCTATTACTTCCATTTTTTTCCCCAAGATGAGGGGGGAAATTATTAAATATATGGTGAGTGTTAAGGAGACTCTGGGTTAAAAAAAAAAAGATTGGCCAAGGATGTTCTGGAACAGGCAGATCTGGAGTTTACTGGTTCTCTGGTCCAAGGATGAGAGACTACTCTGTGGGGCAGCAGGCCAAGCTGGGGATTGAGCGTAAGGGGCAAGGGAAGGAAGTACAAAGGGACCCGTGGTGGATGGTGTGGGACCTTAGGGGAAGCAGCTCATTTCACATCAGACATCAGAGAGTCCCACACAAACGAGCAGCAATGGCAGGAACAGGGCTGCCAAGGACCATGTCCATGACCATGAGGAAGGGAGAGGGAGAGGAAGGGCATTTGCAGGGAGAGAAGCCAGAGCTACGATCCTCTAGGAGAGGCGGACAGGGTGTTCTGAGGAGGCAAACTCCTAGCCTCAGAAAGCCTCGTGCAGACTTTCTAAGTTCTGCCCCATTTAGGCAGGGCTCAGAATTTGGCTCAGCTTCCTCTGATGAGGAAGCACAATGAGAAGTATGGACAACGTTATCTACACAGGCCACTGAGGAAGGCCCAGGTGACAGAAGCCTGAGGGGACCTAGAAGCCCCCAGAGGTAAGGGTTTCTAATCTGGGTCTACACATCCCCAAAGGGTCTGGGAACTCGGATGGGAAAAAAGTACAACTTTATCTTTACTCACCTCTAGATGAAATCGAGTGTATCCTTCAATTAGGAATATGTCACATGTCTCAGTAGTATGAACCACACCTGTGACTTTGTCACCAACAGAAATCAAAGGTTTTTTTCACATCACATTACAGTTGTGGCAGATATCCTAAAGTATTGTTTCTTAATGCTCATCACCACTTAGAAATCATAGTAGTTATTGATGCTAGGTCTTCTTATTTCAAGCATTAACAATGATGCAGAGATAATACTATTATCGTTTTTTACAACAATACTATACTGTTTTTTAATATTTTGATCATTGTAGTCAATGTAACTGGTTTCCCTTGTAAACTTTTGCACTGGGTTTAATGCATTTGAAACATTTTCCTGGGGTGCCGGGGTGGCTCAGTCGTTAAGTGTCTGCCTTCGGCTCAGGTCATGATCCTAGGGTCCTGGGATCGAGCTCGGCATCAGGCTCCCTGCTCCGCGGGAAGCCTGCTTCTCCCTCTCCCTCTGCCTGCTTGTGTTCCCTCTCTCGCTGTGTCTCTCTCTGTCAAATAAATAAATAAAATATTTTTAAAAAAATTTCCCGAGAAGAGATTTACAGTCTTCCCCAGGCTGCCAAAGAGTTCCACATCTCAAAACAAGGTTAGGAACTCCTATCTTAGGGCAACGTCAGTCTTACAGGGAATGGCCCAAAATCTCAGGAGACCTCAAACTGACTCTCAGGAGCGTGAGTTCTTACGTATGGCTTTTGTTTTGCTTCATTTGTTCATTTGTTTAGGCTAATATCATAAAGGCGTCTGCATTTTGAGCATACCTAAGAGGGAACATAACTCTGCGGTGGGTACGTGGGCTGGGGGTGAGGTCTATATCGTGTATGGCTCTATTCATATGGGAGAAATGTCTGCACTCTGCATATTGCCCCCCCCCAGAAGAGAATGAACGAGGGAGACTATTTTGCAGCTTACTTTGAAGGAAATTATACCATTATCCAGGAAACCCCCTTTCACCTCTAAGCATGGAGGGAAAAGGCACATCCCTCTCTTCCTCTATGTGTCACACTCCACCCTGTCAGCTTGCTTAGCTACAAATGGGACAGGCAGTTGAAGGGCCTCGGGGTAGAAAGTGGGTTTGAGATCAAAGTAAGTAACAGAGTCGGACTGGCAGGGCTGCTGAAATAAAGAGAGGATTCTGACCAAGAAGTCTTCTTCAGCACTATGATCGCACTGGGGAGCTCCCGCTCGCTCATCTCCCCAGGGTGGGTGAGCTCTGCAGACAGGAGAGCCGCTCAGAATACGGATGGGATTACTGCAGCCAGCCAGGAGAGGAAGGAGAGAAGATGACCAGGAGAGAAATGGCAGCAACGTAACTATAACTCTTCTGCCTCTCGGGCCAGCGGAAATGGGTAGAGGACAGAGGCAGCTATAAATGAGGGAGATTTCAAAGCCCTCTCCTAATCCTGCTGCTGATCAGACATCCATGCCACATAGAAACTGCATTCAATCCCAAGTGACAACAGTTACAAAAACACTATAGGTCTGGTTACAACTCCAGGAGTCGGGGAGTTTCGAGTTAAGATTCCCAAACCAGAAGGCTGTCCTAAGATCCCTCGCACTGGTGGCTAGGGCCAGAATTTCAACAAAGGTGCAGCTTGTGAACTGCAGCGTGAGCCTGAAGCGGCCAGCTGTTCCCTCTGGCTCCCGCTTCCCGACCACCACGGGCACCGAGGCTGTGAGCGCGTGTTAAGAGTATGTTCGGGGCGCCTGGGTGGCTCAGCTGGTTTAAGCATCCGACTCCTGATTTCGGCTCAGGTCATGATCTCAGGGGCATGAGATGAAGCCCCGTGTTGGGCTCTGTGCTGGGCATGCAGCCTGCTTAACTCTCTCTTTCCCTCCCTCTGCCCCTCCCCACCTCTCTCTCCCTCTCTAAAAATAAAAAGAGTGGAGTATGTTCATTGGAAAAAAAATCTCCTTTTCTTCAGTGGCGTTATGGGTTGAACGGTGTCCCTCTGAAAGATACGTTGAAGCCCTAACCCTCAGTTCCTCAGAAAGTGACCCGATTTGGAGAATCCTTACAGACAGAATCGGCGAAGGTCTCATGAGGCCATACTGCAGCGGGGTGGACTCTAATCCAGTATGACTGGGGTCCGTACAACAAGAGGAAAATCTGGCCAGAGGCAGAGGGAAGGCAGCCATATGAAGATGGGGGTGGAAGGTGGAGTTACATTGCCACAAGCCACGGAACACACGGGGCTCCCAGAAGCTGAAAGAGGCAAGGAAACACTCTCCAAGCCACCCAGTTTGTGGTACTTTGTGACTGTGCCCCAAGCCAACGAATACAATTGGCTTTAAGCTTTTCCTTGGCTTACTTGCCTCCTGCCTCCATGTCCAATGACCTCCGAACCATCAGAGGTGCAGAGCCTATGGGTAAGAATCCCAGAGAGCAAGCCTGACCTATAAAAGCATGAGCGCACGAGAGGGGAAAATATAATGTCCACCTTCCTGATGCCAAATTTAGCCGAAACAAGACCAATGTATCTTCCTGGTAAAATTCCCCAGTGGCTAAAGCCACATCCCTTCAGGTCACACTGACTGCACAATCAGAACCAAGGGCTCCTTGCGGCCAATCTCTCCTTCTGTCTCCCCTCAGGCCCTGACTAAGCCAGCTCAGCATTTCAAGGGAGGACTCAATCCTGTAGGGCTTAGCAGCCCAGCGGTGCATCTGAGGCCCAGAAGCCGGAGGGGGAAGGAGAACCAGGTCAGAAGTTGGGGTCCAGGACTCCTGTTTTCTCTCATGTTGGCCACAGGGCCACTGTCATGTGGAGGAAAGATTAAAATTAAGATTGTTGCACTTGGGGGGTTAAATACTACAAATTTTTTAAACAATCCAACTGGACCTCATAATAGTGTGGCAAAGGCTGCAAAATGTAAAGTGGGGAGTCTTGGCTCAAATGAAAGGCTCTCTCTGAATAACAATTTATTTTAATTTGAGATTTCTCATACTGTCCATATGGCGGGTCTTCATGGGAAAGCAACTGTCTCACAGTTGACGGGGACATCTGAAGTATGCTTTTTTGGCATTCGGGGGGATTTTTTTTTTTTTTTTCATTTAAATCACTGCCTTGGTTGAAGGGAGTTTGAAAACATTTTCCTAATGTTTCCAGCTTTTTCACTCCTGGAAATTTATTATCAATCCTTGGAAGTTATAAACTGAAACCCACTTCCCAACCAAATTACTGCTCTTTTAGGCCAACACCAGTTTGTAATTGTGGTGTTCTGTGGGCATTCCTTTGAAAATGGACAATCCCATTTGCATGCATTTAAAAACAACAACAACAACAACAACCCAGAAAGCACGTGGAGAATGTTATGACCTGAAGTAGGACAGTCTTGCCAAGTATCCTGGGCTCGTGTTGTGGAGTGACTCCTAGAATAATCAACAACCTATTTCGGGGAGAGACACAAGATTTTCAGCCAGCTCCAGGCAGGACTCTGCTGCCCCCACAGATATGGTGATGGTTTTTACTCTTACGGGGATATCCAACCACATGTAGGTTCCAGGGGTGTGATGTGAGAAAGGGGGCTTGTTTGTTATCTCTTTTCAACTTTTTCCTCTGAGGCGCCTTATCGGCTGCTCCTCTGAGGGAGAAAGAGAAGAGCGGGCAGAATCTCAACTTCACACACAGGTACAGCTCTACAGGGAGAAGGGGAACTGGGTGAGGTATCATGAAGTCACTAAACATACTGATAAAGCCACGTCTTTCTACAGAAACCTCACTATGCAAATGTCACATCCTCAGAGAGACCTCCTCTGACTGAAGCCTCAAAACTAGCATCCCCGCCATCCTCAGTCTCCTAAACCTGCTTTGCATTTTCTCCACAGCACTATACATAGCTCTTTCCAGCTCCATGTTCAGTGACCTTGTGTCTGTGGCTTCAAATCATCTGTGGTCAGAGTCAGAGTATTTACACCATGGAAGGTGGCAAATGCTACATATCTGGGCTCTCCCCACCCCCAAAGCCAGCTATTAACCCCTTCTTAGCACAGCACTTGCTTCTCACTATCTCATATGACATTCTACAAGTGGTTTTTACAGTCTACAAGCTACACGTATGTGTGTTTATATACAGCATGCATAGATAATACACTACGTTATATCATCCGTTTCTTAATGATCTATCCTTCTCTCCACCAGAATGTCAGCCCCCAGGCCCCCGGTTTGGTTCACTGCTACTTCACCATACCTAGAACAGTACCCATACCTAGAAGATACTCCATAAGTATTTGTTGAGTGGATGGAGGATGCCTGAAATCTTCAGAGGCTCCCTTTATCTTCCTGTTCAAGCATTAACTCCTCTGTGGACTTCCAAATCCCCCTCCATTTTGCTTCCACCCTTTCCCCAGTGTCTTCCTGCCTTTTAGCGCCATCTTTGTCAGCACCCTCACACCAGCTAAAAAAAAAAAAAAAAAAAAATCCACCAACTTTATTTACTAGTGATTCCTGATTTTTTTGTTTAAGCAGCTCCTCTGGGCATCTGAGAGACATTCTTCTAAACTTTTCCTCTCACATCTTCCCCAGGAAAGCATTTCCTATGTGTTTAGCCAAGGTTAGGTAATTATAAGGCACCCAGAACAAGTATATTTATTAAAGACCTTCTCTTCCAATGAGTCACTTATAATCTAGTTGAATGGTCAAGACTAGCCTTGGCTTAAAAAATTATGAGCAAGTAAGATAATTATTCAACTAACTGCTAAACTGGGGGAGTAGAAACCATAAAATCTCACAGCAAAGAGAGCTGGTGGAGTTCAGGAAAACATCAGAGAAAGAAGCAGTGGGCCTTGAGCTGGTCCTGACTGATGAGCAGGGTTTAACCAGATCACGGTTTCTAACCTCAGCGCAACTGACAGTTTGAGCAGATACTTCCTTGTTGTGGGGGGCTGTCCTGTGTACTGTGGGATGCTCAGCAACAGCCCCGGCCCCTACCAGACCAGATGCCAGGAGTACCTCCTCCCTAGTTGTCACAACCAAAAATGTCCCTAGGCGTTGCCAAGTGTCCCCTGGGGGGGCAAAATCACCCCCAGTTGGGAACCAATGAACTAGATGGAAGAGAAAGAGAACATCAGAACTTAGAGCAATGAGAAAGGACTTGCTCACTTAACTCAGAATCCCGACTCGACCCACAAATGCACCCAGTCACAAACCTGACTTCTTTTGGCGTGTTAATCGGCTTTGTATGCACACTTTATACATGTTCTCTTAAACCTATACGCTGCATCGAATTTGGATTGAACTACTGATGTGGTTTCCAAAGGTTCTTGTTGTGGAACCCTTTGTTCCAACAAAATCTTGGCCAGAAGCACAAACAAATACTAAGGACATAGGCAGCATGGTTTTTACTGACACTCGAATCAAGAACCATCCCCTCCCCACATGCACCCCAGCCCTGTCCAGTGGCCCAACAGCACAACAATTCCCTGGGGTGTTTCACTACACCAGGAACATGCTGAAGGCAAAGGTGACACGGAACCTTACAATAATAGCTATAATATTATGATATAAACAAAGGAGCAACAGAGTAGAAGTTACAAAGTCTGAGACTTTTTACTAACTGGAACTTCTTACTAACTGATGTCATTTGACCTCTCAGAACTTGTGAGTCTTCATCATAATCTCTAAGGTCCCTTTCAACTTCAAAACGTTATGAATACATAAGCACAACTGTGTCTCGTAATCCGTGAGCCCAGAATAATCATGTTGGCGGGTACAGAGAAGCTGATTATTTATAATGTCCCCCTAAATTCCCTTTTAGAGTCAAGGGGGAATGAGGAAGTGAACCTGACCTCTAAAATCCTCTATGAATAGCACTTTGGCCCCTGCTGGATTTATTCATGCTTGAAATTCACTAGTGCTCAGTCTGGCTGGCCTGTATTCAAAAAATCATGCTAAACAGGGTCAGAATGGAGGTGTGAATGGATATTTTTTAAAAATTAAGAATGAGAGTCTTATCTGGGACACTTGCTGCCAAATCTGCGAAGTTTAGAATAAGACTTTAAAAAATGAAATGCAATAGATTCTGTTATGGACAAGCACGGGCCCAGAATGAAAGTCTAAACACTGCAATAACCAGAGACATAATATAAGTTCTACAACCCAGAATCATCTCTTTCCTACCTACCTCAGTGGTATCACTAGCCTGCTCTTAGGATGAGAGAGTCTCATGCAAAGAGCAGACAGAACGTTCCCATCCGCCATCCTGGAATGACTTTTTGGCTTTTTCCTGAATGCTGGGCACAAGACAGGTGGGAATTTGCACCTGTACTTTCCATTTTTGCTCCTTCTTTGTAAGAGAAGAATCGAAACCTCCCTGTAACCATCCAATACCGCAGAGAAACAGCACAAAACCGCAGCTACCAAACAATGATGCCGAAATCCACAGCTATGTGTCTATCAAGATATGATACTATGTTTACAGATTCCCGATTTGGAGGAGTCACTCTGCTCTTCAATTTCAAACATAAATGAGATGTTATGCTAGTCATAGATAAATGATGATTTTTAATTGGAATGGAAAAATGTTTTTCAAATATCCAGTAACCCAATACTTAGTGAGAACACGACAGACACATGAACTATTTTGGTGGTTGAAAAAACCATACCTGTGTGTGTGTGTGTGTGTGTGTGTGTGTGTGTGCGCGCGCGCACGTGTATGTGTGTTGGGGGAGACTTCTCTGGTCAGTGAAGACAATTCAAAGTTATCCACAGCTATTCAGTATTAATAACTGGTGGGGGAACGAAAGGTTTGTCTCATGGAGTTGCTCTTTCCAGGAGCAATCACTCCTTGTACTAGGAACTGCTGAAACTAAGGATATTATTGCTAATTCTTTACATTTTTATTTATTCATTTTTGAATAAATAGTACGGACATTATGAAAATAATTCAAACAATGCAATTTACATACAGTGAAAATTAAGTCAACCTCCCAGCTTAGTCTCTTAGTCCCTCTGGTACCAGTTTCTTAGTCTAAGGAGATTTATTCCATCACGCATGCACATTCATATACACACATGTATATGTTGTAGACATATGTTGTTTTAGGTATGTTATTTTATATATATGCATGTACATATATACACATAAAAGCTCCCTTGTTACATAAATGGGAACATAGCCACACTCCCTGCCCACGTCCCCCCTCTACTTAACAATATACGATGGATTAAAGATGCTTGCAAATTCTTTGCCATTCTTCCCTTTGAGAGTTGGAGGTTTTTTCCCTCTCCCTTTGAATCTGGGCCTGCACGTGACTTGCTGTGACTGATAAAATGTGGCAGAAATGACTCTGTAACTTCCAAGGCTGGATCTTAAGAGCTTTGCAGCTTCTACCTTCATACACTTGGAACACTCCTTTTTGGAACCCAGATGCCATGCTATAAGAATCCCAAGCCATATAAAGAGGGTATCTGAGGTGCTCTGGACAATAATCCCAACCAGTAGCAATAGCTAACTACACAAGCAAGTCATTTTGGATGTTCCGGTCCCAGCTGAGCCTTCAGATGACTGCAGCCCTCGCTGACACTACACTGAGCAGAAGAAAAGCCCAGCTGAGCCCAGTCAACCCTCAGAATCATGAGAAATAAAGAAGTCACTAAATTTGGGGATGATTATTCCATTAATAACTTATTAATTCCATTATAACTTATTAATGAATAACTTATTCATTATTCCATTAATAACTTAAGCCACTAAGTTTTGGGATGATTATTCCATTTTGGTAGAGTATATAAATCTAAATATATAAAGTAGATTTATATCAATATATAGCTATATAAATATTGAAAAATATATAAACTATATAGCTAACATATATTCATATGCTTTCTATCTGACAAGGATGGTTCTAAATGCCTTCTGTATGTTGGTTCATTTAATTTTCACTAACCCTATATTTTTTTAAAAGATTTTATTTTTAAGTAATCTCTGCACCCAACGTGGGGCTCAAACCCACAACCTGGAGATCAAGAGCGGCATGTTCAAGAAAAAAAAGAGAGAGAGAGGAGTCACATGCTCCACCGACTGAGCCCACCCAGGTGCCCCCTTAAACATTTTTTACAGAGGTATACCATCCCCATTTTACAGATAAAGAAGTGAACTATAGAGAAATTACATGACTTGCCCAGTACTGCAAGTGAGTAACCAACACTACTGGAATTTGAACTCAGGTCTTTCACCTCAGATACTTTGATATTAAGCACTATCCTAGACTACCTCAGTGGCTACTTTATTTAACTAGTCCCCAACTGATGGACATTCCAGTCATATCTAATCTTTTCTTGTGAAAATAAGGTATTATTTTTATTTATTGAGGTATAATTGACATACAATGTTATATTAGTTTCAGGTGTATAACACCGTGACCTGACATTCGTATTCACTGTGAAGTGGTCACCACAGTAAGTCTAGTTACTATCTGTCGCCTTACAAAGTTAATACCATACCCTTGACTGTATTCCCCGTGCGGTACGGTTATAGCCCCATGACTTCTTTATTTCATAGCTGTAAGTCCGTACTTCTTACCCCCCTTCACCCATTTCACCCCCACTGCCACCATCCTCCCTTCTGGCAACCACCAATCTATTCTCTGTAAGTCTGGGCTTCGTTTGGTTTTGTTTTTTAGATTCCACATATAAGTAAAATCATTTGTGCATGTGTGAAAAAGAAACCATTCTTTTTAACCAGCTGGGAGGATGACTGGTCTCAGTTTATTTCGCTGCATTAGTAAGTGTCAGAAGAAATATGTTGGGTACAGAATGTCAGGTGCATCCACTGCAGTCAGAATAGAGTTCCAGCCCATCTGGCCCTTGGCAGTGGGTGCCAGAAACCTTAGCAGGGAACATGAGGACCTGGAGACCCCAGAGAGGATATTTATCTTGTTTTCATTTGGGCCCCACGTGGAGCAAGTAATAAACCAACTTTCTTCAGAGTATGTTGTTCCATAGCGTGTATTTTTACAGGAATTCTCAGACGCCTGCAAAGGGTATTTGGAAAGCAACCTATGACCTGTGGCACATACAACAAATCTGCTGCCACAATCACTGTCAGTTCTGAGGAACCAATGAGCATATGTACTAGGCAATGTGTACATTCCACAGCTGTATATCCCCTTGGACCTCACTCCACTAAGAAGCATGTTTGAAAAGGGGGTGGATGGACATGACCTCTTTTCACAACTGCCCAGATGTCTCTACCACCTCTGACATTATACTTCTAGCTCTGCAAAGCTGGAGGCTGAATGGAAGTCACCTGCTGCCACCTCAGCAGCCTCTGGGCCCCATCTTCTGAGCTGCCAGGAGGGCCACAGGACCAGCCCCTGCTAGCTATGGGGAAGGGACTAGTGAAGAAAGGTTTTGGTACTTGAAAGTTAATGAAATCTGCTTCTATTCATTAAAATATGAAAATGAATCAATACCACATAGCTCAAAATGATCATGCGATAGTTGCCTAATTATCATATTTAAAAGATACTCACTTAAGAGCTCCTCTTCTGCTCCTGCATATGGATTCCTTCCCTAGGCACTCGAAGCCTTGGGAAGAAAACATGGTAATAGAGCTTGCCTCTGTCTTCAGGACAGCTAAAGGGCCTTGAGAGTATCTTGTTCGGTGCCTTCATTGCACACGGAAGTAAAGTGAGTTCCAGAGAGTGGTGATTTGCTGAAGGTACTCATGGTTGACACATCAGTCAGCTATTACCAAAATAATGTGTGCGACAAACTACCGCAAAGCTCAGTGCCTTAAAACATTCACTCTCCTCCGGCTAGGGATTGACTGATTTAGGCTACGCTGGGTTCCAAACTGCAGGATAAATTCAGGTCCTCTCCATGTGTCTCTCATCCCTTGGACCAGCGGGCTAGCTAGACTTTGTTCTTCGGATGGACAAGGTAAGGCACACAGGAGAACAAGCCTAATGATGTAAGCAAACTTCAAGCCTCTGCTTGCAATATATCTGCTAATGGCTCACTCCTCAAAGCCAGTCATGAGGCCAAGTCCAACACTGACGGGACAGGGATATATGCTCTGCTTCTAGTGAAGAACTACAAGGACACATATGGCAAAGGGCATGGATACATGGAAGAATGAAGAATTAGAACTATAAGGAGTGAGAATTAGAACCAGGGCCCTCGACTCCCCACTCATTTCCACCCCTGTGTTTGCAAACAGTTCTTGCTCATCTGTCTTAGGAGCTGTTTTCTCAAGCTCATGAAGGGTTTGTAAAGTGCCAAATGGAAGTGAAGGCAGGCAGCGAGGAAAGGAGATTGTAGTGCTGGTGGCACGGGGTGGTGGTGATGCCTGGGAGGAGCAGGAAAGGCATCCAGTATCTACTGTCTTTCGCGGGGCCCATTCTCCACTTCACCCTGGAGGGTGAAGCCAGTGTAGCTGCTGGTCAGATCCTTCTTCATCTTTTCATATGCAGGGTCCGTGGCAAGTGGCCAACTGTGTATCCATTTCCGCACGTAGTTCAGGACGGTGCACAGCGAACTGAGATCCCCAACACTGAGCTTATAATCTGTGCACACAATACAGACTTCAGAACCAGACAGAGCTGAGTGGGAACCTCAGAGCCACCAGAGCCTAGCTGCACGACCTAAGGCACTTTGTCTCTCTGGGCCTCAGGTTCCTTCCCTACTTCATCTCCCGTGCCCTTTCCTCTTCTAGCTTGACGTAGACAAGCTCAGTGACTTCGAAAGTCATTCCAAGGAGACATAAAGGGACTTGCGTTCCTGAAACCCTGCTTGGAATATCCAGTTTTTGCTCTACGTGTGCAAGTGTTCTATTATATGTGAGCTGTAATGCCCATTTGACTTTGTTTGCTACAACAGCTAGCATTACCTTAACTAATGCTTTCATTCTTTGCCCCATTGTACTGATGAGGAACCTATGGCTTAGAGATTCAGTTCCTTGCCCGACATCACGCAACTATTCAGTAGTGGCTCTCAGTTATGCATCTAGTCTGACTCCAGAGCCTCTGCTCTTAAACACCACACTGCTCTGATGCTCATTAATCATAGTGTCAATCTTACAGGGTGGTTGTATGGATTAAATGAACTAATGTTTATCGAGTCCGTGGCACATATAAAAGCACACAGTAAATACAAGCTGCAGATGTAGTATGATGTTCCCACGTAATATGTAATATAACACGATGCCCCCTGAGGTCTGGCATAGGGGGAGAAGGACAGGTGGGCTCAGAAAAACTTCTGATGACTATTTTGTGTTGACAGTATTTTAGATGACACCAACAGCCCTAGCAAGTTTGCCACGGGCTTCTTTCTCACACATGATTCCATTTTATCTTCACAGCCAACCTGTGAGGTGTGGAGGGTAGGTCATATTGCCCCAAACCATTAATGCGAATCAGGCATCTGTTAGGGTAAGAGACTGGACTAGGACCTGTGTCTCCCATTTCTCACTCGCAGTTTCTTAGTCCTAAAAGGGAACCAGACCAGGGGGAGCCAACCTTTTTATGGCCCAGATCCACCTGTCTGATTGATAGGAATATTATGCAAGCCACAAATGTAATTGTAGATTTTCTAGTGCCTTGTTTTTAAAAGGTGGGGAGTAACTAGGTGAAATTAATTATAACAATACACTTCAGGGGTGCCTGGGTGGTGCTGTCAATTAAGCGTCCAACTCTTGGTTTCGACTCAGGTCGTAATCTCAGGGTAGTGAGATCGAGCCCCACGTTAGGCTCTGCACTCAGCGCAGAGTCCGCTTAAGACTCTCTCTCCCTCTGCCCCTCTCCCCCTAAAAATAAATAAATAAATACTGAAGAAGAAAAAAACAATACACTTTATTCGGGGCGCCTGGCTGGCTCACTCAGTGGAGCATGCAACTCTTGATCTCGGGCTCATGAGTTCAAGCCCCACACTGGGCATAGACATTACTTAAAACAAAGAAAAAAACAATATACTTTATTCAACCTAAAATATTTCAATTTCAACATGTAATTAATATTAAGATATTAATGAGAACTTTTACTGTTTCTATGAAGTCTTCAAAGTCTGAATATGTACTTTACAGTTACAGCACATCTAAGTTTAGACTGGCCACATTTCAAGTGCTCAATAAGCTACCATGGCTACTGGTCCGGGGATCGAGCCCCCCATTGGGCTCCCTGCTCAGCGGGGAGCCTGCTTCTCCCTCTCCTTCTGCCTGCCGCTCCCCCTGCTTGTGCTCGCTCTCGCGCTCTCTCTCTCTGTCAAATACATAAATAAAATCTTTAAAAAAATAGTAAGTAGGTATAATTGGACATGTCCTCATGAGGTCTAAGTAGTTTTTTATTTTGTTTTGACCTCGTTGAAAGCATGTGGACACAAGCATGAAAAACATGCTTTCTCTTGAGAGGAATGAGAAACGTGATTAAAACTCAGCAGACGGTTTCCCCCTAAATTGTTAAGTAATACCTCCAGCCTGTGATATACAGGTGACCCTTGAAAAACACAGGTTTCAATTGCACAGGTCAACTTTTATGTGGATTTTTTTTCGATAAATACGGGCCAGTACTGTAAATGCACTTTCTCTTCCTTACGATTTTCTTAATAACATTTTCTTTTCTTTAGCTGACTTTCCTGTGAGAACACAGCCTATAATACATATTACATACAAAATATGTGTCTGTTGACCATGTTATTGGCAGAGTTTCTGGTCAACGGTAGGTTATTAGTACTTAAGTTTTGGGGTATTCTAAAGTTGTATGTGGATTTTTCAATCCCACACTCCGTTACCCCTGTGTTGTTAAAGGGTCAACTCTGTATCACAGAACATTGCAGTCTAATTTTACTCTGGTCAATATTGTTCCCCCATTTTCCAGGATTCAGCAACACTCTCCATATTTCCAACATATGGTGAAAGAAGAAAACTGATATTTTTAAATAGCCTGTTTTTCTTTAAAAAATATAGTCTGTTCATTTTTACAAAATGTTTTCTAAGACCCCAAACTTTGAGATCTTGACATAAGGTTATGGTCATAAATGAATGGTTCAGAGGTGAAGGCTCTAGACACACAGGAAAAATCTTTTCAACTGAAATTCCATAAAAAATGTAGGTCACTTACCCTGTCACTGTGTACCTGACATCCAGCCTTAGCTAAGAACAAACTACTTTCCAGCCTCAGGAGCCAGGCACCCAATAAATCTCAAATTTAAATTTAATTTGTCATTAAACTTTAAAATTATCAGGTTTCTCTCATGGACGTACATGCTTCATCTTCTGGCAGGAAGACTTCAGAAGCCTGAGATGGTAAGAGAGGGCACAAGGAAACAAAGGGATCAAATGGAAACCAAGAATGTTGCTTGCTCCCCTCCCACTAAAAACAGGAGCCTATGTTAGCGGGCTGTCGAGTTGAACAGCTGATTTAAAGGGCTACGAAACACTCTGAGGCAAACTCAGAACAGATTTTCCCAGAGCGCACACATGGTTAATCGTCACCTAGGGACGGAGACACAGGCAGCCGCCGGGCCTCTGAAGTGCTGCGGAGGCCAGTCTATTGCGGTCGGAGGCAAACACCCCTTCCTTCAGGTGCCGATTGGAGTTTATTAGCTGTGATTTTGACGAGATACTGAAAGAAGCTGAAATACTACTGGGGAGCCACAGAGATGCGGAGTGTGGGAGCCAAGAGTCATTACCAGTTGTTGAGAAGTTGACAATGGGGGCTTCCTGAAAGATTCTTGCAGTCTGTGTAGAATGGTCACACAGAAGCCATTTTGCCTCTTGAAACAGAAAAGCTTTGCTTTCATAAGTCATGAATTATTTTTCGAGATATTGCACAGTATCCCTCCCAAGCAAGTCCACGGCTCCCAAAATACCTTCAGGACCTCTTGGGGAGAAGGGGACATCTAAAGAGGTTAGTTTTCCAGGGGCACATTTTGTGTCCACCATGGAAAGAAGGAAGCGAGTGTTTCATGACAAACAAGTTTAATTCAAAAACAACGACAACCAAAAAAGAGGTTTAATTTTGTCTCATAAGCCTCGGACAGAATTTCTAACAAGGGAGAAACCATTTACGGTCTTGGGGAAGGTTTGGAGCACAGGGACTGATTTTTCATCTATTGCCTTTGCTCAGCAAGGGCGTTCGTGTTACAGGTGACAGGACAAAGCAGGCCTCTGGCTAGCACTGTTAGGCAGTATCAGGAATGGCCGGAGCATAGTGCACAATGATTGTATTATGCCCATTGTCTCAACACAAACCTCGAATTCCCTTTCTCAGGAAAGAAGGTATGGACTCTGAAGGAAAACAGATCCAGATTTGAATGTTGTCTCCACTTCATACTGGCTAAACTATCATGAAGATTTTCATATGTTATAGGGCCATATCAGTCAGCCACTGCTGCATAACAAACCACACAAAAACTCAAGGGTTTAAGACAACAAGAATTTATTATCACTCAGGCATCTATAGATTGACTGAGATTTGCCTTATCTTTAGGCGGACCTGCTTCGGGCTGGGGAGATCTGCTTCTTATTGCAGGTCTATGAGTTGCCTGAGGTGGCTCTGCTCTGTGTGTCCAGCACCCCCGCTTAGCCAGCTGGCTGGCCAAGGTGCATTTTCCCCAGCTCAGTGGGAGAGGGGCAACAGAAAAAGTGGAAACCTGTGATGCCTCATAAGGCCCAGGCTCAGAACTGATTCATACCACTCCTGCTGACAGTCCACTGGCCAAAGCAAGGCCCCCGGCTAAGCCCAAAGTTAAGGGGCCTTTAGAAGAACCACAGAGTCACCCGACAAAAGATGTAGATACAAAGGGAAGGTGAAAAACTGGGGCCAAGACAGGAATCTACTCTAAAGGCCAACCCTCCACTTACTAGTCTTCCTTTTCAAAATTATCGTGGCTACTTTTACTCATTTATATTTCACATAAAATTTAAAATAATTAAATTTTCAGTAATATCCCATGGGAACTTTGATTGGGATTGTGTTAAAGTTATCAATTAATTTGGGTAGAACTAATATTTTTATAATATTAAGTCTTCCCATCCAAGAACACAGTATGTCTGTATAATTCAGTCAGGTCTTATTTTATGTCCCGCAGTAAAAGTTGTATATTATTTCAAATTGGTCCTCTACACTCATGAATAAGAGTATTTCCAGGCATTGACCAGAGTGACCTTAAGTTTCTTTCTGGCCACAGAGTGTTAGTTTCTGGCCGCTGATATTTTAGTATTACCAACACAAAGTATTTAAAACTCATTCCCTCTCATGGCCATTCTAGATGATGAACTTCAGGGTCTATTCTCTTTGAAAGAGACACAAACAAATAAGCCTTTCTTTATTCAACTGACAATTACCCATTTAAGAAGAACCAAATATCATCCATTTTAAAAACAAAGAAAATATGAAAACATAATTTGATTTTAATATCTTATTTGCAGAGCATTTTGGAGTTTACAAAGCACTTTACACATAGCATCTAATTTGGTCCTCATTACAAACCTATAAAGGAAGCAGAGTGGATAAACACTATTGTGATTTTTCAAGCAAAGGCAGTGAGACCCAGAGAAATTAAATGACCTGCCTACGGTCTGAAGACCAATGATAGAGAATTCAGCTTTGGCTTACAGTCTTCTACTCTCTCTTCCTTTTCTCCCAGTCTTCACTGAATTTCTCTTTGTCCTTTATCCTTGGCGCCCAACCCTCCCACTCTGAGGACCTCTCCGAATCTGGAACAGGACCGAACCCCTACAGCAGACCCAAATTTTCAGTTTACATGTAGAAATTTGGGGCTCTGGAACAATTCTCACTCCATATTTAGAAAAGGAGTTAACGGAGCTAGACTCAGACTTCGGAGCTAGAAAGATCTGCTTTCAACTCCCCAGTCCATCCACTGTTGAATAGCTTTGAGGCCTTGGGCGAGTTGCATAAGCATCTGAACCCGTTCCTTCATTTTTAAAATGGATGAAAATACTTACTTTACAAAAATATGGTAAGAAATAGAGCTTATGTAAATCAAGTACCCAACATGCAGGAGGCAGTCAACAATTGCTGAAAATGTGGCACAGTAATTGGATCCAAATACACACTGGTATCACTCAGGAATTTCAGCAGTGGGTTTTTTTTTTTTTCCTTTAACAAGAGATTTACACCTTATAAGCCCGAATAAAAGAAATCTGGACTCTTTCAGATAGCGTGGAAAGGAAAATGGATTTGCAATAAAGTACATCAACCAGGACTCTACCAAAAGTTTGCTACCTTTCCCAAATTCAGTTAACTTAGGTCCAAAATTTCCACATAAAATAAAATATCCATATTCATATTACAGATGTTACCATGTGATGACAAAATGGTCTTACAATGTTCTCAAGTAGTTGAACGTCTTAGATAATGTGATTTGTTCCAGAGAGACTAACAGAGCGCATGGGGACTATCATGCCACCGTAAGTGGAGGTTTGGGTAGAAGCAGTCAAGGGGGTTTCATTGTGATTTGCCTCGAGCCACCTAGAAAGCCTGCCACTGCAAACGTGCACGGGCCCCTCCCCACCCCATCTCTGCCCTACCTTCTTCTCTGCCTGTGTCTACCCAGAGAAAACCAGGCCGGCAGTTTAACTGGCTGCCAAGCAGATAAAACATTCACAAGAATTGTGAGTCTCTGGTTGTCACAGCTGGCCAGTTAGGCATCATGCTGGCATTGCTTATATCTAAATCAGCGCTGTCCAAAAAAATATACCGCAAGCCACATAGATAATTTAGGATTTTCTAGTTAACCACATTGTAAGAGGTTAAAAAGGAACAGGTAAAAATAATCTTAATAACATAAACTTATTTAACCCAATATAACTAAAATATCATTTCAACATGAAATCAATACTCAGAAGTTACTAATGGGATAGACCTTTTATATTAAATTGTTTTTTCATACTAAGTCCGCAAAATCCAGTGTGTGTTTTGTCCTCACCTGTATCTCAGCTCAGACTAGTCACATTTCAAGGGCTCACCAGCCACCTATGGCTGCTGCATTTGACACAATACCAACTGAACTGACCACTTCTCTACGGAGCAAGGGAGCACCTAGCATTCCTCCAGCCTCCCGGCACAGAAATTCTATAGCGAGGTAAACAGAAGTGTAGAACTTCGGCAAGTTCTTCGGTACACAGAACTACCATCTTCTTGCTTATTTGAAAAGGAGAGGGGGACCTAGCCTACTCAAATTGAAAGCATACCATTCCAACATGTTGTAGGGTTTTTCCTGGTTGCAACGGACTTTTCTTCCAGCTGGAAAAAAAAATTCAGGGGGACAGAACAAGTGTAACATAGCTACATATTTTCAACCTACTTAGGGGCCTTCATACATCGGAAAAATCCCAACTATTTCCATGACAACAGACATTATAGTGACATTTACTTCTTGACAGGAAGTGAATTTATAAACCCTGGATTTATTATCTATGTATCATTTTTAAGAAATGCATCAGAATAAGACAGGCATACTTTTCATACTTTTATGAAATAATTCACCTAGTTGGCTGTCAGAAGAATCAGGAACTTTGTAAAATACCATGCTTTATATTCATAACACTATTGTCTCACTAACTGTTCCTCACACACAGTCGGATTCTGACAAATGAATAGCAGATATCTGTCACAAATCACATGCCATTTCTCACCTTTGCATTTTAGTGGTTTCACTGAATTACTTGTGTTTGGGGGCAAGTGACATCAACTGCACAGAATTAAAACAGCCGGGAAAGCACCCTGATCAGGTAGCCACCCACAGGGCTACCGTGTACTGTCACAGAGGTTGTTTACCACAAGGGTGAGTACTTGGTCGAAGGGGCAAAAAAGGGTCTGAAATCCAACTCTGCCATGCACCCCGATACGGGCTGCTCTGTCTGGAGCAAGGCATGTAAATTTTTCTAATTCACAGCCTATGGGCTAGGACCAGTTTTGACCACTTGCCCCTTAGTGGCCTGTTTGGTTAAGTATCACAGGTAAGTCAGAGAAGTGAGAAAAAATCCAGGTCACTTCTTGCAGAGAAAAAAAAACGAAAGAAAATGCTTTGTACATATTATTTTGAGACATAAATAAGGAATTGGTCCAAACGAAGGCAGAAGCAGCCTTAAAATAATCCGTCAGCTTTCAGATGGACCAAGCCCCCACAGAGCAGCACTTCATTCTATGGCATCTTTGCACCCCTGTTCACACAGGCTGATGAGGACACAGCCAGGATTGGGAGCTCTGTCAGCAGGGAGGCTCCATCTCACCTTTCTGGCTCTTGCCCCTTCCCCAAAACGCTAGCTCCCGGAACCTTGTCTGTGTGGCTCGCTTCAAAATCCACAGCTGGCACGTAGTGGGGGCTCAGGAAACATTCATCGACCAATTAGGCAACCAACAAGGCTCTTGCTTTTTTCTGAAATGGTTTATGCTGTTCACAGACAGCTCTAAGTATTCGTGTTGTAAGATTTTTAAGGTGTGATAATCATATTGTGGTTACTTTTTTTTTTTTAAGAATCCTCATCTCTAAGAGATACATACTGAAGCATTTATTATTTGTAGATGAAGCGATATGATGTCTTGGACTGCTTCAAAATAATTCAATGGGGGGCTGGCTGGGGACAGAGATGAAGCAAGATGGGCCATGAGTTGAAAATTGCTAAAGCTTGGTGATAGGGACGTCAGAGTTCATTATCCTATTCTCTCTACTCTTGTGTTTGCAAAAAAAAGAACCATAAAAGAAGTTATCATTCACTCAGTAGACATGCACTGAGCACCTAATATGTACAAGGTGCTCAAGATTTAGTGGTGAATGTGATAGGCAAGTTTTCTGCCAACATGGAACTTATGTGTGGGTGAAGGAGTCAGAGAGTTGATAGAATAATTACAGCATATGAGTAATGCTAAGATGAAAATATGCGGGTGTCATGAGAGAAAATAAGTGACAAGTGGTGATTATTAATTTAGAGTGATTAGTCAGGGAAGGCTTCCAGGTGGAAGTGACAATGAGTGAAGCTGAGCTCAGAAGGATGGGAGGGAACTAACTACCCAAAAGGTAAAGAAAGGTCCTTCCAGGCAAAGGGAAGAGAAAGTGCAAAGGCTCTGTGGCAGAAAGAGTCTGGCATGTTTAGGCACTCTTAGACCCAAACGAGGTAGGAAAGAATGGCCTGAGAGTTGATTAGAGTGGCAAATAGGGACCAGATCTTATAGGGTCTTGTGGCCCATGGTCAGGAGAGGGGCTTTATTCAAATTTTCAGAAAATTCTTCTTCATGTTCAGTTTAAAACTGCATCTTTGTAATGTTTGGCCATGTGACTTCCTTTGATTGACAGAATGAACAGAAGGGATGTGTATCATTTCTGGGGTAAAAGCTTTAACAGTGAGTGCATGCTTTGCCATATTCTCTTTTCCCTCTACTACAGGGACTTGCAATGTTCCACATGGTGACTGCCTCTTCAGACTGGGTCCAATAATGACAAGAAACAGCCTCAACTGACCCCAATGGCATAAATAAGAAATAAACTTTTGTTATTTTATGCCACTGACATCTGAGGGATGTTTGTTCTTACAGCATAACCTATCCTATCCTGATTGATACATCAGATTAACTAAAGCTAATCAATACTCAAGACTTTTTACCACAGAACTCTTCTGAGCCTTTAACCAACCAAAAATCACTGCAAATGTCCAAGAGAAAATGCAGCACTTTCCAAACTAATTTGACCACAGAAACCTTTCTGAAGGAACATTTGTAAGACAGCTGAGGAAATGCTAAGGTTAAGTTTGAGGGCAGCTTTTTATCCCTGATAACTAATTTCAAACTTCTGATCAACAAAGGGGCCTCTGAATTTTTATACAGAACCACTATTAAGCCAAGTCTCCCCGTTCTTTATTTCTGCAAATGAATGTTTTAGACCTAAAAGCAGAATTTTACATTCATTCCTATTAAACATTTTAGTTTAAGGTTCCAGTATATTGGAATCTAAATGCTGTCACTGGGGCGCCTGGGTGGCTCAGTCGTTTAGCGTCTGCCTTCAGCTCAGGTCATGATCCCAGGGTCCTGGGATCGAACCTCACATCGGGCTCCTTGCTCAATAGGGAAGCCCGCTTCTCCCTCTCCCACTCCCCCTGCTTGTGTTCCCTCTCTCGCTGTCTCTGTCAAAAAATTAAAAAATCTTTAAAAAAAATAAAAAATAAAAAATAAAAAATAAATGCTGTCATTTACCCTGGACATCCTTTCACTTGAAGGCTCGGATTTGGGAAGGGCCGGTTGCCCTGCAAAGGGACTTCCAAAGGGGACTTCATATACATAATCAGGTCCCTTAACTCTTTGTTCTAGGCAGCAATCATGATTTGATCTCACCTTGGGATTTCTGATCTATATCAGGCAGCCCCTTGACACTTTCATTCAACTAATCACCAAATGTTTTCTCCAGCTGTATCCTCCCTACTAGCTCCTGATTGGTGCTTCGTAGTCGCAGCTCTACCACCCTCCCTGCTTTGATTGGGATCTTCTCCTGGACTCCACAGGAATTCCCCTGCCCAGCCCTCCCCACACACACCGTATGAAGAACGTTTTCAGCAAAGCCCTTTTTACTCAGGGCTTTTGGTAGGCAATGACAGCCCCTGCCCAGCCCCAACCATCATCTTGTGGCTGTTGGCTACACCTACATCCCCCAGGTACCTGGGATCCCTCCCAGTCTGAAGTCAGGTGCAGGAGAGGTCCCAGTGACCAGCCCTTTGGCTACACACTAGTGACTTCTCTGGGGGTTAATATTTCTTGATGAAGCAACAGTATTGGGCTGTCTTATAGGGTAACAAGGATTTATCCTACCTAGTATGGAATGTCCGTTCAAAGATATTTATATTGTACACATTTAAATAGATTAAATTCAAGATACATTCATTTAATTACAAATAATAATATAAAGAATTTTGAATTTATTTTTTATAGATTTTGATTGAAAGATTCACTCAGAAATTTCAAAAAATATACACAAAACATGAAATCCTAATGTTTCAGTCTTCCTAAAACTTACTCTAAAATTTATTGCCTAGGGGTGCCTAGCTGGCTCAGTCAGTAGGAGCATGTGACTCTTGATCTCAGGGTTGTGAGTTTAAGCCCCACGTTGGGTATAGAGATTACTCAAAAAATAACATCTTCAAAAAAAATAAAATTTATTGTCTACCCCCACTGAATATGTAACTACCAGGTGGTGGCTAAAATATTAGAATCATTTTACTTTCCTTTATGTTTTATAACTTTTCCCCTCAAGGGAAAAAAATCAAGGAAATTGATACATTAAGGGTGAGCCAACAACACGCTGACTGGAAAAAAAATGAGTAAAAGCAACGAGATCTTTGAGAAAATATTTAAAGTGAGTTCTGAATGAATTCTTAGCTTAAAGTGCTAAAGGCTTAAAGGAAGCAGAACAAAATATCATTTTGAGATCTGATAATGAGAGGATTATAGTTAGGAACAAACACAATGGTAGGTATACAATCTTGGAATTCAGAAGGGAAGAAATATGATGATGATCAGACAGAATTGCTGAAAAGCAAGAGCGAAAGAACAGGCAAATAGTGCTTCCTAAATATTTGTTTCCCGAGGAAATGTGCTAGGAAGATAGAGACAGGCTGACAGACTATTCATATGTTCAGTAAATGTGGGAAAGGTAGCTGTTGATAGCTTTATATTGCCAATTGTGTTTAATAGGGCTTTATAATGTGATCTCAGTGAGGTCATTTTCGACTGAGTTGGAAAATGCTAAGGCATATCAGAATACTAAAAAATGAGTAAGGATTTGCTGGCCTGTTGGGAGAGATTATGATTGAATTTGATGCTGAGAAGCATATTTAAGTCCATGGGGAAAGTCAGACACGACAGAGAGTTTTGTAAGAGAAAGACATCAAGGAATTGTCCATATTTTAATTCCTCCACCGTACTGAAGTGTCAGTAATGTAGCCCTGTCACTTGTCTCATTTGCTGGGATGACTTTAGGTGGATTGGGAGAGAAGCCAGGGAATGCGGAAATGACAAATTCTTGACTAGGAAACTGTATTTCTAGCAGATTACATTAGATTCCATCTAGAAATTTCTCAACCTTTTGTTTTTGATCAGAAGTCAGCAAACCTTCTGTAGAGAGTTAGTGTGCTAGACAGAATAATGGCCCACAAAAATGTCCACATCCTAATTCTCAGAACCTATGAATATGTTACCCTACATGGTAGAAAAGACTTTGAAGATGTGATTAAGTTAAAGATCTTTGTTGGGGGAAGGGGGTGGCATATCCTGGACTATCTGAATAGGCCGAATCTAATAATCACATGCGTCCTTAAAATCAGAAAAGTTTTCCCAGCAGTGGTCAGAGGGAGATGTGCCTACGGAAGAAAGGCACACAGAGATGCAACATTGCTAGCTTTGAAGATGGAGGAAGGGGCCAGGAGCCAAGGAATGCAGGCGGCCTCTAAAAGCCGGAAGAGGCACGGAAACAGATTTTCCCCTAGAGGTGTCAGAAAAGAGTATCAACCCTACCAATGCCTTGATTTTGGCCTAAGTGAGACCCTGTCAGACTTCTGACCTACAGAACCGTAAAACTGTAAAACAATAAATTCGTGTTGTTTTAAGCCACTTTATTAGTGGTAATCTGTCATGGCACCAGTAGTCAGATAGTAAATGTTTTGGGCTTTGTGGGCCATATAGTCTCTGCCACAATCACTCAACTTTGCTGTTGTAGCACACAAGTAGCCACGTGTAAATGAATGGGTATGGCTGTGTGCCAATAAAACTTTATTTACAGAAACAGATTGTGGCGCTTTAGTTTGCTAGCTCCTGTTCTAGAAGTCTAGGAGACATTAGCAGTCACCTTTCTGTGTCCTGTGGGTCACAGCCCATACATGGAAACCTTGCTTACAAATGTGGGGTCTACATGTACCCAAAAATAGAACGAAAGTTTGATACAAGACCTAAAAAAATGAAGTTTTTTTAAAAGGAGTTTTAAAATAAAATCCAAAACCAGTTATCTGTTTAACGTAATAGGTTCTCTTATTATTTCCACAGTAACACAATCCAAGTCAGCTAAGGCTATCTTCATCCTTATCCTTACAACAGCCCTGTGAGTCAGCAATTCCAATCCCAGGTGTATGGGAAGTAGAAATGTGTGCAGCAGAGGCATGTGCCACAGGGTTCATAGAGCCGTTGGTAGTCGTGACCCCAAATTGTAAACACCTCACAGAAACAGCAAAAGTAGAATGGATAAATTATAGCGTATTCAGACAATGGAACAGACCTCAAAAATGAATGAGCTGCAGCTACATGCATCAACATGGATGTACCTCACCAACAAAATGTTGCTGAAACAAGTCAGACACAAAAGAGTACAGACTATATTATTCTATTTATATGAACCGTATGATCCAGCAAATTCTACTTCTGGGTATATACACAGAGGAATTAAAGGCAGGACTCCAACATTCTTTTATGCTGATCTTTATAGCAGCATTAGTCAAAGTCACCAAGAATTGGAAACAGTCCAAATGTCCATTAACAGATGAACAGATAAACAAAATGTCATCTATCCATACAGTAGAGTATTATTCAGCCTGTAAAAGGATGGAAATTCTGCAATATGCTGCAACACGATGAACTCTGAGGACATTATGTTAAGTGAAATAAGCCAATCACAAAAAGGCAGATACTATATGATTCCACTTACATCAAGTACTCAGAGTAGTCAAAATCATAAAGACAGAAGGTTGAGTGGTGGTTACCAGGGGCTGGGAGGAGGAGAGAATGGGGAGTTATTGTTTAACAGGTAAAGAGTTTCAGTTTTACAAGATGAAAATAGTTCTAGGGATGGATGGTGGTGATGGTTGCATAACACTGACAATGTATTCAATATCAACTGAACTGTACACTTAAAATGATTAATATGGTAGATTTTATGTTATATATATTTTACTGCAATTAAAAAAAAAGACTAGAGACTATATTATTCTGTCTATATCAAGTTCAAAAACAGGCAAAACTACGATAGAATGTTTACCGTTGCAATATATAAGAAGTCAAAGGATAAAGAATATGAAAGACTGAATACTGGAAAAAAAGTAGGATAGTGACTTCTTTGTGGGGAAGGAGGGACACATCAAGAGCTTTCTGGAATACTGTAAGTGTTCTATTTTTACCTGGGTTGTGGTTCATGTGTATTCATTTCACAATAATTTATTAAGCTATGATTCTTGTTTTATGCCCTTTTCTATGTGGATGTGTTGTATTTCACAATTTAAAAAATTTAAAAGAAAAGGATTAAATTGTACTCAGCAGAACATTCAGACAATGCTACTTGGAGTTACAGCATTAGAGAAGATGGTCAGAGCAAGCAGATATGTTACACAGTTTGAGTGTCGAGCACTTTAGGTACCAAGTTAGGTTTCTAAGTATATTCACTTCCTACTGTGCTGTGGGGACACAGGCACTTAAACACATAGCTAGTGGGTGGAACGACAGGGGAATACACAATGGTACAACTCTAATGGAAAGCAAATTGACAGTATCTATCAAAATTTCAATGTATTTATCCACTGGCCAAATAACTTCACTTCTGGAATTTAGTCTGTGGATACACTTTCACAGACATAAAATAAAATACGTACAACTCCTTCATTACAGTATTGATTATAACAGCAAAAAGATTGGGACAACCCCATGTCAATCAAAAGGAAACTGGTTAAATAAACTCTGGAATACTATGCAAATGTTAAAAAAAAAAAAAAAAGAATGAGTAAGATCTCCCAGGGCAGATCTGGTACTAACTCCAGATTGCATGCATAACTGAAACAATTGAGGTAGAGGGCCACATGTATGCTGTCTTTTGTATAAGAAAGAAGAATATAAGAATATCTTTTTGTATTTTCTTGCATTGTATAGGAGGATATATAAGAAATTAATAAAAGTGATTATCTCTAGGGGCACCCAAGAGCTCAGTCTGTTAAGTGTCTGCCTTCAGCTCAGCTCATGATCTCAGGGTCCTGGGATCGAGCCCCGCATCAGGCTCCCTGCTCAGCGGGAAGCCTGCTTCTCCCTCTCCCTCTGCCCCTCCCCTCCACTGATGTTCTCTCTCTCTCTCTCTCTCTCAGATAAACAAATAAAATCTTTTTTTTTTTTAAGTGACTACCTCTAAAGGATAAAGGAACAGGTAAAGGGAACATAGGAAAGAAATAGGAGTGAGATCTCGCAACATAGAGATTTTTATGTTGTTCTGATTTGCAAATCATGTGGATGTATTATCTAGTCATAAAACAAAATTAAATGTTAAAGAACAGGGAAAAAAAACACATTTTCTACCAACAACGGCTCAAGATTACTTTCCAATGTTATTTGAAAGACAACCCAAAGGGATGGCAAAAAAATTGGTGTCATGAACAAATAAATGTCATTGTGTTGATTTGAGTTTTGTGTTGAGTTGGACAACTTTGAATCAGGTTGCCTAGGACAGAGGAGGGGAAAAATGATACATAACACAGAGGTGAGGAGAGAAGACTCACTGGAAAAAGTCTTCTGTTCTGTGTATCCATATTTGGTGCCAGTCTGTTGAGAAAACCCTATCTAATTTAATGTTATTGAAAAATGCCCAGCAACTTTAAGAAAAGTTTTTCCTCTAGGGAGATATTCTTAGACTGTTAACATAAGTGGCTCACTGAGAACTCAGCATCTATGATGATAAGAGTCATCAAATAGAAAAATAGAAATAAATGCATATATACATAAAGGATAAATAAATGAATGAACGAATAGAAGACCCTTTGTCTGCCATGCATGGTAATTGCTGATCTGCAGCATTTTCTTCAGTTCGTTTTCCAATTCAATCTGGATCCACTTCATTGAAAATCTGTATAATTTGCTTGAAAATCAGAAAAATGTTGTTACCCCTATGACCCAGCAATTGCACTACTCGGTATTTATCCAAAGGATACAAACATAGTGATTCGAAGGGGCACATGCACCCCAATGTTTATAGCAGCATTATCCACAACAGATAAAATATGGAAAGAACACAGATGTCCATGGACAGATGAATGGGTAAAGAAGATGTAGTCTATATATACAATGGCATATTACTCAGCCATCAAAAAGAATGAAATCTTGCCATTTGCAATGACATGGATGGAACTAAAGTGTATTATGCCAAGCAAAGTAAGTCAGTCAGAGAATGACAAATACCATATGATTTCACTCATATGTGGAATTTAAGAAACAAAACAGATGAACATAAGGGAAGGGAAGGAAAAAAAATAAGATAAAAACAGAGAGGGAGAATGTTCACAGCAGCAATGTCCACGATAGCCAAACTGTGGAAGGAGCTGAGATGCCCTTCGACAAATAAATGGATAAAGAAGAGGTGGTTCAGCCCAGGGGCGGGGGCGGGCGATGCGGAAATGCCAGGCGGGCGGGAGGCGCAGCTCAGCCCCGCCGCCCGGCCCGTGCTCCCGGGGCGCAGCCACGCGGGCGCACCGCAGACAGACCCCGTGGCCATGAACCAGCCTGCCCCCAGGGCACCCCCTCCGCCCCGCCGCGTGCGATTAAAGCCCTGGCTGGTGGCCCAGGTGAACAGCTGCCAGTACCCAGGGCTGCAGTGGGTCAATGCGGAAAGGAAATTCTTCTGCATCCCCTGGCGCCATGCCACGCGGCACAGCCCCAGCCAGGATGGAGACAATACCATCTTCAAGGCCTGGGCCAAGGAGACAGGAAAGTACACGGAGGGGGTGGACGAGGCGGACCCGGCTAAGTGGAAGGCCAACCTGCGCTGAGCCGTGACTTCCGCCTCATCTATGATGGACCCCAGGACATGCCACCTCAGCCCTACAAGATCTACGAGGTCTGCTCTAATGGCTCCGCTCCCGCAGACTCGCAGCCCAGTGAGGACTACACTTTTGGTGCAGGAGAGGAGGAGGAGGAGGAAGAGGAAAACGTGAGCTCAGGACCATTCTTGGCAGCACCTGCCTGCACTGACGTACTCCAGAGGATGTTACCTAGCCTGAGCATCACAGAAGCAGGGCAACCTGGCCCCCCCATGGCACCCTATTCTCTACCCAAAGAGGATGTCAAGTGGCCGCCCACTCTCCAGCAGCCTGTGGTGCTGGACCCTCCTGCACCAGACCCCAACCTCCTGGGCCCCGCCCCCAGCAACCCTGCTGGCTTTGGGGAGCTTCTCCTTGAGGTCCTGCCGAGCCTGCAGCCTGGGCCCCTGGCTGCCAGCCTGCCCCTCTACAAGCGAACAACTCCTGCCCGACCTGCCGATCAGCCCCCACATGCTGCCTCTGACTGACCTGGAGATCAAGTTCCAGTACCGGGGGGCGGCCACCCCAGGCCCTCACCATCAGCAACCCACAGGGCTGCCGGCTCTTCTACAGTCAGCTTGAGGCCGCCCAGGAGCAGGTAGAGCTCTTCGGCCCTGTGAGCCTGGAGCAAGTGCGCTTCCCCAGCCCTGAGGACATCTCCAGCAACAAGCAGCGCTTCTACACAAACCAGCTGCTGGATGTCCTCGACCACGGGCTCATACTCCAGCTGCAAGGCCAAGATCTGTATGCCATCCACCTGCGCCAGTGCAAGGTGTTCTGGAGCGGGCCCTGCGCCTCTGCTCGCGGCTCACACCCTGACCCCATCCAGCGGGAGGTCAAAACCAAGCTCTTCAGCCTGGAGCATTTTCTCAATGAGCTCATCCTGTTCCAGAAGGGCCAGACTAACACCCCACCGCCATTTGAGATCTTCTTCTGCTTTGGGGAGGAATGGCCTGACTGCAAACCCCGAGGGAAGAAGCTCATCACTGTACAGGTGGTGCCTATAGCAGCTCGGCTGTTGCTGGAAATGTTCTCAGGGGAGCTTTCTTGGTCAGCTGATAGTATCCGGCTACAGATCTCAAGCCCAGACCTCAAAGACCGCATGGTGGAGCAGTTCAAGGAGCTCCATCACATCTGGCAGTCCCAGCAGCGGTTGCAGCCTATGGCCCAGGCCCCTCCTCTGGCAGGCCTCAGTGCTGGCCAGGGGGCCTGGCCCATGCACCCGGCTGGCATGCAACAATGAGACTGCAGAGAGTGACTGGCACAGGCTTCCCAGGTGG
The DNA here is from genome assembly GCF_009762305.2 of Zalophus californianus. Classification (NCBI taxonomy): domain Eukaryota; kingdom Metazoa; phylum Chordata; class Mammalia; order Carnivora; family Otariidae; genus Zalophus; species Zalophus californianus. The sequence goes on along the minus strand of NC_045612.1, from coordinate 115,059,850 downwards.
CTGTGTGGGCTCATGTGAAGGTATGATAGCCCCAGTGGGCACCTGACTGGCTGCAGGGCCCTCTAGCTGGGTCACCTGGAAGTGGATCTGCACCAAGGAGAGGGGAAGAGAGGTCCAAGTTCCAGGCTTTCTCCTGTAGCACCCGAGGGAAGCTGGAAGTGTTTTGCTTTGAGGACGGTCTTCCTGTATATGCCTCTCCTCTGCTCACTCTGGAGGAACTCAGCCATTGGCCCCAGTGAGCAGAGAAGTCAACTCCACCAACCCTGCGGGCCTAGTTGAGAGGGAATTGTCCCAGCGTGGCCCACTCTTGTGGTTGCCCCCAATTCCTCAGGCAAAAAGAGCCAAGTGCTACGGGCCATGCTCCCTCAGCAGGGCATGGGCCTGATCCGATTTTGGGGTTCCCTAGTTTGAGTCTCACTTCCTTACATCTCTCTCCCTCCTGAGATAGGCACTTAGGTATCATACCAGATCCTTAAGGCCGGCAGCTACCTCCTTCTTGAGAGTCTAAGAATATGGGGTAGAAGTGGAATTTATGTCTTTTTCAATTAATAAATATTAAAAACAGATTCAGCAAAAAAAAGAAGAAGATGTTGTTCATATATACCATGGAATATTACTCAGCCATCAGAAAGGATGAACACCCACCATTTGCATCAACATGGATGGAACTGGAGGGGATTATGCTAAATGGAATAAGTCAAGCAGAGAAAGACAATTATAATAAGGCTCCACTCACATGTGAAACATAAGGAATAGCAGGGAGGACCATAGAGGAAGGGAGGGAAAACTGAAGGGGAAGAAATCAGAGAGAGAGACAAACCTTAAGAGACTCTTAACTCCGAGAAATAAACTGAGGGTTGCTGGAAGGGAGGGGGCGACTGGGTGATGGGCATTAAGGAGGGCCCTTGTTGTGATGAGCACTGGGTGTTACATGCAAGTGATGAATCACTAAATTCTACCCCTGAAACTAATAATACACTATATGTTAACTAACTACAATTTAAACAAAATCTTGAAAGAAAAAAAAGTGTTGCTACATCTTTCCCCCCTTTCTCTAATCCCCCCAAAGAATAGGAAGGAAATAAAAGCTTTTCTCGGTGTCCACTTGAATCCTGATGCTTGACGTTCTTGAATTACATAATAAAAAAGAGATGTATTGGGGCGCCCGGGCGGCTCAGTCGTTAAGCGTCTGCCTTCGGCTCAGGTCATGATCCCAGGGTCCTGGGATCGAGCCCCTCATCGGGCTCCCTGCTCAGTGGGAAGCCTTCTCCCTCAGCTGCTCCCCCTGCTTGTGTTCCCTCTCTCGCTGTCTCTCTGTCAAATGAATAAATAAAATCTTTAAAAAAAAAGAGAGAGAGATGTATTTACTTTGCAAATACGAATCTTGCCATCCTGTCTACACTCCCCACTTCATTAACTCACAAGTTTCAAGAGTAGAAAGCACAGCGAGTTTAAAAACAAGAGAGGAAACTTAGTAAAAAAAAAAAAAAAAGGTTTAGAGGTCTGTGATCGTACAGTTCTGCTTCCTTTGCTTTTAAATGGTTACTACTGCCTTCATATATTGGATCCATTAGCACTAATTTCATTACTAGAAAACCCATTACTAGCCCCTAATCCACTGAAAGGAGAGTTTCTTCTTAAAATTAAGGAAGAAGCTATCATCTTTAAACCACACAGATTGCATCTCTCCTAAGTGAACAATAAAGCATATTACTAATTATATTAATGCATCCAGCCATTTCTCTTCTGGTGATTTTTGGTAAAGTTTGTTACCGGTTTTATTAATTTAAATTATAAAAGGGCTTTTTTGTTGCTGATGGTTTCAGATTTTGTTGTTTTACAAAGAACGAGGCCACCAGGCTTCTCGACTTGTAGGCAGAACTATCTACTCAGGTTGGGGGCTTCCTATACGTTTCCACTAGGAGTATTCATGCTATAGACTGGATTTTCCCCTCTCAAAATGACAAACCCTACTGCTGACAAGTAATTTTTGGAGGGGTGACCAAGAGAAAGGTGACCAGAACACTTGGCCTGAATTGTATTGATTTGGAGGTCAGTGGGATTAAAATATGCAGACCCCTGTTGCCAAATGCAGATTGATTTCTCTATTATATTTCCTTTGACTTATTTCAGTGATAAGTAACCTCAGGTGGGCTCAGGCGGTGAAAAATCCCAGGCATCTGTCAAAAGAGAACTTTATTCCAGTCTTTATTCTATAGCTGCTTTCTCAAGGTGGTCTAATTCACCTAATAGCCTTATTTGGACTCCTCCCACTTCCCTTGTCTCTGAATTCTTCATCTTGTAATGACCAATTCGGTAAATTCCCCTATAAAGTGCTTTGAGCTACTTAAAAGATAATGCCTCTTACAAGCTGAATTAGATGCACCCAAAATTTAAAAGCTGAAATCCTAACCCCCAGTAGCACAGAATGTGACTTTGTATTTGAAGACACGGCATTTAAAGAGGTGATTAAGTTAAAATGAGGCCATTAGGGTGGGTTCGAATCTAATATGACTTCTGTCCTTATAAGAAGAGATTACGACACACAGAGTGATACCAGGGATGTGTGTGCACAGGGAAGAGAACTATATGAGGATATAACAAGAAGGTGGCCATCTGCAAGCCTCAGATCTTATTCTTCTAGCCTCCAGAACTGTGAGACAATAAACGTCTGTTGCTTAAGCCACCCAGTGTGTGGTATTCTGTTACGGTGGCCCTAGCAAACTAACATGATTCCTTTGAGTCATTCTCTACGTAAGGGCTCTCTCTCTCTCTTCCAGTTCCAGCAGATTGTGTTAATGCTTTGAATCCTTCACTCCTCCATGTACCCGTGACCCTTGCCATCAATGTGGCTTTGAGGCTCCACAAGAGGTGAGGTACATGTTCCTACACATTGATGTTGGTCTTGGCAGTACGATTTGCTTTGCCAGTAGAATACAGGCAAAAGGGATGGTGTGCCAATTCTGGGCCCAGGCCCTAAGGGATGTCACATGTTTCTGCTTGCCTCTTCTGTAAATCTGTCATCAAAAATGGAAAAACATGCCTCAGGTAGCCCACTAGTCCAAAGAGGATGAGACACATCTGCACCAGCACTGGAGCCAAACTATTCACAGACCCAAGCTTGTCTAGATCTGCGCTCTGAAGAACTGTCCAATGGAGCCTAAGCTAGACCAGCCAATCCTCTCTCAACCTACACATTTGTGAGAATGAGAAGAAGCACTTATTGTAAGCAACTGAGAGCTGGAGAAGAACATACAAGAGGATATTATTGTGGTATTAGGTAATACAAACTCCAAGGTCTGAACATAATAGGATCCTGTTTTAAGAAGATCTGAGTATACAAAATCCACACGTAAAAATTATACATGCAGGGCTGGCTCAGTCATTAGCGCATGCGACTCTTGATCTTGGGGTCGTGAGTTCAAGCGCCATGCTGGGTGTGGAGACTACTTAAAATAAAAAAAATTTTTTTAATTCAAAAAAATATTACACATACACATACACAATAAGGAAGATTGTTCACTTGCTATAAAGGCCCCTTCAACTAGCAAACATTATTTGTCTTTTTGCAATATTACTTGATTTTTACATTGTATAGGGGTTTATTGGAGGGAAGATTTTTGTTGAGATAGCTGCAGATACAGTAACAGGATTAGGTTTGTTTTGCTTTACTTTGTTCTGTTTTGTTTAGCCCCAGATGGGGTAAGGGCCATTCTAAAATCAAGACATGTAACAAAAACAAGTGGAGGGAGGAACTAGGTGACAATTGATATTGTAATCTGACTTTAAAGACAAGTACTTATAAATAAGAACACGGTTGAAGTGCATGGCTCTGCTGAATTTGGAAGGCCAGCCGCACATATGGTGGTTTTCATTCTAGCAGCACCTCACAGGCACACTCCTGCCTCAACAAAGGGCTCAGGGTCCTGTGCCCAGGGTCTGGGGTTAGGAGAGTTTAGTTCTCTCTCTCTCACTCTCTCACTGCTTTGTCTGAGTGGTTTAGAAACAGCTCTCTCTCTAGCTGTCTTCCCCATGACGTCCCATCTTTCTGACTTGCCTGTCATCATCAAGGGAAGGCCCATGGCTTACATCTCCCACAGAACCTACCTTAGTTCTCTTTAGGTAGGAGGCCTTCAGTAAGTGATAGCTAGTCATGATTATCTCCCCTCACGTTTGTGCTTTGGGCTCTTATTCCCAAGGAGCTTCAATACGCCTTACCTAGTACAAGTCTTACAACCTTCCTTTTCCATGTGGAGGGAGCGGGTGGACGGCCTGGGTTTGGAGCCATGTGTCACCTGAGGCTACCAGGGTTTGTCCAAATTAGTGGAGAGCCCTGTACAAGCTAAGCGAGAAGCCTGGTTGCATGAGACAAAGTAGAGTGCATGTTCATCAGCAAAAAAGGGACCAGAAACAAAAATTAAAGCCAGGAGAGAGATTTGGAGTCACGGGGCATGAAATAATAGGCAGTGGGTTTTGATTAAGTGGAAAATAGACTCCGATTTGGTTTTGGAGAGCTAAATTATTTTGCTGGATGGGAAAACAATGCCGACTATAACACGAGTGTGTCTGAAATACTGGCACAGAAAGGACCAAGAATAGGCTGGCTCAGAGATGACCCCACACAACCCAGCCGTGCGACGGGGAAAACGACGTTCGGCAGAGAAACACACACACACACACACACACACACACCACACACACACACACACACACCACACACACACACACACACACACACACACACACACACACACACACACACACACACACACACACACACACACACACACACACACACACACACACACACACACACACACACACACACACCCGCCTTTACATAAGCCAAGTCCTCTTCTCTTTCCAGGTGTCAGACTTGCCTTTCCTTTCTTAAAAATGTCTTCACAAATGAACCACAGTGATCTCTCAGTAAGAAAGGGAAACTCGTCAAAGTTGTCCTGGGGTGATGAGCACTGACAATTAGACGATTATCCAAAGCAATCATAACAAATAACTGCTGAGACACTCCGCGGCAGGAGTGTTAACGTTAAAGGAGACAACGAGCAGCGGCTCCTAAACATCCCCGGTGGCTGGAAACCACCATCCCCTGCGCCTGGCACTGTGGTGACAGCAAGGGTCTCTCTCTGCCATTGTCTCTTGGAAGAAGAGCTACGGAGGGCTTTGTCAGCCACCAAACCCAGGGGCTGTTGGGAGCGATCACCTCGCTCTCAGATGCAACCTATCTGACCTAGCTAGCACGCCGTTTATCAACAGACGAGCACGTGGCCGTCAATTTCACAAGCGGTCCACGCCCCCAAACGACTGCACTCTCCCGCCACCTTCCGTGCGGGGGACGGCCCGTCGGGTTTGTCCCGATTCACGCATGGCAAGTCTCTCCAGCATTAACTGACAAGGTTTCTGTTGCTACGGTAAGTTCAGGAGGTGAAAGGACTCGACGAGGTCATTCATTTTGGAACAGGGCCTCGGTGTGTAATACAGGATGGACTCTAATCGGGCTGTCTGTCTTCAGCTGAGAGAATTTCTCAAATTACTGAATCGTATGAACAATTTCATGGAAGGAGGCAAAGAGAACACGAGTAAAATCCCTCTTGCTAGGATGGCTAGCGGTTTTCATTGCCGTCCTTTGCCTTTGTGGCCTCTCTGTGTCGGGACCTCCGAGCTCTCACGAGATTGCTCGACGTCAGCCCCTGCCTACCTCGGCCCCTCGCCGGTGAATTCTCTGCTGCTCCCCTACGAGCACGCCTGCCCAATTTCTGAACCAGACCAGCAAGCAGTGTGTTGGGTCTGACACGAAGCTGGCTTCTCCCATCCGAGCCCCTCGTGTTCCCGAGGCGTCGCTCAGCCACCGGGTCACAGCATTCTCCAGTCATCCTCTCCATGACCCCTTCCCACACTGGCCTCAGCCCTAGGATTAGGCTTCTGGGTCTGCTTCTCTGCATGGCTCCCATGCCTTCCACTGACATAGAGTTCCAACACCTAATCCCACTCACTAAAGTATTTCCCATCAATCTGTGATGGCCAGATTGCTGTCTGCACGGGACACAGTTGGTTTCTCAGTCACGGGCACCCTGCCTTACAGGGAATGCCCCAAAACCTGACAAGAGTATTTGCATAAATTGTAGACTACCACCATCCTGGATTATCTCCTTCACTCCTTCTATCAGTTGATTCCTTGTTAGAGAGTTACAGTGAAAACTGGATGTCCAATTGCTTTGGTACTATGTGTTGAATAGGCTATCCTTCTTTCACTGAATTGTTTTTATGCCTTTAAAAAACCAGTTGGCCATACTTGTGTGGGTCTATATTTGCTTTTCCTATTCTGTTCCATTGATCTAAATTTAGCCCTCTGTCAGTACCAAACTGTCTTGATTACTGTAGCTACAAAGTAAGCCTTGATATTGATTATATGATTCTTCCTGGTTTTTTTCTCCTTTTTAAAATTGTTTTAACAATTCTAGGTTCCCTTCTTTTCCATATAAATTTTAGAATAAGCCTTTCTAGGGCCATAAAAATTGCTGGGGAATATCAGAATTCCATTAAACCTATAGATCCACTTGGGAAGAATTGACATCTTTACTTTTTTGAGTATTCTAACCCATGAATGTGGTATGTTTTCTGGTTTATTTAAGGCTTCTTTGGTTTCTTTCATCAGCATTTTGTAATTTTCAGCATACAGATTCTATAAATGTTTTATTAGACTTATAATGAAGATTTAATTTTCTTTGGAGCAACTGTATAGTGTTTTTGTTTCCTCATGTTCATTGTGAGTATACAGAAATGCAATTGATTTTTACGTGTTGATCTTGTATCCAGCAACTGTGCTGAACTTATTTATTAGTTCTAGGAGGTTTTTGTAGAGTCTCTGGAATTTTCTATGTAGATAATCATACCCTCTGTAAACCTGGACGGTTCATTTCCTCCTTTCCAATAAGTGTGCCTTTTATTTTTTTTCTTTTTGTGTTGCAGTGTCTAGAACTTCTGGTGCTTTGTTGAATAAGAGTGGTGAGAGCAGACATCATTGCCTTGTTCTGATCTTAGGGAGAAAGTAACCAGTCTTTTCCCATCAAGCATGATGTAAGCTGTGGGGTTTTTTTTCATACATGCCCTCTATCATGTTAAGGAAATTCCCTTCTGTTCCTTTTACCACCTTTCAGAGATCTTCTTTGGTTGTCTCTTGTTCCAGGGTTTATAGTTGTATTCATCAGGAAGGTACAAGGAGATATGGGTCTACATCATCTCATCTGAATGAGCAGTGCTCCTTGTGTTTTACACCGACATATGTCACATAATTTGAGACTCCCCACTGTTAAACAATGGACAGCTGAACAATTCCACTTTTCCTTGAATTGTGGGAACTTGTGGTGGTGGCCTGCAGGAGGAAGAGCTAGCTACAGAAGAGATAACAGAATGAAGTCAGTAATTTTGTCAATATGTTAAGGCCCCTTGGGAGGCTAGTAACTGGATTTTGTTTCTAGGCATAGATGATCGGATGAATAGAAAAATAAAAGTGTATGTTATGGGGGAAAGGTGTCACTGATTCAAACCACCAGCTTATCATTCTTGAGAATTTGGGCAGTTAAATCAATGAAGGGGGGGGTCAAAACCCCAGGATCACAACAGTCACATTATCTTGTGCCATGACACTGGCAGAATATAACAAGAATCATTTTTCTTTAAGTAGCTCAAGCAATATTCTCTAGAAAGTGGGCTTAAATAGAACATGAGAAGCATTTGATTTTCTTTTAAGAAGCTCTCTTCATTTCTTAGCAAGCTTTGATAAACACTATTTAGAAACAACTACATTTATGTGGTATTTGACACATTTTGTTTTTCTGTCTTTTTTTACTATTAAGCAGTAGGGAAATAAGCTGGAGCACATTCATCCTGAGTTCTACAGCATGCTAGCTAACAGCTGTAGCCAACTCCTATCTCATGAGCATCATCGCTACATACCTAGGTGTGGTGGGCATGGACACGCACTGGCCCAGATTTCCCTTCAAGAGGCCCTGCTTGCTGGGAGTATGTTTGACTGACAGCCTCAAATTGTGCACCTCCAAACTCACCATAGCATTTAAGCCAAGGCCACACATCATCTTGGCTACACCCAGCCAAGACTGAGCAGGGCAAGGATACTAGGAGAGCACTATTTCTGCCTAGTGCAATATTCCTATACTGAGCACTATGTGCCCAAGACATCCCATCAAACTGGCCAAGATTTTCTTAGGACCATGCTATGGTCTGAAGGTGTTCCTACTCAATCTTCTATCCTCCCCTCTCTCTTTACAAAGAGGTGTTAAATCTGTATTTTGGCCTAAAAGCTCTTTCCACATTTCCTTCCCCCTTTATCTCTCAAATAAATTTCTTCAGATAAATCTCTTACACATCTAATCCCATCTTAGCATATGCTTCTCAGAAGACCCAAACTGGCATATTAGCATTATTCTGACCAGCATATATAGTTGAAGAATTTGCAGTTCAGGAAAAGATAAAATATTCATGGATGAAGCAATGAGAAATAAACTCTGAAGTTGGATATTTAGGGTTTGTTTCTCTTTAAAAAAATTGATCTCTGTTTATAGATAAAACCTTTGTTTTATTAGTTTTCTTAAAATATTACATACAGAAAAGTGCTCAAATCATGAGTATACAAATCGATGGATATTCACAAACTGAACATACCCATATAAACTAGCGCCCAGATCAAGAAACAGAACATGACCAGCACCCCTGAAATCTGTCCCCTCCCAATCGCTACAGCCCAAAGAAAATGATAATACCTGACTTTTAACACATAGATTAATTTTACCTCTTCTGGGCTTCTAAATTAATGAAATCTTACCATATGCATTTTTGTGTCTAGCTTTTTCACTTAACATTTTACTTAATGAGATTTCTATGTTTTCCATGAGTGAGATTTATCCATGTTTTCCATGCAGCAATAGCTTGTTCATTCTCATGGCTATAGTTCAAAATCTTTCTTAAATCTAAGCCTTGTCAAATGCATCTTCGAGAACTAGATTGGAGATGCCCAGCTGGAGTGTTTTATCATGTTCAATTTTCACTTGACTTTCCATGATTCAGTGAAGACAGTTTCTGCCTCTTCTCTTGGAACACTATTTCACAAGTCCTGATATGCAGAAAATGTTCCTGAGAGTCTGAATTTTCCTTCTCAAGAATCCTTTTTATGTTATCTAATTACTCTCCTTGGGACCATTATATGCTTCCTATGATGGAGGGCTATTATTTTTCCCTCTTAGTCATCTTTTGGCTGTAGCTCCTTTGTTCTTGCTTTGGTAGAACAACTTCTAAATGCCTTGCTATCTTCCACCATCATTTTGAAATTCAGGGTCCAAACCCATCAGCAAAATTCCAAAGACCATGTCCAGCCAATGGACACACTGTATATACAATCTTCATCTTAGGGAAGAATTTGTTCTTCCCTGAGGTCTCTTCCCTTGTGCCCCTAGGTTAGAACCAGCATTATCTTGTCTGAAAACACAAGGCTGCCTTTGAGAACAGGATGCTAAGAGGGGAGAAAATCAACTAATCCATTATGACCATCTTGGTACATGAAAACACTTAAATCCACTCTTCAGGACTTTATCAGCCCTCTAGTTTTCCTATAACTCTTCCTAGGGGTCAGAAAACAACTGTGTTTTAGATTACTTTTTTTTCCACATCTAAAAATGCAATGTCTCCCAGGCAGTTTTCTAAAGGACTTTTGTTCTGAACTTTTTCTCACCGCTTAGAATTATGTCTTCCGTCGTTATTTCTGTTAATAAGTTTTGACTTGGGGTTAGGACATCAGTCCTTTGATGATTCTTGACCTTTTCCTTTGCAATAATATACTAACATCTAATAATGACTACCACAACTGGGGGTCTACTCTGCATGGATCCGTTTATAAAACTTATCTGTAATCTACAAACCTGCAATATAGGTATTACTATTTTTAATGATTGACAGGGAAACCAAAGCCCAGAGAGGTTAAAAGCCCTGCCTAAAGTCATATAGTTAACAAATGGCAGAGCTGGGATTCATGCATAAGTCTTTGGTTCCAAAATTCATTCTTGTTTTGGTACCCCATCACACTCTTCCCTCAGGCTCACCCATCTACCAGTTTCTTTAGTTCTCCATCTGCTTCGCACATTGCTAACACTCATGTGTGCGAGCACGCACGGGCATACACAGACACACTGTACTTCATTCTTTTTTGAAATAGTTACTCCCTTCCTCCACTCTCCACATCCTGGGGCCAAAATGATCTAAGAGAATACTCAGTGTCCCAAAGCACTATGGCCTTTTACGAAAGAACCTCAACTCATAAGTCAGACCATTTTTATGTGAATCCTGGCTCCTTCCAAGCTGTGAAATCTCAGGCAAGTTACCTAATTTCTCTGAACTTCAGTTTCCTCAAAATGTTTCCTTCTTAAAATGAGAATAATAGTACCTTTCTCATAGGGCTATTGTGAGGGCTAATCAGATCATACATGTAAAGCTCTTAGCACTGTGCATATAGTAAGTGCTTGATACACTTTAGGTTATTACTACTTATTCCTGGTATCCCATAAAAGTCAAGGGACAGTGACTGGTTAGTAATGTTCAAAAGCAGTGGTTCCCAAACCTGGATCTTAATCTAAGCTACCTGCTGGGCACTAAGGGGAGACTTTTTCCTTGGCCCTTCCCCTAAAAATTCTGCCTCAATAAGATTAGGATGGAACCCTGGAATCTGCATTTTTAAAGCTTCTCCAGGTGACTCAGATATTTAGCCAGTCTTGAAAATCTCTGACCTAGAGCATAAGTCTTCAAAGGCAATAGTTTCAGAGATTATAACTGGATCATCTCAGGAGGATGTCCATCATCCCTCAATCTCTCTTCTAAGGCTCTGTCCTCTCTCATGCCAAATGATACCCCATTCACACATAAACACAAGATACACACATACTCTATTCACACACCACAACCTAGATTGAGCCATGGCCAGGATTGGACTCCAGAAAGGGAAGAAGACTCTCTTGTTGATGTGCATTACAGAGTGGCCCCAAGGGAGCCCCATGTGGTTATTTTGGGGGTGGAGGTAGCTGGCCAGAAGGCTGATCATGACCTCCAGCTATCATGTTATCTCTCAACCACCTTTACGAACAAAGACATGCCTATTTCTCCATCTGTAAGACAGGTCTTAAAACTGACACCACTTCTGTAGTCAACAGGCTGTTAGTGAACAGGGTGAAAACTGGAGACAGTATGGAAATCATGGGATTCCAGGGAACTGTCATTTTCACAAAGGCTCAATCAAATGCTTTGTTTTTTCCCCTGAGGAAGGACCTGTTCTCCTGGCCTCTTGACGAACACCTCCAATTTTCAATGTGTACACCGTCACTTTCCATTTGAGCACATAGGGGGTTCCAAGCCCGTTGAATTGCAGTTTTAGAAACCTGGGGAAAGTCTGGAAGTCCTGAGGTGGTATAATGAGAAAAGGGATCTGAGACCTCCATCTTTTCTCAGGAGTGACCTTGAGTGCTCACTCATTTGAGACCAAAGACAGTAGTTGGAAATGCAGGAGTTAACTTTCATTCAAAAATGGTGTAATTCATTTCAATCAATCTGAGGAGCAACCAAAGCTGGAAAAAGAGCTGTTCGATCCCAGCTGATCCAGAGCCCCAGGTGCTTCGATTCAGATTGCAGCTGGGATTTGTTTTCCTGTGAAGAGGCTGTAGCAACTGCTTTTATCATCTACTGTAAGTATAATAACAGCAGGAAATCAGGCAGTGCAGGCAAAATTAAGCTCTGTGACAAATGATTTGGTTTCTTTCCATTAACAATCATGATTTGACCTGAACTGCCTCAATTAAGGGCTTGGGGGGTGCCCTTGGATAGTTCGTTATACATGCAAGAGAGAGAGACGAAGTGAGACAGAGAAAGAGAGAGAGAGATGAAACAGGAAAGATGACAGGATGTTAATTTGGTGTGGCATATGTAAGTATGTTTTAGACTAAGTAGATGGGGGAACCGTGTGATTTTACTCTTTCCACCCCCCATCCCTCGTCTAATAATCCAAGAAAGATCACAAACACTGTATTTATGAGAGCTCATTATGCCAGTGTGTCCATTTGATGAATGGTGTCACTGATTAATAAAGACTTGAAACAATTGGATTCTGACTCCAAAGAAGTACATAGCTTTTAAGGGGGAAAAAAAATCAAATAATTGGCAGTCCTCATGCCTTAAAATCTCTCTTCCATGTTTCAGCCTTTAAAAAATATATCTTTTTACATCATTGGCATTTCCCTGTTCACAGACGCATTTCTCACAAGTAATAAAGCTTGTGAAACCAATTTGGAGAGGTTCTTCTCGATTTTATCCTTTTAGTCTTGAAACATGAAATATCATTTTCCTAGGCTACCCACGGGACTGAGATGAGCTGCACAAGTTACAACTTGTAGAAATTAAACACAGAATGTGAAGGAAGATAATTATGCACCCCCATCTGGTTCACTGAGGCACTGAGGTACTTGGTAGGGCAATATTACGCTGCTAGGTGATTGCAGGGGCTTTTTCCAGGAAACTTATCTTTTAACTTTTTATTTTTTTTTTAAGATTTTATTTATTTATTTGACAGAGACACAGCGAGAGAGGGAACCCAAGCAGGGGGAGTGGGAGAGGGAGAAGCGGGCCTCCCGCTGAGCAGGGAGCCCAATGCGGGGCTCGACCCTGGGATCATGACCTGAGCCAAAGGCAGACGCCTAACGACTGAGTCACCCAGGTGCCCCTGATCTTGACACTTTTGAAGAGTACTAGTCAGTTATCTTGTAGCATGTCCCTCAATTTGGGTTTGTCCGAAATTTTCTCGTAATTAGACTGAGGTTATGCACTTTAGGCAAGAATACTATAGAAGCGATAATGTACCCTTCTCAGGGCATATGACAGGGTGCATGATGTTGATGTGCCTGATTATTAGTGATGTTAACCTCGATTGACTGGTTACGATGTTTCTGTTATGATGCTCCACACTAAGTTTTCCCCTCTGTAATTGATAAATACCTTCAGAAAGAGAGCCTGTTTCTCCTCAAATATTCACCCACTAATTTTAGCACCCATTGGTGGATCTTGCTTTTCAGGCAGTTTCTAAAGAACCACACCAGTAGCTGTCCAAGGAGGCTGTAGAAAGAAGACTCTGGAAGGGTCAAACATGCTGCAGAAATATCAGTTCACACAGTTGTGTGCAGGAGGCAATTATCTCACCAGACAAATCCAAGGGCTGGGCCGTTGGACACCAGGAATGTGTGTTGTTCTATTTGCTCGCTTGGGATTGTTTGAAGACATTTCTAAGCTTCTAGGGAATGTGGAGGGGCTGAGCTTTTACTGGAGAATCTTCTTGTCCTTTTCTCCCCCCAAAAGAAATAAAACATCCCACTGAGTTTCTCCAGATGGTTTTGACCTCAGCCACACCCCAAATGACTTCTCAATTGGCTTATGTCCTTTGTCTTGCAGGTGACAAACCCCTCACCTCCATTACCACCACCATACTCATGTGGAAAAACTTGAATATTCTTTTACCCTTCTAGAACTTTGAGCAATTCCAAGGTGCATTTCTTCATATTTAAACAAATTGCCATTCTCAGTTATGAACTGTCACCCATCTCATGAGGAATTCATAACCAGCAGCTTTGAATGGCTCTTGGCTTTTTCTGGGCATACTAAAGCTACCTGAAACCTGGAGATATTTCTGAAGACTGTTGCTTAATTGGGCAATAAACTCCTCCATTAAAATAACCCTACAGAATTAAATTGGTGCCAGAATGAAAAGGAAATTCTGATAAGTCCCTAACATTGAATGAAAAACTCCCTCCAAAAAATTCCCTCCAAGTGGAAGAACACAATTTTGATGTGTTCCAAAGGGCAGAAATAAAGAAGAACTTGAAATACAGAATAATTAGACTGAAGTCTTGGGTTTTCCTTTCTGATCTTCTGTTAAATGTGTCTATGATCTTGGAGTATCTTCCACTGGACAGTGGCAATATCTTTACAGTGTGTAACCCCACTTACAAGCTGCCCCCTCAGTAACTCCTTCCCAGATGACCCAAGTCACAATTTGTCTCTTACAACCCCAGAGGCAAAGGTAGTTCAGTGAAAGGAAGACTGTTCTAGAATAGCTGTTCTAATATTCTCACTCACTCTCAGACTTAGGACTACCGATGAGCATCAGTGAAATCTTCAGAGCAGAGGCTCACCCACAGGTACTCCCTACCACACAGACCGTTCTTGCCAAGCAAAGATAATGCTGTTGGCCATTAATATGTGCTTCAAGTTGTCATCTTAGGAATAGTGATAGAAAAAGACCCTCACCCAGCCTCTCACCTATGCCTACTCGTAACCATAAATACTCATCTGTGATGTGACTGGCTGAACTGGCCTGAGCAGCACTACCTAACATCAAAGAACTGGCCTGTTTGGAAATCAAGGCTCTGACTGCCTAACTCCAACCGAGTTCACTGGCCCAAGCCATCTGTCAATTTCCAACATCAGCATTTTATAAAGGACATTTTGTTGATCTGATCAGGGGATGCCTGAAAGGGAGATTATGAGTTACTATTTCCCTGGTGAGTTGCTTTTTGGAAAAAACCCAAGCCCCCAGAAGATATTAACCATGTTGGTCTATTTGTTTTGAATGCCAGCCATTGAAGGCCATGTGTACCCTGGAAAGTGAAGAGTGCACACTTTCTATAGGAAAAAAGGGAAGAGGTGGCGAGGGTAAATAACATTCACTGGGCACCCTGATCTGCGCTCATTAATTTTACTTATTGAACTCTGTAATCTTCATGGCAGCTCTGCACGTCAAATAGTACTGGTCCATTTTATAAATGAGAACGGAGACTCCAGGAGGTTGAGAAATCTGAAATAGCTAAGTGAAATTCAAACCCAGTTTGGTTTGACTCCAAAGCTTACCACTTTTAGATTACCACATCCTGGTTTTATGGAGCCCCTCTACATGTTCCCCATGACTTCAACAGTGGTAGACCAAGAGTGAGTTTAGAAAACACTCTCTCTATACATGTTGACCCAGTTGGGGGCATCCTTGTGGACCATGATTCTAGTTGGAGGACCCACTGTTGGAAATTGCCTCTGGTCCCTATGGGTTCCTCTCTCCCTGTTTCAAGCAGAAGTATAAATGCACTTCTTGGTTGTATCCACACATTCTCTGAATAGTAAAATGACTTGTCCAGCAGCCCTTCTGGCTTTCTGTGTGTCTCTTGACAGCTTTAGGTGGAGCCGAACACTCCATGAATTTTTCTGAGAGCCAATACATAAAATCAGCACCCAGAGAATTTTCTTGAAATGGCTGGGAGCTCAGCAGACCCAAACCACTTTAAAACCCCATTGAAAAGCTGAGAATCTGTGTTTTTCCTTCTCTCCTTTTACTGCTAATCTTCCTCCTCTCAAGTGGATAAACAAAATCTTTTATTTTCTCATCAAAACACACATCATTAACTGCTAATCAACTCAAGGCTCAGAAATCCCTGAGCAACCTCTCAGTTTTCAGAAATGCCAAGCAAGAAATAAAGTACCGTTGATCCAGCCTTGGCTAATGGGACCAGGTCAGTCTCCGGGAGATCCAGGTGCCAGGGACAGTGTCATAAAGTTAGGTCAACAAGTAGGCCCTCTGTCTGTGGGTCATGAAAGACAGAACTCTCTGGATCTTAGGTGTTAATACCTCCCACTTGCCAGGGTCACGAGGGTTGGGGCTGCTAAGAAAACAGGGTGGGGAGACCCGAGCGCCCCAGCCAAGGTCAGTTGGAGGCCAGTGAGTCTGGGAAAGGAGACACAGGTGGTCTGGGAAGAACAAATGCGGTCCCTGGAATGAGTCAGAGGAGGCTGATGGACTGACAGCCTTCTGCAGGTATAACCCAACTTCAGGTCTAGTTTTGGCCTAATCAGAACTGGCTCCCCCAAAGAACTGTGCTTTCCCTAACATTAGAGAAGGCAGCAGGCTTAGGGGCAATTATGTAGCCCTCTCTGGCCTGGGGCAGGTGCGGTAGGTTTATGGAGGAAGGAGCTGGAGGACAAAGAGAAAGTACGAGGGAAATGGGGTTATCCCAAGGCCATCCAACAGGTCTGGAATTAAGTGGAGGGCAAGACAGGAAGACCTGTCCAAATTGCCCACAGAATGTCAAAGGGTCTTGGCAATTCCATTTAGTTTAATTCGGCAAGTGTAAGTTGATCATGCTATGTAAAAGTGTATGGGACACAGGGGACTCAGCAGTCCTAGATTTATCATTTATGGTTTCGATCCTAACGAGAACCCTGACAATCTTGACATGTGGAAAAGCGGGATCTTGCTAAGGGCTGAAATTGAATTACGGCCATTTGAGGCTGGCATCAAGAGTGAGACATCTGACTAGTGACTAAGTCTAGCTGTCCTTCAGACATGGCAGCGTCTCTGCTGTCTCCCAGTGACTGCCAAGAGGCAGCCTGCCATAGTGGCTAAGTGCAGGAACACTGGGATTACACTGCCTGAGTTTATAATACCAGTTGTGCCACTTGCTATGTAACATTAGGCAACTGAGCCTCCCCAGTACCTTTGTTTTCTCCTCCATGACACGGAGTGAGTACCTGCATGAGCTACCTTACAGGTTAAGGTTGTTAAGATCAAATGAGTTAACGCAGGATGACCTGAAAGTGTCAGTGCCATTTGAAGCTTTAGTAACTTCAGAAGCATAAATGCTACAAACTCACAAAAAGCATCATTTAAAAGTGAAATTATTTAAATGTATTTTACACTTCTTTAGTTTTGTGAAGTCATTGTGTGTCTGTGGAAAGCACGTGGAACAGTGGTGGAAACATAGTAAAATGTCGGCTGTTATCCCCACATGCGTTAACGTCTGGAAAGCTCTGCTTTACTTTCTTCTATGGAGAACATGAAAGGCGCAGGAACGCCTCCTTGGCAAAAGTTGAAAATTTGCTATATTTCTACCGAAGTTGGGATTCCAGTCCGTGAGAATAAATCGACACAAGAAACATTTCTACATCTCTACAAGGCAGCAATCTATGGTTGAAGTTCATTCAGTAGTTCAAAGAAGGGGAAGATGGATGTGGCCCTGAACAAAACTTTCTTGGGACCAGGAGAGCTCTAAGACCTCCTCCTAACCATTTAAGGCCTAGGAAGAAAGGCCTTGGAAAACATGTCATTTTATGAAATCCTTTATACCAGCTCCTTTAACATCTACATGTGGTATGATTTGAGCGGCATCAAAACACACCAAAAATTATATCTGCCCCTCCCCCCAGCCTGTCGCACCACCTGAAATTCCACCATGACAGGCTCCGGGTCTGAGCTACAGACACCCCAGGGAGCATTAAGTGCTTTTAGTCATCAACACTGGAGTGTGACTTTGGTTAATCAGCTGCTTTCCCCTAACAGCCAGCTGAGTGACTTAGAGGAAAAGAACAACAATTCTGATGGTAGCAGAGGAAAGGTGAATCTGCCATCCTGGGGCACTGCCTTGGAGAGGGCAAGGGTGCTGGTCTGAGTGGCCACTCCAAGGAAGGCTCGGGAAGGACTGGGTCTCTGTGAGAGGGGAGGAGAAACTTCGGGGAAGAAGGTAGGCCTAGAAAGGGAAGGGAAGAAGCCTTGAA
Organism: Zalophus californianus; assembly: GCF_009762305.2. Lineage (NCBI taxonomy): Eukaryota > Metazoa > Chordata > Mammalia > Carnivora > Otariidae > Zalophus > Zalophus californianus. Next base: position 115,042,195 of record NC_045612.1, on the reverse strand, counting down.
CCAGTACAAGCTTTCTGCCTTTTTATCTCCCTCATGAATTGCAGCAAAAATGCTTCATGAATGATTAAATTATTGATTACAATATTCTTGTATAAAGGCTTTTTAAAAGAGTTACAACCAGACAGAAATTTTAAACTTTACTATTGAATGTTGCTGAATTCTAATCTGCTTGTTTGTTTGCTTCCCAAAGGATTACTAGTCCCTCACCATAAAATTGCAAAGTAATTTATATTTTTCACAATTAGGTTCCCTTAAGAAGAATCACTCAGTAATGTAATTAAAAATGAAAACCTTAACTCCTCATCTTTAAAATGCAATAGTAACAACATTTCCTGGATAGAATATAACATTTCAAGCTTCTTTTTAATTTCATCTTATGCGTAAGATGGTGCTTTAGGGGTAGACGTTAATTGCACTAAAATGGTAAATGCAAAACCACCAGCAACTTGTGGTCGTATATCTTATACTTGTTCAGATCAATGCTATGATTACAATTAAGAATGCATGCCTGTGTCTGAGATAAATCTTCATATTGTGACACGTAAAATAAGATTTAAGATAATTATTTTCTTTCTAGTCCACCCCTAAATCAAAGGAGAATGTGTGGAGAGAGATTTTGTGGAAACTAAGTATATAGTGACCTGCCCTTTACTAGAAGTCACTTAACTGGCTCATGTAAACCTGGGGAGAACTGCCAAGAATGTAGTTCTGACAGGGCCAAAATGTGCTTTTTAAATCACATGTGTAAGAAGGAGGCTAGAAGAGTGCTTAGGTACCTGGCTCTAGGAATTGGGGGTGTTCGTGACCACCCTGAAATGTGAATGTGTGGTTAGGTGGAGAGCATTGGGAAAGCGACAGAAGTGCTTAGTGGTGGTGGGTGAAGAGCGGCTATTAAGATGGAAGGCTCTGGCAGCACCTACACATGCTCCCCCTGGGGCTGGGATTAGGGTGGGGTTGACAAAGGAAACTAGAAGGTGGAAAGCCTGCCCCTTACCTGAGAATTCCCCATTGGAGCAGGGCTATGTCTTTTCCTCGCTGCATCTCCAGGGCCTAGCATGTGGTGGGCACCCCACAAATATCTGTAACGGATTGAATGACACTCCCTTTACTTGGTCCCCGGGCTCTAAGATATGGGAGATGGGGTAGATGTTCTCCTACCAAAGAAGCCTCCTAGGATCTGGAAACAAGCGTAGGAAACCGACTGGGGAGTGCATGACTCTCCCATAAATAACCTCTGAGATGTTTAAGTCACCAAAACAAAGAAGAAAATGGAGTACCTTCTACCTTCAGAAACTGAGAGGAAGAGGCAAAAACCAGAGGGTCCCCTTTGGACTAGGGTGAGAGGGACAGGGTGGGCAGTTTTTAAAGAAGCTGTCACTTCTGGCTGGCTCAGTCAGTAGAGCATGTGACTCCTGATCTCGGGGTTGTAAGTTTGAGCCCCACGTTGGGCGTAGAGATCACCTAAAAATAAAACCTTTTTTAAAAAAACTGAAATAAGTAAATAAGGGAGGGTATCATTTTAGGGTCAGTTCCCCAACCCTTAAAGCAGAAAGGAGATACCGTTAGAGGGTGGGTGGGGCTGTACGAGGCAATTGTGTGGGCTGCAAAAAGCCAAGGGCAACACGTTTTGACGTAGGACTAAGATGGTGAAAGAGAAAATGGGGAACTGCCAGAGCTCATTTGGAACCTGGAGCCTGTGAGGTGGTGTCTGACCACCATATTGAACATCTGAATTCTTTCTTAGTAAAGGCTCTGCTTTGCCTCTTCCCCATGTGGTTCAGATTATGAAGGGTTGGAACTTTCTTTCCTGCTTTCCTTTTAGAAGGAATTAATAAGCAGAGGAAGATGTACACATGGGTAAAACCTCCCCAGGCTGGTCAGTGAACAAAGAATGGGGCATCTCATTCTGGTTTTTACAAGATGGCATTCTTGCCAGTCCTCTGCTCTCCACCCAGGCCAGGACTCAGTTGTATGCCATTTGAAACACAGCGGGCATAGTTTTTAAAATCTTCTACCCCTCCCCTTCAGACTTAGAATTTTAAAAACCAACCTTGTTCCTCTGCTTTTAACCCTTGGTTCCATGGAAGTTTCTGGAAAAGCTCAGCGACAGAACCAACAACTGCAAATGTCAAGATTTCTAAACAACAGCAACAATAAATCTAATATATTAAAAAAAAAAACCCTCACCTAAACATTTTAAAGTTAAAAATGCCAGTGTTTTCCTTAGCTTGAGGCAAAAATGACTTTTTTATTACATGGGGAAAAGGAGCATGAAATCTCACAGGCCTCTGCCAAAGCTGAAACTCTCTGGGTACGCTTTGAGAAGGAGCAGGATGATGAGTGGGCCATGGAAAGCATGCTGTTTAATTGGAAGTGCATGGGTCTCTTTGGCTGCATCTTCCCAATATGCACCAAGATCTGCCCTGCTTGGTCCTCTTTCATTCCCTGGTGGGGAGGCCCCTGACGTCAGCAGGAGTTCTTCTGCAGGGAATGCACAGTGAAGAGGGCAGGCTCACCACATACTGACCAGAAAGGCTCTGACAAGGCAGGCCTTCTATTTCTTGCTTCCCAGTTTTCATGACAACTTCCTATGGATGTTTAGATTACAGGAATTCCTTATTCAGGAAACAGATGCGTTCCAAACAGAGAGGTCATTGGGTATGGGCCGTGAGGTCAAGATTGTCTAGTTTCAGAATTAGGATCTGCCACTGGTTAGTTGTGCGTCTTTAGGCCAGTTATTTAGGTCTGCTTAGCTTAGCTTCTTCATCTGTAAGACAAAGAAGGCCTACCCTGCAAAGTGGCTGGGAAATGAGAAAAGATATTTGTGAAGTATTGTGAAGTATTGGCCAATCAAATACTGCTTTCCTTTTGACTTCAATGATGAAGTCAGTGATACTGTCCCATGGCAAGGGTTCCCTTACTCATGAATCGAAACTTTTGATGATGGCAAAGACGTCAAGGTAGATTCAGCCTCCAAATTTCAGAGGGACTTAAATACTATGAAATTTCAAGAGTTCACCTAAGAGCTAGCTTACTCCTGACTTTATCCATTTTATAAGAGCAAATTATCACATACTGCCTTTCCTTAGCACAGAACATATTTGCTCAGCAACCAAATGTTTCAGCTTCTGTAGGAGATGGGGCGAAAGCTGGGAATCAGTATAGAAAGAGTCCATGGGATGTTGACTCAGCAGAGATAGATATGTAATCTGGAATGTTAAGTCCCAGTCAGATATCAAACAAAATAACCCAATGACTTTGCCTTTTATTTGTCAGGTAATTACAACTAGCAGAGTGGGAAATGTCCTGGGCATTCCCTCACGTACTATGCTGACAAGCACTTTGGGATAAAGTTAAGTTCATGGCCCAACACAGAATGCATTGAAGGCAGCCAGCCCTATGCAAGTAGGAAGACCATCCACCCCTGCCCTTTCTCTCAGATGCTGAACGTTGATGTTCATTGTGCATTTTCCCCCAGAGAATTCTAACATTTAAAAACTCACATTAGTAAAACCTGCAGGCAAGTTAAGTTGTCATAAATAAGATAAATAAATAACAAATTTGGAGGAAAGTATACAGGAATGTTCATGTCCATTGGGAACATCCAAAGGGATGATTGTTGCTGGCTCCTTTAAAAGAGTAACATCCTTTTCTCCTCCTACAAGGACTCTTGGCTTTCTCAGCAATGAGACTCTTAGAAGGGAATGGGTGATGCCGGGCTGTGAAGCAGTTAACTGTTGCCTACATGGAGGTTAAGAGCATAGGTCTTTTAGAGACACAAGTTTGATTTGTCTACACTGAGTGATTTCCAATGAATTTCTTAGCCTCTCTAAGCCTGTTTCATCATCTGGAAACTGAGGATGAGAAAGTATCTCCTTCCCTGGGTAGTTGTGAAGACCACCTGTGGTAATGCATTCAGAAACAGCAGATCGTGAGTACTCAATATAATGTTTGCTATTTTGAGACCTTTAGGGATCCAGGAAAGGCTTAGGAAACTCACAGTTCTGACACCTATGATTGGGCCCTGATGATCATAGGAATTAGTTGGTCAGGAAGTCGTGTTCTAGAACATCACCTAGGAAGTCAGGAGCCATCACTGGCCCGGCTGAGGTAGGCACGGTCAGCTGACTGACAAGTCAGAGGGAGTCGGCACAGTCTGAGTGCTCCTTTGCCCTGATTTATATAGCCAAACAGTACAGGTGCTCCAGAGCCCCAGCTATACATTCAGCAGGAAATGTTGCTTGGCTGGGGAAGGAACTGAGGCACCTGAACGGAAAGCATTATAGTAGCTACCTACGGGAGGAAGATCCAAAAATAATAGCACCACCTTATATCTGTATAATTGTCTACAAAATATCTTTGCAAGTGTTACCTCATTTAATCCAATTTAATCCTTTTATCTGTAAAATGGGGCCAACAACGCCTATCTTATTATCCCCATTGACAGAGGAGGTTATAGAGACTCTGGGACCTTAAGTGACTTGCCCAAGGGTAGACAGAAGGAAGGTAAGACCATGAGTCAAAGGTATCGGTGTGACAGGGTATTTGTTAAGGTAACAGTAGCTACTCTGACACACCAAAATCTCAGGGATTTAATACACAGGCATGTATTTCTTGGTTCCAGAATAATCCAATGTGGGTATCCCTGTTCCCTGTGGAAAGCAGGGGTCTGTATGATGATTCAAGGATCAGGTGCCTGGCACCTTGTGGTTCTAACACCCACATGTGGCTTGTCTGCATGAAGGGAAAAGAGAATGGAAGAACAATGTGACAGGTTTCTATGAGTCAGAACCAGAAGCTATATATATACATACATATACACACATACATATACATATAAACATATATATATAATATTATACATATAAATATATATAATATTATATAATATATATATATAATTTCTGCTCATACTCTACTGGCTAGAACTCAATGACACAGTCACACCTAACTCCCAGAGAGCCTGGAAAACAAAGATTAGCTGTGTACCCAAGAAGAGGAGAACGTAATAGGTATGATGAACAACAACGGTCCACTCCTGCCAGGGCCAGGAACCCACAACGCCTAAATCCAAGTCCAGCGTTATTTCTATTATACTAGGTTTGTACTGTAGTGGCTTTTCAATGAGTTGATAGATCTACCTGGCATAATCCAAGGCATAAAGGACATCTCTGCAGACCTTATACAGAGAGGCATCGAGGGTCATCGAAAGTTGGGAGAATGCAGGCTAAAAAGGTTAGTGGCAGGTTGAAGACACAGTAACGACATGGGCCAACACTGAAAGAAGGCTTCTTAGCTCCTGAGAAGGTTCAAGAACCTATAAATGAGGCCAGCAATATTGGGCCAGTAGGCTGAAGCAAGAGTTACAAAATCACCGCAAGGGGATCTTTCTACCTTATTACCACTTAAATTAGGAAGAGGTCTTTAATCCCTAAAACTTTAACACTTTGCACAGAGCTTGACATGAAGTAGCTTCTCAACAGCATTTTGTTGAATGAATGAAAGAAGAAAGAATGAAGTACACATTTCAGTTTATTTTCCTTCCACATCCCATCTTGTGAGGCCCAACACTCCGCCCGTGAATCAGTGAAAGCTCCTGAACTGTGACTAGTGTCGGTGAGTGGGTACCATCCATGCCCATTTAATGAATAACTGAGAATTAACAATGATTCAAGTCAACGATGCTGTATTGCAAAATGAACTTTTCATGCTTTGATAAGTGCAGTTCAGTGTGAATTATTTATTATATTTTGTGGTGTATTTTGTAAAAGTAATAAAGATTTAGTAATATGAGTCACTGCCGGCTGCTTGCTGGTCAACGCTGCTCCATGTCTGCCCATTCCCTCGTCACTGACTTTCAGAGGCTTTACCGAGGGACAACAGTGTGGAGAGGCGAAAGGAAAATACTGGAGCACAAAGACCCATGGAAAGACCAGCAGTGTCAGAAGAAAGTGACCCACCAGGAGGACTATTTGCTATGTTGACTTCTATTCCACATCAGCAACCTGAGAAGTGATGTTCATAATCTGTGCTAATAAAGGTACAGGGGTAAAAATTCCACTAAAATGAGTTTCCTTGGAACTCACCTAGGATATTTTGTGGCAGAATTTTTTTGATAATGACTGTAATGTTTGAAAATCACATTCTTAATTAACAAGAGTAAAAATTAAAATCCAAGTAAAGTTCTAACTCAAAATGCATAACCTGATTCCAATCATGAGGGAGCACCAGACAAATCCAAATCAAGGAACATTCTATGAAACTATGGGACTGTACTCTTCAAAATAAGCCAGTGTCATGAAACTTCACAAAGACAGAGAAACTGTTCTAAATTAAAGGGGACTAAAGACAAGACTACATAATGCAATGCTTGATCCTGGAATGGAACATCGACTGTTTAAAAAAAAAAAAAAAAAGACAGTATTGAAACAATCAGCAAAATTTGAATGTGGACTCTATACCAGCTAATGGTGGTGTATCAATTCTCAGTTTCCTGAATTGGATAATTGCACCGTGGTTTTGCAACAGAATGCCATTATATGCTGAAATATTTAGAGGTAAAGGGTCATGATGTCTGCAAGTAGGTCTCAAATGGTTCAGTAAATAAATGACATATATAAATATACATACATGTATATATATATATATGTGTGTGCGTATATGTACATATATGGGGGGGAGAGAGAGACAGGTTTGGAGGTCTGTTAGAGTAGCTAGTGTTACCTTACTAATACTGCCTCACCGATTACTTGGCTTTATTGTCTTATCTACTAAGAAATGTTAAGTAAATCTAGGTGACAGTTTATGGAAGTTCATTACACTATTTTTACCATTTTTATGTAGGTTTAAACTTTTTTCCAAATAGAAGGCTAAAAAAGACACGCACGTGCGTACACCTAAGGACCACATCCCCACGCAGAATCAGCAAGTGTTAGGGAGCAGAAAAGGTCTTTAGTATTCCAAAGATATTAACCATAAGACCTTCTTGAATTCTCAAACTGGTTAATATCCACAGAACATAGCATCCCTCATCAGATGCAGTAAAACGTAACTTCCTGAGCAAGAATGTGTATGTGACAGGCAGAGAAAACCAAGCCACTTTCAGATGTGGATGCTAGCAACTGGCTGGACTTCCCTCAGGAATGGCTTGCTGCAGCGCTTGAAACTCACACCCCACCAAAAATAGCAATGACTGTTAGGGTCACTCACAAAGAGCTGGAATGGCAGTTGTTGAATCTTCAGATGCCAAGAATCCACCTTATTTGGAAATCAGCAGGGGTTCCTTTTTGAGCTCCATATATTTGGGGTTAGAGTGTTTTGTTTGGGAAGTTGGGTGGGTGGTTTGAGTCTCAATGAGCTTTCTGGATGAAGGGATTGGAATGTTTGTGGGGGAGATGGTAAAGGGAGTCAAGGAATAGTTGGGGACTGATAGATAGTTGAAGAGGAAAACTAGACGGAGTTCAGCTACAGTTCAACTCAGCCTCCTCTCCCTGCCTGTGGTCCAGCAGCAATTGCTTTCCCTGTACAAAGGGGCTGTTATGTGCACAGGGAACAAAGTTGGAATTTATTGCACTGGGTTAGCCATTGTATATAAGTTATTGTGACTAGATAAAAAGAATACGATGTTTCTAAGCCATCTGTCTAGAGAGAAATAGCTGTGTATCAGGCAGTCTTTATAATGGTTTTTATTGTAATGGGATTTTTTTTATCAACAGTCAGAGGTCAGGTGATCTACCAGCTTTCCTACTGAATTCTGAAATTCTCCTTCCATAAGTCATATTTCTAAAGAGATTGGACCAACTGGGTTATGTTTACTAGTTGACATGTACCCAGCAAGTTGAAAAAATTTATTAATTTGGGAAAATAGTCACTACATCCTGCCAGAACCCATTCTGTTTTCTTTTTACCTGCAATGTTTAGCTTGAAGTATTTAAAAATGCCATTTATAGCCTTTTGAAACCTCACCCTGAAGCATACTTCCAGTCCACATCCCCCCAACCCTGCTACCACCTAATCCCACAGCCACACTGTAGTCACTAGGATACCTAAAGTTCTCCAAACACATCACAAGCTTGTGACCAGGTCCTTGCTATTTCCTATTTGGTCTTCTGGAAATGCTCCCCCTGCCATCTCTATCTTAGGAACTTTTATTTCATCCTTCAAAGCTCAGCTCACAAATCACCTCTTCTGGAATATCTTCCAAGACTCTTCCTCCTTTGTTGATCCCAGGCACAATGAATCGCTTCCTTTACCATCCTCCAATGGTACCTTACCAAACCTTCTGTCATTGTCATTGACACACTCTTCTGGAATTAACTTCCCAACTAGATTTTTAAGAACTTGGGGATGGAGGCCCTGTTTTATACATCTGCATTCTCTGTACCCAGAACAACTAATGCTACACAGCAGGTTAAAAAAATGTGGCTTGAAGGAATGACTCAATCAACGAAGCAATCAACGGCTGAGGAAATTATAGCTATATGCACTGTCTCACTCACAAGCGAAACACTCAACGCGTATGAACACAGCATAATAACAGCCTCTGTTTACTGAGTACCTACTTTCTGCTGGCACAAAGCATACATTTTATCTCACATCAGCTCTACTACATGATTATTATTATGTTCATTTTACAAATGAATAAACCAAGTTATATAGGAATCCCTTATGGCTGGGGTCCTCTCCTTTGTGACCCTTTGGATGATACCTCTCGACACCTTTGGGGTAAGATGACTAGAATAAGGAAGAAATCTTCCAGCCCCTCTCAGCCTATTCCTATGGCTCTACCTAGCATCCTCCTGCTGACCAGTGACCACCGCTGGCTACTAAAGGTAGCTCTGACACCAATAATAGTGGCACTCTGCATTCTCCTGGTATCAAGAGCTTGTGGAATCATAGTTTCTCCTCCCCAACAGATTCTGAGCCCCTGAGCTAGCCCGATTTGGGAGCAACATTTCTAGAACATGCTACAGGCCATTCTGGAAGGCCTGGCCATCAGACCTTGGAGTCCACCTCAGGTATGAACTCTGCAGTGATTCTCCTCAAGCACCAGGAATTGGTTTGGACTTTTCAGTAATATAGCCTTTCCTACGGAGAGTATTAGGGCCATACTTCAAAGCCCTAGGAAATATGTTGGCTCCCATTTATCACCCCTTCTCCATTATCCCTAATGCCATTTGCTCTATGTGCCATCCCACTAATGATCTTATGCTACTTGCTGGTCAGCAATGTATTCTTACTCACTCTGTGTCATCTACACTCCTTTATCCAGAAAGTGGCAGGGCGCTTCTTAGTGGCATCATTTGTTAATCAGATTCACACAAATGAAAATTGCTTGGAATGTGCCAATTCACTTGGCAATGTGGGCATCCAGAATGTAAAGGAAAACAAGGCATAAATAGAAAACAATTGAAACCTCCATCTTCTAAAATATGCACATATCTTAATAACAGCTAAATAAATCCAAGCTTAGCTTGGTGATTTTTTTTTTGCACAGAAGGTTAACTCGCTTTAAGAAAAGGAAAAATATAATTCACAGAAAACAAATCAAGCATTTATTTTAATCAACACACTATTCTTCTAGTTCAGCAGTTTATAGAAGTACTCCCTAATCCTTACGTGAAATGGTTTTAGATGACTGATACAACAGCTAGTCTCCTGGAAAACCCGGCCTACCACCGGTCTGAGGGATCCAGACTCACTGTGGAAAGAGTCCTTCTGTCTGCGTGCCCAGGGGCAGGGTGAGGTGTTAGCCACTTCGTATGTACCTTTAAACACAAAACTTCTCTAGATATGAATAGACATTTTCACAAAAAAGATATATGAATGGCCAATAAGCACATGAAAAGATGCTCAACATGATTAGTCACCAGGGAAATACAAATCGACTCCACAATGAGACACCATTTCACACCTACTAAAACGGCTATAATCAAAAAAACAGACAATATCAAACACTGATAAGGATGTGGAGAAATTGAAACCTTCATTACATTGCTGGTGAGACTGTAAAATGGTACAGCCAAGGTATAAAACAGTACAGCAATTTCTTTAAAATTGAAATCAAAATTTACCCCACAACCCAACAATTCCACTCCTAGAGAAATTCACTCAAGAGAAATGAAAACAGATGGTCACACAAAGGTGTGCATGTAGATGTTCATAGAGGCGTTATTCCCAATGGCCAAAATGTGGAAACAACACAAATGTCCATCAAATGGTGAATGGGTAGATAAAACATGGCCCAGGCAAACAACAGAACACTATTCAGCAATAAAAAGGAATGAAATAATGATACTTGCTACAACATGAATGAACCTCAAAAGTAATGATGCTAAGTAAAAAGAAGTCAGATACAAAAGGCCACTCCATTTATACAAAATGTCCAGAAAAGGCAACTCAATAGAGACAGAGAGTAAATTAGTAGTTGCCTGGGGCTGGGAGCGAGAAGACAGAGGAACTGTAAATGGGCACAAAGGATCTTATGGGGGTGCTAGAAATGTTCCCAAACTGGATTATGATGATGGTTGTACAACTTGGTAAATTTACTGAAACACCATTAAATTGTACACTTAAAATGGGTGAACTTTATGGTATGTAAAGTATATCTCAATACAGTTATTTAAAAAGTAATAAAATAAAATATTAAAAATAAAGAAGATGTGGTATATATACACAATGGAATATTATGCAGCCATCAAAAAAAACAAAATCTTGCCATTTGCAATGACGTGGATGGAACTAGAGGGTATTGTGCTAAGTGAAATAAGTCAATCAGAGAAAGACATGTATCATATGACCTCACTGATATGAGGAATTCTTAATCTCAGGAAACAAACTGAAGGTTGCTGGAGTGGTGGGGGGTGGGAGGGAGGGGGTGGCTGGGTGACGGACATTGGGGAGGGTATGTGCTATGGTGAGCGCTGTGAATTGTGCAAGACTGTTGAATCACAGATCTGTACCCCTGAAACAAATAATGCAATATATGTTAAGAGAAAAAAAAAAAAAAGAAGAAGATAGCAGGAGGGGAAGAATGAAGGGGGGTGGAATCGGAGGAGGAGATGAACCATGAGAGACTATGGACTCTGAGAAACAAACTGAGGGTTCTAGAGGGCAGGGGGGTGGGGAGATGAGTTAGCCTGGTGATGGATATTAAAGAGGGCACCTAATGAATGGAGCACTGGGTGTTATATGCAAATAATGAGTCATGGAACACTACATCAAAAACTAATGATGTAATGTATGGTGATTAACAGAACATAATCAAATAAAATTTTTAAAAAAATGGTAAAATAAGAAATAAAAAAATTTTAAGAGTCACATTTTATACAACCCCAGCCCCTCCTTGTGGAGGATCCACTCAGTTCCCCGGGAGGGTGGCAGGGGTACCATCAGCCTCAATGGCCAGGTTCCCACCACTCTTAAACCTGAACTTGAAGAGATGCCAGGCCATCCAAGGGACTATTTCCACCAAATGCCTGCTGAATCCCACCATGGCAGACAGACAGCTCTTACACATCTCTGGGTTACACTGGGACAGGCATCCTGGGGATGGGGATGGGACTCACGTGGGAAGGGGGGGGGCAGGGTTCTCTTGATCTCAAGCAGTTGCCATCCTGCTCTTATTTCAGGAATATTGATTCCTTGGGGTCCTTCTGTTGTTGAATAATCTCAGTTGGCTCCATTTTCTTTCTTAAACTAAAGATATTTTCTGAGCAGTCACCGTGCGGACCAAGTACTGCGTATATTGTTGTTGTTCTTGTTACTCAACAAACACTTCTATGACACTTAATGCCGGATACTCTTCCATGTGCTTTACAAAAGTTAACTTATTTAATCTTTGTTTTTTTTTTTTTTAAAGATTTCATGTATTTATTTAATTGACAGAGAGAGAGAGACAGCGAGAGAGGGAACACAAGCAGGGGGAGGGTCAGAGGGAGAAGCAGGCTTCCCGCGGAGCAGGGAGCCCGATGCGGGGCTCGATCCCAGGACCCTGAGATCATGACCTGAGCTGAAGGCAGTCGCTTAACCAACTGAGCCACCCAGGCACCCCTCATTTAATCTTTGTAATAATACGAGGTAGGTATACTAATTATCGTCCCCATGTTAACAGAACTTGTCCAAGCCAGTAATTGCAGAGCTGGGATTTGAACGCAGACCGTGCTCTAGGGTCTGTGTTCTTAACTGGAATATAGCAAACATACCAATGTGCTTAATTCTGCAAAGTATTTAGTGAAGCTCGTGCTTCCATCTCCATTTAAGACAGCTAGGATTGGACTGCAGATTTTTCCATTTCCAGCTGGAGGCTTTTATTCAATCAGGCAACTCCCTCTTTCCAGGCTTTTTCTTCTACACCAGTGTTCTCAAATTTGAGCGTGCATCAGAATCCTGTGGAGAAATCCTCAGTGTCCCTGGGCCCCACTCTTAGAGTCTCTGATTCAGCAGCTCTGGGGCAGGGCCTGAGAATCCGCAGTTCCAACAAGTTCCCAGGTGATGCTGATGCTTCCAGTCCGGGTACCACACTTTGAGAACCCCTGCTCTACACCAACCCAATCAAATTAACCCCATCCCAGGAAATTCTGTAAAGTGATAGTAATATCACAAAACAAGGTTTTATTATTAAATTAGCTGTGGGCTGTTCAGGCCAATGCCAGGGGCTGAAATGATTGAGCTCACACATTTTTTTGTTTGTTTTGTTTTGCCTCCTGTGCTTTTAGGTAGAAGTGGGATAATCCCCAAGAGAATGCTATGCACTTACAAGTTTGAAATGCCTTGGTCTGGTTCACCTCTGGGAGCCTAGATTTCCATTTGGCTTCTACTCACTATTACAGTTGACCCTTGATCCACATACAACTTTTGACTCCCTAAAAACTTAATCACCAATAGCCTACTGGTGCCCGGAAGCCTTACCAATAACATAAACAGTCAATTAACACATATTTTGTATGCTCTAGGTATTACTGTATTCTTAACAATAAAGTAAGTTAAAGAAAAGAAAATGTTAAGAGAATCATAAGGAAAATACATTTACAGTACTGTACTGTAAAAAAAAATCCACATATAAGTGGACCTGGGCTATTCAAACCCATGTTGGTTAAGGGTCAACTGTATATCCTTAATAAAACCCAAAATGCCTAAATTTGTATCAACTACTCTAAGGCTTAATGCAGAAAGCCCGGTGATCTGGGATCACAGAGACCAGGGCAAAATCTCAGATCCTTTCACTGACACCTGAGACTAACTCATCATTCGTAAACACGGTGGTGACAAGTGTCTACCTCAAGGCTTTAGTGTGTTGTGATCTCAAACATGTGAAAGTGTCCAGCACACACATGCAACTCAGAAAGGGTTGCGGCATGACTAAAACTCTGTTAGGGAAGAAATGAGTTCAACAGCATGGGAAGCAGACACTAAATGACAGTGGATTAAACAACACAGAAGTTTATTTCTGACTCACACAGAAGTCATCATAGGACCCAGGCTTCATCTCTCTTTTTGATCCATCTCCAAGATGGCTCCTCACCACGTTCTAGCAAGTGAGAAGGGACACGTCATTTCTGTTCATACCCCATTTGCCAGAACTTACTCATAGGGTAGGCTGGGAAAGGTACCTAACTAAAAATCAAGAGTTGTCTTATTGCAGAAGAAAAGGAGAGTGGATACTGGGGACAACTTGCAGTTTCTATACATCCATTTCTTTATTTGATGTGGAAAGGCTGGGAGGCTGGGGCAGGAGGTAAAGAAACTGAGAGAAGGACAAATGCAAGCAAGACACAGCTCTTGTCCTCAGAGGCAACACAAGTCCTGAGCAGGATTCATTCGGCAGGTTGGAAGCCGGAAACAAGACAGGAAGACAGATGAAAGACGTCAGGTCAAGGCTGGATGGCAAGCCACAAGGCTGGTCTGCCACTTAGCCACAGAGTACTGATGGCCACTCCCATTGTCTTCCGGCCTTCCTGGGCTGCACCAGCCAGTGGGGTCTAGCCAAACTATGGGGAGGAAGGAGGCAAGGTAGGGCCTGGATTGGGCAAGGCCCTGGCCTTCCCGTGACCCAGGTCCGCTGGGCCACCACCCTAGCCCAATCACCATCATCTCTGACCTGAACTTCCGCAATGAGTCTCCCAACTCCTTTCCCTGCCTCCCCTCTGGACCATCCTTCAATTTTTTGCGACAGTAGTAAAGGCAGGCTTCCAATTGGTTCTGATCAGGTCCCCCTTGCTTCAGAGAAAAGGCTTTTTCCCTTCATGCCTCCTACCAAGCCAATGTGGCCAAAATCTATAACCTGCCATTTGGGGGATAACAAGGGCCCAAGACCTTTGGTCAGTGGGTTGGTGGGGGGTGTTCACATTTGAGGACTGCTCGGCACTGAGCCCTCTTCACAGAACTACTGACCCCTGAGCTGTAGGATCCTTTTACTCCGGCCACTTTGAGGCCTCAGGAACCTTCATTTCCCCCTTCACACATTTCCCCTTTGCCGCCTTCTCTTCCCTCCTCCCCCAGTTCCCAGGTTTCCAGCTACATACTAGAACCACCTGAGAAGTTCTTAAAACTCTTGATGCCTGGGCCCCACCCCAGACCAACTGAATTGGAATTTCATCCCAGCTCCTCAGTCAGATTCAAATGCCCCGAGGTGGGGCCTAGGCATTTGTATTTTAAGAAGCACCTCAAGTTACTCTAATGGGCAGCCAGGGTTGAGAACCACTGCCCTATAAGTCACTCTCGAGAGCCAGGAAACACTGTTCCACAAAGAGACAACTGTTGACAGACAGGATTGCAAATTCAGATCTCTAGGATGCCCATGAGCTAAACAACAAGCTAGCACTTCTCTGACTTCGAAGTGCACAGGAGTAACTGTAGCTGGAGGCTTCTGTTAAAACACAAATTGTGATGCACTAGGTCTGGGTGGAACCTGAGATCCTGCATTTCTCACAAGCTCCCAGGTGGTGCTGGTGCTGCTACTCTCCCACCATACTTTGAGTAGCAAGGTAATAAGCTACGTGGCTTTCAGAATCAGAGAAGAGACACAGAGCGACAGTGAGTGACACAGATGTCATCCCCAGTGCATAATTAGCTTTCTAGGTTCAGCATCCTTGGGCTCCTTATTCCCTCCCAGGAATTTGGCAATCCCTAGCACCTTGAGGGTGCACGGCCTCTGATGCAAGGTGGGGCAGGAATTCTGCCCTTGTCCATTTGCTTCTGGGCTCCACGTAACTTAGCTTCCTCCAGTTGTTTCTGCTGCTGGGTGTCCTGGAACCAGACTCAAGTAGCCTTTCTTTCTGCCTTTGGCTCTGCTCACAATGGACTGAGTCAGGTTTTTGGCTCAACCTCCCTTGCCTTGTCCTCAGTGCTGTGTGGCCTCCTGTTTTCATGCCTCTGTTTCTGCCTGACACTGTCGAGCTCACTCCTCTCCTGGTTTTTCAAGCTGCCACCAACCACGGCCCACCAAACCCAGATTCTCTCTTCCCAAATGCACCTTGTTTGAATTGAATGACAAAGTCAGGTTCAGAGTTCTACGCCTATAAGGCCAACAGAGACCCTTCAGAGCCTTCAAAGGAGAACCCATTGTAAAACACAAAACCGTATACCCAAATTTACTGGGATGGCCCTGTCAAGTCCTTCTCCCCCATCCCCATCCATGTCAATGTTGATTCCAGAGTTTGTCCCAAAGACCTTGTTTCTCTCCCATTCAAACTTAAGGTTCCTTATTTATGCTTATCTAGGGTCCAGTGACTTGGCTTGGGCTTCCTGTCACTCCAGCTCTGGTATCTGGCCCCAGCCCATTCCCTTTGTCCAGCCCCATTACTCCCCTCTTGGCATTGACCATGTGAAGCTCCATGACAGAACCCACAAAGCACCAGTACCCATCACTCCGCTAGCAATGCTGTCTTCCCTTGCACCCGGCAGCACCATCTCCTTTACCTGCAGAGTCCTGCCAGGCAGAACAAGGCACGACAGCCCGAAACCCAAGTAAGCACCACCAGGTGTACTAGCTTTCAGTAAGTAAGCATAATGGTTTTGCAGTCTTAGGGAGAAATGATGCAATACTACAATTATGTAACATGTAACCACTGGGGGAAACTGAGTGAAGAGTCTAATGGGACCTTTCTATACTAGCTTTGTAAGTTCTTATAAATCTATAATTATTTCCAAATAAGTTTTTCAAAAGCAAAAAAGGGGGGTGGGGGAGAGGAGGGTGAGGGAGAGGAGCAGGGAGAGGGAGAGGTAACACCCAAACTTTAATATGCATATAAATCACCTGGGGGATTTATTACAAGGCAGATTTAGGCCCAGCAGGGCTCCGGCAGGGTCTGAGACTGCATTTTCTAACAAGCTCCCGGGGAGGCCTATACTTCTCATGAACCTTCCTTTGAGTAACAAGGTCATGGAACATGCTTTTCTAATGAAGTGTTTCAGTCAGCCAAAAATTAACATGCTTTTAAATTAGATATCTCTAGGTCACTTCAATACACTTTTCAAAATTCCTAGCTGAGGGCAGTTACTTAATAAAAACATCCTATCTGGCCCAGTTTATCTCCATCATCAAGTATAATAGTTCTTCACACTTGCCCTGACGTCTTCTTTAAAAAAAAAAAAAAATGTATTTATTTTTTAACATAGGCTCCACACCCAAGATGGGACTCAAACTCACAACCCCAGGATCAAGAGTCGCATGCTCTACCGAATGAGCCAGCCAGCTGCCCCTTTAAATATTTTATTTATTTTTTTAAAGTACACACGTGCCCTGAAGTCTCACCTCCAATGGAATCAGGTACCTCCCAGCTCTGAGTCCCTCTCCCTCAACCAGACATGGCTCAGGCCCCCTCCCTGACTGTTTTGACCCCCAAAATGGGTTATCTTTGGCCACAGGAATAAGGGTCTGCCTTCCAGCAGCCTAGGCCCTTGTGACCCAAAATTTCCCTGGCAGCTTATTCCTTTAGGAAAAGAGCTATGTCCCTGTCCTGCATTAACTGAGGCACTAGCCAAGAGAATGGCTGACATGAGGAACCAGACCCAGGCTCCGTTTCCTACCACGGCAGATGACATGGGGGGTAAGAATCTGGAGGGAAACTCCAAGAAGGGTCAGGACCTGTGTCAAGCTTCAGGTCTGGCAAACTCAGAAACAGGTGAAAAGGCCCCAGAAAAGGGATCATAAACAGCCTATGATTGTTCTTTATCTACAAGTGGGGGGAACGGGTGTGTTGGGTGAGAATAACGAGCCAGAGGCAGAATAGACACTCACTGCCCTCAACTTTTCCATCTTCTTCCTGGATTTTGTATGAACTGTAATGTACATTCAGTGCCCCCATAGGAAACCATCCCTGTGACAATGTGCTACCAACATAAAGTCTAGAATTAAAAAATAATCTCAGCCCCCTAAGAGTCTGTCAACAGATAAATGGATAAAAAAGATGTGGCATCCCAGCTATACAGTAAATAAGTCCTGGGGATGAAATATAGAGCATGGGAACTATAGTTAATAATACTGCATTGTATATTTGAAAGTTGCTGAGATTTTGTAAGTATGCATGGTGATGGATATCAACCAAATAATTATTGTGATCATTTTGTAAAATATACAAGTGTCAAATCATTATATTGTACACCTGACTCAAATATAATGTTGCATGTCGATTATATCTAAATTTTTTAAAAAGATATGAATAAACAGATAAAAAGATAGATAAGCAATGTATATGAAATGTCTGGCACATATTTTTAGGTGCACAATTCAATGATTTTTAGTATACTAGCATTTTTAATGTTCAGAAATATTAGATGTCGTTGTTATTATTAGTTATTATTGGAGTCACATAATCACTATATTGTGAGCTTCCTAAGCTTGTGTTATTCTCTGAAATGTCGTAATACCTAGTACTGTCCTTTGCACATTGGAGGTGCTAAGTAAAGGAAGTGATCAGCACAAAGAAAAAAAAAAAGATGTGGTCTGTGTATTAATACAGACGTATATATAATATATATAATGTATATGATGTATATATAATACACGTAAAATTGGAATATTATTCAGTCATGAGAAAGAAGGAAATCCTGCCCTTTGTGACAACATGGATGGACCTTGAGGACATTTTGCTAAGTGAAATAAGTCAGAGAAAGACAAATAAATATTGCATGGTATCACTTATACGTAGGTTTAAAAAAAAAAGTCGAACTCACAAAACAGTACACAAGTGGTTGCCACGAGCTGGGGGTGGGAGAAATAGGGAGAGGTTCGTAAAAGGGTACCAACTTTCAGCTATAAAAATGAATAAGATCTTAGGATCTAATGTACAGCGTGGAGATTACAGGTGATAACAGTGTACTGCACGACTGAAATTAGAGAGAACTTAAATGTTCTCACAAAAAAAAAACATTTAAAGAGACAAATATGTGAGGTGATGGATACAGTAATTAACTAAACAAGGGGGAACCTTTCCACAATGTATGCATATACCAAATCATCCTGATGTACACTTTAAACATGATACAATTTTGCCAATTATACCTCAATAAAGCTGAAAAATAATCTCAGCTCAAACCTGAATTTTTTAAAGGTGCCAAATCCATAGCAACCATTTATAAAACTACATTTAACTAGCAACTAAAAGAGAAAGTTTAAAGGTAATCTCTCAGCAATCATAAACAAAGAATTTATATGCACACATACTAAAAATCATGAGGGCTTATTCAATAACCTCTCATTTTACTACCACGTCTGGAAGAAAGAGCCTGAAATTAAAACACAGGCAACTCGTTATAAGCTTTTGAGACGCAAATCCCCTCCCATTTCAAGACATGAGAAGACACTCAATGGTGATGTAAAGAAATGAACCTACAAATGAACCAAATCACTGGCAGGGCTGGTACTCAAAACCCAGAGCAGGAAAACCAATTCTACAAGTTTCAGAATGCAAAAGAGAAAATGAAGACCAAACAGAGGGGTGGAGATGATCCGAGATCAAGCTTCTTTTAGCAGTTTAGATGAGGTTAACGGGTAAAAATTGTACAGGGTCCCAAATACGCTGCATTAGCTATGATTTGAAATGGGGGAAAATAGAGCTCTCAGAAAATTACCACATAAAACACATCTCCCCGAAAACCCAAAGTAAAATTAAAAAGCTCAGTTAGAAAATAGCTTGATACTGAAACACGGGCTGACCGAGGAGATTTAGGCAGCAATTAGCTCGAGTTTGAGAGGCCTAGGCCGGCCACATAGCCCTGTTTACATTTTTCCACATTGCACCACACTGTGAGTTATGGTTAAACTCCAGGTCCGGGGGGGGGGGGGGGCGGGGAGGCGCACAACTTTCTCCTTCCCCTGCTTCAATACAAGTGAAGGCCCCCAACACAGAGCCAAGCAGGGAGGGGTTCCTGATGAATTGCCCAGCACCTCCTCCCCAATACCCACCTTCCAGATCCCCTGAGGGCAAAATCTGGAGTCTCTGTTGTTGAAAAACTCACTTCACTGCCAATCAGAAGAGACTGTAATGGAAAAACAGCTTCTTTATCCTTGCCGGTTCTTAGCTTTTACAAGAGTTTGTTTATAGTGGAGTATAAATTAACCCAAGAAATGGAAATCGGATATAGCTCAGGCCTCTAAAGGCGACCCAAGTGGGTGGTGATCTGGGAAAAGGTTGTCCTGTCTTGTCAGAATTCTGGGAGGGCCTGGGCGCAGGGGCAGGCTACCCCAAATGCAGCCGCCTCCAGCCTCCTCCTGGGCTTCTGGCAGCCCCACACCAGTGCCACGGCCACCAGTCTAGATGAAAGGATGCTCCTGCCCTGGGCTGCCACCCTCCAGGGCTGCAGGCAGCTTTCAGCTGCTAAAATCAGAATGACTCTTCTTCGGAATTGCTAATGCCAAACTCTTCCTTCAAAGAGGGAGAATTCAGAGGCTGCCACAGGCAAAGTTGCCAAGTATCCAGAATTGTCTCTTTCAACCCCTCTCCCCTTTTCCAGATAACATTTGCTTTTTAATTTTTTTTAAGATTTTATTTATTTATTTGACAGAGAGAGACACACAGAGAGAGGGATCACAAGCAGGGGGAGTGGGAGAGGGAGAAGCAGGCTTCCCGCTGAGCAGGGAGCCCGATGCAGGGCTCGATCCCAGGACCCTGGGACCACGACCGGAGCCGAAGGCAGACGCCCAATGACTGAGCCACCCAGGCGCCCCTAACATTTGCTTTTTAATGGCTGCTCCTAAAGCCTCAACTTCACCTTCCCCTCAGGAAGTTCCCTCACACAAGGAGAATGCCACCTCCTCAGCCTCCATATGGGGCCAGCCCTGGAGAAGCAGGGAAGTCCTGCTGAGCAGAAATATAGTCCGTGCACTTTCTCAAATGGATGGCAACTCTCTGAAATGAAATCCTCCAGCACGATCAAGTGAATACGTTCATTCAGAGATTAAACCCCCAAAATGCAAAGGCAAAATAAATTTTGCCTGATAGGAGAATAAATATACTTTCTGGGACGCAAACTATTTCATCAACCCCAGGAGCTCTTCCAAAGAGACACCAGCAAAAGTGAAAAGTGAAAATCTACTTGGCAGACAAGAGCACAGGCTTTTACTGCTGCACCTTCTCCTTACTTTAACAGGATCGTGAAGGAACAAAGAACCCCAATCAAAGCTATTTAGGAAGAATTTAGGAAGAAGGAAATCATCAAACCCTTTAACTGAAGCCTACTGATTCTAACTCAGCCCTCAGCTGAAGACTGCCAACTTGTTCTTCTCCCTTCTTCCAATACTGGTTGGGGGGCTTTTGTCACATACTATGCTACTTCTGGGATGGAGCTGCCAACAAGTCAGACGCAGTGCCTGCCCTCCTGGAAGTCACAGCCAAGCAGAAAAGACAGGCAAGAGAGAGACCTCAGGAGAAGTTCAGGGCGCCAGGAGGACCACGCCAAAATCAAGACCCTCTTGAAGTAGGACCTTGAATCTGTATTTTAGCAAGCCCTTTAGGATTCTGATGCATGCTCCAGTTTGAGAACCACTGCTCTAGGCTTCCAATCTCTGAGTCCCTTAGTCCCTTAACTTGGGCTTTACACACACTGTTTCACTTTACAGTGCCAGGGGATAATAATAGCCTGCAAGGTAGATGTACTGCTGAAGACGGTGCTAGGTGTTGTAATGAATAAAACTAAAATTTCAGTAGCTTAACACAATTTATTTCTGGCCCACATTATAGTCCAAGATAGTTGTCCATTTTGGCAGTGACAGAAGAGACTCTCCTCCATGCAGTTACTGAGGGACCCAGGCTAATGGAAGCTTTAGCATCTTCATCACTAGGCTTCCAAGGTCACCTGGGAGTCAACATGGAGCCAGCAGGTGGGAGAGGAGAGCATGGAGAACACACCCGCTCTTCACAGGCAGCTCAGCCAGGAAGTGACACACAGCACTTCCACTCACATCGCACTGGTAGTCACATGGGCCTCCCTGAGATGCAGCTGGTCCTGGGAAATGTAGTCCTGGACCGCAAAGTTGCTTCCTACTCACAGCTGCATACTCTGGGAAGGTTGTGTAAATTTTTGATGGGCAGCTATCATCTCTACCACAGCAGAGGTTACAGTTTTGCAGATAAAGAAAGGTTTACCCAGATTAAAACATTCAGTGGGCGTCACACCACTTATAAAGCTGGATGGGGAATTCAAACCGCAGTCTGTTTAAGTCCATACCCCTCTCTGTAGAACACCTCAGCCTCATCTCCACAGTCACCCTCTGCGTTAGGCTGAGTAATGCCTCCTCCCGCCAAAGCTGTCCACATCCTAATCCCTGGAGCCTGTGACCATGTTACTTTACATGGCAAAAGGGACTTTGCAGATGTGATTACGGATTTTTTTTTTAAACTGATGAATCACTGAACACTACATCTGAAACTAATGATGTACTGTGTCGGCTAATTGAATTTAAATTCAAAAAAGGATCTTTTTTTAAAAAGATTTATTTTTTTTTTTTTTTGAGAGAGAGAGATGACGGGGGAGAGGCAGAGGGAGAGAGAGAGAAAGGGAGAGAGAATCTCCTGCAGACTCCCTGCTGAGCGGGGAGCCCGAGGCAGGGCTCAATCCAACAACCCTGAAATCATGACCTGAGCTAAAGTCAGAGGCTTACTGACTGAGCCACCCTAAATTAAGGATCTTAAGGAGAGTAGCCTAGATTATCCAGGTGGGCCCAATGCAATCACAGGGATCCTTATAAGAAAGAGGCAGTAGAGTTAAGGTCAAAGAGAAAAAAGGAGATGTAGTAATGGAACCAGAGGGTGGAGTGATGTGCTTCAAAGATGGAGGACTATAGCCAAGGAATGTAGGCAGATTCTAGAAGGTGGAAAAGGCAAGGGAACAGATTCTCCCCTAAATCCTCCAGAAGGAACACAACCCTGCTAACACCTTGATTTTAGGCCAGAGTTGCAAGAGAATAAATTTTTGTTAAGCCACTAAATTTGTGGTAATTTGTTACAGCAGCAATAGGAAACTAATAACCTTCTCAGCACCATGGTTTTTGGTTGGATAACTTGGTAACAGTCCCCCCTTGGCAGGGCCCCAAGATCTCCTCCCTCCATTTTCCTCAGCCCCCCGTAACAAAAAGTCCTACCCTCAGCTGGGTTACCCACCCAGGAGGGATAGAGTTGACAGAGAGAATGATGTGTTCTGATATTAGAACTTCACGCAGAGCCAAGGCATCAATTAAATACTGTGGTGTCTACATGGGGCGTCTGTCCGACTGGATGGGGGCCCCAAATGTGGGGCAACCATCAGATAGAAATCAGTGGCGCAGGACGTGAAAGGATTCACCCGAGGCAGAACAAAGGAGATCGAAGTGTACTGAATACACCGCGAGGGAGCAGCGCGCTGGGTAGCCGAGGAGAGGTCGTCTGCAGTGAGGCAGTAGGTGGGGCTGTTTTTAAAGGAGGAAGGCGGGGAGGGATGGCGACATATGGAATTCTCCCTTTTTTGGCAACTGTGCCTAGCTGTAAGTAGCCAACTGCCTAATTAGGGCCTACAGATATTTTGAGGTAGGTCGCCTGCTTGGTCTGTCTGTATTCAGCCAGCGGGTCACTATGGGTCTTTCTACAATCCACTGCCCAAGCCTGTTTGCCTAAAAGCAGCCTCTACAAGTCTTATTTAAAAACAGTGAAAGAAAATAACTAACATTTTAAAAGTTCTTGAAAAGTCCCATTCATGATTTTTTTTTAAAAGGTCAACAATTAGCAATAGAAGAAAAGGTCCTCAGCTTGATAAAGAACATCTACAAAAATCCTACAACTAACATCATACTTAATGGTGAAAGACTGAATGCTTTTCCTCTAAGATCAGAAACAAGAAAAGGATGTCCATTCTCACCATTCTTCTTCAACACAGTACTGGGAGGCCTAGTAAGCACAACAAAGCAAGAAGAGGAAATGAGATGCATACAGTTTGGAAAGAAAGAGAAAAAAAACTGTCAGTTTGCAAATGACATGATTGTGTAAACAGAAAATTCCAAGGAGTCTACAAAAAAATCCCAGAATTAATAAGTGAATTCAACAAGGTTTCACATATAAGATAAACACACAAAAATAAGCATACCACTGGGCGCCTGGGTGGCTCAGTTGGTTAAGCGACTGCCTTCGGCTCGGGTCATGATCCCGGAGTCCCGGGATCGAGTCCCGCATCGGGCTCCCTGCTCAGCAGGGAGTCTGCTTCTCCCTCTGACCCTCTTCCCTCTCGTGCTTTCTATCTCTCATTCTCTCTCAAATAAATAAATAAAATCTTTAAAGAAAATAATCATACCACTTATATAAACTAACAATAAACATATGGAAACCAAAATTTAAAACTCAATACCATTTAACATTCACTACAAAGAAAATGAAATACTTAAGTACAATCTTCGAAAAACATGTTCAGGATCTGTATCCTGAAAATTACAAAATGCTGATGAAAAAATCAAAGAAGACCTAAATAAATAGAGACATATCATGCTCATAGATTTGAATACTAAGCATAGTAAAGATTGTAAATTCCCCCCAAACTGAAATTTATAGTCTTAGTGCAATTGCAATCAAAATCCCAGCAAGGTTTTTTTATAGACATAGATAAGAATATTATAAAATTTATATGAAAAGGCAAAGGACCTAGAATAGCTAAAACAATTTTTAAAAAGAATAAAATGGGAAGAATCATTGTACCTGATATTAAGACTTCCTATATCGCTATAGTAATCAAGACAGAATGACACTGGCAGAGGGATAGACACATAGATCAATAGAACAAAAAAGAAAACCCAGAAATAGAGCCACACAAACGTGCCAACTGATTTCTGACGAAGGTGCAAAAGCAATCCAATGAAGAAAAGATAGACTTTTCAACACATCATGTTAGAGAAATTAGACATCCACAGGCAGAAAAGAAATGAACCTCAACCTAAGTTTCACACCATAGATAAAAATTAACTCAAAATGGATCATGGACTTAAATGTAAAAAATAAAGCTATAAAACTTTCAGAAAAAAAATTAGGAGAAAATCTTTGGGATCTAGGCCTGGGCAAAGAGTTTGTACACTTGGCAACAAAAGCACAATCCATGAAACAAAAAGTGTATAAATTGGACCTCACAGAATTAAAAACTCTTGCTCTGTGCAAGACTATTAAAAGGATAAAAAGGGGGAACCTGGGTGGCTCAGCCAGTTAAGTGTCCAACTCTCAGTTTTGGCTCAGGTCATGATCTCATGGGTCATGGGATCAAGCCCCACATTCGGCTCCTTGCTCACCAGGGAGTCTGCTTGGAGATTCTCTCCCTCTGCCCCTCTCCCCACACACACGCATGCACACACTCTCTCTCTCTCTCTCTCTAAAATAAATAAATAAATCTTTTTTTAAAAGAAAAGACAAACTACATATTGGGAGGAAATATTTGCAAACCACAGATCCAACAAAAGATTTGTATCTAGAATATATAAAGAACTTCCACAATTCAACATTAAAAAAACAAACAACTCAATTAGAAAATGGGCAAAAGACATGACCAGACATTTCACCAAAGAGGATTTACATGTGAGGTATATGCAGATGTAAGGCTGTTCAACATCATTAGCTGCGAGAGAAATATAAATTAAAACCACAATGAGGTATCATTGCACATCTATCAGAATGTTGAAAATAAAAAATAGTGAAAACGAAATGCTGGTGAGGATACAAAGAAAATTGAGCACTCATATATTACTGGTAGAAATGGAAAATGGAAAACAGTTTGGCAGTTTCTTGTAAATATAGATAGCATTTACCATACAACCCAGAATTGCCCATATCCCAAAGAAATGGAAACTCATGTTTATTCAAAAATCTGTACACAGATATTCACAGCAGCTCATATTCATACTGTACTCAGGAATGAACTGTTGATACAGTTAACAACTTAGATGGACCTCAAGGGAATTACGCAAAGTGAAAAAGCCAATCTCAAAAGACTACATACCACAGTTTGATATATATAACACTCTCCAAATAACAAAACTATAGAGATAAAGAACAGAGTGGTTGCCAGGGGCTAGGGATTGTAAGGCAGGGGTTTGTGGCTATAAAGAGGTAGCACAAGGGAGCCTAGTGATGATGGAAGAGTTCTGTATCATTACTGTGATGGTAATTACACGAAGCTACACACACACACACACACACACACACACACACACACACACACACACACGAGTATAACCTGCAATATCTGAATAAACTCTGGTTTTGATATTGTGCTATACTTGAGCATGGATGATGGAGGTAGAGTGTAGGATGCATAGGACCTTCTGGTACATGTATTTGCAACTTCCTGTGAGTCTATAATTATTTCCAAATAAAAAGTTTACAAATAAAAATAAGAAAGAGTTCTCGACAGTTTACAAAACGTCACAAGCATCATTTGATCTCATATGAGCCTCACAATAACACAGGAGGATGCATAAGACAGATTTCAACCCCATTGTACACATGGACAACGAGATGCAGATGACCAGTTGCCCAGGTCACCCAGTTGCTACGTGATGGTGAAAACAGGTAGCTGACCTCACCCTTGATGATCGCACAATCCAATGCTCTCTCTCCCCTCTTTGCACATAGCAGGCATGAATCTTAATGTCAGGAATTCAGCTATACCAGAAATGCCTCATTTCCTTGTATTCTTTGAATCAAAGTAAATCAGGCTCTAAGTACCCATTCTGTCATGTTTGTAGGAAGTCTAATCTTTGGCATTATTGTGTTCCCTCCCCTTCCCTGGAGTCACACAAAGATCTGGGGGCTTCTGGATACCCAGGAAATACGCAAAGGGCATCTTCAATTTACCATGCTATCAGCTACCATCATCATCATCTTAGTACCCAAGGTTCCAAACCTTACCAAGGAAGGCACATTGCCTTAGGGTATAAAAACCTCCAAGATGCTAAAGGAAGGGACAGTTCAAGATACCAGTGTTGGCCAAGTTTCCTTTAATGGAGGTATTATAACCTACCTTCCCTACTCCATCCAACTCATTAAGAGATGCTTTTCTAATAAAATGTTTCTTCTTATACTTAACAATTACTATTATTTATGGTTATAGAAAATAAATTTTAAATTTGTATACACGTTTTTTGCTGAGATATCTGATAGAGTGATCAATAAAAGACCATCAAGCATAAAAATATATTACACCAGGATAAAATTCAGTGGGGGAAGTGGGATAGAAATATAATTTCAAAGGGTAAAAGAAATGATGTAAAATTTCTGACAGTTAAAGAGCTTGTCTTGTACATCTAAAATGGATGATGATGGCTATCATATCATAATAATATTTCTAGTCTAGTAGGTACCATATAAGAGTTTTATTTTTAAATGTCGATATTTACGATACACTGGCTATTACATCTTTTGGGACGACAATATTTAAACTTATGAAGGATTTTAGGTATCAACTTTAAAAGCATAAAGGAGTATGTAGTTTTTCAAAGTCCTTTTAGGAGATATGAAAGCAAAATAGATTTGGAAGACCACTGATTTACACCAAAGTTTCCCACAGTGTGGTAGATAGACATCTCTTCTCATGGAAAACAAGGTTAAGTTTACATGACACAATTACAGTCCGTCGACTTTACTTGCCCAACATTTACCCACCTCCCTCTACACCACCATCTGGCCTTCACCCTGTCCTGAAGGTGAAACTCCTCAGCATTCACTCTGCTCCTTCCACCACAGCCTCCCAACTCTACCCCATGCCAGTGCCCAGTCCTGGTCCTTAGCAATGCCCTCCAATGGCTTCCTTCTCACTGCCTTCTTTGCCAGTACTATGCTTTCATTCCAGCCTAGTCCTCTGCCTCCTCCAGCCTTCCCTTCTCCCCTACACAGCTCCTTCCAGACTCTTCTCTCAGCATTCTATAGTCCTTTATGTGTCACAGCCAGTCATGGTGGCATCAGCCTGCCTATAGTCTCTCACCCCTTAGACCCTCTTACTTGTACGTGGAAATGGACAAACCCCATGAAGATGGTCCAGAAGTGACTGAATCTCAAAAGCCACTGCTTTAAACATAATACATGTGGATCTCAACAAGATGCTTGACCAAATCCTTCATTATAACCACATGGACAAAATACAGATATGACCACATAGATAAAAATACAGTGAGGTGGACCCATTTATCTGGAAAGATTTGGAACCAGGCCACTCGAAATGTGATGGCATACGATCAGAGCAGAAGGAGAAATACAGGCAATAAGTGCAGAGAGTAGAGAATACAAAGATCTCTGTGGGTGTGGCCACTTAGGGAAGCCTACCTGGAAAAGACGAGCTGAGTTGGTGTCAGTCACTGCCCTGTTAGGGCTCTGTCCCAGCTATATCCAAAGGTCACCAAGACACAGTGGGTCATTCCACCATCTTCAGAACTTGCAGACACCAGTCTAGAATTTGCAGATGTTCTCTTGATACTCTTCATTGAAATACCTGGAAATAATAATCCCCTGGTATTCAGTGACAGTCCCTGTATATCCATCAGCTATCAATCACAAAAATTTCAGGGTTCACAATAAACATTTATTTCTCACACATCTTTAGGTTGCCTGGAGCTCAGATAAATTAGCTTGAGGTCAGCTAGGAGGCCCTCTTTCAAGCTCTATAGGACCCAGATGGGGGTGGTTCCTTGCAATGGGCTGGACCCAAGTCCCTTGCACATGGGTTAATTCTTGGACCTAGGCCGAACAAGCAGTGCCACTCTGAGGAAGCTCTTCCCAGAAAGATGCCAAAAGCGTGAGAGGGAAAACAAAAACAGGTGAGGACTTTCAAGGCTTTGGTTCAAAATTGGACTTGTGATACTTCTTTCCCCGTTCATTGTTCAAAGTAAGTCTCAAGGCCAAACCCAAAATCAAGGGGTAGGGAAGTCCATTTTGCCTTTTATAAGAGAAGATGCAAAGTTAACAAGGCAAAGGGCATGGATACAGGATAGCATACAGAATTAGGGCTTAATAAACTAACCTCTCACAGTCCCTCATCTGCTTCCTTGGGCCCCAAAAGTCCATCCAATCTGGCTTCATTCTGCTTGGGTCTTGTCAGGACTTGGTGATTTCTGCTATGCCTTTGCCTAAACTCCATTCCATAGTTCTTTTGGTGCCAGGGAAGTTAGCTGCCAGAAACCTACCTGACTCCCTCGCCAGCTCTTTCCAAGGACTATACCTCTGTTTCTGATTCACTCCACCTCTCATCTAATTGAAATCCCAGATAATTATGCTGCGTGCACTTAACCATGAATATCAGCAATCCCCATATGCCAAAAGCCAAGCCACTTCCCCAGCCGGGGTACAGTCTCCTTATCTCCTGCATATTCCTAAAAATCAGAGCAGGAATAATTCTTTTTTTAAAAGATTTTATTTATTTATCTGAGAGAGAGAGAGCACAAGCAGGGGCAGGGGCAGAGGGAGAGTGAGAAGCAGACTCCCCGCTGAGCAGGGAGCCCGATACGGGGCTCCATCCCAGGACCCCAAGATCATGACCTAAGCCGAAGGCAGATGCTCAACCGACTAAGACACCCAGGAGCCCCAGAGCAGGGATAATTCTTTTTTTTTTCTTTTTTTAAATTTTTTATTGTTATGTTAATCACCATACATTACATCATTAGTTTTTGATGTAGTGTTCCATGATTCATTGTTTGTGCATAACACCCAGTGCTCTATGCAGAACGTGCCCTCTTTAATACCCATCACCAGGCTAACCCATCCTCCCACCCCCCTCCCCTCTAGAACCCTCAGTTTGTTTTTCAGAGTCCATCGTCTCTCATGGTTCGTCTCCCCCTCCGACTTACTCCCCTTCATTCTTCCCCTCCTGCTATCTTTTTTTTTTCTTAACATATATTGCATTATTTGTTTCAGAGGTACAGATCTGTGATTCAACAGTCTTGCACAATTCACAGTGCTCACCATCGCACATACCCTCCCCAATGTCTATCACCCAGCCACCCCATCCCTCCCACCCCCCACCACTCCAGCAACCCTCAGTTTGTAGAGCAGGGATAATTCTGTGATGAACTCTCTCTTCCCTGAAGAGACTCAACAATATTTTGTGTTTCACCCTTTTTTTTTTTTTTTTTTGCCTCAGACCCTGTTGAAACTCAGCCAACCCCAACTGGGCCCCACGCATGCTCTAAGGCCAGTGCCATTTTATAAGGTGTGTGTGTTGGATATGGTCTACTGGTATTCAGCATCCAGTCCTACCTCCTTCCATTGTGTCTTACTGTATTAATAAATCTGGAAAACTCAATTCTATATTTCACAGACTCCCTTGTAGCTAGGCTTCTGTACATGAATCGCATTCACCAGCGTGGAGGAATACATAAGGCAAAGACCATCTTCTTGCTGCTTTTCTGCATTGAGCAGAGACATGGAGTATTTGCAAAGCATATTTCCAATGCTTAGTTTGCCCCTCTGGGGTGTTAAAAGTGCACCATGGTGACTCCCTGGTCCATAGATGGTGTACTCCAGTGGCAGCCTTTGATTGCCCACCTTCCGAATTGTGCAAGAGGTAGGATTTCTTTGGGTTGGTCAGTTCTGTGATCTTCCGGCAATCATTCCTGTTTGTCCAGCCCTTCTAACAATATGGTAAGCACCTGGTTCTCTGAATTCAAGACCTTTCCATTTTAATACCTAAAGGGGTTTCCAGCCCTGAACACCAATAGATACAACATGGTATCCCTCCTGGGCTTGAACTACAGTAGCACCAAGGTAAGTAGTATGCATTTTTGAAAAAGAATGATACTTGATGTATCCCTGTGAGTAGAGGTTTTTCTGATGAATGTCGCCCAGACAGCATTCTTTACTCAGCTGAGCCAGGGACAAAACAAGCAAATCCTTTCAGAACTTCACTCAGCAAAGAAGGAAGAATGTATCATGGCCAGGCCTAGGGGAGCCAGAATCAGGCTGCTCCCATCCCGACATCTTTGCTTCCTTCTGCTTGGCTGCACCTTGCCATGGGGCCTCCTCTGATGCCCTTGAACTCTCCAGGCTGATGCTAGGAGACTCTAGAGAATTCCTGTCAGACCACATGGACAAGGCCAAAGGTTAGTCACCACCCACAGATACTCCTCAGAAATGACAAGCACAGCTTCTATGTAATAAAGACAGGGAAAAGATGGGAAGATGGAGAATGATTAATGGCCCCTTCAGAGTTGACGGAAAGCAAGCGCGATGTGCATTTTCAGCATTGGTATTTTCTCACACCACAACATTCTCACGTGGTAGCAACCTGGGACATCAAAACAACAGCCTTGCTTGGGGGAAGGCAGGGGGTTTGTGTTCTTCAGTTGCTTTGGAAGACAGCATGCATTTCAGGAAGTGTCGCCATGGGCGGGGGAAGGGCTCCCGTGGTGTTTGGCAAAGTTGGGATCTCTGGAAAGTCCAAAGGTGATATATTTAATAGGCGGCTTATTTTCTTTCATCTTCCTGGTAAGCGTCTAATCCCAAAGGCAGTTCTTAAAGCAAGACACGGCGGCTAAGAGGAAATGAACCCCCGGCGGACCCTGCAGCTGGAAACCGGGAGGGGAGAAAGGCTGAAACCCAGCAGCATGAGCTTCTGCTTCTATAAGAAGAACTGACAGGAACACAATGAAGGAGCAGCTGATGGAGAGGAAGGGAACAAAGGAACAGAAGCCACAAAGCAGGAACCTATGAGCAGGATGCAGACGAAGGACCCATGTCCGTGGGACGCCCACGGGGAAAAGGGAAGTGCTCCAGTGGAGCGAGATAAAGAGGCAGAGAGGAGGGCAGGACCTTGAGGGAAGGCATTTCAAAATGTACCCTCTCCACAGTCACAACGGCTGCAAGGCTTCAGAATATTTGGAGTCTTGTTTCAAACAGTATGATTTTTTCCAAGACTAAAGCACACATAAATATCTGCTGCATACTTCCCCAGAACATATCAAAATGCCTAGAGGTAAAAAAAAAAAAAAAAAGTTAGACAAAAGAATTAAGCTTTTTCTCTGATTATAAAAGTAACACATGTCCATTGTAGAAAATACAAGTATATAAGAAGGAACAGATACTTCATGCAGTCCCTTCAATAAGGCAACCAAGGCTCATATTTTTCTGAATCCCCCTAGCTGCTATCAGATATTTAACTGCTGCTTTGCTATATCTTCTTGTGTGTGGATCTTTCAGGAAAATGAGACCTTCCAGTATATGAACTTGTATATGCACATCTCGTCACTTAAGATATTGTATTTTCCCAATATAGTCTTTAAAAACATGTCTTTGACTAAATTAGTATTCCTTGCATAAAAATCTTTGGCAATTTTCCAAATTTTTCTTAGAATAAATCCCTAAAAGCTGAATTACTACGTCAATGTGAATGTTAACTTCCAAAGCTCTTAATGCTTACCGCCAATTGTTTCACAAAACCTTTGCACCAATTTCCATTCCGGCCACTTTGTATAAGGGTACACTCAAACAACACTTTTTTGGCTTTTGCTTTAAAACAAAACAAAACGAAACAAAAACCAGCCAGTCTCAGTCAATGTGGTGTTATTGTGGAAATACAGGGAGAAGCCTGAAGTCTTAGCCCTGCTTTTGTTATCTCTGGGAAAGTTAGTTCACCTTTGCATGTCTTAGTTATCTTTAGGGACACCTCAAGCTTTAACATTCTTTGAAACTGTTTTCTAAACTAAGAAAGGTAACAAAAAGTGTCATATTTTATCCAATTAGTACAATAGCAAAGATAAAATAGTATTAACTGAATGCATATATTATTGAAAATCTAATAAGCATTTGTGATTGGTAGAACTTAACACTCCTGAGAATAGTCACTAGAATACGCTATTAAGGGAGGACTTTGCATCTGTTTTATTCACTGTTACATAACCATGCCAAAATGCATGCTGGGAACATACTGGGAGCTTTATAAATATGTGTTGAATGCAAGAAATAATTCATGGGGGGAAAATTTTATGAACTTAGTGTAGCCAACCAATGTAGCTGTCGGTGCCCTGCCAATATCCCTTTGGCCGACCTTAAGGTTATCCACAGCTTTGGTGGACAATTCCTGCACGCACTGGCAAATTCTAGCCTCAGGCACCTGGGTCTCTATGCCTGAGGACTTTATCTGGCCACAGTAGCATTCTCTGTCCATACAGGGCAAACCAGAAGTGCTAGGGAGCTAACATCCCCAGGAGTAACTCTCAAACAATGAGGGCTGGGAATTGGTAGATAAATACCCCAGCTTCCTCACCCCGCTGAGTTATGTTCTATAGGATCCTTCAGAGTATCCTCAATAGGACTGAGCCCAGCTGCCCACAGCAGTGACCTGTTCATCCACACACCCTCTTTTCCTTGCTCCCTCCCTTCAGCTTCCTGGGATCACCTTCCAAATCAACCACATGCACCTAAATCCTCATTTCAGTCTACTTTTGGGGGAACCCAAATACCAGAGCTGATGCTTGCAAAATTATAGGTGTATAATTTGCAAATATAACCTCCTTTTTACAAGGAACATACTCTCTCCATCATTTCAATTCCTGAAGGCGGGAAGTAGACTCCCAAATTCACTTAGAGGCAATGATGTAAGTGGGATTTTGTGAGTGTGTGTGTATGTCCCCAGAACAGCCTTGGTTTCAAGGCTGATTTGAGATCAGATGCCAGGAAAGAGAGAAGGCAGCTAATAATTGTTAGAGAAATGAAGAGTTAAATGTAGCTCTAAGTAGGAGAGGCATCAGAACCTATTCTCCTCTGCCCTGGGGAAGACCGTGGCACCAGGATGCTAATTACCACACATCACCTCTGTGAGTTATTGGAATAAGGCAACCAAGGCTCATATTTTTCTGAATCCCCCTAGCTGCTATCACAGTGCTGAACAAAAAATGGTTCTTCAAGCAATAGTCAATGGCTGTTTGAAACACTGGGTATTTGGGGACTACTATACAGCAAGTTTAGAAAACTCTATCCTTAAAAAAGGGGGGGTGGGTGCCTGGGTGGCTCAGTTGGTTAAGCCTCTGCATTCAGCTCAGGTCATGATCCCAGGGTCCTGGGATTGAGCTCCATGTCGGGCCCCCTGCTAAGTGGAGAATCTTCTTCTCCCTTTGCCCCTCCCTACTGCTCATGAACTCTCACTCTCTCTCTCAAATAAATAAAATCCTTAAAAAAAAAAAAAAAGAAAACCCTGTATATCAGTAGGATTTTAGTTGCAAATGACAGAATCCATTCTAACTAGAAAAAAAAAATTTGAAGAATATAGACAATCTCTGAAAGTTCAGAAAACCAGTTTAAGACTATGCAGTAAAGAATAATGCCACAAATTTCACCAAGAACTTGTCTGGTATAGACACACCCCTGCCACCTCCTGGGCATCATCACAATAGCTGGCACCACCCAACCATTCATGCTGACCCCCTGCTTCTCACTGCTGCTGGAAGCTGGTGCTGCCACCCTCACCCTCGTGGATTCCATAAGTTAACAACGGCTGCTTCTGGGTTAAATGCTAACTTCTGTGTGTTTGATTGGCTGAGCTCTGATCTCTACTGCAAAGGAGGTCGGGAGGATGAGAATCTTTCCCCCATTGTGGGGCATTCTCCAAATATAAGAAAGGTGTCCAGAGATGCTAGGTCAAAAAGGATCTCCACTGCACTTCCTCATCTGTCACTCTCCAGCACCCTCCGCCAATGCCAGGTCCCATCCCTGCCTCTCTGTGAGTTCCAACATACATCGGCCTTGTTGGAACCTCTTGACACAGGTTACCTAGTCAGAGAGTGGAGGTTAAAGGAAGAGCCTCAATGTGAATGAAATTCCCCTGGGGTTGGGGGGAGCTCTGTGACCAGGGCCCCTGCATGGGTTCAAGTACACATCTCTGCTACCACATACACCAGTGCTGTCCAATAAAAATATAGTTTCCTCTAGGATTTTGATGGATTTCTGTCTCACACTGAGGTCTTTCATCCATTTTGAGTTTATCTTTGTGTATGGCATGAGAGAATGGTCTAGTTTCATTCTTCCATATGTAGCTGCCCAGTTTTCCCAGCAGCACTTATTGAAGAGACTGTCTTTTTCCCATTGGATATTTCTTCCTGGTTTATCAAAGATTAGTTGACCACAGAGTTGAGGGTCCATTTGTGGAGTCTCTATTCTGTTCCATTGGTCTATGTGTCTGTTTTTGTGCCAATACCATGCTGTCTTGGTGATCACAGCTTTGTAATATAGCTGGAAGTCAGGTAACGTGATGCCCCCAGCTTTGTTTTTCTTTTTCAACGTTCCCTTGGTGATTCGGGGTCCTTTCTGGTTCAATACAAATTTTAGGATTGTTGGTTTCACTCATATGTGGAACATAAGGAATACCACAGAGGACCATAGCAGAAGGCAGGGAAAACTGAAGGGGTAGAAATCAGAGAGGGAGAGGAACCATGAGAGACTATGGACTTAGGAAACAAGCTGAAAGTTTCAGAAGGGAGGGGGTGGGGAGATGGGGTAGCTGGGGGATGGGTATTAAGGAGGGCATGTGTTGTGATGAGCACTGGGTGTTAGATGCAACTAATGAATCACTGAACAGTACATCAAAAAATAATGTACTATACAGTGGCTAACTGAACATAATAAAAAAAACACAGTTTGAGCCACAAACACAAGCAACACATGTAATTTAAAATTTCCTTGTCACTACATTTAAAAAAAGGACAAAAGAAACCAGTAAAATTCACTTTAATATTTTATTCAAACTAATGTATCCAAAATATTATCATTTCAACAGAAATCAATATAAACAAGTTTTGAATAGAATATAAGACCTTCTTTTATTTCATACTACCTCTTCAAAATCCATTATGATCTTTACACTCACAGTGCATCACAGTTTGGACTGACCATGTTTCAAGTATTCAAGAGCCACATGTGGCTGGTGGCTCCCATACTGGATGGTGCAGACACTCCCTTGGGGATGGTAATGCTCATGCTGTGTTTTCCTCCTCTTCAGCTGCAAGGCACCTGCCACACATGTTGTTGCAGCAACCCTTCAGAGAAGGAACGTTTCTACACTGCACTGTAATTAAGCAGCCCTGAGAAATTCTGTTTAGGAGTTGAGCAGAGTTGTGAAGTTTCTCGCTCATGGTTCTCAGTCATCCTGGCTCCCTGAGCAGTCTATGATCCTCTCCCCTCTCTACTCTTGTCTGCTGCTAATGGGCTAGGGACAAGGGGGAGGCGAGTGAGGTACTCATTTCAGCTGTAAAATTTAAAGGATGTCAAAAAACTCAGTAATCAGGGCACCTGGATGGTTCAGTCGCTGAAGCGTCTGCCTTTGGCTCAGGTCATAATTCCAGGGTCCTGGGATCGAGTCCCACACTGGGCTCCCTGCTCAGCGGGGAGCCTGCTTCTCCCTCTCCCACTCCCCCTGCTTGTGTTCCCTCTCAGTATATCTGTGTGTGTCTCTCTCTAATAAATGAATAAAATCTTTTTTTAAAAAAACTCAGTAATAAAAATAAATATCTTAATGCAGTATTTTTCAAATTAAAATTAATGCAAAAATGTCTATTTAGGTCCTCTGCCATTTTTCATTGGATTATTTTATTTTGGTGTTGAGTTGTATGAGTTCTTAACATATTTTAGATATCAACCCATTATTCCATGCTCATGGACTGAAAACAAATATTGCTAAAATGTCTATGCTACCCAAACCAATCTACACATTTAATGCAATCCCTATCAAAATAACACTGGCATTTTTCACAGAGTTTGAACAAACCTCAGCATCAGGGAAATCCAAATCAAAACCACAATGAGATACCACCTCACACCAGTCAGAATGGCTATACTGAAAAACTTAGGAAACGACAGATGTTGGCGAGGATGCAGAGAAAGGGGAACCCTCCTACACTGTTGGTGGGAATGCAAGCTGGTGCAGCCACTCCGGAAAAAAAGAAATTCCTCTTAAAAATAGAACTACCCTACGACCCAGCAATTGTACTACTAGGTATTTATCCAAAGGATACAAAAATAGTGATTCAAAGGGGCACCTGCACCCCAATGTTTATAGCAGCAAGGTCCACAATAACCAAACTATGGAAAGAGCCCAGATGTCCACCGACAGATGAATGGATAAAGAAGTAGCAGCATGTACACACACACACACACACACACAAATGGAATATTACTCAGCCACCAAAAAGAATGAAATCTTGCCATTTGCAACAATGTGGATGGAGCTAGAGAGTATTATGCTAAGTGAAATAAGTCAGAGAAAGACAAATACCATATGATTTCACTCATGTAGAATTTAAGAAACAAAACAGATGAAGAAAGGGGAAGGGAAGGAAAAATAAGATAAAAACAGACGGAGGCAAACCATAAGAGACTCTTACCTCTAGGAAACAAACTGAGGGTTGCAGGAGGGGAGGGGTGGGGGGAGGAAGAGATAACTGGGTGACAGACATTAAGGAGGGCACTTGATGAGCATTGGCTGTTACATGCAACTTATGAATCACTAAATTCTACCCCTGGAACATAATATATGTTAACGAAATTAAATTTAAATAAAAAATTTTTTAAATAATTATCAAGATATATCATTTGCAAATATTTTCCCCCATTCAGTAGGTTGTTTTTTTGTTTTGTTGATGGTTTCCTTCACTGTAAAAACTTTTTGACTTGATGTAGTACCAATTATTAATTTTTGTTTTTGTTTCCCTAGCCTGAGGAGACAGATGCAGAAAAATATTGCTAAAGTTGATGTCCAAGAGATCATTCTCTATGTTATCTTTTAGGAGTTTTATGGTTTCAAGTCTTAAATTTAGGTCTTTTTTTTTAAGATTTTTATTTATTTGAAAGAGCAAGTGAGCACAAGCGAGTGGGAGGTGCAGAGGGAGAGGGAGAAGTGGACTCCCTGCTGTGCAGACAGTCCAATGCAGAGCTCGATCTCACAATCCTGAGATCATGACCTGAGCCAAAGGCAGCCACTTAACCAACTGAGCCACCCAGGAACCCCTTGATTACTACAGCTTTGTAATATTACCTTGAAATCTGGGATTGTGATACCTCCAGCTTTGTTCTTTCTCAAGATTGCTTTGGCTATTTGGGGTCTTTTTTGGTTATATACAAATTTGAGGATTTTTTGGTTCTAGTTCTGTGAAACATACTATTGGTATTTTGATAGGGATTGCACTGAAACTCTAGAGTGCTCTAGGTAGTATAGACATTTTAACAATAGTAATTCATCCAATCCATGATCATGTTATATCTTTCCATTTGTTTGTGTCATCTATATTTCTTTCATCAGTGTCTTATAGTTTTCAGAGTATGAGTCTTTTACCTCTTTGGTTAAATTTACTCCTAGGGATGGGGTGGCTAGGTGATAGACACCGGGGAGGGTATATGCTATGGTGAGCGCTGTGAATTGTGTAAGACTGTTGAATCACAGACCTGTACCTCTGAAACAAATAATACATTATATGTTAAAAAAAAGTAGAAGAAGAAGAAGAAGACAGCAGGAGGGGAAGAATGAAAGGGGGGAAATCGGAGGGGGAGACAAACCATGAGAGACTATAGACTCTGAAAAACAAACTGAGGGCTCTAGGGGTGGGGGGTGGGGGAATGGGTTAGCCTGGTGATGGGTATTAAAGAGGGCACGTATTGAATGGAGCACTGGGTGTTATATGCAAACAATGAATCATGGAACACTACATCAAAAACTAATGATGTAATGTATGGTGATTAACATAATAAAATTACTCCTAGGTATTTTATTCTTTTTGCTATTACTGTAAATGGGGTTGTTTTCTTAATTTTCCTTTCTTCTGTCCCCCTGGTGCTGTAGAGAAATGCAACAAATTTCTGTATATTGATTTTGCATCCTGTCACTTTAATGAATTCATTTATTAGTTCTAACAGATTTTTCGCAGAGTCTTTTAAGATTTTCTATATAGAGTATCATGTCATCTGCAAATAGCCAACAGACACATGAAAAGATGCTCAACATCTCTAATCATTATAGAAATGCAAACTGAAACTGAACCGCACAGCAGGCAGAATGGCTAGTATCAAAAAGACAAGAAATAATAAGTGTTGGTGTGGAAGAAAGGAACCCTTGTGCACTGTTGGTGAGAATGTAAATTGGTGCAACCACTGTGGAAGACATTATGGAGGATCCTCAAAAAACTAAAAAGAGAAGTACCATATAATCCAGTAATACTACTTCTGGGTATTTACGCCCAAAATGAAAACACTAATTAGAAAAGATATATGGACCCCTGGAGGAAGGAGCAAGATGGCAGAGGAGTAGGAGACCTAAATTTCGTCTGGTCCCAAGAATTCAGCTGGATAGGGATCAAACCATTCTGAACACCTACAAACTCAACAGGAGATTGAAGAAAACAATAGCAGCAACTCTCTGAACAGAAAAGCAACCACTATGGAAGCAGGGACCCAACAAGCAGCAGATCCGGGGAGACTCCCCTTCCATCCCTGGGAGGAGCAGAGCCAGAGCACACCACAGGAATCTGCTAGGTTTGGAGACTCCACACGGGGTCACGTGCCAGAGATAGAAACGCTCGGTCACAGGCCACATGAGCTTGGAGTGCGGCCGAAGACCGGGGAGACGGGAGTGACGGACTGCTTTTCTCTGGGGGCGCACTGAGGAGCAGGCCCCTGAGTTCTCCGCTCCTCCAGGGCAGAGATTGGGAGGCCACCATTTTCATTCTCTTCCTCCAAAGCTGTACGGACAAAAGCTCCCTAGAGCAAACCTGAGCAGATTACCTAGCCTGGCCCCTGACAAGGGCGGGGCAATTCCACCTCGGGCAAAGACATTTGAGAATCACTGCAACAGGCCCCTCCACCAGAAGATCAACAAGAACAGCCAGCCAAGACCAAGTTTACTGATCAATGAGAACAGCATGACTCCAGCACTAGGGGAATACAGCACAAAGAATTCATGGCTTTTTCCCCATGATTCTTTAGTCTTTCAAAGTTAATTTTTTAAATTTTCTTTATTTTTCTTTTTCCTTTTTTTTTTTGAATTTTTCTTTTTCCCTTTTTCAACCAACGTCTTATCAATTCCTTTTCTTAAAATCTTTTTTTAAACGATTTTATTTATTTAATCATGAGAGACAAAGAGAAAGAGGCAGAGGCAGAGGCAGAGGGAGAAGCAGGTTCCCTGCAGAGGAGGGAGCGAGATGCGGGACTCAATCCCAGGACCCTGGGATCATGACCTGCACCGAAGGCAGATGCTTAACCAACTGAGCCACCCAGGTGCCCTAAAATCTTTTTTAATGTTCATTTTTAGAGTCATATTCTATCCCTTCATTGTAGGTAACCTTATTTTTTGTATATATATAAGTTTTGCTCTCTTTAAAACTTTGGGATACAGTTTCTTCTAACAAACCAAAATATACCCTAAATCTCCAGTGTATGGCTTTGTTCTAGTCTCCTGCTGGATCACATTCTCTCCCATTTTTATTTTTATTTTTTAAAAATTTTTCTTCTTTCTTTTTTCAACCAACTTATCTTATCAATTCCTTTTACAAAATCTTTTACAATTTTCATCTTTATAGTCATATCCCATCCATTCATTGTATTTACCCTTATTATTGTACATATGTAAGTTTTTCTTTCTTTAAAATTTTGGGAGGCAGTTTCTTCTAA
The DNA here is from genome assembly GCF_009762305.2 of Zalophus californianus. Taxonomy (NCBI): domain Eukaryota; kingdom Metazoa; phylum Chordata; class Mammalia; order Carnivora; family Otariidae; genus Zalophus; species Zalophus californianus. Next base: position 115,002,122 of record NC_045612.1, on the reverse strand, counting down.
CAGACCAAAATACGCCCAAAATCTAGTGTGTGGCTCGGATCTATTCACCAGCCTGATCATATTCTTTTTTTTCTTCTATCCTTTTCTTTTCCCCTGGTTTTGGGTCTCTTCTGATTTGTTTACTGCATATTTTTCTGGGGTCGTTGTTACCCTGTTAGCATTTTGTTCTCTCATTCATCTATTCTCCTCTGGACAAAAGGACAACACGGAAAAAATCACCTCAACAAAAAAAAACAAGAGGCAGGACCAACTGCCAGGGACCTAATCAATACGGACATTAGTAAGATGTCGGAACTAGAGTTCAGAATGACGATTATAAAAGATACTAGTGGGGCTTGAAAAAAGCATGGAAGATACTAAAGAATCCCTTTCTGGAGAACTAAAAGACCTAAAATCTAACCAAGGCAAAGTCAAAGGGCTATTAATGAGGTGAAATAAAAAATGGAGGCTCTAACTGCTACGATAAATGAGGCAGAAGAGAGAATTAGTGATATAGAAGGCCAAATGATGGAGAATAAAGAAGCTGAGAAAAAGAGAGATAAACAACTCCTGGATCATAAGGGCAGAATTCGAGAGATAAAAGACAAAACAATATTAGAATAATTGGGATCCCAGAAGAAGAAGAAAGAGAGAGCGGGGCAGAAGGTATATGGGAGCAAATTATAACAGAGAACTTCCCTAATTTGGGGAAGGAAACAGGCATCAAAATCAAGGAGGCACAGAGAAACCCCCTCAAAATCAATAAAAATAGGTCAACACCCCGACATCTAATAGTAAAACTTACAAGTCTCAGAGACAAAGAGAAAATCCTGAAAGCAGCTGGGGACAAGAGGTCTGTAACCTACAATGGTACAAACATTAGCTTGGCAGCAGACCTCTCCACAGAGACCTGGCAGGCCAGAAAGGACTGGCATGATATATACAGAGCACTAAATGAGAAAAATATGCAGCCAAGAATACTATAGCCAGCTAGGCTGTCATTGAAAATAGAAGGAGAGATAAAAAGCTTCCAGGACAAACAAAAAGAATTTGCAAACACCAAACCAGCCCTACAAGAAATATTGAAAGGGGTCCTCTAAGCAAAGAGAGAGCCTAAAAGTAACATTGACCAGAAAGGAACACAGACAATATACAGTAACAGTCACCTTACAGGCAATACAATGGCACTGAATTCATATCTTTCAATACTTACCCTGAATGTAAATGGGCTAAATGCCCCAATCAAAAGACACAGGGTATCAAATTGGATAAAAAAAACAAGACCCATTGATATGCTGTCTGCAAGAGACTCATTTTAGACCCAGAGACACCTCCAGATTGAAAGTGAAGGGGTGAAAACAATTTACCACGCTAATGGACATCAAAAGAAAGCTGGGGTGGCAATCCTTATATCAGACAAATTAGATTTTAAACCAAAAAGTATAATAAGAGATGAGGAAGGACACTATATCCTACTAAAGGGTCTATCCAGCAAGAAGATCTAACAATTGTAAATATCTATGCCCCTAACATGGGAGCAGCCAATTATATAAACCAATTAATAAAAAGCAAAGAAACACATCGACAACAATACAATAATAGTAGGGGACTTTAACACACCTCTCAAGGAAATGGACAGATCATCTAAGCAAAAGATCAACAGGGAAATAAAGGCTTTAAATGACACATTGAACCAAATGGACTTCACAGATATATTCAGAACATTCCATCCCACAGCAACAGAATATACAATCTTCTCTAGTGCCCATGGAACATTCTCCAGAATAGATCACATCCTGGGTCACAAATCAGGTCTCAACCAGTACCAAAAGACTGGGATCATTCCCTGCATATTTTCAGACCACAATGCTTTGAAACTAGAACTCAATCACAAGAGAAAAGTCCGAAAGAACTCAAATACATGGAGGCTAAAGAGCATCCTACTAAAGAATGAATGGGTCAACCAGGAAATTAAAGAAGAATTAAAAAATTCATGGAAACAAATGGAAATGAAAACACAACTGTTCAAAAACTTTGGGATACAGCAAAGGCCAGGCCTAAGAGGAAAGTATATACCAATACAAGCCTTTCTCAAGAAACAAGAAAGGTCTCAAGTACACAGCGTAACCCTACACCTAAAGGAGCTGGAGAAAGAACAGCAAATAAAGCCTAAACCCAGCAGAAGAGAAATAATAAAGATCAGAGCAGAAATCAACAAAATAGAAACCAAAAGAACAGTAGAATAGATCAATGAAACTAGGAGCTGATTCTTTGAAATAAGATTGATAAACCCCTGGCCGGACTTATCAAAAAGAAAAGAGAAATGACCCAAATAAATAAAATCATGAATGGAAGAGGAGAGATGACAACCAACACCAAAGAAATACAAACAATTATAAGAACATATTATGAGCAACTATATGCCAGCAAATTAGACAATCTGGAAGAAATGGATGCATGCCTAGAGAAGTATAAACTACCAAAACTGAACCAGGAAGAAATAGAAAACCTGTACAGACTCATAACCACTAAGGAAATTGAAGCAGTCCTCAAAAATATCTCAACAAACAAGAGCCCAGGGCCAGATGGCTTCCCAGGGGAATTCTACCAAACACTTAAAGAAGAATTAATACCTATTCATCTGAAACTGTTCCAAAAATTAGAAATGGAAGGAAAACTTCCAAACTCGTTTTATGAGGCCAGCATTACCTTGATCCCAAAATCAGACAAAGACCCCCATCAAAAAGGACAATTACAGACCAATAACCTTGACGAACATGGATACAAAAATTCTCACCAAAATACTAGCCAATAGGATCCAAGAGTACATTAAAAGGATTATTCACCACGACAAAGTGGAATTTACTCCGGGGCTGCAAGGTTGGTTCAACATCCACAAATCAATCAATGTGATACAGTACATTAATAAAAAAAGAACAAGAACCATATGATCCTCTCAATAGATGCAGAAAAAGCATTTGACAAAGTACTGCATCCTTTCTTGATTAAAACTCTTCACAGTGTAGGGATAGAGGGTAAATACCTCAATATCATAAAAGCCATCTATGAAAAACCCACAGCGAGGATCATTCTCAATGGGGAAAGCTAAGAGCTTTTCCCCTAATGTCAGGAACACGGCAGAGATGTCCACTATCACCACTGCTATTCAACATAGTGCTAGAAGTCCTGGCCTCAGCAATCAGACAACAAAAAGAAATAAAAGGCATCTGAAATTGGCAAAGAAGTCAAACTCTCACTCTTTGCAGATGATATGACACTTTATGTGGAAAACACAAAAGACTCCACCCCAAAACTGCTATAACTCATACAGGAATTCAGTGAAGTCACGGGATATAGAATCAATCCACAGAAATCAGTGGCATTCCTACACACCAACAACAAGACAGAAGAAAGAGAAATTAAGGAGTTGACCCCATTTACAACTGCACCCACAACCATAAACCTAGAAATACATCTACCCAGAGAGGCAAAGAATCTGTACTCAGAAAACTATAGAACACTCATGCAAGAAATTGAGGAAGACACAAAGAAATGGAAAAATATTCCATGCTCATGGATTAGAAGAAAAAACATTGCTAAAATGTCTATGCTACCTAGAGCAACCTATACATTTAATGCAATCCCTATCAAAATACCATCCACTTTTTTCAAAGAAATGGAACAAATAATCCTAAAATTTGTATGGAACCAGAAAAGACCCCGAATAACCAGAGGAATGTTGTGAAAAAGAAAACCAAAGCTGGTGGCAACAAAATTCCGGACTTCAAGCTCTATTACAAAGCTGTCATCATCAAGACAGTATGGTCCTGGCACAAAAACAAGACACACAGAGCAATGGAACAGAATAGAGAGCCCAGAAATGGACCCTCAACTCTATGGTCAACTAATCTTCGACAAAGCAGCAAAGAATGTCCAATGGAAAAAAGTCTCTTCTACAAATGGTGTTGGGAAAATTGGACAGCCACATGCAGAAGAATGAAACTAGACCATTTCCTTACACCACACACAAAAATGGACTCAAAATGGATGAAAGACCTAAATGTGAGAGAGGAATCCATCAAAATCCTTGAGGAGAATATAGGCAGCAACCTCTTCGACCTCAGCCGCAGCAACTTCTTCCTAGAAACATTGCCAAAGGCAAGGGAAGCAAGGGCAAAAATGAACTATTGGGACTTCATCAAGATAAGCTTTTGCACAGCAAAGGAAACAGTCAACAAAACCAGAAGACAACTGACAGGATGTGAGAAGGTATTTGAAAATGAGATATAAGATAAAGGGTTAGTATCCAATATCTATAAAGAACTTACCAACTCAACACCCAAAGAACAAATGATTCAATCAAGAAATGGGCAGAAGACATGAACAGACATTTCTGCAAAAAAGACATACAAATAGCCAACAGACACATGAAAAAGTGTTCAACATCACTTGGTATCAGGGAAATAGAAATCAAAACCTCAATGAGAAACCACCTCATACCAGTCAGAATGGCTAAAATTAACAAGTGAGGAAATGACAGATGTTGGCGAGGATGTGGAGAAAGGGGAGCCCTCCTACACTGTTGATGGGAATGCAAGCTGGTGCAGCCACTCTGGAAAACAGTATGGAGGTTCCTCAAAAAGTTGAAAATAGAGGGGCACCTGGGTGGCTCCGTCATTAAGCGTCTGCCTTTGGCTCAGGTCATGATCCCAGGGCCCTGGGATCAAGCCCCGCATCGGGCTCTCTGCTCAGCAGGAAGCCTGCTTCTCCCTCTCCCACTCCCTCTCTCTCCATCAAATGAATAAATAAAATCTTTTAAAAAAAAGTTGAAAACAGAGCTACCCTATGACCCAGCAATTGCACTACTGGGTATTTACCCCAAAGATACAAATGTAGTGATCCGAAGGGGTACGTGCACCCCAATGTTTATAGCAGCAATGTCCAAAATAGCCAAACTATGGGAAGAGCCAAGATGTCCATCAACAGATGAATGGATAAGGAAGATGTGGTATATATATATATACAATGGAATATTAGGCAGCCATCAAAAAATGAAATCTTGCCTTTTGCAATGACATGGATAGAACTAGAGGGTATTATGCTAAGCAAAATAAGTCGATTAGAGAAAGACAAGTATCATATGATCTCACTGATATCAAGAAGTTGAGAAACAAGACAGGGGATCATAGAGGAAGGGAGGAAAAAATGAAACAAGATGAAACCAGAGAGGGAGACAAACCATAAGAGACTCTTAATCTCAGGAAACAAACTGAGGGTTGCTGGAGTGGTGGGGGGGTGGGAGGGATGGGGTGGCTGGGTGATGGACACTGGGGAGGGTATGTGCTATGGTGAGCACTGTGAACTATGTAAGACTGATGAACCACAGACCTGTACCTCTGAAACAAATACATTATATGTTAAAAAAAAGATACATGTACCCCTCCATTAATCATAGCATTATTTACAATTGCCAATATATGGAAGCAACCTAAGTGTCTACTGACAGATGAATGGAAAAAGATGTGTGTGTACACACACACACTGGAATATTACTCAGCCATAAAAAAGAATGAAATCTTGCCATTCGTGACAACATGGATGGACCTAGAGGGCATTAAGCTAAGTGAAATAAAATCAAACAGGGCTGCCTGGGTGGCTCAGTTGGTTAAGCATCTGACTCTTGATTTTGGCTCAGGTAATGATCTCAGGGTTGTGAAATCATGCCCCAGGTCGGACTCTGCACTGGGTGAAGAGTCTGCTTAAGATTCTCTCTCTCTCCCTTTCCCTCTGCCCCTCTGCCCACCGCTTGCACAACACACTCTCTAAAAAAAATAAAAATAAATCAGACGCAGAAGACAAATACCATATGACTCCACTTATATGTGGGCAGAGGGGTGGGGGGATAAGCAAAATAGGTGAAGGACAGTAAGAGGTATAAATTTCCAGTTATAAAATAAGTCATGTGGATGAAAAGTATGGCATAGGGAATATGGTCAATAATACTGTAATAATTTTGTATGATGACAGATGGTAACCACACTTATGTGGTTGCACTATGAAAAGCATTTCATAATGCTTACCACAATTGTCAAATCACTATGTTGTATACCTGAAACTGATATGTCAACTATACCTCAATTTTTAAAAATAAAATTTAAAAAGTAATTTAAAAAAAATAATGCAAAAATTCATGATGAAGATAATATCAAATGTTTAAATGGTAACAGGATCCGCCCAGGCTGGGATTAGGGCAAGGTAAGGGAGGTGGGTCATACAAATACTAGGATGGTACTTCCCCTTCTCTTTGCCTCAAGTATCTCTCAGCATCCTCAGACAATGGGACCAATTTCCTATTGCTTTCCTAAGTGCTCAATTTATATTGCTGAGTAAATGAATAAATGAATGAGCAAACAAATTAAAAAGTCCTTTCTGACTGGTTCTTTAGTATTTAGTCTCAAATTTGATTTTAATTAAAAGCAGTAATATACTGGTTTGACACAATTATAGTCAAAATCCCATTAGAACTTTAACTTGACAAATTGATTCTAGCATTTACAGTGAAGAATAAGTAGATGAGAATAGTGAACAAGAACATGAATGAAAGAGGCCTTTTTACAGTCCAGCAGCCCTCAGCCACCCCCACACAGTCGTGCCCCCGCAGCAGCACTCCAGGGTAGGGCAAATCATACTGTGAGGGATCCCCGACAGATCCTTTTAACCCCTCACTCCTACCCCTAGACCACCCCCCCCCCCAATCCCCAGGTCCTGGCTACCTTGCACCCACCTCTCTTCTAGCAGCATATACTGGTGCACTCCATTTCTACCTCTTGACCATCTCTGGCTGCCCCCACTGAGTGGACTCAAAACCCAAGCTGAAGATGGCACTCTTGCTTGGTGTAACTCTATCACTCATGCTTTTCTCCACCTTTAATGTCCTATTCTCAGCCTCATCTCTCTCTGTCACACACACACACACACACACACACACACACACACACACACACACACACACACACACTCCCTTCTTTCTTGGCCCATCTGTCCCAGACAGTCTACGTGTTCTTCTTTCTCCCTTTTCCATCACCCATGATGCATTTGCATTCACAAACATGCATTTGCCAAATTCTTCACTGCAGGGCGCTCTTTCTGCAGAGGGAAGCCTGGGATGGGGGGCCTGAGGCTGAGAATGGCTACAAGCTTAATGAACTACACTGTCTGCAGATGTGGGGGAGGTTGTGGAGAGCAAAAGCCACATCAGATGGCTGGTTGGTGGGACTTTCTCAGCAGCTGAGGGTCATACACAACCTTGCGTTGTGTCAGTGGGTTGATGCTACATGGCCTCACTGATGCTAAGTGTCAAAGGATTTGAGCAACGGAAAAGGGGCTGTAGGAATCCACCCAGGAGAACTTTGAGATTGGAAATTCGGTACCACTTCTGTCAGTGGAAGGCCATGTCCCAGTGTCCTGATGTCACAGCACACCCTCATTTCCTCTAGCACCAGAGGTAGAAATGGGACAGGAGACAAAGAGCTAGACTCCCTTCTCTAGAATGATGTCTCAGTCCATTCGAGCTGCTATAACAAAACACCATAGGCTTATAAACAACAGAAATGTATTTGTCACAGTTCTAGAGGCTCTAAGTCCAAGATCAAGGTGCCAGCAGATTCGGAGTCTGGTGAGAACCAGCTCCCTGATTCGTACATGGCTGTCTCCTCACTATGTCCTCCTATGGCAGAAGAGGTGAGGGAACGCTCTGTTGTTTCTTTTATGAGGCCACTAATCCCATTCATGAGGGCTCCCCCCTCATGACTTAAGTACCTCCAAAGGTCCTACCTTCTAATACCATCACTTTGAGGGTTGGGTTTCAACATATGGATTTGGGGGAGACACAGACATTCAGACCATAGCAAGTAGGTAGGTACTCATTTCCTTCCTTTCTTCCCTTGAAGTAAGAAGCTTGTCCTTTAGGGATGACCTCTGGCTTTCAGCTTTTTGGCCTTTGAAACTGTACTCTGTAATCTGGCTTCTCTCCAGGAAGTAGTTCTGGCCCAGAGATACAAAAGTTCATGGTTACAGCTTGGGCCTTCCTTGACATCAGTGACTGTGACCCTGGGAATGAGGCCCTGTGTCAATGTCCGGGCCCAAGCCTCTGCCATGCTGCTTCCTTTCAACTCCCCTTCACCCTCCACCCATTCTTCCCCCCATTCATCTTCTCCTAGTACCAGACTCTGGGACAGAGCCTTGAGGAATCTGGGTACCTTCCTGCATCACCCACAGCCAAGGCAACATTTATGAAAGGAAAGCTGATCCAAGAATAACTGCTAGTTAACATATTACTGTGATTACTGAAGTAGTTCTGTACTTTCTGGGAAGAAAATAGCAACTAGCCTGTTAAATGGGTCTTCTTGGTCTGATAGGATCCATCTTCCAACATCTTCCTTTCCTCCAAAGACAACTGAAACTCTAGAACCAAGAATTTTCTGACCCCTCTGCTACTCCTTCCCTGTTCCATCAAAGCGTGCCCATCATGTGTTCACATCATCAGGATTTTCACAGTGCCTTATCAGCTAATTAACAAAGCAGTGATTTTCCATCTGATCTGTCTAAAGATTTAATATGACTTTCTTGCCTATAAAATGTTTACATTATTTTAAAAATCCATTACGTTTCAATAGTTGTGAAAAAATGGTGCCACAATTAACATGCAGGTGAATGTCGCCAAACTTTGGAATAAAGTGTCTCCTGTTGTCTCTGAAAGTATTTTTGAGCTTCTTGTGAATGAGCCCTTGGTCAGAAAGAGAATGCCTAGTGAAAATCTTAAAAAACCTCTAAGCCTGCATACATCTGCTCATATGCTGCTCACATGTCCAGGGGAGGCACAGAGCCAAGCCTGGATGCTAGGCACTCAAGAGCCTGTCAGAAAGTTATAGGAGAACACCACGAAGTAAGACATCATGTTATAGGAAGTCGCTGAATTTTTTCACCTTGGAGTTCTTTTCTGTATTTCCCTGCAGAGGACTCTCGTCTGGATAGCCAGGGGCACCCACGTTGCCTCGAGGATTATTGGAAGCAGAATGCAGAGAGGATGTTCAGACTTTACTGTCCAAAATAAGACCTTAAAGCCCACAAGAGGAAAAAAAAATACAATCATTTTGAAGGTGAGAGCAGGACTGATTAAGAGAAAAAAATCCTGATAAAAAGAGCAGTTTTGTCACTGTGGTACAGTCTATCCCATCGTGATGAATAAAACCCCTGGTGACAGAGAGCAAAGAGCCTAATGGAAACAGACGGCAAATGTCAAAAAATGTGGACTAAAAAACGTGTTCTCCAAAGTGATGACGTATGTTTTCTAAGTTTGAGGTTTTTCAAGTACCTCAATTTATGAAGCTTCACACAGAGGAACTTGACCAACAAAAAGGAGAAAGAAAGTCCTTCCTTTCGGGCTTTTTTTTTTTTTTTTCCTGTGTAGCTGAAGATTTATCTGTCACTTGTCATTTAACATTCCTTCATATGATTTAAGTAAAAGGCAGGTGCTATTCCAAAACACAAAATCAAATAAGCCAAAGCATAAAAAGAGTTCTTCCTTTTTTTCTTAAGCAATTTTATATTAGATGGAAATAAATTCTTAAAACCCTGGAGCTATCCTGTGCATATCATAAGTCTACCCTCTTTTTCTTCTAGAATGAATTTTCCTTGCGTTGTGTCTATTCATACAAAAACACTATAGTAGACCATATATAGTTTTCCTGATCAAATGTGCATGGATTATAGAATGTGCCAGCTATGGAATGCACTTTGTGTGAACTTTAAACCCATTTCAGTCCCCAGTTTTATCGGTTTTTTTCTCCATATAATTTTCTCTAAGTTTCTACTCTGTCCAGGGAACAACTGGGAAGGAAATGTGCAGGTAAAATTAAAACCTGCCATTTCCCACATAAAATATGTAAATAATACAATGCAATTTGGCATTTTTAAAGGCAGCAACTTCAAATTCTCTTAAGTAGTCTAAGAAAAAAACAAGGATTAATTTAACCCTGTGACCTCCAACCCTTCACATTCCACAGAATTTTTATTCTAATTAATGGGAAGGCTTAAACATCTGGATGTTTGGCCTCCCTCTAACATCTGCCATTCAGTTGACTTAGTTTATTATCTGCATATGGCTGAATGAGTCCCTTAATCTCATTCTTCAACTTCTATGAAAAGCGACCAAAATAAAAAATCTCTTCTGGCTCCTGCCTTGGAAAAGAATGTACTGGTCAACATTATCAGAATTAGACTATGGGGAAGCACGGTGCATACTGCCTTAGAGCTAGCTACCAACACTCAGGTGTCTAAATGAGATGCTGGAGCCTTACAGAGACTCCAAAGAACTGAGGACTGTTGAAGGACTTGATTTTACTGATATGTTTTTTTGAAATTGTAATTATTTATAATACACAGTTTTACAGTAGTGGGAATAAATGCACATTGTTAATTGATATACATAAACGCTGATGCGTGCCCCTACATTTCCTCAACTCTTCTAAACTTCTGGAGTTGCCTTTTTTTGTTTTAATTTAAATTCAATTTCGTTAGGATATAGTGTATTATTAGTTTCAGGGGTAGAATTCAGTGATTCTTAAGTTGCATATAACACCCAGTGCTCATTACGTCATGTGCCCTCCTTAACGCCCATCATCCAGTTACCCCTTCACCCCACCCCTCCCCTCCTGCAACCCTCAGTTTGTTTCCTAGAGTTAAGAGTCTCTTATGGTTTGCCTCCCTCTGTTTTTATCTTATTTTTCCTTCCCTTCCCCTTTCTTCATCTGCGTTGTTTCTTAAATTCCACATACGAGTAAAATCATATGGTATTTGTCTTTCTCTTATTTCACTTAGCATAGTACACTCTAGCTCCATCCACATTGTTGCAAATGGCAAGATGTCATTCTTTTTGATGGCTGAGTAATATTTCATTATATGGACTATTCCATTCTTCTTTATCCATTCATCTATTGATAGACATCTGGGCTCTTTCCATAGTGGACCTTGCTGCTATAAACATTGGGGTGCAGGCGCCCCTTCGGATCACTACATTTGCATCCTTTGGATAAATACCTAGTAGTACAATTGCTGGATCATAGGGCAGTTCTATTTTTAGCTTTTTGAGGAACCTCCATACTGTTTTCCAGAGTGGCTGCACCAGCTTGAATTCCCACCAGCAGTGTAGGAGGGTTCCCCTTTCTCCACATCCTCTCCAATATCTGTTGTTTCCTGAGTTGTTCATTATAGCCATTCTGACCGGTGTGAGGTGGTATCTCATTGTGGTTTTGATTTGTATTTCCCTGAGGCTGAGTGATGTTGAGCATTTTTTCATGTGTGTGATAGCCATCTGTACATCTTTTTTAGAGAAATGTCTGTTCATATCTTCTGCCCATTTCTTGATTGGATTTTTTGGGTGTTGAGTTTGATAAATTCTTTATGGATTTTGGATACCAGCGCTTTATCTGATATGTCATTTGCAAATATCTTCTCCCATTCCATAGGTTGCCTTCTAGTTTTGTTGACTGTTTCCTTTGCTGTGCAAAAGCCTTTATCCTGATGAAGTCCCAATAGTTCATGTTTGCTTTTGTTTCCCTTGCCTTTGGAGATGTGTCTAGCAAGAAGTTGCTGTGGCCAAGATCAAAGAGGTTGTTGCCTGTGTTCTCCTCTAGGATTTTGATGGATCCCTGTCTCACATTTAGGTCTTTCATCCATTTTGAATTTATTTTTGTGTATGGTGTAATAAAGTGGTCCAGTTTCATTCTTCTGCATGTGGCTGTCCAATACTCCCAGCACGATTTGTTGAAGAGACTTTTTTTCATTGGATATTTTTCCTGCTTTGTTGAAGATTAGTTGACGATAGAGTTGAGGGTCAATTTCTGGGTTCTCTGTTCTGTTCCACAGATCTATGTGTCTGTTTTTGTGCCAGGACCACACTGTCTTGATGATTACACTTTGTAATAGAGCTTAAAGTCCAGAATTGTGATGCCTCCAGCTTTGGTTTTCTTTTTCAACATTACTTTGGCTATTTGGGATCTCTTCTGGTTGCATACAAATTTTAGAATTGTTTGTTCCAGCTCTGTGAAAAATGCTGGTGTTATTTTGATAGGGATTGCACTGAATGTGTAGATTGGTTTGGGTAGCATAGATATTTTAACAATATTTGTTCTTCCAATCCATGAGCATGGGATGTTTTTCCATTTCTTTGTGTCTTCCTCAATTGCTTTCCTGTGTTCTATAGTTTTCAGAGTACACATCTTTTACCTCCTTGGTTAGGTTTACTCCTAGGCATCTTATGGTTTTTGGTGCAGTTGTAAATGGGATTGATTCCTTGATTTCTCTTTCTGCTGCTTCATTGTTGGTATATAGATATGCAACAGACTTCTGTGCATTGATTTTATATCCTGTGACTTCGCTGAATTCTGGCATCAGTTCTAGCAATTTCGGCAGCTGGGGGGAAATCTTTCAGGTTTCCTACATAAGGTATCGTGTCATCTGTGAAGAGTGAAAGTCTCACTCCTTCTTTGCCAATTTGGATGCCTTTTATTTCTTTTTGTTGTCTGATTGCTGAGACTAGGACTTCCAGTACTATGTTGAACAACAGTTGGAGTTGCAGTACTTTTTAGTATCAAATGTTCTGAGCCCCTGAACTAGTCAGGTTAAGCTAGGCCATGCTGCCATAATTAATTCCAAATTCTAACATATATTACTTCTCACACAAAATCCAGCATGGGTGTTATAGCTGACAGGCTCTCCCAGGTGGCTTTACTTCAAGCAGGGGTCCAGACTCTTAACTTATAAGCCCATCCTTCCCTACCTGCTTGGGATTCTCTGAATTTGGTTAGCTGATGAATAAAGTGACTGAATACAGATGATCACATGGTATGATTTAGGGGCCAGACTTAGAAGTGATGGACAGCACCTCCACCCACATTCAGTTAACCAGAACTGATTACATGGCCCCACCTAGAGATGAGAAAGTTGAGAAATGCAGTTAATTGAGTGCCCATGAAGAGCAAATGGGTCAGATGAGCCTCTAGCCAATCTCTGTCAGAGCCCCATGCCACCCACCAAGAGAAACACAGTGCTTTCTCCCACCAAAATACATCATTAAATATCATTATATGTAGTATTCTACATAGTGTTATAGCAATGATTCGCAAATGAGGGTGATCTGACTTCTCTCCAGAAAAAAACCTAGCAGTTTTGGTTGTCGCAAGTTGAGGGTGGCAAACTTCTGGTTTCTGTCCAGCATGTAAGGATCTTGGAAGTCACTACTCCCATCCTCACAATAAGAAAAAAGCTGAAGAAACTGACAACAACTTCTCTTAGGTCCATCCAAAACTCGAGGTCACAGTGCAAACCCCAAAATTTAGAGAGACAAACTGACAGATACAAAGAATCACGGCTTACTATCAGGAGCAGAAACCACTACTGGAACCAGTACCAGTGAAGAAAAACATACATTTTAATTGATAAAATGCTGCTGGCAAAGTATGGACAAGGCTGTGAAAATTAAAATGGCAGGGGGGCCCAGCCCTAAGGTGAGCCCACAGTTTTGTGAGTTTTACCTTCAGAAGCCCTATCAGGTTCTCACAGTTAAGACTGAGCGGCTGGGGGGGGGGGGGGGGGGGGCGGGATCTCCACTTGCTTCTAGCAGGGGGAGGGGAAAAGTCGTCATTTTAAAATATGCCCAGAGCATTCTGTTTTTCTTAACAAGGCCTACCCTCAAGAAAAACTATTTTGCTAGAGCATAACCAATTGGAGTTTTACTAGAGCCTATGTGACCTGGGAAAAGGGAAATACCCAACTTCAGCCCCATCTACCCTTCCTGTCTCACCTAAGGGTGGGGAGGGATGCAAAGCACTTGTGGAGGTCACAGCCCAGGGGCAGAGGCTCACTAAAAGACCAAGACCTAATCATAGGATTAGAAAATGTGTCTCACCCCCGACACCTCACCACCACATCAGTAGGGTTCTTGTATAATAACAGAGGAATACAAGTGAGAGACTTGTACATCTCAGAGCTTATTTAACAAGTCTCTAGGGAAACCCAAAGGCAACAGCGGTACAAAAATAAGGACAACAGAGAAAATTTTAGCCTTTTCACCTACAGCTACAGCAGACAGGAAACATAGTCTAACTCCTAGCCAGATAAAACATAAAACCTCCCACTAGTGCCCTACTTACCTCAGGTCCTTTTGCCCATTATATCATGTCTGGCTTCCTTCAAAAAAAAAAATTACAAGGCATACCAAAAGGCAAAAATCACAGTCTGAAGAGACAAACCAAGCATCAGAACCAGACTCACACAGATATGGTAGAGATTTTGTAATTATTAGACTGAGAATTTAAAGCTACTATAATTAATATACCAAGAGCTCTAATGGAAACAGTAGACAACATAAAGAAGCAGACAGATAATATAAGTAGAAACATGGAAATTCTAAGAGTCAAAAGGAGACGCTGGAGATAAAAACACTAAAAGAAATGAAGAATGCTTTTGATGGGCTCAGCAACAGGTTAGATGTGGCTGAAGAAGGAATCAGTGAGCTTGAAGATATGTCAACAGAAACTTCTAAAACTGAAATGCAAAGACAAAAAAAAAAAAAATGAAAAGACAGAACAGAACTATGGGATAATTACAAAAGTGTCACATATACACACTGGAATACCAGAAGGAGAAGAAGGAGAGGAAGGAACAAAAGAAATATCTGAAATAATAATGATTAAGTATTTTCTAAAATTAATAACAGACACCAAACCACAGATCCAAGCATTCAGAGAACACCAAGCAAAATAAGTATTTAAACTTCAGAAAATCAAAGACAAAGAAAAATATTGAAAGAAGACAAAGAAATAAAAACACCTTACTTACAGAGAAGCCAAGATAAGAACTACATCTGACTTTTCTTCAGAAATCATGCAAGTAAGAAGAAAGTGAAGTGAAATATTTATCATGTTGAAAGAAAAAACCCAACAACATTTCTGTATCCAACAAAATCATCCTTCAAGAGTGAAGGAGAAATAAAGGCTTTCTCAGACAAACAAAATTAAGGGAATTTGTTGCCAATAGACCTGTCTTGCAAGAATTGTTAAAAGAAGCTCTTCAAAGAGAAGGAAAATGATACAGGTCAGAAAGTCAGATCTACATAAGGAAAGGAAGGATGCTAGAGAAGGAATAAAGGAGAAGAAGGGAAAAATGAAGGGATGGGATATCGGAGGGGGAGATGAACCGTGAGAGACTATGGACTCCGAGAAACAAACTGAGGGTGTTAGAGGGGCGGGGGGTGGGCAGATGGGTTAGCCTGATGATGGGTATTAAGGAGGGCAGTACTGCATGGAGCACTGGGTGTTATACGAAAACAATGAATCATGGAACACTACATCAAAAACTAATGATGTAATGTATGGTGACTAACATAATAAAATAAATTTAAATTTAAAAAATAAATAAAAAGAACTTTTTATATTGAAAAAATAAATAAAAGTAAAATAAAACCTTTTATTTTTCTAATTCTTAATTGACCTAACAGATAACACTTTGTTCAAAATAATAATAGCAGGGGCGCCTGGGTGCCTCAATCATTAAGCATCTGCCTTCAGCTCGGGTCATGATCCCAGGGTCCTGGGATTGAGCCCCACATCGGGCTCCCTGCTCAGTGGGAAGCCTGCTTCTCTCTCTCCCACTCCCCCTGCTTGCATTCCCTCTCTCGCTGTCTCTCTCTCTCTCTCTCTCTGTCAAATAAATAAATAAAATCTTTAAAAAAATAATAGCAACAACATATTCAGCAAATATAGCTTATGGATACGTGAAATAAATGAGAGCTGTGCTGTAAGGGATTAGGCAGATGAAATGGGACTACTCTGCTATAAGGTACTCACACTACCCATGAAGCACTATAGTGTTATTTGAAAGTGGACTAGAAATAGTTATAAATGTACACTGAAAGCTCTAGAGCAGCCACTAAATAAAAGTTATTTAAAACATTATGATTGATATGCTAGGAGAAGAGAGAAAATAGAATCATATAAAATGCTCAGTTAAGGGGCGCCTGGGTGGCTCAGTCATTAAGCGTCTGCCTTCAGCTCAGGTCATGATCCCAGGGTCCTGGGATTGAGCCCCGCATCGGGCTCCCTGCTCTGCGGGAAGCCTGCTTCTCCCTCTCCCACTCCCGCTGCTTGTGTTCCTTCTCTCACTGTGTCTCTCTGTCAAATAAATAAATTAAATCTTTAAAAAAAAATGCTCAGTTAAAATCAGAGAAGACAGAAAAAAAGTGGAAGACCAAGCAAATAAAGAACAAGGGCAGTGAATAGAAAACAGTAACAACTAGAGGTATGCTACTGGCATCTAATAAGAGATCAGAGATGCTACTAAACATCCTAAAATGCACAGGACAAGCCCCCACAACAAAGAATCATTCAATCCAAAATGTCAATAGTGTAAAAGTTGAGACATTCTGTATTATAACAATTCCTCATCTACCCTATGGATTACATACCTGAAAATTTGCTTAGTAAATGTGGCAGAGATAGCTAATTATACAATAAAAATCATACATTCCCTTCCATGGTATAGAACTGTTGCTAAGAAATGGCTTCCCAGCCAGGTACTATATTTCCAGCATCTAGGTGGAGCAATATAGGTAGTTTGTGACAAAGGAAGGTGAGCAAAACGATGTGTGCCCCTTCTGAACCCAGGGGATTAGGAAGCAGGTGTGCCTTCCCTACTTTCTTTTCTTCCACTTGGCTACTAGCTAAATGCAAAGGATTGAACAGTGAAGTCTGATGCCCTGGGCACAGCAAAGACACAAGATGCAAGGAGCCTGGGTCCCTGAATGACTGCATGGAACACTCTGCTGACCAGGAACTGTCCCTTGAATAGTTACGAAGGCAAGAACAAATTCTATTGTGTTAAGCCACTAAAACTGGGGGCCAGACTTGTTATAGCACCTAGAGTCTCCCTAGCTAATACAGCAAAAGTTCTGTTTTGTTTTTGTTTTTGAGAAGGAGAGAGAGGGGAGGGAATGGCAGAGCAAGAGTGAGAATCCTAAGCAGGTTCCAAGCCCAGCGTGGAGCCCAATGCAGGGCTTGATCTCACAACCCTGAGATCATGACCTGACCCAAAATCAAGATTTGGACAATTAACCGGCTGAGCCACCCAGGCGCCCCCAGCAAAAGTTTTAAAAGGCTTTCTTCCAAAAGCATCCTGAATCACCAACATTAAAAACTTACCACTGAGGTAACACATCTTTTGAATCTGTTCTTCAACTGTTCTAAGACACTGCAGATTCTGTCATGAGGGCTAGGTTATGAAGATGCCACAACTCAAAGTTTTCAAGTGAGTTTTTGTTATCTTGAAATAATGACTTTTGCATGTCGTTCTACTTTACCCTACTCCCCCGACCCAGTTTAGTGAGATGTACGGTATCATTTTCTTCTAACAGTCCCTAACTAAATTGCCTGGGGACTCCAGGTCAATCCAGCTTCCAGCCCTTCCACAAAGAGAACTGTAGGTACCATCTCACTTGCTAGTAGAAAACCAATTCTGTTTCTGTTCACTAGAAAACACTGAGTCCAGTAGAGTCTGGTCAGTCCTTGTTAATACTCTGCATATTAAAAGAAGTGACACCTTATCTATATCTAAACATACCCCACCTAAGGCTATAGTGAACTGTGATAGACAAATACATATAAGAATCTGGTATGTAACAAAGGTCATCACACTAATCAGTGGTGAAATAAAGGGTTATTAAATAAACTATCCCAGGTCAACTGGTTGACTAAATCAGAAAAAAAAAAAAAAAAGCCCCAAAGTTAAATTCTTATCTCCCCTCATACCACAAAATAATGTAATGGGTTAATGATTAAAAGAGAAACACAAATTTTAAAACAAATGTTTAAATCATACCGATATGGTAACAACTTTTCTAAGTATAAAAGCAGAGAAAAAAAATACTTGCAGGGAAGATAGTGGAGTAGGAGGACCCTAAACTCACCCTGTCCCATGGATACAACTAGATAGACTCATATCCGTGTAAATAACCCAGAAAACAACCCAAAGACTAGCAGAACAAACTCACAACTAAATGTACAGAAGAGGCCACATCTAAAAGTGCAAGAAGGGTGATGTGGTGGGGAGCTAAATTCCATGGGACTGGCTACTGGAGGGAGGGAGCCCCAGGCATGGAGAGCAGTGAGAAACAGACTATCACACCAGGGAGCCTGCATGGGGAAAATAAATCCCCATGGCATTTGGCTTTGAAAAATCAGACAGGCCAAATTTTGTGAGTTCTTACAACCAGTGGGACTTAAAGCCTAAAACTTTCAAAATTAGCAGGCTCAGCTCTATGAGAGCCCAGAGGTCAATAGGAAGCTGAGTCCCTGCCTTTAAAGAAACAGCACAACAAACAGCCTGTGGAAATACAGCAGAGAAGCAGCAGTTTGAAAAACACCTGCGGCATGTGGGAGAGTTATTTACTTATCTAGAATTCTCTGAGGGACTTCTCCAGGAAAAAAGTTGCTGCTAGGCACCATTTCCTTCCCCCACCCCCCCAGCAAAAAACACATCACCACTTGCAGGAAACAGCCTGGAACCAGCGTTCACTACCTAACTTGCTTACACTGCACTGTGCCCCGCCCCCTCCAACCTCAGTCCCAGCACTGTGGGTACTCTCCCCCAGAAGACTGTTGCAAACCTTACCAACACTGTGTCTCCCCACTGTGTGCCCTGCAGGGCCTTAGTCCCAGCAGAAGCGGCTGGTCACCTCTTTCAGAGGACGCTCACACATTGTTAAAACTGCACCCCCACCCCACCCCACTACTTTGCAGAGCAGCCCCATCCAGCCCTGGTTTCCACAGCAGCTGTGCATCCTGGGGTGGGGGAAGAGGGCTGGCACACAAAGCTTGCAAGGCTGCACCCCCACCCATGTGCACTTTGCAGAGTGGCCTCAGCCAGCCCTGGTTTCAGCAGCAGCTTTTTGTCCCCTGTGGGAGAGGACCAGCACCTTGTTAAAAGTGCGTGCCCTGCCCAATACTTTCAAGAGCAAGAGACAGAACTGACTTTCCTAACAGAGTAACAGACAAAGAGAGGGTGTTAGACAAAATGAGGACACAGAGGAATATGTTCCAAATGAAAGAATAGGACAAACAGTAGAGCAAGAGACCTAAGCTGAACAGAAATAAGTAATAGGCTGATAGACAATTAAAGTAAGGATCATAAAGATACTCACTGGACTTGAGAAAAACATGGAGTACATCAGTGAGACCTTTAACACCGAGATATAAAAGAACCAGTCAGAGATGAAGAACACAATAATTGAAATTAAAAATACACCAGATGGAATAAACAGCAGGCTAGAAGAAGCAGAAGAATGAATCAGCAACATGGAGGACAGAGTAATGGAAAGTAATCAACCTGAGCAGGTGAAAGAAAAAAAATTATGCCAAATGAGAACAGACTTAGGAAACTCAGTGACTCCAAAAGCATAACAACATTTTCATTATAGGGATCGTAGAAGCAGAAGAGAGAGAAAAGGGGGCAGAAATGCATTTGAAGAAATAATAGCCAAAAGCTTCCTAAAGGTGGGAAAAGAAAAAGAAATTAGATCCAAAAGGCACCAAAAACTCCCAACAAATTCAGCCCAAGGAGGTCCAAACCAAGACACATAGTAATTAAAATGTCAAAGAAGAGTAATAAATAAAGAATTTTAAGAGGAAGAGAAAAAGAAAACCGTTGCATACAAGGGAAACCCCATATAGCTATCATCTGACTTTTCAGCAGAAACTTTGCAGGCCAGAAGAGAGTGGCATGATATATTCAAAATGCTGAAAGAAAAAAAAAAAAAAAAAACTGCAAGCAAGATTACTCTATCCAGAAAGGGCATCATTCAGAATAGGAGGAGAGATAAAGAGTTTCCTAGACAAACAAAAGTTAAAGGAGTTCATGACCACTAAATCAGCCCTACAAGAAACATTAAAGGGGACTCTATGAGTGGAAAGAAAAGACCATAAGTGAGAGTAAGAAAAGTAAGAAGCACAAAACCAGTAAAAATAATTATATCTGTAAAAATCGGCCAAGGGATTCACAGAATAAAAGGAAATAAAGTATGATGCCATATACCTAAAAATATGGGGAAGTGAGGAGCAAAAATGGGTTCAAACTTAAGTGACCATCAACTTAAGAAAGACTACTATATGCATATACAAACCTAATGGTAACCACAAATCAAAAACCAGTAATAGATATGCAAAAAATAAAAAGAAATCCAAGTATATCACTAAAGAAAACCAACTTATGGTGAAAGAAGAGAGTAAGGAAAGAAAGGAAATCCATAAAAACAAATACAAAACAAAAAAAAAACAAATAAAATGGCAATAAATATATACCTATCAATAATTACCTGGAATGTAAATGGACTAAATGCTTCAATCAAAATACATAGGGTGATGGAATGGATAAAAAAAACAAGACCCACCTATATGCTGCCTACAAGAGACTCACTTCAGACCTAAGATACACGCAGACTGAAAGTAAGGGGTTGGAGAAATATTTATCATGCAAATGGATGTGAAAAGAAAGCTGGAATGGCAATATTTAACATCAGACAAAATTGACCTTAAAACAAAGACTGTAGGGGCCCCTGGGTGGCTCAGTTGGTTAAGTGTCCGACTCTCAATCTCAGCTTGGGTCTTGACCTCAGTGTCCGGAGTTCAAGCCCTGCATTGGAGCCTACTTTAAAAATTAATTAATTAGTTAATTAATTAAAATAAAGACTGTAGGGGCACCTGGCTGGCTCAGCCAAAAGAAAACATGACTCAGGCGCCTGGGTGGCTCAGTTGGTTAAGCGACTGCCTTCGGCTCAGGTCATGATCCTGGAGTCCCGGGATCGAGTCCTGCATCGGGCTCCCTGCTCAGCAGGGAGTCTGCTTCTCCCTCTGACCCTCCCCCCTCTCATGTGCTCTCTCTCTCTCTCTCTCTCTCTCTCAAATAAATAAAATCTTTAAAAAAAAAGAACACATGACTCTACATCTCAGGGTTATGAGTTTGAGTCCCACATGAGGTGTAGAGATTACTTAAATAAAAAACTTTAAAAAAATTTTAATAAAAAAATAAAACAAAGACTGTACCAAGAGACAAAGAAGGACACTATATAATTATTAATCAACAAGAAGACATAACAATTGTAAATATTTATGCACCCAACACAGGAGCACTCAAATACATAAAAAGTTAGTAACAAATATATAAGAACTAATTGATAGTAATACAATAATAGTAGCAGACTCTTGCATCAATGAACAGATCATCTAAACACAGTATCAAGGAAAGAGTGGCTTTGAATGACACACTGGACCAAATGGATTTAAAGATATTCTCAGAGCATTCCTCCTAAAACAGCAGAAAACACATTCTTTTCAAGTGTACACAGAACATTCTCCAGAATAGATCACATATTTGCCCATAAAACAAACCTCAACAAATTCAAGATCAAAGTCATACCATGCATCTTTTCTGACCCCAATGCTATGAAACAAGAAGCCGACCACAAGAAAAAATCTGGAAAGAACACAAATACATGGAAGTTAAATAACATGCTACTAAACAATGAATGGGTCAACCAGGAAATAAAAAAAGAAATAAAAAGTGCACAGAAACAAATGAAAATAAAAACACAATGGTCCAAAAACTTTGGTATGCAGCAAAAGCAGTTCTAAGAGGGAAGTTTATAGCAATACAGGCCTACCTGAAAAAGCAAGAAAAATCACAAACAAAACTAACCTTACATTTAAAGGAGCTAGAAAAAGAACAACAAATACATAAAACCATCAAAAGGAAGGAAATAACAAATATTAGACCAGAAACAAATTTAACAGAAACTAAAAACAACTATAGAACAGATCAATGAAACCAGAACTTGATCTTCAAAAACATCAATAAAATTAATAAACTTCTAGCCAGACATATCAAGAAAAAAGAGAGAAAGGACTCAAAAAATAAAATCACAAATGACAGAGGAGAAATAACAACCAACACCAGAGAAATACAATTGTAAGAGAATATTATAAAAAACTATATGCCAACAAACCGGACAACCTAGAAAAAAAATGGATAAATTCTTAGAAACATAAAACCCACCAAAAATGAATCAGGAAAAAATAGAAAATCTGAACAGACCAGTTACCAGCAATGAAATTGAATCAGTAATCAAAAAAGTCCCAACAAACAAAAGTCCAGGACCAGACAGCTCCACAGGTGAATTCTAGCAAACATTTAAAGAAGAGTTAATACTTATATTCTTCTCAAACTATTCCAAAAAAATAGAAGAAGGAAAACTTCCACATTCGTTCCATGAGGCCAGCATTACCCTGATATCAAAACCAGTTAAAGACATTACAAAAAAAGAGAACTACAGGTCAGTATCTCTGATGGATATAGATGCCAAAATCCTCAACAAAATATTAGCAAACTGAATCCAACAATACATTAAAAGAATCACTCACCATGATCAAGTGGGATTTATTCCTGGGGTGCAAGGGTGGTTCAACATGTGCAAATCAATCAACATGATACATCACATCAATAAGAGAAAGGATAAGAAACATATGAACATTTCAAAAGATGCAGAAAAGGCTTTTGAAAAAGTACAACATCCAATCATGATAAAAAAAAAAAAGTCTCAACAAAAGTTTAGACAGAACATATCTCAACATAAGAAAGGCCATATATGAAAAACCCAGAGCTAACATTATCCTTAATGGGGGAAAACTGAGAGCTATTCCCCTAAGGTCAGGAATAAGACAAGGATGTCCACTCTTACCACTTTTATTCAGCATAGTACTGGAAGTCCTAGCTACAGCAATCAATCAATCAATCAATCAATGGCATCCAAATTGGTAAGGAAGAAGTAAAACTTTCACTATATGCAGATAACATGATACTCTATATAGAAAACGCGGAAGGCTCCATCAAAAAACTACTAGAACTGATAAACGAATTCAGTAAAGTCACAGGATACAAAATCAATGTACAGAAATCCATTGCAGGGGTGCCTGGGTGGCTCGGTTGTTGGGCGTCTGCCTTCAGCTCAGGTCATGATACCAGAGTCCTGGGATCAAGCCCCACGGCGGGCTCCCTGCTCCACGGGAAGCCGGCTTCTCCCTCTCCCACTCCCCCTGCTTGTGTTCCCTCTCTCGCTGTGTCTCTGTCTGTCAAATAAATAAATAAAAAAATCTTAAAAAAAAAAAAAGAAATCCATTGCATTTCTGTAGACCAATAATGAAGCAGCAGAAAGAGAAATTAAGAGAACAAACCCATTTACAATTGCACTAAAAATAATACGATACCTAGGAATAAAGTTAACTAAAAGGCAACCTACAAAATGGGAGAGGATATTTGCAAATGACATATCTGACAAAGGGTTAGTATC
The DNA here is from genome assembly GCF_009762305.2 of Zalophus californianus. Classification (NCBI taxonomy): domain Eukaryota; kingdom Metazoa; phylum Chordata; class Mammalia; order Carnivora; family Otariidae; genus Zalophus; species Zalophus californianus. The sequence continues at coordinate 114,978,694 of NC_045612.1, read as the reverse complement.
CATATTATAGAAAGAACTTATACAACTCAACACTGAAAAAAACAAATAATCCGATTAAAAAATGGGGAGAAGACACAAAGAGACATTTCTCCAAAGAAAACATACAAATGGCCAACAGACATATGAAAAGATGCTCAACATCATTTATCACCAGGGAAATGCAAATCAAAGCCACAATGAGATATCACCTCAACACCTGTCAGAATGGCTAAAATCAACAACACAAGAAACAAGTGCTGGTGAGGACATGGAGAAATACAAATACTCATGTACTGTTGGTAGAAATGCAAACTGGTGTGGCCACTGTGGAAGACAGTATGGAGGTTCCTCAAAAAATTAAAAATAGAAATACCATGTGATCGATTCAGTAATTCACTACTGGGTATGTACCTAAAGAATATGAAAACACTAAATCAAAGGGTTACATGAACCCCTATGTTTATTGCAGCATTATTCACAACAGCCAAATTATGGTAGCAACCTAAGTGTCCATCACTAGATGAATGGATAAAGATATGGAGATACACACACACACACACACACACACACACACACACACACACACATATACACACAGAGGAATATTATTCAGCCATAAAAAATAATGAAATCTTGCCATTTTCAATGACATGGATGGAGCTAGAGAATACAATGCTTCGTAAGTAAGGCAGTCAGAGAAAGAAAAATACCATATGATTTCACTCATATGTGAAATTTAAGGAACAAAACAAAGAGAGAAAAAAAGGAGAGAGAAACAAATCAAGAAATAGACTCTCAACTATAGAGAACAAACTGGTGGTTACCACAGAAGAGGTGGATGGGGGAGACAGGTAAAATAGGTGATGGGGATTAAGGAGTGCACATGTCCTGATGAGCACTGAGTAACTTACAGAATTGCTGAATCACTATATTGTACACCTGAAACTAATATAACACGGTACGTTAACTCTACTATCCTGACAATGCCCACTTCCTGACAATACCTCAGACTTCCGTATAGGTGTCTTTCCTCCTCACTCCACCTACACCTGTGAAAGGAAGCTGACTCATCCCCAATACTACTGGTAGGGCTAACTGGGCTAAATAATTACAGCCCCTTTGACAGCGATTGGACAGACTGCCAGGCCTAAGCCTGTTAGCACATGGTATTCTCCCAGCTTCCTGGATTATCCAGAGGCTGGTGTACAACCAGATTTGGGCCAATGAGGAATAAAGGACAATTTGGGGGCACTTCTTAAAAGAGAGCCAGTTCCTGTCTTCCTTGGGTATTTGGGGGTGTGGATCTGAGCCCCCAAGGGCGCTGCAGTATCCTCTAGCAGCCTGAGAATCAAGCCACACTGTGGAGGAGAGCTGAGAGATTCTCAAGAGAAAATAAGTCAGAGCCTTGAAAGACCCAGGGCTGATCACTGCCCTGCCACTGGGGTCTTCCTTTATGTGGGGCTATTAACTTCCCATATTTTTGAAGCCACTTTAACATAGGTTTCCTAGTATATGAAACCAAAACTGATTTTTCCCACTTGCAAAATGAAGCTATCATGACGCAAGAAGAAATGAAGACAAAACACTTTGAAAACGAAAAGAAATTTTGCTCTTTAACATAGGGATAATTCAGGTGACTGAGTGGCTCAGTTGGTTGGGTGTCTGCCTTCGGCTCAGGTCATGATCCCAGGGTCCTGGGATCGAGCCCCGCATCGGGCTCCCTGCTCGGCGGGAAGCCTGCTTCTCCCTCTCCCTCTGCCGCTCCCCCTCCTTGTGCTTTCTCTCTCTCTTCCTCTCCCTCTCTGTCAAATAAGTAAATAAAATCTAAAACAACAAAAACATTAGGGATAATTATATCTATTTGAAGCAAACCAAAGTTTAGGACAGCTCTCCTGTAATATGGACAAGGGTATTACCAAGCAGGTCTGGTCCAGTATGTCCAGAACCAATAAAGGTTATGCCCGTAGGCCCAACAGACAACTGCTTTGGGGATTGCCTGAACGGGATGTGGTGGTGTGGGTCTGGGGTCCCAGATGGGAGAACCAAAAGTTCTGGAACTCTGAGCTGTGGTGAGGAACAGCAGGAAAATCCACAGAAAACTGGTCGTCAGAATGGGTAGGAAGTGGCACTGAGAGGTCCACCACTTTTGGCCAGTGCCCAAAATGCCATGAGCCCCTTGATTTTTAAAGCTAAGAAGAGGAACATGATGAAGTTTATGAGTCACTAGCATCTCACCACAAATTGGGATTTTTAGCCCCTACTGAGATTTGTGTAGAATATTTGTATGGAATAAGAGAACAGTGGGATGCCACAAAGGTGAAGGGAGAGAGAAAGAGATCCCAAAATCTAGAGGGCACTGAAGACCAACTGCTGAATCACACTTCTGCAGATGGCAGAAAAATGTGGTTGACACAGTTTTGCCAATGGCAGGCCATTTATGTTATTTAAGAGATCTAGAAATAGACCTGCTACATACCAGGCACTGTTCTGAGTGCTTTACAAACATTTATTTATTCCCCTCAACAACCCCATGAAATAGGTATTCTTATCATCCTTAAAGATCAGCAAACTGAGGCACAGAGAGGTTAAGAAACTTGCCCAAGTTCACACAGCTAGAAACCAAGGCACAAAGAGATTAAGAAATTGGCTCTAGGTCACACAGCTGGAAAGTGAGGTACAGCTGGTCACACAGCTGGTCAGTGGTAGAGTCAGGATTCGAACGCAGGATTTACAGCCAGGGCCCATGCTCCTGACCCACCATGTTCCACTGCATAGGCTATCACATTTCAGTGTCTTTGCCGACTTGCTGCTAAATATCCCCTCATAGGGATGTTCCTCTCTGCGTGACAGATCCCCCTGGGGCTTTAGTGAAGCTACGACAGATTTCAGTACATGTGATAGTTGTGGGTGGTTTTTATGTCAGGTCTGGCCCTCAATTCTGGGACCTCGTGTTGCCACAAACTCTGGTTCTGTCACCTTTAACAGCTTGAAGAACAGCCATAACTTTGGGCTTGTTAAAAATGCAGCTGATCAGGAGGGTCAGGCCAACCATTTCCCTCTTTACCCAAGCTTCCTGATCATTCCAGTCCTCTGCCCATCACACACCCTCCTTCTTAAATACTATCATCAGTGCCGGGGTCATTAGGGAGAAAACCAATGAAGAGGAAATGATTATAAAAGTTACATCTGCTGTTCAGGCAGCTGTTCTCTTTCCTCATTAGGACAATCAATCATTTTTCAACATCATTTTTGTAACTAGGAAAAGGCTTCATTTATTCTAAGACTAAGGAGCAGGAATAAGGGAATTAAACCCCACAGGTCTTTAGCTGATGGAATTTTTTTAATATTCTGTCCTCACCAGTGACCTAATTAAGCTTTCAGAGAATGATAAACTCTCAGCTCCTCTGTCTCGTGTCCATCTGTGCCTTTGCAGAAGGGGAGCTCCACACCCCTAGGAGTCCACGCCTTTTCTTCTGGCTTTCTGTTTAGCTTCATCTTCACAGATTAAGCCCAACTTTCTCTCACTTCCTGCAAGGGCTTCTTGGAAAGATGTCATCATCACTAAAACCTTACCATTAAGCCGCAGATTTTCACAGAGACATTAAGTCATATTTCTGTGGAGTCACAGAACAGTAGGGAAGGAAAATTACCCCTTGTAATGACCATGAGCCCCAACCACAGGGGAGAAACTGCCCAGGTTCATATATCAACTTTGTCCCTTACTAGTTATTTGATCTTGGGCACATTACTTAGCCTCTTGGTGCCTTGGTGTCTTCATTTGTAAAATGGAGAAGGAAAGGACATACCTACCTCCTAGGGTTGTCATGAGGATTAAGCTGACAGTACATGTAAAGCACTTACAATGCCTGGCACACAGTAAAGGCAGAATTGTAGGTTTCTCTATTATCATCGTGGCTACTGCTGTTGCTGCTACCATTGGTATTATCTGGTCCGCCCGGCTCTGATGCTTAGGTGCCCTCTTGAACATCCTCCTCTTCAAACCATCAAGGTCGGTTCACCCCAACCACATGCCTTCTCCATGCCTATGCCCTGGCTCTCAAGAGCTTTGGGGAAAATCAAACAAGTGTGTGAACTACAAACTCATCGTCTCCCAGCTAAGCCGACTCCCCAGATACTCTGTCGTCTTGTGCCTCTCTGCATCGGTCATGGTCCAGGAAGAAAGACAAGCAGCACAGTTAGTTCTGCAGAGGTAAAGCAGGGATTGGAGGTGAAATTGCTGAAGTGAGTACTGGAGGACTCAAAAGGTAGACAGGGGATGCTGAGATAACACAGAGATGGGAGCTGCAGGAATTAGAGAGAGACTGGGGTTATCAGAGCCTGGAAGCCCGGAAGAGGGACCCCATGGGGCTGTGACCCAGGCCCCCAAAGAGGCGCGTCACCCATCTCTGATGCGACACAATAAGGCTGATTATGAGACTGTTGGGAAAAATCACAAACTGGATGATTTGAACTGCTACCACCAGGCTGATGCTCACAGCAATAGGAAATAGACACAAAACCCACAGGAAGCAAATGGGAAGGAGTAGCCACCTGTTCTGGCTACCACAGCCAGACTGATCTTTCTAAAAAGCAAGTATGGGGGCGCCTGGGTGGCTCAGTCGTTAAGCGTCTATCTTCGGCTCGGGTCATGATCACAGGGTCCTGGGACTGAGCCCTGCATCGGCCTCCCTGCTCTGCAGGAAGCCTGCTTCTCCCTCTCCCACTCCCCCTGCTTGTGTTCCCTCTCCCACTCCCCCTGCTTGTGTTCCCTCTCTTGCTGTGTCTCTCTCTGTCAAATAAATAAAATCTTAAAATAAATAAATAAATAAAAATAAAATAAAAAGCAAGCACGGCCGGGTCACAAGCCTTCTTAAAGCCCTTCTGTGGCTCTCTCTGCATCTCCAGCGAGTCTGGAATGTAGTTTGGCATAGGGGGGTACTGGAGCCAGCCCTCACCTACGCCTAGTACTTTCCCACACCCGACACTCTCTCCCCTGTGACAGCAGTGCCAGCCATATTGAATGCATCGCATTCTTCCAAACACTCCATGCCTTGTTCCAGCCTGGAAAGCTCTTGTCTCTGAAGTCTTTGTTGATCACCTAAGCTAGGAATGGCTAACCCGGTGTGCACTCACTGTAAGCCCAACATACTTCTTTTAGCAGATGCTGCTGGGGCCCTTCCCACATCTCTTTGGCCTCTGCCTCTACATGGAAGGCTGCTTACTATAAACACCAGTGGCTCCACTTGGGGCTGTGTATCTGCCCACCAGCATGCATTTGGCCAGGTGGTCAGGAGTTGCGCTAGGGAGTTAATCTCCCTTGGGGCAGTCTTCAAACACTGATGGAGAGAGATGTGATGGCTAACTGGCCCAGCTGCATGGCCCCTTGGTGGGGAGAACAAGGCATGTTTTATGCTCCCAGAGCTCCCTGGGGAGGTTGAACCCCAGTTGCCTCTAGTAGTAACTACATGGATAGGCTTTCTTCTGTTCCCTTCCTCAACTCCCTGATCTTTTCTACCAGTGCTTCCTGGGATTGCTTCCCAAATAAACTACTTACACTCAAATCCTTTTCCCACAGCCTGTTTTGGGAGAAAGCCAAAGGAAGACACTTTTCTGATAGCCCATTACATAGTGCTGTACTTATTTGCTTAAAGGTCCCCACCACCCTAACGGCTTTCAACTCTCTGAGGGCCAGGACCTTTTATCATTCTTTTTTGTATCCTCAGATCATAACACAGTGCCAGGCACATAATATGCCCTCCATCCATGCTTATTGACTGAGGGGAGATATCTGAAAACCAGAACAGTGACACTGTAGAATGTGATGCGTGATGAGCACGGATTACTGAAGGAAGCTGGCAAAAAGCTTTGAGATTACAATTCACATTTTTGGAGGGAGGGCTCCTCAGGCAGCCAAAGCAAGGGAGTACAACTGCTACTTTTAATCCCTCCATTTCTTCAGAGGAGAATGAAATAGCAGTACCAGAATTGTAGACACATCCACACACACAATGAAATGTGAGTCACAGGCATTTTGCCCCTTCACCATGTCCCATAGGTATGGTCCCCAGAGCAGCTGTCACCTCTGATTCTAACAAGCATAGATCCCTTCACCGGGCTCGAAGAAATGTCACACCAAAGTCGTATCAGTGGGCCAGCCCTTTTACTCTGAGAAGCTCAGAGAACACGCAGTCTTAATACTGGCATGGCCCATGTCCAGATTAAAGGCCATCTGCTTCCTCTCTAATCAGGACCAGCCATGTTGGGAATACTCCCTCCCACTTAATCCTTCCTCTGAATGAGATTGACCATAAATAAGAGCCCTGCCACAATGCCCAAGAGTGTCCCAGTTCTCTTATGATTGCCAGCATTAGAAATAAAACCTCCATGTACTGGAGTCATCTCAGCTTCTTGCCCAGGAAGACTTCTGCACCGCCCAAGGGCTGGGTTCTATGATGTAAGCTACTCTCACCTCTTCTAGCCAAGTTCCACATCAACAGTTTCCTACCATATGCCCTCCTGCCTGGACAGCTTGGGGGCCTCTAAATCAAGACATTTCCTGACTTTTTCCAATACTGTAACTACTAGACAAGATTTTAAAAATAATAATTATTTTATTTTCTAACTTTTTTGAGCACCTACAATATGCCAGTACCAGTTACAAGCGCTGTGCAAAATGTCTTACATACAGTAGCCCATTCAAACCTCCAAACAACTCAATAGGAAAGGTAGGTGGATTAGCCTCATGTCACAGCAGGGGAAACAGAGGGTGTGCCTGACTTGCTTAAACACAGGCTTTCCAACTCCCAAGCCTGGACACTCTACCACAGTATTATTCTGGCATTATTTCAAATGTGATACAATAGAGTTTTAGTTCTGGAAGGGACCACAGAGATTAACCAAAATCCAACACCCTTCTGAGGTGCTGTTCCTTGGTAATTTAAGGCATGGTCTTGGCAGCCAGACAGACCTCAGTAAGACTTACAGACCTGCTACTTAACAATCTGTGTGATCACAGACAAGCCTCAATCTCCCCCATCTGTAAAATGGGGGTAATAATAGGTACCTGCTGAGGATAGGATTGCTGTGAAGAAAAAATGAGATCCTGTATGAAAAGCGTTTAGCAAGTGCTGATTAAATATTAGCTAACACTTATGTAGTACTAACTACATTCCAGGTACTCATCTAAGTGCTTGTCACATATTGAATTAATCTTAATTCCCACAACATGAAGTAGCTATTATAATCCCTACTTTACAGATGGATTAACTGAGGCACATGCTGGCCACCAAACCACAGATCCAAGAAGCTCAGAGAACACCAAGCAGGATAAATACCAAAAAACCCCACCAAAAATCAAAAACCAAAAAACAAAAACCCACTGCACCTAAACATAGCACATTCAAACTGCAGAAAATCAAAGATAAAGAAAAAAAAAATCTCGAAAGAAGCCAGAGGAAAAAACACGTTACCAATAAAGAAACAAGGATAAGAATTATATCTGATTTCTTATAAACCATCCAAGCAAGAAGACAGTGAAATGAAATATATAAAGTATGAAGAGAAAAAAACCCCACCAACCTAAAACTCTGTACCATTTGAAATTATCCTTCAAAAGTAAAGGAGAAACAAAGACTTTCTAAGACAAAAATGAAGAGAATTTGTTGCCAGTAGACCCGCCTTGCAAGAAATGTTAAAAGAAGTGCTTCCAGTTATAGAACGAGTAAGTCACAGGAAAGAAGTCACAATATAAGGAATATAGTCAATGATATTGTAATACTGATGTATTGAGATAGATGGTAGCTACACGTGTAGTGAACATAGCATAATAGGTAAACTTGTTGAATCACTATGCTATACACTTGAAACTACTGTAATGCTGTATGTCAACTACACTAAAAAAAAGTTCCTCAGAGAAAAGGAAAATTGTATAGATCAGAAACTTGGACATACATAAAGAAAGGAAGAACATCAAAGAATAAGAGAAGGTAAAAACTTATTTTTCTTATTCTTAACTGCTCTAACAGAAAATTTGTTCAAAAAATGGCAACAATGTATGCAATTATGTATGCTTACATGTATATATTTATGCTTACTTATATGTATATATAAGTGAAATGAATGACAGTAATGATTCAAGAGATGGGAGGGAGGAATTAGGATTCTTTTGTTATTATAAGGTACCTGCACGATTCATGAAGTGGTATAGTGTTACTTTAAAGTGGACTTGGGGCCATGCGGCTGGCTCAGTCAGTGGAGTGTGTGACTCTTGATCTCAGGGTTGTGAGTTCAAGCCCCATGTTGGGTGTAGAGATTAAACATAAAACCTTTAAAAAATAAAATTAAATTAAAAAATAAAGTGGACATGGATTCACTGTACTTGTATACTGCAAACTCTAGAGCAGCCACTATAAAAGTAAATTAAGTAGTAGATATACTAAAAAATGAGACAAATGAAATCATATAAAATGCTCAGTCAAAACCACAAAAGGCAGAAAATGTATGGGAGACAAAAGTAGGACCAATATGGGAGACAAAAGTAGGACCAAAAAATAAGGGCAACAGAGTAACAAATATTGTAGATAGCAATCCAACTATATCAATAATCACTTTAAACATCAGTGGTCTAAATACACCAATTAAAAGGCAGTGATTGTCAGAGTAGATCAAAAAAACAAGATTCAACTATATGTCATCTACAAGAAACTCACTTTAAGGGCGCCTGGGTGGGTCAGTTGGTTAAGCGACTGCCTTCGGCTCAGGTCATGATCCTGGAGTCCCGGGATCGAGTCCCGCGTTGGGCTCCCTGCTCGGCGGGGAGTCTGCTTCTCCCTCTGACCCTCTTCCCTCTTGTGCTCTCTGTCTCTCATTCTCTCTCTCTCAAATAAATAAATAAAATCTTAAAAAAAAAAAAGAAACACACTTTAAATATAATAACACAGGAGTGCCTGGGTGGCTCAGTCAGTTAGGCATCCGACTCTTGATTTTGGCTCAGGTCATGATCTCAGGGTCATGGGATCATGCCCCACATCAGGCTCCGCACTGGGCATGGAGCCTGCTTAAGATTCTCTCTCTCCCTCGCCCTCTGCCCCTCCCCCCACCACTCACATGCATGCACACTCTCTCTCTCAAAAATAAATCATAAATATATCAAATAAATATTATTGATTTAATATAATTTATTTAATATAATTACAATTATTAAATAAATAACATATAGATGAAATATAAAAGAATGGAGAAAGATATGCCATGCTAACGCTACTTGAAAGAAAGCAGGAGTAGCTATATTAATTTCAGACAAAGCAGACTTTAAACAAGGAAAGTTTTCAGGGATAAAGAGGGGCATTTCATAATGATTAAAAGGTCAGTACTCTAAGAAGACAATGTGTATGCACCTAACAACAGAGCATCAAAACACGTGAGGCAAAACAGATAAAACTGCAAGGAGAAATAGATAAATCCACTATTGGAGGTGGAGACTTCAACATCCCTCTACCAGAAATAGACAGATACAGCAGGCAGAAAATCAGTAAATGTAGTTGAACTCAACAGCACCATCAATCAACTGGATTTCATTGACATCTATAGATGACTTCATTCAACAATAGCAGAATACAAATTCTTCTCTAGCTCACATGGAACATTCAGCAAGATAGACCACATTCTGGGCCATAAAATGCACCTTAATAAATTTAAAATATACCTTAATAAGTTCAAAAGAATAGAAATCATATAATGGGTGCTCTCAGACCACAATGGAATTAAAGTAGAAATCAGTAACAGAAAGATAGCTGGAAAATACCAAAATACTTGGAGATTAACAATACACTTCTAATTAACATGTAATTCAAAGAAGAAATCAAGAGAAATTTAAAAATATTTCAAATTAAAGTGAAAATACAACTTAACAAAGCTCGTGGGACACAGTGAAAACAGTGCTTTAAAGGTTATTTATAGCATCGAATGCACATATTGCAAAAGCATAAAGATCTAAAATCAATAATCTAAGCTTCTACCTTAGAAAACTAGAAAAAGAAGAGCAAATTAAATCCAAAGCAGAAGAAATAAAAATTCAAGCAGAAATCAATGAAACTGAAATCAATAGAGAAAATCAACAAAACCAAAAGCCATTTCTTTGAAAAGATCAATAAAATCGATGAGCTTCAAGCCAGGCTAAAAAAAAAAAAAAAGAGAGAGAGTAGACACAAATTACTAGCATCAGAAATGAAAGAGGAGACATCACTCAAGATAAAGGACATTTAAAGATCTCATGGACATTAAAAAGAAGATAAAGGAATATTATGGACAACTCCATGCCAGAAACTGATAACCTAGATGAAACAAACCAATCCCTTAGAACACAAAAACTGCTAAAACTCACACTTGATAAGCTGTTTTAAAAAATAGCTAAAAATACTCTTAACATACGATTGGTCCTCGGTATTCATCCAAATGAATTAGAAACTTAGATCCACACAAAAACCTGCACATGGATGTTTGCGGCAGGTTTTTATTTTTAATAAATTGACAAATTATTAATAATTGCCAAAACTTGGAAGCAATCAAAATGTCCTTCAAAAGCTAAATGGATAAACTGTAGTATGTCCAGACAATAGAATAGTATTCAGTGCTAAAAAAAAATGAGCTAGATGAAAAGACATGGAGGAAACTTAATGCATACTACTAATTGAAAGAAGCCAGTCTGAAAAGGCTACATACTGTATGATTCCAAATATCTGACATTCTGGAAAAGGCAAAACTATGGAGAGAGTGAAAAGATCAGTGGTTGCCAGGGGTTAGCAGGGAGACAGGAATAAAGAGAGCACAGTGGATTTTTAGGGCACTGAAACTATCCTGTTATAACACTATAATGTTGGATACATGTCATTATACATTTGTCCAAATCCAGAGACTGTACAATATCAAAATTGAACCCCTAATGTAAACTGTGGTCTTTGGATGATTATGATATGTCAATATAGGTTCATTGATTGTAACAAATGTCCCAGTCTGGTGGGGAATGTTGTTAGCGGGGGAGGCTGAGCATGTGCATGTATGGGACCAGGGGATAAATGGGTCTCTGTACTTTCGCTCAATTTTGCTGTGAACCTAAAACTTCTCTAAAAAAATAAAGTTTATTAATATTTTAATAAGTAAAATGGTACACTCTGCAACCAGCAAACGAGGTCAAGCTTCAGCTAAATGTAATATAAAGAAGAAAAAGAAAGAAAGAAGCTGAGGTACAGACTGTTTTAGGTAATAACAGCAGAGCCAGAATTTGAACCCTGGCAACCTTTCTCTGGAATGTGTTCACTTGCCCTCTATACCACCTTGCCTCTCAACTGTTTGTTACTATTATTACTATTATTTTGCAAATGGGAAAATTAAGGCTCAGAGGGATCTGCCCACTTGCCAGAGTCCTAGATTCAGTGAGAAACAGTCTAAGATTCTGGGTTTCCTGAACCCCTAAATCCCAGTTCTTCCTCCACTCTCTCACATTGCCTCTACATGTCCCCATGCCCCCCCCCCCACCCAACAATATCTGGAAAGATCCATGTGTATTGTCCTGGAAAGGGGGAAACTTTTGTCCAAAGCACATTTCAATATTCAAATCCTTTTGGAAGCAAAACGGTCTCCTCCTCACTTTCAACCTGGCTTTACCATCTAACTGAGAAGATGATATGTGCTAATGCAAGCCATCAGTAAATAAATGGTAGGTAGGGCCAATCTGCTCAGGACTCCAGCACTTTCAGCATGCCCGGTTTGGGCACCAATTTGCATGGATGCATGAGACACATAGCATGAGTAGAACAGAGACCAGAATGAAATTCAAGTAGGTATACAGCTGGAAAATGGCTGGTAGATGCAGATTTAAAAAAGAAAAATAAAAGATACCCATTGAGAGGCACTAGAAAAGAACAGGAGACCATTTTTTTTCTTTTAAAGCTTGTCCAGCTGAAAGAGATCTGCTTTGGTACAATTCCCTGACCCACTTTTTTTTTCCTGATAAGAGATAGATAGCCAAGATACCCAGATGTGAGGGACAGTCTATCTCTAGAAGGCACTTATTTGATTAGACACTGCTTTCATTTTATAGCAATGCATATTTCCAAGGGCATCTCCTTCTTTGCTTCATTTTACATCCCAATTTCTATTTCCTTCCACAAAACCCAAAGCTCTATATATTTCAAGTTAATACCACAGTGCACCAGAATGCATGATTATGTGCAGTCTAATTTCCTTTAGGTCATGCGCTCACATTCAGTTATTTTATACATATTGAGAATAGAGCTATCTTTGCTTTGAATTTTTAAGCTGTGAGTTCTGGCTGCTCTAAGATAAATTAGACATAATTCCTAAGGCTTAGTGTGCTCTGGTGAACTACCCTAAGGCCCCAGAGTTTCAAACAAATGCCTTTCTTTTTCTCCTTTCAGAAAACTAAGCTGGGTCTCAATGTATGTCCCTCACTATTGTGATTTCTTATTATTTTCTTTCATCCTTAGAAGAAATCTTGCAGTTCAGCATGATCCAGTGCCTCGGTCACAATTGGCTGAGTGATGTTTGTTTAAATAATAACACTTCCCAGATGGCTGATGTTAGCTTTAGGTCAAAACATCATGAAATTAAAGAGTGAACAACGTTCAAAAATCATTGACATGTTGCTAGGTATGTAGGCATAAATCAGATTCTTTGATTCATAGCAAACCTGAGAAGAAGAAGTTGGAGGAGGCAATTTTTTTGTTTGTTTGTTTGCTTAGTTGGGGAGTTAGTGGTTAAGAGGAGTTTCTGACTGCTGAGGATGAAGGGCTTCAGAAAAATGACAAAGGAGGGGCACCTGGGTGGCTCAGTTGGTTAAGTGTCTGCCTTCAGCTCAGGTCATGTTCCCAGGTTCCTGGGATTGAGCCCCAAAGCTGAGTGGGGAGGCTGTTTCTCCTTCTCCTCCCTGCTCATGCTCTCTCTCACTATCTCTGGCTCGCTCTCTCTCTCAAATAAATAAATAAAATCTTTTAAAAAATGACAAAGGAGCTGTGTGTATGTGTGTCCATAATTAGATGTCATGCGCAACAATCCTAATAAATATTCCATTTACAATACCCAGTCCAGGGAAGACTTTCAAAGAGGGAAGAATGTACCACCTATTATCAAACCTATGGTAGGGGCACCTGGGTGGCTCAGTTGGTTAAGCGACTGCCTTCGGCTCAGGTCATGATCCTGGAGTCCTGGGATCGAGTCCCGCATCGGGCTCCCTGCTCAGCAGGGAGTCTGCTTGTCCCTCTGACCCTCTTCCCTCTCGTGCTCTCTATCTCTCATTCTCTCTCTCTCTCTCAAATAAATAAGATCTTTAAAAAAAACCAAACCTATGGTAGGTTTTATTGTCTGGGAGGTTAGAAGTGTCTTCAGGAGCCTGGAAAAAATTAGGCTTGAACACAAAATGGTATTTCCCTTAAATCCATCCTAGTATACTTCCACCAAGGCATTCATGTTATGAAATGCCAAAGGTTCATTTACAATCTCTACTTTTGCCCCATATGAGAAAATGTATTATCCCATTAAATATACTTATACTTGGTATATACTGTGACCAACTTATAAGGAGTCCTACCAAAGACAGAACACGTTTTTTTCCACTCCTAAAATTAACACTCAAAGGTAGGTAAGCTAAGCAATAATGATTCCCTTCCTGTATATCCTGTATACGTAGATTTACAGTTTTCAAGACTTTTTCACACAGGTAATCTCCTTTGACCTTTACAATAACTCCATGGAGAAGGAAGAACAGATTTTATTTGAATCATTTTACCATTGAGGAAACCAAAACCTAGAGCGTAAGGCCAGTTATTTACCAAACAGTGTCCCTTTTCCTTTTTGGCATACATCAAGACTACATTTTTCAAGTTCCTTTGCAGTTAGGTGTGAACATGGGATGGGTCCTGTCCGGTAGAAGGTAGGAAGAAGTGATTTGTATCACTACAAGGCCGGACCCATAAAATCCTCCAAAATATAAGCTCCCCGTTTTGTTTTGTTTTTTTTTAACACCAGCAGTTTAGCAAATATTTACTGAGTATTAGCAAGACCAGGCATCAGAAGCTGTAGTACAAGATGTCAGGGAGTAAGTAGAGAGAGAACAGCATTCCAAGATGACGGCAGAACAACTATGAAGAGCTGGGAGAGAACTGGGTGCAAGAGAACAGACTGCCCAAAACAGGCCCCAGCAGGAACCCACTGAAGAATAACCAAAGGGCTAGAACACTGGTCTTGACTGTCCCCTAAGGAATTGGGCAGTGGTCCCAGTGAGAATGATAGGTCAGTACAGTCAGAGAAAGCACACCCCCCATTTTTTCCCCTCACTGACTAGCTGAATGAAGATTACTCAAAAAACTTAGAGAATAGCAAGGCTATAATCTGGAAGAAGTTTGAGTCACCACTTGGAGGAAAGTTATCCAGGAAAGTCAGTCAACCAGGAATATGTATTAGATTGTTGTATGAGTGACAAAGAAGCTTACACTGTTTTAAGTGATTGCAATTTGGGGGCTGTTTGCTGCAGCAGTTACCTTACATTGATAAAGAGAAGTTAAATGATTTGCTCAATGTTATACAATTAGTTAAAAAAAAAATAAAGCCATGGGGCACGTGGGTGGCTCAGTCGGTTAAGCATCTGCCTTCGGCTCAGGTCATGATCCCGGGGTCCTGGGATCGAGTCCCGCATCGGGCTCCCTGCTCGGCGGGGAGTCTGCTTCTCCCTCTGCCTCTGCCTGCCGCTCCCCCTGCTTGTGCTCTCTCTCTCTGGCAAATAAATAAATAAAATCTTTTTAAAAAAAAAGTCAGGACTAGAACTTTGTTCTTCTAGTACATAGTTTAATATTCATTTGTTTACCAGCACCAACCTTATATAAGGTACCTTGCTATACCCTGTTGCTATGCAGTAAGTGAAGGATTGAAAAGTATGACAAATGAGTCACATGTAGTCAACTCTCTGAAGGTGTCTTCTTTCTGTTTCTTTCATGTGTTCTTCTAGTACTTTCTCAGATATGAAGACATATATGAAAATTATCTCTCCTGAGTTCCTTTCCTTCCTGATAGTACAACCAAAAGTTAATAAAACATGTACTCTCTCCTACTGAGATAACTTCAAATAGACTTCCTTTAGGACAATGATAAATGAAGCGGCCAGTACGGGCAGATAAAAAACAGTGACTGAAGTCCCACTAGGCATGAGTCACAGACAGATTGTATCAAGGAGTTAGAGTCCAGAGGCAAGTGTCAAGGCGAGAAGAGGTAGTGAACCCTTTAGGTGAGAGACATTAGTGAGATGATTCCATCAGGTTGGAGAAAGGCGCAGGCAGTTTTTTCAGAACCTTGGAGAGCTCCTAGTGCTCATTACTGCTCTGAGAATGTTTATTCTTAAACCCAAACATGTAGTTTGCCTGTTCTTCTGAACTCTCTAGCTGATAAGTGGGGTCTTATCTTTTCTGTGAAAGTCTTCATCTGTATAGAATAAGAGATTCATTCTCATTCCTCTGAGTTCAAGGCCTGTGTCCAGTAGGTAAGTTGGAGCTGCCTCATCTAGCCTTACTGAAAACCACATGAGAGGCTCACACCATGGAAAAACCAGAGAAGTGAATTCTCAAGGGACTTCGTCCTCTTTATGTTTTAGAAACTCTCTTCTGGGTTAGAGGCTGGTGCTTAGGTGGGCCTGGGCTCCAAACATTTTACCCAACCAAAACCATATTACTCTATGAACTACCTCATAGCCCTATAATCTTAACTGGATGATCATCAAAATTATGGGTCCCTTTCTTCCTGAAGGTGTGTTCTCAAACTTCTTAATAGTCTATGAAAAAGAATTCTATAGAAAAATTAATTTGAGAAAACTTGGATTAAAATATTTAATACTTAAGGTGCTTTCATACATGTTTTCTCTCTCTTTATAAAATACAATGTGATGAACGTCTTCAGGTATGTAAGTTTTTTTTCCTCTCTTGGGATTATTTTTCCTTTTGGAGATTTGTTCCCCCAAGTAGAATTCCTAAGTTAAAGGATTTGAACAATGCTATCAATTGAGAGGTATGGCCAAATCCAAATGGGACTGTGTAATTTTACTTTCAATGGCAGTGTATAAAAGTATCAGTTCCGGGGTGCCTGGGTGGCACAGTCAGTTAAGCATCCAACTCTTGGTTTTGGCTCAGGTCGTGAGATCAAGCCCTGCATCAGGCTCCATGCTTAGCATGGAGCCTGCTTGAGATTCTCTCTCTCCCTCTCCCTCTGCCCCTCCTGCTCATGTTCTCTCTCTCTCTCATGCTCTCTCTAAAATAAATAAACCTAAAATATATATGTAAGTATCAGTCTCATTAGTATCTGATCAGTAATTTGATTTGTATTCTTTGGTGTCTGTACCTAGAACTCCTTTGATAAAGTGCCTAGAATTGTGTCTGGCCCATTGTAGATGCTTAGTGAGTATTTAAGATTGAAGTGAAAGGCAGTATAAATGTGGTTTCTCTATTCCCTAAAAACCTAATATAATTATTTTTCACAAATCCCTACGGCACTTATTTCTGACCCCTGAGGACTTCTCAAGGCTAGAGCCTGGGTGATGGAAATGGAACTGGTCTTGGAGAAAAGGTGTCCTTGTATTCTCTGGTGCTGTGTCCCCCACTAGCCTTGAGGTCAGGGTCCACAGCTTATGACCTTTTTGTCTATTTCTGTTTTTGTTTTTTTGCCTCAGTCACTATTCTAGGAGCATATTGACCCTCTCCCTCTAGTTGCTTCAATCTCATCTCTAGAAATCCTCTGACTCCCTGTCACAACTTCCTTCTCACCCCAGAGTTCACCATTTATTCTCTGTGGTGGCCAGCCTCTTGGCAGGCTTCCAGGCTCCAACACATGGGAACTAAGGTTGACTCAGATGTGTTAATCAAGTCCTCACTGCAGAGGACACTATTGGTACTCCACAGTGATCCCCTTTGCCAACCAATTCAAGAATCCTTCCAGAGGTTGTGTGTTGGTTGCTAACTGTGTACAATGTCCCTTTCTTTAAAGAATGTCACCCAGCTGAGTGGGGGCCACTTTTACCCAGGAAGCTAGGCTTACCCCACCTTTGGGATACAGCCCACAGCCAAGGACTAAATGCTGCAGGGGGGTATGGAATTCTGACCCCCTTGCCTCAAGGGGAAGCAACACTATGGCACAAGTCATACTACAGAACTCCCTATGGGATCAGGCTAGAGCTAAGAACGCATCCTTGCTCAGCACCTTCCCCTGCCCTGTCCCACTTCCCTCACTCCCCTTCTCCTGAGAGCATTCCTCCAATATACAGCAGTCACCACAATCTTTGTCTCAAGCTCTGCTTCTAATGAACATGACCTAAGACACTCACAAGGTCTGATAATGCCTCTCTTTACTAGGCTGAGTCATCCCATGTTGGCAAACAGGTCTCTGTCCAGAGGACTCTTCTGAGACTTTCAAACCATGAATGAGACAAAAGTTTCCTGGCCTCAGTTTTCCCCAGATTTGTCCGTCAGCACAACCCCATCCTTTTCCCCAGGCCATGCCTATATGAGAGTTCTTAATACATCAAAATACTAGTTTTCTCAGTTTTGTGAATTGAAAATACCTTCCCTCACTCTCTTTCTTGGTTTATCTTTGTACTCCTTGTATTGTTCTTTGATGAACAGAAGTCCCCTTTCCCTAAGTTATCTTTTGCATCTTGTTTATGCAATTCTTCTCTACCCACTAGCTCATGAAGATATTTCCCTATATTATCTTCTACAAGCTTCTTATTTTTCCTTTCATGTTTAGGTTTTTAATACATGAGTATACAGGAATATATTTGGGGGTATAGTGTGAGATAGGGGTTTAATTTAATTATAGCCACTCATCTCAGTACTATTTATTATAAGGACTGACATTTCTCCCCTGTTCTACAGTATAACACATGTCAAGTACTGACCTTCTGCATGGATATGTTTCTGAGTTCTCCATTCTATTTCACTGGTCTATTTTTCTATCCCTGAAAAAAATACACACTGTCTTGATTACTAAAGCTTTATAATACTCTTCTTATCCAGTAAAGTCTTCCCCTTTATTCTTCTACTTCAAAAGGTTAATGGCTATCCTTATCTTTTTGTATTTCTATATGAATTTTAAAATCAGTTTGTCAGGTTCCACCAAAACACATTTATTGCAATTGCATTGAATTTAGAATTAAATTTGGGATATACTGGCATCTTTTTTGCTCATATTTACTATGGCATATCTCCCCCTTTTTATATTTCTCTAATGTCTCAGAATAAGGTTTGATCATTTTTTTCTGTAGATGTCTTGAACATCTTTTATTAGATTTATTCCTCAGTATTTTATATTAATTTCATTTTGTTTGTTGCTGGTATGAAGAAATATATTGGCTTTTGGGATACTGAGCTTTTATATCCTGAGACTAGGTTAAATTCTCTTATTAATTCCAAATTCTCTTATTAATTCCAATAGTTTATCTGCCAAACCATTTGGAATTTCTATGAATATAGTTATATCATACGCAAATACTGCCCGTTTTCGGTTCCTTTCTTTCTAATTCTTATGCCTTTTTCTTGTTTTGTGCACTGGCCAGAACACTGAAAGATGTTGAATAGCAGTGATTGTCAGGGGCATCCTTGTCTTGTTCCTGATCTCCAAGGAAAAGTTTTCAACATTTTATCATTTAGTATGTTTGCAGTAGGTTTTTTAGAGACTAAAAAAGTTCTCTTCTGAGAACTTCCAGGGAAGATGGCAGAGTAGGAGGACTCTAGGCTCACCATAGATATGCCTAGATAACACCCACATCAGTGTAAATAACCCAGAAAACAACCCAAAGACTGGCAGAACAGACTCTCCACAGCTAAATGTAGAGTAGAGGCCATATCAAAGAGGATAGGGAGGGCAGAGACACATGGTCAGGAAGCAAGCTGACCTGTAGGACTGTCCACAGGAAGGAGGGGTGCTGCAGGCACAGAAGAGAGAGGAGCACACCCCACCCCAGGCATCCCAGGCATAGGGAACAAGCACCAGAAGACAAATCCCCATAACATTTGGCTTTGAAAACTAGAGAGGCTTACCTTCATGAGTTCTTAAAACCAGTGAAACTTAACAAGTAGAACTTTTAAAAAACAGTGGGCTTGGCTCTTGGAGAGCCAAAGGGTGACAGGAAACAGAGTCCCCCACCCTTAAAGAGACAGCACAACAAACAGCCCCACAGAGATACAGCATAGAAGCAGCAGTTTGAAAAATGCCTGCGGTATACAGGATGGAGATTTATCTACTAATCTCAGGGTGTGGTGGAGGGGCAGGGATCTTTGGGAAACTTCTCTAGGAACAAAAGAGCTTGTAGGCACCATTTCACTAACCCATCCCCCAGCCTAGATTCACAGTCACCTGTGAGAACCAGCAGAGTGTGAACACTCTCCACCTAGCTTGTTAATAGTGCACCTACCCCTGCACTCTTCTGCAGATTCACCCCTTCCAAACCAGCCATGGCAGAAGAACTCCAAAGTAGCTACAAGTCGCCTCCCACAGTAAACCAGCCCAGACCTTGCTAACACCACACACCTCACCCCTGTGTCTCCTGCAGACCCTCCCCCTCCAACACCACCTCCGCAGGAGTCCATCCAAACTGGCACCACAAGCCGCAGTGTGAAAGCAGCCCTAACAGTGGTTAGCACCACCCCAAACTGACTCCTGCCCTGGAGAGAGAGGAGAAGAAAGCCACACATACCAGTCCAACTGAGGCCCCAGCAGTGGGCTGGGGGCAGACATCTGGTCTGCCTGCAGGCCCCACCCACCAATGAAAGCTTTTCAGGGGACAACACAGGGAGAGCACCCTGCAGTTCACTGCTACTGCAGCTCTGGCAAACACCTGGTCTGACCAAACTCAGGCCCAAGGTGGCCCCAGACTGGCCCACTAACACCACCATGACCAATCCCTGCCCATAACAGGCAGAGAAAGCCACTGCAGATGATTGGACTGCAGGCAAATGCAGCTCAGCCACAATAGTAAGGCACATGCAACACGTATGGAATATACCCCTGAAGCACCAGGTTCTGGCGAACAGGGCACATTGCACTGCAGGGCACTACAGGACCTCTTACTCATAAGCAGGATATATAGCTGACTTTCTTAACACAGAGAAACAGACACAGAGAAATAGACAAAATGAGGAGACAGAGGAATGTGTCCCAAATGAAAGAACAGGAAAAAAAAATCACAGCAAGAGAGCTAAAAGAAACAGAGATAAGTAAGCCTGATAGAGAATTTAAAGTAATTGTCATAATTGTCACTGGACTTGAGAAAAGAATGGAGGACCTCAGTGAGACCTTCAACAAAGACATATAAAACATAAAAAAGAACCAACCAGAGATGAAGAACTCAATAACTGAAATTAAAAACACACTAAAGGGAATAAATAATAGAATGAAAGAGCAGAAGAATGGATCCATGGCCTGGAGGACAGAGTATGAGAAAGAAATCCAGCTGAACAGGAGAGAGAAAAAAGAATAATAAAAAATGAAAATGGACTACAGGAACTCAGTGATATCATCAAGTGTAGTAATACTGATATTATAGGGATCCCAGAAGAAGAGAGAAGATGGGGGGCAGAAAATGTATTTGAGGAAAAAATAGCTGAAAATTCCCCCAATCTGGAGAAGGAATTAGAAATCCAGATCCAGGAGGCAGAGAGGTCCCAACAAAATCAACCCAAGGAGGTCCACACCGAGACACACAGTAATTAAAATGGCAAAAAGTAGTGATAGAGAATTTAAAGGTAGCAAGAAAAAAGAAAACAGTTATGTACAGGGGAAACCCCATAAGCTATCAGCTGATTTTTCAGCAGAAACTTTGCAGGCCAGAAGAGAATGGCATGATATATTCAAAGCGTTGAAAGAAAAATCTGTAGCCAAGAATACTCTATCCAGCAATGGGATCATTCAGAATAGAAGGAGAGATAAAGAATTTCCTAGACACAAAAAAGTTAAAGGAGTTAATGACCACTAGACCAGCCCTACAAGAAATGTTAAAGGGGACTCTTTGAGTAGAAAGGAAAGTCCATAAGCAGAATTAAGAAAAGTAGGAGACACAAAGGCAGTAAAATTAAGTATATGCATAAAAATCAGTGAAGGGATTCACAAAATAACAAGATGTAAAGTATGACACAATATACCTAAAACGTAGGGGAGAGAGGAGTAAAAATGTAGGGCTTCTGGAATGGGTTCAAACTTAAGCAACCATCACCTTAATATAGAACGCTATATGCAGAAAATGTTATAAATAAACCTAATGGTCACTATATATAAATCAATAACTGGTAATAGATAAGTTAAAAATAAAGAAAAAGGAATACAAGCCTGTCACTAAAGAAAGCCAGCAAGCTGTAAGAGAAGAAAGAGAAGAAAGGAACAGAGAAAAACTACAAAAACAACCATAAAACAAGTAACAAAATGGTAATAAGTACATACTCATTGATTGATAGTTACTTTGAGTGTAAATGGACTAAATGCATCAGTCAAAAGACAAAAGGTGACAGAAAGGATAAAAAAGCAAGACTTATCTATATGCTGCATACAAGTATTCATTTCACACTTAAAGACACATGCAGATTGAAGTGAAGGGATGAAAAATCATTTATCATGCAAATGGAAGTGAAAAGAAAGCCAGGTTAGCAATACTAATATCACACAAAATAGACTTCAAAACGAAGACTGTAACAAGAGACAAAGAGGGATACTACATAATCATAAAGGGAACAATTCAACAAGAAGATGTAACAATTGTAAATATTTATGCACCCAATATGGGAGCATCCAAATACATAAAACAACTAATAACAAACATAAAGAAAGTAATCAATAGTAATACAAAAATGGTAGGAGACTTTTACACCTCACTTACATCAATGGATAGATCATCCAAACAGAAAATGAACAAGGAAACAGTGTCTTTGAATGACACATTGGACCAGATGGATCTAACAGATATATTCAGAACATTCCACCCTAAAACAGAATACACATTCATTTCAAGTGCATATGGAATATTCTCCAAAATTGATCACGTTAGGCCACAAAACAAGTCTCAACAAATTCAAAAAGACTGAAGTCAAATCATGCATCTTTTCCAACCACAACACTACGAAACTAGAAATCACAAGAAAAAAAATCTTGAAAGAACATACATACATGGAGGTTAAATAACATGCTATTAAATGGTGATTGGGTCAACCAAGAAGTCAAAAAGGAAGTTAAAAAATACACAGAGATAAATGAAAATGAAAATACAACAGTCCAAAATCTTTGGGATGCAGAAAAGGCTGTTCTAAGAGGGAAGTTCATAGCAATACAAGCCTACCTCATGAAGCAAGAAAATTCTCAAATAAACAACCTAGCCTTACACCTAAAGGAGCTAGAAAAAGAACAACAAACAAAACCCAAAACTGGTAGAAAGAAAGAAATAATAAAGATTAGAGCAGAAATAAATGTAACAGAAACTAAAAAACAATAGAACAGATCAATGAAACTAGGAGCTGTTTCTTTGAAAAGATAAACAAAAGTCATAAACCTCTGGCCAGATTCATCAAAAGAGAGAGAGGACTCAAATAAACAAAATCAGAAATGAAAGAAGAGAAATAACAACAGACACCACAGAAATACAATTATAACAGAAATATTATGAAAAATTATATGCCAACAAACTGAACAACCTAGAAAAAATGGATAAATTCCTAGAAACCTATATCCTACTAAAACTGAATCAAGAAGAAATAGAAAATTGAACAGACTGATTACCAGCAACGAAATTGAAACAGTAATCAAAAAACTCCCAACAATTAAAGAACAGTTAATACGTATTCTTCTCACACTATTCCAAAAATAGAAGAGGAAGGAAAACCCAAATTCATTCTATGAGGCCAGCATTAGCCTTCTACCAAAACCAGATAACACTACAAAAAAAGAGAACTATAGACCAATATCTCTGATGGACACAGATGTCAAAAATCTGAACATTAGCAAACCAAATCCAACAATACATTAAAAGAATCATTCACCATGACCAAGTGGGATTTATTCCTGGGATGCAAAGGTTGCAAATCAATCAACATGATACATCACATCAGTAAGAGAAAAGATAAGAAACATAAGATCATTTCAATAGATGCAGAAAAATCATTTGATAAAGTACAACATACATTCATGATAAAAACTCTCAACAAAGTAGGTTTAGATGAAACACAACTTAACATAATAAAGGCCACATATGAAAAACCCACAGTTAACATCATCCTCAGTGGTGAAAAACTGAGAGCTTTTCCCCTAAGTCCAGGAACAAGACAAGGATGTCCACTCTCACCACTTTTACTCAACACAATATGGAAGTCCTAGCCACAGCAATCAGACAACAAAAATAAAAAGCAACCAAATTGGTAAGAAAGAAGTGAAACTTCCACTATTTGCAGAGGACATGATACCATATATAGAAAACCTGGGGTGCCTGGATGGCTCAGTCGGCTGAGCATCCAACTCCTGATTTCAGCTCAGGTTATGATTTCAGGGTTGTGAAATCAGGCCCCACTTCAGGCTCCATACTGGGCATGGAGACTGCTTGGAATTCTTTCTCTCCCTCTCCCTTTGCCCCTCCCCCCCATAAAAAAAAAAAACCTGCAAGACTCCACCAAAAAACTACTAGAACTGATAAATGAATTCAACAAGTTTACAGAATATACAATCAATATACAGAAATTCATTGCATTTCTATACACTAATAATAAAGTAGCAGAAAGAGAAATTAAGAAAACAATCCCGGGCGCCTGGATGGCTCAGTCATTAAGCGTCTGCCTTCAGCTCAGGTCGTGATCCCAGGGTTCCGGGATCGAGCCCCACATCAGGCTCCCTGCTCGACGGGAAGCCTGCTTCTCCCTCTCCCACTCCCCCTGTTTGTGTTCCCTCTCTCGCTATGTCTCTGTCAAATAAATAAATAAAATCTTAAAAAAAAAGAAAACAATCCTATTTACAATTATACCAAAAATAATAAAATACTTAGGAATAAACCTAACCAAGGATGTGAAAGACCTAGACTCTGAAAACTATAAAACACTGATGAAAGAAATTGAAGAGGACACAAAGAAATGGAAAGACATTCCATGCTCGTGGATCAGAAGAACAAATACTGTTAAAATGTCCATACTACCCAAAGCAATCTATACATTTAATGCAATCCCTATCAAAATACCAACAGCATTTTTCACAGAGCTAGAACAAACAATCCTAAAATTAGTATGGAACCACAAAAGACTCCAAATAGCCAAAGCAACCTTGAAAAAGAAAAGCAAAACTAGAGGCATCACAATTCTGTACTTCAAGTTATATTACAAAGCTCTAGGGATCAAAACATTATGGCACTGGCACAAAAATAGACACATAGATCAATAGAACAGAACAGAAAACCCAGAGATAAGCCCATAATTACATGGTCAAATAATCTTCAGCAAACGAGGAAAAAATATACAATGGGAAAAAGATAGCCTCTTCAACAAATAGTGCTGGGAAAACTGGAGAGCTACATGCAAAAGAATGAAACTGGGCCACTTTCTTACACAAAAATAAATTCGAAATGGATTAAAGACCTAAATGTGAGACCTGAAACCATTAAAATCCTAGAAGAGAGCAGAGGCAGTAATTTCTCTGACACTGGCCATAGTAATATTTTTCTAGGTATGTCTCTTGAGGCAAGGAAAACAAAAGCAAAAATAAACAATTGGGACTATCAAAATAAAAAGCTTCTACACAGCGGAGGAAACAATCAATAAAACTAAAAGGCAACCTATGGAATGGGAGAAGATATTTGCAAATGACATATATGAATAAGGGGTTAGTATCCAAAATATATAAAGAACTTTATACAACTTAACACCCAAAACAAACCAAATAATCCAATTAAAAAATGGGCAGAAGACATGAGCAGACATTTCTCCAAAGAAGACATCTAGATGGCCAAGAGACACATAAAAAGATGCTCAACATCACTTATTATCAGGGAAATGCACATCAAAACCACAATGAGATATCACCTCACGCCTGTCAGAATGGTTAGTATCAAAAACACAAGGAATGGGCACCTGGGTGGCTCAGTTGGTTAAGCAACTGCCTTCGGCTCAGGTCATGATCCTGGAGTCCCAGGATCGAGTCCCGCATCGAGTCCCGCATTGGGCTCCCTGCTCGGCAGGGAGTCTGCTTCTGCCTCTGACCCTCCCCCCTCTCATGTTCTCTCCCTCATTCTCTCTCTCAGATAAATAAATAAAATGTTAAACACACACACACACACACACAAGAAATAAGTGCTGCTGAAAAGGTAGAGAAAAAGGAATCCTCGTGCACTGTTGGGAATGCAAACTGGTGCAGCCACTGTGAAGACAGTATGGCGGTTCCTCAAAACTTAAAAATAGAGTTACCATAGGATCCAGTAATTCCACTACTATTTGCCCAAAAAGTACAAAAACACTAATTTGAAAAGACATATGCACCCGTTTATCGCAGCATTATTTACAATAGCCAAATTATGGAAGTAAGCCAAGTGTCCATCAATAGATGAAAGGATAAGACATGGGGTGTGTGTGTGTGTGTGTGTGTGTGTGTGTGTGTGTGGGTGTGTGTGTGTGTGTGTGTGTGTGTGTGTGTGTGTGTGTGCGCGCGCGCAGAGAGAGAGAGGAATAAATATTACTGAGCCATAAAAAAGAATGAAATCTTGCCATTTGTAACAATATGGATGAATCTAGAGTATAATGCTAAGTGAAATAAGTCAGAGAAAGACAAATGCATAATTTCACTCATATGAGGAATTTAAGAAACAAAACAAAGAAAAAAGAGACAAATAAAAATCACTCTGAAGGGGCACGCCTGGGTGGCTCAGTCAGTTAAGCATCGGCCTTCAGCTCAGGTCATGATCCTGGAGTCCTGAGATCTAGCCCTGCACTGGGCTCCCTGCTCAGTAAGGAGCCTGCTTCTCCCTCTCCCTCTGCTGCTCGCCCCTGCCTGTGCTCTCTCACTCTCTCTCAAATAAATAAATAAATAAAATCTTTTTTAAAAAATCACTCTGGGGGTGCCTGGGTGGCTCAGTTGTTAAGCGTCTGCCTTAGGCTCAGGTCATGATCCCAGGGTCCTGGGATCGAGCCCCACATCGGGCTCTCTGCTCCACGGGAAGCCCGCTTCCCCCTCTCCCACTCCCCCTGCTTTTGTTCCCTCCCTCGCTGTCTCTCTGTCAAATAAATAAAATCTTAAAAATAAAATAAAAAATCACTCTGAAATACAGAGAACAACCTAGTGGTAATCGGAAGGGAGGTGGGGGGGGGAATGGGTGAAATATGTGAAGGAGATTAAGAATACACCCATCATGGGGCGCCTGGGTGGCTCAGGTGGTTAAGTGACTGTCTTCGGCTCGGGTCATGATCCTGGAGTCCTGGGATCGAGTCCCACATCAGGCTCCCTGCTCAGCAGGGAGTCTGCTTCTCCCTCTGACCCTCCCCCTCTCATGCTCTCTTTCTCATTCTCGCTCTCAAATAAATAAATAAAATCTTTAAAAAAAAAAAAAGAATACGTTCATCATGATGAGCACTGAGTAATATACAGAACTGTTGAATCATGAGTGGGGGAAGACGGCAGCAGCCATTCCACGGTGGACCTAGACCATGGAACAGCAAGCAGCTACCCAAGAAGGACATTATCAAGTTTTTATAGGACTACAGTTCAGATTTGTTTCTTGCAGAACATAAGTTATTAGGAAACATTGAAAAGGTGGTCAAAACAGCTAACAGGGACCATTTGGTTACAGCCTATAATCGTCTTTTTGAAAGTAAGCATTTCAAGGGTACTGAAAATTTAAGTAAAGTGTCTGAGCAGGTGAAAAATGTGAAGCTTAATGAAGATAAACCCAAAGAAACCAAGTCTGAAGAGACTCTGGATGAGGGTCCACCAAAATATATAAACTGTGTTCTTAAAAAAGGAGATAAAACTAACTTTCCCAAAACAGGAGATGTTGTCCACTGCTGGTATACAGGAACACCACAGGATGGGACTGGTTTCGATACTATATTCAAACAAGTTCAAAGAAGAAAAATGCCACACCCTTAAGTTTTAAGGTTGGAATAGGCAAAGTTATCAGAGGATGGGATGAAGCACTCTTGACCAGCAGTAAAGGAGAAAAGGCTCGACCGGAGATCGAAGCAGAATGGGCTCATGGTAAGAAAGGACAGCCTGATGCCAAAACTCCACCAAATGCAAAACTCAGTTTCAAAGTGGAATTACTGGATATTGAGTAAAAGAACAATGCTTCAGGTATAAAGACATCAGCAACAATAAAACATGGCTTTGAAGAAACTTATGTAACTAATTAAAGCTGGTTACCACTGTTAGGGAAGAGTCAACTCGAAAATTCAAGAAGCCAAATATTGTTTACTCGATTCCCAACTTTTAAGATATGTAAACCATTAAAATTCCCTAAAGTTTGAAATATTTTACTACAGCTGTGTAAAATATTGGTTAAGGAGAACTGACATTCCTTTTACCTCGTGTTGTAAACTAAAAGGCTCAATAAAAATATATCCAGTGTCCAAAAAAAAAAAAAAACAATTTTTGAGTCACTATGTTGTATACCTGAAACTAATATAACATTGCATGTTAATTATACTGGATTTAAAATTTAAAAGAAAGAATATTCTCTTCTCCTACTTTGCTAAGAGTTTTTACATGAAAGGATGTTTAATATTGTCAATGAACTTTCTATATCTATTAAAATCATCACATGATTCCCCCCTTATTCTGTTAATGTGATGAATTAAACGGTTTGATTTTTAAATTTAAACCCAACTTTGCATTCCTGGGTGAAGCCGCATTTGGTCATGATGTGTCATGCCCTATGAACACTCTTATACATGTCTTTTGATGCACTGTGCACACATTTCCTTTAGCTACACATATAGGAGTGGAAATGCTGGGTCATAAAGTATGGAAGTTGGTTTTAAGGAAAGAGCAAGGCTTTAGGTGTACTGAGTCAAGGCTTCAGGAGGACCTCTAGGGGTAAATGTCCAGCAGACAATTAGAAATGTGGGACTGGAGTTTGGGTAGCACCAGAGGTGTGGATTTGCAAGTCATCAACATAAAGCTTACGTCTGAAACCACTGGGACAGAATGCTCTGTGTGGGGGGAGCATCACTGAAGAGAGAAGAGGACTCCAGGTCGATACTTGAGAAACATCTGAGGCTAGGAGGCAGGATGACAAAGAGCCAAGACAGAGAGGCATGACTTCAAATGGGTGGCACAAAAACAAAGAGTATCAAGTTTTCAACATTATGGAGAAAACAAGGGTGGGGAGTCCATAGTTCTGGTGACCAAGAGGCCTTCGTACTCTGTCCTCCCTTGCCGTAGCTACTGCTAGGTTCTTCTGTTTACTTTCCATCTTTATAAAGTTCTTTGGCTACTTCTGGAATCATGCCAATTTGCAGGACTGTTATCACCCTGGCAGCTGCTAAGAACATTCTCTACCACCCCACAGAAATACTCAGGACACAGTACTTAATGAGCACTTACTAATTATAGGCCTATCAGTCAAAATTATGCCCTCCAAAATAGCAGGTTTTCAAAAGGCAGCTGAAGGTGCATGTGTCACAGGACAAAGCAGTGACACAAATGAACAAAGAGAAAAAGAGGTTGCCTTTAAAAAACTATTAACTTCATAGAATTGGGAAGCTGAGATTTCATGACTTGATATACTGAACTTTCCTTCATGCTACCTCTTGTAATTTCCTGTCATACTATTTAAGGCACCTTTCCAAAGGCTACTGGAGAAAAATCATGAGAAAAGAGAAATGGGAAGAAGAGGCAGGTCAGCTGAGTTCTGAGGATAGAAACACTGCAGAAAGTTCGGGAAGGTTTCAGTAGCTTGCCCTACACTCTCTGTGAGCAGAAAGTAAAGCAACATATACACTGTATGTTATTAGGTACACAGCAGCATCCCTCAATATGCAGTGAATGTTATTCCACAAAATAGTTATCATGCTTTTACTCTATTCCAAACAAAACAAAGATAACTAACCTTGCAGTAAGTATCTTCTCGGCAACATAAAAGGTTAAAAGGCAATGGAAAGTGAGGGCAGGGGCCCCTGGGTGGCTCAGTAGATTAAGCGTATGACTCTTGGTTTCTGCTCAGGTCCTGATTTCAGGGTTGTGCGATCGAGCCCTGGGTCACGCTCCTCGCTCAGTGCACAGTCTTCTTAAAATCTCTCCCTCTCCGCTCCCCAATCTCTCTCTTTCTCTTTTCCCCTCTCTAAAATCAATAAATAAATCTTTAAAAAAAAAAAGTGAGAGGGTAAGTGTTAAAAAAACAAAATGGATAACTTCCAAAACAGAAGAAAGCAAAAATCAAATAAACAGGAACAAGAAAGCAAAAATTGAACTCAAGCATATTTGTAATCTAAATTTTTAATCACTATCCTTAATAGATAATTAAGTCTGTTCATACTGGGTGAGTGAAAACAAAAACTAGAGATAGGCACACCTAAAACACAATGACATACATAAGCCAAAATAAAAGGAATGGGAAAAAATATACTAGACAAATAACAAAAAATCTATCTAGCAAAATTAGTAACAGGCAAAACAAAATTTAAAGGGGAAAGACATAGTAGTAATAAAGCAGGACCTCATTTGATGACAAAAAAAGCAACCTACAAGAAGCTATAACAATTTTGAACTTCCATGCATTAACAGTTTAGAATTATATAAAGCAACACTTTTATAAAATCTACCATTCTAGAAGATTTTAGTTTATTTCTCTTAAAAAGTTATCAATAAAAGGAGCAAGATGGCAGAGGAGTAGGAGACCTAAATTCCATCTGGTCTCAGGAACTCAGCTGGATAGGGATCAGACCATTCTGAACACCTACGAACCCAACAGGAGATCGAAGAAAAGAATAGCAACAACTCTGAACAGAAAAGCGACCGCTTTCTGGAAGGTAGGACGTGTGGAGAAGTGAATCCGAGGCGATATTCGGGAGGATACACGGCGGGGGAGGGGGCCTCCGACGGCCGCTTCTGGCAAGTGATAGAGCCGCGGAGCACAAAATCGGAACTTTGAGAAGTCAGCTCCGCTGAGGGACGTCGCTCCAGCGGCTAAGCGGGGGGTGGGACCCTCGCGGGACAGTGTGGTCTCAGGACCCTCAGGGTCACAGAAAGACTGGGGGTGCCTGAGTGCTGCAGAGCTCCCAGGGATCGGAGCGGGGAAGCCAGCTGCAAAGACGGAGCCAAGGGGCGGGCTCTCAGCTCGGGGTTGCCATAAACTGTGATCCGCGGCCCAGTCGGGCCACTGCTCCTCCAGCAGGGACCCAACAAGCGGCAGATCCGGGGAGACTCCCCTTCCTCCCCCGGGAGGAGGGGCGCGGGAGCGCACCGCGGGGATCTGCTGGGTTTGGAGACTCCACACGGGGCCGGGTGCCAGAGATAGAAACACTCGGTCACAGGCCGAGGGAGCGCGGAGTGCGGCTGGAGACCGGGGACACGGGAGTGATTGACTGCTTTTCTCTGGGGGTGCACTGAAGAGCGGGGCCCAGTTCTGGGATCCTCCAGGACGGAGATTGGGAGGCCGCCATTTTCACTCTCGTCCTCCAAAGCCCAGCGGAAAGCTTGCAGGGAACAAAAGCTCCCGAGAGCAAACCCGAGCAGCTTGCTTAGCCAGGACCAGCAAGGGCAGGGCAATTCCGCCTCCGGCAAAGACATTTGGGAACCATGGCAACAGGCCCCTCCCCCAGAAGATCAGCAAGAACAGCCAGCAAGCCAAGACCAAGTTACCGATCAATGAGAACGGCAGAAGTCCAGCGCTAGGGGAATACTGCACATAGAATCCATGGATTTTTTCCCATGATTCTTTAGTGTTTCAAAGTTAATTTTTTAAATTTTTTTCTTTTTCTTTTTTTGAATTTTTCTTTTTCCCTTTTTCAATCAACATCTTATCAATCCCTTTTCTAAAAAATCTTTTTTATTTTTCATTTTTAGACTCATATTCTTTCCCTTCATAGTAGTTAACCTTATTTTTGGTATATATATAAATTGTTCTCTCTTTAAAATTTTGGGAGAGAGTTTCTTCTAACAGACCAAACTATACCCTAAATCTCTAGTGTATGGCTTTGTTCTAGTCTCCTGACTGATCACATTTTCTCCCTTTTTTTTTTAAATCCTCTTCTTTCTTTTTTCAACCAACTTATCTTATCAATTCCTTTTATACAATGTTTTATAATTATCATCTTCACAGTCATATTCCATCCCTTCATCGTATTTACCCTTATTTTGTAGATATATAAGTTTTTCTTTCTTTAAAATTTTGGGAGGCACATTCTTCTAAACAAACCAAAATACACCCAAAATCTAGTGTGTGGCACTGATCTATGCACCAGCCTGATCATATTTGATCATATTCTGTTTTTTGTTTTTTATCTTTATCTTTATTCTTTCTTTCCCTTTCTTTTCCCCTGCCTTCAGGTCCCATCTGATTTGTTTAGTGTATGTTTTTCTGAGGTCGTGTTACCCTGTTAGCATTTTGTTCTCTCATTCATCTATTCTCCTCTGGAAAAAATGAAAACACAGAAAAAGTCATCTCAACAAAAAGAACAAGAGGCAGTACCAACTGCCAGGGACCTAATCAGTATGGACATTAGTAAGATGTCGGAACTAGAGTTCAGAATGACGATTTTAAAGATACTAGCTAGACTTGAAAAAAGCATGAAAGATATTAGAGAAACCCTTTCTGGAGAAATAAAAGAACTAAAATCTAAACAAGTTGAAATCAAAAAGACTATTAATGAGGTGCAATCAAAAATGGAGGTTCTAACTGCTACGATAAATGAGGCAGAAGAGAGAATTAGTGATATAGAAGACCAAATGATGGAAAATAAAGAAGCTGAGAAAAAGAGAGATAAACAACTACTGGATCACGAGGGCAGAATTCGAGAGATAAGTGATACCATAAGATGAAACAATATTAGAATAATTGGGATCCCAGAAGAAGAAAGAGAGAGAGGGGCAAAAGGAATACTGGAGCAAATTATAGTAGAGAACTTCCCTAATTTGGGGAAGGAAACAGGCATCAAAACCCAGGAGGTACAGAGAACCCCTCTCAAAATCAATAAAAATAGGTAAACACCCCGACATCTAATAGTAAAACTTACGAGTCTCAGAGACAAACAGAAAATCCCAAAAGCAGCTTGGGATAAGAGGTCTGTAACCTACAATGGTAGAAAGATTAGATTGGCAACAGACCTATCCACAGAGACATGGCAGGCCAGAAAGGACTGGCATGATATATTCAGAGCACTAAATGAGAAAAATATGCAGCCAAGAATACTATAGCCAGCTAGGTTGTCATTGAAAATAGAAGGAGAGATAAAAAGCTTCCAGGACAAACAAAAACTAAAGGAATTTGCAAACACGAAACCAGCCCTACAAGAAATATTAAAAGGGGTCCTCTAAGGAAAGAGAGAGCCTAAAAGTAACAGACCAGAAAGGAACACAGACAATATACGGTAACAGTCACCTTACAGGCAATACAATGGCACTAAATTCATACCTTTCAATAGTTACCCTGAATGTAAATGGGCTAAATGCCCCAATCAAAAGACACAGGGTATCAGACTGGATAAAAAAAACAAGACCCATCGACATGCTGTCTGCAAGACACTCATTTTAGACCAAAAGACACCCCCAGATTGAAAGTCAGGGGTGGAAAACCATTTACCATGCTAATGGACACCAAAAGAAAGCTGGGGTGGCAATCCTTATATCAGACAAATTAGATTTTAAACCAAAGACTGTAATAAGAGATGAGGAAGGACACTACATCCTACTTAAAGGGTCTATCCAACGAGAAGATCTAACAACTGTAAATATCTATGCCCCTAACATGGGAGCAGCCAATTATATAAGCCAATTAATAACAAAGCAAAGAAACACATCGACAACAATACAATAACAGTAGGGGACTTTAACACCCCCCTCACTGAAATGGACAGATCGTCTAAGCAAAAGATCAACAAGGAAATAAAGACTTTAAATGACACACTGGACCAAATGGACTTCGCAGATATATTCAGAACATTCCATCCCAAAGCAACGGAATACACATTCTTCTCCAGTGCCCATGGAACATTCTCCAGAATAGATCACATCCTGGGTCACAAATCAGGTCTCAACCGGTACCAAAAGACTGGGATCACTCCCTGGATATTTTCAGACCACAATGCTTTGAAACTAGAACTCAATCACAAGAGGAAAGTCGGAAAGAACTCAAATGCATGGAGGCTAAAGAGCATTCTAGTAAAGAATGAACGGGTCAACCAGGAAATTAAACAAGAATTAACAAATTCATGGAAACAAATGAAAATGAAAACACAACTGTTCAAAATCTTAGGGATGCAGAAAAGGCAGTCCTAAGAGGAAAGTATATACCAATACAAGCCTTTCTCAAGAAACAAGAAAGTTCTCAAGTACACAGCGTAACCCTACACCTAAAGGAGCTGGAGAAAGAACAGCAAATAAAGCCTAACGCAGCAGGAGAAGAGAAATAATAAAGATCAGAGCAGAAATCAATGAAACAGAAACCAAAAGAACAGAACAGATCAACGAAACTAGGAGCTTGTTCTTTGAAAGAATTAATAAGATTGATAAACCCCTGGCCAGACTTATCAAAAAGAAAAGAGAAATGACCCAAATCAACAAAATCATGAATGAAAGAGGAGAGATCACAACCAACACCAAAGAAATACAAACAATTATAAGAACATATTATAAGCAACTATATGCCAACAAATTAGATAATCTGGAAGAAATGGATGCATTCCTAGAGATGTATCAACTACCAAAACTGAACCAGGAAGAAATAGAAAACCTGAACAGACCTATAACCACTAAGGAAATTGAAGCAGTCCTCAAAAATCTCCCAACAAACAAGAGCCCAGGGCCAGATGGCTTCCCAGGGGAATTCTACCAAACATTTAAAGAAGAATTAATACCTATTCATCTGAAACTGTTCCAAAAAATAGAAATGGAAGGAAAACTTCCAAACTTGTTTTATGAGGCCAGCATTACCTTGATCCCAAAACCAGACAAAGACCCCATCAAAAAGGACAATTACAGACCATATCCTTGATGAACATGGATGCAAAAATTCTCACCAAAATACTAGCCAGTAGGATCCAAGAGTACATTAAAAGGATTATTCACCACGGCAAAGTGGAATTTATCCCTGGGTTGCAAGGTTGGTTCAACATCCGCAAATCAATCAATGTGATACAGTACATTAATAAAAAAAAGAACAAGAACGATATGATCGTCTCAATAGATGCAGAAAAAGCATTTGACAAAGTACAGCATCCTTTCTTGATCAAAACTCTACAGAGTATAGGGATAGAGGGTACATACCTCAATATCATAAAAGCCATCTATGAAAAACCCACAGCGAATATCATTCTCAATGGGGAAAAACTGAGAGCTTTCCCCCCAAGGTCAGGAACATGGCAGGGATGTCCACTATCACCACTGTTATTCAACATATTATTAGAAGTCCTAGCCATAGCAATCAGACAACAAAAAGAAATCAAAGGCATCCGGATCAGCAAAGAAGAAGTCAAACTCTCACTCTTTGCAGATGATATGATACTTTATGTGGAAAACCCAAAAGGCTCCACCCCAAAACTGCTAGAACTCATCCGGGAATTCAGTAAAGTGGCAGGATATAAAATCAGTGCACACAAATCAGTGGCATTCCTATACACCAACAACAAGACAGAAGAAAGGGAAATTAAGGAGTTGATCTCATTTACAATTGCACCCAAAACCATAAGATACCTAGGAATAAATCTAACCAAAGAGGCAAAGAATCTGTGCTCCGAAAACTATAAAATACTCATGAAAGAAATTGAGGAAGACACAAAGAAATGGAAAAACGTTCCATGCTCACGGATTGGAAGAACAAATATTGTGAAGTTGTCAATGCTACCTAGAGCAATCTACACATTTAATGCAATCCCTATCAAAATACCATCCACTTTTTTCAAAGAAATGGAACAAATAATCTTAAAATTTGTATGGAACCAGAAAAGACCCCGAATAACCAGAGGAATGTTGTGAAAAAGAAAACCAAAGCTGGTGGCATCAAAATTCCAGACTTCAAGCTCTATTACAAAGCTGTCATCATCAAGACAGTATGGTCCTGGCACAAGAACAGACACACAGAGCAATGGAACAGAAGAGAGAGCCCAGAAATGGACCCTCAACTCTATGGTCAACTAATCTTCAATAAAGCAGGAAAGAATGTCCAATGGCAAAAAGACAGTCTCTTCAACAAATGGTGTTGGGAAAATTGGACAGCCACATGCAGAAGAATGAGACTGGACCATTTCCTTACACCACACACAAAAAAAGACTCAAAATGGATGAAAGACCTAAATGTGAGACAAGATCCATCAAAATCCTAAAGGAGAACACAGGCAGCAACCTCTTCGACCTCAGCCGCAGCAACTTCTTCCTAGGAACATTGCCAAAGGCAAGGGAAGCAAGGGCAAAAAATGAACTATTGGGACTTCATCAAGATAAAAAGCTTTTACACAGCAAAAGAAACAGTCAACAAAACCAAAAGACAGCTAACAGAATGGGAGAAGATATTTGCAAATGACATATCAGATAAAGGGCTAGTATCCAATATCTATAAAGAACTTATCAAACTCGACACCCAAAGAACAAATAATCCAATCAAGAAATGGGCAGAAGACATGAACATTTTTCCAAAGAAGACATCCAAATGGCCAATGACACATGAAAAAGTGCTCAACATCGCTTGGCATCAGGGAAATCCAAATCAAAACCTCAATGACATACCACCTCACACCAGTCAGAATGGCTAAAATTAAGAAGTCAGGAAACGGCAGATGTTGGCAGGGATGCGGAGAAAGGGGAACCTGCCTACACTGTTGGTGGGAATGCAAGCTGGTGCAGCCACTCTGGAAAACAGTATGGAGGTTCCTCAAACAGTTGAAAATAGAGTTACCATACGATCCAGCAATTGCACTACTGGGCATTTACCCCAAAGATACAAATGTAGGGATCCAAAGGGGTACATGCATCCTGATGTTTATAGCAGCAGTGTCCACAATAGCAAACTATGGATAGAGCCAAGATGTCCATCAACAGGGGCGCCTGGGTGGCTCAGTCGTTAAGCATCTGCCTTCGGCTCAGGTCATGATCCCAGGGTCCTAGGATCAAGCCCCACATCAGGCTCCCCGCACCGCGGGAAGCCTGCTTCTCCCTCTCCCACTCCCCCCGCTTGTGTTCCCTCTCTCGCTGTGTCTCTCACTGTCGGATAAATAAAATCTTAAAAAAAAAAAAAAAAGATGTCCATCAACAGATGAATGGATAAAGAAGATGTGGTATATGTATACACACACACACACACACACACACACACACACACACACACACAATGGAATATTATGCAGCCATCAAGAGGAATGAAATCTTGCCATTTGCAACGACGTGGATGGAACTGGAGGGTATTATGCTGAGTGAAATAAGTCAATCAGAGAAAGACATGTATCATATGACCTCACTGATATGAGGAATTCTTAATCTCAGGAAACAAACTGAGGGTTGCTGGAGTGGTGGGGGGTGGGAGGGATGGGGTGGCTGGGTGATAGTCACTGGGGAGGGTATGTGCTACGGTGAGCGCTGTGAATTGTGTAAGACTGTTGAATCAAATAATACATTATATGTTAAGAAAAAAAGAAGATAGTAGGAAGGGAAGAATGAAGGGGGGGAATCGGAGGAGATGAACCATGAGAGACTATGGACTCTGAGAAACAAACTGAGGGTTCTAGAGGGGAACCTGGTGACGGGTATTAAGGAGGGCACGTTCTGCATGGAGCACTGGGTGTTATACACAAACAATGAATCATGGAACACTACATCAAAAACTAATGATGTAATGCATGGTGATTAACATAATAAAATAAAATAAATAGTATAAATTATCAGGGATAATAGAAAAGATAAAAAAAAGTTATCAATAAGGTGAGTCAAAAATACACATATTAAGAATAACAAAACTTTAATCATGTCAAATTCCAAGAAGGTTTTCTGATGAATCAGAAAATATGACATAACCGGGCGCCTGGGTGGCTCAGTTGGTTAAGCGACTGCCTTCGGCTCAGGTCATGATCCTGGAGTCCCGGGATCGAGTCCCGCATCGGGCTCCCTGCTCAGTAGTGAGTCTGCTTCTCCCTCGGACCCTCCCCCCTCTCATGCTCTATCTCATTCTCTCTCTCAAATAAATAAAAACTTTAAAAAAAAAAATGACATAACCTAAATCATTGGAAACTCCACATTTTGGGGTTCAGAAGCAAAACCATTTAAAACTCAGTAAAATGAGAAATGACTGTGATAGTTTTATTTTAGAGTTTACTGCTTTTCTTTGGTTCCTATTTCTATCCAGTTGGAAACTGTCAAATCATTTCAAATGCCATCTTGTATTTGTTATACTTTCACAGATATTAATTCACTTGATTCTCATAATAAGCCTGTGAGGTTTAAAAAGTATTATTCTTATCTATTTAACTCAAGTAAATGAAAACTGCTCCCACCCATGTCCAGAAAATTCTTTGGTGGTAGAAGTATCAGAGTTTGGTGAAAATTATCTGAATAATATTCTAGATATCCAAGAGCATCTTTGTAGCACCCACCCATATCCCTACCCCGCCAGCATTTTTTTTAAAGATTTGATTGATTGATTTTAGGTTGGGGTGGGGGCGTGAAGCAGAAGAAAGAATCCCAAGCAAACTCCACGTTGAGCGCAAAGTCCGACACAGGGCTCAATCTCACGACTCTTAGATAAGGACCCAAGCCAAAACCAAGAGTCAGTCACTCAACCAACAGCGCCACCCAGGCGCCCCACTAACCCACCAGCATTTTAAAGCCCATTTTGCCACCAGGGTAGCAGGCTGAAAGTGCTGGGAAATTAAGGCTCCCCCAACAGTCGTCCACCCAGAACTGAGAGGATTTGCTATGTAAGTTTCCACTTCCTCACTCTGACGTGGGACAACTCTGAGGCACGTTTTCTACACCTCTCCCAGAGATCGCCAGCAGGCTTAAGTTCTAGCTGCACCCCATAATGGTCCCTTCCTCTGCCTGTCTCACTTCCCCACTCCCCTACATTGCTTCCTTCCCCTCCCAATTCCATGATTTGCACTTGAGTTCTTATCTCGGATCTACTTCTACAGAAACCCAAACTAAGACAATCTTTCATTCTGAAACAAAAATGCATGCTTTCCACAATTTCTGCTTATTGTTTAATGTCAAAGATAACGGAGTCAGTAACATTTGTTTCTGATCTCCTGAAACACAGAGAATTCACAAGAAAATGCAGGGAGCACCCCAGCATGCACAGCCGGGAACTAATGGCCTTATTTGCAACAGAACACCACAAACTAAGTGTCATACTGGGCTACAGCAGAGGGAGAAGGAAGAGTAGAATATTAAGGAATTTATGAAGGACGTGGGGCCAGGGAGAGGTTAACAATTCTTCATGCTATGCGTATCACAAATGATTTGTCTGTGTGTGCTCTAAAGAGCTGCACAGGTCAACTCTCCAAAGGCTCCTTGAGATTGCAATGGGGGTTCACATGGCCCTGATTCCAAGTGGGAACTGGTACACTCAGCATCACTGCTACTTTCAGTGGGGACTGGTCTTTACCTGGAGACCCTCCGTGAAAGCCGAGACGTCGTCTGGGCAAACCTGCCTGCTCTCTGTAAGATCAGAGAGAAGCCTGGCTCCAGACTGCCCAACTTTATGGCTCCAACCACTTCTGGAGTAAATTATTAAGGAACATTTCTTCTGCTCTTTATGCTTTACAAGAAGATTTGCAACCATTCATCCCTCATTCCTTACAATGCTCCTATGAGGAAATACAGGGAAAGCTGGGAGATTTGTGGATGAGCTCCTTGGTTCAAATTATACTTTCCAGTGTCCTTACAGCCTTCCTTGGACAGAAGAAAGGCTCTAAAGATCATGCCAAATCTTCCTTTGAAGTGACAGGTAGGACAGTAAAAAATAGTTCAAAAAGATCTTTCATTTTCTGAAAGAATTTAAGATCTTGCTTCACCACTCTGCAGTTTAAAAAGCTTTATAGAGATTTGGAGGTTATATTTACATTCCCCCTCCTGCTTTATATCCATGTTTTAAAAGGCCAAATCCATTCTAAGATAAATAAAGCTTTATCCCCAGGAAAAGTGACTTTGAGTTCTTTGCAATGCATGGCTTCTGCTTCTGGAACTATTGTTTTTCTTCTCCAGTGGGATAATGTTGTCCCCCTTGACTGAATAAATGAAGCACATATTAAAAACCATGGCAAAGAGAGGAAAAAAGAAAATCAGAAGAAAGCAAATGTTTAAAATAACAAGAGATCTTCCCTTGTTCATTCTTGTCCTTGTTCCAGAAAGCGACTAGTGCAAGCAGAAAGGGCAAAGTGTTCTTGCTCAGTTATGATCAGGATGGAGAGGCTCAGCAGAGTCAGATGCCAGTTATGCTTAGCATCACAAGCCTTTCCTTTTTATCTTTTATTGTTTTCAAACTTCACATTCATATTTGGAAGTCCAGAACTGTCTCATCTTGGCTACAGATAGGAGAGGGACTGGAGATCAATGGTTTTCAAGGGGCAAATTCCTTTTTAAGCAAAATAATCTTATTTGAATCTTCAACATAAAAAGCAGCTTTAAAAGTGGCATTTTGTCTAAATTTATTCTTTAAGTTCTAAGTCAGATAAAAAGCACCCAAGACTTACAAAAAAAAAAAAAAAAACAGTAAATGAAAAAAAGGAAAGGAAAAAACCCTAAAAACCTGCAACTCTATGTAACATGATACTGACACAGTGAAAGCTCTTACAAGTTCCCTATTTGGGGGACAATGACATTTAATTGAGTGTAGTACGTATGAGTTGAGAAGGTGTTTTACATGAGCACCAACCACAGGCCTGAATTACTGAAACGAAACAAAAACACTTGACAAAGCTGTAACCTTGCAAAACAATGATACATCTCTAAGAATGTGACTCCAATAAACAAATAAACAAGCCATAAAGAAAAGCTGTGTACTGGATGCTGTGGGGAGCCACCCAGAACCCCCTTGAGGAACAACACATCCATCCCCCAGACACTGTGAGTGCTACGTTCTCCCCCACTTGACCCCCATCCCCAGGGTAGCTCACATCCAATGACCGGCGGGTAAGGAGGCATGAAGCCCTGGCCCCCTTGCCTCAAGGACAACCAGGAAGGGCCATCCCAGCTGCTGAGCTCCCGTGATTTGGGTTGAGGCCTTGGTTAGTACTCCATCACAGCTCAGCAGTGATGTACACCCCTGCTGAATCCTGCTGCCTTCCCCAGCGAGAGCACTCCACCATTAACTTCTGCACATCTGTCTTAGGGTCTCAGGTGAAAGTACAACCAAGACCCATACAGCCTACACATGGATCCAATGAGCACTCTCATTTTGTTATATTTACTTTAACTCTGTCTCTCCACATATACATATTTGTAACATATGTATATTTCACCTAATTTTTATTTTGAAAATTGTCAAGCCAACAGAAAGAATCCCACAAACACTCATATATCCATATACCACCGGGTTCAACAGTTCTTAGCATTTTAGCATACCGTACCCTTCCACACCTGCGTTTTCTTTTGCTATACCGTGTCAAAGGATTACTGAAGACGTCATATCGCTTAGCTCCTAAATACTTCTGCACGCATCTCCCAAGAATCAGCACAATCTACACCCACCACAACACGATCACCACACCTGAGAAAATCAACAATTCCATTCATTACAGGCTTAAAATATTTTTAATGTTGTTTTCAATGATACTCCAATCAAATATTTGTGAAACCCATGAGGTTTCTTACAATCAAGTTTGAAAAACATTTTTCTGGGGTGTCTGGCTGGCTCAGTCGGTTAAGCATCTGCCTTCGGCTCAGGTCATGGTCCCAGGGTCCTGGGATCGAGCCCTGCATCGGGCTCCCTGCTCGGCCGGGAGGCCTGCTTCTCCCTCTCCCTCTCCCCCTCCCCCCTGCTCACGCTCTCTCTCTCTTTCTCTTGCTCTCACTCTCTCACTCTCAAATAAATAAAGTCTTAAAAAAAAAAAAAAGAAAAACACTTTTCTAGAGTAACAGCTAGGAAGAACAGGCAGAAAAAAAAGATCAGTCTTCAATTTCATCCGTCACCTGGTTAGTATTGAAAGAGTGACTAACAAAGCTTGACCCCCTCTGCCCCCAACAGAACAAAATAGTATTCTATAGGCTTGTGTATCAGACCCATCACACACTAGAACACGTACCCGTGTACACAGATACACGCTAAGGCCTATGAATTGGTTAATATCTTTTAATAAGTGGCAAGCTGGCAAGTGTGCCTATGTGAACACTTCTGTCCTCAAACCCACAGTTTGTAAATTTGGTAAGGACTTTTCTTATTAGGCTGGTATTCTTAGGCAGATCAAAAGGGTATTTAAATAATAATTACCCTGGGAACCCAGTAGGTAAGTACAAGCACAGGATACTCTATTACCAGGCACCACAAAAACATATAATGTGTTGTATCTTCCTTAAATAAACATCATTCATCACTTAAGTAAACCAACAATTAGGATGAAAACACAAGTGCTAAGAGAGAAAAGGGATATCCACTGAAATGTACATTTCATTTCAGGAACATCACTTTTCAGAAAGTGACTTACTTGGAAACTCACTTAAGTGGTGCCATTAAAAACTTGAAGTGCCAACGTTCTTCGGAAATAGCATATATTAGCAATGCAATTGTACAAGCACCTCCTCAGGCTGGGCTTGGGTAGTCCTGTTTAAGACATCTTAGTTAAGCAGGGCCTTAGCTGGTCATTTAGTGATAAGGAAAATATATTGGACCATAAGCATGCATATATATGCTTCTCTCTCTCTCTCTCTCTCTCTCTCTCTCTCTCTCTCTCTCCTTACCCCCGCCCCCCCCCACACCACTCTTCCTGTGTTTGAGAGGGGAAAAGAAAAGAAACCTGCCATAGCCTACACCTTGAAGGCTGGTGGCTGGCATTTCCTTTAAACAGACATCTGAAATAGCTTCTGTTTAAAACAACAAGGATTTCAAGGATTAAAAAGCAAGTATTACAAGGGTCAGATGATGGGTGGAATGTAAAAAGTTCACTCCACTAAATACAACCCACTATGGTCAAATCCCTGCTTCCTAAGCCTGATGTGGATGCCAAAGGCCTGCTGAAGGAGTCACTTGTGGCTCTGCCTAAAGGAAAGCTCGTGTTCTCCTTGTAGCCAGAGGTAAAGTCCTTCTCATTCCTCCTGGCCCCCAGATCTCTCGAAATTACAGGGCAAGGGAAAACCAAGCCACCCTACGCTTGTCAACACAGTGAGCTAAGTAAGCAGACAACTGAACTTACTAGAGCCAGTGGCTTTCAAATAGTTTTGAATTGTGACCCAAATAAGAAATGCGTTTTACAGGGCAACCCA
The DNA here is from genome assembly GCF_009762305.2 of Zalophus californianus. NCBI lineage: Eukaryota > Metazoa > Chordata > Mammalia > Carnivora > Otariidae > Zalophus > Zalophus californianus. The sequence goes on along the minus strand of NC_045612.1, from coordinate 114,936,106 downwards.
GTTCCTATATACAGTAGGAATATAAAACTGAGACAAACATTTTCCAAAATCATATTGTCCTCAGATATTCTCTATTCTCTTTCTTAGAAATGCTAGTCCCAACTCATTAAACTGATTTTATCACCCACTGGCAGTAAATGCCCTGCAGTGTGAAAGACATGGGCTGAGACTAAAACCATATTTTTGTGCTGGACTGGATTCACAGAAGATCTTTGCCTATGGCTTTATTTAGAGCTAACTAAAATCCCACTGTTACAACCATACATTCACATTGTAGGTGATTCAAACAACAGTGCCTTTCCACACCTATTCCCATTCACTGCCCAGGATAGCCACAGTAAATAACCAGACAAGTATCTTCCATCTTTTGTGATGCATTCCCATATTACACATAACCACACCCATGGTTTTTAATAACATTAAATGGAATTGTATTACATTTACTGTTCTGTAACTCAGTGAACTTAAGAGATAAGTCTTTTGGAGTCAGGACATAATTTTCAAATCAGTTTATCTAGATTGACTACATTCTTTTTGTCAACAGTACTTTGTTGAGGTATAATTTATACAGTTAATGCACGTAACTTAAGTACAGCTTGAGGACTTTTTACATATGTATATCCCTGTATGACCACCATCCAAATCAATACAGAGAACATTTCCATTATCCCAGAAAGGCTCCTTCATGGCCCTTCCAGTCAATACCATCCCCACAGAGGTATCCACTACTCTGACTTCCGACACTATACAGTAGTTTTGCCTGTTAATTTCATATGCATGCAATCATAGAGTAGCTATTCCTCTGCGCCTGGGTTCCTTCACACAACCTAATATTTCTGAGGTTCATTTCTGGTTTTGCATGTATTAGTTTTGTGGGGTGTCTGTTTTTGTTGCCACGTGGTATACCCAACACAGTTTCAGTTGTTTTCCGTCTGGGGCTCTTTGAATGAAGCTACTATGGAGCATTCTTTCAGAAATCTTTCTGTGGACATATGCACTAATTTCTCTTGAGAATATACTTCTGGGTCATAGGTTGTGTGCAACTGTATTAGAGACTACAAACATTTTGCAACTATGCCATTTTACCTTCCCACCAGCAGTGTAGAAACTTCCAGTGGTCCAATCCTCATCAGCATCTTGCACTGTCAGTCTTTACAATGTTAGTCATTCTGGTGGGTGTACGCTGGTATCTTGTTACAATTTTAATTTGCATTTTCCTGATGACCAACAGTGTTGAGCACTTTTTCATGTACTTATTGGCCATTCCAATATTTTCTTTTATGAAATACCCATTTGAGAATTTTGACCAATTTTTTAATTGGGTTGTTCATCTTTTTGTGATTGGTTTATAGAATTTTATTAAGACATAATGGATACAAGTCCTCTATCAGACATATGTATGCTGAATATTTTCGATCTCTGGTCTGCCTTTCACTTTAGTTTCTGCCACACTCTTTGCAACGGATGCTTCTTTTCCCAATGTAGTAGCAGTTTCTTAATGTTACCCTTTCTCTATTAATGGATATTTATACTCATGAGTAAAAATTTGTGCTTCAATGGAAAACTGTTCATTGTTTGGAGCACATCATTCTTGGTTAGCTGATTCTGATTTTCCATTCTGTAAATTGTATATTACTGATAGCAATGGAAAATAATTCTTAGGTATAGACATGCAAACAAATTCTCCAGTGGAGAATCAATTAATTGCCTTCCCCGACGGTAGGAGAAGTCAGTTTTGCCTCCATGTGCACTCTCCTTTCAATATTCCCAATCTAATAAAAATACATTGTTTGGTTATCCTTTGAAATTGTTGTGGCACCCTACTGGCCCCCTAATTAGTAATGCGTTAAGTAAAATCTCTAACATATGTTCATTTTTATCTGTATGAGAGCCATAATTTTCGTGTTCTAAAAAATATTCTTTAGGGGTGCCTGGGTGGCTCAGATGGTTAAGCGACTGCCTTCGGCTCAGGTCATGATCCCAGGGTCCTCGGATCGAGTCCCGCATCGGGCTCCCTGCTCGGTGGCGAGCCTGCTTCTCCCTCTGCCTCTCTCTCTCTCCCTGCTTATACTCTCTCTCTCTTTCTCTCTCTGTATCTCTGTGTCTCAAATGAATGAATAAAATCTTTAAAAATAAATAAATAAAATTAAAAATATTCTTTAACGCATTGTTTCCAATTTTTTTTTGTCCTATTACAGAGAATGCTGCAACCCTTCTTGCACATTTATCTTTGTGTAGAAGTCTCTCTCAAGACTAAGAAGTCCTCAGGCTCTCATGTTCCAAATTGAACCAATTTTGAGGAATGGATTTAACAAGTTCAGCTCCATGAAGGCATAGAGGATGAATACTAAGAACTTAGATTTTTACAGGGGAAAAGGTCAAATTAGCACAAGTCAAAGAAATCAAACCAATGGTGAAATTTCAGGCATGGTAAGGCAGAATGTATGAGGCATGCCTTTGTTTACTGGGCACCTACTACTCCGAGACCATTGAGTTAGGCACTGAAGACAAGAAAGTCAGGCTAGAGTGGGAGACAAATACTTGAGCAATTAAGCAAAGTGAAGGCAGACTCTGTGTGCTCCAATACACCAACTGGAAGAAAGGGAGTTAATCCATCTCTAGTCTTCAGGTTATGGTCTCTGAAAGCTTTCAGAGTACCTGGGAATGCTTTCATATGGAAACAGATTTTTATATTTGAAAAAGAAAAAGAAAAGAGAAATTGTCATTTTGAGTTTTTTCTTACTGAAATACAATTGACATACGTCATATTAGTTTCAGGTGTACAACATACTGATTCAACAATGCTATACATTATTCGATGCTCGCCACAATAAATGCAGTTACCGTCTGTCACCATACAATGTTATTACAATACCATTGACTATACTCCCTAGGCTGTACTTTTCATTTCTATGACATTTATAACTGGAAGTTTGTACCTCTTAACCCCCTTCACCTAATTTGCCCATCCCCACACACACTTCCCTTCAAGGAACCACCAGTTTGTTCTCTGTATTTAAAAGTCTGTTTTTAGCCTGTTTGGTTTTTTGTTTGTTTCTTCATTCACTTTTTTAGATTCCAAATATAAGTGGGATCATATGGTATTTATCATTGTCTGACTTACTTCACTTCGCATAATACTCTCTAGGTTCATCCATGTTGTCACAAATGACAAAATCTCATCCATTTTATAGCTGAGTAATATTCCATTGTATATACATCACATCTTCTTCATCCATTCATCAATTGATGGACACCTGAGTTGCTTCCGTATCTTGAATACTGTAAATAATAGTGTAATAAACATAGGGGTGCATGCATCTTTTCAAATTAGTGTTTTCATTTTCTTTGGGTAAATACCCAGTAATGGAATTACTGGATCGTAAGGTAGTTCTGTTTGTTTTTTGTGTGTTTTTTTTTTTAAAGATTTTATTTATTTATTTGACAGAGAGAGACACAGCAAGAGAGGGAACACAAGCTGGGAGAGTGAGAGAGGGAGAAGCAGGCTTCCTGCTGAGCAGGGAGCCTGATGTGGGGCTCGAACCCAGGACCCTGGGATCATGACCTGAGCCGAAGGCAGACACTTAACGACTAAGCCACCCAGGCGCCCCAAGGTAGTTCTATTTGTAATTTTTTAAGTAACATCCATACTGTTTTCCACGGTGGTTGTGCCAATTTACATTCCCACCAAAATGCATGAGGGTTCCCTTTTCTCCACACCCTGGCCAGCACTTGTTATTTCTTGTCTTTTTCATGATAGCCATTCTGACAGGTGTGAGGTGATAGCTCACTGTGGTTTGGATTTGCATTTCCCTGATGATTAGTGATGTTGAGCACCTTTTCCCATGTTAAGAAATTAAGTCTTGGGGCGCCTGGGTGGCTCAGTCGTTAAGCGTCTGCCTTCAGCTCAGGTCATGATCCCAGGGTCCTGGGATCGAGCCCCGCATCGGGCTCCCTGCTCAGCGGGAAGCCTGCTTCTCCCTCTCCCACTCCCGCTGCTTGTTTTCCTTCTCTCGCTGTGTCTCTCTCTGTCAAATAAATAAATAAAATCTTTAAAAAAAAATTAAGTCTTGACCATCATTCTTTTCATGTAGGAACACCCACTCTGACAACCCGTTCTGATAACGAAGATGTTTAGCTTTATTGCTAAGAACTATCTGAAGTAGTCATTAAACTGCTCGTGGGTGGACACGGGAGCGGCACAGCTGACTTGTGAGTTCCCCCGTTTCTAATGGCGCCTTCTTACTCCTGGACAGTGAGAGGATTAAATGCATGAACACAGGTTGTACTACGTCAGGGGTCAGTTAAGAAAGCAGAAATAAAGAGTTTTAGCATGGAAAATAGTAGTTTATGGGACTATTAAACAAGGTAGAAAAGACAAGGTCAAAGAAGGTGTCACCAAAGGTCACGAAAGCAAACACTGGAGACCTCAGCTTGAAGCACCAAGGAAAATTCTTGAAAGGTTACTGGAAAGTTGAAGAATCTCCGAAAATCCCCTCACTCTACCCCCACCTGTCTGCAGCAGTGAAGTATGTGATCCTCATGAATTCTTCAGGAAGCTTCTGTAAATCTCACATCTGCCCATGCATCCTCGTTGTGTTGCAAAACAGCTTCTTTTCTTCTGCCTTCAAATTTCGTGCAAGTTCCTCTCATCAACAAACTCTAAACTGGGACCATACTGAGACAGAGGTTATGGGAAATGTGGCTCTCAGCTTCTCTTTTGCAAAGCCCAAGTCCTAGAGTGGGAAGTGGTGATGCTGGGTTGAGACCTGGCCCACAGCTGAAGCTCTCTAAGTGGTGACCAAAATCACCACCGTCCATGAAGCAGCAGGAACACTGAGCAAGTGCTTAACCTCACAGTGTTTGGAGTACTATTTTTTTCCTACGTTATCTGTCCATTGTTCAGCCTCCCCTTTCCCCTACTTCATTGTGCAGGGACCAAACAAGGACTCGATGGTCACAATCCTAAAAGTCAAATGCTTAATAAGCAGTAGTTTAGAAAAACATATGAAAGGATTTATAGGTTTGTGTTAATAAACCCTCGCATAAAAGTGAGACTTGAGGTCCAGTCCTGGCTTTGGTGCTAACAACTCTAGGACTTGGGGCAAACTGCTGAACCTTCTAGTAACTGTTTTATTGGAAAATTCAAGAGGCTGTGAAGCTTTGAGAAGAGCACATCATTCCCAAGAGTGCATAACCTCAGTCTCATAAGGGAACACTAGACAAACGCAAATTGAGGTACATGCTACAAAATGTGTCAAGGTCAGGAAGAACAAGGAAAGACTGAGAACTGCCATAGATTGGAGGAGATTAGGAGACGTGAGAATTAAATGCAATACAGGATCTTGGATTGAATACTGAAAGTGAGAAAGAGTTTTCTTTAGTGAAAAACCTGGCAAAATATACAAATAAAGTCTGGACTTAACAGGATTGTACCATGTTAATTTCTGAATTTGGTAATTATACCATGATTATGAAAGCTGTTAACATTAGGAGAAGCTGGGTGAAGGGTGTACGGGAACTCTGTGTACTATTTTTACAACTCTTCTGTAAGTCCAAAATTCTCTCAAAATAAAATGTTAAAATATAAAACTGTGCTACTTAAATAGTACCAAATTTTAATTCCTCATTTTCATTGGGCCCTGCAAATTATGTAGCCAGTCCTACATGGAAGTCTATGGAGAACTGGATAAAACCCTTCCTGTGACACAAAATAATGAAGCAGCAGCCAAACGATTCCCATGAGCTTGAAGGGAACCTGGAAGGAGCAGAGATAGGAGCTTCTCCAATCGAACGGGTCTTGAGGACAGGAATAGGAATGGCTCTAGGCCAATGACTAAAGACCAGAGGAGACAAAGAGATATCTCAGCTGATGATGGCTAAGAAGTATGACAAAAACCTGATTCTGAACCCTCTCCTCAGCTTTGGCAATATAAAGACAACTAAAACCTAGAATCAATTCTGGATAAAAGGATGAAAATACCCACCCATTGGTATTCTCCCCGACCTATCTCCATTCATGTCTTGGGCTCTTTACTTGCATTCTTGGGAAACTCAAAAGCCTTGAATGACGAAGGCTAAGTTTCTACTCCCAGTGCATGAAGGCTCAAAAATAGAAAGCAAGAGTGACGTCACCAAGATGGCGACAGAGTCCCGATTTCACTCTCCCTCACTACAACTAACAACTATTCCTGAACAAAACACCACCGAAAGAATGCTGGAACACCGGGCTGACGCCGAGGCATCCCCTGCACTATAGAGACCAAGGCAGACGGCCTCACAGGGCTAAGAGATGACACACACGGACCGCACTGCCCCTTCCCAGATCAGCACAGCACCACAGGGAGGGGCCTCCCCTGGGCCTCAGGTTCCTCCAGTGGGGAGAGAGAGCCCAGGTGACAAGCAGCGCCCCGACACTGCGGGTAGCTCCGCGGGGGCCCCTACCTGGATTGCAGGGCAATCTGAGTGGGACTGAGAAGGGGGTGGGGCTTGCAACAATTCACGCAGGCCAGGCGGGGCTCCTAACTGCGGTGCCCAAGCAGTAGCCTCAACCACGAGTTTTGCTCACCTGCAGAACCACTGAACTTGGCAAGGTGCACGTCTGCCGGACTCGGGTCCTCAAACAAGGCGTTCTGCCCACCTTAGAGCCTAGTCGGCCCAGGCCCCCGCCAGGTGCTGAGTCACAGCCGCACCTGCGGCGTGGAGAACGTCTCGGGCCCGACCAGAGAGACTGGCGGGGACAGCTCGAAGCCTGAGCCTGCGCGCCTGAGCTCAGTGGTGGGTAGGCGGGGCTGCTGCTCCGCCCAGACCCGGGCATTAATTCATAGCCAGGGCTGAGGGTAGCTGAGGGTAGCTTCTACCCACTGAAAAGCCTGTTTGAAAAATTGGGAGCTTCCGGGAGCGGCCCCACCCCGTCACACCAAGGCCTGGGAGCTGAAACATAGCCCCACCCATCACGGGTCCCAGGCCCACCTAACTGGAACGTCTAGTGAGAACACCTGGAGGCTGTGTAATCAAAATAGAAATCAAGCTGTTATAGAAAAATAAAGTAATATTTCTTGCCCAGCTATGTTGGTGTAGACATTTGCACCTGTCACTCGTCAATCTTACAAATTAATTTTACTAATTGAGATTACCAAGTATTCCATCTCAAAGAGGACGAGGAGGATTTTTATCATGGTGAAAAAAGTCATTGCAAACTTAACATATTGTGAGTTAAAATAAATTAGGCTGGAGGAGGTAGCAGGGGAAATTTAAAAAAAAAAAATGTTAGTGTGAAGGAAGCAGTGAGCGTGAATGTGGTTAGGCCACCACTGTTGCAGAGATAGTCCTCTACTACATGCAGAAATAGTCTCTCAAAAGCGAGAAACAGGGACGCCTGAGTGGCTCAGTCATTAAGCGTCTACCTTGGGCTCAGGTCATGAGCCCAGGGTCCTGGGATGGAGCCCCGCATCAGGCTGCATCAGGCTCCCCGCTCGGCGGGAAGTCCGCTTCTCCCTCTCCCACTCCCCCTGCTTGTGTTCCCTTCTCGCTGCGGTGCTTCTCTGTCAAATACGTAAAATCTTTTTTTAAAAAGTGAAAAACAGCTGAAATATCTAAGCCTTGCTGGCCGAAATAAAAATGTTACCATATGGGCACCTGGGTGGCTCAGTCGGTGAAGCGTCTGCCTTGGGCTCAGGTCATGATCCCTGCTCGACAGGAAGCCTGCTTCTCCCTCTCCCTCTCCCACTCCCCCTACTTTGTGTTCCCTCTCTCGCTGTCTCTCTCTCTGTGTCAAATAAATAAATAAAATCTTTTAAAAAAAGTTACCATATGTTTAAGTAAATATTAAAGTATAAAATGATATTATGCTTTAGTAACACTTCGATTTTACCCAGGAAGTGTAAAACACTTCCAAAGTTTTCAATATACTTATGACTATGCCCACAATAGTAAATTACTGTTGCTGGGTTCAACTATTCTACTTTGCTTACTAAGCAAGAAAGCAAACATTCTAAGTGTGTCACATTTATGTAACTGGATGAAAAATATGTTATTAATTTTTTAAAAACCACTGTGGATTGCATTAGTAAAAGTGCTGTAAAATTACTCCATTGTAAAGAACAACCTAAGCATCTGTATTAAGAATATCTTAAATGTTTATTCATTGTATTTATTTGTAAAACAAGACAACATAACAAATATAAACTTATTTATCAAAAACTAGTCTTATGAACAGGCATTTAAAATCTTTAACATTGGATGAATACAGTAATGGAATGAACCTGTGAAATTTTGAAGGCAGGAAAGGTCTAATTTAGTTTAAAATAAAATATGAAGCACCTTTGTGAAATTTATTTTGCTCAATCAGTGTGATTGTAAAGAAGCCGTGTGTAAAAAAACAAAAATAAATTGTGTATATAATTTTATAATTCAAACCATGGGAATCATTTTAAACACTTTCTTAAAAAAAATAATGAGTTTATAAACTGTGCTAGCCAATACAGCACCCACTATTCACATACGGTTATCTAAATTTAATTTTTAATTAGCTAAAATGAGGTAAAATTTATAAAGTTTAGTTCCTCTAATTTTTTAAAAGGTTTTATTTATTTATTTGACAGAGAGAGTGAGAGAGTACAAGCTGGGGGTGGGGGCAGCAGAGGGAGAAGCAGACTCCCCGCCAAGCAGGGAGCCCGACACGAGGCTCCGTCCCAGGACCCTGGCTGGGATGAGGATCAAGCCAAAGGCAGACATTTAACCAACTGAGCCACCCAGGCACCCCCTACATGTGGCTCTTAAGCACTTGAGATGTAGTCATTAGAGGAACTAAATTTGGGGGCACCTGGGTGGCTCAGTTGGTTAAGCATCTGCCTGGGTGGTTGTCGGTTACGTGTTCCCCTTTGACCTGGGTCCTGATCCTGGGATGGAGCCCCACCGCTTCTCCCTCCCCCTCTGCTGCTCCTCCTGCTTGTACTCTCTGTCAAATAAATAAATAAAATCTTAAAAAAAAACAAAAAAGCCACATGTGGCTAGTGACTACCATACCGGACAACATAAAATTATAGAACATTACCAATATAATGGTACTGGACAGGACTGGTCTAACAAATTATATAAGCAACCACCATAATAAAGTCTACCATGTCAATCTTGAAAAATTTTTGTAAATATAAAGTTTTTGTTTTTGTATTGCTTCTAGTCCAGGGACTATTTCAGATAGCACAAAATACAAATCAAATTTGAAATCTGCATATACAGTTTAAAATATAATCTTGCCTAGAATATAATTTTACTTTTCCATATTAGCTGTATTACCAATAGTGTGTAAAATTATTTATAAAACTGAATGGTGAAGACAAAGACTATCTTAGATGAATTAATCTGAATAACTCTGGTCAAAACTCTTTTGCCCTGTATGGAAGATTTTTTGGCTTGAATTATTTACTTTTTAAGACAACTGTAGGCATAGCCTAAACATATAAAGATATGCATAGAAATACTGTAATTTTATTAATCTAAAGGCAACTAACAACAAATTATTTATTTGGAGAACAGGGTTGTAAAAATTCTATCTTACGTCTTCATCTTTCTAAAATTGGTTATACTATATTTCACTAAAATACTCTAAAAATTGAATTTAATTTTCAAAAGACATATCATTTGAAAAAATGTATATATTCTACAAATTGACCATATAAAACCATCCTAAACTACTTTACGAGTCACAAAAATAACAAGACTTGTCAACTTTCACACTAATTACTGTGACTGACTTATTACTTTCTATTAAATTTCTTCTTTGCCTTATCAAAAGAGCAAAGTTAATTAGTGTCAACTATCTAAGAAAACCCATGGGTCATAAGCAAATGTGCACAACTAAAGCCTGAACTCTCACAAGGAAAAACACTGTTTTTTGAACAATAACTAAGAATGTGATAAAGCAAATATAACTGAGAACTGTTCCATAGGTTGAAAGCTGAGAGATGACATTATAACTAACAAAACGTTTCTCTTTTTTCTGACAAAATGCTTCTTAAACACAAATGATCAAACAATGAAATTATACAGTATTTTCTATGGCTAAAACATTCAATAACTTTAAAGTGCTTAAGCTAAACATAAAATCCTACTCATGAGCGAAATGGAATTATTGTTTTCATTTGCCAATATTCCTGCCAATATACTTCAAGATCACTTTTTTCTAATTGAATTTCTGATCAATGTTTTTTTCATTTAAACACTGTAAGGTTTAAATTTGTATGCACTTCAACTAGTAGAATCAATCAGAAAAACACAGTAAATATAAAGAACCTTCATCCAGGCATTTCAGAAACAACAACAAAAAACATTCGAATCTGGTCAGATTCTTTTTATTCATCGTGATATATTCTTAAATTTGAATTACTTCAATGGGACCAAAAAGCCTCCTGACATGAGTTTCTGTGTTGACTCTTAGAAAACTGCTGTGATAAAATATTATCAGGAGGTAAATAAAAGGATGCTGTTCTTATCAGGAGTAAATAAAAAAAAAAACCCCATAGGGCTCGTGCCTGGAAAACTTGGGTCAAACAATAGGATGTCAGTCTTATGAATCCCCTACTGATGGATATTTAAGAAAGCCAACATGGGTGTCTGGGTTATGTGTAAACCATACCTCCCTTCTGAATCAGTGGAGCTTAGACCTCAGATCTGCAGTGACAATTCACTTGACGAATATTGAATGTCTACTACCTACCTGGAATTATGGTCTGCCTATCCAACCATGTCTCTCTACCTCACTATCTATTATGTGTGTCACTGATGCTCAGATCTCATCTATCACTAAGAGCTAAACGTGCTATTCTCATTCTACCTTAAAACAGCAATGAAAACCACCTTTAGGAGTTTACCACCATTCCTTTAATCAGAGGTTCTTCTCGGAGTACTGCCCATCACTTTGTTCACAAGATGAAACATTACACATCTTCCTAAAGCAATACACATCTTCCTAAAGCAATTCTGTGGGCAGAAAAAGAACATCGGATATTTCTTCAGTTGTGAATGCAGAACTACACCGCCGCTACAACAAGCTAATTTTGGAATTACGACTCGAGAAACTTAGGGGATGATACAACAATTAAAAAAAAAAAAAAGTAGGGTTGGCATTCAAGTACTTCAGTCATTATCTCTTGGTTCTGACTCTGTTGGAGTTGTTAAGCTGCTATGCTTTGAGTATGAACTTCTTAAGGTCATAGCGAAGACTACGGATGGAGCTGTTGATAGCTGTCACACACAACTTCCAGTTATATCCGGTTTCTGAGAGATTGCAAGTCGGGAAGATGTCTTGAAGAAATTCTGGTGGTAAAGCCCGAAAACATAAGTTACTTAGAAATCACTTCTCAGAGAAATGAATTTATTCAACCTTAGTTCTATTGCTATGACTATGAAAGGGTCGTTGAAACTTTAATTAAAACACATGGAGTATTATAACTATTATTAAATTAGCTGAACAAATCTTTTCATCTAAAAGGATAATGGCAAATAGCACCATTCTTAAATCACAGTAAAATAAAAGTATCCCATGACCTTGCTACATAACCAGAATGGAAATCCTCTCGTCTTCGACACCCAACGTAAACTTTTCTCATTCTTAAATTTATCAAACATGCATGTTATTCATTATATCAAGACTTGCTAAGGCTTTGTAACACGCTAGAGGCTGCAATGTCTTTATACTTTTAGAGGCAAGAAGCTATAACTGCTAAATATTTTGGTACTGCTTGATTTCTCTCAGACAAGAAAGGAGTCTCTAGATCTTGCAGTTAGAGGAAAACGTCTATAAACGAAGGTAACAGAGCAACATGGCTCAAGGAGCACACTTAGAGAAAGTGGGTGGACAGACGAAGGGAAAGGTGGAGAAGAGAGATGTTTTTAACGAGAAGAGCAGAACTGTCCTCGGATACATTTTTAGGTAACTTCCAAAGTACCTCTGAGGCCTTAGAAAAGGATCTGATGAGCACTACAGGCCTGCATTAGTTGGCTACATTAATCTCATTTGTTTTTCAATAAGATTAAGAAGCTGGGAAATCAGGACAATGACATAAACACAACATAGGTCCAAAATTTTTAGCAAGGCATGTGACAGTTAAAAAGCTTTTATACTCAAAGGACTACTTAATACACCAGTGGTAGCCTGGAAGGAGGCTTTCAGTGGTATGTCCCTGGATTCAGTATCAGGCAGTGTTTTGATGCTGCCGGCCATCTTTTCTTATTATTATTTTATTTTTATTATTATTATTTTGCTGCCGGACATTTTTATTACCAAGAAAGAAGTTCTGGAAAGCAGGCTTGTCCCATCTGCCCAGGACAGTGAAGCTGGGAGGGATAACTAAGAGACTGGAAGACAAATACAGCCGCAAAGCTTTCAACAGGCTGCAACAAGGAGCCTAAAGTGGCTGGTATTTCCCAAAAAGTGCTCTCTGAAACACTAGTCATGAAGAAGTTTCCTGGGGAAAGAGATTCCGGTTGTGCAAACGAGCAATGCTACCCTCCAGAGTTAGTTCCCACTGAAAAATCCCACAGCAAAGAGACCTGCTGATTCAAAGGTGACAGATGCAGATGCGTTAGTTGGGCTTATAAAATGAGGAAGGTGGCAATGCAAAAAAACAACAGAAGGTCAGGACTGTGGAGATCTGGAAGGGCTTCAGAGCTAAAGGCATTCAAAACATGTTTTAAAACAGAGTCAAGTGAAATAGATCTATGGACTAAGGCCCTGGGGGTGCCAAATCAAGAGCTTCCCTAGCCACTTGACTAAAAAGCACCTTATTCATGAAGCACCCATTAACATTCAGCTGTCTTTAAGAAATATTGTTTGGGGGACGCCTAGGTGGCTCGGTTGATTGAACATCTGCCTTTGGCTCGGGTCATGATCCCAAGGTCCTGGGATTGAGCCCCGCATCGGGCTCCTTGCTCAGTGGGGAGCCTGCTTCTCTCTCTACCTGCCACTCCCCCTGCTTATGCTCGCTCTCACGTTCTCTCTCTGACAAATAAATAAATAAAATCTTTCAGAAAAAAAGAAACACAGTTTAGGAAATGCTAGTCTACACTAACAGGATAAAATGCAGGAGGAATAAATATAAAATCCTACACTTACATTAAAAAAATAGTAACAGTATAAATAGAAATAGCCCAAACACTAACAACATAAGTACTAGATAAACATCAGTATATAGAAGAAAAGATCTAGGGGTCTTAGTTAACCATAAAATTAAAAATGGCAAGTGCCATTATAGTCCGGATTAACATTGACATTGGTCTTGGCAATGATTTTTTTATTCTGACACCAAAAGCAAAAGCAACAAAAGCAAAAATAAACAAGGAAGCCATCAACAAAATGAAAAGGCAACCCACTGAATGGGAGAAAAGATTTGTAAATCATATATCTGATAAGGGGTTGATATCCAAAATATAAAATAACTCATACAATTCAACAGGAAAAACACCAACCACATGTTTTAAAATATGGGCAAAAGATCTGAATAGACATTTTCCCAAAGAAGACAAAGAGATGGCCAACAGGTATTTGAAAAGATACTAAACATCATTAACCATCAGGGAAATGCAAATCCAAACCACAATGAGATATCACCTCACCCCTGTCAGAATGGCTAAAATCAAAAAGACCAAGTACTGGCGAGGATGTGGAGAAAAGGAAACACTGGTGCCCTGTTGCTGGGAATGTAAATCGGTGCAGCCACTATAAAATAAAACAGTAATGGAAGTTCCTCAAAAAATTAAAAATAAAACTACCATACGATCCAGCAAGTCCACCTCTGAGTATTTATCCAAAGAAAACAAAAATGCTAACTCAAAAAGATATAGGCACCCGCCCTGTTCACTCTAGCATTATTTACAATAGCCAAGATAGACAACCTAAGTGTCCAAGTGTCCATGGATGGATGAATGAATAAAGAAATTGTGGTGTACACACACACACACACACACACACACACACACACACACACACACACACACACACACACACACATTTTTATTCGGCCATAAAAAATAATGAAACCTTGTCATTTGTGACAACATGGACGGACCTTGAGGACATTATACAAAGTGAAATAAGCCAGACAGAGAAAGACAAATACCACATGATTTTACTTATGTGTGGAATCTAAAACAACAACAAAACAACAAGAAGATACAGAGAACAGACAGGTAGTTGCCAGAGGTAGGAGGTAGGGAGAGGAAGAAATGGGTGAAGGGGGTCAAAAGGTAAAAAGAAAAAAAATAATAAAATGAATACATTTTGCAACATGTATACACATAAGAAGGAAGGAAGGAAGGAAGGGAGAGAGGGAGGGAAGGAGAAAGGAAGGAGGGAAGAGAAAGAATGACCTCTTTGCAGGAACAATTTTCAGAGACAGCGTGTTTATTAAAAAAATAAAATTTAAAAATTAAAATTATAATGGCAAGTGCCATTTTAGACTGCATTAACAGCCTAAAAGGAAAGAGTACCATTGTATTCTGGGTTAACTTGAGAACATCTGAAGTTGGTCACTGAATCAGATCATGAAAGATGAGGAAAATATTTCTATGAGGACTTACTGAAGGAAATGGAGATATTTACCTGTAAAAGTGTAAGACTTAGTGGGGGAAAAGTTGTGAATTACACTTATTTTCTCAAATTCTCATGCTTCCATGTCGAGGGATCTCCAAATTGGAAAGTTTGAAAAAACTGTGCGATTAAAAAATAAAGCTGATATTTTTATCTCCACCTGCCAGATTCTAGTGGCTGTCTCTCACTTGGTTTTGAACTTGAAAGTGGGGGGAGAGGGTGTATTTACTATCTCCTAGTGCTCCACCAGGAAGTAATAGCTGTCTCTACATACTTGAAGGCCTATCATGTGAAAAGTAACTGGATCTACCCTATTTAGCTCTAGAAGGGATAAGTAGAACAAATGTGTATTACATGCAGGGAAGTAAATTTTGAGTCACTTGGAGGAAAAACTTTCTCATGAATTAGAGCCCCTTTAAAATGTATTGGGTTACTACTGGAGGTAAGAGAAGATGGTGACGGAGTAGGAGGACCCTAGGCTTGTCTCATCCCATGAACACAACTAGACAGCTATCAAATCATCCTAAATACCCCAGAAATCAACCTGAACCCTGACACAACAAACCCCACAATTAAAGGAAGAGAAGAGGCCACATGGAAGAAGGTAGGAAGTGTGGGGATATGGTTTAGGGGAGAAATGGATCGCAGGTGCTATAGAGGGGAGGGAGCTGTGGTTGCAGAGAGAGAGAGGGGAGCACACAGGGGAAAGATGCACAGGAAGAACAAGACGGGCTGAATTTCCTGACTTCTTGCAATCAGCAGGGATTAAAGCCTGGAGTTTTAAAGGTCAGCAGGCTTGTCTGGGATAGAGCCCAGAGGGCACTGCACTACTCCTGGGGGGGGGAAGGCAGGCAAACAACTCAAGGGCAGATGGTGTGGAAAGAGTGATTTGAAGACTGCCTGGGGCACACAGGGGGTAGATTGCTCACTCTTCTTGGAGCGCTCTCCCTGAGAGGCAACGTTCACAGAGACGCCTCTCTGAGAACAAAGGACCTGGCTGGTGCCTTTTCCCTCCCCTGCCCATCAGCATAAATACAGAGCCACCCGTGGGAAGCAGCACAGGGAGGACACTGGCTGCCTAACTTGCTTATACCGAGCCCCACCCCCACCACACTCTGGCAGGACTGCCCTTCTCCGTCAAGCTTGCCTCTGTCCCAGCCCAGGGGGGGCCCCTTCCCCAGAAACCAGCAGAAACCCCTGCCCATACCACGGCTCCCAACCAGAGAGTTCTGTGGGGCTTCAGTTCTAGTGGAAGTAGTATCAGGTCTCATTGAACAAGCAGATCATAGCACACCTAGTTAAAACTCACCACATTCTGGGGCAAAGACCAACCACAGCCCACTGCAAGCAAGGAGAGCCTCTGCAGATGACTGGCCTGAGGGACAGAGCAGCCAAAACACAGCAGCAGAGTGCACACAGCACACACCAGAGACACCCCTGAAGCACCAGGCCCTGGGCTTTACATGACCACTTCTTCATAAAGCCGCACTCTCAGAAGCAGGAAACATAACTGGCTTTTCTAACACAGACAAGAAGACAGAGACTTAGACAAAATGCAAAGACAGAGGAATTCATCGCAAACGAAAGAGCAAGATAAGGCCACGGCCAGAGATCTAAGTGAGAGAGATCTAAGTAACATGCCTGATGGAGAATTTAAAGCAACAATCATAAGGATACTCGCTGGGCTAGAGAAAAGAATGGAAGGCATCAGGGAGATCCTTACCACAGAGATAAAAGAGTTAAAAAAAGAATTAGTCAGAAATGAAGAATGCAATAAATAAGATTGGAAACAGGCTTGATGCACTGAACAGCAGGCTGGAAGAAGTGACAAAGTGACAAAGACAAGAAAGGATCAGAGAAAATCTCCAGAAACAATGCCAAAACAAGTAATAAAATGGCACTAAATACATATCTATCAATAATCACTCGGGGGGCGCCCGGGTGGCTCAGTCGTTAAGCGTCTGCCTTCGGCTCAGGTCATGATTCCAAGTCCTGGGATCGAGCCCCACATTGGGCTCCCTGCTCAGCGGGAAGCCTGCTTCTCCCTCTCCCACTCCCCCTGCTTGTGTTCCCTCTCTCGCTGTGTCTCTCTCTGTCAAATAAATAAATAAAATCTTTAATAAATAAATAAATAAATAAATAAATAAATAAATAAATAATCACTCGGAATGTAAATGGACTAAATGTTCCAATCAAAAGACCTAGGATGTCAGAATGGATAAATAAACAAGACCCACCTATATGCTGCCTGCAAGAAACTCATTTTAGACCTAAAGACACCCATCACTTCTCGGCCTTTTGGCTAAGATCAAGTGTAGACCTAAAGACACCTGCAGATTGAAAGTGAGGGGGTGGGGCACCTCAGTGGCTCAGTCGTTAAGCGTCTGCCTTCGGCTCAGGTCATGATCCCGGGGTCCTGGGATCGAGCCCCACATCAGGCTCCCTGCTCTGCAGAAAGCCTGCTTCTCCCTCCCGCACTCCCCCTGCTTGTGTTCCCTCTCTCACTGTCTTTCTTTCTGTCAAATAAATAAATAAAATCTTAAAAAAAAAAAAGTGAGGGGATAGAGAAACATTTATCATACAAATGGACATCAAAAGAAAGCCAGAGTAGCAACAGTCCTATCAGACAAACTAGATTTTTAAACCAAAGACTGTAACAAGAGATGAAGAAGGCCACTATATCATAATAAAGGGGACAAACCAACAAGAAGATCTAACAACTATAAATATTTATGCACCCAACATGGGAGTACCAAAATATATAAAACAATAACAAACATAAAGGAACTCATTGATAATTATACAATAATAGTAGGGGACTTTAACACCCCAATTACATCAATGGCAGATCATCTAAGCACAAAATCAACAAGGAAACAATGGCTTTGAATGACACACTAGAACAGATGGACTTAACAGATCTATTCCGAACATCCCATCCTAAAACAACAGAATACACATTCTTTTCAAGTGCACATGAGACATTATGCAGAAGAGATCACATACTAGATCACAAATCAGGCTTTAACCAATACAAAAAGACTGAGATCATACCATGTACATTTTCTGACCCCAACACTATGAAACTAGAAGTCAGTCACAAGAAAAGTCTGGAAAGACCATAAATACATGGAGGTTAAATAACATGCTACTAAAAAAATGAATGGGTCAACCAGGAACTCAAAGAAGAAATTTAAAAAAATACATGGAAACAAATGAAAATGAAAACACAATGGTCCAAAACCTCTGGGATGCAGCAAAAGCAGTTGTGTTAAGAGGGAAATTTACAGCAATCCAGGCCTGCCTCAAGAAGCAAGAGAAGTCTCAAATATGCAACCTAACCTTACACCTAAAGGAGCTAGAAAGAGAACAATACAACCTAAATCCAGCAGAAGGAAGGAAATAATAAATATTAGAGGAAAAATAAATGATATAGAAACTAAAAAACAACAGAACAGATCAACGAAGTCAGGAGCTGATTCTTTGAAAGAAGTAATAAAATTGATAAACCTCTAGCCAGACGTATCAAAGAGGAAAGAGAAATGACCCAAATAAATAAAATCACAAATAAGAGAGGAGAAATAACAACCAACATCACAGAAATACAAACTATCATAAAAGAATATTAAGAAAAACTATATGCCAACAAATTGGACAACCTGGAAGAAATGCGTAAATTCCTAGAAACCTATAAACTACCAAAACCAAAACAGGGAGAAATAGAAAACTTGAACAGACCGATAACCAGCAAAAAAAAAAAAAAAAAAAAATTGAATCGGTAATAAAAAATCTCCCAATAAACAAAAATCCAGAACCAGATGACATCACAGGTCAATTCTACCAAATATTTAAAGAGTTAATACCTATTCTTCTCTAACTATTCCAAAACATAGAAAAGGAAGGGAAACTTCCAAATTCATTCTATGAGGCCAGCATTACCTGATACCAAAACAGATAAAGATTCCACTAAAAAAGAAAACTACAGGCCAATATTCCTGATGAACCTGGATGCAAAAATTCTCAATAAAATACCAGCAAACCGAATGTTTCCTGAGGCAAGGGAAACAAAAGCAAAAATAAACTATTGGGACTTCATTAAAATAAAAACTTCTGCACAGTGGAGAAAACAATCAAACTAAACTAAAAGGCAACCTATGGAATGGGAGAAGATATTTGCAAATGACATATCTGATAAAAGGTTAGTATCCAAAATATATAAAGAACTTATAAAACTCAACACCCAAAAAATTGAATAATCCAATTAAAAAATGGACAGAAGAGATGAGCAGCCACTTCTGCAAAGAAGACATCCAGATGGCCAACAGACACATGAAAAGATGCTCAAAATTACTCATCATCAGGGAAATGCAAATCAAAAGCACACTGAGAGATCACCTCACACCTGTCAGAATGGCTAAAATCAAGAACACAAGAAACACCAAATGTTGGTGAGGATGTGGAGAAAGAGGAACCCTCCCACACCATTGGTGGATATGCAAATTCCACGGTGGATATGCAAATTCCGTGGAAGACAGTATGGAGGTTCCTCAAAAAGTTTTTTTAAAAGTTAAAAATAGAAGTACCCTATGATCCAGCAACTGCACTACTGTGTATTTACCCAAAGTATACAAGAACGCTAATGCAAAGGGGTACACGCACCCTGATGTTTACAGCAGCATTACCTACAACAGCCAAATTATGAAACCAGCCCACATGTCCATCGACTGATGAATGGATAAAGAAGAAGTGGTGTATATATATGCATTGGAATGTTACTCAGCCATAAAAAAGAATAAAACCTTGCCATTTGCAAGGACATGAAAAGAACTACAAAGTATTGCACTAAGCAAAATAAGTCAGTCCAAGAAAGACAAATTCTACTCATATGTGGAATGTAATAAACAAAACAAATGAGCAGATGGAAAAAGGGGGGGGGGCAAACCAAGAAACAGACTCTTAACTATAAAGAACACAGTGATGGTTACCAGAGGGGAGGTGGGTGGGGGATGAGTGAAACAGGTGATGGGGATTAAGGAGGACACTTGTCCTGATGAGCACCGGGTGAGGTATGGAAGTGCTGAATCACTACATTGTACACCTGAAACTAATATTACACTCTATGTTAACTAAGTGCAATTTAAATAAAAACTTAAAATAAATGAATAAATACAAACAAGCTTTTAAAAAATATAGTGGATTGCTATCAATGCAAGTGTTCGAACTGAGGGGAGGCAACTATATGTCAAAGCTGAGACCAAATTCCTGCTCTGGGGGAAAAGTTGTATTAGAGGATGTTTAATGTACTTCCTATTGCTAAGACTTTACCGTTCTGTAATATGCAGAAATGGATGGGAGGGTATAGGAGTAAGGGTTGTTCACTGATTGCAAATCTGCAGCCCACTAACTTTCTCCATGTAAACCATTCTCTAAGGAGCCCTTAAGTGATACTGAACTCTCATCAGAGAGCATCAAATAATAGTTTCTTCTGTGAAATCAATACCTTTGGCTAGTAGACATATTTACTTTTGACTACTAATTTCCAGAAGAGTTCCCCCAAATAATAAAATCTTAGAATAAGAAATTATATTAGAATAGAAGAATAAGCTGGCTTATTCAGTCAGTGGGATACCACTCAGCAGTTAAAATGCATGAACTAGATCTCAAAAACACAATGTTGAGTGATAAAAATTTGCAAAAGGATACATACTATATATCCCCATTTATGTACATTAAAACAACCATAGAACGACATTATATATTATTTATGGCTCTATCAACATAGGTAGCAAAAGCATAAAATATGCATGGGAATGGTACATCTAACTCCAAGACTGTGGTTGTTTCTGGGGAGAAAGACAGGGGAAAGGGATGATGATGAGTTTTAATTATATCAGTAATGTTTTATTACTTAAAAAAATAACCTACAGCACAAAGACCAAAATATCTATATCTATACTGGGCTGACAGGTGCTTATTATATTACTGTATCATTTTCTGTACATTTTTGTGTGTTTTTAAATTATACTGAACCAAAACTTCTAAAGAAATTATGTTGGAGGCTATAATGCCCAGTCCTTCTATGAGTGCAGGAATCGCCTCTCCTCTCTGGTCACTCAGCCTTTGTTCTTTTTGTTCTCCAAGTTCATTTTATCCTTATATTAAAGTAAAACATGCTTTCTGGTCAGATTCTCCTCCTTGGGCCTGGCTCTGCCCACACCCCTAGGAAAGTGATGATGATTCTATCACATTCTCGCTGCTGAAATAACTCACAGGGCTGCCCTTCTACACAGGAATAGAACTTTGAGTCTTATGGGAAATTTGTTAAAATATGCCCCATGTGGATAGTACGTCAAACTTGTACTGAGTATATTTTACTACAAAAGACATCTTCTCAATTTGTAATATAATTCAATAGGGATAAAACAAAATGAAATGCACAGAATAATATCTTTAGTCCACTTTTAAGGAACTAATATATTCAGATATTTAAAGAACTATAAAAGTCACCTTTTACCCTCATTTACAATTTTTTTTATTTAGAATGGGGCACCTGGGTGGCTCAGTCAGTTAAGCATCCAGCTCTTGGTTCTGGCTCAGGTCACGATCTCAGGATGGTGAGATGGTGCCCTACATGGGGCTCCACCCTCGGGGGCGGGGGGGGGGGGGGGAGTCTGCTTCTCTCCTTATCCCTCTCCCTCTGCCCCTCCCTGCTCCTTGCACTCACGCACGTGCACTCTCTCTCTCTCTCTCTCCCTCTCGCTCTATCTCTCAAAAATAAATAAATCTTAAAAAAAATTTTTTTAATTAGAAAGATAATATTTCTCCTATAAACACCTTCATTTCCAAATTGGTTACAAAGTCTGTTTTCTTTTTTTACCATAATATAAGGGGAATTAGGTTTTGGTTTTTTGCCTGGTGGGTTAGCTCAGCGATGTCCAAATTGCCAACTGTGACCAATTATTAGGTCGTGATATCAGTGGTGGCAGCAATTTTAAAAAATGTAATACAGGGGCGCCTAAGTGGCTCAGTTGGTTAAGCGTCTGCCTTCGGCTCAGGTCATGATCCCGGGGTCCTGGGATGGAGCCCCACAGCGGGCTCCCTGCTCAATGGGGAGCCTGCTTCTCCTTCTCCCTCTGCCTGCCACTCCCCCTGCTTGTGCTCTCTCTCTCTCTCTCTCTGTCAAATAAATAAATAATCTTTTTAAAAAGTGTAATAGAATAGAAACCATTGGAACGTAATTCTCATAGAAATAATAAGCATTGTGAAGCTTTTGGTTGCGTTTTTAAAAACTCATACACACATGTACTGAGTCAGAACATAAACTGTATTTTCTACTACGAGTTGCAATAAAAAAAAAAGACAAGTTTGAAAACAAGTGGATTAGATGATAGCAATTGCTTACAGAAGGCACTGTAAGCCAGGCCTCTTTAGTTTAGTCTGAAATACAAAGTGTTCACATTTGTTGGGTATGTGTGATATGAAGGCAGGAACCAAAGAAGAACCAACTAAGATCAGGCTGGGGCTCAGAATCTCTCTTTGCTGGGGACCAGTGACACAAGTAAGAAATATTCTGCTTCCTGCTTTGTCCAAATTTAAATTTTCACAGAATCGCTTTTGGAAGCTGTATTACTTCATCTATATACGTCACAGATAAAGACTGCACCGGGCTCATGCGCACAAGAAAAATCTAGCCAATTAACCTGCTGTGCTATTGTTGGCACTTTGGCAAATTGACAAAGCCCAGCAGCTTCGACCTTGATCCTCAGTAAACAAAGGTGTTTGAGTTTCCATAAGCCTGGCAAGACAGAGCAATTAGCCCGGAGAACCCAAAAGCTGAAGAAACACAATTCATGAAACCACTCCTTGTTACATCCTAAGGAGGGAATTAGTAAGATCTCCATCTCTCCTCAGAACACATACAAACTGAATGGATTGTAGTTTCTGCCCCTCTGTAATGCAATTTGCTTTTTATTTATTCTCACATACTCAACATGGAACCAACCTCGAAGAGCGTTAATCCTATTCGGGTTAAGGGCGTTCATGCCATACCCCAGATTGCCATAGACGTTACTTTTTACCAAGACGTCCTCTGTGAACAGTTTGCGAATAAGGTATCTGGCTGCCAGCTCTGGGCGAGACTTCCCTTTGGCTATATTCAGTACTGAATGTGGCAACTGTACATTTCTACCTGGATTTCCAAGATATTCTAGAAGCGAAAGAGAAAGAAGATGTCAAGTTTCATGGCAGACGTTAGGTTCAAGTTTTTTTTTTTAAAGGCTTTAAGAGAAAGGTTGATTTTTCTGAATTTTTTAGGCTCCAGAATTCGAGAAGTTAAAAAAAGTAATCCCTTAAGTTTTTAGCGTATCATGAGATAGCAGGAGAAATGAAACAAGAATCACTGCTGATGTGATTGCACATGCTCTGATTGTTCAGGAAAACGATTCAGTGTTCTGTTACCTTTCAGGACAGAATCAGTTTGAACATTATGATTAGTAACAAATTCTAAGTAATTTCAATGGTCTCTTGTCCTCTTTATAACAAAGGCTTGTTCAAAAAGAAGCAACAAGATTCTTACTGAAATATTTATAATTTTTAAGTAGGTTTTCTATTAGGTATTAAAGTCATCATTTAAGAATTAGCAAACTCAGCTATCATATTTTAGTTAACTTATTTGAACTGAAAAATAAATTTTAAACCTATTTTCATTTCTCAACTCCACAGCCTAATCATCCCCATCTCTCCTCAGTCCTAGTGATTCAAATTAACCACATTTTAAAATGCCCTATTTTATATACAATAAAGAATTCTTTGTTGGAGAAAATATGTTAGAGAAATACAGTATGATTCTTACAAGTCAATAAGCATATTTTTCATCTTGGAACATTCATCATTTAATGGGTGACCATATTAATTACTGAATCCCCCAGACCCAACATTTACCAAGAGACACTGAATTATTTAAAAGTCCACTTAGTGGGTCCAAAGACTTCACTCTAGAAGATTAACCCAGCAGTATTTATCAAGGTCAGAAAAAAAAGGTTAATACTCTTTAACCTGGTAATTTCAATGCGGAGAACCTAACTTAAGGATCCAAGGGGTGCCTGGGTGGCTCAGTTGGTTAAGTGTCCGACTCTTGATTTCAGCTCGGGTCGTGATCTCAGGGTCTCGGGACTGAGTCTCGCGTCCAGCTCCGTGCTCAGTGCAGAGTCAGCTTGTCCCTGTCCCTCTCTTCCTCCCCCTACTTGCATGTTCTCTCTCCTCGTCTCTCTTTCTCTCAAATAAATAAATGAATAAAATATTTTTTAAAAATAACAGAGTCTTGGGCGCCTGGGTGGCTCAGTTGGTTGAGCGACTGCCTTCGGCTCAGGTCATGATCCTGGAGTCCCGGGATCGAGTCCCGCATCGGGCTCCCTGCTCAGCGGGGAGTCTGCTTCTCCCTCTGACCCTCTTCCCTCTCATGTGCTCTCTCTCTCTCTCTCTCTCAAATAAATAAATAAAACCTTTAAAAAAATAAAAATAAAAAAATAACAGAGTCTTCTAGTTCATGAACATGGGATATCTACGTATCTAGGTCTTCCTTAATTTATTTCAACAATATTTTATGGTTTTCAGAAAGCACATCTGGCACTTCTTTTGATAAATCCATCCCTAAGCATTTTAATTGAACATCAGGCTCCATGCTCAGTGGGGAGTCTGCTGGAGATTCTCTCTCTCCCTCTCCCTCTCCCCCTCTCGCTCACACTCTCTCTCTCAAATAAATAAATCAATCTTAAAAAAAGAAAAGAATCTAAAATATGTACAAAGCTACACAAATGAATTTTTTGGCAGCATGATCTGTATGACTGATAATCCCCTCCCCAACAAATCCCCCACCGCAAAAAAAAAAAGAGGAAGGTAGTTAAATAAATTAGGGTATACTTACTCAATTGAATATTATATACCTGTTAAAAGCAATGATCATAAACAACGGAGATTCTTGATAAAAAACATACACATACCATGTTTAAAAAGAAGAGTGAATATATAGAGACCATAATGTTTTAAAACGTAAGAAAAAAACTAGAAGAAAATTAAAATATCCACAATAGTTTTTTATGGTATCTTGATTGTGGGAGCTTTCCTTCCCTGCTGAATTTTTTCCACTTTTTCAAAATAAAATGGTGTAACAGAAAATACACAAACTGGGCAGCTGCCTGGCTCCCAATTCACTTAGTTGGCCCTATCTCCTGGTTCTAGACCTGTGACTTAAGTGCTCCAAATCAGATTCTTTGTCCTAGGAATCTGAGCAGTGACGAGAGGAAACTAGACCCTAGAACTCATGCAAGATGCAGACAGAGCCCCACAGACCTCAGGGGACGCCAGCTGCCACAATCAGGGCTGGCGGTTTGGCTCCTGCCTTCGGCTCGGTTGGTTTGTTCTCTGCTTCTTTAAATCTAGGAGCTATTCGTCCACTGATTTTTGTTATGGTTTAATTGGGCCAGAGTTTGTTTCTACGGCATACAGCCTGAACAAAGATAGTAGTTATATTGATTTTATAATGGAAAAAATACAAAGATGCATCATTTAAATAATTTCATTTGAACGGGTTCACAGGTAATATGCTACTGAGGGTTGACAGGGGGGCAGGGGAGAGACAGAAAATAGTTTTGCCAGCTCAGATGCCACTAAACCCTAGCACACTGAGGAGGAGGCGCTGGGAAGCATGAGTGGCAGGTGGCACCGTCACCTATGGAACCCACTGCCACTTGATGCTAATGAAGTAGGATGTGCCTCCAGCAGACAGCGAGCAGTGGGGGCAAAATGTTCTGAGGAATGGGATTTATTAATTCATACAAAAACTCTTCAAGGAGCACCCGCCACGTGTCAGGCACAGAGAGAGCAAGACCCCTGAATTGCTGCTGGCTCCACCAGCTGTAGCTCCTTCTCATGCCTAACGTGAGAGCTCACACGGGTTGAAGGAATCGACTGAGAGCTGCTTTCCGAAGGAAAAAGAGCAGATTTAGCTTAATGTTCAAAACTATCAGTCTCAGGGGCACCTGGGGGGCGCAGTCACTTAAGTGTCCGACTCTTGGTTTCGGCTCAGGGCTGATCTCAGGGTCGTGAAATCGAGCCCTCCGTCGGGCTCCATGCTCAGCACGGAGTCTGCTGGAGATTCTCTCCCTCTGCCCCTCCCCCCTGAACGCGCATGCTAGCGCGCTCACTCCCTCTCTCAAATAAATAATAAATCAATCTCTCTCAAATAAATAAATCTAAAAAAAAAAACTATTGGTCCCAAAACTAGGTATCTGTATTTCATTAACTCATTAATATAAGAGATTAAGTTGTTTAGATTTCTCATCATGAAAAATGTCAAACATACTTGAAAGTAGAACAGTACAATGAGGCCCACAATCGCATCACCCAGATTCAACATTTATCATCAAGAGAACTTATTTTAATAACTCACCCAGTATGTCATCAGATACCACTGAATTCTCCATGGAAGGTTTTTTAATTCCTTGATGGCAAACACTGCTCTTCCACTGAAAATTCCCTTTTACTCTTGTTCCTGAGGCAGCTGTTGGCTGAGATAACTGGGAAATGCTTTCACCGCCTTTGCCACCTCTTTCATCATTCACATCTGCAGACGCTGGAATGCCAAGACTGGTAGGGCCTTTTTTGCAGCCACCAGCTTTCTGCTGAAACACAACATGTGTCTGTACCCAAAGTCCCCTCATGAGAAAATATAGACATGCTCCATCATCTACCAGGGCCCCCCAGGTTGGTAGGGAAGCAACTATCTCTAACAAGGTCAGAAAAAGCGCACAGATACTGTGCACCATGATAGAAGAAGTAGACATGTGGCTTATTCCTCAAGCAGCCGTGATGTGCTGCCTCTTGGAGGCCTTGGTAGCTTTAGCTAATGATAACTGCTGGCACAAAACAAGTGCTTAGTAAACGTTTCAGGAATAAACGAATAAATGAGTCTCTTCAAGATGACAACTTCGGTTTTTGGTTTTTTCTTAAATGTTCTTGTTTGTTTTCTCTTTCCCCAGGGGCTAGCGACTCTAGGGATCTCTAAAGACCCTGGGGACCTTTTTTTTTTTTTTTAAGCTGTGCTTGAGACCCACTTTCTTGGCATATTTAACCAGAATCTCTGGTGGAAGGAGTGGGAGAGCTCAGGCATTAATGACTTTCTTTAAAAGTGTCTCCCATGACTCTAATATATTCCTAGGGTTAACAACCACTACTCTAGGTTGGGGCTTCTCAAAGGGCTATGGACACACAAATCACCCGGGGGTCTTGCTAAAATGCAAATTCTGCCTCCATGAGTCTAGTGTGGAGCTCAAGACTCTGCATTTCTCACAAGCTTTCCTGCGGTGCTGCTGGTGTTGCTGGTCCGCGGACCCACTTTGAGTGGCAAGGACCCGTCCCTCTCCTAGTCAAGCACACAGCAGGTATTTGGCAGATGCCAAATTCTGACGCCTAAGCAAATATGCAAATTACCATTTTCCAGGCAGTATGATAATTTTACATTCAAATGTTTAGGGTGCAATTTTTGTAGGATATAAAAGGGAATGTGAAAAATAAGCAGATTTGGTTTCACACAGATGGTGCTTGAGCTATCACTGAAATCAAGCCGTTCACTAGGAAAACATAAGCTCAGCTACAGATATTCTTGGCAAAGTTTCCATGCACTTACTCTAGAGATGCAGGACTGGCTGGACATGGCGAGAATAACATGCGGTTTTCAGAGAGGTGGGCAGAAATGAGAAATTGTTAAGTTAAATGCTTCAACAGGAGAAGGCAGTAGACATGACTCTCTCCCCTGCTGGCCCATTCGTGTTAAAAAAAAAAAAAAAAACTCTAATGCACTTTCAAGACAGAATGGATGTGAGAAAAGCCAGATTCCTGTTTGCCATGGAACTATAGAAAGTATAAGGTATCGGCAGTAGCCAAACCTCACGGCCAGCATGACGTCCGCCAGGTTCTGCCATCACTGAGGGCAGACAAGGACAGAAGCTCCTGCCTTCACTCCCGTACCACAGTCTGCTCTTCTCTGCGGTACTCAGTGAGATACTGAAAAAGATTTGCCAAACATCTCTGGAGCTGAAAACTCTTTCCTGGTATACCCCATGGCTTCAAATATACTGATTATAACACTCCATTTGATTTATTTTCTCTTTAGGATATTTGTATGGAGCATAAATGTCAAAGAGTAAAATAAATAGGCAGAGACCATACACTGCCCCTAAATTAAATAAACAAGATTTTGAGCACATGGCTTGAAGATCCTGTGTGTCATGCTCTTCACTTGGGAATTGTATACAGTATGCACTGATACAGCAGTGACCATATTTAAATTAAAAAATAACTTACTGGTGTTGTTGTGGCTTCGGCACATAAACAATAGATCAGAGAATTGATATCGGCAATACAGGTTTTCCAGTCTTTTCCACATTCACGCAAATCATGGTTGGGAAAATTTGTTGCCAGATATTCTGCAAATAGCGAAAGCATTCATGAAAATTTTTTAAAAAGAAAAAAAAACCCAAAGAATTGACAAGACATTTTTTTATTGAAAATACTGACATTTTCTATTTTGAATTGCTGCTCTTTTCTCTCTTTCTGAGAGTTGAGAAATTCTACTCAAAGAGGATGCTTTGCTGAATATCTCACTTCTAATGTGCAATTCCCCTATAAAACACTGACGTAGGGAGCCACTAAGGAGGTTTTGGTGCTTTTATTAAACTAAGAACAGATACTAAATTTAAATCTTAGCCGGAAAGGCTGAGAAGTGATGAGGTTATGGGGCTTTTAAAAAAAAGTGTGTAACAGAAAGTCAATATTTCTGGGTGCTAATGCCATTGAATAACCCTGTGGATATATTAAAACTAAAAAGGAAACCTGTAAGCAGAAAATGGTGTTATTGCCAATATTCTTAGACCAGGGTATATTTATTTGTGCACACTACATGTCTACTATCTTCCCCAGAAGAAGCTATTCCTTCGGCCTAGAGTACCCTTCCTATTTATCTAGCTAAGGATTCCAAATCTAGCTCAAGTGTTTTGTCCCTAGTAAGCCTCCCTTAATGCCCTCAAAGTAGTTGCTCTGCTCTCTGAGCTTCTACAACATTACCGCCCTGGATTGGGATTGATCTGTTTCCCTCAAAAGTCCCTTTCTAGACTGTGAACTCCTTGAGGGCAGAAATACTTATTTGTTGTTGTAGTCTCAGTGCCCATTAGTTCTACAAACTTCATCCAAATCTCTGGAAGGCGGGAAGGCAGGAGACCAAAATGGATTAATCATGACATTCTATTTCTGTGTTGCCAGTTAGTAGCACCGAAGTGTGTTTTATTCTCCTGCATTTTTTTTTTTGGCTTTTTCTTTATTTTTTAGTACCAAGCTTGAGCACTGAAGAATTGACTTAGTTCTAGCCATAAGCAGCTATAATCAATAAAGCTCGTTTTATTCCATTAGTCTATGGACAAATGGCATTCTTTACAAGTTGTTACCCATTATGTAATGTTAAATTGTAAAATCAGGGTCAGGCAGGTGAAAAACAGCTCTAAGATTTACACAGACTTGATCATTATCTCTTAAACTACCAATAACATTCATCAGATGACCAAATGATGATAAAAACAAGATTTCATAATGACTTTACATACCTCTTATTGCAGCCATTTTGTTTGGGTCTAGAGGTTGGCGGCCTTGGGAATTAAAACCTACCCAGCTGTGCATCAGAATTTCCTTGGAGAACAAAACATGAACCAAGTAGCGGGCTGCATGCCTAGGATGGCTCTTCTTTTGTGCAGTCACCAAATTAATATTAAGCACCCTGACATTCCTTCTCGGATCACCAAGATAGCCTTTTAAAACACAGGGAAAAAGTAAAATCTTTGTTTTCTCATGCAAGGCTACCATGAAAGTGCCCAAGAAAATTAAACTAATTGATTTCTAATTCACTAATTTTTCTTTTAAGATTTTATTTATCTATTTGACAGAGAGAGAGACAGCAAGAGAGGAAAAACAAGCAGGGGGAGTGGGAGAGGGAGAAGCAGGCCTCCCGCTGAGCAGGGAGCCCGATGCGGGGCTCGATCCCAGGACCCTGGGATCATGACCTGAGCTGAAGGCAGATGCTTAACAACTGAGCCACCCAGGCGCCCCCAGAGCCAGTTTTTAAATCTGTTTATAAGCCAAGTGCTCTGAACCATTAATCTGCTAATGCCTTCTATTCTTTTTGCTATTTCTTCTTTTTTAAACATAAAACTGAAATCATACTTTATATATAGTCTGAATCCTGCTTTTTCGGTTACCATTCTATTTTGAGCATTTCTCCATTTTCTTTAGTTCTTTTTCAAGTCAGCATTCCTATCTTCATGATTTTCCTGACAGGTGACGTTTATGTTGCACTTAGGTTCTAAGCATTGTGTTAAGAGCTTACAATGAATTATTCCATTTGAGCCTCACAATTCTATGAAATAGGTACCATGATTTTTGTTACTTCACAGAGGAAGAAACAAATACTTAGGTTAGAGAAGTGGCTGAAGATCACATGGTTAGTAAGACACAGAGCTGGGATTTGAACCCAGACAGTCTGACTCGGGAGCCCCTGCTCTTAACCATTATGCTTTACTGTTTCATACACCATGGATATACCAGGAGTTACTTAACTAACTCCCTATGGCTGCTTATTTGGTTGTTTCCAATTTTTCATGATTCTGTAAAGAACATTCCTGTACCAAAATTTAAATACAAATCTTTTTTATTGATTAAATCTTCAGATATTAGTGGGATTACTGAGTCAACTGGCATAAATACCTTTACGGATTTTTATTCAAATTACCTTTCAGAAAGTTTTCACCAGCGTTTACTTCTAACAACAGCATATCATAGTGCCCATTTAGTAACAAAGAGCACAATTTTTGAGGGTTTTTTTCTAGTTTGCCTAACAAAACAATTTAAAAGAAAAGCATCTCCTCTAGGACAGGAGTCAGCAAACTACGGTCCCCAGGCCAATCCCAACACCAGTCTGTGTAAAGCGAGTTACCCTGGCACACAGCCACACCCATCCATCTACCTACATCTGGGGCTGCTTTCATGTGACAGCAGCAGAGCGGAGTAGTTGTGACAGACACCAGATGGCCCACAGAGCCCAAAATAGTTCCTATCTAGCCCTTTACTGAAAAAGTTTGCTGAGCCCTGTGCTAGAATATTAATAAGAGAATAGCTACTTAGAAGTAGAGACACAAAGGAACCAAAAAATATTGGGAAGGTTTGCCCTTAGAAACCACGGAACTTAGGGTCCCCTCCTCTCTGCTACCGTGGCTTGGCAGGCAATACAGGAGGCTGTGAAAAAACATGAGCTTTAAGTCAGAGAGGACCGAGTGTTCCAGAACTGCCACTCACCCGCTCTGTGACTTTGAGAATGGGAGTAATAAAAATACCTACTTATGGAGTCATTTGAATGTTAATAGAGAAGCGACATGTCAGTTGATTAGCACAGTGCCTTGTACATAACACTCAATAAATATTACCCATTATGATTAAGATAACCTAAAACCAACCCTTAAAATAGGAAACAAAAAGCTTCCATTAGCCTGTATCAAGGATGGTGAAGAATATCGGTTAAATGGCACTACTTGTAGTATGTGTCATTTCGCACTCACCAAAACCGGAAGGGATGCAGGCAGATGATGAGACAGAATCTCGGCTCTTGTCCTTTTCCAATACAGCTGGGTAATTCATTATTTCAGGGACGTTTTCCACGCTGTTTTCTGCTTTTACCAATATTTCTACAGGTAAAAGTGCTGAAAGAAAAGGAACCTCAACTGCAAATTCACTACCCAGCAAACTATCATTCAGGTGTGAAAGGGAAACAAACACATTCTCAAAGAAAACTAAGTGTTTGTCACTAGTAGACCTACTCTTAAAGAGTGGCTAAAGGAAGATCATCAAACAGAAAGGTTATGATGACAGAAAGAATCCTGGAGCATCAGGAAGGAAAAGAGAACAACAGAAATAGCAGAAGTATGCATGAAGAGAAACTTGATCATTCATTCAGTGTAAAATCGAACAGCTACGTTGGAAAACAGTTTGGCAGCTTCTTATAAAACTAAATCTTCAATTATCACATGACACAGCAATTTCACTCTTGGACATTTATCCCAGAGAAATAAAAGCTCGTGATATGACACAAAAGCCTGCACATGAGTGTTCTTAGCTTTATTCATAATAGCCAAAACCACGAACAACGCAGATGTCCTTCAACAGATGAATGGTTAAACAAACGGTGGTAAATCCAATACCATAGAATACCATTCAATAATAAAAAGAAATAAAGAACAGAAGAGGCAGAAATATGGATGAATATAATACAGTCATGAGTTTTATAAATCATCCATGATGACGGAAACGAAAATGAAAACACCATCTGACATCCAAGACAGTAAGTTAAAAGTGAGGAGGGCAAAGGAAACTAAGTGGAATTAAAATTTCAACACTTCATTCCAAGTGGTAAAATGCTGATACCAGTAGACTGTGGTAAGTCACATACATAAATAATAACATCCAGAGCAACCACCAGGAAAATTATATATAGCAATATATTCCTAAATAAAGCAATATATTCAAAAACATAAATAAAGATGGAACACCAGAAAATGTTCAGGTAACCCCCAGGAAGGCAAAAAAAGATAAACAAAAAAAGAATGAGAGGGGCATCTGGCCGGCCCAGTCAGTAGGTCATGCTGCTCTTGGTCTCGGGGTCATGAGTTCAAGCCCCACACTGGGAGTAGAGATTACTTTAAAAAATTAATTTAATAAACTTTAAAAAAAGTAATGAGAATAGGAAACAAAAAGAAATATAATAAAACGGTAGACTTAGGTCTATGATATCAATAATTATCTTAAATGTAGTTAACCTAACCATATCAATTAAATGGCAGCAAGTGATAATGTGGATAAAAAAAGATCAACTAGGTGGTGTTTACAAGAAACTCTACAAATTCAATTACATAGGTAGCTTGAAAGTAAAAGGATGGGAAAGCATATACCATGCAAACATTAGTCCAGAAAAAAGCAGAGTAGCTGTGTTTACATCAGATAAAGCAGATTTCAGAGCACAGAAATTTACTACAAACAAATAAAAATGAAAAGATCAACCCCGAGGAAGACAATGATTCTCAACATACCAAACGACAAATTCTCAAAATACATGAAGCAAAAACTGAAAGAGCTGAAAGGAGAAATAATCAAATCCATAATTAAAGCTGAGGATCTCACATTCCCCCCTCTCTCAGCAACCGGTGGAACAACCAGACCAAAAATCAACAAGGATACGGAAGATCTGAACAACACACTCAACCAACAAGATCCTCATTATAGAACGTTCCACCCAACAAAAAGAGAATACCTATTTTTTTCAAATGCCAAGGGAGCGAATGTGTCCTCCTTGCCAGGTACTATGTGCAAAGTTCAAATGCCTATGGATGGTTCACCAAGACAAACCACATCCTAGACCAGAGGAAAAAAGTCTCAACAAATTTAAAAGAAAAGATATCATACAGAGTATATTTTCTGACCATAATAGAATCAAATTAGAAATCAATAATAGAAAGACAATAGAAAGTTTCCAAAGAAGTAATAAAATACATAGGACTTAATGAAAATACAACACATCAAAATATAACTAAGGCAGTATTGAAAGTGAAATCTACAGCACTAAATTCTTGTATTAGAAAAGAGGACAGTTCTGAATCTATAATCTAAATTCCTACACCAAAAACTAAGAAAAGAAAAAGCAAAATAAACCTCAAATAAGCAAAAAGAATGAAATAATAAAGAGCAGAAATCAATGAAATGGAAAATATGACAACAACAGGAAATCAGTGAAACAAAAAGCTGGTGCCTCAAAAAGATTAATAAAGCTAATAAAGCTCTAAAAAGAATTACAAAAGGAAAAAGATGACACAAATCATCGATATCAGGAATGAAACAAGTTATCCATCACCCATCAAAAGGATAATAGGGAATACAACAAACCACTTTACATTCATAAATTTGATAACTTAGAAGAGTTGAATCAATTCCACCTAAGTTACATAGACCAAAACTCAACCAAGACGACATAAATTTCTAAATAGTCCTATAACCATCAAAAGACATTAAATTTGCAATTAAAAGCCTTCAGAAAAGGAATCTACAGGCCCAGATGATTTTACTAGAGATTTTTTACCAAACATTTAAAAAATTAACACCAATTTCTCATATACTCTTCCATAAAATGGTATACAATTATAAAGGAGGAGAGAACACATTAGCCCTTGAATGGGTTAGAGATGGAAGCCAGGGAAGGAATGACATATGACATGGTTATAAACAGGCAACGAGGGGGTTCCTGGAAGTAAAGGGACAGTTCTGTATCATGACTATGCTGGTGAACAGCTGAACGCAAACATGTTACAAATGTGCAGAGCTCTAAACACACACGCACACATACAAATGAATACAACTAAAGCTGGGGACATATGAATAGATGTGTAGATTGTACTGATGTCAAAATCCTAGTTGTGATATTTTACTCTATTTTTGCAAAAGATTAGCCTTGGGATAAATTTGGTTAAGGGTACACCAGATCTCTCTGTATTAACTTCATGCACTACATGTGATTCTGAAATATCTCCAAATGAAAAATCTAATTTTGAAAAAACTATCACTAAAAATTCATATTAAGAATGTTGATGAACCTAAATTAGAGAGTGCTACTTATAATATGTATCATTTCAAACTCACCAAAACCAGGAGCGAGAAAGTAAGTTTCTGAGTCAGTATCTTGGTCGCTGTCATGTTTCATTAAAGTTGGGGAACTCATTGTCTCGGAACTCACTTCTATGCTGGATTCTGTTTGAACAACATTTTGATCAGGAAAACATTTTTAAGTGCTGCAAGACAAGAAATCTCAACAGTGATTTTTCCATCAGGTGAAACTATCTTCTAAGAATGAAGCAGAAATAGAGGGGCAGAGCAAGATGGCGGAGGTGTAGGAGAACTGGATTTTGTCTGGTCCCGGGAATTCAGCTGGATAGGGATCAAACCATTCTGAACACCTACAAACTCAACAGGAGATCGAAGAAAAGAATAGCAACAACTCTCTGAACAGAAAAGCGACCACTTTCTGGAAGGTAGGACGTGCAGGGGAGGGGGCCTCCATTGGCTGCTCCTGGCAAGTGATAGAGCAGCGGAACACAAAATCAGAACTTTTAAGAAATCTGATCTGCTGAGGGATGTTGCTCCAGTGGCTAATTGCGGGGTGGAACCCTCACAGGGAGAGTGTGGTCTCAGGACCCTCGGGGTCACAGAAAGACAGGGGGTGCCTGAGTGCGGCAGAGCTCCCAGGTATCGGAGCAGGGAAGCCGGCTGCAGAGAGGAGCCGAGGAGCGGGCTCTAAGCTCAGGGTTGCCATAAACTGTGATCCGCGGCCCAGTCGGGCCACTGCTCCTCCAGCAGGGACCCAACAAGCAGCAGATCCGGGGAGACTCCCTTCCTCCCCGGGGAGGAGCGGTGCGGGAGCACACCGCAGGGATCTGCTGGGTTTGGAGACTCCACACGGGATAGGGTGCCAGAGATAGAAATGCTGGGACACAGGCCAGGTGAGAACGGAGTGCTGCCAGAGACCGGGGACACGGGAGTGATCAACTGCTTTTCTCTGGGGGCGCATTGAGGAGTAGGGCCCCGAGTTCTTGGCTCCTCCGGGGCAGAGATTGGGAGGCCACCATTTTCACTCTTGTCCTCCAAAGCTGTACCGAGGGGCGCCTGGGTGGCTCAGTCCTTGAGCGTCTGCCTTCAGCTCGGGTCATGATCCCAGGGTCCTGGGATCGAGCCCCACATCGGGCTCCCTGCTCCATGTGAAGCCTGCTTCTCCCTCTACCACTCCCTCTGCTTGTGTTCCCTCTCTCGCTATGTCTCTGTCAAATAAATAAAATCTTAAAAAAAAAAAAAAAGCTTGTACGGAAAGCTTGCAAGGAACAAAAGCTCCCGAGAGCAAAACTGAGCGGATTACTGAGCCCGGACAGCAAGGGCGGGGCAATTCCGCCTCCGGCAAAGACATTTGGGAACCACGGCAACAGGCCCCTCCCCCAGGAGATCAGCAAGAACAGCCAGCCAAGACCAAGTTTACCCATCAATGAGAACAGCCGAACTCCAGCACTAGGGGAATACTGCACATAGAATTCATAGCTTTTTTACCATGGTTCTTTAGTCTTTCAAAGTTATTTTTTTAACTGTCTTTTCTTTTTTTTTTTTTGAATTTTAATTTTTTCCTTTTTCAACCAACATCTTATCAATCCCTTTTTTAAAAAACTATTTTTTAATTTTCATTTTTAGAGTCATATTCTATCCCTTCATAGTAGTTACCCTTATTTTTGGTATATATATATATAAGTTCTTCTCTCCTTAAAATTTTGAGATACAGTTTCTTCTAACAGATCAAAATATACCCTAAATCCCTAGTGTATGCCTTTGTTCTAGTCTACTGCCTGATCACATTCTCTCCCATTTTTTTTTTAAATCCTCTTCTTTCTTTTTTCAACCAACTTCTTATCTTATCAATTCCTTTTATAAAATCTTTTATAATTTTCATCTTTACATTCATATTCCATCCCTTCACCATATTAACCCTTATTTTTGTACATATATAAGTTTTTCTTTCATTAAAATTTTGGGAGGCACTTTCTTCTAACAAACCAAAATACGCCCAAAATCTAGTGTGTTGCACTGATCTATGCCTCAGCCTGATCATATTTGATCATATTCTGTTATTTCTGTTTTGTTTTTGTTTGTTTTACCTTTTTCTTTTTCTTTTTTCTCTCTTTCCCTTTCTTTTCCCCCGGTTTCAGGTCCCATCTGATTTGTTTAGTATATATTTTCTGGGGACATTGTTAACCTGTTAGCATTTTGTTCTCTCATCTATTCTCCTCTGGACAAAATGACAACACGGAAAAAATCACCTCAACAAAAAGAACAAGAAGCAGTACTGACTGCCACGGACCTAATCAATATGGACATTAGTAAGATGTTGGAACTAGAGTTCAGAATGATGATTTTAAAGATACTACCTGGGCTTGAAAAAGCATGGAATATATTAGAGAAACCCTTTCTGGAGAAATAAAAGAACTAAAATCTAAACAAGTTGAAATCAAAAAGACTATTAATGAGGTGCAATCAAAAATGGAGGCTCTGACTGCTACGATAAATGAGGTAGAAGAGAGAATTAGTGATATAGAAGACCAAATGACGGAAAATAAAGAAGCTGAGAAAAAGAGAGATAAACAACTACTGGATCACGAGGGCAGAATTCAAGAGATAAGCGATACGATAAGATGAAACAACATTAGAATAATTGGGATCCCAGAAGAAGAAGAAAGAGAGAGAGAGGCAGAAGGTATATTGGAACAAATTATAGCAGAGAACTTCCCTAATGTGGGGAAGGAAACAGGCATCAAAATCCAGGAGGCACAGAGAACCTCTCTCAAAATCAATAAAAATAGGTCAACACCCCAACATCTAATAGTAAAGCTTACGAGTTTCAGAGAGAAAGAGAAAATCCTGAAAGCAGCTCAGGAGAAGAGATCTGTAACCTACAATGGTAGAAACATTAGATTGGCAACAGACCTATCCACAGAGACCTGGCAGGCCAGAAAGGACTGGCATGATATATTCAGAGCACTAAATGAGAAAAATATGCAGCCAAGAATACTATAGCCAGCTACGCTGTCATTGAAAATAGAAGGAGAGATAAAAAGCTTCCAGGACAAACAAAAACTAAAGGAATTTGCAAACACGAAACCAGCCCTACAAGAAATATTGAAAGGGGTCCTCTAAGCAAAGAGAGAGCCTAAAAGTAACAGACCAGAAAGGAACACAGACAATACACAGTAACAGTCACCTTACAGGCAATACAATGCAATGACACTAAATTCATACCTTTCAATAGTTACCCTGAATGTAAATGGGCTAAATGCCCCAATCAAAAGACACAGGCTGTCAGACTGGATAAAAAAACAAGACCCATCGACATGCTGTCTGCAAGAGACTCATTTTAGACCCAAAGACACCCCCACATTGAAAGTGAGGGGGTGGAAAACCATTTACCATGCTAATGGACACCAAAAGAAAGCTGGGGTGGCAATTCTTATATCAGACAAATTAGATTTTAAACCAAAGACTGTAATAAGAGATGAGGAAGGACACTATATCCTACTTAAAGGGTCTGCCCAACAAGAATATCTAGCAATTGTAAATATCTATGCCCCTAACATGGGAGGGCCAATTATATAAGCCAATTAATAACAAAGCAAAGAAACACATCGACAACAATACAATAATAGTAGGGGACTTTAACACCCCCCTCACTGAAATGGACAGATCGTCTAAGCAAAAGATCAACAAGGAAATAAAGACTTTAAATGACACACTGGACCAAATGGACTTCACAGACATATTCAGAACATTCCATCCCAAAGCAACGGAATACACATTCTTCTCTAGTGCCCATGGAACATTCTCCAGAATTGATCACATCCTAGGTCACAAATCAGGTCTCAACCAGTACCAAAAGATTGGGATCATTCCCTGCATATTTTCAGACCACAGTGCTTTGAAACTAGAACTCAATCACAAGAGGAAAGTCGGAAAGAACTCAAATACATGGAGGCTAAAGAGCATCCTACAAAAGAATGAACGGGTCAACCAGGAAATTAAAGAAGAATTTAAAAAAATTCATGGAAACAAATGGAAATGAAAACACAACCGTTCAAAAACTTTGGGATACAGCAAAGGCCAGCCCTAAGAGGAAAGTATATAGCAATACAAGCCCTTCTCAAGAAACAAGAAAGGTCTCAAACCCAAACCTAACCCTACACCTAAAGGAGCTGGAGAAAGAACAGCAAATAAAGCCTAAACCCAACAGGAGAAGAGAAATAATAAAGATCAGAGCAGAAATCATTGAAATAGAAACCAAAAGAACAATAGTACAGATCAATGAAACTAGGAGGTGGTTCTTTGAAAGAATTAACAAGATTGATAAACCCCTGGCCAGACTTATCAAAAAGAAAAGAGAAATGACCCAAATCAACAAAATCATGAATGAAAGAGGAGAGATCACAACCAACACCAAAGAAATACAAACAATTATAAGAACATATTATGAGCAACTATATGTCAGCAGATTAGATCATCTGAAAGAAATGGGTGCATTCCTAGAGATGTATCAACTACCAAAACTGAACCAGGAAGAAATAGAAAACCTGAACAGACCTATAACCACTAAGGAAATGGAACCAGTCCTCAAAAATCTCCCAACAAATAAGAGCCCAGGGCCAGATGGCTTCCCAGGGGAATTCTACCAAACATTTAAAGAAGAATTAATACCTATTCCTCCGAAACTGTTCCAAAAAATAGAAATGGAAGGAAAACTTCCAAACTCGTTTTATGAGGCCAGCATTACCTTGATCCCAAAACCAGACAAAGACCCCATCAAAAAGGACAATTACAGACCAATATCCTTGACGAACCTGGATGCAAAAATTCTCACCAAAATACTAGCCAATAGGATCCAACAGTACATTAAAAGGATTATTCACCACGACCAAGTGGGATTTATCCCTGGGCTGCAAGGTTGGTTCAACGTGTGCAAATCAATCAATGTGATACAGTACACTAATAAAAAAAAGAACAAGAACCATATGGTCCTCTCAATAGATGCAGAAAAAGCATTTGACAAAGTACAGCATCCTTTCTTGATCAAAACTCTTCAGAGTATAGGGATAGAGGGTACATACCTCAATACCATAAAACCATCTATGAAAAACCCACAGCGAATATCATTCTCAATGGGGAAAAACTGAGAGCTTTCCCCCTAAGGTCAGGAACGCGGCAGGGATGTCCACTCTCACCACTGCTATTCAACATAGTATTAGAAGTCCTAGCCATAGCAATCAGACAACAAAAAGAAATCAAAGGCATCCGGATCGGCAAAGAAGTCAAACTCTCACTCTTTGCAGATGATATGATACTTTATGTGGAAAACCCAAAAGGCTCCACCCCAAAACTGCTAGAACTCATCCAGGAATTCAGTAAAGTGGCAGGATATAAAATCAGTGCACACAAATCAGTGGCATTCCTATACACCAACAACAAGACAGAAGAAAGAGAAATTAAGGAGTTGATCTCATTTACAATTGCACCCAAAACCATAAGATACCTGGGAATAAATCTAACCAAAGAGGCAAAGAATCTGTGCTCCAAAAACTATAAAATACTCATGAAAGAAATTGAGGACGACACAAAGAAATGGAAAAACGTTCCATGCTGTTAGATTGGAAGAATAAATATTGTGAAGTTGTCAATGCTACCTAGAGCAATCTACACATTCAATGCAATCCCCATCAAAATACCATCCACTTTTTTCAAAGAAATGGAACAAATAATCCTAAAATTTGTATGGAACCAGAAAAGACCCCGAATAGCCAGAGGAATGTTAAAAAAGCAAAGCAAAGCTGGCGGCATCACAATTCCGGACTTCAAGCTCTATTACAAAATTGTCATCATCAAGACAGTATGGTCCTGGCACAAGAACAGACGCACAGAGCAATGGAACAGAATAGAGAGCCCAGAAATGGACCCTCAACTCTATGGTCAACCAATCTTCGACAAAGCAGGAAAGAATGTCCAATGGCAAAAAGACAGTCTCTTCAACAAATGGTGTTGGGAAAATTGGACAGCCACATGCAGAAGAATGAGACTGGACCATTTCCTTACACCACACACAATAATAGACTCAAAACGGATGAAAGACCTAAACGTGAGACAAGATCCATCAAAATCCTAAAGGAGAACACAGGCAGCAACCTCTTCGACCTCAGCCGCAGCAACTTCTTCCTAGGAACATCGCCAAAGGCAAGGGAAGCCAGGGCAAAAATGAACTATTGGGACTTCATCAAGATAAAAAGCTTTTGCACAGTAAAAGAAACAGTCCACAAAACCAAAAGACAGCTAAGAGAATGGGAAAAGATATTTGCAAATGACATATCAGATAAAGGGCTAGTATCCAATATCTATAAAGAACTTATCAAACTCAACACCCAAGGAACAAATGATCCAGTCAAGAAATGGGCAGAAGACATGAATAGACATTTCTGCAAAAACGACATTCAAATGGCCAACAGACACATGAAAAAGTGCTCCACATTGCTCGGCATCAGGGAAATCCAAATCAAAACCTCGATGAGATATCACCTCACACCAGTCAGAATGGCTAAAATTAACAAGTCAGGAAACGACAGATGTTGGCGGGGATGTGGAGAGAGGGGAACTGTCCTACACCGTTCGTGGGAATGCAAACTGGTGCAGCCACTCTGGAAAACAGTATGGAGGTTCTTCAAAAAGTTGAAAATAGAGCTACCCTACGATCCAGCAATTGCACTACTGGGCATTTACCCCAAAGATACAAATGTAGGGATCCGAAGGGATACGTGCACCCCGATGTTTATCACAGCAATGCCCACAATAGCCAAACTGTGAAAGAGCCAAGATGTCCATCGACAGATGAATGGATAAAGAAGATGTGGTGTGTATATATATATATATATATATATATATATATATATATATATATATATATATATATATATATACAATGGAATATTATGCAGCCATCAAAAGGAATGAAATCTTGCCACTTGCAACGACGTGGATGGAACTGGAGGGTGTTATGCTGAGTGAAATAAGTCAATCAGAGAAAGACATGTATCATATGACCTCACTGATATGAGGAATTCTTAATCTCAGGAAACAAACTGAGTGTTGCTGGAGTGGTGGGGGGTGGGAGGGATGGGGGTGGCTGGGTGATAGACATCGGGGAGGGTATGTGCTATGGTGAGCGCTGTGAATTGTGCAAGACTGTTGAATCACAGACCTGTACCTCTGAAACAAATAATTCATTATATGTTAAAAAAAAAAAAAAAGAACAAGAAGAAGATAGCAGGAGGGGAAGAATGAAGGGGGGGAAATCGGAGGGGGAGATGAACCGTGAGAGACGATGGACTCACGTCCAAAAACAAACGGAGGGTTCTAGAGGGGGTGGGGTGGGAGGATGGGTTAGCCTGGTGATGGGTATTAAAGAGGGCACGTTCTGCATGGAGCACTGGGTGTTATATGCAAACAATCATGGAACACTACATCAAAAATTAATGATGTATGGTGATTAACATAACATAATAAAAAAAAAGAATGAAGCAGAAATAAAGACATCGTCAGACAAAGGAAAACTAAATACAAAAAAAAAAAAAACAAAAAACTTTGCTGGCTGACTTATCCTTAAAACATGGCTAAAGGGAAATCTTCTGACCAAAACGATATGATGAAGGAAGGAGTCTTAGAGCATAACGAAGGAAGAAAGAGCAATAGAAAGAGGAGAATCATGCACACAGAAAAACTAGATCAATCACAAGTCACTGGTGGGAATGGAAATGGTACAGGTATACTGGAAAGCAGTTAGGCAGTATTTTACAAAACTCAGCTTACCATGACCATAAGACCCAGCCACTGTGCTCTTGGGCATTATCTCAGAAAAATGAAAACTGATGTTCACACCGAAACCTTGTACATGAGTGTACATGGCAGCTTTACTCCTAATAGCCCCAAACTGGGAACAACGCAGACATCGTTCAACCAGTGAGCAGATAAACCACGGTACACCCATACCATCGAACAGTAGTCAACAATAAAAAGAAGAACTAGTGATGTACACGGCCACTTAGATGAAGCTGCAGGGAATCATGCTGAATGAGAAAAGGCCATCCTGAAAGATTATATACCATGTGAGTCTATTTACAGAAAGCTCTTGAAATGACAAAATTCTAAAAAGAAGAGCAGATCAGTGGCTGCCAAGGGGAGGGACAAGGCAGAGTAGAGGCAGGAGAGTAGGAAGCAAAAAGCAGGTATGGGTTTAAAGGGTGATGGAAGGTATGGAACCCTACTCACATCATTAAATTACATAATATAAAACTGAATCCCCCCCCACACACACACAAACATAAACCCATGCACAAATACAAATAA
Organism: Zalophus californianus; assembly: GCF_009762305.2. NCBI lineage: Eukaryota > Metazoa > Chordata > Mammalia > Carnivora > Otariidae > Zalophus > Zalophus californianus. The sequence continues at coordinate 114,893,418 of NC_045612.1, read as the reverse complement.
AACTGAGAACATCTCAATAAAATCTGTGGAATCTATCAATGTCTATACACTGGTTGTGATCCTGTAGTTCGGCGAGATGACATCACTGGGTGATGATGGGTGAAGTCTACACAGATCTCTCTTAAAATTACATGTGCGGCTAAAATTTTCTCAAAATAAAACTTCTTCTAATTTTTACCTAATTAGTTCTAATTAATTTTTAATTAGGAAAAGCTACCACTAGGTCACATTAGTAATGAATCTAGATTAAACAGTGCTACTTGTAATATGAATCATTTCAACTCACCCAAACTGGAAGGGATGAAGAAATATGGTGAAGTTTCTTGACCACTGTCATTTTCCAGCAAAGGTTGGTAATTTGTCATCTGAGTGCTATTTTCCAGGCCGGTTTCTGCTTTGACCATCACTTCTGTAAGGACAACATTTTTTAAGTGCTGCAAGAAAAGACCATCAACCTCATGTTCTATAACCAATGAAACTATTCTTCTGTATTGAAGCAAAAATAAAGGTATTTATGGACAAAGGAAAACCAAAAATATTTGTCACTAACTGATTTATGCTTTCAAAATGGCTAAAGGAAAATCTTCTTAAGAAAGCATATAAAAGATACTACATCAAAAACTAATGATGTATGGTGATTAACATAACAATAAAAAATTTAAAGGGGCAAAAAAAGCATATAAAAGAAAGAATTCCAGAGCATCAAGGAGAAAGAACAATTGAAAGAGCAGAAATATGGATGCAGAGAAACTGGATCACTCATACATTGCTGACAGGAATGGAAAAAGGTACAACTACGCTGAAAAGCGGTTTGTCAATTTCTTATAAAACTAAGGATGCAATTACCAAAGGACCCAGCAATTACACTCTTGGGCATTCATCCCAGAGAAATAAAAACTTGTGTGAAGGAGTGAAATGAATGACATGAAGCAAAACGAAAAATGATAAACAAGTATTCATAGCAGCTCTACCCCTAACAGCTGAAAACAGGGAAACCCGGAGGTTTTGAATACGTGAACAGATAAATAAATCTCAGTGTATCCACACATTGGAATAGTACTCAGCAATAAAAAGGAAGAAAGGACTGATGCATGCAGCAACATGGATGAGTCCCCACGGAAGTACACTGAGGGAAAGAAGCCAATCTCAAACACCATGCGATTCCATTTCTATAACAACATTAAATGGACAAATTATAGATCTGGAGGGCAGATGCCAGATCGCCAGTAGTTAGAGACAGGGCAGGGCATGGAACTGGGGAGAAAAGTCCTCTGGAGGGAGGTGGGTGTGGTTACAAAAGAGCAATATGAGGGAAAATGGTGATGAGGGAACTGTTTTAGGGCTTGCTGTGGCAGAGGATACATGAACCTACGCACATGATAAAATTGTACAGAACTAAACACACACACACACACACACACGCACAAATTAATACAAGTGAAACTGGGGACATCTCAATTGTATCTGTGGATGGTATCATATCAATATCTTGGATGTGATAATTTTCTCTTTTTTTTGCAAGATGTTAACCATTGGGGAATATTGGAGAATGGGAACACAGAATCTGTCTATTCTTTTTTACAACTGCATGTGCAGCTAAATTTTTCTGAAAATTAAAACTTTGATCAGAAAAAGCTACCACTATCAGGGCGCCTGGGTGGCCTAGTCGGTTAAGTGTCTGCCTTTGGCTCAGGTCATGACCCCAGGGTCTTGGGATCGAGTCTCATATCGGGCTCCCTGCTCCGCAGGAAGCCTGCTTCTCCCTCTGCCTCTGCCCCTCACCCCTGCTCGTGCCGTCTCGCTCTCTCTCTGCTCTCTCAAATAAATAAATAAATAAAATCTTTTTCTTTTAATTAAAGAAAAGAAAAAGCTACCACTATCTTACACTAAGGATGTTGATGGCTCTAGATTAAATATGCTACATGTCAAATGTATCATTTCAAACTCACCAAAACTGGGAGGAACGCAGCAACCTGATGAGGGAACGTCTTGATTGCCGCTGTCTTCCAATAAGACTGGGTAACTTATTGTCTCCAGGCTCTCTTCTGGGCTGGTTTCAGCCTTTGCCATCATTCCTACAGATAAAATATTTTCAAATACTAAAGACAAGAAATCTCAACCATGAAGTCTAGATCGGGCAAAACCGTCCTTCAATAAAGGAGCAGATTTGTGAGAACATTAACAAATGGACTTGGAGGGCATTATACTAAGTGAAATACCAGACAGTAAAAAGGACAAATACTGCATGGTATCACTTACATGGGGAATCTAACAAGAAAAAAAGTCAAATTCATAAAAACAGAAGGTAGAATAAACGAATGGCAGTTGCCAGGGGCCAGGGCGGTGAGGGAAGTAGGGTGAGGCTGGTAAAAAGGTACCAGTTTTCAGTTATAAGGTAAGTAAGGATGGAGGATCTAATGTACAGCATGGTAACTTTAGCTGATAATACTGTATTGTATCACTGAAATTTGCTTAGGGGCGCCCGGGTGGCTCAGCTGGTTAAGCAGCTGCCTTCAGCTCAGGTCATGATCCCAGGGTCCTGGGAGAGAGTCCAGCATCGGGCTCCCTGCTCAGCAGAGAGTCTGCTTCTCCCTCTCCCTCTGCCTCTCCTCTTTGCTCTTGCTCTCTCTCTCTCTCTCAAATAAATAAAATTAAAAAAAAAAAAAGAAATTTGCTTAGAGACTAGAACTTAAGCATTCCCCCCACCAAAATATAAAAGGTAAATATGTGAGATGGTGGATATGTTAATGAACTCAATGGCAGGAATCATATCACTATGTACATGTACATCAAGTCATCATCCTGTACACTCTCTAAATATATTACAGCTTTATCTGTCAATTATACCTCAGTGATGCTGAAAACAAGAAATGAATATCCAAACTCTTAAAAAAAAATGAATGAATGAAGGGGAAATCGTGATCATGACATTCTCACACAAAGGAGAGCCAAAAGTCTTTGTCACTAGCCGACTTACATTTGAGAATGGTTAAATGAAAATCTATCAGAAAAGAATGATGAAAAAACAAAATGTGGAGCATTAAAAAGGAAGAAAGAACAAAAAAGCAGCAGAAATCTGGATGCAGAGAAACTGGACCACTCACACACTGCTGGTGGGAAAGTAAAATGGTACCGCCTCTCTGGAAAACCATGGGGCAGTTTCTTATAAAACTAAACATGCAATTACCATAGAACCAAGCATTTGCACTCTTGGGCATTTATCTAAGAGAAATCAAAATTTATGTTTACACAAAAACCTGTCCATAAATGGTCACAGCAATTTTACTTGCAATACTGAAAGCTGGAAAAAAGTCCAGACATTCTTCAACCAATACACAAACCGTGAACACCCACACCACGGAATAGTACAAAGCAATAAAAAAGAAGGAAATGTTAATACACGCAACAAGTCAGATGACTCTCCAGGGAATTATGCTCAGATGGGTGCAGTTACAAAAAGGCAAGATGAGGCATCCTCATGGTGATGGAAATGTTCTGTATCCTGACTGTGGCGGTGGACGTCAAACCTACTCATGTGATAAAATCAAACAGAACTAAACACATACACAAAATCAATACAATGAAACTGGGGACATCTCAATAAGATCTGTGGATGATATCAATGTCAGTACCCTGGTTGTGATGTGCTATATTAGTTTTGCAAGATGTTATTGTGGGCAGAAATGGATAAAGCATAAATGAGATCTCTCTGTATTACATCTTACAACTACATGGGTATCTTAAATTACCACAGTATCAAAAGTTTAATTTAAAAAAAGCTATCACTAGCTGACACGAAGGATGGTGATACTTCTAGATTCAACAGTGCTACTTGAAATAAGTATCATTTCAAACTAACCGAAATTGAGTGGGATGGAGAGAGATGAAGAGGCAGGAGCTGAGCCACTGTCATTTCCCGATGAAGTTTGGTAACACACTATCTGAGAGCTGATTTCCAGGCTGGGTTCCGCTTTTTCTGGCATTTCTACAAGTATAACTTTTTCAAGTCCTGAAAGACAAGAACTCTCAACTGTGAATTCTATACTGAGTGGGATTATCTTTCAGGAAAGAAGGGGGGAATAAAGACATTCTCACACAAAGGAAAATTTTTTAAAAAATTGTTCCTAGCAGGTTTGTTCCTAGCAGATTTACTATTAAAAGATAGCTAAAGAAAAATCTTCAAACAGAAAGGATAGTATGAAAGAAGGAATCTTGCAGCATCAGTAGAGAAGAAATAATGACAGAAGGATCAGAAATATAGATGAGGAGAAACTGGATCACCCATACATTGTTACTAGGAATGTAGAATAGTCCAGCCTCTCCAGAAAATTGTTTGGCAGTTTTTATAAAACTAAACATGCTATTACCATAAGACCCAGCAATTGCACTCTTGGCATTCATGACAGAGAAATGAAAACTTGTATTTACACAAAAATCAGTACATGAATGTTCACAGCAGCTCAGCTTTACTTCTAGTATCCACAAACTTGGAAAGAAAAAAAAAAAAGATGTCCTTCAATGTGTGAATGTTTAAAAAAAAAAAAAAAAACAACTGCTGTGTATCTATACCATGGGAAACTCTCCATCAATAGATGAGAAATGAAAACTTCTATTTACCCAAAAATGTGTACATGGATATTTATAGCTGCTTTACTCCTAATAGCCAAACACTGAAAAAAATCCAGATGTCCTTCAACAGGTGAACGATTAGGCAAAATGTAATATATCCATCGCACTATTTTCAGCACTAATAGTAATGAACTATTGATACATTCAACAAACCGGATGAGTCTCCACGCGATTAATCTGAGTGGGGAAAAAAAAAAAGCTAATCCCAAAAGATTACATCATATATGACTCCACTTATATAACAATCTGAAGAGACAAAATTACAGAAATGGAGAAAAGATCAGCGATAGCCCAGTGTTAAAGATGGGTCTTGGGGGGACGCCTGGGTGGCTCAGTCGGTTAAGCGTCTGCCTTCGGCTCAGGTCATGATCCCAGGGTCCTGGGATCGAGTCCCACATTGGGCTCTCTGCTGCGCGGGGAGCCTGCTTCTCCCTCTGCCTCTGTATCTCATGAATAAATAAATAAAATCTTAAAAAAAAAAAAAAAGATGGGTCTTGGGGGCAGGGAAGGTAGGTGTGGTTGTAAAAAGACACAGTAACGAGGGAGCCCTGAGTGATGGAAATGATCTCTACCTTGACTGTGGCAGGAGACGTGGGAACCCACTCACACGATAAAATTACATAGTTCTAAATACACACACACACACACACACACACACACACACACACACACATACACACAGAGATACAAGTAAAAATGGAGGCATCTCGATAACACCTGTGAATTGTATCAATGTCAATGTCTGGGTTGTAACACTAACTATGGTTCTGCAAGGTGGTGTCACTGGGGAAAATACATAAAGCATAAACGGGATCTCTCTGTATTATTTCTTACAACTGCACTGAATCTTAAATTACGTCAAAATTAGAAGTTTCAAAAAGAGCTGTAACTGGCTTGTATTAAGGGTGTTGATGGGTCTGGATTCAACAGTGCTACATGTGATATGTGTCATTTCAAACTCACCGAAATTGGGTGGGAGCGAGGCAGATGAGGAGTTAGTATCTGGGCCACTGATACTTCCCAATAAAGCTGGGTAATACATGGTCTCGGAGTTGTTTTCCTGGCCGGTTTCTGATTTTTCCGACCTTTTTATAAGTATGAATTTTTCAACCGCTGAAAGACAAGAACCCTCAACTGTGAATTCTACATGAGGCAAAACTATCCTTCAGGAAAAAGGTGAAAGAAAGACATTGTGCAACAAAGGAAATCTAAAACAATCTGTCCCCAGCAAACTTACCTGTAGAGAAAGATCAAAGGAAAATCTTCAAACAGAAAGGACATGAGGAAGGAAGGAAATTTGGAACATCAGGAAGGAAGAAAGAACAACGGGAAGAACAGAAACGTGGACTCGGAGAGACACGATCACCAATACATTGCTGGTGAGAAGGAAAATTGGTACAGTCTCTCCGGAAAGCTGTTTGACAGTTGCTTATAAAACTAAACAAGCTATTACCATAAGATTCAACAACAGCACTCCTTTGACATTCACGACAGAAACAAAAACATATTTACACAAAAACCAGGACGTGGATGTTCACAGCAGCTTTACTCCTAACACCAAAAACTGGGGGGGGAAGGGGAGAGGGGAACAACAACTAATGTGCCTCAGTGGGCAAAAGGCTGCGAGCGACCATTGCACATCGCCAACCACAGGAAAGGGAGGAAGTACTGATACATGCAACAATCTGGACGAATCTTCAGGGAACTACGCTGACTGAAAAAACAGAACAATCTTCAAAGGTTATATACCATAAGATTCCCTTTACAGAACACTCTTGGAGTGACAAAATGATGGAGAGCAGTGTCTGCCAGGGGCTAGGGAAATGGACAATGAGGAAGGAAAGGGCAGCCTGAGAGAGGCGAGTGTGGTTCTAAAAGTGCAAGATGAGGGGCGCCTGGGTGGCTCAGTCTGTTAAGCCTCGGACTCTTGGTTCCAGCTCAGGTCATGATCCCAGGGTTGTGGGATCGAGTCCTACATTGGGCTTCTCCGCACTCAGTGAGGAGTCTGCTTGAGATTCTCTCTCCTCCTCTCCCTCTGCCCCTGCCCCCCACTCGTGCACTCTCTCTCTCACATAATAAATAAATAAATAAATAAATAAATAAATAAAATCTTTTAAAAAGGGGGCAAGATGAGGCATTCCAATGGCAATGGAAATGTCCTGTATCCTGACTGTGGTGGTGGACATCAAACCTACTCGTGTGATAAAATGAGATCAAAATAAATACAAATGCACACAAAACACTACAAGTAGAACTGGGCACATTTCAATAACATCTGTGTACTGTATCAATGTCAGTACTCTGGTTGTGATATTTTACTACAGCTTTGCAAGATGTTAACAGTGGGAGAAATGGGCAAAGTGTAAAATAGATGTCTTGATATTATTTCTTATAAATATACATGAATCTAAAATTGTTTCAAAATAAAAAGCTTAATTTTAAAAAAAAGAGCTACCACTAGCTTCCATTAAAGATGTTGATGCATCCAGATTAAACAGTGATACTTGTAATATGCATTATTTGAAACTCACCAAAATTGGGTGGGAGGCAGATAGATGAACACTGGTCACCGTTATTTCCCGATGAAGTTGGGTAATTTGTCGGCTTGGGGTTGTTTTCCAAGCTGGTCTCTGCTATTACTGGCATTTGTAAGGAAAGAACATTTTTCAAGTGCTTAAGGAAAGATCTCTCAACCGTTAATTCTATATGTAGCAAAACTATCCTTCCTTACTGTACAGGAAATAAAGACATTGTCACATGAAGAAAAACTAAAAGAACTTGTCCCTTGCAGACTTACCCTTAAAGAAAGACAAAAGGAAAATATTCAAACAGAAAAGATATGATGAAAGAATCGATCTTTAAGCATCAAGAAGAAAGAACAATGGAAAGAAAAGATATAGGCATACAGAGAAATTATATCACTTCTATATTACAGGTGGAAGGTCAAATGGCACAGTTCCTCTGAAAAAAAGTTTTAGCAGTTTCTTAAAAAACTACACACGAAATTATCATATGACCCAGAATTGCCCTCACGGGCATTCACCTCAAAAAAATATAAACTTAAGTGTACACAAAAGCGAGTACATAACTGTTCACAGAGTTAAACTTCTGATGGCCCCAAATTGGAAATATCCTCGACATCCTTCCATGGGTAAAGAAAGAGATAAACAGTTGTACATCCATACTATGGGAGAGCATTCAACAATAAAAAGGAAGAAACTCCTGATACATGCAACAATTGGTATGAATCTCCAGAAGATTATGTTTAGGGGGGAAAAAAGCTATGCCCAAAAGGTTATATAGTATTTTATTCCATGTAAATAACAATATTCAAGTGACAAAATTCTAGAAAGGGAGATGAGTTCACTCTTTGCTAGGGTAGGAGGAAAGGGTGGCCAAGAGGGAGGTGCTTAAGGTCATAAAGGGCAATAGGCGGTGACAACGGAAGCATTCTGGATCACAACTGTGATGATAAATAAAACTCATGGAATAAAATTGCATAGAACTGAATACACACACACATACAAATGTGGATTGAATCAATGCCAGTACCTAGTTGTGTTATTTTACTATCGTTTTACAAGAGGTTATCATTGGAGAAAATGCATAAAACATAAATGGGATCCCTACATAATTTCTGACATCTACATGTGAATCTACAATTATCTAAAAATAAAAAGCTTCATTAAAAAAGGAGCTGGCCCTGACTTGGCACTAAGGATGTTGGTGAATCCATGTATCATTTCAAACTCACCCAAATTAGGAAGGATGTAAACAGATGAGATAGTATCTTGGCCACTGTCATCTCCCAATGGAGTTGGGCAATATATTGACTCAGTGCTGTTTCCAAGGCTGGCTTCTGCTTTTCTTGGCATTTCTATAAATAAAAAGTTTTCAGGGGCTGTAATAAAAGAACTCGTATGCACAAATTCTATACTGGATGAAACTATCCTTCCAGAAAGAAAGGGAAATAAAGACATCTCACACAAAGGAAAACTAAAAGATTTTTGTCCCCAGCAGACTTACTCCTACAGAAAGGTAGGAAAATCTTCTATGAGGAAGGATATGAGGAAAGAAGGAATCATGAAACGTCAGAAGAAAGAACGATGGAAAGATCAGAAATATAGATGCAGAGAAACTGGATCACTCATACATAGCTGGCCGAAACATGAAACGGTACGTGTAGTTTCTCCTAAAACTAAACATGCAATTAACATATAACCAGGAATTGCACTCCTAGGTATTCATCTCCAAGAAATGAAAACTTGTATTTACGCAAAAACCTGTGCATGAATATTCATAGCAGCCTTACTCCCAATAATCAAACACTGGGGGGGGGCGGGGTCACAACCAAAACTCTGCCTCGACAGATGAACTGTTAAACTACAACATCCCTATACCATGGAACAGGACCGAGCAATAAAAAGGAAGGAACTAGTGATACATGTAACAACTTGGTATAATCTTCAGGGACTTACCTGGAATAATAATAATTTAAAAAAGTGCCAATTTCAAAAGGTGACATACTATATGCATACAACTATGTAACATTGTTGAAGCGACAAAGTTTTAGAGATAGAGAACAGGTCAGTGGTTGCCAAGAGTCAGGGAAAGGAGAATAGGGAGGGCGCGACCACCAGAGGATGATGGGTGTGGTATAGAGGGGCAACTCAAGCGATCCTCCTGGTGATGGAAACGTTCTGTACCTTGACTGTGGCTGTGGACGTGCCAACCTCACTTGATGAAACTGCACGGAACGAAACGCACAAATACACAGTGAAAACGAGTCAACCCAGGGACAGCTGAATAAGATCTGTGGGTTATAGCAACATCAATATCCTGCTCGGGACATTTCACTGGAGTTTTACAAGATGTTACCTTCTAGGGAAATTGGGTATGGGGCATCACTCGATTGTTTCTTAAAACTACATGTGAATCTACACTTCTCTCCTAAACCTTTTAGTGAAAAAAATAGCTATAGCCAACTATAGTTCAATTTAAAAACCAGCTATTGCTAGTTTGCATTAAGAATGCTTTTTAATCCAGATAAAAGGATGCTATTTGTAAACTCACCGAAACCGGGGGGGATGCAGAAAGCCGATGAGGCCGGGCCCGGGCCCGGGCCCGCGCAGCCTTGTCCCCATACAGTTGGGCATCTGGCCATCGTGGGGGCGTGTGCCACACGGGGTTCTCCTGGGGGCAGAAGTGCTGCAGGCAGAGCCAGGGGAAGCTGGACAGAGGAGAGATCCCCGGTGGCCCCTTCACCTCCTTCACTGAAAATGTAGGACAACACAGCAAAACCAGGAACTGGGTTGCCTGGTATGACACTAGGCTGTAATGAATATGTGGAGACAATTTTGGGAGGTGGTGGACTCTCTCTGACGACCAGCTCCTGCAGCTCCGGGAGAGGGGCTGGCTGGAGAGCTATCCTTACAGGGTTACGCCGGGCAAGGTTCTCCTGCCTTCTCACTGGTCTGGATGGGCCGCCGTCTTCCTGTCCAGGGTAAGAGAACACAATGGGTTATGCTCTCTTCTTTGGTTCCTGAACTTGAACTTCTCCATGAGGCAGACAATTAAAACTTTTTTTGTGTAAATCCAGATGACCTCTAAAATAACACAAACCCATTATAAATCATCTTAAAAAGTCGATACAAACATGAATGCCTCGGGGCACCTGGGTGGCTCAGTCGTTAAGCGCCTGCCTTCGGCTCAGGTCATGATCCCAGGGTCCTGGGATCGAGCCCCACATCAGGCTCCCTGCTCGGCGGGAAGCCTGCTTCTCCCTCTCCCACTCCCCCTGCTTGTGTTCCCTCTCTCTCTGTGTCTCTCTCTCTCTGTCAAATAAATAAATAAATAAATAATCTTTTAAAAAAACATGAGTGCCTCCTTTCTTTGCAATATCATTTTCCACAGTTCAGGATAAAGGCTGAATTTTTATTATGTGATTTTTATTTCTCTTCAACCCTACATTTTGATTGCATTTTATACATTATGGTTACAAACATAAAAATATTCAGTATCATGATTTCTCAAACCTAAACTTCAGCATTCTTCCAAGAGAGGTTGACTGTCCCACCTGTTGCTAAAGTTAAGTGTACGGCGGCCTTGCTAATCTCGGAGTCATTAGTTCTCTCTCACTTCTCAGTGACTGGTATCTTTAGGAACTAGAGGCTTATCAAAGTAGCAAAAATGTTTTCATAATACTTACACAGTTTGGCAGCGGTGGTTTCTCCCAAGAAGGCTGTATTTTTGAAATGATTCCACAAAGGTTGTTTACCTGCTTATTTGTGTTTTCAGTAAGTTCTTGCAAACCCTATTATAATAAAACAAGTATTTTAGCAGCTCCTATTTCAAAAGAAAAGTAACATATAAGAAAATACCATTAAGCCAATTTTAATTGTTACATGAAACGCTCTCAAGCCATCAGAAATGTCTGGTTAATGCCACTTGATGCCTGGTTTTGGTGACACAGAGCCCAGCTGGCTGAGATAAGGAGCCCCAACCACCTATTCAACTACTCCAGGCCATACAGGCATTTTAAGAAGCTTTAGGGGCGCCTGAGTGGCTCAGTTGGTTAAGCGACTGCCTTCAGCTCAGGTCATGATCCCAGGGTCCTGGGATCGAGCCCCGCATCGGGCTCCCTGCTCAGCAGGAAGCGTGCTTCTCCCTCTCCCACTCCCCCTGCTTGTATTCCCTCTCTCACTGTGTGTGTCTCTCTCTCTGTCAATTAAATAAATAAACAAAATCTTTAAAAAAAATAAGAAGCTTTAATACAGGAAAGTAAATGTACCACCATTCTTATAAGCCACCACATTTATGATAGAGTCATTTTATGTCAAGGAAGGGGCTATTGTAGGTAAGAAAGCTTCAAATCTGCTAAAAGGCCAAAGAGCCTCTTTCCATAGAACCATGGTGTAAATTCACAGGCAGTGAGCATTCTATGCCGGGAAGAACAGTGAGCCAAATATAACAGGTGTGACTTCTGGCTTCAAAATATTTCAAAATCAGGCAATCAACAATTAACCTTACGAAAACCTTTGAGTACATGTCCCCTATAGCCAACCAGTATGTGACTAAAAAACCTGAGAATTCTTCAAATACACAGAAATTTCATTCAGGCCAAAAATACACTTAAACAGGAGGCCAGAACCATTTCCTTATTCATTCACTCAAATAAACATTTATCGAGGGCCTACTTATTACTTCTCAGAACTGCTTGGCTAGGTGCTGGGAATATGCACAGAAAGAAAACAAGAAAACAACCAGCTCCTGCCCTAAGGAACTGCCATGTTCGCTGGAGAGAACGGATTTCAGTAAAGTGATGGGCAGCCCAGAGCAGCAGTTTTCAAAGCGCGGTCTCAGACCAGTAGCATTAACGTCTCCCGCTGGCTTGTTGGAAATGCACCATCTCCCACCCCTCACTTGCTGAACTGGGAACTCTGCGAGCGGGGGCAGCGATCTGCTTTCACAAGCCCTCCAGGTGGTTCTGCTGCCTGATCAAGTGAGACCCACTGGCTTATAGAACTGAAGTCAACAGGGCAGGCTCTAGGGGAACACACTTGGGTGCAAAGACTAGCGTTCTGTCGCTTATCAGCTGTGTGACCTTGGGTGAGTCACTTAACTTCTCTGTGCCTCAATTTCCTCATGTATAGAATCGAGATGAGACTCTCAGAGTTCTCTTGAGGACTAAGTGAGACGCCATGGTATAATGTTAATACTACCATCCTAACAACAGTGCTACATGACGACTGGTCCAATAGTGCTCAATCATCCATTACTATACCTATTATTATTATGACTCTGATGGCTACAACACAGGTGAGAATGGGAGGCCAAGTGTGCACAGAAGGGCAAGACCTAACCCAGGCGGGCAGTCGTGGCAGGCTTTTCAGAGAAGATGTCTACATTGAGGATTAAAAGACAAGACGGTGTTCACTAGGTAAAGATGCACAGAAGGGCAGAGAGGGCAGAAGGAAGAGTAGATTCAAAAATACCGAAACAGAGAGAACACAGGAAGTCAGATGCTTAGACAGTGAACATAAATGATGTTCAAAGAACTGGGTTTTTAAGGGAAGGAGAGAGAAGGCATGTCAGAAAGAGGGATGGGAGGCCCAAAGCAGAGGTGTGGTTAAGCTGTGGGAGGGGACGAAGAGAGTGATGGAGACGGAAGCTGAGGGTGCAGGAAGTGGCCACTGATGAAGGGAGGTGTCCCGGCACAGGGAAAGAGGCTCAGAGGCAGAAAGCAGTGCCGGCCTTAGCCTTATAGAGGGAGATGCCCGAAGGACAGATCCCAGGCTAGTGGCTGGCTGTGGGGAGAAGAATCGAGACTTGGAAGGATTTCAGCCTCACTCCCCCGCTCCCCCTCGGCCTCCCTGAAATAAGAGGCAAAGGCCGGGCCATCCAGAGCTTGTGGGGGATGAAGAGGGAACTGATCAGAGCGCTGTCGAAGGACCACAGGACAGTGGACGGGTCCCAGCAGGTGCCCCCTCTGCTTCCCAGCCTGTGCAGGGCTGGGGTCTTCCTAAAGAGGACTCTGGGCAAGGACAGAAAAGGAAAAAATGGAAGTGTGCAGCAACTGGTCTAGACTGGTAAGGGAAGGGGTCGAAGAAAGGAGAGAGTTAGCACACTGGGAGAAATGGGGAGGATCCCCGATGGTCCGTTTCAGGGCTGTGACTTGGGCCCCTGGGCCTTTCTCCTCCTCCACGTTCTAGCCCACCACATCTTGCACCGTCACTCGGAAAGGAGGCCCTGGCAGAGCAGTGGCAGCCCGGGGTGTCGTGGGTGCTTATGTGAGGCAGGCCATCAGAATCCCCCTTCCACCGCCCCCCCCCCCCCCCGGCCATACATCCTTCCCCAAAGACCTGATGTGTTCCCTTGAAGCAGTGCACTTCTGTTCTCAATAACAGTGATAAAGACTCACCTAAACATTCTTTACTTAGGCACGGTAGCTCATTTTAATCCAACAAACTTTGTATGTTAACTACTTTTTAAAAAGCAAACTTCCATTACCTCTAGAGGATGCAGCTCACAAAATCCTTGATAATTACACCCATCAACCTCCACCAGCAAGCTAACTTTTACAAAATTCCCTCCAAACTACAAACTACGCAAGATATGCTCTTTAAAAAAACAATGGTATGCTGCCATTTTCTTTCAATTGAGATATTTTGATAGGCATTTAGGCACATACTAAATCTCATTGAAATCAGCCAATTTCCATGAGAGAGTATATTGGAGAAATTAAATATTGAACAATCTAGATGAAAGAGATTTAACTACATTTGACCAGTTATGGGCTGTTGGGTTTCGTTTAAGCTACAAAAGCCATATTTTTATTTCAAATTTTTCACCTAGGGATACTGTTCTAACTAGAAAATTTTTTGAAATGCATCACAATGGACTGATAATCATACAGAATTTGACATGACAAAATTTCTATTAATAGCACAGTGATATTAAATGAGGTAAAAAAAACATTTCCCTCAAAATTTTGAAGAACTACATTTTTCCTGCTGTCGCTATCTCTCTCTCTGTCAAATAAATAAATAAAATCTTTGAAAAAAGAAAAGATTAAAAGACCGAAATCTGATAACCTCGCAATGGTGTTGGAGTTCCATAAGTTGGTTTTGATGATTTTCTTCACAGAAACTTTCAGATTCATTTCTCTCCTATTCATATTATAAAAATAAGTAGTCAATGCTTAATATCACTAGGACCCAAACTAAGCAGTAGAAAAAGCAGTACTCTATTTTTATTTATTTATTTATTTGACAGAGAGAGAGAGAGAGAGAGAGGCACCAAGAGCGGGAACACAAGCAGGGGCAGTGGGAGAGGGAGAAGCAGGCTTCCCACTGAGCGGGGAGCCCGATGCGGGGCTCGATCCCAGGACCCTGGGATCATGACCTGAGCTGAAGGCAGACGCTTAACGACTGAGCCACCCAGGCGCCCCAAAGCAGTACGTTATATATTTTTCTGTTTTAATTATTTTCTTTTTCATCTACGTTCCAAAAGCATTTCAAGTCTTGTAATATAAAACAGAGAGATAAAGTAAAACCAAAACCCATATTCACACGAGAATGAAACAGGTAAGAGCTGATTAAAAAGGGGATGAGGAAAGAAGTTATCATATAAGAACCTAGGTTTAAGAAAAGCTACTGAATATCAGTATGAACCCATAGTTTATAATATATACAAAGACAGATATAGAAATAAAGATGTATGTGTATGCATGGAATAGTATACATATATTTCCTAGCTCTGTTCACTGGGAGGACCTAAGATCAATGACAAAAAACTAGCAATGAACATATCTAGTGTCCAGATTTTGGTTTCTAAATACCAGTCTCCAATAAAGGAACCAGGGCTCCTTGGAGAAAGGTGAATTCCAGGGCTGGGTTAGGAAAAGTATGAATGAGCCTAGTACATCTTGTGATGTCAGGAAATCAGGAAGTGCTCAAAAAAAAGTGGGGGATGGGGCGTCTGGGCGGCTCCGTCGTTAATCCTCTGCGTTCGGCTCAGGTTATGATCCCAGCGTCGGGCTCCCTGCTCCGCGGGAAGCCTGCTTCTCCCTCTCCCACTCCCCCTGCTTGTGGTTCCTTCTCTAGCTTTGTCTCTCTCTGTCAAATAAATAAATAAATAAATAAAATCTTTAAAAAAAAAAAAAGTGGGGGCATGTAAAAAGGCCACAAGATCCAACTGGAAGGACCTCCCTATAACCAAGGTTGGAAAATTTGATCAATAAAATAATAACATTGGATTATAAAAAACTCATACAATATACAGTGAATGCCCATGAGTCCATATAGATATAAAATATATAACTGAATAAATAAATGGAATAGAAAAGATAGCTCTTCCTTACAAATGAATTCCTTTTAATATATACATGGGAATGAGGGAAATGGTCACCATTTGGCCAACACCATAGTAGTGAATGTTGCAGGTAAAATCCACGAGCTAACTCAACTCAGTGGGCAAAAAATTGAGGAGAAACAGGATATCAGCAGAGTCCCAAAGTACCCCCCACCTAAGATTTATTAGCCACAAAGGAAAAAACAGTAACTTTACAGCAGGAAAATCCAGAAGATACCACATTAACCAAGAGATCGATGTTAACATCACCAGTCAAAAGATACATGTACATCCTGTTCCCCTGAGAACGATTCAATAAGGAGACAACATTTGTGTGGTGTTCTTGCAAAAATGCATAACCTCAATCTATTCAAGAGAAAATATCAGACATACCAAAATTGAGAGGCATTTTACAAAATAACTGATTGGTACACTCATCACAAATGTCAAGGTCATGAAAGACAAGGAAAGAATGAGGAACCGTCACAGACTGGAAGAAACTGAGGAGAGACAACTAAACTCAATGTGGGGTACTGGAATGGATCCTGGAACAGAAAAAGGACAAGGGGTGAAGAATGTTGAAATTCTAACAAGTACTGCAGTTTAGCTAATAGTACTGTAACAATGTTAATATCATGGCTATGAAAACAGTACTATGCTTATATAATTACCCTAATTTTAAGTTATACAGTAAGTTAACATTAAGGGAAGTTGTATGAAGTGTATACATGAGAACTCTGTAATATATTTGCACCTGTTTTGTAAATCTAAAATTATTTCAAAAATGAGAAAAGCTACTCAAACAGGGTAGGAAACTGCTGTGAATCTCCTATTAGATAAGGAAAAGAAGGAAATCAAATGGTTAAGTGTTGTCTTGTTCATTGCTATGGAAGCATACAAAGTCACGAGAGAGAAATATTTCCTTCAGTTCTCAAGTTGAGTTACTCCACAGTACGTGAAGGCTGAAAAAGAACTTAAATAATTTTCTTTACGATAGTAAGTGTGAATATTTGGGAATTAGCAATTAATATTATGTAAATATTCAGTCTGATATGCATCCATTAATGACACTTCCAACTTCTTCCCAATCGGGTATTCGTGTTCTTGTCCAGGAACAATTTATTAATAAACCAAAAGAAAATATGAACGAAAAGAACTGAAGAAACATTCAGAACTTCAATTCTGCTTTCAACAAGCGCCAAAGGCTCACCACAAATACAACAACACAAAAAGATATACAGCTGACCCTTGAACAACACGGGTGTAAATTGTGCAAGTCCACTTATATGCGGAGTTTTTTCAAAGAATATAGTGCAATACTATACATGTATTTTCTCTTCCTTATGATTTTCTTACTAGCATTCTTTTCTCTAGCCTGCTTTTTTGTTCAAATACAGTATGTGATACATATAACATGCAAAATATGTGTTAATTGACTGTTGGTAAGGTTTCTGGCTAACAGTAGGCTATTAGTAGTTAAGTTTTGGGGGAGTCAAAAGTTACACAGGGATTTTCGACTGTGCAGGGGGTCAGCACCCCTAACGCCCGCATTGTTCAAGGGCCAACTGTACTCACTGAACTGTTTTCTCATTCACCCAACTATACTTAAGACGCCATTTTCTACCAAGCTTAACCCCTTCTGCACTTCAGGGTAAAAAGACTAGTCTTCTAGTAATCTGGCACCAGAACTGCTTTAAAAAGCAAATATTTCTAACCAGAAACAAAGAACCAAAGGTTTTATGGCTTTTGGTTTTCAAATAATCCAACAGTGACACTCTGTGGACAAAAGAAGAAGCACTAAACACCTATTTTTCTCAATAAATTAATCTCCAGGACACCTTAAATTGTTTTTTGGAATAAAACAGGGTCTAAGTATGTAGACGGACAGCAAATAACCATTATATTTAATTATAAGGACTCTATTCTAAGGATGAATTATGGACTATAATAATAATTTTGACATAAACATACCAAGTAGTTATCAATGTTTTTGCTTTAAAATTTTATGAATCAGCCCTGCATTACCAACTTATCAGACAGCAAAAATTATACGGAATTATAATATAGACTAGTCATTATAAAAACAATATTGTCATCTTACCCTTGTGTAGTGCTTTATACTTTTCAAAGTGCTTTCACATAATTATGTCAGAAACCATTACTCCTGGTAGGCAGTTAACATTATGCCCATAGATGAACATATTGGGGCTGTCAGAAGTTAAAATTGCCTATACTACTCAGGTACTTACTAGTGTCCTCCTCCTTATATAAGTAAATCAATGCACTTTCTGGTAAGCTAGATTATATATAGTCTAATAATCTATTTTGTTCTCCTTCAGAGATCAAGAAGCACAGCAAAATATGATG
This sequence comes from Zalophus californianus, assembly GCF_009762305.2. NCBI lineage: Eukaryota > Metazoa > Chordata > Mammalia > Carnivora > Otariidae > Zalophus > Zalophus californianus. The sequence continues at coordinate 114,875,571 of NC_045612.1, read as the reverse complement.
GAAATGTCAAACAGTACAACTACATCAGGAAACCGGCAGTTTCTTCTAAACTTTATCTGTTCTGTGACCCAGTGTTTGCACTCCTGAGTCTTCACTCAAATTAAATGTAAACATACATTCATAAAAACACTTCCATAATAATGTTCAGAGCTACTTTACTCATAATACCCCAAACTGGAAATAACCCAAGTGTCCGTCAAAAGGAGAATAGATAAACAAATTATGGACATTCATACAACAGAATATTACTCAGCAATGAATGGGAATGAAATGTCACTATAACCAGATGAATCTCCAAAACATTATTCTAAGAAAAAGAGACCGTGACACAAGAGTACATACTGTATGATTCTGTTTTTATGAAATTCTAGAACAGGCAAAACTAATCTATGATGAGAAAAATATCAGAATGTCGTTTCTCCAAAGTTTGGGGGGGCACTTACTGGGAATAGGCATGAGGGAACTTTCTGGGATGGTGGAAATGTTCTCTATCTTGACTGGGGGGGTATACATATTTGTCAAAACCATTGAACTGTTCACTATATGAAATTAAACTCAATTTTTAAAAAAAGAGATAAGGCAGAATGAAAAAAACAAAGAAAAATTTTCAATTTAATATACAAACCGTATTATCCCTCCTTGGAAAAGATGTACGTCCTCTTTTACGCAGTGGGAGAAGCTCCATTTCCACTGAGTTGGAGCTGTATCTTTTTAAATTTGCCAGATGGTTCATTTGCGGAACTGCTTGGTCACCTAGGGGTGGTAAACCACCTACTCCTAAAAAGCAACACATAAAAAAGGTACTTCACAGACTTACTACCATAATCAACTTAAATAGGGTTATGTTCTCCGAATGCCAACTCAAACTGAATTGGAGTCCCGAATTTTAGAGAGTGACAAAACAATAATTCTTCCATTAGTGATTTAGAATAAACCCTTAATAATTGAAGGGCTAGGCTGCCACACCTAGGAATAAGAATGAAGATCACACGCAAATTCCAAATTGTGAAGTGAATGCTTCACAACTGAAAGACTACAGAGTAAATGCTGGAAACAAATGAACAAGGGAACACAACTCCTAAATGCTTTTTGAAAAGAGCCCAAAAACCTTTTTACTTAGGAAGGCAGCAGGCCTCCAAATGTGAGTCAGGAGTCTATTTTGGCTTGCCCCTCCCCCCTGCACAGTGTGGCCTGGGCAGACCACAAAGACACCACCTCCTCATCTGCCAGGTGAAAACCGGTCGACATTATCTCCAACGTCACTTGAACTCTAAAATTATGATTTTTTTCCATAGTTACACGTTATCTTAAACCTAAATGAACGTATGTGAAATATAAGCCCACATATATTCTAGAATTCTGTAGGCTCAGTTATGGTTCTGAGTCAGTTAACTCTGCAACGAGGCAAAGACCCGGAATGCAGTGCTATCACAGTCTATCTTGTAGTAGGAGAGACCTGGCGGCTGGCATCACTGTGTGGGGTGGGGCGCCTTAATGACAGACTTAATTCCCATTAGCCATCCTGGGCCAGGGAAGGAATCAGAGGCAGAGTGAAGGGAGAATTAACTCCCAAGTTAGATAAAGGCAGGCCAATATGGTGGGGAAAATTCAATGATAAAATACCTCCAATTTGAGGTGTAACTTCAATTTTTATTTTTTAAAGTGGTTGTTTTATTCTGATTAAGACTAATAATGAATAATTAAATGGGGGTGTTTTCATACAAAGAAAGCCTACACAGCAATGAGTATGAACCAACTATTGCTACACACGAGGATGAACCTCACAACCAGAGTACTGAGCAAAAGCCAGACACCAAAGAATATAGTTGTGATGTGATTTATATTAAGAAATATCTATTTTGGGCGCCTGGGTGGCTCGGTCGGTTAAGCGTCTGCCTTCAGCTCAGGTCATGATCCCGGGGCCCTGGGATGGAGCCCCTCGGGTGGGCGGGCTCCCTGCTCAGCGGGGAGCCTGCTTCTCCCTCTCCCTCTGCCTCTGCCTCTGCCGCTCCCCGCTGCTCGTGCTCTCTCTCTCTCTCTTTCACTCTCTCTCAAATATAAAATCTTAAAAAAAAGAAATATATATTTGGTCTTTATCTGTTTCTGGCAGAGCCCCTAAAACCCTTGGAATTTCTTAAGTGCGGAGAGTGATAAAGGTGTCTTTTGTTATATTAATGAAGTGGAAAGCCTCTAGATCACCTGAGGATGGGGGCGGGTCACCAGGGGAAGGAAGCTGTGATTAGAGGGTTGGACCTTTCAGTCCCACCCATTGACCTTCAGGGAGGGGAGAGGGCTGGAGGTCGAATCAGTTGGCCAATGACTTAATGAGTCATGCGTCTGTAAGGAAGCCTCCATAAACACCCCAAGCACAGGGTTCGGAGAGCTTCCGGGTTGTGGAGTGCGTGGAGATCTGAGAAGAATGGCCTGCTCTGAGAGGGCCTGGAAGCCCCACGCCCTTTCCCCATTCCTTGTCCCTTGCATCGCTTCCATCCGGCTGTTCCACGGTTATATCCTTTTCTAATAAACCGGCAATGTGGTAAGTAAAATGTTTCTCTGAGTTCTGTGGGCCGCTCTAGCAAATGAACCAAACCTGAGGAGGGGGCCACGGGAACCTGTTAAAGCCGTTCGGTCAGAAGCCTGGGAATCGCCCAGGCTTGCAACTGGTGTCTGAAGGGGAAGGGGGGTGCAGTCTTGTGGGACTGAGCCCCCCACCTGTGGAACCTGATGCTGGCTCTGGGTGGATAGTGTCAGAATTGAGTTGAATTCTCACCCTGCTTGTGTCCAGGAATTGCCTGGTGTTATGTGAGAAGCCCTCACCACCAGTACCAACACACAGTTTGGAACTGGGTCCAGGAACCTAAATGAATTGTATATGATTCAACTGTTCTGAAGCTCAAAAATAGGCAAAAGTAATCAATGGTGGGAGATGTCAGGATAGTGCTACTTTGCAAGAGGGGCAGTGACTGCAAGGGAGGTGAGGGCTGATTCTGGGGCACTCAGGACCTTCTGTTTCTTGGTGCGGTTGCTGGTTGGACTTGTGTGTTAACTTGAATATTCCTTAAGCTGAATATGATTTGTGCATATTTTTGTATATGGTAGATTTCTATAAAAAAATCTACCTAAAGGGGCGCCTGGGTGGCTCAGTCGGTTAAGCGTCTGCCTTCAGCTCAGGTCATGATCCCGGGGTGCTGGGATCGAGCCCCGCATCAGGCTCCCTGCTCAGCGGGGAGCCTGCTTCTCCCTCTCCCTCTGCCTGCTGCTCTCCCTGCTTGTGTGCTCTCTCTCTGTCAAATAAATAAATAAAATCTTTAAAAAAACTACCTAAAAATTAAGCTCTTTAAAAAAATTCAGAATCTAAATAAAGTAATCCATCACCAATAAACATCATAACCTTTAGATATATTTCCTTCTCTTTTTCTTACTCCATATATATTTAATATAGTTTGAATTACACCATATATAAATTCTGAACAATTTTATATGTCCTTTATATTTTTTTTAAAAATAGTTTTCTCCTTTATTTTTTCTTTATTTTCAATTGAAATATACTTGACATACAATAAATTTAAAAAAAATAGTTTAGAAATACCTGCATAATATTCCACTGTGGATGTCCATAGGTTATCTGATTTCTGTTGTGGGACATTTATATGGCTTCCAATTTTTCACTATTTTGCTATAATGCTATAAATACAATGCAAATATTTATGCACATCTCTGAAAAGCTCCTTATAATGGATTTTTAGGAGAATCACTAGGTTAAAGGCTATGAACATTCCAGGGGCCTCTGACAGGTGTTGCTAAAAGGATTGAGTAACTTATATTTGTAGAGAACTGCAATGAAATAGTTTTTCTCCATTATCAGTAAACTGAATTACCGTGTAAAAATAGCTAATTTTGTAGAGGAAAGTTTAAAGTCTGTATCTCATTTTAATTTGCATTTCTCTTGTTACTAATGCAGTTGAATATTTTCCGAATGTTTTCTATCCATTAAGATTTCTTGTTCTGCCATCTGTTATTTTTTGTGTCCTGTGCTCATTGCCCAATGTTTTCTGTTTGATTTGTATGAGGTCTTTTTAACTTAAGAATAGTAACCCTCGAAAATGTATATTTTCAGCAAATATTTTTCTCAAGTGCTGATGTGATTTTGAAGTCTGATATTTTTAAGATTGGGAGGGGTTCTCTGTTTTTATTTTACCAAATTCATTAATATTTTTACGATTTCTTCAACTGCTGTTACACTCAGTCTTTCACTAGGAATAAAAAAACATTCAACTAGATTTTCTCCTAGTTTTCTATACTTCCATTCATTAGATATTCAACTCTTTAATCCATCTTGAAATTATTTAACTGTGTGATATGAGGTGAAACCCAATGGGCTTTTCCCCCCAATAGTTAAGCATATGTACCACCATGATTTACTATCTATGCTTCTCTTCCTAAAATACTACAGTATATTAACTCCAAATTCTTTGTTTTTATGAGCTTCCTGCTACATTAAATCTGGCTCTTTATTTCAAAACTAGTAGCATCATATTTTAATAATTGTACTTCTAAAATGTTTTAGTGTTTGATATGGTAAATTACCACCTGTCCTTAAACACATTTTCTCAAGATCTTTTTTTTTTTAAGTTATATGAGAGTGTTTTTTCTCCTCTAGGAACAACTTATGTCTCTCCACTTAAGCCTTATTTTATGACCTTCATTAAAGTATTTGCTCCACTTTCATACAGATTCTGCTATTTTTATTCATTTATTCCTTAGAATTTTTAATATTTAGTTGTAGCCATTATCAACTGGGTTTTCATCCATATATATATATATATATATATATATATATATATATATATATATATTCTTTTTTTTTTAATAGGCTCTATGCCCGATGTGGGGCTTGAACTCACGACCCCAAGTCCAAGAGTTGCATGCTCTATCCACTGAGCCAGCCAGGTGCCCCAACCCTATATATATTCTAATTGCTTGATGTTGGTATATAAGAAAACAATTTGTTGTTGTTTTTTAAGATTTTATGTATTTATTTATTTGACAGAGAGAGGACAAGCAGGGGGAGCAGCAGAGGGAGAGGGAGAAGCAGGCTCCCCACTGAGCAAGGAGCCCGATGTGGGGCTTGTTCCCAGGACCCCGGGTCATGACCTGAGCTAAAGGCAGACACTTAACCGACTGAGCCACCCAGGCACCCCAACAATTTGTTTTTATAATTTAAAAAAGTTATTATCTAAAGCGACTCAAGAAAAAATAGAAAATCTGAACAGACCTATAACAGGTAAAGAGATTCAATCAGTCATCATAAACCTCCCAGCAAAGAAAAGACCTGATCAGAGGGCTTCACTGGTGGATCTACCAAACATTTAAAGAATTAACACCAATCTTTCTCAACCTCCTCCAAAAAACTAAAAAGAGGGAACACTTCCTTATTCATTCTATGAGGCCAGAATTACCCGGATACCAAAGCCAAAGCCAGAAAAAGACATTAAAAGAAAAGCAAATCTAATTCAACAGCAAATTGAAAGGATTATTCACCATGACCAAGAGGGATCTATCCCAGGAATGCAAGGGTGGTTCAACAAAAGAAAACCAATCAGCATAACACCTCACAGTAATAGAACAAAGGGAAAAAGCATGATGTTATGTATATTCTACCACAATAAAAAATTACCTCACCACCTTTTCTGAAATCCCTTATCCTAAATTTTTGCATCACTTAGAAAGATAAAAGGGATCAGACTATAAGTACTGCATTGCAGTCTCCTTTTTTTTTTTTTTACTAAATATGTATTGGTCTTTCCAAACTAATACTTTTAGATATATTGCAACCCCTATAACAGCTTCTTAATTTCCTATCATGCAAATAGGCTATGATTCTTTGAACTAGTCCCTAATTCATGGATATTCAAGTTACTTCTCAAGTTTTGCTCCTGCAAAGAACACTGCTAAACAGTCTTACCCTTCTGCAAGTAGTTCTATGGGATAAAGTCCTAGAAGTAGAAATAATAGGTCAAATGGTATCCACATTTGAAAAGTCTCTTCTAGTTCTCTCCCACTAAAGAGGGCTATCTGAATAAGCCAGACGTTGTGTAACACACTAGAAAGTATTCTGCTGGTTCTGCACGTAGTTTTCAAAACCAGAACAGAGGACAAGTACTGTCAAAAATTTTTGGCATCAGTTAGATCTGGGGTTGGCAAATGACAGCCTACAGACCAAATCCACCTTGCTGCCTATTTTTACTTAGCCCACAAGCTAAGAATGGTTCTGTTTTTTGTTTTTTTACATTTTTAAAAAATGATTAAAAAACGGGCGCCTGGCTGGCTCAGTCGGTAGAGCATGCAGCTCTCGATCTTGGAGCTGTGAGTTCAAGCACCACATTGGGTGTAGAGCTTACTTAAAAAAAATTAAAATGTAATTGGATTTGAAGTGTATAAAATTTGTGTAACTCCTAAAAATGGAGAGTAAATATAAAATATCAAAAAACTATCTCAGGGGCGCCTGGGTGGCTGTCGTTAAGCGTCTGCCTTCGACTCAGGTCATGATCCCAGAGTCCTGGGATCGAGCCCCACATCAGGCTCCCTGCTCCGCGGGAAGCCTGCTTCTCCCTCTCCCACTCCCCCTGCTGTGTTCCTTCTCTCGCTGTGTCTCTCACTGTCAAATAAATAAAAAGAATCTTTAAAAAAAAAAAACTATTTTAGTTATTTTAATATCAAAAATTATTTTTAAAAATGATTAAAAAACAAAACCAAAAGAAGAATATTTCATGAAATGGAAAAATGATAGGAAATTCAAATTACAGTGTTCATAAATAAAGTTTTACTGAAATACAGCCACACTCATGTTTATATATCAGCTGCTTTCTTACTTCAACAGCAGAGTTGAGTAGTTGCAACAGAGCCTTTATGGCTGTAAAGCCTAAGATATTCACTGTCTGGCCCTTTACAGAAACAGTTTGCTGATCTCCAGTCTAAGCAGTAACATTTGTTTTTAAGGATTTTATGTATTTGAGAGAGAGAGAGCACAGTAGGGGGAGCAGCAAAGGGAGAGGGAGAAGCAGACTCCCCACCCACTTAGCAGAGAGCACGATGTGGGGCTCAATCCCAGGACCCCAGGATCATGACCTGAGCCAAAGGCAGCCGCTTAACCGACTGAGCCACCCAGGCACCCCTAAGCAGTAACATTTTTAAGGAGTAGGAAACCCAATTCTCTAAACAAAGGGCAAAGAACAAATTGTCATATAGCTAACAAAGAAATGTTCCAAGGGGTTAGTGTCTCTTGGCTCTTTGTGTGAGTGAGGAGGTGAATGGCTTCACATTTCCTTCATTACTGTGAGAAGCAGCCATTGGAAGGCCAAGTAGCTACCGCACTTCTGGTTACAAGACTCCACTTTCCATGGACTATTTTTTGGGTACTAATGTAAATGCTGCTGTGTTTTTAATTTCAAGTTCCAGTTGTTTACTGCTGGTATACAGGAAAGGGATTGACTTTTGCATATTAACCTTGTATCCTACAATCATGCTATAATTGCTTATTAGTTCCAGTTTTTGTTGATTCCTTAGATCTACATAGACAGTCGTGTCATCTGTTCCATGAACTCTTGATCCAAGTTGTTTTTCCCATAAATTCAGTTTTTCCTTTGCCACCAAATAGTTACAATTAGAGATGCCAGCTATAGGGCGCCTGGGTGGCTCAGTTGGTTGGGTGACTGCCTTCGGCTCAGGTCATGATCCTGGAGTTCTGGGATCGAGTCCCGCATCGGGCTCCCTGCTCAGCAGGGAGTCTGCTTCTCCCTCTGACCCTCCCCCCTCTCTTGTGCTCTCTCTCTCTCATTCTCTCAAATAAATAAATAAAATCGTTAAAAAAAAAAAAAGATGCCAGCTATAAATAATTTTTCAGAGATAGAGTATATTCTCCCAATGCTTTCTGAGGCTACCTTTGCACTCGATAGAGCGAAAATGGAACAGGAGACGTGACAAAGCTTAAATGAAGAGAAAAAGCAAGCACACATAAACACTGACGTTACCATGAAACCTGCCCTGATTAGAACTGACTAATGTAAAAGTTACAGGATTATTTAAGCAGTTTACCAGATATCAGGACCAGGGAGCAAAATTTTGCAGAGGAGGAAACAGAAAAAAATTACCATATGTCATTTGGGATAGTTGCTGGTAGTTATCATTGCTGGATCGACAATTTGGTTCTATAGTCAACATGCCATCAGTGGAAAGTGTGTTCTCAGTAAGTTCTGTTTCAGAATCTTCCATTATCACAACATCAATATCATTGCCATCACTGTCATCCTCAACAGTTACAATAATATAATCTAGGAATAAGCAAAGAGAAAGTTTAGATACCACATAAATCAGTGTCTAGAGGAAACCACCTTATAAAGTTATGGATTTAAAAACACATTTTTACTGAAAAAATTGCATGAAATATTTTCATGTCTCTAATCCCTGCAAGTCAGCTAAGAAATAAATTGCTTAGTATGAAGCTTTAAGATATATATGAATGTTTATATGCATGTATATACACACATACACTAGTATCTCTAGTACTTCCAGTTTTATAGAGCAATAAATTTCTTCTTTAAAAAACGTGACCACCTGGCCGTGCTGCTCTGTGTTCAGTGATATGCGTTTAACTTTTAAATGCTACAGCTGATGTTACATAGCCACACTCTACTGACCAAGAGTTCCCAAACTTGGTCTCTAAAACTCAGTATTAATCTTTGATAATAAATAATGTAGAAATAAAGTACAGTCATAACTGTTGTTATGAAACAAATTAAATTCAAATTGAATCTCACAGAATGTAAAATAAGTGGCCACATATAAACTAGATGTGAAATATCAACTCCATAAACCATTTTAATGAATATGACAAATAGCACACCATGCATAATGTATGCTATATAAACGGGCTTTTTTGCTTTTTACAATTGGCCTGAAAAAGAAGAACATGTTTAAGCTCGAAGTATTAACTCGCCGATCACATGTACAATGCATCACAACTTGGACTCTACATTTATTTGAAATAGACCAAAGCATTACAATCAAGTAATTAGCCAGTGTGTGGGAATGTGCTGGTGTGAAAATGATACTGAATTAGGAATCACATGATGTGGGTTCCAATTCAGGCTCTTTAGCCATCCAGAGGTATGACCTTTCAGCCACATACATTTATTCTTTTGCCTCTGTTTTCTCATCCTTAAAAACATGGCACTGGGTTTGGAGATGTACTGTGAAGTCCACTTAATAGTCTTCATGGAAAAAATGGAACATTAGAAACTATCTAATTATTCAAACAAAAGGGAATTGGTTAAATAAATTATGGCATTTCCATATGATGAAATGGCATACTGCCAATGAGAAACACATTCTCATTTAGTGATATTAGAAATGCTAGTGAAATAATGTCAAAGCAGGGAGAAAGGCTCAAAGCAGAAAAAATACGATGTAATCCTAACTTTGAGAACAGAAGGAAACATACTAATTGTTATCTCTAAGTCACTATCTCTGGGTGGCAAAATGACCTTCATTAGACTTCTCTGTATTTGTTAAGAGTCTCTACAATAAACTTTATAGAATTCATAATCAGAAGAAAATAACAAAGGTAATTAAAGTCTTATTTTTAAGATAAGCTTTTATATGTCAACAGATTTTTTGCACTAGACCCAGTAAAGCTACTGACAATTCCACCCAGGTTTCTCAGTAAATTTGTAAAATTCCAATTAATTCCTTTAGATATATACATAACCTTCATAAGCCATTTTTAGAAGACATTAAAACATTTAGAAGCTTTTGGAAGGTTACGCTTCTAAGGTGCAAGGAACCAAGTTGCCATGAACTTAATCAGACAAGGCACAGTTCAGAAAGATGCAGGCTGCAACTTTCCTTTCAGATGAGGACCACTGCAAGAAATCCACCCCAAAACACAGCAGATGACAACGGCCAGACTGGTCTGCTTTTCTAGCAAAACTGTGTCAATACATTGAACAACCACTTTCTAAATCTCCTAGCAGAACTCTCAAAAGCAGCCCTTCCACATCCATATCGGAACTTTAGAGACTACGAAGTTAACCAAATGAGAGATAATGCCACCAAAACTGTATCCCAGAGCCCAGCACTTGCTGCAGGCAGGCTTGAAACTGAATTGAGCCCATGCCCTGCTTTAGAAAACACTGTGCAGAAGAGTTGTTTGTAAAATCATTATCAGCAAACATTAAATCAGTTTACCACTTAATGTCTTAAAACCACAAAGCAGTCCCAATTTGGGGAGAGCTAGGTAGAGGCAGAAAGGGGGCAGTTCCCAACACATTAAGTTAGAGCCTTTTCTGTCAAACAACGGTGCTCAGTCGTACAGCAGGTGGGATGGGCCCTGAAGTATGCTTGGAAGTGCACCCCTATGTTCTAGGGGTCCTAACATTTTGTAGTATCCTCTGACTCCTTTTTAAGTCTCATCTGCCCTCTTGAAGCAAAGAACTGGCTCTTTACCCAGGGACTTCGCCACACCTACATCTTTATTTTCTTTCTCCTTCTGTATGTTTTCACAATAAAACAGCAAGGCTGCACTGTCTGAGCAAACGCAGTCACTACCAAAGCCTCAAAAATCAACTTCTCAATTTCAAGAGATGTCATAATGAATCGACTACTAATCTGTCAATCTTTTAAACTCAAAATTCTAATAGTCTAAGAGTCTTCGTCCTTTTCTTTTTTAAGATTTTATTTACTTACTCATGAGAGACAGAGAGAGAGAGAGGCAGAAGGAGAAGCAGGCTGCCCGCTGAGCAGGGAGCCCGATGCGGGACTCGATCCCAGTATCCTGGGATCATGACCTGAGCCGAAGGCAGACGCTTAACCATCTGAGCCACCCAGGCGCCCCTGTCTTCGTCCTTTTGGACCCCTACTTCCTCCGACAGGGAATGAGAAAGGATAAAGGATCAACTCGTCCCAGGAAGTCAGCACCAAGTACTTAACAAGTAGCCAAATCTCAAAAGCTTGCACGCACAAGCATCTTAGGAGAGGTGGTGAGAAACAGCCCAAACCACCCCACCGCAGCGCTGCTGAATACAAGGCTGTAAAGTGCAGATTTAACCTTCCGCAAATCAAATCTTCTCCTCCCAGGAGTTCCCCCCGCCCCCCCCCCCCACTAAGCCAAGTCACTTTCGTGCCCTAATGGTCCATGCTCCACAGCTGTTTGTGCTGTGCACACATCCCACAAGGCCTTTTGGAAAAAAAGCTCAAGGAAAAAGCGCCGCTGTACAGACCTATTCTGGCGCCAGTGCCTACCACACCACCTTGCAGAAGGCTCAGGAAAACAGATCACAGCGCCCCCGCCTCCCCTGTGGAGACCGCTGAGGCTGTTTTATGACCACGAGGGGTCCTAGAAAGAACCAACGCCCTCGTGCCAGAAACCAAGCCCCGCCTCTCACAATGCGGCTCTCTTGAGCCCCAGTGTCACCTCGAGCCTCTCAGACACCAGGAGCCCCGGAAACGCCATGAGCCCCAGAGACCCCTCAAACCCCAGGATCACCTCAGGCTCCGAGGATACCACCGAAGAATCCAGTGAGCCCTAGGGCCAACTCAAGCCCCGAAGTACACCATTAACCCCAGCGACCCCTCAAATTCTAGAATCACCTTGACCCCTAGGATGCCATGAACTCCAGGGACCCCACGAGCCCCAGGATCAGCTCGAGCCCTTGAAACACCATGAACCCAAGGATGCCCCGGACCCAGGGCCAGACCAAGCCTGCAACACCTCGGTTCCTATATGCCCACCAAATGGGGACAGCAGTCCAGACGTCATCACCGGACACGCCATAGCCGATGACGAGACAATGCCTTAGTCGCCTGCAAGGCCCTCTAGGTAGGCAGAGGGCGAACCCTCTGTTTCCCCTTCCCCCACCACCCGGTAGAGTGAAGAAAGAGGCAGAAGCGAGTGGAACAGATTTGGAAGGGCTTCTTACCGTCCTTTTCAGACATCGTGAGGCAGGGAGTCCCACTCTGAGTGCCTTAGGCTCGGCGTCTGCGCTGCAGCTGGATCGGCTGGATCGTGACCGTGCCCACGAGGCAACTGCAGCAGAGAGAGGCACCAAGCGGAAGGCGCCCAGCGGAAGGCGCCCAAACTTCCCCCCCAAGAGAAGTTTCTGCGACTGCGCAGTAGCGCCCAGAGCCCGCCGTGGGAGCACAACTGTTGGGGGGAAGGGCAGAAGTGGCGCCAAGCGTGGTGCCTTGCCTGGCTCCGTTTCTGTCTATATGTACACATTTTTAAGCGTGTTTCCCCCTTCCCCCAAAATGTGAACCAGTAGCCACCAGTGTAATTCTGCTCTTCTCAAAATGCTCCTCACACAATACATCATAGAAAAAATGTACAATGTCAGAATTCAGACTTTGTAATGTTTTCCGGGTTGTGTACTCACCGAGTCCAGCACCAGCTTTGGGAACAAATCCGAACACAATCCAACTTTTAAAATGTGTCCGTAATAAAACCCGCTAAATCCACGCCACCCTGCGCTTCAGCTGTCCTACTCTCTACTTGCCGTTTTCCAAAAAGCCATGTCCTTCATCCCAACTTAAAACAGTAATAGCTAAAAATTTACTAACTGCTCACCACAAACCAGCCGCTTAGTATGGCTCACCTTATGTGGTCCTCAATGACTATAACAAGTCAGTATTATTGTCCCATTTTATTTACTTTTTTAAAAGATTTTATTTATTTGACAGAGAGAGACAGCGAGAGCAGGAACACAAGCAGGGGGAGTGGGAGAGGGAGAAGCAGGCTTTCCGCTAAGCTTGGAGCCTGACTCGGGGCTCGATCTGAGGACCCAGAGATCATGACCTGAGCCGAAGGCAGACACTTAACTGAGCTAACCCAGGCGGCCTTACCCATTTTAAAGATACAGAAACAGATGCTTAGAGAGTTTAACTCGCTCAAACCCACAAGGCTAGCAGCAGGATTATGATTTGAACACACATACCCCACCCCACAAAGCACATGCTCACATCCCCTATATTATCCTTTCTCCTACTCAGTTGCTTATGGAAATTTTCCACACCCTTCAAATCTTGTTCCAGACATCTATTCTTTTTTTTTTTTAAGATTTTTTAAAATTTATTTATTTGAGAGAGAGCACGGTGAGGGGCAGAGGGAGAAGCAGGCTCCCGGCTGAGCAGGGAGCCCAATTCCCACCCATTGGGGAGAGGGGGGCTCCAGGATTATGACCTGAGCCACCCAGATGCCCCTGCTACACACACATCTATTTGAATAATACCTGCACCAAGACACTTTGCTACAGCCCCCTGGTAAGAATGAGGACCAACACCATGCATTATTTATATTAAATAGCAGTTCCATCACAAGGTTCGAAGAATTAAAAGTTAGGAAATATAAAGCACCCAGCACAGTGCCTGGAATTCTAGTTCATTTTGCTGTGTCAGTTACACAGTGACTCCTGGTGCCATGCATCTCTTCATCATAGGGGAAGGGAAATCTCTTCGCTTGTGAAAAAGAAAAGTGCATTTTGTTAAGTGGAAATATACAGTTGTTTCCCTGTTGTAAGGGAGTGTAAATGTGTGCAGGAGGGTGCATAAGGAAGCTCAAGAGAAGAATGTTTGCACTATACAGTTTGATACATTACCTCTCAGCCAAATTCAGCCCTTTTTCCTGCTCTGAGAAAATGGATATGGGCCCTTTAAATGTTTTCCTTTTGCCAGTAGCACAGTTGAACACTTTTCAGTAGGAAACATGGGAAAGAGAGTGTAGAAGAAACAAGTTGTGCTTCCTAGTCCCCGTTTGCTCTCTAGGCAGGCTGCTGCAGAGTGCAGCCTCCCAACCCAAACACACACCCAACAGAGCATGTTTCCAGCACGTTCTAGAGGGCAGCTCTACAACAAGTCCCACCAATGCTGCACCTACTTACCTCACTCAGTGAGTCAGAGTGGAGCCTCCTTCGGTGTAATGTCTAGTCCTGGAGGTAGTAGCTCTTGTTTGTCAGTCTTATTACTATACTCTTTTGAGTTTCCTTTTTTTCTTACTAGCCAGTCCCGCATTACTCCAATCCTGATACACTTAATACTTCCTTGTATTAAACATTCTCTGTTCAAATTACTGTGTGGTCTTTCTCTTCATCTTGGACCCAGACTGATCCACTCACCCTTTTGAGTTTCATCAGCTAGTGCTCAATGGGAACACAAGGTCTGTTCCTACACTGTAATCAAGCATCCAACAAGATGTTCAACAACCACTTCAGTTTCATTTCTAGTCAATCCTCTCCATTCATTCCTCTGACCCCTTTTCTCTATAGAAAGATGCAGAATGGAAGGATAGACTTTCCTACTGTCACTCCTAAGGCTAGCTCTTCTTCTGGGCTACCTAGGCTGCATCAACCTAAGTAAGGCAAAGTAGAATGCCCGACGGGCAAGGGAGACCTGCCGGTGGTGAAGGAGAAGCAATGGTGGTAGTGCCATCTACATGTGCTCACCGGAGAGATGATTCCCACAAGGTATTGACACAGCAGTGTTTCTATCAAAACCCTGTGCAGCCATGGGAACCTGGAGTTCTAATTCTTTTTTTTTTTTCTTTAACATTTTATTTATTTGAGAGAGCAGAGCGACAGAGCCCGAGTTGGGGGGAGGGACAGACGGAGAGGGACAAGCAGAGGACCTACTCAGTAAGAACCCTGACGCAGAGCTCAAGCCCAGGATTCCAAGATCATGATCTAAGCCAAAGGCAGACACTTCAGCGACTGAGCCACCCAGGTGCCCCTGGAGTTCTAATTCTTGCAGTGATGAACTACATAATACAGAGCCACCAGGCCCCTGAGAAACAACTAAAAAAGCTGGATGAACTGTTCTTAAAATACTCTCAAGAACAACAAAAAGCAATTACTGAACTAAGAGCTCTGAAAGACCAGAAACCTAGAAAAATGTAAAAAGCTGGCAGGACTGCTTTTATTCTACAACATTAATCCAGAAAAGTCAGAAAGAGGCCAGGCTGTACTTCTGGTGATTTTGTAGGACTAGAGGCAAAAGTCAGAATCTGGGACCCACCAATGGCAGAGGGCTGGTAAACCACCCTCTGCTTGAACAGGGACCATAGTCACCCCGTCAGAGTAAAAGTGATCAAGGGGCACCTGGGTGGCTCAGTTGGTTGAGCGACTGCCTTTAGCTCAGGTCATGATCCTGGAGTCCTGGGATCAAACCCCACATTGAGCTCCCTGCTGAGCAAGGAGCCTACTTCTCCCTCATCCTTTGCCTGCCGCTCCTGCTTGTGTTCTCTCTCTCTGTCGAATAAATAAATAAAATCGTTAATTTAAACAAAAACAATTAAACAACAGTTAACAACGCAGACTATGGTTCACTCTCATATTATAGAAGGATTTAACACACCGAGGTGCCTGGCATAAGCAAACAAAAATTCTTGGCCATGAATATAAAATCAAGTTATTTCTACAAACGGTATCTAAATAGAATATCCAGCACAAAGTAGAATATAACCAAGTTTAGGAGAAGGAAAGATGGAAGAGATAAGCAATAAAAACATCTGTGCTGAGTGACAGCGCCTCCTGCTGGCAGCCACCGCAACAACCACACGGCGCTCGCCCGCACGGTGGTCCTGACAGCCGCACCTTGCTAATGACGTTGGTCCTCTGGAAGCAGCTAGTCCGTGAGCATCTTAGGACATCCGGGGGAAGGATCCAGATTGAAAATACCCAGGACCCCAAGTTTTCAGGAAGGCGCCTCCTCACCCTTTAGGAATGGATGGAAAACCTTGTTTCGGCAAAGCCAGGGAGAGAGGCTGAACTACGAGCTGGAGGACGGGCGCCACAGACTCAGAGCGCATGGAGCCCAAGCGACAACCCCCCCAACCTTGGTGGGGAGGAGAGAAATCCAGCAGGTGCAGGGCGGTGGGGCTCTTGGAAGGACGGAAGGTGAGGTCTCCAAGAGAGCGCGGGCCCCAGACTCGAGCCCCTGCCCTCGAGGGAGTTACACGTTACAGCTGCCACAGGTCACTCTTCTACATGCCCGTTCTTCGTCCTGGCCACACGTGGATCCACCAGGGGAGCTGTAAACACTGCTGGGGCCCAGGCCTGGGCCCCAGACGTTCCCACGGCCCTGGTCAGGGGAGGCAGGGTGCTGAGCTTGACGGCGTCCAGGGGATTCCCACGGCCACCAGGCTGAGGGCCACTGCTCTATACGCTTCGTGGGGCCGGTCCCAGGACCATGGCATTGAATTCTCGCGTCCCCCGGGCAGGTTCACGTTACCAGCCTGGTTTCTGGGCAGCGGGAGAGGGCAGGCCATGGCCACGGGGCAGCAAGAAGAGGGTGTGAAGTGACCATAAATGCGACCGACGGGACCATGACCCACTCTGCCCACGAGACAGAAGGGGTGCGACACTCAGAGAGCAGCACTGAGCTGTGTGGCGCGCAGGACACGACCGGTTTTATTCAGCTCCGTTAAAACGGGGGCGGGGGATGGATCACAAGGCACGACTGATGACTGGATGCCACTTCGAGATGGGGGCACACGGATGTGTCTGTGTGTGTGAGAGATGGGAGTGTGTGCCTGTGTGTGTGAGGGGGAGGGAGGGAGGTAAAGAACGTGTGGGAGAGAGAGATGGAGGAGACACAGAGATAGAGGGAGGAGGTGGGGCTCCAGCGGGGGCAGAGAATAGGAAAGAGACTCGCAAGGAGTCCGTAAATAGAAGCAGACACCTCCCCTTTGCTGTGTGAGTCTGACCACAGCCAGTCTGCCTTCCAGGCTGTCTGGGCCTCAGACCCCTGGGAGGCTCCCGGCAGGGAGCCGTGGGGACAGCAGGGTGGCCCAGCTCTGGGGAGTAACGTGGCCACAAGCCCCCCTCCGCTCCAGGCTGACACCTTGTCCTGCCCATGGGCCACACGCTGGCCACCAGCTTCACCAGTCAGAAGCTCTCCCCTCTTGCCTTTTTTCTGGTGGTGATGCCAGTCCCACGTTGTTCCCCGGCTGTGGTCCCAGACCTTGGGCAACCCCGAACATGATTCCTTCTCGCATTTTAAAGACAAAGGTGGTTGCGCTTGACTGTTTGCTGGCTATCATGAACCCAACACCTCGGGCCATCCTCAGACGGACACTCCTCCTCTGACGACGGCCCAGAAAAAGGTAAAATGAAATTGCCGGAGTCGCCTCCCAAAAGAATACCTGAATGGGATTCCATCAAGGGCACTGTGCATACTGAATGATGGATTCTGTTCGCTGAGAGCTCGCCCCCTACGCCCAGTAGCTGCCAGAATGATCTGTCCAGAATGCTGATCTGGCTGTGTGACGCCCACCCCCATTTATAATTCCTGAATTGCTTCCCACGGGCCTTAAGATACCATCCATAGGTGACCCAAGGGCCTTCCTGTTCCAGGCCTTGTTCAGCTCCCCAAGTTCATAACGACTCCCCAATATCCAGCCCGTGTTTCAGTCTCTCGCAACGCCTTTTGGTTTACCAGATGCCTCAAGACTACACAGCCTGGCAATGACCTGGATGGAGTAAGGGAAACTGTCCCCCTTTAAGTGTGGCCCCAAGTGCTCCCGTGGTTGGCTGAGCAGGGGTTCTCGTGAAGATGGAGGATTTGAACGGGACCCAAGGTGGATGGAGGGAATGAATGCTCACAGGCAGAGCCAAGATTCTTCTTTAAAATGTGGGGTTAGCTTTACCTCGCAGATAAATAAAAGGCCGGCCGCTCAAGAGCCCATGTCCCGCGGCCAGAGGGCTAAGGTCTCACACTGATAACACAGAGGTCACATGAGGCCTGCACGCACATTTTCCTGGGCCTGGGCTTTCATATACTTATGCCTACATCTTACAGTTGGGAGACTTCACATGAAAATCTGCCTTTCTACTTGCTTTGGAAAAATTGGAAGATCTGTAGCATAAGGCTCAAAATTTTGCATGTCCACCACTGCCAGGACCACTACTCTCCTTGGGGGCAACAGGCGGGCTCCAACCAGACACGGCCCCCTCCGGTCACCTGTGCGCACGTAGGCACTGCACCCAGCCAGCTTCTCGGCGAGGCCGCCAACCTGGCCCAACCCCAAAGCATGTCTGCCATCACTTTAGTCTGAAAAAAGTGGTGCACAGCCTCGTGATAGAAACGATGCTACGTGTTGCCCGAGTCTTCCGTTTTCCTCTTCTTGGGAAAACCACTGTACCCAGCTCTCTTGCCCTTGAGCAGGGCCACACGCTCGTTCTACCAGTGGGCCCTGAGGAGAAGTACCAGGGGTCACCTCCGGGCTGAGGCAATGAAAAGATCCTTGGAGGCCACGTGTTCTGTGAGCAGTGCCGCAGGAAAGACGCAGCAGCCACGGACCCTCGGACTTTGCCTGGGAGAAGGAGACAAAGCAAAGGCACCGAGATGTCAGGGTCCGCTCGTTACTGCAGCAGAGCCTAGTGTATCCTGACCAGTCTAAGCACAGTGACCGAAGCCACACCTTCATCAGGCAGTTTACTTATTACGACATAATAACAAAGCTTAAAATCTTCTGCACTATTGTCATAAGTATATCCAGGTAGCAGGCAGTTCAAACATGTGGCAATGTCCGGAGGGGTGCTGATTACCAACACTCCCTGCTCGGACCAGTGCCTCTCCATAGCCGGCTGATGGAGGGAGGCTCCTAGTGGCTTTCAGGAAGGGATTGCCTCAGAGCAGTCTTAACTGACCAGAGTCATTTCTGGTGTACCTGCACTTTTTCTAACAGAAACATTGCTGTTGATTTTGCCAGCATCCATGCTACCTTCAGAAATATATTGGTACATAAATTAGTAAAGAAAGGTGCAGGAGGGGCGCCTGGGTGGCTCAGTTGTTAGGCATCTGCCTTGTGCTCAGGTCATGATCCCAGGGTCCAGGGATCGAGCCCCGCATCGGGCTCCCTGCTCCACGGGAAGCCTGCTTCTCCCTCTCCCACTCCCCCTGCTTGTGTTCCCTCTCTCGCTGGGTCTCTCTCTGTCAAATAAATAAATAAAATCTTTAAAAAAAAAAGGGGGGGGAATCTATAAAAAAAAGAAAAAGAAGAAGAAGAAGAAAAGAAAGGGGCAGGAGTGCCTGGGTGGCTCAGTCGATTAAGCGTCTGCCTTGTGCTCAGCTCATGATCCTAGGGTCCTGGGATGCAGCCCCGCATCAGGCTCCCTGAGGAGCCTGCTTCTCCCTCTCCCTCTGCCACTCCCCCTGCTCCTGCTCTCTGTCTCTCTCTCAAATAAGTAAATCATTTTTTTAAAAAGGTGCAAATCAGAAACCAGGATTTCTCACTCAGTGACTCTTTCCAAATGCTGACACTCATATGCTGATTACACATTATACGTAAATTTCCCATGGAGAAATGAGATATATACTCTTTGTTTTTGATGACCTTGCACACCGTCCTCTTCGGAAGGAAGTCTGCAGGCCCACACGTAGGGCGGGGGCAGCATTGCTCCACCCCCTCGAGTGAGAATCTACAGTATTTGGGCTTCTGCACAGATGTGTCTGTTCCCCGCCCCCCCATCTGTTCACTTTCTTCCATCGCAGCAGTACGCGCTCCTGGGGATTGATTTTATGCTTTGGGTTCTGAGTCGATACTACCTTACTTGTTGCTCAAATCGTTCCAGACTGAGGTACCGGGAGCTCTTCCAGCTGGCTCGCGCAGCCCTGTGAAATGCCCCATCCTTGTGCTTTTTGGGGCACATCCTTCCCACACGACAAGATGCTCCAGACTCATCTGGAATAGTCCCTGCCCCGGTCCTAGAATGAGCCATTTCTCCAAGGAGCCCTGGTACCTGTCATTAGAGAAGAGTATCAGAAATGAATTATTCAAGTGTGACAGTAGTATGGTTCCTTTTGAAAACATTTCTTTCTCTTTCTGATATACATACTGACCTATTTCGATTAAATGGTAAGTCATATTGGCTTCAAAACAACGTGGAAGTGGGGGATGTGGGTGGGTGTATGGATGCAGCAAGATTGGCCACGAGTTCGTAATTATTGAAGCTGGGTGAGGGGTCCGGGCTTCCTTTTCCAATTCTGTTTTTGCAGGTGCTTGAAATGTACTATCACAGAGCTTTTTAAAAAGAAGGGAACATTTGACAGAGCCAATGGAAACAGGTGTTTTATAGGAGATACCAACACCAAAAACAACTTTGACCTTCTATGTTTTTATTTTTATTTATTTTTAAAAGATTTATTTATTTATTTGACAGAACACAAGCAGGGGGAGCGGCAGGCAGAGGGAGAGGGAGAAGCAGGCTCCCCACTGTGCAGGGAGCCCCATGCGGGGCTCGATCCCAGGACCGTGAGGTCATGACCTGAGCCGAAGGTAGAAGCTTAACTGAGTCACCCAGGCGCCCCTATATTTTTATTTTTAAATTCCAATTCCAAAGCATAAAAAAGTGACCTCTAAATTGTAGAGAAAAATATTAGCCTGGTTCAAAACAAAAAGGGCACCAGCCAGCAATTGGTTTGGAGATAAAAGATATAAATTGTCTGTAGGACATAGGACAGAGGTTGAGTGTTTACAGGTCATAGTTAGATCTTGAAATGCTAGTTAAACACGCACACACACATGCACACGGACACGCACTCGTGCTCATGCGTGCACCCAAAACAGCAAGCCATTTCTTTAAAGCTCTTGGTTTGTGTCTTGGACAAACCTTTCAGTAGGAGCGTACAAGGTCAGGACTTCTTCAGTTCTCCTACAAGCCCTGTCTGCCTTTGCCCCGAGAATCCCCGGGAACACTCGTCTTTCATTACTATTCAGACATCTGTGAGATGTGTCATGGTAGTGGGGGGGGGCACGCGTGGATTATTCAAGTACAACCATCAATAAAAACGACTTTCTTTCAGACTGGGAGATGTACTGGAAATGGGCATGTTTTTCAGAAGAAAGTTTGGTTTTGTGTTCTTTTGTTTCTTCGGCCGACATTTATGTATCTCTTGTGTAGGTGATATTCTGCTAAACCCTGGGAACACAAGATAAATACGAGCGTCAGCCGTGGAAGTGCTCCCAGGGAAGAGATTTAGCGTTTCCGACATGGCCTCTGGCAGCCAGCTCAGGGGACGACAGACCGGGCGACCCAGGGGGCCAGAGAGTCGTGGGAGGTAGGCAGTGCGGGAGCTGCTGACCGCAGGGCTGCAGGGGCTGTGGGCCAGGAGGCGGACAGTGGCCGCCACCCCATCAGGGGCCTGGCTGTGAGGGCAGGTGACGTGCTGTCAACAACGCAGGACTGGAGAGGGCTAGACTTGGCAAAGAGAAGATGGGAAAAGATTTAGGTGTGATGAGTGGGAGATGTGCCTGGGAGCTAGCAGGTCGGGGCCCCTTGAGGACCACGGGATACACAGCAGGCCCCCTTATCTGCAGCGGATACGTTCCGAGACACCCAACGGGCGCCTGAAACACTGTGATTTTCCTATACATACATGTCTCTGATAAAGTTTACTTTATGAACGAGGCACAGTAAGAGATGAACAACAGTAACTAATAATAAACCAGAACAATTACAACAACATCCTGTAATGACAGTTCCGTGAATGTGGTCTCTCTCTCTCTCTCTGCCGCTCAGAACGTCTTATCGTACTGTACTCACCCTTCTCCTTCTTCCTGTGATGATGCGTCAGGATCGTCCGCTTCCAGAGCCGGGTTGACCTCGGGAACCCGAGGTCCGTGGATGTGGGGAGACCACGAGATAGATAGGCGTAGTACCGGAGGAGAATGTTCAGGAGAGAAGCTGTAGCTAGAAAGGTAGGGACGATTATTGTTTTCATTGTTAGTGTCTCAGGACTATCCCCTTAACCTCTAATTTTATGGCCCAGCCTGTAGCCTCTACTAACCTTGCTTTCTGTAATTCAGGGGGTACTTTGTACCTTAGGATGCACTCGATCTTGTGCAAGTTCCATAGATTCCTGAAAACACTGAATTCCCTTTTCCAATCTGATGTCTATCACTAATACCTCTTCCGTTATGTCAGTATCTGCCCTTTAATTTTGCTTACTTATGTCAAAGGCTGAAAGATACAGTGAAGTCTTTTTTTTTTTTCGATTGCATTTCTAGTAACTGATCTGTATGGTCTATCGGGTGTTGCTTTCTACTTGCTGATTCGATGTCATTGGCCATCGATGCCAGTCCATGATCTGTCGTCCCTGTACTCGAACTTCTCACCACGTAAGGACTCCTGATGCGTTGACTGCTTTCTGCCTGCGATTCTATGGTGCAGGGATCAATATTATCACTGGGCCCTACTCTTGGTTCATCTGCAGATCCCTTTCTCTCTAACCCTTTATTTTCAATGTTGAAAGCAAATGACAAGGTGGGTAAAAGCATATAATTGTTTTGAGAATCCATCCTTGAATTTTTTTAATATGGCTGTTTAATCTGTTCATACGTATCATTAAATTAAGGTGGCCTCCTGACACGGGTTATGCGTTTTTCTTATGCTTCTGCTGTTTCTGCCTTCCACTACCCGGCAATGTGTTACTGCCTTTTATCTTCCGCAGGGATTTGGACATGCTATGGCCTGTGTTTCTGTAATTAAACAATCATTATAAGAGCAACACACTGCAGCCAGATCAGAACGAAAAGAAAAGCAAAATGAAGTGAAACAGACCCGGAATCCCACCTGCCCAGGGACGCCCACCGTAAACATGTTTGTATCCGTCTTCCCAAATATCTTGTAGATCTGTAAACACATCTGTGTGTAAACACACAGTAGACTCCTCCGGGGAAGTCGTGCTACCTGTCCGCTTCTGTGACCTGCTTGGATCGACATGTACTGCATGCCTCCCCATGGGAATAGGTCTCCTCGACGTAATTCTGAAAATCCCCTTGTTGTGGACCCAGTCAGCCTTCTTACAGATATTTATTTTCAAACTGCCCTTTGGATATGTTTGTACCAAATTTACTTCTCATCAGCATGAATAATTAATACTGTTTTTCATCTTTGCTAATTTGATAAAAGGGGAGGAACAACATGCATCCTGTTTTCATTCGTGCTAGTTTCAACCCTAGGCAAGCTGCACGTTTCTAGGTTTTCTTGGCACTTCTCCTTAAGGATTTAATATACGATGAAGGTGATTTTTTGGAACCAGTTGGGAAAGGAAGCAGTGTTCAGCAAATGATGTGGGAACCACTGATTTACCATGAGGACGAAAGGTTTTTGATAAAATGCTCACCAGATGTATTTATGATGTCTTCAAAAGAACCACAGATCTCCTAGAAGAGACACGGGTATGCTTACAGCAGCTCAGCCCTGCTCGCCGTCCCTGGCCGTGAAAGTACTCCGCCCTGCGCGTGCGTGCAAGCGCACACACACACACACACACACACACACACACACACCCCGCCCCTCCGTCATCCTTCTGGTCTGGGCTAAAGCGGCACCTCCTTGGGCCGTGGCTCATCCTCCGCTCCACCAGGAAAACATCATCTGGTGGATCTCCTGCCTACTTGAGTTCTGCCACACGTTGTACATTTATAAGTAACCCAAGCCTTTGGAGCTTTTTCACGCTCTCTTCCCACAGAGGCCGTTAAGGTGCCTCAGGTCAGGGACCTCGCCTCTTTCTGTCCCTCTTCTCCGCCCAGGAGCCTGCCGATCATTTAGCCCCTTTCCGGGGGTGCTTCCTCCCACCTCCACTTTTTAAAGTAGTACACGTTAGACATACCATTGCCAGTGCGTGCTCCCTTCCGGGCTGTTCCTGCTTCGGCTTCCTCCTGCAAAGCTCTGCCCGGGGGGGTCTCTGGCCCACCTCCCCGAAGAGTGGCGATCCCCTCCGCCTCCTTCCCGACCAGGGCCGCAGCGCGCTGGCTGTTTGGGAATTGGCGAATGGGAAAGCAAGGGCTGGAGCGCGGCACAGCCACGAAGGCGGCACTCGGGGAAATCTGAGGCCGCCCTGGGGTGTAATGCACACCCAGAAGTCAGACCTGTGCGCGCGGCGGGGGCGGGGGCGGAAGTACCTGTGAAGGTGGAGGTCAGGCCTTTTCTCACGGACCTCCGAGTGAGTAGAAATACTTCCCAGACTCTAGCAAACGCAGGCCTGCCCATCTTTGCACCCAGGAGCAGTGTGCGTTTTCCTCATTTTCCTTTCCTTCCAGATATTTCATCTGGATAATAGGATATTTCATTTCCTATTCCAGATATTTAGTGGGAAGGCAAGAATGAGGGACTCAGGGGCTGCTGGCGAAATGTCATGTTAAACTAGATGACTGCTTGGGAATTCCAGTGTTTCACTCTCTTGGGAGCCACGCTGTTCTCCGGTATCTCTCTCCCTACGGTTCCAGTGCTTGGCACTCTGTCCGTAAAACCAACCGGAAAATGATCTGAGGGCCAAATGGCAAGTTATGGCGCTAACCCTCAGACTTGGGGAAAGGCTCAGGGTGACCCTGGTCCCAAGAAAAACTCAAGCTAAATTTGATTCCCGGGAGGAGGAGTCAGTGCACAAATAGGTGGGCCCTACTCCAGGTCAGGTGCCCATCGGGACACTGCTGGCGCAAGAAACGAGCTGGTGAGACTCACTGCCCTTACGCAGAGTTGGCTCTCGTGGGGAAGACCTCCAAGGCGCCAGTAAGCACGAGGTCAGCAAGGGCCTCAGCTACATTTCACCCTATTTTTGAGTTGTGCTGTCAGGTCCCCCAGACCCAGGAAGTTGCACCCATTGACTTCTTAGGACATTCTCTGCAGGAGGCGCCAGGATGGCCTGGCCCAGCCCCACACGCCTTCTTGCTCCAGAAGCCAGTCTGAAGGAGCAGCCCCTGGGGGGCATGCGCTGTGCTCGGAGCAGAGGGAAATGAGAGAGAGAGAGAGATGAGCAAGAAGCCACCGGGAAGCTCCTGCTGGGGCTTGATGTGCCGGAGGGCCACTTACGTCTCGGCCAAAGCAGGGTTCAGGGGCAACGGTGGCATGGACAACCGCTTTTGCCTGTAAGAAGGAACTGCTAGCCCATGCTAATGGATGGGACGCAAGATCCTCTGACGGGGAAAGGAGGAGGCGAGGACTAGGCGCAATTATATAACCCCCCGCAAGTGTGAGTGCTACGGAGAGGATCAAGCAGGGAGGGAGGGTCAGAGGAGCTGGGTGTGTGAGAGGAATGGGGGGAGGGGAGTACCCGGGAAATTGGCAGAATTCAAGGAGGTATGAATGTCTTACGTTTTGCCGTTAGGATCACGATGTATGCTTGAGACGGCTGGCTGTTTACCAAAGATCCAATGCCTGGTCTTGGGCACAGACGTTTCTCTTTCTCGTCACCATTTCCGTCTGGTGTGGCCACGTTGTCCTAAATGAATAACTCTTTACTATCATCTCATAGCCACTGGGTGCCCACCTCTCCTGGACCGTCACATAGACGCCTTTTTACCGTCGGCTTCTCTTAGGCCGGATCTAAACAAGGTCCACGCGTGGCATCTGGATGACATGTCTTTAAGACTGTGTGACTCTACCATCATGGCAACTTCCTCTTTCTTTTCTTCGGTGGATGCCAGGAAATTGTTAAATGACCCGCTAAATGTGATGGCTTCTGTCTAGCATCAGCTGATGCCCGAAGACAAAATAGACACTCATGGCAAGACCTTCTGCTTATGCCATTGGCTACACTTTCACATTTCAAAGTCTCGGGAGTTGCGAATTTCCGGCCGATCTGATTAGATTGCTCTGTTTTACTTTGTGCTGTGGTTGTTACTAAGCTCAGACTAGCGCTGCCCTTTTCCTGCTGTCCACTGGGCTCACATGATCGGTCTTTAGTTCTCCGTTTCTTTGCTTTATCCCTCTAAAACGACCTGTTCAGCTTTTGAGTTACCATTTCATGTCTTAACCCATCCGCTTTTCCCCACCTCCTAACATCTATGAAATCGGCGGCATCGCTGACCATGGCGTGTGATTTAAGAGGCAACCTTCTTCTCTCCCGTTTGGTCCATGAAACGATGGCGCATCTTACAGCCAAAGGAGTCTCAGACCTGATTACATAAAGGCCCCTCGCTGTGGACCTTCTACTCCTCCCTCCCAACAGTGGGCAGCTTCTCCGGGGCAACCTTCTGAGGGGGGGTAGACCAGTCAGGGTTTGAGAGGGCACACACGACATTCTAGGTCTTCAGAGTGGAAGTGGTTGGATAGAGATCCAGAAGCCTCTGCGGCTGCTGGAGGGCAGGGGGCCAAGGCGAGGGAGGCAGTTCCCAGAGATCCAGGCGCGCAAGGGTTGCAGAGAAGCCCCCCTCCATGGTTTCAGCCTCCTGCGTGCCTGACGTGGGGAAATCTCCAGACGACATCCAGAAATGCACGTCTGCCTTCTGCTCGGCCAAAGGCCTGTCCTGAACAGCTACCAGAGGGAAACTGCTTCTGCTTACCTCCCACCTTCTCCCTCGCGGGGGGCTCTAACCCCCACCGCTGGCAAGGGGGCCTGGGAAATGCCGCCTCCGGGCTGCTCGGGGAACTTAGAAAGGCTGGGGGCGGGGCGGGGCGTGTCAACACCACGCAGCGCTTCGGAACACGTCACCTTTGTCAGTCCATACATTCAACGTAAAGGAGCTTCATTTCTCTCATCTTCTCTAAATGTAAAAAGAGCGTGTTGTATATTCTTCCCCTCCCACTGGATTGACTTCTTTCTGTGCCTCATGGACTATATAGACCCCCACCCCCCGACAGCGATGAACTTGAGCAGCGCAGGCCAGCCAAAGGCAGGTGCCACAGTGAGGCCAAAGGTGGAGTGGGGCTTCCTGAGGCCATAGCTTGCCCCACCTGCCCCCTCGCCCCTGAGGGATTAGTTCCCCAGGCGAACGAGCTTAGGTAAGGGCTTTGGTTCTTCAGCTGAAGAGCGGGACGCAGGATTACTGTAGTAGGACACTTAGCACTCATACTCGCTAGGAACTGGCTCACGTGCTCTATCGTGAGCTTCCCGAGGCTCTTCCTTCCCATGAACGTTGGGTCACCTCAGTTATGGTCTAGGCAGCTGGAGGGGAGGACGTAGGTCGCTTATTCCTTAAAGCTCGTCCCCTGGGTTGCGAGCGCCCCTGGAGCCAGAGCAGGGGGCCCCACATGTCCAGAGTGACCTCTAGTATAGCAAGGAGAGTGGGGAAGCTGGAGCTGAGGACGTGCTCACTGTGGAGAGTTGCTTTCAAGGTGCAGTTTCATCAACCTTCGGGAGAAAATTGGGGAAATGTCGGGAGGTAAAGGAAGGAACCCCGTCTGCCGTGCATTGTGAACGTGGGCCCCAGGCGGCACATCCTCCATGCCCGAGAGCCCTCCCTCGTTCCCTGGATCAGCGTCAGAGGACTGAGAGATACGAGCGCGTCCCGGCATCTCACCGTACAAACAGCCCCAGAATTCCAACCGTACTTCATTCACTTAGCCAACGGTGAATGCAACCCCTTCGTACTTGAAAAGCGGTGCTTTTCCTCCCCCTCGACATTGTTCCTAGTCACGAGGTTTAGCTTTTCATTCCTAGTCATGTTACAGAAAGGCGTGGCTTTTTCATGCTTACAGAGGGGGCCTGGGTTTGAAAGTCTGGGAAGTCCTACTCTGGAACGCATACTCTGAAGACGTTGCAATGATCAGAAATCATGCAAAGACGAAAGCAAACGCTCCATGCGCCCGGAGGGCTGCCGAGGTCAGCTTGCAGATTTCCGCCAGCTGGTGTTGGAAGAAGGGACTGAGAGGCAAAACCAGAGGAAAGATCATTTTAAAAGCCTGGAGAGTTCACAAGAGCCTAACGTGGCATGCTCTCTCCGGACTACAAGCTGACAAACCTTTCTCTTTGAAAGAGCAAGTGGTTCTGAATCCCCCAAATCCCAGACGAGCACAGTGACACCCCCGTTCCAGCCACTAGAGCGGCAGCCCTGGAGCCTCGGCGAGGACCCTGTCGTCTCCCAGTGAACTAGCAGACACGCTGTTGCAGCGGGACGAGCTTCCGGGTTCAAAGGCATGGAGCAGAAGCTCCTGGCTTAGGGGAGAGGGGCAAGGGGTCAGGTACTGAAGGCGATGCAACCCCAATCCCGAGCCTCTAAGGCTTTTCCGCCCTGTAAGCTGGGAGAGCTGAAGGCAGAAAGGCAGTGTGGCTCCTGGCCCCCGGGGGTCAAAGGGCAGCCAGAACTGCGAGGCAGACGTGAGAACTCGGGGACGGGGACGAGATATGCGGGGGGCCCTTGTCCT
This sequence comes from Zalophus californianus, assembly GCF_009762305.2. Taxonomy (NCBI): domain Eukaryota; kingdom Metazoa; phylum Chordata; class Mammalia; order Carnivora; family Otariidae; genus Zalophus; species Zalophus californianus. The sequence continues at coordinate 114,847,441 of NC_045612.1, read as the reverse complement.
TTCCAGCGCGCTCGCATCACCAATACCATTGCGAGCAACAAGTTTTGAGCAAAGACAAGGCTCACTGATGGAACTTCGTACTGCTCCCCTGGGGTCTCGTTTAGGCCCTCCAAGAGATCGGCCCTTTTTAAAAAAAAAAAAAAAAAAAAAAGATTTTATTTTGATTTACTTGACAGAGAGAGACACAGCGAGAGAGGGAACACAGGCAGGGGGAGAGGGAGAGGGAGAAGGGAGAAGCAGGCTCTCCGCCGAGCAGGGAGCCCGGAGCCGGGAGATCCGCCCTTTGCTGCTAGCGATCTGCTCATCTGTAGAATGAGGGCAAGTGTTAATAGTCAACTCTCTGGGCGTAGAAAACCACAAACTTAGTAGAGCGTTTCTTTATCAACTTTATCAACTCTTTATCGACTCTAATAAATTGAATGCAGTGAAAGCAAATAAAATCAAATCTGAGGCTTTGACATTACTGTGGTTTTAAAACTTTATTATATTTTAAAATCTGAAAACTGTAAAACATAGTATTCATACAAACACCTGAGGACTGTTGAACTGGGCACAGCATCTTCACACAATTTGAGAGAAGACCAGGTTTAAATTAGAATTTTGTCTTCTAACACAAAAGGAATAACAGATAAAACCACCCTTTAAATAGTTGCATTCTTATATAAAGTACATTTGGTTTTCTGAAAATGTACATTCATGCCCTTGGTGTATATTTTATTGGCATTTACAACAAATGGCTAAGACTTTTAGCACAGATTCTCATAGCTTATAAACATTACACCAAACTTATACAAAGTAATTACAACATATAGCACCATTTCTCCTTAAAAGTTCTAATTTTAAAAATAAAGCCTAAAATGAGAAGTCAGAATTAATGCATCTTCCAAAATTTAGCAGAATAGATGGCTCAGAGCTAAGCAAATTAACTAGAAACATTGCATAGGACAGAGAGCTTCCCTGTATGAAAACCAACCTACGGATTGTTTCTTATCCCCTGAAGACAAAGCTGAGAGGTAATAGTAATAGCAAATGATGCACATATTTTTTTACAGAATAAAAACCTCTAACTATATAAATAGTTCACCATTACCTCTGTGGCAGTACAAAGTGCCATATTAAATTCAAAAAGAACAGATTTACTTGTTTGTATACCTACAGTTATAGAATAATACATAAATACGGTATAGTATCCTTATGAGGAATAAACAGACAATAAAATATCTATCTTTAAAAAATTTGGGCACAGGTGTCTTCATATTGAGATGTGAGAAATGAATGCCCAGTTAAATGTCTACACTTAGCGAAAATATGTAATGTTTTAAAATAATAGGTATATTATTGAAAGAAATTTAATCAGACTCCATCCAAACCACCCTTGTAGTATAATATCTCCTGCATAAAACAACCATTCTATTTATCCTATAATTGTTCAAAAGTTATCAAAAACTGATTAAGAACACTTTATGAAAGTTTATAAGCTTGCTTTTTTTCTTTAAATATGAACAAATACAACATACAGAGAAATAATAAACAAAAGGAAAATAACTTATATGGCTTTCCCTTTCTAGAGACTGGCAGGACAGGAACAGAACTGGTAGTAACAGACATAAAATATCTGGAGAAAGATAGTATCTACAGCTGCATCTTTAAATTCTCTTCTAAGGAAAACTTGTCACAGATTTCATTAGAGAACTTGTCAGTCCCTGATACTTCCCCCTTTGGGATTTAGCTGTTTTGGTTCTATATATAAACATTAACTTAGTGGATCACTACATCAAAAACTAATGATGTATTGTACGGTGACTAATAATAAAATTAAATTTAAAAAAAAAAAACAACATTAACTGAAATCAAAGGTGTTTCTCTGTTTCCAGCATGAAAATACATTTGTAAACTGTACAAAATGATAAACTGTAAACTGTAAAACAATAAAAAGACATAACTCCCAATTTGAATATGCTAATACTAACAGGTAAATAGTTTTTTAAAGAAGTAGACTGGACTATCATGTTGTTCTGCAATGCTGGATATAACCTATATTTAGAGGAACTGTCTACCAAACAAAAGCTGCTAGGGGAATTAAAATATTTTTAAATTAAAAGTTATCAGGATAACAAAGAACTCTGTCCAATCTAAACTTATACATTTTTTTCAATTGTATTTTCCTTCTTTAAGTTTTTCAATGTAGTAACATAACTTTAATGCTGGGCCCAGCTTCAGCCCCATGTACTTCATCATCACGTCACTGTTGAGGAGTAGCAGAGCCTTCCCGTCAATTTCCTACAGAGAGAAAGAAATTACAATTAATAATGCATTCATATTTTGTCAAGTTATATATAAGAACATGTAAAATAGAGAGCAGTTGTATATTCTCGATATATATTCTCTGAATATGCATTTATTTCCTGAAAACTATTAAAAATATAATTTATACAGCAAGACATCATTTGATAATTTCTAAATTCACTTCACATTTTAAGAAAAAGGAAATTTAATCCAGTATCTTTCAAAATTGGCCTAAGCACCAAACTATCTCATTTTAAATACTGTGTGTTGAATAAAATACTACATATCTATGACAAAGGTTAGAAAGCTATGAATTGTAGAAATGAATTTCAGACGGTCATTAACTTTCTTAGAAAGGCTGGGAATATGAGGATGTCAGCATCAATGCAAACTGTAAATGTGTTATACAGTGTTGTCTTTATGTTGAAAGCTAATCAGTTAGTTGTCTGAAGCTAAACTAATTAAATGTAAAACTAAAAATTACCGATTTTCTTAGAATACTGAAAAGGACAGAAGATACTTGGTTACTGATTTGTTACAAAAGACTATAAACATTACTTAATAGACACAAGGCATCCTCCTAAAATTTTTTACTTCCTTAATTGACCAATTTATGTCGGAGAAGCATATTATTTGGTATTCATGAGCTCCTATTTAAAATAAAACTGCACTTAATCTTACACAGTTGCTGGATTCACTGGGCAGGACACCCTGTCACAGCTTGTGGTTACCCCCTCCTACTCACGGTCCTGGGGCCGAGCAGGGAGCAGGTGGGGAGGAGGATCCTTGTGGGAGAAGACATCTGAGAGTGGCCATTGCTGAATCATCTTCTCTTGAGAACTTGAAGACTTGTAGTATTTTAGGTACTCGGGTACCCATTTAAAGCACAGATCCAGCCTCTACCATTTAAGAATCTAACTTTGGGCCAAGTAACCTTTCTCACATATGGAAAAATCAGTTGATAGGGTTCCCCCACCATCCACACTAATCAGCATCCATCCAACTGAAGGGCCTGCACAGAGGTCATTGAAAGGCATTACGGCAGGAAAACCGGATCAAAAGATACATTACATGTTGCCTGAAGAGGTCGGCGAGGGGGCCTGATATCTGAGGATCTTTATGTTTCATAAACTGTATCACTTCATCCACAGACCAGGTTGAAGGGTCCTTAGAGAAGCCTTGTTTCAGGACACTGGGGTCAGGTACAGCTATATAACTTGGAGCTTCAATGGGGGGAAAAAAGACAAATCATACTTGACCTGATCATTATCCTGAAAGAAGAGATGTTAGGTAGGGAGAAATGGTCCCATTCCTGGAACCTTCTATTAAGCACCCCAGCAAGGACCCAGGACTCCAAGTGTAGAATCCAGTGAAAGCCTAGATTAGGATGACCTGAGGATGGCTACCCAAGAGCACCCCATCTGACCTCCCCCAAACAATAAAAGCAGCTTCAGAATTTACCTTAAAGCCTCAAAAATCATAAAACAGACTGATCAATCTGAGTCCTTGTGGGCCACAGGCAAAGACAGCAAAAGATCTGGTGCTTGGGGTAAATGAGGTTAATCTAAGCTCACCTATTACTCTTGAATTTCTCTCAATCTCTCCTCTTGGCCTGTCTAGATTAGGTTTCTTTTACTAGCTAAATAGAATGGAAAGTCTCCAGATTTAGTTTCATAGTTGCTTAAATTTATTCACTTTAATCAAGGAATCTCAATAACCCCATTATCTTTGAGAACCAAATGAGTTTTACCGAATCTCTCCCATGTATTCAATATGGATAATTTTAGCATCACTTTACTCTTCAAATTCCTGTCTCTTAAGGCTTAAATGGTTATCTGAATTTTGAAGAAAACAGGATTATTTTCTGCTTGGCTAGGTCAGAAGTAACTTTAACATTATACTCGATACCTCTCTCAAGTTTAATTGCATAGTAATAGATACTCTGGTTGAATGTTTATAGGTCGAAAAAAGAAATAATTGAGAAAGAGATTTAAGCACTCACACCTCAAAAAGTTTTAGCTGTGCTGTTCACCAGGTTGTGCTGTAATTTCTTTGTGTCCCAGATAAGTATTCATTCTATTCAACCAGAGCACTTGACTCTCTAAAGTTAGTGTGTGATAACAGAAGTGAGTTTTGTAATTTGCCGGGAAAATCTGTTTCTTTAAACAAGGACCGTCAAACACAAATTTGGTCTTTTTTGGTGTGATTTAACCAAAGATATGTTTGCTTTCCTATCATCTGGGCTCCAGCCATTTTAGGGGCATTTTGAATATTTACCCAGGTAAAGGGCAAAGAAAAACAGAAGATAAAAGAACTCAGAATGTACGTTTTTTTGGTGTGTAGCTCAAAAGTGTACTTATTTTCTCCTTCAATATGACAACTCTGATGTGAAACAAAAACTCTTTACTAAAACATATCCTCCCTTTCACTTGTCAGAGATAAAAATGTTGGTCATATCTACCAAGAAATGCTACTGTGCTATTTCAACCCAAATAAAAATGATGATGGCATAGACCATGCCATGCCTAAGGCATTCTAACAATTTAGGCAGAAAAGTCTTCTCCTTTAGTTCCAAGAAAGACTTAAGATGAAAAAACTATTGGCAAAGCTAATCAAGCTAATCATACCTCTAAATAACTTTTTTGTGGCATTTCTGGTTTATGTCATCAGAATCTGATACTGTTATATCTTAAATAACATGCAACCAGTTTTACAGATTACTACAGAAAAACTATATGCAAATATGTAATTTATGGTATAAAACTAATTTTATATTAAAAATAAAACAACTATAAGATCACCTATTTTTAATTCATTATGGAGAAATCATTTAATTGGGCGCATACCTTCAAAACAATCAGAGAAGTTGTAAACATTAGTGTTATTCAAATAATTACATGAAATAAACTATGTGAAAAATAATCAAAATCCAGTCATGCTTTTCTCCTGAATGGCTCTGTCTTACACTAGAGTATCAGTAAGTGTTTCTGAAATGAATAAAAGTGATTTGATTTTATCCACAACGTTATTGGATTTCTTTCCTATAATAAAAATGAACAATTTATTTCATTCAAATAATGGGGCAGGGCAGGAGGTTGTGAGAGCATCACCAGCAATCAGGGGTGGCCTCAGCTTTAAGTAACAGTTCCAAGACCTTAAGGAAGACAATAGTAATGACACCTCTAGACAGTTTCCAAGGGAAATGCTTACCTATTCTCTGGAGATGGAAGCAGCCCAGCAGTTAAGCGTACAGCCTGGAGTCAGAGTGCCTGGATTCAAGGACTGACCCAGCCACTTTCTAGCTGGGGACCTTAGTCAAGTGACTTCTCAGATTTCTCACATGAAAATGTTTACCAGCACGTACGTCTTAAGGAATTGCTGTAAAGGCTATGTAAAATATTACATGCCTGGCACATGTCAGAGAGTGATGAAGATGATGCTGATTTCTATTACTAATAAGTAAATTACCAGTAAGTAATGTTATTACTCTTAGTCTTTCCACTCCTGGGAAGACCAAAAGCTAGACTTCTCAAGCTCAAATACAGGCTACTTTGGCATAGTAATATTAGTCATACATTTGAAAGTGAGGAATTCAGTATCAGGGGTAACCTTTTATAGCCTTTTGCTGAGAAGGCCTGTCTTCAAAGCTCTCATTTTGTGAAAATACCTAAAAATTCTGGGTATACCACCCCTTGATGGGATAAGCATCTACCATCAGACTCCTTGCAAATGTCACTCTGAAAGCAGAGACGATCTACATGAGGTGGAAGATGGGGGGATGATATTAAACATGTCATGGCATGTATACAGCACAGTTGCCCATAGAAAACATCCATTAAGAAAAGCAATCAAGTTGGATGGTTCCTACTGCCTTCAGTACTCACCTTGCCTAGATGCCTACCAAGGAGAAAAAGGACAAAACACATTCCCACCCTTACCCCACCTCGGCCCACCCCTACCCCCACCCCCTTCATCCTTAAAAAGGGTAGAGGGTAACTATCTTTGCACATGGAAAACTATTCTGGCTCTTTCCAAATGGCAAAAGGATGCTGCCCTGTTTACACATGTTATGTATTCCTGGTGGGTCTGAGGGAGTAACTGAAGGTGTGGAGAATGGAGAAACAGCTACAGCAACAGAATACCAGAGCCCAGATCTGGGAGCCACACACAGGCTGGAGTCAGGAAAGGTCTCAAAAGAGACAAGGAAGAGAGTACATCAGAAAGGAGAGGAAGTGCATCTTTCCAGGCCTCAGAGTCACAGGAGGTTTCTGAGTCCAGACAGGATCCAGTGAAGTGATAAATTACAACGGAACCATTAATAAGAAGCACTGATCTAAGATGTCTACGAGAGACATGGCTGGTGACCCAAATCCCCAGGGATACTTCTATGCCGCCATGAGGATCGGAGCATCTGTAGTGACTTGACCCTGACAGTAACATAAACAGGGAGGACTCAAACTCCTCAATCTTGGCACTTTCTCCAATGTGATACACTCTCAAGGGATGTTGTTGGGCAAAGAAACCTTAAGGAGAAAGAAACATGTTGGTTGAGAATCACTGTTTTTAAATATACCTTCACTTTTCCTCTGCATTTGGAATTTAACTTCATGGTGACTGCTCTTGGTAGATCTGGTCCCCACTAGTGCTGAACTTGAGATGCCAGGCACACTTGGAGAAAAATTCCTGGAGACTACAGTATGAGTGCTTACAGGATTTCTGCTGGTAGGGCTTAAAGAATTTGCTGGATTTAGTGGCGAGTTTTTGGAATCTTCAGGAAGCTTTTCCTCTTTGGGCATGCCATTTCCCTCAGAAGACAGTAGTTCTTCTACAAGAAAAAAAGACAAGGGCAATTATCTTCAGTAGACTTATAGCTTAAATACTACTAAAAGGTCAAAACATCTCCTAATCTTCAACAGTTCACTTAAACCATGCTATACTGAACCATAAACCTCTAACATAAAGTACGTGGCCACCCGCCCCCTTGGCATTTATAGTAATGGACACTGTCTTAAAATCCAAATTGATTCCACTATGTCACCTGTATTTCTCATGGCAACTGTCCCTTCCCAGTCTTGCTACCAAGGCTGTGAACACCTCACTAAAGCATTCATTTTTAGGAATGCAGTTCTTCACAACCATTATAATATGATCACACAGTTGGCTTCTAACATTTGCTTACTACTTGGACACTTAAAACTTTCAGTGCAGAAAGGCACTAGGCACTAGGTTTTTCTATTCACTTTTTATCAGCTTTCAGTAATACAAAACTGAATGGAAAATGTTACTGTAATTATTTTACTTTTATCTAAGGAGAAATGACAACTGTGTACTTCTGAAGAGAATGAAACTCCTGACAAAGCTACCAAAGTAGTAGCCTAAATGCTCACCTGATTTGGGCAAATACACACCCCCACCCGAGAGCATATAGTTAAGTGGTAGTAGAGTGACTTTTCTTCCCATTCCAGGAACTTGTAAATACTATTTACCTTTAGAGGCATGCATCTTTGTTTTGGGGAGCTTAGGTGACACAGGAACAACATAAGGTATAGGTTCCTGAGAAGGCCGTTTGGGGCTTTTCTTTTCTGTTATGTCTTCTTTTACTGTTTAAAAAAAAGGTGTCTCTTATAACTAACATTCCTCAAGCATTTTCAGATCATCAGCATATAACACTTTTGTTTCTAAATCATTTGCCTACTGTAACTTCATCAGCAATTTATCAATTACTTGATTATTTATGAATAATATGTGTTGATTTCATCCCATTAAATATTTTGGTGACATCATATTCAACAGCTAAAAGAATTATATACAGGCATCATTTATTCCAGGATCATCAGATATCTCTAAGTATCTCAAGAAGCAGTGAAGCAATCAATTATAATGTGTCTAAAAAGGCCTAGGAAAACTGTTCCCATGAACAAAAAAAGTTAAGAATTCAGAGAAGGAGAAGACAGTGTACAGTGGACATCTCATTTTATAGGCAACAGTCCTGGCCCAGAGCTACCCTTCCTATAACTCTACAGCTTATTATTAAACCAAATGCATTTTTACCTAAAGGACCACTCTTTAAGGCATGATCCTGAAAGTAACGACATCTCAAATTATTAAACTCTAAATATCAATCAGTATCTTGATTTAACCTCCAACTAAAAGGAAAAATTAAGTATAAAAGAAATCTAAATAGTCTGATAATAGAACTTGCGTGAGAAGATTGCAGTGAGAATGTACCAAAGTCAAACTTCATCTGGTTCAAAATAGCTGGGGGCCAGGCATGCTTCTTAAGATCATCTGATAAGCAACTTTTAGCCATCTGGTTACTGATTACTAAAGAGTCTAAGAGAGCTCTTACCACTTGATTTTATTTTTAATCATGGACTACAAAAACCAATAGGCAAAACATATTTCCGTAAATGGCAAATATTTCTATAATTAGGACATTTAAATTCCTATAAAGAAAAAATTGGCTTTTTTCATACTCATTTAATGATACGGAAAATTCAAATACTAATGTATAGTTTTCTACAGATAGATGTTGCCTCAGAATCTTAGCAAGATCAGAAAATCTTTTCTTTTACTTGTAATATTTTAATGCTTTCTTATAAAAAGTTAATGAAGCTAGAGTATGGTCTACTATCTGGGGCTGATAAAACATAAAAATGACTCTTGACTTCTGCTCCTGGGTATTGTAGTAAGCTCAGGCATGAAACTTTTCCTGCAGGGATAACTAGAAAAAGCCATATAATTTACAAAATATTTTAAAAGTCATCATAGAGAGGCACTTCCAGGATGACTGATTAAAGACCTGCAAAATCCACTTCATAAAAATAACGAAGAGATTGGCAAAATTAATTTTTCAAAAACTCTGGACATCACATAAAGGCTTACAACAACCCAAAAAGCATTTGTTCAAGAAAAAAGTGGCTGAACCTCAGAAAGAACAGCAAATTCTGTGGCATTTTAGCTTCCCTACCATCATCCCCTTCACTGTTTTTGCAGCAGCTTTGCAAACCAACAGGTTCATAAGTACTCTCGTTGTGAAAGCCAGCAAATCCTAGCAGTCACTGGAGGGAAGACAATGGGTTTGGGGCTCTCAAAAGGCCCTATCCCCAGAGAACTGGCACAATTTGAACAACCTTGAAACTCAATGGAAAGCTCTGATCTCAGGCTTTGTTTTATTGGACCTAAATCAGAGCCTGCTCTGTGTGAACAGTCCTATCTCTAAGGCATTGCTCAAACAATCAAACAAACCAAAAAAATCCACCGTAGTAATTGTTTAACACTATAGCTGCCTGAGGCAGCATCATCATTTGGGGCTGATGGGAAACTGACCAAAAAGCTTTAAAAACAAACCTGGAGAATAAAATGTCCATTAGGAGACTTTGAAAACCATAGAGATACTCCTGGGAATCTAGAAGGCCATATGCATGTGCAAGGCAGTATCCATGCCCAGGAAAGACCTAAGACCTTAATCTTTCTTTTCTTGCTGACCTTGAGGCTCTGCACAAAGCAGACTTGTAAACTGCCTCTTGGAATGTTCAAGGTAAGTTCCAACACATACATGAACTCTGTGGCAAAGGATGGGAGACACACTGGTTGCAGGCATTTATGGAAATCCCTGTCCAATCATTTGTTGAACACTAAGTGAGCAGACTTCAGTGGCCACATATAATAAATGAGCCCAGGAAATCATTAGGTTAGTCCAGGAAAGTCACTATACAAAAGCACCAGCAACAACAAACCCTAGGGAAGAGGAGAAAATCTGATTTTCAGAGTTACTGCTTTACACTCTTTTAAAATGTCCAGTTTTCAATTAAAAATTAGGAGACATGCAAAAAACATAAAAGTATGGCCTATACAAAGGGGGGAAAAACAGTCAATAGAAACTGCCTCTGAGGAAGCCCAGATACTGGAGTTAGTAAACAAGGACTTTAAATCAGCAATTTTATTTATGTTCAAAGAACTAAAAAATAATAATCATGTCTAAGGAACTAAAGGAAAGTATGAGAACAAAGTCTCACCAAATAGAGACTATCAATAAAATGATAAAAAATTACAAATCGAAATTTAGGACTTGAAAAGTAGTATAAATGAAATGAAAAATTCACTAGAAGGGCTCAAGAGCAGATGTGAACTAGCAGAAGAAAGAGTCAGCAAATTTAAAGAAAGGTCAATTGAGATTATAAAGTCTAAGGAACAGAAAGAAAAAAGAATGAGGAAAAATGAACAGACTCCAGACACCTGTGGGATACCATCAAGGACACCAAAATACACATAATGGAAGAGCTCCAGAAGGAGAGGTGACAGAGAGAAAGGGCCAGAAAGAATATTTGAAAAAGTAATGGCTAAATGTTTCCCAGATTTGATAAAAAGCATTAATCTGAATATCCAAAAAACTCAACTATCTCCAAGTAGGCAGGATAAATTCAAAGATAGCCACACCTAGAAAAAACACAAACTATCAAAAGCAAAAGACAAAGAGAATCTTGAAATTACCAAGCGAAAAGCCAATCCCATACAAAGGATCCTCAATAAGATTAACAACTGACTTCTCATCAGAAACTATACAGGCTAGTAGGAAGTGGGATGATACATTCAAATTGCTAAGACAGTCAACTAAGAATTCTACATCCAACAAAACTAAACTTTAAAAAATGAAGGAGAAATAAGAAATTCTTCACAAACAAAAAGTGAGGGGCACCTGGATGGCTCAATTGGATGAGCACTTGACTCTTGGTTTTGGCTCCCATCATGACCTCAGGGTTGTGGGGTCAGGCTCTGCCCTGCGGGGAGTCTGCTTGAGATTCTCTCTCTCCCTCTTTCTCTCCCTAAAATAATCTTTTTTTAAAGAAGTGAGAAAATTTGGGGCGCCTGGGTGGCTCAGTCGGTTGACCATCTGCCTTCAGCTCAGGTCGTGATCCTGGGGTCCTGGCACTAAGCCCCAAGTAGGGCTCTCTGCTCCGTGGGGAGCCTGCTTCTCCCTCTCCCTCTGCCTGCCACTCCCCCTGTTTGTGCTTGCTCTCTCTCTGTCAAATAAATAAAATCTTTAAAAAAAATAAAGATTTTTTTTTTAAAAGTGAAAAAATTCCTCACTTGAACAGCTTACCTACAAGAAATGAAATTACATTCAACAGTAACTCAAATCCACAAAAAAATTAAAGAGTACTGGGGTGCCTGGGTGGCTCAGTTGTTAAGTATCTGCCTTCAGCTCAGGTCATGATCCCAGGGTCCTGATTTTGAGGCCAGTGTTGGGCTCCCTGCTCAGCAGGGGAGTCTGTTTCTCCCTCTCCCTCCCTCTGCCCGTGCTCATGTTCTCTCTCACTCACTCTTTCTCTCAAATAAATAAATAAAATCCTTAAAAAAAAATTAGAGTACCAGTTAAAATATCTGTGGTTAAATATTTATTTATGAGAGAGAGTGTGCACGCAGGGGAGGGAGGGGTAGAGGGAGAGAGAGAAAGAAACCCAAGCAGACTCACGCTGACTGTGGAGTGTGGAACCCAATGAAGGGCTCAATCTCACAACCCTGACATCAGACCTGAGCAGAAACCAAAGTTGGATGCTTTATTGACTGCGCCACCCAGGCACCCCAAATACATTTGTCTTTATAACTCTTTTCTTCTTCTTCTTCCCTTAAAAAAACAAATAGGGGCACCAGGCTGGCTCAGTCAGTAGAGCATGTGACTCTTGATCTCAGGGTCATGAGTTCAAGACCCATGTCGGGAAGAAAGCTTAAAATACAAAAAAATGATAATAATGAAAAAAAAATTACAAAATTATATTTTGGGGCTTATAATGTATAAAATATAATTTGGCAATAAAAGAACAAAGAAGGGAGCAGGAAAAAGAGCTGTAGTAGAGCAAGGTTTTTGCATAATATTAAAATTAAGTTGGTATTGGGCGCCTGGGTGGCTCAGTTGGTTAAGCGACTGCCTTCAGCTCAGGTCATGATCCTGGAGTCCCGGAATCAAGTCCCGCATCGGGCTCCCTGCTCAGCAGGGAGTCTGCTTCTCCCTCTGACCCTCTTCCCTCTCGTCCTCTGTCTCTATCGCATTTCTCTCTCTCAAATAAATAAAATCTTTTAAAAAAAAATAAAATTAAATAAAATTAAGTTGGTATTAATCCAAACAAGATTGTTTTAAATTAAGATATTAATTGTAATCCCCACGGCAGGCAACTACTATGAAAATAACCCCTGGACAGAAAAAAAAGAAAAAAAACTCAAAAACTTTAGTAGAAGGAACAACAAAGGAATTAAGATAGTATATAAGAAAACATCTATTTAAAACTAAGATTCAGGGGCACCTGGGTGGCTCAGTCAGTTAAGCCACTGCCTTCAGCTCAGGTCATGATCCTGGAGTCCTGGGATCGAGTCCCGCATCAGACTCCCTGTTCGGCAGGGAGTCTGCTTCTCCCTCTGACCCTCCCCCCTCTCATGCTCTCTCTCTCTCTCTCATTCTCTCTCTCTCAAATAAATAAATAAAATCTTAAAAAAAACTAAGATTCATATACAAATAAAAATAAAAACAGAAAAAAAAACATTTAAAACAAAAGAGGAAAGTTATCAAAGAAAAGAAGAAAAGACAAAAAGAAACACTAAGACCTAGAAAACAAATAACAAAATGGTAGATGTAAATCCTACCTTATGAATGAATGAATTCTTACTAGTAATTATATTAACTGTCCATGAGATAAACACTCCAGTAAAAAAATGAGCAGAATGGATTAAAAAAAAAAACAACCATGTTCCAATTACATAATTAACATAAAAGATACACTTTAAATTCAAATATACAAATAAGTTCAAAGGGAAAGGTGAGAAAAAATATACCACACAAACAGTACTTAAAACTGGACTGGTTATAGTAACATCAGACAAAACAGACTAAGAAAATCCTAAGAAATTCACACATACAAAAACCCCAATGGTAAGTAACAAATTCAGCAAGATCACAGAATAAAGATTAATAATACAAAAATCAATTGCATTTCTACACACTTGGAATGAACAACCCAAAATTTAAGAAAATAATTCTATTTACAATAGTGTTAAAAACAATAAAATGTTTAGGGATGAATTTATCAAAAGAAGTGCCAGATGTGCTTTCTGAAAACTACAAAATATTATTGAAATAAATTAAGGAAGACCTAAATACACTGACATCCCATATTCATAAACTAGAAGACTCAATATTTTTAAGAGATTTTATTAATGAATTGATTAATTAATTTGAGGTGGGGGAGGGAGAGAGAACACGCAAGCAGGGGAGAAGCAGAGGGAGAGGGACAAGCAGACTCCACATTGAGCATGGAGCTGGATGCGAGGCTCAATCCCAAGACCCTGAGATCATGACCTGAGCTGAAATCAAGAGCCACCCAGACTCAATATTATTAGATGGCAATAACCCCCGAACTGATCTACAGATTGAACACAATCTCTACTAAAATCCAGCAGAAAATGATAAGCTGAACTTAAAAATCATACGGAAACTCAGAATTGCCAAAACAATCTTGAAAAAGGAGAACAAAGTTGGAAAACTCATACTTCCTAATTTCAAAAGTTACTACAAAAAGCTACAGTAATCAAGATAGTGTGGTACTGGGGTGCCTGGGTTGCTCAGTTGGCTAAGTGTCTGCCTTTGGCTCAGGTCATGATCCCAGGGTCCCACTCTCCCTGCTTGTGCTCTCTCTGTCAAATAAATAAAATCTTAAAAAAAAAAAAAAAAGGATAGTGTGGTAGTGCCATGAGGATTGACATACAGATCAATGAAATACAAAGTCCAGAAATAAATCCATATATTTACAGCCAACTGATTTTTCACAAGGGTGCCAAGACAAGTCAGTAGGAAAAGAATAGTCTTTTCAACAAATGGTGCTGGGCCAATTAGATATCCACATGTGAAAGAATGAAACTGGACCCTTATCTCACTGTATATAGAAAAATTCAAAATAGACCAATAACCTAAATATAACAGCTAAAACTACAAAATTCTTAGGAGTAAACACAGGAGTAAATCTTTGTGAAACTGCATTAAGGAATATTTTCTTAGGTATGACACCAAAAGTATAAGAAACAAAAGAAAAAATAGGTAAATTGGACTTCACTGCAATTAAAAACTTTTGTGCTTCAAAGGACACCATCAAGAAAGTGAAAAGACAACCTACAGAATGGAAGAAAATATACGCAAAGGATATTTCTGATACGGAACTTGTATCCAGAATATATAAAGAATTCTTTATATATTAACAAATATAAATATAATGTAATATATAAGAGGAACAAATATATTTCATTTCTATGTAATAAAAAGACGAAGAACCCAATTAAAAATAGACAAAGGATTTAGATAGACATTTCTCCAAAGAACATCTACAAATAGCCAATAAGCACATGAAAAGATGCTTAACAACCTCAGCCATTAGGGAAATGCAAATCAAAGCACAGGATACTTTACAGGTTTTGATTCTCAAGTTCATTATGAATATAAGAAATTACCTGCCCACTTTGAATGAACAAAAACAACTATATATTATACATGTCTAATTAGTTCATGGTGGCTAAAATGTTTACTTTGAGGAGAACATGAGGAAAAACTAAATTACACAAGATTCTCGCATTAATTATAAAATACAAAATAGAAGCACAGTACAAAATTTTACATTTTCTCTCACCTGATTTATTTTTATCATGCTCTGCAGGACTAGGAGTAGTACCTCTGTAAGAGCTAAAAGGCTGGCTACTCAGAAGGTTATCACACTGCAAGCTATGGCATAAGGTCTCAAGAAAGCGAAGAGCAAATGATGCACTATTCACTGGAGGGAGCTGGACAGAGTGAGTTTCCCCATCAAAGGAAGCTATTGGGGGGAAAAGAGATGTCAGAGTTAGCTCATAGAAAGATAAAACTACAACATCAAAAAAAGCCACCAATTTTGGAAATGTATTATAAATCTAAGTCGTGGTTTTTGTAATTTATAAAGGAATATTCTTAAATTATAAAGGCCCCTCTCAAACACAACAGCCTACATTGGTAAAGGCATTCTCATTTACAAAGTATTCCAAGGCAAACAACAACAAGGGCAGCAGCGGCAACCCAGTGATCTCTACCACTTCCGCTACTCCAAGCATTTTGTGGGTATAAACATAGTAACTGATCAATCATGAAAGCCAGTTGGATCTTATCTCATAAGCACTTCTTGAGTCACATTTTCATTTAGAGCTTCCTATAGATCAGTCTGTTTTCTAAAAACATTAAAATATATTATCAGCCAAGGTATTTTGTCTATAGTGAGCTTAATACAGCATGTAAAAAAATCTTTTACCTCAATTTACAGTATGACTCTGACCATTGTCTATTTTGAACTAAAGTTAAACTTTCCCAGAGTTAAAAATCTATAAATAGATATTATATCAATGTAAGTATGTCAATATTATAAGTAGTTAATAGACTACAAATATTATAAAATAATCTATATATTATAAAATCCTTGCCTTTTTAAAATAAAATCAAATTTGTAAGAAAAGCTGAATAAAGGGTTAGTTGAGCATACCAGTTATCACTTCTCCTCCACGATGATCTGGCTTAAGAAATCCAAAAACAGTCTTACTTTGAATGGCACAATCCACACAGGCCTGCACGGTCCTCCGGAGCACCACATTCACGGGGCCCGGGCCAAAGTGGTCAGGCAGCTGCTGGATTTTCTTCGGATCCAGGTGAGGGCCAGCATTTCCATGTTTGTTTACATAGACACAGACTTGAGGAAACGTGTACATAAATATAACAATCAGATTGGTTAAAAGCAACATAAATACTACATAATTAATTACTATATCCCACTAGCCACACTTCACTCAAAGAGACCCAAATATAGTTAATATCAACAATCATTTCTGCTACCTAAAAATATATATGCAAATATATTTTCACATTTGTATAAAGACCTTAAATCTAGTCAACTTTCTAGAATTTTGCCTAGAATAATTATAATAAAAACTATCCAACTTTTAGTAGCATCACAAAACAATTCTTCACACATTCCCACATCATGTAAAATGGTATAAAGATAAATATTTTCACCTTTCAACCGTATACACAGTATAAAAATTCTTTCAAAACTGATCATGTTAATACACTCCTTGGACTGAATTTATTTTAAATCACCAACATTGCACCTTCATTGTATTTTCTAAAGTAACCAAGTAATTTAAGATACATGCCACACAGTAAGTTCTAATGACCTAGAGTGATTTTTTTCATTAACTTAAGGAAAATAAAAATGTTCTTTATACACATGCCAAGGTTCACTGAAGAAAATTAAAAAATAACGCTTTCCTTAGTATAATAAAAGCATATGAATTAGAAGCAAATCATCTATAATCACACAAATGTCGTGTTTCCATATTTCTTCACTGAGAATCAATAAATATTAAAACAACATACAATGTAACAATATGAGTACATTATTACCAAGCAGAAAATATACTGTCCCCCTAAATCAAGAAGCACGTTATGTTTATCCATTACCTAATTTATATTGCCAAATTTTACATATATGTGGTCTATATTCAGTACAATAAAAACCCATTAATCTCTCTTTCACTATGTTGAAATACATAATTCAACCTTGTGGCAATAGCCAAAGGAAGGATGGACTTTGTCACAGAAATGAAACAGCTATTAAAAACTTAACCGGGGGGTGCCTGGGTGGCATAGTCGGTTGGGCATGCAACTCCTGGTTTCGGCTCAGGTTGTGATCTTGGGATCGTGAGTTGGACTCCGCACTAAGCGCAGAGTCTGCTTGAGAATCTCTCTCCCTCTCCCTCTGCCCCTCCTGCTCATTCTCTCTCTCTCTAAAATAAGTAATAAATCTTTTTAAAAAAAATAAAAATCCATGGTGCTGATGGGATGGACAAAGTCCTACTGAACACAAGTGAAGCTAAACAAAGATTTCAATGTTTTATCTCCTTTGCGTTATACTTATTTAGCTAGTCTCTCCTGCCAACAGACTAAAAATCAGAAATAATGAACTGACAAAATGAGTATGTTACAATAATCCTTTAAGTGATTTCTATTTCAAAAAAATAATTTCTTTTTAATCAGGAAAGGGAAATTGGGAAGAAAAGTCTAAGGAACAGAAGAGTATAAGAAAGACAAAACTAGGAGAAAAAGCAATGGTACATGCTTTAAAAAATAGGAAGGCAACAAGAAAACGTAGAAGAGATGACAAATAAAAGGGGGATTTGTTCAGTCTAGGTCTGTGTCATTTCATACTCTTCACATAACAGAGAATAATTTAAAGTCATCATGCCCCTGACAGGAAAGGATCTTTCAAGATTTTAAAAGACATTTTAAAAAGATTTGAAGTAGCTTTAAAAGTACATACAAGACAAAAAGACATTGTGAAATAAGATAAAAGGAAAACAGATTTGACAATGATGTAAATTTTGTAAATCTTACTAAGCTGGATAAAATACTTTAAGAGTAGTGAATTTTCAAGTGACTTGTATATTTAAACAGTTTTTCCATAACATCAAAATGAACAACCAGAATCTCAAAACACTTTAATATGAAAAATGCTAAGAAAAAAACAAAAACATGTCTTATCATCTTTTTTTATTTTATTGCTCAAATTTCAAAGACACTAAAATAACACAGAGTAAAAGATTAGTAATTTTATACCCTAATACCCTATATTATGCTATACCCTAATACCCTATACTATACTATACCCTAATACCCTATACTAATTTACCTGTTGACATCACTATTTTAGATGTGCCAGGAGCAGCATCCTTATCATACGAAACACGACGCTTTCTGGCCAGGGAATTTATAGAGGCTGAAGATGTAGAACACAAAACAGGAAAATATTTTTCCTGTAAAAAAAAAAAAAAAAGCACAACTATATATTACACATTTTTAAAAATTCTTAGATAAGGAGGTCGGAAAATTATCGGTCAGTGGTCACAAATGATCAGCTGTCAGAAGTCCTTGGGGTTGGAAACCTCTGTGTGTGTCACAAATTACAGTACTTTCCAAACTGCGCTCCTCAGAGGGGCCCATGAGCTGGTCAGGTGGGAGAAAAAGAGACCAAGAGTAGGGGATTCCCAGCATTACCCCTCTTCCAACTGGTCACACCTTAGCCGAATGGCTCACTCTGTAAAACTTGTTTTTATTTTCTGAGGTTCCCTGCCTGGCAAGTTTTTTTCACACTGCTAAAGTCAAGTCTGCAAAGCCAATCCAGCAACACATCAAATGGGGGTGGGGAACCTCAACAAGGCAGAGGATGGACTTTGCCTTTACAAAGCAGTCACTCATCTGGCTTTTACTACATCTGGCCTGCATTTCTCCATATTATACACAATTTTGACAAAATTACAAGTGCTTTGCTAAAGTCCATATAAAATTATGCCTATTGTATATAAGAACCAAATGTCTTCTGGGCATTGTTAAGTATCACTAGTGTTTTATTTTGTATCAACTCTTGGGGTTTTCTTGGAGCTACCTTCAAACACAGCTCTCCAAAGTCAGAGAAGGGGGTCTTGTACCTAGAAAAGGTAATAATAGAGGATATTTTTAAAGCAGGGACAAAGGAGGATAAAATAGGGTAACATTCATTGTTGTATTTCCTTATTTGTTTAAATTAATGACTGTCACTTGGGTTCACTGTATTCTAGTAAATCATGTTATTTTTGAAGTACTGAATTATAATTATTATGTTGATATATTCTCATTCTTTCAGTATTTTAAAAATCGGAAATCTGAATCCTTTGACTTAAAACATACCAAGATAGTATGCTTGTATTAACACTGTAAATTGAATAAAGGTACATTTATTTGGAAAATGTGCTTCTATACCTCTAGAATCCTTAAAGGGGGGGCATATGTGGACAGTTGACAAAGAGTCTACTGTAAGAATAATTCGTACTCCAGTTCAAAGACTTCCTAAACAATTAAACTATGGGGGCATCTGGGTGGCTCAGTCGGGTAAGCGTCTACCTTCAGCTCAGGTCATGATCCCAGGGTCCTGGGATCAAGCCCTGTGTCAGGCTCCCTGCTTCTCCCTCTCCCTTTGCCCTTCCCCCCTCCATGCTCCCTCTGCTCCTGCTCGCTCTCTCTCTCATATAAATAAATAAAATCTTAAAAAAAATAATTAAACTATGGTGTGACAGTACTGAAAAAGGGATATAGGTAACTGCATGAGAACCTTCATCTTTCCATGATGAAATAATAAAGCTAAGAAGATGGTGAATTAAAATTCTTCCTTTGAAACAAAAAATAGTTTATTATCCAAAAAAATTACAGAACCTGTCCCTTGCCCCACCCTACCACCTTATAAACAATATTTTCAAAAACACCTTCTTAAAATTGTCAAATTAGCACTGGAATTATTTGAAAATAAAGGAGTGAAGAGAAACTTTATGGAGTTATATCTTCATCATTATGCCAACTAATCACAAAGACTTTTTTCAGCAGCTGGAAAATACACATTAAAAATATGCATCAGGGGCACCTGGGTGGCAGAGTCAGCTGAGCCTCTGACTCTTGGCTTCAGCTCAGGTTGTGAGCTCAGGGTCATGAGATCAAGCCCCAAGTCCCGCTCCATGCTCAGCGCAGAGTGTGCTTGGGACTCTGTCCTCCCTCTGCCCCTCCCCACTGTGCTCTCTCTCCCTCTCAAAGAAACAAACCTTAAAAAAAAAAAAAAAATGCATCAATGACATCCTTGATACATTCTAGTTTGCAAAATGCATTTAAAATAAAGCATTATTTCCTTTTAAATATCACAACTTTCCTTAATTTTATGCAATTTATTTTGAATTTGAAAATTTTAATCTAACGATTTATATTAGAATAACCTGCTTATTTGATTTTTTCAATGTTTATAATTTTATATTTGAAATATATTCACTGTTATTAACTTTTAATTTTTATTTAAAATTTTTTAATGCTTTCTGAAATAAAAATACCAACATTAATTTAAGCATTTTAAAATCAGGGGCGCCTGGGTGACTCAGTCAGTGAGCGTCTGCGGCTCAGGTCATGATCCCGGGGTCCTGGGATCAAGCCCCGAGCAGGGAGCCTGCTTCTCCTTCTCCCTCTGCTGCTCCCTCTGCCACTTCCCCTGCTTGTGCTTTCTTGCAAATAAATATTTATTTATTTGAGAGAGATAGAGACACAGCGAGAGAGGGAACACAAGCAGGGGGAGTGGGAGAGGGAGAAGCAGGCTTCCCGCCAAGCAAGGAGCCCGATACAGGGCTTGATCCCAGGACCCCGGGACCATGACCTGAGCAGAAGGCAGACATTCAATGACTGAGCCACCCAGGGACCCCAGTAAATAAGATCTTTAAAAATAAATAAATAAATAAATGAAATAGAATGAAATCAAAATGGGATTGTCATTTTGCTCCATACTGTAAACATTAGTTGAAACAAAACAGAAATGTTATATATATTAATATCAGATGGCTGAACTCAGAAATGTTTATTACTGCTAAAATTTACTTTAGTTCTAATAAGATCTAAGAAGATTCTATGTTTTTATGTTAAGAATAAATCTCTTGTAGGGTCCCTGTGTGGTGCAATCGGTTAAGCATCTGACTCTTGGTTTCAGCTCAGGTCATGATCTCAGGGTTGGGCTCCAAGCTCAGTAAGGAGTCTGCTGAAGTTTCCTCTCTCCCTCTCCCTCCGCCTCTCCCCCTGCTTGCTCAGTTTCTCTCTCTCTCTGCCTCTAAAATAAATAAATCTTAAAATACGTATCTTGTAAAAAAAAAAAATACATCTCTTGTAGAACAGATATATTTGGGTCTTTTTAAAATCCATTTTTATAATCTCTGTCTTTTAATTGGAAAATTTAGTCTATCAACTTTTAAAGTGATGATTAATATGTTTGGGTCTGGGTATACCCTTTATTATTTCTTTTCTATTTGTCTCCTCTGTGTTTTATTCCTCTATTCCTCTATTCCTCCTTTCCTTTTTTTTTTTGTTTGTTTTCAATTACTTGTTGAATATTCCTTAGAATTCCATTTTAGTTTTCCTACTGGCTTTTTAGCTATACTTCTCTGCATTTGTGTTTTTACAATATGCCCTGGGCATTACACTGTATAACCCACATAGTTAAAAAACTTGCAATGACAGAAATCCATATCCCCTACTCAAAGCCTTTATACTCTGTTATAATGTATTACATCATGTTATGTATTGATGTTATGTAATGATGTATTACATCATGCCATATATATTACATTACCCCACAAGACCATATTATAATTATAGCTTTAGTCACATTATTATAAAGAAATTAAGAGGGAAAAAAAGCAAAAAACAAATCATTCACATTTACCCAGAGATAAACTTCCTTCAGCATTTCTTACAGTGCTTATCTGCCAGTGTGGAATTCTCTAAGCATGCTTTTATCTGAAAACATCCTTAGTTCACCCTCACCCTTGAAGAGTATTTTTGCCAGATACAGAATTTTGTGTAACACACCTACCTCCTGTGTGTACTGCCCCCAACCACAGTGTGTCTGCTTCCATTCAAGCTCCAGTATCTTCAAGTAGCTGTTTTTTCTATTATTTCCAGGTTCTAAAGTTGTTTTCTTTGGGGGAGTCAGTTAGGTGGCCTAGCATCATTGAATTTATCACTTTGATTCCCCTTTCCACCCGCTTTATTGAGGTATAATTTATGTACAGTAAAACTCACTTCACATTCATTTCTAAAGTGTACTGACTTTTAAATAAATTGGCCTGAACATAAATATACCCACACAGTATGTCCAATGTGGTTTTGAAAAAGTTGAGCACTATTCAAAGTTTTAAGTTTACCCAAGAAAAGAAATACCAATCTTGATAGCTAGCTATGTGGACTTTAAAAAGCTTTATATATGCTCTTCGTACAATACATTCCTAAAGGGCCACATCATACTCTTAGTAAATCCTAAACTCTATGTTATAAATAAGGCACTGCAGAGACCTCTAATACAAATTAGGAGGAGATTAACTAACCTTTTTTGGGCCTTTTGTCCTTGGTGTAAGATTTTTAACAGCACTTCCCTTCTTAGGGACTGAAGTCTGTGCAGGTGGTTTAATGCGACCTGATTTCCTGATCTGCTGTGTTGGTAATATTACAGCAGTTTTCTGTGGAGACTGCATTGAACGTTGGGTTGCTTTGGAAACAGAAGACTGTGTTTTTGCTATATTCTTTGTAACAGGCACTGAGGAAAAAAAAAACAACACAAAAATACACAAAAATAAAACTAAAGTAAATGACACTGGTATTGTCTTCTTAGGACTCTAAAGAAACTTAACTCAACCATTAAAAATATTCCAAAGGTTATTCATTGAAAACCACTTAAAATAAAAGTACCATTTAAAATGAAGTTTCAGAGGGCACCTGAGTGGTTCAGTCAGTTAAGTGTCTGACTCTTGATTTCAGCTCATATCATGATCTGAGGGGTCATGAGATCAAGCCTCACATCGAGCTCCATGCTCAGCAAGAGTCTGCCTGAGATTCTCTCTCCCTCTGCCCCTCCCCCCACTCACACGTGTGCCCTCTCTCTCTCCCACTAAATAAATAAAATCTAAATACATACATACGTACATATATATATAAAATGAAGTTTTAGGTATTTAAGATTTCAGATTATCAGCAAGTAGTCGAATTCTCCAGAAAAAAATAAAGAGGCTTTTATAAGACAAACCAGTAACTTCAAACTTAGCATAGTGAAAATTTCTAGCAATTTACTTTTTGTCTGCTTCTCCTGTTTTTAGTTCTTAGCACAGAAAAGAGTTTTCCCTTCAGAAAATACCATGCCAAAATATCTAACCATGCCATACGCAGGAATCACTTTACCCATCAATACAGAAAAACACAGCAAAACAGCTATCAACTTGTAGTTCATCTTTCAGAGGCCAGAGGAATTCCCTGCATTTGATTTTTAATGGCTCAAGCACATTACGTTCCTATATGTACGTCTAGTAATAAAGCTTCATATACTACAATATAGACTCTACATTAACATTGTCATGGAAGGACCATTATCACACCCAAGTAAGCCCTATCCAGACAGTTTGAGCATGTCAAATGAAGTTACCTGCCAGGTTACTTTTGTCTATGTTCATAGTCAAGTAAAAAGAGATGTTTTTAGTATTAATCTCTTAATTTTATTACAAAAACATGAATTTTACATAGTAAGAAGTACTAATTCCAAAAATTCTTTACAGGAAGAGCTGTGTAAGTAAAACATTTATACATTTATGTAAAACTCAACTGCTTTTAATTGGAGGGCTTCATTTTACAACTTGAAACTAATCTATCACTTTGCTCCTCCCATACTCCAAGACTATGTATAAATCTGACCTTCGACAGAGAATACCACATCTTCCCGGTAGCCTTTTTATCTACCTTCTATCACTTGCCAAACCAAGAGGAGGGAACAGCCTTCTCTCAGCTGCCAGGGCAAAGGGAAGACCACTTAACTGCCACCATCATTTCCCCCGCTTATTTACAGTAATTCAGGTACTTACCCCAGTCTCCTTACCTCTTTACCATCATCTACCTCATACTCCACACTCACTTCTCCTTTCTTCAGTAACTCCAGTGACCTAATTCACACTATTTCTCTCTCTCACAGTCTCCCTGTCATCATCTTCAGTAATTTAAACATCATAATCTGATGCTTCATCATCCTGACCTCATCACCAAGAGTTCAGCCCCTCCCTAAAATGGTTATACTTAGCTACTTCTGGATTCTTCTATCTCCAAGACAACCACTGTGCCACCTTTCTTTACCTCCAATTTTCTTACCTGTCATCTTTGCTTCATACAAACTGACCATGCTTTTTATGCTCATTATGAGCTCTAGCTACCAACCCTCTCCATTTTCATTCAGTCTGTTAACTTTCTTCTGGCTTTGCTTTACTCCTTATCAACCTCCTATCCACTTCTACCAATAGCCCTCTAACTAGTATCCCTTACTTTATCACCCCTTGATCTTTGATCATGTCTAGCATGTTGGCTCCCATCTTTGAGGCACACTATCATTTGCTTTCTCTGGTCTTGAGCTACAGAACAAGGGTCAGCAATCTTTTTCTATAAGGGCCAGAGAGTAAGTATTTCAGGCTTTGAAGGCCGTATATAGTCTCCAACACACATTCTTCTTTGTTTGCTTGGTTTTCTTAAATCGTTTATGAATATAAAAACCATTCTTATCTCACAGGCTACATGGGCTGGATGTGGCTGGCCCTTGGATTGTAGTTTGCAACTCTTGCTTTGGAACATGAGAATATTATTGATTGCTATAAAATCCACACTAACCTGAATTAGGGTGTCACTGCTGCAACTCACTAATTTCTAAGTATGTTCCACAGCAGAATGTTTTTCCCTGTTAAAAGTTTCTATCTCCTTCTCACTCTATTCCATTCAGCAAACGATTATGGGAAGATTAAAGGGTATCTTTGGGAGTGACCATAACCATACCATTTCTCCATCTTAAAATGCTGTTAGTTTCATTCATTTTCATCTTTTCCTCTTGCATCAAATGAAAAGTTTTGTCTCTACTCTTCTAAGTCCAATCAATCCCCTTTACTTATGTCCTAATAACTATCTTCTTTGGTTCCTCTGGGACATTATGGTTTCAATGTCCTCCTCTCTCTTCATGGTATTTAATCACTTGATCCCCAACTCATTGCTCTCTCTTACAACCCTCATAAACCCTTTATTTTGAAGTTAGCTCTCCTAGTTTCTGGTATACTTTCAAGCCCTTGCATGAATCTCCTTCTATTCACTACCAAAATACCAAGAATCACCTATACTTGATACTTCAATTTCCTCATTATTCTATGTTTCCTTAGCCCCCTGTAATAAACTTTTCTTCTTCCAAATATATTTTAAAGAAATTCTTTCCCAAATCAGTAATGACACTTTCCTAGTTACTAAATCCAAATAAATCCTCACCGTCTTGACTAATCTATTCATCTCCACAGTTCTGGTCTCCACCTCTGAATACATGGCATGAAGAAAAGGAAACAGATTAGGCTTTGGACCTGAGTTTAAATTCTTGCACCAGGTTGGTTTAAGACAGAACCTAGGAGAATAGAAGGTCCTCAAAAAATACTTACTGAATGAACGAAAACTATTTTCAACCTGCAAGCCAATGTTATTCCTCTAAAACCGGTTCAATATGTAATTAAGTTATAACGAATAAAAAGTAACTTCGTGGAACATGGCAAATGTAATGAAATCATTATTTAAGAATTTTGGCATTTTAAAATTTAAAATGTGGCATTTGAAATTAATAAACCGTGGGACACAAATACTTGAGCTACAGCTTCAAATATTCCCCTAAAATATAATAGTCTATGATAATAAGAGCTCCTTAATTCATGGTATATACATATGTATGAGCAAAATAAAAAAAATTATAAAAAATTTTATGTATGAAAAGAAATTTTCACTTTAGAAAGCAAGCTTTTCAAAGGCAAATACTCATTTTCATTTACTGCCATATCCCCAGCACCTAGAACAAAATACTTTTTCAACTATTTTAACTAAAGAGTTTCAAGAGTAATCATCCAATATATTAGACATCAAAATTAACCTATATACATTATACATGTATTTACCTCCAAAAAGCAATCATATAACATATACACCATGCTGAAACTCTATTAAGTATTAATTAAATTATTTCCAATACAAAATAAATTTGTTTAAATGTTAATAGCACTATAACCATGTGTTCATAGTGGCCACAAAGTGAGTAAAAACCTTTTTGAAAAAAGTATGTAAAATATATAGAAGGATATACTAACCATCTTTAATAAAATTTTTATGTGAATACCTAACACAAAACCTACCTGGTTCTTCAGCTTATCTTCAGATAGAACAGAGAATGTTCAGCTAAGAAAAATATCCAGGAGATGAGAAGTTAGTGAATTGTGGAAATGCAAAAGAAATTAATAAATCTTGGGAAATGATCAGAAGGCAGTAAATAAAGTCAAGAGGAGGCCTGGAAGCCTGGAACGGGGGGAACTGAAGAAAGGAAACAGATGTCAATATTTATTGGCTACCCATTACATGCTAGGCACTTATCTATCTGCTACCCCATGTAATCCACCCAAACGTCCTATGAGGTAGGGATCGTTTCGCCCACTTTCTACATGAGGAGACTTAGGCTCTGTGAGGTTAGATAATTTAGCCAAGATCACCCATTTGGCTAAGAGAGTTTGGTCTCCTAAGTGCATGCTTTTTCAAATATGCTGCCTTGCTTCCTGTCCTCTAGCAAAAAAAGGCTATTAAAATTCACTCCCCTGAGTCACAGTGCACATGTTTACAAAAAGAGGGTGAGGGGGACAAAAGACAACCTTGTGAATTCCTATGTGATATTTCACTAGAGAGTCCATAGGTGCTGACTTAAGTTTTTTAAAAAACCAGGAGTAGAGGCATACTTACAAAGACAAAACATTAACAAGTACAGACAAAAACATGCTGGTAAAACTTTTCATGCCTGGGGATTTAACCTTATTTAATATTTATTTCCAAATAGTACTCATTAAATATACATTTCTGCTGACACATGAAGATGCTTTATTACTGAAAGATAGTGCTTGCCTTCTCTGAACTGTGAAAAGACAGCTGCACATACAATTACCACAGAAAAGGAAATACACTTAGAAATGAACAGCAACTTCCTGGTTCCAGCTACTGTTACACATGTGCTGGTTTAGCTTACACATGGCTGACTTGAATCTAAACAAAAACGGATCAGAGATATAAATTAATATGTATCTTGCTTTTGATCTAAAAAGACTTAAGAGGTATGGTTGCTTAGTGTTCTTCAGATTTTCCATCCACCAGTTACTCAATACTTAGTGTGTACTTTTTACCAGCCTAGGCAATTTAGGAAATCCAGAAGAAATAAATATGGTCCCAGTCATATAGTTCATGTTTCCCATGAGTATAACTGTGGATCCATAAAATTCCTATTTCCTTAAGTAGAAAGATGATACAGGATTTCCTTCTCCTCAAATAGACTGAATGCTATATGACAAGAACAGAAATTACTATAAAAACAGATTCCTTGAACTTGAGCCAAGAAATAAACAAAATCAAATTCTAAATAGCCAAAAACAGAAAAGTAAGATATGGTCTGGAGAAACCAAAAGTCGTAAAAAAGAAAAATCTGTCATTGTAAACATTTGACTTTGGAAACTTTTTCAGGGTTAGAAATTCTTTGCAAGTCATCTTCCTTGTTCTTAAAACTACATGTACAATTAAACTATCCTTTATACTAAAATCGTTCATACTGCTAACTACAAACCCAAGGAAACAATATAAACCTCAACTGTGAAAAAATACAGAGATATCAACAGAGATAGTTACACTTACACTATCATTATCCAAGGTACTTGAGGCCTGGTATTCACAAAAGCTCAGTTGAGGTGCCCAGTACCTTTATCTGGAATTTTGCTCCCTGACTCACTGAGCTCACAATGCCACAAACTGACTGGTCATGGGCCGCAGTAAGAGCAAAGGGGAGGTAAGTCAGCTGCAAACCCCCTGATCTTCCTTCATTCACTCCTGCTGCCATCCCATGCCATCACCCTGGCCTCCCTGACTGGGGTTTCAGATTCTACCACATTTGTTCTCTCTTCTCTCCCAACCTGTATTACAGGAGCCGCCCATCCCATCCCAGAAGCCCAACCTTACTTCAGAAACTAAATGTTCTTAACAGCCAGAGTCTGCTTTTCCTCTGAAATTTTGAATCCCCAAGGACTCTTCTTGTCACATTAAGAGTTACCTTTCCCTTTCCATAAGCATGCTGAGAGTCTTTTATTTTTTTTTAAACATTTAACATCAAATGGATTTTTTTGTTGTTTGTTTTTTAAAGATTTTATTCACTTATTTCAGAGAGAGAACATGAGTAGGGGGAGGGGAGAGAGGCAGAGGGGGAGAGAGAGGGAAAGGGAGAGAGTCCCAAGCAGACTCCATGCCAAACTCAGAGCCCGACATGGGCCTTGATCCCACAACCCTGAGATCATGACCTGAGCAGAAACCAAGAGTCTGATGCTTAATTGACTGAGCCACCCAGGCATCCGTGAACCTCAATTAAGCTAAGAAAAACTCTTAAAGGAAACCACAGGGGGTAGTTACTAGTGGAAAGGAAAACAAGGAAGCATGTTCCTGACACCACAGGAGGCATTTGGAAGCCAGAAGCCAGCTGAGGACTATGAATCTTCTCAGAAGAAGCAAGATAAAGATCAGATGGACATGGGACTCTGGTACCAACTACTCATTATACCTATTCCTTTCTCTGCTTCTCATTATCTAGGGCAGGGACACTGCTTCCAGATTAATTAGGTTCAAATCGAGATTTACCACAAAATAACTATGAGACCTTAGGCAAATTCTTTAAATTCAGCATGTGGTACATGGTAAATACATTCAATAAATGTTAACTGTTAAGTAGCAGCAGCATCACCACCACCACCAGCCCTGTCACTATTTTCATTCACCCTTCCCAGGCTCTGCAGGTGCTCCTGGCCCTCTTTTATCAATGGATAGGGTATTGGGGAAACCTTGTTGTCAATGCCTAGCAAATGCAAGAAAAAAGTTTCCTCCAAAGAAGGAACTCCTATTTACCTACATTCTGTCTAGCTAATACCTTCACTCCTACCTTTTACGACCAAACTTCTTGAAAGACTAGCCCATGTTCACTATTACGGCCATTTTCTTATTTTTCAACCCTCTGCAATTACACTTCCAGACAACTCTTTTTAGGGAACCTCTGGGTGCTAAGGTCACCCACAAACTCCTAACAGCACTAAACACTTTAGATAATGTCTTCTTTTTTAAATTCTTTATTGGCTATCACACAGCCACTCTCTCCTGGTCTTCCTTCTACTTGTCACTTTTCCTGTGGTGTTCCCCAGAATTAGCCACCTTCTCCCTACCCCCACCTCAGTTTTGAGTGCTTTAAGTTTACTCCCTTCATTTTAGCTACTGCCTACACATAATGATTGCCAAACTGCTTGCTCTTATGTTCTGCTGCCCACTTAAGTATTCATAAGCCACCCCCCACCCATCATAAGCCTCTCTCAAGTTTCAGAGCTGTGTTTTCAATAGCCAACTAGATAATCTAAATAGGCATCTCTTGGGACACCTGGGGGGCTCAGTTGGTTAAGCGTCTGACTCTTGGTTTCGGTTCAGGTCATGATCTCATGGGTCCTGGGACTGAGCCCTGCATTGAACTCTGCACTCAGTAGGGAGTCTGCTTCAAGATTCTTTCCCTCTGCCCCTCCCCCAACTCATGGGCGCATGTTCTCCTTCTCTCAAATACATAAATAAACCTTTAAATAGGCATCTCTGATTCAACATGTCCAAAACCAAAATTCACCATGCTTATCCATGATATGCTCTATCTTGAACAACATTACCTTTTACACTCAATTATCAAAAGTCAGAAATCTTGAAGACATCTTCGTACTCTTCCTCCATCCACATGTCTAACCAAGACTACCTAAGTATTTCCTAGTTGTATTCTTCTTTATGCCCATGAAATGACTTGGTTCAGATTCTCATGACTTCTCACATAAGCTATAACACTAGCCTCTAACCTGGCATTCCTGGCTGCCCTTTCCAATCCATACTCGATAGCACATAATCATGATCTTTCTAAAATACAAACTATATGTGGGGCACCTGGCTGGCTCAGTCTGAAGAGTATGTGACTCTTGATCTCAGGGTTGTGAGTTTGAGCTCCATGTGGGGCGTAGAGATTACTTAAATAAATAAAAAACTTAAAAAAAAGAATCCAAACTGTATGTCACTTTTCCTCTTAAAAATCTTCAGAAACACCTAAGTAACTCAGTCAGTTAAGTGTCCAACTCTTTGTTTTGGCTCAGGTCATGATCTCATGAGTTATGAGATCGAGCCCCGCATCAGGCTTCACTCTCAGCAGGGAGTCTGCTTGAAAATTCTCTCACTCTACCCCTCCTCCCACTTGCACATGGTCTGTCTCTCTCTCTCTCTCTCACTCACTCAAATAAATAAATCTTCAGTGATGCCACAACATCCATAGGCTAAAATCCAAACTCCTTGGCCTGGTGTCCAAGGCCCTCTACATATCTTCACAGCCTCATCTCCTCTATTCTCCAACTATCATTATAGATTCAGACATAATCATCTGTTTCAGGTCCCCTGACTGCCTTTGTAGAAGTTGATCCAAGCCTTCCCTCCCTTGTCAATGGCTTACCTACTATACATTTGAAACTCTGCTCAATTATCAGCACTGCAAAATTCTAGCACTAAATTCCCAGGCACACCATAGGACCTAAGGCTCATAAACTGCACATACTGCATGTATCTCTGGCAGCACAGATATTACAGCATCTTATCTTTACTTACATATCTATCTGTCCCACCACACTGTGAATTCCTTTAGGGGAAGCAACTATGTAAGTTCGAACCATTATTATACCTCCAATATCTGGTCTAATGCCTGCCACATAATGGCATCCAATAAATGTTTGTTAAATGAATAAATGTTTAATATCCAAGTTTTGTCTCTGGTCATATATTCCCATAGAAACAGTGCAGGTAGTTTATGCATTAAATAGACCACCATGGCTTGATCACAACATTTTACAATTTTCTTGGAAAAATATGCTTCACCTCAACAAAGTAGGTTACAGAGGGAACTCAACCTAATAAAGGCCATATATGAAAAACCCACAGCTGACATACACAATGGTGAAAAACTGAGAGCTTTTCCCCTAAGGTCAGGAATAAGATAAGGATGTCCACTCTTACCACTTTTATTCAACATAGTACTGGTAATCCTAGCTACAGCTATCACACAACAGCAACAAAAAATAAAAGGCATCCAAATTGGTAAGGAAGTAGTAAAACTTTCACTGTCTGCATATGACATGATAGTATATATAAAAACCCTAAAGACTCCACCAAAAAACTACTAGAACTGACATATGAATGCAGTAAGGTCATAGAATACACAATGTACAGAAATCCGTTGCATTTCTATACACTAAAAATGAGGTAGCAAAAAGAGAAATTAAGAAAACAATCCCATTTACAATTGCACCAAAAATAATAAATTCCTAGGAATAAACTTAACCAAGAAGGTGAAAAACCTGTACTCTGGAAACTATAAAATACTGATAAAAGAAATTGAAGATGACAAAAACAAATGGAAAGACAGTCCATGCTCATGGAATGGGAAAACCAGTATTGTTAAAATATCCATACTACCCAAAGCAATCCACAGATTTAATACAATCCCTATCAAAATACCAACAGCATTTTCCACAAAACTAGACCAAATAATCCTAAAATTTGTATGGAACCACAAAAGACCCCAAACAGCCAAAACAATTTTGAAAAAGAAGAACAGGGGCGCCTGGGTGGCTCAGTCATTAAGCGTCTGCCTTCGGCTCAGGTCATGATCCCAGGGTCCTGGGATCGAGTCCCACATCAGGCTCCTGGGATCGAGTCCCACATCAGGCTCCCTGCTCGGTGGAAAGCCTGCTTCTCCCTCTCCCACTCCCCCTGCTTGTGTTCCTGCTCTCGTGCTCTCTCTCTCTGTCAAATAAATAAATAAAATCCTTTAAAAAAAAAAAAAAGAAAGGAAAAAAAGAAGAACAGAACTAACTGGAAGTATCACAACCACAGATTTCAAGATATACTACAAAGCTGTAGCAATCAGAATAGTATGGTACTGGCAAAAAAATAAACACATAAATCAATGGAACAGAGTAGAGAGCCCAGAAATAAAACCACAATTATGTGGTCAATTAATCTTCAGCAAAGGAGGCAAGAATAAGCAATGGGAAAAGGACAGTCTCTTCTACAAATGGTGCTGGGAAAACTGGACAGCTACACGCAAAATAATGAAACTAAAAAAAAAAAAAAAGAATGAAACTAGACCACTTTCTTATATGGTACACAAAAATAAACTCAAAATGGATTAAAGATCTAAATCTGACATCTAAAACCATAAAAATCCCAGAGGAGAGCCCAGGCAGTAATTTCTCTGATACTGACCAGAGCAAATTTTTTTTAGATTTGTCTCCTGAGGCAAGGAAAACAAAAGCAAAATTAAACTATTGGGACTACCTCAAAATAAAAAGCTTCTGAATAGCAAAACAAACAATCAACAAAACGAAAGGCAACTGAATGGGAGAAGATATATGTAAATGATGTATCTGATAAGGGGTTAGTATACAAAATATATAAAGAACTTACACAACTCAACACCCCCAAAAACACAAATAATCCAATTAAAAAATGGGCAGAAGATATGAATAGGCATTTCTCCAAAGAAGACATACAAATGGCCAACAGACACGTGAAAAGATGCTCACCATCACTCACTATTGGGGAAATGCAAATCAAAACCACAATGAGATATCACCACACACCTGTCAGAATGGCTAAATACAAAAACACAAGAGACAAGTGTTGGTGAGGACATGGAGAAATAAAAACCGCTATGCACTGCTGGTGGTAATGCAAACTGGTGTAGCCACTCTGGAAGACAGTATGGAGGTTCCTCAAAAAATTAAAAATAGAATTACCATAGGATCCAGTAATTCTACTATTGGGCATTTATTCAAAAAACACAAAAACACTAATTCAAAAAATATATGCACCCTTATGTTTATTGCAGCATGATTTACAATAGCCAAATTATAGAACCAACTCAAGTGTCTACTGAGAGATGAACGGATAAAGATGATGTGATACACACACACACATATACACATACATATAATGGAATATTACTCAGCCATAAAAAAGAAAGAGATCTTGCCATCTGCGACAACATGGATGTATCTAGAGAGTATAAGGCTAAGTGAAATAAGTCAGTAAGAGAAAGACAAATACCATACGATTTCACACATGTGGAACTTAAGAAACAAAACAAAAAAGAGACAAACCAAAAAATAGACTCTTAACTATACAGAACAAATTGATGGTTACCAGAGAGGAGATGGGTGGGGGGATGGGTGAAATAGGTGAAGGGGATTAAGAGTTCACTTATGGTGGCTTCAAATACTAATCAACCAAGTTAAAAATCAATTTCTAGGATACACTTTATGAACCATGAGAGACTACGGACTCTGAAAAACAAACTGAGGGTTCTAGAGGGGAGGTGGGTGGGGGGATGCGTTAGCCTGGTGATGGGTATTAAAGAGGGCACATTCTGCATGGAGCCCTGGGTGTTATGCACAAACAATGAATCATGGAACACTACATCAAGAACTAATGATGTGATGTATGGTGATTAACATAACATGATAATAATAAAAAAATAAATGAAGGACTTCAAATCAAAATCACAATTTGGGGGCGCCTGGGTGGCTCAGTCAGTTAAACATCTGCCTTCCGCTCAGGTCATGATCCCAGGGTCCTGGGATCGAGCCCTGCATCGGGCTCCCTGCTCAGCGGGGAGTCTACTTATCCCTCTCCCTCTGCCTCTCCCTCTGCCACCTCGGGCTCTCTCTCGCTCTCACTCTCTCTCTCTCAAATAAATCTTAAAAAAAATCACAATTTGGTACCACTTTATACCCACTAAGATGCCTATTAAAAAGGAAAATAGTAAGTGCTGACAGAAATATGGAAAAATTGTAACCCCCATACATTGCTGGTGGGAATGTAAACTGATGCAGCTGCTGGGAAACAGTTTGGCAGTACCAGAAAACATTAACCATAGAATTCACATATGAACCAGCAATTCCATTCCTAGGTATACACCCCAAATAAATGAAAACAGGGACTCTAATAAGTACATGTACAGGGATGTTCACAGCAGTATTATTCACAGAAGCCAAAGGGCGAAAACAGCCCAAATGTACATCAACGAATAAATGGATAAACAAATGTGTTATACATGCATACAATGGAAATATTTTTCATCCGTAAGAGAATGAAGTATTGATACCTGAAATGGCATGAATGAATCTTGAAAACATTACACTAAGTGAAAGAAGCCAGACACAAAATCACAGACTGTATGATTCAATTTACATGAAATATCTAGAATAGGTAAATCTATAAAACAAAATACAGATTAGTGGTTACCAGGGGCAACAGGGAAGAGAGAATGGGAAGCAACTACTCAGTGGGTACAGGGTTTCCTTTTAGGGTGATGAAATGTTTTGAAATTAGATAAAGGTAGTAGCTGCACAACATTATGCATGTACTAAGTGACCCTAAATTGTGCATTTTAAAATGGCTAATTTTATGTTATGTGAATTTCACCTCATTTGAAAAAACAACACTGGGTAGAAAAAGGAAATGTGTATACTTCAAATGGGCCAGAGACTTTGCATATATTATTAAAATTTGTGTTTATAATTTTGTAAATCAAATATTATCTCCATTTTACATATAAAGAAATAGAGGCTCAGTGTGATAAGTAACATCTTTTAAAAAAAGATTTTATTTGTTTATCTGAGAGAGAGAGAGAGAAAGCGCACAAGCAGGGGGAGAGGCAGAGATAGAGCTGAGCAGGGAGCCCGATGCGGGACTCGATCCCAGGACCCCGAGACCATGACCTGAGCCAAAGGCAGACGCTTAACCAACAGAGCCACCCAGGCACCCTAAATAAATAAAATCTTAAAAAAATAAAAAAAATTAAAAATAAAATGAGATTCAAATTCAGGACTGTCTCACCAAAAAGCCCATGCTCTTTGCTGAAACTGAATACTATTTTTAATT
This sequence comes from Zalophus californianus, assembly GCF_009762305.2. Taxonomy (NCBI): domain Eukaryota; kingdom Metazoa; phylum Chordata; class Mammalia; order Carnivora; family Otariidae; genus Zalophus; species Zalophus californianus. Next base: position 114,812,424 of record NC_045612.1, on the reverse strand, counting down.
AGTGAGGGGAAATAATGAAAGGACATGTCTTTCAATTAAAATATTTTCTTCTATAAACTTAGCAAAACAAAATGCAGAATTAAATAGTTGGGTAAACATTTCTTCAGGTTTATATTTGAGGGAGCTTATGTGTAAACCACAAATAAAAATATCTAAAGTACTACTAGAAATAAATTATCAACACGCCCTTAATAATCCAATGTTTAGGGGCTTTCCCTTTTTTCAATTCTCTTGGCTAAATAAACCCTTAAGAAAAAAAACTGCATCAAATATTGGAGGAGTACCTTCTTTACTCTAAATTTTCTTGTGAATTTTCTCAAAATCAAACATTTATAATGTAAACACATTTTATGTCTATTATTTACTAGAATAACAGTAAGAATACTTAAGTAGATAGGACCAAACCAATACAATTCTGTATACACAGAACAGAATACAACATATGCTTCTGAAGACATCCTCAGCTGGTCTCAGTGGCTACTGGCAATTAAGTAACATTTCTGATTTTTTAATTAAAATATTCTGAGGTTTATATACTGAAATATTAGCAGATGGCAAGAATACAAGCAATTTTTAGATTTTACTCTTATCACTTATCTTTGTTTTCTAAATGTTCTACAATACCAATTTTGTCATTAAAATATAAAATGCCCCAACAAAGATAAACCTAGCCACTTTTTTTTTTAAGATTTTTTATTTTTTTATATGAGAGACAGAGAGCATGAGAGGGAAGAGGGTCAGAGGGAGAAGCAGACTCCCTGCTGAGCAGGGAGCCAGATGCGGGACTCGATCCCCGGACTCCAGGATCGTGACCTGAGCCGAAGGCAGTCGCTTAACCAACTGAGCCACCCAGGCACCCAAACCTAGCCACTTTTTTGAATAACAGAACAAATCATATCCCCAAAGAAAACAATTATTCAACATAAGCATTATAATATTTTATTTTGATAAAAAGCCATACAACTTGTAGAGGCATACATGAATCCACTAAAAGTAACAGTAGAGACACCCATGCAGGCTCACTGGCAGGCATACTGGCAGTGATCTTTAGAATCTGCACCTGTCTCCAGCAGTTTCAGAATTAAAGAGCAGATACCCTCAGTAGCACAGGCTGACTCAGCAGAATGTAATTGTAAAAGCATCTCTATTGCCCAAGCAGTTGACCAATAGAAACACGTGGTCTGTACTTCCATTCATAGTAGCAGGTGTACTCTTGGTCTTGGTCAGACACCTCCCACAGGTATTTGCTTATCACTCTTCCTTTTATCGTTAAAGACCTCTAAGATACTTTTTCACTTTTCTCACTTTTCCTACCGTGCCCAAAACAAGTATAAGAGTTCTTTTTGAGACCCTCCCCGCCATTTCATTTTAAAAGTTTATTTGTTTTACAACTAATCATTACATGGAAAAAGGATGGCAAACAATGGAAAAGTTAAAACGGAAAACAAGGTCTCCAATTTTTAGTGGTAGCTGTCCCCAGTTTTTATGGAAATGGCACCTGTCTTTTCATATTTTAACCCTTGTTGGACCTATTCTAACTTGAATGTTCTGCCCAATTCCTTGCTCATTTACTAAAAAGAGATGGTTTAGTTGGCATGGTTGGCGTCCAATAGTGTGAACAAGTCCAGCCCTGTTGCCTTGGCTCCTCCATTGTCCTTCCTGAGTTTCGTTGATGACCCAAGTAGGTTTCCCTCTCAAAACCAAGAGCCACAGTTTGACAATATTAAAAATGCTTTAAACGTACAATAAGAGGTAATTCCCACGTATAAAAAATAAACCATTTACTCACAAAAGTAGAGATCTCATTTAGAAGAGTTTGTTTTGGGGGTCTGACAGAGCATCCCCATTTGGGAAATGCTGCTATGTCTTTTCTAGGAGGTTTTAAAAATTACATCTGGATAACTAAACCAAAACCAATATACTGAAAGGCTTTTGTAGCTTTGATTTGCTCTCGTCTCCCCCATTTCAATACAGGGCTTGGAGATCTAAGATAAACAGATTCAAAAAGAGAGAAGAAACTCTTCATACACCTTATAAAATATATCTTAACCTGCATAGAATATTCGATCTTAAGGTTACTGAAAACTTATAAAAATGCTACTGGGAAAAATATCCCAAATGCAATTAAAAGGTTAAAGGATAGCTCACTAACTTAAACAAAATACAAAAGTTTAGTTAAAGCTACTTACCTCTGTACCTAAATGACACTGCCTTTTTTCTTGGCATACATGCTAAATTAAAATGAAATCTAATTTAGCGGAATTTATAAGGTTTTCCTAACCTGTTATATAATTATATAAGTATTCAGTCTAGAAAGGAAATTAAAAAAAAAGGCAAGCAGCAGCTAGAAATCACAATTAAAATTTAGAAGGGTTTTAAGAGTGTTCTTTTAACAATACTTGCTGATCACAGATGCTTTGTAAACCGCTCCCTTCAGCTTCATGGGGGTGCTTCCCATGGAGACCATTATATTTCACAATTGCTACTCCTATCTATCTGCTCACTTCAAAAGAAACCAAGATTTTGGTTACAATGACATTAAAGAAGATGACAATTTCCAAAACCTGTAATATTTTCAGAAGAAAGTTCACATGAAAAGAAGTCACTTCAGCTGTTTTAGGCCAATTCATAACTCCTTTAACAATTCTGAGCTTTTAAAAGCCACTCAATTTTTAAATCATAGCATCTTTTTTCTTACCAAATGACTTCTCTAGAGTGACTTCCGTTATGCTGTTAAAAAAAATCATAGCAGTCACTGCTATAATTTCCACAAAACATATTAAATGTATTGACACAATATTTAATTAGTAAAATGTTATCTGCATTTCTGTATCATAAAAATACTTCTAAAAAGTCTCATATAACACTAATGAAAAATAGTGTCATATTCCTCAAGGCTATAGAAAAATATTTGACAATGCTCTTCATCACAGACTGGAGATTTAAATCGTCAATTTTGACTTACAATAGGGTTGTCCCTTTTTATTTTAAACCATTTTTATGGTAGAAATAACTAAAGACTAACTTTTCTCTTGTACCATATAACAGTTTTTAGAAATGACTGATCAAATAATAGTACCAACAATTTCAATAATTAATATTCAGAACAAAAAAGAATTTTTTTGAGATAACAGAAATGATTGGGATATTTAGTATACAAAAGCTAACAAAGCAGAAAGTGAATTTCTTTAACCATACTTCAACTACAATATAAAGAAACTTTTGGGGTAATTCCTACCTTTAGAAATATTCCAGAGAAACAAGTTGTTGCTAGATTTACCATTAAGGTGACTTAGGTTCCACTTGATAGCCTTTCTCCTTTACCAGAAATAAAAGTGCCTCTCTGGAGAAAGCGAGTTAACAACAAAGCCCATGTTGCCAGAGCAAGCCTGGATTTCTAGCAAATGGGGATGAAGCTATTTGCATTTGCTGGTTTAAGGGGAGGAGGCAAAGGAGGAGGGCCTAAGAAGACTGTTAAAGTAATTCGCATATTGTCTATGGGCTGTATGGACAGTGATCATCAGTCACCTACTCAAACTTCCTTCAGTCCTGCCTTCAGAGAACTAAAGGTTACCCTGGGTCAGAGAATCTGGAAAGAAATGAGAAGACATGCAAAATCTAACTGCTAACCCATTGCATCTATAGACAAAGTTATCCCCGTTGGACCATATGTCCTAAAACCAAGACATTTCAAAAGTCTCAAAAGAACTTGTTAAAATATATCACAGAATAGAAAAAAGAAAGAAGCTCCAGGCTCTGCTTGCAATTATTGCAGTATTTAGCTGAAATACTCAAAACAGAGAAAGGACATTTGTTGGGGTTTTTTTTCCCAAGATACTTCTTTGCATCACAATAGCCATCTCATTTGCACAAGCAAAACATTTGTTCCAAGCTGTTAATACGTAAAAGAAAATATCAGCTGTTTTAAATTTCATGGCTTTTGAGTGAATAATTTGGGTGATAGCATTTCTATTTCCTTTATACCAAACAAGAAGAATACTAAATTAAGTATAATAGTCTGTATTTTACCATAAGCTACACTAAGGGCAAAAATCTAAACAAATGCTTAAGTGTTCATTCAGAAGCTTTCTGGTGGGACTGACACACCTTGAACTTTTTACAGCCTTAGTTATATGTATCTCTGTTTCTTTTGACCCACTATAACATAAAGGAAAAATGCTGCTTCATGTGGTTTTTACTAAACATACACAGTCCTATAAAAAGGAAAAAAGTTGGTAAAGATACATCCTAAAAACTATAAAATCTTAATTTTAAAACTTAGAGAAAAGTGAAGCCCAAGTTACAGAAACCACATACAACTCTATGCACATCTGCACAAAAAGCAAAAGCAGCCATAATTTCTTGTTTTGTTTCTTAAAAAAAATGAGAATGAGGTGGGGGTGGGGAAGAGAGCACTTGTTTGCTCAATGGAAGCTTTGAAATGCTTCTCAAAAGACTAACTTTGAAACGGTTCAATTGGAAAATGCTACATGGGAAGGGCTTTACAAAATAAGATCACTATATAAAATGACTAGTTGCATTTTTTAAAACGATCAAAAGTTTAGATTTTAAAACCCACACTCCTAAATGTTTTTTACACTCCTAAAATTTTAATCAAAAAATCCCTAAACCATATATATACACACCACGTACACACCACGTACATACACACACCCCCCTCACAAAATAAACCAGCATTCAAAGCAGCAGCTAACAGTGCCCAAGATAATCACATTTAAAATCTGTTCAACACATTTTACTTTAATCTTAAGAAGAAAGTTCCTATTCATACAATTTATGTCTGAATTACCAACAAAGAAAATCTAATATGCCAGTTCTATCAAATATCATCAAAAGTGTTTTACAAAGTTGTGAAAGAAATGCCATGTTACCACTGAGTCCCACCTAGAAATTAAAGCTTTTTCTGTGAGAGTTGGGGGGGGGGGGGGGGGGCAGGAAACCCAATAGTTAAAGGATTTTATCAAGAAATGAGTTAAGATAGTCACTGATAGGCCACAGTACCACTAGACAGGAATGCTTCCTGATTCTAGGTTTTTCCCTCCTCCACAGTTCCCTCTGGACCAGAGGAATTCCTCTAAACCCTTGCAACTTTATACTCAAAGCATCTGGAAGTTTGCTGCCCTCCTTCCTGGGCTGTATGGTCACAGCTGCTTAAAAAATTAGGCTATAAGATGACACTTCACACCAGTGTAGGTCATTAATTTATAATCAATAATGCATAAATCTGAAGCTAAGTTAAATAAAACTAATTCACTAATGTTTTAGAAATTATGTAAGTTCAAAGTTTAATATTCATAGTTAACTTTAAAAGTATTTAAGTGCCTCTAAAGCCAGGTAGAATGGTTTACAACATAGCAATTTATATTTAAAAAAAAAACAACTTTGAATTTCCCACAATATGAGAAAAAAGTTAATATTAGGGCAAATTTTTATAAGAATCCTCTGCTTCTGGGAATGCCTGGGTGGCTCAGTCGGTTAATAGGCTGCCTTTGGCTCAGGTCATGATCTCAGGGTCCTGGGATAGAGCCCCACAGGGAGCCCACAGGGAGCCGGCTTCTCTCTCTCCCTCTGCACCCCCCACCCACGTGCTCTCTCAAATAAATAAAATCTTAAAAAAAAAAAAAGAATCTTCTGCTTCTGAGTATTTCCAATTTCTCAAGACTAGACACCTACATTTACTGTGTTTATAAATAAAATAGTAACCTATTTGTTTAGAAGCTTTCCTAAACAAAGGAAAAATTTAACTATTAAATAAAAAAAAAATCACACATTGCCTTTAAAATACTGGTAGTTCCAGTTCTGATTCTAAGTTGCTGGATTTCAGGTCTTGCTCTTTCATGTATTAAATATGTGGACTTTAATGAGATGACTGGCTATAAATCCTATAACTATATGTGCCAGAGACAAAAGAAGGGCAATGTGAGAATAAATCAATAGTTTAAAGAACATTCTTAAATTTCTATTATTTTTCTCAGAGAGAACCAAGATATAAAATACAAAGAAGGTGGGGAACAAGTTGAAACAGAAAACAGCAAGATCAGATAAATTATTCAAGAAGAAAAAATCTACAATGGGCCTTATTTTAGTTTACTTGACTCAGCCTTCTTTAAGTTGTCAAGAACATAGTAGCACACATACTTCTTTCCTCTTTCTCACCAGATACCCTGTACAGGTCTCCAGAATAAATCTGATGAGCAGTGACAGCACCAACCAGAGGTGAAGGGCTTTGAAAGATTGTAGGGTCATAACAAGGGCCAAGAAAGGAAAACTTAAATAAACAAGAGAAAAAAAAGCCACATAGCTTGCTGAATTTTCTACCCAAGGTATGTTTCCCAGTGGATTCTTCTACCAATGATAAGCATGAAAAGAACTTGGCTGTTTCTGATTATAGAAGTGTTTACACAGGGAGAAAAAAAAATTCGTTAGTCTAAGTTTTAAAGTATATTAAACTTTACTACTATTCTTGAAAAGAAAAAAGCCAGTAAAGCTTAAATAAGTAGTTTTTTTAATGTAAAGTCAAATCAAGTGGCATTCATGGATGCCTCATTACATTTCTTTAAGAAACTATGAAAGTTAATTATCTTTAGTCATTAGGTATTTTAAAAAGCTTTAAGTGTTATATCTTAAAAAAATGTTGGAAAAGCAGTTATATAAAGATCGAAAACCAAACATTTCCAGTGTAAGAAATATTCAAAATGAACAAAAACAATACAGATTTTTAAAAATTTATGAAATTCAATTATTTGTGTGCCTTTTAAAATTATTTAGCTAAGACCCTTACTTTAGACCCTTAAATTATTTAATATTCAAGTCAATAAAATTAGTATTTCTGCACATTTTTAATGACCACAAATAGTGCTCGCTTCGGCAGCACATATATTAATGACCATAAATAACATTAAAAAGCAAATGACTGAGAAAAAAGTTTTTACTTTTATGACACCACACACCATACACAAAAATAAACCCAAAATGGATTAAAGACCTAAATGTGAGACCTGAAACCATAAAAATCCCAGAGGGGTGCACAGGCAGTAATTTCTTTAGCAACATCTTTCTAGATATGTCTCATGAGGCAAGGGAAATAAAAGCAAAAAAAACCTATTGAGACTACATCAAAATAAAAAGCTTCTACATAACAAAGGAAACAATCAACAAAACTAAAAGACAACCTACAGAATGGAAGAAGGTATTTGCAAATGACATATTCAATATAGGGTTAGTATCCAAAATATATAAAGAACTGATACAACTCAACACCCCCAAAAAACAAATAATCCAATTAAAAAATGGGCAGAAGATATGAACAGGCATTTCTCCAAAGAAGACATACAGATGGCCAACAGACACATGAAAAGATGCTCAATACCACTTATTATCAGGGAAATGCAAATCAAAACCACAATGAGATATCACCACACACCTGTCAGAATGGCTAAATCAAAAACACAAGAGACAAGAAGAGTTGGTAAGGATGTGGAGAAAAAGGAACCGTTGTGCACTGTTGGTGGGAATGCAAACTGGTGTAGCCACTCTGGAAGACAGTATGGAGGTTCCTCAAAAAGTTAAAAATAGAACTACCGCATGATCTAGTAACCGCACTACTGAGTACTTGCCCCAAAAATACAAACACACTAACTCAAAAGGATACATGCACCTTATGTTTATTGCAGCATTATTTACAATAACCAGATTATGGAAGCAAACCAAGTATCCACTAACAGATAAATGGATAAAGATGTGGTGTATACACACACACACACACACACACACACACACACACACAGGAATATTATTCAGTCATAAAAAAAGAATGAAATCTTGCCATTTACAACAACATGGATGGAGCTAGAGAGTAATGCTAAGTGAAATAAGTCAGAGAAAGACAAATACCATATGATTCACTCATATGTGGATTTAAGGAATAAAACAAATGAGCAAAGGAAAGAGAGACAAACCAAGAAACAGACTCTTAACTATAGAGAACAAACTGATGGTTACCAGAGGGAATGGGTGAAATAGGTGAAGAGGATTAAGAGTACACTTATAATGCGGGCGCCTGGGTGGCTCAGTCAATTAAGCATCTGACTTTGGCTCAGATCGTGACCTCAGCGTCCTGGGGTCAAGTCCTGCGTCAGGCTCCTCACTCAGTGGGAAGTCTGCTTATCCCTCTCCCTCTGCCCCTCCCCCCTCATGCTCTGTTTCTCTCTCAAATAAAATCTTTAAAATAAAAAAATAATTTTAAAAAAAGTACACTTACCATGATAAGCACTAAATAATGTATGGAATTGTTGGATCACTATATTATACACCTGAAACCAATATAACACTTTATATTAACTATACTGGAATTTGAAAAAAACAAATGACTAAGTTTTTACTTTTTTTTTACTTTTTTGACATTTATTGCTATGTGTAATAAATGAAGCACTCAAATCAACACAAAAGGTAACAATAAGAAAAAAGTGGGAAAAGGGAATTAGCAGGAAAATTATAAAGGGATATTAATGGCCACGGTATATGGAAAAAAAAATCCAACCTCACTAATAATTTAAGAAATGAAAATTTTAAAAACATTTTTTTAAAGATTTATTTGTCAGAGAGAAAGCGCGCGTGCACAAGCCGGGGGTGCAGCAGGCAGAGGGAGAAGCAGGCTCCCCGCAGAGCAAGGAGCCCAATGTGGACTTGATACCAGGACCCTGGGATCATGACCTGAGCCAAAGGCAGATGCTTGACCAACTGAGCCACCCAGGTGTCCCTTAAAAACATTTTTTTAATTAACAGAAATAATAAGATAATGCCCAAAGTTGACCAGAGAAGGAAAAAACCACTTTCACTCTCCTCTAAGGGGAATGGAAATGGGTATTACTTTCTGAAAGACAATTTGTCAGCCGTAGAAACATATCCCCTAACCCAGCAAACTTATTCTATGGAACTAATTAGAGATATGCAAAGATATATTCATCATATCATCTATGTCAAACAAAATAGAAGTTTGGCTAAATTATGGTACAGCCATGTAATGTAATACAACACAGAAATATAATTTTGTAGGGATATATTTTACATGGGAACACAATCACAATGTATTATGAAAAAGTAAGAAACCAGAATATGCAGAATAATCCCTTTTCAAAATAAAATTATTAATTATTTTAAAGTACAAATGTAACCTACAGCATGTTCTTGTTTAAAAAAAAAAAAGCCACAGGGACACCTGGGTGGCTCAGTCGTTAAGCGTCTGCCTTTGGCTCAGGTCATAATCCCAGGGTCCTGGGATCGAGCCCCGCATCGGGCTCCTTGCTCAGCGAGGAGCCTGTTTCTCCCTCTGCCTGCCATTTCCCCTGCTTGTGCTTGCTTTCTCTCTCTCGTTCTCTCTCTCTCTCTCTGGCAAATAAATAATAGAATCTTAAAAAAATAAATTAATTAAAAATTTAAAATTAAAAAAAAACGCCACAGATAAAAGCAAAAGTTCCCTTTACCACTCAACACCCCTTCCCAGATATAATTACTACTAAAGATTTGATATATAGCCTTTCAGATCTTCTCTATGTATGAATATACATACATCTATAGTTACACATAGAAATACATTGTTTTGACTTAATAGTATTACACTCTATGTATTTTGAGGGGTTGCTTTTTTCACTTAACACATCTTGGAAAGCTTTCATAGTAAGCAGGAATCCTCTCATTCTTCTAAATCGTTTTATATTACTCTAAAGAATAACTATACCACAACTTATTTCAACATTTCTCTTTTGATTTGGCCACATGTGTTCTAAAGCTATACGTATAAGACAAAAAGAAGAAAAAGCAGTACAAAGCCAAGTACAGATCAAACTATTTGTCATGGTTATCTCTGCATGCTTTCCTGAATTTTCTGCTTTGAGCATTTATTACTTTTTCTATTAGAGAAAAACATATTAAAATAATGAAAAATAATTTTAAAGCATTATGATTTTAGAATATATCACATTACATCTAAGAAAGGGTATTTTTATATTATAGCTGTCATTTAATGAATGATTATTGGCTAAAGTAAATGTTTTCTCTACTCAAAGAGTATTTCACCTTGTATAATAAGTACAGCAATAACCCTATTAATCTATGTAATGAATAAGCAATGCTTGGAAAAAAGTAAAAATGAATCATTTATGAAATATCTTCGGGTGAGTATCAACTAACAATCTTTAACCATACTTTTCCCAGAATTCCCAGAATGACTAAAAGAAGTTCTCTAAAACAGAGAGGAAATGATTATAAAAGGAATCTGAAAATCAGGAAGAACTGAAATGGCAAAAATGTGGGTAAATACTTCTCCCGAATTTTCTAATTATGTTTAACAGTTGAACAAAAACTATAACACTGTCTAATTCATTCTCAATGAATGTAAATATTTACGAAAATATTATGAATGATGGAGGGTAAAGGGATATAAATTGAAGTAAGGTTTCTAAATTTCACTTTAACTTGTGAAATGTCTAGTGGGGTAAAGGACAGAGGAAGCGGATCTCAGAAAGTACCCATGAAACCACATTTTTAAAAAAATGCCCTGCATCTATTTATTCAGCTCTCTAAATCTGCCTTTTCAAAGTAGTCTAGTAACCACGCTTTTACTTAAGACCACTAATGAGCTCTCCTCTCAACGCTTATGCTGTACTATCTTTCATCTCCTGTTGTTAGGGAAACCAACCTAGTAACTCTCCTACATTTACGTATACTTTTTCTCTTGATTTCTATCTTCTACTCATCCCTTATTTTTGTGTTTCTCAAAGTCTGGGGCTCAAACCATGTGCAATGGAAACACCAGAGCCCCACTCCAGACCTATTGATTCAGAACCCCTGGGTATGAGCTCCAGGGCATCAGCTTTTGAAAAGGTCCCCCCTCCCCGCCAGGTGATTCAAGTGTGAGAATTGTTTTAAATATTCACCCACCAGGTTCCGTCCTTGGTCCTTTTCTACTTCTACCTGTTACACATGCAAAATTAAAGCCACAACCAAAACTTCCCCCACTTACTGCTATCAATTGGATGTGTAAGCTGCCTACCATCCACCCCTCCCCCAGACAGCACCTATAATCCTACCTGACACACAGAATATTTATTTGAATGAGCACGATGGCTCTCAAACCTGCTTCGTCAACTAAGACCTATCTCTTCTGGGCTCCATACCTGCAAGTGCAGCTATCCAATGGACATGTTCACCTGGTATCTTAAAGTTACCCTGAATTAGTTAGGATTAAGTTCAGCTAACAGTAACAGAAAAACCTAAAAGAATAGTGGTTTATATAACACAGAAGTTTATTTCTCTCAAATAACAGTCTGGAACAGGCCAGTATGAAAATTCTGCTCCACAAAATTCTCAGGGATTTTGGCTCATTTCTGCCTTTCACTCCACTATGCCTAGAATATGGTCCCCATTTCATGATTCAAGATGGAACTCCACCCAAAACAAGCACATAACTAGCATCAGGATAGAAGCAGGAAGAAGGAAGACAGAAAGGTACATTCATCTCTAATATACTTCCTATAAGTAGAACATACTAGCTCTACTTTTATCCCATTGACCAGGACTTAGTCTCATGGCCATATATAACTGTAGGGAGGCTGTAAATACAGTCTTCATGGTAGGCAGCTGAATTGTGTTACTAAGAAAAAAAGGGATACCAGATAGTGTAGAACAACAGCATTCTTGGTCATGCATTCCAAAGTCACCATGTTCCAAACTGAACTACCTCATTTTCAGGGTAAACTGTGTGATTTTATACCTTTGTGAAGTGTCCACCCTACCTTTATCTCTATTCTGCCTGGCAAACTCCTTCTCTCTTAATACTCCCATCATGTGTCTTTCTGTTAAGCATTCCTTTACCCAACCGCTTTTCCCTCCAGCCTAAACAAACTGGATGTCTTTAGGCCACTTTCATATCTAGCACACGTCTCTATTTTTGCACCGCTGATTCTGTATACATACATATTTTTTTTTAAAAGTCTATTCTTCCATTTATCCCTCTAACTCCTTGAGGGCAGAGACTGCCTTAGTATCATACACACAGAGATCTGGAGCATATTAAATTTTACAAAAATCGGCCATTAATATCTACTTCCTAGAATTATAGCAGCAGGGAACTGGTAAAATACGTCCCTAATAAAAAGGACATCGCGGTATGTAGTATTGTAATATAATGGGATGTGTTAAAGTCCCAAATCAAAAAAGATTCTACCAGCAGTTACAAGAATATGGCTGTATGCTTTTATCTAGCCACTGCTCTCATCCTACACACATTACTTACATATTTTCTACACTCATCTTTTTTTCTGGTATAAATTTTAGTTGGATAAATTTTTAAGTATGTTTACATTTGATTCTACTAATAAGTTTATATTTAACTTAAGCCAATAATAAGGTTCTATGCTTAGATCCCACTTAAATTTCAGCAGTTATTCCATCACAGAAGACCGAGTTAGGCATGTGTAAGCTCTTGGAAGACACCTAAGGAACCACAATATTTTGGTGATTTTTTTCTGAAAGAAAATATCTAGACGATCATAGAATTCAACTTAGGAAGCACAGCATTACAACTGATAAACACCTGACTATAATAACATGTTAATCTATGATGGTTTCCACAGTCTAAAATTTTCACTGACACAGGTGCCTGGGTGGCTCAGTCGGTTGAATGTCCTACTCTTGACTTCAGCTCAGGTCATGGTCTCAGGGTTATGAAATCGAGTCCCATGTTGGGCTCAGCGGGGAGTCTGCTTGAGATTCTCTCCCTCAGCCCCTTCCCCAACTCATGCACACGTTCTCTCTCTCTCTCTCAAATAAATAAATCTTTTTTAAAAATAAAGTAAAATTTTCACTGACAGGGAGATTTTACTTAAGACTATCAAACTATCAATTTAACTTGAAAAAACTGACCAAAATTGTGCAAAATACATATAACAGTTGTTATGCCTTACCATTTAAAAACTACCTTTGAGATATAAACAATGGAATACTATGTATAATTTTAAATTGAATATCAACTATAAAGACAGCTAAGCACCCCAAAATGCTTTCAGTAACAAGGCTTCAATGGTCCAAGTGTGACTTGTAGCTTGCCCATATTCTCCAATGTGGACTGTCAATTCAGATTATGATGCTGAGTTGGCCCTCAAAAATTCTAATCCTTGCCGTCTCCTACCTTCAGTTCTCTAGCCTAGGCAGTGCCCTCCCTGTTCTGTCTGCTGTTCCAGCTGAGCAATAAGTCCTAACCTCAGTGCCAATAGCAGTTAGACCTAACTTTAATAAAATAAAAGAACATGTAGTTACTTATTATCTTACCATGAGTTCCAGGTGGTTGTAATACATCTCCTGTCAGGCGACACCACCCAACTGGGAAAATATCTCGACAATCGTACTTGCACCAGTAATCAAAAGCTCCACTCCAGCCATCAAATGTGATATAAACTTCATCTCCTCTAACATCTCCAATAGTTGCAGGGCAGATCAGATAAGGGTTCTTTTTGTCTATAGCTTCAAGTTTCATTCCCACTTTAAAATTATTTAGAGGTGGCTTTGGTGGTTCCTACCAAAACATTTTTAAAAAAAGTTTTTTGTTAAGATGTAATATGAAGCATTTGTTCAACTGTATCTCACAACTTTTAGCAACCAAAAATTAAACTCCATGTTTATCAATTAAATACAGGAAGAAAACAGTTCTCAAAGGTCTCTCTGAAACTCTGCTCTACATCTCACTTACTTTGGAGCAGAGCCAAGAACCTGGATGGAAACAAAACCAGACTGATAGTAATTCATTCATTCATCTAAGAAATATGTGTTATATAGTATGTACCAGAAACTTAGGATTAATTAGTGAACAAAAAATAACAAAGATCCCGGCTCTGGTGGAGCTTACCTTCTAGTGGTGGGTGGTAGTAGTGGTTGGGTGTGGGTAGGGGAAAAAGAGAGAAGCAATCAACAAGAAATTTTAAAAGAGGGAATCAAACAAACCTAATAAATGTATAAATTATAGGGTATGTTGAAAGCTGGTAAGTCCAAAGAGAATGAACAGCAGCAGATATTATCTAAAAAAAACAAAAAAAGAAACCACATCCAAGTATAAAATGCAGACACAAGAACATGAAAGTCATATAGTCTGGGGTCATTTATGATATCCAATCCAGAAACCAATATTAAAAAAGCATCCTTTAGTTATAAACATTTAAAGCATGCAAATAGCTAACAGGATTCTTAAAAGCCTAAGTACTATGTTAAAAGCAACACCTTTTCTTTCAGTTTGCTTTTTATCCTGGTAAATAGCACCATCATCAGCCCAGTCATCCAAGCCAGAAGCCTGGAAATAGTCCTAGGCCAGGGGTTATCAGCCCAACTAAACATCAAAATCACTTGGGGCCACACCCCCAAGATATTGATTTAATTGGTCTGGGGTGGGGCCCAGGCATCAGCACATTTTAATTCCCCAGGTGATCCTAATGTGCATCCAAGGCTGAGAACCACTGCGCTAGACACATCCTTTTCCCGTAACACTCACATTCAAATACCAAGACTTGCCAATTCTATCCCTTAGATTCCTAGGATAACATTAAAAGTTAACCTTCAATTATTTAGTATAAGCCAGGCACTGTTCTAAATGTTTTTCATATATTTAATTCTCACAACCCTATAACGTCAATGCAATTATTATCCCCATTTTATAGATGATAAAACTGATGCACAATTGCCTAAGAATATACCAGAAGTATCAGAGCTAGATTTTAAACGTAGGCAGACAACTCCTTGGAACATCCTACCACATTCACCTGCTTGGACAACTCCAACTGATCCATTTCAAAGCCCAGCTCTCCTGGTCTCTTTAAGGCTTCCCTGGCCAACTCCTGCCCACTCCTACACCCCCTCAAAGGAGGTGCTCTTGCCTTCAACTGCAAAAGTACTCTTGAAATGTGTTTACTCCTCTGAGACTCAGGGATTCTCAAAAGCAGATATATCTTATTCATATTGTTATTTCCAGAAGAGTACTCAACAGCAAGATCTTTTTAAAAAAAAAAAAAAAATGAATTAACCAAGTAATCACCTGAAGAACAGTAAACAAGCTTTCAACTAATTCTTTCACCAAGATACAATTTAAAAACATACTGGTAGGTTGATTCCTTTTTTAAAATGCCCCCTTTAAACCCATCTCACTGTCCTGCACTTTTCCAGTGATATCCTTTATACCCTTGAAGTCTTAAAGTTCCTTAATTATTAGTCTTCAAAGTCCTTTTAATTACATAATCTTAATTTGGTTCTTAAAAAACACCCAAAAGTCAGCAGGGCAAAAGTTAGCTTGATCAAAGATCACAGTTATTTGATAAACAAGTCGCTGGTAAGAAGCAGAGTTACTGCCACTTCATGAAGGGGCTAAAGGTCAACTAATTGTTACTACATATGGAAGGAGAAAAGGGAGGTGGATTTAATAAAAGACAACTCTGGCAGGTGATAAACTTGTGCTGCACATTCACAGAATAGAGGAAATATTCAAGGCACACATAAGGTTCCTAGGACCTTACGCTATCATATAACCAAATAAGAATAAGACTTTCTGTAGCAAAGCAAACTAAATTCAAATGGCAAGACACATTTTCTGCTATAAAAACAGAATTAAGACAGGAATGAGCAAGAAAGAAAATTTTAAGATTCAAACTATAATCTAAAAAGATAACCCAAATGTAAGAGTATGTCATCAATAACACTATTAGCTGATAAGTAAAAAAAAAAATGATTATGGACAAAATGAAATTTATTCTCTAAGATTTTCATACTGTTTATTAATTCTTCTAAATTTCATGAATACTCTATCAAAGTTACTTACATCAGTATAGCCATACAAACATATATTAACAGAGCTCTGGAAGAAAACAAACATATTGATTTTTAAAAAACCAAAGGAACTGCTCCTTTTTCATAAATAAATGAAAGGGTTTTATCTCAAAACAAGCTACCTCTAGATTTAGATAACTGGCAAAATGGTTCCCTCTGCTGTCCACAAAAGGTAATGATATAAAGTAGCTTTTAAAAATATTTTTAAAGAATGTTTTAAATGTCATCATCAGTTCTTGAATGACTTCCTGAATACAGAGATATAATTTGTAGGGGTGCCTGGGTGGCCCAGTAGGTAGAGCATACAACTCCTGATCTTGGGGTACTGAGTTCAAGCCCGACGTTGGGCGGAGAGCTCACTTTAAAAAAAAAAAAAATATATATATATATATATATATATATATATATATATATATATATATATATAAACGCTCTTTTAACCCCTCTCCTTGCCCACCTACCTACAATATGCTTCTCCTTAAAGGCTATTTCTTCTCATATCCCACAGACTCTGAGACCAGTGTGAGCATTATCTGCATTACCCCTCTGCCTGCAATATTCTTACCCTTGTAACCTCATGGTTCCTTCTCTCCCTTTCTTCAGATCTTCACTCCAATGGCATCTTCTCAGCAAGACTTCCCTGGCCAACCTATCTAAAATGTCACCCACCCTTTTCCTTAGCAGGTACAACCATCAAACATAATATAGACTTTATTTATTTTGCGTGGTTTATTATGCATTTCCCCAGCTAGGAGGCAAGCTCCATAAGGACAGGAGCTCTTCCACTGCTTTGTTTATGGCTGTATTCCCAGAGTCTACTCCTGACCACAGACTCCTATCCTTAACTTCTACTTCCTTACTTTTAATCAACTACTTCTTTGACCTCATCAAAAATTCTAGTCCTTTAAGCTTCATTTATTTATTCACAAATATTTACAAAGTGCCTACTAATGTCAGACACTACTGAAGGCTACTGATATACATTAAGTAGCAAAATAGACAAAAATCCCCCCCTTGTGGTATTCACATGCTTAGTAAAGAGAAAGATGAGAAACACCATAACATAAGCAAAATATATTCTATGTTAAAAATGATAAGTGCTATGCAAAACAAGAAAGTAAAGCAGAGCAAGGGCGATCCAGAGAAAAATGTAAGGGAGGGGTTGTGCAAAACTTTAAATAGGGTGAGGAGCCTGGATGGTGCAGTTGGTTAAGCGGGACCAACTCTTGGTTTCAGCTTAGGTCATGAGACTGAGCCCTGTGATGGGCACCCCACCCCCTGGCACATGCATGCGCGCGAGCTCTCTTTCTCTCTAATAAAATCTTTAAAAATAATAATAAATAAATCTTAAAAAGACATACTTTATTTTTTTTAAGATTTTACTTATTTGAGAGAAAGAGAGAGAGAGAGAGGTGAGGCGTAGTGCACGAGTGGTGGGGGGAGGACAGAGAAAGGGAGAAGCAGATTCCCTGCTCAGCAGGGAGCCTGATACGGGGCGCGATTCCAGGACTCTGGGATCATGACCTGATCTGATGGCAGATGCTTAACCGACTGAGCCACCCAGGCGCCCCAAAAAGAAATACTTTAAATAGGGTAATCAGAACAAGCCTCATATGGAAGGTGACATGTGCACAGAACCCTAAAGGTGATTATTAACCACGCAGTTACCTACAGGAAGAGTATTCCAGGCAGAGAGAATAGCCAGGGCCAAGGCCCTAAAGCAGGAGATGTGTCCACATGTTCGAAGAACAAGGAAGTGAGTGTGGCTACAATTTAGTATGCAAGTGAGACAGCAGTAGGAAACAAGGTTAGAGAGAGAATGAGGGGTCATATGGAGAGCCATGGAGGCCACTATAAGGACTCTGAGTTTTACTCTGAGTAAAATGATGAGTCCCTGGACAATTTTGAGCAGAGAAGTGATATAATCTCATTTCTGTTTTAAAAGGAATATTCTGGTTACTGTGTTGACTATAAACTGTAAGGTTATAAATAAAGAGGTCAATGAGGAGGCTACTGAAGTAATCTAGGTGAGAGATAAAGGCAACTTGTACCAGCTGATAGCAAGAGAGATGTCAAGAAGTAGTTGGATTTTGAATATATTTTAAAGGTAACGCCCACAGGATTTCCTTATGGACTGGATGTAGTGTGTGAAAGAAATCATCACCAAGGTTTTTGCCCTGAGCAATTGGAATAACAGTTACCACTCCTTGAGATGGGAAAGGCTGCAGGCAGAAGTTTGAGAAGTCTATTGGACATCCAAGTGGGGATGTTGAGTGGATATTCAAGTCTGAGTTGGGAACAAAAAGTCTGAATTGGAAATACGGATTTGAAAGTCATCTGCATATAAACTGTATTTAAAGCCAGAATTACATGAGAACACCAAGGAATTAATACAGATCAGAGTTTCTCAATGTTGGCACTATTGCCATTTGGAGTCAGAACATTCTGTTGTGGGGGCTGTTCCGTGCATTGTAGGATATTTAGCAGTGTCCCTGGTCTCTACCCACTAGATGTAAGTAGCACCCCCCCCCACACACACACAGCTGTGATGAACAAAAATGTCCCCATATACTGCCAAATGTCTCGTGGGGGGCAAATCGCCCCCCTTCCCGGTTGAGAACCACTGACAGAGATAAAAAAGTGAAGGGGACCAAACACTCTAACATTCTATAAAATTCTTTCACATCCAGGTTACAGAGCATCATGTCACCCAAAATCGACTTATCCCGCTGTCATTTTATTATCTCCAAACCTTAATTCAAGATCACCATGGGACACCTGGGTGGTTCAGTCAGTTAAGTGTCTGACTCTTGATTTTGGCTTAGGTCATGATCTCAGGGTCACGAGATGAAGCCCCACATCAGGCTCCACACTGAGGATGGAGTCTGCTTGAGATGGTCTCTCTCCCTCTGTCCCTCCCCCTGCTCGTGCTCTAAATAAATAAATAGATAGACAAATAAATAAAATCTTAAAAAATAAATCACCATCCACTTTACCTATTTATACTTAGTTGCTGAACGCTGCTGGAGAAAAGTCCCACATGTTTATTACACGTAGTACCGTTTATTTAGTGTTCATCCTTAGCTAAACCCTCCAAAATATTGTCATGTGTCCCTAGGCCATTCCTTTTCCCATCTCATACAGCTGTTGTTCCATTTACCATTCATTTTAAGACAAATTTTATGTATCCTCATTATATGTTTATTATTTTGCTAACTTTCTTCTCAACCAGAGAGTAAGTTCTCTACCCCAGTGCTGAACACAGTAGACATTCAATCTATGTATGAATCCTTCCCTCCAGCCTTTGTCAGTCTCCTATTTCACAGAGTAAACTGAGGCTATCAGGAATGAACTCTATCGATATTCTGCCCCCAAAACTACAAATTTAACTCAACCTGAGGACACTTTTCATCTGGTCATTAGTTCTTGCTAATGTAACCAATAAACTTCCTATCCACCAAATAGTCAAGAATCAGCTTTCCTCTCAACCGACCTTTATTAAGTACCTGATATAGCTACTTATACATCATAAAGGTGAGTGGGTATTTCTCAAGGTTCTAACCTTGATACTCCCCTTTTCTCCTTCTAGGTATTCTCTCTAGACTAGCTTACTCATTCTCAAGGCTTCCATCGTTACCATTTAAACTAAAAACTGCCATATCCACATACCCAAGCCAAACCTTGTTTTTAAGTTCTGAACACTGTACTTCCAACAGTCTGCTAGTAGTCATCCCTCCTCAAATTTTCGTGAGGCACCTTGGCATGTCCAAAACAAAACCCATTTTCTCCCTCTATATGTATTCATCTTCCTGTATTCTCCATCCTTTCTTCATTTAACAAATAAGTATGTACCAAGACCTATGACAGACACCAAGAATACAAAGACATTAACTGTTCAAAAGGAACTCACAGTCTAGGAAGAGACAATGAAAATAATAATATAATCCAATTCCTATAAAGATTGAGATATGCGCAAGGTGCTAAAGAAGCATAAGAATAGAAAGGGGGAATCAGGGAAGATACATTGGAGGATTTAATGCCTAACTGGAAACTTAGCGTTAACCAGAGATAACCAGCTCGAAAAAGGAACATGGTATCGACAGGCTATCAGAAGCAATTTAGAACATAAAATACAAAGCAAAGAGTGGCAGCCATAATCCAGATCACACAGCACCTTAAAGGCCATATTAACAAACTTAAACTTCATCCTGAGTGCAACTGGGAACTTCAAGAGTTTTAAGCAAGTGAATGATGTGGTTAAGGCTCCTATATCAAATATTTCTGGCCGTTGTGTGGAAGGATGAAGGTTAGAGGC
The DNA here is from genome assembly GCF_009762305.2 of Zalophus californianus. Classification (NCBI taxonomy): domain Eukaryota; kingdom Metazoa; phylum Chordata; class Mammalia; order Carnivora; family Otariidae; genus Zalophus; species Zalophus californianus. The sequence goes on along the minus strand of NC_045612.1, from coordinate 114,792,227 downwards.
AGTTGTAAGGCTAGCTGAACAGTTCAGGCAAGAGGAAAGCTTGCACAAGGGGCAGTGGTGGTAAGGTTAGAAAGAGACATGAGAAAAAATAATTAGGAAGCTAAGTGGGTGGGCCTTCCTAATTAAATGGATATTCAGAGGCCACAGTCAAGAAGGAACAGTGATTTAAGATGGCTCTTGGCAAAGTTTCAAGCTTGGCTGAAAGAGCACCCACAAATCAATGAGTAAGAACAGAAATCCAACAGAAAAACAAGCAAAGGCTATAATCAGGTAATTCACAGAAAAATAAAAGGCCATTAAACACATTTTAAAAGCTCAGTTTCACTGGTAATCAGTTCAGTGCAAATTACAGCAATGAGATACCATCCCCACCCCCAACTCCCCCAGAAAAAGATATATAAAATTTTTAAAGATCAATGATATTTGATGCCAGTGAAAGTGTAGGAATAGAAACATCTATACAATAATAGTAGAGCATAGCTTGAAACACCCTTTGGGGATGCAATTTAATAGTATATATCAACACTTAAAACACACATTCCCTTTGAACCAAAAATTCTACTTCTACAAATGTAGCCTTCACACTTATAAAGAAAGCTCTAGATTATAGATGACTTAAACAAGAATATGGACACAACCTAAACATCCATCCTTAGGGACAGATTAAACCAATTATGGTAATCCATACCACAGAATAGTACAACACGACCTAAAATACATATGAAGCAAAATGGAAAGGTTTCCAGAATATACATATTTTAAGGGTAAAAATAAATCACAGAACAATATTCACAATATATTCAAATTTATGTTTAAAAAAATAAAAGCCCATATATGTCTGTGAATGCACAGAAAAAAGTCTAGGAGAACACAAATAAAACTTCTATTTGGAGAGGAGGGTAGAAAGGAGGAAAGGATGGGACAGAAAAAAAGACACGCATTTTTTACTCTAGCTAAGTGCATATTTTGATATCCCCTCTCCAAACATGAATTACTTTCATAATTTTTAAAAATGAAAAACATAATGCGTGTGACATGTGGCATGTAACCAGCTAACAAAGCAATCTGATAATAAGTAAAATAAATCCGATGTCTTTTCTAAAGCCACAGCCCAAGCTAATAGTGTTTAATAAAGACTACTACTAAACATCTCTTTTGTTACTATTCTCACCTATGTTTTACACATTGCCCAAAGGGCCTGTGTCCCTTGCTGGGAGGTGGTAGGGCAAACCCACTTTCAGGCACTCTTGCTACTCAAAGCAGCACTAAAGAAGTTTTCTTTGCAATGCAAGAATCATATTAATTGATGTTTTACACATCCTTATGTCTTTAAGGTTCTCTAAAACCTTTTAAAACCTTAGCCAAAGCAGTCTTGAAAAAGAAGAACAAAGCTGGAAGTATCACAATCCCAGATTTCAAGATATACTATAAAGTTGTAGTAATCAAAACAGTATGGCACGGGCCAAAAATAGACACACAGATCAATGGAACAGAGTCCAGAAATAAACCCACACTTATATGGTCAACTGATTCACAACAATGGGGAAAAGACAGTCTCTTCAACAAATGGTGCTGGGAAAACTGGACAGTTACACACTAAACAACAAAACTGGACCACTTTGCTACACAAAAACAAACTTGAAATGGATTAAGAACCTAAATGTGGGGGCGCCTGCGTGGCTCAGTCGGTTAAGCATCTGCCTTCGGCTCAAGTCATGATCCCGGGGTCCCGGGATGGAGCCCCATGTCCGGCTCCCTGCTCAGCAGGAGTCTGCTTCTCCTTCTGTCCCTGATCCTGCTCGTGCTCTCTCTCGTTCTGTCTCTCAAATAAATAAAATCTTAAAAAAACAAGAAACCTAAATGTGAGACCAGAAACCATAAAATTCCTAGAAGGAAACACAGGCAGTAATTTCTTAGACATTGGCCACAGAAACATTTTTCTTGTGTCTCTGTTTTTCTATCTTTCTACTTTTCTATATGCCTCCCATGGAAACGGAAGTAAAAGCAAAATTAAACTACTGGGACTACACCAAAAGAAAATGCTTCTGCACAGTGAAGGAAACCATCAACAAAACAAAAAGGCAACCTATTGAATGGGAGAAGATACCTGCAAATGATATATCTGATAAGGGGTTAATGTTCAAAATATATAAAGAACTTAGAGAACTCAACACCAAAAAAACAAATAATCTGATTTAAAAATGGGCAGAGAACCTGAATAGCCATTTTTCCAAAGAAGACATCCAGATGGCCAACAGACACATGAAAAGATGCTCAACATCACTCATCATCAGGGAAATGCAAATCAAAGCCACAATGAGATAACACTTCACACCTGTTGGAATGGCTAAAGTCAAAAAGACAAGAAATAACAAATGTTGGCGAGGATAAGGAGAAAAAGGAACCCTGGTGCACTGTTGGTGAGAATGCAAACTGGTGCAGCCACTGCGGAAACCAGTACGGAGGTTCCTCAAGAAATTAAAAATAGGATTACCCTATGATCCAGTAATTCCACTACTGGGTATTTACCCAAAGAAAATGAAAACACTAATTTGAAAAGACAAATGCACCCGTATGTTTACTGCAGTATTGTATACAATAGCCAAAATATGGAAGCAACCGAAGTGTCCACCCATAAATGAATGGATAAAGATATGGTATATACACACATATATATACAATGGAATATTAGCCATGAAAAAGAAAGAGATCTTGCCATTTGCAACAACACGGATGGACCTAGAGAGTAAAATGCTAAGTGAAATAAGTCAGTCAGAGAAAGACAAATACCATGTGATTTCACTCATGTGGAATTTAAGAAACAAAACAAAACAAAGAAAAAAGAGACAAACAAAAAAACAGACTCTTAAAGAGAGAACAAACTGGCAGTTGCCAGAGGGGAGGTGAGTGGGGAGAGGGGTGAAATAGATAAAAGGGGATTAAGAGTCCACTTACCTTGAGATAAGCACTGAGAAATGTATAGAATTGTTGAATCCCTTTTTTTAAAAAAAACTACAATATTTACCATTCTTGACATGAATAACTGTAATAAAATTTAAGTGACTGAAAAAGAATCAGGACAGAGGGTGAGAAAGAAATATTTTGACCCATAATTTAACTAAAACTTGGCTTTTATTCACTGTTTCTTAACATAGTGTACTCTTTCAACATTTTCTCAAGAGCATAAACTATCTTTGGAATTTTCCCTCTTTGTTATATAACAAATATTTCCTTATAACAAATGCTTTCTGATGACTGTTTTTAACATTCTTTTACTTCTGAAACCAAATCTCTCTAAGTAACTTTCAAGTGGTTTTTTGGCCCATCACCATTTTCTCCAATGTCGAAGGATGACTAATACAGCAAAGTGAGGGGAAGCTTCACTTCTGAAGGTAAATAAAAAATAGCAATGAATATTTGCTTCCAGTAGAGCACTCCTTTCATATCCAGGGTGAAGAAAGAGGGTACAAATTCATTTTGACTAGTGGGTGATTATAATTGAGACTTTTTTATGACTTGCTGTTATGGGCTGAAGCGTGTCCCCACCCCTGCCATATTCATATTTAAATCCTAACCCCAGTACCTCAGAATGTGATTTCATTTGGAGACAGGGTCTTTAAAGAGGTAATTAAGTTAAAAATGAGGTCATCAGGGTGGGCCCTAATCCAATGACTGGTATCCTCATAAGAGGAGGAAAGGAGGACACAGACACACAGATCATGTGAAGACACAAAGAGAAGACAGCCATTTACAAGTCAAGGAGAGAGGCCTCAAAAGAAACTAAGCCCGCTGATACCTTGATCTTGGACTTCTAGCATCCAGAGCTGTAAGAAAATAAATTTCTGTTGTTTAAGTCACTGTAATGAACTGAATGATGTCCTCCCAAATTCATAAATTGAAGCCCTAATCCCCAATGGGGCCCAGAGATAGGGCCTTTAAGGAGGCAATAAAGGTTAAGTGAGGTCATAAGGGTCAAGTCCTAACCCAAAAGGACTAGTGTCTTTATAAGAGGAAGAGAAACCAGAGATACCTCTCCTTCCTCACAGGCACAGAGAAGAGGCCATGTGAGGACAGAGCAAAAAGGCGGCCATCTATAAGCCGAGGAACGAGGCCTCACTAGAAACCAATCCTGATGGCACTTCGATTTTGGACTTATAGCTCCCAGGATTGTGAAAAAATAAATTTCTATTGTTTAAGCCACCCAGTCTGTGGTACTTTGTTAGGGCAGCTCTAGTAGATTAATACACGTGTCAATCCAGTAATTTAAAAAGAATTTTTTTTTCCATATCGGAGAAGACAAAGCATTTAAGTGCCCCTATTAAAACAACAAAACTACAGCCCAGGTGATGGAAGCTTTTTATAACATCTTTCTTACCTTCTTAAAGAATGTCGCAGGTGCCATTTCAGATCCATTCAGTGTTCGTAAGAGGAACATTGGCCAAGATGACGCATTCATCTGATACCCTATTTTATGAAATAAATCAGCATGAAAAAGTCTCCCTGCGATATTACAGCAAGTTGGTATAAAAAAGAGGTTTTGTTTACCACTCTTCTCCAGAGAATGACTTTCTTATTGAGAAACTAAGGACATAGCTAAGAGAAGCAGATGCACCCTCCAATCAGTTCTACTGTACCCACTGTACTACTTGGCAGCAATGCTACAGTAGGGGTAGAAACTCTCGTTTTAGAGAAGCCACTAGCTAAAGGTCACCAACATACATATATGTACGTTAGGAATGGGCCATAATACTAGGGGTGATCCAAGCCAAAACCCACAAGAGCTTCCAGTCCCCACCAACAGCCACACAAGCATGGCAAAGGCTGCAAAAGACTTCCAGCCCTTCTTTTTCCTTAGAGTCCCTGCCTTATTTCCTTTCAGAAAGACAGTTTCTTGTGAAACTCAGCAAACGTACACTTATGATGCATTTCACTGTATATAAATTTCACCTCAAAATTTTAAAAAAACTATAAATAAACACTGAACTCTAGTTAATGATATGCATGCTAAAGTATTTAGGGGAAATGTACTAACATCAAAAACTTCCTCTGAAATACATTTAAAAATAAGATGGATTGATGAATCGATAGAAAGGCAGATAGACAAGAGATAAAGCAAGCATGTAAAATGACAGTGGTAGAACCTAGGTGATGGGTATGTGGGTATTCACTGTAAAGTATTTTCACCTTTTCTGTATGTTTGAAATTTTTCATACAATGTTAGGAAAAAAGATAGTTCTCACTTTAGCAATCTTTTTTTTTAATTTTTTTATTGTTATGTTAATCACCATATATTACATCATTAGTTTTTGGTGCAGTGTTCCATGATTCATTGTTTGTTCATAACACCCAGTGCTCCATGCAGAACGTGCCCTCCTCAATACCCATCACCAGGCTAACCCATCCCCCCACCCCCCTCCCCTCTAGAACCCTCAGTTTGTTTTTCAGAGTCCATCATCTCTCATGGTTCGTCTCCCCCTCTGACATACTCCCCTTTTCTTCCTCTCCTGTCACTTTAGCAATCTTTACACACACTAAACAAGATTCTCTTAGAATTTGTATCAGATGAAATCAAAATACACTCAACAGGTGTCTTTAGAGATCTCATCAATTAATAGTGAATATCACAGCATCTGGCACATGCAACAGGGGGTAGAGGTCTGCTAGTTGTACTGCCTTATTGCAATGTTTCATGCAACACTTGCCTGCCCTGATGCCAGAATTAAAGAGAACTTGCCAGCATTCCTGATGGATACATGCATTAAGATAGGGAGGCACACCAATCACTGGCAATCACTGGCAATAGGTCCATCAGTAGGATTAACCATGCAAAAAAGTTTAGACAGAAAGTCATCCTATAATTATCCTATACCAAAATCCCCTTAATCTGAGGGGGGAAAAATTGGGGGAAAAGAGGATTTATTATATACTCCCTTATATTAAATCAGTATTATTAGTGATATCTAATAAATAATCATCCACAAAATGGATCTGCCACGTTGTGGTTAGAATATTGCATAAAAACAATTCTCTGGTCCTTATGCCTTTCTCTTAACCCCCATCTTATCCTATTACATCATGTAATCATCATCATTGCCATCATCATCATCTTAATTTGATATTTTTCTTATTTCTTTAATTGCCTAGGGGCACCTAGGTGGCTCAGTCGGTTAAGCGGCTGCCTTCAGCTCAGGTCATGATCCCAGGGTCCTGGGATCGAGCCCCGCATTAGGCTCTCTGTTCAGCAAGGAGTCTGCTTCTCCCTCTCCCTCTGCCTGCTGCTTCCCCTGCTTGTGCTCTCTCACTATCTGTCAAATAAATAAATAAAATCTTTAAAAAAAAATTCTTTAATTGCCTAAAGTCAAACATCGATTAAAAGGCCAAAAATAGATGAAAGTGCATATAAAAACTCAAACACAGGTAAAACTAATGTACAATGTTAGGAAGTCTAGACAGTGGAACCTTTGGGAATGGGAGGTTTATGATAGGATCAGCAGGAGTGGGGCTTCTGGGGTGCTGATAATATTCTGTTTCTTGATTTGGGTGATGGTTATATGGATGTGTTCATTTATAAGCTGTACACTTACAAACTGTATACTTTTCTGTTTGCATGCTAAAACTTTAAAAAAGCTTTTAAATAATAACCTTTAAGGTTTAAATAACCTTCTAAAAAAGAAAACCAAGTAAGTTGTGTTATAAAATGGAAACTAAACTATTCAAAGCACCGAATGAGCAAATTGGCAGAAATTGTCTATTTTTAATATGTACTATCAAAATATATATTAATCAGCATGTACTGCTATGTATTTCATATTTTTAATTAGAAAACTCTAAAAGTCATTTGAAAAAAGAATGATCGCAAATCTGGCTATGTGTTTGAAATGTTGGCAATCACAGCAGTTAATGCTTCCTTTAAACAAAATTCCAAAAACCTATTACCATTTGTAAACAGAAATCAAATCCAAAGAGGGAAGCACTATGCCTTAGGTTTACACTTCTATCTCTTACAGAATTCTGTAGGATATAAGAGATATTTAAAACAAATGATATGAAGAAAGAAAAGAAGGCAAAAGGCAGAAAAGACACACACCCTAAACCACCTTCTTGGAATAACACGTCTCTAATTAGTTATTTTTTAATATTTTAAACCAAATTAGGAATAATTAACGATCAGAGCAAGAAAGGTATAAAAATATATTGCTAAGAGAGTGGTAATTATTGTATCTTAAATTTTGGGTTCTGAGGAAATTTCTAACTATAGTAGGAAACAAAAAGAAATCCATTCTCTCATTGTGCTTTACACTAGAGAATTTTCATTTTCAGCATTGTAAAGAAGAAACAAAAACTAATATCTACCATCACTCAAGACTATAGAAGTGATAGGGCGCCCGGCTGGCTCAGCCGGTTAAGCGGCTGCCTTCAGCTCAGGTCACAATCCCAGAGTCCCAGTAACAAGCCCTGCATCACGTCGGGCTCCCTGCTCAGCCGAGAGTCCGCTTCTCCCTCTGCCCCTCCCCCCGCCCTCATGCTCTCTCTCAAATAAATAAAATCTTTAAAAAAAAAAAAAGACTGTGTAAGTAATAAAGGAAATCACTTATTTTCTACAGAGTAACAGAGTACATCTAAAAACATTTTGGGGGGGCCAGGCTTTTTTTTTTTTTTAAAGATTTTATTTATTTATTTGACAAAGAGAGAGAGCACAAGCAGGGGGAGCAGTAAGCTGAGGGAGAGGGAGAAGCAGGGAGAGGGAGGAACAGGCAGAGGGAGAAGGGCAGGGAGCCTGATGCAGGGCTCGATTCCAGAACCACCCCCACCCCACCCCAGCCCACATCATGACCTGAGTCAAAGGCAGACGCCTAATTGACTGAGCCACCGAGGTGCCCCCAGGGTTTTTGGTTTTTTTAAAGATTTATTTATTTGGGCGGGGGAGTGCACGTGAGCACAGGAGGGAGGGGCAGAGGGAGAGGGAGAAAGAGTCTCAAGCAGACTGCGCTGAGAACAGAGCCCAATGTAGGGCTCGATCTCATGACCCTGAGATCATGACCGGAGCTGAAACCAGCAGTTGTATGCTTAACTAACTGTGCCACCCAGGCACCCCTGGAATACATCTGAATATTAAGAGAGAACAGGGATGGGGCACCTGGGTGGCTCAGATGGTTAAGCATCTGCCTTCGGCTCAGGTCATGATCTCAGGGTCCTGGGATCGAGTCCCACATCGGGCTCCTTGCTTAGCGGGGAGCCTGCTTCTCCCTCTGCCTGCCACTTCCCCTGCTTGTACTCTCTCTCTCTCTGGCAAATAAATAAATAAAATCTTAAAAAAAAAAAAGAAAGAGAGAGAGGACAGGGATGCCTGGGTGGCACAGCTGGATTTTTGGTTTCCTCCCGGGTCATGGTCTTGGGGTCCTGGGATCGAGTTCTGTGTCGGGCTCTGCACTGAATGCTGAGTCTCTAAAGTTTCTCTCTCCCTCTCTCTCTACCCCTCCCTGCCTTGTGCACACACGGTCTTTCTCTCTTTAAAATAAATAAATCTTTTAAAAATAAATAAATATTAAGAGAGAACAATTCTGCCCAAAACTGGAGTCACATACTTCTTAGCTTTCAAAAACTTGGTCAAAATTGAGAATTTTGTACTTAAAAACCTTTGCTCATAAAGTTCCATCAATCTCCTTTTCAAAGATCTAAAGGTACTGACCCCTACCCCCTCACTATGATTTCTTCTCATTGTAGTTATAATGAAACTTCCAAGTTTGAAACTGGGGTGTGGACGTGGAATCATACCCTTCACCTGGGCTCCCCGCCATGCCAAAAATGCTGAATGGCTCAACAGACAATAATGAGGGAGGAAGTGACTCAGTAACAAATGCTACAAACTTCTCCCCCAGAAGGGTTTCTGAATCTGCATGTGTGACCTAGTAGAGCTGCTTCTGACATTTCAAGTTTGAAGACAGCATATGTCTTGCCCTGGAGTGGAGAACCTTCAGCACACATATGCCACATGTGTACTGACATGAAACTCTGTAACATATGGTACTGAGTTGATCTCTCATACATTCTCCACAATAACCATCTATTTGCAAAAATGCCTAGAAGAGATTTCTAAAAGGCTACTTCAGGGGCATCTGGCTGGCTTGGTCGGTAGAGCATGCGACTTGATCCTGGGGTTGTGAGTTCAAGCCCCACATTGGGTGTAAAGATTACTTAAAAATCAAATCTGGGGTGCCTGGGTGGCTCAGTTGGTTAAGCAGCTGACTCTTGATTTTGGCTCCGTCCTGATCTTGGGTCATGAGATCAAGCCCCACATGGGGCTTGATGCTCAGTGCAGAGCTCCCTCCCCCTCTGCCCCTCCCCCTGCTCACACACACTTTCTCTCTCAAATAAAAAATAAAACCTTTAAAAAAGTAAAATAAAATGTTAAAAATAAATAAAAGGCCACTTGAAACTTTTTCTACTGAATATTACATTAGTAAGAATATGTTACTTTAAAAATTGTTTATCCTTACCCAGTGGAGGCTGAAGTAAGTCCCCTTCCTTTTCACATGTCCCAATAGGCTGTATGTCTGGAGAATCGACAAGTCTCCAAAAATCATTTCTGTTGTCACTACCATCCAGTCTTAAACGGAGCCTGGCACCAGTAATTCCAATGACCGTGGCTATACATACTGAAGTCATATTGCGAGGGTCATGGGCTTCCAATTTCATACCAACTTTGAAGTCATTAGCTGGTGGAACCTTGGACTATATATGTTACATATGTGTGTGCACAGCACACACACATACACACACACACACACACACACACACACACGCAAATAAAGTTTTGTTAAAATGCATCAACTGTAAGAAAAACAAACGGTCAATTATGTTACCAGAATACCTGTGAAATGTTTTAAGTAACAGTCATAGCAGATGGTGAGCAAAAGAACTATAAGGGTCAAGGAAAAGATCTTCTCCAAACCCTTTCCTTGGCTTGACATGCAGCATAAAAACACTGCCCATTGCTGATCTTATTCCTTTGTCCACTTCCAGGCAACCCAAATACAGCCTATAAAATGTACCCTCAGTGGCTTTCTAAAGTAAGAGTCTGATTAGGCCATTCCCCTTGAAATAAACCAACTGGCAGCTCACCACTGCCTAAGTCCAAGTCCTCAATACAGTTTAAGAGCCCCCACACCTTTAACCTTATTCTCACACTATCACCTCTACCCACTTTGACCTCCAGCCACTCCATGCTATACCTCAATACTCAGGTTCTTCTACATCCATGTGCCTTTGCTTTGGATGTTCTCTGCCTGGAATATCCTTCCCCTCATTCCAACCATCTCAGATATCACCTCTTCTGTGAGCACTCCCAGTATAGAGTTATCATACTTTTCATAATTAATTATTTACATGTCTGTCTTTCCCTCCAGATGGACAATCATAAGGGCTTAGTATACCTGACACAGAGTAAATTCTTAATGAATGAACGCAAATAAACCATCTGGCCCTTAAGTGGCATTACCACAATCCCATTATCTCCTCACACTGCTAGAACCTAACAATCACACAGATATCCCTCAACAAATTAACAGTTCACATTAATATATACAACATGTATACAATTTTGGCATACCTGTCTGAAACACTCCGAAGGGGCACTCAAAGATCCAGTCTCTTTCAAGTAATTTTCCCAGTGGAAATCATCTGAAAAAATATATATATATACACAAAATAGGGGGTTTTTCAGTATATATATATATATATATATATATATATATATATACACACACACACACACACACACACACTAACTTTTAGGAGTAAAATGGGACTTTAGTTCCATATCTCGTTTAAAAAGGACTTCCTAAATTTCCTGATCTGCATTTGATTACCAGCATAGAAATAAAAAGACAACTTTCTGATAATAATGGCTCTGATATAATTACACTCCAGATCTTCTCCATGTAATGAGGAATTAGCACAATGATTCTAAAAATGTAGACTCTAAGAACAACTAAAGGATTTTTTTTATAGAGTAATAGCAAATTCTACTCATCTGTCTCTAATATAAATTTATTCAAGACATGTGTATACTCGGGGTGCCTGTTTCAGTTGTTAAGCGTCTGCCTTCGGCTCAGATCATGATTCCAGGGTCCTGGGATTGAGCCCCGCATTGGGCTCCCTGCTCAGTGGGAAGCCTGCTTCTCCCTCTCCCACTCCCCCTGTTTGTGTTCCCTCTCTCGCTGTGTCTCTCTGTCAAATAAATAAATAAAAGCTTAAAAAAAAAAAAGACGTGTATACTCAAGACCATTTCATCCCATTAATGTGATGCCACTTCTTTTTTTCATGGAGAACTAAAGGTGTTTAGGTATGTGGTCTAACAGAATCTTACCTCCGTAATGCTTTATGGAAAGAAAAAAATCTGAGAACCAGAGTTGCTTCTCAATTGACTATTAGATCTCCATACATGGTATCAAGAATATGGTGGCAGAACAAAGCAGTAAAGCAGTCATCAGTACAGTCATGATATGAATTATTTTAATGATCTATATTTTCTACAAATGCTTGCTGTCCCTTCTCTCACTCAGTCTTCATGATATATTACAATGGTATTGAAGGTCATAAAGCAGTGTACTTTGCCTGGCTTGCACCCTTCAATTCAGTGTCCCAGTCAGACTGCCAAGGCACCGAGAAAATGACTTGATAGCAGTATCAAAGGTACTATTAATTCATACAAAGCTTTTTTGTTTTTTTAAAGATTTATTTATTTTAGACAGACAGACAGAGAGAGAGAGAGAGAGAGAGCGCGCACGAGCATGTGCGGGCGTGTGTGCAAGGAGAGGCAGAGGGGAGAGAGAAGCAGACTCCCGGCTGAGTGGGGAGCCCACGTGGGACTCAATCCCAAGACCCCAAGATCATAACCAACTGAGCCACCCAGGCACCCCATAATTCATACAAAGTTTAATTCTCTTCAACCATCTATGCTCTTGTTTAATTTCCTCACTATAAAAATACTGGGTTTGACAGATTCCCTTCCTGGGGGAATCCGAATTACCAGCCTCTTATACATCCTTCCAAGGGTAGAATACTTATACACACATACACATACACACAAATGGAGCGCTGTTAAATGTTTAACAACCACCTTTCCAGAATATACAAATAAAAAGCCTGACTGATAGTGTTTGCAGATTTCTATGGTATAAATACTACCACCATGGCTGATCACAAGGTGACAGGGTGAAGTCACCAACTACAAAGCTGGGAAGAGATATGCACAAGTGGCTCTCCCAAGCTGGTGTGAGCCAGCTTCAACGTACCACTGTTATGTGTGTTTATGCATTTATATGTGTATGTACACATATTACATATGGTATTAAGCATGTCATACATAACACTGTGCACCCTGCTTTTTTTTTTTAAAGATTTTATTTATTTATTTCAGAGAGAGAATGAGAGATAGAAAGCACGAGAGGGAAGAGGGTCAGAGGGAGAAGCAGACTCCCCGCTGAGCAGGAAGCCCGATGCGGGACTCGATCCCGGAACTCCAGGATCATGACCTGAGCCGAAGGCAGTCGCCCAACCAACTGAGCCACCCAGGCGCCCTGCACCCTGCTTTTTTTAACAATAAATCTAAGAGATTATTCCATTAAAAAAAAATACTGGGTTTAATTCTCCTTGTAGATATGAAGCTAGCACTACCACAGTGCTTAATGGCATGCAGGAGAATGTCAAGAATATGGGCTCTGAGGTCAAACCTGCCTTCTTCCAGTCTGGCTCTGCTTCTTACAAGCTATGTGACCTAAGCAAGTCATTTCAGTTTCTCAGCCTCAGTTCCTACCAAATGAGGAAAAGTAATACATACGGTACAAGGTATTTTGAGAATTAAGTGTTGAAGCATACATATGTCACTCAATAAAAGCCATGCATTATTATTCTAAAACTAAAAGTCATAGTTGTGCCTCAATTTATTAATACTGGATAGCTTTGTCAAAAGTGAAAACTGGGGGGCACCTCGGTGGCTCAGTCGTTAACCATCTGCCTTGAGCTCAGGTCATGATCCCAAGGTCCTGGGATCGAGCCCCCGCATCAGGCTCCCTGCTCCGTGGGAAGCCTGCTTCTCCCTCTCCCACTCCCCCTGCTTGTGTTCCCTCTCTCATTGTGTCTCTCTCTGTCAAATAAATAAATAAAATCTTAAAAAAAAAAGTGAAAACTGGGGTGCCTGGGTGGCTTAGTCGGTTAAACGTCTGCCTTCAGCTCAGGTCATGATCTCAGGGTTCTGGGATCAAGCCCCACATTGGGCTCCCTGATCAGTGAGGAATCTGCTTCTCCCTCTCCCTCTGCCTCTCCCCCTGGCTCATGCTCTCTCCCTTTCTATCTCTCTCTGTCAAATAAATAAATAAAATCTTAAAAAAAAAAAAAAGTGAAAACCGAGGGGCACCTGGCTGGCTCAGTCCATAGAGTGTGGGACTCTTGATCTCAGGGTCATGAGTTCAAGCCCCACAATGGGCATGAAGCTTACTTAAAATAAAAAATTTTTAGATATATATTTGGGGGGGACGTGCCTGGGTGGCTCATTTGGTTAAGCATCTGCCTTCGGCTCAGGACATGATCTCAGGGTCCTGGGATAGAGCCCCACATCAGGCTCCCTGCTCAGCAGGGAGTCTGCTTCTCTCTCCCTCTCCCTCTGTGTATGCTCTCTCTCTCTCTAGCTCTCACTATCTCTCAAATAAATAAATAAAATCTTTTAAAAAAATAAATAAAAGTGAAAATGGAGATCCATGGTTCCAAAATTAACTGACCAGGATATTTTAGTGACCTCCTAAGACTAACCTGACAATCAGGAAACCCAAGGTTCTAACTGAAGCTCTACCATCATATGACCTTGGAGAGCATTAAAAAAAGAAGAAAACAGGGGCACCTGGGCGGCTCAGTTGGTTAAGCATCCGACTCTTGGTTTTGGCTCAGGTCATGATCTCAGGGTCATGGGATCAAGCCCTGTGTTGGACTCCATGCCCAGCATGGAGTCTGTTTGGGATTCTCTCCCTCTCCCTCTGCCCCTACCCCTACTTGCTCTCTCTGTCTCTCAAATAAAATGTCTAAATATTTTTTTAAACCAGGGGTGCCTGGATGGCTCAGTTAAGCATCTGACTCTGGATTTCAGCTCAGGTCATGATCGGAGTTGTGGGATCAAGCCCCACATTGGGCTCCACACTTAGTGGGGAGTCTGCTGAAGGATTCTCTCTCTCCCTCTCCCTCTGTCCCTCCCCCTGCTCATGTCTCTTTCTCTCTCTCTCTAATAAACAAATCTTAAAAAAAATAAAAAGAACAAAACACGAGTGGAGGGGAAAATCTGACTATGGTATCATTAAAGAGCCAATATCCCAGGAAGAAAGAAGTGTAAGTTGAAGATAATGACAGGGAAACTAAAATCATTTCACAATAATACCTCAAATAAACCAGCTACATTTGTAAAATTTTTCAATGACACTAGAAAAAAATTCACTTAACACAATTTTTTAAATATTTTATCACCACTTGCGTCTGAATGGGCTATAATTTGAGCTAGCAAATCCTTTATACCAGTATTCTGCAATATGACCATTTTCTATCACATTGCTAGCTAATGACCCTATTTAGCATTTAATCATTGGAGCCTTAACTTTTTTCTTTATTCTTAAGGCAATATTTTCAGTCCCCAAAGCTGTTCAGTTTGGCTGCCCACGTGCTGACACCCTACCAATAACATAGAGAAACATACACAGCAACAGGCTTTACTTAGATTTAGATTTGCTTAAATTTAGATTTGACATATCTTCAATAATACCACAGCTGGAATTCCTGAGCAGGAGCCAAAATAGTCAGAAAGTCTTACCCAAACCTGAGGACCCAGTCTGCCTATGCATCTTATCCTCATGGACAACCTGGAGCAGGGGAATGTTATTCTCCCTCAGAAAAGAGGTCTGGCAACTGACAGGTTTGTTCATGAGACAGTTGTACACATATAACCATGTGATCTGACTGTTATTTGCACATGTCCGTGGTCCTTCTTGTTTGCCTTGTACTCTATTCTAGTCCATACATTAGCCCAAACACCTTTTGACAAACTGAACATAATCTATATGAGCCACCTTGGTCTTCTCCAGAGTAAATCAGAATCCTAATGTCTCCCAGCAGTGCTAGGCTTGGGTTCAGAGGCTCTGTAAAGAAGATGGGCAAAATATCTAGAGTTGGAAGCTTCTCAGCTGAATGATCAGCACCTACTACTTCATAGCAATTATCACAACTATAACTGGGGATTTGTTTAATGTCAATCTTGCCCCCTAAGCTCAAAGAGGGCAGGAATCATGTTTGTCTTATTCATCACTGGTTTTCCATAGAAGGTTGCCAGTGTGTGCCAGGCACTGTCCTAGGTACTGTGGACACAGCAGTTAATAGAACAGACAAAAGTCCTGGCTCTCTTGGAGCTCACCTTCTAACGGTCACTGATTTCTAAGATGAGATGTTAGGGTCAGGGCCCTGAGAAATATCCGCAGATGTCTGTAAAATTTGATTAGGTAATCTCATTTTTTCCATCAAGTTTGAGAATTTTGAAAAGTTACTAGTTTCAGTCTTTAAGAATATATTTTTTAAATTTGTTTTTATGAAATGTCCAGAATAGCAAATCTATAGAGACAGAAAGTAGATAAGTGGCTGCCTAGAGCTGAGGGAAGGAAGAGGCATTGGAGAAAAACAGGGAGTGACTACTAACTGGATACAGGATTTCTTTTTAGGATGATAAAATGTTCTAAAACTGATTGTGGTGATAGCTACACAAGTCTGTAAATATACCAAGAACCAATGAATTGTATACTTTAAATGGGTAAATTCTATGGTATGTGAATTATATCTCAATAAAATGGTTATATTAAAAAAATAAAACAGAGACGAATTTGTAGGGATGAGGAAGAACATTTTAACCTAATGGCCTCCCTTTCCTTGGAGGGTTTTGGGGGTTGGAGGGAATTGCTGAAGAACAAATAAGGCCAATGGAAAAGGGAGCTAAGGAAGCACTGGAGGCCGAGCCACAGTGAGGAAGAAGAATGATTCCATGCGGACTACCGCTATAGGCAATCTTCCTGTAGGAACCGAAAGTCATAGGTGAACTACCCCAAGAGTGGGGCTGGCAGGACAGGTACAACAGAAAAACAAGGGGCAAAAGGTTTGCCTGGAAAACTCTGATAAACACAGTAAGTTTGTTATAGTTATTTTTTTATTCAGCTTTTTGTGTGCATATGACTAATTTTTTTGTTTTCCTTAAAAGCAGGTACAGATGCTATCTCCTGAGTCTCTGATACAGTGCTATACACTTGCTGTCCACAATAAGGAACTTAAAACATGAATTAATAACTCAAGGTTAATAAACATTTACTGAACATTTACTGTATGCCTAGGCATTATATTAGATGCTTTACATTCATTTTCTTTATTTAATTCCAACAGTCCCATGAAGTAAGTAGTATCATCCTTGTGCTACAGAGAAGAAAAAAGACACTAAGAATATTGAGTAATTTGCCCAAGGCCAAAAAGCCGGTAAAAAGAATGAGGCCAGAATTCTAGAAAAGGTCTGTCAGACCTCCCAATGCCTAAGCTTTTATCCAATGAACTATCTTTTGACCAACAAAAAATGGATTTTCACATTGACTCTAATATTAGAAGAGTTTTTATTAATCAAATTATCGTTTTTAATTGGTAATAAATGGTAATTATTAACTAAGTATCTTTAATTTGGCAAAAATTGCATTGAAATGCATGATTTTTTCTACTTTAATCCCATACCAATTTATCTCTAAAATAAAACCAAAGTAAAATTTTCAAAATAAAATCTTTTACCTTTCCTATTGCTCAGGTTTTATATTTACAGGAGTTTACTATACATAGACTATACCAAAAGCAATGAGTTCATACCAACACTGAGTGAAGAGAAAAATATATTGTACTGAACTACTTTAAAACCTACCATTTTGCACAGAAGATGTACCTGAGTGAGGAGCTTTCTCTTGATTCTCCTTCTTGGCATCCATTGAATCTAAAAAATGAAAGAAAATATCAACACTGGAAGGCCATAGCAAAAGTCTAAAAGAGCTCTTAGAAAACCTATAAACTAGGGTGCCTGGGTGACTCAGTCAGGTGATTGTCTGACCCTCGGTTTGGCTCATGGGTCATGGAGTTGAGCCCTGCATCAGGCTCCATGCTCAGCAGAGAGTCTGCTTGAGATTCTCTCCCTCTGTCCCTCCCCCTACTCACGCTCACTCTCTTTTTCTCTCTAAAATAAATAAATTAATCTTAAAAAAAAAGAAAACCTATAAACTAAAACTATTTTCTAATAGGACCCAGTTTTAATTTTATAATTAATATCCTTATTTTCTGCATAGGATTTCACTTTCTAACATACTGCATATCTTACAATTTGCTCATTTATTTTGTCTATTGTATGTCTCATTCCACTCAAATGTAAGCTCCAAAAGGGAGCTTACCCCTTCTCTCCCCCTCTATAAAATAAAAAAAAAAAATTAACATACCCTAGAAATAAACTGCATGCTTTTAAGAGTTTAAAACGTAAGAGGGAAATTGGAATACATGTAATTCAATAGACAATGTAATAGGCAGAGATTTTTCTCTGTGCCAAGCTGAGGAGCTCCAATAGCACCAGACCTTGTGACTTTACAAATCTAAGACATTATTTTGCCCATATATATATATATATATATATATATATATACATATCTTAAAGGACTCATTTTTTAAAATTAATCATAATACTGTTATTATGCTGAAAAAAATTAACCATAATTCCTTAATAACATCAAATAAGCAGTCAGTGTTCATATTTCACCAAATGTCTTATTTTAAGTGTGTGAATCAGGACCCAAATAAAGTCCATATATAGCAATGGATAATAAGTGTCTTAAGTCTCTTTTGATACTTATAGGCTTCTCCTCCTCCTCTTTTTTTCCCCCCCTTCCTCTGGAATTTTTTTTTGCTCATGATACCAGTTTAGTTTTAGTCTGGATTGTGCTGACTAGCTCCTATGGTGCTGGGTTCTTCTGGTCCTTATCTTTTCTCTAAATATAAGCTATTAGTGGGGCACCTGGGTGGCTCAGTCAGTTAAGCATCTGCCTTTGGCTCAGGTCATGATCCCAGGCTCCTGGGATCGAGCCCCACATCAGGCTTCTTGCTCAGCGGAGAGCCTGCTTCTCCCTCTCCCTCTGCCTGCCACTCCCCCTGCTTGTGCTCTCTCTCTCTCTGACAAATAAATAAATAAAATCTTAAATAAATAAATAAATAAAAGATATTAGTGTGTTGAGCTTAATCAGATTCAGGTTTGGCTTTTTTGAGGGGAGGAGAGAAGAAGGTGACTTCACAGGTGGTGTTGTGTACTTCTCACAAGAGGCTCCTAATATCTAGTTCTTTCTCTTTTTGTGATATGAACAGCCACAGATGGCTATTGCTTAGATCCATTAGTCCATTAGTGGTTACAAAATAGAGGTATTCTAACTTTATCATCCTGTCTTTATTAGCCAGAAAACTTGTATAGAAACCTCCCCTCTTCAATCATTCAATTACCTGAAGTACAAATCACATAGGAAAGTCACAAGCCAACACTTCATTCTTTTCCTTTACTTTTTTTTTTTTTTTACTTTTACTTTCTAATTTTCAAAATAATGAGCTGGATCCCAAGCATTCTCCAGATAACCAGTAAGTTTTGTTCTGCTGTCCCATTATGAACTCATGAATTTTTTTTTAAAGATTTTATTTATTTAATTGACAGAGAGAGAGAGAGACAGAGAGAGAGGGAACACAAGCAGGGGGAGTGGGAGAGGGAGAAGCAGGCTTCCCGCCGAGCAGGGAGCCTGATGTGGGGCTCGATCCCAGGACCCTGGGATCATGACCTGAGCCGAAGGCAGTCGCTTAACCAACTGAGCCACCCAGGCGCCCCTATGAACTCATGAATTTAACCATACTTAATGTGTTGCCAATCTAGCACTGTTTTACTCTTATTGATACCCAAATTGTCAAACTTCTTGAAGAAGGATCTATGAATGATACCAGGTATCATTTTAAGGTAACAATTTAAGGTAACATCTACTTTCTGGTTATGACTCAGTGCCTCTTCAAGATGTGTGAACATTTGAGATGGATATATAAACTACTTTCTATTTAAATGATTTGACTAGTACAAAGAAAGTACATACATATTTATTAAATAGTTCTACAGTAAGATTTTCTAATAGGAAAGAAAGTAAAACTGTAAAGGCATGGCTCCTGCTCTAGAGAAGCTGAGACTCTAGTTACAGAGACTACACTAAACACTTGACAAAACTGGGAACAGCAGAGGACAACATTCAGCAGTCAGCCACAGAAAAGCTCCTAAGAGACACAGGACTTGAACTGGATTTGAAGGAAGAACATGATTTAGGATGGCAAAGGTGTGTAGGATGTACTACAGAAAAAAAAATACAGTTGACCCCTGACCTGAGTAACATGGAAGTTAGGGGTACCCATCACCTTCAGTCGAAAATCCACAAATAACTTTTGACTCCCCAAAATCTTAAGTACTAATAATCCAGAAATGGTTCACTTGAGAGTTTTTTCAAATTGTCACAAATCTCCAAAAAATTTCCCAATATATTTTTAAGAAAAAAATCCACATATAAGTGGACCCATGCAATTCAAACCCATCTTGTTCAAAGGTCAACTATACATTCAAAAGAGAGAGTGCAAATGAGTGGCATATTCAAGGCAAGGTAAGCAGGCTTCTCACTAAAGCAAGACAAGATGAAGCTTATTTGTTTGTTCGCTTGTTTGTTTATGGGGATGCGCAAAGGGAGAGAGAGAATCTTAAGCAGGTTCCATGCCCAGCACGGAACCCAACATGGAGCTTGATCTAATGACCCTGAGATCATGACCTGAGCCAAATCAAGACTCAGTCGCTTAGCCAACTAAGCCACTCAGGCACCCCAGGATGAAGCATTTTTTAACCAATCATATTAGAGTTAGAAGATTTGGATTCTGATTTTAACTTTGTCACAGGTTGTTGTATGACCTGTTCACTTAAACTCCCTGAGTGTCAGTTTTCTCACTTACAAAACTAGGAAGAAAGGATGCCTGGGTGGCTCAGTCGGTTAAGTGTCTGCCTTTGGCTCAGGTCATGATCCCAGGGTCCTGGGATAGAGACCCGCATCATCGGGCTCCCTGCTCAGCGGGGGGCCTGCTTCTCCCTCTCCCTCTGCTGTTCCTCCTGCTGTTCTCTCTCTTTCTCTCTGTCTCTCTGTCAAATGAATAAATAAAATCTTTAAAAAAAAAAACTAGTAAGGAAAAACATAATTATCTTTAATAGCTATTCAGTTCTAAAATTCCAATTCTAAGCACCTAACATCTCCTATGACTTTATTTCTAAAAGGACTTTTTTTCAAAAGTTCAGTCTACTAGAAGGTACTCATCCCAAATGAATAACTAAAAATATCATCACGTTTAGGAAGTAAATCTTACCTTCGTTCACTGTTCGCCCCATGGTATTCTTTTCTGGTACTCTTTCCTACAAGGAGAAAGATCAATTAATGCCTCCTTTTAGCATATTTCTGAAGGGCATTATTATTAGAAATCAGTTATAGATTTAGATGATGTTAATTTATTTCCCTTTAATAAAAATAAGTTCAGTAGATTAGCAGTTGGCAGGGGCTGGAGAAAGAGGGACTAGGGGAGCGACTACTAATGGGTGTGGGTAAGGGGTCTCTTTTTTGGGGTGATGAAAATATTCTGGAATTAAATAGTGGTGATAGTTATACAACCTTGTGAATACACTAGAAACAATTGAATTATAACACTTTAAAAGGGTGAATTTTATGGTTAAATGAATTAAAAAGAGCAGATGGTAAATTGGTAGAGTTGTGATTCAATCTGAGGCCTATCCCAAAAACCCACTTGAGCCCATATTATGGAGAGATGGAAGAATCATGACTGTGTTAGTAAAACTTGTAAGAACTGCAAGAGTCAAGTCTTCTAACAAGACAATTACTTGTTCAAAGCCCTGTGTATTGTGAGCCATTAATTCATTCATTAATTCAAACTTTTCCTGCATGTCCTCAATATGCCAGGCAATCTACAACAAAGATAAATAATACACTGTCCTTGCCCTCCAACAGCTCCATCCAGTCAGAAACAGGCCTATGAATAAAAAACACAATATGACTGCTATAGAAGAGGTATGTACACAGAAATATTTAATATGGCAATTGGATATCCATCTCCCATTACTCTGTGTGCCTGTGGTCAGAACATGATAATGTGTATAATGGAAGATAATTTGTTATTTAAAGAAGCCCATGGCGAACACATTCATTAAGCCACCCAGAATGCCTTCTGCATCTCTGACTCAACAGACTTAAACTCAAGCATCATCTCCTCAAAATTTGCTCCTTCTGACATTTTTGTTTCTCCTACCAACACACTACTCTTCCAGGTAGTTGGGATTTAAAACCCCAGGTATGACTGAATGTGTGAAGTTCTCTTCTTTCACTCACACATTCAATCAGTAGCCAACATGCACTTTCTCATTTCTCTTTCCCCTGGCACTAACTGGTTTATATGCTCATTAGCTCCTGCCTGGTCTAATACCATAGTCGCCTAACTCATTTTGCCACAAGGGTCTTTCCCCACCACAATCTACCCAATACCTGTCAGATATGGACTAAGCTGCTTTCTGCCCAAACCACCTACCTGCTTCAGTGATTTCACTGACTACTGAATTGAACAAAAAATCTTCTGCTGGGCCTATTTAAGGTCCCTCACAATTTCAAAGCCACCTGACATCTACCACCTACAGCTATGCTGTGGCCTAGTTCAAAACTCATCATGTTGTTCTATATGCATGGGATACCCATTCTTCTGCTGCTTCTTGAAATCCTATCCATCCTTTAAGACCAAACATAAATCCCACCTCTTTCTTAAAGCCTTTCTTGTTCCTTTCTATATCACCACCATCTGTTTCCAGGTGTGATATAGTCATTTATTTAACAAATATTTACAGAATTCCTTTTTGCTTGGTGCTATGTAGACAGAAGATACACAATCTACTAAAAAAGACCTTGGAAATCTAGTGAGAGAGACTTATTAACAGACTAATTATCAAACAAAGAATAAAATACAAGCTCTAGTAAGAGAGGTAAAAGTGGTGCTCTGTGCAAAGACAAAAACACAATTAACTGGGAATATAAAAGAAGCCTTTTCAAAAGAAGTGGCACTTGAACTGGTCCTTTAAAGATGAGTATTTCAATGAGCAGAGAAGAGAGGAATTTCAGGCTGAAGATACAAAATGAGTGGACACTGAAGAGGCTCCTGCCTCCTCTACTTGATTATGAAATGCTAGAGTTGCTCAGGTTCCTTCTGGGCTCTTATTTCCCTCTACAGTCTCGCAGGGCCCATGCCTTCAGAAGCCACCGATACAGAGATGATTCACAAAGCACTACCTCCCCTTTTGAGACATCAGCCCTGAAAGTCAGATTGGAATAATCAAATGAATTAAATATTCAATACCACTGTGACTGAGGATGTTTTCAATTAAAGACCATAGCCAAGTGGCTAAAGAAAAAGACAAAGTGAGGGTGCCTGGGTGGCTCAGTCAGTTAAGCCTCTGCCTTCAGCTCAGGTCATGGTCCCAGGGTCCTGGGATCGAGCCCAGCATTGGGCTCCCTGCTCAGTGGGAAGCCTGCTTCTCCCTCTCTGTTTGCCCCCCACCCCGCTCGTGCTCTCTCTATCTCAAATAAATAAAATCTTAAAAAAATAAATTTAAAAAGAAAAGAAAAAGACAAAGTGAAATATATAGAGGGTGCTGAATCCAAGCAGAAAGTAAAGGAAGATGAGCTGTAATCCAGGTAGGGAGTGAAGGCACTTACCAACTCTAATCAGAGAGCAAAGAGTTGTGAATTACATTAAAATAAATGCCTCTACTACACAAAGGGGCTCAGTTGAAAAACTGAGGGATGGGTCCCACATAGAGGGTATACCCAGGTTCCTATGCCCTTCTTTCAAATCTCTAAACTATAACTGAATTCTTGATCTCAACTGTTACCACTTGCTCCCATTAGTTGAGTAAGTAATCTTATAATCCTAGGAGGTGAAGATATATGTATAGAGATGATTAAAAGTAAATCTTTGAAGACCTAAATAAGTAAATCCATGTACCATGCACACAACTTGGAAGATTTCTTAAATAGGCATAAAATTGCACAAGCCATAAAAGAAAATATTAATGAACTGGATTTAATAATTTATCCAAAGGCAATATTTAATGAAGATAGAGTGGTATTGGCATAACGACTGACATACTGACCAATGGAACAGAATAAAGTCCCAAAAGATACATACATATATATATATGTATATGATGAATAGATTTTTTTTTTTTAATTTGACAGAGAGACAGAAAGAGAGCACAAGTAGGCAGAGCGGCAGGCAGAGGGAGAGGGAGAAGCAGGCTCTCCGCTGAGCAAGGAGCCAAGGGCTTGATCCCAGGACCCTGGGATCATAACCTGAGCCGAAGGCAGCCGCCCAACAACTGAGCCACCCAGGCACCCCGTGAATAGATTTTCAACACAAGTGCCAAGGTAATTTAATGGAGAAAGGATAGTTTTGGGGTTTTTTCTTTTTCCAACAAATAGTACTAGAACATCTCCATGTACCAAAAAAAGAAAAAAAGAAAAACAACACTTATCTCAGAAGTTAATACACAAAAATTACCTCAAAAAAAGATCATAAATTTAATGTAAAGCCTGCAACTATAAAATTTCTAGAAGAAAACACAGAGACCTTGTGACTCTAAATTAAGCTATGACTTCTAAATATGACACAAAGAAGCACAACACATCAGAGAAAAAACTGATACACTGGACTTATCAAAACTAACAACGGCTCTTCAAATGATACTGTTAAGAAAAGGATAAGCCACAGAATAGGAGAAAATACTTGCAAAATATGTATCTGATAAAAGATCTGCATCCAGAATATATAAAGAACTCTTACAACTCAATTTTTAAAAGGCAAACAGCCCAATAAAAACATAACTGGCAAAAGATTTGGACGATCACTTTACTAAAGAAGATACACAAATAGCCTGTTAAGCATGTGAAAAGATGTTCAACATCATTAGTATTTGGGGAAGCACAAATTAAAACCACAATGAGATACGACTACATAAAATGGCTAAAATTAAAAACTGACAGTACCAAACGTTGATGAAGATATGGAACAATTAGAACTCTCATATGCTGCTGGTGGGTATAAAACAATTTTTTAAAAGATTTTATTTATTTGAGAGAGAGTAAAAGAGACAGCAAGCGAGCATGAGTGGAGAGGGGGCAAGGGAGAGGGAGAAACAAGCTCCCAGCTGAGTGCAGAGCCCAACGTGGGGCTCAATCCCGGGACTCCAGGATCATGACCTGAGCCACTCAGGTGCCCCTAAAATAAGTATTTCTATAAAAAAAGAACTTTCTTAGAGTTAAATGCAATGCAAATATTCTTAACTTCAAAACCAATGCTTTGGAATCCAAACCACTTATTTTAAAGGTAGAACCACAGACCAAGGAATAAAATAAATACTATTTATCCCCAGATAAAGACAGGAAGAATTCCAGATCCCTTTCGTTTGAGATTAGGCATATTAGATAAGATCAACTCTTTCAGAGTTTGGAAACTTTTCCTTTTCAATTATCATAGTCACTCAGCACCAGTGCGCAGATGTATCTCTTGTGAATTCCAAAGTCATGCCAAATAAAGCCTTCAATACACAAAAAGAACTCAAACTGTTTATGAGTGCATGAGTCAGTGACTCAATAAGCTTTCCCTTTCAGCCCTCATGGTGTTAAAGTGCAGTGAGTTGTTTGAAGACACCATTCAGACTCTTAACTATAGAGAATAAACTGAAGGTTACCAGAGAGGAGGTGGGTAGGGGCAATGGGTGAAATAGGTGATGGGGATTAAGGAGTGCACTTGTCATGATGAGCACTGAGTGATGTATGGAACTGTTGAATCACTATAAAATATTTGTTTTCACAAATATTCTGAAATTCATATATTTCCTTGATTCGTTTTTCTCTCCTAACTCTCCCCAATATTTCTACTATCGAAGGTTTATATCTGACATATGCAAATGTGTAAATTCTTTTTTCTTTTTCTTTTATGGGGGGGTGCCTGGGTGGCTCAGTCGATTAAGCACCTGCCTTCAGCTCAGGTCATGATCCCAGAGTCCTGGGACCGAGCCCTGTGGTGGGGGGGGCCCTGCTCAGCGGAGAGTCTGCTTCTCCTCTCCCTCTGCCCCTTTCCACCACTTGAGCTCTTTCTCTCTCTCCCTCTCTCTCTCACTTGAGCGCACTCTCCCTCAAATAAATAAATAGAATCTTTAAAAAAAATAAATAAAAGGAGAGCATACCGCAGGGGGGTTGGTTAGGGAAGGACCGAGGGAGAGGGAGAGAGAGACTCTTAAGCAGGCTCCACCCCCAGCGCGGACCCCAATGCAGGACTCAATCTGAGGAACCTCTGAAATCAAGAGTATGATGCTCAACTGACTGAGCCATCCAGGCACCACACAAATGTGTAAATTCTCAATCTAGGCACTAGATGTAAAATCAAGTGAATGCTTAAACTTACTTTTTTAAAACATATTTTTTTTTAATTATAAGACAGATAAGAAAAGGGGGAAAAAATCACCTATAACCCTACCATCAAACAATACCTGCTGTTAACCATCTGGTGTATATCCTTTCAATTGTTAAAAATCACATACGTAAATCTGTATATAATATACATTTGAACCACTTTTAAATATATACTTTCCAAATTCCATACATCAATAATCTTCTCATAAAATTCTGCCCATATTATAATTCATAAAGCCAATATTTTTAGCTAAAATAAAAACTGGACAATAATAAATGCCTTTTAAAAGTTCATGCCTTGGGGTGCCTGGGTGGCTCAGTCGCTGAAGCGTCTGCCTGCAGCTCAGGTCAGGATCTCAGGGCCCTGGGATCAAGCCCCGCGTCCGGCTCCCTGCTCAGCAGGGAGTCTGCTTCTCCCTCTCTCCACTCATGCACTCTGTCTCTCTCAAATAAATAAATAAAATCTTAAAAAAAAAAAGTTCGTGTCTTAAGGAAAAACTCCATTATTCTCAAGATTAACACTTAAAATAGGAGAAAAATTAGTGCTTATTTTATAATCTAAAAAGTGATAAACACCAGGGCACCTGGGTGGCTCAGCAGGTTAAGCTTCCAACTCTGAATTTCAGCTCAGATCAGGATCTCTGGGTCATGAGATCAAGCCCCGCATCAGATTCTACACTCTGGGTAGAGCCTGCCTAAGAGTCTCTCTTTCCTTCTCCCTCTGCCCTGCCCCTTAAAAAAAAAAAAAAAGTGATAAACACCAAGTTAGATGAAAATACATTTACTAGGGCATTGGGTTAATTTTTAAGTTTATGACATATTTATCAAACATTTTTAAAATTGTTTGATCACCAAAACTTTTCATCATTTCTATAGAATTGTTTTGTCCTATACTATGCTATTTTTAAGAAGGATTCGTAGTTCCAATATAAAAACATAGAAGGATGAGGCTTTTATTATTTTTTTTAAACTTTTTATTTATTTATTCATGAGAGACAGAGAGAGAGAGAGAGGCAGAGGGAGAAGCAGGCTCCCAAGGAGCAGGGAGCCTGATGCGGGACTCGATCCCAGGACCCTGGGATCATGACCCGAGCCAAAGGCAGACGCCCAACCATCTGAGCCACCCAGGCGCCCAGGCTTTTATTATTAAAAAGAGCAAATAGGGGCGCCTGAGTGGCTCAGTTGGTTAAGCAACCAACTCTTGATTTTGGCTCAGGTCATGATCTTGGGGTCGTGAGATCCAGCCCTGTATTGGGCTCTGCGCTGGGCGTGGGACCTACTTGGGATTCTCCCTCCCTCTGCCCCTCCCCACCCCTAAAAAAAAAATAAATAAAAGAGCAAATAAAAATGTACTAGTTGGAAAAAAATTAGTACTCAACCTGAATGATTAATTTCTCTCTGGTCTATGTAAGTTTCACTACAAGATAAAAATACAAATTCAATGGGAAAAATAAACATTTTCCTAGGGCTGAGTACTAGGAGGAATATGTACAGATCTTGATGTAAAGGAATGCTGGTTAATTTAATAGAAACTATGAGTATAATTTGAGAAAACATAAAAGTTCTATTGTCCCTCTTAAAATGCCCCAGCATTACACTGTAATTCACCTACATCCTTTCATCACAATACAAAGGTAGAGATTATAGAAGCCAAAGGAACAGACCATGATCTACTGGTAAATACTGCTAGCATTAATTCATAGTTGAATTCCCAGTGCCTCAAATAAAGATATGCCGTGGAGCTAAGAACATATCTATATGACTTACATACCAGATATGCAGATAGCACAGCTGCTGTCTTTCTGGAAAAAATTAAGAGCCTAACATTCTTTTAGAAATAAAAACGCATCTCACACAGTTGTCGTCTGCACAGGAAACAACAGAAAAGCTTAATTTTGCTCTCAATATACTTTGAACTGCTTCAGCACTTTTAAGAAAGACAGCAAGGAAAAAAAAAATTAAAAGCTTTGTTTTGTTTTTGCCAGCATACAGAGAAGTTGCTTCACTAAATGCATATAAGGAGCAACTTCACTGTGTTAAAAAAATTTTTTTTCAAATATAAATCAGCCAAAAGAAAAGTATTAGGTTAGCACTATTTTTTTCAAAGATTTCATTTATTCATTTGAAAGAGAGAGAGCACACAAGTATGAGTGGGGGGAGGGGCAGAGGGAGAAAGAGACACCCTGCTTAGCAGGAAGCCGGATGCAGGGCTCCATCCCAGGACCCTGGGATCATGACCTGAGCAGAAGGCAGATGCTTAACCGACTGAGCCACCCAGGCACCCCTGGTTAGCACTATTTTATAATAAGTGTCTGACACTGACATTTCCTTTACCAGCATACCACAGCTACACTAAATCTAGTTGCTGTATCTAGCAAACTGAACAAGCATTGATATTCTGGGACCTTTTACAAAACCATTTGTTTTGAAGACTGTATCTTGTTATAGAGTTAAGAGCTGCGAAGAGATCAACAAATGCTTTGAAAATCCCTGCATTGTCTTCAGCCATTTCTCAGTATGATTAAACAATGATTAATAGTGGAATTATTTTTTAATTATTTTTTTATTTATTTTTAAGATTTTATTTATTTGAGAGAGAGAGAGAGAGAGCACAAGCAGGCAGAGGGAGAAGGAGAAGCAGGCTCCCTGCTGAGCAGGGAGCCGGACATGGGGCTCGATCCCAGGACCCCAGGATCATGACCTGAGCTAAAGGCAGATGCTTAACCAACTAAGCCATCCAGGCACCCTAATAGTAGAATTATTAAACCTAAAATTCCCATTGATCTTATGTGATCTTGGAGAAAAATCTAGGTTTTTTTTTCTTCTTTGAGAAAGACAAAGTTTTAAAGAACTATTTAGCAAGTTAATGGGTCTATAATTCTAAGATTACAGGGCCTCTCCATTACTTGTTTATTTCAGGTTGTTGGTTTTGCTTTTCCATTTTTCTTTTTTTTTTTTTTTTTTGGTTTTGTTTTGAAGGTAAGGTAATACACCTTGAGTCTCTTATTAGAGACCACTATGTGAAGAGTCAATAAGGGTAAACATTTTGACAAGGACAGGAACTTAACAAGTCTGACAAGGAAGAAATCTCCCAGGGCCCTTTTCAACTTTAAGCCATTGGTCAGATGTTATAAAATGGATGGAATTATATAGCATCTCAACCTGAGAAGGTATAAAAATAAACAAAATACAGCTGAAAAAGATAAGGTTGTTCCTGCATCAACAGCAAAATTTGCTGCATATTTCCCAGACAGAAGTCTCATAGGTGGGAATACGTAATGTCCAAACTTAAGCATTTATTATTAGACTTGTTTGCTGAACCTCCCCCATTTGGCAGATATTAAAATCCACATTTTTTTAAAGAGTAAAGTGACCTTAAATTGAGACAACATCAAAGTTTTATCAGTGTAGAAAAGATTTTCTACTATATTATACATTTACCAGACTAACATTTTCCTGGTAACTGAGATTTTGGTAATAAATAAAACAACACTCAAAACAAAAAGAGTTGCTCTGATACTTTACTTTTTGCAATCTGGCCACTACCTTCCTTCTTTTCCCACAACTGCTTTCCAAAACCCTAATTACTTCCCAGGCATCAGACCCCATTTCAGTGTTTCAGCCCTGATTCTCTTGACAGTTCAGGAGTGACAGGTCACCCCTCATCCCAGACACCTCTCGTCTAAGCCTCAGGTTCTCTGATTGCCCTACCCCTATTATCCCTCTGTGTCTACCTCCTCCTCCTGTCCTAGCCGTTGATCTTCTCTGTTCTCTAGTCAGTCTCTTTCTCTAGATTCTAGTAATTTTAGAGTCTAGAATCTCATTCTATTCCGTGGTGATGCAACAACCCTATGTGGATGACTCCCACATCAGCATCTCTAGTCTCAGTCTCTCTCCAAAATTTCTAGTCTAGCCAATTGAACATCATCAGTCTAAATGCCTCACAACCACTTCAAACATTACATATTTAAGAAATCAAACTCTTCTGCCTTCCAAAATAAGTGACTCTTCCTCTGCTTCCTTTTTTAATAAGCATTACTAATACCCAATCTTTCTGAATTAGAAGTCATCTTTAATTCTCTTCTTCCTTTGTCCAGTATCTTTTAAGATTTTATTTATTTATTTATTTGAGAGAGAGAGAATGAGAGATAGAGAGCACGAGAGGGAAGAGGGTCAGAGGGAGAAGCAGACTCCCCACTGAGCAGGAAGCCCAATGTCTGGGACTCGATCCCGGGACTCCAGGATCATGACCTGAGCCAAAGGCAGTCGCCTAACCAACTGAGCCACCCAGGCGCCCCCTTTGTCCAGTATCTTATCAATTACCAAGTTCTGCTGATCCTTGAAGATCAGAAAGCTGGTAGTGAAAGAAAAATGATTCAAACCTAAGTCTGTTAAGACTCCAAAAAGACAAGGTTTCAATACACTGTCCATGTTTTGAAAGGGAAAAGGAGACACACCATGCACTTTGGATAGAATGGATCCATGAGGCATAAGAAAGTAAAAATTATGGTCCCTAGGGTCTAATGATGATAGTGATGAAAATGGTAATAATAAATACTATGAGTTGTCACTTACTGAACTCTTGCTAAATGTCTGGTACCCTACTAGGGCCTTTATATACATTTTTCCTATCTAAAGCCTATTACAAGCCTGGAAGGTTGTTACTGTTATTAATGTCCATTTGAAAGTTAAGAATATTGAGGCTCAAAGATCTGCACAAGATCACCCAGTTAGATGGGACATAGGTCCTTGAATGCTTAACCATTTTGCTAGAATTTCTTCTGTTGTGTTTGTGTACATGCTTTATCTCCCCTGGTGGAAATAAGCTTTTAGGGGCAGTATTATGCCTGGTTCATCTTTGTATTCTCCATTGTCTATCCACAGTGTCTTTCATAATGTAGGGCCCCCAAAATGTTTGCTAAGTGAGTAAATATAATCTGCTATGCTACTGGCTACTTATACCTAAACCATACAGTCCCAGGACATTGTGATTTAAAAAAAATTGTGGGGGGGGGGCCTGGCTGTCATTGTTGTTCTTCTCTGTTCCTTCCTGCAATGTTCAATCTGCTATGGTTTAATTTACACAAGTCTAAGTCAACAGGCCCAGGAGAAAAATTCTGTGAGATCTGAGACAGTCCCCTACTCCTCACATCATCCTCCTTCCCCACATCTGATAAACCTTTAATTTTTTACTCTGAATTTGATTTCTAGGATGTTTGAGGTCTCAAAAAGACAGGCCCCAGTGTAAATTGGTCACTACTGTAAGTGGTTTTTTTTGGGGGGGGGGAGGAGAACAGCTAGGAATATATGCTGTACCAGAATTCAGTTTATAAATTCAAATTACATTACAATTGGAACTAAAACACATGCTTTAAACCAATAGTCATACACACAAAAAGGAAAAGACACTGTTACTACACACAAAATAACTTGTTTGCATAAATATTTCATTATATTCCCTTGAGTATATCCATAGTATAAGAAGTTTCAAGGCCAGAAGAGGTTCACAGATATGCTTGCTGGTAGTTTTAAAGAAAATGTTGGAATAAGTGATAAAGTTACACACATACATAATTCACCAGAAAATATTAATGAAATAGCATAAGTGGAACTTTTTTTCTTTTTTAGTCTATCTTGTTATAAAGACACTTTTTAAAATTGAATAACAAACAAAAAAGCTCTTCTTTGCTGCCCAATCAATATGTAAGAGGATGACAGGGAAGCCTGAGTTAACTGCATTAAGATAGCACCTTTAAGTTTTTCATTTTGACTTGAAAATAGTTTATTACTTTGGTTGCAAAAAGTACTTCACATTTCTACCTAAATGCAAAAACTAATACTGATTTAACTGAAATACATTATAGCTATATATTTTCCTTTGACAAAGAGCAGCTGGCTCTTTTAACTTTTTTAACTTTTTTTTTGCTTCTGGTAATAGTGATTAATTATCCTAATAGAGGATAGGAAAAATGTACATATCCATCATATAGCCATATATAACTTGTTGGAATTGGACGTGATTCATTACTTAAGGATAGCACAAACACCTACTCAATTCACTCAAGTAAATAATCAAATTTCCCATTTTCTGATATATCTATAAAAGTAATCAGAAAAAAAAAACCTCTGAATTCTAATGTTGCAATTACCTTTAAAACTAAAATTCCATCTCTGAATTGTGAATAATCAATATTAAGAATGAACATTTTTGATAGTGAGGATTTATCAAATCTAGCCTCCTGGAGGAAATTAAGGTTTCTAGAGGAGCAATTTTAATGATGCTTTAGTAAAGTCTACCCCAAAAAGTTAGAAATTCATCTTTTTCGTATCAAAACAAACCCAAGAAGAAAATAACTATTTTTAAGAATTTTTAATTTATCTCAAAAATTAATAGCTTACAAGTTGAAATAATTACTTGCAATTTTAAAATAATCTGAGAGCTATGCATTTACTTAAGTATGTTATGTCAGAAAACAGATAAATGAAAGACAAGTCAAGGGTTGCCAAAATCCCAGTTTATAGTTGCAAATTCCTAAGGTTTTAAAGCACAGCCACAGGCTAATTGCCCAAAGACCTGCTGCCCACCGACATTTGCGGAGGGCTGAAGTTAATAGCAGGGCATGTCAATTTACTACAGGCAGCTCTCAGTGCGACATTTTGACAAAAGAACTGGGTCAGGTTACAGCCTGTTCCTATTATCACAGCAGTCTAGATTTATGGTTTCTAACACCAGCCCTACAAGAAATAATGGAAATGATGACAACAACAATCCCTGCTAGACAACAGACTACAGAAAAGCATGCAATAAACCACAGTCTGAAGTGACCAGAAAACTAAACATCCCTGACAATACTTAAAACGTGAGGCAGGTGTCAGTAAATTATTCATTTAAGTATTTCTAGAACCTCTCAAAATCTCAACCCCAAAATATCTCAAATCAGAGTTTCAAATCTAAAACAAAGCAATATTTAAAGGTACTTACCAGTATTGAGTACTGCATTTTAGTTCTTTTAGTAACTACCAAAGAGAATGTGTTTCATTTGAACAGATTTATGAAGCTCTACCAAATCAATAAAAAATAAAGATAATACTGATCATTATTTTTCAAATAACATTAAAGTATATTGAGAAATACTCCAAATAATACTTTAAATCTTTCAAATGGAAGAAAAAAGACAACAGTTTCACAGCAAAAAGCACGTTTACAACTGTACAGAGAAGCGAGATAACAGAAAAAAACAGATGTGATTCAATCACAATCAACTTAAAACTAAATATATAAACAAAATCTTAAACTAAGAATGATGAAAGGTGAGAAAAGCGACAAAATGATAAAGAAAATAAGAACTCTCTCAATACACATACTAAATTTAAAAGATCATGTCAAGGTTACAAGGTACATACCAAGCAAATGAAGCTGTTTATGACTGGAATTCTGCACCAGTTAATCCTTATGAGAAACGGAGGTTGAGAAAAATCGAATATGTATTCTAAAGACAAAAAGCAAAGAGAGTCCCACCAACTTTTCCCTGAGAAAAGAAAGTATCCTAAAGGTATGCCCAGAATTGCAATATATCTGCCCCTTCTGAAGTTTACAATGGCACATTACCACAAAAGGTGGGCACTCTTTCCGCTCTTACAACAATTTGCTCCTATAAACTTAGGAAGGGGCAGAGCCACAGCCATAAACACAGGTCACAAGTAGTAGGTAGTCAAATGCTATCTTCAAATGCTTCCCAGCTCTTTACTCATTAAAAAAAAAAGCTTATTCTTTTTTTTTTCTCCTTGGTTAAATAAGGAATTCATCTAGCTTAGGGAGATGAGTATGAAATTAAATGGAACGGCACCATCATATAAACTGCTTAAAGGATTCTCAAATATTTCACTTTTCACACAACAAGATATCCTCATTTTTTACGTCAAAACCTTTCCACCACATGCCCAAAAAATGAAAGTAGGGGAAGGTTTAGGGATATACATTTAGTAGAAACCATTTAGCATAAAAATCACTCCTATTATTATTTCCAAGGTGGCCAAGGCTTACTTAGACAACATAAAGACAAAATAAGCAAAAATGCCTTACTCATAAAAAGCACAGAATATATATATGCACACTCCAAATCTTGGATGGTTTCTAAAATTTTTTTTTTAAGTTATCCAGCTTTAAGAACCATCACCTCTGTTATCTTTTTTAAAATGAGATGCTATCACTATAGTAAAGGCATTTCTATACCTTGAGTAACCAAAGCCCAAACTAGTTAGAGCCTTGGAACACTTACCACTAAATTACACCAACCCATTCTAACATAAGATAAACAGCAGTGGTTTCTTTCAACCATTTCCCTAAGACAAAAGGATCACAAATATTAAGACCCCAACCCAGGGAAGGGTGAACTTTTTCTTTCAAAATCATCAACATCAGCCATTTTCAAAATTTCCAGGTTTTTGGTTCCTGAAATTAACTACCGCTTCAAATCCTAAGATATTATGTAGTAATTTTCAGACATCAATAATGTTCTTAAAATTCTTAGGGCTGCTTGATTTGCTCACTCCAAGCTACAAAACATCTCCTGGCAATGCCAGACCTATATTCACAACCACAGCCTCACAGCTCTAACACTGATGGCTGGCAGAGCTCACTTTGTTCATATCTTGTGTATCCTAAAAACCAGGAATATGACTATGAGGAGACAATGAAACTCCCAGAGAGGTGAACTAAAAGAGAAAATGACCTCAGATTTCCATTCACAGCTGGAACCAGAACAGAGCTGGGCATAAAGGGGAAAAGGGGACCGGACAGGGTAACCTGGCAAAAAAAAAAAAAAAAAAAAAAGACTAGAGGCAACTAATAAATAGCAGAGGATCCCTTGCATCCTCCAGTGTTCCAGTTACTAAAGTTACAACAATCATTTCTATTAACCCAAAGAGAGGGACAATAAAATATTCAAGTGAAATTTTCCTCCTCCTCCCTCTGCCCCCACCCCACCAAGAGCACAAACTAAAACTGGGATTTGGATTTTCCTTAAATGGAACAAGGGGCTACATCATTTTCATTCAAAAGACTTGGTATTTACTCAGCCTTTTCAAGGCACTTCACTATCATCAATTATTTCTCGGTGAGGCAGCGCAGGATTACCCTGACCATTTCACTGATGCGGAAGCAGACACCAACAGCAAAGGGAACGGGGGCAGGAAGAGGGGAGATAGGAAGCATCTGGGGGGAACAGGCAGGCAGCTAAAAAGGAACAAACCCAAAAGAAAATGAGAGTCACATCTGGCTTATTTAGCTCAGAGATTTTTGAAAGATTTTGAAAAAATAAAGTGCTCTAAATTATGAGTCAGTTAATATTTAGTTACAAACTAAACTACTTACTTGGTCATAGAAGCAAAGTTGTTTAGCATTAAAAAAAAAAAACCCTCAATCTCCAGAGCACATAGAGATTTCAATTTATACCAATAATTCATTTTTCTTCCCAAGCCTAATCCATATGTTTATCTCTCTGACCTAGAAAATAATCTCATAAAAATGTACAGCTTTCAACCCAAGTAAGAAATAATTCACAGTTACACCCAGAATTTTATTTAGAAAATTTATAAACAAAACACCGATTCCCTGAATTTGCCCTTGAAATAAAATAACTACTTGTTTTACATTCATATTGATTTTCTTAGCTATAACTTGGAAATTTTCAGGAATAAATTACTGATGGGCAGCCTTAAACATCCAGAAGCCAACATTCACAGCCTCTGAATAAATGCACCTTGAACTCCATACTACAGACAGCACAGGCACTTCAAAAAGATGTATTGATTGAAAGAAAAAGACTGACCAGTTGCCTCATGAGAAAAACTGATACCACCTCTTTAAGACTGACTCCAATGATTTTTGTAAATATCATGACATCATTAGCTTTAAAGCAACCTCACACATAATGTAGTTCAGTTACATTAATCTTTTTTTTTCAAACAATTTCAAAACAAATCAGGTTCTCTAAAGGAAACAGGTACACACCCTTAAGCTTATAAGGTTGTGTGATATATATGCTATTCATTCAA
Organism: Zalophus californianus; assembly: GCF_009762305.2. Taxonomy (NCBI): domain Eukaryota; kingdom Metazoa; phylum Chordata; class Mammalia; order Carnivora; family Otariidae; genus Zalophus; species Zalophus californianus. Next base: position 114,756,504 of record NC_045612.1, on the reverse strand, counting down.
GAGTTTCAAAGCTGTTTTAAATGTGTTTAAGTTTTTGAAAAGATCTTTCAGACTGTTTTGAAGACTATGGATAAAACTATAGCCAAACAAATACAAAGCATCAGGTGAGTGCTCATAAATTCACTCCTTTCTCAAAGTCCCAACTGGACTTTTTTCCAAAAGCTTATTTTCACCTTCCTCCCATTAAATATACAAAACCAAAGACTGAAAAAAAAAATTCATCCCTGGAAATACGTTATTTAATGAGTACTTAAGAAAAGAATGGCAAAAAAGGCAAAATAGTGATTACTGAAGAACATTCCCAAGCACTGCTTTTGAAAAGAATCAAATGAATCTATGAACTATTGTTATAATGCAATTGCTTGTCACAGGAAGTTGTATTCCATAAATGATATACATCTTATAATACTGCTTCCCCAAAACAGAAACATGAATAGCTCTGGGAGCCTTAAAAATGCAGCAGCATCCGCAGTTGTTTTGGCAAAGAAAACTATCCCTGATAATTTCATAAATCATATGATCAAAGTATCCACTTTCCCTGCCTTACTTTCCCCCTACTAACAGATCCACTCACTTTCCAGAGATATCCTAAAGTCACCTTAACACATAATTGATAAAAGCTAATCTAAATCTTCAAGATAAAAGCTAATTTCAAATTATAATCACACTTTGTAATGAATGACAAATGTTTTACAACCCTTAAAAACATCAATAGTCTTAAACGGGGATTTGTAACTACCGGTGCTGGCCAAACGTTTGGGGGCCGGAGAAGGGGGCAAATTACAGACCTCAAAGCTATGTATAACATCAAGGCGCAAAATCTATTAAATTCGCCTGCTCGCTCTCTGGCGATTTGGCGATTTACAGCAGCACAACCACTAGTCAGGTGGAAAAAGCAAGACCGCTGTCCCTTAAAGGCACCAATGGTCCCTAGACCAGGTCACGCCGCGAGAGCACAGCGACCGCCCTGCAGCTCCTCGGGAGAGTTGGAGCCCCCCTCTCCGCCCCCCCCAACACACACACGCAAGGAGGGCCGCGCCCTCCCGCCCCACCTCTACCCGGCGGCCGAGCCACCGGTGCCCCCCTCCCCAACCGCCCAGAGCCCCGGGGCGCGTGTCCGATGGGCACCTGGCACCGGGACCGAGCCCGCGCTCCGCCACAGGCGCATCCTTCCGGGCTAACGTTTCCCTCCCAAACTCCAAAAGTTATCTCACAACTCCCCGGAAGGCAACCGGGCGGGCTTCAGCCCAGACCACTCAAAGTCATCGCTGCTCCTCAGCCCCACCGCCCGCCGGCGCGCCCCGGGGCCCCAGCTCGGTCCCCCAGCCCAGCTCCACCCACAGCAAGAGGATGCTCAGGAGGGTGCTGTCCGTACTTTGGGCCAGGGGGCGGCTAGAGAGCGACACGGCAACCAAACGCCGCGCAAGGGATGGGCCCGTGACCAGCGACGGGGCCCCGGGGGAATGCGAGGGGCTGCGCAAAAGCAGCTGTGGGGCGTCGTGGAGGGCGCTAGGTGGGGCAGGGGAGCCCTGGCCTCTGGGGTGAGGCTGCCAAAGGTGGGCGACGGGGGTGCGGGGCCGAGCTAAGGCCGGACCCCGCGGAGCGGTAAGGGGGCGTTACTCGCGCGGGACGCGCCGCGGAGGGCTCCCAGCCACCCGCCCGCCCTCGGACAACGACCAGAGACCGGATGCCACGGCTCCGCCTCTCTGCTCCTCACGGGGCCCAGAGTCGCCACGCACCTCGGGTCTCGTCGGCGAAAGGAGCGAAATTGTCACACTGGTCCCGCGAGCCGGTACCGGTCTTCACACCGCCGCCGCCATGTTTGAGAAGCCGCGCGCGGAGACGCGCATGCCCCGCAACCGCCACCACCGCCCCGCCCCCGCCCCGGCTGGCCCGCGTGCCCTGCGGTTGCCGCAAGCACGCCCTATGACCGCTGCCGCGTGCGGGGCCCGAGCTGGGGGCGCCGCCGGAAGGCAGTGTGAGCGGCGGCGGGCGACGAGACGCTACAAGCCCAGGAAAGCCCTTGGTAGTTTTCCTCCATCCTCCCCCCCACCATCTACCCTCCCGCCAAAAAGAAGCCAGTCGCAGCCCAAGCACCCAAGACTGTGATGGGCCCCCAACTGAGACCCCGGGGTCCGCGTCAAGTTCCATTGCGGGAACTCGCTCCCCTTGGCCATCGCCTTTGACTCTTCGGTCACGCCACCGAAAAGGCAGGCGCTTCCCTAGGAACTGAAGCAAGTTCGATGAGCAAGGAAAATGCAACTCTTTAGAGCAGCTTGAGCAAAGCCACTCCTTCGCGGGTTGCAGCATATTCCTTGAAATGTTTTTGTTTTTTTTTTTTCCATGGGTTTTTGCCACGCATTCCCCTCCAGCTCCACATTCTGAACTTAGTTGTTCCTCTAAACCCAGGCTTGAGCTAACGGGACTAGACTAACCCGGAGGAGAAAATTTGCCCACTGGTTTGACAGTGCTTGGGAGCGTCCTCGAGAATGTATTTTGGGGTCTCCTCTGCTGTATCTTCCTCGCCCGGGGGCAAGCTGTTGTGCAGGTGGAGGTCGCACCGAGGGGAAGGGGGCGGTCGTAAAAATAACCCTGAAACGGCCCACGACTCTCCCCGCACAAAATGTAGCAAACAGAAAACCCGAGAAAAACATCCCATCCCTCGTTGTGAGGTTGGGTATAAGCAGATTTAAAACTTTTGTTTGAAAAATAATACAATGTGCTGTGTTAGCGAAAAGTAACTCATTGGCAGGCCTTCTCTCTCCAACTCTGAATAGCTGGATGTAGGTTTTTCACTTGTGATCGCCTTAACTTAGTATATAGGGCATACTGTATTTTTAAAATCATAATTAGGAAATTGAAGCCTAAAACTAAAAAACAAAACAAACAAACAAAACGCGGAATATATCCATTTTCCACAATACAGAAATTATTTTCATAGAGGACCTTTGCAATATTAAACGAAGGCCAAATTAAAGTTGTTTTTATTGTATCTAGGTATCGAGGAATGGCACTAAATCAAACTGCCGAAATAAACGTTAGTGCAAATTTCATAAAAACTTTACAGCGAAACAGAAAACCTAGGCCACTGTTATGCAAATATTAAAGAGAGATTTGGCCATATCGATTGTATAATATATACCATGTAGAAGGGAATGTTGAAATGGTCCAAGATGAAGGTTCAAAAATGTTTTTAAAAGCCAGAAAGGTACCTTTAAGAGAAAAAAAAACAGGTTAAATCGAAGCAGACCCTTAGTATGGGCTACAGCAGGGCTTGGAGGGATGAGGGGACTGAAATTTTTACTTACTGGCCATTGTCTTTCTAATCTTGATGCAATGGAAATATTTGAAATTCATCTCTACATTCTGTATTAGAAAGACTTGGGTTGTCACTTACGAATCTTTTACATCTATGGACTCTTTATCAAGTTGTAGAAATACTACTCTGATTGTTAAATTGCCTGACAGGCACCCCATCTACTTCCCATATTCCTGTTTTTAATATGAAATTACTGAAGCCCTTTCTCTAAAAACATACTTCGCATTATCTATATTAGAACATCTTATCAATAACTACGTTCATCAAAGCATTTATAAAAGTGTGACTCTGTTACATTAAATATGAGTTATTGATAATGATGACAGCTACCATATGCTGAGAATCCTGCTAGTCTCTTTAAATACATAATTGTCAATTTTCATCATATTCTTTCACAAAGTACTTATGAGGTAGGTGCCCTTATTCCCAATTTATAGATGAGGAAATTGAGTATTAAATAGCAAGTAAGTGGCAGAATCAGCTTCTGAACATACATATACCTAAGCCTTTCCTATCCCTTTTACCCTGTCCTGAATCATATATTTTCATCGTAGACTTTGTATATAAGCATTTAATAATAATTCTTTTATGTACTTATACTCTGCTTTTCCTTTTGCCGCTTTGCCAAAATAAACTTGAGACTGCTTTTTAATGCTGTTAGCATAGGTCAGAATATCACTGTTTCTTTTACATCATATGGAAGCACCTTGAACATAGTAGGAATTTGGTAAATATTTGTTAAATGACTGAATGGATGAACGAATACCTACTATTATGACATTCAATTAATTTTGCCTGGAAAACATGAAAAGGAAACTGCCTCAACTGAAAGAATAAGAACTAAGGCTGGTAAAATCCAAATTTTCATGATTATTTTTCAAGTCTCAGATTTGTTTCTGTCCATTTGCTCCTATAGTTCTGACTCAGCCCAAAAACTGTGACAACCTTGAAGAAGATACGTCATCCTCACCCCTGCCCAAATCCAATGCAAAATACTTCTGTGTCACAAGTGTGTTTGATTACTACCTTTTGTACGTTTCTCCAGAATTTAATATTAGTCCATCAGAATAAAAAGATGGTCTTCTTTCCTAGATAAGCAAAATTTAATCTAGATTTCCATCAGCACACATGTCTGTATTGAAATAATATTACTTGCATAGATACAGTTCAGGATGATTAGTGAAGACTCCCTCTAGTTTTCCCACTTCATGCACTCCTTTCTCCCTAAAACACAGAAGCCTAACTAAACCTGGCAGAGGCTAGAGATCCGAGGTATTCCTGGTAAACTCACCAGTCGTATTTTCACCTTAGTGGAAAAAATCCATATGGTAGGTACTAAATAACAAATTGATATAGTAACTAAGTTGACAAACATCTTCAGATCCTTGTTTCTAACAAATCGCCCTTTTTCCCCTATTAAACCAAAAACACATATCAGTAAGATATAAACTGTTTCTAGTATTGCTGTGGTTGGTTACATTAAACCTCTTTTCCTAACTGCAAAATAAGTAACTTCCTTGGAAAAATATCAAGAGAGACTCTAGTCTAACAAGAAGACTGTCTTGTCAAAGGACAAAGCTGTATCAGGAAGTCTGAACTCTTGTCTTGAACTCCAACTCTATCATCCACTACTTAGATTTCTTTAGAATCTTTCCATGCCTCAGCTTTTTTTCATTTTAAAACTAAGGTAAATAGAATCTGTCACACTTACTTCACAAATGAGAAAGTGCTATTCAAATCTATCAGAAAACAAAACCATGGCCTTTCCTTAATGGATTCCACATTTTTTAAAAAGATTTTATTTATTTATTTGTCAGAGAGAGAGAGAGAGCCAGCACAAGCAGGCGGAGCTGCAGGCAGAGGGAGAAACAGGCTCCCTGCTGAGCAGGGAGCCTAATGCAGGACTCAATCCCAGGGCCCTAGGATCATGACCTGAGCTGAAGGCAGACGCCCAACCGACTGAGGCGTCCAGGCATCCCCATCCCACATTAAAAAAAAAAAAACATTAGTCTTTTACCAACAAAATGTATGAAATTGAAGCCGACTTTGGCCAAGTCAAGTATTTTATATGCTGTGAAAACTGGCATAAACTCAATGAACATTATAAACTACACTTGGCCATTATTACATTCACTCAGTCCTTCATTCAAACACCAAACGTTTTTTGAATGCTTGTTGTATGTGGCTCTGCTAAAGGTGAGGATACCAAAATGTCTAAGACAAATTCAACACTCCAGGATCTTACACCCAGTCCAAAGAGGAGAGAGAGAGAGTGCTCACAGAGATTTTAAGATGTTCAAAAGAAGTAGGGTCTCTTATCACACCTTTCATCATATCAAACATTTTTATTTTTTTAAAGATTTATTTATTTGAGAGAGAGAGAGAGTGAGGCAGAGGGGCATAGAGGGAGAGAAGCAGAGTCCCCGCTGAGCCTGATCCCACCACCCTGAGATCATGACCTGAGCCTAAACCAAGAGCTGGACTTGTAACAGACTGAGCTGCCCCGGTGCCCCTCACAGCAAACATTTTTTTAGATGTCCCCATATAATATTGTGTAACTAGATGAATGAAACTGTAGCTGGTCAGCTGACAGAAAGTCCTTTGCACATTTAATTAAAACATTTACTAATTTTGATTTTACACCTTCTGTGCTGGTTATTCTGCATTTGAGGCATCCTCCACCCCATGAATTTTTACTCTTCTTTGCCTTATTCTGTGCCCCAGGAGACTTAACCTTCAGTAGTGTATCACTCTCTACAGCTGGTCTGGCCAATGGCAGGTACCATCAGGAGTAATGGAAGTCCCGTATATGGCACGGGGTTAGGGGAGGGCACAGTTCTTTCCCAAGCACTTCCTGCCTAGGATCTCCGTCTGCCGGTAGCAGTGGCTCCATGACAGCTCTGGGCAAAGGCTTCCCTTTCCAGGGTTGTCCTCACTGGGTCTTCAGGAAGTGGGAGGAACAGGTACAGCTTCCAGCTTCCAGTTTTCCCTAATCCCTGGGCAACTTCAGCATCCCTTGTTAGTTCCCTTAAAAACTCCCCACACCTCTGTAAATAATTCATTCAATTCTCTTCAAAATCACATGTGACTGTACTTTCTGTTCCTGCTGGGACCATTATTGAAATGCTTCTCTTTTCATATATCAAGCCGACCAATTAAGAGGATAGGGTAGGGTCTTCAAACATTTCTGTAAGCCCTTTGAGAATTTATATTCAAGGCACTGTGTAGGGCGCCTGGGTGGCTCAGTCGGTTAAGCCTCTGCCTTCGGCTCAGGTCATGATCCCAGGGTCCTGGGATCCAGTCCTGTGTTGGGCTCCCTGCTCAACGGGGAGTCTGCTTCTCCCTCTCCCTCTGCCCCTCCCCCATCTCATGCTCTCTTGCACGTGCATGCATTCTCGCTAATAAATAAAATCTTAAAAAAATTTTTTTGAAATAAAAAAAAACAAGTATGGTATTGTCCTGGGCTTTTTTTTTTCCAACCGAACTTTAATCTACGTGCAATAAAGTGCACAAATCATAAATGTACAACTCAATTAAGTTTTACACAGGTATGCACCTATGTACTCAGAGACATAAAGGTATAATTTTCAGCACCCCAGAAAATTTTACAAATCCTCCCAGTCAAGAACACCCCCACCACCAAGTAACTACTATTCTGGCTTCTAGCATTATAGATTAGTTTTGCCTGTTCTTGGATATCTTATCAATGGACTTAAACAGTACATCCTCTTTTGCATCTAGCTTCTTTCACTTCATGGCATGTCTCCAAGATTCACCCCTGTTGTTGAAGCATCACCCTCATACTTACCAAGTCTTGCAGACAATTTCGCTGTCCCCTCTTTTCCACAGGCTGTTCTTGATTAAAGCTACTGTAATTTCTCTTACAATTATTGTCTCCTTTCTTATGATGAGTTCTCTTTAAGGCAGTAGTTGGGCCTCCAATTATATTAAACCTTATTATTTTGAGAGTGAAAGCTTTGCTTTCTTCGAAGTCAAGGGCAGGTTTCACCTCATACGTGTGCCAGGCACTGTGTAGGTAAACTACTGACCCTTCTTTTTTGGGTCCACTCTCTAAATACAGATTTGTAAACCAACACGGTAGTTGGAAAGACAAATATTTAGAGACCCTTTGCATTCCATGTATTCCATAGATTTGGGCAGTTGGGTTTTGTTTGTTGTTTGCCCCTGCCTTGCCAAAAACACACAAGTAAAAACTAAAGCAAACAACCAAGAGAAATTGATTGGAAAAGTTGAAAGGCAAACTAACAGGTAATAATGGATATAGCAGGTAACGGTATCTGACAAAGGGAAGGGTATAATTAGGGGAGTGTGAGTTCAAGAGAACTGGAAAAATGGTGGATAGAAGTGGTCACCTACCTACCCTTGAAGGCCAAGGTGACTGGGAGCCTAAGAGATAGCACACAGCATTTTTTTGCCCTGTGAAGCATGCAATGTCCTTTGCTCCTTGACCGGTTCAATTCACTCTTTCTGTTCTTTTGTGCATCCTGCTATCTTTGCTGGTTTACCTCTTCTACTTCCCTGGGGCCTCACACCATTCATTCCCCTTCTATTCCCTATCTTTCCTGGGCTGGCCTCCTTAGGTCTTCTTGAGTCCCAGGGCCACCCTGATAAATGGCCCTTCTCACTACTGGTCCTAATAATACTTTCACTCTGGCTGTGTTACCACTCCTAGTACAGCTTGGATTTCACCAACTTAGGTCTTTGGAAGTCTTTTAAGTCATAATACTTAAACTTAACTATTTTTTTTTCTTATGTGTATATGTGTGTTTAATTTTTTAAATACACAAAAGTAGGGGTGCCTGGCTGGCTCAATCAGTAGAGCATGCAACTCTTGATCTCGGGGTTGTGAGTTTGAGCCCCCTGTTGGGTGTAGAGATTACTTAAATATAAAAATCTTCAAAAATAGAGGCGCCTGGGTGGCTCAGTCGGTTAAGCATCTGCCTTCGGCTCAGGTCATGATCCCAGGCGCCTGGGATCGAGTCCCACATCAGGCTCCCTGCTCAGTGGGGAGTCTGCTTCTCCCTCTGCTTGTTCTCGTTCTCTCTCTGTATCTGTCAAATAAATAAATAATAAATAAATAATCTTTCAAAAAAATCTTCAAAAATAAAGGGGCACCTGGGTGGCTCAGTCAGTTAAGTGACCAACTCTTGATTTCAGCTCAGGTCACAATGTCAGGGTCATGAGATCGAGCCCTGCCTGCACTGGGCATGAAGCCTGCTTGAGAGTCTCTCTCTTCCTCTCCCCCCACTCACGCTCTCTCTTTCTCCCTCTAAAATAAATAAATAAAATCTTTTAAAAATAAATTAGGGGTGCCTGTGTGGCTCAGTCATTAAGCGTCTGCCTTCAGGTTGGGTCGTGATCCCAGGGTCCTGGGATCGAGCCCCGCATCGGGCTCCCCGCTCCGCGGGAAGCCTGCTTCTCCCTCTCCCACTCCCCCTGCTTGTGTTCCCTCTCTCGCTGTGTCTCTCTCTGTCAAATAAATAAAACCTTTAAAAAAATAAAAAATAAATAAAAAATAAAAATAAATTAAATAATTAAATACACAAAAGTAGAGTAGTATAATGGACCCTATGCACCCATCACTCAGCACCTACAATTATGGCCAGTCCTGCCTCATCCAAACCCCTCTGTAATCTACCCTGACTCTTATTATTTTGAAACAAATTCTAGACATCGTATCATTTATTTTGTAAATATTTAGTTGTCTATCACTAAAAGATGACTCTTTAGGGGCACCTGGGTGGCTCAGTCAGTTAAGCATCTGACTCTGGGTTTCAGCTCAGGTCATGCTGTCTCAGGGTCATGAGATTGGGCCCCACATGGTGCTCCGAGCTGAGTGTGGAGTCTGCTTGGGATTCTCTCTCCCTCTCCTCCCCGCCCCCCTGCTCATGTGCATGTGTACAGGCTCTCTTTCAAAAAAAACTTTTAAAAATAATAAAAGTTGACTCTCTTTATAACATAACTGTATTACTGTTCTATTGCTGCTATGACAAATTACCACAAACTTATCGGATTAAAACAACAGAAGTTTAGGGGTGCCTGGCTGGCTTAGTCAGTGAAGTATGTGACTCTTGATCTAGGGTTTGTGAGTTCGAGCCCCCCGTTAGGTGTAGAGATTATTTAAAAATAAAATCTTTTTGGAGCACCTGGGTGGCTCAGTCAGTTAAGGGTCCTGGAATTGAGCCCCACGTCGGGCTTCCTGCTCAGTGGGGAGCCTGCTTCTCCCTCTCCCGCTCCCCCCTGCTTGTGCTCTCTCTCTCTCAAATAAATAAATAAGATCTTTAAAAAAATAAAACCAGATTTTTTTTTAAAGATCTTATTTATTTGAGAGAGAGAGAGAGTGCACGAGCACACAAGCAGTGGGGAGGGGCAGCGGGAGAGGACTCTGGGAACATGACCTGACCCGAAGGCAGATGTTTATCCGACAGAGCCACCCAGGCGCCCCTAAAACCTTTTAAGATTCATTTATTTGAGAGAGCTTGAGTGAGCGGTGGGAGGGGCAGAAGGAGAGAGAGAGAAATCCTCAAGCAGACTCCCCACTGAGTGCGGAGACCGACGAGAGGCTGGATCCCAGGACGGAGATCATAACCGAAGCCGAAAACAAGAGTCAACTGCTCAACCAACTGAGCCACCCCGGTGCCCCCAAAGTAAAATCTTAAAACAAAACAAAGAAAACCCCCAGTAGTTTATTATATTATAGTTCCAAAGGTCAGAAGTCCAAAATGGGTAGGCAGGGCTGTGTTCTTTTTGGAGGCTCTAGAGGACAATCAGTTTCCTTGTCTTTTCTAGCTTTAGACACCACCTGCATTCTTTGGCTGTGGCTGCTTCCTCCATCTTCAAAGCCAGCAGTATAGCATCTTCCAAACTCCCACTCTCTCACTCTAACCTTTGCTTCACTTGTCACATCTCCTCTGACTCTGACTCTCCTAACCCCTCTTTCTTTCATAAGGACCCTGTGATTATACTGGACACACCTGGGTAATCCAAATAATTTCCCCATTCAAGATCCTTAATCACATCGGCAAAGTCCCTTTTGCCACATATTCACAGGTTCCAAGGATTAGGATGTAGGGGAAAGGCATTATCCTGTCTACCACAATACCCTAATTAAAAATAATTAGATTTCAATACATAATTAGAAATAATTTCCCAACATCATTAAATATCCATTCACTATTCAAATTTCCAATTGTCCCATAAAATATCATGTATCTTTTGACACCTTAGGTAAGACAAAAAAAAAGGATGCAAATAAGGTCCACACACTGCAACTGAATGATAGGCCTTTGAGGTCTTTTTTTTTTTAAGATTTTATTTATTTATTTGAGAGAGAGAATGAGATAGAGGGACAGCACGAGAGGGGAAAGGGTCAGAGGGAGAAGCAGACTCCCCGCTGAGCAGGGAGCCCGACGCGGGACTCGATCCCGGGACTCCAGGATCATGACCTGAACCAAAGGCAGTCGCTTAACCAACTGAGCCACCCAGGCGCCCTGCAGTCTTTTTTAATTGACAGATTCCTCCTCCATCTCTCTTTTTTCCTTGCAATTTATTAGTTGAAGAATCTTGGTTTCCGATGGTCTAGACTTTGCTAATTGCATCCCCATAGTTTAATGTGTTACTCTGTCCCTTATATTTCCTATAGATTGGTAATTTAGAGCTTGGTAAGATTCAAGTTCTATTTTTTTTTTTCCCTGCAAGACTGCTTCCTGGGTAGTACATACTGTGCCCTTCCATCAGGAGGCACATAATGCCTGGTTGACTCTCATTTTATGATATCAGCAGATGTTGATGTGCAGTGCCTCAATCTTTTAGGTCAGCAGTTCTCAAAGTGTGGTCCTCAGACCAGCAGTATCTACTTCACCTGGAAACGTGTCAGAAATGCCAAGTCTCTGGGGCGCATGGGTGGCTCAGTCAGTTGGGCATCTGCCTTTGGCTCAGGTCATGATCTCGGGATCCTGGGATTGAGCCCGGCATCGGGCTCCCTGCTCAGTGGGGAGTCTGCTTCTTCCTCTGCCTCTACCCCTCTCTCCATTCATGCTCTCTGTCTCTCTCTCCCGCTCTCTCTCAAATAAATAAATAAAATCCTAAAAAACAAAACAAAAAAACAGACTGACTGAACCAGAAATGTTGAAGTGGAGGCTAGCAATCTGAGTTTTAACAAGTCCTCTAGGGGGTTTTGATGCAGCTTAAAGTTTGGGAAGCCTCGCTGTTAGTTCATCAAGGGCCAAAGCGGGTATTTAAGACTGACATTAACGCAAAAAGGTTTAGGCAAAATAATGAACAACCTCCAGAAGAAAGTAAGACCATGCTCAAAAGAGGCAACTAGAAGAGCAAACATATTTTTAAGTAATTCAAAAGGCGTAAATGAGGAATCAACACTGCTTCATTGAAAAACACACATTAGAAAAACCAAACTCACCAAATAGAACACATTGGCGGTTGTGAAGCAGGGAGCAGGGGAGGCTGAAATGGATGAAGGTGGTCAAAAGGCGCACACTTCCAGTTATAAGACAAACGAGTCTTGGGAGATGTAATGTACAGTGTACTGACTATGGTTACTAATACTATATTGTATATTTGAAGGTTGCTAAGAGAGCAGATCTTAAAAGTTTGCAACTCAAGAAAAAAAATTTCATAGCTATATGTGGTGATGGAGGTTAACTACACTTATTGTGGCAATCATTTTGCAATATATATAAATACCGAATCATTATGTCGTACACCTGAGACTAATATAACATCGTATGTCAATTATACCTCAATAAAAAGAAAAAGAAAACAAAAGACTGAGAAACACTGGTCTAAACCCCTGAAAAAACAAAACAAACACAATAGAGAAACTCAAAAAGAAAGGCTTACTCTTTTAAAATATTTTAAATTACTTTTTTGAGATAAGAGGGTAAATAAGAATGCTTTAGAATCTACACAGCCTCTAGTCAAGATTTTTTAAAACAGAGAACACCAATAACGTTGAGTTAATGAACAAGTGGATGGAAAGACTAAAAGGCAATATTTTGGGCACTGTGGCATTCACAGGCTTGAAATCAGAAAGATACAACCACAATTCAAATTATTCTGCACAGGTTTTATAGCAGTTCCTCTATTTCCAACATACACGGTTTCTGAATAGAGAAAAATAGAGAAAGCATAAGCATGGGGAGTCAGGGGGTCTGGATTAAATTCGGCTCTGCCCCTTTCTGGGACTGTGACTAACTTAAAGTGCCCTGGACTGTACAGTGAGTGGAAAACAACCCCACCAGCCAGCCATAGCCCCTCTCAGGCTGGTCCAGACCACCTGCCTAAAGCCAGCATCTGGCATCATGATGCATCTACGCGACACCTTGCACGTTAATTTCTCATTCAGGCCAGAAGTATTTACTGAGCCTACTACATGCCAGGTCCTGGGCTAGAAGCATAGAGTCTGCAGACAAATAAACAGGCGATCTCAAGGGTAAGGGCTATCAGTGAGGTTAACACATTGATTACAGGCACCAATGGGTATTCATTTGTTGAGCAAATGGACCCTTACATGTGTATGTAAATGAATAAAAATAACCCTTCACGCAAAATCCTGCAAACTTTGAATACAGGACACGGTGAAATCAGACAAGCTAACATGAAATTCACTTAGAGAACATTTTCCTCCTTTTCTTAAAGAAGTTCTTTAGCTCCTGGCTTCTGGAAATTTCCACCCAACTCTTCTTCATACATTCTCAGCAAGTTGTCTTTCCAAACCTTGCCTCTAGGCATCTAGAGGGAGGAAGTCAGTCAACCACATGGTCTAAAGCCTGGGGTCCAGCAGGTCTTGAATAGCATGGTGCTCTCAATGGCCTCTCTTCTCCCGTCCAGTGCCAGGAACCTCAACCCAGGTGCCTGAGAAAAGAAGATGGAAAGTTGTGGTTTTGTTAGGATGCTCTGTGTAAACCCAGTGTGCAAAACCTTTTTTATTATATAGTGTCAACTAGGAAAGGGGAAAAAAATATACCAAGCCTAAGTCTGCAAGCTTCCAAAGCACGACACAACACATTAAAGGTTTAGTGTCAGGAACAATCAGGTCCTTGTCGTCTACCCTTTTGCTAGCACAGTTTCCACAAATAACAGGCAAGCTCTAAATTTTCATAAAACATTTTGGCAGTGCAGGATGGACCAGCTTTCTGGCGGTCTCTCTAAGGAAATGACTGCAAATGTTTTTTGGTGTGAACAGCCTTAAGTATTTTAAATCCTTGGTAAATATAGTTGCCAACAGTCCCAAATATGTTTTACTAGTTCTGAATTGGACATTAAGGATGATTTTAGGGGGAGTTTTTTCAACAACAAATATTTCAATAAATGAGTTATCCTAATTCCCTTTCTTAAATGTTGATGACTCTGGGAGACTTTGTAAATGAGAAACAAATTTTAGTAGCCAAATTGCAAAGGCTGAGATAAACAGAAATTTCCTAGAAAGACAACATGGCTATTGAGGCTTCCAGGAATAATATACACCCAGTTTTTACTCTATGAGAATACTGACTTCTAAATCAAAGTTTTGAGAACCGAGCATAACTTTACTAACCTGAAATGATTCTAGGCTTCTTTCAGCAAGTTATCCTGAAGCATGTTTGTTCTAAATCTGGCCAAAATGGTAGCCACTAGCCACATGTATTTCAGTTTCAATTTCAATTAGTTAAAATGAAATAAAATTTAAAATTCAGTCCCTTAGTCATATTAGCCTCATTTCAGTGTTGTACAACTCTATGTAACTGGTGGCTGTGGTACTGGACAGTGTAGAACATGTCTATCTCAAAGAAAGTCATACTGAACAAAATTGTTCTAAATCCTTACTACTCACAGGGTAGGCTAGCAGCTTCAGCAGCACCCAAGTGCTTGTTAAAAACACAGAATCTCATGCCCCCCACAAACCCACTTCATCAGAATCTTCATTTTAACAAGAGGCCCAGACGATTTGTGGGCATACGAAAGTTTGAGAAGCACTGGTCTAAATCAGTGTTTCCCAAACTGGCTTGATCCTAAGAATCACCTAGAGCACTCATTAATCATTCAGAGTCCAGGGCCTTGCCCTCGACCTACTAAATGTGACTCTTCAGAGCAGGTATATGGAAATCTGTATGTTAAACAAGCACTCTAGGTGATTCTTATTGCCCTGGAATTGGGCATTGATATGTTTTTAAAACTCCCCAGGATTCTGATGGGCAGCCAAAGTTAAGCACCACTGCTATAAATGATTTCATCTCAAAACTGCTTCTGGTCTTGGGGCGCCTGGGTGGCTCAGTTGGTTCAGCAACCGCCTTCGGCTCAGGTCATGAACCTGGAGTCCTGGGATCGAGTCCCACATCGGGCTCCCTGCTCAGCGGGGAGTCTGCTTCTCCCTCTGACCCTCCCCCCCATGTGCTCTCTCTCTCTCTCTCTCTCTCTCTCTCTCTCTCTCAAATAAATAAAATCTTAAAAAAAAAAAACCTGCTTCTGGTCTTAAAATTGAATATTAGATTTTTAAACAGAGGTAAAATGAATGACATTATAAGTAAATCTATCAGTCTGTGCATCTTAGAAACTCAGTTAAAAATCTCCTTATTCTATATTCCATGAGCTAAAACAAGAAGTACTGATATAAGGTTTTGGCTGGGAATTTTGCCAATTTCTAGCTTACATAATCAGACAGAATTCTATATGGTATTTTTCTGGTTTTGTTATCTATTTTTTTAAGCCTCGGCTTTCTGAATAAAATGATGACTTCCTTGAGGATAAAAATGAGGTTTTCTATTTTTTTTGAACCCTATAACTCCTACCATAAAGTACATATTTGTTGACTCTAACCAATAATGAGACCCAGATACAACAAAGTCACAGTATTTTAACAGCAATAGTGAGCAGATAAGAAACCCCCAGACAAGGGGTGCCTGGGTAGCTCAGGCAGTCGGGCATCCGACTTTTGATTTCAGCTCAGGTCGTGGTCTTGGGGTCATGGGGTCGAGCCCTGCATTGGGCTCCGCTTTCAATGTGGGGTCTGCTTGAGATTCTCTCTCTCCCTCTGCCCCTCCCCCCACTCAGGCATGCACACGTGTGCTCTCTAAAATCTTAAAAAAAAAAAAAAAGAAGCCCCGAGACAAAAGACCACCCACTTATGAAGAAATAACAGTCCTATAAAGTTAAGGAATGGGTAACAAAAAGAGAAGTGGCAAAATATGCTATTAATAAGGAAAAGATGAAAAGGAAGTGTTCAGAATCAGAAAACAAAAGATAGGTAGTTGGTTCCCAGATCCTAATTTTATTGTTATGTGTTATAACTTAACTTTTATAGTCCTAGATGCTTAGGGTAGAAAAGAGGAAAGACTTAAAATCAATTAATTACCCAACCTAAGAAGTCAAAAAAGAAAGAATAAATCCAAGGAAAGCAGAAGGAAAGAAAAAATAAAAGCAAGTGAGAATATCAGTGAAATAAAAAACAAAGAACAGACTAACAAAGCTGAAAGTTGGTTCTTGAAAAAAAGGAAACACACTTAGAAATGATTCACATACTCAATATCTGTAGATTCAGTGCAATTCCAAACAAAATTCCAGGGGGGCTGGGGGGCAGGGGACTGGGGTGGTGCAGTTGGTTGGGCGTCCAACTCTTGGTTTCAGTCCGGGTCATGATCTCAGGATTCTGAGGTGGAGCCCCACATCCTGGCACCACACTCAGCGGGGAGCCTGCTGAAGACTCTCTCTTTCCCTCTCCCTCTGCCTTCCCCCCCACCCCACTCGCTCCCCCACTCTAATAAATAAATAAATCTTTAAAAAAAATTCCAAGGGATTTGTTTCCTGATAAGCTGATTCTAAACTTTGCATCAGGGTTTCTCACCCTTGACAGTGTTGATATTTAGGGCCAAATAACTTTTTGTCCTGGGGAGTTGTACTATTGCATTGTAGGATTTGTTACAGCATCCCTGGCCTCTACCTACTGTATGCCAGCAGAAACCTATCCCCCAACCCCAAGTTGTGACAATCAAAAATGACTACAGACACTGCCGATGTCCTGGGGCGGGGGGGGGGGGGGGGCAGGTGATAATATCACTCCCACATGAGAGCAACAGCTTTGTAGCTCTAAAAGGTAGGAACCAAAAATAGCCAGAATACTTCTGAAGTAGAACAGATTGGTCTCCCAGATCTCAGGACTAATTATGAAGTTAAAGTAATTAGGACAATGATATGGTACTAGAATAGACCAGCGGGCCCAGATATAGTCCTCCTCCTGAATTACAAACCAGGAGATATTTGCAATTAAGACAACTAGAATATATAAAGAACTCCTACAAATGAATAAGAACAACACAAGCAACCAAATAGGAAAATGGACAAAATTGTTATGGACTAAATGTTTGTGTCCCCCAAAATTCATATGTTGAAATCATAACCCTCAACATGATGGTATAAGGATGTGGAGTCTTTAGGAGGTGATTAGGTCATGAGGGTGGGGCCCTCACGAATGAGATTGGTGCCTTCATAAAAAAAAAAGACCCCAGATAGGGCACCTGGGTGGCTCAGTTGGTTAAGCATTTGCCTTTGGCTCAGGTCATATTCTGAGTCCTGGGATCGAGTCCCACATCAGGTTCCCTGCTTAGTGCAGAGTATGCTTCTCCCTCTCCCTCTGCCCCTCCCCCTGCTTGTGCTCTCTCTCTCTCTCTCAAATAAATAAATAAAATCTAAAAAAAAAAAAAGACCCCAGAGAATCCCCTTTCCATCCACAATGAGAAGATGGTCACATACAAAACAGGAAGCGGGCTCTCACCAGACACCAAATCTGCCAGCACCTTGATCTTGGACTTCTCAGCCTCCAGAACCATGAGAAATACATTTCTGTTGTTTATAAGCCACCCAGTCTATGGTATTCTGTTATAGCAGCCTGAAGGGACTAAGACAGGCATAAAGAGACACTTCACAGAAGAGAAAATACATATGACCAATGGACATGTTAATAGATGTTAAACACCATTAATGATCAGGGAACTTCAAATCAAACCACAGTGTGATGCTATTTTACACCCATTAGTTGGCAAAAATTTAAGTCTGGCAATACCAAGTGTCGAAAAGGATATAGATCAAGAGAATCCTTTATATATTGCTGATAGGAGAGCATATTAATATAACCATCTTAGGAAATAATAAGTTTGACCTTATATCATGAAGTTGAACAGTCACATGCTCTATGATCCAGTAATTCTACTCCTAAATATATCACAGAGAAGTTCTTATAGAAGTATCTTAGGAGACCCATGTACACATATGGTCATGGTGGCATTGTTCACAATAGTAAAAATCTGAAAACAACCTAAATATTCATTGACAGAAGAGTGGATTGATCAACCATAGTATATTCATACAATGGAGTATTATACCCCATCAAAATAAACTACAGCAACATACACCAACAAGAACAAGTCTTAGCAACATAATACTAAGTAGATTAAGTCTGCAAATACTCCATACAATTCGATATTCTTTTTAAAAGTTAAAAACAACTGGGGCTCCTGGTTGGCTTAATCAGAAGAGCATGTGACTCTTGATTTCGGGGTCATGAGTTCAAGCCCCACGTTGGGTATAGAGATTACTTAAAAAAAAAAGTTAAAAACAACTAAAATTAAAGATGGACTTTTAGGTCTGAATATAGATGGGTCAAGGAAAGCAAGAGAATGACTAACATAGGATTCAGATGGTTATCTCAGCTCAGGAGCGGAGTGATGAAATGGCTGAAGACCACGTAGTTGGATGAACATTGTTGACTAAGTCCTAGCTTTCACAGTGGGTGGTAGGTTCACTGGCGCTTATCTGCTTATAATTTTTTCTTTAAGTATAAAGCTCTATGCCCAAAGTAGGGCTTGAACTCATGACCCCAAGATCAAGAGTCTCATGCGCCACAGACAGAGCCAACTAGGTGCCCCTATTGATCTGTAATTTTAATTAGATAGATGGAGGGATAAATACATAGACAGACAGAAAGACATAGTTGGAAAGGGTTATGAATGGACCAAAGATGAGAGTTGTCTTCAACCAAGGATTGTAATTAATCCAAATCTGTGTACCAAAAGTCCATTAAAAACATATTACGTCAAATATTTAATAATTAAGGAAAATGGAAAAATAAGAAAGCTCATTCAAATTGTGGATATAGTTCTGAAAAACCGTACACAAATTTTTTTTTTTTTTTGCCACTGGTATTGAAATCAAATTTCAAATGTCTTACTAGACCTTGCCTTTTGTTATTTTTTGTTTTTTTAAATATTTTATTTACTTGAGAGAGAGAGAGAGAGCACAAGCAGGGGGAGCGGCAGGCAGAGGGAGAAGCAGGCTCCCCGCTGAGAAGGGAGCCTCATACAGGACTCGATCCCAGGACCCTGGGATCATCACCCGGGCCAAAGGCAGATGCTTATCCGACTGAGCCACCCAGGCGCCCCTGTTTTTGTTTTTAATAGTAACCTTACAACAGATCTTTTCCTAAGGTAAATAATCACTGTGCTGTGCATGTAATTATCCTCTAATTTACTTATTTAGTAAGTTTTCACCTCCAGCCACTTTCTCACATCTCTCTCTGTGTTTGTGTGTGTGTATACACACACATATATATAAAACCTCTACATATATAATCTCCTTCTTACAAATAGCTACCCAGGGGGACCCTGCACAAGTCCCCCTCTCTCTCAATTTTGCCAGAGTAGGGTTTCCATCCCCTCAACACAGCTTACCCTGCTCACCCTCCTCTAGCCCAGCATCTCTCTGACTTCCCTGGCCCTGGTTTCTCATCTCATCTCATTGACTGTGCAGGTCTTTGGGACCAGGACTATGCTCTTTGGTTTATTTTATTTTAAGAAAACTCTACCCTCAAAAGGGGAGCTTGAACTCAAGGCCCTGAGATCAAGAGTCACATGCTCTACCAACTGAGCCAGCCAGGTGCCCCAGGACTCTGCTCTTTGAATCCGCAGCTCCTTCTACATCCCCAACAACCACACCCCCATTCCCCATCTCTCCACTCCAGAGACCCAGGCCTATTCCTTTCCTCGCTCAACAAATATTTACCAGCCACTTTCACTATGAGCAATGCACTGAATTAGGTACAATGGGAGATACGGGTGAACCAGAGGAAACCCTGGCCTCAGAAACATGCAGACCAGTGGAGGAGGTAAATATATATTGCAGAAGTAATTATGAGAGAAAAGAATGTGTCAGGTCTTGCCCACACCTATAAAACCAACATTGATTCAGATCCCAGGATGAAGCTGACTTAAGACCGGGAGCAATTAATAGACTCCGGCCCCTGGAAGGCTGGATATAAGCACCCAGGTGCCCTTCCTCCATCAATCAGTTCTGTCATGGGGTCTTGATTCTTATATACAGGATTCTGACTTCTTCACTGCACCCAAGTTCCTGTTCTGGAAACTTGCTTAACATCTCAGTGCCCTACTGGAAGCTCCAGGCCTTATCAATGGACTCTATCTTGGCCTCTGCCCCTCGTTTCTGATTCTAGTAACTTTCACAGTATAATGTCTTTTCTTTGGCTTGGGGGTCCTTAAACCGGAGAACTGTTCCAGAACTGCAGCTAATAGTTGGAGGCTTGTTAGTTCTTCCTGATGATACTCTCTGATGCCACATATGTGTGCTTTCAAATTGCACCTTCCTGGGATTATTGTGACTTACTGAGGATGCCTACTACTTCATCCTGCCGTCCCCTGTGCCCTATTTCTGTCCGACTCACCCGTAATTGTTCTTAGACCTCAAGCCCCTTCATATGTCCACCCTCCAGTCATTCCAGCTCCCCCAAAATGTTGTCCTGCAGCTAGGGAGGGGTCAGCTTCAGGCCCTGCCTCCCAGCCAGCCACATAACTGACCCTGTCCCCACTGAATACTGGAATATGACTTGAGATGCTGGAACAGGTATAGGTCAAGAGTTCACAGAGAGTTAAGCCAAGGAAGAGAGGGATTTCGTTCTAGACAAAAGGAGGCACTTCATGGGTAAGCTCCAAAGGACTTTTTCAGGCAAAAGCGTGAAAGTGAAGAAATTGGTGAGATGCATAGGAAACAGCAAATCATTCCATTTGGCTGGAGCAAAGAGCATAGAGCGGAGTGATTTGGTAAAAGCAGGCTGATTCTATTTTGTGGAGGACCTTGAATGACAGGCAGTGGAGTTTGGATGTTATTCACTAGAAAATGGAGAGTCACTATAGACTTTTGAGAATATGATTAGAGTTGCTCTTTTCCAGTATCTGGAGCATGTGTAGAGTTTATATACTGGAGACCTGTATGGGTAGTCATCTTTAAACAGTCACAATGGGAAGGGAAAGGGAGGGACAATTACAAGAGCTGTAGAGGAGACAGAATTAAAAGAAGATGCCATAAATGATACTTCCCTCTTCTTTGGTTTCAATATTCATAGACGACTTAGGTTTGTAACTTGCAAACCAGGATAATGGTACTGTATATTGAAGAGAAATAAGAAATTCAGGTGATTAGGGTTCTTGTCACCAATTCCAATGTGTGTGGGTAGATCCCCCCAACACCAACAAACAGTGCAGACATCAGCTGGGTATCCTACAATTTAACTCGATCCCGACATGATCTACCTGGATGTAGCATTGATTCCACAGGTTACGGGTGCAGTCCTACAGGACTGCCCATTCCCCACACTTCAGATGCCCCTGGCAAATCCAGATTATCACCAGTGCTTTTGACCTGACCAGCCACAAATTGGAGGTTCCAACAACCACCTGCCATTCAGGATGCCAACTGCAAATTCAGGTTGTTACCAGTACTTCTGACCGACTGCCTATAAATCAGAGGTTTCCAGGACCCCCTCCCTGGTACAATTAATTTGCTAGAGCGGCTGACAGAACTCAGGAAACATTTTATTCACTAGATTGCCAGTGTATTATAAAAGAATGTAAGTTGGGAACAGCCCAATGGAAGGGATGCACAAGGCAAGGCGCAGGGAAAGGGCACGGAGCTCCCCTGCCCTCTCCAGGGCACCACTATTCCCGTACCTCCACATGTTCACCAAACCGGAAGCTTTTTGAACTCTGTCCCTTTGGGTTTTTTTTTTTTTTAAGATTTTATTTATTTATTTGAGAGAGAGAAAGAAAGAGCACGGGCAGGGGGAGCGGCAGGCAGGGGAGAAGCAAGCTCCCCACTGAGCAGGGAGGCGGACCTGAGCCGAAGGCAGACGCTTAACCAACTAAGCCACCCAGGCCCCCCACTTTGGATTTTTATGGAGGATTCATTACCTAGGCATGATTGATTAACTCATTGGCCATCAGCAATTGATTCAACCTTCCCCCCCCCCCCCCCCCGCGGAAGTTTGTTGGGGGGGTGGGTATTACAAGTTCCAACCCTCTAATCACAGGTTGGTTCCCCTGGCAACCAGCCCTCATTCCAGTTAACTAAGGGCTTTCCAAAAGCAACTCATTAACATAACTAAAGACACCTTTGTGGCTCTTATCACAGGAAATTCCAAGGGCTTCAGGAACTCTGTGCCATTCCTGTGGAAGACCAAATATATATTTCTTATTATAAATCCCAAATCACAGGAGGAGGAGGTAGTGGAGGAAAATCAGAGCCAGCTTACAACTGATGATGTTAAGCTGGAATCTTAGAGAAAGGTACAAATCCAGATAAAAATTTCAAAGTCATGGATTTGGGGGAGATTTATAAGGGAGAGGTATAGAGAAAGAGAAGGTTAGATCAAAAGCAGAACCTGGGTCGAGGCAGGAAACAGGAACCACACCAGTGATCCCAACAGTGAAAACTGAATATAAGGAATTGTTAACTAAGCAAAGGGTGGTTAACTACTGAAATGCAGAAACCTCAAAGGTGTAACAGAAATAACTACTGTGGAAAGAGGCTTGCCACTTCCAGGGCTGAGGGAAAAGTCAACAAAGAAGTACCTCAGAAAATCCGAGGAGTCCCCTAACCCCCACCCCCGCAGAGCTGAGATTCAGACCTCTGGAGAGTTGGTGCCACTGCTGCAGGAACACATCATCCACCGCAAGAGTGAGGAAGAAACACACTGGAGGCAGCTCCACAGACCTGTTAAGAGCAGCCCACCGCACGGAAACCCCTGCTGGGACCAGTTGCACACGGAGCCAAGCAAGCCAATCACAGCAATGCGAAGACAAAACAAATAAGCAAACAGGAAGCAGAAAAGTCCTCCAGCGCCCCCTATTGACAGAGCCTAACCTAGAGCCAGCTGCCAAAGGAGAAAATGTGGTTTGCAGGGACCCACTCCAGTTTTACAAAGTGGGGGGGAAAAAGAGTGGGCTTGAAGCCCTGAGTGAATAAATTAATAACCGGGATATTGGTATTCATCTAAACTTAGAGGATGGGAGAAAGAGAAGCGAGACAAGAAACAAGATAAACTAGGTCTTTATTTTTTTTTAAGATTTTTTTTTTTAAAATTTTATTTATTTATTTGACAGAGAGAGAGACAGCGAGAGAGGGAAAACAAGCAGGGGGAGTGGGAGAGGGAGAAGCAGGGTTCCTGTGGAGCAGGGAGCCCGATGCGGGGCTCGATCCCAGGACCCCGGGATCATGACCTGAGCCGAAGGCAGACGCTTAACGACTGAGCCACCCAGGCGCCCTAAACTCGGTCTTTTTTAAAGATTTTATTTATTTATTTGACAGAGAGAGACACAGCGAGAGAGGGAACACAAGCAGGGGGAGTGGGAGAGGGAGAAGCAGGCTTCCCGCTGAGCAGGGAGCCCAATGCGGGGCTCGATTCCAAGACCCCAGGATCATGACCTGAGCCGAAGGCAGACGCTTAACGACTGAGCGACCCACGCGCCCCTAAATAAATAAAATCTTAAAAAAAAAAAAAAAGAAAGATAAACTCAGAATTGCAAGTGGGAGCGCTGTCCACCAATCAAAGCCTGAGAAAACTCCACTATAGTTAGGTAACTAGGAGGTTATCAGCGATATCTGGCTTTCTTCTTTTTAATTTTTTTAGGCAAAACTAATCTATAGTTCCACCAGTCAGAACAGTAGTTACCCATGGGAGATAGGATACTGAGTGGAGACCTGAGAGGGACTTCGGAGGTGCTGGAAATACCTTGTGTATTGATCTGGGTCGTGGTAACACAGTTGTAGACATAAGTAGAAATCAATCAAGCTGTACACTACAGATCTGTGCACTTTATGTATGTTATATCTCAATTAAAAAATTTTAATAACATTTGTTTCAACACTGTATGTTAACTATACTGGAATTAAAATAAAATAACCAGGGATGCCTGGGTGGCTCCATTGTTAAGCGTCTGCCTTTGGCTGGGGTCATGATCCCAGGGCCCTGGGATCAAGTCCCACATTGGGTTCCTTGCCCAGCAGGGAGCCTGCTGCTCCCCCTGCTTGTTCTCTCTCTCTCTCTCTCTGACAAATAAATAAATAAGATCTTTAAAAAAATAAAAAAATAGAAACTACTGTCTTCTGATCAACATTCTTCCTGATTCAGTAGAAAGGCTTGATTTTTTAAAGGAATAACAGCTTTGTTTTCTTTTTTTTTTTTTTAATCTTTTAAAGAGGGCGCCTGGGTGGCTCAGTTGGTTAAGCGACTGCCTTCGGCTCAGGTCATGATCCTGGAGTCCCGGGATCAAGTCCCGCACCGGGCTCCCTGCTCAGCAGGGAGTCTGCTTCTCCCTCTGACCCTCCCTCCTCTCATGTGCGCGCGCGCGCGCGCTCTCTCTCTCTCAAATAAATAAATTTTTTTAAAGATTTTATTTATTTATTTGTCAGAGAGAGTGCACAAGTAGGGGGAGCAGCAGACAGAGGGAGAAGCAGGCTCCTCACTGAGCCGAGCAAGGAGCCCAACCGGGACTGGATCCCAGGCAAAGGCAGAGCTTCACCGACTGAGCCACCCAGGCGCCGCAGCGGCCGGAGCTACAGACAGCATCTGCGGGCAGCCCGCCTCAGGGCGGGCTCCACCAGCGGAGCTGGGGGCAGGGGCAACACTCCCCTACCCCAGAGCAGAAGTCCCCAGGGGAGTGGGAGAGTCGCGCACCACTCTCGACTGTCCGCCCCACCCCAAGCGGCGAGCGAAGCTGACTGACCCGCCCGCCCCACCGACGAGGGTACGCCAGCGGCCGCGTGGAGAAGGGAGGAGATAAAATAAAACAAGAACATTTGCTTCTAAGTTTGAAGATGATTTTTTACCTTCCCTGAGTAAATTTGGAAAATAAGGAAAAAGGACATCTAGTTTCTGCCGTGGTAGTCCATATTATTTGGAACAATTCTCCTTATGAAAACAACTACAAATTCTAAGTAAAATATTGTTTTTAAAACTTCATAAAGACAGGGGCACCTGGGTGGCTCAGTTGGTTAAGGTTAAACATCTGCCTTCAGCTCGGGTCATGATCCTAAGGTCCTGGGATCCAGCCCCATATGGGGCTCCCTGCTGAGCAGGGAATCTGCTTCTTCTCCCTCTGACCCTTCCCCGGCTCCCACCCATCCCCCCAAGCTCTCTCTCTCAAATAAATAAATAAAGTCTTTTTAAAAATTCATAAAAACAAGCAAACAAAAAACTTCATAAAAACATCAAAATGTTGGGGTGCCTGGCTGGCTCAGTTGGAAGAGCTTTCGACTCTTGGTCTCGTGGTCATGAGTTTGAGCCCCATATTGGGTGTAGAGATTACTTAAATAAATAAAACTTTTTAAAAAATCAAAAAGCTGACAGGATTATAAGAATCAGGTGAAAAAAAATTTTAAAGATTTATTTACTGGGGCGCCTGGGTGGCTCAGTCAGTTGGGTGTCTGACTTCCGCTAGGGTCATGATCTCAGGGTCCTGGGATCCGGGCCCATGTTGGGCTCCCTGCTTCGTGGGGCTTCTGCTTCGCCCTCTCCCTCTTCCCCCTCCCCCTACTCTCTCTCTCTCTCACTCTAATCTATCTCTCTCAAAAAAATAAATACATTCTTTAAAAAAAAGAAAAAGAGATTTATTTATTTATTTGAGAGACAGAGAGCATGGTGGGGACAGGGCAGAGAGAAAGGGAGAGAGAATCCCCAACAGACCCCGCTGAGCACAGAGCCCAATGTGAGGCTGGATCTCATGACCCTGAGTTCATGACCTGAGCAGAAATCAAGAGTTGATGGCCAACCGACTGAGCCACCCAGGTGTCCTGGAATCAGGTGAAAATCAGGAATCAAGTAACCAGGGAGGTAAACATGGCACTTTTTGCTGCTTTTGCCCTAAGCAAAAAGCATTCTACAAAACATTAAGTTGCAGAAGCAGACTTTCATTTTGAAAGCCAAAAGTGAGGAGTCCAATAGGAGACCATGGTCACATTAAACTGGGACAAAAGTGAACCAGCAGTAAACCTACCACTGCTTTTACCTCCAGGAGCCTGTAGTAATGCTTGCCTTGACTCAGAACAGGAGGAAAAAAAGAGTAGAAAACTTGATAAGGAAGTTTCACCCACAGGTTGATCCATGCAGGGAATTGCAGCCCAAATTCACATCACCGGGCTGTCCACAAAAACCTCAAGTCATAAATATAGTTTATGGCCATCAGATACTAGACTCCTAATGCCCTTAAGCCCCAGACAAAAGAAAAGCAAATTCTCAGTGGAGGGAGTTTCTGTCATCTTAGACTGTCAGGGAATCCTGACATATAAATGTTCAGGGGCACCAACAAATGTCCAGTCAAAGATAATCAAGCACACAAGGAAATAAGGCATCATGAACAAGAAACAGCAGAAACCAACTTCAGATGTTGTGGTCATCTAGTGCATATTAAACAAAAATAAACAAACTTGTGCTTACTTTAAAAAAAAATAACAGATAAAATTAACTCCAGAAAAAAAGATATCATTAAAAAATGAATAGCAGATAATAAAAAAGCCTCTAGAAATGGAAAATATAATAACTGAAATTAAAAGCTCAAACTGGACAGTGATTGGATATAGTTAACAAAAAAAGTCTTATTGGATAGAATAGGGGTTGGCAAACTATGGTCTGTGGGCAAAATCTGGCCTGCCTGTTTTTATAAATGATGTTTTATTGTAACACAGCCATACCTATTCCTTTACTTATAGTCTATGGCTGCTTTTGTGCTAAGATGGGCAGAGTGGAGAAGCTGTGACAGACCCTGCATGGTCTATTAAGGCTAAAATATATACTCTTCGACCCTTTGCAGAGAAAGTTTGCCAACTCCTGAACTAGAAGAAACATCAGAAGAATTTATCCAGAATTTAGCACAGAGAGACAAAAAGATGAAAAATATAGAAGAAAGTTTAAGAGAGGTGGAGGACAGAGTAAGAAGATCCAACATGCATTCAATTATAGCCCTGAGAGAAAGAAAAAAGAATGGGGTAAAGAAATTATTTAAAGAGAGATTGGTATATCCAATGTAATATTATGCAGCCATCAAAAAGATGAAATCTTGCCATTTGCATTGACATGGATGGAACTAGAGGGTATTATGCTAAGTGAAATAAGTCAATTAGAGAAAGACAATTATCATATGATCTCACTGATATGCAGAATTTAAGAAACAAGGCAGAGGATCGTAGGGGAAGAGAGGAAAAAATGAAACAAGACGAAACCAGAGAGGGAGACAAACCATAGGAGACTCTTAATCTTAGGGAACAAACTGAGGGTTGCCAGAGGGGAGGGGAGACGGAGGGATGGGGTGGCTGGTGATAGACACTGGGGAGGGTATGTGTTGTGGTGAGCACTGGGTGTTGTGTAAGACTGATGAATCACAGACCTGTACCCCTGAAACAAATAATACATTATATGTTAATAAAAAAATTCTTTTTC
Source organism: Zalophus californianus (assembly GCF_009762305.2). Taxonomy (NCBI): domain Eukaryota; kingdom Metazoa; phylum Chordata; class Mammalia; order Carnivora; family Otariidae; genus Zalophus; species Zalophus californianus. The sequence goes on along the minus strand of NC_045612.1, from coordinate 114,729,397 downwards.
TAAAAAAAAATAAAGAGATATTGGCTGAAAATCTTTCAGACCTGCTGAAAGATAACAACCCACAGAATCTAAAAGCTTGGTGAATCCTAAGCAAGATAAATGAAAAGAAATTCAAAGCAGTCACATCGCAGCAAAACTCCAGAAAAGCAAAAAGACAAAGAGAAAATCTGAAAAGCAGCAAAGGAAAAGAGACCATTTCAAAGGAGTAATGGCTAGACGGACAGGTGAATTTTCAACAAACAAACAAAAACCTGGAAGGCAGATCTTTTCAAAGTGCTGAAATAAAATAAAGGCCAACCTAAAATTCTATGCCAACTGAAAATATTCTTCAAGATTGAAGACAAACAAAAACTGAGAAAATGAGCTTCTGGAAGACCTAAACTAAAGTAAATACTAAAGTGAATTCTCTGGACAGAAGAAAAATGATCCCGGGGCAGCTGGTTGGCACAGTGGGTAGAGCATGCCACTCTTAATCTCAGTGTTGCGAGTTTGAGCCCTGCAGTGGGCAGAGAGATTACTTTAAAAAAAAAAAAAAATGACCCCACAGGGAAAACCAGAGATACAAAAAGGATTGAAGCCTGATGAAATAGTAAATATATGGGTAAATCTAAATGAATACTGACTGCACGAAACAATATAATAATGTCTTATGGGATGTATATCTGTACTCCTGAGCTTGGGGGTGTCATAATAAAATACCACAGCCTGGGTGGCTTAAACTGCAAAAATTTCTTTCTCACAGTCTGGAGGCTGGAAGTCTGAGATCCGGATGCTGCCACAGTTGGGTTCTGGTAAGTGCCCTCTTCCTGGTTTGAAGATGGCCTCCCTCTTGCTATGTGCTCGCATGGCAGAGAAGAAGCTCTAGGTGTCTCTTCCTCTTCTTAAAAGGGTAATAATCACATCATGGGAACTCCACCCTTATGATCTCATCTAAACCTAATCACTTCGCAAAGGTGCCATCTCCTAATACCATCACCCTGGGGCATTCAGGCTTCCACTTATGAATTTTGGGAGAACACAAAATATTCAGTATATGTGTATCCATACACACACACACAGAGAGAGAGAGAGGGACAAAGAGACAGAAATAAAGAGAATAAAAATATACAAAACAAAGACATATAAGTGGGATGACCATATTATTTTATACACAACCCAGGACAGTTTGAGAGTGAAAGGAGGAGACACTACTTATGCCACAGGGACAGCAGATGTAAACCAGGGCTTGGCTGGGCAAACTGGGGTATATAGTCATCCTGAATATAAATCAAGAGGTAGGTAAGTAGAATTAAAGTGTCTTAAGGTCTATGAAATTCCAGGAAAAAGGAAAAAATATGATAGATTTTTGTTGGTGTTGTGAATGGTATATTTACTTAAATTTCACTTTCTGTTTTTGTTTTTAAATATAAACATACTAAACAGTCATCAACCTCATTAGCAATCAGGGAAATACAAATTAAAGTCACAGTGGGGTACCACTACAAACCCTCCAAACTGGCAAAAAATTTAATTTGCAGTCTTTTCAAAGAATGCCAATTAGACATCCAAAAATACGACAATATCAGATTGCGATAATAATTGTGGACCATAGAAGTCTCATACACTGCTGGTGAGACTATAAATTGGTAGAAATGTTTTAGAAAACAGTTTGGCATAACTTAATAAAGTTGAAGACAAACAGAGCCTGAGGCCAATAGTTCTTTTATGTGTACACTCTGGAAAAACTGGTACATGCACTTTGTAAACAAGATAAATGTTCAAGAATGTTCATGGCAACATGCTTTGTAACAGCCCCCAAATGAAAACCCCAAGTGCATCTATGCTAAAATGGAAATACATATCGTGGCATATTTATTCAATAGAATGAATGTGCTTTAGCCATGAAAATACACAGCTACACACTGTGACATAGATCAAATCTCAAAAACAAAACATTAAGCAATAGAAGAGAAAGAGCAAAAGTGTGAGAGAGAGAGAGAGAGAACCCAAACTGCATGATTCCATTCGGCCAATACTCAAATCCAGGATGCATACCTACAGGTAAAACAAAAACAGAGAAATGTGAAAAACAAGGACTTGATTATCAGGAGTTAGGAGCTACTTGTGGGGAGAAGACTGAGGGTCATGGTCACGGATGTTGTATGCAGAAAACTTCCATAAGGCTCTGTTTTATTGACCTGGATCAACCACACTGTATTTGTCTTTTTTATTTTTTTTTTGGCTTTAAAATAGAAAGTACAGGGGAGCCTGGGTGGCTCAGGCAGTTAGGCATCCAACTCCTGATCTCAGCTCAGGTCTTGATCACAGGGTCGTGAGTTCGAGCCCCACGTTGGGCTCCATGCTGGGCATGGAGCCTACTTACAATTTTAAAAATAAATAAATAAATAATATAAATTAAAAATATAAATAATAAACTAGAAAGTACATATGTATGAGATACATTTTTGTATGTAGGTTATATTTCATTATTTTAATAAAGTAAATATGAGAAAGTACAAAAAAGAGGGAAATATTGTGTATAACCCACCACTTGGGAATACATATAGTTGGCATTTTAATAGATTTCCTTCCTGTTCTTTTTCTCTTTTCCTGGACATAGATACCCTTTCTGTTTTGTGTGTTTTTACAAAATTGAGATTATACTATAAAACTTAGAAAATCGAGATCAATTTTTTCTCTTTATTAAATTTTTAAACCAAATTGATTTATTTATTTTAAAGTTTTATTTATTTAAGTAATCTCTACACCCAACATGGGGTTCGAACCCACAACCTCAAGAGCAAGAGTTACATGCTCTTCCGACTGAGCCAGCCAGGCACCCCTCTCTTTAATATTTTACCTTGATCTTATTGGAATTCCTTAAAAGGCCGATGTCCCGTAGTGGTAGAGCCAGAAGACATTGTATGGGAGGTTGTCTGGGCAATTAGCAAGGTACTGGAGAAGGTAATTTACTTTGCTTTTTCAAGAAGCTTAGAATACCAAATATCTTTTAGAATAAGTAGGACTAACACATAATGTGTATTTGGGTTAAGTAGGACTTTGTGGGCAGATCTAATCATTGACCCAAATAAATATGCTGAAACCTGGTACATTTGTATAACACTGAAAAATTAATTGAGAGTGGAGTATTGGACATGTAGGACTTGGCAGAAAATTAGTATGCAGTTGTAGATGGGGCCAGATCGTGAAGGGTCTTCCAATGCCAGTAATATTGGATTTGAATTTCTCCTAAAGGTAGGAGGGAGCCAGAAGAAGTTTTTTTGTTTGTTTGTTTGTTTGTTTTCTTGTTTTTTTTTTTTAATTTAAGGGGTGCCTGTCCAACTCCATCGGTGGAGCATGTGACTCTTGATCTCAGGGTTGTGAGTTCAAGCCCCATGTTGAGTGTAGAGATTACTTAAAAATAAAATCTTAAAAAAAAAGATAAAAAAATTTAAATAAAACTTTTATTTTAGAATAGTTTCAGATCTACATAAAAGTTGTGAAGATAGGGGGTCCTGGCTGACTCAGTCACTAGAACATGTAACTCTTGATCTCAGGGTTGTGGGTTCAAGGCCCATGTTAGGCATGGAGCCTACTTTAGAAAAAGTTGTGGAGATAGCAGAGAGAGTTCCCATATACCCCATACCTAGTTTTCCCTATTGCTAACATGTTACACTGGTTTAGTACACTTGTCACAACTAAGGAACCAGTACCGATACATTCGTTTCTTCGGATTTCCTTAGTTGTTACCCAATGTCTTTTTCCAGTTTCACAACTCCATCCAAGATACCATATTAGATTTAGTCATCATGTCTTCTTAGGGTCCAATTGTCTGTGACAGTTTCTCAGACTTCTGTGTTTTTGATAACTTTGGCAGTTTTGAGGACGACTCATCAGGTATTTTGTAGAATGCCCCTCTATTGAAATTTGTCTTGTGTTTTTCTCATGAATAGACAGATGTTATACATTTCTGTGAAGACCGCAGAGGTAAAATACCATTATTAGCACATCATATTAAGGGAACATGCTATCAATATGACATATCACTGGTGATGTTGACCTTGATCACCTGGCTGAGACAGTGTTTGCCAGGTTTCTCCACTGTCAAGTTATTCCCCTCACCCCTGATACCCACAGTTTCCATACTCTTCTCTTTGGAAAGAAGTCAGTGCAGCCCACCCTCAAGAGGGTGTGTGTGTGTGTGTGTGTTTGTGTGTGTGTTTGTGAAGCTTCACCTCCTTAAGGCTGGAGTATCTACATAAATTATTTGGAATTCTTCTGCCTGGGAGATTTGTCTCTTCTCCAGGGAAGGTTTTTAATCAAGGAAATGAGACTGCTAGATTTGATTTCGTGAGGGAAACTCTGACATCAGTGTGAAGAATGAGCTACAGAAGGGACCAAAAGATCGATAGATAAGATGCTGTGACACAAATTAGGCCAGAGATAAAGACCTGGACAAGATAGTAGCCCTGGGAACAGAGAAGAAGGTCCTACAGGATTTGTGGGGAGGGTGGGAGGGAGGAGATAGAATGTCAGTGCTGGAGGAAATAATGAATCCATGTTCACTTTATTGAGACTTCAAGGGAAAGAGATCAAGCACCCCGAGAGAATTTTTAGTGAAGAGCTTTGATCACAGCTGGAGTTAAAATGTTGGCAGTTCTAAACGGGCACCTGGAAGGTGAAGCCATAGGAGGGGCTGAGTTTATCCAAGGAGAACACATAGTTGAAGAAGAAAGGAGGAATAAGGGAAGAAATTCTGGGAACACCAATTATGTTGAATAATATATGCCAAATTCCAAATTAATAGATGAATAATTTTGGAACGTTCTGCGTTTGCCTGCACCAGTTCAAAAAATGCCTAATAATCAAGGACCTATTTTGGTACTGCTTTCTCTCTTTACAAAAGCACATGGTTTATCCAAAAATGTATGAAACATGCCAGTGTAATTTTTATATGTATTTTCAGCGTACCAGTAAAAAAAAAAAATCAAGTTTGCTTTTTTCAAAATAAAACAAACGCTATTGTTCAGTACAGGAATTTAAAAAAATCCAAAGTTGGAGATTTAAGAGTAGACTTTGCTTTTTAAACTATTCTTTTAATAAATTTTATTTTTAAAGAATTTTATTTATTTATTTGAAAGAGAGAGAATGAGAGAGAGAGAAAGAGAGCATATGAAAGGAGGGAGGGTCAGAAGGAGAAGCAGACTCCCTGCTGAGCAGGGAGCCCAATGCGAGACTCTATCCTGGCACTTCAGGATCATGACCTGAGCCGAAGGCAGTCTTAACCAACTGAGCCACCCAGGCGCCCCTCTTTTAATAAATTTTAAGTTGTACAATATTTAAGACATTCAAGAATGATGATTTAGAAGTGATAAGAATTGTCATTTTTCTCTTTTCCCCCTATTCAAAGGAAAGTTTTCAAAGTTTCACATTAAGACGCTATTTGCTTTTGGGGCACCTGGCTGGCTCAGTCATTGGAGTGTGCAACTCTTGATCTTGGAGTTGTGAGTTCAAGCCCCACATTGAGTATAAAGAGTACTCAAAAATAAAATCTTTTAAAAAAAGTTGGTATTTGGGGTGCCTGGCTCAGTTAGTTAAGCAGCTGCCTTCTACTCAGGTCATGATCCCAGGGTCCGAGGATCGAATCCCGCATCGGGCTCCCTGCTCAGTAGGGAGTCTGCTTCTCCCTCTCCCTCTGCCTCTCCTCCTTGCTCTTGCTCTCTCTATCTCTCTCAAATTAATAAGTAAAAATTTTAAAAATCTTTAAAAAAAAGATGCTATTTGCTTTCAATTTATTTTTGTAGTTTAACTAGACTAAATCTCTAGAGAATAAAAGATATTATAGAAAAAGTGTCACATCATGGAAAAAAACATTAGTCATCAGAAAGCCCAGGATCCATTTCTGACTCTCTTACTCACTGGGCAATCTTATGGCACTGGCATTTCTGGGTGTCTCTTTCCTCATTGGTCAAAATGGGGGGGATGGAAGACCTGCCCCCAAAAGAGTTGAAGGGCTGAAAAGAAACAGATCAATGAAACTACTTTAAAAATGAAAAACACTGGGAAAAACAAGACATTATTATTATTGAAAAAATTCTGAGAGCATATTAAGGGAAACAAAAAGGACTGAAATATCAAGAAAAGAAAGATAAGAAAATCTCAGCCTTTAAGATTTCTTCATTCATTCAATTTATTGAGCACAATTATGGTGGAATATTGTTTGGTGTTGAGGAACGCAGAGTTTTGAAAGGAAGGTAAGCCAGTAAACTGATATATAGAGAAGGAAGGATGGTCTGCTATGAGAAAAGTGACTAATTCTGCCTGGGATAGTAAAAGTTGGCTTCTCAGAGGAGGTGGCATTTGAACTGGATCTTGATAGATGAATTGGAGTTTGCAGGCGAGAAAATTTCAGGCAAGAGACAAAGAAGTCGTCGCTATAGCCCCAATAAAGGACTGTGAGGGGGAAAAATGTACAAATACATCACAGAGTTCCGTAAGGGAGGGCAAGATGAGTTTGGGAACTTGTGAGGCATTCAATGAACATGCAAATGACTTGTCTCATTAGCATGTAAATGAGTGCTTTCTTTAAAGAAAGCTCCTTTTGTAAAATGAAGTCTAATTAGTTTCAAAATTCTGTACATGTGGCAGACTCCAGGCATGAAGGATTACTGACAAAGGCTATTTTTATAACTAATTTCTGTTGTGGTTTTTCACATTTTAAAAAATCCTTACAATGGTTACAATGGTAAGGATTTTTGATGAATGGTGAAAATTTTAATAGTCACACCTTGATCAGATTAATAGTGTGCTATTTGTTTTCAAGTTAAAAGATGTTACATTTCATTTTCCCAGTAAAAAAAAAAATTCATTAGGCAAGTCATAGCAAGTAAGCCACCCCTCCTTTTCTAGCTACAAAGTTAGCTTCACATAAATCTTCCACTCATACAGATAGCCTTCCTAATGATCTGAAGGCACTGAAAAACATTTCTCTAAAAGCAACCCAAAAGTTGCTTAAAAGTCAGACATTGTCCTTTGTGCTCTTTTGCTCCTTAAATTCGAACAGTGGGGAAGAGTTTGCCCAGAATAAAAGCAAAGCTAACATTTGATTATATTCAATTAAATACAAAAAGTCCGAGATACCTCAGTTCCCCAGTCTAATGAAGGTACTTACTGGGTGGCTAGAGATTAGTCACAATTAACATGGAAAGGGGTGCCTGGCTGGCTCAGTTGGAAGAGCATATGACTCTTGATCTCAGGGTTGTGAGTTCGAACCCCATATTAGGGGTAGAGATTAATTAAAAATTAAATACACTTAAAAAAAAGGAGGGGCACCTGGCTGATTCAGTTGGTGGAGCACGCGACTCTTGATCTTGGGGTTATAGGTTGGAGCCCCACATTGGGTGTAGAGATTACTTAAAACTAAAATCTTAAAAAACAAAAACAAACAAAACAAAATTAACATGAAAAGACTCCAAATCCAAACTCAAGAAAAAAAGAAAGAAGTACTATTAAAAATTCACCAGAATCTAGACCCCATGGAAAGGGTTAGCTGACGGTATATGTCCCAGGATCCACCAGCATGGTGTGGTTTTTTTTTTTCTAAGATTTCATTTATTTTTGAGAGAAAGAGAGAGAAGGAGTGCACTTGAGCAGAGGGGAGGGGCAGAGTGAGAGGCAGACTCCCCACTGAGCAGGGAGCCCGAAGCGGGACTCGATTCCAGGACCCTGGGATCATGACCTGAGCTGAAGGCAGACACTTAACCGACTGAGCCACCAAGGCGCCCAGGAGCATGGTGTGATTTGACACAGACTGATTTTTTTTTTTTTAAGATAATCTCTACACCAATGTGGGACTTGAACAGATTGAGCCAACCAGGCACTCGAGACAGACTGATTTTAAAGATTACAATCTTTTCTCAACCTAAAATGTATAGAAAAATTTCTACTAAACCTGGCAACTATAAGGTGTACATTGAGATATTGTAATGACAAATGCAAGCAGAGAGTGGACCTTAGGGACTCTTTAACAAAAGAGGAGGGTTGAATCTCAAAACTAGAACTTCATAATACCAGTTAGAGATTTATACTAGGGCACATTTTTCAGTTTGGGGTTTACCAGTTACACATGAGACACGTGGGTCCTTGCTACTTCCCCAGATGTATGGGATTGGCTCCACAAGTTGCAGCAGTGGGGGACTCCATTGGTACTCTTCCCTAACAATGGGTGTTCAAGTAAGAAGCCAATTCGGAGGCGCCTGGGTGGCTCAGATGGTTAAGCGTCTGCCTTCGGCTCGGGTCATGATTCCAGGGTCCTGGGATCGAGTCCCACATCGGGCTCCCTGCTCAGTAGGGAGCCTGCTTCTCCCTCTCCCTCCGACTCTCCCCCTGCTTGTCCCCTCCTCCCTGCTCATGTTCTCTCTCTCTCTCAAATAAATAAATAAAATCTTAAAAAAAAAAAAGAAGAAGAAGCCAATTCAGTCTTCAGGGTAAGGCGGAGGAGGTGTTACTGAACATTTACATAAGGGATGTAGCATTTCATAAAAAAAAAAAAAAAATAATACCAGTTTGAGATAGCACTTCACCAGATTCACCACATATCAAAATGTTCTTTAAAACGATATAAATAAGGGGCGCTTGGGTGGCTTAGTCGGTTAAGTATCTGACTTTGGCTAAGGTCATGATTCCAGGGTCCTGGGATCGAGTCCCCTGTTGGGCTCCCTGCTCAGTGGGGAGCCTGCTTCTCCCTCTCCCTCTGCCACTAGCCCTGCTTGTGTTCTCTCTCTCTCTCTCAAATAAATAAAATCTTAAAAAAACTATATAAATAAAATAATATGGTACTGATGAAGAAACTAAATCGATGAAACTGAATGGGGAATTTGAAAATGGACTCATGTATATGAGAAGTTAATGTATGATAAAACTAGTATTTCAAATCAGTGGGCAAAGGATAGCTTGGTCAGTTAGAAGGGTTGGGAAAATTGGCTCTCCATTAGGGAAGAAAGACCCATAGTTCATGATAAACAAGGAATTCCAGATGGATTAAGGGTGTAACTGTAAAAAAAATCTCTTAAAATATTAAAAGAAGATCTATATGGGATTGTGTTTATAAACCTGCTGCCGTGGGGCGCCTGGGTGGCTCAGTCTGTTAAGTGTCCGACTCTTGATTTCTGCTCAGGTCATGATCTTGGGGTCATGAGACTGAGCCCTGCAGAGGGCTCCCAGCTCAGTGGGGAGTCTGCTTCTCTCCCTTATTCCTCTCCCTCTGCACACGCATTCTCTTTCTTTCTCTCTCTGATAAAAATAAATAAAATCTTAAAAACAACAACAACAACCCTACTGCAGAGTCAGTCATCCTAAACAAGAAAAAAGTTCACAAACCGTCAAGGGAAATATTGATAATTTTAATTAAGTAAAAATTAAAACTGCTGTCCCATTTTAAAAGACACTACAAGTTTAAAGACAAGCAGTAGAGCAGTAGAAAATCTGTGTGATGTATTTTCCAGTCAAGGAATTAATATCTATAACTTATAAAGAACCTGAGGTTAAGGATAAAGAGTGGGGCGCCTGGGTGGCTCAATTGGTTAAGCATCTGACTTTGGCTCAGATCATGATCTCAGGGTCCTGGGATCAAGCTCCACAAGGGGCTCCCCACTCAGGAAGGAGTCTGCTTGTCTCTTACCCTCTCCCTTTGCCCCTCCCTCCACTCATAAAAGATTTTATTTATTTATTTGACAGAGAGAGACACAGAGAGAAAAGGAACATAAGCAGGGGGAGTGGGAGAGGGAGAAGCAGGCTTCCCGCCGAACAGGGAGCCCGATGCGGGGCTCGATCCCAGGACCCCGGGATCATGACTTGAGCTGAAGGCAGGCGCTTAACGACTGAGCCAACCAGGTGCCCCAGTAAATAAAATCTTAAAAAAAAAAAAATGAATAAAGAGAAAGAGCCACTTACACATAGATGGCTACACAAAATATGCCATCATTCTAGGCCTCTCCTGTGAGTACCAGCCGTCTGTATACGGGAGGACAGAGTGGACACAGGCGGACCAGTTAGGAACCCATAGCAGTAGCCCAGGCCAGGTAGCTTGGATAAGGGCAATGGTGATGGAGGTGGGGTGAAGTGGATGGACTTAAGAGCTATTAAGACAGTTCAACTGAGGGGTACCTGGGTGGCTCGGTTAAGCATCTGCCTTCCACTTGGGTGGTGATCTCAGGGTCCTGGGATCAAACCCCATATTGGGCTTCCTGCTCAGTGGGGAGTCTGCTTCTCCCTCTGCCCCTCACCCTGCTCTTGTGCTCTCTCTCTCTCAAATAAATAAATAAAATCTTTAGGAAAAAAAAGTTTAATTGACAGGGCTTCATGAAAGATTGGAAACGATGAATGACAGAGAGGGAGATATCCAGGTTGATGCATAGCTTTCTGGTAGATTGATCTATCGATCTAGTGATTGACTTCTGTGAATCAATTGACGGAACGGATTCACAGAGCATTGACAGAATCAACTGATTCTGTCAATTCCAATTTAAAAAATAAAAAATGGTAGACTGATTTTTTTCACAGAGAAAAAACAATGTTGAGGACAAGTGGAGATGTGTGAGAAGATCACAAATTCTACTTGGGGCCTGATGAGTTTGAAGAACCTTTGAGTCACCCAAGAGATGTCAGGTAAAGTGACAGGCAGACGGCTTCCAAGCTCTCCAAGATCCGAGTTGTTCTCCAACCCATCATCCACGTTCTCCCCATCATCAACGAGACTCAGAAAGAGAACCTCAGGAAATACCACAAGGGTAAGTTGATGGAGCATACTTGTAAGAAGTACAAGTCCCTGGGTCTGCACCTCAGTAAAATACGTGCCATGCGCCACGAGCTGAACAAGCATGAGAAAAACCTGAAGACCCAGAAGCAGCGGCAGAAGGAGCAGCTGTACCCACTGAGGAAGTACACAGTCAAGGTCTGAGTACCGGCACCAATAAAACACAAACTGGCAAAAAACAAATAAATAAAATAAAATAAAAAACATTTCCATTTTAGAAAGGAAGGGAAAATATTTCAGTTTTTAAAAGAGAGAAAGAAGAAGAAGAGATAGATGAATCGTGTGGTAAATGTTAACAGCTGTTAAGTTGGGGCAATGGGTATATGGCAGTTTGTTGTACTTATATATCTCTATACTTCTAAATATGTTGAGATTTTTTTTATTTAAACATTTCTCTAGGGGCGCCTGGGTGGCTCAGTCGTTAAGCGTCTGCCTTCAGCTCAGGTCATGATCCCGGTGTCCTGGGATTGAGCCCCATATTGGGCTCCCTGCTCAGTGGGGAGCCTGCTTCTCCCTCTCCCTCCGACTCTCCCCCTGCTTGTGCTCTCTCTCTCTCAAATGAATGAATAAAATCTTAAAAAAACAAAAAGTATTCAGTTGGAGAAATGAGATAAACAGTTGGCGTCACAAAATTGATTTAATTTTGCAAGACTACCCTATAAAAATTGGTTATATTCTCTGTGACCATAAGGCCTTCATTTTGGTGTCTGTTAACAGATGTTCAGTGGTTAGGCCACTCCGATGTGCACAAGTGAGAGGTGCACACAAAGCCCACATTTCCACTCGCATGATTTGAAAGAGCAAAATAATTTTTTAGAAGAATTGTATAAAGGGATGTCTTGAAGATTCCTCTTTGAAAGGTGTTTTGGGTCCCTTTCATTGCCATCTGCCACTGCCCAAATCTAGGCCATCATTGTCTTGCCTCTGGCCTATGGTGGCAGCCTCCCAGCTGGTCTCTCAACCTCCAGTTTCCTCCCCGGTGATCCATTTTCCATATGGCGGCCAGAACGCATTTCTAGAATGCAAATGTAATTATGTCACCGCTCTGCCTAAGTGGCTTCCTGTGTTCTTCAGAGAAATCCTCGACTCCTTAACAAGCTTGGAAAGCCCTTCAAGGCTTCGTTCTCTCTCTCCAACCTCATCTCTCCCCATTTCATCCTCCTCTTCCCCAACTTCAACTCAGACGCTCTAGACATCCTGAACTTCTTTCAGGTCCTCCAAGAAGCTCTCTTTCCCTCACCTCTGAGCCTTTGAACTGCTCTTCCCTCTGCCTGGATGGCTCTTCCCACCCCTTTCCCAGGCTGTCTCCTGACTCATCCTTCCATTGTCAACTTACATGTTGTTCTCTCTGGTTGTCCAGGTCGTGTTTTCAGAGTATCCTCTGCTTGGCATTTACACGGCCTGATTGCCATTTCCCGCTTAATTACCATAAGTTTCTCAAAGGCAGGGTCAGTCTTCCCTTGTATCCTCAGCATCTGGTGCAATGACTGGGGAGTATTAACAACTTAGTAAGTATATGTCAAATGAAGGAAGGCACCAACATGCCATGAAAACAGCCTCCCACATAGCTTACCTGATTCTACCTTCTTCTCTAATTCTTGCTAGACTCATCTTTCTAAAACACCACTGTGCTCATGCTAGAAACACTTCATTTCTCTCTGTTTCTTGCAGATTGAGACAAAAGTGTTCAAGGAGTATTTTTTTTCCTGTGCTAACTTTGTATTATGAGGAAGATAGATTTGCTTTCCTCCAGAAATGATTTTTTTTTGCAAGAAAAGATTTAGGTCTCCCAGGGCTCCTCACCAGTTTTCACTTGCAGGGAGTGCCAGGGGCAAGGTAGGCATAGAGCCCGGGGTTCTCCGACTGTTCTAGAGTAGCCCAGAATAACTGACGTGCGGAGAAAGGAAGTCCTAGTGGCCACTTTTGCCTGGGAGACTAGACAACAGAGTGCAGTGGAGGAGAAAGGGAAGAGCAGAAGCTGCTAGCAGAACGATTGGATGCGCAGCTAAAATCTAGTTTCCATGGCAACGATGGCCTCTTCGCACTCTCCAGGCCCGATAGATCTAGATGGCAGATCTTGGGTGCATAAAACCCCGCCTCTTCGGGATTATGCCTGCCAGTGGTGGGGCTAAAGCTGCAGGAAGGTGGCTTTCACCTCACTTCCACCTGGGGAATGTGGTTTTTAGCTTTTTAACGCCTGTGGTACAGGATACGCCCAAGAAGGAGGTTGAAATGCAATGCCAGGTGCCAATTGATCGTACCAGGCAAACCGGCGTGGGACAAATAGATGGCAGAAGTAGAAGCTTACAGTGGCAGCAGCAAGCAGCCAAGTGCCAATGACTTCGAACCTTCCTTGTACTCATGAAAGAAACTGCTCGAGTCTACGACACTAAACTGATGGTCACCAGATGATGTCTATTTCCATCACTGAGGCTTTGGAGCCTCGGTTTACTAACTCGTAAAATGACGTGGTTAGGCTAGACTTGTATTATTTTACCAAGAGTCAAATTTAATAATTACAGTGAAGTAAGAACAGCATATTCGTTTAGAGAACAGTAGGAATGTTGTGATCTAAATCAAGTTTTCAGGCTTTCAAAAATATATAGCATCTGTAATTGGACTAATGTATTACCCGGGAAACCAATTTTAGCAAACAAATAAAAATGTTTGCCAACAGCACACTGATTTACTGCCTATATTCGGCATATCAAGTGTTTACATGTTGTATGTAAATGGTTGCCTCTAAAGGGATTGAATACAGCCTTTCCACTCAGTAGTCTTGTCTACACAATTAATTTGTTTAACAAAATTTTCATTATGGAAAATACAAAGATATGCTTCAGCTCAACCACAAAGTCAATGTTACTGGTATAGTCATTAAGGAAGTTTAATTGTAATTATTACATGTGGTAACAACTACAGTGATCATTTGAGAAAACATTATTATATCACTGTAACCAACAACCTGCCTCCTTGTATTGCCTCTGAATATTCTAGTGAGTAATAGGTTACATAAATAAATCGGTGTCCTGCCTCTTAGGCAGACAATGTGGATTACTGGAAAGATCTTGTTGGCTTCAGGGACCACACCTTCCCCTACCACCCACCAAGTCTCTGACCTTGAGCAGGTAATTGCTTCAAGATCAAGCAGATCTTTGAAAGGTAATTTTATTTTTAGTTTAGAAAAAACTGTGCATGAACCCAAAGCAGAGTGCGCCACAGAAGATAAATAGCACGCATCTGGCCACAGATGAGAAGTTGTGATAAAGCATCAGCATTCGTGAGATAAGAGCCTCAAGACCCAGACGATCTAAACACTGAAAATCATCATGGATAATCTTGATGTTTACAAAGATCTCACATTCACACGCCCTCCTCCCTAGGAGCCTTGGCCTACCCACGTACCATGTAGGCTGCCTCTGTTTTGGGCATCTGCGCTGTGGTCCTCTCTTGCCTACTGCTGTTCTGCTAGGCGTGTGCCTCTCACAACCACTTCCTTTGTCATTGTGTCACATGGTCATGACAATTTTAAAGGAGCTCAATTACTGTGAGACCAGGATTTTTAGGCTCTGTCACTTTTGACATTTGTGCCATCATTATGTCATTAGTGGGAAGCCATGAATGGAGAGGTAGAATCTGTTTCTATTTTTGGTATTCACACACAACAATTAAATCAGTGAGCTGCAGGGGCTCTTGTCTCTGTGGCTGAACCATCTGGGTTTTTGTCGGTACAACACCCAGGCATCTGTGTCCTGCAGTTCTAACACATTTTGTCCTAGCAGCCAGGATAAGGTAGTTTTGATGGTGGCTTGGTGAGAACCACGACCTTAAAGCTACAGACAACCCATCAACGGGAGCAATATTTGCTGGAAATAGACCCTCAGACAATATGAATTTTAAGGCACAAATTCTAATTTTCTAAACCACAGAACTGCCTGCAAGCACTCAGGGAAACAAAGATGGTGAACATTTGAAACAATCACTACTGGGTTCACCTTAGGAGTATGGGGGCATAAAGGGTAGGAGAAAGACCACAGACTAGGAATTTTAATTAGATGAAGCTTGTAATTAATATAACATTGAAGTGGAGTCCACAAAAGAGATTGGCCAGCAGAGATGATATCCAGTGAGAATTCAAGCGGCAGTAGATGGTTTTAATTACATTCCTGAAATAGAAGCCTGCAAACAGGATTTGAATAAATGGCTTAGATAAATCTTTGCTCCACTGACAAATCTCACTAGCAATATTCTCAGTCTACCAAAATGTTAAGGTGATAACAAGTTGGTAAAGAAGCGTTCCAAAAAGGATTGTCGGAAAAGAGATCGAACACTGGTGTGTAAATTTAATTTAAAGATTTTTTTTTTTTTTTTTTTTAGGACGGTAGGTGCCTCAGAAGTTTATGCTATTGGTAGTAAGGAAACCTAAGTCCCATTTAAAAATTTTTCCCCCTTTTTACACCTTTCAGGTCAAATTTTCTGCCAGGTTCTTATCTCTTTAGCTTGCCAAGCAGAAGTGAATATCTGCATTTATGTAACATAGGACATTTCTATATATTTTGTAAGAAAGGTCAGGAATGGTGAAAAAAATCTAATTTTGAAACCACCCCCATTTCTACAACTTCTTTTATATTGCCCGCCATGGACTGCAGGTAGCTTTTTAGGTAACAATATTGGATTGAGGGGAAGGGGCAGAGAGAGGGGGAGAGAGAAAATCTTAAGCAGACTCCATGCTCAGCACAGAGCCCCACGTGGAGCTCAATCTCACGACCCTGAGATTATGACCTGAGCCAAAATCAAGAGTCGGACGCTTAACCGACTGAGCCACCAAGGCGCCCCCAGAAATGTATTCTCTCACAGTTCTTGAGGCCAGAGGTTTGAAATCAGTTTTACTGGGCCCATATCAAGGTGTCAGCAGGACATGCAATGATCCTCCGAAGGCTCTAGCAGAGAATCTCTTTCCCGCCTCTTCCCCTTCTGGTGGCTGCCTGCATTCCTTGCCTCATAGAAGCATCACTCCAACCTCTAACCTCTGCCTCTGTGATCACATTGCCTTCCCTTCTGCCTACATCATCTCCCTTTGTCTCCCTTTCATAAGGACCCTTGTGATTGCAGTCAGGGTCAATCTGGATAATCCAGCCCTCAAATTCCTTAGCTTAATCACATCTGCAACGTCTTTGCCATAGAAGGCAGTATTCCCAGGTTCCAGGGAATGGATACTTGGCCTACCATAAATATATATAACACTAACAACAGCATATATTGGTATTCATCACATGAGACGTACTGGGCTAAGCACATATGTTCATGTCATCCTCGCCATCACCCCAAAAGGGGGTACAGATAAGGAAGCTGAGTCTTAGAGAGGTTAACTTGCCAGTGATCACTCAGTTGCTTATAACTCATTACATCATGTGCTCATTACATTGCTCATTACATCATGTGCCCTCCTTAATGCCCATCCCCCAGTTACCCCAACTCCCCAGGGTTTTGTTGTTGTTGTTTAAGCAGGAAAATGGTTTCATTATAAACTCTGTAGGAGTTTGGGGCAAAAGCAATCCCGAATTTGTGCCCTCGTGACAATGGGTCAAACCAAGTGAATAGGGAGGTGCTTCCCAGACTGGGCACAAAACACAATTGGGGTTTTGCAGACTGGAGAATCCTGGCTCAAAACCACAACTGATGCTATGGCGAGGGGGTCTTTCTTGTTGGTGCCTTGATGCTGGGTGTGGCCTGTAAATGATCCTTCTGAGCTGATTACTTTCCAGACCCTGGAGGTAGAGACTTGGCCCCTCTCTGGCATCTATCCACATGGCACCAAGGAGCTCCTCAGAGTTTTCTCTCTTCCAGCTCAGCTCCAGTAGCTCCCTCGGGCCCCACCTTATTTTGTGCCGGATTTTGTATTGCTCCAGCCCTATCTCCAGAAAGCTCTTCTTACATGTATGTCTCTGCAAAGGTCCAAACACAGAGTTTTGCCCCCCAACTGACAATTCAAAAATATTGGTGGGGTGAAAACCTTGAAGAGGAGTAGAATATACCACTCAAAATAAGCCTCTTTGGCATAAGGATTATTTTGAGCTGGTTATTTTTAAGAAACAGCAGACATGGAAACGCTCTGAAAACCAAGTGATAGAAGTTACCTTTTTGTAAAAGGCACTTATATGAATAAGGGAAATCTCCATTTGTAAGGGTGTCTCCCTCTCTGCACCAGGAGGAAGGGGATGACTCTCAATCTCTAGAAACTCTTTTTTTTTTTTTTTTAAGATTTTATTTATTTATGGACAGAGAGAGACACAGCGAGAGAGGGAACACAAGCAGGGGGAGTGGGAGAGGGAGAAGCAGGCTTCCCTCTGAGCAGGGAGCTTGATGCAGGGCTCAATCCCAGGACCCCGAGATCATGACCTGAGCCAAAGGCCGACGGTTGAGGACTGAGCCACCCAGGCGCCCCTAGAAACTCTTATCCACGGAGAAGGCAGTGCCCTAAATCTGCATCACAATCCTACCCTTGTTTATTGGGCTTGGCCAGGTAACTTCCCATAACTGTCCCCCAACACCTCCTTTTGTGTTTAGAATGGTGGCTTGGGCCATTCCATGGAGTTACTCAGTTTTCCTGGGTCTCTCCGATGTCTACAGGAGGTGTACCTGTTATTAAATTTCTGTTTGTTTTTCTCCTGTTAATCTGACTTTTTTTTCCTCTCCCAGCATCCCTAATTGGATGAAAACATCATTTCTGACATCATCAAACAATAAAAATCAAAACTTTAGGCCATTCAAGTGCTCAAAGAAATTCTAAAATCCTTATTTAAACGCTTCTAAAGAACTTTTAGGCTTTTAAAAGTTTTAGTTACATAGAGCTTCGGGAGTTTATTAGTGTTACAAAATAAAACACACCAGGGACACAATCTTGGTTCCCTCCCGGAAAAGGAACTGCGTTAACGGGTACCTGTCTGGCTCAGTTGGTAGAGCACGCGACCCTTAATCTCAGTGTCCCGTGAGTTCAAGCCCCATGCTGGGCGTGGAGTCTACTAAAAATAACAGCAACAACAACAAAAACTGCCCCCCCCCCCCCAGCCCAAAGTGGTTCATAACTTAGAGAAAGAACTGCTGTGATAAAACACAGAAAGTAACTCTCAGATGCCTGCCAGTGTCAGACAGTAGATGGCACTGTGGGACAATTATACGCGATCATTTTTCTCTTCCCTCACAGAAAGCCCGAGAAGCAAACAAAAAAAAACACAGTAATCTTACACAGGTTCCGGATCCATTTAAAATCTGCTTCTCCAAGGAAGGTCTTCTTTAGAAAAGTCCCCTGCTCAGGTGCGTGGGCTACTCTGGTCTATCCGCTTGCTACTCAAAAGTGTTCCTGGCATCAGCGGCGCCGGCATCACCCGAGAGCGTGTTAGAAACGCAGAATCTCAGACCCAAACCCCCCCAAGACAGAAGCCACCACTTGGGCAATGTCTTCTTAGCCGACCAAAAGCTTTAGAGAAGTTTTTAGTTATGGAGAAGCGCAGATGTTCGTCAACGTTAGAAAACAAAGCCAAGCAAACCAAAATGATCCTCGTTCCCTTTAAGAAAAAAACTGCTTTTGTAAAAATACACGCTAAAAGCACTTGCAGAGCCTGTCACTTTCAGGCAGCAGATGGCACTGTGGCACAACTTTCGCGACTTTTTCCTGTGGCTAGGAGAAAGTCCCAGAAACGGAATCGAACAGAACAATCTTCCACTAGATCTGGATCTATTTAATATCTACATCTCCAAGGCCAGAAGATTAGGAACTCTTCTGGACGAGGGAAAAGAAAAGCAGCTTATAGACGAAGTGGCGAAAAAGACAAGGACTTTGCTCAAGAAGAGAAAGAAGTTACATTCATATGTGCTCAGTGTCAGACAGGTCCTCCGAAATTGTTTCTTAAAATCTATTGTTAGAACTCCAGCCCTTTGAATTACTGCTTAAAGCACAGATGCCCTTAGGAGGCAATACATTTCACCATCACTAATTGCCTTTCTGGGCATTATTTGTCACCTTGCTTTGTAATAAAGTTCCCCCCCAACCCCGCCCACTCCTGAGCAAGATTTACCCAAAGACAAGAGCAGATTAAATATTTATTTATTTATTCATTTGAGAGAGAGCTCGCGAGAGCTCGCTCACAAGCATGGGGGAGGGGCAGAGGGAGAAGCAGACTCCCTGCTGAGCAGGGAGCCCCATGTGGGACTTGATCCTAGAACCCCGGGATCATGACTCCAGCTGAAGGCACATGCCTAACCAACTGAGCACCCAGGCACCCAAGAGAAGATTAAGTATGAAGCTCAGGGGTGTGAGTCCAGGTGGGACCCCAGAGTCTGACCGGGTCCCCCCACCCCCACCCCTGGTGTGGGGAAGGGGAGTCTGGAAGGGAAGGGAGCTGGGCTCCAAATGTGAACCCACTGGCTTCTTCAGAGGCTTTGGCCAGTGGAGGACAGTGGGGGAAGCTGAATTTAAACATCCAGAGTTTGGGACAGGAACGTGCTCCTGAGCCTCCTCCGGGGACAGGCCTCCTTTGCCTGTCTTGCTCAACTGCGCCTGAGAGCCCTAGGTCTACTTTGTGAGGCCACAGCCTCACCCATTGTCAAACCCATATTAAAGGAAGACCCAACACAGGGTTATGGATGACTGAAAACTACATTGAGGGGCATCTGAAGAACAGGAAACCAATTCATCATATATAATTTACAGAACCCAAACCATGTTGGAGACATTCTTTTAGAAAGGACAAAACTCAAACAGGAATTCCATTCCCCAGATAGAGTTACCAGACTTAGCAACAACAAAAGCAAAACAGGACTCCAAGTTAAATTTTATTTTCAGATAAATAATAAATGATTGTTTTTAGTATAAATAGGTACCATGCACTATTTAAGACAAACTTAGGCTAAAAAATTAATGTTTTACTGAAATTCAAATATAACTGGGTATCCTATATTTGATCTGGCAACCCTACCACCACCATTGAAGTTCTCACACACGGGGCGCCCGGGTGGCTCAGTTGGTTAAGTGCCGCCGGCTCAGGTCACGATCCCAGAGTCCTGGGATCGAGCCCCACGCCGAGCAAGGAGGCCAACTTCTCCCTCTCCCTTTGCAGCTCCCCCTGCTTGTGCTCTCTCTCTTTCTAATAAATCAATAAAATCTTTTAAAAAAAGAAAGAAAAAAAGAAATTCTCACACACAGATCAAACAGATGCACAAAGATGCCTACCACGGCCTTGTTACGTAGTAGAGAGGACAGCAAAATCAATTTAACTAGGCTTATTGTGAGGAGAGAAACACAGTGTGGGAGGATAAAAGTATTTTTCCCTCCACCCTTCTAGGATCTTGGCTGAGACCCTCCTGTAATAAAAGTCAGATTAACAGGAGAAAAACAAACAGAAGTTTAATAACAGGTACACCTCCTATAAGACAGCAGAGAGTCCCAGGAAGACCGAGTAACTCCAGAATGGCCCTAGCCACCACCTTAAATGTCATCTCCAGCTAAAGACAAAAAAAGATGGGGGGAGTCAGTTAGGGGAGGTGACCTGGCCAAGCCCAGTAAACAAAGGTAGGATTGTGATGCAGATTTAGGGCACTGCCTTCTCCACAGATAAGAGTTTCTAGAGATTGGGAGTCATCCCATTCCTCCTGGGGCAGAGAGGGAGACACCCCTACAAATGGAGATTTCCCTTATTCATGTAAGTGCCTCTTACAAAAGGGTAACTTCTACCACTTGGTTTTCAGAGCGTTTCCATGTCTGCTGTTTCTTAAAAATAACCAGCTCAAAATAATCCTTATGCCAAAGAGGCTTATTTTGGGGTGGCAAATTCTGCTCCTTTTCAACCGTCACAGCCAAAGCACAGCCCATCAGGAAGGGAGCAGGGGAGAGTGGGGCTCTCATCTGCGGTCTGCTGTGTCTCACACCTGAAAGCAAGAGGACCAGGGAGCCTGGAGTTTGCAGTCTTCAGAGGTCAGCTTCCAGGGCTGTACTGGGGCCAATGGTGAGCCTCCCCTCCCAACTCCTTGATCCGTGAGGCCATGTTGATAAGTTGAAATTGGCCATGGTGGGAGTATTTACACCACAGAAATCAGCAAGTCCTACAAATCAGGGTCATTTTTTTTCCTCCACGGTGCTTTGTGTCAACCACTTATCAGCACCCCACCGTCAGTTTCGCAGGCACAGAGCAGGATAGAGAAGGGTTGTGAATGTGTTTAGAAAGGAAAGTGGAGACTACCTGGCATAATTGTTGTGTCATAGTCCACCGTATGAAGAATTGTCCATTTATGTACCCATTCTCCTAAGGAGGCAACCGATCTCCCATAACTGTTTCTCACTGGCTTTCTTCCCTGTCTCCTCCCCTAGGCCCTTCAGGCTTAGGAGTGATGACTGGGTATCAGTTTGGGGCCAATCAGAAGAGAGGAGCTACACAGTAGTTTAAACAGAAAAAGTTTAATATAAAGAATTACAACCTATAACAGGGAATTGGAGTCATGAGAGGTTGCCTAGGAGGAAGTAAAGAGAACTCTGGAGAATACGGGCCTAAGTGACATGAGAGCAGCCACCACCCCTCTGGCTGCCATGCAGCGCCTGCACAAGAGTCCCTTCCCCTCCAAAGCTTGTAAGAGGGCACAGCCATGGCTCATGAAACAGCAGGGAGTCATCGCAGTGCTGCTCCTGTGGAAGCTACTAGAACTCCGTGCTCTGGAACTTGCTGGGAATTGTCCCTCTAGGGCAGCAGGCAAAGGTGCTCACAGGGAGGTGTATCACTGGAGCTGCAACCCCAGGGGAGACGGGTGCCCGGGGCCCCTGCTGGCGGCTGGACCCTGGAGAAGCCGTGAATGCTGCAGGAGCCCGCACAGTCCCTCCTGCCGTGTCACAGCCTGACTACTGACAGCATGCCAGTTGGCCAAGGCAAGACATTTAAAGGGCTCAGATCCACCATCGCAGAGCTAGCCGTGCAGGATTTGGAGCCAAGCTAATCTGCACAAAAGCTTCCTGATGCTGCTAGTCCCGAGGGCTTCACTATCCCTCGCTGGTTCCCTTAACCCTGCTCACACCTCTAGAAAGGGTCCCTTTAGTGGACTCTTTGCAGTTAATACTTCTGGATATGATTTCTCAGAGGGATCCTGACTGATTCAATGGTTACAGCGAATGACAGGTACAATGAATGAAGGTATCCACATGAATAAATCTCAAAAACATAACCTTAAGTGAGAAAAAAAAAGCTACATCAGAACAGATAGATATGATATGGTATTTGCATAAAATTTTAAAACACAATTAATAAAATCTTAAAAATTGTAAAACACAATTATTGATATATTATTTACAGAAATACAAATATCTCTTAAAATGACACACATTCAGGGCGCCTGCGTGGCTCAGTCGGTGAAGCGGCTGCCTTCGGCTCAGGTCATGATCCCAGGGTCCTGGGATGGAGCCCTGCATCTCATCGGGCTCCCCGCTCAGCGGGAAGCCTGCTTCTCCCTCTCCCTCTGTGCTCCCCCTGCTTGTGCGCTCACGCTCTCTCTCTCTCTCCCTCTGTGTCAAGCAAATAAATAAAATCTTAAAAAAAAAAAGGAAATGTAGCGATGGTAATAGAAGATGGATGCTCACACGAGAGGTATTAGAAATACACTGCTTCAGAGACATTCACCAGAGGGAAGGGACACTAGGAATGTCCTGGGAAAGGTCTGCAGAAGAGAGGAACGGAATGGGGTCTTGATGCTGGCTAGGACCTGTCTAGTGGGCGGGAAGCGGGTTAGCACTCCCAACAATGAAAATTGAGTGTTGCAAAGTGCGGTGGTCACACAGTGGGGCATCCTGGGTGGCCAGCAGAGTGTTGGGTGGGTCTGCACTTCTGGCCCAGGACGGTGAGCTGTTTGGAGCAGGACTCTGTTAAGCCTGAAGCTTCTCCCCATCTGGATCATTCTGCTCATGCCTCCACCTTCCAGGCAAAAAGCAGCCTGCAAAAGGCCTCCAAAGTCCCTTGAGGAGCCTGGATCTTTCTCTGTGGAGCGTGGGCAGTCCTAGCTTTTCTTAGCTAAGCAGTGACAGGATCCAAGCTGTGATTTAGGCAGATCAGCTTGGCAAATCCACACAGGGTGGACTGAAGCGGAGAGACAGCTAGAGGCAAGAGAAATTGTTGAGAAGTCAAAGTCATTGTGGAAAGATATGGGGAGGCAATGGCCTGAACTGGGACCACGGCCGGAGGAGTGAAAATGGGGAAAAAATAAAAAGAAACTTGGAAATCCCTGACTGAATCCTTTGCAACTGTTGCGTCCAGAAGACTAAGATGAAATTGAAGAGGGCTCCAAGGGTTGGGAGAATAGTGATGCTCTTAGAGGACAATAAGTGGCACCGGGAGGGGCATGCAGGTTTGGGAAGGTTCGAAGTTCACTCATATACATTTTGAGCCTACAGGGGCATCTAAGTGGCCAGTCCGTTCAGCTGGGGATTTGAGACTGGGAGGTTGGAGGCAAGTCAAACCTGCCGATTCAGATTTCGTCACTGTCTTAGAAGCCACGGGATCGTATACGCTTTGATGCACCAAAGGCCTTTTCTTGGAGAATAAAGAGTAGGAAGATACAAGGAACCAGGGATAAAGAAAGTGGTAGAACCGCATCAAAGGGAGAAGCAGATGGTGATGAGGGTGTGGCCATGCTGACCAACACAAGAGGAGAATCAGGTTTGCATAGGCTTTGGCAATTGCTTGCCCACCTAGCATCCTTTGGGCAGGACAGAACTGAGTCCAGTAGGGTTTCTAGTGGTCTCTTGCTTTCTGTCTGCTCTGGCAAGTCACAGGCACCCGGGACCTTTGAATCTTGACCAATCTTTAATTCTCTCAGGAAATTATCATCTTATCAGTTCTCTCATTTCTCACCTATCTGGAAATGACAGTAACAATTAAGTGTGTCTTCCTCTGTAACCCCACAGCACAATTCTTGCCCCTCCATTGGCCATCAAATAAATCCCTCTAAAGAAGATTCTAGAGTTACACACCTGGGTTTAGATCTAGGCTCCATCAATTACTCTCGGTGACCTTAAGCCAATTACTAAACCTGCCATATTTGATTCAATTTGTATCCGGGGGGCCTAACACAGTGACTAATGTAGTTAATATTTATTGAGTTGAATCAGATTTTATATAACCTCTGGCTCCATGTGTCACTCCTACTTTGTCTCCATATTTTCATTCTGTCTGCACCAAGATATTTTCAGCAGAAAAGCAGGGAGTATGGACCACGTGTTCAAGAAGGAGAGCGGTAAGGAACAGAGAGAAATGGGATGGTAGCTAGAAGAAACAGGGAAGGCTTTTCCAGAATAGTGGAGAGCTGCCTGTGATTGAAGAGCAGAGGAAAGAACTGATGTCTGTTCAAGCGCTGGAAATAGAAGGAATCTTGCAGTGCTGATAACTAAGAAGAAGGCAGGAAGGACTTAAATCATGAGGGCCAAAGGAAGGAGTTTGCCTTTCCTTTATTAATAACATTTTTTTTATTTCTTTGGAAGCACTAAAAATCTTCTTAAACAGCAATTAATGGTAGTTAGCTGAGAAAGCCATCATGCCAAATATATTATTATTTAAACTGATCCTTCACTGAATCCTTGAAGTTTTCCTGCATGAACTGATACAGGGATATGCATTCGTATTGTCCATGTATGCCTTAAAAAGGATTAAACAAATGCATTCAGCTCAAGTGATTCTATCGAGAAATTCTATGCCAGGGGAACTTCACAGATGCTAAATGACTTACTGAGCTCACCTGGAATAAATACAGTCTGGTTCTTCTGTTTTTCTCTTTAATTAAATTTTATTTTGAAAAAATTTCAAAACTATAAGAAATGTTGCATGAATATTACAGTGAACTCCTGACTTCCTTTCCCCTAGATCCGGCCATTGTTAGCATGATGCCCTATGTGTTTTATTTCTTTCTTCGAATATATGTATATATAAAATACATAATAATACACACATTACACTTATTAATGTAGCTATATAAATATATATTTTTAAAAAATATTTTATCAGTACACTCTTTTTTTTTAAGATTTTCTTTATCTATTTGACAGAGAGTGAGAGAGCACAAGTAGGCAGAGAGGCAGGAAGAGGGAGATGGAGAAGCAGGCTCCCCACTGAGCAGGGCGCCCGACGCGGGGCTCCATCCCAAGGCCCTGGTATCATGACCTGAGCCGAAGGCAGACGCTTAACCGACTGAGCCACCCAGGTGCCCTAATATATATATATCTTTTGCTCAATTGTTGGAGAGTAAATTATAGACATCATCACCTTCTCCTCTAAATACATATGTATACATGTCTTAAAAACAGGAATATTTCTTTATGTAACCATATTGCAATCATCAAATTCAGGAAATTTAATATTGACACAATGCCTTATCTAATACATAGTTCAAATTTAAATTTCACTGATTGTCTTAATGCGTTCTTTATAGCAAAGTATTCTTTATAGCAAAGTTCCCCCCATGCAAGATCCTAACCAGGATCATGGATTATATTTCATTTCATGAGGGGTTTGCTTTTGTTTTAAGAAAATTTTTTTAAAGATTTATTTATTTGAGAGACAGAGAGAGAGAAAAAAAAGATAAAGTGCATGTGGGCAGGGAGAGGCAGAGGGAGAGGAAGAGAATCCCAAGCAGACTCCCCACTGAGCGCAGAGCATGACCCAGGACTCAATTGCAGGACCCTGAGATCATGACCTGAGCTGAAACCAAGAGTCGGACGCTTACCCAACTAAGCCACCCAGGCGCCCCAAGAGGTTTGCCTTTATTTTGTTTATTTTAATTAATTAATTAATTTTTAAAAATTTATTCAGAAGAGACAGAGAGAGACAGGCAGAGGGAGAAGCAGGCTCCCCGCTGAGCAGGGAGCCTGATGCGGGACTCAATCCCAGGACCCTGGGATCATGACCTGAGCTAAAGGCAGACGCTTAACGACTGAGCCACCCAGGTGCCCTAATTAATTTATTTCTTATTCTAAGTAGTATCCAGGCCCAACTTGGAGCTTAAACTCTTGGCCCTGAGATCATGAGTTACCTGATCTATCAACTGAGCCAGGTGCCCCAAGGGGTTTGCCTTTAAAAAGAGGACTGACACTTCTACTGAAACAGTAAAGAAGGAAGGGGTAGGTGTGGAAAAGGAGAAAGTCAGTCTTATCTGATGACCTGATGTCAGTAGAGGGGAGGACATGAGTTGGGGATAAGGGAGGTAAGTAGAACTGGGCACTTGAAGCAAAAGGGAAGCTTTTGAAGAGATGTCTTTTTCTTTTCTTTTTTAAAGTAAGCTCTACACCCAGTGTGGGGCTTGAATTCATGACCCTGAGATCAAGGGTCACATGCTCTGCCACCCGAGCCAGCCAGGTGCCCCTTGAAGAGATGTGTTAGCGTTGGAGACAAAGAGATAAATTAGAAGACTACACGATAGCATCGAACACCCAGTTGAAGTTGGACAGTTTAAACTTGTAAATGATTACTGCTCTGTGACGTCCTCTAGAACAAGTGAGTAGAAAATGAGATGGTCTGGGGCTCCTGGGTGGCTGTTGGTTAAGCATCCAACTATTGATTTCAACTCAGGTGATGATCTCAGGGTCATGGGATCAAGCCCCATGTGGAGCCCCGCATTGGACTCCATGCTCAGTGGAAAGTCTGCTTCTCTCTCTCTCTCCTTCTCCCTCTGGCCCTGCCCCAGCTTGTGCATTCTCCCTCTCTCTCTGAAATAAATAAATACATCTTTTTTTTAAAAAAAATAAGATGGTTAGAAAGATTCAACAAAGGGGTGCTTGGCTAGCTCAGTTGGTGGAGTGGTAACTCTTCACCTTGGGGTTGTGGGTTTGAGCCCCACGTTGGGTATAGAGATTACTTAAAAATAAAATCCTTTTTTTTCCTCCCCCTCTCTCTTTTTTAAGTAGGCTCCGGAGCCTAAGGCAGGGCTTGAACTCATGACTCTGAGATCAAGACCTGAGCTGAGTCGGATGCTTAACCAACTGAGCCACCCAGGTGCCCCCGACATAGAATCTTAAAAAAAAAGAAAGAAAGATTGATTCAGCAAGGAACTTTGAAACAACAGACTTGGCAGAAGGTCAACATGAGGCTTAGGTATCAGCAAAGAATGCACTAAGGTGGTTAACTGGGTAATCAGGCCTGGGAGGGGGTTAGGATCATTAATGGATTTGGGCAAAGTGGTGGAGTTTGAAAATTAGACAGTAAATAACTGGGTGGAGATTGTGGAAGGGAGAAGCTGACCAGGTGAGAGTCAAGGAGCTAGCATTCCAAGTGTGACACCTTGAGGTGTGACCTCTGAGCTCTTCAGGCTTCACCTGGGCTGGGGACGTTGCTAACTCTGGTATCACTGGAGGCCTGCAGTACAGCCAGAATGGCGGGGAAACGGTGGTTTTTGTTGATGCGTTCACATAGATATTGATTTCACAAGTGCCTGCCTCGCAATCATCATGGGCTGACTTTATAATAATGTCAGCTAACACTTACTTGGCACTTACTGCATGCCAGGGACTGCTCTAAATCCTTCACACGTGCTAATTTGCTTAATCCTCTCAACAACTCCCAGAGAGTAAGTATGATTAGTATTCTCTATTTTGTAGGTGAGTAAACTGAGGCACGAAATGCTTAAGAAACTTGCCCAAGGTCCGCTGGGAAGTGGCTGAACCAGAATTTGAAATTAAGCCAAAGTCTATTCTCTTAACCACTCCGCTGCCTTTATAGAGATGGTTACCTTAGAGCAACCACAGAGATGGTCCTGGATCCCTCTCACTTATCCCTGACGGGCTTTTCATCTCAGCTCAGTCCCCTCTGATTCATAACTCTCAGCTTTCAAGATAATCTAGATCCTGTCTGTCTCTGGCCTTTGGAACAAATGTCTGTATTTGATCTTTCCAGTGGAGTCTCCAGTGACTCTGACTACATTCGTCCCTCTGGCTCTCCATAATCCGTGTTGCTCTAAACAGGAACTGGGCCAGGTCCCAGACTCTCTAAACCTGTTTGCCCCCCTTGTACCCAGCCTTCCAAGGCCCCACAGTTTACCTTCCACCTCAGTCTGGCTAAATTTCCAGTGAACTGTATCTACTCCCCCCCCTTCATATGTTGAAGTCTTAACCCACAGTACCTCAGAATGTGACCTTATTTGGAAATAGGGTCATTGCAGATAGAATTAGTTAAGATGAGATCATGGTGGAGTATGGTGGGCCCCAAATCCACTATGACTAGTGTCTTTCTAAAAAGGGGAAATTTGGACACAGGGAGAATGCCATGTGAAAATGAAGGCAAAGATTGGGGTGATGCATCTACAAACTAAGGAAAGCCAAAGATTGCCAGCAACCCACCAGAAGCTAGGGAAGAGGTATGGAACAGATTCTCCTTCTCAGCTCTCAGAAAGAACCATCCTGAGATCAGAAGGACCTCAGACTTCTAGCCTCCAGAGCTGTCAGATGATAAATTTCTCTTGTTTAAGCCTCTCAGTTTATGGTACTTTGTTGTGGCCGCACTAGGAAGTACAGTGGGGGAGGATCTACCTCTCTTGAAGGGATTCAGTGCTGTAACTACATGCACTGACCACTGGGTCTCATGGGAAGTGGTGTGAGCATTTCTGTGATGAGAAGAGGCAGGAGGGAGGGGACATGAAGTACACTGAAGCCCAGCTATAGGGACCAGGTGGCTGTGGCAGAGAGAGCCAGGTCTTGAGCACCTGGCTGGCTCAGTCGGTAGAGCATGTGACTCTTGATCTCGGGGTCATGAGTTCAAGCCCCACATTGGGCATAGAGCTTACTTAAAAAATTTTTTTGAAGTGGAGAATGAGGGATTGAAATAATCCACGGGGGAGCACCTGGGTGGCTCAGTTAAACGTCTGCCTTCGGCTCGGGTGGTGATCTCTGGTCCTGGGATCCAGCCTTGTGTCAGGCTCCCAGCTCAGCGGGAAGTCTGCTTCTCCCTCTCCCCGCTGCTTGTGCTCTCTCTCTCTCACTATCTCTCTCTCTCTCTCTCTCTCTTGCTCTTTCTCAAATAAATAAATAAAATATTAAAAAAAAAAGAAAGAAAGAATCCATGGTACTTGCATGATGGGAGAGAGATCGCAAATGATAGGGAGGAGAAAACTGGATTAGAAGTATTGTGAGGGTTGCAAATTGGGCCCGACTTGTCATGTTCTCAGGGACTCCAGTGAAGTTTAGTTACTTTTGGAGGCTGGGCTGTGCTGCTTTGAACGTCACTCAGTGTGTAGACTGGATTATGCGGGGTGCTGACTTTTATGTGGGTTACAAAAGAAGCAAAGTACAGAAAACTGGAAAGAAGGTGTGAGGTCAGGGTTTTTTGCCCATGATTTGCACATTTTTATGACTTAGGTATTTGAGTAACAGACGCTACTGCAACTGGATGCTTTTAACAGACAAAATGCAAAGAAAAAAAAAAGAAAGAAATTAAACATTAAATACAGATAGGATTTCCCAAATGGTGTCAGCTTGGCACCACTGCTCCCTCCAATTGTTTAACTATGACTAATTCTTTTCCCTAATTTGACATATTTAATCTGAAATAGAGGCAAAGAAACCTTTCAGTTGCTGAGTTAATACAGGCCTGCTTGCTGTCATTTCAGCAGCGGTCACATTATGGTAATAGAGCCTGACACTTTTCTTTTTAGGTTTATTTATTTTTCAGTTATCTCTACACCCAACCTGGGGCTCGAACTTATGGCCCTGAGATCAAGAGTCACATGCTCCACCGACTGGGCTGGTCAGGTGCCCCAAAACCTGATACTTTCTGAGCTGTAACTAATCTGAGGAAGGTGAAATTATGAGGAAAGCAAGACTTAGGGGCGCCTGGGTGGCTTAGTCGGTTAAGCATCTGACTCTTGGTTTCGGCTCAGGTCATGATCTCACGGTCCTGGGATCAAGGCCCACCTCAGGCTCTGCACTCAGTGGGGAGTCTGCTTGAAGATTTCTCTCCCTCTGCCTCTTCCCCAGCTCACACTCCCTCTCTCTCTGTCAAATAAATGAACAAATCTTTAAAAAACATAGATGAAAGGCAGACTTAAAGAGGTGAAGTTGCTTGTCCAGCTAGTGAGCTGAGGAGCTCATAGAGGGCTGAGGGCACGTGTGTGTCACGTGAGCGCGGTGCCACAGGGGTGGACCTGCACACAGCTTTCCTTCGTTGTACATTCTCCCAGTCTATAGAAATTTGTTGCAACTTAATGAATGAATGAAAAAATTTAATTCATATTATCTAAACTTGCAAGGGTTATAACCTTTGCTTAATGCTTAGTATATATAAATGTGTGCATGTGTGGAAGAGAAGAAGGAGGAAAGGCTTCAACTCACAAGGAGGTTTTTTCCCAAAGTTTATGTATTTATTTTTTTAAGCTTTTATTTATTTATTTATTTATTTATTAAAGATTTTATTTATTTGACACAGAGAGAGACACAGTGAGAGAGGGAACACAAGCAGGGGGAGTGGGAGAGGGAGAAGCAGGCTTCCCGTGGAGCAGGGAGCCTGATGAGGGGCTCGATCCCAGGGCCCGGGGATCATGACCTGAGCCGAAGGCAGTTGCTTAACGACTGAGCTACCCAGGCGCCCCTTTTTTAAGATTTTATTTATTTATTTGTCAGAGAGAGAGAGCACAAGCAGGGTGAGTGGCAGGCAGAGGCAGAGGGAGAAGCAGACGCTATGCTGAGCAGGGAGCCCAATGCCGGGCTTGATCCCAGGACCCTAAGATCGTGACCTAAGCTGAAGGCAGATGCTTAACTGACTGAGCCACCCAGGTGCCCCTAACTGTGTGCGTTTTTAAGTAGGTGTTTTTCCCAGAACTACTTTTGAAAGGCAGAGGATAGGAGAATACACAGGGTACTGAATCTGGGATGATGTGGAGCCTGGAAAAAGGAGCAGAAAAGGGAGGTTGGGGCCCCTAACAAGAGTATAGTTTCTTGATCTGACCTTGTGTAAATGCACTCATTATAGATAAAGTTTCCAAAGGGACTGAGATGTTGCAACCGTTTAATTGATGTGTTGCTGTAGGTACTTCTGCTTGGAAGCCAGCAAACAGACAACAAGACACATTGAAATCGCCTATCCACAAAGTCTTGAAGTTTTATCTTTTACACTAGTGAAATTGATTAGTTAGAAAATAAACTTCGGTTTTGTTTTTATCTGGTTAGGCTATGCGATGTTTTCGGGAATTGATTGCCTTGCTTATAAATCAGTAAAGTAACAGCCTTTTCTTTCCTTTCTCACAATTACTTTTTGATTATGTCTGTGTTTATTAGCAGTTTGGAGGAGAAATAATAAGGAAAATATAGCTTATGATGATTGGCTGCTGCATTTATGTATCCCCACTGTGATAAGTACAGTGTTTTCTATATCACAGGCTCTCATTAGTCTTTGTTGGATGGATGAACTCAAGCCAACCTGGCCAGTTGCTAGCAATTTTCATGAAAAAAAGGTTTCATATGTGAGAGACTAACAAAATTGGTTTAAGTGAAATAGTTGGATTATTGATAGATGTCAGTTGGCTGCAATCTCTGCCTCCAGTTGCTGCGTAACAAACTACCCCCAGATGCGGTGGCTTCCGTTTATTTATTTTGATTATCAATCTCAGTGTGAGCAGGGCTTGGTGTGGCCTGGTTGTCTCCATTATAGGCAGAATCAACCGGGTGGCTCTTCTAGGCCTGGAGGATACACTTTCCAAACGTGACCCACTCACATACATGGTAAGCTGAAACTGGGTGTTTGTTCCTCTCCATCTCAGTAGGGTGGCTTGGGCTTTCTCACAACAGTGTAGCTGGATAAAAACAATGAACTCCCCAAAAGAACCAAGCAGAAGCTATATTGCCTTTTGTAACCTGGCCTTGGAAATCACACAATGTCCTTTTCATCACGATTACAAGCCAGCCAAGATTCAAGGGGAAGGGACAGACACCTGCTTCGTCTATGGGAAGAGTGTCAAAGTCATGTTGTCAGAAGAACACGTGGGATGAGAGTTACAGTTTGCTGTAGTAATTAGTTATGATCTTTCTTCATACGCCCAACTTCCCACATTTAAAGATTTTTTTTCTATTTGTCTTTTTTTGTTGTTGTTGAGATTTTAGAGTAATCTCTACACCCAACTTAGGGCTCAAACCCACAACCCCGAGATCAAGAATTGCACACTCTACCAACTGAGCCAGCCAGGTTCCCCTCTATTTGTCTTCATGATTTTTTTTTTCCCAACGGCCTCCTCTAGACTTGGTAGCTATAATATCTCAGAAGCTAACGTTCTTTTTTTTTTTAATTTTTATTTTAGGTAAGGTCTATGCCCAACATGGGGCTTGAACTCACAACCCTGAGATCAAGAGTCACATGCGCTACTGACTGAGCCAGCCAGGCACCCCTCAGTAGCTAACATTCTTTAAAATAACTTATGCATGGAAGGGGTGCCTGGGTGGCTCAGTCGGTTAAGCGGCTGCCTTCGGCTCAGGTCATGATCCCAGGGTCCTGGGATCGAGCCCCGCATTGGGCTCCCTGCTCAGCGGAGAGCCTGCTTCTCCCTCTCCCTCTGTCTGCCGTTCTGCCTACTTGTGCTCTCTCTCTCTCTCTCTGTTAAATAAATAAATAAAAATCTTAAAAAAAAATAAAATAACTTATGCATGGAAGATTGCCTTTCTGGTACACTGAAGGTATATGCTGAGCAACTTTCTAGGATGGGGTGTATCCAGCTAGGTTTATTCTTCCATATAATTCTTACTTCTGTCTGGTTTGGAGAACAGACTAACACACAGGCAGGCATAGCCCTAAATATAAGAAATAAAATAAATGGAAATATATATATATATTTTTTTGCCTGGGGCAGCTTTAAGTCAATTTTTGGAAGGTTCTGTGGTGCAGGTGATGGGTAGATTCAGCTGAAAATCCTACAGACATGTAAAATAATAAGTGGTCTCTATTTTGGGGTTATCATGGCAATGCAAGTTAATGATTTGTGTGTGTGTGTGTGTGTGTTTGTAAGTGGTCCTAATTAAGCTGGAATACCAGGGCTGGTTAGCAGTGATTTGGTCATAACTTTGAGTGGAATCCTGAACTTGAAATCGTAAAGCAACATACATATTTCTATCAAAGTAGCATTTTCCCTGACATTTTTTTTTTTAATTTTATTTATTTTAGAGAGTGAGAGAGAGAGCAAGGAGGGAGAGGGGCAGAGGGAGAGGCACAAGCAGACTCTGTGCCCAGCACAAAGCCCGACTTGGGGTTTGATCCCAGGACCCTGAGATCATGACCTGAGCCAAAACCAAGAGTCAAACACTTAACCGAATGAGCCACCCAGGCACCCCTTCCCTGACATTTTTATCAAAATGTTCAAGATACTAAAAGTTGAAAGAATTACACTGTGAACATCCACATACCCATCACCCAGATTCTACAATTAGCATTTTAAATTGCTTCATCTCATATCTATCTATGCATCCATCCCTCTATTCCCCCACAAATCCATCTTTTTTTTATATATTACAAAGTAATTTACAGTCATCAGCATATTTTGAGTTTTCCTTAAAAATGTGGACAATTTTCTTCTTATTTCAATCTATCTTGTATTTGACAAATATATAAAATCAGGTGGACTTGATCTTTTGTCACTGTATTAAAAATGAAATCTATGAGAATTTAGAGAGAAGTTGCTGGAGAAACAAACTCCGTAAAGATTGTGCTCTGTGATGCATATTATTTAATGTGCTTCAGATCATAGCTTTGCCTTTGCTTGAGAATGTAATCAAAACTTATGCATTTTGAACTGGATAATTGAGTCCCTTGATAGTGAAAAGGCTATCATTTTTCATTTTCTTTTCATTGTACCTTTTCATTTCCTTAAGCATGTTGGAAACCATATTGGATTTATATCTGTAAAGCTGGTCAAGAATTTCTTTTAGAGAAATGAAATCAAGACTTGAGACAATTGTACAGGTAGATCAGGTTCACTCCACAGTGTCTACAATGTTTTATTCCAACCTGCCTCCTCCAAATGGTATAGCTTCAATTTACCTAGCCACTTTTGTGTTCATCCTTCTTCTGTTCTTCAGGTAGCTGTCTAAATCCTTAATTTTCCTCTATTGTGCATCAACACGGCACAAAATGATGTAGGAACTCACTGACCCATTCACTGATTTCATTGAGCAAATGCTTTTTGAGCTTCAGGTCCTGTCCTAGGCACTGGCAAAACAAAAATGAATAAGACATAATGTTTATTTTCAATGCAAAACCATTAATATTGTACATTGAGCAATAAAGGTGACAAAACTGGATACCTGAGGCCTGTTGGAAGATTTTCCCACTTTTCCAAGGACAGTAGCTATTGCTCTTGACCCAGTCTCTGCTTTATGTCATGTAGATACCAAATAAAATTACACACAGAAGACCAATGTTTGATAATGACTCATTATTGTATTAGAACATTTTAAGAGAGTGAGAATTGTTTTATGGATTTGAGAAGAAGCAAGGTCAATATGTTTTCTACTGTGTGTGTTTTTATATAACTAGCCCAGAATTCCAAGGTACCTTATAAGAAGTCTGTAAAATTGCACTGAATCAGGTCTGATATTAAAGCTAGGAAACGAAAGGCACAACCATTTTATTACTTTTTAATACTTAGACTCTATGAACTCATTTGTTTTCTTTACAAATTAAATGCCGTGTGTGTGTTTTTAATTTTTCCATTTTTAATTAAAAATTTGAGATAAATAATATATACTGTATATTACATCTTAATCTATCTGCATATATTCAAGGAAAGGGCATCATTTGCGGTCATTTTATTTTATTTTATTTTTAAAGATTTTGTTTATTTGGGAGAGAGAGCAAGTGAGAGAGAGAGAGTGAAGAGAGAGAGAGAGAGAGAAAGAGAGAGCACGAGTGGGGGTGGGGCAGAGGGAGAAGCAGGCTCCCCGCTGAGCAGGGAGCCCGATGCGGGGCTCGATCCCAGGACCCCGGGATCATGACCTGAGCCGAAGGCAGAAGCTTAACCAACCAAGCCACCCAGGTGCCCCGCGGTCATTTTAAACTTTCAAAACTTTTTGAGGGAGGGATATTAGTAAGGCGCTTGTCAAGTCGCCTCACATTTGAGGCGAAGTAAGCAAAGGACGAAAATGAGGTGGACAACAGTGCTGCTTCCCTTGCATACCTTCAGGCACATCTTTATCAATTCCCATGATAAAATAGTAACTTTGCCTTGATGCCTTTGAAAGTCAGGAAAAAGTTTTTCCTGCAGAGCTTCTGTGGGCGTAAACGAGATAGTGTAAGGAAAGTTCCTGGCACATAGCACCATTACGTAAATGGTTTCTACTGCTTAGAGGGTAGAGCTTAGTGGTTAAGGATTAGGCTTCTGGAGCCAGTCGTCTGGTCTGCATATTGGTTCCACTGCTTACTGACTGAGGAAGCTTGGCCAAGTTACTAAAACCAGATCTAAAAATGGAGATAGGATCCACTTGCATGAGTTACCCATTGTTGTGTAACAAATTACCCTAACACTTAGCGGCTTAAAACAAGAAACATTTGTTATCTCATAGTTTCTGTGGGTCAGGAATTCAGGAGTGGCTTAGCCGGCTGGTTCTGGCTCAGGATCTCTCAAGGTTGCGGTTACCTGAAGGCTTGACTGGGGCTGGAGGAAATGCTTTCAGGAGATGGCACACTCACATGGCTATTGGCAGTTTCTTGCTGGCTGTTGATGGGAGGCTTATGTTCCTCACCCTATGCT
Organism: Zalophus californianus; assembly: GCF_009762305.2. Classification (NCBI taxonomy): domain Eukaryota; kingdom Metazoa; phylum Chordata; class Mammalia; order Carnivora; family Otariidae; genus Zalophus; species Zalophus californianus. Next base: position 114,693,870 of record NC_045612.1, on the reverse strand, counting down.
TTCTCCATACAGAGTCTTGAGAGTGTCCCCACAGCATGTGGGGCTTTCCCCATAGCGAGTGATCCAAGAGAACAAGGAAGAAGCTGCAAAACCTTTTTTGACCTGGTCTCAGGTCATGACTCTCTATGACCATCACTTCTGCCATATTTTATTTGTTAGGAGTGAATAAGTGCAGTCCACACACAAAAGGAGGGGAAGTTACCTTTACGTTTTGAGAGGGGGGAGTAGGGGGAAAAGTTAGTGAGGATATCTTAAAACCACTACATGACTTCACATGGATATTGTGAAGATTAAATGAGATAATCCATGTAAAATGCTCAGCACAATGCCCGGCACAAAGTAAGCACTCAATAAATGTTGGTTTTCTTTTCTTTTTTCTTTCTTTCTTTCTTTCTTTCTTTCTTTCTTTCTTTCTTTCTTTCTTTCTTTCTTTCTTTCTTTCTTTCTTTCTTTCTTCTTTCTTTCTTTCTTTCTTAGAGAGGGAGAGAGAGTGGGCAAGCCAGGGGGCAGGGGGAGAGAGAGAATCCCAAGCAGGCTCCACACTCAGCATGGAGCCCAACACGGGGCTTGATCCCACAACCCCAAGATCATGACCCAAGTTGAAATCAAGAGTTGGATGCCCAACTAACCGAGCCATCCAGGTGTCCCTGATTAATATTATTTCTAAAGGAAGATGAATAGACTGTTGTTTAGCTAGGGAAATATGGTTTCATCTGGATTAAGACACTAACATAAGAAAAAAATAATTTATTGATATTTAAAAGTTGTGTAGAATTATGTATGTTTAGCAGAAAGAGGTATCTGAGGCAACAAGTGTTTCTGACATACTCTTCTGGCTTTAAGTCTCTTTCATAATTTTGTGCATTGTGTTGGGGAGGACAGGGAACTAGATGTTGGGAACTGCCTTTATATCTAAAATCATCAAGTTTGGAATGTGTAAAACTATTAAATTATTTAGGATATTCTAGCATCTTTCCATGCTAGATGCTAGAATAAAATAGGATAGAAAGATGCTAGAATAATTCTTCATTGTGTGTCCGAATTCTCAAGATTTTCCTGTCGCTATCTATAAAATTAGCTGGCTCACTTCTTACAAAGCCAAAGACAGCACATCTCCATTATCTTATTAGATATCCTCTTGAAATAAAAAGACCTTTTTTTTTTTAAAGATTTTATTTATTTATTTGACAGAGAGAGAAACAGCAAGAGAGGGAACACAAGCAGGGGGAGTGGGAGAGGGAGAAGCAGGCTTCCTGCTGAGCAGGGAGCCCGATGCGGGGCTCGATCCCAGGACCCTGAGATCATGACCTGAGCCGAAGGCAGTCGCTTAACCAACTGAGCCACCCAGGCGCCCCAAAAAGACCTTTTTTTTTAAAAGATTTTATTTATTTATTTGACAGAGAGAGACACAGCGAGAGAGGGAACACAAGCAGGGGCAGGGGGAGAGGGAGAAGCAGACCTCCCGCGGAGCAGGGAGCCCGATGCGGCACTCGATATCAGGACCCTGGGATCATGACCTGAGCCAAAGGCAGACGCTTAATGACTGAACCACCCAGGCGCCCCATAAAAAGACCTTCTATGTCAGTAACAACATCTATTAGCACTGCCACACTCTAGCTCCCTGGATACCGCTGATCTCAGATGATCTGGGCAGACTAGACTAAGGATGACCAAGGAATCCACAACCACCCTAGAGGATTGAAAATGGGGTGGGGAAGGGGCGGTGGTTTTGAGGAGGCTTCTAGAAGAAACTGCTATCTCAGAGGATCCTCAAAGTAGCCAAGTTTCAGGCTTCTTCCTCAAAGGTTTAAATCTTTCCAAGATGTCTCATCAAATGTGGAGAGCCCATATTATTCTCCCCTATTTCTGCTACCAGCCTGTGGTTGGAGAACATTCTTAAGATGACTACAATTCTGAGAAAAATGTTCTGTAAAATGGGCATAAAAGTGCATTCTGTAAAATGGGCATGATAATACTCTTGGCTGGAGGACATACTGTTGTTACCCCAGCACTCACTTCTACCTGCCCAAGGACACTTATTGTGATCGCTTAGGATTCTCTTCCCAAAGTTTTTTTTCCCCAGGCTGAGGGATCACACTCTGCCTGCACAGAAGGAGAACTAGAAATGCCGGGGAGCTAATGCTTGGAAGAGTTTTCAATATGGTGGAGAAACACCCCAGCTTCCTGGAAGGGGAGAAGGTTCCACATCATCTCCCAGCAGTCCCCAGCAAATCCTGCTGAGCTCCAATCGCCCACAGCAGTAAGTGGCTTGCTAACACACCTATTATTGGCTTCCTTCTCTTCCCTGTCTCACTAAGCCCACTCATCTTCTGGTGTTTCTTGGGATCGACTCTCAAATAACACTACTTACACTCACATCACTGTCTCAGGGGCTGCTTTTGGGGAAACCCAAACTAAGACATCACTCATCGAGTCAATGTGAGGATTAAAAGAGATAATGTATGCACAATGCCTGGTGTGTAATAATAGCAGTTAACATTTATTGATCAGTTTCTTTGAGCCAGAACTGCTTTAAGCACCATACATGCATTAACTCATCTAACCCTACATTAATTTTCATAACAACTCATTATTATTCCCCTACTCTGGATGAGGAGACCAAGGCACAGAGAGAGTAACTTCAAGATCACACACTATTCGAACCAGTGAAACTGTTATTCAGATCCAGGCAGTAAACATGGAAACATTCTTTCAGGATGCTGGAGTGGCTCTTTGAGTTATTGGAACTCTAACTTTTATTAAATTAACCTTGGGAGAATCTGGCTTGTTTTTGCTGTGTTGTTGACAAATGGGTGAAGTATCTTGAGAGAGATTTTTCCTGTTCCGTCCACTTAGGAGGTCTTCTGTTGGAGAAGTGACAGCTACAGACTGTGGGTGGTGGCTCTGGGGATGGGAGCTGGAAGGAGGATTTAGACCTGTCATTCAACAGAGGTCAACTACAGCCAAGGTGAGGGGGTAGGGAGAAGAGCATGCGGAAGGCGGGCTGATGTTCATGGGTTGTTAAGAGAAGAGCTGACGGCCCCTTCTCCCCTCTATCTCCTACGAGCCCCCATGGTCAGGGGAGTTGGGTTTGGTGACGGAACGGACCTTGCTCTCCGAGGAACTGGAGGAGAAAATTTGACAGGGCCGACCACACCCCTTGGTCAGGTGCCTTGAGCCACAAGCCTGGCAGGTGATGATGGTGGCAAGCAGGTGGGGGAAATGAGATTTAAAGAAAAGGTAACGTTTGAGTTTTAAACTGGATTGATTTTTAATAGCTGAAAAAGACCTAAAAGTCAGAAAAACTGGGCAAGATGTGAAGGGACATGAAGGGCAAATTTGCCATAAAAACATGGTTCTTAGGTGAAACAGGTGAAGGGGATTAAGAGGTATAAACTTCCAGTTATAAAATAAATTATGGGGATGTCATGTACAACATAGGAACTATATATATATGTCATAGTCAGTAATATTGTAATAACCGTGTGGTGACAGATGGTAACTAGACTTATTGGGGTGATCATTTCACATGTATAAAAATATCAAATCACTATAATGTACACCTGAAACTAATGGGATATTATATGTCACTTATACATAAAAAAATACATGGTTCAAAGTAGTGACTGGAGAAAAATAAACTGCTTCATATTCATACCCCCCAGAATTGAGCCTGCTCAATAACAGCTAATCCCTGTAAAATCCTTACCATGGGCCAGGTACTCTGCTAAGCATCTCACGAATAGTCACTTACATAGACCAACAGGTAGAACTATTATTATTATTTTTTAAAAGATTTTATTTATTTATTTGACAGAGAGAGAGAGCACATGTAGGCAGAGCGGCAGGCATTGGGAGAGGGAAAAGCAGGCTCTCCGCTGAGCAGAGAGCCTGATGTGGGGCTTGATCCCAGGACCCTGGGATCATGACCTGAGCTGAAAGCAGACACTCAACCGACTGAGCCACCCAGGCGCCCCATGGTGAGAACTATTATTATCATCATCTTCCCGTTTTATAGAGGAAGAAACTGAGGCACAGAGAAGTTGAACAATTTGCCCAAGGACATAACTAGACCTGGCACTTAAATGTGGGCAATCTGGCTCCCAGGCCCATGGTTTTAGCCACTAAACTACACTGCCTTGCCAACCATCCACTTTCATATGGTATTTTATTCTGGTGTGGTTTTCCCTCTTGGGTCTTTTGAGGCTGACATTTCTGTTCTTTCCACACTGTTTGTGGTTAAACTTAGTGCCTGGAGGATAGGGATAGAGGTTTTAATAGTTTAAAATGAGGTACTGGACTCGCATTTCTAAAATGACATTTTCCCAAATGGCATGAACTTTAAATGAAAACATGTAAGATCTGACAGTCTGATTTAAGCTCTGAGCAGGGCCGAGGAATAACTAATGCTCACCTCTTCCTACAAACACTACAAATTTACACACTGGGGCACCTGGGTGGCTCAGTTGGTTAAGCGTCTGTCTTCAGCTTGGGTCATGATCCTGGGGTCCTTGGATCAAGTCCCACATCGGGCTCCCTGCTCAGTGGGGAGCCTGCTTCTCCCTCTCCCACTCTCCCTGCTTATGTGCTCTCTCTCTTTCTCCCTCTGTCAAAATAAATAAATAAAATCTTAAAAAAAAGCTACACATTGATTTGATTCTTAAGCTTTTCTCCTAGATCTTGATTGCCTTATGAGGTCTAAGCCCAATGGGCATTTCATATATGCTTCGTATCACCCCCTCCCCCACTGGGAATGCAGTCCCTCACCAACAGAAGTTGCAGTCCAGTTTCCCACGTTTGGGGAAATCACTGGGGTCAGAATGACCTGAGCATAGTGGATGAGACTCACCTTAAGAGAACCACCCTTGTGATCATGGTATCTTCCCTGCTAGGTAAGTATCATCATAAATGCTTTTTGACAATGATTTGAAGGCTTATTTAGTCTTCCAGACCTGTCCAACATGTATCCAGGATAAAAATGTCTTATGTCTTGATGGCCTCTTATTCATTTATTATTGAGACCCATAATGAGTAGCACACATGGGCTCTGTAGTGGGATACTTTTGAGGCATCTAACAGAAACTTTGATTCAAACTGTCTTAAATGCAAGGCAAAGGCAGAATTTGTTTAATTAAGCAACTCGGTGTTGTCATCAAGAAACCAAGTTTTTTGTTTGTTTCTTTTTTCTATTTTTCAGCTCTGCCTTATGTAGTGTACAGACTTTGAACAAAGTTTGATTTTCCTCTAATCACAAAATGGCTGCCAGAAGCAACTCAGGTACTCGGCTTCCTTGTTCATCAAGCAGGGTAGAAGGGAAAACCTTTCCCTCAAATCATAGGATGTTAAGTCTTTCCTTTAGTCTAATTGGGCCTTAGTCATTGATTGACTAAGACTAATAAGCACCCACCGCTAAGACTAATAAGCACCCACACTAATAAGTGTGGATACCTGAACACAGTTGGGGTTCTATTAGAAGGAAGATGGTATAAATTGATGCTGGAGAACCTCTGAAGCTATTGCTTCATCTGGAAAAAGGTGACCTAACAGAAGATATTTCAGAGAATCATGAGCCTCAGAGATAATATATATAGGGTTGCCAGATTTAGCAAATAAAAATACAGGATTCCCAGTTAAATTTGAATTTCAGATAAAAAGCAAAAAAATTTTTAGTATAAGTATATGCACCTCTTTCTACAAACACTACACAGGGACACATTGATTTGGTCCTTTTTTGTTTTTTCACACTGATTTGGTTCTTTTTCTCCCAGACCCTGATTTTGTTATGAGGTCTGGGCCCAGAGGGGCAATTTCAAAAATGCTTTTTTGGACAATGATTGGAAAGCTTATTTAGTCTTCTACCCTTGTCCCACATGTATCCAGGATAAAAATATATACTTACACTAAAAAATTACTTGCTGCTTATCTGAAATTCAAATTTAACAGGCCTCCTGTATTTTATCTGGCAGCTCTAAATGTATGTAAAATTCTTGGCACATAGCAGGCATTCATTCAGTGGTTAAGTATTAGTGTTCTTTCTACATAAGAAGAGAGCTCAGTTAAATGGCAGCGTGGTACTTTTTAACTCTTACTGACCTAGAAAATATATGCTTTTGATCAATAGAGCAATTAACAGAACTGGATGTGGTTCTAAGAAACCCTTCACCAACTCCTCAAAACCAGATTGAAGTAAATGTCCCTAAGTGGAAGGTCATAGTATATATACAGGGTGGCACATTATAAAACATCTAAAATTACTACTTAAAATGAAATTGGACCTATGTCAATGAATATTCAGTTATTGGTTTTTCTCAGTCTATACAGATAAACCATTCTTCATTTGATTCAGAAGTAATGCTGCTGCAATTCCTGGCATGAAGGTGCTAACACACAGGGATGAAAATGCATGATTGGCCCAGGAATTCTGGCTCCACGTGGGTGAAGCTCTAGGTCACAGCACTGTTACTTTGCATCTGGGGGAGGCAGGAGACTGCAAAGATCTGCTGTTTGGCTCTGACTCCATTTTCCCTCACTGCTAATTCACTGTTCCTACCTGAAAAATTTTCTAATATGTTTCCTGAAAAGTTGAAGGGAAAGCAGGCACCTTCATTTCCTCATCAAACATTCACCATGCTATGAAAAAGAAAACCCTAGTGGCTTGGCACCAAGTGGCCAAACCCAGCACGTTGTTACATATTGTTACCAGATTCACGACAGGAATAGATTAAGTGGATTTAATCCAAGATATCTATTTCCCATTACTGTACAGTACTGCTTATTTCTCATTTGGTGGCTGCTATGACCTCATAGACTGCTTTTCTGTGCTTTTCCTAAACCAGAAAAGAAACCCCATTTTTTCTCTTTGCTTTAAGTGGAAATTATTATGCAGCTTTACATATATTTGTCCACAATGCCTTTAAAGAAGATTATTATTTTTCTTAATTTTCAAAAAGTGGCATTGGAAATGTATCTCCTTCCATTTCATCACCTCGTCATCCTCATTGGAAACCTGATCCTTGGTAGGTATTAAGATCTTTACATTTCTACTGGTCGGGGGGATGACTTCATTGCCAGCTGGGGAATCTTGTGTGGCGGAGCATTGGACCTAAGCAGAGCTTGTGGGCTGATGCCTCTGCTGCAACAGCCTTTTGCATGCATCCAGCTGCTGTGTAAGGAATCCTCAGGCTACTAGTTCTTTGCTCCTAATTCACCCAAGGGATCGCAGGCTGATGGATGAGTGTATGTGTGAATGTGTGTATATGTGCGTGTGTGTGTGCACGCACAGCTGCAACAGTTGGGCAGCAGCTGCAATGAACTTCGATATCATTTTTACCAAAGACAGAGATAAATCGTCCTCCATCCTTTATTTCCAAGTAGTGCCTCGGCTCCCGCCCCAAATGTGTTCTCCCCGCTCTTCCACGACCCCACCCCGGCCCCCCGCACGTGTCCCTCTGGAGGAAGGCCAGGATAGCTGCGCCGCAGGCAGGATTCCCCTTTTTTTTCCGCAGTGAGAGGCGGATTCCCGGGCCTCTTCGGCCCTCCACCCCCGCAGCCGCCCCTTCCTTAGTCACGATCTTCCCCGCCCCTCCCCCTCCCCCTCCCCCTCCCCCTCAACCCCCCCTCCCGACCGCTCACGGCTCGGACCCCGCCCCTCCCAGCCACCCGGCCCAGGTTGCTAGGGCCTGGCTGGGCAACCAAACCTGGCCCGCGAGGAGATGCGGCGCGCGCGCGCGCGCAGGCGAGCTTATACAAGAAACCAGCCTTCTTAGGCTTCTGGGGCCCGAGCACGAGCGGCGCAGGCGGGGCGCGCGGGCCCGAGCTCGAGGACGAGCGCTCTTTCCGCATTGGTTTCTATCAGAAGTGGGCGGGGCGAAGGCGGGATCCGCCGGGGTCTTCGAAGCTTCTTTATTGGTCCGAACGGGACGGCCGGGGCGGGCCAGTTAGCAAATTAGGCTGCGCGTTCGCCTCTGCGAGAGGGCGGGGCCGGAGGTTTCCATTAGTTGTCCCTGCCACTGGGAAAGGTAAATCGGCGACGGCGGCCTCAGGAGCTGTGGGGTCCCCGGCTGGAGGTGGGGGACTCGGCTGGGTGAGTAGTTGAGCCGCCACCCGCCCGTCAGGCCTTCCTGTCCCCACGTCGGTTTCGCGCCACCCAGCTTCTCCCGACACAGGGGACCCACCCGGTCCCTCCGGGCAGACGTGAGAAGGGGCGGCGGCGCAGGTTCCCCCAGAGCAGGGCGACGCGGCGAGGGTGCCCCAGCCTGGAGTGGCCCCTCCTCAGCGCCCCATTGCGCCACTGGAAGGGCTTCCCCGGCGAGAGGTTGGGGCTGTATTTTGGGGCGTGGGGAGACGGGAGGATGTGAGGAGTGGCGGCGGGTCGAGGCAGCCCGGCGGGGCTCCCCTCAGCAGCGGGTCTGCGGCGTCCCCGCCCCGCCGCCCCCGCGGCGCGAGCTCCCCCGGGCTTGCGGCGAGGGAAGCCCCTTCCCGCCGGCGCCGAGGAGGAGCCTGTGCACCGGAGCCCCCAGCCCGAGTTCCGAGGGAGTCCGGGACCCGCCGGGGGCTGCGAGCCGGCGCCGGAGCCCCGGCCCTGCTGACTGACCTTGGCTGCCCGCGAGGGTGGGCGAAAGACCCACCGCCTAACCCGCATCTCTTCCAGCCTCCTCCCAACAAGTTTTCAGGCGTTGCTATGAAGTTCACGACTGGCATAGTGGGGAGAAGCAGAAATTGGCCCCTTCCCAGACCTTCGTACCCTTTGGACCCTCATAGAAATTAAATCCTGAGGTTTGGAACCATTTCCAAACGAACAGGTCCTGCTCGCATTGACACGTTTTATTCCCACGTTGGGGGGGGGGGGTGGGGATAACCTGAACGTATTTCTGTGTAAAGGCAGATCTTGAGGGTTTTTTTTCCCTTCTCTTCACTTGAGTGTTAAAGCACTGATGCCTGAATAAGAAAAGCCTGACGTTAGTATCTCCACAGTGAGATTAGACGGATGCTATGATACTTAAGTAGTTGCAGATCAGTGTTCTGTTAACACAATGTATTTTAATTGGCTGAAATTTAGGCTGATTTTAGAAAGTATTGCAGACACAGATTAATTTCCTCCCGTGAATCTGAATTAGGTTTGTTTGGACGTAATGGTCATGTAGTTAATGTAAGAGATTACACAAATTAATTTGTCTGAGAGCATTTGACTGAAACGGGAGACATAAATATGTATAGAATAGGATTATCGTTTTAGGTAACATTTCCAGCTTGCTCCTTTCTTGCTGTTGGGTTATAAAAAAGGCATCTTTACGGAGGCTATTCGGAATTATATGTGAATGACATTTAGATGTAAATTTGTTTTTAATTTAAGTGTTTTAAAATATTTTATTCGTAAAATGTGAAGAACCTGTTTACTTGTGTGTTTAGTGTTGAAGGGGGGGAGTATAATCTTACATTTAGCAACCCGATTAGGGTTCATTAATAATACATTTTTTAAAAAGGTGTGCCTCTTTTTGAGAACATGGTACTTGAATACCTTAGCAGTTCTTTTAATTTCTTTATTAAAAGTACTATTTTAGGTTTGAGCATTTTTGGCGTTCACACTGGAACAGGAGTAAGGAAGCCTGCAGCAGTATTACCAGTTTGACACCACCAGTGGGTGTTTCTGTTGACAAATGCGGAGAAGAGAACATTTGGGAAGGAAATCTTTTTTTCGGGGTGGGGGGGTTGGGGGGGGTTGGGTGGGGGGGGGAAGGAGCCAGAAGATAGAAGCTGCAGAACTAAAGCTGCCAGCACAGTGTATGCTGAGCATTTCACAAGTACAAGGAAACCTAATTAGGATGAAAAAAAAAACCAGTTTGGCTGTATTAAATAATAGAATTCCAAGAGGCATGCTAAATAAAGTTAATCATACCAAGAGTGTTAAATAATCTACCATTTCAGAGGAGTTTGGAGGGTCTTGAACTGGAGTGCCAAATCTTTTTAAATTGTCTTGCCTTTTAAACATAATACAGTGATTAATGTATGTGTGTGTACATATATATGTCTTGTATTCTAGTTTTGCTGATTTTTCCTAAGACTAATTTTTTTGAAAACAAAACTTGATATATTAAAAAACATTAGAAATAAACATTCTCTCTCCAGAGAGGATTTCTTTTTTCTTGGTCAGATTTATAATTTAGTCATGATTTAGGGGCTTGTGGAAGGGTTTTTTTTACCCCTTATCTCAGGTTTTTGATTTTTACTTATGCAAGTTCCCTGGACTAAATCTGCCATTATTTTCATTGTAATTTTCTTGCAGTCGTCTTGCAGTCATTTAAATCAGAGTGTGGTATCTACAGTATTCCCCGGGGTTTTAGAAGAAAAGGCTCCCATTGAGGGAAATTGCAGGGCCATCTCGCATAGATGAGTAATAGAAGGTTGACTGCGAATCAGTTGTATTCTGTTCCAAATATGCTGCATGGGGTTAAGGCAGTCATTTAATGAGAACCAGATTTTACATGGTATTTCTACTTTGAAGGTGCAGTATTGTTCCATTACAAATTAAAATACAGAGGTGGAGAAATTCCTTCAAGTATGCCTCCCCCCCCCCCCCAGCCTTGCTTCACTACTGTGTCCAAGAATCTGTGAGAGACTCTTTCAACAATAGTTGCATTGTTGGAAATGACAGTGGCTTCTGTTGCAGAAACTAACCTTCCACTATGATTTGTGTTTCAGTTTACTTTGTGATAGAAAATTCAGCTATATCTAAGAATACAGCTGTAGAAAATTTGTAAGGAAGTGAACCAAGAAAATAAATCTCTTCAGCGTGTCTGTTAAAAGTTCACCTTTTTTCCCCTTCCATTTTGATAACTTTGGTAGTTACCTCTTTTATTTCTTCTAGGTTTTAGAAGGTATGTTAGCATAGTACTTTATTTTTGGCAGTAAATGTGGGGGTAAGACTTTTTCATGTGATAAATTGATACCAAATAATAAGGCATTTAGAAGAAACCACCCACATAGACCCAAAATGTGAGGGAAGTCTTTCAGATAACCCTTAACTTTGGTACGAGAATAGCAAAATTTTAAGTATTAAGTTGCTTTCTACGTAGTAAAAGGCTGTTTACTCAGAATTTGATAGTTTTAGATTCCAAAGGTTGTTTTGTTTGTTTGTAACATCAAATTCCTTGGTAAGAGGAGGAGATAGAATCTCAAAGCTTCTTTATCATCTGATGTTGTCAATTGGGTCACGTATTTCGACTTACGAAAACACTGCAATTAAAAGACTAAATTTAAACTTTCTGTTTGGGAGGGTTTTCCAATTTACTTTCAATCTTAAACTCAACATTAGAAATCTTTTGTTGACAATGCATCACTTTCGTGTTTGGATTTAAATTCTTGATAGTTTCTAGAATGTTTCCTTCATATAGAGCAGCGCATGGATGACTTGATTACTCAAAGGTTTGGCCTCATTTCTCATTCAAGTTTGTACATTTACTTCATAATACTGAGATGGGAAGTTGGGTGCAGTTCTGTCAGTGGGTATGAAAGCTGAGTGAGGACTTTCTACCTAAAGAGCCTGATAACATTTAGACAATTAAGATTTGGGAATTAACAGAAAATTACTTACTAGGTTAAAAGGACCTATCCCATTCAGGTCTTTGAAATTGATTGTCAACATTTTGAATTAAGCTCTCAGAAACATTTGTGTTGGAGACAGTTCTAATTAAGGTCATATTTTGGGAGTGGTCTCTCTTTTGGGTAGTCTTTATAACGTATTATTTATTGAGCCTTACTGAAGACCAGATACTATAATAATTTATTTGTATGGATAGGTATATGTATGTGTGTTCTCACAACACTTGTATGAGGTAGATGTTTTCCTTATTTTCCTATACACTTGATCAGATGGGCTCAGAGAGAGAAAATAATTTGCTCAGATTACCCAGCTAGGCTGTAGCAGAGGCAAAACTTTCATCCAAACCGGTCTGACTTGAACCTGTGTCCTTCAAAACCATGCTCTCTGCTTCTCTTTAGGAATCTGTTTGCCCAAGCATATTTTTGAGGTCCTACTGTAAAGTCACTCCTGGGGTGGGACTAGAGGTTTAAATATGCCTCCTGGAGTTCACAGGCTACATTGGTAAGGCCGCCTGACCTTTAGTCACATGGGAGGCTGAACTCAGATCCAACAGCACTTGCGGATAGGACAACTGGAAGTGCAGACTTTTATAACAGAGGGTCATTAGTTCTGTTTCTTCATAAATGAAGGTTGTACATAATTATTTACATCCAAAATGAGGTAGCTATTTCTAATTAACTACTTGGTATTTCATGTTTCTGCATGTACTGTAACTTTTGACTGACTTTGATTAAATTTGCTACACTAATAAAGGTGATGAAGATATTCCTTGAATTCAATTTTGTGATTTAGATGCACTCTAAATGGCAGCCATTACAATTTGCAGATGGGTATCTCTTCTGTAATTGTTCTGACTTAAGTGAAATAAAAATAAAACCTGGAGGTAAATGAAGTCTACGGAGGTATGTTATTGTTGCTCCTTAATACATAGAAGTTGGACTCTGACAAAAATGTTTCTACTTGAAAGTAGAATTTCCTGCTGCTTGAAGCCTCTTGTGATTGTGTGTGTGTGTGTGTTTTAAAACAAGACCCATCATTAAGAGAGCTAAACAGTTGCTTAGCCCAAAGGAATGCTCAGAGGTCCATGTTAGGGAGGAAAAGGACTTAATGTTTTATTCTATAATTGATGAGAATCACTTTTGTCACTTACTAAGTTAGAAACCAGTGATGAATATTGTAGAACCTCAGGACTGGAAATCATCTTGGACAGAGCAGGACAGTTGTTCTATGATGATGGGATCTACACCTAAATTATTGTGGATTTATTTCTTTACCAAGTGCAGGTTTTCAATATGCATTTTTTAAAAAAAGATTTTATTTATTTATTTGATAGACGTAGTAGAGAGCACAAGTGGGGAGTGGAGAGAGGGAGAAGCGGCTCCCCACTGAGCAGGGAGCCTGAGGCGGGGGGGGGGGGGGGGGGGGGGGGGGGGTTTGATCCCAGGACCCCAGCATCAGGATCCTGAGCTGGGATCACGACCTGAGCTAAAGGCAGATGCTTAACCAACTGAGCCACCCAGGCACCCCTCAATATGCATTTTTAACAGCATTATTGAGGTGTACTTTACATATTATAAAATTCACCTGTTTAAGTGTACCATTCAGTGATTTTTTGGGTTAATTTATGGACTTGTGTAATCGTCACTACAATTCAATTTTAGAACATTTCCATCGCCCCAAGAAGATCTTCCTGCTAACGTGCATTTTTAAAAATCTTACTTACTTGCTTCCACCTAGATCCCTTTATCATCAGGCATTAATAGAATGCTGTAGATCTTAAAAGATAGGTCTTTTAAAAATAATTTTTTACACATACTGCAATTTCTTAGTGTTCTTTTGTATTTTCAAAAGCTTTTGCCTATGGGTGCCTGGCTGGCTTGGTGGGTGGAGCGTGCAGCTCCTCATCTCAAGGTCATGAGTTTGAGCCCCCCATTGGGTGTAGAGATTGCTTAAATAAATAAAAACTTAAAAAAAAAAGTTTTTGCCTGAACATAATATATAGCAGAATATAAAGGACAGTCCTGCAAGTTTTTAGAAATTACCTTGTCTTTGTGGTTTTGATTTTATCTTTTTTAAACCAGCGAATAAAACAGAATGTTCTTAGTGATATGTTGGAAAAGCAGGGATAAGAAATCAAGGTAGGGGTGCCTGACTGATTGAGTTGGTGGAGCATACAATTCCATCTGGGGGTTGTGAATTCAAGCCCCAAGCTGGGCATGGAAATTACTTGGGGGAAAAAAAAAGAAATCAAGGTAAAAGTAATATAATTATTGGGCAAGAAAAAAAATCCTTTAAGATTTAAGACCATGGGTAGAATAATTGGTTTTCTTGATTTTAAGCCAATAACATTGTGCATTTTATTGTTTGAGTTCTAATCCCCCTTGAGAGATTCATGCCCACTGTGCATGCCATAGAGCAGGCTTCATTAAATTCAGGTATTCAAACACATTGTCTCCTTTCTGTGTTGCTTCACAGACTGGATTGTTGTGGGATTTAGAAACTTAACCTGCAAGGTCCTGTAGCTACAGTTTTCCTGCCTGCATCATTTTCTTTTTAGTTACCCTGAAAGGATGGGTGTGGGAGTAAAGCTACCTTGGGAACAAGTTGTACAGCATAGGCTGATCTCCATGCTCCCTGTTGCTCTCCTTTGCTCAAAGTACTGCATGTGTAGATGGACATTGCTGATAGGATAGTTTAGGAATGTTGTTTTTTGGGGTACACAGAATAGAAGAAGGCAATGCTTTGGTTGGAAGTATAAAGTGTTTTGGAAACAAACTTTCATTGCTTTTAGATGAATGTTTCTCTATTAAAAGTGACCCTTACAAGTGCCAGGCAGGTAAATCAATAACTCCTTGTGTGGTAGATTGTGTCTGGATTTTTAATAACAAACAGATTGGACACAGCACTGCTCTGATAATAATGGTTTACTGTAAATTCAGTCATAACTGGTTTGAAATAGGTTTACTTTTTTTTTTTTAACAGCTATGTCTGTATGATTCTATTGTTACTTTGTATTCTTTGTGAGAGAGGTCTAATGTCAAATAGTTACATAATGAAGTGCTTTCTGACAATGTAACCTTTTTGATTTAGAGGGAAATAGTCATTTTGAATGTGCCACCTTTGATTTCTGGAAGTTAACAAAACATAGATGAATAGGTTATCTATTTATTTTTAAAGACTGCCCCCCCTTTTTTGTAAGTTGCAATTTTATTTATTATTTTTTAAAGTTTATTTTTTAATATAATCTCTACACCCAGTGTGGGGCTCAAACTCACGACCTCAAGATCAAGAGTTGCATGTTCTTCCAACTGAGCCAGCCACAGGTCCTAGGTAAGTTGCAGTTTTAGATCTCAGTTTTGTATTTCTATTTTGTATTATGCCTGAAGATTAGGTTCTTGGGAGTGTAAGATCCTATTGTAATAATCAGATTAAGCACACATACATTCACTTAAGGAAGATATGGCAGATAAAAAATGGTGGTAAGTAATAGTTGAAGCACAGCTTACTGACTTGGGTTTGCCCAATTACTCTGATACTGGCTGGGTAGAAACTAGTTTCCTGATAAATAGAATTTTTCAGAGATTACAGAAGTTGGTTCATATCCTAGAATTTATCCACACACCCCATCTGGTTTGTTAGTCTCTCACAGAATGTATTAACTTTAATTACTAGTACTGTAATTTTTTTTTTTTTTTTAAGTAGGTTCTATGCCCAGCGTGGGGCTTGAACTCATGACCCTGACATCAATAGTCGCATGCTCTACTGACTGGGTCAGCCGGGCACCCCACTAGTACTGTAATTGCTATTAGCAATACTACCGCTAAAATTTTAAGATTAGTATTACAAATGAAAAGGCTTTATTTTAATTGTTAATAATTGAAAATAGTTGAGGTAGACAAAATTAATTTTGTGCAAATTGGTATTTCATACTTGATCAATTATTTCTTTCTAAAATAACCCGTCCTACATCCTGTGGATCTGTCCTTCATTTAGCAAATACTTACTGTCTTCTGTGTACCAAACTGTGATGGAAGCTGGATAGGGTGGATAGGTAGAAGGTGCCCTTCCTTTTTTTTTTTTTAAGATTTTTTAAGATTATTTATTAGAGCCACGTGTGTGCTGGGGGAGGGGCCAAGGGGGAGAGAGAGAAAATCCGAGCAGACTCCGAGCTGAGTTTGGAGCCCTACTTGGGGCTTGATCCCATGACCCTGAGACTGTGAGATTGTAACATGAGCCAAAATCAAGAGTCTGATGCTTAATTGACTGAGCCACCCAGCCTCCCCCCCTCCCCACCTTTTAAGGAGGCCTTGCCCTTAAAGAATTTACAGTCTCAAGTTGGTGTCAGAGGCAAGGTACAAGGCACTGTGGGATTATGTAACAGGGTAGGGATTAGGATCTGTCCTGAGGGGAGCAGGTAGGAAGGCCATACTGAGGAGTTGACATTTAAGTGAGACCTGAAGGATGAGAAGGACATGTCTAGTTGGGGAAATAAGTTTTCCTGGCCATCAGGTGCAAATGCTCTCAGGCAGGGTGAGAGAGTGAGAGGCTTTTGAAAAACAACCTTTTAAAGAACTGAGAATAAATCCAAAATGGCTGGAAAATAGAGAAGCAGGTGATGAAGCAGAATTAGGCAGGGGCCAAGTCCTGAAAAGGCTTAGTAGGCCATCTACTGGGTTTTTGAGCTTGTCCTAAGTCCTCTGGTAAGTTATTGAAGGTTTTAAGCAGGGGTTTGGCATGAAATGAAATGCTACCTCCTCCTCCCCCAAACAAAACCAAACCCAAGAGTTTTAGCTCAATGGAACCTTGATAATTTACCAGAAAGGTCATAATCTGTGCAAGGTAAAATATTCTTCGTTCATCTCACTAAAATTTTTGCAACTGCTTCTTTGATTGATTGTCATCTGTGATACTCTCTTCATTGTTTTTGTAGAAATTATCTTTGATTTTCTAAAGGCTCCTTTTATCCTTCACCATTCTGTTAACCTTATATAGGAATGTCATTTCTATTTATAACTGAGTTAAATTTTTTTTCTAATCGTGTCTGTCAGCTCTCTTCCGTATTTAAACTTAAAATTCCTCACTGCCCCCACCCCACTTTTAATCTGCTCAAGGTATTTAATGTTTTAATAAATGTTTCATTAAATATCAGCATTAAATTTGCTTTTTTCTTTTTTCTCCCCAACTACGATGTCTTAGGTCTAGTTTAATATTTTCAGCATTTATGCTCTTTCATGTTTTATGAAATCTCATTTGGGCACCTATAATGTTTTTAGAGAATTTTGTTAATATTGTTTAGGAATACGAATCTTTGGCCGTAAGTGCCATTTTCAAATCTGGTTCACGTTCTGTGACCTTATCTTTCATATTAAACTGGTCTCTGTTGAGCTGCTTATGTTCAAGTGAGCTTATGTGTATAAAAGTGCTACAAAGGTTTTATAAAATAAAGTAAAAGTAAAACTTATGCTGATTTGTTTCTCCTTCTGCAGTATGTGTTCCTACACGTTCACTTCTTTTTGGAATTCATCAGCCATGCTAAATTTTTGCTTGCCTTTGTGATTGAATAAGTCTTCCTTGGTGTAAAGCTGTTAGTTTGTGCCTGTAGAGAATGCTGTTGAGCACTTTTGGCCTCCATATATACAAAGAATAACTACAGCATCACCTCCTTCTTCAAGTGTTTCTTTTGAAATCTATTTTGATGCAGCCTCTAACTTAGCTCACTTTGGCCTTGAGTTCTTAGGCTTTTCTGAACCACTCTATACCTGCTCTGTATTCTCTCCTTGTTGCTTTAATCATTTTTTTTCCTGGTGCTGGTAACTTGAAGTTTGCAATGGTTTTTGGCATTACATTTTTGCTTCCTATTCAGCCTAGGACATTTATTTTAGAAGAGTTGCCTCGTTTTAGATCTTAGAGTTTGAAAGTGATGTTTTTGTGCTAGTGATTTCTCTAGCATCCAAAGTGACTGTCCTTGATTTGGAGTTGTGCTCTTGAGTCTCTCCTCCTGCCCAGGGTTGGTAAAGGAGGGCTGCATTTGTCTTTGGTTGACTTTATGAAAGGGTGATGATTTGGAAATCTCGGTGTCAGCATCATGGTAGGTGATGGAGATACAAAGCCAAGCTGTGGTGTTGTGCCCTCATGGAGTTTGTAATCCAGCAGAAGAGACAAAGAGCCATGACTAAAGTGCAAGATGATATGCATGTTCAGATGGAAATACAGGGCACTGGTACTCTAGGCCAGAAGTGGTGCACTTAATGAACACTGAAGGGGACTGGGAAAGGTAGTGATTCCTGAGTGTCTGTGAAGAGTCTTAAAGGAGGTGCAGAATGTCAGGTGAAGGGAAGGGGTTTTCCAGCAGATAGTGTACTCAAAGACATGGGTCTAAGAATGAGCAAATAAAATTGGGAAAATAACATGAAGTAATAAGGATTTATGTATTGCATGCTTTTTTTTTTTAAGATTTTATTTATTTGACAGAGGAGAGACAGCGAGAGAGGGAACACAAGCAGGGGGAGTGGGAGAGGGAGAAGCAGGCTTCCCACTAAGCACAGAGCCTGACGTGGGGCCTGATCCCAGAACGCGGGATCACGACCTGAGCAGAAGGCAGACGCCCAACGACTGAGCCACCCAGGCTCCCCTGCATGCGTTTTTTTAAAAAATAAAGATTTTATTTATTCATTTGAGAGAGAGAGAGAGCACAAGCAGGGGGAGGAGCAGAGGGAGAGGGAGAAGCAGGCTCCCTGCTAAGCAGGGAACCTGATGTGGGGCTCGATGTGGGGCTGGATTCCGGCACTCCAGGATCATGACCTGAGCAGAAGGCAGGTGCTTAACTGACTGAGCCACCCAGGTGCTCCCGCATGCTTCGTTTTGATGCTTTTATCTCAGCTACATCCCAGGATCTTGATTTTCTTTCTTTATGGCCATCTTTTGGCTTTTTTCTGTCCATTTTCACTTTTACATAGGAAACTTCTCTGTATACATAGGAAATACTGAAACTAGGAATTTAAATAGGGGTGGGCCTTTGGTAAAATGGATAAATGGATAGTATCGGTTTTCTACTGTAAGCTCCTGGAGGCATGGTGTTGACTATTGTAGCCTCAGCATCTAGTGCATTGCCTGGCACATAGGAAATGCTCAATAAATATTTGTCTTATGAAAGGTACCTCTTTTCTGACCCCCTTCCCCATCTCTTCATGTCAGTGCCTTCTTCCTTGTCCAGTGGCTTCTCTTCTCTATCAGGTACCTATCCAGTGGATCTTCCTCTCTGCTTGCCCAATAGACATGCTTGTCCTGTATCTAGTCAGTGGTCTTGGATGTAGCTGTGTTATAATTGGATCCACACTGGTGTGTAAATAGGTGCTAATGGCTTCCTGTAGTGCCCCTGAAACTTTCCTACCAACGTTTACAGTATGGCAGATGAGGGGGAGGCCAAAGTTCACAACTAGAAGAGTGACATTTCTTTTAAGTATTTTCATGATTTATTGCACGAATTCTTGAAATGCTAAGTTCTGTTCCATAACAGACTCTCATGTGTGCGTGCATATATGTGCTTCTGTATATCTGCATTGTACATTAGTTACCATTAAGCAAAAACTGACATTCTGTGAAGATGTTTGCTTGTTTATCATAAGATTTCACACACCTCCAGATTACTGTTCTTGTCCCTCAGATTGGGAGGGTGGTTTTATTTATTTATTTTTTTTAAAGTAATCTCTAGGTCCAACATGGGGCTTGAATTCATGACCCCCAAGATCAAGAATTGCATGCTCTACCGACTGAGCCAGCCACGCGCCCTGGGAGGCTGGTTTTAAATGTGTTCCCATAGTGAGATAAAATATGTGCCTTGTAAAAAGACCTCTGCAGTGACTTCACCAAAGAATCCACTCTACAACATTAGCTGGTTAGATGAAGGTTTTTTTGTTTTTGTTTTTTAAAAGATTTATTTATTTATTTTAGAGAGAGAGAGTGGGGGAAGAGGCAGAGGAGGAAGGGAGAGAGCAAGAATCTCCAGTAGCCTCCCCACTGAGCACGGAGCCGATTTCAACCTGAGCGGGAATCAAGACTCAGCTCCTTAACCAACTGAGCCACCCAGGTGCCCGTATTTTTATTTTTTTAAAGGTTTATTTATTAGGCACCTGGGTGGCTCAGTTGCTTAGGTGTCTGCCTTCGGCTTAGGTCATGATCCCAGGGTCCTGGGATCTAGCCCCTGTTGGGCTCTCTGCTCAGCAGCCTGCTTCTCCCTCTCTGTCCACCCCTCTTCCTTGCTTGTGCTCTCTGTCTCTCTCAAATAAATAAAAAGAATCTTTAAAACAAAACAAAAAATATTTGAGAGAGCAAGAGAGAGAGTGTGCGGGAGTTGGGGGAGGGACCGGGAGGGAGAGGGAGAGAGAAACCCAAGCAGACTCTAAGCTCTGAGTGTGGAATGTGACTTGGGGTTCAATCTCATGACCCCAAGATCACAGCCTGAGCCGAAAACAAGAGTTAAACATCCAACTGACTATACCACCCAGGTATTTTTTTATTTTATTATTAAATTTTTATTTAATTTTTAATTTTTTTGAACATAATCTTTTTAAAAAAGATTTTGTTTACTTATTTATTAGAGTGAACGTTCTTGCAGGAGGGGTGGAGAGGGAAGGGTGGGGGGAACAAGGAGAGAGAATCTCGAGCAGACTCTGTGCTCGAGTTGGATGCTTAACTGACTGAGCCACCCAGGTGCCCCTAAACATAACTTTTTAAAAAAAATTTACTTATTTTTAAGTAATCTGTACACGCAGTGTGGGGCTTGCACTCACAACCCTGAGATCAAGTCACATGCTCTTCTGACCAAGCCAGCCAGGTGCCCCTGATTTTGTTTTTATTTATTTATTAAAGATTTTTATTAGAGTACGTGTGTGCTGGGGGAGGGGCAGAGGGAGAGGGAGAGAGAATCTCAAGCAGACTCCACACTGAGCATGGAGTGCAATGCAGGGCTCGATCTCACAACCCTGAGATCAGGACCTGAGCTGAAATTGACTCTGATAATTAACTGACTGAGCCACCCAGGTGCCCCCTGTTTTTAAGCATGCTGTCCTAGACTTTTAAATAACTTCTCTACATTTTGGTAGTTTCTCATATTATGGGTCCCACTTGCCCAGAAAACTCACATCCCCGATCTCTTTTACAGCTAGGACATAGGCTTATGACCTAGGTTTGAACAGTGATTTACACAGAATGAAACTTGTATATAAAGGAGAGCATTGTGAGGTGGCCATCATGTGTAGTTGAACTGATGACCTCGTGGTCATAGTGACAGAGGTGTTTTGATTTTTTTTTTTAAGATTTTATTTATTTGAGAGAGAGAGAGTGAGAGACAGAGAGCAAGAGAGGGAAGAGGGTCAGAGGGAGAAGCAGACTCCCTGCTGAGCAGGGAGCCCGATGTGGGACTCGATCCCGGGACTCCAGGATCATGACCTGAGCCAAAGGCAGTCGCTTAACCAACTGAGCCACCCAGGTGCCCTGATTTTTTTTTTTAAGTTTTATTTGAGTAATCTCTACACCTAACATGGGGCTTAAACTCATGACCCTGAGATCAAGAGTTGCATGCTCTTCTTACTCAACTAGCCAGGCCCCCCCCTTGATTTTGTTTTAGAGTGGCAGTGGCAGAGCTTATGGAATTCAGTCTCAAGTGATGTTGGTGCCTAGTAGTGGCAATAAATTTTATGGGGTGAAGGGTGTTTGTCTTCCTATTTTGTGATCATTTGGGATTTGTGGTTAGATGTCTTTATTAATTTTGGAATATTTTCAGGTATTATCTCTTCAATTATTTCTTTTGTCCCATTCTCCTATTTCTGTGATTCCATTTATCAATATGGAATATCAGAACCTTTGATATTTTCCCATAGCTCTTGAATGTTTTTGTTTGGTTTTTCACTGTGTTTTCTTACAGTGTTTGGTTGGGGTAATACCTGTTGACTAATTTTCAAGTTCATGGATTCTTTGCTTGGCTGAGTTGAGTCTAGTGAAGAGCCTATTGAAGGAACTCTTCATTTCTCTTAACTGTGTTTTTAATTTTAACACTTTTATTTTTTAAAGTAGGTTCTATGCCCAACATGGGACTTGAACTCAGGACCTCGAGATTAAAAGTTGTATGGTCTACTGACTGAGCCAGCCAGATGCCCCTCATTTTATTCTTAGTTTCCATCTCTCTGCTGAATTACCCTTGATTTTATGTTATTCTCCTTTTAGGTTAGAGCTCTAAACATGTTATTCATAATATTTTAAATTTCATTGTAGATATTTCCAGAATCTGAGTCTGTGTCCAGTTTTGATACATTTTTTTGTCTTTTGAGTGTTGGTTTTTCTTTGCCTTTTCTTAGGTCTTGTGATTTTTTTTTTTCCTTGTTGCAAGTCTGACTTATTTTGTAGAATAGTGGAGACTGAGGTACATAATTTTTATGTCTGTAAATGGGCACATTTTTCCTTGTGGTAGGCCTTTGGGCAAGGATTTGAGTTAGTGAGGAGTTGGGCTGGGTTTGAGTTTGATTGTTGCTGTGGTTACCCTCGGTGTACCTCAGGCTTCAAATTCTCATAGAGATAGTTTGTGATTGGGGTGGGAATTGGTTTACTTATTTTATTTTTTAAAATTTTATTTTTTAAAAATATTTTTTATTTATATTTTAAAAAGATTTATTTGAGAGAGAGAGAGAAAGTGTGTGCATGTGCACTTGCGTAAGGGGGGGAGGCAGAGGGAGAGAAGCAGACTTTCAGCTAAGCACTAAGCCTGACACAGGACTCAATCCCATGACCCCAAGATCATGACCTGAGCTAAAACCAAGAATAGGATGCCCAACGGACTGAGTCACACAGGTGCCCTGGGATTTGGTTTAGTTTGAATTTTAGGTGTTTCTTTTGAACTGTGGCTTAGAGAGGGTCTCCTTATATGATCTTGTTTTCTCCTGTTCCTCTTCCAGTAGTATTCTGCTATTTACTTGAAGTTGGTTACTAGAAGCTGGTTAGCTTGGAGGTGGGGAGTGATAGTGGGGAGTCTTTTGTTCTGGTTCAACTTTGGATTTAGGCCTTCATCAGTGTCCCAAAGCCTTGCCCCACCTCTGGCTTTTGTGGTGGGCTCAGTGTGTAATCCTGCCCCTCTCCTAGGAGGAGGGTGCCCATCCCTTCCCCCAGCTGCAGCGAGTTTTTACCAGTGCTTTAAGGGTAGAAGCACTTATTGGCCTTGAAGAGACTTTTCTCCCTTAGATAGGGAGAGAAGAATCTGATTTCTCTTGCTTCTGAGGCACAGCTGCTCTTCCCCCCCCCCGCCCCCCGTCTGCATCACAATGGGCATCCTCAGGGCTCTTTCCTCTTTGTGAGTGCCTGGTGGGGTTGGTGGAGGAAGATCCTGCAGAAAGTTGGGGTCTACCCAATTTCTGTGACCTCCCCAGTGGTTTCATACTGTCCCTTCAGCAAAGCCACGTCGGCCTTTTATCAACTTGCCAATTATTCTCACTGCACTCATCTTACCAGTGTCCAGTTGTAGTCTACCCCAGGTGAGCACAGGGTTGTCTCCTGTCTCCTTCCAGGCCCTGTCTCCTAAGACTTTGAGCCACTTGGTTGTTCTATGATGGGTTTAAAAAAAGTCATGAATTTGAAATCAGTCCAGCTCTTTTTCATTGTAAGGGTGGGCAGCTTTGTTCCTTTCAGCTTTCTTATTCCAGGGTGGAAGACAGAAGTTTGGTTACCCTTAAAATTTTAACATGCACATTTAACTAAGTCTAAACTTAATATCTCTAACCTCCTGCATAAGGCAAAATTTTTAGAATGGTTTACTTTTTAACTCTCATCCCCTCTTTCATGTTAGTTATTTATGCTTTAGTTTTGTCTTGTTTAAGTCACCTTAAGCCTATACAAATAGTGAGTGTTTAGTCACCAACATGTTTTCCAAATTTCTTAGCTCACCATTCTTCATTCACCCCATTTCTTCATTTTGGGTTCAGTTTCCTTTTTTATAATGTTCTTAAGTAGTTCTTTCACCAAAGGCCTGTTAGTAATAAACTTGATCTTGGTATTTCTGAAAGTGTCTTTACTTCACGTTTTCTCTTGAATGATTGTTCAGCTGGGTATAGAATTTACATTGACAGTTATTTTCCCTCAGCACTTTCATAATGTTATTCCCTGTGTTTTGACAAGTCTTGTTAATGAAAAAAAAAGTCTTGTTAATGAGAAGTCTTTAGTCAGTTCAGGTGTAATTTCTTTATATGTAGGTAATTATCTTTTCCCTTGGGCTACCTTTAAGATTTTTCTCTTTGTTTTTGATCTGCAGTTTCTTTGTGGTATCTCTACATGTAGATTTGTTTTTGTTTTGCTTTTATTTGGTGTATTCTATCAGTCTGAAGACTCATGATGCCTACAGTTGTTAAAAAAAAAAAAAAATCCTAGCCATTATCTTTTTAAATTGCTTCTCCTCTGGGGTGCCGGGGTGGCTCAGTTGTTAAGCATCTGCCTTTGGCTCAGGTCATGATCCCAGGGGCTTGGGATGGAGCCCCGCATCAGGCTCCCTGCTCGGCGGGAAGCCTGCCTCTCCCTCTCCCACTCCCCCTGCTTGTGTTCCCTCTCTTGCTGTGTCTCTCTCTGTCAAATAAATAAATAAAATCTTTAAAAAAAATAAAAAATTACTTCTCCATTTTCCATTTCTGGAACTAGTTAGATATGTGTTGTATCTTTTCATTGTATCCTCCCTGTTGCTTAAATTTTCTTTAATATTTTCCGTTTTTACTTCTGGGTGATTTCCTGACACTCATCTTATGAATGATTAATTCTTTTTAGCTGTGTCTAGTCATTTGGTTAAACCATTTATTGAGAATTTTAACTAAAAATACTTGGCTATTTTTTTAAATGTAAAAAAAATTTTTTTTAAAAGATTTTATTTATTTAAGAGAGAGAGAGCACAAGCTGGGGGAGAGGCAGAGGGAGAGAGAGAAGCAGGCTCCCCGCTGAGCAGGGAGCCAATCCCAGGACCCTGGGATCATGACCTGAGTCAAAGGCAGACTCTTAACCGACTGAGCCACCCAGGTGCCCCTAAATGTGAAAAAAAAATTTTTTTTAAAGATTTTATTTATGAGATAGAGAGAGATCGATCACGAGCAGGGGGGAAGGGTAGAGGGAGAAGCAGACTCCTCAATGAGCAGGGAGCCTGATGCAGGACTCTATCCCAGGGTCCTGGGATCATGACCTGAGCCGAAGGCAGATGCTTAACCAACTGGGCCACCCAGGTGCCCGGTGTAAAAATTCCTGTGTACAAATCTACTTTAGGATTTTCATAAGGGCATTTTCTTTTCATTTTTTTGAACATTTAAAAATATGTTTGTCTCCTTTGGACTATTGTAGTTCTTAAGGAGTGAAATCTCTGATTTGTGTGCCTTCCCTCCTTGCTCCAAATTTTGCTTGTCAGGGTTTGCAGTATGTGACAGTTTGGGAATTATTTTCTTGTGCCTGGCTTGTGGGATGCTTCTTTGAATGGTTTTGCATTTTCTCTAATGGGACTCTGGATTCACTCTTGCTGGCAGTTTTCAATCTATTTTTTTTTTTTAAGATTTTATTTATTTGACAGACACAGTGAGAGAGGGAACACAAGGAGGGAGAGTGGGAGAGGGAGAAGCAGGCTTCCTGCAGAGCAGGGAGCCTCATGCGGGGCTCCATACCAGGACCCTGGGATCATGACCTGAGCCAAAGGCAGACGCTTAACGACTGAGCCACCCAGGTGCCCAGTTTTCAATCTAAGATGGATTTCTGATAACCGGAGAGTGGTGTGAATTTGATTCCATATCTGTGGTAGAGCAAAGACTTGGGTTTTCCATTTTGTTTGGTCATTCCTTCAACGCACAGCCCTGGGCTTCTGTGTATAAGTTTTCTTTTTTCTTATTCATCCAAGGATAGACCTTTATATCTCTTGGCTTATGCTGGTGGTTCACTTCCAGCTTCTTTCCCATACACGGACTTGAGGAACTTCTCTTTTCCTGGTCCCATAATCGTTTGAGTTTGCAGATGTTGGTTTAGACAGCAGGAGTGAGCAGGCGGGTCTTTGTCTTGTGACAAGGAAGAGGAAGGTCTTTGTCCTGTGACAAGAAAGAATCTCATTTAATAAGCCCTTGTCTTTGCAGCCACTCCTTTCTATTCTGTTCTTCCTGACTGTTGGTCAGGAGGTATTTCATCCAGTTAAGAACTAGGAAGTGGTTGCAACCATAGGTATCCTCTAATTTGAACAGATTATTCACTAAAAGTTCATTTAGACATGGGTTGTGTAGAACACAGTTCATATTATCTGATAGGAACTCTGTATGTTATTTTTAAAAATGGGTTAGTTTCCCAGGTAACCCTTAGGAGTCTGTTCTTTCCATGATGCAGTTGAAATTCACATAGACTTGTGAGCTCTTTGGGATTGTAATCAGTATGTAGAAGGTGATTTATGTGTGTGTGTGGGTGCATTTTAACATTCTCAGTGAGAGAAGGGAGTCTGGCGGTTTCCAACCTCATTTGGTCTTCTCTGGTTGTGACCTGCCAGCTACCAGGCCCTGTTAATTGTTATAAAGTCAGGCCCCTGTTCTCAGACCTGCTGCCAAATCATCTCCTCTCATACTTTGCACACAACCTTGCCTCTGCTCCACTGAGAATATTGAGGGCCTTTTGGTGGATTTTCTGCAGCTTCTGGCTCCATCTACAAATTTATCAGTCCCTTTCTCTCCAGAGCTGTTGTTTTTCTCCTGTCTCAGAAGATGAGGTGCTTCTGCTGTTCCAGGACAGTCCCTTGCCTGGTGCCCTCAGCTTCAGTGATGCTTCTTTAGCAGTGTTTTTCCATCAGTTATTCCCTCTTCCTCCTTGTCCTGTATGCCAGTGGCTTTCAACAAGGGGCAGTTCTGCCCCCAGGGGACATTTTGCAATCTCTGAAGACATTTTTGATTGTTACAACTTGGGGTGGTGGTATGTGTGCTCCTAGCATATGGTGGTTGGAGACCAGGGATGCTGCTTAACATCTTAGAGTGCACAGCACAGCCCCCCACAGCAAAGAATTTACCTGTTCTAAAATGTTGGTTGTGCTGAAGTTGAGTAACCTTATTATATCCTTAGCCTCGCTTTTTGACTTTTTCTCTGACCTTATTCCTAAGATTCTTGTCCTAGAAAACTTTCTCTAAACCACTTGTCCACTCCTCTCCTAACTACCTGACATTCTCCAAACTTCTGAGAGAGTGGTCTATATGTAGTCTGTCCTTTTCTCATTCACTTCAGCTCTTGCTCTCTGACTTCCCACTCTCAGTGCTATTTAAACTGTTTTTGCTGAGATCACCTGTGACCTCTTGTGTGCTGCAGTTGGTAGATTCATTCAGTTCTAATTTTACTTGACATTTCTGTTGCACCTGACACCGTTAATCACTATCTCCTTGAAGCAGTGTGTTCCCTTGGCATCTTTGTTCTCCATGTCCTCCTCTCACAGTTTTTTATCTGCTGCGACCTCTGTTGGCTTGTCCCGATCCACTTACTCCTTACAGACTGCTGTTACCTGGGCTTGACTTCTTAGCCAAGTGTTATCATAGGTCATTGTCTCAATTACACCCAGAGTTTCAGTTCTACTTGTATGCAGATGTTTTTCTAAATTTCTAATTCTTCCCCACTTTTCCCTACGAGCTTCAGACTCATTCTTTTTTTTTTTTAAATTATTTATTTATTTGTCAGAGAGAGAGAGTACAAGCAGGGGGAGCGGCAGGCAGAGGGAGAGGGAGAAGCATACTCACTGCCGAGCAGGGAGCCCAGTGCGGGGCTTGATCCCAGGACTCTGGGGTCATGACCTGAGCCGAAGGCAGACGCTTAACCAACTGAGCCACCCAGGCACCCCAGCCCCCCGACTCATTCTTTTTTTTTTTTAAAGATTTTATTTATTTATTTGACAGAGAGAGAGAGGGAGAGAGCACAAGCAGGGGGAGTGGCAGGCAGAGGGAGAAGCAGGCTTCCTGCATGAGCAGGGAGCCCGATGTGGGGCTCGATCCCAGGACCCTGGGATCATGACCTGAGCTGAAGGCAGTGGTTTAACCAACTGAGCCAGCCAGGCGCCCCCCGACTCATTCTTAATAACCTTCTGGAAATCTACACCTGAGTATTCTTACAGGTACCTTATACTGAGCATGTCTCATATGAAGTACAGCATCCTTTCCTCATACTTTGTCCTCCTTAATTGAAGAAAAAAAATCTCCTATTGGTTCCACCATCCACTCAGGCTCCTAAGGTAGATACCTGGGTCTTGTTGAGCTCCAGATACATTATTTACAGTTGCTAGTATGATATAAAATGTGAATTTGATCATATCACTGATGTGCCTGAAAGCCTGCAATTGTGCTCTCTTGTTGACAGGAGAAAGAGAAAGGAGAAAGACTGAATTCATTTATATGGCCTGTCAGGCTCTTTGGTATGTTCTCTACCTATCTACCTTTCCAGCCTCATATCCTTTCCCTGTCAGCCTCAAACACTATGCTTGGATACGTAGAATTCCCCATAAAATTCTGGTTCAAATATGATGTCTTTTTTTTTTTTTTAAGATTTTATTTACTTATTTTTGAGAGAGAGAGAGCACATGCAAGTGAGCATAAGCCAGGGTTTCGGGGTGGTTAGAGGGAGAAGCAGACTCCGTGCTGAGCGAGGAGCCCAACACGGGGCTTGATCCCAGGACCCCAGGATCATGACCTGAGCCGAAGGCAGATGCTTAACTGACTGAGCCACCCAGACATCCCAAATTTGCCGTCTTTGCTTATGTTCTCTCTTTTGCCTGGAATGCAGTGTTTCTCTATAGAGTTGCTACCTCTTTAGGTGGTGGGACTCCCTATTCCTCATAGAAGCTACAGTTAATTGACATCTTTCCCATTTCTGTGGCCTCAGCGTTATTGAGTATTCCTTGTCTGAACTATGATTTTGGAGAGGCAGGACTGGGTAAAAACGTTGGCATTAGTCCTGCAGAAAGAGGGCAGGGAGTGGACACAGGTAAAGGTTTTTATAGCTTTTCAATTATGTGGTTACTATTAAGCCATTTCTTTTTTTAGTCCCTAATACCTATAGTAGTTATATTGTCTTTCAAGGGTTCTTCTGGAAAAAAACGTATTTTTTGAGGGTGATATCTTTTATTGGCCTACATGAAGTTGTGGGTATTTCAGCTCTACTAAGTTTTGCCTTCCATGATCTTTTTTTTTTTTTTTTTAAAGTAGGCTCCATGCCGTTTGTGGGGCCTGAACTCAGTACCCTGAGATTGAGTTGCATGCTCTACAACTGAGCCAGCTAGGTGCCCCTGCCACCCATCCAGTCTTAACCTGCTTCGTGGTTCCTTGGAATTCCTCACTGATCTGCCTGCTGGGGGCACTTCCTACAATCCCAGGGCTGCTCTGGTTTTTAAAAAATTTTTATTTTATTTTATTTCTTTTCTTTTTTTTTAAAGTAGGCTCCACACCCAGCGTGGAGCCCAGTGCAGGGCCGGAACTCACAACCCTGAGATCAAGACCTGAGCCGAGATCAAGAGTAAGATGCCCAACTGACTGAGCCACCCAGGAGCCCCTTTTTATAATTCTTTTGCTTATTTCACTGGGTTTTAGAAGGAAAGGTAAACACGTATTTGGTCAGCCATTTAGAAGTAGAACTTCAGTGCTCTGTACCTCATGTAGGTTCTCCTTTCTTCCCTCTATTGTAAACATCATGGCAAAAAATGTGTATTCATTTATATACTCATTTATTGCAAAGAATGCCTTTTAAAGGGAATCCTTGCATATGTCTTTGATCATGTTCTTAGGATACTAGTCTTACATTCCCCTTGAGAATCACTGGGGGTAAGGATAGATGACACTGATGAGATTGTGCCATACCTGTGAAGGGTGTGAAGGAGACACTGCTAATTTCCCTAAAGGAAAGCTTGCCAGTTAAAAATGTTTACTATTTTGACCAATGTGGTCAAACAGTTTCTCTTTATTGTTCATTGGATTAAAAAAAAAATACCTCTAAGATTGAATATTTACCAAATTTACTTATTGGCCATTTGTTTTTTTTTTTTTTTTTTTGTACATTTTCTTTTCATGTTAAAGCCTTTTTTTTTAATACTCCTTTCTAGGGTTCACTCAGGTTCTTTTTATTTTTTTTTTTAAAGATTTATTTATTTGACAGAGAAAGAAAGCACAAGCAGTGGGAGCTGCAGAGGGAGAGGGAGAAGCAGGCTCCCCACTGAGCAGGGAGCCCAGTGTGGGGCTCCATCCTAGGACCCTGGGATCATGACCGGAGCCGAAGGCTTAACTGACTGAGCCACCAAGGCACCCCTCAGTTCTTTCTTTTAACGTGAAATAAGCAAATGCTGCCAAATTAAGATCCATTGCTCATTCTTTCAGTTTAGATTTATTATGACCTGATTCTTGGAAAATCAAAATCCACTCCTAGTTTTGCGATTAATAATACCTCACAGGGTAGCTGTGAAAATTAATTGAAATAACATAGATGAAGTGCCCAACACAGTAACTTGATATATAATAGGCACCAGTAAATATTAATTCCTTCTGTGCATTCTTTCTCCTTTGCCAGATTATTAAAATAACTGCAGTGTCCCATACCTGAGAGGGAGAGAAGAAAAAAAGATGGCATGTATTTACTGAACCCTTGTTAAATGAAGGGCAGTAGGCCAAATACCTTGAGAGATACAGAGATGTTTAAGCCTGCTTCCTGTTTAGGAATAAACAGTAGCTTACTATATATCTATATATATTTTTACTTTTCTAGGCTGCTGCTGCTTTTTTTTTTCTTTTTTCTTTTTAAACATGCCATTCTGAAAACCTTTCGGTCTTTAAAGTGTGTTTTGTTTGAGTACAGAACATTTTAAAGGTCGGTTTGTCACATTTAATCCATTACATTTCTATGAGAATGGTTATTAGCTCCATTTTATAGATGGGGGTCCTGAAGGGTGATCTGCCCAGCTTCTAGCCAGGATAAAAATAGGATATATTAGGATGTAGAAGAATGCTAACCATTGTATTTCCAGGCTTAGTAGATGCTGAATAAATATTTGTTGAATGAATGAATCCTCTTTTATTAAATGGTATGTTAAGCCCATTCCTAAATTGCATCTCTAATTCTTACTGTTTTATTCTCTCCCTTTGTAATTTATTCTGCTAAAGTGGTCAGTTAAACTTCAAAATTCACTGGTTGGTGCAGAAGACCTTAGAAGTTGGAAGACAAATGGTACACTGTTTTAGTCATAATGAAAAAGGGCTTTGAGAGGAGATTTTTGTGTTGATACTGACTGTATTTGCCAATTGAATGTTTTTAAAGCTTTTTAATTAATTGATTTAAGTAATCCCTACACCCAGCTTGGGGCTTGAACTCATGACCCCAAGATCAGGAGTCGCGTGCTCCATTGACTGAGCTAGCCAGGCACTCCGCCAGTTTAATTTTTTGCCCTGGGGCTGATTCTTTGCAAGACCTACCTTTCTAGTTCTTGTAACAGCTACAAGGGGCTTCCCAAGTTTGGGGCTAGGGAAAATGGTCCAGTTTTTTGTACTCTAAGGATGACTCTGCTGTTAATAGTCAGGTTTTTCATTTAATCTCTAGTAAAAGTAGAAAAAATTAGCAATTATAATTAGGCTCTGGAGATTTGAGGGGAAAATTTTTTAGTGGATGAACTGGCAAATATACAGACTTTAATAGAATTAGTGATTAACATGCCAGAGTTTGCTCTGTATTTAGCTTTTTGTAGTTGGTTGGCTTGGATAGTGAAATAAGGACTCTTAGTAAAAATGATAAGATCCTGGAAAGGATTGGTGATGGGACATCCATTGCAGAAAATAGTATTAACACATATTCACTCTGCACATGGAACACTCTGTTTAGTCTTAGCCTTGCTAAATTCACTTCTTTTTACAAACTTTATGAATAGATAGATCTGTTCATCACATTGTTGGTTTTCCCAGTTTATTTTTTTTTACTTTGGATGCATTCAGTGAAGCTTATAAACAATTGTCTTGTAAACATAAGCCTTTGGGAAGGGTTAGAAAAACCTTTTAATTCTTTCTAGCTGGTGACCAGGGACAAGGTTTATGATGACTCTGGGTCTGTTTTCTTTTCTAAGATTTTATTTGTTTATTTGAGACAGAGAGTACACACACAAGCTGGGGGGAGGAGGAGGGGGAGAGGGAGAAGCAGACTCCCTGCTGAGCAGGGAGCCCTACTTGGGGCTCAAGTCCAGGACCCCAAGATCAGGGCCTGAGCCGGGGGCAGATGCTTAACTGACTGAGTCACCCAGGTGCCCCTAAAGATTTTATTTTTTAAAGTAATCTCTACACCCAGCTTGGGGCTCACAACCCTGAGATTGAGTCACATGTTCCCTCGACTGAGCCAGCCAGGTGCTCCTCTGGGACTATTACTTTTTTTTTTTTAAGATTGTATTTATTTATTTGTCAGAGAGAGAGAGAGCACAGATAGGCAGAGCGGCAGGCAGAGGGAGAAGCCGGCTTCCCGCTTAGCAGGGAGCCTGATGTGGGGCTTGATCCTGGGACTCCGGGATCATGACCTGAGTTGAAGGCAGATGCTTAATGACTGAGCCACCCAGGCGTCCCTTTTAATATCTTTTAATACTGTTAGGATTAAATGTGATAATGTATGTAAAAATACTTAGCGTTATATCCGATGTATGGAAGTGCTCCAAAAGCACAAATTTAAGCTATTTGTTACTGCTAAGGCTATACCATAGTGGCTAACTATGGGAATTTTGGATTGTGACTGTTTGGGTTTGAGTTTCAGTTCTGGCTAGGGGTCTAATTTCTCTATTAGTGTCCTTGTTGGTAAAATGAGGTTTCTGGTAGTGAAGGACCAAAAAAGGTTCTTGTGAGGATTAAATAAATTAATGTAAATAAAGCAGCTAGATCAGTGGTTAGCACAGAAGTGCTGTATGTTTTAGCTGTTGTTACTATTTTATCACATTTAGAAACCTGCTGTGCCCATATGATTTTATTTGAAATATTTTATTTTACTGGAATTTTTTTTTTTTTTTTTTGCATCTTTTTGATTTCAAGCTCCATGAGGGCAGGGTCTCCTCTGTTTTGTTCACTACTGTATTGTAAACATCTGCAATAGTGACTTGCATAGAGTACTTATTTAGTAAATATTTGTGGAATGAATGAATAAATGAATAAATGAATGATGAGTGTTCCCTTTGCCTTGAATTATGTTGGCCAGTATTAGTAGTTTTTTATTGTTAAGTCACTGTTAAAAAAAAGTATGTAGCAAAACTTGTAGTAAGTTCCCAATGTTTACAGGCTGAAATTCAAGTTTCTTAGCTTTGCATTAAAAAATCTGTGGAATCTAACCATACCCAGTTTTCTTCTCTTTTACAATGTGGAGTTTAGACCAGATATCCTTTTTCTTTTTTTTCTCTAAAGATTTATTTATTTATTTATTTATTTGAGAGCGGGAGAGAGCAAGAGAAAGCGTAGGTGCTCGCACAAGTGGGAGGGGGGAGGGACAGAGGGAGAGAGAGAGAATTCTGAAGCAGACATTCTGCTGAGCCCTGAGCCTGACACGGTTCAGTCTCACCATCCTGAGATTATGACCTGAGCTGAAACCAATAGTTGGTCACTTAACCAACTGAGCCACCTAGGCGCCCCACCAGATAACCGTTTTCTATCTCATTTCAAATGCATGAATTTCTGGGTTGTGAATTAATTCACTGGGTTGTTGTGATATCCAGTCAGTGAAATCATAGATGTGAAAATACTTTGCAAATTATATAATATCATCATCATCATTATTTATAGTAATCCTTAAGTGTTTTTAACCAAATTTTGCTGGAATGTGCTGTCTTCTATTTGCTCACACAATGTAACTGTACCCCAGTACATGTTTCCAGACCTAGTTCAAATCCACATTCCTGTGTAAAACATAACCTCTTCAGTCTAAAATGAGCACTCTTTGAACATTTATAGCTGTTGTGATTTGTATGGTTTATTTGGTAATCATTATTTGATAGATTGAAGTCCATAATTGGAAAGTGAATTTTAAAAAAATGATAAAGTTCTAAGTAATTATATAAGAATGCACATACAACAAACATTTTGCCATAAAGCATATGTTTCTTTGCTACTGTTTTGAGTGAGGCCAGGGCCTTTTTTTTTCTGAGAATGAGTCAGCTGACTGTAGGTCAATGTCATCTGTCTTGTATGAACCATACTCCTAGCCCATTCTATCTGTGTGGTAGGTCCAGTTTTGATTTCTTGAAAGTGGAGCAGTAATTTAGATAACTTATGACACCATCTAGTGCAGAATTGCAGATTTTAACAGCTTTTTCCTTTTTTTAAAACATTATCTAATCTGTATCTAATTTGAGTCACTTTTTAAAGTAAACTCTACCCTCAACATGGGGCTCGAACTCACAACCCTGAGATCAAAGGTTGCATGCTCTACTGACTGAGACAGCCGTCCCCCACCCCAGTGGTCACATTTTTAACATGACTCATCACCTTTATCACATCTTGCCAAAGCATCCAACCTGATTTTCACAGAAACTGCAACTTTCTTTTAATTGGTTTGTATACTATTTGAAAACCATGTGATGGCTATTACAAGAGGAGCTGATGTAGTTTTGGGGAAGAAATGCAACTGACTTGGATGCTAAGCATGCAGCAGCTCCATTTAAGGGAGCAGAAGTGTGAAGTTGAACTAAGTAGTTATCTATTAGCCAGAAACATTTGTACTATTGGCGTTAGCCAATCTGTTTCACAGAAGTAATGGGGAGTTGGTAACTGTTAGTTTTGTTAAGAGAAATGCTGGAGGCCAGTATGGCTTGAGTGCACTGTACAAATGGACTTCTGTAATACATTTTATACTTTTCAAAAAGTCCATTTTCCATGAATAACACTTTAAAAAAATAATATAACAGAGATAACTGAATTATTCAGAGTGCCTGGAGAAAATCACTCTGTACAAGTAAGATTGCTGTGAAGCCTTTTCCCCAAGTGGAGTTTCCCTTTTGTCCCAGACATAAGTAGTTTCCACCTCTTCTGGGCATGTCACACACCTTTCATATACTGTTCCGGGTTTCTCACATTTAGTTAACTCACCTGTTTGCCTCTTCTATGAGCTCTTCCTTTGAGGAGCTTTTGTATACCATGTCTGATCCATAGTTGGTGCCCAACAAATTGAATGGAAAAGTTTTGGCCATTTAAACAGATGGCACAACCCAGTCTTGCTGAGATACAGTTTTCATTGATGTGCCATGAGAAAATAAGCCATTGGTATCTATAAATTCAATTCAGAAAATATTTTAGTATAATTATACTCAGTTGAGTTTTTATATTCCATATGTCCAAGGTACTGTGCTATTTCTACAAAGGCATTGAGTTTAATAATACATGATTCTTGTCTTTGGACATGTATTTTAGTAGGATAGTGGGATATATGGAGAGGCAAGAGTAATTAGGGGCTGGAGCAATTTGTGTGGTGTTCAAGGTAGATAGTACCTGACCTGGGCTGTGAATGCTAACACCAGTTAGGGCTTTTCAGTACATATTTATTGCTTTATGGCATTTGGATAGCAGTCTGGATGTCCTTCAACCTCTCCTTGCTTTTTTTTCTGTCACACACTCCCAGTCTTACTCCTATTTCTAGTCTTGCTTTAACATTCTGCCTTTGGTCACATTCCTTTTTCTGCCCTCGGTGTAATGCGTTATTGTTTTAACTCTAACCCTGAGCTTCTGGAAATAGGCTTTTCTCTCTACATGTCCACACCACTTTATCATTGTCCCTCTTACAGCATTTCTCTCTCTCTGCACTATAGTTATATACATACATACCCTTTACTGGACTGTAACTTCTGAGAGCAAGTTGCAGCTTTGTGGTTCTAAAAATATCTAGTATATAGTTTTATAAGTAGTAGGTACCACATAATCTTTTAAATTTAGCTTCTTTCCCCAAACTCAGTTCCTCTTTCAGACATTCCTTTTTCTGTTCATGGTACTAGAGTTCTGCCTTTAATTCCACATTCTGGTCAGCAGGTTCTGCTGCTTCTGTCTTCAAAATGTTATTTGTAGTCATACCATTCCTACCACTCTCATCAGTGCATGCCAGTTAAAAAAAAAAATACTGAGTGCATATTACATCAGTGTAGGTGCTGGGAATATAAATATTACAGATTCGGCCCTTGCCATAAGAATACCAGCAGGAGAGAAAGACACTTCAACTGACACTTTTTGGTGACAATGTTTATTGAACACCTCTTTGTGCTGGGTGCTATTGTAGCATGGGTGTATTTTGGAGTCATTTTCCACAGGCTGCTTACTTCAAAGGGGAAGAGGCCTAGAAAACACAGCTTCTGGATCTCCTCTGTTATAAAGTGCATTTTCCTCCCCAGACTTTAGCATTTCTGAAATCCAGATGAGTTTTAAGTCAGCCATGTATGTTTAATGTAGTTTTTATTCCTCTTTCAAGAGCTATCAAATTGATGGTGCTTACAACTAGTAGAATCTTATAATTGGGGAAGTTATATCAATGGTAAGTATTATAAGTATGTGTGGAATTACACTGTCAAATATGGTAGCTTCTAGCCACATGTGGATACTTAAATTTAAACTTAAATTAGACATTAAGTTGATTAAGTTTAAGGTTAATTAAATAAAATGAAGATTCAGTTCTTCATTCACACTAGCCACAATTCAAGTACCCAGTTGTTTGATTAGTGGCTACTGTATTGGACAGTATATCATTGCAGAATGTTTATGATTATAATTGTAGAGTGTGGTTCCACAGTTATACCTGGTGAGTTGGAAAAGCTTTAGTCATTTACTTGCTGGCATCACTATCTTACGTATTTCTTCCTTCTGGGAGGTCAGGGAACTTGTCTTTTCCTCTTTTTCTTCTTTGTTGGTTTTACTTCAGGGCCTGGGATAGTAAATAGTAGGTACTCAGAAATAACAACTGGAGTGTTAAAAAGAGTTGGGATAGAAGGGGGAAAGGCTCTATTTTTATAACAGGAGGTAGCTTAGCTGGTTTTATTCAGTGTATCCTAGTGACCTTTTTAAAGAGGGATTTTGTTATTTAAAAAATTTTTAAAAATGATTTTGAGGTAGAGCACGTGAAAACCAGCAATATTTGAGGTAGAGCACGTGAACCAGCAAGCCTGAGTGGGGGGAGGGGCCACGGGAGGGGGAGAAGGATAAGCAGACTCCCTGCTGAGCATGGGGCTGGATCCTAGGACCTTGAGATCATGACCCAAGCCAAAGTCAGACGCTTAACCAGCTGAACCACCTGGGCACCCCAAGAGGGATTTTGTTTTATTTTTATTTTATTTTTTAAGATTTTATTCATTTGAGACAGAGAGATACAGAGAGAGAGTGAGAGCATGAGCTGGGGAGAGGCAGAGGGTGAGGGAGAAGTAGGCTCCCCGCCGAGCCGGGAGCCAGATGTGAGGCTCGATCCCAGGACCCTGGGATCATGACCTGAGCTGAAGGCAGATGCTTAACCTTCTGAGCCACTCAGGTGCCCCAGGGATTTTGTTTTAAAGCAGAATACATTTTTTTATTCCTCCCAGCTTTATTGAGGTATAATTGACAAATAAAATTGTATATATTTAAAGTGTGCAATGTGATGACTTGATACATGTATACATTGTGAAATGATTACCACAGTCAAGTTAATAAACCCATCACTTCACAGTTACTTTTTTTTTGGTGAGAGTGTGTAAGATCCTTCTTAGCAAATTTCAAGTATACAATACAGTATTATTAACCAAAGTAACCAAGCTGTACATTGGATCTTCAGAACTTATTTATCTTATAACTGAAAGTTTGTACCCTTGGACCAGCATTTTTCCACTTCCCTATCCCCTGGCAATCACCATTCTACTCTGTTTCTATGAATTTAACTTTTTTTTTTTTATTAAAGATTTCACATATGTGTGATATCATAGAGTGTTGTCTTTCTCTGGCTTATTTCACTTAGTATAATGCCCATTATGTTCATTTAGGTTGTTGCAATTGGCAGAATTTTCTTCTCCTCCTTTTTAAAATAGTTGAATAGTAGTCCACTGTATATGCACCACATTTTCTTTATTCATCCATCAATAGACATTTAGATTGTTTCCATATCTTGGCTATTTTAGTAATGCTGCAGTGAACATGGGAGTGCAGATAACTCTTGAAGGTACTGATTTGGCTCCTTTGGATATAAACCCAGAAGTGAGATTATTGGATTGTATAGTAGTTCTATTTTTATATTTTTGAGGATTTGGAGGATTTTTATTTTTTTATTTCACTATTACTGTTTTTTAAGTAGGCTTCACGCCCAGCATGGAGCCCAGACTGGGGCTTGAACTCATGACCCTGAGATCAAGACCTGAGCGGAGATCAAGAGTTGGACGCTTAACTGACTGAGCCACCCAGGCACCCTTAGGATTTGGAGGATTTTAAAAAGAAATTTCAGGGGCTCCTGGGTGGGTCAGATGGTTAAACGTCCGCCTTCAGCTCGGTCATGATCCCAGGGTTCTGGGATGGAGCCCTGCATCGGGCTCCCTGCTTGGTGGGGAGCCTGCCTCTCCCTCTCCCTTTCCCTCTACTGTTCTCCCTACTTGTGCTCTCTCACTCTCTCTGTCAAATAAACAAATAAAATCTTAAAAAAAAAATTTCATTGCATTGAAAATTTAAGAACTGTTACCTAGGTTCTTACCACTTATGAGATGGGATTCAGCAGGTGGCCCATTATGTTCGAAGGCTATGGTTTGATGGGATGCACTACAATGAAAATTACCAGGTTTCTAAATTTGGTATTTGCAGTGTTACATGTTATTTCTCAGGGAAGATATAATTGGATATCATAGAAATATTTATGTGAACCGTTCACTCCCATGGATTTCTCAGTGAGTGTGGTTTGCAATGATTGGAGCAAAAGTTTCCTGAATCTTTTTCTGATTTCAGTTTTATGGAAAATCAGTTTTATGGTAAAACACAATTTATCCATTCTCATTAATGGATATTTAGGCGGTTTCTTGGTCTTGGCTAATGCAGATAAACTATTATGTATGTCTTTTAGTGGGCAGATGCTTTCATTAGTCTTGGGTACATACCTAGGAGGAAAATTGCTGAACTATAGCATGTGTACATTATACCAACAACTTTGTAAAGTAGCTGTACCAGTTTATGCTGTTTTCTTTTTGGTACCACACAAAAGGTTAAAGTTTATCATCTAGGTATATGTACTGTCTGAATGTTCTATTTTCCCCAAGCCTGAGTGAGTTAAGTCATCAGTCACTACATGTCACAGACCTTGGGGTCATTTCCAAATAAATCTGAAAATAATACAGACCTATCTTTCAGATGGCTTTAAAATAGTACAAAAACTAAGCATTCTAGAATGCTAGATAGAATTCCTTTGTTAAAAGTCTTGATTGACTTTCAAGACCCATAGTTCTTTGAAGAAACTGGTTCCTGCCTTTGAAAATTGTTTTGAGTGCCTTTTGCTATGGTAACTAGTGTACTTTGCATGGCATTAATATGACTAGTTACTATTTGAAGGCTTACAATGTGAAGTCTGTAAAAGATCCTTTTGAAATGTTACTAGTTCAGGAAGTTTCAAACTGAGTTCTTATTTGCAAGGTTTGTCCTATGCATCTCCATGTCCAAAGACCCATAAGGATGAGTTTTATTTTGTTTTGTTTTTTAAATAGAACAGGGAGAGAGATGGGGGGAGAGGCAGAGGGAGAGAGAGAATCTTAAGGAAGCTCCACGCCCAGCACAGAACCCTACTTGGGGCTCTATCTCACAACCCTGAGATCATGACCTAAGCTGAAATCAAAAGTTGGTTGCCCAACCAACTGAGCCACCCAGGCGCCCCAAGGATGAGTCTCTTAACCTTATAATCCTAGTGTAATGGATATAGGAGACAAACATGGTGATACAAGACCAAATATATTGTCACTTCTAGCTGTGGGACCTCCGTATCACATCTTACTTGAGTTGCAGAGAGGGGAAGATACTCATGTTTGGGTTCATGTAGGGGGGTTGGTGTATGAGGTCAATCTTAAAACGATTTCAATTGGGGTGGTGTTTTACATGCCAGAGGAAGGGAATTGCTTGATGGAGTCATGGAGCAGGAAAGTATACAGATCTTCTTTGACTTAGAATGGAGTTATGTCCCAATAAACCCATTGTAAATTGAAAATATTTTAAGTAGAAAGTGGATTTAATACATCTAACCTACTGAACATCATAGTTGATGATCAGAAGTTGGAATGATCCCAGAATTGTAGTTAGCACCTTAAATGTGCTCAGAACACTACATTTGGGTAAAGTCATCAAACACAAAGCCTATTTTTTTTTTTTTAAGATTTTAATTATTTGAGAGAGAGAGAGCCAGAGCAGCAGGGAGAGGCAGAGGGAGAAGCAGACTCCCCACTGAGCAGGGAGCCTGATGCAGGGCTCCATCCTAGGATCCTGTGAGATCATGACCTGAGCCGAAGGCAGACACTTAACTGACTGAGCCACCCAGGTGCCTCCACAAAGCCTATTTTATAATAAAGTGTTGAATATCATGTAATTCATTGATACTGTACTGTAAATGAAAAACAGAATGGTTGTAAGTATATCAGTTTGTTGACCCTTGTGGTCACATGGCTGACTGGGAGCTGGGGCTTACTGTAGCTGCCTAGCATGAGAGATTTATCATGAAAGATTATCATACCACATATCGCTAGCCCAGGAAAAGATCAAAATTCAAAGTATGGTTTTTACTGAATTTTGAAGTACTGCTTTTGCACCGTGGTAAACTTGAAAAATCCCAAGTTGAACTGTTGTAAATCGGGGACCATCTATAATTTGTACCAATTGGCTCTCAGAGTGTGATCCCCGAACCAGCAGCATCAGTATCATCTCCAGGCCTACTGAACTAGAAACTCGGGGAGTTGATCCCAGAAATGTGGTTTTTAACAAGCCATCCAGGTGACTATGATGTGCTGAAATCTGAGTACCACTGGTGTACCCTTGATTGGTTAGAGCATAGTCAGTTGCCTTTTGGTTGGAGAGAAGGTTTAAGAAAGGTAGTGGATGAGAACAAGAAGGCAGGATTAAAGCAGGGACCTTGAATACTAGAGTTGTGAGTATGTAGGGCCTAGGGAACCATTTCAGTTAAGGGACATCCTGGGAGCTTGCTTTAGGGAAAGTAAGCCAACAGACATTTATTTATTTGCTTGTTTATTTTCTTTTCATGACAACTGTCCTTTGATTTTTATTATCTTTTTTAATTAAAAAACATTTTTGATATTTATTTGAGAGAGAGTGCAAGCATGAGCAGGGGTAGGGGCAGAGGGAGAAGCAGACTCTCTGCTGAGTGGGTAACCCCACTGGGGGCTTGATCCCAGGACTCCGGGATCATGACCTGAGCCAAAGGCAGACGCTTAACCAACTGAGGCACCCAGGCGCCCTTATCTTTTTTTGAGATAGTTGACACACAATGTTACGTTACTTTTATGTGTACAATTTAGTGATTTGGCAAATTTGTACATTATGCTATGTTCACGGTAAGTGTAGCTATCACCTGTCCTGTTATGTTGCTATTAAAATATCATTGACTGTGTTCCTTATGTTGTGCCTTTTACTCCTGTGACTTACTTATTCCCTAACTGGAAAGCCTGTTATCTTCCTCTCTCCTTCCCCCATTTTGCCCCAGCCCCCACCCCCTTCCCATCTGGAAACCATCAGTTTGTTTTCTGTATTTATAGGTCTGATTCTGCTTTTTTCTGCTTTTTGTTTATTTCTTCTTTTCTCTTTTTTTTTTAGATTCCACTTATGAGTGGACTCATAGTGGTATTTGTCTTTCTCAGTCTGAATCATTTCACTTAGCATAATACTCTCTAGGTCTATCCATATTGTCTCAAATGGCATGATCTCATCCTTTTCTGTGGCTGTGTAGTATTCCACCATGTGTATGTGTGTGTACACTACATTTTCCTTATCCATTTGCCTATTGATGGACACTTAGGTTGTTTCCATATCTTGGCTATTGTACACAGTGCTGCAATAAACATAGTGATGTATATCTTTTCAAATTAGTGTTTTCATTTTCTTTGGGTAAATACCCAATAGTGGAATTTTTGGATCATATGGTATTTCTGTTTTTTAATTTTTTAAAAAAGATTTTATTTATTTATTTGAGAGACAGAGCACAAGTCGGGGATGGGGCAGAGGGAGAGGGACAGACTCTCCACTGAGAGCAGAGCCCGGTGTGGGGCTCGATCCCAGGAACCTAAGATCGGGACCTCAGCCAAAGTCAGATGTTTAACTTACTGAGCCATCCAGGCGCCGTTATTTTTTAATTTTTTGAGGAACCTCCATAATGTTTTCCACAGTGGCTACATCAATTTACATTCCCGTTGTGTACAAGGGTTTCTTTCCTTTTCTCTCCATCCTCTCCAGCACTTGTTATTTCTTGTCATTTTGATTGTAGCTGTTCTAACTGGTGTCAGGTGGTATCTCATTGTGGTTTTGATTTGCATTTCCCTGATGATTAGTGATGTTAAGCATCTGTAAGCTGACAGCTCTTATAGGGTGAATTAAAACTCAAAGACACTGGAAGCTGTGAGATAAATTAAGGGAGGAGTAGTTTTGGGAATAGAAAGGAGACTGCTGCCCAGGAGTAATATGGCTGGGCTAGATAGATAAGCCTTGACAGCCAGCTGGGTAGGTGTCCAGACAGAGGCAATGATCTGAGAAGAAGCTGAGGCATTGAACCTGGTGTTGGGAGAGAGTACAGTGGTGCCTACTGATACGTGCGGGCAAAAGATGGAGATGCCACATGGTACAGGAAGTGGGGTATGGAGGAAGATCATTTTTTCTAAAAATAGATAGCTTCTTCCCCTGATTGATATAAACTCATTACAAGAAATTTAGACACTGGGAAAGGTGAAGAAGAAAGCAAAATCACTTCAAATCCCACCTTAGAGAGCTGCAGTACATTTTTCTGTTTAAATATTGGAGTATTCATTGATTTAAATTCAGTTTTGTATACACATGGAATTATACAGTTCTGAAAATTCCTTAGGCAGATTAAATTGATCTTGAACACCTGTCAATATTTTATGTATGAAAGATTATATGTAGGTTAATGTATGTTTAGAAATTGATGGATTTTGTATTTTGGAAACATTGTTTATATAAGCAGCTAATTGGTAATGGTAGCAATTTCATTTCACATGGTCATAAAAACATCTTCTCCGTATCAGGTGTTATAGTGGAAATCTGTGGTGAAACAGTACGAGATGCCCTGTTTGCCAACAGTAGTTTTGGGAAAAGAGCCCCAACTATATTTAAGATGAAACATTGTGGGGGGTGCCTGTGTGGCTCAGTTGGTTGGGCATCTGACTTTGGCTCACGTCACCATCTCAGGATTCTGGGATGGAGCCCTGTGTTGGGGCTCCCTGCTCAGCGGGGAGTCTGCTTCTCCCTCTGCCTCCCCTCTCCCCCTGCTTGTGCTCTCTCTCTCTTTCTCAAATAAATAAATAAAATCTTAAAAAAAAAGATGAAACATGTGGCTTTTATTAGAATAACAAGGTTATTCTAGTGTCTTATAAGAACCAATTAATACTGGGTATAAAATGGCCTCATACGTAGGAACTCAATACCCAATTCCAAAATTCTTTTAAATAGGCAGAAAGCCTATTTAAACCGACGGAGGCACCCAGGATGAATTTCTTTTTTTTTTTTTAAGATTTTATTTATTTATTTGAGAGAGAGAGAATGAGAGATAGAGAGCACGAGAGGGAAGAGGGTCAGAGGGAGAAGCAGACTCCCTGCTGAGCAGGGAGCCCGATGTGGGACTCGATCCTGGGACTCCAGGATCATGACCTGAGCTGAAGGCAGTCGCTTAACCAACTGAGCCACCCAGGCGCCCCCAGGATGAATTTCTTAAGCAACAAGCAAAGATGTGGAATAGTTTGCTTATTTTTTTGTGTGTGAAAAAAAAATTTTTTTTTAAAGATTTTATTTATTTATTTATTTATTTGACAGAGAGAGAAACAGCGAGAGAGGGAACACAAGCAGGGGGAGTGGGAGAGGGAGAAGCAGGCTTCCTGCAGAGCAGGGAACCTGATGCGGGGCTCGATCCCAGGACCCTGGGATCATGACCTGAGCTGAAGGCAGATGCTTAACAACTGAGCCACCCAGGTGCCCCGAAAAAAAGATTTTTTTATTGACAGAATATACCATGTTCTAGAGCATGATTTTTTCCTTAAGATATTATAGCTCTTTTTCTATATCAGTAAATACAGTTAAATAATAATGGCATGATTCTCCATATTATGTGACATCATTTACTTATCAATCCTACATTGACATTAGGTTGTTTTTTATTGTTGATTATTCTGAACAGCAGTGTAGCAGTATGCAACCTTTGCAGTATCCTTCTTTGCTCATTTGATGTTTTCCTTAGCATAAGTCTCTAGTAGTAGGATGAGTTTTTGAATCAAATGGTACTCCTAAATTTAAAATATTGATATAATTACTGCCAGATTACCCTCCAGAAATCTTTATATTCCTACCTGCAATGAATGAGTTCACATATTCTCATACCTATGAAAGAGCACTAGATGTTTCTCAGTTAATTTAATCATTACCAGTGTGTTGGGTTAAAAATGATTTCTTTCTCTCTCTCTTTTTTTTATTTAATTGATTACTAGTGAGAGTGAACAGGTTTTCATAGATTAGATATTTGTATTTTGTGAAAGGCCTGTTTATATCTGTTCCTGCTTTCTTTTTTGTAAGAAAATTTGTAAGATGCTAACTACAATTCTGGGATCATTCCAACTTCTGATCATCAACAAGGATTCTGTACCCCAGAATGTGGTGTGTGTGGTGTGTATTTACAATACTACCACGCAATTCTCCAGACACCACCTGGGTGTCCTACAATTCAACTCAATTCTGACACTATTTACCTGGAGATAGCATCAGATCCCACAGATTAAGGGCTCAGTTCTTCTTTTTTTTTAAAGATTTTATTTATTTGACAAAGACTGCGAGAGAGGGAACACAAGCAGGGGGAGTGGGAGAGGGAGAAGCAGGCTTCCTGCTGAGCAGGGAGCCTGATGATGCAGGACTTGATCCTGGGACTCCAGGATCATGACCTGAGCCGAAGGCAGACGCTTAACGACTGAGCCACTGAGGCGCCCCTAAGGGCTCAGTTCTAAAAGATTGCCTCTGCCCGCCCTGCCATAACCCCCTTCAGAGGATAGTCCACGTCCAGCTATGGTCACTTGGGCTTCTCACTGACTGGCTGTAGATTGGAAGTTCCAATGACCCC
This sequence comes from Zalophus californianus, assembly GCF_009762305.2. NCBI lineage: Eukaryota > Metazoa > Chordata > Mammalia > Carnivora > Otariidae > Zalophus > Zalophus californianus. The sequence goes on along the minus strand of NC_045612.1, from coordinate 114,648,962 downwards.
CTCCTGGGTTTGATTAATTTGCTAGAGTGGCTCACCAAACTCAGAGATTTATTTAACTAGATTACTGATTTATTATAAAAGGATATAACTATGGAACAGCCAGATGGAGATGTATGTTATAGGGCAAGGTATGGAGAAGGGGCACAGAGCTTCTATGCCCTCTCTGAGCACACCACTCTCCCTAAATCTCCATGTATTCAACAACCCAGAAGCTTTCTGAATACCATCCTTGAGGCCTTTTTGGGGGACTCCATTATATAGGCATGGTTGATTAAATCATTGGCCATTGGTGTTTGAACTCAATCTCTAGCTCCTCCCCTCTTGGGGGTGGGGGTAGGACTAAAAGTTCTAACCCTCTAATTAGAGGGTGGTTATCCTTAGGTTACCTAGGGGTCTTTCCAAAAGTCACCTCATTACCATAACAAGAGACACCTTTGTCTGTCATCACCTAGGAAATTCTAAGGGTTTTAGGAGCTTTGTGCCATAAACTGGAAGAAAGACCAAATATATATCTGTTTCTTATTGTGTATCACAATATCACCCTAACATATTAAGGATATCCAGTCTTTGTTTCATTTTTTTTTGTTTTGTAAATCAGGAGGTATACATATTTCACCCTTTGATTTTTTTTTTTTAAACTGTTTTGTAGTGAAGGATGTTAAACACTTGATAAGGTCTATAAGACATCAGTGAACATCCCAGTGTATTGTCACAAAGCCGACACTTCTCTAACTTGACCCAGGCGAAGACTTAAACATTGCGGATCTCCAAAAGTTAGTGGTATATCAAGGGCTGGGAGTGATGGTTCTGGTCTGCCCCAGGTTCAGACAGTAACAGTGCATTTTCTATAGAGAATTTAAAAACAATAGAATTTATTGATTAAAAGTTGACCTGTTTTTTATCATCTTGTGTTGACCTTTTTCTTTTTAAAAAAGATTTTATTTTATTTATTTATGAGAGAGAGAGAAAACAAGCATGGGGAGCAGCAGGGAGAGGAAGGAGAAACAGGCCTCCCGCTGAGCAGGGAGCCTGACACAGGGCTTGATCCCAGGACCCTGGGATCATGACCTGAGCCGAAGGTAGAAGCTTAACTGAGTCACCCAGGCATCCCTTGTGTTGACCGTTTTAAGAAACTCTGTGTTTATATAATATCTGCTTTACTTCAAGGCTTACGTGGTCATTCTTTTTTTGATAAATAGGAGTTCTTAATTTTGTTTTGAAAGATTTATTTTATTTATTTATTTATTTATTTTTAAAGATTTTATTTTATTTGTCAGAGAGAAAGAGCACAAGGAGGGGGAGTGGCAGGCAGAGGGAGCAAGGAGCCCAATGCGGGACTTGATCCCAGGACTCTGGGATCATGACCTGAGCCAAAGGCAGCCACCCAACCAACTGAGCCACCCAGGCGTCCCAAAGATTTATTTATTTTAGAGGGAGTATGCGAGCGCAAGCCGGGCAAGGGGCGTAGGGAGAGAATCTCAAGCACACTCCCACTGAGTGCAGAGTCCCAAGCAGAGCTTGATTTCACAATCCTGAGATCATGACCTGAGCTGAAACCAAGAGTCAGACGTTTAACTGAATGAGCCACCCAGCTGCCCTAGTTCTTATTATTTTTATTATTTATTTAATAAAGATTTTATTTATCAGAGTGAGAGCACAAGCAGGGGAGCAGCAGGCGGAGGGAGAGGGAGAAGCAGGCTTCCCACTGAGCAGGGAGCCCCATGTGGGACTTGATCAGGACCGTGGGATCATGACCCGAGCCGAAGGCAGCTGCCTAACCCACTGAGCCACCCAGGCGTCCACCTAGTTCTTAATTTTAATATAGTCCAGTTTATCTGCCCCATTCTTTATGGTTGGTGCTTGTTGTATACCCAGAGAAATAATCCTCTACATTATCTTTTAGGAGTTTTATGTTTTGACTTTTACATTGAGATCTATAATATACCTGAAATTAATGTTTATGTATATTATGAGGTAGAGGTCAAGTTTAATTTTGTTTTCCCTATGCATATTCAAATGACTTAGCACCGTTTATAGACAAAGATTGAATTTTACTTGCTGGTCTGTGGTGGCAACTTTGTTGTACAGCAAGCATCCATTCATTTCATGTATGATTTATTTCTTTGCTTTCTATTCTTTCATCTATTTGCCTAATATACTGCTCCCCCCCAATATACTGTTTTAATGACTGTGCTTTATAATAAGTCTTGATACCTGGGAAGAAAGTCTTTTTGTTCTTCAAGACTGTCTTGTTTTCCTTGGCTGCTTGCATTTCTATATACATTTTTGAATAAGCCTGCAAATTTACATTAAAAAAACTTTGGGATTGTATTGGGTATCTAAATCAATTTGGATAGGATTGACATCTTTACTATCGTAAGTCTCAAGAACATGGAATATCCCTTTACTTATTAGGTTTCCTTTAATTTTGTAACATACTGTTTCTATAGCTTTCTGTGTAAAGATTTTTCCACTTTTATTTTTATTTCTAGAAATTTGATTCATGTGTTTTTTTAAAGTTTATTTAAGCAATGTCTACACCCAATGTGGGGCTCAAACTCACAACCCCAAGATCAGGAGCCACGTGTTCCATTGACTGAGCCAGCCCTGTGCCCCCAAATTTGATATTTTTTGATGGTATTGTAAATGGTATTGAAAATTCATTTTCTGGGGTGCATGGGTGGCTCTGTCGGTTAAGCATCTGCCTTCAGCTCAGGTCATGATCCCAGGTCCTGGGATCCAGCCCCATGTCAGGCTCCCTGCTCATCAGGGAGCCTACTTCTCCCTTTGCCCCTCCCTGTGCTCGTACTTTGTCTCTCTCTCTGTCTCTCAAATAGATAAATAAAAATCTTGGAAAAAAAAGTTAAAAAAAATTTCTGACTTTATTGCTGGTATATACAAATACAGTTGAGTTTTGAACATTAACTTTTCTATTCCTCAGCTTTGGTAAACTCCATTTTTTTTCTTATAGTTTATTTGTAGATTATTTTGGATTTTCTATATGTGTAGTCTGTGAACTCCTTTTTCCCCCTTCGTTCTCAATTGTCTTCTTTTTGTCCAGCTTTTTATTGTTTGCAGTGGAAGGGTTTGCCTGAGTTATCCAGCATTATTGGAAACACAAATTCTTCCTAAATGAAAACTTAAAACTGTATCTCATTCTCATGACTGAATTACCTTTGAATTTAAACCCAAATGTCGGGGTGCCTGGGTGGCTCAGTCGTTAAGCATCTGCGTTCAGCTCAGGTCATGATCCCAGGGTCCTGGGATCGAGCCCTGTGTCAGGCTCCCTGCTCAGCGGGAGGCCTACTTCTCCCTCTCCCACTCCCCCTGCTTGTGTTCCTTCTCTCGCTGTGTCTCTCTGTCAAATAAATAAATAAAATCTTAAAAAAAAAAAAAAAACCCAAATGTCTTAGTACCTCAACAGTCATGAGGCCCAGTGAAACGTAATAGTATCTTTTGCGATGACATAAATGTTCCTACAGTCTGTATAAACAAATTTTATGAAATCTTTAAATGTTTAAAATTTAATGTGATGGTGAGAATTCTTAATGTATCCCAAGACTTGTATATATATGAAAGCTTATCAGTAGTTTAAAGAATTCCTCAAAGTAGTGGAGTCACAGGTACTTCTGATGTACCAATTTTTCGTAAGCATCATTTTAGAAGCCTCATACCAGAAGTAGCCCGGGAATTCTCCACTTCTGCAGAGGGCATTGGCTTGTTCGGGTAGTGCTGTGTGGTGCCGACAGAGACAACTGCAGGAAAAACTCTTGAAACTGTGGGGAGAGAAGTGGTATATGAGTGTCAATGTGGCAGAAGTCAGGTAGTGTTTCACAGGAAAATTCCAAGTTGACTACTTGGTGGATTGCAGCTGAGGGATCAGAGTCTTGTTGTAGCTTGTCCTCTGGCAATGTTATGCATGCTCTGTGAGCTGGAGGAGTCTTTGGGCTGCTATCATCATGGGAATCTGCAGATGTTGATCAGTCTTGGGAAAGTGATTGCAACTTCAAATAGTCAACTTCTGCAGGAACATCCCTATGGGTGGGGGGAGTCTGTGCCATCCTGGTTGTGGAATATTAACAGTAACATGGAGCTGTAGAGATGGACCGGCAAAAAAAAAAAAAGGCAATTATAATGAGCAAGGATTCTGTTGACTATTTTGTGAATCATGGGAGTGAACAAACAAAAGCCGAAGTTGTAATTAGCATTGTGGAATGACACCCCCACTCCCATGTCTTCCACAGTGCTTTACACATGGTAGGTGTTCAATTACTGTCTTATGTGTGTGAACTGTCATTAAGACTTTAGAAAAGTTTTCACTTTTTTTTTTTAAGGATTTTATTTATTTATTTGAGAGAGAGAGGGGAGGTCAGAGGGAGAAGCAGACTCCCTGCTGAGCAGGAAGCCCGATGCGGGACTCGATCCCATGACTCCAGGATCATGACCTGAGCCGAAGGCAGTGGCTTAACCAACTGAGCTACCCAGGTGCCCCAACTTTAGAAAACTTTTCGAAGCTTGCAAGTAATGACTCAAATTTGCTCAATTAAAAAATTAGTATCTTTAATCAATCTAGCAGGTTAATTTCATTATTTCTCTAGATCAAAAATTTTTAAAGATCAAGTTTAGAAGAAAATCTTTTTCTAATTTTGGACCGTGCTATATTTGAATTCAATTTGCAGTTTTCCAGTTTGAAAAAATATATAGCTGTAATTACAAGCAGCGAATGGATGGGGGTGTAAGACTGATTTAAGTTAAAAAAAAAGTGACCTTAATTAATTCAGAATATTTTCCATTCATTTCAAAATGTATTGGCACTGTAAGTAAAATTTTAATGTAGTAAATGTTTTAGGATTCTTTTTTTAATTTTTTTTAATTTTTAAAAAAGATTTATTTATTTGACAGAGAGAGAGCACAAGCAGGGGGAGTGGCAGGCAGAGGGAGAAGGAGAAGCAGGCTCCCCTCTGAGTAGGGGGAGCCCTATATGGGACTTGATCCTAGGACCCGGGATCATGACCTGAGCCGAAGGCAGTCGCTTAACCAACTGAGGCACCGAGGCACCCATGTTTTAGGATTCTTTAGGAAGCTACATAGAATCAAATGCTATGTACTATTTTTTCCCCCATTGGTGGTTTACTGAATCATTTTATTGGTTGTTGTATGTACCTTTCTTTTTTTTTTTTTTTTTTAAAGATTTTATTTATTTATTCATGAGAGACGAGAGAGAGAGAGAGAGGCAGAGGGAGAAGCAGTCTCCCAAGGAGCAGGGAGCCCGATGCGGGACTCGATCCCAGGACCCTGGGATCATGACCTGAGCCGAAGGCAGATGCTTAACCATCTGAGCCACCCAGGCGCCCTGTATGTACCTTTCTTGAGTTGGGAATTTTGCAGGGGGTTAAGGAAATCCTTTCCAATCAAAATGTAAACTGTATACTATTTTGTGGGTAGGGATTCAATACCGAGCCTTTATTCATTTATTTAAAATGTTTATTTTATTTGTTTATTTTTAAAGTTTTTTAAAATTTATTTGACAGAGAGAGACACAGCGAGAGAGGGAACACAAGCAGGGGGAGTGGGAGAGGGAGAAGCAGGCTTCCCCGGAGCAGGAAGCCTGATGTGGGGCTCAGTCCCAGGACCCTGGGATCATACATAACCTGAGCCAAAGGCAGACGCTTAACAACTGAGCCACCGAGACGCCCCAATACTGAGACTTTAGTAAGCACAAGTACTGCTTTTATAATTGTATGTGTTTTTATAGAATAACACTAGCTTATAAAATAGTCTCTTTCTCAGAGTTTTTTTAGATCGAATAATTTTAAACATTTCTTTCAAATCTTCCTTTCAAATAAATTATGAAGCAAATTCTTTTGTTAAACAAGGGAATATCTCCTAATCTTTCCTTCTATACATATTCTAAGTTCATATAGGGCTGGGTTTTCATATATACAGTTGGCTCTTGAACAACCTCTGGGGGTTGGGGATGCTGATTCCCTACCCTTCCCCCCAGTATAAAATCCTTTTAATAACTTGTAACTTCCCCAAAACTTAACTACTAACGGCCTGCTGTTGACAGGAAGCCTTACTGTAACATAAACTCAATTAACACACATTTTATATGTTGTATTTTACTGTTTTCTTAAGTTAGAGAAAAGAAAAAGGAAAATCATAAGAGAAAATATATTCCTAGTACTATTGTGTATTTATTGATACTGCAAGTATACAACATCTGTTTATAAGATTAATCATCTGTGTCAGTACCTGTATCCATGTTGTCTCATATGACGCCAAACAGATAGACAGTACTGGAGACATTGTTACATTTTTATTTTATTATTATTATTATTATTATTTTTTAGCACGGTAGGGAGGGGTAGAGGGAGAGGGAATCTTTAAGCAGGCTCTACTCCCAGCATGGAGCCTGACGCTGGGCTTGACTCCACAACCCTGAGGTCATGACCTGAGCTGAAATCAAGAGTTGGTTGCCCACGGACTGAGCCACCCAGGTGCCCCGACTTTGTTACATTTTTAAAAAACCACTTACCTGTGATGATAGGCTAATTTCTCCAATTATGAGAGAGGCAATACTGTACAGTAATGTAATTCTTTGGAAGCAAAGTTATAAAACAAAATGAACACATTATTATTATCTTTTAAAGATTTTATTTATTTATTTGACAGAGAGATAGAGCACAAGTAGGCAGAGCAGCAGACAGAGGGAGAGGGAGAAGCAGGCTTCCCGCTGAGCAGGGAGCCCGATGCGGGGCTCGATCCCAGGACCCTGGGATCACGACCTGAGCCGAAGGCAGACACTTAACAACTGAGCCACCCAGGTGCCTCGAAAATGTACACATTATTAATTTTATATTAAATATCACTTATCTTTTGTCTATTTAAGGATAGGCTATCCACTTCCATACAAGTCTTGCACACAATGTTCTACATGATGAATACTTAGGCAATGATGATGACAAAAAAAAATCTCGTACAGTTCCTGATGTATGGTTATTAGATGTTTCTATGAAGACACACACAATAGATAAGTTTATTAACTCTATGGCATGATGATTATTTATTATTCATTAAGTAGAAGTGGATCATCATAAAGGTTTTCATCCTTGTGGTCTTTGTGTTGAGTAGGCTGAAGAGGAGGAGCAGGAAGAGGAGGAATTGGTCTTGTCTCGGTGGGAGACGTGGAAGAGGTAGAAGAGATGGAAGGGGAGGCAGGAGAGGCAGGCACCCTCCCTGTGTAACTTTATGGAAATACGTTATAATTTCTGTCTGACTTTGTTGCTTTTTTATTTTTCTAGAAATGTTTTGATATGGTACTAATCCTTCTGTTTGATTTAGTTTCATTGCCCAAATCTTAGAAAGGTTTAAGTTTTAAGTCAAAAGCAGCCTTTCATAATCAGAACCCTTCTGCCAGATTGTGTAATGTCAGTTTGTTTTCTCGTACTGCTTCTTTTATATCTTCTTCCTCATCATCTGGCACTGGTTTGGAGGCATTCCTCTCCATCAAGTTGTCTTCTGTTAATTCCCCTGATGTGGTGTCTGTTAGCTCTTGAATTTCTTCAAGATCTGTATTTTGAAACTCTTTACCCTTCACCTTTTTTTGCCATATCCATAATCTCTTTCATGGTTTCCTTGATTGGCTCTGTCGTAAAGCCTGCGTGGAGTCATGCACAACATCTCAACACAATTTTCTCTGGCAGGAATTTTTTTTCAGGCTTGATGGTTTTCATGGCTTTTTCTATAATGGTGGCACCTTAAATAGCGTAATTCTTCCAGACTTTGATGAGATGATCTCTGTCAGGGTTTGCTACTATAGTGTTGACAGTCCTTTCCATAGAATACCATGTGTAATGAACCTTTAAGATACTTAGGACCCTCTGATCTAGAGGCTGGATGTTGAAATAGAGATGTTGTATTTGGGAGCAAGTAGACTACTTCAACACCTTTGATGTTGAACTTGTGTTCTGGGTAGTCAGGGGCACATTGTTCAATGTTAAAAGAGCTTTATTTTTTTAAAGATTTACTTATTTGTCAGAGAGAGAGAGGGAGAGAGAGCGCACACACACTTCCCGCTGAGCAAGGAGAGCAACTCAATCCCAGAACCTTGGGATCATGACCTGAGCCGAAGGCAGATGCTTAACCAACTGAGCCACCCAGGTGGCCCAGTCGAAAGAACTTTAAAAGGCAAGGCAATCCCTTACCAGCCTGACTTCAGGGACAAAGCATTCATGGAATCAATCCAGAAAAAGGGTTGACTTGGTCTAGACCTTCTTGTTGTATAGCTAAAAGACTGGCAGCTGGTGTTTATTTTTTCCCTTCAAGGCCTGGCAAGGGTGGGAGGTAGCAGCTTCATAGATAAGGATAGTCCTGATCATTTACCTAACTGCACTGTACGGAACAGAGATAGCCTGTCCCTTCCTGCCTTATTAAATCCTGGTGTTTACTTCTCTTCCTTACTAATAAATGTCCTTTGTGGTATTTTTTTTCCAGAAGAGGGCACTTTTGTCTGCATTAAAAACCTGTTCAGTCAGATACCCTTTTTCCTCAATGATTTCCATTTTTCTTTTTTTCTTATAATCGGCTTTATTCGAAAGTTTTCAAAAATTTACACTTGACAACAGTCAGTGCATAAGTTCAAATCTGCTAGATTACTCATTGGCAATAGGTAAACTCAGTCTCTCGCTTAGTTAAGCAATGCCCATGGTCAACCCTGAGGGCTTTACATGCATTCTTTCTTCACCACCACCACCCTCTTCATTGTGATTCAACAAATAGACCTGTCTTTGTGAAGCTTACATTCTATCAGGGAACAGATAATAGGTATGTAAGTGAACAAATAACCTAGTTTCTTGAACCTATTTGACAGTGACCATGAGCACTGAATCCAGGGGCCAGTGGCTATCAACGTTCTCCTAAAATGAAATTAATAATAAACCTTTTATGGCCAAAAAAGGCAAGTAAGCAGTGCTGGCCCTACCCATCCTTTACTGTTTATCTCCGTTTTACAGAAGAAAATTGATTCGTTATCATGAATATAGATTTCTTTTCCTAACATTTTCTCTAAATGGCTTAGCACCCTGCATCCCTCATGTACCTTTTGATCCACATACTACACCCAATACTGAAAGCTGCATGTTTATCTTTTAGTTCCTTCTCTAGTTTCAATGCCAAGAGTTCAGCTACACTTTGTTTAACATACACAGGAAAGGAGCCGATGTAGGACTTCCTCTCAGGAGGCTTTTTATTATGCTCTGTACCACTGGACTGGTCTATTTCTTTAGTCTTTTGACAACATTACTATGAACAAAAACCCACCTCTAAGGATGTACCCAGAATTAATATATATATATATATTTTTTGCATAACCTGAAAGAACTATTTTTTTCCATGTGAATAAGTTGTCAGGTTGCTAAAATGTTCATCAGTTTTATATTCAACTTTTGAAAAGGGGGTGGCACTCTCACTGTCCCTGCCCCTTATCTTTAATCCTCAGTGATTTTCTTTTTTTTTAAGATTTTATTTATTTATTTGAGAGAGAGAATGAGATAGAGAGAGCACGAGAGGGGAGAGGGTCAGAGAGAGAAGCAGACTCCCTGCTGAGCAGGGAGCCCGATGTGGGACTCGATCCCGGGACTCCAGGATCATGACCTGAGCTGAAGGCAGTCGCTTAACCAACTGAGCCACCCAGGTGCCCTCTCAGTGATTTTCTTAATGGCGCCTGGGAACTCGGCTACTGTGTCTTGATGGACAGAAGCTGTTTCTACTGTTATCCTGACATTAAAAAAAAAATTTATTTGAGCGTGCGCACACATGTGCGCGAGAGCAAGCGAGTGAGCGAGAGTGCACTAACTGGGGGGAGGGGCAGAAGCAGAGGCAGAGAGAAAGCCGACTCCTTGCTGAGCGTGAAACCAGGACCCTGAGATCATGACCCGAGCCAAAGTCAGACACATTAACCGACTGAGCCACCCAGGTGCCCTATCCTGACATTTTTAAGACCAGACCTCTTTCTGAATCATCAAACCATCCTTTGCTGGCATTAAATTCTCCAGCTTTATATCCTTTATCTTCCTTTTGCTTTAAGTTGTCATTTAATGACTTGGCATTTTCGTGATTCATATTAGAGTCTACAGCAATACTGTACCCACATAAAAGCCGCCCTCCCTCCCTCCCTCCCTCCCTCCCTCCCTTCTTTCCTTCCTTCCTTCCTTCCTTCCTTCCTTCCTTCCTTCCTTCCTTCCTTCCTTCCTTCCTTCCTTCGAGAGCCTGAGTGGGAGGGGAGGGACAGACGGAGAGAATACCAAGCAGGCTCCATGCCTAGCTTGGAGCCTGTGGTACATATCAAGGAATTCAACTTTTTCTGTCATGACTTTTGTCTGCTTCTTGGGAACACTTCCAGCATTACTAGTGGCACTTTTTATGGGTCCCATGGTGTTGTTCATGGTTTACAGTATTGCACTAAACACAATGTGAGAACTGTGAGATCACTTTTTACTGTGATAAGCAATTTACTGGAGGGATGAACTGCTCACACGGAGATGTTTAGTGTCACATGGCATTTTACGAAGATACAGCAGTGGAGCTCACCTCAAAAGCAACAGAAGGTGGCTAGGAAATTATTACAGTAGTACAGTATGTACTACAGTTTTATGCAGTTATAATTTAATACTGTATCTTTACATTTGTTTACATTTCACTCGACTGAATGGTACCATGTATGGTCTGTGTGTGCACAACTTTTGGCAATTTTTTTTTATAATAGATTTGTGTATATTTTATGGTAGTAAATGATACAATAGGCTAGTATGTAGGTGTATTTTATGCATTCAGGACATACATTTTTCTTATTTGATATTTTTGGCTTTGTGGTTTGTCTGTTTTTCAAATTATTGCAAGTCTCCAAAGAATTTTCCAGTATATTTAATTAAAAAAATCGTGTAGGGGCACCTGGATGGGTCAGTCGGTTCTGTCCAACTCTTGGTTCGGCTCAGGTCATGATCTCAGGGTCATGAGATTGAGCCCCACGCTGGGCTCTGCACTCAGTGTCTGCTGCAGAGTCTGCTGGAGATTCTTTCTTGCCTCTCCCTCTGCACGTGCACTCTATCTTTCTCTCTCTTTCTCAAATGAATAAATAAATAAACAAATCTTAAAGAAAATTTGTGTAAAAGTGGACCAACACAGTTCAAACTTGTGTTGTTCAAGGGTCAACTGTAATAAGTTTTCTCAGTCATAAGTAGTGCTTTAGAAATCAGTACCTGAATCCGTATTTAATTATGGTTCTTACTCATGGCAGAATGTCTTTTCAACTGTGAGTTGTTTTTATGCCTTTGAATATGGTAGGCTAACTAGAGGACATTTTAATGTCATAGTTATGAAGAAAATAGTCAATAATTTGTAAAAGTTGTATGAAAATATATGTTAGGTGGTTAAGGTTGTTAAGTTCCAAATAGAGCTTGGGGAATCTTTAGAAAAGGTGACCTAAAGAATCATTGAATCCAGACTTATGAGTGTATAGTTCAGGACTTGAGTGCTTAGTATATGTTCATTTCTTTTTTGGGGGGGGAGGTGTTTCTAATGATTAAAAGTTTTGCATTTTTATAATTTTAGAATTCATGGCCCCATTTCAGAGAAGATATCTTAAGAATTACTAATTTCTTGTTCATTTGTCTCTTAGCAAGTTCTCAGATGATAAATTGGTTAAACAATACTTACAGAATAAATATTAACATTCTTAGTAAAACAACTTAGAATAAATACTATAATTTGTATTATTTAGTAAGTTTTTTTAAATGTGCTAGATGTAGGGAAATAAAAGGAACAGAGCAGTGCTTTTAGGAATCCCTTGATAGAAAGCAGCGAACATTTCTCACATATAGAAGTAAATTGGTGGAGTGAACCTGGTTATCTCAGGAAAAATACAGCTTAGTAGTTATAGGGAAATGGCTTTCAGTATTAAAATCCTTTTTGTCAATACTGCTGGATTATAAATTTGCTGAATTTTGAGTATATTAGTCAAGATTCTTTCTAATAGAACCGCTCTGAGTGTTCTGGGATAAGGGATTTATTATAGTAAGCAGACTATATACAATTGTAGAGTTACTGGGGATGTGAAAATCAGGAAGGGGACGGATAAGAAAAATAGTCACTGGAGCACCTGGGTGGTTCGGTCAGTTGAGCATCTGACTCTTGGTTTTCGCCCAGATCATGATCTCAGGGTCATGGGATTGAGCTCCGAGTCAGGCCCGCTTAAGATTCTCTTCTTCTCCCTTTACCCTTCCCCCCTCAAATAAATAAATGTCTTAAAAAAAATAAAACATAGATTTTCCTGAGGCACTGGTACAGGTGTATAAGTCAGAGCTTACTGGGAGAATTTTAACAAGCCATGTGTGTAAGAGCCATCAAAGTGGGAATGCAAAGAGGGTTATTGTGAAGAGGTCTGTGGGAGGCTATTTCCTCTGTGTAGCTGTATTTTGGATAACTTTTTTTTTAATTAACAGCATGGCCTTTTCCTAATGTATTTTACTATGTAATTTCTCTTTATTCACTGATTTTTCCTGTTATTAAAATTTTACAATCCTAAGAAATGAATTCCAGGTCAGAAAACCTTCAAGTTTTGGGAAAGAAAACAGGCACAAAATTTAAATATGAATAGTTCTACATAGTCTTTGGTGGATGTGGGGTTAGAAGTAACCAAATATGTCATAAGATTGTGTTGACCTTCTGATATGTTCACAGTCCATTCTACTAATGGTGAATAAAAGGAAGTAGCCTTTTGCAAGAGATTTTAATTTGAGAACTTAGAGGTTCTCTGAAATACAGAGTCTCAAAATTTTGTCAGCTAAATTGATACATTCAGCCAGCAAAATTAAGTGGTCTGCTATTCTCAGACTCCCACTACATCCTTTTCTTTCCAGGTCTGCCTTCTGTCTTCTGCAGTGCATGTGTAACATACCTGCTAGCTCTGGATTATTATTTTTTTTAAATGGATGATCTGAAAGAGTAAGGGAGTAAGGACATGATAAAAGATAGAAAGTGCTGAAAATAGTTTTCATTTATCTCCTTCCTGTAGTCTGTAATGTGTGTGTTGGGGGTGGTTCATTTGTCTCTTTCCCACTTAATTTTCCTTTTTTTCTTCTCAAGGGTTGGAGAATATCTTATAATTTCTTTTAAAAGAGCATTCACTATGGGGCACCTGGGTGGCTAGGTCACTAAGCGTCTGCCTTTGGCTTAGGTCCTGATCCCAGGGTTCTGGGATCGAGCCCCACATCAGGCTCCCTGCTCAGTGGGGAGCCTGCTTCTCCCTCTCCTTCTGTCTGCTGCTCCCCCTGCTTGTGCTCCGTCTTTCTGTCAAATACATAAATAAAACCTTTTTTAAAAAAATAAAAGAGCATTCACTGATAATGACTGAAGTATTCTGGAGAGTTAGATGTACCGCTCAGACATAGTCTTAGACTAATATATTTTGACTTCCAATATCTGTTCACTTTTACTGTAATAATTGGTGTTTTTTAACAGGTGCTTGCCACCCAGATAAAGACTACATTTCCCAGTTTCCTTTGCAGCCGGGTGTGAGTATAGGATTAAGTGTTGGCCAATAGAATATGGAAACTCTGGGTACATATTTTGTGGTGTTCCCTAAGAAGAAAAAGTTTTGCCCTTCTTGTACCCCACTTTTTCCTCTATCCTGTATCTGGGATGCAGGCAAAATGGTGAGAGCTGAAGCATATATCTTGGTCTGTGACCTGGAAAGCAACTCATCCAGACTTTTACATGAGAGGGAAATAAACTTCTCTTTTATTTAAGCCACTATTATTTTGGGTCTCTCTGTTAGAGCAGCCAAATTGATTACTTAATACATATATTAATATATTAACGTGATATACTTCATGTTATAATTAAGCAGTGTCTTAAGGAATAGAAACTTCCTTAACGAAACATAAGTAAGTAAAATGAGGTTTTATTGTAAGAACCTAATATGCCTGGACTCAATTGCAGGAAATAATCAAGCAGTTGCTTCTCTCACCCCTTTTCCTGTCCGAATTGCTTCTCTTTGAGTCATTTTCAAATTTCACACTCATTCACTTGCAGGTAGTATGCTGTAAAACAGCAGCTTAAGCCCTTGAGTTTACAGGATCTTCTTAGCTCTTTAATAGCTAATCACTGTCTTGGTCTCTGAGTTTGAATTCCCATCTCCCAAAAAGGAGACTATGATAGTTCTGGCTTCAGCCACAAGCTTTTTCTTTAGTCCAGTAAGCTGTGGCAAAGGGCCAGTGTCCAATGATATGTAGGACTGGCTTCTGGGACCATGGGTGGAATTCTTTTTTTTTTTTTTTTTTTTAAAGGAATGTGGCTGGGGCCCCCCGAAATAATAATTGGCATCTTATATAGAGAAAAACTTGGACGATCAAGGTTTTTTTGAAATGTGTAGGTTAGGTCATAAGCCCTAAAATAAAATGCTAACATTGCCTAGGAGAATGTATAAGAATATCCTATAAATCCATGAATCGTAATATACACCATGTAGTTTAAAAAATGTAATTTCTGTTATTTGACAAGATGGGAAAGTGATGATACAAATTGAAAGATAAGGAGTTTGTTCCTTTTGTATTTATCTCATTAGACAGTAAGATATAGCATCTATTTGGTATCTTGATCTGGAACAATTTGGCTCAACTTGGCAATGAAGTATCCTTTCATTCTAAGTTTATTTTCTGAATTTTGGAATGTTTCTTGGGCTTTCCCCCGTGGATGGACATATTGGCTATAATTAGGAATGTGTATTAAGAGGTATAAATAATACTCATTTTATGGATTATTAGAAAATTTTCTATGCGGATCAAAACTGAATTTTAATAAGACAGATGCTTCTCTGCTTTCATGAAAAAAAGGAAAAATAAAGCTAACATAGAGCACTTTTTTGTATGTGCCACATTGTTCATACAATAGACTATGTAAGGCAGGTAATTATTATGAATGATAGATGACCCGTGGACAGCATGGGTTTGAATTGAACAGGTCCACCTATACATGGATTTTTTTCAGTAGATTTCAGTAAATGTATTTTTCTTATGATTTTCTTTCTTTCTTTCTCTCTTTTTAAAGATTTTATTTGAGAGAGAGAGAGAGAACACAAGCAGGGGGAGGGGCAGTGGGAGAGAGAGAAGCAGGCTCCCCGCTGAGCAGGGAGCCCAACGTGGAGATTTTGGGGCTCCATCCCAGGACCCTGGGATCATGACCTGAGCCGAAGGCAGACTCTAAACCAACTGAGCCACCCAGGCCTTCCTTCTTATGATTTTTTAATAACATTTTCTTTTCTCTAGCTTACTTTAAGAATATAGTATATAATACATATGACCTACAAAATGTGTTAATCAACTGTGTATGTTTTTGGTAAGGCTTCTGGTTAAGGGGAGTCAAAGTCACATAGACTTTTGACTGTGCAGGGGTCACTCCCCCCAATCCCATAATTATTGAAGGGTCAACTGTATATACTTTTTAAAAGAAGTTCTTGAGGCAGCCAGGATCCCTTGCTTAATTCACAGTGACTGTGAAGATGCCTCATGTTATTTGTTGTTGTGACTTCAAAGAAGGAAGTAGAGTAAGATACTGTACAAAAGGTAATGGCTTCACAAAAAAATTTTGTGTGCCCCTCCTTTCCAATATTTAATTTCGGTACCTTATCTTGAATTAGTGGTCCAGAAAAATCCTAGTTATAAGTGAGGTGTGTGAAGCCAATGCTTTTTACTTCTTTGACTATAAAGATCCTTTGTTTAAAACAAAATTTCAATTTTACTTTTTGCCTAGTTTAGTCTCTGGCATCTAATTTTAAGTATAAGAGTTGTGGTCTTTTTAAAGACCTGGAGGGAGAAGATGGTATACAAAAAGTAGGCCATCAAGGGAACTTTAATTCTAATGAAATAAAATCTCTACAAATTAAAATAATCATTTTTGTTCCCTTTGACAGTATCAGACTAGATTTTGTCCATATTTATAGGCATTTCTGGCAGTGATTATTCACCTCATGGTCTAGTATGGTAACAGAAAAATTGTAACGGTATGGTATGTGTTAATTATTTCCCTGAAAACTATCCCATGTCCACCTCTGCTATTGTTGTGATGTGGGCTGGGAGCGAACAATCAAGAAGAAATTCTTAAGATGGTTTCTGTGCAAAAAGGTGTTTTTATTAAAGCATGGGGGACAAGACCCCTGGGCTGTAAGAGCTGCCCTGGGATTGTGTGGCGTGATTACATACTTTTAAATTGCAGGGTGTAGGGGTAAAGACAAAGTTTCCAAAAGAATTTTCATATGTTGAAGAAGAGTTACAGAATTCTGGAGGTCTGCCTGTTGTGAAGCTAAGGTTGCTTTTTGCCTTAGCAAAGCATTAAGACAGTTGTGAATTCTTTGAGGAATGTCATACTCTGCTTGTCTCAAGTATTTGTCAGTGGGCTGCAAGTTGTAAGGAATATTAATTTTATCTACATTTCTTTTGCCTTTGTTCTCATTGCTCTTACTACCTTATTACTCTCTTACCTGGCCTTTTGCAGTACTATTCTAATTGTTTTGCTAGTCTCCAAATTTCTCTCTTCCAAACCACTCCCCTCCCACCCCTTGCAACAATGCTTTCTGATTTACAAGTTCAGTGGTATCACTAAATTTAGGAACTACTGGGGAAGAAAAGTTTACTTCTACTTTTAAAGGTTATTCTAGCTGGTCTAAGAATGAAATTGACATGAGGCAGATTAACAAGAACTTATCAAACAAGGTTCAATAATACGTATAACTTTTGTAAACCTGGGAGAGACCCAGGAAAAGTGAACAGCTCTGAAATGGCTTAAGCCATTACCTTAAATACCATCTTCAGCCAAAGATAAAAGGTGTTGGGGGTAGGGAGTCAGTTATGGGAGGTTACCAGGAAAAGCACAGTAAACAAGGGTAGGTTGTTATGCAGATTTCAGTCCAGGCCTTCTCCACTGGTAAGTTTCTAGAGGTTTAGTCATCCCCTTCTTTCAGGTCCAGATTGGGAGACACCCTTACAAATGGACATTTCCCTTATAAATGTAAATATCTTTTACAAAAAGGTGACTCTCTTTATTTTTTTAGATTAAAATTATTGTTTTTGAGATTTATTTATTTGAGAGAGATAGAGAGAGGGTGGGTGTGCAAGCAGGGAGAGGGGCAGAAGGAGAGGAAGAGAGACAAGCAGACTCCCTGCTGAGCAAGGAGCCCTATGCGGGGCTTGATCCCAGGACCCTTAACTGAAAGGTTGCTTCAGTTAGCTACCTGAACCGAAGGCAGATGCTTAACTGACTGAGCCACCCAGGCACCACAAAAAGGTGACTTCTACTTGGCTTTTTAAAGCTTCTGTATTTGCAGTTTCTCAGAAATAACCAGCAGGGTCAGAGTGAAAAGCACATTGCATTTAAGTTGAAGGGCTTTCAAAGATTTCAGCCTCTGTCCCTTTGGAGAACTTTCCTGGACATAGATTTACTTTCTCTTATATCTCCTAGAAAACCTAACAACATGAAAAGCAGCTAACCTATTAAGAGGTGTTTCTGAACTCAAAGCCTGTTGGTTCTTTCTCTTTTTTTAACGTAGGCTCCACACACATTGTGGAACCCCATGGGGGGCTTGAACTCATGACCCTGAAATCAAGAGCTGAGCTGAGATCAAGAGTCAGATGTTAAACTGACTGAGCCTCCCAGGTGCCCCAGAAGCATATTTTAGGGTGGCAAAATTTTCTCCGTTACAGAACCTTCAATAATTTCAAATACCTAAAGATTAAAGTATACACACTGTAGTATTACAGTCAAGGTCCTTTTATAGCATATTGATTAAATGGAAGTGACTTACCCAAGGTCACAGAGTTACTGGTAGACGAAGATAAATATGGAGGTCTGTTTTGCTGCACAGAAGAAATATAGAACTGTGAAAATGGAATCCTTGCTCCTAGGTACTTTACCTGGTGGAGAGGCAATTCAGGGCTTAGGTATTTTCTATGCCAAAGTTAGAAGTAAACATAAGATAGTGCATGATTTCTGTGGGACATCCCTATCAGATGGGGGCCAGGAGTGTGGGTGGTGAAAGAATTCACCCAAGGCAGAACAAAGGAGACAAGTTTATTTAATACACTGCAAGGAAGAAGCAGGCAGGACAGCAAAGGAGAGACAATCTATGATGAGGCTATGGTGAGGGGCCACAGTTATAGGGTGGAGTGAGGGAGTATGGGGACATGGAATTTTCTCTTTTTTGGTAACTGTGCCTGGTTGTAAGTAGCCCATTGGTTAGTTCGGATCTATCACTATTTCATCAAGGTCTGTCACTTAATGAGCTTGTTTGCATTCAGCCTAGTGGTGGTCGGTCCACAACTGTGGGCCCTTTTGCCTTTTCATTGCCCAGGACTCTTGTCTAAAAGTGGCCTCTACAGTTTTCAAGAACCTATCGACCAAACTTGTCTAAAGAAGTTGAATAGCAAAGATCTTACATATTGAAACAATTTTCCTATGATGTGGTGAGTTTTTATGTATTTTAAACTAATTTTTAACTAACATTTTAAGAAAATGATAAATGGAAAAATAGCGTCTCTACTTTTTCCCTCACATACTATGTACATTATTTGTAATACATTTGAACCTTTTAATATTTAGTATTAATACAAATTAAAATTGATGGTAGTATTTTAATGTTCCAAACTTCATTTGGAAAGGACAATGTAAATAACTATTAAGGTGTTTATAGTTATTTCTATTTTCTAATACCTAAATTAAAAAAAAAGTTTTATAGGGGTGCTAGGTGGCTCATTCAGTTGGGCATCTGCCTTTGGCTCAGGTCATGATCCCAGGGGCCTGGGATGGAGCCCCGCATTGGGTTCCTTGCTCAGCGGGGAGCCTGCTTCTCACTCTCCCTCTCCCTCTGCCATTCCCCCCGCTTGTGCTGTCTGGCTCTCTCAAATAAATAAAATCTTTTTTTTTTTTTAATATTTTTATTTATTTATTTGAGAGAGAGAATGAGATAGAGATAGCATGAGAGTGGGGAGGGTCAGAGGGAGAAGCAGACTCCCCGCTGAGCAGGGAGTCCAATGCGGGACTCGATCCTGGGACTCCAGGATCATGACCTGAGCCGAAGGCAGTCACTTAACCAACTGAGCCACCCAGGCGCCCAATAAAATCTTTTTAAAAAATGTTTTATAGAGATGTTTACTCATATTAACAGTTTTTAGGTTTTATTCCTGTAATATATTCATAAAAGAAGCAACATTAGCATTTCTTAGTAACTTATATAACTCAAGACTAGAAACATATTTATCAGACAAAACTTGCAATCAGATTTAGGTATTGATACATTAACAAAGGATAGGTCCCCATGAGTATTTTCTCGGCATTTGATCCCTTATTATCCGTATCTTGCTTGTGCTCATCCAAATTTTCTTATTTCTTTGGTTCAGTTTTGGTGTGTATATTTATAATTTTTATATCTTCCTGATGGATTGACCCTTTTAACACTATAAAATGTTTATATTTAGTAAATGACTATTGATTACTGATTATGGATTACTGATATTGGTTATTATTGAAGTGCATATTTTATTGAGATTTCCTTAGTTTCTACCTAATAGTTTTAGTCTTAACGTCTGTTTAGTCTGATTTTAATATAGCCATTCTAGCTTTCTTAAGCATGATGTGTCTTTGTTCATCTTTTTTACTTTCGACCTATTTGTGTCTTTGAATCTAAAGTGTGTCTCGTGTAGACAGCATATAGTTGGATCTTATTTATCCAGTCTTACAATTCATACTTTTTGATTGGATTGTTTAATCTTTTCACATTTAATATTTTTATTGATGTGATTGGATTTCATCTCTTATTTTGCTTTTTGTTTTCTATATATTTCATGTCTTTCTTGTTTCTCTGTTTTTTCTTTACTTCTCTAGTCTGGGAGCTGGGGTTAGAGTATGCCCTGTCTTCCTGGCTATACCCACCTGGAGTAGAGCTGGGGGGTAGGGTAGAGTAAGGAAGTGGGTTGTGGCTCAGATACCACAGATTCACTGCTTTTGCCGCTAAGGCAAATGTCCTTATTAAGGCACTTTTGAGAGATTGTTAATATAATTTTCATTATTTAAGATTGTTTTGCTGGGGGAGAGGTCCATGTGGAGTTCCTCACACCAACATTCCGGAAGTGCTTTTCCTCTTTGGTTTAATTTTGTTGGAATAGAATAATTGTTTATGGAAACTGTTAAAGGTTATTTCGCCTGTTCTAAACAATAATCTATTGCCTCCACCTTTTTTTTAAAATCCTTTGATAGTAACTAATTGATAGCACATTTCTTTAGAGTTTAGACTTTGTAACTCACCTCTCCTTTTTGTGTTTTATCTTTTGAAAATGAGGAATCATTTTCATAGTTCAAGCAGAGTGCTTCTATTTGTTGTCCCCTAACTGTACCTTTTGTGTTTGTCTCATTTCTTTGGTTTCTTTCTTGAAACATTTTAGAGCTACAGGTAATTGAAGTGCATTTGCTTGTACTCCAAATCAAATGCTTTACAAATATATCTCACCAGTTCTGCTTATCGATGCTCATCAATCTGTCAATTCTTGGTTTTTGTCCCGGCACAATGGAAGGTGTTTTACTTTATATATTTAGTGGAAGGTATCTTTACTTACACAACTTTGTATTATCAGTAGTGTTGATAGTACAATGCAGTTTCAGAAATGGTTCTGGATTTAGCATAGTTCTAAATTGTTTTGGGTGAGTACAAATTTTCCAGTGATACTATTCAACTTAATAAAATAACAGTGCTTTGCAAATAATTTAATTGTCATCAGAACTGGCAAGACTAAGATATTACTTGCTTTGAAAATGTTCTATTTTCTTCAACAAAAATATTGCTTTTAAAAATGCTAATGACATTTCATGAATCTATTATTCCTTTTGGGTCTTGATATAAATTACTTGTCTCAACTGGGGAATCTTTTCAAGGGCAGGCTCAAAATTGAGATGATAAATCCCACTTTCTAGAGTTATTAGCCTTCTTATTTCCTTTATTATGTTAAACCAGTGTTATTATTTAATTACTAATAATAGTTACTTTTTATTATGTGCTTTCCATGTGTCAGAGGCTTTACTTATATAACCTTGAATCTTCCCCATTAGCCTATAAGCAGGTAGTATCAGTCCCTCTTAGTGAATGAGAAAACAGGCTTAAAAACATTAAATAACTTGTCCATGGTCACATAATTACTGAGGGTTGACACCCTCATGTCAGAAGACACCTTGATTCTCAGAAGAATAGAAACAGGGTCCAGGTGGAGGAAGGGTTTGTGCCAACAAGGAGTGAACTAGACCTGTATTCATCAATCTAGTTAGTGTTGAGTATGGAAATAATGATTTTTCATTTTCTTTCTTTCCTTTTTTTAGAGGGTGGGGGAGAGGGAGAGAATCTTAAGCAGGCTCCATACCCAGCATGGAGCTAATGCGGGGCCTCTATCTCACAACTCTGAGGTCATGACCAGAGCCGAAATCAAGGCTTAACTGACTGAGCCACCCAGGCGCTGTGATTTTTCATTTTCTAAGGAGGATATATTAAAGTGTAGAAACTAAAAACTCACTTTTGGTTTTTAAAATTATTAGGTTATATTAACCTATGTTGACATAGGCATATGTTTGAATAATTCAAAGTAGATAATAGACAATATTTACATTTTGAATGTGCATGGGTTTCTTTAAAATACTGAGTCCTGTGTCTGTGATTAAGTAAACTGGGAGTTACTTCAAGGAAAATGATGATAACATGCTGAAAATCAAGCTCTGGGGACACTAGGAAGCTCTCTAGTTTTCCCACTTACTATGTTGTGAATGGCCCTTCAGTCAAGCCAGAGCAGAGCTCCTCCTTAATAAGCTGATTAGGATACCTGGATATAAGCTTTGTTTCTTCATTCATATAATGACTAGATAGGGTTTATTTTAGGTTTTAGGTTCTGTGAGTCCTTAAACAGAAAGATGGTAGTTTGTATTTCACAGGGCTTTATATATTATTTGCATGAAATTAAAAACACAAGTACTGTGGATCTGTAAAGTAAAATGTACTATGGATAATCTACATACAGATGGTAGTTGAGAGTGATACTATTTACAAGTTCATTCTCTGTCAGTCACTGTTACAAATATGCATAGTCAATTCTTATTTTGGAAATGTGGATCATTATTAAGTTCTTTCTCTGTTGACAGGCAGAAAAGAATTGAAATGTAGATTGATTTTTATTTTGATACTTTATAAAAGATTTGATAGGAATCAAAATGAACCCCCCCCAAGCTTTGGAAGTACCTGAATTTTATTTATGTTTTGTTTTAGAAATTAAAAAAATAGTTTTTTGAGTACTTATTTTATGTGCAAGGCCTAGACACAGCATTTAGTAAAGGTATGAATGGCTGATATCTAGTTTCTAGGAAATTTTCATTAATCTAAGGGAGATAGACATGTATGTAAACAATAATATTTAAGTATATGATTCAAGTCATGTAAGACTAAGATTTTATAGACTCTTCTTTTGAATTTTTATCATGGGAATCTATCAAATAATCTTAAAGGAAAAAGGTGAGCTTATAGATTTTATAGAGGATAACTTTTAAGTGCGCCTAATAGAGAGGAAGTTACAATTTACTTGATTTTTGAAAAATGATGGCTAACATTTTCAGTCAGCAAGGACTGGGACTAGGCGTGCGGAAATGATCTGAACAAAAGCATGGAAGTGGGAATGTGAAAGGCATGTTCTAGGTGTTGATGCGTAAGTGTAGTTGGTTTGGAGCCAAGGATTCTTAACAGAGGAGAAAGTGGGTGATTGTCAAAGAGTATAGTTAAATTCACAGGAAAGCAATTGCCAAAGGTTATAGTTAATTTTACATTAAGTAATATATTACCCTGAGCCTAAATTTTCCCCTTTGTAAAATAAGGTCAGATGAGATGATCTCTAACCTACTTCATACGTATTCAATAGGTATTTGTTGAATGATGAATAAATGAGTGAGCGAGTGAGTGAAAGAGATGTTGTTAGTTATTTTCCTTGACATTTGTGCCTTAGAAATTTAGACTTTTTTGGGTAGGCAGTGGGAAATTAAATTTTTTTAAATAAGATTTTATTTATTTATTTGAGAGAGAGAGAGTGTGTACAGGGGGAGAGGCAGAGAGAGAAAGGGAGAAGCAGGCTCGCTGTTGAACAGGAAACCAGATGTGCGGGGCTTGATCCCAGGACCCTGGGATTATGACCTGAACCGAAGGCAGATGCCCGAAGGCCACCCAGGTGCCCCAGAAATTAAGTTTTTGATAGTAAAATGATATAACAACCTTAGTCCAAAAAGAGTAAGTCATAGTCTTTTCCTATAAATAATGGTTATATGTTTTTAAATTTATTTCTTTGTTGGAATCAGTGAATCCCTTTTTGGATTATGAATTCTCAGGATTTTTTTTTATTAACATATAATGTATTATTTGTTTCAGGGGTACAGGTCTGTGATTCATCAGTCTTACACAATTCACAGCACTCACCATAACACATACCCTCCCCAGTGTCCATCACCCAGCCACCCTGTCCCTTCCACCCCCCTCTGCTCCAGCAACCCTCAGTTTGTTTCCTGAGATTAAGAGTCTCCTATGGTTTGTCTCCCTCTCTGGTTTCATCTTGTTTCATTTTTCCCTCCCTTCCCCTATGATCCTCTGCCTTGTTTCTCAAATTCTTCCTATCAGTGAGATCGGATGATAATTGTCTTTCTCTGATTGGCTTATTTCGCTTAGCCTAATACCCTCTAGTTCCATCCATGTCGTTGCAAATGGCAAGATTTCATTTTTTGATGGCTGCATAATATTCCATTGTGTGTTTACACACACACACACACACACACACACACACACACACACACTCTGTGGTGTGTATATATATACATACACATACACCACATCTTTATCTCAGGATTTTTTTACACTTAAAATATTGAGTCTTAAAAGTATTAAGTATTTTGTAGAAAAGTATTTAAAATGAATGTAAGAGTATAGAAACTTAAGGTAATTTAATATTGCCACCCCATTTTTACTGTATTTTACAAAACAGTAACGTGGGATTGAAAAACAAACAAAGCAGACTTTTACTGCAAGTAGTTGGAGAAACTCTTGGGACATCTGGGTGGTTCAGTCGGTTAAGCGTCTGCCTTCAGGTCAGGTCATGATCCCAGGGTCCTGGGATAGAGTCCCGCATCGGGGCTCCTTGCTCAGCAGGGAGCCTGCTTCTCCCTTTGCCTGCTGCTTCCCCTGCTTGTACTCTGTTTCTCTCTCTCTCTCTCTCTCTGGCAAATAAGTAAAATCTTCAAATAGTTGGAGAAACTCTGGTCTAAATGATTCCAAAGTTTTTGGCTTGTGTTGATCACAATGCCATGATTGTATGAATCAATCTCTTTCCAAGGATTCTATAAAGATGTGATTATAATGGAGTCATCTGAAAAGTGACTTAATCATGGAGGCTGAGAATATATGACAGGCTGTTTTACCCTTAGAGCAGGTTATATTCCTTATGAGGTTGCCTTAAGTTGGAAATTAAGTATATTAAGCCTTGAATTTCTCATATTTTCAATGTATATGGCTTATATTCCTTACTATTTACCTGAAGTTTAACTCTGTATTCATTCAGCTATCCATGATATATCTGTATTGTACAGCACAAAGCTTCCCATATAAACATATAAGATCCCATAATTGGCAGCCATATAATACTGTTTTCTTAATGCTCTTCTGTATTCCTAGTTTCAGTTAGCATTGCCCCCACTACACCTAGGAGTCAAGGCAGAAGTTTTGCAATCATCCAGACTTCTCTATGGGGCCTCCCAACCGGTGGCCTCCCAGCAGCACAGGTGGTGAAAGAATTCACCCAAGGCAGAACAAAGGAGGTAGAAGTTTATTGAGTACATTGCATGGGAGTGGCAGGCAGGACAGCGAAGGAGAGACCGTTTGCCATAAGGCAGTGGGGGTTTGTAGTTAAGGGGGAAAGTGAAGGAGGTGTGGGAAGTGTGAAATTTGTCTTTTTTTGGTACCTGTGTCCGGGTGTAAGTAACCCATTGGTCAGCTAGGGCTTATGGATATTTTTAGGTGAGTTGCCTAATGGGCCTATTTGTGTTCAGCCAGGAGGTAGGCGATCACTATGGACCCTTCTACCTTACTCAGGTTTCTATTGTTAAAGTTGGCGGCCTAAAAGCAGCCTCTACATTCTCCATTTCTCTTTCATCAACTATTTTAAAATTGTCACTGTGTTTTTTTCTTCTTTTTTTTAAAGTACCTTTTAAAAAAATTTTTTAGAGAGAGCGTATGCATGCACCCACGGGAGCCGGGCAAGGGGCAGAGGGAGAGGGGGAGAGAGAATCTCAAACAGACTGCCTGCTGAACGCAGAGCATGACTTGGGTCTCCTGACTTGGGTCTCCTGACTTGGGTCTCCTGACTCGGGTCTCCTGACTCAGGCTCTGTTTCACGACCTGAGCTGAGACCAAGAGTCCCATGCTCAACTGATTGAGCTGCCCAGGTGCCCTGTCACTGTGTCTTTTGAATACATCTTCTTCTTTTTTTTTTAATTTATATTTTTAAAATATTTTGTTTATTTGAGAGAGAGTGAGCGAGCGAGAGAACACGAGCGGGGGGCGGGGAAGGCAGAGGGAGAGGGAGAAGCAGACACCCCACTGAGCAAGAACTCCAGGATCATGACCTGAGCCGAAGGCAGATGCTTTTTTTTTTTTTAAAGATTTTATTTATTTATTTGACAGAGAGAGAGAGACAGTGAGAGAGGGAACACAAGCAGGGGGAGTGGGAGAGGGAGAAGCAGGCTTCCTGTGGCGGAACAGGGAGCCCGATGTGGGGCTCTATCCCAGGACCCTGGGATCATGACCTGAGCCGAAGGCAGATGCTTAAGGACTGAGCCACTCAGGCGCCCCTGAATACATCTTCTAAATGTCTTAAATCTGTCCTCCTTTCTCTGTTCTGTTGCTTCTTTAGTTGAGATTTTCTATCCTTTTGTGCCTGGCCTCTCTCAATCCAGTAGCGTTCTGATTAGTGTTTCTGCCCTAACCTTCTTTCTGCCTCCATGGTGATTTTTCTGAAACAACACTGATAAGTAATCACCTAAAAGGCTTCTCTTGATTTACTATTGTCTCTGGCAGAGGACTTCAAAGTTCTAGTACTGTATGTAGTTGAATCCTTTCTTTAAATATAGGGAAACATACCTGTGGCTTGGTATACAAGGTTTTTTTATGATTTAGTCCTATCCTCATTTCTTGCCATTCCTGGACCTGTGCCCTGATTTCAGAGAAGCAGAATGACTTGAATTCTACAAAGTCTTTTTTTTGCCTATTTTAGCACAAACTTTGCCTAGAATGCCTTTACCTTGTCTATTCAGTATTCTGTTCTTGTCTTAAAAATGTTAACCTTAATCTACTGAGTGACAGTGTCTTTTGTATGTTAGTGGGATGACTCCTGGCAGAGTCCCTAGATAACTTTCTGGATGGGGCCTGGTCACCAGAAGGATAAGCCATGATTAGAAGGTTAGAACTTTTTTTTTTTAAAGTAAGCTCTTTGTCCAAAGTGGGGCTTGAACCCACAACCCCAAGATCAAGAGCCATGTGTTTTACCAGCCAGGTGCTCCTAGTAAGTTAGAACTTTCAGCTCCCTTCTCCTACCTCTTACTGCTGAGGAAGGGAGAGAGGCTGGAGATTGAGTTCGGTTATCAATGGTCAGTGATTTAGTGAATCATGCCTACATAATGAAAACCTCATAAAAACCCCTTAAAGAACTGGGTTTGGGGAACTTTTGGATTGGTGAACACACCGATGTGCTTGGAGGATGGTGCACCCTAAGAGGGCATGGAAGCCCTTTGTGCTTCCCCCCCACTCCCCAATACTTTGTTCTATTCATCTCTTCCATTTGGCTCTTCCTGAGTTAAGTATCCTTTATAATAAACCAGCAATGGTAAGTGATGTGAAATGTTGGGGTTCAGGAGCAAACGATCAAGAAAGAATTCTTGAGACGTCTTCAGTGCAAAAAGGGCAGTTGTATTAAGGCACCGGGAAAGGACCTGTGGGCAGAAAAGAGCTGTACTTGGGTTGTAAGGAGCTGCTGATTATATACTTTCAAGTTTGGAGGAGGTTAGGGATAGTGTAAGTCCCTAAGGAATTTGGAAACAAGGTTTCCAGGACCTTGAGGGGTCATTTACTACTGCCTAGTAAAACCTTAGTCATGAGACCCTTCAGATGTATATCAGTGGGCCATATGTTTGGAGGATTGCTAACATATATCTTGGCAGGGGTGGGGGGAGTAGGGGGGTAGAGATAAAAGAAGTTTCCAAAGGGATTTTTACAGGATCGTGGAGGTTGGGCTAATGTCAAGCTAAGGTTGCTTTTGCCTTTAGCAAAGTATTCATGTTGTGGCAGTTGAGTTCCTGAAGGAAGGTCACTCTCCCTCTCTCGAGTACTTGTCAATGGGCTGTAAATTATAAGGAAGTTTAATTTTTTTTTCTATATTTTGCTTTTGTTCCCCACATCAGTAAGTAAGTGTTTTCCTGAGTTCTGTGAGTCCTTCTAGGAAATTATCAAACCTGAGGAGGAGTTGGTGAGAACCCCCAAAGTTTTAGCCAAATTGGACATAATAGCAGGTGGCCTGGGGACCTGGGACTTGTGACAGGTGTCTGAAGTTAAGTCTGTGGGACCAACCCTTTAAACCTGTGGAGTCTGATGTTAACTCTGGGTTGTTAGTGTTAGAATGGATTGTAGCGACACCCAGATGGTGCCAGAGAATTGGTGTTGGAAGATGCCACATATTTGGTGTCAGGGTCACTTAACCCCAGTTTATAAATGGAAACAAACCATTTATAATGTTTTATAATGTTTTCCCACAACTCAACATTAAGTTAGTATGTGGGAAAGCTGTAATTCAAAAGTCCTGTTAACCATAATTTTGTTTTGTTTTATTTTTTTAATTGTAATTTCCTTGAAGGAAAGAACCTGTCTTTACTTTTAACATACTCAATTTTAATTTATTTTAAATTAAAAAATTTTTATTATGAGTTATGTGTTCAGATCCCTCTCTTTTTTAAAGATTTATTTATTTACTTTAGAGAGAGCAAGCAAGCACGAGCAGGAGGGGTGGAGGGAGAGGGAGAGAGAATCTCAAGCAGACTCCACACTGAGCCTGGAGCCCGACGTTGTGCTGGATCTTACGAACCTGAGATCACCACCCCAGCCGAAACCAAGAGTCTGACACTCAACCAACTCCACCACCTAGGCACTCCTCAGATCTCTTGACCTTAATTGAATACTTTCATCAATTAATTGCCTTGATGGATTGCTTGTAATTTTTACTGTTATTTGTTTGGTCAAAATATTGTTACTCTTCTAAAGTTAGCAGGACAGAGAGCTGACTGAGGAAGTTTAAGATCTTTAGCTTGATTTTCTTAAGTTCCTTCTATGTTTTAAATAGGACACAAATATCTCTAAATAAAAATAACTTCCTCCCAACCCATTTGGAATATATCCCAGACTTTTTCATGCCTTGTGAAGTTGCTGCTGTCTAGTTATCATTACTATTTGTTTTTTCTTTAACATAAGTGACCCTCCCAGGAATAGTTTAATCACCAGATGTTTGGCTAGCAGCATTCTGCTTATTCTGGTTTTGCAGTTTTTCTGAAACAGGCTGAAAGGTAATCATGCCATTCCTTCCCTTGTTCTAAGCTGATTTTGCTCAATTGCTCTTGAAACTTACTTTGGTAAGTGATTTGGAATCATAATGAAAATATGTATTTTATACTGGTCCCAACTTAGGAATTGATGATTTTGATGCTCATTTTGAGTTTGAGAGGTTCTGAGTTTTTAGAAATGAAATTGTGGGATTTGGAAGCTACAAGGGACCTCAGAGATCATCCAACAGAGGAGCTTTATTTTTTTTTTTAACTGAGGAAATGAAAGTTGTCAAGGTCAACTATAAGTCCAATACTTTGCCTTGGTGAGAAAAACCCAGGCTTTAGAATCTCTCTGATGTAATCTCCAGTCTGCAGTCACATCAGTTACAAGGACCAAGGATCTGGATACATAGTAAGGAAGATCAATTTGTGACAGCATTGACACTGTTTAGCCTGGAAGCCGCCTTTGTGAATTTTCCAAATTATTGGCAGTGTTTAAAAACACCTTGATGTCTTCAGGTCCAGTAAAGTCAACCATGTACTTTATACTCTTCAATTAGTAGATTTTTCAGACTTCCAAAAAATAACAATAAATATCCTTTTTCAAATATAATTTTATGTAGAACCAGTATACAAAAGATATAAAGTGGTATTTAATTAGAATACAATTTTAAGTATAATTTTGATTTATTGGAAAATTAGTGAAAACTCAAATTTGTGAAATAGACCTATTTCCCTTCTTTCTCTAGCTTAAAAAAATTGAATGGATATACCACAGTTCATTTATCCAGGCCCCTATTGATGCATACTTAAAGGTTGTTTCCATTTTGCTTTTACAAACAATACTTCTGTGAATTATGTATGCTTATCTGTGTGTGTGTGTGTTTCTGATGATCAATTTCTAGAAATTTAATTGCTGTGTCATTAGAATACGTTTGTTTTTAGTTTTGAAAGATATTATCAAATTAGCCTCCAAAAATTATATTAATGTACATTTCCACCAGCAATGTATGAATAAGCATAATTTCCTCATGCTCTCATCAACACGACATGTTAATTTTGTTTTTTGCTAATCTGAGAAATTGAACCTCACTGTAGTTTTTAAAAGATTGTATTTACTATCTCTGCACCCAGCATGGGGCTTGAACTCACGACCCTGAGATCAAGAATCCCATGCTCTACCGACCGAGCCAGCTACGTACCCTGAATCTCAGTGTAGTTTTAATCTTCAGTTTTCATTATATGTAAAGTTGAGTAACGTTTTATGTGTTTAAGGGCCACGCACCCCGAATCTCAGTGTAGTTTTAATCTTCAGTTTTTATTATATGTAATAAATACATATATTTATTATATACAAACATACACAATGTTTAAGAGCCATTTGTGTTTCCTTTACTGTGAACTATTTGTTCATAGCACTTTAGCACTTTGCCCATTTTATTTATTTATTTATTTTTAAAGATTTATTTATTTTAGATAAAGTGCCTAAGAATGAGCAGGGAGAGGAGCCGGGGGAGAAGGAGAGAAATCCTCAAGCAGACTCCCCGCTGAGCACGGATCCTGACTTGGGGCCTGATCCCAGCACCCCCAGGATCCTGAGATCATGACCTGAGCTGAAATCAAGAGTCATGCTTAACCAAGGGAGCCACCCAGGTGTCTCCCACTTTGCCCATTTTAAAAACTGGGTTTCTTCCTATCTTATTGAGCAGTAGGAATCTTTTATGTGTTAGGATGAACTCTTTGTGATATAAGTTACAAATTCTTTTCCTCAGTTTTTTATTTTTCTTTTCCCTTTGGTTTTTGTTTGTTTCATTTTTTATATATATCTAAATGCAAACTTAACATGGCTAAAGTAGAATCCTGGATTCCCCCCTCCTCCCTTCTTTTAATCTGCTTTTCTAGTTTTCCTCAATCAAGAAACAACCTCCATCTACTCATAGCCCAAACTCCAAATCAAGAAGTTATCCTTGATTTCTCTTTCTTTCTCTCTCTCCATCTTTTTTTTTTTTTTTTTTTTGAGATTTATTCCCTTTTGGGTGTAGGCACTGTGGGGTGGTACAGAGTACAGAGATTTGGAATAAGGCTTTGCAATTTTTTTTAAGTAAACTACCCTCAATGTGAGGCTCAAACTCATGACCCCAACATCAAGAGTCACATACTCTTCCCATTGAGCCAGCCATGCGCCAATCCTTGTTTTCTCTTATAGTTCCCATCTCTAATCCATCCTGAGTTGTATTGGTTTCCCCTCCAAATATATTTCTTAATCTATTCATTTTCTTTATATCCACCAACTAAGTCCATCCTGCCCTAATTCTTCACCTGGGTGTCTGCTGTGGCTTTCCACTTGTGTTATGCCCCCAAACTAGCATCTTCTCTTCCATGTAATGAGCCATCCACTTCTCTGTAGCTTATATGATTTTTTTTCCAAACACATATCATCTGATTGTCATACCACCCCCTGAACCCACCCCTCCCATTGTTCAAACCCTCCTGTGTCTTTTTGTGTCTTATGATAAAGATAATTATAACTATGTAAAATAATCTATTTATCCAGTCTCACCTGGTACTAGCTTATTAACTACGCCACCCCTGCTACCTTTGAGTCTCTTGTCTCTGTCATGTTCCCTTCTGACTTGGGACTTTCACATAAATTGTTCTCTCCTGGAGCATTCCTCCTCCCCCATAAGTTTATGTCTAATCGTCCTACAGATCTTAGCTTACTGGACACTTTCTCTGGAAAAACCAACCTTCCCTAATTAGGTGGCAACCCTCTTACAAGCCCTTGTAGCACCTTATATCTCTTTTCCATAGGACTTATATTTGCAATTTTATGCTTATTGTGTGATTCTTTGATAAACTCCATGAAGTAAGGAGTCTTGTCTGTTTCCTTTACTGGTAAGTTCCTACTGTCTATTCCAGTGCCTAGCATATGGTTAGCTCTCAAGACATTTATTGAATGACTGTTTAATTAAAAGTTCACAGGTGTAGGGGCGCCTGGGTGGCTCAGATGGTTAAGCGTCTGCCTTCGGCTCAGGTCATGATCCCAGGGTCCTGGGATAGAGCCCCACTTCGGGCTCCCTGCTCCTTGGGAGCCTGCTTCTCCCTCTGCCTCTCTCTCTCTCTCTCTGTCTCTCATGAATAAATAAATACAGTCTTTAAAAAAAAAAAGTTCACAGGTGTAGTGTTGTTTACAGAATGTACCATTTTACTCTTTCTGAAAAATGTGACTACTTTTGCTCTAGGCCAGTCTTTTTCATCTTTTCTGTAGGACTTGCCCAATACCACTAAGGTTCAGCAATCTCATCTCTGAAATCTTAAAGCATTTTAGGGATGAAATGTATCTAGGCCAATGGTCTTGATTTCATTTAAATCCTGTGAGTGTTCTTCAACAGTCTTGGACTTCAGTTCCTTCTATCTTTTTTCAGGTGAATGTTAATTTTTTGTTGTTGTTTTTGTTTTTGAGTAGAGGACAGTAACTTAGATCTATTTTTTGATCCACATCAACTCAGCAATATCTAGGTGTGGTCCCCAACTTTTGTAAGTTTATTTTAAAATCAATTATTTGGAATTTGGAGGTCAGGACAAATTATCCCATGGAAACCATGATAAAGTTGATACTTATATATTCATGCAAGTACCTTCAAAACCTTTTTAACCAATAGTGTGTCTTAAATAGTACAATATTGGGGTACCTGGTTGGCTTAATTGAAAGAGCATGCAGCTCTTGTTCTCAGGGTCATGAGTTTGAGCCCCACATGGGGTGTAGGGATTACTTAAGTAAAAACTTAAAAAAAAAAAAGTGCAATATTAGTTTGAACCCTGAATTTCTCTGATCTGAGTTTAGCTCTTTTTTTCAGTCTGAATCATGAGGCCCTCGGAGTCTCAGAAAACTAAAGAGTTCTGTAGGATTGGCAGTGCTTAGGCGAAATATCAAGTAGCTGGGTAGAAGGAGATCCATTGAGTTGTTACTGAATTTCCTACCTTGTGGATGGATTGTAGAGAGTGGGGAGGTAAAGCTACGTTTGGAAGTTTGAAATGTTTATGTTATTAAACTGTGTGTATGTTACTCATGATAGTCAAATATCAGTTGGATTTAATGGAATTGATTTATAGAGAATGGATTGATAAATCACTTTTTCCACTACTGGTAGAATAAAGAAAAATTATTAATTATGGGTGATGTGGTCTCATCTAGGAGGAAAACTAGTGCATTTTCTCCTCACTTATATGCAACACAGAGAAATTCTCCAAGGAGAGTAATTAGGATTTTTTTTTTTTTTTTGCAGGGCTGTGCTTTCCATAGACATGGTTTCTTTCTATACACGGATCATGAGTTTTAAGATGCTTTCAAACCATTTAAACTTTCTTATAACAAGTTTTGTCATGTACCAAATTCATTCCTGTGCAGTTTTCAGTGACAAAATGGTTCTCTCATTTGTATGTACAAAAACAGTGTCAGAGACAAGAACAAAACTCATGATTCAACTGATTTTTGTACTCTCTTTGGGAAGAAGAAAAGACCTGTTGAGATGAAGATTATAATTTCAGCACAAAGGAAACATTCAAGGCCCAGGCAACTCTTAAATTCAATACTAATAATACATGAAATAAATTATAAGCCTTCCATTTCTGTCAGTTCTTGTAGGTACTTGCTTGCCAATACAGAGACAAGTTTGCTTAATTCTAGGTGTATTTCTTAGTGCAGAACACATCTACTTTAAAGTTTATTCTGTTATTTGTTTACAAAGTTAATACTATAAAAAACTCAAGGTTTTTGAGAGATTCTTAGAATTTTCATGTTGGAAGGGATCTTAGAGGACATCTAGTTTAGTGCATGACTTTTCTACCATGGTCAGGCCAAACTGCATCCAGCGGCCTCTTCCTGCCCCCTGCTGGTCCCCTTCTTGTCTGCTATGCTTCAGATCACAGGTCTTTGTTCCTTGAAATTGTCAAGCTCTGTGGGTCTTTGTACTTCTGGAATGCTCTTTACCCATCCCTGTTGCCTGTGGCTTGTTTCTTTACATTAAACAGATTTTGCTCAAATCTCAACTCCTCAGACAGGCCTTTCCCAGGCCACCCTATCTAAAAGAGGGCCGTCCCCGCCCTCCCCCAGTTATCGAAAGACTGTTTTCTTTCCTTTGTAATACTTGTCAGTGCCTGGAATGATCATGTTTATTTGTTTCTTGTCTCTCTCTCCTCATTAGGCTCCATGAGAGCAAGGGCCTTGTCTGTGTTGTTCACTGCTGTATCCTGAAGCATCTAAAGTGGGCTGGCCCACTGCAGCTATCTGACAGATATTTGTAAGAATGCATGAGTAAGATATTTATAAGAATGCATGAGTAACCATTGATGGTTCATCGATGTCCAGTCACTACTGAGCTGACATCTGTCTCCTTTTCACTTGTACCTCTGATCTTAGTTCTTCCCCCTAAAGTAATTCAAATCATCTGCTCTATTCCCTCTTTTTCAAAGAGTCTTCAGACATTTAGATGTCCGCCATCTCTCATCAAAGTTAAACTTGCCCAGTTTTCTTACCAGCTCCTTATCTGGTGTAGTTTTAGAGTGTGGTCATCATCCAGGTTATCCATCACTGAGAGTTTTGGTCACTCAGATAACATGAAACTGTAATTCAGGTCTGTCCAAGGGCTGATTTATTTCTGGTTTCCTTTATCCTACGAGTGTAGCTCTGAGGTTTCTGCTTTAAGTGAGTGGTGGCTTATCAAACTTACTCCTTTTGGCACTCTTGCCTTTGACTTTTGCTTCTGGATTTTTAAAGGTTTTAAGAGCATTTTTTTCTCCCATTTTTTTCTGGATCTTCAAGTGCCTGAGAGCTGAAACCATTTTGGGTGGTTTGGATTACATCTCTGGGTCCTATTCTTTTGACTTGATTTCAGCCAGCTAATTCTTTACAATCTTAAGTCTTCGGGGTTTTTAGGCTGTTTTAAAAAAGTATTTCCTCCTGTATTTGTATTTGTCCTCAAAGGGATTTCATCCAAGTTATTTAGTTAGTTGAAGCTAAAGTATCTGAGTCTTTAGGTCTTAAAAATTACTCAGTGTTATTCATATAAAATTGTAGTGAAATCCAATTTGGCATACAGTTTTTTTTTCAGTATGAATACTGGTAGTTAAAAGACTGCTTTTGACACCGATGTTATGTATTTACCTCACACGTTTGAATTCTGATTCCCAGTTTGCATTACTCAATTTTCATTTCCATATAGATAATAGGTGGGACCAAATGTTCTTTGTATATACTTAGGTACATAACTTTTGGGGGGCTGGGTATTCTTAGTGGGAATGATTTAATTTTTATCTCAAGGTTCCTTTGAAATGAGCCATGCCATTATTGGCAGAGAGTGAGATATTTAAATACTTCCTGGGTGTTCTTCCAAATCAGCTATAGAAAATAAAAGAATAATTCATTTTCAGAAGCACTCTGAGCATTTTTTACCTGTAATGTGACTGACTTAGATCTTCGTTTGGCTGGCTAACTCAAATACCACTTTTTTAGAGAGGTCTCTGAGAAATTTTGCCTTTATGAATGATGTTTATTGTATGTTTTTGTCAGATACTTTATCATGCTATAAACATTTAAAAGCATTTAATTATGGACATGCTGCTCTTTAGAAAGCTTGTATCAGTTTGTATTTCTACCATCAGCATGTGAAAAGGCACACTTCAAGTCAGTACTTTTCCACACCACATGGGTACTCTTATTTTTAAAAAGTTTCAAATTTCATAGGCAGCAAAGAATTTATTGGTTTTGATTTATTTTTTCCTTTTAAACCAATATTTTGTGTTGGTACAGCTGTTATTTTTCATAAAGATGGGATAGTTTTTTTTTGAAAGAAAACTTATTTTTAAATAATTTCAGATTTAGAGAAAAGTTGCATAGATAGTACAAAGAATTTCCTGTTTCATAGACCCTTGACCCAAATTCCCCAAATGTTATCATTTTAATCATTCTTTGTCTCTTCCTCCATACACATGTCCTTATTATTTTTTTCCTGAATGGTGTAAGTTGCAGACTTTATCTCTCAAAATGTTGGTGTTCGTTCTTTTTTTGTTAAATTTTTTTATTAGACTGTCTTATTCTAGAGATTCTGGGCTGCACCTTATTAATTCATCAATTGAACTATTATTGACATAAAACATATTAGTTTCAAGTGTACAACATAGTGATTCGCTATTTGTATATATTGTGAAATGATCACAGTAAGTCTAGTTAACATTCATCACTACGCACAGTTACCAATTTTTATTCCTTGTGATGAGAACTTTAAAGATCTGCTCTCTTAACAACTTTCAAATATATAATATTAACCACAGTCACATGTGGTACATCACTCATAATAATTTTAGTAAAAAAATATTTTTTCTTGTACCGGTTTAATCCAGTCCAGGATCATACATTATATTTAGCTATCACATCTCCTAATCTTCTTTTGTGGAACAGTTACTTGGTTCCCTGTCCTTTATAACTTAGACATTTTTAAAGAATACAGGACAGTTACTTAGTAGAATGTCCTTCAGTTTGGGCTTGTCTGTTTTACCTTTTTGGAAGGAATGCCACAGAAGTGACATTGTGTCGTATCCTATCAGAAGGCATATGATGTTCACTTGTTCTATTATTGACGATGTTAACTTTGATCACTTAATTAAGGTGGTGTCTGGCAGGATTCTTCACTATGAAATTACTATTTTTCCCCTTTTAATTAGTGGGTATTTTGTAGTGGAGCTACTTTGAGACTAGATAATATCCTGTTTTCCATCAAACCTTAAACCACTAGTTTCAGCATATGTTGATGATACTTGCCTGAAATAATTATTACCAGGGTGGTTGCCAAATGGTGATTTTCTAATTCCATCACTACATTTATTATTTGGAATTATACTCTCAGAAAGAGCTTTTCCTTCTCCCTTTATTTATTTATGTAAGTAAGGACTGGTATGTTTTTATTTTATTCTATGGTTTATAATCTACTATTTTCATTTATTTTGTTTAGTTGTTTCTCATTTGACCAGAAGAGACTCCTGTGTCCTTCAGACATGCTCCTGTCATTCTTTGAGCATTACCAGCCTTTCTGGCACCACAAAAGTATATCCTGGGCTCATATTGTACTTTTCCTTGCTCTTGCCTGGGAATCAGCCATTTCTCTGAGGAAGCTGTTTCCTTTTATTGGTGCACTAGCTGTGCTGATGGGATGTTGGAGTGTCATTGCTTCTAGGCCTCCTCAGCAGACAGAGCTATGGAATATATTTATGTGTTGTATGTATATTTACATACACATTTATATCTTTTTCTGCATCTTTATATTAAGAACTGAGCTCCTATGGTTAGCTCTAATTCCAAGCCTTCATCTGTTTCATATTTGTAACTTCTTTTTATGAGAATAAGAAGCCAAACTCTCATTATCCACAATGTATTTATTTACTTACTTGCTCAGTCCGAGAACGCACATAATTTCATACCTCTGTGTAAAAACAAGTATATAAGTATAGTATTTGTTTATAAATAATTTTTTTTTGTTTTTAGCTTGAGGAGAGTGTGTAGTTAAAACATTGTTTTCAAAAGTTGCCTGGAGTTAATTCTTTTCCTCCTGACTACCCTTCCCCCCTTCAATGTGGTTATGTTACTCATTTCAAATACAGTTAGGTACATTTGTTCTTGTTCCATTTTGGGTTCTTCTCTCTTACTATTTTTTCTTTTCTTTTAAGTATATGAAACATTAACATTTAAAAAAACTGTACAAAATAATAGGATAGATTATTAGAGTGCTGAATATAAAACTTAATGGCTTTTTTCTTTTCTCTTTCAGGGAATCATTTAATACTTCACATTAGAACAAATATGTGAAAGTCCCTGCCAACCTGTGAGAATTTCTTCCTTCGACATTTTGGTTCTACTTCACAACTTTCTTAGAAGTTCTTTCTTGATGCCATGTTCTGTGGCTTGCATCAAAAGAGGAGTTTGTCTTCATGAAGATTCCTAACATTGGTAATGTGATGAATAAATTTGAGATCCTTGGGGTTGTAGGTGAAGGTAAGTTTAGCATTCCTTGAGTTTCTGAGCAATGTATGTAATTATACCTACCACTGAAAAAGTTACTAATTCAGATCCTGTTAATTTTACCTATATTAATTCAGATATGTGCTTAAGTGAAATATTAAAAATAAAATTGTGCTATTTGGGTTTTATTCTCCAATTGAAAGTGAATATTTTAAAGCCCTTTAAAATTTAATAAATCAGATATTTCTTAAGGCTGCCTTCATTTCTTTTTTTTTTTTTTAAAGATTTTATTTTTTTTTAAGTAATCTCTACACTGAAGGTGGGGCTCAAACTCACAACCCCGAGGTCAAGAGTTGCATGCTCTTCTGACTGAGCCAGCCAGGTTTCCCAAGGCTGCTTTCATTTCATTGTTTTCATTAGCAATTATGGTTTCATAGTCTATAATTTTTTGTTACATTTTATTTTTATATCAAGTTTATTTTGGATAACTTAAAATTTATTTGTATAAGTTAAATTTTGCTTAATACATGGTAAATAAGTGAATAACTTCTATTTGTCTTTGAGAATGACAAACCACATTTTTATAAATTCTGAGGCACACAACTTGGTTATATTTTAACATTTCTAAAATCAGGATGTGAGTTATAATCCATAGCATGTCATGGTTTAATTGGCAGTTCTTTTTCCCACATAGTAGTACATAAAATAATGCTTATGATTAATGACATCATTAATTTGATGAAGTATGGTAATTCATTTTTCATAAGACTTCTTGATTTTCCTTCTTCCTTTTTTTTTTTTTTTAAAGATTTTATTTATTAGAGCAGGAGAGAGCACAAGTGGAGGGGAGGGGCAGAGGGAGAGGGAGAAGCCAACTCCCCACTGAGCAGGGAGCCCCATGTGTGGGGTCGATCACAGGACCCTGGGATCATGACCTGAGCAAAGGCAGATGCTTAACCCACGGAGCCATCCAGGTGCCCCCCTGATTTTTCATTCTTAGTAATTTTTGCTTTTGACTTAAAGATAACTTTATGGAGATTTTGAGAAATGATTCTGTTAACAGGGTATGAGTAATTATAATTATGGTTTCTTAGCATTTATTTTTTTAGAGGGGGAAGGGAGGAGGAGGAGGGGCAGAGTGAGAGGGAGAGAGAGAGAATCTTAAGCAGCCTTCACACCCGGCCTGGAGCCCAGTGTGGGGCTTGATCTCATGACCACTTGAGCGGAATCAAGAGTTAGAGGCTTAACTGACTGAGCCACCCAGGCGCCCCTAGCATTTATATCTTTAAAGCAAATGTTATAAAAATTTTTATTTTATGAATTTTCAAATGTGAATTTTAAAAGAAGTTTTGAAGATTTACCTGTGAACAGCAAAGCTGTTCTAGATTTTAATATTAAGTAGTTAAATCCTTTTCAAATAAAGAGAAACAATTAAAATACAGTCTGGGTGACTGGGCGGTGCAGTCGGTTAAGTGCCTGATTTTGGTTTCGACTCAGGTTGTGATCCTCAGGGTTATGAGATCGAGGCCCGCATTGTGCCCTGTGCTGGGCACGGAGTCTGCTTGGGATTCTCTCTCCCTTTCCTTCTGCCCCTCCCCCTGTGCTCTTGTTCTCTCTCCATCTCTCTCTCTCTCTCTAAAGTAAATAAATAAATCTTAAAAAAAAAATACAGTCTAATTGGGTGCTTGTTTTAAGGTCTGAAGTTGAAACCATATAAAAAGGATGGATCCAAAAAAGGAAAAGGAATGGATCCTTCTCCCTTCACCAGTCAACTCCTTTTCCTTTTCTTCATTGATAGCAATTATGTAAATAAAATTCATTCTTTTTCTTTTTTTTAGTAATTTCTTTTTTAAAAGATTTTATTTATTTGAGAGAGAGAGAGAGAACACAGAGGGAGAGTGACAGGGAGAAGCAGACTACCCACTGAGCAGGGAGCCCTATGTGGGGCTCTATCCCAGGACCCTGAGATCATGACCTGAGCTGAAGGCAGACACTTAATCGACTGAGCCACCCTGGCACCCCAATAAAATTCATTCTTGATATCTTATCTACTGTTTTATATAGCTGCCGTTTTTTGTTTTTTCCCAAAGTGTTATAATTAGAAACTAATGCAGTAAAGCTACTGATAGGAGCCAGTCAGCTCATAGGGTGTAACAGGGTTGGAATGTTTCAAATTCTGGGCCCCAGTTTTTATGGATCACAACCTTCGTTTTCTTAGTATACCTGTAGGTGATCATCTCCTTAGGAATTAGCTCAGATTAACTAAACTACTAGACTGCTCAGAATATGTCAGTTTTAGTTATAGTCAGAACCATCATTGCTATATACCTTAGATGCTTTTTGGCTAAGAAATACATATATATTATGGAAATTAAAAACTGTCTAGTAAACTCTGCATTCCTGTAGCCTGGGCAATGTATTTTCACTCCATAGAAAAACTGGCATGAGCAGTTAAAATGGGATTGAAGGATTGCCTGGTGATTGTGGAATTAAGTTGGACGGTTGTAGTAGCTGATTCCATCCTGACTATGATAATAAGATTCATCCATCTCCACCAAAGTGAAGGAGACTTGTTCCGGTTCTCCAGATTCTGTTTGAGACACATTTCCCAATTTCATCTCTCTGAAGTTCCCTGTCATAGATGTATGCAGACTTTGTCTGTCTGTTAATGTTCTTGACATTTCTACAAACCTCAAGTTACTGTACATTACAGTTTGATTCTGCTAATTAGGTTGTCACAGTTTAACTCTAACCTCAGTTTCCTGGGTACCTTGCTGTCAACTCTGTTCTGCCTCTAAAGAAGTTTTTCGGCTAGGTAAGAGGATAAGTAACCCAAACTGTAGTGATGAATCTCATCAAAGTATGCCAAAGGAAGTGGAAGTGCTTGGCTATAAATGGCCAGAAAGCCTTGGACTACTTATGGTCTGTGCCTTTGCACTGAGTCTTTATTTATGGCAAAAATGTAGCAATTCCTACTAGTTATTAATTGGAATGCTTAGGCCTGTATTATTCTGCCAGTCAGAAAAGACATTCCAGTGTCCTGGAAGAGTACTTAAATGTCTCCTAGGACTGAGAACATATTTGGTAGGCTTGTACCTGAGCTTACTATTGGGAAACAATTAGCTTTTAAATTTTACGTTTTCTACAGTCTTTTGAGTTGTTTTGTTTTGTTTTTTTTTCATTTACTCTTAAAGTTCTTATGTCCAAATCTTGTCTCCAGTAATTTTAAGCTTAAATTTAAAATGTTTCAAGTGAAGTTTTCTTTAAAAAGAGAAACATTTAAAAATATTTGTTGGGTAAATGAGTTGCTTATACTCTTGTTTTATAAAAAAAAATATATACTAAATATCCACATTTTGTTTGTATGAGGCTCATTGCATTATCACTGCAGGGTATTGTCATTTTAGGAACCATTAAAACCAATAAAATCATATACTGATAGCCAATATAAATGTAATAGAACTTTTATTTCTCTAAGAGCTATGGTTTGTATATGTGCCCCTAATTTTTTATTTGTTTTTATTGTAGGAGCCTATGGAGTTGTACTTAAATGCAGACACAAGGCAAGTACATGGTTTTTAAAAAGAAAATAATGTATATGTTTAACTGTTTAGAAACTAATGTATTGTTCTGTGCATGTGGGCATATAATTAAAACTGTCTTCTGGCTATGATAATGATGCTTAATGAAGTAGAATGAACATAGAAAAAGACTACTTTTGGACAAGCTTTATCATGATTAGGTAGTCATTAGTTATTTGTAGTCATATGCTGTTTTTTTCTCAACTGACCTAGTGTATAGGTGAAAAGCTTCCATTAGAAAAGGTGATATAGAAGAAATCAAGGTAGTGACAGATTTATGTTCAAGTACTTATGAGCAAGAAGAAGTTTCATTCAGTCATTATTTTTCATGTAGACCCAATAACTTACATTGCTTGGTAGATCTGAATCCAGACTTCGAAAGGTACCAGATAGGTGTTTGGTTATGAAATAGGGCTTCAGATAATAGTGTATGATTATCATTATTGGTTATAGTTGATCACCCTTGAATAGCCTTGAAATGGATCTTACTATATAGATTATTTGACTGTTATACTAATCACCAATTATTCAGGGAAGTTATTTCAGGATTCCCATAGCTGCTGCTCAGTGATAAAGCATGTTTTACTCAGAGACTAACTTTAAGGTGGCAAGTGTTGCAGCTGTAACAATTTTAAATGTTAGGTTAAATATTTTCCTGTTATGGTACACCTAGTCTGAGTATTAGTATCTGGCCTTATGCTATTTTGTGTATAATTTTGTTAAGACCAAAGATTAAAGTTTTTTGTGACATTTTCTAATGGAATTATTTATATCTGAGATGAGCATAATTTAAACTCTCAAATCTGTCATAACATATATGTATGTGTATATATGCATAAATAAAGAAGATACCAGTTTTACGTTTTTTCTTTCCTGTTGTACAAAATAGTATGTTTTGGATATAAGGCTTCATGACAGTTGATATATTTTTGGGTTTTAGATCATAAATCTCTTCAATTAATTTTCTATTCTTAAAATTGGGTGTTCAAAGTATCTTATGTTGGTAATAGTTATCTGAAGATCTCTGCCAGTAAATCCTCAAAAAATGGTTTGAGGGGCGCCTGGGTGGCTCAGATGGTTAAGCATCTGCCTTCGACTCAGGTCATGATCCCAGGGTCCTGGGATCGAGCCCCACATTGGGCTCCTGGCTCAGCAAGGAGCCTGCTTCTCCCTCTCCCTCTGCCTCTCGCCCTGCTCATGCTCTTTTTCTCTCTCTCTCTCTGTATCTCTGTGTCTCAAGTGAATAAATAAAATCTTAAAAAAAATTGGTTTGAATACTGTGGTTATTGATTTAGGATGATTAAGAATTTAAAATAATAAATTAAACATAATCAAAATAAATTTAGCACCTTGAAAACCTCATTAAGGAATATTACTGCAGTTGGAAATTAAATGAAAAGCTCTCTAATGAATTGCTATACTGTTAATGAGTTGCCTTGAGTTATAATACATTTCTGAAGCTTTAAAAAAATAAAATTCCTTGGTGGATACTACTCAGGGGAAATAGGTTGTAAATTTGAATCTTTAAATAAACATAATACTTCCTTTTATACCATGGTTCTGTTTATGTAGCATAATAAATCAGTTCTTAATCTTAATCTTTGAGTTTTAAAATTGAAAGATTTCTGATACATAATGGAAATCTTCTGTTTTCTCTCAGTCTTGTCCCACTTCTTCCTATGACTGTTTCCCCTATACTTTTTTTTTGACCTTATCTAAGCTCTCTTTGTGCCTTTTATGTAAAAGTAATAAACTTTACTAGTTGAATATATTTTTATCTTTCCATGTGTCTGGTTTATTCATGTATGAAGATATGTTTGTTACCTTTATCTGGTTCTCATAGTGCACACTGTTAATCCCAGCAAGATGGGCCCATAATTAAAGTAGATGAGAACAGGTTATCTCTGCTCTTGGGAAACCAACTCTAAACATGAACTCAGATTCCTAGGGCAGTTTGAATTAAAAGGACGAATAAACCATAGTTTTCTTGCTCTTGTCTGGCTTACGGTCTGAAGAGGTAGAAGAAGAGATACTTGAAAAAACCCATGAGGTTGCTGCAAATGACATTGCATCTAAAAAATATCTCTTTGCACTGTCCTTCACTAAATGAGGGACTCACAGACCAGCCCTCCAAGTATTGTTGCTTTTTCCTTTACATGCATCTAAAAAGATATTGCTAGATGGAAAATGTAAAGCTAAATTAGTGCCTACCTCAAAGTACTATAAAACTCTTTTTAGAATCTGAAACTGTTTAGTCATTAGACTTGTTAGAGATATATCCTCTTTTCACCTAGAATCAGAGCTTTAGTCTTTTCTGCATTATCCAAAAAGAGAGAATTTGATGCTTCTAAGATTTACCCTTTGGGATCAAACAAATGGACTACTATGAAATCTCATGTTATATTTAAAAATGGATATAATCCTCCCTGTTGTACCCATGATATGTAAAATAATCATACCTATCTATTTTGAATAGCTTTTATTTATTATTATTTTTTAAGATTTTATTTATTTATTTGACAGAGAGAGGGAACACAAGCAGGGGGAGTGGGAGAGGGAGAAGCAAGCTTCCCGCAGAGCAGGGAGCCCGATGCAGGGCTCGATCCCAGGACCCTGGGATCATGAGCTGAGCCGAAGGCAGACGCTTAACAACTGAGCCACCCAGGCCGCTTGAATAGCTTTTAAAGACTTAATGAAACGCTTATAAAAATGTATAAATCAGGTCTGTATGATTACGTATGCGTAGGTACGTGTGATCACTTATGCATCATTTTGATCTCTTTTGGATAAGGTTAGCTGTGGGTGTATATATAATTAAATAATTCCTAGTGCATTATATATTTGAGCAAGTATGAAAGAAAGTTATTGTTTTAAATCATATACTGTTGCAAGAAATTTAGAGGTCATGTTTATAAACAAATGTATCTTGTCTATTGTGAACACAAAGTGGTATTGGGTTATTCTAGGCCAAAGACCATACTTATTAATTTTCTGAAACAAATGCTGCACAATTAAAAAAGAAATACATAACTGTACTCTTTTTCACAGCTTCTGTTTATTGTATATGTGCACATTGGCATATATATGAAAATTCTTAGCAGTAAGTGTTAAGCTACTTACAGCACCTTAGGACTACTCAACATTTGGAAGAAGTTCTCATTTGGACCTTTACTCTCCAGATATGCATTGCTGGTTCTCTTTTTATTTGCATATCTGCTTTGAAGTGCTTATGCATATTTTATAGCATACTTTTCTTTGCAGAAACTCAGAGAGGTCATCCTTACAACAAAGTAGGGCAAATGGAATGTAGTGACATAGGGAGATGTGATTAGAACTGGAGACAAGGCTTTGTGCAGCCTGATTGAGAGAGGTTGGGGGTAATGCTAATTGATCCTAGGACAAGGAAGTGGTGATTCATGTATTTTCTTTCCTGTGGCTGCGGTTGACATGAGAAATTTTTGTTTGTTTTGAAGTGGTAGGTGACATATAGCTAATTATACAAAGGCATGAAGAATCTAGCATTGGGGTAGAGTGTAGAAGTATTTAATACATAATAA
Source organism: Zalophus californianus (assembly GCF_009762305.2). Taxonomy (NCBI): domain Eukaryota; kingdom Metazoa; phylum Chordata; class Mammalia; order Carnivora; family Otariidae; genus Zalophus; species Zalophus californianus. The sequence goes on along the minus strand of NC_045612.1, from coordinate 114,604,122 downwards.
AGTTGACTTAAATTATAGAACCAAAAATGAAGGCCACTGTAGAGAGCTGTTGTAGAGTACCAGGTCCCTGTGGAAGGATTAGAGATGATCTCAGGGGTTTGTGCTAAACTGAAAAATCACTGCTATTATTTATATGACTTACAAACTTATAAAGGGTTTGTAAGTTTTGGGGGAGAAATAATGAGTTTGGCTTTCATAAAAAAGAATAAAATGGCAGCAGAATACCAAACCTGATAATAAATACCACATATTGAGCATCTAACGTATGCCAGCTAACTCTGCTAGATGTTGTCCATTTACTACTCGCAACAGCCCTACTCTTACATCATTTTACAGATAAGAAAGCGGAGTCATTAGAGAGGTTCTGTGTTAGGGCCAAGATTATGCAGCTAAGAAGTGGTGGAACCAGGCGTCGTCTGATTCCAGAAATCACTAACTTGAGCATAACTGTGAAATGTTATGGACCTTCCAAGAGGGGGTGCAGAGCAGAGTTAAGGGCATGCCTTAAATAGTCCTACTGAAAGGAGTGGGAGGCAGACATCTAGAAAGCAAGGAAGAAAGATTTTAAAAAAATGGTACTCACCAACAGTGTTAAAATCCATAAAAAGATCCATGATGATAAGGATTGAGGGATGAGAAAACCCATTTCATTTAATATTGTCATTTATTGATGACCCCTTTAAGTGAAATGGTACATTGAATGCCAAATTGCAGGAGGTTAAGGAGAGAGCAGGTTGAGAAAATCCAGATTGTGCCATTTTTCTCTTTTGAGAGTTGAGAAATTGAGATTGAGAGTAGTAGGAGGAATAGATGTGATTAAATATTCACTAGTCAGGAATACCCATATTTTGCCCCACTAAAAGGCATTCTTGGGTTATTAATCACTTATGCACAATTTGTCTTTGCTATAAGGGTTCATTTTTAGCATGCATTATATATTTTGAATTACTGATTCCTGTTTTTCTTTTTCAGATTAATTTTGTTTTCTACCAAAAAGCTGAATGGTGATTCGGTCATTTTTAAAAATAAAAAACTGAACTATTTTAAGCAGATACTTGAGGGAAAAGTCAATGAACCATCACCAGTTTAACAGATTATTTATAGTGTGCCATCTAAAATCGTACTGTTATTTTCTACTAAAAATAAATGTTGTTTCAGCTTTTTTCCACATTATATGAAAGAAGCCTTAAAAATTTTTTTTAGATTTAAGTTTTACAAGTGAATTGAACTTTTAAAACACAACTTAAAAGAGATGAATCAACAATGGCAAACTGAATATATGGGATTAATTATATTATTTTCTTTGCCATTACTTTCCTCCTCATTTAAATATAAGTAGGATGTGGATTCCTGCTGCTTGTGTACAAAATTTCTACCATTTGAAGAAAATTAGAGGCTTGGGTTTTTAATAAAGATTGTAAGTAGCTGGAAATATTTCAGTATTATTTCACCATAATCATTTTTTTTTTAAGTAATCACACTTTTCTAAATGACTTTAATTTACTGCAGGTTATGGAGATTAACACGATGCCACTGTTCAGCTGGACTTTGGGTCAGGAACAAAGATCATAGGAATTATTAGTGGGGGAAGATATCTTCTGTCTACTCTTAAAGGGGCACTCATAGAACCATTACTTCTGTGTGGGTTCCTCTCTTGACCTAGCTTTTCTTGCTGATCCAATTAATTGTAGAACAGTTTCTGAAACACTGTGAAAGTCTTATCAAAATCATACTTCTTTGTATTATAATATTCTGTATTTCAGATTCTGCTATTCTTTAAAAATTATTTTTAATTTAAATTTAATTATCATATAATGTATTATTAGTTTCAGAGGTAGAGTTCAGTGATTCATCAGTCTTATATAATACCCAGTGCTCATTACATCACATGCCCTCCTTAATGTCCATCACCCATTTACCCCATCCCCCCACCCTCTCCCCTCCAGCAACCCTCAGTTTGTTTCCTATGAATAAGAGTTTCTTATGGTTTGTCTCCCTCTCTGATTTCGTCTTGTTTTATTTTTTCCTCTCTTCCCCTATGATCCTCTGTTTTGTTTCTTAAATTCCACATATGAGTGAAATCATATAATTGTCTTTCTCTGATTAACTTATTTTGCTTAGCACAATACCCTCTAATTCCATCCATGTCATTGGAAATGGCAAGATTTCATTTTTTGATGGCTGAGTAGTATTCCATTGTGTGTGTGTGTGTGTGTGTGTGTGTACATATATATATATACACACATATATACATCTTCTTTATTCATTCATTAGTGATTGGACATTTGGGCTCTTTCCATAGTTTGGCTATTGTGGACATTCCTGCTATAAACACTAGGTTGCAGGTGCCCCTTCGGATCACTACATTTGTATCTTTGAGGTAAATACCCAGTAGTGCAATTGCAGGGTCATAGGATAGCTCCAGTTTCAACTTTTTGAGGAACCTCCATATGGTTTTCTAGAGTGGTTGCACCAGCTTGCATTCCCACCAACAGTGTAGGAGGGTTCCCCTTTTTCCACATCCTTGCCAACATCTGTCGGTTCCTGAGTGGTTAATTTTAGCCATTCTGACTGTTGTGAGGTGGTGTCTTGTGGTGTTGATTTGTATTGCCCTGATGCTGAGTGATGTTGAGCATTTTTTCATGTGTCTGGTGGCCATTTGTGCGTCTTCTTTGGAGAAATGTCTGTTCATGTCTTTGTTCTTTGGGTGTCACCCAAAGAACAGCAAGAATTTCCTTGCTGGTTATGGGTCTGTTCGGTTTTCTCTTCTATATATAGATTCTATAAAGAATCTATAAGTTCTTTATAGATTTTCGGTACTAGACCTTTATCTGATATGTCATTGCAAATATCTTCTCCCATTCTGTCAGTTTTCTTTTGGTTTTGTTGACTGTTTCCTTTGCTGTGCAAAAGCCTTTTGTCTTGATGAAGTCCCAGTAGTTCATTTTTACCTTTGTTTCCCTTATTTTTGGAGACGTGTCTAGCAAGAAATTGCTACGGCCATGGTCACAGAGGTTACTGCCTCTGTTCTTCTCTAGGATTTTGATGGATTCATATCTCATGTTTAGGTTTTTCATCCATTTTGAGTCTATTTTTGTGAATAGTATAAGGAAATGGTCCAGTTTCATTCTTCTGCATGTGGCTGGCCAATTTTCCCAACACCATTTGTTGAAAAGACTGTCTTTTTTCCATTGGATATTCTTTCCTGCTTTGTCCAAGATTAGTTGACCATAGAGTTGAGGGTCCATTTCTGGGTTCTCTATTCTGTTCCATTGATCTTTATGTCTGTTTTTGTGCCAGTACCATACCGTCTTGATGATTATAGCTTTATAATAAAGCATGAAGTCCAGAATTGTGATGCCACCAGCTTTGGTTTTCTTTTTCCACATTCCCTTGGGTATTCGGGGTCTTTTCTGGTTCCATACAAATTTTAGGATTATTTGTTCCAGCGCTGTGAAAAAAGTTGATGGTGTTTTGATAGGGATTGCATTGAATGTATAGATTGCTCTAGGTAGCATAGACATTTAACAATATTTGTTCTTCCAATCCATGAAAATGGGACGTTTTCCCATTTCTTTGTGTCTTCCTCAGTTTCTTTCATGAGTGTTCTATAGTTTTCTGAGTACCGATCCTTTGCCTCTTTGGTTAGGTTTATTCCTAGGTATCTTACGGTTTTGGGTGCAATTGTAAATGGGATCGACTCCTTAATTTCTCTTTCTTCTGTCTCATTGTTAGTGTATAGAAATGTGACTGATTTCTGTGCACTGATTTTATATCCTGCCACATTGCTGAATTCCTGTGAGTTCTAGCAATTTTGGGGTGGAGTCTTTGGATTTTCTACATAGAGTATCATGTCATCTGCGAAGAGTGAGAATTTGACTTCTTTGCTGATTTGGATGCATTTTATTTTTGTTGTCTGTTTGCTGAGGCTAGGACTTCTAGTACTATGTTGAACAGCAGTGGTGATAGTGGACATCCCTGCCATGTTCTTGACCTTAGGAGAAGAGCTCTCAGTGTTCCCCATTGAGAATGATATCACTGTGGGCTTTTTGTAGATGGCTTTTATGATATTGAGGTATGTTCCCTCTATCCCCACACTGTGAAGAGTTTTAATCAAGAAAGGATGCTGTACTTTCTCAGATGGTTTTTCTGCATCTATTGAGATGATCATATGGTTCTTGTCCTTTGTTTTATTTATGTAGTGTATCACATTGATTAATTTGTGGATGTTGAACCACTCTTGCAGCCCAGGAATAAATCCCACTTGGTTGTGGTGAATCATCATTTTAATGTACTGTTAGATCCTATTGGCTAGTATCTTGGTGAGAATTTTTGCATCCATGTTTTTCAGGGATATTGGTCTGTAATTCTCCTTTTTGGTGGGGTCCTTGGTTTTGGGGATCAAGGTAATGCTGGACTCAGAATGAGTTTGGAAGTTTTCCTTCCATTTCTATTTTTTGAAACCGCTTCAGAAGAATAGGTATTAATTCTTCTTTAAATGTTTGGTAGAATTCCCCTGGGAAGCCATTTGGCCCTGGGCTCTTGGTTGTTGGGAAATTTTTGATTACTGCTTCAATTTCCTTGCTGGTTATGGGTCTGTTCGGTTTTCTGTTTCTTCCTGTTTCAGTTTTGGTAGTTTATATGTCTCTAGAAATGCATCCATTTCTTCCAGATTGCCTAAGTTGTTGGCATATATTGCTCATGATATGTTCTTAATAATTGTTTGTTTTTCTTTGGTGTTGGTTCTGATCTCTCCTTTTTCATTGATGATTTTATTAATTTGGGTCCTTTCTCTTTTCTTTTTGGTAAGTCTGGCCAGGAGTTTATCAGTCTTATTAATTCTTTCAAAGATCCAACTTCTTGTTTCGTTGATCTGTTCTATTCTTTTGGTTTCTATTTTCTTGATTTCTGCTCTAATCCTTATTATTTCTCTTCTCCTACTGGGTTTAGGCTTTATTTCCTGCTCTTTCTCCAGCTCCTTTAGGTGTAAGTTTATGTTGTGTATTTGAGACCTTTCTTGTTTCTTGAGGAAGGCTTGTATTGCTATATACTTCCCTCTCAAAGATTTTGAACAGTTGTGTTTTCATTTTCATTTGTTTCCATGAATTTTTTAAATTCTTCTTTAAATTCCTGGTTGACCCATTCATTCTTTAGCAGGATACTCTTTAGCCTCCATGTATTTGAGTTCTTTCCAAATTTCCTCTTGTGATTGAGTTCCAGGTTCAAAGCATTGTGGTCCAAGAATATGCAGGAAATGATCTCAGTCTTTTGGTACCAGTTGAGACCTGATTTGTGACCCAGTATGTGATCTATTTTGGAGAATGTTCCATGTGCAGTCAAGAAGAATGTGTATTCTGTTGCTTTAAGATGGAATGTTCTAAATATATCTGTGAAGTCCGTCCATCTGGTCCAGTGTGTCATTCAAAGCCCTTATTTCCTTGTTGGTCTTCTGCTTAGATGATCTGTCTATTGCAGTGAGGGGGCTGTTGAAGTCCCCTACTCTTACTGTATTATTATTGATGTGTTTTTTTAAATTTTATTATTAATTGGGTTATATAATTGGCTCCTCCCATGTTAGGGGCATAAATATTTACAGTTGTTAGATCTTGTTGGATAAACCCTTTAAGTATGATATAGTGTCCTTCCTCATCTCTCAGTACAGTCTTTGGTTTAAAATCTGATTTGTCGGGACGCCTGTGTGGCTTAGTCAGTTAAGTGCCTGCCTTTGGCTCAGGTCATGATCCCAGGGTCCTGGGATCAAGTCCCGCATCAGGTGCCTTGCCCAGTGGGGAGCCTGCTTCTCCCTCTGCCTGCCTCTTCCCCTGCCTGTGCTCTGACACATAAATAAAATCTTTTAAAAAAATTAAATAAAATCTAATTTGTATGGTATAAGGTTTGCCACCCCAGCTTTCTTTTGATGTCCATTAGCATGATAAATGGTTTTCCATCCCCTCACTTTAAATATGGAGGTGTCTTTGGGTCTAAAATGTGTCTCTTGCAGATAGCATATCGATGGATCTTGCTTTTTTATCCAATCTGATATCCTGTGTCTTTTGATTGGAGCATTAAGCCCATTTACATTCAGAATTACTATTGAAAGATAGGAATTTAGTGCCATTGTATTACCTGTGAAGTGACTGTTTCTGTATATTGTCTCTGTTCCTTTCTGATCTGTTACTTTGGGCTCTATCTTTGCTTAGAGGATCCCTTTTAATATTTCTTGTAGGGCTGGTTTGGTGATCACGAATTCTTTTAGTGTCTGTCCTGGAAGCTTTTTTATCACTCCTATTTTGAATGATATCCTAGCTGGGTAAAGTATTCCTGGCTGCATATTTTTCTCATTTAGCACCCTGATTATATCATGCCAGTCCTTTCTGGCCTGCCACGTCTCTGTGGATAGCTTTGCTACCAATCTAATGTTTCTACCCTTATAGGTTACAGACCTCTTGTCCTAAGCTGCTTGCAGGATTTTCTTTTTGTCTCTGAGATTTCAAGTTTCACTATTATATGTCAGGATGTTGACCTATTTTTATTGATTTTGAGGGGGGTTCTCTGTGCCTCCTGGACTTTGATGTCTGTTTCCTTCCCCAGATTAGGGAAGTTCTCTGCTATAATTTGCTCCAGTATACCTTCTATCCCCCTCTTTCTTTCCTCTTCTTCTGGGATCCCAATTGTTTTAATATTGTTTCACTTTATTATATCACTTATCTCTTGAATTCTCCCCTCGTGATCCAGTAGTTGTTTATCTCTCTTTGTCTCAGCTTCTTTATTCTCCATCATTTTGTGTTTTATATCACTAATTCTCTCTTCTTCATTTATCCTATCAGAGCCTCCATTTTTTATTACATCTCATTAATATCCTTTATGATATCCTTTTGATGTCTACTTTAGTTCTTTTATTTCTCCAGAGATTCTCTAGTGTCTTCTATGCTTTTTTTCAAGCCCAGCTAGTATCTTTATAATCGTTATTCTGAACTATAGTTCCAACATTTTATTTATATCTATATTGATTAGGTCCCTGGCAGTCAGTACTGCCTCTTCTCTTTTTTGAAGTGACTTTTTCCATCTTGTTATTCTGTCCAGAGAAGAATAGATGAACGAGAGAATGAAATACTGAAATGGCAACAATGACCCCAGAGAAATATACACTAAACAAATTAGTAGAGACCCAAAACCAGAAAAAAAGAAATAAAAAAAAAAAGGATAATCAGACAGGTGAATATAGGAATGCACTGGAGCCTGTGTGTATTTTGGTCAGTTTGTTAGGAAACTGAATCTCCAAAATTGTAAAGAAAGAAAAACGTATATATGTACGAAAATAAAATTAATTACAATGAAAGGATAGAATGTAACTGTAAAAATGAAAATTAAGAGAGAAAAGGGGGGAAAAAAAAGAATATAAATAGACAGGTGAAAAGAGCAATACACTATGTCCTGATGTATTTTGGTCGGTTTGTTGGAAGAAACTGCATCCGAAAATTGTAGAGAAAGAAAACATATGTGTGTGTGTGTGTGTGTGTGTATAAAATTAAATACATTGAAAGGATAGAATATAACTGTAATGATGAAAATTAAAAATATTTTGAAAAAGAGTTGACAAAATAAGAAATTGAAAATGAAAGAGAAGAAAATCAAATTGAAAGACTAAAGAATCGTGGAGGGGGAAAACCTGAATTCTGTATACTATTTTCCCCTAACGCTGGAGTTTTGCAGTTCTCTGTGACTGGTAAATTTGGTCTTAGAGGGATGTTCTTGCTGATCTTCTGGGGGAGGGGCCTGTTGCATTGATTCTCAAGTGTCTTTCCCCGGGGTGGAATTGCACTGTCCTTGCCAGGGGGTCAAATTAAGTAATCTGCTCAGGATTGTTCTTTGTGGCTTTTGTTCCCTGAAGGCTTTCTGTGCCACTTAAGAGGATGAGAATGAAAATGGTGGCCTCCCAATCTCCAGCCCCAGAGCCAAGAGAGCTCGGCTCCCCACTCCTCAGTGCGCCCTCAGGGAAAAGCAGTCAATCACTCCTGTCTCCCTGGTCTACATCTGCATTCCATGCTCACCCAGCCGCTGACTGAGCATTTCTCTCTCAGCCACATGACCCTATTTCGAGTCTCTAAACCCTGCACACTCCTGCAGCTCACACCCATGCCGCTCCTCCCGGGAAGGGAGGAGAGGGTTTCGTGGCAGTTCTGCTCGCTGGGCCCTTGCTCAGAGAGCAGTTGCCCGACTGTGCCGTGGTTGGAGGTATATGGTAACCCCTAGCTGAGAGCCCACTTCTGGGCTCGCTGATTGCAGCTATCTTCCCCATTCCGATGTCTGGGAGCTCTGCCGCACTCAGGCACCCCTGGTCTTCCTGTGACCCCGAGGGTCCTCAGACCACACTGTCCCACCTAGGATTCTGCCCCGCTTCGCCACATGAGCACCTTTCAGGCAGGGACATTCCTCACTGGAGTAGACTTCTAAAAGTTCGATTTTGTGCTCTGCTGCCAAATCACTTTCTCTTGCCAGCTGATGGAGGCCCCTCTCGCCCCACACCCCCTACCCACAGTGTATCTTTCCATATATTGCCTGGGATTTACTTCTGTTCACCTCCTACTGCAGAAAGTGGTTACTTTTCTCTTTGTAGAGTTGCAGCTATTCTTAGATCTCCGGTTGAGTTCTCAGGTTTTCGGAATGATTTGACAGCTATCTAGCTGAATTCCTGGGACCAGACGAAACTAAGTTCTCCTACTCCTGCCATCTTGGACTCAGCTCTCTGCTAGTGATTTGATACAGGGCAAACTACTTATGTTTCTGTTGTCTTATTATCAATAAAAGAAATAATGGCTCATATATCAGTTCACAGGTGAGTCTGACTTCTTTAGGCAAATAAAAGAATTTTGGGCTTTTACCAGCTTCACGGTTACCTTTGTCCTCATCATCCTAATCTAGATTTGCTTTGTTTGTTTGGTTTTTAGTAAATGGGATAAAGAAATCGTCATTTAGAACTGGCTGGTACTAACTCTGCATGCATTGTCTACACAGAAGACTTTACCTTGTTCATCCTTCTCACAGTGACTCAATTCCTAAATAATTTGTCCCTCCCTCCCCCACACACTCCTCTACCCTCTTCTAGAGGATGAGTTGGCAGGGACACTAGATGGACTTTAAAGTCTTCTTTTCCACTAATCATAAAAACATAATTAGTTCAAAGAAAAGAACATTCTATACCTTCTTCAGATGAGTAATTTCATTAGTCTCTGATAAATGTGCTTAAGGGATTTACACTAGCTCTTTAATGCATCTTTTTTTCAAAACTTCAGGAGCAAAAATGAAAGTGAATCTTTTTTTTTTTACACAGGCCTGAATTATATATTCACTGGTAATATAAGAAAAGGAACTGATCAACAGATGCCCGTATGGTGGATACTTTTAAGTAGTTAAGCATAACTATCAGTTGTTGAAAGCAGTAACTGGAAAGTAGTACACAATGATCTATTTCTGTATAAATAGTAATCCAACCCTGAAATACTATTAGAAGCTATAGCTGATATTCTACAATGCTTTTGAGCTTTATTTACTCTTTCCGAATTTAAAGGTTTGTTTCATATGTTAAAGCCTTTTAATTTTAAAATATCAAAAATTTTTGGACCTTCTATACTTAAAGCACTGTTCTAGGCATGACATTATAAAGTACGATTCAACCAAATATCTGCTTAAGCAAAATCTGTTCAGTGCCCACAAAATGTCAGGTACTCTGCCTGGCACTGGCTCTGTAGAAGTCAGTAAGTAATTCCTATTTTTGAGGAATTTAGCCTAGCATGTATAAATCAACAAATGTAAGATCCTGTCTTCTTTTGTCAGGAAGCTTAACACATAGCTTGGGAGAGGTAAATTTGAGAGAAGATTGTAGTTGAAATGATAGTGTGAAACCTTCTTTCACATTTTTTCAATAAATTCCTCATGAAAGCCTACTTAGGAAAATATTCATGTCAGCAATAAAGGAAAAACAAGTATTTCCCAAACCCCATAACTGCATGGGGGTTGTTTCCCCCCTCCACCTTTTGGCTATTGTGAATAGTGCTGCTGTGAACTTTTGTGTACAAGTTTTGTTTGAGTTCCTGTTTTCAATTCTTTGTGGGTTTATACCAAGAGTGGAAGTGATAGGTAATATGGGAGTTCTATGTTCAACTTTTCGAGGAACCGCAAAACTGTTTTCCCACAGCAGCTGCACCACTTTACATTCCTACCAGCAATGTACAAGGGTTTCAATTTCTCCATATCCTTGCTAATACTTGTTTCCTTATTTCTTTTTGTTGTGGCCATCCTAGTGACATAAAGTGGTAGCATATTGTGTATTTGATTTGCATGTCTGTAATGATTAGTGATGTTGAGCATCTTTTCTTGTGCTTGTTGGCCATTTGCATATCCTCTTTGGAAAAATGTATATTTAAGTCCTTTGCCCATTCTTTAAAATTTAAATTCAAGTTGGTTAACATATAGTATAGTACTGGTCTCAGGAGTAGAATTTAGTGATTCATCATTTACATTTAACACCCATGGCTCATCCCAGTATGTGCCCCCTTTAATACCCATCATCCATTTAGCCCATCTCCCTACCCTGCCGATTTTTTAATTGGGTTGTTTTTGTTGAGTTGCAAGAATTCTTTATATATTTTGGATGTAAGTCCTTTATCAGATATATGGTTTGCAAATATTTTTTCTCATTCTGTAGATTGTCTGTTCACTTTCTTGATAATGCTCTTTGCATAAAAGTTTTTAATTTTGATGAAGTCCAGTTTATCTCTTTTTTTTTTCTTCTCTTGCTCATGTTTTTGAAACCATGGCCAAATCCAAGGTCATGATGGCTTATGCCTTTTAAAAATTAATAGTATAATTTTAGCTCTTAGATTTAAGTGGTTAATCCACTTTGAGTTAATTTTTATTTGTGGTATGAGATAGGGGTCCACCTTCATTCTTTTGGATGTGGATATGCAATTGTTCTAATACCATTTGTTGAAGAGAGTTTTTTCCCTATTTATTGGTGTTGTCACCTTGTTGAAAATAAATTGGCCATCACTGTATGGGTTTATTTCCAGACTCTCAATTTTATACCTGTGGTCTATGTGTCTATCCTTATGTCAGTGCCACACTGTTCTAATTACTGTGGATTTGTATTAAGTTTTGAAATCAGTAAGTATGAATCTACCAACTTTGTTCCTTTTTTTCACCCCCAAAACTATTTTAGTTATTGAGGGCTCCTGGTAATTCCTTATGAATTTGAGGATTACCTTTTCCATTTCTGAAAAAAAAAGGCCATTGGATATTTGATAGGGATGTCACTGAATCTGTGGATTACTTTGCATAGTATTGTTGTCTTAACAGTATAAAGTTTTCTAATCCATGAATGTAGGACTTTCCATTTACTTAAGTCTTCTTTAACTTCTTTCATCAATACTTTGTAGTTTTCAATGTGTTAGTCTTTTACCTGCTTGGTTAGATTTATTCCTAGGTATTTATTCATTTGGATGTTATTATAAATGGAATTGCTTTCTTAATTTCTATTTTGGGTCATCAGTTGCTAGTATATACAAATACTACTGATTTTTTTAATTGTAAAATATGTATAACAATTTACTATTTTAAGCATTTCTAAGTGTGCAGTTCAGTGTCATCAACTGTATTCACAATATTTGTGTAACCATCACCTTTATATTTCCAAATTTCCTTATCACCCCCAAAAGAAACTGTAGCAGTTAAGCAATAACTCCCCCATACCCTCTTACCCCCAACCCCAACCTCCGATCTACTTTGTCTCTACAGTTTTGCCTATTTTAGATATTTCATATAAGTGGAATAATACAATATTTGTCTTTTTGTGTCTGGTTTCCATTACTTAGCACAATGTTTTTAAGGTTCATTCATAATCTATGTATCAGAACTTCATTCGTTTTTATAGCTGAATAATATTCCATTGTATGTATATACCACATTTTATGTATCCATTCATTTGTTGATGGACAGTTGAATTGTTTCCACTTTTGGCTAATGTGGATAATGCTACTATGAACATTCACAGACAAGTATCTTGAGTCCTTGCTTTTAATTCCTTTGTATATATACCTAGGAGTAGAATTGCTGGGTCATATGGTAACATTTTGTGGACTACTGGCTATTGTATTTTGATTTTTTATCCTGCGACTTTGATGAATTTGTTTGTTAGTTCTAATGTATGGATTCTTTAGGATTTTCTATGTGTATAATTATATCATCTGTGGATGAGACTAGTTTTATTCCTTCCTTTTTAATTTGGATACCTTTTATTTCTTTGTCTTGCCCAGTTGTTCTAGCTAGAATTTCCAGTATAATGTTATCAAGTGGCAAAAGTGGGCATCTTTGTCTTGTTCCTGATCTTGGGGAGAAGGCTTTCAGTCTTTTACCATTGAGTATTCATGATGTTAGCTATGGATTTTTCATAAATGTCCTTTATCAGGTTGAGGAAGTTGCCTTCTATTTGTTGTCTGTTTGTCCATCATTGTTATGGTATGTGAGGTGGGCAGTTTAAAATGCATATCACACTCATATCACAAAGTAGCTACTTCCTTTATCAAGTCTTTCCCTGGTTTTAAGTTTTTGACTAGTTGCAGAGTTCTAGAAAAGTTGATTCTAACACTTTTTGCCAGCTCATTATTTGTTTCTGTGGAAGGATGGAGTCGTAGATGTCCCTATTTTACCATCTTCAGTGACATCATTCTGCAGATACATGTTTTGCACGTATTTTCTCCCAGTTTGTGGCATATTTTTTGTTCTGTTAAGAGTGACTTTAGCAGAGCAGAAAAATTTTTTAATTTTAATGACACTCAATGTCCCAGGTTTTTTTTTTTTTTGTGGATTGTCCTTTTGGTGTTGTATCTAAAAACTCATCACCAAAGTCAAGAGTCACCTAGATTTTCTAGGTTATTTTTTAGAAGTTTTGTAATTTTGTATCTAGGTCTATGGTCCACTTTGAGTTAGTTTTTGTTAAACTTAAAAGCTTTGTATCTAGATTCTTTATTTTGCATATGGATGTCCAGTACCATTTGTTGAAAAGACCGTTTTTCCCATTGGATTGCCTCTGCTTCTTTGTCAGAGATCAGCTGTGTTTGTGTTGAGTCTATTTGGGGGCTCTTTTCTGTTTCACAAAATAGCTTACTAGGATTGGGATCGCACTGAATCTATAAATCAAGTTGAGAAGAATTGACATCTTAATACTGAGTTTTCTAATCCACGAATGCAGAGTATTTCTCCATTTATTTAAATCTTTGATTTCTTTCAACATAGCTATGTAGATTTTTGCATGCAGATCTTGGGAAAATTGTGTTAGATTTATACTTCAGTACTTTTTTTGTGTGTGTGATAATGTAAGTGGTATTGTTTTAAATTTTTATTTCCAATTATTCATTGCTGGTACATGGGAAAGCAGTTGACTTTTGTATATTACCCTTGTAAGTTGTGACTTAGGTAGAATTATTAGGTCCAGGAGTTTTTCACTGTAGGTTTTTCGAGATTTTCTTCATGGATAGTCCTGTTATCTCTGAACAAAACAGTTTATTTTTTCTTTCCCAATCTATATCCCTTTTATTTCCTTTTCTTGTCTTGTTGTATTAGTTATGACTTCCAGTAAAATGTTGAATAAAAGTGGTGAGAGGGGTCATTCTTATCTTGTTCCTGAGCTTAGTAGGAAGGCAGCAGTTTCTTACCATTAAGAATGATGTTAACTGTAGGTTTTTTGTAGATGTTCTTTATTAAATTGATGACATTCTCTCTATTCCTAGATTACTAAGAGCTTTTATCACGAGTGGGTGTTGGGTTTTGTCAGTGCTTTTCTGCATCAATTGTTATGATGATACGATATTTCTATTTTAGCTCACTGATGATTGTAGATTACATGAATTGATTTTAGAATGTTGAACTAGCCTTGCACACCTGGGACAAATCCCATATGGTCGTGGTGTGTCATTCTTTTTATACGTTGCTGTATTTGCTTTGCTAATATTTGCTGAAGATTTGTACATCTTTGTTCATGAGAGATATTTGTCTGTAGTTTACCTTTCTTTTAATGATTTTATCTGGTTTTGGTATTAAGGTAATAGTGGCTTCATAGAGTGAGTTAAGAATTGTTCCTCCACTTCTGGAAGGAAGAGATTTTTCTGGAAGAGATTGTAGAGAATTGGTATAATCTCTCCTTAAATCTTTAGAGTCACCAATGAAACAATCTGGGTATGGGACTTTTTGTTACTGATTTTCTTCCACACATTTAGGCATATTCAGATTATCTTTTATTCCTTATGTACATTTTGATAGTTTGTATCTTTCAAGGAATTGGTCCATTTACCTAAGTACCAAATTGATAGGCATAGATTTGTTCATAATATTCTTTTATAATCCTTTTAATGTCCATGTGATGGGTAGTGGTGACTCTTCTTTCATTTCTGATATTAATAATTTGTGTCTGTTCTCAAGTATCATATGATCTCACTAATATGAGGAATTTGAGAAGCAAGACAGAGGGTCATAGGGGAAGGGAGGAAAAAATGCAACAAGATGAAACCAGAGTGGGAGACAAACCATAAGAGACTCTTAATCTCAGGAAACAAACTGAGGGTTGCTGGAGTGGTGGGGGGTGGGAGGGATGGGGTGGCTGTGTGATGGACATTGGGGAGGGTATGTGCTATGGTGAGTGCTGTGAATTATGTAAGACTGATGAATCACAGACCTGTACCTCTGAAACAAACAATAAATTATATGTTAAAAAAAAAAAAGGATAGTTGGAAGGGAAAAATGAAAGGGGGGATTCGGAGGGAGAGACGAACTATGAGAGACTATGGACTCTGAGAAACAAACTGAGGGTTTTAGAGGGGAGGGGGTGGGGGATGGGTTAGCCTGGTGATGGGTATTAAGGAGGGCACGTATTGAATGGAGCACTGGGTGTTATACGGAAACAATGAATCATGGAACACTACATCAAAAACTAATGATGTAATGTATGGTGACTAATATAACATAATAAAATGAAATTAAAAAAATAATTTATGTTTTTTCTTTTTCTTGGTTGGTCTGGCTAGAGGTTTATCAATTTTACTGATCTTTTAAAAGAGCCAGCTTTTGTTTTCATTGATTTTTCACTGGTGAGTTCCTGTATTCAATTTCATTGATTACTTCTGTAAACTTTATTATTATTTTCTTCTTGTTTTAGGCTCAAGTTATCCCTCTGTCTTATTTCCTAAGATAGAAGCTTAATTACTGATTTTATTTTTTTA
Source organism: Zalophus californianus (assembly GCF_009762305.2). NCBI lineage: Eukaryota > Metazoa > Chordata > Mammalia > Carnivora > Otariidae > Zalophus > Zalophus californianus. The sequence goes on along the minus strand of NC_045612.1, from coordinate 114,588,853 downwards.
AATTTTAATTTAGTTTTTTAGTTAATGATTTTAGGTCTGTATGCATTCCATGCTATAAACATTTTTCCTATACACCGCTTTTGCTGCATCACACAAATTTTGTTTTGTATTGTCATTTTCATTTAGTTCAAAATATTTTTTTGATTTTTCTTTTTTAATTTTTATTGTTATGTTAATCACCATACATTACATCATTAGCTTTTGATATAGTGTTCCATGATTCATTGTTTGTAGAAATTCATTTCTAAAGATTTCTTCTTTGACCTGTGTGCTATTTTTTTATTTTTATTTTTTTAATTAGACTTTATGCCCAGTGTGGTGGGGCTTGTACTCATGACCCCAAGATCAAGAGTTGCATGCTTCACTGACTGAGCCAGCCAGGTGCCCTGATCCATGTGTTATTTAGAAGTGGTTAATCTCTAAATATTTTGAGATTTTCCAGCTTTATGTTCTTGATTTCTAGTTTAATTCCATTGGTTGTAAGCATATACTCTGAGTGAGCACTAGAGTAGCGGGGGTTGGGGGGGTGGGGGGAGGGAGGGGCAGAGGGAGAGGGAGAGAGAGAATCCCAAGCAGGCTCCATGACCCTGAGATCATGACCTGAGCTGAAATCAAGAGTTGGATGCTTAACTGACTCAGCCACCTGGGTGCCCCATGAGAGTATACTTTGTATGATTTTTTATGCTTCAAAATGTGTTTTATGGCCCAAAATTTGTTCTACCTTGAGGAATGCTCCATGTAAGCTTGAGAAGAATATGTATTGTGCTTCTCTTAGAAGTATTACATAAATGTCTAGTAGATCTACTTACTTGATGGTGCTGTTCAATTCACCTATATCCTTCCTCAATCAATCTTTCTTTTTCTTTTTCTTTCTTTCTTTCTTTTTTCTTTTCTTTTCTTTTCTTTTCCTTTTCCTTTTCCTTTTCCTTTTCCTTTTCCTTTTCCTTTTCCTTTTCCTTTCTTTTTTCTTTCATCAGTAACTGAAAGGGGTGGGTGTTGGAAGTCTCCAACTATAATGTTGGATTTGTCTATTTCTCCTTGCAGTTCTATCTATATTTATCTCATGTATTTTGGTGCTCTTTTGTTTGGTACCTGCATCTTAAGGATTGTTAGGTCTTCTTGAAGAATGTATCATTTTGTAATCTACCTCTTTATTCCTGATGATTGTCTTGGTTCTGAAATCTGCTTTGTCTAAAATTGATATAGCTACTCTAGCTTTCTTTACATTAGTGTTAACATGGTATACCTTTTTACATCCCTTTGCTTTTAAGCTATGTGTCTTTTTATTTAAAGTGGTTTTAAAAATCCATTCTCTGGGTTTGGTGTTACTGGGGCGTCTGGGTTACTCAGTAAGTTAAGCAGCTGACACTTGATTTCTGCTCAGGTCATGATTTTGGGGTTGTGGGATTGAGCCCCGCATTGGGCTCTGTGTTGAGTGTGGAGCCTGCATAAGATTCTCTCCCTCACCCTCTGCCCCTCTCTGCCCCCTGCTTGTGTGCATGCATGCTCTTTTTTTTTTTTAAAGCCATTTGCATTTGTAATGATTTTAATGTGATTATTAATATAATTGAGTTAATATGAACCTTTTTTTACTTTTGTAACTTTTCTATTTACATTTTAAAAATTATTTTTATTTATTTATTTTAAAGATCTTATTTATTCATTTGACAGAGAGAGAGAGCACAAGTAAGGGGAATGGCAGGCAGAGGGAGAGGACTGAGCAGAGAGCCAGATGCGGGGCTTGATCCCAGGGCCCTGGGATCATGACCTGAGGCTAAGGCAGATGCTTAACCAACTGAGCCACCCAGGAGTCCCATTACACTTTTTAGAGCATGTGGGGAGGGAGGAGCAGAGGGAGAGGGAGAAAGAGAATCTCAAGCAGACTCCCTGCAGAGGGCGGAGCCCAATGCAATGTAGGGCTCAATTCGAGGACCCTGAGATCATGATCTGGGCCCAGATCAAGAGCTGCACCCTCAACCCGTTGAGCCATCCAGGCGCCCCCCTTTTTTCTTTTTTTCATTTTTTTGGGGGAGGGCTAATCTCTGCACCCAATGTGGGGCTCCAACTAATTTCCCTGAGATCAAGGGGTCCTAAGCCAGCCAGGCCTCCCTTCTTTTTTTTTTCTTTAAACAAAAATATTCCCCTTTTTTTCTTCCTTTTGATTTTTTTAAATTTATTTGAGAGAGAGAGAATGAGAGATAGAGAGCACGAGAGGGAAGAGGGTCAGAGGGAGAAGCAGACTCCCTGCTGAGCAGGGAGCCCGACATGGGACTCGATCCCAGGACTCCAGGATCATGACCTGAGCCGAAGTTGCTTAACCAACTGAGCCACCCAGGCGCCCTTCCTTTTGATTTTAATTGACCATTTTATATGATTCTGTTTTCTGTCATGTCTTAGTATGCCCATTATACTTCTTTTCAAAAGATTTTAAGGGGGCGCCTGGATGGCTCAGTTGGTTAAGCGACTGCCTTGGGCTTAGGTCATGATCCTGGAGTCCTGGGATCGAGTCCTGCATCGGGGTCGCTGCTCAGCAGGGAGTCTGCTTCTCCCTCTGACCCTCCCTCCTCTCATGTGCTCTCTCTCTCTCTCTCTCTCATTCTCTCTCTTTCAAATAAATAAATAAATAATCTTAAAAAAAAGATTTTTAGTCATTGCCCTAGAGTTTACTGTATACATTTACAACTTACCTAAGTCCACCATCAGATAAATGTATTCTGCTTCTTAGGCACTGCATGTACCTTAAACTAGAATTTTCCCAATTCCTCCTTCCCATCCTTGTAACATTGCTGTCATTCATTTTACTTATCCATATGCTATAATCAGTGAATACATTGTTACTCTTGTTACTTTGAATGGTTATCTATTAATTAAGAATAGGAAAAACAGATTTTATTTTGCCTTCATTTATTCCTTCTCCAGTGCTCTTATTTTGTGTAGATCTGACTTTATGACCTGTATAATTTTCCTTCCCTAAAGAACTTTTTAAAACAGCTCTTACTAGCCTGGTCTGTTAAAAAATTCCCTCAGTTTTTGTTTATCTGAAAAAGTATTTCTCCTTCACTTTTGAAGGATAATTTCACTGAATACTTTGTAGGTTGGTGGGTTTTTCCCCCACAACACTTTACATATTTCACTTCATGGCTTCTGAAAAAATTTGGATGTATTGCCTGTCCTTGTTCTCTGTAGGTAAGATATCTTTTCCCCTGGTTGATTTCATGATTTTATGTTTGATTTTTCTGTAGTTTGAATATGATGTCGTTTAGGTGTAGTTTTTTTTATATTTATCTTGCTTGGTCTGCTCTGAGCTTTTTTGATGTATGGTTTGGTGTCATTAATTTTAGAAGATTTTTGGCCATTGTTCCTTCAAATATTTCTTTTCCTTTTTCTCATTTTTTTCCTTCTGGTAATCCGGTTATACCTTTTGTAATTGTTCTGTAGTTCTTAGATACTGTGTTCTGCTTTATAATATTTCTTTTTTCTCTTTGCATTTAGTTTGGGAAGTTTCTGTTGAAATATTTTTAAATTCACTAATTCTTTCCTTGGCCATATCCAATCTATTGATAAGTCCTTTAAAAGCATTCATTTTGTTAGTGTTTTTTACTTGTAGTATTTTAATTCTTCGTAGAATTGTGTATGCTTACATTACCCATCTGTACTTGCATGTTGTCTACTTTTTCCATTAGAGTTCTTAACAGTGAACTCATAGTTATTTTAAATTCCCTATCTGAAATTATTCCTGATAATCCCCAAATCTGTGCCATATCTGAGTCTGGTTCTGATGTGTGCTTTGTCTCCTCAGACTGCCTTTTGTCTTGCCTTTTCGCACGCTTTTTAATGTTTTTTAAAACCCAAATGGGGGCGCCTGAGTGGCTCAGTCGGTTAAAATTTTCTGCTTCTCCCTCTCCCTTTCTCTCTGCTGCTCACTCTGCTTGTGCTCACTCTCTCTGTCAAATAAATAAATAAAATCTTAAAAAAAAGAAACAAACCCAGATAGGATATATCGGGCAATAGGAACTGAGGTAAATAGGCATTTAGTGTAATGTTTTAGGTTATTTGGCTTGGGGCTGGGCTGTTAAATGTTGTACGCGTAGGTGCCAGAGGCTGCAGTTTCCTCTAGTGTCTTTTTGTTTATTTTTCTCCCCCATTGTCTTTGTGTTTCCCTAAGAACTCCTTTTTAAATAGTTTAAGTAGTTAATAATTTAAATAGCTCCTTGTAACTCTTTCTGTTGAAATCCGCTGTTACTGTACCAGAACCTTGTGACCTGGTGGTAGAGTATGGGGAAGAGGAAGTGTTCTATAATCTTAGGACCAAATCTTAAGTCTTTTGGTGGGCCTGAGTCCTGGCCTGCAACCTTCAGAAGTATTTTTTAGCCTTTTTCTCCCCTTATTTTTAGGTGAAGCAAGAAGGCTAGAGGGGCTGTAGCTGGCTAATTTCCCCTCTCCCAGGACAAACATGTAAGGCTCTGGTAATTTTCCCTTTGAGTGTTGGCCTTTGTTATGGAGAACATTCTAGGTTTATTTCAAAACTGTTACTTTTTCCCTGGGTGTTTTTCAAAATGATTATGTTCCCCTTCTTCCTCAAAAGGGGCAAGGTTTTTATTGGATCTTTACTGTGGGCATATTTCAAAATTGTTACTTTTATATTTTTTCTCTTACCCAAAAGGGGAGGAGATCATTCTTGGATCTTCATGTTCAGAACCTGGTAAAGTCCTGGAGGTAAAGCCAAGAGAGTGTGGAGGGCCCTCCTAAGACTTGGTCGCTAGGAGTTCTTACTTGGCAAGCCTTTGTCAAAATTACCATTTTTCTCCCTAGTGTATTGCTCTAGTGCCTACCGCTCCAGGTAAGCTGTTCTTGGGTGTGATTCTATTTGCCTGTCTCTCCAGATTTTAGGAGTTCAGTTTGCCATGTCCTTAATTCTCTGATAAGCCTAAGGAAAGTTGATTTTCAGTGTTTTTTTTCTTTTTTTTTCCTCTTGCTGTAAGGATAGGAGTGACAATATTCAGACACTTTATTTGTTGGGACTGAAACCTGACGCTTTATGTTTATGTTTTAAAATTGGAAATACCTTGTCCAGTTTAAAAATAATTGTTCAGCAAGAGACTTAATTTCTCTATGAACCATTTGCTTGGCTGAGATGACTCATTCTTATTTTCATCTCTTTGAATCTTGGATCTATATATTTTCAAAGTGCTTAGCAAGAACTTCTTCAGAACAAAATATTTGAAAAACTTAAGATCTTCTTATAGTTCTAGAAAATTGCTAATAACTTTACCCTAAATTAACTGGAATTATTGATTTTCTCCCTCCCCATCACCCCCAGCACTGTTTTTAATCAGATACCTTTTAGAATCGGTGCTAAAGTAGTTTCAGGGATTATTGTCTTTAACCTTCATTTGTTATTACTTTACCCTACTTGTTTTTGAAAAAGTAACTCAATTTTCTGAGGCATTTTGAAATCTCTGGAGACTAAGCACTGTTTAAAATTTGAAAAACTAATGAGAATAAATGCCTAACTCTTATGCTGCCAGTGGTTTATTTTCAATTAACCTTGAAGAATGTATTAATTATAAACTGTAGATCTTGGTGACTTTAGCCTAATAGGATTATTTTTAGAATCTGCATGATAAAGGACAATTTGGCTAAAATGTGTTATTTAAGCAACTGAGAAAGTACAGTGTATACTTCAAAGCCTTGTAATTTGATTACTTGCTAAAAAATTGCATTTGGGGAACCTTCAGTTCTTATCCTTGGAGAACAGTTGTAACCAACCTTGGGCAATTGAGACATTGTACATTACATTAATCTTGCCCTCTTTTTTTAGGTTTCATTTTAAGTTTTATTTTTCTCACTGAATCTACTGTGAGGAATAGCTGTTAAACCAAGAAACAAATCAGCTGAATGGTATTTAAGATTGATTATTAGTTGGCAATCTCATGTTTAAGAAATATTTTTCTCTTTTAATTTTCTTAATTGTTTAAAATGAATATCTGTCTTTGGGAATGAAAGTTTTTCAGGAGGGAGAATTAAAATGTTAACCATTATGGGTTTTATCGTAACATACTAAATAAAATTTGTTTTTAGAAATGATGAGTTCATGTTGTATTGAAAGAATTTGATTGAAAATAATTATTTTTTGCCACGTAATCATTAGTTGTGGTTTGTTTTAAAGTAAGCTCCAGGGCTCCTGGCTGGCTCAGTTGTTGGAGCATGCAACTCTTGATTTCAGGGTCGTGTGTTTGAGACCATGTTGGGTGTAGAGATTACTTAAAAATAAAATCTTAAAAAAAAAATAAAGGAAGATCCATTTGTCTAGCATGATTTGAATCAGAGGCAGAAACTTTTACTTAGGCTTTTGCTTACAGACATTTCTTATAAAGAAATAGGGCTGTCGGGAGGAAAGGGAGAAAGAAGAGCAGGTCTTCAGTAGGGGCACAGTTATGGGTTGTGCCCCACGCCAGCTCCCACCAACCCTGAACAGATTAGTAGTCGGTATCTGTGTTTCTCCTCCTGAAACTTAAACCCTCCCTTAAAGCCCTCCCAAAACTGGTGATATAACAGTCTCCTAGAAGAAACCCACACGAATGAACACAGTGTATTAATATTTTAGTCTTAACAGAAAAGCTTCCATGTGTTCACATTTCAAAGGAGATAGTGGTTCACATTCAGTAAATAAGTATTTAAGTTGAGGCCTCTGTTGGCTGGATCCTGACTTGCAATTTCCAGTTAAGAAGGGAGTTGTAGCCCCTCTTTTTTTTTTTTTTGGTCCTGATCTTGCTACTTTATGCTAACTGGGATGGCAGCTACCTTTACAAAATGTCCCTTCATTCACCATAGCATTCAGGACCACAGTGCCAGGATTGGTCATCTGTTACCCTCTCTAGGGGAGAGACTCTCAGGGTCACCCCCATGATTCTTGACATCCTCTTCTACTTTTTGTCACCACCAAAACTCACTGGCTAACCATTTTAGCACAGAACCCTCATCCCTGTACTGCTCAGTACATTCAGTTGTACCCTCTCTTCCCCCAGTCTTCCTACAGACCCCTAGAGCTCCTGAACTGCCATTAGTAATTTCTCCCTCAGTTTCAGTCTTGCCGCAGCATCACAGTATAATCATGCTTTCTGCTCCTGGATTTCTCTGCTGCTGCTAAGCAGATGCCTGAGGTAGCCTCCTCCAGCACCGGTCTTGGGCTGTGCTACCTCTACTTAATACCTGGTAACCAGTTTGCCTGCCTTTGAGCTCCCTGAGTACAGTGAGTTCTCCCACCCTCAAAGCTTTGCCCATGCTGGCTTCCATCGCGGCTAATAGTTTTCAGACTCTGCCTGGCTGACTCTATACAGACTGATCTGGATTTCCTTGAGTTAATTTCTGTCAGTACCTATTTTGTTTTTACTTCTTAGTACTTATTTAAGATTGCAATTCTATATTCATTTAGCCTTTTTCATTGATTCTAAGATGTACATTTCCCCTCACATTTCTGAAATCAAGGCACCTCTTAACACTGGATGCCTTGATTGCTTTCTGAATGGTAAGTAACATAATGGTTTATCTTATAATCGGTTGTGTCTTAGACTTAGTAAAATACTGGACTTTTTTTTTTTTTTTTCAAAGTAGACTCCACGGAGTTCAATGCGGAGCTTGAGCTCACAACCCTGAGATCAAGAATCAGTTAACTGACTGAGCCACCCAGGCACCCCTAAAATATAGTACTTTTTTTTTTTTTTTAAAGATTTTATTTATTTATTTCAGAGAGAGAGAGAATGAGAGATAGAAAGCACGAGAGGGAAGAGGGTCAGAGGGAGAAGCAGACTCCCTGCTGAGCAGGGAGCCCGATGTGGGATTCGATCCTGGGACTCCAGGATCATGACCTGAGCCGAAGGCAGTCGCTTAACCAACTGAGCCACCCAGGCGCCCTAAAATATAGTACTTTTAATGATGTGTTTCCTCTAGTTAATTGCAAGTTGCACAAGTACAGGAATTCTGTTTTACTCGCCCATAGGGACCAGTGCCCAGTATAGTACCTGGTATCTAGTAGGCACTGAATAAATAATGCTGGGATGAATATCATTATATATTTGGTTCCTCCCCCCCCACCCCCCCTTTTAAAGTAGTCTCCACACCAACACAGGGCTTGAACTCACAACCTGGAGATCAAGAATCACACGCTCTACTGACTAAGCCAGCCAGGCACCCCTATCATTACCTACTTTGGAAATCGTGGCCCTAATAATGTTTGAAGATGAATTGGTCAATATATGCATGTGAATTTTTAATTCAGTTTCTGTGTTTCAGTCTTTATCTTTGAAGATTGCTTTATTCTGGAATTGAAGGAAACCTTTAGATGTGTTTATGTTTCCTCATTTTTTTTTTAGATTTTATTTATTTATTTGACAGAGCACACAAGCAGGGGGGGGGCAGCAGGCAGAGGGAGAGGGAGAAGCAGGCTCCCTGCTGAGCAGGGAGCCCGATGGGGGGCTCGATCCCAGGACCCTGGGATCATGACCTGAGCCGAAGGCAGACCCTTAACCAACTGAGCCACCCAGGCACCCCTAAGTTGTTCCCTCATTTATGTAATTTGTCCCATTATTGATATATGTACATCCTTATTTAAGAGTATTTGCTCACCATGTATGAAAATGAATCCACATAAGCTTTTATTAGGTATCAGCAGTTGTCTTTCATTAGGAAGAAGAGTGAGGAAGGTACCAAAGGGTGTAGCAGACTTTTAAACTTCAGAAAGTTTTCAGTGCTTGAACTTAACTTTTTCATTTTACTTCATCCTCCAAGGAGTGCAATCACTTGGTGTCCTACTTCACTTCTTTTAAGCCAAAGAACAGCGAACAGGCAACATGAGTGACTGGAGTGCCTTAGGCCAACTCCTTGACAAGGTTCAAGCTTACTCCACCCCTGGAGGGAAGGTGTGGCTTTCGGTCCTTTTCATTTTCCGAATCCTGCTACTGGGGACAGCGATTGAATCAGCCTGGGATGATGAGCAGTTTGCCTTTCGTTGTAATACTCGGCAGCCTGGTTGTGAAAACGTCTGCTATGATAAGTCCTTCCCGATCTCTCATGTGCGCTTCTGGGTCCTGCAGATCATAATTGTGTCCGTCCCCTCACTCTTGTACCTAGTGCACGTATTCTACCTGATACGCAAGGAAGAGAAGTTGAAAAAGAGAGGGGAGAAACTCAGAGTCACTCAAAACGCTGGTGTCAACATGGAAGTGCACTTGCAGGAAATCGAAATTGAGATCAAGAATTTCAAATATAGCATTGAAGAACACTGTAAGGTGAATATGAGAAGGAGTTTGCTGCGAATCTATACCATTAGTGTCTTCTTCAAGTCTGTTTTTGAGGTGGCCTTCCTGCTGATCCAGTGGTACATCTATGGATTCAGCCTGAACGCGGTTTACACTTGCAAGCGAGACCCCTGCCCTCATCAGGTGGACTGCTTCCTCTCTCGCCCCACAGAGAAAAGCATCTTCATTCTCTTCATGCTGGTGGTGTCCTTGGTGTCTCTTGCTTTGAACATCCTTGAGTTACTCTGTCTCTTCTTCAAGGGCATTAAGGACCATGTGAAGGATCCAGAGAGTGAGCCTTACCTTGATTCATCTGGTCTGCCAAGCCCCTCCACTGACTCTTCATCAGTTGTTCCTCTCTCCACCATGTCCCTTCCCAGGGACAAGGTGGTTCCTGGAAACAGAAACAGTTCTTCCAGCCGCAGTTACAATAAACAAGGAAATGAGCAAAGCCATGCTAAACAGAGTGCATAGCAAGATCTAATAGGGCAGGCAGGAAGCACCACCTCCAGCTTGCACGCATAGCCTTTTGATTTCCCTGATAATAATAATTCTGGGGGTGGGGGTGGGCATGACAAAAGTAGCTACTGGGTGGTAGTCATTGTAGACCAGCAGCCATTCTGCAAAGCCAGCAGTCATGCCAGCAGCAGGCTTAATGACCTAGAGATCTAGACACATGCCTGAAAACATTATGATTCTGCTCAATTGTTAAAGAAAAGGAAGGTACAGTGGAGAGTGTACTTTTGTTCCAGAGGAGGTGGTACTCAACGTCAGTTAGGCTTAACAGACATAAAGGGTTCTTTTTGGGGGGGTCTGGGATAGGAGAGGAGAAAGGGGGGGATTAATGGAGGAACATAGTTGGTATTTGAAATGGTTGACTCGAAGAATTTACATTCTAAATAAAAGTTGCATTAGGTGGCACATAAGTAAGGACTTTTTGTCTCCCATATTTCCTGAGAATGGTTCAGTGTATATGAAAGAGTGATAGATATCTGTCATGTATTGGTACAAACAGATGCAATATAAACTCATGAACATGGATTTTTAAAATAATGCAGGGTTCAAATTTGAGCCTTTCTCATGGATTTTGTGGTGTGGGCTGTATGATGTTTACATAATTCCTACTGTGAAAGTGAGAAACACTCTTCCCTCCCCAAAGTGCCCCCCTTTACCCAGTTTAGCCTATTATGGATACTGGTTCTACTCATTGTGAGTTTTTTCGTTTTAGAAAGATATCAGGAATGATGTCCTTTTTCTGAAATGTAATGCCTGACACTTGAATGATAGGACTTTTAGTTCTGTCAACAGCACTCATTAATGTGAGAAACTTAAAAAGAATGCTTAGAGCTGGACTATTAAATGTTCTTACATGAATTTTACAGTAACTGATAGTGCTTGGCTTTATTTTACTTAATAAATCCTACATAATCATTATTTTAGAACTCATATTCTGTTAATGAGTTTGGTAGGCAGTCTTTTGGGATGGCCAGTGTTTTTGATGTTTGTTCTAAGATTTTATTTGGAATGCAAGAAAGGTTGAAAGAGGTTTGAGTATTACTTATGTAACTAATGTGTTGGAAATATATACTAAAGAAATCTGTTTATTCAAATGACTTTTCTAAAACTCACAGATGGTTGGTGAAAATGCTGAGCTTCATACTTTGTTCTTGCATGACAGCTACATGAACAGTTTTGTACACTAAATGGTTTAACATTTCACATTAAACTAATGTCATGTTCAGCTTTATTAAATGCAAATGTAGACCTAGTCCATCATATATTCTAGAGAATGTTCTTTATTTAATAAAGTTTTAAAGAGAGCAACCTGCCTGTCTGCCTCCTCTGAGAGTTTCTGGCTGCATTTATCTTCCCTAGTCTTTTGAACTCTTGGTACATCTTAATCTAAGCAGAATCTACTACAGAGTTTTAGAAACGGAATTGCAGTGATTCTATTACAGAAGGTTTTAGTATTAGCATCTTTAATTATATATAGCAGGATCACAGATAGACCCACTACATAGATGTGCAAAAAATGTAGCTTCTTTTTTTTCTTTTAACTGATTGATCTACTCTTCATCAGAAGCTTCTTCCCACCCCACAGGGCAGAAGGAAGGAGAAGATGGGAACAACTGAAATGTTAAACCTGCCAATGAACAGCATCTTGCTCTGACAGTTTAAACAGTCTCATTTGTAAAACCCACTCTCTTGGCTCATTAAAGAGTCTTTCAGATTTCCTTCTCACAAACTTTTGTGAGGAATAAGCACAGTTATTTACTAATGGGATGTGTGTTTCTATGGGGCACTGCAAAACCTCTGAAATCTTAGATTGGACTTCTGTTTCACATTGATTTTCATATATTGCTTGCTTGATTTTGTTAAAATTTTTATCTTGAGATAATTACAGATTTACATGCAATGGTAAGAAATAATAGATTCCATGTATCTTTCAACTAATTGCTCCCAATAGTAACATCTTGTATAACTATAGTAGAATATTATAACCAGAAAACTGACATTGATATAATCCATTGACCTTATTCATATTTCACCAATTTAACATGCACTCATGCGTGCACATGTGTGTCGTTTTTAACACTTGTGTAGGTTCATGTGGCCCCCACAGTCAAGATATGGAACAGTTTTATGACAAGGATCCCTTGTGCTGTTGATAGCCACGGTTGCACTCCTCCATGCCCCTCTCCCTAACTCTTTGCAACCACTAATCTGTTCATCTCTATAATTTTGTCTTCTCAAGAATACTATTTAAATGGAATGGTACAGTGCATAACCTTTTGAGATTGGCATTTTTCTCAGCAAAACTCCCTTGAGACCCATCCAAATTTTTGTATGAACCAGTAGGTTTTTTAATTTAATTTTTTTTATTTTTTTATTGCTGAGTAGTAGTCCATAGTATGGAGGTACCACTGTTTATTCACCTGTTGAAGGACCTTTAGGTTGTTTCCAGGTTTTGGCTATTACAAATAAAGCTGTTTGAACATTTGTGTATAGGTTTTTTTGTGAACAAAAGTTTTCATTTCCCTGCGATAAATGCTCAAGATTGTTACTGCTGAGTTGTAAGTGAATATATAGTTTTATAAGAAACTGGCATGTTCTTTTTCCAGAGTGGTTTACATTCCCATCAATAATATATGAGTGATCTCATTTCTCTACATGCTCACCAGCATTTGGTATTATCACTGTTTTTTATTTTAGCCATTCTAATAGGTGTGTAGATGATCTCATTGTGGTTTAAATTTGCATTTTTCTAATGGCTAATAATGTTGAGCATCTTTTCATGTGCTTAATTGGGATCTGTGTCCTCTTCAGTGAGATATGTTTCTTCTGTCCATTTTCTAATTGGATTCTTTGTTTATTACTATTGAGTTTAAGGAGTTAAAAATATATATTTATATTATGGGTTAAAATCCTTTGTTGGATATGCTTGAAAATATTTTCTCCCTGCTTGTAGCTTGTTTTTCATCACTCAATAAGGTCTTCCACAGAGCAAATTATTTTAATTTCGATAAGATCATTTATCAGTTTTTCCTTTTATGGATTGTGTTTTTGGTGGTAAGTCTAAGAACTTTTTGTCTAGTCCTATATCCTAAAGATTTTCTTCTTTGTTTTTTAAAAGTTTTATAGGTTTACCTTTAAGTAAATGTAAGTCCATGATCTTGCTTTTAAGTCCATGATCGATTTTGAGTAAATTTTTGTATTAGTTGTGAGATTTTAGGTTGAGGCATTTTTCTTCTCATGTTGTCTCATCTTGTCTAGTCTCTTTTCTTTCTTGGCTGTGGAGTCCAATTGCTGTAGCACCACCATTTGTGGAAAAGTCTCTCCTTCCTCAGTTGAATTGCTTTTGCAGGCAAAAATCAGTTAGATGTATCTGTGTGGCCCTATTGATCTGTGTGTTTATCCCTCTGTCAGTATCACACTGTTCTGTAGCTCTGTAGTAAGCCTTAACATCAGGTATAGTGATTCTTCTCATTTTATTCTGCTTTTTCAAAATTTCTTCAGCAATTCCAGGTCACGTGCCTTTCCATTTTCATTTTAGAATAAATTTGCCTATATCTACAAAACTTTTGCTGGGATTTTTTGTAGGAATTCCATTAAAGCTATATATCAATTTGCGGAAAATTGACATCTTGTTGAGTTTTCTAATACATGAGTATAGTATGTTTCTCAATTAACTTAGGGCTTCTTCAGTTTTTTTCATTAACATTTTGTAATCTGTGGGATACAGATCCTGTACATATTTCATTAAGTTTATATCGGACTATTTCATTTCCTTGGAGTAACTTTTTTTAAGATTTTTATTTACTTATTTTAGAGACAGAGAGAGAATAAGTGCGGGGGGGGGGGAGCAGAGGGAGAGGGACAAGCAGACTCCGTGCTGAGCGTGGAGCCCCACACGGGTCAGTCCCACGACCCCGAGATCATGACCTGAGCTGAAATCAAGAGTCTGACGCATGGACTGAGCCACCCAGGCACCCCTTTCCTTGGAGTAATTGTAAATGGTATTTTGCTTTTAACCTCTGTCTCCCATTTTTGTTGTTTGCATATAGAAATGTGATTGATTGGGGTGCCTGGGTGGCACAGTCCGTTAAGCCACCAACTCTTGGTTTCGACTCAGGTCATGATCGCAGGGTCCTGGGATTGAGTGCTATGTTGGGCTCTGTGCTCAGCACAGAGTCTGCTTGAAGTTCTCTCTCCCTCTTCCTCAGCCTCTCCTTCTCGTGCTGTCTGTTTCTCTATCTAAAATAAATATGTAAATAAATCTTAAAAAAAAAGAAATGTGATTGATTTTTGTGTGTTGATCTTGTATTCTACAATCTTGCTAAACTTATTAGTTCTAGGAGGTTTTGGTGGATTCTTGAGATTTTTTTTGTGTGTGTAGATGATCATGTCATCTGCAAATAGTGCCAGTTTTATTCCTTTGTTTACAGTCTTTTTATTTCTTTTTCTTGGCTTATTACTCTTATTAGAACTTCCAATACTGTGTTCAGTAGTAGTGATGAGAGCAGACATTCTTTTCATGTTCCTGATCTTAGGGAAAAAGCATTCGGTCTTTCACTGTTAAATATGTTAGCTCTAGGGTTTTGTGGATGATATTTATAAAGCTTGAAAGAAACTTACCTTCTATTTCTAGTTAGCCAGAGTTTTTTTTTTTTTAATCATAAACTGGTGTTTGATTTTGTCATTCTTTTATTGTATCAGTTGATATGATTATATGATTTTTCTTCTTTACCCTGTTGACATGGTTTTCAAATGTTGAATCAGCCTTGCATATCTAGAATAAATCCAACTGGTCATGGTACACAGTTCTTTCTATATATCACTGGATTTGAAATGCTAATATATTGTTGAGGATTTTTGTACGTGAGTTCGTAAGAGATGCTGGTCTAAACTTTTTTTTTTTTTGGTGCTGTCTTTATCAGGTTTTGATATCATTGTATTAGTAGCCTCATAAAATGAGTTGGGAAATGTTTCCTCCTCTTCTAATTTCTGGAAGAGATTGTGTAAAATTGGCATTAATTCTCCTTTGAATGCTTGGTAGAATTCTCTAGTGAACCCATACGAGCCTGAAGTTTTTTTTATTGGGAACTTTAAAATTACAAATTCAATTAATAATTATACAACTATTTAAATTGTTTATTTCATCTTGGTTATGTTTGGTAGTTTGTGGTTTTCCAGGAATTGGCCTATTCCTTCTAAGTTGTGAAACTTAAGGAGTGTGAAGTTTATGGTAATGGCCATGGGATTCTAGGGATCTCTCCCCTGTTTTGTTACTGATATTGATGATTTTCATCTTCTCTTTATGTTTATCAGTCTTGCTAGAAGTTTATCAATTTTACTCTTTTAGCAGGACCAGTTTTAGCTTCATTGATTTTCTTAATTTTTTTTAAAGATTTTATTTATTTATTTGAGAGAGAGAGAATGAGAGAGAGCACGAGAGGGAAGAGGGTCAGAGGGAGAAGCAGACTCCCTGCCAAGCAGGGAGCCCGATGTGGGACTCGATCCCGGGACTCCAGGATCATGACCTGAGCCGAAGGCAGTCGCTTAACCAACTGAGCCACCCAGGCGCCCTGATTTTCTTAATTTTTAAAATTTTTAAATTATTTTATTTTATTTTCCTGTTTGATATTTCACTGATTTCTGCTTTTATCTTTGTTTCCTTCTTGTTTTGGGCTCATTTCTTTTTCTGGTATTGAGGTAAGAATTTAGGTTATTGATTTGAGAACTTTCCTCTTTTCTAATGTGTGCATTTAGTGCTATAAATTTCTCTGTTAGTACTGCTTTCGCCGCATCACACATATTTTGATTTAATGTATTTTCATTAAGTTCTATGAAATTAAAATTTCCTTTGAGACTTTCTCTTTGTATGATGGCTACGTTGAAATTCTTGTCAAATAATTCTGCCATCTCTATGTTAGCATCTTTTGATAGTCTTTTCTCATTCTTGTTGAGGTTTTCCTAGTTCTTAGTATGATGACTGATTTTCTGTAGAAACCTGGACATTTTGGATATTATGTCATTAGACTGTCTTATTTAATCTTCTGTTTTATCTGGTCTTTTATGACAGTGCTCTGCAAGGTAGGGCACACAAATGGGGATGGTAGTTCAGTTTCCTCCTTCGGCCTCCATTGATACCAACTGGGGAGAGGCTCCTTGTTACTGATGTGAATGGGAGTTTGGCTTCTTATGTGGCCTTCACTGGCACTACCCTGGCAGGGGATTGGACATGCTTCCCACTTCACCCTTATTGATGTGAATAGAGCCAGTGTTTCATTTGGCTGGGGTAGGATGGTTGGTTATTGTCTAAATGTTTTCTGTCATGCTAGGCTGCTCCTTGCCTGGTCCTTTAGCTTGAGAGAGCAGGCTTTCATTGGGGCTATTTTTAATCTCTGCCCATGGGAGTTTCTGGGTCGCTTGTTGAAGTAGTTTTATTAAGGTTGCTTTGAAATCTTTGTCAGATTCTAACATCTGATTCATCTGTGTGGTGACATCTCTTGTCTTTTCTAATTCAAGTTGTGACTTTCATGGTCCTTGGTATGATTGATATATATATTTTTGGATATATGACCTCTGGACTTTATTTTTTTTTTTGTTCAGCAGTCAGCCTCCCTGTTGGGTGGTAGTCTGATGGCTGGCTAGATTTGTTCAGCTTCCTGCTTGCCACTCCCCCCCCCCCCATTGTTCTTACTCCCACTACCTCCTTGCAGAAGGGTGGGGTGGATGTTTACCTCCTCATTTGGCCCTGCTAACAGCTTCCCAGAGAAAAGTGGACCAGTGATTCACACTACCTTATTGCTTCTGCTCCATCCTGCAGACACCACTGTGGCAGAGGGGCCAGAGTACTGTTGCCTGCTTCTGCCTGGAGGGAGATGGAAAATCAGCTCTTGACTGGACTTGCCAATATGACAAGGCAGGGAATGGGAACTGTGCCTGCTTCTGCCAGGCAGGGGATGGAAGATTAGCTCCCTGCTCAACCCCACCAACAGGGACAGCCCCAGGTGGGGAGTTAGGGAGTTGGAGCCCTGCTGCCTGCTTCCTTGGGGTGTGTGTGTGTGTGTGTGTGTGTGTGTGTGTGGAGTTAGGGAGTTGGAGCCCTGCTGCCTGCTTCCTTGGGTGTGTGTGTGTGTGTGTGTGTGGAGTTAGGGAGTTGGAGCCCTGCTGCCTGCTTCCTTGGGTGTGTGTGTGTGTGTGTGTGTGTGTGTGTGTGTGTGTGTGTGTGGAGTTAGGGAGTTGGAGCCCTGCTGCCTGCTTCCTTGTGTGTGTGTGTGTGTGTGTGTGTGTGTGTGTGTGTGTGTGTGTGTGTGTGTGTGTGTGTAAGGAGTGTCTATCTGCTCAGCCCCGCTGAAACCTCAGTGGGATGTTTCTCTTGTTAGCTCATCCTTTTCCTGTCTTTTGGCTGTGAGAACAGACTTTTCTTGGCACTTCTTTATATTTGCCTCCTGTCGGTCCTAGGTTGGAGGCTTCTGCAGTACTCTTTTGGGGCTGCATAGGAGATAGTGGGGAAACCCAGGGAACTCACTGCCACGGTGTTCCTCAAGTCCTGAAGTCCCAAGGCAGTTGGCCACTTTCCCACCTTGTCTTCCTATGCTTAGTTGTATGTTATATACAGGGATTTTTAGTTTGAAGAGGAAGGACCTGGGAGAAGGGCTACTCCATCTTTACCAAAACTAGAAGTCTCCACGTGTGTGTGTAAATTCTGTAAATATCGGTTTATATGATAACATCAGTTTGTTCTTGAAATAAACCATGTATCAGGCACTGTGATTGGCCCTGGGGACTATAGATGGTACTGAGATAGCATCCTTAACTTCAGAGACCTCACCATTTTGTAGAGTTTAAAGACCTGTGAAATAGATTTTAATTTGCCTCATAACACTGAGGTAGAAAACACAATTCTTTATTTTAGAAATGAAACTAAAGGGACGCCTGGGTGACTCAGTTGTTAAGCATCTGCCTTTGGCTTGGGTCATGATTCCAGGGTCTTGGGGTCGAGCCCCGCATCAGGCTCCCCGCTTGGTGGGAAGCCTGCTTCTCCCTCTCCTACTCCCCCCTGCTTGTGTTCCCTCTCTCTCTGTGTCTCTCTCTGTCAAATAAATAAATAAAATCTTAAAAAAAAAAAAAAAAGAAATGAAACTAAATCTAGCTCCATACCATGTGGCTTGTGGCATTGGAGCTCCTTTGCTTCCCATTGACTAATGTAAGCCTTCTTTGGTTTATGAAGTGCCAGGCAAATGGGGAGGAGGCCTAATCCTTAAGTGCCTTGTTGTTCTCATGGTTACCATTGCTTGTTACTCTGGTTACCATTAAACCTTTTGCCAGGCACTACCCTCCAGTGGGCATTGTTTCCCTGGCCCCAGCTCTCCAGGCTATGGTGCTTAGTGATCAGACTGGAGGAATCTAGCCAAGTAACACCACTGTCCAAAGTCCTGGACACCCCTCTGCCTCATGCAGAAGTCCCAGCCCTGTGATCCTCCCAGTCCTGGAGGATCCTCTGCTCCTGGAAGAACATCAGCTCTCTTTGACATTAACCTATTGGATGGGAAGTTCAGCTCCACTGCCTTTGTAAGTCTGGGCTTTATAATAATGACTGTTAGTTCTCCCTAGGGACAGGAGAAGGCACCCCCTCCCCTCACCCCTAGGGACAAACCCCATGTTCTCTGAGTTCCTCTGGAAACATGTTTGGGTGATTTGGGAATGCCTAGAGCATTTTGAACTTTCTTCCTGATGATAGTCATAATAGTAGTAACATTTAGTTCATGTGCTGTTCTGAGCATTTTACTTGTATCCCCTTATTCAGTCCTAATAGCAACCTCAGGAATAAGTGACGTTAGACACAATTTTCAGAAAAGGAAATTGAGGCACTGAGAAGTTAAGTAACTTGTCAAAGGTCACTTACCTGGTAAGTGGTAGAGCCATGATTTAAATTCAGGCAGTTTGGCTCTAGATCTGAAGTTCTTACCCTTCTTCTGGATGTGTGACAGTCTTTGAGTTTCACTTTGCTTTCTTATTATTTGTTTGAAATCAAGATTGTGTGTGAAGGAAGTGCTTCTGGTTTCTAAAAGGTATCATCAATTAAGTAATTTTATGTAATTAAAGACTTTCTAATTAGAAACACTTTGTTTCCTTTCTTATGAACCATATAGATCTGGCAAAGAGAGTACGAAAAATAACCAGTACATATCTTGTATTTTAAATTGTTTGGAGTACAGTCCTCTAATAATCAGATTTTTAAATTTGTTTCAGAAAGTAAGAAATAATTTTGTTAGAAATTTCTGCATTTTCTTTGGTTGTTTAGAGTTCAAGAGAAAATTTAGCCAGATTATATTGTATTATATACACCTATGATTTGTCACATCTGTTTATACATTTATGATATTTTCTATTGCTTTAGGTGCCTCTTTGTTCAAATACAGCTAGTAGAATAACTAGAAGGATGTGATTCACAAGTCATTATATTAATATTATCCATGCCATTAGATTTAAATTCTACTTTCGGGGCTTATTGTACTTAGAATGTAATCAAGTTTTTCTGTTCAGGAGCGATTCATGCTGCCCTTTACCTTGCTTTTTCAGTGAAAATTTAAATTTTCTCATTTAAAATGAGTCAAGTTTTGTTTACATATTCCGTGTACTAGGTAGTGTAACAGTTTGTTCTATTCTTTATAAACACAGTGTTGAATATAAAATTTGTCGTGTTTTGTTAGAGAATAATGTATAATTTCTCTTAAAATAATTCATTGATTTGCATTTTTCATGTCTTTGGTGTTTAAATTTCCACAGGCACTTACCCACTATGTGACTTATCTGAAGCAGATCTTTCTAATTCATATTGATTTATTATCAATGCCACTTAAATACATTCTTTGTTGATATATAAAGGGATCTTTGTTAGTTCTAGCTCAAGAGAAACCACAGGAGTGAGTTTTAGAACTTAAAGTTAATTCATTAAGTAGACATTTATTAAAGCACCTGCTGTAGTGAGTTCTGCTGGATGTTTGGGATAAAGAACAAAAAGGGCATGGTTCATGATTGTGGAGAGCCCACATTCCAGAAGAAAAAGGCTCATGACAGCATAGTGGTTAGAATGTGGTCTCTGCCCTTGAGTAGTTCATAGGCTGTTGGAGCATGAGAATGTTAAGAAACAAATAGGTCACTCATTTCAAAACTCAGGTGGTTGGTCTTTTTAACAAGATAACTATTTCAGTCTTTATTTTCTGTGATGTTTTTAGTTAAAATTTAAATATCTCTATTCTCTGTGTGTCCATGGCTTCATTTCTTCTTGGTCCCTGTAAGATCCTTAAGAGGTACTTAGAGCAGCTCAAGTGCCTAACTCATTTAGCCTTTTTGGAGTGTCTTTCTGCTAGGTCTTAGGGGCATAGAGTTATGTGAAGCGCTTAGGCTTATGGGTCTTACAGTCTGAGGTGGGAAGTGAGGCTGAATGGCAAACCCCAGATTCCCATGCAGGTATGCTAAGATCCTGGTTGGAGGTGTGGATAGAGTGCTAGGGACCACAAAAAAGGAACATACAAAATAAGCTGGGGGATCTTGGAGTGCTTCCCAAAGGAGGGTTTTAAAGGAAAAAAAAGAATTAACTTGAAGTAGCAGGGTTGGTTTCTTGTGATTTAAGTACCAGCTAAAAACAAGTCACCTCCATGGGTACTCCCTCACCCAAATAAATACTCTATTTGAATTGCTAGTAGAATAACTAGAAGGATGTGATTCACAAGTCATTATATTAATATTATCCATGCCATTAGATTTAAATTCTGTTTTGTTTAGCACAGTACCTGTCACCGGGTAGGAGCTTGAAAACTGTTTGTCGTTTGAATAAATGAATGAATGAAGAAAGGATGAATGCTGGAGGCAGAGTGTAAGCAAGTATATGTGAAGGTTCACTTGAGAAACTGCAAATAATTAGGTGTGACAGGAACAGGGTTTTTGTTGTTGTTGTTTTGGGTTTTTTTGTTTTTTGTTTTTTTGAAGTTAGGAGATGAAGCATGGAGTTAAAATCTTATATTGGAAGCCTTGTAAAGCTGCCAGGCTGCATGGTATGTAATACATCTTTCTTTTCCTCAATCCTGTGATTGAAAGAGTATGTTTGAAATATCTATTATGTGCAAACTGATGACCTCACTGAGGTCTTTGGAGAATATTCCTACAAGAGGATTTCAACTAGAATGCCTCAGTGATGTTCTTGACATCAAATAACCAGCCACACAAGAATTTTGTTCAGGTTATACAGTGTTTCTTGACTCATTCTCTCAAAACAATGAACTGCTTGAGACTTCTATTCCACAATTGTTTCAAAGGCATGGCCACTTCTGGGATTTTTGTCCTCTCCTTCTCTTTTGCTTTAGCTCTCAAGGTGGCGTGTTTGAAGTCATTCAGCTTCCTTTATGATGGTGGTAAACAGTTCCATGCCTGTACAAGATGGTACAGTTCATTTCTGTGGACATTTTTGTTACATAGCTATCATATGTAAGATAAAGTGCTGGGTACTTGGATATAAAGGCTAACCAGACTTTTTCAAGAATATTTAGGCTGTTGTTTTATGTTTGATACTCATCTCTTTCTATGGTAAGAGAAAGTGAATCTGACATTCTCTGGTTTTCTCCACAATGCATAAAAGATAAAATAAGTTTTAACTAAACTACTTTGAAAATAAGTTTTTAAGAAAAGAAAAACTGTTGCTACCTATGTTGAATGTAACTTTCAGTTTTCTTTTTTTTTTTTAAGATTTATTTATTTATTTGAGAGAGAGAATGAGATAGAACATGAGAGGGGGGAGGGTCAAAAGGAGAAGCAGACTCCCCGCGGAGCAGGGAGCCCGATGTGGGACTCGATCCCGGGACTCCAGGATCATGACCCGAGCCGAAGGCAGTCGCTTAACCAACTGAACCACCCAGGCGCCCTAATTTTCAGTTTTCTACGTGGATATGGTTACGGCAAAAAGTGGTGACTTGGAACTTGTTTCAGATTTTAGTTGTACCATTTTTGTTTGCATATGTGTGAGCATATCTATCAGAATGTATGATCATGACTTCCCTAGAGGTAATCCAGTTCAGTTGTTTGAACAGAGAGCTTCTGAGTTTGTTTCACTCTCCCTATCAGTCTTTCACATTTTGGCAACATCGTAGTAAGCTGGAGGACCTTATGCCTTAGTAGCCTAAACATGTTATATGGAACATAATTTCTGTTGCTTTTGAACTTTGGAGTTTCCTTAAGCATGTTTCTGTCCTAAATCCCAGGCATATTTCTCATGAGTTGGAAGAAAACATAATGTTTTGACTTTCTTCACCAGTTTTCAGTACTCTGATTTTCCTTCTTTTATAGGTAAATTTAAAAGTAGGCCCAGGGGCGCCTGGGAGGCTCAGTCGGTTAAACGGCTGATTTTGGCTGAGGTCATGATCCCGGGGTCCTGGGATCGAGCCCCAAGTCGGGCTCTCTGCTCGGCGGGGAGTCTGCTTCTCCCCCTCCCACTCCCCCTGCTTGTGCTCTTGCTCTGTCAAATAAATAAATAAAATCTTTAAAAAAAGTGAAAGTAGGGCCAAAAATCAAGAATTACAGATTTTACATTTTATATATGCATGTACGATTTATCAGCTTATTGATGAATAAAAGCAAAATGGAATCAGACATTCTTAAGCAGCAGTGATTTTATAATCACTTTAGTAGTAATGTTTCTAACTTGAGCAGAAGGTGTGAGTATATACTCATGGGTCTGGTTGTTGTTAGCGCTCCCAGAAAGCAGTGAGCAACTTGCCTCTATATTAGCTCTGCTATTGTTAGCATTCTATACATTGTTTACCCACCAATGTCTGCAAAACTTAAGTATGCTGACTTCATTGGTATCTACACAATTTCCTGGAAAAAATTGGCCCTGAGAAATAGGCACAGTCATTCCTTCCTTCAGTAAAGAAATCTGTAGCAAGCGGTCTATCACTAGTAAAACAGGACAGTAGATTTTGTCTTCATTTGGACCATATATTTTTATGTTGATCATCAGTGCATTTTAGTTATAAACGTTTTTTTTCTTTTCCCCTGTCATTGTACCTGAATCTTTATATATTTAACAGGGGTAATATTTATGGAATACCTGGTGATGTATCTTGGGTCAGTAAACTGGTTTTTTTCTTCTTTTTCTTCTGTCTTGGTTCCAGGTAAGAGAGTAGGGTGAATGCCTCTTTGTAGGGGAAATTACTGTGAGACTTAAAAGAGAGATGGAAGGTGCCAAAGGGGTGTGAGCAGAACAGGCTGAGTTAGGGCAGGCAAGTCTTGACAGTCTCTCCCCCCACCCCCCATTACCTCAGGGAACTGAAACTCTGGATTTAGGGAGACCATAGGTTGAGGGTAAATAAAGCTAAAAGTGAAGGAAGCTTATGCCGCATTCCCCTTTTGGAACTGAGGGAACTGCCTTGCAAAGTTGCCTCATCACAGTGGAAGCAGCAACAGCAGAGTAAAATGTGGCATGCTGTGGTTAGGTGGAGAGAAGATTCCTGGGTCTCTCTTCAGCTTGTGATTGGCTTCTAAGGAATCTCAAAGTTACTGCACACTCTAGGTGGCTGGGTTGAGAGCCAGTGAACCTATCAGTGGGGATGCTATGTTGAGGGGCAAGCCGATAACACTATGGTTGATAGCCAGGTCGTGGGTATAAATGAGATTGAGGAGTTGGATGTCTTCACCAATTAAAGATGAGAAGGGGCCAGACACCTGGGCTATAAGCCAAGAGCACATACCTGAGTCCACAGTCCCCATGGGGTCCAACAGCAACATTGGGCCAGTGCTCTGGGGTCCAGGCCTATAAGGAACCTTGTCTTGGAGACCAGAATCCCAGGGGACAGTACAAGGGCCTGTATTTATCTGAAAGCCTTTCCCTTACCACAATGAAGTTCTGTAACCCCAACCCACATCCATACATCCATCTGCCATCTTGGTAGAAACAGGGAGAAAATCTGAGGGGGAGGAAACTGAACATTTTCTTGAAAGAGACTATAAACCAGAAAAGACAGTTACTATAGAATGCAAATTAAATCAAGGTCACAGCTTGGAAAGAAAGGTTAAGTTATAGAAAATTAAAAAGCTACATTTTCTTGGCACATCTTAGATTTAGTCTTTGAGGATGTATTTGCAATGTTAAATGTAAATTTTGTACTCTTCGTTCACTATGGAACACAGCTTAAGTCAATGATTATCTGATTGAGGATATAGATTGCCTGCATTTGGCATGCCTAATTAATACTATCTTCTCAATTGACCACTAGAGGTGAAGTTTTCATTTTTTCATTGCTTATTGTTGTAAAATAAGGGCAAAATGAAATAAAACTCTAACACAATTGCACAATAACTAGAGTAGGACATGATGGTTAATATTACTAAACTGAAATGCTGTCTGACAGGCATCATTGCCATGTACTCTTTGAAATTTCCTTTCATTTGTGGATATAATCACGGTCTGAGTGTGGTTGTAGACAAAGTGATTTAAGAGCATCTGTATATAATGCCTGAAAGGGTTATATAAAAATCAGGTATATCCCAAATTTTGTATGATCTATAAATACGGAGCTAAACTGGTTTGGAAGTCTCTCTGTTGAAAAGAATTGCTATTTGCTCTGCCATAGAAGTTAGTGAAAATTGTTCTTTGGGTGCCTGATTTTCCATCTTAACTGCATTTATTTTTTGAACTTTTTATTAATTATATTAACAGGGTAGCAAGTTTATATTGGTCTATAACTATGAGGTGAATTATTTTTAAGTCATTTTATTTTTTATTGTTTTTTGTAGTATTTTTTTAATTTTTAAATTAACATGTTTTATTGACATTATATTATATACATATAATGTATTATTTGTTTCAGTGGTACAGGTCTGTGATTCATCAGTCTTACACAACACCCAGAACTCACCACAACACATACCCTTCCCAATGTCCATCACCCAGCCACCCCATCCCCCCCCACCACCCCCCCTCCAGCAACCCTCAGTTTGTTTCCTGAGATTAAGAGTCTCTCTTATGCTTTGTCTCCCTCTCTGGTTTCATCTTGTTTCATTTTTTCCTCTCTTCCCCAATGATCCTCTGCCTTGTTTCTTAAATTCTGCGTATCAGTGAGATCATATGATAACTGTCTTTCTCTGATTGACTTATTTTGCTTAGCATAATACCCTCTAGTTCCATCCATATCATTGCAAATGGCAAGATTTCATTTTTTTTTTGATGGCTGCTTAAATAATTCATTTTAAATCAACTTTTTTGAGGTATAATTTGCATATAAGCATATGCCTTCTTATATACAATAAGATGTACCCATTTTAAGTGTACAGTTCTGTGTGAATTAGTTTCCTTAATTCATCATGGTTACATCCTTTGATATCATCAGCCAATGTCCAGGTTGATATTGATCCACCAACAGGCATTCTGGGCCTATTAGAAGTACTTACAAGGGCTTTCTGGGTATGTGGGTTAGCTTGTATTTATCAACTAAATGTTCCTAGACTTTTATGGTTTTTATTATATTCTGGCTCCAAGTCTCACAGTATTACTGGATATATTTATTTTTAATGTTCAAATAAAAATAGTTGAAGACTTTAGTGTAGGAATTCCAGTGGCCTCCTTAAGAATGTGGCTTATAGCGGCACCTGGGTGGCTCAGTTGGTTAAGCATCTGCCTTGGGCTCAGGTCATGATCTCAGGGTCCTGGGATCAAGCCCTGCATCTGGCTCCCTTTTCAGTGGGGAGTCTGCTTCTCTCTCTGCCCCTCCTCCCCTCTCTGGCACTTTCTCTTTCTCTCTCTCTCCACAAATAAATAAAACCTTAAAAAAAAAACAAAACCCAATGTGGCTTATATTTACAAGAGAGCCTCTCCCTCTGATTTTTTCTTCCCACAAAACTCATGGTCTTTTATCCCACCTGTAGAGGCTCTTCCCTTCTTTCTGTTCCACATGGGCCCAAGCTTTACCCCTTTTTTTTGACTTCCCCCGAACACCACTAATACAAAATTACTGGATGTTCGTAGCACATTTGCACTAAGGATTTGGCGACCATGATACTAAACAACAACATAGGCATCGTGTTAGCCAGTTCTCAGATCTGTGACTATTTCCATCATTGGGAATGTTTCATATCACACAAATATTAGATATTAGTAGTTATGTGACATCTCTGTTTTCATATTATGTTTTTCTAGGCTAGAGGAAATATCTCACTAGCTTTGTCTCAGAATGGAGTAGAGGTGATGGTGAGGGATAACAATCTTTATTTTATTGTTTCAGGTGGAGAAATAAATCAATAAATACTAATTTTTTAATTTAGTAAGCCTTCTTATATAACTTGGTAAGTATTGGCAACCTTGTAACTGCAGCCATTTTACAGTAATGCTAAAAAAGAAATTTTTAACAGAAAGAAAGCATATCAGTTTTGCAGTACATTTTTATGATCTGTAGGAGGCCAGAGTAGCCAAATAGCAAAACAGGTTTTTATTTATTTTTTTAAAAAGATTTTATTTATTTGAGAGAGACAGTAAGAGACAGCATTAGCAGGGGGAGGGGCAGAGGGAGAGGGAGAAGCATACTCCCCTCTGAGCAGGGAGCCCAAGGATGCTGGGCTCGATCTCAGGATCTTGGGATCATGACTTGAGCTGAAGGCAGCTGTTTAACCAACCAAGCCACCCAGGCACCCCACAAAACAGGTTTTTAATCAAGACACTATAATTCCTTCAGAATTTTAAGAGCTTATTCAAATACTTGCCTACTGAAGGGCTTCTGGAGAGGGCCAGATGAAATTTGGAAGGGTCTTATGTTTCATTATCTTCCCATTTTTTGAAACATTTTAAAGAAAGAAGGAGACAGGTCTATCTTTGTATCTCCAAGGGATATACTGTTCTTTAAAAAACTTAAAAGTGTATATGTATATTCTTTGTTCTCATGTTTTATTGGCTTTAAAAAAATTCCTTATATCCCAAAGAAGGTCTTTTTTTTTTTTTTTAAATTATGATAGGAAAAAGTGTTTCTCCGTTAGGCTATAGTGGAATTAGTAAATTTCATCCAAGAAGAAACATGACCTGGGCCAGCAGGATGTAAATTTTGAACTGGTGATGCTGTACAGTGAGACTTTTGCACTGGATCTGCCTCTCTCTTGCATAGTTCACTTTTGAACCAGTCATACATTATTTTTCACCCACATGCTGGGAGTCCAGTGGTGGAGTCAGACCTTTATCCAAGTGGTCATAAAATATGTGAAGGTGTCACTCTAATAATTATGAAGAGATGTTTGCTAAGAGAACATATGGGGCTTCAGACTTAGTCACAGGGCTGTGGGAACGCCCCCCTGAGGAAGTGATGATTTGTGCCAAGGTATGAGGGGTAATTTAGGGTTGAGTGGGGCAGGGGAGGGCAAAACTTTTAGGAGCAAAAGGAACTATAGCAGGGGAGGTCTTGGTGATAATGGCTGGGGCTCACCAAGCAAGGGAGACCTAGTGAGAGGAGGCTGGAGAGCATTCCTGGAGTAGTTCCTGGATGGGCCTTGCTGGCCACGTGGAGGGGCTTTGACATAGTGTTTAGGGCAAGGGAGTTTTGCAGGAGTTTTATGGGGACTGGTGGAGTGAAAACAGATTTCTGTTTTCAAATAGCCACCAGGCTTTCCCAGTGGCAGACATTATTAGAAGGGTTTGGAGGCTAGGTAGTATTCCAAGTGGGAATGCGAGGGGCTGGAATTAGGATGGGAGTCAGGTAGAGAAGAACTGTGGACCGATTTGAAAAAGATTTAGGAGGCAAAATTCAACAGCACTTGGATGGGTTTGGGGGTGCAGATAAGGGAGATGTCAAAAGTGATCCTAAATATCTAGCTAGATATTTATCTGTTTACTGAGATACAGGGCCAGGAGACAGGACCAGGTTCAGAGAGGGAAAAGAGGGAATGGTTGGTTAGGCATTCTATCTAGATATTTTATACTTCATTTACTGTCATCTTACATCTCAGTAAAGATTTCTGGAGGGCATATCCAGCTCAGAGGAGGGTAGAAGGGATATGATGCTTTAATGGAAATAAATGAGAAACTAGGTTTTGTTACATAGAAATTTTATTACTGACTTGGCTTGAAGGCGGTTGTTTTCTATGAGAGTCTTAAGATTCCACTTCCCACATCTTCCTTTTTTGGCTGCATGCTTGCTCTATGTTCTTGATAATCTATTAATATTTTCATGAGACTATCTTCTTTTTAGAAGCTGAGCATGAAGTAAATTGATTGAGTTTTCCTTGTAATGCTTTTTTTTTTTTTTTTTTGAAGATTTTATTTATTTGGCAGAGAGAGACACAGCGAGAGAGGGAAGACAAGCAGGGGGAGTGGGAGAGGGTGAAGCAGACTTCTCGTGGAGCAGGGAGCCTGATGCGGGGCTCTATCCCAAGACCCTGGGATCATGGCCTGAGCTGAAGGCAGCCGCTTAACCGACTGAGCCACCTAGGCGCCCCCCCCTTGTAATGCTTTTTAAAATGTAAGAGTTTTAGTGTAATACTCTTAGCATACAAATAATGGACGGTTTAGAATTTACACCAGTATTTCCTGTAACACTATCCCATAACATGAACCTTTGTTGCAGTTTTGCTAGTTATTGGTGTAGACTTTGTGTGACTGCCAAATTCTTTTGGACCAGTTGAAAAGCATCACTGAATTTTTAACAAAAAAGTAAATAATATATATCTTTTGGTATATTTCACTGTAGGATGTTTAAATGGGGCCATATTACAAAAGTTATAAAAGTAATCATTTAATGAAAATGAGATGAGTGTAGACATTTTAGTGCCATGATTAATGGCTTTAATAATTTGTGAAGAATTAGTCTTTAATCATCTCATTTTCACCTAAAATTTCTTTTCACAGTATATTATTCTTTTCAAAAGCTTTATTTGATCTCAAAAAGTGGTCACTCTCTCTTTAAAGGGGGAGTGTTTATAGTGGAACACCACAAAACAGTTAAAATGAATAAACTAGAGCAGAGTTTTTCGATGCCAGCACTTTTGACATTTGGGGGTGGGTAATTTTTTGTCATGGGGGCTGTCCTGTGCAATGTAGAATGTTCAACAGTCCTGGGCTCTACCTAGTAGATGCCAGTAGCCTCCACTCCACCCCATTGTGACAACCAAAAGGATCTCTAGACATTGCCAGATGTCCCTGGGGTGGGGGGAGGTGCACAGTGTCCCCAGTTGAGTGCCACTGAACTAGATTTTGTTTAAATCTCAGAAGCACAATGTTGTGCTTAAAAACAAAAAGCTATTGCAAAAGATGCTCACAGTAACATGCCACTTACATGATTTTCAGTGTTCAAAAGAGTAGTAAAATTGCTTATGGGTAAATCCATTTGTAATAATAACTATGTGCATGGAGTGGTATATAACAGTTTCAGGATAGAAGTTACCTCTGGGGAGAGAAGGAATGAATGAAGGTATATTTATGACACTTTAATTTTAGCAAGAGAGAATGATCAGAAGCAAATCGATGTATTATTGACTTAAATCTGACATTTTTTTCTGTATATTTACATGATCAATCTGTTTTGAACCCCTGCAGCATATCATATAACATTTGTTGTACTTTTGAACTATTGTCATAAATTTTAATTTACTGACATGCATTATTACATACCACCAGATGTCATATAAAATATCCTCATATAAAGCAGGGGCCCAATGGACCGTTCTTAGATAACTGATGGAAATGCTCTCCTTCTTTGCTATAGATTCTTTTCCTTCCTGATATGGTCTGAAATACTTCACTTTGGTAGTTAATCTAACTTTTAATATTAGCAAACTATGGTAGTTTGTAGGTAATAAATAATACAAGTAATGAGATTTCTTGGAAAGCAATCTAGTTTTCATCATTGTGTATCCTGGTTAATAACTTGTATTTCTATGGTACTCGGCAAACACATGTTAGTTCCATTGTATCTACCTGCCATGGAATGTATGAATTTACTCCAATTTTATAATTTTGCTCATAATGTTAAAAATAATTTCTTTATTTTAGAAGGTTTCTGTGACGTAAGAGAATAAAGATAAAGATGGAAATAAGGAAATTTTTGCACATACTTTTAGGTGTATAAGTTTTATAACAGACATTAGAAAACTATTTGAACATTTTTATTGGTGATAACATATATTTTTGAGAAAAACAGATGAGAAATAATGATGCCTCCCCATATGTTTCAGTATGTTTCCGAATATATCCTTACCCCCTTTTTTTATTATCTTATGTTAATCACCGTACATTACATCATTAGTTTTTGATGTAGTATTCCATGATTCATTGTTTGCATATAACACCCAGTGCTCCATTCAGTACGTGCCCTCTTTAATCCTTTTTAACAACAAAATTTACATCTCTGGCTTGCAAAGGTGGTATAGCATGACCATGGATGAGAAATGGTCTCCAGAATCAGACTTCCTGGGTTTAAAATCTTAGCTCTATTACCTCTTAGTCATATGATCTTGGGGTAAGTTACAGAATCTCATTAAAACTCAGTGTTGAATCACCATGTTATACACCTGAAACTAATGTAATACCATTTAGTTGCTTTGCCAACATTTTATTTTTTTATTTTTTTAAAAGATCTTATTTATTTATTTGACAGAGAGAGACACAGCGAGAGAAGGAACAGCAAGGGGAGTGAGAGAGGGAGAAGCAGGCTTCCTGCTGAGCAGGGAGCCCAGTGAGGGCTTCATCCCAGGACCCTGAGGTCATGACCTGAGCCGAAGGCAGATGCTTAACGACTGAGCCACCCAGGCGCCGCCCCCCCCCCCTTTTTTTTGCTTTGCCAACATTTTAAGGAAGAGTTGATTCTGGCCATAAACCGATGACTAGGGAGGTTGAGACAGTCGCTAACTAGCAGGAGTAAGATTTGGTTACAGATCTCTGTGTCCAGGATGGTTGTTCAGTGATTGAGGCATGAATTTTATGAGGTGGAAAATCTTGACAATACTGGAAGAAATATAGGTCCTTTGGATATTTTTCTATTTTTTACTATGCATAAAATTTATTTTTTATTCTCTTTCTAATTTTTTTTTTCAGCTGAGGAAATTTATTTTGGTAAATGTTAAATGCCTTATATAGCTTATTCACACATGGAGATAGCACAATTCAGGAACCTCTATCTTTTTGCATTCCAAAGTAATATAATTCCAGTTTTGAGATAAAATTAAGGGTGAGGTATGAAATTATCATTAATGGTTTACATATGTATTTTATCACATCCTTTGTTGTTCAGAATGTCAGCTTTTAACTAACTCATTGTTTAAACAAAGTAAGATACTGAAACAAGTAGAAAATTATGCCTATCATGCTGACTACAGCTGGTGACATTCTGTTGCAGACGTTGTGGGGGCAATGGCAAGCTTTTGTGAATAAATTGAATTTAAAACACAGTTCTTTGGAGCTGTTTTTCATATATTTTTCTTCTTTGTCTACACCCATATTATGTGTAGCATCTCAGGGTGGTAGTACAAGTAATAAAACTTAGTGTATCATCTCTTACCTCTCCCTTAAATACCCATGAAGAGATTTAAAAAAACCAAAAACTCATAAAATTTCTGTAAATTAAGAAACTAAAAATTGAAGATTGTTGGCGAAGTCCAGGGAGATGGATTGAAAAATACAGTCTTGAACATCATGCTCCTTATTCTACTTTCTGAACCAGACTAGGGTAAACTGTCAAAGTGGAGTAGCAAAAGGTTTGGTTGGACCCATGCCCGCTGGAGCGGGAAACAGGCAGCCATCTCATGGTGGTAACTTATTGACCCTGAGGGAGCTGGAGTTCTCTTTCCCCCAACTAGCCCACATCAGCACCTGTATTGCCAGATCTTTTCAGAGACTAAGCACCCCAAATACAGTATGGCAAAAAAGCAGAGAAGGATTGGAAGCAGCAAGTTGCATCCTAGGATTCACAGACCCCCATGGCAAGGTGTGGTGAATGTAGAGGAGAGGGAACAGGATGTGCTAGGAAGGGTAGGTTCAGCAAACAGCTTATTCTGACAACTCTGCACAGGTGATTCAGCCTCAGCCCAGCCAACCCAATGAGAAGAATATTTGCTGGGAATCCAGGTTTTGACATTGGGCTCAGGTACATCAATCTGCTTTTGAAGCCCAGGTGGCTGAAAAACCCCAACTAGCCTTTCAGGTGCCAGGCCTAGTGAATCTCTTCCAATCTTAGTAGGGATGAGTTAAAAAAAAAAAAAAAAAGGCAGGGATGTGTACCTTATGAAAAGATATGGGAGGATAAGACACTGCTCTGAAGATTTAGAAGCAACACATAGTTCTAAAAATGATTTTTTGTAACAAGCAGATGCAGTCTCCTGAAGGAGAGCCAGGAGGTGTGACCTCTATAGTGAGAACAAGCTGAAACAAGGCAAAAACTGCTGAAGTTGAAGTCAGCTGAAATAAGATGGTAGAGAAACCTAAAATGGAGGAAGTAAAAGAACAAAATTGATGTAGCAGTTTTGATTAATTCACTCATGAAATATTTATTGAACCTACTATGTGCCTGCTATTCTAGGCACTTACACAGTAGTGAATAAAACACACAAAGCAACTATGAAAGATCCAACCTAAAAGTTACAAGGTTTCTAGTGAAAAATACTAGGAAAACAGGTGTAGAAACAACCTTTAAGGTTGCTAGAAGAAAACTTTTCTAATTTCATTGAATTCCAGATAATATTAGTTCAACCCCCCCTTCTAGATATATTCTCGTAATTTAAAATTTTTATTCCAAGGAAAAGGAAAACTCCCAGTAGGATCTAGGCAGAAACAAAGTTATCTGTGTTGGAACAAAAATCAAATTGGCCTCAGACTTCATTCTCTTCCTCTTGGAGAAGAACGTGTATGGAGAAGAATGAAGTACATGGATTTTGTTATAGACTTTTTACTCCTATGTGCTGGAAAGTTGCTTTAATAAACATACAAACCTACAATGTCTATGATGTGAATGGCATTTTCCAGGGCTTTGCTGTGCATACAACTTTACAGGGATCCTGAAGATGGTGGAGAACATAAGGTTGCCTTCCCAAGAATTCTATGCCTGCCAAGTTGCCATTCATGTGTGAGGACTTGCACACATGTAATGATTTGGAAAATAGGGTACTTCCTCAGAAAGCCACTCAAAGATGTACACTGAGCAAAAACTTAATGCAAATCAAGCTCCAAAAAAATGTGAAAACCACAGTAGAAAAGGAATAGAGGTAAAGACTGAAGCCAATAAAATATATAAAGAAATATAGACTACGTATAACTGCTCATGTGTGTATAATTGTAAATTAAATACAACAGCCAGAATCTATTCTCAAAAATAAATTATACAAAATGGTAAAAGAAGAACCAGGGTCTGTAATCCCAGATTAATTTAAAACAGATCACAGTAGCGGCACCTGGGTGGCTCAGTCAGTTAAGTGTTCAACTCGTGGTTTTGGCTCAGGTCATGATCTCAGGGTTGTGGGATCGAGCCCCACATAGGGCTCAGCATGGAGTCTGCTTGAGATTCTTTCTGCCTTCTTTTCCCTCCCCCTCTGCTGCTCCTCCTGTTCATGCGTGTTCCCTCTCTCAAATTAAAATAAATAAAACAGGTCACAATAATTTAAATTGGTTCTGACATAAGAATCAACAGATCAATCATGTAGACTAGACTAGAAAGTTCTGAAAGAAAATCTGAAGCATATATGTAAGAATGCTAAGATACAACAAAGAACTAAAAATCCATGGTAAAGGATTCTATTTATGAGCACCTGGGTGGCTCAGTCGTTAAGCGTCTGCCTTCGGCTCAGGTCGTGATCCCAGGGTCCTGGGATGGAGCCCCGCATCGGGCTCCCTGCTCCGCGGGAGGCCAGTTACTTCTCCCTCTCCCACTCCCCCTGCTTGTATTCCCTCTCTCGCTGTCTCTCTCTCTGTCAAATAAATAAATAAAAATAAAATCTTAAAAAAAGAGTATTCCCAAGAGTATTGGGAAAATTGATTCAGTATTTAGAATTATATTAAATATAGATTCCCTCACCATGTCATATATTAAATGACAGGTGGATCAAGTTTAAGGAAAGAAATTAAATCATTAAAATACTGAGACATAAATGTGGATGAATATTAACCATACTCAGGCTAAGTAAGGACTTTGAACACAAAAGTAGTGGACATAAAGGCATTTATCAATAAATGTGACTATGTAATTATAAGTTATATTCAACAACAACCAAACCCTAAATAATTTAATGAGCACAACAGTCTGGGGAAGATCTTTGTAACAAAATTTGGCAACAGGTTCACATCCATAAATCATCAAGAAAAATATTAAGCTTAGTAGACTTTTTTTCACTTACAGGCGATAGAATGAAATTTCTCAGACCTCACTGATGTCTAAAGACATTTTTCAGTGATTGTATTTACTATCGGCTATTGTTATAAAGTGTGTGTTCTTATATATTGCTGAAGGGAACTGTGAAATGATGTATTTTGTATATCCATTTTGGCAGTATTAGGAGCCTTTAATGTTCGTACCGTTTGACCCAGATATATCACCTGCAGAATTTACTCTGTGGAAATAAGGACACAGATGTCAAAGTATGTTCACAGTTAAATAACAATCCATTAAAAAATAATGGTTTTAAAAATTATTTAATGACAGATTAAAATATAGCTCATACAATATCAGGTGAAATAAAAACATGTAACACCGTACATAATATTACTGTTCCAATTTGAGAAAAATTTACTGGGAAAAAATAAACCAAAATGCTAGCAATGGTTATACCTTTTATATTTTATGTTTTCTGTAATAAGTTTGTATTATTTTTATAAGCAGCTTGAATAAAAGTGAAATGTTAAATTCTTTCCAGCATTTTCTGCTCTTAAATGCATGTAGTTTCCACTAAACATTGAGTTGATTTTATGTAGAAAACTTCATGTTTCACTTCATTCTTTAAGTAAATATATAAACTGTATTGAGTAAATGAGAGAGAGAGAGAGAGAGAGAGAGAGTGTGTGTGTTGAGACAGGATTTCCATGGTATTGGTGAAAGGATGAATAATAAACATTTTATTTGACCCATTTTCAGGCAACTGTTTTATACAGTGAATTCTATTTATGAGATGCCAGAAATTAATCAGTTTCTTTCTTCAAGATGATGTAAATAAGTTTGTTGTAAATGTAAATTTGTAGTCCTATCATGGGCGAATTTGAACTAAAGAAGACCTTTTATAAAATCAGACAAAGTTAACACTTAGGATGCAATAATAAGGTGCCTTGGCAT
Source organism: Zalophus californianus (assembly GCF_009762305.2). Classification (NCBI taxonomy): domain Eukaryota; kingdom Metazoa; phylum Chordata; class Mammalia; order Carnivora; family Otariidae; genus Zalophus; species Zalophus californianus. The sequence continues at coordinate 114,553,773 of NC_045612.1, read as the reverse complement.
GTGATAATAATGAGTACTGGGTATTATATAAGACTGATGAATCACTGACCTCTACCTCTGAAACCAATAATACATTATATGTTAATTAATTAAATTTAAATAAAAAAGATATCTTGGGACTCCATTTAGAGTGCAATATAGGATGAAGCATGACTTGGAAGATCTCTCAGCTGAAATGTGAGCAGTTTTTTTTTTTTTTTTTAAGATTTTATTTTTATTTATTAGAGAGAGAGCAGGGGAGGGGTAGAGGGAGAAGCAGATTCCTCGCTGAGCAGGGAGCCCGATATGGGGCTTGACAGGGGGCTCTACACGGGGCAGGTTACCAGGATCCTGGGATCATGACCTGAGCTGAAAGCAGACCCTTAACCAACTGGGCCACCCAGGTGCCCCGAAATGTGAGCAGTTTTACTCCATTCCTGGGTGCATATCATGCTGCCTCTTTGTGTCTGGAGCCGTTTCCTGATAGTGTTTGTTCTTTCTCTTATGCCATTTGTAGTTTGCTGGCTAGAGCCTTTTGAAAAGGAGCAGTGTAAGAAAATGGTTATCACTGTGTTAAGAGGGAGTAGCATACCTCGCAGAGTTACCTGCTACTACCTGTACTAATATTCTAGCTGATCATCCCCCACATCACTTTGAATTTGCAGTTATTTCTTCCCAATAATGAAACACTTCCAGTATCAGAAAGTACCCGGAAGGCTGAGTACAAATAAATTGTATCCCAGAAGCTGTCTGTACTCTACAATTCTATCAATCCTCCATTAACAACAAAAATGTAATACTCTTAAGAACCTTTTTCCTCAGTAGCCTATAGCACTTTCAGATGAATTTTTTCCCCTATAACAAAGATGATAGCTGGTATTTTCTTATTTCATAGGGCAGATGAGAAACAGAAAGGGTTTGATTTCACAGACCTAGTTATGACTCAGGGTTTGTCTTGAGCGTAAGAATTTATTTATTTATTTATTTATTAAAAAAGATTTATTTATTTGAGAGAGCAAGAATGAGAGAGAGAGAGAGTACATGAGAGGGGGTAGGGTCAGAGGGAGAAGCAGGCTCCTTGCCAAGCAGGGAGCCCGATGCGGGACTCGATCCCGGGACTCCAGGATCATGACCTGAGCTGAAGGCAGTCGCTTAACCAACTGAGCCACACAGGCGCCCCGAGCATAAGAATTTAAACGGTCATCCCCGCACCCCACTTTCATGATCCCCCTTTGCTTTTATAAACAACTAAAGGAAAGTGTTTATTTTTAATAAGTTAATGATTTATACCTTGTTATTGCCTGCTATTTTGTGCATTTTTAAAGCCTTTGTTTTGATGTGGGGACACCCTTTTATTAAAAGATTTGCTCCTACAGATCTGAAAGTATACCCACTTAGAGTACAAAAAAGCAGACCTGAGTCATTCAGAAGACCTTTCTATATAACATGTTGGCTTTGTAGAATCTATATATTATTTTGCCAAAAGCTTTTTTTATTCCTTTTATAGACCAGAATTAGACATGAGTTATTTAACCTCATGGTGCTTAGTTCTGAGCATTTCCATTTCCTTTTCCAGCCCTTATATTTTTTTGAAATGTTTCAGTTTAAAGTAGGGTTCTGCTCACAAACTACTTCTGTTCAGGAGACCGAAATAAGGGCAGGAGGGGAGGTAGTGATTGGTATTTGGCGGCAGATGTTTGTCTCTCTTTGGGTTTGAAATGACCATCAATAGGGGAGAACTGGTGAACTAGATAGTTTGTTAGGAAAAGTTAAGTGAAGGGAGGAGACTTTGTTTCAAGGGGAATTCTGCTACCATCAACTACCGAGTATTGTAGAAGCCTTTTCTCTGCTATAGAAGTCCAATTAAAATGTGTCCCTGAGTTTCAGAAGGAAGTACAGATGATGGTATATTATATTGTCAGTCATCCTGACATTTTTGTGTAGCCTCAGGACATCGACACTTCTGGTTTATCCATGGTCTATCACCATCTCTGCTCTTGGTCCCCTTCTCTCTCCCCCTTATTTTTTTTCCTTTTCTGACAATGTCTGTAGGGTGGTAAGAAAGAGAATTTTGGAACCAGAAAATGAGGGGCTGGTAAAGAAGACGATCTATTGGTTTACTTTCTGGTTTCTTGCTGTTCTGTCCCCAAATATACCCCCAGACAATTGGGATTCCCAGTTTTAAAAACACTGGGAAATGACTTTCTGCCTCTTTTTTCCATTGCAGGAAACACATGAAATTGTGGCAATCAAGAAATTCAAGGACAGTGAAGGTATATATATATTTTTTCCTTTTTGTATTTAGTCCTTGTGAATAAAATGTGGAAGAGATGGAATCTAGCTAACTAGACTTTGTTCCTGAAATTTTAAAGTCTCTATCTCAGAAAGTGAGTATAGCTTATTTATTATCATGTTTTGCTTTGAAACATTTGGCTCCTTCTGTGTGAATCTTTTCATATTTGATGATATTAGAAAATTTATCTTACATTTTAAGGTACAGTCAACATTGTGGAAATCTTGTTTCAAATGCTGGGTAGAAGGCATGCTATTTATGCTATTTAATGTTATTAAAATGAGAAAACCGATTTGAAATAAATATTTTTGTGAGTTCACACAAGTAGTAAGTGCTGTTTGAAGGGCTTTGGTATTGGTTACTGTGATCTCCGGTTTCTAGTCAATTAGAAATACAAGGATAAGTGGTATGTAGATGGTATCAAGAAAGTGATTTTATATTTAAAATAACTCATTGGAAGAATAAAAGCTTTTCAAGAAGAAATACCATAGTTGGAGTCCTTGGTTACATCCAGACCATTTCAGATGGAGTATTAAAATTACCCTATGCTGGGCAAGAAAATTTAAAATAAAGCACTAAAAAAAAAAAAAAGTAATGTGCAAAATATAAATAAATAAAGCATTTCAGTAGTTCATTAGGTTTTAAATCTAGACTATTGGCCATCTAACGATAGCCAAGTAGAAAAATTTACCATGAAGGCACACATGGCCTTTCAGAAGCTCTAGGCAGCATTTCCCCAATTTTTTTTTTTCCTGCAGAGACCCACAGAAATACTTTTTTACATTCTAATCCAGTATCCATATACATAATGTCCTATATATAACTGAAGCAAAAATGTCACAAAACTATTACACTAACGTGAAGTTCTTAGTTTTCTGTTCTTTCCTGCTCATATAAATTCACATAAATGCCTATTTGTGGCATCAGATAACATTGATTTTTACCACTGAATCATAACCTGCTTTGTGAAAAATAGTGTTAAGAGGCACCGGCATAGCATTAACTTTCCTGTCTAACTGGACATATGACAATAGCAGTCATAGCCTACCTCCATCAGCACACATTGACTAAGTACTGTAAGATACCAGCCTCTATATTTGTGAACAGTTTCATCACTCCTACTTTAGACACTTAGTAAACATTAAATAACCAAAAGGGCTCACTAACAAATAACAAAGTCCTGGGGTAGATTCAGTAGTATTTGATATAACCCACCTCTGATGTGCTGGTTATGTGGAGCACATCACATCATCTGGGAAACCTTAGCAGCCATTGTCTTGCCAGCCTTAAAGAGAAGGCAATAAAAAATGCTTTTAGCTTGTTCTAAAGAAAAAAAAAAAACCTGCTTCAAATGATGTACCTGTAGTCTAACAGGAAACAATAGCCCCAGGCCAGTCCACTCTGAGACCATTGGCAATGAGCTCTTTGAGCAGTGGCTTTGGGCTAACCACAGGTGGCCAAGAGACAAATGGTGATCTACTAAAAAGAGTGGTTGCAACAGTAGATCAAAGCATAACCTTTGCCTTCGTGTAAAGACTTCTGGCTGTGCATTCATCTTGTAAGGCAAACCGTCAAGCACTGGTTACCACCAAAAATAATAATTGTCACGAAGTTTTTGAAAGGCAGTACAATCTAGGTCATGTATGCCATTGCTTTAAAAAAAAAAAAACTAAGTGCCATATTCTTCACAATCCCTGTTCTATGCATACCTGTTCTTAGCTTCAGTTAAACAATGTATTTGTACCTGTGTGCTGATACCTTCAGAGTGGTAATCAATAGCATATCTGTTGAAATTTATTGAGCACTGAGCCAGGTGCTGTAAGAGACATGAAGGTAAATCAGGTGTGGGTAATTTCAGGAAGCTTAGTAGAATTAAGACCTGTAAATAAAGAGCAGTAAAACAGAGGAGAAAGCAGTCAGTGCCTGAATGAATTTGAATAATTTTGAGGCAAGAGACATTGTTTCTAGCTGTGGCATCCAGAAAGTGTATGAATAGTCTAGACATTATACGAAACATTTGATCAGCCTTCATTTCTGTGTGCTGACAAAGCATGAATCCCCTCTGCCCTCACCTCTGCCAGACCATTATTAGTTACCATACCTTACGGACACACAGTGTTATCACCCAGCCACCTTGAAGACAGACACCTTTGTAGGAACGCCCATATATACTTCTAGAGGGATACTTCCTTAACATTTCTATGATAGAATCTGAAGACATGCAATTATTCATAACTTTTTCATTCCAGTTCTGTTCTAGGCACACTTTCCTGCTGTTTCCAGCTCTCCCTGGGAGATCTCATACTCTTCTTTTCTGCCTTTACCCTTTTCCTCTTACCTGAGTAGAATCTTGCTTAACGGAAGTCAGGGAACGTGTGTGGTGAACAGTCCTTTTGGAATGTGAAGTGCACATCGATAGTTCGGTACAGATGAGAATGTCCATTCAGCCCCTGTGGAAGCCACTTAATTCTGAACCATTTATCACCTAAAATTTCAGTCAGGACAATTCTAACAAAAATAGAGTTTCATCATAATATCCTTATGGTCATATAGCTCTCGTTAATCTCGTTTATTAGTTACTCTGAAAATATTCTGTTGATATTATGTTAGTGAATTTTCTAAACCCAATGCTTAAAAATCTTTGTGAAGATCATGACATAATCCTATAAAAACATTATTACACTGAAATAGGATCTGAACTTGGTCTGATTTGCATTCAAGCTAGTCAAGTATTCTCAGACTGATGATATCAAGGGATAGTTTATGAGAGAACATATTCTGTTAGCTTTAAGAGATTGTGATCATGTCCTATTTTCTTAGTAAGTTTATATATATCTACAAAGTTGTATAAAATGTTTTTGAAACTACATTTTAAGGTAGACCACTATTTAATTCAGGCTGTCCTTGTTATTCCAGGATAATAGATGCCTATCTAAAATCGGAACCAAACTTTAATAGTAAATAAAAGGTTTTGACTGGGGGGCGCCTGGGTGGCTCAGTGGGTTAAGTGACTGCCTTCGGCTCGGGTCATGATCCTGGAGTCCCGGGATCGAGCCCTCTCCCACCCCCCCTGCTTGTGTTCCCTCTCTCACTGCCTCTCTCTCTCTGTCAGATAAATAAATAAAATCTTAAAAAAACAACACAGAAAGGTTAGACTGGGACTTTAGGTTGGAAAAATGGAACAAAAATTATAAAAATAAGTTTATCTTATAGCTAATAGAGTTTGGATTATAATAGCAACTATGTGCTATTTCTTAGGAAAAAAATCACATGTTACCTTTTTTGGGAGAGGGGCAATTTTTACAGTAAAACTGTAGGCTAAGTCAGTGAATGACTTTCATAATAAAAAGAGGCTCATTAAAAAAATACACCAAAAGCTTTGTCAGTTTTCCCTTTATTTTTGTCTGTCCCTGTCTTTCTGTCTTCATCCTTGTCAGTTTTTTACTCTCCGGTGATTAGCTGTTACAGCTCTGTCAGATCAATTATCAGTGTCTTTTGTCTATGATTTTCCTCGAAAGACTCACACACCGGGTGAGGATAAAAACATGTTAAAATGGAGGACTTGTGTGAGTGATGACATTTTTATCTGAGATCTCTTCATTAGTTAATATTGTTTTGATGACTTTTGCTTCTTTATTCATCATCATCAATGTAGAGTTTCAGATAATTAATTCTTTTTTTTGAGAGAGAGAGAGCACACACATGCGAGTGGTGGGGAATGGACAGAGGGAGAAGGAGAGAGAGAATCTTAAGTAGGCTCTAGGCCTAGCATGGAGCCCGAAGCATGGCTTGATCTCATGACCCATGAGATCACGACCTGAGCCAAAACCAAGAGTCAGATGCTTAACCAATTGAGCCACCAAGCACCCCTATGAGTTTGTCTATTAATATAAGTTCCCACAAAGAAACATTAACTATAAACATCAACCAGGAGTCTTCATAGAATTAGGTCTACTGGCGCTTTTTCTGCCCATGGTGTCTCAGATTCATTCTTAAGGAACTGAGAACTTAATCTTCCAAAATGTCAAAAAGACCATCTTATGCCCCACCTCCCACCCCAGCTCCTGCAACACAAATGCCCAGCACACCAGGGTTTGTGGGATACAATCCATACAGTCATCTCGCCTACAACAACTACAGGCTGGGAGGGAACCCGGGCACCAACAGCCGGGTCATGGCATCCTCTGGTATTACGATTCCAAAACCCCCAAAGCCACCAGATAAGCCACTGATGCCCTACATGAGGTACAGCAGAAAGGTCTGGGACCAAATAAAAGCTTCCAACCCTGACCTAAAGTTGTGGGAGATTGGCAAGATTATTGGTGGCATGTGGCGAGATCTCACTGATGAAGAAAAACAAGAATATTTAAACGAATACGAAGCAGAAAAGATAGAGTACAATGAATCTGTGAAGGCCTATCATAATTCCCCCGCGTACCTTGCTTACATAAATGCAAAAAGTCGTGCAGAAGCTGCTTTAGAGGAAGAAAGTCGACAGAGACAGTCTCGCATGGAGAAAGGAGAACCGCACATGAGCATTCAGCCTGCTGAAGATCCAGACGATTATGATGATGGCTTCTCAATGAAGCATACAGCCACTGCCTGTTTCCAGAGAAACCACCGCCTCATCAGTGAAATCCTTAGTGAGAGTGTGGTGCCAGACGTCTGTTCAGTTGTCACAACAGCTAGAATGCAGGTCCTCAAACGACAGGTCCAGTCCTTAATGGTTCATCAGCGAAAACTAGAAGCTGAACTTCTTCAAATAGAGGAGTGACACCAGGAAAAGAAGAGGAAATTCCTGGAAAGCACAGATTCATTTAACAATGAACTTAAAAGGTTGTGCGGTTTGAAAGTAGAAGTGGATATGGAAAAAACTGCCGCTGAAATTGCACAGGCAGAGGAACAGGCTCGAAAAAGGCAGGAGGAAAGAGAGAAAGAAGCCGCAGAGCAAGCTGAACACAGAGCAGCATGGTTCCTGAGGAAGAGCAAGCTGCTAGTAAGAGCGAGGAGAAGAAGGACGACGAGAGCATCCCAATGGAGACAGAGGAGACACACCTTGAAGAAGCGACGGAAAGCCAACAGAATGGTGAAGAAGGCACGTCTACTCCTGAGGACAAGGAGAGCGGGCAGGAGGGGGTGGACAGTATGGCTGAGGAGGGGACCAGTGACAGTAACACCGGCTCCGAGAGCAACAGTGCCACAGTGGAGGAGCCACCCACAGACCCCACACCGGAAGACGAGAACAAAGAATAAATGTTGCCTTGTTTTATGTGTTCTAAATACTTTTTTAAATGAAAAAAAAAATGTTTTTTGAGTTTAAAAAAAAAAAAGAATTAGTTCTACTTAGTATTTGGATTTTCTGAGAAGAGAAAAATGACCACAGACCAAAAAGTTACTAGGAATGATTTAATTGAAAGTTATTTTTTGGACTATGTATAATGATAAATTTAACCTAATTCATCTACCCGTCCTATAACTCCAATTTTGTACAATGAGATCTGATGTTCAGATGATAATCTTCTGTCACTGTTGGAAGATCATTCTCATGCACACACATGTACAAATGTTTGCCATCCTCAATTTATTGAATAGTCCAAGAGCCATGATTTAGCTTAGATAGATTTGAGTTAACAAGAATTAAAAACATCTGTTCATCTTTTACTTGAGGAGGTCCTGTGATCTAGGATTTATTTTTGACACATATTTGTAACTTCTGGTGTGACATCTTTAGCTTCTTAGGACTTTTTGTCTTTCCCTAAAAGTACAGGTGACGGGGTGAGGAGGGATCCTCCCTATGTCACTGGGCCTTGGCACATGGCAAGGAGGCTGATTCTCAGGGAGCTGTATAGCAGTCCATAGTTAAGATGGAATTTAGGTTGTGCCTCTGCTTGCATTTCATATCCTGCTTATCTTTTCTGTAGATAAATATTCTTCTCTTGGAATGGACATATTTATTCTTTTTAAACATGAGAAAATGTTTAATTGGTTATCCCTTCTTTTCTCCAGTTTATTTCATCATTATTTTTACCCAGACTTTAGAAAGCTCTAGCCTGATCTCTGGTTTGAGGAAACTCTGATCTCATTCTGTATAATGGTACAAAACAAGAGTTCATAGTCTTTGGTCCTTAAATTCAAAAACCTGATTTCTCTGTAAATGAGGCCTTAAAACAAACTTTCCTACCTTTGGTTAAACAGAGAATTCAGTTAACTAACCTTGAGTGTTCTGGCTCATCATGATTTCACCACACTTCTTTTAATGTCCAGGATGGATCTCTTTCAAGCTTCAGGGATTCTTCTAGGATTTCATGAACATTTGTACCTTTCATACTTTAATAAATTTCTGTTGTGCTCTACCCGGTCTTCATCGCTGAAGATTTAAGGATTTTCATCTTTTTTGGTATATATGATAGCAGTATCGCCATTCAAACCCCCCTGGCCATGTTAATTGCCCTCTTGTTGGTATTCCTTCTTTAGTCAGGGCAACCAGACTCAAACGTGGTATCCTTATGGTTTTGTACAAAGATGGGTTGGCTTTTTTCCCCTCCATTGTACCCGTTTAAAGGTCCATTTTGGGGGGCCTCTTTGGCTATACAAGAATGTCAGGTTTGTGATTTCATAAAGTAGGTTACAGCTATTTCTGGATTTCTTTTTCAAGCGCACAGTTCTTTAAAAATAGAGTTACAATAGAGTTTCTGCTCATCTTTAGATTTTTCTCTTTTTATTACTTACTTTGCATTTCTTTTGCTCCTGTGATTTTTTTTTTTCTTAAAAATTGTTTTCTTTTACTTAAGTGAATCTCCCTTCTTGATTTTTAGTGTATTAACTTGCCTAACTGGCGAGCTAAATGTAGGTTAGTTCTTTGTTTTTTTTTCTTACTTAGCGTCCTTTTTCTACCCTGCCATTTAATCATCATTCAAAAGAATTTATGTAACATTGTCGGACTTCCTGCCTGGACTAAGCTAAACACCCTCAACTGGTAACTGATGACCAGGTCCATTAACGTGCACATAAGTAGGACTTGCATGGAAGCGCCAGGTCTTAGAGCTGGAAGCACCCTCAGAATCATCTAGTCGAAGTCCAACTCCAGTTTACAGCCAAGGAATCCAAGACCCAAAGCTGCATAGCTAGTATGTAATTAACTGGGAAAGATGCAGACCCCAAGATCTTTGTCGAGTTTTTCTTCCACCCATACCATATTGCTTTGCCACTCCGCTAAGCAGTAGAAGAGTGCAGACCTGCACTTGGGTGTTCCGACTCATTCTCTAAAGCTTGCTCACTGCCTTACACCATGTTGCCTATGTCCCTGTGTTCTACTTAGTGTGGCATTCCCTTCACTCATCCTGAGGAAGTTATTCTTTCTAGACTTGGTTTCTTCATTTGTAAACTGGAGAAGCCTAGCCTAAATAAAGAATCCACAGGATTATTTCAACTGGGAGGCAGGGATTTTTGTGCTCATGTCAATAGGCTGTGCTATCACCTTTGAAAAACTGCCTTGCTGAAGAGCTTGGCTACTTTCTGAACCTGAGGTGAGAAGCATGTGTAAGTGGAATGTGTATTGCCTTTCCCCATTATCTCATCATTTAGTCACAGTTTTGTCCAAGTACAGAGTAAGCCAGGAGCCTTAAAAGTACTTAGAGAAACAAAATTGATAGGATAGACCCAAGTAATGAAGAGTATGCATTTTGCTTGCACTTAGGGAATTAATAACTCCACTTCCTGCCTGTTCCCATTCATTACATTCTTAGTGCCAAAGTGCTTACTTCAATTTTTCTATCTGTGACAGGCATACATTAGAGGAGCCTTCATTTCCTAAAATAGATAGGCAGCTCAAATGGGGTGGTTTTGGCCCCATATGCTAGGTGATTTTGTGAGCTGCTTTTCGAAGATTCATTTCTCTTTCTTCTCTAGCCATCTTTTATGTAGAGTTGGTATAGATTTGAATGATGTCTATATAACAAAGTAGCAAAATTCAGTGAGGTTTATGCTCAAAATCAATGAGATTTTAGTGGAAAAAAATCACTGATTATTAGATTTGGAAAAAGCCATGGGATTTTTGTAGGGTGTGTGGGTGGGGAAGGTGCCCATTTATTTAGTTATTTTATGAATGAAAAGTTAAGTGGCTTGCCCAACATCATATTTCACAGTGTTGGTTCATTAACAGGATCCAAACTCCAGGTCTCCCAAATCCTATTCCAGGATTCCTTCTTCTAAAGCCATTCTACTTCAGCCATTCTGAGGTGGCTCAATCTGTTAGCAAAGTGAAACTGCCACAAGTTGCTAATAATACAAAGCTCCCTTTTTTCAGTTGCTTTTCAGGTGCCAAGAATTCACCAAGCATTTGACTAGAAAAGATACACCAGCTATATTTACTTTTGACTTGTTTGCAACGGTTCATTTGTACCCAGCTCCAGCAGAGTTTATGGATGTTGTTAATGAATGGTTAAATATATATATATGTGTGTGTTCTTGACCCTTAGTACTTTCAGTTTTTTTGAGACTCCATATTTTATAATCACATATTATAGAAGATAACCAGGCATGGAGATGAGTAGGGGAAAATAAATTTAGTTTGTCTTACTGCCTGAAAAGCTGCCCTCTCAACCTTACAGAGACAAGATTGAAAGCATTGTACTCAAAACTGAGAGGGCGAAGTGCCTCTTGCTTGCCATCACTTTGCTGCTTCCCAAGAATGAGAGCTAGCCACATATGAGTGAAGATTTCCTTATGGCACCAGCGAAAGCGTTTGTGTCAGAAGTATTTAGTGATCGTTTCTTTGTGCCAGGTGCATTCCTAGGTGGTTGAGTGTGTATTGTTGAACTGCAGAACTTGGGCCTGTCCTCTGAGAGCTCTTGGTTTAGCAGGGGTAGCCACCTGTAAGCAAAAGAATCTATAAATAAAAATGGTGAGAAGATCTGCAAAGGAAAAGTTCAGAGTAGTGTGATGAGGAATAATAGGGATGGAGGCCTGCTTTGATTTAGTGATCTAGGCAAAGCTTGTGAGGAGCGCTATTTAAACTGAAACCTGAAGAGGAGCCAGCCCTGTAAGGAGTCTGGGTTGTAGAATGCGAGTTCTAGGCAGAGGGAACAAGTTCAAAGGCCCTAAGGTTGAAAAAATAAAGTTGGGGCTGTTTTGGGAACTGAAAGACTAACGTGAGGGAGGGGAAGGAAGGATATGAGATGGGGATGGAAAAGCAGACAGGAACCAGGTCGTGAGTAATCAGTATATTTGTCTGTATTGAATTACTTCCTTGTTGGAAAATCATTTACTTTGTATTGAGACCTGTGTGGCATTCTGTGTATTAGAGATAGGTGAACTTTAGTTTGATTATCCCAGACTTGAAAGTAACCCAGATGGGGTAGCAGAGAAGCAGGTTATGAGCCTACCTCATAACACTAAAGGCTTTTTAGCGTTCCCTACATTTTAGCAATTCTAAAAGTCACAAAACACCTCTTCTCTGGCTTAGCCCCAATTTGCAGAACAGCTGGACCTCTGTCCACAATCCTCTAAGCCACTTTGGGAAGTCCCCCGATCACACCTCATACATTCCCCCTACTGCCAGGTGGCCCCTGCGGTGTCATATTCTTTTCCCCTGACAGGGGGGCCCTGTGAGTCCCCAGTTCCCAATTGACCCCCCTGGTGTGGGCTGGCTCACTGCTTATGCCACTGTTGGCCTTTGTTACTGCTAGTTCTTGCTTTCTGATAGGCAGTATCTTTCTCTGTCCTTTTCTAATCTCTGCTCCAGCATTCCCCAACAGTTTTTTATTGTTGTTGAAGTAAGGAGAATATTTCACTTGTGTAACCAGTTCACAAATGAGTGTTGACCTTATGTTCCCTGTTTATTACAGGTACTGTGGTGCTACAAAGCCCCTGCTTTTATTACTGTCTCTTTATTCTTTAAACTCAGTTTGAATGGGGGCTGAGAAATGGGCTGAGAAGTACTCCTCGTTCCTGTTTAGAATCTTCCGTCCCCCATTTGGAGGGAAGATTCAGCCCCTTCTTGTGTATCTTGCTTAGGAAGCATTTCTCCCTAGAAGGCATTTTCATCTTTCTCACCTTCATCCCCAAACTCCATTTTCTTCCTCCCTGAACCTGAGGGAGGTTAGATATGACTGAACCTGAGAATCATAAAACTTAGACTCTCAAGCTAGGATTTTGACTCTGACCCCAAACCTTGGGGACAAATGTGTTTTAGAATTTATAACTTTTGGGTTTTAAAATGGGAATATGGCATGCTACTTTAGCACTTTGTAATCAGATACTATTTCTAAAGCAAACATATGAATATTCATACTAAGTGGGATAAAAACAAAGAATATAAGTGGTCTCGTGTCAGTTCAGGTTTTACTTCTAAAGAGATTTGCCATAAACAGAAAAAGTGTTCAGTCTTTAGACTGATTTTTGAAGTTGCATATAAAGGATTATGAACCTGTGTTCTTGTGTGTGTGCATACATATATGTGTATATGTGGACATGGTAGTTAGAATTTCTAGGCTAAATCTGAAGGTATCATAAAAACTCATTTAAAATAAAGTATTACCTTCCTACTCCCCTGCCAATTCATCCATTAGAGTTAATGTGATTTCTGGCCTTCCTCCACGCCTGTGGGAGCTATCATGAATGAATTTGATGACATGGAAGAGTATATTGGTTCAGCATAAGTTCTCCATCCCAGTACGGCTATACCATCTGGGATGGACAGATGGACATGCCACAGGAAGACAGCAGGAACCTATAGCAGCTGCTGTTCAGAGAGATCAGACACTCTTAGAAATCCCTGCAACTTGACTATGAGCTGCACTGTGGGTGCCTGGTATGTGACCTCTGCTCACTGAGGTGACTCACATGCAGCCTGAAGAATAAAATGCTCTTTTAAGCCAAAACTACAGGCCGAAGTTAAAAACATCAGCTGCTGCAGATGCTGCATAGAGGCTCCTCTGCACACTGATATAGTTGATTCCTTCTTACCCTTTTAAACTCCTTTTTTCTCAGTATGTAGTGTTAGAATGAAAATGACAGTGGATTCATATGTCGTATCTGTCAGTCTGTGTTTACACATATACTTTGCAATACAGAGTATAAGAAAACACAAGCAGAAAATTAGGTTCATGCTGGTCAAGTAAGCATTTTCTTCTGTAAGATGCTAATTCTTGGTCCTTTCAACAAGAAAATGTGGTATTTAATCTTCCATCCTTGAACTTCTTATGCAGAAGTACTCAAAGTGGAAAGTGAAATTGGTGTTTTCACTGTTCTTAGAATTTTTTGAACAGTAGCTTGAAAGCTTTAATTTTACTCTATTCACCATTGTTTACATTCTAGAAAATGAAGAAGTCAAGGAAACGACTTTACGAGAGCTTAAAATGCTTCGTACTCTCAAGCAGGAAAACATCGTGGAGCTGAAGGAAGCCTTTCGTCGGAGGGGGAAATTGTACTTGGTGTTTGAGTATGTTGAAAAAGTAAGTCACTAATTGATAGTATGGAGATTTGCCTGATTCTTTTTTTTTTTAACTTTTATTTTATTTTTTAAAGTAATCTCTATACCCAGCGTGTGGCTCAAACTCATGACCCTGAGATCAAGAGTCGTATGCTCTACCTCCTGAGCCAGCCAGGCGCCTCTGCCTGATTCTTTTATTTAGGGTTGTTTCTTTCTTTCTTTCTTTCTTCCTTCCTTTCTTTTTTTTATAAAGATTTTATTTATTTGACAGAGAGAGAGAGCACAAGTAGGCAGAGTGGCAGGCAGATGGAGAGGGAGAAACAGGCTCTCTGCTGAGCAGGGAGCCGGATGCGGGGCTCGATCCCAAGACCCCAGGATCATGACCTGAGCCGAAGGCAGCCACCCAACGGACTGAGCCACCCAGGCGCCCCTTAGGGTTGTTTCTGACAGTATTGAAGGAAGCGTTATTATCTAGTGTGTTTTGTCAATGTACTCAAAATCTCAGTATTTTAAAAATGAAGTTCATTATCCATAATCATTAGAAGCCCTGAAATATATTGAAGTATTTTGTGCAGTTTAACTATACAGTGATCATCTTAAATTTCTTTCTTTTTTTTTTTTTAAAGATTTTATTTATTTATTTGACGGAGATTGCGAGAGAGCATAAGCAGGGGGAACAGTAGAGGGAGAGGGAGAAGCAGGTTCCCCGCCAAGCAGGGAGCCTGATGCTAGTCTCGGTCCCAGGACCCTGGGACCGTGACCTGAGCCGAAGGCAGATGCTTCACGACTGAGCCACCCAGGTGTCCCTCATCTTACATTTCAACAGTGAATTAGTTTGGCTTCTGATGTTTTAGAATCTGTGTTCAACAATTAATTTTTTGGGCTTGGTTTATTTAAATTAAACCTAGGCATGGCCTCTGAGGGAGAGACAAGTAAATTGACAAGTGATGACATAGGATGTCAGAGGTATGTAAGGCAGCCTGCAAGCATAGGGTGGCTGCCTGAATCAGACCTAGAGTGGCAAATGAATGGGCTCATGGAGCAACCTTTTGTGAATTGCCAGTGCTTTGGCTTTAAGGGAAGAAGATGTGCCAGGAGGCATATGGGTGAGACTTGAGGAGATAGATGAGGCCACACATAAGGAATTGGAAGCATGGGAGAAGAGTGGAGAAGTATACACAGTTCAGATTGTCTGCATATTTGCTTTTTTTTTTTTTTAATTGGTAACTATTAGTGACAATTTTAATGTTGTGTGGCCTAGGGGCAAGTCTATGCTACAGTAATCAATATGTGTGTCTTTGAATTTCTTTGAGGGCAGCTGCCCTACAGTGCTTGGTTATTGCCCAAAACTGAAATAATTACCTTAACAAGAGTAGAATAAACCGGAGCCAGATGGACCTTTTAGCGGTTTTCTTGATGAATAAATATGTGGCTCCTGATTTCCTATTATCAAAACAACAGTAAAAATGATTACTTTTAGTAAATTTCACTTCTTGAATACGTGTCTTTGTAGGAATCTACATGATAAAATGAGGAATTTCTAAATTATAAAATGAGGCTTTCTAAAGAAGGTGAAGACTGGGGAGGGTTATGTTTGCCAGCTGCTTTCTGTTGCATAAATGACAGTGTCCCACCACCATCATCATTACAAAATAGAAGGCAGTGTTGCCAAGGTGATGGACCAGGGATGTGGCTTTTGATTTAATTCAGCCTTCACAAATTATTTTTCCAATGAAAATAAATAGACATAGTAACTTCATTTCAATCAAATCTTGAAGCATATTATAAGTTTCTTTGTCATTTTCAAACACTGTTTTATGTTTCTTTTACAAAATCTGCTTAAAGGTTTCTTTTTCTTTTCCTTTCTATCTTCTTTTTCTCTTCTTTCTCTTTTTCTTTCTGTCTTTTTCTCTTTCTTTCTTTCTCTTTTTTAAACAAAGACAGATCTTTATTTTTTTGACGGGGTGAGGAGGGGAAGAGGGAGAGAGAGAATCCCAAGCATGGGCATGGAGCCTGACATGGGGCTCGATCCTACAACCCTGAGACCATGACAGCTGAAATCAAGAGTTGGACGCCTAACCAACTGAGCCACCCAGGCGCCCCTTAAGGTTTCTTTTCCTGTATCAATTTAGGTGTTTTCCTAAGGGAACTTACCCACCAAAATTAAACTCAAATTTGATACTTACTAAAAAGTTACAAAAAAGGATTGCTGTAAAAATCAGAAGCTCTTTATATTATTTTTTAGTTGTCAAGAATAATCATGCAGTTTGCAGTTTTCACTGCCAAATAATGAAATTCTGACCGATCTATTTCAGTTTGTCTTTTTTATTTCTGTTCTGCTCATGGTGTTGGTTCACGATTAATAACAATTTAATATGAACAAATGGGAAATCACCTCTGTGTACCAGACAGTTTGTCGTGTCTGAGATATCTCTGCTGATAAGTGGCAGAGCTGCTACCAGAGCTCCCATATCGTGTCCCGCCAGGCCTGTGGTTCTTGCCCTGACCCTGTGGTTTTTCAGTGGAAGGTGACCTCCCATCAGTGGCAGTGCCTAATGATGAACAAAGAGTCTCAAGAGGGCAGGAAAATGATGCTCTTAAAGGGTAGAGGGTTGTTACAGAGATACAGGATTACAGTGGCTTAAGCAAAATAGAAATTTCCTTCTTCCTCACATACAAATACAAAGGTAGGTAGTACCTGGTATGGTAACTCTGCTCCATAGCCATAGGAAACCTAGGTTGCTTCTGCCTTTCTGCTCTCCCACCCCTGAGATGTGGCCCTTGTTCTCAAGGTCAAGATCAGGCTCCAGCTATCACATCCCATTGGCCAGGACTTAGTTTCATGGCCACCCTAGCTGCAAGGCAGAGGGGAAACGTACTCTTCATTCTGAGCACCTGTGCATCCACTTACAAATTGTATTACTGTGGGCTAAAGGAAGAATGGATATTGAGGGGCATTCTTCTCTGTCACTGATGAATTTAGAGTGTAATGTGAAATGAGACATACAGTTTATTTTCTATATTGCAAAATCTTCTTATTCCTCGTGTGCATTTGGGACCTCCTATGCATTTGCTAATTGAAAAAGGCAATTTAAGTGGAGAATCATTAAAAAATGATGCATACATAGTTCAAATATTTTAACTTAAAATATATCACTATATATTCATTTACTGCTCTTTAGAGATAGGGTCAAGGCCTTTTGAGTATCTGTCTTCTGATTGTTCTGATGAGTCTTTCTTAAATACATCATATTCATAGTGCATCAACTATGATAGCCTGTGAGAGCATCTTTAAAGTGAAGCGAAAGCTTAAAAACATAGTAAAGCAGTCTCAGTGCAGAATCCTTATCACCATCAACAGCCTGTCCCCTGGCAGCGTTTTGTAGTTGTTGCACTCACATTTGATTAGGCAGCAGTATGTTTAGTGGCTTTCCTTTATTAAGTCTTTCCAAAGTATTAAACTTTGTTTTCTTATAAACAGCAACTCTCTTTATTTAAAACATTATCTCATTGGTTTATATGATATTTAATTGTATCAAAATAACAAGTGCATCTGTTATAAATAGGTATGAGAATGTTATAAACAAACAACTGATTGTATATATGCAGCTCAACTGGTGGGAACAAAATTGTGAGGTTGTATTAGAGCAAGCAGGTTTTCTAACTTTTTGGTCTTACGACTCCTATACTCTTAACTGGAAACCCTAAGAGCTTATTATTTATGTGGGTTTTATCTATTAATACTATATTATGAGTCAAAACTGAGCAATATAAATTATTAATTCATTTAAGAATAATGATAATAATCCCATTACATGCTAATATAAATATGGTTGTGGGTCATTCTTTCAAGTAAGAAATGGTGTTCTACCAAAAACAAGCAGGTAGTTCAGCTTGCAACTCACTTAAGTGATTTTCTTCAAGACAACCATCTTGCTTTGTTATGTAACAGAAGTGCTTTATGTGTATTCTTCATTTTATCATATAGATTCCTAAAAAGACATGTACTCGAAAGTTGAAATTTAATACAAGTAATAATTTTTACTGCTTCATCAAAGAAAGACATCCTTAACTAAAACGAGCTTTTTGTCTTTTTTTTTTTTTTTTTTTTTTTTAACTGCGAGAGTGTAACATTGAAGACTCTAATGCCTTGATTTATGCTAAGGTGCCACCAGTTCACCCATCCTTGCTTTGAGTCATCAGTGTAAATACAAACATAGTGAAAGAGCCAACGAGCTGAGTGTTGCTATGAATATAGTTTTGACTTTATGGGCCTTCTGTAAGATCTGGTAACCACCCCCAAGAGATCCACAGATCATGCTTTGAGACCTGCTTTCCTAGATGGTCGTCTACAAACAATTAACTCTAATCATGCTGTGGACGTTAGTGTTGTACTTTACAGAGGGAATGGAAAATGTTTGGTTAATCTGGAAATTCAGTGGAGACTGGTTAAGTGGAGTTTCTACTTAATAAAAAATTTTACATGAATTTTAGAATTGTCTCTGACTCCAGACTAAGAGTTTCAAAACTTGATTTATTGGGAGTCTGTCATTGTTTATTTTACCAACATTTTCTGGCCTGTCTTAATTTTTGTATTGATTGCATGGATCACTTCTAATCTTAGGGATCATTTTCTTTTAAGAATATTTCCCAGGTCTCCCAGAAATATTTTCAAGGCTTGATTTTATTGCAGGGTTCTATTAAACATGTATAGCGGGCTGTGTTAAAATGACTGTTTCCCCCCTCCTTTATACATTACAGCATCTTGTCTCTACTTTGTATTGTTTTTCCCTTGAAAGTATTCTAAAGTGATGCCTGAAAGGTTTTAGGGAGAGTAGAAAGTGCCAGGGTTATTATTTGGGGCATCACTGGGGAGTAGTAAAAATGGAATTTCCCTTAAAAGAGAACTTTGATTTAATACAGTATCCTGCTTCTGCATGAAAAAGATAGTAGTTGGAAAACAAAACAGTTTTTAAAAATGCATGCTGTATATTGGGTGAATTATCATCCAAGATGCTTTTTTAAGTTGTTAATGCATGATTTATGGGTCTACCTAATTTGTGGAGATTAATGGCTCCCTATTTAATTTTTAGAATATGCTTGAATTGCTGGAAGAAATGCCAAATGGAGTTCCACCTGAAAAAGTTAAAAGTTACATCTATCAGCTAATCAAAGCTATTCACTGGTGCCATAAGAATGATATTGTCCATAGAGGTAAGTATGGAATTTTTGAAATGGAAAATATTAAGAAAACATCAGAGTTAGCAATGAAATATTTTACATATTACTGTCTTAAGAGTACTTCCATGGGCACTGACATTCCATTTAAATTAAATACATTTTGAAAGTACAGGGTATGAGCTGTTGTTCACCTTCCAAGTCTCCTTTTGGATCACCAAAAAGATGTACTGCAAATTTATTTGGATATTATGGTGAGATATCTGTTTGTATAACCAGATCTATTCTCAACTTTAGAAATGCCTAGGGATATAAAGAACTCAACGAATAGGAACTTTGAAGCTTACTTTGGGCAAAAAGAGCAAAGGGATGTTCTCTGTTGCCTTTTGGTCCTACTGGTAGACCAGAAAATGTGAAACCACCCAGAATAGGGCTTTAAACGTGGTCACTGACCCCCATTGACAGTCACCTCTCATTCCCTGTTAGACCAACCACCTCTGGTATATACCCTTCACTTCCTGAATTTCCCTACCCATTAGTGAAAAGTGCCCATTGCAAGTTGTAGGCATGATCAACCTTGCATAAAAGTAATGAGTATGCTTCCATAAAGTGTTTTATTGCTGTGAGGTGGGTGGTTTATAATAATAAAAGGGAAATTACTTTCTCAGCACGGTGTTTAACTCTACACTGTCTTCTCCTGAAAATCTCTCTTGAATTCCAGTTTTACAGTAATGGGACACATACTGATAAAATAATGAAGCCAGAAGATGTTTATCAGAAAGTATTACAATATCTACTTCTTGTCTCTGAATTAGCAGATAAATGAATACTACATTTTAATTTACCTATACAAATACACAAGCATATCACTTTAAAAATAGTCTCACTTTAAGAATAGCTTTAAAGGTCATGTGAAGAATGCCAACTCCTATTATATCTAGAAAAAGACATTTTATATTTCTCTTGGATTTGACTTTCAAACTGGTTACCTTATCAAGGTTTTTGGTGGTATAGATAGATCTCCAAGTCAACTGCATATCTAGTGTCTAGAGTAATGATTTTAGTAACAGTCTATACTACAATATGAGGCTATTAATAAAGAACTGATTTAGCTTCATTTCTATAGTGGTGCTGTGATTTGGTTAAGTATATAGTAATAAATCAATGGTTGTGAATTAGCAGTAGAAACCGTGATTCTGAAATCTACAGATTTTGCTCCTGTCGCTTCCCTTTTTCCATTTTCACCTCTGCCATCTGATATAGATGATGGGTACTCTAAAAATAGAATTGTGAGATCTCCCAAGGCAGGGATTAAATAGCATTTTCTCTATATTTCTACTCAGCTCCCACCTCATCTTCTGAAGATCCATGGAAAAAATGAGAAATGTTTTCTTGACTCATCCAGTATAACTTCAGCATTAGACATTTATAATTGTGAACCACACAGAAAAGCTAAAGAGATATATAAATATAGACATTATATACAAAATCACAACAAATTCTTTTTATATAGTTTTTCCTCTAGTGAATATAATGCTAGGTACCTATATGTGTTTTTTTTTAAAGGTGGCAATCTTTTTTATTTTATTTATTTTTAAATTTTTTTAAAGATTTAGAGAGAGAGACACAGCGAGAGAGGGAACACAAACAGGGGGAGTGGGAGAGGGAGAAGCAGACTCTCCATGGAGCAGGGAGCCCGATGCAGGACTTAATCCCAGGACCCTGGGATCATGACCTGAGCCGAAAGGCAGACACTAAATGACTAAGCCACCCAGGCGCCCCTACTTATATGTGTTTTTAAAGTATCTTGTGGGTGTGAACATTTCTTTTGATATTGTATCTCCAAAAATTTATGTTCTTACTACTTGATAAAGTAGAATAGTCCTTGAAACGTGGTGGCCTAGATTCAGTGATTCTTAAATTCCTTTCAGAGATCGCATTAATACCTTTAAGATTTGAAGGGAAAAATATTTTTTAAATTGTGGGTTTTCATATTTCTCAAAAAGAAATTAGTTGAAACTTTTATGTATCAGCAAAAAAGGTGTTACCCTGCTTTTCACTGCCACAGTTTCTATTCACATTACCGTCGATATTTCTAATTAGGTGCCGTTATAGTGATCCAATAGTGTCAATCAGCAGTCCATGGAACATTTTTTAATAATTGTTTTTTTGTCTTTATACTTCAGATATAAAGCCAGAAAATCTCTTAATCAGCCACAATGATGTTTTGAAACTGTGTGATTTTGGTAAGTTAAAAAAGAAATTGAGACCTGTAAGTAGAATTAATTTAATACAACATATAGGTAGCTTTTAAAGGCTTATTAAAAGTATTTTTTTATGTTTTGACTTCAGTTAGCAGAGGAATATTCTATTGGGTCATATGTTGAAAAATTGATTGCTGGGAAAATACTCTCTTTGCATAGTGTTGTCTATTCTTTTTTAAAAATTCATAATGCAGTATTTGTTTAATGAGAACACAAAGCGAATAGATGCACGTGCATATATTCATAAACCCAGTACTTAATGATTCCAAAAAACCAGTTTTCTATGAAATCCACTATGCCTTCTGTTTTGGGTAGGATAAAAGAAGTATTTTTAAAGTATTAAAGTAGAAATTATTTTAGGTATAATCATAAACACTAACAATATGCATAGGTAGATACATATGTATCATGTATATGCAATAGTTACGTATCTATAAAGGTCAAAGACATTTTTAGAACAATTCCGTTTATTCCCTTTAAATGTTCAGTGAATGAGATTAGTAATTGATGTGTAATATTCTAGGTCCTGGTTGAGTGTATAAGGAAGCTTTTGAATTGTACTCTCTCCTAGTAGAAAATTGTACATTCTTTTCCATATATATGAAACTGTATTAAGTGCTATTAAAAATTTGAGTTAGGGTGCCTGGGTGGCTCAGTTGGTTGAGCGACTGCCTTCAGCTCAGGTCATAATCCTGGAGTCCCGGGATCGAGTCCTGCATCGGGCTCCCTGCTCAGCGGGGAGTCTGCTTCTCCCTCTGACCCTCTTCCCTCTCGTGCTCTCTATCTCTCATTCTCTCTCTCTCAAAAAATAAATAAAATCTTAAAAAAAACCAAACTGGAAAGCCAAATATATTTAAAAAAAATTTGCATTAAAATAATTCAAAATGTTTTAAAACTATAAATTAGGGTGTTTAAGTTCTGGGTCACCTTAAAAAAATCTTTTGTCTAATCCATATGCTGAAAAATAACAACTTGACTTTTTTAATGTTATTTTCTCACATATTCAAGTATAATCATAAATATAATGTAAACATCTACATATAAGTGAGAATTCGTCTCCTTTCATAAGCATAAGTTAGATTAGTACCTCGGAGGTGGATTGAACAAATGAAAAATGGAAGCATTCTAAGAATGCACTGTGTGAATGACCAGTTTTCTCCAGTGTAGCTATTAGAAGCATGTGTAACTGTTTTCACTCAGTGTTTGCAAAGAATTTGAATATTATGAACCTGCTTGCCTGAGGAAAAATGTTTTATAATAAGGACTTAAATTTTTTCATACTTTATAAAGAATATTGCAAAGAAGAGTCCTGCTATATGTTAAACATCTTATGAAGTGCTTAGAAGAATAAAAAAGAAATACCAAAATACAGTTATTTAAAAGATTTTGACCTTGACATTTTTAGCATTTTTTTAGTATTATGATTTTCAGGAATATTTCTGGTTCTGTTTCTTGCTTCCTATCCATAATTGTGACTACCATCAAATACTGAGATTTTATGCACCTCATATGCCCTTTACTATGCATCCATGATTCTATGGGTTGGTGATCTGCTTAAACCCCCAAATTACTGAAATTTGTAAATAAGTTATAAATACAAAAGAGATGCCTATAGAATGGTTAATAATAGGAAAAGAATATCCCTGGTCTGGCATCATTTCTTTTCTTTTTTTCTTTTTCTTTTTTAAAGATTTGTTTATTTATTTTAGTGAGGGAGGGAGAGAGAGAGTGTGGGGGGGGTGCAAAGGGAGAGGGAGAGAGAATTCTCAAGCCGACTTCCCGTTGAGCATGGAGCCAGACTCAGGGCTTGATCCCAGGACCCTGAGATCATGACCTGAGCCGAAATCAAGAGTCGGACACTTAACCAAATGAGCCACCCAAGCACCCCCTGGCATCATTTCTTAAAGGAAAGACAATTTGAAGTGGTAAGGAAATTTCACATGGCTGCACTGCATGTGGTTTTCTGTGTCCTACATGTCCCCAGTGATCACTTCTCAACTCCTTTCCTTCCCAGAGCGCCGGGCTCCTTTGTCTATCTTGGAGAATCCCATTTGAAAATAGGAATATTTCTTCCAAATATGTCTTATGAAGAAGCATTGATTAACTGACGTTAGGGCTTTGTTTTTTGCTGTGGTTGTTTTTATTTTTTGCTGTTACACTGTTTTCTACTTTTCAAAATGACACTTTAATTTTTACCCCTAATTTTAATGTTCTGGTTCTCTGTGACTATCCATAATGCTTTTGGTGAGTTAGGCGGCTTATTTTTTGGCCCCAAAACCTTTTGAAAGGGTTTGGAGGGAAAATAATTATTGATAGAGTCTGTAAGTAATTAAGATTCCCCTAATATGCTTCTCAGTCACATTAGGAGATTAAAATAATTTTGGCCTGCTTAGTTTCCATCTTTGCCAACCATTAGTTGTCTATATAATGGCTAGAACTGATCAGCAACAGTAGATCTACAAATAGTAATGTTAAGTCCCACATATCAGAATATAATGACTGGCTCAGTTGGTTGGGTGTCTGCCTTCCACTCAGATCATGATCTCGCGGTCCTGGGATCGTGTCCCCTGTCGGGCTCCCTGCTCAGTGGGGAGTCTGCTTTTCCCTCTCCCTCTGTGATCTCTCTCTCAAGTAAATCTTTGGCGGGGCGGGGGGGGCAAGAATATAATGACCATCTGTGACAGGGTATTTTAGCTTTGACTTGGGCTCTTGCAGGGACTTCATTTTGGTCCTAAGATTTGCATTTATTGAGAGAGCTGACTTAAAAGTATGCTCTGAATGCTTATAAAAGCATGTGATAACTTCAAAAATATGGATTTCTTTAGTATAGGAGGAGACTGGGTTTTTTAGTGAATACACTGTATGTTTTAATTGACATATGAATGGACTAACGTTTTAAAATAATGAAGGCACCATTAATAAACAGCCCATTCAGTACCAGTTATTATGTTCTTTTGATGTTCCTTTAAAATATTACTAGCACTGAAATACTTTGCCAACCTGAAGTTATTATTTCTTTTTCAAAGTTATACCTTTGGGTTTTTCTGTCTTTCAGGTTTTGCTCGGAATCTGTCAGAAGGCAATAATGCTAATTATACAGAATATGTGGCCACCAGGTGGTATCGGTCCCCAGAACTCTTACTTGGGTAAGTTACCTTCCCCAGATAAAATGACTTTTATATATCTGCTAATCGTGTATCATTAGCTTTGGGATCATCTATGGAAGGTAAGAACTTTAGTTAATTAAATACCAGTTACCTATTGCAGTGTAACAAACCACTGAAACACTTAATGGTATAAAACAAACACCATTTTATTTGCTCACAGTTCTGGGTACCAGTGATTTGGGGGAGTCAGTAATTGAAGTTCAGCTGGATTGTTCTTCTGCTAGTCTCAATGGGAATCACTCAGGTAGCTACAGTCACTCAGCAGATCATTTGGAGGCTGGTTGGTTTACAAGGCCTCAGCTGGGACAGACCATCTCTGTTCCATGGAGACTCATCCTCCAGTGGGCCAGTCCAAGTTGCTTCATGTGATAACCGAAAAATTCCCTGCAGGAAGAGGGCAAGCCTCAAAGCAAAGGTGGTTTTGAAGCCTCTGTTTGCATGGCTTTTGCCTCATTGGCCGAAACCTGTTACATGGCTAAGCCCTGATTCAAGGGATGAAGAAATAAACTCGACCTCTTGTTGGGAGGACTGGCCTACTTGTTGGTTTGTTCGTTCATTCATTCATTCATTCATTCATTCAACAAACAGTAATCAAGTATCTTTTATACCTAACCACTTTGCTAGAAACGTGATGTAAATATTGAAGCAGTTGCCAATTTTCTTCTGAATAGAGAAATCCTGTTTGATGATAAATGGCTATTCAAACACACTGCATTGACGATTTTCTCAGCAACATCATCTCCATCCACTTTGTGCCCACCCTTCCACTTTCAGTGCTCTTTCATTCATCTTTTAACCCCAGAAAAGGGTTTTCTGATAAGAGTCTTCTTTTCTTTTTAGTAACTTGAGAGCCTAAGAAGGAGCCTATCCTCCTGAACTCAGTCACATAGTTATATGAATAATCCTCTACCTACCTTAGTTGTAGTATTTTCTTATTTTCCCTACATTGTATTTCCTTCTTGGGGACCACCCAAGAATGGAGAAAGAAGGCACATTCTGCAAATAAAATGAGATGTGGTGATGATGACTGGTGCTCTAATTATAGGTTTCATCTCTTTAGTGTGCCATATATATATCTGGGGGACATGAGAAATTTAATTTTTAAATGTTTTATTTATTTTGTTCATTTTAGAAAGAGAACTTGAGTGGGGGGGAGGAGCAGAGGAAGAGGGAGAGAGAGAATCTCAAGTAGACTCTGTGCTGAGTGTGGAGCCTCACATGAGGCTTGATCCCACAACCCTGAGATCATGGCCTGAGCTGAAATCAGGAGTCAGACTCTCAACCCACTGAGCCACCCAGGTGCCCCGAGAAATTGAATTTTTAAAAGATACTTTTTATATAGTAGGAATACAAATTTCTGTGTTTCTTTTGTTGACGATCATGATGACTATGTGTAAGTTACTGAGGGTTTATTTTGATATTGACAATTTCCCAGTGTCTATCAACTATCTGATTGTAATTCTTGATTCATTGCTGACATAGAGCATATAAGAATTATTGATACCAGGGGCGCCTGGGTGGCTCAGTCGTTAAGTGTCTGCCTTTAGCTCAGGTCATGATCCCAGGGTCTTGGGATCAAGCCCCTCAGCGGGCTCCCTGCTCAGCGGGAAGCCAGCTTCTCCCTCTCCCACTCCCTCTGCTTGTGTTCCCTCTCTCTCTGTGTCTCTGTCAAATAAATAAATAAAATCTTTTAAAAAAAAAGAATTATTGATACCAGTTATTGAAAGCTTTACTTTTTTTTTTTTTTTTTAAATCAAAAGCTTGGTTTATCTTGGGAAACAAATGGTGGTTAGTCACTTTATTATTTCTCTTTGTGTGGATAGATTTTAGAATTTCTGTGCTAATTTTTAAACTTGGTTTTAGGATCGATTTTCTTTTGTGTTTGTCTTTGTTTCTTTTTCTGTGAACCTCTGTCTGGACTTAATGGGATGCATAATCCATTTTCTTTTGGGAAGGATTGGAATTTGAGTTTACTGGACAGATTTGCCAAAGAAGAAATGAGTATGAAGTAGGTCATTCTTAGAACACCGTCCGAGGATTCAAGTATGGTAGAGGACTTTTTATGATATGGTCTTGTCTATATGATGGCCCCAAGGAGTTCATTCTGAGGACACCCTTATTATAGACCTTCAGAGAGTATTTGCTGCCTAATAATACCTGTCAGGAAGCTGCAGTTATGTTTAGAGATGTGTGGGAGCTACCAAAAGTAGATGGGGACTCCAATTAATTTGAGCCAAATTATATATTGCTAATTAAACGATTGTCAAGTACTAGTTGAAGAACCATATTATTCGTGTAAAAATCCCATTGACATCAGTTGATAGTTGGTTAATTTTAAGAATTTACATTTTTGTACATTCTTAAGACTTTGTTCTTGACATTCAAAATAATTCCAGCTGCATAAATTATTCACATCCGTTGACAAAAGAAAAATAGCACGATTTGGGTATGTAGAGATTTTCCGTAAGTTTCTCTATCTAGCACAAGTTTTTTCTTCTGTACAGATATTAAAGAAAGATCAGTATCCTTCCCTCCCCAACAAGCTACCCAAAAAAAAATTTACATGAAGTTTCCTAATATGGCCCTTAAGTTTTTGTGGGAAGGAAATGAGATAAAGAAAATACTGACTTTCAGTTGTAATGACTTACTGTCCTAGAAACATATTCTGTATAGTGTTAACAGTGCTTTAATTTAGAGTGTCTGTTAAAAGTTTTGTATTCCTGCTGTATCATTATGGCATTCTAGAATTTCATCCCGTATTTTTTTCAGATACTTTATTTTGTCTTACCTTCTTTTAACCTTTTTTTTAATTTCTTTAGAGAAAGAAAGTATGAGCAGAGGGGAAGGGGTACAGGGAGGGAGAGAGAGAATCTTAAGCAGGCTCCATGCATGGAGGCTGATGTGGGGCTCGATACCACAACATCGAGATTATGACCTGAGCCAAAACCAAGAGTCAGACACCCAACTGACTGAGCCACCCAGGCACCCCTGGCTTTCCTTTGTTAAAACTTGGATTATTTGTGTTTGAAACTAAAGAAAATACGGTTTCTTAATCTGCCACATACAATTTGATTTAAGACTATAGATATTGGGGCATACATATAAAGCTGTTTTTGGAGTACTTAGGTTTTATAGCCTCCATTTATTAATAACAGTAACACTCCTAAAGTCCTCTGGTAAACTCAGATCCTAGAGGAGAACTGTAAACCCCTAAGGAAATGGAAAAAGCATGCTTTGAGGCAAATGGTTATCATAAAGCTCCATATACATACACAGGGTACAAATAGTTTTAGGTAAATAATACAGTAGAGCTTAGCCCACTCTTAGGTATTAGAAATTGTGATTCTATGCAATCAGAAGTTAAATAGTACTCAGTGTTTATTGTTTAAGAAGACACATGAGTCGGTAGTACATTTGAATAGACTGATCTCAAAAAATGGATGAGGTAGGGCGCCTGGGTGGCTCAGTCGTTGAGCAGCTGCCTTCGGCTCAGGTCATGATCTCAGGGTCCTGGGATCGAGTCCCACATCGGGCTCCCTGCTTGGCGGGAAGCCTGCTTCTCCCTCTCCCACTCCCCCTGCTTGTGTTCCTGCTCTCACTGTCTCTGTCTCTGTCAAATAAATAAATAAAATCTTAAAAAAAAAATGGATGAGGTATATAACTTTTTGACATTTCAAGAGCTAAAGGATAATTACCTAGAAAATGCATTTCTTGGGAGCATTTGATTTTCTAAGTGAAGTGTTAACTCATCACATGTGCACTGTTTTAGGGTTTATTAAGCCATTCGTGTTCAAGATATGCCCAGATATGAATAGATTTCAACTTAGTATATACCAACTAAATTATTATTAAACTGACGGTTTTACTAGAATAGATTTATTTACTTGTGCTCTGAATTTTTACTTGGATATCTGTAATTCCTTTTTTTAGCCTCATTTTTAATTCCTTAAATACACCAATTGCTTTAAATCATGAATCTATTCAAAATAATTTGGAAATTATTAAAATGTATTTATTCATTTGCCAAGATAATCTCTCCCTTTGCTTTTCAGAGCTCCTTATGGAAAGTCCGTCGACATGTGGTCAGTGGGCTGTATTCTTGGGGAGCTTAGCGATGGACAGCCTTTATTTCCTGGAGAAAGCGAAATTGACCAACTTTTTACTATTCAGAAGGTGCTAGGACCACTTCCATCTGAACAGATGAAGCTCTTCTACAGTAATCCTCGATTCCATGGGCTCCGGGTAAGAGGCTTTACTAAAACTCCAAATGGAATCAATACAGCAGCAGTATTTAAATCATTGTTCATTGCACAATGGAATGCTAAGCTGTCCATTGAATACTATTCCCTTTCCCAATACAGTGTTTATAATCCTCATTATAATATTTTATCTTTGAATCTTATATAGTATTTGTGAATTTTAAGAAGTAGTCTGAATTTGAAAGTGGGAGCTGCTAATGTTTTTCCTAATTTATAAGTTCCAAATTTTCAAACCCTGTTGTAGCATATGCATTATTCTACACTTTGGTTATCTCAGAATGTTTCTTTGTCTAAAATATTAAGCATCCCCAAAAGATACAAAAATGTATAAATGACTTGCTTATTTGAACAAACATATTTGTAATGATTTGAGGGAGAATATGAATACTTGCATTCTATAGATTTAAAGGTTGTGTTCTAGCATGTATTTCTTGTCTCTTGACAGTGAAACAGCAGATCTTCTTTTCAAGCCAGTATATTGTCTTGGGCAGCCTTTTCTAGACTTGCTAACTTTGTACAAAACTTGTTTTCAGAGCATATGCTTAAAAAGGATCTTAAGGTATAAACTTTCCCCAGGTGAGAGACAAGCAACTTGCAGAGGCACCTTATTAGAGTAGCCAGATATAGGCTGCTTCTCTCTTCCATCTACCCCCAAAGCTACTTTTTTAGTTTTCAACTACTCTGGACTAACATGCCAATTGGTGACCATTGTGAGAACTCTAAAATAAGCTCACTGCCACTTCCTTTCTTTCTCTTAAATGATGATTCTCAAACCATGTTTTCTTGACATTTGCAAAGCACTTCATTTTCTCTTTTGACTTTCTGGACCTCCGTTCATTCCACTTTGAAGAGCATCCCCTCCTCATACATGAGAGCACCCAACATAGTGCCTGCTCCTCTCCAAACTCTTACCAAGCTTCTCTTTCCTTTTCTTTGCCTTCTATAAACATTTTACGGTTTTTCCAGCTTCATGGATTTGGGATTTGTGGCTCCTTCTCCCGGGAAGGTGCTTCTGTTGTGTGGTCCCTTCTCACTTTGTAAATCTCAGTTCCAAGAATGTCCCCTTCTGGGGCGCCTGGGTGGCTCAGTCGTTAAGCATCTGCCTTCAGCTCAGGTCATGATCCCAGGGTCCTGGGATCGAGCCTCCCATCGAGCTCCCTGCTCCTTGGGAAGCTTGCTTCTCCCTCTCCCACTCCCCCTGCTTGTGTTCCCTATCTCGCTGTTTCTCTCTCTGTCAAATAAATAAATAAAATCGTTAAAAAAAAAGAAAAAAAAAAAGAATGTGCCCTTCTCTGATGACACCAACATACTGCCCCCACCCTCTTCCTGGTGTCTCCCATAGTACCACCCTTTTTTTCCCCATCCTAGCACTTCCCCTGGTATGTAGTTGTGTTATTTGTTTACTTGTTAATTATTAACTGTTGAGTTCTCAACTACCGGAGTATAAACTCCCCAATGGCAGAAATCAACTGTTTTTTCACTATATTTCTAACATCTATAGCAGAGCCCAGCACATCTAGTTAGGGACACAGTGAATACTTGAATGATGGATTGAGCCAGTTTGTGTTACCAGCACTCAAGCTAAGCTGAACCTCCCTTCTCTCCATCTCTAATGCTTCTTTCACCCTTAGCACCTCTTTACCTGAAATATTGACGATTACTCCTAAACGCATATCTTCAACTTTCTGTCTTCACTTTAGTGTTTTCACATTGCCTTTGGAAAAATCTTCCCTCAAATTGCACATTCAGTTGTATCTCTTTTGTGTTTGAAAGCCTGTATGGGATTGCTTACATTTAAACTCCTTATGGGGTAGCATTAAGAACCCCTTGCTCTTAGCCCTCCAGCCTTGTCTGCCACTCATTCCCACCATTGCCCCCTACTTGTCAACGTACTGAACTTCTCACCATTTCCTTGACATGTTGCTTCTACAGTGCTGTATTTTCATTTCTATGATGCTCCTAGTACTTGCTCTACTTCATGAACAGCTCTTCCTCCTGCTTCCCCCAGACTGAGGTCAAGTGTTCTCCTTCCGGGAAGCCCTTCTAGACTCCTCCAGGGAGTGGGTGATTCCCCCATCTGCGCTCCAGTAGCTCTCATTGCCATCTCTTTTGAATAGCTGTTTTAAAAAAAATATACATATCCTCACTGAACTGATGAATTTCTTGAGGAAATGAACTATCATGTCCACCATTATATTCACAGCACATCTAGAGTAGTGCCTACAAGGTTGAATAGTAATGAATGATTGAATATTTGACCTCAGGATTTTAACGGTAACTTCTGGAACATCAAGCTTGGCCTGCTGGCTGTCTGTTCTTTGCCTGGTTAAAGAGACTCCGTGCTGGATTGCCTGAAGAGAGTGTAAACAGATGTGTTATGGCACCTGGCCTTAATAACTTATAAACTAGCTGAAGAATTGAGACGTTTTTGCATGAAATAATCGGAAAGCAATATAACTTATAATAAAGCACCTCATTCTTTACTGCATTGCACTGTTTTCTAATACATCTCTCAGTATGGCTGAGACCATGAGAGTGCTAAACATTCTGGAGTGTTAGAAATCATAGTTGGCTGGATTCACTAGAGAAAGATTTATAGAAATTTGAAATTTGTATGGATATAAAGAATGAGTAGTATTTGGATTAGATAGGCCAAAGGATTTCTTTCCCTCATTTGTGTGTGGTCCGTTTTGTTCACAGCCTCCTCACTAAATAGTATTATCTGTAAAATGCTGGATAGCACATGACAGTACCGCTTATAAATAACCTTCATAGAAATTGCTGCTTCCATGACACTTTGATTTTTATAAACTTTAATATTTTACAATTTAGTCTGAATGTGTTTGTGGTATTTTAACTAAATTAGATTAGTCTTTTTGGAGGTTTAGCAATGTCATTTGAGGGAAATGTCTTCCTTTATCATTTTGTTGGAGAATATCTGTGGAAGATAGCTAAGCATGTAGAGTGTGGGAACTGGAACTTCCGTGAGATACAGACTCACCGGTGACCAGTCTAGTGTTATTGGCGTTTTGATACAGTTGTGTAGAGATTAGAAAGTCAAAAAGATGTTGCTCCATTGGTATGCTTTATTTTGAAAAAGTAACAATTGATGTCCCATAGTCTAGGGCATAGACTCTGGATTTAAACTGCTGGGGTTCAAAGCCTGGCTCCATATTTCCTACATGAATGACTTTGGCAAGTTTCTTGTGCTTCTGTTTCTTTGTGTAGAAAATGCTGATAACAGAAGTACTACCCTTTAGGGTTGTTGTGAAGGTTAAATGTTATCTGTAACATGCCCAGACCAGTGCCTGACACATAGTAAGTGCTCGCTAAAGACGTACTCTCGTATTGTTCAAGTGATTAAGAAAGAAAAGCTGCTCATTGGGATATAATTTAAACTTCTATGCTTGAGTTTTGGTTATTTGTTGAATTACTACATGAGAATGGTAGATTTCATTCAAAAGCATATATATTAATTTTTTTTAACTGTGGTCATTTTTTTATCATAATACTTTTAATACCTTTTCACTCTCTGCATTAATTTTCTTATCAATGAAATGTTACTTCTGAAGAAAGAAAGGGACATCTGGTAGCATAAGATAGACCTCATACGCAAAATATTAATTAAAATGTAGCAGTACAGAGTTATTTATCACAGCATGACAGGTGTCTCTCTTTGGGCTGATATTTAATACTCCCAACAACATCCAAAAGAACTTCCGTTGAGAGAGGTGCCTAGGTTCAGAAACAGTGTGGGTTTGGATTATAGACCTGGGTGCAAATATTAGTTCTGCATTTTAATTATGTAACTTGCCTTGAATCAGTTATTTGAACTTTCTGATTGTCACCTTCTTCATCTCTAAAATAAGAAGAATTGCTAAAATGCCTTGTATAGCATCGCTTCCCTCTGTAATTAGTTATAGATTATTGCCTGTGTGTCTGTGTTAAGTTCATGTTATTTCTTCTACTTCCTTTATCTGGGGTGCTGTCCTCCTTTTCTCTGTCCTCACATTTTTCTTATCTTTCAAAACCTAGTTCAAACACTATCTGTGGATTCTTTTTTTCTCCAGCCGCAAACCACCTTGCTCTCTCCTTTCTCCGAGCTTCAAGTAGAATTTTTGGCTGCACATTTCAGTGCTGATTGCTGTCCCAGCCAGAGTGTAGGTTGCTTAAGTGCATGGTTTAGATCTGACCCATATGCTGTAATTCCTGCCGTCCCTAGCACAGTGTGCAGATAATGTCATAATCACAACTTAAGTGCCTTGTTTTAATTTTCCTCCATAACTAGTCCTCCCGTGCATGTATTGAACACGTTTAAGGATTCTAGTACTTTGAAATGCCTTTTTTTTTTAAAGATTTTATTTATTTATTGGACAGAGAGAGAGTTAGTGAGAGCAGGAACACAAGCAGGGGGAGTGGGAGAGGGAGAAGCAGGCTTCCCGCGGAGCAGGGAGCCCGATGTGGGACTCAAACCCAGGACTCTGAGATCATGACCTGAGCCGAAGGCAGACCAACTGAGCCACCCAGGCGCCCCGGACATGCTTTTATATTGGTATAAAGGAAATAAAGCAAAGGAGCCTTCCCATTAGGATGGAGTACATGGCATTGGGCTCTAATACTTTCTCATCCACTTAGATGTTGCAAAATGCGAGGTGGCAGAGAGGACAGAGCACCTAAATAAATTTGACCTCTTCTCATTTTATTGAGAAAGGCATTTATTAATTTAGGAGACTGTTTGCCTTCTGTTCCAACTTACATAAAGGAAGGAATTGAAAATAGGTCATTAAGAGAGTATTTTAAAAGCAGTGTTAGAACATGTGTCTGAA
This sequence comes from Zalophus californianus, assembly GCF_009762305.2. NCBI lineage: Eukaryota > Metazoa > Chordata > Mammalia > Carnivora > Otariidae > Zalophus > Zalophus californianus. The sequence continues at coordinate 114,520,376 of NC_045612.1, read as the reverse complement.
TTCACTATTGCTATTTCTGTGGCCTTTCAAGTGCTGACCTCTCTGCCTTCTCTCTCTCTCTCTTTAAGATTTTTATTTATTTATTTGAGATAGAGCATGAGCGGGGTTTACGGGGGGGGGGGCAGAGGGAGAGGGAGAAGCAAGCTCTCCACGGAGCAGGGAGCCCGACACGGAGCTCGATCCCAGGACCCTGGGATCATGACCTGAGCCGAGCTTAACCGACTGGGCCACCCAGCTGTCCCTTCTCTCTCTCTCTTCTTTTTCACTTCTCTGATTTTCAGGAGTAAATGATGTTGTGAAAAAGGCTTAAGAATTGTCTATGTAAGCAGACAAATTCTGTATAAACTATATTATAACTGAGCTGTCTATATAAACAAGACAGTACTGTGTAAACTGTATACACTCAAATTTTTACAGTGAGGTTTGTTTTACATGCTTCATTGACTAGATTTAATATCCTCTTTCATCTGTAGATTTTCCTGTTACTTAACACCCAGTCCTGTTAATCTGTACCTCAAATACATAGACATAAAAGTAATAGACATATGAAATGAATTTGACTTTGGCACTAGGGCAGTAACTTCTGTTCCTTTGCTACCTTTTCCAGCACTCATAGCACATATGCACATGTGTCCCCTTCCCCACATGCTAACACTCTTGTCCTGTTCTTACAGTTTCCAGCTGTTAACCATCCTCAGACATTGGAGAGAAGATACCTTGGAATTCTAAATAGCGTCTTACTTGACTTAATGAAGGTGGGACAAGTTGATGTTGCCTGTATACATGTATTTCACAAAAGTAGGCTCTGGTCACATGTAAACACAAAAAAATCCTGTTTCTCCAGTTTTCATTGCACCAGCCAGTCCATAAGCTGATGCTGGTTGTTTGATAGTAAACCTTCAAAAAACACTTGTTAATGGATCAGTTTTACTTTATGCCCATTTAGTTTATTGTTCAAAATGAGAGGAGGTTACATTATGCACAGAGTCTTTAAAGGTATACTTAACACAGTTGGAAATTGCTGAGAGCACTCTCAGAACTTTGTTGTGCTTTAAACTATGTTCCTCTGTGTCCTGAGGAACACTGCAAATTGGTGTGGGGGCAATGGTGAGGGAGTGGGCATGGCTTTTAGAAAGGCCACATACCACGTAACCTTTTGTAGAGAATCACAATATTCATTAATTTATGAAGGCTTTCAGAAATCCCATAGTAAAGAAGCATTTATGTCTTGCTCAGCATTTCCCAAATTTAATTAAATACTGAATACTTTTTTAAAAAAATAACTACAGTGCTGGTGCTCTGAACACAGATTGAGAGAAGCTATTAAAAAGATAGCCCTCAAGGGTCTTTCATGTTAATTAGGCATAAATTATCTCTTGAATCAGTTGGATTTTGTCAATATGTTCTGTCATACAATCAGTATTTATCAGGGCTTAATGATTTGGTAACTTAAAAATGTAAATAGAATAAAGAAGAAGAACTGAATTAAGTACATATATTAAATACATAAATATTCATAAGGTATGCAAAGTATGTATACATTTCAGTTAGTGGAGTTATATAAAAATGATTTTGGTCTCACTGGCAGTTAAAACAGTTAACATCAAAATGGTTTCACATGTATGATACTAGTTAAAAACAGAAAAGTTGGCTCTTGAGTACTATTTTAAATTAGAAGTACATATGACTTTTCACAAGCCAAATATCTACTAGCATCAAAGTGCTATTTTAAGATTATCAACTGTAGAAATCACTGCATATACAGACAAAGAACTATTTTCAAATTACTTAAAAGGAGGAGGTCATTATGAGGAAAGTATAAAACTCACCGAGTAAATAGCTTCAAAATTCGTATTTAGGGGAAAAAAACAATTTTTTAAAACTATTTATAGAGTCCATATAAATTACCGTAGTTTGGATTAATTCTGGTAACCTGTATCCCCTCTAAAATGGCTAATATGTATAAACAGATGCAGGATGAGATGGCCATTTTAGGTACTTGTATATGGACAAAATTAACAAATCTTTAGGGAATGGCATAGAGAATATATTTCTTCATGAAAAGATAAATAATGTTATTTACTTTTCAAATTCATTTTAAAAATAGCTAAAAGACAAAGGAATAATTCTGTTTCTATAACATTCAATAACAAGGCAATATTAATCTTTGGTGAGAAAACTTAGAATTGTGGTTTCCAGGAGTGAGGAAGCACAGGGGTGTAGAGCCAGGGATGGGGGTCTTGAAGAGGTTTCTGGGGTGTTAATAATTTTCTCTATCTCAGTCCTGATGTGGTTACATGGGGATGTTTACCTCCTAAAAACTAACTGAAACGTATACATAATTTGCATACCTTATGAATGTACATTTCAATAAAAATGTTTACTTAATGTTAAAGAAATTTGAAGCTAAATATACTAAATAGGAACTAGACAGTTTAATTTCTAAATTGGTATCAATACAGAAAGATTCGGGTTATCTTTGTACTTTCATCTGTGCTAGATTTTACCAGGTACCACCCTGACCCTTGGTAATTAGACTTGGTAATGATTTAACAAAAAAAAAGTTCAGTTATTTTTTTAAAAAGACAAAAGGCAAAAAAACATGAAATTGTATTTAATTCGTTCTTCTTTATTCTTTTATTTTTTTTTAAGATTTTATTTATTTATTTGAGAGGGAGAGAATGAGAGATAGAGAGCATGAGAGGGAAGAGGGTCAGAGGGAGAAGCAGACTCCCCGCTGAGCAGAGAGCCCGATGCGGGATGCGGGACTCGATCCCGGGACTCCAGGATCATGACCTGAGCTGAAGGCAGTCGCTTAACCAACTGAGCCACCCAGGCGCCCTCGTTCTTCTTTATTCTATTTACATTTTTAAGTTTCATTTTCTAAAGAGGAGAAAATAACTGAGATAAGTTTAGAATTGTATCTGAGTCAACATGAATGTAAATCCACTTGCATGTAAACAGTGGCTTGGGTTACCAGAATCTTTTGACCCAAAATGAATGTTTCAGTGTGTGGTGGGATCAGACTTCAAATTTTTCTGTGGTGCTAGGTTATTAAAGGTGGTTGTCTGAAATTGAATTCTGGCTCACTGGGAGCAAATCTAGGTTTGTTCTCACTGTTCAAGTGGATCACAAAGAGATTAACTGTGGGTAAAACCAATGAAAGTGACCTAGAGATGGATTTCGGAATGCTGGAATTTCAACATTCTTCCTTTCTCTGAGAGAAAATTCTATCAGTGAATTTTGCTGTGAGAATATCATCATAGCAGATTCCAGTGTGCTCTACTGAATTGTGTTAGGTTATGTAGGTTTATGTTTTATATATTTGCTTAATTTGTCAATAAAAATTATTTTAATAATGATTCACCTTTTAAAATCTTGTCCAATTACTAATAAGATAAATAGTATTAGAAGAAAACATTTTAGTTGTTAAAACATCTCCTATGTGCAACATAAAAGGGTTAGTTACTGTAATATATAAAGAACACTTAAAAATAAATTAGGATGGGGCACCTGGGTGGCTCAGTCGGTTGGGTGTCCAAGTCTTGATTTTGGCTCAGGGCATGATCTCAGGGTTCTGGGATCCAGCACCAGTCTGGCTCCTCGCCCAGCGAGGAGTCTGCTTGAGGATTTTCTCTCTCCCTCTCCCTCTGCCCCCCCCCCCTTAATAAGTAAATCTTTAAAAAAAAAAATTAGGACAGATGCACAAACAGAAAAATAAGGAATATAAGTAACCAATAAGCATAAAAATACTCAACCTTATTAGTAATCACAGATGTGAATTAAAACAGCTATGAGAGACCATTTATTAAATGTCTATAGTTTACAAGTAGTAAAAAAAAAAAAAACGAAGGTGCCAGGAAGTTGGTAGATTCTCAGTTGCTGAGGAGTATCATTTCAGACAACTTTCTCAGGGGATAATTTTTCAACACATGGAAAATAATCCTCAAAAGTTTGCGTAGCTAACAATCTATTTCTGGGAGTTTATCCTGTGAAAGGGATCATGTATGTGTGCAAGGATTTCAGGTGTTTATCATAGCATTAATTATAATAGTGCAAAGCAGCAGCCATCTAAATGTCCAACAGTAAAGACCAGTTGACTAAATTATGGTATATCTATACCACACACTTCTTTAGTCATTTAAAAACATGTTGTAAAGTTCTTTGTTGCAGCGTTTTTCATAAAAGAAACAACCAAAATGTTTATCATTAGGGAATTGCTGAAAACAACCTAAGGCATATCCATAGAGTAAAAGCTTTTCACCGATATGCAATGATCTCTTAAGATCTAATGTCCATTGGAAAGAAAGCTAAGTGCAGACCGTTGTGTGTCTGCTACTGTATGGGTAAAATAAAAGGAACAGACAGAGATAGGTACTAGGTACAGAGTATCTATGGAAGGATGCACAAGAAACTGATAACATGGGCTGCCTCCCGAGAAGGGGACAGGAGAAAGATGAGTGTATATTCTTTCATGTGAATATATACTTCTTCCAAAATATATTTCAAATGTTTAAGTTATGTTATAAAAAATGTTTTTGATTAGTATGTGAAAAATGCAGGATCCACAACTTATATGTATAATATAAGCCAGATTTTATAAAAGAAAATATGCATATACGATATTCAGAAAAGGGCTGGGAGGGTTTATTCCCAGAGGACAACAGTAGTAAGATAATGTGGTAATTTATTTTTTTAATTTTTAAAAAAATTTTTAAAAAGATTTTATCTATTTGAGAGAGAGAGAGAGCGAGCATGAGCAGGGGAGGGGCAGAGGGAGAAGGAGAAGCATACCCCCGCTGAGCATGGAACCTGACACAGGGCTTGATCCCAGGACCCCAAGACCTGAGCTGAATTCAGACACTTAACCAACTGAGTCACCCAGGCATCCTGACAATATGGTAATTTAAATAGTATTAAAAAAAATTTTTTTTACTAAACTGTGTTTGCTAGATATTTTGCAATGACCATGCATTTCATTTATAAGGAAAAGAAATAAGGTTTTTATTACAATTTAAATTTGACTTTGTAATGTTCTTTCCAATCCTAACTTTGTTTCCTAAGAATTTACTGAAGTTGGACCCAGCTGACAGATACTTGACAGAACAGTGTTTGAATCACCCTACATTTCAAACCCAGAGACTTTTGGATCGCTCCCCTTCAAGGTCAGCAAAAAGAAAACCTTACCACGTGGAAAGCAGCACTTTGTCTAATAGGTAAATATTCCCTTTTAAGGAAATACAGATGCAATGTTGGTCTTACAAGTAGGTGGAGGAGGTGGCTGCTTAAATGATGCAATTAGAGAAAAGAAGGAAAGCCCTCTTTATTCAAAAATATCTTCCTTATGCTTATTACATGATTCAGAACCACAATTAAAGAGTTGTGTGGGTCTTAAAGACTTTCTTAACAAGTATATTATGGAAACCTATGCATTTCCTGGGAAAGGTAGCATAGGTTAGCAACTAAGGGTGTTTCCAGACTCACGAACTAGAAGATTCTGTGTAAATGGGGCCCAGATGTGATTCTTGGACGCAAAAGGGTGGGTGAGGGCAAAGGAATTTCTGGAGGGAGAAGAGGATGCCAAACACAAGTGGGTAGGAAGCCACCTAGGACAATCTTTGCAACTGAGCCAAGTAGGTTTGGCTCTATTAGAAGGCTCTTATGTTTTTGTTGTTGTTTTATTTTTATTTTATTTTATTTTATTTTATTTATTTATTTATTTATTTATTTATTTATCTATCTATCTATCTATCTATCAGAGAGAGAGGCACAGTGAGAGAGGGAACACAAGCAGGGGGAGTGGGAGAGGGAGAAGCAGGCTTCCTGCCGAGCAGGGAGCCCAATGCGGGGCTCGATTCCAGGACCCTGGGATCATGACCTGAGCCGAAGGCAGATGCTTAACGACTGAGCCACCCAGGCGCCCCTGTTGTTACTTCAATCATTGAGTTGAGAAGTTAGTTTTTCATAAGAATAAGAATATGGAAATAGTAAAGTCAGTTTGGTAGATAGTGATTAAAATTGGTGCTTCTTAAAAATTTTTAGCATAATCTTAAAAAAACCCCAAAAAACCTCTATTTCTGGGCTGAGGAGCTGTCTTCCCTCCTCTACCAAGAAGCTGGTCTTGTCATCTGGCGTTGCTCAGACTCTGGGATTAGTAAGTTGTTTCGCTCACATACTATTAGAAGAGAAACAGAAAATAATAATTCTTAATATGAAGCTTTTTGAATATAAATTTTTTCTCCTTTCACCGCAATTTTCTCTCCACATAGAATAATTGTTATTAATCTATTGGAATTTTGAAAGCCCAAGACCTGGTACTTTTTGAAGATCTGTGAGCATATCCATAAATTGGCAATAACCATTTATCCTGTGTTTTCTCTGCCTAACTGCGATGGTGTGATTGTGTTTTACTGCTCTTAACTCTCTTTTAAATGATTGGTTTTGGTTATTGTTTCCCTCACATCTATAGACTGTTCTTACCTGGATTGTTTTATTTGTTTGGGGTTTTTTTTGTTTGTTTGTTTTCCCAGGGAAGCCTATGAGCAGATTCAAATTCTGCTTAACCAAGTTTATGTTCACTTTGTTGTCTGTTTCCATGAGATTTTAGTATACTAAGGAGTAATAGTCATCATGTAGTTACTCCTTTCCATTTAGGAAGTTCACATTATGCCTCTGTTTTATCTGGGATCACTCATAGTTCAGGTACTTTTGTCTCCCTTCTACCTTAATTATCACTTGACTCCTCTAGTTGACATTTGCAAAGGAAAAGGATCCCAAGGATATAAAGTTCAGTAGACTGATGATAAGTTTTTGCTTTGTGCTGTAGTGATTAGTGGTAATAACCCATATCATGAAAGGGGGCCTGTGTGTTTGTCCTCTAATGACTTGGCTTGAGAGATCCCCGGTGGGGATCTGAGGCTCTCCCTGGGAACCTTCTTTAGGAATCTGTCAAGGAGGAGGTGTGTGGTGATAAGGCTATAGCTTACATGGCTCTTCAAGGAGTCTGCCCAAATCTTCTTTTGAAGTAGATAAGAATAGAAATAAGTAAATAAAATCTCTGGAAGATTTTGTTTTTAGGTCTTAACACTGTGTAGAATTTTATTTTATTTATTTATTTTTAAGATTTTATTTATTTATTTGACAGAGACAGAGATAGCAAGAGCAGGAACACAAGCAGCAGGAGTGGGAGAGGGAGAGCAGGCTTCCCGCGGAGCAGGGAGCCCGATGTGGGGCTCAATCCCAGGACCCTGGGATCATGACCTGAGCCGAAGGCAGATGCTTAAGGACTGAGCCACCCAGGCGCCCAACACTGTGTAGAATTTTAAAAGAAAAAGTCCTAAGTGGTTTCTTTAGGAATGATCTTAGCTCAGTTTACATGTATGTGGAAATGTCCTTTTCTCTACACGTGTCTATGGTTCATATTTCCTCTACAGAATCCCTTCTTGTTGGGGACACTAACGACACATACTGTGGCTAACTCGGACTTCCCAGCACTATTGTAGAGATGTTCACGGCATCATCACTGCCGTGAGACACATTCACACACCATGTCTTCTGTTGTCCAAGTTCATGTCTCTGTAGAAGAGGCAGTAGACTCTTGGCATTACCTTGCCCTGCCTGAGTCTCCTTCAGACTGTCCTGAGGTTCTCCTGACCTTGGACATGGTGGGATGGTGTTTCAGCCTGCCCTCTCACCAGTTCTGCTTTGCCATCCTTCTCCATAAAAATGTAGCTTTGCATCTTTGATGTTTACTTTGGAAAGTTATTTTAACTAAAGAGATTAACTATCTGTCCTGCCAGCCATTTCAGAAGGGTTTATATATAAAATCCTCTTAAGTGCTTGGCAGTTTAACACAGATTCCTTACAGTTGTGTGCCAAAGAGATCTATGGAATTTTCGGAGCAGTTTTTTTATTGTTGTGCTTTGGCAGAACTCCAATTTGAAGACAATTTGTTGCCCTTTCTACTTAAGAATTATGTGCAAAGCTCAATGGCTTCAAATTAATACTAAGACAGAAGTGTTTAGAATAGGGGTTTAGGCTCTTTGTACTTTTATGGGAAACCTAACTCTTTGATAAATGTTTCTACCTTAACATTATAACCTCCCTTTTCACATTAGAAGCTGTATCTTACATTGCTATGAATTTGTTCTTCCTAACATGTAGGTTTGTGCTCTACTTTGAGATCAGTGTTTTCCAATAGTTTCAAAAGCTTTAGCAGCTGTCTTCACTCTTCTCTATCCTTTTCTGGTTTTCTTTGGAGCTTCGGGCATTACACAATATCTGTGTGTGTTATCTCTGCTATTACCCTATCTAGACCTGAAGGAGAAAGGGGAGGAAGTAGGAATATGAGAGCCCAGGGGAACCAGGCAGGAGGATCCACCCCATCAGAGCTATAATCTGGACAGACACACAGCTGTGACCTGAGTTAGGGTGCATGCTGGGAAAGAGTAGGGAAGACAGCCCCCGGCCCCTTGCACTGCTAAGTGCAACTGGGAGTTAGGTGGCAAGGGATCCCGGGTGATACAGTATGCAACATTAGACTCCTGAGGCCCTGAGCGGGGGCAGAGCAAAATGGAGAACAGATTGGGGGTTGGGTAAATGGGAGATAACCAGCACATGTAGATCTATTTATGGGTTAGACTATTTGCATATTGTTGTTTGGGTTTTTGAAAAGTTGCTTAGATATTTTAGTTATCGAGATATAAATTGACAAATGACTCTGATGGCTTAAAACCTGATGTCTTTAGGGCACCTGGGTGGCTCAGTCAGTTAAGCCTCCGGCTTTTGATTTTGGCTCAGGTCATGATCTCAGGGTCCTGGTATTGAGCTCCACTCCGTGCTCAGTGCAGAGTCTGCTTAAGATCCTCTCCCTCTGCCCCCTCTCCACTGCCATCTCACCAGTGTGCTCTCTCTCTCTTTAAAAAACAAACAGAAAAAAAACCAACCTGATGCCTTAGGATATATGATGACTGCCCTTTATTGATCCTGGGGATAGAGTCAGTTGACATCATTTAATAGAAGGTGAAACTTTTGTTTCTTTTTTATTTTTAAAAAAATTTTTTATTTATCATTATTTAGAGAGAGCGTGCACACAAGTGGGGGGAAGGGGAGAGGGAGAGAGGTAGACTCCCTGCTGAGCACAGAACCCCACATGGGGCTCGATCTCACAATCCTGGGGCCATGACCTGATCCAAGATCAAGACTCCGACACTTAACTGACTGAGCCACCCAGGTGTCCCGAAACTCTTGTTTCTTTGTAATTTCTTTCTAGGTCTAGGACCTGCTATTTATTTAGTTAGCTCATATTTAAGGGACCTTATTTGATGCTGCAATTGTGACTGAACCAGGAGAGATTAGTGAGTACATTTAGGAGATGAGGCCTTCCATAACTGTTACAGGCTTGCTTGTTATCAGATACTTTTTTAACACTCTGAAGGGTAGGAGGTCGGGAAAAGAGCCCTTACCTTTGATGCCTGAGCAATGGGTTCTTAGGGAAAATGGGAAGGAATAGTTTCACAGATTACCATTATACAGACAAAAAATGTGACTGTTCTTCCAGTTAGTGTGTGATGGGAACAGAACTCCCCATGTCAAACCATCTTTAGCAATAGAAATATTTGCAGCAGAATTTTCTGAATGCATAATAAAAAGGGAATTGTGTAAATTATTTTTCACTTAAAAGCATTCTCCTATCTCAAACTATAATTTGGTCCTTTAAATAGTTGCAGTTGAACAAACTGACCTTGCTGTGGGGTCAATTTTAGCTTTCCAATAGAGGACAAGGTTTTCCTCTGGATTTATATTTTGTTTTAAGCCAGGTAGGAAACGAAGCTTTACATCTTAAAGAAGGCCTTAGTCGGTTTGGAATAATGATGTGTGAGATGATGAAGAAGAGAATAAATTGTGTCTTCTGGAGAGAAATTAACTCTCTAGATCCCTGTGATCAAGTTAGAGACACATTCCTGTTTAGGGTATAAGGAGGTACCTGAAGTACCCTAGAACTATTGCCACTTCTCTAAAACATAAATATTGATCATCATGTTTTCCAACAAAGTTTATGTTTGGTTTTAGAGTGTCATTTTCTTCTTTTGAGTATATTGCAAGAACTCTCATTCTTTGACGATACAGACTAAAGACAAAAGGATACCGGTGTCTGTGTGTGCTGTGAGTATGTATCTCTGAAGCAGGCAGTGAGTTTTACAAATAAAAGGGAAGTTCAAGGAACATCGTGACGTTCAAGTCCACGTTACCTCTGTAATTCAAGCATTCAAAGAGTTACAAGGAGTTTGTTGTAGCTTAGCTCTCTTCTTCTTATCAGGCATTCTATAACAAACACTCATGTGAGCACCAGCATAGCAAAAACATGTTTTCCTAGATTATCAGTTAGCAACCGTGTTGGCAACAAGTTAGTTGAACATTTAAGGATGTCAAAATCATTTTGTTGGGACCGTTGCTTTGTTGCAGAGTGACTTGATCTAACCAGCTTTTTATGGTTACTTGCCATTTGTTGGCATGTGTTTGAGCGAGTTAAATGTTTTTAGTCTTTGAGGTGTTTTAAGGGTGTGTGCATGTGGGTATTTTTTTTAAATAGTACTTTTTGTGTGTCTGCAATTGAAGGAAACTGATATCCTTCTTTTGTTTTTAACATAGAAACCAAGGCAGCAAAAGTGCTGCTTTGCAGTCTCACCACAGATCCAACAGCAAGGACATCCAGAACCTAAGTGTGGGTCTGCCCCGGGCTGACGAAGGTCTTCCTGCCAATGAAAGCTTCCTAAACGGAAACCTTGCTGGAGCTACTCTTAGTCCCATGCACACCAAAACCTACCAAGCAAGCAGCCAACCTGGGTCTACCAGCAAAGATCTTACCAACAATAACATACCACATCTTCTTAGCCCAAAAGAAGCCAAGTCAAAGACAGAGTTTGATTTTAATATTGACCCAAAGCCTTCGGAAGGCCCAGGCACAAAGTACCTCAAGTCAAGCAGCAGATCTCAGCAGAGCCGGCACTCATTTATGGAAAGCTCTCAGAGCAAAGCTGGGACACTACAGCCCACTGAAAAGCAGAGTCGGCATAGCTACATTGACACTATTCCACAGTCCTCTAGGAGTCCATCCTACAGGACCAAGGCCAAAAGCCATGGGGCGTTGAGTGACTCCAAGTCTGTGAGCAACCTTTCTGAAGCTAGGGCCCAAATTGCAGAGTCCAATACCAGCAGGTACTTCCCATCCAGCTGCTTGGACTTGAACTCTCCCACCAGCCCAACGCCTACCAGGCACAGTGACACGAGAACTTTGCTCAGCCCCTCAGGAAGAAATAATCGAAGTGAGGGCACTCTTGACTCACGGCGAACCACAACCAGGCATTCTAAAACGATGGAGGAGTTGAAGCTGCCTGAGCACATGGACAGCAGCCATTCCCATTCTCTATCTGCACCTCATGAATCCTTTTCTTATGGGCTGGGCTACACTAGCCCCTTCTCTTCCCAGCAGCGTCCACATAGGCATTCCATGTACGTGACCCGAGACAAAGTGAGAGCCAAAGGCTTGGACGGAAGCTTGAGCGTAGGGCAAGGAATGGCGGCCAGGGCCAACAGCCTGCAGCTCTTATCACCTCAGGTACAGATTGGACCTTGACTGGATCTGTCGGCTCATCAGGGGAAGGTGGTGCAGGGGTGTGAATAGGGTCAGTCTGCAGTTTTCCCTACTGTAGGAGGTTGTGCTTTTTTGATAGAATGCATTTAGGGAAGCAATACTTGAAGTACTATCTGTTAAAAAAATTAATTATTTAAGGCCCACTGTTGAGTACTCAGGAGAATTAAAAAAAAAAAAAACTTGTTCTTAGAAATCTGCTTCTTAAGTGTTCCTTTCTGGCATATTTTTTTGAAAGAATCCTATTTTGATTTAGTACAGAGTTCATCGGTTGTACGGGATAGTTTTTAATTTTCTCAAAATTTAGTGTGATTTGTAGAGATTTTCTCTAATCTTTCCAGACCACGTTTGTTTAAATCAGACCCTTTTACTTACACCTTACTCGATATTTTCACTGAATTGAAAAATTTCTAATTTATTTAGAACTATAGGTAAATTTAACTTCAGGCCAAAATAAATGTTAATTTACAGTCTTTTGGATTGTTTTTAAATCTCAAGGCATTGTTTTTATCCTCATGCTTCCTCCGTCTTACTGATTTTTCAAACTCTAGAACTGCTGACAGTAACCTGTTTAAAAGAAGTAGCAGTCCTACAACAGAACACTTTTTTTAAATTATATTTTCATTCTATGAAAAATTCATCTGCATCAACGAAATGAGGGTGGAGATAAGCCAGTGTCAGAAGGAGAGAAGAATTTCATGTAGGGAAAGTACTCCCCTTTTCGAGGATATGAAAATAGGTTCACCAGACAGTTCTGTGTCAGAACTCCAGAAAATATGGATGGAATATGTAATGGGAGGTTTAGCAAGATGGGTGCTGAAGATGGGGTGGAGATTGTCAGTAACGGACCAGTCGGTGTAGCAAAGCAGCTAAGAGCTCAGGTTGGGAAACCAGGCTGACCTGGGTTTGTGTCCCAGTTCTGTAATCTGCTTCAAATGATGTAAATCTGGGGAAGTGATGTAATCTCTCTTTGCCTCAGATTCCTCATCTGAGTTGTGTCGTAAGGTTTCAACATGGTATATAAAGCACCGTGCCCCGTGCCTGGCCAAGTGTCAAACACGTTTTAATTTTTGCTGCTTATGTGATAGGAACTGTTCTCTAGACATTTAACACTCTCTCTATGCTAGGTGTTCTCAGACACTCAAAAGAGTCTGAAGTAGGGTTCTTGCCCTTGACAAACTTATCTTCTCTCAGGGAACATTAAATTATACATGATAACAATGAAATAATTAAGAAGCAAATTACTATGGCACTGGCTATAAATAGGAGTTGAGAACAGGGAAAGATCATGAATAGGAGCAGTTAGAAATGGCTCTGGGAGCAACTAAAGGTCTTGCTCTGAGCTAGGATGTAGAGAGAAGCTTTGGCTGGCCAAAGAATGAGGATGTGTTCAGTTATTTACTGAATGAGGCACCATGGTGGGCTCTCCTGAGGAAGATGAAAAAGATATGACCCCTGTACTCTTGGAGTGCATGTTGGGGCCCACTTGCCAGGGATCGATCAGTCATGGCCATACCGTGAGGCTGTCGTGCCCACGCCATGCTAGAGGCAAGTGTGCCGTAGACAGAGAGGCATGGCCCAGTCCAGGCAGGGGTTGTGGAAATTCCCTGGGGAGGTGGTGTCTGAGAAGAGATTTCTGGGGCTTAACTAGGGGGAGAAAGTGGAGTTGACCTTAAGAAAGGCTGGAAAGGAGGGCAGAAAAGAGGAGGAGGCTAATAGAGACAATAAACAGCATGGTGTGCTGTGGGGATTGCAACTCGTTCCTCGTTGCCGAAGTGAAAAATGCAAGATTTGAGGTCGCTTTTGGAGTAAGTCAAGCATGAGGGGAAGGGAGTATGTTCCAGCCTTAGTGCTGGTGGGAAAACAGAAGTAGTGGGTCTTAAAGACTCCTCAGAAGTACAAAGAGCAGGATATGTGAATTGAAAGATTGAAGACAGGAAAAAGGAAGCCTTCAGGCTTCTTTCTTAGGAACTCCTTTTCAGAGTAGGAGAAAGGACTTTTGAAGTTACCTAATTCAACCCCTTCATTTCGTAGATGAGTGTGCTAAGGATCTAAGAAGTTAGGTGGGTTGCCCAAGTTTTACCCAACTAGTCCAAGGCGGAGCTGGGATCATGAGACAGTGTCTAGGTCCCTAGGCCAGCATTCTTGGCACTGTATCATGCTGACCTGTTGAGGCTGAAGTGACCCTAGGCCCCTAAGCAGAGCTGTCCTTTATGAGGTTGGAAAGACTGGTGCCCAGGTAAGAGGAGAAGGAGTGGGAGATGCATACTTGCAGATGGAGGAGATGGCACATGGCGGGACATGCCATGATTAGAGTCAGAACAGTGGCAGGAAGAGTCCCTCTAGAGAAGAGAGAACCTCTAGGGCCTAGAAAGATCTCTAGAGCCTGTCAGCTGCCCATAGACATTAGGTGGAGATCAAAACCAGGTAAAGCGTGCTAGCATGCAGTGTAGTGTAAATATTGGAGATGTAAGAAAAATAAAACGCTGGAACTTGGAGAAAAGACAAATGGACTGGTTCTCAGAGTTCCAGAAAAAAGACTGTGAACATCGTGGAGATTAAATCTAACTATAAATGGTTACTGTGGGCTAAGCACAGACCCAACTGTTACAGAATTTTAAGTCCAGTTCGGGAGGTACAGTTCCAAGCTGCAAGATAGTACAAGTTTAAAGGCACAAAGATGACATTGACTAAGGCCATGAGTAAATGATGAGAATCACTCTCCTACAGAATATTCTGGCCACCTTCAAGAGGAAGGGGACTGAACTAGCACTGTCACTTAAGAGTTAGGTTAGATATAAATCATTGTTTTCTAAAAGACTTTTCTAGAGTGCTTTGTGAAGTATACAGGTGCTAAAATTCAAATGAGATCTTATCACAAGTTAGGAAGAAGAAAGGCTACCTAGGATGATTTCCTGCCCAGAATATTCTTTCATAGTACATCTGGGGAGTGAGGGAGACAAAGACAGAATTCTATTTAAAGTTTAAATAAAATGTTTTTGCTATATCACGTAAGGCTCAAGATATGACTCTCTGCAGATATGCAATGCAGCTAAGTCCTCCTAATGGCTTGGTAATTTTGTTCCTTAATCTTGTTTTCCTCAAGGGTAGAAGATGCCACTTTTCCCCTCAGTAAACACCATTGTGGACCAAGGCTGCTCTTAGCTTGTGTTTCACTTCCTTGAGAGAAATAGGCAGTGTATCCTGAGATGTGTGCTGTCCTGATCATGGTTTAGAAAGTACAATGAAACACAAGTACTGTCATCCTAGACAAGATTAAGAAAACTTTAAGTACATAAAATTACAGTAGTTAGGGAATTTTAAGACAAATGATTAAGAATACTGATTCTCTTCCATGATCTATCCAAAGAACATTTGATTTCATCTGAATCTGCCATTTAAGTTCTTAGTGAAAAATAATTTTGGATCTGCATAGTTCTTTTTGGAAAAATCTGCTAAAGAAATTTTGGATTAACTGATAGAATCTAATTAGAGTGCTGCATAGAACCATGACTATCTAGATATTAGGAAGATAATTTTCTTTGTTTTTAATAATTAATTGAACTATTTTTAGCGTAATTCTTTCCCTGCTTGCCTTAACTTTAATGAGAATTTCACTTTCCATCTGTGTGACATTTATTTGAATTATTTTACATTCATCAGATGATTCACTCTTTTATGGGACAATTTGTGTTTTAGCCAACTAACATTTTTTTTATTTTAGCTGGTGAAGGTACTAATTATGCCAAATAAAGCCCATGGTGATTTAGGTGATTTTCATCCCTAGGAACAGGACACTCTTATAAATCCTTTTAAATTTGACTTCCAGCCTGGAGAACAGCTCCCTCCAGAGATGACTGTGGCTCGATCTTCCGTTAAAGAATCTTCCAGAGAAGGCACCTCTTCATTCCATGCAAGGCAGAAGTCTGAGGTCTGAATTCTCCACAAGTTGCTAACTTTTACGATAAAACTTGTCTGTAAAGAGTAGTCATGTGACATCATTACAGCCTATCTTTTAAAATTTCTTCATACCTAATCTCCCGCAAATAACTTAAACTGGTTTATGAAGTTAAGTAGTTTTCCTCATGCCATAATTCTGAGTTTTCTCTTTAAAAGATCCTGGAGTAAATTCTAGATCAGTTACACACTATTCTAAGTTAATAGGCCACATCATCATCGCTCTATTGTTAACTTTTTATAAACCTCTTTCTTGTGTCAGGGTGGAGCATATCATGACCCCCACTCTGATGACGGCACCGCCCCCAAAGAAAATAGACACCTGTACAATGACCCTGTTCCGAGGAGAGTTGGCAGTTTCTACCGAGGTGAGCCCAACCCTGAGCACCCACCCGGGTCCTCTCTCTCTTCCCCTTCCCTGCACCTCCAGCCCATGCCCTCCACTACACTTCACTGCCTTGACTTCAGGTCAGCGCCATTCTTGTCTGTGCTGTCGCCTTCCAACACTTCTCTCTGCTTCGGGTCCTGCTGTCTTAGTTCAGGCCCTCATGGCTTCTGACTTGGGTTCTTTGAGTAGCCTCCCAGCTGATCTCCCTATTTCCCAAGGTTGCCATCAAACCAGTCCCTGGAATGATCCATTTGCAGCTGTGTCCTGGCCATCTCACTCATTCATTCAATTAAGTTCCTAAGGTATTCATTGATGTCACCTGTGTGCCGGGTGCTGGTCTAGCTTAGAACATGTCAGTGAACAAGACAGCCAGAGGTCTCCACCTTCACGGAGCTCACATTCTTTCGAGGAATTAACTACACTAAATGTAAGAATTATGTAGAGCAGTAAAAGATAGTAAATGCTATGAGGCAAAAACAGAGCAAGGCAACCCACTGCCTGCCCCCAGTCCTTACTGTCTCTCACGTGCTGGTAGTCCTCCGGTGGTTTCCCATTGACATCACAACAAAATCTGGATTCCCTAAGATGACTTTCCAGATATTCCATGCCCTGGCCCTTGCTGTCCTCTCCAGGTGCTGCTCCTCCCTCCTGAAACACACTCCTCCCCCTGCTTGGATAGCTTGTTTCTGTCCCATTTAAGGTTCTACTTTGAAGTCCTCTGCAGTACGATGTCTTCCCTCTCCACCTAAAGTGAAATGTTTTCTTCTTCGTTCTACCCATGGTTCGTTGTCTAGCCCTCTAACATGACACAGACTACATGGTATTGATTCTTTGTCTGCATTTCTCTCTCACACGGTTGCAAGGCCCTTGATCGTATGTTCCTCTTTTACCTTCATTGACTAGCGCACTGCCTGACAGTTTCATAAATATTTGTTGATTGAATGAAAGAAAATCTTCAAGTATACTTGCACAGCCTTAAAAATGTACTTCGATGGTTAACTGACAACTAAAACAGAGACTGGCTGCATGGATTTAGGAGATGTTGACAGAGAAAGGCATCCCCTTTGAAGAGCTATGTAGCAATAGAGTGAGAACCCCTCCAGAGCTTTAGCCCCTGGTAGGGAGACTAACAGCAAGCCCACCAGGGTAGAGGCAAGGTCCTGGGTGTTTCAGAGGCTCAGCTTCTTAAAGCCTGTAAGAGTCATCATGACCTTCTACAGTTGCCCTCACCCATATCGTTTGGCTTTTCACTATTCTTTTGATTTGGGGGGACAGCTGGAAAGGGACAGGAATTGGGGGAGAACACGGACAGCTGCTTGGTCATCTTAACTAGGAACCTGAGCTAAATAAATGTATAGAAGTATTATTTAGGACTAAATATGAATTGATTTAGGCTACTTGTTCCCTCCCAGCCCCATTTGAAAAAAACATAGGGCATTGAATATGCCTTTTAATGCATTTGGTTTTTTCTCATGCTCTGCTCACTTTAAAATCTTAAGGGACTAAAATTTTAATTCAGATTAAAGTTAGCTAAAATATTGTTGTGTTATATGAGCAAATGCCCTTTTTTCTGTCACTGTGAGTTTTACTTCTAAAATGGATCATACCTATATTATTCCTATAGATGTCTGGAGTATATACTTTAATATAAAATGATAACAAAGTTTTGATTAATTAGGAAAGACAGTTTTATTTTGATCACAAGTGAATTGAATTGGTTCTTGTCAGCAAAGCCCCTCATTTGTCTTCCTCATAATAGACTTCAGGGTTCAGCAGGTAGAGCATTTTTATTTTAGAAAGGCCAGAAATAGAAGGAAGAGATTTAACCAGGTGAAACATCTGGAGACATCTGTCATTTCAGTGACTCTTCTAAATCTAACTGGATGAAGATTTAGTGGTATCATTGCAATGACAGATGTTTCCAGAATACTTCCTGTTTTTAGTCCTACTCGTCAAGAGGCAAGTGAAATGGTGTCATTTATCTTGATATTCAGCCTGTATATTCCTTTTGTGATGAAGTTTGCCATATATTTTGATTTATGATCGAGCTTATAAAGTGACAGGGGCGCCTGAGTGGCGTAGTCGGTTAAGCCCCTGCCTTTGGCTCAGGTCATGATCTCGGGGTCCTGGGATCGAGTCCCACATCGGGCTCATTGCTTAGTGGGGAGCCTGCTTCTCCCTCTCCCTCCACCTGCCATTCCCCTGCTTATGGTCTCTCTCTGTCAAATAAATAAAATCTTAAAAAAAAAAGAAGAAAGTGACAGAAAAAGATAGTAACAGCCCCCACCCCACCCCAACAAAGGGCAAGAAGGTATTTACCCACATATGTTGTGGTTTGCCTTTCTGTTCTTTCCTGGACTGAGAACTTAGAGAAAAATAGTATTTTTTGCAAATAACTGAATTTCTTTGGAATGTAGTTTAAAAAATACAAAATTGACTCTGCCTCCCAAGTGTAAGGCTTAAAGCACAGTTAGTATATTCTAGCACACATTATTAAGAGTCACTTCAGTCTGAGAATAGATTTTGCATAGTTGAGTCTCTGATGTCAGAAAGCTTCAGTTTCAGAGAATGCCAAAACAGTGAAGGGGGGCTATCCCATTCATACTTTTAAATGTTCTACAATGTTCTTCATTTAATCAGCTGACAGGTCAATTTGTGTTTTGAATATATATTGCCTAATGTTAACTGACCCTTGCAAGTTCATGTTATAATCAGTGGGGGGCGGGAGAATGTTCCCTGGAATGCCTCCACTCTCAGAAAACACAAAAGTTATATAAAGGGCAGAGGAGCGTTTTGATTTACTTGTTTGTTTTATTTGTGTGAGAGAAAATGCAGTAGAATCAGGTAAGAACTGCTTCAGCCAAAAAAGTACATCGGTGACTGACTTTTTCTTTATTCAGTGCCATCTCCTCGTCCAGACAATTCTTTCCATGAAAATAATGTATCAACCAGAGTTTCTTCCCTACCATCAGAGAGCAGTTCTGGAACCAACCACTCAAAAAGACAACCAGCATTCGATCCATGGTGAGTATTTTGATTTGTTTTTACTCTCCTCTTTTCTAATTGTAGATTCGAGATTTCAAAGAATTCTGGATACACTTTTTAGCTTGCTTGCTTTCTCAAGCGAGATTGTTGATAAGGAAACTGATTTGTCATTATTTGTAATGGTTTATTTCAAGTTCAGCATTTGTATTAAATATCATGTAAAAGAAGAAAAAATCTGCTGGGTCACTAAATGCCTCATATCGCACATATCTTCCATTGCATTCTTCTGATAGGAATGCAGTCTTTCACTGTCTCTTTTGTTATTGTATCACAGAGAGACACTTTATTTAGCACTTTGTGTGCGCTGGCTCACTTGGTTCTCACGGTCAGCCTTTGGGGTGGGGGCAGCTCCCATTCCACAGATGAGGAAGCCGCAGCCTCCAAAAGGGAGAGCACTTGCCTGGTGCTGGGCAGCCCTTAGCAGGGAGAGGGGAGCCAGGATCTAGCCCTACATGGGGTCTGACTCCAAAGCTTATGTTTTTCACCTCTGTGCCACCTGACTTGCATTCAGGGTGAAAGGAAAGAAATGGAGGGACACCCTTTATGCTACCACAAAAAAACATACTGGTAGTCAGAGGCTAAAATGATGTGCCAGCTTTGCTTATCCTTTTATCTTCTTTGCGTCATATGTATTAAAAATTTAAGGAGAGTTATATCAAGTATTAAGTCTCATCAGCAGATCTGCCTAGGGAGTAAGGACCTTTTTAAAAAAAATAATAACATAGACTTGATACTCTCAGCTGCTCAAAGAGACTGCCCAGAATCTAGATGTGAGGGATGATTATGTGTACTTTGTGAAACTACTAAGTTCTCTACTTGGAATAAAATGGTACGTCACCGTAACATTGCGAATTTAAGAATACGGCCATTCTGTCAGATTCCAACTCTGGTGTTTATTGCTGGAAGTCACAGAAAGGTCTTAGGTTAGTCAGTAAGTACTCTTGACCCTGTGTGGTTGTGCATCTTTCACCCTTTTGGCAGGATTGAATCAAGGTTTTAGTGCTTTTGTGCCCTATGGTAAAAATAACTTCATTATTTTTAAAATAGTAGTAAAGACAATGTTTTTAAAGATATAAATATTTTCCTAAGCACAGTTTACATCCATTGCCTTATTAAATGAGAGTTTTAACATTAGTAACTAAGAGGTTGGACTCTGGAAATAGGACATCTTGATGAATGTCACCTTCTGTCTGTGTGACTTTAACCTTTGCCCCTCAGTTTCCTCATCTGTAAAAACAGGCGTAAGAATACTACGTCCCTCACAGGATTAATGTGATCGTTAAATGAGGGAAAACATCAAAAGCACCCAGAGCAGTGCCTGGCACACTGTGACTTGTTACTGTTAGCTGCGGCAATTTTTACCACGGATGATGTCTTCTGACTTCAGTATGACTTGTCACGTGTCTCCCCTCCACTTCCTTTGCTGAGAAACTTTGCTGCATTCCTTTTCCATGTGACTATAGACCAGCTCTCCTATACATTAACCTGGGAGCACAGGTACAACGTGTAGTTACCGGCTTTGATAGTTTTTAGGTGAGACTTTGATAAGCCATGTGAATAGTGTCTCAATTGTGAGACTAAGGAAGTATAGAAGAAATTGTTTTTGCTATTGGACATTGCATAATGGAGTGGTGATGGTTTAAAAGAGAATCAATTACAGATTAACATAGTTCCATCAAAATTAGGTAGGTCAGATCAAAACTAAATCCAGATGCGGGATAGGTAGTATTAACAACATATTGTTTTTGTCTTTTCAATAGGCAGTTTGAGTAGAGCTTGTTTAGACCAGGTATATGTAGAAACCTGAAAACAGTTGTTTGTTTTTTGTTGTTGTTGTTGTTTTTTTTAAAGAATTAGAGGCATAATTGGGATGTTGAACTTTAGACTTTAGACAAGCCGTCGTCGAGTCATCCCTACTCTGATATTGCTGTGATGAAGCTTGAGAGGGTTTCAGAATTACCAGTTGGAATTACAGTAGCCTTTTGTTCCCACTGCCCCTCATGTTAATGCTGCTATGATACTTCTCCTTTGAGCATCACATCTAACTTAGTCTAAGTCATTCATTGAGCTTGACTTATCTTGATTTTTTTTTCTTGAGCAAGAGATCTCATTGGTTCACCGTATTGTGTATATTCGAGAGAAATGCAGCTTGATAATGTACAAAAACGTGAACAAGTCTTGCTGTGGTAACATAGTGAGTCGCTCTTCCTAAATTATCACTTGACTAAGGGCAGTCTGTTTCTCCTTGATAGTGGTGCTTCCCATTTCTTTTGGGATGAGAATATTTGTACAGTGTACATATTTCTTGGAATGGAAAGATCGACTTACTAAATCATATTTAATAGATAAAGATATTGTAGTATAATATCCAGAGTGGTTATTCTGGCCATCTCAGCTCTCCAGAATCCAGTTAAGAACTGGGAGATAAGCCAGAATATCTCAGAACAAAAAACAGAGTTAATGCAGTCAGATTCATCTTTACTAATGGGAAAACACCTCCACCCTCCCTAAAAGCCTATTTACTCTTTTTTTTTTTTTTTTTAGATTTTATTTAATTATTCTAGAGAGAGAGAGAATGCATGTGCACAAGCAGGGAGACGGGTGGGGAGGAGATGGAGAGAGAATCTCTAGCAGACTCTACGCTGAGTGCGGAGCCCAAAATGGCGCTCCATCTCATGACCCTGAGGTCATGACCTAAGCCAAAATCAAGATTTGGATGCTCAACTGACTGAACCACCCCTAAGCCTGTTTACTCTTATGCACAGTTTTAGCAGTTGGCACTGAGGTTGTCAGGCAAGAAGTAATCCCAGGTAACAATACAGTGTGAAGAGGGAGAAAGATCCGAAATAATAGCCAGGGAGAGGAGAGGGGTATTTTTTGCCTTTTCTCAGGCTCCCAGTAGGAATATAATTTCTGGCCCTCATGGTTTCATATGTAGAATAGATATCCACGAAGCATATAGATTTCTAAAACAGGCTATTCTTACTTTCCTTAAAAAGGCAAAGTATATAAAATACGTTTGTAGGAATCCCAGTAATTAAGTTAAGTGAAGGATTGCTGTCACTGCTTGCACAGCCCCAGGCTTTTTCTTCTGGTTAAGTTATGAATATATTGGCATCCGTTATTGCTTGCCACCATAACTCACAAAATTGTTTGCTGATTGCTTTCTTCTCAGACATCAGCTGACTAGTTTAGTCCCATGGCCAGGGGAGGGGGGTAGCAGGGAAAGTGTCACACTACTGTACTGAAGCACCAGGATCTGACCTTCTGTCGAACCTGTGGGTATCCCACCTTGAGTCTGTGAGCAGCTTGAGGTCACACTCCTTGTTTTATTTTTCTCTCTAGCCCCAACACCTCTAACACCAGGCCCACCACATACACAGTATTCCATAAATGTTGGTTGACTTCCATTCAGTCAACTTTAATTCCTTCCTTTTTTAAGGAAGTCTTGAATTCTCTCTTTCCTCTTGACCCTTTATAAAACAGCTGTTACAGTAGAGGATGTCAGAGTAGGGGGAGGTCCCCACCCCAACCCCAGCTGCTAGCTGGTGGTCCTTCTCAAAGGTCCTGTACCCGAGATGGATGTGATCACCCATTTGCCCTTCTCTTGTGCTGCTCCTCTTGGACCCATCTGTTGCCTATACCAGGTAGAATCATAGGGTCCAGAATTCACAAATGAGATAAATTATGGTGTAGTACTGATTGTATCTCTGTCTTTATTCTTTTGTACAACACACAGCTTTTCAGGTGCCTGTGTTCCAGCCGGCTTTTCTCCATCTCTGCCTCTCTCTGAGTCTATCTTCCAGGCTTTCTCCCTCTGTTTCTCTAACTCTCTGTGTGTGTATGTTTCCATGTAGCCTCTCCCTCTCTTTGTCCTTTCTCTAGCTCCTTCCCTCTTTCTATCCCACTTGTGCTCTTTTTCTGACTTCCTTTTTGTGTCTTTTGTGATACATGCACACTCACGTTTCACTCATAGCTTTCATCTTTCTAGTTCAAGGGTAATTTATTTCCCTTTTTGTTTTGGTCTCTGGGATCTTTCCCTACCTGAATCTTGGCCCCATTACCTTCGTTCAGTCTCAGTCTGAAGATGTTTTCCTCATCATTCCTCCTTTCCCTGGGCTCTGGTTTACCCAGTGTCTCTGAAAAGACCCTGCAGAGGTCTCTGATTTATCTTCCCTGCATTTTGTGCTCACAAGGGACTGCAAACCCTGGGCTTTTTGTCCTCCTGCTGTTTCTCATTCATTACCGTTCTCACCGGTCCCCCTCACTTCCATCTTACTGGATAGAGACTTCTTCCCATCCCAGATCTGTTCCTCCTAGGATTAGTGTCTCAAGACTTCTCTTGCTCTCACACCAGCATTAGTAGTCTTACAGTAATGTCCATTCCCATCCTGAGCTTGTAGTCATGATGAACGTGTCCCCCTTAAACATTTCCTGGATTGGCAGAGAGCACTTTTACTACTGACCCTCGGCAGACCTTGGAGATTTTGTTAGACTTACGTTCTGATTGGTTAAAAAAAAAAAAAATTCTACCTGTTAATCTGAATACTTTGCTGTGCTTCTAGGTTAGGTGCAGACCCCATTATGGAAAGACATAAGCTATATCATAAGCAAATAGTTCTTTAACTTCTGTA
Source organism: Zalophus californianus (assembly GCF_009762305.2). Lineage (NCBI taxonomy): Eukaryota > Metazoa > Chordata > Mammalia > Carnivora > Otariidae > Zalophus > Zalophus californianus. The sequence goes on along the minus strand of NC_045612.1, from coordinate 114,496,702 downwards.
AGTTATAAGACATTAAAAATAGTATTGCTGGTTGGTCTAGATGCTATGTGAGGTTCCTTTCAATTCTGAGAGTTGTGCTTTTGTGATTCCAGGAAACTACATTGTTTTACTATGTTCCTTAGAACCGAACTTTTCACTATTCCATTCTTACCTATTCCATCATATCTGAAGTTTTCTAGCTTTCAGAATTGTAAATGTATCATTCTGAGTTCCCATGTTAGTTATTTTTATTGGTTGTGTTGTATTATATAACTTCAGAGCTTGGAACTCTCAATAATGTTTAAAATTGCAGGTCCTAATGAGTTTCAGGAACGCTTTGGGCCTACAGTCCCAAGGTTTTACTTCCTTGGTATTCCCATTAACTTTTAGGCTAGACACTTAAGAAGAAATGATCGTTGCTCCTTCACAGAGTCATGTTTTCCTGTTTTTTTAATCTGTCTGTCTCTCTTTTTCAGTCTCTTCCCTTGTTGTCTTAGATCTTGAGTTTTTGGGTTTTCAAATAAGTTTTCTGTGGTTTCTACAACCTTTTTATTATGTCTGTAGCACATGTTTAATGTTGAAACTAAAAAGAAGAAATAATAAATCACCAATAATCTTACTACCCAGAGATGATAGCTCTTAAGATTTTATTTTATTTTATTTCTGCCTTTAAAAAGATGTGTGTGTGTGTGTGTGTGTGTGTGTGTGTACACATATATGCCTTTTTATTTTAAGGATTTACTTATTTGAGGGAGAGAGAGCACAAGCAGGAGGGGCAGAGGCAGAAGGAGAGAGAATCCCAAGCAGACTCCGTGCGGAGCATGGAGCCTGACGCAAGGCTCGATCCCATGACCTGAGATCATGACCTGAGCCAAAACCAAAAGTCGGATGCTCAACCAACTGCACTGCATAGGCACCCCATCCCATCCCATCCTTTTTTTTTTTTTTAAGTACAGTTAGGCTCATATTATGTAGCAAGTTTTGAATCTTGTGGTTTTTCACTTAGTATTACATTTTAAATATTCTTTTAGATTACTGAAAATTCTTTGAAGATATGATTTATTTTTGATAGCTTTGTGGTGTTTTCTATCATGTGGCTCTGTAACAGTTTATATAGATGTTTACTGCCTCCACACATTTAATCAAGAATACCACTTTGCGGGGCGCCTGAGTGGCTCAGTCGTTAAGCGTCTGCCTTCGGCTCAGGTCATGATCCCAGGGTCCTGGGATCGAGCCCCGCATCGGGCTCCCTGCTCCACAGGAGGCCTGCTTCTCCCTCTCCCACTCCCCCTGCTTGTGTTCCTTCTCTCGCTGTGTCTCTCTCTGTCAAATAAATAAAATCTTAAAAAAAAATGCCACTTTGTTCATATTTTCTTAGATATTATAGTAACTTCATCACCATTATGTGTTCTAAAATCACCAATATGAATGAACTCTTACCTTTAATGTTTTACTCTTGATTTTAGGGAATAGCTAATAGAAGGAATTCAGTCATTTGAGAAAATGGTTTTGCACAGTCATATATTAAAATTTAAAATAGAACCCATGGAATGTGTCTTTTTGAAGAATACCACCAGTTGAGTTGCTTTTTAAAGACTGTAAATTAAATTAAGTAATACAGGGCCTTTGTTAACATACAAGTCAGCAACTTATTAGGGCCAAGGTGTTCTGTTTGCTGTCCATTAATACCTCCTATTTGTGTTAAAATACCTGGTGGAGGGGCGCCTGGGTGGCTCAGTTGGTTAAGCGACTGCCTTCGGCTCAGGTCATGATCCCGGAATCCTGGGATTGAGTCCCACATCGGGCTCCCGGCTCAGCGGGGAGCCTGCTTCTCCCTTTGACCCTCTCCCCTCTCATGCTGTTTCTTTCTCTCTCTCTCTCTCTCTCTCTCTCTCTCTCTCTCTCTCAAATAAATAAATAAATAAATAAAATCTTAAAAAAAAAAAAAAAAACCTGGTGGAGTCAGTGTGGTATGAAGCTTAATGTCAGTATTTTCAGTTATAAGGTTTTTTCCACGAGTACTTTGTATTAAAGCATTCATCTTGTCCACGTTTTTTCTTACCTGATCTATTTTTCAGTTCAGTTTCAATAAATAGATGTTAGGTTTTTATAAAGGAATTTTCCAGTTTGAGGCAATTTTTACTTTTATTTACAACACTTCTGTAGCACCATTGTTTGTTTGTTTGTTTGTTTTTATGTTCAGTATCTTGGCAAACCACTAATAATGAACTTCTTGAGCTGGTTTTAGAAAGGTAAATAGAAAAACGAAGATATTGAAAATGTTTTAGCTATTTCCCTTGGAGGGTTGTGAAAAAGGCATCCATCCTTTAAACTATGTGCTTTTCAGACTCTCCAATTCTGAGGTTTTCAACAGCATGAAAATGGTCCTGCAGCACAGTTACCAGATCATTTGTAATAATGCTCAAATTGCCAGTTCAAGTGCGCCTGTGCCAAAGGCTAATCATTAACCATGGTTGATTAGATTCAGTTCCTCCTGTGCTTCTTAGAGCCTCTTTACCTATGTGCTTGATTTTCCATGGCTGTTTGAATCTGGTTTCTTGCATTTTTAAGATTTCATTGTATTTGTCATAGAATGACAGGAGAAAGATTAAAAGATCAATATGATAAAAAACGTCTTCCCATTTAGGAAAAGTCCTGAAAACATTAGTCATTCCGAACAACTCAAGGAAAAGGAGAAACAAGGTTTTTTCAGGTCAATGAAAAAGAAAAAGAAGAAATCTCAAACAGTAAGTAGATGGCTACTTTCTATATACAGTGGCATACGAGTCTGCATTAGTCTGTGGGTACTTGACATTTTGTACATGGCAATGAAAGTGAATTATTTTCTTACTGAGATTTGACATGCATACATTGTATATGTGTCTTTCTAAATTCTATACAACTATCCTCCTCTCACAGAGCCTTTTCTAGATTCCACAGAATCTCCAGGAATAGAAGAAATTTAATTTGGATGAGAGAGAACACTAACCTCTCTCAATAAATATCCATGTGGATTTATATTCATGTAAAAACTATGAAGCTGCAGGATTTATTTTTCTTTGGGGGTTAAAGATGTGTGAAAACTTAGGAAATGGTTTTGGTGTGTGCTTAAATCTTGAAATTTATAACTAACCATCATTCATTATTCTTCCCTGGCTGGTTTTCCAGTTGCCATGTTGACAAGTGCATTTCTGGGCTGCATAATCACAGAGAGGAGAATAGTATTTGACATTTCAGGGCTTGCTTTAGTAGGAAGACATGTTTATCTTGGGACTGAACTGTGAATTGGAACGAGTCTTATCTCCTGGGAGCCCTCTGCCTCAACCAAGGTTTGGCTCCATGGAACCGTGCACATCATATCACTGAACCACCCAAGCAAGGATTCTGCTGGTTAGTGACGTGAGGAAACATGGGAAAGCCAGGCCTCTAGGCCAGCAGGAGCTTCTTCACCCACGTGAGGCCTGCTTCCCTCTTTGCTTTATGGTACTTTCAAGGCCAGACAATGTTGAGTCGGCTATTTTAAATGCTTTTGTTTCTATTTCTCCTTCATACATGATTGACTCTCATTTATTTAAAAAGGAAAAAAGATTCTAGGATTATGACTCAGTGGTAAGTAAAGATGAGATAGATGATAGTAGCAAAGAATGTAATACCCAAAGTGAGGATCACAGATGTTCTAGAAATATTAATAAAGACCTTCCTAGATTACATTTCTAGATTATTCTTTCACTTGCATATTTGTTAAATTGATGTGTTTCATTATAGAAAAACTGAAGAAAAAATGATCATTTCTAATCTGATCACCCTGTCACACTGATCTGACCACCCTGTTACACCTAGCATTAGGATTTTGGTATATTTCCTCCTAGCTTTTTAGTCTATGCATATGTTTGTAGAAAGAAGGTGGTTTTTTAGTTTGTTTTAAATAATAGTAATCCTTGTACAGTTTTGTATTCTGACCTTTAATAGTATATCTGTCAATCACACATACACATAATATATGTTACTACACAGATCTTATTATCTTCATCTTAATGGCTGCATAATATTTCCTGAAACATTCATGTTTAAAAAAAAAAAAACTGCCTATATCTCTACCTGAAATTCACATAAAGCAAAATGTCAAATCAAAATGCCACTCAATCAAATATTGCTACATTTGTTATTTAGACTGGATAAACAAAATAGACCTGATTTATTTAAAGTGGAGAAGCTTAAAATATTTAAAATGCTAATACAATAAAACTTTAATCATTGTAGAACATATTTATCCATCATGAACATTGAGCATAGACTACCTCTCCTAACCCCTGTTATTTTTATTTTGAGGTTTTTGTTCTTGTTCTTAACCTCAGGTCTGTAGCCACTGTGGGGTAATTAAGTGGAAGAAAGTAGCAGGAACCAAGGAATTGAAGGTGTTTTGTGTATAGATTTGGCTTTTGATGTCTGTCTGCATTAGACTAACATTAAACCTAAAGCCCCTGGCTCACCATGGCCTGAGTTGAGTGTATACACGTTGACTAACTCTTGTTATTCAGGATCTGGTTCAAATTTTAGATTTTTAAATAGTATAGGTTAGGGCAAATAGGAAAATAATTATTCTCTAACATCCTCTCCACTCAAACTTTTTAAAGGTTTTTGTACATTTCATTTTCGATATGTAAAGTAACTGCAAAATATCTCTATATAGGCCACAATGCTTTAAGCCTTCCAAATCAAAAGTTGTGCCTCTGCACTTTTTAATTAAAAGAAAAAGAATTTTTTTGAGAGAGAGGGGGCGCACAGGGAGAGAGAGAACCCCAACCAGGCTCCACAACCAGTGTAGAGCCCAAAGCGGAGCTCGATCTCAACAACCCTGAGATCATGACCTGAGCCAAAATCAAGAGTCAGACGCCCAACCAACTGAGCCACCCAGCCACCCCAGAAGAAAATTTTTTTTAAGGACTTTGGTTTGTAGAGTAAGATTTCCAAAGAGCCCTCTGTATTCTGCCAGACCTCAGGCTCCTAAGCCTAGCATGACGTCAGCTCTGCCTCCTTCAAGTGAGCATTGAAACAGAATTAAAGTTACCTTTTTTTCACTTTCTAGAACTCAGCAAAAGGAAACTAGGTAAACCAGCTTTGAAAGATTTAAAGCTTTGTGGTCTTTGCATAAAACTCAAAAAGAAAAAAAGGAAGGAAGGAAAGAAAGAAAGAAATGCATGTAGAGAAATAGGACATTTTTAAACCTCACTGGCTCCTAAATCTAGTTTAACACCTTTATTTCACCGATAGAGGACTGCTTATGCAAGTTGTGACCTGCCCAAAGTCGCACAATCAGTCGGGAGAACTAGAGGTGGGTTCTCCTAAATAGCAGGCCCAGGCTCAGTCCCTGCCACAGGCCCACCTCTGGTAGAGAGCCTCTGGCCACTGACTCCTGGGAACTCTCCTGTGGCCTCCTTAGTGATGTAAGTTAAGCTCTTCCCTGAGATCCCGTTGTGGGAACAGGAACCTTCAATGGGCCATCTTAATTGAATGGCTTCATACAAGGTGATCTGAATACTTTCATACATATTCTAGTTCTCTAACAATTGAGCTATCCAAAACAGAGAAAAGTGGTGCCAAAAAATAATTCTGTATTGCAAAGGTGCCTGCTTTGACTCAAGCAAATCTGGAAGCCGCCTTGGGAAATCTGGCTTCAGTTCCATATCCAGAGTTACATAAGCCCTCAGAGCATATGGTGACTTTGCCAACTTGGTAATTGTACCCTAGTTAGTTAGTATCTCAATTGGTAATCATGCGTCAATTTAAAGATTGAACTTTCTGTTTTTTCACTTTGAAAACCTGTATTCTGAATGGTGCCACATATTTTCCATGGAGTGAGTATTTCTTTAATAGCATAGAACCAGGCTTCTTCCATGATGGTAGACCAAGTGATGTTTTCTGGTTCAAGAGTTGACCATGTTCAAAAGGGTTTGCTATATCTTCTTCTCCCCCTCTCTGCCATAGGCAGATCACATGGTCAATTATTTAGTTGCTGAGGTCCTCGCTAGCAATTAGGAAAAGATTGAAGTTCATCAGTAGCTCTTTAAACAAAATTCTTTATAATAATCTTACTCCTGATAATAAATAAATCCTTAAATGTTTTGTAAGCTCAGTGTGACTAGATGTGTGTAGGTTTCTAGGCATTCCTATTATAGGTAAGGATCATGACCACATGTTCTTTTTATACACTGAAGTTTTTGCAGGTTTTGAATTTACTTTGTTGGCATCTTCGTGTCCAGGTGAGAAATGACACAGAACTCCTCTAGGTGCACACACAGCACAGAGATTCCTTAAGTGACTGTTAATATTGAACAGTATCAGGGCTCCCAAGGGCTAGGAGTTTCAGTAAGAATACCCTTTTTTCTTTCTCTTCCTTCTTTCTTTTCTTTTCTTTCTTTTCTTTCTTTCTTTCTTTCTTTCTTTCTTTCTTTCTTTCTTTCTTTCTTTCTTTCTTTCTTTCTTTTTCTTTCTTTCTTTTTTTTTGCAATTAGTTTATTTGTATCTTATATTGCAGACAGATTCCACCAACGGGGAGAATCCAAGCATCAAGAAATCCCTCTTTCCTCTTTTTAATTCAAAGAATCATTTAAAGCATAGTTCTTCTTTGAAAAAGCTTCCTGTAGTCACTCCACCCATGGTACCCATTTTTACGTACGGTAGCCCTGCACACTGCTCCAGTAAACTTGTTTTACTGATGACCACAGCATGTCTTGTATTTTCATGGGGTCATATTCTCTTTGTGCTAGTTAAGTACCTGAGCCAGTTCCATAAAGTTACTGAAATATCAATTCTTTGCCATTCTGGATTTTGTGAATCAGTTAGGGAAGTGAAGCATAAAAGGCTACTAAACAAACTAGTGAAAGGCTAGTTTGGGTTGTCTGGTTAGCCACTTGTGGGCAGACAGCATTCATAAAATCCCTTATTTTCTGTAAAGAATTTGATTAACGTTTACAATTAACAATGTCTTTTCATTTGGCTCACAAAGTCTCTTAACACTTGGTTGGCAGTTTGTTCTTTGAAACCAAGTTGAATTGACCAAATTGAGTGAGCCAGCAGGCTCCACTTTTCTTAGTTGGTAGTTTGCTTTTTCCTTGCCTGGCTGTAGCTTTTGCTGGTCACTTAGTATAAAGCCAGGGCTTTTGCTTGGCATTTGGCATTATTCTGTGTTCACCAAAATCGGTGAATGGACCAACTGCATTCATCTGGAGTTTGTGGCACAAATTTCCAGGATTTTTATAGCGTGTAATGCTAGACCCAGATTTCCTGGGCAGTGTCTTGGGAATATGATTCAAACCATACTTTTCCCACTTCAGTATCCTTGAAAGCCTGCTAGATTTCTTTGGGCACCACCAAATACAGTGTTTGGATCATTTTCCCAGCAGGAGCAAATTTTTGTTTTATTGAACTGGTTCATAACCTAACTGCAATATGGAATGAGGATACGACAGCAATTTCTGGTACAGCCCAATTTAACTGCTCTCTCTTACAGCGACTAAAACTAACAGCATGGGAATGCTTTAATGGTTGAGGTTTTAACAAAGCTGCATGACATCTGCCAATTTTTCCTAATGCAGGGAAAATTATTAAGAGGGCAGCAGAATTTAACTGGCATCACTTGCATTGTGAACACTGGGAGAGTTTTGGTTTCTTTTTTTACTGAGGGGGTGGGGTAGAGGTTTGGTTTCCTTTGATTTGCTTTTGTTCTCCTCTTGGGTGTGGTTGCATATCTTAGTAAGGCTTATTAGGGTTCTTATTGAATCCTTGCCCATATTCTGCTCTAGGTGCCCAATTCTGACGGCCCCGATCTGCTGACATTACAGAAAGCCATTCACTCTGCTAGCACCCCGAGCAGCAGACCAAAGGAGTGGCGTCCTGAGAAGATCTCTGATCTACAGACCCAAGTGAGTGGTGCCTGTAACACTCCTAGATTCTTAGACTCTGCAGTGACTATCTCGCTTGAGAGGAGGGCAAAGTTGAGGAATTTAGCCTCTCAGTGTTACAACAAGACTGAGTCTCCTCAGATTATACCCTCACTGTGAATAGCAGATGCATCTTGGGAGTCCAGATGAATCTTGTTTCAGTGCCACATGTCCTAATGGGAAAAGAAGTGAGCTTCCATTAGCCTTCACCTAGCCCCGAGTGGAGTAGGGCAGGGGGGTGGGTGTCAGAGGGGTGTAAGGGGAATAAGTAAGACGTGGTCCCAGCCCATAAATACTACACATCCTAGGAGAGAGAGGAAATCTTATAAATAACTGTAATTTCTGATAACCCTCATGAGCTTTTGAAGCTCTAGGATTGCTTATACCTATAGATGGCCACAGATTTCTGTGATTTTGGAGGAAGAGGGTCTATTTTTATAGGTTTGTTGTTTACTTTCTTTAACTGTTACTTAGAACCACTGACAGGAATTCCCAAATTTCACTTGTATTTGCCCAACCATTTATGTTTTCTGCTTCTAACATAATGTAGGCTAAGGGGAGGGAAGGTGATAGAAAGGGTACAGAGAACCAGATATCCAAGTTATTGGATATGTATCTGAACTAAGAGCACAAGGCTCTGAGTGAGGGCCTGATGTTCTCTTCCCAGTTTTATATAAAAGAGTATGGGGAAAAACAAACTGAGGGTTCTAGAGGGGAGGGGGGTGGGGGGATGGGTATTAAAGAGGGCACGTACTGCATGGAGCACTGGGTGTTATACGCAAACAATGAATCATGGAACACTACATCAAAAACTAATGATGTACTGTATGGTGATTAACATAACAATAGAAAATTTTTAAAAAGTATGGGGCTTTAGAACCTTCTTTGTGTAGCCATTTCTTTTGCTAAGAAGCCCTTTTCATGTTACTTTACATCTCCAGCTGGACCCAAATTATTGTAATTGCTCAACAGTTGCATGTGGTCAGGGCTATAAAAATCACCAGGAGTCTCATTGTGTTATCATTCCAGTTTCAATAACAAAAAACATAACTTTGAGCACTTAGGATGTACACTGTACTGTGCCACCTCCCCTGGGGACCACAAAGCTTTCATGGACAGACTTTGGAATAGTCATGGAGGATGCTTCCTCAAGAGCAATTTCTACCTAAGTCCATTCTCAAGCAATTTCCCTTTGATTCGGTGCTCTGATCCTTCAAATCTTGTAGTATTCCTTGAGATCATCAACATTTTTTTAAAACTTTGCCAAGCCCTTAAACGGATGGCTCTTAAAGATTGGTAGCCAGAGGCTACCCTAGCCCAAGGCTAGGGCTACATCCTCAGTGCAGGGTCCCCGTTGAGGGCCTTGAATTTCAGGGTGCTTTCACATGCCTCTTCTGATGGTAAGCCTCATCACACATCACATAGAGGAGGAGAGGGGAGTGAACCACCTTTCACCAGTGGGGGAGCCCATGGTTCAGCAGTTGCCTGAGAAGAGTTGCCTAGTGTGGGCTAGGTGGCTGCCAGGACCCTCCCTTCTGCCTTGAAGCACAGTCCCCTCCATGGTAAAGTACCTGTGGGGTCTGGGCCCCAGCCACACAGCAGACAAGCAGGGCAGCTGTGAGCCCATGTTAGGAATCCAAAGCCTCCTGGGAGTGAATGGTGTTTTACAGTCTGCAAGGCTTTTGCTTGTTTTTCTCTGCTTTGTTCACTTTTCAGTGCTCAGACCTTCCCCCCACCCCCAAAAAAGTAAAAGTGCAGAAAGGGAACATTTAGATTTTATAATATCAAGGAAGAGGGAAAATTGGGGCGATCAGAATAGAAGGGGGATATGCAGTTTTTCGCTGAGTGTATTGCTACCTAAATGAAACTGCATTTCTTCAGTTTTCTCTTGCCGCTAGATTAGGGTTGAATGGCTGAGTCCTGGCTGGTGAAAAATAAGTGGCAGGTTTATGTGGAGCTGTTGGGAAGTCTTCGCAAAAAGGGAGAGGCATATTCCTTTTGCTGCTTCCTGCTGTCTGAGGCATGAGATCTCCCCCATGTAAAGGTGGGATGCCATCAGATTGCAGGTACCTAAGCCTTTGATCAGCCACCACACCAGCTCTAGATTTCTTATCTAGATTTCTAGGCTTTTTCATTAAAGCTAAATAACTTCGATCTTGTCTGAAAAAGAACAAAAGGACAGATAAGGCTAGACTTAGCCCCTCCTCCCCTGTGCCTGCCCTGCAGGCTACATGCAGTCATCTCAGATCTGTGCTCCATCTCTCCCTTGGAGTCTACTCTAAATTAAGTCCTATGCGCGCTCTCATCTTTTCTTTCAGAGCCAGCCGTTAAAATCACTGCGCAAGCTGTTACATCTCTCTTCAGCCTCAAATCACCCGGCTTCCTCAGACCCCCGCTTCCAGCCCTTAACAACTCAACAAGCCAAAAATTCCTTCTCAGAAATCCGGATCCACCCTCTGAGCCAGGCCTCTGGTGGGAGCACTAACATCCGGCAGGAGCCCACACCAAAGGGCAGACCAGCCCTCCAGCTGCCAGGTCAGATGGACTCTGGTTGGCATGTGTCCTCTGTGACCCGGAGTGCCACAGAGGGGCCTTCTTACTCTGAACAGCTGGGTGCCAAGAGTGGGCCAAATGGGCACCCCTATAACAGAACAAATCGGTCTCGAATGCCAAATCTGAATGATTTAAAAGAGACAGCCTTGTAATGTGTGCTGGGGTGGGGGGTGGGGGGCTAGGTAAGCCAGTGGGAAGGGGATGGGAGGGTGTGGGTGGGTGGGGAATGGGCTGGGCTGGGGTGGTCAGCCAGTATTTTCAGCTTTATGAAGGTGAGTGCAATATTGTATGTGTGGAGCCCTCTGGCTCCTCACGGTCACAAATGCTAGTCAGGGATCTTAGAGCCGCAAGAGTTCCTTAGGGACCGCCAGTCTCCATGGATCTTGTGTGAGAATGGATAGAGTGTGCCATTGAGGAAGAAGACATTCTTGCCAGTTTCTCCCCTGTACATTCCAGCTTTAGTGCAATCCCTGTTGAACTTGGGAAAGCCAGGATGTGTTCTGGTACTGCAAAGGATAGAAAAACTCATGCTGACCGATGCCCTTACCACAGTTTTGTTTTTTGTTTCTTGTTTTTTTTGGCCTAAACTAAATGTGGGGTTTATTGTAATCCAAGAGTATCCCTTTGAAGGGTTAGCAGATGAACTAACTAAGTCTTAAATTGTTTTCTAAACTTCCATATTTGATAGGATTTGTAACATTTATTTATAATTAATATTGTACTGTTCTAATCATACCTTTTATGTTAAATGTAAAGTTATTTTGAGCTGTTTGGAACATTGTGAAGCAGTGGGACAGCTACAGTAGTTTCTATAAAAACTAAACAGTAACATTTATATATTGCATCAGGAGTATTTTATTCTATATATAAATATATATATATGGTAAATATCTGTCTGTTTTATAAATATAATCATTTAAAGAAAGTATCATTATGACACTATCTGCCATATTTTTATACATTTGTGATATGAAGTGAGTATTATACTTCTAATCAAGGGAGTTGAATTGTGGCTATGTGTGACTAACAGTGGGAACCATGTTCAACTTTTAGGCCCCAGCAGTAGCCTCTAGACATGATCCTTGGTAGCAGATGAGATGCAGCATCTCCTCCCAAACCCATAGGCAAGAAAGGTGGTTAGGCCAGTGAGAACTCTAGCAGGCCTTTGTCCTGTCTCTGTCCTCACAGTTGGCTCCTGTTCGCACCCAGGGACGTTCCTTGCACCTGAGGGGAGAATAGATCCAGGGTTATTCATGGGTCTTTGTTGAGAGAATATGCTTTTCTCCTTAGCATTGGTTTAGAGTGTAGACCAAAGATTTGCCAGTGAACATTCCTAGGTGGCACGGTTGCAAGAGGCACCTGTCTGTAGATCTTGCAAACCAGCTCTATGCTCCTGAATCCTGTGCACTGTACTGGAGACTCTTGGCTGGTGGGGTGTGAGATCCATGTGTGGCATTTCTATTTCTAAATGTTTTTGTTGTTGTTGTTGTTGTGATTGCTCTTTCCAGTATATTTAAAAGGCTCCTGAAGCAATTCCAGATGTAGAGGAAATTGCTATACTCATTTTTTCTTCCTGGGACTGTCCATTTATAACAAGGTTATCATGTACATCAGTACATACACACAATCAGAACGGGACTTCTCTCCCTCATTTGATCTCCTTCGACTCCCAAGCTATTCTCAAGCATCATCAACGCCTATGACCAACAAGGGTTACAGCCTGGTGTCCCTGGGCCATTCTTGACAGAAATCACCTCAATACCATCTATCAAGAGAATTAGATTTTTGGAAGTAGTCTCAGCAATAATATTTTTAAAGACCCACCCCCACCCCTCAAAGGGGTAACTTCTCAATATTTATTACTTGTCCCAGGATTCTGAGAGCATTGGCCCCTGAATCAAGTCAGCGATAATTGAAACATGCTGACTTACTGCTCCCCCTCCCCCCAAGATTTTGAGAATCATAGCTCTGATGATTATAAAGATTATAAAGAAAAGGTCTTAGTTTCTTTGAAGCTTAAATTGTGTGCATATTACATTTTTATATAACTACTATAATGTGTATTGATTATATATAGAGGTCATTTTAAGGTGCTTTTTATTTGATTTTAATAAGTGTTAATAGGCACTAAAATGAAACTCAACTGGGTACTATCATTAAAACAGTTTGATTCAAACCAATAGTTTGCATGCTCTTTGGTTCTTTTTATATCTTGTTTCTTTCACCAGTTCAGTACTGTTCAAGTAGCTCTGAATTCTGGCTTTTCCCAGGCAAGCTGCTCAGTTATATAAGTGATGTGAACCCTTAGCAGTTTTTGCCTGGATACTGATGAACTCTAAAAGGGTGTGTAACTCTTCTTTTTCATACTAGATCTGTACCTTGTATCCCCCCTTCCTTGCAAACCAGAAACTACATTTTTTTCCTCCGGAAAGACTTCTCACTGTGCTGTGCGCTTAGGAACTGCGCAGTCACATTGCCATGCTGTGGCATTTGAGGCTCGTTGTCACCTAGGGGCTGGTTTCCCATGTTTTCATCCTTGCTAACACTGGGATCTCAGATGTTTGCAGAACATTTATATTTATGATGGTTCTTCAAAGAAGGGCTAGAATAATTGCCTTCTACCTAGAGCAAAAGTAAACCTAACTGATGAAGAGTCAATACATACTTTTCGTACATTCCCAGATTTGAGCCAGAAAATATCTACAATATTTTCAACTAGTGTTTTTGAGGTAGCTCTTTTATCCTCGTCTCTGCTTTTGTCCATTCTGACTTTTCATTGACCTCAGTAAGCTATAATAAGTGAACCACAATCCTCATTTCTAGCATGTATAATTCTCTTCCTGCTTGCCAAGGGGAATGGTCAGGTTTTCTCTCAAATCTAATGGGCCCTCTCTTAGCTTTTAACTGTTGTTTTCCTCTGGTAGATGAATCATTGACCTCACAAAAATCGCCATCCATGATAAGAAGGATTTGATTTAAAGTCACAAAAGTCTGCATTTTCTTTAGGAAGAGAAATTTAGGATGTTCATATTCTGCTCTCTGCCCTAACTTCCTAATGGATAAAATACCACTGAATGAAGGCTTATGAATTACTTTGTTTCATGGAAGTATTGCTGATCTCCTTTTGAAAAGAAACTCTGCTTCTCTGTTTTTCTACTTGCGCTTTACCACCATCCTCCTTCTTCTTCTCAGAAGTTCTGAATGAACTTTTACTGAACCTGCTTGGTCTCAGTCTGAGGGTTAGCCTCTTCAGAGCCCAAGATCAAAAGTGTTCCACGCTAAGGAGCTCAAGTGCGCTGTCTCTGTAGCAGTGGTTCTCAGTCAGGGCCAATTCTGCCTCCCTGGGACATCTGGCAACATCAGGAGACATAGTTGGTTGTTATAACTGGGAGTGGTGGGGGAGCTCCTGGCATCTAGTGGGTAGAGGCCAGGGATGCTGCTGAACCTCCTGCCAACACAGGATCCCCCCACAAAGAATGATCCAGCCTCAAATGTCACTCACGGTGAGGTTGAGAAACCCCGCTCTACCGGATTCCAAGCCCACTGCTCTGCAGAGCTTGGCTCTGTCCTTGTTCTCTCCAGGCTACTGGAGAGACTGCGGGTGTGAATTCTGCAGTATCTCACTCTCTGTAAGAATCTTCTACCACTTTTTTTGAATCCCTGGAATCCTGTTTGTTTTCATTGTCTTGGGCCTGCTACAAGGTGCATCCTTTGGGAGGAGACCAGAGTGGCTTTATAGGTGTTTGAGTACTTAAATTCTAGGTCAGCATCTTGAGAAAATCTTGCATAGAGCCATGAGGCTTATATTTAGAAGCAAGCAGCAGCCTGGCAGATTGGCATGATTTTTACCAACTGCTCAAAGGCATCCATGGCTTCTAGCTGTATCTCCCAAAGGAAAATGTCATTGTCTTTTATTCAAGGCATTTAATAGCTCTTTACAAATATTGGCATATGACAGACCGATTAGAAGCAAAAAAACTCTCTCCTGGTGGTTGTGATGTGGCTGTTATAGGAGTGTTTGTGCTGTACGCTTTGGTTAAATCTGTTTTAAAACCTGCTTTAAGATTTGCCATATGCAGTTGTACTTTAATTCTAAGCTCAGAGCTGTGCTGGTTAGTTTCTAGTCACGTCCTGTATTATAAAGTATGTTGTGGTTGTAGAGTTAGCCAGTTTAGCATGTTCCTAATCTGAAAATTAGTGGACTTCACTAGGAAATGCTATCCCATTTTCCCTTCCCAGCACCCCTTATCTTAGTTAACGTCATAGTATCCTCACTTCTTAAACTAGTTTTTAGAGTAAATAAGGAAAAAAGCCATTTATTTTCTTCTAGCTATGTATTGAGAATGACTCAATAAGTGTACAACTTTTTTTAAAGGCCAGAGGATTACTTTTCAAGTGTGTAGAAGGCTGTGTCCATTTCTGTTCACCTAGGTCCTGGTGGTGACCCAACTTGCAGCAAGGGCAATCGCTCATTGCGACTTACTCCCAGAGTTCAGCTGGGACTCAGAAATCTGCATATTCTCTCCTGGTCACAACATTTTTTCTGGAGAGCACTGCTTTTATATCTAGAAGTTCGTTACCTCCTACATTGTAGTGGGATATTGAGCTCCATGTGAGCACTGAGATCCACAGACTCATACTTTTGTGAGCTGAGGATATGGTATGATACACTGAACCAAGTCAGAACATATTGAAATATTTCCTTGCCTCCTTCAGTTCATCACTATTAAAGTGTGTAGGCAGAGAAAATGGATTTACGCTTTTTAAAAAATGGTTTCTTTAAAAGGGGCTGCAGGAAAGCATCCTGCTGCTAATCTCCAGGGCCAGAATCTCACAAGAAGTTTCTCTCAGAGACTTAAAGAACCATCTTACAAAAACAAAACCTTGTAAGTGGTTCTGATTTCTTCATTTTGTATCTTAACCAGCTGAAATATAGAATATCTTGAGGTCCGATTCATCAGCTGGGTAAAAAATTCTGTCTTCGAAACCATGAGTAAATGCAAGAAAATGAAGCCGTGACAGGACGAGCCCCTCGTCTGTCTGTATACACACAATGTGGTAGAAGTAAGGTGGCGAGGAAACTCTGGGCCTGCTGCCCTATTCTATTCTATTCTTTTTTAATTGAATGTACTATAAAAGATCATAGACTTGTGCCAAGTCAGTTACTCCGTGAATATTCATTTCCCTTAGTGCTTTGTTAATTCATCAGCTTTAGGCCTGGTCCTGACTCCACCTTTCTCCACTCCAGGCACTGGCCCACCTTTCTGTGTATTTCCTATAGGATATTAAAGATGATCATGACCTACATTGTATCTTCATTCAATAACTGTTTACTCCCAAATTTGAGGGAGGTGTGTCTTTTGTTTTGCCAGAAAAAATTTGTAGTAGTCTGCACGTTGGATTTCTAGGGCCAGAGAACTGCAGCAGTGAAACTGGTTTCACTTCTAAGGCCCTTCATTACCCACAAGGTTAAGCTCTCTGAACCCCATTTGATCCTTGGGTCATATTTTGATCCTCCTTTGGAATCTTAAAAAAAATCGGTTTCCATATTGTATGCAGATTAGAAGTTGCCTTGTTCGTTACTCTTCCAGCACAGAGTATCAGGGAGAAAGAGGCCTTATCCGTTCCTCCATCCCTTCCGTTTTGACAGACTGCTAAGATTTCCTCAGGACTTCTTTGGTTTGGGATTTTACTCTCCCAAAAGCCTGATCTGATTCATTTCAGGCATAGACAAGCTTGTCCTAGTGCTCTGCTTCAGGGCTAATCAGACGAAACCCAGGAATAGAAAAGGTAGATGCCTTGACTTTTGTCCCTGTTGGGGGATTAAAGTGTTTATCGCCAGAGTTGTCAAAAGCTCTAGTTACAAAGCATTCAGAGTTTCAAGGAAAAAAAAAAATGATGCTTTTTCTCTTGGAGAACTTTTAAGTTCTCCACCATGGCTTAGATTTTCCAAAATGGAAAGCAAAGCTTGTATAAAATCCATTTTCACTAGAGATATACAATTGAGTATAGTCATCTCAGTCTATTTCCCTCTCCTTATTTCCTCCTTGGTCACTGATTGAGTCAGGCTGGAGGGGTAAGTTATGATTACAAGAAGTGAATTTTCACTGTAAACTTGGATTGATTAACAGAAACAATAAAACCAAACAAAATAGTTGCCCCTAATTCCTATCTCCAAGAATTGCTTTGTGCCATTTCGAATTCAGGTAGTTATTCCGTATATACTTAGAAGACTGTTCTGAGCTTCTTCAATCTCTAGGAAGTTCAAAAGGGGTATCTGGGAAGACACAGGGCAGGGTGATTTTGAGAACCCTACTCATGCATGAAATTAAAAATATGGATAAGCCAGAATGATGTAACATCCAAATTTGTGGTAGATGAAGAATCAGTGGAAATTCTTAATTGCACAGACTTTATAATCCATAATACAGAGTGTAATTCCATACTTTTTACTGTGGCAAGGGTGTGATGTGGTGTTAACCTTTTTAATTTTTGAATCCAAACTGAATTTAAAGTGTTGAATATTTAAATTCCTCACAAGCTACTTATGAACCATTTGTAAAGTGTTTATATAACTCTTTGTATCATGTGTTGGTACATCTTATCAAGTTTTTTCTGGCATGTATTCCATTCTAAACTTCTGTAAAATTTCTATTGTTGCTGTAAATATTATACAAATATCTATTCCGTGGTAACCTTAATTATCAGCATGAAATGGTTAATTTTTACTGAGCACAATGTATTTTTGAATGGATCTTCCCAAATGTCTTTAATAAAATGCAGATTTTGCACTGACTGATGTGATTACCACGCTGTCCCCATCTTGAGCATTGTGGTCCCTCCTTTTGTACAGCAAGCAGCTCCATGTTAGTTCCTTCTTTGTAAAGACTCATTTGATTTCAAATGGGGGATAATGGGCCTTTGAAGTTGAAAGCAGTTTAAGGGACAGAAAGTAATGTTAAAGCAGGGCAAATCCTGTTACTTAATGATGATAGTCTTTTTTTTTTTTCCTATTTATAAAGCTTTTTTCCCTCCTGGCCTTTTGAAAACTGGTTTCTTTCATACTGGAGTGTTGTGTTGTCTCCTTTGCACATTGCTAGACACTCACTTGGTGGTTTGGGAGGATGGAAAGAGATGTCTGCCTCCTGCTCAGTGTGATGGAGAAAGAAAGATGAAGTATTTCTTCATGTTTTAGAGTAGGAGGTTGGCAGACTTTTTTTTTTTCTGCCAGATAGTAAATAACTGAAGCTCTGTGGGCCATAGGGTCTCTGCCATTGTAGCGCAAAAGCAGCATAGGCAGTATGTAAATGGGTATGGCTGTGTTCCAATAAAACTTTATTTACAAAAACAGGTGGGGGTGGGGGCAGATTTACCGACCCATTTTAGGCCCTCACTTTTGTCTTTGGTCATTTACTCAGTTGGTCTTATTGTTAATGGGGGAAAGAACTTAAATTGTGTGATAACATATATAAATATTCTCCAACTTTATCTCTCTAAACAAAGGATAGGAAGTAAAACCCAGTGATGTGCATTCTTAAAAGCACCATGTCTCCAACTTCTTCACTCCCGAGTTTCTTCTTACTGTCCCAGAAACTTGTGGTCTGTGATTTCAACTATACTTTTTATCAAGACTGAATCAAACGATCTCTTGGCTTGTAATTTTTCTGTTGGTAGCACTTATTATGGCTGGGCACAATGCCAAGGCTTTTACTTTTATTATTACATTTACTTGTCAGAGCAATTCACTGAAGCAAGTAGTATCCTCATTTTGTGGATGAGGAAACCGAGGTTTATGGACTTCATGTTAACTTGCCCATGGTCACCTGGCCAGGGTTTGAAGCCTAGTGTGTTCACTGTGAAGCCCACACCCTTAAACACTAGTAACAGGGCAGTTGCTGCGTCTCCATGTATAGAGAACTGACATGGGGTTCATCACATATATGCGATTCATGTACCACCTTTCATCTCCCAGCAGGTGGTAGTTGATTTGATTTGAGAATAGAGCAGTTCGTTGAAACAAGTCACTAGAGGTCCAGAGACTGGTGAAGTGGATAAGAGCACAGGATCTGGAGTCTGATTGCCTGAGTAGAATCCTAGCTGCATCACCTACATCTTGTGTGGCCTTAGTCATGTGACTTAACTTTTTTGTGCCTCAGTTTCCTTATCTTTGAATGCAAATAATAATAGTACCTACTTCATTGGGTTATTGTGAGGATTTAATAAGATGGTAACCTGCAAAGCACTTGATAGATTCTAAATAAATAGTAGCTAGCTATTATTTGTGCCTCAGTTGGCAGCCCTATGAAGTTAAAAAGCAGTGTTACTGGGTCTTGACTGCCAGTTCTAGAGAGCTATTAAGCTCTTTAGATGCACTTATGCTATTTGATCTTCACATCAGCCTTGTAAAGTTGTTGGGGTTAAGAACCACCCAGCCTGGCACTATTCTTGGGATCACAAGGGAAGCAACAGCCCTTACAGCTGTGCATTTGTTAGCAGGCCTTGGCACCCACGCTCCAGGTAGACAAAAAGATGGGCTTCTGTCAGCATCTCTTCAAAGGCTCACCTTAGGGGTGCAGTCTTCTGGCCTCCGAGACTGAATTCATAGTGGTACCTTTATTTTGAAAGGCCCAAGTAACCTTTGCTTTGTCCAAGTAACCTTCTCCCACACTCAATACCAAAATCAGCTCAGATTTTTTTTTAATCTTGGCAACACTTAATGCCACTTCTTTGTTCATAGCATTTCATTTAGTTGTTTAAAAGTCTCCTGCAATATGTTATGTATATTTTACCGCAATTAAAAAAAAAAATCTCCTGAAAGTGTAGGCTTTCACACTCTAGCATTTGTGAGACTAGAAGTAAACATGTTCACCTAAGGTAAAATAATGAGTTTTTACTACACTACATATATTTTTTTAATTGAAATTTTTCCCCACAAAAGAAATAATACTACAAACACAGTTCATGTGTTAGCAAGATTCTGTTAGGCTTCAGATGTCCCTCAATAAAAGTTTTGTTTTTATACTTTGTTATAAATTAAATGAAGTAAATAATTAATATGCTGTTATAAACAAGTCGCCTGAGGATAAGCATCTTATGGATATCGGTATCTCATTGTTTATTAAATCCTGGAGTATAGAGCAATTTCCAATGTGAAATTTCAGCTGGCTTTGCAGAAATTGATATATTGATCCTAAAATTCATATGGAAATTTAGAGGACTCAATAGCCAAAACATTTTTGGAGAATTCACATGTTCCAATTTCAATACTCACTACAAAGCTACAGTAATCAAAACTGTGTGGTACTGGCATAAAAGACATACAAATCAATGGAATAGAATTAAGAATCCAGAAATAAATTCTCACCTTTATGGTCAGTTGATTTCTCAAAAAGGATGCCAAGACCATTCAGTGAGGGAAAAATGGTCTTTTCAGCAAATGGCGCTGGGGCAACTGGATGTCCACATGCAAAGAATGAAGTTGGACCCCTACCTAAAATCATATACAAAAAGTAACCCAAAATAGATCAAAGATCTAAATGTAAGAGGTAAAACTATAAAACTCTTGAAAGAAAACAGAGGAGTAAATCTTCATGATCTGGATTTGGCAATGGTTTCTCAGGTATGACACCAAAAACACAAGCAACAAAAAGAGAAGAATAAATGGAACTTAATCAAAATTTTTTAATTATGTTTTTAAGGATTCTGTCAAGAGAGTAAGAAGAGAACCTACAGAAGAGGAGAAAATATTTGCAAGTTGTGTATCTGATAAGGGGATTATATCTAGAATATATAAAGAACTCTTACAATTCAATAATAAAAAGACCACCTGATTTTAAAATAGGTAAAGGATCCAAATAGACATTTCTCCAAAGAAGTTGTACGAAAAGGCAGTGAACACATAAAAAGATACTTAGCCTCATTAGTCTTAGGGAAATGCAGATCAAAACCAGTGTGATACTAATTCATACACACCAGGATGGCTCTAATCAGAAAGACAGGTAATAACAAATGTGGAGAACCTGGAACTCTCATATATTGCTGGTGGGAATGCATAACGATGTGGCCACTTTGGAAAATTGACAGTTCCTCAAAAGGTTAAACATAGAGTTGCCATGTAACCCAACAGTTATACTCCAAGGTATATTCCCAAGATAAATAAAAACATCTCCAAACAAAAACTTGTACACAGTTGTTTATAGCAGCATTATTCATAATAGCCAAAAACATGGAAACAACCCAGATGTCCATCAACAGATGGGTAAATACAGTGTGATCTATGCGTATAAATGGAATGATATTCAGCTGTAAAAAGGAATTAAGTACATGCTACAACATGAATGAACCTTGGAAAAACACTATGCTAAGCAAAAGAAGCCAGACAGAAAAGACCACAATTGTATGATTCCATTTATATGAAATGTCGAGAATATTCTCTCTTCCACAGAAAGAGAAAGTGGATCAGTGGTTGCCTGGGGCTAGGTGGGTGAGTTGGTTGGGGGGGGGCGATGGCTAATGGGTGCAGGGTTTCTTTGTTAGGGTGATGAATTTTTCTAAAATTGTGATAATGGTCACTCTTGAGTATACTAAAAGTCATTCATTGTACACTTGAAATGGGTGAAATTTGTATGGTATATGACTATCTCATTAAACCTTTACAAAACAAAAATTTCCAACATGAACAATTACTTGGGGAACCATTATCACTGCCTCACACTGTTTCATTCTTTTCTTCTTTCCTCTTAACTGTACTCCCCTCCTGTGTCTGGTGCGCCTGTTGTAGAGGACCTGAGCTCTTATGCTACCGCCATTTTGTCTGACAATCCATGTTATGATAAAAGTTCATTCACTTTCTAGTAAGGGGCTCTGATCCAGCGTCTGCTCTAAATGGATTTATTCATGTTTTCCTAAGGCCAGAGAAGGATTTTTTTTTCCTCCACCTTAAATTTGATATGTTTGTATTTGAGAGAATACTGAGCAAGGAAAGCTTTTTTCCAGCTTCAAGTATACAGCATGGGGATTAGAAAGATGGTGGGTTGAATATAAAGCTGTTCTAAGCCCAAAACTCCAGGGAAGAGATTTGGGGCTTTTAGGAGGCTTCCCGCTCACAGAGAAGGTGAATGTGATGTCCACTATTGCGTGAGTGTGAGTCCATTCAGTTGGCTTGGCATTTGAAATAGAAAGTAACTTAAGAAAATGAGCCTCTAGTAGAGGTTCAGCGGCGTCAAGGCCAGGACAGTCTTGGATTCCCCAGTCTTGACAGAGGGCCCTCATCCTCTGGTTTCACCTCCTCTCAGGTCCTACTTTCATATACCTCTCCTTTCCATTCCCCATGTTGTCAGCCTCTCCCAGGCAAGGGCCTGAAAACTCAGGCCGAGCTATAAAGGATAGAGGAGACTTAGGCTGTTGTCCCTGAAAGGTCCCCGCTTAATGCACTCCCCAGGCCCATTCCTGGCCCGGTCCTTCCCAAGGCCGTTTCAGCCTCTGGAGCAGGCATGTTTGTGTGTTGCAAGGCAAGGGGGAGAGGTTAAACAGTTGGGTCACAAGAGACAGCCACATTGCCCTTCTTAGGACATAGGGTCTGACCACTTCCTGCAAAGCATGCACTTAGCTAATGGGCCTCCTCTGTGTAGCCAGTGATAAGCTCCCGGGCCAACTGTTTTTAAAATGTTAAGCTTGTTGAAAAATGGTAGCCCTAGATAAGGGGAAATTCTGGGGTGCTTTGGTCATTTGGATTTCCTAAAGATAGAGAAACTTTGCTACTTAGATGTGCAGCCTGTCCCATGGATTCACCCAAGTAGCGACCACAGACAAAAAATTTGCTAGAATGGAACTGTATGTAGTGAGAGCTCTGGAACCACCCCCCCACCCCCACCCCCACCCCCACCCCCACCCCCACCCCAATCCTTGTGTGCTGGGGGTGAAAGCTCAGAGCAGAGGAGACCCTTTTACCTGGGGTGATTGGGTGTGTACACATCACAGGAGACCAGGACACAAGCTCCCAACCGTCGTACCCGTCTCGGCCGGCCAGTTACCCAAAACCTTGCCCTCTGCACACCTGGTACTCTGAAGTCCTAAAAGGCCATGATCCACTGAAAACTTGAAGGAGAAACTGCAAGCTTGCTCCCCATTTGCATTCAAATCAAAGTTTTATGAAACTATGTTCCTGTTTTCAGTGTGGTAAAGCAAAAGAGTTTTTAAATTATCAGGGCTCCTTTGTGTTCCCTGGGACCACACCTTTCACACTGTCAGACCAAAAACAAAACAAAAACAAAAACCAAGAGCAGCAAATTACCCCAGCTACTTAGGCTTTTGTATGAAAACTGGTTTTAGGGACATTTTCTTTGTTCTTATTTTCTTTGGCCTGCAGTGGGGAATAAGTTCATTTTTCTTTCTCTTTCTTTGAAATTGGAAACTATATTTTTTTAAAAAAGGAATTCTTTCTGCCCAGCTCTGCACTGAAAACAGCTTGTAAAATACAGCTGTGTTTGTCACCCTGTTCGAGTCAGGGTTCCCCTACAGGCTGCTCTGAGCCCTCCACCCTCCCCACCACCACGGCAGGTGCTGAGCTGAGGGAGGCCTCAGGCACACTTGCTGACGCACTCCAGCAGCTCCATCCGGATGGCAATGCGGACGTGCCAGCCCAGCGGGATCAGCCGGATGAAGCGGGAAATGATGGGGGGCCGCAGGAGGTTCTGGACTGTGGAGGTTCGGTCTGAGTTTCCATAGAAGACCTAAAGAGAGAGGAAATCTTACCGCGATCACATCAGAGGATGGTAAAGGAAGAACAACTCTTATCTGAAGCTGGCCTCAACTTTGAAGTTTGAGAAATCTCAGCAACTGGTTAAGGCTCAGAGAATTGCCCGTGCCCCCAGCCCCGCCCGCCCAAATCTGAACTTGCATGTTAGTCAGCACCTGTGTGCTCTGGGCATCTCCGAGTCACTCTGTGGGGACATCTAGAACTGCACCATCCAGTATGGAAGCATTAGCCACATGTGGCTCTTTAAATTTAAGCGAATTAAAATCAGTTAACAGTTTCCTTCCTCAGTCACACTAGTTATGGTTCAAGTGCCCCATAGCTATGTGTAATTAGTGGCTTCCATATTGGACGGTGCGGATATTAACATTTCCATCATCACAGAATGTTCTATTGGATGGCACTGATAGAAAATGCCTCTCGATCCTTATCACCAAATTTGTGTTTTAATCCTTTGCCTTTTGACAAATTTTGAAAAGGACCACATCACACTTACAAAGAGGAATGTCCCTCTGTTCCAAAGGTATCCAAAGTGGGGCTTGAGTAAAGCTCAAGTATGCTGGCCCTGAAGTTGTGAGCCAAAGCTTAAGTATGTATCTCTACATCGATACAAATGGCAAATAGACTTGGAAAACTGCTTTTAGAAAAGAAAGAGACATAAAAACAAGATTCTGACAGGGGGATTGCAGTACCCAAAGTAGAGAGAAAAAGGGCTTGCTTCGTGTTTTGGGGGGATGCAACAGAGCATGATGCCATGGCTGTTTGGCTACATTTCCAAAGAAATCATTCTTTGTAGTCTTTCTAGAGTTGCAGTGACACTGGAGCATTTCATTTCTTTCCGGGACTATCTCCTAAAAAAAACCTGGCTGCTACATTGGCCTCATCCATCTACAAAACAAGAAGGACCTCAGATGCCATGATCTTGCCCCTCTTCCCAGTAGCAACAGCCCACATCCCCTTCTCTCAGCTTTTTGTCCTTGAGCCTATTCAAGTCGGGACAGCTGCAGAGGGAGGATGGGACAGGCCCCTCCAGACTGCACAAGGGCCTGAGTAGAGTGCCTTTTTGCAAAAAACTGTCAAGGCCTTCAGAAATGCAGACGGGACTTGAAAAAGAATTCTCATTTATTTTTGAAAAGCCGACTAACAAGAGCAAAAATGAAATAAAATGTGTAAGTATCAAGATGGTTTTTCTTATTGTACTCAATCAAACTCCTTGAAATCTCAACCCATGAATGTCTTGCTGTACAACTTGTCATCAGAGAGTACAAAGCCTTCTGATTTCCAGTCACACGTGTCTGCTTAATCTGATTAAATGTCCAAATTAGCCTCAGAAGTCCTTACTCTCGGGCAAAAGGATAGTTAACATTTCCGAACAGCTAGTGAGTTTTTAATTCATTGCAAATATATTATATATATATATATAAAATAATGATTATATATATATATATATATACTTAATTACAAGCCTACTGTGTTCAGTCTATGGTGAACAAGACTTGGGGCTTGGCCTTTAGAGGTTAGTAGGATATATATTTGTGCAAAGGCTTAAGTTCCTCTGTGTTTGCACTGCTGGAGTCATTTTAATCATTTACATAGCTCAGTGGTTAACTTGCTGGATTGTCCAAATCTTCCTAGAAGACAGTCTTAGTAGTAAGGAGAGGCCATATCTACATAAATGGACAAGGGTCTAGCCACATCAATAATAAGTCAAGTCAGACCCATGCAGCAAAGTGTTCGATGGCCAAGTGAGTTTGAAATAGTCCAAATGGCCAGTTTTGATTATTCAAGCAACTATAAACTGATAAGAGAATTCAGACAAAGATTTCTTCTGTACACAATAGTGGTGCTCATTCACAAACAAACTGCTAGGCACCCAAGATTCAGCAAGCAAAGACACCTGCCTTGTCGTCTGACAGTAGACCATGTTGTGGGGAAGATCACAGATGACTTCCCTTGCCGTGGAGTCAGTGGTCTGACAGGGTGGAAGTAGGAAGGAAGGCCCAGAGAGTGTGAGCTGAAGGTAGTTTGGAGTAAGCCAGACTTACCCGGTTGTTTCCTGTCTGGTCCTTATAGTAAATCCAGTTCAGGTTCTCATCCGTCCTGTATTGCACGCTGTACTTGGTCATCCACTCATCGATGTCACAGCGCCCCTGGGTGAGGATCCCTGAAATCACCTTGACCTCCTTCAGATCTATCTGTAGCCACTGGCTGCTGTCCTGGTACTTGGAGAGCCAGGCACACCTGCCAGGGACACAGCAAATCACCAGGAGCCTTTCCCCATGAGCACCTCCAAAGAGCTGAGCGGCACTGCCCTTTGAGGGGTTACCGGAGCCTGAAGAACCTCTGCAATGCTCGGGCAGTCTGAGCTGCGATCTGTTAAGCACCGAGAGGCCTGTCTCCAAGAAGTATCCAGCCTGTCACACTTGTATCATTCTCTTTCTCCCTGCATCTCCACTGCGCAAAGAACAATGGCCGGACTCAACCGATTGGTCAAAGAAGTGCCTCTGCGTGTAGCTGAAATCACCTTTGAGGTGTGGTTGAATAGGTCTTTCTTCAAAACACGAAAATGCATGGTTATTACACCCGCCAGTCCCCTTCTGTTTTCATTAGTCTCTCCTGATGTCTCTTTCTCCATGAGTCTTACCCTAATTTCATTCCCTTTTTACATATCTGCATCTCCTTCAGGTGCTGTCATTCGTGGCTTTCAGAGAGTGTCTCCCATGTGCAGAACGCTGAGCCAAGAGGCTCTGGAAGAGCTTTTGACAATTGTAAAGCAAACGAACCATTGAAGGAACGGATTTGTTTTTTAGCTCTATCCCTCCTGAATTGTGGAAACCTATAATTTCCCCTTTGACGCTTTTATTTTTTGCATATTAATTAGCTTCTTGGGACTCAGTCCTTGGCTGCCTTCTCTTCTAACTCCAGACTTGCTCCTTGGTGGCTCTTGAATTTTTAACTTCCGTCCCAGACCTTTTCTCAATTCCAAAATCTGAGAATCAGTTGCTGTCTAGACAATGTCTAGATGGCTTACAGCATCCCAAATGAAACCTGTCCAAGAGTGAACTCCTTATTATCTCCACCCCAACCGCTCCTTCCAGTATCCATCTCTTGGAATGCTACCTCCATCCTCCTGGGTGTTCATGCCAGTGATCTGAGAGAGATCCTTGGCCCCCTTCCTCTCTGTCACCTCAAATATCCAATCCATCTATTGAATCCATCTCAAATTTTTTCAAATTCATTTACTTTTCTCCATTTCACTGGCACTGCTCTAGCCCATATCAACCTCAGTTCTTGCCTGGATGATTGCTACTTTAGCTCTCTTCACTGGTCTCCCTGGGTTGCCTCCCCCTCCCCCCGCAACTAAACAGTTCTCCCCCACAGGAACCAGATTTTTCCTAAAACACAAGTCAGACTGTAATACTCCCCAACTTCAAATCTTTCTCCGGTAGAGTCTGCTAATTGTCTCCCAATGTCCTCTTCCCATTTTCCTTTAGTAATAGAACACCACCAAGTTTGATCTGGGCAAATGGTCACCCAGCAGAGTTCATATTTCCCAGTCTCCCTTGCAGCTAGGTGGGACATTCTGACCAAATTCTGATTAATGGGCTGTGGGCAAAGTAGCCAATATGATTATGCTTGTATCCTTAAAAGTGTGTGCACCCTGCTCTTCTTTTCTCCCCACTGACTAGAATGTAGATGTGATAGTGGAAGCGAGGGCAGCCATTTTGCACCCCAAGATGGAAGCTTCATGTGAAGAATGACAGAACAAGGTAGAAAGAGTCTGGAACCCTGATACCATTAGCCATCATACCAACCCTACCCTGCCTAATGAAACTTCTAGATGACCAAGAAATAAACCTCTATGTTATTTAAGTCCCCATACTTTGGGGCTCTTTTGTTACAGCAGCACAAACTTGTATTCTAACTAATGCACATTCAAGGAACTCTCATTATGCCTAAGACAAGGACCATAATCCTTAACATGACTTCATGATCTGACTTCTGCCTGCCTCTCTAGCCTTATCTCCCTTGTGTCCTAACTGTGCTGACCTTCTTTACCATCCCCATGTGTGCCCTTCAGGGAGCCTCCCAACAAAGGGCCTTTGCACCTGCTGTATTCTGTGCCTCCCCGACCCCCTCACCTGGCCAACTGCAAGTCTCAGGTTAAATATCTTTTCCTTAGAAAGTCTTCCCTGGTACTTCAAATGAATGAGGTCTTTCTTCTTTGTCTCCTGCACAGCATTTAACACACTTAATGATCAGTTGTGTGATTATGTGCTCAGAGTCCCTCTGGCCCTCCAAACTGTGTGCTTCTTGAAGGCTGGGACCTCATCCACCTTGTCCACAGTCCTCAGCATGTGGAAGGCACTCAATGAATATTTGTTGAATAAATAAGTAAATGCATTCTGCCATTTGTTTATTACAGAGACGTGCATTTTTCAAATCACATGAAAAAAAATTACCTGAGTCATCTGCCCTGCTTACCCAAAGCCTTGACTGTTGAGCCGGGCCTTGTTAGCTGTCCATGAGGAATACCAGCCCACATACTGCTCCAGGTTGGAGCAGGTGATCTGGTCTGGTGTAACTTCTCCCGACTCAAACCCCAGGGGCTTATGATATGGGCATTCTGGAAAAGAAAAGGCAACATACATTAAAACACTCGTATCACATTGCAATACTCAACAAACACGACATGACTAAAATGACAAATCAAACCATCTCATTTGTGCTTTGGAAGGTGGAGAATGTTTTGCTTGGCAGCACAGTTCACGATGGATCTTCAACCTACTCACTGCTCTTATGAGAAGAGAGTGAAGATGAAGTAAAAGGATTTCCATAGAGACTCACAACATTCATAAAAGCAGACAAAAGGGGCTCTATGGCAACCTGAGTTGGGGGGGCTGAGAAATACTTCACCTCCTCCACAAACTTAGACATTTAAAAAAACCAAGAGGTTCACAGAGAAATATCATACTTAAATGCCATACTCTTTATTTTCCGCATGAACACAGTTTTAGCCATCCTGCATGATGACATCAGGGTCCCTACTTGTCCCCGGGCAGCATAGGATGCTAATGATAGAAACAAAACAATGGTGAGAGGCAAGAAAGGCAATTATACATTGAGACCTATTTCTCACTTGTAAATTGCAGTTTTCTCACTAGTCTAATGGAAGAAAAAGGGGGGGTGTGTGAAATGTGCCTGACTATTGAATGAGGTACAGTTGAAAGGAGGTTTTTTTTTCCAAATAAGAATAGCCAAATTTAGTTCTTAGATGTTAACTGTTTGCTGCTTGTCATGTATTTCTTCTCGCATTTAGTGTTGGGTTACCTGGTCAAAAACTTTTGCCCAGCATCCATTCTCCCCTTCTTTTTGACGAAAGAGCCCTAATTTTGTTGGGCAGCAATGTAACCAGCTAAAAAAAAAACCCATCTTTCCCAGTCTGTCTTGTGGTTAGAAGTGACCACATGATACAATTTGTGACCAGTAAGATATAAGATGATGTCTGCTGGGGATTTCTGATCAGTTTTTGCTCACCCTTTCTTTCTTCCTGTTGCCTAGGAGGAAAACCTGACAGCTAGCACAGAGGTAACCATCTTGCACAATGAGGGTAAGGCCAAAAGAACGGCAGAGACCTCAGCCCTGATATCCTTACTACATGAGTCAAGACAAAAGTAATTTCATAAGCCACTACTTGGGGGGGTCTTTTCTAATCAAACGCAGGTTCTAGTTCAACTTCTATAGAAAACAAATGATAAACTTATGCAAAGACATTCTTCCAGTTTTCTGATTGTGAACAATAAGCGTCAAGTAAGTTATTTTTTTTTTCCATGTGTAAATTTGAGTTCAGATCGAAGAGCTGAACGTATTTACTGGGGCATCATCGCCTCCCAACAGTAAGATGAGTGCTGAGGTCTCTCTGGAGGATAATTTTCAGAAGTCAGTAAGACAGAATGAAGCATGTGAAAGCTTGAATGCGATCCATCCTGAGACCAGAATGCCCTCACAGTAGTCATGCCCTGTCCTCAGAGAGCTGAAGACAGAAAGACAGCTTCAGGCCTCTGACCAGGGAGGCTTCACCACCTTTTTGCCCAGTGTACCAAAGGGAAGTGTCCAACCCCCACCAGTAGCTGCAGCTCAGTGGGGCTGGAGGTGAGGGGACTGTATTGGTAGTTTATCTAGTACCCAAGGCTTCAGGAACCTATTAAAAGAATGGGAATTCCTGGGAGTGAGGACAGGAGTGCTTTATGGGCCGCTCGATCAGGCGTTGTGCGGTCAAATCATCAGGAGGGCTTGCTAAGGATGCAGTTTCCAGTATTCCACCCCTGGAGCAGCCTTATTTTTAACGAGCACACTTTCAAAGCGCACTTTGGAAACCTTGACCTGTCAGGGAAGGCCCTTGTTGGTTGGCAGATTCAGTGCTACTGCCCGTGGCCTTGGGGCCTCCTCCCCCTCCTCAATTCCCCTCTGACCTGGAAGACAAGCCCGTGCCCCCAAAAGGAGGGACAAGGTCGCAGCGCCCGAAAGCTGGGTTTCAGTTGGGCCCAAGGTTGTCACTTAAATTCTAACTGTGGATGTCTTTAAGGCCCCTCTATCCTGAACCTCCCCTTTCCTGCTCCGGGGCCGCCAGCTTGGAGGGCAGGAGCAGAGGGGAAGGAAAAGCCTTCAGCCCGTTCCTGATTGCTTTATTCTTGGCATTTTGCTCTTTCTCTGTTTTCCCCTCACAACTCTTGCCATTTCTTTCCAATTAGCCCATCTAATAGTTAAGAGTGGGCTGGGAACCTGTGGAGACCTAGCCAGCGGCAATGGCCTCGGAGGCCGGTGAGATCTAGACGGGCCCTGCCCACACTCTCCAGGAAAGTGATGATCTTGCCATCCCCATGGCCTCAGGTGCCATCTGGGAGCCAATGCCGGACTCTCAGGCCCCAAGCCTTAGCTAACCATCGTCCATTTTCCAGGTGAATGGTTCCATCTGGGTGACCCAAAAACCCCTCACACCCACACATCCAAAACCGAGCCCTTCAGCATCCAAGCCCCAAGCCTCCCCCTGTCTGGTGCTCCTGTCTCAGGCATTGGTGCCTCTAGCTACCCAGCTGTCCACCCAGAAAGCCGGCAGTGTGGCCCGGGGCACAAAGCAGAGACTGTCTGACAGGTCTCTGCCTGGGCATCACCTGGGGAGTTACAGAAGTGCTAACGTTCAGGTCACCCCGCAGAGATGCTGATGTCATTGGTCTGGGGTAGGACCTGGCTAGGGGTAAAGCTGCAAGGGATTATAATGAGCAACCAAGGCCAAGAATGCCTGCTGAGAGTCAATGTGAGCTGGGATTGGATCCCACTCTCTGTGTGAGCTCAGGCAAGCTGCTTAACCTCTCTGGATCTCAATTTCCTTATCTGTGAAATGGGCACAACAGTATCTGCCTCCATAATGTCCCTGGGATTACATGAAATAATGTTTGTAGAGTCTGTAGTGCCTGGCCAAGAGCAACAGATTATATTGGTGTAATAGAAAAAAAGACATATATATATATATAGGGTGAAGTAGGTGTAATAGGGTGTAATAGGGTGAAGTTGTGGGAATATACTGATGTCTTCTTGAGTTTTTCATGTTTGTCTTTCCGGTGAAGACTCACCCGGGGAAGGAATGTAACTTCCCTCTACCCCACTCTGTCCTGCCCCCATCATCTCCTGTACATCTCCCTGAGAAGGAGTCCAGCTTCATGTTTCTAAAGGTTTGGGGTCTTCTTGCGCCAGGAAGAATAAGCCCCACGCTCGTGTTTGTGTGTTCGTGTGTTCGTGTGTGTGTGATTCAGGAGAGGAAAAAGCTGTTGACAGCATAGCATCTCTCAGATTTATGAATTTTGAAGGTCTAGGCCTCAACAGAGATTAGCTGATGGTGCTAGAGGAGGTGACTGGAGATTCTGGACTTTGGCCTTTGTGGGGATAAGGGGGGTGCTCACGGTGGGGCCTGAGCTCAGCGGGGACATGCTTCCTCTGAGAGGGCTGAACCACGGATGGGGTCAGGGAGACCCCCTCAGGAAACCCGGGAAGGTCCCCGGGACTGAGCTGAGCTTGATTCAGGGGGAGAAGAGCCACCACCAAGGTGTCCACCTTCAAGTGGGGTTGGGGGCCAGGCAGAGAGTCTGCCACCTAGCCTGAGCCTAAGCCCTGCCCCCAGGCAGCCCTTGCAAGCCCATGGGGGCTTCATGTAGTCCAAGGAGAGAGGAAGGATCTGTCTTTAGACTCCTCACAAGCCATGACAAAGGAGGCCTAAAGCTGGAGTTATTTAAACTTGGAAAAATAGGAAATGTGACATTTCCCATGCTCTGCGCGCTGTGGAGTAAACTGCAGTCAAGTTATGTTATTTTTGCTGACTC
This sequence comes from Zalophus californianus, assembly GCF_009762305.2. NCBI lineage: Eukaryota > Metazoa > Chordata > Mammalia > Carnivora > Otariidae > Zalophus > Zalophus californianus. Next base: position 114,465,101 of record NC_045612.1, on the reverse strand, counting down.
CTCCTTTCCCCTCTTTCTCCTCTCCTCCTCCTTCCGCGGTCCTGGCTGAGCTCCGTTTTGGTCCTCATGCAGGCCTGGAGGCCTTCCAATGAGGCTGCTCCCTCTGCCTGGGACACTCCTGTCCCCTCTCCTCCTCTTTCAGCTGGCCAACCCTACTCATGCTGAAGACCTCAGCCCGCTTCCCCTTCCTGCCCTGAGCTGGGTAAGGGACCCCAGCTGCTGCCTCCCCAGGCACCCTGTTCCTGTTACTTATTCCCTGTCCTTGTGATAATTTAATTGCCAGCTCCCTGGTCTGTCTGGCTCACCATTCTAGCCTCTGAGCTGAGCAGAACACCTGCATATGCTAGGCCCTCGATAGTTATTGATTGGATGCTGAATGAAGGGATCAACAAAGATTATCACCCATCTTGGGCGGCCGCTAGGAATAAGCAGAGAAAACAGCAGAAACAGGAAGCAGAAACCTCAGGGAGGAGACAGAGGTTGCCCAGCCCAGAGAACACCCACCGCCCTGAGCAAAAAGAAACTGTCACTTGAGCATAAACTAGGATTAAGCGACACGAATAACGTTGCTGGAGGAATTAAGGGGCTCGCCATCACACTTACACGGCATATGGCCTTCGCACGTTTTCTGCCCGATGGAAGTTAGTGTAGCTACAAAGCCTGTTTTTACCCTCATCTTAAGGAGAAAAAGAATGTTTCTACATTCATTTTAAGGAAAAACCTACGTCTTCTGTGGCACAAGTGGCTCTTCTGAGCGAGCGATGCTTTGCTCATTCCATGGATAAAGGCATATTCATAATGTGCTGCTAATCCAGACTACACTTAACATACTAGCCTTTCTCATTCAGTAGCTGATTTCTTGGCTGGTAGGCCTGAAGGCCAGAGAGGCTTCTAAAGAACGTTAACCTAGAGAAGCACAAGGAGAGCTGAGGGACATTCTTGACAAGAGAGAGGTGAATATTAATATGCATGTGTATGAGACTTGAACCTATATGGCCATGTAGTAGAATGCAGAATAATGTTTATAGAATAGAGTAGAAACTCGAAAATAATATAGGAATATAAGATCTAGAATAAAAGGAAAACAGTAACGAATCATTGGATTTCTTATATTTTGATACTTTCCTTACACCGTTTCCCCCTCGGAGTGCCAAGGTAATCTTAGCTCGACTGCGGAAGACAGACCCTTTAGTGATTTTAGTAATTTTCATAACGTTAAGCCGAAGTCAGTCACCTTCTTCTTCACGGGTGGGGACACTGGACAATAACAGTCAGCATGCCCCTGGGAGCGCCTCCTGGCAGCTCCGAGTGACCCTCCCTTCTGTCCTTCTGTACTTTCTAGGCTCTTCTTCCCTCCTAAGGCGGGTTCTGGTGGAAGCACGGAATCTCAGGGTCCGGAGAAATCAAGCAACATTCTTCACATTCCGCTGAGGATCTGAGGCACTGATGGGCAAGTGACTTCTGGAACATTGTGGCTAGTCCTACTGCCCTGAATCATCTCTTTCGTGGAAAAACCCATTAACACCAACGAACCAACTCTTTCACACTTAGGTTGCATTTTTTCCTTCCTGGAAAATCTGTGCTATTAAAAGATAAAACAAAAGCAAAAACCAACCAAAAAAAAAATGCTGGGGAGAGGGGAACGCTTAAGCTAAAAAGAATTTCTGATTTCAGAACTTCAAGTTCCTGGCAGGTGTGTGGGGAGAGAGCTTGAGGGACCCCGATCGACTTCACATTCCTCAAACACACAGCCCTCCTCCGCCTCACAGTCGATTGGGTCAATGAAGCCCATCTGCAGAAATAATCTATTTTTAAGTTGCTTGCAGACAGAACTTCGAGTGGAATTCCAGTCGGTCTTCAGGTCTCTGGTGAAGAGAACATTTATTCCCACGGCATGGGAAACTCCTCCGGGCTGGAGTTAATGCCTTCGTTTTCATCTTCCCGTCAGTGCCCGATAATAGGCACATGATGACAAAGGGTGGAATTGAATTTTAAATGGATTATTAAGGAGGGTGCTTCCATATTGGCTGGGCAGGTCACACCAGTATAGAGTGGTTGCCGGAGCTCCTGCCAGGGCACACAGTGGGTGGGACGTCCGGTAGAAGCCCACCAAACTCAACAGCACTTAGTGGGACCCCACTGCGGCTTGCCAACAGACTTAGCTCACAGACCACTCCTACCCCTTTAGTAAACAGGAAAACGGAGCCAGTAAAGGCCATTGTAGACTCCCCTGCCTCCCCCGCAATTTGCTATTTTAATGCAAATTTAATGAAATAATGAAGAGAAGCTCACACATGCACACACATACTGTCTCTAGCGGAGCTATTATTAGGCGATTATGTAAAGTGAATGACTTGGCACGGCACCATCATAACCCTGGAGAGGGGTGACAAAGACAGTTTCAAGCAAAAGAGGCTCTGAGCCATGGAAAGGAGTGAGCGCTGCAAGTATCTGCTGGGCCCCCAAGCCTCTGAAAGTCCGAATGTGAGCTCTCAGGAGGCCGGAATAAAAGGAGCCAACCTTTATTAAGCTACAGTTCGCTGGGTACAACACAAGATGCTTTTCATGCCTCCTCCCACTGGTTCCTCATAACAACTCCTTAGAGCAAGGGTCAGCAAACTGTGGCCCTTGGGTCAAATGTGGCTTACCACCTGTTTTTGTAAATAAAGTTTTATTGGCACACAGCCATGCTCTATGGCCGTGTGTCACGTCTATGGCTGCTCTCGCCTTACAGTGGCAGAATTGAGGAGCTGAGCCCCTTTGACCTGCAAAGTCATAAATATTTAGCATCTGGTCCTTTACAGACAAAGTTTGCTGGCACGAACCTTACAGGAAGACATTCAGACTAGCCAGGAATGTCTATGTTATCCTGCAGAGCAAATTGTCTTGGAAATTTCAGAGGCTTAACACAACAAGCGTTTTTCGCTCAGGTGACTTGTCCATTATAGGTTGGCAGGGGTTTCTGCTCCATTTAATCTCCTGGGACCCACACTGAAGGAGAAACCACTTTCTCAAGCAGGGAAGGGAGAGCCAGAGAGTTGAGTACCAGCCCTTAAATGCTCATTTTGGAAGAGACACTTCTCACTTTGGCTGGAACTGCTCATACGGTGCCACCTGACTACAAGGGGACTGGGATGTGGGGAAGCACACGGTTGTTTGGTGAGCAATAAACCCTCAGGCGCAGTACAATTACCTCCATTTGACAGAAAAAGACCAAAGTGGGAGTCCCAGAGTTAAGAAATGAGGCAGCCAGGGTTCCACCTCTGGTCTTTCTGGCTCAAAAGCCTGTGCTCTTCTCAAAATGCCCCGCCTCCTACCTTTGATTTATTTTCATAAATCCCTTGAGTCTGTTTCATTGAAAAGAGGTTTCGGCTCACCGTCTCACATAGGCCAAGGAGAGATGCAAGAAGCTGTTTCGAAACGACATCAGTGTGGTATGTTGGAACAGTGCTCGTTGTGTGATTTGAAGCTCAGAGGCCAACTGTGTGTTCGGGGGCGGGGAGGGGGGATGTTAATTCAGCCAGGTTGAGGGGAAGAGGAGAAACGGTGTTCCTAAGGACACCCCAAGGATCTGGTGCCCTTAAGGAGAGGGGACACTCACCTGGTATGCAGTCTAAGGAGGTGGCACCAGCAGACCAGAGGGCATTGGCACCTCCTTGGCAATCACATTTGCAGGCTTTCTCGTACCAGGGGTCCTCACCCTCATCCTGCGGGAAGCCAGAGGGGCAGGAGGGTCAGTCACAGTCAAAGGCAACTCTGGCCAGAGCCCCTGGGAAAAGTTTGTGTTCAAAAACCTTGCTCATGGGCGCCTGGGTGTTTCAGTCGGTTGAGCGTCTGCCTTCAGCTCAGGTCATGATCCCGGGGTCCTGGGATCCAGTCCCACATGGGACTCCCTGCTCTGCGGGGAGTCTGCTTCTCCCTCTCCCTCTGCCCCTCCTCCCTGCTTGTGCTCTCTCTCTCTCTTTCTGTCAAATAAATAAATAAAATCTTAAAAAACAAAAAACAGGGGCGCCTGGGTGGCTCAGTCATTAAGCGTCTGCCTTCGGCTCAGGTCATAGTCCCGGGGTCCTGGGATCGAGCCCCAGATCGGGCTCCCTGCTCTGTGGAAAGCCTGCTTCTCCCTCCCCCACTCTCCCTGCTTGTGTTCTCTCTCTCTCTCTCTCTCTCTCTCTCTGTCAAATAAATAAATAAAAATCTTTAAAAAACAAAAAAACAAAAACCCTGGATTATTATTTCAGCCTTAACACACACACTTGCCACTCATCTTTGAGTTCAGATTAATAAATGCCCACCACTTGGGTGAACAGACACATCCAGGCAGGGAGCACTGTTCGCCCCATTGTAGTTATCTTCAGGGGCTGGGGCAGCCCCAGTCCAAGGTCAGGCTCCTCACTTCCCCTGGAAGTCCCTTTTAGGGATCCAGTTTTAAAAGGTAATGGAGGGGCACCTGGGTGGCTCAGTCGGTTAAGTGTCTGCTTTTGGCTCAGGTCCTGGGATGGAGCCCCGAGTTGGGCTCCCTGCTCAGTGGGGAGCTTGCTTCTCTTTCTCCCTCTGCCTGCCTTTCTGCCTACTTATGCTCTGGCGCTCTCTGTCAAATAAATAAAATTAAAAAAAAAAAAGGTAATGGATTCAAGATTACACCACCTGTATTAAGACCTGGTTTACTTACATTCTCTCATTAAAACACTAGTCTTGAACTTGCCCAGAGAAAATGTGCCATTGCCGCCACCAGAATAACATATCTTTAAAAAATACCTTTTTTTAAAGTGATAATCGTACACATTATTTTGAGCTAGGAAAATCTTCAAAAATAGCTTTCTTACTGTAACATACCTCAGTAGACGATAATCCCAGTGTGGCTAAGCAAAAGGACAAGAGAGGGAAAAAAATCAAGTTAAAAAAAGAAAGAGAAATTCAACAAAATTATTCATTCCATGGAAAAGTGAAATAAAAATAGTCACATAAAAGTTAACAAAACCCCTTCTGGAAGAAGTCAAACTAAGTAAATATCTGCCAGGAATAACATCCACAGATGCTGAGAAACTAGGGACAGTAAAATTAAACAGACAAGGATAATAATTATTTTAAATTGAACTCTCCCCCCCAAAGTGTGGCTCCAACTCACGACCCCAAGAAGAGTCACATGCTCTATTTACTGAGCCAGCCAGATGTTCGTATTATTTTTGTTCTTTATAGAATTTTGGAAAATACATTAATGTACAAAGAGGGAAAAAAATGCACCTATATTTCTTATCACCAAAGGCAACACTGTTAACATTTTCATATAAATCTTTCCTGTCTTTTTTGCTATGTGTATTTTTTAAAAGGTATGTGAGAACCTACTACCTAAACAATGCTTACAATTTACATTTACATTGTTGCATTTGACATTAACAGTGCTAGCTTTTCCCTTTACTTATTAACCCTTCATCATCATCATCATCATCCCTAGTGTCTGCCAAATGTGCTATTCAGAAGCTGATTCCTAGCCCTCTCCTCCTACCCCCAGTGACACTTTTAGGTTATTTAGGATTACCACATTGTTTAGAAAATCTTTTTAAGGTTTGTTTATGATGTACAGGAAATATCAAACCACAAAGTACAAAGTACAAATACTGTATAATTAATGTGGGAAAACTAAGTGTGCAAAATTTAACATAAAACTAACATCTGAGGGGCGTCTGGGTGGCTCGGTCGCTAAGCATCTGCCTTTGGCTCAGGTCATGATCCCAGGGTCCAGGGATCGAGCCCCGCATCGGGCTCCCTGCTTCTCCCTCTCCCACTCCCCCTGCTTGTGTTCCCTCTCTTGGGTTTTCTCTCTCTGTCAAATAAATAAAATAAAATCTTTAAAAAAAAACAAAACTAACATCTGAACTATCTATAAAGATACTTCTATAAAGAAGTATGAATAAAGAGAATGCACAATTTATTTTTTAAACACTTTTTATTTAAATTCAATTAATTAATGTATAACATATTATTGGTTTCAGAGGTAGAGGTCAGTGATTCATCAGTCTTTTTTTCTTTTTAAGATTTTATTTATTCATTTGACAGAGAGAGACACAGTGAGAGAGGGAACACAAGCTGGGGGAGAGGGAGAGGGAGAAGCAGGCTTCCCGCTGAGCAGGGAGCCCGATGCGGGGCTCGATCCCAGGACCCTGGGATCATGACCTGAGCTGAAGGCAGATGCTTAACGACTGAGCCACCCAGGCGCCTCTCGTCAGTCTTAATAATACCCAGGGCTCATTACATCACATGCCCTCCCCAGTGTCCATCACCCAGTTACCTCAATCCTCCACTCCACTCCCCTCCCCTCCAGCAACCCTCAGTTTGTTTCCTATGATTAAGAATCTCTTATAATTTGTTTCCCTCTCTGGTTTTGTCTTATTTGTTCCTCTCTTCTCCTATGATCCCCTGTTTTGGTTTCTTAAATTCCACATATCAGTGAGATCATATGATAATTGTCTTTCTCTGACTGACTTATTTCGCTTAGCATAACACCCTCCAGTTCCATCCACGTCGTTGCAAATGGCAAGATCTCATTCCTTTTGATGGCTGCACGCTATTCCATTGTATATATATACCACATCTTCTTTATCCATTCGTCTGTCGATGGACATCTGGGCTCTTTCCATAGTTTGGCTGTTGGAGACATTGCTGCTATAAACATTGGGGTGCAGGTGCCCCTTCGGATCCCTACATTTGTATCTTTGAGGTAAATCCCCAGTAGTGCAATTGCTGGGTCATAGGGTAGCTCTATTTTCAACTTTTTGAGGAAACTCCATACTGTTTTCCAGAGATGAATGCACAATTTAACAGGAAAAGAGTTTGAATACATTAGCATACGTTGTTTAAGCTCTGCTGCCCAATGCATAACCACTAGTCCCATGAGGCTATTTGTGTTTTAATTATTTAAAATTAATAAAATTAAACATTCAGAATGCCTGGGTGGCTCAGTCAGTTAAACGTCTGCCTTTAGCTCAGGTCATGATCCCAGGGTCCTGGAATCGAGTCCCAAGTTGGGCTCCCTGCTCAGCTCGGAGCCTGCTTCTCCCCCTGCCTCTGCCTCTCCCCCAACTTGTGCTCTTTTTCTCTCTCACACACAAATAAATAAATAAAAGTCTTTTAAAAAATGGGCAAAAGTTTTTAAAAATTTAAATTAAATTAAACATTCAATTCCTCAGTCACACCAGCTACATTTCAAGTGCTTCCTGGCCACATGTGGCTAGTGGCTGATGTACTGCACAGGTACAGAACATTTTCATCATAGCAGAAGGTTCCATTAGACAGTCCTTGCTAGTTTAAAGCACCAGAGCTCCATTTCCCATTTTCAACCAAATGGAAACCTTCATTTCTTTTCCAATTATAAAAGCAACACATACCTATTATAAAAATCTTGAACAAAACTTGAGAGTAGGCAATAGGAAATAAAAGTCCCTCCTTAACCATTTTTCCTATCTAAAAGTTGAATATGATGCCCACGAAAAAAGCCTTTCAGGTTGTTTTAGAGAGTGAAGGAATGGTCTCATCTTTTGTGTCACAATTATAAAAGCTATCTTTTTCAAATTGTGCCTTCATTTAAATACTACATATTTATCTATTCTGCAAACCACTTTTTAATGTCCAATGTGAGCCTGGCACCGCATCAGGACCTGGGCTTTCTGAAATGGAAGCCTCCCTCTTTGCCCGCAAGGGGCTGGAGGACCCAGGAGAAGACAGGCCCCCGGATGATGCACGTGGTGAGTATTAGGCCAGGTTATGCATAGGCTGCTGTGGGAGTCCAGGGGAGCATATCTTTAGTCAGAGCACTTCTGGGCTACCCCTCACCTGTAGTCACCAAACTTCTGTCTCCCCTGGGCCCTTGTTCATGGGTTATCCATTCCAGAGATTCCCTGGTCTACCTGTTAAGGGCAGAATTGATCCTCTTAGGTCTCGACGAAGGTTGGGAGTGCCATCTTGGAGGCCAAGTCCTATGCTGGCAAAAGAAGTTACTAACTTCTTATTTTCACATCCAATGGACTCTTCCCAACACTGACCTTTTGTCTTCATGCTCCAACACGCTCTCAGTGCCTCCCATCTTCCTTTAGCTTCCATCCCACTGTTCACCTGGTTCTCCCATCACTCTGAGTATCCTCTTAGGCTCCTTTGATAGCTCTGCTTCTTCTACCCACCTCATAAAGCTTCCTAAGCCCAAAATTCCAACTCTTGCTTGGAGTGGTTTACCAGGTATCTCCCCATAGATGTCTCTTACTATCCAAAATTGGGCCCAACCAAGTCCTGACACAGTCATGGAGCAACCCGAACTCTCATATGTTGCTGGTGGGGATGTAAGTCAGTCTAACTTCTCTGAAAATCTATTTGGCAGCTTACACTAAGGTGGAACATATATGTGCCCTATGAACCAGGAATTCTACTCCTAAGTAGCTACCCACCAGAAATGCATACATATGTTCTCCAACTGACAAAAACATGTGCTAGATTACCCTCAGCAGCAGTATTTGTATTAACCCCAAACTGGAAACACTCCTATGCCCGTCAAGAGTAGAATGGGTAGGGGCACCTGGGTGGCTCAGTTGGTTAAGTGTCAGACTCTTGATTTTGGCTCAGGTAGTGATCTCTGTGTCGTGAGACTGAGCCCCATATCGGGCTCTGTGCTGGGCGTGGAGCCTGCTTAAGATTCTCTCTCTCCCTCTCTCTCTCCCTCTGCCTCTGCCCCTTCCACATGTTCCCTTTCTCTCTCTCCCTCTCTAAAAAAAAAAGTAGAATGGGTACAGGTGGCAAATTCCCACTAGCGGAACACTAAACTGCAATGAAAATGGATGACCTGCAACTCCATGCCACAATATGGCCGCATCTCACAAACAATGCTGAGTGGAAAGTTAGATGCTAGAGTGGACACACCATATGAATCCATTTGAAATGTACAGAAGCAGGCAAAAGTAATCTATGCCATTAGACACTAGGGTCCTGGTCACATTTGGAGCAGGGAGCGGCCAGGGAGGCTATCTTGGGGGCTGGTGATATTCTGTTACTTGGTTGGAGTGCTGGTTATGTGGGTGTGTTCAGTAGTGAAAATTCTCTGAGCTATATACACTTACCTGCACTTTCCTGTATGTATGTTATACTTAAAAACTAGTATGTATGTTATACTTCAACAGAAAGTTTTTTAAAAACAGAACTCATTGCATCCTTCCTCAAATTGTTCTTCTCCTTTATTTCTTATCTTACTGAATGGCTTCACCATCCACTTAGCACCCCATCTAGAGACTTGGGGCTTGTCTTAGTCACCTTTTTTCCCTAAACCCCCATATCCAGTGTCAAGCAGGGGCCTTTTTCCTCTCCACGCACCCCCCCCGTCCCTTCCTGTGTTAGGCCCCCACTCTTCCTGCTCCCATACTCTCCCTGCCGTAGGGAGACCTTGCCTCATCCACCTTTCAGGCTGCCAATGGAATGGAATGCACACTTGATTGTGTCACTTTCTTGCTGCAAAACCTTTGCTGGGTCCTCATTGCAAGGCTGCAGGTTCCATCTCTCATTTATTAGTTATATGGCCACGTCTCTCCACTTCCTCATCCCTAAAATGGGTATGATAATATTGCATCTTTCAAGGGGCCGCCATGATCTATCTCCTGCCTGCTTCCCCAAATGTATCTTTTGCACACTCGGCTAGCTGCAATTCATCGGGTGTGCCAGGCTGTTTCATGACTCCAGGCATGTCTCTATGGTTTCATGGCTTTAAAGGCTCTCATCTTCCAACTTTTCTGCCTGCCCTTCCCTGTTCAGAGGACTTCTTCTTCTGCCCCCCCGCCCCTGTGTACGACTCACCACTTGCTCTGGCTTGTGTCCTGCCTCTCTCTTGTGCACAGGTTTATCTAAGCACCTGTACACTTAGAGAAATTGATATAAAAGATGCCTGATAATGACTGGTCCCAAAGCATTTATTCTTTAAGTAATTATTCATTGAGTATCTATTATATTCCAGGCCCAGGTTTAGGTGCTGGGGATACAGCAGTTAACAAAATAGGAGAAGGGAGGCGCCTGGGTGACTCAGTCGATTAAGCGTCTGCCTTCGGCTCGGGGCATGATCCCAGGGTCCTGGGATCAAGCCCCATGTCGGGTTCTCTGCTCAGCGGGAGACTGCTTCTCCCTCTCCCCACTCCCCCTGTTTGTACTCTCTCTCTCTCTCTCTCTGTGTCAAATAAATAAATAAAATCTTAAAAAACAAAAATAAAAACAAAACAAAATAGGATGTACATCATAGGGTGTATATAGTCTAGGCTGTGGGTGGTGAGGGCTAATGAATGAATGAATAAAATATCCTGCAGTGAGAAGGTGATATTGGAGCAAAGACCTGAAAGAGGAGAGAGACCTGTGAGCAAAGCACTCTGTGCAGAGGGAATAGCAAGTGTAAAAAGGCCCTGAGGTGGGTGGCTCCTGGGTGGGTACTTGGTGTACTCTAGACAGAGCAAGGAGACTCTGGGGCTGGAGCTGGTGAGTAAAAGAGTTTTAGGAGATGAAGGGGTAAAGTGTGGGGGGGTAATGGGAGGCAATCCGTGCCAGGCCTGTGGGCACATGAGGACTTTGGCATTTAGCGGGAGTACGTCCTTGCAGGGGTTCGAGGAGAAGAGGGCCAAGACAAATCGGGGCTTATAAGGCTCCCTCTGGCTGCTGGGTGTAGACTGGATTGCCTGTGCCAAGCTGGAAGCAGAGAGCCTAGTGGGGAGACACAGTCATTGGGTCGGGAGCCGATGGTGGCTTGGCCCAGCTGGTGGCAGTGGAGGGGAGGAGAATGGCTGGATTCTGACCGGCTGTGGAAGGTAGCCAACAGTTACTTGCTGACAGGTGGCAGGGGTATGAGAGAGAGGTTCAGGGCCTGAGGGACTTGGAGGAGAGGGCTGCCATTTCCTGGGGGAGGGGAAGGTTCCAGGAGGAACAGGGACTATGGGGGATGGAGTGAAGATATTCCCCTGGAGAGGCCTGTGGGACACGCAAGTGTTGAGGTGGAGTGGGCTCCTGGCTGGCAGCTCCTGGAGCTCGGGGGAAAGCCCAGCCTGGGTGGGCGCTGCCCTGCACTCCTGGCAGGGGGTGTGCACGTGAGCCCGGCGCCTCTGTCCCGCAGCTGCCCCCCAGGAACCGCAAAGTAGAGGCGTGCACGAGTGGCATCGACTTGATTTGGGGGTTGGTAATCCAGGAGGCGCTTGGGTCCACCCCATCTTCAAGGGAAGCTGGGCATGGCTGAAATGCAGAAAGGCCCTGTCAGTTGGGCAAACGTCAATCGTGCCAAGACCCTCTCGGGAGGGGGGGGGGGTCAGAGGGGAGGTGTGTGGGTCACTGACAGTGTGGCCTTAATAACCAAATCAATTTGGCTCAGAGCCTGCGCCTATCGCTGAGGAGGGTTTTTGCAGCTGCAACTGAGCAAACCCAGAGATCCAGCGAGACCCCTGATTGCTGTGGCCTTCGGGGCCTTTTCCTTTCCCCAGGGTCACAGGTGGGCCCTGGGGGTGCTGCGTTCTGCAGAAACAAAGCAGAAGGCCAAAAGGAAAGGGCAGTGGGGCGTGTGTGTGTGTGTGTGTGTGTGTGTGTGTGTGTGTGTGTGCGCGCGCGCGGTTCTGCCACTGTGTGCCCAAGGGGAAGGCCTGCTTTCAGAGCCACTTCCCGTGTTCAGTCAGATGTTGGGCAGACTTCTGATGTTTTCTCCTTCCCAGGCTCCCCTCCCCAGAAAGCGTTCGTCTACAGGCAGCCTGGGGATCTGAGGCACCAGATCCTTATGGAAATGAGCAGAGAGAGAAGGAACAACAAGCATTTTTCAGGAAAAGCTGTCACCAAGGGAGCAGCAACATGGCTGGAGAGTCCCCGAAATGATTTCCTCACCAAAAAGCTGGTGAGCAAAAGCAAAAGTGTGCTTGACTACAACATCTTATAATACCAGAAAATAACGTCGCTGGAATGAGTGACAGAAAACAGGTCAGCCTTGAAAGGAAAAAGAGGAAAAGATTTTGATTATGTGGTTGCATATTTTTCTCCCTCCTGGGATTGTGTTTGAGATTTCTCCCCATGCTACGGGTTTCCGCCCGAGCGTCTGAGATGTCTCCCACTCACCGATCTTAGATTAATGCAACATGGGCTCGTTCTGCCTTCTGCCCTTTTGCCCAAAGGGCCGCTCCGTGGGGAAACCCTTGTTATCACAGCAATAAAATTCAAGGCTTGTTGTCTCTCAAAATGTACCTTGCAAGCTCAAGAGGAAAAGTGGGCATTAGACACACATAGGAAAGACTCTTTGAGTCTTTTTGATGGATGTCACTAAGTCCAGAGCTTTCCTTCCCATGGAAACAGATGAAGCTGAGGAGAAAAGCATAAAATTATGAATGGCAAAAGCTGTCAGTAACTAGCTTCTCATCTACTTGAGAACCAAGAGTAAGACACAGGAAGAAAGCAGCAGGCTGCAATAATGTCCCTCTCGAAGAAGAAGAAAGAAGGAAATTGTCCTGGTGTGAAAATGTTGCTATTTGTGGCTACAGGCATATTCCTGGGTAAATCTGTTATCTGTACATGCTTCAACACAGATGAATCGCAAAAACATATGCTGAGTGAAAGATAAAAGACCATATGTTCTATGATTCCACTTAAATGTAATGTCTGGAACAGACACATCTACAGAGACAGGAAGTGGATCGGCGTTTGCCAGGGGCTGGGGGGAGGGGGAAAAGGGCTTAATGTCTACCGGTTTCTTTGGGGAAGGGGGCGTGACGAAAATGTTCTAAAATTGGATTGTGTGCGCCACAAATCTATAAATATACTAAAAACCATCGAATCGCACGCTTTAAATGGGGGAATTTAATGCTATGTAAATTACATCTCAATAAGCTGCTTAAAAAAACAACTCTGCTGTCACCTGCAAAGGAGACACACCTGTAAGATGAGGCTTGCTTTTTTAAAATATATATATATATATATTATATATATATAAACATGACCAAGTAATGGACCTCTTTATTTTAATAAGGTGGATTTTTAAAAAATCATCATTTGCGTTGAACCCAAGATGTACAATGTAAGATAAATAGAAGCCTGCCTCCGTTATCAGATGTAGGTAGTGCTTTACGATGACAGTGTCTCCGTTCCCAAATGAACCCTCATCCAACGCATAGGTGGTGGAGTCAATCCATTTATCTTAGTTCACTGTAATAAGGAGCTACTGCCACTGTGAAACAGAAACAGTGAAGAGTACATTAGACAAAGAACCTTTGTCTTCCGGTTCCCAGTTGTGCAATAGAAAACATTTTCCCCCTGTGCTTTGGCCTTGATTCTCTCTCTGGATGGGAAGCTGATGAAGTGCAACAACTGCATCCTGTATTCCTGTATTTTTTTCTCTGCCTCTTGAGCATCCCTCTAGCTCAGGGTAGAGCACACATAGGTCGCCAAGCCACACTGACCATAAAATGGTCCCTGGACCACCCCGTGGACCACATTCCAGTCCACCCAGCCAGATGGTATTTTCTGCTCTTCATGGAAATTTCTGGAGCCCCTCAGCCATGCACACAGATTGGTAAGAGATAGAACAGGAAAGAATGCTGTGCTCCGGGCCTCCTGACAGCGTGTCTTTTATTACAGATATCTCCTGAATGGGCAGGTCTAATTTAAAAAGGGGTTGGTAAACTTTTATAGGGCTTTTTCCTCTTTGGGGGGTCACAGAGCACGGGTGTTAGACTCAGCACTGTGAAAGTAATAACGATCTACCCTGCGTGTCAAATTCTTACACAGTGTTTGGCCCATAGCAGCAATTCAGGGGTGGGTTTTTAACGAACTGACAAAAGAATGAGTGGATGGCTGGCTGGCTGGATGAATCTCAATGCCGATCACACAGAAGAGAAATCGGAGGGTGAGGCCTATGGATATCAGAGAACCGGAAGTCCGGGAATCTAAGCCTTGAAAGGTTCTGTTTAGATTTTCTTGCTGAGGAAAGGGCAAGGAGTAAAGGAAAAACAACAAAACACCCGGAGCACCTTCAAGTATTGAGAGTTACCGAGATAAGTCGCTGACTCTTCATTGCAAAGCGGGGGGGAAGAAAAAAAAAACCCAGACAATTGGTCTCAATGATCCCTACTTAAGAAATGTATTTGGGTTTGCAAAATGACCTTGAGATTATATTCATACAGATCTTTCCAAATACTGAGAATGGTGACGAAATACCAAAAGGCATGCGACTGGCGGGATGATGGAAGCACATACTCTACCAATAATGTCTAATGGGAGGGCAGAGAGGAGCGTGATTTAAACCAGGAATTTTGACTCCACTTGTGTGAGTTGCGTCCCGTCTGTCCACCAGGTCATTTGCAGAGTGGAGAGGCCTCCTCCTTCCCGCCCTTCTTATTTATTTCCTGGGACACGCATAAATACACGATCACCTCGAACAAGACATTCAACCAATTTCTAATGTTCAGAATGAATCTAGAAAGGAATTCTGAGCTAACAGGTCCTTGGGAGTTGAGAGAGGCATGAAGGACTATTATTTCAAAGGTTGAGAGAGAATTTAAAAGTTGAATTGGATGATGTCTTAGAGATTTGCTTTTAATTTCTCCTTGTTTAAGCATATTACTCCGGCCAGGGCCATATTTAGAAATTTAAAAACGATTGAGTGTATAGAGTCTTTGGAGCTTCCTGACTCTCCGTTGGATTATGCTTTCTATTAGAGTTCAGCGGTAGTCGGCATGTGATGTTAATCCATATTTAAACTAGAGTGACCTCACGTCCGGATTTGCCCGGGACAGTCCTGGTTTACACCTGTTGTACCAGCGGAATTATTAATAGCATTCTTTTCCGCTCTCAGCAGTGTCCTAGTTTGGAATATTAAATTCTACGGGCACTCTAACTTTGACTCCTAAAAATTTTCAGGGCTACACCACACTTTCTTGTTAATTGTTGCAATTTATAGTTATTTTCTACAATTTCTGAGGCCCTTCCTTCTTCCTGTCCCATTTCAAGCATCCTTGGAACTTTAGAAGGCTCCTCAGAGAACCAGAAAGCCAGCGGTGAAACTGAGAACCACATCCACATAAAGACAACTGTTGTTCATTAACAATGCATCTTGATCAATTAACATGCCTTGCTAGTTAATGATATTTTAGTTATTCAGGTTGCATTTCTATTAATCAGCAAAATTACTAATTCAATTGTACTATTATTTGGTAAATGCTAATGGTTGCACCGCACATACCTTCATAGCCAAAGAGCAGTAAAAACAAGAAGCCTTCTATCTTGCGTGGCATGCTCCGCTTGTCCCTGGCTGCAGGTCTACCTTATCCAAGTGCAGAGCTTCCTGAGAAGCAGGGGCTTAACTTGAGCACTGGCCTCATTAAGCATCTTATTCCATTTAGTTCTTAGGGCTTTGGCTGAGCCCTAGGAAGTTAACCCACATCCTGCCTCGACAAGCAAGTCTCAGAGAGGAGTCTAATGTCAACTGAGGTTGGTTTAGCAAAGGAAGATACTGGTTTTACGCTATCTTTATTTATTTATTTATTTATTTATTTATTTATTTTAAGATGCATTTATTTATTTTGAGAGAGAGAGTGAGCTAGCAGGGGGAGAGAGAATCCCAAGCGGACTCTCCACTGAGCAGGGAGCCAGACGTGGGGCTCGATCCCACAACCTGAGATCGTGACCTGAGTGGGAACCGGGAGTTGGTTGCTCAACCGACTGAGCCACCCCAGGCGCCCCTAGGGTATCTTTAAATCTAAGAGAAGGCAGTGGAGGGCAAGAGAAACTACAATCAGAAGACCCAGGTGTTAATCCTTTCTTTGCCATCGTCTTCTCGGGGGTGACCTTGAGCAATTTCCTGCCAAATCAACACTAACATTGTCAAATTCTATGAAAGGGACATGGATTTCCTTCTTGGAAAGCAACTTGGCATCATGTTCATACCTATTCACTCAGGAAAATACTCAGTTTGGGAGGGGGAGATGGTTACACACAAAGACGTACCTTGCTTTGTTATTTATAATAACAAAAAAATAGGAAACAGTCTACACGGCCAAGGTCAGGGGGTTCAATGTAGCAGGTAGAGTTAAGAGCACTGATTCCCATGCCAGACTGGGTGCAAATCTCAGCTCAACCTCTTGTCATGTGACCTTAGGCAAGTTACTTGAGGTCTCTGTGCCTCAACTTTCTCATCTATAAGATGATGATAATAATGCCTACTTCATAGAGTTAGTTTGAGGTTCAAGTGGGGCAATTACATATATACTTAAAACAGTGCTAGACATAATTAGTTATTATTATTATACAGCCATTAATAATAAAGTTGATGGGTGAAAAGGGGAGTTGTTTAATGAGTAGAGTTTCAGTTTTGCAAGATGAAAAAGTTCTGGAGATCTTTTTCACAACAATGTGAATATATTTAGCATTACAGAATTGTGCACTTAAACATGGTTAAGATGATAAAAAATAAAACAAGTTAATGAAACGATTGTGATAATAGGGACAACCGTGTGTTATACTCTTGATTTAGAAAAGGATGCAAACGTACACATTGTATGAGCCAAACAATGTGGAAAAATGCAGAGAAAAATACCGAGTTTCCCCTTTCCTTTTTGGTTTTGGGCCACCACGATTCCACCACAGCCCCCAGGGTCCCAGACACCTTCCCTTCATTTCTCTTGGCAAAGATGAAAAAGGCCAGTCTAAAAAGATAATAATGACCGACCCCCGAAAGTGTAATGAACTATAAGGAGGAACAAAAAGGAGCCAGAGAAACGCTTAGTCATTTAGTCAGTATCTATTGGGTGTCTACAACCCCGACATTTACTCTATACCGTGTATGGATTCGTCATTACACAGAGGAAGGTCTATTCAACAAACCCTACTGCTGTATTGAAAAGTAAAGGACTATTTTACCCCTGCTCTGCATTTTAGAGTTTAATGAAAAATTAACCCTTTAATAATAATAATAATAATAAACCTGTAATAATTCAACCGCAGTCAAAGCGCTTTTGCATTGCCATATTTCAGTTGGAGGCTTTGGGGCCAGGCGGTCTTGCTTCCTAGGAGCTCCGGATTTTCCCAGGCCGCCTGGGCCCGGGCGGGGACGTCCTCAGGACTACACGACCAGGCACGCACCTCTGCGGTTGCTGATGGAAGCACAGGCTATTTGTCATTATGCTTCTGTGATAAAAACATATCCCCCCCCCAAAAAAAATTAAAAATTAAGAAAAAATTTTAAATGTCCCCAAATAGAAAAGTAAAACAAATATTATCTTTTAAAGGAGTAAGAAAAGAACTTTGTCTTGCTTTCCGTTTTTTTGCCTGTGCCCTCAAATATTAAATAAAAGTGGAAGAGAAAAGGAACTTCGCACCTCTGGTTCCACTGGGGCTCGAACCCAGGACCTTCTGCGTGTAAAGCAGACGTGATAACCACTACACTATGGAACCTCCGCGTTACGACATTGCCGTCATTAGCGTATTCATAGTCTCACGTCCGAAACAGCGCCTCCATTCAAAACCCGCCTCTCGGCCGTAGCTCCGCCTCCGCCGTGGCTCCGCCCCACCTGCAAGATAGGGTGTTCGCGGCCAAGTTCCCGGCTTCGCCTGTGGCGTTTGGGCTGCTCGCGTAACCTGCCCGCCATGTTCGTCACCTCTGTGACCAGGGCGAGGCCGGGGCTGGGGTTTCCCTCCTGAGAGCCGCCCCGCTAATCACCCGTCCCAAACTTTCTGTCAGCTGCGAAGCCGGCGGGACCCGCCCAGAGGGCGGGCGGAAGCGAACCGTGCCGCGGCCACGACCGCTCTAGGCAGCTTCCTTCGGCTCGGGAGGGAGCCGCGCTTTCCCCGTTTATCCCTGGGCACCCTGAGCCGCTGCCGGCAGCCCTGGGGGGGCCTTGAGTCCGGAGCAGGGCGGACAGGAGCGCCACTTGGAGCCAAAGATTCAGGCAGCGCGGGGTTTGGACGTGGGCTGGGGGTCACTGTTCATTTTGGCATTTCTGTTGTCAGGGTTGGAAGAGGCCGCTGGTTAGTGGGCCCCTTGCCCGAGGGTGTAGGCTCCTAAAGCTCCCCTGACGTTTTCACCGCGTTCCTCCGAACCCCCCACCCCCGCCCACGGGGGCTGAAAGTCGCAGGACTTTTGATGGCCCTTATGTGTCTGGGGTGGGGATGGGAGGGCCCGTGTAGACGAGCCACCCGTTTACGCCTGGGGGTGATGAAGCGGGACCCGCCGCAAGATTTGAGGGGCCCAGTGCAAAATGAAAATGCCAGGTTCCTTGCTCATGAGTTATTAGGAACTCCAAAACGGTGAAAAGCAGAGCATTAAACCCAGCGCCGGCGCCTGCGACCCCACAGGTCGTGGCCCGTGAACCTGTCGCTGTGCTTCCGGGACTGTGGGCCCCGAACAGATGCTGGAACCCTCCATTACGAAGGGCTCCCTGTGTGGTCTCGCTTTTTAGTTTTCCTTGTTATTGCCGTTTGCCCTCCCCAGTGCTTTTGGATGGATCTTCGTCACCGTTCTAGGATTGCTCACCATCCTCAAGCTTGAAAACCCACTGAAGGTCAGGCATCTTTAAGTGCTGAGTTGAACAGTGCATTTCATATGCACTGAAGGCTGGGTGGGGCTGGCTTTTTCCCTGGCGTCTTCCTCTGAAGCTGGCAGAATGATGGAGAGATGGTACTGACTGCATGAAAGCAACCCCTTCAGCCAATTCCTGTCTTCCTGGGAAGACCCCTGGAAGAAACAGGTGGGTGGAAGGCACACTAATCTGGGGGGCATAATCTGGATTCTAGCCCTGCCCTGGTTACTCATTAGCTATGTGCTCTTCAGTTCACCTCCCAAGCCTCAGTGTCCTCCTTTGTGAAATGCATGGGTTGGACTAGATACCCCCACTTCCCCTCTGGGTCTAAATGTTATCCCTCCTTTCCAGGTGGGCAAATGAAGTCAGTTACCTGCCATGTATGTTTTCCATAGGAATAGAGGCAGGCCTGCAGCTAGTGCTTGGGTTCTCTACTACCAGGCTTCCTACCTCCTACTGGAGCTCCCTGTAATATTCATCATGGGGCCCGTTGCAGAATGCCTTTTCGTTGATACCTTTCTCCAGGCCTCTTGAGCACTTGATGCAGATGACCACGAGTGGATAGCCATCAGCAGGAGGATGGATTCATGAAAGCTCAACATTTCCTGCTAATCCATGAACCATAATGACTCCCAGGATGCCCTATGATAAGTATATCCCACCTGTTTCCAAACCTCTGTCAGTGCAGAACAAGGCTGCGGCGAATTAGGCCTGAAATTACACTCACAGTTGTGTTTTGGTTTTTCTCTAGGGAATGCTTTGCTGGTCTTCCAGCTTTCTGTCTGCCCTTGCTCTAAAGGATGGGTTCTCCGAGTGCAAGCTTTGGCCAAGTTCCCACACATACTCCATGTAGAAAAGAAGCTGGTGCCCCCTCTGCTGCATGCCACGTAGGTTTCTGCCTTTAGTGAAAAACGCTTGTGCCTTTTTTCCATTCTGACAAGGAGGGAGACTTTCGTTCCACTTCCCTGCTGCCCTCAAAGTGTAGGCACAATCTCTATTGTTAGTAAAGTACAAGATGGTTTACAAAGCACTTTCACATACACTCCTATGAGGTAGCCATGCTAAGTTTGACTATCTTCATTTTTCGGCTGAGGCAGTTAAAGCCGATGAGTCTGAATGCCTTGCCTGAGACCATTCTGCTTATACTCAGTCTTCTGATACCTAAGTGATTTCAGGAGGCCCATGTCCACAAAGGCTACATGTTGTTCCCATAAGAGTGCCCTTGGTTTCTTGTAACATTTCATATGCACTCAGGGAGGAAATGGATACCTTTTATTTTTTCCTTTGTAATTTTATTTCATTTTTTTAAAGATTTATTTATTTGAGAGAGAGACTCTTGAGCCGACTCCCTGCAGCGCGTGGAGCCTAAAGCAGGGCTTGATTCCATGACCCTCAGAGGGTGACCTGAACACGGGGCTGGATCCCAAGACCCTGAGATCATGACGGAGCCAACACCAAGAGTCAGGCGCTCAACCGACTGAGCCACCCAGGTGTCCCTCCTTTGTAATTTTAAGATGAAGTCCTCAAAAGCAGGAAACAAAAGCCTGCCCGGAAACAACTTTGACCTTGGAAGTGTCAGCATCATGGATAGCCTTTCAGATGGCCACAGTTTTGCCTGGTACTTCGGGCAATTCAGTCAGATGTGTGAGGCCTGTCGTCCCCCCCCCACCCCCCGGTATGCCCATAAGCATCTGAACAACTGTAAGTCAAATCCATCAACAAACTAGTAAATAAGGACTAGAAGTCACTTCAAACTTTTGAGTCTCCTGATTTCTTGGATGTTTGGTTTGGCTTCCCCAGCGGATGGCTTCACTGATGGAGAGCAACTCAACCAAGGAAACCGTGGCCCCAAACACTGAGCTGACTTAGGAAGCTCCGTTTATCTGATTACATTTAGAAATGGTTATACTCTGTCTTTCAGCATCATGCTCCAGTATTTACTAAGACAATGTCATTACCTTAGTATGTCAGCTCGCCTTAATTTCCTCCCTTTTGCAGCTCATCATGTTCGAAACATTTGAAAGTAACCTATTGGAATGGATATTTGATATTTGTTGCTCTTTGCCCATCTACCCTTTCATAGTCATCTATATCCCTCTGTCTTCTTACCCGGCTCAACTTCTGTGGTCATTTTTATCACTCGTTTGCCCTTTTGTTGCTTGTACTTGTTGGCAAAACCACAGTCTGTAAAGTCCAACTCTCTCCATACTCTGCCCTTGTATATGGCCCCAAGAGGAACACATATCCAGGTCAACTGATTTCACACTAAATTCTTGACTCCGTACCTCAAGTGAACGCTTAACGTAGCCTAGAATCGCGTCTACTTCCCTGTCCATTCATTCTCCTCTTCTAAAGGACAGTTTCATATCTTCTCTCCCTGAACTTCCTGTACCTCCTTCCCAGTCTCACAGCTGATGAACCTGTTTCTTTTTTCAATAAAGAGTTGGAAGCAATGAGAAGAGAGCTTCCACAAGTCCCCACCACCTCTGCCCACCCGCCGGCATCTGTGCCATCATAGATCGAGACCAGGCCTCTTCTTCTAGATCAGGGCTTCTCAGCAGCTGTGTTGACATTTGGGACTGAGTAACTCTTGGTCAGGGGTGTCGTTCTGTGCATGGTAGGATGCGTCACAGCATCCCCGGCCTCTACCCACTCGATGCCCCAGCACCCCTCCCCCGAGTTGTGACCACCCAAAATGTCCCCTGGTGGGGGGGGGCGAAATCTTGGGGGCCATTTGGTAATGTGTGCAGACACTTTTGGTTGTCACAGCATGGGTGCAGGGGTTGGTGTGCTGCTGACATCTAGGGGGTAGGGACCGGGGATGCTGTGAAACATCCCGCCAAGCGCACAACAGGCCCCCACGGCAAAGCTTACCCAGTCCCAAATGTCCATAGTGCTGTAGCTGAGAAGTCTGGTCCGAGATGAACTGTCTGCATTCCTGTCAAAATCCAGCCCGCCACCTGCTCCTGCCTCCTCCTGGAAATCACTCTAGCAAGTCTCCTTTCTCCTACATCATTGTTTACCTTCTCTGTTCTCTCCTTCAGATGAGCCTACAAGCATGCTGCAATCTCAGCATTAAAAAGAACTCTTGAGGGGCGCCTGGGTGGCTCAGTTGTTAAGCGTCTGCCTTCAGCTCGGGTCATGATCCCAGGGTCCTGGGATCGAGCCCCGCATCGGGCTCCCTGCTCCACAGGAAGCCTGCTTGTCCCTCTCCCACTCCCCCTGCTTGTGTTCCCTCTCTCGCCGTCTCAGTCTGTCAAATAAATAAATAAATTCTGAAAAAAAACAATAAAAAAAAAAAGAACTCTTGATCCCCTTTGTGCCTCTAGCTAGTTTGATTTGTTTGCTCTTCTTTGCAGCAGAACTCCTAGAAAGATGTGTGTCCATAGGCACTGTCTCCGATTCCTCTCCTTTTGGAAGCACTTTGCCCTCCTGGCTTTTAGGACCCCGTCCTCTCCTGATTTTTGTTTCCCACTGTGGGAGTCACCGCTTCTCAGTCACCTTTGCACATGGACTTCTTCTTTATTCATTCCCACCCCCTGGACGACCTCATTCATTTGGATGGCTTGAAATACCACCTATAACCTCATGGAGCCTTTCCTCCCAAACTCCGAATCTGCCTGCTCCACATGTCCATTTAGATGTGTGTCCAGTAGGCATCTCCAACCTGTCAGAGCTGCAGCGAAGCTCCTGCCATCCACCTTCAATCTGCTCCCCTCTCTCTTCCTTCTGTCACATCACAACAGCTTCATCTTTCCACCCACTGAGGCCCAAAACTTTGAATTAGACTTGGTTCTTCTTTTCCTCATACCCTGAATCTAATCCTACTAGCAAATCCTATTGGCTTCCCCTTCAGGATCTATGGAGAATCCGATCCATCGCTTTCCGTGTTTCCTCTGCTACCACACCAATCAAGGCCATCATCCCATTTGGCCTGGGTCATTGCCAAACACCTCATATCCCGGCCTCCCAGCTTCTGCCCTTTTCTCCCTGTGGACTATTCTCTGCCCAGGAGCCAGAGTGACCCTTTTAAAAGGTGAGTTGGATCGTCTCACTCCTGTGCTCAGAACCCTCCAATAGCTCCTCACCGTAGCCAGAGTGAAAGCCAAGGCCATACAGTGGCCTGCCAGGCCCTGTGTGATGTGCCTTCTCCCTCGTCCATTACCTCTCGGATTATATATCCTATTACTTTGCCTTTTCTTTTACGGTATACTCCGGCCACACTTGCCTGCTTGCTGTTCTTCAAACACACTGGGCCTCTTCTGCCTTGGGGTCTTTGTACCTGCTGTTCTCTCAGCCTTGAATGCTCTTTCCCTAGGCCATCCCATTGCTCGCTCTCGCACTTTGCTCAGGTATTTGCCCAAATATCTTGTCAGCAAGGCCTCTCCTGACTGTCCTATTTACCATTACTCTCCCCCCCACACACACACACTGGAAATGCAGTATACCCCTTTCCCGCCTTATTCTTTGCCAGACTTACTACCATCTCATTTGCCGGGTATTTACTTACTCCTTTTGTTGCTTGTCCCCCGCCATCCTTAACTAGAATGAAAGTTCCATGAAGGTGTGGATTTGGTTCTGTTCACTGCTTTGTTCCACAGAGCCTAAGTAGTGCCTGATACATAGTAAGGGTCCAATAAATATGTCTTGAATGAATCTCTTCAGGGTTGGGAATCTGTTCAGAGCCGGCTCAGTTACTCCCAATCAGAGCTAATCCTGGGGCTTTTACCTGAACTCCGAGAAGAGACATTTCCTTGTTCCTCGATCCTTGACTTGAACGTGAGATCATCCAGAGGCTGGAGGTTCTGCTGCCCTCACCTGACTATTGCAATGTATCAGACCGGACTCTTGGTCGCATACAGCAGAACCCTCTTGTTCATAGTACTCACTGCTCTTCCCCCTGTGGGATTTTTACACCATTTTCCCCGCCATAGGCTTGACTGAGTGACTTGTTCGGCTGATTGAATGTGGGCAGAAGTGATGTGTATCGCTTCCAAGCAGAAGTGTGAAGAGCCAGCTTGGGATTCACTACTTCAGTGTTGCCCTTTGCTATGGGAAGAACAACGCTCAGAGGGAGGTTGTCCTGAGTCTTAGAGAAAAGACCCCAGGTGATGGGACTGCAGCCAACCTACACTGGCCATGGAATCAGAATGAAAAGTAAGCCTTGATCATTGTAAGCCATGAAGATTTGGGATCATTTGTTACCAAAGCCTCACATCACCTAAGTGGATTCAGTACTTCTGCTAGTTTCCCAAGAAAATGAGTTTATTAAAGGATAGTTGGTGGCATACAGTATCTCCAAAAAGGCCTTGGAGACTCCAAAGCCAGGAATAGTATCTTAATCTCACCGCAGGGCTGCACCAGCCAAGACGCCCACTGAGTACAGAGGCAGCAACTCAAGCCAGTGATGGGGCCCCGCGCCTCTGAAAACTGAACCCCTCTGTCACTGACGTTGTCACAAGATGGATTTCATAACCCCTTGGCTCCTCGTGCTGCCTTCTTAACTGAAGTCTCTGGCGGAGCCTAAGTTACACCCCAGTGCTCTTGTCTGGAGAGAGACTGGAAAGGCGAACGTCTTGTTTCTCCTTCGAGGAGGTGGGAGTCAAATGCGGGGAATGGAGAAGTGAGTGAGTGACCACAAACCATGAAGACATCTGCTGCCTGCCTGAAGCGTAAGAATGGAGTGAGGGATTAGAGCTGAGAAAGAGAACGATTGGATGCCGTCCTGTAAGGCCTCCACCAAGCCATGCCTTACGTATACCTGTTGACTCCTCAGTTATTGGAAGAAGGCGCTCCTGGTTTTGCTTAGGCCAGCTGGGATGGGGTTCACTGATGCTTGCAACAGAAGGAGTCCTGATGATTCGTCGAAAATGGATGGGCATCAGCATGGTGCCTGGCAGTGGTGTCCTGTCTCAGATACTCGGAAGTTTTGGTTGCCTTCAGTTCCCAGTAAATGGGGAAAGAGCCCCTAACCGCAGGGCAGGTTTTTGGTGTCATTGTGTCTTGGGAGCCAGCCAGCAGTTCTCAAACACAGCAGGGTACTTGCTCCCACGGAGCACAGTAGCCAGGACAGGTGGAGGTCAAGAGTGGGCAACACATCTGGGGTCCCATTGGTTGCTTACCCCCAATTCATTCTTTTTTCCCTCAGTAATAAAGATAAGAATACACCCTTGTATAGTACTTGCTATGTATTAGAGACCATTCTAAACTCTTTGGTCACATTAACTCATTTAATCCACACGGAACCCTGTGAGAAAAGGTTGTTGTGCCTGGCTTATAGATGAGAAAACGGAGGCATAGAACAATTAAGTGACCTGTGTAAGTCATACAGCTAGTAAAGAAGGAGCAGGGCTTCCCACCCAGGCCATCTGGCTCTGTAGGCTCTATTCAACCTCTACACTGCACCGCCTCATTTTGTTTCATTTGGCAACGTATCCAGCTAAAACAACTTGATTTCCCAGGCTCCCTTGCAGCTAAAAGAGACTGCACGGCACAGTTCTGGCCATGAGATGTTTGGAAGCAGGGAGGCTTCCAAAACAATTTCTTTAAATGAACATAGACTCAGGTGGTATGCGTCATTTTGCCCTTAGTTGTTTATTTTCTGCCTGGAATGCAAACGTGGATGTTGGAGGTAGAGCAGCTACTTTGTGACCATGAGTTGACAAATTTGAATAAGAAAGCTACTTGACTCAGCTGAAAGAAAGAAGGTGCCTGTGTCCCAGCCCCAGATTTCGTACTTCCAGATTCTTTGTTTCATGTGAAAAATAAAACCCCTAATTTGTAATGCCATTGTTTAGTAGGAGTTTCAGTTACATGAAGGGAAAATATATACCTACCGATTCAACATTTCCACATTTCTCACCTTAGATGTCTCCTATATCATTTTGACAGTGCCGCTAATCTGCCCACCAGCTAGTGAGGGGCTGCTCTGTGTTGCAGTCCCTTGGTAGAAGTTGTTTATTATCACATGCCTGCAATATGTCTAGGAGCACAGTATTGGGTAGTGTGGGAGGTTGTTTTGTTTTTTTTTTTTTTTTGAAGTGTATGACATGGCCCCTTCTCAAGGAGTTTGAAGAACATTAATTTACCTGAAGGACTGATTTGTTCCAAGCTGTTAATGGATGATAATGGTTTGATGTTGTTTTCCTAACTCAGGATGTTATTGAATTTTAATAGACCCTGTCTCCTCTCAAAGTAGAGACTCAAAAGAAGAAAAGGCAGAGGGGAGAGGGGGGCAGGGTGATACGTGAAAATTCTGTCTAACAGTAAAGATGGCCCCGTGTGGTATTCCTCTCAACACCAGCTATCTCTAATCTCCAAAATCACTCACAATCACAACCAATCACAACCAATGAGCTTAAATTTGGTAAGAGATAGCCACCCAGCAGAGGAACAGATCAGATCAAAATCCTTTGTCTTCACCTCCCTTGTTTGTATGTCTTGAGATGCCACTAGTTTCTAAAGTCACTCCCCTGGGACTTTGTAACTGAGCACAGAACAATTTGGCCTCTCCCCTCTCCTACAGAATCCCACTTAAAAGGAAATATCTGATGGTTGCATCTAGCCAATGCTAATTGTTGATGGAAATGAAATTGGCTACTCCCTCGACTTGCCTGACACTTACTATCTTCTTTAGATTTACAAGGAGATTCAACAGCGCACACCATGGGACTTGCCTCTAAGTTGTTCCTCATAGTCTGATGGGAAGATTTCAAGAGTGATGCAGTGTTAAACAAAAATTATATTATGGGTTTTTATTAATGATTTTAAGTATTTGTGATTTGGGGGAATATAATTCGGGTATAGTCTGAGGGCTAATGTAATAATAAAACCAATTAGCAGGTTGTTTAACTTAGAGGCTATCTGCAGGCTGGCAGCTTTCCTCTGATAAATCCTGTTAAAATGCAGGAGCTTTGATTTTGTGCAGAATGAGCAGGCTGCCATGACAACTGTCTGTGAATATTGTTTCAGTATTAGTCACAGGTTTACAGTGTCAGCCTCTGGGTCCAACGTTCATTCTAAAACCCAAATACACATCTATTCTTAAAGGAGTTGTCCTGGACATGTTTACAAAAAAACAAAAATAAAATACTTTCAGTTGCCTGGGTTTTCTCTTTTGGGAAAGAAATATGAATGAATTTACATGATTGCAAATTGCAGATTTTATTGCTGTTCCTTTTTGTTGGAAAGGCAATTTGGGTATGAATTTACATTGTGCTTGACCCTAGGTTTGATTAAATAGATGCACTAGGCAAGAGTTTGGGAAGTTTCTTTTAAGTCTATAATCCTTATGTTAAATTCTTTTTTTTTCTTTTTTCCCCATCTGACAGTGTCAGAAAGAATCTTGTGGTCGCAAGTGACAGAGGACTGAATCCAAACCAAGTTAGCAAAACCAGTCTCAAATGAATGTGAGTTGAAAATTTGTAAGGTAAAATTTCATGCCGAGATTTCTGATGGAGGGCTCCAGCTCCATTTCCCTGCCCTCTCCCAGTCACCCTTCTCCATGTACAATTGTACCCCTCACACCGGCTCTCCTCATGGTGCCAGCCTTACTCTGAGTACCACACCTGGCTCAGGACAGTGAGTCTAGACCCCAGCGCTCTCTCCAGGAACCCCGAGATTCACTTATATTGCCAGTCTTTAGCTACATGCCCACCTGAACGTTCCCTTTTGCGAAGTAAAGGTGTTGTGTTCACTGCCTGAGGCCTGAGTTATGGGCCCATTCCTTGACAATCACTGTTGTTTGGGAAGTGGGCTCATGCTGATTTGCTTAGCCTATCAGGGCCTATACTTTTTTTTTTTTAAGATTTTATTTATTTATTTAAGAGCAACAGAGGGATAGAGAGAGAGGGAGCCAGCACCTGCGTGAGCTGGGGGAGGGGCAGAGGGAGAGGAAGTGGGAGAAGCAGGCTCCCCGCTAAGCAGGGAGCCTGATGTGGGGCTGGATCCCAGGACCCTGAGATCATGACCTGAGCCAAGGCAGATGCTTAACTGACTGAGCCATCCAGGCGCCCCCCAGGGCCTATACTTAAAGTAGGGGTGATGTCAATCCCATGGAAACCACGGGGCTGAGAATAAGGAGAGAGTTGATTTCAAAAAGGAAAATTGGGGTACTATTGCAAGGAAGTGAGGGGAATACTTGCTAACCATTTGGTTAGGGAACAGAATGCTGTGCAAATTATAATAGTAACAACAGCTAACATTTATTGAATACTACTGATGAGCTAGGCACTGCTAAAACTGCTTTATAGGTATACTGGTTAGAGAATGTGGTTGGCTGCATGTAATAAGGTAAGTGAAATAGCAAGGACTTAACACAGAGGGGTTGGTTTTTATCCCACGTGATATGAAGTCACGAGAGAAGCAACTTCACATTATTATCCATGCCTCAGGCTCATCTTTCAACCTTTCTGCACTATCATTCTCAGCATGAGGCTCTCTTCCTAATGCTCACAAGAAGGCTGCTCCTCCTCCAGACATTGTGTCCCGGTTCTAGGCAGAATGGGGGGAAGGGCAAAGAGGAAAGGGCTCCTGTCAGCTGAGTCTTGTCTTTTTTCTTTCTTTTTTTTTAATCAGGAAAATAGCTTTTTTGGGAGCCTCAGCCTGTAGATTTCGGCTTATATTTTGTTGTCCAGAACTGTGTCACATGACCACCCCTAACTGCAAGGGAACCTAGCAAATCAAATTTTGTTGGCTAAGCCCATTGCCACCTAGAACAAAATTGAGATTTTACTTGTAAAGAAGAAAGGGAGAATGGATATTGGTTAGGCAACTAACTAGGCTGCCATGATATATGTTAAGTCATTAATTCCTTACTTTAACTCAGTGTGGTGGTACTATTACTATCCAAGTTTTTTTTTCTTTTCCTTTTCTCTCTTTTCTTTTTTTATATCCTGGTTTTCTAAGAAACAGGCACAGAGAGGTAATATAAAAGTTTCTCAAATTCACACACAGCTGTTACATGGCAGGGCTGATATTTTTTTGAAATAACAAGAACTTACTCCTGGTTCCCTTTCCTAATCCTCCTATTCTGTGCACAGAAAGCTTCATTTTTAATTTTTAAAAAATGACAGTAGTTTGCTCTAGGCCCTATATTTCACAACCTTCTCAGGAAAAACAATGCATAGAAATCTTGGATCTCTCACCAGCTTGTTTTCATAGTGTTTCTTTCACATAGCCACACCAGCAGGAATATGACAAACCAGCAGGAATTGTGTTTGGTAGTGAGAAGCAGACCTAAAAGGGAGATGTTGGGGAAGAAAAATCTTTTTATACCCTTCAAAGTTCTTCCTGCTGGTCTAAGAATTGAACTGACATGAAGCAGATTTACAGGAGAAAATAAAACTTAATTATGTACATGCAGGAAATCCACACAGACATGAGATCCCAAACATAGGCATGATGAGGTCTATATGTCATCCTGAACCAAGGAGAAGAGGGTAGGAGTCTGGGACTTCAAAGGGAAGGGAAGCAATTCACGGGAAGATGAACGAGAGTAAATGTTGGGTAAACAAATGTTTGCTGGGCCACTCAGAAACAATGGGACATAGAGAGGAATTTGATCAAACAGGTCTTGTTAGGTTCCTTCCTGTCTACCGTACCTAGTTCATATCATGATAGAGTTATCTACGGCGATAGCTCTCTTCCTGGAGCAGGTCCTCTGTATAAATTCTTTTACACAGTTAGGGGGAAGGTTGAAGTTTCTTCATGTGTCTTTTGGGGCCTTGATTGATTTTAGCTGGAAATAATCTCTTTGCCAAAGTGGCACATTTTGGAGTGGCCTGCCTTTGACTCCTGCAAAGGTTATTTTCATCTCATGTGATATAAAATCCAGAGCTTCATTCAAAAGTGAAAGTGAACCTGTTCAAGTAAAAGAGTCATTACACATATAGAAGTTTCCTATCCTCAGCTACATCAGGTTGATTTATATGACATTTCCTTAAAACTGCTTTGTGAATCAGACTTTTCACTAACTAAGAATAACAATCCACCTCACTCAGGTAAATCAGTGCAATTTCACAGCATTACTGATACCTCAGTTTGCTTATAATTTTTATTTCTCTCAGTCTTTCCAAATATTTGAGATCTTTAGCTTATGACATTATTTTATTTATATATCACACCACTTTTTTTGTTCTGGTAACACTACTGAATGGACCATAAAAATCATAAGAACATTGTAGAATGTAGTTTGACTTTAAAAGTTACGAAAGAGTGGGTTGACAAAGAAAAGAGAGATTTAAACAAATAAAACTCATGCAATGTTATAGAGCCCTGCCACTCAAAGCATGTTTCACTATCACTGGGGAGCTTATTAGAAATACAGATTCATGAGCCCCACTCCAGACCTATTGAACCAGAACCTCTAGGGGCTGGGCCTAAGAATCTGTGTTTTAACAAGATCCCTAGGTGATTTATAAGCACATTAAAGTTTGAGAAACTCTGTTTTAGAGAGTTTTATGTAAATGAGACTCACAGATGTTGTACTCTTTGGAATATTGGTAAAAATACTAACTTCAGGTTTGGTAAACTTAAAACCTAGTCTTAACTCAAGTGTATGCTTGACTCCTTCCCCCTATCAATACCTTCACTTAATTAATCAGTATTTGTCTTTTAGAAGTCAGTTCAAAGCTTACTTTCTCCAATAAGCATTTACTTGCTTGACCTCCTGACTCACTCTCATAATACATGTACTTCTCCTTTGCAATTTCACATTTATTTTTATGATTATTTGATTAATGTCTGCTTCCCCCACTAGGCTATAAACTTCATGAGGGGGCGCCTCAGTGGCTCAGTTGGTTAAGCGACTGCCTTCAGCTCAGGTCATGATCCTGGAGTCCTGGGATCGAGTCCCGCATCGGACTCCCTGCTCAGCAGGGAGTCTGCTTCTCCCTTGGACCCTCCCCCCTCTCATGCTCTCTCTCTATCTCATTCTCTCTCTCAAATAAATAAATAAAATCTTAAAAATAAAATAAAATAAACTTCATGAGGGAAGGGACCTCGTCAGTTCTGTTAACTGGTATATCCCCAGGGTCCAGCACAGTGCCTGGCACACCATAGATGCTCAACAAATATTTGTTGAATGAATATATGAATGAAACCAAGACAAGAATAAGTGCTCTTAGAGAAAATTCTCTAAAAACTTTTCTAAGGGCTTCACAATGAGTGCTTAGTCCTCTCGGGCAATAGCAACAAGGATTTTGAAAAGAAAGCCATGGATCTTTCCCAGGCCTTGTTTTAGCTAATAGTTTCAACGGTCCTCCAAGAAACCAACTGTTCTTTGTTTTCTGTGTTCATGATGCAAAAATGTTTGACAGGGAGGCAAGTGGTGGCAGAAAGAAAGCTTGAAGAACCTGGAACCTGCCTTTCCAATAAACAGGAAGTGGTTCTCTCATCCAGCTTGTGTTGTTCACATTCTGTTAGCAGGTACTGTCATATCTGATTCTGACATTGTGGGGCTGCCAAGGCAACCTATTAAAGATTCATTCTAGAATTTACTTCTGGAAAATTCCAGATGAGGCTGAGGAATTCTCTTTAAGTAAGACCTATAAGCGTGACGATGGATAGTGTCCTGAGCCTGCAGGTTAGGCTGAAAGATTCAGCGACCAACAAAGTGAAGATCTAGGAGTCTATTTTCCTTGAACCAGTGCAAACTGATAAAACTTAGAAGGGTAAGAACGCTTAATGGAGCAGATGAGTTGAATGAAATCTGGGTAGGCATGGAACCATATGATTGAAAGTTAACCTTCTTCCTCTATTTGTTTTGCCAACTCTGGTAGACTCTATGTTTTGTGTATGGTGTTTATCATACTTTAATATGTATTTTTGTATATTTTACTATAATTTATATTTGGGCGATCTTTATAGGGTAGAATGGGTCACCTTGATGTAGAAGGAGTATTGGCCACCGAATCGTAAGACTGTAATGTTGGGGAGGCCACCTAACCTCTCTGGGCCTTGTGTCCTCTCCTATAAAATGAAGGACCTTTCTGAGCAATTCCAGAGGACCAGAGTGTCTTACCACATCACAGGCTTACCTGTGACAGAGCTCTAGGCCAAGAACCTCATGATGATCTTGCAAGGGGACTCCACTGTGTGCCTAGATCAGTTTTGCCCAATTCCCAGTGCCTTGATATGAGAGGCAGTTGCATAAATGTATATTCTTGTTTTATTTTTGTCTTGGAATGGCAGATTATAGCTCCTGCAGAAGGAAAATAAGAAGAAGTAAGAAATTACCATTACTCTGCCATTGACTCATGCTAGATGTCAAACTGAGATACATGCAAAACGCAAGCACATACAAGCTAAAGGAACAGATTGTGGCAATATTTAAAAATATCACAACTCTCTAAATAAGAAGCAGTTCTGGTAAGCCTATTTGGCATTCATGCAAAATACCCATAACTCTGAAAAATCTGAATTGTACATTGCCAAGGTAAATTACTTCTACACAGTAATTATAGATGCAACTATATTGGATTATATGAGAATACCTGTCTCCCTTGGTTTACAGATAGCCCTCTCTCCCGGGCCCCTTCCTTTTCCAGATTGTTGCTTTTTTAGTCTCCTTTGTTCCCTCCTCCTCCTCCTTTCCTTTAAATGTCTCAATTCCCCAGGCTTCTGCTTTTGCCCCCCCTCTTGCCTTCCTTTTCTACAAGCTGTCCCTGGCTCTTTGGTCTTCTCCACCCGCTTCAGTTGTTATCCATAACCTGATGACCTCTTGATGGGAATCTATAGACCTGACTTATTTCCTGGGCTCTACACTCAGGCTTCTGCTGCCTTTGGGACACGGAAACTTGTTATTTTTCTCCATCTCTCCTTCATGTCCTAGCCCTGTACCTGCTAATACTCTCCCACAGTGAATGGCATTGCCCGCCAGACTGTAAATGACAGGGCAGGGACAGTGTCTGTCTTGTCCACCACGGTACCCCCAGCACTTGGCGTCATGCCTGGCATAGGGTGGACACAGAGTAAATACTGAAGAAGTGATCAATCCATCTATTATTTCAAACTAGAAACCTCCCTCACTTCCTATACCCAGTCCAGGACCTGTGGGATTTATGACGGGAAAGGCTTTCACATCGGGCCCTTCCTCTCTACCCCCACCACCCCTCACTGTGATTCAGCCCTTCTCATCTCCTGGATTGTGGCCGGGGCTTCCTCAGTCTTCCTACGGCTGGCTTTCCCCCGTTTCCTCATCATCTGACCCTCAGAGTGATCTTCCTCAAGCTTGAATCTAATCAGAGCACCCTCAGGCTTCCCTTCATTTAGAGATCGAGTTCACCATCTGGC
This sequence comes from Zalophus californianus, assembly GCF_009762305.2. Lineage (NCBI taxonomy): Eukaryota > Metazoa > Chordata > Mammalia > Carnivora > Otariidae > Zalophus > Zalophus californianus. Next base: position 114,432,261 of record NC_045612.1, on the reverse strand, counting down.
AGCCTCACACTGAATCCGTGGAGCTTGTACCGTGTTTTGAGAAGATGAGAATGACTGCATTTCATTGATTCTAAGATGACCGTGCTTTTCACATTTTAGCACCTCTGAGATTGGGGTGTGTCTTAAAATCAATGGAGTGCCATGGTTTGATGGGTGGCTTTTTCCCTTCTTCTTGGTACGTAAAATAATGATGTACCTTATAGTCGATGGCATCCTAAATTTGCAGAAATACACTGACATTTAAAAGTAGGGAGATTTTACATAAAAATATGTTCAGCTTCTCTTGAAAAATTACACTGGGCAACCCTGGGCCAGGATTTCTGGATGGCAGACTAGGAGGCAGCTACCAGTAGGTAGCAGCTGCCTCATTCAGACACAAACTCTCTAGAATGTCCCATCACTTCCACCTAGGCTGCTTTGTTCATTTATCTCACCTGCCCCAGCCCATGTGAGCATTTGAAATTGTAATCCCTGACTGATGAGTTAAAATCTGAATTCTTTGTTAGGGTTTACAAGAATGATCACAGCTGGTCCCAACCTACCTCCCCATCCTCTGCTCTATACACCCCCTCCCCCCAAGTCTCAGGAAACATTACTCAAATATATCATGCGCCTATGATCCCTGGAATGCCTTTTCCCACCTTGCATGTTCTATGAAGTATTTCCTCACTTGCCCTGGCAGAACTACTATCCTTCTAGACTCCAACAGTATGTGGGCATATCTCTGTACCTACACCTCCTGTCTTGAAATTACTTGTGGACAGACCCGTGTCCCTCATTCAACCATGAACCTGCAAGGGAGATGGATCAGAATGTATTCATTTTTGTATCCCTGCCTTGTAGCTAGAACATGCTCAGTAAGTACCTGTTGAATAAAGAATGGTTGGGGTACATTTTCTGACTGGGATCTCTGTTTTTTGAGTTTTGCTCATGGATAGAGAGCCAAAGGTGAAGTCAGAGGGAAGGGCCAGTGTTTTCCTTAGCGCTCGTAGTTTACAGTAGAAGGTGCTGCTTCTGGCTGGGATTTAGGGCGGCCCTTGGCAGAGTCAGCCCACGGGGACTTTAATATCTCGCAGACCCCAAGGCACTAAACCAGAGCCAGCTCTGAAGCTTTTTATTTTAAAATTCATGTACAGTAAAGTCGACTTGTACAGTTTTGTGAATCTGGACACATGGCTAGATTAGTGTGACCACCACCCTAATTAGGATACAGAACACTGCCCCCCAAAGCTATCCTCTTGTAGTCACACACCCCCCCATTAGCCCTGACAACCACTGAGCACTTCTCCATCACTGTGGCGTTATCGTCCCAAGAATGTCACAGAAATGTACGTAACATTTTAAGACGGGTTCTTTTATTCAACATAATGCCTTTGAGATTCATTCAGGTTGTGTGTATCAATAACTTGTTTTTCTTGTTAAGTAGTAGTCCATTGTACAGAGGTCCCACAGACATGCATCCATTCACCCACCGAAGGACATCTGGGCTGTTTGCAGTGTTTGACCGTATGAACCCATGCATATACTTTTGTGTGAATATAGACTTTCATTTCTCTAGAGTAAATACCCAGGGGTAGGATTGCACTGTCATATGGTAAAGTGTATGTTCAAGTTTACAAGAAACTACCGAACTATTTTTCAGAGTAAATGTACGATTTTGCATTCTCACCAGCAAAGCATGAGAGTTCTAGTCGCGCTACATCCTAACCAGCGCTGGGTATGATCAGATTGTTTTTAACTGTCCTAATAGGTGTACTGTGTTATCTCATTGTGGCTTTATTTTGAATGTTTGCTTCCTCAGATCCAGGCTAGGGGAACTGGAGGGAAGAAAATGGCCAACTCACCACCAGTTTTGTGATACTTCAAACTCTGATCTTCCTCAATCTTCCTTCTGCTACTTACTTTTCCGAGTCCTTGTGTTACTTATTCATTGCTATGTAACAAATTACCAAAAACCTTAGAAGCTTAACATGCACATTTATGATCTCACAGCTTCTGTGGGTTTTGGTTAGGAGTCCGGGCATGGCTTACCTGGGTCCCCAAGAGCTGTTGCAGTCAAGGTGTTCGCTAGGCCACGGTCATCGGAAGGCTTAACCGGAGAAGGATCCACTTCCAATCTCAAGTGGTTGTTGGCAGGATTCATTTCCTTGAGGTCTGTTTGACCGAGGGCCTCCGTTCCTTGCTGGCTTTTGGTCAGAGACTTCCTTCAGTCCTCTGTCATGTAGGCCTCTCCAACATGGCAGCTTACTTCATCAAAAGCACACAAGCTGTGAAGGCAATAGAGAGAGTCTGCTAGCAAGACGGAAAGTCACAGTCTTATAACCTAGTCACAGAAACAATATGCCAACACCTTTGCCGTATTTGATTGATTAGAAATCGGTCACTAACTAGGTCCAGCCTTACACTGAAGGAGAGGGGATTACACAAGAGCATGAATACCAGGAGGCGGGGATTATTGGGGGCCATCTTGGGTCTGCCTGCCACAGTCCTCAGATAGCTGCTCCATGGATCCTGTCCAGGTGTTTTACAGCTTCATTCTGCAGGAGAGACAGGTGGAGTGGGTAGTGTGCCCTTAGTCTACCCAGACCGTGACTCTCTATGAAGCTTTTTGATTTGATTTCTGAACATTCAGGGTTAATTTTAGGAGTCTGTTTGTTGGTTGGTTGGTTTTAACTTAAAGCCATCTAGGACCAAGCTAGGGTTAGATTAAGCAGTGGTCAAAATTTAAATTCTCATACCCACCAATCTTCTGTTTATTAAATTACCACCATGGAGAGCTCAACTTTTGTAGCCTTCTCAAGGCTGACCTTGTAAACTTCAACACATAATGACAGCTATTTCAGCCTGTCATTGTGGCTGCTGACCAGGTGACCCCAACAGATACATCTGGTCAGCACTGGCCTTTATGAATTTCTTTCCCTCGATAGTGAATTGTAACCCACTTTTAATTTCTTTTGATGGCTTTCTAATGACTTGCCAAATTTGGCCTCTCTTTTCTCTTACTTAATGTGGCTTTTCAATACCCAGAATTCATCCCTGGAGATATGCTTGATCCTTTCTCTTTATTGAAACATAAAATTACTTGGTATTCCTTTCCTCTCTTTAAAAGGCTCTTTAAGGGCGCCTGGGTGGCTCAGTTGGTTAAGCGACTGCCTTCGGCTCAGGTCATGATCCCGGAGTCCCAGGATCGAGTCCCACATCGGGCTCCCTGCTCGGCAGGGAGTCTGCTCCTCCCTCTGACCCTCTTCCCTCTCGTGCTCTCTATCTCTCATTCTCTCTCTCTCAAATAAATAAATAAAATCTTTAAAAAAATAAATAAATAAATAAATTAAAAAAAATAAAAGGCTCTTTAAATCAAGATTCTTTGAATGTTTTTGATCGTGAACCTGTCACAGTACAAGCTCTTTGAGAATGGACCCCTAATATGGGTATGGTAATGTATTTGTAATTAATACTACTGAACTCACGTATTGTGTACATTACCAAACATACATGAAAGTAGGAAATTAAAAAAGAATTTAAAAATAGATAAAAATATGATTTCTAATATTTTGCTTTCTACTGTCCAAAGGGTTGCTACTGGGCATTCAGGTATCAGGGGCCATGAGTGGACAGACACCTTAAGTCCTCACCACCTAACAGATCAGCACACGTTGTTTCTTGTCTCAGTCTCTTCCCACATCCAGCTGCTCTGTCTAGAGTCTAGCATATTCCCCAGTGTGTGTCATGACCAATAATAGGAGCTGCCCATTAGAATTACTTTTCCTTGGTAGAAGATGGAACTGGGGCCAACTCCAGGACACTTGTGGGGTAGGAGAGGTCCGCCGGCAATGCTCAGTCTGTCCCTTGTGAGGTAACCAGCCTCTCTGTTCCTCTCTGTCTTTCCATAGCTTGCTGCCACCATAGACTAACCAAGTGTCCTGGTCTAGGTTCGCTCAGAGGCAGACCCTGAGACAAGCATTTGAGAGCAAGGAAGGTGAAGGCAAACCCGGTAGGGAAATGGGGAAGTGAGAAAGGAAGGAGAGACAGCCAAGATAGCCAAGAAAGAGTAAGTCCAGCCTGCTGGGGTAGAGAGGCTGCCATTTTTCAATAAAATAGCAGACGGGCACTTTTCTCTACCCACTTGTACATCTACTTGCAATATTGTAATTGGGAGCTCAGGGCATTCTGATTTTTGTCTTACCTCTCCCATCTCACATCCTTGTTAAGGACTGTGAAATACACATTATCGGCAAGAACGCTTTCTTCTCTCCCCCACCTCCTTTCTTCTCGGTTAACTTCTAACTTCTGGCTGCTCAGTCGTCAGGTCTTGGGTGGGGCATCACTTCTTTTCTTTTTCTTTCCTTTTTCCTTAACTAAGCTTTATGCCCAAACAGGGGGCTTGTCCTCACAACCTTGAGATCAAGAGTTACCCCGCTCTGCTCTACCAACTGAGCTGGCCAGGCACCCCAGTGACACTTCGTTTAGAAAGCCTTCCTTCATCCCCCTTACTGGGATGGGGCTCTTTCTCTGCACCCCGTCCCTGTCCTATTAGAGATCTTATCGTACCATATTGCTTTTATTTATTCATGTAATAAATTTCTATTATGTGCCCGGCACTGTTTTAGGTACCTGGAAAATTCATATTCCAATAGGAGAAGAAGATTTTAATTTGTGATTTTATTTCAATTTCTTGTTTGCCCCACCTAATCGTGTCCATTTTGTTCACCTGCTATGTCCCTGTCCTTCAGCAGCGCCTGCCACGTAGGGGTGCTCAGAGTGTTGTGTTGAATTGTGTCAAATTGAAGAGCACAAGCCATCTTAGTTCAGGGTGATTTGGTATGGCCATGACCTTTTCCAACCTTTCCTGTTGGCTGTTTTCATACGATGATGTGCCCACTGAGAGAGAGACATTGACCTCAACTGTTTGGGGCCCAAGTCTGTTAACAAGTGAGTTTAAAACTGTGAACGTTACTTTGCCAATTATTTTTTCTGTTTTCAGGCTGGGAGAAGACATCCCTGCTCAGCTGGAGGAAAGTCAGAGAGCATCTGAGAAGAAGCTGAGACCTTCATTTTGCAAACACATAAGGTGCTGACCGAGGCAGTATAGTGTAAGGATCATAAGTAGGGGTTCGAGAGTCTAAGTGCCTGGGTTCAAATCCCAGCTCTGCCACTCATTTGCTGTTTGACTTTGGGCTCTAGGTCCTAAAGTGTGAATGGGAATGATAATAATAGTATATGCCTCATAGGATGGTGTGTGGATGAAATAAGATTAGTACATATAAAATTAACAAGTGCCTAGAACCTAGCACGTGCTCAATAAATGTTATTATTACCATCTATTCGCATTTGTCAGTGCTGGTTCATTCAGCAATTGGAGGCTGGCTATAAGACTCTTTGTGGTGCTCAAAGTCACATTTCAGCATTCTTCATACAGTGGAAAAATATGGTGAAGTTCTTCATTTTAAGTGAATTCAAAGCTTTAGATAGATCACATAAAGGGTACAGCTAATGCAATTCATGGTCCAGAGGCTGACCATTAAAATAACCACCTAAATCACGAGTTCTTTCCCTCCTTTCCTTTCTTTCTGTGATGAAACAAGCATCTCGTGAGTACCTCTTATGCATTTGGTGCCAGGAACGCCAAGAGGAACGAAATGGATCCTTTCCTCAGGATTTCCTATGTAAGAGGACAAATTACAGTGCGCTTTGGGAAGCTCTATAATTGGACGCGCACATGGCTTTGAGAGCCAGAAGACGGAGGGCCTAACTCCCCTTTGGCGATTTGGGAAAGGCTTCACACAGAGGAGTTGACATTTGAACAACCGTATCTAGACATAGCCATCATTTAACCCCTGTGGACTGAATAGGCATTTGGCCGGAAACATAGCTGTAGAGCGACATGGTCCGCTATTTGTTTGAGAACCTGGGTAATGACGCTATCATTTACAAAGCGAATGGCAGCCTCATCAGGTCCTAGTCTTGGAGACCCTGCCATGGAAACCTGTACGGTCGTACTGCCTCGTAATGAGGCCCTCTGATAATATTTAATATGCTAATAGGAGTACAGAAGCCCAGAGCTGCCTTTCCAGGTATTTTTAAAGTGACCCCATTAGATTAAATAGCAAACGAGGTAACCACTTCCCTGGATGGCCTATGGCTCTCGAGTGCAGAGAGGAGTTGGCTAAAGAGCAGCTTGGGTGGGGTTATGAAATGATTTTGGCCCGAGTCCTTTAAATCCTAGCTTGCGATGCCGAAGGCCAGGAAGCTCAAAAACAGATGCTGGCTTACCAGCCAGGCAGCACTGGGGAGAGAATTGCTGTGGGTGCAGTTGCAGTCAGTTTGAGCCTGTGGGAGCAAGATCACCCCGGACAGCCTCGAAAGATGCCAGAACCGTGCCTGGCGGCCCCCATCCTACCAGCAGCACCTCATTTCCCAAATGCGTCTCCCTCCTCTTCCTTCTCAAACTCAGCAAAATTACAGGTCGACTCTCCGTTTCCTTCCTGCCGCGGAAGGGAGGTGAATCTCTCTCTCCCAGCCGGGTTCTCCATCACGTAGCTAATGGAACAGCGAGAGGGATAGAGCGGCAGTACAGCACCCAGGGCTGCTCCCTGCGCCCCGTGCCCTTTCAAGTTCAAGGAGGAATGTAGAGCGTGCCCACACCTCTTAGTCATACCCAGTGGCTGCCGTGTTGCCTAAAAATCAGCCTCGGTGGGCCTAAAGGGTTAGCCACTGAACGCTCTTCTGCCCTTACCTAGTAAAATTCCTCGTGTGTTTTGTACCGATGCAGATTACTTATGCCAACAGAGGCCTGGCCCTGCCTGTCCAGGGCCGGGTCCCCTGGAAAGCAGTCATGTGACCGCAGCCCATTACTTGAGTGTGTCCCTTGCTCTCCAAGCCGAGGCGGGAACAGGGCAGGGTCGGGGCAGACAGTGGCGGCTCCCAGGCCAACCCGGCCTCACCCGGATCTGTGGCTCTGGGCTCGCCTTCCAGGCTGAAAGGCAAAAAGCAGCCGTGGCCTGTTCGAGTTATTTCTTTGTGCATGTGTATTTATTTCTTGATTTATTTGTGATTTATTTAAGCAAGAGTTCTCCCTGCAGAGAGATACAGAGGTGTGAGATGTGGAGTGTGTGCGTGCGTGTGTTGGGGGGGTGGGGCGGTGCTCCAGAGAGCTGGAATTGTACCTCTTTTCTTTCAGACCTCTGCATCCCTCATAGAGAAGGTTTTTTTCTTGTTTTTGTGTCTCTTGAAACACCTGGAGTGAGGAAAAACCTCCGCATTGGCCAAGCAGAAGAAAGAGGTAATGTGTTTGTTTGTTCTTAGGTATTTTGAGCAAGCAGAAGTCTACATTATAAACATCTATTGTGTAGCAATGGGACAGGAAACCTGTACGCCTTAGAGTTTATTTTATTGCTTTGAAATTTCCCAGAGTGATTTTTTCCTCAGAGAGTCTGATTCCTAATCAGTTGTCCTCGTCTTAAAAAGGTGTACAGATGACTTTGCGATTTGAAGGGTTGCAAAGGAATTTGATGTTTGGAAAAACTCTGTGGTCACTTGGGTGAGGACTAGAAATGAGGGAAGAGATACTTTGAGAAACCCTTCTAGACCCTTTGTGGGGGCATTACCCAAGGCCCACTACACAACTTCAGGTTCAGAAATCTTCCTGTAGCTCCCTTGCCTCTTACTATCTTAGAGGATCACTGGGTTTCCATCTCTTTATAGGAAAGGGAAACAGAGCTCCTTGAAATGTTTGAGAATTCTCTTTAGTGATGTAGTGCTTCAGACTGGCTCTGAAACCAAGGTGTAGCTAACCCTTTAGTGGACATTTTTGTTCTTTCACCATTGAACAGAATGGGTCTTCAGGGCTGCCACTAGTCAACTGTGCCACGGAGTGCCATATTTAATTTCTGAGTCTCAGTTCTTCATCTGTAATGCGGGAGTGATGGTACCACCTTCAGAATTGCTGTGAAGATTAACTGGAGTAAGAGAAATATAAAGCACCCACTGGGCTGGGTAAACAGCAGTCCCTTAATAAATAGTAGTGATTTTAGCTATTATGATTATTACTGGCATAGCATTCTTTCAGATCTTAGTGCTCTCAGAGGAAGAGAGTTCATTTCTTATGAATCTACAATTATCCCAGAAGGAGTAGACACCCGAGGGTTTTAGCCTCTGGAGGTCCCAGACCATGCATTCTGAAGGAAGAGATCTGAGCAAACATAGGCTCGTTTCAGCACTTGTACAGGGTGGGCACGCACCCATGCATGGCCCCTCCTGACTCATTCAGCTAAGAAGAATTGCTTTTTGTTCAAGCTGTTTTTTTCCACCCCTGAGCTCCTCAGTAGTCCTCAGTACAAAGCCTGTAAGGTGGGCGTTATTATTCCTATTAAGAGAAAACTGAGGTGCAGTGGAATTAATGTTAATTAGTTAATTAACTAATGAATTTTTATTTAAGTAGGCTCCACACCCAGCGTGCGGCTTGAACGCACCACCCTGAGATCAAGAGTCACATGCTCTACTGACTTGAGCCAGCCCGATACTCCCAGTTTGTTTGACCTTTAAACCCCAGGCTCTACTGAGCCATCATGAAGCAGTTAGGAACAATAGATGCTCTTGAGATGCTTTACCTCAAAAGGGTCCCCTGCTAGGCTGTTTGGGAAACAGTGGACACTCTGGCTCTTTCTTAGAGATTCCCATTAGAGATGCATATTAACATCTTGAAGGCTCTGAGGAATCTTGCAGTCAAGAAATCTGTTTAATTCTACTTCTCCTCAACTTATTCCATTGTGGGACCTTTTTTTGCCCTATTCCTAGAATCATAAAGCACGGAGAACTACTCTTCCACAAACATGTTGTGGAAAACCTGGCACCAGGCCAAGCTGCCTCTCGATGACCATCCTGTCTGATACAACAACAGATACCTTCAGACACCTTCTGGTGGTCAGTGTGGTCTCCTCCCTCTTCTTATCCTTTCATCTGATGAGACCCGGGAAGAGTCACTGGGTCGATCTCACAGACTTCCCCTTCATTTAAGCCCCCAGACACAAGGATATGAACAAGGAAACGCTACAGTGTTCTCCAGGAAAGGTGGTGATGGAAGGGGCCTCTTTAGCACCGTCCGCCAGGGCCTCCTCTACCCTACTCTAGGCCCCTTGGTTGTCCTTAGGCCACAGACATCAGGCTACAGAACCCCTGTTTTGCTGAATAGCAAAGAGAATGCTGCAGTGAGCCTGAAGAGGTATCTGTCCTTCGTGTTCCTGTCTCCACAGTGCAAAAGGGGGAAGAATGAGACCGGCCTACTTAATTCCCACTTTGAGGGGTGGGAGTGTGGTGCCAGTTGAACGACTTTGGGTTTTGGATTTGGGTTCCTCAGGGCCAGAGCTAGAGTAGGAATTTCTCATAAGAGGCGGCACCTCTGAGAAAGGCTGAGTCTTTAGCACGGGAAACCACACGATTCACATCTAGAATGCCAGAGGCAGAATCAAGGTCCAGGTAGCTGAGTGGAGGTGTGGGAGTTCAGTAAGAATGTACTCTGGAATAAAATAAAGAATGAATAACAACAACTTGGGGAGGTTGGGCTAGCCCTTGGAGGGTGCTTGATGGCGGATGTTAGGTTGGCTCCAAGGGCCATCATTTGTTCTTTCCATGTATTTTCACCTTGGGAAATGAAAAGTGATTGGGATGAAAAGAGCCGGACCTCAAACCCTTCGGCCCTTCAGTTCCCCTCCCCGCCCTCACGTACAGTGAAACCTTCCAGCAGAAGCCTTAGAAGGCTTTTCTCTTTCAGATTATAAGTGAGTGCCAATGATGAGTCAGTGTTTCATGTTTGTGCTTTAAAGCCATCCTCGATATGTAAATATTAGTAGGGGCAGCCGCACCGGGCAAATTTCAAACTGTTTTTTGCCAAGATCCGCCTTTTCAGTGTACATGTCACTGATTATGGCCTCCTTGGGTCTTCGTGAACACTGCAGAAACTCGCCACCTCTGGAGCTAGAGGACCCATTTCAGGCCCTACGGAATCATTTCTCCAGAGACTTCTTTGGCACACTAAGTGCTTTTCTAATGCTGACAGAGGGCTGGAAATGGAAGGAGCTTCGATTTTTCTCAATAATGGAAAATCCCCAAATCATTTTTATCAGCTTTACAGCCAGCTAGAGATGTGCTCAAAGAGACATACATTGCTTAAAAACTTGTTTTCCTGTCTGCCTTTAAGTGGATGATGGCAGTGTAGTTTGGGCAGTGTGTGGGAGTATTAAGTGGCACCTGGCCTTACCCAGCTTTTGTTTTGGTGAGCATTAAAACGAGCTCTTTTGGTTTGTTTGTTTTACTTGTTACCTGAAGGAAAAAAAACAGTTTAAGAATAACTTGCTTAACACTTATTTCATAATGTAAAATTTTCAATAGCAAATCTTTTCCTGATAACCAAAGAATTCTAGAACAATTCTCAGTTTTTCTCCATCATGATTTTAAAATCTTCTTTAAAAATGAGTGTGTAAGTACTACCCATTTTCTGGTTTAATAAAAGGCTTTGGTATAATCAAATAGCATGTATCTGTGCACCAAGTCATGGACTAATACTGACTTTTAGCAATTATTTTTTTTAAGATTTTATTTATTTATTTATCTGAGAGAGAGAGTGTGTGTGTGCACAAGTGAGTGAGCATGAGCAGGGGGTGGGGCAAAGGGGGAGGGAGAGGGAGAGACAGAATCTCTCCAGCAGACTCTGCGTGGAGCCGGACACAGGGCTCGACCCCACAACCCTGAAATCATGACCTGAGCTGAAATCAAGAGTTGGATGCTCAACCGACTGAGCCACCCAGGCACCCCAGCAATTAATTTTTTAAAATACCCTGCCTGGGGCGCCTGGGTGGTTCAGTCATTTAAGCGTCTGCCTTCGGCTCAGGTCATGATCTCAGGATCCTGGGATCAAGCCCCGAGTCGGGCTCCCTGCTCAGAGGGGGGAGTCTGCTTCTCCCTCTCCCTCTGCCCCTCACCCCCTTCCCCCGCTCATGTGCGCTCTCTCTCTCTCTCTCTCTCTCATTCTCTCTCTCCCAAATAAATAAATAAAATCTTTAAAAGGAAAACAAAGGATCCTGGCTTAGAAAGCTCCGTTAATGCATTTAGCATTTATCAAACACCTGCTATGTGAAAGGTACTGTGTAGGTGCCAGAGATTCAAAGAGTATTTAGAAAGAAAGAACCCATGGAGCTTACAGTCTAACAGAAATATACGCAAGTTTGATGCATTTTAGTTCCTAGTGAATTTTTTATGTGGAATTTTTTTTTGTTGTGTAATGAACTGAGGGGTGGCTGAGAACCAAATGCCTTTGGGGAGATATTGCTTTATTTTTTTTTTTTTTTCTGGAAAAAGAAAATCAAGCCTGAAATGTCTCACTTCTTCCTGTTGAATCAGTGTTGCCTACTCAATGCCCAACTCTTCTGTATTCACAAAAAGGGGTAGGAAAAATAGCATAAAGATGAAAGTGAAGCCCAAAAGAGGTAATAACGGAGAGCAGTGTTTCTCCACCTGAGATCTGGGAGCGCCTGTGTCAAAGTCCCCTGAAGGCTGCATTCTAATTGCAGATTCCCAGACCCTCCAGACTGAGTACTGGTGGTAAAGCCTGAAGGTCTTCATGTTTTAATAACCTCCCCTGGTGAGTCTTGTGATACTCATGTCAAAGAGCACTGATCTAGGCACGTGGAGAAGGTCACCAGGACTTCAAAGGGTGATGAAGGAACCCAGCAGATGTGTCCTCAGAGGTGCTACACATAACCTATAAGACATTTCTGAGTATACGGATGCCTGGGTGGCTCAGTCGGTTGAGCGTTTGACTAGGTTTCGCCTCGGGTGGTGATCTCAGGGTTGTGAGATGGGGCCCTGGTCTGCTCCATGCTCCGTGCAGAGTCTGCTTGAGATTCTCTCTCTCCCACGCCCTCTGCTCCTCCCCCCTCCCTCCCTCCCTCCCTTTCTCTCTCTCTCTAAATAAATGGATAAAATCTTAAAAAAAAAAAAAAGACATTTCTGAGTACAGAGAGAAGGCAGGTGATGGGTAAATTACTGCCCAGATTTCAAAAACGAGAAAAGAAGAGATGCCAGAAACCACCGCTTTATAAGCCTGACATGACCTTTGGAAAAATTCTGTTCCAAACAGATGGAGTCAAAGCATTTAGAGGAAAATGTGATGATCCTTAGGTGTCATCATGGGTTTGCTCAAACATTGTCACTATTAAAGACTGTCAAATTTGGCTGCACGTTAGAATCATCTGGGAGTTTTAAAAAAATCTTGATGCCCAACCCCCACCCAGTACCGGTTACATCACTATCTCTGGGGATGGGACCCAGGCATCCGTCTTTTTAAACCCCCAGAGATTCTCATTTAATGCAGTGCTGTCTGAGCACTGGGAGTTTTAAAAGCTCCCTGGGCTATGGTAATAGGCAAAAAAGTTTGACAACCCATTTGCCTATACGACATTAGGCAAGTTGCTTGACTTCCTTGCACTTTGTGTAAATTCTAGGCAATTTAAAGGCCTCTCCTGCCTTTCAACTTCTGGTGATTCTGTTATTAAAAGTCATGCCAAACTGATTTCCTCCTTCCTTCCCTCTTTCTGTTCTCCTCCTCCTCTTCATTTTCTTTCTTCTGGGGGCTGGGAGAGTCAAGGTGTCAACGTATATATCTTAACTTCATGAAAATATTTAGCAAAATTTCCCAGGATGTCTCATAGGCAAATAAGATGGTAGTTACGATGGGTGGATTTAGCACCTAACTGAACAAATATGCTCAGAGTATGAATGTAATGGGTCTGCAGTAACCCTGGAGAATGGGCCGCGTTGGAACGCTACAGGGGCTGTTGTGCCCTTGGAGCTGACCTTGTTAACATTTTTTATCCAGGTTGTAGGTAAGAAAGATATGAAAGAAATGCCTGTCAAATTTGGAGATAACCCAACGTTTAGGAGGCTTAATTCATACCATACATAAAAGCATCAGGCCTAGGTCTGAGCAGAATATCTGTTTATTAAGGTTATTATTGTTTTAACAATATTTCCGTAATTCAAATATTGTGCTCGTTTTATTTGTTCTCTTTCTTTAGTTGAGTCAAAATTTGGAGGCTTTTGTGTACTGCTAATGGAAAAACAGCCCTGGTAGGGTCTCAAGTCAGTTGTTCTCTGATTTTGTTCCTATCAAGCAGTGCAAATCGATTAGATCCGGCTGGTTTGGAGCAATAGAAAATAAAGGAAGTGTCACCCCAAAAAGCCACGAGGTGGATGGAATACTAAAATCCAGTTTAGCAGTTTCGGCTGATGAGCGTGAGGATAGACCCGGGAGGGGAGGGTGTCTCAGAAACACGTGGACGGCTTATTTAAAAAGGGCCGACTGGACTCTTGATCACAGGTCGTGAGTTCAAGCCCTCTTTGGGCATAGAGTTTACTGAAAAAAAAAAAAAAGAACACACACAAACAAAAAGGGCGCTCGGCTCCCTCCCCGCCGATTGTGACACCCTAGTCTGGGGGGAGGCCTCGAGCCTGCTTTTTTAAAACAAGCTCTCCAGCTGATTCTGAGAAATAGTGTTGAGGAACTCACTTTGATTTGAGTTTTGGCAGAGTTGTTTAAATATGTTGTTTTGTCTCATAGTCCGTCTCCAATCTGTGTTTCTAAAAGCCCAGATAGATTTAATTATTTTGTGCTTACAACCCAAACAGTTAAATTAGATCAGGTCCTTCAGATCCCAGTCCCTATATTTCAATTAGAAAACCGTACGCTCTTACATTTCCGTTTTCCCTTTCATTTTTAATGCTTTATTTTATACAGACCTCCATCAGACCTTGACACGGGGAAAATATAATTTATGTGTAGTGCAAAAGCAATCTATAATAGCTGCTCGGGTGCTGCGGCTGTGTTTTGGAAAATGCACCCGGCTTAGATTATGCCTGATCATTTTCCACATCACATGCTGAACAGCAGTTGCGAAGAAGCATAAAATGAATGCTGCTGAGCAGCCCTCAGATACCTTGCTGTTAACGGGTGCTTCCCCCCCCCCCCCCCCCCCCCGCCCCGCCGCCCCCCTGCCTCCCGTGTCTTCCTCAGCAGGATCTATGACTGAGGTGGATCGGCTAGGAGTGGCTCCTCGCAGCATAGAGGGAGGCACTTTTCACACTGTTTTGGAATGAGAAGTTAAATTCATGAGCACACATGATTTAGAAGACATGGGCTGTGGCACTTCGTCTTCAAGGAAAGACAGGAAATCTGAGAAAGGTGAGTGCCAGCGGGGGTGCCTGTCTTCCTGAATGAATGGGGAGCCCAGCGAGAGTGAGCCAGATTCGCCCTCTCCCCTCTCCCCGGGCAGTCACTTGCTTCTCCAGCAGCCCCGTGCGCTTGGGCACAAGGCACCATCACTTGAGCTGAATATTGAAGGCTGAATATTGGCATAACACGGGGAACTACCTTTAGGAAGATGTAGCTTTGAATTTACGAGGTACCATAAAGTATTATCTAAGAGAGAGCTTATGTTTGATTTGATTTCAGCTGAAAACGTACCAATACAAAAAATCTCCATTTCAAATTCAGTGGCAGGGAACAAGAAAGCCTCTGTAAATTTATCTGTTTATTCAATATGTTTATAAATAGCTATATCCGTACCTATGTGGCATTTAGCTGCAGCATTGACTTTTTATTAGATTTTGTAACTCAGTGATTGGATTATTTTTTATAGCTATTCAACACAGAACTTCATGAGATTTGCCCCACGTTTTTAGACTATTCCGGGTGGAATTTGGGAAACGCAAGATCATCTGCTTCCCAAAAAGTGTGTTGTTTCTACATAGAGGACATGGCCCCCACGATCCCCATATAATTAGAGGCTTAAATATTGCCTTTGTTTATTTTGTACTGAAGTTCTTTCACATACCTACTAAAATCTAGTTTGCAACTCACTTGAGTGTTTAAGGGACATAGTCTCCACAAGCAAATAAAAATAAAAATAAACAAACTGGGATGATTATGTGAATAATTTGCTCTTAAACTCCATTCTTTTCGCGTCTAGGTTATAGATAATTTTCCCAGTTTCTTTTCCATGTCTTGTTTTTGGAAGTTTACTCAGGCTTAAGATGGACAGTTTAGGATGCAGAGTACTCTATACTAATTAGCATGTGATGTTTTTTCTTGGGAATCAAATGCTATTCTGCCTCCCAGCTGACTTGTGCTGGTGAGTTAGCAAAGCTGATCTCCCACAGTAGGGACACGGGAGATGTACTAACTCTTTCAAATCTGTAAGTCTTTCAAAAGCTCCAACTGAGCTAATTCCATGGTAATAATTTATTATAAGAGAGCAAAGGGAGTAATATTCTTTTTATATCTAGGATTATCCAGAGTTCTTTAAATTTAGCCAAATTTCTCAGGTTACTAAAAAAAAAAAAGGCCACGCCCAACTTGCAAAAGTAAATTCTCTCTTTTTGAAATACTTCTCAACTTTTAAAATGTTGCAGGTAAATGGAAATGTTGCCTTAGATTTTGGGATTGGTTTATCTTTTAATTTACCGAGGTGTGGGCGCCTGGGTGGCTCAGTTGGTTAAGCGACTGCCTTCGGCTCAGGTCATGATCCTGGAGTCCCGGGATCGAGTCCCACATCGGGCTCCCTGCTCGGCAGGGAGTCTGCTTCTCCCTCTGATCTTCCTCTCTCTCATGCTCTCTACCATTCTCTCTCTCTCTCTCTCAATAAATAAATAAAAATCTTAAAAAAAAATAAAAAAAAATAATTTACCGAGGTGAAATTCACATAACACAAAATTAATCATTTTAAAGGGGACATTTCAGTGTCATTTGGTACCTTCACAAGGTTGTGTAACCATCCCTTCTAGTCTAGTTCCAAACATTTTCATCACTCCAAAGCAAACCCCCTTATCTACTGTGCAGTTTCTCCCTCTTTCCCTCTCCTTCTAGCCCCTGGCAACCACTAGTGTTGTATTCTGTCTCTGTGAATTTACTGATTCTGGCTATGTCGGGTAACCTCTGCCTCCTTTCACTTAGCATGTTTTTGAGGTTCATTCATGCTGTAGCATCTATCATACTTCATTCCTTTTTAAGGCTGAATAGTATTCCATTGTATGTATAGACCACATTTTGTTTATCCATTCATCTATTGATGACATTTGGGTTGTTTCCACCTGTTTGGCTACTGGGAACAGTGCTGCTATGAACATGAGCGTGTGTGTGTACTTGCTTGAGTTCCTGTTCTCAGTTCTTTGGGGGTATATACCCCGGAATGAAATTGCCAGGTCATATGGTAATTCTATGTTTAACTATTTGAGGAAATGCCAAACTCTTTTCCTGGATCATTCTCTTAAAAGAGCAGTTTTATTGAGCCTATAATTCACAGACCACACAATTCACCAGTTTAAAGGATATAATTCATTGGTTTTCAGTATATTCACAGAGCTGTACAACCATCACCACTATCAATTTTAGAACATTTTTCATATCCCCCCTCCAAACCATTAGTTGTGACTACCCTACCCACTACCTCCCCAGCCCTAGGCAATCACTAATCTACTTTCTGTCTCTATAGATTTGGGCTCTTCTGGACATTTCCTATCAATGTAATCAGACCACATGGAGTCTTCTCTGTCTGACTTCTTTCATTCAGCATAGTGTTTTCAAAGTTCATGTCATAGCAAGAATCAGAATTTCATTCCTTTTCATCGCTGAATAATACTCCATTGTCAGAATATGCCACATCGTATTCATCCATTCATTAATTGATAGACATTTGGGTTGTTTCTGCCTTTTTACTACTGTGAACAATGCTACTATGAACATTCGTGTACAAGTTATAGGTAAACACATGGTTTTGGGGTGCCTGGGTGGCTCAGTCATTAAGCATCTGCCTTCAGTGCAGGTTATGATCCCAGGGTCCTGGGATCGAGCCCTGCACTGGGCTCCCTGCTCCACGGGAAGCCTGCTTCTCCCTCTCCCACTCCCCCTGCTTGTGTTCCTGCTCTCATTATATCTCTCTCTGTCAAATAAATAAAATCCTTAAAACAAACAAACAAACAAACAAACATGTGTTTTTGGTGCTCTTGGGTATATACCTAGGAATAGAATTGCTGGGTCATATGGTAGCTCAATGTTTAACATTTTGAGAAACTCCCAAACTGTTTTCCCAAGTGCCTGTGCCATTCTTCATTTCCACCCACAGCATATAATGGTTATAATTTTTCCACATCCTTTGCAATACTTCTTATGGTCTGTCCTTTTGATTATACCCATCCTAGCAGGTATGAAATGGTAGTTCATTAGGGTTTTCATTTGCATTTCCCTAATGACTAATGATATTTAACATCTTGTCATGTGTATATTAGCCATTTGCAGATCTTTGGAAGAATGTCTATTTGGATCATCTGTCCATTTTTAGTTGTTTTTATATCATTTTTTTGGTAAGAATTTTCTTTATATATTCCAGTTATAAGTTCTTTATCAAATATATGATTTGCAAATGTTTTCTTTCTTTCTGTGGGCTGTCTTCTCACTTTCTTGATGATGTCCTTTGAAGCAGAAAGGTTTTTAATTTTGATGAAGTCCAATTTATGTTTTCTTTGGTTGCTTATGCTTTTGGCATCATGCCAAAGAATCCATTGCCAAAGCCAAGATTGTTTATGGCTATGTTTTCTTCTAAAAGTTTTATATTTTTAGCTCTTACATTTAGGTTTTTGATGCATTTTGAGTTAGTTTTCATATACGGTATGAGGTAGAGGAACAGATTTATTCTTTGCATGTGGATATCCAGTCATTCCAGTACCATTTGTTGAAAAGACTATTCTTTCTCCATTGAATGGTCTTGGCACTCTTGTCAAAAATCATTTGGCTGTAGAAATGAGGGTTTATTTCTGGCCTCTGAATTTTATTCCATTGATCTATATGTCTATCCTTATGCCAGTACCACACTGTCTTGATTACTGTATTTTATAGAAAGTTTTGAAATTGGAAGTCTGAGTCCTTCAACTTTCTCTTTTTCAAGATTGTTTTGGCTTTCTGGGTCCCTTGTATTTCCATATGAATTTTAAGATCAATTTGTCAGTTTCTCAAAAGAAGCCATCTGGAATGTTGTTGGGGATTGCACTGAATCTGTAGACCGACTGGGGGAGTATTGCCAGCTTAACAGTTAAATCGTCTGATCCATGAACATGGAGTGTCTTCCCATTTGTTTAGGTCTTTAATTTCTTTCAACAGTGTTTTGTAGCATTCAAAGCTTAAGTTTTACACTTCTTTTGTTAAATTTACTCCAAGTATTTTCATTCTTTTTAATGCTGTTATAAAATGGGATTATTTTCTTACTTTCATTTTTGGATTGCTCATTGCAAGTGTATAGAAAACAATTGATTTCTGTATATTGATCTTGTATCCCAAGACTTTGGTTGATTCTTTAGGATTTTCTATTTACAAACTATGTCATCTGCATATAGTTTAACTTCTGCCTTTCTATTCTATGCCTTTTATTTTTTTCATTTTCTTGCATAGTAATCCTGGCTAGAACCTCTCTTAGTGTTGAATAGAAATTCACGAATACACATCCTTGTCTTGTTCCTGATCATAGGGGGAAAACATTCAGTCTTTCGTCTTTAAGTATGATATTAACTGTGGCTTTTTCTAAGATACTCTTTATCAGGTTGAGGAAGTTCATTCTGATTCCTAGTTTATTGGTTGTTTTTTATTAAGAAGTGATGTTTAGGGGCGCCTGGGTGACTCAGTCAGTTGGGCATCTGCCTTTGGCTCAGGTCATGATCCCAGGGTCCTGGGATTTAGCCCCGAGTCAGACTCCCCACTCATCAGGGAGTCTGTTTCTCCTGCTCCCTCTGCCCCTCCCCCCACTCATGCGCGCACGCTCTCTCTCAAATAAATAAAATCTTAAAAAAAAAAAGAAGTGGTGTTTAATTTTGTGAAATGCTTTATCTGCATTTTGAAATGATCATGTAGTTTTGCCCTTTATTCTATGATGAGTTAATTGAACTTCAGATGTTGAACCAACTTGGCATTCCTGGGATAAATCCCTCTTGGTCGTGGGGAATAATATTTTTTATATGTTGCTGGATTCAGTTTGTTAGAGTTTTGTTTAGGATTTTTGCATCTGTATTCATAAGAAATATTGGTCTATAGTTTTCTTTTCATGTGATGTGTTTGTGTGGTTTTGCGATCAGGGTAATACCAGCCTTGTAGAATGAGTTGCAAATTCTTTCTTTTCTTCCACCTTTTAGAAGAGTTTGTGAAGAATTGGTATTCTTTAAATGTTTGGTAGAATTCATCAGTGAAACTGAGTATGGGCCTTTCTTTGTGGGTAGTCTTTTGATTGCGTATTCTACTTTTGTTATAGGTCTATTCAGATTTTCTATTTCTTCTTGATTCATTTGTAGTAGTTTGTGTCCTTCTAGGAATTTGCCCATTTCATCTAAGCTATTTAATATATTAGCATATACTTGTCAGAGTATATAGTTCTTTTTATTCTTTAGTTCTTTTTATTCTTCCATTATCTCTTGTTGAATATGTCAATGTTTATTATGATTTCATATTAATAAACCTGAAAACTGAAGCAATGTTATTTACTTACATTTAGCCATAAAACCTTTTTCTCATTTAGAAATATTGTAAAACATAGAAACGCCGTTGGAAATAATATTCATCATTCTACTACCCAGTGACAACAACTGTTAACATTTTGGTAATTTCTTTTTTCATTTTTTTTTTTTTTGGTATAGTATAGATTTCTGATCATCCTAAATATTAATTTCTTGTAGCTTAATTTTTTGGCACTAAGACATTATTATATAAACATTTCTCAAGTTGTTATAAATGCTTTGTAAATAGCATTTTAACCATTACTAAACATTTTACTTAATGGATAGATCATCATAGTCTTAATTATTCCTCTAATACTGAATCTTTTTTTTTTTTTTTTTTTTACTAATATAGACAGTACTTGGAAGAATTTCTTTGTGTAGTTTTTCCCTTACTTTGGATTATTCCCATATTCAGGTGATTAGACATGAACTTACTGTGTCAAGTGTTATGAATGTTTTGAAAGCTCTTGATAGAAAAATAATAGTTACTATTTCCTGATTACTAACTATAGAGAATGTTCGAAATATTCTGCATACTTTTTATTTAATCCTTGCAATAAACCTGAGTAAAGTGTTATTATTCCTTTTTTGTATATTTGAAGAAGCTCATGCTCAGTGAGGTAAGTACTTGTCCAGGTCATATTAGTAACCACTGCCAGAGTTGGGATTTGAACCCAAGGAGTTCTGAGTATAGTGTCGTGGGTTTTTTTGCCGTCAACAATTACACCCTTTTACGGTGCCTCTCAACATTGCTGCTCTTAGAAACTAACTTTAATTAAATTTACTCACATAAAGTATCTTTTATTTGCATAGTGCTTTTATAGTTGTACAGGCCCTTTCATATACATTGGACCTTCACAGCCTGTGAAGGATTGTTCTCAATTTGTAAACAAGGAAATAGAGGCTTTGAGAGGCAAAGTGATTTACTTAAAAACGCATAGCTAGTAAGTGGCAGAGCTGGGGTTAGGGCTCCTTCCCTGTTTCTCATGGTCTGACTGGTGTGAAGGGCTTTTCCCCCCACTTTGGTCATTCAGCCCCAGTACAAAACTCTGCCTCTAGAGTATCATGGCATTTAAAAAATATATATTTATTTATTTGAGAGAGAGAGCACTCACGTGTGAGCGAACAGGGGCAGAGGGAGAGAGAGTCCTCAAATAGACACCCCATTGAATATAGAGCAGGGCTCAGTCCCAGGACCCTGAGATCATGACCTGAGCAGAAACCAAGAGTTGGACGGTTAACTGACAGAGCCACCTAGGCGCCCCATCATGGCATTTTTGAAAAAAAAAATAGCCTACGTATAAAATGGAGGCTATCCCCTTCTGTGGGCTATCTACTTTCATATAGAGAAGTAGCACTGATGTTGTATTATTATTGTTATTTTGCTTCTTTTGTGATATGCAACAGGGAAGAGAAAAATCATAGCTATCATTTATATTGCGTGCCTATTACATTCATTATTTCTATTTCTCTGCAAAACTCTTGGAGGAAGCTCTGGGGCACCTGGGTGGCTCAGCTGGTTAAATGTTCGACTTTTGGTTTCAGCTCAGGTCATGATCTCAGGGTCCTGAGATCGAACCCTATGTCGTGGGGTTCCACATTCAGTGGGGTGTCTGTTTGTCCCTCTCCCTCCCCCCACTTGCGTTCTCTCTCTCTCTGAAATAAATAAATAAAATCTTAAAAAAAAAAAAAAACTCTTGGTGGAAGCTTTGATTAGTCTCCTTTTCTAGATGAAGAAACTGAGACTTAGATTAAAGAACTGCCCGAAGTCATGTACTAGTTGACCTGGATTGGAACTGGCCTTGACAGATTCCAAAGTCCATGCTCTTTTTGATATGGTACCCTGACTTATAAAATTGGAATTTATCCAAAAATAGAAATTAAACATTGCAATTTCATTCTCCTGAACTTCACTTTATACTTAAAATTTTATATTGATGTATTTTGAATTAATAATCTATTGTGCTTTTTTTTTTTCCCATGGAGCACTTTGAGAACACGATGATATATTTTCTTTTATTTCTGCCCTTGAGACCATTTAGAAATGCATTTATTCATTTTCCCTAAGTGCTGAGGAGCCTACAAAGGCTTTTGGCTTTGGAGTTGGATGCTTTAAGCTATGAAAAATGGAAATTTTCTCTAATGGAGATTGTTCTTTTAAAAAATATTTGTTCTTTATTTTCACTAGTTAGTAAACCAAATATTTCTTTAATTCCTGGAATAACATCTAGTTCATTTAGTTGTTTAAAAATCTAATGGTCAAGCCATTCACAGCTGCCTGAGAAATGCCCTCCTTCCACCCTAAGCCCCAGATCCCCCACCTCTTCTGTCCCAAAGTTAGGTCCTTTACAATGCTGTATATTAAATTTGGGACCTTCATGGAAAAACAATGAATGACATTGTTTCCTTTATCTTTGTTGTTCTTGGAAAACATTTCTGAAACTTTAGAGGGGCCCTTGCCATTCTTGTTGTTGGAGGATTTTCCTTTATAATTGCCATCAAGTCATCTTGGGATCGCCCTCATTTTCCTCCTCAGTGAAATGGGACATCAGATAAGATGCTCTTTAAAATTCTCGCCACTCAAAAGTCTATCGGAATGCTCTCTAGATGCAAGTGCATGTGGAGAGATGGGAGACATTGATTTCTCCCTTCTACTTCTCTTGCTTGCTCCCTTAGCTGTTACCCCATTAACATTCTTTTTTTTTTTTTTTTTTTAAGAGAGAGAGAGAGCACTGCTAGCAGGGTGGGGAATGGGAGAAAGGGCAGAGGGAGAGGGAGAGAGAGAATCTTAAACAGGCTCCCCACCCAGTGTGGAGCCCGATGTAGGGCTCAATGCAGGGCTCTGTCTCACAGCCCTGAGATCATGACCTGAGCCAAAATCAAGAGTTAGTTGCAGGGCGCCTGGGTGGCTCAGTTGGTTAAGTGACTGCCTTCAGCTCAGGTCATGATCCTGGAGTCCCAGGATCGAGTCCTGCATCAGGCTCCCTGCTCGGCAGGGGCAGGGAGTCTGTTTCTCCCTCTGACCCTCCCCCCTCTCATGTACTCTCTCTCTCTCTCTCAAATAAAAAAATAATAAAAAAAGAAAGAGTCAGTTGCTTGGACTGAGCCACTCAGGTGCCCCACCCTGTTAACATTCTAACATGCTCAAGTGTCTTTCCTCTTTTTTCCTTTTCTTTTGGTTTGGATACATTTTTTTCCTCATGCCCTTCTGCTTTGCTTTACCCCCAACTTCTTATTTTTAAAAATGGCAAACCTACAGAGAGAAGATGAAAGAGGAATACAGCGAACACCCACATCCTCTTTGCCGAGATTCACCACTTTGTTAACATTTTACCATTTTCTTTCTCCCTCTCTCCTTCTCTATCTCCCTCTCCATTTGAAAGTAAGTTGTAGACAGTATGATATTAACCTCCATATACTTCAGCATGAGTGTCCTAAAAAGAGGGATATTCTTTTATATAACTATAATACTGTATCACTCTGAAAAAAATTTAGCATTGGTGGATTAATACTGCCTAACATAGGATTCATATTCAGAACTTTCCTGTTGTCCAAAACGGCCCTTTGTAACTGTTTTTTCCATGCCTTTGGAAGAAAGCCTTCCCTTGCCGTCTTCTTCCCTCCAGTTACTCTCCTCCCTCTCAGAGCTTGCTCCTGAAAGGGACGTTCACACTGCTGTCTCCTACTTTCTCTGTTCCATCCCGTGGAAAATGATTTTGACGAGTTCTTGAATGACCTTGAAGTCCAGTGGACCATTTTCAGTTCTTATTTGGCTTGGCTTCCTGGTAGTACTTGGCACTCTGCACACACCCCTCTTAAAACACTCATGGCTCTTGGCTTCAGTGACAGCACATTCTCCTGGTTTCCCTTGTGTCTCTGAACTGTTCATAAGGGCTCCGCTTTCTCCTGAGTTCTAAATATTAGGATTCCTCTGGGTTCCTCTTGGTCCTTTTATTTTGTCACTCGAATGCTCTCCTTGGGTGACTTTACTCTCGCGGCTTTAATTATCATCCATATATCAAAACAGCCAAATCTTTATTTTTGGCCCATATCATATATTATATCCCTGGTTTGTTGGCATCCATTGAGAATCATTTTCTTTTCTTTTTTTAATTCCACTATAATTAACGTACAGTGTTATATTAGTTTCAGGTGTACAATATATGGTGATTCAACAATTCTATATACTACTCAGTGCTCATCACAGTAAGAGTACTCTTAGGGAATCATTATATTTTATCTTATTTTTTAAAAGATTTTATTTATTTTAGAGAGCGAGCAAGGGAAAGGGGGTAGCAGAGGGAGAGGGACAAGCAGACCCTGTGCTGAGCACAGAGCCCGGTGTGGGGCTCAATCCCACAACCCTGAGATCATGACCTGAGCCAAAATCGAGAGTTGATCGACCAATTGACTGAGCCACCCAGGTGCCCCAGGAATCATTTTAAATGAGTACTTTTCTTTTTTTAAAAATTATTTTTTTATTTAAGTAATCTCTCTAGCCAATGTGGAGCTTGAACTTGTGACCCTGAGATCAGAAGTCCCATGCTCCTCTGCCTGAGCCATCCAGGCACCCCAAGAGTACTTTTCTTTGTAAAAGGAGACCACTTTCTTCATCTGAAATTATGATCCCTCTCAACAATAATTTTTAGTTAGTCATTCACTTTTTGACATGATAATGTGTTGGCCTTGAGGTTTATACAGGACTGACTACAAACACATCTGTTGCCTGTATGAAACACACCCAAAAAAGGAAACATCCTTTTTATTCTTTATACCCATTAAATGCATCTTCATATTTTTCTTTATCTACTGTGTGGCTTATCCACTTCTGCTTTAGAAATGTTCAGTATTATGAGACTCTGCCATGGACTGTTTAGATATCCATTCTAGAATCATGAGCCTTTAGGGGGTAGAAAGTATTGCTGACAGGATATGAAGTCCCACCCCACCCCCCCATTTAAATGCTCTTTTCCAGCTTCCAGCCTTGACTAGACAATTCACAAAGAAGCCAGCTTTTAGTTGGATCCTGTTAATTGTTAGAAAATCCTGTTCCAAAGAGACATATTTCAACCAAGTGTAAGAAAGGGCATTACCTCAGCCGCAATTGCCAGTTATTTCCCGTAATCCTAAAACTTTTCTCATATGATTATGGCTTTATATGGCATTATCTTTTTTAGCAGCTGCAAAAGACAAAATTTAATGCTGATCGTATCTGACCTTGGGTGAATGAATGTGGCAGTAGAACTCAGATTAGTAATTAATAACAAGGGAGACATAAAACAGAATTGCAGTCAAGACATTTAATTTTTTTAATTCTGAGTGGAGATTAAAGGTCATTATTGAATTGTTGAACAGAACATATTTCCTATGAGAAAATATTTTAATAATTTAAAATGCTAGTAGTACTTTTACACAGCTAAATTTCTTACATACTTAAAAATATAATAGTTTTTAAAAATTGAGATCTTCATGAGAATGATTCTTTTAGGAAATTGGCAGACATTCGTAAGGCAGAGAGGTCACAGTTACTTGTAAACTGTTGTTTTCCTGATTTGGCTTATTAGTTTGGTCTTGTATAGATTAAAGCTTCATATTTTCCTGAACTATGGTGTAGCAAAGGATTTCAGTTCTTATGGAAACTTCCATAAGATGGGCTTTATGTAGTCTTTGTGTTGTTCCATTGCCCTGATGAATAAAAGAAGGCTTTAAACGGGGGCATTTAAAAATCTGAATCCTAATAAATGTAGAGAGAAAGAGTTAGAAAATCGCTCTTTTGCAACCACCATCGAAAGAATTGATTTGGGCAAAAATTATCCATGGATGTTTTGGAGAACAGAATATATACACGGTCCTAAAGCATGTTCCTGCAAATTGTTTATTAATTATAAAGAGGAAGCAAATACGTCTACAGTAGAGAATTCTAGGTAGACAGTATGAGGTCACCTGATCGGGTGGAGGCCGGGGGGGGGGGGGGGGGGGGGCATGGGTGGTGAGAGAATTCACCGGAAGCGGAACAAAGGAGATAAGAGGTTTATTGGCTACGGGACAAGGGGGCGGCGCGGGCCGGACAGAAGAGGAGAGAGTGTCTGCCAGGAGGTAGTAATGAGGGGCTGTAGTAAGTGGGGGGTGGGAAGGTGAGGAGATATGGGAACATATGGAATTTTCCTTTTTTGGTACCTGTACCTGGTTGTAAGTAGCCCATTGGTCAGCGGGGGCCTGCGGTTATTTTGAGGTGGGTCGCCGAATGAGCCAGTTTGCATTCATCCCTGTCGTCGCTTGTGGGCCCTTTTAACCTTACTCAGGTTCCCATTGCGCAAGCCTGCTGCCCAAAAGCAACCTCTACAGATATCACCTTAACCAAATAGTCTAAGTTCATATCAGCAATAATGAGACAAATGAACATCACGTGCTGCCCGATGTAACTCACTTAAGACGCATCACTTATCCCTGCCAAAATATATAACCTGAATCTAATCACGAGGAAGTAGCAGACAGATCCAATTTGAGGGATATTTTGAATAACTAGCCTGTACTCTTCAAAAATTTCAGTGTAGTTAAAGAGAAAGAAAGGCTAAGGAATTGTTCTAGAATAAAGGAGACTGAAGAAATGATGTTATTATGCGTGGAGAGAGAGAGAGCAAGAGAGAGTAGGAGATTGAATATGTGACAAAATATTAACAACTGTGCTCTTCTTACTTTTCCCCGTATGTTTGAAAATGTTTCAAAATAAAAGGGTAAGAATATCCCAGTCCTGTACAACCTGAGCTCCGTTTGCCAAGTCTGCAGTGGCTGCAGCCTAGGGTTCTGCCCTTTGGGAGTGCCATTTATTAGCTCTTCCTTGTTTTTGCCTTCTTCCACCTTCCCCATCTATCGCAGACTCTGTGTACCACGTCCTGGCATCGTCTTGAGCAGCTTCATTGGAGCCATGAACAACTGCAAATGCACTGGTGTCTCAGTTCCTTGACCTGCTAAGCCCCAGCATCCCCTTACTCACTCTGCTTGAGCTACTCGCTCCCATTTCCTGGCCCCTGTGTCCACCAGGATCAGCTCTGCCTCTGCAGTCTTTATGATTATTTTCCCATTTTCTGATCTCTCGCTTTTCATTGAAACCTCTGGACCTTAGCCCCTTCTCACGTGTGTCTGTCTCCCCATCCATCTCTCCCCATCTAGTGGCTATCCCTCAAGTCAGTTAAGAGATCATACACAGTAATCATACTTTAGGCAATTTAAAAAAATTTTTTTTTAATTTATTTTTGACAGAGAGAGAGCACAAGCAAAGGAAGCAGCAGGCAGAGGCAGAGGGAGAAGCAGGCTCCCCGCTGAGCAGGGAGCCCGATGCGGGGCTCGATCCCAGGACTCTGAGATCATGACCTGAGCCGAAGGCAGACGCTTAACTGTCTGAGCCACCCAGGCGCCCCTACTTTAGGCAATTTAAAAGAGAAGTAATGGGTGAAGTGTTTAATGTTCCTAGACCACTTGCTAGCAAACTGCTACAATTCCTTGATGGGAAAGCCAAGGATATTACTGACTTGGCTTGGATTTTTCTATAGGAATGATTCAGATTGGGGTTTTTTGTTTGTTTGTTTGTTTGTTTGTTTGTTTGTTTTCTTTGAGTAGCCTTTAGAATTTGTCCTCTTTGTCAAGAACCTTCTGATTTGGGTGTTCACAGGTACATGTCCTATTTTGTCCTTGCATGGTTACTTTCAGCTTTGCTATGTGCAATAATAGGTAGGCTGCAGCTGTGGCCTTAAAAAAATAGAATGATAAATTAGAATATTTTATAACTGGAGAGAATCTTAGAGATCACATAATTCCAAGTTTTAATTGTTCATATGGGATACTGAGGACCAGAGAGGTTAAACAGTCTGCCCAAGGTTACACGGTTGGCATCTGGTTGAGTCAGAACCAAAATGGAAGTCTCTAGATTGCAAATTCAAAACTTATTTTTATTATCCCATGTGGATGGGTTGCTGGGTGGGTGAGTACATGAGTAAATAAAAAAGTCAAAGAAATGACCTCTAATTCTTGCGCCTCTCTGACTGGAACACCAGAGGTTTCCAAGAATGATCAACTTATGACCTCTTGTCATTTAGGGAAAGTGATAGTTTTGTTTAGGAGATCTGTCAGTGTTTGGAGGCTGGGCCTCATGCTTTCCTTTCATTTCCCTCTTGTTTAAGAAAAAATGCTTTGCAGGGGCACCTGGGTGGCTCAGTCGGTTAAGAATCCAACTCTTGGTTCAGGCTCAGGTCATGGTCTCAGGGCTGGAGATCGAGCCCCACATTGGGCTCCACGCTCAACACAGAGTCTGCTTGAGATTCTCTCCCTTTTCCTTGGCCCCTCCAGCTGCTCTCTCTCTCTCTCAAATAAATAAATAAGTAAATAAAATCTTAAAGAAAAAGAAAAATGCTTTCCAGGGACAAGAATGCTGCATTGCGCCCTTGCTGTGCAGGGATGCCACAGTTTGTGGATGAGCGAGTCTCATAGGGTTCTTTTCTTGCTTGCTGCCTAAGAAGCAGGCTTTGTGACCATCTCATGTCCACTGGGCATGTGCTTTGAGCTGTTTTTCCAGTGAAGTTCAAGTTTCACTGTGCCAGTCACACACTCTAGCAGATGGCAGATATAGAATAGCTGTAAACAAAAATAGCAAGGAAAACTGTGGTCCCAGAGCTGAGCCAGACTCTATTCTCATCATGCTTTGAAGAGCTGAGGTAATAGATGTTTTTCCCCCTTGTTTAAAGCCTTTTGCTACTACAGGATTCATACTCTTTCCAGTTCATTTGAATTCATTTTAATGAATTCTATCATACTTGTGTCTCTCTTTCTTCCTGACTGGATAGCAGGCCCCTTAAAGTTACATGAAATATTTGTTCATCCTGATGCCTCCTCAGGAGGCCTCTGCCAGCAGAATTCCAAAAGCAGAGAGTCTTTGAATGCCTTATCGTTCTGAATATAAGCTTCTTATTTAAA
Source organism: Zalophus californianus (assembly GCF_009762305.2). Classification (NCBI taxonomy): domain Eukaryota; kingdom Metazoa; phylum Chordata; class Mammalia; order Carnivora; family Otariidae; genus Zalophus; species Zalophus californianus. The sequence continues at coordinate 114,403,713 of NC_045612.1, read as the reverse complement.
GAAATGTCAAATAAACTCCTATTTAAAAAACAAACCAAACCTGACTCCACCTGTCAGCATAAAGAGAAACACAAGACAGAAAGTCTTAACTAAAGAGCAATTTAATTCATTCAACAAATACTTATTTTTTTATGTTATGTTAATCACCATACATTACATCATTAGTTTTTGATGTAGTGTTCCATGATTCATTGTTTGTGTATAACACCCAGTGCTCCACGCAGAATGTGCCCTCTTTAATAGCCATCACCAGGCTAACCCATCCCCCCACCCCCCTCCGCTCTAGAACCCTCAGTTTGTTTCTCAGAGTCTATAGACTCTCATTGTTTGTCTCCCCCTCTGATTTCCCCCCCTTCATTCTTCCCTTCCTGCTATCTTCTTTTTTTTTTTTTAACATATAATGTATTATTTGTTTCAGAGGTACAGGTCTGTGATTCAACAGTCTTACACAATTCACAGCGCTCACCATAGCACATACCCTCCCCAATGTCTATCACCCAGCCACCCCATCCCTCCCACCCCCACCACTCCAGCAACACTCAGTTTGTTTCCTGAGATTAAGAATTCCTCATATCAGTGAGGTCATATGATACATGTCTTTCTCTGATTGACTTATTTCACTCAGCATAACACCCTCCAGTTCCATCCACATCATTGCAAATGGCAAGATTTCATTCCTTTTGATGGCTGCATAATATTCCAGTGTGTGTGTGTGTGTGTGTGTGTGTGTGTGTGTGTGTGTGTGTGTGTGTGTGTGTGTATACCACATCTTCTTTATCCATTCATCTGTCGATGGACATCTTGGCTCTTTCCATAGTTTGGCTGTTGTGGACATTGCTGCTATAAACATCAGGGTGCACATACTTATTGAGCATCTACTATGTTCTGGGGACTATTCCAGACTCAGGGCATATAGCAGCTAACCCAATGGACTAAAATCCCAGCCCTTACAGAGATTACATCCTAGTGGAAGGAGACAGATAATGACAAATGAGTAAAATATATGCTATATCAGATAGTGTTAAGTGCTGTGGTGAGGAAATGAGACAGGCAGTGGGGGCCAGGGGGCCATTTTGAAAAGGGTGGTCAGGAAAGGCCTCGCTGAGAAGGTGACGTTTGAGCCAAGACTATGCTCTCTGAGGGAGTGAGGCCTATGGATCCTGGTTGGCACGGTTCTTCTCGCTCCTTACTCTTGGGTTCTGAGATGGTGTGGGTTTTTCCACAGTAGTTTGTGAAATTTTTAATAAACTGTTATGTATAATTAAGAATCTGGCAGGGAGGGGGCACTAGAAGTTAGCTGGGAGAGAGACAATCATTATCTGTTATTCCCCCTTTTTAAAAAAGAGCATCTACTGTTTATTGAGTGCTTCCTATGTGCCAGGCAATGTGCTAAGCATTTTATATTAATCAATCAATTAATTAATATATTATGAATACCTGTATCAAGACATTACTAATACATTATTATACATTGCTAATACATCATTATTAGAACAGCCCTAGAAGGTATTTGTTCATTTGTTCAACAAATATCCATTGCCAGGCCTTACCCTAGGTGCTTGGGGTTACGGCAGTGAACAAAATAAAGTCCCTATTCTCATGTAGCTTAGCTAATAGGGGGAGATAGACAATAAACACATAAACATACGACTATATAGAATATCAGATGGTAAAACGTGCTATGGAGAACAATAGAACAGGTGAAGAGCATAGGGATTGTGAGGTAGGGAAGATGTGGGAGGGAGGGCATGCTATTCTACATATTGTCTCATTTTTTATGGCTGATACCAAATGCCACACTGGATTGTACAGCATAATGGTTATAAGCCCAGTTTCTGGAATGACAGAGATCCGGATTTGACTCTGTATTCTCCCACTGCCAAGTGATGTGACCCCAAACAAGTTATTTCTGAGCCTCAGTTTCCTTATTTGTAAAATAAGGATAATGACACTTCCTAGGATTGTTGGGAGGATTAAATCAGATCAAATTAAAGGATCCACATAAAGCACCGCCTGGCACAAAACAGATGCTCTGAACTTATTATTTGCCTTCATCATTGACCTCCTACATGGATATTCATTCCATGTAAAATACCTGACAATGGCTGTCACCATAGAAAAGAAGCCATTAAAAAATAAAACCCCCCCCAAAACCCCCCAGCTTGGCAATAGAGAATCCACCTGTGCTGGGTACAGGAAATTGGCCAGGTAACTTGTTAAACCTAGGCTGTTGCTTCCTTCTAGAAACAAAAATAGAAGGCCCTTGGGACACATATGGCAATAGCTTTTATTTATTTATTTATTTTTTCCTGCATGGAATTAATGTGACAGGGAAGACAAGCCCTGTTATGTGATGAAGCAGCAGGACCAGAAGCAGATCTAAGCTGTCCAACAAGTTCAGAACTGGATGACACAGATCTTCAACTCTACAGGCAGGGTTGGGGGTTATGGAGCCAGCAACCCCTCGGGTAGGGTCTATCCTATCTGGGCTCTACCCTTTGCCATTTTGCAGGTTTCTGCTCCAGAGGAGAGTCCTCAGCTGGCTAGAGTGGCTGTGTGTGTGTGTGTGTTTGGGGTGGGGTGGGGGCTTCTTAGGAATCAGGTGAGGTTTTAGAGGTCTGATGTTGGTACACCCAACCCTGCCCTGCTGGTCTCCTTCCCTGCGCTGGAGGGGTTGCTGGGGGAACTGTGGGCCGAAGGAGCAGGAGCAGGATGTGGATCAAAGTCTATTTTGTCAGCTGCTGCTGAAGTACTCAAAATCCCGATGTACAATTCTGATAAGGGCCTGAGCTGGAGCATCCAGGAAGGTGGACGCTTGAGGCCTAACCTGAGCCTGTTCTTCCCGCCCGATGAGAATGGCTCATCAGGCAGGGTCTAGTCAGGAGGCAGAAACCATAGAGGGATGTGACGAGAGAAGTGAAAGGAAAGAGCTGTTAAGTGGGTATCAGATCGTTCCTAGGTAATGGAAACGTCTCTGAAGGAGCTCTAAGGCCTATGGAGGTACGACAGTTACCATCTATAGGGCTGAGAGAACAAAGGGGAGAGATTGGAATTATTGCAATCTAGAAACTTGGAGGAGGGTTCCTGCAGAATTGAAATTCAGACCTTTGACAATGGGGACTGCCCAGCTGGTGCTGGTATCTCTGAGGGGCAGCCCTGAGGCTGGTTGTGCAAGTGCTGCATAATGCAGACTGGATCCAGTTGCTGCTACAAGGAGAAACTCGTGTGACGGGGGGGGGGAGGGCAAGGGGGCGGGGGGGTTGGTGGGGGGAGCCATTGCTAGGCGACACTAAGAGGAACAGGAAGCAGACAGGAAGGAGTGTGTCTCTCATCCCTCCTCCCGCCTCACCATCTCCCTCTACCGCCCCCTTTGGCAGAGCCAAGCAGGTAGTCCCCCACCCCCACCCCCCGGGGGCTGATCAGCAATGTGGCCTGCAGAGCCCTAGTTTCAGCATCGGGTGAGCAGATTAGAGAAGTGTGGGGTGACAGCTGACACGTGATAGCTTAGTAAGTGGCATTCATGCCATGGTAAGCTCCGGTGAGGAATGCAAGCATCAACTGGCATGATGGCTTTCTGAGCCAGGAAGGGAGTAGGGGATGGCTCAGCTTACTGCCTTTGGAGCAGAAAAGGAAATGCAAGAGCCAGGGAACTGAGCATGGCCGTCTGCCTTCCACACCTACTAGTGAAATACAGCCGGCGAAAGTACTGTGTGCTTATCAGATAAAATAGCAACTCCTCCCCTGGGGAGTGGGGCAGGATCCCAGCAAGGGACTGGACTGAAGAAGGTAGAGATAGGACAGGGGGCTTCCATCACCTATTTCCCCTCACGGGGGAGGAGTAGAAGCAGTAGTATAGGTATCGTGTGTAGCTTGGTACCGGGCACATAGTAGGCATTCCATAAATGGTGGCTCTTATTCAAAGGAAAGAAAGGTACACATAGATTAGGGAAAGAAGTAACTGGCTATAGTGGAGAGAGCCCAGAGTTTGGACTCAGAAGACCTGAGTCCATACTAGGTAAGTGACTTGGAGCAAGATACTTGCCTCTCTGAACCTGAAGTTTCCTTATGTGTAACATAGAGATGATACTTGTGGGGGCTAAATCTCTTCTAGCAGCCCCTTCACATATGGTAGCTATGTTGTCCCATTATTAATTATAGAAATAGTAAGCATGGTTATTTCTTATCGGTGGTGCTAACCCTAAGTAGAAGAAACTTTAGTGATCATTTATTCCACTGCATCATTGTGCAGATTGAGACGCAGCAAAAGGTCAGTAGGTCTACGGAGGTTAAGTGAGACCTGGCTTCTGTTCCGCGCCGTGCATTTCCACTTAGTGCCTAAGTGACCTTAAGTAGTCTGTCTCAGCTTCTCGGTGTGGTGAGGACTGTGGAAATGAATCCATGGCCTGGCCCTCAGTAAGTGCTCGGTAAATAGCCCTGGGACAGTTCCCTTGCGCTTGATGAACAGAGAGAGCCCCTGAGGTGAGGGTTGGCTGGTCATGACAGGGACTGTCCCGTAGAACAGACCTTGCAGGTGAGTCTGGGCTCTCTGTAATGACACGGTGAGAACACTTGAGATTTTGAGCCTCCCAATCATTTGCTTTGTGATATTGAACAAGTCACTCTTATTTCTTCTCCCTGTGGTGCTCCCCTATAAAGATCATGATACTTGACCTTATGTCTATTACCTGGGGTCTTCTGGAAGCTGAATAATGAAATGAGTGTCTCTGGAGCCAGAGAGTCTTGGAGAAACTCCTAAATAAATACCCTCAGATGACTAGCCTATCTAGTGTACCACAGCAGTATTAACCAAGGTTAGGGACTGGAGGCTAGAATCCTGCTTTTGGAATTCAAATTGTTCTTGTTATAGTCAACTCTTAATTTTTATGTGCTAACTGGGAAAAATTATAGCATGAATAAAAGAAGCCAGCTGGTGTTGATTGCTCTTCGCTCGAAAACTTGAGGAAGGCATAAGAGACTATATTTTAAATCTCATTATCTCTCACCTGATCGCTCTCTTCAAAGCCAGGAAGCTACAGGATGATTCAAAGGCTCAGAGCCCCAGAAGAGAGTCGGCGTACTGAATAATCTACAAACAAGACGATGCTTATCACTATAGTAGCCGTTTGTTTAGCCATTTATTAACCAGGCATGGGGATAAACTCTTCACCTGTAGTAGCTCATTTCATCCTTATTGTAATGCTAGGAAGGGGGGAGGTGTGTTCATTTATCCATCTGTCTTTTATCAGTTGAATCTCAGGTACAGAAGCTGGAGTGAAGCATACTTTTCAATTCATCGTACATTGTCATCGCTGGTCTGTGCGAGACCCTTTCTTATGTTAGCTAATTAATTTGCTTGTTCCTTTTTACCCACGTATGCTATATTCATTCACCCCCATAAATAAATAACCAATCTATTTTTTAGTGTCTTTTCCTTTGTATATATTCTTATGAAATGTATATTTTGGTTTTGTGCATGTGTGTTTTAAATTTATATAAAATGACATCATGTTATATTTCATTGTCTCTAACTAAAACTGTCCTCACTAAAGCACTACATTTTTAAGCCACATGCATGTTGCTATGGGTTTATTTAATCTATTGCTCCCAGTTGTGACATAATAGGCCATGGTGTGCGCCCACCACGGTTACACATTCTCCTGCCCAGCAATGGCCATCCAGCCTGTGTTGGTGTCAGACTCCCTGCTGCCACAAGCAAAGAAACACTGTATCCCCATACGTCTCCCTTATGGGCTGTCTGAGGATTGCTTTGGGGTATATAGTGAAGAATGGAATTGCTCCTTCACAGGGATACATAGAATATAAACATGCCTGAGTAGTGCCAGAGGTAGGTGCTGTTATTTCCCCCATTTCACAGGTGAGGAAACTGAGGCTTTGAGAGTTTTAATAACTTACCAGAGTCACACAGACAGTGATTAGCATAGCTGGGATTCAAATTCAGACCTTCTTGCCCCCAAAACTCTACCCTTTCCCCCGCCCCAAGAGAGAGTGCACGTAAGCAGGAGGGCAGGGGAAGGGGCAGAGGGAGAGAGAACCCCAAGCAGAGCCTGACTCGGGGCTCCAACCCACAACCCTGAGATCATGACGTGAGCCAAAATCAAGAGTTGGACACTCAACCGACTGAGCCACCCAGGTGCCCCCCAGAAATCCTACTCTCGATGGCTATGCCATCATTATTCTCTGAGTATTGGAGACTTGAGGACATTTTACAAAAACATAAAGGTAAATCCCATTGTAGTGTGTATATTTTTAGAACCTAGGAATCCAGGTGGACTGATTTTTTTTCTGAAGCACCTACTTCCCTGTCCCATAGCTGCATAATAACTGGTTTCCTCTGGTTTCCATGTCCTATGGGTCTGCAGCGCTAAAAGCCGCATTGATCATCCAGAACTGGTACCGAGGTTACAGTGCTCGGTTGAAGGCCAGACAACGCTATGCCCTCACCATCTTCCAGTCTATCGAATATGCTGATGAACAAGGCCAACTGCAGGTCTGTTTTGCCAGTTTGTCTCTTCTTTTGGTAAAATGCTTCTCTTTACCCCTTATAATTGAGAAAAGGAGAGTTTGGGTCCATTTACCGTGGTGAAAGCTTTAATAGAGGGTGACATTGTCTTGGAAGTAGCTGTGGAGAGAGAGTAGGATTTGGGAAGAGGAAGGTATTTTTCGTTTCTGAAGTTTATATTTTGAAGAGGGCTGCCAGATGTCTAGTTAACTAATAAAAAATGATCTTATTCTGTTCTTGGGCACGTGTCCCAGGAGGAAGTAAGGTTGTTACTTTACGAAGGAAAAAATATTTTAAGGAGTTAAAAAAATGAAAGAATTTCCTGAGAACAAACCCGAGAGAGTTCTAGAAGAAAATATAGATGGGCGAGGAAGGCCTTTTTCAAGCTTGCGAAACTGCTGTATAAATCCAGCTTTAATGCTTCTTAGTAGGAAAAAAGTCCTTTTTGGCCATTAAGGGGAAGGAGGATATATGATATCCTCTGCCTCTGCAGGAGGTGCTGCCCACCAGCTGAGGGAGGAGGGAAGCAGGTAGAGGCTGGGAGAGCGCGCCAACAGGATTTGCCATGGTGGCTGTCTGGGGATCACTCACTGACTAATGTGTTTCTATTTTGTCCAGCTATCCAACTTCTTTTCCTTCATGTTGGAAAACTATACACATATACACGAGAAAGACCCAGGTAAGTAAAATGTTTTGTCTTTTGAAACGCAGTCATTAAATATTGAATTGTCCTCATCAAGGGATGTAAACTCTGAAGATGGGAAGACACTAAGAAATTAAAAAGATGCCCACCCGTCTTGTCTTTGTGACACCAAACTGGTGAAATCAGTTCAAGTGGCTTTTTTTTTCTCTGATTGTTGTTTACTAAATTTGTTTAATTTTGTCACTTTCACGAAGCTGAATTAGATTTCATTCAATGTTAATTTGTTGAACACCTTCTCTGAACCACAGTCTGTTGATGTACAATAGTAGCTTTAGTAAAGAGGATCTTATTTTTTTATCGACAAAACTTTCATGCCGAGAGATCAAAATAAACAAATCTGGGGGGACATGGTGGCTTGAACACGGTTTTCCGTTTTGTGCAGAGCTAGCTGTCCATCTCTCTGTCCCTTTATCATTTATGTAGTCTTTCTGAAATGACTAAGTAAATCATCTCAGGGACAGGCAATGTCGGTATGGTTCAAAATGATTTTAAAATTATAGTTATTCCCCAGGCATGCATGCATTTCTCCTGCAAAATCAAGATGACTGTTGTTAACTTCAAGGTAGATGCTAGACTTAAAAACTTATTTTTCTTTAATTTGGGCCAACCATTTTTTGTTCTAATTAAAAGTGTATGGCATCTAAGAGCTCCTTTTAAATCATCCAGCGAGCACCCTTCACTGTGGCAAAATGGTATTTTAATGGCATGCTTTGAGCTGAGCGCATATGTATGAAACTAATTAAAGCATTTAATGATCTGTAGAAGCTTTCTAAATGGTAGAATAGCCAAACCTGAGGAGTGGGGAGTGGGAGGAAGTGGGTATTTTGCCATTTTCTTTCTTTTAGATAATTGCAATTTGAAGATAGTTGTTTGTGCTTCATGTTCTTTGGCAAAATATTTCTGAGAGGAAATATAATGATGATGAAATGAAGCAGCACTGTTTTTGCTAATGACCTAATATTTCGATCTGGGCTGTGCATCAGAATCACTTATGGAGATTCATAGCCACAGATGGCTGGGTTCCAGCCTGGGAACCCACAGAGCCTGGGTTCTCAGGCTCTGTATTTTAAAAAAATCTGCATGTCAAAAAATTCTGTAGGTGATTTAAAAATATTAAAAAATTTTATCAAAGAAGGGGACAGTGGCATAATCTTCTTAGGTAAACTTTTCTTGAAGTATAACATACATTAAAACACACAAATCTTAAGTACAAGAATCAGTAAATTTTCTTGAAGTAAGCATGCCCGTGTAACCCGCACCCAGAACAAGAAAGAAAACATTATCAGAGCCACCGAAGCCTCTCTGCTGTCCCCCTCCCGTCACTTACCAACTCCCCCATGATGGCTTTCCTGACTTCTACGTCCTAGATTGGTTTTGCTTGTTTTTGAACTTCACTAGATAAATGAAAGCACAGTTTTGAGTCTGTCTTTTACTCAATGGTGTATTTGTGAGAGTCATCCACGTTGTTGCAATTCGGTCATTCTTATTGCTGAATGTTGTTCCATTTTACGAATTTACCAAAACGTATCCATTTTATTGTTTATGGACATTTGGGTTGTTTTCAGTTTGGGTAATTTGAATGGTACTGCTATGCACATTCTTGTACATGTCCTTTTTGGTGAACATATATATCATTTTCTTTTGCTATATTCTCATTTCCAGTTATCTATTGCTGCATAACAAATCACCCCAAATTTAGAGGCTTAAAAACAACAGCTATTTTATTGCTCTTGATTCTGTGGATCGGACATTTGAACTGGGCTCAGTGGGGATGGCTTGTCTTCGTTCCATGCGGTGTCAGTTGGGCTCACTCAACCTCGCTGGGCTGTGTAGGGAGGTCTAGATGGTTTTACTCACCTGTCTGGGACTTTGGTATTGGCTATGATCTTAGATACCTCAATTCTCCTCATGCAGCCTCTCTGTCTAGCAGGATATCCCAGACTTGTTTACATGGTAGCTGGATCCCAAGAGGACAAAGGCAGAAGCTACAAGGCCTCTTAAGGTCTATTCTCTGGAACTCACATAAAATCGGTTCTGCCATATTCTATTGGTCAAAGCAAGTCACAAGGGCAGCCACAGATTCACAGGGGCTAGGAAAGCTCCATCTCTTGCGGGGGGGAGCAGCAGCGTTATATTGGAAAAAGATGCAGATACAAAGGGGCTTGATTCACTGGGGGCCATTATTATAAAGTTGTACTGTGACCCCGGAGTGGAAGTTTTGGGTTACAGGGCATGCGTGTGTTCAGCTTTATTAGCTACTGACAAACCTTCTTATAAATGTTGTACCAACTTATACTGCCACCAGTGGATGAGAGTTCCAGTGTTCTCTATCCTCTTCGACACTTGGAGTTGTCATTCCTTTTCATTTTAGCCATTCTGCCTGATATGTAGTAGTATCCCATTTCTGCTTTAATTTGTATTTCCCTGCTGAGCAGTGAAATTGGTCACCTTTTTGTCTATGTAGTGGCCATGTGAACATCCTGTTTGGTGAAGTGCCTGTTCAGGTCTCTTGCCATCCTTTTATTGGGTTAGCTGTTTTCTTCTTACCAATTTTTAAGAGTGCTCAAAGTATTCTACATATGATAATATGAATCTTTGTTAGATAAACATATTGCAGATATCTTCTCCTAGTCTTTGCCTTTTATCCCCCTAATCTTTAAATGCTGCCTTTTGATGATAACAGACATTCTTGATTTTAATGTAGTACAATTTTTTTCCCTTTATGGTTAATACTTTCTGCATCTTGTTTGAGAAATCTTTGCCTGATATGAGTGTGTGTGTGCGTGTGTGTGTGTGTGTGCGCGCGCGCACGCGCGCACACATGCACAAAAATAAATACAGGAGAAACCTATAGGATAAACCAGAAACTAATGACCTTGTTTACCTACAGGGGATAAGTGGATGGGTGGGAACAGGGAAGAAAGAAAGAATGGGAGAATGGAGTTGGGTAGAGGGCTGTGGAAGGAGTAACACTCCTCTGAACGTACCTAAGTTTTGACTCTTAGAACCATGATAATGTTTCACATCCATCAAAAAAATTGTTACAAACAAGAAAAGAATGTATGTGTGTGTCTTTCCAAAATAGAATACACACAGTAACAAATGAATTTAACTGTATTACAAATAACAGAATCACCTCTTGGAGTTGGGGAAGAAACAAACTAACCTAAGTAACACTGGAAAATAGGGCTTTAACTATAATGAGCCTTGATGATGCTTCATTTATATTTTATCCTGTGTGGGGTTTGCTTGAGCTTCTGTGATATCTAGGTTGATATTTTTCATCAGGTATAGAAAGTTTTTACCCATTAATTATTTAAAATATCTTTCAAGTCTAAATATCTTTTTCTTTGTGAATCCCTGCTTTTAAACTTAGAAGGCCTTGAAATATTTAAAATGTGGATCGCTATGCCTGGATTTCTAGATTTTTTTTATGGTTTGACTTTTAAAAATTTTAACACTTCATAAATTTGGGATTTTTTATATTAAACCAAAAAAGGAAATCTTGATGCCTTGTGGTTGAAAACAAAGAGCACAGCTAAAAAGAAAATGTCCAAGTAGTTAACCAGTTTTTCCCACAATGTTCATTTCATAACGTATCTTTTCACCATGGTTTGTAGTGCCTCCTTCCCCATGTATTCATTTAAAAAATATGTATTAGGGCATATTTCTAGGCCTCTATTCTCTTATGCATCTCTCTATTATAGAGTCCTAGAATCTTACCGATTTAATTATTGTGTGTAATGGAAAAATTAATTTGCAGATTACTTTTGTAGGTTGATTTCTTTTAAAATTTTTTTCCATGGGGCACCTGAGTGGCTCAGTCATTAAGAGTCTGCCTTTGGCTCAGGTCATGATCCTGGGGTCCTGGGATTGAACCCCGCATCGGGCTCCCTGCTCCGCGGGAAGCCTGTTTCTCCCTCTCCCGCTCCCTCTGCTTGTGTTCCCTCTTCCACTGTGTCTCTCTCTGTCAAATAAATAAATAAAATCATTTAAAAAATTTTTTCCCAGCTTTATTGAAATATAGTTGACATATAACATTGCAGAAGTTTAAGGTATACACTGCAGTGATTTCATATAGGAATATACTATGAAATGATTACCACAACAATGTTGGTTAACACATCCATCACCTCACAGTTACAAGTCCTTTGTGTGTGGTGAGCCCTTTAAAAATGTACTCTCTTAGCAACTTTCAAGCATACAATAAGAGTAGTGTTAACTAGGGTCACGGTACTGTACATTACTGTGGGTTGCTTTCTGATGGCCTTCTTTGGTGGGAAGGTTCCACACAACGTCCACCTAGGCCTGTTTTGCAGAAGCGCCAGGACCCCTAAGCGGGATGTATTTAGGGACCAGAAGATCACTTAACATTCCCAGATATCGTCAGACTAATGGTTTTAACTCTGAGGCACAGTGTTAGTTGAGACATCCTGGGTGTTCCATAGGTGGGAGGTGATCTGGAAGCCGTTCATTTCCGTGTCCTACTACTTAGTGGCTCAAACCGGTTCATAGGACTTGATGGGGAGACTCAACACATCCATCCCATAAGGTAGAAGGCCAAAGCTGCTCTACAGAGCAATAGGTTTAAACAGAGACTGGTGGAAGTGGGGAGTGGGAGGGAGCGTGTGCAAGTGTTGTTTTGACTATCCTTTCTGCTTCCCAGATCAGCCAAAATGTCCTATCAGACCCAGGTATTTTATATTTTTTTGTGGCTATGGTCAGTAGGTTATTTTCCCCATGATATCTCCCCGGTGATTATTGGTAGTATTTAACAAGCTTGTATTGTGCTACTATTGAACAATAGCATGAATGAACTTATTATTAATTATTATTATTGCTAGTATCTATTATATGTTTGCTATGTGCCATGTCTTTTAAGTGCTTTAAATATTTCATTTAGTCTTCATGACAAACCACTGAGATTAGTATTATTATCATCCCCTTTTGTTGGATGAGAATATTGAGGCTTAGAAGGTGACCTCCTAAGGTTATTCATCTCAGCATTGGTAAAGCTGTGATTCAAACCTCTGTAGTATGGAATTCTCCTATCAGTTCTGGGAGTTTCTCAACTGATTTTCTTGAGTATGGATATTTAATCACACTGGCCACAAGTAACTTTATTTTTACCTCTTTCTATCCAGAGCTCTTATTTCAGCTTTGTGTTTTGTTGCGTTGGCTAGAAATAGCAGAACAATGTGAAAAGTAAGCAGTGAAACTAGGCATCCTGATTTGTTAATGCTTTAATGGAAAAACCATTCTTGTTGATTTCAATTTTTAAAATTCTGTTAAGAGATAGGCTTTCATTCCTAGTTTTCTGAGTTTTTAAATAATCAGGAACAGGTGTTGAATCTTATGAAATGCAGTTTTGCCATTTATTGAGTTTATTATATGGACACTCATAGTTTTAATCCAGATTCGTAACTGAGAAATGAAGTAACTCTAAAATGCAGTTCAATTGGTGCTTTTCTTTCCCCAGCCATATCTGGCAGAAAGTGTGTGTGTGTGTGTGTGTGTGTGTGTGTGCATGCACGTGTGCGTGCATGTGGTGTTGTTGTTTTTTTTTAATTATGGGCTTTAACATGTTCCCTGTCCAGATTTTGAGTTTGTACTGGGTAAAAGAAAAGATTATATGTGGGGGGTAGTTTTGAGATATTTTCTTTAGAACAGCTTGTAAAGGTATCATTTGGTTATAATTCAAGATTTCATTATATTTAATTAGTTTAGATTCATTTTGACAGAATTGTAAAGCAAACAGGTAAAGATTCATTCAAATTACATGGTGCACAAATCTTTACATATTGTTGGCATTCATTAAATTTTTCTTATTAGCTATGATAGTTACGGCCCACACTACTTGCATTCGAATTGGTACAGCTTCTGATTGTTTTCATATATGACCCACATTAGCTACCCATATTTCGAAGAGAATCTATGTTATTTTTTTTAAATGTGGCTAAAAGTCAGCAAAAGGATTATGATTTGATGTTTATTGGTATTTCATATTGAGTAGTTTTGACTAAGAAATGGCTTAGGGAAATGGTGCTTTTTCGTATATTTATCACAGGACTTATAAGAAATGAAGGTGAACAAACGTATGGAAAGAAGGGCCAGACCAAGCTTTTTGTTTGCTTGTTTTAAAGAAGAAAAACACTACTTTAATTTTGTTCTTAAAAAAACAAGACTGCATTGGGCTGATGAGAAAGGGAGAGCGGACAGAGCACGGGTGAAGGCAGTGACTGGGAAAAGAAAATCATGTCAGGCTTGTACCTCACACAGGTGGGATTACTCAGTAAGTCAGTTATAAGATGATATAGTGAGACCAGTGGGGTTGTTTCTGTCTGTCTTTGTTGTTTTCCCAAGAGGAGCCCAATATTTCAGTGTGTAGAGTCAGGAAGATGTATCTCTAAGGACGGAATGGCATGATCATTAAGACAGTTAAGTAGAGTATTTAGGCTTCACTGCTTGCTTGATGGAATCTGAGGTAAAATTTACCAAGCTGCTCTGCATTTCTAGTTTTCAAGCATAAAATGGAATCATTAAGTGATTCTCAAATCTCAAACCAAATCCAAATGAGAAAAATACACTGCGCTGGACCACACTGAAGACACACCTTATTATTCCTAAATTTAACTTCTTATGAAACATCATCAACTACCACCAAAGAAGTGTCGGGGGGGGGGGTACACAATAATTTAGAAAGCATTTTTAAATTACCAAATATCATGACTTATTTTAGCAATTTTTTTTTCAAGTTTAGTTCTTAACTCTAATCTCTCGGCATAACTGGATCATGAAAAAACATGTATTCTATCTACATCTGCTAACGTCACACTTTCCAAACATGTCTACTCTAAATATTCAAAAAGATAAAAACTACTTGCAGAAAACTTCTCATTCCCATTGGCTTGGTAGCAATTGTTAATGAGTTGAAGAATACATCACCATCCTCTGTATCCGTTATCTGTTAATGAAATAATACTGTATATTAAACAACCACAAGAGCTCAGTGGCATGTAATAAACATTTCTTTTGCCCGCAAGTCTACAGGTTATCCGAGTCCTTCTGCTGATCTTGACAGGCTTGATTGGGCAGTTTTCCTCAGCTCTTGATGAGAGTTCACTCATGTATTTGAAGGTCTGCTGGCTAATGGCTGATCTGGGATGGCCTTGGCTGGGGTGACTCAGTTTTGTTCCCCATAGTCTTGGAGCTTTCATTAGGTTAGCCTGGGCTTTGTGCTAGTAGCTTGGGTTCGAAAGAGAGAGCATGGAAACATACAAGGCCTTCTGAGGTCTTGACTAGGAAATGGTACGTAATACTTCCACCACATTCTTTAGGCCAACACAGGTCATGAACCCCACAACCGAGATTCAAAGCCTGGGGAAATAAACTCTTGTTGAGAGTAGCTGCAAATCGCATTAAAAAGAGCCAGGCTAAATGTTGAGATAGACAATCGGGATCACTTTTGCAGTCAGTCTGCCATACCCCCTTTCATCTTTCTCCAACCGAATTGGCCAGATTTCTGTTCTTGGGCTGACTGTTTTATAAGCAGCCTAGCAAGAAAGGGACCCTGGATCTCAGCACCTACTGAAATGGGCAGTGCAGGCGATCTGTTACACAGAAATGTTTCCCTGAGAGAGAGACCCTATGGGTATTTCTGCCTGTGTTTCATCATCTAACTTTATCTGCTTTGTTATCAAGAAGAAAAAGAAAATCATGTCAGAAAATCTGTTTTTATGTAAAGAGAGAAATCTATTACAGCTAAGTAAAATTTGAAGTGTTTAACAGGGGAAAAATTGAATGTTGCAGTTTAATTTTCTGAATAGCACAGATGTTTGAATCAAATGCAATACATTGTTATGTGTTCAGCCCGATTTGTAAAAATCTGAGATGTAAGAGTAGGCAAAAAATGTAGAGGTAGAGTTTCAGAGCATCAAAGTGCCTTGATTGCCCAGTTTTCCCTGTGTTTCTCCTTCTCCTCCCCACCAATGAACTCACTGCTTTGGTACAATGTCCACTTGGGAAGGGATGAGGGTGATTCATGTAAATGTACCTAATGATCTGAGAACAAATCCTTCCTCATGATTATATGTGGGATAGTTTGGTATTCATAACGTGTAGCACAGTGCCTCATGTGGGCTCGATATTCAAGAAGGTATTTATTGAATTTAAGTATGGGAATATTGACTCCCCCACCCTTTCCGTCTTTCCTTTTCCAGATTTAGTTGCTCGACTCTTTGGTAGCACCCTCCAGGACTGCAGGGATAGACAGGAGTATGTCTCATTCATAGACGTCCCAGACTCCTATAATGGTCCTCGGCTGCAATTTCCTCTCACTTTTATTGATATTGATTTACTTGTCGAGGCCTTCAGGCAACAACAGGCAAGTGGAAGCGGATACTGCCATGATTCTTGTACATAGCATGTGCTCAGTGACTATCTGTTGAATGAATGAATGAAAATACTATAGCGGAAATGTACTCCCTTGGGGGAAAAGCTTCATAATAAGTGAGAGCTACCCTCTGCTTTGCTTAACCTATTAAATAGCAGTCTCCGCAGATGCACAGAAACTTCCTATCTGTAGGTGTACAGCATTTCTTTTTTCTTTTTCTGAGATATAATTCGCATATCATAAAATTCATCATTTTCAAGTGAGTGACTTAAGGGTGGGGGGATGGGTGAAATCGGTGTAAGAGAGTGGGAAGTCCAGGCTTCCAGTTATAGAATGAGTAAGTCACGGGGATAAAAGTTACAGCCCAGGGAATGTAGCCGATGGTACTGTAACGGCCTTGTATGGTGACAGACGGGAGCTACACTCGTGGGGAGCACAGTGTAACATATAGAGTTGTCGAGTCACTGTGTCGTACCCCTCACACTAATGGAACATTGTTTGTCAACAATTCTCCAGTGAAAAATAAATAAATAGGGCGCCTGGGTGGCTCAGTTGGTTAAGCGACTGCCTTTGGCTCAGGTCATGATCCCAGAGTCCCGGGATCGAGTCCCACATCGGGCTCCCTGCTCAGTGGGGAGTCTGCTTCTCCCTCTGACCCTCTTGCCTCTCATGCTCTCTCTCACTCTCTCTCTCTCAAATAAATAAATAAAATCTTAAAAAAAAGAAAAATAAATAAATAAGAATATGTACAATTCAGTGGTTTTTAGTTCGTTCACAAAACAGGGCAACCATCATCACCAATATCTAATTCCGAACATTTTCATCACCCCAAAAAGAAATTCCGTACTCATTACCATCCCTCCCCCTTCAGCCCTGGCAACTATTAGTCTACTTTCTGTCTCTATGGATTTGTCTGTTTTGGACATTTCAAACAAATGGAATTATATAATATGTAGCCTCTTGTGTCTGGCTTTTTCACTTAGCTAATGTTTTTAGGGTACATTCATGCCATAGTATGTTTCATTGCTCCTTTATTGCACTGACTAATATTCTGTTATAAGGATATACCACATTTTGTTTATTCATTCATCAGTGGATGAACATTTGGATTTTTTTCTACCTTCTGGCTCTCATGAACAATGCTTCTATCAACATTCACTTACAGGTTTTTGTGTGAATGTGTCCTCAGTTCTCTTGAGTATATATAACTAGGAGTGGAACTGGGGGGTCATATGGTAACTCTATTTAACTTTTTGAGAAACTGCTAAATTGTTTTCCACAGTGGCTGCGCCACTTTACCTTCCCACCAGCAATGCATGCGGGTTCCAGTGTCTTCACATTTTTTGCCAACACTTGTTTTTGCTTTTGTTTATTCTTTTAAATTGTGTTTTCATTATAGCCATCCCAGTTGTATGTGAACTGACACCTCCTACTGGTTTTGATTTGCATTTCCCTGATGACTGAAGATGTTGAACATCTTTCCATGTTTACTAGGCATTTGTACACTTCTTTGGAGAAAGGTCTATTCAGACACTTTGCCCATTTTGAAATCAGGTTATTTGTCTTTATGTTATTGAGTTGTAAGATTTCTTTATATATTCTGGATACAAATCTCTTACCAGATATATGATTTTTTTAAAAAGATTTATTTATTTCTTTGAGAGAGAGAGAGAGCGTGTGGGGGGGGGAGGGACAGAAGGAGAGGGAGAGAGAGAGAGAATCTCCAGCAGACCCCCTGCTGAGCAAGGAGCCCAATGTGGGGCTCGATCCCACGACCCTGAGATCATGACCTGAGCCCAAACCAAGAGTTGGATGCTTAATCAACTGAGTCACCCAGGCCCCCCCCTCAGATATATGATTTGAAAATTTTTTTTCATTCTGTAAGTCATCTTTTCACTTTCTTGATAATGTCCTTTGATTCACAAAAGTTTCTAATTTTGGTGAAGTCCAATGCATCTATTTTTTTTTTCCTTTGGTTGCTTGTGCTTTTGTGTTATATCTAAGAATCCATTGCCGAATTCAAGGTCATGAAGATTTACCCCTTATATTTCCTTTTAAGAATTTTATAGTTTTAGCTCTTACATTTAGTTCCATGAACCATTTTCCCTTACTTTCTGGGGATATATGTTATGAGGTAGGGATCCAACTTATTCTTTGCACATAGATATGCAGTTGTCCTAGCACCTTCTGTTGAAGAGTTCATTCTTTCCCCCTTGAGTGGTCTTGATATCCTTGTTGAAAACTAATAGGCCACAGATGTATTGATTTATGTCTGGACTCCCAATTCTATTCATTTGTGTATGTCTCTATCCTTATGCCAATACCACATTGTCTTAATTACTATAGCCTTGTAGTTAAGTTTTGAAATCAGGAAGTATGAATCCTTCAATTTAGTTCTTCTTTTTGAATATTGTTTTGGCATTTGGGTTCCCTTGCAATGAATTTGAGGATTGACATTTCCATTTCTTTAAAAAAAAGCCCATTGTGATTTTGGTAGGGATTGCATTGAATCTATAGATCACTTTGGACAGTATTACCATCTTGACAGTATTAAGTCTTCCAATTCATAAACACATGATGTCTTTCCATTTATTTTGGTCTTCTTTGATTTCTTTCAGCAATGTTTTCTAATTTTCAGTGCACACGTCTTTTTCTACCTTAAATTTATTCTTTGGTATTTTATTCTCTTGATTGCTATTATAAAAGGGATTGCTTTCTTAATTCACTTTTGGATTGTTTATTGTTGGTGTATAAAAGTACACTCAATTTTTGTGGGTTGAGTTTTTACTCTGCCACTTTGCTTTGCTAAGTTCATTTATTAGCTCTAGTAGTGTGTGTGTGTGTGTGTGTGTGTGTGTGTGTGTGTGTGTGTGTATTTTGAGACAATCTATATACAGGATCATGTCATCTAGGAACAGAGATAGAGATAGTTTTACTTTTCCTTTTTTTTTTTTAAGATTTTATTTATTTATTTGATAGAGAGAGACACAGTGAGAGAGGGAACACAAGCAAGGGGAGTGGGAGAGGGAGAAGCAGGCTTCCCGCTGGGCAGGGAGCCTGATGCGGGGCTCGATCCCAGGACCCTGGGATCATGTCCCGAGCTCAAGGGAGACGCTTAACCAACAGAGCCACCCCAGGTGCCCCTACTTTTTCTTTTTGATTTTAGATACCTTTTATTTCTTTTTCTTGCCAATGCTCTGGCTAGAACTTCCAGTACGATGTTGAATAGCAGTCGTGAGGGCAGGCATGCTTGTCTTGTTCTTGATCTTAGTGGGAAAGCTTTCAGTCTTTCACCACTGAGTTTGATGTTACTTGTGGGTTTTTCACAAATGCCTTTCATCATGTTGAGGAAGTTTTCGCCCATTCTTAGTTTTCTGAGTGTCTTTGTCATGTAAATGTGTTAGCTGTTGTCAAATACTTTTCTGCACCAATTAAGATGATCCTGTGTTTTTTCCTTCACTTTATTAATATGTATATTGCATCGATTAATTTTTTGTGTGTGTTGAACCACCTTGTATTCCTGGAATAAATCCCACTGGGTCATGGTCTATGCTTCTTTTAAAATTTTACTGGATTTTGTTTGCTAGTGTTTTGTTGAAGTTTTTTTTTTTCCATTTTATTCATAAAGGGTATTGATGTGTATGTTCTTGTGGTGTCTTTATCTGACTTTGGTATTAGGATGATATTGGCTTCATAGAATGAGTTAGGAATTGTTTCCTCCTCTTAATTTTTTTGGAAGAGTTTAAGAAAGATTGGTGTTAATTCTTCAAATGTTCACTAGAGTTCACCAGTGAAGCTGCCTGTCTTGTACTTTTCCTTGTTAGGAGGTTTTGTATATTACTGATTCAATCTCTACTTGTCCTAGATCTGTTTCAGATTTTCTATTTCTTCTTGAATCGGTTTTGGGAATTCGTATGTTTCCAGGAATTTGTCCATTTCATCTAAGTTATCTCATTTGTTAGTATATAATTATTCATAGAATTCTCTTATAATTCTTTTTATTTCTTTAATGTTGGTGGTAATGTCTCCACTTTTAGTTCTGATTATACTTATTTGCATTTCTCTCTTTGTTTTTCTCTGTCAGTCTTAGTTAAAGGTTTGTCAATTTTGTTAATATTTTCAAAAAACCAACTTTGAGTTTTGTTGAATCTTTCTATTGTTTTTCTGTTGTCTGTTTCATTTATCTGAACTCTAATCCTTTTTTTTCCTCTGCTAGCTTTTGGCTTAGTTTGTTCTTTTCTAGTTCTTTAGTGTCAAGTTAGGCTTTTCATTTGAGATCTTTCTTCTTTTTAATGTAGGCATTTGCAATTATAAATTTCTCTCTGAGCATTGCTTTTGCTGCATCCCATATATTTTCGTATGTAATATTTTCATTTTGTTCATCTAAAGTAGTTTCTAATTTCCTTTGTGATTTCTTCTTTGACCTATTGATTATGTTGTTTAATTTCTACATATTTGTGAATTTTTCAGTTTTCCTTCTGTTATTGATTTCAAGTTTCATTCCATTGTGATCAGAGAAGATACTTTGCATGATTCCAATTTTTTAAATTTATTGAGGCTTGTTTTGGGGCCTAACATCTGGTCTATCCTGGAGAATGTTCCATGTGTTCTTGTTAAAAAAATGTGTAGCCTGATGTTGTTGGGTAGAGTGTTCTATAGATGTTTGCTAGGTCTAGCTGTGTGTGAGGTCTCTGAAATCTCTGTTCTTTTAGCTTGTGTTCAGCTAGTATTTGATAGAGATTTCCTTGAACAACAGGAGCCAGAGAGAGAGAGAGAATGAGAGAGAGAGTGGGAGAGAGACAGAAGCAAAGCAAAGCAAAGACAAGCCTAGTCTTTGCAGATGGGCTCTGTGTTGGTAAACTTCTTCACTGCTTAGCTAGGCTGTTTACAAACCTATTTTAGCCTTTACTCTCTGCTTGCACTGAGCCATTTTTAAGTTACCTTTTTCTTGATTCAGCCTTTGCTTGGTTACTGTGAACTTTATTTTCCAAAGTTCTGTGAAAGTTGATTTTGACAGGTTTTTTTGTTGTTGTTGTTGAAGTTTTCAGTGTTTCTGTGGAGTGATAGGACCTGTGAGCTACCTATTCCATTGTTTTCTCTAACATTACCCCAAAACCCTCATTCTCAGGTTCATACCCTAGGAGTAAGAGTGAACTATAAGTAGATTGTCTCTGTAGGGATTGAAGCAAAGCTTGGAATCATCTAATTCCTGAAATTAAATTGAGATTATCCTAGATAGCTGCTGTTCCTAGCCACCTGCCAAATGAAAAAGTAAATCCTCTCTGGAAGGAAATAGGCCTCAAATTATTTCTTCAAATTGTTATGTACAATGTCCAGAACTTAATACAAATATTAGCCAGGCATAGGAGGATACAAGATTCATGACAGAAAACTGAGGCAAACAACAAACAATAGAAACAGACCAATATTTTGATAATGGCATCATCAAGCTCAGAGTTTAAGATAAATATGCTTAATATGTTCAAAGAGAGAAAAGATATGACAAAAATCCAAGGAGCTATAACAGAAAAGATCAATAATTCTGACTTTATAAAAATGAGAAAATTATGTTGTTAAGGGAAGACTGAAAGGTTCAACATAGAGTACAGTGTGCTCCCATTTAAAAAAAAATTAAGTATTATATATATTTTGAGGTAACATTTACATAACATAAAATAGATCATATTAACCATTTAAAAGAGTACAATTTAGCAGTTTTTAGTATATTCAAAATGTTGTGCAACCATCACCACTAATTCCAGAACATTTCATCACCCCAAAGCAAAACCCTGTACCCATCAAGCAGTCACTCCCCATTGCCCCTTCTCCCTAGCCCCTGGCAACCACTAATTTGCCTTCTGTCTCTACGAATTTGCCTAATCTGGACATTTCATATAAACGGAATCATATAATATGTGACCTTTTATGTCTGGCTTCTGCTTGGCAAAATGTATTCAAGATTCATCCATGTTTTGGTATGTGTCAGTATTTCATTCCTACTTTTAGTTGAATAGCATTCCTTTGTATGAATATACCCCACATTTTGTTTAAGGGATTATATATTTATAGAATAGAACATATATATTAATATTACATATTCATATGTGGTTATATTAATTTTTATATGCTTACAAATGCATAGACTATGTTTTGGAAAGATAATAAGGACACTCTTAACAGTCACTGTTTCTGGGGACAGGAACTGAGGTCTGGGGAAGAAAGAGAAAATTGCTTTTCACTTATATTCCTTTTTACTATTTAACTTTTTATTTCAACTGAAAAATGAGATTTTTCTTCATTTGAAAACTCATTATTTCATACAAAGAAATGTCCTTTAGAAGTAGTATTTTCCTCCCTCATTGCCTTTAAAAGAATATGAATATTTTATTTAAGTTGCTGTTTACTCTGACCATCTCTATAAATGTAGAAACCAACATCTAAGTTAACTTTTTTGAATATTTAATATTGCAACTGTAAACACAATTATAATGCTATTTAGAGACAGCATTGTAAGCAAATACTGATATTAGCTATGTGATTTTAGCCTATTGAAAAAGGAACCAGGGCATCTGGCTGGCTCAGTCAGTGGAGCATGCGACTCTTGATCTCGGGGTTGTGATGTTCGAGTCCCACATTGGGTGTAGAGATTACTTTAAAAAAATAATAATTAAAAAAGTGAAAAAAAAAAGGAAAAGAAAAAGGACCAAGAAAAAAATATTTTAGCAATAGGAATTTTCTGTTGTAACATATTCTCAGTGAATGTTTTTTTTTAACTTACTAAACAAAACAAAACAAAACAAAACTGCCTTTTCAGACAGCAGTTACTCTGATTAGTACTACAAATGGACCAGAAAATCTGCAGTGGCAAATTAAGGTAACACTGAAGCCTGTCTTGGGAATCAATAGACTAAATATGCAAAGTGAAAATAAGTATTAAAGTGTTTTACCTGTTCCTTTAAAATGGGGCTAAAGGAAAGTTCACATTCAAGATTTGACTCAAGTTGTGGGTTGAATGGACTTAAAATGCTTTTGTAGGAAAAGTATTTAGCAGTTCATTAGGTCTTGGAAAGCCAGGAAATATGGGTCTCTCCACTCATCTATATCCAGGGACCTTTCTCTTTCCTCCTAATTCTCACATTGTTTCAAATCCTGATTCCTGTTCTTAAAAAGTATACGCAAACAATGAATCATGGAACACTACATAAAAAAATTAATTAATTAATTTTTTAAAAAGTATACTTAATCGGGGGCATCTGGGTGGCTCAGTCAGTTAAGTGCCTGACTCTTGATTTTGGCTCAGGTCATGATCTGAGGGTCATGGGATTGAGCCCTGAGTTGGGCAACCCACTAGGCATGGAGCCTGCTTAAGATTCTCTCTCTCCCACCAGAGAGGGAGACAAAGAGTAAGAGACCCTTAATCTCAGGAAACAAACTGAGGGTTGCTGGAGTGGAGGGGGGTGGGAGGGATGGCGTGGCTGGGTGGTGGACATTGGGGAGGGTACGTGCTATGGTGAGCGCTGTGAATTGTGTAAGACTGATGAATCACAGACCTGTACCCCTGAAACAAATAATACATTATATGTTAATTTAAGAAAAAAAAGATTCTCTCTCTCCCTTTCCCTCTGCCCCTCCCCCTGCTCTCCCTCTCTCTCTTCCTCTTAAAAAAAAAAAAAAGTATATTTAATCATGAAAATTCTCTAAACTTAAACCATGTTTTTGGGGTATGGGATAGGAAATAATTTTGTCATTTTAATAGCTATGTGCAAATAAACATTTTAAGACACCATGAGACAAGATCGTTCCAAAGGAGCAAAAAGGATTCCATCTGTTCCGAAACCCATAACCAAAGCAGTATCTGAACAATATGTAGAAAGATCCCTCTCAGCCTTTAATAATTTAAACCAGTGGTGTCCACTAGAAATATAATCTGAGCCACATACATAATTAAAAATGTTCTAGTAGTCACATTAAAAAATTAAAAACACGTTGGGTGTAAAGATTACTAAAATAAATAAACTTTTAAAAATGTAAAAAAAGGTGAAAATAATTTTAATACTTTAATCCAACAGATGAAATTATTATCATTTTAGTATGTACTCAAAAGTTTTTAATGAGACATTTTACTTTTTTACTTTTTCATACACCAAGTCTTTGAAAACCAGTGTGTATTTTGCACTCACAGCACATCTCGATTTCGGCCAGCCCCATTTCAAGTGGTGCAAACAGTCCTGACCCATGGAGTGGTGTTAGCATCTGTTAAATTTGTATCGGCTATATTACTTTGGGGATTTTGTATTTGGAATATTTTATAATTTTTAAAAAAGGGAGAATAACACACTGGATTTAAAACAAACAAACAAAAGCCCAGCAGAGAAAGCGGAGTAAATCTGTCCAAAACAATGATGTCATCAACACTGTAACTGGGGGAGGGCAACTGGATAAACAGTCATAATAGGAGGCAACGCAAATGGTTTATTTGGGTTTGGAATATGTTTTATATTTAGACTAGTATATAAATGCACTTGCTGTTCTGTATACTCTCACGTCTGTGCACCCAGCATTGAGCCACCTGGGATTCTTGGCTCAGGGGTTCCTTGGGGCTGCTCCGGCTGCCTTATGTGAGATCTGCGAACCCAGCGCCACCACCTGGTTGCCATCCCAGGTGGCAGGATGTCCCAAACAAATGCAAAGCAGCCCCACTTCCAGGGTCGCTCTCTCCTTCTCTCCCTTTCTCCCGTCCTTCCTTCTCTTTTATTTATTTATTTCTGTCTGCCTGTTTCCCTGGGGCAAGGGAGTCTCTTTTTTCCCCCTGACACTTCTCTTGGGCTCTACGGACCGAGAATAATCAGAAACGTTCCGTGAATGGGTAATGTCAGCTAAGAACAGGAAAGTATAAATGTCCTAGGAACCATTCATTCGTTCCATTTACAGTTCTCTAGTGAGGGCTTACTGTATGCCAGACACAGTGCCAGAATAATCTATTTGAGACTCATGTAGAGATTATCCTGCAATACAGCTTCCCGAAATGGGCTCACATGCCCCCCCCTCCCCCGGCTATAGCTTTCTCGGTGGTCATGCCTTTCTTGCCAGTCCCTCATGTGTACCCCCTCTGCCCCGCCCTCACAGGTACTTCATGCTCATTATGTCTTAGAAGTGCTCTTTGAAACAAAGAGAGTCCTGAAGCAAATGCCGAACTTCACTCACGTAAAGACGTCTCCCTCCAAAGAGATAACGATCTGTGGTAAGTTTCAGAGCGGAGCTGCCAAATTAATATTTAGGAGCGCCTTGGTTCTACGTCGTTTGCTTAATGTGAAAACTGTGCAAATTGGACTGTAGTAAGGGAAAAGTGTTAATATGGAGTTATCTATCCTGATAATACTGTTCCCCATCTTGTCTTTGTTTTGCATACCAGCTGGCAGGAATTAATTATGTGAGAAATTAAAGAACTCATAGCTTTTTATAAAGGCAGGCAGCATTTTAATACGGAAAACCACCCATGGGTAGAATGAGCCTCCTTTGCCCTCCGTCTAGCTCTCAGTATCTTCGTTCCATGTTACTTTTGCTAGGTGCGCCTCCGTGTGCCATTTATGCTGGGAGACCAAAAGCCCAAGGCAGGGTGGACGTTAAACTCTTCTCTGCCCTTGGCTGCTCTTTTGGATTTTTCCAACTGGTCGCTGCAGCTTTTGGAAGAGTGGGAATGTCCCAGAAATCTGTTCCTTGTTCTTCTAAATAACAAGACTTGAGATTTTGTTATCGTATAGGCCAGCCTGGCAGGATATTGCTTCAAGAAACAGTACACATTGAAATTCAACACAGTTGGTGCTCAGCAGGCTTGCAACTGTCTGAGAATGGGGTGCGTGGAAGGAACAGCAATTCCCTTAACTTCTAATTAGGCCTTTAGGTTACAAAACAGTGATTGTTATTTTCCAAATCAATTTTTAGCCTGTGTTTCTTTTCCGCTGGCAGGTAGAAGTGGATTTGACAATCTAGTCAAACCGTTTGCATTGCTAGCTCCTGATAGTGGTGGTGGGGACTTGATGCAGCAGCACGTGCCACGGGCCTGGACTCGAGCTGCTGAAGCATCTTCACTGATTCCAGCCGAATCAGGCTGATGCACCTCTGCCTGACAGATGATGCAGCTCAGCGGTGGGGACCCTTTATTCAAGGCCTCACCAGCTCTTACTTTTCACAAAGATTAAGACTTGGGGGTCATGAAGCTCAGGGAGCCATGCCCACCCATGGAGTCCATGGAGCCAGGGCTAGGTATGCTATCAGAGTGTATATAAAAAGCCAGAGAGTGAGATCTGCTCCCACATGTTTCCAGTATACCTGCAGTTGCCATTGTAGATTTCTCTTTGGGTGAAAGGATCTAGAAGAAGACGTGAATTAGAGGGCAAGGGAGTCCTGGCCTCACACGGTGTAAGAACTGAATGGTTCTTACTGGGACTAGTCTCTCACTTGTTCTTGCGGATGAAATTGAGGCCCAGAGAGGAAAAGGAAAGTGCGTTGCCTTCCCTACATTCCTTCCTCCCTCCCTTCCTTTCTTTCCTTCTTCCTTCCTTTCCTTCTTTTTTCTAAAGATTTTATTATTTATTTATTTAAAAGATTGTATTTATTTATTTGAGAGAGACAATGAGATAGAGAGAGCCTGAGAGGGGGGAGGGTCAGAGGGAGAAGCAGACTCCCCACTGAGCAGGGAGCCTGATGCGGGACTCGATCCCGGGACTCAAGGATCATGACCTGAGCCGAAGGCAGTCGCTTAACCAACTGAGCCACCCAGGCGCCCCAAGACTTTATTTTTTAAATAACCTCTACACCCAACGTGGGACTCAAACGTACAACGCCAAGATCAAGAGTCACATGCTCCACTGACTGAGCCAGCCAGGCACCGCTCCTTCCCTGCATTTCTATGTAGTGACTCTCCCCCACCCCACTGCCCCCAGGCTCACTCAGCTAGTTACTGGTAGGGTCAGAATCAAAAATGAGGTCCTTGGCGTCCCAGGTTAGGGCTGGCCCCATATCTGCTATCCCAACTTCCATCACGCATCTCTCTGACTGATGTGTCATTTTCCCTCCTGAGACAAAGACTAGGGAATGGATTGATTGGACAGTTCATTCACTTAAAGATCTCCACATCTTGGGCGTTTGTTTGCAGACATTTTTCCATGTAGCACCATGGCTAGAGGGAAAGCCAAGGCCTGTACTTTCCCTTAGCTTAGGAATTATTATTTTTGGTCTTTGTAGCCCCATTAAACTTAGATAAATTTGGTCATCATTTAAAATTCAAAATTGGGGCTGTATTTTCAAAAACATCTGTTTAAGACAGTACTAGGAGAGGGAGAGAAAGTGTGATGAAATTATTTTAATTTCCAGATGCATTTTTTTGCATGAACATCTCAACATGCTGCATAGTTCTCAACACACATGCAATATAGAAGGTGTTTTAGTCTCTAGTTATGTTATAAAAGATAACCAATTCTGCACTCATGTTTTTGTTTGCAGTGGAAATATCTCTCTGTGGCTGTCTTTCCATGATACATCAAGTTTTATCTATTACTGTCCAACTAGAAGTTAAAAATACTTATATAGCTCAATTCCTAATAAGCGGAAACCAATTCATTTTTTAGTATGCCGGCTGCAACAATTTTGTCTCCCAAATCTTTGAAAGACAAGCCACTCTGAAGAAAATAGAATAATTTAAAATATATATTTAATTGATAAGTAAGAAGTCCTTCCATTTTTATTTCCTTAGATTTGGAGTAAGATCATAGGAAAGCAATGAGATTTAAGTATACAACAGCATTAATATGCTCTTAATATTATAGTCATTTTAGGGCACCTGGGTGGCTCAGATGGTTAAGTGTCTGCCTTCGGCTCAGGTCATGATCCCAGGGTCCTGGGATCAAGTCCCGCATCGGGCTCCCTTCTAGACGGGGAGCCTGCTTCTCCCTCTGCCTCTCTCTCTCTGTCTCTCTCTCTCTCTCTCTCTCTCTCACTCTCATGAATAAATAAGTAAAACATTTAAAAAATAAAAAAATAAAAATAAATTTAAAAAAATATAGTCATTTTATAAATAAGTGCTGGTGATGTAGGACTTTTATTTTATTATTCTCATTACAATCGGAGGCTACTGTTGCATATATTTGGTTAATTTTGGTTGTGGGATTTCAAGCAAACCGAGGAAAGGTATTTCTATATTAAATTCTATTTGGTAATCAAGTTGGATGCAAAGAATAAAAAGTAATGATCAGAGCCTATGAAAGACAGATAGTTTACCTAGAAATATTTGTCCAAATAGGGCTTTTGACTAATATAGTCACTCTTAATTTTTAATTAATGGCTTCCTATATTTATATGGTTTCCCTTGGTTAGCTGAGTTTTATAAAGCCATGCTTTCATTTTTATTTCCTATAACTGTCTCATCAAAAGAATGTCAACTCACAATTTTTAAATTTTAGTTGCTATTGCTGGAGCATATTCTCTAATACATGGCTTTAAATACATAGCTTTTGAAAAAGCTGTGCGTTTAGCAATTAAGTATATTTATTGATTGCTTATTATGTACCAGGTACTATGAGAGGCACTGGGGATTTAATGCCAACTGACAGATACTATTGCAGCTCTCCCACAGATTACAGTGTAAACAATACCAAATAATCGCTAAGAGCTTGAGTTTGGAGTGAGATAAAGTTGGGTTTGAATTCCAGCTCTGATACTTGGTAGCTGGGTAATTTTGCATCAGTTAACTACCCTGAGCCTCCTTTGTAACCTCAGAATGATGAAAATAATACCCATCTCACAGAGCTGTTGTAAGGATTGAACAGGATAATTCATGTAAACCCTTAATGCAGTGCTTGGCGTAGAGGAAGCTAAGCACTGCGTAAATGGCAGGAGCGAACAGGTAATTGTAACATCAGATGCTGTCCCCCATAGGAAAGGGGATAAAAAGGGAGCTATGAAAACAAATTGTTGCATTAATACCATCATAGGGTAGAACCCCAATGCCCTGAGAATACTTAGAGTATATTGGCAGCATTTCAGTTTCAAAATTCTGTAACGAAATCGGCATTTTCTTGTTTCCTACTGAATAGTGATTTTTCATTTGCACTCCAGGTGATTTACATGGGAAACTGGATGATCTTTTTTTGATCTTCTATAAGGTAAATAATTATTTTGCTAAATAGTGGCATTTTTGTGGGGGGAGGCAGTCCTAGGGCAGATAACAACATTGGTTTTACTAGGGATATGGACAAATACAGATGTATGTAACAGCTTTATTCTAAGAAGCCGAAATATTTATAGAAGGTTATCTTTCAGCCTTGTAACACATATTTCACCAAAACAATCTTTAAAAAATTTAATCCGGGTCTTTGATGTTACAGTTATCTATATATCCAGTGGGATTTGCACCTGATTATACTTATGGTCTTTATCACATCGTAAATGTCTAGATGGCACAGAATGGGGAGGGGAGCGATCTGTTTTGTTTTTATTTTGTTCAGGAGTGAGCGTGTCACACACCAGTCTTCTCTTCCGAAGCACGCTCATTATGTATGAAGGGAGTGCCCCACTTAGGAAGTTCCAGATTGCTCTCTTCTCTACCCTGATTCACCATCGCTGAGCTCAGCGCTGCGACTCCTCTCCATTTGTTGGGTTTCGGCTGTGGGGGCCCACACAGAGGCCACAGAGCCACGTGGCTGGCACTGGGGTCTCTCTGCATCTCTACAAAGGGATTCATTTCTCTCTCTGAGCCAGCAGTGACAACCTGAATATTTGCTTCTGGGACGACTGATCCTGAGGTGACCTCTGCCTTCGTCCCTTTATGTCTCTTGTTGATCCCTGTGTCAGCCCCCACAGCTAGCATGTTGGATAACTGGGCACAGTATAGGTGTCTCCAGTGGTTGAAAGAAAATATATTCTGATTATTATGATGGCCAATCATTTCTACTCTTTGGAGACTGTGAGAGCTTAAGTAAGCCACGTAACCTCCGTGAAATTCAATTTTTTATTTTTTGCTGTAATATTCTTGAGCTTCCACCCCACAAAAGGCTGTCTTATGGATAAAATAACGAATATCCAAAAGCATTTTTTAAGGTAATAAATTATAACAGAAATGCGAGGTTTTAATTTCATTCATTTCAAGTGGAAGCTTGGAAGGGAATGGAGTGGGCCAAACCAGGAGTGGACGAATGGAGCTGGCACTTAGGACATTCAGTGGAGACTGCAGGAGACCTAAGCAAGGATCCAGAGCCTGGTAGCCAGAGAACCGGAGCAGAGGAAGTTAGGCTGCCCAGGAAGTTAGGTTGGTGCCAGGAAGACCAGCCAAAGTTTTTCTGGTAGGAAGCTGACGGTGCTCGCAAAAGAGCAATTCCTGAGATCAAGCCCAGAATCCAAGCTGGGCGGGGAAGGAAGAGAAGTCAGGATGGGCCAGCCAACTAGGAGAAATGGGAGGACAGCAGGACCGGCATGCTTTCTGAGCAAGGGAGCAGACAGGTCGGGGCGAGGGCCTTGGGAAGCAGGAAGGGTGGGAAGTTATACGGGGGAGAGTCCTAGGAGGTGAGTGTGTCCACGGTGGAGTCTAGAAGGTGGGTGGCTGAACACAGTGAAAGAGACTATGGGAGATGAGGGGGTCGAGGATGTGGAAAGCAAGTGTGTTAAGTGAGTTGGCCACAGGACTGTGAGGTGAGGAGCAGGGGAAGGAAGGCTAGTCAGAGGTCATGGGCTGGAAAGGAGGAGGGGCTTCTAGCCAAGGCTGGCAAAATGTTGGTCTTTTATAAAAGAGTGGCTCCGAGGAGCATGTGAGGAGTCCATCAGCCTTCTTGGCGGGGGGGGGGGGGGGGGGGGGGGGGGGGGGGGGGGGGGGGGGGGGGGGGGGGGGGGGGGGGGGGGGGGGGGGGGGGGGGGGGAGGAGGGGGCCCAGATTTCAAGAGGGAAGTCTTCTGAATGAGTTGAAGGCAGAAGAGAGTTTATTTACCATGAAATGGGGATTCTACCGGCCAAATTGGAAAGCTGTGGGGGTGGTGGGAGAATGACTGGTGAGAGGACACTAAGGAGTGCACACAGTTTGGGGAATGAGATTTGTTTAACTCAGTTCATGGGGCCATATTAAGTGTTCAGAAGTTCAGTCCCACTACCACTGACAGTGACAATCGGAGGAAGGAAGAGAGGGCAGGAGGATGTGGCGAACAACCACAAGAGAAAATCCAGCGATTATGTTTTTAGAGGTTTGGGGAGATACATAAAAGGGAGAATAGTTGAGTAAATGAGATGGGAAAAATGACTTCTGAGGCATTTAGAAATGCAAATTTCTTGAGACGTAGTTGAAGAGATTAAGATGTGATCAGGGAAAGGACTTGGGAGTAGACAGATGAGAAAAGAGAATTGCAACATGTTTCTTTAACTCTGTCGGCAGAGCGGTATGGAACATATGAAACTGGAAAGTGCTAACGTAAAGACTGAACAGGAGGAGGGGGCGGTAGGGAGTACCATAAAAAGAACGAAAGGTGAAAATATAGCATTCACATGAAAGCAAGAGGTATTTTGAGAGTTAACCAACGACAGTGTTCCAGAAGTGGAGACTGAGAGTCCAGCAGTGGAAGAGTAGGGCACTCTCCTTTGGGAGGAATTTGGGGGGAGGGAGGTGAGAGGGATGTTTGGAAAATATGAATTCAAGTTTTAACAGGCATGAGCGAGAAGCAGCTAAAATGCATCTCAGATGTGGGATACACCATGCGCCGCAGAATCTTGAAATTGCCTGGTTTGAAAGGGGCAACTGAGGGAGGAGCCACTGAGAACAGCAAGGTTCCACTCTTAGAAGGTGAGAAGGTGCTGTCGTTGATGGCGTCTGAGAGGGGAAAAGGGCCTGGTGGGCCCGTGATGATGGCGAGCCCCTCAGCTTAGGGGCAGCAAGGGCAGTGAGGGTCCGGAGTTGCAGGCCCCGAGAGGAAAGGGCGGTCACGCGGGCATGTCTGAGTAAGCTCCTTCACATGATGATCTCACTCACAAAAGTCAGCATTTTGCCTTTTTCTGTTTCACTTTTTATCTGAAGTTTAAACGAGGAATGATAATAGGAGGCAAGGGTCCAGTGCAGCCTGAAACCGGGCACACACACTGTTCGGGAAACAGTGTTTGTACGTGAATACCAAGGGCAGTGACAGCCCCCTATCCAGGGGGTGGACCCCCCTGTAACTTATCTTCACTTGGCTCTCCTCTGTGGTCCCAAACCCACACAATTAAGGAGAAAGGGTCTCTAAGTTCTTGAAATCGCTGTCACAAATCCAGGGAACTTTCCTCACAGGACGGACCCCAGGCCCTTGCTCAAAGACCGGGGAACATTGTATCCGGAAAATCCCATCTGATACATACCTTCTTGCTACAGGGAGGCCGGTCCGCTCCCCACCCCAGCAAATGAGGGAGTGGGAGGGGGAAAGGCAGGAGTGAGAAAGGAGGACAAGGGCGGCAAGCAAAGCTCGTACTGACGGAGGAGACCCAGACCTCAAAGTGTGAGATAGGAAACGTGTACAGGGAGGGGAGTTCTGTACTTCTCAGAAGTACCTGAGAGGGTGCTTAGATCGACAAGCCTGCAGGGTCAAGAAAGGGTTAAGGGCTGTGTGGTGCATACTCGGTTAAGAAGTAGAGAGGACAAATGGCGCATTTTCAAAACCCTGAGTTAAAATGGTTAAAGTAATTTGAAAACGCATTTTAGCTTTTAAAGGAGTAAGCTTCAGTGATCTGGAAAATTCATCTTAGCAGTACTTACAGTATGAGTGAGTATCATTATTGGGTCTTAGGTATAGGAGGACAAAAGAACACGAGGGGAGGGAAAGGAAGATGAGTTGAGAGAAGCATAATGGGCCAGGAAAGTAGATGAGGGGGAAAGAACGCACATCTTACGAACAAGGCAGGGAAAGGGGGAGTGCTGGACTTCTCTCTGTGGCCTCACATGGGGTTGACAGCAGGTGGCAGCTCTGACCTAAGCCATCTCTCAATTACTTCAGGAAATGGTAGGGTTTCTGTGATGGTGGATGATGCTCACTGCAAAACTCAGTGCATCAACAGTGTGGTTTTGATTCCCGATTATGTGGAATGCCCCGTGTGTGGCCCTTTCCTCTGGTTCATCCTCAGCAGCACGCGGGACTGAGGCGCCTCAGGGTAAGCCTCGCACTCTCTACCTCCTACTTAGAAGCAGCTAGTGGCCTTGCTTTCACCTATCCTTATTTTATTATGATTTGTTTAGTAAAATTATCATCTGATGTTTGTTTTATTTTTTCTCATTTAATTTTTCACCATGCATTTTATTCACATTCTGATTGAGCTTGAATTGTAGGGAACGGTTTGGCAAACTAGTGTTGGAGATCTTTGGAGCTGTGAATCACTAAAGTTTATATTATGCTTTGACTGATTCCTCTCAGTCAACCCAAAAGAGAAACCAGGAAACCCCCAGGCTTTGGATTAAGGCAAAATTGATATTCATCTTTCAGTGGGTACTTTGCTAGGCCATTTCTTCCTTGTCAGGAATGGGGCTGGCCCAAGGCCAACCAAAGGCATAGCCTGAGAGGGAGAGTTACAGTGGAGGGTCCCTGAGATGCCTTGCCATACTACTGTTTTCATCCAAACGGTTGGTTTGGTTCAAGACTCAAATCCTTATAACCAATCATATACAAAAGTGAGTCTATCCACAGATTTATTCATTTAATACACTTTTATCTGGTCCTTCCAGTGTTCAAGGCACTATATGAAAACTGTGAAGATACAAAGATGAATATGAACTTTCTTCATTTCACATGTATTTATTAAACCCGTTATGAATGAGGTGCTCTGCTAAGGTTGGCAGACAGTGTGACTAAGATGCAGTTTTCAGGCCCAGAGACATCACAGTTTAGTGGGGAAGGTCAACTAGTAAAAAACAAGACAGGTCAGGGTGGGACATATTAACGCTAAGGAGAAGCACAAGTCTCCAAGGTAGCATGTTGGAGGGGCACCTCACCTCATGGGAGACTTCCTGGAGGAGGTGACATTTAAGACAACCTGTTCAAAGAATTGTAGTCATTTAGTAAGTGCCAAAATCATGAAGGAAAGTTTTGGAGGATCGGAAAAGATTTTATTCTCGCACACTCTTTGCGGTGCCCTGTAATAAATAATGGGATTCATACCAGTGATTGCTTTTGATTATTTATGTTGAGATTTTGGTTCCTTTCATATTTGGTTGTCCTTACAAATTGTATCATTTAGCACCTTAAGACTAAGCTAGACATTTTCAGCTACAATCCTATTTGGGTTTGAAAAGAATGCTTTCCTCATTGTTAACCATGACAGACCTTTGCTAAAAGGGCATCTCAGCATTATATGGCTTCAAATACCATCAAGTGAAGCAATTTACATGGTATTAGTTAAGTTATATTTTTAGATTTTATTTTCTGAAAAGGTTAATTTGAATCAGCCACTTTTGCTTAATTTGAATGACCATTGTGAAATACTTCATTCAGAGCCTCAATTAGCCTTGCTAAAATTACAAGACATTTTTTTCCCTCGTTGAATGGAAAGCTTGAAAGTTTAGATCACGTATTGGCAAACTGGTTTGTTAAACTGATGCTCTGAGTGGGGAGACCTCCTGAAGCTCAAAAAGAGGTGCACACGGACAGAGAGAAGCTAATTACCTCTTGACCCTGTGGGCAGCACGCTGATGCTGTCCGTTGGAAGCCATGCCACCTTGTTTTCGTTTTCTTTCTCTCTTCCCTACCATCCGCCACCCTCCATCCCCATGATTTTCCACTTGAGACGGTCATTAAATATTTTCTTTTTTCTCTTTCGCTGACATGCTGCACGCTGCCACAGTAGTCAATTCTTTCTCTTTGGAGATTAAGACGGTATGTTGCAATCAGAAGAAGAGATCTCTAAAACAGGGTTTGGAAAAGAAATAAAAATTAAAATCATGTGGAGCTGCGGTCCAGAGGGTATTGTTTGATGTGCCTTGGGAAAAAGTGCAAAAAAATGGCATAACATCTAGATGATTATCATAAAATACTTCAGTAGAAAATAGGTGAGAATATAGGGAAACATCTTGTTTTTTCTCTATTCAAGTGAATTAATTGTGGTCTGCTATTTTTTCCCCTTCAGGTCATCTGAATGCTGTTCAGAGTTGTAGTTACCCTGGGGTTTCTATATTTGTCAACATCATTTCCATGTCACGGATGGTTTGTTGTATCTCAGCTGCAGAACAAGCCAGAGAGTTTGGTTTACTGGAACTGAGTGAAGGATGGGTTATAGCAAAAGTTTTTGCTTTTTTGAAGGAAACCCAGTCAAATCTCAGTAGCCGGAAGCCTAAGTATCCTAGAGACTTTATGTACAAGGACACTTAGCTCCTCATCTTTTTTTTTTTTTTTAAAGATTTTATTTATTTATTTGACATAGAGTGAGAGAGAGAGAGAGAGCATAAGCAGGGGGAGTGGCAGGCAGAGGGAGAAGCAGGCTCTCTGCTGAGCAAGGAGCCCGATGAGGGACTCGATCCCAGGACTCCGGGATCATGACCTGAGCCGAAGGCAGCCGCTTAACCGACTGAGCCACCCAGGTGCCCGCTCCTCATCTTCTTATCTATTTTCTACTTTCCTTATTATTCTAAGACAAAAATGTATTTGAACTCCTACTGTATAAAGTAATATGACTAATCCCGAGCCAACAGGACAGATCTGATAAGTTCAAATAAGTCTTGCCTTCTTTGAAGTGGCTGTTCTGAGAGACTTAATGTGTACAAGAGTTCAGTAGACATTTAAGACTCCTTTTAGAATCACTTCCAGAGACTGTGATATATTCTATCGAACGAGCTTCATTATCACAAATCTTAGTCTTTTGACAACATGTGTAATTTTTTGAAAAGGTTAGAACTCACTGGATGTTAAGGGTGGCACATAAGGTGGATGGCCTAGGTGACCATTACTATTGTGGGCTTAAAATTAGGTTTGACTAAAGGAATTCATTATTCTTTGCCCGTGGTAGAGGTGAAATACCTACAAAGTCTGGTTTAACTGGAGATGAGAAGTTCTAATATAAGAAATTTTGTCATCACAGTGGAAAACATGTTTACTATCCAAATATAATATAAAATTTTAAACCACTGAATGCTTTCTCGTATTTTGATATTAAGGTTATGCTGGTTTCATGAAATGAATTGAAAAGATTTTCATCTTTTTCTATGGTTTGGAATAATTAAAGGCCCTGGTTCTCAAACTTGACATTGTAAATACCTAAGGAATTGGAAAAAAAAAAAATTACTGGTATGTGAGCCCTACTCTCAGAGACTCTGATGGACACCTAGGGACTTTTAAAAGCCCCCCACATGATTCCGATGTATAACCAAGGATAGGAATCATTGGTTTAAATAACATTAAAACCGGGGCACCTGGGTGGCTCGGTCATTAAGCATCTGCCTTCAGCTCAGGTCATGATCCCAGGGTCCTGGGATCGAGCCCTGCATTGGGCTCCCTGCTTGGCAGGGGGCCTGCTTCTCCCTCTCCCACTCCCCCTGCTGTATTCCCTCTCTCACTGTCTCTCTCTCTCTCTGTCAAATAAAAATAAATTCTTAAAAAAAAAAAAACATTAAAACTATTTGCTCTTGAAAATTGAGATAGAGCTCTGCTACAAAGCCACAGGGAGATGTACTGTTCAAGTTTTCTACTTCTTTTGAATCAGTTCTCAGTTCTCATAGTTTCTTATTTGCAGGGAAATCCTCCCATTTCTCTAGACTGTAAAAGTACATTGCCATAGATGTCGATGTTATATTGTTTACATATATGTAACTCTTTTATCTAGTTCTCTACATCTTTTTTCCTACTCTTTAATCTTACATATTTTTTAAAAGATTTTATTTTTAAGTGATCTCTACACCCAACATGGGGCTCAAACTCACAACCCCGAGATCAAGAGTCACATGCTCTACTGATAAGCCAGTCAGGCAACCCTAATCTTACATTTTTTTATAAAGATTTTATTTATTTATTTGAGAGAGAGAGAGAGAGAGAGAGAGAGAGAATGAGCAGGGGGGAGAGGGACAAGCAGACTCCACGCTGAGCAGGGAGCCCAACTCAGGGCTTGATCCTAAGCCCCCAGGATCATGACCTGAGCCAAAGGCAGATGCCCAACTGACTGAGCCACCCAGGTGCCCCGTTACAGATTTTTAAATTCTCTCTTTTTTTTACTTATCCTTAATCAGGCTCATGATGAGTTTATCAATTTTATTGGTTCTTTCAAAGAATCATCTTTTAGATTTACGTATTTTTTCTTTTTTATTTGCTTTCTATTTCACTAATTCCAGCTTTTAGCTTTATTTGATTGACTTTATTGTTCTGTTTCTAATTTCTTGAGATGAATAGTCTTTCATGTGCATCTTCTTTAAGCTTTAATAATGAAAGCATTTAAAGCTACACATCTTTTCTTTTCTTTTTTTTTTTAAAGATTTTATTTATTTATTTGAGAGAGCGAGAATGAGAGAGAGAGAGCACATGAGAGGGGGGAGGGTCAGAGGGAGAAGCAGACTCCCTGCTGAGCAGGGAGCCCGATGCAGGACTTGATCCCTGGACTCCAGGATCATTACCTGAGCCAAAGGCAGTCGCTTAACCAACTGAGCCACCCGGGAGCCCCAAAGCTACACATCTTTTCTTTTTTTTTTAAGATTTATTTATTTACTTGAGAGAGAGAAAGCACGTGTGAGAGAGAGCAAGTGGGGGGAGGAGCAGAGGGAGAGAATCTCTAGTTGAGCAGACTCCCCTGGTCAGCAGGATCCCAACGTGAGGCTCAGTCTCATGACTCATGAGATTACAACCTGAGCTGAAACCAAGAGTTGGGCACTTGACCGACTGAGTCACCAAGGTGCCCCCCCTACACATCTTTTCTATTTTTAGTCTTAATTGACCCTTCTATCGAACTTGTAATTTTCTTTTAATTTTCTCTGATCTAATGCTTGTTAAGATGACAATTTTAAATTTCCAAGGATCTTAATTAAAGGAGCTAGAATTCTTTAAATCATATTTTTATTATTTATTTCAAACACTATAGGATTATGATATGATAAATATCCTATGAAATGTTTATTATTTTGAATTATTCAGGATTTCTTTGAAATCAAGTACATGATTGGTTCTTATAAAATCTCTTTGGACATATGAAAAATTAATTATACTCTCTATAGGATGTAAAGTTCCTCCTGTATCTACCTATTAAATTAAGTTCATTGATTAAATATTCAATTTTCCACATATTTAGTTTCTAATATATCTGTCTAAATATGTATATTATATATTGCTGCGTAACAAGTTACCCCAGTACTTAGTGGCTTAAAACTATAAACATTTAGTATCTCCCAGTTTCTGTGGGTCAGAAATTTGAGTGCAGCTTAGCTGAATGGTTCTGGCTTATGGTCTCTCATGAGGTGGCAGTCAAACTATTGACCAGGGCTGCATTCATCTGAAAGGTTGACTGGGGCTCAAGGACCCATTTCCACGATTGCTCACTCACAGGGCTGCAGGCACAGCATTTTGGTTCCTCACTGGTTATTGGCAGAACAGCTACATGGGCCTCTCCATAGGGTACCTGAGTGTTCTCATGACATAGCAGCTGGCTTTCCCCAGAGTGAGTGATGCAAAAGAGAGAGAAGGCAGGAAACTGTAGTGTCTTTTATGACTTAGTCTCCGAAGTTGCACACTGTCGCTCCTGCTTTTTTTTTTTTTTTCCAATTTACTAGAAGCAAATCACTAAATCCAACCCACATTCAAGAAGAGGCAAATTAGGCTTCACCTTTTAAAGGGCGTGTCAAGAATTTGTAGACATTATTTGTAGACATTATTTTAAACCAATAATTCAATCTGAATTTTGTATTTGTGTTTGTATTTTTAAACAGTTTCTTCTTGCATTTATTGTAGTTAAATATATGAAGCAAAAACTTATTCTTTTGTTTATTGAATACAAGTTCATGAATTGTATCTTCTTCATAAGTGTATTATGTAATGTTGCTTTGTGATCATGTTTAGCACTTTTAATCTTAAATTCTTAAAATTAAAGTCTTAAGTTCTTAAGTCTCATATTAATATTTACATTCTTGTTTTCTCTTTGTTGTACTTACCTTGTTTTCAACCTCTCTTTACCTATATTTTTTAATGTGTATTTCTCACAAACTATATATTCCTGAGTTTTGTATTTTAATATAGTCTAGTAATCTTGGTATTTTAATGGGAGAATTTAACCCATTCACATTTAGTATAACAACAGATATTTTTGGAAGTTTTTCTTCTATTTTACTTTGCTTACTACTTATTTCACTATGTTTCATCTTCTCCCTTTTCTTTGTGCTGTTTTGGTGAAGTTTTCTTTGGTGTTTTTACTGTGCTTTTCTTTTCCATAGTGGTTATCTTCCCATTCCTGACATCTCTGATAAATAATGTGTGTGTATATTTCTCAGATATCTATAACTTTATTCTTCCACCATTATCTTCTCTCTCCTCCAGTAAGATAAATGTATTTATTTTCACACTTTCCATGTATGTCCCCTATTGGGATGAGATTTGTGGAGACTTTGCTGTTCTCCCCTAACCTCCCCTGCAAATTCAAGTTACTGCTCATGCCATGTTTTTAGTTCTTGACCATTATTAGGTTTTTCTTCATAGAATGTCTCTTCTATTTCTAGAATCCTTGCTTAGTATACTTAAATTCAAGTTCCAC
This sequence comes from Zalophus californianus, assembly GCF_009762305.2. Lineage (NCBI taxonomy): Eukaryota > Metazoa > Chordata > Mammalia > Carnivora > Otariidae > Zalophus > Zalophus californianus. The sequence goes on along the minus strand of NC_045612.1, from coordinate 114,364,392 downwards.
ATTATCACTATTGATTTATATTTATATTTAATTATATACCGGAGGGCTCATTGTTCATTGTTCACATCTATATTCTATATAATATATTTGTTCCTCTTGGATCTTTCCCTGGCTGTTACTTCATTAGAATATTTTCTTGAATGTTTTCCTCTATGGGGCATGTGGGTGCTGTATTCTCTGAATGCAAGCTCCTTGAATGCAGGGACTTTGTATTATTTACTTCTGTGTTTCTAGCACCTAAAAATGTGTCTAGCACATAACGAGCAATCAATACATGTTCATTGCTTTTGTGGTATTAGATCACTGCATACTCACATATGTCTTTCTTCTACCCTGATGATCATCTCTGTTGTTGCTGATATTTGATCCTTTACACATCTGCAAATATTATCTATCACCCTAAGAAGTTAATGATGTTTTGGCCAATATAGAATTCTTGGTTCACAGTCCTTTTCTGTCTTTAATTTGTAGATTTGTTACACCATCTTCTACTTCCCACTACTGCATATGAGAAGTCTAATGCCAGGATGATTCTTTTCCCTTTGTAACTTACTCTTTCTGTCTAGCAGCTTCTGAGACATTTACCAGGTAATAGGGATATTTTTTCCCCTATCAATTGTGCATAGGATTCAGGAGCTCTTTCAGACTTCAGGCTGAAGTCCCTTTTTAACCATAGAAATCTCCCTCTCTTCGTTATGTAATTATTACCTCTTCTCCATCTGTTCCTTTTTCCTGATTCTAGAATGATTATTGCCATATTAGTTCTCTTGGCTTTGAACTCTAATTTCTTACTCATTCCTTATGATTTCCATCATTTTGCTTTTTAATCTGTGTGAGAGATTTTTCATCTGTTTGCTTTTTCGGGTCAATAATGTATTTTCCAATCACTGTTTCTTTTAATTAGCTCTAATCTATTGATATTTTAAATTTGGAAAGCACACTTTGAATGGCAAGAATTATTAACTTCTTGTTCTTTATTTAGTGTCCTCTCATTTTTTAAAATAACGTTTTCCTCTGTCCTCCAACAATTCTAGCTCATTAGGTGATAGAACTTTAGCAGATCTGATTGGTCTGTCCCTCTCTGGTTACTGGATCCCCCTTAAGTGCTAGGTTATTTTCATTTTCTATTCTCTGCTTAAGCTAGATTAAGCCTGTCTATAGTTGAAGGCACAACAGTTGCTACTCCTGCATCAAGAGTGTGAGAGGAAGTGTCTATGTTCCTAGCTATCCCTAAATGCAAGTGTTAGTTTTCTTTTAGCTTCAGAAATAGAGATGAAGTTCCCTACACTTTTTCTAGTAAGATCCAGCTCCCTCTCCCCCAAACCAGGACCATACTAATGCTCTGAGTCAGGGTCTCCCCTTAATCAAGGGATGCGCAGGTCCCCTCAGGCCTAGTTCTTCCATGTTCTCACCCCAGGGCTCTCTACTGCTGCTCCTCTAGCCCCCTAGAATCCCAAGAGAGCCAATAGCCTCTAACACCCCTCAGATTCCTCTGGTTTACTCATCCCAGCCAGCTGAAGGCTGAGGCAAGGAAGAGTATCAGAGATGCAGAATTCTTCCTTTTATTCTTTAAGTTCTGATAAGCAATAGCCTATGTTTTTGCAACTGGCTCACACTATTTAAGCCCAATGTGATAAACGTATGTGAATTAATATATAAGAAAATGTAAAATAATGGGATCTTAAAATTAGAAATAACATGGAGGTCATAATAAAATGAATCTTCTCATTTGCATGGTTTTCATGCAATTTTATACACACAGTCTCATTCAAGTTCCAGAGTAGCCCTGCATGGTAAGTATGGAAGTTATCATCCCCATTTTACAGATGAGGGAACTATAGCTCATAAAGTTTAAATAATTTACCCAAGGACACATGGGTAATAGTAGAGCTGGACTAGCAAATAAGTCTTCTTATTTCTGGCCCAGGACACTATACTACTGCTTGCTTGCTTGCTTGTTTGTTTGTTTCCAATTGTCTTCAGAACATGTTACATTACATGATGATTTGTGGAATCCCTGAGTTATATATTGTGACCTGTATTATATATTTTTTCAACCATTTCTACTATATTGGTATGAATAATTTTAAATGTATATAAATACTGGGACAGTGACTATAAGGTCATAAGATTTTCTTTTGTAGTTTGAAATCTAAAAAAAGAAGAATTTGCAAATAGTTTGAAAAAGATTAATATAACTAGAACATGTAGATTATTTCCTGAAGTAACTTTTTTGAAGGGGGGCATACATTTGGACAAATGAGTACTTAAATTTTTCTCTTTGTGATGTATTTTTTAAACATTCACATTTATTTTACTATGCAATAGAATGCACTTGACCATTTCCCTACCAGGCATGATATACTTGGTGGGTCTGGCATGTTTGTTTTGTCTTATAGTTTAGTAGTACAGAAGTAAATGAATCAATATCTGTTATAAAGACCAGACCTTTGTCCTGATCCCAGTTTTTTTCCTACTGACACTGTGTTTAAAAGTATTATCTCATACTCAGGATTGATAATCAAAATATTTAACAACTAATATGGCCTGCTCAGTGAGCAGTCACAATATCTGCCAGCTATCCATACCTGGTGTAATTGTATCAGAGTGGACTGGTGATAAATCAGCCCTGCTCACAGCTGCATGGTACCTTACACTTTGCTGGGTATTTTCATATCTATTCTCTTGTTTGATCTGGGGAGGGGAGGGGATATAGTAGCGCTCCCCTTTTGTAAATTGAGGGATTCACAGCCCAAAGAAGTTAAACATAGGGCCTCTTAGAATGAAAGACTTTTGGCTCTTGGTTCAGTGTTCTTCCTTGGATGGAAGTTTCCCTCTTTTCAAGGGAGAAAGAAGAGATAAATTTAGCCATTTAAAAAAATTTTTTTTAAAGATTTTATTTATTTATTTTTGAGAGAGAAATTGAGAGCATGCGTGAGAGCATTGGGGGGGGCAGAGGGAGAAGCAGACTCCCCACTGACTGAGCAGTGCAGGCGCCCAAGGTTAGCCATTTTTGATAGGACAAAAATCAGCTCCTTTTAAGAGAAAACTCAGAGTGGGTAGTGGGTACAGTGGGCAGTCACCATCCCCCTGGAATCTTCCTATCCAAAGCTAATGCTTCACTTCCAAGGTCCCTTGCAGGTGATGCCTGCCCTGGAAGAGCGAAACTACCTCAAGTTAGTGAGCAGATTTTTCCCAGTGGAGGAACCGACTCAGCCTCTTTTCTCCATATTCACAGGGACATTTAAGTACAAAGCCTTACTTTAAAAGTACATTCTTTTAACTGCTTGTTTTTCCCCCCTCTCTCCTTCCACAGAATGGTCTCCCCTCAAGGAACAACATATATTTTTAATGGTGATTTTGTAGACCGAGGAAAACATTCCATAGAGATCCTAATGATCCTGTTTGTGAGTTTTCTTGTCTACCCCAATGACCTGCACTTGAACAGAGGGAACCATGAAGATTTTATGATGAATCTGAGGTAACCTAGGCCTTTAGATTTCCCCTTTTTTTCCCATACTGAAAAATACTGCCACGTTTAGTTCCTAGCAGAGACTTAGAGGTGAGTGTAGAGAGGTAGGGATGAGGGGAATCTCAAGGGAGACCTCGATTCTTACCTCTATTTACCACCTCTGTCTTCCGTGAGTGAGTATACGTTGCTCCCAAGTCTTCTTCCTATTTTTTTCCAGTTCTGTCCTTGCTTCTCCCTTCTATTATGTTCTTTCTTTTCCTCCCATGCCTCCCATCATAGGCCAAATTGTTTCCTGGCTGGATGTGTTAGGCAAGCTTTGGAGGTATGGTAGGTTCTACGAGCAGGCTTAGATGAGATCATTCTGTTGCTACTCTTTTGGCTTGCCTCAGATGTTGTCTCAGAAACTAGTGCTGTGTTTTTCACTGATGTGTATATTTTTTTACGACATGGTGATTGCTTCTGGCACAATTGTTCATAAACATATTTGAGAACAGCTGTAATGTAGCATTTCAACTATCTGACTCACTGGAGATTTGAGGAATAAAGATTGGTTAAATGGCTTACCCAGTTTTGCTGAAAGACACAGTCGGGGATAAATATTCCCCTTTCCCTTCTTTCTTCTCCCTTCGCCCCTCCTTTACCAATTTGCTCTAGGGCAGCAGAAGGCATGACGTGTCTCGTGCTTTGGGTTCTAGGTTTTTGGGTGCCTTGATCAAAGCTCAGCAACTGATTAGTTTTGTGTTTGGGGCAGTTTCACCCCCTGGCTTGAGTACAGACTTTCAGTTCTAATTTTTTTAGGAATGGAAGCAGATGCTAAGACTACAATGGAAAAAAATCCCAGACTGTTATCTGAGGTCCCTTATATGTAATGTAGCTCAGTACTTTTATTTGGGCATGCCACTTATCCTTTCATTTATTCAGTTAGCCAATCATATTTATCTAGTGTCTGTGATTGTTAATGAAAGAGACGTGGCCCCTGCCCTCACAGAGGTTACATCTAGCAGGGAAGACTTAGGTTGAACAGGTTTTTCAAGTATGATGAGTTTATAAAGTGGGGACCTAACTTGTCTGGGGGGGGGTGATAGAAGGTTCTCCCATAGAAGTATAGTATCAGCCTGAGACCTGAGGATGAATTAGGCAATTCAGAGACAGCCATGGTATTGGCTGAGAAATGGTATTCCACAGTGAGGGGACAACTTAGGCAGAGCCTGACACAACACTTTTTATATGAAAGAACTTTAGGAGGGTAGGAGCACAGACTGAGGGACAGGATGGTCCCTAATAGGGCTGGAGACATAAGACATGGTTGGATCGTGCAAAGGAACTTGGACTTTTTTCTAAGGACAACAAAAATAATCATAGAAGAGTATCATAAAATTTGTGTTTTAAGTGCAGCAGGAAGAAATATTTGAATGTGGGAGGCCAATTAGGAGGTAGTTGAAGAGACAGATGATGGATTCTCATGGAGACCAAGGTATTAGGGATGGAGATGCAAAGAAGTGGACAGATTCAAGAGGAGTTTAGGCAATGATGGTTTAAAGCATGGTAATGTGATATGGGGGACTCGAGAGAGGAGAGAATCAAGGATAACCTCTAGGTTCCCGGCTTGAACTTGGGAGTATGTTGGCATTGTTTGCTGATATTGGGAACATGATAAGAAGGAGAGGTTGGGATGAGAGAGAATGGTAAGTTCATTTTGGGGTAAGGTGATTTGAAGTGCTTTTGATTAGGTAGTTGAGTGTATGTGTCCAGAGCTCAGAAATGCAGTGTGGCCTGAGGCATTGTCCTGCAGTATTGGCACAGAGTACCCAAAGCCCTAGGCCAGGATGAGATTACCAAGAGAGAAATTAAGGGGGGAAGAGGGCCTAGGACAGAATCTGAAGGAACACCGCCATTCAAGGTCAGGCAGAGAAGAACTTGCAAAGGAGTTGTAGAATACCCAGAAAGGTACGAGGAAAACCAAGAGGGTTTATTGTCACAGAATCCAAGAGAAGAAAAGTTTTCTAGAAGGATGATGTAGTCAACCATATTTAGTGCTTCAGGGAGGGCAAGAAAGATGAGGACTGCCCGGTGTCCTTGGGATTTAACAACATAGACACCTTTGGGGAGTAGAGGACCGAATTCATCTCGGAAAACATAACATTACATTGTAGAAGCCTGACGTGATGTGATTTGCATGGATACCCGGAATGAACATGCTGTGTTCCGACTTCCCTATGTTGGGCCTTAAGAACGTATATTATTATCTTTAGGCAAGGAAAAGTAATAAAAAAAATTTCCGTCACTAAAGCTCCCTTCATGATTGCTATTCAGGCATGAAAATTCCTGACTCTTTCTATTAAAATCTTGAATACCATTACATGAACTATATCAGAGAGAGTATAAAGGGCCAACTTGTTGTCTTCTATCTAGGCTTCTCTTTGTCTCGGTTCAGTCTCCCCTACCACCCCCCCTTCCCACACCTTCATTCATTCACTATAAGATTCAGGATGTCTGAGAAATACTCTCTAAATGAAAGGCATTCTCCTCCACAGCTTCCCCCAGCTGCCACCACACACTTCTCTGACTACTTGCAGCATCTACACATCCTATACCTAGCACATAGGTCTTAAAGTCACCTTGTAATTGTTCCATGAAAATTTATCTTCTTTCTCCAACTATGCTATAAGCTCCTTCCGAGTAGGGATGATGTCATTGGCTGCTTTTGTTCTTTCCCATCATGCCTAGCAAAAACTTGGGTAGGAAATAGTTTCAACTAAACCCTAGTTTCTTGAGTTCTTCATACTTGTGATAATGAGATGTCAGTGGGTCCCCTTTTTGCGTGACTCACGTAGGTAGGAGTTATCAACGTTTAATTAGTTTAAATACCATTGGTTTTTTTTTTCAGGTATGGCTTCACAAAAGAAATTTTGCATAAATATAAGGTAAGACTCGGACTTTTTTTTTTTTTTTTTTTAATGCCTTCTCTTTGCTGTTTATACATAGAACTACAAAAAAAGAGCCTTCGGGAAGGGTGACCGGGTAAAAATAAAAGCACAGCAGGAAGCCCTGGCCAGGGTAGAGGCCTAATTTTCTTCCGGGACCAAACAGGAAGCTGTTTCATTGTGACTTTTGTGTTAGTTTCAGCACAGATACAAACATATTCTGTTGCTGTAAAGGTACCCAGGATTTGTTTTATGGTAAAACACTGCAGGTACAGAAATGACTATCTTAAAGGAAGAGATTTTTACTCACTGAGTGAGTGTGGGTGTGGGCTCTGGATTGGTTGGTTTGCATATGAAAGGCAACTCATCGACAATTTCTAGGCATTAACTAGCTCTGGGAGGAGCAATCTCTCCTCCAGGGTCAGCAAGGCACCAAGATGTCCAAGTATCAAAAACATAGAACAAACAAACAAACAAACATAGAATAAAAAGACATGATTAATGTATGCTGGTGGGTTAGTGACTCCATGCCAACTTCCTTTGCTCCTTTGCCTCGCATGAAAGCTGTTGCATTTTGTGATAAACTTGAACTTACCAAAAAAACAAAACTTACTCAAATTCTTACTTACAGATGCATGGAAAGAAAATCTTAGAAATCTTAGAAGACCTCTATTCCTGGCTCCCAATTGGTACAATCATTGACAATGAAATCCTGGTCATACATGGTGGGATATCAGAGTCCACAGACTTGAATTTGCTCCACCGTATAGAAAGAAACAAAGTAAGAAGCAATGTTTACATAAATCTTGTCACAGAGTTTTATAAGGGGGTATATATATATATACCTCTTTTCATTTATTATTTTGTATTCATTTGCATTTCAGTAGTTGTCGTAACTGCAAAAATTAGTACAAATTTTAAGAAAATCTATGATGGCAAGATAAAGAACTGAACGGGTAACTTCCAAATAAGGCAAATATATTTTTTTAACTTCGTGATGAAAGTGGAAAACGAGGAAAGGTTGGCATTTCATATAGTTTCTAAAAGTGAAAATCCTGATTTTTAAAAAAATTAAAATTTCAGGGGCGCCTGGGTGGCTCAGTTGGTTGGGCGACTGCCTTCAGCTCAGGTCATGATCCTGGAGTCCCGGGATCGAGTCCCCACATCGGGCTCCCTGCTCGGCAGGGAGTCTGCTTCTCCCTCTGACCCTCTTCCCTCTCGTGCTCTCTATCTCTCATTCTCTCTCTCTCAAATAAATAAATAAAATCTTTAAAAAAAAATAAAAAATTAAAAAATTAAAATTTTGGATTAATGTTGTAGTAAAATATACATAACATAAAATTGACCACTTTAATTAAGCATTTTTAACTGTACAGTTCAGTGGCGTTAAGTACATTCACATTGTAGTGCAGCCGTCCCCACCATCCATCTCCAGAACTTTTCATCTTCCCAAACTGAAACTCTACCCATTAAGCAACAACTCTCCCTTCTCCCCTCTCCCTAGTGCCTGGTGACCACCATGCTATTTTCTGTCCCTGAATTTGACTACTTTGGGTGCCTCATTATAGATGGAGTCATACAGCAGTTTATTTCTGAATTGCTATGGCTTCTCTTATATTCCAAATGGCTCAGGGTATTTTGGGGGAAATATTTTAAACTGAGTAATCACATTAAGTACAACAGAAGCAGAGCAAGAACGTGTATAGAACCTCTAAGGGAAGAGGCTGTGTGTGGCCTGTAAAGCTCCCGTACTTAGTGAAGGGCTCCTTTGGCTGGGCCTTGCAGAGTGACTGGAATTATCTTTGTCCTGTACCAGAGCCCAGCCAAAGCCCCCAGACCAGGGGCATAGGAGGACCAATAACAGCTCTGGAACCAGATGATCGTATATGGTCCTAGTGAGAAACCTGAACCCTTTACCCCTCAAGACTGATAGTCAACTTCCAACCAATCTAGGCAAGTAGAGTCTAGAGCTGGAATTTAATTTGATATAGACAGAAAGGTGACCCCTATTCACTTTGAGTTTCTGGAGCCCTTATACCTTTATATACATATGAAAGATAGTATTACTGCTAACTTCTTCTCATCCCTTTATTATCAGCTTAAATGTACCCCTCCTCTGGAAAGCCTTCCATGACCTCCAGACTAGGTCAGGTCCCCTTCTACCTGCTCTCAAGCCCCTTGTACATATCCTTCATAACAGTTACCAGAACTGAGTAAAGAATTGGGGTACTATTTACTATCCTCCCCTGCTTCTCTCATTCACTGATAATACTCCAGCACCTAAGATGTAGTAAATACTTGATCAGTGTTTGTTGGATGTGTCCTAATACATTTAAGACCAAAACAGGGCGGACCTAAGACAAAACTGGATAGAAACTTCTGATTCCTGATTCTGTGGTGATTTTATATATCTCCTCTCCAGCCTCACCCGACCATGACCATATTTCCTGGCTTGTACCTGTTGTCCTGGTAATTGTTAATAGTGCCTCCCTTTATTCTCAGAAGTACTCCAATTGCAATACATTTTAAGGTCACCCTACATTTAAGGCCTCTTTCTCATGATATCAGCTAATAGTCAAGCCAGTAAAACATTTTGCTCAACACAAGATAGTCAGTGTTAACATAACAAGTGGATGTGATTCTAGCCAAAAGCAAGGGAACATGATGTTTTAGTCAGTCAAATATTGGCAAGCACATGGCAGGAATGCCCCACTCTACCAGCACCCGCCCTGTGACAACAGCGCTAATCAGCCATGGCAACCCCTACCAATTGATCAATTGAAAACTTTTCCTTTTCTGAAGTGAGCCTGAGCAGCCAGCCCTCTCTAGAGCTTTTTGAGCTATGAAGAGCATGTGTTGAGGCGCCTGGGTGGCTCAGTTGGTTAAGCCTCTGACTCTTGATCTGAGCTCAGCTCAGGTCTTGATCTCAGGGTCCTGAGTTCAAGCCCCAAGCTGGGTTCCATGCTGGGCATGGAGCCTACTTAAAAAAACAAACAAACAAAAAAAAAAACAACCAGCATGTCTCTGGAATGCCTATTACTATCTCTGCGGAGACCAAAAGGTGAGAGCCACCTTGACCTAGTAAACTCCATGAGGCTCTGACATCAGACAGCCATAGCCAGCTTTACTTCCTACCTCCGCCACTTCCTGGCTGGGTGACTGGGCAAGGTACGAAAGTCTTCTAAGCCTCAGTTTCTGCGCCTGTGTATGGAAGCTAAAAATACCTACTATATTGAGTTGTTAGGAGGATTAAATAGAATTACCTAGATGAAGAAAACAGCATAGAGTAAGCTCTGAACACAAAGCTCGCTCCCTCCAACTCTCTCCTCTCTTTCCTGATACTTGGAACCAAAGTTTGAATTTTAGTCACCAAGACACCCCCTGGGGAGAAGTTTTTGGGCCAGGATTTTTCCAGGAAACCAAATTTCACCTCCTTTGGGGGTCATCGTTCCACCTACTCATAAGCCTGGTTTTAGAAGATAGAAATTTGACTTGTGTACTTCCTGTGTCTTCTACCCCTCCTAGAGTGAGGTTGAATTGGCAGCACATACTTGTATTAAATACAATTGAACTGTAGCAAAAGTAGTAGGTTTAAGCCTTTGGAACTCTCCCAAATGAAATACAAAAGTAGATTTTTTTTTTAAGATTTTTTATTTATTTATTTGAGAGAGATAATGAGATAGAGAGCATGAGAGGGGAGAGGGTCAGAGAGAGAAACAGACTCCCCGCTGAGCAGGGAGCCCGATGTGGGACTCGATCCCGGGACTCCAGGATCATGACCTGAGCCGAAGGCAGTCGCTTAACCAACTGAGCCACCCAGGCGCCCCCAAAAGTAGATTTTCAAGTCCAGTTTTATACCTTTCCCACTTTCTCCACTTCCCCGTCCCTTAGGACCCTCTAAGTGTAGGGATGACCATGCTGCCTGGGTTATGCCTGCTGTTGTGGTATGATTGTTAATGGCGGCGGGGAGTAGGGTTGGGGGAACTTCATGACAACCTCCTTCTAGGTTCATTAAAGGCATTTGGTAAGGTGGGTGGGTTGGTGGGGGTGTCAACGCAGAGGGACAGAGAAGGAAGATTCTATAGACTAAGATTCTAGTTTAGAATTCTTTAAACTCCCTGGCAGGGGGTGTGAGAAAGGATGGCTAGCCGGGCTTCCAGGAGAAAATGATGGTGTGGTACTTTAGGGGGGAGCTGGGCAAAGTATCCTGATCCTAAGTGGCCTTAAGAGACACGGGTTCTTCATCAGGTTGAGGCACAGCAACAGAGACACAGTGGCAACTGGCACTGAAGTTTCTGCATGTGGCACATGAAACATAGGGTTGGCTAAAGTGTGACTTTGTTTTGTAGATGAAATCTGTGCTGATGCCACCAATTCCCTTGGTTGAAGACCACGATACTGACTTGAAGAAAAATAAAGTAGGTGCAACTCTTATACCTCGGGAACTCAAAACAAATGGATCCCCTTCTGAGCAGTTAACAAAACATGAATGGGAACAGGTAGGTATCAAAGTGTTCCCCAAAGTGGCAGTGAAGATGCGGCATACATGATGTTATCCCTTAGATACATAACAAGTGACTCACCTTTATAAGCAGAGCATATTCTTCCTTCTGAACTCATCACTATACTTTTAATAGCTTCATTGAGACGGACTCCCTCATTTAAAGTACATAATTCACTGGTTTGGGTGTATTCACAGTGTTGTGCCACTGTCATGACAATCTAATTTTAGAACTTTTTCATTGCCTGAAAAAGAAACTCCATACCTATTACTAGTCACTCCCCATTCTCTCCCCAACCACCCTCTCCCCCAGCCTTAGGCAACCACTAATCTACTTTTGGTCTTTATAGATTTTCCTATTCTGGACATGTTCTAGAAATGGACCCATACAATATGTGATCTTTTGTGTCTGGCTTCTTGTACTCAGCTCAATGTTTTGAAGTTCATCCATGTTGTAGGATGTATCAGTACTGTGTTTCTTTTTATTGCTAAATAATATTCTGTGGTGTGGATATACTACATTTTGTTTATTCATTCATCAGTGGGTAGACCCTTGAGTTGTTTCTGCTTCTTGGCTATTATGAATAATGCTGCTATAAACATTCACATACCAGTTTTTCTGTGGATGTATGCTTTCATTTCTCTTTGGTATATACCTAGGAGTAGAACTGCTCAGTTATAAGATAATTCTAAGTTGAACATTTTGAGAAATTTCCAAACTGTTCTCCCAAGTGGCTGCACCATTTTACATTTCCATTACCAACGTATGAAGGTTCCAATTTCTTCACATCCTCTCCTTTTGATTATGGCTGTCCTAGTGGGTATGAGGTGGAATCTCGTTATGGTTTTGATTTGTTGTGGTTTTGGCATTTCTCTAATTATTAATTATGTTGAGCATCTTTTCATGTGCTAATTGGCCTTCTGTATGTCTTTGGAGAAATATCTATACAGATCCTTTGCTCATTTTAAAAATTGAGTTATTTATCTTTTTATTATTGCATTGTAAGAGTTCTTCATATATTCTGGATATAAATTCCTTATCAGAGATATTATTTGCAGGTATTCTTTCCTATTCTGTAGACTGTCTTTTCCCTCTCTTGATGGTATTATTTGCAGCACGAAAGTTTTTAATTTTGATGAAATCTAATATTATCTATTTTTTTCTTTTTTGCTTCTGCTTTTGGTGTTGTATCTAAGACGCCATTGTCTAACCCAAAGTCATGAGGATTTATTGCTATATTTTCTTCTAAGAATTTTATAGATTAAGCTCTTCAATTTGGGTAATCCATTTTGAGTTAATTTTTGTGTAATGTGGGAGGTAGAGGTCTAGCTTTAATCTTTTGCATGTGGATATCCAGTTATCCCAATACCACTTGTTAAAAGGATTTTTCTCATTGAATTTTCTTGGCACTTTTTATCAAAAATCAACTGACCATAAATATGAAGGTTTATTTCTAGACTCTTAGTTCTACTCCCTGATCTATATGTCTAGCCTTACAACAGTACTACACAGTTTTGATTACTATAGCTTTGTAGAAAGTTTTGAAAGTGGGAAATATGTGTTCTTTGTTTTGTTGTTCTTTTTCAAGATTGTTTTGACTGTTCTGGGTCCTTTGAATTTCCATATGAATTTTAGGGACAGCTTGTCAATTTCTACCAAGAAACAGCTGGAATTGCTTTGAATCTGTGTTCTTATTGCAATCTTAACAATGTTATATCTCCAATTCCACGAACATGGAATGTCTTTCCATGTATTTAGATCTTTATTTTCAACAGTGTTTTGTACTAATGTACATGGAGGCGCTTGTTTTGCTCAAGTTGAAAATAAATATTCCAAAGTACTTTCAGTGCTATTGTAAAATAGAATTGTTTTTTAAATTACCTTTCAAAATATAGTTGACTTATGTATACTGATCTCATGTTTTGAACCTTGATAAGCCTATTTATTCATTCTAATGATTTTTCGTGGATTCCTTGGGACTTTTATATACATGAGCATGTTATCTGTGAATAAAGATAATTTTGCTTCTTCCTTTCCAAGCTCTCTGCCTTTTATTTCTTTTTCTTCCTTAATCACCCTGTCTAGAACCTCTAGTACAGCGTTGAATAGAAGTGTGCTTCTATTCAAATAAGACATCCCTGTCTTATTCCTGATATTAGGGGAAAGCATTCAGTCTTTCACCATTAAGTATATTAGCTGTTTGTTTATATATTAGCTGCCCTTCATCATGAGGAAGTTCCCTTCCGTGCCTACTCTGTTGAATGTTTTTATCACGAAAGAGTGTTGGATTTTGTCAAATGCTTTCTTCGTATCTATTAAGATGATCATGTGGGGTTTCCCCTTTATTCTATCAATATGGTGTATTACGTTGATTGATTTAAACCAACCTTACGTTCCTGGGATAAATCCTACTTAGTCATGGTGTGTAATCCATTTTATATGTTGCTGGCTTCAGTTTGCTAATTTTTTTAAGGATTTTACATCTATATTCATAAGGGGTATTGTTCTGTACTTTTCTTGTGATATCTTTGGTATTAGCATAAGACTGGCCTCATAGGGTGAGTTGGGAAGCATTAGCCCCTCTTCCAGTTTTTGGAGGTGTTTGTGAAGGACTGATAATAATTTTTCTTCAGATGTTTGGTAGAATTCATCAGTGAAGTGATCTGAGCCTGAGCTTTTCTTTGTAGGAATTTTAAAAATTACTAATTCAATCTTTTTCTTGCTATAGTTCTATTCAGATTTTGTATTTCTTCTTGAGTGGTTTTTATCTTGGTGGTCCTGATAGTTTCTCTTCCTTGGAATTTGTTCATTTCATCTAATTTATCTAATTTGTTGGCCTAAAGTTGTTTGTAATATATATATTTAAATATATATATAAAGTCGGTAGTGCTGTCGCCTCTTTCATTCCTAATTTTAGTAAGTTGAGTCTCTTTTTTTCCTTGGTCAGTCTCACTAAGGTTTGTAATTTGATCTTTTCAAAGAACCAATTTTTGGTTTTATTGACTTCCTTTATTATTTTCTATTCTTTCCTTCATTTATTTCTGTTCTCGTCTTTATTATTTCCTTCTTTCTGCTTGCTTTAGATTTAGTTTGCTCTTCTTTTTCTAGTTTCCTAAGGTGAAAGGTAATGTCATTGATTCAAGATCTCTTGCCTTTTGTAATGAAGCTATAGATTTCCCTGTAACTACTACTTTAGCTCCGTCCTGTAAATTTTGTGGTGTTGTGCTTTCATTTTCATTCATCTCAGAGTATTTTCTAATTTCCCTTGTGATTTCTTCTTTAACCCATATATTATTTAGCAGCATGTTATTTAATTTCTGCATATTTGTGAATTTCTCATATTTCTTTCTCTTATTGCTTTCTACTTGAATTCAATTTTGGTTGGAGAACGTACTTTATATGATTTAAATCCTTTGAAAACATAGTGAGGCTTTTTTTATGGATAGTGTATGGTCTATCTTGGAGAATGTTCCATGTGCTCTTGAGAAGAAAATGTATTCCATTCCTGTCGAGTGGAGTGCTCTATATATATCTATTGGTGTCTGTCTTTGAATGCACTTATCTGTCTTTGAATATATTTATAATAGTTGCTTTGAAATCTTTGTCCACTAAGTCAACATCTAATCCCTTCAAAGGCAATTTCTATTGCCTGCTTGTTTTTCCCTGTGTATTTTTTTCTTTGCATGTCTTGTAACTTTTTTGTTGAAAACTGGGCATTTTAAGTAACATACTGTAGTAACTCTAGATAGTTATTCCCATGCTCCTCTGGGGCTTGCTGTTATTTGCGTTTTCACTCATTTATTTGTTTAGGGCTTGTCTTGACTAGTTCAGTGAAGTCTGTGACCTCTCAGTGTGCAGTCTCTGATGTCACTCTTCACAGGGTGCTGCCTTGAGTATGCACACAGTTTCCCTGACTACTGGGAGTCATTGTAGTTTTAGGTAGGCTCTCTTTGACTGTCTCTTTCCCTGACCTCCCCTTTAAGCTTTGGCCCATCTGCCTCTATTTGTATCATACCCAGCTGTTAGCCTTCACTAATTGCTAGCTGATTGGGCTATTGTTCTTAACAATGCTCTGGGGCTCACAAATAGCTCCACAATCTGATCCCATTAAAGTCAGTCTCCTTTGCAGGGGCAGGGTATGACAATCCTTGAGGCTTATTCTGGCCCTAGGAGGGCTCTTCTCATCTGCCCCTTTCCCTGATCTGTCTGTGAAACTTCTGTCTGGTCTGCTCTTGGTACTAGTATCATGGAACCATCAGCCTTCTTCTAATTGCTTAGCTCTCAGAAGCCTCTATTTCTTGACTCCGTACTCTTACACCTTGACTGCTGAAAATATTGACTAAAATGTGATTTCTGTTGTCAAAATATCCTCTTATCAATGAGGAGGAAGAGAGAGCTGAGGGCATAGAGAGGGACGGAGAAGGGGTAGTGAGAGAGAAATAGAATTCATCAATGGCTTGTGCGTCCAAAGTATTTAAAAATCAAGTAAATACAAGAGACAACCGATAGCAAGTTGGAAAGGATGCTTCCTTAAATTCTGACATCCAAA
This sequence comes from Zalophus californianus, assembly GCF_009762305.2. NCBI lineage: Eukaryota > Metazoa > Chordata > Mammalia > Carnivora > Otariidae > Zalophus > Zalophus californianus. Next base: position 114,348,945 of record NC_045612.1, on the reverse strand, counting down.
TTCCAAAGACCAAAGGTTAGAACAAGCACTTCTAGGATGGTGAATAAAAAGGATGATGCCAAAGAGATTGGAGTTGCACAAAAAGAAAATTCTCGCCTCTGGAAGCCTAGATAAGTTTAGAATTCTAGAGAGATGGAGCCTTAAGAAGTGGGAGGGAGGAGACTGGGGGTCATTATTCTGTAATAAAACTTCCCACCACCCCAACAATATAGATGAGGCATCTTGCAGTCTCCATGTACATGACTAGAGCTGAGAAAGGGTAAAATGGACCAGAATCTCATTCCCAATATTTTTTTTAAAGATTTTATTTATTTATTTATTTATTTGACAGAGAGAGAGAGAGAGAGAGAGAGGGAGAGAGACAGCTTGAGAGGGAACCCAAGCAGGGGGAGTGGGAGAGGGAGAAGCAGGCTTCCCGCAGAGCAGGGAGCCCGATGTGGGCCTCAATCCCAGGACCCCGGAATCACGACCTGAGCTGAAGGCAGACGCTTAATGACTGAGCCACCCAGGCGCCCCTCATTCCCAATATTTTAATAATTTCAGTTGTACCCTTAGTTTTCTTCTCTCAGTTGCTGGTACAAAGTGGGTATGCATACTTTAGTTAGCTAGAGTTGAAATTTCCAGATAAAACCAGATTTCATACTTTATTTCTCAATAGCTATGAGCTATGTTATAATAAAGGTCATAGGCTCTTTATTTGTCCCCTACTCACAGAAGTGCAAAATTCTTGGCAGAGTGCTATAATTTAAGTTTTATCTTATGTTCACAGAGATGTGGGGGATATATGTACTCACAGCTATGTCACCATAGAGAGACAAGCGTGATACCCTTCCTTTAGGACAGACTTGCAACAAGAAGATCAGAGAGGTTTAAACAATGATTTTAATTATTTATTTCCTGAGTGACTCCCTTCTCTTAATTCGTTCATTTAATAAGTATTTATTGAACATCTGCTATGTGTCAGTCACTGTTCTAGGCTTTTGAGAATGTCAGTGACCAAAGATCTATTACCTCATGAAGCTTACATTCTAGGGGGAGGAGTTAAATAATAATATAACAAAAAGCAAGTAAATTACATAATATGCTAAGTGAGAGGTTCTATGGGAAAAAAAATAAAACTAGAACAAGATTAGGAGTATCAGGAGAACTGGAGGTAGAGGACAGAGTTGTAATTTTAAATAGGGTAGTGGGCCTCATTGTGTAGGCTCCCAAAAGTGAAACGGCTTGGTCGTGGTCCCTTGGCTAGTCACTGCGCGACAGAGCAGGTTGTGATTCCAGGTCTGCCTTTAATGCCCATGTTCCTTTTCCGAAGGGAAAGATGACTTCAAAGTGATAGGAGGTCTCAAGAAGGAAATGAACTGCTCTAGTGTCTCCTCATCCAGTGAGACAGTGGGTAAACAAGGAGTAGGCATCTAAAGCAGTTTAGGTATTGCTGGAAGGTTTGGGTTGAGCACAGCTTTTTAAACGACATGTTCAAAAGCTGGAAGGGGGACACATCACCAAGGGAAAATACAAAAGAATAGTGAATCTATAGTATTAGTGTCTTAGAAGAGAAGCATTTAGATACACCTTTCAGAGCTATTAACTCTCTCTCAAAGCATACTTTTGGGAACTGGATTATTTAGAGCTGCAGACAAGCACAGGGCACTTCTTGCTGGATTTATTCTGGATTTAGGAGGTTTAAAGGCTGAGACACAAATAGATTTTTGTTGACCAGGTCCTATAAAAACTGTCATTCAGTAAAACTTTTCCAATTTTTGGTATGAAAATTTTCAGGAAGGAATGTTGTAAATAACTATTCTTTCATGCACTTACCACTCACAAGGCCCTTGCATTTCAGAGGAGAGGATGTTGGAAGGAAAGAGACTGTCTCTGCTGAGGAATTTGTTTCACCAACAAAGGGCCTCAGGATCAAATCTGTATTATAGCCACAGTCTGGGTAAACCAAGTCAAGTGAATGAGTTCTAGACAGAAAAAAGAGATGCAAACTCATGGAATGGGTAATTCTGAAGACATTCATTTCTATTAAACTAATAGCCCTTTGACTTTGAGTCAAAGAAAAATGAATGTTAGATTTATCTTTCTCATTTCATTGATGAGCCAACTAAAGCTCAAATAGGTTAAATGATTTGCCCAAGGTGACACAGGTGACGCCTGAGGAAATAACTCCTTGGTCAGTGCTTTTTCTAGTTCAGCAGAGTCCATTGTATACATTGAATTTGTGTAAATTTCAACTACATGTATGCGACAAAAAGGAGAAAAGTATGTAAAATTTTATTTTCACGAAGGTTATTTATCCCATGATACATTATCACATATATAAAATATTCACACATCCATATTAATGTATAGGAATGTATACACAAATCACGTATAGTGTGCACTGAGGGTAATTTAAGAGGTGTTCCGGGGGTAATTTTGGCTATAAATGACTTGCATTTCATGTGAGAATTTAAAACTTAATCCCCTCCTTATAAAACACAATTCCTTGTGTTCTGTGCTTCTGCCTTCATTACACTAAAGGTCAAATCAGGACCCCCAAACATGAATTCATGGTGTAAGAGCCAGATATGACAAGGCAAGTGTTTGTTTTGTCATAAACACCAGCAAGGCAAATGGGCTCCATTGTATTTATTTGTGGGGTAGGATTGTGCCAACGTGGGAGTGAGGTAGGGGAAAAAGGAGAATCCTGGTCTGAATCTTCTTTGGGTGGTTTTAACTCTCACTGCAGTCAATCATCAAAAGTTCCCTAAGTGTCTGGTTCGCGCCTGATGGAGGGTTGCTACAGGCTCTGACCAAGTGCTTAGCATTCCAGAGTTCTCCTACCAGTTCTCCTCTTCTCTTTGCCTCACTGTCTTCTTCCTCACTTATTTCTAGCTCCCCTTCAAAACCAAACCTATAAATCGGTGTACAGTCCAGTTTACTGGGACAACCATTTCTGGTTCTCTTGTTAAGACCTGACTTGGACTCGCTTGAGTAACTGCAGAACTTAAAATGTGTGCTCCTTCAAGCCTGCGGAACAGAAAGGTGGAAAAGACAGACTCTTAGACTCATAGTCTGTTAGCACTTTGAGATACTTTACAAGTAACCCAGCCCAAACCCCTGATTTTAAAGATCTGGAAACAGAGACCAGAGAGTTTTCTCGAGGCTGTACAGCTTTAGTGACAAAGCTAGTTTTTCTCACTACTGCTTAAACCCCTATAGGAGCTTAGATAAAGAAACCTTATATGTAGATCAGAACAATGAAAAATAGTCTTAGAAACTTGGATCTTCAGTCTTGGACATCATGTAGGCTTGCATTTTCCTCTTTCAGCCCCAAAAGGAAATGTTATGCTAATGAAATACTTGTGGATTTAGGAGGACACATTGTGGGAACCAGTCATTGGAACTGAGAATGTTCTTATCAATAGGACAAAAAGGGGAGGAGATGACTTAGGAAGTATTCTTGGATGAACACTTGTCTATATTTGTGGTGGGAAAAAAGTCTTTCTCATGCTATCTGCTCTACAGGAGAAAAACCAGGGCCAAAGCCACAGCTGGGAGACCTACCTTATCTCTTTGAACATATTAAGAACCTCTAATATGCGTTCATTGTAGGGAGCTGCTTTCTTCTTGGAACATGACGATGAAGTTCTTTTAAGAGAAAAGACCTTGAGGGGCACCTGGGTGGCTCAGATGGTTACGCGTCTGCCTTCGGCTCAGGTCATGATCCAGGGTCCTGGGCTCGAGCCCCCGCATCAGGCTCCCTGCTCAGCGGGGAGCCTGCTTCTCCCTCTCCCTCTGCTGCTCCCTCCCTGCCTCCTTGTGCTTGTGCTCTCTCCCTCTCACTCAAAGAAATAAATAAAAATTTTTAAAAAGAGAGAGAGAAAAGACCTTGGTAAATTCAGCAATTGTGAAACAATCATGATGAGATTTTTAAAGACAGACAAACAAAAGCAAGGGCTGATTCTTCATGATTATGAAGTATGGCTGCACTGGTTATTGGGGATGAGCAGAAAGGGACCACAGTGGCTACGGGCATTACAATTAGTGTGGAAAAGATTCATGGAGGAGATGAGTCTGAAACAAGTTTAAAGGAGGAATGAGAAACAGACTCTGGGATAACTTGGGTTGATATTTCTGGCAAATAAGTTGGAATCTAGAAAGATAGACTCTCGCTTATAACTAGTGGCCTAATCTGGTTTTGTTGTTTTAAAGGTTATCGATATTCTGTGGAGTGATCCCCAGAGGCAAAAGAGGCTGTTACCCAAACACAAGTCGAGGAGGGGGGCTGCTATTTTGGACCAGATATTACCTCCAAGGTTCTTAATAAATACCAGTTGAAGATGCTCATTAGGTCTCATGAATGTAAGCCCGAAGGGTATGAAATCTGCCACGATGGGAAGGTAAGCTAACATTGTTGGTGACATCATGACACATCCTTGCCCTAAACAGTCTTTCTTCACAGGATGCATCTTACCTAGAGGCCCATGGGAAGGTGTCTTCCCCAGGACCAAAACAGGAGGCCATGCTTTGGTAGACAGAAACAGGAGACTACAGGGTTCACACAGGTTGTTTGAAGGGGCCCCACTGTGCCTCACCCTAAGAGATATTTGGCTTATTTCCCTGATCTTCCTGAATCAGAGATAGACATTCTGACATGTAGCTCTAAGTACACCCACAGACAGGCTTCCCTCTTCACTAATCGAAATGCAACTCTCCGGTACAGCACTGTTAAGAATGTACTTACCCTCACAGAGCACATCAAAGGCAGCAACGGATCCAGGTCACTCTCCTTCACCTTTTGTACTTGCCCTGTGCAGGACAGAGCCACAGAACCCACCTCCCTTCTAATCACTGAGTAGGTGAGCTCTAGCAAGTCACCTGCTGTGGTCAGTTTGGCTGCGGCCACTAGAATGGAGTGTGTTGTGTTCCTCCATGGGTGTCTGGTAAGGCCGGAAGAGGGCTGAGGAACGGGTTTCTTGTTCCAAGCTGTCTTGGGATGTCCCTTTTCTACCAGAGAATAACAGTAAATAAAACAGAATACCAAATCGTGTGGCATCTCTTTCTATTTCAAGACTTTCGCTTTTCTTAACTCCATTAGTTCACTTTTGGCTCCTGCTAACGTTGTGAGATAGTGAAGGCAAGGATTATTTAAGGTTTCTTTGTACTGAGAAAACAGAAAATAGCTTGTCTGAAGTAGCAGGCTGATGAGGGAAGAACTGGGCCTGAGCCAGGTTGCCTGTCAAGGACAAGGGTTAGCCTGCCATCCCCCACCATGGCCCCAAGGCTGGTTCCTTCCCAGCAGAGTGGTCCTGGCCACTCTGTATTCTGGCCACTATTTTCTCTGCCCTTAAAGGACTGGTTTTGTAGAGGGCCCCAGGCCCTCTACATCAGTCAGCTTTAAGCAAAAGAAAAAGACTGAGAGTAGAGGAGTTTTATTTTGAACGCTCAAATATCACAAGGAAAAAAAAACAAAGCCTTTACCCACTTGGAAAATTAGAATTTGCAAAACCAAGCGTTAAGTAGAATTCTAAGACACGGAACTGAAATTGTACACAGGATTACAAGGCTATGCACTATGGGGATGAGTGGCTGGAAGTTAGTAGTCCCAGGGACACTGATTTCAAAGCCTTGTTGCTCTCCAGTGGAATCACAGAAAATCCTGTCAGACTTGGATAATTTGGATGGATTTGGAACTTTGTTTGATTTTTGCTTTTTTAGGAATTGAGCTATTTCTGCTTTTATTGAAGGACCTTTTGAGAACTAACTCTACATGAACCTGGCCTTCTTTTTCTTTAATCAGGTTGTTACTGTATTTTCTGCTTCTAATTATTATGAAGAAGGCAGCAATCGAGGAGCTTACATCAAACTGTGTTGTGATATGACCCCTCGATTTTTCCAGTACCAAGTAACTAGGACAACGTGCTCGAGGCCTCTTTACCAAAGGTGTGTATGCTCTAAGGAGAATTCTGAACACTGGTACTGGTGACCAAGTAGAAACAGTCCAGAGTGACTAAGAGCGGCCACGAGAGTGAAGACAGCTACTTACGGGTTACTCGTTGGTGTAAACACAATAGAATTAGTTCCAGACACCAAGTGGTGAATACATTCATATTTGAAACCAAGAGGAGCAATTTTCAATTCATATGTCTCTTTAAATGGGTAAAGCAATCAGTGTCCACGAGCAGCCTCTAATTGAATGTAAAGAAAAGATGGTCCGCACATCCACCCAGTTCCACATCCGACAGCCCTCCCTGTCCCCCAAGCAGCCCTGTGTGCTCTTGCCTCTTGGTCTCTTCTCTACCCAGAAGTGCATAATGGCAAGAGTTGAGTGTCTCTCCATGTGATGGCATCCATAGCTTATCTTCCTTTTCTCCATTCAACGTGATCTTTTTAAGAAGTTTTCATTATAAAATGAGTATGTTTGTTGTTAACAAGTGAGACCAAACAAAGATGTATACAGAAAATGCTAATGATCTTCTCTCCCTCTCCTTCTTTTATTTATTTATTTATTTATTTAATTGACACAGAGAGAGACAGCGAGAGAGGGAACACAAGCAGGGGGAGTGGGAGAGGGAGAAGCAGGCCTCCTGCAGAACAAGGAGCCCCATGCAGGGCTCAGTCCCAGGACTCTGGGACCATGACCCGAGCTGAAGGCAGTCACTTAACCGACTGAGCCACCCAGGCGCCCCTCCCTTTCCTTCTTAATAATCCTTTTCCCCAGAGGCAACTGAAATTGATAGCCTAGAGTGCACATTTCTTCCCTCTTCTTGCTCCTACAAAAATAGACAAACCATTATATTCATCAGATTTAAAAATTTTTGAGCACCTACTATGTATCACACACTGTTCTAGGCACAGACGATATGGCAATGAACAAAACAGACAAAAGTCCTTTCCCTCATCAAATGCAGATCCCGAGGGAGGAGAAAGGCAGTCAGCAACATACACAGCACACTCTATGCTACAACTGACCTTTTCTCTAAAGATGATATCATGAACATTACTCCAAGTTAATACACATAGACCTAACTCAATCTTTCTAGTCGATGTGCCATAACAATTATGGAGTGACTAAATCTTATTCAACTGATGGCCATCCAGATTGGTTCCAGGGTTTTGCACTTAAAAGCAAAGCTATATATGACAAACACTTCTGTGTATGTGTGTATACATACATGCATGCACGCATACACACGCGTGCATACACACACGTACATACACATGCATGCACACATGCATACACGCGTGCACACACATGTACATACACATGCATACACACGTGCACACATATGTACGTGCACATGCACGCGTGCATACACACATGCGTACATGCGCATGCATGCACACATGCACGCATGCATACATACACACGTACACACATGCATACATACACACGTACACACGCACATGCACACATGCATACATACGTACATACACACCCACGCATGCATGCATACATACACACGTACACACATGCACACATATGTACATACACGCATGCATACATGCACGCATACGTACATACACGCATGCACTCATGCATACGTGCACACATGCATGCGTGCACACATGCATACATACACATATGCGCGCATGCATACATACACGTGCATACACACATGCATACATACACGTGCATGCATACATACACACATACGTACATACACACATGCATACATACAGCCATAAGATTTAGTGCTTTTTTTTACATAAAATTTCAAAATGTGGAATTTATGGGTTTATGGTTTAAAGTTTTGCTAGATACTCCAAAAGAGTTTTAACAATTAACAATCTGAAAAACAACATACCAATTTTTCCACATCCTCATTAGTCTTAGATATTATCACACTTCTTAATTTTTGCCAAGCTGATGGATCAAAACAGTAAATCTCATTGTTTTAATTAGCACTTTTTAGATAGCTGAGTTTGCCCATCTTATGTTTTTGGACATTGCATTTTTCTCTTCTTGGAATTTCCTATTTATATTATTCCCCCATTTTATATTGGGTTGTTTGTAATTTTCTGATCAATCTTTAGGAGTTCTTTGCAGATGAGGGACAGAGGATTTTTACAGTTACATTGCATATGTTTTGTTGGTGTCTTCATTTTGCTTTAGTTCTATGAAATCACATTTATATATATAATTTCATTATATCTTTTGGATTTTCATCTTTGTTAGAAAAATGTCTCCACAGCAAGTTTATATTATATTGTATTATATTAGTAAGTTAATCTCAAATTAATTTATTTTAACAGTTTTGTTGAGACATAATTCACATACCATAAAGTTGACCAATTTAAAATATACAATTCACTGATAGCATATTTACAGAGTTGTGCAACCATTGCCATAACCAGTTTGAAAACATTTTTGCCATCCTAAAAAGACAACTTGAACCCATTAGCAGTCACCAGTCACTTCCCCCTATCACAACTCTAGGCAACCAGTAATCTGCTTTCTGTTTCTATAAATATACCTATTCTGGACATTTCATGTAAATTGGATCACACAATATGTGGTCTTCTGTGACTGGCTTCTTTCACTTAGCACAATGTTTTTGAGGTTCATTCACGTTGTAACATGTATGAATGTGTCATTCCTTTTTATGGCTGAATAATATTCCATTATATGAATAGACCACATTTTCCTTTTTTTTTTAAATTAAAAAAATTTTTTTAAGTTTTTAATTCCAGTACGGTGAACACATAGTATTACACTAGCTTCAGGTGTACAATATAGTGATTTAACAATTCCATACATCATCCTGTGCTCATCACAAGTGCACACCTTAATCCCCATCACCTATTTCATCCATCCCCCCACCTACCTTCCCTCTGGTAACCATCACTTTGTTCTCTATAGTTAAGGGTCTCTTTCTTGGTTTGCCTCTCTCTTTCTCTCTCTTCCTTTGCTCATTTGTTTTGTTCCTTAAATTTCACATGTGAATGAAATCATATGGTATTTGTCTTTCTCTGACTTACTTCACTTAGCATAGTATCTCTAGCTCCATCCATGCTGTTGCAAATGGCAAGATTTCGTTATTTTTTATGGCTGAGTAATATTCCATTGTGTAGATACACCACTATTCTTTATCTATTCATCGTCTGATGGACACCTGTGTTGCTTCCGTCATCTTGGCTACTGTAAATAATGCTGCTATAAACGTAGGGGTGCATGTATCCCTTTGATTCTTGTATTCTTTGGGTAAATACCTGGTAGTGTGATTGCTGGATTAAAGGTATTTCTATTTTTAACTTTTTGAAGACCCTCCATACTGTTTTCCACAGTGGCTGCACCAGTTTGCATTCCCACCAACAGTGCAAGAGGGTTCCTGTTTCTCCACATCCTCGCCAACACCTGTTGCTTCCTGTGTTGTTAATTTTAGCCATTCTGACAGGTGTGAGGTGATATCTCATTGTGGTTTTGATTTGCATTTCCCTGATGGTAAGTGATGATGAGCATCCTTTCATGTATCTGTTGGCCATCTGTATGTCTTCTTTGGAGAAATGTCTGTTCTTGTCTTCTGCCCATTTTTAAATTGGATTATTTGTTTTTTGGATGTTGAGTTTGATACGTTCTTTATATATTTTGGATACTAACTCTTTGTCGGATATGTCATTTGCAAATATCTTCTCCCATTCCGCAGGTTGCCTTTTAATTTTGTTGATTGTTCCCTTTGCTGTGCAGAAGCTTTTTATTTTGATGTAGTCCCAATTGTTTATTTTTGCTTTTGTGCCCCTTGCCTCAGAGGACCTATCTAGAAAAAGTTGCTATCAGTGCCAGAGAGGTTACTGCCTGTGCTCTCTTCTAGGATATTTATGGTTTCAAGTCTCACATTTAGGCCTTTATTCCATTTTGAGTTTATTTTTGTGCATGGTATAAGAAAGTGGTTTCATTCCTTGCATGTAGCTGTCCAGTTTTCCCAACAACATTTGTTGAAGAGACTGTCTTTTCCTCATTGCATATTCTTTCCTGCTTTGTTGAAGATTAATTGACCATATAATTGTGAGTTTATTTCTGGGTTTTCTATTCTGTTCTATTGATCTATGTGTCTATTTTTGTGCCAGTAACATATTGTTTTGATTACTACAGCTTTGTAATATAACAAGTCTGGAATTGTTGATAACTCCAGTTTTATTTTTATTTTTCAAGATTGCTTTGGCTTGAATAGTTCACATTTTCTTTGACCATTCATCTGACCATCGATGGAAATTCAGGTTTTTTCCACTTTTTGGCTATTATGAATGATAATGTTTTGAACGTTGGTGGACAGATTTTCTACATACATATGTTTTCATTTCTCTTGGGTATATACCTGAAGGTGGAATTGTTGAATTATATGGTAACTCTATTTTTAACATTTTGAATAACTTGTTAGCTTTTTTTCCCAAGGGTCTGCATGATTTTACATTCCCACCAGCAGTGTATGAGGATTCCAGTTTTCCCACATCCTTGCCAACCCTTATTATGATCTTTTTTATTGTAGCCATCTTAGTGCATGTGAGATAGAATCTCACTGTGGTTTTGATTTGCATTTTTCTAATGACCAGTGATATTGAGGACCTTTGTATGTGCTTATTGAACATTTGCTTATCTTCTTTGGAGAAATGTCTATATCAGATCATTTTTCAATTTTTTTAAAAAGATTTTATTCATTTATTTGAGAGAGAGAACAAGCAGGGGGAGGGGCAGAAGGAGAGGGAGAAGTAGACACCCCTCCCAGCAGGGAGCCTGATGTGGGCCTCGATCCCAGGACCCTGGGATGATGACCCAAGCCAAAGGCAGACCCTCAACCAACTGAGCCACCAAGTTGCCCCTCCTTTTTCAATTTTTAATTGAGTTCTTACTCTTTTTATTAGGGTATTGTAAGAATTTTTTATCTATCCTATATACACATCACTTATTAGATAAATGATTTGCAGATAGTCTCTCTCATTCTGTGGGATATCTTTTCCCTTTCTTGATGGTATTATTTGCAGCACAAAAATTTTTAATTTTGATGAAATCCAATCTCTCTCTCTCTTTTTTGCTTGTGCTTTTGGTGTTGTATCTAAGAAGCCATTGCCTAACCCAAAGTTATGAGGATTTATTCCTATATTGTCTTCTAAGAATTTTATAGATTAAGCTCTTACATTTGGGTATCTGATCTATTTTGAGTTAATTTTTGTGTATGGTGTGAGGTAGGGCTCTAACTTTATTCTTTTACATGTGGCTATCCAGTTGTCCCAGGGCCATCATTTGGAAAGATTATTCTTCTCCCATTTAATTAATTGTCTTGGCACATTTGTCAAAAGTCAATTGACCATAAAGGTATGGGTTTATTTCTGGACTTTAAATTGTATTCCATTGATTTGCATGTCTATCCTAATGCAAGTGACACACTGTCCTGATTACTACAGCTTTGTAGTAAGTTTTGAAACTGGGAAATGTGAGTTGAACTTTGTTCTTGTTTTTTAAGATTGTTTCAGTTATTCTGGCATCCTGGCATTTCCATATGAATTTTACAATCAGCTTGTCAACTTCTACAAAAATGCCAGCTGGGATTTTGATAAGGATTATTTTGAATCTATAGATATATTTGGTGGCCATTGCCATTTTATTTTTATTTTTAAAAGACTTTATTTATTTATTTATTTATTTGGGGGAGGGGGAGAGGGAGAGAGAGAATCTTAAAACAGACTCCCCACTGAGCACAGAGCCAAACATGGGGCTCAGTCTCTCAACCCTGAGATCATGACCCTGAGATCAAGACCTGAGCTGAAACCAAGAGTCAGATGCTTAACCAACAGAGCCACCCAGGTGCCCCTGGTTATTGCCATTTTAGCAATATTGGGTCTTTGAGTCCATGAACATGGAATATTGTTCTATTTATTTAGATCTTTAATTTCCTTGAACAAAGTTTTGGTTTCTCAGTGTAAAAATCTTGAATTTATTTTGTTAAATTCATTTCTGAGTATTTTATTCTTTTTGGTGTTATAGTAAGTAGAATTGCTTTCTTAATTTACATTTTTGGATTGTTCATTTCAAGCGTATAAAAATACAATTGATTTTTGTATATTGTGCAATCTTGATTAACTTGTTTATTAGTTCTAATAGTTTTTAGTAGGTTCCTTGGGATTATTTATATACAAGATCATATTATTTCTGAGTGAAAATAGTTTTACTTCTTTTCCAATCTGGATGCCTTGTACTTCTTTTTCTTGTTTAATTGTCCTGGCTAGACCCTCTAGACTAATGTTGACTAGAAGTGGTGAGAGCAGATATCCTTGTTTTGTTCCTGTTCTTAAGAGGGACACATTCAGTCTTTCACCATTAAGTATATCAGCCATGTGTTTTATGTAGATGCCTCTCATCAGAGTGAGGAAGTTCCCTTCTATGCTGAATTTGTTGAGTGTTTTTATCATGAAAGAGTGTTAGAGTTTGTCAAATGCCTTTTCTGTATCTACTGAGAAGATCATGTGGTTTTTGTTCTTTTCTTTTTGTTAATATGGTGTGTTACATTTGTTTATTTCAGATACTAAACAAACCTTGCATTCCTGGGATAAATTCCACCTGTTCATGGTATATAATCCTTTTTATATATTGCTGGATGCAGTTTGCTGGTATTTTGTTGAGGATTTTCCACCTATATTCATTTTTTTTTCAAATTAAAAAAAAAGTTTTTTCAAGTAATCTCTATGCCCAACATGGGACTTGAACTCACAACCCTGAAATCAAGAGTCATATGCTGTACTGACTGAGCCAGCCAGATGCCCCTCCATCTATATTTATAAGAGATATTGTAGTGATGTGTAGTTTTCTTGTGATCTTTGGTTTTGGTTTCAGGATAAAATACTGGCTTCATATAATAAGATGGGTAGTATGCCCACCTCTTCTATTTTTTGGAAGAGTTTGTGAATGACTGGTATTAATATTAATTCTTCTTTAAATGTTTGGTAGACTTCACCAGGGAAGCCATCTCATCCTGCGCTTTTCTTCATGAGAAGTTTTTTGATTACCTATTCAATCTTTTTATCTGTTCTAAGTATGTTCAGGTTTTCTATTTATTCTTAGTCAATTTTGGTAGTTTGTATCTTTATAGGAATTTGTCCATTTCATCTGGATTATCTAATTTGTTGGTGTACAGTTGCTTATAGTATTCCTTTATAATCTTTTATTTCTGTGAGGTCAGTTGTGATGACCCCTCTTTAATTCTTGATTTTAGAAATTTGAGTACTTTCTTCTTTTTTTCTTGGCCAGTCTAGCTAAAATTCTGTCAATTTTATTGATCTTTTCAAAGAACCAATTTTTTCCTTCGTTGATTTTCTCTATTGTTTTTCTGTTTTTTATTTCATTTACAGGCACACCTCAGAGGTGTGAAGGTTGTTGGTTGAAGGTTCGGTTTCAGACCACCATAATAAAGCAAATCTTACAATAAAACAAGTCAGGAGAATTTTTCAGTTTCCTAGTGCATATAAAAGTTATGTTTACATTATACTGTAGTCTATTAAGTGTGCAATAGCATTTCTAAAAAACAATGTATATACTTTAATTTTAAAATACTCTATTGTTAAAAAAAATAGTAGCATCATCTGAACTTTCGGCCAGTCATAATCTTCCTGGTGGAGGGTCTTGCCTCAATCCTGATGGCTGTTGACTGATCAGGGTGATGGTTGGTGAACGCTGGGGCAGCTGTGGCAATTCCTTAAAATAAGACAACAATGAAATTTGCTAAATTGATTGGCTGTTCCTTTCATGAACAATTTCTCTGTAGCATGTGATGCTGTTTGACAGCATTTTGCCCACAGCAACTTCTTTCAGAATTGGAGTCAGTCCTCTCAAAACCCTGCTGCTGCTTTATCAGCTAAATGTATATACTATTTTAAATCCTTTGTTGTCCTTTCAATAATCTTCACAGCATCTTCACCAGGAGTAGATTCATCTCAAGAAACCACTTTCTTTGCTCATCCATAAGAAGCAACTCGTCATCCATTAAAATTTTATCCTGAGATGGCAGCAATTCAGTCACATCTTCAGACTCTACTTCTAATTCTAGTTCTCTTGTTGTTTCCACCACATCTGCAGTGACTGCCTTCACTGAAGTCTTGAGCCCCTCAAAGTCATCCATGAGGTTTGGAATCAACTTCTTCCAAACTCCTGTTAATGTTGATATTTGACCTCTTCCAATGAATCATGAACGTTCTTAATGGCATCTAGAATGGTGAATCCTTTTCAGAAGGTTTTCAAATTACTTTGCCCAGATCAGTCAGGGGAATCACTATCTATGGCAGCTATAGCCTTATAAAATGTGTTTCTTTTTCTTTTTCTTTTTTTTTTTTGCAGAAGAGAAAAGCACTTGTTAGCATTTAATGAACCTCCCCCCCTCAACGTGGCTTCAAGCTACTAGAACGCAGGCACTCCCAACGCCCTTAATCTTCTCCTCTGCTCTTCTACTGAAGAATTTGGCCTTCACGATGACAGGCTGTTTTGGGAGTTTTCCCTTTCCCAAAACTTTGTAGTAGCCCGATCACACCACATCAATGATAGGAGCAGCCCCCGTCTTGTTTTTGCCAGCATTTACCCATGTCTGCTCACTGACTAAGGTCCACAGTTTATCAAGGTTGACAGTTGGGCAGAAGCTCTGGTTCTTCTTTAAGTGGCAATGTCTCATACCAACTTTTTCAAAGTAACCTGGGTGATATTTGTCGAAGTTGATCCTGTGGTGATGCATGCCACCAGCATTACCCCGGCCTCCTGGGTGCTTCCAGTGCTTGCTGGTGCGGCCGTGGCCGTGGGCTCATGTGGCCCCGAAGTTTCCGGGTCTTCCTCAGTCTGGATGGCATGTCAGCAGCCCAGACAGAAAAGCATAAAATGTATTTCTTAAATAATAAGATTTGAAAATCTAAATTCCTCCTTGGTCCATGGGCTGCAGAATGAAAGTTGTTTCAGCAGTCACAAACCATGAATCTCACTGTCCATCTCATCAGAGCTCTCAGGTGACCAGGTGCATTGTCCGTGAGCAGTCATGTTAAAAGGAATCTTTCTTTCTGAGCAGTAGGCCTCAGCAACGGGCTTAAAATATTCAGTAAACCATGTTGTAAACAAGTGTGCTGTCATTTAGGCTTTGTTGTTCCATTTATAGAGCAGAGGCTGAGCGGATTTTAGCATAATTCTTAAAGGCCCTAAGATTTTCAGAATGATAAATAAACATTGCCTTCAGGGTGCCTGGGTGGCTCAGTCGGTTAAGTGTCTGCCTTTGGCTGAGGTCATGATCCCAGGGTTCTGGGGTCGAGCTCCATGTCAGGCTCCCTGCTCAGTGGGGTCTGCTTCTCCCTTTCCCTCTGCCTCTGCCCCTGCTTGTGCTCTCGCGCGCACTCTCTCTCTCTCTCTCTCTCTCTCTCTCTCTCTCTCTCTCTCTCTCAAATAAATAAATAAATAAATAAAATCTTAAAACACACACACACACACACACAAAACATTGCCTTCAACTTAAAGTCACCAGCTGCATTAGCCCCTAACAAGAGAGTTGGCCTGTCCTTGGAAGCTTTGAAGCCAGGCGTTGACTTCTCCTCTCTAGCTATGGAAGTCCTAGATGGCATCTTCTTCCAACAGAAGGCTCTTTCACCTGCATTGAAAATCTGTTGTTTAGTGGAGCCACCTTCATTAATTATTTTAGCCAGATTTTCTGGATCACTTGCTCCAGCTTCTACATCAGCACTTGCTGCTTCACCTTCAACTTTAATATTATGGAGATGGCTTCTTTCCTTAAACCTCATGAACCGACCTTTGCTAGTTTCACACCTTTCATCTGCCTTCTTCTCCTCTCTCAGCCTTCATAGAATTGAAGAGAGTTAGGACTTTGCTCTGGAGTAGGCTTTGGCCTAAGAGAATATTATGGCTGGTTTGATCTTCTAACCAGACCACTTAGACTTTCTCCATATCAGCAATAAGGCTGTTTCACTTTCTTATCATTTGGGTTTATTGGAATAGCACTTTTAATTTCCTTCAAAATTTTTTCTTTGCATTAACAACTTGGCTAACTTTGTGGCACAAGAGGCTTAGTTTTCAGCCTCTCTTGGCTTTCAACATGCCTTCTTCACTAAGCGTAATCATTTCTAGCTTTTGATTTAAAGTGAGAGGGGCACCTGGCTGCCTCAGTCAGAAGAGCATGTGACTCTTGATCTCGGGGTTGTGAGTTTGAGCCCCACATTGGGTGTAGAGATTACTAAAAATAAATAAATAAACTTAAAAAATATAAAGTGAGAGACCTATGACTCCCTTTCACTTGGAACACTTAGAGGCCATTGTAGGGTTATTAGTTGGTCTACTTTCAATATTGTTGTGTCTCAGAGAATAGGGAGGCTCAAGGAGAGGGAGAGAGATGGGGGAATGACTGGTCAGTAGAACAGTCAGAACAGATAGAATATTTATCAATTAAGTTGGTTCTCTTATATGGGCATAGTTTGTGGCACCCCCAAACAATTACAATACTAACATTAAAGATCACTGATCATAGGTCACCATAATAAATAAAATAATAATGGAAAAGTTTGAAGTATTGCAAGAATTACCAAAATGTGACACACAGACACGGAGTCAGCAAATGCTATTTGAAAAATGGCGCTGATAGACTTGCTCAATGCAGGGTTACCACAAACCTTCAATATGTAAAAATACCTGTGAAGTACTATAAAACATTTATGCCTATAGTTTTCCTCTATTCTTTATTCTTTCCATCCTGCTTTCTTTTGGTTTACTCTTTTTTTTTTCTAGTTTTTGAAGGCAGAGATTATGTTATCGATTTGAGATCTTTTTTAATATAGGCATTCGTAGCTGTAAATTTTCCTCTAAGTACTGTTTTGGTTGTGTCTCATATGATTTGACATATTGTGTTTTAATCTTCATTTATCTTAAAGTATTTTCTAATTTCTCTTGTGATTTCTTCTTTGACCCATTGGTTATTTAGGATTGTGTTGTTTAATTTCCTTGTATTTATGATTTCCCCAAATTTCTTTCTGTTATTAATCTCTAATTTATTCCTTTTGTAGTCAGAAAAGATACTTTGTATTATTTTAATCATGTTAAATCTATTGAGACTTATATTGTGGCCTAGCATAAGATCTATTGTGGAGAATGTTCCATATGTGCTTTAGAAAAATGTATATTCTGCTGTTGTTGGGTAGAGTGTTTTATACATATCTATTAAATTTAGTTGGTTTATAGTGCAGTTCAAGTCTTTTATATCCTTTTTTTCTGCCTCATTGTTCTATCCATTATTGAAAGTAGAATATTGAAGTCCCCAACTATTATTGTTAAATTGCCTATTTCTCCCTTCAATTCTGTTTTTGCTTCATATAGTTTTGGGCTCTGTTGTTAGGTTCATATATGTTTACAATTGTTTTGTCTTCTTGTCTGACTCTTTTACCATTATAAAATGTCCTTCTTTATCTCTAGTAATATATTTTGTCTTCAAGTCTATTCTGTCTACTATTAGTATAGCCACTCTAACTCTCTTATGGTTGCTGTTTGCATAATACATCTTTTTTTTTAAAGATTTTATTTATTAGAGAGAGTGAGAGCAAGAGAGCACATGAGAGGGGGGAGGGTCAGAGGGAGAAGCAGACTCCCTGCTGAGCAGGGAGCCCGATGCGGGACTCGATCCTGGGACTCCAGGATCATGACCTGAGCCGAAGGCAGTTGCCCAACCAACTGAGCCACCCAGGCGCCCCATAATACATCTTTTTTTGTTGTTGTTGTTCTTTCAAGCTCATTATATCTTTGAAACTAAAGTGTATCTCCTGTAGAAAACATACAGTTGGGTCTGCCACCTCTGCCATTTTGCTTTTTGGGGGAGGGGGTATATGACTCATAGCTACTTTATTTCTCTCTTCCTCCTTTATTTAGAATTTATTTTTGTAAATGGTCGAGGTGGTTTAGCATCTAGACAGATAACTATGCTAGCTAGCTCCATGTTTAAAAAAATAGCCTTTTCTACTGAATTGTAATACCTTCTTTGTCATATGTATTGTTCCCATATATAGTTCACTAAGTTTATGCAATTTCTATTATGTTCTGCTCATGGATCTGTCTTCTCTTGTGTCAATACCTATTGTTTGGTTTTCGCAACTTCACAGTAAATTTTAATGTCTGCTATAGCAAGTCCCTCTTTATTTTTCTTGTTTTTTATAAAATTATCTCAGATATGCTCAGACATCAATTGGTCATGTAAATCTTTGAAATCAAAAAGAAAACACCAGTGGTAATCCTTTTAAAATTTCACAATACAGTCACACACATGTGTACATACACAAGCACTGACCACCTAATAACAGGGTATGTGTGAAGTTAGGCAATTCATTTGAAGTAAAATCTGGTAAGTGGTAATATAACACATTAAAACAAGACACAATGGGATGATTTATGTGTCTTTCACCTAATAATTGTTTTTTTACTGTAGGGTGAATGCTATTGAAAGTAGTGCCATCAGGATATTGAAAGAGAGAATGATTTCACGAAAAACTGACCTCATTCGTGCTTTCCAACTTCAAGACCGCAGTAAATCAGGTAATAAAATTATGTAATGCTTACTATTTCTTAACATACCAGCTTACATACAAATCAGTTTTCTTTATCTTTTTCTTCTTTTTTTTTTTTTTTGCGCCCTTAAGATTTCAGTTTTCTATTTTTACTAGCAAGGAAAGACAGAGATAAAAATAAAATGTAATCCATTATGTACTTGAAAAAAGCCATATTTCTCCGTTGCAGTAAGTTTCTTTCAACTTAAAACAACAACAACCCTTCTATTCTGGTAGTATCTCAGACTAGATACTCTGTAAGGCCCTCCTCTTAAACAGTTAGATTCTAGAGGATACAGAATTTTAATGCATCTCCCAGCCTCACAGTAAGATAAATATCTAGGAAACATTCTATTTCTTCATGAAAGGTTTTTTGAAACCACATGTGGGGGCATGGAACAACAAGCAAGCACAAAATGGTAGATTGTCCTGAGGGCAAATGCTAATTTTGGTGTAACACTCAATCCTAAGACTAAACCTTGGGATAATAAAAAGATGGATAAGCTAGATCTGAGACTTCTGCATTAAGCCTGGGCCCTCAAAGTGGCTATGGTAGGCCTATATTTGTAGTGCCCCCTGAGTCTTGGCAAACAAATGCAAATCCATGCTCAAGGGATGCATCCCTAATTTTGGCCACTAATATATCCAGAGATTAAGATCAACCATGAGCTCATAACCAAAGATCATGAAACACACAAGGAGACAAGCTACCATGAGTAAGAGTCAACAGAAACAACAAACTACAGATTTAGTTCCCTAAAGACATCAGATATTAGAATTATCAAATACAAATATAACTAAGAAATGTTTAAAGAAATAAAAGATGGAATTGCAGACATGCATTTGAAAATGACTTGATGAACCAAATAGCTATAAAAATATACTTGTTTAAAAAAACATAGTGGATGGGTTAAACAGAAGATTAGACATTGCTTAAGAAAGAATTAGAAAGATTAAGAGTTATGGATAGTAAAATAAAGTCTAACATACATCAACTCAGAGTCCCAGGAGGAGAGACTGTAAGAGAGGATATATTTGACATGATTATGGCTGAGACTTTTCCAGAACTGATGAGCAACTCACATTCACAGGTAGAGAGGCACAGTGTTTCTCAAACAGGATAAAAAAATTAAATCCACACCTGTACACACTTGTGGAGAAACTACAGAGCACCAACAGCAAATAAAAATATCTTAAAAGCAGAGAGAAATACACGTTGCTACAAAGAGAAAACAACTGGACTGTTATCAGACTTCTCAATAGTTGCAATAGAAGCCAGTAGACAGTAGAATCATATATACAAACCGTTGAAAATAAAATTTAGAAAAAGATATAACATGAAAACACTAACAAAACCAAAGTTGTAACAGCTCTATTAATATTAGACAAAGTAGACTTCAAGGAAATATACATTACTAGAAATAAAAAGGGACACTTTATAATGATAAAATATTCAGTTTGCCAATTGAATCCATTCCAAGTGTGTATGTACTTCTTAATATAGCCTCAAAAATATGTAAAAAAAAATTAACAGAACAAATAAAAGTAGAAAAATCTACCATCATATTGGGAGATTTTAATACTCCTTTAACTAAAAGAATTAACTGACAAAAAGATTAGCAGACTTTCCCTAAAAGATGTATATAGAACCCTGTACCCAACATTGCAGAATATACATTTTAGTCAAGCACAAATGGGACACTTACAAAAATTGATTATAAACTGGTACAGAAAGCAAATCTCAACAAATTTTTTGTAGGAAACACACAGAATAAATTTTCTGTCATAGTGAGTTGACAGAAGGTAGCCAGAAAATTCCCTGGGGCTTAGAAATGAGAAATACACTTCTAAATAACCCTTAGATGAAAGGAGAAACAACAGTGGAAATTAGAATTCTGCAACTGAATGAAAATAAAAATGCAACATATTGAAACTTACAAGATGCAAGTTAGAGAAGCAGTGAACATGCATACATTTTAATATTTTTAAAAGATGAAACTATGGGGTCACCTGGGTGGCTCAGTCATTAAGCATCTGCCTTCGGCTCAGGTCCGGGTCCTGGGATTGAGCCCCACATCAGGCTCCCTGCTCAGCGGGAAGCCTGCTTCTCCCTCTCCCACTCCCCCTGCTTGTGTTCCCTCTCTTGCTGTCTCTCTCTGTCAAATAAATAAATAAAATCTTTAAACAAATAAAAGATAAAAAAAGTAAAAGATGAAACTATGATCAACAAAGTAAAAAAATAAAGATTCTTTAAGAAACTGGTAAAGTTGATAAAACATTGGTAAGGAGACAGAGAAATAACCAATGCCAGAATTGAAAGGAAAGATGTTACTACAGATTTTACAGATATTAAAAAGCTCATAAGATGTATTATAGAAATTCTTATGCTAATAATTAACACTTTAGATTAAATGGGCAAATTCCTAAAATATGTACACACACACACACACACACACTCTCTCTCTTACCAAAACTGACACAAAAAGAAATAGAAAATCTAAACAATCCTATAACTGTTGAAGAAAATGGATCTGAAATTTTGAAACTTGCCCCAAAGAAAGCTTAGTTCAGATAGCTTCATTAGCCATTATAATATAATTATATTATAATATATATAATAATTAAGAATAAAACCAGTATTACACAAACTCTTCCAGAGAATGTAAATAGAAGGAATATTTCCAAGATTATTTTAGGAGGTCAGCATAACCTTGATACCAAAACCTAAAAAAACTTTATGGAAAAGGAAAATTAATGGCTAATCTCACTCATAAATTTAGATGAAAAAAATCCTAAATGAAATATTAGCAAAAGGTTAATATATCACAACCAAGTTTGGTTCATTCTAGAAATGTTAGGAATTCTAGGTTGTTTTAACATTCAGAAATCAATCAGTGTAATTCACTGCTTTAACAAAATTAAAGAAGTCATGATTCTCTCCAAATAAGAAAAACTTGTTGGATGTATTTTACCTTGGTATCGTGGCTTTAGAAAACACTTAGAAAACTAAAAATAGAAGCAAATTTCCTTAGTCTCATAAAGGGTATCTAACGAAGCCTATAGAAAAAAGCACCCTTGACAGAGTAATGTTGAAACCCTTTCTTCTAAGATTGGGAATGAAAGAAAGATGCTGAATAATTCCCATCCCCCAATATGTCTACATCCTAATCCCTAGAATCTTTGAATGTCACCTTATATGCTAAAGGGATTTTGAAGATGTGATTAAAATGACGTTCTTGACCTAGGGAGACAATCTTGCGTTATCTAGGTGGAATTGATATAATTACAATGGTCTTTATAAGAGGGATGTAGGAGGAGTCAGAGTCAGAGTCAGAGGAGAAGGTGATGTGCTGGTGGAAGCAAATATTGCAATGATACCCCCTGAAAACGGAGGAAGGGGCCTCAAGTCAAGGAATATAGGCAGCCTTTAGAAGCTGAAAAGGGGAAGAAAATGGATCCTCCCATGAGAGTTTCCCAAAGGAACCAGCCCTGCTGACGCTTTGACTTGGCCCAGCAAACAGATTTTGGGCTTCTAATCTCCAGAACTTTAAGAGAATAAATTTGTGTTATTTTAAGCCACTAAGTCTGTGGTAATTTGTTACAGCAGCAGTAGGAAACGAATACAGATATCTACTCTCAAGATTGTTGAAAATTGTACTAGGGATGCTAGCTACTGCAATAAGGCAAGTTAAATAAGATGATAAGAATTAGAAAGGAAGAAATAAAATGTTACTATGTGTAGACAACATAATTGAGTATACAGAAAACCTAAATAAAGACCCAGAAAAACTCTTAGAATTAATAAGTGAATTTAACAAGTTGTAGAACACAAGGTCAATGCACAGAAATTGATTGCATTTCCATATATTAGTATATTGGTTAGAGTCTGTTGGGCCAGAAACCACAGCAATAATTTGAACCGGAAAATTTAATATAAAGAATTATTAACTAGTAAAAGGTGATTAATTACTAAAATGGCTAAAAGAGAACTCTAAAGAATATAGGAATAGAAATTATAGAGAGCAGCTACTATCTCTATGGCTGAGAAAGTGTACCCAAGGAAGGAACAAACTTGGAAGGGTCCCCTACTGCCACCAAGGCTAAGATTCAGATCTCATTGAAGAGGGAGTGACTATGGCCCACTAGATGGGGTGGAAGTTCACTGAGGTGTCTCATGTCAAAGCTGGTCTATAGCTGCTGGACCAGGACTGAAGAGGATGGAGCTACCCACTGGGGTAGCCAGCAAAACCCTCTTTGGGCTGTGTACCACTGAGTCTCCCACACACTCCTGGCAAGGAAGCTATCCTCTGTGGTGTCAGTGAAATTGACTAGATAGTGGGTGCCAATGCATTTCCCACACACCTCTGGCAACCATGCCGTGCTGTAAAAGCAAGAAGGAAAGCATACCAGAAGTATTTCTTCTGCCAAGTCTTAGAGCATTCTTCCTGTACCCTCTACTGACATTATACCAGCTGCCAAAAGAGAAATATTTACAGGGTTCGGTTCCAGTATCACAAAACAGGACAAAGAAGGGTAGATTTGGAGCTGAGTAAGAATAAACTGATAACTGACATAGCTAGGACTTAACTTTTAGATAATGAAAATCTTAAAAGATACCATTCACAGCAGATAAGCAAGGACTGAGGAAGGAACCTAATGATTGATGTATGAGATTTCTAAAATATTATTAAGAGAAATTAAAAAGGACTGAAGTAAATGGGTAGATATTACTGTGTGCAAGGGCTGAAGTTGGCAAGATATAAATTCTCTTCAAATTGAGCTATAGGTTCAATGCACCAAAAGGGCATGTACAGAAACGTTCTTAGCAACACTGTTTGTAATAGCCCCAAACTGGGGGTAACCCTAATGTCCCCCAACAGTAGAATGGATATATAAATTGTGTGTATTCACACCATGGAATACTATACACCAATGACAATGAAGATGCTAAAACTGAATGGAACAACATGGCTGACTCTCACGAACTTAGTGTTACCAAAAGAAGTCAGACTCCCCCCAGAATATATACTTCATGATTCCATTTGCATATAGATCAAAAAAGACAAAAGGTTAATTACAGTGTTGGAAATCAAGATAGCAGCTCTCCTTAATAAAGTGGGAGATGGTAGTAATTGTGAGAGGCCACAAGGGGGCCTTTTGAATATTGGCAATGTTCTATTTCTTTTTTTTTTTAACTTTGAGTTTTTATTTAAGTTCCAGTTAACATACAGTGTAATATTAGTTTCAGGTGTACAATATAGTGATTCAGCACTTTTACACATCACCCGGTGCTCATCACCTGTTTAACCCCATCCCCCCACCCATCTCCCCTCTGGTAACCATCAGTGTGTTCTCTACAGTTAAGAGTCTATTTCTTGGGGCGCCTGGGTGGCTCAGTTGGTTAAGCGACTGCCTTCGGCTCAGGTCATGATCCTGGAGTCCCGGGATCGAGTCCCACATCGGGCTCCCTGCTCGGCAGGGAGTCTGCTTCTCCCTCTGACCCTCTTCCCTCTCGTGCTCTCTATCTCTCATTCTCTCTCTCTCAAATAAATAAATAAATAAAATCTTTAAAAAAAAAGAGTCTATTTCTTGGTTTGCCTCTCTCTTTTTTTTCCTCTTTGCTCATTTGTTTTGTTTCTTAAATTTCACATGAATGAAATCATATGGTATTTGGCAATGTTCTATTTCTTGTCCTTGGTGGTGGCTAATAGGAACTCCCTTTGTGAAAACTCACGGAGCTCTGTCTTTGTTTTGTGAACTTTTCTGTATGTGTTGAACTTTAATTTTAAAAAAAGAATTATGACCAACAGACACATGAAAAGATGCTCATCGTCATTTACCATCAGGAAAATGCAAATCAAAACCTCAACGAGATACCACCTCACACCAGTCAGAACGGCTAAAATTAACAAGTCAGGAAGCGACAGGTGTTGGTGAGGATGTGGAGAAAAAGGAACCCTCGCGCACTGTTGGTGGGAATGCAAACTGGTGCAGCCACTGTGGAAAACAGTATGGAGGGTCCTCAAAAAGTTAAAAATAGAAATACCTTTTAAACCAGCAATCACACTACTGGGTATTTACCCAAAGAATACAAGAACACTAATTCAAAGGGATACATCCACCCCTATGTTTATAGAAGCATTATTTACAACAGCCAAGATACGGAAGCAATGCGAATGTCCATCGATTGATGAATGGATAAAGAATAGTGGTATATATACACAATGGAATATTACTCAGCCATAAAAAAATAATGAAATCTTGCCATTTGCAACGGCATGGGTGGAGCTAGAGAGTATTATGCTGAGTGAAATAAGTCAGAGAAAGACAAATACCATATGATTTCACTCATGTGAAATTTAAGAAACAAAACAAAAGGATAAAATAAGAGAGAGAGAGAGACAAATCAAGAAACAGACTCTTAACTCTAGAGAACAAACTGCTGGTTACCAGAGGGGAGGGGCTGGGGGGATGGGGGAAACAGGTGATGGGGATTAAGGAGGGCACTGGTCGTGATGAGCACTGGGTGATGTAAAGAAGTGTGGAATTACTATATTATATACCAGAGCTGTGGTACCTGTTGGGACAAGTCACAAAGGAGAGCAGGAGGCACCCAGGCCTCAAAACCCCAGGCTGCTCCCTGGCTCTGCCAAGTAGGTTGCATTTCTTTACCAAATTATCAACCAATGATATGGGCTTTGTTGTTGTTGTTAGGAAAACTTTCTATGAGCCAGTGGGCTTTTTCCATGGAGAACATTTTGGGGCTGAACTTACCGTGGAGATCCCTGAGTTCTCATCTGGTAACCACAGACAAAAATGGAAATATTAACTACATGTCCAGCTTCCAGGATATCCACATTCAGAAACCTGTGAAAGAGGCAAGTGAAATGGAGCCCCAGCTAAAACCTGGCTGGAGCGATGGGGCACCTGGGTGGCTTAGTTAAGCATCAGACTCTTGGTTTCAGCTCAGGTCATGATCTCATGGATCCTGGGATTGAGCCCCACATCGGGCTCCAAGTTCAGTGCGGAGTCTGCTTGGGATTCTCTCTCTCCCTCTGCCCCTCCCCACCCCTCACACATGTGCTCTCTCTCTTTAAAAAAATAAAAAATAAAAAACAAACAAAAAAAAACCCTGGCTGGAGCAAAACACCCTTCAGACGACCTATAAAAGGAACTCAGTCCTTTGAAAAGTTGGGGACGGGGCCCCTGGGTGGCTCAGGGTCCTGGGATCGAGCCCTGCATCGGGCTCCCTGCTCAGCGGGAGTCTTTTTCTCCCTCTGCTCCTCACCCTGCTCTTGTGCTGTCTCTCTCTCTGACGAATAAATAAAATCTTAAAACAAAACAAAAGTTGGGGAGAATCACCTAATGGATGGGTGTGGTGGTCTTGGGAAAGGCCTAAGGGGGCTCTTCCAGGTACATTGTGATCTGTTCAGGAAATTTGTGCCTTGTGAGAATAGGCAACATGGAAAAAGAAGGAAAAGCTTCTGCAAGCAAATCCATGTCAAATATGTGATTCTTCTCTGACATGCTGTCCAGCAGAAAGACAGATATGACATCTATTCTTTCATTCAACTCCCCCCTTAAAATACTCAACAGAGTCCCTATTAAACTGTGGGGGAATAAACTTGCTGACATGACATTTTATGCCTTAAAGACTTGTAAACTTTAGAATCTCTTATTAAAATGGGAATACCGCAAGGAAAATTATTAGACACCACTCCCCATCCTTATTAGTCAACAACCCTTTGGCAATTAGTTATAACCCTGAGCTGAAAGGGAGCTCATGGGAACTAAGAATGGGGTGATTGTTTGCAGGGGAGATGAGAAGGTAAGAGCAGGGAGAAGAAAACTAAAGTGCAGGTGAGAGAGTAAAATATCCACATGAAGGAGGCTTTTGGCTTCACCCAAGAGGCAGTTTACCATGATGACCAAATCCATAGGCCTTGGCTTCAGGCTGCTGAGAATCACATCCCATTTACCAGCTATGTGAACCCTGGGAAACTTACTTTACCTCTCTGTTTTCTAATCTGTAAAATGGACATAATAATAATTCTGTTCTTTGGGGCTCTTATTGAGGACACAATGAAATGACCCATGGAAAACTCTCAGCGCAGAGCCTACACTTGGGTGTTCTCAGTAAATGTTGGCTGTTGTTCATCACTTCCTGATTGGCGTGGGCCCTGTCCCCTGACACACACAGGCTGCACTTGCTTCCACATACAAGAGTGTGGTCTTGTCTTCGATTAAAGGGGTTGGTCCTCCAAGGAAGGCCTGCCTTCTCAAATTTCTATCTGAATCACATCCTTTGAACTGGTGATAACGTTCTGTGTTTGTTACATTTACTAAAATTGTCCTGTGTTATTAAGTATATGTGTTTTAACATTTAGAACATCTTCATTTTAGGTTCAATCTACTCTAATTGAAACTCTGTACAGATACCGCTCTGACCTGCAAATCATCTTCAATGTCATTGACTCTGATCACTCAGGTAAATGAGCGTTGACTAGTTCAGTAGCAGTAGAAAGCAAAGGGTGATCTGTTTCTCGGAAAGCAGAACTCTGTTTTCATCTGTTGCGTTCTTCGCCCAAACTTGATTTAACTCGGGGGCGGGGGGAGTGGGGCGGGGATAAACTCATGTTTAATATTATTATTATTTTAGTTTGTCCAAAAACTGTATTCAAGACCTTACAGTTCCTATAGGCCTCTGTATCTATTAGACAAGAATAGCTCCTTTTATAAGTCACCACACAGATGAAAAGATAATTTCCTGGCCATTTAAACATAGTGGTTACTCCAAGCAATAAAAAGCATTCCTGGACTTCTGATTCTGCTTTTGGGACTCAGGGCCATGAAAATTCATTTCTGCTTGGCTTTGAGGCACAATTACTTGTTTTCAAACTCTAAAAAAAATTCATTGGGTAATCCCCAACTGCAGAGATCATTGAATACCAAAAGGTCAGTAATCAAAATATGAAAGTAAATCATTGCCTATAAAACATGGCAGAGCCATTGTTTACAATCCTTTTATTGAGGGCCAGGGTATCTTCTCCCTCTGCTTTGATGTCCCTTTCCCTTAGATTTGAGATCTTACAATTTCTATACCACATAGAGTCCCACAGTCTACAATCTACCCTCATCCCTTCGGTGTAGACTCATTCCAGGTTTGGAATAATCTCAGGATCACTTGGTACTTGAATGTGACATATTATGTCTTATATTAACAGTCTGACTTTTCTATTTCCTTCAGTGTCTCGATGGTCAGGGCATGTGAGTGAGCTTCTCATTAGGACTATTCAATCAGTATAACTTCCCCACCCCTCCATTAGGTGGGTCTTAAAACCAACACTCATACATTCTTCTATATTCCTTTAGGCCTGATTTCCATGGAAGAATTTCGTGCCATGTGGAAACTCTTCAATAGTCACTACAACATTCATATTGATGATTTTCAAGTTGATGAGCTCGCTGAAAGAATGGACTTAAACAAAGATGGAAGCATTGACTTTAATGAGTTTCTAAAGGCTTTCTATGTAGTGCATAAATTGGATAAGTTGAACAAATCAGATGGCAACCCTCCTTAACAAGAACTAGGGCTTTCCCTCCTGTAAACTCTTGGGCCGAAATCACTGATGCCATCTTTCCAGAACCCTTGTAATTCATAATCAGTAGTAGAGAAAAGTAGACCCCCATTCATACCATGAGCAGATGTATAATGTGGGTTTCTGAAGTCCCCATGAAGTGGTAATTGGTAAAACTAGATTAAATGTCAGCTGATAGTATTTGGCTCCAGTGTTAGGACTCACACATTGCCAGGTAGAAACTGGGTTTGAGCCTAGTGTTGGCCTCTTGGACCAGGAGACCAGAGCAGTTTGGAAACATGTTGAAAGGAACCCACAGAGCACCAGAGAAAAGTACAACATGTGTGAGTGACTGAGGGATGGGAGGAGGAATACCAAACTATTAATGAAATAAAATATGTCCATCTTTAAACTGAATCTTCTTTGGAGACCATAAACCAGTGATTCTCAATCGTGGGGGAACCATACTTGAGGGATGGGGGCCATATCAGATTCTTGGTGGGAGAGTATTGTTTGAAAGAGCCTATTTTTCCCTGTCTGTTGGAGATACAAAGTGAACACAATTCAGATTGAACCCTAGAGTTAATATGGTTTGACACCTTCATTGGTGAGATGGGGCCTGGGTTATGCATACACTGTGCAATTTATTCTGCTATTCCTATTGCATATCAAACATAATAGGTTTCTCTTTAAAGGTGAGTATGTGTTTCATTTTTTTTCTAATTTTGAGAACCTTAAGATCTATCAGTATGCCAGGTTAGATAACCACAACCCTACCTGGTACACACACCAGGAATAATGGATAAAATATAACAAATATCGTTTTTAAATGCATAGCTGAGCTGGCAAGAAAGTAATAGAAACCCCTAGTGGGCAAGAAAAAAAAGCATAATTAAAACTGTAGCAATACTAACGTCAGACAGGATATAGACTTTGAGGCAAAAAATATCATTAGGGATAAAAGGGGTCATTACTGAATGCTAAGAGGAACGATTCACCAAGAGGATAGAATTATAAACGTATATGCATCTAATAACAGAGCTTTAAATTTTATAATGCAAAAATTGACATAACTACTAGGCAAAATTGGTAGAGGGAGATTTTTAATATACCTATGTCAGGAATTGACCATGTATATAAAAAAATAGTGTATAGACTTTTGGACAACCCAGTTAATCCACCTAATTGCAATTATGTATGTGTGTGTACAATTTTAGAGAATACACATTGTTTTCAAGCACACATGGAACATTTGTTAAGAGTTGACCATGTATTAGACTACAACACATATCTCAAATACCAAGCAACCAAAAACAAAGATACTACATTCTCTGATCATAATGCAGTTAAATTAGAAACAACATAAGATAACCATATTAATGAGTGAAAAGGAATATAACTGTAGCTCTACCAGAAATTGCTAAAAATAGTTCACAAGAATACTGTGAGTAACCATTTTTTTAAAAATAGGCGAATGGACTGTTTCTTAGAGAAAAATGTAATTTACTAAGACTGACTCAAGAACAAAAGGAGGGTCTGAAGAGACACAACCATTAAAGAATGTGATGTCAATTTGGCTAGGCTGAACTGCATTTCTCAGAATTCCTGTTCTTGTATGTTTCTGGTTAATGTGGGTGGCCAGGGAGATTCATGAGTGACTGGGAAGGCAAAGGGAGGTAGTGGCCGAAGCGTAGCTTGCACACACTGTTGCTGAGCTGCTGAGTCACTTTGTTGAGGTCAAGTGGCCCGAAATTGCTCTATGTTCCACCTGGATCCTCCGTCGGATCCTCCGTCAGCTTCTTTGATTCCTGGGCCAGGTGTGTGTGTGTTTAGTTCCGTTGGCGAAGGGGCCTGGCTTCTGCAGGTGACCTCATCACTAACGCCTGAGGCGGTAAGAAGGAACTCAGTTTACAGTCCGTTCTTGTGGGAGGCCAGCTTGTACTGGGGGGGGGGGGGGGGGGGTTGAGCCGGCTTTTCATCTTCCCCTCCTGACTACCTGCCCTGTGGATTCCGAGCTCCAACACCAGGTATGGCGTCTTCCTGAGACTGCTTAACCAGCTCCCACATTTGCATAAACCCCTTCTACTGGTTTTATGTATATATAGAATCCCAACTGATACAGAGTTTCATATTGAGAGTGGTTCCAAAAGAACAGAATCTTTTTTTTGAGAGAGCAAGAGTAAGAGTGCAAGCAGGGGGAGTGGCAGGCAGAGGGAGAAGCAGGCTCCCCACTGAGCAAGGAGCCCAATGTGGGGCTCT
Organism: Zalophus californianus; assembly: GCF_009762305.2. Classification (NCBI taxonomy): domain Eukaryota; kingdom Metazoa; phylum Chordata; class Mammalia; order Carnivora; family Otariidae; genus Zalophus; species Zalophus californianus. The sequence goes on along the minus strand of NC_045612.1, from coordinate 114,318,568 downwards.
ATCCCAGAACCCCGGGATCGTGACCTGAGCCAAAGGCAGCTGCTCAACCAACTAGACACCCAGGTGCCCCAAAATAACAAAATCTTGATGAATGCTCTGAATGTGTACAACCTGATGTATATAGAGCTTCTGCCCCATTATCTTGCGTGAAAATCCACTGATAATCCCAGGATAGTGGTTTTAAGAAATGTCCAATCTCTGGCGGTTGAGGATGAGTCTTTTTGTTGCTTCCTGAGTATCATTTGGTTATCTATTCTTGGTTTTTTTCTGGAACTCTCATTTTCTTCCTTGGGCTTCTAATTTCTGGAATTAAATGCCTTTGTTGGAAATTTTACCTAAAAATGTACTTAGATTTTACTGAAGATTGTTATTGAATGTTGTGAAACTTCTGCTTGAAACACAAGCTCTGCTTAGCCACATTTCAATTTTATAAAGTATATATGTACAATATAGAGAGTTGTGAAATCTCAATTTATATTTATTACAGATGAGATGGAACATCTTTTTGTTTGTTGGCCAGTCTGTTTTAAGAAAATGTTGTTCTTTTGCTCATTTTTCTTTTTTTTTTTTTAAGATTTTATTTATTTATTCATGAGAGACAGAGGGAGAGAGAGAGAGAGAAGCAGAGGGAGAAGCAGGCTCCCAAGGAGCAGGGAGCCCGATGCGGGGCTCGATCCCAGGACCCTGGGACCATGACCTGAGCCGAAGGCAGACGCTTAACCATCTGAGCCACCCAGGCGCCCTTTGCTCATTTTTCTAATAGCTACTTTATTATTGATTTCTAGGAACTTTAAAACTCTCCTTGATACTAATCCTTTATCTGGGGAGCAGATTATCTTCTCCAGTCTGTGACTTTATTTTTCCCTTTTTTCTGACATAAATATATTTTTAAGGTTTTATTTTAATTCCAGTTAACATGCAGTGTTATCTTAGTTTCAGGTGGACAATATAGTGATTCAGGTTTTTTTTAAGTTTCCTGCTGACGGATTTTTAAGAAGTCTTTTTTTTGTTTAGTTTTTATTTCATAATTCTAAACTTAACTGTGATTCAGCTAGACTTGGAGGGGAATAAGGAAAATATGGAACCTGTAGAGCTGCAGCAAGAGCTCAAAGATTGTAGGATATTTTGAGCAGATGGGGGTGAAGGGGTGCCCGCCTGAGCTGCAGAAGGAACAGTCTGGTAGTTAAGATAAAACACAAGTCAAATTTATGAGATTCGTCCACAGTCGGCAATAGTGATCTTCTTGCTGGTCTTGCCATTCCCGGACCCAGAGCACTCCATGGCATCCACGATATTCCTGCCCTCTCTCACCTTGCCAAACACCACATGCTTGCCATCTGACCACTCAGGCTTTGGCAGTGGAGGTGAAAAACTGGGAACCATTTGTGTGGGGGCCAGCATTTGCCCTGGACAAGATGCCAGGACCCGTGTGCTTCAGGAAGAAATTCTCATCAAATTTCTCCCCATAGTTGGACTGGCCGCCAGTGCCATGATGGTGTGTGACGTCACCACCCTGGCACAGAAATTGCAGAATAATCCTGTGAAAGCAGGAACCTTTATCCTTTCTCCACAGTGCTCAGAGCACGGAAGTTCTCTGCTGTCACTGAACTTTGCCAACAGCTCATAGGAGCTGCGGGCCAAGGGCTCATGGTCCGCAGCGGTATGGAAGAATGGGGCAGGTGGGGGGGGGGGTTGACGATGGCTGGGTGGTGCGGGAGGTTCCAGGGCAGCATCTGCAAGGCTCGAGCAGAAGTTTTAAATGTCAATTTACCTAGCCTGTCAGTCTTCTCCATTATAATTTGTGCTTTTTGCATCTTGTCTAAAAACAAATATTCTTTCCAACCCTGGAAATACAAAGATACAGTCGTTGCTTATTATTTGCCAGTTCTGTATTTGCGAATTCACCTACTCACTGAAATTTGTAACCCTAAATCAACATTTATGGCAGTCGGGTGCAAGGTAGTGAAATTTGGAGTCAAAGGTGTACCAGCTGAGGTCAAACAAGGCAACGCTCTGCCTTCGGGTTCAGTTCTCTGACTGTAAACAAGCGTCCTTCGCATGGTGTATTTAGTGCCCCCCCCTTTTTTGTATTTTTGTGCTTTGTGTTGGTGATTTCACTGTTCAAAATGATCCTCAAACTTAGCGCTGAAGGGCTTTCTAGTGTTGTTCCTAAGCGCAAGAAGGCCCTGGGGTGGGATGGGGGAGTGGAAAGGGGGAGTGGGATGGGTGGGGGTCGGGGGGAATGGTCGGTTGAAAACAGGTGTGTTGGGTAAGCTTCCTTCAGGCTGAGGTAGAGCGCTGCTGGCCCGAGTTCAGTGTTAATAAATCAGCTCTATGTATGAAGTGAGGTGTCGTTGAACAGAAACACATAAAAGGAGGTCAATTGTTGATGAATTGACGAAAATCTTGTGACCAGAGGCTGGCAGGGCCCAAGCCCTGTCTTCCCCGGGAGCAGAACTTCAGTATTCACAAAACTGTACATTTCAGGTTTTCTGTGAAATCTGTTGGATTTTGCTGGGAACTGCCTTAAATTTATAGATTAACCTGGAGAGAACTGACATCTTTACTGTATCGAGTCTGCCTATCCATAAACATGGTGTATTTTTTCCCAATTAGTTTAGTCTTCTCTAATGTCTTTTAGTAAAGAATTTTTCATGATCACTACAATCTTTTCAAAAAGATTTATTCTAAGATACATGATGGGCTTTCTCCTATTTTATCTTTTTCAATCCTGCTGGCTCTTTTGTTCGTAGGGTTTAGTTCTTTTAGGATTTGTTTTCTTCCTTTCTCGTCTTCATTTTATATATTTCTTTGATAATCTCTTTTGGGCTATCTCTCTGTGTTTAGCGTTCCTGGGGGTATAATTCTGTATGCAGACTCTTGATCGGGTTGGATTGTTCCCTCATGGGCTCTGCAGTTTTTTATTGTGAACTCCTCCTTAGCAGGGCTTGTGGGTTTTTTTCCTGGGTAAAATCCCATGATATTTGGGATGTGGGTGCAATTCTTCAGAGAAGTTTTTTGTTTGCTTTTGCCTTGGGCCATGGTAGTATCACTGCTTGAGGAATAATTCTGTTACTTTTGAGTCTGGAGTTTCTGAACTATGTGGGTAGAGTAAAAGCAATGTGAATTGTGGTCCTGTGGTTTTGAGTTCTCAGAGAGCTTTTCTTTTTTTCCCACCCAAAGCCCTGTGTCCTGTGGTCTCTCTTGTTTTTAAGTCTTTTCAAAAATAAAAGAGTCCTTTAAGGGTCTTGCTTTATGCAAAGTGCTCAGTTCCAATTCCCTACCTCCCAAAGCTTCATTTATTACCCCTGTGTGGGAATTAACACCAAACCCCCTGGGGTTCTGGAGACAAATACCCTCCCCCATTAGCGCCAGAACTCACCCCTGTGCTTTCTCACTTCCTTCTTTGTTTCCGGCACCTGGGGATTTGCTTTTATTATTTGTGAGCTTAGCCGCACATTTAAAATAATTATGTTACATTTTACCCGGTACTTCTAGGTGATTATGGTAAAAGGATTTTCAAGTTGTCGGAGTCCACCATATTGCTAAAAGCCAATAAATAGATTTTTTTGGTATCTACTGCTATTTGTTAATAATCTTGAGACTTCATATTTTTACTTGGGCAATGATTGATGTTCACAATATGCCATGGTGCTGGAATTATGCAATACTGTCATTTAGTGAGTCTCAGTTGTTAAACTTCGGTACAACTTCTCTCTAATCTTCCTCTTTAATGTTTTAAAATTTTTTTTACACAAATGGGATATTTTTTATACATTTTTTTAAAGAAACAAGGGCCCCTTTTTTTCCTTCATAACATAATCATGGCCTTCATCATCCTTTCTCCCTCACCTAGGGAAGCCATGTGAACCCACTATATGGCCTTCCATATTTTTATCTGTCCCATATGAACCTATACAGACTTATATCTGTCCTCGTGCAAGCATATATTTACATACACAGTAATCCATAAGGTAGTTTTATTATTGCATACTGTATAAAAATGAGATTCTATTCTACATGTTTTTCTGAGTTCTTTTCTCAACCAATAATACTTAGTTGAAATCCCTACAAGTTATAATGCATCTAACTCTAATTCGCACACATCATGAGGGTACTGCTTGGTGAACCTCCACAATGAATACACCCATGTAACCACCCAGATCAAGAAACGGAACATGACCAGTGTCCCCCCCCCCCCCCACGGAACATGACCAGTGTCCCAGAATCCCCCTCATGCCTCCTTCCATGTTTCTCCCCCATCTCCCATCCAAGAGTAACTATCACTGTGATTTGTAACCACGTAGATATTTTTTAGCTTGCTTTGTATACATGGAATCATTCAGTACCTACTCTTTTGTGCAACATTATATTTATGACATTAACAAGGTTGTTGCATGTAGTTGTAGTTTGTTCATTCTGGTTATTCTCTAATCCCCTGTTGTGTGGATATACTAGAATTTATTTTATTTTTATTTTAAGGTTTTATTTATTTATTTGACAGAGAGAGAGAGACACAGCGAGAGAGGGAATACAAGCAGGGGAGTGGGAGAGGGAGAAGCAGGCTTCCCGCTGAGCAGGGAGCCTGACATGGAACTCGATCCCAGGACCCCAAGATCATGACCTGAGCCAAAGGCAGACGCTTAATGACTGAGCCACCCAGGCGCCCCTATACCAGAATTTATCCACTCTACTACTGAGAGACTTTGGGGTAATTATGGACCGTGCTACTATGAACATTTTTGTTCACTAATTTTTCTTTTTAATGGCCATATGATAATTCAGTGCTATGGAGGACCATCCTTGATTCAGCCAGCCTGGTTTTAATAGGCGTTTACTTTGTTTCCAGCTCTCGACCCCCAAGGCAAAACTGCAATAAATATTGAATGTATGTCCCTACATAGGGGTACTAATCCATCCCTACTAATGGGACAGACTGCCAGAAGTTGAATTGCTGGTTAGTATAGTAATTGTCTTTGAAAATTAAGAGCTGAGCTGTTGTTGTGTTGTCTTCCTAAAGTTCTGTGGCAATGCCATTTCCATCAGTAATGTATGAAAATTCCCTCTTTCTCATCTCGACTAGCATTAGATGTTATAGTTCTGTTTTGTGACTCTGGGTACAAAATGATCTCATAAGTTCTTTAATTTATATTCTCTCCTAGAGAATTTGTGCATCTTTTCATGTGTTTGGACATGCTGTTCTGTGGGTTGTATATTTGTATTTTTTGCTCATTTTTTCTTTTGAGCTCTTCATCTTATCAGTTGGTATTTTCATATAATATAGAAATTAACCCTTTGTCATTTGTTAGAATTTTTTTTTTAAGATTATTTATTTATTTGACAGAGAGAGACACAGCGAGAGAGGGAACACAAGCAGGGGGAGTGGGAGAGGGAGAGGCAGGCTTCCCGCCGAGCAGGGATCCCGATGCGGGGCTCGATCCCAGGACCCCGGGATCATGACCTAAGCCCAAGGCAGATGCTTAACAACTGAGCCACCCAGGCGCTCCTATGTTAGAAACTTTTGTCCACATCTCATCTGTTGACTTTGTCGTGTTACCTTTGCCTTACAAAAGGTCTTATATTGGGGCGCCTGGGTGGCTTGGTTGGTTAAGCGTCTGCCTTCGGCTCAGGTCATGATCCTGGGGTCCTGGGATCAAGCCCCATGTGGGGGGCTCTGCTCTGCGGGAAGCCTGCTTCTCCCTCTCCCCCTGCTTCTCCCTCTCCCACTCCCCCTGCTTGTGTTCCCTCTCTTGCTGTCTCTCTCTGTCAAATAAATAAATAAAATCTTTTAAAAAAATAAAAAATATTAAAAAGTCTTTTATGTAGTAAATATATCCATATTTGCTTTTTTACTTTCATAATATGTATTTGTTAATTTTTAATTTTTTTGAGTATAGTTGACACAGTGTTACATTAGTTTTGGTTGTACAGTGTAGTGATTCAACAAAGTGTAGACCGTCTGTCCTGATACATCCCTATTACAACCGCATTGACTGTGTGCCTTATGCTGTGTCTTTTATTCCCCTGACTCATTCCGTAACTGGAAGCCTGTATCTCCCACTGCCCTTCACCCATTTTACTCAACACAGTCCTCCCTCCCCTCAGGCAACCATCAGCTTGTTCTCTGTATTTATAGGTTTGATTCTGCTTTTTGTTTATTTGTTTTTTTTTTTTAAGATTCCACTTATGAGTGAAGTCATGATATTGGTCTTCATCTGACTTACTTCTCTTAGCATAACACCCTCTAGGTCCATCCATGTTGTCGCATGACCTCATCCTCTTTTATGGCTGCATGATATGCCATTGAATGTAGGTATATACCCACACATCCCACATCTTCCTTATCTATTTATCAGTGGACACGTAGGTTGCTTCCATATCTTGACTATCATAAATAAAGCAGCAGTAAACATAGGGGTGCATCTTTTTGAAGTAGTGTTTTTGTTTTCTTTGGGTAAATACCCAGTAGTGGAATTCTGGGATCATATGGTAGTTCTATTTTTAAATTTTCAAGGAGTCTCCATTACTGTTTTCCATAGTGGCTGCACCAATTTACATTCCCGCCAGCGGTGTATGAGGGTTCCTTTTTCTCCACATCCTCACCAATACTTGTTACTTGTGTTTTTGACGTTCTGACAGGTGTGTGGTGATCTCTCAGTGAGGTTTTGATGTATATATTTCCCTGATGATGAGTGATGTTGAGCATCTTTTCGTGTGTCTGTTGACCATCTGTATGTCTTCTTTAAAAGTCTATTCAGGTCTTCTGCCCATTTTTAAATTGGATTTTTTTTTTTTTTTTTTTTTAGTATTGAGTTCTACAAGGTCTTTATATTTTTTGGATATTAACTGCTTATCAGATATGTCATTTGTAAATATATTCTCTCATTGAGGAGGTTGTCTTTTTGTTTTGTTGATGGTTTCCTTCACTGTATAAAAGTTTTTTTTTTTAAGATTTTATTTATTTATTTGAGAGAGAGAGAATGAGAGAGAGCATGAGAGGGAAGAGGGTCAGAGGGAGAAGCAGACTCCCCACTGAGCAGGGATCCCGATGTGGGACTCGATCCTGGGACTCCAGGATCATGACCTGAGCCGAAGGCAGTCGCTTAACCAACTGAGCCACCCAGGCGCCCCGTGTAAAAGTTTTTATTTTGATGTAGTCCCAGTAGTTTATTTTTGCTTTGTTTCCCTTGCCTCAGGAGACATACCTAGAAAAATGTTGCCATGGCCGGTGTCAGAGAAGTTACTGCCTGTGCTCTCCTCTAGGATTTTTATGGTTTCAGGTCTCACATTTAGGTTTTTAATCCATTTGGGGTTTATTTTTATGTATGGTATTAAAAAGTGGTCCAGTTTTGGGGTGCCTGGGTGGCTCAGTCAGTTAAGCATCTGCATTTGACTCAGGTCATGATCCCAGGGTTCTGGGATTGAGCCCTGCATCAGGCTCCCTGTCTCCAATGAGTAAATAAAAAATCTTTAAGAAAAAAAAAGTGGTCCATTTGATTCTTTTACATGTAGCTGTCCAGTTTTCCCAACACCATTTGTTGAAGAGACTGTCTTTTCCCCATTGTATATTCTTGCCTCCTTTGTCACAGATTGGACAAAGGAGTAGACATATAATTGTAGGTTTATTTCTGGGCTCTCTATTCTGTTCCATTGATCTCTGTGTCTTGTTTTCTGCTGGTATCATGCCATTTTGCTTACTAAGCTTTGTAGTATATCTTGAAACCCGGAATTGTGATACCTCCAGCTTTTTTCTTCTTTCTCAAGATCGCTTTGTCTACTTGGGGTCTTCTGCAGTTCCGTGCAAATTTTAGTATTATTTATTCTAGTTTTGTGAAAAATACTGTTGGCATTTTGATCAAGATTACATTGACTCTGCAGATAAGTCATATGGATATTTTAACAATAGTAATTCTTCCAATCCATGAGCATGGAATATCTTTCCATTTGTGTCATCTCAAATTTAATTCATTAGTGTTTTATAGTTTTTGGAGTACAGGTCTTTTACCTCTTTGGTTACATTTATTCCTAGGTATCTTATTCCTTTTGGTGCAATTGTAAATTTCTCAATTTCTTTCTGCTATTTCATTATTGGTGTATAGAAATGCTACCAATTTGAGGCTATTAATTCTGTATCCTGCAACTTTACTAAATTATCTAGTAGTTTTTTGGTGGTATATAAGATTGACTATGTATAGTATCATGTTATCTGCAAATAATGACATTTTAACTTCTTTACCAATATGAATTCCTCTTCTTTTTCTTGTCTGATTGCTGTGGCTAGGACTTCCAGTACTATGTTGGATAAAAGTGGTGAGAGTAGACATCCTTGTCTTGTTCCTGATCTTCGAGGAAAAACTCCCAGTGTTTTACAATTGAGTATGATGTTAGGTGTGGGTTTTTCAAATATGGCCTTTATTAATGTTGAGGTATATTCCCTCTAACACCACGTTCTTGAGAGGTTGTTTTTTTGTTTTTGTTTTTATCATGAGTAAATGTTGAGTTTTGTCAAATGCTTTTTCTGCATCTATTGAGATGATCATATGATTTTTATCCTTCATTTTGTTGATGTGGTGTATCACGTTGATTTGCAAGTCCTGAACCATCTGTGAATCCCTGGAATAAATTTCAGTTATGGTGAATTATCTTTTTAATGTATTGTTTTATGTGGTTTGCTAATATTCTGTTGAGGATTTTTGCATCTGTGTTCATCAGGAATATTGGCCTGTAGTTTTTCTTTTTCTATTCTTTTTTTGTGTGTGTGTGTGGTCTTTGGTTTTGGTATCAGGGTAATGCTGGCTTTGTAGAATGTATTTGGAAGCTTTTCCTTCCTCTTCTGTTCTTTGGAATAGTTTGAGGAGAATGGGTATTAACTCTTCTTTAAATGTTTGGTCAAATTCACTTGTGAATTTATCTGGTCCTGGATTTTTATTTTTTGGTAGTTTTTTGATTACCAACTCATTTTTCTTACTTATAATCTGTTTAGATTTTCTATTTCCTCCTGGTTCAGTTTTAGAAGATGGTATGTTTCTAGGAATTTATCCATTTCTTTTAGATTGTCTAATTCATTAGCCTATAAGTTTCATAGTATTCTCTTATAATTCTCTGTATTTTTGTAATGTCAATTATTTCTTCTCTTCTGTTTCTGATTTTATTTATTTGGGTCCTTTCTCACTTTTCTTGATGAATGTGGGTAAGGCTTTATCAGTTTCATCTTTTCCAAAAACCAGCTTTTGCCTTCATTGACTTTTTTTTCCCATTTTTTTTTTTAAGTCTCTGTCATTTATTTCTGCTCTGATCTGTATTATTTCCTTTCTTCTACTCACCTTGGGCTTTGTTATTCTTTTTCTAGTTCCTTTAGGCATAAGATTAGATTTTTTTTTTTTAAGAGAGAGCAAGCAGTGGGGAGGGACAGAGGAAAGGGAGAGAGAGAATCTTAAGCAGGCTCCATGCCCAGTGCAGAGCCCAATGCAGAGCTCGATCTCACAACCCTGAGATCATGACCTGAGTCAAAATCAAGAATCAGACACTTAACTGACTGAGCCACCCAGGTGCCCCTGTAATGCCCTTCTTTGTCTCTTGTTACAGTGTTTGTTTTAAAGTCTATTTTGTCTGATATAAAGCTACCCCAGCTTTTATTTTCACTTCCATTTGCATGGTAAATGTTTTTCCCTGCCTTCATTTTCAGTCTGTGTGTGTCTTTAGGTCTGAGGTGAGTTTCTTGTAGGCAGCATATAGATGTGTTTTTGTTTTGTTTTTATCCATTCCAGCACCCTATGTCTTTTGATTGAAACATTTAGGCCATTTACATTTAATGTAATTATTCATAGGTATGTACTTATTGCCTTTTGTTATTTGTTTTCTGGTTGCTTTTGTATTTCTATGTTCTTTTGCTCTCTTTTTTGTGATTGATGAGTTTCTATAGTGTTTGGCTTTCTTTCTGTTTATTTTTTGTGGTTCCTATATAATGTCCTAAGTAAATGGTCTATATTTATTGTCATTTAATTTCAAATACATTCTAAAACAAACAAACAAAAAAAAAACAAAAAAACTTTTCCCCTTCTTTTCCTGTTTACTCCCTCCTCTGTGTTTTGTGTATATGTTGTCATATTTTACATCTTTTAATTCATAATTTTCTTATGTCTAATTATGGACATATCTTTTCCACTTAAAGAAGTCCCTTTAACATTTCTTGTAAAGCTGGTTTAGTAGAGATTAACTCCTTTATCTTTTGTTTGTCTGGGGGAGCTCTATCTCTTCAAATCTGAATGATCACTTTGCAAGGTAGGGTATGCTTAGTTGCAGGTGTTTTTCCTTTCAGCACTTTGAATATATCATGCCACTTTCTTCTGTCTTGCCAAGTTTCTGCTGATAAATCAGCTGATATCTTTATGGGGTTTTCACTTGAAGATAACTTCATTTCTCTCTTGCTGCTTTCAAAATTCTTTATCTTTAAACTTTGACATTTTAATTATTATGTGTAGTGATGTGGACCTTGTTGGGTTCTTCTTGTTTGGAACTCTGGTGCTTCTTGGACTTGGGAGTCCATTTCCTTTCCTAGGTTAGAGAAGTTCTCAGCTATTTCTTCAAATAAGTTTCCTACCCCTTTCTCCCTCTTTGTCTTCTGGAACCCCTATAAGGCGAGTGTTGGTTTGCTTGATGTCCAAGAGATCCCTTAACCTATCCTCATTTTTAAAAAATGTTTTTCTCTTTTTGCTGCTCAACTTGGGTGCTTTCCATTACCCTGTCTTCCAGATCACTGATACATTCTTCTGCATCTGCTAATGTACTGTTAATTCTCTCTAGTGTTTTTTATTTTATTTCAATTATTGTATTCAACTCTGGTTTTTTTGTGTATCTTCTATCTCTTTATTGAAGGTCTCACTGAATTTTTCCACTCATCTCTTTGGCCCAGTGAATATTTTTATGATCATTAAATTCTTTATCAGGCATATTGCTTATCTCTGTTTCATTTAGTTGTTTTTCTGACGTTTTTCTTCTTCTTGTTGTTTTTTTTAAGATTTTATTTATTTGACAGAGAGAGAGGGAGAGAGAGCACAAGCAGGGGGAGTGGCAGGTAGAGGGAGATGGAGAAGCAGACTCCCTGCCGAGCAGGGAGCCTGATGTGGGGCTTGATCCCAGGACCCCGGGATCATGCCCTGAGCTGAAGGCAAATGTTTAACTAACTGAGCCACTGAGGCACCGCTCTTGTTCTTTCTTCGGGAGCATATTTCTCTGTCTCCCTATTTTGCCTGACTTCCTGTGTTTGTTTCTGTGGATTGGGCAGAATGGCTACTTCTCCTAAAGTTGAAGGAATGGTCTTGTGTTTGGTCGTTCCCTGTATCAACTGTGTGTCCTAGCAACTTTTACTGGCTGGCTGGAGCTGTGGCTGGCATGGAATAGGGGTCCTGCGGCTTTCTGTGTAGCAGGTGCCCTGTCAGGACAGCTGAAACTGAAGTGGATGCATGCCAAGGTGTCCCAGGGATCTATTTGCTGAGGTTACACCAGCAGGATAGCTGAAGCTGAAATGGGTGCAAGCCAGAGGGTTCCACAGTGCTCTGTGCAGGGGGTACGTTGACGAGGTGGTTAGAGCTGATGTGGTGTGTGGGATGGGAGGTCCCTGAGTTCTCTGTGGGGAGGGTGCTCTAATAGGATGGCTGAAACTAAAATGCATGCAGGCTGGGGGGACCTGGGGCTCTACAAATAGAGGGGAACCTTGCCTAGATAGTTGAAGCAGAAGTGGATAGAAACCAGGGTGTTCCTAGACTCTGCACAGAGGTTGCTCTGAATGAAGGGGTGGCTGGAACTGAGGTAAGGTACAGGCCAGGCGGTCCCGGGGTGCTTTGCATAGAGGGTACCCTGGCAGGACAGCTAAAGCTAAAATGGGCATGGGCTGATGTGGTCCTTGGGCTCTCCCTGCAAACTGCCCTGGCAGGACAGCTGAAGCTCAACTGCGTGTGAGCCAGGGTATGCCAAGGTGTTTCTACACTCTACACAAGGGGTGCCCTGGTGATGTCGCTGAAACTGATGCAGGCATGGCCTGGGGTTTCCAGGGCACTCCACGCAGGGGGTACCCTGGTAGGGCAGCTGGATCAGAAACAGATGTCAGTTGAGATGTTCTAGAGCACTTTACATCAGGGGTGCCCTAGCAAGCCATCTGAAGCCAAAGTGGTGTGGGCCTGGAGTATCCTGGGGTACTTTGCACCTATGTCACCTTGGTGTGAAGGCCGGGCCTGTAGTGAGTGCTACCCAGGGGTATCCTAGTGGGCACTGCCCTGTGGTCACCTTGGTGGGACAGCTGGAACTGGTGTGGGCTAGAGGCCCAGGGTTTGCTGAAGTGGCAGGCTGGTTAGGGTGCCCAGACTCTGCATTGGTCTGTGCTTTCAAGGTAGAAGGGGAGTACAGACTATGTCCATTAGCCCCTCCCACCTGGAGTGTTCCAGCAGAGCTCCCCTGCCTTTTGGGTGGAGTTCTAGGGCTGACTCTTCCATATGCTAGTTGCTCATTTAAACTGTGGCTTTTTAGGGCGCCTGGGTGGCTCAGTTGGTTAAGCAACTGCCTTCGGCTCAGGTCATGATCCTGGAGTCCCAGGATCGAGTCCCACATCGGGCTCCCTGCTCAGCAGGGAGTCTGCTTCTCCCTCTGACCCTCCCCCCTCTCGTGCTGTCTATCTCTCATTCTCTCTCTCAAATAAATAAATAAAATCTTTTTAAAAAAATAAACTCTGGCTTTTTAGAGAAAGAACACAATAATAAAAAAAAAGAAAGAAAGAAAAGGATAAAAACAAGAGCAAAACCAAACAAGGCAAAAAGACCCCATGGCTTCTTTTCATTTTGGGGGCAGGGGGGAACTGGTGTGGGCTTACGGACCCTGCGTATTTGTGTTTGTAACTTCTGGACTTGAAGAAAGTCTTCTCATTCCCTCTAGATGATGTAGTTACTCTCTTGGATTTTCTTTCTTTTCTTTTTTTTTTTTTTTTTAAAGATTGATTTTAGAGAGAACAAGGTGGGGAGGGGCACAGGGAAAGGGAGAGAGAGAATCTCAAGCAGACTCCCTGCTGAGCACAGAGCCTGACGTGGGGCTCTGTCCCATGACTCTGAGATCATGACCTGAGACAAAAACCAAGAGTCAGGTACTTAATCGACTGAGCCACCCAGACGCCCCTACTCTCTTGGATTTTCTTGCAAGATTTCTAACTTTGCATTAAGCCTTTATGTCCAGGGGTTTATTTTATATACTATACTATATGGTTTATTTGTATATTCTTCCATATGGGTACCCTGTCATTTCAGTCTCATTTATTGAACAGTCCATGCTTTGACACTGAATTGAACCACCACACTTGACATATACTAATTTCTCAAATATGCCAATATTTAATTCTAGATTTTCTAGATAAGGTCATTAATTTTGGTCTCCTTTCATACTGATATTAATTTGATTTTTGTGGCTTTATAGAATTCCCTGATAAGTGGTAAGGCTCCTCCACTGTGCTTTTTGTTCTTTTCTTAGCTATTCTCAGACATTTATTTCTCTGTATGAACTTTAAAGATAACCTTATACAATTCCAAGAAAAGTCCTGTTAAGATTCTAATTGAAATTGAATGAAATTTATATATTACATTTGGGAAATTTAACATTTTTAATTAAGTATTCCTATCTAAGAACAATTATAACCTTCCATTTGTTCATAAATTGTTTTCTGTCTTTTAATATGGTATTATAGGATTTCTTTTATGGGTCTTATGTCTCTTGTATTAAATTTATTCCTGAATATTTTATAGTTTTTTTGCCACTATTATAACTGAAAAACATCCCCATTTGCATTTCTAGGTACTTATTGTTAGAGTAAAAAAAAAAAAAAAGGCTATGTGTTGTAATATATTTGGTATCTAGCCTCCTTATCAAATATTGTTAATAATAGTAAAGGGGTTTTTTTTAATAGGATCTCTTGGGTTTTCAAGGTAGACAATTTTAACACTAATAAACAGAACTAATTTAACTTTTAGGGTTACTAGACATAGCAAAAAAAAAAATGCAGAATTCCCAGTTAAATACGAATTTCAGATAATGAATAATTTTTTAGAATGAGTTTGTCCCATGCAATACTTGGGACATACTTATCCTACCAAATTATTCATTGTTCGTTTGAAATTCTGCATTTTATCTGGCAACTCCATGTCTTTCCCAATGATCATACCTGCTATTTTATTTTCTTTACATGTTGCGTTTGCTGAAGCCTCTGAGACCGGTTCTCACTCCAGGTTGTGTATGAACATCAGCCAGGAAGCTTTTTTAAAAAATTGTAGTGCCAGGCCCCTAGGCTCAGAGATTGAATTCGTATATATTTTTGAAAAGCTTCCCAGAGGATTCTGACGGGCATCTGGGGTTGAGAACTACTGCCCCAAAACAGTATTAAATAATAATGGTGTTAGTATGCATCCCTGTCTCCTCCTTGATTTTAAGTAAACATTTTTAGTGTTTTGACTTTTAAAGTATTTGTTGTTGGTTTCTAATAAATATTCTTAGTTTTGTTTACATAGTTTCCATCTATTCCTATTTTGCTTAAATTTTTTATTAGGAATGGCTGCTTTTAGCATCTATTGGCATTAAGGGCTGCTTATATGGTTTTCTCTTGGTTTATTGATAGAATCATATTGCTAGGTTTCTTCATATTGAAGCACTTTCTACATCTTTTATTTCATGCCAGAGTCTATTTGCTAATGTTGCTTAGAATTCCCATCCATATTTGTAAAAGAAGTTGAGGTCGAGGGCACCTTACTGTTGTTAGAATGAGCTTTGTCTGATTTTGGTATTGAAGTTACTGCTAGCTTTGTAAAGTGAACCAGGGAATTTTGTATCTGTTTTCCCCTACTGCCTGAAAGAGTTAAATCCTTGCTACTCAAGTGGGTTCCATGAACCAGCAGCATCCACTTCACCTGGGAGCTGGTTAGAAAGACAGAATCTCAGGCCCCCTCCAGATCTACTAAATCTCAGTCTACATTTTGAAGACAGCCCCGTATCACTTGTGTCCACATTCAGTTTGAGAAAAGCAGATAGAGCACTGGACTCACTTGTCCACTAAAGGTTGGATAAAACTCAGCAGTGGGCCTATGCGGGCCTGGTGCCTTTTTCATGATAGACTGCCACTCTCCAAAGGAGAGTTGGTCTGTGCTGGTGGCCTGTGTTTTGTAAAGATATCATTCATGTCCTTTAAGTTGTTCAAATTTACTTGTAACTGTTCTTGATTGTTTTAATTTCTGCTAAATCTGTGGGTAGGTCACCTTTCTTATTCCTCCTCTTGGGAACTTGGGCTTGTTTTCGTTTGGCTTTGATCTGTCTTGCCAGGGGCTTGCAAGATTCTATTATTTGTCTTTTCTAAGTACCAGTTTGTTTTTCCCTTGAGCTATTTTGGGGGAGGGATATTTGTTGTCTATTTCATTTCTTTCAGCTTTTATCTGTATACATTCTCTCTTCTGTGTTCTGGTTATTATTTTGCCATTCTTTTTCTAATGTCTTAAGTTTGGTATAGGTCCGACATTTTTAAAAATAATGAAGACATTTAAACTATTAATTTTCCTTTAAGACCTGCTTTCTCTGTGTCCTGTAAATTTTAGGCAATAAAACTTTTCTCCTTTTTAGATTATAGGCAGTAATTTATTTTTGAATTTCCTCTTTAAAGGGTTTCTAGGAGGGTCTTTCTTTACACATTTAAAACATTCCATGAATATTTCATTCTTAATTATCCCTTAAAAATTTGTTAAAAAACAAACTCCAACAGAATAAATTTGGAGCTCTAATTGGTATTATTAAATGATTCATGAATTGGGGAGCATCCCATCTAGCAAATAGAGGGGAGCTCAGAGGAGTTGTACATAATGGAAGGGTTTTATAGGAGGGTCGAATAAGAAAGTCATAAGTAAAAGGATTGTTCCAGGCCAGGTGCTTTCCCTTAGGGGGGGAAAGCAGAGGGATCTTACCATGCAGATTACCTCCTTTTTGGGGGTTGGACAGGACCCACAGGGCGGACTCATTGGCACCCTTCAGAAGGTTCTTGACTGACCAGTTAAGTAAGACTACATTTCTTGGGGAGGTTGAAACTGCAATTAGAATACATCTTAAGCCCTGGCTTGGGTACTTGGCCTAAGTGGTACTACGTTGGGCTTGTGGTTTTTCTTTTTAATAGATTTAATAAAATTTTCTTTGTGGTCATGTACCTGATCTATTTCTGTAAATATTTCATGGACATGCAAAGTGTACATTTTCCATCTGAAGTCAGGCTCTCTATGTATTTGTTACCCCAAATTATTTGTTGTATCAGTCACTTCATCTATGCTCCTACTGATTTTTTTGCTTATTATATATACCCAATTCTGGGGCACCTGGGTGGCTCAGTTAAGCTTCCGACTCCTGATTTCGGCTCAGGTCATGATCCCAGGGTCATGAGATTGAGCCCCGCATGTGGCTCCGCACTGGGTGTGGAGTCTGGTTAGGATTCTCTCCCTCTCCTTCTGCCTCTGCCCCGGCTCTTTCTCTCTCTCTCTAAAGATAAAATAAAAATTAAATAAGATATATCTAATCCTGAAAGAGATGAATTAAAACATCCTTCCATCACTGTATTTTTATTATATTCTATTTGCATTTCTAAAGGTTTTTTTCCCCTTATGATTTTGGCGTCTATGTTATTGAATGCACATAAGTTTGAGTATTATATGTGCTTAATTGTATTTTTAATCATACAGCATCCTTTTTGATCCTATTTAGTGTTTTGAGCATTAATTTTCTCTTTACCTCTGTTTTTCCTGCTTCTTAACATTTTTCTTACATCTTTTTGGCATTTTATTTTCAATCCTCCTTTGTCACTTTATTTCATGTGTTTTTCTTCTAAGCAGAATAAACCTAGATTTTTATTTTTAACTCTGACAGTCTTTTTTTGTTTGTTTGTTTAAAGACTTTATTTATTTATTTGACAGAGACACAGCGAGAGAGGGAACACAAGCAGGGGGAGTGGGCAAGGGAGAAGCAGGCTTCCTGCGGAGCAGGGAGCCCGATGCAGGGCTCGATCCCAGGACCCTGGGATCATGACCTGAGCCAAAGGCAGTCGCTTAACGACTGAGCCACCCAGTCACCCCCAGTCTTTGTTTTTTATTGGGTAAATTCACTTTAGCTAATTTTGGTGAATTAAATAATATGCTTGATTTTACTTTACTCATCTTACTCTGTTTATTAAACTGGGGATTTTCCCCTCTATTTTTTCTAGTTTGATTAAGTTGCCATTCATTCCATTTCCCCCTACAGTAATAGAGACTATAGAGAGTTTTAATGGAACTTCTAGGTGTGTAGTTTTGTGTGTGTGTGTGTGTGTGTGTGTGTGTGTGTGTGTTGTAAGTTTTTTACATGAGAGTTTTAAGTGACAAAGAGGCAGAGAAATTCACGGAATTGAAAGTCAAACCAATGTCCTCGTGACTCTAATCCCGGTGACCTTTCCACAATACCAGGGATTCCTAGCAAAGCCAAGCATTTCTAACTAACTAAACCCGGCTCATGTTCAGATCAGCTTAGGGTCAGAGTCTGTCACTGTCTCCTGGGGCACATTGGTGATGGTCTTAGTGAGCCAGAACTGAGCAGCTCCCGTAGGAAGGGTGGATCCTCAGTGTCACATGGCTTCATGGGCCTGGTGTGGCCAGAACCACAGGCCTGTTAGCTATGATGTTCAGGAGGCCCTGTGGGAGAGTCCTGGATTTCCTGCCCTTTTAGGAACGTGTCTTTACTAGTCGAGAGTTATACCTTTGAATTCTGAGCATATCAGAGCCGGCGCAGATGTTCGGGCTGTGTCCAGAACTTTAGGAAGGTGGCCTTCCGAGGGCCCCTATGGTTTTAGGGGCTGTCACCAAAGGACGAAGGCCATGAATCTTCAGAGTGGGCAGTCTCTGCCTTAAGCACAGCCTGGAGACCCTCTTCCCAGCATCGGCTATTGGGTCTCTTCCTGTCCTGCACTGCTGCCTCCTTGGGTCTGTGCCCGACCATTATCCTAAGGGGGACTGCCATGGTGGGATCAGAGCCCACGGCTCCCCTCCTGGGGTCCCTAGGCCTCCTGAGAGGGCAGTCATCTTAACACGAGTCCACAAGATGTCATTTTATAAAGCTCTCTGAGACTGCTCATGGAGCTTCAGTAAGCTATCTCGGGCCAAGAAAAATGTCACATTTCTTTGCTTTTGGCAGGAATCCCAGCTCCTCAGCTTGGGAACACCATTTATCCTTGCTGAACAGAAACTTCATTTGGCCATTATGTTGGTCTCCAATTAATAAATTACAGGAGAACAAATTAATTTACTTATCACTTGCAGCTTGCTAGATAAAATCCTTCAAAGCATAGGGAACATGGCGTGATAATGAAAACATCCCTGTTGGAAAAAAGTTGGGGATTTCTGAGGCCACGTACATGTTGGGTCTGAGTAGATTAAATAGCTCCCAGGGAATCTGCTGGAGGGGCAGAGCCCCCCCCCCCCCAGCCTCCTGGGACTCGTGTGAGGGTCTGCATAAGATGACAGGGTTGCAACTTGCCGTGGCCTGGACGTGTGATGAGGGTGGTTGTGTTGTGGTTGTGGGGGCCCCTGCTGACAAAGCCTGGTGTGGCTCCAAGTGGCAGCCAGTTCCTCATCAGGTGCCGTCTTCTACGGCGGAAAACCTGCTGCCCTCCCCGAGAATGGTGAGCGGCCACATGACCCGCACGTGACAGAGCTCGGGAAGTGGTGTCAGAGGACCCTTCTGCTCCGGCTTGCTCGCTAATGGGAGGGAGACGGGGCTTGGGTCTCCTCACCTGTGACAAAAACGACTGGTCCATATGTACAATAGACTATGACTCAGCCATCAGAAAGGATGAATTCCCAACTTTTACGTCAACATGGATGGGACTGGAGGAGATTATGGTAAGTGAAGTAAGCCAAGCAGAGAAAGTCAATTATCATATGGTTTCACTTATTTGTGGAACATAAGGAATAGCATGGAGGACATTAGGAGAAGGAAGGGAAAAATGAAAGGGTGGAATCGGAGGGGGAGACGAACCATGAGAGACCGTGGACTCTGAGAAACCAACTGAGGGTGTTAGAGGGGAGGGGGGGCGGGGGGATGGGTTAGCCCGGTGACGGGTAGTAAGGAGGGCACATACTGCATGGAGCACTGGGTGTCATACGCAAACAATGAATCATGGAACACTACATCAAAAACTAATGTATTATATGGTGACTAACAAAATAAAAAAAATACGCCTGGGACAGGAGACCAGGAAGGCCCTTGGCAGTTCCGGCCGCCTGTGAATCCTGTCTGTGGCTGTCTGCGAAGCGAGCGTGGCTCTGTTCCCTCCGTGCTGACACCAGAGGTCGGCCGCAGACCAAAGCTCCCACAGTTCGCACTTCCTCGAGGCCCTGCCGTTCTGAGGCTCCCTGCATATTAACTCCTTACTCCCTCAGCCATGGCAGGCGGTAAGCGCTTTTCTCGTCACTCCTGCTTGATGGCCACAGACCAAGCCAGGTACCCAGAGCCCGGAACTCTGTGGAGGGGGCGGCGAGCGTGCTGCCGGCCCGGGGTCCACGTGCCCACTGGGCTGTGTGGCCTGGGAACCGTCCTGGGAGCTGAGTTAACCAAAAACTGCACAAGGATCAGGAAACTCCATTTTAACCTGGAGTTTCCACCTCTTCACTCTCACTAAATTTGACTTGAAGAAAACCAAACAAAAAACCCCACCCAAACCAACCCTGGAGGATACTAGCAATGGCTGAAAGGGCTGCATTCCCCCCACCCCGAGGGCATCCACCCCTGGTGCTGGTGAGGGGGGCCGCCTCGGTCCTGGCCGGGCCCCACTCCTGCTCTCCTCCTTCAAGGCTGCCCCCTGGACCCCAGACCCTTAGCCACAGCCCGCTTGAGGCTTTCTCCCAAGGAGGGAGAAGGAATGCAGGTGGAGAGGGCCCAGGATCTGGAACCGAAGTATAAAGACCCCAAATGGAGGAGATATAAACGGAAACTCTGAGGCTGTGTGATTCACTTCACCATCATGACTCACGCTCTGCTAAGGTTTCCGTGAACAATATGTTCACAGTCTGATTTAATTATAGCCTCGATTCACTGCTGCCTTGGTGAGCTTCCGAGTGCACCCCATCCCTCACTCCCTGGGCGATGCGGCACGAGCTGAGATGCCCCCCCCGAGGGGGGGGGAACAGGGGTGGGGGCGCTGGAGATGGCTTGCTGCGGGGGCCATTTGCCCTCTCACACGTGCTGGACGGCTCTTGAGGGGACCTCCGCAAGGAGGGCGGCTTCCTCCAATGGGCCGATGAAGCTTCGTGGTTGGTCCCAGGCCCACCCGGGTGTCTGCCTCTTGGGTTTCCCCTCCGTGCAGAGGCTGGTGCTGAGACTCCGGAGTGCCGGTGTGTGGGTGCAAGTGAGGGACTGAGGGAGGGAGAGGATTTCGTCAAGGCTGCCCCGGCGCGAGGATGGCGGGAAGCCCAAGGCTGCTGCCAAGTGCAGGGACCGTGCCTTCCCCACCCCCCGCCCGCTTATCGGGCTCCATGCCAGCGCTGGGAGTGTCCGCGCTTGAAGGGGGTCGGCTCACAGAAGAAGAGATGCGCCCACACTTCCAGCCCTGGTGTCGGGCTAACCAGTAGCCACGGCCCCTGCCCCCCGCCGCCAGCACTTCGGGGGGACCGGAACGGTGGCCCCAGTAGCTGGCATTGCGCGTCATTCACACCAACCGGCCTCCGGGACAGAGGGCGGCCTGACACCGCCGACGTCAGCGTTGCCGGATACGATACAGGGCGCCCAGTTAGCTTCGAAATCCAGGTGATGAATAATTGTTTAGTACCAGCATGTCCCAGATATTAACTGGGACATGCTGGTACCAAAATTGTATTTGTTGTTTATCTGAAACTCCAATCTGACTGGGCATCCTGTGTTTCTTCGTTTGCTAACTCCGGTAACCCTACCAGGCCTCTGAAGTTACACAGCTTCTCCCCCTTTGCCACCAAGGGGCTGTGAAAGTCTCTGGACGAATGACTCGAGCATTTGGAGCCTCAGTTTCTTGTCCTGCACGCGGTGGGCCTCCCCCAGGAAGCCACTGTTGGTGGCCATGCACATCGCCTTCGTCTCGATGCCCCCACCGCCCAGCTTCTGGGACTGCTGGGTACTGACCCCTCACAGCCGTACCCCAGGTACCCCTGGGGAGCCCTGAGTGTCAGCAGTCCTGCCGTGGAGGGGGCTGGAACCGTGGGCCCATCTCTGGCTGCCGCAGGTGGTGTGGGGAGCCGGGGTCATGACCTCCTAGGCAGGTGCCTCCCCCTCAGCCTTGGGTCACTTTCTGAGGAAAGAGGATCCTTTGAGTGGGGCGAATGGCACAGGGCACAGAGGCCGGCCCCTCAGGAGGTGCGGGAGGTCCCTGGGGGGCAGCAGTCCTTAGGAGAATGGCCTCCACGGCTCAGTCTTCTCTTGGTCCCTCCCAGGGAGTTGGCACAGGTGCTGCTTTGCTTTGCCAGGGTCTGTGTGGCAGGAAACAGCCTGTGGGTCATCCGTGACACATCTGTAAGAGGGACAGCGCCTCTGGGCCTGCTAAGGGGGCACTCCTGGTCCTGGAAGGGCGCCCCACCTTGGCAGGGCTCTGGACATCAGTGGCCCCTGGTTTCCTGACCCAGGGCCTGCCCTTGAGCCGTCTGTGTATCTCCTGGGGTTTGAACTTGTTGGCCAGGCCATCCTGGCAGTTACATTTAGCATTTCTCATTCCATTGGCTCGCCTAGTAGAGACTCGCCAGCAACTCCGTGCTCAGTCAGTACCGCCCTGGGGCTGCCTCTCGGAGCAGCACCGTCCCTTCTGCTTTCAGAAAAGCAGGGCGGGTGCCCTTCACTGGCCAGCTGTCTGTTGGCATGCTGGATGAGTCGGAACGAGCAGACCCCCAGCTCCTGATTTCAAAACGTCAGTGACCTCTCCAAATGTTGACTGTGGCGGGGCCGATCCCTGAGGGACAGGGCCGTGACTCGGGTGGGAAACGTACAGGGACCTGCATGAGGCCCCGGGCGCACAGCTCCTCTCCCCGCTAGTGGGGCCCCGGCAAGCGGGGATGCTGGCTGGCCTTGACATGGGTCCCAGTTCCAGTCACAGCCAGGGCCACGTCGTCCTTTGGGAGTGGAGAAGGTGCTTCCTGTGGAGGGACCAGTGCCGATCACAGTTCCTCCCCCGAACGTGTGGATGGTCCCCCTCCCAGGCAGCACGGCCGCTCTGAGGACCTGGGGCTTGGCGCACGGCCACCATGGGCCCCAGCACCTCAGGGCCATGACCCTGCTTCACCTTCACAGCAGCCCCCCGAAGACCAGAACTGCTGGGACTGGATGGCCCAGAATCCTGTCGAATTCAACATGCCCCCCCCCCACGCCAGACAACCCCTGCTGTGTGTCGCCCGCGCCAGCCAAACCCCTCGTGGCCACCCCGCCTCGTGCGCTCCCTGCCCACCTCGTCTGTCAGCAAATCGTCTTGGCTTTCTCGTCCACATGCCTCCAGGATCCGACCCTGGTCACCAGGTCCTGTGCCACCACCCTGGGTCACGCTACCATCCTCTCTGCCCGTCCGTGACTGCACTCACCCCTGCTTCTCTCGCCGCCCCCCCCCCCACCACTTCCCAGGTTGACCCTCTTTAAAACGTAAGTTATGTTAGGTCCTGGCTCTGCGCGGAACTCCACAATGGTTTGCAGTTTCAGACTCAAAGGCCAAGTCCTTCTAATGCCCTCTGAGGCCCTGTGTGATCTGCACCCCCCGGGGGGGGCTCTCTGGCCTCACGGCCACCTCAGCTCTCCCTCCCTCTGCTCGGGCACAACACAGCACCAGGGGTCACTCAGCTCGCAGGCCAAGGGCCCCTGCTCCGGCTGTCTGTCCCCAGAGCCCCCGGCACTCTCCCGCAACCCTTTCACGTCCTGGTTCAAACCTTTTCCTCACGACCCCTAGCCTCAGCACCCTGTTTAATGCTGCGGCCTGACTCCCACACGCTGGCCTTTCTTTCTGCCGTGCTTCGGAGATGGCCTCCCTGTCCAGCCTCCCTCGTGACGGCCTTCTTCATCGCGGTTATTGTTTACTGCCTGTCTCTGCTGGAAGTCAGGCTCCCACAAGGGAGGAGCTGCTGTCTCGCTCACCGAGGCGTCCCGTGTGCCCAGATCAGTGCCTGGCACGTAGTGGGCGCTCACTAAATGTGTGTCAAGGAGTGTGACCTAGGAAAGTATGGCCCGAAGTGGTCGAGCGACGCGCGCAGGTCCCCCAGCAACCTGGGCTTAGAGCGGGGATTCGAGCCCAGACTCCAGGCCCGAGATCCAGGCTCTTAACCGCTGAGCTCTGCTGCCCACCCCGTGACGCGCCACGTCCTTGCGTTGATCTCTGCCCCTCTTGTCCTGGTCTCAGCAGGCTGGGCCTGCACCCTGCAGCCTCTTCTGGTGCCACCCAGGCTGATGATGTCTGGGTTCGCCCTGGGGCTCCCACTCCTGCCTCTCTAGCCCTTCGAGGAAGTCAACTGGTCCCTACCACCTGTCCCTGTGATGACCGACATCCCCTCAGAGGGCAGGAGGCCTCCGGAGGGCCCCCCCTCTGAACCTTGGCCTGGCCTAGCCGGTGGCCAACAGCTATTAGGGTGGCTCTTGCCTTCTAGAGACGCCCACATGATCTTTCACAGCTCGTGGAGGCCTGTCCCCTGGTCCTTTTACCCTCGGGCCGGTCCCGCCCTCTCAGAAATCCTCCTCTCTGGCGGTTAGTTTTCTATCACACAGGGTCAGATTTGAATCCTGAGCTGCAGATGGTTCCAGTAATCAGGGAAAGCAGAGCCGAGCGGTGGCGGAGTCCCACCAGCAGCTCACTTGCCGCATCTCCTTGCAGAGGCGCCAGCTGGGGCGGGGGGGGGGCTGAGCCGGGGCGGGGGGGAAAGCCTTGAGGCCCCCCACCCCTCCCACCCCCCACAGCAACTGCACCAGCTCTGAGGTTCCGGGGAAAATGTAGTAATGATTGCACGCTCGCTAGCTTTTCTGTCTCTTTCTTTTCTCCCGTCAGCCTATGTTCCTCATTCCTCATCGGGGCAGCATAACCTGCTTCAATTTACTTATTTAGCTAGCCATTTTTAATAATCTCATGCAAACCCACTACCCTGAACAAAAAGCCAGGACCCTGACAATCACTTCCACCGGGTCAGGTCGTCCCCACATCACCCCATCCCCATCTCCCCAGCCCCCACACTTTGTTCTCCCCCTTGCTTTTCTCTTTGTTCGTTGCATCTGTGTGTGCTCCTAGAAAGTATATAGATTTTTTTCATTTTAGAAAAAGGGTGTCCTACCGTCTGCAGGCTTTTTGGACATCCTGCTGTATTGCTAAGATGCTAAGATCCACCCATGTTGTTGCATCGCAGTGGTTCATTCATTCTGAATCCCTCAGGAAACGCCATCTTGTGCACAGACTGGGGAAGCCCTCATAAGCTCGGCCTCGCGAGCGTCGCCAACGCCTCTTCTGGTCTCCGTTGCAAGATCGCGGCATGTTGATGAATTTGCTGCTGCTCTTTTATTATCCTTTCTTAAACATCTGGTTTTCCTGTAGTCCTGCCCCCCTTTTCATCCATAATATTTTGAGCAACCTTGACAGAGGTTTACCTATTTTGTTACTTTTCCTAAAAGGGTAACTTTTGGCTTCGTGGATCTCTCTTGTATCTTTAATAATCTGTGGCTTATTTTTATTGTCTTTGTTCTTTGTCTAATTTCTTAAAAGGGAAACCTCGCTCATTAATCTGGAGGCTCTCCTCTTTTCTAACATAAGCATTTAAGGTTATAAATTTCCCTCAAAGCACTGGGTTTTTCGTATCTCACAAGCTTTGATACGTGATAGTTTCTTTTTCATTGACTTTTGGATATTTTGAAGGTTTCATGACTTCTCTAGCTTGGGAGTTATCAATTTAAACAACATTTCGAAATGTATTGGCATCATTTACCTTTTAAAAGGTCAGAGATCGTGGTCTGTGTATTTATTTTTAACTAGTTCCTTCTTTATGTCTTATTATATAATCACCATTTTAATGCTCCAAGTGTACGTGGAGAAGCCAAATGTGTATTCTGGAAGTGTCGCATAGGCCTGTGTACGTGTCCATTAGATAAAGGTCGTTGATTGTG
This sequence comes from Zalophus californianus, assembly GCF_009762305.2. Lineage (NCBI taxonomy): Eukaryota > Metazoa > Chordata > Mammalia > Carnivora > Otariidae > Zalophus > Zalophus californianus. The sequence goes on along the minus strand of NC_045612.1, from coordinate 114,293,404 downwards.
TCCTTTGGATCTTCTGTCCTTGATGAGCTGTTGGGCCGCTCGGCTTAGCAGTAGTCAAGACATGCGTTCCCATTGTGAGGACGGATCCATCAGCTCCTCCTCATAGTTCTCATAATGCTTCCTTGACATATGCTGAAGCGATTTTACTGGGTACGTCGTGTTTAAAATGGAAATCTCTTCTTGGTGAATTTCATCTTTTATCCTCATGTAGTCAGCCTTTTCATCCCTAATACTACTTTTTGTCCTCAAGTCTACTTTAGCCGATGTCCCCACAGCTTGCTTCTGGTTACCACCTGCCTGACAAGGCCTTTTTCATCCTTTTACTGTCCCTCTTTCGTGTTCACGTGCTGCTAAACAGCACACACCTCTCTGTATTAATCCAGTTGGCGTGTCTTCTAACCGGCGGTCTGGGTCGTGTGACCCTCGTTCCCTGTAGCTTGTTTCTAACTTTTTCTCCTCCATTGGGGTGTCTTACCTTGTTTCTGTGCTTTATCCCATCGTGCAGGGAGGTTAAGAATGTGGCGGTGGGGGGGGGGGGAAGGGTTAGAGTTGACGGAAACAAGTAGAAAAATCCAAAGTAATTAGTGAACAACAGCTCACCCCAAGCCGCAAAGGGCTCTGGATAAGGCACGAGAAATTTCAGGAAGCATGAGAGAGGCCAAGACGATGACCTGGGGGCTAAGTGCTCATGACAGGCTCTGGGTTGCCCATCCAGCAGCCATCTCCCTTCTTCCTCATTCACAGAACCCCAGCTTTGTGTCAGCTGTGACAGGTGAGGTCTCAGAAGGTGGCTTCTACCCCCAGATCCACGGAAGTTCTAGATTTAGAACTACCATAGTTCCTAAAGCTGTCCTGTTAATCCTTATTGGTTTTGCCAGTGATCAGTCTAAAATTGGTATGTGACTCATTTCTGGCCAATGAGAATTAAGGGAAAGTCTGCTAAGGGGAGGGAGGTGGTGGGGGGAAGTGGGAGAGAGAGAAAAGCTCAAGAAGAACGCTCTGCCCTCCTTCCTGGTTGGAATGTTGTCTTTTAAGCGTGGGATGTCCTGAGCTGTGGCAGCCATCTTGCAACCACAGGAGAAAACGCCACACTCTGAAGAGGATGGGGAAGGAAGATGGGAAGGGCACGGATCCTTTATGACATTGTTGAACCACGGCTCCAACCCCACAACTTCCCAGCGCCAGACTTCTTGCTAAAGTAGATCCATGTCTTTATTGTTTGAGCTACTGATGGCTACGTAGTCCATGATGTACAGCTCAAAGTAGCCAGAGATTACTGAAGAATTTGTCCAGTTGTAGGATCCTGCCTTTTCGAGTCCTGGGAGCAGACAGGCCTTCAGAGCGCACAGTGCCAGCCCACACTGAGGCAGAAAACACTCCAGGTGGAGGTTGTGGACCCTTTACCCTCCCCTGTCCTCTCTCTGCCGCACTGTCTAGGCCAGAGGCTAAGAATTCCCCAAGTGAGAGCTTTTGCTGAAACTAAAATGGGACCGGAAATGCAAATGCCTCTGAAAGGGCCTGCAAGGCTGCTTTCCTCTAAAACTTCCACCGGAGCCTCTCAGAGGACAAAGGAGACTGGCTGGAGCGAGGACAGAAGGGTAGCGGAGGCCCTCGGGGGTCGTGTTTAAACAGGGACTCACTCAATGGTTCCCTTCACTGTCTGATTTGTTTTTATTAAGCAAACATTTATTTAGCACTTACTATGGTACCAAGTGATAGCCAAGCACTTTAAGAATATTAATATGTTTAATCCTTGCAACAACCGTATGAGGTGGAGGGGCAAGGACGGGAACCCCAGTTTATGGAGGACTGGGGCCTGGCCCACCAGCCCCAGCTCGGGCCCGTGGTCTTGGCTGTTCTGTATGCAAGGCGGCTCCCGTGGTTTCAGGCAAAGCAGCCATGTGCACCGCCCGCTCCCGGGCCCCAAGCCCTCTGGGGCTGCCGTCCCGGTGGGGTGGACTGGCCCACCCATGTGGTCCGGCCCCACGACTGTGCGCATCCCAGGCGCTTTCTTCTCCAAAGGCCTCAGTACCTCTCCCAACTAGGGGAGCGGACTCCAGACCTCTCTTTTCACACCAGGCCCTTGGTGACAGATTGTAAGAGGAAGAAGGAATTCAGAAGGTAATGAAAATAGGGCTTTGAAGTTCTCCGCTCCTCCTCCCAAAAGCGCCATCCCCTCCCTCCATCCGCCCTGCTTCATGCTTGGTCCACAGCAGAGAGCCCTGCTCAGGGCAGAGCAGTGGATAGTAACCTTGACCTCTCTAGAGTGTTAGTAACTGACGCCTGAATTAGGCCAACCCAAGCTTTGCCAGGTTGCAGTCCTGATAGACTGCTCTAAATGGTTTGGTTTTTTTTTTAATTCCCATTATCTGTCAGTGGTCCTCCACAACCTTACATGACGAGCACTATTATCCCCATGTGACAAACGAGGAAACGCAGCTCAGAGAGTGATCTCATGTCCATGGCCATCCACGGCTGCACAGCTTAAAAGTAGCCTGAGTCCAAAGCCCACATTCATAAGCACCTGGGCTGCCTCCCATGGGGATCAGAAGTGTGCAGACCTAAGTGGGGCGCCACCAGAGCAGGGGGGTACCTGCAGCCACTGTCTACTGAGCCTCTGCCATACGCCAGTGGCTTATATATGTTATCAGATGTGACTATATATATATACATTACATACTTTAGCCAATATTTGGTACCGCCCAGTGACAACAGCTTATATAACCGCCACCCCATTTCACAGAGGATCAAACCGCAGCACCAAGAGACTGTATCATCCGAAGGTACCTAGGCCTGAGCAGCAACCCGGAGACCTGACTTCAGGCCTGGCTGACCCCAGAGCACCCAGCAGGGAAAGGGCCAGAGCGCCCAGGAGGTGGTCAGGACCAGGTGTGACGACACCTTAAGCCAAACGCTGCCTCCATCACAATTTTGCAGAAGGCTGACCATCGGCCAAGGTCTCTAGGGTGGCAGGGACTACATGAATAGGTACTCTAGTTGTTAAGAGCTTTGCAGTTCCCAAAGCACTGACTGCCTTTCTTCTGATTTGAAACCCTTAGAGAAAATGGAGCAGGACCTGGCCTCCCTGCTTTAGCTGGGGAGCCGAGGGCCACAGAGGGGCAGGCAAGGACTAAGCCCACAGCACTGTTAGTCTCGCCCTGGCCCCGACATGCACTCCAGGCACTCAGAGAGCTTCTTGGATGGGTGTGTCCGGTCCTTGAGTTGGGTGGAGTGTTTCACGCTGCACCAGGCTGCCCGTTTGCAAACAGGATTGGGATCATCTTAAGCTGCGTTGGGGTTTTTTGTTTTTTTGTTTTTTGTTTTAAATCTCTGTATGCTAAACTGAGACTTCCTGTCCCTTGCAATACTTCTCTCCATATGTACCATCCAAACCTTGTGTAAACCAAGGAAATGAGTCTCTCTTCTGAGGTAAATTTGTAAAGGCAGTGCAGTGTTCTTTGCCCAGATCTGGGTAAACATGGAGTCTTGAAACACAGACTTCAATCTGGATCTAAAGTGGGAGAATTTATGCAAGCCACATGCCTGTTGAGCCTCAGTTACCCCATCTGTAAAATCTTGGTGCTAATAATGGTCCGGTAACTAAGCAAAGGTATGATGAAGATAGGTTCGTTCTTTACCAATATCTGAGGGATGTACAGTTGGAAATCTCTGCCACCTTCCTCCGTCCTTCCAAGACACCTGAGGCTGGCCCAGAAATTAGACCCTCGGAAGACGCTTATTCTAGGGACTCCTCAGAGCCAATCCTGTGGGCCTCACCCGTTCCCAATGTATTTCCACTCTCTCCCCTTTATGGTACACAACCCCAGGCAGTCTCCTGGAATGTTCCCCTGACCACTGCTTCTGATCAGGGAGCCGTTCCCTTTCTCCCGAGGATGAGTCACTACGTTGCTTGCTTGCTTTCCATTGTGCTTTTTTTAAGTTCGAAAAAAGAAATGTGTCAAATTTAAAACTCAGCACAGCACATCTATTTAAAGTGCAGAGGAAGAAGCCTTTGAGCGATTTGCAGAACCTGAAGGCCTCAGCCCCAGTCTTTCCCGTACTTTCTAAGGCCCCCACTTGAAAGGCGGGCGGGTGCTTGCGGCCTGAGCCCTCTCGGCTGGGGACAGGGAGAAGCCTCTCTGCGAGGGCAGGTGGGAGCCAGGCAAAGGCTTGCCTGAAGGCGAGCCCTGGGGACGGTTTCCAGCCTCGGCGCCCCTGCCGTCCACGACACACGGGGCTCGGGGCCCCCCGGCCCTGGACGTGGCGCAGGCAGAGGCAGGCCGACAGCTGGGCGGCAGGCGGTCTGGGGCGGGAGACGGGGGCAGCGCCCCTCAGTCACCTGATGGCCTCTCCTTTCCAGCTCCCCGAACGGTCGCAGAGCAGGGGTGCTCCGGGAGCTTGCTGGCGTCTCAGGAGGAGTGGAGGAAGGTCCGTCTTGGGCACTTGCTTACTTCCTTCCGCCTTCCAGACACAGTCCCCCCCAGAGCTGCTGTACGATGAAACCCTTCTCCCCTCCGCCCTGAGCTACCGCCCGTGGCCCTGCTCCCCTGCCCCCCTGCAGCAAGCCTCTCTGCAACACACGTTACCAAGGCAGAATGGACAAGTAGGGGGTGGCCTGGGAGGCCTGTGGCGGGAAGGCATCCCAGGAGGCTGGGCAGTGTCCTTCCGCAGAGGCCTTCACGACTGGGCGGCGTTTTTTCACCCCCCGCGCTTGTCCATATTCCTGCGAGCCGAGCAACGCCCGGCTTGAAGTAGGCCACAGTAAATGCTTTTCTGAGCAATTCATGTTTCAGAATAGCTGGCAGATTGCAGTAAGGCGGAGGGATGCGTCACGTGACTTCAGAGTTCACTGGTTCTGATTACCCCACTCCGTCTGAGAAGCCGTTTTTGCCAAAATTGCACATATGTTCCTGAAAAACACACACACAGTTGTTTTCTGGTGGAATTGTTCTCTCTCCCAAACCATCAGACACTCCCGTGTGTTAGACTCCAGAATGGTCTCCGGTGGTTTCAGTTCTTCTCATGCCTCAGAGAACCCTCTTGGCTAACTCGGTGGCTTTTCCTGAATGGCTTGGAGGGGGACAAGGGGGCACTGGGCTTTAAGAGGGTGACAGTGCGGCTTTACCTTCCCCGGCAAGCAGAGGAATCAGTGGTCAAGTCTGGGCGAACAGGCATTCTGGGAGCATGCAAAGAGTAGAGAGACACGCACAATAGATGGCAGGGACTTCAAAGGCGTAAGGGTCACCTTGAAAGATAATGGCACCGAGGCGAGGGGTGGGAGGCTTTTGTACCCTCTGACAACGAGGAAGTAGGGAAGACAAAAGCTATTTGCCACATTTGCGCGCGCGGGTCTATAGAACTGAGCATAGTTCTGCTATAATTTACATCAAGGGAGGCTGAGCCTCCTGTCGTCTTGTCCAGAAATAAATGGCATCAATCAGCTGACAAACTGTTTCTCTTGCCTCCTGATCTTCTGGTCTTTTTTCTTTTCCTTTTTTCTTGTTTTTTTTTTTTTTTTTCTTTTTTTTTTAAACACAGGGAGCATTTAAATTCTATTTAGGCACCTAATGTATAACAATCTCCTTCCGTTCACTAGGCCCCAGAAAACTGACAGATGCCCACCCCATGAGACACGGGCATGAACTGGAGACCCGTGTTCCTCTGGCCCCTGGCCTGGCTGGGGGTTGCCATTGAGCAAATCTGGATTCTTGCGAACGGGGAGCCCCAGGCTCCGACTGCCAGAGGCAGGGAGTAGAAGGGAATCCCTGTGATTCCCCCACACGTAGCCCCGTGCCAGTCTGCAGGCCTTGTGCACCTTTGACAGATGGGCAAACTGGGGTGCACAGAGGCTACATCACTCACCCCCAGGTCACAGAGCCGGGCCGGAAGGCCAGTCTGACTCTGAGACAGAACCTTTGTCCTTGCTGCTGGCTTCACCTGGGTCAAAGCCAAGGTGAGCAGCAGGTGCGGCGGCCAACAGATTTTCAATGAATGTTAAAAGAAATGTTTGTTCCCGGCTCAGAGAAAGAATATGCTACCTCCCAGGCCCAATAAAGGTCAAAACCGGCCTTTCTGCTCTACGGAAGGGTAGAGGGACAAGCAGCAGGGGCTGCCGGCTGCGCCCTCCTGGCGTGGAAGCCCAGCGGGCCGGGGCCGGGATAGTGGCAGCATGGGGCCTCTGCCATCCCCCTCGAGCATCTGTTCCTCTCTGCGGCGTGGGCCTCAGCTGCTCGTGAAAGGGATCAAGCCTCAGAAGGCTGTTCTCCTTCTTTGAAGCTGACAGCTTGATGCCTGTGGAAATGCGATACTATTTCAGGATTTCATTTGAAAGAGGCTTCAAAAGAGTGACTCGAAGGCTCCGTTGAGTTGCCTATTATGGCGCTCCTGCCGGCCCGCATCCCCGTTGGTGAGCCCGAACGCGGCATCTGCGGTTTTGCACGTCATCAGGCAGGTGATGTTCTAAATTAGCATCTGGCTCGTTCTGGAGGGCTGTAACTCTTCTCGAGCTCTCTCTCCCAAGAAACAACCAGGACTTTCACAGCTTGTGCCTTTCTTACATCGCGTTTGAAACGATCCTCCAGGAAGTCGATCGGGTGAACTACATGAGCCCTGTCCGTGCTAGGCATGTTTTCAAGACCCCAAAAATAAAGGTTATGAAATTGCCACTCTGAAACCAGACTAGCCGGGGCCCACCTCCCAGCCCCGGACCCTTGGAGGCGCACGGGACCAGACAGGCCTCCCGGGCAAGACGGGGCATGAGCAGGAAGCACCGCACGAGCGTGGGGGAACATGGCGCCAGGCCAGGCCATGTGCCGCGTGGGCAGGAGCCGGAGGCCAGGCGGCCCGCACGGTCTCTGAGCTCGGCTGCGACGCCAGCGCTGCGGGCAGGCCCCACCTTCCGGTCCCACGGCGTGCTGGGTCTCGGCCACCGACCCCACCACACTCTGCCTTCCCTGCCGGGCTGAGGTCCTCAAGCGCCGAGTCACATCTCCTGTAGCTTTGTGTTCCCACACCTGGCACGGAAAGTGTGCAACGTGTGCTGACACGATTAGGGAAGGGAAAGAAGAGAAGGGGAGGAGAAGTCCGCGGGAGCAGAAACTGACGGATTCTGGGGTGGTTCTTTATATAACTACGCCATGCCTCAGCAAAGAAAGTACTGTGCTTCCAAGAATTGGAAACAAGGTCCCAAAGGCGCGTATGCGCCACTGAGCCCAGGTGAGGAGCACTGAGCCCTGTGTTTCTAGACCCTCTCTCCCTGGGGCTCAACCTGAAGAGAGGCTCTTTAGCAGAAGTACCAGGAACACAAGGCCACCCTGCCTCTCCTGCTTCAAGAATAAGGATCAGCGCTGCATCTGCTGAGGGCAGCTCCACGGAGGGCACCTCCGTGTCCCCTCAAAGCAGCTAGAGCATCAGCTTTCTCCACCTTCACATAAGCTTCTGAGCCAACAATGATCCAGTGGCCATGTTCCCACTTCAGAGGCAGAGTCATCACAAATCTAACCTGTCACCCTCCGGCAGCTGGAGCTCACCATTTAACCACCGGGCGACGGCTTGCCTCCAAAGTCCATCATTCACGCAAACTGTTCCCTGTTGTTGTCCCATTCCCCCCCCTGCCCCCCGCCCCAGGTAAGTCAGTGCCTAGAGAGACACTCCATTCACCAAACATTGCAAACATTGGCCAAAGACGGCGAGGCCCTGCCCTATGAGGATCTGTCCTTGCTCAACATTCCAGGCCTCCGGGGAATGGCTCTGTGCACACCACTCCTCTCTCGGGCATCTGGCACCATGTACTCCTCCGGTGGTCACCCCATGCGGGGGTAGGGGATACAGGCCTTCCAGAGGGACTCCCTGCTGCTCCAGCCCCCAAACAACAGTTGGCCCAGCTATAAGGAGAGTTGGCACCTCCCCTGCCTTTTTATTTTTTGTGCTATATTCCAGAAGATGTGGGATTTTTCTTTTTATATAAGGCAGAAGAAATCTCTAATTCATAAGGAGCCAGGATAAAATCCTTGAGACCACAAGGCAAAGTTAAGTGCAAGCAGTTTTCTAAATCTCGGCAAGAGAGGATGCTGTCGCACAAAGGCAGCTACGCCCAAAAAAACAACACGAGCCCTAGAAAGAAAACAAGGCACAAGAAAACCAAACTTCCACAGAAAGATAGAGTTGTTCTATTTGGTAAACCGTTCGGTCCACAGACCGACTGCCTCCTGTTAAGATGTTCCCCTTGTCAAGGTCCATGCCCGCTGCTGGAAGGATCTTCCCATCTTTAGATGTGTCACTAGCACATCCGACTGATTTCAGTAACTCACAGCAAGAGCCAATTTAAGCTGGTTTTTCTATTCACACTGCCCTCAAAAGAGACCAAATTCCAATTCCTCTTCAGACTCCGAGACCAGATGTTGCGGCAAATGTTACAGCAAAGTGAACCTAGACAGCGATCCCATGGCACTCCCGGGGGGAGCACAGGACTCCTCAGCTCTTTCTGTGGCTTGGACACACATTGGTTTCAGGTCCATTGCTGCCACCTCCTCCCAGCCAGGGTTTCTGATGGGACAGGCTTTTGCGCCAACACAGGGGACCTTGGAGAACAGAAGGTTCCCGACGAGGCTAGGGGGCAAGTGACAGACTGACAGCAGGGAGGCCCTACTGCATCTGGCAGCCTGAACTGGGCAGCAGTTCCTGCAAATGAGAAGCCACTGCCTTCGTTAGGTAGGTCATTGTCCCATAAGCGCCACTTGGAGCACTGTCATAAAAGAAGTGGCAAATGCCTGTGGCTTGGTCTTTCTCCAGGGTGTCCATGGCTCCGATTGACATCTGCAGCAGGAAAAGAGGCAAAGAATGAACAGAGTTCCCTCTCAGGCCCTGGGATGACCGTATGTGCTGGAAGCCAACAGCCCCCAGAGAAGGGCTCTAAGCCCAAGGGCAGGAGCCCAGAGTGCCCGGGGGTGACACCCAGCCTCTCCTCCGGGTACTACACTGTGCTCCCGCGTGCCCTCATCCGCAGTGCGTTACCGACTCTGTAACGAGAGGACGCTTCCTCCTACCTCAACGCCGGCACTCAAACCTATGCCAAAATGGGAAATGTAAAGATCTTTGGAAACAGACAGACTCAAGTGGCCACTGTGCCATTTTCTAACCAAACGGTCGACAGTTTTCCACCATCTGTGATGACATTTTCTTTGAGAATAGTGTTTCCTACTGGACACAGAATCCTCAGCCTTGACAGAGATACATGCCAGCCAACCTATCTTGCCTCTGTCCCCACCTCAGCTCGGGGGTGACTGGGCGGGACTGGGCACACCCACCTGGTCCTGCAGGAACAGCTGATTGGCCATCTGCACGATCTGGTCCACGTGGATGATGCCCCCGATGCTGTTCATGTTGGTGTCTGAGAGCAGCGTCAGCACCATGATGGCCTCCACCAGCAGCTGCCGGTACTCGGGCTGCGGCACACGGTTCAGCACCGACTCGACGTGGACGGCAAACTTGATCTCCTGGGGGGTCATCTGCCAAAGGGACCGGCGGGGGGGGGGCGGTCAGGAGGGAGCCGAGGACAGCCAGCCCTGATCCCAGCGCTGGCCACGGCACCCATTGGCTCCAGGGCTCAGCCCAAATGCTGCCTCCTTTCTGGCCACATTCTTGATGCCACCAGCCAGAACCTTCTGGAGCGGGAGGCAGACAACTTCGAGGTGTGGGAGGTGGGGGGGGGGGGAGGTTGGAGTTGGCCTTGTCCTAACTTGATTTACCTACCCCACTGGACTGGGACATCCAGGGGACAGGGCCCTTTGTTTATTCCTCTTTCTTCATCACTCCTTGTGGCATATAGCACTGGGTCTTGGGCGGGGTAAAAACTAAGTACTCAGTCTGTGAAAGCATAACTCGGGGAAAGGAAACCAGAAAGATGACTGTTCTCGGCGGAGGGGGCTGGAGGAGGCTGCACGGGGCTCCGGGGCTCCGACGTGTGGGGCATGCAGCTTCCTTCTTCTCTTAATAGTGCCTTAAAGGGCAAAGGTAAAGCTCTTGACAGATATGCAGTTTCTGAGGGGCCAAAGAAAAGGCGATGCTGACAAAGGTGGGAAGCACGCCCTAGAGCACTGGGGGGAGACCCGCAGGAGGTGGGCACTGGCGTTCTCCCGTCATACCTCTCTCGTCGTTGACGACGGGAGCACGTAACCATCGATGGACAGACCGTGGCACTGGAGGCAGAACACACACAGCATGGTTCAGTCAGATTCCAGAACCTTAGTAAATGTGCACACACGTTCGCACACACTCAAGTCCCTCTGCTCTGGAAACCTGCATGAGGGCTGAACACGCCAGACTGCTAGCGTTATTTTTAGAGAGCTTGTTCTCACTGCCCACAGGCTGTGTTTTCGATGGAGCAATTCTAGGGAGGCAGCAGGCATCTTTCAGATTGTGTGCGAACAATGCCCCAGGGAGCTGCTGGGTCCTCCTCTGTGGAAGCTCCGCATTTCACTTGGCAACCAGGCCCTGGCGGCTGTGAGGCCCCCTTTGGTGCCACATAAAGGGAGATTTTCATGGCTCCTGCTGGCGAAGTGATACTTCTGTGCCTTTGCAGGCATCTATTTTTGAGATTACTATAATAAGCACCAATCACAAAAGACTCGAGCACATGCACAGACGTGCACACGCACACCCTTGTATATAAATATCAAGTGCCGGCTCGACACAAAACGCTGCTTTTTCATAATAAAAGTGTCTTGGTGTTGAACTAGGATAAGTCTGGATGGAAGCGTATGATGCCCCAGGAAGAGTGGGGAGGTTTTTCTAGGAAGTTTGTTCTAGTCTAATTCGAATTGGCTGCCTTCTAAATCCCAGGGCCCTGGCGGGCTGAGGACAGGGTAGCGGCAAATGCCCGTGCCTCGTGAGCGGAGGTGGCGAACGGCTCCTGTGGGCTCCGCTACCGTGTGGGGACCAGCTGCTTGAGGACAGGGACCATTCTGACCTCCCCATGCTCAGCGCCATGAAGACCTCAGTCCCCACAAAGCAGACATGCTGAAGCTCCCTCATGGACCAGGGGCCCCGGCCCCAGAAACAAAATGGCTGAAAGGTGCTGTGACTTTGGGAAGGGGCTTGTGGTGTGTGCTCCTTCGGGATGACTTTCCTCTCCTCTCCTATGGTGAAATGAGCTAACAAAAATCGTTAAAAAAAAAAACAAAAAACCAAAACCAGTACTACCCCCTGGTTCTTAATTTGCACTGAAGCTTTTAACTGAGGCAGTCCGTGCCTGGGTATTAGGAAAGAGGAGCTGGGCGGGGGGGGGGGGGGGGGGGGGGGGACCCTGGGGGACACACAAGTGCCCTGGGTGGGGGTGGGGCTCACAGAGCAAAGGGGCGTGGCTTCGCCGCTGCCCCCTCCTTGCTCACGTGCGCAGGCGGACTCTGCTGTGCTCTGGTGTGTGCAGTGCAGGCTGTGGCTTCTGATGACCTCCGTTGATACCGCCACAGCCCTAGGCCGCTGGGAAATGCAGCCCTGTCAGATGGCCACAGGCACAGGGGGCAGCTGGCTAAAGGGAGTGGGTTTGGGGTCCCCATCCTCTAGGTGGAGAGGCAGAGGCGGCCCCAGGTATGTGGGGATTGTGCCTTGGAGCACCTGGGGCCTGACACGGTGCCCTGCAGCCACAGGAGGTGCTCACGTCAAGTTGCTGAATGGTGTAGACACCACACCTGTCCTGTACACGCAGGAAGCTAAGGCCTGGGGCTGCCATTGTAGGTCACCTACGTCACATCCAAAAGTCTCCCCCCCCCCCGCAGTTTTTGTCTATCTTCTGACTTTTCTATGTTCCAGAAATATGTCCAAGGTGGTCCCACACAACTTGGGCTTGCCGCCTGATCTAATCTGCTGTGGTTTCAGCCGGCAGTTCTCAGCCAGGACAATCTGCTGCCTAGGGGACACTTGGCAATGTCTGGAGATATTTTTGATTCTCACAACTAGGGGTGGGCATGGGGGTGCTACTGGCATCTAGTGGGTGGAGGCCAGGGATGTTGCTTAACATCCCACAATACACAGAAGAGCTCCCACAAAGAAAGAATTACCCGGCCCCGAATGTCAGTGGTGCCAAACATCAGAGGTGAAGAAACCCTGCTCTAGGCTGGGGGCTCCCCAAGTTCGGGGGCCGTATCTGCTGGCTCTGCAGCCACACGCTGATACCTGCAGGTGCCACCATGCCTCACAAAGGAATTAAGGGGGTGGTTTGTTTCCCTAGGAGTGTGTGCTCCCAGTGACAAGGCCAGTGAAATGGCGTACAGTGGCCAAGCTTACCTTCTGAAGGATCTTCCACACCTTCTGGTAGAATCCCACAGGGACCCTGTTGATGGCTCCGTCCAGCCTTCTCCTGCGTAGCCACTGGCCCTGGCGCTCCCCCCAGCCAATGTGGTGCCCGCCTGAGTCTGATGATGAAGTGCCAGTGGGCGAGGATGGGGTGCTGGACCTCTGCAAGACAGACCGCGCATGGTCTTTAGAAACCTCAGAGCCGGTACCCCACGGGACTGCTGGCCAGCATGAGGGGATGACTCAGCAAACTCATCAAAACACAGACCACATGCTCAGAAAGAAACATAGTTCCTTGGTTTAACTCTGGCCACTTTTGGAAGCTGGATTAATTCTGTATGGGTTTGGTTACTGATCTCCTTTTGTGTCCTCCTTCCAGCCCTCGAGACGTAGTACAACATCAAAGGACCTTGACCTCACAGGGCAGACCAAGCAGGGGAGAGTGTGGCCCCTGGGGTCAGGCTGTGACTCCCAAGTCAACACCGCTGCATCCATCCGAACACCAGCTCTGGGCCTCGGCTTCCCCTGTACAACGGGTCACAGGCAGACCTGCTTCGGAGAGCCGTGAGCACTCCCTGAATGAAGATACAAAAAACCTTGAAAGCACGCCTGGCTTGTGGTAAGTGCGCATGGGACACAGCTGTCCCAAGGCCCTCTGGCATTGCTGCAGGAGGGCTGCGAAAGAGCCCCCCAGGCCGATGAATGCCGAAGTGCCCACTCTTCTTGCACCGTGCCCCAGAGGGGCAGGGGTCACCTCCCCGTACTGCAGGTGCCACAGACAACGCAGCACATAAAAATATGGGGGAAGGGGGAGAGGGGTTGCTCTGGAGGGAAAGACAAACAGTAAAGGCTGGGAATCCTTATTTAGTAGTGGGGCCTCCAAGATGACAGTATATCCACCAGTGCCTTTGAATCCCTTTGTTCGCCTGTTCTCAGCACGGGGCTCCATCCTCACCGGGGCTGATGGCGGCCGCCCAGCCAGAACACGGGCTTTGCTGAAGCAGAGGGAGTGCGTCATCTCATTCCCACCTCCTGGCCTGAGGCTGGCCTTACTCTGGCCTTGGAGAGCCAGGTGCTGGGGCAGGGCCCGCCCCCAACTGCAGATGCAGCTCACAGAGGCTCTCTGTGGGGGTCTGGAGCCAGAGGACCTGAAAGCTGAGCTAGCTCCGTGGGGTGGGGGGCGGGGTGGGGGGCGAGGCCATGCCGCACCCCTCCCTGCAGCAGAGCTCACAGGCCTGCTTTCTGCCGGAGGATGGATTCTAACCTGCACGTCTACAGGGCAGTAGAGGGTAACTTTCATCCTTCCACGTTATCTTGTTCCGAACTATCTCATACCTTCATTTCTCAATGCACAACATCAAACTTAAAGGTTTAAAAATGAAATCCAAATGGTAAGCATGCTAGCAGGGCAGGGGGCAGGAGTTTTCCCTATGTACTCATTTTGACTTCATCGGATCTTATTTTGAAAAGGCTGTTAGGCTGGGTTATTCCATGGGGTTCATTACTGCCATTTAAATACGGCAACAATTAGATACAAATAAAAGTAATTACAGCCACACTCATCAATGACTCAGCTGGTTTTCTCCTTCTAGTTTCAAGAGGAAGATTAAGACTCGCTTCTGCAATTAGAATATTTCCTACTCCTCCACTTGATCTGGGGCCTCAAGCCAAGCCAGGGTGTTGTGAGTATAAGGTGCTCCTCAGCACGTGCAGGCAGTGGCTCACCACCACAGCTCAGAAGAAAGGCACAGAACCAATGCCCCGAAGGTTCCAGAAGCTCCTGGACAAAGCTCAAATCAAGAACTTCTTGGCTTTCCTTCTAGACCCTCTTCATAATGACAGTCACATGAAAACTTAAGCCTGTTCAAAGCTGTGGGAGCTAGGGATGAGGTGGGTGCACGAGAAGGGCAACAAGAGGACTCAGACACCACAAACGAGGAGGCGGTGAGGAGAGCAGTCGGGATGCGTGGTTTACCGCAGACTTGGAGGAATGCGCACTGCTGGACACGGCCTGGCTCACAGAAAACAGCTACAAAACAAAGAGAGTCCACTCAGTCATGTGCAGTGACACCAAAGGACGCAAGCAGGGAGGAGGAACACAGAACAGCATCGAAAACCCCCGCGGCAAGAAGGTGCAGAGGCGGCGGGCAGGCAGAACTTCTCACTCACCGTCCAGGCAAAGAGCCCCAGACGCCAGCCAGCGCAGAGCTCGGGGCTCCGTGCCACGGCGGACCTGGGAACTGCTCTTTCTCGGGAGTATGAAACATTACCCATTCTAGTCCTATGTGGATCTGTCTCATCAAGTTCGGACACTGTTTTCTAAAGTCCTAGCCACAAAATGCTCATCTTTTATGTTAAGAGTTGTGAAAATCTGTAGAGATCAATAAAATACCTACCCATAACCAGCATTTAGCGTCTGGGCCCCTACTGGCATTAGATAGATATTTATTAAATGAACAAGTAAGAGAAGGCTGATGACCTTTGGCCAAACAAGTATTTCCTCATCTAAAAATCTATAATGTATCCTTAACTGGCATGGGGATAGTGCCTGAGCACAAACTGTGCACCCGTGGTGTTCTTGCAAAAAAAGAGTCGAAATTTAAAATGCCAAGGCATCTATAAAATTTGGGAGAGAGAATAATATATTTCCTTGATGTAAGTGGCCAAGTATAAAACTTGTACTGGCTGAATCTAAACCTAGCAAAGAAGATCATTTTGTCCCCATAATATACAAGGACAGTATTAAATGGAGGCAGAAGGAACCACCCATATTCACCCACAGTGAGCCACGATCGGGGTATGGTGCCACCGAGTGGCTAGCAAAGGAAGATGTTTGGAAAGTTGGTTCCTGACTTGGAAAGAGCCTAAGCTAGCTGCAGGGACAGCATAGAGAATCGATATGTCACTCTACAACTCCTCTACGCCTGCTCAGTCACAGGGCTTCCAACTTCCCGGAGTGCTCAGGAAGAAGCGGGTCCTGAAGGTACTGGGAAAGAACAGTATCCTTACACTGCTTTCCCTCCAGGGTTAAAGTCCACACACACACCCCACACACACCCCACACACCACACACACCCCACACACACCCCACACGCACACGCCACACACAACCACCCCCCCCCACACACACACACACCCGGCAATGTGAGGACAGGAATAGCAGTATTCTTTCTATTCATCTAATCAATGACCACGTTTTACTTTCCCCTACTTACTTCCCTTTTTTTGCATAGAAACTCCTGGCAAGGCAGACCCCAGAACCACCTCTCTCACAAATCATCCTCTAAAACCCAAAAGCTTGATAAATGGATTTTTTAAAGGTGCGTGAAAGGCCGTCTCTCCTGCTCTGCCTGCCCGCCACAGGCGAGGAGTCACCTCCACCCAAGCGGATTTGATGGGCAAAATCACTCCCTGGGCCCTCAGTCTCCGTATTCGCAGCCTTGCTCTCCACATTCAAGCCAGAAAGAACACGAAACACACACGTGAAAGACGGA
Source organism: Zalophus californianus (assembly GCF_009762305.2). NCBI lineage: Eukaryota > Metazoa > Chordata > Mammalia > Carnivora > Otariidae > Zalophus > Zalophus californianus. Next base: position 114,277,619 of record NC_045612.1, on the reverse strand, counting down.
AAAAGACAATGTTTCACCTGGTCATCAGCACTAAATCGCCTAGTCATCTGAAAGTAAAAATACATCAGGACATAAAAGCCAGTTTCAAATCAAGGATGCCCTACTTCTATCACCCTCTGGAAAATCCAGGGAAGTATTGGCCCAACTGCTGGGTGTGACCCACAAGCGCCTCAGGGACTCAATCTACTGAGTCATCATTTGAAATGGAGAAGAGAATCTCAGTTCATTTCTCACTGGGGTCATGATCAGAAGGAAGCTCTGCTTCCTCCTACAGATCAGTCAAGTCCTAGCCCCGTCCCCAGCACACGAGGACTCCGAAGAGCTGCGGCCTTGCGGTCCTGGGGGGGTCACTTCAGAAGGAATGTACCATGAAGTAAAAAGTGAACCAAGAAGGGAGACACCCATGGATGGTGGCAAACACAGGTATCATGAGCATTCTATTCTATTTCTACCTCCTTCTTGCTATGTCATCTGAAGGACACATTTCATGGTGAGATGATTCAGTTACATCTTGCACGACTCTACTTTTGGAATAGCTGTGGCCCACCACCGAGAAAGTGTGGTTCTCGGCAATAGAGACAAACATGGGTAAGGGTGTTTTCCGGAATGTTCACAGAAATCTTAGATATCTGGGTAGAGTGTGTTAGATTTCAGGACAGCAGGGATCTCACATCCTATACAAAGAGCACCCTGCAGGCCCTGGGTTTCTAGCACTTTCTGAGGTGAGCCCAGGCATGAAAACCACTTCTTTCCTGGCACTGCCACCAAGAGTCCTGTCTTACCTGTTTCATCTCGCTCCTCAGCCTGTTAATGCCACTCCTCTCGGTTTTGGTGACTCCAGTGTGTCCCACTTCGTGGATGGAGATGGCAGGGCTGGATGTGGAGGAATGTATAGGTCGCACTGGAGGGGAAACATAAACGTGGTTCTTAGAAACTACTAGCATCCGCCCTGAGGGAGGAATACGTGCCCTGTGCTTATTTTTAGCCACATCTCTCTCTCCCACTCGCTGAGAAACTCCAGTAGAAGACAGCCTCTTCTGCCCTGGCCAGCGCGCTGTTTCCAGCCCCTGGACCGGTACCTGCTACACAGCACAGGCTCCCCAGGTACCGGAGGGAATGGATGAAGGAGTGAACATCACTTAAGCAGCATGCAAAAAAACCAGAGTGGCCATAAAACCTTTAATGAATCGGTTGTTTTTTAAAAAATAATTTCTTCTCCAAAAGCACACCTTCCTTGTAGAAAATTGAGACCACCCCACTAAGGGATCTTGGGGCTGGAGAGGATGTCCAGGGAGAACAAGCCGACTAAGGGCTGCAGGCGGAGGAGACCCCCCTGCCGGCACACGACGGGCCGGGGCCTCCGTCACCTCACTTTCAACCTGCTGTGGCAGCCTCTGGACTGGGGCGTCTGCGCCCCGCCCCTCCCCGCGAACCACTTCTCTGTGCTTGCATCACAGCAGTCATTCTGAAAGGCAAGTGTGATCATGTCACTACACACTCGGAGTCCTTCCAGGCCTAGCTCTGTCTTCAGGATGAAGCCCTCTGGACTTGAGTCCCACCTGCCCCCAACTTCCACCACCCTGCCCAACCCCCCCCCCCCCACCTCTGCACTCCTGGCCAGCTACATGGGGCTAGGCATTTGCCCAGGCTGCTCCCGCCCATCCCACCCACTCCCCTCTGCCAGGCCCTCCCTCTCCTCTGAAGACCCAGCTCGAAGATCACTTCCTCAGAGCAGCTTCCCCTGAGTGCCCAGCCTTCCCACCCAGCCCCCCACCCCCACCCCGAAGCCACAGAGGGAAGGGCGCTGCCTAGGACAGTGGAGATGACTAAGGAGCCCACAGACACCGACATTAGAAGGACAGCAGTGAAGGAAGGACACCAGGAAGGTAGAAAAGAGAAGCCAGAAGCTACAGTAGGGCCTGTATAGGGTGGGCAGTAGGTGGAAATATCTCAGACATCTCGGGATTTAATCAAAATTCTAAGACTATTTGAGTTTCCTAACATAAAAATTGAACAATGACAGAAGACAATTAACAAATGATGTTATATGTAAAAAGATGGCAATTAGCCTTACTTGCAATTAGACATATTTATAGCTTTCAAGTGACATTACTCTGTTCTCAATTTTGTAAGCATCTGTAGCTTTAGATCTAATAACAAATTTTTAGTAATTATCTGTGTCAAACCACATATATTATTTTGATGAGCAGGAACACATAAAATATTTATTTTGCAAATTTACATTTCAAGGACTGTGCATTTGAATAGAACTGAAAATTACTTTTGGAAAAGGATCTTAAGCACTCCTTCAGGAAAGGAGAAAAGCGACCAAACCACATCTGATTGCATGATGCCATCTTTGTTTGCTGGCTGGTGCGCACTCTGGGGAAAAAATATGAAGTACCCAATGTCCTTCTTATTAAATAAAAAGAATGACAGCCCACACGGCATTTCTTTGGCTTGATGAAATAAATTTGCCAATGTGTCTGCAAATCATTTCGCTTTATTATGAGGGGGAGAAATGATAATTGCTTCAATTATAATTAGGGAGCATTTGAGAACAGAATTCCACCAGGACTCAGGCGATTATACTTCCTAGCACAGCAAACTAAGTTCTGGTACAGATCAAAACTGAGTGAGCAAGCTGGAGCGAAGCAAACTCAGCAAGAAAGTGCCGTGAGGATGTAGAGCACTCTGCTCCCCTGAAGATTATCAGGGGTCTGCTTGCGAGTGCTTCTAGCCAAACCAAAGGCGGGGTCCACTCCAGAAGACTGGAAAACACAACCCTCTCATCCCACCCCCTGGTCACGTGGCCCCCTCCTCACAAGTGTGCACAAGTTACGGCGGGAGGAGGGGGGTGGTGGGCCGGGGCACAGAAGGGCGCGCACGCACACGTGACAACAGCACTATCAGCAGGCCTACGCGGGGTCACAGAGGCCGAAAAGCTGAAATCGTGAACCTAGGACTGTCCATCCCCATAAAGTCGGAACCTGCCCCTCGTGGATTCTGTCCACAACTGCAGTGCCGGGAAACCCTGGGCCCGCCAGTCCAGCCCCCCTCTGGCCGCCCCCAATGTGAACAGAACATTTACTTACTGCTTTTCTCGACGCCAAACTCTTTCCCACTCAGAATATGGTGCAGGAGGCTTTTCATGTCGAAAGGGCTAAGGTTCATCAAACTTTCGGAAGCTTCTTCTCCTACAAATACATACTTTTTAAGTGTCTCTGACACAGGGCTGGTGGCACATAGAGTCAGGTGGGCCTCGGGGAGGTGGTGACAAAGGCCATTGTGACAGGTCTCCCTGCTCAGGATGACCGCACTACTGTTTCAGGGCTGAACTGTGCCACTCCTCGGTGGTTCTAAATGCTGTGGTTTAAATACTCGCACATGTAATTTTTCACACTGTGATGATTCCCAGTGTTGGAATGTGTCCCATCGTTGACTTACATATTTAAATGGGTACGATTGCTCCCAGTGGAGGTGTTAGGAAATGGGGGATGACCTCTCACTGCAAGGAGATACCGTAGGAACTTAGCTATCAGGAGCAGGGCACAAGATCCTCGTGCCTCATTCTCCCTGATGTATGAAATTCAGCATCTAAACAAGAGAACCTGCTCAGAAGCCCTGCTTCCAGAATACTTGGGCAGGCTCCCCCTGGGGCAGGATCAGAGGGGTGGGAACCGGCCCCCCCCGCCCCCCGCCCGCCGAGAGTCCACTTGCGTGCCTCGTACCTGAGCAGTTCAGGCTCCGTGCCAGCTCCGTGGCCATCACCTGAATGATCAGTCCGATCCGGAGTCTGAGCATCTCCACGAAAAGGCTGGGCTGCGCCCTGACATACATGGCCAGGTAAACCACAATCTCCTGAGGCAGACACAAGTGGAGACAGCGTTTCAGAGACTGGCTGCGGGTGGCTGCTGGTGGCGGGACCCCTGCCCCTCACCAGCCCCGACCTGTGTGAGGACTGCGATGCTGATGTCCTGCCCGCTGGCTTCATAGATGAGTTTTGTGAGCTCCTCAGGGGGCAGGGGACTGGGAAGAAACATCAAGACACACACACCATGAAAGATACCTAGGAGGGGTGCCTCCTCGCCTCCCCGGAAGAGCCTTATTTTCCTGTGGGAAGCTCCTGAGCGACAGTGTTTTTAGAAAGACCCTCTTCTTGGGGCTCCTGGCTGGCTCAGTCGGTCGAGCACCCGACTCTTGATTTCGGCTCAGGTCATGGTCTCAGGATCGTGGGATCGAGCCCTGCGTCAGGGCCCCTGCTCGGCGCGGAGTCTGCCTGTCCCTCTCCTTCTGCTCTCCCCACCTCCCCTGGCTCATGCTCACTCTTTCCTCAACTAAATAAATTAAATTTAAAAAACAAAAACAAAACGACCCTCTTCGTGAATGGTGGATGGCCCAGATGCCCCCCCCGCCGAGCCCCGCAGTGCCCCAACCAGGTAAGGCCGCCAGGCTGAAGACTTACGCCGAGATGGTCTTCTCCCGCGGTTCCGGCGGCAGGCCCACCGTGAGCTGCTTCTGGTGCGACAGCAGGTCCGTGCAGGCCTACTCACACGGGGAAAAGGGTGAGGGCCACGGGGGGCGGGGAGGGGGGGTTAGCAAAGCCAACAGGGAAGTGTCACCACCAATAAGACCATAAATTTACCTTGACAAACTTTATGACCCACGCTGCCATTTTTTTGAAAATTCATACATAGACCCGACTGAGCAACGCAGGCAGGGTGGGGGCCCTGTGAGCTCTGTGGCCTGGGCCCGGCTCTGCAGGGCCCATGAGGGTATTTAGTGCCCACCCAGCCTAGCAAACCCACCGCACCCCCAGCTATTCCACAAGGGAGACGAGCTGTCATGAGTCCTAAGATGCCAGTGTTAAGGGTTAATGACCACATTACAGTCTTAAGTTGCCAGTTTCCCCATTACTCACAACAGACACCATCACCTTTACCATAACACTGCAACCTACTGTCTTAGAAAGCAGTTCTGGATTTTGCAGCGCCTCGGGGTTAAAACGTTAATCATGATTGTACTGCAGATGTGCAGAAATAAGAACACCCTGTTTAAGGGTGCCAGGCCACAGAGCATTTTCATTTTATTTCTTGGTAAACCTTTTTCTGCAGCTAAAAAGGAACAAGACTAATCAACTTGAATTTCATCTCCTTTGCTTGCCCTCCAAGAGCAGTGAGAGGTCAGTGAGGAGGGCCTGTTGCATCCGCGTATTCGATAACTGGTTTTCTCTACACACAGAAGGTGCTTGCCTCCAGCTTTAGAACAGAAAGAGGGCACGGGGCTGGAAAGAACAAATGGACGGCCCGAGTGCGCTTGCTCTGACCTCTGCCAGGACCTCCACTTTCTTCCTGAGCAGGCCAGAGATGTAGCGGATCAAACCCCACTCCTGGTTCAAGCCAGCTTTCCTGTAGAGCTCGCTGAGGAGGTTGTGAACCGTGACCCCATGCTGTCCGGAGAGATTTGTGTCCCAGCTGGGGCCCCTGTCAAGAGATAGAAAACCCCAGAAGTATGACCTGGAATGCTTACAGGCCAGATTGTCTTGCAGCAGAGCTCACTTGGCAGGGAGGGAAGTGAATCACCGCACATTCTGCCAAGTTCTGGGGGCCCTCCCGGTGCCTCCGAGTCTAACCAAGAGGGTTCCATCTTACCAAAGCATCCCTTCTATTTGAAACAGAAGCCTAACATCAGGAAGCAGTGAGATCCTGGCCTCACTCAGCCTTCTCGTCCCAGGAGGCCAGCACTAGTAGGCAGAGAAGGGGATAAAAGTCTGTTCATGGTGACCCTGGATAATTTGGGTGAATCATGGCCTGGTTTGCTGGAAGGCCAAGAAAACTAGAACAAAGAGTCAAGGAGAACAGAGCAAGCTTGAGCTAGCGAAGGCCATAAACTTACTTTATTACATACAGAATGTACAGAATGTCCGCTTGGTCCTGTAGGTTCGCACAATCTTTCAGCTGCTCCACCAGCTTCTCACAGTCCACGTCACCCTGGTCATCTCTGGGCCACTGGAAGTCCTCTTCGGGCGCCTGGCCATACAAAAGCCAAAAAGCAGGGGAGAGGGGCTGAGCGTGTGAACTCCTAGAAGACCGGGAAGTAACACGGGGTCTTGGAAGTCTGTCACTGCTGGGTTCCAGGCTTTCAGGGACTCTCCTGCAGCTTTTTATTTATAGGTTTTACTCTTCCTGATCAGTGAATCACTGTGTTACTCGATGTTTGCAAGAGATCAGGCTGAACAGGTTAAAATATGCATAAGTGTTATTTATGCAAAGTTGAAAAACAGGTGAAAACGAATTCCTGGTATTAGAATTCAGGGCTAGTGGTTCCCACCAGAGTGGAGGGGAAGGGAGGAGGCCACTGGGAGAGCACAAAGGGTGGTCCCCAACACCAGGTGGTCCCCAACACCGGTCTTCTGCTTCCACCTGGTCCGCCTTTCTCTAGCTTGTATTGCAATAAAATATCTTTTTGAAAGCAAAACAAACACAAAAAGCATATAAGTTTTAAATGACCTAAAATTGAGGTTAGGTTAAAAGACTCTCCAGTAGACACTGAATCTTTCTATTCATGTGGGATAAAATCAAGGGAGACTTCTAGATAAAACAAATTATGGGAACCGGTGGAGAACACCCTGAGATTTTATTCTCCTTAGGGATCTTTTTCTCATTTTGTACCCTGCTCTGCAAATGGCCCAGCCTTGGCTGGCTGGCAATCTACCCAGCCTGGTAGTGAGCTAGCTTATTTCCTCTAGTGTGACAGATTCCGATGCATTGTGGATATGGACACAAGGCACACTGCAGACAACTAAGTGTGTGGGTTCCCAATGAAACCCAGAACTTCCAATCCCCAAAGTCCTAGACATCAAAAAATATGCTCTTTCAAGTTCAACCGTGTAAAAGAGTTCTTAGGACTACACCAGCACTGAAAAACATTACACTTAAAAAAAAAAAAAAAAAAAGTGATTCTAAATACCTTTTTTAGGAGTGGCTGAGGAGAATCAACAAGATTTAGTGATTTACGGTGGGCACTCAGAACTTTAGTTGGCAAAGTCATGGGAACAACTGGAAAACAAAAGAATAAAGAAAGCCCTTCTGAGGAGAAGGGAGGATAGGATACTTCTTTTGAGAGCTGCGGCGGCTACCCCTCACCGAGTACAAACCAGCTGAAGGAACGCTCACCTCCCCAAATTAATATCAGCAAGAATGTACCGTGTAGCCACGTCATGTGCTAAGTCTGGGAACAAGAACTGAGCAGGACACGGATCTTGCTTTAAGGGGCTGAATTTTCCTTTTCCCTCCTGGAATTCCGGGGAAATGACATAGCATCTGAGGACTGAAAGGAGCCTTAGAAATGACTGAGGCCGACCTTTGTCTTTCAGCCGAGGAGACTGAGAACCAGGGAAGGAAGAGCACGTGAGCAAGGCCACTGGCCTCCTCATAATTAAGGCATCCAGCTCCCGGGAGGCCGGTGTGCATTTCACTTTGCCAGTGCCCTGTGTTGGAGCTTCTGGCGTTTCACCACCTTTGGATACTATCATTATCAGTACTTACTCATCAAATCATCTGGGTCTTCCAGGCTAGATCATATTATCTTGGGAAAATAGGGGGCTTTCCAAATAGAGATGAGGCATATTTAAAAGGCATTTATAGACCTCCAGGTTACACTAGTAAAGGACACACACATTTTACTTCCTCTCAAACCCCCACTAACATGGCAGAAAATAATTTTTTTTAATTTTTAAAAAAATTTTTTAAAGATTTTATTCATTTATTTATTTGAGAGAGAGAGAGGTAGCAAGAGAGAGCACGAGTGGGAGGGAGGAGCAGGCTTCCTGCTGAGCAGGGGCTCGATCCCAGGACCCCGGGATCATGACCTGAGCCCAAGGCACACACTCAACAGACTGAGCCACCCAGGTGCCCCTAATTTTTTTTTTAAGACAAATCCTCAAGAATAGGGAAAGGCGGGAGAGAAGACAGTAGTGGTGACATTTTGGAAGCGGGAAAGCTGATGAAGGAAAGAGAATGGACTGAGCAGACACAAGGCAACCAAACCCCAAGTCTAAAGTGGGAACAACCAACAGCCAGTCAGGTTTAGATCAGAGAATCCTTAGAAGGTTCAGGAGCTTGCTGCACCATACACCTTGAGAATTGGGGGGTCTGGAAGGGGTATCCAGAAATAAGACTGGAGAGAAGCTGCGTAAGAAGCAGTGAGCTCCCTAGATACCTTCCTCCAATCCATACAGCTCGGCAACTGCCTTCCTCACCTGAACAGAAGACTAGAGGGCACTTTGAAGGGGTAAAAGCAGGAGGCAGGGCATGTGGCATGCCTAAAGGACTGGGCACAGTCCTCAGGTGGAATAAGCGACCAAACAGCTCCATGCAACCAGACCCTGACCTGTCAAAAAGGAGGATCACAAAAGAGACTGTAGACTATCTCCGGGAAATCTACCCAGCCTATACCCATTATTCCCCCAGGGCCCACACCTCCACACTGAGAGACTGGCATGCGCGAGCCGACAACCAAGGAACACCCGGCATTTGAGGAAAGACTAACGTGGAAGATCGAAACCCAAACAGGAAACGTTGACTTGGAGGACCTGGAAACCATTTAGGGAAAAGAAAATGTAAAAACCAAACCAAAAAGCCCTGCTGTTAATATTCTTAGAGTAGTAAGAAATTGAATTGCATGCACAAAACAAGAATGGATGCAATTCAGGGAACAAAGATTGAAAACATAATAGCCAAAGTACAAAAACTCAACCCAGGGGTTGGAACAAAAAGTTGAAGCAATAGCCCTCAGAACAGAGCAAAAGACAGAGAAATGGAAGACTGAAGAGAAACTATAAAGCCTTCTCCAGGAGGTCAACATTGGAATCCGAGAGTACCAGCAAGAGAGAACAGAGTAAACGTAGGGAAGGAAATGAGTCAAGAAATTTTTCAGAGAAACTTTACAGGACTGAAAAACATAAATTTCCAGGTTGAAAGGGTGCACTGAGCCTCCACACAGTGGATGAAAATAGACCCTGATTCAGGCACATCACTGAAGTTTCACAACCTGGAAGCAGAGGAGATCCTAAAAAAATTTCAAAGAGAAAAAGTTTATAGTGAAGGATCAAACATCAGAATGGGTTTAGATTTCTCAACAGCAACACTGATAACAAAAGGACAGTGAAGCAGTGCTTTCAAAATCCTGATGAAAAATTCATTTTCAATCTAGAATTCTATACCCAAACTCTCCAATGGTTATACAGAAAATTTGTAGGTGTTTTCAGACTCGCAAGGTCTTGACAATTCTCCCTGCCATGTACTGTTTCTCAGGAAACTGCTGGATGTCTTGACCAAAATAAGAGAGTAAGCTAAGAAACAGGAAAAGTAGAGACACAGAAAACAGGAGAGCCAACCCAGGAGACAGGAAGTCTCCAGAAACTCTCCAGGATGCTGGTGAGGGAAGATCCCAGGATAAAGTTGACAACCCAGACATGGAGGCAAGCAGGCAAAGGGGCAGTGACCTTGAGAAACAAGCGGGTTGAGGGCTGTCATTGCTGTGCCTGGCCCTCTGCCATGGTACCAGTTTCTTTTTTTTTTAACGCTTTGAAACTGTTCTAGAATGTGTTCCACTAGAGGAAGAAATCAAGGAAGAGGAACATGCCAGATTCAGGAGCCAGGGAGGCCAACTGAAGAGATAAGCAATAGAGATTACAAAGATTAAAGAGAAGTCCCAGGATGCCAGGTATGCAATGGGCCTGGAGAACCATCCGCCAGACAGAGGGAGACTTGTGGAAGCTAAGCAGTACAAATGGCAAACTCATGGATGTGACTGACCTTGTGGAAATTTGTATTGTGGGCCACTGGGAAGTTGAGAAAGGAAGCAAAACAAAATGAAAAGATAGAGCAGGCTTTATAAATTTCACAGTATTACTGTCTTTTAAAGTTAACTTTAACTTTAGTATTAGCTTTAGAAAAACAAAAAGATAGTACAATCACAGTATACTATAATGCTCAGTTGAGAATAATATTTGCATATATACGATAACATAAAGAGCGAATAGTGATTTAACTACACTTTAATACAACGACATCACTAGGTTATGGGAAGCGAAGTAGAGGAGTGGTGATTTAGGACAGCTGAATCCTCATCCACGTAAGAGAAGGCCAACAGATACTGAATCAAGTCGACGCATCAAAAGACGGCAAGATACACACATTGTTTTAGAAAAGCAGAGATATGTAAATGCCAGTTGAAAGCGGTTGCCCCTCTGCAGAAGGACTGGGTCATTGGGGAGGGGAGGGTGGAGGCAGGAAACCTCTGCATTTTGCTGTCTTCTAGAATTCTCTGACTTTTAAATTATGCTCATGCATTACTCTGAGAAGTTATTTTAACAGGCCAAAAAGAGTTAATAACGCACATGGAATTTCCAAACCCTTTGCTTTTGCCATCACGGAAAGTATATCCCGGGTGGAGTGGATGGCACTGAAAACATGGCTGTCTTCTGTCTTCTTACAAAGAGGGGGCAGATAGCACTTCAAGGATGTGCTTTGTAGGAGGTGGTTGATATACTGGTCAAGTTCATCTTCGCTTTCTGTAACTGGACAGGCAGGAGAAAGAGCCAGTGAAAACAAGCTGCAGAAATATTCTCGATGTGTCATAGCGACTGTGTGTAGCACGTGGCGCTGAGGAGATTCAGAGGGAGCCAACGTTTTGATATAGAATATTCGCACCCCCACTCCTGGAGGGTAAAGACATTTACAAAGATAATGTACACGTTTATAAAGTTATTGTTTGGAAACCCTTCATCCTAGGAAAAGAAAATACAGGTCAAGATAGATACACATCGTACCAAGATGCACTGAATGCATATGAAAACCTGAGGACCAGCAGCGGACATCTGATCTTGTTTTAACTGGTCACGAGTGAACTAAGCACTATGGAATGCTCAGCCCCAATTCCATGTACTATGTAAAAGTAAAAACCAGTCACTTCAACCCAAAACCTTGTTCAGTTTGAGAAATATTATATGCATAGGATTTCATCCCTCATATCCAACCAAACTTAGATCACTCTACCATTCCTTTGAAAATTCAAGCAGTTGTGTTTCTGTCTTTAGAATATATTTTGTCAAGAATCCTCATTCCTGAAACTCTTTGTCCCTCTGGTTTAAAAAAAGCCCCACTTCTGTAGTTTGGATTTTTAAACTGGCATTTTATTCATTTTAAAAGATGCAAGCTTCCAAGCCTCTTCCAATCATTTTCTGTGCTTGAGTCTCGGGACAATTTTATCACAATGCCAAGGTTTAAATAAATTCAATGAACCACCTGCCAAGGCATTCCAAGCCATACCTTGATTATAGGTGTCTTCCAAATACCCTCCCAAATCTGAATCGGGACTGAAGCTCCCTTCGCTGGCATCATCAAACAACTTCTCATCACAGTCTGGATCCAGGAAGGTCAGATACGTGTAGAAAGACGTGGTAAGAAATTCCGAAAGGCTCCCTAATTTTACTCTGCCAAGGAGACACTATGTTAGAGATACAGGTGCATGTGGACAAACTTCCACTATGAATCAGAGAGAGACTTTTCAACAACCAGATGGTGCTTCTGCCAGAATTGATAAATACGTCACTCTGCAGATCACCGCACATAAGTAGTCAGCCAAGAAATTAAAACAAAAATTCAATACCAAGTATAAAGCGGGAGCACACAGCATATTAAAAGCCAAAGTGAATCATGCTGATTTCTTACTCCCAAACCCAACACAAACAGAAATCTAGTTTACAGAATCAACCAAAGTTTGACAAAACAGATTGACTAAACCACTTTTAACCAGAACCAAACCAAGTCTTGGGGGTTTTTCTGCCCTAAAACAACTGGACCAGAACAAAACCTACCATGCAATATGGTCACCCAGGAACAGGTAAATGAGAGGAGAGGCAGTCTCAGAGGCAAAGTTCTTTCTAGAAGGAATGCGATAGGGGGCCATCCCCAGACCGGAGCAGGTGCCCAGAGTGGCCTTATTACATTTTCAGGCTGGGAAAAGTTCCACTGAAAACTGCAAGCTGGGTTTGGCAGTGTCCCAGGTTCAGGGAGCATGAGGGAGGGCCACCCTACAGAAAGCTGCCACTGTGTACTTCTTAAAATGTTAGCTCCGGGGGCACCTGGGTGGCTCAGTCGGCTTAGCGTCTTTTGATTTCAGCTCAGGTCATGATCTCAGGGTCCCGGGCTCAAGCCCCGGGGCGGGCTCTGAGCTCAGTGCGAAGTGGGCTTGTCCTTCTCCCTCTCCTCCTCCCCGTACTCACTCTCTCTCGAATAAATAAATAAAACCTTAAAAAAAAAAAAAAAAAGGTAGTTCCGGTAGCAGAAGACAATAGGATCTGGAGCTACCGGCACCAGATGAGGACTTAGTTGAAAAGGTTGAGAGAAACGGTTTAAGGAGCACACTGAAGCATGCGTTGCAAATGAATTCGTGGGTGCATGAGCTTCAGTGGGCAAATGGACTACTTCAAGAAACGTGGCCTGAGGGACGGAAAGAAAAGCCTTTGGTTTAATGAAGTAAAATCTTTTTCCCTCTAGGGCCCTGCCCGTTCTATTGACTCTTTGGCCTTGAGACTGGGGACAGGAGGAGGTGAGGTACAATGGAGTGTGCAAAAGAAGACAGTGGCAAGTTTCTCTCCGACGGAAGTTGAAAGGAGTCAGGTCAAAGGTGGAATGGCAGTAATTTAAAAAGGCTTCTGATAGCAAGCTACCCCGGGTGGGTCCAGAGGGAAAGTCCGGCATCCAGGGTGAATTCAGCTTTTTAAAGACCCTCAAGCCTAAGGAAAAGCCAAAATGAGATTCAGTTTTAATTATCAGGAACTTAATAGGAAAGGTAGCCCATGGAGCCTAGGCATTCCTGTTTCTTTCCACGGTTCTCTGAGTCGTCTGCTGTACTCTATAAACAGGAGACCCTCCTGAAATTTTTAAGCCCTCGTTCAGCTCGGCATGGAGATCAGAGCCTGGTTTCTGTGTTCATACAGAGCTCCTGCACCTATTCATCTTGTGCCCCTTGCTCTACTGAGCCTACAGCCCCTTGTCTATAAAATAGGAATACAGCCCACCACGTGACAAAGTGAAAACTCAATCAGACGATGCACACAAAGCAACACAGGATGGACTGCAAGTGAGCAATTAACTGCAGATAGTATCCTTTTGGACAATGATTAAATTCACGAGTTTATTCTGAAAAGCAGTTAATTACAGGTGTATGGTATTTCCTCTTGGCTGTGATGCCATCCACCAGGTGGTAGCTTATCCAAACTGGATGTGAAATGTACAAAAGTGCATGCCAAGTGCAGTTATGGTGCTAGTGCTGGAAATGTGGATGGCAAAATGCTGGGGACAGTCTCGCGGACACTCCCAGGAGAAGCTCGGAATGAGGGCCATTCATGTCTGCAGCAAAACCCCGCAGTAAGCTCTGTGAGCAGAGGTGCTACTCCCAGCACTTAGAAATACAGTGACTCAACTCTGAGGACGTCAGGCTAAGTGAAATATACCAGGTACAGAAAAACATACTGCATGAGTCCACTTAGATGAGACACCTAGAGACAGAAAGTACAACGGCAGTTGCCAGGGGCTGGGACAAGGAGAACGGGGGCGTTGTTGTTTAATGGGGAAAGATTTTCAGGTTTGCAAGATGAAAAGAGTCCTGGAGATTGGTTGCATAACCATGTGAATGTACGTAACATTCCTGAACTGTACACTTTAAAATGGCTAAGATGGTAAATTTTACGTTATGTGCATTTTGCCGGTTTTCTTTTCTTTTTTTTTTTTAAGATTTTATTTGACAGAGATAGACACAGTGAGAGAGGGAGTACAAGCAGGGGGAGTGGGAGAGGGAGAAGCAGGCTTCCCGCTGAGCAGGGAGCCCGATGAGGGGCTCAATCCCAGGACCCTGAGATCATGACCTGAGCTGAAGACAGACGCTCAATGACTGAGCCACCCAGGCGCCCCTTTACTGCAGTTTTAAAAAACATTACAGTGGCAGCAGGGTCCTCAGTGTGGAAAGACGTGAGGAGGGCTGACTTCAATGCCCAAACACTCAGCAACTGGCATTCTTTCAGGGACCCAGTGGAAGACTCCAGGGCCCAGGAAGGGTCACACCTCACTCAGGGCCGGCTGTACAGTGAGGTTCTCTTAGAACCCTTCTTGCATATTCCAGGGGATTTGGAGAAATCTGGGCATAGATGCTATCGAGAAAACCTCTGCCTTGTGACAGAGGGTAGAAAAATGGAATCGGTTTTCCCAGGAGGTGAGCCCCTTATCGCTCAAGGCGCTTACCCGTACTACCGGGGAGCATCTGGTACTGTGGGCCTGCAAACCGGAGTACGTATCGCTCCACTGAGGATGAGGGGACAGTGGTCTAGGCAGGCCCCTTCAGGCGCCCTGCTCTGAGGGCCACCTAGGGAATTTATAACATTTATAAAGTTCTGTGAATTATTCTTCAGGTGACAGCACACTCAAGTCAATTCAAGGAGTGTTTACTGAGCACCTGCCAGACCTAGGCACTGGGTGTTTTCTTTTCCAGGCCCTTTACCAGAAACAGGCACAGCATCCCATACATGCAATCCAAGAATGCTACTTCAGAGAGACTCGGTACGTTCATCTATCTATGCCCCAAGCCTCCTGGCACCTGTAAAAGCTTCACCAACACCCACGGAAAGCTGCTTTCAGGACGATTCCAGTTCCACATGGGTGAATGCATAAGATTTAACTTCTTTTTTAGTCTAAAGCTTCATGCTTCTCCTGTTCAGCAATTGATATGAAAAGTGGGAGAAGGGCAGCAAAAGACTTTCAAGAAAGGTCGCTGATACTTAAAAAAAAAAAAAAAATCACAAATTACCTGGCTCCTCCAAAATATCCATCCTCTAGTTTTCTAATTGTAGAAAGAACTGCAGAATGAATGTCTGAGCCATCATTTGCTAAGGGGGGAGGGGGGAAGACAAATGAGTTTACTTAATCTGGGAATACTTTTTGGTTTTGGGGGCATGTGCAGAAACGTTTTCGTCAATACAATCTAATTAAAATACTTATGAAAGATTCCTAAGCTCAGAAACCAAACTGCTAAGAACCCCCTTCAGTACTCAGCTTTGTCTATGGGACTCATTTTAAACATTTTGAAAAGGGCCCAAAGCAACTGTGGGACATGAATCAGGCAGATCAAGTTCACGCAGTTACTGAGCATGGTGTGGGTGATGGGGAAGGTGAGCGTGGGTCTGCCCGTCATCCGCCAGCAGGTGCACAGGTAGGCCAGCTCGATCCTCAGCATCTCCACGATCATCTCATTGTCCAAGGCCAGGTAGAAGTGATGCTGGTCGGTGAACTGCAAGTCAGATCAGGCCCAGTAAAAGGCTGTCCTTCATTCCCTCGACACAACCCCAGCTGTCATTCACGGCAGCACTAATCCTTGCATTTTGTTTCCAGAGAAGAGGCTCAATCCTGGCTGTAATCCGCCCCCATCATGGGGCTCTTGCCATCAGGCAAAAATTGATCTGTCGCCTGCTCAGGAGCCACAGCTCCATTAGCGTGGAAGGGAGAGGTGCACGGCCAGATCTAGTTACAGCTCCTCCGATGAGGGTTTAAGCACCTGGCCCAACACCGCTGTCCCTGAAAGGAAATCAGTAACTCCTTAAATTCTACTCATTCTACGGCTGCTGGGCTCGAAGGATTTCCAAGTGAGGGAAGGGAGGGCACTGGGAGCAGGTGAGATGTGGAGACTGTGTTTACCCGATGGATGGCCTGGTTAATGTGAACTAAAGGCACTATCGCCTGGTGTCGATGAAAATCAAATTGTTCTCCTAGCCTCTGGGCTAGGCCACACTCAGCTCTGGTCCGAAATTTGTTTTTTGTTTTTTTAAATATTTTATTTATTTGACAGAGAGAGACACAGTGAGAGAGGGAACACAAGCAGGGGGAGTGGGAGAGGGAGAAGCAGGCTTCCCGCCGAGCAGGGAGCCCGATGCGGGGCTCGATCTCAGGACCCTGGGATCATGACCTGAGCCGAAGGCAGACGCTTAACGACTGAGCCACCCAGGCGCCCCTGGTACGAAATTTGTTACACAGGGAAATAACTCACAAGATTTAAGCGAGCAGTGTGGGTTAGGGTGAGAAAAAAACAACTTGGGGCTACTGACCCGGGACCCCATGGCTGACAGTGTGCCCGGCTGGTGGGGGGCCGTGCGCACGGTGACAAAGTGAGCCCATAGCTGATCTTTTTAGCTGGCCGAATGGATGGAAAACATTTAGGTTTGGGTTCCACAGGGCTACTTTTCTTTGTAACCAAAAACTCTGAAAAAAAGTGCTATAATCAGTATATTCGGGATCTCGTCAAGCAGGTTGGGACCTGAAAATCAGACAGGCTGTGTGTTCCCCGGTCTTCAGACAGCCCAAGCAAGGGTGAGGGACTACTGCTACCAGGGGCATGAGGGAGGCAAGTCAAGGGACAGGTAACTAGCAATTTTGGAAAGCGGTGTGAATTTCCCTACTCCTCATGACTGGAAGTGATGGCACCCTCAGTTTGCTTCAAGCCACACCTACTGAGCCCCTACAGGGAGTAAAGAATTGTACCAGGTACTGGGTGTCACAATACCCATTGCTATCTGAGCACATGCATGCTCATTCTGTTGCATCCACAGCAGCTCACCAAGAAGAAAAGGGAACTTAATCAGAGGATGCATGTGGCTTTGCTACTGGCCTGCTCTGCTCACCTGGGGTGTGAAAGTAAAGATTTGGTTCCTAATCACATATAGCTTAGATGTTCCAAGGACGCCAATGTGCCGATACGGTCGCCCACTCAATTTCATATTCTTATTCCGTCCTATTTGAAAAATAAAAGAGAAATTAGAGTTAGAGTCAATACGGTAACATGTAATCCAAGCGACTTTGGCTAAGACTGGGCTTATGTTCATGTTAACCTATTCCGGGGTTTGGTTTTTCTAATACCATCGATCCTTCTTTAAAATGGGACAAGGATGAATTAAAAACAAACCCCACCACCTTCTCTTCAGGCATGTATACACAGCACCCAGTTCAACATCTATATGGAATAAAACTACTGATAGAACTTTATTAATGTTTACTTCTAATTTATTTCATATTATGCCTACTAAGTTAGATTTTAGAAAAAACAGAATTCCCCCTCCCATTTTAATGGGTAAAGGAGCATTTTCTGAGACCACAGATAAAAATTAGAAACGTATCAAGACACAAATGACTGTTCCAATTGCGAATTTTCAAAGACAGAGCCTTGTTTTACAACAGATCTGGCGAAGGGCGCAGCCAAGCTGGGGCGACATCTAGTGAACGAGCATGAGAACGTGCTCCTCTGCAGCTCCTCTTCACTTCAGAGAGGTTGAACCACGTGCTTTGGTGCCTTGCCCAATTCTTCACAATTTATACCTATCCGTCCCCCCCAGACCCCAAACCTAGAACCAAGATGCCCCCTTGCCAAAACCACCCAGCTGTGTCCCCAAACCTACCAAGCTTGGCATATAGGTGACTAAGAATCCGGCCTGGCTGGACTCGGATTGGATGAATGTCAGCAATACTCTGGACGTTTACCCCGTGTTTTCTCAGCAAGTCCTTAATGTGGTTGTTTTCTGCCAAAACAGTAACTGTGAACAAGAGCGTAGCATCTGCATTAGACTGTGGCCCTTTGTCTCCTCACATGGAGAATACATTTATTGACCCATCTTTCCTCTGGCCTATGACATACACATCAGCATGCTCTCCACACACTGGGGGGCTTTGAAAATAACAGCAATTGTCCTGCCGCTCTTCCCAGTTCTCTCTGGCCTCACCTCGCCAACCCCCATGCTGTGTTTTTATTAAGTGCCCTCAATGTACCAGACAGTCTGATAAGAGACTTCTAGAAACGGTCTTCAACAGGTCCTGAGCCAAATTACCACATCTCAAATGATGTCTTGCCTCCCAGCGGGTGTGCATTTATTCGAAACCTGTCTTGTGTTCTTTTCACATGGGGTGAGAAGCAGAAACAGCTCTGCATGGGGGAGGATGCCAGGAGAAGCCAGAGCTCCTGCTCTCAAGGAACAGAAAAGAGCAGTATTGTGGTGCGCTAGCAGGGGATGCTCTGACCAACGGAGAGGGCAGGGGAGGTCGCTCCCTCCAGAGAGAGGGGAAAGTGGGGCTGCTAGTGGGTGGTGGTGCAGCCTGGCCCACCCAGAAGCACAGCACAGGCTCTGGCTGGTGGGGGAAGAGCCACCCCGGAGCCGGGCCCTGCACCCCGAATGGGCTGGCCTGGGCCCCATCTCTGGTGAGTGCGGCTGGCCATCTGGCTCTCCAGCAGGCAGGGAACTCGCATGCCTGGGATGTGGGGGCCTGAGCAGGCACTCTGAGCCCTGCACCTCCTGTACCAGTTCTGCTTTGAATGTGGCTTTTAAGAGAAGAACAGTGCTCTGGCAAAGGGCAGGAGTCCTGGGAAGGGGACTGGTGGAGGGGCGTTCTGGCCACAGAGAGTGGGTGCTGGTGTGTTCGGCCGCAGCAGAGCCCGCGGGGAACTGGGGGTGGGGGGTGTGGTCAGGCTACTGTTAAGGTAGCCCACTGAGCCCCAGCACTGTACCCATAGGCTGGCGGCCTTGAATGTACAATACACATAAATGCCACGGAGACCTGAAGGTCACCTCCTTATTTACATAGCACATGATACTTTTTCAAAGTGTTTTCATAGCCATGATCTCATCTGAGCTTCACAACAAGGTCCTGTGGGGAAGCCAATCGCAGCAAATGGGAACATCAGCCATGTAGGACCGGGTGGGTGGCCTCCCTCCACATCTTTCTCTTCTGAAGCTTCCAACGGGGTGCAGAGATCAGCGGTCACTCTCTGTACAAGTGACTCTTCTAGAGCAGTGGTTTGCCCGACACCTGTGAGCCTCTGATCTGATACGGCCATATGCGGGCAAGTTCCTGAAACTGTACTTCTCCTGCCCCCAGGCCACACCTTCTTATATTTTCTCTTCCGTTTCCGTTCTATTCTATTACATTGAGACAACACTTGCTGCCAAAGACCCATCAATGGGCCCCAGCCTGTGCTTGGCAAGGCGGCTTTGTGATTTAAGGGCTCGCTCGGCAGCACATGTGGTGGGTAAGCACCGACTTCGGACGGAGTCAGGCTGGGTCACTCCACTTGGACATCAGCACGGAGTTCGCGCCTCCAGCTGCCGGTTCTGGGGCCCTGAGCGAGCTAACCTGGAAGCCTCACGTGTAAGATGGGGATGATAATCCTAATTGTCACAATTTCTGTCTGGTCAAAATGTTGTGCCCGCCGGGTGTGCCTCTGAGGGCCTGGAGCACAGTATTGACCGGATAATGCCCTGCAGTGCCTCTTGCCGCATCCCAGGCAGGCGCAGGCGAACGAGTCCGTGGCCACAAAGAGGATTGCCTTGCATTTGTTCAATAATTGTTGTTAATCTACTGAGTGGGTGTGTGTCAATCAACACAGAAGCTACAAGAATAATACAGGCCTGGTCCTTAAGAAATGTATGGTGTAGGGGCACGTGGGTGGCTCCATCGGTTAAGTGTCCGGCTCAGGTCATGATCTCAGGGTCGTGAGATCGAGCCCCATGTCGGGCTCCGTGCTGGGCATGGAACCTGCTTAGGATTCTCTCGCTCCCTCTCCCTCTGCCCCTGCTCTCCCCTCCCCTCTCTGTAAAAGAGAAACGTATGGTGTAATTGAGAGGAAATAAGGCACATACACCACATGCTCAGATATTAGCTGGTGCCTAAGTTGCTCTGTGAGGCACGTGAGTCCTCAGGAGCCCTCCCCAGGAGGGAAGGGAGAGGGGATTTGGTGAGCGAGGACCTGCACTGAGGGCTTTCCTCGTGACAACTGCAGCGCATGCATCTCAAGGTCACCCGGTGAGGCGGCAGCAGTTATGACGACCCCGAGGCATGGAGAGGTAAAATCGCCAGGCTAGGCAGAACTAGCAGCAGTCCAGGCCTTCCACCTCTCTGGAAGAGCTGCTAGCTGGACAGGAGGGGAGGCAAGTGAAAATACGGGCCTGCAACTCCGGAGAGAAGTCAGACCTCAAAGGAAGGAAGGAGTGAAGCTTCACTTGGGTTTTGAGTTTCGGCCAGGGTCATGTTCTACTTTTTAAACAACTGCAGTGAAAGATGATGCTCAGTGAATCACTTGTGCCCCAATTGCCATCAAGATTTAGATTCGAGAAAACAAATGCTTTGTAGAAAGTAACTTTGCGGCTGGGAAGAGTACTGTTGCCTTTGGGAGCTAGTGAGTTATAGAAGGGAGGTCACAGAACTGATATACGCTAAAGCACACATACGTACTTTTTAAACAGAATAGGAAACTAGGGAGTCTTTGGCATTAAAAACAACATTGGCTTTGCGCGGTCAAATAGGAATAGGAAACACGCTCACAAACCTTGTACTACAACGTCAGGTTTGACGGAAGTGGAAAATCTTCTGTTTAAGGGATCGATCTCCCCGGTGGCGAGGAACCCCTAGGAAAAGAGCGTTAGTGCCGTAAAACACTGAATGCAATGCCACCTTACACCCAACTTGGAAACTGAAACATTGGGGGGCTCAAAATACGCAGTATTCTATTCCTTTATGTTTTCTAAGTCAATTGCTTCTCTCCTCTGAAACGCAGTACACCATGTAGATAGCCACTGATAAACATATTGTGTCTTCCAGGGCTAGTCACACACGCCACTGTCTCGCGTGACTGAAAAGAACGACGGTGACTCCTACCTCCTGAGCCCTTACTCCACGCCGCATCCTGTGCTGAACCCCTGTCCGTGCACGGTCCCATTCAGGCCTCGTGACAGGGAGGCACTACCATTAGCATTCCACAAGTGGGGAAACTGAGATAATGCCCTTAAGCTAGGTGGCAGAGAAGGACTTGGTCCTGGGCTGACTGTCCTGAAACACAAAGCTCCCCTCCCTGCTGGCACGGAGTGTTGTTTGAACATGGGTCTCCTCACATCTTCTATAAATGACTGGGGAGTCCTCAGGGAGGGCATCAAGGTGCTCTGGGAGTTCTGAGGAGGCATCGGACCTAATGCTGGGCCTAACTGAAGGCCTTGCCAGTGACGAGGAGGCAATGGGAGCAGAGTTGTTTGTTCCTCATGTCACCGACCCAGCAATCGGAGCTGGAAAGTATGGCAGAAATGATCAAGCCCAGCCTCTTTACAGATGAGGAGACTGAGGCTCTCGAGCTCAGGGAGCTAGTCAGAGGCAGAGCTGGCTTTCCAAGACATAGACATGGTTGTCCCCACTAATAAAGACAGAAGTAGAAGACACAGTCCCTACCCCCAAGGACATGACCATGAAATCGAAGAGGCAATCACAGCCATGAAACAAGTGGCCCACCTCAGCATCCACAGCTCCTAAGGGCCACTTCCACTGTGACAGCTTGACTTTCGGTCTCCTTTTACACACTGGGAACCCCAGTGGTACGGGTCCCACGACTCATCCCCTCCCCACCCCCACACACACCCCCTCCCCACTTCTAGAGTCTGACAGAACACACAGGACCGGGCCAGCCTAACAGGCTGGAGCTCCCAGCTCTTCTCCTGGACTCTTTCGTCCACACCTCTCCCCAGGGGCCCAGGGTAGTCAGCTGGGCAGAGCCTCTGAGGACAGATGAACCCATCTGATAACATCACCCATACATTGTCCGGTTCCAGCCACAGACCAGGAATATGGGGGTAGGGGGGGTGACGGGAGTGCTTGGCATGTAGCTCTGAAGTGGTTTAGTGTAAATATGGACACACAAGCCCAGGTGGCAAGCCTCAGAGCTGGCCCACTCCAGCTGACTTTAAAACTATGAGATACCAAAGACATTCACAGCCACACGGGGCAAAGAGCCCCTATGCTCTTCCGGGGTCCCCTATACCTCGAATCAGATGGTTTCCTGTCTGTGAAGTCCCCAAGTCCCCTACCTCTGCCAACAGCGAGCTGAGGATGTACAGGGACTGACCCCACAGATGGGGCAGCTTCCCCAGAGGGACTCTGTCCACTGTGTGGGGATTCTTATACTCTTCGTCAACCTGGCAAAAAGAGAAAAACCCAAAGTCAGAATGTCAGAGGATAAGAAGGCCAATATCACTGCCTATTGGGGAGCACACTGAGGATTTACAAAATGCCACTCATTCGATCCTCCAGGCCAATTCTGTGCGACAGCTGCGGTAGGGAGGCCACAGCGCTAAGGCCTTTGTGTGGGGGCCACATGGCTCAACGCGGGAGAAGTGGTATTCAAATCCAGGCCTGACTCCAGGCCAGTGCTCTGTCCACAAGCACACCGATGGCAGAAGACAGAGACAGGCACGTGAAGCCTGGCCTGCCTCCTTTGAGCACAGCTCTGGGCAACAACAAGTTCCACAGCTCATGCTTACGCTTGTCTGTATTATGGGTACAGTGATCTAAAACATCACCCTACAGCCACGGCAGGGCATCGCCGGAAGCTAAGTCAGCTTTCTCCTGTCTTGTTATCCGCAGGGGCTCACAAACTCTGTGTGCCTTTGCAAGAAAATTACCAGAAGGTGGCACTATTTATTGAGGAAAACACTGCTGTACTATCTGATCACTAATTTTCCATCAGGGACTCAATAAGCTGAATCCATTGGGGGCTTCTGACTCATCAAAATTAGCTACAGTTGTTTTGGGATGGACAGTGCTGGCTACACATTGTAAAAGTTAGTCTGCAATTTTCTCTGTTGTAAACTCCATGCTGACCTTTGTTTGTTTTTTTTTAAGTAAATTCTACCCCCATTGTGGGGCTACTCACGACCCCAAGATCAAGAGTCACATGCTCTACTGACTGAGCTAGCCAGGTGCCCCCGACCTTTGGGTGTCTTGCCATTACAACGCTGGTTGGGGGTAATGTTAGTGACTACTTTTTCCCTCCGGAAAACAAAGCAATTGAAGAAATCCTTCTCCAAAAGGGAAAAATCACACCATGAGGGGAGTCATACTCTGCATGTGGATTAATCAGTGATGTTATTAATAGATTGTTAAAATTTGCCACAGTAGTACATATTAAGAAGAACTTAAACTCATAAACTGAACAGAATTAAAATGTGTCAGTAATCAAATAATCAAATAGGATAATAGTGTGGCAGGAGAGTCTCTAAAACGTCAGAGTTCTCTTCGGGAGTAAGTTTGGTTATCTTTGGGTAGTAAGAGCAGAGAGAAGTATGTTCTTCTTTCTATAGAATCCTGGATGTTTTGCAGTGTACAGGATTGCTTTCATAATCCGATTGTTGTGTTAAGGCAGTTTGAAATATAAGTAGTGTTAAGGAAGACTGTAAAGATCTTGAATGAGAAATAGATGATGCAAAGCAAAGAAGGCAAAGTGTCTGGATCGAAAGACAGCTTGGTTCTGGCCTGCCTCGACCCAAGCACCAGCCCCTGCCTCCCCGTGCAGGTGTTGGGGGTCTCCCCTGGCCTGCACCTCTTATGCCCTCGCAGCACCGCTGCTGTGCCTGCCCTCCATCCCCCACTAGCCTGCAGCCTCACAGAGGCAGAGCTGCCGCCGTAAGCCCTTTGTGCCCCGTACCTAGCTTGGTGCTCTAGCAACCACTTCGGGACAAAAAGTGTTAGGTCTGAAAGGGGGATGAAAAATACCCAAAGGCCAAGCACAAACCCACTTCGTTCCAGCTATGCAGTGCTCGGTTACCTTGTTGGGCGGGATGGCATACAGTTCTGGCACCAGGTGGATCCCGTTCTTGCCTCTGATTAATATTCCCTCCAGGGCCTCTCGGTATTCTTGCACCTGGAAAAAAGCCCCATCCCCACAGCATGAGAGAGGCGCCATTAATACTGCCATGGGAGTGCATCACAGAAAAACACCTCTCGGGGCAACAAACAGATTATTAGTAGGACACAGGGTCAAGAAATGCGCGAACACCTTCCAGTTAGGGAGTGCAGGAGGGACCAGCACTCCTGCTGACAGCAGAGGTTAGGAGGACCTGAAGGCGCTGGCCTTTTCCGTGTTGTCTTTAACTCACGACTTCAACATTTCACCCTTAACTTCTCAACATACGTAAATTGTGTCTCACCAGCTAGACTATATAAGCTTCTTGGAGTCGAGGCCAGACCTTAAGCAGGGCATCCCGGTTCTACCTGTCTGTAGTTTTCCACTTAAAAGGCCCTCATTCAAGCACTTACTGCTCAGGAAATATTTGCAAAGCGCACCGGATGTGTGGAAAAGGGAGTGTGTGTACTATGATCCATGTACCCCAATTCTTAGGATGCACTACTCAATATAATGAAAGCTGCTGATATAAACATTTCCATTCAATTAAAAAGGCAGTGATTTAAAAAAAAAAAAAACCTACATATGAAAAGGAAACAAACAAAAAAGGGAAAACCCTTAACCAGCCACCCAGCTGTTTAACACGTTTCATCTTTAGAGAGCCTAGTCAAAAGCCTTCTACATCTCATTTCTTTTTCTTTTGAAATTTGTGGACAGCAAAATCTGACCAGGGGTGTGTCATTTTTTAAAGGTCATTGGGCAGCAAGTGGAAAAGACAGAATAGGCATAAGAGCAGTTAATTCTGTGAGACCTAAAAAATAAGGTCCTGAGCACATTCTTTTTTGTCTTCTCAGCTTTTTTGTTTGTTTCTAATAATTATCAAGTTTCCTCACAATTGAAATTCTAACTCAATCCTTTTGAAACTTTTCAGTTCTGGGATAAAGAGACAGAAAACATAAGACCCAAGATCATTGCAAAAGCATAACAGTAAGAATCAACAATATGGGAACATTAACATTTCAAGCTTACTACCATGTCGGGGAGGAAGAATTTTCTCTGCCCTTCAAGGTCCTTCTATAGCTAGGCTAAGAATCAAATTGACATGAGACAGATTAACAGGAGAAAAATCAAACTTAGTTACATATATGTACGGGGAATCCACACAGATGGGATATTCCAAAGACAGTGAGGCACCAAGTGGCTTACCTGAGCTCCTGAGCTCAGGAGAGGGGTGGGGTTCTGAGGACACACAGGGAAGGAAGAGCATTTGCAGGAAGGTGAGAGGAGATGTTTGGAAAACAAAGGTGGCCCTGCGATGCACAGAAGTTTCTTAAGTAAAGAGGAATCTGTGTCAGTAGCTCTCTTGCTGGTACAGGCAGGCAGCTGAGGGGGAGGTCAAGAGTTTTCCCCAATCTACTGGGTTCTGATTACTTTTAACTCAAAACAATGTTCATGCCAAAGTGGCCCATCTTGGGGCAGCCTGCCCTTGGCCCCTATAGCCACTTTTGAAACCACTCTCAGAATTTCTGAGCAGAGGAAGCTTTCAAAACCCAAATAAACCTTGGATTGCTCGTCCCACCCCAGTGCATGTGGTCTGAACAGGTTAAGAAAACACTAAAGCATTCGAGTTTGTCAGTCATTCACATAAGCTTCACGAGGACGGGTCTGTTCTACTTACCAACGTATGCATGGCAGCAAATGCTAAAGAAATCTGTCTCGAACAAATGAATGTGGCATGAACAAATCTTTACTCGGCACTTACTGCATACCAGGCACAGGGAATGTATTAGTGAACTGGACAGAGACCACCTCTACCAGGGTGCTCTGACAGGTAAACTAACTACAGCTATAGGGGCCATACTGCGGTAAGTGCTAGGGGACATGTAAAAGGGGCATCGATCCAGCGTTTAGGGTCAGAGAAGGCTTTCTGAAAGAGACATCTGCAGCAAATCAAGTGAGGGAGAGAGACACAGCTGAGGGAGAAAAGCAGAGCCTGGGCACTTGAGAAGAGGGGAGACAGCATGGCCTCTTCAGAGGACTGAAAGGGTTTCAGGGCACTCGCATCACAGAACTCAAGGAAGTTAAGTGAGCAGTAAGAAATCGGGCCAGGTTTTATGGGGCCTTACAAAACAGGAGAAGACCTTATACTTCATCCCAAGGCAAGCAGGAGCCTTTCAAAGCTCTTAAGTAAGGCAGTAGCATAATCTAATCTGCCTTTTAATAAGATGCCCCTGGCAACCGGTATAGAGAAACAGCAGGGAGTGAGGCTGGAGGCTGGGAACCCTCTAGAATGCTGTTACATCAAATAAGATGTTCGCTGACAGTACCTTTATACTAGAGCCGAAGACGGCAAAAGCCTAGGCTGGTCTGAAAAAAACAACAGGACAACCAGAACTATCTGTGGTCCCCGATGAACCCCACCTCTTAGTACTCAGGCCTTTGTGCAGTCCCCTCCTCTTGAATGTGGCATGACCCTTTAAACATTAGAATGCAACAGAAGGGGGGGCGCCTGGGTGGCTCAGTCAGTTAAGCGTCTGCCTCCGGCTCAGGTCATGATCCCAGGGTCCTGGGATAGAGCCCCGCATTGGCTCCCTGCTCGGTGGGAAGCCTGTTTCTCCCTCTCCCACTCCCCCTGCTTGTGTTCCCTCTCTCGCTGTGCCTCTGTCAAATAAATAAATAAAATCTTAAAAAAAAAAAAAAAAAGCAACAGGAGGACACTGCCAGTTTGGGGCCTAAACCTGAAGAAAGCTTAGCAGCTCTTGCTTGTGCATTCTCGGGTGAAAAGCCTAACTGCTCAGACACTACAATTCTGTGAGAAGCCCAAGCTAGCCACATGGAGGCGAAGCGAGGCCTGGGCCAAGAGCCAGCATCAAGCTGCCGGCCGCGTGAGTGACGCCATGTCGGAAGTAGATCCTCCAAGCCCCAGTGAACCAGCTGACACCAAGCGAAGCAGAGACAACCTGTCCCTGCTGAGTCCTGCCCAGATTGTGGAATCATGAGCAAATAAACAAAATAGCCGTTGCTTTAATTCACTACATTTTGGGAAAGCTTGTTAAGCGACAACAGATAACTGAAACGGTGCCCTAAATTCTTGCATAACCTTATGTTCTAATAACACTCAGCACACCGAGGGAATGAAAATGCTGATTGTCAACACAGCACCCAGCATGTTCTCACCTGAACGGCATCGCCAGTGAAGACCCCATCTATTATGAAATACGTCCAGAACACAGGCCATTCACATTCAATGTTTTCAAAGAGCTTGAGCTCAGCAGGGTCATAATGTAATCGGTTTGGGTCCTGGAATCAAACAGGAAACCTTCTGAAAGGTACTGTCAGATTACATATATAATCCCCCTGTAGCTCACTGGGTTTCCCTCGCTTTCTGAATCACTGCATCTCTGCGGCTGCTAGGATTAGGAGTTGGCTATAATGCGGAGATGCTATTTCTGGCAGCTTTCCATGGTAAAATTTCAGAAATGTCTATCAGAAATGTACACAAGACTCCTTGGTGGTTTATTATATTAAGCTTCCTAGATTGCTAACAAATAAATAGCAATTTGCCTATCACAGTGCTCAGCAGACTATCTGTTTCACTGAAATCACTCTATCAGTCACTGTGGCAAAGCAACTTGAGAGGGAGGCCACAGTTTCTCTTGAACACATCGTGGGAGCCGCAGAACTGAGTGTCCATGCCTACAGGCTGGTTTTAAACCACCAGCTTGCTGTCCTCCTGATGATCTTATTATTCTACTGCCTAACTCCAGCCTTGCTGTCTTCAAAATTAAGACTTCCCCGTCCAATATTCTAACATGTAATTTTATAATCGAGAGAGGGGGAACACCACGGTGGTGACTTAAATATGAAGCAGTTAAGGAATCATACGAAACAATATTTAAATACAACCTCTCTTGGGGTTTTATAACCATCTCGAAGGAAACGACAGCATCCATAACGCCCCTAAGAAGATTAAAAAAAAAAAAAAGTGCATTTGATGAAAGAGAAGAATTTCTTTGTCTTTTTCTGTTGATTCGTGTTGGCCCTCCACCCCCATTCCCATGAATCTTTTAGTAACAAAATGTGTACCAAGTGCTCTTTGTTATCAATACAAAAATTATTTTTAAGTAATAAGCCAAGGAAATTCAGGGTTGATCAGTGCTGAGAAGGGAATGCCAAAACTTTCCATAGGCGTATCAGGGCTGGGAGAGTAATTACTCAGAGTTCACAGAATGACCAGCCCTCATTCTGACCGGCTGTGTCACGCAAAGATGCAGAGGGACCCTCATCGCTCACAGAGGCCACCAGGGCAGATACTTGGATTGGACTGCTTTGACCTGAAAGACTGGAAAACCAAAAGGACATTCCAGACTCCTCACAGTTAGGCTCTGGATGCAGCGAGGTGGAAGCAGGGGCAGGGTGGGGTGGGTGGGGCTTCCTCTGGCCTAGGGCTCTTGCTGGTTTTCTTGGGGCAGGCTCCAGTAATCCTCTCCAGCTTCCTGGGTGTTAAGGAAGAAGGATGGTGGCACTGAGCCCTCGATCTGCCTCCCTAGTCCCTGGATCACAGTGTTGGGTGTCCATTTCCCAGTTTCTTAAGTGCGTGGGGGCTCCTAGCGGCCAGCCCCATAGAGTTCTGGGAGTTCTGGGGAGGCCCAGCCAAGAACCTGCTCTCCTTTAAACACTTCATTCCCTGCACTGACTCCCTGCCTACTGGGACAAGCTAAAAGAGCTTCCTTTTTCTCCACTAAACCATGAGACAGCTTCTTTGGGGATATGACTAGAGACCCTTCATTCCCTCTGTATCCAAGGGCTAAAGGCATTTTTTACGGAATCTAAGTAGGATCATCAACATGAAGATTTTGGCTCAAGAAACTTATTTTTTTTTTAAAGAAAACTTACATCTTGATCATTTTACTGAGAAGTTCAGTTGCCTGGGCTATTTAATAACATTCTCAGTTTGGTATCTTATGTCATAGTTCCTGCATTTCACCTCAGAGCAGGGATTTTCTTAAGCTCGATTTAACTTTGGGATTGTTAAGCCCCCAGAAATTGTGTGTAGAGTTGGAGGATATTGGGACGTGTGCATTTTTTTCTGGCAGGGACCTTATACCTTTCAAGAGATTCTCAAAGAAGTCTGTGATCTCTAAAGGGTTAAGAAGCTCTGCTTTAGAAGTACAGGAGGGGTACGAATTGGGGTTCAAAGGTGCTGGCTGGAGTTCAAGCTCTGCTAGCGGGAAAAGAACTAGGGCACTCGATCAACCTGAGACTGTTTTCTCACCCGTACACTTGGCTTTGGATCCCGCTTAGATAAACGAAGGCACTGACCTCATGGAGAACCAAGGCCTGGGTGAGCTGCTCCATGTCATCATGAAAGGGGCACTTAACACAGGGCGGAAGGGCACCAGCATGATCAACCCTTACCTGGAGCTTGGAAATAATTTCATTTTTGGTCACATTCACGAGGTTCACATCTTCCACTGCAAAGGCCGGGAAAGAGATAATGGAAAGAAGTCCAGCGTCAATCTCCTTAGATGTTGATGCTCTTGGCAGCATGGAGAACAGAATAGACTGAATGAGAAACAAAGAGGTGGCTTGAATCTGGGAAGCATGAACAGTTGCATACAGTATCTAGAGACCATGACCTTAGACCCAAGAAACATTTAAATGAGTTTGCCGATTTTGAGTAGAGCTTCTTCCTACCAACAGAGCCCCCACTGGGGGACCTCGCCTGCCCAGCCAATGACTCCTGTTTCTCGCAGGAGAGGAGAGGGTCAGGGAGAGCACAGTACTGCCTGGAGCCCATGCTGAGAACTGCTGGGCTCCCTCCCTTGGGGGCCTTCTGTTGACTTTGCTGTGTCTTTCGGACATGCAGGTGAGGAACTAAGGGCTACTGTGTCAGCAGGCCAGGGTGTCCTGGCTGTGAAGATAAAGACAGAGAAGAATACACATACAGGGCAAGCACGGAGAAATGTCTGGCTTCTGTGGAACATGACTGGGTGATCAAAACCCATGTGAAGGAGTCAAATCCAAGAGACCACACAAACACTCAGGTAAAACGGTAAATAAGAGAATTACTTTAATCCTAGAACTAGGGTTACTTAGTGGCACTATAATATAGCCTTGATTATAAGGTGGTTGGACTAGGCACTATAAACTAAAGGAAGGTGAAAGTGATAAGTTTGGGAAGGGAAGGGAGCTGACTTTGGGATCTAATGTGTATAGACACGGGGCTAGAGCCCTGCAAACATAAGCATATTAAATCTCATATGAACATGGTGTACTACATTAATTGATTTTCAGATGTTAAACCAATTTTGCATTCCTAGAATAAATCCCATTTGGTCATGTTAACAACTTTTTTTTCCATTTTATAAAGAAGGAATTTGGATACTCTGTCCAGTTCACGCATGAGGGCTGACTGAGATGCAGACACAGAGCCTCATGTGACAGAACAAGAATTCTAAGCCAGGCCCAGCTGGCCACAGAGCTCACACAGTTTCCACTAGGGACTAGGCATTATTAAGATGCACATCAGCTCGCCTCTATTAAACTGTAGCCCAAGAAACAGCAGAGTCCCCATTATGGACTATTTATTGTGGGAAAATGGATGAGCTGCAAAGGGGGTAAAGATGGGGAACCCTTCAGCTGCAGAATAAAGCTTCATTTTCTCAAGTGAACTGACCCCCAAGCCCAGTTCTTTAACTAGCTGCTCTCCCTTAAGCTCTCTGCCTGGAAACACACACTCCCTCCAGAAGCTCTCTGCTAACAAGTTTGCAAGGCTCTCACTCCCATAACCCCGGCACGGGATGTGGCACACAGTGGGCCCTCACTAAGAGTTTGCTGACTGACCAACAACGGGTGACCTACTGTCTGTTCAACGGACTCCCCTAATCTGCAACAAATCTCTCCTTTCTCTGACTTGTATTTCATGCAGGTTCTACTAATTTGTCATTTCTCCCATCTCATCTCTCCTCCACTCTCCTTTCCACCCATCTCCACCCCTCCCCAAGTGAACTACTGCTTGCTGGTCATTCAATTTGGTGGCATCATGAGAGAAACTTGAGAGAAAACCACCTATATGCTCAACAATCAGATCAGATTTTGCCTCCAGCCAAACAAGGTTGCTCTGATTGTTGACTCCATACACACACACACACACATATATATATATATATATATATATATATATACCTCGCCACTGTTGTGTCTTAGGTTTACCCAGCATTTCTCAGCTTGCAGGGTGCTCTGACGAACTAAGTTGATTTACTCTGATCCTTACCACCACCCTGTGCAATAGGAGGGGAAGGTGCCAGTATGCCCATTTTATGGATAGGGTGAAGCTCAAAGAAGCCAAGTACTACCGAGCTAGAAAGGTGAGGAGTGTGGGGTGCCTGGCTGGCTCAGTCGGTGGAGCACACGACTCTTGATCTCAGGGTCGTGAGTTCGAGCCCCATGTGGGGTGTAGAGATTACTTAAAAGTAAATCTTAAAAAAAAAAAGAAAGAAAGGTGAGGAATGTGACCGGAACCCAGGTCTTCTACTCCATCAGTCTCCTTCCCTCCTGTCCAGACCATGAGAGGCTGGAGCTGCTACCTGGCAGTGTTCGACATCATCAGGCAGGACGTGGATCACGGACTTGCGTCCTCCGTGGGCTCCAAAAAGGTCCAGTTCATCAATTGCCTCAAGAGCTGCCTACAAGCACAGGTATGAACCACTTTTTCTTTCTAGTAAACATACATGCCCATATCCAGTACTCCTCCTTTCCCATTAAGCGATCTAGCATACATGTGTTGCCAAAGGTGACGAAACACACATCTTTAAAATTCAGCTAAAGTGTCCTATAGACATGTTCTATCCTTATTTTCAGTGGAATCAGGCCTTCCCTGTACATTGCTGCTCTTTGCAGAAACAAGAAAGAGAAAATAGACAAACATTTCCCCAAATGAAGTCAGTATTTGACCGAAAAATAAAATATTAACAAGTTCATAACATTGGTGGTGGGGGGGGTGGCGCACTAAATTCACGGACAGCTTTTCTTTCATCTTTATGTGTTAATTCTAACATTAGCATGTCTGCCACTTAAAGTTAATTCTTTTAGTATTAAGTATGTTTTCTGTCACTTGACCTTCACCGAACATATTTCTTGTTGCTTTGAAAATTCTAGCTCTAGAGTCTTTATTCTATCCAAGCATGTACTTCACTCTTGAGCGGGAGGGAGGGAGTGAAATGTGGAGGACAAGAGATGTAAACTGGTGGCTGGCGGACTGAATCTGCCCCACAGCCATGTTCTGTTCGGCCTAAAGAAATTTTTAAAAATGATTTTGAATTGGAATACCTTTAGAGAAAGTTCCCAGTGTCCCCAGTACCCTCCAATATTTTTCTATCTGGCCTGCTTCACTTGTTTATGTTACTTGCCTGACCTGACTCCATAGACTTGAACTTGTAAGCCCTGCCCTACAAAGCGGTTATTTTCTTCAACCTTCTTTATAACCCAGAAAAGACAACTGGATATCACACATCCAGGTGCTCAGACAACAGCAAGACCTTAGACCTGTGAGTGATAATAATGGATAATGAGGAAGGAGGGCGCTTAATTTCTGGCTCACGCACATTTCAGGGTAAGGAAACCTACATCCTTTACCTATAATCTCAGTAGGCTGGGGTGTATGTGCCACTTGAATTTCATACTAGCAGCCGACTTTTGAAAAATATGCTAATCAGATTAAATCCAAACCCCTAAAGATTGAGAACCAAATCAAAGCAGTAGAACTACACAGAAGGAAGAACGAACAGGTCAAGAGTGTTACCTTGGCCATTCCTACAGAGCTTGCATTCAATTCCGGAATGCCCTGATTAGTCTTATCTCCCCGTTCCCACATTCCATAATCCTATGGAAGAAAAAGGTAGTAATCAGAGCAGGAAAAAGAGGTAGAGGAGAAGTGCTATGGAAAAATAATTCTGTTATGTTACCACAGGCACCACGAAACATGAATCTCCCTTCTCCAAGGTTTTACTGAATTCATGGCTTTATATACTCAGGCTGTGCTTGTCCTCAATTTCACTTCATTTGACCTCTGTGCAGAATTTTGCAAGTAAATACTCAAGTGGAACAAAAATGCATGCAAAGACACTCTCAGTTTTCTTATTCCCAAAAGTTATCAATTTGTAAGAAACTCCTGATTTGTAGAGAACAAAATGTTTTATTTATCTTCAAATCAAATGAAATGCTGCCCCTCTATTTAGCTGATCCCTTTGAACTTATATTAAATTGTAAGATAGAAAAAAGAAACTTTAACAAATGTATTATAACTAATTGAAGCCAACCAAGCCATTTAATATAATTTAATACCTATTTCTAGTGTTACCTCTTGGGGGAAAATGCTAAGCAAGTAACAGAGGCCAAAATCAAAACTGAGGCACAGAATACTGAACTTTCTTGGTCTTTTAAAACCAGTTATTGTGAATTGGCTCACAACACTCCATCCATACAGAGGATGTGATACATGCATACCTAACTTTTATAATTTTTATTTTCACTGAAGAAAGGCAAGCACTGGATACTGTTTTGAAATAATGCTACATGCACTACTGAAAAATTACAAGCCAACAAGAACAGGACCAGTGCCAAAATTTCAGTATTTATTATTTGATCTGCAAAGAGGAACATTTCCAAAATGTGCACATTTAGACATAGGCACGCCAGAGCGGCGTTAGACTCTTTCCTGTTGGCATGCCTTCTAGCTGAGGCCCAGGACTCCGGCCTTCAGTGCTCCTCACATTCGGGCCTTTCCACATGCCAACCCATTCTCACTCCAACCCTGGATCCAAGTGACTCATCCTCAAAAACTGCCCGATCAGCTAACTCCCCTGTGCAAGAATCTCAAATGACAAACTGCCTATTCAGCACTGGCTCCGTCAAATCCCTGCGGCTGGCCACACCTCCGTCATGTGGCCTCCATCCCCGGCATGCCCACAAGCAGACTTGGGTTTGTGCTAAGTCTCCAAAACTCTGCCTGCAGGAGAAGTCTGCTCCTTCCCTCCACAGCCCCTCTCCCCAAGGACCCCTCCCACACTCAGAGCCCATTCCTACCCAGTACGGCTCCCGCTATTCCCACACCCTTCTGCTCTTCTAAACCCTGCTCACCCTCCAAGGTCCAACTAAAGTCCCACCCTTTCCACTCCCCTCTGGTTTCTTTAGACCTCGGTGCTACTGACATTTTGCGCTGGACCATTCTTTGTTGTGGGGCAGTCCTGTGCACCGCGGGCCGTTCAGCAGCATCCCCCACCATTGCCAGCTAGATGCCAGTAGCAATAACGTCTCCAGATGTTGCCAAACGTCCCCTGGGAGGGGCAGACTGCCCCTCATTGAGAATCGCCTCTTTAGACCTAGGTAGCCCTCAGACCCAACCTAGTTTGCCACCTACTTCTGTAAAGAAGGTCTATCTGGGACAGAGCCATGCTCACGTGTTCACGTGCTATCTATGGCTGCCTTTCTTCAACAAGGGCAGACGTGAGAAGCAACAGGGGCCGTAGAGGCGAAAACAGCTATTTACTGTCGGGCCCTTTACAGAAAATGTTTGCTGACCCTTGCTTTCAACCACAGTGGCTTTTTAAACAAACAAACAAACAAACAAACAAACAAACCAAACCCTACCCTTTCTTTACTGCCCTTGCAGTCAGCTTTGCCCAGGTCAGTTGTTCTAGAACAACTAGAAGTGCATGAGGCTCCACCTGCCGTATCAGCAGAAGCTTGGAGGCACTGGGCTTTATACACATTTACAGCCACCCATACCTGGCCTGGGGCACACATCCGGCTCTGGCCCCTCTGCCTGTGGGCTGCCTGGGGTGATCCGCACGCACGGCTCTGCAGCTCCTACTGACAAGCTGATGCTGCTGCCCTTCACCCGGATTCCAGCCGGCCTGTGTGCCGGCTACAGGACATGTTAGGGTCTTATTTCAAATAAGCATAGGGGTGCCTGGGTGGCTCCATCGGTTAAGCGGCTGCCTTCGGCTCAAGTCATAATCCCAGGGTCCTGGGATCGAGCCCCGCATCAGGCTCCCTGTTCAGTAGGGAGGCTGCTTCTCCCTCTGCCTGCCGCTCCCCCTGCTTGTGCGCACTCTCTCTCTCTCTCGCAAATAAATAAAAATCTTTAAAAAAAAATTTAAAAAATAAGTACAAAGGATTCAAACAGAGCATGTGGTGCATTCCAAAAACATCAACTCCTCAACTGGGTCCCAGGACAAAAACGTGTACTTTGTGTGCAGAGGTGACAATCTTGGAGCTCGAATCTTGCCAACTTTCTGATCAGCCCCAAACAGCCTGGCCCTCCAAGACCTGTATGATTTTTATTCTTTTGAACTGGGACACCTGAAAAACTACCAGGGTTGATACTTACAGCAACTTTATACGCGGCTTCTATGTAAAAAACAAGATTCTGGATGAAGGCCACCTCATCAAGGGTAAAAATAATACGTAAACCTAGTAAAGAGAAACAAACAGTAAAGTTACAGAGTTATGTTGTAAGGAGAGATGTGTGTGCTGCCACTCCCAAATTACAAATATCATACTAGGAAAGAAATTCCTGTACTCTCATTTTTTGTTTTCCCCCATTTTCATTTTTCTTACTAGGCATCAAAAATTAAATCTGAAGTAAACTGAAACAGCCAATGTCTAATCTCAGAAAGAGAAAGGAAGGAAGGAATGCGGGTGTGCCTACGGATAGAAAAGGCTGAAAGAGGTGTGGGGCCTTCTGCTAGTGTTGGATTTGCGCAAAGAAGTTTCCAACAAAGCACAAATTTTAGCCCAGAGCAACCAGACACTGTTCTTATCCTTGAATGAGTCGAAGGGTGGGTACCTTTCCCCTATGGCAGATAGGTAAAATAGAGCCTCCACCTTCAAGAGACAGCCCTTGACCTTGTGGGATGGCGAGCTCCCCAGACCTCCCCAGGGAGCTGCATTGACTCGTTGAAGTAGGTGGTGATCCAGAGAGCCGGACTTTTGCTTGGGCCCTCAAATGTTTAGGTGATTATGGCAAATACACATATTTTGAAAAGTATGGATTTTTGAAGCTGATAGGGGTATGGTAGATATGAACTCTTACATCAGTAGGGGGAGTTTAACTAGTAAACTGTTCTGAAAACAATTTGGTAATATATATAAATAGCCTCTGAAGTCTATCCAACAGAAGGAAGCAAGTAGAGATGGGGGTCAAAGTTGGTATTGTGGGGCACCTAGGTGGCTCAGTCAATTAAGCAGCCGACTCTTGATCTTAGCTTGGGACATGACCTCAGGGTCTCGGGATGGAGCCCTGCATCGGGCTCCATGCTCAGCAGGGAGTCTGCTTGAGGATTCTCTCTCCCTCTCCCTCTGCCCCTCTCCCCCCACCTCTCTCTCTCAAATACATAAATCTTTAAAAAAAAAAAAAGTTGGATTGCAACATCAGTTACACTAGGAGAAAAAAGGAATAAAGGAATCATTTGATTATGGCATATCCATTGATAAAGTTGCTAAAATTATATTTATGAAGAGCTTGTAAGATCATGGGGAAAATGCTTAAGTTATAATTCTATATAATAACGACTACTATTTATGTAAACAATATGACCCTAAATTGGAAAAAAAAAAGAAAAAGACTTAGAAGAGACACATCCAAATGAAAGTTGGCAGTAGAACTTTTTTCTTTGTATTTTGTTCTATTTTCCAAACTATTTACAGTGAGCCATTTTAATTTTCATAACCAAAAAGTATTTTTTATAAATGCCTGGCTTATTCACAAAGCTATAACAATATTATTTACTGATTTCTGCTACCTTTAGAGTTTCATATTTGCAGACTGAAATTCACGGGAAGCCTCTAACTCAGAAGGTCAGTTTACTGGACTGGGGCTAAGAACACTGAGGCACAGCAGCTAAATGACCTAACCCCTGGGGGCCGTTGCAGCAGACTCTGTCATGCAAGAGACCATTTGGTTAGCAGAAACACACTACAGTCTGGAGCTCAGGAGACCTGGTGTCCAAGCTGCCATGGAAGCCAACAGCTTGGGCTGAGGAACAATGCTCACAGTCAGGGAGTTTTTGGCCCACTCCCAGCATGGAGGCTATGGAGTTCTAGAAATTATGCTGTTTGAATATAATTCAGGTGAATGAGTGTGTGTCTAGAAGAGGGAAGTGAGAGGAAAAGGTGAAGGGGCCAGGCCAGCTTTGGGATCAGCCAGAGAGATGCTACCAGAGCTGGCTCGACAGCCCTTTGTCCTATAGGTCCTCAGAAGGCTGGCCGTTGGCAGGTCACTGAGTCAATGTACGTGGTATTATAAACATGCATGCTTTTTCTTTACAGAAATAACTTACTTTGAATGTGGATCAATGCCTGCCCCTCCCTGCTCCCTTCTGGATTGCCACTCCCTGTACAATGGGCTCCAAGGGCCCTGGCTCACCAGAGGCAGTCATCTGGGCCAGGAACAGGAGGAAGAGGGAGGTGGCATCCACCTGGAGGTGGCCCCACTGGTCGTCGCCCACCACGGTGCTGCAGGTGGCGGTGTTGTACTTGGCGTGCAAGCTGTCTTTGGTACTCTGAGTGTGCTTGAACTTCTCCACTTTAGCCACCTGAGGGAGAGAGCAAGCCGGCTCCACATGGTTAAGGGCTTCACGGCTGGCAGAGGCCACACCCAGTCTCTTGCTCTTAGACCTCTTAGCTGCTACCTCTGAGAGCCAGAGAGATGGAAGGCAGCACCACACGGAGGAGCTGTGTGGGGGATTCTCCCTGTCCACACCAGATATGGCCCAGCCCAGGGGGATTTTAACAAGCTCTACAGGGCGATGGGCCAAGCCAAAGGGTTTTCCTTGTGTGCATATGCCCAGCCGGAGCTGTGACACATGGTAGGCGCTCTGCGAGAGAGAGAGGGAAGAGGACCCGTTTAAACTTCAGCTTCCTGTTTCCTTATGTCAAAAGGAAAAGAGGAACTAGGGCTTTGAAGAGTAACCAGGCACATGCTGCTGAAGGGTGGGGACAGTATCATTCATTTTGGAATCTGGGCAAATCCCATAATGAGGTTCTGTGCATAGTACGAGCTCAATGAATTATTTTATTTACCACCCCCCCCCCACTGAAATGCCAGTAGACAGTAATGTCAAGCCTTAAACTTTACTCAAGCATTTCAACTCAAATGGGAAGAAACCCCTCTATATATAAGCTCAACAGAATAAACAATACTACATGGCTGTCCGAGAGTGGCTTTTAAAAACAATGATTTCATCCCTGTTTAAAAAAAGGGCATGCTCTCCTTCTACACAAATAACTCTTCAAAAGGATTGTTAGAAACAGGGTCCTTTGAGTCTGTGGTTCTATAGTATGATTATTGAAGATAATTTTAAAGGACAAAGTAAGCCAAGTATTTTTAATTTCTCTTCCACTTGAGAAGAAAAGCTCAAAACGCTTTAGGAATGTTAGTTGTCACCATGAAAGTGACAAAATGCCCACTCAGATGACCTGAAAACACTTTTGTCATTTTCTGCCTACCTGTCTCATCATGCACTGGAGAAGACCCCGCATCAGTTTCACCACGTTCTGTGGAAAGAAAGTGGGATCGGTGACAAGGCCAGCTTCCCTGCTCCTTGAAAACCACCTCCTTACCACAATGGCCCGTAAGCCAGGGCTGCCCACAGACCTCCCTGAGAAGGCATATCCTGAGCATATACAAGCATTCTGACTGTTGAGATTATCTCCACGCCATCACAAAGAAAGAAAATCTTGATACCGTAATTCATCTCAAATAAAGGGGTTGGACCAGATGGCACCTTCAGTTCTAAAATCCAGTGACTCCTCACTGGTATTTTAGCAAGACAATTTTTACAAGCCTAGTACCCTGAGGATTAATTCTGATGTCACAATTCTTTTTTATTTTTTGTTATGCCAGAGATGAATTAAGTCCACCATGCTTGCCCCAAAGTAATGCTACTTTGCCAAAAGAGCCATCTGTGACACCATCACAGGACTATTGAGTAAAGTTCTTACAAAATGCAAGTAGCTGCCAAGGTTTCTTAATAGTATGTATTGCAACCAACTATTACCATTATCATTATGAATAATAACAGTAGTACTATGATAATCAGACATTCTGTCCAGGCACTGTACAAAACCCTTGACCTGGACTGGATTCTGTCTAATTCTGGCAACAACCCTATGAGGCGCGTGTTATTACCCCACTTTATAGATAAGAAACCTGAGGCTGAGAGAGATGAGGCAACATTGCTAAAGTCTCCCAGCAGGCAAGGGGTGGAGCAAGGACAGAGCCCACACCCAGGGATCTGACTCCAGAGTTTGAGCTCTTAGTCAATATTGCTTCCCACTTCCTCTGAAATTCAGACCCATCAAAAGCTGGTTTTAATCCATCCTATTAAAAACAATATAAAGCTAATTCACAAGTGGCAACAGAATGGGATATTCTGTAGGTCGAAGTAGCCCGGCTGAAAGAAGGTCCCCCCCACCCAGGACCATTCTCTTGTAGAATGTACATGGTCTGCAGGGCAAGAATATAGTGAAAGGCCATGAAAGTTAATTACCAGAGAAAAATCTGGAATGAATCATCCTTCAGATCCTTCTGTCTCTAAAATCCTAGGATTCTAGAAATCAATCTCACTTTAGGACATAAACTCTTTTGAGGCAGAAAATGTTACCTCATAAGGTATAACTAACATTTCCTACAGGGTAAAGCACAAATATTTGTCAACTGACTTCCCCTCAAACAAAGTTATTTTCCATTATGAAGAAGCATGGTGGTTCCCAACTGGGGGTGACATTCCCATCCCCTAGGGGTGGAGGAACATCTGGAAATGTGGGGCTGGGGGCATTTTTATTGTCACCATGATGAAGGTGGGGCTTACTGGCATTTAGTGAGTAGGGCCCAGGGAGCCTAAGTGTCCTGCGATGCGCGTGACAGTCTCACACAATGAATAACTGTACACCCCAAAGGCAATAGCAGCCCTACTGAGGATCACGGGAAGATCCTGTGTTATCCTCCATAATCAAGGGAAAGGTCTCTCTTTAGTTATGAACCACACTCAACACAACAATGTGGCCTGTTCGTGCCTCACTACTGTCAGTCACAGCGCAGCAAATCTAGTCGACTCTAGCCTGCATCAGAAAACGCTTACAGAGCCGAGGTACAGGGTGTGTGCATGCACACGTGTGTGTAGCCAGGCAAGCTTTACTTCGATTTTGTCTCAAAGGGGGATGGGAAGTTTGATGAACATCCACATTAAATTATTATGCTGCTAAAGAAAGATTCACTTACATAATAACCATCCAACTTCTTGGAGGAGCATGCAGTGCTTGCTGTAGGCATATTTTAAAATGACCTCTTCCCTTACCTCTAAGACTTGGTGATTTTATCACCTTACACTCAGCATGTCTCGTCAAATCCAAACTGTCCTTCCCTTGCTCCCACAGACCGGCTTCCTCTGCTAGTTTTGCTATGGCCATCAAGGCTGCCTGTCACTCCTGCCCACTTTGGTTGCTGTAACACACTGATTGGGCTGTAAGAACTCTCCCTGAACCTGATAATCCACTGGCTGGGAGGGCCAGTAAGGAACATATGAATCAAACATAAATCCCAAAGGCTCTCATGCTAAGAGAACTACACTGTTCTATGTCAATGCTCCCTACTTCAACGCTATCACTCAAAATACTCTGAAAATACCTCCTGTGCTCAAGGGCAGATTATTCTCTTACACACTCAATGATGGCCAATCTTTGCTTCGGTGACTATGTTGGTTTCTGATTTTGGAAATCAATAAAAGTACTTCATTGTGCCATACAGTAACACAGGCATGAATACTGGACAACACCAATGTGATTCAAAATGAAAGGGTGACTGACTATAAATTCATAAGACTGCTTTGGAATGGTTCAGACTAGAGAGGAATTTCTAAGGGAAATACCAAAAATGTTTTAAGAAATAGCAATACTGTTTGGATAAATACCCTCTCAACATGACTACTTCAGACTACTACACTTCGGAATGTATATTTCTGGTGTGCTGACTCTTTAAAAACAACCGATTAGTTTATAATGACATTTTGTATATAAGTATATATAAAATTGACAGAGCATGTGTGAGAGAAATACAGCTAGTTAGAAATTTGGATGCTTTCTTTTCCTTTTCAGAACAGTGTGATTTGGGTGGTTTTTTTAAGGAGGGAAAAACATCTCAAAGAGAACTATCAAGGAGACCACCTAAGCGCCTCCCTAAAATACTCTACAGCAGAAATGGAGGCAATGCTGACACCAAACTGTTCTGCACAGCTACTTCCAGGCTTCTCAGTTTAAGGAAAAGGCGCTGAGCAGCCAAGACATGGCTGCCCGTCAACAGTACCTGCTCCAACTCGTAGGCTTTGGCCTTGTCCTCATCACGGTCAGCATTCTTGCGGTAGGCCATGCCCAGGCCCCACACGGCCAGAATGCTGTAGATGTTATCCCGCACCCAGGCATCCTTCTGCTCGTGACTGGCCGACAGCAGCCCTGTGACGGGATTCTATTAGAGAAGAGACACAAAATGACTCAGCACAACCCTCACCCAGCTCTTGACAAACGAATGCTCACCCTTACAGGGCACAGTGAGGGCTGCGGTGAAGAGTAGAAATCGGAGTTCTAGTCCCTGCTCTGCCCCCCAACAGCATTTCTGGGCTTTGGTTTCCTCATCTATATTACGGAAATATTAGACTAGAAAGTCTCTAAGGAACCTTCTAACTCTGATGTTCTTGTTCTTTTGCTTTCAAACCAGATCGTACTGTTGTGACAAACAGAAGAAACAGCAAACAGAAAAAGCCTACAAGACTTTTACAAATCTGCGCACTGAAGGCTTTAGGTCGTCTTCTGCCTTCATGTTTCCACACCAGTTGGTGAAGCGCTGAACCTGGGAGCGAGAGACCCGGATCCAGGATCCCACTCCACCAGTCTAGCTCTATGCGCCCAGGGAAGCCGCCTACCCCAACTGGCCTCCACTGCCTTGTCTGTGATCCAGACACTTCATGTGCCTAAAAAGGAGGCACTAAGCAAGAGCACATCGGGGGTCCTATTTAGCTGTGATATTTAAAAGGGCAGCTGAATCACTAAAAAGCCAGATCTTCACACCAAAAAAGTATACACAATATTTGGAACAGCATTATTCATAATAACCCAAAAGTGGAAACAACCCAAATGCCCATCAATCGATGAATGAATAAAATGTGGTCTATACAAACAACGAAATATTATTCGGCAATAAAAAGGAAAGAAGTACTAATATATGCTACAGCACGCGTGAGCCTTGCAAACACTATGCTAAGTAAAAAAAAGCTGGTCACAGAGGACCGCATATTGCATGATTCCATTTATAAGAAATGTCCAGAATAGGCAAATCTGTAGAGACAGAAAGTAGATTAGTGGTTGTCTAGGGCTGGGGTTGGGGGGAGGATGGGAGGAAGTGGGGAGTGAGTGACTGTTAACAGGTTTCTTCCTTTCTGGGGGTGATCTAATTGTTCCAAAATTGATTGTGTTGATGATGCACAATTCTGTGAATATATTAACAATCGTTACATTGTTTACTTTAAATAGATGAATTATATAAGTAAATTATATCCCAGTAAAGTTTTTCTTAAAAGCCAGTGCTAATAAAATCTGTGCCTAGACATAAAATGGGTAAGGTAGAAAAAGAGTCACATAAAGATAAAGCCTTGTTGACTTTTCCTGAAAATACGCAAAGAAATATGTACCTAATAAAATACATCTAATAAAATACAGAGCCTTGCCAGCTTAAACAAAATTAATCAAAAGCGTTCTTAATTATTCACAAGAAGGCTCATGAAAAAAGTTGGGTCCTTTCAAAGTGATACTGCCATGGATATTCGGTAAAAAAAAATTGGCATAGTTTCAAATGGTCCCACATAAGGCATTAAATATTTGACTTTCTCCTTTAACTAACCTATGCCCTCTTCAAAAACATCTAAAACTCAACTGATACTGCCCTCAGGGGCAACAGCATTCTGTATTTTGACACCGTTCCATAGCCAACAATTACAAATCAATCATTTTAAAGCCTAGAACCGAAGTCTAGAAATGACTGAGTGAAGGTGCAAGTCTTATTCCAACAGTGGACGACTGGTGTTTTTAAGAAAATCACTATGCACCAACAACTGGAACTGTTCTGAGGCCAGTTGACTAATCCCAGGACAGCAACTCATCAGGAGATCCAGGGAAAGAAATCAGCCCCTTCCTGGCGTACCCATCAACCGTGAGTCCATTGAGACAAACAGCCTTCCAATGACACAGCAGTGACCGCTTACACATAGTGCCAAGTGTGGTTTGGATTATGAAGTGTCACTGTCCTGTTAACTGAAAGTTACTTCTTTGATTCTTCAGTTTGGGCTTAACTGTTTAATTGGATTAGTTTATCCCCACCCAGAGCTAGAATGCCTGAACCCCTCGTTCCACTATAGAGACATAGTCTAGGTATTTTGGAGATCCCCACATTCATAACTCCATACCCAAACCATGTTAACTTGGGGTGCTACTGCACTCAGTGAAAGGAATACTTACTGTTATGGACTGAATGTTTGTGTGTCCCCATATTCATTTTATTTTTTTTTTTTTAAGTAGGCTCCACGCGTGGAGCCCAATGTGGGGCGTGAAGTCACAACCCTGAGATCCAGATCTGAGCTGAGATCAAGTGTCGGACACTTAACCAATTGAGCCACTGGGCCACCCCTGTCTCCTCCATATTCATACGCTGAAATCTAATTCCCATTGTGATGCTATTTGAAAGTGGGGCCTTTGGGAGGCGATTAGGTCATGAGGTTAGAGCCCTCAGAAAGGGGACCTAGCGTCCTTAAACGAAGAGGTCAGAATGCTAGCTTGCTCCCTCCTGCCCTGTGAGGTTGCAACAAAAAGCCGCCTGCCTACAACCCGGAAGAGGGCCCTCACCAGAACCTGGCCACACTGGCCCCCCGAGCTCGGACTTCCCAACCTCCAGAACTGTGAGAAATAAATCTCTGCTGTTTAAGCCCCTGGTCTATGGTATTTGTTATGGCAGCCCTGGCTAAGACTTGCTTCTCTCTTAAAGTCTATAAAAAAGAATGTATTGTGCTGGAAGATGTGGG
This sequence comes from Zalophus californianus, assembly GCF_009762305.2. Taxonomy (NCBI): domain Eukaryota; kingdom Metazoa; phylum Chordata; class Mammalia; order Carnivora; family Otariidae; genus Zalophus; species Zalophus californianus. Next base: position 114,233,736 of record NC_045612.1, on the reverse strand, counting down.
AGTTTCCATTTTGATGCAATTCAGAACAACTGAAAAGAGCACAGACCGGGAGACAGTCTGTCGCCATGGCCGGTCCGCTGTCCTTTCCTCTAAGGCCAAGCCAGTGGTTTTGCCTTTGCGAGCTCCTCCCCCCCCCCCCCCCCCCCCCCCCCCGCAGAGGGCTTATGCTGCACCACCTGCACTCCCACCCACTGGCTTCTGTGACCCAGCCAACAGGTACATCTCCTTAGAGCTCTGCGGTCTTTTACTTGCATTAGCTATCTAAATGGAGGGGGAGCAAAAGGCCTTCGCAGCAGATGCAAATTTTACAAGCTAAACAGAAACAAGCAAACTGCAGACAGCAGGAGGCAAGTGGGTAGATCCGTTCAGGCTAAGCCTGTGGCCTCAGATACGATCATTTTAACCATATGCTGCTTTCCAGTCTTTTAAAAATATAATTTAATTCTATGGATACCCACACATAAACTTCAGTGTATTGTATTTAAGAGCACAGGTTCTGGAAACAGACTGCCTGTGTAAAAAGCTCTACCACCGTCCAGCTGACCTGGAGCAAATTACTTCCGTGTCTCCGTCTACCTAATGGGGATTAGAACAGTACCTAGACCTCATAGGGTTGTTTGTGAGGATTACACGAGTAAATTCAAATCAAGCATTTTGGACTATGTCTAGCACAAATTAGTGCTAGACATATTTAGTTAACTGCTAACTAAATATTATCAACCTATTTGAACAGATTTCATTCACATTACTTTTTCATATAATTATTTTAGGAAATCAGATGGAGACAGTGGTTGGGGAAAAAATCTACAAGTTAGCTTAATGTAACCATCATTAATTTTGTTAGGAAAAAAAAAAGCCTGGGGTCTTCTTTTATTTTTACAGTAAATATTGTTAGTTAATATATTTATCCCATTGTTACGCTTGAGACAAAAACCCTGGCAACTCTATACCCTCTCCACCCCCAGGTCTGGTAAAGGCAAAGGCCTGAATTTTGCTCATTCAAATAAGTCTTCCCTTTCTGTTTATTCTACTAAACTCTCTATGTACTTCACTTGAAAAAAATAAATCTTAGTGACAAATCTCTGTAATAAGCACCCACTACCACTCTCCTGTGGTGACAGGTGTGGGGCCATGACGGAAGAGGATGGGGCCAATTTCAGACAATGGAGCTACCGGGAGAGCCATGAGGAGCCAATGGTAGTGGCCCAGTGCAGTCTTAGAGGAGATGGCACAGGCCTGAGCTAAAGGACTCGGCACCCCTGCTGCAAGGGAACTGGCAATGACATCCTTAAACTCTAGAAGAGGCCTGAGACAGAGGAGCCCAACATAAATTGTGTCTCACTGAGGGCAAGGGGCCAAGAGCTGGGCATTTTGTCATTCAGGTTCAGTCATTTGTCAGCTGCGCTTACCTTCTCTACCACTTCACTTCTAATTTAGAGAAAGTGCCCTTTTCGTCTCCTGTTTATGAGAGAAAGGCCTAGAATAAATTGGGCCCAGGGCTTGGTTTCTGTGCTGTGGTAACAAACACCACTAAAATCTTGGTGGCTTATAACAAGGAACATTCATTTCTCCTCCATGCCTCATGACCATCCCTGGTCGGCTGTGCTTCTGCTGTGGGTTGTCCTTCCTCTAGGTACCAGGCTACTGGATCAGCCTATACCCACAACACTGCCCAGCTCGTGGCAAAGAAGAAGAAACACACAGTAAACCATGAGCTGCATCTTCAGGCTGCTAGCCAGAACTGACATGTTAATTCTTCTATCTCATCCGTGAAAGCAAGTCTCATTGCCATTTCTGAGTTCAACGACGTAGAGATGTGAAATCCTCCCCTAAGGATGAGAAGCGAATAACTGTGAAAAACTATTATGTGAACAATTATGCTGCTATGATGACCTCACCTGCTAGCCATGGTAGGCTGGGATCCCCACCCTCACAGCCCACGCATAAGTGAATCTGAGAATATCAGAGATTAATAGGGTAATGAACCACTTGCATTCTGCTTTTTGGCTTATAAAAAGGTATTATATAAAATGAAATTCTTACTCTTTAGGGTGGGGAAAAGGAAAAAGGAATTGAGATATTAATCAGACAAAATAGACTTCACAGCAAAGAATATTATCAGGGATACAGAGAAATGTTATAAAAATGATAGGGTCAGCTCACCATCAAGACATAACAATCCTAAATCTGTCTGTACCTAATAAGAAGCTAAGGGATACATACATAGTGGCTAGAATAGAGAGTCTAAAAATAGATCCATACAGATATGACAAATTGATTTTTGATAAAAGTCTAAAGACAAACAGGGAAAGGACAGCCTTTAAAAAAAAAAAAAGATTTTATTTTTACATAATCTCTACTCCCAACATGGGGCTCGAACTTACAACCCTGAGTTCAAGAGTCACATGTTCTACTGACTGAGAGAGCCAGGTGCCCTGAAGGACAGCCTTTTTATAAATGGTGTTGGAACACAGAAGTACAAAAGGTAATAAGAGAATATTATGAAAAATTATATGCCAATAAATTGGGTAACCAGGAAGAAATGAATAAATTCCTAGAAACACAACTTTCCAAAACTGAATCACACAAATGGAAAGATACACCATACTCATGGATTGGAAGAATTATTAATTAAATTAAATAAATTGTTAAAATGCCCATACTACCAAAGCAATCTACAGATTCAATGCAATCCCTATCAAAATACCAATAGCATTTGGGGCACCTGGGTGGCTCAGTCGATTAAGCATCTGACTCTTGGTTTTGGCCCAGGTCACAATCTCATGGATCATGAGACTGAACCTCACGTCGGGGTCCCTGGTCAGCAGGGAGTCTGCTTGAAGATTCTCTCCCTCTGCCCTTTCCCCTACTTGTGCTTGCTCTCTCTCACACTCTCTCTTGCTCCCAAATAAATCTTTTTTAAAAAAAGCATTTTTCACAAAGCTAGAACAAAAAATTCTAAAATTTCTATAGAACCACAAGAGACCCCAAAGAGACAAAGCAATCTTGAGAAAGAAGCACAAAGCTGGAGGTATCACAACCCCAGATTTCAAGATATACTACAAAGCTACAGTAATGAAAACATTGTGGTACTGGCACAAAAATAGACACATCAATATAACAGAATAGAGAATCCAGAAATAAACCTATGATTATATAGTCAATCTACAACAAAGGAGGCAAGAATATACAATGCAGAAAAGACAATAAATGGTGTTGGGAAAATTGGACAGCTACAAAAGAATGAAAGTGGGCCACTTTTTTATACCATACACAAAAACTAGCTTGAAACAGATTAACGACTTACACACAAGACTTGAAACCATAAAACTCCTAAAATAAAATATAGGCTGTAATTACATGGACACTGACCTTAGCAACATATTTATGGATAGGTCTCCTTAGGCAAGGGAAACAAAAGCAAAAATAAACTATTGGGACTACACCAAAATAAAAAGCTTTTTTTTTTTAAGATTTTATTTATTTATTCATGAGAGAGAGAGAGGCAGAGGGAGAAGCAGGCTCCCAAGGAGCAGGGAGCCCAATGCGGGACTCGATCCCAGAACCCTGGGATCATGACCTGAGCCAAAGGCAGACACTTGCTTAACCATCTGAGCCACCCAGGCACCCAATAAAAAGCTTTTGAACAGTGAAGAAAATCATCAATAAAATAAAAAGGTGACCTAGTGAATGGGAGAAGATATCTGCAAATAATATATCCAATAAGGGGTTTATATCCAAAATATATAAAGAACTTATACAACTCAATAACAAAAAACAAACAATCTGATTTAAAAATGGGCAGAAGATCTGAAGAGACATTTTTCCAAAGAAGACATACAAATGGCCAACAGACACATGAAAAGAGGCTCAACACCACTAATCACCAGGGAAATGCAAATCAAAACCACAGTGAGATCACCTTACACCTGTTAGAATAGCTAGTATGAAAAAGACAAGAAATAACAAGTGTTGGGGAGGATACGGAGAAAAGGGAACACTTGTGCACTGTTGGTGGAAATGTAAATTGGTGCAGCCACTGTGGAAAACAGTATTGAGGTTCCTGAAAAAATTAAAAATAGAAATACCATATGATCCAGTAATTCCACTACTGGGTATTTACCCAAAGAAAATGAAAACACTTATTAAAAAAGATATCTGCACTCCTACGTTTACTGCAGCATTACCTACAACAGCCAAGACATGGAAGCAATCCAAGTGTTCATTGATAAGTGAATGGATAAAGAAGATGTGGTATACATATGTACAATGGAATACTACTCATAAAAAAGAATGATATTGTGCCATTTGTGACAACATGGATAGACCTAGAGGGTATTATGCTAAGTGAAGTCAGAGAGAGAAAGACTAATACCATATGATTTCACTTATATGTGGAATCTAAAAAAACACAAACAGAAATAGATTCATAAATACAGAGAACAAAATGGTGGTTGCCAGAGAGGCGGGGCGGGGGGGGGTGGGAGGATGAGTGAAACAGGTGGCGGGGATTAAGAGGTACAAACTTCCAGTTATAAAATAAATAAGTTATAGGGATGAAAAGTACAGCATAGGAAATACAGTCAGCAATAGTGTAAAAAAAACAACTTGTATGGCATCAGATGGTAACTACACTTATTGTGGTGAGCATTTCATAATGTACATAATTGTTGAATCATTATACTGTACACCTGAAACTAACATAATATTGTATGTCAATAAATACTCAAATATTACAGCCAATCAAGGAAAGAAGGAAAATAATAAGATGTATTTTTAAAAATGTTAGGTGAGTAAACAGTAAACATCAGATGTCAAAATAGTTGTTAACATGGTTAACATGGTTATAAAACAAGGCAAATACCAAAAGTAATGAGTAAAATGAAAAATACATAATGGAAAAAATTTAAGAAATAGTGTTGGAACAACTGAACATCCATATGCAAGAATATGAATCTCAACCTCACACCTCATACAAAAGTTAATTTAAAAGGAATCACAGATCTAAATGTTAAATGGAAACTTATAAAACTTTTATAAGTAAACATAGAAGAAAAACCTCCATGACCTAAGGTCAGGCAGAATTAGCTATGGTACTAAAAACACAATCCATAGAAGAAAAATTGATAAATTGGACTTTAGCAAAAGTAAAAACTTTTGCTTTGTGAAGGACAATGTTAAGAGATAAAAAGACAATCTACAGACTAGGAGAAACTACTTGCGAGTTGCACACTCAACAAGAGAACTGTATCCAGAATATATGGCGAACTCTCAAAACGCAACAGCAAAACAAACAACCTAATTTAAAAATTGGTAAAAACAAACAAACAAACTTTGATACTTCGCCAAAGAGGATGTGACTGACAAATAAGCACATAAAAAGCTCAACATCATTAGCTATTAAGTAAACGCAAATTAAGACAACTACGAGATACCACTACATACCTATTAAGATGGCTAAAATTAAAAATACTGCCAATACTGAGTGTTGACAGAGATGCAGAACCACTAGAATCCCCATACATTGCTGGTGGGAATGCAAAACGGTGCTGCCGCTCTAGAAAACAGTTTGACAATTTCTAAGAAACTTGAACACTTATCCTACAACCCAGCAATCCTGCTCCTGAATATTTACCCTAGAGAAATAGAGAACTCTACATGCATGTTTAAGGCAGCTCAATTCCTAACTACCATAAAAACTGCAAACTCAAACGTCCTTTAATAGGCAAATGGATAAACACACTATGATATGTCCTTATAATGAATACTACTCAGCAATGAAAAAGAACAAACTATTGACACAGACAGCAACTTGGATGAATCTCACAGGCCTTATGCTAAGTAAAAGAAGCCACTCTCAGAGGTTACATACCACACGATTCCACTTACACGGCATTCTCCAAAAGACAAAATTACGGTGATGGAGAACTGATCAGTGGTTTCCAGGGCTTAGGGGTGAGGAGACGGTGTGACAAAGGGGTAGCAGGAGGGAGATTTTGAGGGGTTGAAGGGACTGCTTTGTATCTTGATTATGGTTATGGTTACATGACCCTACATGTTTTTAAAATTCACAGAACTGCACACTAAATATATAAAAGGAAATGTATTGTGATTTCTAGCATTTTTTTAAAAAAAGTTTTACTGCGATATAATTCATATAACATACACTTTACCCATTTAAAGGATACAATTCAATGGTTTTTGCTATAGTTACATGCTAACAGAAACATCAGAGTGAATTTTAGAATATTTTCATCACTCCCAAAAGAAACCCCCTACCCTACCCGTTAAAAGTCATTTCCCATCTGCCCTAATCCTCAATCCCCCAGGCCTAGGCAACCACTAATCTACTTTCCGTCCCTATAGATATGCCTGTTCTGGACGTTTTGTATAAATGGACTCATACCATATGTGATCTTTTATATGCCAGACTTCTTTCAATTAGCATGTGTTCAAGATCTGTCAATGTTGTAGATGTATTAGTACTTCATCCCTTATTGCAAATAATATTCCATTGTATAGACATAGTACATTTTGTGTTCCCACTCATTAGCTGATGAACATTTTGGTTGTTTCCACTTTGGGGATATTATAAATAATGCTGCTATGAACATTCATTAATGAGTTTTTGCGTGGACGTGTGTTTTCCGTTCTCTTGGATATATACCTAAGAGTGGAATTTCTGGGCTGTATGGCAACTCTAAGTGTAATGTTTTGAGGAACGGCAAAACTATTTTCCAAAGAGGCTACACCACTTTAAATTTCCACTGGCAATGTACAAGGGTTCCAATATCCCCATATCCTTGTCAAAATGTGTCTGTTAAATGAAACAAGATGAAACCAGAGAGGGAGACAAACCATAAGAGAGACTCTTAATCTCAGGAAACAAACTGAGGGTTGCTGGAGGGGAGGGGGCTGGGGGGCTGGGGTGGCTGGGTGATGGACACTGGGGAGGGTATGTGTTGTGGTGAGAGCTGTGTATTGTGTAAGACTGATGAATCACAGACGTGTACCCCTGAAACAAATACATTATATGTTAATAATAAAAAATTATCTTTCTCATTGCATCTATCCTAGTAGGTGTGAAATGGTATCTCAATTGTGGTTTTGATTTGCATTTCCTTGACAGTTTGTGATATGAGCATCTTTTCATGTGCTTATTGGTCATTCGTATATCACTTTTGGAGAAATGTCTATTCAGATCCTTTGCCAATTTTTAAATTGTTATTCACCTTTTAATACTGAATTTTAAGAGTTCTTTATGTATTCTTGAATCAAGTCTCTTAACATATACATGATTTGCAATTTCCTCCTGTGGGTTGTCTTTTCACTTTAATGGTATGGTTTGCCGCACAATAGCTATTTTTTAATGAAGTCTAATTTATCTATTTTTTTTCTCTTGTCACTTGTGCTCTTGTTATTGTACTAAGAAGTCTTTGCTTCCCCTAAAGTCAGGAAGATCTATTCCTGCGTTTTCTTCTAAGGGTTTTATAGTTTTAGCTCTTACATTTAGGTTTATGAACCATTGTGTTAATTTTTGTACATGGTACGAGGAAGGGGTCCCTTCATTACTTTGCATGTGGATATCTAATTGTCCCAGTACCATTTATTGAAAAGAGTATTCTTTCTCAATTTAACTGTCTTGACACCCTCGTAGAGAATCACCTGACCATAAATGTGGTGGTTTATTTCTGAACTCTCAATTCTATCCCCTTTTGTTCCATTGGTCTGTATGTCTATAACCTTAGGCCAGCACCACACTGTCTTCATTACTGTTAGCTTTCTAGTAAGTTTTGAAATCAGGAAGTGTGAGACTTTCAACTTCGTTCTTCTTTTGCAAGATTCTGGATCCCTTGCATTTCCAAATGAATTTTAGGATCAGCTTATCAATTTATGCAAAAAAGCAGCTAAGATTTTGATAGGATTGCATTGAACCTGTAGATTAGTTTGGGAGAGTATGGCCATCTCAATTATATTGTCTTCCAATCCATGAATCTCGGATATCTTCCTGGAACAATTTTAAGAATTGTTTCTATGCTTTAAGCTCCCTAAGGGCAAAGTCTATTTTGTTTACCACTCTAACTAAAGGTCCTGGTCTACTTAGATAAATAAATGAACAAATGTACAACAAAGATTATATTTTTACTGATTTATAGTCTAAAATACCTTTTTCAAAGATAGTTAAAAGTGTAGATATTATCTATTTATATACATTTGTATTATGCATAGCTAATGCAAGTAATTTTCCTATTAAGAAAGCTTGTTTTATTATTATGCACATCCTTCTGTTCAGTCTTTCTTTAGGAAACTGAAGAAGCAACTCAGGTATGCATAGCAGGAAGCTTGGTAATGATTCAAACAGGAACTAAAGCCTTTTATTTGCTTTAAAAGTAAAAAAGTAGGTAAAATAGGGGAGCTCTTTCAAGCTTAAGAAATAGCTTATTGCTAGACTCAGAGAGGAAATGGGTAAAACCAAGAATAGTAACCTCACAGGATAGAGGTGAAGTTAAGGAGGCAGAAGTCAGGGCAGTAAATTTCAGTGGGGGAAGGGGTACAGTGGTAGAGGGTGACCAGAGAAAACAGTATACGTGACTCCCAAGGGTGGTGTGTGTGTAGTTTAAAAAACATATTCAACATTATAATTATCTACCTGAAAAATGAAAAAAAAAAATAAAAGCTAAAGCCTTCATACAAGCTCAAGAAAGAACACTTACACAATCTTCTTGGCTGGTGACAATACAAAGATGACTCTCAGAGCAAGCAGGAGATGGAGATTTTAACAACAGAAGAAAGCAGAGATACTGAAATGGTGATATTCACTGCTCCTTAGAGGGTGTGTGTGGGGAACAGCAGAGGCAGGTAAGAGCTGCAAAGGAGATGCTGAGCCAATACTGGAACAGCAGAATGCTTACAGACTTGGACAGTAGGTCGAAACAAACTAGACAGAATTAAACAAGAATTTATTTATTGGGCTCATATGTTTAATAAATGTTTGCTGAACTGATTTTATTAGCCAACACTCCCACACATTCGAGTTGACTCAGTTCCCTTCACACATACATTCCCACCCCCAGGGCCCCAACACATCTTTAAAACAGAACTTTTCTCTTTTCCAAATCACCCCCTCCTCCCCAACCCCAGCAGCTACCCCGTGGCCCTGCCATATGTGGTCCCAACACTTAGGTACAAGAAATCCCAACTGTACAACACTGATTGCACGGGTTTTTTTTAAGATTTATTTATTTGCGGGGAGAGGAGGAGGAGGGCAGAGAGCCAGCAAGCGCACAAGCAAGGTGGGGAGAAGCAGAAGGAGAGGGAGAGGCAGACTCCCCGCTGAGCAGGGGGCCTGATGCAAGACTCGATCCCAGGGCCCCGGATCATGACCTGAGCCAAAGGCAGATGCTTAACCGACTGAGCCACCCAAGTGCCCAAAATATATATATTTCTTAATATAAATCACATCACAACTATATTCTTTTGTGTCTGGTTTTTGCTCAGTATTATGGTTGTGAGATTCAGGGTCCTGGGATCAAGCCCCACATGGGGCTTTCTGCTCAGTGGGGAGTCTGCTTCTCCCTCTCCTCCTGCCTCCTCCCCCCTGTTCATGATCTCTCTCTCTGTGAAATAAATAAAATCTTTAAAAAAGAAAATACTGGTTCCTTTCAATCCACCCTCCACAAAGGAAGGTTGCAGAAAGAACTAGAATCTCAAGACTTCACTGTTTTAGAATTCTCCAATCCTATAAAACAGAATCTGAGTCTCTTAGATTGCCATACAAGGCTCTTCCTCTCACATCCAGCCTCATCACCTGACACACACGCCCTCCTCAGCCCCTGCCCCAAAACCTGAATTCAAGTTTCATGCACAGGCTCTGCTCTCGCACTTCGGAGCCTGGGCGCCCACAGTGCCCTCGTGGCAAATGCCTCTCCACACACTTGCTCCTCTGTGAGGCTTCCCCCAGCTTCCTTGATCCTACAGTCCAGGAGACAGAGGTCAGAGGCCTCCAGCTGACCCTTACTCTCAGTCCTTTTTCCTTTAGATTAAGAATGGCTAAGTACACATCACTGCCTTGCTCAGCTCCAAGGGAGGAAAGTACAAGTAAATCATTCAAATGAAATACCTAGAAGAGACTAGGACAAATGTTGAAAATAGAGGATTATTCACCATCAACCCCCTCTACCCCCGTGTTGGTAAAACAAAAAACAAAGTGGAAAATTCTATTATAAAAACTCCAAAAACTGGTTAAATTCATTTGTTGTGCTGAAATTTTATTCTAGCAGCTACCACTTAAAATATTAAAGGGGATAGGGAAGGGCAATGCCTTGGACTTGAGATTTTTTTAAGATTTTATTTATTTGAGAGAGCGAGAGAGCACAGAGGGAGTGTGAGAGGGAGAAGCAGACTCCCCGCTGAGCAGGAGCCCAACACAGGACTCAAACCCAGGACGCTGGGATCAGGACCTGAGCCAAAGGCAGACCCTTACGTGACTGAGCCACCCAGGCGCCCTTGAGATGATTTTTACAGTGGGAATTCCAATAGCCTGTGTTTTAAAATGATGACACCTGGGGTGCCTGGCTGGCTCAGTCAGTAGAGCAGGCTACTCCTAATCTCACGGTCTTGAGTTCAAGCTCCACAACAGGCGTGGAACCTACTTAAAACAAAAAAAAATTTTTTTAATGTTAAAAAAAATAAAATGATTATATCTGTAATTGAGACTAGGGGCTGTGTGAGTAACACTTTCTTTCTCCATTAGTTTAAAAGATAGGTTTTGTATAATTTGATATGTAAACCTTGGGCATTCAGAGAATAATGTTTAAGACTTAAGCTCCGACATGCAGCGGCCTTACACTTTTCACCTGAGGAGATCACAGGTGTGCAACTTTCACTTTCGAATGATGTCTTTTGCTAAACTCCTGCTTATCTGATTTCCCCCCTCTGGATTTACAAATAACTCACAAATTACAAGGTGCCCTGGGCCTAGGCATTTGCACCATCCCATATGACTGAAGGATGGCTTCCAGGGAAATAAAGTGGGTCAGGAGCCACGTACTGCAGGCATTCACTTCGATCAAGCTGTGTTCCAGCTTTATCCCAGATCCCAGTGCTCACCTTAAAACTTTCGAGACTTCCAGAAACTATGTGGGCCCCTTAGCTACCATCAAACGCACAAATGACTTCACCACTGTCTTAAAACATTTTATTTCTTTGCCTCTCTCACCAATCCCTGTTGCAAGGTGGGGGATTACTGAAATGTTAGTCCTTAGCCTGGTGCTGTGAAAACCGACAGAACACAAACTCAGTGGGGTTGCTAGGATCCTCCTGGCCAACACCTCAAGTCAGGGGTGTCAAGGGATTACTGGCTGCTATGCAGTAACACCTCCCCCAAACAGGAGAGCTGTGGGCCTCACTATTTATTTTCAACTCTAAGACTGACGGTTACTTTATTAGGTTCAGGGTTCAGGGTCAGAGCACCGAAGGACCACACGTCACTCCGAATCTGGACTCTTGCTAGAGGATCTACTAGGAATCCACTGAAGGGCTTTGGGGAGTGCGGGTAGGGAGGTGGAGACCCATGAGACTCCTGGAATGTCTGTGAGCATTTTTCTCAGTAGACAATAAAACACTCACTCAGCTTTCATCAAATTCTCAAATGGGTCTGTAACTCATTTGATTAAGAACCACTACTCTATGTGTATGCTATGAACATAAATTATGTTCTCCCTACCCACTGTGAGGAAGATGTGATATTTATTTTACTCTGTGACTTTTACTAATAGAGTGAAATAAATATCACAACTGCCTCACAGTATTTAAAGAAAGGGCCTATTAAAGTTTCACTATTTTAACAGGCAAAAATACAAATTTATTTGGTGTTCACAGCAATCTAAAGTATTTCTCTCCATTCCTCTGGCCTGTTTCCAACAATACACAGTGTTTATCACAGGGCTGTCAGCTCACCAGAAGGATGACCTTGAAAAAGATCCCCTCAACTCTCTTGGCTGAATTCTTTAGCTGTAAAAGGAAACAAGGTGATATAATTAGATGATCTCTTGGATCCCTGCAAAACTTGAAACAATTCTAAATTTCTCCCTTGTATGCGTTATTACAGTCCTATTTGTAAGGAGAAGATTCAAGGACTTTTTCATTCAATTACTCAAATGTTTCTATCTGGCACTAAAACATTTAAAAGTGGTCCTGAAAAGGGCACAGCAAAAACCCTCCTCCTGGCACCTGAAAGAGTTGAAGGAGGAGGTGGCAAAAGGCAGGGCACTGAATTGTTATCAGGAAGGAAAAAATGCCATCCATTCAGTGCTTGCTTTCTCCAATCAACACACAGAGCAGACAACCATCTCTCAGCCCTTTTAAAAGGGCTCAGGAATCCTGAGGGATCTGGGGACCACACTCCTGAGAACTGCTATACTACTTCAAAGCTGGAGTGTATTTTTCCTGTCCACGTGTTAGAAATTCTTACAAGTATGTGTCCCTAAGCAAGGAAAAATATTATTTGGGGTGTTTTTAAAGTTCTACACACTTAATAGCATACTGTACTTATTCTTCTATAACTTGTTTGCACTCAACTTTAAATTTCTGAGTGCTATCCGATTTGATACATGTAAGTCTAGGTCACTCATTTTAACTGCTATCTAGTATTCTATCGTGTGGCTAGATCTCTATTTGTCCATTCCCAAAGTGATGAACATTTAGATTGTTTCTAATTTTTCTCTTTTACAAACAATGCTTCAACAAATGTCCTCGTACATGTCTCCTTGGGTAATGGGTAAGAGCACAACATTAGTATATGTAACTACATAGGGACCTCCTGCGTCATACAGTGCGCGTAGCTTCAATTTCACCAGCATCTCCCAACTGTTTTCCAAGGTGACTGTACCAGTTAACAGTCTGTAACTTACATTCTATGGCACAGACTACTAATCACTAACTGAATTTCCTTTTCTTCTCAGGCCTTCAGCTATCCTACATTTCCCATCCTCCCTTGCAGTTAGATGTGACCATGTGTTTGAGTTCTAGCCAAAGGAATGTGAATGAAAGTGAAGTACCCATCACATCCAGGGTGACCTTTGGAGCTGCACCGTTAGCCCAGATCTCTAAATGACACCCTTATTGACCTGGACCCACACCCGGCTGTTGTCGGAGTGAGAAATAAACTTCTGTGTTTATTCAACGAGATTTTGGACTTTGTTACAGCAGTTAGCCTATCTTAACTAATACCTCTTCCCATGAATTTATGAGATTTGCCCCTTTTCTACAACCTTGTCAACACTTAGAATTATGCTTTGAAACTGTTCCCCGATTGTCAGTCTGAATTTATTGCTTTGATCTACTTTACTTTCTCGGGTTACTAGTGAGGTTAAGCCATCATTTCACATGTTTATTAATTTCCTCTTCTGTGAACTGCTTGTTTATATTGTAGAACACAATCATAGAAATATATAAAATTAATATAAATGAGAAAGGGAGTATTAATTAAAGGGCAACAATGAAGTAGGACACTTGGACTGAAAATATTTTTTGGTTATCCTGGCACTTCTCTTTGCTATTAAGAGAAGTAATGAAGAGAGAATATTTATAAACCCAGAAGCTAAACAATGATGTCACCTGCTATCTAATCAAATAGAAACAAGCTCAACTAAAACCGAAACTTAAATCCAATCAACTATAAGTGGCCGGTTCTCCAAAGACTCTCAGGGTTAAGCTTCTGTATTTGTTATTTATTAATCACCCCAAAACTTACTCTAAACACTGAGAACCTAGTTCCAGTAGTTCTGGGTTTTCTGTGGTATTTATATCTGCAAATACCATCTCCATCCGGCTCATTTTTTTTTTTCAGGTCTTTTATGTGGGTCACAGTTACAATGCAGCATAGGAGTGATAGTGGTGACCCTTGAGGTCCCTGACTTTAAAGATATTGTTTCTGATATTTTGCCAATACATTAGGTTTGTAAATTTTTTTTTAAAGATTTATTGATTTATTTGAGGGAGAGAGAGAGGCAGAGAGGGACTGAGGGAGGGAGAGTGAGTCCTAAGCAGACCCCAGGCTGAGCGTAGAACCTGACAAGGGGCTCCATCTCACAACTCTGAGATCGTGACCTGAGCCGAAACCAAGAGTTGAATGCTAAACCAACTGCACCACCCAGGCACCCACATCTGTAGATTTTTTAAAACATTATCTTTTATCGGGATAATACAACTCCCTAGAATACCCTAAGAGGTGTATTTAAAAAATCATTCTAGATGCTGAATTTTATCAAATGCTTTTCTACACCTATTGAGATGACCACACTATTTTCTCCTTTAATTTATTAATGTGGTAAATTGCATTAGATTTTCTTATAGTAAATTTCCTTGTATTCTTGGGTAAACTCCACTTGAGTAGAGCATCAACTATGATGCATTTTTTATACATTGCTGGATTCTTTTTATTAACATTTGACTTTGTATTTCACATCAATATTCATAAGTGAATTTCCTCCACAAGTATTGTTTCTCATTATATCTTGTTTGCCTATGGTATCTTAGCAATATAAAAGGAGTTAAGAGTTATCCCTCTTTATCTTTTATCTGAAACAGTTTAAGATAGGGGTTATGTTAATCCTTTGCCTCCCTCTCACTCCATTGTATGCACTGGACAAAGCCCCAGCTCCGGTTAAATCTGACTCTTTGCCTACTCTGGGGATGCACCTGTGCAGCTAACTGGGGCTGGAGAAAAACACAGCCATGCTGATGGAACTCACCGGAAATTAATGGCCCCAAAGCTATCCAACAATCATAATAGAAATCTTTGGTTTCCTCTAGAAAGGACTGTTTTATACCTGCTCCTCTCTCTTCAAGCCTCCAATAACTCCTCCCTGTCTGTACTCTCAGCTGACGACTGTGCCTTATGTTTCACTGAAAAAGTAGAAACAATCAAAAGAGAACATGGTACCCATGTACCCCGCCCTCCTTCTTGTTTTGATGGATAAACTATCTGTGCTCCTTTTTAAGGTCACCCATCACATGCGTGCATGCTACATTCCATCCCTCTCACTCACTCAAGGACTTTGCTCCAATGATTCTCATTCTGCCTCTCCTCAGTCTTCCTTGGCAGCTGCTCCTGATCTTCTGGATCTCTCCATTTTTGCAAAGCTCCTCTTCGAACATCTTTTCTCTGTCTATGCTCACTCCTGTGATCTCATCCAGCCTCATGACCTTTTAAACACCACATATATACCAATATAACTCCCAGATTTTTCTCTCCAGCTCAGACCCCTCCCTTTCCTCAAGACTCATATATTCAATTGCCTACTTGCCATTTCTACTTGGATGCCTCATGGGCACCTCAAACTTAATAAAAACTCCTTCTCTTTCTCCCCAAATTTGCTCCTCCACAATTTTCCCCATCTCAGCAAATGGCAATTCCGTCGTGCCGGTTGCTCAAGCCAAAACCCTAGAGTCATTCCTGACTTCTCTTTTTTCCACACCCCTTATGCCCAATCCACCAGTAAATCCTGTTGTCTCTACAAAACTTCCCCCGAATTCCACCACTTGCAGCAGTTTCCATTGCCACCACCCTTGTCTGAGCGATCATGCTCCAGCTGCTGAAGCTTCCTAATCAGTCACCCTGCTTTGCTTCGTGTCTGCTTTACAGACAATATTCTATGCCGCTGATGGAGTGATTCTTTTCCAACATTATTCGGATGTCACTCACTTGCTCAAAACCCTCTCATGGCTTCCCTTCCCACTCAAAAGCCAAATTCCTTCACCTTCGAAGATGAATGAATAAATAAGCCTCTGAATGTCCTCGGTCCTTGTCTGTAAACCCACCCTGGACTAGGATTTTTTGTGACTCAATCCATTTCTTTAACAGTTACAGGTCGAATTAGGATTTAATTTTTTCTTAACATGGCTAACATTAATCTTAGAAAACTGTCCATTTAACATTTCCAAATGTACTGCCAAAAAGTATTGATACTATTTTTCCATTTTCTCCTAATATTGTTTATTTGTCCCTCTTCCCCGGCTCCTAACAACCCTGCCAGAAGTTTGCCTATTTGTTAGTCTTTTCTAAAAAACAGCTTTTGGGGTACCTGGGTGGCTCAGTCAGTTGGTCAACTGCCTTTGGCTCGGGTCATGATCCCGGAGTCCTGGGATGGAGCCCCACATCGGGCTCCCTGCTCAGCGGGGAGTCTGCTTCTCCCTCTGCCCCTCCCCCTGCTCGTGCTCACGTTCTCTCTCTCAAATACATAAATAAAATCTTTAAAAAAATAAACAGCTTTTGGTTTTGTCAATCCTTATTGTGTTATCTTACACCAGTTTTTGCTCCTGTATGATTTCCTTTCTTCTGTTTTCTTGGCTGCACTGTTATCCTTTTCTCAATGAGTTCAGTAATCTTCAAATCTTTCTTCCTTTCTAATATATCAGAATATAAATTTCAAATCCCACTTTAGCTGTATCTCCTTTGTATTTGGAATGCTTCTGTTGTCATTCAGTTCTAGATATTTCATAATTTCCATTATAATTTCTTCTTAGAGATACATACACACCCATGACACATATATCCACGATCTATTTAGATAAATTTAGAAGTGGGCTTAGTAAGATTCCAAACGTACTTGGAGATTTAGCAGCTGTTTGTTATTGCTAACTTTCTTGCATTTTGGCAAAAACTCCGGTGTTCATAAAGTTGATTTTTCAGTATTTTTGAGACTTTTATACCCGAATTTGTCATCAATTTTTGAAAAACTTCGCAAGGTTGAAACAAATATGTATTTTCTATTGGTGGGGTGCAATTCTACGTATGTACACTTGATTTTGTTTCTTATGGTGCTCAAATTTTCTATGTCCTAATTATTTCTCTGCTTGACCTATTAGTATCTTAGGGGAGTATAAAAGTTCTTAGTATGATTATGGATTTCTTAACTTCTACAGTTAGGTCAAGTTTTGCTTCATATCAGTCAGAGTTGTATTCTGATTTAAAATTGCTTTATTTCCTTGAATTATCCTTTTATCATTTAGTAATAACTTTTATCCCTAATGAAATTTTTTAAAATTTCAAGATCTACTGTTTGACATTAGTATGCACACCAATTTCTTGTTTAGCATCTGCCTATATATCTTTTCTAAACTACTTTCAACCTTTGGGGGCAACTGGGTAGCTCAGTCAGTTAAGCATCGGACTCTTGATTTCAGCTCAGGTCATGATCTCAGGGTGATGAGATCGAGCCCCACCACAAACTCCATGCTCAGTGGGGAGTCTGCCTGGGATTCTCTCCCTCTCCCTCTGCCCCTACCCCTGCTTGCTCACTCTCTCTCTTTCTTGCTCTCTAAATAAATAATTTAAAAAAAAAAACTACTTTCAACTTTTGAATATCTTAAGGTTGTATCTCTCGCTTAAAAAAAAAAAAAAAGATTGAGCCCTGCGTCAGGCTCAATTTCATGACCCAGAGATCATGACCTGAGCTGAAACCAAGAGTCAACCACTTAACCGACTGAGCCACTCCAGTGGCCCAGGTTGTGTTTTTTATAAGCCACATATATCTTGGGGCACCTGGGTGGCTCAGTTGGTTAAGCATCTGCCTTCGGCTCAGGTCATGATCCCGGGGTCCTGGGATGGAGCCCCATGTCTGGCTCCCTGCTCAGTGGGGAGTCAGCTTCTCTCCCTCCCTGTGCCCCTCACCCCCACTCGTGCACAAGCTCTCGCTCTCAAATAAATTTTATAAAAACCACACATATCTTTAAAAAAATTTTTTTAATAATTTCTATTAGCTGATTAATTTAAGCATTTACATTCATTGTGATTACTAATTGCACTTATTTGATCTTGTTTTGTCCTTTGCTTACTTTTTTTTTTTAACTTCCCTCTCTCCCTAAGCACTCTTTTCCTTCCTTCTCTTGCAGTGATCAAATTTTCTTTATTTCTCCACTGTTTTAAAAGTCATACATTCCTGGGTAGGGGGAGGGTGAAACAGGTGATGGGGATTAGGGAGTGCACTTGTCATGGTGAGCACCAGGTGATGTATAGAAGTGTTGTATCACTGTATTGTACACCAGAAACTAATACTGTAAAAAAAAAAAAAAAAGCTATGCTTATGAGAAATTTTTTTTAAAAAGTTATATATTCCCTTCATGTTCAAGCATTACATACAAATTCTTGATTTAAATATATAATCTCTCTCCCCTTCTTAACGTGATAAAGGCCTAAGAATGCTTTAATCCACCTCCCATTCTTCTGCCATATTATTTCACAGTATTTAATTATATCTTTTTTAAACTTGCCCCAAATTAGTCTTTATTATTATTACTATTTGTTCCCTACTCCATGTTTTAGTTATCCATTCTTTTCATTTTAAATTCCATTGCCACTAAATAAGCAATACTTACTGTTCTGGTCTCTTATCTCTTTTTTATACCAAATAATCTGCAGTTAAAATTACTGCCTTGATCACCGTTTCTGATCCATATTCTTTTATCACTACTTTGTAACTTAACACTTTCGTTTATGAGCTTTCAAACAGAACTGATATTCAAAAAATGTACAAAGTTAGTATTATCTGGAGCAAAGTAAATCTAGGAATTTTTTTTCAGTCAATAATTATTTGAAGATAATCCCTAGAGTATATAATTATACTCTCTGTATACACAAAATCATATCTGCAAAAGGACCCTTTTATAAACATAGCTCTTTTCGTCTTTGCCTTAAAGATTTAAATAGTAATTAGTAGCAAATATATTTGGCAAATGACTAATGGAAAAAGTTGTTCTCTTTCACAGATACAGGAAAAGGAATTAGTTGACACGCTATTGCCTCTAACTGAAGAATTATGTTCGACATATTTAACACTAAATGATTTCCAACAAGTGAAATCAATTTAAAAAGCACATCAGGGGCACCTGGGTGGCTCAGTTAAGCATCTGACTCGGCCCAGCTCAAGATCTCAGGGTCCTGGGATGGAGTGCCTCCCGCTCTGCTGGCTCCGTGCTCGGCAGGGAGTCTCTTTCTCCCTCTCCCTCTGCCCCTCTCCCCGCTCAGCTCATGCTCATGCTCATGCTCCCTCTCCCTCCCTCCCGCTCTCAAATAAATAAATACTCTTTTAAAAAATAAAAAAATAAAAAGCAAATCAAACAGTTCAGAGCTTGTATCAGCTGACACTGAAAAATACCTCATAAACATCGGCATGTATCTACAGGAGATGGGGAGATATAGCATAAATTTTAGAAACCACCAGTCCAGCTCGTTCATTTTTTTATGGTCGAATATGCATAAAATTGCCCATTCATTTTTAGAGTGGTTAGGTGACCTAAGATCACTCATAAAGATGATGGGACCTTAAATGGATTAAGGATCTGCAACTGTGAAGACTAGCTGTTGGGGCAGGATGGGGGGAGGGGGATAGGAGTGCGAGTCTGCATGGGATTTCCCAGCAGCCTTGTGCTTGGAGGATTCCGCTTTGCCACAAGAGTAAAGACGGTAAATGAGAGCTTCTCACCAACTACCCCCCAAATAAATACAACTAAAGGCTGAGACACCTTTTTTTTTAATCATTAAAATGTTGGAGAGGAAAGTCCAACACTGCAAATTTGCTTTAATAAGACAGTTCTTTTGCTCCTGAGAGAAGGCAAGCCTGGATCAATGGCTGGACAGTAGGATGGCTCAGAGCCTGTTGGAAGTATTTTATCAACAAGGACTTAATGGTGCCTTTCATGTGCCAGGAACACTGCTTAAGACAAAAGGAACAAAACTGATGAGGCCTCTGTGCTTAAGGACCTCACTGCATCAATGGGGAGACATAATTATGTTTATAGACTAGAAAGCAATTAGTAGTTGTACCAAGGCCTTCAGGAAAGGGAGTAACATGGCCCACGCTGGTGAGGTGAGGACATGTGGCCTATGTCAAAGTCATAACACCACCAACAGCACTATTTACTGATTGCCTCCTGGGTGCCAGGCAACGTGCTAGGCACTAACTTTTTCTTCACAATACCTCAGTGGAGATAGGTGTTACTGTCCCCATTTTACAGATGAGGTCATGGACTTGAGAGGTTAAGGCTAACATGTCATTCAAGGCAGAGCTGGGCACACAAACACAGGTGTGACACAAGAACCAAGCTTCATCAGTTCTCCTTACAGCCCCTTCCCTCACAGTAAGGAAGGGGAAAACCTTTGAACTTGAATTTTAAAACAATTTATAGATGTAATTATAATATACTACAAAGAGGATGGCAAAAAGTAACCACAATTTGCCTGCCTACTCCTTTTTTAATTCTCAACGTCATCTCTTCTAGGACTCCATCCTGGCTCCCCAAACTGGGTTTAGCTCCCCAAATAAGGATCACAGTCCTTCATGTGCAATCTTAAAAGCCAATAAGTTCTGGAAATCTAAAGGGTTTTCATAAGTTTGCAGCAAGCTTGGTGACAAAAGGTGACCTGAACAGACGTGAAACTATTTTAAGTCTTTACTTTTCCTACTCAGTGTGAATATTCACAATCGGATGTGAGAAAAATGTGTTTAAGGGATGGTGCCCACTGCAGTTATTATAGAATACATATGTGTATTACACCTTTCTAAAATCCAAACATTTCTGACTTGCAAACCACATCTGGCCCCAAGGATCTCAAAGGACTCTGGAACTATACCCTATGCATAAATCTCATTGCACTACACGCATTTATTCTTCTTTGTAAGCCAAGCACCTAACAGAGTGTCTTGCATATAATAGGTACACAATAAATATTTCATGAATGAAGAAATAAGACTGAGAAATTGGCTAAGAAGGGAAAATGGTCAGTGGCTTGGGAATGACTATGGTTCCCGACTTGTAGGCTGAGCCTCTAACCATGGAATGCTACTTCCTTCTCGAACATGGAGGTCCTATTAATAGTTGCTGCTGAGGGAAAGGGACAGAGCTGCTGTCTTCACTAGGAATAAAAATAGTCCAGGGGGTCTTACATGATGGGCCCACATATAACTTTAGGCCAGTAATATAGAACAGCAAGCATATTCATACCTCAGACCACATGGGCAGCCTCATAGGTCCCCCTTGAACTTGGGAGCAGAAGACCTGCGTTTGGCCCTGACCCTACTACATGCGGTAAGCCTTTTGGCCTGTAGTTTTCTCATCTGTAAAATATCAACCAGAGTAACCCCTAAGGCCTTCACACGTGGGTCTCTAACAAGGTAACTCATGGGAGGGGCAGCAGCAGTTGCCCTACACTCTGGAGGAGCAGGATACAAACCTCCGGAGGTTCTTCACTCCTGTCTACTGCCCCGGCAGTCCCGAGTTCACTGTCCCCGTTCAGTGAGCTCTGTCCAACCTATACACACCTCCTCTCTCACCCCAAAACAGCACGGTCGAAGCAAAAAGACGCATTTTTGTACCCAGGGCACCAGGGGGGGCTCTGTCTTCGATCTCAAACAGAGGTGGTCCCCTGAAAGAGGATGGGGTGGAATGGGGGTGCGGCCAGCAAGCACTGGATTTAAGGAGCAAACCTCCTAAATGCAAAGTCTCAGGACCGGGAGGAGATTGGGTAGGAGAATAAGTGCCGCGAGAGGGCAGCTCGGGTGGTCCTTCCTTACCTGGTAGCACAGGATGGTTTGTTGGACCAGCCGCGCGTAGCCATCCAGGCGGACCCCGGAATTGCTCCTGCTCCTCATCTCCGCGTGCTGCCGGGGCCTCAGCGCCCGACGGGCTGTGCAGAGGTGGGACGCCCGAACTGCGGCCGCCGAGCGGGCCTGGTTCCCAAACACGCACAGCCTCGGTTAGTTCCTGGGACAGTGCCCGGCGGTGGGAGGTCAAGACTTTTTTAAATGAAAGAACCAAAGTATGATTGGAAAACAAGCCAACCAGAGTTTCGCTCCTCCGCAAGGCGCGGGGGCGGTGATGGGGGCAGGCGCTAAGGCGGCCCCTCCCTGACCAGGCCCGCCGCACTCTCGACACCCGCTCGTCCCGGACAGCCCCGCGGAAGACGCGAGGAACGGAGTTCAAGGACGGGAGACAACGACGACCCCGTCGGGCCTTTTTCACCTTAAAGCCGTCTGCAGGAGGCCCCGGGGCGGGCCGTCAACCGAGCCTACAGGCCTGCAGCAACCCACTTGCCGCCCCGCCCCCCGGCCCCGCCCCCGCCGCGGAACGCAGCCCTCGGAGTCGCGGCTCGAGGGGGAAAGAAAAGGGGGTGGCCCACAGGAGGAGCGGACCACTTGGCTCCGGGCGGGAACCAAATTGCCTCCCTGAGCCCCTTATCTCCCCGCCGGCTGCCGACCCCAGGGGAAGCTAGAGAAACAGGCCCTTCCGCAGTGACCACCTGGACGCCCTTGAGCCCGCCCCAGGCCCCACCTCTGGATCCGCCTCCGGCTCCGCCCCGTCGCTGAGCGGAACCGAAGCGGGGCCTGGGTTACAAGGTAAGGGGACCGCTTCGCCAGAGGCCCAGAACGCCCCTAATAAGGTCGCTTGTGGCCCCGCCCCGTCCTGAGATGAGCTCGCAACCGCGTCCGTGACCCCGCCCCCCGCAGCGGAGCGGAACTCGCGGAGTCAGGGAGATAAAGGACGGGTTCCAGGGCTCCTCCGGGAATTGCCGTGAGGCCCCGGGGATGGTCAGCCAACCTCACCGGCGGCGGGAGAAGTAGGCCCGCCCACCGCGGCGACTGGGTTGGCCGCCGGCCAGGATCATAATTCTGTACCCGGCCGCTTCTCCACCGCCGAGCGGAAGCCAAGTAGTGGGGCCCCTCAGGGAAGGAAAGGGGGCGGTCGGGGCAGGGTCCCCTAGCCGCACCCTTCTTCCCCCCTTCGGCTCTTGTAGCCCCTGCCCCTGATGACCTCTCTCGAAGTCAGGCCTGCAGTCCACCTCCTACAGGCCTACTACTTGAAACTGGCATTTTTGCAGCGGCTAATTACCTACAGTTCACAGTCTTTGACCCAGTGTTCATTTTCCAACTAAATTTGTTCCACTGGACAGCTCGGCTAATGTAATTTTCAGAAGCCCTCTGCTAGTCTCCATGCATTTACTGTGTGCTTGACCTAGTAGGCCGCCCCTCCTCCTCGCCTATCTGAAGCCTTTTTTTTTTTTTAAGATTGTATTTATTGATTTGAAAGAGAGAATGAGCCAGGGAGAAAGGCAGAGGGAGAGGGGTAAGCAGACTCCTCCCTAAGCAGGGAGCCCGACGAGGGGCTCGATCCAGTAACACTGTGATCACGACCTGAGTTGAAGGCAGCCGCTTAACCTTAACCGACTGAGCCACCCAGGCGCCCCTGAAGCCTATCCTTTAAGAGCCAACTCAGGGGACGCCTGGCTGGCTCAGCTGGTTAAGCAGCTGCCTTCAGCTCAGGTCATGATCCCAGTGTTCCGGGATCAAGTCCTGCATCGGGCTCCCCGGAGCCTGCTTCTCCCTCTCCCTCTGCCTGCCACTCCTCCTGCTTGTGCGTGCTCTCTCTGACAAATAAGATAAATAAATAAATAAATAAAATCTTAAAACAAAAAAAGCCAACTCAGTTCTACCCTCCTAGAAGCCCTCCCCGGTTCTCTGAATTGCCAGATAATTTCTTCATAAGAACCTAAGTTTTGGAGTCAGTGCAAATTAAATTCAAATTCTGGTTCTGCCATTGACAAGTGTTATGAGCTTTAGCATGCCATTGCAGCAGTTTGAAATTCAACGTTCTCATCTGTAAAATGGGGATAATAGCACCTACGTCATAGGGTGGCTAACATCAAGGGATGAATGTAAACCACTTAGCAGCATACCTAGCTCATAGAAAAGTACTTCATAAATCACAGCTGTTTTCATCTATCATTTGACAATGTATTGCCTCATGTTATTTTCGTTTTCAGATGAGGCATGCTTTTCTAACTGGATTGTAAGATACTCATTCAAACAGCCTTTGAGGGGCGCCTGGGTAGCTCAGTTGGTTAAGGGCCAGCTCTTGGTTTTTGATCCAGCTGTGATCTCAGGGTGTTGAGATCCGGCCCTCCCTCCCCCACCCCAGGGCTCCAAGCTCGGTGTGATAAGTCTGCTTAGGACAGTCTCTCCCTCTCCCTCCTCCCCTGCGTTCTCTCGTTCATAAATATCTTTTTTTAATAAAAGTTTTGGGGCGCCTGGGTGGCTCAGTGGGTTAAGTGTCTGCCTTCGGCTCAGGTCATGATCCCGGGGTCCTGGATTGAGCCCTGTGTCGGGCTCTCTGCTCAGCGGAGAGCCTGCTTCTCCCTCTCCCTGCCGCTCCGCCTCCCTGTGCACTCTCCCTCAAATAAATTAAAAAAAAAAAAAAAAAAAAGTCTTTGAAATCTCCTGCCACGTCTGCAACAGTGTTGAGCTCAGTGTTGAATGAATGAAAGAAAATCAGTCCTGCGAACTGGGACCTTAACTAAATTCACTTTAGAAATTCCATACCATAAATCTATGTCACTCAACTAAAGCACCAAGCCCCACATAATGTCACATACTTTTTTTCTTACTATTGGCTCTTAAATTATGCAGCATTCCATGTGATGTGCCTCCATGCAGAATTTGCAATGATCTAAGGGTAAATAAAATTAGACATTAAGTTATCACCATTAACTCTTTTGGAATGGGAATATGTACTCTTACCAGAACTCATATATTCTGCATCAAAAAGCTGGGATGGGATCATTGCTTCATTACCATTACTGTTCACACTGAATGCTTCTTCAAGAGTTCATTTTGCTGCCATGGGGGAAATACCTAATAACCTTTGCTCATTACCTGGCATTTCCATCCAGTATAGAAACATTTTCAGTTTATCTCATTCTTGGTGAATTCTCCTATGCACACATACACCCCTTTTGGTGTATAACTAGCCTATAGCGTATAGCTTTGGTCCATGCTTTAATGAATATTATCTTAGCTATATTTTTCCATAAGCTTGAAATTCCAGGATAAAACCAAGAAGCAAAGCTACTACTTTTTAGCTTTTAAATTTCCATGCATATTTTGGACCATAAGCTGTGCTATATGAAAATCAGACTCATATCTTAGTATCCCTATGTCCCTAAGATACAAGACTTCCATATCTTGGTTTCTATATCCACGAAGCCTTTCTCTGGCTGTGATCCAATAGACAGAAACCTGTCTCCAAAGTCATTTCTCAAATATTTGTCAAGAATCAGATATGGAACATGACGGGGTATGTTGTTGTTTTTGAAGTAGATTCATGGTCTTTGTAGACATGAAAGCCCAAAACTGGACTCTAGGGTCCATACAGGACTTCTGTGACCTCATCCAGAGGGTCTGCCTCATTGTCCTCCCATAGGGGCTCGGGTCAACGAAGTTCCCAGGGAGCCCCATGTCATCAACCAAGGTAGAAACCATCCAATGTTTCTTCTGGAAGGCTCAAATTTTTGACCCTAAGGAAAAGCACCCCATCTTTGACACCAAGAAGAGGGTCCATTCTGAATGAATTTTCTGAAAAGAGCTAATGTGCCAAATTCTGTTATTTCTATGACAATCAAATCTTTGTTGACTGGAGATCATTTTCATTGCAATGTTTTAAAGAATGTACAATTTGTCTCTGTTCCAGATTCCTGTCGCTAGTTTGAGACTAAGACGTAAAGAATAGAAACATCAGAGAGTGTAAGATTTCCTCTCAGTGAAGAATATACAGATATATTTAAAAGAATATATTCTGGAAGAATGTATTCAATTTTTGTTTGCCTCAACATTTTGATGCTGTACCTAGAGAAAAGGAAAAGGAATCTACTGACAAAAATTCTGCCCACTCAAGATTATGTTTTTATGTCCACCCAGTCTTTCCTTTTTCCTGTCCTTCAGACTCCAACTGCATCAATTGGAGCTGAGCAGAGACAAACTGAATAGTCCTTAAAATGCTGTTATGGAGAAAAAAATAACACACTAGTCCATTCAGTAAAATGTTCATTTAGTAAAATAGCCCTTTGTCAAAATGGTCTTCAAACTAACCTGCTTTCTAGGTGACCTCATTAGATATACACCAGTATCCCAAATGAAGCCATTTCACCATTTTTGCTGAGACTAGTCCCGATGCTGCTCCCTGAAGTTAAGAGTTACTCTGTGGGATTAATGATTGCAGTGTGTTTTGGGGAAAAACTCGAATGTTCTGAAGAAATTCTTCAAATACTGGTCACTGCTGTGATGCTCCTTGCCTCCTCATACTAGCACTTCTGTCTCCTTCAGTGGAGTCTCAGATTGTGAGACCAATTTTAAACTCAAAGAAGGATGCTTCTCAGGAACATTCTCTCTGTCCTGCCCCTTATGTGTGTGAAGTAAAGAAAAAAAAAAAAAAATAGACAAGAGAATTTGGCTTAAGGACCACAACCCAGACACAAAACACAAAAGGGAAAATAAGGGGGCATGGACAGAATCTAAAGAACACTGGACACTGTGCATCCTTTGGTGTACACTTTGATTATATCATCTCCAGGAGATTTGGTCTGTGAGATCTCAGGTTATCTCACCACCTTCCTCATCAATTTAATCCTCAACGTCTTTGAGGCAGCTGAGCATCACAGGAGCGATTGCTCAAAGACTTGTTATAGAATCAAGGCCAGCTTCCCCCGTTTGTGGCTCCCCTATACTAATCAGCTCCCCAGAAATCCCTAACCCTGTCCTCACCTTCTTGAAATCCTACTGTTCAATGCTGTGGATGCAGAGACATGGACGGGGGGGATCCAAATCTGGGGCTGTGAAGGCCAATGGCAACATGTGTTAAGGAGGGAATCTTGAAAGCGTGAGGGGAAAATGAAGAAGAGACCTCAGAAACTGATCTCGTGGGGAAGAACCTTGCTCTAACCTCACAATCACTGTGTGTCCGCTATTTGCCAGAAGACGTTACCGTCACGTCCCTCGTAGCCCACTCACATGCCGCGTCGCCGGGGCAAGAGATCCCAGGCACCTTCCCTCAGTGAAAGCTTTCAAACTCAAAGGAATGAACTACAAATTTATTTTGGCGATCTTAACATTTTTGTCGATTTTAACATAAATACAAGACAATTAAATAAATCAGAGAAGAAATCTTGCAAAGGCAAATCAGCACTCACAGAAGTGTATTACATTATTATTGTGGTTAGTCGGGGATACAACATTCACTTGAAATATATGCAAGGGAACCATAGTGAAAGATCTAACTACAGGGTTTTGCAAGGTTCCTAATCAGGACACACTTGAGGCTTTGCTCAGGCAGCTTAGCTATAGGCGGGAAGCAAGATAAACCCTCTATAACTAGGAGCAATCAGGGTTTGATACACATGGAAACAATAGCACTGCGGGACTGTTCACGTTCCCAACAGCTGCTCCCCCTTGTCACTATACATTCTTCAAGACTTGACACCTTTTAAAAAATAATTATAGCTCTGGCCGGGCCAGAGGGTACCACTCCTAACAACTAAAGTACTATGCAGTCGCCTTTTAAAGAAGAGCAATATAATTTTTTTTTTCCTCATATACATCTCCTTCAAAAAGGAATCCTACTCTACTCCCCTTCTCTGAAAGGCTCTGGGGATTTGAGAAGCGGCAGTGTATGTATCTCCTCCACATTCACAATTTTCCTGATCACAGCTCCATCCTTCTCCATGGCCAAGGTACCAAGCTAAACATCTTGGTGCAGATTCCATTCCCTGGTGATTAGGGATGAGGTCAGGAGATGAGTGTTGGGATTGGGTGCCACAGATGGCTGTACTCGTGGTGCCCTGCACAAAAGTGCACCCAGGAGGATGAGTGGGGCTAAAATATGGCCCCCACTTTGTTTGACAAACCATGAGCCCTTGGAGCTGTGTCTGCCCAGTGGGGGCACCTTTCTCCAACTCGCTCCAAGGCACTATATGAGCTCATTGTGGCACTGTCTGCGTATACTTTTTCCAGTCTGGCTGGCACCATTATTTCTTGATTTCAGTGAAGCTTCTGTATTTCACATCGCATATAATCTCCAAAAGGAGCTGAACCAGCAAGGATTTTCTGAATTATCACATTAGACACAATAACACAACCACGATTCTACAAAGAAATTAATTTACACATTGTACCTCTGAAACAAATAATACATTATATGTTAAAAAAAAGAAGAAGATAGCAGGAGGGGAAGAATGAAGGGGGGAAATCGGAGGGGGAGACGGACCATGAGAGACTATGGACTCTCAGAAACAAACTGAGGGTTCTAGAGGGGAGGGGGGAGCACTGGGTGTTATACACCAACAATGAATCATGGAACACTACATCAAAAGCTAATGACGTAATGTATGGTGATTAACATAATAAAAAAATTTTTTAAAAAAGAAAATAAATACAAAAAAATGTAGAAGATATTTGACATGTGGGGCACTAGAATTTAGCTTATTTATAACAAAGGCATGCACAACTAAACTCACCAACGGGCTGAAGTCAACAGTTGCTTTATAGGACCTTATCATAGATGACTCAGCCTCTTTAAAATGTGGCTAGAAATGAACTACTTTGATTTTAAACAAGTCTTATTCTTACTGTGTTGTTTAAACCCAATCTTCTTTTAAAATGAGGGATAAAAAAAACAAACAGCAAATGTCTAAAAACCATGTATAACGTCTCGGGTTTCCTCTTCAATAACCATTGCCCTCAATTAGCATATGTTCCTCCAGAGGTTGCTGAGTGTAAAATTAGTTGATTTTCATACATCTCACATTGTGTAAAAGGTAAAATTGGACATTTTCACTGTCAAGCATCATGCTTTGATTTTAGAAAAAGGAATCACATTTGCTCAATAAAGTGTAAGCTTCCCCGCTTTGAAGTCCTTCTGGGAGCAGTACGGCCTTTACCATTGCACGAATCTTCTTTCTCGGTAAACATGTGCTGTTTCCCAGTGAAGTCATGAAGGCACACATCTCCATTCTGAACACTGAAAGAAACACCATTCTTGTCTGTTGAAGCATTCCCTATATAAGGAAAAACAAAATTGGTATCATGAAGTATCCAGAGAAAGCAATTAAAAAATAAACACAGTTAAACATCACTTCATTCTGAAGTAGGCACGTGCAGTACGTGGGTTGGTTTTTTTTTTTAATATCGTTATGATGTATTGTCATGTTTTACTTTTCGTTCCTTCCTTGAGGCCGCTCAAAGTAAACAACACAAACTGGAGAATGTGTCAGAAACCAGTTCTCTATGGCAATTTTTTTTTTTTTACTGAAACGGTCAAAACATGAAGCAAAGCAATATATTTGATATGAGAAGACCCATTCTGTGTAGTATGACCTAATATAATATTCTGGTCTCCCCCAAAAGGTTAAGGTTAACAGAGGTCCCCATATGTCCCCTTACCAGGTTCTTGGTTCCTTAAGATTCCTATAAAATAAAACCTTGTACCAGAGAAACCCAGAGCAACAACAGTCATGGCCAAGAAAAAACCATCTCAGGTAGAGTAAACCGGCTCCTCTGACTAAATCAGGACAGGACTTGGTTCCCACGAGGAGACTACCAATTAATTACAACCTCAGAGTCCAAGCCAGGGTGCAGCTGGACGTTCTAGAGCCAATGTAGCTCGGACCTGGGCCTCCCACACCGCAAGCAGGCCCTCAACCGTGTGTGTGCAGGCAGTACGGAGCCACAGCTGCTCAGATCCTCTGGCAATTCGGCACCATCCTCCTGACCATTTTACTACTGGAAGACAATGTAGAAAGCCAAATAACAGGGTGCCTGGGTGGCACAGTCGGTTGAGTGAGCGACTCTTGTTTTCGGCTCAGGCCATGATCTCAGGGTCCTGAGATCGAGCCCTGCGTCAGACTCCACACTCAGTGCAGAGTCTGCTTGAGATTTTCCCTCCCTCTGGCTCTGTCCCTTCCACTTGAGCGCTTTTCCTCTCTCTAAAATAAATAAATAAATCTTAAAAAAAAAAAGCTGAATAATAAGCCCATTTTTTAGTTCATGCTATAATCCTAATAATGATTAACAGTATTGAGAACTTTATAAGTATTATCTCATTTACTATACTACACGTTGAGTGCTATTATTATCCCCATCTCACAGACGATGAAACTAAGGTTTCAGAAATCAAGTGCTTTGTACAAGGTTATGCAGCTCAGAATTGATGGAGTCAACATGTGATGTTTCTTTCAAACTGTGAGTTTAGTGGCCCCCCCCCATGTACCGAGTGAGATGGCTGCTGGTGCCCAAGTTTCTAAAGCATAACCAAATATGTACCATTCACACAAATTACGTGATGGATATGGTCAACACAGCCCAAATAGGGCATGTGACCATCTGAGGCAGCTGTCCTGATTTAGACGTTTTGGTGCAGGGACAATTTGACCTGGTATAATAAACCATTGAACTTCCAGCTTCTTTTTTGGAATTGCCCATCCCATATCTCATCCATTCCAGATCCTGGTGTGCAGCCTGAGGAGTCAGGGATGTCTATCTGATGAGCATGTTATGTGGTATTAAAAACTTGGCCGTTCCAGTGGCCTAAAATGGACCCCCCCACCCTCACTGTTGGCCATCCAAAACAGCTGTGTCAAATCAGCTATGTCAAACAGCTGTGCAAAACGTATTGCTTCAGTCAAATCTGATTGCCCAAAGCATGGCAACACAGGCTAGGCAAGTGAGGCTTCATCTGTGAGTTGTTTCTAGAATATGGAAAAACCTGGCTTTAAGAGCTCCAAACATTTCTGTCCAAGCCAACAGGCTTTTTGATATGTTGTGATTTTGAGGATTCATGATGGCTTACCTCACACCTCTGATTTCTCTGCTTTGAACTTGCTTTTTCACGCTAACTTATCAGCCAGTCTTGATTGCTACTGGCCCCACTCTCTTTACTTAACATTGAGTCATTCCCGACAGAGCCATTTGTCCTAGAACCCAGAGCTCTTACGCTGGCAACTGCGGTAAGGAGCTAAGGCCAGATGGTAGGTGTTTTTCATCTTCTACAGCAATGGTTCTCAGTGAAGGGGAGGTGGGTGATTTTACCCTTTAGGGGACATTTCACAATGTCCCAAGACATTTTTGGTTGTCACAACTGGGGGTGAGTGGGTGGGTGCTACTGGTATCGGGTGGGTGGAAACTAGGGATGTTGCTAAACGTCCCCAACTGCACAGGACAGCCCCCCCCCAAACAAAGAGTTACCTAGCTCCAAATGTCAATTGTGCCGAAGTTGAGAAACCTCAATTTAGAGGCATTCCATTGTATTTTTAAATTCTATATAAACCAGCAGGACCTCCCATCTTTAGGTTGGAAAACTGACAGGTATATCAACTTTCTCACATATGTATTTGAATTCATCATGAAAACAATTAATATCCTAAAATGATGAATAAAGGCAAATTCTCCAGGGAAGGAGAAAGTATACGAGTAGAAATAGAAGTTTTGATGAAAATGCAAAAGATGTTTTAAGAAGCCAAAGAAGAGGCGCGGAGCAAGATGGCAGAGGAATAGGAGACCTGGATTTCGTCTGGTCTCAGGAATTCAGCTGAATAGGGATCAAACCATTCTGAACACCTACGAACTCAACAGGAGATCGAAGATAAGAATAGTAACAATACTCTGAACAGAAAAGCGACCACTTTCTGGAAGGTAGGACGTGCGGAGAAGTGAATCCGAGGCGATATTCGGGAGGATAGACGGCGGGGGAGGGAGCCTCCGTCGGCCGCTTCTGGCAAGTGATAGAGCCGCGGAGCACAAAATCGGACCTTTTAGAAGCCGGCTCCGCTGAGGGACGTCGCTCCAGTGGCTAAGCGGGGGGTGGAACCCTCGCGGGACAGTGTGGTCTCAGGACCCTCGGGGTCACAGAAAGACCGGGGGTGCCTGAGTGCGGCAGAGCTCCCAGGGATCGGAGCGGGGAAGCCGGCTGCAGAGACGGAGCCGAAGCGTGGGCTCTCGCTCGGGGTTGCCATAAACTGCGATCAGTGCCACACAGTCGGGCCACTGCTCCTCCAGCAGGGACCCAACAAGTGGCAGAGCCAGGGAGACTCCCCTTCCTCCCCTGGGAGGAGCGGCGCGAAAGCGCACCGCAGGGATCTGCTGGGTTTGGAGACTCCACACGGGGTCGGGTGCCAGAGATAGAAACGCTCGGTCACAGGCCGGGAGAGCACGGAGTGCGGCCGGAGACCGGGGAGACGAGAGGGACTGCTTTTCTCTGGGGGCGCACTGAGGAGCGGGGCCCCCAGCTCTCAGCTCCTCCGGGCGGAGGTTGGGAGGCCACCATTTTCACCCTGGTCCTCCAAAGCTGTACCGAGAGCTTGCAGGGAACAAAACCTCCTGAGAGCAAACCCGAGCAGATTGCTTAGCCCGGACCGACAAGGGCGGGGCAATTCCGCCTCCGGCAAAGACATTTGGAAACCACGGCAACACGCCCCTCCCCCAGAAGATCAGCAAGAACAGCCAGCAAGCCAAGACCAAGTTTACCCATCAAGGAGAATGGGAGAACTCCAGCGCTAGGGGAATACTGCACATAGAATTTATGGCTTTTTTACCATAATTCATTAGTTTTTCAAAGTTTATTTTTTAACTGTTTTTTTTGAATTTTTCTTTTCCCCTTTTTCAAACAACATCAATCCCTTTTTTAAAAAAATCATTTTTTATTTTTCATTTTTAGAGTCATATTTTTATCCCTTCATAGTAGTTACCCTTATTTTTGGCATATATATATGTAAGTTGTTCTCTCTTTAAAATTTTGAGATACAATTTCTTCTAACAGATCAAAATATACCCTAAATCACTAATGTATGGCTTTGTTCTAGTCTCCTGCCTGATCACATTCTCTCCCTTTTTTTTTCTTTTTTCTTTTTCTTTTTAAATCTTCTTTCTTTTTAAAAACAACTTATCAATTCCTTTTATAAAATCTTTTATAATTTTCATCTTTACAGTCATCTGCCATCCCTTCATTGTATCAACCCTTATTTTGTACATATATAACTCTTTCTTCCTTTAAAATTGTAGCAGACACTTTCTTCTAACGGACCAAAATATGCCCAAAAGCTAGTGTGTGGCACTGATCTATGCACTAGCCTGATCATATTTGATCATATTCTGTTTTTTTTGTTTTGTTTTGTTCTGTTTTTGTTTGTTTTTATCTTTTTCTTTTTCCTTTTTTTTTTTTTTTTCTCTTCTTTCCCTTTCTTGTCCCCTGGTTTCAGGTCTTTTCTGATTTGTATAGAGGATATTTGCTGGAGACATTGTTAACCTGTTAGCATTCTGTTCTCTCATTCATCTGTTCTCCTCTGGACAAAATGACAAGACGAAAAAAATCACCTCAGCAAAAAGAACAAGAGGTAGTACCGTCTGCCAGGGACCTACTCAATACTGACATTAGTACGATGTCAGACCTAGAGTTCAAAATCATGACTTTAAAGATACTAGCTGGGCTTGAAAAAAGTGTGGAAGTTATTAGAGAAACCCTTTCTGGAGAAATAAAAGAACTAAAATCTAACCAAGTCGAAATCAAAAAGGCTATTAATGAGGTGTAATCAAAAATGGGGGCACTAACTGCTAGGATAAATGAGGCAGAAGAGAGAATCAGCGATATAGAAGACCAAATGATGGAAAATAAAGAGGCTGAGGAAAAGAGCGATAAACAACTACAGGATCACGAGGGCAGAATTCGAGAGATAAGCGATACGATAAGACGAAACATTAGAATAATTGGGATCCCAGAAGAAGAAGAAAGAGAGAGAGGGGCAGAAGGTATACTGGAGCAAATAATAGCAGAGAACTTCCCTAATGTGGGGAAGGAAACAGGCATCAAAATCCGGGAGGCACAGAGAACCCCTCTCAAAATCAATAAAAATAGGTCAACAGCCCGACATCTAATAGTAAAACTTACGAGTCTCAGAGACAAAGAGAAATTCCTGAAAGCAGCTCGGGAGAAGAGATATGTAACCTACAATGGTAGAAATATTAGATTGGCAACAGACCTATCCACAGAGACCTGGCAGGCCAGAAAGGACTGGCATGATATCTTCAGAGCACTAAACGAGAAAAATATGCAGCCAAGAATACTATATCCAGCTAGGCTATCATTGAAAATAGAAGGAGAGAGAAAAAGCTTCCAGGACAAACAAAAACTAAAGGAATTTGCAAACACAAAACCAGCCCTACAAGAAATATTTAAAGAGGTCCTCTAAGCAAAAAGAGAGCCTAAAAGCAGCATAGATCAGAAAGGAACACAGACAATATACAGTCACAGTCACCTTACAGGCAATACAATGGCACTAAATTCATACCTTTCAATAGTTACCCTGAATGTAAATGGGCTCAATGCCCCAATCAAAAGACACAGGCTATCAGATTGGATTAAAAAACAAGACCCTTGGGCGCCTGGGTGGCTCAGTTGGTTAAAAAACAAGACCCATCCATATGCTGTCTGCAAGAGACTCATTTTAGACCCAAAGACACCCCCAGATTGAAAGTGAGGGGTTGGAAAACCATTTACCATGCTAATGGACACCAAAAGAAAGCTGGGGTGGCAATCCTTATATCAGACAAATTAGATTTGAAAACAAAGACTGTAATAAGAGATGAAGAAGGACACTATATCCTACTTAAAGGGTCTGTCCAACAAGAAGATCTAACAACTGTAAATATCTATGCCCCTAACGTGGGAGCAGCCAGTTATATAAGGCAATTAATAACAAAAGCAAAGAAACACATTGACAACAATACAATAATAGTGGGGGACTTTAACACCACCCTCACTGAAATGGACAGATCATCTAAGCAAAAGATCAACAAGGAAATAAAGACTTTAAATGAAACACTGGACCAAATGGACTTTACAGACATATTCAGAACATTCCATCCCAAAGCAATGAAATACACATTCTTCTCTAGTGCCCATGGAACATTCTCCAGAATTGATCACATCCTAGGTCACAAATCAGGTCTCAACCCGTACCCAAAGATTGGGATCATTCCCGGCATATTTTCAGACCACAGTGCTTTGAAACTAGAACTCAATCACAAGAGGAAAGTCGGAAAGAACTCAAATACATGGAGGCTAAAGAGCATCCTACTAAAGAATGAATGGGTCAACCAGGAAATTAAAGAAGAATTAAAAAAATTCATGGAAACCAATGAAAATGAAAACACAACTGTTCAAAATCTTTGGGATACAGCAAAGGCAGTCCTGAGAGGAAAGTATATAGCAATACAAGCTTTTCTCAAGAAACAAGAAAGGTCTCAAATACACAACCTAACCCTACACCTAAAGGAGCTGGAGAAAGAACAGCAAATAAAGCCTAAACCCAGCAGGAGAAGAGAAATAATAAAGATCAGAGCAGAAATCAATGAAATAGAAACCAAAAGAACAGTAGAACAGATCAACGAAACTAGGAGCTGGTTCTTTGAAGGAATTAACAAGATTGATAAACCCCTGGCCAGACTTATCAAAAAGAAAAGAGAAATGACCCAAATCAACAAAATCATGAATGAAAGAGGAGAGATCACAACCAACACCAAAGAAATACAAACAATTCTAAGAACATATTATGAGCAACTCTATGCCAGCAAATTAGATAACCTGGAAGAAATGGGTGCATTCCTAGAGATGTATCAACTGCCAAAATTGAACCAGGAAGAATTAGAAAACCTGAACAGACCTATAACCACTAAGGAAATGGAAGCAGTCATCAAAAATCTCCCAACAAACAAAGCCCAGGGCCGGATGGCTTCCCAGGGGAATTCTATCAGACATTTAAAGAAGAATTAACACCTATTCTCCTGAAACTGTTCCAAAAAATAGAAATGGAAGGAAAACTTCCAAACTCATTTTATGAGGCCACCATTACCTTGATCCCAAAACCAGACAAAGACCCCATCAAAAAGGACAATTACAGACCAATATCCTTGATGAACATGGATGCAAAAATTCTCACCAAAATACTAGCCAACAGGATCCAACAGTACATTAAAAGGATTATTCACCATGACCAAGTGGGATTTATCCCTGGGCTGCAAGCCTGGTTCAACATCCGCAAATCAATCAACGTGATACAATACATTAACAAAAGAAAAAAAGAATCATATGATCCTCTCAATAGATGCAGAAAAAGCATTTGACAAAGTACAGCATCCTTTCTTGATCAAAACTCTTCAGAGTATAGGGATAGAGGGTACATACCTCAATATCATAAAAGCCATCTATGTGAAAAACCTACAGCGAATATCATTCTCAATGGGGAAAAGCTGAGAGCTTTTCCCCTAAGGTCAGGAATGCGGCAGGGATGTCCACTCTCACCACTGCTATTCAACATAGTATTAGAAGTCCTAGCCACAGCAATCAGACACCAAAAAGAAATCAAAGGCATCCAAATCGGCAAAGAGGAAGTCAAACTCTCACTCTTTGCAGATGATATGATACTGTATGTGGAAAACCCAAAAGACTCCACCCCAAAACTGCTAGAACTCATACAGGAATTCAGTAAAGTAGCAGGATATAAAATCAATGCCCAGAAATCAGTGGCATTCCTATACACCAACAACAAGACAGAAGAGAGACAAATCAAGGAGTCGATCCCATTCACAATTGCACCCAAAACCATAAGATACCTAGGAATAAATTTAACCAAAGAGGCAAAGGATCTGTACTCAGAAAACTATAAAATACTCATGAAAGAAACTGAAGAAGACACAAAGAAATGGAAAAACGTTCCATGCTCATGGATTGGAAGAACAAACATTGTGAAGATGTCAGTGCTACCTAGAGCAATCTACACATTCAATACAATCCCGATCAAAATACCATCCACCTTTTTCAAAGACATGGAACAAATAATCCTAAAATTTGTATGGAACCAGAAGAGACCCTGAATAGCCAGAGGAATCTTGAAAAAGAAAAGCAAAGCTGGAGGCATCACAATTCCGGACTTCTAGCTCTATTACAAAGCTGTCATCATCAAGACAGTATGGTGCTGGCACAAAAACAGACACATAGATCAATGGAACAGACTAGAGAGCCCAGAAATGGACCCTCAACTCTATGGTCAACTCATCTTTGACAAAGCAGGAAAGAATGTCCAGTGGAAAAAAAGACAGTCTCTTCAACAAATGGTGTTGGGAAAATTGGACAGCCACATGCAGAAGAATGAGACTGGACCATTTCCTTACACCACACACAAAAACAGACTCCAAATGGTTGAAAGACCTCAACGTGAGACAGGAGTCCATCCAAATCCTAAAGGAGAACACAGGCAGCAACCTCTTCGACCTCAGCCGCAGCAACTTCTTCCTAGAAACATCGCCAAAGGCAAGGGAAGCCAGGGCAAAAATGAACTATTGGGATTTCATCAAGATAAAAAGCTTTTGCACAGCAAAAGAAACAGTCCACAAAACCAAAAGACAACCGACAGAATGGGAGAAAATACTTGCAAATGACATATCCGATAAAGGGCTAGTATCCAAAATCTATAAAGAACTTATCAAACTCAACACTCAAAGAACAAATAATCCAATCAAGAAATGGGCAGAAGACATGAACAGACATTTTTCCAAAGAAGACATCCAAATGGCCAACAGGCACATGAAAAAGTGCTCCACATCGCTCGGCATCAGGGAAATCCAAATCAAAACCTCCATGAGATACCACCTCACACCCGTCAGAATGGCTAAAATTAACAAGTCAGGAAACGACAGATGTTGGCGGGGATGCGGAGAAAGGGGAACCCTCCTACACTGTTGGTGGGAGTGCAAGCTGGTGCAGCCACTCTGGAAAACAGTATGGAGGTTCCTCAAACAGTTGATAATAGAGCTACCCTACGATCCAGCAATTGCACTACTGGGTATTTACCACAAAGATACAAATGTAGGGATCCGAAGGGGTACGTGCACCCCAATGTTTATAGCAGCAATGTCCACAATAGCCAAACTGTGGAAAGAGCCAAGATGTCCATCGACAGATGAATGGATAAAGAAGAGGTGGTATATATACACAATGGAATATTACGCAGCCATCCAAAGGAATGAGATCTTGCCATTTGCAATGACGTGGATGGAACTGGAGGGTGTTATGCTGAGTGAAATAAGTCAATCAGAGAAAGACATGTATCCTATGACCTCACTGATAAGAGGAATTCTTAATCTCAGGAAACAAACTGAGAGTTGCTGGAGTGGTGGGGGGTGGGAGGGATGGGGTGGCTGGGTGATAGACATTGGGGAGGGTATGTGCTATGGTGAGCACTGTGAATTGTACAAGACTGATGAATCACGGATCTGTACTTCTGAAACAAATAATGCAATATATGTTAAGAAAAAAAAAAGAAGAAGATAGCAGGAGGGGAAGAATGAAGGGGAGTAAGTCGGAGGGGGAGACGGACCATTAGAGACGATGGACTCTGAAAAACAAACTGAGGGTTCTAGAGGGGAGGGGGGTGGGGGGATGGGTTAGCCTGGTGATGGGTATCAAAGAGGGCACATTCTGCGTGGAGCACTGGGTGTTATGCACAAACAATGAATCATGGAACACTACATCAAAAACTAATGATGTAATGTATGATGATTAACATAACAATAAAAAATTATAAAAAAAAAAGAAGAAGCCAAAGAAGAATGAAATACATAAGCTTTTATGAATAATGGACAGCCAAGTGTATGAAAGAAAGAAAATGTAATGGAAGTTTTAGGTAGAAATGTCAGAATTAGTATAAGGAGGCGTTGCAGCAATAATCTGTTCATATATTGGTGACATATATGGTCACCAGTATGGGCCACAATTCATCTTGGCAGTATTTGACATTAATGGGGACCTGGGCACTGCCACAAGGCAGCCATGCTGTGGAAAAGAATGAACAAACATGACAAGCAAAAAATAGGAAGGTTTAAAAGTGTTGAAAATATGTATGATTATAGATGTACTAAAAAAAATCGATATGGTCTTAACTATTTTTGGAACAGCTTACACAGCAGGGGCACAGCGCTGAGTCTTTGGGCAGTCCTTAAATCAGGATTTGCAACATGAAACATTTTAGGTCATCATTAAGTCCCAACATAAAAAACTAAACCTTAAAAAAAAAGTTCTTCTGGTATTTGCTCTAAATTGAATACACGTGGATTAATAAACTTCCTCTACCATAAGGGAGCCACATTTTGATCCACTAGTCATATGTACTTTTTCTCTTTGCTTAGCAAAAATGCCATTAAAGGATAAAAGTACTTTAATAAAACACACACTAGCTTGAGAAATACTATGTTGAGGGATACGTACCGTTCCCGCTCGCAAGGCCTGAGCCATCGTTATTCACCAGCAGCGTGGTGGAGTGCGTGGAGTTACTGTTTGACTGTAAGGAATTTGAAGAGCTGGACACTCCTTGGTTTACAGTCTGCTTCTTTAAACCATTAGTAGCAGTTTTACTCCAGTCTACAGCAGAATAAGCATTTCAGAAAAACAGGGCAGAATGTTTGAAGCTCAAATGCAAGAGACAGATCACAGTGGAACTCGTTCTAGCAACTGATCTCACTTCCAGATTCCACTTCTTACAAAGAAGTCACACATTTCACAAGTTGGTGTGATAAAATGTATTTTCATTTAAGACTATATACCTTTATCCTTTAAACGACCACCTGGTTAAAAGTAACCTATATGCTCTTGGACTAAAGGCCACACTCATTTGATTGTGTCTAAAGATAACCACTGAATTAGGCAGTACTCCAGAACCAAGGATTGTCTTAACAAGAACACAAGATGGGGCGCCCGGGTGGCTCAGTCGGTTAAGCATCTGTCTTCGGCTCAGGTCATGATCTCAGGGTCCTGGGATCAAGTTCCACATTGAGCCCCATATCAGACTCCTGGCTGGCTCAGCGGGGAGTCTGCTTCTCCCTCTCCCTCTCCCCCTGCTTGTGTGCTCTTTCTCTAAGTGAATAAATAAAATCTTAACAACAACAACAAAATAACACAACTGTGTTGTGACAGGTGGCTCTTAAATGACTTAAAATGACAACTATATGTACTGCTATTTTCTGAGTGCAGATCTTGTGCACACAGGTCTCTGCCATACTGCAAAGGTGGTATTCGTGGGCGATATTCATGTAAAAGGAACTTATGTTTTCAAACAGTACTTCAGTTTTCTTATTTTCTTGAAAAGGAGCCATTTGCTCTGCAAAGCGGCAGGGCACGCCTGAAAAGAACTTCAAAATAACCAAAGGTATGCTAAAGCTTATATACAACGTCTAGCCCACTAACAAATTAAGCAATGGACAACCAGGACCTGTGGAAAAAAGGTTGAGCCAAGGCTTTTTTTTAATAAGAAAATAATATGCTTTATTAAAGAATTATAGAATTTTTTAATGTTTTTATTTTAAGTCAAGTTTACATAGTGTACTATTAGTTTCAGGTGTGCACTATAGTGACTTAGCACTTCCACACGTGCTGAGTGCTCATCACGACACGTGCCCTCCGGAGTCCCCATCACCTGTTTCACCCCTCCCCCCAGCCCCCAGGTTGAGCCAAGGCTTAACAAGTTATGAAGGTAAATATGAAAAATTACCTCGGACAAATGGAAAACCTGGGCTCAAAAGGAAAAATTGCACTCTTGTTTCATTTAAGAAGCAATGAGCCCGTTAATCCTATTGTTCACGAAGTTCCCAGATCATGAGCAATTATTTTTTAATTCACTAGGGTTTTTCCCCCTAATGTTCACAACTGAGATCCGTTCACTGATTTCCAGATCTTACAGCCCTTCGGCATTGATTGCTTTAGATCTTAACTTATGTCTTTTCCCCAAGAGTTAAGAGGAGAAAAAGGTCAATCTTTACCAGAATTTTCAGCCAGCCGTAACTTTCCACAACAAAGATACCGCCTCCATTGCTTTCTGACGTTCTCTTTAGCTACACAGTAAAAGATGAATATGAAAAATCCTACGGAGGAAAAAAAAAAAAACCGGTAACATAATTCCAAACTGAGACCTGAATGTCATGAGCTTCCTTTGCCCAAAAGATAAAAATCTTTGGCAGCTCTAGGCAATGTGAAATTTTACAAATGGGGGGGGGGGGAAAGTCCAAAGTCCTAAGAAAGTCTGCTATTGAAAGGCACCCTGAAGGGACTCTCTTTGTAAGATAAAATATACCTATGAGAGGAACGATAACTCCCTGTTTCCAAAATTAAACTGTCTCTCCTCTCACATCCCACCCTCGGCGTGCCCTATCTTTGGAAGCACAAGCCATCCACTCTACTCAGGTTGCCAGCTCAGACCTCGGCTCCTACTTCCTCACCCTTCCATATTTATGATGCATCTTCATGTTCAGTCAAGTGCCACATCCTCCTCGGTCTCAAATCCCTGGCTCCTCCTCTCCAGCCCATGGCAGAGTCCCTTGCCTGGGCTCTTCCCTCTTCCTCCCAAGCCTGGTGCCCCACAGTGATGTCCTTGTCTGCACTCCAGTCTCCCTCTACTCTGTTCAAGGAAATTCTCCACTGGTGTCCTGGCCACAAAGAAAGCAACACTACAGACCTGAAGAGGGACTCGGGTTCTGCCTCCCACCCACCTTCTTCCTGGTCCTGCAGGCACGGGGCTCCACGCTGCTACCATGCCTCAAGGCTTTTGCCAGTAAATATTTGCTGAATGAATGGGCGACTTCTGAATTCTCCCTCTCCTGAAACCCCAGTCGGTCTTTAAAATCTTCCTTTTAAGTATCAGGTTTGCTTCTAGTACAGTACACGTGCCCATCCTAAAACTTGCCATCTTGACTACTGCACACCTTGGTTTATCTGCTACCCTTGGGCAACTCCCCTTGGTTGCACAAGAGGAGAAACAGCATGTATGAGAGACGATCAAAATGGGCCTAAGTCCCAACTCAGAACCTACACACAGCTTTCCTTTAATCAACCCCAAAGCCAGTGATTTAGGCATTAGTTCCCTTTTGTAAATGAAACAATGCATTCCTTTCATCTATTCATTTTCTAATGAGAAGACATTCTGGGGGAA
This sequence comes from Zalophus californianus, assembly GCF_009762305.2. NCBI lineage: Eukaryota > Metazoa > Chordata > Mammalia > Carnivora > Otariidae > Zalophus > Zalophus californianus. The sequence goes on along the minus strand of NC_045612.1, from coordinate 114,191,891 downwards.
ATGAAGACAGAGGCAGGTTCAGTTTCCATATTAAATATATGAGGTTAGGTACCCTGCTTTCATGTTTGTGATTAGTGTGATGTGGGCATATTTTTTGCTCTTTTAGCATGCCGTTAACACAAATAAAACTTTTCTATTTAATACTATGTGGTGTAACACCTGGATATACCAATTCAGGAGCTGGTACATTGTAAGTTAAAATTAACAGGGGCACCTGGGTGGCTCAGTCGACTCTTGGTTTTGGCTCAGGTCTTGATCTCAGGATCCTGTGATCGAACCCCACATCGGGCTCCACTTCTCTCCTCCCTCTCCCTCCCCCTTCCTCTCTCTCTCAAGTAATAAAGAAATAAATGTCTAAAGATATAAAATCCTTTAGGGCGCCTGGGTGGCTCAGTTGGTTAAGCGACTGCCTTCGGCTCAGGTCATGATCCTGGAGTCCCGGGATGGAGTCCTGCATTGGGCTCCCTGCTCAGCAGGGAGTCTGCTTCTCCCTCTGACCCTCTTCCCTCTCGTGCTCTCTCTCATTCTCTCTCTCAAATAAATAAATAAAATCTTTAAAAAAAAAGACATAAAATCCTTTAAAAAAATCTAACAAACTATCTAACCAACAAGTATATTAACTGGCTTCCTCCAAATAAGAACGGATAGCTAAATTAGGCATTTGAATTCAATCTCAGGTTGGGATTTCTTTGAAAACCAGCAAAATAATCTACTGCCTGACAGAACTACGGGAGGACGCTATGGGAGCTAAAAGCAACAGGAAGGAAAAGATGAAAACAGGCAGATGAGAATGAATTAAAAGGCATCCCACAGCCAATTTGGAATAAAAGGAAACCAAGGGACAAGAATTAATCATCATTGTTACATAAACCTATTAGCCTGCTTAGCATTTAATGCTAAAGTACTTCCATTAAAAATTAATTACAGCTGACAAGTCTTTTATAACGCTGATCTGAAAGAGTTAGTAGTTTGCTTTTCTGAACACGACAACCTGATGGGTTGGGAAATGTGTGCAGCTGGGCTTCAGGAACAAATGGAAAGCCGTGAAGAGCTCACACAGAGCCTGCCCCTTTCCCGCCGGGGTGGCCCAGCACAGCAACTTCTCAGGAAGAGCCACTGGGCCGGGCTGTGGCCACTTGGCTCTGTCTATTGACTTCCCATTTCTCATTGTCTTCACTCAAACAGACCTAGAATGTGGGCGTGGCCAGACGTCACCTGGACATGTACAATCATGTGCACTTTGCTGTTTGCATGTTCTACCTCCATAAAGAGATTAAAAACAAAAACGAAAAAAAGGGCAAGGAACCAAGTGAAGGAAGAGTGATTCCCATAAGCGAGTTCTTGGCAGGTTGGCAGGTTCCCCTCAATATGTTCTCTCCGAGGAGACACTATGGAGGAGGAAAAAAGTACCTGTTTCTTCCAAGGATCTCCAAGCCCCCTTTTTCAAAGATGAATCTGTTTTTCAACAAGTAAGTGTTAAGCTACGAAATAAGCCACTTCACAGATACTTTTTAGAGATTTTTAGTTCGACTGGGATCATTCATGCGTAATTAGTGCTATAGAGCTTACCTTGTAAGGTGTTAAAAATTGAGAAGAGATACATGAAAGTGACGTTAACTGGTCCCCAGGCAAAGAAGGCAAAGCCCCAAGTAATGCCCAGTAAAAACGTAAGGCCGGCAACGCTCCTGAGGTCTTGAATACTGGTTTTCCGCTGGGCTCCCAGTTGTTTCTTCTTTTTAATTCGACAGAGCTGAACCAGGACCACAATGAACATGCTGACGTTCAGCAAAAATATCAAACAGAAATATCCCACAACTGTAATATAGAATACAGCATTGCTGTTGATCCAGCAACTGGAATTTGGGGGGAAAAACAATGGGAAACATATTACAGTGCTGAAATATGGTTCACAATGATATAATGAATCTAAATCATTTTACCGAAACATCTCCTAAAAGTACAAGAGGAAAAAAAAAGATAAAACCAGCTGTTTGACAACAACCACTTAAAGCTCGAAGGAAAAAAAAAAACCCTAAGAGTTTATTTTAGGACAGTTGGTGATAAGTATTTAAAAACTACTCTTTTGAAAACATTGCAGATTTTTACCCCTTTAAATCCTAGTAACTCTATCCATGAGTCTATACTAATATAATGTAGCTGGTATTTCATTTTTATCAGAGGCTTAGAAAAGTATTTTCAAAATACTTCCAATTCGTTTTTTTAATACTTAAATAGTAGCATGGCATTTCCAACTGGCTTATCTCATCACATACATAACTGTGAAGACTGCCGTAAATGTGACTGGATTTTATTAGGATGAGCGTCAGAGTCGATACTCTGATTACATACTCCACTTTCTTGGAGAATTCAGTTTTCCAGTTCACTTAACATTCCCTCAGGGGCTTTGTACTCACAAGTCGTCGGGTGAGCCATTGGGGAATTTCCCGTAGGACCCAAGGCCATAGTTATTCGGGGATATAGCCAGGACAATGGTCACGACCCCAGCTGGTAGCCCTGGAAGATGGGAAACGTCAGTCACACGGAGTTCTGATAACCAAGGTGGTAAGAAGAAAGACTAGAGATCACGTTCTAGTTTCTTCTGGTAGCAGACTGCTGAGTTGTTCACCAAACCCTGTTTCTCTTTCTCCTTGGCACAAGGCTGGACCTCTCCCAGCCTGCTTTGGGGCTGTGGGTGGCCACATAACTAGGTCTTGGTCAATGGCATATGGAGAGAAGTGATTTGCTCTACCTCTACGCTTGTCCCATAAAAACTTCCTATATGAGATCCTCCACTCTTTCTTCTCCCAAATTCAGGGCAATTTTGGAAGCCCTGTCTTGAGGCAGAGCTTCCCACCGCTTGGATCCTGAATAACCACAAGACCACAGACCTCTCCAGTCCTGCTAACTGGACTGTGTGTGAGAAATTATCTTCTCCGGAGTTTTTTCTTTGTCAACTACAGCAGCTACAGTTACCCTTAACTTATACACATCTGGAATGTAATTTTGAGGCTCAGGTGGCAGGCAAAGTGAAGGACTCTAAAATGTAAACCAAATAATCAGCATAGTAGGGTTATCAGCAACTCCTGGCAAATCTTTCATTATGAACCCCAAATCCTCCACTGATTAGCTGGAACCCATCAATGGATTGAGCAGCAGACCTGATTGATCTGGGGGGGTGCTGACTGCCACTATACTGGCTCTTTCAAGGGCCTACTGGCACTTCCACTAAGAAGCAGCACAATGAGAAGGCTCTTCCCAGCTTAAGATGGTGTTTGGCTGGGAAGGAGTCCCTCTCACTCCCCATCCTGTCACCCCTCACCCCACTCCATGCGGACAGCTCACACTCTGTGCACAAAGACCAGCCTGACATCCAGTCTCAAGTGTCTGGTAAATAAAAAACAATTCCAGCGCCTGGGTGGCTCAGTCGTTAAGTGTCTGCCTTCGGCTCAGGTCATGATCTCAGGGTCCTGCTCCCTGCTCGACAGGAAGCCTGCTTCTCACTCTCCCAGTCTCCCTGCTTGTGTTCCTGCTCTTGCTCTCTCTCTCTATGTCAAATAAATAAATAAAATCTTTAAAAAATAAATAGATAAATAAATAAAACAATTCCTCCTCACAGGCTGGGATGCCTGGTACAATCTAACATAATATTTCATTTAATTCTTTTATATTTGTACCTTACAGAGACACTAACATATGATGATTTCCTAAGTGAAACACTTTTCTAAAAATAAAACACTGGGGTTGTGGAGCCTATCCAGGACAGAGAATGTGACCTTTTGGTATTCCACAAAGAGAGAATCCATGCTCGGTGTCAGAAGCAGTGATTTATTTTTCTAGGAAGAAGTGACTCATCTCTCTGGAAAGGTGTTCCATTATTATTGACAGAGATATAATGACAGGTGGGGTGACAAGTGTGGTAAAGGGTCTGCAGTACTGTTGTGTAGGGAATATCTGAAGGAATATTTAGCCTGAAAAAGAGCAGAGGGAGGGATGGTGGCTGTAATTCAGTGGAAAGGATACGCACGAGAAATTAGAAAGCCAGGCTGGGCTGTTCTCAAATTGTGTGAATTGGGTAAATCATGTCATCGCTTCGAGCTGCTTTCTTTACCTAGTGTTAGCAGTAACTGCCTGTGCTAACCTCACCAGCTTATCTTTCGTGGGCTTTACTTGTGTGAAAATACATGGAAGAACAGGGCATTTTTCATAATGTTATATAGTACTTGTAGATTATGTGAAGGGCTCTTTTGGCAGAGGAGTGTCAGCTTATTTTTTTTTTAAGATTTTTATTTATTTATTTATTTGACAGAGACACAGCGAGAGAGGGAACACAAGCAGGGGGAGTGGGAGAGGGAGAAGCAGGCTCCCCGCTGAGCAGAGAGCCCGATGTGGGGCTCGATCCCAGGATCCTGAGATCATGACCTGAGCAGAAGGCAGACGCTTAACGACTGAGCCACCCAGGCGCCCCGAGGTGTCAGCTTATTATTGTTTTGCCTTAGAAAGCAAAAACGAGACCACTGGGCAAGTGCCACCAGAGAGCCAAGTGAACTTAATGGGAAATCAGAGCTGTAGGGCTTTACAAAATGGTTATTGGCTGCCTTGTAAGGTATTAAAAACAAGACAACAGACCTAAAATTGAGTCACTTATGGTAAGCCGCAGGTCATGAAACTGAGACTTGACTTAATTACAATTTCAGCTCTCTCGGAAATGGAATCTTAAACCAGTCAATCAGGAATCACATTATTAGCACTAGTTAAGTAATCTGCCTGGTAAGACACCTCTGTCATCCCCTAAAGGAGAGTAACCTTGCAATAACGAACTCACTTTTTTGCCTAGAATAACTTGCTTATTCCTGTTCCCTTCTGCCTATCAACGTCTTTCGTTTTGTACAGCTCCTTTCTATCTGCTAGATTGGATGCTGCCGATTCATGAATCCCTGAATAGAGCCAATAAGATCTTTAAAATTTAGTCAGTTGAATTTTGTTTTTTTAACAAAGATAATGAGCTCCCTAATAATAGAAGTGTTCAAGCAGAGGTTAGATTACCTTTAGTCAAAGCTAAGTCCAGTCAGGTTGATGAGGCCCCTACATTTGGTGGAGAGCAGAATGCAGGAACCTTCAAGATATGTGTGGTGTCTAAGACTTTGTGACCCACCACCAACAGGTGGCATGATCTGAAAATTGTGTCAGTGCGGCTATGAAGTTACATCAGGTCTCACCTGGTATGTTCATCTCACTCTGTCCTTTTGAGCACAGTGTCGTACATGTGTGTCATATCTGGGAGATCTAGAACAGAGTGAGGCTAGCTAGGAAGCCAGGGACAGAGAGCTTGACCTCATTATCACGAAGCTCACTTTCTTCAATTTTTTGAGCACCTTCTGTGTGCCAGCCCTAACTCTAGTTACTGGAAATACAGACAGTATTCATAGCCCTAACCTCAAAGAGTTTTATGTCCATAACCAATATACAGGTATTCTAGAAAGAGACTGGACAAGGTTGAGGCACCTGGGTGGCCAGGCTGTGAAGCGTCCAACTCTTGGTTTCGGCTCAGGTCATGATCTCAGGGTTAAGAGATCAAGCCCTACGTCGGGTTCTGCATTCAGCAGGGAGTCTGCTTAAGATTCTCTCTCCCTCTCCCTCTGCCCACCCCTCTAAAACAAATAAATCTTAAAATAAGAGAGAGAGAGAGAGAGAGAGAGAGAGAGAGAGAGACTGGACAGGCAGGCAGTCCTTTTGGGCAGGCAGTGCAGTTAAGGACAACATAGCTGTTTTAGAAACCTGCCAAGTATGACCTGCTTTATCATCGTCTCTACTTGATAAAAAACCAAACTAGAGGAGTAAAAGCTTTGGAGAAAGCCCAGGCCATGTGCAAACAAAATTATACATACCCCAACCAACAATGCAGAATTTAAGGATGTATTTCCGGATATAAGTATTAAACACTTTCACAAGGGCCAGGTACATATGGAATGCTTCCAGGCCCATCCATGTGAATGAGACCAAGAGAAAATAATGCAGAAATACAGCCACCGAGATGCAGAGGCCTCGCATGTCATACAGAGCTATCCACGAGTCCAGGAGGAATACCAGGTTCAGCAGGAGCAGAGCTGCACACAGCTGGATGAGGATTTTGGAAGGATAATCCCTCCGAATCTTTCTAAAAGGAAAGGACAAGAAAAGAAATAGCATCCCATTCTGACAACCCTTATGTGAACATATGTATGAAATTTATGTGTATTCTTTGGTAAATGTCTATATGCATCAATTTCTTCTGTGTGTGTATGTGCCAGGGGTAGGGGTGGGGGCAGGCATTGAAAATCAACAACCATAACAACAACAAGGGAAAAATCAAAACAGAATATCATCTGTCATAACAATATGGAAAATCTGTATTTGCATTTATGTGGAATCTTTTACGTGTTGATGGCTGACCCGACCTTTTAAATAATTTGTAGTGGAATCTACTGAGCACCCACCTTCCTTTCTCCCAAGCAACTTCGAGAAGCATTGCTGTTGCTTCTCATACAATGGGCTCCTACATTCAGATCTTCAAAACCTAGCTAGATCCCCTATTATGTTATTAGTTAAAATGAGATCATGGAAAGAAGAGTGTAAACTACAGCTAAATGAAACAGGCAGAGGAAATTAGAGCTAATTGATGACATGTGCATGTCTGTGTGTGAAATTAGACCTGGTGAAATCATTCTGAGTAATGGCTGGCCTGATGGTAATTTAGTCTCATTAATCATATTTCCAAAGGTCCACTAGAAGATCTGTAGTTACAGCTGGACCCTAAGTTTGGCACTGCAAGTAAATTTGTGCATTTCCTGAGCAGTGTCCAAAATCTAAATCCCAGAACTTACATAATGTTTGATTTAGTTAATGCAATAAAAGTGCCTATTTTTTTTTCCAACAGAATTTGTTGGAATTCGGCCCCCCCACCCCAAAGTGACCAAAGGGACATTCCAAATAATAGCATCTCCTTCATGGCTTACTTGTGTTTGACCAGTGTAACTTAGAAACTTAATAAATTGAACATAGCTCTTATGCTGTACGTGAAGCTATGGTCTGTATCAGATTATAAGCTCTTGAGTTTCAAGGTCTGCATCCATCTTTCATTTCACGCTTAATGTTGGCTAGGTAGCAGGCACCATTCTAGGGTAAAAAGATGACCAAGACACAACCCCTGCCCTCAGTAAGTGTGCAAACTAGTAGAAGGAAGTGAGTATTTTAACCAAAAAGTCCCACAAAGTTTTGCATATAGGTGACACCATTAGATGTTATACAGGATAAGGTAGGCCAACGAGCACACGTAATACATTTTGGCAGTGGAGGTGAGTACTGCATCCTGTAATCCAAGTTTCCAGTGTGGATACTCACTCAAAGGCTAAGTAGGTTACCAGAGTAACTGACAGAAAAATTGATGAAAGCCCACAACCAATATATGTGATAAACGTCAGAGCCATCATCTGAGAAGGTGGCAAGGATGTTCGAGATAGGTCCTGGAAAATAAAATACTGCTTTCAAGATCAAATATTTTAAAGAAATAAAAGAGCTATGGTTTACATTTATTGAGTGTTCTAAGTGCCCATCCATAGTTCATTCAACAAACCTACAAGGTAGACACAATTATTATCATCAAGTAAAAACAATGAACCTGAGGCCCAGAGAGGTTAAATAATTTGCCCAAGGTCACACAAGTATGAAATGGAGAAGCCAGGACCCAAATTCTGGTCTGGCTGCCTCCAAAGCCCGTGTACATGATCAGTACAGATGGTTTCATTCTGCTTCTTGTCTCTAACAGAGCAGCCATCCGATGACCAGCCTCCTCTGCCACCTGTTGGTATTGGGAAGAGTATCTGTCCCATCAGCAAGGCCGTGGCATTACGATACACTGGACGTGCACCGGGCTAGGAGCCTAAAGACCTGAATTTGGCTTCAGGCCCTTATACTTCTTAGTTCTGTGACTGTGGACAATGGCCTAACAAATGAGTCTTAATTCTAACTTCTTAAAATGAGAGTAACAGCACCCCATTCCACCTATCTTGTAGGACTGTTGGAGAAATTAAACATAATAACTTATGACAAGAGCATTTTATGAAAATTTTAAAGTACGGGGCACCTGGGTGGCTCAGTTGGTTGGGTGACTGCCTTCGGCTCAGGTCATGATCCTGGAGTCCTAGCATCGAGTCCCGCATCGGCTCCCTGCTCAGCAGGGGGTCTGCTTCTCCCTCTGCCCCTCCCCCACCTCCTACTCATTCTCTGTCTCTCTCAAATAAATAAAATCTTAAAAAAAGAGAGAAGATTTTAAAGGGCAATGCAAACTGAACAACTGTTCTTACCCATTTTAATCTGAATTCCCTAGGCCCTGCTATTTAAAAGAGGGAAACTTGCATATAAAAATAGACTGGGGAAAAAAAAAACTTCCACGTTCAAGTATTATCTTCCAAGTGCATTTGCTCATTGGAAGAGTAATTTCATTGGTCTATAACTTTGCCACAATATCCTACCTGCTGATCAAAGTCATCCATCATATTAGACATCATGGTGTGACGCCCAGCTACCCCTCAGACCCAGAATCTAAAGCCATATAGCGTGGGGTTATTACCAGTAGGACGCCAAAGCTCGTAAGGTGGCTGCACGTACAGATGGTTTGATTCTGCTTCCTGTCTTTAACAGAGCAGCCATCCGATGACCAGCCTCCTCTGTCACCTGTTGGTATTGGGAAGAGTATCTGTCCAATCAGCAAGGCCGTGGTCTCAATGATTGCCACTTCCTCCCCTGTCCCCGCCCCTGCCCACTCAAGACTGAAATAGGTACGACTGGAACCTACCATTTCTGCCCAAGTCCCAAAATACACATCTCACGGTTAAGTCATCCTGCAGTGGAAAGGTAAGTGACAAATAATCAATTTACGCAACTGAAAAAACTAAAAAGCAATTGAAAAAAAAAATATATGAAATTGTTCATTTCAGAATCTCGTTCTTGATATTTGGAGAATTCTTATTTTATTCTAGTCCCTAGAAGCAAGTGAGTCTCATATAGGTCAGCACTTCTTAGACTTAGCAGTTGTGCAAAGGAATGACCTTGAGGCCTTCCTTGCTAAAACACACATTCAGATTCTAGGGGTCAGCATGGGGCCTCAAAGTGGGCATTTCTCGCAAGATCCCAGGTGATGCTGAAGGTACAGGTCTGCAGACCAGACTTTGAGTAGTATGGTCATAGATAATGCTCAACCTGAACTGAAATGAGAGATGTTTTCTCTTTGGGGGTGAGAATCAGACCTGTAGCCACAGATCTAAATGCACTAAAATTGGGCAATTGATAGTAGCTGGCTTTTGCGCTGCACCTTCTTGGAAATGAAGTGGTCAGTGCTTAGGCATGCTAAAACCCAACAGAGTGACCCTATGATCCTAGCCTCACACACTGCCTTAACCGAGTTTGAGGTTCTGCTGGATCTCCTTCTTTCAGGTCAAGTCTGACAGACGTGGTTTGCGCAAGCGTTATCTGGTCCATGAAGAGACCAGACAGACCTCTCGCACCTGGCTTGGCTTGACGTGCTTTAAGGTAACCGTCACGTTTCTTGTCAAGTTCTTGACAGTCAGATTTGCCACACTGGATGATATGACGTAGCTGATCAGAGAGAGGTTCTCCAGGAAAGGGTCCTAGCACACCAAAAAATCAACAAGATGGATTTTAGAGCTGAACGGGACCCTAAAGAACAGTAAGTCCACACCGGTGATTTTATAATCTAGGTGAGAAATTGAGGGTCAGGGATTGAAGTGACTTTCCCAAGGCCCACAATTAGAAACAGAGCCTGCTCCACTATACCCATGTGCTCTAACTACTGACCGAAATTTCACAGACTGACACACCAGGACCCTCAGGAACTGTAAAGGGAATAGAACACGAAGCCGCTTAAACTGTTGTGTTCTTGAGCAAGTTAACCTCTCCGCACTTCCTTGCCCTCATCTGTAAAATCGGAATCATAGTTGAATAGTTCCTCCCTCACAAGGTTGTTGAGAGGATTAGAGTTAACATTTCTAAGTGCTTAGTAGCATGCTCAGCAATTGGTAAATGCTATATATAAATGTCAGTTATTGTATTTATCATTACCAGTATCCCTAGGTCCTGTTTAAAAATAAACTGGAGGGGCACCTGGATACAGGTGGTTAAGCATCTGACTCTTGGTTTCCGGTCAGGTCATGATCTCAGAGTCGTGAGATCAAGCCCTGCGCCGGAACTCTGTGCTCAGCAGGGAGTCTGCTTAGTTTCTCTCTCCCTTCCCCTCTGCCCCTCCCCACTGCGTGCACTCTCTCTTTCTCTCTCTCTCTCTCTCAAATAAATAAATAAATCTTTGAAATAAATGAATGAAAACAAACTGCAAAAAAATATAAATAAATCAAAATAAACTGCAGCTTTCATGGGAGAATTAAAAGAAACGAAACTGCCTCACTCCAAAACAAAACCTGAACCCAAAGCAGTTAGCATTAACCTTACCTGAAACAGGGCAGGTGTTTCAAAGAAGTTGAACTGAACCCTGGAAGCGAGCTCCACATCATTAGCTGGTAAATTACTCATCAGTGATGAAGGCAGAGTAATAACACCAATACTGTTCTCAGGAGCCCGCGTTTCCAGAGAAACCTGAAAATCAAGTAAAATATAATAAAAAATGCTTGGAGTTAGTATAATGAAGAGATGGAAAACACAAGAACTAATTAAGACGGAGGATCCTGTAAAGGCATTTATTTGTGGTAACTTGTCAAATCAGTTGTTGTTTCTCTGATCTCTATGAAATTGGAGAGGATGTATAATAGACAGACAAGGCCTCAGAGCAGGAAAGGGAACATTTTAAAGATACACAGAAACCATCAGAAAGTGTAGGATGCTGTATGTCAATTATAGCTCAACGAAACTGGGAGGGGGGAGTGCAGAAAGGGTAACTGCAGACACACCAACTCGGCCACCTGTTAGGGCAAAGTCTTCATAAAACCACACGCACTAAACTTGTAAAGGGAAGACTATACAAATTAAATTAAAAGGCAAAAAAGGCAAGACTTGGTCTGACGTGGGCATTTCCAGCCCCTAATCCCTCTAATAGGTGGATAGAAAACACTGGAAGCAGGACTGATACTCAGCACCACTACTGACACCAGGGCAGTCAAAACACTTGTATAAAGTATTGAAATAAGCTGGTAAGTAGCTCATGTCCCCCCTCTCTTGCAACTGCCTAGAGCCCTCCACAGGACACTTCTCCCCACCTGAGCCCCCAACTTCCCCACAAAACTTCCATTTAGCTGCTAGAGGGTTAACCACTCAGATCCTGCTCCAGCCAAGACCAATGTCCTGTTTCTGATTCTGTAGTGCCTCACTGTTCTAGATGTTAAATATTTTTAGTACCACCCCTGATTAGAAGCAGTAATTGCCTCCATCATGAAGTACATGGAGACTGCAATCATAGATAAGAAAATGTTTTTTCCACAATAGATTAGGATGTACCTGAAGATTTGCAGGGTCTTGGGCAGCAAAGGTAGTTGTGTCAAAATTACTAGCATTCACTCTGATCACGGCCAGGGCCAAAGAAGGGGAGGTTAGAGTGATGGTCTTGGTTGAAAAATTCAGCTGTAAGCCAATGTCATCCACTATTTTTAGCAATCTGTAACGACAAGTGGTAGTTTTCAAATTTAGCACTCCTGCTTTGTCTTCCCCATTCGAAGCAGAATATGCAGTAGCAACTTAACAAGTCATTATGAACCTCTTATGTGGGAGAAAAATACTTGGCTGTAATTAATCCTGATAAGAAGTCTCGTTCTCTTAGAGGGTCCCCTCTCCTGACCACGTGAGTTTGCTAAGTCATACCTTTGGGCCAGAGGAGCCAGCAAGGCAGGTGGGGAATGAAGGAGTTTGCTGACATGGTTTATCATTTCTCCCGCAAGGTTAGGCTCCAAGCTGCCCAAGGACAGAGTCTTTTCCATCTGGGACACTTGGTTCTCAAGATCAGAATCACTGATGCTGCTGGTATAAACAACTTCTGTAACAGAGAGCCAAATCATTTTATGAACACATAATGGAAAAATCACTAATAAAGGAACACACATAGACTCTATGACCTGGCGAACCTACTCCTAGGCATTTGCCCCAGGGAAATAAAGACATGTCTCAGGACTTGTTCGTGAATGTTTATAGAGGCTTTTCATTAAACCCCCAAACTGGAAACAACCCAAATGTCTATCAACTGAAGAATGGATAAACAAACTGATCCCTCTGTACAAGAGATTATTGTTCAGTAATTAAAAGGTAGGAGCCAAGGGGGGTGGGGGGACGGGTTGGCCCGCTGAAGGGTATTAAGGAGGGCACATTCTGCGTGCAGCACTGGGTGTTATGCACAAACAGTGAATCATGGAACACTACATCAATTACTAATGATGTGATGTATGGTGATTAACATCACAATAAAAAATTTAAAAAATAAATAAATGAAAGGTAGGAGCCACTGATAATTGCAACAACATGGATGGATCTCCAATTTTCCAATATATTATGTTAACTGAAAGAAGCCAGACTCAAAAGGCTGCATATTGTATGATTCTCTTCATATGACATTTTAGAAAAATCAAAAGTATAGGAAAACAAAACAGATCAATCAGTGGTGGCCAGGGGCTGGGGGTAGTGGATAGGAATCGACTACAAAGGAACACGAAGGAAATTTGGGGGTGCTGAAAATGTTATATATTGTGATGGTGGTTATGTGGCTATGGGTGTTTAATCCAACCTCATGGAACTATAAAAATTTCATCTATCCACAGATCTGGATGAATTTTACCGTATGTAAATTATACTTCAAGAAACCCAACTGGGGTGTCTGGCTGGCACAGTCTAAAAGAGCACGCGACTCTTGATCTCGGGGTCATGAGTTGAAACCCCACACTGGGTGTAGAGATTATGTAAAAATAAAATCTTAACAAAAATAAACCTAACTGAAAAAAAAAGAAGCACATCAGTGTAGTTAGTGTATATTTGTATAAGTATAAATACACTTGTATCTAATTTATATCGTGTGTACAGGATTTTACATGGGTAACAAGAAATTTTTGTGAAAAAGAGACTATGAAATTAATAGCTAGATGACCAGCTGTAAACTGGTTTTCAATAGTGTTTTTAATTGGAAAACAATGATACAAATCCGTCTAGCAACGGAAAAGTCTCTTAATTCCACCACCAAACATCCTGTTTCTTATTTTGCATATTCCCTTCTAATCTCCATCCATGTTGTTGTCACATACTGTTATAAACACAGTGTACAAACTATTTATTGTTGCGTTATTTTTTTTTTTCACTCAAGACTTGAAAGATGCCCCTGAGTTTCATCTAGCTGTTCTTATGCAGGGCTGCGAACAGTCATCATGCTGAGGTGGCTTACTGTATTTCATTACTCTTCTGTTGTGTAACTGTTAGGTTGTATCTACTTTTTCACTACCAGGTAATAACTCTGACACAGCTTTTATATGTATGTCGTTTTGCTCCTGTTGTCTCATTGGCTAAAACTGGAGTGTCAGAAATGGAAGCACAGATGCAGGGGGATATGTTGCTAGCCTTTCTGGGGAGACTGTGAGGTTGATTCTAATGGTCAATGGGGATAGCTCCGCAAAGGTGGGTGTTTTAGGCCCAGGCTAACTAACTTCAATTTTACTTTATTTTTCATCAGCCACTGAACCTTCTCTAAACTAAGGTCCCATTGGTTTTATAATGTGGCCTAAAATGTCCATATTTATAAAAAAATTGAGAGAGCAGTGCAAATTCAAAGAAATATCAAGTCATGGCGCGTCTGGGTGGCTCAGTCGGTGAAATGGCTGCCTTCGGCTCAGGTCATGATCTCAGGGTCCTGGGATCAAGCCCCACATCGTGCTCCCTGCTCAGTGGGGAGTCTGCTTCTCCCTTTCCCTCTGCCACTCCCCCTGCTTGTACTCTCTCTCTCTCTCTAATAAATAAATAAAATCTTAAAAAAAAAAAAAAGAAAGAAAAGAAAAGAAAAAAGAAATATCAAGTCATTTGGCAGCCGCTCCCAATCTCCTGGGGATGCTTGCACTGTGGGGGAGAAGGTGGAGATCACAACCTGAGCTCCAATCTCATGTCACCAAGAACTTGGTTTTGCCTCCCACTCCCCCGAAATCTAAAGGAAGGTCTGCTTCTTACTCACTGAATTGAACCTTCAAAGCATCCAGAATTCTCTCTTGCATCTTCCGCTCTTGTCTTTATCTCTTTACCCCTAAGCCAACTTTGTGTGTGGGGAGCCCTCTGCAGGTTCCAGGGCATTCTCCTGTAACCATCATTCCAAACCCAGTGCAACTAGTGTGATTATTTCCATCTTAAAGTCGTGTAGGCTAAAGTCAGCTAAATGGCTTATCCCAGATCACACTGCAGGTGAGGACACCTGCAGACCCACACATAGGTCTTCTGAACATTTCTCCCCTCCTCAAGGCAACCTTAGCTCAGTCCCACGTCTGTCACTCCGTAATTGACTTGTTTTCAAGAAAGCTAAATTTTTCTCTTGTCATCTTTCTAAATGGAATTACCGTGTTTAACAGTACAGAAGTTTTCTTGGGGTGCCTGGGTGGCTCAGTCGGTTAAGTGTCTGACTCTTGGTTTTGGCTCAGGTCCTGATCTCATGGTGGTGGGTTCGAGCCCTGCTTCGGGCTCCGTGCTCAGCGGGGAATCTGAGATTTTTTTCGCCCTCTCCCTCTGTCCCTCTCCCCACCACACTCCCTCTCTCTCTCTCTCTCTCTCTCTCTCTCTCTCTCTCTAAAATAAATAAATAAATCTTTTTTTTTTTTTTTAAAGTTCAACAGTGAGCGCCTGGGTGGCTCAGTCGTTAAGTGTCTGCCTTTGGCTCAGGTCATGATCCCGGGGTCCTGGGATCGAGCCCCACATCGGGCTCCCTGCTCGGTGGGAAGCCTGCTTCTCCCTCTCCCACTCCCCCTGCTCGTGTTCCCTCTCTGGTTGTGTCTCTCTCTGTCAAATAAATAAATAAAATCTTAAAAAAAAAAAAGTTCAACAGTTTCCTCTTCAGAATGTTGAAAACAGTGACCTAATAACCTTTTGTGGGAGAAAGAAACCTGTAAAATAACTCATCTCGACAAAATGAGATACGTTTGCCTCAGAGCTATTTCTCCACTCCCTTGGTCAAAACAATCAAACTTAGCCACATCTATGTTCTACGAATCTCTGGAGGAAAGCTCTCGAAATCAAGCAGGTATCATAAAAAAGAAAGGTTCAACAGGGCCTTGTTACAGATATCTTGATTTGGCAGGCTAGCCCCTGCGATTCAGGAAGCCAGACTGTAACAAACAGCAGCAGCGTGACTCCTCATATTTACCTGTCTTGTCAGGAGGTGTGCTGGTCGTGATGACATTCGCAGGGGCAGACGCAGTGGGAGAGGAAAGTGCGGATTTCACAGTTGGCAGTGTGTGGGAAAGATCAGTTTGGGGCATAGGGGAAAAGATAGTTCCAGAACTGGGGGGCATATCAATGGCAGAGCTGGAAGCTAGGGGAGCTGAAGGCTGGGAAGAAGGAAGGTAAATCCCTCGTGTTGGAGAGGGAGGGCTCTGGGTTACAGGTGGATGATTTAGAGGTTCAGCAAAAGAGAAGGCACTGGAGACCTGGGAGAGAATGGTGGCCCGAGGAACAACTGGGATGGAATTGCTAGAAGAAAATGGTGAGCCATCTGGATGACCAGCAAGACATACGACAGGATCCTGCAGGTCACTAAAGGAAAGAATCAGAGAGATGCACGTGAGACACGAATGAGCGATAGAGAGGCTCATCTCCTCTAGCAACCACCCGACACCACCAAGGTGACTTGGCTCCACCAGGGACCTGCTACTCCCAGCCTCTGCCCTGCACACCTGCTGTGCCCTTGCCACTGGCCCCCTGCCCCTGCCCACTTCCACCACTTCCTCCCTCGGAGAGGAATTAGCCAGGAGGGATGCTCTTTTATGAATTGCCAGTTCCGGGTCACTCACTCACTCACCACTGCTCTCAGGCTCTTGTGCTTTATCACTTATCACTCAGTTGAAGAGATCTTGTAACACTTCTATGTGCTTCTGGTGGGGCAGGGGGAGCTGTTACATGCTGTTACCCACCTAGTTGGTTTTCATATACTAGGAATCTTACATTTTTTTTTTTAGGTTTTACAAAATGTATTCTCAAAAACGGATAATCACATGCCCAAACTGTTCCTAACATACTGTAAAGTGTTCTAAAAACTGGGTGCCTGGGTGGTTCAGTTGGTTAAGCGTCTACCTTCAGCTCAGTTCATGATCCCAGGGTCCTGGGATCGAGCCCCACATTGGGCTCCCTGCTCAGCGGGGAGCCTGCTTCTCCCTCTCCTTCTGCTGCTCCCCCTGCTTGTGCTCTCTCTCTATCAGATAAATAAAATCGTTTAAAAAAATCCTTCTAAAAACTTAGATATCAAAATATCATTTTCCTTGAATATTCGAATCTGCATTAGCAAAACTGGCTCATCATTTTTAGCACAATTGATTTTACTTTGAGGCAAAATCATATCCATTTCAAACTGTATCTGTCCGTAACAGATTCAGAAACTCTTTTTTTTTTTCTTCAAGATTTTATTTATTTATTTGACAGAGAGAGAGACGGCGAGAGAGGGAACACAAGCAGGGGGAGTGGGAGAGGAAGAAGCAGGCTTCCCGCTGAGCAGGGAGCCCGACATGGGGCTCGATTCCAGGACCCTGGGATCATGACCTGAGCCGAAGGCAGAGGCTTAACCGACTGAGCCACCCAGGCGCCCCAGATTCACAAACTCTTATGTCAACTCAGTATTAACATGGGGTACAAAAGGGTATGGCATAAAATGAAAAGCAGCTCTAAGTTTATCAATAACCATAAAATGTTCTTCAGATTTTTCCTGTAGTTTTTGCAAAGTACATAATTCTGTCAATTACATTTACAATCTTCTGTGTATTGATCCATATTAGAAAAATGTGCAAAAATCATTATTATTGATTTGGATAATGGCATTTTTTATTTCAGCAAGTTCTCATACTGGTCTTCATGAGTCACAAGTAAGCCTTTCTTTTCCATGAAACCTCAAATTTAGCTCACTCACATTTAGTGTGATACTGGCTGGAATAGGTAAATCACACTGCCTTTTTTTTCTTTGACTTATTGAATTTTGTTTCAAGAAAATCTTGAACTGAAGTTAATAATACATAAATTTTTGTGAAACTGATGAACATAGGAATCTGTCTGAATCAATTTTATACCACTATAGCACAGCATGATGCTAACTGGCACATAGTGACCGGAAATGTTCGTTGACTGAAAAAATAAATTGAGCTGGGGCCATAGGGGTCCCCAGTTTGTAAATCAGCTATGCCCTCAGTGTTGCTTTAGCCCAGTGGTTCTCAACCTAGGCCGTGCATGAGAAAACCCAGAGCACTTTTAAAAAATATACAGAGATTTCTGTGGTCTACTCCTCAGCATGTTTCAGTTGGTCTTGGTGCAGGGGTGAGGCCCCCAGGCCCATATATTTTCATGGCATGCAAGGTTGAAAAGAACTCATCTACTATCAAGATCCACCAGTCTTGCGGGGGGTAAGAGTAACCAGAGGGGGCAACAAACTATTACCTAGGGAAGCCTCTGATGGATCCAGTTTTAGATGGTGACTTATGAGCACCAACTAGAATGTGTCCTTAGAGATTCTCTGGGGTGAGAGGAGGCAGGAATATTAGGTTGAGGAGCCCGAGGTAGGTCATACCCATAAAAAGAAATGCTGCCTCAGTCTAGTGTGGTTAGACACCTGCCAGAGGCCCGTCTACACAGCCTGGGGTTCAGGGTGGCAGTGTGGACGAAGGGGCGCCAGACAGTCGGAAAAGTGATGAGTCGAGAAGCCCTGGCTGAGGCTCCAGCTCTCATTAGTCTTCTAGGCAATCCACCCCAGTTCTCTGAGACTCTATTCTCTGAACTGTATACTGCAGCAACTCATCGGGCCAAGTCACAGCACAGGTGCTTTGCAAAGTATAAATTAAATTTCCTTCTTAAATCTGGGGGTTTGCAGCAACCAAATCCCCCAGCACGAGGGTTCGCATTCCCTGGGCTCCTCTGTGAACAGGCTAGCCTCCCTCGGATACTCTTGGCACTTCTGCTACTCAGAACCCTCCATCTGTCGGGAGAGGCACACCGAGGGGCAGAGCAGTGGCGGGCAATGCCAGCTCTACACGAGAAACCTCCAAGCGCTGCAGCAGTGGTGCAGGGGCTTCCATCCCAGGCCCACTCAACTGGACTCTCTGCAGTGGCTGTAGGCATCCATATCTGTTTTAATACGCTTCTTCAATGAGCAGCCTCCATACGGTAGATTGTACTAATCTTCCATCTAGAGTTTGAAGAATTTTTATACGTATATACACCTGTATCATCACCACCCAGATCCAAAGAGAGTATTTCCAGCACCCAAGACGGCCACTTTGACACATCAGGTTTTTAAAGGGCCCGAAGTGGGCACCTGGGTGGCTCAGTCAGTTAAGTGTCTGCCTTACACTCAGGTCGTGATCTCGGGGTCCTGGGATTGAGCCCCGCATTGGGCTCCCTGCTCAGAGGGGAGCCTGCTTCTCCCTCTCCCTCTGCTCCTCTCCCCCTCCCCCTAGTTCATGTTCTCTCTCTCAAATAAATAAAATCTTTTTAAAAACTTAAAAATAGGGCAGCTGGGTGGCTCAGTCAGTTAAGCTTCTGCCTTTGGCTCTGGTCATGACCTCAGGGTTGTGAGATCAAGCCCCACGTCAGGCTCTGCATTCAGTGGGGAGTCTGCTTCTCCCCCTCCCCTCTCCCTCTACTCATGCTCTCACTCTCTCACAAATAAAATCTTAAAAAAAAAAAAAAAAGAATCACCCCACCCAGAAATCCTGAAAACTCCAAAAGCCTGGACTGCACCCAGACCAATGACATCACCATTTCTGAGGGTGGGAGGCAGGTATGGGTGTTTTTAAAACCAGATGATTCCAATGTGCATCCAGGGTTGAGAAGCGCTGCTCTGTGGACTAGACCCCACTGCGGAAAGTGAGGTCCATGAACCAGGAGCACTGGCTTCACCTGGGAACCTGGTAGAAATGCAGCATCCCAGGTCTTTCCCAGACCTCCTGGATCAGAATTTTGACCAGATCTTCTGTGGCTAATATACACAGCAACGTCTGAGAAGTGCTGATAGGGCTCACTTCCTCATTTTACAGGAGGAACCTGAGGAGTATTTCTATTAATAAAAAATTAACAGCTGGATACACAGCTAGCTAATGACAGAGCCCTAGCCAGACAATGAGCTCATATTCTGCCCGCTCTTCTGTGTCCCTCCGCTTCTTCCTCACAGCTCTTTGAATGGGCAGGCATCAGAGGTCTGTGGGGCTGCCTCAAAAGAGCTATTATCTCTTCATCTGATCCTGGTACTTCTAGAAATTCCATCTCTCAAGTGGGCCTCAACCCTTCAGCTTAATGGGGCATGTTGAGCTTAAAACTTAAAGATTCTTCACTTTTTATTACAGAAAATGCTATAAATCCTAAACTAAAGTCCTTTAGCTATTCCTCGAGGTCCAATGTTTTAATATATCCCAGAAATACAGCCCACACAGGGCAGACAGGCTACAGTTAGCCTTTTGTTCCCATATGAGAAGCTTTACATTGAAAAATGTATGTCCTGGGGCGCCTGGGTGGCTCAGTTGTTAGGCGTCTGCCTTCGGCTCAGGTCATGGTCCCAGGGTCTTGGGATCGAGTCCCGCATCAGGCTCCCTGCTCGGCGGAAAGCCTGCTTCTCCCTCTCCCACTCCCCCTGCTGTGTTCCCTCTCTCGCTGTGTCTCTCTCTGTCAAATCAATAAATAAAATCTTAAAAAAAAAAATCTATGTGCTTTTGTTCAAATACAAATTTTATCTGATTGTAATAAAGTATTGAAAATGCTGCAAAGAAAAAAAAAGGAATAGTAAACAAAATATCACCCATGCCCCGTGAGTATTTTCCTTCATTCATTCACTTCCTAGTTTTTTCTATGTATATTTGTATACACCTGTGATCACGTCATCCATGACTTTGGGGTCATCTGCCTCCCAGCTTCCCTTCATTTCGGTGCTGAGTTTAAGGCAGTCATTCTCAACATTGGTTGCACATTAGAATCGCCAAGAGGGCTTTTAAAACCCTTAATGCCTAGGCTTGTGTTCCTGACTATTTAAATCAGTCACTGAGGGTGTGAGACTGGATATCAGGATTCTCAAAAAATTCTTCAATGGAATTAATTTTAGGCTTACAGAAACTCTGCAAAAATAACAGAGTTCCCTATACCCCTCACTCAGCTTCCCTCAATGTTAACATCTAATGTCTGGAATTGGGACCAAAAAGCTATCAACATTTAACATATTCCAAAGATGGCATCTCAAATCGCTGAGGAAAAGATAGACTTTTTAATAAATGGTGTGGAACCCCTGGCTAGACATTTTTGAAAAGATTAAATTAGATCCATACCTTGCCCCACACACAAGAATAAATTCCAAGTGGATTTAATAAAAAAAAAAAAAAAGAAACCATATAAATACTAGAAAAACTCAAGGATGAATTCCCCTATAACCTGGGCATAGGAAAAGCCTTTCTAGCTAAGACTTCAAATGCACAGGCAATAAAAGACTGGCAAATTTAACTACAATTTTTTAAAAAGATTTTATTTATTTATTTATTTATTTATTTATTTGAGAGAGAGTGTGTGTGTGCATGCACTCTCATGCATGGGGGGGCGGGGGGCAGAGGGAGAGGCAGACTCCCCGCTGAGCAAGGAGCCTGGGCCTATGGGGCTGGATCCCAGGACCCCAAGATCATGGCCTGAATGGAAAGCAGACACTTAATAGACTGAGCCACCAGGCGCCCCTTACCTACATTTTTTTAAAAATTTAATTTGCGTGACAAAAACACGAAGTCAAAAGATAACTGACAAACTGGGAGAAAATATTTGCAACATATACTGCAAAGGGTTAATACCCCACTATATAAAGGACTCTTAAAAACTGATCAGGTGATCAGGGGTGCCTGGGTGATGCAGTGGGTTAAGCATTCAACTCTTGATTTCGGCTCAGGTCATGTTCTCAGGGTCTTGAGATGCATTGGCTCTGTGCTCAGCAGGGAATCTGCTGGAGATTCTCCCTCTGCTCCTCTCCATGCTCTCTCTCTCTCAAATAAATAAATAAAATCTTTTTTTTTTAAAGATTTTATTTCTTTATTTGACAGAGAGAGAGACAGCGAGAGAGGGAACACAAGCAGGGGGAGTGGGAGAGGGAGAAGCAGGCCTCCTGCTGAGTGGAAAGCCCGATGTGGGGCTCGATCCCAGGATCCTGGGACCATGACCTGAGCCGAAGGCAGACGCTTAATGACTGAGCCACCCAGGCACCCCACATAAATAAAATCTTAAAAAAAAAACTGGTCAGGGGCGCCTGGGTGGCTCAGTCGTTAAGCGTCTGCCTTCGGCTCAGGTCATGACCTCAGGGTCCTGGAATTGAGCCCCACATTGGGCTCCCCACTCCACAGGGAAGTCTGCTTCTCCCTCTCCCTCTGCCAGCCACTCTGGCCTACTTGTGTGCTCACGTGCTCTAATAAATACATAAAATCTTTTTAAAAAAAGCAGATCAGATATCCAGTAGAAAAAGTGGGAAAGACATGCACACACAATTAACAAGAAAAATACAAAAATGACCCCCAAATACATGAAAAATGTTCAAACAGACCTCAGAAGTGCAAATTAAAATACCACTGAGATACTCTTTCTCAACTACCACACTGGAAAAATTAAAAAATATGATGACATTCAGTTGGTGAGGCGGGGGCAGGGGTGGAGGGGAAGAGGGCCAGAATATTTCTAATATACTCCCCAGGTGATTTTGATGTGCAACCAAGATTGCAAACCACTATTTCAAAGTAATGGTCCACATGGAAACTTGATACAACAGAAAACTGCATTTCCTCTAAAATTGAAAGCCCTTCTTCACTGTCAAAATTCCTTAGCCAGCATGGTGATTAAATATTATTATAATTATTATTATTATTATTATTATCATTATTGTTGCTTTTAGGAAAAATGTCAGCCTGTGTGCTACATACCACTGCAGTTTTCCTAACTCTTCCGGGGAGGAAGGGCATGGTATCCTGACAGAACAGCAGCACTGTTCTGGAGACAACAGTAAAAGAAGAAAATACATGGTCAAGAATAAGGCAAGGCAGACACTCAGATCCATCAAGTATTATGGTTCCTACACTGGATGCATTTTAAAAAGCATTTGTCTAAAATAGGTGATAAAATAAAACTGGATACTATTATATTGACAATCGTACATACATAAGAGGTGCTCAGAAATATTTACTGCGTGAATAATTTGGGGGAAGTTATATGCACGCAATATCAATTGCTCTTCAACAGCTCCTAAGAATTCCGAAGTTAAGTACATCCAGCAGCAATGGATCAAACACTCCAAACAGAAGTCCCCCTCTCTCAGGAGGTTTTTTTCCTATCTTGTTTTCAAATACAGTATACTGAAACTTTATTGAGAAAGCAGGGGGAAAAAAATCACATTTTGACTCACAAGAGTCAAAACAGAAAGCTATCACATACTTAAATTTATTGATATTTTCAGTTTTAAAAAGAACACATCAAAGTCATGTGAAAAAGAACACAGCAGTAAAGATAGAGACAACTTACCCATCGGTTGAATCTTTACTCTTCTCAAAGCAACCATTACAGCACATATGTTCATTGTTTTATTCATTTTTATTGTGAATGTACAATTTAATGTGCTGTAAAGAGAAATATATATAACCAGA
Organism: Zalophus californianus; assembly: GCF_009762305.2. NCBI lineage: Eukaryota > Metazoa > Chordata > Mammalia > Carnivora > Otariidae > Zalophus > Zalophus californianus. Next base: position 114,169,041 of record NC_045612.1, on the reverse strand, counting down.
ATGTTACTGAACTGGAAACCTACCTACATATTTGTAAATGCTTTTTCAAACTTGGGAGTGAGGAAAGGAGACACTGATGCTGTGAGCTTGGAGGAACAGCCCAATAAGCTTGTGACCACCCACGACTTTCAACCATGAGACATTTATAGAGGTTTACAGTCGCAGAGGTTGCAAACCAGAGACCCTGTGACCACACACAACTGCCGATTCATTTTGCCTGCGGGAAGTATGAACTGGCGGGGGTGCAACTTGTTTGCAAAGACAAGCATCTTAACATCGAAAGTCTTACCCGAAGCTGGCTAATAGCCTGGTGTCTGTAGGCATGTGAGTTTCCACCATAGGAGCCCTGTCACATACCAGCCTGGATGAACATCAAGGTCTCTTAAATCCAAAACCTCTCTGGCAATTCCATCTAGATTATCAGATAACTAGCAATTTAAGACATTATCGCTTATTTTTTTTTACTTTAGTGTTGACTTACGTGAAAAAATATTAATGTTGCAAATAACCAAAAGTGGTTAAGTGAAATGAACTAAATATATATAGTGGATAGGGAGTCAATCTACAATTTCATGAAGAATTGCCAGTATTTGTACCAATGAATAGCCTGATGAGCAGAAACCATCATTTTCTAGGACTTGTACTCTCACAGAATGCTCAGGATTCAGGTGACGAGATTACTGACCTATGTTAAGTCGTTCGCTTATGCGGCCAAAGACAGCTGATGGACACAATTTAAAATGATTATCTGTGCAACCCTAAATAACTGTCGGGCAATCTCTGATGCACCCCTGCACACTTTTTAATCTCTTCTTTTCTCTTTCTTTCCCATCTTTTCCTCCCCTCTCTCCTTCTCCCAAGTACCATATTATGTTCCTTCTTCTCTATCTGGCCTTCACTAGACTGGACCACTGGGAGCCATTTCTTGGTTATATTGGTGGCCTTTGGGGCTAAGGACACTGATAGTCCTTACCATCACCGCACCAGAGGCAAATGGCCCAGTCCCACCCACCCCTCTGTGATTCATAAAGAAATGGGAAGAGGAATGTGACAGAGTGATGAATGTTTCAGAGAATAAAAACATATATCCAAAATGTCATGAATATGTATTTATTTTAGAGGAACACATTTGAATTTGCAACCTAAGACCCCTCAATACTTCATTTCTCATGAGTAACGAAATAATATGGATAAAAGTATTAAAAATGACTGACCTTTGGGCCTCTGCCGTAGCACACACAGTAAAATAAGTCTGAAACAAAAAATATATATATATATAGGTTCCTTTGACAGTTGAGAATGTCAGACAAAACAACCTAGGACTTATCACAGCCTCATAGAATCTTAGAATCACAATAACCCCTAGGGATCATCCAATTCACAGTGCTATCAGATTCCTGATGTATCATCAAAGCTACTGGGGGGGGGGCGGGGCAGTCTCTGCTTGCATCTTGCTACTGTTGAGAACTCGCTACCACACAAGGGAGCTCATTCTGGAGCCCTAATTTTAAGAAACGTTTGGTTTTACATGAAGGAAAATCTATCCCCTTGTAACAGCATTCCACTGTGATATCCAGTTCTGACTCTGGATCCATCCAGTTCTGACTTCTGGAGGAAAGGAACTAGTTTATTCAATCTTTTATATGACAGATTTGGGGAATTTTGAATACATTTCTCCTCAGGAACACAGAACTCCACGCTTTCCCCCAAATAGAAACAGTAATGATAAACAAGGTATAGGATGTACTATGATTACCTCACTTAAGCTTTGCAGGGCTTTGTTTAGCTCTGATCGTCTGTTAATAAAACGAGAGAAATTGACATGAAGGAGATCACTGGTGATGTTAAATTCAAAACAAGTTAGATTTTTAGCAATTAAATTAAGCCTATGGTATTTATTGCTTCCAGTGTTCACTTTGAAGAAACACTGGGCATACTAAGAGATTCCTATGTGAGAAAAATAAATTATTTATATGACAAGGGAAACTAACCAGACAGAAGCTCTATCAGTTCTAGCCAACAGCAAGATATAAATTATGGTTGAACAATCTTGTTATTCATTAGGATCCTGCAACCCCCAGGCAGCTTCTTCTGGCAGAGGGCCCAAGGAAGAGTTGGCCCGAGGTAAAATTTCTGAGAGGAGTCCACCACTCGCCATGGGGGCCCTGCACCCCTGATTTCTTCCTCACTCCCTCTCCACCTGACCCCACCTGCCCTCTAGCACTCTCTAGTCCCCCTTCCCTTCCTCATCACTCCTCTTGCAGAATTTCCCTCATTCCTCTCCTCCAATCCCACTCAAACAACACTTTTATTTCTTCAATGTGGAAGAGCTTCACGGGAAGTTAGGATAAAGGAAATCTAGTTAAAGAATTCACTCTAGGGGCACCTGGGTGGCTCAGTAGGTTAAGTGTCTGCCTTCAGCTAGGGTCATGATCTCAGACTCCTGGGATGGGCTGTGTCAGGCTCCCTGCTCAGTGGGGAGCCTGCTTCTCCCTCCCTCTGCCCCCTCTCTCAAATAAATAAAATCTTAAAAAAAAAAAAATAAAGAATTCACGCTAGGGCAATCGTTCTCAACTGGGGTGGGGGGACGAACTCTGTCCCCCAGGGGACATTGGGCAACATCTGGAGATGTTTTTGATTGTCACAACTGGGGGCTGGGTGTTACTGGCATCTAGTGGATAGAGGTCAGGGATCTGTTACACATCCTACAGTGCAAACACGGTTAGAGAACTACCAGGTCCAAAATGTCAATAGTGCCGAGGCTGAGAAACCCAGCTCCAAGGGATGGGCAATAGTTCTAGGTGGTTCCAGGGAAGGTCTGGAGGAAAGAAGAGCAGGATTGTGGCAACAATAAGTAGTCAGCTAGCTTTTCTAGCTGGAAGAACCCGCTCCTTCCTAACTGTGCTCAGAGGTTGCCTTTCTAGGGGTCTCCCTGGCCCCTGGGTTCAAGTCCAACCACTCTGCCTGCTCTCTATTTAGATATGTAGAACATCCTTTGGAACCCTGAATATGTCACATTTATTGTAGGGATTGTACTGTATTGTTATTTGTTTGCATCCTAGGTCTATCCTACCAGACTCTAGACTCCTGGTTCTAAAAACTGGCCTCATGCTGGAACCATCAGGGGGGCATTGAAAAATACCAACGTCTGTGTCCCAGCCCCCAAATACTGATCTAATTGTTACAGAGTGTGCCTGGACATCAGGATTTTTAAAAGCTCCCAAGGTGATTTTAATATGCAGCCAGGGTAGAGAACCATTGTTCTAGAACCAGTTTTCCATCCTGAGAGTTGGGTTTATCCCCAAGGCCAAACACATAGTAGGTGCTCAACAAACAAATGCTTCATGGCTGTAAATGAACTCCTCTATATTTCAAGTCTAGTAATTAAGATGAATTACAAGTATGCGAATTTGTGTTCTATTTATTAATTTGTGAGTTTAAAAAAATGTATCTTGGGGCGCCTGGGTGGCTCAGTCAGTTAAGTGTCTGCCTTCAGCTCAGGTCATGATCCCAGGGTCCCAGGATCGAGCCCCGCATCGGGCTTCCCACTCAGCGGGGAGTCTGCTTCTCCCTCTGATCCCCCTCCTTCTCATGCTCTCTGTCTCTCAAATAAAATAAATAAAATCTTTTTGAAAAATTTAAAAAAATTAAAAAATACATCTTATCAATATTTTTTCCCATCTAAAGTTTAAGATACTTCTAGGACACTGATATCTTGTGCTTTTTATTTCACACGTATACTTTGAATAGCTAGGAAAGCTACATTTTTAGCAGGAGTTCAAAAAGTAGGCATAACGGACAGAAATGCCAGTCCTGCCCGTCCCAGTTCTCACTAGTTTCACTGTTTGCTGCTACACCCTCACTCAGGGGAGCCCTAGAGACGTTTGCTATCCCCCCGGGGGAACCCCAAGGTTCCCTTCCACCTATGCATTGCTGACTCAGTGGAAGCAGCCAGGTCAAAATGCTAATTGAAAGGATGCCCCTTAGGAAGAGTTTTGTTTTGTTTTGCTTTTAAAGATTTTATTTATTTGTCAGAGACAGAGCGAGCGAGCACAAGCAGAGGGAGCGGCAGGCAGACGGGAGAAGCAGACCGCCCGCGGAGCAGGGAGCCCGATGCGGGGCTCGATCCCAGGACCCTGAGATCATGGCCTGAGCCGAAGGCAGACGCTTAACCCACTGAGCCACCCAGATGTCCCTTGTTTTGACCTAGGAAAGGTTTTTTTTCTTCAATGTCATCACAGATACTCCCCGGAGCTTTTGGATTTGGTTCAAAAGTTGATGAAAATCTCCTTCGAGGGGTAGTAGCAAGATTGAGAGTAGATGGATTTTATCTCCGATGCTGCTTCCTTACACGAGGATGAAGACATGACGTTTCCCCTCCCGGTGACACTCAGGTAAGACTAACTCCGGGCCTAGACTGACATTTTGGCCTTGTAGTCTGACTGGGAGCATCTATATTTGTAATGTATTTCTCATTGTCCGTGCTTGTCCCTGGAAGCTGGTACCTACTTCACAAAGACTTCTCTCTGACTTTTGAATGACCGATGCTTCGTGAAAGCATGAACAAATGGAATACATGGCATCCCACCTTGAACTCTTCTTCCAACCTTTCTGGCTACCAAATCATATTAAAGCTCAAATACCAATTCAAATTGACCTCTTACATACTTACAGAGCATCAAAAAGAACAGCCTCACGGGGCTATTAGCTGAGGACGGGTGACTACTGTCTATTTGCTAAGAACTCACAAACCAATTTTCTATAAGCTTTGGGTCTATTTCCTACTCTCAGTTTCCAAAAGTAAAGACAGCTCAACAAGTACCTTTCCATAGTTGATGTCTTAACTTTTAAATCAAGCAGTAGATTACTCACTTTGATTCCCTTAGAGACGGGACTCCAGATAAGGTGTCATTAGCCGTATTTTGACTCTGTTAGGAGTACAAAATCATTAAGAATATAACAAATATTGTTGTGGGTTTTTTGCACTCTCTAACAAGAAATTGTTCTTCAGTTTCCTTGGTCACCCAAAGAACTAGACCCCAAAGACTTGAATGCCAACCATATGGAGTATTATCTAGCCAATGATCAAATCCATATTAACTGAGCTACTTTTTGTTTTTTTATTTCCTTTAAAAAATATTCTGAACCAGGGTGGGGGGATGGGTTAGTCTGGTGATGGGTATTAAAGAGGGCATACTCTGCGTGGAGCACTGGGTGTTATGCACAAACAATGAATCATGGAACACTACATCAAGAACTAATGATGTGATGTATGGTGATTAACATAACAATAAAAAATTAAAAAAATATTTTGAATCAGCAAGTCTGATGTGCTAATTAATGTCATTATTCCAAGGGTTCCCCAAAAAGAATACGATTAAAGCTCTCCACATGAAAGCTCTCAGACTTAAGATCCCAGTGTCAAGAGGGAACTTGGTAGCAGCCTTCACTTCATTTGTAGCACCTTGCTCCTCGCCTGGCACATAGTAGGTGCTCAGGAAATAGTCACTGGAAGAACAAACCACATTTAGCTGGGATCCTCTGAACCAAGTCTAGGTCATGGGAAGTCTGACTCTACTGCATCTGAATTCCCCCATGAGGTGGAACAGGATCAGATTCATAAGACTACTCTTAGATTCAATATATTTCTTATTGCTAGAAGTTTCTAACATAATTAAAAACTTTTTAAAGGCAATAGGATTCCATCGTATAAACATTCAGCAGCAAGTTTAGTGAAAACTGAAATATGCTTATTAACGAAGTACCAGGATTATTATGAAGTCAAACCCTCTTGACAAAGCTAGTGATTCGACAACACTTAATTTATTTAAATTTGGTCATAAAAGTAAATATGCCGAATACCGTGAATAATCTGAGCCTTAAACAAATCTTTAAATGCACAAGCACTTCCTTTTTAATATTGCAATAAAAAAAAAATCTTTAAAACCTACCTGGGTAACATTGCTTTCTTCATATGGAAATATTATCTCACCTCTAAAAAATGCTAAAAATAAATTTGCAAAACAAAATTTGAGACTTGCATCCTTAGCGCATGAGGATTAATACAACACAGGAAAAGATTATCAGATTAATAATGAATAATCAAATTTATAAAATAAATGGTTTCATCAAATTCTTTGCAGTTACTCACATTTACTGTCTTTTCTATCAGAATGGTACTCAATGACCACCAATACAATTTTCAGAAAATGCAAACCATAAATTCTATGTGGGAATGCAGAAAGAGAAAAAACTTGCCTCCTTGTCAAGAAATTTTAATCCTACATGCTGCTCATCAGACCTTTTTTCCCATAAAGATGCTAACTTGGGGAACCAGCTCTAACATTAAAAATCTTTTTGGGGGGCACCTGTGTGGCTCAGTAGGCTAAGCGTCTGCTTTCAGCTCAGGTCATGATCCCAGGGTCCTGGGATCAAGGCCCGCATTAGGCTCCCCGCCCGGCAGGGAGCCTGCTTCTCCCTCTTCCTCTGCCCCCCTTGTGCTCCTGCTCTCTCTGTTTCTCTCTCTCAAATGAATAAAAGAAAATCTTAAAAAAAAATCGTTTTGGGTTTTCTAGTTGCAGTTACATACACAAAGCAGGGAGAGAAAAAGTGTTTCTCAGAAATTAAGCAGCCTTGTGAGAGTCTATTTATTCTTTGCCATTTGGGTTTTTTTTTTCTCTCTCTTTTTAAAATATAGCTACCAAGTGCAATCTCCCCCCTAGGAACAAAGTTAAGATTTTGCTTTTGAAACCTGAATAGTCTGCAGGGAGAATCTTTTCTTCAGTTGAACAACTCATTGTGGCTTTCATCCCCAAAACGCCAGAAAACTCTGTTCTTAAAATGCTCACTTCGGGAAATACAGAACTCAATTTCAGTCAACCGGTATCCTACAGGGTATACTTGGAGGGGCTCTGACTTGATCAGAAAAAAAGAAAATAGAGACTGCTTAACAGAAGTACACTGTGTGCACTTCATAATCTACGGAGACAGAAAACCGGCCTTTTTTTTTTTTTTAAAGATTTTACTTATTTATTTGACACACAGAGAGAGAGAGAGAGAGAGAGAGCGTGAGCACAAGCAGGGGGAGCAGCAGAGGGAGCCCAACGCGGGGCTTGATCCCAGGACCCCGGGATCGTGACCTGAGCCGAAGGCAGACACTTAATCGACTGAGCCACCCAGGCACCCCAAAACCAGCCTCTTGAGCAGAAGGCAAAGAGGTCATACAAACTAGAGCAGGTGTCAGCCATTTTTTTGGTATCCGATCAGATATTTGAGGTTTTGTGGGCCATATGTTCTGTCAGAAATACTCAACTTTGCAGTTGTAGCATGAAAGCAGCCAAACAATATGTACACGACTTGCATGGCTATGTTCCAATAAAACTTTACTTACAAAAACAGGTGGCAGGTATTTAGACTATGGGCAGTAGTTTGTCAGCTCCTGAGCTAGAGGGTTGAATGCCTTCTCAGCTCATTTTTATAACAATCCAAAGTACCACTGATGCCCACAGCCAAGTACCCAATGGTCCACTTCCACTTAAAATGGCCGACAAAGCCACTGGCCCAGTGACTAACAGGATTTATCTATTTTAGCACCTGTTCTACTGAGAACCTCAACTTCGGCATATTCGTACTGAAATCTCAATTAATGCAGTATACAAGTATTAAAAGTAAAGATACTTGATATATGCATAGAATTACTTATCCATTTTGGGAAAAACCCTTCACTATTAAAAATGTATTTAGTGTGTGCACATGCCGACACCCACAATTTCTCTCCCTCATCTGTCCGTTCTCCAAGGTCATCCTTCAGTCTTGTGGAGCGCATGCTGAATTTCATACATGTGCTGCGAGCACAGTGTTAGCAGTGCAACCCGGAACCTTTTGACCCTCAGCCTAACTCTGCCTAGTCAGCTCCGAGTTTTTTTCACCAGCCTCCGTTTCCCTTAATGAACTCAGATTGGAACCTGCGAGAAGTGAAGGTTTCTAGTTTCTGGCAGGATACCATGGAATTTCTGGTGCCAAAAGAGTTGGTTCCCTGATGAGGCTGTTTTCACCAGACACTAAAACAAATGGTCAATTCAGTCACTTAATTGGGGAAAACATTACTCCAACTAGCTTCCTGGCATCTGTTATTCAAGATGACCATTTTTCTGTTTTTTTTTTTTTTCTAAATGTTCAATTTTCAAAGTTATCAAACATCATGCAGATACAACACTAAACTAGACATTAGTCACCAGTCCAAAACACAGATGAAGCATAAAAATAATGCAATTATGGAGAATTCAGTAAGAGAAGGGTAAGAGAAGAGGGAGGGAAGAAGAGTTCCACAATATATGAAAGTGAAATGTAACTAACAAGTCTTTCTCCCCTTTAATCAAAGGCAGCTAATATTTGCCTACCATACTCTACCTGGCACATACTATCCGCAGAACGCTCATATCCATAAATCTCACATTCACACAGGTAGAAAAGGTTTGTGGACCATTCTTTGAATGCAAAGTTTTCTTATTTTCTAATACAATCCAACCTTAACCTCTTTTACTTGAAGCTGTTTCCTGTGTTTTTAAAACAAATTATTAAAGGGAACAGAACAAAAGGAACAGAAGAAATGGAAAACATTCCTATAAGGACTGTTTTTTAAGACTTTAAAATTACAAAATACTTCATTACCTTCCTCTTCTCTCTTCCCGTGATCCAGTACTGACCTGCCACACCATGTTTTTATGTTTTTCACATCTGCTTTCATTGGTTTTCATAAGGAAGGGAACCCATCAAGCCAAACCAAGGTGAGAAAAATGGTTGTTTCATTCTTTCTGGCCCATGGCAGAAGGGAAAATATTCCCATTTCAAAAATAGCATGTTCTCAAGAGATTTCCATCTTCAATTTAAAAAACAGTGACAGTCTGGGTTAAAGATGGCAAAATACACTCTGGGCACTACTGGAATTAGCAACCAATTAAACTAGGTGTCCGTGAGGTTTTCAACATTCTAGTGGAGCGGTTTATTTTACTTTTAGCAAAAGACAACACCCTATTTCTAAGCTATGATATTTAAGGTCCTATGGAAAGGCTTGAGGGATTTATATACCAGAAGTGGCTTTCAATAATTAAGTTCATTACTAGTTATATTCATGGATCAACTCTAAGGGTATTAGTTATGGATTTAAAGCTATGGTGAAAATATCTGGTGTAGAGCTTCATATTCTCATAGTAAGTTAATCCATCATCTCACTAAGCAATGGGATCATTTCAGGCAGATCTAAAATTTGCTTTTGTTTTCATTTGGGACTTCTTAGTAGCCAGGCAATGTGAAAAGAGACAAATCAGAGAGATACACATCCCATACTCAACCGGAGAAAAACAAACCTTTCCCCTCCCTGGAGCTCATTTATTTGGTAATGTGTAATGTACACAAGAACTAACCTGAGTCGTTGCAAATAGATGACAAATTGCAGATATTTCTCTGGGGTTTGACTCCTGCAAAGAAAACAACCCAGCCGGTTAAACATGTCAACACCTACACTTATATCCTACATTGTCAAGAGAATTCACAACTTTAGGCATCAAACGTGGGCCTAAAATACTATAAGTTGGATATAATTGGCTGGATGAATTCCACAAAGACTAGAGGAATGAGAGTTTTCATTTCTTAGTTGGTCAGCTATAGAACTTGATTCTTTACTATTCTTTAGTGTGTCACTGTCTAAGCCCCTACTCCTCCCTCAAAATTTTTATTGTCCTGTCCCCCATTCGTCCCTCTCCTGTCCAACATAAAAAGAACAGTGTGAATGAAAACCGAGCCTAGAGAATTTAAATGCAAGAGCCCTTACTCATAGATCCTCTTTCCTTCCCTGGGCAGGGGAGTCCATGAACGCTCTAATGCTGGTCCTATTTCCTTATGTAAATATATGTAAGAAGTAACATCAATGTCATGATGTCACCGCACCTAGGCAAAAACCACAAAATTCAAAAACTATTTGCTGAACAACTCCCATATTCTACAGGTTTGGGAAGGTTCCAGATACAGACCCTGCCCTCAATGAGCGTGCCATCTAGTAAGTGATAGTGGGTGGTAAATAAAAAGTTATAGTGAAGGCAAAATGGAGTGATGGCCAGGACAACAGACCACACAGGCATACAAAGGAGGGAGAGACGAATGGGAGATGAAGTAAGTCAAAAACTTCACACATATTCACCTAAAAAACACTTTCTCCCTTGGTGAAAGGAGTAGTACATCTCTTCTTTGATTTGAAGAGAGCTCAAGGTTTACTCCCTAAAAATCTGGCCTTCACTAATTTCATCATTTTGGCGAAGTAAAAGAAATCTATAGTAAATGTGAGGTGCAAATGTTGATAACGTATTAAGCAAAGGGCCAAGGGAAAAGATTGTTATATTAAGGGATATTTTGCTGTCCTTCCTGGGTCTGGCTTGGCCAGAATTATGTATGCAATGCCTGATTGCTATTTTATTTCCATTGTACTTTTATGAGTGCTTAATTTTTTTCTTAAGAGAACAAGTTTGGGCACAAACTAAAATTAGAGCTTGTATTAGTGCATGTGAAATGGTTTCTGCCAGAATGATCTGGGTGACATTTGTTGTATAGGTATCATGCTTCAACTAAGAGTTTTGATTCTGTGAGCAAACTGAATTTAGGTGCCAAAAGTTACCCGACATGTAGAATTCTATATTGTTTCACAGCAATGTTACCCACACCAAAAGAGAGATTTCATCTTAAATAAACCTGCTTTATTTGTTCTCTGGGTAGTAATGCTTTAAATGTTCTCTATAACCATTGGTCTATTGTTCACTAAGTGTTACATTCCATCATCTCTCAGCTTTCTCTAAATTTTAGTGGTACCTTTGTTTCCAATGATGTGTGTCTTTTGCTGCTCATTAACTCAGAATTTTCTTTCCCATTGCCAGGGCTGTTATCTGTAATTTCCCCCAAGTACATGGCCACAGGTCATCCTTTCAGTCATGAGTGAGAAAACTTTGTAAAGGGTCAAATAATAAATATTTTAGGTTTTGTGGGCCACATAGTCTCTGTCACAACTACTCAACTCTCCTGTTCATTATACCGGAAAAGTAGCCATAGATAACATGTAAACAAATGGGTATGGCAGTGTTCCAATAAAACTTTATTTACAAAAATAGGTAGTGGGCCATATTTGCCCTGCAGGCCACAGTTTGCTAACCCATGCTTTAAATCAACCAGAAGCTTTTGTTAAGCAAATTACGTATTCCTACTCTTGCCCTAGGTACTTAAAAGTACATCCCTTGCTTGATTTCAAAAGAGTTTGAGGTTGACTCCTCTAAGAAGCTCTCCCTCATAAATTATATCCCATTGCTAACCACTAGCACCAGCGCTTTTATTTCCCATGCTTCTTAACCATGTCAGAAACACTTGTGTTGTCATTTGCCTTTATCTGCATACATGTTCATGTTAGTTATCTCTTTGTTTGCCTTGTCTCTCCCCAAACTAGAAGATTCTTAAGGGTGGGCATTGTATTTCATCATGATTATATAGCCCCAAACACTTAGTACAACTTCAGGTACCCAGTGCATAAACATCTATTCATGAAGAACAGATTTCACTTTTAAAGGGTAGGAAAAAAGAGAAAGAAAACATAAAAACCAGCCATTCGTTTCATTTTACTTTAGTTATAAAAAAGAAAGTCTTGATATTGATAGTAAGTCATACCTGATGCATTGAAGGTTTTTACTATAGTGATTTTAGTTTTTTCTGCAAAGAAGCAATTTAAATATTAGAGCAGAATTGTTGCGTGTTTTTAAAAACAATTTGCCATGAATATCATTTTAGTGAAGTGCTAAGAAAATCATACTGTTAACACCTTTCAGACATTATTGGTTATCCCAGCAGCAGAATAAATGGGAATTGCAGACCCAGATCATATAGCATTGGAATAGGGTGGATCTGCAATTTGGATTCCCATGTTTACCCAGTTATCTCACACCCATCACACACCCCACTGTGTCATTCTACCACAGTTTCCATGAGCTGCTGCTAGACAAATTAATGTGGACTTACACTTCAGATATGTAGAATTAAGTCATTATCAGGAGCTTCAGGTGACAGGTTGTAAAGAAAAGGTGATTCAGAATAAAACTTAATGGAAACACAAGATCTAAAATACCGCATGCTCTATAATCAAGAAAGTGTCCTGCTATTTTCTCTAGGAGTTAACATAATAGTATTGCTATTATATCAGTAGATAAAATTATTCTCAAAGAGGCTGAAACCACTCAGCTACAGTTGTACAATAAGCTCAGAGCAGAGCCTAGACAGAACTGTTCAAACCACAGGCAAATATGAACACACTCTGGAGAAGCAAACCTTAGAAATATCTTCCCAATACACTCTGGGTACAGAGCCTATGGTTCATTTCTCAGATAATGGAGAACCAGGTTCAGAAATCCTTGCTTTAAGGATGGTCAATTAGAAGAGGCTGAGTTCGGGGCACAGATTTGCAAAGGTCTGTCTGCTAGGGTGAGTGGCAAATTCTGAAGAAAACACAAAGCTCAGATCTTGGAGAAGCACTTAAGAATGATGATGTTATACCAACAGTTTCTGAAACCTCATTTGTGTTATGTGTTATCGACGAGTTCCTGTTTCAGTACGTGACTGACTCATGGGCGATGGTTGGTGGTAATTATAGAGGCTGACAATATTTTGCATTACCATGAAGAATCTTTTAAATATATTATTTGGTTTGCCCTGATACTTTCCTTTCCAGAGCAAACAAAACACATCTGTGAAATGAACTTCTGGTTCTAGTAACAAAAGTGCTTTTGCGGAAAAATGTTCAACCTCACTAATTAAGAATGTAAAACAGAACCTACCGAATTGAAAGATCTAATAATATATGATATTGTCTCAGTTCTCAGCAAAGGTACAGTGACACTGACATCCTCATTCACTGCTGACAGGAATGTTGCTGGGTACAAGCTTTCAAGAAGGTAACTGAGCAATATGTATATCAAGGACCTTAAAATACTCATACTGCTAACCCATTAAGTCCAGTCCTTAGAATGCATCCTACAGAAATCAGGAATGAATCAAAATGTTGGCACAAGGATGTTCATTGCAAAAATTTCTATTAAGAAAATAGAAACAGCTTTAAGAATGTTCAACATATGGTACACAATGGAATATTATCAAGTCATTAATAGTAACGGACAATAGAAAATACTTATAATTTAATATGAAATCAAAAGGGCAAGACATAAAAATCTATATACCCTATGACTATTGTGTAAAAGATACACACACACTCACACACATATATAGTGTGTATGTATATATGATCCTGAATGGAAATGTACCAAATTAACAGTAATAGTCTTAGAAAAGTAACATTAGAGATGATTTCTATTTTTTTCATTGTATTTTCTATATTCTCCATTTGTTACGAGCTAAGATATATTACTATTACAATTTTTTTGATGTTATTTTAAGCGGAGTGTATGGCCACAACAGTTTGGAAGGTCAGGAATGTGATAACACAAGAATGACAATGTCAAACTGAAATGAGTAGTCAATCAACAATTGAAGGCACAGGAAGTATGCAAGGAGACAACCTTTAGCAATCCAGAAGACTGACCACACAAGTGAGAAAGCCAAGAAGGCACAGCAGATGAGCTATTATATTTAGAAAGAACTTGATATTACCTGTTTTGTTTAAAGTGGATAATACACTCGAAGTAGCATCTGAAATAAAGTAATGAAAATTAAGCCTAATTATTGATATGCTTAACAAACACAAGCATCTTCTAGGTTCCTTGCACATTTCACTTTCCCCCAAACCTAGAGAAGCTATAGAGTTTTGCAAAAGCCAGCTGACACTATCAAATGTATTTGCTGCCCACCCCGCCACATACTAACCATTCTCCAACCCCCAGACACAATTCCTGAGCAAGTATTCATTCTTTAAAAATGTGTTTCCTGAACACAGGTAATGTGTCTAAAACATACCAACACTTCTATAATGATTAGATTTAAATAAACCCATTTATGTTGTTTAATATTTTGTCCCCTTTGGACTCCATTATAATGCAAGTCCCTAAGGGATATATTTCCAGTTAATACCAACTTTAATATATAGCCCTGGGGATGCTTAAAGCTACACTCTTATAAAGCAATCTTTAAGCAGTTCTAGCTTAAAATTAAACTTCTTGAACATTAGATTTCACTAACTTTTAGAAAAAAATCTCACTTTGATCTTGTTTCCCTTAAAATTCAATTGAAAATCTATTCTAACTGGTATTTCTTTAAATAAAAATCATTCTGTAATTTATTATTCTGGATGAAACTTTAGGGGGAAAAGGCACATATTACCATACTTAAAAACCCACATACCATGGATCCAAAAACTACTGCCAAAGCTATTTTGAAGATGTTTTTTCATTCACTTTTAAAAAAGTAATTAAACATAGTTATAATGTAATATCTAGCCCTTTCCATTGGACCAAATATGAATTTAAACCGGTTTCAATCAGTGTGAACTCCATCCAAGATTGTTTAGCTCCTTAACCATCAACCACATGGTGAGATTTTTATTTTAACCAAGTAAGGGACTGTGAACAGAGCTGCACAAAGAAAGAGGCTGTCTACCCAAAGAGTTCGGGAAGGCACAGAATTTGCCGTGTCCACCTCTCTCAAACACAGCCCACTTCTCCAGCATGATGAAGAAGCCAGGTTTTTCTCTTCATGTCATGCTACTTAAAAATTGATAAAATCATCCATAAAAGGGCGGTCTTTGAACATTCTGTGCCTCCAAATCCATGCTGAATCATATTGAAGTCACTGGATGTGCTTCCCACATTTAAACGATCTGTCATATAAAATGTGCTGGCATTGTGTTGGAAAGCAAGAGAAACAAGGTACTCAAACTGTGATCACTATTTCTTCTTTTTCACAGAACAGTTAGCATGGTGGGGCGCTGGCCTCCCTCCATGAAATAAGAAGTTTTCATTTAACCAAAAAGTTTAGGGTGCTCTCCAGGGTTGACAGTTTTGGGGGTTTGTTTTATTTGGGGTGTTTTTTCTTTTGCATATTTGAATGTGAAAACCTTCAACACTACTCATTATACTTATATTCATATTAAGGGTTATCAATTTTCACTTACTTCAGAAAAATCTTACCATTTAGGCTTGTAGTTTCAACCTCTTTTGCCCCAAGGGAAAAAAAAAAAAAGGTATAATTAAATCCAAAACTTAACAAATTAGGCTAAATCTAGGTTTGAATTTTTTCAAAATCTTGCCTGGAGTACCATTGGTGTAGGGGACAAAACCAACAAAAGATGATTCAACTGCAAGAAGAAAAAAAACAACAAAAATTTCAAATTAATATTTTGAAACACTTATTTACTGAATTCTAAGGAGTTAAAACTTTTGAGATAGAATTATGAAAAGAAGTAGACAACATGCTATCAGACCAATATGAATCTGCAAGCCCCATAATCCCTTAGGGAATATACACTTAACCAGAGAATTGCAGAGAAAGAACCCAAGAAATGAAATGAGCAGTTGTCTCATTTTACAGACAAAGAACTTGAGACTCTTCCCTCAAAGCCTGCTCCTACCTATGGAATATTATGGACATAAGTTTAGAAACCACAGCAAAATATGTGACATACCACTTTCAATTATTTTCTCAGCCAGAGAATTCTAGAAACATTTTATACTTTGAATAACTGTCAAACTACAATTATAAAACATACCAGCACATTGGCTCCATTCTGTTATAATAATGCCTGGCAACTCTCCCCATTGTGAATTGAGGATTTAAAAAAAAAAAAACCAACAACTTTGCTACCACTCAGTACAGTACCACCTAACACAATTTCCTGGTAAGTTATTTAAAAATATGGCTGCTATTAAGACAATCAATCAAGTTATAAATTTCCCATGGAGTAAATCTACTTAGGCTAAGAGGTCAGTCTACTACACACAGTTTGCATGTTGGAATATTAAAAAGATCCTATGGCTTGACTTCTACATATACGCAGGAAAAGGAAACACAAACATTTGACAAGTAACACAAGCTTCGCAGTAGGTAGACTGATTTTCAGTGGGTAAGGACAACATTTGGGTGTGTCAAGGCGCTGGGCTGGCCTGTTTTAGACTGCTCATCCTTTGGCTGAAACACACACACCCTGTCTGTCCTACATTATTGCTTCCATATTTTGTCATTTACTACATTTCTTTTTAATTACCAAGGATATTTCTTGAGAAATAAGACAGTTCCTGAGCAATAAGATTCAAAATGTGGATATGGAATCCTTTGCAAAACAAAATAATTGGCCAAAGCTGGTTTTTAATTAACGAGTATTCATTCTTCTGAAATGTGTGCCAGTCCCTGGATGTGCACGAGCTGCTCCGTTCCTAAGTTAATGCAGCTCTCCCCCAGGGCACCCAGATTGCAGGCTCTGATTGGAACCAGTGTGTGCCTCCAAATCTCCATGCCCCCTATTTCCATGCAAACAGGATTTTGCTAAGATATCACCACGATTAAGTCAGATTATGGCCACTATACTAGGAGAAAAATACAGTGGTTCATTTTACCCCAGGAGCTTAACAGCAAGGGGGCAAATTGGCACAGTCAAAAAAGCTTGGGCTTTGGAGGCTTGCAGTCCTGGTTTGAATCTTTGCCCCATTACTTAATCACTCATAATAATGATCGTTATTACTTATTGAGGGTTTATGCTGGGTCAGGTGCATATATTATCTCATTTCATCTTCACAACTACCCTATGAAGCAGGTACTATTATATTCCCCGATTTATAGATGAAGGAACAGAAAGGTGAAGAAACTTGCTCAAAGTCACACAGCTAGCAACACGGTGGGAGGGTAGTGGCCAAGTTCAAACACAAGTAGTCTGGCTCCACAGAATGCGTGAACATGAGCAAGTTTTATCCTCTCTGACCCTCAGTTTCCTCATCTAGAACATGAATATAATAATTCCTATACTGCAAGACTGGAAGCTGAATGAGATGTCTGGAGACTCCCAAGCATGTAGTATGTGCACAAGAAGTAATAGCTATCATTAATTTTATTTAAGTGAATTAACAGCAGAAGCTCATTTTGATACAACTAAGGATAGAATGTGAGTTGACTCACTCCTTACCATAACAGATTGTTCTACAATATATGGTATACCAGAAAGAATGCAGGAGGAGGAGGCAGAAAAGCCATGTGCCGCCTGTGCATAATGGTGGCAGGGAGCTGTGTGACCTTAGGTAAGTTACTGGGGCTTCACTATCTCATCAGCTCTCACCATATGGGGCTGGACCACTTTATCCCTGAGTTCCAGTTCCGGTTCCAGCTAGCAGTCTCGAATGTGGGTTCTACTCCTGGTTCCTGCCAAGAGGGTCCTAGTTAAAAATTTCTTTGTATTTGCCTTCCCATTCTCAGGAGGGCTAAGCCCTCAGAAGTCCTTTGGAAAGTATTTGTTCAGAAGTGACTGAAGAAGTATATTTAAGAGAATATCTCACGCCTCAAATATATAGGAACATTCGGCAGGTTTATGTTCTTAATAGTCTACAGGAGACCTATGAACTAGAAATAATAAAAATAACGTTGAAGAACTTAAGAAGTCCCCTAAATGAAAATCCACGTTATTCCTCAGCTTTGTCCATAAATGTGGGGGGACCAACTTGCCGGTCCGCTTGTCTATGTGTGCTAGTGACTTTTCAGGTGTAGGCTTAACTGAATCAACCTGCATGGAGAAAAGCAATTTTGCTGTACCTGGCTACATGCCATATTGCATGGAGAACTTTTGGAATATTTTCCTGAAATTCCCCAAAGCCATGAAATAACAGTCTTACCAGATGGTGATAACAAACTGGAATTATCAGCATTCTCTGTTGAGGAAAAAGGTGATTTAAAGTTAATTTGTGCCTGAATTTGTAGATAACATCTTTAACAGGAGCGAATGTAAAATGAATTGCAAATAGCTACCAAGAGAGGGCAGTATACTAATTTACAATTATTTTCAACAGCCTCATCCGTACTTGTCAACTCAATTCTCTAGAGACACATCTCTGGTGAAGCAATTCTTCCAATTTAACTGGTGATGATGCTCCCTCTATTCTGTTATATAATGATATAGTATATATGAAACTTAAAATGATGACTGAGAACTTCAATTGTTGGCTAGTATTCATTAAAATCTGTAAAAGAAAAGGGGAGCCAGGGTGGTTCAGTTGGTGAAGCGTTGGTCTAGGTTTCCACTCAGGTCATGATCTCAGGGTAGTGGGATCGAGCCCAACCCCCTCAGCGGGGAGTCTACTTGAGATTCTCTCTCCCTCTCCCTTTTCCCCTCCCACCACTTGTGCTCACGCTCTCTCTCTCTCAAATAAATAAAAATCTTTTTAAAAAAGGAAAAAGAGGCGCCTGGGTGGCTCAGTCGTTAAGCGTCTGCCTTGGGCTCAGGTCATGATCCCAGGGTCCTGGGATCGAGTCCCACATCGGGCTCCCTGCTCGGCGGGAAGCCTGCTTCTCCCTCTCCCACTCACCCTGCGTGTGTTCCCTCTCTCACTGTGTCTCTCTCTGTTAAATAAATAAAATATTAAAAAAAAAAAAGGAAAAGAATGTGTAACCGTAAAGGTATATATCTGCATAAACAAAACTTCCACTAACTGCTTCTTTGTATACCTATTAGCACAGCCTTTATATTATACCTAGTAAGTATATTATACTTCTTTCTTAGGAGTTAAACCACATCAGATGCCTCTGGGTTTATAAACTACAAGAACCACTGTATTTACTTTCAGAGGATGCTCAAATTCCTTAAAAGAAATTCTATTTTTTTTCTCTCTGAAAAACAATACACACTTACTGGAACAACTTCAGATAAATTACAGATAAACAAAAAAGAAAATTAAAACCACCTATAATTTCACCACCTAGATATAGACGACATTAACATTTTGGCATATATGCTTTGTGCTCTCTCTCTCTCTGTTTTATGTATTATCTACATATGTATATAGATATATGAATATATGTGTGTATGTATGTATTTATGTGTGAGAAAGATCATATCACATAAACTATTTGTATCCTGATTTTTCTCATGACAGTATATCCTGAACATTCTTCTATATCATTAAACAATTTTCCACAATACCTAACTTATGATCACTGTATAGCATTTCACTGACTGGATGTACCATTAATTTACACAACAAATTTCATTTTAGTGGTACAATTTTTCATGATTATAAACAATATTGTAATAAATACTTTTGGCTAAATTTCTGCAATACATACTTGGCTGCTTCCTTCAGAAACTGCATGATTTTGATTGCCAAAATGCCCTACAGAAAACAAACCAGTTTATACAACCCTCTGTAGCACATGAGTGCTACTTCCCCAAACTCAAACCCACGTGGGGTATTAAAATTTTTAATTTTTTTTAATTACAGGGCGCCTGGGTGGCTCAGTTGTTAAGCGTCTGCCTTCAGCTCAGGTCATGGTCCCAGGGTCCTGGGATCAGCCCCGCATCGGGCTCCCTGCTCGGCGGGAAGCCTGCTTCTCCCTCTCCCACTCCCCCTGCTTGTGTTCCCTCTCTCGCTGTGTCTCTGTCAAATAAATAAAAAAAAAATCTTTAATTTTTTTTAATTACAAAGGAAAGATTATTTCTATGGTGGTATCTTGAAATACAAAAAAAATTAATAATATGTAGGGGCGCCTGGGTGGTTCAGTCTGTTAAGCATCTGCCTTCAGCTTGGATCATGATCCCAGGGTCCTGGGATCCAGTCTCATGTCAGGCTCCTTGCTCAGCGGGAAGCCTGCTTCTTCCTTTGCCAGCTACTCCCCCTGCTTGTGCTCTCTCTCACGCTCTCTCTCTCTCTCTCTCTCTGATAAATAAACTCTTAAAAATAATAATATGTATGTTTGGGGGTGCCTGGGTGGCTCACTCGGTTGAGCATGTGACTCTTGATTTCAGCTCAGGTCATGATCTCAGGGTTGTGGGATCGAGCCCCATGTTGGGCTCCCTGCTCAACAGAGAGACTACTTGAGATTCTCTCTCCTTCTCCCCCTGCCCCTCTCACGAGTGCTCTCTCTCTCTCTCTCTCTCTCTAAAATAAATAAATTGATCTTTAACAAAAAAGAATATGTATGTTTGGAAACTAAAATTGCACGGTGAAACATACCTGGTAGGCTCCAAAAGCCTATTTTCCTGAAGTGGTGGTAGGGTACTGATTATTTTCTGGGATCATTAAAACACAATTCCACTTGAAAGCAAGACTGAATGAGTGCTCAAGTTCCCAATTACCCTGCAGCCAACAAGGCAAATGTATGCAGAGCGGTTAGTGCCTCGATGCCCCAATTTAATTGGAATTGCCTCCTCTTAGTCTCTGTCCTTCAATATCTCCCTCAGGCTACTTTAATATTCTACCAATTAAAGAGTCTGTTGAGTTAACAGGGCCTTAATTTTTAAAATACTCTTGGGAGCACTAAGGGAAAATCAGTCATTCACACTTTAGTATGAATTACCCCCAATTGGCTGAATTACTCCGATCATGTAGTAAAGACCTACCATACTGGGCCATGTTGAAAAGTACTGGGAAGAATCAACATTCAATATGGTCTACTCTGAGAATGACACTTATTAGTGTGGGCAGATGAGGTGCAGTGGGCCGCGAATGTGGCACAGGCAGGGAAGAGCATGAAGGCACTGAGGAAGTGTTCAATACCAGGAAAGAAGGATGGAGAGTAATGTTTAAGGCCAACAGAGGCTTATTCTGCTGCCTCCACAATTTGCCCAGGGGCTGACCAGAGCCGCCAATGGTTCCAACCTCCTCCACTGCCAAATCTTCTGACCTGTAGGCAGAGCTGGCCTCTTTCATCTTGGAACCTTGCAGGGCTCCCAGCAACGATCTATACTGATGAAGGGAGGAAATATGGCTAATAAAAGCCAGAGATTTTTAAAATGTTATTGTCCACTTTTTTTTTCTTTTGGCAATTTTTTTCTTCTAGGGGCCTAATTGCTTAGTGACTAATATTTTATTCATTTTTTTTTCTGTCTCTCATTACAATCCTCCACATCACTCCTCTTGGTACAAAATAGAGATGTCCCCATAGGCCTTGCATTTTCCTGACTATCAGCCCATTTCTCTTGGGCTCTCTCCTAACTCACTTCCCATTTGTTACAACCAAAGAGGTGGTCGTCATTTCCACTGAGTCATATATTTGAGCTCCATGCCATTCTTAGGAGACAAAACATTTCCATTGTTACAAGGATTCATGAACAAAGAAAGGAAAAACATTTAAATTTTTCAGATTTTCCTTTGGAAACCTACTACGAGCACATTTTAAAGCATTATTCATTTATTGAAGCCTCAATTTAAGTCAATAAATAAAATTATTGGGGGCGCCTGGGTGGCTCAGTCAGTTGAGCGTCCGACTCTTGGTGTCTGCTCTGGTCACGATCTCAGGGTTGTGGGATCGAGCCCCAAGTCGGGACTCCATGCTCAGTAGGGAGTCTGCTTGAGTTTCTTTCTCCCTTGCCCTCTGCTCCTCCCCACTGTGCTCCCTCTCTCTCTCTCTAAAATAAATAAATCTTTAAAAAACTAATAAAAGTATTGTGATCTGTCTATAAAATTTACTCAGTATTACTCCAGTGATTTTTTTTTAAACAAAGCACACATTTCTGATTATGATGAACAGGAGTTTGGCATGCATATGCTTACAATGAAAGCCAAAGACAGGAACTGGAAACTCCAGAAACCGAACTCAACAGTCTCGTATCCTCCATCACCTCCCTGGCACTTTCTTTTGGCTACTGCCACCACCTCCTCAACCCCAACCCCGCGAGGCCAAGTGCGGTCTGAGCACTGCCAAGTGAATGTCTTACTGTCTTTGCGCCTCCAACTGCATATATCCCAGAACTTCTCCCTCATCACCCCACACCATTTCCGTACCTGCTGAGTTCTCGAACTTGATGGTGTTGCTGGTAACATCAGCCAAATAATTTAAGATGGAAATGCCCAGGTATTAGTTTCCTGTTGCTGCTGTAACATATTACCATGAACTTAGCGGTTTAAGACAACACAAATGGGTGATGTCAGAGTTCTGTAGGTCAGGAGTCCAATATGAGTCTCACCGGACAAAAATCAAGGTGTCAACAGGCTGCATTTCTTTCTGGAGGCTCCAGGGGAGAATGTGAGTCCTGCTTATCTGGGATACTACAGAATTCAATTCCTTGCAGTTGTAGGACCAAGGTACTCATTTACTTGCTGGCTGGAAATTGAGAGCCATTCCCAGATTCTAGAAGCTACCCACATTTCTTCATTCATGCCTCATTCTTCCATCTTCAAAGATGGCAATGGTGGGATGGGGTGGGAGGGGGGACTCCTTCACCTGGGGCATTCTACTCACTCACTCTTCTACCTTCCTCTTCTACTTTTAAGAACTCCCAGGATTAGACTGGGCTCACCCAGGTAATCCATGATAATCTCCCCATCTCACAGTCCTTAACTTCCATCACACCTGCAAAGTCCCTTTTGTTAGGTATGGTAACATATTTGCAGATCCTAGGCATTAGGACAGGGACGTCTTTGAGGAGCAATTATTCTTCCTACCATACTCAGAAATCCAGTTTTTTTTAAATTATAGAAAATATGAGTTGCAAGGAAACACCCTCTATGGAAAAAAAAATCCCACAGGGGTTAAGTAAAGGGCCTGAAACCCAGAGTTTGTTTCAGCAATAGAGCTGAGTGTACAATTCAAATGCTCACTCTTGGATCATTACCCCTGACTCCTCCCTTTCCCCCACCTCCCACCTCCATGTCCAGGCATCTGTCTGGTGCATTCTTCTCCTTGTAACACGGGGCTATTGCAAGGACTAGAGAGAGATGATGTATGTGTGATAAATAGCAATAGCAAACAGTGGTTAATGCTTCCTATGAGCCAGGCTTAAAGCTTCATACGCACTTATTATTTAATCAGCCAACAACTCCAGGAGATACGTGAATTCATTAGCATCAGTCTATTTTAGTGCCTGAGAAACAGTCTGGGCAAGGTGTACTGGGCCCCACCAGAAATTCACTGTACAGCTGACATTTGAACCCAGGCAGTCCAACTTCAGAGCCCACCCTGAGTCTCTATTCTGTCCTGCTTCCAATGACAAATTCTGTTGACCACAAACTAGTATATAAATGGAGGGCATTATTATTAATATTCTCTAATCTCTCTCTCATCCGTCCCTTCTTCCCTTCCCATGCCCACTGCCCCCTTCTAAGCCCAGGTCCTGATCGCCTCATATGTGAGTGAAATATTAGAACCCCAGAATTTTCTCATTGGAAAGGATCTTAATGTTCTTTACATTCGACTTCTCACCCATTGCAGTAAGCCATTCAACAAATGCATACAATTGGCTCACGATCCCAATTCAGCTGCCAGGCAAGTTCTATCGTGCCCACACAGTGGGAATCATGCTGAATTTTTTGAAAGTTTGAATTACTTAACAACATTTAGAAATCAAGTGATTTCAAATGAAATTCCAAATTTTCACCCTTTCAAAATTGGGAATTTTAGAAGATGACCTCCTTGGATCAGCGATCTGGCCCTCTAAAGCATGCTCTGGCTACAGCAGTCAGTGGAGGTGGCTCTCTCCTCTTTCTATCTTAAGGTTTATTCCTTGACTACACCATTCATTTGCCATTTGTCGGACATACACTATTAGGCAGTGTTATTTAACTTTTCTACTGTATGTCTCATTTTCCCAACTAGATGTTAAGCTGCCTGATGCTTTATTATCCTCTAGGAATCCAGTCCAGTGCCCTGCATCTGGTAGATGTTCGAAAACATTTTGGGATTAGGGCGCCTGGGAGACTCAGTCGGTTAAGCATCTGCCGGAGTCCAGGACTGAGCCTCGTGTCAGGCTCTCTGCTCGGCGGGGAGTCTGCTTCTCCCTCGGATTCTCTCCCCTCTTATGCTCTCTCTCTCAAATAAATAAATAAAATCTTTTAAAAACATATTCTGGGATTGACTAATGACATCATTAAGGAGTCTCCATCAGTCAGGGATCAGTCTGGAACCCATGAGTGGTAGTTGAAGAGCAGGAACTTAACACAAATAGTGCAAGGAGTCAGGACCCTAGGATACGAAGCACAGCAGGGGAAAGATAAGAAATGGATCTGAGAACCATGAGGCAGAGTCTATGAAGGAAAGACTTGAGAGTATTTCTTGGACAGTTATTATTCGGAATCTCAAGTTTGGAATAGTAGTTGTAATTGCCAATCACAGCAGACAGATCGCTTAGCGGACCTTACAAATGTATGCTAAAATGACCACTAAGATACATAGCACGACCAACATAAACAATTCAATGACCCTGAGCCTTCACTGCCTACAGCAGTGACCTCAGTAACATACCCTTTATTGGCTTTTCCATTTTTCCTAATGCCTTCTTCCTGTTCCCTCACTCCTGATTCCTAAAATCACCTCCCCAACAAACTACCTGCATGCAAGTCAGGCGAGGTCACGGCTGACTGTCTCTGACGTTCTCATTTTTCTGCCCACTCTTTGATGCCGTGGGGGTTGTACGACTTGAAACGGGAGGGGGCCGGTCGTCTTAGACCTGTGACTGTGGGAACACGGATGAGGATTTCCTTCCAACGCATGTGCCCCAAGTTGAATGAGAAAGATAAAGACAACTTTTGAAGAGTGGATCTAAAAGAGATACACGACTAGCCCCCCCCTTGCACGAATATTTTAGACCCAGCTGAAACTTATAATCTGGTGGCAGTCCACCTCTGAATTGAATTACTATTCCATAGAGAGATGATTCAAAACTAGGCGCCACACCTAGGCACTCCTATATGGGAACCCCCAACAAAACAATTATTGTTTTGTTATTATATTGGCTCTTCAGGGCTTGGAACAACAGATACTCTTCCAAGAACTGTATTTTCAGATTTTACTACATAACCAACAAAATGGATGAAAACAGTTCTCCTTTGGCACAGCCCGAAGTGTTTACTTGTGCTGTGACCATCTCACGTCACACTGCTCAATAAGTACTCTGACATAACACTTTTATTAAAGGATTAATAATAACATCATTAGAGAAAACTTCAGCTGCTAGCTGATGGAACTTCCCAAAGTGTGAACAATCAGCAATTCTCGGTGGGCCTTGGCCTTTATTGAACACTTTACTGAACGCTGGCCTTTACTGAACACTTACTAGACTGACAATACACCTTGCTTCTTCATGGAGTCTCCCCACATTCCCATGGCACAGATGACCTTCTAGCCAGATCTCATCTCCTCCTATTCTCCCCTCACTCAGCCACACAGGCCTCCCTGCTATTCTGCCAACACACGGGCCATATTCACACTTCGCACTTGCTGTTCCCTCTGCCTGGAACACTTTTCCTCCCAAGAGCCCCTTGGTTTGTGCCCTGGCACCTCCTTGGCATTTTGCTCAAATGTCACCTTCGGCTGAGAAGCTGATCCAGACCACTCTATTTAAAATCCCTACATTTTCCCTCTTTGCCTGACCCTTCCCATCCCTTTATCTCCTTCCACCTAATGCGTACATACACATTTATGTATGTGTATGTTTTTGGATTTGTGCACACTCACATATGCAGCACTAAGAGTGGGCATCTCCTAATATTTTGTGCTCTAGACCCTTCACTTGCCTCATCTTAGTCCCAACCCTGTAATAATTGGTAAGACTTTTTCGCCTCCAAAAGCCAATGTTCACTCCCGTGGGGGCGATACTGCCCCTGGAGAGAATGCATGCTCTACGCTTATCTCTACTTATTCCCAGGAGAGATGTGGCTTAAGGAGAGCAGCATTTGCTTGGCTGCCCTTCTTCTCCCTGATTCCCACTCCTGTCTAGGGTAATTCTACTGTGAGTTAGTTGACACATTCTTTCATGCCAAAGCACCTATAATTTATGGGTTAGTGAGAGTTTCTTGTGGTAGTTTTAAGCGCAGAAGCACCTGGAAATGTAGGGTGGGGGCACTAGTGGCTAGGGTACAGAGAGTTTTCTAGTCTCTTTTATTTTTTTTAAGATTTTATTTATTTATTTGAGATAGAGACTGAGAGGGCACAAGCAGGGGGAGCAGCAGAGGGAGAGGGAGAAGCAGACTCCCTGCCGAGCAGGGAGCCTGCTGCAGGGCTCCATCCCAGGACCCTGGGATCACGACCCAAGCCAAAGGCAGATGCTTAACCGACTGGGCTACTTAGGCGCCCCTAGTCTCTTTTAGATCACACCACTCTTTGCCAGCTCACAATCAAGCAGCGACCTCCTTGGCGTCTTAGTTTAGGTTCTCTGGGGGTGCAAAACCTAAAATAAGGACTTGGGGGCAAAATGGCCTCCCCCCTCTCCCCAGCCCCTAGCACAGAACAATACGTATTGTTTTATATAGCTCTGAAATACACGAGGCGGCCAGAGGAGGGTGCTGCGGTAGACTGGCCAAGACGTGATGAGGACCTGAACCTGTGCTTGGGAAGCTGGCATGAAGAGGTTCAACAGACACCCTAAGGTAAGATGAGAGGATGGGGGGGTCCCCTGGGATGTCGGGGTATGCAGAAAACAGGAGTCAGCCGCAACAGTCCATGTGAGATTGCCCTGAATCCCTCAAGTGTGTTAAGTAGGTCACGAACCTAGACTATGAAGCCCAGACAGTGTAGGTCCAAGTCTGCCACTTGTTAATTCCACACAACTTCTGTAATCCACCACTAGGTAACTTTGGACAACTTCCTTACTGCATGCACCCCCCCCCCCCACCCCGGCCCTGCACTTCAGTTTCCCATCTGGAAAACAGGGATGAAGATAATCACAATAGGACATACTTCATTGGCATATATGAGGAGAACGCACAGGAAACCGTGCTCATGTCCATAATTAATACGATCATGCTCTCTGTTCCTCGTTTACCTAGTGACCTTTCTAAAAACGGTTTCTCCCCTCTATGGAGCAAGACCTCCATTTCACTTTCTTTCCGTTTTATACTCTTTGCTTCTGATTTTCAAATAGCCTTGGGATCGCTTTGGAAACGTAAGGAAAGAAGCAGAAGTCAAAGGGTTTCAGGAGATCAGGTGACTGTAACTTCTGTTTCTTAAATTTTTGCACAAAGTCAAGACCCGGTTAAAGTTTCAGGGCAAAAGTGAAAGGTGCATCTAATCGTGATGTTATTAGGGTGCCCTCTAGTGGGATGCACGGTCTCCCCAGGAGTCACTGGCTGGCTTCTAAAAATTAACATTAGTTTCTTTTCTAATTATAACAATAATTATGTGGGTTTATGTGGAGAAAATTCTAACCACAGAAAAGTGGAAAGAAAAACTTCTAAAAAAATATTCATATGAATCATGGAACACTACATCAAAAATTAATGATGTAATGTATGGTGATTAACATAACATTAAATTTAAAAAATATATTCATACTCTTTCTACTGAAAGATAATGTTGGCTGGCTGTAAGGCTCTTTGGAATATCTTCGGGCCAGCTGCAGAACAGAAACAATTCAGTAGAGCCTTGGGAGATGTTAGCATCAGGTTTTACTTAGAACTATTAGCAGATACAAAATTGAGCTCGTTAGCGTTCCAGTATGTGTGGTGTCTTGGTAACGGAGCATCATGGCGGGCCTAAGCTGCATTTCCCAGAATTCCCTTTTCTGTACATTTCTGGAGAGCTTCCTGTGGGACATGCGGACAGAAAAGGCACAGCAGCCGCCTCTCCTCATTCACGTGAGGGCGCAGCCAGCCTGCAACAGCTCCAGTGCCACCCGGGTCTGCTTCAGCTTCTCCAACTCCTGGGCCAGGTGGGTACTGAGTTTTGTGCTAAGGACCCAGCTTCTGCGGGATGACCATACCACCAAGGTCACAGGTAACAAGAATGGACGTAGGTTTCAGTCATGCCTGTGGGTTCCAACTTGTTCCCAGTGTCACCCTTCTTCCTGCCTCCCTCCTGCCCACCCATCATACATGGCAAGTTCTGGCATCAGATGCGAAGGCAACAGCTTTACGGAGCCTGCTTAGCCAGCTCCCGCAGTTGTATAAGGTCACATCCCTGTGACAAATTCCTTAGTGTGTGTGTGTGTGTCCCTAGTGACTCTCCTTCTGTGACTGAACCCTGACTTACACGGTATGAAGGAGAAAAAAATTCTGAAGCAATTCAAACGAATGGTCTAAGCTGCACTGTTCTCTCTACCGTAGCCCCTGGCCACGCGTGGCTACTTAAGTTTAAGTTAATTCAAGTTAAACAAAATTATAATCCAGTTCCTCAGTCACGTTTCAAGGGCTCAACAGCCACACGTCATTGGCGGCTACTGTATAGGGCAGCACAGAGACAGAGCATTGCCATTATCGAAAAAAATCTCCATCACTGTGCTGGTCTCTAGGGATGACGGCCAGTATTTAGGGATTCTGCCAGTGTGTCAGACACATCACAGGCGTCTCTTCACGCATTCATTCGTTTAATCTGTGAGTAATTCTGAGAGATACTGCTACTTTACAGATAAGGAGATTGAACCGCAGTGATTAAATACCTTGTTATAGTCAGAGTTAATAAATGGAAGAGGTAAGATTTGACCCCAGAAAGTCCAGAGCCTGGAGTCTTTTACCGTATGCCAAACTGTGAAAGTCCCAGTGGCCCGGGTTGGCACAAAGGGAGTGGATGGCTCTGGTGGGCCTCCTGCACTCAGGACTCTCTCGTAATTGGGTGAGGAGCATCTCAGTAGTGACATCATTGACTCCCCCAGCTTGGACTTGATCTCAAGAAAGAAGAGATGCCTTACCCCACCCCACCCCACCTTCCAGTGGCAGAACGAGATGTACAAACAACCCTGGTGAGAAGGGTCATAGATGTATTAGTTAAGGTAAGGCAAATTGCTGCAATAACTAAATCCTACAATCTCAGGGACTCAAAAAAATAGAAGTTTCTTTTCCATGTGTAAAGTCCAATCAGCAGCCTAGAATGGAGAGTAGGGTAGGGCAGAGAGAGGGACATCTGCTCCGTGTAGTCATTGAGGGGCCCAGGAGGACAGAAGCACTGCCATGTTCAACATGAAAATTCCAAATTTGCTCTGGAGAACAATATCCAGCAGGCCAACAGGAAAAGAGACAGTGAGGGGAATCAGGTGGGAGATTTTTAATGGCTAAGCCTGGAAGTGGCAACATTGTTTCTGCCCACAGCCATTAACCAGAACTCAGTCACATAGCCACTTCTAATGGCAAGGGAGGCTGGGTAACAGAGTTCTAGCTGTGTGGTGAGAAAGAAAAAAATAAAGTTTGGTGAGCTGCCAACCATTCTCTGCCACATCCATTTAATTTGAGTGCTGTGGAGTAATTAATATCCATTAAACTAATGATGGGACAAAATCAATGCTAAAATTACTCTCCCAACTACCATTTTCTTTTTCTTTGCCATGATATCGACAAGGTCAAAAGTCAAGGAATCAATAGGAATTGGAGGAGGAGGAGTCCCTGCCACTTTGAAGCTAAATCTATGAATTCCCCTTCTTTGTGACTCACCTCCCTAGTTCTGCTCCCAACAAACATCCATATTATGATTTTTTTCATGATCCTCAAGAGTAGGATTCCCATATGATAAACTATTTCTGTAAACAGCTGCATACTAGTAAAAGCTACTAACAAAGCCTGGAAGTACGGATATTCCTGTTGTAGCCTACTTAGTTGGAAAAGCTGTATTTTGGGGGCACCTGGGTGGCTTAGTTGGTTAACTGTCCAACGATTTCCGCACAGGTCAGGATCTCAGGGTCCTGGGATCAAGCCCCACATTGGGCTCTGTGCTCAGCAGGGAGTCTGCTTGAGGATCTCTCTCCTTCACTCGCCCTCTCTCTCCCTCCCCCCTCTAAAATAAAGAAATCTTTTTAAAAAAGAATTTTGAATAGGAGAGCAGCCTTAAAATGAGATGGCAGAGATGAGTGGTTCTCAGTTCGAAGCAGACCCCAAGGATCTCTGGTAACCCAGGACAATGAATTAGGAAGCTGAAGACCCTCCCTACTGGGTAATTGAACTCACAGAATGTGAGAGTGTGACGGAATCCTAACACGCAATCAGCTGAGCCCCTTCATCATACGGAGGAGAGGAAACCATTCTTTAAGGGTTTCTAGCCAATGGACAGCCACTTTATTGAGGTCTATGCAAAACATTAGAGGAGTAACATATGTTGTATAAGAACTCACTGGGTTCAGATGAGGGTAATGCTGGTGATGTAAGCTGAAGGGAGAGGCCCGCGTTTTAGAGTATCTCTAGGCTTTACACTAGAGTCACAAATCAAAACCAAACAACCAGAGTTTATTGAGCATTTACTATGTGCTAGACTATGGAGGATACAGAGAGGAAAAAGTTGTCACCCTTACCCTGAAGGACCTGACTAGATATTTCTTCATACCTGAAAAGGTAATCCAGAATATGATGATCACCTTCAACAATCCCTAGCAGAGTGTCCTAACACATCTTAATATGTGTTCATTTTAGAGTTAGTTTAAAATGTATAAATAGAATTTGGATGTACCAATAATAGCAACGATAAAGAAACACATAAAAAAAAAAAATACCCGAGCTTCCATCTTATTTTGGAGCCTCCATTCCAGAGGTACAGGAAAGGGATCCTTACACCTGATACTTTAAGGTGGCTCGCTCTTTTGCTCTGAAATGATCTCCAGTTCAATCAATGTCTTTTGGAAAGATGCACAATCTTTGTTTTGCCTCCTCTTCCATCTCGTGGCCAAGATGGCTTCCAGGTTGGGAATGGGGTGCCAGTGTTCTTCTGGCAGCAGGGAGAAGGGGCCCGGATCTCTGAGCCCACTTCGTGTTGAGCAATGGGTTCTCAATGGCCTCTCCAGAGGTCTCCCTCACCCTGTCGGGTTCCTGAGTATCCAGTTGGCATCCACTGCTGAAGACTGTTGTCCACTGGCCCCCATGGTCTATTCTCTCAGTAGCCCACCCTGGCCTGGGGGTCCCTCTCTTGATAATCCAGGTCCCCTCAAGTCTCACCTCTGAGTGTCTGTCACATCCTTCATCTGGCCCCTGGTCTAAATTGTCCACACCACCGCTTTTGCGCCCTGTCCCTGCTCCTGGCTCACAACACAGCTACCCACAAGGAACATGAAGGCCATTTAGAATCTCTACCCTGCCCACAAGAGACAAGAAAGACTTGAAAAAGACACCATCTCCAGCCTTCTCTCTGCCTAAACACTCTATGTCATCATCTTTCATCTCTACTATGGCTTCCATGTTGATGTACAGGCTGCTATGAGTTCTGACCAGGAGTTCTAAGTGGAAAGTGGGACACAATGTCTTCCGCTTTCAGTTTCAGCTTCAACTCTCTAGAGCCTCTACCATTCCTTGTCACCACTTCTATCTGCCAGGGAAAGAGACAGGGTCTACCAGAAGTGACCTCATGCCCATATGGGGGTAGTGCAAATTTGGGAGGCTGTAAGATTGGCTGAGCATCAGATCAATGCCATGGTATTTATAATCTCATTTGCACAGACAGAGAATTGAGAGAGAAGGAGTACAGTACCCGGTTTGGTACTGGAAGACAAAGTCAAACAAGACAGATTCCCTGCCTTTCAGGAGCATTACAGTCTACCCTCCTACAGCTTTACCATGCACTGCACAAGGAAGAACAAAGATTTGGATGGACAAAGCATGAGAGGATAAGAGGAAACAAGAGAGTGAGGCCTTGGGAGAGAAGAATTATAGAAGAATCCATCTCTGGAAATGCCTGCAGCACAGAAAGATCTAGGCCCAGACCAGAGAGAGAGAGTTGGGGATTATAGCTCATGAGCTCACCAAACTGGCTCAAATGTGTAATTGTTTCCAAATGGGGAAGACAACTCTACAAGGATGAAATTATAACCATCTTCCACTATTACGTCATCTCACCCTCTGGAAAATAGTTGTACCTAAAAGAAGACCTCCTTCAAAGACAAAAAAAGGAATAAGAAAAAAAGGCTATTGGCACAGCCCAGGAGAGCTAGAGGCTAGAGACAAGTATAGTCACCTACTGAAGCTAGCTCATGTGGGCTTCTGGTAGACCAAGAATGATTCCCTCACACATTACCGAATTACACAAGTGAAAGCGTTAGGGTCTAAGGATTCTCTCTGTTGGCCAGTGGCCTAACAAGAGAGTGTCAGACCTACCTCCCCTTATTGTCAAGAGCTAATGAGTCATCTCTCAGGCTTCCAGGATGAAGCTACTGTGTTTGCAGTCCAAATCCCCCAAAACCAGGGGGAACGGCTGCTAACCAGCGGCACACCCCGGCTCCCTCCCTGTCTTCTCCGCACACCTCAGTGACACGTTCCTTCAGTCTTCAGACACCTACGAGGCAACCCGGTAGAGGATGAACAGCACAAGCTACAGATCCCAACGGGGAATCCTCTGAGCTATGAGACTCTGCACAAATGACTAAACTGAGACTGAAAGTATCTATCATGAGGCGTTTTTGTGAGGAGTAAATGAGATGATATAGATAAAGCACCTAGCAGGGCGTGGCCCAGAGCAAGTCCCCAGCCTGCCCATTAGTTTCCCATCCGCCCCTGGAAACCCTCCTTCTCCCTTCTCACCTGGTGCTGACAGTGTGCTAAAAGGACCCGTGATACAAAGGAAGTACCTAATGCTGTCATAGAAGGGGACAAGTATAAAAAGATATGGATAAAGAGAAAAGCACTGTGGAAAGAGGTTTAATTCTTCTGGAGAGATGAGGGCAGGTTTTATAGAGGTAGTAATATTTGGCTGGACCTTGGACGATTCATTCAGTTCCAAGCGGGGAGACCCCAGAAAGCAGAGGGAGGGAGTAAGGAAGTAAGATAGGGAAGGGAGTAAAGACAATAATGGGTACATTAATGAGTGGATTACTACTGGGGGCAACTGGGGCACAACCCAACAATCTACTAGGTGTGTAGAACACAGCTCAGCACCATCTCACCAAGGGATGAGGAAGCTGGCATAGGTAAACGCTGACTCTCATCCCTCACTATTTTGGAGTGTTAATTCCCTCACACTTGTGGCTTGTTCCAAGCACAGGCCATGCATGGTCCTATAGGCACAGATTATTCGCAGTTAGAGAGACATGGGAGCTATCAGCACGCATGCACATTTCTGTTTACCTGCCCCATTTTAATCACTTTTAAAGATACTTTTTCAAAAAGACTTATTTCTACCAAGCCGCTTTCATTTTGATGACTTTTTTCCCCTTATGTTTCACTTTCCTTCCTCATCTATCCCCGTGGTGGAAAAAGCACCGAAACATGAGACTGAAGATCTAGTATCTAGTCTGGCTCTGCCATTTTCCAACCAATCAAGTCCCTGGGGACATTTACTCATTAGTAGAGTGGGGACATTTGATTTCTGCTCTGCCAATCCCACAGTGATGTTTTAATGCCCCAAGAAGATGACGCGTGAGCATAGTTTAGAGGAACATCACAGTACCACAGCAGAATGTGTAGCCCGTGATATTTAGCTGGAGGAGTTTTCTCTACCTACTTCTGTCTTCTGCCAGTTGTGCAGGCAGTGGTCCTCAAAGTGTAGTCTGAACCAATGGCATCAACATCACCTGGGAGCTTGTTAGCAATGTCCATTCTCAGGTCCGGCCCTATACCCACTGAATCAAAAACTCTGGGGGAGAGACCCAAGTCCTACAGGGGATTCTGATATTTTGAGAACTGATGTTTTCAGAGTTTGAGAACTCTGGGTTTCTGGTTATGACCACAAAATTCAGAGCTGGCTACAAATTCCAGTCAGCCACTTCCTTGAGCAACTTACTTATCTGAGACTCAGTTTCCTGATCTGGGAAATGGGGCTAACACTAGGACCTCTCCTTCACAGATGTGGTTGAGAAGCTTAAGAGAGTGCGTATGTGTAAAGCACGGAGGGACCTGGCCCATCGTAAGCAGTCAGTACATGTTTAGCTCTTACCATTTCTTTTTCTAAAGTATTGTGGCTTCTTGACATGCCCCAGTGCCGGCTTTTTGAAGGATTGTCAATTATTGTGTTTTATCCTGTTGGGAAGTTTTCCATTTAGTTCGCATGTGTGTGTTGTACATCTATTTTGTTTACATGTCTTTGTTTGCTGCTAGTAGATATGTGCTTTATCCAATGAAGATTCCTTGATGCTGCCACTCTCCTCTGAGTAAGAAAGGTATTTCTCTCTGTGTCCTTAATAATTCTTCTTAAATAACATTCCTGGTGAGGATTCTTTCCATTTGCATAGCAGCATTGTATTTTTTTGGACGTTTTGCCTACAGATGTTGCAGCCAAGATTTCTGGCCTTTTTGCTGCCTTCCTTAGGTACATTTTCTCCATGTTTCATTCTAAAGATCCTCTCTTCTGAAAACCATGCTGCTTCATTTGGCTGATTGTCTACCTCCCTTAACATTTCCATGCAGAAGTGACTTTAAGTGGATACTTTTAAAAACAAATAAACACCAGAAATAGACCCTCACATATGTGGTCAATTGATTTCTGACAAAGGTGCCAAGACCATTCAATGGGGAAAGGACAGTCTTTTCGGGCGCCTGGGTGGCTCAGTTGGTTAAGCGACTGCCTTCGGCTCAGGTCATGATCCTGGAGTCCCGGGATCGAGTCCCACATCGGGCTCCCTGCTCAGCAGGGAGTCTGCTTCTCCCTCTGACCCTCTTCCCTCTCGTGCTCTCTATCTCTCATTCTCTCTCTCAAATAAATAAATAAAATCTTTAAAAAAAAAAAAAAGGACAGTCTTTTCAACAAAAGCTCTGTGAAAAGTGGATGTCCACATGCAAAAGAATGATGCTGGGCCCTTACCTCACACCATATACAAAAAATGAATTCAAAATGCATCAAAGCACCTGACCATAAGAGCTAAAACTATAAAACTCTTCGAAGAAAATGTAGGAGAAATCTTCATGACATCAGATTTGACAGTGGTTTCTTGGATAAGACAGCAAAAGCACAGGCATAAAAGTAAAAACAGATAAATTGGACTTCATCAAAAATAAAAAC
Organism: Zalophus californianus; assembly: GCF_009762305.2. NCBI lineage: Eukaryota > Metazoa > Chordata > Mammalia > Carnivora > Otariidae > Zalophus > Zalophus californianus. Next base: position 114,134,046 of record NC_045612.1, on the reverse strand, counting down.
TTTGGTGCGTCAAAGCACACTATTAAGAGAGTGAAAAGACAACACAGAATTGGAGAAAATATTTGCAAATCGTATTATCTGGTAAAGGATTTAATACTCGGAACATATAAAGAACTCTTAAACTCAACAGCAAAAACACCCAAACAACCCAATTCAAAAATGGGCCAAAGGTTTAAGTAGACGTTTCTCTAAAAAAAGAACGTTATGTCCAATAAACCCATGAAAGATGCTCCCTATCACTAATCATTAAAGAAATGCAAATCAAAACCACAATGAGGTATCATTTCACACCCATTATCAAAACAAGAGAAAATAAGAAGTGTTGGTGAGGACAGAGAGAAACTGGAATCCTTGTGCCCTGTTGGTAGGACGAAAAATGGTGTCGCCACTGGAGGAAACAGTGTGGCAGATCTTCAAGAAGAATCACCATAGAATTACCATATGATCTAGTAATTCCACTCCCAGGTATATGTACCCAAAAGAACTGAAAGCATGGACTCGAAATTGTACTTGTACACCAATATCCAGAGCAGCATTATTTACAACAGTCAAAAGGTAGAAATACCTCAAATGTCTATCAACACTGAATGGATAAACTAAATGTGGTCTATACACACAATGGCGTATTAGTCAATCTTAAAAAGGAATGAAATGCTGATACATACTATAACATGGAGGAACTTTGAAAACATGCTAAGTGAAAGAATCTAGAAACAAAAGGACAAATATTGAATGATTCCACTTATATGAGGTACCTGGAATGGCAAATTCATAGAGACAGAAAGCAGAGAGAGTACCAGGGACTGGGGTGAAAGGGAATGGGGAGCTACTGTTTAACATGGACAGAGTTTCTATTTGAGACAATGAAAATATCCTAAAAATGGATAGTGGTGATGGTTACACAAAATTGGGAATATATTTAATGCCAGTGGTTCAATGGTTAAAATAGTAAGCTTTATGTTATGTTTATTTTACAGTAAAAAAAAAACCTAAATAAACACATAAAGATAGAGACAACATGGGAAAAAATGAAACAAAACAAAACAAAAAACAGCCAGGCACATTACCTTCCAAGGATGTAACCAGAACAACATGAAGACAAATGATGATAAGAAATATCTTGAACATCAGTAAAAGTTCTTCAGGTCTGCCAACATGGCCACACTGCCTGCCAGAGAAAAACATCCTGGAATAAAATAAGGGGAAAACATATCATCATAGCATGCCATAATCACAACACAGCAATACCCAAGAGGCAGTTACTTAACCAAGGCAACCTGCAATCCTGCATCCTTTAAATTACTCTGGTCCCAGAGAACTGGCAATGCCAGATGGGGCACTGGCTACAAAAAGCAAAACCTCTGTTTATTATGGGAGGACCACCCAGTAGGGTATCATATTACATTAAAAATTATTTAAAAAAAAAAAAACCCAGAGAAACAGACTCACAAATACAGAGAACAAACTAGTGGTTGCCGGAGGAAACAGGCAAAATAGGGGAAGGGGATTAAGAGGGACAAAATTCCAGTTATAAAATAAATAAGTCACAGGGATGAAAAGTACAGCATAAAAAATATAGTCAGTAATATTGTAATAAATTTGTATGATGTCCAATGGTAACTACGCTTATCCTGGTGAGCATTTCATAATGTGCAGATTTGTCGAATTTCTTTGTTGTACACCTGAAACTAATGTAATATTGTATGTCAACTATACTTCACTCAAAATTAAATTTTAAAAAAAATTTTTAAAAACATGGTCCCTGTAAATTTATGGAAAACATCAATGCATGCAAAATATCAAGAGGAGAAGTTAAAAACACAAAGCGCTGCATATATAATTATTACTACGATATAAATGCTGGTTAAAAACTATGCTAAGAATCAGAAGGGGTTGGAGAATCCTACAAATAATTCTACTCTTGTTTATGTCTTATACTGTAAAAGGATTTCCTCTTTATTACATACAAGTCCATTATCACTGCTTGCATCTTTAGTGGTCAGGAGGACAGAGTCAACATTTGTTAAAAGCACAGTTGGTATCAAAACTGAATTTAAAAGCCTCATTTACCATTCATGCATTCATTCATTCAACAAATATTTATTGAGGGGCAATAAAAAAATGTATTGAGGGGGGAGCCTGGCACACAGAGAGAATGGCAAATCCTGAGACTGTGTCAGTTCCTCTAACGGTGGAGGAGTTGGCCAACAGAACCCCATGCCAGGCAGTCAGCACCAGCAGCAGAGGCTGGCATGGGATGCCGAGGGAGGAAGAAGCCAGCCAGGAAGTCACAATCTGCCCACGGGCTCAGGCACAGGCATGGGGAAGTGAGAGCCCACTGAGCAGGCTCCCCATACACAGCCCCAGGGCGAGCGGCCAGGGCAGACCAGGCTGTATGCTCTCAGCTGCCAGAAGTCCTGACCACGGAGCACCCACGACCCCAGCCACCACCGCAGCTTCTGCCAGCCTCAGAACGACAGAGTGCGCATGCGCGGTGGCGAAGACTAAAGAGCAGGAGTTGCAAGGTTCTGGCTCTGCCCTGCAGTGTCTGAATGACTTTGGACAAGCTCTTTCCAATGGCCAGGATTCCAACCCGACAGCGTTGCTGTGGTGAGTAAGCCCTGTGAAGCCACTATAAACGCTAGCTCTACTCTTCACTCGTTCGGTCGACAGATACCTATTCTGCACCCGGCATGTGCAGGGTAAAACAGTGCAGGGATTACGGGCACGAGGGCACGTAAAGATGGGGATAAAACACAATTTCTCAGCCCCAAGGAAAAGCTGGCAATCTTTAAGGATCCTGTAACTTAAAAGCCATCACCAGTAACAGGGAGGGAATTCTTTCCTTGGACGTGGCATGATAATGTCTTAGACAGGAGGTGAGTCCTTCTCCTTCCAAAGAGGGCTTACGTTTTTTAAATCAATAAGCTGTATCATATATTAATACACTATGTTGGGGCACCTGGGTGGCTCAGTCGTTAGGCGTCTGCCTTCAGCTCGGGTCATGATCCCGGGGTCCTGGGATCAAGTCCCACATCGGGCTCCCTGCTCGGCAGGAAGCCTGCTTCTCCCTCTCCCACTCCTCCTGCTTGTGTTCCCTCTCTCGCTGTCTCTCCCTGTATGTCAAATAAATAAAATCTTCAAAAAAAATTTACTCTTTAAAATAATAATAATAATACACTATGTTAACAAGTTGTCAAATGCCTCTGGTTTGGCTCTCCTCTTCAGCACTTTTATCCTCTCTCTGTTCATAATGGCATGTTATTGACCCTCCCAAATGAGTCCCTCGAACCAGAATGCAAAGATGTAGCAATGTCTCTCTGGAGGAAAATGTAAGCGTCTGCTACAGCTACACACAACAATATTGATGAATCTCAGAGACATAAAGTGAGATAAAGGAGCCAGATGTGAAAGAATGCATATTGTACAGAATTCCATTCATGGGAGGTACAAAAGCAGGCAAAACCAATTGATGGAGCAAGGAGTAGGGAGAGTGGTTCTCCTTGGATAGGGGGTGCGGGTATAATAATTAGACGTGGGCACAAAGGGGTTTCTGAGGTACAGGTAACATTCTGCGTGCTGGTTACATGGGTGTGTTCAGTTCCTGAAACTCACCGAATTGTACACTTAGGCATATGTCACAAAAAGTTTCATTTAAAAGTTTAAAAACCAATCTATTTTTTATTTCTGAATTCAGTTCCCCCTCCAAAAGCACTATTATTTTTTTTAAATCTATATTTAGTGAAACAAACCTCTACCAAAACAAACAAACAAACAAACAAACAAAAAAAACCCCAAAAACTCTCCTATACAAATGCCTTGACTCAACTCTACCTGGAATTTGTAGAACTGACTTAGAAGACTGACTGTGCAAGTACCTAATTTTAGTTCTGGAAAGAGCATCAGAGCAGTTTATTTTTGGAAAGGAAGTCGGAATTCACCTAGCCTCAAACCCCCATTCTACACATGAAGGAAGGGGTCCAACATGTTCTAGGAGATGGGTCAAGGTCATTTGGCTGTTTGGTGGGACTCCTACTCTTTCTACCAGGCCACAGTGCTCGCCTCCTGAGAATGTGCCTCCTTGGAAGTAAACGTCTGAGTCCATCAGGTGAAATGAATCAAGAAATGCAAAATGCTATTATATAATTTCAAAATTTCTGCAAGCTCATTCTTGAGCTTTGCCAAATCCTAGGGCAGGACCTCCTGAGTGGTATAAGATATGGTCAAAGTTAAATTAGGCACAGTACACAGTGACTGGTTATTATGTGCCATAACGTGGGCCTCTGATCAAAATAAACCACACCTTTTCACTGAAGAGAGCTTGTACTCAACTCCCAAATGAGAGCAGGAAAGGTCAGAATGAAGGGTGACGCCAGCAATCATCTTGGAAAGAGAGTATGGATCAAGAAGGACTTACTACAGACCAGCTACCACTGAAAAGACTGCTTTCGGTTATCAAGCCCGAAATATCTTTCCTCAAGACTGAATATACAGGGCGCCTGGGTGGCTCAGTCGTTAAGCGTCTGCCTTTGGCTCAGGTCCTGATCCCAGGGTCCTGGGATCAAGTCCCACATCGGGCTCCCTGCTCAGCAGGAAGCCCGCTTCTCCCTCTCCCACTCCCCCTGCTTGTGTTCCCTCTCTCTCTGTCTCTCTCTGTCAAATAAATAAATAAAATCTTAAAAAAAAAAGACTGAATATACATTTCCTAATAGGAGAAATTTTATGGTATTTAAAATAATGCAGCTCTTAGTGCCTTCTGTATAAGCTGGAGGACATCCTGCTAAGCCATAAAGTCCTAGGATCACTGATCAAAGAGGGAAATCTGTGGATTTTGTTGAAAGCCTTATTCATTATACATGAAAGTCATTTCTTTTTTGAGCTGGAACTTTTCTTCACCTTCCAGGGTAACTTGGGTTAGCTCAATGCTCTCCAGGTCATCAAGAAAGAAGATTTAAACAGCCACTGATTCTTAGCAAATTTTCAAGGTGCTGCGGATGGCTGGTAAGATCACATCAATTACAAAGAAAACTATCTGCTAGCATTTAAACAGTTAAAACCTAGACCTTGACGCTACACAATCACTCATAGAGGATTTTCCAAGCTTCATCATGGTCCTGGGCCTCGTTTTATGGTTGTGGACTCTGATGTAAATGGCAACCCCTGAGGTTGTACGGTACACAAGCGACATGACTGTAGGCCATGGCCCTGTCTGTAACCCTCCAAGGAATTGTTCTAGATCTCTTCCATTTCTTTAAATATACTATCACTTATCATATTTTTAAAGACACATTTGTCATCAGTGCAACCCTGAATAGCAATAAATGATAAATTTATCTTTATCTAAATATAGAATAAAGAATAAGACTTAAAAGTGGGGGGGCAATAGCTTGATACCACTTTAGGGCAGGTCTGGGTAAGGGTTATTCTCTATTACCTCTGATTAACTGGCATATTTCGATTATACCATGGCGGCTGTGATATATGCAATGATCAATATTTTTGACTGAAGTAACAAGAGGTGTGGTAATTGTTCCCTAAGTCTCCTAGAAAATTTTATGCCTTTGAGATATTTACATTGAGTCATAAGTGTTGGTTAACCAGACTTGCACAAAGGGAAATTTAAAAGGGAGGCACTGAAGAGGTTCTCAGTGCAAATAAAGCACTTGACTTGGATCATTCAACTGTCAAAGAAGTCAGAGAATCTCAGGGTTGCTTTTTTTTTTTCCCCCTAGAGTCTCTGGTCATGTGTTTACTCTAAAAAAGGAATCCAGAAACTGTTAGTAAAAGCATAGTTAAATTTTATTTGAACTCTACTAAAAGACCCTGATATAGCAAATACCTCAGGAAAAAAAATTTCTTCAGTGTTCCAAGAATATGTTGGGTTCAGTTATAATTAGACCAAACCTTCTGCTGAAGACAATCAAAAATTACAAAGGACATATTAAGAGCATTTTCTTAAATATATCAAAAAGCTGACAAGATAGAAAAGAATCACCATGCCAAAGGTGAAGTGAAAGCAGGAACTCAGGGAGGAAATATAAACCAAGGAACCACTTATGCCTGAGGTTATGGGCCTAATGAAGTAAACCTGAGCTCCAGATATGAAATACAAAAGAAAAGTTCAGAGACATGGAGAAAAAAAAAATACAAGGTCTAACATATATTTCAAATTCAAAAAGGAGGGGCACCTGGGTGGCTCAGTCGGTTAAGCATCTGCCTTTGGCTCAGGTCATGATCCCAGGGTCCTGGGATCGAGCCCCGCATCGGGCTCCCTGCTTGGCAGGAAGCCTGCTTCTCCCTCTCCCTCTGCCTGCCTCTCTGCCTACTTGTGCTCTCTATCTCTCTGTCAAATAAATAAAATCTTAGGAAAAAAAAAAATCTGGCCTGTACTCTTTAAAAATGTCAGAGGGTCCTGGGATTGAGTCCTGCATCGGGCTCCCTGCTCAGTGAGGAGCCTGCTTCTTCCTCTGCCTGCCGCTCCCCCTGCTTGCTCTCTCGCTGACAAATAAATAAATAAAATCTTTAAAAATTTTTTCAAAAAGGAAAAAAGAGTCAAGGTTTGAAATTATAATGACTGAATGACCCCAAATTGGTGAAAACCATCTATCCACAGATTCAAGAAACCTAAAGAATCTGTACAATAAATAAAAGGAAATCTATACTTAGACACAAAATAGTGAAATTGAAGAACACCAAAGATAAAGAGAAAAACTTCCAAGTAGCCAGAGAAAACCAGACAGTTTACCTTCAAAGGAGCATATGATAGACTGACAGCTATCTTCTCAGAAGCAACAGTGGAAGCCAGAAGACAGACAAAAAAAACTGATATTGTTCACTACCTGCAAATCCTCCCTGAAGCAAATCCTGAAAGATGTACTCAGGCAAAAGATGTAAGATCTGAGATGCAACAAGGAATGAAGAACAAAGAAAGTGGTTACGTGTGACCAAGCCCATTCCTAACATTTGTGATACACAGGTTAAGAGTTTAAAAGGAGGTCCAGGGGTGCCTGGCTGGCTCAGTCTGTAGGGCGTGTGACTCTTGATCTTGAGGTTGTAAGTTCAAGCCCCATTTTGGGCATAGAGCTTACTTAAAAAAATGTTTTTAAATTAAAAAAAATAAATTAAAGGAGGTACAATTTGCCCTTATTCTTCCACTGAGGCTCCATCTCAAAATACAAGAGGTGTTGTGCACATGTATGTGGACAGCCCAGCCTGTATATCTAAACCGCCCTCGCTCCCTGCAAGCAGCTACCCCTTCCTTGGTCATCCCTTAGGTCTAAAGGTAGGGACACCTGCAGCATGACTTGCCTGGGGGGAGAGGCCTGCTCAGGTCCTGGAAATAGGCACACAATGACTGGACAGGGAATTCCAGGGTCCCAGGGTCCCATAGCAAGATTTAGGAGCAAGGGTTGGGGGGCAGAGTGAAGCAGGTTCCAGGTGGGTATCATTTGTTTGTGTCACAAACTTCTCACCCTTAGAGAGGGGTATGACTAGGGAAGGGTCAGAGAGGGGACCTCTAAAGCATGAGACACAGGCCAGAGGCCCCAACTGCCTAGAGCTAAGGGTGGTACTATATACTGGTAAATCCAAATGAATTTTTTTTTAGTTATCTCATTTTATTTAAATGCAATTAATTAACATATAGTATATCATTAGTTTCAGATGTAGAGTTCAGTTATTCATCAGTTGCATATATAACACCCAGTGCCTTCCTTAATGCCCATCACCCAGTGACCCCATCCCCCCACCCACCTCCCCTCCAGCAACCCTCAGTTTGTTTCCTATGATTAAGAGTCTCTCATGGTAGGGGGAGACGAACCAGGAGAGATGATGGACTCTGAAAAACAAACTGAGGGTTCTAGAGGGGAGGGGCTGGGGGGATGGGTTAGCCTGGTGATGGGTATTGAGGAGGGCACATTCTGCATGGAGCACTGGGTGTTATGAACAAACAATGAATCATGGAACAGTACACCAAAACAAATTATGTAATATATGGTGATTAACATAACAATAAAAAATTTTTTAAAAAAAGAGTCTCTCATGGTGTGTCTCCCTCTCTGATTTCATCTTGTTTTATTTTTTCCTCTCTTCCCTTATGATCCTCTGTTTTGTTTCTTAAATTCCACGTGAGTGAGATAATATAATTATCTTTCCCTGACTGACTTAATTCACTTAGCGTAACAAATGAATGTTGACTATATAAAACATTAACAATAATATCTTGCAGGGATAAGTCAAACATGATAGCATAAAAATGACAACTATATTATTTACATATACATTATATAATATAGACTATATATATATATATATATATCTCAATTAGGAGATGAAAAAATGAAATTAAGAAATTAAAGTCTTCCAAGGTCCTTATATTAAACGAGGCTAAAGGTATGGATTATCTTTAGACATTGAAAAGTTGGGTAGACATTGTGATTTTTATAGTAGCTATTAAAAAATAGAAGTGCGGTATATAATTTCCTAACAAGTGGATGGGGGGATGTTTAGAATATTCAGATAATTTGAAAGAAGCCTCCAAAAGGGAGCAAAAGAAACAAAAAATGATTAGGAAAATAGAATATGGTAAATGTAAACACGCACATGAATCAATGATTCATTAAATATAAATGGACTAAATGATTCAATGAAAAAGCAATGATCATCACACTGAAAAAAAAAACACCAAAATTCAAACATGGTATTTATAAGGACACAACTAGAACATAATGATACAACAAGTTTGAAAATAAAAGGATGGGAAGATATGTAATGCCAATACTAATCAAAAGAAAATATGTTTATACTAATATCAGACAAATTATACTGTAAAGCAAAAAGCATTACCTATAAATAAAATGGTTCATTCATAAAAGGTTAGATTCAATAAGAAGATGACAAATTAACATCTCTATCATCAACTGGTAAAATTCAAATAAGAAAGTCACTAAGAATATAGAATATTTGAATGACACATTTAACCAACCTGACTTAAAGACCATCTATAAACCCTCCACACCACTTGGGAGTAGTTACGAAAACCGAGCCATACAAGAAGTCTCAAAAATGTTTTACAGAACTGGAGAAGGAAAAAGGAGCATCTTCTCTGACCGCAAGAAAATTAAACCATAATACAAAGGTAAATTGTTATTTAACAAACTTACAGGTCAAAGAAGAAGTCATTTACATATATTAGAAAGTGTTTGGATCAATAATAAAAAAGACTGTATTTCAAAGCATGTAGGATAGAACTAAAGATCTTTAGAGTGAAATTTACTTTTTTTTTTTTTTAAGGTTTTACTTATTTGACAGAGAGAGACACAGCAAGAGAGGAAACACAAGCAGGGGGAGTGGGAGAGGGAGAAGCAGGCTTCCCGCGGAGCAGGGAGCCCAATGCGTGGCTCGATCCCAGAACCCTGGGATCATGACCTGAGCTGAAGGCAGACGCTTAACGACTGAGCCACCCAGGCGCCCCTGAAATTTACATTTTAAATGTACGTATTAGAGGGGCGCCTGCTGGTTCAGCCAGTAGAGCATGCAACTCTTGATCTTGGAGTTGTAGTTTCCAGCCCCACATTGCATGTAGAGGTTAAAAAGAAAATCTTTTAGGAGTGCCTGGGTGGCTCCGTCGGTTAAGCATCAGACCCTTGATTTCAGTTCTGGTCATGATCTCAGGGTCATACAATGGCGCCCCACATCGGGCTCCACGCTTAGCAGGGAGTGTGCTTGAGATTCTCTCCCTCTGTCTCTGCTCCTACCTACCCCACCCCACTCCCATTCACTCTCTCTCTCTCTCTCTCAAGATAAATAAAATCTTTAAAAAAATAAAAAGGAAATAATAAAAAGCATAAAATAATGATATATAAAAAAGACATAAAATAAAAGGTATTAACACAGCCAAGGTTGTTCTTTGGAGAGACAATTCTGGCAAAATTAAGAGGAGGGGAGAAAGGAGAGGAAAAGAGAGCGAGCACCAGCAAATAATCAGTGGAAAGAATTTAAAAAGCAACATAATTGAAAATGCTATAAACATACAAGATAAAAGGATCTTAGGGATAACGTTATTCAATAATTTTGAAAATCTAGACAGAAATGGGCAAATCCCTATGCAAAACATAAAACAACCAAAAAGGAATCAAGAAGAAATCGTAAACATGAATAGATATCTAATCATTAGAAGTCTCAAAAATTTTCCGAAGACAAAAAGTCCAGTCCCAGATATTTTCACTGGTGATTCTATCAAATATTTAAAAAAACAAGAATTCCGATCTCACAAAAACTCCAAGAATAGAGAAAGAGAGCACAGCCTAACTCATTTTTACCAGGCTAGGATAACCGTGGTGCCAAAACCTGACAAGGAAAGTCCTCACATTTTTACCCATTTTATAAATCAAATGAGACTATTTACAGAAGTCTCTGGAATGCTCACAGAAATGTCTAACAGCAATTTCAAATCTTGTAAACTAGGGTAATCTGAATAAATATAGGACAAAAGGAGCCATTCTGAACTTCAGCAACAAAATTTTTTGAAGATGAAGTCACCAAGAACTAAAGCCAGCAACGCTGTAGTAAGAGAAATGACATCTCATATGCCCAAAAAAGCCCATGTCCTAAGGACAACAAAAACTGGGTTAAGTGTACGTGCTGCATATGAACTCCAGAATGGCAGCTTTGTGTATCATTTGTCATAGCACAAAGTCAGGTCAATGGGGAACCATCCAGCATGATGGTAATATGAAGCTTTCATGTCTCTAGAAGCAAATGGAAGGACATGATTTGTTTGGTCTTTGCAGTGCAAAATGATTTCCTTAATAAGCATTAAGTGCTTTCTAATGCGGCGGGGGGATGGGGGGTGGAGGGAAGCTTTATTCAATAAAACAAGTGAATCATTATCAGATGTGCAAGATTAGAAATAAATTGTACACTTAAAGTAAACAAATACAAAACTCTGTGAAAGGTCTGATATTTTCCAACTCCCTCACTCATGTCCAAACTCCTCCACTGTCCTACCTGCAATCGCCCAGCCTCTTTCAGCCTCTTCATTACCCGATGTGTGAATACCCAAGGCAAAGCAAAAGCCCGCTTCGTCTCTCCCCTCATTCTTCAGGCTCCTTTCCCAATGCATGGTTAAGTATGTTGAACAAGCGCATGCCTGGTAGAGCCAACTGCCTGCCTTCGAACCCAGGGCTCCACCACTTACAGGGTAACCTTCACCTGTTCCTTAAGCTCTCTGGACCTCAATTCTTCATCTAAAAATTGGAGGTCATAATAAAATCTACCTCATAGGATTCTGTAGAAATGAAATCAAGTACTATAATGAAGACTTAGTGTAGTCAAAAAGTGTTAGCTATTATTACAAGCAGAATTATAAGACAAGTTTACAGTATACTCTGGTGCTAAATGTAAATAGATCTGGGAATTATTTCCCACACTCATTCATCTGGTTTATAAAACTGTGTTGAGGTTCTATCACATGCAAGGTACTGCGCTTGGGCCTTATGATACTACAATAAACAAGACAGATATCTTTCTTGCCCTCGAGAACTTACACCTACTATGTACTTAGATTCGTTGGTCATTGGTGTAACCAAAGAAATAGTGACTTTTTTTTTTTTTTTTTTTAACTTTCTCTTCATGGTCCATGAGACTCAACTTAGCCGAAAAAGAAAACCAAGGCACCGGAACACAATATGCTCGCCTATACAGCCTCCGTCTCCACCTCACCCCAAGCCCAGCAGCATGCAACTCCACCCACAGCAGGCACTCGAAAAAGATTTTTTTAATTGATTTGGTCTGGAATCTGTTGCTGCAGCGTAATTCCATCAATATGTAGAGGAGAAAAATAGGAGACTCTCCTTAAAAGTATCCTCAAGATGGTGATCTACGCTGGGGGATGAGCACAGGGATGGGGCAGAAGTACATGGTTTGTACCATCAGAAGATCATATTTGATTAGCAGTGAGGTACTAAGAAAAGCAAACCACCCACCAATATTCTGTGCCCTTCCTTGCCTTTGTCATCACACCATGCCAACTCCTGCTTCAAGTCCCAGTTTGGCCATTTACTAGCTGGGTGACCCTGCTCAGATATTTTAACCTTATCTATAATAATAACGTATAAGCATTTAACACAATAACTATGTTGTTATTTATCACTTCAATTATAACAGGATCATTATAATTTGTATTAATTGCAATTAATACTTACATTGGTTATAAGATTTCTATTGTTTATACCAGTGAAGTCCCAGAAATAACCAATATTTAGGAGTCTCAAAGGAAACAGGAGGTGTAAGTCAGTAGTGGTTTAAAAATTTCTGTGTAGAGGAGAGCTGGGAGCTGAAATATGGTTGGGAGGAGCCTTTGGAAGCTGCATGGGCACAGCACTTTAAGTAAAAAAGAGAACGTTCAAGGACACCTGGGTGGCTCAGTCGGTTAGGTGACTGCCTTTAGCTCAGGTCATGATCTCAGGGTCCTGGGGTCGAGCCCCGCATCGGGCTCCCTGCTCAGTGGGGAGCCTGCTCCTTCCTCTTCCTCTGCCTGCTGCTCTCCCTGCTTGTGCTCTCTCTCTCAAATGAATAAATAAAATCTTAAAAAAAAAATGTATTTTAAAGAAGAGAGAGAGAACGTTCAATAGTCCATTTCAAAGCATGAGAAGAACTGTTAGAGACAGGGAGGCCAGTCCAGGGAGAAAGAAGGAAAGAGGAAGAGTGAAACCAAATCCCAAAGAGTTCTCTGGAAACAGTCGTTTTCCTTCCCCAGATTTCACTGCACCAAGTGACTTCAAAATCTGTACCCACTTCTGAAAGTTCTTAAAAAACAATTGGATTAGCAAGAAGAAATGGGTCCACAATAGAATACCCAAGGATAAGAAAATGTCTGAAGAAGAAGGCTCCGAGTAGGAGTGAGGAGTTAAAGACAAAACAAAACAAAAAAGAATACAGTGGTTAAGGGATAGGGATGTGAAATGAAGGGAGGCCGTTTGAGAGAAAAAACCAACCAACCAAACGTGTTATTGCTACAACATTATCACGTAAAAAAAGCCTCACTCACCTGGCAGCAGGAAATTCAAAAGAAAAGATGGAGACACTCTGCACAAATCTGAAAATGAGAAAAAGAAAATTAGATCAATGTAAAGCGGGCCCTCTTGGCACCATAAGGCTTCAAGCTACTGTCAGCCCCTTGGCTGTGGCCCGCAGACCCCCTGCTGTATACAAGGGCTTGAACTTGGAAGCAGAGATAACAAAAGAAATGGAGGAAGCAAACCCTGCTCCTAAAGAACTCATTTTTTTTAAAGATTTTATTTATTTATTCATGAGAGAGAGAGAGAGAGAGGCAGAGGGAGAAGCAGGCTTCCCGCCGAGCAGGGAGCCCGATGTGGGGCTCGATCCCAGGACCCTGGGACCATGACCCGAGCCGAAGGCAGACGCCCAATCATCTGAGCCACCCAGGTGCCCCTAAAGAACTCATTTTAAACTGCAAGACCAGGGGGGCTGGGTGGCTCAGTCATTAAGCGATTGCCTTCGGCTCGGGTCATGATCCCAGGGTCCTGGGATCGAGTCCCACATCGCGCTCCTTGCTCTGCGGGGGAGCCTGCTTCTCCCTCTCTCACTCCCCCTGCTTGTGTTCCCTCTCTCGCTGTGTCTCTCTCTGTCAAATAAATAAATAAAATCATTTTTAAAAATAAATAAATAAATAAACTGCAAGACCAGGGGCGCCTGAGTGGCTCAGTCGTTAGGCGTCTGCCTTCAGCTCAGGTCATGATCCCAGGGTCCTGGGATCGAGCCCCGCATCGGGCTCCCTGTTCCGCAGGAAGCCTGCTTCTCCCTCTCCCACTCCCCGTGCTTGTGTTCCCTCTCTTGCTGTGTCTCTCTGTGTCAAATAAAAAAAAAAAACTGCAAGACCAGCCCGAAGCTGGTGTTGGGGCTGACCATGTTAAGTGTTTTAGTAGCATGTATTACTGCTCAGTCTCAGGCTTCATTAACAGCATGGCAGGGGCACTGGACAATGCAGTGATCGCATCTGGGGGGGAGGTAGTACCTTTTAGAGACCATGCTTTGTTAGATACTTCTACATGGTTTTGTGACTTAACTTCCCTAGAACCTAAACTCCTTGATAGCAACAACTGGGTCATTTATGTCTCTTGTGCACCTAAAACCAGAGGCAGAATTCTTTCTCCACAGAGGGGCCAGATAAAGAACTCTATTGAGTGTTAAGTTTGGCTCAGAGTTGAAAGGGGTTGTGGGGGTACTGGCAAGGACAAGAGTGAGGGACAAGGCGGATGCATACCAGTGAAGGGAAGAGAATGCCCACCCAAGGCAGAGCGCATTGGTGACAACCCGACTTGTATCTTTCACAATATTCCACTATGCCCACTTCGAAACCAAAACACTGGTATAGCTATTAACTCGAAGAGGGCAGTCCCGTCACACAATGGTATCCCTTCATGTGAAATACAGGCATAATGATTTTCAAATCAAGACTTACGAGAGGAAACAATCTGTAGGTGATCTTGGAACCAACTGAACTACTTCTGGTTTCAGTCAACAGACAGAAGTTCAATGCTCAAGGAAGAGTCCAAGATACGAATTCAAAGAAGAAATAAAGGGGCTCCTGGGTGGCTCAGATGGTTAAGCGTCTGCCTTCGGCTCAGGTCGTGATCCCAGGGTCCCGAGATCGAGCCCCACATCGAGCTCCTGGCTCAGCGGGGAGGCCGCTTCTCCCTCTCCCTCTGCCTCTCCCCTGCTCATGCTCTCTCTCTCTCTGTATCTCTGTGTCTCAAATGAATAAATAAAATCTTTAAAAAAAAAAAAACAAAGAAGAAATAAGGAGTCACGGTGAGTTTCTATGGATCATGATATGTCCTTTTTTTTTAAGATTTTATTTATATGAGAGAGAGAGAGCACGAGAGAGAGAACATGAGGGGGGAGGCAGAGGGAGAGGCAGCAGACTCCCTGCCGAGCGGGAAGCCGGGACACAGGACTCGATCCCAGGACCCCGGGACCATGACCTGAGCCGGAGGCAGATGCTTAACCCACTGAGCCAACGAGGTGCCCCTGATATGCTCTTTACCAAAAAAAAAAAAAAAAAAGTAGTTCTTGGGGCACCTGGCTGGCTCAGTTGGTGGAGCATATGACTCTTGATCTTGGGGTTGTGAGTTCAAGCCCCACATTGGGTGTAGAGATTATTTAAAAAATAAAATCTTTTAAAAAAAAGGTTCCTAATAAAGCCTGATATGTCAGGAAAACCTCATTGAGCAATGTTTAAAGAAGACAAAAGTGAAGGCCAAGCATGTCGCCCTGTCCTAGAACGAACAAATGACAAACACATGGCCCAGGGCTCGCTGTGGAACGAATGGAGGATTAACAACTGAAAAGCATTCAAATAATCAAAGAAACAAATTGATTGCGACTTGAGTATGGAAATAACTTCACTTCACATTTGTGCAAACGAGGATTTTCTACCTAGGGATTTTTGACGATATTTCACACTTCAAGCACATTGCCTCTTCAAAACGTTATTGACAGCCACAATGAAGCACACTTCATGGTTCACGGTCACCAAGTTTATTAATAAACAACACGAGGCTCTCTTTGCTCCTTTGGAGTACTTTCAGGTAGAAAAAGAAGTCAAACAACAGTAAAGTTTGTTTTGCCCACTGGATGAAGAAATGTAAAAGGCTAGAAATATCCAAAGCTGTAGAGCATGTGTGGAAATGTACACTCACATACTCTGTTGGTGTCAACTTTAGGGCGCCTGGGTGGCTCAGTTGGTTAAGCGTCTGCCTTCAGCTCAGGTCATGATCCCAGGGTCCTGGGATCGAGACCAGCATCAGGCTCCTTGCTCAGTGGGGAGCCTGCTTCTCCCTCTCCCTCTGCTGCTCCCCCTGCTTGTGCTCTCGCACTTGCTCTGTCAAATAAATAAATAAAATCTTAAAAAAAAAAAAAAGGAAAGGAAACCTCAACTGAGAATAGTGTAGCTAGGCTTTGCAATGTTAAGTGTGCATACCTTTTGATCCAGAAATTCTCATTCCAGAGGTTGTCCCTACAGAAATACTGACACTCACAAAAAAGCTGTCATTGCAGCTTCATGTGACTGGGGAAAAAAGCCTAAGTCTCTCTCCATCAGGAGATAAATAGCTAAATAAATGATGGTCTATCCATATTATGGAATATTATGCAATGCTTAAGAAGATGAAGTTGATCTACATGTTGACATATAGAGATTGTGAATACATGTAAGCCAAAAGAAAAAAATCAAGTTTGTTAATAATACATATACTAGGATCTGTTAAGAAACAAGCAAAGCTATACATATGCATGCTTATTTATGTAGTGACAAGTAAGAATGCACACGAAAAAGCCTGGAAGGAAACCCACCAAGCCTCCACAGAAAGCAGTGTGACGGGGACGGGGGGAAAGATGAAGCCCAAGAGAACACAAGACACATATCTGTATATTACTTATGCAATTAAATATATTTCTTCTAGCAAAGAAAAGCAGAAGAGACAGAGGACCAAGCCATCCAGGTTCTCCAGAAAGAGCTCCCAAGTAAGCTTGGTGGGAGGCTAACTAGGAGGTAATGCCATCACTCGCTCAGCTGGAGGCCATCTCCCCTGGCCCAGCCCTAATCCAATTAGAAAGGCCCCAATGAAAGCACAAAACCCTCTGGTTGTGGAGCCAAGAAATCAGCTTCCCAGCCGGGGAGCAAGAACTCACTTGAGCAAGTTGTGGAAAAGAATGTCAAAAGCAATGATGTGCAATGCCTGATGGACAAAGCGGCCTAAACTTAACGAGAGCTCCACATCCTTCAGCCCCTGGGGTCCTTCCTGGCCACTGTCACCACACACCCACCATCCTTTATCTCCTATAGAAACTATACAGGAATCAGGACCCAATCAGCACCAGCCTCCAGGAACAAAACATTAGTGACTGCCAATGTTTGGGCTTCTTACATCATTGAAAGGAAAGGGCAAATCACAAAAGGAACCGTATCAACTTATGTAACACATGGCACAAAACAGAGAAACTGCTCAGAGGAGAACAGCAAATTCACCAATTGCTAGGATTAACTGAAACCTCCCCCAGTTGCAGACTGCCCCAAACCATGACATCAGGGAGGCTGGAAATGCATCCAACTTCCTCTATTTATCAAGCTGGCTAAAAGCCAGGGTAATACCAGAGTGAGCAGGGGCGGGGAAAAGGGCAAGCAGACTGTACAAAGTGGCTTGGGTGGGAAGGAAATGATCTCGGTATGCAGTTCAAGCCCTGCTCCAGCGTCGAGTAAACTCTCAGAGGCAAACCACATCCAAGAATCAGGACTCCTGTGCTCGGAGCCTGATCAGAGGCCCTGGGTGCCAGCCACAGGGCCCAAGCATCCTGGGGATAATCAGCAAAACAGGCCAAGTACACAGGTAACAGTCAGCCAGCCCCAGACGGTTGTACCGCTGCCCTCTGGGGTAATACGATGCTGGTCCAAGGATCAATAAAAAAAAAACTTAAAAAACCCGCTGGTGACATACAGCATCCTGAAAGACTCAGCACTTCATATGAAACCTAACGATTAACTAGTGGCCCAGACTGAGGGGCAGAGTGGCTGACAGTTTCTGGTGTTGACAACACCATGGAAGAAACAACCAGAGAACAAAGAGGTTGTGATAATTTGGGAACAAGGGCAGAAATAAGCAAAGAGAAGCTTCTCCACACTAGGAGGAAAAGCAAATTGCACAGATAGAGATGATGGTGAAAGTTAGGCTTGCGGGCATATACAGGAGAAGGTCAGGGATATGCAGGTTCTGGACTATAGAGTAGTACGTATTACCGTCAAGGAACGAACAAGAGTGATTCTAGAATTCGGGGTGCCTGGGTGCCTCAGTCATTAAGTGTCTGCCTTCAGCTCAGGTCATGATCCCAGGGTTCTGGGATCAAACGCTGCATCGGGCTCCCTGCTCGGCAGGAGGCCTGCTTCTCCCTCTCCCTCTCCCCCTGCTTGTGTTCCCTCTCTTGCTGTCTCTCTGTCTGTCAAATAATTAAATAAAATCTTAAAAAAAAAAAAGAGTGATTCTAGAACTTTCTGGTGGCCCCATTGCTGTCAGACCCAACATAATAAGATCTTTACCTACACAGACTGGTGTGTTCAGTTCTGGATGCCACCATTCGAGAAGAGTTCAATTGTGACAAACCTTTGGAAAACCCTGAAGAGATTTCATTCAGCAAACATTTACGGAACACCTACTACATGCCAATAACAGGGCCTCTCCGTATGGTTGCGCAGGTTGCACCTTGCACAAGGATGCCTGGTCAAGAGAATCAACAGAGCCTGAATCCAGAATGTCAACTTTTCTCGAAGTGCCATATGAACCAGCTGTGGGCTCTGTCACAGGCACAGCAGGAGCTCTGAGGAAGGACAGTAAACCAGTGCAGGGAAATGGATCTAGGAGCATTTCCTCAAGGAGGTAACAGTCATGCTGCATCCCAAAGGATGCACAAAGCCCTTTATGTGAAGAAATGGGAAAGAGCTTTCCAGAGAAGAAATAGCCTAGACCAAGACACAGAGCCAACGACTGGCATGGAGTGGGCAGGATTTGGAATCAGTTGCATGTTGCTGAAGCATGAAGAGCGAAGCAGAGGATGGCCAGGAGGGACCCTGGAGAGATGGAGCAGAAAAGCAACGGAACACATTAAAAATACAATCTGAACAGGCTGGGGAAAAAAAGTCACACTGCACGTCCACATGGAAGTTGTGGTGGATTATGAAAATAGCTGCTAAGTACACAAAGCTCTCACAGAAAGAAAATGGCGGCTAGGTGTTCTCCAGCTCTACCACAAGCAGAGAGGATGTCAAAAAGCTGGCTTAAACCATAGCCCCAGAAGTAAGTTAATCAGGAGTTAAGAATGTCCTGGTATTGATCATTGTTCTACTGTAGAAGTGACTATGAGAACGCTTTTGGAATTGCTTTCTGAAACATCTAAAAAGATGACCTCATAGTCCCTGTGGTGAGGCTTCGTGCCGAGATGGAATAAACCAGGCCAGGAAAAGTAGCTGGTGGGTCTCTTGCAACCGTTAGCACCAGGCTATTTTTTTCTGCAGCACTCAGAGCTTTCTTTTCTCTTCTCCCCCCTCCCCATTGTTCTCTTCTGCTCTTTCCCTTCTACGGGTGTAAGTCAGTTTTATTGCACCTCCCTTTATTGCACCTCAGAGATGCTATGGGGTTTGGGGGGAGTTTTTTGTGGTTTTTTGGTTTTGTTTTTGTGGGGGGTTTTGGTTTTTTGTTGTTTAACAAATGGAAGGGTTGTGGCAACCCTGCATCAAGCGGGTCTGTCGGCGCCATTTTTCCAACAGCATCTACTCACTTTGTGTCTCTATGTCCCATTTTGGTAGTTCTCACAATATTTCAAACTTGTTCATTATTATTGTATTTGTTATAGTGATCAGTGATTACAAGTTGCTGAAAGCTCACATGATGGTTAGCATTTTTTAGCCATAAAGTATTTTTGAATTAGGTATGTACAATGTTTTTTAAGACAGAATGCTATTGTATACTTAATAGACTGCCCGATAGTATAAACATAGCTTACATATGTGCTGGGAAACCAAAAACTTCATTTGACTTGCTTTGTTGTGGGGGTCTGGAGCCAAACCCACAGTATCTCCGAAGTATACCCGTATTCTCTCTCTCTCTCTCCTTCATCCTATGGTTTTCCCTCTTTTCCTCCCCTCCCCTTACCTAGCTTGACACTTGCCAAACTATGCCAGGGCCTAGAATGTACATGGTTACCTCTGTCCAGAGCTGGAGAAGCAGTACTGAAGACCACATGATGAGAGACCCACCTTGGAATGACTCCCTGATAACCAGACCCAACCCTCTGAGGGAGGCGCTCACAGCCCACCACTGGACGTGGCGGAATAAAGGTGTTTCAAAACAGGGCATGACTTGCTTTAGCGTACAAATGATTACCACCTTAAAAGTAAATGCGTCTGCAAGGATATAGCAACTAATTCTTTCACAGGGGAGTAGTCTACGGTTTCACAAGAACACTTTTAAGGCAAGACTTACGGTAAGGTATATTTATACAAAGTTAACCTGAGGTAAACCATCTTCCATTTCTTTGAAAACATTTCACCAGGAAAACTGAATTTAGGTAGCTATCACAACCTTAAATCAATCCAAATTGTCATACCTGATATTTTCTCTTAACTTCTCTTTCCATTGGGTAGTAACAAACGCTGGGCATTTTTCTTTACTTAAACTATGTTTTGATATTGTATTTTCAATAATGAAATAAAAGGCAATGAAAACATACATAAATGAAGATGAAAACCAAATTAATTGTGCTGGTAGGATGGGTTCCACCAAGCAACTAAGAAAACCACCACATCAATTTCTCCTTTGTTGTTTTACACTTGATACCATATTGGGGTTAGAAATAAAGTATGGTGCGTTAAAATCCTTCTGCTTCCAAATATATTTGCCACATGAGATGCACTAAACACTTAACTGTCCCTTAGTCCAGTTTCGGGGAGTACAAGACAAAGAAACTTTTGCCCATAAAGATTTTATTGTTCCCACTGGAAATGAGTAAGAAATTACCTTATTATCCAGCCATACTTGACAGATAAAGTGTGGAAGATAGGAACCTGGTGATATATTAGTATCATTTTTTAGGGGCGCCTGGGTGGCTCAGTCAGTAAAGCGTCTGCCTTCGGCTTGGGTCGTGATTCCAGCGTCCTGGGACCGAGCCCCACATCGGGCTCCTTGCTCTGCAGGAAGCGAGCTTCTCCCTCTCCTCCCGGCCTGTACTCTCTCACTGTCTCTCCTTCTCTCTCTCTCAAATAAATAAAATCTTTAAAAAATATATATCATTTTTTAATTCACTGTAAGAGCCTCACACTCAATCCCTATGCTGTTGTGTCTCTGCCAACCGTGGCCACAAAAGAAATTTCTAGGGAGCCTGGGTGGCTCAGTTGGTTAAGCGACTGCTTTCGGCCCAGGTCATGATCCTGGAGTCCCGGGATCGAGTCCCACATCAGGCTCCCTGCTCGGCAGGGAGTCTGCTTCTCCCTCTGACCCTCTTCCCGCTCGTGCTCTCTATCTCTCATTCTCTCTCTCTCAAATAAATAAATAAAATCTTTAAAAAAAAAAAAGAAATTTCTAGTCCTTCCCTTTGGTGGTAGATTGCAGAACTAGCCATACATCCTTGCTGTCGCAGCATGCTTGTCCATTTGCAAGGTGACTTTACAGGTCCTCCTATCAAAAGGTGGAGTCTATCTCTCCACCCCCTGAAAGGGCTGGCCTTGCCACTTGCTATGCCCAATGGGACATTAGAAAATGTGATACAAGCAAAAGCTTGAGAAGTGCTTGAGCATGGAAGTTTGCACTGTCTTGCCGCCCTTAAAACCTCAAACCACCACGTAAGCACACACACAAGCCTGAGCTAGCCTGCCAGATGGCGAAAGCACATGCCCAGTCACCACCACTGTGCCAACCCCCAGGGACAGTCAGCGAGCTGACTGGCAGCTGATTGCAGGTGCATGACTGAGGCCCAACTGAGACCAGCAGGACCATCTAGCTGAGCCTAGGCCAACTGCAGACTCCAGAACTGAGAATTAATGAAATGGCTGTGGCTCTATTAAGCCACTAAATCTAGGGGTGTTTTGTTACACAGGAAAAGCTAATTTATATACCTAGTCTTTCTTCCTCTCCTTCCTCTTCATTCTTTCTCTCCCTTCTCTACCCTTCCTGTTTTTCGTTATTTCCCACCCCCCACGGTTCTTGCTTTCTTCCTTTCCTAATACAAGTACTACAAAGTACCCATTCCGGACACATCAGTACAAGCCACTGGCCTGGGCTAGTTCTCATTCACAGCCTGCCTCCTTTTTGCCTCTAACTCACTCCTTTTGAAGCCCACCAAGCCAACTCTGCAGACTTTGCGAGGGCGATGGCCCCACTCATAAAGTGATGCAAGATGTTTCTAGGGACCAGCAGGCCATAAGGTAGACTCTTGGCAGAGTTTGCAGCCCATCTCTGAACATTTGCTGGTGATAATCTCCCTGGGGGAGTCATTTGTCACTGTGACCCGCTGACTGGGCTACTGAGGTGTTCTAGCCCTCCCCTCTACACACCAGAGGGGAAAATGTGTCATAAGAAAATGGACCTTTCAGGGTGCTTAGGTGGCTCAGTGTGTTGGGCATCCGTCTCTTGGTTTCGGCTCAGGTCATGATCTCAGGGTCGTGGGATCGAGCCCCACATTGGGCTCCACAGATCAGCGTGGAGTCCGCTTGTCTCTCTCCCTCCGCTCTGCCCCTCCCCGTGCTCTAATAAATAAATACGTGAATATCTTTAAGAAAAAAAAAGAAAGAAAAGGGACTTTTCAAGTCAGACACCCAAGGGTTAAAGGGCATAGCCCAAGACCCCTTCTCTCAAATGGCTGCTCAGGCTAAGTAAGCAGAAAATATATTTATAACTACAGGAAACAATGCATTGTGAGTGGTAAAATGCTTAGATTTCCATTTGTTTACTACACGAATAAAAGACAATCAATAGGATCATCCTGCTAATGACATCAAACCACTCAGTACTCAGAAGACAGAAGGTCATTTCTTAAAACGCTTTTCTTTCCACTTCCATATTTATAGTGTGCACTTTATTCCCTTTCTAACTTATTTTTCCTCTGAATCATGTTTTTTCAGACTTTCTAAAAGCTTACTTTTCCCTGCTGGCCTGGAACATACCATTTGTTTGTGGTTACAACATTAATGTTTAGAAAGGTCAAATTAGATGTCAGGGTTGGATAAATATTTGTGTGTGTGTGTGTCTGTGTGTGTGTGTGGCTGAGAGAAAGAGAGAGAGAGATGTTTTAAATGGAACTCTCTCCCTTAGGATTCCCTGGAGTTCTTTCCTTCTCTAGGGACATGTGTGAATGTACTTCTAAACTGAGCACCAAAATGTCAGGTGGACGGAAATTTTAATGGTTTCCATCAGTGAGTATAAATTGGAAGTAGACCCTCTGGTACAGATTTCTAAGATTTTCCTCAATTTCTTAATGCTGCTGTTGGCAGAGCACAGGAAGACTGCTGCCTCAAACATCTTCTAATACTTCCCTTCCTATGTTCTCAGACTGTCTATAGAGCCTCCCTGTTTAGAGAGAATCACTTTTGCTCCTTCCCATCTGCTAATAGTAATAACTCCTTCCATTTGTACAGTGGTTTATGATAAGCAAGCTGCTTTTACATACATTATCTCAATTGGCCCACAAATGTTTACAGAGTAGCTGCCAAGCAAATTCCTAGCCCCATGCTGGGTAGTGGGGATACACTGGAAAGCAAAATTAAGTCCTGCCTTCAGGAAGTTTATTGTCTGGTGGTGAAACAAAGATGTGATACCAAAAATTAACACCAAGAAATGCAAAACTGCAATTGTGGTAAGCGCCACCAAGAAAAGCCTGTGGCCCTGAGTGAAGACAGTGGGATTTGACCTGGGGGGGGGAAGGGTCAATGAAGCTTCCCTGAGGAAGTGATGCTAAAACCCAAAGGATAAGTGGAAGGAGTTAACCCAGAAAAGAGGCGGGGAAAGACCATACAAAGTAGAAGCAGCGTGTGCAAAGGCACTGCGGCAGGAGAGAATACAACCCATGAGAGGACCTAAGACCATGTCAGAGAGGCCAGGACACAGAGGGCCGGGGGCGCACTCAGGGATGAGGCTAAAGGAGCAAGACTCAGCTCATACCAGCTCTTGGTGGCCAAGGTGAGGATTCATGTCTTGTTCTCAGAGCAATGGAAAGGCACTTAAGGATTTTAAACCGAGGGTGGTATGTTCACATTTTGATAAGATAGTTCTGGCTGTTGAGTGGAAAATGGATTCGAGGGAGACAGAGTGGAAGTGGGGGTTCCAGTTCAGGATTTCTGCTCTCCATCTCAAATACTGTTCTGAAGGTCTGAGCAATTTGATAAAACAAAAATCCAAAGTAAGATGTATAATCAAGGAAATGGAAACTATAGATTTATGTCATACACACACACACACACACACACACACACACACACACACACACACACACACACGATGGAATTAAGAGATCAGAAAAGGAGGAAGATTGAAAATTATTTCAGTTTTCCCAGGGCTAAGCAAACTTTTCCTGTGAAGGGCCACATAGTAAATATTTCTAGCTTTGAAGGCTACAGAATCTCTGCTGCAACCACTCGTCTCTGCCACTGCAGCAAGAAAACAGCCACTTGGGGCGCCTGGGTGGCTCAGTCGGTTAAGCATCTGCCTTCGGCTCAGGTCACGCACGATCCCAGGGTCCTGGGATCGAGTCCCCCATTGGGCTCCCTGCTCAGCGAAGAGTCTGCCTCTCCCTCTCCCTCTCCCTCTGCCTCTCCCGCTGCTTGTGCTTTCTCTCTCTCTCTCTCTCTGACAAATAAATAAAATCTTTAAAAAAAAAAAACAGCCACAGACAAAATGTAAATGAACGGGCGTGGCTGTGTGCCAAAGCAACTTTATCTTCAAAACCAAGGGGCTGGTGGGATCTGGCCCATGGGCAGTAGATGGTCCGGCTCTATACCAATGAAGAAGGGATGGTCGTATCTGAGAAGAGAGATGCTAGTTTGGCTGAGGATGGTGGTGGTGGTGATAAAAGACATATTTGAGAAGTATTTGGAAGGGAGCACTGATGGGCCTCGCGTCTGGACTGGCTATTAAACATGAACCAGTAGAAGGCAGAGCCTCGATTTCAGTTGAGGCAAGAGAGGCTCAGAGCTAGTAAGTGGCCAAGTGTGGAATAGAACCCAGTTCCTCGGACTTCTCCACACCTGGCCCAGCGTGCCTTTCTGCCACAGCCACAGCCCCTCTGGTAGTCCCATCTGCAGCTCCCCTACCGGCCCCGGCAGTGCCCCAGCATTCCACCGTTGCTAGCTTTCAAGTGTACAGAACACTTCCCCCAAGTGCTTTTGGCTTCTGTGGCCACATATAATCTCTATAGCATTAACATCAATTCCCAGCCTTTCCCCTCACATCAGTCCCTGTGAGACAACCTGGAAATGAGTCAGGTAAAAACAACAACAAAAGACAGCCTAGTAGACAGTCAAGGCCTAATTGGGGGCGGGGGCACAGAATGAAAAAACCAGAGTGGGTAGAATTAACCAGAAACCAGCCCTAAAAAGATGAGCTCGGGGGCACCTGGGTGGCTCAGTCGATGAAGCATCCAACTCTGAGCATTCGGCTCAGGTCGTGATCTCGGGGTCCTGAGATGGAGCCCCTCATTGGGCTCCACGCTCAGTAGGAAGTCTGCTTCCCCTCTCCCTCTGCCCCTACCCCCCATTCATGCACACACTCTCGAAATAAATAAATCTTAAAAAAAAAAAAAAGATGAGCTTACAGTCAAGTGTCTGGTGAGGATGAGGAGGGGCAAAGGCAGGAGGAGGAAGGGCAAGCCCAAATGTGAGGCGCAGATTTGAGAACCAACACTTCCTAATGCCATGAGGGAAGGCGCATAGACTGATGTGGGAAGAGCAGGAAACCAATTTTGGAGCTCTGAGTGGTAGGTACACAGGCCCTTCTTTTCAGCTCTTGCCTTCCAGCCTCGTCCCCCTTATCCTTAGCATCTTAAAATTCTGTCTTGCACCTGTCCTCAGGGAGGTCTCTGGAGAGGTAGGGAAGGATTTCACATTGGGCTTGTGTCTTCGAATCTCTAGTAATATTTTTATTTAGAGTCACTACTTGTTCCATGGAGGCCAAGAGGTAATTAACAACCAAGACTACAGATGACAAAATGGCACTCTGTATGCCCCACCCCCCACAAAGAAAAATAGCTTCAAGGAGAATATATGAATCAGAGAAGGAGGGGGATGCCTGTGTGTCTCAACTGGCTGGGCATCTGACTCTTGATTTCAGCTTGGGCCATGATCTCAGAGTCCTGGGATCGAGCCCCGCATTGGGGTCCGCGCTCGGGGCAGAGTGTGTTTGTCCCTCTCCCTCTCCCCACTTGCTGTCTCTTTTGCTCTCTCTCTCTCAAATAAATAAATAAAATCTTGAAAAAATATCAGAGAAGGAGATCAACCAAGGAGGGGAACTATAAAACAGATAACTAGGTCCTAAGGCCTTCCTATTTGTATTATCAAACCACAAATGTGGCTCTTTGGTGTCCACATAGAAAAAAAAAAAAATTCAGTCATATTCCATTCTGAACTCTCATGCATGAAGAGAAGAAAACAAAAGAATCCTTCAAGGTTGGGGCACCTGGCTGGCTCAGTTGGTAGAGTGTGCAACTCTTGATCTCAGGGTTGTGAGCCCCACGTTGGGTGTAGAGATTTAAAAATAAAATATTTTTTTTAAAAATCCTTTGAGGGGTGCCTGGATGGCTCCTTCGTTAAGCATCTGCCTTCGGCTCAGGTCGTGATCCCAGGGTCCTGGGATCAAGCCCCACATCGGGCTCCCTGCTCAGTGGGAAGCCTGCTTCTCCCTCTCCCACTCTCCCTGCTTGTGTTCCCTCTCTCTGTGTCTCTCTCTGTCAAATAAATAAATAAAATCTTTAAAACATAAAATAAAATAAAATAAAATAAAATAAAATATAAAAAAATAAAAAATCCTTTGAGGAAGCAAAGTTTTTCCTAAGCTAGTCCTTAACGGAACCTACTTAGGGGCCATACTCAGTCTCTCCACTTCTTTCTTCCAGCCTCTCTTGAATGAATTTCAGTCAGCCTTCTGGGCCACTCCTATCAAGGTCACCCATGACTTCCACCTGGCCAAACCCAGCCGTCGCTTCTGTCCTCCACTTGTCCTTTCAGTAGCCTTGGACAGCTGATCACATCACCTGCGGTTAGTTGTGGCTTCCAATTAAGACTCTTCAAAATGAAGGCTAGTCTGTGTTTGCACAGGGAAAGGACAGAGGGGCATGTTCTGTGAAGGGAAGAACCATCTCCAGTCAACTCCTCCGCATGGATGAATGGTGTCATACCACATGCTCATAGCCAAAAGGACACTGCTGTGAGGACACAAAGATGTTCTTTATCAGAGGGACTGAAGATGATGGTGACCTAGAAGGCCCGTGAGAGCGTGCCTAGAGTAAGACTCCTCTCCTACCCTAAAAGTTCTTAGTTTTTAACTGCTGTCTAAAAGACCACCTCTCAAGGATTCTTTTTTCTAAGGCCTTGCAACCATTACAGAACACAAATTTCAACTACTATGGTCATGAACAGGTAAGTGTGACTTACCTGATCAGGTCAGCTTTGCTGGTGAGTAGGGATACCACAGGCACGGATGATTGGGGAGGGCCCAGTGGGGTCAGGAATGGACGACACAGGAGCATTGAAGTGGGAAGCTGCTGTTGACTTGGAGAAGGCAAAAGGAGAGGGATGGGGAAGAGATTCCCAAGGAGGGGCTTGGCCTATAGTAGAGGTCTGCTCGGCTGCTCCTTAGAAACTGGAAGTCAATGCCATTCCAAGCAGCTCTCGTCCATCCAGGAAAATCTCCCATTTGAGACTGGTCTTCTCATTTTATTTTGTTTCCTCCCTCATCAGGATGTTCTCTCAAAGCATCAATACTACCTTTTGCTCAGGGTGTCTTCAGTGACTACTTGGCTCCCCCGGAAGTGGAGTTATTTTTGCAGACTGGATGGTGTAAGATAGGGTGGGGAAAGCCGGCAACGGTGGAAACTCCTCTCTCACCAGTGAACTTGGCTGTGGCACCAAGCCCTGGCCTCACACCAGAGCAGGCCATCCATTTTCTTCTTTTTTTAGTAATATCCCCCTGAACCCACCCAGTGCTGTGATTTGTCAGTGTGTTTTTCCAGGAGAGCTAGCAAACCACCTGACAGATTCAATGGTTTTCATTGACAGCCCCAGTGGAGTCCTCCGAAGACTGCAAAATGGGACACACAAACAGCCCATAAAAATCCTACCTCCCACAAGTGTCTGAACACTGCCTTTTCCCAAATGACCCTCCAGCACTGATGCAGCATGGGTGGCTTCACAGTATTTTTTTTTTAAAGATTTTATTTATTTACCTGACAGAGAGAGACACAGCGAGAGAGGGAACACAAGCAGGGGGAGTGGGAGAGGGAGAAGCAGGCTTCCCGCGGAGCAGGGAGCCCAATGTAGGGCTCAATCCCAGGACCCTGGCACCATGACCCTAGCCGAAGGCAGACGCTTAACCAACTGAGCGACCCAGGCGCCCCCACAGTATTTTTTTTTAATGATTTTTCCAAAACTGAGGTGTTCCAAGTGATGTGGGAGTATTATTTTTTTTCCCCTTCCAGTACGAACCTAAGCTTCTCAGATCTTTTGGGAAAATGGGAGCATAACTCATGAATGAATCGACTCTCAAAGCTGATCACCTGCCACCAAACAGACCCCAAAGTCTCCACGAACTGTGAGATGCAGTGAGCCTGCTGGTTAAAAGTCACTTTAATACACTGCAGGGAAGGGCGCCTGGGTGGCTCAGTTCGTTAAGCGGCTGCCTTCAGCTCAGGTCATGATCCTGGGGTCCTGGTATCGAGCCCCACGTCCGGCTCCCTGCTCAGCAGAGAGCCTGCTTCTCCCTCTCCCTCTGCCTACTTGTGCTCCCTCTCTCTCTGTCAAATAAATAAATACAATCTTAAAAAAAAAATACACTGCAGGGAAAGCAGTGTGATAACAGATGTGCCATCTAGTTTGACCTTGAACTCTTATGAGGGGTCAGCAAAGTTGACTGCAGAAAGGCCACTCTCCAGAGGCAGTGACTCCAAGTCCTTCTGCCATCCAGACGTTGACCAATAATCCACACTTTGCTAGTCAGCATATGGAGTGCCAAAAACCTTCTACTGGTAAAAGTAGTGACTCAACAAGAGTGATGAATAGGATGCGGAGGAAAAAAGCAAACATTATTTCTCTCATCTGAAGTATAACACATAGGTTAGTCTTGGGGATGGATGGAAAATTTTACAGTAAAAAAAGTTCAGGGTGAATATGAAACAGAATATTTCAGACAGTCTCCCAGGTCCTTCTTGGAAAGGGTCAGGTTGAAAGGAAATGGACCAAAATGGCAAAGTCAGTTTACAGCTAGTGGGCTTCATCAGGAATATTCACTAACTTGCCAACTCCCTGTAAACTGTCAAGAAATGTTAAGCATAGTGAAGAAAGGTCACCCTGCCCACTCATGAAGTAAATGGCAGTCGTTTCAAGGGACATGAGCCCCTAAAACCTTGGGCAAGTCAGTCTCTCTGTGCGCTTGTTTCTTCATCTGTAAAATGTAGAGCATATCAGTAGTGCCCACCTCACACTTGTTGGGACACATAAATGTGTAAGTACATATACAACAGCTAGGGGGCGCCTGGCTGGTGCAGCTGGTTGAGCATTCGGCTCCTGGTTTCAGCTCATGGTTTCAGCTCAGGTGTGAGATCAGGCCCTGCGTCTGCTTGAGATTCTCTCTCCCTCTCCCCCTGCCCTCTCGCTAGTGTGCTCACGCTCGCTCTCTAAGTAAACACATCTTTAAAAAAAACAAACACCTAAAACAACCCCTAGCACATAACAAATGTTCAATAAAGAATAGTTACCAGCATTATAGTTAGAAATACAGATTGAAAAGGGCGCCTGGGTGGTGCAGTCGGTTGAGCATCTGACTCTTGGTTTGGGCTCAGGTCATGATCTAGAGATGGTGGGGTCAGATGGTGGGATGGAGCCTCGAGTCAGACTGTGCTCAGTGGGAGTCTGCTTGAGGATTCTCTTCCTCTCCCTCTGTTCTTCCCCTGCTTGCACGTTCTCTCTCAAATAAATAAATCTTAAAAAAAAGGGAGGGGGACCCTGGGTGGCTCAGTCGGTTAAGCATCTGCCTTGGCTCAGGTCATGATCTCGGGGGTCCTACGATCAAGCCCTGTGTTGTGCTCTCTGCTCAGCAGAGAGTCCGTTTGTCCTCTCCCTCTGTCCCTCCCCCCATTCTCTCTCTCTCTCTCAAATAAATAAAATCTTTCAAAAAAATAGATTAAAAAATAACACTTGATATGAAAATGATCCTGCCTGAATAAAGATGTAGTATGCTCATGCAAGTAAAAACATGTGTACAATATATCCAAATATCTACTGTTAAAACTCACACTCAGAAGTATTATAAACTGCCTTTATCCTATAGTAATAATGGCAAATTATTGACAAAATTGACAAAGCATTTTCACATGTAGGATATTGCAGAAAAAAGGGAGGTATAGGAAGGCAGCAAGATGCTCTTACTGAGTCATGGTAAGAATGGCCAGTATTTAATGTCAGCCTATCACAAGTTGCAGGACGCAGTGTCCACGGATATGCAACGCCTCTCCACCTCGGATTCCTTACCCATAAAACAGGGATAATCACTGTATTTGTGTCCTGAAGTCTTCGTGTGCAAGAGCTAGTAAGTACAGGAAAAGCGCTCAGCGTAGAGCCTGGCTCACAGCACGTGCCCAAGAATTAGTTCTCAGTGCGCACACCACTCTAACTGCTGAGGTGTGTCGGCGCCCCGCTAATGGCTTCACACGCCTGGGCTGGGGGGGAAACTGAATGTGCTTCTCCAGAAGAGACTGTGTCGGCAGTGGGCCCACTGCCCTGTGTCTGCCCTCTTCCCTCCCGGGCCGTCCCACCCTGTCCAGCCCCTCTTCTGCCTCCCTTCCCTGTGTTCCGCTCCTCATCCCCACCCCATCACAGTCGCCCCCAGAACTCACAGTCTCCCCCAGGAACGTAGCCAATAATATCCACTCTCCATCCCTGAGTGTGAAGGCCTAATGAGCTGCCCGGCTCAAAACGCATTGGCGCTTTAAACCAACTCGGATGGTCAAATTGTGGACTTTGTCAATCGCTAAGGCATTTGGAGACTAGAAGAGAAAGTGTATTTGAGGGACCAGGGCCACGCTGAGGGGGGGGTTCATTGTCTTGCAGCCCATGGGGTCGTCCCCAGCCTGACGCCAGTGGAGGACAACCTCACGGCACGGAGGGTGAGCATGCGCTGCCCTGCTCAGGAGCCTTCCCATTCAACACATATTTAGTGAGTAAATATCACATGCCAGGCACTCCGTGAGGCACTAGGAACACACCAGTGAGCAAGACAGATACAACTGTGCCCTTCTGGAACTTACATGCCACTGGGGCACTCAAACAAATAAAAATGGAAATGGACAAATATATGAAACAATGACAGGTTTTAAAGAGCACTGTGAACCAACACAGGAGATGATGAATCACATTCTTAGAGGAGACGGTGACACCAAGAGAATGTGCAACTTGCTCCATACTATAAAGAAAGTCAGGGCGCCTGGGCGGCTGGCTCAGTCGCTTAAGTGTCTGCCTTCGGCTCAGGTCACGGTCCCAGGGTCCCGGGACTTCCCGTATCGAGCTCCCAAGCTCCCTGCTCAACCGGGACTCTGCTTCTCTGCCCCTCCCCTGGCTTGTGATAGCTCTCTCACTCACTCTCTCTCAAATAAATAAATACAATCTTTAAAAACAAACAAAAAAAGAAAGTCAGCAAAGAGAGACTAAGTCACTACATGGTCATTTCTACTAAGATGTTCGTGTTGGCAGGAGTCAGGCAACGCTTTGCCGACATGCCAGGAATCCCTAACTCCAAGTGAGGTAATATTCCTTTTCACTCAGCTGCTCCTCCATGTTTTTTCTTTACTTCTAGAGCTCGGACTAGGCCAGATCAGGGATTTAATATTTTCTCTCAGACCAGTTTCAGATGAAAATATAGAGGAGAAACTATCTTAAAGGGATCAAATTTATAATACTTAGAGAACACAGTAAAGCCTCATCTGTTTATGAGCTGCTTAGCTAAAGTTATAGGAGTAGAAAATGTACTCCCTCTAGAGCTGGTGTAAATTTACTTTCTTAGGCCACCTCAAAATGCCAACTCTAGGGGGAAGGATGGGACTAGGGCTGGATTATATTCGTTTCGTTGAAGTTTTCTGGAATTTCTAAAAGTTTAACAATAAAGATACATTATTTTTAAAAACAGGAAAATAAATCTTACAGGCACGGTGTATTTTGAGGGGGTCTATCCCAGTTACAGCAAAACAAAACTACACTAAAAACATTATTAGCTGCTCAATTAAATCTATAGGTTATTAGTAATAAGTATCCAGTAGAAAATCAAGGCAGGGAAGTGGATAGGAAGTGCGTGTGGGAAGGGAAGACAGTTTTTGAGAGGTGGCCTGCGAAAGATGCCGGGAGGCCCGCTGGCGGCTGAGCGCTGCCGCAGGCAGAATTCACTGAGCCCCGGGCGTAGGCTCCCTGGATGGCCCGTTTCCCCAGACAGGCAGCTTACTTCTGACCCGAATCAGCCTGGACCGAATGGAACCAACCGAGTCAGAGGAAAATGAAGTGATGGGTTGGCATGGCATTAAGATAAACGAAAGCCAAAGTCTAGTAAATGCAGGATCCTAAGAGCTTTATTTGTACTAATTCAATCCCTGCAACAATCCAAGTTAGGGTACATACATAATTTAATGTCCAGACGGGGGTACTGAAGAGTAAAAGGAGATGCTATTAATTAATGCAGAGAAAACAGGCATAAATCAGGGCTGCCTCAAGCAAACTGGGAGATATCACCACCCCACCGAGAAGGCATATACTATTATAACTGCTTTATAGAAAAGGAAACTGAGGGGGCGCCTGGGTGGCTCAGTTAAGCGGCTGCTTTCAGCTCAGGTCATGATCCTGGGGTCCTGGTATCGAGCCCCACGTCCGGCTCCCTGCTCAGCGGAAAGCCTGCTTCTCCCTCTCCCTCTGTCTGCTTGTGCTCTCTATTTCTCTGTCAGATAAATAAATAAAATATTTTAAAAAAAGAAAAGGAAACTGAGGCACAGAACAGAGAGGCTGAATAACTTGCCTGAGGGGCGCCCGGGTGGCTCAGTCAGTTAAGCGTCTACCTTCAGCTCAGACCCTGTTTCTAGGACCCTGGGATCAAGATCCCTGCAGGGAGCCTGCTTCTCCCTTTCCCTCTACTGCCCCCACTGCTTGTGCTCTCTACCTCTGTCAAATAAAATCTGAATGAATGAATAATAAATAACTTGCCTGAGGCCACAGAGGTACGTTGTAGAGTGAGGATTTGAATCTGGATGACCAATCTTCAGAGCCCCCAATCCTCATGCCCATTCTGTATCGCCTTTCTGTGTTTTGTAAGCTAGGAAGCCCCTGATGCTAAAACCTAGGTTGTGTTTATCATCAGTAGGAAATTAAGCCAGAAAAAGCACAAGCTTTTAGAGTCAAACGCCACCACCTGACAAGGTCTGCAGCCATGGACAACCACAGTAACCTCCCCAAGCACCGGTCAGTCACCTGTAAAACAAAGCTACTGAGACCCACCTCACAGCACCACTCACCGCAACACTCAGATGAAGCAGTGTTTGTGAAAATGTTTGGAAGCTGAAAAGCACAACATGGACATTAATTCTAAAAAGTTGTAATATATAAAAATCTGCATTTTCTCTGCAAAGGGCCAGATAGTAAATATTTTCTGTAAAAGGCCAAATAGTAAGTATTTTCAGCTTTGCAGTCCATATGGTCTCTTGCAACTACCGAACTCTACCGTTGTAGCATGAGAGCAGTCAATCTGTAAATGAACGGGTGAGGCTGGTGCCAATAAAACTTTATTTACAGAAACAGGTGGAGGGCCATTATAATTAGCCAACCCCTGATCTAGAGAAGTGCTATTTAAAATTGCAATCCCTCAATGCTCCCTGTACCTCTTTTCTGATTCATTTTCCTCCACCATCTAACATAATGTCTATTTTACTTATTTATTATCTGCTTCCCCCACTAGAAAATAAGCTTTGTTGGGCGCCTGGGTGGCTCAGTTGGTTAAGTATCTGCCTTTGGCTCCCTGCTCAGTGGGGAGTCTGCTCCTCCCTCTGACCCTCCCCCCTCTCATGCTCTCTCTCTCTCTCTCTCTCTCTCTAATAAATAAATAAAAATTCTTTAAAAAGAAAGAAAGTAGGCTTTGTTGAAGGCAGAGGTTTTGTCTGTTTGGCTCACTATCGAGTCCCCAGTGCCTGGCACATAGTAGGAACAAATCGACAGTAAGTAAAAAAAAGAAACAGAGAAAGAGTATCTGAAAGCCAAGGGGAAGAAAAACTACGGCGAATGAACTCAAACTCAAGTTTGAGATTCCTTGCAGGCAAAGGGAAATAGGATTACAGTTTCTGAGAGAGTTCCAGCACTTCACTTTTTGTCATGCTCATTGCTTCTCCTGCTTTTGGCTTTACAACACCATTTTGACTTATAAAAGGTTTCATAGGGATGCTCTACTTTCGGGTAGCATGGGAAACCTGTATTTCCAAAACCAATTTTGTGGGTTGTGAACATTTGGAAGAACTGAAGCCTTATAAAACGATCTCCAAAACAGCTGGTTAAAATCTAAATGAATTATTGGCTTGATTTAAGTTTAGGTAAGAGAACTTGAGGTTTGTTGCAGCTCAACTAATTGTGAGTGAGTGTGAGTGTGTGTGTGTGTGTGTGTGTGCCTGTGTGTGTGTCTGTGTGTGTTTGAGCCCTGCTCTCCCCCAACCCTGGCAAATGCAGGTTCGCTGGGAGTCGTCTGGGGAGCAGTAAGGAATCGCTTCAGCGGACCTTGCAAGGAAACACACATTTGTCCCTAGTTTGGCTCAGGTCTTGGCAAGTTGTATTGTCATTTGTTCTACTTGTTCTTCATAGTTCAATTCAAGCTCATGGTTAAAGTTAACAGCAAAATACCACTCCACTGAATAGGCGCATTTCTACAGAGAGGATTCTTTGCACAAGGTGCTTCATGTCTGTATTTCGAACCAAGCTCTATCATTAACACGTTGAATGCGCCAGCCAACGTTCACTGGAAGAAACTACTACTTTACTCCTACAAAAGCTGGTGTGCGTGTCTAATGCACAGCTCACAACCGAAACGATATCCAGCTTCCCAGACACACTGCTTAGCAAAAGTTTGGCATGGCACAGAGTAAACAACACTGGCAAGATGCTTCTAAAGAACTCTGTCACTGATCCTCTACTCTGGTGCACTCTGCAAGGAAGTAGGGAGTCCAAAGAACTCTGTTAGGCTCATGAGTAATCACTGTGCCCTTAACTTCTTGAAGAAATAAATTTCCACTTACTGATTGATTTAATATGGTAACTGTGAAAGGAGCTGGACCCAGAGTCAAAAGACTTGGCTGAAGGACTGAAGGAATGAAGGAAAAAAGGAAAAGAAAAAAAGAAAAGATGAAAATGAGGAAAGGAAAAAATGAAGGAAAAGAACAAGGAATGAAGTTCTGATTCATGACAGGGAGGACCCTTGAAAACATGATGCAAAGCGAAAGAAGCCAGACACAGAAGGCCATACACTGCATGACTCCATTTATATGAAATGTCCAGAAAAGGCAAATCCTTAGAGACAGAAAGTAGATGAGCGGTTGCCAGGGGCTGGGGGCGGGTAGGGAGAATGGAGAGTGACTGCTAATGAGTCAGGGCTCCTCTTTAAGGTAATGAAAATGTTCTGGAATTAGATGGTGGAGATAGTTACACAACCTTGTGAATACACTTAAAAAACGTTGAGTTGCGGGCGCCTGGGTGGCTCAATCGGGAGAGCGTGAGACTCTTGATCTCGGAGTCCTAAGTTCGAGCCCCACGTTGGGTGTAGGGATTACTTAAACAGATAAAACTTTAAAAAACACATTGAATTATATACTTTATTTATTTAAGATTTTATTTATTTGACAGAGAGAGGGACAGCGAGAGAGGGAACACAAGCAAGGGGAGTGTGAGAGGGAGAAGCAGCCTTCCCCCTGAGCAGGGAGCCCGATGCGGGGCTCGATCCCAGGACCCTGGGATCATGACCTGAGCTGAAGGCAGATGCTTAACGACTGAGCCACCCAGGTGCCCCTGAATTATATACTTTAAAAGGGTGAATTTTATGGTATGTGAATTATTTCTCAACCAAAAAAGGGGAGACAAAAAGAGAAAGTTCAAAAAAAACAAAAAGGGACCTGGCTCTGCTATTGACAACCTTTGTGAGCTGTGGGCAAGGCATTTAATTTCATACGTTTCCCCATCTGAGAAATGGAGGTAATATTAACCTACCTCCCAAGCTGTTGCCAGATGCAATGAGGTTATCTATGTCAAAGTCATTTTGGAAAAAATGTGTAATGCCACAGGGGCGCCTGGCTGGCTCAGTCAGAAGGGGGTGTGACTCTTGATCTCGGGGTTGTGAGTTTGAGCCCCAAGCTGGGTGCGGAGATGACTTAAAAGTAAATCTTTTTTTTTTTTTAAGATTTTATTTATTTATTTGACAGAGAGAGACACAGCGAGAGAGGGAACACAAGCAGGGGGAGTGGGAGAGGGAGAAGCAGGCTTCCCGCCGAGCAGGGAACCTGACGCGGGGCTCGATCCTAGGACCCTGGGATCATGACCTGACCCGAACGCAGATGCTTAACGACTGAGCCACCCAGGTGCCCCTAAAAGTAAAATCTTTTTAAAAAATGTATAATGTTACAAATTCAAGACAGTTTCACTCAAATCTTAATGAGGTTCTTCATGGAACTTTATGGTGATTCTAAGGTGTATATGTAAAAGCGTGGCCAAGACAACTTAACAAAGAAGAGCAGGAAAGGAAGGCTTCACCTACCAGACACCAAGACTCATTAGAAAGCTGTAGCAATCAAGGCAGTGTAGTATTCTCTCACAATTAGACAAATACAGTGGGAAGGCAAATTTGGGCGAACCCAGAAGCAGATTCACACACATAAGAACACCTGGTATAGCAAAAAAAGTGCGAGAGTAAAAGCAGCTCGGGAGGGCAAGCATCCTGGGACAACTGGTTTTCCAAATGGAAAAACAATCCTGATTCTCCCTCAATTCCAATTAGACAAAGTAGTTCAAAAGCCAACATTTAAAACTTTTAGTAGACAATACAGAAGAATATCTTTAGGTCTTCAGGATAGGAACACAAAAAGAGCAAATCATAAAAAAAAAAAAGCAGAAACTACATTAAAAGTAAGAACTTTATCAGAACACAGCATAAAAAGTGACAAAATAAGCCACAGACTGGGGGTCACTGTCTATAACACATATCACAAAAAATTAGTTTCCAGAATATATAAAGAATGTCTACAAGTCAGTACAAAAAAATACTAACAACCTGACAGAATATAGGCAAAAAACCGGAACTAGAATTTCACAAAGATGAAATTGAAATAGCCAGTGAACACTGGTACTCAAGATGTGCAAATCAAGGAGTGCCTGGGTGGTTCAGTTAGTTAAGCGTCTGCTTTCGGCTCAGGTCATGATCCCAAGGTTCTGGGATCGAGCCCCATATCGGGCTCCCTCTCCCTCTGCTGCTCCCCCTGCTTGTTCTCTCTCTCTCTCTGTCAAATAAATATAAAATATTTTTTAAAAAAAGAAATGCAAATCAAAGCCAAATGATAAACAATATCGTACCTACCATTTTAGCAATATTCAAAAGTCTAACTATGCTAAGTGTTAGCAAAGATTCTGTTGCTCAGGAAAGTAATCTAGCAATATCCAGTAGAGTTGAAGAGGCATATATCCTACCATCCAGCACTTCCATTTCTAAATATAATCCCTAGAGCAACATTCATATATCAATACAAGGAAATAATGTTCAAGGCTGTTCATAGTAGCCTCATTTTTAAAAACAAATTCTGAAACGACCTAAATGACCATCAATGGAAGAATGTATAAATACATATTTACATAATGGAATACCACAGAGCAGAGAAACAGAAATGACCTCGAGCTACATGTAACAATGAGGGCATATCTCACAAAACCTGTCGTTTGAAAATGAAAATTGCAGAAGAATGGGACAGTAAAAAGATACCAGTCATATAAAGTTTAAACGCAGGCAAGTAGCATTCTCTTTTGCTTAGGGAAGTATACATATGTAGGATAAGTGTGAGGAAATGTATGAGAAGATAAACATCAATTTCAGGACAGCACTTACCTCTATGCACTTTTTTAAAGCCACTGTATGGCCAGGGTTGAGAACCTCCTGATGACACCCTTGATGGAGCAGGTCCCAAGTAGATGGAATCCTATGCATTTTCCTCAGCACAACTAAACCAGCACTGACCCACCCTCATTGGGTCCCCGGAGGAGCAAAGACCACAGAGGGGTCACAGCCATCGGTGTTCTGATGACCTGAGCCAATTTTCCGTAAGCAGCTGACCCCAGTAATAACCCACAAGAAGGGCTCACTTCACCTCAGGTACCATTGTGATTCTAGCAGGGGAGGAAGCTGCAGTATCGAAGTAGAAATACTCTGATTAATAAAGGATTACCATTTAGTAACAAACAGTAATGAAGACCATCAAAATCACAGTTAATATGAAAATCTTCCCATACATAATTTAATCTTCCATAACTCAAAAAGTACTTTAGACTCCAGGAGCACATAAGAGGCCTTCTGAAAACATCTATTGTCATTATACATAATTTTCTGGCTAATAGAACGTCCATGTTGATAGAAGGCTGGACAAATCAATGACAAGTTGTTCTTCCACCTCTCCCTTCACACAGAGTCAATAGGACTCCTTCTTTAAAAGGCAGCGTCTTTTGGGGTGCCTGGGTGGCTCAGTCAGTTAGGCGGCCAACTCTTGATTTTGGCTCAGGTATGATCTCAGGGTCCTGAGATCGAGCCCTGCGTTGAGCCCCGCGTCTGGCTCCACACTGGGCATGGAGACTGCTTAACATTCTCTCTCTCTCCCTCTCCCTCTGCTTCTCTCCCTGCCCCCACACACACTCTAAATTAAAAAATAATAAATAAATAAATAAATAAAAGGCAGTGTCTTTCAAATCACTCACACATCTAAGA
Source organism: Zalophus californianus (assembly GCF_009762305.2). Classification (NCBI taxonomy): domain Eukaryota; kingdom Metazoa; phylum Chordata; class Mammalia; order Carnivora; family Otariidae; genus Zalophus; species Zalophus californianus. The sequence goes on along the minus strand of NC_045612.1, from coordinate 114,095,260 downwards.
AAGCAAGGTCAAATACTCAATTCTCTTATTTTAAGGGTTATTTTACAGGAACTGATAAGAAAATAATTCTGAGGACTTGAACAGGCCTTGGCAAAATCAACAGACAGACATTGCTTGGAGAAAACCAACTTCATTTTTAGTACCCTTTCTGTCCTCTCGGTGGGGCCCATTCCCAGCCTGTAGGTATCCAATGACCAAATACCCTTTGAACCCCTACCTGCTCTTAGAAGACCTCACATCAACGCACATAAATCAAATGCTATGTCCATTTACATTTTAACAATTCTTTAAACCAAATGAAGACTCTCTAATTGTGGAATTTCAGGATTCTTTTAGATGAACAGGAGAAATGCTGGGGTAGGGGGGGAGCTGGGCACAGTTATTGCTATGGACTGGATGGTGTACCCTCAAAATTCTTATGTTGAAGCCCTAACCCCCAGTGTGACTGTGTCTGGAGACACAGTCTCTTTAGGAGATAATTAGCTTAAATGAAGTCATAAGGGTGGGGTCCTAACCCAATTGGACTGTGGTTTATAAGAGAAAGCTCTCTCTCTCTCAAACTCCACAAGCCCCCCCCCCACCACCACCATTTGAGGATATAGCAAGAAGGTGGCAGTCTGCAAGCCAGGAAGAGAGCCTAAAGTCACAGGGAAGCAGTCGCCTAGCCATCCATCCTTGATGTTTTTACAGATGTTTACATTAAAGCTAGCCCTGCTGGGGCACCTGAGTGGCTCAGTCAGCTAGGCGTTTGCTTTGGCTCAGGTCATGATGCCAGGGTCCTGGGATCGAGCCCTACGTCAGGCTCCCTGCTCCTGAGGAGCCTGCTTCTCCCTCTCCTCCCCCTGTTTGTGCTCTCTCTCACTATCTCTGTCCCTCTCTCAAATAAACAAAAATCTTAAAAATAGGAAGAAATCAGAGAAGGAGAGAAACCATGAGAGACTCTGGACTCTGGGAAACAAACTGAGGGTTACAGAAGGGAGGGGGGTGGGGGGATGGGTTAGCCTGGTGATGGGTATTAAGGAGGGCAGGTGTGGTGGTGAGCACTGGGTGTTATATGCAACTCATGAATCGTTGAACACTACATCAAAAACTAACGATGTACTATATGTTGGCTAATTGAGCATAATAAAAAATAAATTTAAAAAAATTTTTTTATTTAAAGAAAAACCTTAAAAATAAATAAATAAACCTAGCCCTGTTGATGTAGCATGTACCCTTAAAATATCAAATCTAAAGGACCAACGGGAACCCCAAGAGGTCCAAACAAAGACATGGGTGTTCACCTGGTAGGCAGCACACCCTGGCAGAGGTACAGCAAGACTGTGAGAAATCCAGTCCAGAGCGGTAGGTCGGGCTACTCTCCCGAATGTCCCTGCATGTTTTGAGTTCCAAACATGCAAGGAACCACAGAAAGGGAGATCCTGCCTGCAAGGTCTTGAGGGGAAAATGCCGGGTCATAGCATACTTGTGAACATACAGAAGGACTAAGAAGCCCACTGTGGGTGCAGGCAGTCCTTAAATGTACTGAGAGGCTTGAATTATGCCAAGGTTCAGACCCACATCCAGTCTGGGAGAGGCGGCAGGGGCAGGCGGCGGTCCAGCGGAAGACGTGGCTTGGAGGAGCACTGATCCTTGATGCAAAGCTTGGGGCACAGGTGTGGCTACATCCTTGAAATTTAACATCAGGGGCCTTCACGGTAAAAGGAAAGTCCAAGAAAGAGCTTCTTGTCCCAAGGGACAGGACAGAGAGCCCACAATAGAGAATCGCAGGGAGAGGAACATGGAGGAGGATGCAGCCAGGATGAGGTTTGTGGGGGCCACAAGATTGGTCAAGAGCTCTAAGACAGAACTCAGACAAACATCCATTGGGCAGGGGTCAGAAATACCAGAATCAGCTCTGCTGAGGAGCCCAGAATATCACCTCTGCTGACAGGACTCCCAAACAGCCCAGAAACACAGAAGCATTCTCTCCATGATCAGGCATATTTCCAGCCATCGAAATGGTTAATGTCATGCCAATAGAATAACTAGACACTGGTGAAACCCCCTTGAGCAACCCCCCCCCCGGGGCTCCCATGCTGTTTTCTTGTAATGGAGTTTTATTAAAACAAACTAAAGTACTTCCTGACTGCTGGCCTCGAAGAACCTTGCCGTAGTTTGGGTTCCTTCAGAAGGTGACTGTGGAAGGATTCGAGGTAGTTGGTTGACTTAGGACGTGATCCCAGTGAACAGGAGGAACGGGAAGTGAGACAGGAGCAGGAAGGCAGCTAATACAGGTGCATTACCTAGCCAGTTACCACTGGGGTCAACTGCAGCTCAGTCCTGGTGAACTTGGGGGACCAGTGTAGAATGCTCCTCTGCGCAGTTACCCCACTTGTGGGCAAAGGAGCTGGACTATTTAGCTACTAGCGGTCATCCGGCATTGGTTGAGGGCTGCTCCCAGGGTGGGGTGCAGGGTGTAACTCCCTGGCACTCCCAACCTGCCCCATGGGCAAGCAGAGCGGGCTCGGAGCAGAGAGAAGCACAGCTGCTGGCTGGAAAGAGGCTGCTGTGAACTGAAGCAGTGGGGACCGGGGATGTCCAAATGCACATCCAGTCTCTCTGGAACGAATGAGGAAGTACAAAATGTTGAAGCCAGGAGCGAAGAGGTTTGGTTTCATGCCTGCCCTGCCTCACGCCTTTCTCTTTCTCTTTCTCTCTCTCTCTCTCTCTCTCTCTCTCTCTCTCTCTCTCTCTCTCTCTGTGTGTGTGTGTGTGTTGGCTTGGCGTGCCTTTGAGGAGTTCAGTGGTTTTTCTTCAGGTGTATGGAATGTTTGAGGAGAGACTAGATGAGGGAGGTTAAAAGGAGTTTCTATTTGAGGGTAAAAGAAACATTCAAAGAGCACTGGCTCTGTCTGCCACTCCAAAGCCGGCTGCATATAGCTGCTTCTTCAGCCAGTGCGGGGAGGGCTAGCAGAGAGGCACTTGGGCGGGGATGTTTATCATCTGTACAGGGGCAATGGACAAAGGTTCCACATAACCCCCAACTGTGCTCCAAAGCCTCGCTATTCAAAGTGTGGTTCCCCCCCCCCACCGCGGAAATCTCCAGCCCCACCCCAGAGCTATAGAATCTGCATCTGCATTTTAACAAGATCCCCAGGTGATTAGTTTGTACATTTGAAAAGCATCGCTGTAGATAATACTATTCTGCTAATTGTTCTCTGTATGGAGTTCATTCGGCAACCGTGTCTCCCACCGAAGTCAAGTGGAAGGTTATTTGCCTGATCTCAGTCTATATTTGCTCTCTCCAGTTTGTGGAATAAAGTTCAGATCTGCTGAATGGAGTAAGTTAATGCAACTTGGGACAATGGAAGAAACTAGTGTCAAAATCTGCTGACCTGGGTGTAATCCCAACAAAATAAAGCAAACTTCAGTTTTTCAAAACTTTCAATTACTTCTTTCTGCTCTTCCTTCCTTTTTTTCTTGGCAAAATTAGGAACCAGAGCTTAATAAGCCTGTACCATTCCAAGTCTATTCAGGTGGGTAAACCTCTGCCTCAACATCTGCAAAAATACACTCCTTTCAGGAGTATTTTCCATTTCAAAATGTGTGTGTGTGTGTATTTTGCAGGAAAAGAAAAAGCACACCAAAATTCTTAGGATATTTTTTAAATGACATTGGATATAGGTAGTTAGTAAAGGAAAAAGTGAGCATAGAAACAGACTCTTAGTAAAAAATTAAGAAAAACAACTGATGCTAAAACTGAATTCAAGTTATGAATAAAAAGCTTCAATACTGTATACTGATACAGACGTGTATGTCCAAAGGGGGCTACTAATCCTAACTGCATGCAGGGGAGAAAATAATTGACAACTGTGAAAATGATTAGGAATGGTTGCCCCTTGAATAATGCAGGGCTTAGGCATATTTGGCCCTCCCCCCCACACACACAGTTGTAAGTCTGCATATAATTTTTGACTCTCCCAAAATTTAACTACTAATAGCTAGCCGTTGATCCGAAACTTTACTGATAAAACAGTCAATTAACACATATTTTTTATGTTATATGTATTATATACTGTATTCTTGCAATAAAGTGGGCTGAGAAAAAAACATTAAGAAAATCATAAGGGGGGGGCGGCGCGTGCCCGGTGGCTCAGTTGGTTAAGCATCCAACTCATGATTTCAGTCCAGGTCATGATCTCGGTCCGGGTCATGATCTCATGGCTGTGGAATAGAGCCCCGTGTCAGGCTCCGAGGTCAGTGAGCAGTCTGCTGGAGAGTCTCTCTCCCTCCGCCCCCCACCCCCCTTCCCTTGTTCTCTCTCTCAAATAAATAAATAAATCTTTAAAAAAAGGAAAGAAAATCAGGGCGCCTGGGTGGCTCAGTAGGTTAAGCGTCTGCCTTCGGCTGGGGTCATGATCCCAGGGTCCTGGGATCAAGCCCATGTTGGGCTCCCTGCTCAGCGGGCAGCCTGCTTCTCCCTTTCCCTTTGCTCCTCCCCCTGGCTCATGCTCTCTGGCTCTCTCTCTCTCAAATAAATAAAATCTTAAAAAATAAAAAACATAAGGAAAACACATTTGCAGTACTGTATTGTAAAAAAATCCACATATAAGTGGACATGCACTGTTCAAAAACCCACATTGTTCAAGGGTTAACTATATATTTAAAGCATTCTTTTAGGTATTCAAGGGAAGCCGAATAGGGCATCCCAAAATGTGCCTGTTTGGCATAAGGGTTATCTTGAGGCTGATTATTTTTAAGAAATGGCAGACACAGGAGGAGCTCCGAAAACCCAGAAGTTACCCTTTTGTAAAACACATTTACATTTATAAGGGCAATATCAATTTGTAAGGGAGTTTCCCTTTGTGTACCTGGAAGATACCCCAATCTCTAGAAACTGTTATCAATGGAGAAGGTAAGGACTAAGAGCTGCATAACAACCTTACCCTTGTCTACTGCGGTTTTCCTGGTAACCTCCCATAACTGACTCCCCACCACCCCAACATCTTCTTTTGTCTTTAGCTGGAGATGGCATTTAAAATGATGTTGCACAATTTGGGAGAGTTACTCAGTTTTCCTGTATTTCTCCCATGCATACAGGAGGTATACATAAATTTGTTTTTCTCCTGTTAATCTTTTATTCCAGTGGGGGGTGGGGGAGGTCTCAGCCAAGAACCTTGAAAGTATAGATGGGAAATTATTTTCCTCCCCTATGGTATTTACTGGATAGTAATGCACACATGTGTTTATCAAAAGATATGTCCAGGAGTGTTTCTCACAGCACTATTTATAAAAGCCAAAAACTAAACAAGCCAATGGTCCATGGACAGCAGAAAGGATAAATCGTGGGACAGTCATAAATAGAATATGGCAACTGTGAGCACACACACCAATACAGATGAATCTCATAAATGACACTGAGTGAAAGAAGTCAGATGTCCTGTGTGGTACCATATATATGAAATTCAAGAACGGGCAAAATGAATCTGTAACATTTGAATCAGAATAGTAGCTATTTGGGGGAGGTAGTAACCAGAAGGAGACGTGAAGGGGGCTTTCGGTTGCTGCTCATGTTCTGATTCTTCATGTGGGGACTGGTAACAGGTGTGTGTGGTTCATAAAAAATCAATTGAGTTGTTCATTTATAATATGCATAATGTGTATTTCAATAAAAAGTTTAATTTAAAAAACATATGTAGGGGGTGCCTGGGTGGTTCAGTCACTTAAGAGGCCAACTTTTGATTTCGGCACAGGTCATGATCTCAGGGTTGTGAGATGGTGTCCCACATCGGGCTCTGTGCTCAGCGGGGAGTCGGAGCCTGCTCGAAACTCCCTTCCTCTCCTTCTGCTTGAGATTCCCTCTCCCTCTGCCCCTCCCCCGTTTGTGTGCTCTCTTGCTCTAAAATAAATAAATCTTTAAAAATAATAATAATAGGGCACCTGGGTGGCTCAGTCGTTAAGCACCTAACTTCGGCTCAGGTCATGATCTCAGGGTCCTGGATCAAGTCCCACGTCGGGCTCCCTGCTCAACGGGAAGCCTGCTTCTCCCTCTCCCACTCCCTCTGCTTGTGTTCCCTCTCTCACTGTGTCTATCTCTGTCAGATAAATGAAATCTTTAAAAAATAATAATAAATTAAAAATATATGTATATACACTTAATCCAGTTTTACAAATGAGTCAAAAAGAGTAAGACTCAATATATCTATATCCATGAAATGGTACCTGACACCCTTGCCTCCTCTCACTAAAGACGGATGCTGATTAGTCAAAGAAAATGACTAATAATGATGCATAGGTGACAAATATTACAAGAGTGAATAATGGTACACAGCTGTGGACTCATGTATGAACAATGAGTACAATGAGCATTTGATTCAATTAAAGAATATAAATCCTGGGGTGCCTACATGGCTCAGTCGGTTGAGCGGCTGCCTTCGGCTCAGGTCATGATCTCAGGGTCCTGGGATCGAGCCCCACGTCCGGCTCCCTGCTCAACGGAGAGCCTGCTTCTCCCTCTCCCTCTGCCTGCCACCCTGCCTACTTGTGCTCTCTCTCTATCTCTCTGTCAAATAAATACATAAAATCTTTAAAAAAAAAAAAAAGAATAGGGCTCCTGGGTGGCTCAGTCATTAAGCGGCTGCCTTCGGCTCAGGTCATGATCCCGGGGGGTCCTGGGATCGATCCCCACATCGGGCTCCCTGCTCTGCGGGAAGCCTGCTTCTCCCTCTCCCACTCCCCCTGCTTGTGTTCCTGCTCTCGCTATGTCTCTCTCTGTCAAATAAATAAATAAAATCTTTAAAAATAAATAAATAGGGGCGCCTGGGTGGCTCAGTTGGTTAAGCAACTGCCTTCAGCTCCGGTCATGGTCCCAGGGTCCTGGGATCGAGCCCCGCATCGGGCTCCCTGCTCGGCGGGAAGCCTGTTTCTCCCTCTCCCACTCCCCCTGCTTGTGTTCCCTCTCTCTCTGTCTCTCTCTGTCAATTAAATAAATCTTTAAAAAAAAATAAAAATAAATAAAATAAATAAAATAAAAATAAATAAATAAATAAATAAAAATTAAAAAATAAAAAAATAAAGAATATAAATCCTACTGGGTCAAGGGTAATGGTTTCTCCAAATAGCCTAAAACATGTGATACATTCTATCAAAATTTAATCATCTGTATAACATAATCACTAGCTGAGTTCATTTGTACTGATTTTTCCTGGAACCCTTAGTACCATATAGAACCCACTACAAGAGTTTACAAAAAACCCACAGCGAATCTTCAAATAATGCCTAAAAGGGAAACCACTTTGGCACACAACCTTCCAATCTTTCTCTCCCTCTCCCACATAATTCAATTTGTGAATACCTAGAGGGTTTAGAAAATTCACAGGTCTAGATGTCAAGGTAAACATGTCAATTTTTTAAAGATTTGTTTTATTTATTATTTTAGAGAGAGAGCGGGGGAGAGGGAGAGGGAGAGAGAATCTCCAGCAGATTCCACACTAAGCACAGAGCCCAGCACGGGGCTCTATCTCACGACCCTGAGATCATGACCTGAGCCAAAATCAAGAGTCAGATGCTTAACTGGGCCACCCAGGCACCCAAAACATGTCAATTTAAAAATCTGAGACCCAGTCTTATAGTGAGAAGGGCCAGGAAAGTCCCACACTGAAAAATGTGACACTGGTGATTTCTGGAATTCTAGCACTGTTTTGTTTTTTGGTTTTTTGGGGTTTTTTCTTGGTAAAATGTAATTCCCCTTTGTCTGGAATCTCTAATAATTAGGATCCTAACACATCCATATGCATCTGTTTATCAAATCACTGTTCTCACTAGAAGCTTCTGGACTTAGCCCCAGAAAGAGATGGGCATTCATGTTAGAAAAAGAATATTCAGTGTTTTCCAAGTGCTGGAAATTATGTTAGGCAATTTAAATGTATCATTCATTCATCAAATATTTATTGAATACCTACTATATGTCAAACACTATTCTAGGGGCACCTGGGTGGCTCAGTCATTAAGCATCTGCCTTCGGCTCAGGTCATGATACCAGGGTCCTGGGATCGAGCCCCGCATCGGGCTCCCTGCTCCGCGGGAAGCCTGCTTCTCCCTCTCCCACTCCCCCTGCTTGTGTTCCCTCTCTCGCTGTGTCTCTCTCTGTCAAATAAATAAGTGAAATCTTAAAAAAAAACAAAAACAAAAACACTACTCTAGGCACTGTGGTTAAAGTCTGGGTCCTGCTCACATTCTAGCTTAAGGAGAGGAGAGGGAAGGGGGAACAATAAATATACAAATAAACAAGAAAACTAATATAATGATAAAGCGCAATGTTGAGAATTAAAATAAGATGGGAAGGATACAGAGGGTAACGTGTTGGCTGTTCTAGATCAAGTGATCATAGGTGATATTTAAACTGAGATACAAATGGTGAGAAACCAGCCACAGAAAGACTGGGGAGGGGACAAAGAGAACACTGCAGCGTGAACAGTTAGTCAAAAGACCAAAAGGAGCTTGATGTGCTGGAAGAATGAAAAGGGGGATAGTGGTCCTCAACAGGGACAGGTGAACAGTAGGGAAGTGACATCAATTACTGCTTCTAAAAAGATGCTCTAGCTACTGTATGGGAAATGAAATAATAGGAGGCCACTGCAATTATCCAAGAACAAGATGGCGGCAGACTGACAGGTGGAAGAGTGAAGGTACAGAGAACACCTGGGACATACTGTGGGAGCCAAACTGACAAGATTTGCTGATGAGCTTTGGATGTGGGGCAGGAAGTTTGTAGGCCTGGGGCTTGGGCAACTGCGTGGATGATGGTGCCAGAGACAGAGACGGGGAGAGAGTCAGGTTTGGCCCAGGGCGGGGCGGGGGGCATGGTGGAGAATCCAATTCTGCTTTGGAAACACGGAATTCAGAATGCCAATTAGATATCCATGTGGGTTAGTAAGTCTTTTTTGTTTCAAGATTTTTTAATTTTACTATTTTAAAAACACAAAATGTTTAAGAGCATGATTTTTTTCTGTGCTTTCTTCCCCATTTTTCATTTCTACAGCTCCCATTTCTGAGCCTTTTCATGTTTCAAGTTCCCCCCAAAATTTTCAACATTCTTAGAATTGGTCAATTTATCAACATTGCTTTGCAGTATTTCTCAATGATATTTTTGAGCCAGTATAAAAATCTCAAAGATATTTTTTGAGACAATGAGATCGACTCTACATTATAATCTCACAGAGGTTAGTGTGGTATGAATGCCATGCTAAGGAGGCTAGAGTTCACTTTTTTTTTTTAAGATTTTATTTATTTATTTGACAGAGACACAGCGAGAGCAGGAACACAAGCAGGGGGAGTGGGAGAGGGAGAAGCCGGCTTCCCGCCGAGCAGGGAGCCTGACGCGGGGCTCGATCCCAGAACCCCGGGATCATGACCAGAGCCGAAGGCAGACGTCCAACAACTGAGCCACCCAGGCACCCTTGGAGTTCACTTTTAAAATCAGTGTAAATGAATGAGTTCTGGAATCTAATGTACAGCATGGTAACTCCAGATAACAATACTTGCATTGTACACTTGAAGTTTGCTAAAAGGGTAGATCCTAACTGCTCACACACACACCGAAACAAAGGTAATTATGTGAGGTGGTGGACGTTAGTTAGCTTGAGTGTGGTGATTACTTCACAACGTATACCTGTATCAAAACAGCAAATCGTACACCTTAAACATACACAATTCCTATTCAGCAATTATACTTCAATAAAGTTGGGGGAGTGGGAAAGTATATACAATGCTTTTAAAAGAATGGATTAGTGAATCTTGAGTGGTAGGAAAGGTCATGGCCGCAGGTAGTGGCATCTAGATGAAATGTAAAGCCATGAGACTGGTGGGGTCATGTAAGGAGAGGCTGTAAAGAGAAGAAAAGGAGTCCCCAGGCCCTGGAGAGACACCAACCTCTGTAGGTTGAGCAGAGAAGGAGTCTGAAATGAAGGCTTAGAATAAGTTACCAGCAAGAGTAGGAAAGTATAGTACAAGAGAGTATAAAACAATGGAAGCCCTAAGGAGGTGTTCACGGAAGGCGGGGATGACGGACTGTCAAATGCCGCTGCAAAGTCAAGCACAGCCAGAGAAACGGCAGCTGCCGTATTTGGCAACATGGCGTTCGCTGAGAACTGACAAGAAGAGAACCAGTACAGGGCCCTGATTAGATCGGAGAGGGGAAGACTGTGTGGTGATGAAGTACGTGCAGGCTCTTAAAAGGCTCTTCTGAGAAGGGGTGACTAGTAATGGGGAGACAACCGGAAGGGGCTGTGGAGACAAACAAGATAGTCTATATTAGAGCATGACTGTAAGCTAATGAAAATGATCAAGAAAAGAGAGAGGGGTGCATTGAAGCAGGAAAGAACAAGAGACACAGGATTAAGAATTACGTTCTTCACAACATGAGAACAAAAATAATTAAGTACAGCAATGAATTATAAACCACTGAAAAAACATGAATTGAGTTCGTACCAATAATAAATACGTGAATGAAAAAATAAATGGGGAAGGAGGAAGGGGTCTTGGTGAGGGCCAAGGGGCAAATGTAGAGGGAATATCAGAGTTGGAAACTCATTATTTTCGCCATCATATTAAGGACTGGATCAGGCAAAAATCAGCACTGAATGCAAAATCTGGAGAGAAAGACTGATGAGGAGCAGGCTATCTGTGTCTTCCCGCAGATGACTCACAAGGAAGGAAGAAACCAGTAACCACACACTGGAGAAATTAGACAACACCTTGACCAAGTGATCAAAATGAACATCGTCGACAAGAAGAGATGGACATCCGTGTGGAGGCCACTTTTAGGCAAAGAGGCTTGAGCGATGGGATCCAGACCCGGCCTCAGTGACGCCCTGGCTGAGCCCATCAGGCCACCCACCTCAAAATATCCCTAGGCCCTAACTAACCAATGGGCTACTTACAACTAGGCACAGTTCCCAGAAAAGGGGAAGGTTCCATATGTCGCCCTACCTCCTCATCTTCCCCCTTTAAAAACAGCCGCGCCCACTGCCTCACTGCAGACGACCTCTCCTCCGCGGTCCTGCCCACAGCTCCCCCGGTGTAGCCAATAAACTTCGATCTCCTTTGTTCTGCCTCAATCTCCTTTGTTCTGCCTCGGGTGACTCCTTTCACTGCCTGCTCCCTTGGCCTCCACCCGATTGTTGCCCCACATTTGCGGGCCCCCATCCGATCGTGACACCCTATTTAGGCACCACAATCTGGGCATCGCGGGCCTCCAGCTGTGATACCCTGAGGACACAACATCATCTATGCAGTATTCTGGCCCAAAATGCATAATCTGTATCTAATCACACGAAACATCAAACAAACCCAAAATGATGAACGTTCTCTTAAAAAGAGAGGGAGATGGTCTGTGTGCATCCTAAATGCTGAAGGGGAGAAGCATTTGCCACCCCAAAATATGCCTCTTTGGCCTAAGGATTATTTTAAACTGATTATTTCTAAGAAAAGCAGACACAAGAGAAGCTCTGAAAACCCTTAGACATTACCCTTTTGTAAGAGACATTTACACGAATAAGGGAAATCTCCATCTGTGAGGGTGTCCTCCTCTCTTTACCAGGAAGAAGGGGATGACTCTAAATCTCTAGAATCTCTGGTCAGTAGAGAAGGCAGGACTTAAATCTGCATCACAGCCCTACCCATGTTTACTGTGCTTGGCCTGGTCACCTCCCATAACCGCCTCTCCACCCTCTGCCCCCAAATTTTCTTTGGGCCTCAGCTGGAGATGGTGCTTAAGGTGGTGACTTGGGCCATTTCGCAGAGTTACTCAGTTGTCCTGGGTGCACACGTTATTCAAGTTCTTTGTTTTTCTCTTGTTAATCTGTCTTGTATCACAGGGGGTCTGTGGAGGGAAAATTACTTTTCCTTCCCCACACTGCCAACGTCATAAAAGACAAAGAAAGGCTGTGGAATGTTCCAGACTAAACGAGGCTAAGAGACGAGACCACTAAATGCCAACATCCCTAGAGCAAATCCTGTGCCAGAAGGAAAAGATGCTGTAAAGGATCTATCACGTCTATTGTCTAACTTGGAAGACAAATAGCAGATTAGGTAAACAAACAGACAAAAACAAATAGCAGATTAGGTAACAGTATAATATCGATGTTAAATTTACCAAAGTTGCCAACAGCGCTGTGGTTACGTAAGAGAATATTCTTATTCTTAGGAAACCCAGACTGAAGTGCTTACGAGTAAAGGCCATGCTGCATGTAACATCCTCAGATGGCTCAGACCAGGGATGTGTGTGCGCAAGAGTGCAGGGGAGAAAGCAAATGGGGTAAAACGCTAACAAGAGAGGAAATCTGGACAAAGGGTACATGGGTGTTCTCTGTACAATTTTTATTTTTGCAACTTACTTACAAGGTTTGAAATTATTTCCAAATTCAGGCTTTGATTTATTTGTTTTAAGTAGGCTCCACACTCAACATGGGGCTTGAACTCACAGCCCTGAGATTAAGAGTGGGGTGCTCTACCAACTGAGCCAGCCAGGCACCCCTCCACATAAAAAGCTTTCAAAAAGGTGGGGGGGGGGGCGGAATATGTCCTTGAGAAGGTAAAGAGGGTAAGAGGTCCAGAGCCCAGAAAAGCAGCCAGTCTTTGACACACCGGGATCGGTTCATTCAGTTTCACAGCACCAGTGGGGAGCACCATGAATATTTAGTATTTGTTTGTTTGGGGGGTTTTTAAAGATTTTATTTATTTATTTGACAGAGATAGAGACAGCGAGAGAGGGAACACAAGCAGGCGGAGTGGGAGAGGGAGAAGCAGGCTTCCCGCGGAGCAGGGAGCCCGACGCGGGGCTCGATCCCAGGACCCCGGGATCATGACCTGAGCCGAAGGCAGAGGCTTAACGACTGAGCCACCCAGGCGCCCCGAATATTTAGTATTTGTACGAATGTGGGCATGTTGGGAGTTTGGGCGCCGAGGATCTAAGGAGGCTGCCATCTAATGAGCCAGAGTCAGCAGCTGATGTAGGAGGACTGACAAAATAAAAGGTGCCAAACAGCTGTTTTGGGGAAGAGAAAAGGAAACCTACCCTCCAAGCAGGCTTGCTGGGCAATGCTGAAAGTCCACTCGAGGTTCACCAAGGTCAGGATCTGCACCTAGACGTCCATTTTTATTCTGAAAACTCCCCAGGTGGTTTGAGTGGGCAGCCAGCTTTTGGAACTACTGTGCTAAGGCAGGATTTCTCAAGCGCAACACTATGGGCTTTTGAGCCAGATCATTCTTGGTGGGGGAGTCAGAACGGGTGGGGGTTTCGTGCATTGCAGGATGTTTAGCAACGTCCCTGATCCCTACCCACTAGATGTCAGTAGCACCCCCACCTCTGCCAGTCACGACAACCAAAACTGTCTCCAAACACTGCTGAATGAATGTCTCCAGGGGGGCAAAATCGGCCCTGGTTGAGAACCACTCGTTAAGGGAGTAAAGGCCATAAACATGACGTGCTGATAAAGGTTAGGAACTGTGTATGCTCCTTGTTGCCATGAGCACTGTGTAGGCTCTGAAATCACAGGGTCTGTGTTCAAACCCTAGATCCATTAGTTACCTTTCGTATGACCTTGGCCAAGTTACTTAACCTCTTGTGCCTCAGTTTCCTCATCTGTAAAATGATAGTAGCACTTGCCTCTAGAAGTTGGAAGGATTAAATGAGCGACTATATGTAAAGTAGTGAGACCAGTGCCTGCTCATATTAGCTATTGGCTATCATTATTACCATCACAAAATCAGAAATGGAGTAGATATCAGATGTCTGTTGATTAATGAACTGCTTACATTAAAATATACTCCATCTTTAACCAATAGATAGTTCCACACTACAACAGAACAGAACAGAAAGGCAGAGTACATTGGACTTCTCTTAGGATTAGTGGCCTGATTTCTTCTAGAGTCCAGGCACACTCATTCATCCGGTTGACGAATATTTATTGAGCACCTACTATGTCCCCCTGTTCTAGGTCCTGAGAACACAACACTGAGCAAGATACACAAAGTCCTCACTCTCTGGGAACTTATATTCTAGCAGGGAAAAGAAGACAAGGAACAGTAAACAAATAATTAAATGATACAATTGCAGGTAACAGTTGTTCTGAAGAAAACAAAAGCAGAATGTGGGGACGGGCAATTCACGGTGGTTAGTAGGGAATGTTGTTTTGGAACATCGGTCAGAGAAGACGCAGAAGGCACGAATGAAACAAGGCAACAAGTTCTGATGAAATGGTGCTCCGGACAGGCTGTGTTTGGGGAAGTGTGAGAATAGGGGTGAAGGACGTATAGGGCCTCAGAGGCTACAGTGAGGAACTGGAGTCTTATTCAAAGTGTGGGAGAGGTTATTAGAGGGTTCTGAGCAGTGGGTTTACAAGACTGAATTTACAAGCTGTTCTGAGGGGTCAAGGGTGGATGCTGGTTTAGAGGCTACACAGTAATTCAAGAGACAAACATCTTACTTTGCAGCATAGCAGGATCGGATATAAAATGAATCTGTCTAGGACATAGTTCAGCAGTCTGGGGGCTTAGAAACTAAAGGGACAGTTTTATAAAACTGTTTTTTGAAAGAGTGGTCAAATCCATTTATAGGGCAAGGATCATCATTTTTAAATGAAATAGAACAGATGGAAGAAAACTGAAGATATCAGAATACACTGCACAAAGGCAAAATGCATAAGACTTTGCGAGATTCTATTTCAATCATATATAGGTAGGTTCAGACTAGGCTGAGATATAAAATACACTTCTCACTATGGATGGCAGGCAGGAAGTTTGAAAACACTACCAAAAGCTAGCTTATTTATTCATAAGTAGGTTATATAATCTGTCCCTCTATTTTCTCCCTTTCTTGCTGTACCTGGCATCCTCCCAAATGAGGACATTATAAAAAGCTCCAAAGGTAGTATCTTCATAGTCTAAATAAAACAATTGACTTATATTACACTTTACCTTCTCCTCCAGGGAGATCAAAATATGACCCTCCGTAGAAGCTGGGAAGAGTGACTCACCTCTAAACTGTTAGGCTTTTTCAATGGAAAAAAATAATCTAAGCAGAACACGAAATTTTAAAATCAAACTTTAGACGTTCAGAAGCTCCAAATGCAAAAAAAACTTCCTGAAGGCTGTAAAAATAAAGACCAGAACTCTACAGCAAGCACAATACCTAGTAGTAAAGTATTGGAATCATTCCCACCCAAATCAGATACTCCTCAACAGTGCCCTGGAGGGAAGCCTAGCCACTAAGGCAAGCAAGTAAAATGGGGGAGAAAATGGAGGGTGGGGAGGGGATTCTTTCCAGAGAGTTTGACTGTCTACCTTAAAAAATCCAAGAAGACTGACTGGAAGAACTTTGAACTAATAAAAGTTCAGTAACGTGGCTTGAATATGATAGACCTACAAAAAAATAAATAACCTTCTATGCAAGGTTCTTTCAAATTATAAAATGAAATAGGAATAAATGATACAATATTTTA
This sequence comes from Zalophus californianus, assembly GCF_009762305.2. Taxonomy (NCBI): domain Eukaryota; kingdom Metazoa; phylum Chordata; class Mammalia; order Carnivora; family Otariidae; genus Zalophus; species Zalophus californianus. Next base: position 114,079,778 of record NC_045612.1, on the reverse strand, counting down.
AAGCAATAAAAATTGGGGCACCTGGGTGGCTCAGTTGGTTAAGCGACTGCCTTCGGCTCGGGTCATGATCCCAGGGTCCTGGGATCGAGTCCCATATCGGGCTCCCTGCTCAGCGGGGAGTCTGCTTCTCCCTCTGACCCTCTTCCCTCTCATGCTCTCTATCTCTCTCATTCTCTCTCTCAAATAAATAAATAAAATCTTTAAAAAAAAAAAAAGCAATAAAAATTATACCCACAAAACAATCTAGGACTTCACCTAACAAGAATGTGTAAGACCTACAATGTAGAAAAGACGTAAAGACAAACATACAGATCGATGGAACAGAACAAAGATCAAAAATAAACCCACACAGGGGCGCCTGGGTGGCTCAGTCAGTTAAGCATCCAACACTTGATTTTGGCTCAGGTCATGATCTCAGGGTTGTGAGATCTGAGCCCTGTGTCAGGCTGCACTGGGCGTGGAGCCTGCTTAAGACCTCTCTCTCTCTCTCTCTCTCTCTCTCTCTCTCTCTCTCTCTCTCTACCCCCTCCAGCATACCCCCATCTTTAAAATAAATACAAAAATAAACAAACCCACACATATACGGTCAATTAATTTTTGACAAAGGGGCCAAGGGAATACAAGGAAGGAAATACAGTCTTTTCAACAAATGGTTTTGGAACAACTGGCTATCTATATGAACAAAAGTGAATCTTGACCCATACAAAAGTTAACCGAAATGAAGTCATAAACCTACATATAAATGACAAAACTATAAAATGTCCAGAAGAAAGCACGGGAAAAAAATCCTGGTAAACATGAGGTAAACAAAGATTTATCAGACAGGTTACTAAAACTGCTTATCTATAGAAGGAACGAAACCTGATAAATTAGACTTTATCAAAATGAAAACTTCTGCTCTTCAAAAAAAAATCATTAATTCCACTTATACGATGTGTAAGTCAAATAAAATAGTCAAACTCATAGAAACAAAGAGTAGAATGGTGGTTGCCAAGGGCTGGGGGAGGGGGAGGTGGGGAGCTGGCATTCAATGGGCATAAAGCTTCAGTTGTGCACAATGAATCCGTTCTAGAGATCGGCTGTACAACATGGCGCCTATGGTTAACAGTACTCTACTGTACACTTAAAAATTTAAGAGGGTAGATCTCAAGTTAAGTGTTTTCACATCACAAAAAGAAAATAGGGGCGCCTGGGTGGCTCAGTCGTTAAGCGTCTGCCTTCGGCTCAGGTCATGATCCCGGGGTCCTGGGGTCGAGCCCCGCATCGGGCTCCCTGCTCGGCGGGAAGCCGGCTTCTTCTTCTCCCACTCCCCCTGCTTGTGTTCCCTCTCTCGCTGTGTCTCTCTCTGTCAAATAGATAAATAAAATCTTAAAAAAAAAAAAAAAAGAAAACGAAAACGAAAACGAAAAGGCAAGCCACAGACTAAAAGAAAATATTTGCAATAGATATCTGACCTGTATCTGTATGATATATACAGAACTCTCATGATTCAAGAAGACAGACAATACAATTTAGAAAAACAGACATTTCATAAAAAACATACAAATGACCAAAAAGCACATGAAAAGATGTTCAACATCACTAGTCATCAGGGAAGTGCAAACTAAAACCACAAAGAACTGCCACGACAAACCCACTGGAATGGCTAAGATAAAATCCACTGCCAATACCAAGTGCTGGCAGCGAGCATGCCTTGCAGCTGGACCTCTCATACATTGCGGGTGGCGGTGCGCTGGGGTGTGGCTGCTTGGGAAAAGTCTGGCCCTTTCCTATAAAGTTAAATTTACCATACAATCCACCGGCAAACCTATTTGGAGATACTTACGTGAGTGGAATCAAAGTGTATGTTCATACAGGAAGCTGTCTGTGAACGTTCACATTGGCCCTATCCATGACCACTGAAAGTCAGTGAATGGATAAACTGTGGAATAGTACTCAGCAATAAAAAGGAACAGATTATTGATTCACAGGACACTGAGAAATCTCAAATGCATTATGCGAGGTGAAAGAAGCCAGACTCAGAAGGCTACATCATGTATGAATCCATTCGCAGGGCATTCTGGAGAAGATAAACTTATAGCAACAGAAAACAAATCAGTGGTTGCCAGGGGCTGAGAGGGGTGGAGGAGGTTGACTACAAAGGGTCAATAAGGAATTTTCTGGAGTGACAGAATTCTTCTCTGTCTTTTTTTTTTAAAGATTTTATTTATTTATTTGAGAGAGAGAGAATGAGAGATAGAGAGCATGAGAGGGAAGAGGGTCAGAGGGAGAAGCAGACTCCCTGCTGAGCAGGGAGCCCAATGTGGGACTCGATCCCGGGACTCCAGGATCATGACCTGAGCCGAAGGCAGTCGCTTAACCAACTGAGCCACCCAGGCGCCTCTTCTCTGTCTTGCTATGGTGCTCATTAGATGACTATATGCATCTGTCAAAATTTATAAAACTATACACAAAGAAGGTAGATGTTATTATACGTAAATTATACCCCAATTTCAAAAACATGGAGTCAACTCAAGAATTAATTAAGTAGATTTACGAAATGGAACAGAGTGTTCACAGAATCTTATTTGATTGAGAGGATTTATTTTATGGTAATTTTTACCAAATGTTTAACCCATTTCTTAACTTCTAGTACCCCCACCTCATACCATGTTCCCAGAATAAGTTCCATGTGGATTGAAGACCCACATATTTTAAAAACCATAAACATTTTAAAATAATTTTTTGCCCTGTCTTGGGGTAGGGAAGGCCTTTCTCAGCAAGGCATCAAAACCAGCTCCTAGGGGCGCCTGGGTGGCTCAGTTGGTTGGGTGACTGCCTTCGGCTCAGGTCATGATCCTGGAGTCCCGGGATCGAGTCCCGCATCGGGCTCCCTGCTCAGCAGGGAGTCTGCTTCTCCCTCTGACGCTCTTCCCTTTCGTGCTCTCTATCTCTCATTCTCTCTCTCGCAAATAAATAAATAAAATCTTTAAAAAAAAAAAAGAACAAAATGGGGCTAATATTAAAAAAAAAAAAAAACAGCTCCTAGGTTTTAACTAAAGGCAGAATCTCATTTCTATCTTCCAAATTATTAACATCACAGAAACACATTCTCTGCCCCCAACCCACCTTTTTTTTTTTTTTTTTTTTTACCGGTTCTCTTCCCAGTTTGTAGCGAGTATTTGAAAGGGACTTGGCATTCTCAAGCAACAAAATGGAAAAATGTGTTTGTCAGTTTCTCATGAGCAGTGAAAGCACCAGGAACCTACATAGTGATGTCCCCCTGAGGCCAAAATCTATATAGTGATGTCCCCCCTGAGTCCCAAACCAGACTCAGCCACACCACAACCACACCAGAGCCCCTGGAACGAACACGTAGGCCACCCAAAAGCAGCTTAACTGGCTCCCTAACACCTGAGCAAACTCACTTTGCCATTTCTGGAAGGCTGTTCATGGTACCAAAAACACAGCGGCTCTCCTTTCCCTGCCAAACCTGCCAATGAAATTCCACTTCTCAGACGTTTTCTCCCTCTGCTGAACAAAATCATCTCCATAATTAAAGTTCAACTTCTTTTTCTTTTCTGTGTTTCCAACCATTTTTTTTTTTTTGCTAGAAAAATCACACACACCTGGAGTCTGCGGGCAAGAATTATTCACACGGGGGGGCCTGGGTGGCTCAGTCATTAAGCGTCTGCCTTCGGCTCAGGTTGTGATCCCAGGGTCCTGGGATCGAGCCCCGCATCGGGCTCCCTGCTCAGCAGGAAGCCTGCTTCTCCCTCTCCCTCTGCCTGCAGCTCCCCCTGCTTGTACTGTTTCTCGCGCTCTCTGTCAATAAATAAGTAAAATCTTAAAAAAAAAAAAAGAATTTTTCACACGGAAATCACCCTGCATTTCTTCAGTGTTTTTCAATAGCAAAATCTGCTCTATCCCCCTTTTAAGGAAAGACACCTTGCAGGGATGTGGAAATGATAAAAGCAGTGGGAATCCGATCAGGGATTGGCATGGCGCTGAGGCCCTGTAAAACAATACCCGTGAACAGCTACACAATTTGGCCACTTTTTGTTTTCCAGATTTGCTTTTGAGCTGTAAAAGCAGCCAAACCAAGCAATGTCCAGCTCCTTCAGATCTTAACTAAGCAAAACTTTGAGACACTAAACAAATCCTAACACTAAACAAGTCTCCCCAAATCCTTTGGGAATAACACATATACTGTCACTTCGTTTACAAATATACAATACAAATACAATATTATGATGTCAAACTTAACTGTATTGCCTATTAATAAGTTCTTAATAAATTGTTATTTATTAATATTAATAGAGCAATAAATATTGGCATACCACGTATAACTGAGGTTATACTCACAGGCTTATCTCTTAAAATAGCCAAAGAGAAGCCGAGGAAGAACGGAGGAACTGCAACATCCGGCTAGACTTTGGCTTAATAAACCTTCACTCTCCATCACCCACCAGCTCCTAACCCTGATCAAAGAAATGGGTCATTTTTCTGCCGATGGGGACAATTAGACAGGATCGGCTACATAATTTGTGAGCCCCAGTACAGAATGAAAATGCGAAGCCCCTTGTTAAAAAATCACTAAGAATTTCAACAGCGACAGCAAAGCATGAAAACCAAATACAGGTTGCATGCCCACGAAGCCGGCTCGACCAACAGATAATGTATTTGGCTAATAAGCTAGTAAGAAAAGTAAAGCATTTCGCTTCTGAATGAGTTTGGGGTGGAGCTGGGACTGTAAAGTCTTAGGACCTCTCCTCCCAGTCTCTCACTTTTCCTTAGGTTTTCAGCCTGTTGGACAGAAAGTACTTCTGCAGTGTCTACCATACAAAATGTGGTCCATGGAGCCGCAGCATCAGCATCACGTGGGGGCTTGTTAGAAACGCAGACTGTCGGGCCCCACCCCAGACCTACTGAATCAGAATCTGCATTTTAACAAGATTCCCAGGGCATTCGTGTGGAGAGTACAATCTAAGAACTGTCACTATCCAGGCAGCCACGGAAAACCTGTGCCGCCTGCCTCATCTGACTGTGGCAAAGCCCATCGGCTCTCCTGCTCCTCACCTTATACATAGTTCCGGAGCCTCGAAAGGGCAAGTCCCAGTCAGAAAGCTCTCACCCGAGACCTCCAACCTCCTCCTTCCCCCGCCCCATGGTCACCCCCAGGCTTCGAGCTGCCGCTCCATCCCGCCGCGCCCCCCGCCACCTGTTCTGGGTCGCGCCAGACAGCGCCGCGCGGAGCCGTCGGGGGCCCGGGGCGCGTTCGCGCTCCGCAAGCTCCGCCGCACCCCCCGCCCGGAGCGGTAAACTGAGTCCCCCAAGGGTCTGGTCTCGAAGACCGCCCGCGCGAACAAGATTCGTGGGTACGTTTCCCGGAGGGGCGGGGAGAGTTTTGAGTCCGTTTGAAGCTTTAAGATACACACGCCGTCACCCCCCCACCCCTCGGAGAACGCGTCGCGGGAGCCCCCTTTCCCGTGGCACGCACTCTCCCACTGCCGGGGTGCCGGCCCCCGGAGCTCGGCCCCTCTGCCTCTGCCTTTCAGGGCGGCCCCGGGCTCCGACTCAAAGCCGCAGCCGGGCGGAGGGAGCGTTCGCCCCGCTGTCCCGTCGCCCTCCAGGTCCAGGCGTTCCGCCCGAGCCGCCCGCGCCCGTCGTCAGCTCCCGGGCTGGGTCTCAGGAGCCCGAGGGAACAGACTCATCCCTGCGCCGCGCGCTTACCTGCCTATCCCGGCAGACCGGCTGGCTGCTGGCGCCCTCCGGCCCTCCTTCTCCCCTCTCCCTCCCGCCGCGTCCCTCCCCCTTCCCGCCGGCTGGGCGCCGCCCCCGCCGCTCCGGGACCGCACGCCCGCCTGCTCTCCAGCTGCCCAGCGCGGCGTGGCGCGTCCGGCGCTCGGCGGCGGCGAGGCTGGGCGCGGAGGCTGGACGCGGAGGTGGGGAGCGGGCGGGGCGCCGAGGGAGGAGGGCGTGAGCGAGTGGCGCGGCTGGCCAAAGCCCGGCGAGGAGCTCCGGGCAGGGGGGGCGGGGAGAGAATCGCGGCCCGCGGGCTGGGCAGCCCGCCCCACCCCTGCAGAGGCCCCCGCGGCGCCTCTGGACTCCCTGGACAGCGCGACCCTCGGATGCCGGGCGCCCGGTCCGGCGAGCTCCTTGGAGAACCCCAACCTCCAAACCCATCCTCTCACCTTTAGGGGTCGCCCTGGTACCCAAATGCCTGTTTCACTGTTTTCAGCACCGTGCACTGTGATGGGTGAGAACCCCGAGGTCGCACCTCTGCCACAGTATTCTCAATGCAGAGATCATATGTCAGACCACTGGAGGGGGATTTGGAGAGACCGGTAGAAGGAAAATGTTCTGGAAAAGGTTTTAGCTCCACGGTTATTTGGTGAAGGACAGGTTACACCGGATACCTAAAAACTGGGATCCCCAGCACTCTGCATGCTGAGTGTGTGTGTTGGGGAATGGAGGGGGGCGGAATATACGGAGTGAGTTGTCTCTGGTCCCTTCTATCTTACCTGTTAGCATCTCCTCCCCGTGCACGTTCACAGAATAAGAACTAGATCTGGAAAGGACTTACAGGCCACCTAACCAGCTTGTCAAAATACCCCATGTTACAGATGGGAAAATGGAGGCCTTGACCCGGTTCTACAATTCTAGTTACTTGTAGAGACAAGGCCGGGGGGGGGGGGGGGGGGGGCGGGGGGGGAATAAGCACTCTGAATTCCCTCTCTGGCTCCTTTTCCTGCTGCCCATCTATTCTCTTCAACCCTACCCTTTATAGTCAAATAGCTTCTATATTTGCAAAATGCTTTATCACTTTAAAGGCGCCATTCTCTTTTGTTAAAAGCTGCAGGAGAATATTCCATTGTTCTTTACCACCAAAACAGAATTCTAGATTCTGAATTGCATTCACAGCTCTGGAGAAGGTGTTTATAAAATGCAGGTCTGCAGAGAACATCCTGGCTGACTCTGCCATATTAGACACAAACCCGAGGTAAGATGTACTCAGCTTTGCAGGAGGGGTTGAATTTGTTTGCAAACACCAACTTATTAACACTCACAACATTCTAGCTGGATAAATGAATGGAAAGTATTTGCAGAGAGACTTTTGACTGGCTGGATTAAGGGAGAGTGGAGGTCAGGAAGCTCATCCAGGCTACATAAGAAGTTGGAGGCAGAATTATGATAAGGGGGAAAACAGTATATTTTAATAAACAGGTTTAATGATACTCCAAAGGATTAAATTGTTTCTGTTTGCATTAACTTAACATTTGTATATCTTCAACTTACTAGAAAGTACACTTCATATTGTATAGAGCCACGAAAAATCTCACACACTGCTATTTGGCAGAATCTATTGAAACTGAGCGTACAACTACCCCATGTCCAGCAATTGCCCTTCTAGGTGTATACGCAACAGAAAGGAGTGCATATGTTTTCCCAAAGGATATGAACGAGAGTGTTCATAGCAGTGTCTTTCTAATAGCCCTAGACTGAAAGCTACTCAAATGTCCATTGGCACTAGAATGGATTGAAAACATTGTGGTGGTATAGTCACAAAACGGAATACCAAACAGCAAGGAGAAAGCATGAACCACAGCTTCATTGAGTATAGACGGAATTCATAAACAATATTGAGCAAAGGAAATCAGACGTGAAAGCATACGTACAATGTGATTCCCTTTATGCAAAGTGTAAAACAGGCAAAACCAACATTCAGGTTAGTGGTCATTGAGAAGTTGGTGACTGGAGGGAGTTACAGGGGGGATAAGAAGGTGATGTCTTGTTTCTTTATCTGGGTGCTATTTACATGGATGTATTAGGTTTGTGAAAATTCATTGAGCTGCTCACCTATGTTATGTGCACTTTCCCTATGCATGTTTTACTTCAAGAAAAGAGTTAAAGTCTGTATACTTCATGTTAAAAGTTGCTTGAATTCCTAAAGTAAGTGTGATGCCAGAATAAATATGCTGTTCCTTTAAACAAACTTGCTGTTAAAAAAAAAAAAGACACTCGGGGGCGCCTGGGTGGCTCAGTCCTTAAGAATCTGCCTTCAGCTTAGGTCATGATCCCAGGGTCCTGGGATCGAGCCCCGCATCGGGCTCCCTGCTCCGCAGGAAGCCTGCTTCTCCCTCTCCTACTCCCCCTGCTTGTGTTCCTGCTCTCACTGTCTCTCTCTGTCAAATAAATAAATAAATAAATAAATAAATAAATAAATAAATAGATAAATAAAATCTTAAAAAAAAAAGACACTTGAAAGAAATATGTCTAAAACACAAAAATGAAAAAATAAATAAATAAATAAAACACAAAAATTAGAGACTCCTTTGCCTAAAATTAAATTTCGGATTTTGATGCACTTCCAGCCAAGCTTCCATTCCCCTTGGCACATACATTCCGGTCAACATAACTCTGCCATCCTGACCAAAGGAAGAGGAAAGAGGCTGGGACCAAAGAGGTGGCCAGCACTCCAGCCAAGGGGCCCTCTGCCTTTTCCGTGAGAGGGGCCCTGGTCACACACCTCCACAGGCACTCTCTAGTGATATGGAGGAAGGCTGTGGGTGCTTGTGATCTGCAGTTCAATCTTAAATCTACAGGAGCACAGCCCAGAGACTGCTGTCCCAGCAACTGGAGAGTGGGCGATTTGGATCTTGCCCCACGGGGTATGTGAGCCAGTGGGGATAGAGTTTGATCCCCAGCATCAGTCGGTGAGGAAACATGGCAGAGACTTGAGTAGGCAGGCAGAAGGCCTTGTTCTCCTCTCCCCCTCCCTCTGGTGGATCCCTGAGCGTGGGCTCTCAGCAGAGGGAGGTGGCAGAAAAGGACAGCTCACCAGTGCTCAAGGCCCAGCTCTCTCCTTAGAATTTCAAATGCAACTTTACCTGGGGCCAAATAGTCTGCAAAGACACCATGCAATGGTCTTTAACAGATTTATTATTTTCCAAGGGAAATGAGCACAAGAAAACATGGGACTTGGGAGTAAGTCAAGACAGTGGGATGAGAAGGGCGCCTGGGTGGCTCAGTTGGTTAAGCGACTGCCTTCGGCTCAGGTCATGATCCTGGAGTCCCGGGATCGAGTCCCACATCGGGCTCCCTGCTCAGCAGGGAGTCTGCTTCTCCCTCTGACCCTCTTCCCTCTCGTGCTCCCTATCTCTCATTCTCTCTCTCTCAAATAAATAAATAAAATTAAAAAAAAAAAAGACAGTGGGATGAGAAACCATAATGATGATGGTGACCCTGATGGTGATGACCATTATACTTGCTACATGCCAGGCATGTTAGGGTTCTTCCCTAGTTTATACTTTATTACCAAATCTTCATGTCCAACCCACTGAGGAAACTGAGGCACAGAGAGATTAAGTAGCCTCTCCCAAGATCCACAGGTGGTAAGTGGTAGGACCAGGAGTGGAATCAGTCAGAGTGTGACTCTTAAGCTGTCTGAAGGCCGGGTATGAAAGGTACAATGTTGGGGTGGCAAAAGCACTGATAGAGAATCAGGAAATGAGACTACACTGAGTCTGGGTCTCAGTTTCCCCATTTGTAAAATACATAGAGGGTGACAAGATCAATCTAAACTCTAGTGGTAGTGTCAAGGGTTGCTTTGGGGTATTTTGGGCCCCTCATAATCTCATCAACATTCCAATACCCCAGATAAGAGGCATCTAACAAAACCAATGTACTATACGAGCAAAACATGAGAAGTTCCCTAGCCAACATGGCCCCCACTTCCCACACAATTATCACCTGATTACCAGGACTGACTTTCTCCTTTCTAGTAATTCTAGAGCGACCACTGCTCAGAAGTCCTTTCTGGCTTAAATCATTCATCCATTCAACAACAAACATTTATTTTATGCCTACAGTATCAGCAAGGATAGCCTAGGTTATGTTGCAGTAACGAACAACTCAAAATCTCTATAGTTCACACAACAAAGGTTTATGTCTTACGCTATGCATGCATTGTTAAGTTAGAAGGGGGAGCTCTACTTACTACAGTCACTGAGGGACCCAGGCTGACTGAGTAGCCACCCTCTCAAATGTTGCTGGTTGCTCAGCTAGAAGGAAAAGAGAGCTCTGGACCACAAGCATTTAAATGCTTCAGCCCAGACTTTTTTTTTTTTTTAAGATTTTATTTATTTATTTGAGAGAGAGAATGAGATAGAGAGAGAGCATGAGAGGGGGTTGGGTCAGAGGGAGAAGCAGACTCCCTGCTGAGCGGGGAGCCCGATGCGGGACTCGATCCCGGGACTCCAGGATCATGACCTGAGCCGAAGGCAGTCGCTTAACCAACTGAGCCACCCAGGCGCCCTTTCAGCCCAGACTTGATGTGCAACGCTTCTGCTCCCAACTCATCAGTTGGAACTGTTCTCAGAGTTGCCCCCAGGCACAGAAGGCCAGGCAATGTAGTCCTATAAGGACCCAGGAAGTGAAGAGGTAGAAATACTACCATACCTACTATGGCTGACCCCTGGGCAGATGAAGATGAGCAAGAGGTGATCCCAGCCCCCTAGGCACTCACAATCAAACCAGAGAAGCCTCTGGCCACACCATTCCATCCCCTGCGGTGTAGGCTTTGGTGGATCTAGGTGAAAAACCAATCACTGCCGATGTGAGTGATGTCACCATGTGATACAGCAAAATTTTTCTCTAGAACATTGCGTTAGTTGTAATGATGGTGAACTGATTGCACAATGGAGGAGATAAATAAATCACACATTCTCGTGGGAGGCAAAAGTCTCTCTCCTGTGAAAATACTGAATGAAGACAGTTGGACATGTTGTCATTCTGTTCGATGAAAGTTACAAATAGCAGTTTAATGAAAAATGAAACCAGACTTTGGCCTCTAGCAAGATGAGGATGGTGGGACCAGCCCTTTCTGAGAATGTGTCCCAACTTGGGAAAAGCTGAGCATGGCCCCGTGCCAACACAAATAATCCCAGAATCAAGAGGAAACTAAATGCATCCCAGTAGATCTGCACACTGGCATTAGCTTGTGCAACTCACCACCACCCTCCCTACAATAAGCAATCCAGGGCCTTGGGGTAGAAACTGGGGGGAGGAAGATGAGCCCATCTCTTCGGAAGTGACACAGGGAACAAGTCTCTGGACAAGGCCACACTCAGCTCAGACGTAACTGAAGCTCTCTGAACAGAGATGGCCCTGTTTGTTTCTTGGAAGAACCCATGAAGTCCTGGCCATGCAATTTCTTTCTAACGGTTTTATTTTTAAGTAATCTCTAATACCCAATGTGGGGCTCGAACCACAAGCCCGAGAACAAGACTGAGCCAGCCAGGCACCTGCTCGCCATGCAATTTTATTTTTTTTTCTTTACATTTCTTTATTGTTATGTTAATCACCATGCATTACATCATTAGTTTTTGATGTTCGCCATGCAATTTTATTTTTTAATTTTTTTTTAAAGATTTTATTTATTTATTTGAGAGAGAGAGAGAATGAGATAGAGAGCATGAGAGGCAAGAGGTTCAGAGGGAGAAGCAGACTCCCCGCTCAGCAGGGAGCCCGATGTGGGACTCGATCCCGGGACTCCAGGATCATGACCTGAGCCGAAGGCAGTCGATTAACCAACTGAGCCACCCAGGCGCCCCTCGCCATGCAATTTTAAACTGAGTCTCTGGTTTACCTGTCTGTGAAACCACAGGGCATGTTTCAGGAGAAAACTCTAGACAGACACACCCCTATAGCACACTAGTTTGTGCTATGTATCCATTTTCCCTCTTGGGGAAGATACTTTGAGGCTATGCAAATACCCTGTTTCTCCTCACGCCTTCTCTTATTAATGTTAGCATCCATCTGTGGGTCTGCCTACTACAGTGATTACTGTGGTGTGCTAATGGTAGCTTACTATTTCCCCCATGGCTTCTACATTCATTCACTAGAATTATTCTATAGGGAAGAGCTGTACCTTCTCTCCCATTACTTTACTTATTCAATTTATTTATATCACTAAGGACTATAGGTAATTATTTTAGTCTTTGGGTTATAATCCAATGTTCTCATTTTGTTGCTAAACTGCCTTGCTTGTGGGTCCCTGGGAGCTCTTTCAGGTTGGCTCCTGTGTCCATTCCTTTTTTGAGCACTTCCTTACTTTCTGGAACCACAGTATATTTCAGGCTCATCTGTATATTATTCCAATTTTTTCCAATTTCACCTAAGAAGACACCTTCAGTCCCCCTCCCATTTCACCTAAGAAGACACCTTCAGTCCCCCTCCCATTTAAAAATAAGTATTTGTAGGGGCGCCTGGGTGGCTCAGTCATTAAGCGTCTGCCTTCGGCTCAGGTCATGATCCCAGGGTCCTGGGATCGAGCCTCGCATCGGGCTCCCTGCTCGGAGGGAAGCCTGCTTCTCCCTCTCCCTCTGCCCCTGCTCATGTTCCCTCTCTTGCTGTCTCTCTCTCTCTCTCTGTGTCAAATAAATATAATATAATAAAAAAACAAAATAAAAATAAGTATTTGTATATTTTTAGCCAATTCACCAGTTGGGGATCCTCTGCATGAAGTAATCCTCCATTTTATTTGTCCTAAGTTGCTTTTCTTAAGTTACAACGGTTAATCTACCTGGATCTAGTTTTTGGGAACTTAGTGAAAAAAAAAATGCCTGTTAAGTAAATACATCCTTCATCCTAGAATATTTTTGGTATGCCCATTGGCCCCATACTTCCTTGACCTCACCTGTAGTTATGACTTTTTTTTTTTTAAGATTTTATTTATTTATTCATGAGAGACAGAGGAGGAGAGAGAGAGGGGGAAAGAGAGAAGCAGAGGGAGAAGCAGGCTCCCAAGGAGCAGGGAGCCCGATGCGGGACTCGATCCCAGGACCCTGGGATCATGACCTGAGCCGAAGGCAGACGCTTAACCATCTGAGCCACCCAGGCGCCCCTCGATTGTACATTTCTAACAAGTTCCCAAATGATGCTGGGAACCATACTTAGAGAACCAAGGGATAGACCCATCAGACTAACTCTACAGCTGGGGATAGGATCAGTGTACCCTGAATCACATGGGCTGCATGGAGGAAGGATGAATTCCTGAAAAAAACTAGGGGAAGAGAAGAATGGGCTGAGGGTGGACCATCAGCTGGTGCCTGCCAAACTATTGCTCCTCAAACTTTAATGTGCAAGCATCACTTGAGGATTTTGTTAAAATGCAGATTCTATTTCAGTACGTCTGGGGTGGGGCCTGAGAGTTTGCGTTTCTACTAAGCAATGATGATGCTGCTAGTCCATGGACCTCACTCTGAAGAAGAAGGCACTACACCCTCTTTCCCTGGTTCAGGTCTCCCATAGCTACATGCGATGTATGTAACATCCTAACAGACTCCCCCTGCATCTCAATTGTGAACAGTCCAAATGGCTTCTTCGACCAGTCCACGGCATTCCCTATCATCTACAGAATCCAGCTCAGAATCCTTCACTTGTCATTCATAGCCCATTGGGATCTTTCCTCAACCTTAGTATTCTATGTGAATCCTCAGTTCCGATCAGAATCCCTGCACACTACACCTAGAATGTGCCTTGTCCGTTTCCATAACTTTATCTTTGTGCTTGCTCTACTTCTCACCCAAATTGTCTTTCCTCACCCTCTGCTTCTTTGAATCCTACACTTCTCTCAAGGGCAAGTTCTACAAAGCCTCCTCTGCCCTCCCTTCTATGGATTCTACAATTATTTGCCCACGCCCAGGGTGCCAGGCAGCTTCAGCTGTCCTTCCCTCTCCTGAATTCCCAAACCCTCATTGTTTGCACCATTCATTAACTCTGATGATTCATGGCCTTTAATGTTAAGTCTAAGTTGCAGTTGTAGTTGCCAATTGGAATAGAAAGAAGTTCCTTGAGACCATGCCCTGATACTTCCTTTTTCCCCTAGAGTGTTCACCCCTGAATCTGGGTGTAATAGATGGATTTGTCAAGTAAAGTTAGGCCAGGCTGCAGTGATGACATTAAAATTCACTGGTTTGACTTCGTAAAAGTATACCTCTCCCTCACGTGAAGTCTAAGGCAGGACAGAATACCCTCTTCCATCTTTGAGGACCATCAGGAACATGTGTCACCAAGACGGTAGAGGCAGGGAAGAGGCGGAGGGAGGCACCTGGGCTTTTAAATGCCACAGCCCAGAAGTGATACATATCACTTCTGCTCACAATTGACTGGCCAGTGTTAGTCCTATGGCTCCAACTTAACTGTATGGAATATTTGATGACATTCGTCTATACCATAGTAGGTATCAGCAGTTATTTCTTTTCTTCCTTCTTTTTTTTTTTTAAGATTTTCTTTTTAAGTAATCTCTACACCCAACGTGGGGCTCAAACTTACAACCCTAAGATCAAGAGTCACATCCTCCACCAACAGAGCCAGCCAGGTGCCACTCAGTAGTTCTTTCTTTCTTTCTTTTTTTTTTTAAAGATTTTATTTATTTATTTGAGAGAGAGGGAATGAGAGATAGAGAGCACGAGAGGGAAGAGGGTCAGAGGGAGAAGCAGACTCCCCGCTGAGCAGGGAGCCCGATGCGGGACTCGATCCCGGGACCCCAGGATCATGACCTGAGCCGAAGGCAGTCGCTCAACCAACTGAGCCACCCAGGCGCCCTCAGTAGTTATTTCTTGATTAATAGTTTGAGTGTTTTTCTCAGGGTCTTTTCCAGCTTCAAGAGATCTTTCCCGAGGATTGATGACAAAGACCACACTGGATGTCAGTGAGGCCTTCCCTGACTGCCTTATTTATTTGCATTTTTAAATTTCCTCCTTCACCACACCCAGCTCTCTCTCTCACTCTCTCTGCTCTTTCCCTGCTTTATTTTTTCTTCATAGCACAAGTTGCCAACCAACTTGTGTTACTTACTGGTTTTGTTTATGGACTATCTCCTCCCACAAATAGAAAGCAAGTTCCATAAGGGCAAGGATGTTTCGGCTTGGTTTTTTACTATTTTTTTTGCTGTGTCTCCAGTGCCTAGACCTGTGCCTGACACATGGTTGGTATTCCACAAATAATGAATGAACGAACGAATGGACGGATGAATGTGTTAATCATGGATTTATATGAGAGGAGATGATGCTTTTGTTTTTTTACCAGGTACCTTCCTGGAGGGCATTGGCCTTGCCTGAGTAGATGTACCAAAGGAAAAGTATATAGTGACTATTAAAAGCTTGTCCTCTCTAAAATTGGTAGTGCCAGTGATTTCCCTTGATCCTTTGATCTGCTACCTACTATGACCGTCTGTCTACTCCCGAGTCAGCAAAGGAGAGACCAAGAAAGGCTTCAGAAATACTGATGCCAGGGCCTTTCTTCTCTTCAGTTTGCCTCTGGATAGACCAGGTCCCCAGGGCAGGCTGGACAAATCATCGGAAAGAAAGCTACTAAATAGAGTTTCCAGGGACACTCTGGAACGCTGCTGATCTCTCCCTTCACCTGAAAAAGAAAGTTCAAAAAACACAAGTTATTCTCCAAATCACCAGGTTAGGTGCCCAGTTTCTCCGAGGAACTTCTTACCCGGGCCAGAACAACGATAAGGCCCCTTTCTCCCAGCTGGAGAGGTGGGACTCGGGAAAAGCTGCCGTCCCTTGCTTTTTGCTTCATCTTCTTTATTCCTTCACTCCACAAAGCAAAATGTGATAGTAGCATAATTTCTGTAGCTTTTCTAAGAAATTCCTCTTCGTTGGCACATGAAAAGGACTCTCCTGGATTCCTGCCATTGGCCATGGAGCTTTAACACATTGTTGTTGGCTCAGCTGGGGAGCCAAGATGAGTAAAATATTCTCCAAACACACATAGCAAGTGTTTCCAACCGTACTGTATTATTTGACCCAAAATATTTTTCCCCCTCCTATTTGCCAATCCATGTGTTACTTCCCTGAAAACTCCAAGTGACCTTCCTTTTCCAAACCCCATAGCCCTTGGATTGCTGAGGGTCTGAGGCCACTTCTAAATAGTTTGACGATCTTCAGCAGGTTACCTCCCGTTTCTGAGCTTCTATTTTCCTATCTCATGGAAAGAGATGTATTAGGACAGAGTTTCTCAGACTTCAGTGTGGATCAAAATCATCTGGAGGGCCTATTAAAACTGATGGCTGGGCTCTCCCTCCACACTTACTGATTCAGAAGGTTTGGGATAGAATTCCAGGATTTGCATCTCTAACAAGTCATCAGTGGCCCCAAGGGTACTGGCTCAGGGACCCCACTTGGAGAGTCACTGTATTAGATGAACTCCCAGGTTTATGTAGTTGTTCATTTAATGAGTCTGTAAATCTGAGTCAGGGCTCTTTTGGTTGCACATGACAGAAACTTGACTCAAATCAGCTTAGTTAAGAAAAGGGAATTTATCAGCTCACATATCTGGGAAGGACAGAGGTGGAGTGGATTCTGCATACAGGAATTCAAATTATGTCATCAGATTTCTCTCTCTCTCTCTTTCCCTTTCCTTCTCTTCCTCTCTCAATAGTTCCAATCTCATCTTTCTACACAGGACTTCTTCCGTGTTAAGCAACATGAGGTATGGCTATAGAGACTTCCAGCTTATCATCAGCCCAGGTAATAATCACAGAAAAGAAATAGAAATTCCGGTTTGGCAGATGACACCAGGGCCAGGTTCTCACTGGCCTGGCTTGGGCCATCATATGGTAAGGAGAATGAATTGTAATGATTGGCTAAGCCTATGTCACATGCCTTCTCTTGAAGTCGAGATCTAGAGCATTAGGATGGGCAGCACCCTTCTCAGATGTAACCTCAGTATCTGTCATGTTCATTGCTGTATTCTCAGGATCTAGGACCTAGCACATGGCAGGTGATTAACAGATTTTTTTGGAGTGAATGGATGAATCATTTCATGAATAGTGTAAACTTTTCTTAGTGACTCCGGAATCTTCAAAATTGGTGATCCTATGCACTCGGGGGGTAAACGTGAAATTTCTTGAGCTTTTCACACAACTTTACTGGACCCAACTAAAGTACGCTTTGTTCTTTTCCTTTTTCTTTTTTTTCTCCCAGTAGAGACTAGAATTTTGCTAAGACCCAGCATATCCTCTACCCTTTACATTCTTCTGGGTTTCTGAGGCTTCTTTTGATCCTGCTTTGTCTTTGGAAACACAGTCATGTACCTTTTTTCCTCAGAATAATGTAAATCATTTTTTTGAAGATTTTATTTATTTATTTGAGAGAGAGAATGAGAGATAGAGAGCACGAGAGGGAAGAGGGTCAGAGGGAGAAGCAGACTCCCTGCTGAGCAGGGAGCTCCACGTGGGACTCGATCCCGGGACTCCAGGATCATGACCTGAGCCGAAGGCAGTCGCTTAACCAACTGAGCCACCCAGGCGCCCTGTAAATCATTTTTAATTTAGATCCTCTTTAGTGTCTTTTAGTGAGTGCCCTGTAGGCTTTTGTTAGTCAATAGTTTAATAAGGTTTAAATTATCAGGTGTTTTTTTCAACAAAGATAAACATCTCCCCATCCTGGTCCCCAGCCTGTACTGCAGTGGCTTTTTTTTTTTTAGGGTTTTGACTGAATGAGGGGACCCGGGTTCTTTGTTCCAAACATTGACTCTTTGGGTGGTGGTGGGGGGGGACATTCAATTTCCTTATTTGTAAAAGAAGGGTTGAACCAGATCAGTGGTGTTCTGAATTGACTACCCATTGAAACTACCTGGGGAGCTTGAAAAAAATATTGATGATTAGGCCCCATTCTCAGAGAATCTGATTTACATGATGGGGCCATCAGAGTTAAGAACCACTGGCTAGGGGCGCCTGGGTGGCTCAGTTGGTTGAGCATCTGCCTTCTGCTTGGGTCATGGTCCCAGGGTCCTGGGATGGAGCCCCGTGTGGGGAGTCTGCTTCTCCCTACCCCTGCTCCTTTGCGTGTGTGCTCATGCTCTCTCTCCCTCTCTCTCTCTCTCTCTCTCCCTCTCAATTGAATACATAAAATCTTTAAAAAAAAAAAGTTTTAAAAAAATTAGAACGGGGCGCCTGGGTGGCTCAGTTGGTTAAGCGACTGCCTTCGGCTCAGGTCATGATCCTGGAGTCCCGGGATCGAGTCCCACATCGCGCTCCCTGCTCAGCAGGGAGTCTGCTTCTCCCTCTGACCCAACCCCCTCTCATGCTCTCTCTCTCTGTCTCATTGTCTCTCTCAAATAAATAAAATCTTAAAAAAAATTAAAAAAAAATTAGAACGATCTAGCCAGTGTTTTTTTTTTTTTAAAGATTTTATTTATTCATTTGAGATACAGAGAGAGAAAGAGAGAGAGAGCATGAGCAGGGGGAGAGGCAGAGGGAGAGGGAGAAGCAGGCTCCCCCTGAGCCAGGAGCCCAATGTGGGGCTCCATCCCAGAACCCTGGGATCATGACGTGAGCTGAAGGCAGATGCTTAACCATCTGAGCCACCCAGGCGCCCCTAGATCATTCTAATTTAAGAATGCAGACTTAGAGTCAGAATGCCAGCCCCACCACTTAGGTAAATCATGTTATCTCCCTAGGACTCAGTTTATTTGTAAAATGGAGACATTAATTGTACCTAGGGTTACCGTGAGAATTAAGTGAGATGATCCAACTAGAACCTCCCTATTCAAAATGTGGTACCTGAACCTGGCCAGGGGTATATGTATCACTTCAGTACCTCCTAGATGCAAAATCCCAGGTTCCTCCCCAGACCTACTGAAGCAGAATCCTCATTTTAATCAGAACCTCAGACAATTCTTATGTACATTACAACCTGAGAAGTATTGGTGTTGAGGATTTGGTAGACTACCCAGCACAAAGTAAACGTTCAATTAACGTTAGTCGTTACTAATATTTGTACTAAAAATTCTCAAGGTAAATCATTCTATTTCCATCCCAGTTCTCAAGTTTTTTCTAGACCCAGCATTAATGTTTTAGTCTTTGGACTGTTCTTTAACTAAAATAAACATGTACTCTCAAAGTCACCCATTATTAAAGATGTAAAATACAAGTATGTTTTCATTGTAAGGGTAAATACCCATAACTACATCTTGGGGGGTTTTTTGGATTAAACAGAATCTATTTCTGCATTGCTTATCTTCAATGCCCATGACAGCCACCCAGTCCTTTTCCAGTTCAGACAAGTAAAAATGCATTTCACATAACTAGGATTGTTTTTTAAAACTACCGTATTTGGCATATTTTATTTAAAAGCAGTTTATTTAAAAAAATAAAAAATAAGAATGGTTTATTCAGGGGCACCTGGATGTCTCAGTCGGTTAAGTGATTCTTGATTTTGGCTCAGGTCATGATCTCAGGGTCGTTAGATCGAGCCCAGAGTCGGGCTCCCCACTCACTGGGGAGTCTGCTTCTCTCTCTCCCTCTCCCCCCATCTGCCCCTCCCACTGCTCACTCTCTCCCCCTCCCTCTCTAAAAAAAATAAATAAATCTTAAAATAAAATAAAATAAGATAAAAGTGGATTTTGTGTTTTCTGGACTTAGAGTCCACCATATTCTCAAACAGATTCAGAAATCAGCACAACCCTAAACCCTGTATTCAGTGAATCCAGCATCTGGCACCTGAGACTTCACCAAATCAGTTTCGTTTTATAAGCTCCTGATCAAGTTATTTCCTGATTCTTCCAACACTTCATTTTCACTTTTTGTTTTTTGCCTAGGAGGTTGTTAAATATATTTTTTTAAAGATTTATTTATTTATTTCGAGAGAGTGAGAGAGAGCACATGAGAGTGGGGAGGGCCAGAGGGAGAAGCAGGCTCCCCGCTGAGCAGGGAGCCCGATGTGGGACTCGATCCTGGGACTCCAGGATCATGACCTGAGCCAAAGGCAGTCGCTTAACCAACTGAGCCACCCAGGCGCCCTAAATATTTTTATTGATCATGAATTTGCAGAGCCAGATCCAGTTCTTCTACATTCTCATGGCACAACGGTTACCCAGTAAACTGGAGAGATCCTGGGCCCTGGGGCCTCGGCCCAGCCAGACCCGAAGGAGTGGCTGAAGGTTCTTGGT
This sequence comes from Zalophus californianus, assembly GCF_009762305.2. Lineage (NCBI taxonomy): Eukaryota > Metazoa > Chordata > Mammalia > Carnivora > Otariidae > Zalophus > Zalophus californianus. The sequence goes on along the minus strand of NC_045612.1, from coordinate 114,059,828 downwards.
CTTATCACAAGAATGAATTTGGGGACAGACATGGAGCAGACCGAGCAGACAAGTACACAAGTGGGAAAGTTTATTAAAGCCCAAAATACGGGGCGCCTGGGTGGCTCAGTCAGTTAAGCATCTGCCTTCGGCTCAGGTCATGATCCCAGGGTCCTGGGATCGAGCCCGACGTCAGGGCGCCCTGCTCAGCGAGGAGTTTGCTTCTCCCTCTTCCTCTGCCTCTGCTCCTCCCCACCTGTGCTCTCTCTCGCTCTCCCTCAAATAAATAAATAAAATCTTAAAAATAAATAAATAAATTGAGGTGCCAGTCCCCGCCGTTTCTCCGCCAGCATGCCGCCGGGGAGCTCACTCAGCAGCTGGCGCAGGCCACTGGCAAGCCGGCCCAGTACATCGCGGTGCACGTGGTCTCAGACCAGCTCATGGCCTTCGGCGGCTCAAGTGAGCCGTGCGCGCTCTGCAGTCTGCACAGCATCGGCAAGATCGGAGGCACGCAGAACCGCTCCTACAGCAAGCTGCTGTGCGGCCTGCTGGCCGAGCGCCTGAGCGTCAGCCCGGATAGGATCTACATCAATTACTACGACATGAACGCGGCCAACGTGGGCTGGAACAGCTCCACCTTCGCGTGAAGGCCACGCCTGCCCGACCCGCCTGCACCAGGCCCTGCCACCCCGCAATACTGTGCCCACTTCGCCCCCCCAGCGACCTCCACCCCCAAGTCGAGATAAATAAACGGTTTGGAGGCTGCAAAATAAATAAATAAATAAATAAAATAAAAAATAAATTGATCTTATGAAAAAAAAATTTTTTTAAATAAAAGTAAAGCCCAAAGTACACTCTGGAGATATGAGAGGGGCACAACCTAAGGTTTGGGTTTCTATCTTTTGACTGTTAACTAGGGGGTGGAAAATTTATTAGTTGGTTTGGTAAGTAGGGTTTCAAGCTTTTTCTTCCTAATTTGATCAGACCTTTCCTGTCATGGCTTCTGCTATGTTGGGTCTGTCTGGTTTAATCTGGCTTCTTGTGGAGTGCTGCCAGGACAGGCCTCTGATCTTCCCAATAGCCAGCCATGACTTTCTCATTGCTGATCTCCAGGTATCCTGTTAGAAGCTAAGGAGCAGCAAGAGAAGTCAGACACTGAGACGCAAAGACCTTGATGTTCTGTGGGAAAAAGAGAAACCCTCTATTTTTTCTGCTGGCCTAAGCCCCTACCCCTGTTCTTTTTTTTTTTAAGATTTTATTTATTTATTTGAGAGAGGGAGAATGAGAGATGGAGAGCGGGGGGGGGGGGGGGAGAGGAGGGTCAGAGGGAGAAGCGGGCTCCCCGCTGAGCGGGGGAGCCTGATGTGGGACTCGATCCCGGGACTCCAGAATCATGACCTGAGCTGAAGGCAGTCGCTTAACCAACTGAGCCACCCAGGTGCCCCCCTACCCCTGTTCTATTTTGGAATGCTCAAAGTCCAGGATCTAAAAGTGTTGATATTTAGCAATCTTGGTCCAACAGAAGAGAGTTGATACTGGCTGCTGACATTCATGCCTCTAAGGAAGGCAGCCTCCATGGGCACCCCTGGGAATGAAGAAGGTCACCAATTAAGACCCTCCTCACTCCTTTGCCCTCACTTATGAGGGCGGAAATCGTTTTGGTATAGGCTTATGAGTTAAGGATAGTCCTTTGTAGGAGCAGAAAAGTTTTCCCTTCTTCCCTTCTGGTTCTTTGGCCAGTCTAACAATTCGGTTGCCATAAGGACACATTAACAAGAGAAAAACAAACAAGTTTAATAACATGTATACCTCCTGTAAATACAGGACAGACGTGGGAAGCTGAATAACTCCCCTGAAATGGCCCAAAGTCATCACCTTGAAAGCCATCTCCAGCTAAGGCCTAAAAGGAGATTTTGGGGGTGGGGAGTCAGTTATGAGAAGTTACCAGGAAAGCACAGTAAACAAGGGTAGGGTTGTTATGCAGATCTAAATCATTGCCTTCTCCATAAATAAGGATTTCTAGAGATTTAGAGTCAACCTCCTTTTCCTGGTAATGGGAGGGAGACACCCTTACAAATGGAGGTTCCCCCCCATACAAATGGATATAAATGTAAATATCTCTTACGAAAGGATAACTCCTACTTGGTTTTCAGATCTTCTCTTGTGTTTGCAGTTTCTTTAAAATAACCAGCTTAAAATGATCAATATGGCAAGGAGGGATATCTTGGGGTGGCAATATTTGCTCCCCTTTACCTTATTTTTAGAGAACAGAATTATAATGCCTGATCCTCTGACCTCTTGCTACTTCAAGTGTGGTTCTGGGACCAGTATTGTTGGCACCATCACCTGGGGACTTGTTAGAAATGCAGAATCTCAGGCCCCACTCCAGACCTACTGCATCAGAACTTTTTTTTTTACGGCACAACATAAACACATTTTTCAAATTAAACCTGCAATTTTATTTTTTTGTTTTTATTATTTTTTTAAAGATTTTATTTTTTTATTTGACAGAAAGACAGCAAGAGAGGGAACACAAGCAGGGGGAGTGGGAGGAGAAGCAGGCTTCCCGCCGAGCAGAGCCTGATGTGGGGCTCGATCCTAGAACCCTGGGATCATGACCTGAACTGAAGGCAGACGCTTAACCGACTGAGCCACCCAGGCGCCCCCCTAAACCAGCAATTTCAATTATAAACACAGTGCTCTTGAAAATTGGTTGTAATACTTTCAACTTTTTTAAACTTTATTTTTATATTTTTCCAGCTTTATTGAGATATAATTGACAACATCGTGTAAGTTTAAGACGGGCAGTGTGTTGATTTGATACATTTATATATTGCAACATGATTACTGATGTGGTGTGGAGTGTTGGGGTCCGGAGCCAACCGGCAAGAAAGAATTCTTGAGACAACTTTGGTGCAAAACAGGGACAGGAACCGTGGGCAGAAAGAGCTGTACTGGGGTTGTGAGGAGTGGCTGATTATATACTTTGGAGCTGGAGGAGTTGGGGGAGGTAAAAACAGAGGGATGTTTCCAAAAGGACTTTCATATGCTAAAGAAGACACGCAGGACCCTGGAGGCCTAGTTATTGTCAAGCTCAGGTTGTTTTTCCCTCTAGCAAGGCATTAACATTAAGACAGTGGGAGCTTCCTGGAGGAAAGTTAAACTCTGCCTGTCTCGAGTACTTGTCAATGGGCTGCAGGTTCTAAGGAAAGGTCATTTTATCTACATTTCCTTCTGCTTCTGTTCCCCACATCAGTTACCATTAGGTACCACCTCCATCCAGTTACAAGGAGAGTTGTCCCAGTTGATTTGCATGCACATTCACATTTAAGAAACACTATTCTAGAAACTTTTACACAGTATCTTCCTATTCTATTTTTTTAATTGATTTAGGGGGCGCCTGGGTGGCCCAGTCGGTTAAGCGTCTGCCTTCGGCTCAGGTCATGATCCCAGCGTCCTGGGATCGAGCCCCGCATCGGGCTCCCTGCTCAGCAGGAAGCCAGCTTCTCCCTCTCCCACTCCCCCTGCTTGTGTTCCCTCTCTCGCTGTGTCCCTCTCTGTCAAATAAATAAAATCTTTAAAAAAATAAAATTGATTTAGGACAGTATTTACACCTTATCCTGAATATATTTTCCCTCAAAATAAATTAAAAAAACCCTAAACATGACGGCCTTCCATTTCCCCTCATTTTGAGGGAATACTTTCCCCCTCATTATCCCCCTTGATTTTCTCATTTTTAGTCACCGTTTTATTCGTCATTCCAGGAAGTGGTTCTGTGCAACAAGAGGCCATAAGACTGTTCCTCCGAGCCACCAGGGACGATGTGTAACACCATCGGTCACACCCCTTATGAGGCAACTAACTTCTCATTGTCAGTGTGAAGTTTTTTTGTGTCCTCAAGGATGGTTTTGCACACAGAAAATATTATTCAGAGGCTAATCTGGTTCTGGGAAATAACATTCGATTCAAATTAAATTAACAAATTTTAAAACTTAAAAACAGATCTTTCTTAAGCTTTTAAGTTCAACTTACAAATCTTGTTTTCTTTATAAATATAATTGCGTTTTATCAATAATTTTACAGGGACTTTTACAATTCATCAATTAAGTTCTTTTAAATCAAATTTATACATCTAACATTTTATTTTGTTTCAGTGCATCAATTGTTTCCTAACAAACAAGCTCCTCAAGAATGCTGCTGATTCTAGTAAATGTAATAAACAAAACTTCTAAGTAAGCCCTTTCAAGTGCTCTAATGAGGAAGGAACAGAAGGCAAGCTGAAGACAAAGCAGAAGCTGACACCCCACAACACACCCGCCGCCCCCCCCCCCCCGCCAGCCATGGGATATATGTGACATGCCTCAGGCACTCCTGGCTAGGAAAAACAAATAGTTACCTTACAGAGATCACAATGCTGCAAGACATGAGTCTCCCTCAGTTTACAAATGTCTTATCAGTCTACAAGAACAAAACATTTCTATCAATAACCTAGCTTCCGGAAGGAAACGTAGATACAATTAAATGTCTTTATAACCTGTGGCCCATTGACAGATACTTAAAGCCGGCAGAGTGTAGTGTTCCTCCAGGAAGTTCCCAACTGATGCGGTTTTGGAATATAGGTGAAGTTCGGTGGGGTGGAGTCCGGAGCCGACAACCAAGAAAGAATTCTTGAGACGTCTTTGGTGCAAAAGGGTGGTTTATTAAAGCTCAGGGACGGGACCCGTGGGCAAACAGAGCTACCGCACTGGGGTCTTGAGGAGTGGCTGATTATATACTTGGGAATTGGGGGAGGTAAGGAAAAGGGAGGTTTCAAAAGGATTTTCATATGTTAAAGAAGACTCACAGGATACCGGAAGCCTTGCCATTGTCAAGGCTGTTTTTTCCTTCTAGTAAGGCATTAACAGTGAGATAGTTGGGAGCTTCCTGGAGCAACACTACACTTTGCCCACTTCAAGTATCTGTCACTGGGCTGCAGATTATAAGGACATTTAATTGTATCTACATTCCCTTCTGGAAGCTAGGCCATTGATAGAAATGCTTTGTTCTTGTAAATTGCTAAAACTTGTGTAAACCGAGGGAGACTCCTATCTTGCAGGATTGTAATCTCTATAAATTAACTATTTGTTTTTCCTTTAGGGCAGCTAGGAGTGCCTGAGGCATGTCACACATATCCCATGGGGGAGGGGGTTGTGGGGTGTCAGCTTCTGCTTTGCCCTCAGCTAGCCTTCTGCTCCCTCATCACAACTATCTTACTGTTAATGCCTTGCTAGAGGGAAAAACAACCTTAACTTGACAATGGCAAGGCCTCCGGCATCCTGTGAGTCTCCTTTAACATATGAAAATCATTTTGAAGCCTCCCTTTTCCTTACCTCCCCCAACTCCCAAGTATACAATCAGCCACCCCTCACAACCCCGGGGCAGCAGCTCTGTCTGCCCACGGGTCCCGTCCCCGAGCTTTAATAAACCACCCTTTTGCACCAAAGGCGCCTCAAGAATTCTTTCTTGGTTGTGGGCTCCGGACCTCACCCCTCTGAACCTCACCTATATTCCAAAACCCCATCACTAATACTGTTTGCAAACTTGGTAAGCTGATCATCTCAAGTCTAAATCAATTTCTCATGTATGTATTTTAAAATAGAAACACAAAGCTAGTCTGTTAGATAATTAAATATTTAAAATTATCTTTTTTTTTAAATTTTATTTATTTGGGGCGCCTGGGTGGCTCAGTTGGTTAAGCGACTGCCTTCGGGTCAGGTCATGATCCTGGAGTCCCGGGATCGAGTCCCGCATTCGGGCTCCCTGCTCAGCAGGGAGTCTGCTTCTCCCTCTGACCCTCTTCCCTCTCATGCTGTCTGGCTCTCATTCTCTCTCTCTCAAATAAATAAATAAATCTTTAAAAAATTTTTTATTTATTTGTTTGAGAGAGAGAATGGTAGAGAGCATGAGAGGGAAGAGGGTCAGAGGGAGAAGCAGACTCCCTGCTGAGCAGGGAGCCCGAATGCGGGACTCGATCCCGGGACTCCAGGATCATGACCTGACCCGAAGGCAGTCGCTTAACCAACTGAGCCACCCAGGCGCCCAATATTTAAAATCATCTTGAACATTGCAAGTAGATACATACAGAGAATTCCCACACATAATGCAAAAATATTAATACTGTGGGTTTGATTTATTTATCAATCCCTATACTTAACCATAAATCTTCTTAGGGTTAAAGCAGTGGTTCTCAATAAAGGGTGATTTTGCCTCCCAGGGCACATATGCCAATGTCCAGAAAAAAAAAATTTTTTTTGGTCGCAACTGGGATGGGGTAGAAGTTCTGCTGGCATCTAGTGAGTAGGGAGCAGGGATGCTGCTAAATATCTTACAATGCATAGGACAGTCCCCCACAAAATAGAGTGATGCAGTACAAAGTATCAATATTGCCAAGGGGGAGAAACCCCGGGTTAAAGGTGAGGAGACAAGTATTTAAGGAGAGAAGTATGAACCCAACCAAGTGTCCATCAATAGTTGACTAGATAAAGAAATGTGGCATATATATATATGTATACAGGCATACATGCATACATACACATACAGGGGAATAGTACTCAGCCTTAAAAAAGAATGAGATCTCGCCATTTGCGACAACACGGATGGACCTAGAGGGTATTATGCTAAGTGAAATAAGTCAGACAGAGAAAGGCAAATACCATATGATTTTACTTATACATGGAATCTAAAAAAACAAACAAATGAATAAGCAAAAAGCAAAAACAAACCCACAAATACAGAGAGCAAACTGATTATTGCCAGAGGGAAGGAGGTAGGGGATGGACAAAAGGGGTGAAGGGGAGTGGGCGGTACAGGCTTCCAGTTATGGAATGACGAAGTCACAGGGATGAAGGGTACAGCATGGGGACTATAGTCAGTGGTTTTGTAATAATGTTGCATGAGGACCAGTGGTAGCCACACTTGTGGTGAGCACAGCAGGACCTACAAACTTATTGAATCACTATGCGCTACACCTGAAACTAATATAACATTGCATGTTAACTATACTTCAATCTAAGAGAAGAAGAAAAAGAAGACAATTACATCATCACAAGCAATTTGGAGTTACTCCCCAAGTGAATTTTGAGGTTACATTCTCAGTTAACTGAGATTTGACCAGAATGTGAGAACTGGAACTACAGACATTCAGAGAGATCTTTCCTACAACCCAAACTGCCTTACAGTGCCCCCTGCTACATAGTTTTTCATAGTGGCTACCTTAATGGGCAACTCCAAGTTCAGATCCCATAAATGTGGTTAGTTTTGCTCTCAGAATCCCCTGAGTAAATTCAAGTCAAGGCTTATTTACTTTCGTAACTGCTTTTCCCTTTCTCATCTGACAAGGCATAGAAAATCTGAGGCCCTTCAATCCAGATTGCTATACCATCTGATTGGATTTACCTAATCTATTTGCAGCTTTACTCTATTTACAAAATGTTATCCTGGCTCAGAAGGCAGAAACACTTAAATGCCTCTTACTGGATTCTGTATATTTGTCTAGCTTGTCTAGTCAAGTTCTAAAGTTATTCTAATGCCAATTATGATGAGAAACATATATATTTATGTAAATAAATTAGTAAAATTATGCTATATTAAACTATTTAATATGATTATATACAATTTGGAATATATGATATATGTAGTACATACATATTATATGTATATAAACAATTTATATTATTGCATGCCTACCATGTGCCAGGCACTAATGTTTTACATTCATTATTGCTCTAGACAGGACAACTGTGGTTTTAAACTGCTGGTGGGTTCTTGTAAACCTCTCTTGCCACGTCCTCAACCTACTCAAGTTTGCCTTCCATTCATTCAGCAAGTATGTAGTGAGTACCTAATGTGCCAGATACTGTGGGAGATCCTGGGGATAAGAAGGTGACCAGGACATACACATTTGCCATTTTCACTGACATTACATTCGAAGACTGCTTTCAGAATTAAATGAGATAATATATGGCAGCCCTTTTTACCTCCTAAATCACCACGCAAATTCTAAAGATTCGGGCACACAGTAGCTACAGCAGACCCAAGTGTGAGGACTTTGCATCTACAGGGTTTCGAGCCCTCCTGGGGTTGAATTCTAGAAAGATTCAATTCTTTCTTTATAACGAAAATCTCCAAGGAACTTGGTTACTCGTCTCTTGAGTGTGGATAAATAAGGTAGACACAGACAGTAAGAAAGACTCTACCACAGATTGAAAATAATCTGGGGCTTTCAAGAATGCCCTGAGGGCAACATTCAACCAGCAGATGATAGGAAGGGAGAGAAGAGATTGGGTATTTCTGGGACAGGTCTGAATGGTGCACTTTTCTTTTTGCTTGCATTTTATTGGCTAGGCTAGAGTTATATAGCCACCTAACTGCAGGGAGGCTGGGAAATGTATTCTACCTAGGTGCCCAGGAGGGAGAGGCTCTAGCTTTAGCGACCAGCTAGCCACTCTCTAACACACCCATTCACACAGGTTAATTAACTATGGTGGACGGGGTCATTTGAAAACCCTAAATGGTACATCTTGAGCCTTGATACTTGATTCATTTTATTCTTCCAAAGCTTAAGACTAACATTTAAGGGGCTCCTGGGTGGCTCACTTGTTGGGCATCTGCCTTCGGCTCAGGTCATGATCCCAGGGTCCTGGGATCGGGCCCCGTGTTGGGCTCCCTGCTCAGCGGGAAGCCTGCTTCTCCCTCTCCCACTCCCCCTGTTTGTGTTCCCTCTCTCTGGAGTCTCTTTCTGTGAAATAAATAAATAAAATCTTAAAAAAAAAAAAAAGACTTACATTTAAAAGGAAGGATGAAATGTATGTGAGTTAATTTCTTCTTTTAAAAAAATATTTTATTTATTTATTTGACAGAGAGAGAGAGATCGAGAGAGCACAAGCAGGAGGAGTGGCAGAGGGAGAAGGAGAAGCAGGCTTCCCGCTGAGCAGGGAGCCCGATACAGGGCTCGATCATAAGACCCTGGGATCATGACCTGAGCTGAAGGCAGATGCCCAACTGACTGAGCCACCCAGGTGCCCCGTGAGTTAATTTCTTACGGCAGAGCTCTTTGCCTCTCAGAGTCACAGTTTTTTCATCTATAAAAGAAAACATTGAAATAACAAATATTAGAGCATGAATTAATAAAATAGAAGAACAATAGAGAAAATAAAAATTTATTCTTTGACAAGATCAACAAAAATTGACCAAGGAAAAAAGAGACTCAAATTACTAAAATCAGAAATAAAAAAGGGGACATTATACTAACTTCAAATAAACAGGATTAAAGAGGAATACTACTCACAATTGTATAAGAACAAATTAGATAACTTTAGTAAAATGGACAAATGTGTAGAAAGACAAACTGCTTAAACTGACTCAAGAAGTAGATGTCAATCACATTTCAATTTAAGGAAAAAGAAGTGGGGCACCTGCATGTCTCGGTTGGTTAAGCATCTGTCTTCGGCTCAGGTCATGATCTCAGGGTACTGGGATCGAGTTCCACATCGGGCTCCCTGCTCAGCGGGGAGCCTGCTTCTGCCTCTGCCTGATGCTCCCCCTGCTTGTGCTCTCTTTCTCTCTCTCTATCAAATTAATAAATAAAATCTTTAAAAATAAAAATAAAGAAGAAGAAATAGAAAATGTGAGCAGACCCATAACAAGACGCTAAGTAAGTAAAACAAAACAAAATAAAACAAAAAACAAAACACAAAAACCCTACCCATAAACGAAAACCCAGGACCAGATGGTTTCACTGGTGAATTCTACCAAAAAAAAAATTTTTAAAGATTTTATTTATTTATTTGTCAGAGAGAGAGAGAGAGCAGGAACACAAGCAGGGGGAGCAGCAGGCAGAGGGAGAAGGAGAAGCAGACTCCCCGCTGAGCAGGGAGCCCAACGTGGGGCTCAATCCCAGGACTCCGGGATCATGATCTGAGCCAAAGGCAGAAGCTTAACCGACTGAGCCACCCAGATGCCCTCTACCAAGAACTTAGAGAGGAACTGGTATGAATTCTTCACACACTCTTCCAAAAAATTCCCAATTCATTATATGAAGCCAGAATTACCCTGATAACAAAATTAGGCTAAGATATCATAAAGAAAAAAAAAAACTACAGACCAATATATGTCATAAATACAAATGCAAAAATCAAAAAATAAAAATCCAGCTACATATAAAAAGCATTATACACCATAACCAAGTGCAATTTATCTTAGGAATGCAGGTTGGTTTAACATGCAAAAATTAATAACTCTGGGGCACCTGGGTGGTTTCTCTCTCTCTCTGTCAAATAAATAAATAAATTTCTCTCTCTCTGTCAAATAAACAAATAAAATCTTAAAAAAAACTTAATTACTCTAATACAGTATATTAATAAAATAAGGACAAACAACCACATAATCAACTCAATAGAGGCAGAAAAATCATTAAAATCATTCAACACCTCTTCATGATAAAAGCAGTCAACAAACTAGGAATACAAGAGAATTTTCTCAACCTGATAAAGAGCATCTGTGAAAAACCCAGTTAGCATTATAATTAATAGCCTCCCCTAAATTCAGGAACAAGACAAGGATGTCTGCTCTCAGTGCTTCAATTCAACATTGCATTGGAGGTTCTAGCCATGGAAATTAGGCAAAAATAAATAAATAAATAAAAATAAAAATAAAAGGCAGCCAGACCAGGAAAGAAGAATTAAAACCATCTCTATTTACAGATAACATGACTTTATATATAGAAAATCCCAAATAATCCTCTAAAATCCACTAGAACTAATAAACTAGTTAAGGCTATGGAGCACCTGGCTGGCCCAGTCAGTACAGCATGCAACTCTCGATTTCAGGATCATGAGCTTGAGCCTGAACCCCACATCTGGGGTAGAGTTTACTTAAAAGCATACTAAAAAACAATAACAAACAAAAAGAAATACAAAAATAAAAAAAAGTCTTAAAAAAAAAGGTGGGGGCACCTGGGTGGCTCAGTAAGTTAATCATCCAACTATTGATTTCGGCTAAGGTCATGATCTCAGGGTCAGGGGATCAAGCTCCACATTGGATCCACGGTCAGTGGGGAGTCTGCTTGAGATTCTCTCTCTCTCTCACTCCCTCTGCTCCTCCCTCTGCTCCAGTGCTCTCTCTCTTAAATAAATAAATAAATCTTTTAAAAGAAGAACTTTGCCTTTAAAAAACAAAATAAAAATTTTGAAAAGGTTTCATGATACAAAATCAATATACAAAAATCAGTTGTATTGCTGTACACTTACAATGAACAACCAGGAAGTGAAATTTAAAGAGCAATTTCATTTACAATAGCATCAAATAGAATAAAACACTTGGGAATAAAATTAAATTCAAAATTTATATTCTACAATACAAAACATTGTTGAAATAAATTAAAGACCCAAATAAATGGATAGATATCCTTGTTCAGAAGAACTAATATTGTTATGATGGCAATAGTTCCCAAATTGATTGACAGATTCAATGCGCTCAATCAAAATCTCAGCTGGCTTTTTTACAGAAATTGACAAGCTGTTCCTAAAATTCTTATGGACATGAAAGGGACTCAGAATAGATAAAACGATCCTGAAAAAGAGTAACAAACAAAAGAATAAAAAATTTGCACTCAAACTTACCAATTTCAAAACTTACTACAAAGCTACATTAATCAATCGCTACATTAGTGTGGTGCTGGCATAAGGACAGATAGATAGATTCATGGAATAGAATGAATAAGAGTCTAGAAATAAATTCTCACATTTACAGTCAAATGATTTTCAACAAATGTGCCAAAATTACTGAACAGGGCAAGAATAGTCTTTTCAATCAATGGCACCAAGACTGCTAGATACCCACATGCAAAAGAATTAAGTTGTATCCCTACTCTACACCATATACGAACATTAGCTGAAAATGGATCAAAGACATAAATATAAGAGCAAAAACTGTAAAACTCTATAAGAAAACATAGGCCTAAATCTTTCTGATCTTGGACTAGGCAATGGTTCTTAGATATGATACTAAAAGCACAAGGAACGAAAGAAAAAATTGAGGAGCATCCAGGTGGCTCAGTCAGTTAAGCTTCTACCTCCTGGGATCCAGTCCTGCATCAGGCTCCCTGCTCAGCGGGGAGCCTCCCTCTCCCTCTCCCCCTGCTTGTGCTCTCTCTCTCTCTGTCAAATAAATAAATAAAATCTTAAAAAAAAGAAAAAATCGATAAATTATACTTTATCAAAATTGAAAAGTTTATCAAGAAAATAAAAAGACAACTTACAGAGTGAAAGAAAATATTTGCATAGGGGAGGAAAAATGATTTTTCCTCTACCCTTCTAGATTCCTGGCTGAGACCCCTGTGTAATAAAAGATAGATTAACAGGAGAAAAACAGACATTTAATAACATTTACACCTCCTGTGTACATGGGAGAGACCCAGGAGAACTGAGTAACTCCCAGAAATGGCCTAAGCAACCACCTTAAAATAAATAACATCTTAAGCTAAAGGCAAAAGATGTTGGTTGGGAGGGCGTCGGTGGGAAGATCTGGTAATGGGAGGTGACCAGGAAAAGCACAGTAAACAAGGGTAAGGTTGTTATGCAGACCCAAGTCCTTACCTTCTCCACTGATAAGAGTTTCTAGAGATTTAGTCATCTTTCTCTTCCTGGTACAGAGAGAGGAACACCCTTACAGATGGAGATTTCCCTTATACATGTAAATGTTTCTTATAAAAGGGCAACTTCTGGGGCACCTGGGTGGCTTTGTCAGTTAAGTGTCTGCCTTCCACTCAGGTCATGACTCCCGGGTCCTGGGATGGAGTTCCGCACTGGGCTCCCTGCTCAGCAGGGAGCCTGCTTCTCCCTCTCCCTCTGCCTGCCGCTCCCCGTGCTTGTGCTCTCTCTCTCCCTCTGTCAAATAAATAAATTAAATCTTTAAAAAAAAAAAAAGGCAACTTCCACTCTGATTCCAGAGATCCTCCTGGGTCTGCAGCCTCTCAAAAATAATCAGCCCCAAATAATCAGTATGTCAAAGAGGTATATTCTGGGGTGGTAAATCCTGCTCCCCTTAATTTGCAAATCATATATCTGACAAGGGACTTGTATCTAGAAAATATAAAAAACTCTTACAACCCAATAATAAAAAGATAACCTAATTAAAAAATGGGCAATAGATCTGAATAGATATCTCTTCAAAGATATACAAATGGCCAATAAGCACATAAAAATTTACCCGTCATCCTTAGTCATCAAGGAAATGCACATTGAAACCCCAATGAGATACCATTTCACACTCACTTAGGATGGCTACAATTAAAAGGAGAGCTAATAATAATTGTGGGTAGAATATCGAGAAACTGGAACCCTCATACATCACCGGTGGGAATGGAAAAGGGTGTAGCTGTTTTGGAAAATGGTTGCGGCAGTTTCTCAACAAGTTTCACATAGACTTATCATATGATCCAGCAATTTTACTCTTTGGTACATATCCAAGAGAAATGAGAACATATATCCACACAACAACTTGCACATGAATGTTTATAGCAGCATTATTAATAATAGCCCCAAAGTGGAAAGAGCCCAGATGCCCATCAACTGATGAGTGGATAACCAAAATATTTCATATCCATATAATAAAGTATTATTTGGCCATGAAAAGGAACGGGGTACTAGGACATGCTTCAATATGGATGATCCCCCAAAACATGATGCTAAGTGAAAAAAGTCAGCCATAAAAGGCTACATATTGTATATTGCGTGATTTCATTTATCCAAAATGTCCAGCACAGGCAAATCAATGGGGACAGAAAGTAGATTGGTGGCTGCCAGGGGCTGGGGGAAGCGGGGAGGGAAGATGAGAACTGATCGCTAGTGGGTACGGGCTTTCTTTTTAGGGTGATGAAATGTTCTAAAATGTATTATGGTGAACAGTTGCACAATTCCGTGAATATATAAAAACAATGAATTTTACACTTTAATGGGTGAATTGTATGTTTTGTGAATTACATCTTTTTTATTTTTTAAAGATTTATTTATTTGAGAGAGAGCCAGAGAGAGAGCACAAGCAGGGAGAGCAGCAGAGGGAGAGGGAGAAGCAGGCTCCCCGTGGAGCAGGGAGGCCGATGCAGGGCTGGATCCCAGGACTCCAGGATCATGACCTGAGCTGAAGGCAGACGCTTTAGCTGACTGAGCCACCCAGGCGCCCCTATATCTTTTTTTTTTTAAGATTTTTAAAATTAATTTATTTAGAGTGCACAAGCAGGGGGAGGTGGCAGGCAGAGGGAGCAGCAGACTCCCCGCCGAGCAAGGAGCCCGATGCGGGGCTCGATCCCCGGACCCTGGGATCATGATCTGAGCCGAAGGCAGATGCTTAATCAACTGAGCCACCCAGGCACCCGAGGAGCTCGGGTTCTTGATGACCATGGGACTTCCTTCCCAACATTAAACTCTACTTCAGGGCACCTGGGTGGCTCAGTCAGTTAATTGGTTAAGGTCTGCCTTCAGCTCAGGTCATGATCCTGGGGTCCTGGGATCTGGCCCCACGTCAGGCTCCCTGCTCAGCAGGGAGTTGGCTTCTCCCTCTCCCTCTGACCCCTTCCCCTGCTCGTGCTCTCTCTCTCTCAAATGAATAAATAAAAAAAATCTTTAAAAAAAATAATTAAGGGGCGCCTGGGTGGCTCAGTCGTTAGGCGTCCGCCTTCGGCTCAGGTCATGATCCCGGGGTCCTGGGATGGAGCCCCACATCGGGCTCCCTGCTTGGCGGGACGCCTGCTTCTCCCTCTCCCACTCCCCCTGCTTGTGTTCCCTCTCTCGCTGTGTCTCTCTGTCAAATAAATAAAATCTTTAAATAAAAAAAAAAAATTTTAAAAATGAACACTTCAAAATGTATTATATACAAGGGAAAAATAAACTCCTGTGTTTTGAGCACTGGTACTTTGGGTTTTCTGCTACTTGCAGCCAAATCTAATATAAACTACTACCTCCCCGTGATGGTACTTGCAATTCAACAGGCAATGAGAGTTTAACCTAAATGGAGACTATCCCAAAGTTTCAGGCAGAAATCAGCAGATAGGATTTTGAGGTCTTAGATCTTCTTTGGGACTTTGAGCTCCCCTTTCGAATGCAGTCTAATATCTATAAAATTAGCAGCTGTGTTTTGTAATTGTTTTCTTTTTTTTTTAAGATTTTATTTATTTGAGAGAGAGAGAGAGAGAAACAGCATGAGAGGGGAGAGGGTCAGAGGGAGAAGCATGCTCCCCACCGAGTCGGGAACCCGATGTGGGACTCGATTCCGGGACTCCGGGATCACGACCTGAGCTGAAGGCAGTCACTTAACCAACTGAGCCACCCAGGCACCCCTTGTAATTATTTTCTACCTTAGCAACTCGGCAATGTTATTTGACCTATAAGATAACATTTAAAGTGCTACTTTCTTATTCAATCATTTAGTTAAATGATTAAGTGCAGAAAAAGAATACTTTAAAAGAAGTATATAAATGTTTAATTACCAAGGTAATTGGTTCTGATAAAAATCCCGTACCTTTCTAAAAATGCAACGCAGACTTAACGCATTGTTTCAACCTGTGTTTTCTGCTTGTTTCCTGGGCTTGTGCTGAGGAAATCGGAATCTAGACCTGGGCTTTGATAAAGTCACAATTATCTTCACCTATGCATGCCCAGGGCAGAGCATGTCCGGGTGGTGAGCTGGTGCCTGGGGCAACAAAGCTCTACCCAGAAACTATCTCTGCTTAGTCACACTACCATTAAAAAAAAGGCAACCCTATCAACTTGGAAACTATACATAAGAATTCCAGTGGCTAAGAAAATATGAATCATGAGGGTTGGGAAAAGGAAAATTGGATTACGTTTCTGTGATATTTTAAAATCTATTATGTGTGGTTGTCTTACACATTATCTGATACTGAGTTATACCTAAGGATATAGACAGATTCCGGGACAAGCTTTTAAATATATTTTCCTACCTAACGTCTAGGAGATTGGGAGCAGTGTGAAGCTGCAACTCAAGTCTCTATTTCCAATCTCTGCTCTTTACTTTAAAAGCATATTAATTAAAAAAAAAAGCATATTAATTTACCTAAACCCAAGAACATTTACCCCGGGGGTGCCTGGGTGGCTCAGTCGTTAAGCGTCTGCCTTCGGCTCAGGTCATGATCCCGGGGTCCTGGGATCGAGCCCCGCATTGGGATCCCCGCTCTGCGGGAAGCCTGCTTCTCCCTCTCCCACTCCCCCTGCTTGTGTTCCCCCTCTCACTGTGTCTCTCTCTGTCAAATAAATAAATAAAATCTTTAAAAAAAAAAAAGAACATTTACCCCAAGACTGGGGCACCTGGCTGGCCTCAGTCCTTATAGCATGTGACTCTTAATCTCTGGGTCGGGAGTTCAAGCCCCATGTTGAGAGTAGAGATTTAAAAAAAAAAAAAGAACATTTATCCATATATGATATGAAATTATATCATAAATATTCAAGTTTTCCTAAGAATGCAATTGAGCTGTTGAACCCTTTGAGCTGCCAATAAAGAAAGTTCTTCTCCACACAGACCATGCTAAAGCCATGACCAGTATCTTGCTGAAAGTTGCCTAATCACATTTTCCAGAAATGCCCCCAAATGTTTATTTTGGTTTAAAGGGATAAAAATTGCTTGCCAGTTACTATAATGTGTACTTGTGTCACACTGAACACCAGACCTTGAGACTTTTTAATTACACATTTGTGAATAAGAAGTTGTAATCCCATGAAGAGAAGTGCTATCCATAAATATGTATATACGGCTACAGAAGATGGTTTCTACAGTCAAAGGTCAAATGAATCCGTGCCCACCTGAAAAACAGGTAACTTCATGTGTAAGACCAGTTCTCTTCAAATAAAGCCAAACAGCCATTTCAAAACAAACAAAAACATAGCATTTAGAAAGTAGTAAGTAGAGAAATTAAACGGACCAGGATCTTTGGCAGATTTAACGTATTAGTCAGAGTTCCAGCAGGAAATTGAAGGCACAATGAGCTGGGATCTGTGGAGATAATTTCATGAAGACACTATTTATATAGGTGTGAACAGGGTTAAAGGAACCAGCAAGAGATGTCAGGGCACCCAGAGACCAGTAGCAATGGGAAGCTCTTAGGACTCCCGCGCTGGAAAGAAGAGGAGAAAGAAGTGGCGTTTCCAGCTTCCAGGGAGAGCTGGAGTCTGGAGAGGGGATGACTGACAGAGGCTGTCAAGGGAGGAAGCTGCTGCCATAACCAGATAGAGGGAGAAATGGGAGCTGGGAAGAAATACCCCAACCTCTCTCTCTCTCTCTCTCTCTTCTTCTACCCTCTAATCTCCTGTGGTGACTCCCATTGGCCAAACCCAAAGAGAATCCAAAGGATATGGGAGTCTGGGGCACAGAGCATGGTCCAGATGGACCAAGAATGGATTAGGAAGGGGGATTCAAGTAGAGAATACCCAGCATGCTGTAAAATGTGTAAATGGGAATAAAAATAGTACCATCTCCTAAATTTGTTTTGAAGATTAAATGAGACAGTGCATGCCTAATCCTTTTTTATTAAAGATTTTATTTATTTATTTGAGAGAGAGAGAGAGAAAAATAGCACGAGCAGGGAGAGGGGCAAAGGGAGAGGCAGAAGCAGACTCCTCCACTGAGCAGGGAGCCCGATGCAGGGCTCTTCCCCGGACCCCGGGATCATGACCTGAGCTGAAGGCAGACACTTAACCAACTGAGCCACCCAGGCGCTCCAGTGCATGTGTAATTCTTAACACAATGCCTGGCATAGAAGCATCAAATGCATGCTAGCTATTACTTTCATTGTATGCACTAATGAAGATATAGACATACTTGTTTCAAGTTACAGCCAGTTGATCAATGGATGTTAAGATTTAAAACCTCTTGTGGCACCTGGCTGGTTCAGCGGGTACAGCATGCAACTCTTGATCTTGGGGTTGTGAGTTTGAGCCCCATGTTGGGGTAGAGCTTATTTAAAAAAAAAAAATCTAAGACCTCTTGAACATGATTCTGAGAGCTAGCTTACACAGATGTCTTTTTAAGCTGTCTTTTTCTTTTTTTTTTCTTAAGATTTTACCTATTTATTTGATAGGGAGAGAGCGCGTGCGAAGAGAGCATAAGCAGGGGGAGGGGCAGAGAGAAAGGGAAAAGCAGACCCCCAGTTGAGCGGGGAGCCAGATGTGGGGCTGGATCCCAGGATCCTGAGATCATGACCTGAGCTGAAGGCAGATTCTTAATCAACTGAGCCACCCGAGCACCCATGAGCTGTCTTTTTCTATTAAACTTCATAACTTTATACCTTATAACATAACAAGTGATGTATTGGACAGTAATTTCATCTCATCTAAGCCTGTGTACTCACATGATCCATTCGGTGATAAAGCAGAAACCAAAGAAGGTAGGGGAACTTTTCCTTCCCCCTCTGGAAAAATAATATGTTAAAAATCCAAGTTTTTTCTCTTTTGATTTGCAGAAGGACTCATAAAACATTAGTATTCTAGATTCTTCAGCTCCCAAAATTCTTCCCCAGCTGCCTCTGATGCCTGAAATTCTTCTGTAAAGGAATAAAGCTTTTCCTTCTGCAACTGAAGTCAAGACATGAAATAAAAATGGCCCTTGGGAAAAGAGCATACTGGCCAAGAGTTCGTCCGCTTCCCGGGCAGCAAGTTTTGACACATGCAGAAAGGGAGTGAACGGGCTTCCTTTAACTACCCAGGCCCGGCTGAGATTGACAGAGGCAAGATAAGTGGGAATGCTCCCCACTGGCTGTGCCAGGGAAGGAAGGTTCCGGAGGCCTGGGCTGAATTAAAAGGGGTGTGACTCAAAGCAGTCTGAGGCAGTACACTGCAGGGAAGAACCAGAATAGTTCCTGCCCGGAGCCAAGATCGAGTTGGGAAGTCAATTCCATGTATGCCATTCAAAAGGTGAAGCCAGGACAGAACACTAGTGTGAAATGGGAGTTGTGTCTAGGGGCAATGGTCAAAATACTTAACAACAGGTACAGTAATATAGAGATACAGATACAGAAATATAATATCTGTAGATGGTGATAGAGACATTTGGATATATTGATACATACTATATATTAATCAAAATTAAATGCATATAATCCTTTTATTCTCTAACTCTATATGTTTATATATTATAAAACTGCTTTTTATTTTTTTTAAGATTTTATTTATTTATTTGAGAGAGAGAATGAGAGATAGAGAGCACGAGAGGGAAGAGGGTCAGAGGGAGAAGCAGATTCCCTGCCGAGCAGGGAGCCCGATGCGGGACTCGATCCCGGGACTCCAGGATCATGACCTGAGCCGAAGGCAGTCGCTTAACCAACTGAGCCACCCAGGCACCCTAAAACTGCTTTTTAAATCATTCATCAAGGGGCGCCTGGGTGGCTCAGTCGGTTGAGCATCTGACTTGATTTTGGCTCAGATCGTGATCTCGGGGTGGTGACATTGAGCCCTGTGTTGGGCTCTGGGCTAAGTGGGGAGTCTGCTTAAGATTCTCTCTCCCTCTGCCCTTTCCTCGATCGCATGCTCTCTTTCTCACTCTCTCTAAAATAAATACATCTTTATTTATTTATTTTTTTTTTTAAAGATTTTGTTTATTTATCTGACAGAGAGAGACACAGCGAGAGAGGGAACACAAGCAGGGGGAGTGGGAGAGGGAGAAGCAGGCTTCCCGCGGAGCAGGGAGCCCGATGCGGGGCTCGATTCCAGGACCCCGGGATCATGACCTGAGCCGAAGGCAGATGCCCAACGACTGAGCCACCCAGGCGCCCCAATAAATACATCTTTAAAAAAATAAATTATTCATCAAATAGTTTTAATAACTTCTGTTATTTGCTGATTTTTAGAAAATCTTTATGTGGTCTTTCATTTCACATGGTCTGTTACTGCCAAATAATGCCTCCAAGTGAGTGGTGATTTGGTGCAGGGAGCAACATCAAAATCTAACAGTGACACCATTAGCTTGATAGTCATTAGGTAGCTTGTTGTCTCAATTCATAGATAATTTATCTTAATATCATATTTTTCATGGTGCTGATGCTTCTTTCAGCTTCTGCGGAACCTACAGCATTGACATTGGAAGACTTCCTGGCTCTTATTCTGTTTGAGAATTTTGTAGATTCAGCATCTTTCTTATTTTCATGACTAAGTCCTGAAAATCACTTATTGTAATTTTATATAAAATTGTTTGTCTCATTTTCAAAAATTTTTCTTCTCCTTCAATTCAAAGAGATTCACAAACATCATTTGGTCTAATTTCAGGTTTCAGTATTATGTGGTTTTTTTCCTCCTATTTGTCATTGAGCAACAAATCCATTTTTAAATAATTTTTAAGGCAAATGAATAGCATTTCTTCTTGGAATTGATCATTGCTTTGTTTCAAAGGGTATATTCTTAGTCTCCATCTCTAATAATATCATCCACCTTTTTTAATACTTTGATTTTGTTTTAAATACTCAGTGACTTTTTGCCTTCGTCATATTAATCTGCCAGATTTAATATCAAAATATTTATTTCTTGGAGAGCTGAAAAAAGTTATTGACATCTCAGGAAGAATACCATTGACTTAAGCCAAATCTCTTAAAAATATTATATTTTCCAAATATTTAATCCCATTTAATAATTTCTATGAAAGTGACAGTACAAGGCTAGATATTGGCCCTGAACTGCTTTTGCAGCTTCTAATCCTACAGACTTCTCCAGATCCAAATATTCTCATTTTCATTACTTCAATTTCCAGATTTTTAGCTGATTAAAAAAATTTAATATATTAACTTTAATTTTTTTTAAAAAATTTATTTATTTATTTGACAGGAGACACACAGCGAGAGAGGGAACATAAGCAAGGGGAGTGGGAGAGGGAAAAGCAGGCTTCCCGCAGAGCAGGGAGCCTGATGCGGGGCTCGATTCCAGGACCTGGGGATCATGACCTGAGCCAAAGGCAGACCTTTAACCACTGAGCCACCAGGCACCCCTATTAATTTTAATTTTTTTTAATTTATTTATTTTTAGGGGCATCTGGCTGGCTCAGATGGTTAAGCGTCTGCCTTTGGCTCAGGTCACGATCCCAGGGTCCTGGGATCGAGTCCCGCATCGGGCTCCCTGCTAGGTGGGGAGCCTGCTTCTCCCTCTGCCTCTGCCTCTCTCTCTCTTTCTGACTCTCATGAATAAATAAATAAAACATTTAAAAAAATAAAATAAAATAAAATTTATTTATTTTTAAAGATTTGTTTTTATTTTAAAGAGAGAGAGAACAGGAACACGGAGTGTGGCGGGGCAAAGGGAGAGAGAGAGACAGAATCTCAAAGCCGACTCCCTGCTAAGTGGGGAGCCCAACACGACATGGGGCTCGATCTCATGACTCTGAGATCATGACCTGAGCCAAAATCAAGGGTTGGACACTTAACGGACTGAGCCACCCAGGTGTCCCAATTTTTATTTTTATTTATTTATTTTTAAAGATTTTATTTATTTATTTGACAGAGAGAGAGAGAGAGAGCACAGGCAGGGGTAATAGGAGAGGGAGAAGCAGGCTTCCCGCAGAGCAGGAAGCCCGATGTGGGGCTCGATCCCAGGACCCTGGGACCACTACCGGAGCCAAAGGCAGATGCTTAACTGACTGAGCCACCCAGGCGCCCCAAGTTTTATTTTTTAAGTAATCTCTACACCCAACGTGGAGCTCAAACTCACAACCCTGATATTAAGAGTAGCCTGCTCTACTGACTGAGCCAGCCAGGTGCCCCAGATTTTCAGCTATTTCATTTAATTCTTTTCAATTATTACTTTTTGTAAGGTAGTATATTATAAAATTTATGGAGAAAGGATTTTAAATGTTCTACTTCAGAGGTTGTTAAGCTTTTTCCGTACTGGGCTAGATGGTAAATATTTTAGGCTTTGCAAGACACAGGGTGTCAGTAGTAAGTATTCAGCTCTGCTTTGTAGCAGGAAAGCAGCCCCGGACAACATGTAAACGAATGGGTGTGGCTGGGTTCCTATAAAACTTTATTCACAAACACTGGAATTTGAATTTTATGTGATTTTCATATGTCACAAAATATTTTTCTTCCATAGTTCACAGGCCATGCAAAATCAGGCAGTGGGCCAGATTTTACCCTGATTTACATTTTTATTGCATCATCCAAAAATAATTGAAGGCAGTGACTTACTTCCAAATTAAAATATCCAGAAAGTTGGGGCGCCTGGGTGGCTCAGTTGGTTAAGCGACTGCCTTCAGCTCAGGTCATGATCTCAGGGTCCTGGGATCGAGCCCCACATCGGGCTCCCTGTTCAGGGGAGAGCCTGCTTCTCCCTCTGACCCTCCCCCTCCCTCTAGCCCTCCCCCTGCTTGTGTTCCCTCTCTCGCTGTCTCTCTCTCTCTGTCAAATAAATAAATAAAATCTTTAAAAAAATTAATTAATTAGGGCGCCTGGGTGGCTCAGATGGTTAAGCGTCTGCCTTCGGTTCAGGTCATGATCCCAGAGTCCTGGGATCGAGTCCCACATAGGGCTCCCTGCTCCTTGGGAGCCTGCTTCTCCCTCTACCTCTCTCTCTCTCTCTCTCTCTCTCCCTCTCTCTCTCCGTCTCTCATGAATAAATAAATAAAATCTTTAAAAAAAATAAAAAAATTTAAAAAAATTTTAAAATTAAAAAATAAATTAATTAAATAAAATATCCAGGAAGTTTCTTAAAATTTTGGCCGAAGCTCCTTTCTTTTTATCAGGCAATAGGGTTTTTTGGTAAATATTTGTCATTTGAATCATTGTTCCCAAGCACCAACAATAGAGTTTAATATATTACTCCTTTTGGTTCTATAAAGCAACAAAACCCATTAAACTCTAATCAGACTTGAATTTCATAATTTAAATATATTATTAAAATACTTTTATGCAAAATAGAGAACCTTAGATAATTATTGAAATTTGTGTTTCTGTTTCATATGTTTTCTTGAAAATCATTTCCTCATTTTACTAGATAAGTTTTATAATAAGGAGAACTTGAAGTCTTGATTGCATCGATATGCTCACATCAATATTATTCTTTCGTTGAAGTTCTTATAAAACCTCCCTTTCTGAAAAAGCTTGATTACTTTTAACTACACAGTGACGTTGTTTAAAATTCTGATTGTGTTTTCTAAATGTTTTTCATTTGCTTTTTTGACATTTTGATAGAATATTTTGGGGGCACTTTTACTATTTCAAAAGCTTTATTTAGGGAATAATTTTTTTAAAGATTTTATTTATTTATTTGACAGAGAGAGACACAGCAAGAGAGGGAACACAAGCAGGGGGAGTGGGAGAGGGAGAAGCAGGCTTCCCGCTGAGCAGGGAGCCTGTTGCGGGGCTCCATCCCAGGACCCTGGGATCATGACCTGAGCCTAAGGCAGACGCTTAACGACTGAGCCACCCAGGAGCCCCTAGGGAATAATTCTTGATGTTATTTAAAATTTTTCCTCATTGATAATGATGAACTTTTTCCCTGAACCATGAGTTCGAATAGAACAGGATTCCCATTTTGATAAAAACACGTTTGGCCCTTTCAAATTTTAGCGATACAACTTTGGAGTCCATTCGCATCTAACATTTATGTCATTAGAAATAATAAGCTATTTGTATTTTTTGCTGAAATAGTCAAGCTGGTTTTTTTTTTTTAAACATTTTATTTATTTATTTGTCAGAGAGAGAGAGAGAACACAAGCAGGGGGAGCGGCAGGCAGCGGGAGAGGTAGGCTCCCCAGCTGAGCAGGGAGCCCAATGTGTGTCTCCATCCCAGGCCCCTGGGGTCATGATCTGAGCCGAAGGCAGACACTTAACCGACTGAGCCACCCAGGCATCCCATCAAGCTGGTTTTTAATTGTAGAATTACAAATTATTCTACTTTGAACTTGTGATTCTTGCATGATATCAAAGAATGTTTCAGGCTTTTTGTGATTTTTGCCACTACTAGAAGATGTAACAGGCTGCAGTTCATTATTGAAATTGTTTCTTTGTTTTCTTTCAAATTAAAAAAGATTCATATTGAAGATATTTTAAAAGAACATTAAGAAACTTACCAGATTTTATCTCCATTCTCTAAAACTCTTGAATTTATTAATATCAACACATCGCACACTTACCAGATGCACATTACAATGTACTGATAACAAACCAAAACAGGAATGAAATTATTTAGAAGTTATTGCAACTAAGCGATTTGAGGATAATAATAAAATAATGCTTTTTCTAAAGCACGGAGTGCTCCATAAAGAAAGTGCGATTCAGCCTTGCCAATATAAAGACTGTATCACTCATGCTTCACAGATTTTTCATCTGTCTATCCATACACACACACACACACACACACACACACACACACACACACAGTTAAAACTAATGAATTGTTTAATACTGCAAAATGTTTGCCAGCCACACTGTGCAATCATGAGTATCTTTGGAACTCCAACTTGTAACAAGAAGGAAGGGAAAAAGTGGATGCCTGGGACGAGTACTGGAAGTGATACTTCGTTATGAAGGGATCCATTACATTCATTCCATGTGACAGAAACGTTAATGGATTGACTTGTGTTTTCTCTTATCTAAGCACTTCCACAACTGAAATCTTCTCTGTACTCCAAAGCTATAGCTGTGTTTCTAGGGCGATTGCTGCGCACCCACAAACCCTACAGGGATGGGACACAGCTGCCTTCTGTGTTAAGGACACAGAGTGAGAGGTGTGCCTGGAGCCTGAACAATGTGAGTCCTGAGAGTAAATGTTTTCAGTCACAGGGTGCTCTGTGCCAGGCTGAGCACTGGATTCCTTGTGACAGTGGTGTCCAAGTATTCAGTACTTCTTTTTTGGGGGTGTGCACTTACAGTATCTATGGCCCTCTGAAGCATGGTGTCCGGGATTTTTCTTGCATGGATCTAACAACGGAGTATGTGTCAAGTACACAAGTTCAAAAAGTCAAGTTACACACAGACCGATGGTGGAGGACAGACAAGGAAACTGTGCGGGGTGCTGAGTATCACCCTGGAAATGGGCACGGGAGCTGTGGGCAGGATGGGGAGTGCCTGGCCTAGCCGGGAGGCGGGGAGGGAGAGAAAGGCTGGAGAAGACTTCCCAGAGGATATCAAGTTTGAAGAAGGGGAAGTAAGGAAGAAAAAGAGTGAGAGCATTTCAGGTAGAAACAATGGCAGGGGAGTGAGGAGGGAAGCAGGGGAGTGTGGCCTGTTAGGATTGGGCAGAGACCAGAGGCCTCAGAGGTCATAGTGAGAGGTTTGGATTTCATCATGAGGGCCATCTGGAACCACATAAAGATAGAAAGCAGAGGAATGATATAACCAGATGTCCATTTCCAAAGGAGTCCTTGACAGCCGGCTAGATGACCAATGCTGGGATCCAGGCCAGAAAAAAAGCTATGGAGAGTGGGGGGTCGAAACGACAGAGGGGACAGGTAGACCCTCTAGACATTGGTGGCTCAACATATGTAGCAGGGAAAGAGAGGGAGTCATCAAGAAAGACTGCCAGGTTTCTGGGTTTTCTGGCTCGGGGTATTGGCTGGGCACTAGCACTATTCCTCAAGAAGGGAGATTGAGGAGGAGAGAGAGAATTTTGTGGAAGGTAAGTGCAGTTTCAGACATGCTGAGCATGGGTCCATCCATGGAGAACTGTCCAGATGGGCTGACTCCATGGGTCTGGACTTCAGGAGAGTGTTCCAGGCAGAATATAGATTTCCGAAGAGAGGGCCATTTAAATACGGGTGGTAGCTTGGGAATGGACTCCTCTATGGAGAAAGGACTGGGGTGGGGAGAGGGAGGAAAAGAGGCAAGTGGAGATGAGGAGTGAGGAAGTCGGGGGTGGGCGGCTGAGGAGAAGGGAGCAGAAGTGAGAGGAGGCGAGTGAGGGAAAGACTGAGGGCAGGACCTTGGGGAACAGCAATTTAAGGAGAGAGGAGGCCACCACAGAAAGCCCGTGAAGAAGACAAAGAAAAAGCAAGCAATGATCAGGAGGGACAGGAGGAGAGGGTGGTATCACCTAAGTCAAGGGAAGAGAGCTCTGAAAAGGAGGCAGGGGCCAGCGCTGTGGTGTGAGCTGGATTTGGCAAGGAGCTCCTTCACTGCCTTAAGGTGAGTGGTTGCACTGACTTGCCAGGGGCTGAAGAAAAACGCCAGCGGCTTGGATAATGAATGGGGAGGTGAGAAGTGAAGATCATGAGAAGTTGGATCGAAAGGGAAGGAAACAAATTGGCTGTGGTGAGATAAGAGAGGGATGGAAAAGAGAGTTTGATTTGAAAGTGTTCAACCCTAGATGAAGAAAAGGCAGAGGAGCTGTGGGGGTTGAAAATGCAGGAGAATTGGGTGACTGAAGCCCTGGAAAAGGGGGGTACCCCTGCCCGGGGGGGGGTGGAAGGTGGACCTCCCCTGACAGAAATGGGGAGGCAAGACTGTGAGGGAGGGAGAGAAAGAATGTGTCTGACTTGGGCAGGAAGCGTGACGGAGAGGGCTTTCCCCTGGGCATCCGCACTCCCGGAGCTGTGTGGGGATGTCACATGCTGGTGTCGAGGACTCAGAGTGTGCCGTGAACGTTTGAAAGCGTTGCTGAGGGTGGTGGCAGAGGGAGGAGGCAAGCAGAGAGTGGGACCGTGGAGTTGAAGATTTTAAGATTCTGGGTAAGTGCCTCTAGTTCTCTCCAACTACCCTGCCTGGCATTACCGATACTGCCAAGCTGTGATGTCATCAAATAGGGAATTAAAGCTAGGTAGTCGGTATTTTGTGCCTAGGATTTTCCATTTCCATTCCCTGCCACTTCCTACACACGGCCAGCCATGCAACACGGAGAGTCAGCTCTCCACAGTAGTTCACGCAATCCACATTTGGCATGGGAGTGGTAAACAACTAAGTGGAGACCCAATAACACCACCCCCCCGCATCAACCTTAGAGTTGTAAATCCCTGAACAAGTCTTTTTTTTTTTTTTTTTTTTTTGGTAATCTCTACGCCTAACATGGGGCTCGAGCTCACGACCCTGAGATGAAGGGTCAAATGCTCTCCCAACTGACCAGCCAGGCGACCCTGAGTCCTGACACAATTCTGTTTGGTACCTGTCAACGGCATTTACACGATCCACCTATCAGTCCCTGGAGTCCTTTCCGGCTAGCCTTGCAGAGTGGCTGGATTCTCCACAGGTGCCCTATGAAAGGTTCCCTTCATTACAAGGATATGAAGTGCCCTTGAAGTCTGATTTCCGAAGTTGCCAATTCAAGTAAGGCCCCTCGGGGGTTCACCCAGTCCCAACGGGTGTGATGTCTCTCAGAGCTTGGATTTTATTCCTAGTTCCTCCTCAGGCCTCCATGCTGTCTGGGCTTTTCTCAATCTGCCAATCCCCTTCTTCGCTGCTAGGCACCCACCACCACCACCACTAGGTTGGTTCCACTGGGCATGATGCCCCCCGGTCAGTTCTGCCCAGGAGATTCTCTTCGACAGGTGTTTCCCAGCAGTAGCAGCCCCTCAAAGCCGGGCAGTGCCACCACCTCTGTGCATGCTTTCCATGGACCAGCATGCCTCTGCCCAGTCTTGGGCCTTCAGGCTGGGACCCGGCCCAGCACAGCCAGGCTGTGCAGCCTCATACTCCCTGGCCTCCCAAATGCTTGGTCCTCCACGTGTGGGGTGTCATCCCCCTCCCTGTGTCTCCAGCAGTCTCCCGGCCCCTGGAGGCAGATGGACCCATGGCTCTAGGTACTTGGCAATGGGATATCCATTCCTTCTGGTGAGCAGGCTTGTTATGTCACACGCCATAGACCCTCCAACCAGCCAGCTACTTCTCCGAGTGACCAAAGGTCTGCATTTTCTGCATAGAACTGAAACACGTCCCTCCACCTCCCTGGGTCCTACTGACCAGTTGAGGCAGAGACTAGATGCTACTTCTTCCATGCAGCCTTCCATCATACCTGTGAATAAATGTCATTTTTTCCTTCTCTGAACAGCCACAGAGTCTCACCTATGCTTCAAGTCATTCATTCATTCGTTCAGTAAGTATTTATTGAGAATCTTCCAGGACCAGGCTCTGTGCCAAGTGTTAGAACACAAGAATAAAAATACAAGTCTCTTACTTCACAGAACTTTCCAAGCAACTGGGAAACCGCTGGGTGCACGAACAATTTAATATTAAAAAATTGCTCTGTGGTAGATAGTACAGTTGTTAAGAGTGTGGACTCTGAACCCAGATTGCTTGGACCTGAATCTCAGCTCCACCACTTACTGGCTGTGTGAACTTGAGCTAATGCCTTAGTTTCTACATCTCTAAAATAAGATAGTAATAATAATTACCTCATAGAGTCTAGACTACTGAGCGTGTTCTACAAATGGGTTCCTGTTATAATATTTGTTGTTAGGATCGTTTAAACCATTAGAAGTATAGGGCGCCTGGGTGGCTCAGTTGGTTAAGCGACTGCCTTCGGCTCAGGTCATGATCCTGGAGTCCCGGGATCAAGTCCCGCATCGGGCTCCCTGCTCGGTGAGGAGCCTGCTTCACCCTCTGACCCTCTCCCCTCTCATGTACTCTCTCTCTCTCTCATTCTCACTCTCTCAAATAAATAAATCTTTAAAAAAAAAAATAAACCATTAGAAGTATAAAGGGAAATTGGAGCACGAGAGAAGCTTTTAATCCTCCTGACTTAATATTGGAGTTCTTTATCTGAGTCTAATCTCCCATACCAGATTCTAAGATCTTCCAGGGCAGACATATTTACAAACAGCATAACCTTTGACTTGGTTCCCTGCTCTTAGTAGGTGCTCCATGAATATCCATTGGTTTCACGGAAATGGATTCACCCAGATCTGGGTCAGCTCCTCGGCCACTCCAATTGGGTGTACAAGTAACCGGGGCTGCCTCCTGCCTTCTAGACCAAATCCTGAGGGGCTGCACGGGTCTGTGGGCAAAGCAAAGGGGCAAATGAAAATGAAGGAGAAGGTCTCACCCAAAGATGCCACGTTTTCATCCTGGGCTTTACGTTTATTCCTTCCCATGAAGGCCATCTGGGGTTTAGCGTTTCTACTTCCATGATGTAAATGTATTTTCAAGGGTTGGTTACTCGGCTCTGGAGTTCACTGGGTGGACCTCAGCACTCAAAAATCTATCCTGGGAGCCGTTAGCACTTTCCCACCCCTAGCCCCTTAATAAATTAACTGAAAGAGAACAAAAAGATCAGTTTTAAGGTCCATAAATATAAACAAGTTATGTTTCCCTAAGAAAGTCACTTCTCTTCTTGAGTAAATTCTCATTAACCTAGTATGGAATTTTCCAGAATTCCTCAAATTTCTTAAATTTTGAGTCATGTGGTTCTGAAAAGAAAATATGTCATGCTGGTTTTAATTTCAAATGGCTTCCAATTTGAAGCCCTGGCAAGTTTCTATTCTGGATTGAACCCTAGACGGACTTTGAATTAATTCTAGTAAATGATGGAGATGGATAGCTTGCTAGTTGCCAACTTCACTGAAGTAAGTTAAGGCAAGTTGAGTTCATATGTTTTTCTTTCCTACCTTGGGTAGCACATGCCTAATACTCTCATTACTATAATTTCCAGTCTTCTGTAATCTCATTAGAGAAGTGTTTTTTGTTTTTTGTTTTTTTAAGATTTTATTTATTTATTTGACAGAGAGAGACACAGCGAGAGAGAGGGAACACAAGCAGGGGGAGTGGGAGAGGGAGAAGCAGGCTTCCCGCCGAGCAGGGAGCCCGATGTGGGGCTCGATCCCAGGACCCTGGGATTATGACCTGAGCCAAAGGCAGATGCTTAACAACTGAGCCACAGGGGTGCCTCCCTCTTCCACTCCCCCTGCTTGTGTTCCCTCTCTCGCTGTGTCTCCCTCTGTCAAATAAAGAAATAAAATCTTAAAAAAAAAATACAGTTGCATAAAAGATGTGCAGAACACTCATCATTAGTTTCTCAAGTAAATTTGTATTGTGGAGGAGAATTTTAAAAGGGGCATTGGTTAAAAACTGGAATCAGATACAGGGAAGAATGCAAAAGGTGCTCATAGGTAGGGTGGCCTATTTTTGAAGGTGAAGGAATCACAGAATTTAGAGAAGAAAGTCAAATCAGAGCTCTTCCCACCCAGCTACTTGCAGAGTGCTAAGTCCTGTTGACAGGACCCAGGACTGCTTGAGTAGCTCCAGAGAGAAACAGGTGTCTGCATATCATACTGTTGGTGCTCTACCCATGTTCCCTTGACGTTCACTCTTCACCCATGGATTCCAGTGACTCTGTTCTGGAGAGCATTTTTTTGTTGGAGCACATTGGGCTTACAGGCAGAGCATGCCCTGAGTGCTGGACAGTTACGTTTCTGGAAGTAGTTCTAAAGCAACAGTGGTTGGGGAATTGGTGAATAAATCCTCCACATTTCTGGTTCCTTGTGGGTAAAACTCTGAGGCATGCTCTCCTCTGTCTTCCAGAGTTTCCCAGTGGGATTGACCTCTAGTCATCCACACTAGAAACTGGCTTGCTAACACACCCATTACTGTCTTCATTTCTTTCCCTGTTTCCCCTCTCCTCGACCAGTGTTTCCTGGGATCACCTCTCAAAGAAACTATTTGTACTTGAATCCTCGGGGTCTGCTTCTGGAGGGATCCCAAACTAAGATAATTCTTAGTTCTGCAAGTCGGGTGAGGTCTTTCCTGTTTCTCTCTTTGATGACTTTTTACATCTGCCAAATGGTTCAGGCCTGCAATCTCTTCTCCTTCCTTTCTTACCACACATTGCTCCCAGATCTTCCTTCCTCCTAAAGCAATGGTCAGATGTATTATTCCCCTTGCTCTAAATCCTCTACTATTACCCCATGTTCTAAATAGGAACAGAAGTCCATACCCCTCTCATAACTGGCCCATACCCCTCCCTAGCCTTGGACCCACAAACCTTGAATGTGTAGGGTGCTCTGCTGACCTATCCCACTCAAAGATGCTAAATATTTGTAGAATCGGAAAGCTTAAGGGAAGGTGAGACAAGTCAGCTGGGTATTATACTTGTATCTTTATCCTACTTAAAAGAAGTTCACAGTCATTTTTTGCACTTACACATTTTCTGTAAATAGATTAGAAACAGCTTTCCCTCCCCTCCCCCAGTTCTCTCATTCCAGATATAGGGCTCCTCTCAATTCAGTTAGAACAAAACTCTGCATGTGAATGCCCTACTGTAGTTTCTCTCTCTCTCTCTCTCTCTTTCTTTCTTTCTTTCCTTCTTCTTCTCTTTCTTTCTTTCTTTTTTTCCTTTTTGTAGGCTGTACACCCAACACAGGAAAGAGTTGCATGCTCTATTGAGTGAGTCAACCAGGCGCCCCCTACTGTAGTTTCTTATACTGGAATTAACTTTAATTCCAGTAAAATTAAACCGCTGATTTTCCAATTCCTTTGCTGTTTTGAAGTCCCAATAGGTACTGTAATAATAAACATTTCACAAATGCAGACAGAGGGAGGGAGTGTGTTATGTTGGGCTGAACAACATAACAGGCCTTAGCCATAGCTTGGCTTTGCCCGTAAGAGCTCAGGTGATATTGAACAAGTCATGAAATTTCTCTGAACCTCAGCTTTCTTATCTGTAAAAACAGGAGATTGTGCCTGAGATCCATTCTAGAGCTAAGATGCTACTAAGAAGCTACCATGATTTGAGGTTGTCGTTGCTGGGAATGAATAGGTAGGTAGAATCAAAGGCTCAGAGGCTACTCTAAATTTGTTCATGCATCTCATAATTTTAGTTTAGTTCGTCCAAAAATTCACCTAATTTTTTAAGTCCTTAAAAATGATCAATGAGTGTTACCCATCAGGACATGGACTAAAGTCAGCTGCGGTCTTTGCTTCCCCCAGAAACTCCTGTCTCTTCCCTTCCCCCAGTACCTTCCTGACTTTAAGGCTGGATGACTATAGGGGCACCTGGGTGGCTCAGTCATTAAGCATCTGCCTTCATCTCAGGTCACGATCCCAGCGTCCTGGGATAGAGCCCCACATCAGGCTCCCTGCTTGGTGGGAAGCCTGCTTCTCCCTCTCCCACTCCCCCTGCTTGTGTTCCCTCTCTCTGTGTCTCTCTCTGTCAAATAAATAAATAAAATCTTAAAAAAAAAAAAGTCTGGATGGACTATAACATGCCTAACTTGGTCCTGGTTTTCTTTTGAGATAAATAAATATTAATGTGAAATGAAAACCACACACGTAATAATGCTAGGATTAATGAGGTGCTGAATTGTATTCTTACTTTGTTATTGTTGGCCAATGTGGTATTCAGCTGAATTCAAAACTGTGGAACCATTTGTAAAACAGAAATGTTAGTCCAAAGTTTTGCATCCACCATGTGGCTTATTATTCTACCAAGGTGGGATGGCAGGGCCCCACACATCTGGGAGGCAGGGCAGGCAGTGCTGGCGTCCTGTGGTCTGGGGGTTCCGGGTAAGCTCCCCCTTCCAGCCTCTATGCATGGTCGGTCACAAAGAAAAGAAGAGGAGAGGAGAGGAGGGGAGAAAATTGTCCTCACTTACCTAGCTCTGGGGAAAGTGGCTGGGGGAGGTTGTCCGTTAGACTATTATTGGCCATTAAATTCTAAACTCTTACTCCGTTCCAGGATTAGTCTCCAAGCAGAGCTGAAAGGGGATGAGAATTAAGCCTTATGTGTGTAGTTTCTCACACATTCATTCCAATAGTCTTTGGGAAGGTGTCATAAGTCCTGGTAAACATATGAAGAAACCAGGGCTTAGAAAAGTGAGTGACCCACCAAGGGCACATAGTTGGCGAGTCAGAATTTAAACCAAGGCTTCTGGCTGTACCTCCAGCAGTCAGTGCAGCCACCACCCCTCCTGCCTTAGAAACACAGGAATGTATTCCCAAATGTGCCTTTTCTTCTGCCATGTGGCAGGTGGGAGTGAAAGTTGGAACCACCTTGGTGGAAGGCAATTTGTGTTATGTATCAAGACCCTTTAAAATGTTTATACTTTTTGGGGCACCTGGGTGGCTCAGTCAGTTAGGCATCCAACTCTTGATTTCAGCTCAGGTCATGATCTCAGGGTTGTGAGATCGAGCCCTGGGTCAGGCTCTGAGCTGGGCATGGAGTCTGCTTAAGATTCTCTCCCTCTCTCTCTCTGCCCCACTCCCCTAAGCCCTGCTCATGTGCACATGCACTCTCTCAAAAAAAAAAAGTTTATACCTTTGGACTGTGTAATTCCACTTTTAGGAATCTTCCTCAAAGAAATTACCTGAGATGAGGATGATTACCAGACATTAATGCAAAAAGATGCTATTACAGTATTATTTATAATCGTGAAATGCTCTCAACTCCCCTTGCAGGAGAACAGCTAAATCACTGCAGCAGAGGCCCCAGTTAGGCCAGAAAAGAAATGCAAATATGTGGCGTGTTCCCACCGTTTGAGTATAGGTCTGAATTAACTCATACACATGGGCACTGCAGCAGAAAAAGCATTAACTCAAGCCCACAGTTGGAGTTTAGATTATACAGGTAAACTTGGTAAGGAGAAAGCAGATGCCAACAGAAGCCAGCTTGTAGGAAGAGACCATAGGGCCCCTGAAAAATAATTGATCCTAGAGAAGAAAGCACTTGGTGTGATAGAGTAGCTTCAGCAACACAGCTTGAGATTCCAAGAGAAGGGACGCCTGGGTGGCTCAGTCAGTTAAGCATCTGCCTTCATGCTCAGATCATGATCCCGGGGTCCTGGGATGGAGTCCCGCATTGAGCTCCTTGTTCAGTGGGGAGCCTGCTTCTGCCTCTGCCTGCCGTCCCCCTTGTTTGTGCTCAATCTCTCTGACAAATAAATAAATAAAAATCTTAAAAAAAAAAAAGAGGGAGAGAGAGATTCTAAGAGAAGTAGAACAAAGTCTCTCCTCCCCGACATTTTCCACCACAGCTTATCAACCACCAGCTTTGGACCCTCTCTTGGGCTCTTCTCCTGATGATCAGCTTGGCCTTTTGACTTATCACTTACCTACCCTTGGCTTGTTTTTGGATTACCTACTCAGCTTAAGTCTCAGCCTGGCCTGCCGTCTCCTCCTTTCTATCAGATACACACAAAGAAATATCTTGTAGCCATGAAAGTAATGTGTGGGAAGAGTTTTAAGTGGAATAGGAATCATGTTGGATATATCTTAATCAAGTAATGAAGGATGAAAAAAAACTGTGTATATACAAGATGATTTTCATTATAAAAATGCCTTCAAGATTTTGGAAAGAAATATGTTAAAGCCTTAAAGCAAGGTTATGAATGCCCTATATTTCATTTCCATTTAACTTTTCATTTTCCACGAATATGAAGGTGTTATTTTATAGTTACAAAAGGGAGGTGTTTAAAATGTGCTCTTTTTCTCCCTCCCAAAAGGCAGGCAATGCACAAATCTATTAAATGTGGGTTGAAAAATAGATGGAATTGGCCTGGAAGGTGCTGAAGCGGCCCATCTGGTTTAGCTGTATTGGATGAGAACCAGTTGACTGCTTAATTTGGCATCAGCTTGGGCCACTGCTGCTTTTACGCAGCCTCAGGGAGAGCTGTTCTGTATCTGGAAAACTGAGATGGTACAATCCTGATAGAGGTGGTCTGAGGGGAATAATTTTGTATGATGTGGCAAATTAACGTTTGCAAAGAAAATGCTGTTCTGGTCTTCAAATGTTCTCAAAAATAGTTTATTGAGACTAGACAGCCTCCCTGTCCAATTGCAAAAGAACTTTCAGTTCTCGTTTGTAAGCGAACCTTGAATCAAACAATGATCAATAAGCCCAGTGTAACTGTGAGGATTTTGTTAGATATGAATATATAAGCAAGCGCATACATTTATAGTCTAAATTCAGAATCTACTACTTGAACCTAATCAACTTCCTTTCACTCTATAGGAATAATTTATTTGTAACATATTTATGCTTTCATTTTTTCTTCAGTCCAAGAACCATTAGCACTCATATATTGAGTTTTGTATTGTTGCTTTGCACAAAGTCAAAATAATGCATATTTTTTCCTTCAACTATTATTGCAATTATGGTTTTAATTGCATACACTTCTTCCTCTCTGCCTAAACATAAAGATACACTGTATCTCATAGTTACTTATTAAATATATAAGAACCAAAGGATTTGGGGCACTCCAATCAGCATCTCCAGCTTTATGGTATGATTTCTTCTCCCTGAATTTTTGCTTCCCTTCATCTCCCAAACCTCAAGTTGTTTCATTTGCCATAGCTTGAATAGCTAACTAAGAAAAGTAATTTTTGTCTTCCTTGACACTGCCTGTGGAGGTGGCAGCCATCTCCTATTTGGCATCATGGCTGCCCTCACACCTCTGGTGAAGCCCAAGATCATTAAAAAAGAGGACCAAGATGTTCATCTGGCCCCACTAAGACCAATGTGTCAAAATTAAATGCAACTGGTGGAAACCCAGAGGCACTGACATTAGGGTGTGCAGAAGAGTCAAGGGCCAGATCTTGATGCCCAACAGTGGTTATGGGAGTGACAAGAAAACAAAGCACACGCTGCCCAGAGGTTTCCGGAAGTTCTTAGTCCACAACGTCAAGGAGCTTGAAGTGCCGCTGATGTGCAACAAATCTCACCATGCGGAGATTGCTCATCGTGCCTCCTCCAAGAACTGCAAAGCCATTGTGGAAAGAGCAGCCCAGCAGGCCATCAGAGTCACCAATCCCAGTGGCAGCTGCACGGTGAAGAAAATGAATAGACAGACAATTTACGTGCATGTCATATTTGTGTTAAGAAAATCATAAAACTCCCCCAAAAAAGCAATTTTTAAAAACTCCCATAAGCTCTTTACTCCAGTACATAAGCACATTCGTGCCTCTACCATCTTAAAACAACACTACAACAAAACACTTCCAGGTTAAGCGGCGCCTGGGTGGCTCAGTCGTTAAGCGACTGCCTTTGGCTCAGGTCATGATCCCAGAGTCCTGGGATCGAGCCCCGCATCTGGCTCCCTGCTCCACGGGAGGCCTGCTTCTCCTTCTCCCTCTGCCCCTGCTTGTGTTCCCTCTCTTGCTGTCTCTCTCTCTCTGTCAAATAAATAAATAAATAAGATCTTAAAAAAAAAAAAAAAAACACTTCCAGGTTAAAATGGAGATCAGATATTGATAAGCTAAGGGTAAGTACATTGCTCCTTGGGCCTCTAAACTTCCAAGGGTGGGAGAGAAGAGGGGCCCCAAAACTCTGAGTGCCACCAGCAAGAGCCACCCTCCTCCTCCAACACTCACAACCTCACCATTACCCTCTGCCTTGAAGACCATCAGGCTCGTGCCCTCCTGCCCTCTCTCTGTTATGCGTTGAATTAGGTCCCCCCTTAATTCATGTTAAAGTCCCAACCACTGGTACCTCAGAATGTGACCATATTAAACTGTAGTTAAGGTCTAGGGACGTCTGGGTGGCTCAGTTGGTTGAGTGTCTGCCTTTGGCTCGGGTCCTAGTCCCAGGCTCTTGAGATCCAGTCCCACATCAGGCTCCTTGCTCACTAACTTAAAATGGATTACAGACTTAAATGTAAGACCTAAAACCATAAAACTCCTAGAAGAAAACACAGGGGAAAAACTCTTTGGCATTGGCCTTGGCAATGAATTTTTTGGATAGAACACCAAAAGCATAGGCAACAAAAGCAAAAATAAAGAAGTGGGACTACATCAAACTACAAAGCTTCTGCACAGCAAAAGAAATACACAACAAATGAGAAGGCAACCTATGGAATGGGAGAAAATATTTGCAAAACATCTGATAAAGAGGTCAACATCCGAAATATATAAGGGAGTCATACAACTCAAGCGCATAAAAAAAAAAATAATCTAATTTAAAAATGGGCAAAGTACCCAAACAGACATTCTCCCAAAGAAGACATATAAATGGTTTTCAGGTACATGAAAAGGTGCCCAACATCACAAATCATCAGGGAAATGCAAATCAAAGCCACAATGAGATATCACATCACACCTGTCAGAATGACTATTATCAAAAAGACCAGAGATAACAGTGTTTGCAGGATATGAAGAGGGAACCCCTCTTGCAATACTGGTAGGAATGTAAATTGGTAGAGCCACTATGGCAAACAATACGCAGGACCCTCAAAAATGTTTTTTTAAAAAATTAACTACCCTATGATCCAGCAATCCCACTTTTGGGTATATATCCAAAGGGAATTAAATCACTATCTCAAAGAGATATCTGCACCTGATGTTCACGCAGTGTTGTTAACAATAACCAAGACATGGAAACAACCTAAGTGTCCACTGATGGATGATGAATGTGATATTATATACATATATATATAATATTACTCAGCCATAAAAAAGAAGGAAATACTACCATTTGTGACAACATGGATGGGCCCTGAGGGCACTATGTAAGTGAAATATATCAGACAGCGAGAGACAAATACTGTATGATCTTACTTACATGTGGAATCTAAAAAAGCTGACCTCATAGAAACAGAAAAGCATGGTGGTTAGCAGGGGCTGTGGAGTGTGGGAGAAGTGGGGAGATGTTGGTCAAGGGGTACAAACTTCCAGTTATAAGATGAATAAGTTCTTGGGATCTAATCCGAGCCTAGTGACTATAGTTAACAATACTGTATTATATACTTGAAAGTTGCTAAATCTTAAATGTTCTCACCACACACACACACACACACACACATACACACACCCCAAAAGGTAATTGTGAGAGGTGATGGATGTGTTAACTAACCTTATTGTGGTTATCATTTCACAACATATACATGTATTAAATCATCACATTGTCCATCTTAAACTCACACAATGTTACATGTCAATCATATCTCAATAAAGCTGGAAAAAAGAGAGAAAGACACAAAAGTACAATAAAACTAGCTTTAGATTATAAATCATAAAAAAAGAAAAAAATCTGAGTAGAAACAAATTGCTCCCTGCGAAATCTTTACTTATAGCCCTCTTTCATTAATCAGGATTCTTGGCTGCAGAGACTGCCTCTGGCCATCTCGAAACAAAAGTTAATTTGTTGCAAGGATTTGGGAGACAAAAAAAAAAAAAAAAAGGCTTGGAAAAGCCTGGTTAGCACTGAGTGGTCCCTAAACAGTCTTCAAATTCTTACATCACTCAGGTTTCAAAGACCCAGGTGAGGGCATCCCATGATCTAGCCTAGGTCTAACCTCCATCAGGGTGAGGGAGCTGGCCTGTTAACTTCCACTGGGGCAGGCAGACACCACCTCTCTCCAAGACAAGGCAGAGTGGGAGAAAGGTCAGCCCCCAAACTGCTAGGGTCCTGTTAGGAAGGGGGAATGAAATCGTATTGAACTGAAATGTGATGTCATGACTACGCGTCTTCTGTTGGCAACTTTGCTTCTGGCTTGGCTTCTTCACCATTCCTGGTGAAGGGTCATCCTTCCTTCACTCTTCCTTCTCACCTCTGATACCTAATTGGTCACAAAGTCTTTACAATCCTAACTTCTAATCTCTTTCCTACCCTCTCTATCTTTAAGGCAAACTACCTTCATGCACTGAGCTTAATAAAGTAAGGTATAGAAGGGACTCCTAGCTTTCCTCTCAAACTTCCGTTTGCTCTGTTTGGGCTCATTCCAATTCCAGAGACTTCGTGGGCTTTGTTCGTGTCCCTTTGGCTTAGAAAGACCTCAGCTTCCCTGACTCACGTCAAAGTGTTCGGTGCAGCCTTAGAGCTGGACTCAACCCCAGGTTCTTCCCACTCTTGGTACAATTCTGAATCCGTTAGGCTCCAGCTCAGTAGTGAATTACTGAAATAAAAAAACAACTGCGACTTAAAAGGCTAGAAATGTATTCCTTTCTTATAGTAACAGAAAATCTCTAAAGGAGATCAGTCCAGGGCTGGCGTGCCTCCCACCCATGGGTCTCAGTTTCTGCTTCTGAGGGGACCCAAATTAAGACAAAGGGATAAAAATTCACTTGGGGCATTTGATTCAAAATAATTATTCCCCTGAGCACAGTTCTTTAACAATTTGGGTAATTTTCAGGTGTACATAAAGAAACCCCAGGCAGGTTTTCAACAAATTATTTCTGCATGTAGAACTATTACATCACACAGCTATGTAGCAGCCTAGAAGAAGCTTGCTTCTGAGGGGGATCAGAGACGTGACTTCTTCATCTTGGGGTTCTCGGGGACACTCCTGCCCATGCTTCCACCCACCACCACCACCACCAGGCTCTAACTTCTCAGCATCTTTCTCTCTTCCCACTTCCCCTCAGGCCTACTCATTCTGGAGCCCAGCAACCAGCTTTCTGGCTTCCCCCAGGGTCTTACCCCCACTCCACCCCCAGTCTCAGCCCAGGTCTAAAATTCACCAGGATCCGAGAGAGGTGTCGCTGAGCTGTCAGGGTCACCAGAGCTGATTGCTGAAACACCTGAGGTGTTAAGTGTTGATAATAGCTTGCTGAGTTAACCCCTCCCAGGAGATATTTACATCTTAATGGGAACAATCTGGAACCAGTGTTTTTTCTCCACTTGGTTCTCAAAGACAGTGGTGATGATCTGAACAGCACCCTAGGGTAGATTGATGAGACTCCTCAGGGCTGTAGGTTACCAGTGCGGGAATTCTGGCCCCTCTGAGAGCCTCACCCTCTGCCTCACGCCCTGCTGGCCGCTCCCAGGGCTGAGGGGTCCTCTCTCAGCCACACCTGTCCTCCACACTGCGACGGGCATTGAGAAACCACCTTACACCTTTGAGGAAGGGATGGTGCCAGCGCGTTGCCCAGCGGGCCAAGGCAAGATTGAAAACCAGTGCCTAAAAACAGAAAAATGTGCTTTTTATTGGGAAAAATTCCAAAACTACATACAAGTGGAGACTACAAGTGATCCTTTCTACTTAACCCAGATTCATCAACCAATACTTCGCTATTCTCATTTTATCCGGTACCCCACACTTTTTTTTTCTTTTGCACAGTTTTCTGTGCAAAAGACTTTGCACCTGTGATAATAGCATTGTGGTTATATAAGAAAAAAGCTTTTTCCTTCCTTCTTTCCTTCCTTCCTTCCTTCCTTTTGAGATGCACAGTAAAGTGAAAGAACATGAACATGAAAGAACATGAGATTTGCTTTAGAGAAAATGGTGCTTTTCTTAGAGCTGGACTCAACCCCAGGTTCTTCCCACTCTTGGTACAATTCTGAATCCGTTAGGATCCAGCTCAGTAGTGAATTACTGAAATAAAAAAACAACTGCGACTTAAAAGGCTAGAAGTGTATTCCTTTCTTATAGTAACAGAAATTCTCTAAAGGAGATCAGTCCAGGGCTGGTGTGCCTCCCACCCATGGGTCTCAGTTTCTGCTTCTGAGGGGACCCAAATTAAGACAAAGGGATAAAAATTCACTTGGGGCATTTTTTTCTTTTGCACAGTTTTCTGTGCAAAGCAAATCTCATGTTCTTTCATGTTCATGTTCTTTCACTTTACTGTGCATCTCAAAAGGAAGGAAGGAAGGAAGGAAAGAAGGAAGGAAAAAGCTTTTTTCTTATATAACCACAATGCTATTATTACAGGTAACAAACTTAATAACAATTCATAAATCTCATCTATAGCTCAGTCCATATTTAGATTTCTAGATAATTGGGAAAACAGAAGTACTTTTTAAATAGTGGGACCTTTTTACAACATCAGAGTAGACAGGTTTATAGGGAAAAAATTGGGAAGCAGAAATTGTACCCTCTTAGACCCCCTCAGAACATCCAGTTGACCCAAACTAAGGTGGTGGAGTCTTGATAAGCTGAAAAAGCAAATTATCTTCTTATACTTCTTCAGTCCAGTAAAAAGTAAAAGTGTTCTTCCCAGTTTCACTGTGTGCTTCAGTTCACAGGATTTTGTAAGGTACTAAAAGGTCACTTCTATCTACCTCAAAGAGCTCATATCAGTCTCCCTCTGAAACAATGTGAATAAAAGACTCCTTGTATATTCTAAGGGGAAATATTACAGTGTCCACTTGTTGTTCTTTGTATCAAAGGCTCAGGGGGAAAAATGGTGAGGATGTGTACATTTGTATGGGAGCCAGGAGTTGTCCATTAACTTTCTAAATGATCCAGTCACAGTCTACTGAATTTGGAAGAACTGCCAAAGATGAAAGAGCTTCTCCTGCTCAACCGGAACTAAGGAAAAGTGGTTTGGGACAGTAAGTGACAAGTCAGAGAAAGATAAAAATCACCATAACTCCTACCAGCTAGCCTGGAAGAGATTTTGCTTTAATTTGTATCTGTTACAGCTTCTCCTTGCTGCAAAATGAGCCCTTTCTAGTTATAGCTAACACGGTTGACTTTTCATCACATCCCAGGTTCCATTCTCAGGGCTCGATGTGGCTTAGCTCGGTTCGTCCCCACAACTCTATGAAGTCGGCATTATGATTATTCTCACTTTTACAAATGAGGAAAGGAAAAGACAGAGAAGTCCGAGGATAAGTTGTGCAAGATTACACAGCTAGTTATAAATGGCAGAGGCAGTGCTTGAACCCAGAGCACCTAGTATGGGATGAAATGCTGGGATTTTTGTACATATGATCTCATCTGATATCATTGCTTTCATTGCGTAGCTCTGTCCCAACACTTTTCACACTGTCCGAATTAATTTCTCCTTCCTCTCTTGTTTTTCCAAATGGAGCTGTGAGCTCCTTGAAAGAAAAAGGCTGCTACTTCCCAATGGTGCTTACGAGCAAATGGCAGACATTCATTTAATGTACGTGACAGGACCAGGGCTTGGGTGAGGAGACGGAAGAACTCACCCACAGTGCAAAATTTGAGAGGGCTCCAAAAAAAAAAAAAAAAAAAAGCCTCAACAATCAAGATGGATAATACTTTAATGCAATGTTTTTTGAAAAATTAAAATCAAGGTCAGTGGCAGTGCCATGTTGAGCTATGCTGGAGGCTGAGGCAAAAGGAAAAATCAGCCAGAGTAATCAGGTCTTTAAAATATTGATATTGTGGGGCACCTGGGTGGCTCAGTCAGATAAGCGTCTGACTCTTGATTTCAGCTCAGGTCGTGTTCTCAGGGTTGTGAGACTGAGCCCTGCATCGGGCTCTGTGCTGGGCCTGGAGACTGCTTAAGATTCTGTCTCTCCCTCTCCCTCTGCCCCTTCCACACCACCTCCCACTCATGCACGCACCCTCTCTCTCTAAAACAAAACAAAATTGAT
Source organism: Zalophus californianus (assembly GCF_009762305.2). NCBI lineage: Eukaryota > Metazoa > Chordata > Mammalia > Carnivora > Otariidae > Zalophus > Zalophus californianus. Next base: position 114,017,691 of record NC_045612.1, on the reverse strand, counting down.
ATTTTAATCATCATGGATTTTTTGCATTAATTTTGATTTCTTAAGATTATTGCATTGAAATATTATTTTTCTTGATTATTGAATTTTTTGGTGTCTCCTCCTCCCCCTTAAATTTTCCTCCAGAGGTGAGTGCCTCATTTGCCTCATCCTAGTCCAGGCCCCAGGCACAATTGAATAAATGGTTAAGTTCACATGCAATATCTACCTTTTGCAGGTGAAAATATATATAAAGTTGCTACTCAATGAATAATGGAAAAGACAAATATAGAAACAAACATGAAATCAACAAAGCTTAAAGTCCAGGGAGACATTGTTTCTAGGAAATTCTTTGTGTTTGCCCGAGTCATCTGAGGTTGGCTATCTCGGTTATTTCAAGCAGGTTGTTAATGAGGTCACAGCCACTGACCAATCGTCTTAAAAAGCCCCTTGAAGAGCATGTCCTGCTAACAATGACTCATTCATTAAACAAACATTCACTGAGTACCTACCATGTAGCAGGTTGTATGTCAGATGCTGGGGATACAGAGATGCAGAGGCAGGGCCTGCTTTTTCAAGTGGAGTGGAGGTGGAAGAAAGTCAATAGGCAAGAGTTCGTAGGCCTACCCAGAAGATTCATGAAAGGCTTCTCAGAGTGTGCCAAGAGCATGTCAGTTTAGAGTTGCAGTGTTTGAAAGGGCCCAATAGATAATTCTCCCCAACTTGAGATCTGAATTACTTGTAAAATAAGACAAAGAAGTTGGCAGTTAAAGACCAAAATATTAACTTTATCCCTGGTACAATGGAAGTTGGAGAATGTGGCTTTACACCACCAACAAGCAGGCTTCTTAGTGCAGAATCCCAGAATTAGACAGACCCATCCACCCAGCACCCCTGGACCAAGGCAGACCCTGCCCACTGCAGGGACAGAGCTTGCCTCTGGAGATTTGGAAGAGAATGGGGGCTCCCTGGGTACAGCTTGCACCCAAAAAGTAGTGATTGGATGAAGCATGTCCACTATTGCCTATATGGTATAAACAGTGAGATGCATAAATGAACTATAATCCCCAGAGGTGGTTGGTTAGCATTTGAAACGCCTAATAAAGAATGTACATTCCAGAGAGGTTTAAGTACTACAAATATTGGGTGCCTGGGTGGCTCAGATGGTTAAGCGTCTGCCTTCGGCTCAGGTCATGATCCCAGGGTCCTGGGATCGAGTCCCGCATCAGGCTCCCTGCTCCTTGGAAGCCTGCTTCTCCCTCTGCTTCTCTCTCTCTCTCTCTCTCTCTCTCTCCCTCTATCTCTCATGAATAAATAAATAAAATCTTAAAAAAAAATAAGTACTACAAATATTGTTATCTAAATCTATACCCAGAGGATTTGTTAATAAATACATTAGAAATAATTTTTCATCAATGAAATGACTGATATTAGATATTTATATGACAGGTTAGAAAGATTATACTGGCCCAACTTCTTTTGCACAAATGAGGTATAAGAATCTGCCAAGCCAAGCAGTCTGATATTGTCAGAGCAGTGCCCTGGGTCTAAAGCCTCCTTGGTTCTATGCCCACCTTTTCATGGAGAACTCAGTTGGAGATAAACTGTAGGACTGGCCAGTCCCATCGTCAGAATTTTGCTGTAGCCATCTTAAGGTTGAGTCTTTCCTGTAAGGTGCTTGTTGGAATGTGTAAGGACTGAGAGAGGAACTTCTCTCAGTAGGTTGAATTTCCCAAAGATGACTACCACAAACACATTTCCAAGGGTAAAATCCTTCTCTGTATGTTGTGTGTATAGTGCCCAGAAATCAGGAGTGCCTTGGTATAGGTTTCTTATGTTTGGTAGATCATTAACCTCTGCTTAGGCAGTGTCTGGCCTGTGGCAGTTTCTCAATAAATAACCTGCTGAATAATCTAGAAGAAGCATAATACCCCATGTGTGTTAGTTATCCATTGCTGTGTAGCCAGTTCCCCACAAGTTAGCATCTTAAAACAGTGAACATTTATTAGCTCACAGTTCCTGTGAGGAAAGAATCAGCAAACGAATGGTTTGGCTGGATGGTTCTGGCTCACGGTCTCTCACAAGACTACACTCAAGGTGTCAGCTGGGACAACAGGCGTCTGGGGGCTTGATGAGGCCAGAAGAGGCCCTCCCAAAAACACTCACTAGGCAGTAGGCCAGAGGCCTCAGCTCCTTGTCATGTGGGCCTCGCCATAGGGCTGCTCACACCTGGCAGCCCCAGAGCAGATGATGATGATGATGATGGTGAATGAGGGAGAGAGGGAGAGAGGGAAGGAGGGAGAGAGAGTCCTCACTGCCCTTTATGACCAAGTCTCGAGTCATCATCCCTTGTGCTCTATTCTGTTCATTCAAAGCAAGTCACCACTAAGTCCAGCCACCACGCCAGGGAAAAGGATCATGCAATATCAGGGGATCCCTGGGGACCATCCTGGAGGCACCCTATCATGCTTTGTGAATTGTTAACCGACTATGCAAATAGCAGCCTCCAAATGCTCCCACAAATATGTTCTTTGCTGTGAAGGTGGCTATAAATTATTTATCAGCCTTTCCCTCATAGTTTTGCAAACATGGTAACACTATCACCTCTTTGCTGCTCAAATGCAAAGGGCACTCCAGCAGGTAAATGGACGGTAATGACAACTACCTTAGCACCACAAAGATCCCAGGTAGGTCGATGAATTGCCCTGAGGCAGTTTTTGTTTGTGTCTTCAAGGTTGTCCCTTGACTAGAATGAAAGTTAGGTTTGTATTTCTCAAGCCCGGCTCCATCAGCCGGGCAAAACTCAATACCAGTTTCAGCATTAAAAAAAAGTATCGACTTGGGTAGATCGTTTTATTTAAACCCTTGTTCTAAGATGACCTGTTAAGACAAACAAAGTGTCGCTACAGTCAAGAATTTTTAAATGAAAGTGCTCAGTGTTTTCCAAAGAACAAAATGTGGATTTGCTTCAGGGAAGGAAGATAGTTTTTTTCTTGGTTTTAAAACACGCACATTTTCTCTTTCATTAAAAAAAAAAAAATTAGAGTGAATTTGCTAAACAGATTTGGGCTGAGTTTGCCAAAGGCAAAAGTGGTCCCCTGTGAAGATTTTCTAGTTGGCAAGCCTGTATGGTCATCTGATGGGTTAGAGATATGGGCCCTTTATCTATTTTTATTTTTTAAATTTTTATTATTTTTTAAAAGATTTATTTATTTTGAGAGAAGGCGAGCACGTGTGTGCGCACGCGCCAGCAAGCAGCGGGGAGGGGCAGAGGAAGAGAATCTCCAGCAGACTCCCCACTGAGTGGTCGCTGAGCTCCATCTCATGACCCTGAGATCATGACCCCAGGTGAAATCAAGAGTCCCACGCTTAATGGACTGAGCCACCCAAGTGCCCCTCCTTTGTCTATTTTAGCCCATTATTTCTGCAGCCTCAGCCAGTGCCTGCCCTGCTTCATTCTGCGGGATGAGTCTCTTCATGCCAATTCCAGATAGAGCCTCGGAATAAGCAATTAAATTTCCGGGGGGGGAGCACACGTGGAAGTGTGGGAAAAACAATTTTTCTCTTACAGGACAGTTGAATAAAACTATCCAAAGAGAGAAATGAAATGAGTCCACTTGATATCAAACAAAGACGAGTGAAGGGAAATTTTCCCAGTTATGCTGTGGGTGTGAACGTTTTCACACAGCCTTTCCCTGAAAACAGTTGTGCTCAGTGGCTGCCAAACCTGGTCCAGATGTTCCACATCAGTCTTCCGAGATGGCAACTTTGCCTAGCCCCGACAGAAACTCACTGTTTACTCTAGCTGAATTTCCCCAAACTCTGTCCCTCCAAGACCAAATGCATCTTAGTCCTTAAAGTTCTGTACCACCTTGGCAAGCTCTGTGTGGCTGGTAACCTTAGCCATTAAAAATGCTTTAAAATCATTTCTGTGTAATAATTAGATTAAGATTTGTCCTTTGAAGTCCGCCTCCAATTGGCATTTCAGATATCACTTCACAAGCTCACACTCGGCTTTTCTCTTCGTATGTTGGGCCCTGTGGCCATAGGGCCCCTTGCGTTTTTACTTCAAGGCTGGATCAGTGGACTGGGAGCAAGTTTATCACCACCAATACATCTTTGAAGAACGGTGCTTTCATCACGTAGCATTTTCTCCTTCTCTTAACCAGCTCTCTATCAAATGTTTCGATAACCATTCGTGTTGGCCTCGACCAGTGCTTCTCAAACACTAATATGGATATGGATCATGGAACGTCTTGTTAAAGTGCAGATTCGCATTCAGTTAGGTCTGGGGTGGGGCCTGAGAGTCTACATTTTGGAACGTGTGTCTCGATGCTGATGTTGCTAATTGCAGACCTACTTTGAGTCTCAAGGACCTCAAACTATACTAATCATGATTAGAGGCAAATTGGCTTTGCTTTAGGACAGCACCGGTTATCCCTCTTCAGGGAGCCACTCGTAGGGTTGAGACACAACAGCTTCTCACCTGAAGAATAGTTCTCTCTTCCTCTTTCTCTCTTGTGAGGCAAACTCTTGAATTTCCCTCCAGCTAAATCCGTTTGAATAAAGAAAATACTGACTGAGCAACTTTACATCAATAAACACATTCCCTGTTTCTAATGATTGGAGTAAGTAATGGAAATTGGATGGACATTTTTAGCAATTGTTTTTTCTCTTTAAAATGTCAGCACATTAGCTGTGGTTTATTTGCTTAGTTTGAAGTGACCTCCAATGCTGCTCAGGAAACACTCTACACGCTGCTTTAAAAGAATTAATCATATTGAATTAGTGATTGGTTTTTAAAAGCCTTTCTAATGGCAATACGCTCCCAAGGACTTTTAGGGTCATTTCATATCTTCTCTCTCTCTCTCACTCTCTCTCCGTCTGTCTTTCTCTCAATCTCTCCCTTATAATTGGGCCATGTTTTACAGACTCTAGAAACCTTCCCAGGGGCGCTTGGGTGGCTCAGTCGGTTGAGCGTCTGCCTTCAGCTCAGGTCCTGATCCTGGGGTCCTGGGATCGAGTCCCATGTCGGGCTCCATGCTCAGTGGGAGCCTGCTTCTCCCTCTGCCCCTCCTCCGATTGTGTTCTCTCTCTCTCTCAAGTAAATAAATAAAATCTTAAAAAAAAATAGAAATCTTCCTAAACTTGTCGATTAATATTAATAATCGGAAGTAGTGAGATAAAGGAACCCCATTTCTTTAAGGACGCTCCATCCAGCTCCAAGAAGCACACCGGCTAAGAGAGACTGGGGATAAGGCATCAGCCGGCGGAGGACTACAAGGCGAGAGGAAAATTTCCTTTGCTACTCACTGGAGAGTTTCAGGTAATTCCCAGAGGACTGGCCACACTCAGTCTATTTAGTTTCGTAGAATATGCTCCCTTTTAGGTCTTTCTCGTCACTTGAAGAATGTGGGGTCTGCAGAGAGGGAAAAGCAAATGATTCCCACTGAACCTCTCTCTTGGATTATATTTATTTGCCAAAATCTTGTAGACCCAAGAGAGAAATAATACAACTTCACAATTTTTATCTAAGTTACTCCAATGTCTTGGCAGGTCTAGAACATTTAGTTTTTTCATTACTCTAATAAGGGAGATCCGTAGGTGACTTTCTTTGTTTTGTTTTTGTTTTTAAACAGGCTCCACATCCAATGTGGAGCACAATGTGGGGCTCGAACTCACAACCCTGAGATCAAGACCTGGGCTGAAGAGTCAGACGCTTAACCGACTGAGCCACCCAGGTGCCCCTGACTTTCTTTGAAATGTAATTTCATAGTTCACCATTTCCCTTACTTTTATTAAAAAACAAAAACTAGTAGCCCCCTTTTTGCTACTTTACCTTAGATAGAGAAACTTGAGGTACTACATCACCTGGTTTCAGACCCTAGCATTGCTTCATCTCTATCTGACCTTGACTTAAGATGACTTAAGTCACTTAACCTCAGTTTCCTCACCTGAAAAATGGGGATAATAAAAGTACCATCTTTCTAGGGGGAGTCTGAAGGAATACTAGCTGGCACAATAAAAGTGCTCGATAAAAGTTACCATTGTTTTAGTCCTGTTCAGCTCAAATAACTGCAAAATGCCCAATATGGATCATTGCAACATAACCTACTACTAGGTTCTCTCCATGTGATTCTGAAACCAGCTGATCAATTGTCTGCATTAAGTCAGTCCCATGGTTTGGTGATGTGACAAGACAGTCATGTGTGCCTATAACATCAGAGGATAGCAAAGGCATTGTTTTTGTTGTTGTTTTATTTTGTTTTTAGCAACTGTATTGTTTTTACCCGCCCTCCCAGCCCATGAGGGTTTAAGCGAGAACAGAAGTGATGAAAATGCTTTGCAAAGCTGAATGCCCCGCACGGAACACACACACACACACACACACACACACACACACACACACACACACACTCACACACACACACACAGTGATAACTGCTGTAAACTACACTAATACACTACAACCCTGGATTTTATTTTTAGTGTCTGGTTTTCTAAAACCCTGTGTGGTACAGGTCAACCAATGTTCAAGTGTACTTAGCACCACTGCCCTGAATTAGGTGCTGTGAAAACTTAAAAGATGATGTAAGACAAGGTTTCTGCCCTCAAAGATTTGACAAAGATTTTACACCCGAGACCAAGCATCTGTGGCTCACTCTAAGGACGAATGAGGACAGGTGCTCCAGTAGATTCCAAGAGCCACGGGGGGTTTTCGAAATGCTGTCATAATAATTAACTATCACCTGAGGCGTCCCTATTTAGAACTTGGCTTTACATCTTAAAGATTTCTGGTTCATTCCCACAATGGCCAAAAAAAGTTTGTGTCTGTGTTATATGTCGTGTGTGTGTGTGTGTGTGTGTGTGTGTGTGTGTGCATGCAAACTGCTGCCCTAGTCCAGCCTAAAACGACTTTTTTCCTATTTTTTTCCATTTATTCAACAAATATTGATCAAGAGCGTTATTACATGTGTTAGGAGTTGTGCCCTATTTACTCCAGTCACAATTGTACCTGCAAGTCCAGAGTCCTATGGGCAGTGGCTTTAGTAAAAGGAATAAATTAAGGTGAAATCTTTCACTCTTCTGATTAAGTATCCATGTAGGCCAATTTCAAGGTGCAGGATTTGTTTCAGGTATCGGGGTGCCTGCGTAGCTCAGTCAGTTACGCATCCAACTCTTGATTTTGGTTGAGGTCATTTTCTCGGCGACCTGACCTTTGGCCTCTGCGCTCAGCAGGGAGTCTGCTTGAGCTTCTCTCTCTCCTTCTCTCCCTGTGCGCTCTCTCTCTCTCTAAAATAAATAAATAAATCTTAAAAAAAAGAAAGAAGCATCAAGATGCTGGTGGAGAAATCTGAAGTTTAGTTATGTGGAGATGTGCACCAAACCCAGAAATGATTCTCCATACCTTTTACCATAAAAGCAGTTTGTTGCCTGTCTGAATGTTCCAGTGTCATTTTATTGGTACTCATTCTATTTTCAGAGTATTAATTGCTACTGAAAGAACATAGAATCATGTTACAATCAGATCCATAGTTCAGGAGCACTGTAATAATATCCCAATTTGCTGGATGCTGCAAGTGAAATCACTGGGTAGCCGAACAGATGGGGCCCTTTTATGTTCAGCTAGAGCACACTCAACCTTTGACATGAGATCTGTTTGTAAACCAAGAAATGTTAGCTTAAACCCCAGGGCCTCTTAAACCCTTGACCTCTCTGAAAAATGCTAGAGGATACGTTGAGGCAAATAGTTTAAGAAAGTTCAAAATAGCAGTAAGTGCTTGATGAACATATTTGACTCCATGACATTTCAGCCTCGTTGGTCAGGGAAGATTTTTTTTGCCTTGAAATCACTTTGGAGGTAACATGATTTTTCCCTTGCTACTCAAAAAATATCTTTACTTGTCATAAAATGAAGTAAAAAACCTCCAAGCCCAAGCATATATAAGGCTTAAATGCGTGAGCCTTATCATGATCTTTCCTATTGTAGTTCCGAAATCAGTCCTGAAATTCCACGGAAGGTGCTGAAAATGTCTATTTTGCATTTCTTTTTTAGATTGTTCCCTCTCTGAGCAATGGTTACCGGAGTCTTTTAGAATGACTTATATTTGCTAATTGGCTTAAAGGTGTGATAATGGAAGAGAGTTTTTTTCAGTATCCCAATAACATTCTTAATCTGGGAAACAGATGTTCCCACACCTTTTTGCATCTTTGTGTTCAGTGATTACAGTAAGAAGATTTCAGAATCTTCCAAATAGTTCAAATTCATTTTCCACACAGTTGGAAGTGGGAAGCTATCAAGATAAAGGCCTTGAAACTTAAATATAATCAACAGGAGGTGGAAGAAGGTAGAAAAGGGAGAAAGGAGTCCATCGAGTTGTTCTCACTTGTGGTTTCTAGATTTCTCTCAGCACTCAGTCATCCTCCCGTTTCATTCATTTATTGGAGCAGTTAATGCTTTTTATGATCTCATGCACACAGAGAAAAATACAAAAATGCATTTACCAAGTGGAAAACAAAAGATAATTCTGACTTAGTTGGTCATACTACCTTCATTGTAGATAATTCTTATACCTAAAACACTATAAAAAGGCAGTTCATCATCTATCCATTAGAAAAAAAGTGCTAAATTTAATACACAGATAAAACCTTCTCCTATCTTTCACAATAATTTTGCCTCAACTTGTTTTTCTTTCATCCAACAATGTTTATATAAGTTTTGTAGGCCATCAGTATTTGAGAAAACTGGAGGAAAATGATTCTTTTATTATCAAAATACAGGTCATAATGAAATATATGGTTGTATTTTGTTTTTAAAGCCACAAAAATCTTATTACAGTAGCACCCTGGTTGAAAGTTTTAACAAACTTGGTTTTTAAAAAAGTTTAGTAATAATAATGGGAAAAATCCTTTGGCTGCATTCATCTGTGAGAGTGATTAATCTGGTATTATAAAAACCTCACATTTTCCATAACCAATATTTGGAATCAAAGATGTGCAGGACGTCTGTCTACATCTGATGTTATACAAAAGCCTTGGCATGCATAGACATGGAGATTCTTGGGTCCTGCTCCCAAAGATTCTGATTCAATAAGTCTGGGGGTTTCCCTGGGAATCTGCACTTTCAACAAACAGCCCTGGGTGATTCTGATGTTAGTGGTCCAGGGACCATTCCTGGAGAATGGTAGTTTTGGAGCTTGTCTGAAATTGTAATGGTGCGACTCAGCCCTGCCCACCAACCTCTGCTCGCACTGCTATTACTAAATATCCCTCAACAAAGATCTTCAGGGGGATGACTTTCCTACAGCTCCAATATCTTGAAATACATTCTGAATTATCCTCAATTATAACAATTATGCTTGGTTAAACACCTTTGAGTTACTCACTAAAATACTCCTGCAATTAGTGAATGCACAAGGGCATATCTGGTAACTCTATTAACCACACTACATGTTTGGCCAGAACCTCTGGTTAGATAAGAGAGGTGGGGCTACCTAGTCACCCAGTTGTGAAATCCAAATGAAATGTTAGAATTCAAACAAAGGGCTCTTAGCCTACCACCATTATATATCGGAAAAACGATTGTGTCATTTAGAGCAAATACTCAGAGATGGTGCCTATACATTACAGAGATGTTAAAAGGGTAAAGAGAAGGGGTTGAATTACGACAAAGACCTGGCTATTTTGACAACTGGTATATAGTATGGTCTGTTTTGCTGAATTTCATCATATATTCCTTCTGTTTATCTTCCTAAATCAATTTAGATGTGTTGACTCAAGCGATATTTGAAAAGTCTTCTGGTGAATTCTAGACTGCCTCTGAATAGTGTATCCCTCATCATGCACACCTGGAGGGAAGGAGGCATCAAGAAGCGGCCGCACCAGAGAATGGCTTTTCTTCCCCTGGGTGAAAGCTGGACCATGTCTGCAAAGGAGGCCAGACAAGCTCTCACAAATAAGGTACAAGACAGAGTTCCTATGAGAACCAACCATTTACTTCCTTCTCTCTCTTTTCTCCTCTGTTGGCACCCTGCAGAAAAGAAAGGAAGTGTGATAGAAAGTATTATTGGTTCACAATTCTTCCTTTTATTCCCTTCCCTGTGCTATACTTCACTAGGTAGATGATGCTTATCTGTCCCATTGACTTTGAGTTTGGCCATACGACTTGCTCTGGCTAAGGGCAAGTGGGCAGAGGTGATCATGAATGAGTTCTGATCCAAGATGCTAAAAGGCACTGCAAATTTCTGCCAGACTTTTCTTGTACTTCTGCTATCTCCCCGAGAAGAGCATGCCCTGGGCAGCTGTGGATTTCAGAATGAGACACACGTGCAACAGGCCTCACTCTGATTCGAAGCCTTCAGCAGAGCTGCCGTAACTGGCTCATAGACACATGAGTGGGAACAATAAGTGTCGTTTTAGTAAGCCACTATGATCAGGGGAGGGGCTTGTCTGTTATGCAGCAGCATCATAGCATTAGCTGACTAATATGGGAGGGTAATTGCCATTTACTCAGGACTCACTCCTTGTCAAGCACCATGCACACTAACTCCTTTAATCTACAAAATTTCTGAGCTCTATTGATGCTCCCATCTTTCATGACACATCTGCCCAGAGAGGGCAAGGACCCACAGCTAAGAAGTGGCTGGGCCAGAAATTCAAATTCACACGTTCCCCTGTACAAATATAGCGATTATTTCACGGCTCTTTCCTACCTTCCTGCATTTTGCACCACAGTTTGTAGCAACATAAGAAACAATTTTGCTCTTTTATGAAGTGCTTTACAGTTTGATGCATTTTTATGTACCTTTTTTCATCAATAAGAAAATGTCCAGTTACAAATTGGCGTAGTTCTGTTTAGCTCTTCTCTAGGTTGAAACATAGCCCTTGAGATTTGAAATGGTGTCTTCCATTTGGAAAGTATTGTGCTTTAGAAACCACAGGAGGGCTTAAAATAGACTGGAATATTCTGAGGTTATAAGTATGAGAGAAAATGTACCAGATAAAAACCAGTTGAGCCAGTGTTTGGAGACTTTCTTGACCAAAGCAGACAGACTCCTTAGAAATTTCTCAGGACCATCCCTCTAACCACACTGGAGGAGACAACCACTCAGAAGGCATCACCAGTATGGTCACTGTTGACAGAAGGAACAATATTTTCCAACTCGGGCTGCACATTAGAATCACTTGGGGGGCTTAAGAAAAACAAAATCTGGGCCCTACTGCCAAACAAACTCAATCAGAATTTCTGTATTCTGTACATCCGTATGTTTTTGAAGTTCTCCAGGTGATTCTAATATAAAGCCAGAGTTGCATCCCACTAAACTAGAAGATGGGACACAGAAAATGTATTTGCTGACATTTAACATTGAAAAATAATTCCAGGGGCACCTGGGTGGCACAGTCATTTAAGCGTCCAACTTTTGGTTTTGGCTCAGGTCGTGATCCCAGGGTCGTGGGACCAAGCCCCAGCATTGGCATTGGGCTCTGCTATCAGCACAGAGTCTGCTTGTCTCTCTCCCTTCCCCTGTACCCCTCCCCTGCTCAAATAAATAAATAAATCTTTATGAAAAAAATTCCAGTCTGTGGCCCACACCTGGAGATTGGAGTGAGGTCCACCTTTGCATGTCTTTGAACTTCCTACACAGTGACTCCTCTGTTATCATTCTTTATCATCTCTTCTTCCTCCACTGAGTATTTACTGAATCCAGACTTAGTTGCTGACATCCATATCTATGTCAGTTTTGTTGTTTTTTTTTTTTAAGATTTTATTTATTTATTTATTTGACACAGAGAGAGAGAGAGACAGCTAGAGAGGGAACACAAGCAGGGGGAGTGGGAGAGGGAGAAGCAGGCTTCCCACTGAGCAGGGAGCCCGATGCGGGGCTCGATCCCAGGACCCTGGGATCATGACCCGAGTCGAAGGCAGACGCTTAACAACTGAGCCACCCAGGCGCCCCTCTACAACAGTGTTTGCCAAGCGCTAGACTGTAAAAATCTACAGATTTTTTGTAAGAAATTCACTACAACTGAGATCAGCTAACTTAATGGGAGAGATGTTACTAGCTTCACTAGCCAAATAAATAAATAAATAAAAGCAATGACTGTCATTTATATTGTGTCTATGTATGGTTCATACTCTCCGAGAGATACTTCAGAGCACTGACATTCTGGTTTAATTTGCACATTCAAGTTCCCAAGAATTAGCTTTGATTTGCATAGCAGGAGACTGAGGTCCCATATGCTAACTGCTACCTCACTCCTACACAGAGACCCTCTTATGGTGCTTATCAAATGGCCTCCCCGGGTTATGTGGGAAACTTTTTACTTCTATACCCAACGTGGGGCTCGAACTCCCAACCCCTAGATCAAGAGTTGTGTGCTCTACCGACTGAGCCAGCCAGGCGCCCTGAAACTTTCTATTTCTTTTCCCAGTAAGACACACAAACCTCTCATGGCACTAGTGCTAATTAATTTCAATACATTTGAGTGAAAATACTATCTAACATTTACAGAGTGTGTTCTATGTGCCAGGCACTATTTATAGTATTCTATATGCATTAACTCGTTTAATCCCTAACCCTATGAGGTAGATGATTTATTGTCCCCATTTTACAGATGGCACAGAAAAGTAAGGTGCCGAAGGTAACTAACTTATTAAATAATAAAGCTGGAATTTGAACTTTCCTGTATGGATACTATTTATCAATTACCAGTTTGAAAGGGCACCAAGTGTGGTCAAATAGTATCTAGAATTAGGAGATTTAGGTAAATATTTTCAAATAAACAATGCATATTTAAAGAAAACAGTTGTTACAGGCAATCAAAGAGTAACTTTCTGATGTCTCTAGGTCTTCCGTGCTTTTCCACTTCTTATCACAAACGCCAACCTGATGAGTTAATAACACTAAGAGAAAATGATTGACTCACTCAGGCATACGAGATGGATTCAGTGTGCTCATACTCGCCTCCAGACAGGAGTTCAAAGGCAGAGTGACTAATGAGTATTGCATGAAGGTGCAGTTGGTAGGAGGCATCAGAACAAAGTGTCCTTGGCTGGCTTGCCTCTGCATCTTCTGGAGCACCCACTTAAGGGGGTGTGGAGAGCAAGTGAAAGCAGGAGATGGATTTCTTCTGTAAAAACCTTCAAGAATGAGGAAATTGAGATCGAGGGCGAGAAGCAACTCCACGTGACATTCTGCCAAAGGGCAATCCCTTCTGGGAAGGGCTCAATGCAGAGGACTTACCCTAAGAGTTCTCACCACTCCCGCACACCCGCAGACTCAAGCAGCCACCCCTACATATCCGAGAGGGATAGCCCAATCCACAATGCCCCATTTATCCCACTTCTGCCTTTGAGAGAGAAAGACCTCATCCACTGTCACAAAGGCAATGCTTTGCCAGAGAAAGCAGTAACTTTTGTTTGCTTAAGAAGCACGCCTATAAAAAACTTTCATCACTCCAGATGCCTTGGGCCAAGTTCTTTCAAGTAAGTTCCATAGGGAAGAACTTTTGAAACTGGATCAAAAATGAAAATCAATGGGGCGCCCGAGTGGCTCAGTCGTTAAGCATCTGCCTTGGGCTCAAGTCGCGATCCCAGGGTCCTGGGATGGAGCCCCGCGTCGGGCTCCCTGCTCGGCGGGAAGCCTGCTTCTCCCTCTCCCACTCCCCCTGCTTGTGTTCCCTCTCTCGCTCTCTCTGTCAAGTAAATAAATAAAATCTTAAAAAAAAATGAGAATCAAAACAGCCACAAAGTTCACATCTGTATCAGGCAAGCCAATGGTTCCCTCCTTGTCCTGGGCCGTGAATCTGACCACCTCACTGGACGAATAGAAGCCATGCAGTCAAAGCCTCTGTCTTCCTTTTCTTCTTCTGTGCATGGCACAGATTTAGGGATAATCAAATATGAGCTAGCTTTGGCAAACACGTTTTTTAGAGTTTTGTTGATTATTCTCTGGGGAAAATCATATTAAAAGGAAGTAGGTTGATTTAATTACTGAATTCACTCATCAGTCATTTGGTGAATTTGCCTCCACGTCTGATTTCCAGTTGCATTTTAAATCTCAAGCTGTTTTCAGAATCAGATTTATCCCCCCCTCATCCTCCCCATCCCCTCTCCCGTCCATGTCCCTCTCTCTCCACCATAGACTCACCACTACCCGCCTGAGGTCTTTCTTTCCCACAAGGACCTTAGTGGGACTAAGGCTGAGAATTCCAACATGACTTCTGTGGCGGGAGGGAGACTAGAGATTTCCCTGTAGATGAGTCTGGATACTCAAATACTGTAAAAAGTCCTTGTTCCCTTCTGAGCTATTGCCCGGGAATGTTGTTCACCATCTCAGCCTAGTGGTTTGGTGCTCTCAAGTTGGCCACAAGAACCATCACCAACTTTCAGTGCCCTTAGGACAACAGAGTTGTGGCTTTCAACTCCTATCATTCCTGTAGACTGGACTTGCTGAGAAGCTACAGAGAAGGCATGGAGGGTCCTCAGAGGAAGCAAGGTACCCCTGCCGAGTCCCAAACCAGGAGTCAGTGTCAACAGACCCACCGATTCCTGCCATCCTGGTCTTACTTGAGTTGACTCGAGGTGCCTTTCATTTGGGGGTGAAAAGGGGAGGAAAAACCCCTGGAAAGAGGGGCAAAGGGACGCAGCTCTTTGGCCTGGTATCTGCCCTGTGCCTGATCTGAAGAGTGTCTGAGAAATAAAGGGGTCAGGGACTAAAGCTGAAGGGACTCCATTCATCAGAGACTCTCTGTCATGGTGGGCCCAAGAAGGGGTCATGCTCCTCTACCCCTACTCTGCCATATAGCACTGGCACTGAAGGCTCTGGAGTGGCCACTAATGGAGAATGACAGTTCACAGAAGAGAAACAGGTGCCCACTTGGCAACTGTCAGGAACTAGGTACTTGACAACAAGGACGGCTCGAAAGAAAGTGGGCCTTTCTTGAATACCTGTAAGACACTTGTCCCGTGAAGTCCCGGGGACATGAGAGGGATTGGTGGGGGGGAGGTTAGTGATGTGCTAGGAGTCCATAATTTGGGCATAAATGTTCATGTGACATCGTTTGTACCCCAAACTGCTAAAAGCCAGGAATATTTTAATTATTCCAGAAAAGAGTGTGCTTCCCAATCTCCTTGAATAAGATAATACAGATTGTGTTTTGTTGGACTACGTCCATAATATTAAGGTGCTCTGTGAAAAGCGGATTCAATAGTCAAAATAGTTTGAGAAACACTGGATTTAATAATGTCAAACAGGTTTCTTTACTGGGAAACTTCTCTCCTTGAATGTGCTGATGGGGTAGTGAATCCCTGCATGGGTCGAGAGAGGCTAGGTTATACTGCAACAAAAACTGACTCTAAAAGCTCAATGGCTTAGACCAACAAAAGTTTCTTCCCCACTAGCTCTGCTGTACATCAGCTTCATATGTGGACCTAGGCTGAAGAAACAGACTCTGTTTTTTGTTTTTGGTTGTGATAAATACTCTTCATTTTTACATATACTAAAATGCACAGATTTCATATGATTTTGTGTGCAGAAGTGCAGGGAGGTTAATGTCTGTGGGACAAACTTGGACCAGTGGGGAGATGGGAAGGGGCAGAGAGTCAACAGGTAAGTCCCCTGTTTGTGTCCCCTCTGCTGGACTGTAATGGGGCACGGTTCTTCCTTCCCCCTTAGCCACGGGGCCAAGTGGGTGCCCCTGAAAGAGCCAGCCGTGTCTCTCCTGCAGTTTGTTGGGAAGCCAGTGCCACAGGGTATCATCTCACGTTTGAATCTCACGCTTCTCTGTCCTCACGTTAGCTGCCCTGGATTATCCCTCCCATGAAAGCATTAGCATTTCAGCCTTGCCTCAAGCTCTGTTTGCCAGGGCACCCAGAATAAGCACTGTGGGTAAATATCGGAGGTTTCTGGTCTCATAGACAGACCGATGGAGTTGCTCTCTTAGGCCTCCTAGCTAGCTATCCTTCCATCTCACATAGGACACTCTCAGCTTTTGCTCAATGCTGTTTCTCTGCATGGAACATTCTTCCCGCGGACACATGCATGGCTTACTCCCTCACCCCCTTCAGGTCATTGCCCAAATATTACTTACTCACTGAGGCCTTCTCTGCTCTCCTATTTAACATTGCACATGCACCCCACTTATTCCTTCACCCCCATTTATTTTTCTTCACATGTCCATATTGTATCTTCATGTATCACTCTCCAAGATTGATAGATTTACTTATGTGGTAAGGCCCATGAGAGCAGGAACATTCAATAAGTGTTTGTGGGTCAGACGGATGAATGAATGGATGGCTGGATGGCTGGATGATGGATGAACAGACAACGGATAAACAGATGGGTAGAAGGAGCGGTGGATGATAAGGAACTTCTCTCTTCATGGCTCAGGATCTCTGTAAACGTAGTGTCAAGAGCATGGGACCTGGAGTCAGGCTCTTCAGATCTGATCTGGTTTGATGTAAACACCCTGTGTGACCTTGGGCAAGGAGAATCATTTACATTTGAAGTGGACTTTAGAGTTTACCGTGTGCCTTCACTGTATTTTTTCCTTAGATCTTGAAAATAACTGCAGGATGTGTAAGTCTTACCTTTGTTTTACAGATAAGGAAACTGAAGTTCAGAAAAACTGGGTGGCTACACCTGAGTGACACACACCATGACAGAGAAATGTCATATGAGGGAAGAGCTCCCTGAGGTTTTTCGAGGTTTTTCGACCCTCTTTGGTTCTAAATTAGGAGCGGATATACAAGTGAAGGAGGGCACCCTACTTCCATGATGATTTTACAAAATAGTATCAAGCACTTCGTGACCACACTGATGTTAATTAAACGAATTCCCAGAAAATATGTATAATATTGCTGAGCTCAAATGACTTTTATAAGGCAGGAAATGAATGTATTTTGTCTTAACAGTATTCTAAACGTGCTCTCCACAATGTGATGTCGTATTTCAAATGATAAAAGTTCTCTGTCAAGTTCATTGTCTTTGAAAGCTAGGACAATCAACAGTCAAATGCCAGAGAAGAGCTGCTGGTGGGTAAACAACGTCGGGTTTATTTTATTCCATAATTTACTTATCATAGAATTTGATCGATGCTTTTAAAATGCCTTTGATGATGGCTGAGAGAATGGTGGTATTTGAGAAGCTGCTAGGGGCTCTGCCCTGAGACTGAGGAGGGTGTGGGGGAGATTTGTGGATATAGATACAGGGAGGTCAGAAGTCAAAGGAGCAGCCACCAGGGTCCTAGTGCCGCCCCGTCATGGGCCACTGGGCTGGGAAATCTGCGGATGTGCTGGAGGTTTGGAGTTGTCAAAACTTTCTGTAAACCAATGCAATCAAAACCCAAAGCTCCCCATTTCAAAGGCCTATGAAGAGGGTTAATTATGGTCTAGAAAACTCTGCATGAAGGGGCGCCTGCGTGGCTCAGTCGTTAAGCGTCTGCCTTCGGCTCAGGTCACGGTCCCAGGGTCCTGGGATCGAGCCCCACGTCGGGCTCCCTGATCGGTGGGAAGCCTGCTTCTCCCTCCCCCACTCCCCCTGCTTGTGTTCCCTCTCTCGCTGTCTGTCAAGTGAATAAATAAAAATCTTTAAAAAAAAAAAGAAAACTCTGCATGAAGAGGACTCAAAACATTTAAGAGCCTGTCAGTGGATGATTTTTTCCCCTTCACTTCTGCTGGGTTAAGTTTTGGACCTAAAGTATGAATTCGGGGTGTGCAGACTTTTAAAATTCTACTGTGAAAGATACGGTCCATACCCGCTGGGAGTTTATTCTCCATTAAGCCAGCAAAACCCACTTATGTAGAAAGTCAAAAACAGATGAAACATGTAAATAAGTGTAAAGAAAATGGAGCTATGCTGGGACCCATATTTTCAGCTCTGAATTTCAGTTCTGGCTGTTAGTTGATGAGCCAGGGGCTTTAAGAGAATTTGGTTAGTGTCACCCCTGGAGGACCTCCTCGGGGAGCATGTTTGGAGACTGCACCCCAGAGGGCTCCACGGGTGTCTGATTAGTGCCTTCACACCAGGCCCTGTGCTCCGAAGGGCCCTGACTGGGGCTTAATGTTCTGCTGTTGTCACATTGACGTTCTTAATAATTTTAGTTTTGAATTTGTGGGGTTTTTTTTAAAGATTTTTATTTATTTATTTGACAGAGAGAGAGAGAGACAGCTAGAGAGGGAACACAAGCAGGGGGAGCGGGAGAGGGAGAAGCAGGCTCCTGGCTGAGCAGGGAGCCCGATGCGGGGCTCGATCCCAGGACCCCGGGATCATGACCTGAGCAGAAGGCAGACGCTTAATGACTGAGCCACCCAGGCGCCCCTGAATTTGTGTTTTGTAAGTGAAGTCCTGTGGGACAGTGGAGCATGTGGGGTGCCAGGGTTTGGAGACTGGTCCACCTTGAGTCTGCCTCCCGCCACCTTTGCACCTTTCCCAATTGGCTCTTGACCAACCCCTCTCCTCCACCCACTGGAGCCCCAGCCCTGCCTGCGACCATTGCCACCCTCTACCCCGGCCATGTCCAGGTAGCATTGGGGGGAGGGGGTAGAATGGTGTGGGTAGAGCGGGATAGGGGACTGGGTGCGGGAAGAAGGAGACCCATGTTCTACCTGACACAGGTGCAGGAATGTCAGGGTAGGGGGCGGTTTGGCCGTGTGCCCCCATGGAGTCTCAGGTGGGGCATGGTGGGATCCGACCCAGCCCTGGGCTGGCAGCACTGTGGTGGGTTTGGCAGACAATTGGGTAGGTGTGAGCCTCAAGCTGATCCAGGTTTGGAAGTTGCAATCCCGTGGGGGTCTGTCACAGGCTATAGGAAGGGCTGGGACACTGCACGTGGGTCCAGTGGCTGATGGGAGGAGGCACCTGGCAGCCAGTGGGCACATGCACACCATCTCAGAATGGGATCACCAAGCACCTATGGGAGTTTAGTGTGACATTAAATAGAAACTACACACACACACACACACACACACACACACACACACACACACACACACACAGAGAAAGCACTAGTTAGCAGACAGATTTTATGTTTCAGGTCCTGCCTTTTGAATAAGGGCCCTGCATTTTTATTTTGCCCTAGGCCTAGCAAATTATATAGCTGGCCCTAGACTACAGGTTGTGTTTTCAATAGTTACAATAAAAAGAAAGGGAACCAGGTCCACCATCTTGCCGCAGGCTGGCCTGGAGAGTGATACAGTGCCCGCTGGTCTATATATCCATTAAGCATATAAGTGGCCTCTCTCAGCCCACCCTTATAGGCTTTGCTCCTATTGGCTGTGGACTTACATGGTGCTGCCTGCCGTAAGACATGGGAGCAAGGATTTTTTTTTTTAGATTTATTTATTTATTTGAGAGAGAGCAGGGGTAGGGGTGGAGGGAGAGAGAGAGAAGCAGACTCCCTGCTGAACCCGACATGGGGCTCCATCCCAGGACCCGGAGAATGACCTGAGCTGAAATCAAGAGGTGGACTCCTGACTGCCTAACCGACTGAGCCACCCAGGTGCCCCAGGAGCAAAGATTTTTAGTTTACTGGTTGCTGGTCTTGATCCTAACACTTGAAGTTCTAAATCTCATCATTTTGCATTTAAACCATTTTGGGCTCTCTCCAGCTCCCTCTTGCCTGCCTTGAGGTGCATGTGCCTTGCCCGCCTTCCAAGCTGGCTGAAACATACTGGCTAACATTCAGGCTCAGGCAAAACTTCCTCATTTTAAATGGTTTTGGCTCCACAGATGGGTGACAGCAGGACAGGGATGTTCATGAGACTTCTCCAAACTGCTATATTGGAGTAGTATTTGGTGGAGGGGGAAAGGAAGGAGGAAAGGCAATGCATTTGTAAAGTAATATATAGTTACTACCTTTTTTCCCCTCCAAGTGTAGAAATGGAAGCCTGGTAATTAATCTAACAATTAACCAAAACACACACTTCAGTGGACAAGCCTGAGTGGAAACCTGATGATGTCAGACAGTGGGAGGAAAGAAAAAAAAAAAGACTTTCTGCTTTGAGAGAGTTAGAAGCATTTCCCATTCTAAATCAAAAAGCAAAACAAACCAAAAAACTCCAAATGAAATTCAGTTTCAGGATTCATAAGTAGCTCAGGAAAGAACGGTTGGGTTATCTCAGCTGTGCTGAACAATTTTTTTGGTTACTCCCATCACCACGACTGAGCTCATCAAGTTTGGAAGGTGTCCTACTATGTCTCATTAAGCTGTTTGAAACTGTTAATGTCAGAACATAGCCCTCTTATTTTTTCATTGCTAATTAATGGATTAAAAGTCTACTATAACAGTGTTAGAATCTATGGCCCAGGAAGAAGGTGGTCCTGGACTCGTGCCAAGCCGCATCCGACACCACCGAATGCTGCCAATGCCTGGCCATCAGTGTGCATTATGAGGGAGACAGCAAAAACCCACTGATAATACATCTGGAGTGGTTGCTAAATTTAGAGGCATCCATTAGTGGACTCTTGTTTTTAACGAAATGGAAGTTTGTTACTTAGAAAATTTGTTTTGAATTATTAATTTATGTAGAAATAAGAAATGCTGGGGTTTTTAAGCCTGAGCAGCTTGGGTCCACAAAGTTGTTCTGCATATCTTAAAGATGAGGGAAGGCCATCTGTTTGTCCAGAAGATAATTGACTCGCTCTTGAGTACCTTGTAAAGTAGCAATGATGGACCATTTTAAGGGGGTTGGTTTAGTTAAGTCTAAAGCCAGCTCAACATTTTAACTATTTAGAGACTTGGCCCATAATGTAAAACGAGCATGAACTGTAGTTCTGGCGGCATCTGGCTGTGCATTGCCCTTGCTCAGTACCTTTAAAGATTTACTTATTTATTTATTTGAGAGAGAGAGAGAATGAGAGAGATAGAGAGCACGAGAGGGCAGAGGGTCAGAGGGAGAAGCAGACTCCCTGCCGAGCAGGGAGCCTGATGCGGGACTCGATCCCGGGACTCCAGGATCATGACCTGAGCCGAAGGCAGTCGCTTAACCAACTGAGCCACCCAGGCGCCCTACTAAGTACCTTTAATTCTAACAGTAACGGCTTCCACTTACTCAGTGCTTATGAAGACCGGGGAATCACATCAAATGCATTCAATATGCTATTTTATGTTCACAAACATCTTATACGCTAAATATCATTATCCCCATTTTACAGACCAGGAAACTACCATTTAACGGGATTAAGTAACCTGCCCAGGATCTTACAGCCATTAAAGAACGGAGACATGGCTTTACCATGTTTGCAGACTCCTAAATCTAGGCTCTGGGGTTTGAAGAAAAAGGGAAAAGGCCATATAGAAATCACTGAGTTCTAAACTCTCAAGTGATCAAACCTAGATGATCCTCATTAAACCAGTCCTTCTGCTGCATTTCCAAACCTGTCAGAATCCACCTTGTTCAAGAGGAGGGACATAAAATATACACGTGCATGTGTGCACGTGTGCACACACACACACACACAGATACATTTTTATACATGTGCACACACACAACAACCCTTGACCATTCACACCAGGGCAGTCAGCAGACACTCCTATTCTAGGATCCTTTGTGCTCTGAGCCAAGTAAAAAGGTAAGCCAACTGGATAAGTGCTTTGAGCACCAATATATAAGGGCAATAATATTCCCAATGGAAATCAGAAATATGGTACCACTTAACTCAGATCTGCACATGTGACTACTTTTATAACCATCAAAATATACATTGGTTCCATTCCTGCCAAGTAGACAATGGAAATGAAAACAATTCTCATGATGCCAGCTCTGCTCCCCAACTGAATGACTATTGCATTACTATTGAAAGGATATCATTTGAAGGACACCAAATTCTTGGTCTGCCTTGAGCTCCAGCATGTCTTGGTCCAGACCTGTTTGTGCAATGGATGGTAGACCCCACTTCTGACACCAAAGTACTGGAGCCTCAAGCACTATGCCTTGTCTTCCATTCCAGTTATACTGTCCTCTTGCTTTCTCATGTGAGGGCCAGTGCGTGAAGCCCTGTGCTTGTCTCCGCACCTGGATTTCCCCTCTGGTCCAGGGTGGAATTTGGGGGCAGATCTTGATTGCCTTGCTGGCCTTCAACCTCTCCCAAGTTTAACCTTATACATTAGATTTTCATTGTGGCTTGGGATAAATGCTGCTGAGGCCATCTAGCCTGAGCCTGGCCTGGCCTAGCCTGGGGCCTCCTGGGGCCAGCAGCCTTCTCTTGCTTCCTGAGCATTTCAGGAATACTCCCGGGATGACCTGCTTGCTGCTTGTTCCATATCTGTCCTCTGGTCTGAATGTAAACTCTGTGTGCCGCTCTATCCCCAGTATCTTGCATTGTACCTGCCGTGTAGAAGGTGAGCAATAAATATCTGTTATACTTCAATTAAAAAACATGTTGTAATCAATTTGCTTCAACCAGTGATAAAGAGAAAATATTAAAAGTAAAAAAAAAAAGCATTCACCTCCACAATTTAATTGAGAAACCTCTTGTAATAAACCTCATAATGTCAATTCCAAAATAGATAGATGGATAGATAGATAAATATCAGTTGAATAAACAAATGAATGGATATTTACTTATTTAGCAGGTACACGATACTTACTATGTGCCTGGCAATGTTGCAAACATTTTATACATATTAAACTCATTTAATAATTTTTTTAACTTGCCATTTCCCCCAGTAGACTTTCTCACTTTCTTTCCTTCTTTCTTTCTTTCTTTCTTTCTTTCTTTCTTTCTTTCTTTCTTTCTTTCTTTCTTTCTTTCTTTCTTTTTCTTTCTTTCTTTCAGTAATCTCTACACCCAACGTTGGGCTTGAACTCATGACCCCAAGATCAAGAGTGACATGCTCCTCCAACTCAGCCAGCCAGGCATCCCATAGACTATATGTTTCTTGAGGACAGAATTTGCACTGGTCTCTAGCATAATGTCTGATAATAAATACCTATCAATTACATGAAGACACTTATAGTTTTAATTAATGAAATCACATTTCTGAATCTATGTCTTTGTACTAGAAACAACATGAGGAGTCACATATCTTAATTGGGGTAGGATCTAGTTCCCATATGTGTAAATTCTCACATTTAAATGGCCATATTATTTCAATTTTATTCTCTTGTATGAAAATTTCTGCTGTGAAGTTTCATGTTCTGTTCTTTTTTTTCATTGAACTCTTTTGTCAATATCCTTTGCTTTGAGTCAGACTTACTTTGAAAAATGTACAGTAAAGGACATTTTTGGAAGGAACTTCAGCAGCCAATTGTAAATATCGGAACTTCAAAAGACATTATGTTTTCTCTCATTTTGTTTCCCTGGTTGTTATATACAAATTCTAGGCCCCATCAATCTAGAAAATTCTTATTCTTTTTTTTTTAAGATTTTATGTATTTATTTGACAGAGCGAGGACAAGCAGGGGGAGTGGCAAAGGGAGAGGGAGAAGCAGGGATCTGAGCAAGGAGCCTGACTCGGGACTCAATCCTGGGACCCTGGGATCATGACCTGAGCTGCAGGCAGATGCTTAACTGACTGAGCCACCCAGGCACCCTGAGAAAATTCTTATTCTTGAGAGAAATTTCTCTGTTGGCAAGATACACTCTGCTTCATCACAGGTCGGGTATGTTCAAAATGTGTCAAAAAATGTAACACTTTAGGTGGGTTGCTCAATGAAAAACTAATTGGCTTCTCTTGCAACATGTTTTGCTAGGACATTAGAATACTATTTTATTCAGTTGAAGTTAGGTGTTCCCTTTCCTATCCCCAAAGTATGACTTTTGAGGGAATATGAGGGTCTTGACTTAGTTCATGGTCACTACTTTGTGACATTGGAAGGAAGGTAAAAATTTGAAATCAAGGACTGTGTTTTTGGATCATCAGCTGGAATCTGCCTCTTCTCTTTCTCGTGAGGAAGAAAGTTTTGAAAGGATATTACCATGTTATGGGGCCAGGATCCCTGTAGTCTTTGCTGGAAACCAAACTTCTGAGCCTTTTTAAAAGACAGGATTATAAGAGAAAAATGAACATAACAAATATTCCAGCTATCAATTGCTGCGTAACAAATTACTCCCAAATTTAGGGTTTAACACAACCATTTCATTTTGATCATCACTTTGTGCATCAGGAATTCTGGGAAGGCTCAGCCAAATGGTTCTCACTGAGGTCTCTTACACGATTACATTCAGATGTCTGTGTGCCCACAGTGATCAGAACCTCAGCTGGGCTGGACATCCACCATGGCTTGTTCACACATCTGGCCATTGATCCTGGCTGTCAGCTGAGAGTGCAACTAGAGATCTACTGGGGTACCTATATCTGGCCTCTCCGTGTGGTCTGGGTTTCTCACAGCATGCTGGCTGAGTCCCAAGAGGAAGACATCTGGAGAGTAGGTATTCAGAGAGAACTAGCGAGAGGCTTCAAGGAGACAAGGACAAGACAAGGGCTTGAAAGTCATATAACATCACTTCTGACACATTCCATTGCTTCCAAGTATTGCTTCCAAGTAAGACCAGCCCAGATTCAAGATGGTGGAAGGGGAGAATTAGATGCCCAATTTATGGGAGGAGAGTCAAAGAATTTGTGGCTATCTTTTTATTTATTTATTTATTTATTTATTTATTTATTTATTTATTTAAGAGAGAGCGGGGGCAGGGGGGAGGAGCAGAGGGAGAGGGACAAGCAGACTCCGTGCTGAGTGTGAAGCCAGATGCAGGGCTCGATCCCATGACCCTGAGATCATGGCCTGAGCTGAAACCAAGAGTCAGACACTTGACTGAGCCACCTAGGCACCCCTGTGGCTATCTTTTAGAACTTCCACCACAAATTTAGCCCTGGACATGTGAATGAATGAATGAATGAATGATACCCACCTAAGCATACCTGGAAGAAATGCTCTCTAAAATCCTTTTTTCTACAAAAAAAGCTTGCATTTATTCTGAAATATTCTTAGGTCCAAAATTAAGACAGTGTTTTTATCATGAGAAAGGGTCTACTTACTCTAACTTCTCTGCATAAGGTAAAAGGAAGGAAGAAGAGGAATAGAATGAGAGGCAGAGCGGTCGTCTACCCACCCATCTATCCACCTTCCCAAATAGCTCCCCCTTCATTTATTTAATGAAACCCCTCCAGTAAAGGCTTTTCCTTCTAGTGAGTCCTGAGGAGCTTCGACCTATAGAAATTGCCTATCATGGTACAGATAACACTTAGAGAAGACTGTCTTAGTTGTTTTATATCTCATTAGAGCGGTTAGAGCAGGAGTGCAGAGGAAGAGGAAATATTGGGTGGGGGGAGATACTGAAGGTATCAGAGCTTTCCTACTCTGATGACTGAGAACAAGAGCCTCCATACCCTGAAAGGGGGATATAGAACAGGCTAGAAGTAGGAGGAGAAAAATGAATGGCAAGGTGAAAAGATTCTAAAGGTTAACCTCACATTTCAAAATGGCCAGAACTGGCCCAGGAAGATGAGTTGAAAGCTTGTCAACAGAGTGAACTTGACCTACCAGGGAAGTCCTAACAAAGGGAAGGGGGAAGGAGATGTGGAAGAGCTCCTATGAACAAGCATGCATTCACATCTCAACCATGACAACAACCCTTTACAGAAATAGTTTCACCATGTCCACCTCACAGATGAGGAGGGCAGAGCCACAATGTATCAGGAGTCTGGGTCCCTAAAGAGTCCCATAGGAGGCAGATCAAGCAGTGCACTCCTAGTAGATTGTGATGAGTGTGAGAAATAAATCCAGTGAGTATTCAAGGCTCATTTATTACAAAACCATTGCTACCTTTAACTAATACAGCATTGGTTGATTCTGCCTCTCCACCAGTCACATAGATAACATATTCCTATTGGTAATAATTCTTTAGAGAACAGGAGAGGAGGACAGGTGCAGAAGAATGGCTGAGAAAAGGGGTATGCATAGTTTTAAATTCCCCCACAGTCTAGTCCCCTTCCACACCATATCCCTGCTCCCCAGGTAACATGTTGTCCTGGGGTTACAAATCATTGTGTTTTAGGTTTTAGAGTTTGTTTCTTTGTTTGTTTGTTTTGAGGGGGGTGAGGGGCAGAGGAAAAGGGAAGGGGAGAATCTTAGGCAGGCTCCACATCCAGCACAGAGCTGAGTGAGGGGCTCGATCTCATGATTCTGAGATCACAACCTGATTTGAAATCAAGAGTCCAACGCTTAACCTAGGGAGCCACCCAGGCGCCCCACATTTAAGATTTTAAAGTAGGAACGCCACATGATCAGAGGTGTGCAGTTAGGAAAACAAGTCTGGCAGTGACGTGTTGGATGTGTTAGGTGGCATGGGAGTGGGGTGGGGGAGCCGTGGAAGCAAGGTGACAAGCCAGGATTATCCGGGAATGATCCCAGGGCCAGAGGTGCAGGCAGCTCTGACGTACCAGACGTGGGAAGCCTACAAAGAGTACAGGTTCAGGAAAGATGGACAGAGAGAAAGACGCAGGGGGACACGGGCAGGCTGACTGGATCTGGGGCCTGAGGAGAGAGAGGAGCTTTTGAACTTTGGGGACCGGGAAAAGGGTAATGTAATAGGCAGATTACAAGAGTCAGTATTGCTCAATATATCGATTATATCATATACATAAATGATTTTGGACAAAGATTTTACAAATCGTTTGGCTAAAAGGCAACAGTCAGCCTCTGCAGCTGCTGAAGGGATTTCTTTCATCCTTTCTACTGAAGAGCTGAAAAACTGCTCTCTTCCCTCTAGGGCATCCCAATGGACAGGACCCAAGATGAACCATAAGGCCCTCATCGGATCCCAGAGAGACCCTCTTATATCCCTTGACTGGACATGTCTGGATTTCAAGCTTGTCCAACACAGCAGCCCCTCCATAGCCGGTCGCTGGTGCAGTAGGCTAGTCCTCCTCTGGTGCCCTAGATGCCCCGGGCTCTAGCTCTCCCCTTCGGCTTCCTTAGGTGTGATGTGGGCCCCATTTCTCCATATCTCTGAGGAAACCCTTTCCAAAGCTCCCAAGCGGCCCTCTGGAAGTCCCTCACAAACCAGGTTAAAAGTGAAGGAGGGTGTGATTCTTCCATTCCCAAAGCACAAGCAAGAGTTGTCTTCTTCACAAATCCCCTCCCCTCTCCACATCCCGACCCTTTTGATAACCTTGTTCTGGCCGAGGGTTCCAGAGCTGCAGGAGCAGAACCTGAACACTTCTGTAGTTTCTGCCTGTGGGGTTTTGCTTCCTGTTTGCTTTCATATCTATCAACACAGTATTGACATCTCAGCTGAAACTGAGGGGGAAAAGTTCCATTCTAACCAATTGCTAGCTAGACAAAAATTAATTTTTAAAAATCATAATTCCTGCATTCAAAAAAAAAATCTCAGCCATCATTTTACTAAGTCCAATGTTATTTAAGATCCTGCTTCTTCAACTCAGTCCTGTGGATATGCTGACAGTCAGTGCAATTTTTCTCTGATCCTCGGCAATCTTTAGCCAGAGATCACTTTTCATCAGGTAACTGATACAGTCATCTCCAAGCCATCTTTGAGATGAGTAAGGCCAAGTACAATGAATTACACTTTTGCATTTCTTACTCCACCTCAATTAATCTAAATGGAGGAGAAATCCTTTGGGAAACAATTTCTGAGGAACAAAGCAATTTATAGTGGCCCATCTGAATCCAGTGCCAACACCGTCGAGCATAAAGTCATCTACCAGTGGAATGTTTAATATAAATTGTGGTTATGTTCATAAAAGTCATGCTTAAACATTTTAATTATAGAGGGAAGAATGTTTATCTCCGGGTATTCCTTTCTTAATGGTTTTTACATATTCCACTTTTTATTTATTTATTTATTAAGATTATTTATTTATTTATTTACTTGACAGGGAGACAGCAAGAGAGGGAACACAAGCAGGGGGAGTGGGGGAGGGAGAAGCAGGCTTCCCGCGGAGCAGGGAGCCCGACGTGGGACTCGATCCCAGGACCATGGGACCATGACCTGAGCCGAAGGCAGACGCTCAATGACTGAGCCACCCAGCCACCCCTCTTCCACTTTTTAAGAGAACAAACCTGCTTCTCCCTCTCCCACTTCCCCCTGCTTGTGTTCCCTCTCTTGCTGTATATCTGTCAAATAAATAAATAAATAAAATCTTCAAAAAAATAAATAAAAATAAAAATATGATGCTAAACACATAATGTAATTTTAAGTTTTTTAGTAGCCACGTTAGAAAAGCAAAATGAAACAGGTAAACTTAATTCAATAATATATATTATTTAACCCATTGTATCCAAAATATTATCAGTGTGACATGTAAACAATACAAAAATTATTAATGGAATGTTGTACGTCCTTTTTTTCATATTAAGTCTTTGCAATCCAGTGATTATATTACACTATGGCACATCTCAATTCAGTCTAGCCTCACTTCGAGTGCTCAAGAGCCCCGTGTTTATAGTGGATCAACACAGCTCTATAATCTCAACAATGATCTTGTAATAGACAAATATTAAAGCTCTTATCAGGCTTTGTTGATTGGACATGAATTTGTTCTTGCGTGCTTGATAAAAATTCTGGAGAAATGCAAAATTTTGCAAGAAAATAAAAAAGAACTCAGTTATTTAAGTAGAGCATTCTTGTACCTGTCACCCTAAGAAAGTTATATTTATGAACTGAATCATTTCCTTCCCTTTAATGATTTGTTTAGTTCCAAAGCCGTGTCTAGATAAACAATAAATTGCCTCTCAAAAGCATGAGTAAACCCCAAGGAGAATAGATTAGTTCACATCATCATCTGAAGTATGGAGACCCCTGCTCTCCAATATTTATTGGTACTTATCTCTTGAGGTAACACCTTCAAATCAATAGTTCTTTTCTATTTTTAATGTCCTGCCATTAATCCATTCTTATGTCCATTTTTCTTGCTCAACAAAGAATGTGCAGAAGCTTGAGTGTTTTTCTAGGATTTTTATTTTTTTCCCTCTGTAGGAGCAGATTGTGTTTCATCTGGAGTGTGCATCGGGATTTAAAGATTGGCAGTGTACCTCCATTTTAGACAAAAGGGAAGTAATTCTAGGGTCTGCTGCATGAAAAATAAAACTTGGGTCTTATGTGTCTTTTAGTGTTCTGGTAAGAAACACATAACATTAAGTTTACCCTCTTAACTATGTTTAAGTGTACGTTTCAGTCGTGTTAAGCATATTCGCATTGCTGGGCAACCTCATGGGTCTTTGTGCACTTTTTTTGGTGCATCTTAGAGAACCGGTAGGCTCTCACCTATGTGGACAGGTCGATTTGTTGTCTCAGGCCTCAGAGATGGTTGGATGGGGGATTTATTTATTTATTTACAATTTTATTTATTTATTTGACAGAGAGACAGAGGGAACACCAGCAGGGGGAGCGGGAGAGGGAGAAGCAGGCCTCCCGCCAAACAGGGAGCCTGATGCGGGCGGGGCTCGATCCCAGGACCCCGGGGATCATGACCTGAGCCGATCCCAGGACCCCGGGGATCATGACCTGAGCCGAAGGCAGACGCTTAAACACCTGAGCCACCCAGGCGCCCCTGGATGGGGGATTTAGAGTTAGGTCTTGGGCCTGTGAGGAACCAGGGAGGCCCGAGCTCCATCTGACCCGCCGTGCACAGGAGGCAGACGAGCTGTGCTCTCTCAACATTCCGAAGTTACAGGATGTGGTGACATTGCGGAATTACAGGATTAAGTCTCAGAACACTCTGCAAGGGTCAGGATGATCACCTGTGCCCCTAATATTTCCCCTGTGACACTCCCAGTCAGCTTGCACCCTTTTGCTTTTAGCTACCAGTAGGTGTGTAAGCCTCGTCTGATGTTGACAAAAACAGGATATACACACCTAGTTTCAAAAGCTCAGATCTTTCAGTTAAACCACATGTTAATACCCCCTGTTCAGAGGGACCTAATAAACTTTTTTTAGGCACTGATGTTCAGAAATTTGCATCTTAATAGGCTCCCATGTTAAACAATGTTGGCTTGTGACTCTCCTAAAAAGTAATTTTTGGGGCGCCTGGGTGGCATGGTCAGTTAAGTGTCCATCTCTTGGTTTCAGCTCAGGTCATGATCTCAGGGTCATGGGATCGAGCCCCAAGATGGGCTCCGAGCTCAGTGCGGAGTCTGCTTGAGTTTCTCTCTCCCTCTCCCTCTGCCCCTTCCGCTTGTGCTCTCTCTCTCTCAAATAAATAAATAAAATTTTTTTAAAAGTACTTTTCACTGCTAGAAACCTTCCTGGCCAAGGAAGTAATAGTTGTTCCTATTTTGACAGGCCAGTGATCAAATGGTAGATATAAAACCTTATGATTTTTAGATTGCAGCTGTTGACCTCAATTTAGCAATCTCACTAAATTATTTCTTAGTTTCCCAGAGATATTTTATTGTTATCAACTTTTTATTTTGAAAACTTTTAAACCTAACAGAAAAGTTGCTAGAATGGTACAATGAGCTCCTGGTGGCCTAAACCTAGATCCATCAATGGTGAACATTTTGCCGCATTTGCTTTTTCCATCTTGCTAGAGCCATAGTTTCTTATTGAGGTGAAATTGACATAATGTAAAATGAACCATTGTAAAGTGAACAATTCAGTGGCATTTAGTACATTCACAATGTATAATCACCACCTCTATCTAGTTCCCAAACATTTTCATTCCCTCAAGATAAAATCCCGTATCCAGTAAGCAGTCATTCCCGTTTACCTTCTCCCCAGCCCCCTCTAGTCTGGTTTCTGTCTCCATGGATTTGCCTACTGGGGACATTTCTTTTTTTTTTTTTTTTAAGGTTTTATTTATTTGACAGAGAGAGACACAGCGAGAGAGGGAACACAAGCAGGGGGAGTGGGAGAGGGAGAGAAGCAGGCTCTGCACTGAGCAGGGAGCCCGATGCGGGGCTTGACCCCAGGACCCTGGGATCATGACCTGAGCCGAAGGCAGACGCCTAACGACTGAGCCACCCGGATGCCCCTAGGGACATTTCATATAAATAGAATCATGCCATATGTGACCTTTTTGTGTCTGGCTTCTTCAGATAATGTGTTCGAGGTTCGTCTGCACTGTAGCATGCATTAGTACTTTTACCACGGATATTGTTCATTGAGGTTGTAAACTGAGTATGCGGAAGCATTCCATCACTTATGTTCTCCTGCTTCTGCTTCACCCCACAAACGGGCCGGATAGAGTCTCAAAGTCCCTTAAATCCCCTAGTCCCTTTCAAATCAAGTGCCTCTTTGGGAAAAGGGTGGGTATTAATTCAAGTATATGTGCGTTCACATCCTATATGCTTCTTACTTCATAGCTTAAAATGGGCCTAAAGAAGAAAAGACCCAAAGATAACCACGCTAACTAGCTAAATAGCTCTGGATATGTTGTTTAATCTCTCTTGCCCTCAGTTTCTTCATCTACAGAGCGACCAGACTGGATCCAAGCCCTAAGAGCCATTGTAATGAAAATTGTATGATTCGATTCCCTAGACTATTCAGCTTACACTTTTCCTAGATCTATTATTCCAGAGAGCTACTTTCCCTCTGTGGTGTATTAGAGCAAAATTGATATTGATGAACCACCGGGTATGTGACCCTGGAGTCTACAAACTATAGCTTGGATGCGTTAGTTTACAATTCAGTTGGAGCTAAGAGATAGATGAACATGTGACAAGAGGGATATTCATAACCAGAGGACAAAGCTTGTTAAGAGACATTAAATATTCAACATTGAACCACACACAAAACCTGTAGGGAAACAGTAAGAAGGCCAACAAGAAATATCAGCCTGCCCTCACTCTTCTCGTGTCACTGCCCTCTTTGATTTGACCAGTCGTCTGTGGGTCAAATAGCTATAGAATGCTTCTGGAAAGCTAGCAGCGCTTTCAGATTAAAGTTTACCTACTGGTACTCCAGACAGAACATTCTTTCTTGAATTTATTTTTAATACTGGATTTTAAAAAATTTGTTCAAATTTTATTCTAAAACTTTCCAAACACAGCAAAACTGAAAGAATTTTACAGGGAACCCCTGTATACCTGACTCCTCTAGTCTACCATCAACATTTTATACTACTTGTTTTATCTCCTACTTATCCATCCTTCAAAGCATTTCTTGATCCGTCTTATTTTTGGAAGGATTTCAAAGTAAATTACAGACATCAGCATGCATGCCGTTAATTCACATTCAGTATTTGTTTACCAATTTTTTCTTTTGATGTAAGATGTATATACAAGGAAATATACAAATTTAAAAATGTACATTTGTTGAGTTTTGACAAATGCATACACCTGGGTAATGCAAAAATCCTATCAAGATAGCTAACATAGCACTTATTTTTCCATTTAAAATTTTTTTAAAAGATTTTATTTCCTTGACAGGCAAGAGAGAGCACAAGCAGGGGGAGAGGCAGAGGTAGAGGGAGAAGCAGGCTCCCTGCTCAGCAGGGAGCCCGATGTGGGGCTCGATCCCAGGACCCTGGGATCATGACCTGAGCCGAAGGCAGACGCTCAACCGTCTGAGCCACCCAGGTGCCCCTTCATTTAAAAAATTTTTTTTAAGATTTTATTTGTTTATTTGACAGAGAGAGATAGCGAGAGCAGGAACACAGCAGGGGGAGTGGGAGAAGCAGGCTTCCCGCCAAGCAGGGAGCCCGATGTGGGGCTCGATCCCAGGACCCTGCGATCATGACCTGAGCCGAAGGCAGACGCTTAAGGACTGAGCCACCCAGGTGCCCCTTATTTAAATTTTTATGTAAGTATGTTGTTTTGAAAAATACAATAGCATGTTTGTCTTAAAGTGAATCACTGTGGCCACCTGCCCCTTCCTCCCAATCCCATTTTCTGCTTCTCGAAGGCAACTCCTTTCAAATCTTTTTACATGTTTCTTCTAATAATTATATATCCTTGTATAGAATGCTATTATTTCTTTTTTTTGCCAGCTTTAAAGATTTATTACCTTCTGAATTTCAGAAACTAGTCAAATACCCTCAAAAATTTTAAATTTTTCTGTTACAGTATAATTAATTTTGTCAAACTGGTGGGCATTCCGTTTCAAAGATCAAAACAATGGCTCTTAAGGCAAGGTCATAACAATTTTTTCCTATTACTACAAAGTTTTCTTTCTCCCCTTTTCATTGTCCTATGATTTTCCATCTATTTCTTCACAGTTCTTCTCTTCTGTAGCCTCTTACTGTATTCCAGGCATCTCCAAGTTCTTTGGAATACTGTTTTTCAAAATGATCCAATACAACTTTGCAAATCTGTTTTGCAAGCTTCCTCTCTGATTTTGCTTTCAGCCGGGTCAACATGATCCTGCCGCGAGATGCCAAACAAGAGGTCTACACCACCGAGCATCTAAAACCTCCTGGAAATCAAAAGCACAGCCTCACATCCGAGATTTACCCGCATTCACTTCTACCCCTCGCTTTTCCCAGAATGCTATTATTTCTATTTCTTAAGTTTTCCATTTTAGAATTATCTACTGGTTAGCTACTCTGGAAGGTGATGTTATGGTTTCCCCAGAAAACTCCAAAAAATCTAGAATTAATAAAAGATTTTGGCAGGTTTGCTATATAAAAACAACCTACGAAAAGCAATTGTATTTATATACAATAGCAATTAATAGAAAATGTAAAAAGAAAACTGTCATTTCTAAAAGTATAACACATAATAAAATAAACATGACAAAAGATAGGTCTTTCATGAGAAAGTAAAAATTTTGCATTGTAAATAAGCAAGGGAAGTCCAAACAATTGAGGAGAAATACCATGTTTATGGAGAAGCAAATTCAATATTGTAGAGAAGTTGATATACACGCTGATCCCAAAAAGTGTGTTCGTGGAACTCTACAAGCCAAAGTATTTGTTGATGATCAGAGAAGTAAAAATAGTCAAAAGACTGCTAAATAAAAAAGAACTAAGAGGGGGAGCTCATCTTACCATTACCAAGAATTATTTGAAACCTATGGTAATTAGGATGGTGTGATTAAACCAATGGAAAAGGATAGACAGCCCAGAAAAACAGATCTCTGTGGAGGAAGAACCACTCCAAGGACCTTTTCTGCCTGCCTAGTACTGTCACGTGAGCATGAAATACAGATCTATTGTGTTTTGGCCATTTTATGATTTTGGATCTATTTTGTAAAGCAGTTAGCCTATGCTAATATGACTTAAAATTTTTTTTTTTAGATTTCATTTATTTATTTGAGAGAGTGCACATATGCACGCATGCTTGTGCACAAGAGCAGGGGTGGGGCAGAGGGGGACAAGCAGACTCCCTTCTGAGTGCTTGGGGGCGGGGGTTGGGGGGGCTCCATCCCATGACATTAAGATCATGACCTGAGCTGAAATCAAGAGTCAAACGCTTAACCGACTGAGCCACCCAGGCACCCCTACAACTTCCATTGCTTTATAGTCACCCTGTGAATTTTGATATGAAAAAATAACATCAATATTTACATTAATATCTTTGCCTTCCTGTTTAAAAACATGAGAACTTAGCATCTGAACATCACCATCTGCCTGATTTACATGCTACTGTTATTGGATATTACGATTCTATTTTTAACCTTATAAGATACTGCTTTTGTACTCAGTGATGTTTTAGATTACTCACATACCTACTACTTAATTTGCTCATTTTCTCTTCTTATGTCTCCAACCTTGCATCTGAAATTGCTTTCTTTCTGTCCGCAGTACATTCTATATAAACTATGGGGACCTCTGTTGGTGTCAAATTGTCAATATTAGGAAATTATTTTGCTTACAGTGTTTTTATTTGATGTGGGGGAGAGTTCAGTTATCCACAGTTTCTGGAAGCGGAATGAGGTAGAGGCTTGTCAGGGTGCTCTTGTGCGTCAGCGCATCAGCACGAGGCAGGCAGTGGGGGAGGAGGCGTGACATTACCCCTCGGATCCCCCCGTGACGTGCCAGGAGCCCAGTGTAGCCGAGAGCAAGATGGCACGCGCTGAATCAGGTTACCCAGTCCCCCAGGAGTGGGGAAGAACCATCCATGCCCTGGGAGGACGCAGATCCCGTTTTGCTTCACCTGAAGGGGAAGGCTCTAGTACTGCGTGACTTTCGTTTGTCCAACTCAGCCGCTCAGGGGCTGGACTTCGAAGCGCTGAGCCATGAATGACAAGAGCTAGCGGTCGAAGTTTATTTTTTATTTTTATTTTTTTAAAAGATTTATTTATTTATGTGATACAGAGAGAGTCACACACACAGTGAGAGGGGGAACACAGCAGTGGGAGTGGGAGAGGGAAAAAAAAAGCAGGCTTCCCGCGGAGCGGGGAGACCGATGCAGGGCTTGAACCCAGGACCGTGGGATTATGACCCAAGCCAAAGGCAGAGGCTTAACGACTGAGCCACCCAGGCACCCACAGTGGTTGAAGTTTAGAGACCTGAGACATTGTTTTCATAATCTCCCAGATGGGCTTCTTGCCACCTAGCTCTCACCAAATATGGACCCGAAGGCAGCACCCTCCTGGCCTGCAGAAAGCTCCTTATGGCAGCCGGGAGCAGTAAAACCATAGAATAAGGTAGAAAGGCTCCTTTTTCTAACCCCTTCAGTGTGACTTTCCTCCACTCCCAGGAATTATGTATAGTAATTTCCATGCCAAGACCAGGGCGCTGGCAGAGTTCTTAAAAGCAAAGTGGAAAAAAGTGAGATCGACCCAGATTGATCCTATTCCAAGGTAATTTCTTCATCCATCTAATGCCTATGAGTTCTTATAGCTGTGAGGTTTGCCTGTCACTGTGAGGTCTGTTTTGGTTCCACAAAAGAATGTCTCCCAAATAGTGATGCACCAAAGTACCACCAGGTCAGATGTTAAAATTATACACTATGTCAACTTTAGTAGACATTCTGAATTCTTACTTCTAGGGCAGTGCTATCCAATAGAAATATTATGCAAGCCACATATGCGATTTTACATGTTCTAGTCACTACATTTTAAAAAGTGGAGAGAAACAGGTGAAATTAATTTCAAGGATGTATTTTATATTACCTAAATGATAATAGATTTCATTTTAATAATGTATTTTATTTAAATGTATATTTGAAATAGACTATTTTATTTTTATTTAAAGATTTTATTTATTTATTTGACAGAGAAAGACACAGCGAGAGCAGGTGCACAAGCAGGGGGAGTGGGAGAGGGAGAAGCAGGCTTCCCACTGAGCAGGAAGCCCGATACGGGGTTGATCCCAGGACCCTGGGATCATGACCTGAGCCGAAGGCAGACGCTTAATGACTGAGCTGCCCAGGCGCCCCGAAATAGACTTTATTTTAAATATATTTTAATTTTAATGGTATATTTTATTTAAAATATAAATATTTTACTTATATATTCAAAATATTGTCATTTCAACATGTGAGCAATAAAAAATTATTGAAGGGCGCCTGGGTGGCTCAGTTGGTTAAGCGACTGCCTTCGGCTCAGGTCATGATCCTGGAGTCCCGGGATCGAGTCCCACATCGAGTCCCGCATCGGGCTCCCTGCTCGGCGGGGAGTCTGCTTCTCCCTCTGACCCTCTTCCCTCTCGTGCTCACCCTCTCTCATTCTCTCTCTCCCAAATAAATAAATAAAATCTTTAAAAAAATTATTGAAATGTTTTACATTCTTTTTTTCATACTAAATCTTAAATTTCTATGTATATTTTATACTTATGGCACATCTCAGTTCAGACCAGCCACATTTAAAGTACTCAGTAGGCAAATATGGCTAGCAGCTGCTATTTTGGACAGGGCAGTGCTAGGGAAAGGCCTAGAAATCTATATGTTTGGAAAAATCCCAGGTGATTCTTATCAAGTATGTTCAGAAAATGCCACTTTAAGGACTGGTGGAGCTTTTGAGCCATTTTGATGACCTCATAAATACATACGTGATGTTGCAGTGGAAGAGGCCTTGGAAGGCGTGGGCTACCACTCCCCCTCATACAGATGAGGAAACAGAAATGACTGATTTGCCAAGGTCACATGGTCTGCTGAAGCCAGAACTGGAACAGTCATCCAAGTCTCCAAATGTTCTGTTTTTAATTCTTTTTTTTAATGATTTTATTTATTTATTTGACACAGAGAGAGAGAGACAGAGAGGGAACACAACAGGCGGGGGTGGGGGGAGAAGCAGGCTCCTGGCTGAGCAGGGAGCCCGATGCGGGGCTCGATCCCAGGACCCTGGGATCATGACCTGAGCCAGAGGCAGACGCTTAACAACTGAGCCACCCAGGCACCCCCTGTTTTTAATTCTTTCCAATGCATTTATGTGTGTTCTTCAGCCTGTCTGAATCATGAGGGGGAAAACTGTCCAAGTGATATCTTACCAATCTGATGTATCTCCAACTTCAATCCGCACTTGATTTTGATGCAATTAAAAACTTCCACGTATTGAGTGCCTGTCATGTGCCAGGCACTGTACTGAGAGCTATATATGTATTATGTTTAAACTGTCACAATGAACCTATAAATATGAAGCCCATTCTAAAGATGAGAAGTGGGAACATGTTCAGGTTCACAAATGGTAAGTGGCAGGAAGGGAGTTTGAACCGGGGTCTGGCTCCTAGGCCATGTCCTTTCCAGCCTGCAGTCCACATAAACAGAATGCCCTGCCTATACATGCTGCTGAGGCAAGGGCTGGAGGCTGACACTGCACCAAGATGGCGTAAAGATCTTCCATTGGCTCGTGACCCAGTCAATGCTTCAAGTATCAGGCCTTTCCTGATGCTTGGGAGCATTTCTCCACCATAGCCCACCTTTTCAGAGGCGTTGCCAATCTCCCTTAACTCCCTGCTAAGGACATGATCTTTCTTCTTCTCGCAGTCATCATTACAAGGAAGGAAAATCATCCTGTCCTTTGCCTTTGCCTTAGTCACATCTCCATCCATAGCTCCAGTGTCTAAATCTCTGGAGGTTGGATTCCCAGGTTCTCAGTTCAAATTGCAGCTGGGGAAGATTCATGTACAAATTTGCCATTCCTTGGATTTGGAAAGTACATCCATTGGAGGAACATGATATGGTTGCCGTGCTTTTGTATTTGGTTTGGCAAACATCTAGGAGACCTTTCAAGTATTTGGGGTTGGTATAATCTGGAATCAAGACATTAATTTGGAATTGAGTGGGTATTTTCTTTTTTTTTTTTTTAAGATTTTATTTATTTATTTGAGAGAGAGAGAATGAGAGATAGAGAGCACGAGAGGGAAGAGGGTCAGAGGGAGAAGCAGACTCCCCGCCGAGCAGGGAGCCCGATATGGGACTCGATCCCGGGACTCCAGGATCATGACCTGAGCCGAAGGCAGTCGCTTAACCAACTGAGCCACCCAGGCGCCCCTGAGTGGGTATTTTCAGGAAAATGAAATTGTCATGTTCTGATTCATATATACAGAACTCAGAGGAAAATGTGTGTGCGTACGTGCGTGTGTGAAGGAGGTTGGTGAAAGTCTTTAAATTGATATGCTGTATTCAGAATAAGCAAGGTGGTTCTTCTTCCACTAAACAGAAGGATGAGGAGCTTAGAGCAAATACAATTTCTCCTCTTCACCCAGACCCCAGTGTTTTTTCAGTGGGTAAAATCAGGTTAAAATCTGCAACAAACAATTATTGAAATTAGCCTTTCAAGAGAAAGAAATTCAAGAACGGTGTGCAGAGGGGTGGGTACTGAAAGTAGGGACAGCCACAGGCCTTTGCCCTTGGACTGGGTTAATGAGCTGACCACATGCATAGCCTCGAGGACAGAGCAGCAGCATCAGCAGCACTGGGGAGCTTGTTAGGAATGTAAAATTCTTGGACCCCAGACCTACTGCATCAGGTGCTCTGGGGATGGGGTCTGGCAATGTTTGATTTAACCAGCCCTCCAGGTGATTCTGATACTGCTTTTGGACAGTAGTTCTCAACTACTAGTATATTAGACTTGTACCATGGAGGCTTTTGGGGAAAA
Source organism: Zalophus californianus (assembly GCF_009762305.2). NCBI lineage: Eukaryota > Metazoa > Chordata > Mammalia > Carnivora > Otariidae > Zalophus > Zalophus californianus. Next base: position 113,978,827 of record NC_045612.1, on the reverse strand, counting down.
AAGTCAATGCCTGGGCCCTACCTCTGAGACTTTCTGATTTAATTGGTCTGGAGTGGGGCCTGGGTGTACATTTAAAAACTCTCCAGGTGATTCTAATATGCCCGTAAAGTTGAGAACCACTACTTTAGAGAATGGCATCCCAGATCCTGGGCCCAGCTCTGCCCTCACCAACTGTGACCGCAGATAACTTCATGTCGCTCTACCTTAGCTCTTTTATCTCTCAAAAGGCACCAGGAGGCCAGTTGTTGTCGCTGATCGTTAGGGCATCTTCCAACTCCGACAAGCTTGGGAGCACTAGTTGGTCACGACTCTGAAATCTTCTGCCTAAGTTCCTGCCTAGTGCCGGTAACTGGGGGGTTGTGCCCCACAAAGCATCTGGGAAAGAAAGGACTGGCCTGGCCACTGAAAATTGATGTCCCCAAGGAATTGATGTAACCTGTTCAGCTTGCAGAAATGACCATCCAGAAAGCCCCCAATCTGCTGTCATCTGGAATGATATACCAGTGGGAAGAATTTAATTTTTATTGCCTTAAAACTGTTGACAGGCCACTAGGAAAGGCTTCAAAAACAAAGTCTTTTATTATTATTATTTATTTATTTATTTGAGAGAGAGAGATGGCATGTGCGAGCATGTGGGGGAAGGAGCAGAGGGGGAGAGGGAGGGAGAGAATCCCAAGCAGACTCCACGCTGAGCACAGAGCCCAACATGGGGCTATATCTCATGACCCTGAGATCATGACCTGAGCCAAAATCAAAAGTCAGACGCTTAACTGACTGACCACCCAGGCACCCTCAAAAACAAAGTCTTATTATTGCTGTAGAAGACTTTGTCTTGCCACTCAAAAGTGTGGTCCATGGGTGGGCAGTGTCAGCATTACCCAGAGCTTGCTAGAAGTGCAGAGTCTCAGGTTCTACCCTAGACCTACTGAATCAAAATCTATATTTTAACAAGATCCTTGGGTGATTCATATGTATGTTAAAGTTTGAGAGGTGATACTTGGAGCATGTGGGAGACTTTTTAGATTGGGGCCTGTTGTAGACTGAGTTATGCCTCCCCCCAGAATTCATATGTTAAAGTCCCTAACCCCCAGTATCTCAGAATGTGGCTGCATTTGGGAGATAGGGCCAAAGGGTAAGGGAGGTCCTAAGTGTGGGCCCTAATCCAATATAACTGGCGTCCTTAGAAGAAGAGGAAGAGACACCAGGGATGCATGGGCACAGAGAAAAGGCCATGTGAAGACACAGTGAGAAAGCAGATATCTACAAGCCAAGGAGAGAGGCCTCAGGAGAAACCAAACCTGCTGGCACCTTGATCTTGGATTTCCAGCCTCTAGCCCTGTAAGAAATACATTTCCGTTGTTTAAGCCACTCAGTCTGGTATTTTATTATGGCAGCCCTAGCAAACTAGTACAGGGCCTCTGCTAGAATTGAAGCATTGTGAGATTTTGTTCACTGATGTATGTCCCTGGGATCTGGCACATAATAGGCATTGAATGAAAATTTGTTGAATAAAAAAATAAATGATGAATTCCTACTCATTTGACCTAATAATCCGGGGACATGTTCCATAGAATACATCTTTAAGAGGGAATGATTATAGGGTGTTCTGCTCATCTTTTTAAAGAAATGGTATAAAGTGCCAAAGTATATCCTTTTTCCAAATAAAGCTTTCAAGAAATCTGAAAAATTGGGGGCACCTGGGTGGCTCAGTTGGCTAAGCCTCTCACTCTTGATCTCGGCTCAGGTCATGATCTCAGCATCATGAGCCTGCTTAAGATTCTCTCTCTGCCCCTCTTCCCCCTAAAAAAAAAAGTAGGCATTATCTTTTTAGGATGATCTTTCTAGGATGGCAAGCAGATTTATTGTGAATTTAAAGATGTACCTAAATGGCTTAACACAAGATTTTGTGGTCATTACATACCCTTGTGATCTGTTGGTACATGTTACCTTGTAGTTGTGTGGTTTATTTTTTAAGATTTATTTATTTATTTGAGAGAGAGTGTGTGTGCAGGGGAGGGAGGAGGGGCAGAGGGAGAGGGGAAGAGTCTCAAGCAGACTCCCCACTGAGTGCAGAGCCCGATACAGGGATCGATCCCACTACCCCAAGATCACAACCCCAGCCAAAACCAAGAGTCAGACGCTTAACTGACTGAGCCACCCAGGAGCCCCGGTATTATGTTTTTAATTTAAAGTTTAGTTATGTGAAAGTAAATAAAAAATTGAAAAGTTATCCCAGATCTTGGAGCAGGCACAATGCCAAGCTCCAGAAGGAAAAAAAACAAAGACCATTCTTCCCCGGTTTATCCTCTGTGGCACCATCCCTTATGATTACTTAGCCCCCAAAGCTATAGTACTCGCCACAATGGTTCCTGGTCTCTGGGCCCTGTTAACATCAATTTTCTTTCACAGTCTTCCATTCAGTCAATCCTTTGACCAACATTTTTTAAATGTCCGTAGAAGTTGGGGACTCCACGAATGGAATCATTAAAAAGAAATCTGAAATTAACTCTTCATCCATCCAGGAGCCCTCCCACGCCCACCCCCAGCTTGAGAAACTATTATTTGTTTTGTTCATATTTTCCCCCTTCATGAAATCAGTGTGTTTAAGCACGTCCTTTTCCAAAGAGATGTAGGAAATCCCATGAGGGTTTGGAGGGCAGATCCTCAGCAGCCACAACCCCTAGAACACAGGGCCCTAAACTTGAAAATAAGCAACAAGTAACCTCCAAATGCCAGAGATAGCGGTTGTCACCAGGCCCTCTGTTAATGCTCTGGGCTTTCTTCCTGAAAGCAGTGATTTTCAAACTTGAGCGTACATCACAATCACCCAGAGAGCTTGTTAAAACACAAATTACTGGGCCTGGGCTCAGAGTTTCTGATTCAGTAGGTCTGGGATAGGGCCCAACAGTTCTTATTCCTACCAAGTTCCTAGGTGAGGCTGCTGGTCCTGGTCTGGGGACCACAATGAGAATCTGGGAAATCTATGGAATTAGCCTAAGGTGCTGACCTTGACTACAAGTTTTATTAACTCTTTAAAATGTATATATCCTTAACATTTTTATCATAAATATAGTGCATATTCATTAGAGGAAATTTGGTTTAGAAATGAAAAGTAGAAAGAAAAGTATGTCACCCATAGTGCCAACATCCATCACTCTTGACATTTTTTTCTGGGATCTACAATTTCTAGGAAGCCTGGTTATCCAATTCCCCAGGCCACTGCAGATTGGAAGCTGCTATCCAGAACATCAGGGGAGTTATGGGGCAGCTAAAAATGTGCCCAAAGATGACCTTGATAAGTGGCCGCTGAGAGCCAAACAGGGGGAGGAAAATGTGAGTGGACACTGACTATATCACCACATGATTGAACACGTGAACATGTTCTTCACCTTGACCCCATCATATGCACAGGGCATTCTGGGACCTCTATTTCAGCTGGTAAGTGTGGGCAGGGAAGAAGGAGGACTTTCTGAAAGAAGGGACTCGAGCCCCAGCTGTACCCTAAAGGGAGAGCTGGAACTGAGCTGGCAAAGAGAAGGGCAAAAGGTATTCTAGTTCTGGGAACAGGAGGGGCAAGGCCCAGAGGCTCCTGTGTGTGTGCAGGAGCCCGAGCAGAGCTTCAACAGAGAGGTCAGAGGAAAAGCCTGTCTTCCCAAGCTTGGTTTTAACCTGCAGGCAATCAGAAGCCATTGAAAGATGCTCAAGCAACAGTATGACACGAGCAGGTGCATATTTTAAATAGACAATCGTGAATGTGCAGAATGGAGATGTGACTTTTCCAGTAGTCCAGGCAGCGGTGGTGGTGAGCTCTGGCAATGGGGCAGTGGTTCTAGAGATAGAGAGGAAGGAGGGGAATACTCAGGTGCCAAAACCAGTGGGGCTCGGGGACTGACTGGGGTGAGCAAGCAGGAGATGGAGCTGTAGAGGCTGGTCCTCTGAGGGGCTGTGTGGTTGGGAGCACCTCCCCCTGTGACAGAAGAGGATGAAGGTGGTGTTTGCGTCGAGGGGTAGATGTGTTCAGGCTGAGTCACCGTGAGGAGAAGTTTGAGATGATATAGACACCCCTGGATGAAATCATTTTCCGTATTCTCTATTAAAGAAAACAGTCAATGTAGAAAATTTCACTTTTTTTTTAATAAAAGGGTCAAAATGAAAGATTTGGGCACCCAAAGGAATTAGCTCCAATTTTCCAGAAATTATGGGATATGAATTTCCTCATTCTCCGAGAGGTCAGATAAATGAGGCATTGCTATGATGTAAATACGCCTTTACATGAAGTGAATGACATTAGCCGGGCAGCTTGTCCATCAATCGTTTATCAGAGTCTTTAGGACTTCGAAGCTGTGTGTTTATTTTATGCATCTGAACCTCTACAAAACTGTTTTGGAGAAGCTTTGGCGTTGGTTCAGCTTTTCAATGACTTGCTTAGGGGGCAGAGGTGAGTGTGATCATCTTCTTAGAACACAAGTGGATTTCCTAGAAAAAGAGCAACAGGGAACAAACAGCATGAACAGAATTGCCTCACGCTCTTGGGACAATCTATTCACCACCCCCAGGCCACTTGAGAAAAGAAACCAAAATTCATGTCCAGAAAGTGCAGAGGGAGGGAAGGGCAGAACTATCAGAGCCTCCAAGTGTGTTTGCAGGTTGGGGGCACATCAATGTTTGCCACAAACCACGGTGAGAAAGAAAACGGGGCTTACGTCTATTTGCAATATTATGGGATGTGGAAAGTTTAAATAAGTTTGTTAGCAGGGTTTTGTTGTTGTTATTGTTTTTTGATATTTGGTGACCTTCAGTGAAGTGTCTGAAAAGCCAGGCTACCTGTTAGAGAATTCCCTTCAAGGGGACTGCACCCCTGGATGCACATTGGAATCACCAGGGGGGCCGTAACAAGGTCAGATGCTTGGGCCTCATGCCAGGAGGAGCTGATGTTAATGATCTGGGGAACAGCCCAGGCAGCCAGATTTTTTAAATCTCCCCAGATGATTGTAATGTGCAGCTAGTGTTGAGAAGAAGCGCATTCAAGCCACACTGCAGAGAGTTGTTTTGTTTTGTTTTGTTAAAGATTTTATTTATTTATTTGACACGGAGAGAGAGACTGCTAGAGAGGGAACACAAGCAGGGAGAGCAGGAGAAGCAGGCTTCCCGCCGAGCAGGGAGCCCGATGCGGGGCTCAATCCCAGGACCCTGGGATCATGACCTGAGCCGAAGACAGATGCTTAATGACTGAGCCACCCAGGCACCCCTGTTTTGTTTTGTTTTGTTTTGTTTTGTTTTTCACAGTAGACACATCTTAATGTGCACTTGGCCGAAAACATTCAAGTTAGGACAGAAGTAAAATAAAGGGAGAAGAAAAACTCCCAGTTTTGCTCACAGATTCACAGCTATGTCAAGCCCACTGGACAAGGAGACAGCGGGCCATTGGCTACCAGTATGAACCCCAAAGTCAACATGACAAGATGCATACCAAGCGCCAAGCGCCTGTTAACTCTCTGCTTGTGTTTTCTTTTGTTTGTTGAGCTGAAATTGAACTAGATTTCAAAAAGTAAGATTCCATGTAACTGACACTAGGGTGGATTGAGAATTTACCAAGTGCTAGGCACTGTTACAAGTCTTCTCCATTTGCAAACTCATTTAATCCCCCACACGATCCCATATCACAGATGAGGGTGTGGAGGCACAGAGGGTCAGTAAATTGTCCAAAGCCACAGCCAAGAAATGGAAGCACTGAGATTCATACCCGGAACTCTGGAGCCTGCACTTTTAACCCCCACAATATACAGCCTCTCCCACAGAGCAGAGACCCTGAAAGAGGAGAATGAGGAGGGAGACAACTCAATGCATTCATACTGGGGGTTTGGACAACCACTGGGTGGGGGTGGAGGGGATACACAGATGAGCCAGACCTATGTCTCCAGGAGTTCACAGGTTTGTATGAAAAGGTAAGGCAAAAACACACAGAACACCACCAGAAGGTCGAGCGAGCAAAGTGCCATAAGAGAAACACAAATGAATGTGAACATGGAATTGAAGGATGAGCAATTTCTTTTTAAATCACTAAAGGCTCCTTGGAGGAGGCAGGGTTACAGAGTAATTCCTTCTGACTGCAGCTCAGGTCAGAAGTAGGAAAGCAGCGAGAGGAGAGGGGGAAAGAGAGGCTGGGGCTCTGTTTTAGAGGGCATGGTTAAACCCCTGGGGTGGAGCCCTCTCCCCACACCACGCTAGAACCCAGCACTGCTATTACTGCAGTCACCCGCACCGCGCTCTGGAGGGCGGGTTTCCCGGTGGGAGAGTCAGCTGGCTTGTCTCGCAACCCTGAGTCTTACCTCTCCCTTGCACTTTCGTCACATTACCACTTAGGGCTGCCCGTGCCCCCGCCCTTCTCCCCCTTTAAAACTCTGGCCACGCATGGAGAAAAGCCTCTTTCTTGGCTTCTTTTGGCAAGTTGGAGCATGCTGTTACTTTCAAGCACTTTGATAAATATTAAGGAAGAATAAAGGAAAAATAGTTATGTTTAATGTATTAGTATGGCAATAGTCAAATTTTCAAGTACCAGGTTTTTGAACCCAGATCCCAGTAGAAGGAAGCATATGGACCACAAAACCTCAGTATCCGCAGGTGATAACCCCCTGTAGACCCAAAGGGCCAGTACACTCTTACATGCACCATGTCTAACTTCTTTCTCTTATGGCTTCCTCTGAGTTACAACCAGCAACTGGCTATCAACTTACTTCCTCCCTCCCTCCCTTCCTTCCTTCCTTCCTTCCCTCTTTCCTCTACCTACCCACCCATTTATCCAACATAAATGTATTGAACACCTATTATGTGACAGCCACTATGCTAAAAATTAAGTGGTCAATATCTTTCTGTGCCCCTCACTACCAGGAATGAGTCTGAGGCTACCCCACTGTGTTAGGTTGGGGGGTGCCTGGGTGGCTCAACCAGTCAAGTGTCCAACTCTGGGTTTCAGCTCAAGTCATGATCTCAGGGTCGTGAGATCGATCCCTCTGACAGGTTCCATGCTGGGTGTGGAGCCTGCTTAAGATTCTCTCTCTCCTTGTCACTCTGCTCCTCCTCACCACCCCCACCCCCGATCACGTGCGTGCACGCTCTCTTTCTCTCTCAAATAAATAAATAAATACATAAATAAATGTATGTGTTAGGTTGGCTGATTGTTCTCGATTCTTCACTCCTTTTTTTTGCCAGTAACCTTACTGTGCGTCCCAGGAGAGTAGAAAAATGATACTTCTCTGCCCGCATTGACTTAATGAAATGTTAGCATATGTGACATTAACTAAAGGCTTTCAATGTGCTAGACAGTTGGCTTGTGTGCTTGCACTTCTGTTATCCTTCATGAGAAGACTATGCCCCGGGTAGCTATTGCTCCCAGAATGAGGAGATACAGGAGTAGACATGGCTTAGTCTATAATCCAGAGCCACCAGCCCAGCAGAACCATAGCCAATCCACAGATGTCCAAGCCAGAAAAAATAAATGTTTTCATAGGAAACCATTAAAAATTAGGGATTACTTGGTATATAGCATTTTTTAGCAAGAGCTTACTAATAGGCCAGGTAAGGACTAGACCAAACAAACAAAAGAACTCTTCCATATACCCCCACACCACTTTTTTTAACTACTAAGATTCTAAATTTTTTGGGTGTGCATGTCCCAGGACCAGGGTCCTCTGAGTTTTAGTTTCACCTGTGAACTAGGGATAATGTGCAAGGATTAAATGGGTATTATATATAAAGTGCCTAGTATGGTGCCTGGCACATAGTAAGAGCTCAATACACGGTAGCAGTTATTGAGATGATTTAAGAAGATAATTCAGCAGCAACATCAAGGAAGGTTAGTAGGGGAGAGGAAAGGTAAAATAACACACTTAGTTGAGAGCTTACTGTGTGCCATGCACTACTCTGTTCAGAATACTTTCTATTTATTAACTCCAAGAAATCTCACAACAACCCTCCAAGGTAGGTCCTATCAGCTCACTGCATAGGTGAGGAAAGTGAAGCACAGAAAGATTAAGTAACTTTTTTGATGTCACACAGCTAAGAAGCTGCTGCAGACGAAGAATTTGAACACAAGCAGTCTGGCTCCAGAGCCTTTGCTCTTCTGGTTTTGAATTGAGGTGTACTTGACAAATGATGTTAGATTAGTTTCAGGTATACAACAGAATGATTCGATATTCATATATATTCTGAAATGGTCAGCACAATAAGTCTAGTTGACATCCATCATTATACATAGTGACAATTTTGTTCTTGTTATGATGCCTTTTAAGATTTAGTCTCTTAGCACTTTTTTTTAAAGATTTTATTTATTTGAGAGAGAGAGAAAGAGCGAGAGAGACAGCATGAAAGGCGGGGAGGGGCAGAGGCAGAGGGGGGAAGCAGGCTCCCCGCTGAGCAGGGAGCCCTATGTGGGGCTTGATCTCAGGACTCTGGGATGGCGACCTGAGCTGAAGGCAGACGCTTAACTGACTGAGCCACCCAGGCACCCCAGCAATTTTCAAATACACAGTATATTATTGTCAACCATAGTCACCACGCTGCACATTACATCCCCAAGACTTCATTATCGGAGAACTGGAAGTTCGTACCTTTTGACCCCCTTCGTCCATTTTGCCTACACTGTGCCTCCACCCACACATAGAGCCCTTGCTCCTAATCACCATGTGGACCACCTCTAAGCAGGGAGAGTGGATGAGGAGTTCACATGAGCCAAGAGGCAGAACTGAACCAATCTAGTGCCCAAGGGCATGCAAAGTAGGAAACAAATGAAAGACACAACGCAAAGAATAAGTATAATCTAGCAAGCTAACTTGGTAACCAGCTGTGAGATGTGGGTGTTAGATGCAGAGGTAGAGCTCACTCTACTGTGTATGATTTTTGGTAATCATGAGAAGATAAATTCTCCACCAGCTGTATGTTCTGCGAAATTATGTCATGTCCCAAGAAGTTATCATGAGATACTTGAGAAATTTGAGACATCTTACACAGTGGATGGAGAATCAGTCCGATTTTCAACTGCCGTTGTTAAATTATAAAAACACAGGTGAACTTCCATCCGGTCTTTTTTCTTTTTTAAAGATTTTATTTATTTATTTATTTGACAGACAAGAGACATAGCGAGACAGGGAACACAAGCAGGGGGAGCGGGAGAGGGAGAAGCAGGCTCTGCACTGAGCAGGGAGCCTGATGCCAGGCTCGATCCCAGGACCCTGGGATCATGACCTGAGCCGAAGGCAGATGCTCAATGACTGAGCCACCCAGGCGCCCCTGGTCTTTTTTCAACCCAGAGATTCCACTGCTTCTGTAGTTGCGCTGGAGCCATCCATGTCAGAAGTGTCTTCGGTGTCCAAGCCTCAAGTAAGTGAAAATTAGCAATGTGCTCATCTGACTCCAGTATTGAATGTCTGCCTCGAAATCAGTCACAACTCTTCACCCCTTCCAAAGAAGGACTCCCTCACACACCCTCCACCAGGACCACTCATGGCTTGCTTTTCCTTTGGAAACTTTCCTAAACCTTCCTTATGTTATGAGTTCAGATTTACTTACTGTGAAATTATTACACACAAAACATGTTTTCACTGTTCAATGGATATATTTTTCTATCTGCAAAAATTATTTCACTATCTGGGGATTGGGATAGGCTATCTCATGAATTTTTTCCATTGAAATTAATGGAAATATTTTTTATTTAATAAATTTTCACTTAGCAGTAGGGTTTTTAGGAGAAAATGAAGAATGGTTTGTTTGGGTCGTGTAGTGGGAATTCAATACATGTTTGATGAACGAGCAAGTCCATGCATCAGTGAGAGTCACAGGAGGAAGGAGTTTTGAGACTGAGAAAGAGGGCTGGTGCTACTCCCTGTGGTGAGAACACAGATGTTTTCATCTTTGGTCCTTTGAAATCTAAGATTATGAAATCTAGAGATCAATAATCTTGGGTATTTACAGTCTCCATCTGAAATGTTAAAATGACTAATCCATCTCCAAGTTCTACAAGGCCACCCTCCCTCTGGAACCAGGCCAGTCCTCAAGACTGGATTATGTGGCTAAAGCCTGTGTTCACCTGTGGACATTGGTCTGGAGAGGTAGAAAATGAATCCATTGGAAGCCATGTTGGTGTTGGCATTAAGTAGTGCCCTGGAGGGGTGGGCTTTCCTCTGCCCCACTGGCCAGAGGTTGAAACTTAGCCTGGAGAAGGGTATGTGGCTGGAAAGAAGCTGCTGAGAAGGCGGGAGAGGCCACATGCAGGTGCCAGCCATCTGCCAGCCTTGAGAAGACAAACATGCAGACCAATACCAATGTTCCAAGGATGGCAGAACAGAAAGAAAGAAAAAACCCGGGTTCTTGATGATATCGTAAAACTTCTGAATGAACTAACGTTGGAACTTCCTTCCTCTGGACTTGTTATATGAGATAATGAGGGTGCTTCCTGTTGAAGCCCCTGGTACTCAAGGTATGGTATGATTCTTAGTAGCAACAACATGCCTGAGAGCTTGTTAGAAATGCAGAATCTCAGCCTGCTCCAGACCTACTAACTCAGAATCGGCAGCCCCCGGTGATTCCTAGCCACATTAAGGTTTGAGAAGTGCTGGTTTAAGCTGTTTCATTTTTTCCCAAAGATTTTATTTTTAAGTAATCTCTGCACCCAAGGTGGGACTTGAACCCACAACCCCAAGATCAAGAGTTGCATGCTCCACCAACTGAGCCAGCCAGGCATCCCCGGTTGAAGCTGTTTCTAATTGGATTTTTTGGTATTGGCAGCTGGAAAGCAAACTGATATCCTGTCTTGCAAATCGTTAGCAAAGATCTTGTTTTCATATCACCACCAAGATAAGGATGCAAGAAAAAGACAAAAGTGTTTCCACCTATGCAAGTCTTTGGGACCTATTAGGAAAGTTCCCTGGCTCTCTAAATGGCTTTATTTCCAAAACAGAGAGGAAACAGCATATCACATAGCGAATGCACTTTTTTGGCTTCAAAGGGTAGTGAAAACAGTTCTTTGACTCACTAAAAATGCACGCTATACACGTACCTCTTGAGTTGACATGACCAGACAAAGCAAGAGCAAAAAGGGCAAGACATGGAAAGAGAACAAGGCATCAATAGAAAAAAAAATAGTTCTAAACCATTTACTTGGTTTAGATCAGTAAGACATCTCAGATTTCCTCATAAATGTAGTTACTCAAGAGTCATTGTGGTACCCATCCAGATTGCAAACATGTTAATAATGCAAAATGAAATAATTCTACGTTGTAAGAAAAAAAACAAGATACTCTCATAGCATTGTTATTCCTGAAAAGACTACTCGAGTTTCTTGAGGTTGCCCAAATCAGGCGATTTCATCAGTCATTCTGTGTTTACGCTGAGTTCAAACAACTGTTAGAATAAAAGAGGCCACTGAGTATGATTAACCAAACCCAATTTCAACAAACAAATTTTGCAGTTTTTTTTTTTTAAAGAAACCTTCAATGTTCTGTGTTGATTGCCCCCTGTTTTGTTTTGTTTTGATTGTCTTTCGACAACAAGCTATTGGGAAATCATTTAGGTCGCTGCTTGTTATGAAAACATTGTGATTAAGATGATTTCATAGCCTGCACTTCTGCCATCTCATTCATTATATCTGAGAAGTCAACAGCCGAGCAAAAATTATGCTGAGGATGTAAAGGCTAAATCAATGTACTACTTAGTGATCATTCTAAAAAAATTAAGGCTTTGTGTTTACAAATTTCACTCGCCTTTGACACCATAAGATCATGATATTTACACTATGGAATGGCTGGGAGAAACATGGAGATACACTACTGGACAGTGTGCATAAAAGCAATCAAGTGGTAGGATACAAACCCCAAAGAGACCCCCTTCCCGCCAAAAAACCAAGCCGCTTCAAAACCTTGCTTTGGTCAGTTGAAAATAGTCACAGCTAATCAGAAATAACCCCTGAACTGGATATTTGCACCTTTCCCATTAAAGGACTAATAGAAACCACCTAAAAAAGTCACTTGGAAGTTCATGGCTCTATGTGTACATTTAGCTCTGTGATCTTTAGCACTCTGGTTGCCTGCTTTGCTTTCCTCTTTAGCATCTCCGGTGATGGAAATGTACCAGAGAAAGGAAAGGAAAAAAGTTGAGACACATCTTTGAGTGGCAAGGGTTGACTGACAGATTTGCCTCAAGTGGTGGCAGGAGATGGATGGTGTGTTTGTGCTGCACGTGGAGCTCTCGTATCTGTGGCCTCCTGGACTCTGTTCTCATAGGAACTTGGCTCTTTCTCCTGGTGGTGCCTCTCTAACCCTCAGGATCCAGACAAAGATGAGGCTGAAGAGTTTCCTGTGGGATCATCCAATACTCGTATCTACTGTATGCCTGCCATGAGACCCTCTAGCCTGTGGGCCTCCACTTGATTCAGAAACTTAACTGAAGTTCTTACAGATGGAAATAGCACCCTGGACTTTTTGGTTCTCGGAGCAGCGCTCCTTTTCTGTCCCTCAGTGCCTCGCAGTGAATAATCATCTCTCTCTCTCTCTCTTTTTTTTAAGATTTTTTTAATTTTATTTTTAATCTCTACACCCAACATGGGGCTCAAACGCACAACCCCCAGATCAAGAGTGGTGCATCTACCGACTGGGCCAGCCAGGTACCCCAAATAATCTTCTTGAAATACTTTTTTCACATAGCTTGCAGGATGTCAAACTCGCTTGGCTTTCCTCCTACCTCACCGAAGGCTCTTTCCCAGTCACCTCTGCTGGTTCCTTTTCAGCTCCCCAAACTGTAAAGCCTGGAGGGTCCCCAGTCTCTATGCTCACACCACTTCTCCATTTCACCCTCCTTCCCCTGGGGATCTCATCCAATTCATAGCTTTAAAGATCATCTGTGTGCTGATGCATCCCCCCCTTCATTCTAGATTCAAGTATCCATCTGTGCCTACCTGGCATCTCTATTTGGATGTCTAAGGGGCACCTCAAACTTAACAAACTACCTAACCTTTGCTAAACTACCCTCACTCTTCCCCCTCGAGCCTGCTCTTCACAGGATCTTCCCCAATTCAGTAAGTGGCCACTCCATTCTGCTAATTTTACAACCCAGAAGCATGGGTATCACCCTTGACTCCTCTATTTCTCTTAAAGCCCATGGTTGTTGCATCAGCAGCTTGTATGGGCTCTACCTTCAAAATATAAGTGACACCTGACCACTTCTCCCCTGGCACCACTGCTGCCACCCTGAACCAAGCCACCATCAATTTTCAACCAGATTATGACGACAGCTTTGTAACTGGGCTCACACTTCCACTCTCGATCTCCTAGAGCATAGTTGGAAGGATCCTGTTAAGACAGAAGCCAGATCATATTTCTACTCAGGCTCCAAGCCTTCCGGTGGCTCCCCTTCCCACTTAGATTAAAAGGCAGAGTCCTCATAAGGGCCCACAAAGGCCACCTATGGTCCACTTGCTTGCCCTCCTTCTCCCTTCACCACTTCGGTGTCTCTGTCTCTTGCTAGACCCTCCTTACTCACTGTGATTCAGCACACTAACCTCCTTTTGTTCCTCAAATATGCCGGGTATAGTCCCATTTTGGGGCTTCTACACTCACTCTCTTTCCTGCCAGGAATCCCCCCCCGCCAGCTCCTTCATGCCTTTTCTCAAATGTCATCTCAGTGAATTCTGCCTCAATTTCCATCTTGGCATTCTCTATTCTCATTACTCTTTTATTTTTCTCCCTTGCATTTATCCCATCTAAATTATGATGTTTTACATATTTATTTGCTTATGGTATTAGGGTATTGCTAAAGACTAGAAACAAGAAACCCCAGAATACCATGGCTTGAAGAACGTAGAAGTGAGCAGTCTGACCAGTGGGGTATCTCTGTTCCGGTCATTCAGAGATCTGGGGTCCTTCCACCGTGTTGCTCTGTCGCCTCCCAGGGCTCTGTTCTCATATGCATTCCTGAAGCTTGGTCACCATCATATCCATGTTCCAGCTGGTAGGAAAGGGAAGGAGAACATGACGGAAGCACGGCCAAAGTTTTCTGAAAGCCCAATCTAGGAAGTAGCAAAAATCACTGCCCCTCACATTTCTTCAGTGAGAACTTAGTCACATGACCACATCCAACTGAGGGAGGCTGGAAAATGTAGTCTAGCCAAGCAGCCATTTTCCAAGGAAGAGGTGGAAAATGGATTTTTGACGGACAACCATCAACATTTATTTTTTGTGTCCTTTCTTCCAATTAGAATAGGAGCTCCGTGAGGGTAGGAATCTTTGTTGGTCTTATTCATTACCATATTCTGAGCACCCAGAATAGCTCCTGGCACACAGAAAGAGCTTGGTTGAATAAATGAAGGAATTGTGGCTGTAAAGGCTTTCCTCCTGGGGTTTACAATGGTAAACATATCTCCTTTAGGACAACCTGATATTGACCTTTTTTTTTCTTAAGAGAGAGAGAGAGCATGAGCAGGGAGAGGGCAGAGGAAGAGGGAGAAGCAGACTCCCTGCTGAACACAGAGCCCAACACTAGGCTCGACGTGGGGCTTGATGTGGGGCTAGATCCCAGGACCCTGAGATCATGACCTGAGCCGAAGTCAGACTGAGCCACCCAGGCGCCCCCTAACATTGACTTTTTTAATTTTAGCACATGAGAGCTTAGTAGAATTCTCCATTCAGTGAAATGTGGTCTAAGATTTCTCACTAGTGAAACAGTTGCAAATTCTATATCCACTAGGGTCATACACAAGCAGCCCCAGGAAGGGTCCCCTCTATATTGAAAGATGACCTTGGCCATGGGAAGATGAGTGTTTTCTGTGGTTCAGTAGGGGGTCCTAGACCTATGTCTTATAGTGATCCAGATGGTAGGAGTCAGAAGAAGTTTTTTGCATCAATATAGGACTTGATTTGAAATCTGTATCTGTTCCATGTTTCCTAACATGAAAATTTTGTATTAGAAATACAGCTCCCTGCCCCTAACTATGGGGGATATTTGCTCTGCTAATTAACCAAAATTAAAAGGCTCCAAAGTGCTTAGAGAATGACCAGAGAAAGCCTCTGATGGTCTATGAACATGAGCTCCCATCTCTCATATCCCCTGTTATCCCCTGGCAGACAGAACCCTTCCTCAGCTCACCCACCTTCCCAGACAGAGCATACTCACACAACCCTTTTCCTCCAAAAGCTCAAAATACAGCTTTTTAAAACCTACTGAGTAACCCAAAACTCCTTGCAACAACCTTATAGGGCCAGTCATATTTTACCAAAAGTTTCCTAGTGCAAACAGATGCCTCTGATGTAAGGGTTGGCTCTGTTGGGCTCCAACAGTGGAAGAGAGGAAATAACCATGAAGCCCAGGAACAGAAAACAAGTTTCCTTCCTTGAGGAGAAAAAAAGATCCCAACACCATTTTCAGTTTAAGCTAAGCAATGGAACAAGACATGGGACTGCAAATTTTGTCTCCTACCTGTCTTTATCTAAGGTTTGTATTAACATTCTCAATGCGTGCTGTTGTAGCCATCAACAACTCAAGCCCAGAGAATGAAGCTCCAAAGGGTTAAGCTGGCCAAAGTCATTTAAAACACGTAATAGTGAGGTGTTTGGGGGTTTTGTTTTGCTCTTCATGTCTCACAGTGCAAAGACTGAAACTCCATACACTCCAAGTGATTTTTAAAAACATTGCTAAGATTGAGGCATCCATCCCATCTCCTTTTTGGAGAGTATGTGGCTAAGTCATGGTATGTTGATGAGCTCTGGCTTGAGATCCATTTTAGTAAGAAGACCAATTGCACATTTGTTTTTGGAAATTATTCTGAGACACTTATCTATGGTTCTAAGGCCTTTCTTTTCAGGTCTTTTGGAAAATGGTAAGCTCTTCAAAACTCTTTAGAGATACTGACATTTTAATTTGTATGCTTCTCTTGTTGAATATTCTGGAGCACTGAACAGAAATATTAGAGGAAATAGAATAAATAGAAAGAGATTAAGACAGGGTTTTTAAAGGGGGAAATTAAACACATGCATACACAAGTCGGAAGACCCCTTATCTGTGGTTAATGTTTATTTCCATCCACTTCCAAACGATTATCTTTTGGCCTGTTCTTATGTTATGCTTGGTTATCTAATATGATCATCTATTATTTTTAATCCATTCTTTCAAATGTTTAAAAAGACTCATATTCTTGCATGAGAATACTGTTACATTTGTCTTGAATTTCATGAAAACCCTGGATAACACTACCCAATTTGGGGAGCTGAAGGCAGAACCGACTATGCAGACCCAGATCTATGTGAAAGCATTTTACATTGGTTCCCTGTTTGGTTAGAAATTTGTTAAGACTATTCCAAAGGGGGAAAAAATCTAACAGCGTCTATTAATCATATCATATTTCTATTTTTTCCCTGGAAATATAATTAGCATTCTCCTTTCTTAGTTTCCTTTTCACACTTCAGCTTAGATTTTGGGTGGTAAAGGCTGCATGTTAGCCATCAGTGGAAAGTTTAAGTCCCCATTTTCCAAAGAGACCTAAAAGTTGAACCATAAAAACTAAAAAAGCATCAATCATGAAATGTCCAGAATGGGCAGACCTATAGAGACAGAAAGATTAGTGGTTGACTGGAGTATGGGATGGGGGTGGGTGGGTGTTGACCACTAATGGGTGCATAGTTTCTTTTGGAGGAGGATGAAAACGTTCTAAAATTAGATTGTGGTGAAGGTTACACAGTTCTGTGAATATACTGAAAAACATTGGACTGTATACTTTAAATGGGTGAATTGTATGGTATGTGAATTATATCTCGATAACGCTATTAAAAAAAAAGGTATGAACATGGCAGGCTTAAAGCAAAGCTTCAGACAGCGCCAGACACACACACACACACACACACACACACACACACACACACACACACACACACACACACACACACACACACCCCTTTCAAGGCCTCCCTCTCTTACCAACTCCAGCCCCAGCCCCGCAAAAGCAGAACAGATGTAGGCATTCACTAGCCTGGCCTAAATGGAAAGTACAGACTCTCTTCAGCAAGAAACTGAAAATAAAAAAGGAAATTTGGATCATTATTGTTTCCATTTGTGAGAAAAGCATTGTTTTCCTGTGTCACCACACACATTTCTTAAACACTGAAAGCAAAAGTCTGTGAGTCCCCACAGAAACACAAGTGATAGACAAAATTTCACCCCATACACTCTTGTTCACACCTCTGCTTGAGCAAGTGACAGAGTGCCGTTTATCTTCAAGGATGGACAATAAAGGATTTCACAATGTTGGAAATATGTTTTAAGTTTTATGAGAGAAGCTAGCGTGTGAGTAGGGAGGAAATCTACAAACACTCCATAGAACTTTCCTGGTATGAAATGACAAAAGTCGAGAAAGAAGCAAAAGGTATCTTCAATATTTTATCTGCATACAGCTGGTCAGATTTCAAGTTAGGTACAATGGCAACCTTCCTCAAACCCCCCTTCCTTGCCCCCTTTGGGAACCTAATTCCAGAAGTGAAGAAGGTTAGCTGGTCTTGGGGTTTGTTTGTGTGGGGGGCGGTGTTTTTAAGATGGTGTGCATGAATTCATGTTAGTTCTGTATTTACCACTTTTGTCATAGCCTGCCTCAAGGGGGAAATAAAACTCATAACCCACTCAAAATATTCAAGAGTAAGATAATTTTAAAAAACTCTTTCCTTGAATATTGACTGGACATTTGATAAGAAATTAGTGCTAAACATTTTTAGGAAGTGATAATGGTGGGGCGCCTGGGTGGCTCAGTTGGGTAAATGTGTGCCTTCAGCTCCAGTCAAGATCTTGTTGTCGTGGGAACTGGGAATCAAGCCCCGCCTTGGGCTCATTGCTCAGCCGGGAGTCTGCTTCTCCCTCTCCCTCTGCCCCTCCCCCCGCTCGTGCCTTTTTTTCCCCCCCTCTCATAAATAAATAAAATATTTTTTAAAAAGTGATAATGGTATCATTATTATACCAGTATATTCTTTCTAAAAAGAGTCCTTATCTTTCTGAGATACATACTGGAATATTTATGGATGAAACAATATTATGTTTGGGATTTGCTTCAAAAAATTTAGGCAAAGAGGAAGTAGGTGGGTGTAGAAACAAGATGGGCCAGGAGTCGGGCGCCTCGGTGGCTCAGTTGGTTAAGCGACTGCCTTCGGCTCAGGTCATGATCCTGGAGTCCCGGGATCGAGTCCCGCATCTCGTCGGGCTCCCTGCTCAGCGGGGAGTCTGCTTCTCCCTCTGACGCTCTTCCCTCTCGTGCGCTCTCTCTCTCATTCTCTCTCTCTCTCTCTCAAATAAACAAATAAAATCTTTAAAGACTGGCCAGGAGTCAATGTCACAGGTGAAGGGGTTCATTAGACTGTTCTGTCTACTTTGATAAATGGTTGATGTTTTCCATGATAAAAAGTTGAAATATTTTAATAAAACAGATTTCCATAAACATTCCGAACAAACGTTAGGATCCATGGCCAAAGATGTGGGAAAGGGGCATTTAGAAGAAATGAGACACATGCCAAAATAATGTCACCCATTTCAGAAGGGAGTTGACCCAAATAGGAAGTGGCCCAGCTGAAGCTAGTTGGGAATGGCAGGCCGACGGTGGGCGGTGCAGGGAGCACTGGCCCTGCGGCCTCTTGCCTGGACGAACTGCCAGTCCGAGAGGAGTTCCCCAGCTGAGAGCAGGAAGGAGGGATTTAAGAAAAGAACGGAAAAACAACCTTTTTTTAGTCTGGAAATCATTCTGATGTGTTTTTTTTTTCCTAAGGGGAAAGACAAGAATTAAAATTAAATTCTTACCTACCTCAACAACATAAATGTCCTTTCCCATAAAATCTTTATTCCTTGACTTCACATTCGGGCAGTGTGACCTTTCTACAGTATGACACACATGGGAATGTCAGCCCATGGCATGAAACTGATCAGGGCCTTCTATTAACTGGGAATTTGCTCTAGTGTCTGTTCAAGAGAAAAGTCAAACTACTCACCAAAAAAAGTATAGGAGGACTTGTTCTTTTTCTCAAAGCACTTTGGTACATTTTTTTTTTTTTAATTTGGTACATTTCTATACCTAATTTGCATCCAGAGTTACTGCGTTGTATTTGTAACTATACTCTAGATGGGAGTGTCTTTCTGCACCGGGTCGGCAAATATTTCAGACTCTGCAGGCCCAGTGCTCTCAGCTGCAGCCACGCAACTCTGCCACTGTAGCAGCTACGGGCCACATGTGAACAAATGGGCATGGCTGAGTTCCAATATAACTTGATTTATAGAAACAGGTGGCAGGTGAACTCCTCTTCTGACTCTCCCTCCCCCACATGGAAGAATCCTTGTGATCACGGGCGCCTGGGTGGCTCAGTTGGTTAAGCGACTGCCTTCGGCTCAGGTCATGATCCTGGAGTCCCGGGATCGAGCGATCACATTGGGCCCACCTGGATAATCCAGGATACTCTCCGCATTGTAAGGTCCGCTGATAGCAACCTTAATTCCACCTCGACCTTAATTCCTCTTTGCCAGGTAACATAACATACTCACAGGTTCTGGGAATTAGAACATGAACATCCTCGGGGAGGCACTATTTTATCTACCACAGGGCCTAATAGGAAATAACCCATTCACTAACCACACTCTGGTTTCTCATTCTTGGCAGTTGGCTCATGTCATTGGAAGGGTGAGGGCACATCAGGACCAGAAGAATAACACTTCTGGTTTTAAAAGCAGGACAACAAGAGACGCCTGGGTGGGTCAGTGGGTTAGGCGTTTGCCTTTGGCTCAGGTGACGATCCCAGAGTCCTGGGATCGAGCCCCACATTGGGCCCCCTGATCAGCAGGGAGTCTGCTTCTCCCTCTCCCTCTGCCTCTCCCCCTGCTTGTGCTCTCACTCTCTCTCAAATAAATAAATAAAATCTTTAAAAAAAATAAATAAAAGCAGGACAACTAGCTCACTCTGCTACGGAGCACCGTATACGCATGGGTATCTATCCGAGCACTGGGGAGGCAGCATGGGTCACAACGGAGAGTGTGGGCTCTGGAGGACAGTGATTCACATTCCGGCCCCAGCACTCATGGGACCCCGGATCAATTCCCTGCCTTCTTCGTGGCATCAGTTTCCTTGTGTATCAAAGGAGAGTAATAAATAAACTCCTACCTTGCAGGGCATGGTACACACTCAATGAGATAACGAAAGAGAAGAAACCAGCGCAATGCCTACCCTATAATGAACACTACTTCTGCACAACTATGGGATTCTACTTTGAGTCAAACCATGTCCCTCCAAGAGCCACA
This sequence comes from Zalophus californianus, assembly GCF_009762305.2. NCBI lineage: Eukaryota > Metazoa > Chordata > Mammalia > Carnivora > Otariidae > Zalophus > Zalophus californianus. The sequence continues at coordinate 113,958,532 of NC_045612.1, read as the reverse complement.
TGGAGAAAGCATGCTAGGGCTTCATTTCCCTGCAAGGCAAATTTTGGTTCTACCCCCACTATAGCATTATAATTGGGTTCTAATTATGAACTCTAAAGCAACATTCTGAGGGCCTTAAAATGGTACCATACAGGGTGCCTGGGTGGCTCAGTCGTTAAGCGTCTGCCTTTGGCACAGCATTCGCTGGGGACAGAGCTGAGGGCCTGCCAAGTAAGGCATTTGTCATATGTTAAAAATAGATGTCAGAAAGCCATTTGATAAATCCAGCAGCTTTTATAAGAAATGGTGTTGAATTGCTTTAGCCAGGGTATGGGACATGTCTTCTGCCAGTAAGGTATTTGTAAAAATCTTCTTGGCATCTCTTAATTATTTGTGTTTTAGCATTTTACAGAACCTGAAAAAAGAGCAAAATTAGTTGCCCAATGCCACAAAAAAGACTAATGGCAAACCAGGGAAAAGAATCCTAAATCCCATCTTGTTGCCCAACCGCTAATAGACTCCTTTGTAGTGTTAAATGAAAACAAATCATTCCCTCATAGAAAACTTCCATAACCTCGGGAGAAATACTGTCATATTACATCTGAAGCATTTTTCTGTGGTCTTTCTGAATATCAAAATCTGAAGCCCTCCAAGCCGCTCCGGCTGCACACCTAGTTTGTTTTTATCCGGAAGAGCATCCAGAGTGAAGAGAGCCTTCCCAAATGCATCCTAATTTCTAAATTCGGGTGTTTTTCATGGCAGTTCATATAGCAAGGAATTCTTGTCTTTGAAGAAAATTATTCCGCCCACTGATAGTTTCCTCCTTCTTCATCCCTAGGGTTTCCTGTGTTTTTTGAATTCTCCACTTCAGAGTAAATCCTTAAAGTGAAGCTTACTCATGTATCCCACAATTAACTGCCACTTCTTTTCCTTTCTTCCTTCAGATCCTTTCCACAATGTGAATATTTCCTGTGGCAGCTAGCCAAAATTCCTCGGCCAGCCAAACTAAGGGAAAGATGACCACTTTTTAGTATGTGAAAAGTCTTTGAAAGCAGCTTCAAGGCCTCCAGTGAACTTGGAGATAGGCTACTGTCTAATCGTATTTGTTCAAATCTAATTATAATAGCAATAAAATTAGGTAAGGGCTCATGTGGGTAAAATGGTTGTTTTAATTTTTTAAGATTTTATTTATTTACCTGTCAGAGAGAGAGAGCACAAGCAGGGGGAGTGACAGGCAGAGGGAGAAGTAGGCTCCCTGCTGAGCAGGGAGCTCAATGCGGGGCTCGATTCCAGGACCCTGGGATCATCACCTGAGCCGAAGGCAGAGGCTTAACCGACTGAGCCACCCACGTGTCCTGATAAAATGGTTGTTGACTACTTCACCTAGCTATTTAAGTCTGTCTCAATGGGTTTGGTGATTTTCTTATAAAAATAGATTTATAAAACATAATCAAAAGTTATGTCCAAAGAATTATGTAATTCAACCAGATTCCAAAATTTAAGCCCTCGGAAGAACAGGTCACAGGTATAAAAGAATGTCATTTCAGTGCTATGAATATTAAACACCCTGTTCCTTTTTCACATTTATCGTATTGTTGTTTCAAAGCAATATCTTATTCTCGTTTCTTTTAGCTGACCCACGTGTTCAGAAGTATGCAACTGACAGGGTGCCTGGGTGGCTCAGTTAAGCTTCTGCCTTTGGCTCAGGTCATGATCCCAGGGCCCTGGGATCGAGCCCCACATCAGGCTTCCTGCTCCGTGGGGAGTCTGCTTCTCCCTCTCCCACTCCCCCTGCTTGTGTTCCCTCTCTCGCTGTCTTTCTCTCTGTCAAATAAATAAAATCTTAAAAAAAAAAGAAGTATGCAACTGTCAAAAAATTTTTTTAAATGGTACTACCCGTTGGTAGTAAGAACATGGAATGAACCTCAGGTGCTTCTGATGGGACCTAGGATACCCTTTCTGCTGTTTGGCACTAATGGATCAAAAGCCTTAAACCCACACATCACCTTTAATCCAGAAATTCCATTTCTTGAAATTTATTCTAATAACACCATCAGCAAGGCATGGGAAAATGTATACTTTTGTATAAAGAGGTTCATCACATCACTCTTTACAATATCAAAAAATGAAAACAATCCATTCCCTAAATAGAGAGGCAATTAAATATATTATAACATATGTCTATATTATTGGATATATCTAGCCACTAAAAATTATCTTTTTTTAAAAGATTTTATTTTGTTTTGTAAGTAATCTCTACACCCAACGTAGGGCTCAAACTCACAACCCCAAGATCAAGAATTGCATGTGCCACCGACTGAGCCAGCCGGGTGTCCCTAAAAATTATCTTTTAAAAGAATTTGCTAGGGACACCTGGGTGGCTCAGTCGTTAGGCATCTGCCTTCGGCTCAGGTCATGATCCCAGGGTCCTGGGATCGAGCCCCGCATCGGGCTCCCTGCTCCGCGGGAAGCCTGCTTCTCCCTCTCCCACTCCCCCTGCTTGTGTTCCCTCTCTCACTGTGTCTCTCTTTGTCAAATAAATAAATAAAATCTTTAAAAAAAAAAAGAATTTGCTAAAAAGATTTCAGAAGTAGTATTCAGTTAAAAAACAAATTACAAATAACATGTACAGTGTGATTCAAATATATATGTACCTTCATATGTAATGTCTATGTGTGTGTTGGTGTCTATAAAAGAGAAAGCAAACAGAATGAAAGGATAGATCCCTAATGTACCTAAAGTAGTGATAGAGATTATTTCAGGGTGTTTCTGTACTTTCTTTTTTTTTTTTAAGATTTTATTTAGGGCGCCTGGGTGGCTCAGTTGGTTAAGCGACTGCCTTCGGCTCAGGTCATGATCCTGGAGTGCTGGGATCGAGTCCCACATCGGGCTCCCTGCTCAGCAGGGAGTCTGCTTCTCCCTCTGACCCTCTTCCCTCTCGTGCTCTCTATCTCTCATTCTCTCTCTCAAATAAATAAATAAAATCTTTTAAAAAAAAGATTTTATTTATTTATCTGAGATAGAGAGACCATGAGTGGGGAGGAGGGGCAGAGGGAGAGGGAAAAACAGACTTCCTGCTGAGCAGGGAGCCCAACATGGGACTCGATCCCAGGACCCAGGGATCATGACCTGAGCCGAAGGCAGCTGCTTAACCGACTGAACCACCCAGGCGCCACACATTGTAATTTTTTTTTAAGATTTTATTTATTTATTTATTTATTTATTTATTTGAGAGAGAGCACAAACAGGGGGAGGGGCAGAGGGAGGGGGAGAAGCAGGCTCCCCACCCAGCAGGGAGCCCGACGGGGGACTGGATCCCAGGACTCTGGGATCATGACCTGAGCCGAAGACAGACACTTAACCGACTGAGTCACCCAGGCGCCCCATGTACTTTCTGACCTCTCTACAAAAAAAAAAAAAAAAAAAGATGCCTTACTTTTAAAAATCATAATGCATGTTGGTGTTTTTAGTTCAGGAATAAGCTTCTGTAAGAAACAATCTTTGTTTCATTCTCGTTTCTTTTGCTGGCCACTTATTGCCTGAAGTACAGTGTCTGGCCTTAAGCACTTAGACTTGCCAGAGGCCAGGTCACTGATGGTGTGAAGATGCTGGTGTATTAGAAGATGGGGCCAGCAGCAGCCAGGGGAAGGACAAAAGGGAAGAGGGAGGTAGGCGTGAGGACTGAAAGACAAGATGTACAGATGGATGCTGTCTTTTCTCTGATCACAGTCATGCGTGGCTCAGAAAGTGCATGGAGGTAGGACAGGGGGAGAAAGGCCAGGGTGTGAAGCCAGACCTGGCCACTATGCTGGGACAGACACTGTCCAGTCAGACCTAGTTCCAGGGATGGCCTTCTGGAAGAATCTGAGAGGCAGGTGTCTAGCTGAGAGAAGGGCTCACTCATGGGGCTGGAGTTAGCCCTGGGGCAAGAGGTGGGCTCTCATCCTAGAATGACTGAGATACAAGATGGGAGTATGGGGGCATGGCGCATGGTATCCAGGCCCCATGACTGCAGGGAATGGGAGAGTGGGTCTTAGGCACAGGCAGAAGCCCAGTTACCAGAACCAAGACATAAACTTGAGGTTTAACCAGAAGCCATGGGGCACCTGGTTGGCTCAGTCTGTAGAACATGTGACTCTTGATCTCGGGGTGGTGAGTTCAAGCCCCACACTGGGCATAGAGCTCACTTAAAAAAAATAAATTAACTAGCAGTCATGGTGACTTGATGCTGAATCCCAGAGAGGCAGGCTATGTTTCCTCAAATCTCTCCCAAAAATGTCAGAATTGACAGGGACAGTAAGCTGGTCTAATAAAGAGGAGAGAAAATGGGACCCTATTGTGGGGAAACTAGGCAGGACTGGAGAGCCCTGGAGTACTGGAGTCAGAGAACTCTGTCAGAATTGCGCCTGAAGCAGTTTATCATGAATAAGACGGGTTAATGGACATACTTCAGGTGGCAAAAACGAGAGGCCCTTGTCAATGTGAATCTTAGCCTTTCCTGCCCAAATTACTTCCTAGTGTCCCTACTAAAGATACAGACACACATCGGTATGTCTTGGAGATGTCAACAATGCGTCAAAAATGAAAGATCAGTCCATAAACATTTTATCTTTGCTTTGCCAAATAAAGGAGAACCCTGCGTAAGTTGGATACAAATGCCCCTAATAAAAACCCATAAGTAGAATTTCTAACTCCGTAAATTTCCATGAAAATGTCATGCTATACAAAAGATTATAGTCTATTATTTTTATAAATATCATTTGCTATTTAAATTTTTTTTGGAATGTAAAGCTGAATTTTGCAATATTTCTTTACTTCGGATCCAAATGTTGGGAATGTTACAGAAACAAAGAAACACTTTTCGATGATAGCCCTCATTTGACTGGTTTTCCCAAGAGTGCAATTTCTATGCCGATAGACCATTAGTTCCATGGCTTACAGCTAGAGCCGTGATTCTCAACCCTGGCCTCCCACTGGAATCACTTGAGAGCTTTTGTGATTCCCAGAGCCCGTGTAGCAGACAAATGAATCAGACAATCTAGACATGGGACTCAGGCATCAGGATTTTGTAAAGCTCCTCAGGTGATTTAGATCTGAGGTCAAGGCTGAGAATTGCTGAGCTAGAGTAACCATATTAATTTATTGTCCAAAGCAAGACACTTTTAAGAGTGAAAGGTGATGCTATTACTAATTACCCCCGGGGCCATAGAATAAGCCAGTTAAGTTCTGAAGACACTTGGACATATGGTCACACTAGTTTTGGCTGTCAGCTGGTGTCACTCTGTCCCTTAAAATTTGTAAAGGAATGAAAAGATAGGCTCACATGAAACCTCCATACCCCTTGGGAAATCTTAAGGTTTCTGGAATTCTTTGAGAATTCTTTTAATTACTTCTACTTCTAATTTCTAATGTAAGTTGAATTATCATTTTCTATCAAGCTTCTTGGAATTTTTCTCTCATCTCCACCCTGAGAATGGCCCAAAGAGAGGTCCTAAGCCCTTCTTCTGGTTCCCTACCCCACTCCCCAAAGGGAATCTACTGAGGCACCTGAGTGTGGCTAAATCTAGCTAGAGGAGATCATTTAAATTTTAATACTAAATTTCCTTGTTTCTGAAAAGTCCCTTGGCCATTTTTGTTGCCCAGGGCTCTAGTCTCTATCACATTTCCCAATAATTTTTTTTTTTCCTGTTCTGACGACACTCCTGAATTCTTGCTCCTTTCTTATGTAGGGCCATCTCTTTGGTGCTTCCTTCCAACCTATGGTTTCAGGGCTTCCCTGTCCACCCAAATCAGATTGTCAAGGGCCTTTCTCCAACAAAGACGGTTCCTTCTTTTAGAGAAATTCGGGCACCAACTGAAAAAACGTGGTATTTTTGCTCACCCCACTGCACATAGACTTAGATATCCTTTGTGTCAAAACCTGCTGGGAACCACCCACCAGAATTGCTACAATGAAAATGACTGATATTGCTAAGTTTTTTTTTTCTTAAGATTTTATTTATTTATTTGACAGAGAGAGAGAGAGACAGTGAGAGAGGGAACACAAGTAGGGGCAGTGGGAGAGGGAGAAGCAGGCTTCCTGCCAAGCAGGGAACCCGATGCGGGGCTCGATTCCCAGGACCCTGGGATCATGACCTGAGCCGAAGGCAGACTTAACGACTGAGCCACCCAGGCGCCCCTGATATTGCTAAGTCTTAATAAGGCTGTGGAACAATTGCAACTCTCGTAACCTGCTCTTGGGAGTAGAGAATGATAAAGCACTTAGGAAAACTGACGGTTTCAGTGAACTTTAACGCACATCTATCCTGTGACCCAGCATTTCCTCCACTAGATATTTATTCAAGAGAAATATAAACATATGTTCCCAGAAACATTTGTATAAGAATGATCATAGCAGCCTTAATCATAATAGCCCCAAACTAGAAACAGCCATATGTCCATCGACAGGAGACTGGAGAAACAAATACACAGAAATACTACCTAGCATCATAACAAGGATGAATCTTACAGACTATCCTGAGTGAAAAAACCCAGACACAAGAGTATACATTGTATAATTCTATTTTTATGAAATTCTAGAATAAACAAAACTAATCTCTGGTGATAGATAGAAAGTGTTGTAAGAGAAATTTCCTTTATCTTGTGCTGGGTGGTGGTTACATAGGAGAATATAATAGAAAAAAACCCCTAATCTATGTACTTATAAATATGCATTTTATTATATGTAAATTATAGCCCGATTTTTTTTTAATCAGAAAAAAGAGCCACCCAAAAATATAAGCCACGAGGACACCATTTGGACCCTACAGTGAGTCTTTCACATGCACAGGGGAAAAGGTAGAAATTAATATTTGGGGGCCCTGCTGTGTACTAGGCTCTGTGTGAGACACTTCACATAGAAAAATCAGACTTCCCCCCTAAAATACTAGGCAATTCCACGAACCAAATGCAATTCTGGGACACTTCTTATCAGGCCCTTGCAAGAGCAAGCATTTCAAGCATTTTAATGGAAGACGGGACTTTTAAAGAATTCTCATTTCTAGATGGACTAATAGTTTTCCCAGTAATTCATCTTGAAAATGATAATACCCACCCAATTTACTACTACAGTAAAGAAAGCATTTCTACATAAATGCCTGATGAATTTTACTTGTCCCAACATTATATTTGTCAGTCGAAGGGCTTCAACTGGGATTGAAAGGCTAAATTTACATATGACATCGGTAAGTGTTCCACCAACTCAAAAGCACACCAAACAAAATAATAAATTTTCCTTTGAACCACAACAAATCTTTTAATAGAATTTTATTTCAAGAATACAACAATCCAGGAAAATTCCAGATGTTCATTTTATAAAAGCCAAAAGGAAGACTAGAACAAGACTAATCTATAAAACAGAAGTTGCTATTTGGGGGAGGAAAAGGAAGTGTTCAGACAAAGAAAAATGGATTTAGGTTTTCTTAAGAGATAACAGAAGATGAAAGGCTCTTGGTGAATGGAATCTATTCTCTCTCTACTTGTTGACTAACTATGCAGATATGATCCTTGGCACCTTAATTTAGTGCAAAAAGACATCCATGATTTCAAGGAATTTACTTTTTACTGTCATTCCATATTTATACAACATCTTTTGGAAAGAAACTAAAAATTCTTTACTCTCAACTGCCAGTACTTCTCCTTTATCCATAAAAAGTCTAAACTTCAAGCCTGGTATTTGAAGTTTTTTATAATGCAACCCACTTATCTAAGCTTTATCTCCTACTGCTTTTCTACACTTGCCCTTTCGTCCAGCCAACCCTATTGACTTGACTGCAGAGTGATTATCAGTTCTCACTTCCAAATTTTTTTCATGCTGTTGCTCTCGATAGGATGGTAGAGTGGAAAGTGCATGAATTAAGTGAATTCTCCTCCCTGGTCCGTTATTAATTAGCCATGAGATTCACTCATTAGCCATGTGAGCTTGGGCAGGTCTCTCAACCTCTCTTAACATCAATTTTCTTATCTGTAAAATGAGAATACTAGTACCTACTTCTATTTTGATATTTCAGTACTCTGTTTTAAATTTTAAATGAGATGGCTTATGTGCCTGACACATCATACACAATAAATACTACTTCCCTATCAGGTTTCATCCTCACTTCTGCCTAGAATACACCAGCATCTTGATGCTTTCCTAAATCCCATCCTTCCTTCAGTCCAGTTCAAATTCCATATTTTGAAACATTGTTGAACCACCCATTTACCATTTTATTGGCCTTTAATACCATACTGCCTCATATTGCTCATGAATAAATCTTTCTTAAAGAAATGCTGTTGTCATGGTTTTTAACATCTTTTACTCTTCTTACTGGTTCTATTTTGTAGAATAGGGAGTAACATTGACAGGTTTTGTGGGAATTTTTTATGTACTTTTTTTAAAATCACAGACTTCTATTTTTATGTTTTAACATTTTCCTAAATTTTTTTTGTAACTGAAACCACATAACAAGTATAGGGGAAAATTGTGTCTTGTTTCAATAGTTTTGCTAATTTTTAGGCTGGAAGGTAACAGATGCCTGGGGGTTACCTTATGTTGAATTAAAATCAATATTTCTTTAACAACAACAACAACAAAAAGACAGAGATTGGCAGAATGGATAAAAACACATGATCCAACAATACACTGTTTACAAGAGACTCACTCTAGATCCCCAAACACAAATAGATTGAAATTTAAAGGATAGAAAAAGATATTCCATGCAAAAGATAACCAAAAGAGAATAGGGGTAACTACACTAACATCAAATAAAATAGACTTTAAATGAAAAAAAGGTTGCAAAAGATAAAAAAGGACATTATGTATTAATAAAAGTTTCAATATAGGAAGAAGATATAATAATTATAAGCATTTACATACCTAATGACAGATCAACAAAATAGAAGAAGCAAAAACTGACAGAATTGATGGGAGAAATAATTCTATAATAATAGTTGGAGACTTCAATATTCACTCTCAATAATGGTTAGAACAACCAGACAGAAGAAAAATAAGGAAATGGAGGACATAAATCAACTAGATCTAAAAGATATATACAGAACATTGTGCCCAACAACGATAGCATACCCATTCTTCAGTGCATGTGGCACATTCTCCAGGATAGACCATATGTTAGCTCACAAACTAGGTCTCAATAGATTTAAAAAGATAGATATCATACCATATCATATCTTCTCCAAACACAATGGGATGAAGTTAGAAATCAAAAACAAGAAAGACTGGAAAATTTACAGATTTGTGGAAATTAAACAACATATGCTGGGGCACCTGGGTGGCTCAGTCGGTTAAGTGTCTGCCTTTGGCTCAGGTCATGATCCCAGGGTCCTGGGATAGAGTCCCACATCGAGGTCCGTCTCGGGCTCCCTGCTCAGCAGGGAATCAGCTTCTTCCTCTGCCCCTCACCCTGCTTGTGCTTTCTCTCTCACTCTCAAATAAATAAATAAATAAACACATGCTTAAACAACTGATGGATGAAAGAAGAAATCACAAGGGAAATTGAAAAATACTTAGACACAAATGAAAACAAACACACAACATAACAAAACTTATGGGATGCAGCAAAAACAGTCCTAAAGGGGAAATTTATAGCTATAAACACTTATGTTAAAAGACAAGACAGATCTTGGGGTGCTGGCTGGCTCAGTCAATAGAGCATGCAACTCTTGATCTCAGGGTTGTGAGTTCAAGCCCCATGTTGGTCATGGAGCCTACTTAAGGAAAAAAAAATCTAAGGGCACCTGGATGACTCAGTTGGTTAAGCATCCAACTCTTGATTTCAGCTCAGGTCATGATCTCAGGGTCATGGAATGGAGGCTTGTGTCAGGCTCTGTGCTCAGTGGGGAGTCTGCTTGAGATTCTCTCCATCTTCTCCCTCTCCCCCCTCCCACTGCTTATGCTCGTATGCTCTCTCTCTCTCTCTCTCAAATAAATAAATAAATAAATTTGTAAAAAAAATAAGAAATATCTAAATCAGCAGCTGAATTCACAATGTAAATAACTAGAAAATCGAAGAACAAACTAAATTACAAACTAGCAGAAGGAAGGAAATAATAAAGATTAGAGCAGAGATAGATGAAGTAGAGGATTAAAAAAATAGAGAAAAGTCAAAGAAACCAAAAGTTGGTTCTTTGTAATGATCAACAAAATCAACAACCCCTTAGGGGCGCCTGGGTGGCTCAGTCCTTAAGCGTCTGCCTTCAGCCCAGGTCATGATCCCGGGTTCCTGGGATCGAGCCCCGCATCAGGCTCCCTGCTTGGTGGGAAGCCTGCTTCTCCCTCTCCCACTCCCCCTGCTTGTGTTCCCTCTCTCACTGTCTCTCTCTCTCTGTCAAATAATAAAATAAAATCTTTAAAAAAAAAATCAACAACCCCTTAGCTAGATGGACTAATTAAAAAAGAGAGAAGGCTATGGGGTGCCTGGGTGGCTCAGTCGTTAAGCATCTGCCTTCGGCTCAGGTCATGATCCCAGGGTCCTGGGATCAAGCCCCGCATCGGGCTCCCTGCTCTGCGGGAAGTCTGCTTCTCCCTCTCCAACTCCCCCTGCTTGTGTTCCCTCTCTTGCTGTGTCTCTCTCTGTCAAATAAATAAATAAAATATTTTTAAAAAAGAGAGAGAGAAGGCTAAAACTGGAAATAAAAATGGGGACATTACTACTGATTCTACAGAAATAAAAAGGATTATGAGAGTATTGTGAACAATTGAATGCCAATAAATTTGATAACCTAGAAGAAATGAATAAATTCCTAAAAACACAAAACCTACCAAGACTAAATCATGAAGAAATAGAAAATCTGAATAGACATATAACTAGTAAGGAGATTGAATCAGTAATCAAAAATCTCTTGTCCAAGAAAAGCCCTGGACCTGATGGCTTCACTGGTGAATTCTACCAAATATTTAAGGAAGAACTAATACCAATTCTTCTCAAACTTTTCCCAAAAAATTGAAAAGGAGGAAACACTCCCTAACTCATTCTTTGAGGCCAGCATTACTCTGATACTAAAGCTAAACAAGGACACTACAAGGAAAGACAGCTACAGAACAGTATCCCTTATGAACGTTGATGCAAAAATTCTTGACAAAATACTAGCAAAGTGAATAAGGAGCATATTTAAAAGATCATACACCATGACTGGGGGGATTTATTCCTGGAGTACAAGGATGGTTCAATATACAAAAATTGATTGATGTAATACACCATTAATAGAATGAAGATGGGGAGAAAAGAAACCACATGGTTATCTCAATTGATGACCAAAAAGCATTTGACAAAATTCAATACCCTTTTTTTTATTATGTTATGTTAGTCACCATACATTACATCATTAATTTTTGATGTAGTGTTCCATGATTCATTGTTTGCATATAACACCCAGTGCTCCATTCAGTATGTGCCCTCTTTAATACCCATCACCAGGCTAACCCATCCCCCCACTCCCCTCCCCTCTAGAACCCTCAGTTTGTTTCTCAGAGTCCATAGTCTCTCATGGTTTGTCTCCCCCTCCAGTTTCCCCCCCTTCATTTTTCCCTTCCTGCTATCTTCTTCTTCTTCCTTTTTTTAACATATAATGTATTATTTGTTTCAGAAGTACAGGTCTGTGATTCAACAGTCTTACACAATTCACAGCACTCACCATAGCACATAGCCTCCCCAATGTCTATCACCCAGCCACCCCATCCCTCCCACCCCCCACCACTCCAGCAACCCTCAGTTTGTTTCCTGAGATTAAGAATTCCTCGTATCAGTGAGGTCATATGATACATGTCTTTCTCTGATTGACTTATTTCGCTCAGCATAATACCCTCCAGTTCCATCCACATCGTTGCAAATGGCAATACCCTTTTATGACAAAAACACTCAACAAACTAGAAATAGAAAGAAACTACCTTGACATAACAAAAGTCATATATGGAAAACCCACAGCAAACACTATACTCAATGGTGAAAGACTGAAAACTTTTCCTCTAAGATTTGAAACCAGACAAAGATGCCCATTTTCACTACTTCTATTCAACATAGCCTCAGAAGTTCTAGCTAGAGCAGTTAGGAAACAAAAAGAAAGAAAAAACATCCAAATCGGAACAGAAGAAGTAAAATTATCTCTGTTCGTAGAATATATGATCTAATTTGTAGAAAACACTAAAGATTCCACCAAAATAAACTGTTAGAGCCAATAAATGAATTTAGCAAAGTAGCAGGACACAAACTTAACACACATATTTCAGCTACATTTCTATACCACAGTTAAGGACCTGTCATCTTACTGGCAGTTGAATGCACCAAGATTTTGGGAAGGTAAGGAGAAAAATGAAGAGAAATAGAGCATATTCACAATATATTTTATCCAGAATTCCACCTATTTTTGATATAAAATTAGCTCGTGTGTGCTCTTTATTGGAGATTAAGTTTATGTAATCCATAATCATGGTGTAACCTCAGATCACATGTGACTTTTCAGAATCACTGTGAACTAGACCTAGTCCACACAGGGATTTCTGTTTCTAGTCACATTATCTTCTCATGTCCACAACAGAGATGGATGGCATGACAGATGTGACTATTCACTGCCCTGCAAGAGTACTTCTATAAAGGTTTCTATTAGGACTGATTAACAATTGTCCTTGGAAGACCGTCTTAGCTGGAGGTAGCTGTCACTGGGTCTACCCTGTTAGAAAGTCAAGGACCCATTTCTGAAATTAAAGGTCACACACTCTAACATGCTGTATATCAGATCAACTTAGTTCCAGTTTAGGGACCTATCAAGATCATCATTTAAGAAAATAATTTTAGGGGTGCCTAGGTGGCTCAGTTGGTTAAGCATCCAACTCTTGATTTTGGCTCAGGTCATGATCTCAGGGTCGTGAGATCAAGCCCTGTGTCAGGCTCCACACCCAGTGTGGAGCCTGTTGAAGATTCTCTCTTCCTCTCCCTCTGCCCCTCCATCACTCTCCCTTTCTTTTTCTTTTCTTTTCTTTTTTTTTTTTTTAAAGATTTTATTTATTTGACAGCGAGAGAGGGAACACAAGCAGGGAGAGTGGGAGAGGGAGAAGCAGGGAGCCTGATGCAGGGCTCAATCCCAGGACCCTGGGATCATGACCTGAGCCAAAGGCAGACACTTAATGACTGAGCCACCCAGGTGCCCCTATCCCTCTCCCTTTCTAAAAGTAATAAAAATAATGATGATAATAATAATAATTTTATATCTGATTTTTTAGCAAATCACTCCTTTCTAGCAATGAAAAACTGTTATGAAATTTCATACAGTCCAAAGACTTCAATTGTGGGACGAATGCCAAAACTATATTGGAAGCCTTGAGAGAACCACCTGACTTCTTCATACAGTTTCCAGCCCCTAGGCTTTTCAAGTCTTAACTGGAAATACTAGAAATAATTTCTCCTGGTGTTTTACGTTTATCTACTTAAATCACAGAGTAATTCTGGTGATTAAAAACATAAAAAAAAGGAGTTTGAATGTGATCCTATAAGACAAATTAGTGTATAAGGAAATGATTTAAAATAATCTAGTAAATTCAATATCTGCCCATGATATTTGGCATGATTACAATAAAACTGCATTAAAGTGCAGGATCTTTAAGAGAAATACGGAAAGGTCAGGAGTCAGAATTATCTGATTTCTTAATGAAGAACAATAGGGCATTTAGTCGGCTGAGAAACAAGTTCCTTTGAATCACCAATTAACTCAATATTAGTTTATCGTGGTTTTAGTGTATTTAGTATTTCATCACAGTAGGAAGTCGGCCAGGCTTGCGACAGGAAATCTGATTTCTCACTTCGTATCTGTTGCTACATGCCTCATAACTTTGGACAAATCAGTTCATCTCTCTGAGCCTCAGTTTCCTCATCTGTAATAGGAAGGGATTGGGCTTAAATATTCTCATAGTTTTCTTCTAGTTCTAAAATACTGTGGCTCCATTTCTTACCCCCGCCCTGCAGGGCCCCTGTGGATCCTCTATCCCAGGCTCCTACACCACCTGCTGCCTCCACTTACCCCACGGCCCAGGGTTATTCCCCGTGACAGGCACCCATTCTAGACAGTGGCACCTGTCCCAAATCAAAACTCACTTTCGTGTGTCCCAGGGCTATGCCACTCATGGACTTAAAGGAGTGAAAGGAGCCCAAGGATTTGAGCTACTGTGGCCAGGTCAGGGCGGGGAGGGGCGCCGAGAGCAAGTCTGGCTGCCTATTCCACACTGCCCGAAGCCTGTTTTCTTTTCTTTTTTTTTTTTTAATAATAAAGCCTACATTTTATTTTTTAATTTTTTTAAGATTTTATTTATTTATTTGACAGAGAGAGAGAGCACAAGCAGGGGGAGCAGCAGGCAGAAGGAGAGGGAGAAGCAGGCTTCCCGCAGAGCAGGGAGCCCAATGTGGGGCTCGATCCCAGAACCCCGGGATCAGGACCTGAGCCGAAGGCAGATGCTTAACCGACTGAGCCACCCAGGCACCCCCGAAGCCTGTTTTCTGAGAGCCGCAGCTTGTGTGCTCCTTTCTAACCTGGGTCTGTCTGTAAGGAGGGTTGAGGGACTGGGGAACGGAGCTGCTTGCCTTGCTTTGAATAAAATCAAATGGAAAGCCTTTTCCCAACATCCATAAAAATCAGTCTATCCAGCCACTTCAAATTTTAATTCACATTTATGTGAATTATATGCAATTGCATGTTTGTACATAATGATCCATTATGTACAGTGTTATAATACATACTTTATCCCTACTTACACACAAAGCAACTAAACACACAACCTAAGTGGTTTCTTTTTGGGTTTTGCGTATGGGGGTCTCCCCCACAAATCCTCGTGTGTTTGTCTAATTCCCTCTCTCAGCTTTCTTCTCCCCACCGTGGGCTGGGAAGGGAATCTGCTCAGCAGTGAAGACACCAAGACAGTAAGAGTAAAAATTACTTCCTAATTCCGGTTCTCAGAGTCAGTGGGCATATTTACCTGATGACCATGTTGCCACATTACCCACCCTGATGTGACCCTGACACAAGGTTACAAAGCACATGCATGACATTCGTAAGCTCTCCTGAACCAAAAATCTTCCTCCAAAAACCAAGTTACCCTGAGCATCTCTCTCCTGGCTGGAGTGACGCGGTAGGAGCCCTTCAAAACCTAAGCATCAGTGTGTACCTGTGTGTGCGTGTGTGTGTGTGTGTGTGTGTGTGTGTGTGTGTGTTAACCTTACAGCCTAAGTGATTACATCTTTTCTTTTAACACAGTCAGGTAAGAAATGTCTCCTGCACGTAGTCTAAAACTTGATTTTTTATTGTAACCAAAAAGTGATCTCTCACCTATCAAGATCTTGGCCCACGTGTTACGCTAAGGCAGAAATACCGAGGCTGAGAAAAACCAAAGTCAAGGAAATTCTGCGTGGCATCCCCTGGTGCTCCGCCTCCCAACCCCCACCCTCACGTCTAGACATTCCCCCAGCCTTTGCAGGCACCACCCTTTCTTTTCCACATTTCATTAATAATCGTACAAGTCAAACAATAGCTAATCTGGCAATTATGCACAAGTTAAAACACTGGAACACGTTACCCAGCATTGCCTGCCAAATCACACAAAATCTGGATCAATGAGGGTGCTGAAAGATTTTTCCAAGAGTTCCTCCTGCCTTTCTTCCTGCTTTTGGGGCAGACTTCTGAAAGGGACCAGAGTGAGCAGTTCTAAAATCAAATCAACAACAACAGCATGAAACCTGTCTCCTTGCCTCTCTAATATTCACAGGGACAGAGTTTGAAAGTCAGTGTTTGGGGGCGGGGAAGAGCAAGGGGGCGTGAGGCGGAGAGTACCCACACCCTGAGCTGATTGCATCAGAGTGAAAGAATGAGCACCACACCCCAGGCGGTCGCATTTCTGAGGTCACTTCATCGCGCTCCGTACACCTGTGCCATGAGGGCAGTGTAGCTCTGACGCCAACAGGCCTGTTCCCCTCTAGATTTAGCTACTTCCAAACTCCAAGGTCAGCCGCAGAATTTTTGAGGAGTGAAGTAAAGCACAAAGCAAGACTGGGTCGGCAGTGTGCTCTTCCAGAGTCAGTCTCCGTGCCAAAGCTTCTCTTCCACGCTTCTCCAAGCTGCGCTCGGGCTTCCACCTGCCCACAGGGCTTCGGTGCCCGTGGCCATGGTGGCCTTCAGAGGCTCTGTGCACTGGGCCAGCTGTATAGACGAGGGTCCTCAGCCGCCTCCAGAACTCAGATTCAGCCCCTAAAAATAGCATCAACTCTGCCCACACCTCCTCCTTCTGGGTTTCCTCACTGTTAGTGCTCCCGGTGGATATTACTAAGAGGTGAGAACATGAACGTTTGCAGGAAGCAGAACATCAATTATTCCTTCCTTACTGATTTCCATGGAAATCCAGGAGAAGAAAAAGAATGGAAGTCGACTGGAGGGCTGCTTTAGGGCTTGAAGTCTGATTCTCGTGAAAGTTCGGTGAGGGGACCTTCCTACTGCATCTCAAAGGCCCATTCAGTCCCAAAGCGCTTCAATTCCTTGCCTGCACATCTGACTGGGATTTGGATCTGGACCGGGAGCAGGATACTAAGGTCACGCTGAGCTCCATGTGCAGGAAATGGAGCCTCACTGCTGAACTTCCTGGGTTCAAATGACATCGTTGGTTGCTGGGGTGGTTTTGAAAGTGCCCTTAATGATCTCAGGCCTACCTTGGAAGTCTCCAGAAGGGCCCATCTATCCATTCTCTCTAGGGCACTTAGAAGAGGACCTGCGGTTGGCTTGGGGCCTCTGGAAGTA
The DNA here is from genome assembly GCF_009762305.2 of Zalophus californianus. Lineage (NCBI taxonomy): Eukaryota > Metazoa > Chordata > Mammalia > Carnivora > Otariidae > Zalophus > Zalophus californianus. The sequence continues at coordinate 113,941,750 of NC_045612.1, read as the reverse complement.
ATTACCAGCAGAGCTCCATTCCCTCATGGAAATTCATTTCAAACTTTACACTCATCTATCCCATCTAATACACTGCCTATTCTCTCAGTGACTATTTCTCTCTGTAACAGAAAAAGCATCACGTTGGTTGGTAAGGATACAAAGATGAAGAAAATATGACCTTTGTACCTGAAGATCTCAAAGTCTACACAGAAACAGCCCCTCTGAAGTGTGAGAAGTCTATAATACAGTCAGGAAGAAAATGTTGTGGAAGCAGAGAGGCTGACTTGACTTGGAAGCTGGAAGGACATCACGTCAAGTCTCTCTCTTCCTACAAGCTTCTACTTATCCTTTGAGATGAACTCACCTGTTACCTCTTCCTTATCTTCTCCTCTCTCTATCCCTTTCTGAGGCTCCCTCAGCTCTACACAGAATGAATCCAACTGTGGTCCCACAGCACACTTCCTTTATTCAGTGCCGATCAAGTTCTTTGAGTCTGAGGAAATTTCTGCAAGTCAGGCGAAGTGGGAGTCTGGCCCACCAGGTGCCTGATGGGTGCGGGCAAAGGAGCCTCTGAGAGAGAACTCAGTCTCGGACACAAAATGATTGAGCCAATGGGAAACCTTGGTCATCAGGCAGGAGAGGCACTCACTCCAAGAGCCAAAGGATGAGAAGCAATTCTGAGCACAGCGTGATGTCTGTTACTCAGATTTTCTTACCTCTAAAGTCCCAATGGAAGCACAGTTTCTTGAGCTGGAGGGCTGTAAATGGAAGCCAAAAGAGATGTTTCAGTGAGAAGGTTTAAAGGACCCTGATATCAGCTGCATGCTTTGGAAGCCTTCTAACAGACTGAAGCACAGAGGGGAGATAGGCATTCTCCCCTTCAGTGCTGCAGACCACAACTCTGTACCACAGGAGCTCTGATGAGCCTGGATGAGCAGCGGTGGCCCCCAGCAAAGACATCAGTGCCTAGAGTAGAACGATAAGCACCTCATGGGACAAGATAGCTCCACAGGGGTGGTAGTGATTGGCCAACCGTGGGGCATGATGCATTAGTGGGTCATGACCAGCAGTTTTTTGATAGACTAGAATAGTATAAAAAGCATCAGTTTCTCACAAGTAGTCAGTAGACATATATGTATATGTCAGTGTGTATACGTGGATATGCACTGGGTCATTATGTAAAATGTATCTCTTCCCATGGGCCATGGTCTAAATCACAAAGGGATTGCCCTGTGGAGTACAAGTAGTATCTGATAGAAGTAGTAGTTTTGTTGTATTTAAATTCATAAAGATTCCCAGACGTAATCAAGTAGGGTTTGCAAGGGCTAGCTGCACTGTCTGTTATGGTAGCCACTAGCATGTGTGGCTATTTAAATTAATTAAAATTAACTAAATGTAAAAATTGTGTTCCTCATTCACACCAGCCACATTTCAAGTACTCAGTAGACACATGTAGCTAGTGGCTACTGTATTGGCTAGTGCAGATGTAGAACATTTCCAATATCTCAGAAAGTTCTAGTGGATATCCCTGGGCTTGGTCTAAATCTAGTGGACCAAAATTGTCAAAATGGGCATGGACACCTATACATTTTTTAAGGTTCTACAGTAATTGCAAAGTGCAGTCAAGATTGATTTCATTATTGACCCCAAGGAGCAGAAAACATAAATATGGAGCTTGAGGAAGAAGGTAAGCTGGAAACTTAGATCTGGAAGCCATCAACATGTAAACTGTAGTTGAAGCAAAAGAAATGGATGAGCTCACTCATAGAGATCAGAGAACAAGAGAAGAGGACCAAGCACAAAACCCTAAGATGGAAAGAAGCAAAATCAATGAAGGAGCCTGAGAAGTGCATGTGAAAGACCTAAGAAGGAACATCAGTAAGTGTGTTTTTAGATGCAAGCAACAGACTATCCTAGCTCACATCGGCTTAACCAATAAGGAAACTAATTATGTCGTGTAACAGGAAGTTCAGAACTAGCATGGGCTCCAGGCACAGTGGGTCGGGGCTCCAACTTCACTTCTCTGTAATTTGTCCAGAATAGTGTTGGCTTCCTCCTTAGGCTGGAGGGAAAATGGCTGCAGAAGTTTTTAAAGCAATCATTCATTGTCAAAAACAATAGAAACACCATGATTGGCTCAGGCTAATCATATCTGGGTTTGAATGAATATTGAGCTGCTAATCACTGGGACCATGACAAAAGAGAAGCGAGAGAGATGGGTGTCAGAGAAGACAAAGAAGAAAGTAGGGTGACTAACAGAGTCAAAATGCTGCATTGAGTTCAGAGTGCATACCTTGCATGTAGTAGAATTGAAATATTATTTTTTAAAGATTTTGTTTATTTGAGAAAGAGAGAGAGCACAAGTTGGGGGGTGGGTAGGTAAGGGGCAGAGGGAGAAGGAGAAGCAGACTTCCCACTGAGCAGGGAGCCCAATCCCAGGACCCTGAGATCATGACCCGAGCCCAAGGCAGACGCTTAACTGACTGAGCCACCCAGGTGCCCCTGAATTATTTTCAATGAAATGTATTGTTTGGTGGTTGATCATGATAAATTCACCTTATCCAGCTGGAACCATGTATAGAAGAGCTCAAAATTCTTGCAGGTCCCGCAAAGGAGAGAGATCAAGAAACAAAGAGGATCATAGGAAAAGAAGACAAGGAAAGAAGACAAGGGAAGATCAAGAGCAAGGAGAATCAAAAAGTGCTTTGAGTTGCCATTAACAGCATGGAAGACATCCCCCTACCACATCCAGCCAAGACAAAAAAGCTAAAATAAACCAACCAGAGAACACATATTCCCAAGGTTCAGAATTAAGAGCAAGTGTAACTTGTGACTTATGGTAAATTTAAAGAACTTCAGTGTCTTGTTTTCCTTAGTGTTGTCAAGGCAACCTCATAGCCTTAAGAACTTTGGCAAAGCACTCCTTGGCCATGGAGAAACCATTCCTCAGAGGCTTCAGTTGACCACTGCCCACTATGTAGATCAGCTCCTTGATGCTATTCTCAGAATAAATTTTCCAACAGATGCTAAGTCAATGAAAACACACTGAGAACTGTAAGATAATTTATTTTCCATCTGTTTTCACCTGTGCTCAATTGAGGATCCCAGCTCATAGCCCAGGCAATATATAACAGAGGCCAGGGGCTACTCCACCCATATTTTATGAAATGCCTATGGTGCCAATTGCAGCATTGTGGCTATAAATAACAAGACCCTAGAGTCACAGGGAGTGATCTCATTCTCTCACATACATCCAAAGCTCAAAGAAGGCCAATATGTCCTTATGGATCATTGTGTCACTGGTGTTGCTGAGCTCACCACGGCTCATGTGGCCCAGCTTCATTTCCTCAGGTCTCCTCTGTACATTCTCCCCTCCCTTCTCCATCTGGGAATTGGATATGCTGCTTCCCAGGGACCAAATTCTAAGAACCACGGGCTGTGAAATTTGGTTAATAGGGTGGGAGACACATCACCTCCACTGACATAATCAGGTAGTTTTATTTTTGTGTTACTCAGGCAGTAACTTAACAGGAAAGCACACTAGAGACATGAATTGAAAGCTCTCCGTCTTAAAATCTATCAACAGCTTCCTGTGGCCTTTGAAATAAAGATCAGCTTCCTAATGTGATTTATGAAGGCCTCAGGGTCTGCCAGCCCCTTCAGCACCCTCCATGCTGCCCTCCACTTCTCACTGTCCTCTGTCCTCTGGTTCTACCTCACACCCAATCTTCATCTAGTTTCTTTTTGTTTTTTGTTTTTTGTTTTTCTTTTTTTAGAGAGGAGGAGGGAGCAGGGTGAGGGGCAGAGGGAGAGAGAGAATCTTAAGCAGACTTCATGCCCACTGTAGAGCCCAGCGCAGGGCTTGATCCCACGACCCTGAGATCATGACCTGAGCCAAAATCAAGAGTTGGACGCTTAACTGACTGAGCCACCCAGGTGCCCCTTCATCTAGTTTATTCTTGATAATCCTCAAGGGCTCAACTCAAACATCACTTCTTCAAAAAGGGCCCCCTCCCTTCTCAGATTAGATTGGGGCTCTCCAGTGTACCTTTTCCTACTATTTGGATTTTTCTCCTAGGGCATTTATTCAGTTGTGTATGTCTTCCTAGCACACTCTAGGTACTGTAAGTATGGCAATCATTTTTGTCTTGCTCCCTATCCTCAGCCCCCAGCCCAGTGCCTGGCACATAGTAACTCAATAAACATCTTGCTAAGCAACTGACTGCCCCAGTGGATTGCCACTTCTTATATCCATTAGCACTAAGGTGGGGTGATTCTAAAGTCTGATCTGCTAAATACCAAAATAACACAAAAGATTTTTCTTATGCTAGTTCGACTCCGTGCTATGCCATCCCCCTTCGTTCAAAACTTTTTTTTTTAAGATTTTATGTATTTATTTGACAGAGAGGGAGAGATAGAGAGAGAGAGAACAAGCAGGGGGAGTGGAGAGGGAGAAGCAGGCTCGGGGCTTGATCCCAGGACCCCGGGATCACGACCGGAGCCGAAGGCAGATGCTCAACCAACTAAGGCACCTAGGCAGTTTTACTGAGATATAATTCACATTCTGTACAATTTACCCATTGAAAGCATACGGTTCAATGATTTCTGGTATATTTACAGTTGTACAACCATCACCACAATAGATATTAGAACATTTCACTAGCCCCCCAAAAGGAAACCCTGTACCCATTAGCAGTCACTCTCCAGTTTCCCCGAGCCCTAGGCAATCATTAATCTACTTTCTGTCACTACGGATTTGCCTATTTTGGACATTTTACATAAATGGAATCATACTATGAGTGGCCTTTTGTGGCTGCCTTCTTTAGTTAGCATGTTCCAGAGTTGTAGTATGTTTCAGTACTTCATTTCATTGTATTGTCAAATAATATTCCATTCTATGGATTTGCCACACTTTATTCATCAGTTGATGGACATTTGGATGTTTCCACCTTTTAGCTATTAGGAATAATGCTGCTGTAAACATTGATGTGCATTGATGTGCAAGTTTCTGTGTGGATGTATGTTTTTATTTCTCTTCGTATTTACATAGAAGTAGAATTTCTGGGTCATATGGGAACACTGCACGTAACCTTTTGAGGAACTGCCAAACTGATTTCCACCTATACTGCTTTCAGTTCCCACCAAAAGTATACAAGGGCTCCAATTTCTCCATTTCCGCATAACATTTGTTATGGGTCTGACTTTTTGGTTACAGCCATCCTAGTAGGTATGAAATGATATCTCATTTTAATTCTGATTTGCATTTTCTTGATAGCTAAAGATGTCGAGCATCTTTTCATATGCTTATTGGCCATTTGTATATCTTCTTTGGAGAGATGTCTATTCAGATTCTTGGCTCACTTTTTAATTGGGTTGTTTTTTATTATTGAGTTGTAAGAGTTCTTTATATATTGTAGATACAAATCTCTCATCAGATATATGATGTGCAAAAATTTTCTCCCATTTTGTGGGTTGTCTTTTCACTGTCTTGATGCTATTCTTTGAAACACAGAAGCCTAATTTAGATGGGATCAAAATTATCTTTTTCTTTTGTGGCATGTATCTTCACATGATGGAAGGGGTGAGCCTTCTCTCTGGGGCCTCTTTTACAAAGACACTAGTCTCATTCGTGAGAGCTCTGCCTTCATGAACTGCTTGTTTCCCAAAGGCCTCACGTCCTAATAACATCACCTTGGTGTGCAAGAAGAAGAGTAAGATCTTGAGGTAAAGGTGACAGGATGAAGCCAATCACAGAATCTCTTTCCCTTAATCCAAACAAAAAGTGATTTTTAAAAATAGCAAAAAATGGGCACCTGGGTGGCTCAGTCATTAAGCGGCTGCCTTCGGCTCAGGTCATGATCCCAGGGTCCTGGGATCGAGCCCCACATTGGGCTCCCAGATCAGCAGGAAGCCTGCTTCTCCCTCTGCCCCTGCTTGTGTTCCCTCTCTCGCTGTGTCTTTCTCTGTCAAATAAGTAAATAAATCTTTAAAAAAAAAAAATAGCAAAAATTTACCAAGAAGAAAAGAAGAAGAAAGAAAAGTGGTATGACCTTGCCAAAATAAGAAATGGTGGCCAGAAGAAGAAATGGATATTGTGGACTTTTATTCCGATTCAGTGGTGTGCTGGAGTAGGTTCTAACTGGCTCACAAGAGCTGATAGTCCAATTTTCAGGGATTTTTCAAGCCAGGTATTAAAAATTAAATTGTATACACTTACAATTAAATAAATTATATTTTAAAAACAAATAATATTTATTTTTTATTTAAAAAAATAAATAGCATTTAAAACAAAGAGTAAATGCTCAAAAATCACAGCTTTCTAATTATTTGATTTCATTTTACTACTATCTATGCTCTTGAGGTTATTTATATCGACTGTCTCTGTACAGTGGAAATACTGTATAATGATGTGCTAAGCTATGTAGCGCTGTGTGTTCCAATTCCACATTTAGTAATGTCATATTGGTAGCTTGAAATCGGCTACCATAGCAGTTGTCATCCTCTTCAGTCCTCTTTGATACGGATCAGTTCCTCAGCATTTGTCTCTTATGACACTGACATCTTAAAAGAATACAGAACTTTTTCTTTGTTTAATAGAGTGCTTCTTAGATTCCAGTTATACACTCACAGGCAGAATACTATATAAGTACAGGGTCCTCAGGGTGTCACGTTCATCTGATGTCTGTCTGCCCCTCATTTGTGATGTTAATCCTAATCACCTAATCGAGGTTTTACCAAATTCTGTTTAGTTACTAATATTTTTAAAATTTTAACATTTGTATTTACTTTGTTCTAATTGTAAAACCTCAAACCTTTTCTGTCAATAATGTCATATTTCACCTGGTGTCCTTTTTTCTTGCTGTTTCTAATTCATTTATTCAACCTGTAATAGTATCGTGCTGGTCTTCAACTTTTAACTCTCACATCTCCCTTTTTAGCACATCTGCTGTTTTAGCATTTCATCTTGGTTTTTGGCTTTCTTTTTATTTTCTCACTCCTGATGTTGGCAGCTGACTGGACCTTTTGTTTTCTCTGACATGTCTGAGTGAAATCTCGACCCCACTCTAACTTACCTCAAACTCATTTGTCTTCCTCTTGTAGCTCCAGTTTGAGGCCTAAATGAGGTGTTCTATATACTTCTCTCTGCACTGATGACATGGCCATAGAGGCAGAGATAGAGTTCAGCTGGGGTTCTGTGCCCTCTTTGGTGGGGGACATGAGCTCTCTTTAAAGAATTTCCTCTGTGTTCTGCACTAGGAATTCAGATTTCATACTTGGAGACATACCCTATTCTTAATATGTTGTATCTTTAGGCTTGGAATTATGCCCCTAATTTTGTATGAAGCCATAATAAATGGCATACTCCAAGGATGCTTTTTTTCTGTCTCTGAGGAAATATTCAGTTCTTTTCCTTGATTTTTTCCTAGGGTTTCTTACTTTCCTCATCAATTCACTTCTCTCCAAATTGAGTGACTGGTGAGAATTTGGGTTTTTGTCAACTGGCTCCCCCCGCCCCCCATACCACTTCAGGTGACTGACCATCAGTGGATGCGGGGGTGAAATTAAAAGCAGTGGTGTGGTGGTAAATGTTTAACAACTGGCTCTCAAAATTAAAAATCCTTAATGTATAGTGTATGCCAGTTTCCATAGTGTAAATATTCCCATCATAGCCAATTTCAAGCTACCAATATGACATTACTAAATGTGGAATTGGAACACACAGAGCTACATAGCTTAGCACATCATTATACAGTATTTCCACTGTACAGAGACAGTCGATATAAATAACCTCAAGAGCATAGATAGTAGTAAAATGAAGTGAAAAAAATAGAAAGCGGTGATTTTTGAGCATTTACTCTTTGTTTTAAATGCTATTTATTTTTTTAAATAAAAAATAAATATTATTTGTTTTTAAAATATAGTTTATTTAATTGTAAGTGTATACAATTTAATTTTTAATACCTGGCTTGAAAAATCCCTGAAAATTGGACTATCAGCTCTTGTGAGCCACTTAGAACCTACTCCAGCACACCACTGAATCGGAATAAAAGTCCACAATATCCATTTCTTCTTCTGGCCACCATTTCTTATTTTGGCAAGGTCATACCACTTTTCTTTCTTCTTCTTTTCTTCTTGGTAAATTTTTGCTATTTTTAAAAATCGCTTTTTGTGGGGCGCCTGGGTGGCTCAGTCGTTAAGCGTCTGCCTTCAGCTCAGGTCATGGTCCCAGGTTCCTGGGATCGAGCCCCGCATCGGGCTCCCTGCTCGGCAGGAGGGCTGCTTCTCCCTCTGCTCCTGCTTGTGTTCCCTCTCTCGCTGTGTCTCTCTCTGTCAAATAAATAAATAAAATCTTTAAAAAAAATCGCTTTTTGTTTGGATTAAGGGAAAGAGATTCTGTGATTGGCTTCATCCTGTCACCTTTACCTCAAGATCTTACTCTTCCTCTCGCACACTGAATGTTTCTCTGGGTCTTTTTAGGTTTTATATACTATTCGGAACCAAGATGATAATATCACCTGCGGCAGTGATCTCGCGTCTTCCTCTAAGTACAAATGCTACTAAGTGGAGTTGGAGAATTAGTAAGTAAGCTTTCTCTTAAGGAAAGTTAACCAAGAAACAATTGCAGAACTATGCAATTTCAAATAGACAATATTCAAGGATAATAATGGAGATAATTCACCTTGAAGAAAGGAAGGATGATGTTCTAACACATGGTAAGTAGTCAGCCTCTTGCACATTTCTCTGAAAGATAACTTTGAAGGAACAGGTTTGGTGAGGGGTACCTCCATATACCCAAGAGCATAAGTCGGTTCTCAGACATATCTAGTGTATTTCATGTGTGTGTGAGTGTGCATATGTATGTGTGTAATTTTTAAAAATTCCATTTTGAGAAATTAAGGGTGTTTCCAAAGGATTCCTTATTAAATGCTTCCTTACTGAAACAAATCATAGACTGTAGTCAATATTTCCATTAATGCAGTTGTTCTCAGCTCTGGCTGGACATTAAAATCAACTGGGGAACTTTTAAAAAATACCGATGCCAGGACCCTCCTCCAAAAAATTCTAATTCAATTAGTCTAGGGTGGGGCCCTGCCATTAGTATGTTTGAAAAGCTCCCCAGGTGATTCCACTTGGCAGCCAGAGTTGAGAATCCCTGTCATAATGTAACATTTAGTGTTTTATTAATACTTCAGGAAGTCTACTAAAGTAAATATATTAACCCCCTAAAATAGATGATAATGAACAGGAAAATTTGTAAAGTTCTTGAAGACGTTTAAAGGAAAACAAGATAATAATTATATGTTGTTAAAGTCTTTTTTGGCAGGAGCTCCAAATGTTTTATAATTAAGAAAAAAAAACTATGCAGTGCCTATTAGAGCAAAAGTTAATTAAATGTAATAATGCCTTGAAGCTGAAGACTCAAAAATAGTATGTCTTCAGTTTTTCTTTTGGAGGTTCTGGATTGTCCATGATGAGGATATTAACATGTCCAGTTATTTGTCAGGCTGAGAAAGACACCATGTGCCTTCTACAATAAAATCTCTGGGATGCCTGGGTGGCTCAGTTGGTTAAGCGACTGCCTTCGGCTCAGGTCATGATCCTGGAGTCCCGGGATCGAGTCCCACATCGGGCTCCCTGCTCAGCGGGGAGTCTGCTTCTCCCTCTGACCCTCTTCCCTCTCGTGCTCTCTATCTCTCATTCTCTCTCTCTCTCTCTCAAATAAATAAATAAAATCTTTAAAAAAAAATCCCACTGATGTGTTTTAGTTAAGATGGGAATCAAAATGTATCTTTTCTGAGCAACGGATTTCTCAGGAGCACAAATTAAAATCATAAATAAGATTGTAAGGGGAGATCTCTAAAATATTTAAGCAAATAAACTATCCCCAAAGGACTGATTTCAGGGCAATTAATTAGGCTTATTAGAATGGCATAATTATCTAATCACTGAAACAGGGTCCCTGGAGATCTCTTGTACTTTTTAGCTTAGATTTAATCATTGCATTTAAAATAATACAGATCTTCTTCTCTATTGATCAGGACTTTCTCAGTTGTAAATAACAAATCCAATTAAGCTTAAGTTAAGGAGAAAAAGAATGTGTTGGTCAAATAACCAAAAAGTCCTGAGACAGACTTCAGGCAAGGCTTGATTTAGGGGCTCAAACAATGTTATTGGAAATTGGGTCTTACGCTTTCCATCTCTCTTCTGTTTTCCCTCTAAGTAGGTTCCATTCTCAGGTGCCTGTCTCTTCTTGGTAGCAAGATGGTTGCCAGTAACTCTAGGCTTTCATACATCTGTCCAGCAACCCCAGAACATCCCTCTGTCCCAAGAACTCCAATAAAAATTGTGGAATTGGGGCGTTTGGCTGTCTCAGTTGGTGGAGTGAACATCTCTTGATCTCAGGGTTGTGAGTTCGAGCCCCCCTTGGGGTGTAGAGATTACTTAAAAATAAAATCTTAAAATCTTAAAAACAAAACAAAACAAAATTGTGGAGTTGAATCTTATTGGCTTAGATTGGCCTGACTTTAGTCATGTCCCTTTCCTTGAGCCAATCTCCATATTCAATGGGACACATTACTCTGATTGGCCAGGCTTGTGTTACATGTACATTCCTGGAAACGGGGTGGGGTGACCTGTACCTGAATTACATGACGGAGGTCCGGACGGAGGGTGGTTACCCAAAGAGAGTCAGATTGTTGTCAGATTTGGGGATGGCTACTGAGCAAGGCAAAACAGAGGTTCACTAAAATTCAGAAGATCTATTTCAAATTAAACTTCCCCACCTCTCTTTCCCCCAATTTCCCGTTTAGCCATAACCAATGAGGTTTAATGATATCTTAGAAGTTATCTTGTTTTTCAAAATTTGAACATACTGTCTTATAGCCTTTTGGTATAGTGAATAAACATCTTCTGATAAGAGCTGTGTGCTTAAGTGATAAGTGCTGTAGGAGTTGTGTTATACCAAGCCACTAGTAAACATCAGTATATTACTTTTTTTTTTTTTTTTGCCTCAACCTGAGCTAAAATTTGTTTGGTATGAGAAATGCAAGTTTTTAAAGAATAGAATAACGTGGCTGAAGACACTGTTCTCCAGACACTCTTTAGCCATAGAGACAAAAAACCTTAAGTCCAAGTTTCCCTTGAACCCAAAGCAGATGTCTTGAGACTATGCTCAAACTTGAAGGAGGAACTCTCTGGAATGAATGGTGATGTGAACATATACTCCCTCCGAGACATCATCAGCTTCCACTGTTCTGAAGTGGACTGTTAGAAGTGAGCTAGTGACCAGTATTGAAAGAGTTCATGGTTTGTATTTTGTTAGTCCCAGTCGTCATGGCAACCAGCGGGTTCTACATAAAGCCTGAAGCCAGCGGACTTGTAATGGAATACATTCCTCTGAGTGAGTCAAAGCCTTGTTGAAAAGGAAGCAATCACACTGCTGTGGAAATAAATTATGAGCTGCTCGGGGTTGAAATAAGCAACTTTTTTGGAATCACATTTCTCCCTCCTCCCACATATTTTTGATGATAAGTAACTTGCAACACTTCATTTCTGATGGGACTGCCTATCACATCATTGAGAAGAGGCATGTTAATATGTGGCCTGCCTACCTCACAGGGTTTCAGTGAGCATCAGATGACAGAGTGCGTGTGAAGGTCCTCTGAAAACGGCAATGGGCTGCGCTAATATGGCTAGTGCTGTGGATTCAGAGTTCTTAACATTCAGAAATGGAAGTTGCAGATATTATTTTAATACACCCTAAATCATTAGAGATTACTTCCTATGACACACATACTAATATTTTGCTCAGTCTGAAAACCCAAGTGATGAAACTTCTGCTGTTCCTCTGGGGCATCCTACTCCACCACAGATCCAGAAAATGTTTGCTGGTAGAATAGAGTGTTTAATAACATGGACTTTGGAGTCAGACAGATGTGGATTCAAACCCAGCTCTGCTGCTTTGTAGTTACAGAGACTTGGGCATGTTACTTAAAGTCTTTGCAGCTCAGAATCTCATCTACAAAATGGGCTAATGATACCTACTTTATAGAGCTGTGAGAAAGATTCACTACAATAATGTTAATAAAAGCACCTAGCAATGTCCGGTGCAGAGTAAGAGACAACGAAGTGTTAGGGATTATTATCATTAGCTTTATTCCAGTTGGGGCATGACCATCTTTACTTTCTTGCTAATCCTTGTTGCAATTGTGTCTACCATATTAAATTCTTTTTTCCTCTTGATTTACTCTGGTGCTTCCAAATACTACTTCAATACTTCCTGCTATTTTAATCCTTACCTTTTGTTATCATCTCATTGATTAGGATAAACCATTGATTGGTTTACCTTGAAAAAGTAGATGTCATAACAAAGATTGTTAGCGTTTTTAGTTACTTATTGTGCAGTATTATTATTGGCTTTACTGGGGTGTGTTGACCCCAACTCACCACCATATTCTCATGGGCCCTCATTGGCTCAGAAATGAGAATGTCCTTAAAGCATCAGTGGAATAACTTACTTCTGGTGGGCTTCATAGCAGGGAGCCAGCCATGACAGCCACACACTCCCCCATACCCTCACCTGGCAGGGAGCTGGGCTTGGAGGGTCCACAAAGCCAAGTTGCACAACTTTGGCAGGGAGCTGCATCCACTATTTATCCATCACTTGGACAACCTTGTTAAATTCCTACAGCTTAGGCCTAGCTGAGCTCTTCATCATTTTAGTGTTGTCAGCCTAAGCAGACCGATTTCTGCTTCTAGGAACATTCCTTTGGAGAAAAGGAGAAATTTCAATAAACTCTCAAGTGCCCTTCAAACTCCTGAATTGGTGAGGCCCTTGAGCCGATTCTTGTAATTGACTCAGAAGAATGGTATTTGGAACTGCAAGTTTGCATAGGGTCAGTTTTTCCAAGAAATGTAGTCCTTCTTTTGGATAATTAATTTGGAGAAGTTGACATTTCCTTCTACCTGCCCACATTTGTTTTCTCCATTTTCTTGGAGACTGACCTTAAAACAGTCTCTCTATCTTCATCCTTCCAGCACTTTTGTCTCTGCTCTTCCAGCATCTTCATTAATTTTAATACCAGGCTGATCTTTCTTTGCCACGAAAGGCTTTTAGCTTCTTTGATAGCTCTTTGATTGCTCCTGAACCTGCTTCTCCAGCACAGAATAAGGTTTAACAAAAGGGCTTTTTTACAAGCATGCCATGTCCCTTAGTGACAAACATTATAAGTAAGACACTCTTGGCCTCTTCTTTCACCAGCAAACCTCAATTGGTGGTGGTCAGTGCCCAGAACAGATTTTTTCCTCCTTACTCCAAGACACCTTGAGGACCTCATGTTCAGGCCAGAACTATTTTGGGTGGAAAGGAGACAGGACATTTGAGACCTTTTTGTCTGGTAAAAGCCTTCCCAAATAGCCCAGGATTCTCATCTCTTCTTTGCTGTTGCTAATGGTTAAGATGTTAATTCCACTGCCCTCACCTTGGGTACTCTGAACCTCAGACCACTTCCTTTCAGGCTGGGCATCTCTTGAGTCAGAACCACAATCTGAAGGGAAAATGCTTTTTATTAGAGAGACAATTAAAAATAAAATTCCATGCCTGCCTAAACAGTTTTATTCCATCTGACCAATTAGCCTGGTTTCTATTTTGAAAAACATCAGTTACACACTAAAAAATGCAATAAACTTGCCATTTTCAAAACTCTACAAACTCTAAGGCAATGACATTGATATTTAATGAGTGATTTATAGTAATACAGTAAACTAGGGTACCTAACTTTATTTGAGTGTGGTTCTTAAATTGCAAAGTTATGAAGATTATTTAATACCAATCTCCATGCTAATAGAGCTGTAATTTGAAAGCAGAGAAGAGTTTCTCAGCCTCAGCACTCTCGACGTTTGGAACTAAATCATTCTTTGTTGTGGAGGCTGTAGGATGTTGAGCAGCACCCCCGGTGTCTACCCACTCGATGCCAGTAGAATCCTCACTCCAGTGGTGATAGCCAGAACTGTCTCCAGACATTTCCAAGCGTCCCCTGAGGAACACAATTGCCCCTGGTTGAGAACCGCTGAGGGAGAAGACATGGTGAAACACTTTTTCCCTTGTTTGCTTTTCTGGACTATGAAAATGACAGAGGCCAATGAAAAATAAGAACACATTAGGTCTTAGAATGTACTATTTTGATTCTATTATTATAAAACCCTTAACTTCTCTCAATTGTGATTTTTAGAAAAACAATTAAATTTCCAAATATAGCTACAATATATAAACATTGGTCCCTGGCATGTCTCACCTCTCTGCTAACAGGTCAACAAGAACAGAACTTTTCGTGAGGTGTTCCAAGAGTTTGCAGGGCCCCTCTCTGGCCTGGCTCACTGAGAGCCAGGGTAAAACTACTCCTTAGCAAAATGACTAATGCATAGGCCTATTAGTTGAAATAGTCAGCGAGGGGAAAAGGAGAGTAATGTTTCCTGTGTACTGTTTTCTCTTTTAAGGAAGAATATGTGGTAGTCTAATGAGTGGCCACATCCAAGTTGGTCTTAAAAATTGGTAAGTTTTGTCTTTGCTGTCCAGTACTTGCTTCCAGACTAGTCAGGATTTTCAAAGACCCTGAAGTGAAAGGAAAATGGTGGTGTCCCAGGCATTCTTGTCTCTAATAACTGCTCTTCTCTCTGCCCCAGCCCCTCCTTCCCTTCCACCCCACCCCCCTGCTTCTTCCTGACTTAGGCTTCATTTTTCTTCTGAAGAAGGGTTGGGAAGAATGGTCCCTGAAGGCAGGGAATTGAATGTGAATCAGAATCCCCCAGAGAGCTCTTCATGCCACATCCCGCCAACCAACTGTCCCACCCACTCCCCACCCAGCACCCACCAACAGGGTCCTGGCAGGAAACAAAGGACAATTAGGAGAACAAACATTCAGTTAGGAGAAATTGAGGTGATCAAGGAAGGGACTCTTTGCAGAGGTGTGGTCGGGGTTTTGGGAAATCCCAAGGAGATTGCAGGACAGCCGAGGAGTAACAGCAGGGGGCTGGTACCCTCCTCGGGCTAGAAGGGCAAAGAAGAGAGTGATGGCTGGAACTCAGAGGGCAGCGGTGGGAGCAGCCATCTTGTGGGAGCTGTTTCTGCCACCACACAAACCAGCAAGCCAGGTTGACCTGGCAGGGAGAGTGTTGTTTGACCTAATATCAGAAATGCGTGTGGAAGCAAGCCCTGAGAGTATCTGGAGAGCGTTCTGGGCAGAGGGAATGGCAAGAGCAATGGCCCAGAGGTGAGAAGAGCCAGTTTTCTTCTTAAGAGGATTTTGTAAGCTGACTTCGGTATCTGTCAGTGTCTGCGCTGTCTCACCTCTCATAGAACTAGGAATCGTATTTTGGGCTTATTTTGAAATACTGAATGCTGTGTAGTTCTCTAGGAGGTCTGTCTTCAGTCACCCCATCCTGTCCACTGAAGGCCCAGCTTCTATGGCTGGAAGACAAGGACGTTCACCCTAAAATCAGCACCGAACCTTAAACCGCTGCTTCTCAAACTCCAGCAGGCTCGTGGTTCTGGTTCAGCAGGTCTGGGGTGGAACCTGGGAGTCTGCATTTCGAACGAGCTGCCGGAGAGGCCTGTGCTGCTGCGTCATGCTTTGGATAGCCAGGACCCTGAGAAGTCTGGGCAGGGAAGGAAGCAGAAACCACTGCCCAGAAGTTAGGAGACCTGGGTCCAATCTAGACTATGACCTTAACCAGTCACATGACCTCAGGGGAGTCCCCTTCAATTTCTTCATCCGTAAAAACACATGTGTTAGGCTAGACTCCTCCCGCTGTCCCTTCAAATGTCTGCAGATGATGACTCAGCCTCTCAGACCAGGTGCTGTGAAATCTGCAGGCACTTTAAGTTGGGGAGTTTTGACATCAGCCCTAGAGGCATTTTATTTCTTTTGTGCTGTTGTGTGGAAGCAGAAAACAGTAATGCCTGAGCTCAGAGGTGGAATGCCTGAGGCTGGGACAATAGAAGTTGGGGGAGAGGGTCATCACACACTTCAGTCAATGGAGGATTTTCTCTAAAAATTAGTAGAGGGGGACGCCTGGGTGGCTCAGTCAGTTAAGCATCTGCCTTCGGCTCAGGTCATGATCCCGGGGTCCTAGGATCGAGTCCCACATCGGGCTCCCTGCTCAGTGGGGAGCCTGCTTCTCCCTCTGCCTGCCACTCCCCCTGCTTGTGTGCTTGCGTTCTCTCTCCAGCAAATAAATAAATAAAATCTTAAAAAAAAAAAAAAGAATGACTTTCTGCATAAGAAATGCATGCAAGAAGTATACAGAGTGAAAGGTCATCATGTCTACAACTTACTCTCAAATAGTTCTTTAAAAATTATACACACACACACACACAGAAAGCAAATGTTGCAAAATGGTAATGCAATGTGAATCTAGGTGAATGTTGTTCAAGTATTTGTTGTATCATTCTTGCAACTTTTATGGAGAGATTAAATTTTTCTCAAATAAAAAAAATCTAAAACATTCAAGGGGCGCCTAGGTGGCTCGGTTGTTAAGCGCCTGCCTTTGGCCCAGGTCATGATCCTGGGGTCCTGGAATCGAATCCTGCATCGGGCTCCTTGCTCAACAGAGAGTCTGCTTCTCCCTATCCCCCGGCCGCTGCCCCCTGCTTGCGTGCTCTCTCTCTCTCTCTCATGTTCTCTCTGTCAAATAAATAAAATCTTCTTTTTTAAATAAAGAAAATCTTAAAAAAAATTAAAAATAAAAAAATCTAAAACATTCAAGAAAAAATTACTTTCAGATAAAATCAAGTTATGTCTTCCATTGTACACATCACATGAAACTGTAGTCATCTTGGGCACTGCAGAAGAAAATGGCAGAATTACAATTTTTAACAGATTTATTTTCATCATCACACAGGCAAAATATCCTTTCTCTTATTTAGGTAGCATAATCTATGAACTTAATAGAAGGACTTGGTCTGCTGGGAATAGTTGTGGTTTTCATAGAATACCTTAGAAAGTTCTCTTATGAAACCCTGAGGGAAGGGAAGAATCTGCAGCCTTATGGTCCCTGCTGTTTTGTTGGTGCATCATGAAGATCACAAGACCTTGGAAGGCAAACCCTTGTGGCACACTCAGGGACACTGGGTCCCAGGGGCAGGGGCTCCAGCTTTGCCCAAGTCCTATGACCCAAGTGTATCTTGGAAGCAGCAGAACTGCTGGACTTAAAAGGGAACCAGGACCTGGTCCATTATGAGGAAAACGGGCAATGACCATAAAACTGCATAGCTCTGGCATAAAAAAGACTCAGTAATGGGGCTCAGTTGGTTGAGCAGCTGACTCTTGATTTCGGCTCAGGTTATGATCTTAGAGATCAGGCTCTGCATTCGGCAGGGAGTCTGCTTGAAGATTCTCTCTCTCCCTCTCTCTCTGCCTCTCCCCCCACTCATGCTCTCTCTCTCTTTCAAAAAATTAATAAATCTTTTAAAAGAAAAGACTTAATAATTGAGTTCAAATTTCCCCCCACCCCATGGGTGTCCAAAATTGAATTTAAATTAAAAGAAATAAAAAATGATGTTTTTATATTTGAATGTTTGGACTCAGAGTCATTCCTATTACATTAAGTAACATGTATTGAAAAATAGGATATCCTAAGCCTGTTATAATGATTATTTTCTTTTGTTCTCACAACAACTCCATGCCTTAGGTAAAATAATCCCCATTTTACAAATGGGGAAACTGAAGCTTAGAGGGGTTATTAACTACTTGCCTGAGGTCACACAGCAGGTAACTGGTGGAGACAGTTGGACCCAGGCAGCCTGACTCCAGAGTCTAGGTGCTTAGCCCCTCCACCATGTTTGTAGATGGCTGCCTACCTATCCATAAGGCCAGTCTTCCCTGTGGCAATGCCCACTTTTGGCTCCCAGACCACAGAAGAAGGCCTGTGATTTATTAAAGGAAGATGATACTTTGTGGTGTAACAGAATGTAAGAAGTCTATCCCAGCTCAACAGAGCACAAGAAAATCATTAATTCCATGCCTTTCAATAGGCAGCCAAATTTTCCACACTGTGGATGACTAAAAGATGGAGCTGATTGTACTCAGGAGGGTGTGACGGTACTGCCAAATGTCCTGGCTGGTGATGCTCTCCTCTCCTGCAAAAAGTGGGGTTCTCCCAAATGACATTGATGTTCCCCACTCCCCCCATGGATGTGTAACTTAGTCAGGTAAACCTGCCAAAGTCACCCACTGTGCCTCACCCAGGGCCTGAAAAGAGCTGGTCCCACACTAAAGACGATTTGTGAAACATAATTACAGATTCCTTCTGGAGCTGCTTAAACTTCTTGATGTCTCAGATGTGTGGCCAGGATGGAACTCTTCTTGGCAGCTGAGGATCTTTCCTCATCCAGCTAGAGAGGAGGTCCAAATGACAGAAACCAAGGGCATCACTCAGATGGACTTTGGCCTTCCCAAGACTTGGTGAGGCAGTCTCAGATGCATGAATGGGGCTTTGGGGAGCCTACCCTTTCAGCAAATCCAAACCACACAGATCACAGAGAATTGTGGAACATAATGTCTTTCTCATGAGCTGACTGAGTGTTAGTGATAATCTCCATTTGGCTCAATGGCGCTCTGAGTGGGGAAATGAAAGCCTTTTCTCTCAGTAAAAGGGGCAACATGGTCGACAAAACTCATGCCCAGTAACCTAATGGAAAGGCTTTCCCAAGATAACATTTGCTTTCTGTTGACAGAAGCACAGCAGGCTTTGATTCTGCTACTGTAATGTTTCCAGTTACATTTATTATCTGTTATTGGTCAAATCACAAAACTAAAATGGATACAGCTACACATAAATTTGATTATCCCACAAACCCTAAGACATACTTGTCATGTATCTCATTTTATAGATTAAGTAACCAAGTTAATATAGGCCTGCTATGATTTTAATTTCAATCCAGATCAAATCAAAGTTAGAAGCAGAGGACATTCAACAACATGGACCAATCTCATAGATACTGAACAAAAGGAAAGAAGCCAGATAAGAAAGAGCACATACTACATGATTCCATTTATATGGCATACAAGAACAGGTAAAACTAATCTATGATGACAGAAATCAGAACAGTGGTTACTTCTGGGAAGGTGGTATTGACTGGAAAGGGGCATGAGGGAGGCTTCAGGGATGCTGGACTTTTTAGATATTGATTTCAGTGGTAGTTCCACAGGTGTATATAAATGTACAGACTCACTGAGCTGTACTTTTAAGATTTGTGCACTTTAGGGACACCTGGGTGGTTCAGTATGTTGGGCGTCTGCCTTCAGCTTGGGTCATGATCCCAGGGTCCTGGACCTGAGCCCTGCATTGGGCTCCCTGCTCAGCAGGGGGTCTGCTTCTCCCTTTCCTTCTGCCTCTCCCCCCCCCACTCATGCTCTCTCTCTCTCTCAAATAAATAAATAAGATCTTTTAAAAAAAAGATTTGGGCACTTTACTATATTTAAGTTATCTCAAAAGAGAGGTCACAATTAATTTATGACAAAGGAGTGAAGAATATACAATGGGGAAAAGATAGTCTCTTCACTAAAGGGTGTTGGGAAAAATGGACAACCACATGCAAAAGAAAGTGAACTCCCATCTCACACACATGCAAAAATCAATTTGAAATGGGTTATAGACTTGTATTCCCCAGCTTCTTGGATTTTTTAAATCCTATTTTATATTCAAAATGCATATGTGCAGGGGCACCAGGGTGGCTCAGTCGTTAAGCGTCTGCCTTCGGCTCAGGTCATGATCCCAGGGTCCTGGGATTGAGTCCCACATCGGGCTCCCTGCTCAGCAGGAAGTCTGCTTCTCCCTCTCCCACTCCCCCTGCTTGTGTTCCCTCTTTCACTGTGTCTCTCTCTGTCAAATAAATAAATAAAAATATTTAAAATAAAATAAAATAAAATAAAATGGATATGTGCATAAAAAAAGATCCACTTCAGTGTAATAAAATTAGATATTAACAAAAAAAGCATGTCCCTCCCAAAATAAATTTCTCTTCTGGAAGTTTCAAAACACATTTTTCATTAATTTGGGGGTTATCTACTCTGCCCCTACTCCCCCACCCGTGATTCCTCCCCTGCAGCAACAGAGGGCTAGTCTTTGAACCCTCCATGCCTTGTCAACCTTCTGTGTGCCTTTGCACATGCTGGTCCTTCTTCTGGGGACAGTCTTATCCCTCCCCCCTACCTGGTGAATATCTGTGGCTCCTTTAATACCTAGCACAATTATCACTTCCTCAGCAAGCCTTCTCCCAAGTGCCTCAGACAAAATTCACTCCCTCGTACCTCTGGGTAATTATTTACTTATGCTTGTCTTTCCACTGAACTGTGGAGCTGCTTGGCAAAGACAGTGCCTGTGTCATGTTCACTGCTCTGTCCCTAGTATCTAGCATATTGTAAGTGATCAATAAATGTTTGTTGAATGAATAAAATAATTTCTTCAGCTGCAAGGTAAATTAAGAACCCATAACCCTAAGTATTTTCATTGTGGAGGAACAGTTATGAACTCTACATATCTGGGGTTGCCAGAGCCATCTGGAGAAGCATCATCAGACCCTCAGGTTCAAAAAACTCCTGCCCACTCCATCCTGCCCTGTGATGGTAGGTCCTTGAAGGAGGGCTTTCATATTTCTTAGAATGGAGCTTCCATAAACCAAATCAATCTTTTATTTTTCTAATATTGACTATCTTTCAAAGCCTACTTTGTATGAGTTGAAATACCATGTTCCATCAAAAACTATCATTCTTGTGGGTAGACAGGAATAAAGGAGAAGGGCTGGGAGGAGAGAATCCTACCGTCCACACAGAACCCTTTTCTCATACCTGACAGCCTTAGAGATTAACAGGCTCTCACTTAAAGGTCACTGCCAGGTTTTTTAAAATTAAAAGCTACCAATGTTTCATAACTTCAGTTTCTCTGAAGATTAGCAAACAATCTCCCATGCCTGCCTTCCTGTTATTTAAAAGGTTGAATGAATCCCATTCTTTGGGGCCCAGAGAGCAGAGGGCAGGAAGGTGTTTGTGTTTTGGTTTTTGGATTTTTTTTTAATTTAAGATTTTATTTATTAATTTGAGAGAGAGAACACAAGTGGGGGGGGGAGCAGAGGGAGAGGGAGAAGCAGACTCCCCACGGAGCAGGGATCCTGATGCCGCACTCGATCCCAGGACCCTGGGATCATGACCTGAGCCAAAGGCAGATGCTTAACTGACTGAGCCACCCAGGTGCCCCCAGGATGGTGCTGTGATAGGCAAGCTCAAGGCCAGACCCCTCTGGAGTCAGAAGCCACATTCAAGAAATCCTCCCAGGGGGAGTTTTTTTCAAGATTTTATTTATTTAAAAAAAAAAGATTTTATTTATTTAATTTATTTATTTTAGAGCGTGCGAGTGGGGGGGTTAGGGGAGAAGCAGAGCGGGAGGGAGAGGGAGGGGGAAAGAATCTCAAGCAGGACTCCTCATGAGCGCGGAGCCCCATGCAGGACTCGGTCTCACAACCCTGAGATTATGATCTGAGCCTAAACCAAGAGCCAGATGCTTAACTGACTGAGCCACCCAGGAGCCCCTGGGTGGAGTTTTTTTAAAGGTCATGAAGATGAAGAAAGGTAGAGAAAACATGACCTTCAAGAAAGGAAGAAGAGAACCAAACAGTAGTCTTCGCATAACGTCATTTCAAATAATGGTAAAATCCTCTGAAATAAACAGGTGCTGAGTCGAATGTCTGAGTCCTAAATATACTAAATCATTGTATCAGTCAAGGTTGCAGCAAGACACAAATGGAACATATAAACTGGGTAAGTCAAGACAAGTTTAATAAAGGGTTTATTCATAAAGGATTGGGCAAGCACTACAGAATGCCACAGGAAGGAATTCCCCAGGTGACACTTACACTGACCCCTGTCTCTTGGTGGTGTTGCCCACTGGTTGGACCCAGTAGAAAGCCAGAGAGCAAGGGGGCCTGTGGATGCAAATCAGGCTGGTCAACCTCCTGGGTCACAGGATGGAGAAAGGTGGAGGAGGTGGGAGTGAACTTCCGAGAGTGGAAGCAGAAGATATTCAGCACCCAAAGGATTCAGATTGCTCTCAGCCCTGCCTTTGCTGAATACCCATCTACTGGGACTCTCACTTCTTCATTTCCTTCCACAGAAACCATCTGCCCATTTCTTGTACACTTTATAACCCTTTATTCGTGTTTGATGTCCATACAGGGTCTGAGTATCTGTGCCTTTTGTGAGCTTTGACCATTTGATGACATCTCCCTAAACTTACCAGTTTAGTTAACCATAGGCCAGTGTGACCTCAACAAGGAAGTGACTTTGGAGCCAAGACATAAATGGTAAGAAGGAGGTTTCCATGCAAAGATCCAGGGGAGACCATTCTCTGCAGAAGGAAACAGCAAGTTCAAATCTCTGAGATAGAACGGCGTTTGGACTGCTTGAGGCACAGGCAACAACATCCCAAGGGCCAGAACGGAATTCTTCGTTGTCAATTATCGGAAGGATCAGAACCATTATTCCATGTGAAACACGGGGAGTCCTTCTTCTTAGGTGAGGTAAGGAAGCCTTGCTTTGATAATCTTTTTCAGTTCTTGGATCTGTTTCCTCATTTGTGAAGTGGGATACTTGACTGATCGTGCCTGAGCTCACCTCCTACACTAAAAACATATGACTCTTTCATCCTATAAGGAAAAAATGCAAAGTGTCATTCGCTTATTTGAAATAAACTAAGTGAGCATCTACTCTGTTATATACGACGGGGCTAGCATCGCTGCCGTTGTCCGTGTGCCAGTAGGAATACCCTTGGCACTCACCATCCCCTTGCTCACTGCTGGCCTCCCCCTGTAAGCACCCATCACCCTCCAGCCAGGGGTTTTCACCTCACCTGCCTGCAAGGAAGGCCAGGGCAGCAGGGATTGGTCGGGAGCAGCCCTTGGCTGTGATGAATGGGAGTGAGAGGATTAATACCCCAGCTTCTCCCCTCTCAGGTGGGACAAGTCTGAGGTGTGCTCCCCATGTTCTCCTAGAGCTTCGCAGGGGTGTGGAGCCCCAGGTGCCCACAGAGATGCCTTGCAGTGGCTTCTTTCCCTTCCCTGTCTTATGTCCTCACTCCTTGAGTGGTGCTTCTCTCAGATACACGACTTGCACTCTAATCTTATTCTCAGATCTGCTTCTGAGGGAGCCCCACGCAGCACAGCTAGTTATAATGAGCGATACCAGGGAGCATCAAATATGTCTCCACCTACAACAAGCTCACCATCTAGTTACTAGTTTTTAAAAGAAGACGGTAGGGGCACATGGGTGACTCAGTCGTTAGGAGTCTGCCTTTGGCTCAGGTCATGACCCCAGGGTCCTGGGATCGAGCCCCTCTCTCACTGTCTCTCTCTGTCTGTCAAATAAATAAATAAAATCTTTTAAAAATAAAATAAAATAAAATAAAATAAAATAAAGAAGACAGTAAAGCCTTGAAATATAACTTTTGATCCAGCAGTTCAGCTCCTAAGAATACATCTTACAAAAATAATCATAGTTGTGCACAAAACTTAGATACCAGAAAGTTCATTTCGCATCAAAGCATTGAGAATATTGTATAAAATTAGAAAATGTAAATGTAAATGTCCAACAGTGGGGAAAATGATTAAATAAATAATGGTACATCTACCCAACAAAACTCTATGCAGTCATTAAAACTCACATTGTAGAATAATACTTAAGGATGTGGGCATGGTTCGTAAGGCACAGTTAAATTAAAAAGTGTTACAACACATTATCTTTGGTACGTACCATTTTCATTAATAATAATATAAATGTGCACAGAAAAAAAACCTAGAACGCTAACACACCGA
The DNA here is from genome assembly GCF_009762305.2 of Zalophus californianus. Taxonomy (NCBI): domain Eukaryota; kingdom Metazoa; phylum Chordata; class Mammalia; order Carnivora; family Otariidae; genus Zalophus; species Zalophus californianus. The sequence continues at coordinate 113,917,908 of NC_045612.1, read as the reverse complement.
AGAATTAACACTTACCAGCAGTTTCATATCTTTGGGTTTATCTATATTTTCCAACATTTCTCTAAATAACATGCATTTTCTTACCTTTAAGGCGATGCATTATTAGTTTACGTAGTCGAAGAGAGTGTTTCTCAGTCTCAGCACTACTGATATTTTGGAATGGATCTTTCTTTGTGGTGGGGCTGTCCATGCATCCCTGTACCCATCTATGAGACGCCAGCAATGCCTTCCCCTTCAAGCTGTGCCAATCAAAAATGTCTCCAGATGCTGCCAAGTGTCCCATGGGAGCAAAATCACTCCCAGTGGAGAACCACTGGTCTAAGAGAGCCTAAAATCGTAAACCACCGATAGCAGTTAATGACCATGAAATAAAGTAAGGTTATTCACAATCTGTCAGATGAGCATGTTGTTTTTTTTTTTTTCACTTTGAAGCGATCACTGGTAATATTTGTTCTAGAAGAGACCACTTCCACAGATGTATCAAAGAAGAGCAAATGAGAGGTTCCAAGACATCATCTGGATGGTTTCTAGGAGGTTCACACTTTCAAGAGTTGAAGTCACGCCAGCTTAATGGACAGAGAACATGAGATAAACAGAACTCCCTGAAATGTTTCCTGTTGAAGACTTCCTAAGTACCATCATTTTCAGTGACTGAACCGTTGCTTCCACGTACATACATAAAGTGCAACAGATGCAAGAAAATCCCCCAAGGGGTTTGGGATACTTCTGATATTAGCCTCAGAGGACAAGGCCATTGAGATGCATCTATTGAGCCCCTATAGTGAGCCTAGTACTGTTCTAGGCTCTGTGGATACAGAGGTGAACACAAGGTTCAAGAGGCGGATCCCTGGAGGGATCCCTGTTCTAGTGAGGGGGGCAGACGATAAACTTGGGCACATTTATGTAAACAAGGTAATTGGATGGAGAAGTTAATGAGATCATGCACAAGAGAGTGGCTCGGTACTGGGAGTGTCTTTGGCTCGGAGAGCCTCTCTGAGCGCCCGGTGGAGGTGAGGGCGTCTAGGCACAGCCCCGAGCCCCGAGCAGTCGAGCACTCGGGGTGTTGGAGGAACAGAAGGAGAAGTGGCTGAAGCACAGCAAACACAAGGGCAAGTAAAGGGGGGGGTCCGGGCAGGGGCTCTTCGATGGGGTTTAGCAGGAAGTTGGGGTGGCACCCTAGTTGCGGTGGGAAGGCACTTAGAGAGTAGCAAGCAGGGGAGGACAAGATCTAGAATATGCTTTTGCACCATCACCTTGACCCCGGGCAGGGAGTGGAGCAGAACATCTGCCACTTGATCTCCACAGAAGTCCAGGTGACAGATGCACCATGGTGGCCCAGCTAGGCTGGAGGGGCGAAGGTGAAGCAGTCACTTTTGGAAGAAGATGCGGGAAAAGCATTGGAAGCCCGCGTGGGCCTTGCCAGCGAGCCGGGAGAAGCGAGCCTGTGCAGCGCCTGGGGCTGCCCGAAGCCGAAGCCGAAGCTCCAGGGAAGGAAGCAGTGACTAAAGACAGACGGCAGGAATGCCAAGGCCTTGTAAACCCAGTTTTATTTTTAAATAGGCTAACAGCCAGGAAGTAGGGCATTTTGTCACTTCCTTGGGAGTCAAAGCCAAGTGGCGCCAGGAGCTCCGAGCTGTGTAAGCAGCACAGAACACAGGCCAAATGGGCCAGCCTGGGGGGGAGATCCTCATATTCTTTCTTTAAAAAAAAAAAAAAAAAAATCCCTGCTTGGTGGTTGATGCCTAAAACTCCACCATCTGAGACTCTTTTTAGTTTAGGTTTTTGGTTCAGGATAAAACACAAATTCCCTTCCCAAAGACAAACCCAAAGGCAGTGATGGAGACTCGGCTCTAAGGAGCAATGTAACCATGAACTTCAGGGCAGTCAGATGGGGCCAAAGACTGTGTGTTCTAGTTTAGAAACAGCTTTAGGGCTGAGGAACAGGAAGCACTGAGGGTGTCCAGTGGATGAGCTCTGGGAGGAGGGGGGTGACCACTGGGTGGGCAGGCTTGTGGCAGCAGGAGGGGAGCTCAGAGAAGAGGAGGCAGTCCACTAGGACCCAAGAGAGTGTGCAGGAGGCCAGGAAGGTGAGCATGGTTTCTTCCCCTGTTTCCCCGACAACGTGAGTTCTGGCCTCCTGGGTCTGGTCTGCAGATCGAGAGACCCTGACCTCCTCCTCCCATTGCTGCTGGTCCAGCTTAGCCTCAGACAGAGCAGGAAGCCCCCCAGGGGAAGGAGTCCCGAGGGGATCCTTATAGGCAGCTCTCCCAGGCCACTCGGGGAGTAATGCCAACATTTAATTCGAAAACCAAGTTCCAAAACAATTACAGGACTGAAATAGTTTTGAAGGCTATGGAAAACACAATCAAACCTCATGTTCTCACTCAACTTCGTCCTTTTTAATAAACTTTCCTAGTTTTTTAAAAAATCTTTTAACTCACTGATTTTCCCCCCTAAAATTTGGAAGGCATTTAGACAAACACTGGTGTTATTTGGGTCCCAATCACATTTTCCTCTACATTTCACCCGACCTGTCCCACTACAGGGTACAGAAGCCCTGGGAATAGAGACCAAAGACTCTAGGTTGTTATTCTCTTTATGTTCTCTTGCTACCACGTATTTGACCTTCAACTGGCCTCTCGCATTTTATTATTTCTTTCTTTCACTTATTTAATAAATAGTTATTGAATTTCTATTATGCATCAGTAACTGGAGTAGAGGCTGCAGAGGTAAAAAAAAATTAGGTATTTGATCTCTGCCCCAGAGGACCCACTCATGGTGGGAAGAATGTACATACAAGCAAGTCATTAAAATGCAAAGAACAAGCACTATAATTAAGATGTGACCAAAGCCCTGAAAGTATATGTATCAAATTTTAATTCACACTTTAAATCATAAGTAAATCCTATAAGTTTAGTACCACGTATTTTGCAAAAAATTTACTTAAATACCACTTTACCAAAACAAATTTTCTATTTCTTATGTTAGAGTGCCTCTTACTGGAAATTTAAGAGAATGGCACAATACATTTTTCCATTTGTTATGTTAGAGTGTCACCTAGTGGAATTTTCTTGAAACTGCAACCGCCTCTTCTCCATTTCTTGTATTAGAGTGCCATCTTGTGGAACTTTTCTGTAATTGCAACACCATTTATTTATTTATTGTTACAGTGCCACCCAGTGGAGCTATCATGCAACCGCTTTATTTATTTATTTATTTATTTATTTATTTATTTATTTATTTATTTATTTATTTATTTATTTATTTATTTATTTATTTATTTATTCGTTCGTTCGTTCGTTCGTTCGTTCGTCCTTTCGTTCGTCCTTTTATTTATTCGTTTATTCATTTATCTGTTTATTCACCCATCCATGCATTCATTCTTTCAGATAGCTAGTTAACAAGTTGGCTAGTTAGCTAGTTATTTACAGTGCCACCCAGTGGATTTATCGTGCAATTGCAGCTCAGAGAAGCTTTTCGTATTTCCCATGTTAGAGTGCCATCCTATGGAATTTTCAAGTAATTCCAAATCAGGTATTTTCCTATTACTCAGTTTACAATGCCACCCAGTGGCACTTATCTGTAACTGCAGATCATATAGGTTTTCTTATTACTCAGGTTACAATGCCACCCAGTGGCTCTTATCTGTAGCTGCAGATCACGTAGGTTCTCTTATTACTCAGGTTACAATGCCACCCAGTGGCTCTTATCTGTAGCTGCAGATCACATAGGTTCTCTTATTACTCAGGTTACAATGCCACCCAGTGGCACTTATCTGTAACTGCAGATCACGTAGGTTCTATTACTCAGGTTACAATGCCACCCAGTGGAATTATCTTGCCATTGCATAACATGTTTTTCCTATTACAAGTTTCCCCTGCTATCCAAAAGTAGAACGGTCCAATGAAACCTTTTCTAAGTTGAAGTAGTATAAAGCAAACTGTCCCCTGCCTTCCAGAGGTTCGTAATACCACTTTGCTCTTAGGAAAGACCTACATTAGTACAGTGACAGCATTATTACAAAAATGAAAATCCTCTTCGGATTTCTTTCAGTTAGGGAGAACAGGTACTAAAGCAGGTCTTTCGAAAAAAGGAAGTGGTATAACTCACTTGTTAGTGCGGGGAAAGCTGTATTCAGATTAGAGTGCTACCTGGTGGAATTATCATGTAATTGCAGTACTTTTCCTATTACTCAAGTTAGAACGCCACCTGGTGGAAGTACATAACTGCAAAACGGCTATGTTTTTTCTGCTACTTGGGTTAGGGTGCCACCTGGTGGAATTTTCCTGCAATTACAGAACACGTGTGTTTTCAATTTCTCATGTGAGAGTGCCACCTGGCAAGAATTATCCAGCAACTACAGGGGAAAAAAATGTTTTTTTCTTACTTGTGAAAGAGTGCCACCTGGTGGAATTGCCCTTTATTAAAAAGTATACCAGTGATCCTCAAAACTTGGTGCCTGTGTCACCTGGAGAGCTTTTCAAAAGAAATACTGCAGGTCCCTAGCCCTAGAATTTCTTATTGGGGATGTTTGGGATGGGGTCTGGGAATTTGTATTTCTAATGAGGTGTTGGTTTATGTTGATGCCACTCATCTGGGACTGCACTTTGAGGACGACTGAAATACTCTTTAAATTTTAGTTTCACACATAAATGGTTTTTTTCTTGTATAATTTCTACAACTGTTTCGTTTTTGAAATGCTGGAGATGTTAGGAAGCTTTGCTCTCCCGAGTCTTTCCAAAGAACTCAGGATACCTTTTGATTAAATCTACCAGTTGCTTTTTATTTATTTATTTTGAGAGAGAGAGAGAGTGAGCATGAGTCAGGGGAGGGGCAGAGGGCGAGGGAGAATCAGACTCTGAGCTGAGTGGGAAGCCCAACCCAGGGCTGGATCCCAGGACCCTGAGATCATGACCTGAGCCGAAGGCAAGCGCTTAACCGGCTGAGCCACCCAGGCGCCCTTCTACCAGTTGCTTTTGATATGGTTTTGCAAACTTATCTAAGGGACTATATAATGTGGGATTTTGTCTATTTTTGTATCCCAAGATCCTAGAATGGGTGCTCCTTAAATATCTGTTAGATGAATGAAAGACCTGGGGCCTTCAACTTCGCCAGGTTGTTTGGATAAATGTGACAGCTTCCTAAACTGAAGTAGTTAGAAACCTTATCTCCTTCCTTTCCTATAATGTCATTATCATGTTACAATAAAAGAAGCCACAGACAGAAATCTGTCAAAAATCATTTATTCCTATGCAGGCACAGAACCTGCCATACAGCCTGTTCCCATATGCAGGTGTGCGCCTGCTTGGTCCTTTTTGGCGCTGTCACAAGCTTCTGCCCAAAATGTTGAGCCACAACTGAGTCAGTAAGTGGCAACCACAAGACCACTGCTTCAAAAGTGTTAGACCTCCAACTTGTCAGATTCTTATACTCTGTTCATGCAAGGGCTGGGGTCCCTCATCATCTTTTTAGCCAATAGCATGTCTTGAACACCACTCAGTTCACCAACTGAAAAGCGTTTCTAACACTTCTTAGGTGAATTAATAAGCTCTCTGGTGAAAATTTAGATAGGGTATTTGCAGGTCCTTTAAAATATGGACTTCTGGTTAGGGTCCTTTAAATGTTAGTAACGTGCCCCTGAAGTGTGGCTCCCTGATTACGGCACTTCACGGGTTAACTGACTGCCCCTAGAGTAGAGAAGATTAAAGTGAATTCACAGATGCATTTATAGCACTCCGTTTATGCTGCATTATGTTAAAATAAATTGCAGACAGCAAAAATCCAAGAAATATAAAGTTCTGTTCATGCATTTATTCCCTCACTCTTTATTAAAAGTCTTACATAATGGGAATTAGGCTAAAAGTTATGAATTCTGAGTCCTGCTCTCAGCTCTGCCTTTAACTAGCTGTGTGATCTCAGACAAACTACTTAACCTCTCTGGGCCTTAGCTTGTTCACCAAAGTTAGTGCTCAATGCCGCAAACGTTTATTATCTCACGGTTTCTGTGGGTCAGGGATCTAGAAGCAGCTGAGCTCGGTGTTTGGGCTCAGGGTCTCTGTCCAGACGGCAGCCCAGGATGCGGGCCAGGCCACCGGCTGCCTGAAGGTCTGAGTGAGCCTGAAGGGGCAGTTTCCGGCTCAGGCCAGCCGGCCGCCTCCTCCCACGGCCAGTGAACCACGGCACAGAAAGCCACGGGGCCTTTACAGCCCAGTCTGAGCAGTGACGGATGAGCGCCTCTGCCCGATGCTGTGGGCCACGCAGAGCGCCGGCTACCGCGCGCCGGGCGAACACGGTGGGGACGCGCCACCTGCACAGCGGGCTCCTGCGGGCACTGCCCCAGGGGAGTCCTACATGCATTGCCTTTGCCAAGCGCTGCCAACGAGGCAGATACCACCTTGTTGCCCTTCTGGGCTTTCTCCAACTGCTCTCCTTTCTCCCTCTTTTGATATTTTTCTTTCCAGAAAAATCACCTCTCCCCCCCGCCCCGTTCCAGCCAGTCCTCCCGACCTAGGTTCTCCGCCCATCTTTAAATCTTTCTCTTTTCCATTCCCTTTTGTCCTTTCCTTTCTTATCTATTCACTCTTGAGAAAGCCCAGGAAGATTTTTATTTTCCAAGCGATTGCCGAGGAACAAGTCCAAGAGAAATGACAAATACAAAAGTACTCTGGCCATTGGCTATTTGAGATTCTATTTCTTCTCTCTGAAAGGATACCTACTTATTTATGTAGGTGCTGGAAGACAAGTTTTCTTTTAAGGCACAGGTCCCAGAGCTGCCAGGAGGAGGAAATCATTTTTCTCAATTGGCATTTTATTAGAGGCATGCAGGCTCATTTGGGGGAAGGGCTTTGCTTCCCCCGTGGGGAGTAATCATCACTAATTCCTCCCCTCTCCCTGGCCGAGAGGATTCACAGAGACCCTTTTTATGAGGCGGTCTGGCAGTCCTGCGCTCTGTTGCCTTTGAAAACTGCAAAGTTCCTTCAAATCCGGACACTCTGGAAACTGAGCAAAGTATTGTGGTCTCAGAAAATGAGAGTGGTAAATACTGCTCACTGCAGCTAAGGAGTCAAGGCCAACTGAGCTCCTCTGCAAATAGGCCCCACCTGCGAGATCGAGCCCTCCCGGCCTTCTGCAGCCGAAAGCCTGGGGACCGGGCCCATGAGGCGTGCGAGTGAGGCTGATGCATGCTAAGTTGGAGAATCCCCGGTTTAAGAAAAGCATGTGTTCAAAGGACACGCCGGGACCTTGCTGTGCTTGGAGGGGAAAAGCTGGGCGGCACCAGCAAGTAAGACAAAAAATAATGGGATGGGACGACCTGCATGTTTGCTTAAATTTCCTAGTTATGAACAGATACATAGGGCTGGCATTACTTCCCTTGGCTCCTGACTTTTCCCTCCATTTCCCCGGCTCGGCCCCCAGCACACCCAATCCTGTTCAGTGGCATCTTCTTTCCCAGAAAGGACCAGGATTCACTTTAGGGAATGGTAGCTCTGTGGTCCGGTTGCGGGGGGGGCGGTGGGAATCCAAATGACGACAAATGAGAGAGATGGCCAAGGACAACTCAAGGAATTTTGTGCTTTGAGTTTTGTCAAAAGTGTCATTTTGTTACCACATTTTGGAGGCAACAAGCTTTTAAGCCCAAGAACCACCGGCTGAGTGAGGCAATGCTAAAGTGTGCCACCAGAGGGCGTCAGGAAGTTGCTCTCGATGCTAATGCACAAGGCTCCCTTTTTATAGCAAATTTTTTGAAGATTTTATTTATTTATTTGACAGAGAGAGAGACAGCGAGAGCAGGAACACAAGCAGGGGGAGTGGGAGAGGGAGAAGCAGGCTTCCTGCCAAGCAGGGAGCCCGATATGGGGCTCGATCCCAGGACCCTGGGATCATGACCTGAGCCGAAGGCAGACGCTCAAGGACTGAGCCACCCAGGCGCCCTAATTTTTATATATTTTAAAGACTATAATACAAAGAGGAAATGAAAGCAAAGTAATGTGTTATGAACTAATAATATGTGTGCTTGGACGTGAGTACACTACAATGGAGTGTTTAGATGTTTGCCCCCGAATGTGGAATCCCTGTGTCTGTGACAGGTGCAGGTGTAGACTCAAGTGGGGTCAGTGACTTAGATACCACTAGCAGCATTACCATTGGTGATAGGATTTTTCTGCAATGGTAAACAAGTCTTGGAAAAGCCCAGAAGAAAACAAATTATTATAGTCTTTCCTCAATTTACTTGGTAAAGACATTTGTCTTCCTGGAATATTCATTCAAAAACTATTTTTTATTTCTCTGTAAAAGTGAGTTAGGGTTTTGGTCAAGATATTATATACAGGTTTTAGATGCGGGTTTTTCACCAACATGAGTGCCCAGAGGAACATTTGAAAGTCATGTGAGAGATAGGAAACGTTTTCATTGCACAGGATGTCGGGCATCTAAGTTCAAGAGTACCCCCCCATCATTGTGACAACCCTCGACCTGCAGAAGTGCCCATTGTGACCCATGGGGACAGCTCCGCTGCCGCTGAGAATCACTGGGATGGGAGGAGCGTAGGTGAGGGGGAGAGAGTAAGAAATGCACGACCAGGCTCAGCGGGGGCGAGCTGCGCCGCGCTGCAGCGTCCGCCAGCCAGGGCGCATGCGTGCTGTAGGCATGCGCTGGGTTCCCGTCGCGGTGTCGGGGAGGCAAGTGAACCTGGGACACCGTTCACTTTTTGTCCAAGTCCCACTTTTTAGCCCTTTTACCACCACCCTTAGAGTCAACAAAATTTTGAAATATCTAAAAATGCATTTTTTATAGGTATAATGTTCTCTTTGGGCCTCAGAGCTCTGAAGAGCGTTTCACGCTTCCTGGAAGGCATGGTAGGAATATGAATCAGATCCCTGAAATGTTTGCATACTGTTGGATCCAGAATTTCACCTCTAGAAACTTATCCTAAAAAATAATAGTAATCTGCATGAGGTGATAGCTACAAATATGCTCATCAAGCATGGTTTATGATTGTAAAAATGGAAAGCCATCTAATTATGCAACAGTAAGGGATTGGTTGAATTGTAGCTACAATGTACTTTTTTAAAAGATTTTATTTATTCATCTGAGAGAGAGAGAGAGCAGGAGCAGACTCTCCGCTGAGCAGGGAGCCTGATGTAGGACGGGATCCCAGACCCTGGGATCATGACCTGAGCCAAAGGCAGATGCTTAAGCAACGGAGTCACCCAGGTGCCTGATACAATGTACTTTTAAGAGTTAAAAATCCAGGGGCGCCTGCTTCTCCCTCTCCTACTCCCCCTGTTTGTGTTCCTGCTCTCGCTATCTCTTTCTCTGTCAAATAAATAAATAAAATCTTAAAAAAAAAAAGAGTTAAAAATCCAGCTGTTAAAGGGGCACCTGGATAGCTCAGTCGGTTAAGTGGCCAACCCTGTGTTTCTCCTGCCCAGGTCTGATCTCAGGGTGGTGAGGTCCAGCCCGGCATCAGGCCCTGTGCTCGGCAAGGAGTTGGAGCCTGCTTGAAACTCCCTTCCTCTCCTTCTGCCCCTCCCCCTGCTTGTGTGCACACCCTGTCTCTAGGATAAATAAATACATATATATATATATTTTAAGTCAGGTTGTTAAAAATATTTAATCGCCTGTGGTGAAAGGGTTATAAAATAAGAGGTATCTTCTGATCTCACTTCTATACATTTTTTAAAATATGTAAATGTGGGGGCGCCTGGGTGGCTCAGTCGTTAAGCGTTTGCCTTGGGCTCAGGTCATGATCCCAGGGTCCTGGGATCGAGCCCCGCGTCGGGCTCCCTGCTCGGCAGGAAGCCTGCCTCTCCCTCTCCCACTCCCTCTGCTTGTGTTCCCTCTCTCGCTGTGTCTCTCTCTGTCAAATAAATAAATAAAATCTTTAAAAAGTAAAAAAATTAAAACAAATAAAAAATAAAATATAAATAAAAAATAAAAAATATATTATATATAAAATATATGTAAATGTATTTTAGTGGGCTGTATGATTATAGAATATTTTCATTTTTTTAATTATGATTTATCTTTAGTTTCCAGAATTTCTTTATTGAACATGCTTTTTTGCAATAAGAAAAATGCTTGTTATAAAATGATGAGAAAATGCTTTATAAAAGAATCCTATTATAGCTGTTTGGTCAAGTCCATAACTACCCCTACCTTGTGTTTGGTAAATCCCGGTTTTAGTTTCTTTAAGACTGGCAAGATTGGGGCACCTGGCTGGCTCAATTGGAAGAGCATGCAACTCTTGATCTTGGGGTCCTGAGTTTGAGCCCCACGTTGGGTATAGAGAGTACTTAAAAATAAAAAGTCTTAAAAGAAAAAAGATTGTCAAGATTTATCAACGATTAAGTCAGTTGTGCAGGCACTTGACAAGGCCCTGTGGATTTTTGTGAGGGAGAACTTGACATGTAAAGAAGCCTCGAGCTGTCAAATCAAGCGTAGAGCTCACTGAGCACCCCACATCTGCCATGGGAAAGTCTGCCTTTGTGTGGCCTGGTTGCTTAATGACCTTTGGCCAAGTACTACAGTGACATGGATTCTGCCCCTTCATTTAACAGTGCTTGTTGGCGGTCCCCAAACAGTTAACTATGGACCATAAAGATAATAGGCTCCCCTTAAATATGCTGAGTACCCGCCTGATTCATTTTCTTTTTTCTTTTTAAATATTTATTTATTTATTTTAGATTTTTTTACTGATTTGAGAGAGGGAGAGAGAGGGAGCATGAGTGGGGGCGGGGAGGGGTAGAGGAAGAGGGAGAAGCAGGCTCCCCACTGAGCAGGGAGCCCGATGTGGGGCTCGACCCCAGGACCCTGGGATCACAACCTGAGCTGAAGGCTGACGCTTCACCGACTGAGCCACCCAGGCGCCCCCGCTTGATTCATTTTCAAAGCATACCTGGAAGATAGAAGTTTCTAAAAGTTGCTTTTCTAATGCAGACAGCAAGGCACCAAGACGTTTAAAGATTTACGAAATTCCAGTATAGTACTCGTCGTGAGTCAGGCACTGTTCTAAGTGCTTGACAAATACTGATCCATATAAGCGTCATATTGGCCCTATGACAGAAATATTGTCACTATGCTCCTTTTAAAGAGGACGAAAGCCAGATGCTGAGGAAAGCCCGTTAGAACGTGTGCCCACCGTCACACAGCTAGAAAGGGCTTGAGCCAGGATCTGAAACCAGGGGGACTGGTTCCAGAGCTCAGGGGCAATGCTGCCTCTCCACCGCCCTGGCCTTAGGTTTCCAAAGGCTGCTTCTGGTTGGAGGATCAGCCACTGAAAATAATGGACAGTAACTTAAGGCCAGGCTGATCAGCAGAGCTCTGCATGGCGGGAGAATGAGGCCGGTCTTGGAAAGCTGTGCGATGTGATGCAATCTGTGGACCGATGAAAGCCAGCCCGGGCTGATGCAACCACAGCCGGAGAAAGACCCGCCCTGCTCTCGTCGGACCACACAGTGCAGGTCAAAGGCAGGGCCACGGCTGGAGTGCAGATTGGGAGACCATTTGTCCACATTATATATTGGCTACTAGAGACAGGTGACCATACCCACTATGATTCACACATCTCACCGTGGATTCAGGAAACCCATGTTTCTGTGAAAACACTGTGGCATGTCTCTCAGTTAATTTCCCCTGGGGTCCTGTCGTAAGTGGGTATGTCTTACCTTCTGTATTTACAAAATGCAAAACTAGTGTTAAAATCCTTCTTTGGCACCTCCTTGTTCTTAGGACAAATGTCTAAATCCTTGATGAGGTCTGAATGGACCAGGATGACCTACTGCCTGTCTTGTTTCCATTTCTCAAAAGCATCTTTACCTGGCTGTGTGCCTGCCTCACCTGAACCAATCAGCCCCCAGCTAACCCACTGTATCTATAAGGATTTTCCTTGTGTTAATGATATATATCCTTATATGTGTAATTTACCTGTTTAATGCCTGTCCCTCCGTCCCTGGCCCCCAGACCACAAGCTCCAAGACAGCCATGATGTCCCTGACACTTGTAACACCAGCACCTGGTTTCTCGGTGTGCACTATGTACTGTGAACTCAATGGTTATAAATGTTTGCACTTGCCTGACATAAGCAAGTCCTTCGGGAGCTTCAATGCCCTCCAGCAAATACCGAAAAGTGGAAATATAGATTTTCTTAAATCAATGCAAGATAATGGCTTCGTAGGCAATCAGCAATGTCTGGCATCTCTGCTGCTCTTTCCAATAAGGAGACATTGTCAACGACCCGCAGGACTAGAGGGAAGAATCAAGGCCCATGTAGACGCCACTAGGTGTAACAATTGTCAGCTCGATGGCCCGCCTTGCTTCCCGTGTGCACCCTGCAAAGTACCCCAGGGAGGCCACCACTGTTGCTGAGTTATTTGAAAGCTACTCCTAGACATCCGATGATCTCAACCATGAAAACCTCAGCATGTCTCTGTTGCAGATGAGAACTCTTTTAAAAGTGACTTTAATAGTGTTTATGCACCTAAACAATTCTTTAATATCACCAAATATCCAGTCAGTGTTTAAATTGCACAAATTATCTGATAAACGTCTTTTTTACTTTTTTTTTTTTTTTTACAGTTAGTTTGTTTGAGATCCAACCAGTATCTACAGGTTTCATTTGGCTAAGAAGTCTCTTAAATCTCTTAACATATGACATTTCCTTTGTCCTCCCTTGTCCTGTTTTTAAATCTTGCCACCTGTTTTTTTTTTTTAAGATTTTATTTATTTATTTGAGAGACACGGAGAGAGAGCGCGTAAGCATGAGTGGCGGGGAGGAGCAGAGGGAGAGGGAGAAGCAGGCTCCCCACCGAGCAGGGAGCTTGACATGGGGCTCGATCCCGGGACTCCAAGATCATGACCTGAGCCGAAGGCAGCCAACCAACCTACTGAGCCACCCAGGTGCCCCTTGCTATTTGGTTTTTAAAGACACTAGCTCTTCTCTCCTGTAATGCTTTCCCCATTTTTTTATTTTACAGGTTGCATCCTGCCGGCTGGTAGAAAGTCTAGAGGCTTGCTGGAATTCTGCTTGGATTTGGAGGCCAGAATATTCTGCAGGTGGTGAGGCGCCTGGGCTGCTCTCGGGCAAGAGGTACGGGGCTGCTGCTTGATCGGGTGCTCTCAATTTAGTCCTGGTTCTAAAGTTTCCAGTGGCTAGATCCATTATTTAATGCCTGGGATATGAAAACTCAAGGATTCCTTCTGTATTTATTAGCAGAAACTGTCCCATAAAGATCTTTCCCTCACCAACTATTGGTTTACAGTGAAATTCAGTCTGTACAGGAGAGGCCAGATAAATCCTTGATTCTTTTTTTTTTTAAGATTTTATTTATTTATTTATTTGACAGAGAGATATACAGTGAGAGAGGGAACACAAGCAGGGGGAGTGGGAGAGGGAGAAGCAGGCTCCCCGCCGAGCAGGGAGCCCCATGTGGGGCTCGATCCCAGGACCCCGGGATCATGACCTGAGCTGAAGGCAGATGCTTAACCAACTGAGCCACCCAGGTGCCCCAATCCTTGATTCTTTTACCAGTTTTTGGAATAATTACTACTGGGCAGCTCTTCGCTTCTAGGTCTTTCCAGTGGAGAGAGTTAGGATGTATATCTTTTAAGGGGAAGCTAGACATGAGTTTGTACTGCTCTTTCCAGTTCAAATTCAGGACCACCAGGCTTTGACCTCTTTGATTTTTATATTTGTGTCTCTTTTATGCAGAAAATCTAAGATTTAAGATTTTTTTTTGGCAGATATTTTCGTTCTAGTTTTAATACTGTGTTGTTCAATAGCTCCAGACCTTCTCTGTGCAATTATTCTAGCAACTAGGTATATGGTTAAATGCATTTGTTGCTCCTCATTTCCATTTTTATTCCATTTTGTTTTATGCTTATATAAAACATTTATATGGTTCCAAAGTCAAAATAGCCCCTAGCGGTAATCCCTCTGCCAGCACGGGGTCTAGCACATCAAACACACTCAAGCCTTCACTGAGTTTTTTTCACCTGGGTATATGATCATTCTATTGTAAATCACTCACGGGGGTGGGGGTCGGTGGGGGGGGCGGAAGCAGCTCCCACCAAGAAAGCCAGAGGCACATAAGGACCATGATTTACCCTCAAGTTCAGCTTGATTGAGTACTTTTGGGGAAACTTTGCAAAGGAAAGGCCAAAAACATATTTTGCTCAATCCTCTGGCTTCACCCAGAGAGCAGAGAGCCCTGGTGGGCAGGAGTGCTGGAGACAGAAGGACGTGTCCTCTCCCGTTCCACCCAAGCTCTGAAGTCCTCCTCTTTTTTTTTTATAGAGCCTGTCAATGTTTATTTTCCTGTAAGTTAGGAAATGAAAGCGTTCTTTTTCTTGTTTAAATTGAGATAATTAACATATAACATTATATTAGTGTCAGGGGTACAACATAACGATTCGACATTTGTACATGTTGTGAAATGACCAGCACAGTAAGTCTAGATAACAGCCAGCACCACGCAGTACCTTTTCTCCCTTGTGATGAGCATTTTATTTTATTTTATTTTTTAAAGATTTTATTTATTTGTCAGAGAGAGTGAGCGAGCACAAGCAGGGGGAGCGGCAGGCAGAGGGAGAGGGAGAAGCAGGCTCCCCACTGAGCAGAGAGCCCGATGTGGGACTTGATCCCAGGACCCTGAGATCAACACTCCAGCCAAAGGCATTAACTATAGTCACCATGCTGTACACGACACCCCAGGACTCACTGAAAGTTTGTACCTTTTGACTCCCTTCACCCACTTCGCCCACCTCCCACAACTACCTCTGGCAATCACCGTTACGTTCTCTGTATCTATAAGCCTGGGTTTTGTTTTTGTTTTTGTCTTTATTTAAATTCCACATGTAAGTGAGATCATATGGTGTTTGTCTTTCACTGTCTGACTTACTTCACTTAGTATAATGCCCTCCAGGTCCATCCATGTCGTCTCAAATGGCACGATTTCCTTCTTCGGGTGGCTGCATGATCTTCCATGTTGCCCGTAGACCACATCTCCTTCCTGCACTCATCCAGCGATGGACACTGAGGTTGTTTCTGTAAATGGCTACTGTGCACAATGCCTCAGCGAACATAGGGGTGTTAGTGTCTTCCTTTTCCTCACATAGATGCCCAGAAGTAGCATCCTGGATCATAGGGTAGTCCTATTTTTAATTTGAGTCCTCACTGTCTTCCATGGTAGCTACAACAATTTCTATCCCCATCCACAGGGCACGAGGGCTTCCTTTTCTCCACACCTTCCCTACCACATGTTATTCTTTATTCTTAAGATTTTCTCTTCCTCAGGTCCCTGCCTTTTATAACTATTTCTCCATCTCCTTGGCCTCTCCTCCCCTAGAGGCAAGAGTCCTTTGTTAATGTTCTAGCACAGATGAGATTATTATGGCCCATAGCCAATGACTATGAACGGCAACCTTAGCCTGTCACCACTCATACAACACCTGAAGTGTCCCTCACCCTCAAGGTCACTTCCAACTCTAGCTTTGAAATTTCTGGCAAAAAAGGAGTGCAAAGAAAATATCCTACTTATTAAAAATTGGATTACCTGTTTCTCCATTGGGAATTTACTATTTTATCTTGTGTGATTAGTACCTTGTAAGGAAAAGTTGCCTCTTCTCCCCTACTTCTTTTTTTTTTTAAACTTTTTATTTATTTATTCATGAGAGACAGAGACAGAGAGAGAGAGAGAGAGAGAGAGAGAGGCAGAGGGAGAAGCAGGCTCCCAAGGAGCAGGGAGCCTGATGCGGGACTCGATCCCAGGACCCTGGGATCATGACCTGAGCCGAAGGCAGACACTTAACCATCTGAGCCACCCAGGCACCCTTCCCTACTTCTTTATTCAAATATCTATTTATGTCTGTATGGATTCATGGGTATTTATTTTCTTCGATGGGTTACAATCCACTACTACCGCTATTTATCTTATTGCTCAAATAATAGGGGGTTGGAGTAGGAGGGAGAAGACATAAAGAGAAATATAAAGGATACAGGAATAGTAGATAGAAAAGCAGCCACTACCCCCAGGGCTGAAATACAGCACCCAAGGAGGAGTCCCCTTGTTGGAGAGAGTGTTGCTTGCTGGATGGCAGAGGAGTTCACTGAGCCACCATCTCTAGAGGAACTGTGCAGTAGAGACAGGTGACACTCTGCCAAAGTATTTAAGAGCCATCACGAGACCCTTTGGCGCCCTCTCCTTTCCTGCCGCATTGACCATGATGGTTATGTATTGAAATATTAGAGTATCATCCTGGGTTTTTGAGTGACATCATGGATAAAGTCCCTGGATGATCCATGTTGGACCTAGACCCTGAGTGAAAAATCAACCTCTGTCGTAGTAATCCACTGATACTTGAGACTCATGTGTTACTGCAACATAACCTGGTCAGTCTATCTGGACTTGTGCGGTGATCCTAACTTGGAGAAACAATGATGTACACATTTCCCTTCATTATTCTTATAAAATCCTACGTCTTAAATCTTTATAGTGTTTGGGTAACAATGCCACACAGAGGATGTAGGATCTGCTTCTTGCAAATACGAAGGAAAGAACAACTTAGATCCAGTCTGCTACTGTCTACAGATACGAGTTCCCCCAAAGGAAGCAGAAGCTACCCAGAACTCAAAGAACAAGTACTAAGGGAACTCTTGTTCCTACATGATCAAATGTCCATTCAGCAACCAGAATGTTCTTTTTTTTTTTTTCCAATTTTAGGGAAAATTTTAATTTTTTAAGGAAAATTTGTAAAAAATTAATTTTAGGAAAACTTTAAATTTAAAAAGGTGCCAAACATATGTACAAATTTATTTTTCTTTTTATATTTGATTTTTAAGATTTTTTATTTTTTATTTTATTATTTTTTTATGTTATGTTAGTCACCATACATTACATCATTAGTTTTTGATGTAGTGTTCCATGATTCATTGTTTGCGCATAACACCCAGTGCTCCATTCAGTACGTGCCCTCTTTAATACCCATCACCAGGCTAACCCATCCCCCCACCCCCCTCCTTCCCTCTAGAACCCTCAGTTTGTTTCTCAGAGAAGACTATGGACTCTGAGAAGCAACCAGAATGTTCTTAAGTGTTCAGTGGAAATGGAAATTAAATCAAGGCCACTTCCCTGCTCCCATCCCTCCAATAGCTTCCTATCCCACTCAAAACAAAATTCCATTTCCTCCTAAGAAAAACAAAAAATTCCACTAGGGCCCTCCTTTTCTGGTCTCTCTCTTTTCTACTTCATTTCTTTGGGCCCTCTTACTGTTTTATGCCACCAAAGTCACTTGGTCTTTTTGCTATTCTTCTGATATACAAAATTTATTTCCACCTCAGGGCATTTGTATTTGTCGATCCCTTTGTATGAAAAGCTCTCCTTGGGGTTTTGGCATAGTTTGCTTCCTGATTGCATTCAGGTCTCTGCTCACATGTCCCCTTCTCAGAGGAGCCTTTCAGACTCTCCTCATTCTCTATCCCCTCACCCTGTTTAATTTTTCTTCACACCATCTATTGTTAGTATTATGTGTTCATATAATATTTATGTGCACTTGTTAATTACCCCCATTAGACTGTAAGCTCTGTGAGATACAGCCTATATTCTACTTGTTCCTTGCTATATCCCCAGTGCCTAGTACAGTATCTAACACACAATCAGTGCTCAATAAATAGGGTTAAATGAATGAATGACTTTGTTTATGTCCATATGTCCTACATTGCTCTTGGACACGCAAATCAACATCACCCCGATGCAAATAACTCCCAAATTCCTATTTCTAAGCCGTATGTTCCAGATTTACAACCGCCTCCAGGCCAACATGTCCCAAACCATCCAGGCCAGCTGCTACTTGTGACCTGGGCATCTGACCTCTGACCCTTTGCCTCTCTTTTTCTTCACCCTTCCCATTCAACTAGCAGCAGCATCTCACTTCCATCCCTACCTTTTAATGGCCCTGCTCACTCCCATGAGGAGTGCTCTTCTCAGGAGTTACCTAGTCATAGAGGTGGGAGGAATCAACAAGTTCTCTCAGCTGAGCCTCCTGCCACTGTCAAAGTCCTTCTTCTAGCCATTCTGGCATCTGCTCATGCTTTGAACTTTTGCTTTGAATACTTTTGGTGACACCGGTAGGGAATCTTCTCATGAGACAATTCTTACGGTTAGGAAATTCACTGTTATACTTAACTGAAATCCTTTTATTCACACAGATGCACACAATAGCTCTTTCTCATGGAACATGACTGGCATGAAAATGTGTAAGGTTGTATCCAATCCTCTATGGTTTTACTGTTCATCCTATTTTCTGGGTTTCCTCCTGAGTGGAGGATTATACCTCACCCTGCTGAGCTCAGATATGGTTGGGTGACTAGCTCTGGTTTATGGAAATTGAGAAGACGTGACATGTGTCTCTTCTGGGTAGAAGCTTTGAGAGCCAGTTTAAATGATCTCTTTGCCCTCTACCATGGTAAGTTCCTGACAGAGGCTATTACATCAGTCTGAGTGCCAGAGTGAAGATGACATGGAGCAGAGCCCCAACCAACCTGTGAGGGACCTGTAGTGTAAACAAGGTGACTTGAATCACTTCAAGTTCTTGGAATGTGGAGATGTTTGTTATGTTAATAAAACATAACCTAGCCCACTCCAAGTTAGTCTGGCTTTTCCCTGAACTCTTTTAATCATTTTTCACAAATTGTAATTTCAGCCTCTCACCATTCTGACCATTCCCCTGGATTGCACCCATTTTTGACACTATTCCCCTTAAATGGGGAGCCCAAATCTGAACCCTGTACCCCAAGTGCAATCCCAGTAGCCCACAACCAGCCCTTTGACCTGGGAAGTCACTCAATAGAGCCCAGAGTTGTTTTTATGTTTGTGTATGCTTTTATTATTTTTAAAAAATTTTTATTTATTTATTTGACACAGACCCAGCAAGAGAGGGAACACATGTGGGGGAGAGGGAGAAGTAGGCCTCCCGCTGAGCAGGGACGGGTTCGATCCCAGCCAGGGTCCTGGGATCATGTCATGACCTGAGCGGAAGGCAGACGCTTAACAACTGAGCCATCCAGGTGCCCCGTGTATGCTTTTATTATCAGCTGTGTTATGCTGTCGTTAACTCACGTTGAGCTTGTGAACCAATAACTAGAGCTAGAGGCCTTTTCCATTGATCTCTCAATATTTACCTGGGAAACCGATTTTTAGATCGTAGCTCAAGTAGACAGCACTGCATTTTACAACTGTTACATGATCTCTTTAAGACAAGTTAGCAGCAGAACCATTTAAAGAAACCAGATGTTCCGTCTTTTGGCTCCGACCATGCCGTAAATCTTCATTATTCCGTGTACTGAGCGAAGGCTGCAAAAGTGCAGCACCGGCAGGACTGGGAGCACGGCAGGTGACCTACACGATCGTGCACGCCTACTCGAAGTTGCTAAACCTAAGGAAAAGGTCATTTTCCCGCGGGGCCCTGGAGGCGGGGCTCCACTTTCCCAGGCCGACGCACTCATGGTCCGGTATCCCCACCCTTCCGTGGCGTGGTGACGGAAGGAGCCTCCAGCCCCCGCCGTCTCTGGCGCCGACACCCAATGGGCGGTCGCGGGCCTTTTCGGTGGGCGGGGCACACCCTGGGAGCCAGCCTGGTTGGCCTGCGGCCCGGCGCGGCGCATGACGTCTTTCCGTTGCCTCCCGTCATGCTGCGGTTAAGGCGTGGCGTCCCCTCCGGGCGCCTGAAGGAGACTTGAAGATTCCTGGGACGCGCGGGTGGAGTCTTTGGGAGTAGCCGCCGCCACTGCCGCCACTGCCACTGCCGACAATCCATGAGGAAAATGCTCGCCGCTGTCTCTCGCGTGTTGTCGGGCGTCGCCCAGAAGCCGGTGAGGCAGCGTGGGCGGCCCGGGGTAGGGCGCGAGCGGGGCCGAGGCGGGGCCCGGGGCCAAGGCGGGGCCCGATCCCGGAGGACGCCAGAGGACGGCCCGAGTCTGGGGGCGCGCTGTTTGGCGCCGCCTAGGGCGCTGCGGAGCGTCCGGAGAGCCGCGGGCCTTTTGTTTTGCCTTCGCTCCTGGCACTCTGCTCCCGGCCCCGGGACGAGCGGCTGCCGGGCCCTTCTGCAGCGAATGGGGGAGGGGAGCTCTACAAGGTCCGCGGGGAGGTTAGCCGCGGCTCCCGGCTCCGGCTAAAGTAGGTGTGCTCTAGAAGTGCCCGTTCTTTTACTGCGGACAGAAGAGGGGGCCTTGGGCATCGCCGAGTCTCCAGTTGATCCTGCCCGTTCATTTTAAATCTTCCTCATTTCATTCTTCTTGACTGAGAGGCCATGTACTATGTTAAGAGCGTGAAATCCGGAGACTGGTCCTGTTCAAACACCTGCCTCACCATTTACTAGCCCTGTCACCTTGGGCAAGTTTTTGTTTTTGTTTTAAATCTCCCGTGCTCGGTTTCCTTCTCTCTAAAGAGGAGATAATTAGGAATATTCACCCCGTGGGGGTGTCGTGAAGCTTAAACGCGTGACACATGTTAACCTTTTAACACGTATGTTAAATGTTATTTCAGTGCCCAGTTGGGTATACATTTGTGGAACACCTGCACCCAGCTCTGTAGGGTTAAGTCCGGGTCATGCTCACCAGAAACTACCCCCCCCCTTTCCCTCAACGTTGAGTTTTCTTGGCAGTCACTTCAAGAGCAGTCAAGCAGAACCCAGAGGAAACCGCCCTCCCGCTTAAACACACACGCTTAGGGTAAAAGTAGCTGAAGAAAACAGCAGTGGTGCTTGGGAGGGTGGGGTTAGAGGTTAGCACTATTTATGGGTCCAGCTTGTAGATGTGCCTAAGGCCTTCAAGCATTTTGACCTCTAAGTATGGGGAGATAGTATTACTGGGTACAACTGCAGCCAAGCTTGACTTGCAGTTCAAGTTCTAGTAACTCCCAGGATTTTGGGGCAGTTCTGCTTAGTGTGGGCAGAGATCGTTGAAAGGAGGTATACTCTTCTGGGAATCTCTTTGACTGAAATAACTACAAAACACAATTTGGTTCATCAGTTACTAGCATTTAATTGCAACTAGATCCACCTGAAGGATAAGCCCATTTCAGTTTTATTTCTGTATATCACATGATATATCCAACATTTCTTGAGCTCTTAATGTGTGTCAGGCACTAGGCTGTTTAATCTCCACATCTTCACTTTTTAGTTGAATGTAAGTCATGGAAACATGTTTTCAACTTTATATGAGGGTCTTAGGTCTGTATCATGTTAAAGTTAAAGGCCTGCAGTAGAAAAGAAAAACTTTGATAGAATTGGTGGTGTTCTGTAGTAAGAAAACTGGTGTGTGCATTTCCAAATTACTGTCACCTCTCTGTCCCTAGGAACAGAGAGAAGTCATTACTTAATATCAAAGGCTCATTTGCTTGGCTGCCCAAAATACTCCTGCTTGTGTTTTCCATTCTTCCAGCAATGCGTTGGCATGAAATGCAAATTGCACTTTATCTCAATAAAACTTTGGCCTCTTCAAAAATCACATAATATCGCCCAAATCAAATAGAAATGATTTTTGAGTTACAGTAATTTGTTAACTGGATAAAACCAGAGTGGAATATAACTTCATTTAGTCAAAAATTGTTACTGAGAGAAAAGATTATTACAACGGAAATGGATTCCTGTATATAACATTTATTTAATTACTTTTTTAAATAAGAATTAGAGACAGAGTTAGTGCTCCTTACTTTGAGCCGGCCCTCTTTTTTTGGCTATTTTGCTTGTTTTTCCTGTTGCTTGCATATGTGGCATTAATTATAGTAAAGCACAGAAAAATATTTTGAAGAATTATGTATTAACTGTAGATTGTGTGTGTTTGTGGGCCGAAACCCTGTTTAATATCTCCCCGTCCTTGCAACAGAGCAAATCAGGTAATCGGTGTTTCCATAAACTGTGATTATTGATGAGATGTCTCCAGAGTGCTTAGCGCACTTTAGGCTCTTGGGTCTAGTGTGCTTATTTATCAGGTTTCGGTTGTGTTAACACTGGCTAGAGTGTTCAAAGTGTTTGTTTTAGAATCATCAGAGACCTGTACTTTCTTTTTTGAACCTGTACTTCTTAATGCTAAAAAAGATCATTGTCAGATAAAGGAAAACACACTTGAAACTGTCAGGAACTGGACAAGTTTCATACTCCATAGCTTGCCAGGTTCCCAGTGATTCTGGGTTTGACACTTAGATCTGCAAAAGTGTCTTTAAAAATTAAGTAAGCACGTCAGATGTTAATACCATCAAGACGGGGACAACCACTTTCTAAGCATAGGTGATACAAATAGGTTTAAGGAATTTGTCTTTTAACAAACTCATTGTATAAAGTAGGTGTAGTATTTAATATCTTTGAGAACCTAAGGGAAAATGTTCCTGTAATTGATTACAGTGTTCACTTCTCAGGGGTTACTAGGGGCTGGCCTAGGTAGAAGACTTGGGACATTTGGTCTCCCTCTTTTCTCCCATGGTTTGCCACCCTTGAGCCATCCCACCAAAACCTTTAGAAATTGGATGCACTTCCTACAAAATGACAGTCTCTAAAATGAAAGCAGAGGGCCCAGTGTAACTTCAGTTGCTTAAGTACCTGTGATTTCATCTTTGAATGAGGTTGAGTGTTTTCAGAGTTATTTCACAGATGAAATTACATTTAAAATTGTTATTGTTTGTATTTTCATTATGATCGTTTGAGAATTTCACTACCAGTATACTTTTGACTTTTTAAGTAATAGGGAAGATTTTTAATTTATACTGGTAGAATCTGGAATTTTTGAACTGTTTTCCCTCTTTGACTTGAATGGTTCCCATGTATTTAGGAACGTAAAAGTTTTTATTTTTCAAAATGTGAATGGGTTCGTCCATGGTCTCTCAAAGAGGAATCCTATTTAACAGAGAAGCTTTTTAGGGCTCTCCAGAGAAAATGAAAGGTAATTTTTTCAACAACCTCAACAGTTATAAATTATGATACACTCATACTTCTGATAGGACTTTTAGCTTCTTTAACTTAACTCAGCTCCTTTTTACCCATTATATAAGTGATTCCTCTTATTTTTGAGATGGATAGTAATGAAACAGGGAGAAAGGGATGTGAGTAGCTTTCCGGCAGTCGTAGTCTTTGACCTTGCCTTCCCGCTCTTTATTATATAGAATTGTCCGTCATTCTTGGTTTCAACTTTAAGATGGAGAATTTACCTCTTCTCGGTTATGGTTGGTTAGTAGCTGGTTTGGTCTCTAGTTTTATTTATTAAGTTTTTATTTGAATTCCAATTAGTTGACATACAGTGTAATATTAGTTTCAGGTGTATGATTTTAGTGTTTCAACAAGGTCTCATTTTTTGTTTTTTTTTAAAGATTTATTTATTTGACAGACAGCGAGAGAGGGAACACAGCAGGGGGAGTGGGAGAGGGAGAAGCAAGCTTCCCGCCGAGCAGGGAGCCCAATGCGGGGCTCGATCCCTGGACCCTGGGATCACGACCTGAGCCGAAGGCAGACGCCTAACGACTGAGCCACCCAGGCGCCCCAGCAAGGTCTCTAGTTTTAAATATTTCTGAAAACTACAGTTTTTGTAGCTGTATCTGGAAATTTATTTTGCATTACAAGGAAAATTTCTGGCCCCACGATGTAATTTGTTAACTGGCAAAAATAACTGGTCTGTTTCATGATTGCCAAACATCGCCTTTAGTTTGTCACCTCACCCTGCTTAGCTTTACTTCTTTCCAAATTCCTCAGTTTTCTTCACATATTCTTAAGTATACTAGTGGATTCTCTCTGCCTCTAACTTAAGCATTTATTTCTAGTCTTTAAGCATTTTTCCTACAGCAAGGTCGTTGTCTTGTTGGCTTTATCAGATAATGGTATGTTGATGGGTGAAGAGATAAGTAGATAATAGGTTTTTGTACACTTGGAGGGGCGCTTAGCAGGTCAACTTTAACCCTTCTCACCAGGATCAAGTCCAGTGTTAGAAGTTGGATGGTAAGGTAATAATACACTGTAGGAGTACATCAAAAGTACTTTTTGTGGGATTTGAAGAATATGCTTCAAGTCTCCATGAAAAGAAGTCATGTCAATTTACATATCAGTGTTTGAAAACGTGGCGGAATGTGGCTAAAATAATACAGTAATAGTAATTGGTAAATCTTTGTGGTCTAATCTGGACCTTAGCCATCACGTAGAGTACTTCTGTTGTGAGCAGGTATGTTCAATCGAAAAAGTGGAAAGGAAACATTTCCCCTGCTTTTTACCACCCAAGCAGTAACAGCTGCCCAAACAGCAAGAAGGGAACGCTGGTTGCAGAGAACATCTCTCCCTTCTGAGGCTTGTATCTCATACTTTGAGTAGTTTAAAATATGTTTCTTATGGAGCCGTTTCATAGAATAGTGGTTGGCCTTAAATAGGAATTGGATCATAGTTTTATATGAAGAATAATTATGAAAGTAAAGCTTTGGCTTGTTCGGTGTCTGGTGATGACTGCAGATAGCAGAAATAAAGCCCACAGGTTATCTAGTCTCTCCAGTTTGGCCGTTAACTTCATTCTATTTTCACTGTAATTTCTTTGGGAACAAAATGGCCACGTGGATGGGTTTGATTTTTGTCTCCTTTCTCTTTCTGCTGTTACCCTTCAGAAGTGGGTATGATCATATTTCATCGGCCAGAGCATGGATTCATTTTGAAGGCAAGATCCCAACACAGTAAAGAGAATGGAGGATACACCCGTGAATATGTTGGGGCTTATGAAAATTCCAGGACTGCATCCTATCACTGATTGATAATAATAATGACTTTCAAAAATACCTGACAATAAAAAGTACTGATATGTTTGTATATTTTGGTCTTTCAAGGCAAGCAGAGTGCTCGTGGCCTCCCGTAATTTTGCAAATGATGCTACATTTGAAATTAAGGTAAGAAGTGTTTTGCTTTGTGTTAGTAATTTTGCCACAGGTACACAAGCCCGGCGTCAGGCTACCTGCTCAGTGGGGAGTCTGCTTCTCCCTCTCCTGCTCCTCCTGCTTGTGCTCACTCGCTCTCAAATAAAATCTTTAAAAAGTTTCTTACAACGTTTCTTTGAAAGTTTGTCTTTCAACCTATAACTCATTTGACTTCCATGGATTTTTGGTGAAAGTCATCTTAGATTTCTTTCCTCTAAAACTTGATCCTCTTGCACAGTGAGCTTTATGATTTAAGGAGTCAGAAGCAATATGTGGCATCTCTTATGTGCTCCTCTGCTGGTTTTTGAGTTAATTATTATTGCAATAAGATAATAGATCCTACAGTGGGTTGTGAGCGTTCATATTGTAGTAACTGGAAATTAACTGTCTGATTCCATTTCAGAAATGCGATCTTCATCGGCTAGAAGAGGGCCCTCCTGTCACCACAGTGCTCACCAGGGAGGACGGGCTCAGGTACTACAGGATGATGCAGACTGTTCGCCGGATGGAGTTAAAGGCAGATCAGCTGTATAAACAGAAAATCATTCGTGGTTTCTGTCACTTGTGTGATGGTCAGGTGAGTGGTGGTTTTGTAATAAAACCACGTTAGATGTAGGAATTTAAGTATGGTTTGTAGTTACTGGTTTTTACCCCGCCTTATGCGTCTAAAGGATTCGAGGCCGGCCTGTCAGAATAAAGACGGGCATGCTGAGGCCTGCTACGAAGCTCATGCTAAGGAAGTCACGCACGCTTCCCGTTGCTGGTGTCCTGCGCCTTGATGGCTTTGTGATCACCTGTAGTGCGTCTACTTGTGGGCAAAAGGGTTTTCACTTTGTGTTTTGTTTTGTGGGTTTAGG
Source organism: Zalophus californianus (assembly GCF_009762305.2). Classification (NCBI taxonomy): domain Eukaryota; kingdom Metazoa; phylum Chordata; class Mammalia; order Carnivora; family Otariidae; genus Zalophus; species Zalophus californianus. Next base: position 113,892,125 of record NC_045612.1, on the reverse strand, counting down.
CCAAGGGTTACAAATTCAAATGCCTGTGGGCACCAGCTGGGTGGAATAAATGAGTGAAGAAGGCGGGACTGGTAGTGGACTGGCGTCGGCAGGCCCAGCCCACCGGGGGACACCATCACTTGGTTCCAGCCAGTTGGTGCCATATGGAAATCTGAGGTTAATGCTTCCTGTTTTTGGTTCCTCAAGAGAAAACAGAAGTGTCTATTTTCCTATGAAATTCTCCCAGTATTAATGTTGACATCTAGTTCAGGATTTTTTTTTTTCCAAATCACTGTACTGGCTTGAAATAGTACATCTGTGAATTTCCAGTTTGTAGTTTCTGGCTTGAACTTTACCCTCTGTTCTGTTTCCGATGAAAAATAGAGCTCCTCTTGTGGTTATTGAGAGTTCTACTAGGCCAAATTTTCATAATAGGCTGGGGATTTTATCTAGAAATGTGTATTGTATTGACTCATTACTGCTTCTTCCTTTAATGTAGGAAGCTTGTTGTGTGGGCCTGGAGGCCGGCATAAATCCCACAGACCATCTTATCACAGCCTATCGGGCTCATGGCTTTACCTTTACCCGTGGACTTTCTGTCCGAGAAATTCTCGCAGAGCTTACAGGTTTGCTATTGATTTTCAAAAAGGGGAAATTAGTGAAATAAATGCAGATTTCTCATAGTAAGATGCTGTTCCAACTTAATATTAAAACTTTTCTGAGTATTAAAAAAAGCGCCTCTCCCTTTTGGTGCTTTGGGACCTCTGTTGTGCTTTTGAGGGAACTGACCATTTTTGAGGTCATCTGGCCCTTCAGGTGAAAGTTTAAAAATGTTAGCTTCGTAAAATCAGAATACTGTTTGTCATTCAAGCATGCCAGTAGAAATTAGCAATCATAGAACGTAAATTGAGAGTAGGAGCATTTCATTGTATGCAATCTCAGTTCTAGGAATCTTTAATATTCCCTTTGTCCCCCTTGACTCTTGAACTGTTCTTGAACTGGTACCACTGGAAGATGTTTGTAACTGGCCAAAAAAAAAAAAATGTCCAGGGTACCATGATGCTAACATCTAAAGGAAACTCAGTGGTTGGAGATCTGGAAAGCTCAAGGACATGGGACTGGATTAACCTTCATTTAAAGGACCAGGAGATAAGGGTGGAATATGTATTTGCATAGAGGGAAGGGTGCTTATGGAATTGAATTAGCCTGTGAGTTCTAGTGGTTGAACCTCTAAGTAAACACTTGGGGTGTGGTTTTCTTTTATATATTTGGTTTTTGATGTGTATGTGCACATGCTGCCATCTGTAGGACGAAGAGGAGGCTGTGCTAAAGGAAAAGGTGGATCGATGCATATGTATGCCAAGAACTTCTACGGGGGCAATGGCATCGTTGGAGCTCAGGTGATCCACGCTGAGGATGGGGATTGCATGCTTTCCTAGATTTGGCCCTGGACCGTATCTTAACATTTCATACCCCGGAGAACTTCCCTCTGAAGTATTTTAGTCCTTTGGGGGCTTGGTGTACTTCAAAAGACCTATTGCTTCCTAGCCGACCATTTGATCAGTTAATAGATTTGGACAATGATTTAAAATTCTTCTTTTTAGGGTTTTGTTATGTTTTTATAAGTAAGCAAGAGCCCCTAGCAGCGGCCTATACCTCCACCTTTTCATTTATATTTAAGTACATTAATTGCTTTGGGACATCCACCTAGCCCTTCTTCTCCCTGCTATAGACTGTGGATGCAGGTATCTGAGGAGGAAAGGCAGGTGATCAGGATCATAGGGGCCACGTTAGAAATCATTTGAGCTTTCGTGGTTATATAGTACTTTTTGTTCTCATCAGTTAGTGAATAATGAAGTAACGGCGTGGGTGTGATATGTAAGTGATGAGTCACTAAATTCTCCTCCTGAAACCAGTATTATGCTATATGTTAACTAATTAAAAAAAAGTTAAAAAAAATTTGAAAGGAAAAATGAAGAACGGCATAAAATTATAACTAGATTGTTTGGCCTACTTTGTAATGTGATGCTGCTGTATGTTAAAAAAACACCTAGGTTTCATGTTTTGGCTCTTGACTAGTTGAATCTTTATAGAAGTGTTACTGTTTGATGGTTGAAATAGAAGGATTATTCATGTTGCTTTACCAGTTTGATTATAACATTGGGGGTAGGGTAGTTAGGGGTAGGGGCACGGTAGGGAGTTTGTGGTGATAGTGTAATTTCTGTCTTAAATTCTGGCCAGGACTTAAAATTCAGAGCATTAATTTCTCCCCTCATGGATTTCCGTGGTGCTTTCTTGGTTGGCCTCACTGCCAGGTGCCCCTGGGAGCAGGGATTGCGCTGGCCTGTAAGTACAACGGAAAGGACGAGGTCTGCTTGACTCTGTATGGCGACGGTGCTGCCAATCAGGTGAGTGTGTGTCTCTTGACTTGGAATAACCTTTGCGGTTTTATCTCCAGAGTGTTGAACAGGCATAATTCCATTTGTAGAGAAGTAGTCTGTTGCTTAGTAGTTGAAGGAGCCATTCGGGGCAGGCTAGAATTTGGTTTTACGGCCACATTACAGGTTTACTTGGTGGCGTGTGGCACAAGTGCTTCATACAGGCACTCCTGTGGAGGACCTCGCCTCTGCCTCTGCCTCAGCACTTCACAAACGCTCTGGGGGTGAAGGACCTTTTTACATCTTAACCCAGGGCAAACTAGTTCTTACATGAGTCCTGTAATGTGCAGACTCCCCTCGTGGTTTCTGAGCCTGGCTCTTTCTGTACTTTTCCTGTCATGCTCGTAGTCCTCACCAGTCCGTGGACAACACTCCGAGGCCCTGCTCTGGATGCTGATTCTCAGACATTGGCTCACTCTGGTTATCCAGTGGGCCCGATAGCATTTACAGTAAAGCATTAAAGTAGATAGCCACAAAGTTTTACATGTTGATCTTTTCCTAATGTATTCTATACCACTGCTTTGGCCCCACTGAAACGAGTGGTATTTGGTTTGTCATTTTCTTTGGTTGCAAAAAGAGATGATTGTCGTTTTTTCCTCCCCCACTCCCCAACACACACAGTCCTCTGCCTTAAAAAGCTCCGATGTGGAAGGTGAAGCTTTTCTTGTTTTTTGAAAGCTTTTGTGCCAGGGAGAGCGGCAGCTTTTGGGGACGATGGAGAAATCTAGAGAAAAATAGCCAAATAATACTTGAACTTTTTATACACACTTCCAGGGTCAGATATTTGAAGCTTACAACATGGCAGCTTTGTGGAAATTGCCATGTATTTTCATCTGTGAGAATAACCGCTATGGAATGGGGACGTCTGTTGAGAGAGCAGCGGCTAGCACTGATTACTACAAGAGAGGCGACTTCATTCCTGGGCTGAGGGTGAGGACACCTGACGTGAGGCTGGGGCTACCCCTTTGCGGCTTGTGTGGGTCCTTGACCATCTCAGACAAATGGAAGAGTTCTCTGTTCTTAGCACACGAACGGGTCCTGTAACTTAAAAATGGTTTGACGCAGTTTGATTTATGCTCTGCCCTTTTCTTTGTATGAACAGGTGGATGGAATGGATATCTTGTGTGTCCGGGAGGCAACAAGATTTGCAGCTGCTTACTGTAGATCTGGAAAGGTAAGACTTTTTTTTTAGGCCTCTGGGCTAATCTATTGACATTTATCTTAACATTAAAAGAAAGTCTTCCATGTGTCTATTGTAGCTCTTCAGGGGTGGCTGGTAACTGAGGAGGCGTGTATAAGGTAGAAGAAGAGTCCAGTGAATCGGGTCCCTTTGTAAATACCCTGGTCTTGGTAGCTCACCTCTTGGGAAACATCCCACGTTGCCCCCATTTGGGGTGAATCTTTCCTTTGAGCGCTCCCTTTAACATTTTGCCTTGTGGTTTGATTAATTATGTGCCTCCAACCTCCACCCCTCCTCCCCATTAATTGTAAGCCCCTTGAGTGAGCAGATGGGCGACCCCCACAATGCTTAGCACAGAACTTTGCTTGGATGATAGGTGTTCAGTGTAAGCTTGTCTTCCATAAGTTAAGTGTTACGGTTAAAGAGTGTCATCTTAGTCTTGGTGTTTCAGTCCTGAGAATCTTGACCTTTCAGGTAGAGTAGTAGAGGGAGAGGGAACAGTGAGGTTGGCTTAGGTGCCATCAGAGCTAGTAGAAAGGATGGTGTTCTCCCTCAGTTGGTGTTCACAGCCCAGGAGGCATGTCCCTAGGGTTTACCTTTCCCTGACATCCCCTGTGCGGTAGGATTCGGCTAGCAGTGATGCAAATGGGAAATGGGGGTGGAGCAGGGAGGGAGATGGAGAGGGGCTGCATGTGAGGAAAGAGGAATGAAATCGAGTATGGCTGAGGGGGCAGTGAGCTCAGCCGTCTACACTGGGACTCCCAAGACTAGAGGTCCAGGCTTGGGCGGTGAGTGTCATTCCCCTCTTCCCCAGTTCCTGAAAGAACATGCAAGGTACAAACTTACATGGAAACGGGATCGCTGGTTTATAGTATGTGTTGACTTTCACAGCCTGATTTTGGAATTAGGGGAGAGTCTAGAAACCCCCTTAGCCCAACCCACTGTGTTTTCCAGTAGCTCCTGGATGGCATAGAGCAGAAAAATAGGTGACACTTAGTGAGGGATTGACGTGTGCCAGTCAGGCGATGCAGTAAGCACTTCTGTGTTAATCAGCACAACCCTTGAGTTAGGTCCCTCACCTGTAAAACAGTAACCTAAGGCACAGAGCAGTTAAGGGTACGTAGCTACTGTACAGGAAAGCGCAGATTGGATCCCAGGTGCTTGGGCTGAGAGCCAGGCCTCTCCCATCCCTCAACTGCTGCACCAAACTGCCCAGGGGTCCTAGATCTCCCCTCTCCGGAGCCTCAGTGTTCAAAGTTGTCTTCTGGAAGGGGGCTAGTATATATAGCAGGAGGAAGCTGTCTTGGGGGTGGTTGGGCTGGCCAGCAGAGTCACAGGGCTACTCCTCAGACGTTGCAGTGACCACCAACTTTGTCACATGCTAGCCAGACCTGCGCGGGCGGATGGGGTGTCAGCCCCTCTGAAACTGCATGAAGTGGGGGTGAGGTAGAGATTGACCTGCCCACCCTTCCGCACTTTCCAGCACACCTAGAGGTTTGCTTTTAGGCTTATTCTGTGCGATTTTGTAGTGGTATTTTTCTCTAGCTTTTTAAAAGGATCCAAATGCTTGTAGATCATTTCATCTGTGAAAGGGGGGGGGACTAGCTTTATTGACCCTGAAGATAATACCTGCTTTCTAATAGGTTTTTCTGCATTAAATCTCAGCTGTTTATAGGATGATTATTTATCAAAGGCAATGCTGATGAAATATTTAAGATCAGTGGGCTCTATAACTTGTTCAATGTCTTTTTGATTTTAAATGAGAACGATGAAACATGGAATACATAGGTTTTAGCTAATAGGAAATTCTTGACACCTCAGCCAACTTAGAATCTGATGAGAACATCTTTGACTCTGAAAGGATATGCTGTGCCCATTGTGTCTCCACTGGGTTCTGTTTTAGGGGCCCATACTGATGGAGCTACAGACTTACCGTTACCATGGACACAGCATGAGCGACCCCGGCGTCAGGTATGGTCTTGGGAAATCAGAGTGTGGTGTCCCAAGTGGGTGGGCTTTGTGTGGTTCCACTCACATGAAAAAGCAAAGCATTTCGACATTTGCTTTGGAAGCCAGACACCAGTGGGCTTCATTCAGTGAATTAGTTGGTGTTGAATAGGTATTTGACTCTTTGCCGGGGAGCATTCTGAAATTCCCTATAATATGTACTAAATTGCAGAGACGGGGCACCTGGCTGGCTCGGGGTAGAATTTGTGAATTCAGGTCTCAGGTTAGGGGTAGAAGTTGCTTTTAAAAATTGCAGAGAGAAATTGTTTCACAAACCAGGTCGATGGTGTAGAGTACATATATTCAGGGGCATGTAGCTTTTGTAGGCATTACCCCAATAGAGTCGGAATTTGAAAACCTGGCTGGTAAGGAGTGAGGCCACCTGGCAACCTGGAGCATGCAGTATGTCGAAATCAGTCAAAACACGGTAGGTTACACTAGGAAGATAGGGAAGATAGTTTTACTAGTCCCCTTAGTAACTCGGGCATGTAATGCTGCCATCCCAAAGTAGATTTAGTCGGGAGTAAGCCAGCCCTAACAAGCCTGGGAGTAGATTAGAGTTTGAAGGGAAAATGTTACAAAGAGCAACTTACAGGGAAAAATAACTTGGTGTTTTCAGAACAGTAGAGCCCTCCGTAAATGATAACAGGTTTCAAAGATGTAGGACAAGGATGTACAGTTGACCCTTGAACGACACAGGTTTGAACGGCACGGGTCCTCTTTACACAGGGATTTTCTTTTTCAATAAAACAGTACTATTCTGTATTTTCTCTGGCTGTAACACTTCTGGCTTATGTTAATACAGCATATAATGCATGTAACATACAAAATATCTATTATTAGTAAGACTTGTTTTTCGGGAGTCAAAATTGGCAGATTTTCAACTGTTTATGGGGGGGTGTTGGCGCTCTTAAGCCCCACGTTGTATTCTAGGATCACGAATGGGAAAACCTACTGTCCAAGTTTTTGCTGGCCCCACTTCTCTGGGCTCCAGAACTTATTTCCTGCTTGGCATTCCGCCACCTTCCAGTCTACAGTTCTCACCACCCACCTAAAATGGCACATAAAGCAGCTCTACCACTTTCTTCATATCCTACATCTCGATCAAAGCAAATAAAAGCTTAGCCCCTGTTAGAATGCCTGAGAAGGCAGAGGAATTGCCAGGGCAGAGTTTTCTATGAAAGATCTAGAATGTTAGAGGCAGCATTCTTGTATCTATCTTGAGAGGATAATGGCACCGTGTCCCCGGCGACAGCTCTGTGTCAGAAACCTCCGTCTGTAGTTCACAGAAAACTGTTCTGACCTACTTGTTTGCCTCCCTCTAGTTACCGAACACGAGAAGAGATTCAGGAAGTAAGAAGTAAGAGTGACCCTATTATGCTTCTCAAGGATAGAATGGTGAACAGCAATCTGGCCAGTGTTGAAGAATTAAAGGTAGGCTCAACCGGTGTTTCTGCACCCAGAGAGCTGCCGCTCCTGGGGGAGCTACCTCGGTCAGGGGTAAAGGATGGATTGTAGTGTCATAGGACACTGTGAAGCAGTCCTGTTTGCTTAGCCTTGCAACCCAGTAGCACAATTCTGTGTTCCTAAAAATAGACTTTAGGTATTCATCATTGTTCCCATTGGTAACCCCCCAAATATTCCTGTGGATCATTGCCATTTAAACACCTCTTCAAAAATAGTACTTCTAGTCCTAGAAGAGGTCTAGTTCCATACTGGCAACATGTTCCGAGTAGAACTAGTTGGCATTCTAAGCTTCTGTTTATTCAAGAACCTCTTGAACTGTAATCTGATTTTTAGGAAATTGATGTTGAAGTGAGGAAAGAAATTGAGGATGCTGCCCAGTTTGCCACTGCTGATCCTGAACCGCCTTTGGAAGAACTAGGCTATCACATTTACAGCAGCGATCCACCTTTTGAAGTTCGGGGTGCAAATCAGTGGATCAAGTTTAAGTCCATCAGTTAACAGGAGATTGCACGTGATGGATGGTTACACCTTCAGTGGGCTGTTGGACTCCAACTGTAAGGGACTCTGTTCTCAACTTTAAGGAAGAAAACCACATAAAAAGAATGTAGGCTAAGATAGTAAGTGCATGTGTTTTGTACAGTGCATTAAAAGGTGTTACTGCACACTTAAGTACTTAGTGTGAATATTATATGATTTTAGATTTCAAATTATTTCCTTAAAATGGTTCTATTTCTTTTAATAACAGTATTTGCTAAATAGTACACAAATCAAAAGCCATTCATTCCTACCTTTGAGGGGAGTGTGAGCATTCCCTTGACCTTTGCAAGGGCCCATGCACACCCCTCGTGACCGTCATTTTTCAATAAAATATTATCTCCAGGGAGGGGGGTAGAAGGACAATTCCAGTTTATTTTTAAGTAATCTCTACACCCAACGTGGGGCTCAAACTCATGATGCTGAGATCAAGAGTCGCACACTCCACTGACTGAGCCAGCTGGGTGCCCCGACAACGCCATTTTTAAATAAGACCATAATCATTTCAACAGCCAAATAACTTAAGTTTTCTTCATTTATACATTAAATACAAAGCTATTTTCTTAATAGTTTTCTATTTACATTCATATCAAACATTAAATACAAGGCATATTACCAATTTTATCTTTTTAAGTACAATGCCAGTTTATAGTAACCTATGGTCTAAAACAGTGATGCCCAGCCCACCCTGTTACTTTAGACACCTGTTTCACAGGTGTACTGAGTTTTCCACTGAAGCAACATTGAAATTCGTTTTAAAGAATTCCACAATATTCTGGGACGTCAAAATTAGAGTTCAGTCACTGTTCTCACAATACATAAAGTTCTACTCACCTTTAAAACATGTTAAGTAACAGGTTTAAAAAAAAAAACCCACCCCACGTCAGTAATTTTTTAAAACTTCAATTTCTTAAATAATGCGGTCTTCCTTGTGTCAACGCAATGGAATTTGTGTTATGTTAACAGAAGTTTTACCAAAGATGCCAGCTCTTGGCTCCCTCTGTCCCCTGGCCTAGCCGACTGGTTCAGCCTCATCTTGGGAGGCCAGGGACCCCTGAGCCCTCCTTCGGTATTGGGAGACTGCTGTCCAGAGCCTGCAGAGGAGACCACCACTAGGAAACAATCAAGAGTCATCTTTAAAGAGTCGTAAGAAAAGAGAATTTCAAAGTCACACCACCAAATACTTCTTTAAGAGCCCTTATGTCAAAAGCTACAGTATATAATTCTAGACTTGTCTAGATTGCCAAAATGCAGTTCCTAACTTAGAGCTCTGTCCCCGTGTATTTGGGCTCCAGCAGGAGTGGCACGTGGCCTCAGGCATGTACAGGAGGGCCAGGTGGCTGTGTGCAGGGCAGGCTGAGGAAAGAAGGGCTGGAGAGAGTCCGGAGGGCAGAGGACTGCTGAGGCGGTTGGGGGGAGCTCTGGGGTTTCACATCCCTTTGGTACCCAACTTTACTGGAAGAAAACTCCAGAGTTGGAGGGGAAGTTGGGTAGTTGGTTTTCTGACTAAGCCACGGATAAGAAAATTAATTTCAATGAAGGGGGAGAGTGACCACCACTTTGTTTTCTGATTTAGAAGCACAATCACAGGAAAAAAGTCATTTTCTATTACAATGTTTTGAAGCCTTTCTTACCGTAGTCTAAGGTGTCTTAGATCTTCCTTAGTGATGTCATTAAGAATATCAGAAAGGGTATAGCCCTCTTCAATAATCTGAAACAAATATCAAATACAGAAGAGCTAAGCTGCTTGTAATAATGACTTAGGAATTTTTTTTTTTTTTTTTGGTCACAGATTTACCTTTTCTATTGTACTCGCATCTGCTCCTTGGAGTTGTAACCAGTCTATGAGCTCTTGATCAGTTTTTTGCCCCTGAGACCCAGGAGGGGATGCTGGGTTCTCTGTAGTATCTGCAATGATGAGAAATTTGTTTTGTTGTGTATTAATGTTTAACAGTAAAACTCTTCAAAGTAACAGGTTGGATGAAATAAACTATTACATACAACATAAGTGTGATTTGAAAGGATATGAGTTAAACCTGTCTGAGCTGCTCTAATCCACAGTCCATAGTTCCTGGATTCACTTTCCAGAGATTAAAGGGACCACAGGTAAGGGTGTTACTTACTTGGGAATTTGATGTGCTTTATGTCTACCACTTTAAATGCTTAGTCCAGTCTTTAAAATGCTTTTTATAAGGAATCCCATCCTTAACTGCACTGGAAATCAAATGAGGACATGGGACTCAGTACTGAGATTTTTGTCAGTGCTTATCCATCCCACATTCCAAGAGGTGGCTGGCTGCAGCTGTTTCGTAAGTGGCACGAAATGGATTAGGTTTACTAAGGTTTCATTTCTGCAGTCACCCTTTTTAGGTATGTAGTGCTGTGAACTTTGATGAGCAGTCATGTAACCATCCAGATGACAAATTTCCATCACACCCAGAAGTTCTTGCAGCCTTTTACAATCAGTCCCCTCCCCCCATCCTGATGCTTTCTGTCCCTCCAAGTTTTGCCTTTAACAGAGTATTGCATCAGTATTCCATATCGAGGGACTCATGGTGTGTAGCCTTTTGAATCGGCCTTCACTGAGCATAATGCGTTTGTGATTCATCCACGTTTTTTTGAAGGTACCAGTGGTTTTCTATTACTGACGAGTATTCCAGACTATACTGGAGTACTTACTGCTTTACTAGAGAGTAACTGCAACTGTGGCAAGGCTAAGAACATTAGCCAGATTTTAGGTGGTCTCACACACAAGTCAGCAAGTGGAAAATTACCATTAGATTTGAATTGTAACTGAAGATGATATAATTCTTGAGTTTTCTGCTCTAGGGTTTGCCGCAGAAGATTCTGATACTCTCTTTCTTTCTGAACTAGGTGTTCCAAAAGTCTGGTTAAAAAAAAAAATGCCATTATTCAGAGAGAGCCATTCAGTTCTACTCAAACATTGGTTGAACCTTAGAGATTGGGGGGGGTGGGGAAAGACACAATCCCAACAGTCTACCTGTACCTGGGCCCCTCCCTTGTGTTTCCTCCCCTTGAAAACAAAGACATGGGTGTATTTTGTCTCAAAATGTATCATGAACCGGAAGATAACCTGAGGGTGATCAGTAAACTCAGCCAGGAGCAGCTGGTGATGACAGCTTGTCTCCCGGAGTCTCATCAAGTTGCTGAAAGGAGCTCTCAGGGTTTTTCCTCCTCAGGAGGAAGCCAAGGAGCTGGCAGCCCAGCGTGTGTCGGGCAGTGGTGGGAGAGCACCAGCAGAAAGATGACCTCACGCGAGAGGAATACACCTGCGAACGTGTATGGGACCGAGGACGGTGCTAAATGCTTCGCAGGCGCTGGACAGAGCAGGTCCGCCCAAGCCCCGCAGCTCCGGGCAGGATGCCCAGTCGTCGAGCTCTGCACGACAGCAGCCCCGGCGGCCGCGGAGAGCAGCGTGTCTGTCAGCCGTCTGCAGCCGGCGCCGGCTGTTAGTCCTCCTCCCGAGACCCCAAGGAAGCAGAGGGACTATTGACAGTGCCGATGAAGCTCAGAGCGAACAGTTTCTACATTTGGTGATTATTATAAACCCTACCGGAAAATACTTTAAGGAAGTGCTAAATATCACTATCAACTTCCACATCTGTCATATTTTAAAAGCTTTCAAAATTTTGCCCCCACTACCTTTTAATTAAAACTCGGGTCTCAAAAATTTTAAAAAACACTCTAGGTCTCTCTAAAAGGAAATGATTAGAACTGCCTAACTTTATAGAGATGGCCAGCGTGTATACAATGTTTCTGCCATGATCCCTATACCTGGCACCACATCTCCCTGTTACACATTAATCGGCATCAGCAGTGACCACAGGGCAACAAGGCAGCCTTTGGAACCAGTATGAACAAGTTTGCTCTGCCTGGGGGCTGTATTTTTTTTAAGTCCACTGATGATGGGATTATCCAGAGCAAATGACAATCGATTTACTCATTTAACAAATTTTAAACCACCTACTTTGTGCCAGGAAGTGAATTAAACAGACCAGCTCTCTTGAGGGGGACTTCAGAGCCATGCTAGGGTGCCCTGGCTGCGAAGGCAGTGCGTGAGCACCTGCCAGGGAATCGTGATGAGAGGAGAGGGCAAACTGACCCAGGGTCAGGGTCATAGGCTGCATGTCTGTCAGATGAAGTGCCAACCAACCCCTGGCTTGGCTACTGACATGGAGACAGGCTGCAGATGCCCACTGGTGAGCCTGTTGGACCCACACGCCCCGCCAGCGGCCGCGTCTGGGTGAAAAGACAGAAGACCTCCCGAGACGCTGCTGCCTTTAGCATGGCTAACTGCTGTGTGGCCGGTGGCCAGGCGCCAGACTGCTCTGATCGCTACTGTTCAAGAAAGGGAGGCATTCTCCCCCAGGTGAAGCTGAGGACACCCCCTCACACACTGCCTTGGTGAAGATACTCTTGTGACGCCTGGGAGGGACACTCTGCAAGGCCACGGATTCCCTTACTGGCCCCGGTCACCGTCCCACCCCTGCCCACCTGTTGGTCTCCTGTCTGAGCTCGCCCAGCTCGAGGCTCAGGTGCTGGTGGTGGAGCTGCTGGGGCTGGGCCCCGGGGGCACCCGCGGAACTGAGGCTGCTCCCTCCAAACGCCACGTGAGCTTCACGGCCAGGCACGTCCGCTGGGGGATAGTCCTCTTCGACCTCGTCCGTGTCCTTATCCACCCCCTCGGTCTCTGATGCAGGCTCAAAGTGGGTGCGGAGCTCTGCCGAAGGGTGGCAGAAGAAAGGACCACGGTTAGGCAAGGCCAGGGCGTAGTGTCGCTGATGGCCGCTGCCAGCACACGAGACTGCTCGGCGGCCGGCCCAGCCGATGCGACGCTCTTACCGGGGCAGCTGACATTATAAATGGGGAGGAGACTACTTTACTCCGTTCTGTGCAGTGAAAAGATGATCACCCCCGGGTTACAGATGACAAAACGGAGGCTGAATGTTAAATCAGCCAAGGACAGTTTCGAAAAGGTACAACCCGACTTCCAACCTGGCCTGGGTTCTTTTTACTAAAGAAAGGTGCCTGCTTGGAGTGGGGCGTAATGAAGTCCTGGGGTCTAACGAGCTCCTGGGGAAAGCTGCCCCTGGGCACAAGCCGCCATGACAGGGAGGGAGCTAAGTTGAGAGAGCAAGTGGCACTGTCAACAGAAGCTGCTCAGAGCCTCCCTTCCCAGGATGAAGTCACCACAGGAGAGTGAACCTGGGGATTAAGCTGCTCTGACAGTTCACAAATGAGAGTACAAAAGCCTAAGATTTCTAGAGCTACCACATGATGAGTCTGACAGGAGGTGGAACCACTGCACTCAAGCCTCCAGTCGGCGGTCCCGAGTGTGTAAGAGGCCGCACTGCAGGATCCTGGCCCTCAGGCTCAGTGCTCCCTCTCAGATCACAAGCTTTGTCTCTATGCCGGCTCCTTGGTTGTGTCAAGAGGGCACGTAAGTACCCCTCCCGAAGTTCTTAGCAATTTACTGAACCGCAGGGAAGTATACAGCCCAGATGGGAAAGAGAAAACGACTGTCGAGTGCAGAGGATACTTGCGATCTCTTCCACAGCCTGAGCCTGACCTTGACCAAACAGGCGGCACTTACCCGGGATGAGAATGGTGACTGCAGCCTGCACCGCTCGACGGATGATGTTGTCCATCGCAAACATCCAGTGAGGCCTAATTAAGTGGTTCCTCAAAATTTTATTTACCTACAAGTCACAAAAATCCAGATTTCCGGTCCGCTGTACTTTTAAGAAAGAGGAGTTCTTACTCATTCTAGTTGACTTCTACTCTGAAAGAAAATGTCAACCACGCTGCTCTGCATTTCTACCTGACTTGTTCCTTCCAGACAGAGTCTTCCTGCAAGCTGCCCCCGAGTCCGGCTGGGTCTAGGGGACGGGCAGAGATCGGATCTCCCACACTGGGCCTCTCCATTGTTCATTCGAGGGGGGTTTACTGAGCACCTATGAAAGGTCAGGCTCTTCGCCAGGGGCCATGGGACACAAAGCTGCACCAGACACGGAAGCAGGCCTGCAGCCACTCTTACCTGTTTGCACAGACACGTAAGCTTAAACCGTGTATCTCCTCAGCCCGCAGATGCCCCCTGCTCCCGGGTCCTCTAAGTCCCATACTCCCGCTCTGAGGGGCCAAATGCCATCAGCCCGCTCACCAGCACTTGCATATTCTGTGTTTACAAGCCACTGCTGAAACTAGGATTTACGTGTAAGCAGGTTAGAAGAAACAGGGACTGTGGGAGAAGACGGTAACTCAACTCCATGGTCCTGGCTTTGAGCCACTTCAGTGGGCTTCCTGCCTTCTAGCACGTTCTTTAGGGCCAGACAGAACACTTACAGCATCCTGAAATCCAAACAGTACCAGATGAATCTGATTGATGGACGAGCTGTCAAAGTCCAGGTCCACCTTTAGCTTTGATATCGTGGATGCCATCACTCTGTGCTCCGGGGAGCGGATGAAGTCCCTCAGGATCCCAATTATTTGCTTGATGTGGCCGACTGAGAGATGCAAGTCTTCCGAACTCTGATCACCACCCCACCCCACCCCCCACCAAAATCACTTTCACTGAGTGAGTCAGAGAGGGAGGGGAAATTCGACAAGTATTATGTGGACACCCCAGGTGAGAAGGGGTCTGTTTCTCCAATTCCCTCCCGATCCTTTGTTAGGGGGCCCCTCTCCTCCCTGCCCCCCACCCCACACAACTAAACCCCTCTGGGAACGGTTCTGCCCTCCTGTTGGATCCCGTGTAACTGCCCTGCCCCGGCGCACCCCCCACCCCCTTGTTAGAAGGCCTAGTTCGTAGTAGGGCAAGTGGCCTCTTCCTAAAAAGACCTTCCCACTTCCAAAAGAAGTAAATGCAAATACTCTTATCCATAACCTTTGTCCCTAAAGCAGCTGCTCTCCCAGCTTCTGAGGGCAACGTTGTGTGTCCTGCAGCTGGGGTTTCAAAACGAGATTCACATGAGTGAAGGACAAAGGCGGGGAGCCCTTGAGCTTTGCGCTGCATTTGGCTTTTTCCACCAGGGGGCAGCACCGCTCCATAAATGCCTGGGTTCACCGCAGTGCTCCGCAAATGCAGGCTTCAGGGGAGTCTTTTTTTTTTCTTTGTATTTTCTTTTGTCTTGTTGGAAGAGGGAAGGACGTTGGGAAATACTTATAGTGATTACCATAACTGCGCAAACGTCCCAGGGTAGCAGGAGCCTCGGGGTCCCGTTGGGACCTGTTCCGGGACCTGGCCCCGGGTGGGGGGGGGGGGGCGGGATGAGGAGCTCCCCCCGACCTGGCCCTACCTGGGCCACGCACTCCTGCAGGTTGGAAGCCACCTGGTTCTGCTCCTCCCAGAGGATTCTGTACAGGATGGCACGGCGCTCGCTGTCCTTGCGCAGCAGGAAGAGGCCTGGGTCCCTGTCCTCCGGGGACGAGGCTGCATTCTCATCCGGAACACTGCAGACACACACATGCGACAATCCCTGTGCGTCCCAGAACAAAGTCTCCACGCTCCGACGCCGCGGGGGAGGGGCGAAGTGGTGACTCCCCCTGCAGTCCCCACCCTCAAGGTGAATTTGCAGAAGGCAGGCGGATGGAAGAGAGATGCAGTGTTTTTTTCTAACCCCAGGAGCACCAGTGTTGGGAGAGGGAGGAAAAAGGTGGGGTGGGGGGGGAGGGGGAGAGAAGAAGGGGATAATTAAGGGGACGATGGGAGGAGGGGCAGAGGGGATAGGAGAGAAGGGGTAGTGAGGGGAGGAAGGGAGGAGGGAGGGGGGTAAGCGACTACAGTGAACATGCAGCCCACTGCCTTCCTCCCCTGCACCGTTGGCCTACTGACGGCGCAGAAAGAAAGCAAAAGCCCTTGGTGGCCATCTGGTTTTGACCTGGGAGGTATTTGGCCCCCGGTGAACGCCAGTACCCCCTCACAGGCCCACAGCGGAGGGAAGGGTTGGGCCGTACCTGAGCAGGTGGCTGAGCCGGTGCTTGGGTGCCCGGGCCTTCTCAAAGAACGTATCCAGCTGGGCATCAGAGTCCGGGGAGACAGAGCCGTGCTCGCTGCTGCTGCTGCCCAGGGGCTCCCCGGATATGGGCAGGGCTAGGGCGCTGCCCCAGGTACTCTCTGTGTGGGGGCAGACAGGGAGAGGGGAGGGGAGTCTCAGCCTGCCCCTCAGGCCAGGTGACCCACGCAAGGGCCTGCGAAGTCTGTGCTGCTTTAACGGGGCAGCCCAATCCATCACCCAGGGGGCCCTGAAACGCAGGTTGCACTTGAGCAGGTCTGAGATAGGTGCAAGGCTGCGCTTCTAAGCAGCCCACAGGAAACGCTGACACAGCTAGCCACAGTGGGAGCAAGCCGCTGAGCCTCCCCGTCCTGGCTTCTGACTCCATCCACACCAGGACCAAGACAACAAATGGCTTCGTTTTCAGAGGCCATTTTTATGTCATTGCTGGGTAGGACTCAATGCCCTAGAAGGGGTCACCTGGCTCCCGTGGCCTGTGGGACAGCTGGTTCTGCTCCTTAATGTGCCCCTTAATCAAGGTCAGGAGCAGCACAGGGGGAAAGGCCAGGGAAGACCCAAAACCCCAGCCAGGGCACCTCTGGCCTCCCTCCTCGGCACAATCACAAAGGAAAGACTTTAACAAGGGGGTGTACCGCTGTCACCTGAGGGCCTCCCTGCGCCTGTCAGGAAGTCAAGGGCCATTCCTTGGCTGGGGTCCGACAACCCCCACACCCGCCGCACCCAACCCTGCCACTCCTCACAGCAACGGGCGCCATGCGGGAGGCTCGGTCTTCTCCCAGTGACAGAGGAGCTCGGGCATCGCCGCGCCCAGGGCGGCCCCCTCCCCCCCAGCTGTCCAGGGACACCTCACCTGCCGGCTTGAAAGCGATTCGGCTCTTCTTGCCCTTGTTCACCTGCCTTAAGAAACCCTCTTTGAGCAGCTCGGCAGCGGTGGCACGTTTGTGGGGGGCAGGCTCAAAACAGGATAAAATGAAGGCTCTGGCATCCATTGAAAGGGCTTCTGGAATCTCAGGGTGGATCTTAAACATCCCCACCTGCATTTAAGGGAGAGGTGACCGATGTGACTGTGAGGCCTCAGGCACACCCAGGTGTACAAGCCTTCAATACAAAGCTCCCACCCCTGCCATCCTTTGAGAGGCCGGCGGATGAGATCCTCCTCAATGACTCGCCCGGCTGGCCTCCTGGGACTTGGCTCTGCCCCGTAGATCGCAGGGAAAGTGTTATCAGAGGAGTTTCAGAGCCTAGGCCGTAAGAGGTCTTGGGGCTTCTCTTCTGTTCTAGTCCTCTTGGAGCTCCGAGCCCACCATGGAGGGAGGCTCCAGAGTTTGGGCTTGGAGGGAGGGGAGCAGAGAGTCACTCAGCGCAGGGCGCAAGGTTTCGGGTCAACAAGATGAATACACTGTGGAGCTCTGTCGTACAACACGGTGCGAAGACTCAGCAGTTCCGTCGTATGCGCCTTCAGGTTTGTTAAGGGGGCAGAGCTCATGTTAGCTATTCGTACCACGATAAAATACAAGCTTTTAAGTCGAGTTTTAGATTTTGAGAACATTAAAGGCTGGATGGAATATAACCCCTAAGATGTGAAATGCAGGACACATGACAGGTGGTGCCCCTCACCTAAGGGGCAGGGAGGGAAGGGCACCAGGGGGCCCTAGACAGAAATTCAGGACAAGAACCCCAAGAAGAAAGGAATGACTTGCCTTCAGACTCTTAGGAAACAGCAAATGTGGGCAGCACCTTGGCACCGTGCCAATACATTCTTTCCAAAGGTGCTTTGCTATTACTCTAGGGGTCCCTGTATTAGTCTGCTGGGGGAGGGGTTGTCACCAAGCACCACAAACTCAGTGCCTTCAAACTAGGAAAATTGATGTTCTCACAGTTTTGGAGGCTGGAAGTCTAAAATCAAGGTGCTGACAGGGCCATGCTCCCTCCGAAACCTCCAGTGGATCCTTCCTCGCCTCTTCCAGCTTCTGGTGGTTGCGGCTCGTAGACACATCACCCTCACCTTGGCCTTCACGTGGCGCTGTGTCTCTTCACAGCATCACCGCTCAGGCCCTGATGTTTTTCTCAGCACCGGCTACTATCTATCATCCTGAGGCCCGTGATGAAGCTGCAGGTAAGATCTTCAAAAACTGCACCTGGCTCCATCACGGATCAACACTAAGGATGGGGAAGGTCATTGCTGTCCCCTAGCCCTGGTGTTCAGGGTCTTGTTGAGACTGTGGGTGCCAGAAGATACTTGCTGACTTGAGGTCTTGGCGTCGGAGCTGCCTGACAGCGGCTGGGAGGGTGGGAGGCCCCGAGAACGTTCTGCAGGGGCCGGCTGAGGGGAGCAGCCATGGCTCCGGCAGTGCAGGGTGCTCGGTCTGCTGAGCGGCCTGCACTCGTGCCTTTTAGCTGTTTCTGCCCAAGAGTGAGTGGGAGCGTCCGGCAAAGATGCAGGCCACAAGGTTGTGGGGCCGACAGGCTGAGGCCACCACACCTGGCAGAGAAGCAGGAAGCAAGGCCTCTGGATCCTGTTCCATTGGGCCGCTTCGGTGTGCTGGGACCTCACTGGCCATAAGCAGTGAACCTGCTCTCTTCCTTCTTAGCCTTGAGGCGAACACAAATGCTCCATGGAAGGCTGCCGAGGGACTCTTAAGGCCACAGCCTCTCTTTACCTTCTCTGAGTGCACAAAGAGCCAGAAGCCGCAGACCTGACCTGAGACACATGGGGTTGTCCTGGCGTCAGCTTCCCCTGGGGTGGCAAACGTGTCCCTTCCCAAGGAAGAAGGCCCCGGGGGGTAAAATCCCTGCCCATAGTGGCCAGTCAGTCCTAAGTGGGCCTCAACACATGCGGTGCCCTGTCTGCCAGCTCTGGGAGGGCTTTTCGAATGACAAAGTAATCACCGTCTGCTATCCGAAGTCCTACCTCTTCAAAACCCAGTTAGAAACCTGCCCTCCAAAGACAGAGACTCAGGTGGCCTTAAGCCTTGCCCAGTGTAAGGGCAAATACACATTCAAAATCAGAGGCTTCATCCTCCCTGATGAAAATAAGGGGAGACCCCCCTCTTTTCTTAGAGCACTTACTTTAAGAAAACATGTAATTCCAAGTTCTTGATCTCTGTGAGGTGCACTGAATCTTTTTAAAAAGGGAATAAACCTCTTGGCAAGAATGTCTTTCTCAAGGACCTGGGGGCCAACTCCTGGAAATGTCAACATCAAGGAGGAGACGTCCCCACCTCCCAGTTCCGGCGGGTAGGGAAGAGCCTAACTAAAGTAACGTCTTGCTCCAAAACTACCTCCTTTTTTTTTTTTCTTCAAGATTTTATTTATTTGAGAGAGAGAGAGAGAGCACGCGCGTGAGAGAGAGAGAGAGAGAGAGAGAGAGAGAGAGAGAGAGAGAGAGAGAGAGAGAGAGAGAGAACCTGTGCATGTGCACAGAGGGAGGGGCAGAGGGAGAAGCAGGCTCCCCGCCGAGCAGGGAGCCCAATGCGAGGCTCGATCCCAGGACCCTGGGATCATGACCTGAGCCAAAGGCAGATGCTTAACCAACTGAGCCACTCAGGGGTCCCCAAAACTACCTCCTGTCTTAAAGATTGGAGAAATTTATTTTTCTTTTGGGTAAAGCCAATTAGCTAATGCAAACCGTCATCCCAATCACCAGGTGGCCCCTGGACGCCCTACTGTGATCTGTGGCGTTCTCCATTCCATGCACGGGAGGACTAGTCATCATTCCCTCTGACAAAAGGGCGGTACTGCTGAACTCGAGAAGGACAGGTCCTTTCTGTCTTTGCAATCACTTGGGGGGTGGCCTGTGACCCTTATTCAGTGATAAAATGGTTTTCTCTTCTACACCTTCATGGAGAGGTTTCCAGAGTGGCAGGTTTCCTTTTGGCTTATTATTTCCCCAACACCAGCAACCTCAATCAGCAAACATGTCTTACTTTGAACATCGCTGCCTGCGGTTCGCCGAGCTCATGGAACGGAGGCCTACTGGTGGCCATCTCGATAATGGTGCAGCCCAGGGACCAGATATCTGCCGGGGCACCGTACCCGCGAGGTCCCTGATCGATAATCTCAGGTGCCATGTACTGCAGAGTGCCTGTGGGAAAAAAAATAATAAAGATTGTGGGCACCCTATTGCTCAAACATGTAAGTGGACCATTAGTAAACAAGTGTGTGAACTTTAACCCTCTCATTAATGACAGATGGAGCCTGCTCTCAGGCATAAATGATGTGGTTGCATCCTTTCTCTGATCAGAGACATGCAACGGGCCTTCCTTTGATACTAGGCACATCGACAGATTGCCCAGCTCCTCGAAGGATAAACAGGCCCCGATCCAATACAACAAGCACATAGTAGGGTGCACCAGATGTAGGGAAACACAGAAGGTGAGAAACACAGTCCCGACGTTGAGGAGCTGCCAAGTGGAGGAAACAGACAAGATGGCGATGGTGGGAAAATGGAGCAGGCGCTAGAACAGCGGGGTCTGAGAACGTGGATGGAAAATGTGCTGGGACTTTGCCTGCTTCCGGTCAGGAAAAGCTCTATCTGGATCAACTTGGTTCTCTGAGAGGTAAATGCCAAGACAGGATTAGACCTACGAGAGGCTTACTGGGGAGAAGCATATGAGTGATAAAGGGAGAAGGAACAAGATGGGCAGGGAGAGCCATCACCCTCAGTGCCAACGTGACACGTGGGAAAGGAGAGGGGGAACGAAGAGGTGGGGAGGCAGTCTCAGAAGAGCAGCTCAGACCCTTCAGCCGGGCCACTGGGGAGTCCCTGACATTGTTCTGGAGGAGTCCCACATTATTCTAGTACCTCCACCATGTGCCGTCATCGGGCAGGAGCAAGCAGGGTAAAGCACGGCCCCACTGTGAAAGTGGAGGCAAATCCTTAAAAGGTGGCAGATGGTGCTGCCTGTGAACTCGCCACCTGCCGTGAAGGTCAAAGACGTGGACAAAGGGAGGGTCAGACTCCCAAGCCAAGGGAAGAGCTTGAGCAGAGGCACAAGGGTGTGAGGTACAGAGCGAGTTCCGGGAACCACAAGTAAAGTCTGACACAGGGCAGGAAGTTAAGAATTAAAAATTACGGAGGCAGCGGCCTGGGAAAAGCCCGAACGGCAAGCAGTGAATAATGAAGGCTCTGGCTTTGGACTTTCTCCTGTGGGTCACAAGCCACCAGAGGTGGCCACAGGGAAGGTGGGGGGGGATCAGGTATAGCACTGGAAAGAGAAGGGATTGCAAAGATGGGGGCAGGGAGGTCAATCAGGGCTCTGGGAATACAATTGTAGGTTCTTGAAACTAAGGCAGAGGAAAGCAACAGCAACAAACCCTATGTGCTGGCAAAGTGGTTTATAACAAACAGTGAACTTGGCAGCGGTCACTGGCCACGGCGTGAACAGAGAACACTGATGCCCAGAGAAATTCAAGTGCCTGTCTCAATATCACACAATCAAAGCAGGTTTCCAGAATCTTAATCAATGAAAACAAAGGGCTTGTTGGTTTAAAAAAAAAATTGGAGAAACTACCTACTACATCTTCTTGAAGATCCAATGTGTTTTAGCATTTTTCTTTCCAGTGACCATTTGAAAAGCTCTGACCCACAGAATGTTTTTTAAAAAAGATTGATTGATTATTTATTTATGAGAAAGAGTGAGCGCACAAGTGCAGGGAGGGAGAGGGACAAGCTGATTCTATGCTAGTACGGAGCCCGACTCAGGGCTCGATCCCATGACCCTGAGATTGAGATCGTAATCGTAACCTAAGCCAAAACCAAGAGTGTGTCGCTTAACAGACTGAGCCACCCAGGTGCCTCCCACAGAACATTCTGCAATAATGACAATGTTCTATGCAGTTGAAGATGGTAGCCACTAGCCACATATAACTGCTGGGCCCTTGAAATATGGCTGGTGAGACTGAAGAAAAGAATTTTAATTTCTTTTAATTTTTAAAAAGTCAAACTAATTTAAGGTTCAACAGAAACTGGGCTGGGTCCATGCGCTCAACAGATCAGTAGGGCCCAAATGATGGCTTTGGTTTTCAAAGCTGAAAACCTGGTAGGGAAGTGTTCGGCTGGCTGCAGGGTTAGGCAAGATGGGCTGGCAGCACTTGCTGCACTGTTAGGAAATCCCAGAGCCCCAGGGATGGAACTTCCAATGACACAATCTCCCCTCCCAGGTTTGTACTGCTGTGAATAGTGAAGGGAGAGTCCTTGGCAGGGGATGTGCCTTAGAACTAATTCACAAGCCATTAATCGAGGAAACACTTGACACGGTGCGGTTTGTTAAGCTATTCTCTCTCAGCTCTGCTCTATGATGCTGGGCTAGGGACCCGGCAAACCACATTTCTGCTTTGCGGCAGCTTCCTGTTATGCTCTGTCACTTGGAGGCGCTAGAGAACCCGAGAGCACAACCAGGGTGTGCTCACGCATACCTAAAAGGAAGGAGGAAGGAGAGGTTACTTGCTCCCCAACATCTGCTGCTGTTCCTCTGCGGGAGCTTCCCTTTGGACCCTCAGCTGGTTCCAGTAGCAGTGCTTGGCTCCAGTTTCTAGCTTTTTTGTCCCCTCATAGTTTCAGAACCAGCTTCATCTTGCCCCGCCCCGCCGTTACCTGTTCCAGTCCAGTAATACCCTCCTGAAAGGTTCCAATTCTACCCTTCCTTCGGCCCCCGCCAAGCCCTAGGGGGATAATTCAGTCTCAGTTAACAGTTCTTTCTACTAAATTCTCTCTGTAAAAATAAGTGGGGTGATTTTGATTTTCCTGACTGAATGCCAAGTAATACAATCACTAAAAGTTAGTTTTTTTAAGTTTATTTATTTTTAAGTAATCTCACACCCAACGTGGGGCTCGAACTCAGGACCCCAAGATCAAGAGTCGCATGCTCTTCCACCTGAGCCAGCCAGGTACCCCTAACAGTTAATTCTTAAAAGAGTAAGAGAATAAACTTTTACAAAGTTATGCAACATAGAAAATATCACTAAACCAAACTGCAATGGTTTATTGACGCTGGTCAAATAACCGTCCACTTCAGCACAACTGTTTCAAAACTGGGGGATAAGTCTGCTTGGTGCTAAATTTGGAGATTTCCTTTGTATGGAAACATAGTGAACATCACCCTTTATAAAGGTAGGAACTTAGCAATGACATCCATATCAGTTATTTACTGTTATGTAATAAATTACCCCAAATGTTAGCAGCTTAAAACAGGAGTTAGGATCTCAGACAGTTTCTAAGGGTCAGAACCCAGAAACAGCTGGGTAGGCTGTGGTCCAGTTACCTGCTGGGCTGTAGTCATCTGAAACCCAGAATGGAGCTGGAGGATCCACTTCCAAGCTCAGGTGGGGTTTGGGAAGAAGCTTTAGTTTCTCACCACATGGGATCTTCAAGACATGACTTCCCCCAGAGCAAGTGACCCAAAGACAGCAAGCAAGAAGGATGCCACACTGTCTTTTCTGACCTGGCCTCCAGGTCACACACTGCCACTCTACCTTCATCTGTTCATTAGAAGTGAGTCACTAAGTCCAGCCCACATTCAAGGGGAGGGGATTACAAAAGGCTGTGAATGGCAGGAGGTGGGGGGCCACTGGTGGCCATCTTGAAGGCTGCTGGCCTGACTGCCCATTAGTACTCAATAGCTTACAGAAACATCACTACATAGCACTGTCTCTGTGACACAACTCGGTAAGGTCGGGCAGAGGCACTATCTACTGTGATTCCCATTTTATACAGGAGGCAAATGAGGTTCAGAGAAGGTAGGGGATGTGCTCAAGCTAGAACTCAGATCTTCGGTCTCCACATCTGGAGCTATTCACCATGACATCACCGACCAGATGCAAAGAATCGAGCGGGAGCCCGAGTGAAACAAATGGTGCCTGAACAAAAGCGGACTTGATGCAAGGACTTCCAAAGCCATCATGCGACTTGGTCTCACGTCACTGGAAGGTGGAGAGCAGTAATCGAAAACTGGGTGCTCCGTTTTACTGACTACCATGTTCCTAGAAAAAACTACCCACTCAGAGTAAACATCCAACAGAGACGGAGCCACACAACTATTTCAAATAGTCAAGGGACTGTCCCCAAGTGGTGTGCTTGTTGTGGGTGTACATCAGCTGCACCAGAATGGCTTCTGCTGAGAAACCAAGTAAAGATGCCGGGGTGTGGGGGGGCAGGGCAGGGGGTGGGGTGGGCGGGCATCTGATTAATGCAGAAATGCTGGGAAACTTGCTTGCCTTTAATCTGGTTCTCTTAAGGGCGTCATGTCCTTTCTCAACTGCATGTCCCCCAAGGTGCCCACACACAGGTCACTCGATTGGCCAGCCAGCCATGACTCTCAGGTAGCTATACCCAAGCAGGGGTGCAGAGTTCAGAAGACGGAGACAGGAGACCTGCAGGCACTGACCCAGCCCCCTGCAGACATGAAATTGATCTGGGGCTCCTAGACAATTGCCCAAGCAGGATTTTCAAATTGCTGGCAAAGAAAATGCATGGCAAAGGGCAATAATTTAGAAGTTTTGACCGAGGTGCCAAGATAAAAGCCAGACACCAAGGCACAGGGCGAGAGACTGATGACGGGTCCGTGTTTCCAAGGGGGTCTCATACAACTGGTTACACACCTCGCACGCAGGCCCTTAGCCCAGGGGACTTCCACCTGGATCAAGGGGTTAAAAAGGTGGAGAGAGGAGAGACTGGAGGTGGGGGGTGTTGAAAGCTACTTCTTTAGACACTGCTGTGCCGGGAGGTCTGCCCTCTCAATACAGGAGTCACAGAAGGGCTGTGCTCAAAATGGCGACTCGGGCAACGTAACACTCACTCTGGACTGTTGCACTTGACAGGAGGCCACATAAATAAGCATCTTCTACAGGCTCTGGAAAATACCGAGCCCGAGCCCAAAGTTTCAAAATTTCCTGTTAATGAAGTACAGAAAAGAGAAATAAGGTGCTTCCTGTGGCCCCAGGGGCCACTCTGGTTGCCCTGCCCAAGAATGGGTGTGGTAGGAGGGGACACCACTTTGTCCTACCCCAAAGCTTCTGAGGGCTCCTGGCTGGCCCCCCCACAGAGCTGTCTATGTGTGTGTTCCCTGCTGGTGAACTGCACATAGGACTGGTTCCCATGGGAGGAAAAGCAGCTTAGAGCATCAGCTCGTAGGGTCTGGTGGTGTCACCACGCCCTCTCGACAGTGGGTTAAAGATGTATGATCTCTGGACACCAGATGTGGGACCCATTGCAGAAATACTGCTTTAGGTTTTTCGTTTTTTTTTTTTTTTTTTTTTTTGAGAGAAAGAGTGAAAATGAATCTTAAGCAGACTCCACGCCTAGAGCAGAGCTCCAGGCGGGACTCAATCTCCAAGCAGGGCTCGATCTCACGACCCTGAGATCAGGACCTGAGCTGAAATCAAGAGGTGGATGCTCAATCGACTGAGCCACCAAGGCGCCCCCTAGGGTCTTTTTAAAAGGACTCTTGCTCAAAGGCCATCTCCCATGGCCTGAATCCCTCAGGAGAAAAAAAATGGAGTAGTGAATGCAATGTGAGGGATAAAAGTGGTGGGGGGCAGCGGGCAGTCAGCTGAAGGACAGGTCTCTGGCCAGCATGTGGAAGTCACATTCAGAGGGACCCGGCAGGAAAGTGTTCCCAGCTGGGGAGCGGGGAAGGAGGTGGGAGTCGGGACAGAAAAGGCGAGACTCCGTGCTGTCTGCTGCTAGACCCACGGTCACAGGGGAAGAGCACTGTCCCCGGGACGAGGACCAGAGTGCTGACAAGTATATTAGCAGGGCTCCCTTCAGTCACCTAATTCAGACTGTTTGCTTCTCCAAGTGCCATTAAGACTTTCTCTCAGTTGTCTCAGGGTAGCTGGCAAAGACTCAGGAAAGGACTCCTGTCCTGGACAGGACGTAGAGGGCAGTGGGAGACAAAGAGGAGATGACTTTTGGGGCGCCTGGGGGGCTCAGTTGGTTAAGCGTCTGCCTTCGGCTCAGGTCATGACCCCAGGGTCCTGGGATCGAGCCCCGCATCGGGCTCCCTGCTCGGCGGGGAGCCTGCTTCTCCCTCTCCCTCTGCCTGTCGCTCCCCCTGCCTCTGGTCTGTCAAATAACTAAATAAAATCTTTTTAAAAAAAATCCGAGATGACTTTTATGATTACAGCCTCTGAGTCTGACAGGTTCAACATATTAGTTACCCACAGAAACTTGATTCTCTCAAAGGCTCCTGCCAGCCCTAATAATCTGGGACTTCTAAGTGCAAATTAGTATTTATTTTATTAACAAATACTTCCGTTGCACTTGCTGTGAGTCAGGTACTGGTCAAAGCACTTCACCAATATTAACTTATTTAATCCTCATAAAAGCCCTCTGAGGTAGTACTAGGAGCATCTCCATTTATGAAGGCACAGAGACATGAAGTAACATGCCCAAAGTCACACAGCTAGCAAGCAAGTGGATGAGCCAGATTTTGAACCAAAGATGTCCACAGCCATAGACCGGAACGGAGTCCCTTGTCCCAAGATCCAGTCCTAGACATCTACCTGAGAGGGATGAAGACTTAGGTCTACACAAAGGTTTGTCCTTGACTGTTCAGAGCAGAATTGTTCACAACAGTCAAAAAGTGGAAATAATCTAAATGACCACTAAATGGTAGATGGGTAAACAAAATATGGTCTAACCATACCATGGAATACCACTCAGCCAGAAGAGGAACGAAGTACTGATACACGGCATAGCATGGATGGACCCGGAAGAGATTATGCGAGGTGACAGCAGCTGTACACATAGGACTACCCACTCTTCCATTTGTGTGAAATCTCCAGAGCAGGCAAATCTCTACAGAGAGCACATCAGTGGTCACCTGGGGCTGGGGTGGGGACGGGGACTGCAAGGTAGCACAGGAACCTTTTTGGAGTGAGAGAAATGTTCAAAAACTGGACCGTGGCAAAGGCTGCAAAATTCGGAAAAATCTATGAGAAACCACTGGATCGTGCACTTCAAACAGGTACATTTTATACCCCAATAAAGCTGTTAAAACAAAACAAAACAAACCAAACCAGAAGCAGAGGGGGCTGACCCTAGCCATACTGGCCCTTCCTCCCGTTCTGGCTGGCTTATACCTACAGTGAAAGCCCTTCAGAGGAACACAGGAGGGGAGCCTTCAGGGCCAGAAGTTGCCTTAGCCTCTGGCTCCCCTTCCAGGCTCTGACAGCCTCTGGGTATTTGCATGGAAAAGCCCAGCCACGTCCTCAAGCATCCAAGCAGGGCTCTGCAGGAACCAGCTGAGACTTCTTTACAGAACCGCTCTGTGTTGCAAAGAGTAATGATATGCAGGGGAATTTCCTACCCAAAATGAGACCCCTTCTTTATTATCCCCCAAACACCCCTGCATTATTTTGCAATGCAAAATGCATGCCTCAAGCCAATTACTTGGGAAAATGTGATATGCAATAATGGATTATACATGCATTTTGTGAATTTTTTCTTCTCCTTGGGGATGCTAATAACGAGGTAAATTGTCAGGGGTTTTATGTTTTGAAATAACTCCTTGTCATATCAGAGACCCTCTTGCTACATACTGCCAAGCTAACTGGTGGCTTCCAAAGAGGAGGATATAAGTCATTTTCAATTAGGGTAATAAAAAAAAAAGTGCCAGTCATACATACATACATACTCACACACATGTTGATACATGTATATTTATATCAGAAACAATAAATGAAAATTCAATACACTTTTTGTGAGATTCTGGTGGAGTCTTTGGTGTGATATTTTCCATTTTGAGGTGCACGTACCTCCTCTCGTGTTACAATTGAGATGTCATTCCTGAGAAATAAAAGTTCTCTTTAGATAGAGAATGTGTCTCCACCGTGGGTGTCCAGCGGTCGACATACAACAACCCTCTTGTTGAAGAGAAGTTTTTCAAAGCTGAGACATTATGCACTAAAGCCAAGGCCAAATCTATCCACTCCACAGCTCGGTGCTCCAGGGACAGAGAACAGTCATGCTTCTTTTATATAGATTACTTCAGAGCTATCATATTCTAAGCACTGTTTCTTAACTCCTTCAAGCAGGATCTTTGTGATCCTTTTATTATACCTTAGGGGACCACCTTTACTTTTTCAAAACCTTTACTTTTTCAAAATCAGTACTTTTTTCCAGGGATCGATTCTTTTTAAGCAGGAATGTCAAAAAGCCACAGGTAGCTTTTCGAACCTCATTTGACTCCCTGGTCTGGTAAATGGAAAGCTAGCTGGTCATTTCGTAGCACTCTGAATCCAGCCCCTCTCAAGGTTTCCAGGAGTCCATCACTGAGACGTGGAGGAGAAAATCCAACCTCTCGACCCCACCTACAAGACCATATTCCCCAGAACCATCAGCTTCCCTTGCAAACAACCATATCAAAGTACACGAGGTACCAGAACGCACTCAGGAACAGGCTATTTTTAGGACCGACCAGTAAAACACCCTCATGAGTTGTCTGAGGACTACTGTGATTCACACTTACTCACAACTTAAAAGAGATGCTGTTTTGCCGAATGGTTAGAAACCCTCAGAAAACCTCAAGGAAGGCACCACACCCACCCAACCTTTGAAGATGACAACGACAGTAAGGCACGATTGTGGCCACAAGTCTCTGGCTCAGTGCACCATTATAAGATTCCAATCATCTGAACTTGGGGACAATACACGGTCAGCTTTTGTTACCGACTGGCCACACCACGCTGAGGCTCTCAGGAACCATAACTCCGGCACGGCTGCCTGTGCCCAGCCCCGTCCCGCTTACCAGCAAAAGTCTCGGTGCACGGATTCACTCCTGCAAGCCGTTTGGAGGTTCCAAAATCAGAGATCTTCACCACTCCGCTGTAGGTATTCACCAGAACGTTATCGCCCTGTAGAAAAGGAAGAATAGCAAATGCTTTGGACCTTAAGAAATGGTCTCAAGTCTCTAGCAAGACTAGCCTCAGCACTCTGGGGGCGGCCACGCGCAGTTCCTTCCCTTCTCTGAACTGGGCAGTCTGCAGACCCGGCCAGCCAGCAGCTGGCAGGGTCTCAGAGGCACAAACGAAGCCGCGTTGGTGGACACAAGCAAGTACCTTTATGTCTCTGTGCACAATCTGGTTTTCATGGAGATACTTCAGGCCTTCCAGGATCTGCCTGGTGTAGAACTTGATGGTGGGCTCCTTCATTGGCCCCCACTTTGATCGCAAAAGAGCAGAAAGGCTTCCTGGAAAGGGACACAGCAGAAAACTCATCAGGGCAATGAAGATTCAATCATAAGAACCAGAGAAACAAAGTGAGGTGATATCTCACCCCACATCTGCCATCACGCCAACATCACTGCACCTGGGCTAACTGCAGTCTGTCCTCCCTCTGCTGCCGGCTCCCAGACGTGCACGCTGTGTGGCCAGAGAAGTCACCGGAGAGGGAGGGCGAACGGGAGTCCCTTGGGACCTCTGAAATTCAGCAGGGCTCTCTCTGGCTTTACAGACTGTGTCATGCCGCACAAAGTCAGGAGAAGAGCGCACAACGATGTGCTCTGGCCTGGGGAGGGCCGGCCCCCCGCGGCAGATGCTGCACAAACGTCTTGGCCATTCGGCTTGGGTCAAAGCCACGTTTTATACCTGGCCCCGAACTCAGCGGTGGACAGGACCAGAATGAGGGGCCATTTAGGGAGACGGGAGCTAGGATCAGAGGAGGTTGGGTCTGTTCATCCTCAGTGGGAGAAGCCCCCTGTGTTGGGCCACAGGGGCAGGACTGTCTTAATGTCCCTGCCCTTATTATGTTAGATATTGAACCTTTGGGCCCAAAGAAAACCAACCTTCACTATATTCTGACCATGTGTTTCAGGGGTCACTGTGCAGGCCCTTGGGCACCAGCCAGCCTCAGCCTGACACCTTACCCAGTGCCGAAGGAACCCTGCTCTGCCTCAGTTTTTCTCCATCTGTAGAAGGGGATGTGCACATTTCTCCAATTCTGTATCCTTAAACCTTACCCTTGGAAAATCAATTCACAGGAACAGCAACTGACCTATTTTCTGCTAGACTAGGAGCAACCTGAGAGAAGAAGAAATTGTATTTCATCCTTAATGTAACCTTCAAAACCTAGCCCACTACCCAGCTCTCAATATATACAGTTAGGTTCTTGATAGAATAGTAGGCTCTTACTAGCTGTTGGTTAAAGCAATGAACGAATACAGATTTCTTCTTTTTAAAAAAAAGATTAATTTATCTTAGAGAGATAGAGCGAACGAGCAAGCATGAGCTGGAGGGGCAGATGGAGAGGGAGAGAGAATCTCAGGCAGACTCCGTGCAGAGTATGGAGCCCGATGCAGGGCTCAGTCTCATGACCCGAGCTGAAACAAAGAGTTGGATGCTTGACCGACTGTGCCACCCAGATGCCCCTGCACACAGATTTGTAAACTGAAGTTTTTGTTTGTACTCAGATCATAATTATCATTAATTTTATTTTTTAAATGAACGTTTATTGAGCTCTTGCTCTCTGCCAGGCACCATTTTAAAAGCTTTACATACACGATCTCATTTGATCCATCCAACAACCCACGGACCTAGGGTCCTTACCGACCCAATAATTATTACAATGCCAATCATTAATTATTAGTACTCCAATTTTACAATTCATTTATTCAATCAGAAAACTGAGAGGGCACAGAGGTAAAGAATTTGCCTGAGGTCCCACAGCTTGCAGATGGAGGGACCAACTCAAGCTAGACACTCTGGCTCCGGATCAGAGGAATTCTTCCTCTCCCCAACAATACTGCCTGCGTCTGTGGATAAGGCACAGGTGTTTGATTTCACAGTAAACATGTTTTTCTGCAGTGTCATTTTTAAAACCTCTGTCCCCTCGTCTCCAAATTATCTTTAAACTCCTAGACCATGAAGGCTTCAAGGCTGGAGACTATGCTTTATTCATCTGTCTCAGCCCAGCGGCTGGCACTCAGTAGATCCTCAATGAATATTTGATGACTGAATTAAACCAGAAACAGACTATTTATGTGACACTGGAAAGTTTGTATCCAACTCCTCTGAGAAACAAATGTTCTCCCATATCTAAAAGGTCTGTCACTTTTTAAATGGCAAGATGGATGATGATGTTCACATTATATTTTCATCAGTGGTTTTCAGTGCGTGAGACCAGAATACTAGTGACTACTCACCCCCAGGCACCTGCTCCATAAATATCTTAATGTAGCCAGCCTCAGAGACAGAGCCCAGGTACTGAACAATATTGCGGTGCTTGAGGTACTTGTGCAGGGCTATCTCCTCGTGCAGAGGCTGAGAGTACCTAGTAAGAAAAGCAAAGCCAGCGTCACCTGCTGGATCCTTGGGGCTTGGGGTCCGCATGGCACTGTGCCAGTACCTGCCCTGCTGCTGGCCAACCCTTCCCTCTGGAAATGGTCTTGCCCCTGGCTCCCATAAGAGTAGGCAGCTTCCCTTTATGTAAAATAGGGGACAGCTCTACCAGCCACACAGGGCTGCCAAAGGCCGAAGCGTGTCAAGTGTCTCAGGCACCCACTGGCATGCCTTGTGTATGGGAAGCACTCAACGAACGACTGCTCTTGTTAGGGTCTCAACTCTCCAACTGTGCTTTGCCTCTCTGAGCGGGCCCTCTTCCTCTGCCTCTCATGAAGAATCGTGTTGCAGAAGGTTCTGTCTTCAGCTGCCTTCTAGTCTCATTCCACAGACTCAGTCTACACTATGACAACAGCTACCTAATGGACCTCCTAGCCCAGCGTCTGGTTTCTTTAGTCTATTCTCCTCTGGTTGCCATATTTCCTCTTCCTGAAACACACACCTCATCAGATCATCAAGTGCATACAAAGACCATATTGCTTAACACGGCACAGGAGGAACTTCAAATTCAAGTCAGACTACATCTACTGAAAATTTTGCTTCATCTCAGGAGCGCCCCCACCCCCATCCTACCTTCAAGTCACAACAGATAATTTGTTGTTCTCTGAAAACACTCTGTGCTTTAACAGCTCTGTTCTTTCCTCAGCATAGAATGCTCTGGCCTCTTCTTTTCTGCCAGATGAACTGCTACTCATCCCTCAAAGACCAGCTCAAAGAGGATTTATTTCCTCAAACTGACCACAACTCACTCAGGAAAAGTGATTCCTCTCCTGTCTTCCACAAACATTCTGTGCACCGCCCCCCCATTGTGGCACTCAACACTTTGATCCCCAGGCAAGGTATCCGCATTCCCTACCAAACCAGGAACACCCTGACATCAGGACAGCATCCTAGGCACCTGTCAGTCCCCAGGGCCAGTCCTGAAACTGGCAAAGAGAAGGTGCCCAACATAAGTTCAGCTATACATTTAGGGAATGGGACAAAAACAGTCTCTAAGGTCCCCTCTGGCTCTAAAATTCCCCGAAAACCTATGGACAATGAAAAGCTTAACTACTGCAACCAGTCAAAGGAGATGGTACATGCCATCAATTTCCCCCCAAAATACAACCACACCACCTTAGCCAGCATGAGCATAAGAGACAGAATACTGGACAAGGAACTCAAGAGACTGGATCCCAGTATTGCTTCCTCACATCCTTGAAGAAGTCATTTAATCTTTCCCAGCCTTAGAAGAAGCTAGAGGAGTTCATTTCAGGACTGGCGTTCTAGCTCAAATATCATAAATGAAAAGACAGACAAATGAATGATTAAATGAACGGATGAATGATGAAGGGTCTTATAGCTACTAGAAAGGACTTGTAACCCATCCCTAACAATTCACTGACCACCAGGATGGAGGGCTGTTTGCACGTGTCCATCAGTGTCAGCACTGAGAGCAATATGCAGATGTCGTCTGAACATGTCTGTGGAAGACAGAGCTATTCTTTCGTGTGTGGTGGCCATTACCCTGTATATAGCTTCTCTACAAAAATACTCGGCACTCAACACTGCAACATTCTTGTTTAGAATTGGGGGGGGGGGCGGTGTGAATTTTAAAAAGAAATAAGTATTTACTAGACTCTAAAAAATATTAAGTTAGTAACAGTGGTGGTTTAAAATAAAATAGCCCCAAATGTATGAGGGTGAGGTTAAAGGGCAGGGTATAAAAAAAAGTCTATACTGCAAAAGCTAATTTTCTTTTCGCCACATTTAATTTTCTGTAATGATACATCTGAATAAATCATAGCCCTTTAAAATTGTTAGATTATGAATTAAAGCAGAGTCACATTTAAAAAAAATTGCCGTCTATGTAAAAATGTACAACTTTAGACCTAGTTGATGAGTGGAAATAAAACCACAGTTTTCTTTTAAAATAGGACTCTTGGCAATCCACATGCCTCCAAGTAAAATTGTTCCGTTTTCCCCATCTATTTATAACATGCAAAGAACAAAAGCAAATCACCATTCTAACAAGAGAATGTTACAGTTTTGGATGACACAATGCCTTCATTCCTAAGTCCCCTGCGCCTTCAGTGGTGGGCACGGGGTTTGGGTGTGGAGGCGGCACCTGAGAACAAGGAAGGCCCGCCTTGACTTGCCTGCTGTCTCTCTCCGGGATTTCCTTGATGGCTATTCGCACTTGGTTGCTCAGGTCTCTTCCGGCATACACGATCCCGTATGTGCCTCTCCCCAGCACGACCCTATCGCCGTTTGCATCGTGGTCATACTCGTACTGAAAAAGGCAAGGCAACAGGATCAAAAAGCACACAACTTGTGGGGGAGCCCCATAAGAGCCTAAACGTTGTCCTGCCATTTTTTATTTGTAAATAACATTATTTGAGTGCCAGGCAGGTCACATTCCTTAGGTTATGTAATTTTCACTAAGTAATTACTTTCAAAGGGTAGAATTCTCAGTTACTCATACATTCACAACATGATTTTAGGAAATGGAATCCAAAAAATTTAAAAATACAGCTCATATGGAACTTAGTGGCCTCAGCTTTTGGAGATTTTGTCCCACTTTAATGCTGCAATTTACAAAGGCTTCTAAGCCATGTCCAGTACCCCAAAGAGCTGCCTTCCTGCATGATCCTTCATTAGCTTCTCAGGAAACCAACCTCCTTCTATAGCCCATGGGAGAACCGAAGGTCAATAAAATGTTCTTAATACAAAGCACATGGCAGGGCTTCCCCGCTTTTAGGTGGACAGATATAGCATCAAACACACTGCACACATTCCACCTATAATCGCCATTGCTGTTCTGTTGCCGCAATCTGATTATCAAAAGTTGCTGTATAGCTGCATTCTAGTTGGTTCTTCTCGAGGATAAAAACAAATATAACTCTAGGCTGAGCCATTCTTGCTCCTGTTGTTTTCTAGGCTCTACTCTGCCTACTTATAGAAATGCACAGAACGTGTGCTGGTCCCTTCCAACGTACTTCCAAGGATGCTCATGACAGTGAAGATCACTAAGAGGTCCCCGTCATGTCTGACTGAACCAGACATCAGCCTGCTCCAGAAAAGGCTTCTATCTCACACATTTCTTGGCCTGCTCATCTGTTACCTTCAAAGTGCAACATTCAGTTCATTTCCACAACAAACTCTGATTCTGAACTAAGAATTCAAGTACCTGAGTCAATTATTAAAATGAATTTTTGATACTTTCTGAAAGAAACCTCAAAGAATGAATTTCAAGCTAACTTGATAGTAAAAATCTCATTAAATTGTCATCAATGGGAGGACCAGAATTAGTGGCAAATCTGAACAGCTGTGCAAAGACACACAGGTGTAACGGTGTAATAACTGGACTAGAGCTGCACTATCCGCAAAAGCTTGGGATTCTCACACCTGTCTGACTGGCTAGTATCTAAAAGGTAAAAAATCAGTGTTGGCGAGGATGTGGAGAAAAAGGAACCGTTGTGCATTGTTGGTGGGAATGCACCACTGGCGCAGCCACTCTGGAAACCAGTATGGAGGGTCCTCAGTAAGTTAAAAATAGAACTACTTTACTATCCAGCAATTCCAATGCTGGGTATTTACCCAAAGAAAATGAAAACACCAATTCAAAGAGATATGTGCACCCCTATGTTTACTGCATTATTTACA
Organism: Zalophus californianus; assembly: GCF_009762305.2. Classification (NCBI taxonomy): domain Eukaryota; kingdom Metazoa; phylum Chordata; class Mammalia; order Carnivora; family Otariidae; genus Zalophus; species Zalophus californianus. Next base: position 113,857,506 of record NC_045612.1, on the reverse strand, counting down.
ACAGCCAAGCTATGGAAGCAACCCAAGTGTCCATCCACAGACGAACGGGTACCACGAGCTGGCCAACTATTTCTCCTGTAGGCTCACAAACATTCTTAATCTGAGAAAAAAACTTCTATATGTTGTACACAAAAGAAAATTTTACTTCAGTCGCCAAATTTTTCTTAAATATTCTGGCTGAGAAGATACTGAAGTAATGAGGTTCTTCTATAGAGACCTATTCAACTTCATCTCTGTAGGTCACGGAGAATGATGGCTAGCTTGCTCATAAAAGAGTATTTTATGTTTTATTTTTTTACGGTGTATCTTTGTTTTCAGTGACCATAGAAGTATTTGTGCTTTTACCATACACGTATGTTTACTTTTACTACACTTTTCCTCCTGTTTCACCAAGCAGGGGAAATCGTGTGCTTTCCGAGGGCACGTTGCTTGTCCCGTTGTCATGCCTCAATGCCTGGCATGGCGCCGGTCATGGCAGAAGCCTCCCAACTGCTGATGTGTGAACTCAACAAGTGGGTGCTTCCACCTGGCTCTGAGCCACCATCTCCTGGGGGCAGCTTCTTGTGCAAGTTCACCCCATGTCACCAGGCTCTACGGTTCTGCCCTGGTGGTGCCCAGCCGCCGGGGCCAGGCCAGCTCTAGGCCCCGGGAAGCCGGCAGCGTGCTTGGCCCAGCAGTGCAGGATGGAGACTCTTCTCACGCATCATCTTTTCTGAGTTTCAGTTCTGACCCGGGCGTTGAGATGAGGTCACGTGAGGCTGCTCCAGAGCCCGTGCTCCTTCTCCCTGAGTGGACAGGAGCTGTTCTCCTTGCAAGTGTCAGGACATGAGTGCTGGGGGAAACCCAGCGCCCTCCACGGCATGTGGGGCTGAGAAACAGGTCCCAGGAGCAAGCCGGCGGCAGAGCTGGGGACCAAGCCCTGTCTGCTTGCCAGCCATGGAAAATTTCAGGTGCAGAAATCACAGGCCATTGAAGGCTCTATCAGAACACATGGTGTGATGGAGGGCTGGGGGCTCCTTCCAGGTGTGAGAGCATGCAGGGGGATATAGGGCAGCTGTCAGGATGTTTGGCATTTACACATTTCAGGAATTTAGGTCATAAAGCATGAGGGAATGGAAGAACCTCTGAAATCTGCCTCTGTTCAAGAAACAGGGACACATTTTTCAGAAAACCTACTTCCCAAAGCTAACCAATAGCCAAACCACTGCCATTTATTGAAAGTGCTGACGTGTCTATTAGCCACAGAACTAGCTCTGACCCAAGGCCTTAAGAGGCAGGTACACTGGCGGGGTGGTGGGGGGCGAGGAGGGGAAATGCACAGTGCACGGCACAGGCCAGGCTGCACCGGTACGGGCTTGCAACTGGCTCAGCGCCTCGGCAGCACCCTTAGGTTTTGAGCTGCTTAATACTTGTGTTCCTGGCCAGATGTGCGGGGTCCACAGAGCAGGGCCACTTCTCTCTCATTGCCTGCTACTGCCCCAGCTCCCAGCACAGTGCCCGGCATCATCAAGTACTTGCTGAAGGCGTGCAGGGGCTCAAAGGCTGGTCCACAGCTTAGCAGGACAGTGTGGGCAAGAGCTCAGCAACCTAAGGTCCAGGTGGCATGGTATGACATCACGTGTGGCTTTCCCAAGGTCACAGCTGGAAGACCGGAACGAGGGATGGCCACTCAGCTCTCTGCTGCGTCTCAGCGGCAGGTGGGCCCAAAGCTGGTGAAAGGTAGCCTCTTTCAGGCTCAGTTTTGCCCTCAGTTTGCCCTCAGCAAACTCTCCCCTTGTTAGTGGTTCCTGGATTCTGTTATGAAGTCCAGCTACCCTGTTCACAGTTCAGCCTAAGGGAAGCTGCAAGAGATACTGAAACTGACCGTGATGGGACTTACGAGAATACGAGAAATGAATTATTCCTCAATAGGAATGGGAAATTCTTTGTATTATGGAGCTCTCCACTCTAAAGGCATAAGCTTTAATAGGATTACCTTAGAAGCAGGAAGACCACTTTTTTAAAATTACAGGATCTAGCTCCCTTATTAAATCTGTTATGAGAATGGTGATTTTGATACAAAATACTAACAACTGTGGCATCACAGAAGTCATAATATTTCTAAGAACATTTGTAGAGCACTGACCATGTATCAGCCACCCGTGAGCACTTAACGGTGTGACTGCAGGCTGTCCTCACAAATCTCACTGTCCCTTAACACACTCAAGGGCCGTGAGCCCACCAGCTTTCCCCACGCCACCTGCCCTGGTGTACAGGTCTATACTGATGGCCTCTAAGCCTCTGGCCAACTGTGGGAGTAAAAGAATGATCCAGTGGTCACAGTGTGGGCTGTGGAGCCTGACAGCCTTGGTTCTCTGCCCAGCTCTCCCACTGCTACGGACTTCCTCCAGCTCTTGACCTCGGCCGGGTTTCCCCACCCATAGACCACCACCACTGATAACCGCTGATCTGGACGTTCCTTCTCCATGCTGGACATGGGTCCCAAATTTCCTCTTGCACAGATGCATTTCATGGGACAACAGACTCCCACTCTCAGGGGTGATCAGGAAGAATAAATGAGAGCATGTGTATGGCGCCCAAAGCCCCACTGGGTGCAGAGTAAGTGCTCGATGACTGCCAGCTCTGAGAAGCCAGCCATGCCTTGAGCACTGGGGCCCCTCGTCTTGGCTCACTGCTAGGTCTTCACAGCACAGGCAAAGGGAAGATGCTCGGTCAACCCTGGTGGGAGAACCCAAGTTCGGGCTGTGCAGATGCCCTCGGGTCCCTGGAGGGGAGCAGCTGAGTCACCAGGAGCCCCCAAGGCGGGCCCTTCCGAGTCCCAGGACGTCTGGGACACAGCACTGCTGCTGCGGCCACCTCTACTGCTCGTTCTGGAGGCCCCTGGGGCCTGCTGATCCTCCAGGAGGCGGTGGGCCACCAGGCTCGGCTGGCAGGCCCGGAGTGCCCTCGCCAGGCGGGACACCGCCGCGGCCTCCCTCTCGGTGCCCTTCCAGTCTCTCAGCGACTCCCTCACCCACTCCGTGAGGTTGTGGGGATAGTTCCCCGTGACGGCATCGATCGTGGCGTGACACACTTTTCAGGCGCGGGGCCGGTCTTCTCCAGTCGTACCCCACATTATCAGACATGCTGTCAAATGTGGCGCGCAGGTCTCGCCCCTCCGGCGGGGCCCCGGCGTCGTGCAGGCACCGCCGTAGCAGCAGCCCTGGGTGCGCCGGGCCCAGTGCCTTCCGCCCGAGCAGCACGGAGCAGAGGTCCAGGCCGCCCAGCACGCGCTCCAGCTTCCTCTCGCGCACGTGGCCCTGGCACAGCAACTTGAGCTCGGTCAGCTCGCCGCTGGGCCCGCTGGCCCACGCCGCGGAGAGCGGCGCCAAGCGGGGGGAGGGGGGGCAGCCTGACGTCGCCGGCTGCCCCCCCCTCCTGCGCCCTGCACTGCAGCCATGAAAGAGTATTTTTTACATTTAAATTCACTTAATTAACATATAGTGTATCATGAGTTTCACAGGGAGAGTTCAGTGATTCATCATTTGCATAGAACAGGGCTCATCCCGTCCCTCCTCAATGCCCATCCCCCAGTTACCCCATTCCCCCCCATCTCCCCTCTAGCAACCCTCAGTTTGTTTCCTATGGTCAAGAGTATTGTTAAATATATTTTCACACACAAAAATGGGACATTTTCTTGAAGCATCAAAGACACAAATTACACAAGTAATTTTTTCCATGTTGCAGGTCTTCTATGACTCACCTCTAAGGTGTCCCCATCGGTGTCCCCCTCCAGCTCCACTGTACTGCCCACTGAGCTGCTTATCATCTCTTTAACCAAAGAGCAAAACCTAGAATAGCAAATGTCACAAAGATGCTAATTATCATCACTCATGTTCCCTGCATTTAACTTAGCCTTATTATATTAAACCGTGATTAAATACACCCCGAGTTTTTACAAGTTCATGGAACAATCAATCTACTCCTTGATTTGACATAGCACTTTAATGGTTACCTTATCTAGTTCAAATATTCATGTGATACTTGAATCTCCTCTATACAGTAGCCCCATCGACTGGTTGGTCAGCTGAGGCTTGAACATCTCCAGTGACAGAGAACTCATTACCTCACAAGGTTGCTCATTCTGTGGACAACTTGATGAGAAATGCTTTATTATATCGAACTAAGACTTCATTCACGTGGGTTCCATCCATGGACTGCTTAGAATTAATCCCTCTTCTATGGAACAGCCCGTTAGAAAATAATTTTTTTTTAAAGATTTTATTTATTTATTCATGAGAGACAGAGAGGGACGGGTGGGGGAGAGAGACAGAGAGGCAGAAGGAGAAGCAGGCTCCCAAGGAGCAGAGAGCCCGATGCGGGACTTGATCCCAGGACTCTGGGATCATGACCTGAGCCGAAGGCAGACGCCCAACCATCTGAGCCACCCAGGCGCCCAGAAATGTACATAATTTTATTAAACCCTATAAATCTTTCTTCCTTGTTCCTTCAGTGTTTCCTCCAGGACTTGTTTTTAAGTCACTCCACTAAAAGGTCATTGTTGAAAGGTGTCGCCTTATTATTCTTCAAGTCTGGCCCTACGACCGGTGTACAGAGGTGATCTCATGGGTGCTAAGGAGAGTGGGACACCCGTCTCTCAAGCTGTAGACACTCTCGTGCTTAGTGCAAAATGAGGTCTTGTGGAAGGAGGGGGTGGGGAGGAAATGAAGAAGGTGGCTTCGTCATTCCGTTGACACAGATCAAGCTTACTATCAACTGTTACCCACAGGTCTTTCTCACAGATGCTGCTGGGCTACATCAGCCACTTCTTAGATTCGTGAGGTTGTTTTACATACAAGCAATTTGATTCACAACATTTTTTTAAAGATTTTATTTATTTATTTGACAGAGAGAGAGAGAGAGAGAGAGAGAGAGAGAGAGAGAGAGCATGAGAGGGAACACAAGCAGGGGAAGTGGGAGAGGGAGAAGCAGGCTTCCCGCCAAGCAGGGAGCCTGACATGGGGCTCGATCCCAGGACCCTGGGATCATGACCTGAGCCAAAGGCAGACGCTTAACGACTGTTCCACCCAGGCGCCCCATGACTCGCAAAATCTTTAGTCAGTATTTTCCTGCAAGATGGCAGGGAAGAATACTGTACACTTGAAGATAATTCCCACAAAACGTTAAAATGTTCTTTTCTGTAACTAATCCATTCTACCTTTGCTTCTTTTCATGTTTGAAAGCTGTGAAACACAACAGTCAGGATTCTTAAGAGACGTGTGGTATGAACTTACCAGAATAACTAAAATTTACGGGACATTATCACTTGTTGTTAAAAATGTGAAGTGGAATTCTCATACGCTACTGGTGGAAGTGGAAAGTGATGCGGCCACTTTGGAAAACTACTGGTGGAGTTAAGCAAAGGCAAACAGAGAGCTGCCCCCAACTGCAGTAACCCCACATTCTAGGTATATACACAACAGAAATCAATGTGCACGCTCACCAAAAGGCATGTACAAGAATGTTCACAGTTTTATTCCAAATAGCCCCAAACTGGAAACAACCCAAATGTTCACCAACAGAGCAGATACACTGCTATACTTCCACATAATGAAACACGACACAGCAATATAAAGGATGAGCTGATACATACATCATGGCTAAATCTAATGGATATTATTTTAAGAAACGTGAGTGAGAAAACAAAGAGTGCATACTTCAGGATTCTACTTATCTGAAGGTCAAGAACAGGTAAAGTTGACCACTGGTGATGGAAATCGAAATAGTTAGCACTGCTGGGGGTGAATGACTGGAAAGGGGCATGAGGCACCTGCTGGGGTGGGGGTAAACCTAACTGCACTTTACACACTTCACTGGTATGTATGTTACACCTCAGAAAATTATTTAGGCGTATGGCAAAAAGAAAGGCATTGAGGACTGAGGGAGGGTCAGAAAGGTCAAATTTGTAGTGAAGGGATATTCTGCCTCATCTTTAGCAGCAGTTTTTCTAAGTTGAAGACTGTGATCCAACGGTCCCCTAGTCTGATATCCTGTCCGATTTCCAAATATGATGTCATGATGAGTGCCTGAGACGTACTGAATTAGAACGTTCTCAAACCACATGATACAAACACTGAACAAACTAGTCGTAAAGAGCACTTCCTCAACCTGATAAAGGCCATCTATGAAAACCTGCTGGCAACATCATGCTTCCTGATAAAAGACGGACTGGATGCTTTCCCCCTAAGATCAGCAACAAGACACAACGTCCTGCTCTCGCCACTTCTATTCACCACGGTACTGGAGGGCCTGGTCAGACAGTTAGGTAAGAAAAAGACAGACAGACATCTACACTGGAAAGGAAGCACTTTAATGATCTCTGTCGGCAGCAGACATAACCTTATATACAGAAAATCTTAAGGAATTCAATAAAAAGTATGAGAAGTAGGGCGCCTGGCTGGCTCAGTTGGTAGTGTGACTCTTGATCTCAGGGTCATGAGTTTGAGCCCCACACTGGGCAGAGAATTTACTTAAAAAACATAATCTTAAAATACTAGTAAAAAGTATTAGAACTAGTAAATGAATTCAGCAAGATTGCAGGATACTAAGTATATAAAAATCAAGCATATTTCTATATGCTAGCCATGAACACTCTGAAAATGAAATTAAGAAAACTCTATAATAGCATAAAAAAATACCTAGGTCTATGTTTGAAACAAAAGACGTATGAAACTTGTACTCTGAAACTGCAAAAAACCGTTGTAAGAAATTTTTTTTTTTTAAAGATTTTATTTATTTATTTGACAGAGAGAGAGAGAGCACGCACAAGTAGGCAGAACAGCAGGCAGAGGGAGAGGAAGAAGCAGGCTCTCTGCTAAGCAGGGAGCCCGATGCGGGGCTCGATCCCAGGACCCTGGGATCATGACCTGAGCCGAAGGCAGGCGCCGTTGTAAGAAATTAAAGAAGACCTAAACAAATGGACAGCTATGCCGTGCTCTGGGATCGAAGGTTTACTATGGTTAGAATGACACTACTGCTCCAATTGGTCTACATCTCCACGGCAATCCCTGTCAAAATCATAGCTGCCTTTTTTGGAGAAACTGACAGATTCTAAAATTCACATGGAAATGCTAGGAAACACACTAACCAAAGCAACTATTAAAAGCAAGGACAACGTTGGGAGGACTCACATTTCCTGATTTCCTTACTATGAAGCTACAGTAAGAAAGAAAAATGTGGTACTGGTGTAAGGACAGACATACAGAGCAAGGGAACAGAAGTATAATTCTGGAAATAGACTCTTACATTTATGGTCAACCGATTTTCTAAGAGTGCCAAGACCATTTAGTAGGAGAAAGAAGAGTCTTTTCAACAAATGGGCTGGATCGACCACATATCCACATGCAGAAGAATGAAGCTGGACCCCTACTTCACACCATATACAAAAATGACCTCAAAATCGTCCAGAGAGGGGGGGTCCGGGTGGCTCAGTCGTTAAGCGTCTGCCTTTGGCTCAGGTCATGATCTCAAGGTCCTGGGATCGAGCCCTACATCGGGCTCCCTGCTCTTCGGGAAGCCTGCTTCTCCCTCTCCCGCTCCCCCTGCTTGTGTTCCCTTTCTCGCTGTCTCTCTCTCTGTCAAATAAATAAATTAAAAAAAAAAATCAACCAGAGACCTAAATCTAAGAGCTAAAACTCTTAACAAGGAAACAAACACCATACAGAACCTTGGGTCAGGCAACACCTTCTTAGGTGACCCCCAAAACACAAATGACCAAAGAAAAAACAAACTGAACTGCATCAAAATATAAAGCTTATGTACCGCGGAGGGCCCCATCGACAGTGACAAACCACCCACAGAATGGGGGCGGGGGAAGTTGTGTGCAAACCACACATCTGATCAAGGGCTTGTATCCAGAATATATTAAGGCTTCTCAAAACCATTAACAGAAATACAAGTAACCCAATTATAAATGGGCAGTTTGGAGAAGACTGGCAAACACCACCTTCACCAGGTGAGCCAAGTTAATTTCACCAGGCACGAGACAAAGATGCCATACGGATCCTGACGTGGTGCGTGAGAAGGACAGGTATCACTTCTGGGCTGTTCCTTCCCGAAATGCATGGCGCTAATGTAATCAGGAGGAAACAGCAAACCAACCCCAACTGACAGCCTACACAACTTTAATTGCCTGTGCTCTTTGAAAGCATTGAGTCAAGACAGACAAAGCAGCACTGATGAAGATAAACGGGGACCACACACATATGACCATTAAATGTAACACATGATCCTGGCCTGGATGGTGGGGCAGAGAAAAAAATCTTGTGTTTTGCTGTAAAGGACATTAGTTGGACAGTAAGTCAAATGTGGATAAGGTCTGTAGATTACAGAGCCTTATCAGTCTTAATTTCCTGGTTAGATAACTGTGCTGTGATTATGTAAGTGAATGTTGTTTTTAGGAAATATGCACTCAAGTAGTGAGAGGTAATGAAGCATTATGTCTACAACTCACTCCTCAGGAGTCCAGAACAAAAATAATCATATGCATATGGAGTGAAGGTAAGTCAAGTGTGGTAAAGAGTTAACACTGGGGAATTCTGGGTGAAACACGCATGGAAATTCTTTGTACTGTTTTTCTCCAATTTTTTATTAATTAAAAACTTTTTTTTTTTTTAAGTTTAAGTAGGCTCCACACCCGTTGTGGGGCTTAAACTCACAACCCTGAGATCAAGAGTTGCATGCTCTACTGACTGAGCCGGCCAGGTGCCCCTCTGAAACTTTCTTGTAGCTCTGAATATTTTCCAAAATAAGAGGTTAAAAAAATTCTTTTAATTGGGTGAAGGATTTGAGCAGATAGTTCTCCAAAGAAGATATATAAATGGCCAGTAAGCTCATGAGAAGATGCTCAGTATCATCAGTCATTAGGGAAATGCAGATCAAAACCACAGTCAGATCCTACCTAACGCCCACTAGGATAGCTGGAGGCACAAGGACACACAATAACGCGTGCAGCAAGGACAGGGAGAAGTCAACCTTCATATGCTGCTGCAGACAATGTAAAACTGGACCACAGTCTGGCAGTTCCTCAAAGGTTAAACACAGAGTTACCTAAGACCCAGTAATTTAGCTCCAAGAGAAATGTAAACATAGGGCCACGCAAAAATTGGCACGTGAACGTTCTAGTAACATTATTCATAATAGCCAACAAGTGGAACCAACCCAGATGCCTCTCAACTGAATAGATAAATCAAATCTGTCTGTACAACGGAAGGGTGACGAGCCACAACAGGAACAAGGTCCTGATACAGCTACGGCACAGGTGAACCTTGAGAGCATTATAACAACTAAACAATGTCAGACACAAAAGACTAAATATGGTATGATTCCATTTATATGAAACGTCAAGAATAGGCAAATCCAGAGAGACAGAGAGTAGATTAGATTTTGTGCAAGGCCGGGGTGGGGGGATTAGGTTGAGGGAAAATGGGGAGTAACTGGTAATGGACACTGGGCTTCTTCTGGGAGTCATGAAAATATTCTAAAGTTAGACTGTGGTGATGGTTGCAAAACCGTGAATATACTAAAAAAGACTGAATCGTACACTCTCAATGGGTGGACTGCATGGTATGTGAATTATACCTCAGTGAAGCTGTAAAAGTAACTTTCTATAAGTTAAAATTTCAGGAAAGGCAGCATATCAAATAAATATTCTTCCCAACAAAGACTCTTTAAAATTGATTTGCCATGGGAGCGCCTGGGTGGCTCAGTCGTTAAGCGTCTGCCTTGGGTCCTGGGATCGAGCCCCGCATCGGGCTCCCTGCTCGGCAGGAAGCCTGCTTCTCCCTCTCCCACTCCCCCTGCTTGTGTTCCCTCTCTCTCTCTGTCAAAATAAATAAATAAAATCTTTAAAGAAAAATTGATTTGCCATAATTACATCACAACCCCCTGAATCAGCTGTAACTCACCTATTACACTGGTCTTCGGTAGAAAAGTAGATTTGAAAGTCATCGGAATTATCGTGGACATAAAGAAAACAACACCGCTCATCAAACTTGGATATGCTGTAAAATTGGAAAAACATAAGGCAGCTTACATATAAGTTATGATGTCACTTATACATTTTTGAGAAAAATCTAGTCATAGATTTTCTCCCATTTTTACAAATTTGAAAGATTCATTAATGTTTTAATCACTACTTCCCAAATTTGACTTCTATTTCTCTACAAAATTTAAATAGCAGGGACATTTATCTTGCGTATGTTTGAGTTTGTATTCATCAAACGACTTTCATTTGTATGGAGAACTTACCATAGGTACAGCACTAAGCAAAGCCTAGAGCAGCAAGAAAGGGCAATCAATATGGTCTCTGTCCTCAAGAATTTATAATTTCACACACAAGACAGGAAGCTTATTTGTGAAATAATGTATTATGGTATCTAAGGAATTTCAAGACCTGAAAAATATCAGGACACACTATTTGGGGCCACACAAGGGAGGTAGAAATACACATGGCATCTTAGCTCAAGAAAGGCCATTACAGGTTATCTGGTCCTTTTCCCTCTAAGGTCAGGATCTGACTCTATAGCACCTCAGTCAATATTCCGCTTTCCTGGACATACCTGGAGACAGAAAATCACCATACTCCATTTGCTGATGGATTTTACTGCTCGAAAGTTATTTACCTACACTGGGCCAAGCCTACACGATGGCCCTCCTTTTGCCAAGTGGCACCACGGAAAAGCCTAAATTCCCTTCAAACAAATGATGCCACTTTATCTTCCCCTAAGTCATCTCTCCCTGAGATCCATAGTTTCTTTAGCCATTCTTCATGTGTCAGGGATTACATGACAAATACTTAGTTGAAAGAGCAACAGGGTGATTTAAAAATAATGAAAACTAGGTTATACATAAGTTTTGGAAACAAATTTGTAAAGAAACTATCACGGTTATTTGGGTAGCACTTTGTTCAACATGTGCTCTTTATAGCACATTGGTTCCAGGGTCTGATTCACCCCAGGTCCTTTGCACGTCCCTGTTGATGGTTGAACGGCAGCAAGAGGTAGCTGTATGAGAAGGCACAAACAAAAGGTTCTTGACTACATATTCTCATACCACTTAGTTTCTGGAGTATTCAGTTTTTGAAAATGTTCAACACTGAATTATATTTTTGCATCAGTATTACTCAAATACACTACTATTCTTAAATTATTTCCCTCCCTTTAAAGTGGCAAAAATATTATTCTAATTTAAACAGTGCTGTGTCTAGAACAGGATTATACCATGTCTGAAGGTAAAAGGGGATTCAACAGTGGCCTGTGGTCTTACAATCAGATAAAGAACATACAGTTCTAATCCAAGCCCTTCATTTAATGGAAACTATGAACCGAGTCCTGGGGAGGCTAAGTGATTCTGTCAAGGTTAAACAGTGAAAGAGGGATTACAATTCACATCTGCTTCAGAGCTGCTCCTACCGTTGGATGTGCTGGCAGGGTGAGGCTCAAAGTGTAGCCACAAGGGTCGCCAAATGGTGGTCACCCCTGATCCAAAGAGCAAGCACCACAGCTCTCCTTGGACTACACCACCTGCTCCCCAAATGAGAACAATGCCCTTGGCTCCATTATTGTACTCAGGAGACCCCAACTGAGTGTCATTACCAAGTAATTCCTTCAGTTACTGGGATTCTGGGGTTCCCTGAGCACTTGAACATCCATGGTTCAAAGAAGAAACGCCTTCTCTTTCTACTGATCTAACTTCATTTTTTAAAAAAAGTTTGAGACGAGAAAGTTTAGTCTATTGGATACCAAAAAAAGCTTCTCTGTTACAACAAGCCAAGAAGCCCTTATTAGCAGCACACGAACAAGCTCAGGATTCTGATAAAAATGAGAATATCACATCTTATAAATAAGTGGAAACATTAAACTAAAACGCTGTCATCATTATTTGTATTAAAACAATAATTCCATTTTCCCTTATGTTCTTACCTTATTCCCCTAATGGAAGAAGCTGTAAAATTCCATTCATGAATTTGTTTCTGGAGGTTTTAAAAACAGAAGTCAGTAGAGCTTGATTTTTTCCATGCAAAAAAATAACTTTTGGTTTCATTCTCTGGTCAATCACTTCTGCTATTTTACTTTCAAGAGAGATTTAGGAGTTAGAGCAATATATTTTATATAACTTGGAGGACCAGAAACATTTTCTCATGTATTACAAAAATTCATTTGTATCTCTACTCCAGTTTAGAGCAAATGATCTAAAGTTGAAACAGAAAAAGCAGAGAATAAGCACACACTGAATGGACTTTCATCTTCTGTCAACATATCAGGAAAACTCTAAAATGAGTTTGAGAACAGCCCACCTAAATTGAATGACCTGTGAAAATATTTGCAGAAGGAAAAATGTGGCAGCCACCAATCAGTGTTCTCCAATCTTTCTTTTTTCCCCTGGGCACACAGCCAAGAATACATTTCCCAGCCTCCCCTGCAGCTAGGTGGGGCCATGTGATGGAATTTTTTTTTTCACGTGATGGAATTTTGACCAATGGGATTTGAGGAGGAATGATGTGCACCATCTGTGGGCGTGGTTCATAATAACCTCCCCAGCGATCCTTTATTCCACTACAAGAGGGAATGTGGACCCTACTGCAAGTTTATGACACAAGGCATAAACTTTTATCACGTTAAGACATTGATATTTGGGTGCTATTTGTTTTAGCAGATAGCTTGCCATAACTAACACAAAGACTAACCTGGATTTCATTTTGTACAATGTGCATTTTTAAAAATAACTCTGGGGGCACCTGGATGGCTCAGACAGTTAAGCGTCTGCCTTCAGCTCAGGTCATGATCCCAGAGTCCTGGGATCGAGCCCCACATCAGGATCCCTGCTGAGCAGGGAGCCTGCTTCTCCCTTTCCCTCTGCATGCCCCTCCCCCTGCCTGTACTCTCTCTCTCTCTCTCTCTCTCTCTCTCTCCCTGTCAAATAAATAAAATCTTAAAAAAAAAAAAATAACTGTTCCCTCCCTCCACCACCACTGCCCGCACTTAATAAACACTGCACAAAGCTAAGCCTCAGAACAAAGATCTGAAATCTGTTCCTGAAGAGCCATAGGCTACAATACCAATACATCGCAACAGAAAATCATTTAAAATAAGAAAGCACACGTGGTTGGCCTGAAAAATGGCATAAAGGACCAGCTAAGCCCCCCAGAGAAGTGTGAGAGCCAGAAGACTGAGCATATGGCTTAGGAGAACAGCCACGAGCAGCTGGGTGACAAGCTTCCTGCCATCCTGGAGGAACGACAACATGAACACCTGGGAGGATGGCCCTCAGTGGGAAAAAATCCATTCATCCGTGTCAATTAAGCACCTACTATGTGCCAGGCAAGGTACCAGCACTGAGGATGTAGCAGAGAACAAAGCCTCTGCCCTCATGGAGCTTACATTCGAGAAGAGAGGAGCAACAAATTAAGTGGTAATTTAACATCATGACAGAGGACAAAAAGCAATACAAAGCCGGAGAGCGCTGGGAAGGGCGTTAAGGTGGAGCGGCCGTCATGGCATTAGGCTGGATGCCCCGGGAAGGGGTCTCTGATGACTTCTCAGCAGAAGGTTAAAGCAGGTGAATGAGTGAGCTGTCCAGACATGTGGGAGGGACAACAGCCCCAGGCAGACGGGGAAAAAACCTGTCCCCAGGGCACGTCTGGGAACTGGCAAAGGGGAGTGGGAAAGAGGTTGGAGAGCTCATGAGGAAGGTCATGCAAGCCCTTGGAGACCATCATCATCTCCTCTTCTACTCTGGAGAAGAGGAGAACCCTTGAGGGCCCTGAAAGATGAAAGTATACACCAAAGTGAAAGCCACCACCTTGGACCAAACCACGTAGAAAGACTGAGCATATCTTAGAGGACTTGTGTTCAAAGTCACTGGAAGGCCGCAGTCATGGAGAGCAGGAACCTGCTTTTGGATTCAGGTACAGAAATATGAACCAGGGCAAGTTCGAGAGCACCTTGACCAACCCACCTACAGGCAAGAAGCTTGCATGTATATAAAAAGGCCAGCCACAGGAGTTTTCAAAGTATTCTCAGATGGAAGGTTTACTGTAGGGTAGCTTTAGGGAACTTCTTGAGTTGGGAGGAAGATATGCGGGCTAAAAGGTAAACAACATGGACTCCCCTCTTTGCCTTTATATCATAGTCAATGGGCATTTGGGGGGTACCTACTTTGTAGATACTATGGATATAAAAAGCTACAAGTCCCACTCGGGCTTGCAGAGCACTTGGGGAGACATTCTCAAAAAGTGATCCAAGAGCAATGAGAAATACTGTGCATACTTTACAGGGAAGAAGGTAGCCTACTTTCAGTGAAAGGGGTGGGAGGGTGGTTAGAGACGCCTCTGCAGAAGTTAGGGCTCAGATGACTAGAAGAAGGAATTGCAGGGAGTGAGGAGGACAGAAGAGTACACAGGAGCCCCTGCAGGGCCAGCTCAGGGGACAAGGAGAAGGCAGGATTATACAGGGCCTTGACCCTCGGTAAGAGTCAGTTTTAATCTGGAAAGCCACGGGATTCAGTCATGGTTTGGGGGAGTATCAAGAGGGCCAGTACAGGTGTTTTAAAATTATTATTAAACTTCTGACTTGAAGTATACCGTATGTTCAGAAAAGGGCACAGTGATCATCGCAGTAAATGTCTACAAAATGAAGACACGTTGTAACCAGCATCTAAATCAAGAGACAGAACATGAACAGCAGCCCAGAAGCTTCCCTCATAACCGCCCCCACCATGCCCAATCATCCAAGGGTGGAAACAGCAACTGCTATTCTGACTTCACCACCACCGAGAGTTTTGCCTGTTCTGCAAGAATATGTAAATGAAATCGTGAAGTCCACACACTCTTGTATCTGCCAAGTGGGGTTTTTCGTGAAACATCTGGTGGTGGAAGTCAGGGCTGGCCTCATGGCTTCTGATCTGGTGTCCTGGTGGGTCAACTGACCCAGATTCCTCCATCGTCAACTCGATGGCTGCTCTCCTCCCGTGTCAGGCAGTGACCTTACCCTTTCTGAGGGGGGCTATTTCACCACATCTAAATCAATGAGGAGCAAATGGACTCAAGACTCTAGCTGTTCACGTCAGGGTCAGAAGCCCCCAGTAGGAGTGCACAAGAAGCAGAGCCAGGGTGGGCTGCGGAGAAATGGGCCAGGAAGCCAGAGGTGGGGCCACACCTCCAGGGTCCCCGGGGCGCCGACTTAGCATCTGCCCTCCAGGTCCCGGAGTGCACGCCTCTGGGGAGGAATCCTGGGCGTCTGTGACAATTCTGTAGACTTTTTATGTGCTTGTCCCATTGCTAACATAAGCATAAAAGGCAACAACGACTGAGCTTTCCCAAACAAGCAGCCCCACCTGTGCGGTTGGCGTCAGCAGCTACTCTATGCCTGTTGGCAACTCTGGGGCACAGGAGTTGCTGAGGGAGCAAGGCTGTGTTTGACCCTGCTCTGTGCAGTCTACTTGCACTGTTGTGCCAGGGGCCATGGTGCCAGCTTAGGAAGGCCAACTGTGCCCATCTCCTCCTAACCCCACATCTGAACATGCGCTGGAGGTTGCCTGAAACTGGCCACGGTGGGAGCAGTTATACTGCAGAAAGCAGCAAACGCTACAAGTCCACGCTCTGCTCCCATGTCCCCGTGCCTCGAGTTAAGCATTGACCAGCAGAAGTTTCTGAATCCTTGCCTAACAAACCAAAACTTCATCTCCTCCTACAGCAGTGCTGCATGTAAGTGAACACACGCATGCGTGTGATCTGCACCTCCCCCCCCCCCCCCGCCGCCTCAGCCCACCAGGAAAAAATGCAACACTGTGTAGAGAAATGTCATCTCACTCCAGGCAAATCTGCTTGCTTTCGCGATCTGCAGAATTTCAAAAATGTAAATGAAGGCAAAAGCAAAAGCTTCCTCTCACAGCAAAAAAGGCAATTTATATTTCCCTCAGACGTTTGTTCTGACAACTATGAGCACTTGTGCAAAACATTTCATCAGTCAAGCAAAACTAGCATTTGCTGCTTATATCGTTCTTTTCCATTTCTTATTACAGACTATATACAAAGTAAAACATTTACAACTAGGGAGATAGTGTATGTACCCATGGGAATGTCTATTAAGGGCCAGCAACAATTACAGGGGTCAATAAAATGGGAAACGTTTTAGAATTCCATGAGACCAAAACCATTTGGTTCTAAAAGTCTCAAGAGTCACTTGAGTAGGGTTAGTTTCTTTCTCCAAGTACTTGTGAAAACATGAGGTGTTGTGTATCTACATCGATGGAAGTGAGGTTACAGATCAGAATTTTGAAAATCCTCTTGCATCACAGTGGCATCAATGACACAAAGAAAATCAGCAAGGCTTGCCCCTAGAGTACAAGAATTGCAACATCGAAAGCATGGGACCTGGGGGGGGGGGCACAAAGGGGAGTGTCTGCTGATGTTCTCTTCCTTGACCATGCTGGTTACTTAGGTGTGTTCCCTTGACAAACATCCATCGAATTGTACATTTATGACTGATGGGCTTTTCAGTGTGTAGGTCATACTTCCATAAAAGGTTAAAAGCTCAAGAGGCAAATTTAATAGAAAACCTATGCATTCTTCAAAGGAGATATATCTGTTTGAACACCATGTGTATATTTTATTGTGGCTTTTTTTCTTTTGCACTCAAATATTTAAGTTAATACACAAGTGCAGCAAAACAAAACGATAACAAAAAAAAAATGAAAAGCACACGTTAGGGCAGCTCATCTTCACTAATGGCTGCTGACCCTGATAAGTAAGAAGGTCGCTTCTCTGTTAAATATTAGACAAAGTTACTGCCTTACACTTGTGCTGTGGACTGAATGTTTGTGTCTCTGCAAACCAGTTGTTGGAGGTGGGGCCTTGGGGAGGCGATTAGGTAATGAGGCTGGAGCCCCCGGATTAGTGCCCTTATTAAAAGGGACACAAGGGAAACATCTCTCCACCATCTGAGGACACGAGGAAGACAGCCTTCTGTGAGCTGGGAAGAGGGCCCTCACTAGAACCTGACCATGCTGGCAGCCGGCCCTTGGACTCCCAGCCTCCAGAACTGGGAGAAAGAAAGGTCTGTTGTTTAAGCCCCCAGTCTATGGTATTCTGTTACAGCAGCTCAAGTGGAGGAAGACAACTTGAGATTTCGTGTTTTTTTTTTTTTATATATATATACCTCTATTGAGATATAATAGACAAAGACCTGCATAACTTTCACGTGCATAATTTGAGGAGTTTGGACATATTCAGACACTTATGGAACCATTACCGCAATCAAGGTAATGGCCATAACCAACACCTCCCAAAGTGTCCTTTGGTTTTTGTTTTGTGTGTGTGGGGGGGTAAGCACACATGAGATTAACTCTCAACAGATTACGAAACACACAATGCCATACCGTTAACTATGGGTGCCACGGTGTAGAGCATACATCTGCAACTTGTTTATCCAGCAGAAGTTACACTTTGTAACCGCTGGACAATGGGGCGGGGGGGGGGGGGGAGTTGCTGTGTCACGACTATTTCTGATAAGGAATTTCTTGCATGATTTTGGGCCTCTGCTTATTCTCTAATGTTATGTTTCATTCTTTGAAGATACTGTTTATTTTTACCTGATTAAGACATAATTGCTCACACTGTTATTTCCAGGAAAAAAAAATCCTTCTCCACCAGGTTAATGGCAGAAGTCTCCCCACACTCCACGAAAACATATACAAAGCAAACAGACCTACCTAGTGAATGCACTTGTCAAAGGCACTAGATCTTTTATTACTAAAAATATTTTATTAAAGAAGCTGAAGAAGTACTTTAGACACACAGAGACCAAAAAAATAGTTACTACCACACCAGGCACAGCCCAGTGTTTCTGTGATCTCTTTAGTGGGCAACTAAAATGTTCCCTCTCCTGTATTATTGGTGTGAACATAAACTGAAGTGGTGCAAACCTGACAGGAGCTATCACATTTTATTTATTTCATCTTTAGTAGCTATCAGATTTTTTTTCTTTTTTAAAGATTTCTTTATCTTAGTGCGCGTCCAAGCGCACACACGCATGAGTAGGGGGAGGGGCAGGGGGAGAGGAAGAGAGAGAATCCCAAGCAGACTCCCTACTGAGTGTGGACCCCGATCCCACGACCCCCGAGATCACGACCTGAGCCGAAACCAAGAGTCAGATGTTCAACTGACTGAGACACCCAGGCGCCCTGTAGCTATCAAATTTTACATGAAAGTAGTCTTAAATCCAGTAGTTCCATTTCTGGGAATCTCTATTCCTGAAACAACATAGAGGAGCATGTAGGGTGTAACCACCAGGGTGTGCACTGACGTATCTACCACTAGATAGAGTGCACAAGTGAGACCGAAATGTTCACTGCAGGCAGGTGGGAAAATAAATTATGCTTCATCCATACTTGGAGATGTACCACCATGATACAGGAATACTACATTTAAAAACATCAGGTGGGGGCTCCTGGGTGGCTCAGTCAGTTAAGTATCTGCCTTCAGCTCAGGTCATGATCCCAGGGTCCTGGGATCGAGCCCCGCATCAGGCTCTTTCCTCAGTGGGGAGCCTGCTTCTCCCACTCCCTCTGCCTGCTGCTCTGCCTACTTGTGTTCTCTATCTTAGTCAAATCAGGTGGATCACTGTGTGCTATTTGAAAAATTGTCTATGATGTATGAATCAATGAAAAAAGTTGCAAAATAATATATACTTATGATCACACTTTAATGAAAATGCTTCTCTGTCTACACACACACACACACACACACACACACAATGTATGCACTCATACACACACTTACACATACATAAGGGAGTTTAGAGAATGGTAAAGATGGATATCCACCCAAGTCACTGGGGAGGGGAATGGGGGCGAGGTTTGGGGGATTTGGTGGGACTTTCCCATTACTTCTTATCCACTTCCTCATGGTTTAACTTTTTTCAGCAAGCCTGTATTCATTCACATAAATATACACATATTCGTACAGACACACACACACACACACAAATACATAATATAAACCCATATAAAATGGGCCAACCAGCGTCCTCTCCCCCATCTGTGATTATACCCTCTCATACACTCCTGGACCTTAGAAGTCAGGCACAGGTGCCTGTTCTTTCAAGTACAACACAGACTCTCCTATCTGAACACTGAATTTCTGATTAAACAGCAGAGAATAAAGAGAGAGCTGTGTCTGATTTTTTTCTTACCATTTCTGTGGGTGAGACATGCCACAGAGAAACCGTCTTCTCCTCAGCTTCACTGTTTATAGAGACATACGAAGGCTGGTAGACTTTGGTTGGTTCTATCACCAGCACCTAAAAGAACAGATTTCTGTGACGTACAGGAATAAACCAGACAGGTTACTCTGCCCCATGAGCAAGTGCGAAGCGCTATACTGCACAAATACTTGAGCACCTACTGTGTGCCAACAACGCCCCAGCGCCTGTGGATACCACAGTCAGGACAGAAGTCCCCTCCCTCCAGGTGGGTCCATGCTCTGATGGGGCAGACAAGAAACACACACATAGGGATAGGGAATATGGTCCCCTATGCAGCTCTGAAGCAAGTACGACAGAATAAAGGTGTGTGTGTGTGTTTGGGGGGTCACTTTAGACAGGGTGGCCCAGAAAGGCCTGCCCAAGAAGGTGACAGAGAAGAAACAGGGAGGCTACAGTTTTTGAGAGAAATGAAGCAAACTGGATGATCAGCAGGTAGGTACTCAAGTCTATAGAAAATACAAGGGGATGAAAAGTGAGGTGACATTCCATCACTAATGTTTTATTGCTGGCGGAGAGGGAGGGAGGGAAGGGGAGAAAGGAGAGAAGGAGAGGGGAAGAGAGAATGAATGAATGAATTTCCAAAGCAAAAAAAACAACATATTTAAGATCACTAAATCTGGGTAGACATTACACAAGTGTCTGTTCCATTATTTTTTGTACATTTCAATAGGTTTGAAATATTTCATAATTAAAAGATTTTAAAACTTATTACCCAAGAACAAAATCATCATCATAATCATCTCAAACAACTTAATCTCCATTAGAAGTTTAATGAAATTCCTCAACATGGCACATTCACAAAACCTCACGGTTTTGTGATGAAATATGAAATATAATGATCTGAAGTTCAGTATCTAGGGTGCTTAGATATCTTACTTATGACTCCTTATAAGATGGTCATAAAATTCAAACAAAAACGTAATAAAAATTTAATAGTCATTTTGCTTTCCAATAATGTTTTAAAAATTAATTAGTGGCGGGCGCCCGGGTGGCTCAGTTGGTTAAGCGACTGCCTTCGGCTCAGGTCATGATCCTGGAGTCCCAGGATCGAGTCCCACATCGGGCTCCCTGCTCGGCGAGGAGCCTGCTTCTCCCTCTAACCCTCCCCCCTCTCATGTACTCTCTCTCTCTCTCATTCTCATTCTCTCAAAATAAATAAATAAATCTTTAAAAAAAATTAATTAGTGGCACTGGAGACAAACCAAAGCTCAACAGGGAACAGTGCTAAATTCCAAAATTTTACTATTACTCTTGCAGTGATTTAGAACAGGGTTCCTCCACCTTGGCACTGCTGAGGTTTAGGGCTGGGTAATTCTGTGCACTGTGGGATGGGGCTGTCCTGTGCACTGTGGGATGTTTGGCAGCACCCCTGGCCTTCACCCCACTAGCCGCCAGGAGCAACACCTTCCTCGCAGTTGTGACAACCAATAATGTCTCCAGATATTGCCAAATGTCCCCTGGGAGACAAAATGACTCCCAGTTGAGACCACTATCTTAGAGGTCACAGTTGACTTTTTCTAGTGAGTTGATCTATCACTGGCTGAGTTTACCTAAGACGGATGGGTATCCTAACACTTTGAATTACTCTAAGGTTTTCTACCTTTCAGCGTATTCAATAATTAGACAGCACCAACCCCCAGTTTCTTTTGTTCTACCCGAAAGAAATGGATTAAGCATAACTTACTGGAAATCTGAGTCCATTAGTAACTTCATTTGTTGCCTCAAAAATTATATCTAACCAGAAGTTAAGCCGTTCTTGCCTGGGTGAATGTTCAATAATAGGTTTCTTGAAGCGCTGAATTAATAACAAGTTCTGAACTAACGATCGAAGGTACCTGGAAAAATCACCAGCATCGATAAATTAGATTTCAAGAAACGGAATTCCATTCTACTCCCTTTAAAAGAGGTTTCCCAAAAGCTTCATTTATTTAAATTCATATTGTGTAGTGAGTGCTTCTTAATCCCTCGGCAGCCACATACTTAATTAAAAGAAACCCAAAGAGCGGGCAAAATAAGTTTGTCCAACAAAATCATACAACATGGCTTTTTACCAACATTGGGCGAATGGTAATCAAAGTGTAAACACAGGCAAGCATATGCTAACGGTTTTAAAAACAAAAGCATGCAGTTTGAAATTCAAAGCAATTCCAAAATGGCAAGATTTCAAACTCAGTCTTTTTAAATTTTTTTATTTTTTAATATTTTTTTAAATTAACTTTTCTTTGAAGTAATTGTAGATTTACATATAGTCATAAGAAATGATACAGAGAGATCTCATGTACCCTTGGCCTGGCTGATACCAATGACGACAGCTCATACAATTCTAGAACAAGATCACAAGCAGGATATTGAAATGGATACAACCAAGAGAGAAAATGTTTTCACTGTCACAAGGATCCCTCATGTTTCCCTCCTACAGCCACACCGCTTCCCTCCCATCTCTCTCCTCTCCTCCTTGACCCCTACCAATCCTCAATGTGAAACTCATTATGTATTTTTTTAATTAGATCTGACCAGGTAGAATTTCAAGTTATGAGGTCTTCAATCTCATCACATCTTTACCGTCTTCAAGCAAACTGAAGTGTTTGAAACACAGCTGTCAGGCAGTGGTGGTCACATTCTCTCTGGTAGTGAATGGGGATGGTTGAGCTGAAAGCATCAGAGTATTGTTTTGTCCTTTGAGGATAAAGTCTGGAGCTGTCCTGGGAAGGCAGGTCAGCTAGACTGACTGACTTGCTTGGGTACTGTGCACTGAAGGAGTCACTCATTAGGCTTGGGTTGTCCCAACTCTTAACATTCCAGAGAAAGGTCTGGCCCTTGACTAGCTTTTGGAACATCACCTTTAAGGCCTTGGGATATCCAACCTGGTAAGAACGCTTTTGTTTACCGGGGCCTTGGGCCATGCCAGATAGTTCATGCTAACAACAGGGTGCATGGTGGGGGCCTTGGGCCATGCTATATCAGTGTCATCTCCAGAGAGGCTGGGGACTCTAAGGTCAACTATGCAGTTGCTCCATACCTGTACAACCGACCTCCCCAGAAAACCCTGGACACCAAGAGTTGGTGAGCTTCCCCGGTTGTCAATACTTTGTGGATGATGCCATACATTGTTGCGGGGAAAACTCAACACTGTCTCTGTCACTCCACTGGGTGAGGACAGCTGGAAGCTGGTACCTTGTCTCTCCTGTACTCTGCCCTTTGTGCCTTTTGTCTTAGCTGATTTCAAGCTGTATATGTGTCTTATAATAAACCTTAACCATGAATACAACAGCTTTTCAGAGTTCTGTGAGTTCTTCTAGTCAAATAGGAACCTCGGGGTGGTCTTGGACCTACAATATTAGGTCCCAACAGTGTAAGTCAGTGTAGGTGCTGATGTAATGAGAATGTATTCAAGGCTCAGCTGTCACCTCCATGGAGTCAGCTGTCTGGCTCGGATACAGCAGGGCACCCCAAAAGTAGAATTCTGGAAAAAGCAGCCGCTCCATGAGGGCTGGAGGCTCTGCCTGCCTCCTTGCTCACGAAGCCTCAGAAAGATCTCAAGAGGTTGATATGGTTTGGGGACCAAATTTAGGTCCTTCAGACTGGGAAGAAATGGGGTCCAACTAAAAACAACTGAAGAGGCTCTGACCCCTGGGAGTCCAGATTGGCCCACTGAGCTGGGAGAGAACAGGGGGCAGATGAACATGGGTCACTGAAAGTAAAAAGTATTAAGTTATGCACGTAACCCAAATGCATTTTAGACAAAAAAGAAAAAGAGAGATGAGGGGAAAAAAAGATTAAAAACTTCTCCTAAGGCTACCTCCCCGAGATAAGCACTGTCAATATTCTGGAAAAAATTCGTTGATTACTTACACAGGTATCAAATGAGCATCTATTCTGAGACTACAGGAAGCAATGACAGACTGACAACTCTCACGGAGCTTCATGCCTACTGGCAAGTCAGCTGTTGCCCACCCCTCAGAGACCTTGCCCAGAGTCACATACCGAACAGATTTTTCATCAAAAGGAGTCCACAGAGAAGAGTGGTTCTCAAAGCATGGTTTCCCAGACCAGCAGCGTCAGCTTGTCATCTGTAGATGCAATTTCCCAGGCCCCACCCTAGACCTTTGGAACCAGATATCATAGGGGTGGGGCCCAGCAATCTGTGTTTTAATCAATATAGCTGATTCGGATACATGCCAACCTTTGGGAACCACTAACAGAGAACACTATACCCTGCCATTGGCTCTTCTTATTCTGGGACAGACCATGAACACACATCCATGTAGCCCAGTGTTCTTTCTGGCACATTTTAATGGCTCCATAATGGACTAACCTGGGGCCAGTGCTGTGGCACCACTTTCTTGACCATATCTTGGTCTTTTATTTTAGTTCGTTTCCATTTGTGATGCACGCCACTTTCCTGGTGTTCAGCTTTACTACCTGCTTTCTGACAAATACGTACTAGTACCAAAGAATGTTTTGTTCTTGAGGACCGAGAGGACCTGAAGAAATTAATAAGATCACAAGTCTCATCTTGGAGATCGAGCACATAGGGGCATATTCTGTACATGTATGTGCTTGTCTGTCTGTCCTTCCCTCCTGTCCCATAAAACCAAGTGAGCCTGCAGAGCTGTTCTTGCTGCTGTAACTTTGCGTTAACGAAGGAGTCAGAAGGAAAAACACAGCGATTGATATCTCTTTTGCAATTATAGCTCTTCTCCCTTCAGAACAAGGTCACACACACACACACACACACACACACACACACACACACACACACACACACACACACACACACACACACACACACACACACACACACACACACACACACACACACACACACACACACACACACACACGTGTGACTCACCAGACTGGAGGTTTCAGTTTGAACAACCTCTCAGCTGCCTGGACGGCCTTCCCGACATCGTTGGCCAACATGCTGACGTTGAAGAACTGACCCACATCCCAGTAATTGTTCATTTTCTCCAAGCTCCCTTTTCTTCCCAACAAACTGTTTAGCCGGACACCTGAAGAATTTGAATTTTAGATGAAGTTATGCAAAATCTTTCTAGCTTCTCTCCTATTACGCAAGCCTTTAGAGAGAGAAAAAAGCACGCACTTTATATTGGTTACTGTCTCAGGAGTGTGATCAGAGAGTAACTGTTCCTTTTGAAATAAAATGCTAGTTATTTGGAGATAATTTTTAATGCTGAATTTGGGTGACCAAATACAGATGACAGTGATCCATGATCATAAATAGCTTTACCTATCTTCCTTAGTTCCATGGAAGTTTCAAATTGTTGTCCAGCAACTATCAACAAAACTGCCAGGTTGATTCCTGAATAAAGAGATGACTGGAGCTCAAATCCTTTGCGGTACCTATAAGGACAGACCCGCCAGATTCTTATTATTATGGTAGAAGGAAAAAATGATAAATAATAGCACAAGCCGACCTTCTCCTGAGCTCTTTCACCACTATGGTTTTCCAGGCCCCCTCCCCCTTTACAAACAGCTACATCCAGCACTCAAACAGCTTCTTAAAAATGTTATCATCATAACACTAAGGAGTTAAAAAATTTTTCTTCATCAGGTTTATATTTTTATGAAAAACCACGATCACTGTATGAAATGAGGACGTTAAAGTGCACAAAAGAAATGTAAAACCTTTTATAACCCTACCCACAAAAGGAGACCACAATTGGATGTCCAAATCTCATTTTAAAAGTGAGACTCCATTTGTACATGGAGCATTTTTTATTACAGAGCAATTCCATCAATTGTAGGCTATTACTCTGCAGGCTGTTTGTTTGCTTTTATCACAAAATGGAGTCAGTTTTCCCTGTAGGAAGCAGTGCTGACAGAACCCTGGCCCCCAGATTGCTCGGAGAGTTGTGGCATCAAGTGGGAGAAGGAGCAGGGATCTATTCCCCTGGGGTAAAGAACTCTATCCAAAACAGAGAATACCATTTTTATTCCATAAGTTTAAAGAGTGCTATTTTAGTTCTCTTACTATTTTTTTTTCTATACATAGAAAGCTGCTTTCCCTTCCATAAGCAAGTAGGAATATCATAACCAGGAAAAAAAAGAATTTGATCAATGAAGTAATGACAATGAAATGTCTTTAAGTGGCACAGCTCAGAGCAAAGACTTGTAAACTAGGAGGAATTTGATCACTCGTGCAACAGCAAGAGAATTAAAAACCAAGAAAATATTCATTGTGGAAGGGAGAACCTATTATTTAAGTCAGTTAAATTTCAGTTTTATGAACTTTGGGGCATAACACTGAGTATGCTCAGATGGACCAGAGAATGCTAAGAAAGTTGTTTCAATCCCAGCCAACAGAATTCCAATAAAATTGAACCCCACCCCAGGATGTTTTGGGGATTTTCAATACCATATCCTATGGTATTTGATTTTTTTTTCCCCACCTTCTTTTACCATCAAAAGTTATCTGGGAAGAGGGCAGACTTCTCTCTGCCTCTCATCCATAAATCCAATAGGCCCAGCTTAGGGGCCGACAAGCCTTGAATGTGGAGTCAGGACTGCAGTCCCAGGTTTGCCTCTTCCCAGCCCCCTGCCTCCCTGAGCCACAGGTTCTACCTCAGTACTGGAGAGCCTGGGTTAGATGATCCCAAGGTCTCACCAGAGCTAACATCCCAGAAGACTAGGCTTCATTTGCCCCCTGGACCCATCACCTTCTGACGTGGATGGAGAAAGGCTCCTAGGACTTTCTTGAAGGAGGCACAGGTAGTCATCTCCTGACCTGGGGGCTGAATTCTTGGCCACTGTGGTGGGAACACAGCTTCCTATTTTGGCCCTACCCAACATTAACTTCCCTTCAACACCCTGAGTGACTCCTAGCACAACAGCGCATCAGGTACCACTGGGGATTTACTAAGAATAAGATGGGGTCCCTGCCCTCCACAAAACTATACTATGGTGGAGGTACTAAGACCCCCACACACAACTAGTGAAATTAGGGAAAATACAAACCTGAGTGTGGTAAGTATCCTGAAACCACACAAACATAAGTCTAGAGGGACTCACAGAAGATATGTGGGGCCCCCCCCGAAGCCTGAGATATGGCATGAAGATGGACAGGCATACAGCTGCAGTGATTCAGAAAGGAAACACCCAACACAGAAAAAGGCAGGAGCAGAGATGGGAGCCTGCGGAACTCCCAGGAAACTTCAGTTCAGTTGGACATAGATCAGGTAGTGGGAACCGGGGCTCAGGGTGGGTTGGAGAAAGTCTGCTGAGCACCTAGAATGGTGATCTAAGAGTCTGAATTTTTGTTTAATGGTGAATGGAGAGCCACAGGGGGTCTTTGAGCTTTAGGAGGAATAAGGAATGGTGGTTCAATCTATGAAGGATTGACTTTAGAGACACTAAAAAGAGAGTCTACTTGGGATATTGTGAGAACATTCCTGGCAAGAAAGTAAAAAAAAAAAAAAAAAGGCACCAACCCAGGGTGGTGGAGATGAGAGTGAGGGAAGATGCGGAGAAGGGCTGGAATTGGGACCTGACCATGCTGGGAAGTGAGTGAGTTATCAAACATTCACAAAAAGTGTAAGTGTAGGAGGCCGGGGAATGGTAGTAAGAAAGCAAGGCACTGGAAGCCATCCCATGTGGAGAGAAGAGGACGTAAGCCTTGGATACACTGCGTCTTAAGGAGCAGCACCACCTTCAGGTGAAACAAAGAGGGGGGTGATGTGGGGCCAAAGCTCAGGACGCAGTTTGGGTTGGAGATAGGCTAATGGCTGCAAGGTGTGAGAGTGACGGGGATCACCAGGGGAAAAAGTGGATGGCGAGAAGAGGGGCGAGGAGAGAGCTGGACGGAGCGGGACAGAGCGGGACAGAGCTAGAGGAGGAGAGGGAAAGGAGAGGCAGTTAGAACTGAGGGCGGAACAGTCGTGTCAAGAGCTCCTGTGACAGAGATGGATGAGGTAAGCTGTTGGCTCCACCTTCAACTGACATGTCTAGCTTCTGACACCTCCTCATTTTCATCACCACCACACTGGCTCAAGCTACCACCAGCTCTTCCCTGAATTACTGCAGTCGTCTCCTAGCTGTTCCCTACTTCTGCCCTTGCCCCTGTGCTAGGTTCTTTAATAGCCACACATCCTCCTCATCCCACTACACATGTGACTTTGTCATTTCTCCCACCCGTGGCTGGAGTCCAGCTCTCCACCCCCTTGAATTTGGGCTAACCATGCGATTTGCTTGTGATGTGACCAAGAGCATGTGGCAGAACTGACCTCCTGGGAGCTCTGGAGCTGAAGCCTCAGAGGCTTTTGCAGCTTCCACCTTTACTAAGAATGCTGCCCACCATGTAAGAAAGCTGGTTGGCCAGGATTACAACCACAGGCAGAGAACGGAAGTGCACCACCAACATCCAGCACCAGCTGCCAAACCTGTATGAGGTCATCTTGGACCTTCCAGTCCGGCTGAGCCTTCAGCTGACCTCAGTTTTAGGAGTGAGCCCAGCACTTTAGGAGTGGAACCAGCCGAGGAGTGGCCTGGCCAATCCACAGAATCATGAAAAACTATAAATCACTCTCTTAAGCCACTAAATTTTGGACTTGTTTGTTATGCAGCAAATGATAGCTGATACAGCCCCCGGAAATGTATTCTTTGCATAACAGTGAGAGCACACTGGTGAAAGACACATTGGATCTTGTCACTGCTCTGCTCAGAGCACTCCAATGTTCTATCATCTCGCTCAGAGTCCAAGGGTCTTCTCCTCTCCCCTTTCCTGCCTCTCTCCCCTCACTTATGCCTCACCATCCTGAACATGCCCAGCA
Source organism: Zalophus californianus (assembly GCF_009762305.2). Taxonomy (NCBI): domain Eukaryota; kingdom Metazoa; phylum Chordata; class Mammalia; order Carnivora; family Otariidae; genus Zalophus; species Zalophus californianus. Next base: position 113,829,413 of record NC_045612.1, on the reverse strand, counting down.
AGCTTCCCCCTCCGGGTTGTGGCACCCGCATACAGTAAACCTTCAATCAACATTTGTTAAATGAATGAAGGAAGGAAGGAATGAACAGCTCACTCAGAAGATAATGCCCTGATGGTGGGAGAACAAAATTCTGGAAGGAGTAGCAGGGAAGGAGCATGCTGATCCTCCTTCCTGCCCCTGTAAATGAGTGAACTTGTGGGAAGAAAGTCACCACTACAAAAACCTGTTTCTAAAGGTTTCCTTTCAGAAAAAGGCATCTGGAAATTCCCACACCACATTTATGCCTTTTTTCCCCCCACTGCCAGTAGACAGGCAGGCAGGCAGATACACTGACAGGGACAAGACCTGGATCCTTAGCCTCTGCAATTCTGTTCTTTGCAGAGATGCTCATGCTACTGACTAGGATGGAGGGTTTACCACTCAATGGCGTTGTCTCGGCTGGTGTCATCTTTGTAGTCAGAATCCAAGAAGATGTCCTTGTAGATCCTCCCACACAGGCAGAACATGTCGGGGGCCGGGTGGTCACAGCTCTGCAGAACCTGGAGCATGACCTGCAGAGCCTTCTCGCGGTCGCCTGCATTGTTTCTCCTGAAATATTTGTGTGGTAAGATCACACATGTCCGAATTAAGACGCGGGAGTATATATGTGCTTGTTCTGTGAAGGGCTGGTAAAAGGATGCTGTGCTTTAGCAGGAAACAAAATCTAACTCATTTTTTCATGTTCAAATGTAACAACTGCTTCAGACCCACACCACAAAACCTCACACTGTCAACAGTCCCTACTTGGTCCCTTCTCTCAATGAGACCTAGACTGTGGATGAAAGCAACTGCAGACCGATGTGTCTGCAAAGAGAAAAAATAACACGGCAGCCTCCTGTAGCGAGACGAACAGCAAGGATTTCAGAAGCTAAGCCTGAATCATGGTGATCACACAGTTTGACAAAAGATTCTTCTGGAAAAGCAGCAGGGCCTGCAAATTCAGAAAGCCAAGAGAAATTTATTTCTTGATCTGTGATGCCTTGCAGTCCTCAAATGGGCCAAGACCCTAGCAATCCCTGTTTTCCGGTCTCATGTTATAACCACCAGAGAAGAAAATTTAGAAAATTATTTCTATATTCATAAATCAGTCTTCTCTCTTACTAGATTATATGGTAAAAATTTTCATTTTCCACACAGGTAGTGGATTCCTTAGACTGTTGTTAAAATAATCTTTGCCACAAAAAAACCTGAGTTTGTGACTGTGAAATATTATGTCTTCCTGTGAAGGTATGGAAGCAAATGCCCAGCAGTGGTGGAGACTGAGGAAATCAACTATGGCTAATGATGTTCATTTTATAATATAAAAAATTAAACACCTGTAGAAAGAAGTAATTTCTATACAGTACCGCTACGGAGCGATCTCTAGAATATATTACGAAGACAAGAAGGCTATGTATTGAATACTGTGCACAGAAAGCTACCTTTTTATTTAAGCAAAGGGGGGTGATGTGAATACAGATATGTACTTGCTTTTATTTTTTCAAAATGAAAGGATAAACCCAAAGGTAACGAAAGTGCCCACCAACAGGTGGAGGGAGAAAACAGGATGAATGGGACAGGAAAAGAAATTCACTTTTTGTAATTTGACTGAAACTACAGAAGTTTTTTACACAATTATAAAAGAAAACTAAATAAAAAAAATTTAAGTGTTCCCTAAAAACACCATTTGCCAATAAATACTATCTGAGTTTGTGGCTGCAGCAAAACAAATGAACCTCTGCATGTGGCTGATGGCTTACCCACCAAAGAGACACTAATTCACATGATTTTTAAAACACAGCAATTTGACCATATTTTCTTAAGAGGATATAACCTAAGGAGAAAATATAAATGCCAAGAAATCTTTTTTTTTTTTTTTAAAGATTTTTATTTATTTGACAGAGAGACAGACACAGCGAGAGAGGGAACACAAGCAAGGGGAATGGGAGAGGGAGAAGCAGGCTTCCCGCAGAGCAGGGAGCGTGATGCGGGGCTCGATCCCAGGACCCCGGAACCACGACCTGAGCCGAAGGCAGACGCCTAACGACTGAGCCACCCAGGCGCCCAAATGCCAAGAAATCTTAAATAGTTTCCAATAATCATATTGTTAGTGATGATAATGGTACCGGTATTTTGAAAATATTACATACTTGTAGCGCAGAATACACCAAAATAATGAGCTTTTAGTATCATTAGGAACCAGAGATATGCATAAAAGATAAATAAAATCCAAGAAATTCAGTAAAAATCCTACGGTCCTAAGTATGAATTGGAACATCACTATGAATTCACCAAGTGGTTTCCCTAGCTCTGTCTACTGAAAAGGACCAAAACAATGACCAACTCAGCAGCAACGAGAACCCCCAAGCCCTGATCAGGGTCTATAAATACCATGTCTCACTACACGGAACCAGGACTCCGCGGAGGAATGGCTGACTCCAGATAGGTCTAACATGATCCTGGAACATCTTAATACAAAGACACAAAGAAGCTACTAAGCTCATATGAAAAAGACTCAGGAACCAACAAGAATCAGTTTTGGGCCAAAGAGGGGACAATGTGAGCGTCAGGAAGAACAATAACTATAAAGGATTGAAACATATCAACTGTATTAAAATGATGAAAGGGAAACCTCTCTACCAAAAAAAGACTTAAGCGTCTTATCAACCAAATGCCATGTACAGACCTTGTCTGGATCACGACTCAAACAAACCCACTGTAAACATAAAACTAAAGACAGAGAGGTAACTGGAAAATGTCAACACTCATACTGAGGAATTATTGCTCATCCTGAGGTGTAACACAATCGTGACTCTGTTTTGTAGAAGTGTCCCTCAGACAACACTGAAATCTCTGTGGATAAAATGGCACGTCTTGGCTGCATAATGCATCTGGTGTTAGGGTACGAGGGAGTGGGTGGGGTGAGCAGGAAACAAAAATGACGTGCAGGGGTAATTATTGAAGTGGAGAAGGGTTACATGGGGGTTCACTGCATTATTTCCCACTTTCGGCTGTGTTTGAAAAAGTCCATCCTGACTCAACAATTCTACTTCTAGAATCTGTCATTGAGAAAAACTCCTATCTATCTATCTTCAAGAAGTTTTGAACAAAGATGTTTATTATGGTTTTGCCCCTAACAATGAAAACCTGCAGATAACCTAAATGCCCATTAACATATGAATGGTAAAATATATTTCATAACAACCAAACTATGGAGTATCACGCAACCCCCCTTAGAAAGAGGCAAGTCTGTACGTAATTATGTAGAAGAATTTCCATAAAGCTCATGGAAAAAATTGCTGAACAAAATGAACAGCACAACCCTATTCTTTGCACTCAACACTATTCACATACAGTTTGTGTGCAGAGACAAAGTCTGGAAGGATACACATTAGATTGTTCAAAAAAAATCATTGCTGGGATTTGTACAAGGTGTTCTTGTGCATGTTTTACCAGTAACTATTCTAATAAATGAATAAAGAGATTATTCTTTTTAATTTCTTGGCAATTTTACAGCAGGCTCTTTTATGCTTTCTTTCCAAAGGACCTGTACCTCATAAAACTACTGCATCATTCGAGACACAGATTAGTACCTCAAACAGCTTTTCTCAACTGGGGATCTGCTAGCGCATTAAGCCCTAGAGAAAATTATTTGATTATCTGAGTGACTATTTTCTCCCTTCTCCCAAGTATGGGACTTAGGTAACCCCATTCTGGATGAGTAAGAGAGTTCATTCAACTGATACAATGGATGCCTTAGGGCATTAGGGTTTAATTCTCTGTGGAACCCAAACCGGGTTGAGAAGTGCTAATCTAGACACTTGGCATTCTTCTGGAAGCCTGCAATAATTAAGCCTGTATTACAACTCTAACTTTTTCTATTTTCTACCTTAGTCTTGTTCTCACATATTTGATCTCTACTCTCTTTGTCCATAGAATCCAATTCTACCAGCCTGTAAACCAGATCTCTTAATGAAGAGCCCACCCATGATACCTTCTCATTTTTAAGAGCCAACAGACACCAACCCAATTCAAATTTACTGGAGCATTTAAAGAATTTCTACGGTCTGTGGCAGGAAAACGCAAAAGATTAAAACTTTAATGAGGTACAAAATTTCTCCATCTGTTATGAGCCAACTTTTGAGATGTGAAATATTCAGGATTCTGAAAAGAAGGTACTTAACACTTTTAAATGCTTCATTACTGATCCGGGTTCGGGTTCGTTTGCCTGGTTTCCTTTGGACCATTTACAGCAACATTTCCCTTGAATTTTTTTCATTAACTTGAAACTTACCCTTGTTACTCAAACCAAAAGGTCTTCTTAGGATATATAAAAACCAACCCAAAAAACAAACATTTGCAAAAAATGAAAAGCAAAGCAATTTTTGGCTTAAAAGCCACTTTAGGACAGGTGCTAAATAGCTTATCCCTTTAGTGGTTAATCATGAGTTTTCAGATCTGTTTATCATTTTCAGATCCCAAAGTTTACATGAACAAGTCTATAGATAAAAACTCCCATGTTTAATCAGTCTGGCAACATGTTTCTGACAATAAAGCCATTTCACACATTAAGAGAGAGATATGAATTAAGACAATGGGGGTTGCAACCTTGGCTTCCATATTAGAATCACCTCGGCAACCTTTGCCTTGAGGTTGCACTTGAGACCAATTAAATCATGGTCTGGAGATGGGATCCAGGCATCAGTGTGCCTTATCCTGGATATTCTGATTCAGGAGGTCTGCATCACTGCTGAATGCACTGACCACTTCTCAGCCCTTGTCCTATCTGACCTCCCGGTGGCACCTGACAGTTGAGTACTCCTCCTTCCTCCTTGGATCACTTTCATTTGGCTTGCAGGACACCACACACTCCTGATTTTCCTTCTACTTTAGTCTAATTTTCTGGCTTCTCTTCATCTCCCCAGTCTTTTAACACTGGAGTGTCCTTAGCACAACCCCTAGACCTTGCCTCTTTATCAGTAACTGCACTAGATCCCTTGGTGGTATCATCTAGGGTCCTGCTTTTCCAAACCATCCATATTCTGATGACTCCCAAATTCCTATCTCCAGCCCAGAGCTCTCCCCTAAACTCCAGGTTTACATATACAACTGCCTTCCTAGCATCTCACTTGCATGTCTAATACCTCAAACTCGATGTGTCCAAAACTCAACTGTTGACTGTCCTATCAAAGCTGTTCTTCTCCACCTTATTTAATAATGCTCAGTCCACTCCCCCTGTTTTTCATGCCAAACACTTTGGAGTCACACCTCATTTCTCTAACATTTTTTATTCCATCAAAAAATTCTTTATTTTCAGTGATATCCAAAAATAGCCTGCTCCTCATGACCCCCACCATTACTACCCTGGTCCAAGTAACCATCATTTCCTGCTCCCACCCTCATCCCTCTACAATCTGTTCTCCACACAGCAGTCAGAGTGATCCTGCTAAACACTAAGTCAGACCATGTCATTCCATTACTCAAAATTCTCTATGCAAATCATATATCTGATAAGGAGTTAATAACCAAAATATATAAAGAACTCATACAACTCATTAGCAAAAAAAAAAAGGGGGTCTGATTTAAAAAATGGGCAGAGAGGGGCGCCTGGGTGGCTCAGTCGTTAAGCGTCTGCCTTCGGCTCAGGTCATGATCCCAGGGTCCTGGGATCGAGCCCCACATTGGGCTCCCTGCTCCGCAGGAAGCCTGCTTCTCCCTCCCCCACTCCCCCTGCTTGTGTTCCCTCTCTTGCTATCTCTCTGTCAAATAAATAAAATCTTTAAAAAAAAATAAAAAATAAAAAATGGGCAGAGGAGTTGAATAAACATTTTTCCAAAGAAGGCATAAATATGGCCAACAGTAAAGATGGCCAACAGACACAGGAAAAGATGCTCAACATCACTCATCATCAGGAAAATGCAATTCAAAAATCACATTGAAACATGACCTCACACTTGTTAGAATGGCTAAGATAAAAAAAAAAAAAACCCCAAGAGATAACAAATGTTGATGAGGATATGGAGAAAAGGGAACCCTCATGCACTGTGGATGAGAATGCAAATTGGTGCAGCCATTGTGGAAAACAATATGGAGATTTTTGAAAAAAATTCAAAATAGAACTACCATATGATCCAGCAATCCCACTTCTGGGTATTTATCTACAGGAAACAAAAACACTCATCTAAAAGATATCTGCATTCCCATGTTTGCTGCAGCATTATTTACAACAGCCAAGACCTGCAAGCAACCCAAGTGTCCATCAGTGGATGAATATGGATAAACAATGAGGTATACATATACAACCGAATATTATTCAGTCCTAAAAAGAAAGGAATCATGCCATTTGCAACATGGATGGATCTTGAGGGCATTATGCTAAGTGAAATAAGTCCGAGAAAGATAAACACTGTATGATCTCACTTATATGTAGAACCTAAAAGAGCAACCCAACCAAACCACATCAAGCTCCCAGATACAGAGGACAGACTGGTCGCTGCCAGGGGTGGGGGTGGCTGAAATGGGTCGAAAGGTATAAACTTTCAGTTATAAAGTACACGAGTCTTGGGGATGTAATACACAGCATGGTGACCATAGTTAATACTGTATTCTAGATTTGAAAGTTCCATGGGGTATCTGGCCGGCTCAGTCGGTAGAGCATGTGATTCTTGATCTCAGGGTCATGAGTTCAAGCCCCATGTTGGGCACAGAGCCTACTTTAAAAAAAAAAAAAGTTCCTAAGAGAGATCTTAAAAGTTCTTATCACAAGAAAAATATTTCTAATTATGTGTGCGGATGGATGTTAACTAGACTTATTGTGGTGATCATTACACAAAACGTACGTATATCAGAGCATTATATACCTGAAACTAATAAAATCTTATGTATCAATTATATCTCAAAAACAGAAACAACAAAATGCCCTTCCAGGGGCTGGCTCCCATCTCAGAGCAAATGCCTATTTTCTTTCAGTGGCCTGCAAGATTCTAGAAGATCTGGCTCCCGGTTATTTCACTATCCAACCCCCATCACCTACTCTGCTCCAGCTGCACAAACCTCCCTGCTATTCCACGTTCTTCCCTGGAACCTTCTGGAATGTTCTTCCCCAATATATTTACATGGTATGCTTCCTCATCTCTTTCTCATTTTTTCTTTATGTCACTCTCTCCTAAGTCCAGTCTTCTCTGAGCACTCAGCTTATAACTATAATCTGCCCCACCAGCCTCCCTATCACCCTAACCTGTTTTAATAATTTTACTTAGTTTCTATCGTCTCTCTCCACTTAAGAACGTAAGCTCCAAGAGGGAGGAATTTTTCTGTCTGGTCTGTTTACTGCTATGGCCCAGGGATTAGAACTCGGTCTAGCACACAGTAGCTGCTCAACAAATGTCCGTTATATGGATGACTGAACATGAAAAGATCTTCATCCACTGACTGCCGAGTGAACACAATGACAGAGCAGCCCCTATATGGTCCTGTATTTTAGAAACCCTGCATTGTGACATAGTAAAGGGTATGTAAATGCACAGAAAACTGAAAGGCTATACACCAAAGTGGTGAGAGAGGTTACTTCTGGAATACAGGTGGGATTAGAGAATAGAACTGTAAGGGACAATTGCTTTAAACATTTGACCCCCTGTTTTTCACAAAAATATATAAGTGTATTTATTATTTCTGCAGTAAGATACACAGAATAAAAAAAAAACCACAACACTGGATTGGGAATCTTTACAGCTAGATTCTGCTTATTTTCATACCATTTACTACCTGTTTGAGTTTCGAGCAAGTTGCTTACCCTTTCTGTGCCTCAGTTCTTGATGTGTAAAGTATGCTTGACTTTGCTTACCTCACAAGGCGACTGTGAGCTACAGTGTGCCAGGGCTTTCATCGGTCACTCAGCATCCTGTCTGCCTGTCCGTCTTTCCTATATCGTGTGTCTTTAAGAGAAAGTTCACAGGGTGGGAGACAGAGTTCCAAAAAACCTTTCTCCAAAGCAAGCACTCAGAATTAACAAACAAAACGTCTCACTAGACCAGAGCCCTTTTTAGGACCAACACTGTCTTAGGTGGCCCATCAAAAACCATTTAAGAGATGCCTGTTTCCAATTGGAAGACTGAGGAAGTCCTTCCACTCCCATGGCAATAGTCCAAGCCCAGACAATACATAAACTGTGCAGAGGGGAGGAAGAACTTCCCGATTAACTCATTCCGAAGAACAAAGAGCTTCTCAGAGGTGAACAAAGAGCCAGGACAGCTTCCACGCTGGGATGCCTGCTCTAGGTACTGACAAATGGAAGAGCGAGTCTTTGATAGAGAAACTTCACAGGGACAAGGAATAAATCAGCAAAGTTTTAGACAACAGCATGGGCTGATGGGACAGAATGGCATCTGGAAGGGTCCCCAAGCAAAAACCTTTTGTGTTAGAATTCTCTTGCAGCACACTCGCCCCCTATATTTTGCCAAGAAAGCCACGGTGCAGGAGAGGCTCAAAGTAGAAAGATACCACATACGTTATCAGAGCACTCGGACGTTGGTCCCTGCCAAAACGGAATCCAAAGACATGAGGAACAGCAACCCCAGATCCTCCTTGCTCAAATACTGACAAGACCAGAAAGGTCGCAGAGAGAGAAGAGTTAATGGAGTCCAGGGTCAACCCAGCCATTCTCTAGGAGAAACACAAAAAAATCAGTCATACATGCTAACTGCCAGACCTAAGAAAGGGCTCAGTTATTCAGGATAATAAAACAAATTATACTTCAGTCTCATCGGTTCTTTTAGATAAAATGTCTAGAATACAATAAAATTATGAGATGTGCATAGAAGAAAACGTGGCCCATAATCAGGATAAAAAATAGAACCTGAACCAGAAATGACTGTTACTAAAACTGACAGACAAGAACTTACAACTATTATAAATATACCGTTTATACTTACATAACACGTATGGGTGAAGAATTAAAGTATTTTGGGAGAGAAATGGAAAATCTCAAAAAACAAATGAATAGAAATCTTAAAACTGAAATTAAAAAAACGGCACTGAAAGGTCCTAACATCAGATTTGGACACTCTGAAAGAAAGGATCAGTGACCTGGAACATGGGTCAATCGCCCTTATCCAAACTGGGGCTGGAAGGGCATGAAGGGGGCGGGGGTGACAAAGTGCAAAAGGGAACTATGAGGGATAGAACCTTCTGTCTCTTAATCATGGTGGTAGTTACACGGGTGTATTTACTTGGCTAAAGTCATCAAACTGAGCACTTTAAATGGGTGCATCTTATTGTATGTCAGTTTTCTCTTATACCTTAATAAAGGTGGTTTTAAAAAGATGTAGAAACTGATCAGGGTTTCCGAAAGTTAAGTGTTCTGCTGGGCCAATCACCGCTCTCTGCCCTCAGATACATTCCTCTGCCACCTGCTTTGCTCTGCATCCCAGGGGAGTGGGCTCCTCCGGGCCGCTTCCCAGGCTCCCAGACCTGATTGCCAGCCGTGAGCAGCCAATGGAAGACCATGGCAGACAGGTACCTGGAGGGCAAGAACGAAGTAGCCGGAGTACGTTCTCCCAATTTTGGCGTGTTTTGGGTAGTGGCTCTAGCCACAGCTGTGTCTCTTCTGTAGACCTACCTGCCAACAAGCTGGCTTGTAATGGTTTCAAGGGGTCCTGGCTCCTAGGTTCTGATCACCTCACCTCTTTCCTGTGTCCCTTCAGCCAAAGGAGGGATGGTAGCAGCCTCCTGCTGATGTTAATTCTGAGGGGCCTCAGTTCCCTGTGTGGCTACTCAGCTCTTCCATCACCCGTGTAACAAATTCTATATAGTCAATTTCCTCTATTTTAAATATTGAGAGAGGTTTCTGTTTCCCGATTGGATCTTGACAGATACACACCTGCCACCAGGAAGCAGGTGCCTTAGTCTGGCCAGATGCCTCATATTTACATAAGGAGAAAGGAACAGTTAGAGGCAACCTGTATTTGAGCGTAGACAATGCCCAGAGTCAAAGAAACACATGAAGCAGCATGGTTGTTTTCTGACTCTACAAACAGGACCTAGTTATGTATCAGAGCAGAACCACTATTAAATCATCCCGTCCCTGCCCCCGTCATTGCAACTTTTTCTAGTCCCCTGGGACCACCAAGCAACATCTATAAAGGCTGGGCTTTACAGTGAACTGGTAGGCCCTGATGAGGAGCTGGGCACTTCTGAGGGTGGCTTTTCACAAAAGCAACAGGAGATGAGGAGTACTCCTGCCCACACTCTTGGTTCTGACAACACACTCTCAAGGATCTCCACGTGGATGGATCCACTTCAACTCTACCCCTTATTTGCAAGTTGCAGTAGAGACTAGGATGTGTTCACTAAAACCCTTTTTTTTTTTTTTTTCCTGGGCCCTCAGCCAGAACACATTTCCCAACTTCCCTTGCAGTTAGGTTGGGCCACGAGACTGAATTTTGGCCAGTGAAATAGGCCATTGAGTAACGAACATCACTTCCTGACCAGGCTCAGACAAACCTCCCGGGCAGAGTCAAAAAGTGGAAACAACCCAAAAGTCCATCGCCTGACAAATGAATAAATAAGATGGGTTATATAAATACAATCGAATGTTATTCAGCCACAGAAATTTAGTACTGACACACACTGCGACATGAACGAACCCTGAAAACGTATGCTAAGTGAAAGAAGCCATCCAGAAAAGCTCCCCTATTATAGGATTCCATTCATACGAAGTGTCCAGAATAGGCAAATCCAGAGACAAAAAACAGATGAGTGGTTTCCTAGGGCCAGCCAGTGAGGTGGGGAATACGGAGTGACTGCTAATGGATTGCCAAAGTAGAACTGTGGTTGTTGAGGGCCGGGGAGGGGAGTTAGGGGGGAAATAGGGAGCAGTGGCTGGTAATGGGTTCAGGGTTTTGGGGGAAGGAATGATGAAAGTATTCTAAAATTGATTGTGATGGTTGCACAACACTGAGTATACTAAAACCACTGGTTTGTACTCTTTAAATGGGTGAATTGTATGGTATGTGAATTATGTCTCAGCAAAGCTGTTACATACACACACACACGCCCCATCCCTGGCAATTCACCATGGTCTCTCTTTTTTATCATCCAGCTGAAAGGAGAGCTGAGAATCGAAGAAAGGATGGAGCATCAGGATGGGAGGAGAGTGGATTGTCAACCACCTGGAGAAGAGACTGCCTAAAGCACGATACATCTACACTGGAATGACGCATAAGTGAAAATAATTATGAAATTAACATAATTTCATTATGTTAGGTCACCGAAATTGTTATGCTACTTGTTACAGCAGTTACCCTACCTTAACATACAAGTCACCAACATCAAGGCGGCATAGATTTCCCTGGTGATACCGACCAATTCCCCTCTGAGTTCGTATCATACCCCACTTTCACTGACACCTGGGATCCCGCACTAGGAAAACACGCATCGCTGCTGACCCTGACCTAGCTTATGCAGCCCTTCACTTTCTGGATTGCCTGCTCTGGGCCAAGCCCTACTTTGATGGTGGTATTACCAGTAATTCTGCTTTTGTAGTTTTCTGGATGCATTGAATATGTAGGACTTAGATATTTTTGTTTTCACACATATAAAGAAAAATTCAATAAATTTGCCTTCTACTATACCAAGCCCTTAACTGTAAGAACGCAGATATCACCATATAGATCTCTTCCAACCGTAGACCACGGCAGATCACAGAGTCATTCATTCATTCACCCATTCAAAAAATACCTACTGGGTGGCACAATGGTCTTAGGCACAGGGTAGACCGTGGCTCCTCTAGCCCTCCCCCCCAATTTAGTCTAGTGGGAGGGATGATATATATTAGAAAGTAACAAAGAAATATGAGTGCTACAAGGGAAAAGAACAGGTGCTATGACAATGAGTAACAGCAAGGACACTGCTTTTAGATACGGTATTCTCTGCAACCCCAACCTCTAAGGAAAGGGACATTTAGCTAGGCACTGAAGGATCATCAGATTCAGTCTGGCAAGCAATGAACACTCCAGACAGAGGAAACATCCACAAGGAGAACAGCCTGCCCCTCTTAAGAACTGAAGGCAGGTGAGGGTGGCGACAGGGTAGTGAACCAGGAACAGGACAGGAGGCAAGGACGGACCCAGGTCATGTGGGACCATTTCCATAACTTTATGCAAAGTTTCTCAAAGGACTTCTACTTGGAAGAACTTCTACGTGGAAGAGCTCAGAAGCTATTCACTACATCTCACATTTTACTCCAAATGACCTTCGAGATTCCAGCTCTTCTTAAGAAGCCTTCCTGAAATACTATTGTTAAAGGTGATATAACACTGGTGGTTGGGATTCTCCATCAGGAAATAGAAGGACAACTCACACTCAGCTTCTTCTATGTGCCAGGCACTGTGCTAATTTTTTTTTATTTAAGATAGTCTTATTTAGTTCTTAAAACCATCTCATTCCACATGAGTGAAATCATATGGTATTCGTCTTTGACTGACTTATTTCACTTGGCATTATACTCTCTAGCTCCGTCCGTGTCACTACAAATGGCAAGATTTCACTCTTTTTGGTGGCTGAGTAATATTTCATTACACACACACCCCCACATCTTTTTTTTATCCATTCATCTGTTGATGGACACGTAGGCTGCTTTCATAATTTGGCTCATGAGTAAAGGAAAAAAAAAAAAAGAGAGAGAGACTGGCAAGCCAAGAAACAGACTCTTAACTCTAGAGAACAAACTGCTGGTTACCAGAGGGGACGGGGTAGGGGGATGCGGGAGACAGGTGATGGGGATGAAGCAGGGCACTCGTCCTGATGAGCACCGGGTGAGGTATGGAAGTGTGGAAGCATTGTATTGTACACCTGAAACTAACATTACACTGTATGTTAACTATATTGGAATTGCAATAAAAAAAAAAAACCCATCCCATTAATTACCATTATCCTCATTTCTTCCACGGCAATGCAGTCCAGTTTCATGGGTTGTCAATAGCAGAGTGGTTTTGAAATATTTCTCAAATTTTTTTTAATATTTTTAAAGGATTTTATTTATTCATTTGAGACACAGAGACACACACAGAGAGAAGAGAAAGCATGAGCAGGGAGGGAGGCAGAGGGAGAGGGAGAAGCAGGCTTCCCGCTGAGCAGGGAGCCCGATGCAGGGCTTGATCCCAGGACCCCGGGATCATGACCTGAGCTGAAGGCAGACGCCCAACCATCTGAGCCACCCAGGCGCCCCTCTCAAATTGTTTAAGAGAGTGTGTGTGTGTATAACATATAACCCACGTGATTGTATTTTTCCATCACTTGTTAACTTTAGGAAACCCTCATGCGTGGTCTTCTTCAGCACAAAGGCCTTCCCCAACAGAGAAGTCAGAAGATGTGGGGACAAAAGGGAGGGAACCGAAGCAGGAATTGGATAGAAAAGGAAGATTTCTTAGGCCCAAGGAGGCTGGGGAGAGGACTGATGGAAGTGGTTTAAGTCCTTTGGGTCAATATTTTTCAAAAAGAAAATATGTATTATTGGCAAGGCCACTGCTCAGAACATACTGAGATGGTCCAATTTTCAGAAAAATACTGCAACTGGTCTTTTGGTATAAAAAGTATATGAGAGTGGCTTCAATCTTCAGCTACCATCTAATGTTCTCATCATAGATGACAGAGCGGAACATATAAAAGGATGGCCCTACAGTTCCCAGAGGCCCAGGGCTCCTTTGGTTGTCCTTCAGGCAAATGAAAATAAGAGGAAGCTTTCTGGGCAGAGTTTCACAGATAACGCTGTGCCATATTAAATGAGGGTATCTAGAGCACTGTGCTAAAGCTGGGGAGTTCTGGCTCTAGATCTCTTACTCATCAGCTGTTATATCCTGGGCCCTTGCCCTTCTTTCTTTCTTCCTCCTAAAATGAAGGGTTTGGACCAAGTGACTCCTTTTAAATTCACAGGATTCGTGTTTGTCTTCACAGGAAAATGATCACCACAAACACGGGTCCTCCTTATGGCAACACGATTTTAGTGACCCGGAGATCAATGCACTATACAAGTGCGGAAAGGTCATCATTTTTCTACTTTTAACAAACGCCTAATAAAGAATGGTCATACAAATGCATGAATTAAGATGGTGAGAGAGAACAGCGAACATAAACAGAAGAAACAAAAGGACGCTGGCGGTTATGGCAGAGACAAGGAGCCCACACTGCCCTCCTGGGGGCATGTGTCCCTCCACCTGAGCAAGGACGTGGCTGGACAGTCCCAGGGGCTGAGGACGAGGCGACCACTGTAGGTTCTGGAACAAGACTGCAGCCTCCCTGGCACCGGCTCGATTCTGTAACATTCATCTCTCGCCCCTGCACGCATTTCTAGGCCCCACGGAGTACTTTCCTCTGGAGTTGGCAGTCTTGCCCCGAAGACACGGGGAGTAGAATATGAGAACATTCCTACTTTGTGCAGGCACGTCTTGTTCCTAACCTACTACTTTGATTCCTTCCAGTACTCCTCCTTCCGGACTATCTTTCTGCCTGCTGCCTGGATCCTTGGGCAGGTTCTTCTGGCTGCATATCTAATAAAGTCGTGGCTGTAAAAACAGCAGCAAATGAAAGCTCCTCATACAGGGTCCCATGCCACCGAGTGGCAAGCAGTTTAACTGTGCAGTGCAAACTTGAAGCAGCTTTGAACGTGCTTCTGAATGCAGCTGAAGTGGAAGCTAGCAGGAAAAGCTAGCTGGCTCAATCCAGCTTTCCTAGTCACAGAGAGCCCTTGCCATCTGAGGCTCAAACATCACTCATTAACTGTCAACCTTTACTGACTAATTTACAGCCACAATTTCTCCACTTCCTGAGAGTTAAAGGTCAACTGTAATGCAGGAAAATCATCTGTCCATCACTGTATTTGCCTTTATAGACACAAGGTGATGCCATCCAGTTTCTCAAAACCGTACATAGTACCAAATTTGACTGTGAATATGCTGACACCTTGCCTGGCCCATAATACAGAGCCACTGTCTACTAGGGGCCCAGAAGGAAAACAGCCACCGTCAGAGAGCAAGGTGGTTCTGGGGTGTGCGTGCATCCCGGCCATTCTGCTTCCCAACTGGAAATGCACTGGTCTTGGGATCACTTCATCCTGCCACACCCATTTCCCTTAGATACTGGTTTTTCATTTCACAAATTGTTTTTCTCTTTTATTACTTCAAGTGGATGGCAATCAGACTGTTCTGTTTGACAACAGTTACCTCTACTCCGTCTGGGACAAGACACAGTGGCGACTGACTTAAATGACCCTCTTAGTTTTTATTTAACAAACCATTTTTTTTTTTATAGCACTTGTCGTGGGCCAGACATTCTGCCAGGAACATCACCAGTGGTAACTCATTTAATCCTTATAAGTCAAGGGTTAATCAAGTATGATTATGTATAAATAAAAGTGGCACACACTACTTTGGCCTAACAGTTACAGGACCTTTTTATTTCAGGCTTAATGAAGATGTCCTTCCCGATGCTCCCTGCCCTGGGACACTGAATTTAAAGACCAGTGGGGAGGGCGCCTGGGTGGATCAGTTGTTAAGCGGCTGCCTTCGGCTCAGGTCATGATCCCAGGGTCCTGGGATTGAGCCCCGCATCGGGCTCCCTGCTCCACGGGAGGTCGGTTTCTCCCTCTCCCACTCCCCCTGCTTGTGTTCCCTCTCTCGCTGTGTCTCTCTCTGTCAAATAAATAAAATCTTAAAAAAAATAAATAAAGACCAGTGGGGAGAGAGCAGGCACATTTTCCTAGAGACCATGAAACCTTCCCTTCAAAAAGAATAAAAATCCTATCACTGTTTGCCAGTATCTATGAGGGCAGGACACATGCTATGTACCCAACAGAAACGTGCCATATGCGTACAAAAATCATGCGCAAGAATATTCATAGGAGCACGGTTCTTTAGCACCCCCAAACTGAAAACAAGCCCCAAGGTTTATCAGCCATCAAAGGGCTAGATCAGTTGTGGTATATCCATACAATGGGCTACCCGAGGGCAACAGGAATCAAGGAGCTACCGAAACATCCAAGCGGCACAGATGAATCTCACCAACGTGATGCCGAGGGAAGGAAACAGACACGATGGAATACACACTCTGTGACTCCATTTATATGAAGTTCCAGGACAGGAAAAATTCATGCATGGTGACAGATGTGACAACAGTGGTTGCCTATGAAGGGGTGCGGCTTGCCTGCAAAGGAGCCCAAAGGAGCACTGTGAGGGGAGAGACATGTTTTATATTGCGGATAGGGGCGTTGTTTACAGCATATGTCCATTTATCAAAATTCATCGAATTGTATACTTATGATCTATGCATTTCACTGTGTGTACATGTTGCTTCGCTGTAAAAGAGAGATGTGACATCATGTGTGTTATGAGCCTCCTGAAGCCATGGGCTCCTGAACACATCAGCTGTCCCGCAGATGCTGCCAGGGACACAACGTGTAGCCTGATGCAGCTGCTGAAGCCAAGCCAAGACTCTGAGAAACCAGACACAAGAGTCCTCTCACTCAGGTCACCTCCTACGCTCACTTTATTCATTCCCTGTGGAAGATGTTGGCCACGGAAGGTTGATGAGGAGGTGCCAGAACTCTCTGGCTCTCAGGCTAAGTTTGAATACCGCCCTCCCCAGCCAGAGTTTTTTGCTTTATGATTCAGTATGACCAATTCCTGGCCCCAGCAGAGGGCAGGCCCAGCAGTAAGTTTATCTGGGCATGGCTCTCACCGTATTCACCTAATGGTGTTCCCCTTCCTGTATCTTAACCGGGGAAGAAGGGAGACTGCAGGACTAAAACATTTAGGCACCTGGGATTTTGTGAGGTTCAACCTGGCCAACTCCTAATGATCCTCCAAATCCACAGTAGCTGAGTTTGAATGAGCACATGGCTGCCCAGGTAGAGACTACATTTCCCAGCTGCCCTTCTGGCTACATGGGGTCATGTGAGTATGCGTTCGCCAATGGAATGCGAGTAGAAGTGTCCCCATGTTAATTCTACTTGCTTTAAAGGAACTTGTCCTGAACTTCCAGTCTTTCCCCCTTTACATAGGCTGGAATACAGAGTAGGAGTGACCTAGCTTCAACTAGAAGGGGATAACATTTTCACAAATTCAAGAGCTACAAAATGATCAGAAACCAGGTCCCCAAACAACTCCCGCAGCAGTGCTAAGCCACTCATCTGGCCCACTCACTGCTACACTGTTAGGTGAAAGAGCAATTTCCATTTTACTCAAATCACTGCATTCCGGGTCTCTTTGTTACAGCATCCTAATACCCCCAGCACACAAGCTTTTGAGGCTCCTGGTCTCCAGGCAGGAATTTCCAAGTCTCACAAACTCCATCTAGCCCAGAAATTTGTATTCAAAAGTTCAGATTATACTAGTAAATGAAGACAGCACCTTCTTCTCCTATCCTACAACAGTCATCCAGTTGCTAAAACTCATTCCCCACAGTCCACAAGATAACTATCAACCCCTTATTCATGTATATGAGGTCCTTTCAAGACATAGTCCCAGCCTCCACACTTAGCCTCAGGGCATGCGTTTGCTTCCGGGGCATCCTGTACTCTAATCGCCCTGGATGTTCCCTGAAGGCCCTGGATGTTCCCTGAAGGCCCACTGCACATGAAGAACACTAAGCTCCCATTTCTGCTCTGGCCAAGTAGAATGGCCTTTTCACCACCCCATCCCACGCTCTCTTCTGCATGTGAGGTAATTCTTACTACGAATTCCAAACCCAGCCCTAAAGACCCCAGGGAAGCCTCTTTAAAAGCCCCAAGTGGAAGGACTTCCTCCTTCTGTTAGGCTTCCACAGCATTTGGGGCAAACCCTCATCAAGGCATTTATTGCTCTGAGTTCTAGGGCTTTAGTTACATGTCTGAACTCATGGCTGGAATATACATTCCAAAGACAAAATCCATGAACACCAAGACCAGATGCCTTGCCCATTTTCATAACCTTGGCATTTAGCACCCGATCTGGCTCAGACTCAGTGAGGGTTGAATGAAAGAAGAATTTAAGAGGCAGCAGGTCTCACTCTTACCTGTTGAGTGCAAATGCATAGTGGAATTTAATATTATGCTGGTCGGCCAAGTCACACGTAGGCAGCATTTCCAGGGTCTCCACCAGCTTCACCATGGCGTCATAGTCCTGTTGGCAAGAGGTCCCAAGGTGAGAAAGACAGGAGACCCACAGCTCTTCTCAGGTTCTTCTGAATGGTTATCAACCTAAGACTGCCTCAGCATTTAAATATTAAGCATTTCCCTACAGACAGCATTTAGTGAAGTTACTTACAGCCTGTAACATAACAGGAATAAGGTTTAAAAAAAAACAAAACACAACAACAACCCAAAATGAATGAGAGAGAAGGTAGACCAAGAATCCCTGCTATCAGAGGCCACAAACGGATCAAGGGGATGAGGCTAAATCCAAAGGCAACAAAAGCAAGCAAGCAAGTCCGGCAGCCCAGAAAAAGCTCCCACACCGTGAGTGCAGGAGAGTTAAGAGCACCAGCAGAGCTGTGGGTTAAAATGAGAGAGATAGGGGCGCCTGGGTGGCTCAGTCGGTTAAGCGTCTGCCTTCGACTCAGGTCATGATCCCAGGGTCCTGGGATCGAGCCCCACATTGGGCTCCCTGCTCAGCGGGAAGCCTGCTTCTCCCTCTCCCGCCATGTGTCTCTGTCAAAATAAATAAATAAAATCTTAAAAAAATAAATAAAAAAAAATAAAATGAGCGAGATATAAACACACACAAAATCTTATAGTCACCTAGCATGGGAAGAGAGCAAACATGCCAGGTCCTTCCCATTCTGCCATAAAGAACTGAATTCATCTAAACCAGGGTTTCTCCACCTTGGCACTACTGACCCTTTGGGGCTGGATCCTTCTCGGTTGTGGGGGCTGGCCTGGGTATTCTGGGAGGTTAAGCAGCACCCAGGGCCTGGAGCCGGGAGATGACAGCAGCACCTCCCCCTCACCCCTGAGCCATGAAAACCAACAAGGTCTCCAGACCCCGCCACATGTCCTCTGGTTGAGAAGCAGGGTCCTAAGCTGCATAATCACCCAGGGAAAAACTGCTACTGTGTTCATCTCAGCTGGGTCCCCTCTGAGCAGTGCCATCTGCTACTCTTTCGGCCAGGCTTCCAACCAGGGTGACTGGCCAACTCACTGCCAGCCAGCCACAGTTCACTGAGGAGGACTGCCCACTGGGATCCCACGTCTGTTCTGTGGCTCTGCAACTTGATGCTGCTGCTCAAGAAAAGGCGGGAGTGTATTCCAAGAAGCTTCTGGCTTACCTCTGAGCCCTACCAATGGAAGGTTATAAAAAGAAGAGAGGCGTGAAGGCCAGCACAGAAGGAGCTCAATGGAAGACAGACTTCAAAAACAGGTCATTTGCACTCTCTTGTCCCCTGGCCATCATTTCATCATTGTCAAAATCCCTAATAGCATCTGCTATTAAAGTCAATTAGATGCATCTGTTTATCACCAGGGTGTGCATTCCTTAGCAGTTGATTCTTCTTTGTTCAGGTCATAAGTGGGTGCCTCTCTCAATTTGATTTAAAGACCTGTTGTCAACAACCTCCAATATGGCTTTGTAGAATTCTTCATGGAAGGCACACTGTCCTGTGTTCCCCCCAAAGGGAAGCAAGTCAAGACATCCTTACAAATGGCTCGACAGCATTTAACTTGGAGGGCAGAAACACTCCATTTCCTGCATGGTACTGCATCCCATAAACTCTGTCTCAAGCACTCCTCATGAGGCTCTGAGGCTTTAGAGTAAACCTCTGCATTGCCTGGGTCCTGGATGTGCCTCTGCTACTACCCTCCCTGTCACTGATGGGCAGCGTGGTCAACAAAGAAGAAAGTGACAGGGGCCTAAAGAAAGTAGCATAGCCGAGGAGTAAAGAGCAAGGACAACGCTGCCTCAGTTGAATCTGTTAACTGCTGTGTGACCTTGGACAACTTACTTAACTTCTCTGTGCCTCATTTGTAAAACGGGGATAATCAGAGTATACATCCCATAAGCTTGTGAAGAGGATTAAGTGAACTGGGACTCGCCAAGAGCTTGAAACAATGCCTCGCATAAAGTGCATCTAAACTGTTAAATTCTAAGATCCTTTTATCGAGCAGCACTGTGAATGAGGTTTGGCGGGAGTGGCCATCTGATGTGACAAAACCCCCAATGTTACCCGCACAACAGATATGCTAGGGGATCTATGACCTAGCCACAATCCTCTTTTGTCCATAAATCAGTTAGCTAACCATCTGGCGGGCAGAAGAGTGCTTCACGTGAGGAACGAACTCCTCAGGCCAAGGAAGCGCTCCGCATGCACCCACTTCTGTGAAGGGGGCTTGTACCTGGATGTCGCGGTAGGACAGCAGCAAATTAACGATGATGTCCGAGGTCAGGACTTCGGTGTTGTCCAAGCGAAGTCTGATCCGAGCCAGTTCCTTTGCCAGTTCATCACCCTGGTATTTCTCTCGGGCTCTCCGGATGTCGTTTAACAAGGTTTCTTTGTAGTAAACGCTGGAGAGGAAACAGGTAAACCTCCAGTAGCATCTACCTACATGTGGGACTCTGTTTCCTTCGGCAGCTCAAACCACCTTGGTTCTCATAGCCATGACAGAGCTGGACACAGGGAGGCCTCTCCCAGCCCCGAGCCTCCCTGCACCAGCAGAGACAGACAGGTCCTACTTGCTAGTCGCCTTTTGTGGCAACTAACCACTCAACATCAACAAATTCACTTCATTAGGACCTTGGAAGTATTTTCAAAGTTGACCCCTGTTAGTATTTGGATGACTCATAGGACTTGCTACTCAGCCCACCCTATCCCCTCTGGGATTTTCCAACACAGAGAGAGCAAGAGGTTACCTTACTTGAATCGCTTATTTCCCCCACTATTAACACATTATCACAAAGCCAAATACAAGTCCAAAAATCATGAAACACAGTATAATGAGAATGTCTTTAACGTCCATCTATCAGGTATCCCCACCTAGACAGAAATCACAAAGCTCTTTCCAGTTGGCCAAGAGCCAGAAACTGGGTGCGTCCATGAGCAATCCCAGAAGCTGTGCCTGGAAGCTTATGGACAACCTCTGCCTTTCACTCCCACTCCCCTGCTCATTTTCGACTGCCAGAATGCTTTTCTAACGTAAAACAAAACTTCCTTCCTGGGAGCATCTAGATAATAATAGGGATGTATAAAAACATCTAAAGCAGTTCAAATCCACACTGGAATCTCTTACTGCAGCCTCTCAGAGAACCAGTGCTAATATCTGGTACTTGGTTTAAAACTTTCACAGATGATCTAATTTGACGTATAGAGGCCAACTTACGGTGACCATAGATTGATTTAAATATGTTGTCTACTTTCCAAGTAATGTTTTAATGGAGACTGGGCACTGCCAAGCAGTAATCTACAATCAACCCGTTAAGTAGCTGAGAGGACTTCGTTGTAGAGAGAAAAACTAGGCTGTTTATGGGGGGGGGGGCGGAAAGAAGCAGGCTCGTCATGATCTCAGGGCCATGGGATTGAGCCCCGCATCGGGTTCTGTGCTCATTGGACAGTCTGCTTAAGATTCTCTCTCTCCCTCTGCCCCTCCCACCCACACTGTCTCTAAAAGAAACCTTAAAAAAAAAAAAAAAGGAGCAGGCTCAATTTAACAGCCTTCAGAGAAAGACAAATACATAAGAATAAGAATGAATGTTACTTGCTTTTAATAATTTTAAACCTATGCCAAGTAAATGTGAATATAAGACACAGCCTATGCCTACGCCAATGCTCATAACATTTAAAGAATGCAGTGGTGCCCCACAGAAAGCGCTCTGACATAAAATTATCAGTGTGTTGCTTTCATTCTTTATTTTCTTATTTGTCTCTTGCTTATCATCCCGATGAGCAAATTAGCAGATTCCACCAGTGTGTAAAATTCTGTCATTAATCTTAGGAGCCATTAAGTTGGGTGACAGCCACTGTCCGTTTGGTGGACTATAAAGTCATCAAAGATATTAAAGTGTTATTGGTTTAACCTGACAAGTGAGGAGTTAGACTTTAATCTTGTTTTTAAGGCTAATTCAGAAAAACAGTTTTAATAAACTAAGAAACCTCACAAGAGCTATAACTTGTAAGTAAAAAAGCAAAATACTGAATTGAGTATGGCTCGGAGCTATCATCTATGTACTACACATGTAGACGTTTCTGCCTGTGGTAATGAGGGAAGATGCTGCTGACTGATGTGAACTTGAAAATGGTTTCAAACCCCTTTTCAGCACAAGGCTACAGGCAGCCTTTACCCATCTATCAGAGCTGACACCTGAGCGAAAAACTTACCTGCCATCCCTCCTACAGATGTTTTAAACAGAAGCCCCATGTACCCTTCTCAGTAACCATTCAAGGGGTAGAAGCGACTAACAGGTATTTCGAGTCCTTTGGAATTACACCAAATCAAAACAGATACTTTCCTATTGATAACACACACACACACTCCTTTCACTAAAAACAAACTTGAGCCCACTTCTTGGAAGGCCTGGCTCAGATGGCAGACTCAAGCCAGCCCATTTCCTCGTCAGACCTGTAAAGCTAATATTTGAAGAGCTTTCTCCCTCAATGTCACTAAAATGTTCATTGTGCAGCAAGGTTGGACTGTGTCAGGCTTTGCAGGAATGCCCCACTAAAGACCCCCCATCTGTTGTCCACACTGGCATTTGGTCACAAAGACCTGGGTTTCTAGTCTTATTTCTCCATTAAGGTGCGTAGGAGAAACTGTGTCCAAACAAGAGATGACAGGATAGAAAAAGAACAGACTATTCGCAAGTGTGTACCTCAGACTGACACAAGTCACAGCTGGGGGAGCCACCATCTGAGCCACAGTGGGATGTGGGGGCCTTTCCATTTAAAGCCAATTCTGCTAGGGCTCTGGATTTTCATTTGTTTTGGAAGGACAGATCCTTCTTGTGAGGTAGCTTACAGGAGTAGATCCTTTAAATAGGCGGCAAGCACAATCACTGGATCCTTTGGTTTAGTGGATAACTTTTGGCCTCCAACTTTTAGAATAAGAACATTTTAAGGTATGGCTTCTTGAGCACAGAGGCTCAGATAGGTGAGCTTTTACGAGGCTGCCAAGTGCAGAATTGTCTGACCCAGGACTCAGACCCAAACCTGCTCACCTCTGAATGAGTATTCCCCACCTTCTCTGACATAAATCTGCAAAGAACACGTCCCAAGACATCCTGGGGTCAGGATGTCCTGTGACTTGACTCAACGCAAGAACTTAATGATTGGAGTGAACTTGTTGAGCCATTTTAACAACCTCAACAGCTGCATGGGGTTGGGGACAGGGGGAGACAAAATCATGTTCGGAAAGGATCTTAAAACACAAAATCTTAGGGTTGAAAGAGCATAAAAACAGTGACTTAACGTCCTTATTTTCTAGATGAGAAAACAGCTACACAGAATTATTTGTCAAGGTCACACAGGGAGCTGGGGCCAGATACAGGCTCAACCCTCACCTGCTAAAACTCCACTTCTATTCTCTTTTGGCTACACCTCAATGGCCCAACTTAGTGAGGTAGCAAGGAACAATAATAGATTCCAGAAGCACTTAAGCACAAAACAGACTGGCTGGGTTTCCCCATTCTCTGGGCATTACGGTCTCCTAACGGTCTACAGCTTCCATGAAGGGAAAATTCTGGCAAGGCTCCCAGGGTTGCTGACGGTGAATGGGAATTACCATGAGGTCACGTGGATGTCCTTGAGGAGGCTAATAAACCTGTCCACCAGGGGCACACACAGCGGACCCAGGATGGTGTCCCAGTTGGGCTGCATGTACTCTGAGGCACGCCTTTGGGCGTCACTCTCGCAGCAAAAATAATCAGCACACGGTGTCACGATGTACGGGATGAAATAATAATTTCCACTAGATGCCTGGAAAACAGAAACAAAAATGTTTCACAAAGTCATTGATGTAGAAGCACAGTCGTGGATTTGGGCAGGCAGAACCTGGCAGGATGGAGAAGGAGAAAGCGCCTGAGAATGACTAACAATGTGTGCGATAGGACGAGGAATCTCTCAGGCACAAGACCAGAAACCACTCAATACCACAAGTCAGAACACAAAAATGTGGTTTCAGATGCTGAACTGATCTGTATATGTCTCTGAACTTCCCTGGCAGAGCTTTTAGGGTTTTAAGTCATAGAAATGACATCATTTCACTACATGCCCCCCAAATAAGAGTGAGTTTGAACCCAGTGATAACCAAGAACTGCAATGGAAAGGCAGATTTTCTTTCTTTCAGCATAGAGGGAAAAGCCCTATTGTTTGACCATTTAATCACAGGTAAACGATAGGTAGACTTTGTTGAGTAAAAATTGTCTTGCAGGGAACAGATGTCAGTAAATATGACTAATCTTAGAAATGTTTTTTAAAAGGATGCTAAAGGGGCGCCTGGGTGGCTCAGTCGGTTGGGCGTCTGCCTTTGGCTCAGATCATGATCCGGGAGTCCTGGGATCACGCCCTGTGTTGGGCTCCCTGCTCGGTGGGGAACCTGTTTCTCCCTCTGCCTGCTGCTTCCCTTGCTTGTACTCTCTGTCAAATAAATAAATAAAATCTAAAAAAAAAAAAAAAGGATGCTAAAGTTTTATAAAGTCAAATACTGCTCAGGTAAAACTGTATCTTTTCTTGTAAGAAATAATTACAATTTGACTATGAATCATGATCCTTTGCAAAGCATAAACACTAAGCCTAAAAAGCATTGAATCATGCTCAATTTTTAGCACATTTGAAAGGTTAAAATACATTCTTATAGGACATTCTTCTATCAGTCAGGCTTTTGTCTACACTGTCACAAAAAGCAAGTAGCTTAAAATTCCAGACTTTTTAACTCCTAGCTCTTCACTTAATTTTCAAGAATGTCTATATCATGCCAGAAATAATTCATCTGATTTTTTAATTTTTTTAAACTCAGCCAATGGAATTATCTGAGTATTTTAAATTAATACAGATATAACCTTGGGAAGCACATTTCCTCCAAGGACAAGAAATCAAGTAAGGAATATAGCTTCTTCTAAGTTAGAAAGAAATTTAGTAGTTACAGAAAACAGTCAGAATGCTACCATCTCAGATCAAACAGAAGCTGGGGAAAACCTGCACCATTGCAGTGCTCATTTCAAATACCCACGTGACCTAGGTTTTTAAGTTTTCCTTGTGAATGACATTTGCTTACAGAACTGGTGGCACACTTATTTCCACCTGAACTCCAACTACGTGTCCTGAAACTTGTCAGGCATCTCTAAGTCCTACTGAGACATGGTTGTTAGGCCCTAAAATATTTCCTTAAGAAAAAATCACTCATGCTGCTCCATTCAGACATATTTTAGACTGGGTCAGCAAACTTGTTCAGTAAAAAACCAGATGGGAAGGATTTTGGATTTTGAGGGCTAGCCTCTGCTGCAACTACTCAACTCTCCTGTCACAGCATCAAAGCAACTGTAGGCAACACATAAACACGTGAGCAGAACTATGTTCCAATCAAAGTTCATTTATGGACACAAATCTGAATTTCATGTTGTCACATGTCCTGCAATACTCTTCATCTTCTGACTTCTCCCCACTCTTTACACATGTAGTAAGCATTCAGAACTGACCAGTCACACAGAAACAGGTGGCAGGCCAACCCTCACCTTCCATTAAGCTCCTTGATGTTCTATTATTCCTGAAAATAGGGTTTTCTGAGAATACTTACCCAGAAGAGCAGCTGGACACCATCCCTGTGTGCATCAGATATTGGGGTTAAATCCCTCAAAATACCCATACCAGTATGTTATAAACAGAAGAGGCAAAAATTCAGGTGTGTGGGTAGTAACTGGGGTCAGGGAGAAAACTCCAGCTACTTCCCAGCAATCACTGGGAACTGCCTGCACCAGGGGAACAAAGACCCTTCCCTTCCTGGCAATATCTTCAAATCCTCAAAGACAGACTCATACTGTCCAGCAGAGTAAGGTTTGGGTAGGTTAGAGACAAATTTCTCCCTCATCTGTAACAGAAAGCCATGTTGTTGAAGTAAATTCAATGCCTTTTATGCGATCAGAAGGTTAAACTGCTTGTTCTTCCACCGACAATCGGCTGAGTTCAAGGTAAAAGACTTCTGACCGCAGACAGAGGAAGGAGAGGACTGTGTGCATCAGTGAGGTCTAGAAAGTAAAATATCCATGAGGAAGCAGAGTTTATTTTTTTCAAAACGTTAGAGCTAGACCTGGAGGGGTGGGATGAGAAGCTTCTCAGATTACCTGGAAAAACAGCCCTAACCAGGAAAAAAAAAAAAAATTAAACATTTTAAGTCTCTATGAATTGTCTGAAGAGCATACAGCAAATAGAGAAACATTTATTCAAGAAAATCAACTCCTCTTGGTAAGAATAGCCACACTCTAGCATTGGATAACCTGCTCCTCCCCTATCCTTCAGCCCAGAGTAACAGAAATGCTACCCTGGGTGGGGACAGGGAAGAAGCAGCGGCTCCCTCTTACCCCACAACCTCTAGTCTAGGATGACGGTTTCTCCTCGGCCAGGCCCAGCAGCATTGCCATTTGCCACAGCCTGGGCCGGAGCAGCTCTGTTCCAGGCAAGTGTGGTCAAGAGGACCAGTGGGCGCCTGAGTGGGTGGCTCAGTCGTTAAGCGTCTGCCTTCGGCTCAGGTCACGATCCCGGGGTCCTGGGATCGAGCCCCGCATCGGGCTCCCTGCTCAGCGGGAAGCCTGCTTCTCCCTCTCCCATTTCCCCTGCTTGTGTTCCCTCTCTCGCTCTCTGCCAAATAAATAAATAAAATCTTTAAAAAAGAGAGCTCTCCAGAAGTGGACCAGAGGACACACAACACAGAGTAGGGAAGGCCAAGCTTATGGGCACTATCACAGACCAGGGAGATTTCTGTGGCAGGAAATGAAGAGGAAGTTGGTAGTTCCACAATAGCTGGAGGCCAAAGGCAGACCAGCTCATTTCACAAAGAGCAGCAGGGCAGAGAGCGCAAAGAAGAGCCTTCCTGAGGTCAGACAAAACCCTGAAGACGGGCCCTGAAGACTACCCCTGCAAAGGAGCCCGACTTTAATGATCTCAGACTGTGGAATGCTTACGTCTCAGGGCATGGTCAAAAACACAGTCATCAGCTGACAACTCGGGTCTATTATCAACACAGGAAGAACGCAACAGGGAAATCGGGTAAGACATAGTAGAGGAGAGCCCAGGTGTAACCACCATCACCCCTGCGTGGGGGTGGGAGGGTCAGAGCAGCCATGTACATGCCCAGCGCTGTGCCCGCCAAGGAGTGACACCAGAGGCTGCACACTGAACAGCAAAGAGACTTCACTGAACTAGTCTAGTGAAGTCACTCAACCAACCAACCGGCAAGCAACAAAAACAAGCTCCACAGACAGGAGGGAAAGAGATCAGTATCTAGAGTTGCTGTATTGCATTATCTAAAATGTCCACTTTTCAGGGTGCCTGGGTGGCTCAGTCGGTTAAGCGTCTGCCTCTGGCTCAGGTAATGATCCCGGGGTCCTGGGATGCAGCCCCACGTTGGGCTCCTTGCTCCACGGGGAGCCTGCTTCTCCCTCTCCCTCTGCTGCTCCCCCTTCTCACTCTTGCTCTCTCAAATAAATAAAATCTTTTAAAAAAAATAAAATGCCCACCTTTCAACAAAAAAGAAACAAAACATGCCAAGGAACAGGACAGTGTGATCCATACACAGGAAAAACAGCAGGCGACAGCAGCTGCCTTTGGAAGGCCCCAGATACTGGACTTAGGAGACAAAGACTAGACAGCAGCTATTATAGAGATGCTCCAAGAACTAAAGGACACATGAAATGCTGAAAGAATTAAAGGTATGACAATGATGTCTCGTCAAATAGAAAATATCAATAAAGAGACAGAAGTCACAAAAAAGAAGCAAATGGAATTTCTGGTGTTCAAAAGTACAATAACCAAAATTAAAAAATTCACTGAAGGGACCCAACAGGAAATCTGCGTGGAAGAAAGAATCAGCAAACTTGCACAAAGACCAATAGTCTACGCAATCCGAGGAACAGGGAGAAGAAAGAATGAAGAAAAAGGAAAAGATCCTCAAAGAAATCTGGGACACCATCCAGGGCACCAACATACATGTCATATTATGAGTCCCAGAAGGACAGGAGAGAAAGGAGCAGAAAAATATCCAAAGAAATAATTCCTGAAAACTTCTTAAATGTGATTAAATGAATCAGCATAGCCAAGAAATTTAACGAACTTCCCGTTGGATAAACTGAGAGATCCATACCCAGATATAACACAGTCAACATTTTCAAAGACAAAAAGAAAATCTTGAAAGCAGCGAGAGAAAAATGTCTTAGCACGTACAAGGGAACTCCAATTAAATCAACATCTGACCTTCCTTTGGAATTAATGAAGCCAGAAGGTGGCAGGATGACATATTCAAAGGGGTGAAAGACAAAATAAGTCAGTCAGACTCTTCTATCTAGCAAAACTAGATTTTCAAAATGAAGGTGAAATGAAGACATTTTCAGATCAACAACCATGGAGATAATTTGTTCCTAGAAGACCCGGCTTACAAAAACTACTAAACCAAGTTCTTTAGGCTGAAAACGAGTGACATCAGACACTAATTCTAATTCACTTGATAAAAACAAATACGCCAGTAAAGGAACAGATCGGATTGCCAATCTCTTCTTTCGTCTCTTAACTGATTTAAAAGACAACTGCATAAAACGATGTATGTAATCCTATGTTGGGGACTGTAACATACAGAAATGGGATTTATTTGAGACGAACAGTACAAAAGATGCAGGTGGAAACAAGGCGGTAATGGCCCAAGGAAATGACACCATTTGTTACCTGGAATCCAGAGAAACCAACAAAAAGAACGGGAAGTGGTCAACGGAAACGTTAATATAACAAACTCTATCAATTTATACTTTTTTCTTCTCTCGGCTTAAAAGACAGAACATTATACAGCCTAACAATTATGACACAAAAGATTTCCCGACATTACAACTAAATAACCCTGCATCTCCACAACAGGCAGGTAACTGAAGGTCCAAGAATCCCACCTCTTTGGATACAAGTGTTACAGGTCTTAAAGCCTTAAAACTCTTTCCAAAACGAACATGTCTGCTGAAATCTTGTTGATAGTCTTTCTTCAGCAAGCCCATTCCTTCCGAATAGCACAAAAGTCAACTCCGTCCCCATCCTACTCAAGTCCTCAATAATGAGGTGTGAAAAAATAGGACTTTGAGAAATGTAGGCTTCGTGCGCCGTTCCAGCTTAGGGCTCCAGTGGGCAGAGCGAGAGCGGCAGAGGCTCGTGCAGACCTGCCTGCAGCCAGGACGGGACCTGATCCTTTGGGCCAACGTTCAGCCCCAGTTAGAGAAAAATGAGGAGAAAGAGAGGGAATACGTGACCTCTGCAAACAACTGAGTGAGCTGAATGACCAGGACTGAGGAGACAGCAGGCATCTGGAGCCTTGGCAAAGTAAAAATACTCCCTTTGAGAAAATCTCTCATGAAGTGTATAAAAGTTTAAGAAATTTTACAGAAAGCAATTGGGACTAATGGCTACATTTACAAAAGCAATTCATAAACTTCCAAATGAAAGCACAGGCTTTTGAGTGCACTTCTTTTGTTCTTACAAAGAAGAAGAATAGGCCCAAACATCTTCAAATGATGGGGCACATTCAGACTTTTGTTGGTGGGGAGACCAGAAATTAAAAAGAAAAACATTGATTAGCATAACACATGTCCAATAGCAAACCAAGCTTGTATATTTGTAATTGTTACATTTATAAATGGAAACATCTCAAGAATCCAGCTTATTAAAACACATTCAACAAAGGCAGCTTAGTTTCCTACATAAAGGGGCATTAGAACCAGTACGCTAGGCCCATTAATATGTAAACCCTTATTCCAAACACTCTTCAAGTATCTCCAAAAGGAAGATTCTGATACAGTAAAGTGAGGTCAGAGAGCAGAGTAAAAGCCACTGGTCTCCGACTCTGTGAGGTTAGGGAGTGGAGGAATCTAGTTGCTAACTTAGCGATGGAGATTTCCAGAACTACTGCCATGTACAGATTCACCACCATGAACAGATT
The DNA here is from genome assembly GCF_009762305.2 of Zalophus californianus. Classification (NCBI taxonomy): domain Eukaryota; kingdom Metazoa; phylum Chordata; class Mammalia; order Carnivora; family Otariidae; genus Zalophus; species Zalophus californianus. The sequence goes on along the minus strand of NC_045612.1, from coordinate 113,799,268 downwards.
GTCTTATAGCACCACTAAGTTAAAGAATAAGTGCTTTTTAAAAAGCTCTCATCATAAAAGTTTGATTATACAGCCTCGAATGCCATAATTTTCCCCCTCTGCCAGTCACTGATTTTATTTTTCAAGTTTTTATTTCAATTCCAGGTTGTTAACATACAGTGTTAGTTTCAGGTGTATGATCTAGTGAGATTCAACACTTCCACAGTCAAATGCCGTAACTTTTAATGCTTGCCTAATACACCACACGGTGAACGTTGATCGTGTACTTAACCATTCTCCTGTTATTTAACCTCGTTCCGGGAAGTTTCTTACTGTACACGGAGACGAACACCTTTGCGTCTTTACACTGTGGTCTTTTCCCAAGAGGAGCTTCCCAAGAATGAAATGACTAGAGTCAGGTTAAGGTTCTTGGTCTGTGCTGCTGTCACAAAAGATGAAGCAATTTATGCTCCCACCCACAGGGCATGGAGGCATCCCCATTTCATCATCATCTCAGCAGAGGGTTTTTTTTCCCCACATTTGCTAAGTTAGGGGAAGACGAAATACCATACTAACATTGAAAGAGGAAGTATCACGTCTGTTCAAGCATAGCAAGACGGTGGAGGACTGGGACAGCCAAGGACTGAATCCCAGCTCCACTCCACACCAGATGAATGACCCTGGACCACGTACTTATCTACCCAAATCTCAGCGGTCTCATCTTTAAAATGGGGACAATAATACGGTCAACTTCCTTAGGTGACAGAGGCCTAACTATGGCCATGGTGCATAGTGGGCATGCAATAAGTATTAGCTGTGTTCAGTAGTTCTAGACTGGACCAGGAGTTCTGAACCTGGAGTCTAGTAATCCTCGGGAGCCTGTGAACTTGAATGAGAAAAAAAAAAAAAATCACATCTTTGTCACCATTTACCTTTAACTGAAATGTAATGTTGCCTTCCGTTAGGACTGTAGGTAATAACACATCTTAGTTTTAGCAGGACCTGGGACTTTGTCACTAATAGAAATCATAGAATTTTTCACATCACATTATACTTCCAGCAGAGAGATCTCAAAATAACTTTTATACCCATTATTACTCCAAAATTATGACAGTTTTCAGACCTGCTGTTTGATCTAATTATTTGAGACATTAATAAAGCAGCACATAGATTACAACTTTATTTTTTTAAAGAATTTATTTGAGAGAGGGAGAGAGAGAGAGAGAGAGAGAGAGAGAGAACAAGTGGGGGGCAGAGGCAGAAGGAGAAGCAGACTCCCTGTCAAGCAGGGAGCCTGATGTGGGGCTGGAGCCCTATGTGGGGCTCGATCCTAGGACCCTGGGATCATGACCTGAGCTGAACTGAGCCACCCAGGCATCCCCATAGATTACAACTTTAAAAAAATATTTTAATAACTATGTTTCAGTAAAATTGGTCTCCTTTGTAATCCTTTGTATATTTAAGCACTTTAAGATACATTCTGAGAAGGGATCCATAGGCTCGTCCAGATTGACAAAGGGGTCCCAAAGCCCTCCAAAATCTAAGAGCCCCTGCACTGGACTCCCAGCAGATGTTTCACTTAGAACACCCGACCCGCGGCCCTACAACAGGAGTTTCTCCAGTGGGCTTCACATATGAAGACTTCCATGAATAACAGCCAGATTCCCATCCACAAACAGCAGCCTGGATTCTCCAGAACAGCCCAGGTGAGCAGAGCATGTGGGGTTCTTAACCTTACTGTCCACAGGTTTCAATAACCAAGGACACCCAGGACTTTCCCCTCAGCTGGCTCCTCTGCAGGTACTCTATACAAGAAGGCCAGGACAGAACCACGTGAAGGGGTCTCATTAGCCTGCTCTTATTCTTATTTATGGCTAGCAGCGGGTGGCCAAGGTGGTCAATAACAGCACGGTTCTTATAAATTAATTCTTTGGCGCAAATACAATGTGTAAAAACTTATCCCAACAGACTTCATAATGAGACTTTCAGCTCGACCTCCTAGAGAACTTTTTTTTTACATCATGATACAAATATTTAATCAGTCAACAAAATGACCTAATCAGAAGTGGGGGCGGCGATCTAAGGCAGATGGAAAGTGGTTAAATACTACCCAAGATAAAATGATTTCTGAACACTTACAGAAGAAGGCGTATCTTGAATGCTGACAGAACGTCATACTTTAGAGCTTGTTATCTTGTAATGTAAAAGCCTGCGAGTCCTTAGTGAAAATGGAAACCAGAAAAGCATTCCCAAGAAAATTTACAGAGCAAATGAACATGGGACAATATTTAAAAAATTATTTAACGTGACCACGCATGAAAAAGTCAATTCATTAAGAAAATCCAAGTCAGGTGCTGCTCCAAAAAAAAGGATTACAAGGTTTTAAGCCCTAATAGATACAATTCTTTGTCTAGTCAATTACAGAATTTTTTAAATCACCACACAATGCACATCAGGGAAATGCAGGGTTTTAAGATCATCGAAAATAGCATTCTATATTGCTGCTTCTCTGTTTATTTGGGCAGGAAAGGAACAAACATACAGAAGCTGAATAACTATTTCAACCAGATTGTCAGGCTCTTGTGCCACTTAAAAGGTAATTGAAGATATCCCTGCTGGAAACATGCCAAGCAGCACCAACTCAGCTATTGCAATAGCTCCTCTGCTTTGTTTGAACAACTGAACGGCTATCATAAAGTCCTAGAATTATTTCAGATCTGGCATGAATCTCAGTAATCACCTGATTCATCATCTCATTTTATACAGGAGGAAACCGAGACCCAGAAAGCTTAACCAAATGGCCCACAGAGGACCACAGAGCCAGAAAAACCTCAGGTCCTTTCCCTTCCTCCGCAGGATTCTGGTCAATAACTGCCATTCCATCTTAATTCTCAAAGATCCTTCAATAAAGCAAAATATTTCTGTGATACACAAAACACTCAACACAAACAGACGGGTGAATGGTGAATTTTATGCTATGTGCATTGTCTCTCAGTTTAAAGAAAACAAATGGAGATCATCAGACACCAAAGACGCAGTTGGTAGGCAGAATTAGATATTTCTGTTTTGGTTCTGACACTGGCCCTGTGAAATGTGACGTCGCTCCTGCGATATTCAAGAGGAACAGGCCCAAGTTTTGTGGTTTGCACCTCCAGAACACTCCAGTTAGAGAGAGAACACAAGACCACAAGCATGTAGGGAGGGGAAAAAAAAAGAATCAATCAAGACTAGAGAAAAGAGAATCTAAGATGAGGTAGAAATACTAAAAAAAAAAAAAAAAAAAAAAAAAGCTACACAGATGAAATAAATATTCAAAGGACAGAGATTTTTGCAAAAGTCACATTCTATGTGTAAATTAAAATTCTGCCTCTCCGTCTGCTAGGAGATGTAGCCTTCTTGTTTGAAATTCGTTCTTCACTAATAAAAGTGGTAGGAATTCTGATCTGAACTCCAAAAACCCAAAGGATATCTAAAGAGGAAAAGAAATTTAATTGTCTTTTTACCAAAGTGTCCCTAAGCAATCTACATCTTCTTTGACAGTTGTGGATTCCAGGCCATAGCTAACTGAAGATGGGAGGCAAGCGGGGAAAGATCCAGAGAAATTCTGTTACCCTAAAACTTGAATCCTCAATGTGCTCGTGAGCCAGGTAAAAAGCCTTCCAATATTGTACAAAATGCACCCAATATTGCCCATGTCTGTTTCTCAAAGAAGTTCCAGTTTACTGGGATTACAGAGATAACTATTTCAATGGGAACAATGAGTTTCTCTTAAATCTCATTGGTTTTCCAGGGGAAAAAAAAAATAACCACCTAGTCCAGAGGTCAAGAACCAGATTAGTTTTTTTAATAAGGTGTTTTTTGATAACATGATCCTAGCCTGGAAATTTACCTTTGCTTTTTAAAAACCAACTGTGAACTCCGGCTTTAGGACATGACAAGTGAAAAATAAGGTCTTGTGTACTTTTAACAATTCCTTCTAGAAGTACCAGGTGGAATGGCTCATCTTCTCCTAGTAATATTCCTGGGGGACAGGGGAGGTGTATGAACCCGTGTTTCCTTTCTGGGGAGGCTATGTACAGCTTCCAGGTATTTACCCACCAATTCAAGGGAAAAAATGATTTCGGTGCCTCTCAGCCTTAGAGATACAGTCCTCAATCTTGGGGTATACAGGATTTATAAACTTCTCAAATAAAATGATTATAATGTGGTGGACACTCAGGCACACACACACACACACCACCCCCACCTCAAGGTAGGAGGTGCTGCCCCTGCTGCCAGCCCGTGCCATCCAGAACGGCCTCAGTGGTGCACAGTGCCTCACCCAAAGTCACACAGCTCCCAGTGAGGGCTGGATGTAGGAGTGTAAAGGCCTGGACACCTCATCCCAACTCAGAACAACCCAGAAAGCCCGTCTGAGTGCCAGAGGCCGCCCCCCCCCCCAACGGGGTCAGCCAAGTCCATCACTGAACCTGCATCCCAGCTTCATTTCTCTTTGCCTGGTCCTGCTTCCTTCCCTCCTATTCCTCAACCTTGATGCCAAGGGCAGGCCTGAATACCTCTCCTGCACACTGAACTCAGTCTCAGAGCCCACTTCCAGGGGGGAACCAACCTGCCAAATATACCGTAACTTTGAAAGTATGGTTATTTTTTGTAAAGGAAAATTAAAACAATTAAAGAATACCTATGGACTATGTACACTAAGAAGAAACTACCAGGAAGTTCCAAGGTTTAATAGGTAAAGTCATCTCTCCTGTTCCCATAAAGGCTCAACCTTGATCTTTCATCATATAAACAGGTTTTCTGAAGTGATAAAATGCAGAAAATGGCTATCTTTGATATTTGTAAAGCAGAAGGAAATAGCATAAGGATGAAAATAGATGAAAAGAAGACAGAAAAGTAGTAATTGTTACGGAACTTGGATCAAAAGCTGCATCACATGGGGGAGGGGATGGGGGAAATAGGGGCCAGGGATGAATACGGTGATGAGCACTGAGTAACGCCTAGAACTGCGGAATCACTGTACTCTACACCTGGAGCTAAAACAACCCTATGTTAACTACACTGGAATTAAAATTTAAAACTTAATAAAAAAACTCAATTATGAAGTACAGTGTGTTAGGTATAAAACATTTTTATGAAAGGTATTTTTTTTAAAAAAATCTATCCTGGGGTGCCTGGCTGGCTCAGTCAGTAGAGCAGACGACTTGTGACCTTAGGGTCGTGAGTTCAAGCCCCATGTTGGGTGTAGAGCTTACTTTAAATAAATAAACTTAGAAAAATCTATCCTGAAAAGGAAATTAAGAAAATGATTTATTTACAAGAGCATCCAAATGAATAAAGTATCCAGGAATAAATTTAACCGAGAAGGTGAAAACCTTGTACACTGAAAACTATAAAACAATGCTGAAATAAATTAAAGAAGACCTAAAGAAACAGAAAGACATGCTGTGTTCTTGGGTTGGAAGACAATCTTGGCACAATGTCAATACCACTTAAGGGATATACAGATACAATGCAATCTCTATCAAAATTCCAATGGCCTGTTTTGTAGCAATGCAAAAGCCAATTCTCAAATTCACATAGAGTTCCAAGTGGCCCCAGATGGCCAAAACGGTGTTGAAAAAGAACGAAGTTGGGGGAACCAGATTTCCTAATTTCAAAACTTATTATAAAACTACAGTAATCAAAACAGCATGACCCTGGAGTAAGAGTAAACATACAGATCAATGGAAGGGAATTTAAAGCCCGGAAGCAAGCCCTTACATTTACGATCAGGTGATTTTGACAAGGGTGCCAAGGCAATTCACCAGGGAATGAAAAGTCTTTTTACGAAATGGTGCTGGGACGACTGGATGTCCACATGCAAAAGAAAGAGGCTGGACCTCTAGCTCACACCAGACACAAAAACTAACTCAAAATTCATCAGAGAGAGAACCGTAAGAGCCAAAACTCTAAAACTTTGTTTTAATTAATTTTCTATAAATTTTTATTTTTTTAAATTCCAGTATGATTAACATACAATGCTATATTAGTTTCAAGTGTCCAATATAGTGAACTTTCCAAAAGAAAACACAGGTGTAATTCTTTGTGGCCCTGGGTTAGGCTAAGAGTTCCTAGATACAACATCAAAAGCACGATCTATAAAAGAAGTAATTGATAAAGTCTCTGACAAGGGCTTTGCTTCCAGAATATACAAGGAACTCTTACAACTCCATAATAAGACAAAACAAAAACAATTAAGAATGAGCCAAAGATTCTAATAAACAGTTCATCGAAGAAGACTATGAGTGGCTAATAAGCACAAGGGAAGATGCTCAACATCATTCGTCACCAGGGAAACACAAAACTACAATGAGACTGCACCTCATGCTCACTTGAGTGGAGGTGAAAAGGACAATACCAAGTACTGGTGAGGATGTGAAGAAACTAGACCTTTGTTGCTGGTGGAAATGTAAAAATGCCATAGCCACTTTTGGTATCATCTTGGTAGTTTCTTTGAAAGTTAAACATTTATTTACCTGATGATCCAGCAAGTCTACTCCTAGGTATTTTACCCAAGAGGAATGAAGCCATATTTCCACACAAAGATCTGTACCTGAATGTTTATAACATTATTCATAATAACCAAAAAGTGGAAACAATCCAAGTGCCCATCAAATTTTTTATGGCTCACTAGTATTCTATCATCCGGGTATTCCACATTCCATCTGGTAAACGTGTTGTGTAGTTATTCAGAGAAACAGAATGTGGAATACCCATTCGATATGATAACTACTCGGCAATACAAAAGAACTACCGATACATGCTACATCATGGATGAACCTCAAAAACATCAGACTAAGTGAAAGAAATTACACACAAAAGACCACATTATATGAAAAATTGTGGAGAGATACATCTATAAGACGAAGCAGACTGGTGGTTGCTTGGGGCTGAGGGTGGCAACAGGGACTATCTGCAAATAGGTGTTTTTGTGATGAAAACGCTCTCACACTGGCCTGTGGCAAGGGCAGCACAACTCTTATTAAAAATCACTGAATCCTGTGCACACAGGTGAACTTCATGGTATGTAAAGTAGGCCGAAATAAAGCGTTAAAAAAAAAAAAAAACAATCTTGGAACATGAGAACAAGAGCATCTTCTGAAAAAGAACTGGGTACAAAAAATGATACTATGTTTCCAAAGAGCAGAAGAGACCAGAATGGCCTGAAGCCTAGAAACTGGTTTCCCATCCTTCACATCACTGCAAAACAAATGCTTCTAGAAATAGAAGCAAGCATGCTTATCTGTGATGGTTGATTCTATGTGTCACTTTGACTGGCCATGGGGTATCCAGATTAAACATTAGTTCTGGGTGTGCTTTAAGGGTGTTTCTGGGTGAGATCTGAATTTGAGTCAGTGGACTCAGTCAAGTAGATTGCCCTTCCCACTGTGGGTGGGCATCACCCAACCCACTGAGGCCTGAACAGAACAAAAGGCAGAAAAAAGAGGAATTTACCCTTTTTGCCCCCTTGCTGCTTGAGCTGGGACAGTCATCTGCTCTGATTTGGGGACTGGGATTTACCCCCTTGGCTCCCTTAATTCTCAGGCCTCGAGACTTAGGTCTTAATTACACCACCAGCTTTCCTGGGTCTCCAACTTGCAGATGGCAAATAGTGGGACTTCTCAGCCCCCATAATCACCAGAGGCGATTCCCCATAGTAAGTATCTCCTTTTCCCTCTCCATTATCTCCTACTGGTTCTGTTTGACTGGAGAGCCCTAAAGCACCAGCCATTTACCAAATGAAGCCAAGTTCAACACACCAATAGGGACAATTCTAGAAATATAAAAGGATTCCCTGAAGGCAGAGATCTCAAAGCACCTTGGTTTCCACCTCTTCATAAATCACTTCAAGCATTCAGCGACATGTTCAGTGTGGGGAATTTCATCCATACACCTGATTCCCAGGACTTGGTAATTCACCACCTAGGACTACGCTGTACCTTTTTTTTTTTTTTAAGCTGTCCAATTATTACATACCCACAGTTTCATCAGATTCTTCCCCAAAACCTCTGGAGTTAGTCCAGACCGCTGCTTCCAAGCAGCATTAGCCCAATCCATAGTCAGGGGACAAGCGAGTAAATTCTCAGTAAAAGTCACCTGATTTACTGTGACATTCTCTTTCAATGTTTTATCACCATTATCTGTGAGATGACCATTCTGCTGATCCCAGCCTTTTCTGAGTTTGCCCTGCTGCCCTGCCACCCAGAGTAGTAGTGTCTCCCTACTTTCCAGAAACAGAAATCATTTGAAAATGACCATGAACAATACCTCTCAAGGTTTGTCTCCCTTCACCCTTTCCTCTTAGGTGCTTTTTCCCCCACCCTTCCAGCCACCTCTGGTCCTTTATTTTGTTCTCTTAAATGCTCTAAATTTTCACACCCCATCAAGTGTGACAACTAGCACTGAGCACAGAATTCTAAAGTAATGGCAAATATGACAGTAAGATTATTTGCCAAATCCTCTAGAATAAGTTCACTACACACACACACACACACACACACACACACACACACACACACACACACACCCCTAGGGAAAATGGTGCCATGATATAATTACAATTACCAGGAATGTGAAGGAATTCTGGGTGTTTAGAGGAGGGAGAATGTACCAGAAGGGAAGGTATTTAGTGGAATGGTAACAGAGGGCACTAAGGCTCTTGGAGAACAAGAGTATTTCTAGGCTCCAAAACACCCAATAGTCAGGATGGAGAAAGAGTTTTCTTCTTTGCACCTCACCTTAATATAATTCCTGTTTGGAGGAATAACCATTGCTGAGACATTCCTTGCATTAAATCCAAGTTACACCTTTTCACTTATGCAAAATACGGAACCACAGACTCTGAGAGCTGGAAGTTACGAAGTGACAGAGTTCAACCTTCTCATTTTACTGATGAGGACACAGAGGATGACTGCCAATGTTACTTAGAGACAAGGTCAGGACTACAACCTGTGCCTGCCGGCCTCAGGCCCAGGCTCCTTTTACTGGATCCCCACTATCTCCATCAAGGAGGTAATTTAAGAAATCAAGATCTAGAAAGAACAAGACAGACCCCCATAAGTGGACAGTATGAGGACATAAATGGGACAAAATGAAGCCACAGGTCTTCCTAGTTCTTTTCCTAAAAAGGACTCAAACCCATCCTGATGCCTTAATTTTACAGGTCAGCCTGTTAAATCCAAGCTCCAGAGCTAATTACATAAACGACATCACTTGTTTCGTTTCTAGAACTTCATCCTCTGGCTTGGAGGAGGAGAGGCAAGGCTTCCAGCTCAGGAAAGAAGCTTTGCCTGGGTTCCAGATAAGACTGGGCCCCACTGGGCGCCTGGGTGGCTCAGTTAAGCATCTGTCTTCGGCCCGGGTCATCATCCCGGGGTCCTGGGGTCGAGCCCCACGTTGGGCTCCCTGCTCAGCAGGAAGCCTACTTCTCTCTCTTGCGCTCCCCCCTGCTTGTGTTCCCTCTCTTGCTGTTATCTCTGTCAAGTAAATAAATAAAATCTTAAAAAAAAAAAAAAAAGACTGGGCCCCACAGCTGCGCGGTGGGACCTTCTGTGGAGGGGGTGAAGTCATGCAAAGCTCCCGTCTCCCTGGAGAGGGAACCCCTGGGAAAGCTCTACCTCCTGGGCCTTTTTATCCTCCCTTTGAGAATTCCAACCGCTAGAGAAAAAGAGGCAGGAGGCCCTTCCTTTTTAGAAGGGCCAGTGGAAGCAGGCTGAGGGCCAAAGGAAAGGGGTGAAGGAAATGTCCTTTGTCGTCTAGGTCATGACTGGTCAAACCACAGTGCTGCAGGTCTAGGAAGATGGGCGCTTTAAGGGGCATTCAAAGGTACAGGGTAACCCTGGCACAATTTCCAAGGACATCAACTTATTTGAAGAAAGTGGGGATTTCATTACATGATTCCAACCAACATGGCGTTATCACTACATCATTGCAGGCACTTAGAAGCCAAACTGGGAGACTTCAGCACGTATATGAGAGAGCAGGACGAATTCTGTGCTAGTTCTTTACAGCTTGTGGCAGGCAACTCTTGGCTAGGCTCCCATATTACCTGGGGTATAGGTTCTTGTCTCTCTGTTGTTAGGGAAGCTTTGGTGGCAAATGTGGGAGGTAATGGCTCCAGCAAAAAGGATCTGGGTGGTTGGTGGGAACAACCCAGATCAGGAGGAGACAGCCAGATGGTTCCAGGCTCAAAGTCCCAGTGCACAATGAGGAACAAGTCCATCTGCCTGATCTTACCTTCCACCCTGCACCCTGGCTGGGAGTGGGGCCTAAGCTACCGGGCAGCCTGAAGGACAGGGGTTCTAGCCATCCCCCTGAAAAACACACCAACAGGCACAATCAGAAATCAGTTTGCTATCTGTGGGATTTTCAGGCAAGCTCTTACGCATTTACAGGTTAAAAATCTGAAAACATCATACTTACTGTGTTTTTCTGAGTTACCATATCCTGAAAAGAAAAAGAGAAGATGAATATAGCTTTTAAAGATAGCCATTTATTTCCATAAGCACTGCAAGCACTTTGCCCCCCATTATCCAGCACCCACGTCAGAGCACGAGTTATTCATTTCAAACCTTCTCCTTCCCCTGTGCAAAAAGCTTCAAATAGGGGGAGTCTCAGAGAATTGTAAAATTCATATTCTAGGGCAAACGTATCGTAATTGGCTAGCTTTTGGAATGATGGCGGGGCATATATGGTTATAAGGATTTCCTGTAGCAGTGGCAATGCTTTTGTCCAGATGTTCTGAGCTTCAAGTCTGGGGCTCTGAATGCCCTGCAGCTCCCCTGCCCAGGGAGGAAGGTCAGGGCCTGGGCGGAACTGCCCGGAAGTACCGCGATATCGCGATATCCTCGGGGCTGCAAGCACCTCTCGGCTCCATCTGGGCGACCCCGCCCCGGAAGGCTTCCTAAGCAGCGGGCGCTGCTGGGAGCATTCCCGACACGTCACGGGACCGGCCTAGGAACCATCAAACCCAATGACGACAATTTTAGTCAGCTAACTTCGCATAATGGTTATGCAGCCCTTGACCGTATCATTTATGCGCCGGAAGCCAACACTTGCTGACGAGAGGAAACATAATTAAACAGCTGTGCCGTAAAATGGGTTTTATACACTCTGAGATTTCGGCACTCTGATGACAAGCGCAGCCTCCTTCTTCTGGTGTCATATAACAGACCACCCATTTCCATTTTAGGAATTATTTTTTCCATATTCTAAGAAAATAAAACTGTCAAAGTCATGGGACTTTCAGAGGAGTCCACTAAGGCATTGTTGAGGGGGGAAAAAAAAACATATTGCATTGGGAAAGAAATACTTGCTAATTTCATGTTTCTCATCAAAATAAGGCTTAATAATCTACCCTTTCACATTTTCTAATTCTAAATATTTGCAAGCACAACTACCTTAAGTGAAAATCAGTAAAAGAAAAAAAATCAGTATCTAAATATCTAAAGTAATAGCCTTTTGGGAAATTATTATACAGCGTAAAATACAATAATAAACCCGTTTCTTCTTTCAATGTCCTCTGAATGACTTCTTAAAACCCAGTACTGTGCCCTCATTACACAGTACACATCTACGTCAAGTGTATGTGATACAGAACGGAGAGGGGTTCCACATCTGAAGCAGGCTGGTCTTCTACCAGGAAATAACTCCCAATTATTACAGAACCCAGAAAAATCTGGTTAATATTAAATCTCAACACACACAAAATTGTTCCCCTTTACCATCACAAAACTGTGCATTTATATACTAGCGATATTTAACACTAAGGGAGCTGGACATTTAGAACTGCTGCCCATGAAAGCTAATTTGAAGCCCCTACTTCTCACCCGTGGCTGTACTTTTGAGAGGTTAAAAAAAAAAAAAAAAAAAAAAAAAGTCCCTCGGAGACTGTGATGTAACTGGTCTGGGGTATGACCTGGGTATTGGGATATTTACAAGCTGTCCAAGTAATTCTAAAGTGCAGTCAAGGTTGAGTAACACTGCTGTAAACAAACTGAGCTTTACTCCTGAAATCATCTAAAGCAGACAGGGACTTTCTGACCAATATTAAGACATTCGACAATGTTAATATTCCCTGAGTTTTACAGTAGCTCACCTCAGACATTCATATTTTACAAATATGAGCATTTTTTACATTTTTACTTTAATTCCAGTTAGTTAACCTGCAGTGTTGTATTAGTTTCAGGTGGACACTATATGATTCGGCCCTTCCACACGGGTCTTCCTACTCCACTGCCATCTCCCCCGCTCTGTTCCAAATATGAGCATTTTGGGGAAGTACTATTATCCAAAAAACATCTGTATCAAACTTGCAAGAATAAATTTTTTGAAATATCATTACTGAGTCATGCATGAACAGACGAGTTTTCAATTTTGCTCTGCTTTGAATGTTGGGGGGGGACACAACAGATTAAATACGGATGATGTCTATCTAGAACTTTCTGCCCACTTTGGTGACTGTTCTGTGTCGTCATCTTATCATTTGAGTTGAGAAACTATTTTTTTAATATGTAGGTTTGGATCAAATTGCCCATTAAAAGATTCAGAGTCATGTGTTTGCTTCAATGGAAGTTAACAGTTTTTGCCTTCATTTCCCTAATGAGCCTGGAAACACTGAAGTGGCCTACAAACGCCTCTCTGTAGTACGTAGGCTCACACAGCGGTCAGGAAGTCATCTGTGTGAGCGAGAAGCTGTATAGTAGGAAGGAAGGAGTTGCACAAGCGAATCTTTTTTTTCCCTCCAACCTCCTGCGCTTCATGTACATTTCCTCTGAACGTGTAATACCGTTTTCCCAAAGCCAAGTATTCACAAGAAGATGAACGATACCCTTTACCTTCAATGAAAGAGCAGTGTCCGCGTCGGTGTCATGGTACAGGATCACATTATTGGCCATGTCAAAGCTTTCTCGGACCCCCAGATGATAAAAGAGTGAAGGCTGTCTGGAGACATCACTCATGTCCACCACGGCAACATCTGAGACGAACAAGGACAGGACACGGTGTGGGAGAGAAAGAGAGGTGATCTGTCTACTGAATCTACTTCCTGCTGATCACCAATGGGAAACTACCGCAATTTGTATTTCTACCGACAGTGTCTTAGGTAAAGCAGAAAGTAATGAGTCCTTGGCTTAAAATGACCCTAGGGAACAGTGGAAGAAAAGCAACAAGAAAAACCTCTTCCTTCCTCAAAGTGCTGGGAATATAGCCTCACTTAAAAATTGCTGATTTAGATTCACTGTTATCTTTATTAGGAAGTATGTCATCTCCAAAGAATATACTTAGCTTATATACAAATTATAAAGTATAATGAAACGTAAAACAATGCTCCTGCCATGCAGCCCAAGACACAGACCATTATCTGTATTCTCAGAGTCTCATGTGCTTCTTCCCAGTCACATCTCCTCCCTCCTGCTCAGAGAACACCTGTCTTGATCTCTGTATTTATCGGTTCCCTGCATGTCTACGTGTATATATAAAATATATACGCACGCACATGTATACATATGCACGTGGATATTAGGTACATGCATGCACAAGATTATAGATTAGATATGCATATATTATATATGCTTGTTATATATACACGTATATACTTATATATGCATGTGTATAAACAGTATATTGTTTAGTTCTGTATGTTTTTGAACCTTATATACATAGTGCCACACCATATGTATTCTTGGACTTGCTGTTGGTTGGTGTGATACCACCAGTTTGCACGTCTAGATCTAGTTCAGCACCGCATTCCATTATATGAGGACTGGACAGAAATTTCTTTATCCATCCTGTCTAAATGTTTTTTTTTTTTTCTTTTTCCTATTTCAAACTGCTATGATGAACATTCCTTCTGGCTCATATGTCCACCATCAGCTTGAGAATGTAGATCAAATGCCCCTGGAGGTATGTCCTACAGAGACTTATTTCAAACAGGGGAACAACATATCACGCAAGGAGAGTGTTTAAATGTGCCTAGTAATATTGGATACCAGTTCAAAACTCGTCATTTTTGAAAGTATAAAAGCTCCAAGTTTGACTGGACCTTCCTTACCACATGCAGAGATTCTGGAAAGAACATCCAGACTTACTCTTGCACTGCTGTGACTCATAGGAAGTCACCGAATATCCCAAAGACACAGAACAGAGGTGAGGTGAATGGGCGCAAGAAGAAACAAGGAGGTGGGCAGTAGCCCCATCAGCACCAGGGATCGCTGGCTCTGTGCAGGAGGTGTTGGGAGTCCTGAGGCCAAGCGTCAACAAGCCCTGGGCGGGTCTTTTGTTTTTGAACTTATGGATTTCCTGCTATATGCCAGGCATCGTGTGGAGTTCAACAGATAGAAGTGAGAACAAGGCCTAATCCCTTTCCTCAAAAAAGTGTGTAATACAATGAGAGCGATAGGAAGGAAATGGTGGTTAGAATCAGTCAGGAAGGCAGAAATGAGGGGGAACCATGACAGAGAACCACCAAGAGGGTACTCCACCCACACTGGGGTGGAGGTCAATCAGGGAAGCCCCACAGGAAGTGATGTTGTCGGGGATCTGAAGGTCCAGAAGAGTCAGGCAAATCGGTGTGCGGGTGAGGTGACGGGAAGGGAAGAAAGAGTGTTGCACGAAGAGAAGACAACAAGCGCAAAGGGCCAAAGGTAATATGGGGTATGTTAGGGCAACTGCAAATAATTTCCGGAGAAGATGAACCTGGAAGGGCTAATAGGTGCCAGATGGTGAAGGGGTCCGAAGGCCATGTTAAGAGAGCTGCCTCTGTCTTAAGGCGATGGGAAACCTATGGTAGGGTGGTTTTTTGGTTTTTACTTTTTATCATGGAAAAATACAAATACATATAATAGAAGAGTATAATGAAACCCCCATAGACGCTTCACTTCCCTCAACAATTCTCAACTCAAAGCCCGCCTTGTTTCATCTCTACTGGCACCCACACCACCCCCTTCCACATTATTTTGAAGCAAATCCCAGACATCATTTCATTCCCAAATATTTTAGTGCACACTGCTAAAAGTGGAGAAGGCAAAGGAAAAAAAAATCACTATAGTGGACGCCTGGGTGGCTCAGTTGGTTAAGTGTCCAACTCTTGGTTTCGGCTCAGGTTGTAATCTCAGGGTCATGGGAACAAGCCCACATTAGGCTCTGTGCTCAGCAGAGAATCTGCTTGGGATTCTCTCCCTCCCGCGCCACCCTGCATGTTCTCTAAAATAAATAAATAAAATCTTAAAAAAAAATAACTGTAGTATCAATGTTTCACTCAAAAGTTCTAAAACAAAACAAAACAAAACATGAGGGGTTTTAAACAGGAGCCTATTATACCCAAATTCACCCTTTTGAGGTTGTTGCTCAAGAAAGGACAAGTGAATATGCTGAAGAAACACTTTACAACCCAGTGTGGTTATCTCCAATGGGTAACTCCTCCCCACAGACATTTGCTTGGAGTCAAAAAATCACACTGCAGCTGAATGAATCAGACATTCTGCTTATAGGATCGTTCCCTGGACTCCGCCTACTCACATCTAAAAGCACGGGTTTCCTACTGATGCTATTAAGAAGCGGCAACACACGCTAACACCAAGGCCATGGCAACTGCTATAATTAGTTACCTGAGGAAAGCAAGCAATCTGAAGACAAAGCAGAGTGATGGGAACAGGCAGGGGACAGGGATGAAGGACAGAAGCCCCCAACTTATGTCGGCCATTTTTGTAGGAAACCTTCAACTTAGGGGGAGCAGCTTGTCGCTGAGGAGATGACGATTTAATCCAGTGACACGAGTTCTTTCTTTCCTCTGCCTTCTCAGAGGTCTGTGTCAGGTCCTGTATTCTAGCCTCACCACCTCCACCAAAGAGCCCCTCCGTGGTTCCACCAAGGGTTAGAATAGAGACTTTTCAGTACCTAATTAACACAGAGCAGATTGATATTGCCACTCAAAATTCCAAGTAATCCATGTTCAATAGAAAAATGGTCTCATACCCAAAGCTGCCATTTTTACCTGATATTTGTCACTCAGGCCACTAGACTAAGTTTACACTGAGGATTTATACATACAATAATATTCAACCAGCTTAGTTTTACAACTCCTAAGATACTAATTTAGATTTATGAATGCTAAGTATGATTAAACACCACATTGGAATTTTTATATACGAGGCATCAAGGGTTGTTTTGTTTTTTTTTTTCCTTCAAGAGATCATAAGTTACCTAAAAGCTTCAATCACCACAACGGTCACCTGCTTTGATATTTACAAAGTAGTTCCACAAACATCTTGGTTAAATTTCAGAACCACCCTGGTATACTGGCAGGCAAGGTACTGGCTTTACTTGGCAGATGGGGAAATGAAGCACAAAGATTCACCCAAGGTCTCACAGCCAGGGCACAACAGAATCACGGCTCCCAAGTGTCCAGGTGAGGTTTCCTACCTTCCTGAATCTCACCTTCCTGACTCACTTTCTGAAACATAGCCACCAGGGGTAAAACAGTTGATTTATCCAGCTAAATCTTAGACAAATAGATCGCAGATAAAAAGAGGTAAAAGGCAGATTTTCATTTGCAAATGCAGCCCATGCTCGAGCAACCATTACCTTTCAGTTTCTAAGGACACAGGTCAGCTTCTGGGGAAAAGTCTGCATACAATAAACCATCCTTTTTTTTTTTTAAGATTTTATTTATTTGAGAATGAGAGAGAGAGAGAGAGAGAGAGAGAGAGAGAGAGCGAGCGAGCACAAGAGGGGGGAGGGTCAGAGGAAGAAGCAAACTCCCCTCTAAGCAGGGAGCCCGATGTGGGACGCGATCCCGGGACTCCAGGATCATGACCTGAGCCGAAGGCAGTCACTTAACCAACCGAGCCACCCAGGCGCCCCAATAAACCTTCCTTCTTGATGGGGACATATATGCACCTTACCCATCTTGGTTTAACAACCCTTAAGAAGTGATACCACAACAGGAACTTGCAACATGCCAAGGCTCCCCTTAAAATCTACTCTTAGCAGGAAATTGTCTGAATTTAAAAACAAAGTGCCCTTCAAACAATTTAAGAATCAATTACAATTATCCCACTACATGCTAATATGAAATCAAGATGAATGATACATAGGATTTTAGTTCATTAAAAACTTTTGAATACTTAAACATTCTTTTTGTGCAATGTTTTATAAGTAAAACTGTAATTTTCTAGTGTGGTTTAAAAGCATCTGATTTCCAAAGCAAAGCATTCATCAACAAAATGATATAGTGGTAAATCATTTACCAAATAGTAATTCTGTGATTGTACTGGCTCATGCCAGTCTTTAAATATATTCCAGGCAACCTGAAATAACGAAGGTAAGATTGGTTGTATCTAAATGAACTAGATTTCAGAATAACTTTACCGCTAAAGACATCTTAAAAAATCTGATGGGACTTAGGACAACATTAGTTATCCAAAAGCTACCCAAAAAACAGCAGAGCCCAGATTTACTAGCACCTTCTACTTCTACTTTAAATCCAATTTTCCAATCCCATAAGGAGGAGACAACCTACCAATTCAGTGTCAGGAAGTCAACAAATCCTTACCAAATACAACATCGACAGGGGCTGGGTGCCAGGTGCTTGAAGTATTATGTTGCGACGGGGAAGGCAGGGGGCAGGAGAGTGGGGACATCGGGAACCTATACCTGGCCCCCATCTTTGGCTTTCCAGGATCTTTTTTTAAGAATGACCAAAAAAATAAAATGTGTATACCTTTGTAAGTGTGATTGAGATGTGTCCACTACCAGTTTTTTTCAAAGACATGTGCAAAATATAAGCAAACTATGTTCTGAGGTGAATGGACTCACTGAGCTTAATTTTAGAGCACTCACAATGAAATATTTGCCACATAAAACGTAGCATGACTTAAGTCACTTAGCTTTCACATGTTTATGTTGCTCTTTCAGCTAACAAGGAAAAGAACACCGCACGCCAGGGTGCATTCATCACTTTAAGTGCTTTCAGTATCAGCGCCAACATCCATGATGGTGCCCGTCACAGCTCCAACTCGGGGTTCTCTGGCAGCCCCGAAATATACCACCTCAATATTTTCATCGTCATCACCTGAATGTTCTCTTCAGCTTCCTTCCACCCTTTTATAAAGGGATCTGCTTTGACCTAACTCTCTTCGGCAAGTTTTTTGGAGACGTAGTTCTTAAAAGCCTTTTCTGACCAGCAGATAATGACTCTCTCTTCTACAAGGTCTGTGTCATACATCACCTTCAAGAGGTGTGCGATTTCAGAGATGAGGAGAGCTTGAGGTACTGGGACCACACAGCGCCAACTGTGAAGGGGGTACCGCTGAGCTTTTCTGTCAGAGTGACACAACTGTAGGAAACAGCGCTGCCTTCCTTAATTTGTCCTCTGACTGTCTCATTGAAATGACCGCCAGTCAACACAAGAGGACCTGTGGCTTTTACATCCACTTCAACAATAACACCCCCCTTTTTCTTAATGAAATCAGCTGTTCCTTCAAGATCAACTCTAGGTGCCAGGACTTCTGGCCAGACCACTGATTTCACCCATGCTGTGCTCCAAGCTTCCTGAGTGAGGTCTGCCCCACAGCCTGTGGAGGGGCACAGAGTTCACTTGGTGATGGCAGTGGGAATTCACTACTGCATACAGGGCCGTTTTTCTTCGTCCTTACCCCATCTAATTTCCTTTTTTTCTCCCACGTACCAGTATCCTTTTTCCTAGGTGGTTCTTTGAGAATCAATGTCCAGAGTTCCTGGTTTCCATCAAGCATGCCTCGCTAGCCACAGACTTTATGAAAATTACTTAGCAAGGTTGCGTCTTTTGAGTGCAGGATTCTCATTCTCAGGAAAGAGAATACCTTTTTTGGTAAACCCAACCAACAAGTCTTACAACGTCAGCCCTGTGAGATCCAGTGACCATCCAAGGGTCATTCTAGACATCAAAATGGTCTTGGCTCCCAGCTCCCAGCCAAAATAACCGGAGGACTACTCTGGAAGCCAGTCAAGAGCCTTTATGATATCAGCCATTTCCACTGTCTTGTGTTTCACGTATGCCACTTCTTTTGCTCCCAACTCTTATCACACAGAGCATCTGGTATGGACAGAACTGGCCTGATACAATACAGCTGGCCTTGAGGATATTTTTGCTTGTGGTAAGTCGTTCAGTAAGATGCAGAGATATTATATTCTGGTTACTAATGCTTCATGACAAAACATCTCAAAATGTAACGGTCCAAGTTCTGGTTCTCAGATGGAATACACATTCCAGCCTGTCTCTCCCTGAACACCTCCATAAAAACTAGGCAGAATGGATCAAATTGCTATTTAAGAATATGAAAAGGAAGCAAGCAGATTGGAGAAGACCCGATCCCAAAGTACCACCAAACCAAAATCAAGTTCCCCGTTTCCCCTCCAGTCTCCCCTAGCTCGGACTGAAGGCAGCCTGAAACCCCCAAAATGGGTGCTGGGCGTCGACGCAGAGTGCGCCAGGAGAGGCCCTCTACTTCTGGCTCAGAAAGCAGCAAAGGGGCCTCCGAATGCTGAGAGTGAAGGCAGTTGTCCACTCTTCTCTTTTCTCTCTTCCCTTGCACATCCAGGACCCCTATGATCCCACAGCGATAGCAGGTGAGACCGTCAGGGCAGTGGGGCCTACAGGCGCCTGGACCTCTGAGACAGTGGAATCTTCTGCTCTAACTGGAGGAGCTGTGGTCCCAAGGGGGGTGGTGGTGAATCCCCACCGCTTTTTTCTCTCTCTGAATTCCTGGCCTCAAACACAGGCAGTTGTGGGAAGTGTGAGGCAGAGTGGGTTAACCAAAGCCTGGGTCTTCTGGCCACAGGACCGAAAAGGGGAGTCCCAGTAAATCACAAAGTACAAAGCCAAGGAGCGCTGAAAAGGCTTTGAAATCACAAAGGGTACCACAAGTGAAACTGAACTTGGCAGCCTAAACCAACCAGGTTGACCACCCATTAAGGCAAAAATACCAACAGACTCCATAGGATATATGCAAGGCCTAGATTCTCATCAGAGGATTTCAAAAGATCCAGGGTACAATCCAAAATCACTTGGATCACTTCAAAGACGCACGAACGTTTCAACTCACATGGGAAAAGACAATCAATGGACTCCAATAACAAGAGGACACAGACATCAAAATTACCTGACAATGACTTTAAAGCAATTACTATAAAAGTCCTCCAAAAAGTAAGGGCAGACACTTCTGAAAAGAATGGGAAAAAAAAGTCTCAACAAATAAAGAGAACGAAATGGAAATCTTAAGAATGAATAATATAATAACCAAAATAGAAAACTCACCAGAATGACTCACAAGAAGAATGGACATGACAGAGGGGTCAGTGAAATTAAAGACTGCTCAGTAGAAATGATCCAATCTGAACAATAGAGAGAAAAGACTTTATGCCCAAACATAGAAACATCTAGAAATTAAGGCCCTCTTCCAAAGGCCCATAAACCAATAGGTGAAAAGCGCAGGGAAGGATCATGAATAAACAGCTCTCAGGAAAAAAAAGGAGGGGGGGAAATATGCCCAACTACACGCAGAATAAGGGAACTACAAGCTCAAACTAAGATACCATCTCTCAACTATCAGATTGCCAGGAGTCAAAAGACTGGCAACCAGTTTGGCCATAAAGAAAGACAAGGTACAAAATGGTATAACCCACAGATAGGAATATGAGACGAGCTACAAAATTATAGGTGCATTTGTTCTTCAATACACAAATGTCACTCTGTGATACCCAATGAACAAATAAACCTATATACATATTACATAGAACCGACACAAAGTTATTCACGGCAGCTAAGTAGCCAAAAATAATCTATCTATGTTTACAGATATATATAATAATCTAGATATATATTCTAAGTATCCTTTAAGAAGGGATTGGTAAAATAAACAAGATGCATCCACCCAATGAGTACCATCCACAGCTATGAAACAGAAAAGGGAAGAGTCCCATCTTCTGATTTGGAAAATTGTCCAGGCTCGACTGTTAATGGAAAAATGCAAGATGCACAATGGTATATTTGGTCTGGTACCTTTTAAATAAGAAAGGGAGAATAAGAATGTACATTCATATGTGCTTTTATTTACACAGCACAAGTGGTCACACTTTTTCCATAAAGGACCAGATAAATATTTTTGACTTTGTGAGCTACACAGTCTCTGCCATTACAGAGATGCATGGATGTGTTCCAATAGAACTTTATTTACAAAATGAAGGTAGCCAGCTTGCAGATTGCCACGTGCTGACCACGGAAATAAAGAAGTACTATAAGGATAAATAAGAAACTAAAAACAAAATTAGGGGAAACAGTGTAGATGGGATAAAAGTAATAAATTGGACTTCATCAAAATTAAAATTTATGCATTAGAGACAGCATCAAGAAAGTTCAAAGATATCACAGAATGGGAGAGAAAATTTGCTGATCATGTATCTGACAAGGGATCTGTCTCCAGATCATGTAAAGAATTTTTACAACTCAATAGTAAGACAAATAGCTAAAAAAAAATGGGCAAAGGATTCACACAGACACTTCTCCAAAGAAGATATAGAAATGGCCAACAAACACGTGAAAAGATAGTCAACATCCTTCGTTACCAGGGAAATGCAAATCAAAACCACCATGAGCTACCACTTTAAACCCACTAGGACAGCTACCATAAACAGACAAGAACCAGTGTTGATGAGGATTTGGTGTGAATGGAACGCTCATTCGCTGTTGGTGGGAATGTAAAATGTGTAGCTGCTTTGGACAACAGTCTTTTGGAAAGCGGTTCCTCAAAAGGTTAAATATAAGGTGGATGCAACTCAAGTGTCCATTGATGGATGAACAGATAAAACAAAATATGGTATATCCCTACAACGGATTGTTCAACCTTAAAAAGCAAGGGAATTCGGACACATGCCACAACATGGATGAACATCGAGGACATTAAATGAAATAAGCCAGTCACAAAAAAATAAATACTGTATGATTCCACTGACATGAAGTATGTCCGGTAGTCAAATCATAGAAACAGAAAGCACAATAGTGGCTGCCAGGGGCTGAGGGGAGAGGAAAACTGGGAGTTGTTCAATGGGTAGAGAGTTACAGTTTTTTAAGATGGATAAGTTCTGGAGATTGGTTGCAGAACAAAGTGAAATGTACTGAATGCTACTGAATGGCTCATTTGGAAATGGCTGAGAGATTTTGTATTAGCTGTTTTTTAATCACAACACAATTTTTTTTATTTTTTTATTTTTATTTTTAAGATTTTATTTATTTGAGAGAGAGAATGAGAGAGAGAGAGAGAGAGAGCGCGCGAGCGAGAGCATGAGAGGGGAGAGGGTCAGAGGGAGAAGCAGACTCCCTGCCGAGCAGGGAGCCCGATGCGGGACCCGATCCCGGGACTCCAGGATCATGACCTGAGCCCAAGGCAGTCGCTTAACCAACTGAGCCACCCAGGAGCCCAATTTTTTTTTTTTTTTTTTTTTTAAGAAAGTTAAACAGAGAGTTATTACCACAGGCTCTAGAAATCCCACTCCTAGGCTAGGCACATATTCAAGAGAAAGACAAGCAAATGTCTACACAAAAAGTTGCAGTATTCTTCAAAATTAGAAATCACCCCAAAATCCGTCCACAGATGGATAAAAACGTGGTATATCCGTCCAGAATTTCCCACCGCCCCCGAAAAGGAATGCAGTCCAGACACGTGCGGCTACACGGATGAACCGTGGACACGAGCGAGAAGAAGCCAGTCCTACAAGACAGGTTACATCAGGCCGCTGACATGAATAAGCCCAACTAGAAAGACAGAAAGGAGAGTAATGGTTGCCCGGGGCCGGGGCTAGGTGGCTGGAAGGGGGAAGGACCGCGAACGGGCACAGGCTTCTTCGCTGGGTGCAAGGGCGACGGCTGCAGGTTCCGGATCGGGACGAAGCGCCACCGCGGTGGAGCAAAGCCATCCCAACGGAGCTGCGTTCTCGGGGGCTTGGTCTGGTGTTTGAAAAAGTAGAATATTCTTAGCAGCAGCACTGTTCCTACTTTTGAACTACTCAAATGTTCAACAACAGAGAACAAACTTGGTGTATGCTTACAATGAAATACGTAGAAATGAAAACAAACAAATTATTGCTGTATTAACAGAGAGGAATTCCAGAAACATAATGGTCAGTGAAAGGAGCCAGAGACAACAAAAGGAAATTGTATTATTCCATTTATAAAAAGAGAGAGAGGCAAGCCAAGAAACAGACTCTTAAGAGAACACTGCTGGTCACCAGAGGGGAGGTAGAGAATGGGGGAAACAGGTGATGGGGATGAAGGAAGCGCACTTGCCCTGATGAGCGCCGGGTGATCTATGGGAGTGACTCACTATACTCTACACCTGAATCACTATATTCTACACCGGAATATGTTAAGTATATTGGAATAAAAAAAAAAAACTTAAAAAGAAAAAAAAGTACACCAACAGGCAAAGCTAACCTACGCTGAGACATCAGACAGTTGTTGCCCTCGGCCAGGCCGGAAAACAGAAGCCAGCACACTCTGCGGCGCGACTGGCGCTCCCTTTTCTGATCCAAGTGCAGAGTTACGCAGCACGCAGAGCTTGTGAAAGCTCATAGAGCACACACTTAAGATTGTGCCCTTTTCTGTATGTATTCTGTACCTTGATAGAAAGAAAAAAAAATCAAGAGCATCTCAAAGCGGGGGTTTGTACCTTTTCCTCACTTCCATTCTTCAGCATAGGACCAGGAATGGAGCTAGGGTTAAATCTCCAATCTCCAAACTTTGGGGGAAAAAAATTGTCTGACCCGACTGCGGGAGGATAATGTGACCCTACCACCTGACCTTGTTGAGCACTTAACCAAGTTCAGGGCACTATGCGTCAATCTCTAGAGAATTTTTTTTTTTTTTAACGAGGCTTGGAGATGTTAAGTAAGCTTATCCCGGGTCACACAACCAATAAAGGACAGGGCAAACCTGGAAACCGGATCTCCAAAGCCAGGGTTTTTTTTTCCCCTCTGCCACTTGTGTCACCCAGGGCAGTGGGACACAATGACGGAACACATGCTGGTCAAGCCTCATCATGGATCTGTTTTGGTGGTCTGTACCCCAGAAGGCAGAAAGGCCACTGGCCCGAAGGATAACCTGCACTTCCTACACGTTCCTGGATGGTGAGGTGCCAGGCAGGCAGCCGTGGTTCTGGCAACTCGACTCCGAGTGCCTGGAGCACTCATCCGGGGCGAGATGCTTCTCTCAGGTGCTTGAGACAATGTGTCAGGTGTGCTTCATCACAAGCCACCTGCGTCCAACTTCGTATGTGATCAATCACAGACCTCAGCGTAAAAACTCGAACAGTCAAGTGTTCAGAAGAACACATGAGAGTCTGTGTACAACCACAACCTGGAGGGAGGCAAGACTTCTCAGAGAGGACACAGAAGGCAACCTTAACAGAAAAATAACTTCGAGGAGACTTCATCAGAATGAAAGTTCTCTGTTCATCACAAGTCCCAAGGAGATGAATAAGCAAGCCACAGTCTGGGAGCAAATGCTCACAACATATACTTCAGACAAAGCACTTGAATCCAGAATATATAAAGAACTCTTGTAATTCAATAATAAGAGGACAACCCAATTAAATGGGCAAATGGTCTCAACAGACACCTCACAAAGGAATATATGTGCATGGCAAAAAGCACCTGAAAAGGTGCTCAACATCATTAATCATCAAGGAAAGGTGAATTAAAACCTTAATGAGAAACCACTACACCCCCACTAGCAAGGCCAAAGTCGAAAAGCTCAATAATACAAAATGTCGGTGAGGATGAGAAGCCACCAGAACTCTTGTGCCTCGGTGCCAAGAATATAAAATAGTACAGCCACTTGGGGAAAAGGTTTGGAGTTTCCTTATACGGTTTAACATACACCTACCCTTTGATCCAGCCATTCCACTGCTGGTTGACTCAAGGAATGAAAACATTTGCCCACAAAAAAGACCTATATACAAATGTTCATAGCAATTTTACTTGTAATAGCACAAACTGGGAACCACCCACATGTCCTTCAGCAGGAGAATAACTAAACCAACTGCATATATCCATGGATTCCAACAGTACTCTGCACGAACAAGGAGCAAACTACAGATAGATGGCGCGATATGGGTGAATCTCAAAAAAACATCATGCCGAGCGAAGGAAGCTAGATCCCGGAGAGTGCATACTGTATGAGCCCATTTACACAAAACTCTAGCAAAGGCAAATCTAACTGGTGGTGATGTCCTCTCAGGCACTCTCTGGGGCCAGGAATTGGAGTGGAGAGGGAAATGAGCAAGAGGAGACATGAGGGAACTTTCTGGACAGATGGAACTTCTATTGTCATAGGGTCTGTTTACGCAGGTTTAGTCATTTCTCACATTGTGCAGCGGAGATGTGTACATTTCAATGTATACACATTGTAGGTTAAAAATGCTTAAGACTGTAATAATCAAGTGTGGGGCAGGGAGTAGGTAGCGGTAAAGAAGAAATCAATATGGCACAATGATACTCACTGTTGAAGCTGCCTAATGTCCATGCTTGAAATTTTCCACAATAAGAATTTAAGAAAAAATTGATCTACATCTAAAGCGCCTACTCCTTTCCCGCTTCCACCTCTGTCCAACTCTGCCCCCGGGCTGACCCTGATTCTCCCGAGAACGCTGCTTCCTGCCGCAGTCGGCAGCTCAGCTCCTTCCTGCGCTGCACCCCCTACTACCAACCAAGCCCCAGCAACTGCCAGGCATTTTGGCCAAGCCCTGCCACACCCAACAGGCCGAAAGCTGGGAAGGTATGGGGGCGGGGGGACAAGAAGTTTTCCAGCTGGCTTTGCACGAATTCACCCCTCCCCCACTGATGTTATTTGACCAGGATTTAAACAGCTCCTATCCCAAAGCCTCGTACACAGAGGCTTTCAACAATAGTTTATGGCTTGCATTCTAGAAGTCTGTTTTTTTTTTTTTTAAGTCTGGTTTTTAAGTTGGCTGCTGGGAACCCCTAACACATTCTGCCCCAGTGACAACAGCCAGCCAGCAATGCAGCAGGCCAGCCCCCGAGGGTTTGTCTACCCTAAATGCACTCAAGGCTCACACGGCAAAGCTGTGAGGAAATGCTGCAGGTGCAATGCTTCTTTCACTCAGCCCACATGACTAAGAATTGACTCAAGTTCCAGGTTCAATGAGGAGTCAGTAGCAGTAATAGCAGCTAGAAAGGAAGGCGGCTCTGGGAACGGCCCCCATGGGCAAGCCACAGCCAGGTCCAGCAGAGGACAGCTGAGGTCCAGCCAGGGGCTCACGCGGTCTTGTCCCCGCAAGGAAAGTCACTGTGGCCTGAGCAAGCCACACCGTTGGCTCCAGCAGGGAGAGAGGAGGCTTCTCAGTTATAACGCCATCTTTATTCTCCCACTGCACTTGTTTAAAATAAAATCCCATTGTGAAGAATATACATCGTAGAAAGTGCGGACAAATAAAAAGAACCGGTATTCTCAGAACACAGTTCAAACCACTGTTGCCATTCCAGGGTCTCCAGTGTGAGCTGTTCTCGTCTGTTCTATTTAAGATGTACCACTGAGGAGAAAGGTCCAGATCCAGAAATGTGTCATTAGGATGTCTCCTCTTTCCTAATAAAAAAATCACAACTGGACTATATCTATGCCTGGCCACCATTTTCAACATGGTTTCTACAGGAAACCACATTCTGATTTCCTGCGGAGGGTACCAAACACGTTTTGCTTCATCTCAACAGGAGAAACCAAGTGTCATCTGTGTCCATTGAGAGTTATTCTAAAAAGGAACTGGACAGGTATTCCTAGGAATCACTCCAAGAGTAGCAAAGAAAACCGCATCTGGCTCCCTACCGTTGAAGAGTTAATTATCAGTAACTATTTAATCACAGCTGTGTTACTCACTAGGCATGAAAACCTCGGTGTGATTGAAGCTGGCAGAGAGCAGGTGAGGAGTCTGTGAAGGCTCCCTGGAAGAATGAAGGTGGAGGACGTTTTGGGCAGAGCAAGACTGCAGGCTACAGTGGCATCAAAGCAGAGGACACGGAGGGGAATACACCAAGACTGACCCAACCTTAAGAGACCAGTGACAAAGCTGCTTGCCTGTTGGCCACAACGTGGATGAGAGGAGAGAAGTCCTGGACTGGGGAGGAGGGGCACATAGAGCGAAGTCAAGCAGATCTGAGAACCATTTTGGAAGCAATAGGCTGGATTTGGCAATGACTGAGAGGGTGGGGTCAAGACTGACTCCCAGGTTGCTGATTTTGCTCATCCATGTTTATTTTTTTTTTTTTTAACAGAAGACAGTGTCTAACTATTGCCCTTACATTCTGCTGGAAATAGATTTGGCCCATCTCCTGACCACGTCTAGATGCCGCACAAAGTGCACCTTCTACGACTGTCAAACCCACGCATCCCACAGGCCTGTCTTCCTTAGAACTTTATGCATTTTCCAGAGCGACGGGAAGAGTATGCACCCAATTACGAGCCATCTTAAGGCATGTATAAGGCTCTCTCTTGAGCAGAAGCCAATGCACCTGAGGATTAAGTCCACAAAAGTGGAGAGCTGCATTTAGGCATTTCCAGCAGAATGCACTGCAAGCTTTATTAGTCAGGGTAAGTTAGGCTATGCTGCCACAGGAGTTTCAGTGGCTTAACTACCATGTTGAACACATGACCTTCGAATAAGCCACAATAGAGGCAAAGAGAGATGGAGGTGGCACACTCATGTCTCAGTCACCTCCAAAGTGATGCTTGATGTTGCTCACATTTCACAGACCAGCACTAATCACAAGGACCCACGCTAACTGCAAGGGAGATTTGGAACTGTGGGAGAAGATACGGATGCTTGCAAGGCACTGTCTTTGCCACACAACACATCAATCCACAAGTATGGGGCGCCTGGGGGGCTCAGTCAGTTAAGCGGCTGACTTTCGGCTCAGGTCATGATCTTAGGGTCCTGGGATTGAGCCCTGAGTCAGGCTCTCCACTCAGTGGCGAGTCTGCCTGTCCCTCTCCCTTTCCCCCAGCTCGTGCTCGCTCTCTCAAGAAAACCTTTTTAAAAAATTCACAACATCACAGATGGAGAAGCTAGACATAACCCATGGAAAGGGCAGCAAAAGGGACTAGAGCTGGCCGTACTTTAAACCATGACATATCCTATTTTGGCAGAAAGCCCGATATTACCGTCAGCTTAAAAACTAACAAAATCACTATAGTATCATTTGATACAAAAGGAAAAAAATAGCCTAGCCTCCAAAACCAGTGAAACCAAATCGAAGCTAGAATGTGTTTTTCCATTGCTGGTATGAACCCAGGGGAGCCAGCGTCTCAATTCTGCCTTCCTCACGCACAGCCCCACAGCTCGGGCACCACGGTCGGCAGAGATTATAAACAGGGAGGATCCAGGACATGAGGGGATTCGTGGCCTGACTTCCTCTTGGAAAGGCATACCTTGCAGACAACTTTCTAGCATTTGTGCTAGATTTTCATGACCCAAGTTATACTCTTACCACGGTAACAACCCCCACCCACCAATCTTAGTAACCTGACCAAATAAAAGCTTCTCTCTTGCTTATGCAAACCCCTAAGTGAACATTCCTGCTCCAAAAGCTACCCTCCGAAGAGTGGTTCAGGGATCTAGGTGCCTTCCATCTTCTGCCACCGCCATCGTCTACACTGGGGACCATGGGAAAGGGTGACACAGTATGGGAAGGACTACTAGATATGCTAACACTTCGGCCCAGAAGCGACAGACACCACCCGTACTTCTGTTTCATTGGCCAGAACTAGTTATACCTCCCACTGAGACTCAAAGGGTGCTGGAAAATGTAGTCCCCACTGTCCAGCCACAACTAGGAGTGTAAATCTCTAGTAAGCCAGCAATCTCTGCCACACTTTGCATCCTCCAAATGACTCTGTATGAGCCAGCCAGCAAAGGGGTGTCCTCAGGATAGAGCAAAGCCAAATAGCTCATCTGGAGACTAAAGCCCTGGCCTTGGTCTTTTTGAATGGATGTTCAGGAAGTGCAAGGATTTCCTACCGTAGGTGGCAATAGCTCACCACCTGTAAAATCACCAAGAACATAAGAAAAAGACCTCGGAAGCAGGGCCCCAGGGCCAGGAAAGTAGCATCCAAAGGAGGTTCAGAGAGGAGCAAAGATAGGCAGAGCCAGACCCAACAGCAACAGAGAACTTGCGCCCCAGGGCAGGTAGGGACAAGGCTTGATCAAAGGGGCGGTTCTTGTCATTGGACCCGTTACTAGCTAAGGCAAGAAGGCCTCGAATTAGCATGCAGCTGGAGGCCCTAACTTAGATTGGTCATTAACCACCCAACTGGAGAGTAAACGGGCATCAATGATAACGGTGCGTTCCTTGGAAATAACTGTATTGTATTCTACTGCACCAGACCTCTGTTTAAGATTTGATACCACAGTAAGCATATTCAACTATAGTGTCCGAGAAAACAGAATTTCCATCTCAGAATGTGTGGGAAAGCACGAGCCAGAGTTACACAGATTTCCTTCCCGCAGGAAGTCTCAGTTTTTGCTGTGTTCCCGAGCACCGAGCTCCAAGAGACACACAGCACGCACTCGGGAAGAACAGGCTGTTTGGTGTACATACACTCCGCACACACAGTAAGTGATCGCAAGTCATGACTATGAATTCTGTTCAAGTAGATACATGGGTATTTAAACAAAAGGAATCAAGGCACATCCAGAAAAAGGGGTTTCTTCTAGAAAAAGAAAAAAAGAGAGAAGACCTGTCTTGTTTTCCAAGCACTAGAAGTAACCAAGGGATTGAACCTCACTGAATTTAACAGTTCTACTGAATTCCAGACTCTCATCTTTGAAGATGGAGGACAGATGCTTAAAAAGCAAAACAAAAGCTAGTCCTTCTGCAGACCAAAGGCACACAGGGACCTCTGCTAAAAGTGACCACCTCTGCTAAAAGTGAACAAAATGTCCCTCAAAAAAAATTAAACATGAAATCACCATATGACACAATTCCCCAGGTGGGCATATACACCAGAAAGTGAAAGCAGAGACTTGAGCAGGTATTCAGACACCCATGGTCATTACAACGTTATCTACAATAGCCTGAAGGTAGAAACAACCCAAATGCCCCATCTGCAGACGCCAGGGCGAACACTGGCGTATTCATTAGCTTTCAAGGACACTCTGCTACACGCCACAGCGCAAATGAACCTCGAGGACATTGTGTTGAGCGAAATAAGCCAGATACAAAAAAGACAAAGACTGTATGATCACAGTTATATGAAATTTCTGGGACAGGCAAATTCTCGGAGACAGAAAGTAGAACAGTGGTTATCAGGGGCTAAGGGGAGGAAGAAGTGACAAGTTACTGTTGAAGGGGCACAGAGCTTTTGGGCTTATGAAAAAGTTCTGCAGAGGGATGGTGGTGTTGGTTGCACAAGAGTGTGAATGTACTTAATGCCAATGAAATGCATAAAGATGTTTAAATGGCAGATTTTAGGTTACAAATATTTTCGGATTTCCTTTTCAAGTGCTTGTGGCCGTGTTCTTTCACCAGCGTCACTGGTCCTCACTCGGGCTGAAGGCCCGCCTGTGGCTCTCTTGCACCCCCACCGAAGCACCCAGGCACCGGCGACCCCGAACCTCTCCTCCAGACCCACACAGGACCATGGAAAACTGCACAAGGTGGGGGAAAACACACTCCAGCCAGCTTTGCCTCGCTAGGGGTACGAGACCGGAAGTACACTTCACACCTACCAGGCTCCCTAAAATACCTCTGGGGACAGCTCAATGGGTCCTCTCCCCCCCGCCCCCGTTTTCTAGAACAGCACAGTCCAGTGGGACCTTCTGTGAGGAAGAGCACGCTCTCTTCACTTGTGCCTGCTGAGCCCTTGAAATACAGCTGGTGCCAATAACGGACTGACTTCTTGTATTTAAACGGACTTCCTTGTGAACTGCCCCCTGTGGCTAGGGGCCACCGTGTTGGACAGCATGCTTCCAGAACTTGTACAAAGGAGCCGAAGTGACAGATTTGGTTTTCTGTGTGGTTTTTGTTGCTGTTCTGTTTTGTTTGGGTGGAGATGCCCAAAGTCCGTGAGTGGTAAAGATCAGGAGAGGTTGGGGGGGGGGGGATCCCTCTGTTTAGTCCATAAACCCACTACTGGACTTGCATATGTCTTCGGTCAAACCCATGCAAAGAATTTATTAGTTATAATGACGTACCGAGAAATGATTTAGTCAAGACCAAGCCAAGGTCAACCAAAGGAGGTACACGATGCAGAAAATTCTAGGCAATCTGGACCCAGAGCAAGAAAAGGTGAGGTGCCTGTTGTGTAGCTCTGGAATCAAAAGCCCAAGATTTCTGACTGGACTTTCACACCAAACCAGAAGGGGTCCGGTTAGTAGATGAAGGCTTGTTACACACACACACCCGAGTAGAGCCATGGCACACCCGTCTTCAGAGCTGGCACCAGCAGGCAAGAGGCTACAATTGTGCAGCACAGCAAGGGACGTTTAACCTTCCAGAGAAGAGTCTTTTCAAACTCTAATTTCGGAAGCGGATGAATAGAGGTCAAGAAAACCGAGTGGTTCTGGGTGAAGTGGGCTCCCGAGGAACTTTTCTAAAAAGACGTAGCACTGAGTACACTCCGAGTGGTCAGAAATGTCAAGAGAGTGTTTTCAACGGGCTCAGCTGCCACTTTATTTGAACAAGCCTGACACCCCGCCCCCCTTCCAGGTGGGGAGCATTTGCTCTGCAGAAAACAGATCCCTGTTGCCTCTGAGAATGGAGAACAATACACCTAGTTTACCACTTCCGCGTCGGGTGGCCAGGGTCTCAAACTCCCCCTGCACCTTCTCACATGCTTTTAGGCTTAGGGTGGGCACTGTTACCACCACTTGAGCAATGGAGAAACCAAGGCACAAACCAGGTAATTACCGTCCCACGTACAAGGCTTATTAATGTCATCCAAGTGCCAGAGGCTTGTCACATAGATTCTAAAGGTGTGGTAAGGAAAAACATCCAAGCAGCAATCCATTCCACACCTGGAGAAACTTGCCAACCAAAAAGTATTGATTTTAAGACTGGATTCTTACCACAAGCTTATCACAGTGAGCTTGGAGCTCTAGTATCCCATTCCAGCAAGGAAAGACACCCGGAACCCCCCCCCCCCGCCAATGCTTCAGCATTACGGGATAAAACAGATCTGTCACACCGGTGGTAGAGTACAGCCTCACCGTCTCGAAGTGTGTTTGGGGGCAGGAATTAAAGTACCGGAAAGAACACTGGGGCATTTCTAAGAGCCCCTCCCCCTACACGTAGATCCGCACTCCATTGTAGCACAGGGATTCCCACTCTCGGCTGCAAAATGGAATCATCTGGGAAAGCATTCAAAACTCGTGCGGCCTCAGATTGTGGGATCATTCGTCTGGGATACAATCTGGACATGAGGAGTTTTAAAAGTTCCCCAGGTGATTCTAATGTGTAGCTAGGGTTGGGGCCCGCTCACTGCTGTAAGGGACAGGGCCGGAGTGAGGAAGTAAAAGCTGGGTGGGGAGGAGGGCTCCGCATCATCTGGGTTACGGGCTGTTTCTTGGGTCAACTGCTGTTTAAGGGGATCGAAAAATAATGAGCCTAAATGCCAGCGGCGTCCGTTTTCTTATCTGTAAAAAGGTACAATACCACTTACTCTCCCCTCGCGTAAAGGCGGGGCGGGCCGGTGGTGAGAGTCACGGGAGGCTAGGCTGGGGAGGGGCAGGGCCGTGGCGTGGGCCAGGGTCAGGAAAGCGGACAGGGTCGGGTGGGGTGGGGGTGAAGGGGGCATCCGCCTCACCTGCGTCGTAGAAGGCGTCGAGCACAGCTGTCTCCCCGAAGTCGAGCTCCCCGAAGGGCACGGAGATGAACTGGGCGCCCTCGGTCTCGCAGGCCCGCAGCAGGCACTGGCGCGCCCCCGCCTCCGGGCCGCCGGCCGGGCCGCCCTGCGGGCTCTCGCTGCTCACATACACTGCCCGCAGAGCCCGTCGCGGCCCGCCCCCGTCCTCGGCCCCGCTCCCGCTCCCCGCGCCCTCGGCCGCCCCGTCGGGCTCCGCCGGCCCCGCCGCGCCCTCGGCTCCCGGCGGCAGCGGAGACGGTGGTAACTCGGCCGCCGCCCCGAGCGCCCCAGCCGGGGGAGTCCCGCCGTGACTCTCCATGTGGCCGCCCTGCGAGCCCTTCCTGGGTCCCACCTCCGCACGAGCGGCGGGCGGCTGCGGGCCACAAACAGTCCCGGCACCTGTTCCCGGGGCGCGGGCGGGGAGCTGCGGGAGCCAGCGCGCGCCGGTGGCCCCGCGGCGGGCAGGTGAAGGCAGGGCCCCGCGGCCGCAGACGCAAACCGCAGCCCCGCAGCCCCCGAGCGCCCTTTGAAGGCTGGGGAGAGAGAGAGGCGGGAGCTGGGGACGTCAGGGCGAGCGGAGGGCGGGGGGAGGTCTGGGAAGGGCGACGGGGCAGGAGCTGGCCGGACGCCCCCTGCCGCCTCCCCCGGGCAGCGCCCGAGGAGGGCGGATTCGTCAATTTCAGGTTTTTGTTTGTTGCAGTCCCTCCAGACTGACCAACTTTAGGAGTCCCGGTTTTTTCCTTCAAAACAATTCGAAGCTTTTCAAGCAGAGTAAAAACTCTTTCAAAGCGCTGGTTTGGAGGTAAATATTCAATTTCAAACTAAATACAGAGGTAGTTTTAACCCAGAATTGAGGGGATAAGATGCTTATTTCAAACGCCTCTGATTTTGATAAATTAATTAAAAGATAAATAAATCGCCTCTGATTTTGTACTCTTTGTCCCCAGTGTCCAAGAGCATGGCCCTCGTGAGCCCAGGTCTGGAGGCTGCTCGTCCTGACTTTCACTGTGACCTTGACAAAGCACCAGAAATAACCAGCAACAAATTTTGTATGCCAGGAAAATAGGCTCCAAGCAGGACGCCTGCCTGACCTATAAAATGCTGTGAACCCAAACGGATCTTTACTCTGGATCTTACCCTCCTTACAATTTTAGGCTCCAATATTAAAATGTAGTATTACCACTGCAGGTAGTACTTTGATTTAAAAAATGGGACATGGGGGCCTGGGTGGGTCAGTAGGTTAAGCGCTACCTTCAGCTCAGGTCATGATCTCAGGGTCCTGGATTGGAGCCCCACCTCGGGCTCCCTGCTCAGCAGGAAGTCTGCTGCTCTCTCTCTCCCTCTGCCCGTATCCCCCACTTGTGTGATCTCTCTCGCTCTCAAATAAATAAAATCTTTTTTAAAAAATGAAAAAAATAAAAGATAGGATGCACCGGATGTTGTCACAAGGTTTTGGGGTTTGGATTTTTCATTTTTAACACCAGTATTATTGAGATATAATTCGCAAACCATCCAATTCACCCATTTAAGTGGTTTTTAGTATATTCACAGAGCTGAGCAGCCATCACCACAATGAGTTTTAGAACATTTTCATCACACTCCCCCAAAACCCCAGTATCCAATAGCACTCACTGCCCCTCCCCCAATACCCCTCAGTCCTAGGCAACCACCAATCTACTTTCTGTCTCTATAGATTTGCCTATTCTGGCCATTTCATATATATGGAATCATACAAGGTGTGGACCGAGGATATATATCCAGGAATGGGATATCTGAGTCGTATGAGAACTCCATGCTTAACCTTTGGAGAAACTTCCACTGTTTTCCAAAGTGGCTCCACCATTTTACATTCCCACCAACAGTATATGAGGTATATACTCCTCACTGTCACCAACACTTATTATTAGCTTTTTGATTAGAGCCATCCTAGTGGGTGTGAAGTGGCACCTCATTGTGATTTTTGATTGGCATTTCCCTTATGACTAATGATTTTGAGCATCTTGTCATGTGCTCATTCACTACTTGTATAACTTCTTTGGAGAAATGTCCATTCAGATCTTTTGTCCATTTTTAAACTGGGTATTTGTCTTTATTATTGAGTTGTAAAAGTTCTTTTTATATTGTGGATGTAAGTCCCTTATCAGATATGTGATTTACAAATATTTTCTCCCATTCTGTGGGTTGTCTTTTCACTTTCCTGATGGTGTCCTTTGCAGCACGTCACAAGCCATTCTGACAAAAGCAGGATAGGACTTACCTTACAAAATCACACTTTGGCTTCTCTGCATGTTTCAGTGGTAATACAGTCCATGCCTCTACCCCACCCCCAAAAGAAAGCAGAAAGTGCCAGTATAAATCTTTGAAGAAATCCTTCCTTAATTCTAGTCCTGGTAGAAATTAGGAACTTCAACAAGTGACATCATTGTATACTCTCTTTTGTGGCCAATGAGTGGAAAATGGACTCTGAGGAGATCTGTAAAAACACACAGACTAGAATCGGGAAGAGGGAAGCTAGGGAAAACTTTCAACACCTCTGTTCTGAGCCTTAAAAAAAATAGGATGGACATGTTCTCCTTGTAGCCTTGTAATGCATAATAATAGTAATTTTCCTAATGTGCCTGTTTATCTGAGATTATTCCAATGACTGGCACAGCCGTCAGGAGGACAAAGATGCCCATTTCCCAATCACTTGCCGGCGTCTTGCTGTTGCCCCCACTTTAATCTTCCCGTGTTCCTTCCAGTTCTCACTGGAGCCCTGCTGACTGAGTGAGACTCACAGGAGTTGTGAATTCTGGCTTGAATAATACCTTCCTCTGAACACGAACCCTGCTGGGTAAAGAACCCAGAATCTGCCTAGCTAACGAGCGCCTTCCCCGCAGTTGGTGCACGCGGTGCACTTTGTCGTTGTCCCCCATAATTTGCACACCTGAAACAAGCCCCAGCCCCTTCTCCTGATGTCCTTCCTGCCTCCCACGCCCAGCCACACTGCGAAAATGACAAACTGCTGGATTAGTCTCTTCTGTTTAGTTGAACAGTTGTTCAGTTCTTACCCCTGCCTTGTCCCTTACTAAGCGCCTGTCATTTGGGCTAGAACAGTGGAATGAATACAGTGGAAGCACTGTAGTCAAAAAAGTAAGAATAAATCTAGGCATTTTTCTCATCTCCTTTATTTTATTTTAGGCTGGTTATGCATAGCAATTGTGGTCAAGCTAGTTAGCTCTTGGACTCATTCAATGTTGTAAAAAACATTCTAGTTACCATATGAGTGGCAGTTTCATTACTTTTGTCATCGTATCCAAGAATCAAGAGCAAATAGTGACACAAGACAAACAACCATGTTGCATAATAGTATATGTATTTGTTGGGAAGACTTTAACATATATAGTAATTCAATAAAGATTTGTTGAGCACCTAGTATGTGTCAGGCACTGTCCTTGGTGCTGAGGATAGCATAGTGAACAACACAGCCAGAGTCCCTGCTGTCATGTTAGATACGGATACGGAGACGTAGATATAGATATGGCTGTAGACAGATATACTTTTGTGTAGATGCTATAAATATTGTATGGACATAGATTGTTGTAATCTACCATACAAGAAAAGCAAATAGGATGGATGAAACTCACAAGTAATATTAAGCATAGATTGTATGTAAAATATTGTCTTGTAAAATATAGGTGAAACTCATAGGATGTTTTAAGTATACGTAATGAGTAAGCAAGAAACTTGTGAGAAAAAGGTAGACTTCATAAGGTATATCAAAAATTTAAGTTCTTTTCCTCTAAGACATGCTACAGATGCAACATATGATGGAACAAACAAGAGTGTTATTTACAGATAAATAGGGATGGAAAAACCAAGTCATTCGGTATGAGCATACAATCTCTGGCCTAACAGTTACATCCCCTCAAATTGACCCCCCCATGGGTGACACCCAGTACAGTCTCATTCTCGTCCCACATGTACCCTCTATCTTCTTGAACATATGGACTATAGTTATAATAACTGTTTCAATGCCTTTGTCTACTAATACTGTCATCTGTTTTATTCCTGGATCTGTTTCTAGTGATTTTTCTCATTGTGGGTCATATTTTCCTTTCCTTTTTTTTTTTTTTTTTTGCATGCCTGGTAATTTTTTATTAGATGCCACGCATTGCAAATTTTACTTTAATGGTACTGCACACTTTTGTATTCCTATAAATATCTTGAGCTTTATTGTAGGAGAGAGTTAAGTTACTTGGAAACAGCTTGACTCTTCTGAGGATTGCTTTTGAGCTTCAAGTGGGATCAGAGCAGCCTTAAGGCTAAGGCTAATTAATCCCCTCTAGAGGCAATAACCCTCTGAGTACTCTACCTGATGTCCTATGAATTATGATGTTTCCCATTCCGGTCAGTGGACACAGAAGCTATTCCGGTCCTCTGGGACCTCCAAGGATTGTTCCCTCAAATCCATTCAGGTGGTTCTTTCCTGAGCCTCATGGGGTTTCTTCACACATAGGTGGTGGTCAGTACTCTGCTGAAGATTCCAGATCTACACATCTCTGGAACTCTATATGCAGCCATCTCCTCTCCAGTACTCAAACTGTAGCATCCTTGGCCTTCCAGCTCCATCTAGTCAGTTCAGGATGATAACCAGGCTCCTCGTGGGTTCCCTTTCTCTGTTCCCCAGCCTGGAATCTCTCTCAAGGCAGTAAGCTGGGGAAATTGTAGGGCTCACCTTGTTTACTTGTTCTTTCTCAAGTGTCTGTCCTGTGTTGTGCTTCTTAAGTGATTTTTGCAACCTTTTCATAAGTCTGAAATTCTTTTAAGATGAAAAGATTTAATAGTTTTAAAATTAAAAGAAAAGCACTTCTCCTCTTTTGTCTAAGCTTGGTACAGGCTGAGCAAAATTTATGATGTGAAAAGGAGGAGCAGCGTTGGCTTCTTCTCTCCTCTTCCACCTTGCTAGCCATCCCTCTAAGGTGGGGGTGTGTAGTTAGAGGATCTAAGACAACCCCACCGATGGCTCTCTGGTGCTGAGGTCACAATGGTCCAGGGGAAACATCTACCCTTTGCCTCACAACCTCTGGGGGTGCTGGCCACTCCTATCCAGCCCCTCTCTCGCTGCCCTCATTTGAGCATTCAGCCAGCCATCTCGACCTCTAGATTTCTGAGGTATGACTCAGACACTTGTCCTCTATGTCCTGAAAACTTCTTGTGACATATGTAGCAAATTCTCTTTGAATCCTTTCCCTAGGCTCATGGTAAGTGATAGGCAGGCTTCCAACACCCCACTGGCAGGGAGGAACTCACCAGCACACCAGTCTCTCTCCAAAAATATTCTTCTAATTTCCAATTCCCTTTTCTGGGAGTGTCCAGCATCACTTTGAAACTAGCATTTCGTTACTGGTGCAAGACCTCCTAGAGCTCTATTTCTCTGCCATCAACTTTCTGCTACCAATAACATTCCAGATGGTACCTGCTTCATCAGCTTAGGGCCTGGAGGATGATGATAACATGAACCAGAGCAGCCACTTGACTTACAATGGACATTAAACAAAAACTTCAACGAGATCAGAGTGTTAGCTATTCAAATACATATGGGAGGAGCATTTCAGGCAGAGGGAAGAGCCAGGGCAAAGGCCCTAAAGTGTCCTGATATGCTCAAGAAACAACAAGGCCAGTATCTCTAGATGTTTAGAATTCCATCATCTTATATTTTCACAGCTCTAGTTTCCAGAAAGTTCTTTCATATATTCAAATGTAATCTTCTCTTGTAACTTTTACCCACTGATTCTAATTTAATTCTTCTCACACATGGCAGCTTTCCAAGTACTGCTCTTAGGTCTTTTTTTTTTTTAGGTGATACCCTGCCTCCCAGACTCTTCAGTTCTTCCTCCATGACATGATTTCCAGGCTAGTCACCACCTTGATGATTCTCTTCTAGAAGATTCCCTATTTGTCTCAATTGCTGTTTTGTGTGTGCAAAAGACTTTTTTAAAATGAAATGTTTTTTAGTATTTTATTTTAGTTTTTTAAATTTAATTTTAGTGTTTTTAAAGATTTATTATTTGAGAGAGAGAGAGCCCACAATGGGGGTGGGGGGAAGGGCAGAGGGAGAGAGAGAATCTTAAGCAGACTCTCCACTGAGCTCAGACCCAGAGTCAGGGCTCGATCCTGAGATCATGACCTGAGCCAAAATCAAGAGTTAGATGCTTAATGGACTGAACCACGCAGGTGCCCCTTATTTATTTATTTATTTGGGGGGGAGGAGCAGAGGGAGAGAATCCTCAAGCAGACTCCCTGCTGAGCATAGAGCCCGACGTGGGGCTCGATCCCTGGACCCTGAGATCATAACCTGAACCGAAATAAAGGGCTGGAGGCTCAACTGGCTGAGCCACCCAGGTGCGCCTAAAATTAAACATTTTTATTTTGAGATAATTGTAGGTTCATATGCAATTGTAAGAAATCATACAGAGAGATCTAGCATACACTTTAATCAGTTTTCCCCAGTGGAAACATCCTGTTGAACTACAGTCCACTATCACAACCAAGGTAGTGACACTAGTAGTCAGCATATAGAACAGTTACATCCTATTGCCCTTTGATTCCCACACCCATCTCTCTCCTCACACTCCATACCTAACTACTGGTAACCACTAATCTGTTTTCCATTTCTATAATTTTGTCACTTCAAGTATGTTATATAAATGGAATCATATAGTATGTAACCTTTTAGGATTGTCTTTTTTCATCCAGCTTAATTCCCCTGGGATACATCCAAGATGTTGCACATATCAGTAATCCATTCCATTTATTGCTGAGCACTATTCCATGGTATGGATGTACCACAGTCTCTTTAACCATTTATCCTTTCAAGGACACCTGTGTTGCTTCCCGTTTGGGGCTATTGTGAATAAAAATGCTATGGACATGCATATATAGGCTTTTATGCAAACATAAGTTTTCATTTCTCTGGAATAAATGCCTAGGAATGCAAATTCTGTGTCCTATGATAGTTGCATGTTTAATTTTTTTTAAGAAACTGCGAAGTTGTTTTCCAGAGTGGCTATACCATTTCATGTCCCCATCAGGGATGCAGGGGTGATCTGGTTTCTCCACATCCTTACCAGTATTTGGTGGTGTTACTTTTTCATTTTAGCCATTCCGGTACGTGTGTAGTGATATCTCATTATGGTTTTAGTTTGCATTTTCCCAATGGATAATGATGTTGAGCATCTTTTCATGTGCTTATTTGCCAAGTGTATATCTTATTTGGTGAATATCTGTTCATATCTTGTGCCCATTTTCTAAATGGAATGTTTGATTTTTTACTGTTAAATTTTAAATGTTTTCTTTATATTCTAGATACTAGTCCTTTGCCAGATAGGTGGTTTGCAAATATTTTCCTTCAGTCTGGAGCTTGTCTTTTCATCCTTTTAATGAGGTCTTTCATAGACAGAGCAAGTGTTTTTAATCTTGATAAGGCCCAATTTATCAATTTTTCTATTTATAAATTATGCTTTTAATTCCATGTTAAAAAAAAAAAACCTCTTTGCCTAGTCATAGGGTCCAAAGATTTCCTCTTATGTTTTTTCCTAAAAGTTTTGTAGTTTTAGGGGCATCTGGGTGGCTCAGTCAGTTAAGCATCCAACTCTTGATCTCAGCTCAGGTCTCAATCTCACATTTGTGAGTTCAAGCCCCACACTGGCCTCCATGCTGGGCATGGAGTCTACTTAAAAATAATAATTGTAGTAAAAGTTTTGTACCTTTTCATTTTACATTTAAAATCCATTTTTACTTAATTTTTGTATAAGGTGTGAGGTTTAGGTAGAGGTCCATTTTTTTTTGCCTCTTGGATGTTCAATTGCTCC
This sequence comes from Zalophus californianus, assembly GCF_009762305.2. NCBI lineage: Eukaryota > Metazoa > Chordata > Mammalia > Carnivora > Otariidae > Zalophus > Zalophus californianus. Next base: position 113,758,513 of record NC_045612.1, on the reverse strand, counting down.
AGTACCATTTTATGAAAAGACTATCTTTCCTTCATTAAATTGCCTTTACCCCTTGGTCAAAAATCAGTTGGGAATATTTGTGTGCATCTATTTCAGGGTTCTCTGTTCTGTTCCACTGACCTGTGTGTTTATCCCTCTACCAATCCACACTGTCTTGACTGCTGAAGCTATACACTAAGTGGGGTGAGTGATTCCTCCTTTATTTTTCTTTTCCAAGACTGTTTTAGCTGTATTAGGGCCTGTGCTTTCCCATATAAACTTCAGAATAAGCTTGTCTATGTCCACAAAAAAAACCGTGCTAGGATTCTGATGGGAATTACATAAACATATAGATCAATTTGGAAAGAATTAATGTATTTATTATGTTGACTCTTCCAGTGTATGAATACAGTATTCCCTTCCATTTATTTAGATGACCTTCTAATTTTATAATTTTCAGCATCCAGGTTGTGTACATATTAAGTTTATGCCCAAGTATTTAGGTTTTTTTTAGAGTGAATATAGATAGTGTGGTTTGTAATTTCAGGTTCCACATGTTCATTATCAGTATGGAGAAATGCAATTGTTTTTGTGCACTGCATTTCTCTTATTACATGACCTTGCTGAGCTCACTTCAGGAGGTCTGTGAGTTTTTTCCTTGGGATTTTCCATGTAGACAATCATGTAATTTGCAAATAGGGATAGTTTTATTTCTTCTTTCCAAGTTGCATGCCTTTTTTTCTTTTTCTTGCCTTGTTGCTATGGCTGGAAGTTGCAGTTCGATGTTGAATAAGAGCACTGAGAGCAGACATCCTTGCCTTGTTCTAATCTTAGAGGGAAAGTATTCAGTCTTTCACCCTAAGTATGATGTTAGCTGTGGGTTTTTTGCAGATACTATTTATCAAGTTTAGGAGGTTTCCCTCTATTTCTAGTTCACTGAGAATCATTATTGTGCATGGGTATTGGATGTTTTTTCAAATGCTCTTTCTACATCAATTGATATGATCATATGATTTTTTTCTTTAGCCTATTGATATGGTGGCTTACACTGATTTTCCAATGTTGAGTTTGCATACTTGAAATAAAGTCTAGTTGGTTGTGGTATATAACTCTTTGTATACATTTCTGGATTTTACTTCCTAGTACTTTATTAAGAATATTTGCATCTAGGTTGATAAAATATGCTGACCTGCAGTTTTCATTTTCTGGGGTACTGTCTTTTCCTTGTTTTGATATCAGAGTACTACCAGCCTCATAAAATGATTTGGGAGGTGTTCTGTCCTCTTCTTTTTTGGAAGAGATGGTGTAAAATTGGTGTTACTTCTTTAAGTGTTTGGTAGAATTCTCCAGTGAAACCATTTGGATCTGGAGATTTCCTTTCCAGTGTCTTTTAATTACACATTTGATTCTTTTGGTAATGGGTATAGAACTGTTAAGCTTGTCTATTTTATTTTGGTTGAGTTTTGATAGTTTGTGAGTTTGCAGGAATTGGTCCAATTCTTCTAAGATGTTGAACTTAGGTCATGAAGTTGTTCATAGTATTCCCTTCTTATCCTTTTGATGGCTGCAAAATCTGTAGTGGTACCCCCATTTCATTCTCAACTTGGTGATTTATGCCTTCTCTCTTTTTGTCAGTCCTGGTATTTATTCAAGTAAATATAAACATTCAAGTCTTCCAATGGAGCCCATCAAAGATATTCTTCATTTCTGTTACTTCGTTTTTAATTTCCAGCCATTTGATTTTTTCCTATAGCTTCCATCTCTGCTGATATTTCCTATCTGATTTTGCATGTTGTCTACTTTTTCCACTATAGCCTTTAATATAGTAATTACAGTTATTTTAAATTCTTTCTCCGATACTTCCAATAGCTGCGCCATATGTAAGTGGTTCTGAGGATCATTTTGCCTCTTTAGATTGCTTTTTCTTGCCTTTTGGCATGGCTTGTAGTTTTTTGTTGAAAGCTAGACTTTTATATAAGGCAGCAGATACTGTGCTAAATAAGTCTTTAGTGTAGGAATTTGTGTGATCCTAGCCAGGAATTGGGCTGTGTTGAGGTTTGTTGTTCCTATGGACACCAGAATCTTTTAACTCCTCTAGTCATCTTTGTTGTTCCTCCTCTTGGTTTTGGGGCTTCCCCTTGCGCTGTTCTCCAGAGAAAGCCTGTCTCTTGCAGCTCCCCCTGCTGTAATCCACTGTTACTATTACTGAAGTTTTGTTAGTGTGCTAGTGGGGCATGGGGGTGTGTGGTCTCTAATATTCGAAGCCTTAATTTCAGGGGTATAGTATTCACAAGTGCCTCTGACCATCTTCCGGAGATAGAGCTCCCCCTGGCCAATCTCTTCCCCCAGATGCAATGGGTATCCAACAGTGTTCTCAGTCAACAGCCTTGAGGCCCTTCTCCCTTAAGATTAAATATTTATTTTTTAGGTAAACTGGGGGCTGAGGCTGGGGTTGGGTGGAATTCCGTTCCCCCAGCTGCAATGGTATTTCACCAGTGCCCTCAGACCATGTCCTTCCCGCTGCAGAATAAGCCTTTTGTTCCTTAAGTGAGAAAGGTCTGCGTGGATTTCTCAGTGGCTCTTGAGCCAGCACTTCCAGCCTACACCACGAATTTTCTCTAGATTTCCCTGATCCTCCATGTAAGGGCCACTTGGGGTTCCTGGAGGAAATGCCTGCAAAAGTGTGGGAACCTCTCCCCCTAGGAGCTTCATACTCTCAAGCTATCCCACACTCAGCCTCCAGCAATTTGTTCAGTTTTCTACCTTGATCTTCCTATCCACTTCTTTTTTTTTTTTTTTGAAAATTTTTTTTAAATTTTTTATTGTTATGTTAATCACCATATATTACATCATTAGTTTTTGGTGCAGTGTTCCATGATTCATTGTTTGTTCATAACACCCAGTGCTCCATGCAGAACGTGCCCTCCTCAATACCCATCACCAGGCTAACCCATCCCCCTACCCCCCTCCCCTCTAGAACCCTCAGTTTGTTTTTCAGAGTCCATCATCTCTCATGGTTCGTCTCCCCCTCTGACATACTCCCCTTTTCTTCCTCTCCTGTTATCTTCTTCTTTTTCTTTTTTCTTAAAATATGTTGCGTTATTTGTTTCAGAAGTACAGATCTGTGATTCAACAGTCTTGCACAATTCCTGTCCACTTCTATGGCATCTGGTAGCTTCTGTCCCTGGTAAGCAAATGTCCAGGTTCCATGTCTCACAGAAAGTGTCTCTCTCTCTCCAGATTTTGAAAAACCATTTGCTCTGCCAACTCAGTTCTCTAAAATTTCCAGTCTGTCCAGATTTTTTCTTATTGTAAACGTGGGAAGGACATCTTGTAGCTCTCTGATCTCTGAGCTGAAATTGGAAGCCCCATTCAATAATATTTGACCTACAAGAATGTTAATTTCATGTGGTTCAACCTAATAGACTATTGCATAGTTTCTGGATAGTGCACCTTGTTGTGACGCAGCCACAATCTAATAGAGATCTCTGGAGAAGATTACTATGGATTATTCTACACACAACTCATTGAGAATGAGATGATCCGGCCTGCCATGACAGTGGTCCTCAAGCTTGAGTGTGCATCAGAATCCCCAGAAGGACTTGTTAAAGCACAATTTGTTGGGTTCTTCTTCAGAATTTGATTCAGTAGGTCTGGGACAGGGCCCCTGAATTTTCATTTCTACCAAGTTCCTGGTTGGTGTTGCTACTACTGCCCTTCCAGGGATTGCACTCTAAGGACTCATGGCACATCTTGGAGACCCAGGGCTCATCTGCATGTCCTCCTCATTCATCACTTTGAGGGCAGATGGCCAGCCCTGAGGGGCAGCAATTAGGTTCTCAAGTGACCTGAGAGAAGTGTCAAAAGCAGTGTCAGGAATATGCTCACCTTTGAATTCATTCTTTCTCTGGAGTGAATCTAATTTTTTAAAAAGATTTTGTTTGTTTATTTGAGAGATAGAAGAGAGCACAAGCAGGGGGATCAGCAGGCAGAGAGAGAGAAGCAGGCTCCCTGCTGAGCAGAGAGTCCAACGTGGGGCTTGATCCCAGGACTCTGGGATCATGACCTGAGCCGAAGGCAGCTGCTTAACCGACTGAGCTACCCAGGCGCCCCTAGATTTTATCTCTTTATTTGACAGAGAGAGAGAGAGCACAAGCAGGGGGAGCAGCAGAGGCAGAGGGAGAAGCCAGCTCCCCATCAAGCAGGAGCCCGATGTGGGGCTTGATCCCAGGACCCTGGGATCATGACCTGAGCCGAAGGTAGATCCTTAACCAACTGAGTCTCCCAGGCGCCCCTGCACATAGTTTTTGTAAAGGCAAAACTGGGCTGCTCAAATTTATAGAACAAATTCCTTTTGGCATCAGTCGCAATTACCAATTCATGTATTCAGTCAACAAATGCATATCAAATGCTTACTATGCACCTGGGTCTGTTTTAGGTACTGGGGATGCAGCAGTGAAGGAAATGTAGTCACTACCTTCATGGTGGTTTCATTCTAGGGAAGGGAGACAGAAAATGTGTGCATGTGCATGTGTGTGTGTGTGTGTTTGTGTGTGTATTAAGCAGGGTATCAATATATGGGGTCTGGGGGAGGATCAAGGTTAAAGTTGCTCTTTTGTTTAGTGGCTTAGGGACAGCCTCTCTGATTAGGTGACCTGTGCGCAGTGACTAGCCAAAAGGAAGAGATTCAAGCCTGACACCCATAGAGGTTTAGGCAAATACAACTTTAGGGACAGTTGGATGGTTAATCACTTTTGTGTACTAATGTTAATTCAACTGTGTTTATAATCAGGCAAGAGTTATTCTTTAAAAATGTTTATAATTATCTTCTTTAATTATTGAATGATAGTGATATTAAAAGAAAACCATTTGTAGCTCACAATTTCACCACCTTAATGAAACAAATATTTTCATTATTTTGTTTTGCTTTCCACGGATTTGTCCATATGGCTGAATATTTTTTCCAGTTTTATCGAGATATAATTGGCGTGTATCACTGTATAAGTTTAAGGCACACAGCATGATGATTTGATTTATATATATTGTGAAATGATTACCATAATGGGTTCAGCTAACATCCATCTTCTCATATAGATACAATAAAAAGAAAGAAGAATAAAAGTAAAGAATTTCTCCCCGGGATGAGAACTCATAGGATGTACTCTCTTAAAAACTTTCCTATAGGGGCGCCTGGGTGGCTCAGATGGTTAAGCGTCTGCCTTTGGCTCAGGTCATGATCCCGGGGTCCTGGGATCGAGTCCCACGTCGAGCTCCCTGCTCAGCAGGGAGTCTGCTTCTCCCTCTGACCCTCTGACCCTCTGACCCTCTGACCCTCTTCCCTCTCGTGCTCTCTCTCATTCTCTCAAATAAATAAAATCTTTAAAAAAAAAACTTTCCTATATATTGTGCAGCAGTGTTAGCTATTACATCCCTACTACTTATTTATCTTATAATTGGAAGTTTGTACCTTTTGACCACCTTCCTTCAAATCCCCCTCTCCACCTCTAGTAACCACAAATCTGATCTCTTTTTCTATGAGTTTGGTTTGGTTTTTGGATTCCAAATATAAGTGAGATCATACAGTATTTGCCTTTATCTATCTGACTTCTTTCACGTAGTGTAATGCCTTCAAGGTACATCCATGTTATTACAAATGTTAGGAATTCCTCATTTTTATGACTGAAGAATATTCCATTGTGTATATATATACCACAACATTTTTATCCATTCATCCATCAATGGACACTTAGGTTGTTTCCATGACTTGGCTATTATAAATAATGCTGTTATGAACATGGGGGTACAGATATCTTTTTGAGTTGGTGTTTTCATTACCTTTGGATATATTCCCAGAAGTGAAATTGCTGCATCATATAGTAGTTCTGTTTTTGAGGATCTCCCGTACTGTTTTCCATAGTGACTGTACCAATTTACAATTCCACCAACGGTGTACAAGGGTTCCCTTTCCCTTTCTCCACATTCTCATCAACATTTATCTCTTGTCTTTTTGAAGATGGCCATTCTAACAGGTGTGAGGTGATAATACCTCATTGTGGTTCCGATTTGTATTTCCCTAATAACTACTGACGTTGAGCACCTTTTCATGTACCTGTTGGCCTTTTGTAGATTGTCTCTGGAGAAATGTCTGTTCATGTCTTTGCCTATTTTCAAGTTGGGTTTTTTTTTGCTGTTGAGTTACATGAATTCCTTATGTTTTTGATATCAACCCCTTATCAGATGTATGGTTTGCAAATACTGTTTTCCTTTTCCATAGGTTGTCATTTCACTCTGCTGATGGCTTCTTTTGCTGTGCAGAAACTTTTTAGTTTGATATAGTCCCACTTGTTTATTTTTGATTTTGCTGTTTGTGCAAAAATTCTTCTTGCTAAAATCTTAAGCAATTCATATCCACACTCCACTTCTAGGAATTATCTTATGGATAAATCAGAAATATGGACATAGGTTTATGCCCAAAGATGTTCATCACAGCTTTATAACATAAAAAAAAAATTGGATTTAGGAGCGCCTGGATGGTGCAGTTGGTTAAGCCTTCAACTCTTGGTTTCGGCTCAGGTCATGATCTCAGGGTCATAAGATCGAGCCCCACACTGGGTTCCATGCTCAGCATGGAGTCTGCTTGTGCTCTCTCTCTCTTTCTAAAATAAATACATAAATTTATAAAAACATAAAATTAAAAAATTGCATTTAACCAAAAATACCCTTCTTCCTCTGTCCTTCTCACTCTCAAGGCTACATTGGGCACCTCTCCTCTGTAGTTCCAAAGTCCCTGGACTTCTCTCTGTGGTCATGTTCTCATACTGTGGAAGACTTGCCTGCTTATCTGCCTACATCCCCCAGTTTGAGCTCCATGAGGACAGGGGCTACATTGCATTCAGCACCTATCCTGCCGTCCAGCACATCGTAAGGACTTGATACATGTTCAACTTGCCCCAGCCAAATTCTCGGCTCACTCAGATTGAGATTCAGACTAAGAAAGAGTCATGAAGCTTGAAGAGAATCTTAAGACATCTGATTTACTCTTGGGGAATAACCATGGAAATGTTATTGATTTTTTTCCTGGGTTTTCTGTTTGGTTTCAGGATGGCCTTATCGGCTTGCTTATTTTTAAATTTGGTTTGTAAACCACTCTAAATTTTTTTTTAGTTAATAGAAACTATAATGAAGTTTTGCATTTCCAGGACACTCTCCCATCAAAGAGCTCAAAGCTTGACAAGAAGTTTTAGTTTCCTGGAGAACTAGTAACATTCTACAGGGGTGAGGGGGAAGGGAAGCAGTGCTGTATCTGCCTAATTTAATTAAACTTGTTGCCATTTACAGAGGGTTCCCAGGAATTCAACTCTTGTTTTTTCATTTTTTTTCCTCAGAAAATTCTAGCTACAGCCTACTAGGTGACCCTGTTCTATTGTTTGGTTGAAATATCTTATCACCAAGGGGCGCCTGGGTGGCTCAGTCAGTTAAGCATCTGCCTTCAGCTCAGATCATGATCCCAGGGTCCTGGGGTGGAGCCCTGTGTCGGGCTCCCTGTTCAGCGGGGAGTCTGCTTCTCCCTCTGCCTCTGTCCCCCGCCCCCTCGAGCTCACTCTCTCTCTCAAATAAATAAAATCTTTTTAAAAAAAGGAAATATTTTATCACCTATTGCTCTAACAAGAAAAAAGGAACAGCCTATTTTACCGTCAACTCTGAATTCACAAACATAATGACCACACAATGTCATTTATAGGAAAGGTTGCCCCCCGCCCCAAGCCACTCCAATTTGGGATCGATTAAAAACACAGGAAATAAAACCACCTCTCTGGGACCTGCTTCTATGTCACAGATTCTCGTTGGCTTCAGGGGCTGCCTTTCTGCTCCATGTGTTGGGAATCAAGCCTCAGTAACTCTAGGGACAAAACTAGGAATGACAGTTCCTGCTTATCACCTTAAGAGACATGACCCCCTCTCTGTCCTTACACTATTGACAAACATTTATTTCCAACCAGGAAAGAGTTTCTCTGCCTTGGCCATTGTGTTCCCTGATTAGACCTACTTCTGGGAATGGCATCTTCTTCCCCAGGCTTGGGTCGTAAGCACCAAGCCTTCTCTCTGTTGGACGCTGCAATCAGCCATGCTGAACACCTAGCACCCACGCACGTGTGGCTTTGTTACACTTCTCATTTGTATTAAACCAAAAAGAAAAGCTTTTCACCAAGCCCTCTTGGTGCTAAAACATCTTGACATAAATTTGTATGAAAATAGCTAGAGAACTAAAACCTAATCTAATACAGAAAAGAGACCTTGGTGACCTCAGGTTAGGATACAAAAGCCTTTGTGGGACCTGGGGATTATTTTTAATACAGACTGTGGCAACTGTGAGCAATAAATTACACACCCTGTGGTTTTCCCATCAAGGAGCTGGTTATGAAAGGAAATAAAACTCCGCCATTAGTAACGAAAGGCACACACGTGATGATAGATATAGGCTGTCTTTATGGGAGAAAACAAATAATGTACTTGAGTATGCTGTCTAGAGGGCTAGGGATGAATAAAAGTGGCTTTACACAATTATTTGAATAATGATAATTTAATGATTTTTACACTAAAAAACAATGTGGACCTAACTAGGATTTTCTGCCGAAATATGAATGTAAAATTGAACCATGTAAAAATGGAATTCATAGCCACGGATTTTAATGGGTTGTTTCTGTTCACTTGGGAAAGATAAGTGGGGTGAGGGGTACTATATTCCATGTCTCCCAAAGACATTTCTGTAAGAGTAAGCAAGTTGTGTAAAATGGAGAAAAATGGTTTGAATTCCAAGAAATCATTCCTCTTGGACCATGACAACTTTGAACAAAAATATTTTCACAAAATTTGATTTTAATCATCTTCTTTACAAAGCACAATACTTAAGACTTTTCTAAATACAATTTTAGAAAATGAAGCAAAAAAATAATCTCCATAGATGCTGGTCGAGTCCATGCTGAATGCAAAAGAATTTTTTCAAAAGTGATCCTTCCAAGCTTTTCAATATTCTTGACGGGTCCATTTTGTAAAGACTAAAGATGGTGGCTGTTCGGGCAGTGGCTCGTCAGGTCCATAACGTAGAATCCTCTTGCCGGTTAGCCCAAGGGGCAATAATGAAACTAGATATGCCAACTCCTCCTTCTAGAATCACTTCTCCCTCTCCTTATACAAAGAAAGCCCATGGCTTCTACGAGGGGAAGATGACAGCCCTCTATATTCCAGGTTGCTAGTGCCCCACCAGGGTGCTCAACTTCTCGAGTGAATTATTAACAGCCCTACTCTGTATACACAGCGTATAAAACTGTATCGTTAGGGATTTTCACGATGAGTAAATGAGAAATCCAAACGTCAAAGAATTCAATCCTCATTCTTATACTAGGCGGTGGGAAATCTCTCAAGGCTTTAAGTTTAACGTAGAAATGCTTAGAAGAGTCAAGGAGTTCAGGAATGTTTTATGCTGCCCTTGGAAACTTGCTGCTCCTGGGCCCAAGTGCACTGCGAGCAAGGCTGCTGAAAAGGCAATACGTCCAGGCATGGGAATGAGGGATGGGAGGTTTCTTTCTTTATGTACTCCCTTCCCGTAATCGTGCTCCCCCATCCTGGAAGACCAGGGTGTCCGGGCTCTGTAAGTACAGTACTCGGGAGGAAGTAGCAGCCTCAAGCAGCAAGGATGAGCATGTAGCAAGAGGAAGGTGGGGAAGGGAGAGAGGAAGAAAGAGACATTTATTTGTAATACTTGGGATAATCAATACCATGTGGTGATTTCTTTTTTGCATTACTCCGTGTTATCAATTCTCATTCTTTGTGGTTGTGCAAATCCATTAATATTTAGTACTTTTGCTCTAAAACTCAGGATATAGACAAAGCAGCTTTTGAGAAACACGTAAAACATCTTCCGGGGCCCGGAAGGGACCACCCCCACCCCCCACCCCCAACAATCTTGCAATACAGTATGCCCCCTTATTTTCAGCTAAGGATGAGGAAACAGTTACATAGTCTAAGGCTGAGCTGTTCATTTGCTACAGAGATAGAGCGGATGGGCAAACACCAGTTTCTTTGGGGCGGAAAAAGCAATTCCATAAATGCAAGAAAGATCCAATGGCTACACTTCAACAAGACTGTCCCCCCCCCCCCCCATTCTCTTGGACCTGAGGAAGGGGTTACAAGAGAACAAGGCAAATGACATTATGTGAATACAGTTTGAACAAGAGCACACACGGATAACCCAGTGCAGGAAATAACACAACTTCCCCCCCTTGTTTTCATTGCATTTTACGTTTATTTATTTTTGCTTTCATAATGCATATTCTGTTCACGCAAAAGGTGCAAAGGACAGGAAGCAGGGGTTTAACTTGGCTGATGAAAAATCAAGCAGGGGTGACATTTCTAGTTCCATGAACAACCTACAACTAGGAGAACTTAAACGTCACTGCGGGTACCACCGAGCACGCCCAACTTCACAGCTGTCTCCTCTTGGGACCTTTGGCTAGGTGAGAGAAGCTTTGAAGACAGTGGCCTCTAGTGGACTTTGAGAAGTGGCTTTAAAAAAAAAAAGGTGGTTTTTTTTTTGTTGTTGTTGTTGTTTTGTTTTGTTTTGTTTTGGAATCATGGTAGCTGCATCACAAAAGCTCCAATCAAGAGGGTGGTAAAAAGAAGGCACAGATCATTGCAAATACCAGGTTTTCTCTTTCTCTTTTTTGTAAATATACCATCATATATAAGCTAAAATTTATCTTATGGTGGCGGGGTTGGCTGGCAGGGGAAGGGACGGGTAGGACCTAAAATTGCATATGTAATAGAATCCTAGAGGGGACACAAAGCGAGGCAGCTTTCTGCCTGAAGCAAAAGAATGGCACGCTCGCTCTGGACTATGTGTAATACAGACACTGGGAGAATCTGTGACAAAACACGATTAAAAAATCATAAAATTATAAAGCTTGTAAACGAATAATCTGAAATTACATTTTATTAATGGAAAATATCATCAAAATAGTACCACTATGGACTAAACTGCCTGAGTTTTCGTTTCGCATGAGATCTCATAGTAAAAAAGCCTTTAGCACAATTTGCTCTAAGTCACAACCAGTGCCATGCCCAGGATTAGACCACGGGGAAGGGTATCCTCTTGGATGGAATTTGTGTTGTGCTATGAAGACTTCTGTGCTAATCTTTCAAACAGGGACACGTGGAGGCAAACCTTTAATCTTTTGGCACAAGGTTATTTTGGCTGGGGCGGAAAATTTGAGTCTTGGACTCAGGATGAATAATGTGACATTTCATTTATCAAGTATTCATTTTGATTGAAGAGTTTTCTTTATGTCATTAACTTCCATCTATAAAGGAAAAACAAGAGCCGAACAAAATCATAATGAGTTCGCTGGTTTGGGAGAAGCTGAAAGATAATCAACCTGGTCGAATGAAAGAAAATAATCAACTTCACACTTTTCAAGGTGGAATGGGTGAAGTGATGTCTGAACGACGAGCAGACGGAGGCCAGAAGTGACAGAAACCTAAAGAACGGGCACGCAGACGCTAGGAAATGGTGGGTGTGTGCCTTCTCAGGCTCCCAGTAACCAAAATTTGTCAGAAGCAGCAAGAATTCCAGGGTCCTGGCCAGGGGGCAGAGCGGGCTGTCCCAACGTGCTGGACCACCTAGCGGTGTTGGAAGGCAGCTCTGGTCGGGCCCAAGCAGGTGTCTATCGGCACCCCCAAAGTGATGAGAAGCGGTTACCTATCCTTTCTTTAAGCAGCATGGGTCTCAGGCACCACCAAGGACACCAGCTAGACGAAAGCTCAAAGTCTGCCTTCAGCCTTTTGCAACTCCTGCATATTCTCTGCCATTTGGTAACGGCTGAGTTGGCTCAGGGGATGGCGGGGGACAGGGCTCTGATGCCCTGGCAGGACTGACATGGCTCTCGGTGAGAAGTAAAGAGATGAAAAGCAAGTGCCGAGTGTGGACAGCTGTGGTCCTTGGAGTTCCAATGACAGAAGCCAGCTGGCAAAGCAGTCCCCCCAGCACCATGCCCTCTGGCAGTTACCATAGTGTGGCCTTTGGAAATTGGAGGGAACTTTCCACAGAGGAGATGTTTCAGATAAATTCCAAATGAGAAACCCAACTGGGGGCACATTGACTCATGCCTCCCTTCCCCAAGACTTCCTGGATGGCAGGAGAGGATGAGAAGTGAGCCTACACAGTTCTAAGAAAATGGCCACAGGAAGCGCATCTGAATCTGCAGAGAAGTAACAATCATCTACTTTCAAGATGAAGCCCTGAGACGGCCCCCACCCCTGACTGAGCCTCTCTCGAGGCAGCAGGACCCCGAGGGACCCACCTGCAACCGAAGCCGGATTTTCTTCTCTTCATCCAACTCGGACAGTAACTGCTTAATCTCTCGTCTGAAAAGCAAATGGCCATGAAATTAAACAAAAGCCCAGACTTCTGCAATAAGAGATAAGAAACCTCTAACCAATACAAAATCCATCTGAGCCGTTTACAACGAACACACGGACACAACATCATGTTCTTTCTTTGCACTGCTATTGCTTGGCATTTACTGCAGACAGAAAGGCTCGCTATTAATTTCTGGGTCCCCCAAATATGTGGCCATCAAACAGGAGTTCTGGAATGACCCTTGAGATCCATTAGTCCAAGCTTCTCCTAAAAGGAGAAGATGGGGAAAGTGAGGCCAGAGAGGTGGCCTGACTTGCCCAGTGGCTAGACTCCAGATATCCAGGCTCAGATTCTGTCGCCTTCCCTGTCGCTGGCCCTTTGTTATAGAATCACTGGTCTTTAAATGTATTTACATAATGATTTTGACTGCAGACGTTTTTGTCACCCCACGTATGTTCTACTTTCACAGAGTTTTAAATTAACAAAAGGTTACTGGTATGTTTTCACGGATTCCCACAAAATCTTACAAAGAGTAACACTTGAAATCTTGGAGTTAAAATAGCTGAACTAACTATATGGTATTCATGTCACAGAGAAAGTAGACATGAGTTAGGACACGCAGTCTAATGCCCTTTACAACATTAAATAATGAAGTGGAACGAAGTTAATCATCTTGCAAACTCAGGACTCTCTACTTAGGACACTGCAACCATCGCCACTCCAGTCAGAGAACTGTATTGTATTTTAGGGTAGCAGACGCTCCATTTTACATGTACATTTTTACAAACTGGATAGGAACATCAAAAAACAAGGACTCCAGAGACACTATACTAACTAAGGTATCAGTTATATTGCATTTGCTCACTTCAGATGAGCCCCGTGACAGTCCCTGTACGTGGCTCAGTGACCCGGCCCAGCTGCCAACACACCGGGTTCTCGGACACGAACGGGTTGTGATTCATTACTGTATTTACTCCAGCCCATGCCACGCACTTCTATGTCAGCGGGCTCTACTTAGAGCTCAGGAGAGAAGTAGCTGAGATCCTAAGTAGATAGCATGATTCCAGAAAGACTAGGGCAGGCAGAGCCTTGAGTGCAGCAGGTCGGAGGAGTCAGTTGGGGAAGCCCAGGGCAAATAAAGCCACTAAGTCTTGAACTGGCAAAAAAGGGCCTGAGCCTGCAAGGAGGAAGGAAGATGGGGGGATTGCTGGAAAAGAGCCAGGGCAGGAGCACGGAGGGGAGGAGTGGCACGTGTGGGGAGGAGGGGAGTCAGGGGAGACTTCCACTGAAGACTGGGACGGAAGGGACACTTAGAGTTAGGGACCTAGGGCCGGAGGTTTTAGGGACCCAGTGGCCCTGGACAGGATGGCTGTGAGAGGCAGGCATGGGACAGGGGCTTCTCTGACATGTCGATTCAAGAAGACATGGGCTGGGGAGGGACAGTCATGGGCAACTATGCCCCGGCTTCACAGTGGGTAGGAGCGCAGGGTGGAGAGGCCCCAAAGCTCTGGTGTGTCTTCATTCTGAGGCAAGCACGGACCATTTCTGATGTTCCCGATCCCTCTCAGAGGATCCAAAGGGCTGAAGCCCTGGATCCGGGCTGGTCTGACCCAATGATGGTCCTCTTCAGAAGGCCGAGAACCAGCGCTCTGGGATGTCCTGGGGCCATGGGATCACTGTCTAGGCAGGAGACACATGCCACCTGGATATGGATGGGGCCTGTGGTTCCCCAAACCTGTAACCCGCAGAAGCAGAGAAGAGCTGGGGACTTTCAGGCGTGATAGGCAGCTGGCTGGCCCTGAGAGAGCCTCTGTAGCTCCATCCTGCTGATTCTGCATACTTATGTGATGGGCACCTTCCCGGTGGGGGGTTAGGCCAGGAGGCCCCAATTTCATACGGCACCTCCCAGCTGGAGTGGAGCAGAACCTGAACAGAGCCACGGCGCTCAAAGTGAGTTCCTCATAACCCTTGTCCTAGGGTGCTCTAGAGAAAAGGTATGTTTCAGAAAAATAGCGTACATTATCCTCTCCATCTTCCCGATGCAGAGCGAAGGCTCTCTGAGCTGTCCTTTAGATAAGACATCAACTACGTTTAACCCAATACTCCCCAAAGTATCTGGCCACAAGATATACCAGGGCCCTCTAGCCCCATGCAGGGTGGCAGGTGCCCATCGCCCACCACTGCCCTGGGACCTCCCCATCCAGGAGGCCAGGCACCAGGGCTGCTCCTTGTGCCCGGGACCCTACCTGTACTGTTCCGTCTGCTGCACAGCTCTGCTCTTGGTGATCCTAGATCGTTTTCCAAAATCCTATTCAGGAAACACCTCTATAGATACCTCCCCTGCCCAATTCCTCCAAGAAAGAGCTAACTGTTCCCTAAACTCTGAGCCTCAGTTTACTCAGACAAGAACTTCCTGACTTCTAACCATTTTACTGTTTTTGTCACCACATACAGTATCCTGGGTAATATTTATGTGTGCTCTTTATTTTTGCTTACAGGTCTTTCTCCTCATCTAAGTGCTCCTTGAGGACAGGGGATGTGGAGAGCGTGTGTAGGCGTGCATGGTTAGAGCCCTGCGTCTCATGGGGAGAACATCTTGCTGAGTGTAAAGTCTTGGGTTTAAAGATTCCCTATATCTCTGTCATCCATTTCAGCCCCTAAATGCAAGTCAATTACTTCATCAGACAGCTAACTGAAGAAATTGCGATTTTTCTGGTGCTAGAGGAAAAGCTGGCTGTCAGGCTTATGAGGAAGTGGTAGATGCACATACTGTATTTTATGGGGATTTAAAGATCTTTCTTTTTAGCAGCCTGCTGAGTGCATTAGTCCTGGTAAGTGACTCTGCCGTACGCCCCGTGGCCAGCCCGTGCCCTCCCCGTATGCAGCAGATCTGGTTACACAAGGAGCTGAGTGAAATGAAGCCTCTCAGGTTCAAACCCATCTCACCCCTGCTGCCACCACCCTGGGGAAGCGGGCCACCCACTCGGGCAGGCAAGAGACCCAGGCTTGCAGAATGAGGCCCTGGCCCAGCAGAGAGCAACTTGGGAGGTGGACGAAGAAGGGGCCCCAGACACTCACTTCTGCTGGTCCTTCATGGTCTCAATGATGCTCCTCAGCTCGCGGACCTGCGTCCTTAGCTCCTCCACGGCCGCCTGGCTGCTGGCCGCGGGCTCCATCTTTGGTTTTCCTTCTGAGCCAAACAGAGATGGGGAGTTGGCTCTGTGTCCGGCTGTTCCCAAAGAGGATGACAGGGGGGAGGATGTTGCCGAGGACAGAGAGGCTGGCCCACCACCACCACCACCTGCAGCCATGGTCCCTGGCTTGGGCGGCAGGGATGCTTTGTTGTCGGACACCTGTGATGAGGGAAGGCAGAGAGGATTCAGGCCAGGAATCTGTGTTCCCAACTACATCCCCGTACCCCCCTCCTGAAACACACTCGTCACTCACCCCTTCACCCACAAGCCCCCGACAGCCTACTTGGCACAGGCATCCCCCTTCAAGAGCCTCCCCCTACATGTTTTAAATCCGACCGCCCATCTGGACAGGTAGTTCCTAACTGGTTTGATGTACAAGTCCAGAGGCCCACCTGCTTGCTAGGCTCTGCAAACTCTGAAGTGAGCAAAACATTTTCCTAGCTCCCAAGAGCTCAGAACACAGTAAGGTGCAGACAGACTAGCCGACACACTGCAGATGTGGGGGGCGGGGGGAGTCTGCACACAGGGAAGTCAGCACAGAGAGCCACGGAAGTACAAAAAAGGGACCAACCAGCCCAGAGGGAAGGCATCAGGGAGTTGCTGACCGTCCCATCCTGGAGGAGGAGGACTAGGAGGCGGCCAGAAGAGGAAGGGTGATTGGAGAGAAAGGTTCTAGGAGGGAGGGAATGGGCTCGGCAAAGGCATGAGGCACATTCATGGCAAGTGGTCACTCAGCAGCTAGGACGGCACAGGCAGAGGGGTGCAGGCTGGGAGGTAGAGCGGGCTTGTGGAAAGGGGTAAAAACATCCTGCATGAAGCTAATGATGACTCTGGCTACAGAAAGGCCTAAAGGTGGGCAGGCCTGGAGGCCAAGGGAATTGCTGGGAGGTTCTCCTACAACGAAAGCTAGGAATGGTGGGTGCTTGACAGACAGTGGCCAAGGGAATAGAGCAAAGACAGCTCTGAGAGATGCGGTGAAGGCAGGCTCAGCCGAGCGAGAGATGCAGTGCCTGGCCTCAGGGAGCAGACCCCCCACAGGAGGACGTGATTCTGGACAGGCTGCAGGGCCACGGGCGGGGATGGAAGAAGCAGACATGGAGCTTGTACCTTTCATGGCGGGAGGAACAGCCCGAAGGCCCAGAAAACAATTTCACTTTTGACACACTGAGTTTCAGGAGCCCGAGGGATTAGCCAAGGGGACATGTCCAGGGGGCAGAGCCAAGGAATGAAAAAGTGAGCTGGGCCAGAGAAAGCACCTGAGGAAGCAGTGCCATGGGGGTGAATAACACAGACTCAGGGGAGAAGAGGCCCAGTGATGGGACCTGGGGACTCGCTGAATTGAAGAGGTGGGAAGAGAAGGGAGAGACGTTGGGGACTGGGACAGAGCGCTGAGTGAGGGGATGAAGCAAGACCAGAAGAGGGACATGGGTTACAGAAGTCCCCTGAGGGGTTCCCAGAAGGAAAAAAAGGGTCGGATAAGTGGGTCAAGGGCACTGGGAGGAAAACAGGACTTGGGGGGCATTTGGTGCAACAAGGGAGACTGAGGTCTGATCACAGCAGGTCAGCACCTGAACAGGAGGAGAGGGGCATGGCCTGCAAGTTTAGAACTCTCTTCGGGAAACCTGCCTGAAAATGGAACATGGGAGAAAGAGAAAGCATTCACGGAGAAGCCTCAGGAGACAGAATCATGCAAGGGTTCTGCTTGCTTCAAAGATGGGGGAGATGCTGAGCTGGATGATATCCTAAGGGAAAGACCAATGCAGGGCCAAGCTGGAGACAGAGGAGACAGGTGGGGGAGACCTGATGGAGCAGTGTCCTGCCCCAGGAGGAGGCTGAGAGGGCACAGGAAGTGGGACAGTCACGGGGGGGGGGCGGGAGGGAAGAGGGGCATGGGGCCGCCCAGGGGAGGAGGCAGCAGCAAGGGAAGGTGAGATCCTGAGACCTAGGGCAGGTGAGGAGGAGGGCAAGCAGCAGACAGGACGCTGGGAGGCGAGGGGCTGAGCGGTGGGGAAGTTGAGGCTGGTGGCAAAGCCTGGCAACACAGCTGGGACTCGTCCAGCAGCAGGTGCCCAGGGCAAGAGCCAAGAAGGGGCTGGCTGGTACGGTGAGGAGGGAGAGTGCGGATTCCGGCTGTGCTAGAGGGAGGGACTGGGCAGAGTGAGCCGGAAGCAGATGGGCCATCATTCCCAGCCTCCCTGCCTGCCTCTTCTCTGCCAAGTTACCATTGAGGAAAAGTGCTTTCGGCTGCCAGGGACAGCGACCCGCCATCTCGTGCTTGTCGCTGTAGGAGTTGTAGTAAGAGGGAAGAAGGACTGACATTTATGGAGCGCCGGTCAGCGCCGGACGTCGGCGAGAAGACTGAAACGGGGCCCGGCTGGCATACACTTTTGACAGAGCAGCAAACTGAGGCTTAGGGACGTGGTCGAGAAGTTCCCCGAGTCTCGCAGCGAATAGCTGGCAGGCCTGCGCTTCAGTGCCCTCCGCTGCCGGCAGGACCCTGGAGCCCCGTACGGCGACGGTGGCTGCCTGAGCGCGATGATTCACGCTCTCCTGCCATTACTTTCTTTGCGTCTTTCCTATCCTGGGGTTCACACTTTTCCCCACTTCCCACTCTGCGTCCTCCCGTGCCTCTTCCAACCTACCAACGTCCTCACAGACTGACTTCCAGGCCACTCTTCCATCAATGCCCCTTTCAGCATTTCCTACATAACCCTCTCTCCCAGCCCACTGCGGCTGACAGGGACTTTTGCAAGCCCTCACGGAGTATCGGCCGCTATACATCCTAACCAAATTAGTTCAGGTGGAATTTATAGAAGCAATAAACAACATGACTACTCCCAGGAAGGGCAATGGGCTAATGGGACAGAACTGAGAACCTGAAACCTGAAGAGCCACTGCCCACCAGTAGATGTCACTACAGAGACACCCCACGGCAGGGCGAACACAACTATAGTATACCTAAAGTCATCAGAAAGAGCGGGGCTAAATCCAATTTCTGCAAATGGAACCCTTTCATAAAGGAAAAATGCTTCAATTTTGTGAATAACTACCAGTGATGTGTTTTATAGGATCACAGTTTTGTTTGCCAGACCGGGTTTTTAAGAAAATCTAGACGTATGTGTAAATTCTTACACGTGCGAGAAGGAAAAGTCCTACATACCCTGTGATTTCTTTGTGTTAATCCCCGGTTCAAGTGCCTTCAAAAAAAGGACTGCAATTTTCTGCTGTTAGACAGAAAGCAGTTGCTAATGCGTATAGAAAATAATTCCCACTGACTGGGTTCTCTTAACACCAGAAAATACATTCAGAGGATGAATGGGACTAGTACAGGGTATCCTTCAAAAGCCACACGCAGTTGCTACCCACTGTCTTCTTTGTTTCTCACGAGCCAGTAACTTAAAATAGCTATACCATTCCCTGGGCACGCAATGAAACAAAAATGTTTTTAGAGTCTAAATTGATCGTAATAGATGAATCCAAATCAGCTTCTCTTTGAGGGACCCCCGTTAGTTATTCAAAGTCATGTGCTGCCAAACATAATCAGTGACAGCATCAGTTTTGAACACAAAAGCCAAGATGTGTGGGCAGAGTACACAGCATTCAATGTACGTAGTGCATTCTTTCTCCACACCTCTAGGCTCTTCAAGCTGCCTTGGTTGTGGTGGTGACGTGTGAGGGTGTATGTTTATGTGTGGCAGCTGGTATGAAGAAGAGATCAGACCACAAGAGAAAACATGGAAAATCAACCACTAAACATGTGTCTGAGAGATTCTGTCCAGTTTTGGGGACTTTGTAACATGTCTCTGGGATTTTGATGACTAAAGTTAATAACTGTTACTGAAGAGTGACAAAAACTTGCATTGTCTGTTGCAGTGGACTAAGTGTTTGTGTCCCCCCCCCAGCCTCCCAGTTCATTCATGGAAATCCTAACCACCCCCCCCCACACACCTTGTGATGGGATTAGGAGGTGGGGCCTTTGGGAGGTGATAGGGTCATAAGGGTGCAGCCCTCATGAACAGAATTAGTGCCCTTAGAAAAGAGACCTCAGAGAGTTCCTTCTCCCTCTTTCTACCACGTGAGGACACAACGAGAGGTTGGTGGTCTGCAACCCTGAAGACAGCCCTCACCGGAACCTCACCATGCTGGCACTCTCATCTCGGACTTCTAACCTCTACAAATGTGAGAAATAAAAATCTGTTGTCTCTAAGCCATCCCATCTACGACTCCCTGTTATAGCAGCCCGAAAGGACTAAGGCATCTGTTGATCCTTGTTTGGTTTATAACTCATTGTCAGAGCATACACGAAAAGGCAGGGGTCCGTGCTGTCTGGACACCCTTCCCTTGGCTGGTCACTCACTTGGGATATGGTAACAGTCTTTGAAGTTTTCTTTGATGCTTCCACTCCTCTGTGTGCAAGCGAAACGTGTTCCTCTTTATCTTCTTCGGGACTTGGGGAGTCAAAGATATCAGGGCTTGAAAGGGAAGACTGGATAAAGCCAAAAGAAAATGCTTTTGTCAGAATTACACCTTAGCTGACAGAGCTTTTGTTAACATATGCTGTATGCTTTTCAAAGCACTCGACACCTCTATTTTGTTTGTCTCCTCATTATAACCTCGAAGGCAGAAAGGATGCTATTATCTGTCCGCTAGAGACAGTGGCAGAACTGGGACTAAGAAGCAAGACTTCCTACGGCAGGGATCTTTCCACGGGATCTTGGCACCGATGCCTGTCGGTCATTTCACCTGCGCGGGCCCGTGTCACCCAGCCTCTCCTGCTCCCTCCATCCTTCGGAGCCTCCCTTCTTTCTGTAAACATTTGCTACTGTGTACTAAGCACTGAGCTCGGTGCTGAACTTCGGTGACATGCCGGACGCAGTCCCTGTTCTCGCAGGGCTGACAGTCTAAGGGGGAGGCACACACAGGGCAAGAAGAGGCTGCCTCCGAACTGCCTCTCCTCCCTTTCCTCTGGATCCTTTTCCAGGACCATGAAATCTGAGGCACAGTGAAGTGCCTGCAAGAACCTGTCTGAGAGGCAACCGTCCCAGGGGGCACAAGGTCACAGGCCTGCGGGCCAGTGAGCAGCATTTCTGCACCCCAGGGCACAGCCCTGCCTGCCGGAGGGCCAGCTCACCTCTAACTGGGGAACCTACTGCTAAATCTCCACCCTCACTGCCACGGACAATCAACGTCTGTTGTGGACTCGATTTTTGCTAAGGTATATTTACAGAATGGCAGCATCTTTTGGTAAAAATATGGGGATAATTCTCCTACCCTTTCTGCCCCACGGTGAAGATCAAAAAGCTGGATGAATGTGAACCAACTCGCTGGAGTTCACTTGGACATAAATGATTACTGTGCTAGAATTTCACCATTTTAGGATAAAGCAAATGAAAATATGAGTTCCTGGGGCAAGGGATCTTTTTTAAACAAAGAATCTTCAGAGATCTCTTTGGGTGAGCTCATATTTAGCCGCATCTCTATGCTGTCTGCCCTGGTGGTGGGAAAATCGTCCTATCTAGAATCAGCACTGGTGTCATTATAGAAAAGTCATGCCTACATCACACCATGTTTATTTTCTTCTGTCTACTCCATTTTCTAAGGCAGAAAACGAATATATCTAGGGATTTGTAAGCAAAGTTTTAAAATTAAAAGGTTTTATTTGTTAATCTTTGTTTTATCTGAAAATCCAATTACCTAGAATAACACCCCAGCTAAGCTTTCTTATTAATCTAAGCTTAACTGCTTAACCACCGTGCAGTGCCTGTATCCCTTCACTTTGAGATTTTATTAAAAAAGCCAGCTTCCTCCTGTGTAACCTACAGTTCATGAGCTGCCAATCAAAGCTTGCTCTTTGAAGTCCATGAACATAAATAAGCTCAGACTAGGGTGAGAGGCTCCAGGCTGGGTAATCCTGACCGGTGCACTTCCCCCATCATTCCTTCCAATGGCCTCGTAGGAATGTGTCCATATCCACGATCCCATTTTGCTATGAAAAACCTACAGGTGCTAAGTGGAGGAAGAGCCAATACGGATTCAAAGTGTGCATCCACGTGGGGATGGATGGGAACAAAGGGAAGGGAGCAATTACACTTCTTTAAAGCCCAAATGTATCCTGTTATTTTAAGGCTACAAATGCAATTGTTCCACATAAAGTGCCAAACTTTGAGTCACGGTGTCATAAGCTGCCTAAGGGCAGGGACCATGTATGTCTCACTCCCAGTCACGGCCTTGGTACCTGGCTCAGAACTGAGTCCACATGTCATAAATGCCTACAAATGTTAGTTGAACAAGTGAATGAACAAAGTTGTAGGCTAAAAGCGAGTGAAGATGATGTGCCTTTACCCAGCCCCCCAGATATACACGAACCCCCGGCACAGGATGTATGACCAAGGGTGGGGTGGGGGATGGTAAATTGACTTTCTCTGTATTTAATTCTGGATGCCTCAAGGCCCTCCAAACCTTGCAAAGTTGGGAACAATTTGGAGGAAAAACAAAATGGAAGAAGGATTTATAGAGAAGATGTGGGAGAGAGGATGAAACACTTAGAGATACTAGGAGGCAATTAAATAGGTTGTGTGTGAGGCATGTTGGGGAGGATATGCGGAGACGAAAGATGGTAGTGACACGGGACTCTATATAAGTAAGCCACTTTGTCAAGTCTTTCTTCCAAAAAGGTATCAACACGTAGTTAGGGTTGTTTCATACAAAGAGGAAAAATAGCATGATTCAAACCACACCCCCAAACTCAGCAGATATGAGAGAAGAGGTTCAAAGGAAGTGGCATTCTTTTTCTTCTAAATGAGGACCTCTGCGGTGGGATCAGTGATGAGGTGAAAGTAGAAAGTGTTCTGGAAAACCTGCAAAAGGTTAATTCCTTGGTGTATCTGGGTGAAGGAAGGTCATAAGGCCTTAGACCTGCATTCCCAGCCAGGACAAGACAATATGATATATATAGAGAGAGACAGAGATAGAGAGAGACAGACATCACTTGTGGATGCATCAAGATTTTTTCTTCAATGACATTCACTTCAGTGTTTATAATGAAGAAGTGGAGGTACCATAAGTGTCCAGTAACAGTGCACTGACTAGATAAACTCTCATATATTCACAGGCTGGAACACTAGACAGCCATTAAATGTAACATCATGGAAGAATGGGCAATGGTTGGGGAGAGAGGTACACAATTAAGGGGGATGGAAAGCATGTGCTATGTACTCCTTTTGGAATAAATAATGTTATACATACAAATAGAATTTTAAGTAAAAGCTACAGATATACAGCAAGTGGTTAACGGTTCTCAGCTCTGGAAAGCAGGATTACAGGTAACTTACTTTCTTCTTTATGCATTTCACTGTTGAAATTTGATACAACAAATGTGTTACAGGTTTCCAGTGAGGAACGAAGTTATTCAAAATGACCCAAACAAAAAACTTCTTCTGTAGGTTATCTGGAGCATTCTGACTGGTCTCTCCCACATGACCAGGGGCCCTGTATGTTTACAATCTCCTAAAGGTGTGTGTGGGGCTCCGTGGAGGGGTGCCAATAATGGGGCTTCGTGAGAAAAAAGCTTGGCCATTGTCAAGCACCTGTAGAGTGGCAGATAATTCTTTAGCAAAGTTTTGTTTATAGACCAAACGAGCCTCACTCTCCTCTCCCACCAGCAAACGTGACATTTTTTTTCTAACCAATTTCATTTCAGGTTCAAATAAGGATCAGTCTGGAAGGAGAAAGAAGGAAAGTGGGACGAAGCAGTGCCCACCTCACTGGGAGATGTGCAAAGAACAAAGAGAAAGAAATACTGCTTAATTCCAGAAGACTCTCAAATCACTCTTGGTCAGCAGTGTATCTCACGACCTCCCTCTCCTGGCTCGTCCTCTTAGCAGCCACTTGCAGGAGAGGCCTTGGCTGGAGTCTCTAAGCTGACCTGCTTTCCAGCAGCAGAAGGAGCAAGGAGACACTTACGGACGTGAGGGACTGGGACGGAGGCCGCCTCCCCGTGGCTTTTGGTCTGCTTGTGGTTGGGTGACTGAGTTTCTCAGTAGATGATACCACAGAGTCAAAACCTTCTAGGTCTAAAACAAAAGTAAAACAGAGTTTTAAGAGCAATAGGAGTGAGGAAAAGTTCTTATAACAGGCCACGAGCACCTTTTCCTTAATACTCATCCTTTACATCTGGATTACATGTCATCATTGATGAAGGCAATTTCCATCTTCTGGTCATCCAATGAATGTGGTAGGTCTTTAAAAGCTACAGAGAGAGGGATAAAAGAGGAATCCTCGTTCCTCCACAAATGTAAGTTCATTTTGCTAGATAAAACATTCTTCTCGTCCCAACATGAAAAGCAGTTATCACAAAGTACAATACCCATGGACAAGTGAATGCTGATCATCGATTCCAAAAGAGAAGAGAGGGCAGCCTCCTCCTCTGGTTGTACTACCATAGCCTGGCCATCACCCTGATGGTAGACAACAAACTCCCTGGAGGTGGAGAGCAAGCTTCTACTTCTCCAGATAACTCCCGGAGCCCGGCACCATTCTGCTTCGAGAGGCATCACTCAATGGAGACATGATCTTCAGTCATCAATCTGCTCATTCATTCACTCCATTTATGATTGAGCAGCTACTCTGCGCTACACACGGGGCCAGATACCCAGGCTATGCCAGCACGCGCGGCCGAAAGTACCCTGCCCTCAGGGAGCTGCCGTCTGGTGTGACGGAGGTCTTGCGTGAATATAGAATCATTCAGCCAGATCACAACTGCACCTCGCACGTGTCGGGGACGAAGGCCTTTACCTTTACTTTTCCATCCTCTTCAACAGATGATTAGGTCAAGGGGTCACCTCGTTCTGTCTAGTCCCGGGGGTTTACAAATCAGTGTAGATGTGTGCATGGGATGCACAAAGGAATGGCCGGCAGAAAGGGGTTGCCATTGAGACCCATTATCGCTTGTGACTGGGGCAAGGCCAACTCTTGCTGACAAGTAGATCATGTTTCATAGGCCATGCCAGGCACTGCCTTCCCACACTATTTCCCATTCTCCTATTACTGGAGCCCCAGTTTTGTTTCAGGAACCATCTTCAGTTTAAGCCAATTTTAGCCATCCTGCTCCTCTTTGCCTGTGATTGGTCTAGAATTGGCCACGTAGCCCAATTTCAATCACTGAGGAAAAAAAGAGAAGTCTACGACAG
Source organism: Zalophus californianus (assembly GCF_009762305.2). NCBI lineage: Eukaryota > Metazoa > Chordata > Mammalia > Carnivora > Otariidae > Zalophus > Zalophus californianus. The sequence goes on along the minus strand of NC_045612.1, from coordinate 113,733,737 downwards.
TCTCTGGGACAGAGATTTCCTCTCTGTTGAGAGGAGATGAGGAGAAGCCTGTTTGTGTGGCTGCCCTTTCTTCTTTCTTGCTTGGGAGGCTGTTGTGCATGGATAAGATGCCTGGAGCTGTGGCAGCCATCATTTTTTGTTTTTTTAAGATCGATCGATCAATCGATTGATTGATTTGAGAGAGAGAGAGCGAGAGCATGAGTGGGGGGGGAGTGGCAGAGGGAGAGGGAGAAGTAGACTCCCCGCTGAGCATGGAGCCCGATGAGGGGCTCGATCCCAGGACCCTGAGATCATAACCTAAGCCAAACCAAGAGTCGGCCACTTAACCAACTGGGCCACCCAGGCGCCCCCATGGCAGTCATCTTATGGCCACAAGGAGATCTTGAGGATGGCAGAAGAGAAGACTAGAAAGACCTTGGGTGACTGACAACCCCGATGAGCCACCCACCAACCCTGGAATCATCTAGTGCCGGGACTTGTTGCTATGTAAAATTAATAACCCTCTGTTAATGCAGTCAATTTTAATCAGATATCCTTTATTTGCAGCTGAAAGCACCCTAAGTGCTATAACTGCAAATATGCTGGCTCAAGACAGAAAAGCTAAAAACTATGTGTGGTTTTTTTTTTTCCTCCTTATTTTGGGGAGAGGTCTTTTATTGATGGTTATAATAAGTGGTCTGGCTGTGTGATGGTCAGCTTTACTCTATTAATGAACAGACAGGTGTTGTCTGCAGTCTACTTCCTTTAGTGGAAGATGCAAAACCAAGCACAAATCACTGGTCAGGACAAACCATTACATTACACCTGGGATCATATTAAGTGACTTTATTCTAGCACCTGGTAAATGAGTAATTATTCAATGAACTCATCTTATCAGGACAACGGAAGTATAACCAAAGGTTAACTATCTGCAGAGACAGAACAAAGAAAAGTATCAGTGGTGCTCTGAGGCCATGGGGGAGCCAATCAGCACCCAGGGCCAGTGTGAGATTCCCAAATGGCCCCACCTTTCCCCTCGGGTTGGCACACCTTGGGCACAGGCCAAGACCCACCACAGTTAGATGGACCTCTTGAGAGCCAACTCACTGGCCTGAGTTGGTCCCTCTCGGGGACCTTCCCCTTAAGAGAATCTTATTTTCCTAAAAGGTTCCTCTCCCGATCACACCCCAGGACTTGCCTCTACCAACTCCATACTGTCCGAAATAAGCATTCCCCTTTATACACTTCAGTTGATGCCCCAAGTCATCATCTGATATTAATATCTCTCCAATTAATTTTTTGAATCACTTTTTCTCTGATTACAAAGGTAGTACGTGCTCAATGTACAATTGTTTTAGGAAAAACCTAAAATTGTAACAAAAGAAAGTCAAGTATAACCTCACCACACTGAGACAACCACTATTAGTGTTTCAGTATATTACCCTCCAGGCTCTTTTTCTAAAAGTAGATAGTCTAGGTTCACACTATATGGAGTATTGCATTCTGCTTATTTCACCTAACATCATATGCCATGACTCTATAAATTCTTCATAAATATTTTGATGGTGGCATAATCTTCTGTTGCATTGCAATTCGTGACTTATTGAATCAATTCCCTGTTGTTGGATAATTAGTTTCCAAATCTTTCCCCCTCTTTGATTTTTGTTAATAGAGAAGTGCTGCACAGATATTCTTGCGTGTATGCTACATACGAGTTTAGCAGGTTCTCCACGTGGCTCCCCAGTGGGGAGAAGGAAAGAAGGTCCAGGACAGGGAGGTCTGCTGGAGGGTGGGGGCTGGCTGTGGAGAACAGGAGGCACAAGGAGGCCAGGGGAGCCAGGGGCGGGGGAAGAGGGACAGATGCTGAACAGGCAGCCAGGGGAGGAGGTGAAAAAGAAGGCCGTTAAAGGTTCCAACAATTGAGCTGCTGCTGAGGGCCTTGGCTGGGCGCTACCATGGGCTGAGAGGGCCCGCCTGTAAAGTGACTCTGTCCTAGAAACTGAAACAAGCTCTGGAGGCAAAAGCTGAGCAGGGTGAAGCAATTACAGGACAGTTGTTAAAGGCTAATTCACTCTGCTTCTCCACCATGGCTACACAGTGAAATCACCTGGACAATGAAGAAAAAGTGACTCAGGCCTGGATCCCTCTCTGGGGATTGACTGAATCTTTTTGGGGTGCAGCCTGGGCGAGGTAGGTTTTCAGTCTCCCCTGGTGACCTTAGCACTCCGTCATGTAGAGAGGCACTGCTCCAGCAGAGGCTGGGGGGAGGAAGGGAGAAGCATGGACTGGACTGAGCAGAGAGGAGAGGGCGCTAGGGCACCACCACCAGGGGAGTGGCAGGGTATTCCAGGGCCCACTGAGGGGACGGCCTGCCCAGGCGAGCTGTCAGGAGCAAGGCTCAGCAGCACAGGGCTCCTCCAAGGCCAGGCCGGGCAGTGCTGACCTCGTGTGTGGGGCAGCAGAGGTGCCGGGGCAGCTGATCAAAGTGGCGACCGGAGGCTCTGGGGATTGGGGACGAGTCAGAAACGTGGCAGCGGTGGGGCGCCTGGGTGCCTCAGTCGTTGAGCGTCTGCCTTCGGCTCGGGTCATGATCCCAGGGTCTTGGGATCGAGGCCCGCATCGGGCTCCCTGCTCTGCGGGAAGCCTGCTTCGCTTCTCCCTCTCCCACTCCTCCTGCTTGTGTTCCCTCTCTCACTGTGTCTCTCTCTGTCAAATAAATAAATAAAATCTTTAAAAAAAAAATTTAGAAACGTGGCAGCGGGAATGAGAAGGCAGCCATGAGGTGACCCAGCATGCAGACTGGAGTGGAAGAAGGGTGTGGGGAGCAAGGGGAGCGGATGGGACAGCCTCAGTACCCCCCCACCCATGGACTCAGCATGCCCACTGGCATGTAGGGACAGACAAGGTCACACCCAGGAAACTTCTGCAGGGCTCCAGGGAGGGCTCCATCTTTGCTCCCCACCCAGCCCCCAGGGCCCACTAAAATCATGGAGTCCACCTGGGAGCTGAGGGTGTGACAACACGTGAGGTCATCTATAATAAGTTACACTTTCAGAATGACTCAGAGGCGCGGCGTGTGTCTTTCGCGCTTAGACCATGAGCCCCAGGAGGACAGGAACCCATCTTTGTGCTCTCAAAGTCTAGCATGTTCCTGGGAAAAACCTACTTACTATTCTGTGGATGAAGGAACAGGTGAACAAATGAACTAGCCAACAAGTGAATAACCCATCCCAAGAAGAAACTCTGATTCCAGGAGCTACCCTTCCAGAGGCACCTACTGACAGGGCAGGAGGCGGCTGCTGCGGGGCGGGAGGCAGCATTCTGTGCCGTGGGTGCAGAGGACACTTGGCTGGCCCCTTTCGTTTCACTGGCTGAGGTCTACACTAAAAACACCCGGACACGTTGAAGGCTGGCCACCCTTCGCCGGCATCTCCTCAACAGGTTGACAAATGGCCCAGAAGACTGCCTCGTCTGCCCCTGTCACTCAAGAGTAAGAGGACGGGTGTGCCTGGGTGGCTCAGTTGTTAAGCGTCTGCCTTCGGCTCAGGTCATGGTCCCGGGGTCCCGGGATCGAGCCCCGCATCGGGCTCCCTGCTCGGCGGGGAGACTGCTTCTCCCTCTCCCACTCCCCCTGCTTGTGTTCCCTCTCTCGCTGTCAAAAAAAAAAAAAAAAAAAAGAGTAAGAGGACAGCCAGAGTCCTGCAGGGGGAGCCACTCTATTAACCTCTTCATGCACATCCAGCTACGTGGAACTTTCCAGGTTTAAGCTTGTAAAAAGCACTTTTTGGAAACAACAACATTAAACTTCCAGAAAGAAAGAGCCACACCAAGTATGAGGTCACTTGCTGCAAAGGGAACCTCAGAGCCCCAACTGTGATGCACTTCTGCTTTCTAAAGGGGGGGGAGGGGATCTGCTGACCTGCAACAGAAACCTCCGGAGGCACAGAGCATGCTCTCGTGACTGCAGCCCTGGTAGCTGCCATGAAGGCAGACTTTCCATGACTAACTTATTGTGGTCTGAAGAAAATGTCCCAATTTTCACGATGGTTTTTGAAATGAATCAGGCTGAAACTTGATATACGCTTTCTCAGCCTGGCTGGGAATTTTTCCTCTTAGTAAAAAAAAAAAAATGGTTTTAATGCTCACAAGCCAATCCAAAACTATTGAGCTGGCAAATGTTGGGTATTTTTTTAAAAGTTAGTTTCATAAGGATGAGAGGTTCTTGGCTTCTCTCCTACTTGAAAGATGAACCCTCGGCAGACATACGGGGATAATTTATGTTGGACACGGAGCCAGCCTGGAAAGGGCGTTTGACTCTTTGTGGCACACACAGTTGCCCATTTTCCATCAACTGCAGTCATAGCCTGTTTAGTTCAATTAGAAAATGTGGGCTTATTTTCCATGGATGGGAGGGATGGTACCAGTGACCACAGGTAACCTACAACACATCCATTGAGAGCGCAGAAGAGAAACATTTAAAAGTCTGAGACACGCCTGTTGTCACCAAAGGAACTGTTTGCAAGCTCTCAAACGGCTGTTTATTCCTTGTAGCTCATTGCTCTGGGCTGGCGAAAGAGTCCTAGAGCAGAAGTTTCCTGCAGCTGAAGCGTGGCAATGTCACTACCTCCCAGGATCTCGGGAAGTCATCCTTTCTTCTACACGTCACTGTCAAGGACCATCACGGCTGGTGGGGCTCCTTGCAGACTACAGGCCTAGAAAGGCTATAATGGATTTCTCACTCCCAACCGTACTGGTACCACTCCGTGGGCAGCCCCCAGAGACATGTGTGAGGTGAAGATCTGAGTATGTCCCCCTTCTCTGCTTAAAATCTTTCCCAAGTTCCCAGGAAATCCTGGTGACTTAGCGTGGCCAAGGCCCTTGCAGTATGGCTGGTGCCCACCTCTGTCTCTGTCTCTGTCCCTTGCGTGACTTCCCTCCCCACCTCTCCCGTTTCTCCTGGGGCCATCAAGGCTTTGCTTAGCGACCAGGACCTCTTCCAAGAAGTCAGACTGCCCCCTAAAACCTGGCCTGGGTGCTCCCCTACTCACCCACCACTCCAATCTCAGCATTCAGCACCCTGACATTCCTTGTTGACTTATCTGTCTCCCCAGCAGCCAGGAAAGAAGCTATGGCTTTTATCTGTGTTTTCCCCAGGCCTAACATCATTCCTGGCTTCTGGTGGGTATTTAATAAATGATTATTGAATAAATGAACAAACAAGCCCAGGAAGGCTTCAGTTTTTCCACCACAGGAAAAAAAAATGGGAGAATTATCTGAGCTATCAGCTTTGCAGGGTTATTCTTTTGTAAATGAGAAATTATATGAAAACTTTCAAATCATCAGGTAGAATTTTGCTTTTATATACCATTGCTGGAGCTGTGAGATTTGAGAACAGAGATCTAAGAGCTAAATTAAAAGAATAAAACAAAACACCTTTTTTCCCTCTTCCTTCCTTCCTCCCTCCCTCTCTCTCTCTCTTTTTCTTTTTTAAGATTTAAGATGATTAAAGCCTAACCCCACAGGGCTGTAGGTCCCTTCTCCACAGTGAAGAAGCATCTCAAGGCAATCTGGACAGGAAGTCTCACCCTGCATGTAAATCATGTGACTAGCATGGAAAATCTGTGCAGATGACAAAGATGGGCCCTTTAGGAGGGGTCAAATGAACACCTGTGTTAGCTGAGTCACCAACTAAAAAATTCTCATTTAAGGAACGATTAGATTCTATAGGAAAATAAACCCTCAAAAATGTGGAAGGATATAGCAGATTAGCTGCTGTGTTTTCATTTGTGATCCAGGTGTGAAGTGTGTAAGACACAAGCACTGAGGATAAACAGGTCTGAGCTGCTGTTCGGCCAGCCCACTACATGACACTTCACACACGCGTGCTCACTTAACCTGCACAAAACCCATGCTGGGTAGGCTACTCTTTTCCATAAAGGGAGACAGACAGAGGGTCAGAGTTTAGACAAACTGGTCAAGGTCACAACCAGAAAGTGACAGGGCCCACATTCAGATTCATGCCTATGTAATTCCTTCCACTATAGAGCACGGAACAGACAGCAGGAACATTTCACCTTACCTCCCATTTAATAGATTCTGGGAATTGTTTCTATAGCAAGAACAAGAAAAGATACTAGGAATGTAATAGGAATGTATACTAGGAATATATTATGTGTGTGAAGAAACCCCTCTATGCTCTGATAATAAGCTGCCTTCGTTCTATTTTATTCCAGTGTATTTTGGGGGGGCACCTGGGTGGCTCAGTCAGTGAGGCGCCTGACTCTTGATCTCAGCTCAGGTCTTGATCTCAGGGTCGTGAGTTCAGGTCCAGGGTTGGGCTCCACACCCAGCATGGAGCCTACTTAAAAAAATATATTTATTCCAACGTGTTTTTAAGTGGACACAAAAAAGGACTGGCTTCCTTAGGGAAATCTCTGGTAAGAAAGGTAAGGTGTTAGGCAAGTTAGACCAGGCTGTTTAGCTATTCGGTACAAAGTAACTTTTACATGGAAACTTGTAGCTGAAGAGTAAGAGAGGGAGATAAGGAGTTTATTTGCTCATTCACTTAATCAAATATTTATTAAGTACCTACTGTGTGCCAAGCATAGATACAGTTGCAATCACTCTCTTTCAGCACTGTCCATTCAAACTTGCTGTGATGACGGAAACCTGCTGGATCTGTAACACCCAGTATGCTAGCCACTGGCCCCACGAGGCTGCTGAGCACACGAAATATGGCTAAGTGTGATTACTTAAAATAAATTAAATGTAAATAGCCACATGTGACTAGTGGCAATGATCTCTACCATGACCCTACATCATGGTACTGGCATTTCTCCTCATTTATGCTCAGTCTATTCATTCTGTGCATAGTTACTAAGTGATCCCTATGATCCAGGCTCTGGGCTAGGCATGGGGGGATATGGGGGTGAACAAATAGCCATGGTCCCTGCCTCACAGAGCGTAGAGGCCCCAAGAGCAATGGACTTTTATACATATCATTACAAATTCTGCTAGCTACTATGAAAGAAAGGTAAAAGATGAAATTAGCAATGATGGCATGGGAACCTAATTTAAATCTGGAGAAGCAGTCAGGGAAGGGGGGGCATGACTTACTGAAGTGTAGCACTGAAGAGAGGTAAAGTGCTTCACAGGGATTGATAACAAGCAACGAGAAGTGGGGAAAAGTAACTTTTCAGATTTGTTTTCCTTTAAATATTGCTTACTACAGGCCCGAATTTGTTATGCAAAATAGTTTAGGAAATAATATATTTACTGGAAATAGTGGTTATGCTATTATTACAGGAATGTAAATTGGCACAGCCTTTTTATAATGCCATTTGGCAATACCTATCACAAAATGCCAACGTATACACTACTAGTCCACTTCTAGAAACTGATCCACAGAAATGTTTATGTTGGGGCGCCTGGGTGGTTCAGTTGGTTAAGCGTCTGCCTTCGGCTCAGGTCATGATCCCAGGGTCCTGGGATCGAGCCCCGCGTCGGGCTCCCTGCTCGGCGGGGAGTCTGCTTCTCCTTCTGCCTCTCCCCCTGGCTTGTGCTCTCTCTCTTACTCTCTCTCTCTCAAATAAATAAATAAAATCTTAAAAAAAAGAAATGTTTATGTAAGTGTAGAATGATACATTTATTTATGATGCCAGTGGTCTTCAAACTGTTTTACCAGTGTGCCTCCTAAAATAATTTTGCAAACCCATGTGCCCCCTTATGCATCTTAAGTTGACATCTAAAATTTGACATAAGTTTTTGTCACAAAAGATGTAATTTCTGCTATACTTTAAAATATAACTATTATTTTGCTCTCTTAAATATATTCAACATACATTTCAATACCATAGCAGTTTAACAACCACTGTCATCCATCTTAAAAAAATCACAAATAAGCTGGGGCGCCTGGGTAACACAGTCGGTTAGGCATCCCAACTCTCGGTTTTAGTTCAGGTCATGATCTCAGGGTCATAGATCAAGTCCCATGATGGGCTCTGCGCTCAGCGTGGAGTCTGCTTGAGACTCTCTCTCCCTCTCCCTCTGCTCCTTCCCCCCGTGCTCTCTCTCTCTCCCTCAAATAAAATAAATAAATCCTTTAAAAATCATGAATAAGGGTGCCTGGGCGGCTCAGTCGTTAAGCGTCTGCCTTCGGCTCAGGTCATGATCCCAGGGTCCTGGGATCGAGCCCCACGTCGGGCTCCCTGCTCCGCAGGAAGCCTGCTTCTCCCTCTCCCACTCCCCCTGCTTGTGTTCCCTTCTCTCGCTGTGTCTCTCTCTGTCAAATAAATAAATAACGTCTCTTAAAAAAAATTAAAAATCATGAATAAGCTTTTCTTTAGCAGTTGGAAATTCTGCACCACCCCTTTCTCTCTCTGAATTTGTATTTCTGTCATACTGCTGGATTTTACTCTAATGTAATATATTTTTGTACTTTTGTTAATTTTGTCTTTTGTTCGTTACTTTTTTCTTCTATAAAAACACGGTTGTAAATAGAAATTTATGATTTCTTAAGTTCCTGAAATCATAAGGTTCTAAGTGTAATGATTTTTCTTCTGGAAGGAGTTACTATAACAATTAGTAGTAGTTTATAAATGATCAAAGCAAATGTATACACACATACCACACATTTTGATAATCTGTTGGCATAAAAGAGGGGAATCTTATTGGGCCTTCCCCCCAAATAACCTTATGCACATGTGTATGATCATTACTTAACATGAGAATGACATGGTTTGGTATTGATTCTATTCCTATTTTTCATTTTTGTAGATATAAGTGCCAAGAAACTTTGTTCACATAAATAGAAGTATATGGGAATGGAAAGAATTCTGTTATCACAATGTCACTCAATTCTTTGAACTCTTTCCAAGTTATATGGCAAAAATCAGACAGTGGCCTAACATCACCAAGAACTATTGTGAACAATCTATCAATGAACAACTCAGTCGGTGCCTCCTTCAATTTTGTTGGAAGCAAAGAATTAGAAACCAACCAACTTGTAAATGGATTTTTTGTCCAGTCAATAAAGTCACTCAATTTCTCAAGTCCAACACCAATCTTGGAAGTGTCTCTCAGTTTGCAGCAGGGGTTTGCATACCTGTGGAGTGGGCAAGAGATTGGCTATGTTGTGTAAGTTGGGATCGGGTCACTGGGAAAGGGGAGTGGGAGGGGAGAAGCAGGCTGCCAGTGGGTCTCCCAGGACAGGAATTTGAAGAAAGAGCACATACGAAATGAGGCACTATCCATGGCCTGGGGAGTCTCCATGGCCCCCCAAGGTGCAGGTATCCCTGTCTACAGATCATCGTCCTAGGCTGCTCTTCACAGCATTGCTCTGAGCAAGCTGGTTATGCCAGGATCATACCACAGAATATTATGTTGACGTTAAATGTATAAGGTTGACCTATGTGACTTATGTGGAAAGATGTCAAACATACATTATTTAGTTCAAAAAAACCACTGTGGACCCTAATGGTACATGCAACATGATCACATTTTAAAAAATTCATCCATCTACCCAATCATGGGAAGACTTCTAAAAGTGTGTACAACAAATTAACAATGATTCTCTCAAAGAAAGGCTGAGACCCGAAAGTCCCCGAGGGGACTTTCACTTTCTACCTTTTTGCATTATTCCCCCCCGCCTTTTTTTTAAAGTACCTATTCCCTTTGTAACTGGTCGGTGGGGAGAAGTTCTTTAAAATAAAAATACAACTGAGTAGATTATATATGAAATGATTTCAGATGCAGCTATGAAATTTCAGTCAGCTGATTTATGTTATGTGTTCAAGAACTTTCCTACTTTCCAATAACAGTAGTCATGGTAAGAACGTAGGTTGATACCTGGTTCTTTAACTCTGTCTGACTATAGCTACACGAACTCCAACTGAGAAAGCCCCTGTTTTGTGTCCACCACTTCAAATCATCAGGTCTACATTTTACAACAACCGTCTAAGGCAGGTGGGCATTACTAACCCTGTCATATGCCAGAGGAAAGTGGAGCTCAGAGTCACTCAACCTGGAACTTGCAGAGCTGTAATTCAAATCCAAGCGTGCCTAACCTGAGAACCCATGGCTTCTCTAAAACACCCCACACTTTCCTCGGTGACTCTGCGGGATGGTCTTGTCTCTGTATAAGGGTTTGCTGTACGAGGTCAAATTTATTTAGGATAGCAAACAGCCTACCCATTTCTATTTTTCAAAAATCATGATACATTTTTTAAAAGGTGAATGAATAATTTTAAAAACTTTATAAAAGGTGATGCCTTAACTGTTATGCCCACAATTGTTAATTACTTAAACTTCCATTTGGCCAGCAAATATTTTATTTATTATTTTTTAGAGATTTTATTTATTTGATAGAGAGAGAGAGAGAGAGAGAGAGCATGAACTGTGGGGAGAGACAGAAGGAGAAGCAGACTCCTCGCTGAGCAGGGAGCCTCACATGGGGCTCAAAAAGAGGAATCAGAGGTTACAAAAAAAGAGCAGTTTTCTTAACGTCCAGAAAACTCAGCTACAAGAAACAGAGCCAGACAGACAAGCCTGTGAGGCCGAACTGGGCCCCTTTGATCATTTCCTCCAAGCCCCTGGTTTAAAGATAAAAACCAACATCCACACCTGAAACTAATGTAATATTGTGTGTCAACTCTACTCAAAACAAACAAATAAACAAACAAACAAACAAACCCAGGACCCAAACAGGTGCGTGCCATGCTGGATGGTCTGCTACAGTGGGGCGTGCGTCTGGAGGGCAAGTCTCCTTTCAGGGAGCAGAGGAACAGGGTATTTCATCTCATTCAATAGCACTTTACTGAGAGAAAAGAGGAGCAATCAGACACTCATAAAAGAAAATTTTTGTGTGTGAAACAACAACATCCTAATGCCTTGAGTTACACAGAACCCAAAATTAAATGCCAAGTAAAAAAACTCAAGGAGGAAAGACCTTCTGTCTGAAGCCCAGTGCTCTTGTTACCACCCTGGGAGGGACAGGTGCCTCTAGAAGTGGAGTCCTCTATTCTCCAGCCTCGGAGGTATGAAGCATTTAAAGTACCTTTTAGGGGCACCTGTGTGGCTCAGTTGGTTGAGTGGCCGACTCTGGGTTTGGGCTCAGGTCACGATCTTGGGGTCCTGGGATCAAGCCCCACGTCGGGCTCCCCCATCAGTGGGGAGTCTGCTTCTTTCCTTCTCCCTCTCTCTCTGCTCCTCCTGCTCATGCTTTCTCTCTTTCTCAAATAAATAAATAAATAAATAAATCTTTTAAAAAATAAAGTGCCCTTTAAAATCTGACATTGTGCGAGTGATTTGAAAAAAAAAACACAAGTAAATTGTAACTCCATAAAAAATTAATCTGCTAATTGTACATTTCTGGGCAGTAGTGAGTTTTCACTCATGCTTGAACACCTGCCTTTCTCTGGGGCCTTTTGTTTGCCCCTGACATTTCTCTCCCCAGACCCTCATTTTTGCACATCTGTGCTGGACGTGTAATTTCCAGAAGCCTCTCCAAGAACTGGTGTGCATCCATGACAAAGCTACCACCTGTCTATAAAGTGCCAAGGAAAAGAAAGTCAACATTGTGAGGCTCCCAGTCAGCTAAAATTGTCCGATTTTTAAAATCGGAGTTTATTCCTACCTGGCAATGGCATTTCCTTTTTAAAATGTCCTTAATTAGTAAAATGAAAGTCAGCAGTCCCTCACATTAAAAGCCTTTTTTTGTGTGTGTGAGTCTTTGAATTCCAAAGAACACGAACAACCTCAGAGAGAGATGACTCAAGCGTGGGGAGGTGGAGGGCGCCACTGCAGGTCACCGCGCAGTTAAATAAAGCGGTTTCTCCAGCTCTAAGTCAGGGCTCCCTGTTCACTGACACCTCATCCTTAGCTTGCCACCACCAGATCCAATTACCCTCTAATGGGGCCCACCAGCCTCACTCCTAAGTGCTCATCACTTTTCTCATTTAATGAATCCAAGGTAGCGGGAGGTGGTCTGGGCCGAGGTGTCCACATCAGGCCTTAACAAGGGCCCATGGCTAGAGAAGGGAGTTTGATAACTCAAATTTCCTCCTTAGTAAGGTGTAGTTTTGTCTATAATGCTTTTAGCGTGACAAAGGGGTACTTGAGCGTGGTTTTCTGGCAGGTCACAGATCCCTCTGGATATTTACAAGTCAAACGGAAGCCAAAGCTGGGCTCTGCCAATCTGTGAGCCCACGGCCAGCAGGCAGAGGGCACTGCAGGCCAAATAAAGGCCATGTGCAAGCTGAGCCTGCCCGTCACCTGTTCCCTTCTTGCTTCCACATTCATTCGCAGCACTGAGGCCTCGGTTGAGCACAGTGCAGAAGTAACAAAGGTTACTGTGTAAGTCTCTCTGCTGAGTACATATAGACTACTTTGCCCCCATTGGGTGCCCTCCGCATTTGCATTCTTCAAGCTGCCAATGGTCTCAGCATATAGCAAAAGCCAAGACACTCAAGCCACTGGCCTGAAGAAAGGCTGCAGGGGCCCTGAACATCGAGGCGGGCGACCAACAGGCTGCCGAAGACCTCCCGCCCTGGTGGCAGCTGAGCAGGCAGGGGTAAGTGCCTTGGTTTGGGTGTGGCCTGATGTTTCTAGCAACCCCTGGCCCCCAAATTGACTGCAATGTCAAGTGCGTATCTGGATCAGGTTGGGAAGATGGAGGAGAAATTCCCAGCTTCCCCACGTGAAGAGGGGGTGATGGCCACGTAAAGGGATGGAAGTGGGGAAAGTGGGATGAGATCTGAATAGAATGGGGAACGCCGATCGACAAAGGCAAGCAACAGAGGAGAAATGAGAAGGGTTGTTTCTAAGTCAATCAGTTGCATCTAGATGGCTTAGTTCCCAGGCGGCTTCCCACCTGGGCGCCCACTGCTATCTCTGTGCTTTAGTGGGAAAGAGTCGGAAAATCTCCGAGGTACCGAAGTGTAATAATAAATCCCCACATGCCATGGGAACTACAATATATGGCATAATAAAAGTAAATGTTATGGCACTTGACTCCTCGGCCTATAATCTCCCATTCAATCGGAGCGGAGATTCTTCCATCAGCAAGAGAAAACTGGACAATTTAATTTTCATTTCTATTCATGCACAGGCCTGCTCTGGAGCTCATCCACGTTTCCTATTATGTTACTTGAAATATGGCGGTGTAGTTTGATACACAGTATCTCAAACCGACATCAACAACTTCAGTTTGGACCAACTGATTTCATTCTAAATTACTGTGGGCTGACAGATGCTGGTAGCTGCCCACACGAGATCTGAAAAAGCCATGTTCTCTAATTCAATATTATAATAATTTAAAATTATAGCTTTATTAAGAGGAAACAGATTTATTTATAGCTAACACTGATGATTTCTACTGGCTTTCAGGGCTGTATTCGGCTATTCACTGCAGCCCACATTTGGACAGCTTCAATTGTTTGAATCACTAACAAAACATTCTGGTACAAATAATTTCCTTCTTAATTCAAAGCAATGAACAAATGCTCCAAAAGCGGAGACACAAAGCAGCCCTGTAGGGAGCCAGCCCCTCCACAGTGTCCTATTTTCCTTGACCAACCCACCTGCAAGAGCATTTCCGCCTTTGGGCCTAATGACATTCTGCTTAAAATCCTTTCCTCCCTTGGCCTCTGAGAAGTTGCCAGATTCCTCTTTTCCCTTAGACGGGGACTTGGTGCATGGTCTGGTCTTCAAGCTGAGGGCCTTCTTTCTCTCTTCTCATGCTAAGGACTTGACTTATCTTCCTGACTTAACTATCCCTTCGAAGCAAACAACAGCATTGATAACAAGCATTTCTATCATTGTGCAGCCCATCCAGCGATTTTGCAGAACTCTGGAAGACAAGGTGAGCAAGTTGGGAGAGATGCTAGTTTCCTTCCTCAGTAAGGAAGCTGCAGCGGGGAGAGTGGGTGTAAATTACTGAAGGTTTCCAGGCCTGGAGGCAGCAGTCTGCACTCACACACGGGTCAGCAGGTGCCAGCCCTGTGTTAGGTCTCCTGGAAGGTCCTAATCTCTACCTGCAATCCCCGCTGGCCTCTACAACCTCGGCCCTCCCCAGTCTCGACCTTCTGGCTTCCGCCTCATCCAGCACAGACACGGGGCCATCTGACCAGATCTCAGAGTCAACACGCTTAAATAAATCCACATTTCCCCCCAAACCAGTTCCTCCCCCAGACATGCTTATTTCTACCCAAGTCATTTTTTCCCCTAACCCTAAAACCTCAAAGCTGACAAAGCCCTGCTCCCAAATCCAGTCAGTGCCTGAGGCCTGGCAACACTTGGTTTGCTTTGCTGCTTCCACAACTAGTCCTTCTTTCGCCATCCTGTGGTGCAGCTTAGCGCGGGCTCTCTCTTAACCACCTCTCACCCACACTATCAAATAACCTGACTTCTCAACACCCGTCTTTCCTTCATCTGATTGGTCCCACAGAGTTCCAACAGTTATTATCTGAATTCTTAGACCTGATCCTGTCACTTCAGTGTCAACCCACCGCCTACCAAATAAATTACGGATGCATCCCTCTCCTACCGAATCCTGCCCAGACCTCCATCTGCAGGGCATCTCCCCTCCGCGCCGGCCCGAAGCCTCTCCTATGGCCAGGCTGATCTATGCCCAGTTATCAGCACTCCCCACGGGATCTCCTTGCCTGCCTCTGCCTCAGTGAATCCAACTTCTAGATCCAGATAAGTCTGCCGCCCCCACCCCTCCACCTCACGGAGCCTGCCCTAGCACTCTGGCCACCAAGGAGCATTCCCAACTCTGACTGGCATTACTTTCTACCACTCAGTGGTCAGGGAGACAGTCCGTTGGTATCACCTCACTTTCCATTTGCCGTCCAAGTGGCCCAAAGAGACATGAAGCTGCCGGAAGGCAGGGCCTGTGGGTGAGGCCCTTGGTATGCATTCGGCCTTGCCCTTGAGTAGATACTCAAGTATTTAGCAGCTGATTACATGGCCCCCGATCATCATTTCTTGCAATGCAAATAATATGCATTACATGATCAGCTTGAGGAATTACAGCCTTCTGGGATTAACGTCTTCTTGGTAAAATGAGAGCAAACTAAGCCTCAGCAGCTCTTTCTGGGCTCCCAAATAGACACAACCCGTGCTCAGTTTCCATGTATGAAGAGCTTCCATAGATTAACCCACTTCGATCAAGGCCCCCAACATTTCCAAACTAGCTTGTGAGACAGAGAAATATGAAATTCATATTTCAGTGAGAGCCACCCGAGTCATCTCCAGACCCAAAGAAAACAAGGGCCAAAGGCCAATGCTCTTCCCAGGCAAGGCACAGCCCTGTGTATTCTGGAGAATATTTTGGAGAAGGAGAACACCTCCCTTCCTGTGAGGGGCCCCACATTGCCGTCTCTGCCACTTTACCAACTGGCCATCCTGCCTTAAAATGTGGGCCCAAATGCTAAACCACAGTGGCAAGACCAGAACTTCATCATGCTCATTCTGATGACTCCTTCTCATTCATAGCCAATCACTGCCCTGCTCTGCTCTGCCCTTTAACCAGGTCAAAAGCTCCAGCAGGCCAGCATTTCTATTATTATTCTATCAGCCCAAGCTGTCAGAAGCCCTTGGTCTTGCTTCCTGACTGGGCTTCTTAAAGGCTGGGGATGTAAAACAGTCTCCGGAGACAGAGCAAATATTTTTGGTGTTTACGGTCACAAGGACACATCCTGCCACCAAGTCTTCACAAGATCAGACCAGAGACTGCAAGTCAGCAGTTGTAAAGATGCAACTCTATTAGCAGGTTTGGAAAAAAACACAGCACCCCAAAGAGGAGTAACCCTAGGTGACGAGAATGCTCACGTTAGGCACCCGGGTGCCTCTTCTGGGCCTGCCAATGGTCAGACATTTGTTTCTAAACGGAGCAGCCAATGCAGAAGATGCTGGAAATCTTCCATATCAGATCAGTCCCTGAAAGTGGCTGCCAGGGGTACTGGAAGGGGTGGGGGGCAGGGGGGACATGGGTATGGTTATAAAAGGGCAACACGGCGAGGGGGGGGATCCTGGTAGCAATGGAATGTTCTGCATCTTGACCAAGGTGGTAGACACACAGATCTACCCAGGTGACAAAATTGCAAAGAACTAAAGACACACAAGTACTAGTAAAACTAGGGAACTCAGTGGACGTGTCCATGTCAACATCCTGGTTATGATCTCACACTGTAGTTTCATTATGACACTACCAATGAGAGAAAAGGGGTCAAGCGTATGTAGTTCTCTCTGTATTACTTCTTACAACTGCATGTAAATCTCTATTTCAAAGTAAAAAAATTTAATTAAAAAAGGCAAATTCCAAAATGTAGCCCTATTATGTAGACTATTATGACCATGATAGGTACAAATAAAAGATGTAAAGCTAAAAAAAAATTTAGTCCCCAAATCCAGACTTCTTAAAAGGGCTGTCACCTGAGTCAGACCAACAGTGGCCTCAACTAGCACACAAGGGACCTCGCGCCACCCATGCACACACCCAAAAGACCCTCCCACTTGTTTCCCCACAGAGACTAGCTACCTTCCCCTTTATCACAGTGCTATCTTGACCTTTGAAAAACTCACCCATGTTCTTAACTAAGTGGCAATTATCACGCCAGAGCTCATTTTAAATTCAAACTCAAAACACTGAGTGCTGTGACTACAATGAACTCGGCCATTCTGCATTTTCACCCGTTCACCTTTTTACACTACATACGTAAGTCACTGGAAAATATGAATATGAGTGCTAATGCCCACTTTTACAAAAGGCTTATTCACCACTTCTTTTTATTAGACTGTTCCCCTAAGGTCAGGGAGAGTAACAATTCCAGGCATTCTGTTTTAATGTGGAAATCACCATCACTTCTCCTTCTTTACAAAACTGCGACATCTAAAACCGACCTTGAGCTATTAGCCTTCCATTTACATGGCTGTGTTAGTTCTCATCAGGCTGCTCCAAGGGGCAAGCCAAACTCTGCAGTTCTTTTAAAATTTTGCGAAGAGAAGCCAGAACGCTCTCCTTACTCACCGATGTCATTACTGCGATCCGAGAGGTCCTTGTCCAGGATGCCGGAAATCGAACTGCCCACCAAGTCAATCTTGGGACCGTCACCCCTACATTAAAAACACAAGTCCAGGCATTTCATAATTGGTGTGTGTCCTTGTCATTGTGTCAGCTTTCTTGCTGCACACGCGTTGAGGAGCATGCTGTGCAGGGGGTGGGCGGCACCGTCGCCTGTGAGGGCCAGTGGGAGCCAACGACCTATCCAACCACACGGGCCTCGGTGAGACCAGCCGACAGACTGGATGCCCACCTCTCCAGCACACATTTTCAGAGAGGGCTCTTTTAATGACAACTCTTCAGCAATACACCTTCAGCCACTGGCCCTCCCGCTGGTATACAGGGTACAACGCGGGGCCTGCTCCCGCCCCATGGCCAAATTAGCACCAGCAAATGATAACCGGCAGCTTCCCTTTTAAGGAGCAAGGAATTTAGCCAATGCTGCTTGTCAAAGGTCGGCTACTTTTAACCTTGAGAAAGAGGTTTTCTGGCCTGAGGCAGAGGCATCGGCCAGGCTGTTGACGGGCGCAAGGGGTTGAGTTTAAGATCTGGCAGCCTGAAAGCTGGCGCTGGGGCACAGGCCTGTAAAATTAGACAGCTCTTGGGTGGGTGCCCCCATGCCCATCAGGACATGAGTGACTTCTCTCGGCATCTGGGCTAGGAACAGCCCTGAGGGATGGGAACAGGCCTCTGAGATGAGAGAAACTGCCCACTCGTGCATGAACAGAAGGTTCCTCCAAATTCCTCTGAAAGGGCGGTTCTCTAGACCCTTTCAGGGGGGGTAAGCCCTGAACGAGATTGTCTGCGGTCTGTGATGGTAGTGAGAGAGGAAAAGATCCTCACCCATAAAATGAGAGGGAGAAGCCAAGCAGTTGTTCTGGGAAAGCAACAGAAATAGTCCATCTCATGGCTCTTGGCAGTCATCATGGCCTGAAGCCAAACAACACAATGAGCAGCAGAGTTACTCAAGGAGTGCCTGTCAAATACCTATCATGCAGGGGGTATTGAGAGGGCCAAGCCAGGGAGTTCCTACTCTGGAGGGGCTCACGGTCTAACTGCGGGAAAGAGACAGACAGACACAGGCCCACCCGGCACAGGCTGTGTAAGGGAAGGGCACATCAGAGTCCTATGGGAAGAAAGGACCGGGTCAGTGCAGGAGGGGATCTGCGTAGTGTGGCCAGGGGCACACAGAGGAGGTGGCATTCCAGCTGGGCCTTGGAGGAAAAGGGAGAAAGGACATATCAGTAAGAGGCATGATTAAACAAGGACCCCACAGGAGGTGGGAGTGCCCAGTGCGGTCAGGGTTCCCTGGGCTGAAGCCTGAGGTCCCCAGAGAGTAGTGAGAGCAGGAAGGTAGGCAAAGGTCAGATTGCTGGACTGAGTACTAGAGGGTTCTGTTTCTTGGAGGTAATGGGGGATGGAAGGACAGCTGCAGCAGGAGACCCATAAACCCGGGGACAAGGGAGGGACTTGATAGGGCCGACCCCTGGGTTTCTTCACTGCAGAAGGGGTGGTGGTAGGAGCATTCAGTGTGACTCGCATATCCTTGTGACGGTGGAGAAGGCCCGGTGGAAGGAGGTAAGGCCCCGTCAGTTCCCAAACAAACAAGACTGACCTGTAACCTCAAGCATAACCTCAAGCACCCTCAACCAAAGACCGGCAGAGGTAAGAACTCCAGGGCATAGGGGCTGGGCCAAATGGCTTGACCTCCACCGAGAGAAAACACAGCTCTAAAACTGTGGGTGGGTGTTAGGAGACTTTCCGGGCTTTTCAGAGCTCGGCTGAAGTAAAAGTTCAAGGAGAGCATGGACTACCGTGCTTGGAAGGGGGAAGCAGCTTGAGCTTCAGAGCAGAGCCTTTATTTCCCACCTCAGCCCCACCTCCAAGGGCTGTGGGGGCCCCTCAGGCCAGGTTGCTGTAGCAGACCCCCTCTCCATGCCCCCGCCACCAAAGGTCAGGTCCCACAGGGCACACTCCCTCGGACAGGCCCCAAGCCAAGAGGAGCATCGAGACTGAGAAAATTTATTGCGAAACATTTTATTGTTAGGGCCCCAGTGGCTACTAATTTGAATGTAACCTTCTGAATGAAATGTTTTGGAAATGCACCATTACTAGTAGGAAAGCATTTTCATTTTGAAAAGTTCTTGAGGGCTCCTGATCTTATTATTTTCTAACTATGGAGCCGGAATGATTTGGTGCTGTCATTCTCCAAACTAACGCAACTCAAATTATACCCAGAGCCAGACAGTCCTGCCCTTTTGGGAACACACCAAGGACCAAAACCTATGAGAACACATGTTCTGTCCAGGGAGAAAGGTCACTCAGGCAACAAAAGTCCAGTTAATTCCACTGGGCTTTTTTTTTTTTTTTTTTTTTTGCCAAGGGTAAAGTTGGTTTGAGGTGACACTCTGGTGGGGTGGCTGGGGACAGAATCTGAGGGGGTGTTGGCAGGACAAGGAGCTTTATGTAGCCATTAATGATCTGTATCTCAGAACAGCCCAGCTCGGCTGCTTCTGAACATGTGGTTTATTCATGCATTTTGGTAACTATGAATCTTGGAGCTGCCACTTCCCTCTTTGATTTGACAGCTAGAAGCTTCCAGTCAACTGTGAGCCTATCTTGAATGGACTGTAGAGAACCCTACTGCTCATTATTATGCTTGTCTTATTCTGGGCCATATTACTTTTCTACCTTTATTTGCCCCCTTACTGTCACTCTCAACTATTTTATTCTTGTAGATGCATTTTGGAAAGTTAGCACAAAACCTTTGGGGAATGGTTCAGGGTAAAAAGAAGTAATTTCTAAGAATAGGGTGTATATCAATAGCATTTAAAATGGGCATCTGCTTTGGCCCAGTTCTGGGAGGCTATGCTAAAGAAATTGCCTGAAATGCCCAAGTGGGTTTTGCAAGATCAGTATGTTTACCACAGTGTTGTTTGTAATAAAGAAAAACTGAAACTAGACTCTTTCATAAAGAGGGGAACAGGTTAGTAACCTATATTTGATGGACTTTTATATAGCCATGAAAATGATATTTAGAAACACATTATGACAGGAAGGACAAAGGCTGATGTTACAGTGGCAAAGGACAGAGACAAGTTAAAAGTGCCCTACTCTCTGTGTACATACACCCACATGCCCTGCCTAGGTATTAGGAAAAGAGATTATTATTTCTTTTAAGACTGGAAGAATATTTACAGTGACTATTCCTGGGCAGTGTGATGGGTTATTTCTAGCACCCAGCCCAGCCCCTGGTACCAGGCAGGGGCTCAAAAACACTTGTGGAATTCATGAACATTTGCCTTTGTCATTAAAGGGGAATGCATTATGTATTTGTATAATAGACGCAATTTTCCCCCCAAAGCTGGAGGACATTCAGTATAATCCTAACTATGTAAAACCAGTGAAAAACAAACCAAATCATATATAGGAAAAAAGATGGGAAAGAAACAGCTCAAAATGTTAATAGTAGTTGTTTCTGGGATAAGACTAGAGGTAAAAATTTTTCCTTCATTAAAGTTCACTTTCAACAACAGAGACTCATACAATTCAGGCAGCTTATGTTCCCTTTCCTTTCTCCCCAAGAGTATTGCCAAGGTCAAAGGTAAGATTGTCTGGCCCTTGCCTACAAACTCTCCTGGAAGAACCTCCCCGACCACAGGTGCCTCTGTGATCACCTGGGACCACACCTGGAGCTCACCTGGGAACCAGGTGGGGGTGTGTGGAGTTACAAATCCTAGACCGAGAGGCCCAAGTCATGAGGGGCCACCTGAGGAAAGAGCGACCTGTCCCCAGATGCTAGAGCACCAGGCGCATTCTGATAGGAAGGAGCTTAGGATCCCCCCATCTCTCTGAGCCCTGATCCCGCATGCCAAGAGCCAGACACAGGTTTTCAGCTGAAATTATCTTCTATACAGGGCCAGAAGCAAGCCTATTTTGAAAACACAGTAGGTGTCGTTTAAAAAAGGTTCTGATCCTTCCAAGTAAGGAAGCTGCAGCTGGTGTTTTGACAGTGTTCAGACTGTGGGTGTGGAAGCGTTTTACAATGTCTATTTGTAAATGCTTTTCACTGTATTTATAGACTCTTACAACAATGCTAATGAATTTCAGTTCTGAAAAATACCAGAATTTCTGAAATTCTCCAAAGCACATGCTTGGAGTAGCTGACACCCAATGAGGCTGCAGCCCTGGATGGTCTCTGCTCTCCTCCAGTCTGCCCAACACATGGGTTCCATTTTGGCAAAAAGGATGTTACTAAATTCAACAAGAAAAGAAAAATCCAGTCCTTTTGGAATTTACTAGCTCCCAAGAAGGTTTATGTATGGTGAGTTTCTATGCCCACAGCTGCTGAATAAAAGGAGAAAATAAAAGAAAGCAGGCATACCACCATATATCCGAAGATACCAGAACAAGGTTGCCCTTACTTCTTTCTGATTTTTGAATCAAAACAATGCTCTTGTCTTGTATTTTTCTCAACAGTTTTGGTTCCGGACCCTTGAAACGCATGACTTGAACAGGCAACTGGCAGGGAAGTCTCCTTGCTCTACTGGACAAGGAGCCTAAATTGCAGACAACGGGCAGACTAGCTCAAGGACATCAGCAGGAATAGTTGGAACCTACAATCGCATGGAAATAAGAGCAGCAGCTACTGCCTACTGACTGCCTATCAGGAGCCAGGCATCAGGATAAGCGCCTTTTGTCCATTATTCAGTTGTCACATCCACCCCTTCGAGTATCTGCTCTGCATGGTGGACACGGAACCATGCTGCCCGGAGCCCCCTTTGGCGAAGGGCTGGTTGCCTCTGCTGCTGGGGGCACCGCTGGCCTCTCCAGGGACCACCTCAGTTACAGAGAGCCTCCTCGGCCAGGGCAAATCCTTTCTAGGGCAGCCCACACTCGACAGTATAAAAATCTTGGCCAGTTCAGCCCAACACAGTATAACTCAGATGGGCCATTTCAGGCCCTCCCTGTGGAGTTGGCCAAGGCTTTGGTGAGCCAGTTATCACAACCTGACTTCTCCCTCGGCCCAACGCTGCTCTGTTCTCCCTTCCATGGGCACTAAACCCTAAAGCAGAGCTGGCATACTAAATGCTGCCTCAGGGCCTGCTTCCTGGAGAACCCCACCTGTGGTGCCCTTTATTTTCATTATATAGGTCAGGAAACGGAGGCTCAGTGACATTAAGTCACTAGCTAACAAAAGGTCATTAAAGTAGTAGGACAGCAGGGTCTGGATTTGAACCTATTAACTTTGACTCCAGAGCCCATGCTCTTGACTGCTTCTCAAAGCTGCTTCACTCAGTCTCCTGGTCATGGGGATGGTGAGTCACCAAGAATGCTGGGCAGCCTGTGTCATTGCAACTCACTGCCAGTTGGGTAAATCGCCTTTGCTCTCCAACTTAAAAAGTGCTCCTAATAAACAAAGATCACACACTCAACCAGCCCAGAGGTGCCCACTCTGGCTGCTCAGATCCAAGACGTGAGACGGGGCGTGTCCAGTCGGAACTGGGGAAGATGTGCCATGTGCATCCCTGGAGAACACGAGCTCAGCCAGTGGCATGGCCCGATTTAGACCAAGCTGGGACAGTTAAGCCAAGACATGTGGCCCGGAAAAGGTGTTGAAGTGCATAGGAAGCCGAGGCAAGCAAATCAGCAAATAAACAAATGAACGAGAGCACTAACAGCAGCAACCGAATGCCACACCCAAGAGATCCAGGACCCTTTTGGAGGTGAGTGGGGCTGAAGGGGAAAAGAGGGAATCCATAGATCCCTATGGAACAAAAGATCCCGAGTCCAGGTGAGGACTCTTTCTAGCAGACCTCCTGCCCACTCTTGGAAGGATCTATTACTTTGGTGTAAATGTTTGGGTTCTAGCTGCCTAAAAATTGTTGCAGGGCGAAGAAAAAAAGCTGAGAAGGAAAGGAAAGAAGAGGAAACAGAAGTGGCCTGTCCTCATGCTCAGGAAACTGAGGCGCACCCTGCAAATCCTGTTTGGTTTCCAGCTTTCATCCCACTCGGGAGGTGTCAACACATTTGGACGATGGCAGATGTCAACGTGAAGATCCTAGAGAAATGATGCGAGTTACCCTGTCTTCTTTCTTGTTCCAATTCCACAGCCTTGTTTTCTTGCCCCTTCTAATGTGAAACTACCCCATCTGATTGTGTACCCCCCTTGTCCTGGTCCAACTGTGCATCAAGGAAGCAAGGCCAAAGGAAGTGACCGCTCCCTGCCTGCCTGCTCGTGACATCGCACTTAGGCTCTGACTGCTAAAACTGGGTACGTGTTACCCAGCTCAAGCCCCTACTTTACTACAGACAAGGGTCTTCGTTCCAAGGACGGGAGTTACGTGCCCAAGGCCATGCAGCTAATTAGTGGCAGAGCTGGAACCAGATGGAAGCTTCCTGATGTCCAGTTCGATCTTTGCCCACCACACCTGGGATGGCAATAATCAAAATTCGTATCCCCATGCACATGCTTTATGCTTCCAGAGATTTTCTCCTCTCTCCGATAAGCAACTGTAAGAGGACTCCACCCATCTGTAAAGGTAGCAGATGTGAAGCCAGTCCTTTAGGGAGAGTTCTGCCCTGGGATGTCACTGCCCGGGGAGATAGAATCCTTCCATCGGGAAAGGACAAAACTGTAACAGCGGTAAGCCCAGTTTCCTTCGATCATCGGCGGGAGGGCAGGAGGAGGCTCCTTCCCCTTTCTGAGAAATAAGGATCCAAAGGCGCTGCTGATATCTGCGGAGTCCTTACATACCCACTTGGTGGCCAAAGATGTCCCAGGAATCACAGGCACTTTTGACTGAGAACTTCCTATTTAAATGTGGGACAGCGCAGGCAAGGCCAGGGGAGCAAGAAGCTGGAAGCAGAGTGGTTTTCCTGGCAGCTCTCCCCTTGCACTGTGTCCTTGTTTGGATGAGCACAAACAAGGTTGGCTATTTATAGGTGGTGAAGACACAGTGGAAGGTGATGGGACATCGCCCACTCAATTCCCCTCCAAATTTCTGTTCTCTGTGCAGACTCCGCAAGTGTGTGTGGGAACGGGCCTCTCTCCAGAGCCCATCCAGAGCACAAACCCACAACCCCCAAAAGGCAAAAGGAGGATGACCTTGCAGCCCTCATCTGCAAATCCACAGTTGGGCATCTCAGAGGCGCAAGGGGCTTTAAAGATGCCAAGAAGAGGGGGAACTCATCATCATGCAACTCAGAAGAGTTTGTGAGGTGCCACTTGAGGAAGAGTGTTCAAAGAAATAGCCCAGGGAAAAAGCACTGTATGACCCAACTAGTACTGGGCCTGGGTGAGGTGTTCGGTCCCCCACTGGTCCCTTGCCTGATTTGGACCATCACTGGCAGGACAGTCAGTGTGCCTTACTGCCCAGGGCGTCTGGGCTGGGGCTAAACCCCGTCACCACTGTTGGTTCTCACGGCAGGAAAAAAATTTCATTTTAGGGGTGGGTGGAAGGAAGAGAGAAGGGTATACATACAAATGAAATGAGGTCAGCAAAGAATGCGGACATCCCTACAGTGTGAAAGGTATTTTCCCCTGTGCCCTATGGGATTCCTCTGCTCCATAAATTAACTTTCCTCCCTCAGTCACGGCCTTCCCTGAGTCCCGACTTCTTTTGAATCTCTAGCTGCTTCTGGGGGAGGTTGCTCATGCTTCCACCCCCTAGAGACCTCCTGATGTGCTGTCTGAGAGCGTCCATGTTTCCTCCCTCCTTCAGGGCTCCAGCGCATGACCTGCTTGTCACCATGTGGAAAGCCCTCTCCCAACAAGGTCACCCAGTGAGCATCTCAAGGGAGGAAAAGCATGCATGGATTTGGTGAGTGCCTCTCAAACGCCAGGCAGAGTCAGGGGCCTGAAGTGCAGGAGCTTGTTTAAATTTGCACACCTGGGCAAGGCAGGCCTCGCTCTACCATTGTGCAGAGGCAGAAACTGAGACTCAGGGAGGTGCACACCTTGCCCAAAGTCACCAGGTAAGGAAGTAGAGGTGTGGGGTATTGGCCCTAGTGTGCCTGGCTCCAAAACAATGGGTGGGCAGGAGCCAAGTCTAGCCTGGTTACCACAGTTAACGACTACCTAGAAGAAAGCCTGGCCAGAAATATAGGTACTTGATGAATATCTGTAATGAATGAATGACAACTGCCCCCCCCCCCGACTCTCTTCTCTCATCACTGAACCCATCTATAAGCTCCCATTTTTCATCTTTTTTTTCTGTAGCCAAGTTTCTCACAAGCCAAGTCTACATAAGCTTGGCCACCTGCCCATTCTCTCTTCAATTCATGCCAACTCTGTCTCTTGCTACCAACCACTGTATAGAAACTCCTGGACTGGGAGCACTAGGGCCAACACTAGTGACCAAAGCCCGTGGATGCCCTTCAGTCTCCGGGGTGCACACTATGGTGGTGTTCTCACAGCAGGGTCGGCTAACGGGCAGCAGCAGCAGCAGTGGGAGCTTGCTAGAAATGCAGGTTCTCAGGCCTTAACCCAGATCTAGTGAATTAGACATTTTGGGGAATAGCGATCTATGTTTTAACCAGCTTCCAGGTGATTCCAGCACACACTCAGGTGTGAGACCCACCCATTCTATAGTTGCTCCATATCCCTTTCTTCTGGCTTCCATGACATCCTACACCATCTAGCCTTTCTGCAGGCTCCTCATTCTTCCTCTGCCCTATAAATAACGATTTTCCCCACTGTTGGCTCCACTCTCTCCTTTCTCTATAATCTCCTGGAGGGACCATTCCCCGCTTGGAATTACCATCCATGAGCCAGTGACACCCACCTCTGTAACTACCAGCCAAGATCTCTCTCCCAAATTCTCCAAAGACATGGCTGGGTCCTGATTTATGGAAAAGAGGGAAACACTCCAACACCACGTGATGCCCCACTAGGACTCTTTGAAAAGGCATTTCGAATACTTGAGTAATCCACCCTCAAAATGATGGCCTAAGCACCCAAGTGCACATTTTACCTGCCTGCTTAGGGAGAATGTGCATGTGCCAGCTACCTTTCTCTGCCTCTTTTTTGATTGATTGGTTTATACCTAGTAAGAGCAAAGAGGTCTTTGTAAATGCCTTCTTGTGGTAGGCATGGGGGTCACACCCCTTACAGAGCCATCGGGACTGGAAGCTTATTTCCTGTTCAGTTGTAATCCCAGGGGCTGGAGCAGCCGGGCTGCCTGTGTAAATCTAAAGAAAAATGAACTTCCGTGTGGGTAAATTGGTCTCAAGAGAGACATATGCCCTTCCCTAAGCACCGAGTTGATGTTTGGCATATAAATGTTTACTTAATCTTTGCCTCAAGCTCAAATGTCTCAGAGCTCAGCTTCCTCTTACCTCCCCGTGTGTCTCTGAAATCCAGCCTCCATCTTCATTACAAGTAAAAACCTTGCAATTCCACTGTCCTCTCCCACTGGACCTGGCGTTTCAGTTTCTGTGGTGCAGCCTCCAGCTCTTCCCAGGAAAAGTACCTCGTGGGTTGACATTTAAAGTGAGAGCCATCTCTGGGTGGCTCAGGTTTGGGAAGGCACCAAGTCTCCTGCCCACAGCCTGGTGTCCAAGACCCAAATGCCCGCCTTCTCACTGAAATCCCTCCTCTGACACATGCCTCCACATCTGAAGTCAATGCACGGTGCCCTCCGGGATGCTTGAGCCACGGTACCACCCCCCCGCCACAACACACACAAATCCAGGACCTCCTCTCTGAATGGCCCACTACCACCCTGACTGTGGAATCCTTCTAATCACTGCCTGTCTTCAACTCCCAGAATACACTGACATTCATCTGGGAGGGCACTGGCTTCTAGAACATCAGCCTCACTCTGGCTCTTGCCGTCTTCCTGAGCCTATGACAGCCATGTGGGCAATCCATCCCCAGAGCCAGCCCCTCCTTCCCCTGGTCCCTTCAGTTCTAATGACCCTCGTTCATCCTTAGTCACCCAGATCCATGGCCCCTCTCTCTGTGGTTAAGTTCATCTTCAGACCTACTGCACCTCTGAAGTTGTGAGCACACACCTCCCCTTTCTGACCAACATCTCTTCTTCTGGCCATCGGCTTTTTCCCACTTTCTGCTCACTCACCCCACCTCCTCCTTATGCCTTTCAGCTTCACGTCCTGCCCCTCCACCCCAGACCTCCTGTCTACCACTCAAGGCCCCTGGAGCACCAGCCCCCTCATCCTCCACCCACCCCCCGCCAGTCACCTGCCCCCTCTACTTGGAGAGCACATGTGGCTCCGTGCTGTACGCAGGATAGCAGACAACGGCCAAAACTCCCTTGCAACTCAGAACAAAGGTTCTGCTCCAGCTTCCCTGCTATTTGGGAAGAAAATGAAAAAAATATTACAAATTGGGGTATTTATGTTTGGGAGGATTAACAAACCTGTTCTAGCCTGCTTCTACCTCTTTCCCTGTTCGGTTTATTCTTTTGAAGGCACACACCTGCCCTGCCCCTCAGGTTTCTGGCTCGCTGCCTCCCACTGCATATAATTACTGGAGCTCAGAGCAACCTGTTTCTCTCCAGCATTTCCTTGGATTTTTCTTTTTCTTTTTTTCTTTTGGACCCTCTCCCAAGTTTCACAGAGGTTTCTGGACCCATATTTATTACATCGATAATACACATTATTGGACATATAACATCACATGTTCATGTGTATGTGTACACACTCATACAAAAAGGTTTAGGTATGTTCCATCAATTGAAATATTTTTATGATCAAATATAAGAACAAGTGAGTAGGCTCTATATTTTTGAGCCTCCATTTTCTCAAGTGTGAAAATGTGGATAGACAGAATGCCTGTCGCACCACCACCACCTTGGATGCATGGTGGGCTGGACAAGATGAGCACTCTGGCTTCACACACTGGGAAATAATAACGAAGGCATCACCAAGGCGCAGACCTTCAAATGAAGGAGACACTCAGGGCCTAATAGAATCTCCTATCATCATTCATTTTCTTTTCTTTAGAGAGAGAGAGGCAGGGGGAGGGGCAAAGGGAGAGGGAGAGAGATTATCTTAGCAGGCTCCATGCCCAGGGCAGAGCTTGAAGCGGGACTCGATCTCGATGTGGGACTCGATCCCACGACCCTAAGGTCATGACCTGAGTCGAAATCAAGAGTCGGACGCTTAACCTACTGAACCACCCCGGCGTCCCCAGCATTCAATTTTTAAATCAACTCTGGCACTAAAATTTTTTAAAACAGTCTTTTTTTTCCTGTTAAAATTCCATCTTAACTTACTTTCTGGAAATTGGAAGAATATTCTTACCATTGGGTAAGTATGTTAATGGCATGCTTCCACTTGCTCAGGCTGGACACAAAATTGTGCACAGGTGTCATTCTACTTCTCCCAGATGTGATTCCTGGAAACTGATCTGCAGCTGAGCCCCAGCATTAGTGAGATCCAGAACAGTGCCTTGTACACAGTGGCCCCTCAATACATTTCTGTTACACGAATGTATCTAAAAATGACTCCCTTCTTCCTAAACTTATGTATTTCTTTATTCTACAAGATACTACTTCCTATTTAAATGGAAAGAAACCAATCTCTTCTGGAAGCCACATTTGGCAGCAAGTTTCTGGCTGGTGAGAACAAGCGCAAGCCCAGACGCTCCAGCTAGAGTGGCGATGCCTAGTTCCCTACAAGTATGGCAAATAATGACTGTGTGTCCATGTGTTCAACTCTCTGTCCAGCCATCCAGTCAGGCCAATCCTAGAGATGATTTGGCTTCCTACAGTAGACAATACTTTCTCTCTGGAGGACCAGTGACACAAAACTGTTTGAATGCTGTTAACATTCCTACCTCAACTAATTGGGCAGAACAAAACAAGTTCATAAGCCAATATATGGGTTGGTTGTCCGATGTAACTGCTTAGCAAAAAATATGAAGTGCATGAGGTATTGAGAAATACTAAGCCTTTCTGTGATCTTAAATTTTGTAATGTTGGAATCCATGGCATGCTAGGTGACGCAGAACATGAGGCACACGTGCTACAGAACTTGTACAGGGCCTGGGAAGGATGATGGGAGAGGCAAAAGTGAACAAAATGTAAGCCCTGGCACCTCCCTCCCTTTGTAGGAATGATGGCATTCAACAAGTGTGTTAAATGAGCCATTACCATATGCTCAACCCTGTAAAGCATGTGGAGATGACAAAACACACTCTTGATCTGCTTTAAATCTGGTAAAGGAGTCCGGGGGTGTGAGCATCCCAAGTGGCACAGCATGGGGCCCCACACTAGGCTAAACATGGGGTGTCAGGCATTTGGAAGAGAGAGCAATCCTGAGAAATAAGGGAAGGCTTCCAGAAGCTGGGTGTGTTAAGTGGGCTCTGAATTCGGGGAGCATTAATAGGTGCATGAGAGGCAGCCAGGGAAGGGGAGGGCACTGTCAAAAACTTGGGAGAATCTAGACCGGGGGTTCTTGCGGTGTGAACATGGGCCAGCAGCGTGGAGATTACAACCTGGGAGCCTGATGGAAATGTAAGTTCCCAGGCCCAACCCCAGACTTACCAAGTCAGCAACCAGAGGGGTGGGGCCCAGCTGTCTGTTTGAACATGGTCTCCAGGTGATTCTGACCCACGCTCGAATTTGAGAACCACCATGTTAGAGCAGGCACCGTTCTCCCTTCAACTGGCTGAGCAAGTGGCCAAAGGAGGTACTGGCTCCCCAGATGCTCCCAGCCTTGCCCGGGTCTGTCACTTCCTAGGACTGTCAGGAAGAAAGCCAGGCACTCTCCTCCCTTGTCCCCTTTTTGCAAACCCAGTGCCCTGGGGGCTGGGCCACCGCGGGGTGAGTGGGAGGCCACCCATGTGAAGAACAGTTACATTTCCCACTGGCTTCTAGACACACAGCCCTCCTCACGCATCTTACCCAGCGATCCATACTTCTAACGGACAAGTGGATGATGGGAGAGCTGGAGGCAGAGAAGAGCTAGGCAGAGGAGAGAAGCAACGGGGGCTTCTGTGAGTCCAGAAGGTCCCAGTTACACTTCACCTCCCCTTTGCATTCAGGTCCAACTGGGGCCTCACAAAGCCTGTACCTATCCCACAATGAGAGGGTTGAGAGCAACCTTCGAAGGCAAAGAAGCCATTGGATTTGCACTTCTCTTCAGATCAGATTAGAACAGTAGGAATATTCTGGAAACTGTTACTGACTTAAGGGAAATGTCTGTAGCCCCTGGAAGACGAACAGAATTTGGCAGAGCGTGCCTTCCGTTCCCCTTTCACGCACCACAAAGTGATGCACAACCTCTGCTCTCCTGTCTCTCTGTGTAGCTCACATTCTCTTCAGAGGCACTTAGGTTCACATAACCGTTTTCTTCTGGAGTGCTAGCTTCTGGGCCAACCATGCTACCGAGGCCTGGGCTGAGGTCACTGGGGCTGTCATGAGGCCCTGTCGTGTGCATGTGCACACAGCCTTCTATCTGTCGGCAGAATAGGGCATGATGTGTAGGGCCTGACCCGCTCAACAGTGGCCCTGGTCCCATTAGTCTCCCCACGGGCCATCACGTGGGGGCAGTTGTCTGGACCTTGGGAGATGCCCGCAGAACGATGTGGGCAAGCCAGCTGCCACTCCAATGGGCTCTCCCGCACTGAGGTCACTGGCTGAGTGTTCAGCTGGGCAGCCGGCCTCCCGCGCGTGGGCTGAGGTGCATCCACCACGGCTGGCAGAGATTCTGCCATGGCTCAACCACTCACAGGGCTACCTGGCCCTATATTTGGGCAAGGGTGGTGGTGTTGTTTTTATTAAGAGTGAATGAGTCACGCTACCACATAGATGAACCTTGGGGCCATCAGGGTAAGTGAAATCAGCCAGTCATAAACAGACAAACGCTATATGGCTCCACTTACATGAGGCATCTAGAGTAGTCAACTTCACACACATAGAAAGTACAGTTGACCCTTGAACAACACTGGTTTCAACTGTGCGGGTCCACTTATACGTGGATTTTTTTTTCAGTGAATACAGGCCAGAACTGTAAATCTATTTTCTCTTCCTTATGATTTTCTTAATAACGTTTTCCTTTCTATAGCTGACTTTATTGTAAGAATACAGTCTATAATATATAGAACGTATAAATGGTGTTAATCGACTCTTTACATCGGTAAAGCTTCTGGTCAACAGTAGGCTATTAGCAGTGAAGTTTTTGGGGAATCAAGCGTTGTACGTGGATTTTCAACTGCACAGGGGTCAGCTCCCCTAACCCTGCGTGTTCAAAGGTCAGCTATACACCGGTGGTTGGCAGGGGCTGGGGGAGGAGGGAGGGGAGAGGGTGCTTAATGGGTACAGAGTTTCAGTTTTGTAAGATGAAAAGAGGTCTACAGATGGATGCAGGTGGTTGTCCAACAATGCAGATGTACTGATGTCGCTGAACTGTACACTTACCAATGGTTATGACAGTCAATTTTATGTTATGTGTATTTACCCCGATTTAAACATTGTTTCCTAAGAAGTGAAGGAGCCCCACGTTGGGTATAGAGATTACTTAAAAATAAAATCTTAAAAAAATATAAGAATGACAATGAAACTAATGTTGATTTACAAGCATGGGGTTGTACACTTGGGAATTATCTTGTTCCATCCTTTTGGGTGCATTCCATTATCATCCTCAATTTATAGACAGAAAAAGTGAGGTGGAGAGGGGCAGTGACATGCTGAGGCCCGCACACGTATGAGGCAAGATGAGATGCAAACCAGGAAGCCTGCCTGACTCCAACATTAGGGCGCTGAAGCCCCATGTGACTCTCACCATGCAAACTTGGCTCCCAAGAACAAAAATCTGGTGAGTGACTGTGTGTTGACAAGTACATGTGAAGACCTCCAGGCCAACAGCTTGCTCTGGTATATGACACCAACACACGTAATACACACGTAACAGTAGAAAGTTCTGGCAATTAACTCATGGCGAGAACACAACACTTCTTTGCTCTGTGGTGGGCAGCTCGGGTCTGGAAGCACAACGTCCAACTCTTACTCCCCATTCCTGACACGTGCGCCCAGACAGCCAGTGGACAAATGTGAATTGTGCCAGGCACACCTCAGAACTACTGCCTGAACAAAGCACATCCCTTGCCTTTGAGGGTCTCATAGTTTGGAGACATGTACACTAAGACAGTATTGGCCATGCCGGGACCTCGGTTCCACGATAGGGCTATGCAACCCAGGGCCAAGGGAGACTGGGACTGGGGAAAGAGGCACCACACAGCAGGGAGAGGGTCAGGGGATGGAGCGCCCAGTGAGATGTGCACACCTGAGGCCAGGGGGACATCCAGGGGATGGGGGGGTGTGATACCCACATTTCCAGTGTGGGGGGCAGCTGGCGTGCCCTAAAGAAGTGCAGGGAAAATCCCTCCGTGTGAGCAGAGCCTACATGCTGGATACCTGATCCCCATCTGCTCATTCTAAAACCCGCACTGTGCCTCCCAGCCTCGCACCCACTTCTGCCCAAGCACAGGAGCAAGAACAGAAGTAGCCAGAGTCCTGAGACAGCTTTGCTAGAAGGTGGAAGGGCAGCTTTGTCCCCCCCCCTTCAGCTGGCCGCACTCGAGGCTCCTCTCCTGTGTCGCACGGCCAACCCTCACCCACCCCCAGTGGCAAGAGCAGAGCAGTACCTGGTGTGGGTCAGGGGACCCACTGGTCGTTCAGGCCTCCTGGGGGGCAACGCACCCGGTCTGCTGAGAGAATTGGTCTTGGGTGGCCGCGGCTTTTTGGGCGGTATGGCAGGAACAGAAGGCTTCTGTAAATCCAGTTTTGGCTCTCTCTCTGGTCTTTCTTTAAGTCATTGTTTAAAAAGCATAAAGAAGACAGAGAGATCTAGTGTAAGTGACAGTACTCAGGGGCAGATGGCTCATTTCCTGTTTTAAAAAAAAATCACTGATGCTACTTACAAAGGTGAAGTTGGAGGGTGAAGAGCATTGTTTATTTTTTAAAATTTTAATTTATTTATGTACTTTTAGAGCCTTGTTTATTTTTTGTCAAGTTAGGAAAAACCCCTCCACAGCTGCAGCCCACCATTGGCTTTTGCCCGTGCTGGCCTAGAGGGCCCTTCTGGCCACTGCCCACCCTTCATGAACTCCTGCTGATCCTTTCTCAGGCTCATCGTGATCCTACTCATCAGCCTGGCTGAACGGTGACCCAGTCACATTCCCTTCTCAACAGCTGAAACCACCCTCAGAGGCAGACTATCTTACTTCCTCACCTGAGCCCAGAAAAGCAGCCCTTTATAAACAGGCTCCACTTGGCTACTTTCTGGGTGTGTGCATGCCTGGCAGAGCCTGTAGGCCGTCAGCCCCCCAGGGTAGAGCCCATGTCTGGTCATCTCTCTAGATCCTACCTGGTGCCTGGTGCATAGCAGGTGCTCAGCAAATGGTTGATGAGTTTGGTCAAGGACCCATAGGACTGGGTGTGAGGAGGCAAGAGGCCTGATGTCTCTCAGGTCAGCCTGTGTAAAGGGCCATGAGCCAGTAAAAAGGGGGGGGCATTTCCAGGAACAAAGAACTAATTCTGGATTCTTTTTGTGCACAAACTAGGGTTTCACAGGTATTTGGTTTCCAAGGGTTTTTGGAGTCAGCTATTAGAATGAAGTTAAAGTCAGATCTGGTGGCCAACTGAGCAGCGGCGTGACTGACAGCTTCGTGTTTTCTGTCCCCAGTTAGCCTTGCTCCACGTG
This sequence comes from Zalophus californianus, assembly GCF_009762305.2. Lineage (NCBI taxonomy): Eukaryota > Metazoa > Chordata > Mammalia > Carnivora > Otariidae > Zalophus > Zalophus californianus. Next base: position 113,700,025 of record NC_045612.1, on the reverse strand, counting down.
TTGTGTAAAAAGCACGCATCCACATTCTTCTTTATAAAGATGGAACTTCAGAGAGCTGCCTGCTGGAGGACAGGCAGGTTCCCTATGTTCACTTGTAAGCTGAAACTCTGAACATGTTTTGCTTGCAGACACACACTCATATTGTTCAGGTGCCCCGGCTGATTGGCAAAGCGTTAAAAAGCCCACCAGTTGCTATACAGGTATCACTGTGCTCATCCCCACATTTTAGTAGGGGAATTTGCTCCTTCCAGGAATCCTGGGAACTCATTTACTGTCCACAGGGACCAGAGGAGGAAGAAGGGCTTGGCTGAAATGCAAAGGAGGGGAGATTCCTCCTGCTGGGAGGGACTGGGGGGGGCCCTCTGGCAGCGTGCAGAACAAGTGGGAGGGGGGTTTGTGCCCACCTCACAGGGAGGCCAAGTCTCAGGGTAGGGCTGGCTCTCTGGCTCCCGTTGCTTCTGACCAGGGTTTCTGCCTTCCAGACCCACTGTAGCACTGAACAAGGAACCATAGGAGTGGAAGGAACCAGAAGTGTGTGGCCACTTGGCCAGCCAACTAGGGCAGTTGTTCACATGGAAACCGAGTCCTTATGTTAGTCAGCATGGAACAGAGCTGGAAGTGTCCTTATGACGGAGCCTGGCTGTCAGCCAGAAACTAGTCATGTGTCCTCCATGTGGACAGGGGGCAGTGTTCGGTTATGTCACAGCACACATTCTCCTCAAAGGGCTGTTTGTGTCACACACACACACACACACACACACACACACACACACACACACACGCACGCGCGCGGCTGTTCTTTCACTGCTCTGGGACACAGACCTGGCCTTTCAATGAGGTTCCACAACTCAAATTTTAAGTGTTCACTGTGAAAGAAAAGAGATGTAACTTCTTAAGAGCTGGCAATGTTGGTAAAACTTTTGGCAGGCTGATAAAAAATATTAAATTTCACAATAAAATTTCATGAGGCCACCCAGGAGCACCTCCAAATAATTACATGCATTAATTCCACATTTCTCTTGTGACTTCCAAATAACTGCTTTTTTAAAATGGGATTTGCTCTGCCTCCTGCTCATAATAATAACATAGCACTTTTCCCATAAAATGTGTGATCAATCAAATCTTAGACACCTAACAAAATGAGTCCTTCCACAGCGTGTAGATTTCTTTGGGCAACAGACTCAGAACAATAGGAGTCAAACACATTTGTAAAGCTGACTGTGTGAGACAGACGAAGCTACTTCCCTTCAGATGATACTCCTGACCGTGGACATGTGTCTGTGACATAGTAGCCAGAGTCAAAAGTCCAGCAGTGGCCGAGGATGACGGCTTTCATTTATCCGGATGGGAACTTCTCTCAGTCACATCAACCCGTGAACAGTTAATAAGTGCCCTGGGGCACGAGGCATGGGAGAGGGCGGGATGGAAACTGTGGCGAATACATCCAGGCCCTCAGGAAACTTCCAGTTGGCACCCTGACTTCAGGATGCCCCTGGTGTAGGGAGGGCGGCAATGGGGGGAAGACCGGGATGGAAGAACCCCAATGTGTGAAGTGACCGGGCTCGTTGTTTTTCATTTGGTGAAGAATTCTGGCCCAAAGAAGCACCACATAATCCTCTCTCCTATTTCCTTAGAAATGGGATATTTAAAAGCAACCAAAATAAAACCATAATCACCATACTCCCCCCAAAAAACAAACTCTGTGGATAATCTGGACTAGCCCTATGACCACCGCTTTGTCTCCTGCTGTTCGATCAGTACCAGTGAAGACTTGATTTCATACCTTTCTCTTCTGTTCTGTTTGGAAGCGTTTCTGGTCTTTCAGGAGGTATCTTTTTAATTTCATGTTTTCTCTCAGTGGTACCTAAGGGGAAAAGGATAACAGTGATCAGAACATGTTTTCTCTATCCATTTATTAGACATACCAGCATTTTAAATATTTATCAGGTACAGCAAAGTCAATAGACTGTTCTCCCCCTAAGCCGAGCGCTGGTATTGCCTGGCAAATATAAGCCGCTTAGAAAGAGCAGAAGCCATTTTTGACCTATGTCATTAAGTTTGCCTTCCTATACATCCTTAATTTACAAGAATGCCATTAATGTTTTCTGATATTTAAATCTGACTTCCTTAGACATCAAAACAGTCACAGAAAATCACTGGGTGTGGGTGGAAAATATGTATAAACAAGTCAATCACCAAAATATGCCAATAATGGGTCACCGGCTATTGCTCTACAAATAAAAAGAAATTTCACAGGGACCTGGAGTCTAAGTTGTAGCAGTTTTAAAATATGGCCTCAAATTGTTTGCTACCCTTCCCATTAAGAGGGGGGGTCTATGTCCTCTGTCTGGAATGTGGGTAGGCTTGTGACTGCTTCAACCAGGGGCCAATATGATACCATATAATTTCCAAGGCTGTGTCATAAAAGACTGTGTCACTTATGCTTTATTTGCTGGAATACTGAACCTCCATGTGAGAAGTCCAGAACCCTGAGGACTGCTAAAGAGGCCATGTGTAGACACTCTGGCCTACGGCCTCCACTGAGCCAGCCCTCCAGCCACTCCTGCCAAGGGAAGTGAAGACATGAAAGCAAAGCAGCCATCTCCAAAGGCTGGACAGCATTCCCAGCTGAGGCCCCAAATATCAAGGAGCAGAGAGACAAGATGTCCTGGCCAGGCCCTGTTCAAATTCCTGACCCCAGAAGCCGTGGGCATAAGAATATCCTTGTTTTCTGCCACCAGGTTTGGGTTGGTTTGTTATGCAGCAGTAGTAACTAGAGCCTATTTTTAAGTGGAGGGATGTGCAAAGAAGATCTGTGGTTCTCCCTCAGTCCAGTTAATCTATGCCTGAATTCCTCAAACGTTACATATGACATTTCCCCAGATACACCCACATGGCCATGTCGACTGCAGCTGCTCCCTCACCTGGGGTCTTCAGCAGTGCCCGTGGCCTCAGGTGCATAAGAACACTTGGAAAATAGCTAAAGCATAAAACCAATCACAAGTACTCCTCACACCTAGGGACTTGCCTGAGTGCTTGACGAATTCCTTACTGTCCATCCCTACGGATGGGTGCTTGGTACTAAAAATCTCAATTTCAGGGGCGCCTGGGTGGCTCAGTCAGTTAAGCATCTGCCTTCAGCTCAGGTCATGATCCCAGGGTCCTGGGATCAAGCCCCACATCGGGCTCCCTGCTCGGCGGGAAGCCTGCTTCTCCCTCTCCCTCTGCCTACCTCTCTGCCTACTTGTGCTATCTCTCTGTCAAATAAATAAATAAAATCTTTAAAAATAAAATAAAATCTCAATTTCATAGCATCAGAAGCCAAAGGAACTAAAAAAAAAATCCACTGAACACACTTCACCAAAATCTCCTTAATGACTCACTCCAAATTAAACACTGTATCTAATTTCTGTCAATTCCATTTCTGTTTTTTTTTTTTTTTTGTCAAATAATCAAACACGAGGAAAGCTGATGATAGGGAAAATACAAATATCTACCTCCCTGTCACAGAGCAATTCCCAGGATCATTCAGCAGGATAAATGAGCAGTAGGAGTCTAGGAAAATTAAATGCCATCTTGCTTTGCCCCACAGAGATCCAGCATAACCTTTCATAAAATTGCTTTAAAAGGAAAAGAATTTGCCTATCATGCTACAGTCTAGGCTTCTAATGATAACAAAGATGTTCCTTATCATCCCTAGCGATGCAGGAGGAACTGACGGATCCTACTACCATGAAGAATCCAATCCTAGTTACATTCCAGGCTTCTTGAGCCTTGGGCCACTCAGCTCATCTCCATGGTCTGTAATCCATCGCCAAGGCCTCGAGGAAAAGGGTCGTCAGAGAAAAGCAAAACAACAGCCAGCTTTAATTTCAGCACAACAAAATATTGATCCGGTGTGAACCACTAGGTGGCAAAATTAAACTGCTCAATGCAAACGACGATGGGGGCGGAACAGAAGATGTAATTAACACATCATTTCGGGTCTTAATCTTCGTAATTCTCAACTATCCCAAAGGGAATGGGAAAGGAATTTGGGGTCAAGCTGATTTCCCCCTCAACTCCGTGGGCCAAAAAAACGTTAAAAAAAATCACTCCTTAATAAATTTGTGAATAAACCAATCTGGAAATTTATTCATACTTTAAATGCTATAGAAATATCACAGTTATTCATGTGCGGAACTAAAAATACCCCTACTCTTCTTCTGTTTTAGTTGTTAATTTGTTAAAATGCCACTTAACTAGTTATTCATGGAGGAATTTCTCCCCATAATTAGTTCTTAACAATTATAAAGAAGAGTTCTGTGGGGAAATATGAATGATCATTTTTAGGTATGAGAACCCTGTGCGCAATGTGTTACCAAATGTCCAACCACATCACGTCTTCCTATATTATTCAACTTTAATGTCTGAACTACACAGAAAAAGTGAACTGGACTCTTTTTAAGATGAAAAAAGTATCACGAGGAAAAGTATTTATTGCTAGAATAACATTTTTTGTTGGGCGGTGTAAGTGAAGTAAGTACAAATTTTGGTTAACCACGTTTTTCTTTTTTTTGCTTAAAAATTCAGCACCACTGTACATGCGTGGTGAGGCTATGACCCGTGGGAAGCAATCCTCCCTAAGCTGACCCTTGAGATTAGGTGGGTGTGGGCAAAGCAGGACAATTAAGTTCTTCCTTCCTCAAAAGCAGTTGATTAGAAATACAAAAAATACAACAGAAAAAAAAAAAAAACTGGTTTACTCCAAAGCAAAGTCTTTCTGGTCATTCACCTGGGAGGCTAGATTTTTTCACTGTACCAGGGATACATTTTAATGATATGTTTAATTTTTAGGAAAAGCAGCAGTATATTTAAAATCTGCCTGTTGAGACCAAGTGGTAACTTCCCAATTTGGTGATCCGTGGCATTTGAACCTAAGAACCCTGAGCTCTACCAAGGGTGCTGTAGATACACACAGAAGGACACGGTGTGTCCAGAATGGAAGCGCATTACCTGCTCCTTGCTTGATGACAGGAGCGGACGGAGGAGGCGGCTTCTTGGGTCTCTGAAAAATGAATCAAAATGATAACACATGAGATTGTTGGCAAGCCAACGAGATTGTTGGCCTGTCACACAAGGACCACAGACATTGTTTTCTAGATGTAGTTTGGACAGTCCAGAGGAGCTCTCCAAAAAATTGGGCAATTCTCTCTCCGGGGATGTCAGATTTTGGCACCTTTAAGCCAACACTAAAATAAATTCAGTCTGCAAAACAAAACTCTGACGGACAAATGAAATACCATTTCCCCCTTTCTAAATTTGTAACAGCCTTCTGGAAAAGCACGGCTCAGCAAAAATGGCCTGAAACCAGCAAGCACAATGGTCCTCCTACACCAAAACCGCATTTGCAATTAAGATTTAATCTGCTGAATAACCAAGTGATTCAGGAGAGTCATTGGGACAGCTCGAAATCAGATCTGCTCTGGACGGGGGACCTTCAGCAAAAGCAGGCCAAGGGGCTGCTGTGGCTGGGAGTCAGTGGGTTCTAAACCTTCAGCCCCTTCTGACCCCAAGGCTGGCAGGCCATTCGCAAGGCCCCCCGCAGACCAGTTGTACCCTGGAAAGTGGAATGGGGTTTTTTGCATATTGGCTGTGGTCTGTTTTTCTCTCACAGCCTGTCAGTCTGTAGGTGACGAGGCAGCTATGCAATCGGTGGCATCCGTCCCTGAACCGGTTCCAGGGCCTCTCCTTGCTCACACAGGATTGACTATAGGAGGAAGATGGTGAGGCTGCACTTGGCAGATGATTCAGGGGCCAAGAATCCAGCCAGGGCACAATTCTTGGCCACCATACTTGGAGAGGGGAGCCAGAGGTGAGGCGAGAACCATCTCAAAATCAAAATCATTAAAGAAAGATGGAAACAGGAGGATTTGAGAATCTGATCCATGTTGCTGCTGATGCTTCTCCTGACCCTCTCTGGGCATCACACACCAGTAACTTTTTAAAACAGCTCCAGAGACTCTCTCCTGCACTCTGAAAATGAACCATTCTGACATTACCGCAAGGACCAGCCAAAGCACCCACCAGTCCCTGGCCCCTACCCGCTGGGGCCCACCAGTGCCTGCTATAGTACTAGAGCACAGGAGGAAATGATTTCAAGTGAAACCCGGAGAATATGAGACCCATAAAGAACTTTCTCAGGAGGCATCACAGCATGTAGGCTCTGGATTCTGTGACATGTCACCTCTGCTCTTCAGTAGCTGGGTGACGTGGCTAAGTTACCGGGAGTAAGTAGAGTAGTGTGGTGGCTGAGAGGTGGGGTTTCAGAGCCTGATTACAAATGCTGGCTCTTTCAATTCCTAGCCGTGGACACTGGGCAAGTGAACTGACCTAGCTAAAGCTTCTCATCTGTAAAATGGCAATGGTATCACTTCCCTCTTGAGAGGAGGTGGTTTCATACGCAGAGGGAGTCAGTAAGCACTGCCCCTGTTGAATCTTCGTGACAAGCCTAGAAGTAGTGATCTTATTATGCCCATTTTGCAGATGAAGTAATTGAGGCTTAAAGAGATGAAGCCATTTCCCCAAGTCACCAGTCTATTAAATAGGGTGGGGGCTGGGAGCCCAGCCCCATGCTGTCTGACCCACAGGTCTGCTCTTAACCACTGTGAAGGACCTGCCTTGCCAGAGAGCATCCACAAGACAGACCACCACAAGGCCATACACCACACACAGCGTGTACAGAAGCACAGGGAACTGTGTCATGTGAAAGTTGGGAGGAAGAAAATACGGGTATCAGATTGCAGCTACAGTATGAGCTCGAATCAACTATGTTACAAAATATACAGAAAGAGAAAAAGACTGGAAAGGAATAAATTTACAGTGTGATACCTGACTAGTGTAGGATTATGGGCATGTGTGGGTTTGTGTGTTTCCTTCTTAATATGTTCCAGTACCGCCTATATGAGTACAGACTCACTTCATTACAAAAAAGAGAAAGAAAGATGCTCTAAGGGCCACCTCCCCCTGCACACAGGCCGTCCACTGGCGAAAGGCCCTTTCCTGTCTGCCAGCCCCTTCCAGCTCTCCACTCCAACTTCTTCCTTTTTCTGCCTCCTTTCTCTGTCCTTGTACAAATTAGCTGGGGACAGATGTGTTTACCTAATGAAGTTATTGTTGAAACTCTGCCAACTAACCTTCCTTTACCTCAGGATCAGAGTAACTTCTGATTCACAGACAGCACCCTGTGGCCTCGTTCTTCCTGGCCAAGCCCCAACGATGCCTACCCAGTGGGTGTCTTGCTCGCTTCCTGCTTGTTTGAAACATTTTATAACCATTTCATATGAGCCTCCCCTTGCTGAGCCTGTTCCCCCAGCGACCTCGCCTCAAACCACAGGGCCCCAAATAAAAAAAGACAATTACAAGTCATCATGTTTTCCAAGATTACTGTGCAAAGAAAAAAATCCCTCAGTGTTGTGTCAGATTTGGCATGGGGCAGACTGACGGAATGTGACCGGGCAGGGCAGAGGGGCACTGAGAGAGAGGACAGGAAGTGTTAGGCTAAGAGACAGCGTGTGACAAGCGTGGTCGTGGCAAGTGTGTGCTTGACGGGGGCAGGGGCAGGAGGCAGAGGTGTGAGGTGTTGTGAGGAGCCCCGGTGGTAGTGGAAGCAGGTGGGGGCAGTTCTGAAAGGAGGAAACAGTCTGTGCTGTGTGTCTTGCACCCACGGGGCTTGATCAGCATTGGCTGCAGGCCAGGTTTGCTTATGAGCAGAACGGGTTTATAGGTTGTCCTGGGTTTGTTTTTGCTTTTGTTTTTTCCCTTTGACTGACTTCACTCTCTGATGCCCTCAAACTTAGCCTTATGGCCTCCTTAGATGAGAAACGATGCCACATTTTCAAAGAAGAGGTCTTTGAAAGTAATTCTAAACAAAAACCAGGGCCAGAGTTCCGTGCAGCTCCAGACTGCCCCCCAAGTGATTAAGAGAAGATTGCACAGGGGCCTACAGGGATTTTCCTCTTTAAATGCAACAGGAAGCATGGGGCAGTGAGAACTGAGAAGGCAGGCTGGGAAAATCTGTAGCAAAACGTGACAGGAAAGACTTCAGCACAGGCATTCATGATTCTTAAATCAAAAGACGCAAGCACATCACTTAGTCAGTTTTCCCCAAAATGTCCGATTGTGACCGGACCAAGGAAAGAGCACGGAGCGGGTCTCCAGGTTAAGCAGTAGCCCAATGCCTTCTCTGCCGAGTTGACCAGCATTAACTGGTGCCACAGGTGTGCAGTCAGAAACACCCTTTCAACTCAGGCGAGTTATTTTCAGTCATGAATTTTTAGAGGCACTTGTTCTATTTCTTCTCTTTATCCCTCCCTCCATAGTGGAAATATAACACTCCAGATCCAAATTCAGATGGCTTCAGCCCGCTCGATTTGCAGATCGATGCTAGAAACAGAGGATATTAGAGCTACGAGTGATCACAGAGTCCCCTCTATACTGAGGAGACTGAGGCCCAGAGGGGTTGGGTCAACCGCTGGGTGGTGGCCAAAGAGGGCCCAGAACTCACATCCCTCAATGTCCATCCAGACTGTGGCAATTCATTAAGAGCCAACATGAAAATGTTCCTAACAAAATCAATGAGCCAACATTTTCTGATTTCTAGGAGAGCAGAATGCGTTCCCCGGTCTTCCCATATGCAGGGTGTACAGGCCTGTGTGCGCCTGCGTGTGCATCTGCCTGTGTCGAGTCGTTGGCTTGGACACAGAAGCAAACACCATCCTTCAAAGGATACGTTAACTAGATCTGATTTCTTACCATTATTACCAGGAAGAAAATAGATCTGAATGTTCTGGAGTGAAGACAGCAGGAAGGCAAGTCTTACTTACTTCCTGCTGATGGATTTCAGAGCTGACTCTGCCCTTTGTTTGGCAAGCCCAGCCAGTCCCAGGCAAAGAGCTCATCAGCTGGCTCAACTGGTCTCCCTGGCAGGAAGTTTGACTTGCCACTTGGCCTCTTGCCTTCAGAGCTCTGGCCCCACACATGTGGTTTGTTGAGAATAACCAGAGGAGCATACTCCTGATGGCTGGGTACACTTGAGGGGGGCGCTTTGTTAGAGGAATATATATGATAAGGCTCTGGAAGCAAATCTTAGCTTGATTTTCAGCCTTGGGGAGCCCTCCTCCAGGCATCCAGCTAAGTTCTCTAGAGGTGTCTGTGTGAGGCTAGAGAGGGGTTAAAAATGGACAGTTCCTGACCAGGGCACCTCTCATGGATCTAGATACACATGAAGGCCTCCACTCTGCCCTTTGCTTCCCTGTCCCTGGTGGATTGGCGACACCTTCGAAGAGTGCAGCTGAGGCTATGCTCCGGGTGATTACAGCACCTGTAAGGGCCCCTCTGCACCCTACAGCGTCTCTAGCACAGGAGGTCCCCGGGGGCCACCACAAAAACCTGCTCTCAGCAGGGTCTCTCTTGAGTTTCCTCTCCTTAACCTTTGGCCTGGTGGCCTGCATCCCTGGGCCTATCCAGACTGCTAGCCTATTGGGGAATCACACAGGTTTTGGTATTTGGCTTCTTCCCAAGATGCTCTCACACTTTACCCCCTTGTCTCATGCCCCTGCTCCCTCCGCCCACTGTAAAAGTGATGCCTCGACTCCATGCCCAGACCTCACATCTCGATAGAAAGACCCGAGCACCCCCATGTCCACTTCTCCCTACCCCCCCCACCTTCCTCTTTCATGCTAGTGCAGGAGAGAGCAGTAAGTAGGAGGGGAGGGACCAAAAGAAGGGAAGGTACACCTGGTCACCAAACGACCAAAGGACAGGCGAGTCCTGAGAGCCAACCCTGTATCAAGCAAGCATGCTGCTATAGGCTGCATGTTTGTGCACTGAATGGACCCAAAATTCCTATGGTGAAACCTAATCCCCAATGTGGTGGTGTGTTGAGGTGCTGCCTTTGGGGGGTGACTGGATCATGAGGGTGGCACCCTCATAGATCAGATTAGTGCCCTTACAGAAGAGATCCCAGGGAGCTACCCTATCTCTTCTGCCGAGTGAGGGCACAGGCATCTACGAACCAGGAAGCGGACCTTCACTAGATAGATGCCACATCTGCTGGCACCTTGATCTTGGACTTCCCAGCGTCCGAATTGTGAGAAATAAAGTCCTGTTGTTTATAAACCACCCTGTCTATGGTATTCTGTTACAGCAGCCTGAACTAAGACACACACTTTCAGGCCCCATGAAGGAGAAGCTTGGGACACGGGCTCTGCCTTCAAAGAGATGACAGTCGGACGGAGTGATGACAGAGAAGCACTTCAGGCAAGGGCACAACTGAATGAGGTGCTCAGCTGAGAGAGTACGGGCTGTAAGTACCAGCAGAGAAGGGAGAAGGAGGCCATCCAGGCTACTTCAGGGAAGCTCAGTTAGGGCTCTGCCATTAGGTCATGCTTAGGTGACATTAGTGCCTTGACGGTCCCCATCTCTACAGATAAGGTTGGAGGTGAATTATTTTTTCACAATGCTGCTTATTGGAAGCACCTATTTGTTTCTCTTTGGAAGACTATTTTTGGGGGAAATATTTCCTTGGACATCTTTAGAAACTAGAAGTATTGGGTCTCAAAAGGCTGAAGGACATGACTAGGAACAAAGAAAATTTGAGTTGAGTTGGTTTTATAAACTGGGTTGTCAGATGATGGGGGCTAAGGTAAGGGACCTCCTAGGAATGCGGTAAAGAGAATGTAGTCCCAGTTACACCGGCAAGATCCCCCACCAGCGGACTAGCCATTGTGGGAATCAAGCGAGTCCCTTCCTGTAAAAGTTTGGACCCTACTGAACTGCTGAGTGGTCTTAAGGTTGGCACTCGACCATAACTGAGAGTGTGGGAAATGTACTTGACTGCACCACAGCGTGTCTGGAGATCGACAGTGAACAAGAAGGGTCCGCTCAGCTGTGAACCCCAAGAGCCGTGGAGAGGGTTGTTGAGGCTGAAGGTGCGGTGCGCTCGCGAGCAGCCTCCAGGATTGGCGGAGTTCAGTGCACAGCTCCCGGGCGCGCACCCTTCCCTCTGGTGCACCTGCAAGGGCCTGGGTGAGAGCAGCTAGCTCCCGCAGAAAGTGCCCAACAAACGCGGTTTCCTGTAGAAGCTGGAGCGAGCACCCTGGGCAGGCAGACCCGCGTGCTCCAGGCCGGCTGACATTTTAGTTCTCATTGCAATGAGTAAGCTGGCAGCCTGGTCGCTGGGTCAGGCTCCGTGAGCTGGCAAACGGGAGCCAGCATCGCAGCCACAGGCACCTTGAGAAATCTTTGAGGGAAGGTTTCTGTGCCCCTGAGCGGCAGACCCTCCACTGCAGAACATTCGCTATGGGAACTTTTGCAACGCCCTGGTTCTTGACATGGTAGACAAACTCAGAAGGTTCCTCCGTGTCGATGGACACTAGAACAGTAACATCGTCTTCGGGTGATTTGAACAGTTTCTCTTCAAGACTCTAGAGCCTGCAACTTTTTCTTAAAACGCAATCCTTCGGGAACATTATCGTTCAGAATATCTATTCTATTTTTTTTTCAATGACACTGGGAAGTTTTCTGCTGTTCTTGAGAGTTCAGGTTCCCCATTTTCCTTCAATAATGACGGCAGAGCATGTGCATTGCTTCATTAGAGCTCTCGGAATATTTAATCTTTCCATTTTGATACTCAGTTTTACTGTCAAGTCTCAAAATAAACAGCCATTGAATCTACGTTCTCTCATAAATAGCTTACATAATTGCTCTAAAATATGCACCAAGAGATCAACGGGTGCTCTCCCCGCCAGGGAACATCTTGAGAGAAAGCCCCAGAGCGTTTGTCACCTAGTGAGAGAGAATCTGTTGAGGACTCTCTGAAAGAAAGCCCTCCAGGAAATTCCAAAAGGCTACCTGAGTCCGCACCGAGCCGCCGCAGAAAAGAGCTAGCCTCGTCAGAATGCTTTGGTGATGCCTACTGATTCAAGAGGTCTGCTGCTGAATAAATGCTGTTTGCTGCTGTCTATCCCAATCATCCCAGACCGTCCTCCTTTCTGGGTGAATGGCTGCAGCCCCAGCCACTGGCAAGACAAGATGACATGTGCTGAAACTGGTGGCAGAATAATGTTTCAGACTCTGTCATTCACACAGTGCATTTGTGTTAATGATTCTAATCATCTTCACACAGCCAGCTCAGCAAACAACAGCCCCGGTTCCTGTCACACTGTCACCAGCTCACCAACACTTTGCGTGCGGCGATAAAGGCTGGCAGAACAGCCGATGCAAAGCTGGGTGGCTGGTTTTGTGGGCCAGAGGGGATGGAAAGGATGTAATACTTTAAATTTTCTGAAAGCTAAATGTCACATTATACAATCACTTCTCAGCTGTAGGTATTACTTTGTCTGACAGGTTTGACTGTTGTTTCCCCCTGCCGTTTTCTTCTTAGGGACAAGGTTAAAAGACCTATCCAAGAGATGGTGGCTGCCTGTCTGAGGTTGGAGAGATGCCCACGGGGCCCCAAGGAGCGTGCATGCCTCAACGAGCAAGTTGAGTCCACTCCTCACTGACAACTTCACTCTCTCAGTGGAAGTCTTCCCTTAATACCTTATGTAACAGAGCAGAGCTTCTAGAAGAGTATGCCATGGAATCTCTCTCACCTGGTATATTTATTGTCCCACTAAAATGTGACTGGGAACTAGAAAGCAAGGTGCCACAATGTAGGCAACCACAGACGTGGCTCATTTGTTAAAAGAATTATCCAGATTTCAGCTTAGCCTTCAAAATCATACTACCTCCTTCAGAACCGGGAAGGTAGCAAATGGCCAGCAGGATAGCATGCTGGCTAAGATTCCTTGGCCACAGGGAGAGGAGTCACCAGGAAGGTCTTGGCATCCCAGTGCTTCAGGACGTGAATACCTTTTACCCGGCTTGCAAAGATCGGCGAGAAGGGTCAAACAGGCAGTCTGGATGGCCCTCTCCCCTCCACTCCCTGGAAGAGGCCCACCCTCAATGTCCTTTCGGAAAGGTCCAGCAAGTCTCTATGGCCCTGAACATCAGACCTGCTGCCCAACTCTACGCCCACTAGGGCAGCAGCTGCATGTACCCTCCCCTCCTCATCAACCAGCACAGTGGCTAGCCCAAGAGAAGGGACCCAACACACACACAGTGGGTGAATAAATAAACATAAAACATAACTGCCAGGTAGCAGGTCCTGAAACAAATATGAGAAACAACATGAAGATTATGCCATTCTGTGCCCGCTTGTCTCTATAGGTATAGTTTCTAAAGTACTCGATTTCTTTTTGAAGGCTATCATCAAAGTTCTCAGATGCATTTGGATTCCCAGGGAAGCTCATAAAGACATCAAGATAGGGCGCCTGGGTGGCTCAGATGGTTAAGCGTCTGCCTTCGGCTCAGGTCATGATCCCAGGGTCCTGGGATCGAGTCCCGCATCGGGCTCCCTGCTCCTTGGGAGCCTGCTTCTCCCTCTGCCTCTCATGAATAAATAAGTAAAATCTTAAAAAAAAAAAAAAAAAAAAGACATCAAGATAACTGTGTTGATTTGACCAGCTGAAGCAAGATGAACCAGAGTCTGACTGCTATCATTACTGCCCAGTTTCGGCTGGAGCCTTCCCACACTCGTGCGAACAGTAATTACAAAGGCGGGAAGAGTTAGCGTATGTGGAGCATTTACGAAGCACCAGCGCCATGCTAAAGAATTCCTATCTTCTCAACGGTTCAACAGGTAGGTACAATTCTTCTTGCAGTTTTATAGATGAAGATACTGAGGCTCAGACACATCCAGTGAGGTGACCTTGAACAGAGGATGTGACAGGGCCATGATTCAAGCCCAGGTCCAGCCGAAGCTACAGCCTGGAGTCATGAGCACTATCAATGGTTGCCACACCTCACTCCTGTGTCCTCTTGTTTCACAACGTTTACAATCCAGTCAGTATTAAACGTTAGCATCTGTTTTTCTCACGGCTGGATTCTGTCAACTGATAAGCCACCACACTTCGATCATCCAATAAAAATGGCTCAAATGATTTTGCTTGCTGGAATTTTTTTCTTTTGTGAGTGAGCTCTTCTCTGTTCTGAGAATTTATTCCCCTCCTAAAATATGGTCAGGAACTGGAAGGTGGAGCTGTCATCACTTAAACAGATACCTGCTTCTATACCAGCACTTCCCCAACTGTAACATGTATATGGTTCGCTGGAGGATCTTGTTACAATGCAGGTTCTGATGCCCCAGGTCTAGGATGGGGTCTGAGTATTTCTAACAAGCTCCGGGTAACACTGATAAAGTGTGGCCCATGGACCAGCACTAAGAGTCGGGGATATAGAAAACACCAGGAAGCAGAACCTAGATTCTCTGAACCCCAAACTCAGTTCCAAGAGAGAATAACACGGGTGGAACAGAACATTCTTCAGCTAAACGATATAGGAAAGCAAGTTATCCTTTTGGGATATCCTAGGGTGTGGCCCTAGGCTTCAAACCAATCTAAAGATCTATGGGACATGATCTTGGTGGGTACCAACACCATGCAGCTTCTTGAACCATCACATTCGTTCATCTAGGCGGTACATACACCATCAATGCTGTTCAGTATCCTTAGCAACCAATCCGCCAATGTGTAGCTATCCTTCATAAACATCAGCTCCATAGGGATGGTCATAGTTCAAGGTTAGGTTCATGGTCCAGTAGCAATGCCCCAACAGGCATAAATAGGAACCAGTCCAGAAAGGCAGGCAGAAGTCAAGTGAAAGCCTCAGCAAAGAGCCCTGAGATGCAGCGCAGAATGGAAGAGACCAAATTGCTGCCCCCTTATAACATCAAGTGCTTCTAACTTTTCAACTTTCTTGTTCCATCCTCATCAGAGAGACAATACACCTGAAGCAAGGCAAAGATGGACTAGCTCACTGAAACAACAGCATTGGAAAATGGGTCCCCACAAAGAGAAAACAGATCAGAGGTGTATACGAATACACATATGGACAAATGTGTGTATACATGTCCACATATGTACACACACAGTGTAAGAACATCAGTGGCCTCGCTCTGCGTCCTCAGCTTCACAATGTGCTTCTCAGCCACTTCCACAGTATAGGGCACTTCACCACCCCCCCAGGGACATACCGCACAGGATGCGGGCAGTCCGCTTACCAAACGGAGCACCCGAGAGTTCTTGTCATTTGGATGCTTATATGTTCCAGGCATCACACCAAATGCTTTCCACACATTATCTTATTTATTCATGCAACAACACCAGAATAAGGATCACTGAGACCAGCTGTCAGATGAGCAAACTGAGGCTGGTGGAAGGTAACTCATGCCCAGCCTACAGAACAGCCAAGGGCTCAGAAACCAGGTCCACTGAACTAAAATGCCAGTGCTCTTCAATGGTCCCCTAAACTCCCCTCACCCAGTATCCCGAGACCCGCCATGGCAGCCACCATTCTGACTGCATGTGGAGTACTGACCTCAAGGCCAGGAAGACTTACATTGCCCTCCTTTTCAAAGTCAGGTGGAAGAAGCTTCACGAAGTTATCAGGGAACACTCCTCGTCTGCCGTTGAGTTCTCCTTCCCACCAGCCCACGTCGATGCAGTCCTAGGAGACGGGAAAGCAGAGAGTGAGAAATGGGGCAAGTACCCTCCGGCGAGGTCCCACACCCTTTTTAGAGAGAATGGAGGCCCTTTCCTTGAGGCCACTATCAACACAACAGTGGTTACTGAGACGAAGTGAGCACCAATCTCCAAGTCAGATGGGAGAACAAAAGCGCAAGTGTGCTGGAGCTACTGGTTGGGACTCAGAACCCAGTGCTGTCGTCAGATGCCCCGCATCAATCCGATCTGCTTTTCTTTAAAGATGGGAGGATATGTATTTTCTTCATCTTAATTTTGCTGAAATAAAATTATTTCAACTGCAAACATGCTTTAGGAAATATCACATGCACAAATGTTCTCTTTGATTAGCCTGTCACAAAGCTTATGGAAATTAAAAAGGACTTTGCGACAGTCAGCCAAGCATAAGAAAAATCACACTTCCAGCAAGCTCATAAATGCACTGCTCTTCCTGATCTTTTCTCCGTGGTGATGGGGCACGGCTGTCATCATGAAAAGCCCTTCCCCCACCTTACAGAACTCAACATTCGCTTACTAAATGAAAGAATAAATCTATTCATTTTTCCAGATCAAACCTGCTGCCCTTTTAATACTCCCTATTCTGTTCTTTCACTCGTCAGATGTTTATTGAACGCCTATTTTGTGCCAGGCGCCAGGGAGAGCGTGAGAGTTCGGCCTGTGCCAAGCTTCTGTCCCGAGCCTAACAGCCTCATGGTTCTCCTGGGCCTTCAACCTCATGCCACAGAACCATTTTATTTTACCCCACATCCAATTGGTTGGAAGGCCAATTTGCTCTAGTTTTATAATATACCTCACATTTTGTCCTCTGGCTCCAGATCCACTTCTACTACCCTAATCCAAGACTCACCTGGCCTACCGCAAACCTCCTCACTTGGGCATTTCTTCCTGTCCAGTGTATGAACGATGTACACACACTGCTGTTGGGTACACGTCCTTGAGTAAAAACCCAGTTCTCAGGCTGTGATCAACAATTCCTGCTACAGCCAAAAATGAGCAGAGGCTTTCCCCAAAAAAGCTAGTAACACGTAGGACTTTTAAAGTTACGTCTGAAGTGGGGCATGCTCAACAAAGTGAGGAGATCGTGCTCAGGGCCCATGGAGAGACACACATGGTCCTCCCCAACACCAGTAGGGGAGGGGAAGGGGCCAGGAGGGCTCAAGCAGCAGATGTGCAGCTGGCCTAGGGCCCTGCTGTAGTCCCCTGGAGGGCCACAGCACATGTGAGATCATACATCTTAGCAAGATCACACATCTTAGCAAGGCGAGGAACATATCTGGCTTTTTGACCATTATGCCCCCAGCCCACCACACCATGTCCAATATAATAAGTATTTGTGGAATCAATGAGGACTTTTTCTAACCCTGAGTTCTGTGATCCCCTGCAATATGGTGCAGAAACAGTGATCTCCTGCCTTGATCTACCTTAACTCATGATGATTTTTACATAAGAGAGGGCCCACCTCAGGTGAGAAGTGAATGAACACCACCTCCCTTCTCCCAGCAGTATCTGTTGCAAAGATAAATGGACTCTTTAGAAGAGGACATGGGTTTTAGAAATGGATCCTTAATCACAGATGGTAAATTCTAGTCCTGACCAACACCAAAAAACAGACACTTGAAGCATCAAGTTCAGATTTACCCAGAACAAACCAAGGTTCAAAAGACAACACGAGAGAATGCTCATCTTTCTTGGAGAATGACAAAAGAGAAGCCCAGGTAAGTGTTCTGGTCCTGCTCATGTCACATCACTCCCTAAACAATCTAACATCAGTCCCCACAGAAGGGATTCATGAATGGGGATGGTGGTGGCAGAGTATGATGGCTTCTGAGGTTCTTCCAACTCTGAGAAGATCTCGTCATCAACAATACCAGAAAATCTTGCGAAGGAGTAGGGGGTGACATTCCTTTACTTTTAATCCTTAGAAATTAAATCTTTCAATCCAGAAGGCTCAGCTTTTGAGGAAATGCCTGGCACCTTTTTTTCTCCCCTTTTTCTGGACAAGCCCTCTTCTCCTCAAACCCAACTTGAAACTCACCTTTAGGAAAATGATAATGATGAATGCTTTATCTTTTCTTGAACACTAAAAACTGTGTTAATTTGCACTTCATGATATTCAATTCAACAAACATCTATGAAATGCAAAGTATATTTAAGTTCCTTCTGTAGGCACCAGACATTAAACCTGCAAAGAACATGATCTCTAACTCCAGGGAGCTTAGAGACTTATGTGAAAGACCCACACACAATATTATACCAGGTCCTTTTGGATAACAGGTATCAACCAAGAGCTCTGGTACCAAAGAGGAGACAATCATTAACAGCTTTTTCAAACAATCTTAAATCTTTTCATGTGCAAAGGGTTTGCTTATGTGAGGACTGAACTTCCCTGCACATTCATTTCAGAGCACCTGATACAGAATTACATCCAAAAAAGGCACTCAAATATTGTTTAGTTTCAAAAGCTTTCTTCCAAATTTTCTGACTGATGCAAATCCGTGCCTCACCTTAATCTTCTGCAAGCAGTAACCCAAGAATCATTGTAACGAAGCCTTTTCCTTCATATGTGAGAAAAACAATGAAGAAAATTTTAATAAGCAGAAGCATATCCAGAATAGAACCAGAATCTAGAATTCATACATGCCTACAGGGCAAAACAGTGCATATGACATACTTATTATATCTCCCATCAGTGGAGAATGGCTTGGATGGCTCATCTCTACTCAGCTTCTTAAGGAAAATATTAACAGTACTAATCATTGTGTAGTTCAAAGGTAAGAGAGGGAAAACATGAAGGTAGAGCACAATCTGTCTTACTGTTCTGATTGGTAGGAGGACAAATACAAGGCTCGTGGATGAGATGAGCACATTCCAAAAAGAAAACAGCCAGTGTGTCTTAGGACACAGAGAAAAGTGACTGCTTCAGGACAGAAACGAGCCCAGGGTCAAGGTACCTGACGTGGGACAGAGACTGACAGAGAACCGGGGCGTTTCTTACCCCCCAGCAAGAGAAGCTAATTTAAGGAAAACAGAACAATTCTGACAGCAAAATGAGAAGCGGAAATACCTCCTCTTCAACAAACCAGGCAAAAGAACAAGCCTTCTAATGGCAGAGATGAAGAGACAATTATTCGTATGAGGGCTGTGTTTCTGGAAGTGTAAAAGAACAGCAAATTCAATTTATTTACTAAGGACTGAAAACATGCAGGATAGCGGAGGAATTCAGGGGTAAACAGAAAATCATAATATCCTTACAGGGTTCTGGAGCCCAGAGCCTAGTATGAGGGGCAGACAGTGAATCACTGTGGTGCAGAAATACCGGCAGGAGTGCTAGACCAGATTTAAAAACAAGTGGGACCAAGAAAAACCAGGTAGCTTGAAGAGAGAGAATGAGGGGTGAACCAAGGCAATGAGAAAGGTCAAAGGCAGGATCACGAAGCATGAAGGAAGGGAAGAGGGAGAGTGGGAAGCTGGGGTCCTGGAAGAGAACATTCAAGAACTGGCACTTAGGGTGAAGGCAGTGTCTGGCTCCCAGGGGGCTCCCAACCAACATCTACTGAACAGTGATGTGAGGTGAGAGGCAAGATGGCACCTGCGAGTGGCAGGAGCAGAATGGAGAGACAGTTGGTCAGTGATTTGTGAGGCCAAAATGTCATCAGAGTAGAGTGGATGTCCCCAAGTAGGATGGCAGGAGGCGCGTGAAAGCAGGACAATGAGATAGCAGCCGGCCAGTGAGGAGAGAGGCAGTGCAGCCAAGATACTGGCAGATGTGAGCGTGACCACTTAAATTCTTCTCAAACCTGGGACACTATTAATAATCACACCGGGACCACAGATGTAACCCAAGATGATGATTGCCCTAGTGGATTTTGAGATTCCAATAACGATGAAGACAGGGCAGTATAGGCAGGTGAGGGGGTGGCTTCTGAATGAGGCAGGAGTTTGCCATGCGAAAGAGTGAGAGATCAGCATGTAGACTGAAGTTTCCAGAACAATGATGATTAGAAATAAGCTCTACTGGCACGAAAGCAGAGGAAAGTAGACCTGGACTTCATCAAGAGCCCAGAATATGGAAAGAACGATATTTCTGACAGAGAACGTTCACTCTTCTATGACCAAGTCCTCAAAATGGTTTCTTTATGCCTCATCACCAGGGAGATATATGAGTAAAATATGGTATTTTTCCTTATAAAAAACAAATGATGTTTTTCCTTTGAAGGAATGAGTAAACAGAACCTTAGCTGTGCTATACCCCTACTTCCACGTCCTGCGCTATGTCGGGTTATTGGAGATATCTCAGAGAGAGGGGCAAGACAGCAAACTGGGGCCAGCTGAGACTTAAGCAGTCCACTAGTTATAAAAACTCTGGGTCTCGCTTTCTTGACACACAGGAAAATCTTGGTGAGGCATAAAGAGCGACACGACCACTAGTGGTTATCATCATTATTGCGATTCTATGGACTGGTCCCAGGGACCCTGAGGGACAATGTGGCCAGGACATCTTCTGAATTAAGCTCACACACATTTGTCACCATCCTCGGGTAAGACTGTCAGTGGCCACAGTTCACACACTTGGAAGAAGGCCAAGGAGAGGGACACCAAGGCCCCAGGGTGCATCTGAGGAGGGAGGCCTTGCCCACACCCCAGTGTCCTGCCTTTGTCCACTTGATCCTGCTGGAGGAGCCCTGAGGAACACGGCTGGAGCATTCCAGCACTTCCCATGGCTACCGCAGCAGGGACCACCAGCTGATGCCGCTCCCTGATGGACAACTTGTTGGCGGGGAGTCACCAGCCAGCTCTGGCACGTCTGCCTCTAGTCTCGGTGCTACAATTGTTGAGAAAAGACAAACTTGCCACCTGGCTTGTAAATTGGTTAAAAGGATGAGCCACAACCTCCTCCTGGGCACGCTTTTGTCGAGAATGCAAAGCAACCTAAGAGTTTAGGGTTTCTCAAAGCTGGCTGCACATTTAGAATCACCTGAGGAATTTTTAAAATTCCCAATGCCTGGGCTACACCCCACACCAATTCAAGCACAATTTCTAGGGAGTGGGACCAGGAAATCGGCACTGTTTAGAGGTCCCCAGGTCCTTCTGATATGCAGGTTGACAATCAATGATTTGGACCAGTGCTTCTCAAACTTTATTTATTCACTTTTTGCTTCTCAAACTTTAATGCACATACTATCCACTTGGGGATCTTGTGAAAATGCCAATTTGGATTCAATAGGTCTAGGGCAGGTCTGAGATTCAGCATTTCTAACAGGTTTCTGGGCAATGCATATCCTGCTGGTGCATGGACTACATACACTTTGAGTAGCAAGATTCTCAAAAATGGTAAGCTTTTTGAAAACAAGGATCTTATCTTTACACCTTTGCAGCCACCAAATACCTAAAACATTGCCTGACTATCAATTCTGAATAAATGTTGGCTGAATGGATCAAATGATGGATGGCCCAATCTTCCCCCAGACTCTCTCAATTTTCAAACATCAGAAGTGAGGTCAAGTTGAATGAGGAAGAGGCAGGTATAGATTAGCTACACAAGAAAGCTTCATCTAAGGGGGCCTGGTTGGCTCAGTCAGTAGAGCATGTGACTCATGACATCAGGGTCGTGAGTCCGAGCCCCACGTTGGGTGTAGAGATTATTTAAAAAAAAAATGTCACATTAAAAAAAGAAAGTTTCATCTATATGATCTGGCTTACCTGTTGGTCTGTACCACATTAATTATTTGTTTATAATTGTGGAAACAACTTAAAAAGTACCTCCAAAATGTAGGCCACATTTTCTCAGACACTGTAAGTGCTCCAAATATTTGAGTTCAGATGGGAATGCATAGCTTACAAATGGACATATCAAACCAAACAATGGAAAGATTAAAATGGGTTCACCTGTTGGTCCAAATGAAAAAGAAAAGCACTCTGGCTCAGCCACTTCTCTTGGTGGTCAGCTGTCCATCCCCACATTCCCCAGAAATTCCCAATTGCCCAGAAGTTATCCAGCATGGCTGAAAAAAATTTTTTCATGGCCTTCTCTGATGACTGAGATATCACTCCAGGAGAAAGTGAGTGCTGAACACTTTAGTGTGGCTGTTAAGTGAGCCTCAGAGTGTCCCGAGGGGGTCTTACACCCTCAGCATCCCACCAGCAATACAGAAAGCAGTGTTTAATATTTACTAATGAACGTCTTCTGCATGGAGCTTCAGGGGGGCTCTTGAGAGAAAGATCCATAGAAGCCGGAGCCCAGGAGCACTCAGCTTTGCCTCTGCTTGTTAATGCCTCCCCAAGAGATGCAATTATTCTGCATGGCTGGGATATCTCCTCAGAATTTCCAACATCCCCGTAAGTTAGTTATTAAAGCAGGCTCATCAACATCATGGTTTATGAGGTAAGAGGGAAAAAGAAGACTACTGTCTATCTCAATGTCAGAAGAAATGCCTGGCAGACCATAGTTCATGAGAGAAGCCAAGGGGACAGCCCCAGAGACGAACTCACTCATGGAAATGTCACATTCCAGACTAAAAAACCCAACAGAACAGATCAATGAAACCAGGAGCTGGTTCTTTGAAAAGATAAACAAAATGGATAAATCTTTAGCCAGACTCATCAAGAAAAAGAGAGCACCCAAATAAAATCAGAAATGAAGAGAAATAACAACAGACATCACAGAAATACAAAAGATTATAAGAGAATATTATGAAAAATTATATGCCAACAAATTGGACAATCTAGAGGAAATGGACAAATTCCTAGAGACATATAACCTCCCAAAACTGAATCAGGAAGAAACAGAAAATTTGAACAGACTGATTACCAGCAATGAAATTGAATCAGTAGTCAAAAAATTCCCAACAAACAAAAGTCAGGACCAGATGGTTTCAGGGAGAATTCTACCAAGCACTTAAAGCGGAGTTCATACCTATTCTTCTCAAACTATTCCAAAAAATAGAAGAGGAAGGAAAGCTTCCAAATTCATTCTATGAGGCCAGCATTACCCTGACACTAAAACCAGATAAAGACACTACAGAAAAAGCCAATAAATACCCTTGATAAACATACATGTAAAAATCCTCAACAAAATATCAGCAAACCAAATCCAACAGTGCATTAAAAAATCATTCACCATGATCAAGTGGGATTTATTCCTGGATTGCCAGGGTGGTTTGATATTCACAGATCAATGTGATACATAGCATTAATGAGAGAAAGGATAAAAACCATACGATCATCTCAACAGATGCAGAAAAAGCATTTGACAAAGTACAACATCCATTCATGATAAAAACTCTCAACAAAGGAGGTCTAGAAGGAACATACCTCAACATAATAAAGGCCTTATATGAAAAATCCACAGCTAACATCATCCTTATTGGGGAAAAATGGAGAGCCTTTGCCCTAAGGTCAGGAACAAGACAGGGATGTCCACTGTCCCCACTTCTATTCATCATAGTACTGGATATCCTAGCCACAGCAGTCAGACAACAAAGAAGTAGTAAGAGGCAGCCAAATCGGTATTAGAAGTAAAACTTACACTATTTGCAGATGACATGATACTCTGTATGGAAAACCCTAAAGACTCCACCAAAAACTACTCAAACTGATAAATGAATTCAGTAAGGCTGCAGGACACAATATTAATATACAGAAATATGTTGCATTTCTATACACTAACAATGAAGTAAGTACCAGGAAGAAATTAAGAAAGCAATCCCACTCACAGTTACACCAAAAATAATAAAATACTTAGGAATAATCTTAACCAAGGAGGTGAAGGACCTATACCACAAAACTATAAAACACTGATGAAAGAAATTAAAGGAAAAAAATGTCACATTCCAAATGTCAACATCTTAGGATCATCAAGGCTTAGGGAGTCTTTCACTGTTTTGTGATACTGGGACCTCATGACCTCAAAGAGTTTATCTAACTTGTAAAAAATCCTGACTTTTTATTGGGCAATAACTTAGAGGCTTTGCAACACTAACTTCTGCTTCTGTCATTCTACATATTATATAACCGGTAATGAAAAACTGGATGAGGAACACATGAAGGGCAGTAATCAAACCTTCACTAGGTCATGTCAATATGAATCGAAGCATGTATGGATGCCTGAAAACTATTCAGAAATGCCCCATGTCTTCTATAAGCCACCCACGCCACACCTCACATTTTCCTGCTTCTTCATACATAATTGGATGTTCTCAACAACTGTGCAAGCTACACTGTTGAGACTGGATTTTGAGGTCTTCTTTGTAAGAGTGTCGAGTTTTGTTATGGCGAGCAAGTGACTTACAGATCAGCTTGACCTGTCAAGGCACGGCTTAAAGCTTTGTTAGGGTAGGTTAGGGTGGCACTGTTCCTGTGACTGCCTCTTCTGGGTTCTCAGTTAGATGCCAGGTGTATTCAGCAAAGTTTTTCTACCCTGCTTGGCCAGGACTCTAACATCTCCCATCCTTGGTGACTTCTGGGATATTCCCTCAGCTCACAGCCCACCCACGCCCCTTGGCTTATTTTCTTCCAGACCTGGTGGAGTCTTGCCCTGTTGATGCACAGCTTAGTATTTGGCAAAAGACTCAAGAACCTCCTATATATAGGCTTCTGGAGCCCTTTCTTTGTACAGCTCACTCCTCAGCAATTCACTGCCCTGAAAAGTCCAGTCACCTTGGCAGTCCTGAATTATGATCTCTGTTTCCTCCATCCGATGAGTCTTCTGCTTTCTGTTGGGGTTCCCCTGCCCTCTGCTGCAATTTAGAAAGTGCCCCCGGGGGAAAAAAGCCAGGGTTGATGTGGAATCCTTTTCCCAAGGATTACATCCCTGAGCTCTGTATTACCCAACGCCCAAAAACAGTGGGTTCATGTATTTTGTCCAATTTTAAAGTTGTCTGTGGCAGGAGGGTAAGCCTAACACCTTTGACTCCATCTTGGCTACAACCAGAAGTTATGCTTGCTTAAAAAGACTGTTTCTTTAATTAGAATTTATTTTTTTCTAGATTTAATAGAACTTGAAGCTCTATCTTTAAAAGTCTGAGCTATTTCAAGGTCTAATTCCCAAAAGAAGTCCTAGAGAAAGAATTTCTAAAATGAAAAGACATACGAGAGTTTTTAATTATCCTGGAGTCTCCTCTGCTAGTCATATGCACATTTCTCTAACAGGGAAGGTGGAATATTCCCTAAGGGAAAGCAGAGTCAGTATTAAACATCGTTGTATGGAAAATTTAAATACACGCAGTAAGTCAGTGCCACCCAACTTTTTTTCAGATAATGGCACACATATAAAACGATAATATTTTGATGACATATTGCTGGAAGCCAAATGTTGTTGAAGGCCATCAACCCAGAGGGGGGTCCCAGCCACCTAAGGCCCTTTCCATCCACCTGGAGAGCTGAGGGGATCACTACCCTACAATCCCATAACCCATGGGTTATGGATTTGCCAAAGAAGTAACCTTTGAGTCCAGATGTCACTAAGAACTGAGCAAAAAAGCTGAAATCAAATCTTGGTCCCCAGAAAGAGAACAGAATTTCCACAGACGTTATGAGAGGCAGGCAGGCAGGAATGAGGAAGGCTGGAAGGGGTTTTAATAGGAGACAAGCCAGAGCAGAAGCCCAAAGGCCTCGTTACTCACAGCCTGTTTCCCTCTTAGAAAAAGATGCTTCTATCTGGAGCCTCTTCAGAAAACAGCACCCAAAACATACTTCTGTACTGGTCCAACTCCAGGGTCACCATTCACACTGGGCAACTCCCAGAGTTGTGGGGCATGGCCGTATAGTTTGCGCACAAAACATATACAAGAATAGCTTACTGATTTCATTATTTTATTTGCAGGTTATATAATCTTAAGTTTCAGGAAGTACTTATGCTTTTAGCCTTTTTTCTAGTATCAGAATGAAAGACCTTCTATCCCCATAAATCTACCTCAAAAATCAGTAATCATGTGAAAAGGGGATATTTGCAGAGAGGACCTTTCCTGTGTACTTATGATTAGGCTTTAAGCGTGACATGTGCCATTAACACATAAAGGCACACGAACAAGTCATACATAAAATGCAACTCATTAAGGAAGCACTTTTACATTTTTTTGGTCTATTTAAACATAATCAAGGATGCAAAATTATGCAACAGGTTTTTTTCATAGAAATTTCTCATTTCTACTTGATAAGTCATTTACATTGAGATGACCATTTAATGTTAGTTTTTTTTTAAAGATTTATTTATTTGAGAAAGAGAGAGGGAACATGCACGTGCACAAGTGGGGGGAGGGGCAGAGGGAAAGAATCTTCAAGCAGACTCCCTGCTGAGCACCGACCCCCCCCCCCCCCACGGCCCCACCTCGGGGCTCAATCCCAGGATCCACAAGATCATGACCTGAGCCGAAACCAAGAGTCAGACACTTAACCGACTGAGCCACCCAGGTGCCCATTTCACGCTAAATTTTGAAAGCTGTTTCTAATGATAGTTCCGGCTCATCCAAACCACATGGCTAATAACACAGTTTACCTCTCAAGGATGTGCATCCTACAGCTGACTTTTCATTTGTGTTTGTTTAGAAAACGATATTGATTCTGCACCCTGACACATGCTTTTCTTCCAGTAAAAGGATAGTAGAAATAATAAAAAATCATTTTGCTTCATTGACAAAAACACTGGCATTTATAAAGCATCTTTCATTATGTTTTAAGAGATTTTCTTAGCTCCTGCACCACCTCTAAGAGGTAACAAAGAAAGTTGTTAAGGATGAAGGTGGGGGAGTATCTTCATTTCACAGATAAGGACCAGGAAGGAATATGAGGTTAAAGGGCATAGCCATGATCATTATGAATGTCAAGATCATCCAAGCCAGCTGTAGCAACTATTGGTAAATTCCTAAATGCCTACCTTCCATTTCCATTCTTCACCAGACAAATCTATATTTCAGTTTTCCTATTAGGAAAACTTATTCCTTGGCATAAAAATTTGTTTGGGGGTCTTTTTCTCTATACTCAGCAAATTTAGCTTATAGGCCATATGCAGTGAGCAAAAAATACAATTCCCAGGTCAAATCTAGGCCCTCCGGCTGCTCAGCTGAGCCCAGGGCTGACTGGTAGAGTGTGGCTACATTTGTTTGCCACCTTGGGGGAAAAGGCTCTGATAAGGGAGATTTGCGGTCTTGTGTTACAAAGGATATTCCCAGGAAGACTGAGAACAAAACCAAGGTCTTTGAAATTCATGCAATTACTTATCAGGCAATTATTTACTAAACAGTGGGGCTCAAATCGCCTTGTAAGAAAAACAAACCATCCAACATCCTCTTAATGCTATCTTTGCAAAGTGAAAGTTTTTATTTTTGCCAAAGTTCAATTTAGCAGTATTTTCTTTCACAGACTGTGCTTTTGGTGTCATGTCTAACAACTCTTTCTCCTATGTTTTCATAAATAACATTTTGTGGTTTTTGTTTTACATGTAGATCTATGTTACATTTTAGTAGATCTATTTTACATGTAGATCTATTCAGTCCATTCTGAGTTAATTTTTGCATCATGTATTAGGTTTAGGTTAGGGTGTTTTCGTTTTGCTTATGGATTTCCAATTGTGCCAACACCATTTCTGAAAAGACTATCCTTTCTTTCTTAAATTCTCCCTGCACCTTTGTTGAAAATTAATTGGCTGTATTTTTTGGGTCTGTTTCTAGACATTCTATCTCAGGGGCCAGCAAACTATATAGCCCATGGACCAAATCTGGCCTGCTACCTATTTCTGTTCATCCCACTGAGAATAGTTTATACATTTTTAAATGGTTTTAAAAAACCAAAAGAAGAATATTTCAAGGAATGTGAAAAATCACACAAAATTCAAATTTAAGTGTCTATAAATAAAGTTTTATTGGAACTCAGCCATGCCCATTCATTTACTTCTATGACTGCTTTTGCATAGTTGCTACAAAGACCATCAAAACTAAAATATTTACTCTCTGGCCCGTTACAGAACAAGTTGGCCCAGCTCTGATCTAGAATGAGGATCCTTATATATATCCATGCAGAACCTCAGGGGCTCTCTGAATGCCATTGTAAAAAAAAAAAAAAATGCTTGTAAGGACAGAAGCTTTAAATAGAACCTCTGAAAGCCCTGAGGAAGGCAGACAAGGAATGCGTTTAATAGCCAGCAACCCTTTCCAACTAGGACTAAAATATAAAAGCCTTAAGTAAAACTATTCTTAAAAGGATGAACTGTACTGCATTATCTAGTTAACCAGAAAATGGAGAAAATTTAAGTCTAAAAGGTATTTATTTTTAATGATGTTTTTCTTAAATATCTCTCTGAGTCATAAACTAAGAAAAAAACATTTGTAATGTGAAAGATGACAGGTTAGTGTCATGAATATAAGGTATTTTTATAAAAATCAATTGGAAAATGACACATAAAATTTTCAACTTGAGTAATCATTTTAAAAAATGCAAACACCTATCAGATTAGCAGAGATTAGAAAGAATGATCATATCCAAGGATGACAAGGGCAGGAAAATACATTCTCACACACTCCTGTGGGGAGGCTAAATTGGCACAACCTTTCATAATATCACTCAAATACCTTTAAAAGGAACTGAGGCAGCATACAGTTAGCTATTTATCATCAAGAAATAATAACAACTATTAACATTTTCACAGCACTTACTCTGAGCGAGGCATGCTAAGTGATTTAGCTACTTTAAGTCGTTGAATCTTTGCAACGCCAAGAGGTAGGTACTGTCATCACCCCCATTTCACAGACGTGGAAACTGAGGCACAGAGAAATTGAGCAATCTTCCCAAGGTTATACAAGTAGTAGAAAGTAGCAGAACTAATTACATGCACAAGAATTCACAAAGTGATGACTGCATACCACCTGGTCTAAAATAAGGAAAACCTAGAAACAAACTAAACATAAAAGAGAATTGGGGTACTTCGTACAATAGGACTCTAAGGAACCATTTTAACCGTGCTGCCAAAGACAGGCATGATATATTTTGAAAAAAGAGGGTCACAAAATAGTGTATGTGCTGTGATCTTGTTTTTATTTTGAGCTGTAATTTGTGTGTGTCTCTGTGTGTAAAACATCTGGAAGAATACAGCTCAAACATGGAGAGGTGATTTTGACTTTTCTTGGTATTTATCTATTTATCTGTTTTCTTCTCATTTTTCAAAAGTAAGTATTATTTATATAATACTACTTTAAAAGTGCATCCCATGCCACTTTCCATCTCAGAAAAGCAGATTTTAATAAAATGCAAATGTGAATGTCAAGACCTTTGAGATACTTTAATAAGACAGAGGCTATATAACTATAATAAATTACTTTTCTCCTAAGAAGAGTCAAAAAACAAATAATAAAGGGGAATTTCAGGGAAAGTGCTGAACTGAATTTCAGGACAGTTCAATATATGAAGTAAAAACTTCCAGTAACTGGGCATTTGTTTTCTCTTCTTCCCATACTAACTTCTCAGAGCAGTAACGAGAATCAACTTTTATATTCCTAAAGCACTTTGAGCCTCAACATCTCATTTAATTCTCACAACGGCCCTTTCCGAGTAACACCAACTGAAAGGTTGGAAGTAGAAAACAGAAAGAGTTTCTCTAATTCCTTAAGACATCTGCAGGTTTTTCTGTGTGTTGCAGGAGAAAAGTGTCCCAAGATGGTGTTGCACGATTACGAATGTCCCGCCGTTAAAACACAGCATTCTGGACAGCGATGACCATTAGGCCGAACAGATGCAGGGTTCCTTTCAACAGTTTTACATCACTTGTGGAGGCATAAAAACCTGGGGCGACTTATCAACTGCAAACTCATCTGTCTATGAAAAATCTGCAATCATGGCCATCAAAATCTGGGGGTGGTACTGTTTTGACTGTCTACTGGTAAACGAATGAGAAATTTTCTACCACCTCAAGTCCTGTGTTTACCAACCTCATCTAATTTTAAACTGTGTTTATGATAATAAATAAGCTCAGTGAGGAAGAGTTTTGATCAAACGTCCTCATGGTATCAGGATTCTTCTCTATGGTCCCAGTGTCCTGGTTACTTTAAAGAAGAAGACAAAAGGGCGCCTGGGTGGCTCAGTCATTGGACGTCTGCCTTCGGCTCGGGTCATGGTCCCAGGGTCCTGGGATTGAGCCCCACATCGGGCTCCCTGCTCCACGGGAAGCCTGCTTCTCCCTCTCCCACTCCCCCTGCTTGTGTTCCCTCTCTCGCTGTCTCTCTCTGTCAAATAAATAAATAAATAAACAAACAAACAAATAAATAAATAAATAAGAGGAAGACAAAACAGCAGCAAACCATATTCCTGGGGATTTCTAATGCTCTGAGGAGGAGAGAGATTGTGACTTCTGTCTCCAGGAAAGACATATGCAGTCTAACAAGGCAGGCCATACTACAAAAAATACATCCTATGACATAAATGACTCATTTGCTGAACACTGGCATTCTTTAAATGTGTGTAAACCCAGATGATCCCAGACCTATGCTTAACTTCTTCATTCACTCATAAAACATGTCCTTCTAATGGGTCTGTCAGTGTGTCATCATTTTCAGGGTGACACTTGCTAATTTACTCCTCACCCTTGAAACCACATTTAGCTCTGCTAAAAGCTTCAGCAGTGCAGAGAGAAAGGGTCAAGGCCAGCAATCTGTTTAGCTGATGGGCTTTCTTATGCCAGCCTGAGAACCTTTCTTGAGATTCCTAAAACCACTTCTCTTTGGAGAAACATCCTTACTTCCTGTGAGGCGGGAAGCAAGGAAGTGTGAAAACATTTCTCTCGTGAATAAATGTTTCAATTAATGAATTAATCAGAGGGAGGCAGGAAGGGAAAATAAACATTAGAACAAACAAAAGAACATATAATCACAGAATGACTTAAGAAGGCGCTCAGGACTCCCACTTTTCTCTCTCTCCCTCCCTCCTCCCTCCTTCCCTCCCTCCTTCCCCTCCCTCCCTCCCTCTCTCCCTCCCTCCTCCCTTCCTCCCTTCATCTTTCTCCCTTCCTCCCTCCCTCTCTCTCTCTCTCTCACTTTTTTTCTTTCTTTCTTTCTTTTTACATGCTAAAAGCCAGCAGAAAACTAAGTGGTACTGAGCCAGAAGAAAAGAGGAAGACGGTGGAAGGAAGCGGGAGAAGAGGGCTTCAGGCACAGAAAGAACAAACATGAGCCCTGAGCCGAGTTCATCATTTCCTCTGCACTGATTATCATTTCATTTCTGTGGTGGTGACAGTGGAAGGAGAAAGTCATGGATGATCCTGACCCTAAGAGATCAGAAACATGCATACCAACATGCAAGAAGATGGGGTAATGATTTCACAGACCATATAAAATAATAATAAAAACAAAATTGATAGCGGTGATGGCATGGTAATACCATTTTCCTGATTAAATAACGATCATGTCTTTAAGGTAGAAAGAAAATTTGATAGGCACTTGCCCTAGATATCCAGTGACAGAGGATGACTCAGTGAGTCTGGAAGTACCTGAGCCCCACCTTCTAGGAGCATCTGACAGCCCCACAAGGCAGCTCAGGCAGCTCAACCCTGCCCTGGTTCTGCCCCTGCTGTGCTTGGAGACCCTGGGAAAGTCGCTTCCATGCTCTAGGCCTCCGGTCCTTCTCCATGATCTGCACAGGACACCCGTGGTCCCACCTAACTTCCAGGGCCACCGGGAGGGAAAGGAATGGTGACGAGGGGCCCAGGGCTCCTGCTGCCAGCCACCCTGGGAGGGTCCTGCCCTGGGAAGCCATGGTCGTGCACATATACTGACCCATTACTAAGTCAGGTGCTCAAGAGTTGTCTAGAAAGGAGGAGGGTAGAGATGAAGTCTGCAGTCCTAACTCCACCCTCACAGCAGGTCAAGCTCCAAATATTTAAAGATCCCTGGTTTGATATATCCGGAGGAAAAGGTGAAACTCTCACTTTGTATTTTTTTTAAGATTTTTTATTTATTCATTTGAGAGAGAGAGAGAGCAAGTGAGAGCACGAGGAAGGAGAGAGGAAGAGGGAGAAGCAGGCTCCCAGCTGAGCAGGGAGCCCGATGCGGGGCTCGATCCCAGGACCCTGGGATCATGACCTGAGCCGAAGGCAGACGCTTAACCGACTGGGCCACCCAGGTGCCCCACTTTGTATTTTTTCTTCTATTTCTACCTTTATCTAATCTTCTGGCTTCCCTCTTTCTTTAGGGTCCATCTATCAGTTTCCTTCCCCTTCCTTCAACCTTCACTGCTCCATGATTTTTATCAATAATATTATTTCTTAGTGTTTACCTTCATGTTCTCAGATAGGCTTATACCCATGAAGAAACGGGGGGGGGGGGGGTTGTGTCTGCTTTGTTAGGGGTCAAAGACACAGCTACTCAGGGAAGCTTTTTAATAAGAAATACATACTTAAAGGTCCCAGTTTACAAAGGGCTCACATGGGCAGCCCTTCCTTCCGGGTTAGGGGGGCTGAGGCCAGGAGACTGTCGGCCAAGGGCAGGAACATTGGCCCTCTCGGCAGCTGGGCTCGCTCTCCCCCAGGTGGCAGTGGTCAGAGCACGGAGCGCCTGGTGGTGGCCACCGTTACAGCTGAACCCCAGCCTGGCCTGCACCAGGCTGCTCTCGGCCTTTCTCCAGCGAGCTTCTCTGGTTGGAAACCAGACCCAGAGGCTTCTGAACCCTTTCAACCATTCTCTGAGCACAAATCACGAAGACAGGGATGGGGGCGGCAGGAACACAGATGAAGGAGCTATTTTTGAGGGACTGGAAATAAAAGCTAAACACAGGTGTGTTCTGTACAAGTGGAAATGTTCCCAAATCCACTAGAATTCTTTATAAATAAACTAAAAAACAAACCATTTGGGTTGCCACATTTCATCCTAGTTTCCAGGGACACACACAAATAGTTCAGGTCTTTGCACATTATTTCAGGAAACGTGGAGGGCTTACAGGCACCCACTAAGGGTGTCTGACTCATTTTCTAGAAAGCTACATGAAATGACAATCTAGGGCTAAAAATGAGGGCAACGCCTGCCCTGTGACTCCTGCCACAGCACAGAAAAACAGGACAAAGGGAAACCACCTTAGCTGACTCTGAAAGATAAACACCAGTGGAATTGGGGTAAATCGAGAACCTCTCCAGCCAAAGAAGTCGAATTTAGACAACAACGATTCGATTCAGGTTTTTCATCTCAACTCATACATACAATAAAGAAGCATATCAAAAGACACAGTAAACAAATCATAGTGAAGCTCTCCTCTTTACAATATCAACAGCACACATTCATCTAAATGACTTTCTACATGATCCTTTAACTCCGAGGAAGATGTAAGAATTTTCTATAACGTCAGCAGGGTATGACAGACTCAGACTCCATTTCCCCCCACTTTTCAGCAAGCAAAATACTTATGCCATATTTTTTCTCCAAATTCTTGCTGAAATCTCACCCCTTGTGAATTTTAAGCTATTTTCAGGCAAATCTGCCACCACTATTACCCACCTCATATCATGGTGTTTCTGCCCCAGCAGCGAACTGGGCTCAGTCACAAGAGCCCTTCCTTCCCCATTTCCACGGTCAGAGAAAGAGCACCTTAGCAAATCCTCATGGAAGCCCTGTGAGGTCCGCTTTCTGGTTGGGGAAACTGAGGCTCAGAGGGGTTAAGTTAAATGCCCAACGACACACAGCCATGAATGGTGTTGCCAGGATTCAAACCCTGGTTTCTCTGAGCGGGTAGCCGACATGGCACTTGTCATTTTAAAATGCTTCCAATCAAGTGGAATGCTAGGTCAAGGCTGGCGGATATTTTATGGCAATAAAAGTCAAAACCTGCCAGAGGACAGGATATCAAGAGACCTGATTTCACAGACCATATAAAATAATAATAAAAACAAAATTGATAGTGCACAGGGGACATTTTTAAGTAACAACCTAAAAATGGGCCCAGGTACGTAATACAGCATGAGTTAAGACTGGCTGTATTATTAGCTATTGAAAAACCAGCTAATTGGGTTGGAAGAGGGCGTTCTGGGCAGTAGGAACACGGCGTGGGTCAAGTGAGGGAGGATGCACGAGCAGGATGGGGACATCCCAGGAGAGCTTGTTGTACAACAGTGATGTGGATCAAGGCCAGAAAGCCAGAGTGAGGCCAGAGCGCCCGGGCAAATGAGTGCCAGGAGAATCCAGCTGGATTTGACAATAAAGGAGAGGAAAGTTGCTAAAGACTTTCACTGGAGCAGAGGGGTCCCACGAGCAAAGCACCATTAGGGGATAATAAAAAGAGGGGGGCCGGGCTGCCAGCATCCCTCCACCCCTGGCCTCCCTAGGGTTCTCCTCCGGAGCAGGTGCCGTGGAGGGAGCAGGGGCAGGGGGCAAGGATAATGAGGTCACGTTTTGCAAATGTCATCATACTATCTATAAGCTGCTTCAGTTTCTAAACTGTGCCTAATTGCACTATGCTATGAAAGCGGGGACATCTGGTATAATCCCGGACACTCCTGAAAGCAGCCTTCCACATCTGTCCGTTCCTTTCTCCTGGCCGTGTGCATGGAGGATGGAACCAGGAGGGAGTGTCTTTCTGACTAAACTCTTTAGAAAAATTCAATTCTTCTTATCAGACCGGATCTCAAGCTGGTAGGAACAAAAACATCAAGATGAATGTGTTCTCATCACATGTAATCAAATGACAAGGACAGGAATATAATATAGTAAGGTAGAAATAGATGTATTCAGATAAGAGACCATCTGTGGTGGTTTTTTCCCCCCCAAACCTTATTAAATATTATTGATACATCTGGCTTTCAGTTAAAATGAGGCTGCCCCCCTCCGAACAAAAAGAAAACCACAAACAGCAAAGTGCCCCCCTCCCCCACTGCAAAGAATGGGTTATTGCACCCTCTGGTTGCCTTATGATCACGGGGGAAAGCGATCTACCCCTTTCCCTGTAGGACTAAAACCAAGTATCTGGGCTAATTATCGAAGTATTTGTATTATGCTTTATACCTATTTAATAACTTCTCTATTCCGAGTGTTTGGTGAAGGGTATGGTTCAAAATAGGAAACGTGCCGCACAGAAGCCGCCTAAAAGGAGGCACGGCTTAAGGATGAGGGGAAGGGTGGGAAAGAAGGAGCAGAACGCTTCTGCCTCCTTGGCAGAAAGGAACAAGAAGGGCTGCAGTTTACCCTGCTCTGATTTCCTCCTGCCACGGAAAACACTTACAGAAATATGCTAAAATGAATGTGGGGAGAATAGCTTACAGGTAAGACAATGGGCAAGTTCTTGGCCCCTCAGCAGGTCTGCGAGTAGTCTGCTATTCCAGAAAGGCGTTCTTAGCACTGTCTAGCATACCACTGTCATATGGATAAGGCCAGCACTCTCCCTAAAATAATTTGATCTTTGGTGAGCTGCTTAACCTCTGGGGTCATTAATTCCCTGGCATCTTTGGCCCAGGCTCTTAAAACATACAACTTCTACAATCATTTCTTAATGATAAGTGTCGCGGACTATAAAGGCAAATCGTACCCATCACTTTATGGACACACGTGGGGGTGGAGGAAGGGGGCAGGCAAACATGGTGATCCCCTCCCTCTCAGTAATGGCCGCAGGACGGAGACCCAGGGCCTACCTCCCCCACCCTAACCCCTGTTCTCTCTCCCCCTTCCCTGCACTCTCCGCCCTGCCAGTGCTTTCTATCCCTGCATGAACACAGGCAGACACGATGATCCCCAAGTCATGCTTGTGCCAAGAGCATCACGCATTCCCTGCCACTCACTTGGACCTCAGAATAAAGCCACTTATACATCTTAAAGATGGGTCAGCTTTTCACCGTGTAAGACCATCATGAGAATCCTGTATCTCAGACAAAATGCCATATATTCTAGGAATCATTTAAATAATATATCTTTCAACCACCTACTTGGTGAGTACCATTACATGAAAGCATAAACAGTACACGGTTCAGGCCCTGTTAAGCTGTATCACTTCACACAGATTTTAGAGCTCTCTGTATGTTTACAGAGCTCTGCCTATAATGATAATAAAATCATCCAACCTTCTTAGCCCAGACAAGACAAGCAAATTCTCTCAGGCATACTACCTGTCTTTGATCTGAACAGCACACAGTCTTTATGCGTTTGCTGCCTGTGAGGCATGATCTGCCTTTTTAAAGCCCCTCTTTGGATACCTCATGACACAGCTTTGCAGCCGGGGCTGCTGTGCAGGGCGGACTCTCTAGCCAAGCAGAGTGCCTTCTGGGTTAGCCGTTCTGGGATGGAGTTTTCCACCGGGCCATGCCAATCTGCAGCTGGCTCCAAGGCCAAAAGAATCTATTTGGTTTTCAAGTTTGTTCATTCACCTGGATACACTGGGCTTAGCCTGATCAAGAGGAAAGATGCAAGATTCTTCCTTGGAAGTTCAGGAAGTGAAAATCAAGTGTTTCAAGGCCAAAACAAAAGCTTGTATTGTCCAGTAATGCCTCAAAGTGGTTTGCAGTTTTAAAGGCAGGAGGGAACCTTTGCTTACCTTATTGATGAGAGTCACTATATCGCCTTCTTTGATTGTCAATTCATCATCATTCTGTGCCTCATATGGAAATATTACTTTGCAGTAATCCTTGGCTGTAAGAAGAAAAGAAAACACAACCTTTACAATACTTCATCTAATGGGCCGGGTGGCCCAGGAAAAGATGCCCTCTCTCACATTAACTTCAGGGAAAAGCACACTTAACAGATAGGATATAACAACTGCATAAAAGAAAGGGTCACCGTCAGGAAACCACCTAAGACTGCGGCTCATTTGGGGCTCATGCTTATTTATTCTCTTCATTTTTTCCCCCTCACAAATCATGTGATGTCATCAAGTGCCACTGACTGCTTTGTGTCTCTCAGGCAGAAAAGCAAAAAGTTTTCCTTGGTCTCAGATGTATATTTTATGTACTCTTTATTCTATATACCATTTTATATACTCTTTGGGTGCATGCATAAGCAGACATGATCTACAAAGAGCAAAAAGCTTAAATTCTGCCCTCTTTGCTTTCTTCCACACATCATTAAATCAGAAACAGGGTATCTGTGTATGTTAAAAGCCGGCATGGTACTCAAAACAATAAAAAAGACTCCATTATGGTACATCTCCCGAGACATATATTTGTATGTGAACATGTGTCAACCACAAACAGCCAACAAATACCCACTAAATGTTCTTTGTACACATGTGTATACTGGGG
Organism: Zalophus californianus; assembly: GCF_009762305.2. Taxonomy (NCBI): domain Eukaryota; kingdom Metazoa; phylum Chordata; class Mammalia; order Carnivora; family Otariidae; genus Zalophus; species Zalophus californianus. The sequence goes on along the minus strand of NC_045612.1, from coordinate 113,663,218 downwards.
AGACAAACTTGTTCAAGTATGTCCCATGGCCTTTCTGTGGGAACCTGCCTATTTAGGTGGGGATGTTCATCAGCAAGGATGTCCATCAAAGAGAGAAAAACACTAAAGCCACTGAAAACCGGTTCAAATGTGCCATCAATTATATGCCTTTGAAAGTCTATCTGATGTGAGGGGCGCCTGGCTGGCTCAGTCAGAAGAGCGTGCGGCTCTTGATCTCAGGGTCATGAGTTCGAGCCCCCACGTTGGGTGTAGAGATTGCATAAATAAATACATAAACTTAAAAAAAGAAAGTCTATCTGATGTTAAATCTTCTCTATTTACACAAAAGCACCAGTTTAGAAGAGAGCAAAAACATTTGTCAGGTAGCCGGGAAAGTAAAACTTGGAAAAGTGGGGTTCGATGACTTAGGACAGAAGGTAGAAAGAAAAATTCCAGAGAATTAGTATCTACTGGGACAGGCATTTATTATTCTGCAGCTAAGTCAACAATCCTGATAGCTTTGAATGGCCTTAGATATTTCCCAAGGATCAGGCCAGTTCCTGCAGGCAGATCATAACCTAGAGCTAGATACACAAGTGTCAATTACATTGTCCCTAGTACAATTTATATGACTGAAATGTGTGTGTGGGGGGGTTTATCATGGTTAATGTCACATCAATCAAAGAGAGTGCTATATAAAATAAAGGCAATAAAAAGATTTGTAATACAGACACACTGTGGTCCAGGGTCGGTTCGGATACGACGAGAGGGCGGGGAGGAGAGAGGGAGGGGGGCAGGGAAAGAGAGGGACTCACTTTCTGTGGCAAATGTTTTTGCTTTCTGTCCAAAGGACAGAGTATATCAGTTATATCCCCCATTCTAGTCTTGGAAACCTTCCATCTTAGGTACTCTGGGCCCCTGATACCTTTTGCTCATTAAGCCACGCTGAGGGGCACTAGTTCTAAATCCCATCAATATTAATCTGTCTAAAAATTCCTAGGTCCACAGAGTTACTAATGTTTCATCTCTCTTTAATTAGTAATAGCAAACCTTCCAAATTCTGAATCAGCCAAATATTCTAAAAGGAGGGAAAAAGTAAAGCATCTTTAAATTGGATAATGACAGCTCTTTACCAATTTTCCTATTGACTGTGCTAGTGAAATATGACCATGCAACCTCAAAACTTACAACACCGAAACAAATACAGCATTACTGAAGAACTGCCCTGCAGAGTCCCAGTTGGAAGAATAATTCATTGGATCGAAATCATGGAACTATTTTACAAACAAGGTAAGACACCCGTGGTCAACAAAGGAAAAAACAAGCATTGTTTCTATTCCATTCCATCAGAAAAGTTCATTACGTGTGGTAGACATTGGTTCACAGGAGCCATTCCCCATCCTCTTCCCAGTTCATATAATCCTGCTGCAATCAGGTATTACATTTGGGAATAGGGAACTGCCCACAGCTGTAGAAATGAATGAGATATGTCTCAGCAAATAACGTTAATCTCACTCCCCTTTGTTGGTGATTGGTTTAGGGGCGGGCATGTGATCTACTTCCAGCCAATGAGATGCGAGAGGAAATCGAAATCTGCTGGGAGGGGCAGGGAGGCTGTTAGGTTTTGTTCTCTGACTAAAAAAAGGGTTGTGAAGAAAATAGTTGCCCCTGCCTTTCTGCTTTTAACACTGTTTCATCCGTGTTGGAACACAGGATAGTGTTTAGCACTGTTGCAGTCATAGTTCAACCATGAGAGGAAAGCCAGGAAAATCACAGAGGAGGGGACTCTTGAGTCTTGACACCATTGAGATGTCTGTCGAATCCCCCCCAACGTCAGGGGGCCTGTCTCTGGATCCCTTGTTACCTGACTCCATAAAACTGTATTGCTTACCACTACTTTATGGCTGCATAGGTATTTATCACTCAAAGCAGAAGGTACCCTGGCATGAAGGAACTCAGTAGAAGAGGACACCTCCGGTTGCCTCCCCTGAAACACTTGACTATAACCTGCCTCCACTCAAAAAGTCTCTTCCTATACATCTGTGTCACTCCCTCTCCCCCATCTCTTCCCTTGCTACCTCAAGAACTGGCCCATAGCAGGGGGTCAATAAATGACTGTGGAATTGACTTGTAACCAACATAGTGAGAAAATATTTATAAAAAAGTACTGGTATGCCTTTAAAATGTTTCATGGGGCCATTTTGTTTTCTGCCCAGTTTCCCTATTAGTTAAGGAGGGCAGGTGTCCCCCTGGCTTTTTTTTTTTTTAACAGCTTTAATGACATGTAATTTTTATACCAGAAAATTCACTCATGTTAATTGTACAGTATGAATAGTTTTAATAAATGTATATTAGTTGTATGACCATCAACATAACCTAGTTTTAAAACATTCCCACCATGTATGCTATTTTATGTGTGAGGCATTAGACACAGAATTATCTGAAAGGCACCAATTTCAGATAAAAGGAGGAGATACAGGTACCAGTGGCTACTGTCAACTACCGTTGTCCATGAAGCAGGATTTGACATCAGACTCACCCCTTTTTGCATCCCCATAACCTGATGCAGCTCCCACTCAATGTTTCTTGATCTCCTAGTGATACCTACAAAGTGGAAGAAAATTTGAGGGACAGCTAAACAGGAGGGGAGTGTTCTGGGCCAGGAGTCAGGACAGTCAAGACTAGGTTCAATCCTAGCTGGGCCGCCCTGAGCATAAGAATCTGAGGCAACTACAAGGTAGCTTTGCACCTCAGGGTCCTTAGGTGTAAAATGAGAGACTGGCCAAGGAGGGATGAGAGGAGAGCTTGGTTAACTTCAGCAGAACACTTTTTAGCAAATTTCAACTTATTCCAAAACTCCAAAATAAAACAACTAAAAACAGAGCTGCTCTGGTTAAATTAGAGAGTGGGGCTGGCCCATCTCCCACCCAGGCCCCCCAAATTATCTCAATGAAGCTCTGGAGGCTCCAAAAAACACACTGGACTAGACCTGAGTTCCGGCCAACTCTGACATTTCAGGGCTCTAGTCACGGGCACTGTCACTCAGAACACCCCTGATCAAACCTGGCAACCATAGGATCGCATTTTAAGTTATCATGATATATTTGAAAGTAAAAATTTGTTTTTACTACTGAGGCATTTGGGTCCTAATTCAGCAGTACTGGAAAATAAAAACATGCCGTCAGTTTGGATGTATCAATGGTTTTAAGATACTAAAAAAATAACAAGTGAAAAAATGGATTAACTCTGAGACTAGGATTTTATTTTCATAGTATATGGAACGAAGATGTTCCCTACTTTAATTCAAACATTTATTGAGGCAACACCATGGAAAAGACATTGTCAGTTCTTGGGCCTGTGATACGCAAGTCACTACCCATCGCACCCTTGTGTGCAAGTGACAAACTAATACCTGGGGAAAGGCAAGGGTGAAAGGATGATAAGAAGAAAAGACAAATGCTGGAAGAAGCCCAGACTCACTCTGTGGGACGTGGCTGTGGTGTTGCAGAAGGAGTCATGATTACATTCAGGAGGGAGTTCACAAAGGAGGAGGCATTTGATATGTCTTGAAAGAAGAATATAATTCCAAATGCTTTCTGAATGTGGGAAGATTAGAAATTTTAAATGAGTAGCAGACAGAGATGGAGAGGAAAGGAATGAAATGAATTTTTGGAGGCAGGCATTTTCCATCTATTCCTCAATTAGATGGATTTAATTAGTCCAAGATCAAATAGACATGAATGCCCACATGTACATAAAAAAAAGAAAGGCACAACTTACCCAGCAATTGAGAGGAATTGGTCTCTACTTTTTTTAGGAAGATTTTTTTAAAAAACTAATGAATTACCCTAAGACTGAAGTCCCAATCAATTCTTGAGCTTTTTTGTCTTTTTTTTTTACATTTATATATTTATTTTCAAGTAATCTCTATACCCAACGTGGGGCGTGAACTTACAACCCTGAGATCAAGAGTTGCATGCTCTTTTGATTGAGCCAGCCAGGCGTCACTTGAGCTTTTTGTCTTAGAGTCCTTTAAGAATCTGATTAAAAAAACAGTGATTCCCTCTTTCCAGAAAAAAGAAAAAAAGACACAGTCCAAGGTGCAGAGAAAATGTTGTGTAAGATATCAGAAGGTTCAAGGACCCTGAGACTTTTGCCTATTTCCAAATCAAGATCCCTATACTAATTACTGATTGGCATTCTAATTTGAAGAAACTTGTTCTATTAAAACCCCAAGAAGTCCGGTCATGATTCACAAACCCCCCAACAAAAAACACATTATTTCAATCTCTAAACTTCTACAAATTTACATGAGATTAAAAACAGACCATTTAAGAAATTGAACTCGCATGCCCACAGCCCATGACTCCCTTCAGATGGTTTTATGATCTCTTCATATAAAAAACAAACAAATCAACTTAAAAAAATACCCTCAGCTTAAAAAAAAATAAAAGCAGAACAAACAGAACAAACATATCAGCAAGCAGAACACACACACACACACACACACACACACACACACACACACCAAGGAAATAACATTAAATCCAGGACCATTCTCTGGACTCAATTTTAGGACATTGAAGATTAAAATCCCATGTGTCACAGAGTCTGGTAGGAAGCCTTCCAGAACTTCTAGCAGTGGTGAAAAGTACCAGGTCACTCTTAGAATTCTTTTCCTTTTGGATACCAGAACAAAAGTGTCAAGCTCAGTGTTTCTACTTTCACCAACATCAAAACCTAAAGTTCTTTCATTAAAGTGACAAATATTATCTGAGGCACTACGGGTTCATAATCATTTATCCGGAAGCTGTGGGGACAGAATTTTTCAGATTTTAGAAAGGAAATGTATTACATCCATACAAGAGATAACATCCTCAGCTGGGGTCTGGGGCTGCACCCAACCATCAAATACATTAAAATTCTGCAGCAAATGGATGATTTGTCCCCCCAAGTAGGATAAATGAAGACTATACATAAATGCATGTTAGTCCAGGACAAGTTTTATCACTCAACAAGTGATAAAACCTTTTAGTTTTCCAGATTTTTGTATTTTGGAAATGCAATAAGGGTATGGACTTAGGTCACATTTTTGGGGAAAGAGACTTAAGTTAAATAAGACTGATACCTGGTTCTCAAGGAGCTTATAACCAAGGAGAAGGAATGAGGCACAGAGCTCTTGACAAGGCAACATTGAGGGAAGGAAAGAGCGATGGCTTCAGTTTAAAGCATCAGAGGATCATGAATGGGGAATCATGTCCCAAAGGAAAGAGTCAGGCTCCCTTCTTAGAGGAGTAAAATGGCACTGGGCTCTGTACAATGTTCTAGGACTTTGACCAGAGGAGTAGGAGTTGGGGGTGGGTGGTGTTCCCCAACCATTCCTGATGGGAAGAATGATGTGGGGCACCTTTTGCTTCTATGCCTTCCCAGATCCCCTTCTCTGGGGGTCGCCATCAACAAGTCTGAGGTGGGATCAGCAATCCACAAGCACCCTGGTGATTCTCATGAACAGGGAAGCTTAAGGAACAGTCTACATCAGTGGTTCTCGTGCATGAGTGGGCATCAGCACCATGAAGGATGTGTGAAAACAGAACCCCCAAGGTTCCTGATCCTCAAGGACTGGGCAAAGCCTGGGGATCTGCATCTCTAACAAGTTCCCAGGTGATGCTGATGCTGCTGGTCCAGGGACCACACTGTGAGAGCCACTGATCCAGCCGTGGGTATTAGCAAATATTCAATGCTAGAAAGAAACAAAACAATGGTTTGGACCTGGAGGGTGGGTCAGTGTGGTGGCAGTGCCATGGCTAGGCGTGCTGTATGATAGATGTGGACAGAAGATCCAGCCCTGGGTCGGTTTGAGGATCCGGGGCTGGTCGGGAGGGCTGGAGAGAATCCTACGCTTGTCATTTGCTCAGTAAATATTAACTAAGTGTCCACGGTGCGCCCAGCAGCAGTGCCCTTGTAGAGCTTACTACAGTCTGCAGGAGCAGTTCGCAAATAGGGCTCGTTTGCTCCCCAGGAGACACCAGCAAAGCCTGGAGACATTTGTGGTTGTCACAGTGGGAGGGGGTGGTAACAGTGATTGGCCTCAAGTGTATGGAGGCTAAGGATGCTACTAAACATCCTGTAATGGACACAGAACAGTCCCCACAACAAAGAGCGATCCGGTCCAAATATTAATAGTGCCAAGGTGGAAAAACCCTGGTCTACACTCAAATCCAGACAGGGAAAGGAAACACAGGGCACACGCCACTATGTTGTCAACTTGAGCCCAATGCCGGCCTCCACAAAAAAGCTGATGGCGACCCCAAATCACAACGACCACCTCTAGTCCTAGGTGCTGTTGGAAATTTGACGTTCAAATTATTTCACAACTATGAATTATGGCACTTTTAAATCTCTCGCTTTAAAAGGAGGAATTTAAAAAAAAAAAGAAAGAAAAAGAAAAAAATCGGACAAGCAAAGCCTTTCTGTCTTCGAGCCCAGAGCTCACCACAGCTCCTCCCGGTGGCACTTTCTCCTGCTCAGGTTGGGGGAAGCTCTGGGTCTTTGGGAGAAAGGAAATCCACAAGGATAACACAAAGGGAGTTAGCTTGTATCCTCCAAGAGGACTGTGCTTGAAAACCAGGTCTTCAGCAGCATAGGCAGCCTGGGCACCCTCCCAGGGAGACGCCCACAGGGAATCGGGACAGCAGGGTCTGCGCCTGGAGGCACATGACGTGACCCTGGGACGCTGAGCCTGAGTGCGTTAGGACACGGCAAGTGTGGGCGGCACTGACTAGGACACTTGTTTCAAACTGGACATACCCAAATAGGAGTTTTAGGGGAGACAAGTGAACAAAAACACCTGCCCTGAAAAGGTAGCATATAAGAGCTCCCAGGTAAGGCTGGGGGAAAAAAAAACCAACATAAGGAAATCGACCCCTTTTTCTGCTATTTAAACGTGGTGCGAAAGCAAAAATTAGCTCAGAATGAGAGTATCTGCGCAGCCATTCATCAGGCTGGCGTACCAAACGCAGACACAGACAACTACAACGTGAACGGGAAATAGCATTTCTCCCAAGCACACACTGCAGCCAGAAAGGGTTCTAACACCCCCTTCTCCAAGCACTACTGCTTTCTTACTCCCAGAGAAAGTTGGTTCTCTATTTTTTTTTTTTAAAGATTTTATTTGTTTGGGCGCCTGGGTGGCTCAGTTGGTTAAGCGACTGCCTTCGGTTCAGGTCATGATCCTGGAGACCCGGGATCGAGTCCCGCATCGGGCCCCCTCCTGCTCAGCGGGGAGTCTGCTTCTCCCTCTGACCCTCCCCCCTCTCATGTGCTCTCTCTCTCTCTCTCATTCTTGCTCTCTCAAATAAATAAATAAAATCTTTAAAAAAAAAGATTTTGTTTATTTGACAAAGAGAGACAGAGTGAGAAGGAACACAAGCAGGGAGAGTAAGAGAGGGAGAAGGAGGCTTCCCGCCGAGCAGGGAGCCCGATGTGGAACTCGATCCCAGGACCCTGGGATCATGACCTGAGCCGAAGGCAGACGCTTAACGACTGAGCCACCTAGGCGCCCAAAAGTTGGTCCTCTAAAACCACAGACTATCAGAAATTTTGCTTTTGTTTATATCATATCAGTCAGAATGAAATGTTCCACTTTTTTAAAACATATTATTTTTTTTAAGATTTATTCATTTGAGACACAGAGATAGAGAGAGAGAGAGAGAGAGAGAGAGAGAGAGAGAGAGAGAGAGAGAGCATGAGCAGGGAGAGAAGCAGAGGGAGAGGGAGAAGCAGGCTCCCCACTGAGCCAGGAGCCTGATGTGGGGCTCGATCCCAGCACCCTGGGATCATGATTCAGCCGAAGGCAGACGCTTAACCATCTGAGCCACCCAGGCACCCCCCACTCTTTTTTTTTTTTTAAGATTTTATTTCTGTATGTATTTGAGAGAGACAGCAAGAGCACATGAGCGGGGGTGGAGGGCAGAGGGACAGGGAGAAGCAGACTTCCCGCTGAGCAGGGAGCCAACGTGGGGCTTCATCCCAGGACCCTGAGATCATGATGTGAGCCGAAGGCAGACGCTTAACCGACTGAGCCCCCCAGGTGCCCCTGAAATGTTCCACTCTTGACTGAGGGAACGAAGTCACTGTGACACAGAGAAGCAGCCTTGATTCCCCACGCAAGTGCAGAGCCTCACTTAAAGAGTTCTGAACACAGCACTGCACACTTATCTTAACTCGGTGGTTCCCAAAGAAATGACCTGGGTGCACCTCCCAGTACAGACCTGATATTGACCATTTCAGCACAGCCCGGCATTGCTTGGAGCCTAGCAAAATACTGCTTCATTTACATTTCACTGCATTCCTCCTCCAAACCGGTAACTACTCTTTTTTGTTTGGTGCGATGGTGCTGCACAGATTCTCCTATGCAGTCTCCCCGGTGCAATGAGCCAATAAACCTTTGTGGGGCAAGGGTCTGTCTTGGGCTGATTCGTCTGGGGCAGGGACTAGAAAGAACGAAGGGTCTGTCAAGCCCCATGGAACACCAGCAACCACCACTAATCCCTCAGAAACCCCAAATAAGCTCCAGGGTCCTATGTGAACCAATGTGTTTTTTTCCAGCTGGTGACTGTGAACTTGAGAAAGGGGACCCATGGCCACTATGCCGATTTTACAAGACTCTGTCCAATATAGAGCCTCGTTAAATTGTAAGTCGTTTCTAATTCTCCACGTGCTCAACCATGAGTCCACGGCACCTTTCTGGGCTGTATGGTGGGGATATCGAGTAGAGCACATAAGCTCCCGCCTTGAGGGACCAATGATCACCACAAGCCACCCTTTGTCACCACCCCAGGGGACAACTCCTAAGAAGGGAGTCAATGAACAAAGTGCCCAGAAAGGTGGTACAAACGTCCAGGGATGGAGTGAGGGGAGGTCAGGCAGGGAGGGCAGGTTTAGCCTTTGCCCCACGGTCATCATTTATTCCAAAGCCTGACCTGCCTTTGTTCAAATTTTATCAAGGATTATCTTTTTCCTAGCCCTCCTGCTCAACTGGTCCTCCGAATCTCCGAGACTGAACTGTTTGTTCAGAAAGATGCTAAATAGCCATTTCTCCGGGCTCTTTTTCTATCCCACAGAGGCCACAGATCTGCATCAATTGTAGTAAGAGTCGGGGAAATTCCAGATGTGGCGAACTGGAGGAGTCTCAGGGTACTTCATTTATGAATATTTAGACAGTTTCCCTCTTGTTATGAAAATCATGGCAATCTGTTCCCCAGCATGCGTTTCAGATGAGTTTCAATATCATAAAAGCTTTACTGGGGGAGGGGAGAGGATGTTAGTTGTTTAAATAAATCCTGATCAGCTGAGTTTCACTTTCCCTCAGAAAAGACCAATCTACATGAACATTTTTTGAATCATCATAACTTAATCCTTCAGCTTGCCGAGGACAGAGATGTGAAGAAGGGACTTCTCTCCTCTGAACTGCCAGGTGGTAGTTGTTAGAGATCTGTCTGCTAACCAGAAGCCCTGCTCCCAAGCTCAGGGTCATTTCTAATAGTCAGCCAGCACTCTTGTGTCCTTCCACCTGAACATGGGAGTTGCATCAAAATCTGAAAGCAGCAAAATGTTCCCGCTGCAGGGGGCTCTTTAGTGGACCTAGGTGCTTTGTGGAAATCAAGGGAGAACAAATACCCCAGAATTTGCTCTTGACAATGAAAACCAGAAAGTAGGTTGGGTGATATTAACTACAGAAATTCTTGCTCTGGGTCCATGAAAAACATCTGTCAATAAATGTCCTTCAAGCCTTCGCTGACAGTGAGAATTCTCCTTCTGACCTGCTACCCACTTACATGCATACTTACACCTATACCCGATGACATCTCATATTCCTACTGAATGGTACCCATCTTCCTTCTGCCCCTCCCATCTGGCTGCTCAGTTCTTTGAACGCAGAAACCTTTTACTCTGAATCATAAAGCTTTTGGAATTGAATCAGAGGATGAAGATGCTGAGAGCAACCTCGGGGGTTTTCTCTAGCACAACCCTCTGACTTCAAAGGCAACACAGACAATGAAGAGCAAGGCCAGAGAAATAAAATTACTGGCCCAAGGTCACACACCTAGCTAATAACACAGCTGGCCCTAGAATCGGCACTGCCGACTCTTAGCCCAAACACACCACCCAGCGTCTATAAAAACACTCGTCAGTAACAACCCATCCCCTCACCGTGAAGCTTCCAGAGAGCCAGGTGGATGGACATAATTAATAGATACTTGTAAGACTGAACAAGGCTTGGGTTAGAGCCAGGATCCTCCCACATGCTTGAAGGAACTGAATATTCGGATCTGTGTTAATACCTAGGCCCAGGAAGCCCATCTTAGATCCCAGAATTACTCTCAAACTACACTGTCCAATATGGTGGCCACTAGGCACATGTGGCTACTGAGCATTTGAAATGTGGCTGTTTCACCTTAGATGTGCCATGCATATAAAATACACGCTGGATTGTGAAGACTCATATAAATAAAGAATAAAAATATCTCACTTAACAATTTTATACGGGTTAAATGTTGAAAAGATAACATTGGGGATATATTGAGTTAAATAAAATATACTTAAATTAGTAAGTTCACTTCTTTCTTTTTCAAAAACGTGGCTACTCGATAATGTAAAATCATGTATGCGGCTCACATAATATTTCTATTAGCCAGCACTGCTCTAATACACAGCTATCTACCTCCCCCAGCCCAACTAATCTTTCCAGAAAGACTCGAATCTCCTGTCTGCAGACATTACAGAGGGCGAAAAGAAAGCATCAAGGACATGATCTTATCCTAGGGCTAGTTCTTGAGACCCAAGGATTAGTCACTTAAGCAGGCCTCGCAGACTGTCCTGCTTTGTGCCATATCCCTACAAGTGACCCTCAGGGTCCCTACTGCTCAGCCTCCCCCAAAAGCAACCCACAAGTCACCCAAGGTCCTATTTCCTCTGGATAGAGGTGAACAATCTACAGGGAATTTCGACTTTACTTCTATGGGGACTCTTTTTTTGACTTTACTTCTAATGGAAACTCCATGAAGAAAAACTCAGTTCCTCGGATTACTATTTCTGCAAACAAGTCAGGTTGGTAAAGACTGCTGGTTGTCACATGTCATGAGGACAGCCTGTCCTAGGGACCATATTCCAATCACCTTTGAGGCTTGATGGGTCTTCTCCTTTTCATTTTCCTATCTATTCCCCATTCTGGCTGTCCAAGCAACTTTGCAAATAACAGTGATCATTTATAAACTTGTTAATAGCCATAACTACAGAATAAGCAGTGGAATGGAAGGAAGGGCAGGCCACTGTCCAACAAAAGAAATGTTTGCATAAATGATTTAATGTTTAATTCTTCAAAATTCCTTAGTGCCCAAAGGCAGGTTTAGCATGATAAGCCTATAGCCTGCATGAATAAATATGGGGCCAGTTTCTCCTTAGGAACACACATGAGCCTCAAACAGTGGTTCTGAAGGTGTGGGCCCCTAAACCAGGAGCAGCAGTGGCACCTGGGAATGCCTTAGAAAAGCACATTTTCAGGTCTCACCCCAGATCCAGTGATTCAGAAATTCTGGAGGTGGGACCCAGCAATGTGGGGGGTAGGGCCCAGCTCTCCAGGTGATGCTGGAGCACACTCGAGTATAAGAACCGCGGGGCTAGAGCCTCAGGCGAGGGGGCTTTCTGCCTAGTATCGGGAGTCTGACTGTACCATTAACAGACGGAAGGCATGTAGATCTCATCTGAACCCTAAGCATTAAGGGAGAGCTCTGGCATCTGCATCTGTACCATCCACGAACTTATTTATCAAAGCCACCGTTTTTGGCTTGGCAAGTCCCACAAATTCATTTTCTGAAGTCTAAGGCAATCTCACTCACATGTTCCCGAAACTACCTGTTTTGCCCTACAAAACGAGCCTCTGGTATATCATTTTGCAATTAAAAGAATAAAGCTATGCTTTACTCTTATCTGAATCATAATTATATATGTGTGATTTATGTTCTCTCCATCTTTGGCTTTCCAAACTAGATTAGTAGTCTGTCCACATTATCCTCATAAGAAAATCTGAGGCTGAAAAGAAAAAAAAAACAACAACATAAAATCTGAAGGAATTGAAGTAATTGTTTCTGACCAGAGCCTGCCCAGAATGCCCTAGTCACTGGAAGGATAAAGAAAGGAATTGGAGGCTTGCCAGGTCAAGAACTACAAATTCAGGATGCCCAGGTACATTTGCATTTCAGATAAACAATAAATAGTGCATGGGACTTACTTGTAACCAAAAAATTATTCACTGTTTATCCGAAATGTCAATGTACCTGGACATCCTGTATTTTAACTGGCAACAATCTAGAGTAGGGAATACTGCCCTTTGGGAAGGTTGTGGGGAGACAGCTATCCTCAAACCCTTAAAGAGCTGTCAGGAGAAAAATGGGCTAATACCAATGTAGACTCAGAGACTAAAATTCGTGGGTAAAAGTTACAGGAAGAGCGTATGCAGCTCAATGGAAGAAAGACATCTGTACGTAGAGACATTGCAGCCGAGAGGCATGGAGAACACCGGCAGGAAGGCAGGGTTTGGGAGTGCTGGCTGAGGGCGGAGGCTAAAAGCCAGGGCCTCCCGGGCCTGAAGGCCTGTGAATCTCCAAACTGTTGAGATGCCATTCTCCAGAATCTTTCTGCCTTCCGAACTATGCAAAGTGCTTGGGTTTACATGGATAAGCCCTGGCTCTGCACATGGGCAAGATACAGGTGGCAGGAAAGAGCCACGTTCCAGAAAGGAGAAAACCCCCAGGAGTTCTGAGCCTACCTTGTGCCCACCCACCGGCAGGACCTCGGGAAACACATTTGGGGTATTTTTTGTGATGCATTTTAAAAAGCCATTAAGGTGAAGGGGATTAAAGAGTATACTAATTATGATGTGACCCAAGTAATGTATAGAATTGTGGAATCACTATATCGTTCGCCTGAAACCAATACAACCCTGTATGTTAACTACCCTGAAATTTAAAATAAAAAAAGTGAAACAGCCATTGAGATTATGTGAGGATTTTTCAAAGGCATTTCAATAACGAAAAACCCTCAACTGTTTCCGAGTGTAAAACGGAGATCTAAGGAAACTCACTCTTTGTCCTGCTGTCCATTTCTGGTTTTGACGGGTCCGGGGTTGCTGCAGTTGGAGGTAACTTCTTTCCAATGGTCTGAGGAGGAAAGAGATCATTTTACTTAAAGAGATGATTCTCTCCGTTAAGCAAAGAAATAAAATCAAGCTCATGATGGCAAAATGCTCCCGACTGCTTCGAAAAACCACACACTTAAGTTTTCGCTGCTCTGTCTAGTGGGTGCGGTTCGCTGATGGGCCAGACCCTCGCTGACGAACAAGTGGGAGAACCAGGTGGAAAGGGCTTTATCCTTGGAGGCACTCAGTACCTTTTACTCCCACTCTTCCCTGATGTCCTTATTAAAAGGTTGATTACTTTCAGCAGACTGGACAGGCACATTTCCTCTCACGCTGTGAGAAGCTGACTATGGAGGCATCTGTGGAGGCAGAGCGCCTGGCCCAGAGGCGGGGCTCACAAGTGTCTGCAGAGTCGGAGAACGGGAGTAAGAGGGAAAGAACAAAAAGACAGAAAGAAGGAAAGGATAAAGGGATGGAGGGCCAGCAGTACAGGTGGATGGGCAAGTGGAAGGCTAGGTAGAAGCCAGAGTGTCCAGAGCAACAGTGCCTTACCGCATCTCCCAGCCATCAAAAAGCCAACCTGCCGTGCAGGGTACGAGCAAACACACTCACGTCCCCGAGGACAGCTCTACGTGTCCCAGAGGCAGAACACGGAGGGCCTGCAGCCCTCTTCCCACCAGCCTTTTAGCCTTCAGGGGCTTTGAGAGAGGCCGGTGTCACAGATCCTAGGTGTTTATTCACTAGCCAAAAAAAAAAAAAAATGATGCGTTCGTTCGAAGTTTATTTTCTTTCCTTCATTCAAAGCTAATTCTATTATCATTTATTATTTATGAACCATCCACAGAAAAGACCCATATTGTCTCCGACTAAAGATGCTCCGGAAAACACAGGCGACTCAGAGGCTCAAAGTATCAAAAAGGAAAAACCAGACAGCAAACAAAATGATGGTTCCAAAGGTGAGGTCTCTTCCCGCTCTCCTCTTTTGCCACCACATTGGTGTGATCCTGCTTAATGCTCAAGGAAACTGTCTTTGGATACCAGGGAAACAGCTGTCAAAACCAAGGAGCTGGGGGAATCAAGCTTCCCTAGTGAGAATTCCAGCCACTGGGAAAACCAAACACATCTGCCCCTCGAACACACGAAGAGGAATGAACGGCATAATTCAAAAACCAGCCCAGTGGAATGTTGCTTCAAATAAAACGAATTCATCACAGTTTTTAACTTGAAAAAGTTCTTCATGCCTCAAATGTTGAAACTAACATTAAATATGAATAAATCACAGAAAGAGGATAAATCAAATCCTCAGCCCTCCATGAATTTTTAAAAATATTTGTGACAGAAAGCTTTTACATTTTACACAGTGACATTTTTATTTAGTACCACAGGGCCTTCTAAATTGGATAAAAAATGAAATCCAAAATATCATGCTGCCCCTCAACTGCTGCTAAGTACTCAAACTAATAATATTTTGTGGTTCCAAGGAAGCATCAAGGAGGAAAAAAGGGTGTTGTTATTTGGCCATAAGGTCAAATTGGACCAAAAATAGTCCTAAGAATTATCTTGAAAAATCAGGGAGCGCCGGTAAAAGTAGACACTATCAAAAGTGTCATTCACATTTCTGTCCACATTTCCAGTGGTGTCCCCCTCTATCTCCATTCTTCCCCTATGGACCGACTGGAACAAAGCACCACTGTCATTAACTCATTTGGAAGAAGAAAAGCAAAACCATTAATATTTGAGTGATTACTGATAGTGGAGAGAGGAAGTCAGGAAAATACAGAAGGAAACACTGCTCAATCCTGACTTGGGTTCCTATCTGGGTAAAAAGGAGGCTTCCAGTGGTTTGGGCTTTAAACCAAATGCCTTCCTTTAGGGAAACCTTCACCGGTTGTGTGTTCTTACAACTCCCCCTTATTTAGTCACAAAAGGAAGCACTGCCCATGGTCTCTGATGCCCTGGCTTACAGGACAGTGCAAGCTAAGAGACATCAAGAAAAGCCACCAGTTTTGTGGGCTCCTGGGTGGCTCAGTTGGTTAAGCGACTGTCTTCAGCTCAGGTCATAATCCTGGAGTCCCAGGATTGAGTCCCACATGGGGCGCTCAGTGGGGAGTCTGCTTCTCCGTCTGACCCTCTCCCCCCTCATGCTCTCTCTCACTCTCTCTCTCTCTCAAATAAATAAATAAAATCTTTGGGCGCCTGGGTGGCTCAGTTGGTTAAGCGACTGCCTTTGGCTCAGGTCATGATCCTGGAGTCCCGGGATCGAGTCCCGCATCGGGCTCCCTGCTCGGCGGGGAGTCTGCTTCTCCCTCTGACCCTCTTCCCTCTCGTGCTATCTCTCATTCTCTCTCTCTCAAATAAATAAAATAAAGTAAATCTTTAAAAAAAAAAAAAGAAAAGCTACCAGTTTTACTTCTATACGGAAAGACACGTGAACGCAGAGCTTACTCTGTTCTTTTTTCTCACTATTTCAGAAAATACAGCATACAGGTCTCTGTATGGATCCCAGCAACAGGGGTGATGGTGAGGCTGATAATGTGCTCATCTGCCAGGGGTACTAGACTTAAATTAACTCCTTCTTTCTTCTTCTGGGGCCATGACTGAAGGTCAAGAGTAAGGCAAGTTCCTCCCCTCTCAGGCTGGTCCCCCAGGCGTCCCAGAGATGGGAATCATTCAGCTGTTTCTCTCTTCTTCAGGACCTAGGCCTAGAGAAGGATGGCTCCCAGATGGCACTGGTATCACTGGAAACTTGCTAGTAAAGCAAATTCCCGGGTCCCACCCTAGACTTTCTCAATCAGAAACTCTGGGGATGGTGCCTGGCAGTCTGTCTGAACACACCCTCCAGGGGATGCTGATGCACGCTCAAGATTGAGAAGCACTGACCTAGATGTGGGAGGGATTCCATCAGCACTGGCCAAGTACACTTCTTGGATTAACAACACAGGTGCCTATTCTCATACCTAGACAAATCATAAACCATCTTTTTCACTCTTCTTCCTCTTCTCGCTCTCCTTCCAGTAGGCTTTGATGCTTTCTACCTTCTCTGCCCTCAGCTGGCATAACAATTTGTCATTCCTACTAAATCAGTCAGCTCAGAAAGGAACGAGAGTTTAGTGAAGCTGACACAGGGACAATATCACTGAGGGGGGAAGAATGGGGATCCCAGGTGGCTATGAGATCCTTCACCAAAGGAGTCCTGAGGGGATGGATGGGTGAAGGGACAGATGGACGAATGGAGGGAAAGATGGCTTTGTATCAACAATGGAAGGCCATCCCTAGCCTCAGACTACCCTAACGGCCAAGTGGGTCGATCTGCATAACTGTACTAACCTTCAGGGAGGGCCAAATCCTGAGGCTCCTTCAGAGTGTTGTCCTCCATGGGCATGTTAGGTGGGACATCTCTTCATTGTAGGAAACTGTCTCACACACTAAACGACATTTGGCAACCTTTATTCCTGCCCACCGATAGCCTGCAGTGCTCCTCCATCGATGCACCCACACCAAATGTCCCACACCTTTCTAAACACCCCATTTGAGAACCCTGTCCCCTGCCCTTCCTCTAAATACAAGAACAAAGAAAAGGGGCAATGAAATACTGCTTTCTCACCAGGCTTTCAGCTTCCCCTATACCTCTGAAAACATCTTTGGTCCACTGGGCTAAAAGTGAACAGAACCCCAACTTTCGAAGGGCAATGCCTAGCTCCAGTACACACATAGGTCATACATAATTGGAAGCCAAGCCGAAGTGGACAGAAAAATCAGGGAATCCCATCCAAACAACTCTCATCCACCCTGCAGGCAGTGAAGAAGGATGTTAGGCTTCCAGCAGCTGTGGAAAAAGATCCAGGATCTCTACTCATTGCTTCCTCAGCAGGGTTCTGAGATCTTGCCCTCTTGAGAAGATGGCTTATCCAGGACAAGAACTGGCCATGCACTTGGGGGCTGAGTTGACTCTGCTCAGGACACAGCTCTTTCACTCCTAAGAGATGGGCAACAGGTCCATTTTACCATCTGTCTTGTGAAGCTCCACTCACCAGCTCCACTCCACAGCTCAGCCCAGCATTTCCTCTTCTCTGTGCTGTGGCCTAAAGACTTCTTAATACCCACATCTATGCTACTCTGCTCTGCTTGTCCCCCAACTCTGAAGCTGCTGCTGGGTCTGGGAGTAGGTGTATATATGGATGGCTGTATAGAGGTGAAAGCTCTACAAATAGACAATTATTGATTGCTACTTATATCTATCTACTATTGTTATTGATCTACTTGAACATACAGTCATCACTAGGCTACCGTCAAGTTTTGTCTCTCCTACCACACCCTAATTTCCATTTTAAAGATGACTTTTAAAAATAAATAATTCAAAAAATTCATTCCTTTGAATATTTAAGACCAGAAGTGTCTCTCCTATTGGCTTTCTTGACAAAAGTACTAAATAAAGTTTCTGGAGGTTTTGCATACAGTAGGAGCATCATATATACTCCTAGCTCTACAAAACCTGGTTATACAGCATCAGGAAAGATAACCCCCATATGATTTCAGTTACTGGAGCAAGTAATTTTTTTTTTCCTTTTCTGTGCCAAAATGAAGAAACTAATGCTTGTAGGAAAGACAATCACTGGATTTGAGCCCAGTGGAATCCAGTTCCCTAATGACTAATATATCTGTTTCTCTTTGTGACTGCTGGAGCATGAGACCAGGGTCCTGCTCAAATCAAGTCACTCCTGTGACTTCATTCTAATTCAGATGCAAACTCCTTG
Source organism: Zalophus californianus (assembly GCF_009762305.2). Lineage (NCBI taxonomy): Eukaryota > Metazoa > Chordata > Mammalia > Carnivora > Otariidae > Zalophus > Zalophus californianus. Next base: position 113,645,290 of record NC_045612.1, on the reverse strand, counting down.
AGTGTATAAAATTTTCTAATTACAGGACAATGTTAAGGAGAGTTTAAGTCCCATCTCTGAAAGTCTCCTCTCCCAGAATACCACACATAACTCTTAATCACAAAGGCAACGAGGTTCAGTGGATAGGGGGGAAGAGAGAAAGAGAGAGCTCCCTATATTCTAGCAGTCAGTTAAGCATCTCTGTTGGTAGACCAGGCTTTCGGATACCCATTCTAGAAGAGGGTGATCTTCTGAGAAGCTATAAGTAGACATTACTCAAGTGCTCACAGAAAGCCAAACACAAGAAATGACTTTTCAAACAGCTGATAAAATATAAGATAAAGGATGGCTCTTTCTAGGCATTCCTTTTACTGCACTCCTGTCTAACAGTATTCCTTCCCTTTCTGAGCAATACAGATTTATTAAGTGCCTGTTTGATGCGAGGCAGGGAAGCACACAAAAAGGCAGGATGATGCCACACATCATCGCAAACACTGAAACAGCAGTTCATTGGGTTTTCTGGAGTGCTGTGTTGAGAAGCATCCTAGCCATTGGGCATGGTCATCCCAAATGTTAGTCATGTACAGAATATGGAGAGATATAGGCGACAGGAGAAAAGACAAAACAGTATGTATATATAACCCTACCCATATCCTTTTAGCTTTCATTTGCCATCATAACTCAGAAAGATACACAAACTATTAAAACGCACTGTAAACTTTTAATATTTCTTTTTACACACTCCTTTCATGAACACCTATAATTGATGGTATTATGAGAAGTCTTCTTGGTGCTCAGCAGGGAGCGGTAGGAGCAGAGCCGAAGCCCAGGGGGCCAGCTTGTGTCCGAGCCAGAAGAGAAAAGCACAAAGGAGCATCCTTACAATGGGCACCTATGAGCTTCTAATGGAAGCTTTTTCTACTCGCTGGGAAATTTACATTAGCAACTGTCAATTTACCTGCCTTTGGTTGGCTCAGCTTAAACTATCTGATATCAACAGGACATATGGCAGAGTAAAATACAACTCAAAATTCTAAAGATAAAATGCATGGTCCAGTAAAAGAAAAAATGTATTTGTAGTTCCATTCTAGAGACAGAGGTCACCTTTAAAACACCTCACATTCCACTATGTCAATTCTGACATCTCCAAAGAGGCATGCTTCAGTCCATTGAAACATTACTATAAGAAAAAGAATTTTTAAAGTAATCTTCTGATTATAAAATTGGGCTTAAGACTTACAGTTTGTTCATATAATGTTTATTTCCCCGGTTGTCTTGAGTTAGCAATAATTCAAGTTACGTTAAACCTCTTTGCCCAATCATGGTTGAAGACCTTGTCAGATTCATGGCTGCTTTAGAAGCATTTGTTAACTGTATTACACTTAGAAGTTTAACTGCTTTTCTCCTTCTTTCTCTTCAGAAATAGTGGCCTCTTGAGCGCAGGACCTAGATGTTACTTATTCTCTTATCTCCACAAAGGATATGAAGGGTCAGGAAGTGTTGAATTGAGCTGGGAGTTTGGGTCCGCCATGGACTCACCCTCTGCCCTAGCATTAGCGTCCTCCCACAACACAACTGGTGAATGAGGGGAGATGTCCTTCTTGACAAACCAGCCCCGGAGGTCCTCTTGGAGCCCCATGGTTTGTCACTGCCATGTATCAGATCTTTCCAGCATAGTTTCAGGTGACAGCATACTTTCCAGGATATCTTCCTAGACCTCTGTTGCCCCTGCCTTACTCCCATGTACCCATGCACACCCCCCCGAGCTCCTATTAATTATTGGTCACCATAAAGAAGAATCCAATCTCAGCCATGTTTCTGGTAGACAGCTCTCTGCCTACAATTTCCAAATATTCATCCTAGCCTGTTCCCTCACATTCCCTCAAGTTCCTACCTATTATGATCAAAAGACCCTCGTATGGAGGGTTCATTATCATCCAGGTATTTGTAAACACACACCATTCTCTCGTTCTGAAATAATTTTCCAAAGTATGTTCCCAAGATGTTCCACCAATCAACCAACTGCCAATTCACCTAATCCCACGATCCGGTAAATATGGGAAACACAGAACACTCGGTCTAATTCTTGCATAATAGCATATTAAAGTCTCTAAGAAGTCCTGTAGTTACTGTTTAACTTTATCCTTAACATTATCTAAGTGTTCTCCAAACTTAACCGGTACTCCTTGTGCTACCCATTTTTTTTTTAAGATTTTATTTATTTATTTGACAGAGAGAGACACAGTGAGAGAAGGAACACAAGCAGGGGGAGTGGGAGAGGGAGAAGCAGGCTTCCCGCGGAGCAGGGAGCCCGATGCGGGGCTCGATCCCAGGACCCCGGGATCACGACCTGAGCCGAAGGCAGACGCTTAATGACTGAGCCCACCCAGGCGTCCCTCCTCGTGCTACCTATTAACACATCACAAGAATGAGCAGTGTATGGGATAGCTGGATAAACATCACTACCTCTACTTCCTAAATTCTCTGGGCTCATCCTCTTTGTTTCCTGGACTCACGACTTGGGACCCACCCTTGATTACCCTCTTACTGTATCTTCTCATATCAAATGCACCACCAAGGCCCTGTTTTCAGATTTACCCCTTCCCCTTGGGCCCCTGCCTAGAGCCTTGTTACTAGCACAGGGACTGTTTCACTAGTTTTCTAGACAAGGATCCCATTCCCCAATTCAGGCTATTTCCTCTGATCTCCCATGAGACACAAATTTTAGTCAACCTCCACCATCACCCCTTACTATATCGACTTCAAAACACTCAGGAAAAAAACCCCACTCAGAATATATACTGCTACTTAATGGCTGTTTATATAAATTCCCAAAGCCTTAAAGAAATTTACTTCCAATTGCTGTAACTTGCCATATCTCTCAATGGCTGGTATCTTTCCCTTGTGCTCTTAAGACTAATAGCAAACTTTCTCTGAATATAAAACACCAAAGCCCATCTTAGATGCTTCCATTAGGCCTTCTGGGGTTTACTCTTTCAATCTGTCCAATAAAAACTTTAGTATCTATCATTCTACCGAACATGTATATATAAAGTCTGTTTATATTAGTGTATTTCTCTCTCTCCCTCTCTGAGACACATGTGTGCATTTGTATCAGTAGAAAGATGTATCTGTGAATTTCAGCCAACTCTATTATTTACCATGCACCTTATCTTCTGCCAGGATTTGATCATTTGGGTCATTTATTTGCATTCTGAATAGCTCTAGAGACCATGCCCTAAAAAAACTGGAAAGAACCCTAGAACACATTCAGAGGTAGGGTAGGATTTTCTCTTTGTCAAAACAAAATAAGGTTTAGCAGGGGCTTCTCCTCATGCTGGGGGAACACAATGTTGAAGAACAAATCAAAACCTACTTAAGTGCTCAATGAGGTGGAGAATGTACGTTCAGACAACATTAAAATCATAGAAGGCAGCTCTCCAAACATCTGACAGTATATGAAAATACTGTTTATATTTTACCCCCACTGTTCCCAAGAGAGAAGCCTGCATGCTATTTTGTTGTAGGATCATCTTATTCATAGAGGATGAGCAAGCCAAAGTAAATTTCCATTTCGTGTACCACTTAGACAAAATACAATTCGCCATTATACTCTAAAAGACTACTTTCTGCTGTTATGACAGATAAATGGAAAATGTAAACCTTCCTTCTACTAGAGGATTAGTTTTATCTTTTGATTAACAATGCTCCCTTTTGAAGAATGAAGGGGGCGAAATCGGAGGGGGAGATGAACCATGAGAGACAATGGACTCTGAAAAACAAACTGAGGGTTCTAGAGGGGAGGGGGTGGGGGGATGGGTTAGCCTGGTGATGGGTATTAAAGAGGGCACGTTCTGCGTGGAGCACTGGGTGTTATACGCAAACAATGAATCATGGAACACTACATCAAAGACTAATGATGTAATGTATGGTGATTAACATAATAATAAAAAAAGAAAAAAAACAATGCTCCCTTTTTAGACGCATCTGGAGAATTTAAAAAGAGTATGGGTAAGGGAGAGAGAAGGATGGTAAGGCAGGAGTGAATACCATGGGGCTGGTTTGAGTTTTGTTCATCCGGCGCTTTAACAGGAAACTTGCTGTACTTTTGGGGACCAAGTCTGAATTTTCCTATAGAATAGCTGTATGAATCCAATTAACATACAAAGATGCTTTCCGGATTTAAAATATTTTGATTTATTCAATCATAACCTAGTCTAGGCCATTTCTCTTACCTGGGATGGCACCTCCTCCCTCAGTGTCTTTGAGTCTATCTCACTTTTAAGGTTCAAGTGAAGTCCAAATGGCTCAATGAATCAGGTTTCAGTAATGTTCTTACTGACATGCAGCCCACAATGGATCATGACGTTTTTAACGACATACGTGAGGGCAAAACCACACTTACTAGTTTTCCTTTATACCTCAGAAGTGAAGGTTAGCCTGCCCCCCCCCGCCCCTCTCCCAACCCCTCCTTCCTTTCCATTCATTCATTCATTCAGCATTCTTTTCTGGAACTGCCATGAGCCATGACCTATGCTGGAGGCTGGGTTAACAAAGATGAGATGGACAGAGTCCTGGATCTTTACTAAGTTCAAAATTTAACAGCAGAGACAGACTCTAACAGAGCATCACAGTACAAAGGGATAAACACTACAATAAAGGTGTCTAGAAGAGAAAACAGGAGCCGCTAAATAGTTCCACATTGGGAAATAAGTCTCACCGCAATGATGAAGCTTGAGGCAAATTCTGAAAAGTGAGCAGAAACTTGCCAGGCAGAGAATGATGGAAAGGGTATTTTAGCTGAAGAGAAGCAGGAGCGAAGGTGAGAATGTGTGCGGGGAAGGGGGTTGCGATCATGGGTGAAGGAAGGGGGAGCTACTTGGGTAGGAGGCCAGCAAGGTAAGCTGGGGCCAATGTTAAGTTTGTGCATTATCTTAAAGGCAACTGGTAGTAAGCAGAGGTGTGGCATGATCAAATTTGCAACTTCAAGACCAATGATCTGGCGGCATCAGGAGGAATGAAGAAGAAAATAAAGACGTGCAAAAGTCAAGGGGCTAAATAGGAGGTTGACACAATGATCCCGCTGAGGCAGTGAAACTAAGAATGTAAAAGAGAGGTTCAAGAAGTATTTAGACCCCTCTATACTTCACAGGAGCCACAGGGAGCAATCGGTGATTGTTGAACTGGTTTGAATATACATGGACAAAACCCAAACTCTGTTACATTCTTGAGTCTACATATATGCGTTCTACATAGGTCCTGAGTGCCAATGATGTGCTGAGAACAACATGAAGTTCAGATCCTGATTAGAGAGGCAAAACAGCCCAACGCAGGCGCTCAGGGAAGCATTTTGGAGAAATCTAGCCTAATGGGAGGAATCACAGTAAATGTGTTCTCAGTGCTCTGAGGCTGGCGTGGTGACGTTTTGTAGAAAAATAGTAGGCCTGTGATGGTTGTGAACAGTTAGCTTACTGTTAAAACACCAATCAATCTACCATTTGAAAACTAAAATATTTTTTAAAAAACAGAGACACATTAGCTCTTGACACATATGAAAAAGTATCTTTCTAATCTGACAAATTTAAAGTAAACGGTTTAGTCAAGTATGTCTCCAAAAATGTCTTAAGCTAGAAACAAAAATGGGAAATTTCTTTCCCCAAAAGAAATTTCCAGAGAAGGGGCGCCTAGGGGGCTCAGTCGGTTAAGCATCCAACTCTTGGTTTTGGCTTGGGTCCTGATCTCATGGCCCTGGGATCGAGCCCCGTGTCGGGCTCTGTGCTCAGGCGTGGGATCTGCTTATCCTTCTCTCTCTGCTCCTCCCCCTGCTCGCTCGCTCGCTCTCTCTCTCGAATAAATAAATAAAATCTTAAAAAAGAAAGAAATTTCCAGAGAGCCTTTTATGTCCTTCAGCATAAAGAAGGACATGGGTGAACCTTGAAAACATTACAGTAAGGGAAATAAGCCAGCCACAGAAGGACAAATACTGTATGATTCCACTCATATGAGGCACCTAGAGTAGTCAGATTCATTGACAGAAAGTGGAAGGGGGGTCCCCAGGGGCTGTGGGCAGGGGGAATGGGGAGTTAGTGCTTAAGGGGTACAGAGTTTCAGTTTGGCAAGATGAAAGGATTTCTGGAGATGGATAGTGAGGATGGCTGCACAACAATGTAAATGTACTTGATGTCACAGAAGTATGCACTTTAAAATGATTTTATGTTATGTATATTTTACCACACGTTGTTAAAAGGCTTAGAAGTCTATTCCTCTTTCCCTACAAGCCTCTCCCTACGTATGAATGTCGACTAGAATGGCAAGAAACTGCTCATGAGCCTCTGATATCCAGCTACTTAATAATCAACCACAAAATAATCAGGGGTGCAGACAGCATCAAATGAGGTGAGTTGGAGAACAAACCCATCTTTGTTCAGAAACTCATTTCAGTCCTACAGGAAACACGTTCCACATCTATGAAAGACAACCTACCACTTCCAGAAAGACAGTCTCTCGATCTGGCTACTACTGCCTAGCCCTGGCTTTAATGCTGCAGGACTCATTCTTCACTTTCATTGCCTGCTCCACGGATTCCCAAAGAACAACATTTACTCCTTTTTTTTTTTTAAATCATCTGGTCTCCCCGATTTTACAGAGGAAGGGAAGAGAACACTGCATCAAAACTTAAAGACTCGATACCATCTTTATACTTTATTTCATTGGAAAGAATGAGTTCATGATATTTATTCAGAACAGGAACTTCTTAAATATGCGCAGAGGTCAGGTACACATTGGTTACATCTTCCAGACAGAGAGTGAAATACTCAGAAAGAGGACCCCGAGGTGCCTCAAGAATGGAGATCCTCAAGGAGAGATCAAATTCACCTCGGGGCACTCTAGTTACTAATTACTACGCCATATTCGACAATAAGGGGTGAACACAAATTCTGTGCCTTCCATGAAAATATCCTACATGTCAACCATTGGAACTCTCTCACCCCTTCCATGTTCCTACTGCAGATGCTCTGAATCCCCTGAACAGCACTCACTACCCTCTCTGCTTTGGATTTACAGCTACTTATGTATATGTCTATTTAATGGACTAGAATGTAAGGGGGGTGGGCAAGAACGGTGTCTTGGGACTCTCTGTATTCTTTAGTGCATCTTGCACATTGGAGGTACTAAATAGTCATAATTTACTTCAGTCAACAATAAACTCATTCATCAAAAATAGATCTATGGAGACAGTACTGTGTGCAATGCATTTCCTAGGGGCTAGGGATAGAACAACGCAACAAATAAAGCTTTCCCGCCTCTCATGATGGCATCTAGCAAGAAGAGGGACTTCGTATTAAGTAGAATTCCTCTCTAAGAGCACAGATTTAGTGCTATGGGATCTCGGGCAAGTTACTTAACCTCTCTCTATACCCCTGTCTCCTTGTCTGAAATGGAAGTGATACTATGAACCTTATAGATTTTCTAGGAGGATTAAATGGAAAAATGTATATAAAGTGCTTAGCCATTATCGCTGTTATTGAATTTTACTGAATAAAAAAATCAATCATCATAATGCCTCTTTATGAATCTAGTTACAAAGAATGACTGTTTTGATTACAGCAGCTTTTTTAAAACAGCAGGTTAACTGGCCCGTTCCTTTGCTTGGGGAATGGAGAGCATGAAGCGACTTTTACAAGACGGTCACATGGCAGAGACAAGCTTGGAGCAAAGTGATAATTCTGAAAAATGAGCAAGGAAGAAAAGCAACAGCAATCACCATATAGTCATTGCCTGGGAGGAAAAGCAGACAGAACAAAGAAAATTGGAGAAACAGCTAAGGCCAGAGCCGACAACCCACAGAGCTTTCAGGTCAATAAAGCTTCGGTTAAGATGGCACCCTACAGTGAGTGGACAGAAGACTGTTCCAGAAGCCCCTCAAATGCAGGCCCACGCCAACTGCTTCTGGCTGCATCCAAACTGTTATCTACTGTTAACGATGGAAAAACAACAAGGCGTGTGTCTGGGAAAAATGGCCTGTTGTCAGAGAACAGAAAGCCTTTTATTGAGAATTTTGATACTCAGGAGCAAACACACCACCAGAGAAAATCACTCTGAGCCATCTTTTACAAAGCTTGGCATCCATTCAATAATGGATGAAGAAATCCTAAATCGTTAGGCCAAACAGATACTCCTCCCAAGGCAGTTAAGAGAAACATGAGCCAAATGAGACCATAAACTCATGTGGTACAGATTTCTAAAGCCAGTAGTAGAAATTACTGACAGACACTTAGATGTAAAAAGCTGGATTCCCACAGTCTACTACCTGGAAGCAGCCAGGGCTCCTGCCAAAGGCTGTTCTTAAAAGGCTTCTTTCAATATCAGCCAGGATGGGACAACCGGAATTCTGTTCAGACCCTATAGGTAGTACATCAGATTCAACAGACCTTTGCGGAATGCCTACCGCTACACAGCCCACAAACCCAAACGTTCTTTTTCTTTTTATGTTTTCAAGAAGATGCTGTGTTTTCAGCTATAAAGTGGGAGATTTAAACATCATGTTGACAGGAGTCAATGCAACCACCAAATTCCAGTTCTCCCAGATCCCCGAGGTTATCTAAAGCCTTACAACTAAACATTCCACAGCCTTCAAAAGAGATGTTTCACTAAGTCTGTAATGACATGGGAAATTTTATATAATGCTAAGTGGAAAAAATGCACAAGGATGTGTGTGTGAAAAAAATTATGTGTGTGGTATGATCTCAACCAGTTAAAAAAAAAAAAGCCTTTCAGCAAAAGGGCTGAAAGTAAATTAAAAAAAAGTCAACAGGGTTCGCCCCAGGGTGATTAAATTACAGTGCTTTTTACTTTCTTTTATATTTTTCTACTTTCCAGTTTTTCTACAAACAAGTTATTACTTTTATAATGAGAAAAAAATTAAAGTTTTAAGAAAATAACATATACTAACATTAACTAGAAAGGATGGCCTACCTCTCCACATCACCGATTTCTTTCCCTAAGGCCTGATTTGATATGCAACACCTCTTAACTAGAAATCACATGCAGCTTTTATTAGTGGGTCATTATATTTCCCTTTCCAAGTCATTAGTAAGGATGTTAAGAACATCAGACGTAAAATGAGTCAGGATGGTAATGCACAAGACACCACCCATATAGAGCATTGCCTTCCATTTATTACCACCCTTTACTTAGAGTTATTTATCAGCTCTTAACCTCAATGACTAAGTAGATGATATAAAATCATTTCCAATTAATGTCATTCCAAATAAAGTATCAAGGTATTGTATCGCGGTTTTTTTTGTATCGCGTTTTCAAAGGTAAAAAAAAATATATTTCTTGCTCTTCCAATTAAACCCATGAATTCCTATTCACATGTGTGACAGGAACTGAAAGAAACCAAAATGAGCTTACTTTGTAACTTTTTCATGTATGATCAAAGACAACACTTCTAGATTCCTCATTTCCCAGCTTTTGAAGAAGTACTGATTGAAAGGGTGGGATCCATTTGCGTGGGGTCCATGGCTTTATTGTTCTGTTTTCTAGTGGTTCTCCAGTTCTTCACAAGGAAAAACTATTTTTATTTATTTTATTTTAATTTTTTTTGAAAAACTTTTTAAACACAAACCAAAGTAATGATTACAGTTTCTCAAATAGGAGAAAAAAACAAATGTGATGAAAACCAGGCCCCCCCAAATTTTGAGGTTTCACTTTTTTCCCCTACTTTTAAAACTACTTACTTAAGTGTATCATAATCTTAAAATCACATAATTTCAGTTATTTTCCTTTCTCAGCTATTTGACAACCATCTCCACTTAATGTGAACATACTTTGATTTTGCTGCTTTTCAAAAATCACGCCTGCCTTTTTTTTTTTAAGGGGAACTGAGTTTAGTGTGGATGGATTGAATCAATGCACTTTTAAGATGGAATGATTTCTGGTCTGCTGGAGAAAAAGTTCAATTCAGCCTTGTGCGGGGCTATCATGCATATTCATTCACTCAAAGTTACAAGTCTTTTCAGTAGCAAATCTCAGGTACAAAAGGAGTTCTCTTAAAGACTGGAAATTCCCTCTAGGGTGCACGATGAGTTTTAGGCAAATTAGATCCTCACCAAATGAACGAATGGTATCTTTCATTACTCATTTTGCATGTTCTCATTTTCCCGTACTAAAATATTTCCCCATTCTCCTCTCCTTTCTCTGTAACATACACAAAGACACCAAACCACACAAAACAGAGGGGAAGAAAACCCTCATTTGGAAAACAAAACAAAACATGAAATCACCTATTTTAATCATGGGCTTTCTTACATGGCACTTTTTATAGTTCTACGTTATTTTTTAAAAGGTATGTTTTGTTTGTTTTGCAGGGGGGCGGAGAGAACGTGCACAGTAAAATATCCCAATTGATGCATTTTCTGGTCTTGAGAAATTCCTTGTCCTTTTCTATTACAATGGAGAACTTTCGTTTCAGTGCTTTCCACTTCTGAATTCCTGAGAGCAGCAGCAGTTCCTCTCGGTGCCTTCCACAAAGACCCGCCATAGCCTCCACGCAGGGGAAAACAACACAGATTCACAGAAGATGATGACAAAAAGCAAGCATTGAACTTCTGGAGTTTTTAACCTATGCCCTAACTCCTGAGTTATTAAACTTAAATTTATTTCAGAGAGATGGGTTTCAGATGGTTATCTATCCAATCCTACCGGGACTTTTAGGAAAAGATTTCCACGTCCTCCTTGCCACACAACAAGGAAGACTTTATCAGGCCTCAGTATTGGCCACTTCCCCCTTATTCCTAACCTGATCACCATGCCTCAGGTTATGGAGGGCTCCCCCCTTTTTCAGCCATCGGGGGCCCAGAGAACAAGCAACCCTCAAACCCCACGTAATTCTTCGCTTCCTCCCAAACTCTGTTTAGCCTTCTCTCTTTGCAAAGATGACCATTGTTTGTCCACAGCACCTGATTTCTGGGTTCTTGACCATTTCCATTCACTGCCTTCACGGCCTCTCTAGATACCCTGGTCTCTTTCTAGTCACTGAATTTCATAACAAGACAATCAACCCACATTAGACTTTCCATTTCATATAGACTTTCTAGACTGAAGTCAGGGATGGGCTACATGCAAGCATACTGCTCCATGGCCCCATAAAACCATTTCTTAGTACTTGGAAACAGCGATCCCTCCCCTGACCTGGCTGTATCTCTTTCGGCCTCGCTAATTTTTTCAAGACCTCTTTTCATGTCTGATTTGGACGCTTTTCTGCTCTCCTGCCCAGTGACCTATGACTGAAGGCTCTAGTCGGAAAAACCTGGAGTTGCTTGAACTCTTGGGCAGTGCATACAAAAATAACACCAAAATGTCAGCGATCCTGTCCCTTACTGGAACGCACAGTAAGGTCGCCCATCCGTTACGTCCTGCTCACCTCTATACTGCGAAGGGACAGTGTGACTTGCATCGCTTGGGCAGATTACTTACATGCGTGGGCACAGAGCTACCAGCTTTGTAATGTTTCAGCCTCTTGCCAGTCAAAAAACAACAATGTCTGTATTCCCATCACCAGAAAAAAACAGGATTGTAAATCATGAGCAAGCCAACTTTCTCTGTTTCTAATAATGCCTGAATGTGGAGGGGGTACTAGGGTTTGAAGCAAAAGAACTCTCTCTGAAATGAGACACACAGGACACATAATGTGGGCAGCTCTCTCAGGGCAGCAACCAGACAGGGCTAGCTAGCACCGTACCAGGGGGGGCAAGTCGGGACTACTCCAGGATCAAATATCTCAAGACTTTACGTCATTACTTCTCTTATCCACTTTCTTAATAGTCTAGAAAAGGTACTCAAGAACTCCCAGAAAAACTGCTTCTGGTAGAGAGAGAAAATGAAAAACCCAACTAAGAAATCAAAATAAAAAGAACAGACTGAACAGATGCTACCAAAACAAATGGAGCAAAACATATTAAAATCGCTGGTGGGTGAAAACGCTTAGCAAGTGAAAGAAGAAAAAAGAAAATGAGGCAGTAAATTCATCTTTACCACTTCTAACTTCCTCATCTTAAATGAGCACAAAAGAAATACAGCTTCTAAATGACAGAGACCCCAAATATCTGCCTTTAGTTGTCCAAACGTTGCCTCCTCTATTCCTAAAAGTTCAAGTACAAGTTTAATGGAGGTGAGACTCCTGAGTCAGGGGCAATCCATGAAATGGCTTAACGATGGCCTTTTGATGAAGCAGCAGCTTTTAAGGCAATTCCCGCATACTCTTAATTTTTCAACTGTTCATTTTATAGCCCAGGTTGAGAGAGAGAGAGAAAGCTCTATCAGAGGTGTAAGTAGGGGTTACTGTGCTTCTGCTTCCATTTGCTTCAAGAGCATTTATGGGCACACATCTATTTGGGATCTGGCCTCCACCAGTAAAAGCCTGCGTTGAGAATAAGGCTGTCATCTCATCCTTTTTAAATGGCTTCTGATGCCACAGAAAAGTACAAAATAGGTTGCTGACTGAACAATCTCCATGATCTAAATTGTTTACATGTAAGAAAAGACACACCATCGTGCAAAGTAAGATGGGCAGTTTGTTTGAAAGTTGCCAGTTTGGGGACGCCTGGGTGGTTCAGTCGGTCAAGCGCCCAACTCTTGGTTTCGGCTCAGGTCATGATTTCAGAGCTGTGGGATGAGCCCTGCATCAGGCTCTACACTTGGCACGGAGTCTGCCTGAGATTCTTTCCCCCTCCCTCTCCCTCCCCCTCTGCTCCTCCCCCGACTCACAGGCACCCATGTGCGCGTGCTCGCGCTCTCAAATAAATAAATAAATAAATAAAATCTTAAAAAAAAATACAGTTGCCAGTTTTTATAGAGCACTCAACTTAATCCATCCCACTGAAATTCAGTTGTCTAGTCTAAGCTATCATTCTACAGGTAGTGAGAATATCAGTGAGAAAAAGACCAGTTAGGTACATATGCATGATCCTTTTAATGGCCACATAGAAATTTTTAAAACCTTGACTTGCAGGAATGAAAAGCATCTGCAAACTTCAAGATTATAAATATTATGAAATAGTTATTAATATAAGTAAAGAAGAAAAGAGAGCCACAACGAAATACTTGCAGATACTTCAGTTCACCCCACTGAAAAATACCAACTGAATCAAATGAATGATTCAGTGAATGTACAAAAGGAAGGACTTTCATTCCTATCCCCAAAGAATTCCAGAGCAGAAGGTGAGGAGAGAAAAAATCAGTCATAAAACCGGCTTTCCCTACTATGTAGGATAAATGAAGTACTATCATCTAGAATTAATGATAGCACAAAAAAGAAATTCATCTTTTCTCAGAAGAACTATTTTGAATCCACTCTCCATACACCCTCGGGGGGGTGAAGAGAAGCAGCAGTCCTGGTCACCATTAAACCCTGAAAGCAAGCAACCACCTGGGCTCCCTGCTCCTCTTTTCTTCAGGGACTGAGGAACAGGGGGCCAGGTCCTTCCCTCAAGCCATCTGCGATCTCCTGGGATTGTGTAACTGATCTGCTAGTTCATCGGGATTCTCAGAAGACATTTTCCTCAACTTATTATTTTAAGATGAGAAGAATGGTATCCTTTCCCCTTAGTGATAGGCAACATGAACACACATTAAACACCAATTCTAACAGCAATGAGCTACCACTTCACAGCCATTAGGATGGCTGTCATAAAGCAAACAGAGAATGACAAGTGACAGCGAGGATGTGGAGAAATTGGAACCCCTGTGCACTCCTGGCGGGAACGCAAAATGGCGCAGCTGCTATGGAAAACAGTATGGCAGTTGCACAAAAATTAAAAATAGAATTACATATGATCCAGTAATTCTACCTCTGGGAATATACCAAAAGAATTGAGAGCAAGGACTCACATAGGTATCACAAGGCCAGTGCTCATTTTAGCATTAGTCACAGTAGCCAAAAGGTAGAAACACCCTAAATGTCTATCAGTGGAAGAATGGATAAACATACTGTGACGTAGCCATACAGTGGAATATTATTCAGCCTTAAAAAGGAAGGAAATTCCGACACCTGCTACAACATAGATGAACCTTGAAGACCTTACACTAGGTGAAATAAGCCAGACACAAAAGGATAAATATTTTATGACTCCATTTATAAGAGGTACCCAGGAGAGTTAAATTCATAGAGACAGAAAGTCAAGTGGTGACTGCTAGGAGGAGGGGAGAATGAGAAGTTAGTGTTTTAAGGGGGACAGAGTTTTATTGTGGGAAGATGAAAAAGTTCTGGGTTCTGGAGATGGATGGTGATGACGGTTGCACATTAACATGAACATATTTAATGCCACTGAATTGTACACTTAATAATGGATAAATGGTATTATGTATAATTTACTGCAATAAAAATATTCTACATTTCTTTTTTTAAAAGATTTTATTTATTTATTTGATGGAGAGAGAGAGAGAGAGAGCACAAGTGGGGGAGCGGCAGGCAGAGGGAGAGGGAGAAGCAGGCTCCCCACTGCGCAGAAAGCCCGGACGTGGGGCTCGATCCCAGGACCCCGGGATCATGACCTGAGCCAAAGGCAGACGCATAACCAACTAAGCCACCCAGGCACGCCCAAGACATCCTACATTTCTACAGGAGTACATCGAAAGCTTTTATGGGGATTTCCACTGGCAAGTAAAGCTGAGTGCGTGAGACTGAGAAAGTCTTACTTTTTTCTGTTGGAATTTTTTTAACATGTACTTAGGCTATTTTCATTATAAACAAAACCAACCAGAATTAAGTCAGCCTTTAACCTGGAAATTCCTCTTTTAAAAATTCAGCCTGAAAAAATAATCAGGGCAGGTACAATGATGCATATACAAGAATGCTGTTCTTAATATTAAAAATGTGGAAGCAATCTAAATAGTTATTACAGGAGGATTGGTTCAATAAATGGTGGTACGCCTGTACAAGGGACGACCGTGCACTTGTCTGAAAGAAAGGGGGGCCCATAATATGTTAAGTTCTAAAAACAGGTAACATTTAATATGACTTCATGTGTATACTGCATGGACACTCCTGTTCTGATAAGAGTCTGGAAGGATACATACAAAACGGTTGTTCCTGGATAACAGGATTAAGGGCAATTTATTCATACTCTTTAACTCTGAGTTTTTATTATTATAATAATCATTGCAAAGAGCTCCTGTAATCAGAGAAGTAACAGGGCTATTTCCATTTTGAGAAACGAATAAGCAAAGTGTTCAGGTGGTGGGGGGTTCAATAAAGCAAATTAGTAGTTTAGAAGTCACAAAACCTTTAAGGGTCCCAGGGGCTACCCTGCCTGTGCCATCTCCAGGCTCTAGCCTGAGGGAGCCAGAGAGGCTCCTGTGGGAGCTCAGTGTCATAGCTGAGCCTTTTCCCGTAGGTCACATCTTACAATCAACGTGCTTTCACTCCTTTCTCAAAGAGTCACCAGCTGAATTTTGCATATAAATATCTAATTGTCATGTCTACTTTTCAGAACTCAGAACAATGATATCTGGCAATAATAATAATAATAATCAGCAGCAAATTTAAGATAGCTTTCAACAAGAAAATTCTCTCAATCCATTGCAGAGGAGTATATCTTTACATTAGCCAGCTGCTGTCAGCACTCACGTCCTTCTAGACAAGCATTAGACGCCATTAAAAAACTTTTCAAGAAGTTCCTACTCCTAAAGTGATGTGTTAAAACAATGTGTTTCCTTTTCTCATGCTATCTTCCTTTTCATGTAATTCTGAAGACATTACAAGTTAAAGCCAATAGAAAAAGACAGACATATTATATACATATTATCCACTATCCCCTTAAAAAATTTTTTTAACAAGAGACAGCAATATGGAAGACATATGACGCACTGTAAGCCTTACTTATCCTGTGGTTTATTTAGGGAATTTTATTTTGTGTTTGGAAAATGACAGACTTCTGCTTTTAGGTAGACAGATATGAACAATCCACAGAGAGAAACAAGACCACCTATCACTAGCAAACTTTTGGAATGTCAAATAATTTAGTGTCTTATTTTACTGTATATATAAGCAAATGAATATAAATGCTCAGCCCTACACAATTAGTCAAACATCTTCACCTCTATAAAAACAACAACAACAACAACAACAACACTTCACCAGCACCCAGAAGTCACTACTCACAGCTTCTCCACTCACCAGGAAAATTCCAAATGTCCATGCCTTCCAAGAGTGAAATGCCCCGTAGCTGGTTAACTCTGGGGGGACATGTTCTTCTCTCCTAAATTAACCTGAAGAGCAAGCTGGATTTGTTTACTGCACAAACATCTGCAATTGCTAAACATCTCGGTGGCATGGTGTAACAGTTACTGCTTGTGCAAACTGCCCATCTAAATGACTCTCTGCAGTATGAGCACATGAAAACCCAAGACACAGAGAAATTGAAAACATCTGTAAAAATCAATGGCCGAATTGACCAAAGGGGTGTGGGGGGGTGTTAAAACAGCTGAGTTCCAGTGCAACATTTGACTTGAGAAAAGACTCCTCCGTACTATAGGTTCTTCCTTAGCATATCCACGCCCCCCCCGCCCCGCCCTCTGAGGGGGATCCTGGCCTAAAGACACTTCTTGTAACCCACCAGGGCAAACCCATTACAATTCTTGTTAGAAAACAGCGCAGACAAGATTAAAGATTAAGGGGACTTGTTACATCTCTAAAAGCAAAGAAAGAAATACCTCTTCTCCCATCATGCAGTCAGCCTCCTTTCTTCAGTTTGAAAAGGTCCCAGAACTACACTGGAACCCTCCCACTTCCTTCCAACAGCCAAAGGCACAGAGCCTGAAGGACCCAGCCTAACCCTGAGTCATACTTGGGACCAAATGAGCAATAGGGAGAACAAAGCTTGCATTTGTTTACGGTTCAGGAAGCCAGAGCCGATTCATGGCTTGGGTGGCTTTGGGAGAAGTCCTCCTCCCTCGCCTGCATCGCTGCAGGAATGTAGCTGTCTCCTGGGGACCCACAGGTGTGACCATTCAGACAAGGAACACACTGAAGAAGTGTTTATTTGGCAGGACCCAGCGGCCACTTCTGTTTAAAAACATCAGAGAGAAAATAAAAAGCCCACTCTCTCTCAACAGATAATCTGATGGGGAGTGACACAGATCTAGAATATGGTTTGTATGTGAAACGTCCATGGTAAAAATACTTGTATTTTAAACACGTGAAATTAATGGTAATACACAAAAATTACTCATTTAAAAAAAAAAAGAAAAAAAACTGAAGAAGGAAAAAACAGAGATGGCTTTATAGAAACATTCACCCTAGGAAAACTCCAGCAAAACTGTTGCTAGCCATGTTGTTGGTAGTATCCTCACAGATTGGGATAAAATGTTTAAATAGCAATCTTGTTTTGGCCCCAAATGAGATACCATTTTAATCACCACTTCAATGGATTTAGAGCCCAGTGGTTAAGAGTTTAAAACTCTAGAGTCAGAGTGTCTGAGACCAAAATCCCAGCTGGACCACTTCTCAGTGGTGTGATTTTGAGCAACTCACTTGACCTCCATTCACCTCAGTTTCCTTATCTATAAAATGGGGATAAAAGCACCAATCTATAGGGTTGTCTGGAAGATTAAATAGGTAATATATAGCAAGTGCTTAATAAAGTAGCTGGTACAAAGTAGCACCCTATTAGCCACTATCACAAATTCAGGACTATATCACAGGGCAGGGTGCCAAGTCAACAGTACCCTCACCTTACCACAGTTCTCATGTACTCACACTCTGAGGACCCGTTTCACTTCCTAACTATGGGGAATTTTTAAATTTTTTAATTGTACTAATTTAAAAACCGTTTATTCAATATTTAGCAACTGCCTGTGGTGTAGGGGGTTTTGAATGAGATGCTACCTCAGTGCTCAAGAAATGTGCAATCTGCTTGGGTAAATAAGACATAGGTCTGTTTATATATCACGCAAGAAAACAAATGTGGGAGATGTCAGTAGGCTGCGAACGGCAAGGTGGTGCAGGCGGTAGGGAATTAACATTTGGAATTTAGGGGGCAGATAAGAAATCACCTTATCAAAACTTAACTAGGATGGAGAGAATAGACACATTGCCTGCAAAGAATTCCCATTAATTTATGATGATATTCCTCCCTCAAGGAGGGGTGCGGAACTCCCCACTTCTTAAGTGTGAGGTACACATTATGACTTCTTTCTAAAGAGTTGAATCTAGGGGCACCTGGGTGGCTCAGCCAGTTAGGCGTCTGCCTTTGGCTCAGGTCATGATCCCAGGGTCCTGGGATCAAGCCCCGCATCGGGCTCCCTGCGGAAGGCAGACGCTTGACGACTGAGCCACCCAGGCACCCCTAAAAATAAAAGTTTATTAAAAAGCTAATTAGGAGGGCGCCTGGGTGGCTCAGTCGTCAAGCGTCTGCCTTCGGCTCGGGTCATGGTCCCAGGGTCCTGGGATCGAGTCCCACATCGGGCTCCCTGCTCAGCGGGGAGCCTGCTTCTCCTCTGCCTGCCGTTCCCCCTGCTTGTGCTTGCTCTCTGTCTCTCTCTCTGTCTCTCTCTCGCTCTCTGTGTCAAGTAAATAAAATCTTTAAAAAAAAAAAAGCTAATTAGGGAGATAAGCTGGAGGCATGTATATGCATACATAAATAAATGTACATGTGTGATGTAGAGACATACATAACATTCAGGAATATATCTACAGAAACGTGTTTAACAATGCCTTCCCAACTTCATTTATTTATTATCTCTATATCCCTAGCCTATCTCGTAACAAAGCGATCTGGACACCGAGTCCTAGCCTTTTGCTTCCCATAATACACAAAAGAGTTTTCTTTGAAAGGAAACTTGGCTCTTCTGTCAGTTCTGCTGCCAACCCAGGCTACAGCGGCCCAACTCAAAGAGTGTGCATGAGGTGGGCCCATCTGCCCCTTTCCAAGAGCTACTAGAAGTTCCTGGTGCCTGGCCAATTAGTCATCAACCACGGAGCCCCAGGGCTGGCAACTCTCCCAGCTACTTCCTCCTCATCTCCAGTTCACATTGCTCGGCACCTCCCCAGTTATCTCTAAAGTGCCAATCTGATCATGCCACTCCCCAGCGGAACTCCTCCACTGACCGGCCAGCTCACCCAGAAGTACAGCTCGTGTGAAGCGGCTGGCAGAGCCCTGGGGGAAGAGGGCCCACCTCCCCTCCATCCCCCTACCTCCTCCTCTACCACCACGACCACATCCCCTGTACTCCAGCCAAATACAGCCCTTCTGCATAACCATGCTCTCTCTTTGTCCGTGCACATGCTACCAGCACCACGAAAGCCCATTTATCTTTTAATACTTTGCTCCAGTCTGACTTTGCTTGATACCCCATCCCTTCCTTCTGGATCTCCAGGAGAGGTAAAAGCTCCTTTCCCTATTCTCTTTCATGCTTTGGACATACCTCTGCTAGTCCTTTTCCCCTGCAACATAATGACTTTTATACCTACCCACTTTTCTCCCACGCATACATAATGCAAAGCACTAAATGAGAGGCCTACATGTGACAGCTCATTCAAGGCGCGATGCAGGGGAGGAGGTGTTAACTCCATTCCAGTTAACTACACCAGATCCACCTCATCCCAAACAAATATCCTGCCAGGTAAAAAATATGCATGTATCATGCTAATACAGAATCCAGACATACCACCTAGCTGACTCCTTTACAAATGGACTGCCACTCCTGAGCTCATTTATCTAGAAATTTCCAGAGCTGCCGCTGCAGATCCATAAAAGGCGTTCAATAAAGCTTCAGTAAGTGAATGAATGAGCCAATTAATAAACAAATGAGAGAGTGACTCTGTAGCCAGACCACAAGCAGACCCCAAACATAATGGGTCTTCCTTCATAATTTCATTTGGATTAGGACAAAACATTATATTCGTGTATCCAGTCCACAAATATTTATTGAGGGCCCACTACAGTTTAACAAAGGTTTTCAAGGAGTTATAAACAGGAATATGATGGCAAGGTCCAAAATCATGACACTTACTTTCTAATGGCTAATATTTAAGACTTGGTGATGTCAAACAAACAGCTATCCAGACATAGCACAATTCAATTCTACTTCTCTGAGTTTGAAATTTTCCTTAAGAAAAAGTTAAAGATAGGGTGCCTGGGTGGCTCAGTTGGTTGAGTGACTGCCTTTGGCTCAGGTCACAGTCCTGGAGCCCCTGGATCGAGCCCTCCCCATCGGGCTCCCTGCTCAGCGGGGAGTCTGCTTCTCCCTCTGACCCACTCCCCTCTCATGCTCTCACTCTCTCTCAAATAAATAAATAAAATCTTTTTTAAAAAATTAAAAAAAAAAGAAAAAGTTAAAGAAATGATCCTGGAAACTGCTCTGCTATTTACAGGCACTCCTTCTGTTCTAATAACCAGAAGGGCAGCAATAATAACTATGAACATTAATCAAGTGATGATTATATGCCAGGCACTTTTCTACCCATTTTTTGTGTTACTCACTCCTCGTGACAACCATATGGAGCATGTCCTACTGGTATTCTAATTTTACAGATGAGGAATCTAAAGCACTGAGTGCTTAAGTAGTCTGTCCCAGGAAGAGTCAGAGGTGGGATGTGAACGCAGGCAATCTGGCCTACATGCTTAATAACCACTACACTCCTAAAAACATAAATTTAAGGCCTTACAGGAATGCGATCCTTGGTGATATTCTGGCTGCAATTAAACATTTCTTAGAAAATACCACAATACTGAGTGTTTTTGAAAGTATATGTCAAGCACATATAGAACAGTAAACAATATCTAACAAGTCAAAGAGTAATCCTGTAATACTGTGTCCGGTTCCCTTTTCCTACCAACACCCCTGTCCTTACTTCTCCTAGTTAAGGAAACTTAACAGAGACACTTTGGGGAAAGATAACACAGAAAACGAAGTCTGAAAATCCCAGACCATTCACCCAGGCAACCAGTGGGCATCTTAATACCAACTGCTCATTAAAAACCACGGATTTTCCAGCCACTCAAGAGATGTCACATAATCTTATCTTTCAACCAAAATGAGGGCCATCCAATATTATAGGTCTCAGGTAATCACAACAAGGTTTTGACCGAGTTGTGTTTCATTAGTCAAAGAAGATATGTTAGCTCCTGAAGATCTCGAGAGCTTATTTCTAGTCTTCAAAGATTAGAGACATAAATCTCTCATTTTTAAGGAATGAAGATCATCACTTTAGATGTTTACATGTTTTAACTGTACTTAAGTGTACAGTTTGATGAATTTTTACTAAATGGATAAAAAGACTGCCTATGTACGAAAATAGTAAAATTTCTCTTACTGCAATTTGGCTGATTAAAAAAATGATTAGTAGCTCATTTATATACAATTTTAATTATCACTCTCTGTTACAAGTGAAAGCTACAATGTTGATATTATAAAGGCATTAATTTGGGTGACAAATGAGATCCAAGATGATTAGAGCTGAAGAGACTGTCACAAACACAATGTCAGGTTGTGGGATGTGGGAGCAAATGAAGAAAGAACACAGGATCATTGCAAGAAAGAGACATCAGAAGTCACAAATGGCAATCAGCTAAGGCAGAAAGACCATGGGAAAGGAGCTTCTTGGAGAATTTCTTTGTAGGGAATCCTGTAAACAACCAACGTAAAGAGCCTGGGCATGGAATGAGCTGGCATCAAAAAGCCAAGATTATTCTACATAAAGGCATGTCAGGTTAGTCAAAAAGCCAAGATTATTCTACATAAAGGCATGTCAGGTTAGGTCCTGGGGACTCCCCTGAGTATCTGTAATTTACCCACCCATGTGTAATACTTGCCATTCCCTTCCCTAAGTGTTTCACCAGAGTGATCATCTGAGTGACTCATGAAAAGGGAAGGAGTTTACAAAAAGACTGGGGCCAGGCTGGGGTCACAGGGAAGCAGCCTGATGAGGAAATTCCCTCTTGGGTCCACAGGTGGAGGATAAAAGGTACCAGCCATATTCATGAGAATAAGGTCCTGTCTGGGTTGCCTTCTGCTTATAGTCTTCCAACCCAAACTCTAGGCTGATGACTCTCAAACCTACATCTACAGTTCTCTCTCAATCACCAGACTTATTTATCCAACAG
This sequence comes from Zalophus californianus, assembly GCF_009762305.2. NCBI lineage: Eukaryota > Metazoa > Chordata > Mammalia > Carnivora > Otariidae > Zalophus > Zalophus californianus. Next base: position 113,623,202 of record NC_045612.1, on the reverse strand, counting down.
CCCGCTGGATGCCTCCACTTGATGGGCCCACAAGTACCTAAGAAATCCAGCTAGTCTGAGACAACCCATGACCTCTCTCTTCCCCAAATATCTTTCTTCTCCCATGGTCTCTAACCAGGGAATGATACTACCACCCAGCTGCTTAAGCCGGGTGCCCAAGGCATCATCTTCAAGTCCTCCCTCTCCTTTGTCCTCCACATACTATCAAATTTCTTCATTCTACCTTCAAAATATTTTCCCAAACCATCCATGACAACACCTCAAAACTGTCAGAGAGAAAAACTATTTCTCTTCTCTTGATGTTTCTTGCCATGTAAAAGGGAGCCCAAATGGACACTTTCTGGATGCAAATGGACACTCCTGGAACTCTCTGCCCCCTTGCTCACTTTCTCCTGGGAGAATGAAATGACTTCTCCGATAGGTGAATTTCAAAAAAATAAACTAGGCATGTTCAAGCTCAACTCTTCTGTTTCCTCCTCTTGGAAATTAGCCCCTGCTCTTCCCCAAGGGGCAGGCCCTTCTATCTCACATGGGTCTGCTTTAGTATAACATTGCTGAGACTGGGTGGGTGAGTCTGTCTAATTCTGGGGACCAGCTGGCAGGCCAATTTGGCTCTCATACTCATCTATATCCTTCAACTTTGCCTTCATCAATAACAGCAATGCTATATAACATAGGTAGAGAAAGGAGCACGAATCTTAAGTGTACAGCTTTGAGGAATTTTCACACAATGAAATAAGAACTACATAAATAGAGAAATATACCATGTTCCTGGATTGGAAAGTGATCAATTCTTCCCAAACTTATCTATAGCGTCAATGCGATCCCAATCAAAATCCCAAAGGTTTTTTTGTTTGTTTGTTTTGGTGGGGGGGGGGGGGTGACAAGCTGCTTCTAAAATTTATATGAAAATACAAGGGGTCAAGAATAGCCCAGGAAATCTCGAAGAAGAGAAACAAAGATTGAGGACTTAAATTGCCAGATACCAAGACTGACCATAAAGCTACAGTAATTGAGGTAGTATAGAATAAGTTCAAGGACAAATATAGACCAATAGAACAGAGAGTCCAGAAACAGACTAACACATACATAGCCACTTAAATTATGACAAAGGTGATAATGGCTGTGCACTGCTTTCAATAAGCAGTGCTGGGTGAAATGGATATCCATACTGAAAAAAGGAACAAAAAAATTATTTTGATTCCCCATCTACTGACTCATCTTATTCATTAACTGGTTTAGAACCTAGATTGCAGGGGCAGTGGGAGAGCCAACATAAGTTTCTGTTCCCCTCTCTCCTCAATTTTAGCCACCCTGTCTTCTGTAATCCACTCCTCCCACTGTAAATTGGAATACTTTCTCTAAACCACCTACCTGATCATATCACTCCCTTGTTGACAACAGCTCCCCACTGATAGCTCCTCACTGCCTTTAAGATCAAGTCCAAACTCTTTAACAAGTCACCAGGCCCTTCCTGATCTAGGCCCTGCTCCTTCTCTATTCTCATCTTTCCACTTCCTGCTGAAGCCTCTGACACATGCTCTGTGCTATTTCAATTTCCCTTCAAGGCATTAATACATGCTGCTCTTCTCACCTTGATAACTTTGTGCTTCTTGGCTTAATGAATGTCTACTGGACACCACGGTTCTCAGCCTAAACATCACTTCCGGTTGGCCTAAAAACATTACTTCCTACAGGAAGTCTAGACATTACTTCCTGTAGGAAGGAGGTACACACACTAGTTCATTCTCCCGCCTCCCTCACAACTCATCACTTCCTACCATGCCCAAGGGCTCCTACAGCTCAGCACTGGGTTCTCAACCTGAACTCAACTTGTGGCATTCCCCACACTGTATTATTATTGCTTGTTTACTTTTCTGCAGCTCCCCGAGGGCAGTGACCCGGTCTCATTCACCACTGTGTCCCCAGGGCTGAACATATAGTGAGTACTCAATAAATATTAGTTGAAATGAGTTACATTTATAATTTCAAAGTATTTTCTGTTATATAACTTTTTTTAAGTCTTGTGGGATAGGACAGGTATACAGAGTATTCCCATTTTACATATGGCCTCATTGAGGTTAGTGATTTTGTCAGGGTCAGTGAGCTAGGACAATGGTACCATGCCCTTCTAATCTTATGATATTTAACTTGGTTCATCTTTAGACATACTATATTTTCCATTATTTTAATATAACACATACTTATTTCTGGGCTTAGTTTAAATGTTATATTTTTTCCCCAAGGTTCTTCTTTTTCTTCTTTAACCTTTTATCAAGGGAAATTTACAATAAATATAAAAATAGAGTACAGGGTGCTGATCCCATATGTATGCACCATCCAGTTTCAACAATTATCAACTCATGACCAATCTTGTTTCCTTTGTGCCCTACCCACTCTTCCATCTTCCAAATTACTGGAAGCAAAATCCCAGACACGAAATAATTTCATCTGTAAATATTTCAGTTAAATGGTGCATTAAACAAATCATTCACAGTGATAAAAGAACTCATAAACAGGGTCCTTCCCTATAACTCAATAAATTGAGAAGCAAGACTACTCACTATTTCCCTAGTGTTGGGGGCGGGTAGTGTTATGTAGTATCTCTCCTGGTATAATTATCAGCACTTAGTCACTCTGGTTAGGCTGATATAGATTAGAGCATAGGGAAAACAAGCACAGAATTTTCTAGTGACTGATCCACAAAAGTGGATCTCAAAACTTACCAACTTGAATGGAAAACAGAATATGCTTGCAGTTGTTAAAAATTACCAGATTCCTTTTTTTTTTTTCATCCAAGTTATCAAACCAGCCATCTCAGAAGGCCAACTGCCCCAGCCTATGCGGAAGACCTGCCTGGGTCTCACCTAACAAATGCTGTCACATGAGATCCAGTTTGTGCTTCCGCAAAATCCAAACAGTGTGCTCAATTCTCAAAGGAAACTTCCTTCTGCAAACATAAATCCTGGACACAAAACCATCTCAAAAGTGACGAGAACCAGGTTGTGCATTAGTAAAACATTATCGCACTCCTCAGCTCTCATGCCTGGTTGCGCAATAATAAAATGGATCCATAAATCTATGCAACTATCCATAGTGCCAAGAACAGGGAGTGGAGATAGTTCTGAGTCCTCCTTAGATGCTGTAAAAAAAAATTGTCCACAGCCAGTAAAGCAAGCAGGGAAGTTTACGTTTTCCCCAGAGGCTTCACAATGAGGAACGGGTTAAGACTGCTGCCAATACATGGTTTCCTTCTGCAACAAATCATGAATCAAGATGCATGCACGCACGCGCGTGCACACACACACACACACACACACACACACACACACACACATTACTCTGATGATGTTAACGTGTCATGTCACTAAGACCAATACAATAAATCTCTGCTTCACAAAAACGCAACAAACCATACAGCCACTATATTTTCAACTATATAACTGTTATATTATCCCACCCAGTCCCCTCATTTCATAGAGGTCTGTAATCTCGAGAGTGCTATGTTAACACAGTTTTAATATTATTCATACATCTAATACTTACTGAGCACCTAACTTACTATGTGCCGCACAGTGTTCCAAGCACATGGCATATATCAGTGAATAAAATAAATAATAAACACGATAAAAAATAAATATTACATTAGAAAAGGTTGCAGGCTATGGAAAACAAAAAAATGCAGCACAAGCGAGCAGGCTAGGCCAAGGGAGCAGGTTTTAGAATGAGTGCGCCAGGGCAGGGCTTGCTCAAAAGGTGAAGTCTGAGCAAAGTATGGGGGAGGGGGGAGAGGGAGGCAGCCAAGTGGGCAGGTGGAAGCTGGGTGTCCAGCCAGAGGAAAGCACTGTGATAAAGGGCTCCAAGTGGGAGAGTGCTTGGCGTGTTTAGGGAAAAGTAAGGGGGCAGGACAGAGTAAGCAAGGGGAGAAGGAGAGGGAGGAAGTCCGCGTGGTAATGGAGTTGAGTCACTTCAGCCTGTGGGCCTGGGGCAGGCCTTTCACTCTGGTTCTCGGGGGAGCCTCTGCAGGGACACAAGCAGAGGAGTGGCATGATCCGACTTGGGCTTTCAAAGGATCACCCTGGCTTCACTGCTGAGACAAGACTGTAGGGGGAAGGGGAGAAGCAGAAAGCCCTATTAGGAGGCCACTGAGTGATGGCGAGAGAGTAGGAGAACCATGAAGGGGATGAGCGGTGGTGGGTGCCAGGCGTTCACGGAGGCAGAGCTGATGGAGTCACCTGATGGGTCGGACATGGACTGTGAGAGAAGAAGTCAGGGACAACCCTGAGGCTTTAGTCCTGATGTGTAGGAGGGGGAGTGACACTGCCTTCCCTGAGATGTGGAAGGCTGTGGGCAGAGTGGTTCGAGGGGGATGACGATGAGTTCAGGGTTGGGCGAGCTAGTAAGAATTTAAGATCTTCCAGTGGAGATGTGCAAGTTGGCAGCGGGGCATGCGGCCCCGGGGTTCAGAGAAGTGTGCTGAGATACCAACTCAAGAGTATTAGACGTGACGCTGCTACTGTTGCTTGAAACGAATCTTCATAGCAATAATAGAAGTCACACACACTCACACACACACACACACACACACACACACACACACACACACACACACACACACACACACACACACACACTGTCCTAGGCGGAGAAGAATAAAACCAAGAATCACAAAGCAAACAAAAGGAGTTAACTGTTTGCTGACTGAGTCAATGGTCGTGTTCATTTCAACCAGTTGAGTAAAATGAAGAAAAACGACATCCATTGTTTCTTCCCAAGATGGGGACTTGCTCTTTCGTAAATATTTATAGGAATCTGAAAGTGATCTTGTGAAGGAGAAATGAGTTCGCAAGCTGGGATACCAACTAGATAGCTTTCAGATCTTGAGAAATATCATATAATGCTTACTGGAAGAAACAAAGCTGGCTCAGATAAGCTGCAGCGAAAGAAGAATGTAAACGGAACAGTCTTTCATGTCTAAGTCTCTGCCCTTTCTGCCTTTTTCATCTCTAAGAGTATTAAGTGTCCCAAAGTTTCCCTTCCAGATTCTAATGCATGATGACACCAGGCAAGGTTGCTGGGGGCTGGGGGAAAGAGGTGGCTGGAAGTTCTACAGCTGTGGAAGGTGATGCAACTTTTAAAAATTCATCTCACCTGAAAAATGAAAAACATTTAAAAGCCATGGATAAACCTGCATTAGAGATGCTGCCAATGCCCCATCCCCCGAGCCTACTGGCACAAACATCAAAGCAAAAGTTTCAGCACTAAATCGAATTAACAAACATTCCTTAAGCACAGCACGAGTGTAGCTTATTACAATCTGGAAAATTCCACAGTATTTATCAAATCCTAAGCAAAGCTCTGGTGCTCAGAAGTGTACCACAGTAGACGTCACCGACAGCCACAAGCTCCATGGCTCTGGGTGTGTTGCTGTGGCAACGGCGTACTCAGCAGCAACACGCTGTCTGCCTCTCCGCAACCCAGAACCAGAGAGGTAGAAGAAAACAGCCAGCTTCCTGATGGTAACAACGCAGGGAGTCACAGCAGGGCCCATCTCCATCATACACACATGCGGGAGACTTCCTTTCGGCCGTCTGAAATCATTCCCACCTAACTCCTACAGAAAAAACCGCACAACCCCTTTGGTCTACTGCAGAACCAGTCAACACATCCAGGCACGAAGCACTAGAGAAATGGACAAGGAGAAGTGATAGATCAGTCTGTGCTCACGAATGTCATAGTCATGTGTTTAGCTGGGTCCAGGCATGAGGGGCTTTTCGGGGGAGGGTGGTGGTGGAGGGGAATGGAAAAGTGCAGGTCCATTTGAAAAGTCATACTGAGACGCATTCCACAGAGACGTCAGTAAGAAGAGAAGATGCAAACTAGAGCATGAGCCCGTCCAGAAACACAAAGGGAGAGCCTCAAAGGGGACAGAGCAAACAGCTAGCATGTGAGGACGCCGACACCCCAGAAGAGGCATAAGAAGTCTCAGATGCCCTATGATGGACTTTTGGGTACTCCACACTGTGGTGAAATAAAACAGAAACTGTCGAACATACCTTCTCCACTGGTAGAAAGTCATTCTCTACTTCAATCGACCTTGGTCTTAGTTTTATTGGTTTGTCTTTGAATATATCTCCAAAGCCCACTCCCTTAACTTTCTTCGGCTGGATTGCTGCAGTTGCGACTGTCCCGTTGGCACCTTCGGATTTGGTACTGCTCGAGTCACCCCCATCACTCTCGGAGCCTGTGGTTTCCCTTAAACCTGTCAAGAGTGGGGATGGGGAGAGAAAGAGCTCAGAAATCAGCCATAGCTGTGAAGCGCCTCACAGCCAGCCAGGAACCACCTCTAAAAGTGTTACCAGGCATAGGACAACCTGCCCTGGGGCTTTCCATTTAGTGTGTTGAATATGTTGCATTTGGGTGGCTCTGAGTTTTGTTCGATCTCCCCACCCACAGCCTTTAATTTTAAGAAGTGAGTCAAAATTCTTCAAAAAAAAAAAATCTAATTTCAAAGCAGATCTCTGTAAGTGTGACATTTCACCACTCTTCAGCCGGAGCCTGATTCTGATACAAACTTGTTTTGCCACAGTCTGCATGATAACAACCCTTCCCACCCTGTCCTCACCTCCCCACCCGGCCAGTATCACATACTGTACCTCCAATCTCTATGACTCATGGCAATTAGCAATTAGCAATGAAAGTAACATTTCCTAAAGGGTAACTGTAAAGCTAAAAGCCATTTAAACAAATTAGCAATTAAAGAAACCACATAAAATTATGACTGCCAAAGAATTAAATCTCTTTGGATGGCTTCACAAGGAATAAATGCACGCAGACATGTTTCTCTAGGAAAGCATTAAACCAAACTTGACATTGAGATGCTTTCCCTGGCAAGATGATTGTGCTTGTTAAAGAGGGAAAGGAAGCTGCCCTCCCGGAGGCCAGACTCCCCCGAGCCTACCGCTCTTCTTCCCCTCCTTCAATGCCATCATTTCTCCAAAGCCGAATCCCTTTCCAAAGAACACTGGGGACATGACACCCTTCCTTTGACTTCCTGTGGCATGTGTTGGAAGTCATCAGATAGTTATCAGCAAGACAGCGTGAACACTTACCTCCCAGATTCTTTTTTCCCCAAGCTCTGCCCACAATCATGTTCCTAAAAGGAAGAGCCTATTTGTTTCTAGTTAATTTCTGGGTGTACACTCTTACTTTGAAAGTCAGTGCATCAGTCATGCCATCGAAGGGCAGGATTCAAAGGATATTTTATGGAATACTAGTTTGCCATTCAATCTGTCTCTAAAGCCTCTAGGTGTGTAGACTAGCTCCTGAACATTTACTGTATATCCCCTGATGACAACAATGCCCTCGATGAAAGTACATCATCAAATTTGATTCTGAATTAGGCAATCGTGCGCTATCCCTCTATAGGGAAGGTGGGCTCCTAGTACATATGAACAATACACCAAATAATTGCTCACATAAAATGTTATAAAATGTCGAAGTCATTCAAATAAAGAAGTCTCAGGGCAGGAAGGAACTGTTAAATGAAAACAGATAAAATATCGAAAGGTCATTATAAATTGCCAACAAGTTTCAAAATCAAATCCTTAAAATTAAAACAATGGCTGTGTTTGTTGCTGCTGCTGTTTTCAATAAAATGGCATTTATAGGCCACAAAGGAAGGGGGGAGGAGGAAGATCCCTGTTGTACATTTTAATTAAGTAAAGAACAGCATTTGTGAGCAAGAACGGAGGACAGAGCCATGAGGAGCAGCCTGCAGCCGTGGGGTCGGCTGCAATTTATAGGACTGGATTTGAGTGTGCAAACACGAAGAACCCCCCTGGATTAGCTATCCATTCGTGTGTTTATTTGTTCATTGTTTTTAGAAATATCCCTGCTGGAGATATAATTTTGGAGTCTAAATATTGTGTCATTTCCCCTTTAACATGTTCTCATTTTGCCGTATGGATCCTTTCTATGTGATAAATGGCTTGTATATTCTTTTCTGGGTTGGAAAGACCCATTTGAGGGTGGAATAAAGAAAGAGTTGGTGGAAAGAAACCCTCACCATCCTGCCCTCCCCATCACCACCACCAGCAGCCACAGAAGGCAGCAGGCAAGTGGATTAGGGCAAGGCTGTTTTAATTCTTCAAAGAGAGGAATTTGAAGGAGTCTTCTATCATTCCTCATTAATTAGAACCATGATGTCTTCAACCACTGCCATTCTGATTTCACTGAGCTTCTGGTTTTGGGGATTTGATGCCTTCCGGGCTCATCTTAATGACTTTCTATTAATCACTGTGAGAAATGCTCTTCACATTACACGGGGAGAGGGGGCAGTCTTTCAGCCACATAAGCACGGACTGGGAAGGAAACCCATGGCAGATTTTTCTTCCAGACATTCTGGCAGCCTGCTTCTATCACTTTTCAGTATGCAAATCATAGAGCTGAATATCTGGGTTGGTGAAATAACTCAGAATCTAGTTCCTTCCCTTTGGAGGGAAAGAAAGGTGACATTTCATGTCGGTTGGGTGCTGCAGCTTTTAGCTACTGGTGCCCATCATACATGCTTTCCTATAAACTGTCCCCGTGTCAGTGACCCCCACGGGCAGTACAGCGCAGAGCGTCGTCTGCGGGCTGGGGCCAGGTCATGAAGGGGTTGTGACCGGTACATTGCGCTCTGAGCGCAGGAAGTGTGCTTGTTTGGAAACGCTCAGAGCGGTGGGCACCGCTATGACTTCAGACGTGTGGCCAGGGGACTCGTCTAGGTGACCAGGGAGTAGACCAGTCCTGGTCTGTCAAACACCCATGGTGAGGTGCAGGCGGCACACGGCATGCATAGTAAAGTCCTGTACAGCAAGACCAGCTCTCCGTCTGTGGGGGGACGGAAATAAGAACGAACTGCACCCCAGATGGTGTGAGAAGCTGGGTTCTGGCTTTCACATCTGCACCTTCTCTTTCACCACTTCTGCGTACGTAGGATGGATGCATATGTGTACCTGCACACCAGGGTGGAGGCTTTGCCTTCAAGGTAAAAGAAGAAAAAAGCCTCAAGTTTTCTCTATTATACGGCGGGCCAAATGACATTATAAATTACGCTTTTGTGTAATTGACCGTAATATTCCAGCATGGATCAATTCAGATCTGTGAGCCATTTCTGTTGATTTTAAATTTAAAACTCACGTGTATACTGCCATTCAGCAGCAGGAACCGTTCTAAGGGCTTCATGAAATTCATTCATTAATCTCATTCATGTCCTTCCCCCTCAACTTTTGGCAGCTTTATCTCATAACACAAAAGGCTATATGTTGGTCCTGCCAAAAGAAGTCTGTCGTGCGGTGACTGGCAGAATGAGCAGAGCAGAACACCATTTCTGGCATAGGCTTTCATGCCGCATTCTTATTTCTTTGAACACACAATGAAGAAATGGTTTATTGGTTTCTAATGAGCCTCTCAGGAAAAGCAGTAACCAAGAGAGGTTGACATCTCCATGGGAAGCCATCTTACACCACCCCAGAGGCCCAGAGATACTGGTACAAATATGTATGCCATGACAAATGCTACCAGTCCCTTCTCTGCACGCATGGTTCATGCACGCATGTCACACACATGGCAGAGGCACAAAGCAAACAAGAAAGCGCCAGGGCTGATGATGAGAATGCTCCTGTAGCACACACCAAGGAGACAGCACTTATTCGGGCAAATAAGTCCATGTCCTTGCATCAGAAATTCACACAGACACTTGGCAGAAGCATGAGCAGCTCAGGAAAGTGCGGCCGTGTCAAAACCACAAGTACCCGGATGTTAACTTTACAATTGCCTCCTGCTGTTAAGGTCACTCACTGTAATAGCGTCTGTGGCCCTCCGTCTTTCCCGGTGCAGCTCGGTACAGAATTGTCCCTTCAAAGGTAGTCTTTCCTGACAGTGAATGAGAGAAGAGAAGGGGAGAGAAAAACAAGAGGGGGGAAGGGGGAGCAAATGATGGCAAAAGAAGGAAGAGGGAGAGTCTTTAACTGAACTTGCCTTCAATGAATCCGCTGTAAGAGTTTTACTGGCAAATTAATTAGAGACCATTAGGCAGAATTTAAGAATGTTATAGAATGAGCCCAAAGTCCCCACGCAACCATGATGGCAATGAGCACCCAGAAGAGGGCCTTGCTTCTGCAAATGACTGGCATGTAGATTACGCCCAATTTAAACCTGGAAGCCATTTCTGCATTTCAACTCAAGAAAAGGAAAACCTCAATTAACCAGAAGAAATCCAATTAATTGGATTCCTTAATGAACTCAATTATACAGGGCAAACTCCTCTTTGGAGAGTATGACCCATGCATAATATAGATTTAGGCCCATTATCTTTTCTCTTCTACCCCTAGGGCCCTGTATAATACAAAATGATATCCATGACCCCAAGATTCTCAACAAGGCACAGAATTCTCTTTAAAGATTTTGCCCTTCGTACCTTTCAGCAAGAAAAGGCACTAATATCCTGGTGGGGGGGAGCTCACCAATGAGGATTGAAACCAAGTGGCATCCGTGTAGATGTAAGGGGTTTTCTGCTTAGCACTGCAGATAGCAGAAAACCCTATTTCTTGAAACACCTTAATTGAGCTTTTGCCATATCAGTCATGAGACTGTACTTAAGCATGAGGACATAGGACTCACCCACTGTCAAATTCAGATTATCTCTTTTTTGTTGTTACAAGTAGAGGTTATCAAGAGCATAGGACTGGACACATAGCTAAAGGCCAAATTTCTCTGGAATCATAAGTACAGAAAATATACACACACTGTCCTAGTTTGAGTACATACCACACACACACACACACACACACACACACTCCTTACAGAGAATACCATGGGCAGGTAAAATGGTTTGCTAAAGGCAAACTCAATTAATAAATGCATTACTCTACATTACCCAACAAACAGGTTCTCTTATGGCTTACAAGCTAAATATCAAACTAGAGGCCAGTCATACAGCTCACTCATAATAAGTCTGAGGGAGAGAAAGGCAGGTTACGTTTACAGAGAGAGGAACTGAGAGGGAGGGAGCAACTTGTCTCACTTCTTAGAACATTCTTTAGGAAAATGGAAAACTCCAACAGGAAACATCAAGTCAGCTTCTGGGCCGCGTCACTCCTGAGACATGAAGAGAACTATGAATGATCAGATGGACAAGTGAAATGCCACTGGGTATTTCCCATTTCCATGTCCTACAGGCATGGTGGGATACCCTCCTTCTGAAGTCTGCCCTTTTTGACAAGTATGCTCCATCCAATTAAAGCAAAAACTTAGATGTTCAAAACCACTGGCTACATAAGAATCATCCAAAGAAACAATAAAGTGTTTCAAAGGTTCATGTTAGATTTGCAGCTCTTAAGGACTTTGATGACCAAAAAAAAAAAAAAAAAAAGAACAAATAACAGCGGCTTGTTTTATTTGGGTAATTTTTATTCTGCTTCACTTTGGTCATCAAGGTGACATTATTCCTAAGGAACGCAGATGTTTTGCAAGCGAGGCCCTCCCAAACTAAACAGTGGGGGTCCTCTCAGTGTCAGAAAAAGAAAGCGGAAGAAAAAGAAATCAGTATTTTGATAAAGTCCCTCCAAGTACAACAGAACCTCCCTGTGTTCTTCCCCAGGACCAAGTCTGAGGATCACTGAGGGAGACCACAGCTCTGATGTCTCTGAATGGCCAAGCATGTGTGCAAAGACCCTGTCCACTGGCAGCAAGGTGACGGGAAATGGAGCCTGGGCTGCCGGTGAACGAGGACACACATATTCTATCTAAAGTGCAAAAGAGATGGGCAATTAGAAAGTTCATGAATATGAGTGCTGTTTATTCCATTGGGAGAAATACTCTACTATCACTATTAAGTATTAATACCTGAAGGCAGCAAACACTCTAAAAGGGAAGAATTTTAGGGGCGCCTGGGTGGCTCAGTCATTATGCGTCTACTTTCGGCTCGGGTCATGATCCCAGGGTCCTGGGATCGAGCCCCACATCAGGCTCCCTGCTCCGTGGGAAGCCTGCTTCTCCCTCTCCCACTCCCCCTGCTTGTGTTCCCTCTCTCACTGTGTCTCTCTCTGTCAAATAAATAAATAAATAAATCTTAAAAAAAGGAAGAATTTTAGAATTTCAACAGAAAATCATATGCTTATCCTAGCATCTAATTTTGCTTAAAACTCTTTCATCAATTTGCTAATTGCTCTTCAATGCTAATAGAATGTCATATACAAAACAAATACCAACTAATACTAAAACGAACGACATGTGCAAAATAAAAAAGAACAATCTTTATCTTACAACTAATGAAATACAATATTTCTATATCATGAAAGTGGTTTGCCGAAAGTTTTAAAAGGCCATCTTCATCTTTGTCTTAGCTTGACAAGTCACTAAAGATTCAGATTCTAAAATCCCAAAATAAAGAATTAGCAAAACAACAAAGTCAATTCAAACTGAAATCTCCTAGTTATTAATGGTTACAGAAAGAAAATGCAAACTTTGTCCCTCTGAAAATTACGGAAAATAATTAAAGAAAATGTTTCTGTAGCTAAATGATGTTTTTTTAAAGAAAAAAACTAACAGGAATACTTTTTGGTTTTACAACAATAACTTTAGAATCTGAGAAATTCAATAATATTAAAAAAGATGTTAGAAATAAAAGACACATTTATGTCTCAAATGTGAAGCAAAATTTGTCTGAAAATGAAAATGGACAACAGTAGTATCTGGATTTGCCTCAGTGTCCAAATAAATCTTATGGATTCAGGATATTCTCTGATTATAATTTAATATAGTATCAGTATAATTTGTATTTAGTTCTTTTTTTTAGAGAGAGAGAGGGAGAGAGAGAGCATGCATGAGTGGGGGAGAGGGAGAAAATCTCAAGTAGACTCCCCGCTGAGCACGGAGCCCAACACGGGGCTCGACGTGGAGCTCAATCCCAGGACCCCAAGATCATGACCTGAGCCAAAACAGTCAGCCGCTTAACCGACTGAGCCACCCAGGTGCCCCTATAATTAGTTCTATTTCACATTTAGTCAATACCAGCACATGCAAAATGGAAAATGAAAAGGTAATTAATTAATCATGATCTGCAATAGGAAGAAATAATCTAAACTCTAGTCAAATTTGGAATTTGTCAGATGCTCTGTGAAAGGGTAAACTGCAGGCCAGAATAAAGGCAATACCAAAGTGTTTGTGAAAAGCCTGAATATAATTGTGGCCTTGTCACTTATAAGCCATGCCACACCCAGGACTTAGTTTCCCTGGACTTTAGGGTTCTTATCTGACACCAGGCTGGAAGATCTCTAAATTCCCTTCTACTCCTAACATAACATTCTGCCCACACTATTATTACAATCACTTGGATGTTTTCTTTTTGAAAAACCTAATTTACTCAAATTTTTTTCACCATTGGTCTGCTACATGGGAGCCCATTTCTTTTAAAAAACTCCTTGTTGGTGGGTGCCTGGGTGGCTCAGTCATTAAGCATCTGCCTTCGGCTCATGTCATGATCCCAGGGTCCTGGGATCGAGCCCCGCATTGGGCTCCCTGCTCGGCGGGAAGCCTGCTTCTCCCTCTCCCACTCCCCCTGCTTGTGTTCCTTCTCTCGCTTTGTCTCTCTCTGTCAAATAAATAAATAAAATCTTAAAAAAAAAATTCCTTGTTGGTGTCATTCTGCAAGCCCCAACAGATCTGGGTGAGAATCGTCAGTGGCTGCTAACATTCAAAAAGAAAAACAGCTAGACATTATGAGCCTCCGTATAGATGATACACCACCATCTATGACATTTTAGGGAATATATATATATTTCAAACCTCAATTTAATCAAGCCCCTAGATGTGATTATCAGTTTATAGGAACACAGAGTCAACAGCATAACAGAGATGAAATCAGCAAAGACAGATGGTGGGAAATGAATGGACAAAGGACCTCAGTTTGTTCAGTAAAAAATTACAAGGGAGGGGCGTCTGGGTGGCTCAGTTGGTTAAGCGTCTGCCTTCGGCTCAGGTCATGATCCCGGGGTCCTGGGATTGAGCCCCACATCGGACTCTCTGCTCAGCAGGGAGCCTGCTCCTCCCTCTCCCACTGCCTGCCACTCCCCCTGCTTGTTCTCTCTCTCTCTCTCTGTCAAATAAATAAATAAATAAATAAATAAATAAATAAAATTACAAGGGAAAAAGGAGACATGGAGGAGAAATCTATAGATTTAGAAAGACTTGAAACACATCTGATTATAATCAGATATAAGTTACAATGCATGCACCTCCTCTGGATGCACATTCAAACTAACAAATTGCATTAAAAATAGAAGACTATGGGGTATCAGGTTGGCTCAGTCAGTAGAGCATCTGACTCTTGATCTCGGGGTCATGAGTTCGAGCCCCATGTTGGGTATAGAGATCATTAAATAAAACTTTAAACAAAATAGAAGACTATGAGGGGAAAGTGAACACTGTATATTTAATTACACTGAGGAATTGCCATTATTTTTTTGGTGTGATAAGGATTTTAAGACCCCCCCCTTTTATTGATACATATTGAAATATTCATGACTGAAATTATATGATATGTGGAGTTTGCTTCAGAATAATATGGGGGAGGACTGGGCCGTGGTATAATTGCAATGAAGTGGCCACAGGCTAATGAATGTTGAAGCTGGTTGCTGAGCACACAGGGGTTCATGACACTGTTCTCTCGACTTGTGTATATGTTAGAAATTCTCTATAATAAAAACATCTGTGCAAAAAGTACCTTTAATGTTCCATAAATTCTATAAAATACAATAGCGTTTTCAAATTTAAATATGGAGCAAAACATTTCTGCTACTACATAGCTATGAACTTTCTTATCTGAGGTAAAAGGTTTAAATCAACGTTATCAACCAATACATTGCTATAACTCTTTCCTTGACAGATTAGATTACCCTGAACAAAGATCTAAAGTTCAGAGATTTTCATAACCAACCACCATATACAAAAATACATCAGGGTAAAAGAAAAGCAAGTTCAAGCAATTTGCAGCTGTCATTCAAAGATAAAAATGCCTCCTTAGAGTAAGAAAGAACTCAGCAAGTGCTTATTGAACACCTGCCATGTGTCAAGCTGTTTGGGCACACTTCCTTAGAAATATAATGCCAGGTTTCTTGTATTACATTCATCCATCGGTTGACAAAACTCACCTTAATAACTACACTCAAATACTTTCTGGAAATAGAAATGTGAAGAGGACAAATACCAAATAATTGTGTGCACGTGTAGGGGTGTGTGTGTGTGTACAACAAAGAGATATACAAGGATACACTGTATACAAAGTTTTCTTCATATGTACCAGGACACAGATTTTATCTCTCTTAAAAAAAAACCAAAAACACTTCACGCGTGATTTCTGGTAGCATTTAAATTAAGAGGATTTTTATATGGAGCCACAAGACTCTCTAAAAATTACCAAAATGGCATAAGCATTAGGAATATTAAGGGGACTGGTCTAACAAAGACCTTGATTAAGTACTGTTTAGCTCATACCAGAGTAAAAACCTAGATATCTTTTGTGCATGAACTACCTTTGTTTTTCTCAGTTTTTGATGAAAGTAAATAGGCATTTACTACTACAAGATGTTATCCCGGGGGGAAAACTGGATGAAGGGTACATGGGATCTCTCTGTACAGTTCTGGGTTGTTTTTCTTTCTTTCTTTCTTTTTTTTTTTTTTTTTTTTGCAACTTCCTGTGACTCTATAATTCCTTTAAAATAAAAAAAATTAAAGTAAAGCACATTGAGACTACTGATGCCATTCTCTGTGAATCAGGAATAAGCAGAATCATTCTAAAACCAAAGATTCCGCTTAGACAAATCCTACCAGTATACCTAACTTCTGTATGTGGTCTGGGCTACATTTTATACATTTTACCATCTGATAGCCATTGTATCATCAGAGTGTAAACAGCTACGGAAAAGCCTGTCAGAATGCTGAGAGATGATATTTCTCTTTCAGGGGATTACTTCAATTCAGCAAGCCACAGGGACATTATCATCACATCGGCTTTTGTATGAAGTCCTTTGTGACCACCATTGTCCCCACATCCCAATAGGACTGGCCTTTCCACCTTTTTCCTCAGACACTCATGGAGCACGTGGGGCAACTTCGTGAACTACCAGCTTGTGTACTCCCCTTTCTACAATGTGAGCTGACTGATGGCAGGGACTCTGTGTATCTTCAGTGTCTTGTGCAGTGTCTCAGTAACAACAGGGGCTCAGCAAGGGTTGAATGAATGAGGAATAGAAGAAAAAGAAGGAAGGAAGGAAGGAAGGAAGGAAGGAAGGAAGGATGGATGAATATGGGTGGACAGATGGAGAGATAGATAGATGGGCCCTCTTGTCCTTAACTGTACATACAGGAAGATTGCCAAGGCCATGTAGTTCTTTCAGAATCATCCATCCTTGTTAGGAGACCATGCCTCTTCAGGGACCTCAAAACCCCTCAATAAGGGACAAATTCTGTGGTAACTAAACATGGCTGCTGAAACTTTGGGGCTCTCCTAGTTTTGAAATGGAGGGCTTTTAACTGAATGAGTGTTGGGGAGAACAACCTCTCCAAGAGAAACAGCCCCTTCTGATCATGTGAAGGAAGGCTAAGTGCCCAGAGAGACCATTCCACTCAGTCTCCTAACCTCCTGCCCCAGAAATTCCAGCACCATGCACTTTGAGCTGAGGGGGTCAGGCAGGGTCAAATGTCCATACTATTAAGTTAGAGCAAGAGAGACAGTTTATTTCAATAGCTCCAAAAATACAAAAGGCATTGCTTCTCTGCCCCTCCAGCTGTGAAAGCATAACTAACATGGCAGGATACCCAGAAGTCAAGGTTCTCCCAGAGAGGTTGTGCAATACCCCTCCAGATCTCCTTCTCTGCATCAGTAAAGGAATCCCAGAGTAATTTCCACATGCAGAGACAGAATGCTTCAGTGAGCATGGTACCAATCAGTGTGCGTCAGCCTCAACAGACAAACTGGTTATATGCCAAGAGTTTATCATGATTAACAATGAAAGTGACCGTTTATGGACAGCCTTATATGGGTGAGGTGATTTATATACATTATTGCTATTAGAACTCATAATACACTTCCCCACAGAAATAATGGCATGATGACCTGATTTGGTCCTCTCTCCAAAAAAGCCCATTTAATCCACAACATCCCTGAGGTACAGTATTGTGATCATAGGACCCAATTACCAGGTACAACACTATTCCCATATATAAAAGGAGACCCCAAGGAGGTTAGAATTGATGTGCAGTTCAGGACCTATAGCAACTCCCACTATCATGGGGTCAAGGACATTCACTGCCCTCCCAGCTTTACTCACTAGCCGAGCCATGTTAGCAGAGATTTGCCTCACCCCAAGCCAGAGAAGGCAACAGGAGCTCCAAGATGTTTCGCTTGCTCCAAAATCACCTCCCATATTTCCTACCATAGACCCTAGGATGGAATGGAGTTCAGGGGTGTGCTGGGGTCCCTGGCATTGGCAGCAGAGGGAAAGGGTATAGCTGAAGTCTATCAGCCAACCAGCCAGAGCCGCTGTTTCTATGTATGAGAAGCTGTAATGAGCCCGAGCTGCTGAGAGACCAAGTGAAG
This sequence comes from Zalophus californianus, assembly GCF_009762305.2. Taxonomy (NCBI): domain Eukaryota; kingdom Metazoa; phylum Chordata; class Mammalia; order Carnivora; family Otariidae; genus Zalophus; species Zalophus californianus. The sequence goes on along the minus strand of NC_045612.1, from coordinate 113,605,561 downwards.
AAGGTTGCCTGAGCACTTTTCCAGAAGTGGCGTTACCTCCAAACTGGGAGTCTGTCCATCCGATTACTGGTTAAATAAAAGAGACATGACTAACTTGAGAACACCACTAAAATCAGATTTTTCCCAGTGGAAAAGAAAGATGTTTAAGTATCATTTTGACAGGGCGGAGTTTAGAAAGGGAGGTCTGCAACCCCAGGTAGTGCCGCACCACCATGACACAGTCAAGCCTCTTACGACATTCACGCCATGACCTTGGCTCAAGACGGGGCACAAGAGATACACAGACGCCCATGTGGGAGGTTGGGTTAGCGACTGGGAGAACAAAGCTTCCCGGTCCTGACCTTTTGCTCCGTGAGCTGGAAAGGGCAGCAGAGAAGCTGGAGGGAGGAGAGCTTCAGGCCCTGGAGAAAGAAAGATCTGGAGTCCATTCTCACCATCGCAGAAAGACATGCATGCTCACCCAAAGTGGGGCTGGCCTCTGGGCTGTCTTGTCATACTGGTAAGGAAACTGGCGTGCAGTCTTCCCGAACACAGCCCTTCCCACCACCAGTGGTTTGTGTGTGTGTGCATGTGCCAGTTTTCTCCAAGTTCCTCCAAGGACGCTGAGAAATACAGTCTCATTTGGTTCATTTAAAAAATAAGGACCAACTTGCAGTGAGACAAGTGTATGGAAGCACAGTAATATGAGCCGTAGGAGAATATTAAAATGGCACGGAGGCTGACGGTCACCTATCCAGAGATGGACAGCGTGCGCCTGCGCACACATGAAGGTGTGCGGTTCACACCTTTACGAGGATAAGCTACTACACCGCAGGGGTGAAGGCAGCACAAGCAGAAGCGTACTCGTGAGCTTCTGTCACTGTCCCTCGGCACAGGCTACAGAAAAGCGGGGAGGCTGGAGCAGCACCCGCTGGTGCCCCCACCCCCTCCCACATGGGGGACTTCCTTACTTGACTTGGAGAGCTGCTCATCCTGAGAAATGCCCAGGTCATCCGACTCCCCCGACAGCTCCTTGATGAAGTTGGAAGGAAACATTCCGGTCTTCCCATTGAGAACGCCTTCCCACCATCCTTCTTCTACCTGCACAGATGCAAACAGAAGAACAGAGATGCAGGGCTCAGGTTAGACAATGTGGCTCCCAGTTTTCTCTCCCATCTGTATGGTGCACAGTGCAGAGCCCACACAGGGAGAGCGGAAGGAGTTAACAGGGAATGAGATTGCAGACCTCACAGAGTCTTGAGATTCACACTCAGGAAGGGGGTGCTGAACCTGGGGGCCAAAAACACAAGTGGAAAGGGATTAGCAATTTATTTTCACTAACCTCAGACTGAAATTTGACATTTCCTTTGGTCACAAAATGTAGGTAAGACAGTAATCGTAGAAGGACCCGTGACTCGTCACCAAACAAATCATGGACATTTTCTTATCACAGCACAGAAGCTGTGGGTATCTCAAGATATCGCTTGCACCCATGACTACTATGAAATGGTGGTAGTTACCACACCTGCTGGGGACCTTGTTATCTAATGTGTTCATTACAGAATTATTTATTAATTATAATAAGAAATTACACAGACTCTCATATAAAAATTTGCTTTTAAAATAGCTTGATAGCTATTTCAATGGTTCCCTTTGTAAACTTATGTTTCATTTTAAGCATTTAAAACCATTATTTAACAAGGGACAGTGGCTTCCTCAGATTATCCAAACTAACTAGATGGCCAAACAAAAACAGTTAAGAAGCCCTGAGCTAAGAACTCAATCGGAAGGTAGAAGGACTCCCTGCAGGTTTCTGAATGGTTCTAGAGTACCCTGAAATGGAGTGCAACAGGGTGAAGGGAGGTAGGGAGGGCAGCCAGACTGTAGTCCTCTGGGTAGGGGAGTGAGGGCCGGATCTGGGGGAGCAGTGACAAGGGAGAAGGCGGGTATAGATTTGAAGGCCCTTTGAAGTAGCAGCTGGTCTTGAGCCACCAATTAGCTGGGGCGAGCAAGGGGAAGGTAAAAAGCCATCCCAAGATTTTGTGATGGAGCCACTAACAGAACAGCAGAAGTCCGAAGTCAGAACAGCAAGGTGGCGTCTTGAAGGAAAATAGCAGGACATTCTGAGAACAAGCATGTATTAAGTTACTCACCCAGTGCAATAGAACAGAAAGAGACCCTGAACCTTTGGACTTTTTTTTTTTACTACATGCATATAACACCAACTCAAACTGATAAATACAATTTAACAGCTAAAACAACTAAAACAAAAAAGATAAAGAATATTAAAGTAAAAAGTCCAGTTCAAATCCTACTGAAGCTCAGCATTATATGACCTCATTCAAATTTCCTACCAAACTGAACCCTGGTTCCTCTCTGTACAATGGGGATAATGGATACACTCGATCAGTGTTAGAGACAGATGTATTATGGTTCTACACTAGGGGCTAGGGACAGAGAACTGTACAGGACATGGCTTTTTTTTCTTCCCCGAAGCAGTTGACAATTACCAAGGTAGAAAGGGCATGTGGTTGAAAGAGGGGAGAGGAGGGGCGTGAATAAAAACTAGCAGTGGGAGGTAAATAGATGGGAAAATGCCATGACTCAGTACAAACAAACTTGTTACACAAAGTCGAGCTCACCCAGATTGGGGATGCTGCAGGAAGGCTCTGAGAAAAAAAGAAATCAAAAATTAAGGTTGGCCTTGAAGAGGAGAAACGGTAGATATATATAAGTAGGGCAGGGGGGTGTGAGACACTCCAGAAAGGGGGAAGCTGACAGAACCTGTAGAATGGAGACAATTAGAACGGTGTTTGGAGCATTTTTTAGGGAACTCACGAGATGCAGGCTTGCACTGTGGCGATTATATCTGCGTGATCACAGAATCTTTGGGAAAGAGTCCAGACGTCCATGCACAACTGTCCCAGTGACTACTCAATACCACATCGTGGCATTTAACAGCACTTCACTTGAAACCATTCCATGTTTCTATGCCAACTCAACTGATATGTGTTATTCTTTCAAGGAGCTTTTTATAGGATTAGGACGGTTGGGAAAATTCACCATGAGCCTGAATACAAATAGTCACCGGATTTGTGGTGGGGGATCCTTTGTGCTTGTCCTGAATAAGGAACCATAAAATGACCGTCTTTCTCCAAGAATCATGGGGCAAGAGGGAAAAACCAAGGGCACGGACCGCAAATGAGCAGTCCCTGGCGTAATCCCCAACCGTGCGGGGCAGCTGGGCCAATTCCATTTGATTCAGTTTGACAGTATCTAAAACATTCCTGTTCCCAGTAATAAGCGACTCCAGCCTGAGATCCCTGAAGAAAATACTCCTGATGTGTGGGATTGCTTAGCTGCCTGCTGGGAAAACAGGGGTGTCTTTACCCTACCACACCCCCAGATGCCTGTATCAATGTCACAGCACAGTCTGAGAGGAGTGGCCAACAGGGAAGCAGCAGAAGTCTATCATTAGCCACACGGTGAGTGGAGGGTCAGGCAGTGAAACCACCACTCATTGCCTGGGGGGTACATTTCTCATGACAGGTGTCATGGCGGTGGGGGGTGGTGTCTGGCCCCTGTACCAGTGAGAACCGTTCAGTACTATTTCTTCCTATAGACGTCTGCTTTCGTTGTAAGATTCGGGCTAGAGATATGACGGGAAAAAATGATCCTCATTCTCCTACTACCCTTCTTCAGCAATACTCTGGAGTTCAACCTTCTGCATTAAGAGGAGGACACTGAGGCCTAGCCTCATTCATTCAAAAAGTAAAACATAGTACCTCACACTCTGAATGAATAAGAATGAAAAGCAGGGAAATCACTGGGGCAAACCCTCGATGGGGGTCTCTGAAGGCCCGATTCCCCCACAAAAGGATCTGCCTCACTTTGAGGAGCAAATGGGACCAAGAGACAGGATGATGTTAGCCTCTGTGCTCAGTTAAGTACCACCATGCCCAGGTCTATGTGCCCCTCCCTATTCGACCAACAGTTAATAAGCACCTATCCCGCACTGCTCTAGGACCCTGGGGCAGATTCACTGGTGAACAAAACAGACAAAGACAGTGTGCTTGAGAAGCTCCTGCAACAAAGAAAGGAACATACAGAGCCTGTGCACCCCCTGCTTAGAAAATCAAGCTTGCTTATGCTTGTTTCTATATTTAAAAGAGAGAAAGAGATGCGTCCCTTTGTAATAAACTGTGGATTATGGATGTTACCAAGGGCTTACCACTTCTGCCCCAAGGAGAGTAATAAAGGGGAATCGACGCCCACCTTCTCCCCCACCACACACACTCATCCACAGCCTGCTGCAGGCAGTGCCTCTAGGCCGAGAACAGCCCCCACCCTGCGCCCCTGGGCCCAACCCAGCCAGCTCTGGAGCCCAGGGCTCCATCCCGAGAGAGAATCCTACCTCCGGCCCAGAGCTGGGAACAGGGTAGTTTACACCTGGCAGTGTTCGAGAAAGAAAGACACAGTAAAACCACTTCAGCAGCTTGTGCTGGGGGCCCTGCAATTGCCATGTCTTCACAATCGTCAGCATCTAAGTAGGTTCAGGGCCCAAGGAGCTCATCTCTAGCTATTTAGCCCTGTTGGAAGTTGGGGAAGCAGCTGGGTGCATTTCAACACTTCCACCCAATTCTACACACATCATCTACATTTGTAAGGCACTACAGAGAGGATGCCTGTGGATACAAAGATAACCATGCTGTCCTAGGTACACAGCTATTCAGAATAGTTTCGACTTAACAGCGTTAAAGTTTTACCTGTTAAACTGTACTGAGAAAGGGAACAACAGCTTTACCAAGTCTAAAGTCTACCTCAAGGTGGGAGTAGCATGACAGAAAAACCCATTTAAGGGCTGCTATAGCTTTCTACATACAACTGACCCTTTGTTGCCCAAACCTCAGTCAGAAGCACACTGGAGGGGGCGCTGAGGGAAGCATGGGGGAGGGAGAGGCACATGGGCAAATGAGGTCAGCCTCATTGTTCCCAGAGCTGTTTTACCATTCTTTCCAGAAATGAAAACGGAAAAGTCAAGCTTTAAGGAAAGGCCCACACCTTAACATTACTAAAAATTTCCTCAAAATGTATTCAGACTTTATAGGTTGTATGTTTCTAGGAATTTATCCATTTCCTCTAGGCTGTCCAACTTGTTGGTGAATAATTAATTGCTCATACTAATCTCCTTCAATCCCTTGTCATTCTGTGTTATCATTCATAACCTCTCCTCTTTCATTTCTGATTTTATTTATTTGAGTCCCCTTTTTTTCTCGGTGAGGCTAGCTAAAGATCTGTCTATTTTGTTTATCTTTTTGGAAGACCAACTCTTAGTTTCACTGATCTTTTCTATTATTGTCTTAGACTCGATTTCATTTACTTACACTCCAACCTTTGTTATTTCCTTCTTTCTACCAATCTTTTCTTTAAAGATTTTATTTATTTATTTGACAGAGAGAGACACAGCGAGAGAGGGAACACAGGCAGGGGGAGTGGGAGAGGGAGAAGCAGGCTTCCCGTGGAGCAGGGAGCCCGATGCGGGGCTCGATCCCAGGACCCTGGGACCATGACCCGAGCCGAAGGCAGACGCTTAATGACTGAGCCACCCGGGCGCCCCCTTCTGCCAATCTTGCAGTTCATTTGTTCCTTTTTCTAGTTCCTTGAGGGTATTATGCTAAGTGAAATAAGTCAGAGCAAGACAAGTACTATATAATCTCACTTCTATGTGGAATCTAAAAAAAAAAAAAAATCAAACTCATGGATGCAGAGAACAGACTGGTGGTAGTTGCCAGAGGCAGGGGCTGGGGGGTAGGTGAAAGAGGTGAAGGGGGTCAAAAGGTACAAAATTCTAGTTATAAGATAAATAAATCCCGGGGATGTAATGTATAGCACGGTGACTACAGTTAATAGTAGTGTATTGTATATTTGTAAGTTGGTCAGAGAGTAGATCTTAAAAAAATTTCTAACTATGTGTGGTGATAGATGGTAACTAAACCCATTGCTATAATCACATCACAATATATACTATACATGTATCAAATCATTATGCTGTATGCCTAAAGCTAATACAGTGTTTTATTTCAATTATATCTTAATAAAAAATTTATTCAGAAGTAATTAAATGAGAATTTCCAAACTGGCCCTTTTCCCCATCTTTGAGAGGTAAGGGAAAGTATTTTCAAAATTTTTTGAATGCCAGAGAAATACTTAGTTTTTTAAAGTTTTTAAAATTGAGGTATAATTCATAAAATGCACACGTCTTAACAGTACAAGTCAATCAGTTTTCACATATGCACCTGTGTAACCCACACCTCTATCAATATACAGAAAGTTTCCATCACTCCAGAAAATTCCCTGTACCCCTCCTAGTCAATCCACCTCCACAAGCAACCACTCATCTGATCTCTACCACCTATGATTGATTTTACCTTTTCTAGAATTTCATGTAAATGTTCTAACATATAGTTTTACCTTTTGAATACTGCTGAAAAAATAAAATTGTTTCTAGAAAACATCTTTTTCTATTAGTGGAATTAGTGAAAAAATATTTTTAAGGGAACCACTCTCTAAAGGCATAAACACCTACATTATTTTCCATTTTAGTTGCTTTAAATAACCATCCCTGTTGATTTGGGGACGTGAAAGCTGGTTGTGCCAAACAGACAAGTGTTATCTAGGTCCTAAATGCCGGGACCAATATCTTCCCCCAACTCCTGTGCAGTTCATTGTCTGATTACCTCTTTTTGGCAAGGCCACAACATTCCATATGCATAGGAAAGTGATTTTTTAATCCCTCGTTCTTCTGAGAATAAGCCTATTTCACATGAAAGGGGCCCCTCAAAAGAGAAATCTGCAGAGTAATTCAAAGGGAAATGATTGAAGAAAACATATACAATTTCTATTTAAGACTTCAACAAACTCTGCCCAGTGAGACAGAGCTACATCCATGATTTGCCTCACAGTGGAAAGGGTTTTTGATAGGGCCCTTCTCGACATCCTTCAGCAACGCTTGACAGCCCTGTCCTTCAAAATTGCTACAGGCTAGTCTACAGGTCCCCAAATTCCTAAATGACTCTATGCTAAGGCCTTACTCTCACTCCAACTTGAAAATCTGAGCAAAGAGTAAATCAAGCCAACAAGATAACTTTTCTGATGAATCAAGATCCTGAAGCATTGTCCCGCCACTATTCACAGGTGAGAAAATTATCCATGAGGGTTGTGTTAATCTTAGAAAACCCATTTGTAAGAAACCTTCAAATGGGGGTATTCCTTTAAAAGTTCAGTGTAGGAGGGGCGCCTGGGTGGCTCAGTCGGTTAAGCATCCCAGGTCCTGGGATCAAGTCCCACATCGGGCTCCCTGCTCTGGGGGAGCCTGCCTCTCCCTCTCCCTCTGACTGCAGCTCTCCCTGCTTGTGCGCTCTCTCTCTCTCTCTCTCTCTCTCTCTCTCTCTCTCTCTCTCTCTCTCTCCCCCTGACAAATAAATAAAATATCTTTAAAAATAAAAAAGTTCAGTGTAGGAGGTACTGGCACTTATCTCATTCACATTTCATTGCTGGGGCCAGCTTCTCCTTCCCATACTCCACACCTGCCACGGAAGCTTCGCAGGTCATCCCTGACTCCAGAGCAGTGCTGTACCAACACCCTGTCCTCCCCCCTCCAGACTAGCCTGGCACCTGACACAATATACCCTGTGCTTGCTGAATGAATCCAAATACTTCTCACCTTCCACGTGCCTGCGGATGAAATTCTTCCTGTTCTAGGAAGTGTCTTCTTCACCTTCACTGAGTGCCCTTGTTTCTAAATTCCTTCCTCATTTGTCAATGCCATCGTTTGTCACTCTCGTACCGTCTAGGGTTCTTACTTAGCTGCTTAGCTCTGTGTATCTTGCCCTCCTTAACTACACTGAACATGTTTCAAGACGGATTCCATTCAATAAATCTCTGAATCTCCATGAACCCAGTTTCTGTCACAGAGTAAGCACTCAAATATTTGATAAATTCCATAGTTATGCAAATCTCTTATAAATACATTTCAACTTGCAAATATGTTGCTTTTATACAGTTGTAGTCTGCTTTGTGGGCTGATGATGCTAATCGAATCACCTTTTCTTCTAATCGTGGCTTCCCTCTCCTTAACATGCTCTGTCACCTCTGCAAATTACATCATCAGACATGTCTACCCAAAATCACCGGAAGAAATGACTGTAGAGCAGCCCAAGCTCTTTGGATTATCACATTCTAATAAACAAATTTTTATATTAATGTTATCTCTTTTTTTGAAAAGATAACAAACCCTTCTAAAGCAAGGGGTGCCTTGATGGGTAAGAATTTAGGTGTGCTTGGATTACCTATTAACTAATTAGCTTTTAAATGAATTTGACTTCTCATGGGCAAGCATAAAACAAAAGGCAAGTCTTTGAAGTTCTTACACGAAGAATGAAATGAGGATTACCTGCTATTTGGGGTCCCTGGACCCAGTTTCAATGTGTGTGGGGGGCAAGGGAGGTTTCCCCACATCAACAAGCAATTCTTCAGACATTAGCTGGGTGTCCTACCATTTAACTCAGTTCTAGCGCTCTCTACCCAGAGACAGCTGCGTATCCCACAGGTTAAGAGCTCAGGCCTGCGAGATTGCTCCATTCCCTGCCCCCACTGCAGATGCCAGTTGCAAGTCCAGGTTGTCACCTATCCTTCTGACCCGCGGGCTATAAATCAGAGGTTCCCAGGATCCCCTCCTCGGGTTCAATTAATTTCCTAGAGCAGCTCAGAGAACTCAGAGAAACATTTTACTTACCAGATCACTGATTTATTAGAAAAGGATATAACTCAGGAACAGTCCGATGGAAGAGATGCACAGGTCAAGGCACGGGGAAAGGGCGTGGAGCTTCCATACCCTCTCCAGGCACCACTCTCCACGCACCTCCACATGTTCACCAACCCAGAAGCTCTCTGAATCCTGTCCTCTGGGGGTTTTATGAAGGCTTCATTACATAGGCATGGTTGATTAACTCACTGGCCACTGGCAACTGATTCGACCTCCAGCCCCTCTCCCCTCCCCAAGGTCAGTGGGTGGGACTGAAAGTTCCAACCCTCTAACCACACCATCGGCTCCACTGGCAACCGACCCCTCTGCTTAGGTGTTTTGAAAGTTACCCTATTATCCTAAGGAAAGACACCTTTATCACTCTTTCAGGAAATTCCAAGAGTTTTAGGAGCTCTGTGTCAGAAATGGGATGGAGACCAGATATATATAGTTCTTAATATAATTCACAATATCATAACTGCCCATCTGTATCCACAAAGGTTATCTGATTGAGTTAAACAGCTCATTTAACTCGAGCTGAGCGAACCAAATCTGCTCTTGTGGGTACAAGAAGATGCCTAAGTTTCTTAAAAGAGCAAGTTACCACCTTTGCAAACTCTAAGACCAGGTCAGGCTTTAAATCTGAAATTTCGCCATTGATCTCCAGTGAGCCTGACTAGGGACCATTGAAAAATACCTCAAAAACAAACCACAAGGAACAAATAAAAGCAAGAATCTCTGAATATTCCTTGGGTTGCCACTCAGAGAGACTGGTTGAGACCAAGCTCAGCCAACACAAGAAGAAAAGTGGCCCCTTTCCCAGGCTCTAGATAAAACAGACCGGAAAACAAAGAGGCTTCAATGCACTTTTCAAAAAAAATAGGCCAACAAGCCAGGTTTGAAACTCCAGGGGCCCTTAAATGCCATTACTCCTGACGAACTTGTCTATATGCCATCTCTGGTCTTATGATTACCATTTCACCTGCATCGATCAGTCCTCTCCACTCTGGACAAAAGTGATACAAGTGTGTATTTACAGTGATTTTCTTAAAACAAAACAAAAAAAACCCCAATAACTCAGTCTGCTATTTTTCCTTTCAAACTGGCAGCCCAGTTCCTTTAGGTTTACAAAGGACATTTACAAAATTAAATAAGATATAAACGATCTTAATTAGGGGTGCCTGGGCGGCTCAGTTGTTAAGCATCTACCTTCAGCGCAGGTCATGGTCCCAGGGTCCTGGGATCAAGCCCCACATCGGGCTCCCTGCTCAGCGGGGAATCTGCTTCTCCCTCCCCCACTCCCCCTGCTTGTGTTCCCTGTCTCTCTGTGTATCTCTCTGTCAAATAAATAAATAAAGTCTTTAAAAAATTATCTTAATTAAATTATCTTAAATAAGATAATATCTAATTTAATTAATATATATAAAATATGTTTTAAGATTCTCTGCTTGATTCAACCTTTTTCAAAAAACCAGTCCACACCTCCAAAATCCTCCTAAGAGTTGTCTGGGTTTTTTTGTTCCTTTGGGGTAGGGGGTGTGTGTGCATTTGTGTGTGTGTACAGCTTTGCAATACTGTAGGATCAATCTATCAATTAATCAATAAGAATATATTTATACACACATACATGATATCACCTATTATAGTTTTATTGCCCAATAGATTGATTGGTTTCATAGTCTTGCAAAGCTAATACAATGGTCTTACCTCAATCTGTCCCTGTGATTGAAGAGTTTTTATTGATTTGGGATGTTTATTTTTAGTTTTCAGTGGAATGAGAAAATACCCACTGGCGTTTATACATCCATTATAAAAAGGCATATTTTATATTGTGCAGTGACAATGGCCCAATATCTGCAATATTATAAGTAAACAGACATAATGGGAAAACTCATTTTTGATAATATAATAAAAGGCCAACCTTTATGTTTTATTTTACATAAATATCCTAGGCTACATAGTTTTCCTTTTTCCTCTGGGAAGCAAGCCCATCCTGAAGCCTGGCACTGAACTGGTGGTGAGTTAACAGGACACTGGTCCTGCTGGTGGCGGGGACATCCTACGTCATCTCGGCGCGAAGAGTAACACCTGCGATCCCTCCTCTCCTTCAGCAACCCATGCCCGCTTTCCCTACAGCCAACGGGCAGGTGAGGGTGGCCACTATCTCCCAGAAATGTGTTAATAACTTTCCTTATCTTGATTTGTATTTCATAAAACATTATTACAACATTAAAGGAAAAACTATCTTCTGTGACACAACCATTTTCAATCCTCGTTCCCTTCCGGTCTTCAATCACACGCGCAGAGATGTATTTTACGTGGCTGTATCCTAGTATATGCAATTTTGTGTCCTGATCTGTTCATTTATTTTGCAAAAAAATCTTTTCATACTTCCATTTATTCGCTTACTTATTCGGCAAGCGTTTATTTAAGTACATATTAGGCTTCAGGCACTCTTCTAGGTACCACATAAGTAAAGATAGATCAAAACCAGATCGCTGCTGTTGAAAAGCTCTCAGATTTAGCAGAATTTAACAGAAAATTACATCGCACAGTATTGTAATAAATACAGATTTAAAGACCTCTGGGTTTACCATCTTAATGTCTTCACAATCTTCTAGCTGAATATCACTTAATTCACGTAACTGTTCTCTCTCTTGATTATTTTTCATTATCACAAGCAATTAACGTGTTTCATTTATTTTTTTTTTTCTGTTAACCATTTTCTTTGGATAAATTCCTGGGAGTGAGATTACTGGCTCAAAAGATGTTAATTCAGATTTTTACAGCTCTTGCCATACTCTGCTAAATAGCTTCATACTAGGATCATAAAGATATACGAAGTCACCACTTCTCGGTATTACCAACAGTCTTAATGTAAAATGTTTTCTTAGGATTCTCAAAAGCAGGACCGATTATTGTCTTAATTTGCATTTATTTAATTAATAGCAGTGTGGAACATTTCCTCATGGTAAAGATTTTTCTTTCCCTTTGTGGGATTTGTGTTTATGGCAGATTTATCTACCATTTATTATTGTTACAGTACCTTCCTAGTATAATTTCATATGTGATATATATTACAACTTTTCATGATCATTTATTGCAAAATGTTTATTTGTTGTTCTGTGTTTTTTTTGGCTAAAGTCGCTTCAAATTATACCAAAATTTTAACTTTTCTTTAAATTAGTCACATAACGAGATCCCCTCGTTAATGAGTTAAATAAAACTTCGATGCATGCTCACTTTATGTTTGTATGAGCATCAGAGAACCTGGTGGCTAGCATCAGCCCTGCTACTTGGACCCACGTCACAGTTCACTTAATCCCCTCCTCGACTTCTAGCTTCCTTTTTTTGTAAACCATGGGTTTCTGTAAGGCCAAATGGTACTCAGGAAACCAAAGCTATCGGAGAACTGTATTTCTATATACAGACACAAGTGTTGAATCAGGATGAATGATCAGGTTCTAAGTCTGAAGCCCAGGATTGCCCAGGACGGGGGAGCAGAGCCCGAGAGGCCCGTGCCGGTGCATGGTGGGACACTCCACCAGCAGGGCTGGCCCCGAGTAGCCAGGACCGAGCAGCAATAAGGGAATGCGGGGCAGTGGAGAGAACAGTCGGTCTCCAGCCAGGTAGACCTGGCTCCAACCCTCAGCCCTGACTCTTCTAGGGTCTGTCTCTTTTTTTTTTCCTTCTAGGGTCTCTTGAGCCTCTTTTCTCATCTACAAAACAAAGTGCTTGTGATGGGCCACCCAATGGGCCAATGTGTAAAGAACCTTATCATGCCTGTCACATACTAGTCTTCTATAAATGTCCCTTCTTTTCCTTCCCTTTGAATCCACAGTGTCCCCCACGATGAATACTGAATTCACCCTCTAGAGATGGCTCAGGGTCACTCTGGAGAGCCAGAGTCTACCGGCAATTGAAGCAGAGGAGAAAAGCTGTGGCAGTGGGCTGGGACCTCTGAAGCCCTTGTACACTGTGTGAAAAAGACTGTAATTTCAGATGGCCCACACCTGCTCCTAATGGCTTGGCCGCATTCCTGTCTCTGAGAAACCAGATAGTGTCTAAGGTCTCCCTAAGCTCAAACATCCGCCACAGCAAGGCCAAGCAGGGGTGGGTCCTGACCACCCGTGCGAGGCCACCCACCCACCCGCCTGGCACACTTACCTCTCCTACCACCTCTATGATGTCGCCGACCTTCAGCTCAAGCTCGTCGTCGTTCTGGGGCAGGTAGCTGAATGCCACCTGGCAGCGGCGCCTCCTTCGCTCGCCTGAATGGGGAAAGCAAAATATTGAGATGCAGCTCTTGTCTCAAAATTCGATTTTAAAGTGAGGCTTCCTAGGCATGCAGGCAAATTAAGCTGACTTGTCTCAGATATGCTCTCTGGGACATGGCTAGAGGCACAGCAGCCCTGGTCTCAGAGAGAGGCAGTAGAAAGCAGAGCAATGCTTCTTGGTCTTTTAAAAGCTGCTGGGTCAGAAAGGCATGGATATGAGAAACCGATCCGTTGGTGCAGAAGGCAAAAACCCCACCCCTGAAGCGCTGGAGCAGTGTTGCCTTAAACACTTTTCCACGGATGGGGCTTTGTATTTGTTGCTGTTGATTTTTGATGAAAGCTGATGTGATGTGGTAGAATAAAAAGAATGGTCTGCTTCCAATGCTAGCAAGGCAGAGGAAATTTTTCCCAAATGTGCAAAGGAAAAGATAAAGTAGCCTGGCCTTTTTCTGACTAATCATCACCCTTTCAACATGCTGGAACTCAGGCCTGATGAGCAAAGGCTAGTTAGATTTCAGCCTGCCCTTGGTGCCATTTCAAATGCCCCAAAGGGGTTCAACAAATCCTCTTCGGTCCTCTTCCCTCTGTCCAGGGGACCCATTAGCAGGGTCCCTGGCTGCTCACACAGAACCAACCCAGGCAAATCAAGATAAAAGCCAGGACCACATTTCACTTGACCAGAGGACACTCAAGGTCACAGCATCTCACTCACCCAGAGCGGCCCAACTGGGAGGCCCTGGCTTAGAGCTGGTTCAAGTACAGATGCAACTGTCCACACCACAGACATGCACTGTGGGCAGAAAGAACATGCATGTGGTATGTGAGATAGGGGTGGGGTAGGGAGACAGACAGGCAGCAGCAGAGGCCCAAGCCGGGGAGAGGTGGATAGCAGAGAAGAAGTTAAGACCCGCATTGCTCCGAAGTTTGTGGCTCAAGGCGGACCACCTCACATTGTTCCCTCCTGCTACCACATGGCCTAGAAAACCAAAGGGATCAACGACTTCAAGGAAACATATTTAGAAATGCTGACATTATTTTTGGGTACTGCCTACAGTGATTCTTTTCCTTTTCTAGTCTTTTCCCTGAGAAAGCAAATCCCTGCAGGAGTGATCACAGGCCGCATTAAGGCCCCCGTGCAGCATGACATCATACAAAGGGGAAGGTCTTTGCTACATCTGATGGGCTCACTGATCAATATGTTTCAAAAGCCAGTGGCCTAGTTCACTCCGCTCCATTTTTCTCTGCCTGAACCTCACTATGGAAGAACCGAGTCGAACGGAAGAAAGGGGGCAGAAGTTCAAAATCAATAGCTTGTCTGATCACATCTTTGGCGACTATACAAATACACTCCACCGCTTCGTGCAAAACCACAAGCCACCTGGGCCTGATGAGAACAAATGCAGAACTCTCGGGCCAACTGCCAGGTGCCAACTGCACTGTCCGCAGGTGGCACAGGGCGACCCATGGAAGGCCCAGCTCTCCCGGGCACTGAGGGCGCATCCCAGCTGGCTTCTCCCCGGTGGGGAGTGAGGAAGAGTGGCAGTCCGGGGCCAAGAACTCTACCGTGATTCCATGGCATTCGATGCAACGGGAGGCAAATCCAGCACTCTGTTGTAAAGGGTGCAGATTCCTCGTTCTAGCTCCGAAGGTCAAGATGACGATGAGGCGATCTCGGCACCCACCGTGACTCCCCTGCCCCCACATACACCTCTTAAGACGAAGTTCTTTTATTTATTTATTTATTTGACAGAGAGAGAGAGAGAGAGACACAGCGAGAGCAGGAACACAAGCAGGGCGAGTGGGAGAGGGAGAAGCAGGCTTCCCACGGAGCAGGGAGCTTGACGTGGGGCTCGATCCCAGGATCCCGGGATCATGACCTGAGCCAAAGGCAGACGCTTAACAGCTGAGCCACCCAGGCGCCCCTTAAGACGAAGTTCTATTCTAAATTGTGAAGAGCTTTATTTGCTAGGTGTTACATTAAAAGCAAACTCTGCACGTACAATCCGAAGACAGAACAAGTAAACATGACAAATCTCTGAAACCTAACATTCACAAGCACAGAAGCCACCAGTCCTGACCAAAGTGACTTGAAAATAACATCTGAAGCCCCAGGGTTGGCTGAAATCATAAAACGCAGTTATACATAAGTTCGTGTCTGCACAAAACCCTCTGTAAAAAGCAGCATCTAACCTGATGCTACACAAATGGTGAAAGAGAGAGTGATGTATTCTTCAAGGATAGACTAACACCGCAGACTCAGGACCTGGAACAGGATTATCAGATTTCTCTTGAACCAAATCTCTGCCTCAGACTTCTATAAAGCCCTGTCTGGTATCAGGAAGAATGACACGTTTACTAGTTTCTGTCTGTCAGGCTAATCAATAGTTCTTAAACGCCTCTAAGAAGGTTAATTCACTGATGGCATGAAGTCCTATCAAACACATCACCAACATACAGGACCAAGAAAAGTGAGTCCCACAGCAAGGTATACAGATGTTGCTAACGGTAAAGGCCACCTGACCTGACGCCGGGCAGAAACAGTGATTTCCTGTGGCACTGGGATAGCTTTGCGGTCTTTTCTAAAGCACTTCTGGTATCCATCATCCAATCTCATCCTGCCAACCACATGAATTAAAAAGAAAAAGAAAGGAGCCAGAATGAGCAACCATTTTGCAAATGAGAACATCGGGGCTCCGTGACTTATGCAAGGACACTGAGCTGATGAGCGGCAGTATCTCCTCCGCCTGAGTTCAGAGCTTTCCTCCAATGCTGGATGAGCCAATTCTGTTCACATCTCGTCCCACATTCTCTGCAATCTGTGCAGAGCTTCTTGCGCCACTGTTTAACTCAGCCTCAGGTTTTCACCCAAATTCCCGGACCATTGCTTTTCCAGGCCTCAACTTCTGCACATCACTGTTCCAGTCTTGTCTGCCAGATCTACCCAATCTAAAACCCAGTTCAAGGTGGGTGGCCGACATCAGGAGACACTGCGTTTCAGGTGCCTCTGTCCATCCGAAATTTAAGGGAGTGTAAGGATATCATTGGCCATTTTCCCCCCTGCTGGCATTTCACTGATGTTTACTACTCAGTCTTGACCTTCCTTGAGGAGGTGCATAGACAACAATGTCATCTCCTTTCAATAGCTGGTATAAACCGGAGAAAAATAAGAATGACTTGCCCAAGGCCATGGCTTAGCAACACTGAATTTGAGCCACCATCTTCATACCCAGAGCCCCGTCCACTTGAACTCGTTTTCACACATTACTTTGGGCTTTTTTTCTATGGAATAAACTGAGCCTTGAAAGAAATTTAAATGCATTTGCTGATCATGGCCAACAATACAAATTGATATCAGAACAACTAGAAAGAGAAGAGAACATATGTTCTTCCTCCTTCATGTCAGGGCCATTGCCACCATCCTTTGTCACTCTGTGTGTTTTCTAGGTGGGACCACTTACCTCCCAAGACATAATCACGAGACGTAACACACACAGGTTTTATGGACATACATGCTAATGCATATGCACACACGGCCCACCAAAAAATGTATGGACAAGGCAGACTTCCCAGGGCATACCTAACACGTGTCTCCATTGCCATACTATACGATGGCCGCACACTACACATGCCTGGCCATGCATTCACACGTCAAAACACGGGCACACGGACACCAAGGTGCATGCTCACAATGCCCACACTAGGCCTCGTTCATTCCTGCCCTTACTTTCGTGACCAGCTTTGTGTGATAAAATAGTAACAGCTAGCATTTATTGAGCACTTATTGTGTGCCAGAGACTGCTGAGTACCGTATATATATATATGACCCCACTGAATCCTCACGCCAAACCCCCTTTTTACAAGCAAGGAGAGACACAGAGATTGAGTGTTTTACCAGAGGCCTTACAGCTCGAAAGTGGGTGCAAGTCCGGAGCCACTGCCTCCCATGTCTGACTGTCCTGAAGAACTCTCAGCTATGGGTCTTGAGACTGCAGAAAGGACTCACTGGGCCAACGTGGGACACGGTTAAGATGTGAAACCAGGAAGTGAAAAACCACAAATCAGGAGCGTTTCCTTACAGCTGCTGGATATTTTAATGAAAGAAAACTGGCTGGAAGTACACTCACACTCTCTAAAAATGACAGAGCAGAAACTGAAAAGGGTGCCGTGACCCATCCTTAGAAACAGCACACTCGTCTATATTTTAGTGCCTTCTAGGGTCTTATAACGTGTGAAAACTTTACTAGGCCAATTTATTCAGTGACCACAAAAATGTAACAACAAATAATGCAGTGGTGGAAAAAAGTCTTTGGGTCAACTGAAAACTTTGAACACTCACACAACCTTTTTTTTTTTTTTTACATCTCATATTCCCTATGATGGAACACCAGTACAACTACAAGGGTCTAAATCACCAAGGGACGCTAGCCACAAAACTCTAAATCTCAGTAACAAATCAGTGCCACTAATTACAGGTAATAACTGGTGACAGAGGATAACAAGGAGAAAACACCTTGTGGGAACAGGTGATCTCCCTTCAGAGGCCTCTAACCAGTGATTCTCAATCTTGGCTGCATATTGATACCACCTGGGGGAGCTTTCCTAATCTAAATAGCAGTCTCTGAAGAACTAGGTCTCCACAGAATTGTGGCTTCTTCTAGGGCTGGGGCAAAGAGAACACAAAGCGAGAACAGAATATCCACTAATGCTAACATCAGTGAAGTGCTCAAACACTTCAGGGGTAATTTCAAAAGCCCACAGAGATCAGCCTGATGGGGCTTCCACTGGCCAAATCTGGGACAGTAACAGCTTGTACTGAGGGTTGTATTATCACTTAGTCATTTCCAAAATAATTCACGAGCCCAGATTGGTAAGTTCAATAGGTAGCTAGGCTGATAGGTACCTAGTTAGGTGAACGGGTAAGAGTAGAGAGATAGAAGCCAAAGCTCTCCTTTAGAAAAAGAATGTCAGGGGCACCCGGGTGGCTCAGTCGGTTAAGCGTCTGCCTTTGGCTCAGGTCATGATCCCAGGGTCCTGGGATCGAGTCCCGCATTGGGCTCCCTGCTCAGTGGGGAGTCTGCTTCTCCCTCTGTCATCCCTCCCCACCTCGTGCTCTCTCTCTCTCCCTCTCTCACTCTCTCGAATAAATAAGTAAACTCTTAAAAAAAAAAGAATGTCTGCAGATAAATAGAGAAATGATGGAAACAGACCATCACCATTCTATTAAGCATCATAGCAACCAGTGATTAGAATCAATGGTTGCTAAAATCACTGGGTGAAAGCTTGTCGGGGATTAGGATATGTAAAGAGTCTCAGAGTATCTCCCCACAGATTATTTATTAATTACAAAAGGAAGATGGTCCTCTTAGAATGGAGAAACCAGACAGACACAGTTTTAAAAAGCTCTCATTGTCAATAATGACGCTCCTCATGTTACACGTGAAGAAAGACTAAACATCACCTGTAGAATGCTCCCACCCCAAACATTTCACCTACATCTGACTGTGAGAAAACAATCATGCAAATCCGAAATGATGACAGTCTACAGAAACTGACCTGATTAAAAAAAAAAAAACCTTTCTTAAGTCACTATCACATACAATTTTTTAAAGGCTAGGAAACTGTTTAGATTTAAAAACAGTAAAGAGATACAACTAAATATAATATGATCCTTAATTGCACTGGGCTTTTTAAAAGGTTATAAGGTTGGGAGAACTGGGGAAATCTGAATATGGACCAACACTAGATAATAGCATTTTATTAACGTTACATTTCCTGCATGTGCTCACTCTATTGCAGTTACAGAGGAGAATGTCCTTGTTCCAAAGTATTTAGGGATCAAGCCTCCCGATATCTGTAACTTACTTTCAAATTGTTTACGGAAAAAAGGAGTGTGCATGCATGTGTGCGTGCATGTGCGTGTGTGTACATATACATAAACAGAGAGGGTGAGAAAACAAATGTGGCAGAATGCTAATAATGGGGGAATCTAGATGGGTGTTCATTGTAATACTGTTACAACTTTCCTGTACATTTGAAATTTTTCTAAATAAAAATTTTAGGAGGGGAGGAAAAATACAGATGCCCAGGCCCCACCCCTTATCAATGGTCTGGGGAGCAATGGTCTGGGCATCTGTATTTTAAGAGCTCCTCAGGCCAATCTAACAAACGGTCAGGGTCAAAAGACATCTAGACAGATCGCTGTCCAAAAATGGATTTTCCAGGAACATGCTATATGGGTTCTACATTCAGCTTCTTCTCATCTGGCAATATTAGACTAATACATAACCCAGGGGAATGGTGCCATGCTGTGATTTTTGCTTCACAGAACTTCAGAAAAGTCATACCAAACAGCCTCTAGCTCTGAAAGTGTGCTCTTGGGAGAGTGGGGGATGGAAAAGATGGCGGTCTCTCCTATGATTCATTAGCCACCACTGCTGGGGGTGCAGCAACTCCCCAACTTACTGAGCACATTCCAGATGCCTGAAGAGGCTGTTCTTGAGTCAGAAACCTCAATTTGGGCAAAGGGCCAGGTTTCCTATTTCAAGATGGAAAGACAATACAAAGTAAACTAAATAACTGTGGAGAATCACCCCTTTTACTCGAAACATCCAGTGGATTTGGGGAAGAGAGAAAGTTGAATGACTGACCTTGCCGGACCCAGCATCATACCGTTTGCTGGGACAATTCCCACTCCTCATCCTGTTTCAATGTAACGTAACTCAGAGGAAGAGGAGGACACTTCAGGGGCTGATGGCATGCCAGAAAAACGAGGAACTTGTGGGTGTTTCTTGCCAAACCCCTCTGGCTGTGGCTGGCCTCTTACAGTGGAAATGTACGGTATTCAATTAAGCAGCACTGTTTGGTCCCTGGAGATGAGCCTCCTTGATTCTCTTAGGGCTGCCTATAATCAATGTCTTTGTAGGGGCAGAAAACAGTAAACCCATCTGCCTGCTACTTCGAAGGGAAGGTTCATCTGGAAAGAGGTTATAGCTACGCCAGTGCTCATTTGCTCCCAATCCCACCAGAATACAGGAGGAAAATGCACAATCAGTAGGGAACCATTTATGAGGGCCTCAGAGCCATGGGGGCTGGGAAGGGAGGCAGGTAAAGTCAAAAGCCACATAAGGAAAATCCACCGAGCCAGCTGGAGATGGAGCCAAACACTGATGAGGTGTCTGCCATGTGCCAAGAACCGAGGTAGGCATGTTATATGCCTTCCCTCAAGTTCTTGACCAACCCTGTGAGGTGAGGGATGTTGGTCCCATCTTTATGAATGGGCACAGAAAAGCTGGATAACTTGTATGAGGCCCATGCAGCCCTCTTCTTCCATGAATCCAGGGTAATACCAGGAAGGCAGATTAGGGGTGCTTTTCTGGGGGACTCTGGATGACAAGCTAAGGATGAGAACTTACCCAGAGGAGGTTTCTGGACAGAGAAATGACTACAAGATGTGATGAGAACGGTGCTGTAGGGAGAAGCGGCTGCTGTCAGGGGTGCAGGTGGGCTTGGGCGAGGGAGCCTAGAAGCAGGCAGATAGCCCAAAAGAAGACAATGAGAGACAAAAGTCTGAAGAACATGAGGGAAGGAATCATATACACAGGGAAGGAGAGGCAGATACACATTCTCATCATCAGTTGATGTGTTTCAGTTGCTCCCTTTGGGGGCCACTGACCCTCTTTCACTTGTCTTTGATCCCCAGCCCTGAGCACAGGGCCTGTTAGAGCAGACCCTCAATCCATTCTTGATGGATCGATGGATGAATGAACTAACGAGTACCTGTTCCACGTTCTGTCTGTGGGTCACTGTTTTGGGAACGAAAATTGTTTTAGACAGTCAGAAGGATGCTGGAGAAGGAGAGAAGGGGTGGAGGGAAAGAGTTAAAGCCTCAACCTGTTGTTAAACAGGGCACCCACCCACATATGCTTAAAAGCCTATGCCGAAATGGTTAAGATGTTAATTTTACATTAGGTGTCTTTCACCACAATTTTTTAAAAGGCCGACGCCACCTTGAATTGTTGCAGCTTTAGGGAGAGAGAGAGATGGTGGCCCATCATCTTGCCATGGTGTCAAAAGTGTCGCATTCTCCAACACTGCAGTCTGAAGCATCTGTGATATTACTAAACAATGCCTGATACACTCCTAAATGCTTTCTTCCAAGTTTATGGTCCACGGTCAACCATCCATACCAAATGACAGAGCAAGATATATCTGAGCAAGAAATTACGTATATTTGATTTTAAATTTAGTCCCATTCGAAGAGAGAAAATAGCTAAGTAGGGAGAGAGATATATATTTAAGAAGGCTGAGGGCAGCAGTGTTTCTCACGGCAAATGCATATATGCCCAGAGATCTATACAGGAAGCATCCTGAATGTCCACTGAGAGGGGATGGCCGCATCGTATATCCAGGCCACGGGAAACTAAGCAGCCTTTTAAATCGAGCAAGCAGTTCTGCATGTACTGATATGTAAGAGGTGTCCATAATATGTTAAATTAAAAAAGCAAATCACATAATGTGTGCAATATGCTCCCAACATTGTAAACACATACACACTCCCGCCTTCCCTCTATAACCTCCACCCTGGACTCTGATTTACTCCTATCACCCAGAACCCAGTTACGGAGTATGGGCTCAAGAAATGTTTATTAATGAATAAATGGAGTCATCCAACATTCGATTAATATGTGAAGGCCTGACAGAATTAAATAAATGAAAGAAAGAAGGAGTGTGTGTACAACAACACAGTGGTGCAAGCACAGAAAAGGGTATGGAAGGGTATGCCCCAAATTAACAGTGGTATTTTTGGAAAGGGGGATTAGGAGAGTGTAAAGAGAGAATCACATAAATGTTTCTGTACATCAATTTGTTTTTATAAAGAGCATGTAATAATACACTGTAATAATTTTTCAAAAATCATTACAGTCGCCCATTAAAATAATGATCGTGCATTATGAAACTTACATTTTTCTGATGATGCTTTGATGACATTAATAGTAAAGTTAGTTCCTATTCTCCAAGTAAATAAATAAATACCAGTTGAATCAGACAGAAAGGTGGTGTCACAGGCTGAATGTCAAGGTGGGGGGGGGTCTCAACTGGTTGCGGCTGGTCTGTGGAGACCTCACTACTTACTACTCTGATCAGATGCTGGTACAAAAGCAAGGAGCCCCATCACATCCTATTGGTTATGGATGCAAGCTCATTTTTCCTGGCCTGACGGCGCAGACCACACAGCCCAGACGGGCCGTCTCCCTCCCAGCGGCAGGGGCCCATGGTGGCCAGGGGGCTCTGTGTTCGTCTTCTGAGCTTGCTCACGCTCACTCGCTCACATGCACACACCCAGCCACCGGCCTGGTCTGCGCTCCCCGACCAGCCACTGCTGTCCCTCAGCCCCGCCCTCATCCCAGCAGATGTGAACCCCTGCTGAGCGGCCATGTCTGTTTGCCTCCTGTCCCTTCAGCTCTGACACCTCTCGGCTCTCTCATGCATACCTTCTTCAACAAATGCCACTCATCTCCCCACACCCACACACTCCTCATGATGGTTATGAGGATGCCATTTCATCACAAAGGCCCACTCTCTCTCACTGATGCAGAAGCAGAGGGCGGGACACCAATCCCTGATCTAGTCCTCCCTCGGGCCTACAGGCTTCGGAGTCTAATGCCCTGTTTTAAAGAAGCCACTGAAGATAGTCTTAAAGTCAGTCAATTAACATATGATCAAAGACATCGACTTTCTAATGCTAGTGCAATATAGAAAGGGGCCATCCATTAAATAAACAGCTTCTGCAAAGAGATGCTCCCTCTGGATATTTTCAATGTTAATACCTGATATTCCCTGAGAAGCCACATCTATAATTTGGGTATCACAGGCATGAAGAACTTCCACCACCATAATGTCCCTGCGCTCAACCATCTTATATAAATGGTACATGAATTAGGCCACGGAGAGGACACATGAGGTCGGATTTACAGCCCATGTACCCGGGGTCCGCACGGGTAGCACTAAGGCACGAGAAGAGCATCTGGGGCCTCACGACACAGGAGAGACACCCAACCTAGTGGACCCAGCTCTGTGACTGCCTCATGCTCTTTGCCACTTTGTGGCCTTCACCACAGTTTTCTTACCTCTCCCACTGGAACAATGCGTTCAGGCCTACTTCACAGAAGGGTTTGCGGCCACCTGATGCCCTCCCTCTTCTCCACTTATCTTGTCATTCGTGAACTTGTTAAAAGGCAGCCTTGTTAATGATTTATGCCAGTGCAACTAATTTTCTTTTCACCATCCTTCCTTTCCCATCAGAGCAAGAGAAAGGAATCTGACGGAAAAAACAGCCAGTGACGTCTCTAAACAACCTTCGGGTCTTCCCCTTTCCCTAGGCTGGTCCCAGGGGATGGGTTTGGCCTTTCAGGATGCCCATTAATCTAAATGAGCCAACGCACAGGAGACCATAGCAGGGGGACACTTCCCCAGTCCAGGCCCCCATGTCTCTGGGGGATGGAGTCTGGATGTTCAGAAGAGAAAATCCGATACATAAAGTACACTGCTTTTCTCGGGTTTAGCAAAGCTTATTTTGGCAAAATGCCCAAAAGAACTCAACATATTTATAGAGTTTTGTTTGATCTACTTTTAAATGCTCCATGCAGAGTCATTCAAGTGAAATGAGAATACAGATTTTCAAAGGAAAAACTGAAGGAAGATTCTAAATATAAGTTATTTGTTGAGCATAAACAAGATTTCTCCCTTCTATCCAACACACTCCCTCTAACGCATCTATTTTTAAAGGCATTCTCAAACTTTGCTGCTGACGAATAGATCAGACCCCTAACTTTTACAATTAAGGGGGGAGTGAGGGCGGGAATAAGAGGGAGGGGGCAGTGCCCATGAGCACATGCCCACTAGGAGGTGTAGCAAAGGTGTAGAAAATCTGAGAGACCCTCAGCTGGGGGTCATCTATCTCCCTTGCCTATGCTAAGAGAATCCTAAGGGGAAAGTACCTAGCACAAACAAATCTAGTTTCCCAGGTCTTAAAATCAGTACCCCAAACAGCCATTGTCCTGGGAGACTTAGGGAATGACAGAAAATTCCACATTTCTCTCTTGAGGCAGAAGGGGAAATATCTTTATTGCAGCTAGTCTAAATGGTGGGGTTTTTTTTTTTTTTCTTATTTTTACTTGTTTTTAATACGATTTGCCCCTTCTCATCCCCATCAGAATCAAGAGGGGGGCAGCCTGGGTATTTTATGAATTTTCTTGATGCAAAGGGGGGTTTGCATCCCCACAATTCCTCCTTCTGTATCTAAAAGCAGAGATTCTTAACAGGGGTTCGTGGACAGAGTTAATTCGGGGGTCTGAACATGGGTGGGAAGAAAATCGTATCTTTAATTTGTCCTCTAACTGAAATCTGGCCTTTCTTTGCACTATGCATGTGAAGCAACAACCATACTGGTATGGGCAGCACCTGTGGATTTCACTGATCTGCTACCATGTGGGCAGATCTTTCCATTTCTCATCCCGGTCACTGCAGTGATCATGAAATATCATTTATAATCACCCTTACTTCAAAATTATGATAGCTTCTAGACCCACTGCTGGATCTTGCTATTTAATGCATCCATACAGAAAATGTATTATTTATGTTTTTGCAGTATTTTGATAACTGTATTGCAGTATAATTGGTTTCCTTTGCAATTCTATGGATTTTATTTTTTTTTAAGATTTTATTTATTTATTCAACAGAGAAAGAGATAGTGAGAGCAGGAACACAAGCAGGGAGAGTGGGAGAGGGAGAAGTAGGCCTCCCACTGAGCAAGGAGCCCGACGCAGGGCTTGATCCCAGGACCCTGGGATCATGACCCGAACCGAAGGCAGACGCTTAACCGACTGAGCCACCCAGGCGCCCCTCCTATGGATTTTATTTTATTCATGTACAAACATTATTCTAAGAAGAGGTCACAGGCTTCACCAGGCTGACAAACAGATTTCACAGCAGTTAAAAACAAAAAAAAAGCTAGGAACTCCTAATCCCCGTTTTCAAGACTATGGTTTGCAAGGAAACTCAAAGGTGCAAGAGGGGAATTATGTATACAAAATAGAGCAGTAAACATGACATTTTGACTCTGTCTGTTGGAATGTTTCACAGGCTTTGGAGCAGCACATCATGACAAAAGAACCACACGAGGCAACATCAGAGGTCCTGATCCATGAGTAGCCGTTTGGCACAGCCCTCAGGAGGCTGCTTGCCAAGGGCCCTCTTACTACCCAGGTCAGCGGCTGGCTAGAGCTCTGTCAACTGGCGCCTTGGCTCAGCTGAGCTCAGTGCCCACACTCCCTTCCACGAAGGCCAGGACAGCTCATTTGCAGGTTGACGCCTGCCACCACCTCAGTGTCCCCACTCCAACCGAGCCCTGCATTTCTCTCCCTTTGCTAGCTAGTGAACTTACGAAAGGCACAACAAGGTCCCCCCCACCAGGGATAAAGTGGTCACTTGGGCTTCCCCGTACCCACAGTTTCACATACAGCCCTTCCTCCCAGCCCTCGTCAGCTGTGCTGTCATTCCTTGCCTGCAAGTCCCTGGTGCTTGCTGGGTGGCGAGTGCACAAATGTTCCATGAAGGGAGAGGGAAGTTGGTGCCAGTGCTTGTAACTGCACAGGGTTTGCCTGGAAGGGCTGCCTGACTTCCACTGCGGTCCCATCTTTGTGGTATCCCTAGAGGATGTAAGATCAGCAAGTCCAACTGAGATGGGAGGCATCTGACCAATCCTTCCCCCCAAATTTTTTCAATAAAAAACCCAGCAGGGCGCCTGGGTGGCTCAGTCGGTTAAGCATCTGCCTTTGGCTCAGGTCATGATCCCAGGGTCCTGGGATTGAGCCCCACGTCGGGCTCCCTGCTCAGTGCTTCTCCTCCTGCCCCTCACCCCGCTCGTGTTTCTCTCTCACTCTCTCTGTCTCTCTGTCTCTCTCTCTCAGATAAATAAAATCTTAAAAAAAAAACCAGCAGTTCCACTTTTAGAAAGTTATACTTTAGAAAATTTACATGAAACGTACAAAGATCTATCAAAATGTTCGATGCTACATTATTCATAATAGTGAAAAATGAGAATCATCCTAAATGTCCTTCAACTAGGGGACTGGTTAGTCTACTCGTGGTGTAACACGTGGACTATTAACAAGGGGCACAGCTCTAAATGAACTGGTATGGCAAGACCTCCAAAATTCTCTTCAATCTAACATAACGAATTATGACACAGAATAATAAATAATATTATTTATTTTTAATAAACACTATGATCCCATCAGTATTTTTTTAAATACCAATATGTCTGTATTACTATGTGTTTGGATTAGGTCATACTATCTGAAATTGACATTTTATGGTTGAGTATCTGTAATATCTTCTGATTCATCCAAATGTATGTATGTGGAGATCCAAGGAGATAACCATAAGCTAGGTCTTCTCCGGGGAGTGTGCATGGGGGGCGGGGTTTATGTGACTCTTCATCCTCTGACTTTCCTGTATTAAGTTTTTGTTTTGTTTTATTTTGTTTTGTTTTTTTGAGAAAGGGGGGGAGGGGCAGAGGGAGAAGCAGAGAGAGGATCTTAAGCAGGCTCCACACCCAGGGTGGAACCCAATGGGGGGCTCGATCTCACGACCCTGAGATCATGACCTGAGCTGAAATCAAGAGTTGGACACTTAAACCACTGAGCTGCCCAGGTGCCCCTGTATTAAGAGTTTACACTAACCACATATTATTTTAATACTAAGTCTAACTAAGAAAACTTAGGCCAAGTCTAAAAGAAAATTACAACTCAGATCTTAAAAAAAAAAAAAAACAAGAGCAGGGAGGTCTACACAACACAACCAGCACACAAGCTGCCTTCTGACGGGGCAAGTCTGTGGTCCTCAGAACAACAAAGCCCATCACGGGGTGGGAGGGCTTCCTCTAGGCACTGCAAATGGTTTTGAGGCTAAGGTTCTTCTGGAGGGGTGTCATCCAGAAAAGGACAGGTTTCTAGGAGCGAATGAGCAGTACAAATAAAGGGACCAGGCTACTGTGAGGGAAGGTTTCTCAGCAGGCTTTTTTTTCAAGCAAATAGATTAGTAATGTATATGTTAGCTCTTTGTTCAAAACAAATAAAGGTTTTCCTCATTTATTTAAGCAAGTCCTACATTCTTTTTAAGTATGGGAGAGTGGCAAAGGTACATTTAAAAGATGGTATCTCATACTCAGACTTTTCATTTCCCAAATTGCTGTGCGCCTTTACTCTCCCCCTCGGAGAGAGGGAACTGAGTGTCATGAAAAGTATAAATTTAGAAATTGTAAATCTAGAAAACGTCAATCTAGAAATCTTGAAGCAAGAAAATGAATGTGGAGGGGCTCCTAGGTGGCTCAGTCAGTTGAGTGACCAACTCTTGATTTCAGCTCAGGTCATGATCTCAGGATTGTGAGATCGAGCCCCACACTCAGCTCCATGTCAGGCTCTGTGTTGGGCATGGAGCCTGCTTAAAACTCTCTCTCTCCGTCTGCCCCGCCCCCACCCCCACTCCTGTGTGCAGGTGTGCGTGCAGGCTCGCTCTCTCTTAAAAAAAAAAAAAAGAAGAAGAAGAAAGAAAATGAAAGTGGATTCATTCGTGTACTAGAGAAAGGAACAGCAGAGGGAAGGAGAGAGAAATAAATGCGCATGAATCCCTCCAACAACACCAAGTTTTGTCTGTACTGCTTGCCCCAGCACTTAAAAGTCTTTTCCCCAACAGACTTCATTATAAAGTTTTCTACAGATTACACATAAGCAAGTGTCCTTTTGTGAGATGAAACCTCCTAGAGGGCAGGAGGGTTCTTCTGCCCACCTACAGCAGGGGTTGGCAAAGCTGGTCTGTAAGGGGCCAAAGAATACATATTTTTGGCTCTGCAAGCCAGCCGCCCCCCTCGCCGTGGCACATCTGTGGCTCTGCTGGGGGGCAGCAAAAGCAGCCACAGATCACGCATACACGAAGGGGGATGGCTCTGGGGCAATTAAACATTATTTGCAAAAACAAGCAGTACCAGATTTGGCCCGTAGGCTGTGGTTTGCCAAGCTCTGGTCTATGAGAAGTGGTAAGGGTCTAAATCAGAGACCAGGGATGATTCTGTTGTGTGAAGGAAGAATGAGAGACCTTGCTAAGGTGGAATCATCAGCGTCACAGTGACGCGCTCCTGGACACTGTCCCTGACTGGCTTTGAGGCAGCGTTAGGGGCCCTACCACCACCACCACCACGGGACGGTACAGCACCCTCCTCGCCCTGCCCATGCTGCCCGGGACTCAGATTCGCAAATCCTAGGCTCCTGCAGGCAGACCTGAGCTAGCCTCCTTGGGGCTTAGTAGAGGCTCCCCCAGAGCCTGGCCCCACACAGTTCCTCAGGAATTATCTCAAAAACAAAGGGAGAAACAACAAATGGCGAAGGGGATGAAAAAAAGGACAAGCTAAAAATGACTCTCAAGCGCTGATGGGAAGAACTGAAGGTGGGGACGCCACCAGCTAAAATGCAGGAGTCTGACAGGCAGGAAAGTCCACTGCTCAATCACACAGGGACAGCTAGGGACACAGTAGTGGCCCCCCCCCCCCCGGCGGCCACTCGACGGCAGACCACCAAACCTGGTCTACGAGGCCCAGCCAGGGATGAGAACGGGGATGGGCAGGCCGCCCTAAGCCAGGGTGGCGCAGTGAGAGACGAAGATGCATCCGCCCAGGGCCTCTCAGAGAAGAGAAGCCTCCTGCCCTTTTCCCCCACTAGGTGTAACCAGGGAAGCCCATCGCTCTGCTCACTGCCCACAGCATGAAGCCAACTCAGTGTGACAAGAAACCTGGCCCCAAGGAGCCTGCCTTGCCTCCGGACCTCTGCTGTGCAAGACGGACATTTCTTTATGACCTAAGGCAGGTTAAGCCAGGGTGAGTGCAGCTTGTGGCCGAGAGACTGTGAACCGGCACAGGGTGTCTGAGAGTGGAGGTGAGGGGTGAGGGAAGCAAGGAGGGAGGGCTGGCCCAGAGGTCAGCTTTGGGGCTTGTGTGCTTTGTGGCACTGGCTGAGCCCAGGGGCGAGTAGACACACAGAAGGTGGTCAAACACAGAACCATAAAAGCAGCTTACATTTAAGAAGTTGGAGAAGAGGAGACAGCAAGATAAAGAAGTATAGTGGGGGTGAGGGGGGCAAAGAAGGCACAGAAGGCAAGACAGATGTTTCCAGAAAGAGGCAGTAATCCAACATGCTGCGTGGAGTCAGCCAGAGGCAGCATAGAGGAAGAGCTTGGACAGGTCCAGGTACAAATCCTAACTATGCCTCTCACTAGAAGAGTGGCCTTGGTAAGTCACAGAACCTCTCCGACCCTCAGCTTTTCTGACTGTAACACGAGGCCAATGCTACCTTTGGCTCAGGGCTGTTAAGAGGATTGCCTAGATGTCTCTGCTACAACACTGCGCACAGGGTGGGGTGAGCTGACCGCATTTAGCTCAAATTCTTCACCACCCCTCTCCTCACCTTGCCATTTGTCACCTGACTTTAGAGTGCTTCCCTGAAAGACAGAGTAGGTTTCCCCAAGCCATGTGACTTGTCTCGGAAAACCAAGTGAAAAGGAAGTAGCCGTGCACCAGCTGGCAGCTCAGGTCTCTAGAGAACTCGGATGTTTCCATCTGCTCTGCCACACCTCCACATTGCAATGCTGGAGCATGCGAGACACACAGGGCAGTGCCGTCGCCGGAGGCATGCGGCCGAACGCAAGCCAAACGCTAGCTGACCTCCAGACGTGGGAGGAACCCCCAAATCAGAAAAGCCACCCAGCTCGCTTCCAGCTGACCCCAGATTCAGAAGCAATAAATGCTTACTGTTGTATGCCGCTGAGGTTTTGTGGTTGTTTGTCATGCAGTATGACTGTGGCAAGAGATAACTGATACAATGCCTGGCACAGAGGAGAACCTCAGAGAATGTTTTTAAAACACACATGCAGGGAGGTTAATGGCTGAAAATCTATTGTCTCAGTCTCCTGTCCTGGTAAGTTGAGTGTTACTTCCTTCGACTGTTTCTCCATATTCATCGAGGCCCAGAGGGCAAAAGACATTTGTGAAAAAATTTTCCTTTTAGAAGTTTCTAGAAACACTAATTTTAAAGGACAGCAAGTTTATTCATTTCCTACTTGTTGTAGCATGTTTATCTTTAGCTAACAAGTGCAAATGGAAAATAAAGCAGAAGGAAAGCTCTCCTGACACAGAAGTCTCTCACCCAAGTCATCATTCACTCCTCGAAATACACACAATGAAATTGAGACACGGTTACAGAGGTGACACACCAACTGCAATTCTTCATTTTTACAATATCTTAGCTGATAGTGGGTAGAAGGGTATTGGGTATTTGTCATATTATTCTTGATCATTTTTTTATTGTGGTAAAACATATATAATATCCAATTTACCATTTTAACCACTTCTAAATGTACACTGCAGTGGCATTAAGCACATTCACATTATTGTACAACCATCATCACTACCCATCTCCCTCTTTCATCTTCCCAAGCCCGAACTCCATATCCATTAAACACTAAGTCCCCACTTCGCCCCCCTCACCCCATCCCCGGGTAACGCCGCTCGGCTTTCTGTCTCTGTGACTATGACTATTCCAGGTACCTCATACAGATGGAATCCTACAGTATTTGTCCTTTTATGACTGGCTTATTTTACTTACAATAATGTTCTCAAGGTTCATCCATGTCGAAGCATGTGTAAGAATTTCTTCCTTCTTAAGGCTGAATACTATCTCACTGTATGGATACCACATTTTGTTTATCTATTCATCCACTGATGGACACCTGGGTTGCTTCCACTTTTTGCCTATTGTAAATAATGCTGCAATGAACGTGGGTGTACAAATATCCATTCATATCCCTTCTTGATCCGTTCTATATATCTTTATTAAAACCCTATTTTGAAACTTCAAACATACTAAAAGAAACTCAACCCTGAGACGCCTGGCTGGCTCACTCGGTGGACCGTGCCACTCTTGATCTCGGGGTCATGAGTTTGAGCCCCACGTTGGGTATACAGATTACTTAAAAATAAAATCTTTAAAAAAAGAAAGTCGTCACTTAGCTAGCAGTCTTCAGGCATTACCTAACAAAGTTGAGAGGATGGGACTGGTACCTAGAGTCTGCAATTCAATGCAATTTACCATGAATGATTTAATCATACACCCACTGAAATAAACATGGCGATGAAATGAAAAGCTTTTGGAGGGGACAGGATTCTGAAGCATGCTGAGCTGAATGCAAAATGAATACACACCTCACCACCCACTCAACCCCGCGCAACCAAGCAGAGTAAAGAGCCCGCAATGCCATGCGGTGGGCAAGAATGGGTGGTTTCCCGAAGGCAAAACCCTGTTTTAACTTCACTACTCAATAAAATCACCATAGGGCTTTCTCAGCAAAGAGCCAGAATCCTCTCAAGTTCTCCCAAAGCTTCTGACAGATCATGTGGAAAGCTGATTCATCCAATAAATGTTTGTTGGCTACAGGAGCTCAAATGGGCTGCACAGAGTATGAAGCATGGACCACAGTATTCCTTCCTGGGGACCCTGGAAAGGGTTTGAAAGAAAAGAGTGGTATCCTTAAGTTTTTCAATAGTCCAAAAGGCTTATTAGCCAAAATGAGCGTACAGGTTAAAATGCTTCGCAGGACTATCTATAAACAGCACCTTGACCCTAATCTGAAGAACTAGTTATGTGCTAATGAAGACACAGAAATTTGTCATCCAACGGGTCAAACACTTTTAGAAAGGGTCCTCAGATTAAAAAATACTGGAAACAGGCACCTGGATGGCTCAGTCAGTTAAGCGTCTGCCTTCGGCTCAGGTCATGATCCCGGAATTCTAGGATCGAGTCCCACCATTGGGCTCCCTGCTTGGCGGGGAGTCTGCTTCTCTCTCTGCCTCTCACCCCACTTGTGCTCACTCTCTCTATCTCTCAAATAAATAAATAAAACCTTTTTGAAAAATATTGGAAACTTCTCAATCTTTCAACTTGCAGAAAAAGAAACAGAGGCTTCAAAAGGTGAAATGACCTTCCCCAAATGGTTACGGGCTGGGAGAGCTGAGAAGGGCAGGGATGTCTCAGGGGTCCTTCCAATGAGGGCCTCTGAATCATCTGGGCAGAAGTATGAGGGAGAAAAAGAAACACAATGGTTTTCCAGCCTCTACGAACTGACAGTCAAGTTCTAAGCCACTGAAAACAGACAGGAAATTTGTCAACTATTATCAAGTCTTGCTGGTGGCCCAGGCCCTATCTGCCTCCGGCCACACACAAGCCAAGGGTTGAAAGGGAGGCCATTCAGGCCTGCATGGTTTTGTTTGTTTTGTTTTGTTTCAGCATAAAGCTGACACTCAGGCCTAATACATGATCACGCTCCATTTTCTACTTCAACCTGGGCTTTTGATAGAATGAGTTCAGACATCAATATGAATAGATCGATACAGTTCATAATTTATGAAGATGTGGAGGGAGGGAGAGATTGATCCTACAGACCCACCCAACCGATGCCTGCATCTCTTCTTCCTCTCTTCCTTCTTGCTGCCCGGGTTTGGTCATCTTTCAATGCATTAACACCCCCACCCGCGAGGGTCTGCAGGGAGTGAGAAAAATTAAATTGCATCCTACATAAGCTTTGCTAATAAAAGACTTACAGTTAAACTGCAAAAACGGTTTCTATGGGTCATCCCTGGATTTCAGTGATCTATGTTATTCCTGTCAAGCCTGCACAAATGTAAATAAAAGCAAATGACACACACGGACATAGCCTAGGGACCCGATCCAGGATGGGATGGAGCTTAGAGTAAGTCATCACAGGGAGACAGATGGAGAAGGAGCCAGGGAGAGAGGAAAGGAGGAAACAAAAGAGGGAAGGAGGCTCTTTAACATGACTGTGAGTTGCACTCGAATTCCATGAAAAAAAAGTCAGAGCCATAGGGCCAAAGTTTAAGAGGAAAGGGTGAAGTATTTTTTTAAGCATACATCTATGCACAAAACAGATAGAGAATTTCCATTCCTGCCTCCTTTTAGTCTGCCTGTGCCTGTCCACAGTGTTGTCAGACACGTCAGTAACTCAGTTACTTTTTCTCTTTGTTTAGATATGTCTTATCTTTTATCTCAGTGATTTTGTCAAAAGTAAATTACAAAGGAAGCTAACTTCTTCAAAAGAAACAAGCTACTCCCAGTGATACTATCAAAGAGTTGCTTTAAAGCTTTTGAAAAGTCAAACATAAAACTGATGTCATTTTTTTCCCTAAACAATGTGGTTTTTTTTTAAAAGATAACTATTAACTGCATGCTTGTGTTCATTTGTTTGCTTTAATCTGTCAAAATAACATGGCCTAGAAAAGGGTCAAAAAGAATAAGGGGAAAAACTCAATAGCAAAACATTCTGGAAATCTGATTTTCCTTTGGAAGGAATGACAATACCAAAGAATCCATCCAAGCTGGCAGTGGGGAGAAGGGAAAGAAGCAAGCAAGAGCGAGCATGTACGAGAGGGCTGGGTGGGGGTGGGGAGAAAGACTGCTCCAGACTTGCAGCATCTCCAGCAACCCACCTGGAGGTGGCTACACAGACAAGTCTTACTTAAACTGAAATCTGAAAACACAGTACTAATCACTGATAATTCATAATAATGGGTTCCTGATGAGCAAAATTAACATATAATCACATAATCCAACCATCTCTTTTGATTAATATCTTCGTGTTCTCTCCCTGGCTCTGATGATAGTGATGATAAGCAATCAAATATCAGAGAGGAAGAAACCCAGAAAGGAAGGGAAAGCTAAATCTGGCCCATGTACTCTAACGACAAGGGAAGAGCACACTGCTGATGTAGAATAAGCTGAACGCTACACTTCTATCTAGAAAACCTTGGGCAAGGGTGACAAACCAAATACAGAATAAAATGATAACAAAAATGAAAGCTGCTCTTACCCTGGAAATATTCCCCTACTTTCAGCTCATGTTCTACTAGGAAATTGGAAAAATTTCGGCGCCTTCTCTCAAACACAGTTACCCTCATAACTTAATTCTCCTTTCAAACTAGTTCAAATCGCCTCCACTGGAAACCTATTTGGCTTTCTCACTCTCCACTAATGGCCCATTATCAGGCTGAGAGCTAGATTTAGTAGTTATTCTCATAATCCACTTTCCAAAACAGACCCTTAATAAGTCTTCTCTCTCCCTCGGCACTCAGTAACCAAGACAATTTCTCTGAATCACAGAATTTTAACAGCTTTTCCTTAAATATATAACTTAATATAAAGCTATTCTCCCTCTGGTACTTTTCTTTCCAGTAACTCCCTTCTCAAAGAGCTAGGGTGTTTGAGTCCAAGTACATACTTCCATCCGAGAATTAAAGTCGGCTCCAACATGAATACAATGTGTCCTCTTCCTTCAAGGAGCTTATAATCTAGTAAAAAAAAAAAAATCTAAATCTTAAACATGGATACAGGGCGCCTGGGTGGCTCAGTTGGTTAAGCGACTGCCTTCGGCTCAGATCATGATCCTGGAGTCCCTGGATCGGGTCCCACATCGGGCTCCCTGCTCAGCGGGGAGTCTGCTTCTCCCTCTGATCCTCTTCCCTCTCGTGCGCTCTGTCTCTCATTCTCTCTCTCTCAAATAAATAAATAAAATCTTAAAAATAAATAAATAAACATGGATACATACACACACACACACACACACAAGAATATAAGTGTATTAATAGAATAAAATGCACCTACAAGTGTCTAATTTCAGATCAGCCATTCACTAAGGCTTTCTGGAATGCTATTATTCATAATAGCATTATGTTTTTCTGAGGTGAAGGCAGCAAGAGACCTTCCATGTCTGCCTTTATTGCTGCAGCCAGTGAGTCATTTCATTTCTTCCCACCTTCGTTCCCTCATATTTAAAACGGACCTATGACGATGCTTCTCCCCCTGCCCCACAATTCATGGTCAGCCCAAGATGCAAATGAGCCTTTCAGTCCCTCTCTACATATACAAACTGCAAAGCTCTATCCAAGCTGAGGAATTTTTGTTTATAAAATGTCATCCGT
Source organism: Zalophus californianus (assembly GCF_009762305.2). NCBI lineage: Eukaryota > Metazoa > Chordata > Mammalia > Carnivora > Otariidae > Zalophus > Zalophus californianus. Next base: position 113,570,409 of record NC_045612.1, on the reverse strand, counting down.
GGGGCGCCTGGCTGGCTCAGTCAGTTGAGCGTCTGACTCTTGGTTTCGGCTTAGGTCATGATCTCAGGGTCGTGAGACTGAGCCCCGCATCAGGCTCCACACTCAGTCTGCTTGAGATTCTCCCTCTTCCTCTCCCCCTCCCCACCCCCCGCTCTCTCTTTTTCTCTCAAATAAATAAGTAAATCTTTAAAAAAATAAAAATAAAATGTCATTTGTTCAAATATACCATTTTGTAATTTCCTCTCATCCACCTTCTGAAAGCTACGGACTGATAAATACTATCAATTCCCTCAGTATTAAAGGGGAACATTTTTCAATTAACAAGAGTGTTCCACTAAGAGCTGTTATAACATAAATATTCGAAAGTTAAATTCTTCTGTGGATCAGTGATAAGAAAAAAAACAAGAGGGGGAAAAGATTCTATTTGCAAAAGCCAACAATAACCTCAATCTATGTAGGAATGACATAAGGAGTAAGCAAGACTGCGCAAATACAACATTAACTGACACTTTGACTAAACAGGGTAATGCCCTATGTCACTGGATCACTAGAATGAGCTGTTTAGTATTCAGGAGGGATGTACATTTTATTTTTTTAAATTTTTTTAAAGGTTTTATTTATTTGAGAGAGAGAATGAGAGAGAGAGAGAGCACATGAGAGGGGGGAGGGTCAGAGGGAGAAGCAGACTCCCTGCCAAGCAGGGAGCCCGATGCGGGACTCGATCCAGGGACTCCCGGATCGTGACCTGAGCGGAAGGCAGTCGCTTAACTAACTGAGCCACCCAGGCGCCCGAGGGATGTACATTTTAATTTGGTGATATAGTTGCAAGAATTGGTCCACTATAATGTCTGCAGAGGAGAGGCAAGGGAGAGAAAAGGGTTTCATTTACACATTGTACGTAACGACATTTTATATGACACAATACAAAACTTAAAAAAAAGAAGTTGGGGAAATGTCAATTCTTTCTAAATTGATGTGCAATTTTAATGTAATTCAATTCCCAGTCCCAGTGGGATTTTTAAAAACTTGGTAACAGGGGTGGCTGGGTGGCTCAGTCAGTTAAACGGCCAACTCTTGATTTCAGCTCAGGTCATGATCTCAGGGTCCTGGGATTGAGCCCGGCCTCTGCACTCAGAAGGGAGTCTGCTTGAAGATTCTCTCTTTCCCTCTCCCTCTTCCCCCGCCCCCCTCTCACTCTAAAATCTATAAATAAAACTTTAAAACTTTAAAAATTAAAATTTGATAATGTAATTTTAAAATAAACAAGTGAGAATAGCTAAAATATTTTTGAAAATGGGAAGTGATAACAGAAGGACAAAAGCCATACCACATACTAAAATGTACTATAAAGCCACAATAAATGCAAGCTGGTGCAGCCACTCTGGAAAACAGTATGGAGGTTCCTCAAAAAGTTGAAAATATAGTTACCCTACGACCCAGTAATTGCACTACTGGGTATTTACCCCAAAGATACTAATGTAGTGATCCGAAGTGTTTATAGCAGCAATGTCCACAATAGCCAAACTATAGAAAGAGCCTAGATGTCCACCAACAGATGAATGGATAAAGATGTGGTATATATACACAATGGGATGTTATGGAGCCATCAAAAAAAGTGAAATCTTGCCATTTGCAACAACGTGGATGGAACTAGAGGGTATTATGCTAAGTGAAATAAGTCAATCAGAGAAAGACAAGTATCATATGATCTCACTGATATGAAGAATTTGAGAAACAAGACAGAGGATCATAGGGGAAGGGAGGGAAAAATGAAACAAGATGAAATCAGAGAGGGAGACAAACCATAAGAAACTCTTAATCTCGGGCGCCTCGGTGCCTCAGTTGGTTAAGCGACTGCCTTCGGCTCAGGTCATGATCCTGGAGTCCCGGGATTGAGTCCTGCATTGGGCTCCCTGCTCAGCAGGGAGTCTGCTTCTCCCTCTGACCTTCTTCCCTCTCGTGCTCTCTATCTCTCATTCTCTCTCTCTCAAATAAATAAATAAAATCTTTAAAAAAAAAAAAAGAAACTCTTAATCTCAGGAAACAAACTGAGGGTTGCTGGAGTGGTGGGGCGTGGGAAGGATGGGGTGGCTGGGTGATGGACACTGGGGAGGGTATGTGCTATGGTGAGCGCTGTGAATTGGGTAAGACTTAAGAATCACAGACTTGTACCCCTGAAACAAATAATACCTTACATGTTAATTAAAAAAAATTTTAAAAAAGAAACTACAAAAAAAAAAAAGCCACAAGAGTTAACTATATTGATATAAGAATGGTGAGACAAATTAATGGGACAGAAGCAAAAGTCCAGAAAAAAATGTCCTAATATATACAATAACATATGATAAATGAGATATCACAATCAATGGGAGAAGGGCTGGATTATTCAATAAATGGTCCCGAAAAAGTGGCTATTTTAAAATAAAAATCAATTTGCATACTAACTGTATACTATACATTAAAATTCCATAGATTAAAAATTAGAAGTATAAAAATGAGGCCAGTATAAAGAAGAAGAAAAATTAGGTGAGAACTTATTCAGGGAAATAATGAAAAAAATCCAACACATGAATCTGTGTAAAAAAGTACTATTTCTGTACCTCAAAATCAGCTGTAAACAAAATGAAAAGCCAACCAAGTGGGAAGCACATTTTGCCAGAAATGACAAAGGAATAATACACTAATCAGTAAGAAAAATATAAAGACCTCAAGAAGAGAGCAAAGAATACAAACAAATGACAGAGGAAAGAAAATGTGCAAGAACTCTGTTAATCAAAGAAATTCAAGCTTGAAACACTAATAAGCACTCTTCCCACTTCTAGTGGTGATGTAAATTGGCACAACCCTTCAAGAAATCAACTTCATAATAATGGCTTTAAAGTGCCATAAAATATATACATGCTTTTGTCCAGTAATTCGACATCTAAGAATCTTTTGTAAAGAAATCATCAGAGCTGCAGAAAAGATTTATGAGCAAAAATAGCCAGCACCGAGTTACAATGGCAAGAAAAATTGGAACCCTAAATGGATTCTTTCCTTTTCAGCAAAGGCTCTCTCTATGAAGCACAGAATTTAGAATATGAGAGGTTTGCCTTTTGATTTACAGGGACTCTCTCCTTTCTTCTCAAGAAATGAACAATAGAATGCCACAGTCAGTTTTCTACCCTTCTCAAATCGATTGTCTAATATTTAGGTCATCCCAGCAAAACAGTATTTTTTTGATCCCTCAGACTCACTATCTCCTAGGCAACTGATTGAAGAAAAATATAAAGCTTCACTGAGAGACATATAATTTTTAAAGACTTGAATAAACAGAATGACACATCTTGTCCTTCAGCTGGGAGGGGGGGTGGTAGGGGATGTGAAAGGGAAAGAGACAAACAGACAGACAGGCACAGCCAGATAGTGCATTTTAACACCACTTTGTGTGGTGATCTTTAAAAAAAAAAAAACAGCTTTATTGAGATATAATTTACATGTCATAAAGTTCACCCATTTTAGGTGTGTGATTAAATGATTTTTCTAGAGTTACAGAATTGTGTGACCATCACAGCAGTGTAATTTTGGAACACTTTCATCACCCCAAAAAGGAACCTCTTGCCCATGAGCAGTCACTTTCCATTCTGACACCTAGCTCTGGGCAAGCACTAACCTACTTTCCATCTCTATGGATTTGCCCATTGTGGATACTTCATATAAATGGCATCATACAACATGTGATCTTTAGTGTCTGGCTTCTTTAATTTAGCATCATGTTTTCGAGGCCCATCCATGTGGTGGCATGTATTGGTACTTCACTCCCTTTTATTGCCGAATAATATTCCACTGTGTGGATAAACCATATTTTGTTCATCTGTTCAGTCGATGGACATCTGGGTTGTATCCATTTGGGGGCCATCATGAATCATGCTGCTGTGAACATTAGTATAGAGGTTTGTATGTGGACATATGTTTTCATTTCTCTTGGGTATGGAATGCTGGGCCATGTGCTAACTCTCTACTTAACAGCCTAAGGCACGGCCAGACTTTTCCATATCAGCTGCACCAGTTCACATCCCCACAAGGAGTGTATAAGTTGTTCATAGTATTCCCTCACAAGCTTTTTAATTTCTCAAGGATTGGCAGTGAGGTCCCCTTTTTAATTCCTCATATTAGGATTTTTAAACCTCTCTTTTTTTTTCTTAATCAGGGTTAGCTAAAGTTTATCAATTTGTTGACTATTTCAAAGAACCGAGTTTTGATTTCAGTAATTTTCTGTATTTTCCTATTCTCTATTTCACTTATTTCCGCTCTAATCATTATTTCCTTCTTTTTGCTTGCTTCAAGTTTAGTTTGCTCTTCTTTTTCTAGTTTCTTTTTGAAATATTTTTTATTAAGTAATCTCTATGCCCAGCATGGGGCTTGAACTCACAACCTTGAGATCAAGAGTCACACGCTCCACCAACTGAGCTGGCCAGTGTCCCTCTTTTTCTAGTTTCTTAAGGTAGAAAGTTAGGTCACTGACAATCCCACTTCGGGCAGATACCCAAAGTTAATGAGATCACTATCTCAAAGAGATACCTGTATCCCCATGTTCACTGCAGCATTATTCACCATAGCCAATACATGGAAACAACCTAAGCATCCAGCAAGCGATGGATGAATGAATAAGGAAAATGTCATACATGTGCGTGCGCACAGCTCACGCGTGCGCGTGCGCACAGCTCACGCGTGCGCGCGCGCGCACACACACACAATGGAATATTATTTACCCATAAAAATAAGGAAATCCTGCCATTTGTGACAATATGAACGAAACTTGAGGGCATTATGCTAAGTAAAATACGATAGAGAAAGACAAATTTTGTATGTTCTCACAATAAGAACTAAAAAAAAGGTAATTATGGGAGGTGAGGGATGTGTTAACTAACCTTATTGTAGAAATCATTTCACAATACATACATGTATCAAATCATCACACTCTATACCTTAAACCCACATCTACGCAATGTTATATATATATACGTATATATATATATATATTATCTCTCAGTGAAGCTGGGGAAAGAAGAGAAAGTTGGGGTATTGATTTGAAATGTTTTCTTTTTGAATACAGGCATGTACAGCTATGATTTTGCTCTAAGCATTGCTTTAGCTATATGCAGTTGATTGCTGGAGATTTTGCTTTCATTTTCATTCATTTCTACATATTTCAAAATTTCCCTTGGGGATTCTTTGACCCACTGGTTGTTTAGGAGTATATTGTTTAATTTCCATATATTTGTGAATTTCCCAAATCTCCTTCTGTCGTTGATTTCTAATTTAATTCCAGTATGGTTGAAGAACATACTCTGTATAATTTTAATCCTTTGAAATTTACTGAGCCTTCTTTTATGGCCTAACATATGGTCTATCCTGGAGACTGGTCCATGTGCATCTGATCACTGGTGGCTTCATGGAAACAACACTTCATTATTATTGTCCATAAATCTGTAATTTCTTCCCAACGTTCTGGGGTCTTATCAGCAGTTTAATAACACTTATCAGCACCTTTAATAACAACTACTACTGTATTCAGTGACTCCTGGTTCACTCTCTCACCACCCTCTGCCCCAAGCTTCATTCTCTTTCCTCATTTTTATCCTGATAACTTCCCTGAGGGAATTAACACGAGTAGCCTCCTTATTTTACAGATGGGAAAACAGTATGAGACTTGCCTAAAGGCCCACAGAAACTTTGGGGGTGCAGCACAAGTGGGGACTGGAGCCCGCCAACAGCCATTCTTCCTGCAACAAGGCCGTACTACCACTGAGCTTATTCAGGTCTCCAGGAAACTACAAATGGAACAAGCAGTTCAGTCCTCAAATGTGCTTCCTTGAGTGAGTGTGTGCACCCAACACACACACACACACACACACACACACACACACACACACACACGCACGCACACACAGGAAGTTTCTGACTTGTTCTCTCTTTCCCTTCCTGGTTGGGGACCATGACGGTGGTCCACCTGCCACTGCAGATGGGCCCTCTGTCCGCCTGACCATGGGTTACGGAGGTAGGCCAGGAAATGTCTTCGTTGTTCAGGGCACAAGGGTCCCAGGGCCTCAGAAGCACAAAAAAGCCATGAATCCAAAGACTAAACTGAAGCTACAGGTGACATCAGGGGGACCAGGCTGTGACAACAGACCAAAAAGTGTAATTAGAAGAAACTGAGGAAACTACAGAAGAAAAGGCTCCTTTTCCAGGGCTTTCTACAAGTGAAGACAGTTGCTGTCCCAATACAACGCCTCTAATTAATTACCTTTAATTAATCTACCAGCTCTCTACCTGGAATAATCTCTCCTTGGAAAAGAGAATCCCATGTGGGCCTTAGCTAAGTTCAGTCCCCCAGATCGGAGGGGTATCCTTTCAGGCCCCCTGGGCAGAGGTTCCATGTCCTCCTTCCTGGCATGTCAACAAGAGGGTCCCTGCACCAGGTCGAAGGCTGGGACACTTCCAGGGACCTCAGCCACTGCAGGAATCCTAGATTCCAGAACTCTAAATGGCAGGCTATGGGGGTTTTCCTCACAGCTCCACAAGTGGGTTCATTACCTGAACTCAAAATGGCAGCCTCTTTCACTAATAGGAGGAGAGAGCGACCAAACCTCTTCTTTATGCCCAATCAGGGCTTTAAAGGTATCAAAGAGAGCTAAGATTCCCGTTAGCAATCGAAGCAGGTAGAGAAGGCGAGGGGACTCTCCTGACCACGTGGGACTACTGTTTCATCATCATAAACTCCTCCCCTGGAATCCCAGTTCCGTCCTGACCCAAGCCCCAGGTAGAGCTGGACTTGCGTTCCCTGGGCCGGCCCCCTCAGCCCACTTTTCCTGCCAAAGCCCAGCCTAGGCACTCTTTGACACAAGGACCCAAGAAATGATCAAGAGAAAAAAAAATCCCTTTCAGCTTGTCACTTGAAAACCTCCCAAAAGGACTGTTTTTCAAGTTTTAGATTCAGGGAATGTTCTCCCAGCATCACCCAACTTGTGTTTTCACGAAAGGCCATGGGCTTTAGAGGCTTCATGAGTCTCTCACAGCGCCAGCAGGCCACTGCCACACACTCAGAACATTCTCTGGCAAGGGTGGATCCGAAGATGGTCCCAGAGATGCTCAGACAGCTCCTTGCCCTGCATTTTCAAGTCCTGCGCATCCTAACTAGTATTCAGTAAAATGCGGTCCGCCGATCAAACAGAAGCAGGTTTCTTAGCAGAGGACCTCTGAGAGCCTGTGACACACTACAGTGCTTGTCAGTCTTCTAAGAGGGTGTTAGTGCCGGTGGTCGTAGCCAAAATTCATGCGTCCAGAGAGCCAATTTTCTCTCCCTTTTTGTCTCCTCTCTCTCTCTCCGTCCCCCTTTTGTGAATATTTTGCAGGGCCATAATTCTGTGCAACAAACACTGGGAAACACTGGCCTGGTGTCTATCTGAGCATGTCACACGCGTTGCATGGCTTCCTCTCTAGTAGGTGAAAATATACAATAGTATCCCGTTTAGAACATGCCTTCGACAGACAAACTTGGGCCCCCAAGGTCCAACTCAGAATTGGTGAAAATAAGCACTGCGTACAATGGGGCTATGTGGTTGGTCAGCACTGTCCTCGGAGCCTGGTGTGTTGGAGGGAGGCTGCATAATTCTAGTATTCTGTACCAAGTGAATTGTAAATGACTCTGTAACATGAGAAAACTGCAGTCATCCCGATTATATGGACTCTCTGCTTTTAAAAGGTACTTAAGGCTTCAGGCCAGCAATGTAAAAATCAAAGAAAAAAGTCAGCTTTACAAAGTGGGTTATGCACTATGCACTGTTTGAAATTCCAAATGCTTTTTCTCATAGAAACAAAGTCATAAGTGGTGATTAAGTTCTCAGACTAACCCACAATGTAGCTAAAACACATCTGCAATGTCATCAACTAACAAAACCCAAAAAACAATGCAATTAAAGAAGAAACATTTTTATTTATCAAGAATACTAATGCTCAGTGGAATACCCGGAGGGGGTAGCGTGGTGGGGTAGGGGTGGGCGGCCCACGCCAAGGCAAGAAGGGGCTTCCTATAGAGAACTGACAAATGATAATGAAGCCAGCAAAGCCAGTAGGCTCTTTATTTCACCACCTGCTGACAACTGAAAACAACATCAGTCACAAAATAGTACTCCTTTCAGAAAAACTGGGTTCAACAAGATGTAAAGTAGTAGTTAGGGGTACCTGGAGCTATCTCGTAAGACTCTGGCTTACCTACAGGAATTTTAGTGGACTTCTTCATTGTGTTCACATTAATATCTACACCTAGAGTCATGCCTACAGGAGTCCTTTTTTTTTTTTCCACGCATATCAACAATGATCCTGGTCAGTGGGGGTGTAACAGATGCGACAAGGATGGGGAAACGGATTCTATGAGTTCAATGAAGAAAAATTAGAAGAGAAAGGAAAGGAGCTAAGGAGAACACACGTGTAATGTGAGAAGCTGTGGGTCTACGATGGAATGGCAGGAACGGAGAACACTAAAATTCAGAGGAACCAAAGGCATTTCCCCCAGGGAGAAAAGGTGGGCAGGAGGAGGGGTTTCCTAGGAGAGCCACCAGGTGGAGCCACCACCCAAAGCACTCCGTGGCTGTCCTCTGGATGAACTTGGGTGGAAACCCAGCAGGAACGCCACAGAGGTCTAAATCAGTGATTATTCCAGGGGACACTAATTCCTCTAGTGTTAACACCTTGGAACCAGGACACAGAGATTGAAAGGAGATAAATATAATACAAGAAAATTTCTTCAAACCAAGTTTGTCAATGACCCACATGCAAAAATGTATGGAAAATGGACAATGGCAACACCCGCTTGGAATGGCCTTTTCCACCCATTTCACCACCATCCCTAGATCCAAGAGGCAGTATTACTCTGATAAGAAAGTAAATAGGGGTAACATACTCTAACATCAACTGCTGGTCCCACGGAGCCAATAACACAGGCTCCCAAGAGAACCCGTCAGTAATGCAGCCAGGGATCAGTTACTTTACAAAATCTCTTTATGGTCTTTACTCTCAAACTTTCAAGAATGAAGGCCCCCTGAGAAAGAAGATGATAAATGCACACACAAAGACACATTTACATGGATGTATGTATTATTGAATGGCTATAATATTATATCCATCCAGGTTTGCGGCCAGGTGGCCAGCTTTATTTTCATCTCCCCATGGGAAAGACCAGCTCAGGAAATAGCCAAGAGCTTCCATGCAACAGTAACGCCATCTCTTAACTTCTTACTCTTCTATCTGCCCATAAAAGCCAGCAATTTAGGTAAGGTCAACAGGTAATGCAGAGAGTTGAAGAAAATCTGACCCAACATGCCACATTTTCAGATCCCTAGGTAACCAGGGTAATCCACATTTGTTTCTCCAAAAGGAAATTTGAAAGGAAAAAAGTCTTGTTTCTATAAACAAATTCCCAGATCTTGCATCCACCTTAAACAACAAAGCACTGGAAAACCAAAGTCGTTGACATTTTCTTTATTAAAGACCCACTTTTTCCATCCTTTGTTTACAGTTTCATTTCAAACAAAGAGCCCACAGCCTATCAAGGGAACCAGGCCACCTCCTTGGAGCCAACCCAGAGTTCCATGGCAGCACGTGCGTGTTTGCGCGCACACGCACTCATGTCCTGACAAACAAGCCAACACATACCTCGAGAACGTTACTCTGAAGAGCCAAGTAAATGCTAAAGAAATGACAGCTTAAAAAAATGTTTCCCCTTCAGTAGAGACAAGGGAGGGAGGTCACTATGGCCAGATCTGTTCAGGGATTGGAATGACTGGTGCTGGGAGAAAAGAAAGATAAACATTCGGTACAATTCTTCTGACAGCTACAGGCAGCAGACCAAAATGGAGAGCCCTTCCGTGCGGCAAACACGGGGCCCATATTATGCTGGGGGAGGGGCATGTATATATCACCCATCCACACACACAATGAATTCTGAAGAATTTCTGCATTAACTTTTAAAGCAACAGTGTGTCGCCAGAGGCAGAGCAGCTGTTGGTCCCTCTGTTAAGGACAACTTTTGAATGAAACCTGTCTGAAGGACTAAATACACGCGAAATGAGGCCACAGAGTCATGTTCTACAATCCAAGTCATATCCACATAGCAACTCCAAGAGCAAACCTCCCCCAGCTCAACTTGAATCTCATCTTGTAGCATCAGGGCTAGGCCTGTTACAAACAACATCTTTGAGAGCATCAGATCTTCCTGCATTAATCCCTGGAAGGGGCAGTAAAATGCAAATGCACAACAAACCTTAAATAAAGATGGTAAAAGCAGTTTATCTTTCAGAAGGCAGATGCCAAAGTAGCAGAGCGACTTAAAAAGATGATTATAAAAGACATTTTATATCAGGAGAGCATAACAATAATAATAATAATAATAATAATAGCAAAGAATAATAAATGTGCAAAATACAATAGAGACTTACCAAACACTGAATTCATGACAAACTGGAAATAGAAATAAGGACACATAAAGCCAACCAGAAACCTGCGGAGTGGCTTCACATTCAGAATGACAGAAGTAAATAAGAGACATATCCCCATCTTGCCATAAAAAAGATTTAAGAAATGTACACCACTTTCTTAACATTTCCCAAGGGATACAACAGACTGCAAGGGCTTGCAGGAGGACAGGCTAGTGTTCTTCTAGGCCTTCTATCTGTCCCAGTACCAAGCACAGGGCCAGGCCTGCCGCAGGCACACAGTAAACGTGCACTGTTGAATGTTCATTAGGATGCACGTGAAAGTGAGGAAGGAAAAATATCCCAAATCCTGGGCGGCAGGGGGGGTTCTGAGAGAGACAGCTTCCCCACGAGGTCTGTTAATGATGCAAAAACTGAGGAACTAGAGCCCCAAAATAGAAGCTGGTCCTTACAAAGGCCAATGTGGTATTGGTTATAGCCTGGACACTGAACCTCTCACATAAAGAAAGTTGGTTGGGAAACCCTTCTGAGGATGAAACCAAATGATTTTTTCTTTCCTTTAATTCAAGTAGAAATGGACAAAATCCTCCTTGCTCATTTTCAGTATGTATTTAATGTATTTGCTGTTAACCGTTAAAATGTCCACTTTGTTCAGTTTTTCTTTTAAACTCAAGGTTTGAATGTTTTTTCAAAAAAAATTCTTCCATATATCAATATTTCAATTTAGGAGTCTGCATCGTTCTTCTATATGGGTTTAATGAGAGAAGAAACAAAAGAATAAATCATTCTCAGAAGGAAACAGACAACCTTTTTCTATCTGGTTCATGAGAATGTCATTTGGCTCCAAGAAAAATTTTCAGATTTTCTGGCTACAATTTGTCAACATTCTGGAGTCTGGGGTAACTGCAGGATACACAACATCCATGCTGCAAGCGTAAATGAAAAAATGACTTCTTACTCCTTGGGAAAAGCTTGTTTTAAACGGAAATCTCCTAAAAAAAAAAAAAAAAAAAAAAAAACGGAAATCTCCTTCACTGGGACTAGGGTAAAGCCCAGAGACATGGCCAGGGGTGCGAGCAGACACAGATGTCCTTACAGCCCTAATGCCTGGAACGTATAGCTGACGGCAGCCAGGCCATCTGGAGGAGCTGTTCTCTCTCTCGCTCTCTGCCTGTCTTTCTCAATTTCAGTCACATCTTTTTCTCAGATGAAAAGCACATGGAATCATTCCAGTACCTCCCTAAATCAACTCTGCAGAAATTTGCCAAGGTTAAAGTTGAAAACTGAAACTAATCAGTCCCCAAACGGTTTCCATGGTCCTGGCCTTTTCTCAGGGCTATTAGTAGCTTCCTTCAAACCTAGGGTGGTTCCTGACCTTATTTAGGGGCCTGGGGAGGGCAAGCTCATCCCACACTGTGAGGTAGTACCACCCACTTGTCATTGCTGCAAAGTGAGGCATGTCCCCAAGCCTCTGGCCACAACTGGGCAAACTTCTTCAGCTAAGTCTATCTCAAGTTCAGGACCCAGTGAAGTAGTTCAATTTCAGACCCATAACAGATTTTGATCTTTCTTTATTAAAAGAAAAAGAACCTGTGTTATTTCTATTAAATTCTCACAGGGTCCAAGGCTGACTCACAAGGTGGACTCATATACCCCACAAGGGATCCCGTGTTAATGAAACAAAGCAGACTATTACTAAACTCTAAAAAGAAACTTCCATTCATAACAGCAACAGACAAAAACATCAAGAAATTTCTAGGGACAAAGCTTGGTGGAAACAAAGAAAAGGAGATGACCTGGGTCATTTACAATAATGCATAAAACTTGAAAAATTAGTTGGATGGAAGTGTTTACAAGTAACCAGAATCATCCCACAGATTTAGCCTCTGATCCTTGTTTTAAGGGGGAAAAAAGTGGTTTTTCATTGATCTGGGGTGGGAAAAAAATGTAGCTTTTGAGCCCAGCACAATGAACTATTTATCTGGCCTGACAAGGCCAATCAATCCACCCCGCTGTTTATTATAAGGAGTAGTAGGATACTGTTAGTATTGACGGGTGGGGGCAGGGCCAACCACGGCGCTGGCCCTGGGTACACAATGCTTCCCTTCAACTGGAAATTGATGTTTGGCCCAGGTGACCTGGGGGTCAGTGTGAAGCCTGGGACAGAATGAAGATGGTATTTTATGTGTTTCGTATTTAGAGAACGCCTCCAATATGCTAAGATCTCGGATCCAGTGGTCATAGTCAGGCTGTGGGCCTAAGGTGGACACTTAAGAAAGGAACGCCCCTCAGTATGCCCCCTCCCCCGTTAGTACCTTTTTCTGGACCATGACAAATTCCGGGGAGGACCTCAGAGGCCAGATTTTTAGTTGTAAAGAGGCAATTATCTGAAAAGTTGGATTCCTTCTTTGATTTAAAGTTCTCAGATAATTTTTACCCAACTCATCTGGATAATTACCTTAATTCCTTAATTTAATTAATTCCTTATCTTATTAAGTTAATTAATTACCTTAATTGTCTTATTTACTTTATAAAAGCTGGGCTGGCGGGGGAAGCCTTGCCACTGGTCCCCATGTGTGTGCCCTTCCTTGGCTCACCAACCCAAGAAGCATGAGGAGGAGCAAGAGGGGCTCGGAGCAGCAAGCAAGGGTTGGGAATATAGACAGACCCACTGACTTCTAGCTCTATGACACCCAGGAGGGCAGGCCTCAGGAGTTCTGGAACTTATTTGCAAGAACGCAGGAGGCACTTCAGGGGACGACTACAGTTTTCCAGCAAAGTATGCTTCATTCTTAAAATGGGAAACCCGCTGCATTGGTAGGATGGGCTTAAAAAAAAAAAAAAAAGAAAGAAAGAAAACAAGAAAAGAAAGAAAATCCTATAGCTGCTAACCAGCGTGGGCCTCCAGCCAATACTTAATCTGAATAATTCAAAAAAGGAAATGTAACCCAGGGCAGCTGGAGGGTGCAGAGGAAGAAGCAGGAAGGAAGAGAGACACAAAGCTAATGTCTCAAGCACTATGATCAATGGACAGTTTATTGGACAAATTCTTATGCTGTCTAAATTTTATGAAAGATTAGCTGTTCTTCCCTGTGGTTATGTAAACTTGCCTTCTTTTTTCTTCTTAATGGAACTCTTTGCTAATACATTTCCTGCTGCTGCTTTTGAACAGCTCTATATTTCTCTTTAAGGAAGTAATCAGCCAGTGAAAAGCCAGCCGCTGAACGCTAACCTGCCCTGGGCATGCTCCACGTGAGCCTGGCCCCGATGCGCGGTGAGCGCAGGGGCAGGAAAAACCGAGGAAATCTAGTGCAACCACGGTAGAAGTGAGTCAAGTCCTCTCTGCGATCTTACATTGTCTCTCCTCTCATCTCAAACAACGGTGTCACAAAGGATGGATATGGGAGAAAACAAGATCCCAACAAGCTAATACCTGAAAATCTGCCTTGAGGTCTCAAAATAGGCAAACAAGATGGTTAAAGTTCCCTTGGTTGGAGGCAGGTATGAGCTCTTTCTGTGCACACACTGCCTCCTAAACCAAGAGAGACAAGGTTTGTGTTTGGGAGCCCAGCAGGTAGAGAGAAAGACCCTGATAAAGCCTGCCCTTAAAAATAAAAAGAGAGCATGGCCAGATGCACATATCTCAGCGTGCACCATAGCATTCTCTAAAGTCACCTTTCATCCATAAAAATAGATGTGAAAGTGAAAGCTAACGTCCTAGAAAAATCATCATTTGCAAATTTAGTCTACTTACTCATTGTGAAAAAATTGTATTCATTCCCTTTATTACAGTTATTACATTGTTGCTCACTGTGTGTGTGTGTGTGTGTGTGTGCGCACGTGTGTGTCCAAATTTATACAAAAAAACAAAAGGGCAAATGCCATTCAGTTTTTCAGCAATTCAGAATTTGACACAGTTCACCGGGAAGTTTCCAGTTTGGGTTTGTGTGTGGGGAGGGGGCTTGTTCTTCTCCATACCTCTCTTATTGGTTCTTAGAATTGTTTCAGAAGATAGCAAAGCATTTCCACTGGACACTTCGTGCATGGGCTTTTCTGGAGCTTTGCTGGAGAGAAGGTCTTTCTTCATTTCTTTCTTTATTTCCTGTGAGGATAAAAGGAAAACAAGACTGTTGTTTGAAATTTTAAAATGGCTCTTTGGCTATTTTAAGCTTCAACTTTCTGGAAATGAACTCTAATGACCTCAACTCAGTGTAACATGATGTATGAAAAACACCATTTCTTTTGTTGTTGTGGCTTATTTTCCTTACATTTATCACTGAAGCACTTGCTCCTGTAAAGTAAAATGATGTCCAACATGGTGACATAACCTTATGTGACTATGACCATTCCAAGTGACCAGAAAGAGAATGAGTGATAGATAATGAAGGCCACTGCACAGCTCGAAGTGACAACCTGTCTTACTTTTTGAACAATAACAAGGTTTGGCCAAGGAGAGTCACCGCGTAAAAGCCTTCTGGTTTCTATCCTTCCCAACAGGGGTTTAGAGAAATATATTCTCAAATCACCATTGTCCCCAAATTATGTTAAACCCAAAAGAAGGGGACTTAAGTTCATTTACACTCATCAAGTTCCTCTGGCTCTCTATTTAGCTCTTGACAAAAATGTAAGGATGACAGCGATAAAGACCATCATTCTAGGCCAGGGGTCAGCAAACTACAACCCACCACATGTTTTTATAAATAAAGTTTCATTACAACATGACCACCTTCATTCATTGAAGAATTTTCTAAGGCTGTTATGACGGCAGAGCTGAGTATTTGAACAGACATCAAAGCATAAAATACCTGACCCTTTACGGAAAAAGTTTACTCTAGCTGGTCTCTTATCAAAGATCCATTAAGGGGGCGCCTGGGGGGCTCGGTTGGTGAAATGTCTGCCTTCAGCTCAGGTCATGATCTCAGGGTCCTGGGATCGAGGCCCGCCTCCAGGTCCCTGCTCAGTGGGGAGCCTGCTTCTCCCTGTCCCCTGCCCCTCCCCGCTGCTTGTGTGCTCGCTCGCTCTATCTCAAATAAAAAAATAAAATCTTTTTTTAAAAAAGAAGATCCATTAAGATACAGAATTTAGGGGTGATTGGGTGGCTCAGTCAGTTAAGCGTCTGCCTTCGGCTCAGGTCATGACCTCAGGGTCCTGGGATGGAGCCCCTGCATTGCATAGGGCTCCCCACTCAGCAGGGAGCCTGCTTTTCCCTCTGCTTCTGCCCCTACCCTTGCCTATGCACGTTCTCTCTCTCAAATAAATAAATATATAAAATGTTTTTTTAAAAAAGATACAGAACTTAAAAACCTAGTGGCTGAGACAATAACTTCAAATTACTCTGATAATTTACATAATTACTTTCAAAAAAGCATCAATAGCTCGAAATGATAGTAACTCACAAACTTCAGGTCTGGAGCAGAGAGTTACTGGGCTTGTCTGAACCCATGATTAATTACACCAATGCGGGAAAAAGCGAAAGCTAAGGGGCTAGACCCAGAGCATGGCTGAGTGGCAGGAAGGGCAATGTGTTCTTTAGGAAGATCATGGGGCAAGAAATGAGGATGAGTTCCTTCTATGGAATAAACATGAAGACAGCAAATTAGGTAGGGGGCTGAGATTCAGCCTGGGCAGAGGGCAGAGGCAGAAAGAAAGGAACGAAAAAGCTTGTCAAAACATAGCCACTGGCCAGCAGCTTCCTACACACCTGGGTCTTAGTTACCGTATCCAGTTCTCCAATTGCTGGCTCAGTTCACAACAGCCTCACCCTCCCTCCCTCACCAGGGCCCCACCGGAAATCAGCAACTGTGGCTGGCACTTTGCTGGGTTGAGAGTTTCAGCTGGCGTCTCAGGCCAACCCAGCACAAAGCTGTGTGCACGTGTGTGTATGCACACGGACTCCCACCTCAGCAGCCATGGCACCTGCGAGAACAGCAGTTGCCGGGGGTTTCTGTAGCCTCACAGGCAGATGGCATCAGGGGACAATCTGCAAACATTGCCCGCCTGAGCCACATGACGGGATGCTTTCTTAGTGATGGCTGCCAGGCTGCTGTGGCTTGAGAAGTCAAGAAAACAAGCCACCATGGGGGCTCATTCCCCAGAGCTTGCTTCTTTGGGGGTAGAACAGTTGCTCAAACCTCTCTTTCCACTGCAGTGTGGATATGACTGTGCACACACAAATTTCCCAGCTGGACACAACATCCATGGTGATTCAACACCCAAGGTCACCAAGGGCTAATTCAGAGAAATTCAGCGGGTTGTGGGCAACATGTCAAGCATTTGCTTAGCACTAACAGCGAAAGGCACGCAGTTGGGGAATGGTGAGGGAGGGAAAAATGTTTGATAGACCGAAGTGATCACTGGAGAGAACTTTAGAAGTGTGATTGGTTTCTGTTTGTTTGTTTGTCTGTCTTTAAGTAATCTCTACATCCAGCGTGGGGCTCAAACTCAAGACCCCGAGATCAAGAGTCACACCCTCCAGTGACTGAGCCAGCCAGGCACCCCTAGAAGCCATGATTGTTAAGAATACTCAAGCCCAAGGCTTCAGAGCAGCACCCTGTGAGGTTGGAAGGACTGACCTGATCAAGCAAGTGCTTAAGGGCTAAGACAGCAGCGCCAGAGAGAGGTTGGTTCATAAATCCCAGATTCCATTGTCCCTTCAATGACTGCTTATATTTGCCACACAGAGAAGCCTAACAGTGACCACATTTCTTAAGCTCCTTCTTAGATGGAAGCAGGGAGGACACAAAACTTAAAATATGCCCTGTATTTTTCCAGAGAAACCAGACACACGGGTATGGCAGTGTCCCGTGTAGACTCTCCACCTGCACAACACCTGGGTACACAGGCTCAATGCGGTCCCCCCCCCCCAAACTCAACATCTTCCCTCTGACCTGCCTCTTTTCTGGAAGAGAGGGAGATACCCTGCTGGAGAGCCCATCATCTACCCACTTACTCAGGCTGGAAAACTCAGTGTTAACCCCCATACCTAACCAGTCACCCAGTTGGGCTCTATCTACTTCCTCAACCTTTCGGTTTCTCTCCATTCTTCCTATGCTGCCTTGAAACCATGAATACCAGGCAAAGAACTCAAAGAGATGCTTCTCCAAAAAGATATACATATAGCCAATAAGTACATGACCAGATGCCCAATATCATTAGTCATTTTAGGGAAATGTAAATCAAAACCATAATGAGATACTCCTTCATACCCACTAAAATGCCTAGAAATTTTTAAAAAGGAAAACAGTGCTGATGAGGATGTAGAGGAATTAGAACCATTGTGCACTGCTGGTGGGAATGGAAAATGAGGTAGCCCCTGTGGAAAACAGTATGGTAGTGACTCAGAGCTAAACATAGAACCACCGTGTGACCAAGCAATTCCACTCATAGGTATAAACCCTAAAATACTGAAATCAGGGACTCAAAGAGATACTTGTATGCCAACATCTACTGCAGTAGCCAAAAGGTAGAAACAACCTAAGTGTCCAGCAACAGATGTATGGATAAACAAGATGTGGTCTATACATACAACAGAATATTATTCAGCCTCAAAAAGGAGCCAAATTTTGAGACATGCTATAATAGGAATGAGCCCAGAAACCATTATACTAAGTGAAATTAAGCCAGACATAAAAGGACAAATGTTGTATGATTCCACTTATATATTGCAGCTAGACTAGGCAAATTCATAGAGACAGAAAGACTGGAGGTTACCAGGGAGTGGGAGGGAGAATGGGAGTCAATGTTTAATGGTTACAAAGTTTCTGTTTGGGGCGATGAAAAAGTTTTGGACAGAGATAAGGACGAGGGTTGCACAACCCTGTTAATGTAGCTAACGCCAGTGAACTGTACATTTTGAATGGTTACAATGGCAACTTTTCTGTTATATATATTTGACCACAAGAAAACATACACATGAACAGCAGCTAACAGGGGAGTGCTTGTCACGAGCCGAAGCTGCTCTCAGAGCTTCCCCTGGATGGCAGCTTGTAGCCTGCACGCCAACCCCGTTCCCCACACACTAAGACACGGAGCACTGAGCAAGCCTGCCAAACAAGCAGGAGTCAGAATCGGAACCCCAGCCGTCTGGCTTCAGAGCGTCTCTGTCAACCACTCTTGCCCGAGTGGCAATAATGTCTCCCTGCCTCCACACTCCGAAAACAAATGTATGCTCTTGTCACTCCCTACAGAAACCCCCCAGTTACTTCCAAAAGACCACAGGACAAACCCTTTCATTTAAAACTTTTTAAATTGCATAGCAACCATACATGCCCGTTTACTGGATGCTAGCTCAAACTATCTGCCATGCACACTGGCCCCATGGTGCCCATTACCGTGCACGTGTAACACAGGGAGTGAACATCTCTAACAACACCTTGACTTTCACAGACATCTGATGTCATGGGCTCCTATTGGTAGGCTCTAAAAATAGGTGACGATGCTGGCAATGACACAACCTTACACGGGCAAAGGCTTAGAGAAACTAAAGTGTTTTAGCAGATATTTCTTCACTTGCTCCTCACAGTAACACTATTATTGTGTTATTGAAAGAAAAGATGATAGAACCCTGATTCTGCCAGACTGATAGGTTTTTGCATTCAAGAACCCTGAGACCCAGTCAGAGAGGATGCAAGAGCAGCCAAAGGCCACAAAGCTAGTCAGGGGCATAGTGAGCCGTGGGACCCACCTCTGGGCCCTCTGGGCAGGGCTGTCCTGCTACACTTCACCTCAAAGGAAGAACTAGGCCATGGCTATAGAGGGGAGACTCAAAATGACCCCACCCGGGTCTCCAGTGGGACCCTTCACTTCCCTCCCCAGCTGAAGAATATAAGGTACTGCTTTATCCATAAATCTACCAGTACTGAGACCCCAATCCTTGAAGTCCTTTCTCCCGTACACATAAAAGCTCTTTGCTGCAGAGGAGGGTGGGCTTGGCACTGGAGTAAGTCCTGCCTGCCTACAGCTGCCCGCATCTGGTTACCTGGAGCTCTCCGAGGTTCTGATCCAGGTCATGGGACTCTGGATTTCGTGGGTCTGAGTGTTCCTAGACCCCAACGCTCAATTTCCATTTTCTAACACTATATTTTTAACCATTGTTAAGAACCTGGATCCTACTATCCCAGTGGTAGAGGCCACACCTCGGGCCAGAATTGTGGGCCATCGGGGCTTATAGAAATTCATATATCCCCACATAATATAGGTCAGCAACGACTGTGCTTGCTTTAAAACCCTACAAAACCATCAGGGTATTGGCAAACCTCTTTAGAAGGTAAAGGAAACCTGGCTTCTCTTTATCCCAAATCTGATGCCTCAACAGTGGAAACTCATCATGTACAGCAAAACTGAGGCCATCAGTAAGATATCAATGCTGTGATAACACTCGAGCTATGTCACAAGGGCAACGTGAGTGAAGGGAGAGGTGAACTTGTAGCATTCCTGCTTCCCAGAGCACTATGCTGATCAGAGCCCAAGATGGCTCACCCATATCTGGAGGCCAAAAAGCCTCAATAATGCCACTCTAGCAAAAATTTGCCATGACACATTTAGCAGCCTGCAAACAACAGCCTCACTGAGCAAACGCATAATTTGTACACAACTGGGAACCAGACGAGCAGAGTCTAACTTGTGGTAAGTGGAGTTGCCTAGATGTTGCCTTGGCTGCTGAGCCAAGCTGGCTTTCCCGCTTTTCTCCTCAGCCTCCACATCCATTACATACTATACAGGTGCTGGGGGGTTGGCTTGGTTGAACCTTAACTTCTTTCAATTAACTGAAATACTCCCCAGTAAAACACTAGTGAAGGTCTGGTCTGGGGGTCCCTCCCTCCTCTCATCCTACCACCAACCTTGACACAAGTTAAAATGCAGGCCTCACAGTAAATGGGGAGAATGATGCTGTGAGTCAAACCAAACCAAACCAAACAAAAAACAATTAGTGTTGTTGTCATCATTTATTAGGTGGGTGACCTGGGGGCAATACTGAAAGCCTCTATGCAGCTCTTTTGTCATCTCTAAAAAGAAGTCTAACGCTAAATGTTTTGGCACCATCACAAAGGTGTCTTCAGGGTCAAAGAGTAAATTGGGGAGCAGTATACAGATTTTTTTCTTGTCATTACTAATGTCATCATTAAATAGCAAGTGCTATAAAAAAGAACAACACCTAACAAAACAGATGAACTTTGCCGTCAGAATGTTGAGTGAAAGAAGCCAGACCAAGAAGACCACAAGCTGTACAATTCTGTTATGTGAAGTTTAACAAGAGACAGAGCTTATCAATGGTGAGACATCTCCAAAGGGCAGTTGCCCTTGGGAAGGTAATGACAGGGAGGATGAAGAGGTTCTATAAACTAGTCTGCGTGATGGGTGCACAGGTGCATACACTCCTACAACTTCATGGAACTGTGTTTGTGTATAAGATCTCCACACTTCACCGTATGCTATTTCCACTTAAAGTAACAATACGAATGCTTAAGCCAGAAGACAACAGATTCTTTTAAATTGAAATGTGCTAGTATTTCATCCTAGAAGGCCAAAAACATGAAAAGCTAGAGCTTGGGTGTCTTAATATTCATCTCAGGGGGAAGCTTCCTGGGATCAACGTTAAGGGCCCGAGTGGTCGGAATGTGCCAGATGCTGCTTACCAAGTGGGTGAGCCAAGGGGTGACTCATCTAATTGACACAATCAGCCGTGTGGATCTCCTCCCTCCACGGGGTCCTTCTTCTCCACCTCAGCTGCTTTCCTCACATCTTAAAATATTTCCTTCTCTCCTGCCACCAACAGTACAGGCCCACGGAGCGGGCTGGTGCCGCTGACACCAGGGGGAGCTCGGTGCTGCCCTGACCTGCACAAAATGCTGGTCCTGGGCTTCCCTCTGCGTTAGCGTGAGGCTGGGCAGGGCCCCCTCAGCTCAGGGTAGAAGCAGGGGCAGGGGAAAAAAGGAGTCATTCATCAGCCTGCCCTCAAACCTGGTCTGTTTCTTTCTGCAGGTAAGGCTCCCTTCAGGGCCAGGTGTAGCTGTGAGATCACAGCTGTGCCCCCTATGCCAGTTCATGGAAAACATTTTTGCAAAATTACCACTGGCAGGAGATAAAAGGAAATCACTAAAACAAACCCTTACACCAAATCTACTGCAAGAGAGTTTTGAATAGATACAGAATCCTAAAATAGCACATTGCCCACCCCCCACAAGCATAATCTCTTCCTGCCTGCCCCCCACATAAAAGGCAAATTTGAGGAGCAGCCGCCCCATGAACATTGGCTGCTTGCAGAGACTGTGCTTTCCCAGCATTTGGCTCCCTTCAGAAAAGGCTAGTCAATCTCAAGACACCTGGGAAGATGCAACAAGTATCTTAAAAGCAATAGCAGAGCACCAGGGGAGTTTCAGCTGTAAGATTCTGTTTCTCTAAAAAAGATATATCTCATTATCACAATTTAAAAAATACCCATGCTGTTGAATCATGAAATGCACCAACTTCATTGGAAAGACTTATAAAGAATACACACACACACACACACACAAACACACACACATAAAACATCTGAAAATATGGCAAAAAATACAAGGATTTGATAAATCGGGGGTGGACACACTGGTATTTGCTATTCAGTTTCTGTCTTTTTCTAATGCTTGAAATATTTCATCATTTCCCCTAAAAATTACATAGTGAACCCATGCCAATATCTCATACCACAGTGGCTTTCTTATACTTAACAAAATATGTTGCCACTTAGAAAAATGCTCTGACATATCATTGATCTACGATATTTTCAGCTCAAAGCTAACAAGGTTTTTAAAAAAGTAGCAGGATACCTATTGTCATGTTTCTATGTAAATCTTCAGCTACATATTTGCAATATCGTACATTTGCGGTATTATCTCCCAAGAATCACTGATAACACAAGCCCAGGCAAGAAGCTCTTGCCCGACAGGATGGGAATAAATGCTGAGAGGAGTTCGGGAAGTGCTACAGGCTGGACAAAGATAAGAACAGTTACCTTCGTGTCCCAAAGAGGTAACACAGCTTCCTGATACAGGCACAAAGCGATTACTGGCATGATAGCTGGTGCCTTTATATCTGCCCATGCCCTGCTAAACATCTAGATTATTACTAGTGGATCAAAGGGTGTCAATACCAACCAGTTGTTTGGACATGCTTTAGTAAGCACTTAATAACTATCTGTCAAGGGGCACCTGGGTGGCTCAGTCAGTTAAGCGTCTGCCTTCAGCTCAGGTCATGACCCCAGGGTCCTGGGATCGAGCCCTGCATCGGGATCCCGGCTCCGCGGGAAGCCTGCTTCTCCCTCTCCCACTCCCCCTGCTTGTGTTCCCTCTCTCACCGTGTCTTTCTCTTTCAAATGAATGAATAAAATCTTTGAAAAAAATAACTATCTGTCAAATGAATGGCCAATTTAGCAGAGTGTTATGGGCAGGACACCTATTACAGACGAGGGGTATTATTTCCAGTTCAGCCCAAAGCTATGACAACATGGAAATCTGTATCATCCCTACAATGACCCAGCTAGCGTTCGCTGGATCACAACCAACTTCTCACCTGCCAGGATGCAGATCTGGTTTAAGAGCAGTAGGAAGAAGGATACAGTAAGAAAATTCACACACTACCTCATTTTCCTTAAACAAGCAATACCTAGTTCTTTATTAAACTGGGAATGTTAGACATTGAAAATAAATTTACTCGTTCAAAAATGAAACCTTAAAAGCACTAGAAGAGGGCGCCTGGGTGGCTCAGATGGTTAAGCGTCTGCCTTCGGAACAGGTCATGATCCCAGGGTCCTGGGATCGAGTCCCGCATCGGGCTCCCTGCTCCTTGGGAGCCTGCTTCTCTCTCTCTCTCTCTCTCTCTCTGTCTCTCATGAATAAATAAATAAAATCCTTAAAAAAAAAAAAGCACTAGAAGAAAACATGAGAGAAATATTTAACGATCTCAGAGTGGGAAAGAGTATTTGACACTCTGCCACAGAATCCAGAAGCTGCAAAAGAAAGGACTGACGAATTACAGAAAACTACAACCACAAAATAGACAAAAGAATAAAAGAAAGAAAATTCATCAACAAAAGTCCAAGTGGGGGAACGCTGCCTGTTGGAGAGAACACCTTCTACAAAGTGTTGGCAAAGAGATCAATAACCCAACAAAAAAGAGCAAAGGACAATTCATAGGGAAAAAAAATGACTCAAACCCACGAAAAGATGCTTACCCACACTCATAAGAAAAATGCAAATTACGGCGGAATTCACTTGACAATATCTTTGCAGTGCTCACTGGACAGAAAGACCTGAATCATTTTGGCTGTGTCCTTATACTAAAAGTGTAGCATAGGGGCGCCTGGGTGGCTCAGTCAGTTAAGCGGCTGCCTTCGGTTCAGGTCGTGATCCCAGGGTCCTGGGATCAAGTCCCGAGTCGGGCTCCCTGCTCAGCGGGAAGCCTGCTTCTCCCTCTCCCTCTGCCTGCCCCTCTGCCTATCTGTGCTCTCTCTCTCGTCAAATAAATAAATAACATCTTTTAAAAATAATAAAATAAAATAAAATAAAAGTGTAGCATTTACACCTACTGTCTTACCATGTTCACACCAGTCTTTGAGGGTCCAGACCCTCTCAGAGTACTGTCTATTCTCACAGCACATAGCGCATGCCCAGCACACAGCTGGTATCCGTGCAAAGAGTAGTAAGTATAGAGTGCAGTTAGCCCAAAACTCTCCAGAAGTGATTAGTCTAGATAGACAAGGATGTATATAATTTTTACTATGATGAGATCTCTTTTTTGCCGTGGTATCAAATACCATAAAGCTTCTCAATGGATCTCTCTGATACCCAGTGACTTTATTAGTGTTACTGATGCAAAAAATCATTTTTTTATCTGTCTGATTGGCAACAATCGAAACAATATATTTTAGCTGTGGTGTAGAGAAAAATACCCTTCCATACTCTCCAATGAGAGTATAAATTGATAGATAAATCGGGACAACCTCTGTGGGAAGCAATGTGGCATTTATCTATCAAAAATTTAAATGTCCATGCCTTTTGACTCAGTATTTCCACTCCTAGGAATTTAAACTACAAGTATACTCGCACACGTGCAAAACGGTGTATGTACAAGGTTAATCATTACAACACTGCTTAAATTAGCAAGACTGAAAGAATGTAAATGAGTGTCAGTAGAGAACTGGTTACATGAATTACAGTAAATCCATCCCATGCAACTCTCTCCAAGAATGACGCAGGTCTCTAAGCACCAATAAGGATAATTGCTAAGACATGTTACTAGGTAAAAAAGCCTAATAATGTATGCTAGCATTTCTGCAAAAGTGTGCGCATGCCTCATTGTGTAATACAGAACAAACTGATAACTGAGACTTCTTCCAGGGTGGGGAACAGGGTGGCTGAGAGACAGGGAGAGCATTTTTGTCCCTTTTAATTGGTACCATGTACCTGTGTTAGCCAAACAAAACTTTAATTTAAAAAGTCATCATTGAGGGGCACCTGGGTGGCTCAGTTGGCTAAGCAACTGCCTTCAGCTCAGGTCATGATCCCGGGGTCCTTAGATTGAGCCCAGCGTCGGGCTCCCTGCTCAGCGGGGAGTCTGCTTCTCCCTTTCTCTCTGACCCTCCCCCTGCTTGTGCTCTCTCACACTCTCTTTTACTCTCTGTCAAATAAATAAATAAAATCTTTAAATAACTAAATAAAAAGCAATCTTTGAAATGTGTTTACTATTTCCCAATCATTAGACTATCGACCGCTACTTTTTCTGCAAACAAGGAAGAAGTTGCCACTGCCCCCTCATACAGTTCAGTTATATCCTTTCCACTACTAGTGTAATGATCCCAGTGTTGCTGGGTCCCAACATAAGAACAGATACAACGCTCAAAAGAAAGCCCTCAGTCCATCTACCTCATCAAGAAGGGGAGATAAGAAAGTTAAGATGTGGGGCGCCTGGGTGGCTCAGTCGTTAAGCGTCTGCCTTTAGCTCAGGTCATGATCCCAGGGTCCTGGGATCGAGCCCCACTTTGGGCTCCCTGCTCAGCAGGAAGCCTGCTTCTCCCTCTCCCACTCCCCCTGCTTGTGTTCCCTCTCTCGCTGTGTCTCTCTCTGTCAAATAAATAAATAAAATCTTAAAAAAAAAAAAAGAAAGAAAGTTAAGATGTGGGGAAAATCATACCCGGCCCAATAATCAATTGTTTTTTTCAATGAATATGATATAAATTTCAAAATTTTGGAAATACAAGAATAATCAATGGTATGACAACAACCCAGAAAACCAAATAAAATGCATATAAAAAGGCAATATTAAACCTTATTTGTAGTTTTACCATAGGCAGAATACAGTTTGCTTTGGTACCCAGAAGTACAACAAGACTTTTTTTTTTAAGATTTTATTTATTTATTTGACAGAGAGAGAGAACACAAGTAGGCAGAGTGGCAGGCAGAGAGAGAGAGGGAGAAGCAGGCTCCCGCCGAGCAGGGAACCCAATGCAGGACTCAATCCCAGGACCCTGGGATCATGACCTGAGCTGAAGGCAGCTGCCTAACCGACTGAGCCACCCAGGCGCCCCAAGTACAACAAGACTTAAACAGTGTGGTATTGGTTAATTATGCTCAAAAAAGTTAATTACACGATCTCAAATTGAGCTCCCTGAGGGGTGGGCACTTTCTCCAAAGCCCCTTCTGGAAAAATTCTTAAATGCTTTGATAACATCATACCTACTCCATGACCCAGTACAACCTGAAACACAGGAATTGGTGCATCACGTGCTAGCTAAACAGCCTGCTCTTAGACAAAAAAAAGGGCCATCCAAGGTCTAACAGCCATTTCTGCCATCTTTTTAACAGCTTTGATAAAGAGCCCGGGCCCCTGCGGCCCTTGCTGGGAATCCCTGTCACAGCACCAACCCCTGGACTCTATCTAGGTCTCTCTCTCGGCTACTCTGTGAGGGCCTCAGGGGTAAGGAAGAGGTCTCAGTCATCTTTCATCCCCAGACACTCAGTAAATGGTGGCCATCATCATGAGCTCTACCATTCTTCTGATATAAATGGCAGCAGTACATGCATCTAACCCAGTGTGAATTTTCACGATCACAACCACTGCTAAGACTAATAAGCTAATGGAAAGAATCTAAATGCACTAGGATCTCTTACATATAAACAGAAACCGAATCTATCCTTCATTTCCCCAGATCTAAAAATCTTTGGAATTCGCCTGCAATTATGAAGAATATGCTATGAGCAAGGTACTGTTCTAGGGTTTGCATGGAGTAACTCATTTAACACTCACCGCCACGCTAATAAGTAGGGAGCATTATTATTTCTCTTTGACAGATGGGGAAGTGGATCCCAAGGTGGGCAACACAGTCAAAGGGCTGACTGAGGACTGAGGCCCAAGCAGTCCCGTGGCCAAGCCTGCACTCCTGTGGTCACACCACATCCCACCTACACATGTATGCTCTCTTCACTTGCTCTGAAAAGGCCAACTTCCATAAACTTACATTTTTAAGAGGAGAGACAAGGAGTATGACCATAGAATAGACTTTAAGAAGTGAGTAGTATGAGGACCAACGATTTGAAAGCCACTCCCAAGTAAAGAAATTCTTGAATTTTTAACAAAAAAGCACCTGTTTACTGGTTGTTGAAAGAATGTTTACATACATTTCCACCCCGGATAACTCGATTGTCAAGAATAAATTATTCCAAGCCCATAACAAAACAATGCCATTTCATGCTCATTTCCTGATTAAAGCTTTTAGACAGCTGGGCATTTTCATTTCTCAGAGCTGTAGGGAGCTATGCAAATTTCCACACAGCAGCTCCAAGATCATTAATCTAAGGAAAGCATGTGCCAACAGAATACCAGATTTTATATTGTTTCAGTAAAGAAGAGGAGGGGCAGGTTAATCTAATTACCCTATGTGTGGTCACCTGACTATGGTTAACAAAAAGATCAAATGCTAAACTGTGCAATCAGCAGAAAACTGCTAAGTAATGAGGCATTTCAGATCACAAAAGGAGCGGGAAGAGGGGGTGAAAGTCTTGCATTGCTTGGGACTAGATACTGGAGCAATAAAAATAATCATACTGAGCTCATATGAATGATAGGCAGAGCATTTTAATTATCGCAAGGAGCTAGAAGCGTAACTATAAATCAATCCCTCTCTCACACTCCTATACATGCTCACACACATGCACAGTCAATAAGACTGGAAGGTACTTCTAGCAAATGATAGCTAACTCGAGCTGAAGTGCTCAAGAAGCAGACACAGACGGGCACTCATAATTAGACTCGCCCTGTATCCGTGACTGTGTGTTTGGCACTTACCACTCAGGGCACACTACTGTTAATTCTCCTTCCAGTAAGGAGCAGCTGGGTTTGGAAAGGCAGGAGCACTGGCTCACACAGCTGATTCTTCAGCTCAAGTTGTGGCCCTGACATTGCAGCAGGTGTGACCACGGTGCCTCACTTTTGTTGGCTGTAAAATGGGCGATTAGTATATTTTGAAGATTGAATGAGATCTTGCAGAGGAAGGCACAGCCTCTGGATCCCAGAGGTGTCAGGCTCCATCAGCAGGAGTGGGGGCCCCACCTGCCAACAGACACAGGCCAGGCCCTAAGGAGTGGTAAGTATTAAAAGGGAGAAACTTCCCAGTATCTGACCCCTACTGTGGTGGGTCTAGCAGAAGTCTCAAAAACTGTACTTCCATGCACTCTTCTAGGAGAGCTACCGGAGGGTGTGTCCCACCAAATCTGGTGAGTAAAACAAGAGAGTGAAGGAGCCAGGACCCAAGGCAGTCAAAAATGAAACAGAGGCGGTGGGAATTACCTGGCTGACTTCTGGGCAGCAGCTTCAAGAGCAACCGGCTCCCGTTGGAAGGTGCTGGTATTTTTGTGGGGGGTGGGGGCGGGGGTGGATCAAAGAAACATTTTACAGAGTTGTTTAGTTCAAGGTATGAAAAGATTTGCATGTCCAGGGATAACTCAACACACAAAGAATTGTTATCTGTAGGTAAAACAGGAAGTCATATAAAAGAATTATATTCTTGTTTCAATACTCAATATCAACATTGCTATAGTAATGGACATATTAAATATAGATTAGACCAAAACCTGAGCTGCAAGCATATAGGGAGGATGGGGTAAGGTGGGGGGGGGGAGCGCATAAGTGAGCTGAAATCCTTAACTACCATAACAGGTAACAGATAATATCTAGAATTGACAAACCAAGAGACCGAAGTGCATGCATATTACTCAGAAGTACAGAAGCGAATACTAGAAGCAGCAGCTTGAACTGAAAAGTGTCTCCTAGAAGACAAGGACATGAGAAGGGACACAGAGCTGCTGGATCCTCACATGTCTTTCAATACGAGTTTTTAATCTATGTACCTATATATCACTTTGATTTTGAAAGTTCATCATTCTAAAGGCATACATGCTTGCTCCACAAAATAAACAGAAGAGGATATAAAGCAAAAGGTAACAGTATACCCATTCCCCAGTGAAATTCCAGCCCTGCTCCCCTAGGAACTATTAATGAGTCGTGTGTGTGTGTGTGTGTGTGTGTGTTGTGTGTTGTGTGTGTGTGTGTGTGTGTGTGTTGTGTCCCTACTTGTTCTTAACACAAATGGACTCATACAGTATGTGGTATTTGCATCTTGCTTTCTTCCATTTGGTGACGTCTCTTGGACCTCTTCTGCTATCAGAGCTCTGCCTCTCTTCCCCATGGCTGCACAGAATCCAACTGTAGGATTTGCCAGTGTCTGAGGGGACGATTTGGTTGTGCAGGAAAGGAGATTTCAGAACTAGGAAGTCTGACCAATCAGAACCACCCAGTATGAAGAGTGCTAAGTCAGAGCTGGAGATGGGGCGGGGTGGGGGGGGGTGTAGGAAAATGAGAGGATAGAAAATCAGAGCAGAGATACCTCCTCAGGGACATGTGGCTACTGTCTCTGCCTTCCACTCCCCTGGAGGAACACATGGGCTTGCTGGAGTGGAGTTTGGTTCCCGAACCATGGGAGCTGCATGTTTCTCACCATACCATAAACGGAAGTACACCAGCTGTCATTGCTGGCTCTTCTGGAATGCTGATGGAGAAAACTCGTGGCACAGCCAACTGGCTGTTTCTGAGATCTGGCAGAATCTCCGATGCTGTGTAGACCATTGGAATCTGGGGGCGGAGGCGGGTGCATGAAACACACCCTGATATATACTTCATCTGCTCCTGCCCCGAGGCCATCCCCCTTCCGCTAAATTTCTGTATCTTTGGTTAAAATGGATAACTTACTATAATCTGGGGCTGGAGAGGAGCTGTCCTCTTCCCTCCAAGTCATAGCCCCCATGACACTATCTAGTGGTCTTAAATCTTCAGCAATTACAAACTCTACAGTGAGCATCACTGTGTCTCCGACTCTGCACATATACACGTGTTTAACTGGGGAACAAATTCTGAAAGTGAAATTTCTTTATTTCACTTTGCATTCTGGTGCATCCTTACTTTTAACAGACAAACAAGATTAGCCTCCGAACAGTTTTTCTCCATTATAGTCTCACTAACAACATGAACGAGTGCCAACTTCCCTGTATTCCGTATCTTTAAACTTCTTAATTTTTGCCAATCTGATAACAGAAAATGAAATCTAATTTACATTTCTTTAATTAGTACAAATTAAGGTTGATCAGCTTTTCATAAACTTACCGTCTATTTGGCTTTCTTTTCCAGTGATCTGCCTGCTCGTGTCTTTTGTCAGTTTCACTACGAAGCACTTTGCCCCTTTCCTTTTCATTTCTAAGAGCTCTCTGAATATTAAAGAATTGTCCCTTGGTCTTTCATATGTCAGAGAATTTCCCCCATTTGTCATTTGTCTATTTACTCTGTCAATTCTATTTCTTTCCATCCAGATGTTTCTAAATGTTTTTGGCAAAATCTACTCTTTTCCCTGAGGTCTTCTTAGAGGTGTGACATGATTACAAAGACCTTGTCCATTGAAAGATTGTTTTAAAAGGAAAAAAACACTCATTTTTTCTAATAATTTTATGGCAAAAGTTAATGCATATTATTGAAAGGTGTCTCACTTCCCACCTTCATCCCCCAAAGAAAAAAGAAACATCCAAAACCTCAGCTTAGAATAACTCATTCCGGGGCCCCTAGCTGCCTCAGTCAGTGGAGCATGTGACTCTTGATCTCAGAGTTGTAGGTTTGAGCCCCACATTGGGTGTAGAGAGTACTTAAAAATAAAATCTTTAAAAAAAATAACTCATTCTGGGAAGTACAAAGCCCTGATTTAAGGTGCCTGGTTTCCAAAGCTCGGGTTTGAAGCTGAAGAAGTATTTTGTAGTGGGAAACTGCCCACTGATGGCAGCTAAGACAGGAGTCTCTTCATTTGTGCCTGGAAATATCTGCCTTTATTTAGCATTAAGACTAAAGATAAATAATATTCATTAACAGATTCACAGGTTAGAAAACTGAAACTCTTTACCCATTAAATAACAACCCACTCCAACCTCTTCCCAGCTCCTGGTAACCACTATCCTAACCTTCTGTCTCTGAGTCTGGCTACTCTAGTATCTCATATAAATGAAATCACATGGTATCTTCCTTTCTGTGACAGGCTTATTTTACTTAGCATAAGGTCTTCAGGGTTCATCCATGTTGTAGCGCGTGTCAGAATTTTCTTCCTTTTTAAGGCTGAATAATATTCTATTGTATGTATATACCACATTTTGTTTATTCACTCATCCATTACTGGACACTTGGGTTGCTTCCACCTTTTGGCTACTGTGAATAATGCTGCTATGAACGTGGGTGTACAAATATCTTTTTGAGAACATGCTTTCAATTCTTTTGAATGTAGAATTGCTGGGTCACAGGGTAGTTCTATTTTTACCCTTTTGAAGAACCTCCACACTGTTTTCCACAGTGGCTGCACCAGTTTGCTTTCCCACCAACAGTGCACGAGGGTTCCAATTTCTCCGCATCCTTGCCAACACTTGTTATTTTCTGTGTTGTTGTTGTTGGTTTTAATAGTAGCCGTTCTAATGGGAGTGAGGTGATATCTCACTGTGGTTTTGATTTGCATTCCCCGGATAATGAGTGATGCTGAGCATCTTTTCATGTGCTTGTTTATCAACAGTAAATCTTCCCTGGGGGGGGGCGATGTCTCTTTAGGTCCTTTGCCCATTTTTAATCAGGTTGTTTTTGTTGCTGTTAAGTTACAAGAGTTATTATTCTGATACATGACTTATAGAGTCTTTCTCCCATTCCATTGTTTTTTCACTCTGTTGATTGTCTTTTGATGCACAGGACTTCTTAATTTTCATGTACTCTGACTTAGCTATTTTTATTTTTGTTGCCTGTATGCCTCCCTCTCATAAGGACCCTGGTGATTATCAACTCCCCATCTTAAGAGCCTTAACTTAAGCAAAGCTGCAAAGTCCCTTTTGCCACATAATCTATCTATAACATACTTCACGGGTCCTGGGGATTAGAATGTGGGCATCTTTGGGGAGCCATATTCAGCCTAGTTCCTCTTTAAAATGAGAATGTTGGTGACACCTAACTCAAGGGTTATTAAGACAACTAAATAAAATAAAATCTGAACTGGGTTAGAACAGTGAATGGCCTATGGTAAATGCCAGTGATCATGATAGCACAACACCAAGCGTTACAGGAGACGTGAGTGTGACGAAGGGGACTGGTAAGAGCAGAAGCCGGGGGCATTTATACCACAGGGGAGAATGAAACGCCTTCCCAAAAGGGAAACCACACCAATTCAGTGATAAGAAATGAGTAGGATTTGGAGGGTCCGAAAAGGGAGGCCAGAAGGAAAAATTCTGAATTTTCTTCCACATTCTTACATTGGCATTTACATCTCAGAAATCTTTCCCAAGAAGCCACATCTGCTTTCAGACAGTAGCTGCGAGGTGATTTTTTTCCTTTATTTACAAGGAAACACACTCAGCTGAATCTCTGAGTCTCTCTTTAATAAACAATTCACAAACTTTTTCCCAGCAAATTATTTTTAGAGTAGAAAGGGATTTTTTAAAAAGCAGCAGCAGCAGCTCATATTTATAAAATTTGTCCTCAAAGTTTAAAAATAGGTCTCAAAATCTGATGACAGCCCTGCCCCATCCTCACCCATCAGCACCAGAAAGACAGACAAAGCATGCTTTGAGACTCTGGATTTTTAAAATGTAGACTTGGCTTATCTCTTCTCCCTGGAATGTTCACAGTAAATAGCAGGTGGACAGAATAATGAAGGAAAATAATCACTATTGATGTTATTCACATTGTTCCTTTCATACATGCTGGGAAGCTGCAATAATTAACTGGCAGAGATGTAGAACAACTTCTCAACTTGCCCTTGTCCTCTCCTGGTAAGCCTACTCCCTGCCCCCACACCAAGAGAGCCGCTTAGCTTCAGCTCCTGCAGAGTTTGGGCAGTTCTGACTTGGAGGTTAATTTGCTCAGAACCCAGAGCACACTGGGGAGCACCCAGTGTGGCTGAATAGATGAGTAGTGTGGCTTCGGGTCACACACAGGAGGTGTGCTGATAACAATGCACTGCACTGGTATCAATTTTCCCATCAACTACAATCACACATACAACATGCAGACACACAAAACACACATGCTAGCTGCAATTGATGAGATTTTTACCCAGCCACAAACACAGATGAAGAGAATCACAGGATTTACTATCATCCTGAGCTATCTTGTTGCTCTCTGTCCCATTTGGGCCAGTCAGCTATAACCACCCCAGCTCAGCAATGAGAAGCATACCTCAAAGGTTAAATACAGAAAGGATATGCTGGTGACTCTAAGGCTCCATGATACGTTGAAGGGGAAAAACAAAAACAAAAACAAAAAAACCCCACACAGTAATACCTGGGGTTTGACCAAAATTAAAAGCATCACTTTATAATGCCTACCCTGCCTTGTAAATGAGAGATGTAAATCAATACATGTTATCCACAACCCCAGTAACCACTCAGGGTGAAGCTAAAATCCATCTAATGTGACTGACTCAGCCACATAACCAAATAGAGCATGTACCATGGGCATTCCTGGACACACCAAGCAATTTTGGCAGGCATTTGTCTTGGATCTTAGATAGTATGAGCAAAGAACTGAGTTCTCCTTGAAGGAAAAGAAACAGATACAAAATACTCATTTGTGGTGTCTGTTTGGGAGAAATAGAATATGCTGAGTTTTCAGAATGAAATGGATGTTCACAATAGGAAGATTAAAACGAAGTCAAAATTTTCCACGACTGATCCCCAATTCTGCATTTGGGGATGAGTCATCCCATGGTCTGATTTATGAGTCAACATGTGAGTACATTAACTACTGAAGACGTTTCCTACATCCACAAAAACCTGGATGCAACTGTTGGAGGTACTGAGGTTGAAAAGAAAGAGAACTTGACATTCTGCATCTTGTTTTCCTGTCTACCTAAGATCAGCACATATTTTTTTTAATTAGTAAGATCCACGTAAAGTTTCTTATCTTGAAATAGTGAAACCTCCTGTGAAGTTAAAAGAGGCTTTCAACTTTATTTATATTATATTGAATGATATTATTTTAAACCTGCATTATGATTTATTTTCTTTTTTTAAGATTTTATTTGAGAGAGGGAGAGAATGAACGGGAGAGAGCAGAGGGAGAGCAGAGGGTGGGGTAGCAGAGGGAGAGGGAGAAGCAGGCTCCCCACTGAGCAGGGAGCCAGACGTGGGCTCCATCCCAGGAGCCTGGGATCATGACCTGAGCTGAAGGCAGACGCCCAACCGACTAAGCCACCCAGGCCTCCCTGTAATTTATTTTCACGGCAAATACTCACCACATGTTTTTCTCCTTTTCAAATCAATATTGTTATTGATTTAGCATCACTTGGCAAATGGAAGGAAAAAAAAAAGTCAACTATTTTCCAGGCACAGACACCCAAAGCTACAGTGCTATTTGTAAGGCTGATGTGACTCATGACATAAGTGCCAAAAAGCACATGGGGCACGGCGGGTTTTCTCAAGTAGAAGATGTTTAATGCAGTGTGCACTTGTAATAAGCCAAAAGATCATACTTACACATTCCAGTTTGGGTACTAGAATAATACAGATAAGTAAAACCCTAGAAATGTCTCCAAACTTAATGTAACTGTTGGCTTTAACCTTCTCTCTAACAAATATTATGGAGCATTTCTAAACAACAGAGAAGACATCCAGTATGATATAATCAGAGATCAAAATCCAGAGTTTTATCCTTTCCAAGTTCTCATGTTGAAATCTGACTACGAGAATCTTGGCCCACAATCCTCTCCCATTTAAAATGTATACACACAACTCACAGACCAAGGGCTCTTACCCTGGGATTCGTGAACAAACACCTAAATTTTAAAATGGGCAAAGGTTACGAATAGATAGTTCACCAAAGAATAACTACACACCTAAGGTCAACAGATACATGAAAATATAAACTTAGTAGTAACCAGAGATGTAAATATCAAACAATGAGACACATGGTGGGACACACTGAATTTTTAAGGGAGAGCCTACCCAGGGAAGGGGGAAGGGAGCCTTCTCCTAAACCACTGGTAACAGTCCAAGTTGGCATGCTTTGGGGAAGGCCAGTTGACAATAGGGATCATACATCTTAAAAACAAAAACAAAAACACTCATACTCTAAACCCAGGAGCTCAACTTAAAGGCACTTATCCAAGGAAGGTAAACCACAGATATGCTCCACGGTGGACTGAAAGGATGTTCACAATTGTTCTTTCTGAGAAAATTAGAGCAATCTAAGATATTAACAATTGAGCTGCTAAAAGGTAGGGCTGTGTGTTTTCAAAGGGGACTACTGAGAGTCGCGGGGATGCCTCAGGGGCCTCAAGGCTGTGGGGAGGTTGACCCTGGACCATGGCCTTGAGAGGATAGGCCTGGGCTCTCCAATCCTGCCTCAATTAGTAGGGCTCTGCTCTCTCTGTCTTGCCTTTGAGGAGACGGCTCTGCAACTTTACAAAGCTTGCAAAACATTACAATATTATAGAAGATTAAACTTAAGAATTGGTTACAGTGAAGACTCAGTATCCACATAAAATGAGGTTTAAGAATGCATATTTTTAGTGCACCATTTTTTCATTTTTATCCTTTGCTAGACATCAGTTTTATTTTAGTTTTACTTATTCCAAAAATAAAAATATTAATAGTCATTGAATACTTTAAAAATTGGTTACAAAAAAATTGGTTACAATTTTGTTATGTGTATTTTTCCACAATTAAAACTAAAAAAAAAAATGGTTACAAAACACCACCTACAGTATGATCCCATTCTTGTAGAAAAGTAATAAATACCTATCCATGCTTAAGACAAATGACTGGAAAGCTAGAAAGTAAATTCTGGTCATCTCTAGAGGGTGGGATGACATTACTTTCATCTCATGTTCCCTTCTTCGTTTTATAAATTTTAAATACTTATATTATCTAAGAAAGAAAATACCTGCATTCATGGTAAAAAAAAAAAATAAAGAGGTTCAAAACACTGATTCAAGTGGAAAAGAAAAAGAAGGAAAATAGCTTAGGAAAGCTATTTAAACAATTGTGGATGACAGTGTCCTTTTTAAAACTCAAAGCTATTACCGAGATGTAAGAGAGTCCCTTCGGCTTCTGGGTGTGACATTAGGAGGAATCCATTGCTGGCAGCAAGCTCAAACAGTCGAAGAGCAATCTTTCATAAAGGGAGTTACCAGT
The DNA here is from genome assembly GCF_009762305.2 of Zalophus californianus. Classification (NCBI taxonomy): domain Eukaryota; kingdom Metazoa; phylum Chordata; class Mammalia; order Carnivora; family Otariidae; genus Zalophus; species Zalophus californianus. The sequence goes on along the minus strand of NC_045612.1, from coordinate 113,534,210 downwards.
CACCTCTAACAGCTTTGGGAAGCTTCAGGACCCCCAAGGCAGAAGCAAGAGAAAAAACAAGACAACAAGGAAGAAGAAATGGAATGAGAGAGGTCAAAGGAAAGACAGCAATCAGAAATTAAGGCCAGAATAGCTCGGGGCCAGTTTTTAAATATTCAAGGGGAAAATTCTAGACATAATAAGGGATATTTCCCCAGGTTCCTGAGTCACCACCCACACTCCCTCATTTCCTCTCCTTTGCAGCACTGAACACTGAACATGAAAATTAACGGGAGCTATAATAATGACTCCCGGGAGGAATGGTTTCTGCACAAGAGAAAGTCAAAAGGAAGCATCCAGCATTCTGGGAATATCCCAAGGAGATGGGCAAGGGTGAAAGTAATGCCAAATGAGAAATGCGTGGGTGGTTTGTTAGGCAGAGAGTGGGGCGGAGGATGGAAGCCCAAAATTAAACACAATTCCAAAACTTCCAGTTCTCCCTTCCTCATCTCCCCTACCCTTGTGACAGGTATCACATGACCATGAGGGAACCTGCTCACTGCATGGGGCTTTGCGGTGCACCTATTTCTGTCTGCTTGTAGCATCTCTGCACTGGTCAGAAACCAGATGCGGCAGCAACCCGGCCCAGCCCAGTCTGCCTGATGAGAATTCCTGGAGCAGCCCATTTACTCCAGGACAGTAAGACAGAAAGACCCCCACACAGACCTCCAGAGGCACAGACATACAGACAGACACAGACCCAGAGACAGACCTGCAGACACATACACACAGATGGACTCGGATTAACAGAGACACCCAGAGGCACAGACACACACAGACACACACACACACACACGGAGAGCAGAGCAGAGACACCCATAAGAACAGATGCCCCTGGTCTGAGAGGCCATCCATCATGAAGGTCACTTTAATGGCTGTTTCATTCCTCTTTCCACCTCCAGCTCACCAATCTGTCACTCATTCCAGGGGCTCCTCTGTCCTAGATCACAACTCACTCTTTGAATTTTACATTTCCAATTATTCAAATTGAGTAGAAAATGTATTTTTACTTTCTGTAACTGCAAAGCCACAGGTCTGTGTGCACGTCTGAATCATCCATACTCACTTGTCGTCTTTGACCTGCTGCTTCCACAGATGTCAGCTCCTATCTCTGAACTCAAACGCAAATTTCACCAAGCAATCTGCAGTCGTACACGCAGGTGTGCACACATGCATCTATGAGAATCATCAGTTTCCCAGTAGCTCAACGAACAGCCAGGGAGGGTCTGGACTGACATCTCCATCCCAGGTCCCGGATGGCAGCATCACGGTGTGAAAGGTGTGTGGCTTTGGGGTCATGCCCTGAGAACACCCTGTCAGCCAGGGCTACCCTTTTGTAGAAAACGGAGCTACTGGCTGTTCATCGGCTTTTGCAAACGCTACATGACTTGAAAAGGCAGGATCCTGGGAAACTGGTGACTTCACGGTCACCAAGGTCAAGTGGTCCTCGGCTCAAAAAAATTTCCCCGTCGTCCTCACTGTAGAGTCTTTCTGGATTGCCTTCTGTGAGGGTTTGACCCTGATTTTATCTTTCTCCTATTGTCTGGTATAAATAAAAGTACTTGATTTCCTACTCTGTAGTATGCACTTTGGCTTTTATATCTTAACTTTTATAAGCAACCACTTGAACAAAGTAAAAATAAACCTCCGTGCACAGCCTTTTGGTAATCTTCAGACAGAGCTGGTTAACTTTTAAACCTGAGGAAATTCTAGTTTATACTGTTTTCCCCAACACATTTCACGAATTTATTAAAACACAGAAATGTGAATCTTCACCTTTACATTTTTTAAAACTACATTCTCTAACTATAGAGAAATCCAGACCAGTTTTGACTAAAAAAAGTCCTAATTGCAAGGGCTGTCTTACTTTACAAAGCTAGACCTCAAAACACAGCCAGGCCTGCCAAGAGGCCGTCTGAGTGACAATCCATCCAGGCTTCTGAGGGTGTTCAGCTGAAGAGCACTTCCCCCAATCCCCTCCCTGAAAACCTCTCCATTCGGTAGTGTCATACAGAGTTTTCACAAAGAATTTGTCACCAGTCCCCAGAGCACAGTCTGTGGAAATTCTATCTGTGGCCTGACATTAGGGGATTTTATCAGACTCAAGGGCAGAAGGGGTCCACCCTGACTTGAGGCAAATCTCTCCACAGCTCTTCACAAGTGCACTACCAATGCCCAGCAACGCTCCCTCCATTCCTGTCAGCCTGGCTGATGTAAAGCACCACATCACCATCAAAAGCTCCACAATACGCCAGGAAAGTGATGACATCATGGTCCTAGAGAAGGGTTTATTTTCTTTCATATTCACTTGGCCTCTGAACAGTCTAAATATTGGGTGGGCTTGATTTTCTTCCAATTAACTGCTCTTATTTAGCCTTCCCATTTTCTTTGGGAAAGTTCTACCTCCCATTTTCAATTATTGATTTAAACATCATGCCTCATTCAATTTTTCTCATGAAATATTAGTACTATCTTAAGCCGACATGCCTGCTTACTCTAAACCATTCATTACTGAGGAAATTTTTGTGTAAACATTAACTCCAAATGGAAGAATTGGCCATATTAGTCAAGTGTTGACTCCAGTCTATTAGTAAGCCACACAACAAATTAGTCTTTGGTCTATTCAGAATCTCTGGGCCCTCGATGTTGCCATTCTGCATTACAAGCATCCTCCACTCCATGTTTATTCATCTTTTTCAGAGACTGACCCACATTTGTGCTTCTTAATGACCCAAAGGCACTAAAAGATGTGGCTTGAATGGCCTTAAAGAAAATTACGTTCTCAATTATAGCTAGGAAAGTATCTGAGCAGCTGTGTTTTCACTGAAACAGCTATCATATTGAAAGATTTGCCTGCTACTTCACATTTGTTATCCCCCATTGATATTTAATAATTCCACTCTCAAGCACCACAGCCTAATTTACCTCTTGCACACTCGCAAAAATAAGATGGTGTCCTTACCTTACAGCGTCCACACAGAGCTCAGCTGAAATTTAGCAGGAACGTGACTAGCCCAAAGGATGACAGAGAGTGCCAAGAATTTGCCCCCCACAAGAGGATTTAGCTGCTTCTGTCAGTTTATAGAAAATAAAGACCTCAGAAGATAATTCCTTCAAAATGATCTAAAGTCAGAACTCTCAAAATACCATACACTGATAAATGGCCACACTTCCATGCGGGAGCTGGAATCACCCTGTACTGTTGAAAGGAATCTGATACAGAAACATTTATGACCTGGGCCTGTAGATTCTTGCTCAGGTGGCCTAGCAGAGCCTAAAAGAAGACGCTGGGGGAGGAATGAAAGCAGGAGGGAGAGACTGCCTCACAGATGCAACTCTCTGGAGCAAACTCCCATCAACAGGGGTGGATGGGGCAGGGGATGAGCTGTCCACTAGGCATGATATCCCTGGGCTGACAGACAACAGAATTAAGTGGAAATGTAGCTTGACAGCCTGGCTCTTTAAGCCAAATCACTCTCTTAGTTTCTACAGGAGCCCTTGCTATCCTGAATATTGTAATGTACTTCTCATTTATAATAGATTGCCAACCACCTGCCACCTGAATCTATACCGAAACAGCACACAGCCACCACGAAGACTGGAAACACCCATTAAGTGATGACTCAGCATTGAAGACCAACTTGAATCAAGATTCCCTCCACCTCCCCTAAACCTCTCCAGGTCCCAAGTGTTGTCCTTAAGCCTTTGGGGTAAACAGAAAAGGTAAGCCCTTGAGGCGTCATGACAATGCAATGTGAGGACCCACAGTCCACTCCCCATTTCAGCAAGGACTGCAGCTTCTGCCACCAGTGGGCTGGGGATGGATGGGGAAAGAGCCTGCTGCCACTGGGACCCTTCTGGAAGAAGTTGCCCTGCCCTAGCTGAGGGGAGCAATCCTTCAGGGAGGAGAGGAAGTCAACAGAAAGGGCGGGGGCTGAAAGGTTGTAACATTCAGCTGTGCCCTGTGACAATGGAAGGAGAAGGGCACTCGGCTGGCCTTCAAGTGCCCTGTGCCTACTGGCTGTCTGGAGAGAGTTCCCACGAGGTCCTAAGGACCTGGGGCTCCTGTTCTTATCCCCTGGGTTCCGTATTTCCCTAAATGACTCAAAAACCCAGTCTCAATCCTTGAAGTAATTTGGATGAGCTGCTGGTCCTTACACTAGGAGAGGCCTGTCTTCAGTAGCTGAGTATCACTAAGCCAGCAAGCAAGAACACAGCACAAGCACTGCATCTAAAAGTCTGGACGTGATCCCTGGCTGCCAGAGCCTTAAACACACCAGTCCTCCAGCGCCTTGCTTCACCTACTTAGAACTGACTGCGAGGGAAGAGGGGAGGATTAGAGCAGTGGTTCTGGAAGTGGGGTCCCAAAACAGCAGCATCACCCAGGAACCTGTTAGAAATGCAGGTTTTCTGGCCCCACCCCAAACCAACGAACCAGAATCCCTGGGACTATGGCTCAGTACACTACGTTTTACCAAGCCCTCCCAGAGGTGCTGCTACACACTCTGGTGTGTTATCCACTGTCCAGAGGAACGAAAAGGTTGCCCCTGCAGTGAGATGACAGGAGGTCCCAGACCCTCAGAAGCAGCGAGCCGGATGTGAGCCCTCAAGGATGAGCACTTTCATAACCTCTTCCTCCCTCTCCACTACCACCCCAAGAAAAAAAAAAGAAATGGTTCTCCTCAGGAAACATTATAGCTGTAGAAATCTCAAAGTACATGGCAGTACCGAAAAGGTAATGGGAAAATTCTGAGCCCTCTGCTTAGACGCATTCACTTCCTCCTCACCCTAATGAACCTGGCAACGGGGCAGACGAGAGGTGGATATGCAAAGTCCTGATCTTCTCATATACTTCCCAAGGACCTAGGAATTAAGGAACCCAGAAAATATTTAAGAGACCACAATCCTAACAAGTGGGAAAACAGAACCCGAAGCCTCGTGTGTTCTGAGGAAGAGCCCATCCCTCCCAGGATCACGACAACCCATCTTGAAGGAGTAAGAAGCAACAGGTCACTGGAGCAGCAGGGCCTTCCAGGAGGGACATGCTGGGCTGCCGACAGTGGCAGCTGGAGGGTCAGTGAGGATCACAACAGATGAGAAAGTTACTCCGCACGAGTCCGGCTTTTTGTCCCGTTCTATCTCACTGCTGCTGAGGAACAACCCATATTCCACTTTTTGGGGCCGTTTTTGTTCATTCATTTGTTCATTCATCTCATTCAACAGTGAAGGTGATGTTCAAGAAGGCGGAAGGAAGAGTTGGCAAGAGGCTCTAACATCACATGTTGGGGATCCAGATGTCCCCTATCTGCTGGGCTTCCGGTCCGGTTTCCAGGAAACCAGTGCATTCAATGGCCAACTACCCTGATCGGCATATATATGCACGTTCTCAATTTTAGCAGTATATCTATAAGTACTGCCTTGGGATAAATTCCTAGAAATGGAGTTACTGACACACTGGATAGAAAACTATGCACAAAGATTTACGTACAAAAATGGTCATCACAGTTTTATTTTCAGTGGCAAAAAAGATGGGAAACCTGATGTCTGCCCTGAATTGGCTGGTTAAATAGATTGTGGTATAGTCTTATGATGGGATTTTAAATGTTCTCAATAGAGATTTAATGATTTGGGGGAAATGCTCCTAACATATTAAGGGGACAAAGTAAATACAATGTATCAGTGCTTCTGTAAATCTAATATGCATAAGAATCTCCTGGAGAGCTTGTTAAAATGCAGATTCTGATTCAATCGGTCCAGGGTGAGGCCTGAGAGTCTGCATTTCTAACAAACTCCCAGGGGACGGGGTTGTATTTCTCTGTATAGTACAATCCAGGAAAAAAAAATGTATTTTTCAGTTTTAAATAAAACTTTATATGAAACATCAAGAAAAGGAAAATCCATAGAAACAGACAGGAGGCAGTGGGGCTGGGGGTGGGAACGGGCAGTAACTATAAATAGGCATGAAGGATCTTACTGGGGTGGCGAAAATGTTCTAAAGCATTTTATGGTGACAGTTACACAACTGTGTACATTTACTAAAAAATCATTACAATGTATACTTGAAATGAGTGACTTATACAATATGTAAAACACGCCTCAACAAAGTTTTTTTTTTAGTGTTTTTTCAATGACCAGGCAGATTTTTAAAAGACCACATGATGCTTCTAAAAGTAGAACAAAAATTGAAAAGATTTAAGAACAATAATAATTGGAGGGAAGGCTCAGTGGGGTGTTAGTGGCTAAAGGGTAGCAAGTTTTAGTTTGGCAAGATGAAAAGGTTTTGGAGATGGATGGTGGACAGGGTCGCACCACAGTGTCAGTATACTTACTGCCACAAAACTGTGCGCTTAAAATGATCAAAATGGTACCTTTTATGTCATGTATAATTTACCACATAATAACAACAATGATGATAAGGATCAAATAAGCAAAATACAAACACAAGTTGCTCTAAAGTATTGCCCAAGAAGGGTTTCTTTCTCTCTGCTTCCTTCTCAAGGCGCCCACTGTGGTTTCTGCAGAGGCCCTGTCCTGGCGTGGTGTTCTCACTGTGGTGGGTTGAATGGTTACCACTCCCTCCAAAAGATAGGTCTTACCTCCTCATTCCCAGAAGGCGGAACTGTGACCTCATTTGGAAAAGAGATCTCTGCAGATGTAAGTAAGGATCTTGGGATGAAGAGATGACTGTGAATGACCTGAGTGGGCCCGAGATCCAATGACAAGGATCCTAAGAGACACACGGGGGAGAAGAGAGACCTAGGGGAAGGTGATGTGGAAGCAGAGGCAGAGACTGGAGTGATGTGGCAACAAGCCAAGGAAGCCAAGGAAGGCCAGAAACCCCCCAAAGCTGGAAGAGGCAAAGAAGGGATTCTTCCCTAGAGCCTTTGGAGGGAGTGTGGTCCTGTTGACACCTGAATTTTGGACTTCTGGCCTCCAGAACTGTGAAAGAATACATTTCTGTGCTTTTACCCACCCGGAGCCGTGGTAACTTGTTGTGGCAGCCACAGGAAACTGATCTCCCCAGCTATGAGGTATCTGGGGCTGGTGCCGCCCCGAGCCCTATGGCTGCGGGGTTGGTGACAAGGCCCACTCAGATCCCAGGTCACTGCCCAAAACAGCGGAGACGAGTCAACCACGGTGGCGGGAGAGAGGAGAGGAAAGGAAGGCCTCGTACCACACAGACCCAAACAGATAGCGCACAGCATTTTTTAAGACAGGCTCTTTCTGGAAACACTTAGTGACAGTCTGAGCATTATCAACTAATTAAAAGGGCATCTCCCTCCACAGCACTGCTGCTCTTTACCATTACCTTGTCTCCACCCCAACAGTCGGCACTGAGGGATCCTCACCACTATAATGGGCTCTTTAGACAGAGCTCGACTGCCTTTTTCACTCTTTTGGGCAACACAGTGTGCCGGTTACTAGCACCTTCCCACAATCACCGATGTGTTTCTCCAGTTCAAAAACAGACTATTTATTAAGGCTTGCCGATCAAGGAGACAACTCATGACCCTTTTTCGCACTGCAAGTCCCACTTTAAAAAAAAAACAAAACAGTTTTCCTTTTATTTGTAATCTCTACACCCAACATGGGCCTCAAACTCACAACTCCGAGACCAAGAGTCGCACACTCTGCCAACTGAGCCAGCCAGGGACCCCCCATTCTTTTAAAAAAAGAATTTTCTTCCTTTGAAAGCATTTAGTAAGATGATAGAATAGCAGACCTTAGAGTTTTGAACAACTGTTTAAAAATGGGGAATAAAATCAGAGGAGTGTATTTTAAATGTCTATTCATATTCATTAACTCAAGTTTCAAAAAACAAATGGGTGGAAACTAAATGCCCAAAAAAATTCTCTTCTAATTTTACAAATTTAAACACTTCTAAGGCTGGGTATTTGTAAACTGAAATAAACTGTATCCATATTCTTCATTTCTATTCCAAGTACATCATGCAATCAATTCATTGGTTCCAATTTTCCAGGGGTTACTTCCAAGACATTAGAGAACTCAACTTCCCCCCAAAAAACCCTGTTGGCATGAAGAAGCCAAGAGAATTACTAAATCTTTCTACTGGAAAATCCAGGCCACTGTTGCCCAAATGGGCTTAAAATGAACATCTATCAATTATTTGATGATCATCTGGTTGCTAACAAGAGACTTTTGGAAACCAGGCTTAAAACAAAAATGCAGAAACCAGCACAAAGTTCAGTAAATCAAGATTCAATACCCAAATCACATCTCCCTCCCTATTTTCTTACCAGCTTTTTGAGCTCTAATTCTGGAATCTTCATTTTCCTCTGTTGCTTATGCTTTGACTTCTTCTCATGGTAAAATTATCGTTAAGACTTCCTATGGGATTCTTTGTAAAGATGGTGACGTCAAGAGGAGGTTTGTTTTCTATCCATGTACATCTAGGAAACGTGGTACACACTTCAGCTAAACTCAAAATAACTTTTTAGCTGGTAGCTTTTGTTATTCAAACAGTGTTACCACCACACAAAGAGGAAATCTCAAATCCAAAATGTTATTTTAAGAAATACTATACCCTGGGATGGTTCTATTTGCAGATGACCACCTCTGGATAATATAATTAGCAACTGAAACATATCTTATCTATCCAAAAATGTGTCTCCCCCATCCCCTACTTTTCTGTCTTCCAGAGACGGAAGTTTTCATCATCAGATTTAATAATGGATCCAAACAATGTTAGAACCAAAAGGAGACTTACAATTCATCTGGTTCACTTCCCTCATTACACATATACCGTTACGTGCCTTGACCAAAGTATGGTTCGTTCTGTAACAAATATATCCGGAGCACTCAGCCAGCACCAAGCACAGTGCCAGGGACTGGGCAAAAGAAGATACCTCCCCAGTCCCTGCCCTACTCTCTTTAAATTCGTAATCTAACCCAGTGAGAGACAAAATTCAATGTAAGAGCTTTGTGAGAAAAAGGTGCTCTTGGTCAAAAGAGCAGAAAAAAACGGTTTGCTGGTCTTTTCAAGTCAAGTCTTAGCATGAAAACTCTCAAATGACTCAGAATTATTCCCTTAACTAGAGGACCTTAGTGTGCGGCTACATTCAGATGTGCTATCGCATCAGACTATTATGAGCCATGGAACCCTATATTCTAAGAGGGGACAAAAAGTAAAGTTGACCCCAGAGTCCATTGACAGATGAATGAATAAACAAAATGTGGTATAGCCCTACAATGGAATATTATTCTGCCTTAAAAAGGAAGAAAATTCTGACACATGTTACCACACAGATGAACCCTGAGGACCTTACACCAAGTGAAATAAGCCAGTCAAGAAAGGACATATACTGACTGGATGTTTCAACTTATATGAGGTTGCCAGAGGAGTCAGATTCACAGAGACAGAAAGTAAAGAGTGGTTGCCAGAGGCTGAGGGGAGGGGGGGATGGGGAGTTGTTTTAATGGGTACAGAGTTTCAGTTTTGCAAGATGAAAGTTCTGGAGATCAGTTGAACAACGTGAATATGCTTAACACTACTGAACTGTACCATTAAAAATGGTTAAGGTAGTAAGTTTCATGCTATGTGTACTTCACCAGAATTTAAAAAAAAAATTAAGTAAGATGCATCAGAGATGAGCCAAACTGTTACAGTGTTTTTTGTTTTTTTGTTTTTTTGTTTTTCACCTTTAAGCATCCAATTTGCTCTGCATTTCTGGGGCCATGGTGGGACTCAGGGGAACAGAGTAATAATTCCAAATAACACAATCAGAAAGGCACTGCCTTCAAAAGAATCAAGGTCAGGCGTAGATGGGGGCCAGTAAGGAGGAGGGAGAAGCAATGAGACAAGACTGGCCAGCAGCTGACAACTGTTGAAACTGGATGACGGGTACAAAGGGGTTTATTATACTCTTCTCTCTATCCTAGTTTATGTTTGAAACATTTCTAGTGATAACCAATAAAAGTGAAAAGCTGGTAAAGAGAATTTCATTCTCGGAGCAAATGCAAGAGCTTATCCCTTAGATGTCTAGTGTAGCTGGTTATCTTCATTCGTTATGTGCCCCCAAGACGAAGCATATGAGACATTTAAATCCACTTAAGAGTAGCAACAGTGTGGGGCGCCTGGGTGGCTCAGTTGGTTAAGCGTCTGCCTTCGGCTCAGGTCATGATCCTGGAGTCCCGGGATTGAGTCCCGCATCAGGCTCCCTGCTCAGCGGGGAGCCTGCTTTTCCCTCTGACCCTCCCCCTCTCATGCTCTATCTCATTCTCTCTCTCAAATAAATAAAATCTTAAAAAAAAAAAAAAAGAGTAGCAACAGTGTGACCAGATGCTACTAACATCACACCTTTCTTTTTAGCTTTTTGAATAGGATACATTTACATCGTTCAAATCTCTAAAATGCGTGTACACGCACACATGCTCTAGCTCCCATTACCCCAGTTTACCACTCCTGGATAATTACCACTACCGCTCCTAATTGTAATTCGTTTCTTGGACATTTTCCAGTTTCTCATACGTTAGTGTGTATCATTCACACTGTTCTGCAACTTGCCTTTCTCATTTAACAATATATTTGGGGAGTCTTTCCATATCAGTAAAAAGTGTTTGCATTCTTTTTTCTAACTGTAGAGTATTCCATTGCCTGGATGCACTGTAATTTACTCTTTCCAGGTTGAAGAGCACTTTGGTTGTTTCCAATATTTTCCCATTATAAACCATATCATACCTATATTGTGAACAAAAAAAAATTTTTAAAGATTTTATTTACTTGACAGAGAGAGACAAAGCAAGAGAGGGAACACAAGTAGGGGGAGTGGGAGAGGGAGAAGCAGGCTCCTTGCTGAGCAGGGAGCCCGATGCAGGACTTGATCCCAGGACCCCGGGATCATGACCTGAGCTGAAGGCAGACGCTTAATGACTGAACCACCCAGGTGTCCCACAAAATTAGTTTTTAAAAAAATTTTTTTTAACTTTTTTTCCTAAGATTTATTTTTTTAAGATTTTATTTATTTTAGAGAGAGTGGGTGGGGCAGGGAGAGAGCACGCACAGGAAGAGGAACAGAGGGAAAGAGAGAGGGACAAGCAGACTCCACGCAGAGCACGGAGCCCAACATGGGGCTTGATCCCAGGACACTGAGATCATGACCTGAGGAGAAACCAAGAGTCTGATGCCCAACTGACTGAGCCACCCAGGCACCCCATATTTATTTATTTTAGAGAGAGAGCATGCTCATCGGGGAGGGGCAAAAGGAGAGAGAGAGGGGGCAAGAACCCCAAGCAGACTCCATGCTGAACACGAAGCCCAATGAGGGGTTCGATCTCACGACCCTGAGATCAGAACCGAGCCAAAACCGAGATTCAGACGCCTAACCTACTGTGCCACTCAGGTGCCCCTTGAACAAAATTAGTTTTTATTAAAACAAAGTGGCTCAGTGAACACTGGGACTATTACAGTGCTTAGCAATGTTGTGTTGGTGCTATCTCAGGCTCACAGTCTTCCTCCTCTTCTTGGGACCTCTTCCCCTTCCAGGCATGGCCCAAGCTTAGCTTGGCTCCTGCACCAAGCCGTTCTTGACCCCAGGCCCACAGTGAACACTCCTTCCTACTTCATTTCCATAGTACACACTCTCATGCAATTTTGTGTGTATTGCTGTGTATTTTCAACTGTTTGATTTGTGTGGTGCTGGAGGCCATGACTGTTGCATATATTATCTCTGCACCTGCACAGCACCTAGCATGGCTTTGGCAAATCGAACATGCTCAGTAAACACCAACTGATTAACTACCATCAATCAGTAAATGCTTCCCTTACTCTTAACTCACAGGTTTTCTAGACCTGGGATGTCCTTCAGAGAAGGGTGCTAGCCAGTTTTGCTCTGTGAATTACTATAACATCATAATCAAATTGTGAGTCACTACAAAAAAAAAAAAATCCAAATCCAACAACCAGAGTCCTCTTGCCATGCTCTGCACACAGAACAGGAAACATGATGACATTCGGAGGGTGCCTGACGTTGCAATTCACAGGCATAAAATGCTATTGAAATACCATCTGTAGTGGTGACACAGCCGACATATAGAAGAAAGTGACAAATAACAGTTAAGTGGGCTAGAGACAAGCCCTCCCAACTTTTAAGGGAAAAACATCGGGGGGCGCCCGGGTGGCTCAGTCGGTTAAGCATCTGCCTTCGGCTCGGGTCATGATCCCGGGGTCCTGGGATCGAGCCCTGCATCGGGCTCCCTGCTCAGCGGGAAGCCTGCTTCTCCCTCTCCCACTCCCCCTGCTTGTGTTCCCTCTCTCACTGGGTCTCTCTCTGTCAAAATGAATAAATAAAATCTAAAAAAAAAAAAAAGAAAGAAAAATATCGGCATACTTCTGAGTCACATTTTAATCTTGCTCCTCAATCTACTTAATCATTCAATCCATCTATATTGTGAGTGGCCACGGAAGGCCTCTTGGAGGTCTCTGAGCTGAAAGCCAAATGATGGGCAGGAGGGGCGCACCAGACCTGGGCACTCCTCCAGGCAGCTGCCGCCGTTGGCACAAACCCACTGATGGCACGGTAGCTTCTGAGAGAATTGCTGTACGCCTTGAACCGTATTCCCCAAAAAGATGTTAAAGCTTTACCCTCCAGTACTGTGAAGGCGACATTATTTGGAAACAGGGTCTTTGCAGGTGATCAAGTTAAGATGGGCTCATCTGAGTGGGCCCTCACCCAGTGTGCCTGACAGCTTCATAAAAAGCAGAGATCTGGCCATGGAGACACGCACACAGAGAATGTCCCATGAAGATGAAGGCAGAGATCAGGGTGATGCCTCTATGGGCCAAAGAAAGCCCAAGATTGCCAGCAACCCAGCAGAAGCTAGAGGAGGGGCGTGGAATGGAGTCTCCCTCATGGCTCTCAGAAGGAACCAGCCGTGCACACACGTTGATCTTGGTCTTCCAGCACACAGGGCTGCGAGACAACACTTTTCTGCTGTTTAAGCCCCCCAGGCTATGGCGCTCCATTGCAAGCGGATGAGTACAGTGGATGTCAGGGGAGGTGAAGAGTCACACCACCTCCAAGGTCGCTTTTCGCCCATTTTAGCAGCAGCGTCCTTGTCCCAAATACAAGTGTGCCTGGAGGCCCAGTATGTGAAGAGGTTAAAAGGATGAAAGGAGGGCTCAGAAGCAAATACTTCATTGCTTGCTAGACCCATGAAGGGCCCGCCTCCCCCCATCCCAGGAGTTCCTGGCAACCCTGTTTGAAAAGGACTTAAAGGAAAGTACAAACAAACACACAAAACCCCTCCGATCAGGTCGAGGCCAGAAAACCGGGGTGGAGGAGGTGGCGGTGGTTTCTACCATTATATCACTAAATTAGCCTTATCACGAGTGCCCTTTGTGAGCACCTACTCTAAACCAGGCATTATGTCTGTCCCTCGCCTTGGGTCTGAGAAGTAGGCGTTGGGTCCTCTGTGCACAGAGGGGACGCAAAGCCGGAGGAGCTGACTTGCTAGAAGCACCTGTACTTGCTTGCCGGGGCTTCCTTAACACATACCACAGCCTGAAGGGCTTCAACAGCACACATATACTTCCTCGCAGTTCTGGAGACTACAAGTCCAAGGCCAGGTGGCAGCAGGCCTGGTTTCATGTGAGGCCCGTCTCCTTGGCTTTGCAGGCGGCCACCTTCTCGCTGTGTCCTCACATGGGCTCTGCTCTGTGTGCACATCCCCAGTGTCTGTGTCCTTGTCCCCGCTTCTCATAAGGACACAAATCAGATCACAGGAGGGTCTACACTGGGGCCCTCATTTTAACTCAACTACCGCTTTCAAGGCCCTGTCCTCCAAATACAGTCACATCCTGAGGCCCTGGAACTTAGGGCTTCACCATGTGCAGGGGCACAATTCAGCTCATGACAGCTCCTTCAGGAACAAGTCCCAGAGCCCACATTCCAACCTAGAACCATTTGGCTCCAGAGGCCATTTTCCTTCGATCACACTGCTTGCCTCCAGAGTGCTCTTTATTTGCTGCTAGAGAACATTTATTACTTGAACAATAAGAAAAATAAACACATAAGAGTCCTTTGGTTTGTTTCTTTTGTAAGACTCTCTGCTGAGGTTCCAGGCTACCCTCCAGGAAGCCCCCGGCAGGGTCACATGAGCAGGGCCCCAGGTGTAAGCCCTCAGAGAAAGCAGAGGGGAGAAAGAGCTGGGGGGGAGCAGACGATGGCCCCTTCACCCCCCCCCCACAAGGAGCCCAGCCAGAGGCCGAACCTAAGCAGACTTGAGCTTTCACCATCCAGGGCAGTGTCCCTGAGCCCCAACAACTACCTCCTAGCACTTGCTAGAACACTGGAAAACGGGGTGCAACCCAAGAGTTGGCCCAGTTTTAGGCTCACTGACATTTGAGAGGTTTCCTGAGACCTGCTTTCCTCTCTGTGTCTCAGCCTTGAGGTGGCTAACCCCAGACCAACTCAAAAAAATCCTGGCCAAGACTGCAGCAAGTGAACATTGGCCGGGCCCATCAGAAAGCCCACAACTTCTCAGAAAACACAGGCCCTTCATACTGTTAGGCTGGGCTGTGGCAGCTGCTGTGCCCATTGGGGTCACAGAAACATCTTCAAATGTCTGCCACCTTCCACTGCTTCAAATACCAAGTCAACAAAAGATGGCACCTTGCTGGGCCCTTCCCTGGGCAGGAAAGCAACACACGGACAAGTGAGGTGACAGAGGCCTTAGTGAGCACCTTTCTGGGGACCAACAATGGCAGTGTCCAGGGATGGGCCTCCTTTACCAAGCACAGGGACCCCATAAAATAAGGAAAATTCCAAAGCAAGCAGCCGATCAAAATATGTATGTGCCAACACCACACTACAGTTGTTGGCTCAAATTTCATCAGGGAGACAGATTTGGGCAAAAATAAGATAATACAACAATAAAATGAATACCGGCCATAATGATCATTTTTTAAAAAGGAAAAGAGCAAAAAAAAAAAAAAATAGTGTGGAGTAGATGAAGATGGAGAATGGAGAAACATCAGAAAAGACTTCATGAAAGAGATAAAGAGGGATGGAAAATGATCATGAAATGATTAGAGCACGTCATATTTACATTTATTACATTACATATTTGCACGGTGCAGTTAGTACATTTGCTACATAGATTCTGAGACACATCGTCAAATGGAAAGCTGCCTGCCTGGGTGCTGTCTCCAGTTTACACACGTACTTTTTACTCCATGGTTGAAAAAAGCAAAAGCCAGTTTCTGGCCAATCCCAGGAGAAAACCAGTAAATACATATCCCCCTCCCCAAGCACCCTTAAGGCCGTGGCCTCCTAACCCTGATGGCCCTCCCCCTAGATGAGGTCAGAACCTTTGTGTTCCCGATGTATTAACCCAGAGTTTATGCCAGGCAGGAAAAAAACGCCTGATGCAACAAATCCAGCTACTTGCAGTGGAAGGGCAATTTTGCAATATCTATGAAAATTCTAAGGGCACAGACCCTTAACCCAAGTCCTCCACTGCTAGGCATGTAGCCTACAGACAGACTTATGTAAAATAGACCAATTAAAAATAAATAAATAAAATATAAAAAATAAATAAAACAGACCACTTTGCTGCAGGAGAGAAAGAAAAGCTTGAAACAACTCCAAACAGGGCACCAATTAAACAGAATAAGGTGTAGGCACAGAAGGATGTGTTAACTGAAGAAAGCTAGTTGGATCAGACCTTGCATATTGTTGGCCAGTTTGTGGGGTTTTGAAAAAATCTTTGCACATTTTTAATGTTTGTAAATGCATAGAAAATTTCTAGAGAATGAAAAAAAATACAAAGGCAGAATAAAGGAGGGAACTTTATTTAGGCTTTTCTGTACCATTTAAAGGTTTTACCACGAGTTTATCATTTTATCATTTTATTTTTTTAAGATTTTATTTATTTGAGAGAGAGAGAGATAGTGACAGGAATAGCAAGAGAGAGCACGAGCGGGGAAGAGAGGGAGAAGCAGGCTCCCCACTGAGCAGGGAGCCCAACGTGGGGCTCGATCCCAGGACCCTGGGATCATGACCTGAACTGAAGGCAGATACTTAACCAACCGAGCCACCCAGGCGTCCCTCATTTTAACATTTTAAATACATAGAAGAAAAATCCATGAGCAATGAAAATTCATGAGAACATAGCCCTAAGTTTCTCTCAGCAATGAGCAAACTCTTAAAGAAAGATTCAGTTATCTTTACTGGGCTGTAATTCCTACTCAGGAAGTAGCCCTCTACAGTTACGAGTGGTTTTCTTTTCTTTTTTTATTTTTAAAGATTTTATTTATTTATTTGACAGAGAGAGACACAGCAAGAGAGGGAACACAAGCAGGGGGAGTGGGAGAGGGAGAAGCAGGCCTCCTGCTGAGCAGGGAGCCCCATGCGGGGCTCGATCCCAGGACCCTGGGATCATGACCTGAGCCGAAGGCAGACGCTTAACGACTGAGCCACCCAGGCGCCCACGAGTGGTTTTCATGAATAGGGCATGAAACCTACATGGCTTCTTATTACTCATCATTTAATCAGAAAACCAAAGAACTTTCCACACTTCATTCTGCACATCTAGAGCATAATCTAATTCTTATGAATTCATTTTCCATAATTTTCAAGGGCAAAGGTATGTAATATATTCAAAACATAATCCAGCACACTACGAATTAGGGATCTTATTCAAGGGATGATAAAATTTCCTTATTTCTGTAAGAGGGGAAAAAGAGGCTGTGAAGGGTGTGGGCACACACACACATAAATCCTCATCACAGTTTTGCATGTAAGAGCAAAAACAAAATTGGAAATGAAACAAATGTACACAATAGGAGACCAAGTGAATATATTATACTGTAGCCACACAACGAAATACGATGCAGCCATTAAAAATTTTGTAGCTCTGGGGCACCTGGGTGGCTCCATCAGTTAAGCATCTGCCTTTGCCTCAGGTCATGGTGATCTCAGGGTCCTGGGAACGAGCCCTGCGTCAGGCTCCCTGCTCAGTGGGGAGTCTGCTTCTCCCTCTGCACCCCCCCACTTGTGCATGCTCACTCTGTCTCTCAAATAAATAAATAAAAATATTTTTAAATGTTGTAGCTCTATATTAGAGATATGGAAAGGTATTTGTGGCACACGTAAGGTTAAAAAAAAAAAAAGCTGACTATAATAGCATTTGCAGCAGGGCCCTATTTGGAAGACACACATATGCATGTTGGAAAAGGTTAGAAGGAGGTAAAGCATCACGTGAACCGTGGTTATCTCTGGGCAGCAGGCTCCCAGGAGACTGCATCTGTGCCTTTTTCAGTTGATCTCTATTCTAACTTTTCTATTAAAAAACATTTGTAATTGTGTGATTTCTAACTTAAAAAAATGCTGGCTATCATAACCTTCCTTGGGAGACCCAACACTCTTCCATGGAACTAAATCCAACATGAAATGTGCTGCTTGTTCCCTTTTCCACCCCTTTGTGGGTCTTTTGATAGTTTTTCTGATGCTTTAGAAACTACAGTGAGAAAATGACAGGTCTGACATTTCCAAGGTTGTCTTTTTCCCTCTTTCAAATGCTGCTATTGAAGTTTTAGCCCATTGGTTCCAAACCAGGGGCAACCGTGTCCTAGGGGACATTTGACACCGTCTGGAGACATTTTTGTTCTCACACCTGGGAGAGGGATGGAGGGGAGGGCTACTGGCGTGGGTAGAGGTCAGGGATGCTGCTCAACATCCTACAGGGCATGGTCCCCCACAGTAGCCTTGAATGGCCCAAAATGTCAACAGTGCCAAGGCTGAGAAACCTTGTGTTACAGTACTGAGTCTTCAAAGGACCTAATCCTCCATGCGCAGCACCCTCAAAATAACTGCGTAAGTACGCCCGGCTGCGAGGCCCCTCTGCTACAGGGGAGGTGCGCTGATGATGGAGGCAGAATAGGAAGCGAATCCTGGATCAGCTCCCTCTGTGGCTGTAAAACCTTGGGGAGGTGATCCCATCATCCTGCGGATCGCCCATCCTCCTTCGTAAAATGGAAGTACCCGCTCCCACCTCACAGTGTACACAAGAAGTCTCAGCAGAATACTGTAGGAGAAAGGGTTTTGTAAGCTATGAAGCACCAGGCACGTGTGAATGGTACTAGCATTCTAGGATACGATGTGCCCAGCTTTACCAGGGAAAGCACATTTCGGGTTGCCAAGGGTCTTCACTAGCACGGTCTTATTGCCCTGAGTCACACATCACAGCTCTGATTTTTACTAAGTAGTGAGACTGAAAAACAGAGAGTGCTTTTTTTTCCACTACATATTCCTTGGCCTAAGTGGTGAGGCAGCAAAACTTAGTGATCAAATGAGAAAATCTGAAGTCAGACTCTTAGGAATGAATCCCAGCACTAGCTGGGTGGCATTAGGAAGTGATGTGGCTTCTCTGTGCCCTCGGTTTCCCCATCTGTCAATCCAAACCACAACATTTGAGAGCAAACCAATTCTTTTAAGGTTTTTATTCAAGTTCCAGTTAGCTAACATACAGTATAATATTAGTTTCACGTGTACAACAGAGTGATCCAACACTTCCATACATCACCCGGTGCTCATCACAAGTGCCCTCCTTAGTGCCTATCACCTGCTTCCCCCATCCTCCCCACCTCCCCTCCGGTAGTCAGCAGCTTGTTCTCTAGAGTTAAGAGTCTGTTTCTTGGTTTGCCTCTCTTTTTTTTCCCTTGCTCATTCATTTTGTTTCTTAAATTCCACATGGGAGTGAAATCACATGGTATTTGTCTTTCTCTGACTTTATTTCACTTAGCATAATACTCTCTGGCTCCATCCATGTCATTGCAAATAGCAAGATTTCATTCTTTTGATGGCTGAATAATATTCCAGTGTGTGTGTGTGTGTGTGTGTGTGTGTGTGTGTGTGTGTGTGTGTGTGTGTGTGTGTGTGTGTGTGTGTGTGCGCGCGCGCGCGCGCGCACGCATACCACATCTTCTTTCTCCATTCATCAGTAGACGGACACTTGGGCTGTTTCCGTAATTTGGCTATTGCAGATAATGCTGATATAAACATCGGGGTGCATATATCCCTTTGAAGTAGTATTTTTAATGTTCTTTGGATAAATACCTAGTAGTACAATTGCTGGATCATAGGGTAGTTCTATTTTTAACTTTTTGAGGAACCTCCATACTGTTTTCCAGAGTAGCTGCAGTTTGCATTCCCACCAACAGTGTAAGAGGGCTCCCCTTTCTCCACATCCTCACCAAAACCTGTTGTTTCTTGTGTTGATTTTAGCCATTCTGACAGGTGTGAGGTGATATCTCACTGTAGTTTTGATTTGCATTTCCCTGACGGTCAGTGATGTTGAGCATCTTTTCATGTGTCTGTTGACCATCTGGATGTCTTCTTTGGAAAAATGTCTCTTCAGGTCTTCTCAGAGCAAACCAATTTATCACTGGAACCAGGACACTTCAGAGTGAAAGAGGGTGCTATCACTGTCAATGCTAGGACAGCAGAAACACACCAGAGCCATCCCCTGGCAAACAGGGACGTGAGGTCATTCTAAAGGATATTAACAGTACCCACCTCACAGGCTTTTTGTAATGACTAACTAGGATAAAAGGGACAAAGCACACAGTACACACCATTAAATCCTAGCTAGCAGTTTTTCCTCTCTCCTTCCATTCATTCAGCAAGTACTTAGTGGCCCGACGCTGGGCACCAAGAAAGGAACGGTAAGTCAGATACACACGCTCCCTGTCCCCAGCAGGGTGCCTCCCCCGCCCCCCCCGCCACCGCCGCTGTGTTCCACGGTGTGTTCGTTACAGTCCCAGGACTTTTCTTCCACAACAAATACAGAACTAAACACAGACCCACAGTGAACACTATAGGTCCAGAACACCAGGAAACACACACCAAATGTGTAAGAGTTCAAAGTCTCCTTCACAAAAATGAACAATGACTAAGAGCTTATCTAATCAACAAAGACTAAAGGATTTATTATTATCCCAAAGTCCCAAGGAAGCGATTGCAGTCTGACTAAAAGCTATCAATGCATCTCACAAAGAGATTAATAAAACTGTGTAAGAGCACGTAATGTTTAAAAGCACGTGCAAGCATCCACTCCTTTCATTTCTACGTACATGCCATGATGAGGAATTGAGTATAGTCTGTCCCCCAAGACAAACTTACAGAACCCATACATTATGAAAGCAAAGTTAATCTAGCTTGCTTTAGTATTGACAGACATTTAGGTCTTTGGCCAGGAAAAAGTTTGATTCGGTATGCTAAAAGAATTTTCTCTAAAAATCAATACTCACTGTGAGAGGTGAGTGTTCTTCATTTCACACAAAAATACATTGACTTCTAGGGGCTTGGAACTCTAATCACAAGTTCCCTCCCCCCCCCACCCCATTTCAGTAAAATTGGTCTCGATTACTGTCACCATAAGTCCGCACACCCGAGCATTTCCAAATCCACTGTGGGGCCCTCGCCCTTCATCCTCCTCCTCTTTGTTCACATTTTACCAGGGACATCCTCAGCCTCCTTTTGTGGTCATTCAGACGGTCCTTACGAAGTCCAGTTCCACTCCTTCAGTAGTTGTTAGACCTAAAATACCAGTCAGGCCCTGCCACTGGAAACATAAAACATGGGACGTCTAAAAAGAGAGATTCTATCAAGTAAGCTGCATGTGCACAATTCAGAACAAATTGAGGGCACATCCCTTATGTTGCACTCCATGCCTGCCTCGATTCAAAGACGCATAACTCAATGGTGAGCGTTTGGATCTGGTGCTGTTTACACAGATGTGGTCGGTTTGTGAAAATTCAACAAGCTGTAGTCTCGTGTGCATTTTGTGTGTGTAGGTTCTACTGTGATAAACATTTTTGAAAGTAGCTTTCATCATATAAACCTCTACATGAAGTAAGCATGGACTTATCACCTACACTATAGTGTTTTGCCAACTATTTTCAAACCATGGGTTGCCACCAATTAGTGGGCCACACGATCCACTTAGAAGATCCGCCCCGGCATTTTCTGCCATTGCGGTACGAACACCTGAGTACTGCTCGTTATAGACACCATGCTGCACAGCAGAGCTCCAGAACGCAGTCAGCCTGCACGACGGAGACTTCGTGCCCCTGGAACAGCACCACACAGTTCCCCTCCCCCCGCGGCCAGCAACCCAGATACCCAAGCAGCTCAATGTCCACTGACGGGTGAATGGATAAAGGAATGGTGGCATATGCATACAGGAGAATATCTCTTGGCCTTAAAAAGGAAATGAGTCCCCCCACTATGTGCTGACGAGTATTTTTAAGATGGAACAGAGACTGTTAAGAGCACATCGCGCACAGAGAAGCAACTATTATTTCAGGAAGCTTGTTGCTGTTCCATGTACGCATACAGCCACCTACACCAAGTTGCCAGTTGTTTTAACTGAAGAACATGGGAAAAACAAAACCAAACCCAAGAAACGCTGAGAACACCGACAAATAATACATGGATTTGGAAGCCAGAGAGACCTGGGTTCTGGTCCTGGCTGCTCACAACCTACCTCACCTCTGTAAGCCTCACTGTGCCGTCTCTAAAACACAGGCAACAGTAGCCTCTCCCTGGAGGTGGTACGAGGTGCCGGGGAGCTGCAAGCAGCCCGCCACACATCACTACTCAGACACGGTCCCCACCCCTGCCGCCATCTCTGTGGTGCCCTGGGCTAGGTTCTGGACCTGGGGGAAGGATGGGTAAAGGCAATGTGCAAAGGAGGGGCAGGACCAAGGTTGAGCCCCCAACACAGGACCCCTTGGAACCCTTCGGGAGAACCAAGTGTGAACATCTGAGAGCAGCAGGGCAGGCAAAAGCTATTGCTCAGCACCCTGGGTCATAAATCCTCCAGCTTTGGATTCTGACCAGAGGGAAAACCACTCTCCAAGATATGAGGGTTTTCCCATTATTCTTGGCAGGAGGTGGGGAAAGGCAGAAGGGGAGGAAGGCCTTGCTGAAGAAATAAGCATTTGTTTTAAGCAAATCACTTTGAAGACAGGTGGTTTTCATTTTGAGAACAAAAATGACGCTTCAAACAGTTAGAGGGTTACTCCGGATACCAGCCACCAGCTTGCCAGGAGAGGGAAATGGGGCCTCGGGGTCTGGAGTGCTCCCAAGTTACCAGAGCAGTGAGGGAGGTCGATGGGGCTGGGAGCGGCCGGCACAGAGAAGACGCAACTGTCTTCATCAGCTCGCAGTCATAGACTACTGAAAAGTCAGCCACAACACTGATCATCCAAAACCTCTATTCATTTCAGAAAACTTTGTTGAGCATCTCCTATGTGTTGAGAACTGAGTAAGGGGCTTGGGGCTATGGAAGAATAAGACAGACAAGGGGCAGAGATTCCAGTCGGGGAGGCGGCGAATGCCAAGCAAACCAGTGAGGCAACCAGGGATTTACAGGCTGTGATCTAAGTGCTCTGCAAGAAATAGATACAGTGCTGTGACGGGAAGGGAGAAAGGAAACTTAAGATGGAGGAAGTCCCTTAAGATAAGATGGCCTAGGGGCTTCTCCAAGTAACACCTGAAAGAAAGCAGAGCAAGCCAACCAAGCAAGAGCCAGAGAAAGGGCGCGCCTGGGAGGGGGCAGCACGAGTGCCTGGGCCCAGCGGCGGGACAGGGCCCAGGGGGAGCAGGGGACAGCAGGGTGCTGCTGTGGTGGAAGGGAGTGGCCAGGTGTGAGGGGGACGCCACGAGGCTGGAAAGGTAGGCATGGGCCAGGCTACAAGGTGCAGCCGGTCATGGGAAAGAAAGTGGATTTCAAAGAAGAACAACAGAGAGCTACTGAAGGCTGGTACACTGTGATACACGAATTTTGATGCAGGTTAAGATAAAAAGTACTCTTTTTTTTTAAGATTTTTTTTATTTATTTATTCATGAGAGACAGAGAGAGAGAGAGAGTCAGAGGGAGAAGCAGGCTCCCAAGGAGCAGGGAGCCCTATGCGGGACTCGATCCCAGGACCCCGGGATCATGACCCAAGCCGAAGGCAGACGCTTAACCATCTGAGCCACCCAGGCGCCCGATAAAAAGTACTCTTATATCACTGCACACCAAACAAAGTGTACAGATGATACAGTGTCTCCAAAATCACTGATAAAAATTAGCACTGTGTTAGAGCTCGCGGACCATTATGGTGGAATCTTGCCTGCTAGAGGCAAAAATTTTAGTCTAAATAGGAGATGAAATACGAGAAGTTCAATCGGGGAAAGGGGTGGGAGAACTTGTGACTGACAAGAAAACACTCTTATTAGCAATTAACTCACAGTTAGCAAAGATAAAGCACAGGTAAAGCTAATTAACAAGGCAGGCTCTAGAAAGTCCCCTAAACAGACACACGCCCCTAATGGTGGAAGGCATCTGGAACTGACTGACGTGCACACAGGATGCCTAAACCCATGAACAGGTTAACTGAAACAACCAGCTGGAATGTCACCATGACAGTGCCCTACGCCTACTTCTGAATCAGAAATCAGATCAACTGCTGAGCAGTGTTCTTCGAGATTTTTTTTTTCCTTCTCCCTTGCACTGGCTGAATATAGGTATCCATAACTTGGAAACTCAAAGCTGAATGAGGAATGGCTCTTCTGAATGATCACTGTCCCCCTAGGATTCATCATGTGGCCTCCTGACTTGGGTCCCCTGTCCCCACGATCCTTAAATGGATCTCTGAGACACAGCATGACCCACTCCCACCATCTGCCTGAGACCTCCTTGTCCTAGGGGGTCACCTGACCTAGGCTGAAAGGGCAACCTGGGGCTCTGGTCTTGAACAAAGCTGACACCAAGATCAAACCTATGACGCCAAGCAAGACAGCTTGGAGGCCACAAAGGCTGCCTTGAAAGAAGCCAGGCCGGCAACACGGGTGGCACTTCCCGGAGCCCAGCATGGTGCTCACACTGATGGTACAGTATCCCCACTAAGGAAGGAGCAGGGGTACGAAGGGCAAAAATACATTACTTAGCAAATGCCTACCAAGTACTAGTTACTTTCATATTCCTGACTTCAAACAATCCAGTGATCCCGTGAAGGGCAAAGACAGTGATTTTCAGATGGGAAGAGTAAGACAAGGAGAGAGATTTGTTAGTGGCCCAAAGTTGGCAGAGTGAGGATCTGAGCTTTGCCCGCCACCTCGACTGGCATCTAGCAGCAGGACAATGCTCTGAAGAGACCTCAAGCTGACTTTCTGTCCTGCCTTCTATCTCATTCTTCTCTCCTTCCCATCACAGGGAAGCTGGATCCCACACCTGGCTTCATCCCAGGCTTCCAAACCTGCCAGCTGACTCAGCAGTGTTACCTGCTCCCAGCCCTTGATAGGGACACTTCACTGATGAAAGAGATGCCTGCGGGGGCGGGGGGGGGGGGCTCCACTGGCTGGGGTGTCCCCTGGACAAAACTCATCGATCGCAGTCAGGAGAAGGGAAGAGCCCTCACACCAGATGGCAGGGCTGTCCAAAATCTTTACATATGCCACTACTAAAGGGGCTCAGCCAAAAGCCACTTCTGTCCCAGAGGAACGCCTGGGGAAAGAAATCCCCTTCCGCCACAAACAAGAAAACCGAGACCAGGTCCAAGTGGAAAACAGTGTTGCTCACCATCTTGGAAGGACAGAACTGGGACCAAATTCCCCATCGTGCCTCCTCTCTCCTGGCCTAAAAAGTAGTCAGGCAACAGGCTACAAAAGATGCAGACATAAGAGCAATCGAACCAGATATATGGCCTACTTACAGTCTCAGACGCGTCAGTGGCACTCGGGGCTTTGGCTGCGGAAGGGTCCATTCTGTGGAGTATGAAGTGGTGATTTGGGGCTATGTCTGAATTCTGGGCGGGAGTAGGTTCCGTGCTCGCCGAGAGCTGCAAGTCTCTCTGATTCACTTGGCAGCAGAATTATTCTAAGCATCCTGTCCCATACCCAACCCGCCTGCCCCTCCCACTACACATTCACACTGGGTGGTGTGTTTTTTTTTTTTTAATTCTCTGTACTAATTTCTGTCACAAATCAAGGGAAACTCATTTTTCAAAATTAACCCAATCTCTGACACTTGAGAGCCTGGAACCTTTCTGACTGAGGAGGAGGAAGAGGAAGAAGTTGTAACATTGGAGAGAAGAGTGGGAGAACCGCAAAGTCTGCAGTAACAGCAAAATGGAGATTATTCGAGACAGCTGAAACACTCCACCCAGCCTCCAGGAGGGGACATGCACGGGAAACAAAGGGCATATGGTGTTTGCTTTCTTCAACATCCGTTCTCACCATTAAAGAGCTGCACCAGCAAACGCTCATTACTTACATGAGGACAAACCTCACTCCAAAACAGACTTGAAAATACAGCTCCCAATCAAGTCAGTTACTTTGCAAAGCAGAGGCCTACCTTGCATTTTTTTATTACATATAAAGCAAAATTTAATAAAGTCCAAATAACTGGCAGAATGTCTACTTGGCTTAGTGAAGCATGAATTATACTTGAAAGAAAGTCAATTTTTGTTAATTTCAAGTTCACATAGTAACTCAAATACTGACATATTCAGGATGGGATTTCATTTTTTCCCCCAAGGAGAGATTCCAAGGGACTAACTTAATAAACTAGATAAGAACAATTTTCTAGCATTTACTACTAGTCATGTATTTAAACATGTCTATCCTAAAGCAAACAGGTTTTTCTAATGCGACTTAAATCATTTATTTCCCACAATCGCCCACACTATTACATTGTCCAAAGGTAAACTTGAGGGCACCCCCTGACCAAATTAGGATGAACTCCTGAATTGGTGAGAGCCAAGTTGGTGACTCTCTTCACAGAGCCTGCCCAGCAGAGGTGGCTCCCTTCTAGTGGAGCCAACTAGTAGTCGCTCACAGGGAGCCACCCGTCCCCCAAAGAGCCCCCTCCCAGCTGCAGAGGGGCAGACTGCTTAATTCTAAGGCACTCGTCGGTTCAGGGTGGGCAAGAGGAACTAAGCTCACACAAACAGGGACTCCTCCTACATGTGAGCTGTGAGCAAGGAAGCAGAGTGGCCCACTGCCAGGCCATGCTATTCTACAGCTGCCTGACAACCACAGAGAAGCCAGCCCTGGGCCGGAGCTACTGGCAGGACGACCGTGCAGGAGAGACGAGAAGCACACGGGTCTCTGATGTCACCCTGAGCAGATGAACACACTGCCCTTGGGGTCCACCCACCCTGCACCCTGCCCATTAGGTGAGACAGCAAACACCACTGCTGACAGGAATGGGCTGAGCAGTAGCTGTGAAGTCAAGAGCAAGAGTTTGTAATTTGGCAAAAAGACTCCTTGAAGTGAACACACTCACAGAAGACATTCCCCTTAGGGTTAAAGAAAAAGGAGAAATTATGAAGATGAGTAGTTGGTTGCCTGCAGCTGGGCTTGGAAGTGGGGAGTGACAGCAAATGGGCACAAGGTTTCTCTGGGGCGTGAAGGATGTGTATGAAAATCGGATCATGGTGATAGTTACACAACTCTCTAAATATGCTAAAAACCATCGAATGGGACACTTCAAGTGGGTGAACTGGACGGTATGCAAGCTAGATCTCAATAAAGCTATTTTTAAAATAAGCTACATGGGGGCAGATGCTCATTCAGGAGAAAACTACCTGTAAAGAAACTCTTCCTCCATCCACATCTGACGGCAACATGCCTCTGCTTAAAATCGTCCCTTTGATGCTTCCCGATCACCTCTAGGGTCCAAATTCCTTACAAAGGTACACAAGGCGCTGTCACCTCCCGACCTCGCATACCTCCCACCCCCCACCTCCACTTCCCATTTTACTCCCTGGCAAGGCTTCCTTCCAGATAACTCTCAAACTGCTTCCCCCTCCAGGCTTCTGTTCACACTTCCTCGGTCACTCTCACCATCATCTTCACCTGATCTGTTCCTTCTTCTCCTGCCCCAGGCTCTAAGGTCCCCTCCCTTTGGGGTCCTTTGGCATACTAGGTGCACACCACAATGGGTTAGAAAAGTGGGTTTCTGGGTCTGTCTCACCCACCAGGCTATGTCCTAGAACCTTGCCTCTGCAGCAGGGAGGGATCGAGCAGAGAGAAACAAGGCGCTCAGCATGGTTGGGGCTCAGGGGTTTCTCACAGGGTTCAGGCTACACGTCATGGGCACCCATGTCTCTTGCTGGGCCTGAAGTCACTGTAGGAAAGGAGGTGTGGGTCAGAGCCAGGTCACTTGGAACCTGCCTCTGGCTCTCCCACACTCAACGTTTTTCTTTTCCTGATCATGGCATTTCTCTTTTTTTTTAAGATTTTATTTATTTATTTGAGAGAGAGAATGAGAGATAGAGAGCACAAGAGGGAAGAGGGTCAGAGGGAGAAGCAGACTCCCTGCTGAGCAGGGAGCCCGATGTGGGACCCGATCCCGGGACTCCAGGATCATGACCTGAGCCGAAGGCAGTCGCTTAACCAACTGAGCCACCCAGGCGCCCCTCCCTTATTTTTTTAACCCTCAGACAAGGTAAGGGGCTGGGTAAAAGAAAATTATAAATGCAGCAACCATGGGAAACACTTGGTCTTAAGGAAAGGGACTTTTTAAAAAGGGACCCAATAGATCGTGGAATACTAGGAAGATCATCTCCCCCAGTGTCTTACCTTCCTACATGATCTCAGGGGAAAAGACTAATAATAAGATTTCAGAAATGTTAAAAATTCAGTTGCTGGAGAGTCTCAGTTATCAAAAAGAGAAAAAGTCATACTGTGAAAGGGGTGACCCTCAAAGCCCCACCATGGAGTGAGTGCTGCATTACAGCAGAGCCATCACCCAGCACCACCTCCCCACCTGCCCCCCAGCTTGTCCAGCCCTCGGAGCAGGGCGAGAAATGAAACCCCAGACCCAGGCACGTGGGAAAGTGCTGAAATAACGCTTAAACAATGGCGATGGTAATTTCAACTCCTACCTCATCATCATGGCTCCTCTTTTCCATATTTGGGCCCCAGCTCCCCTGCACGCACTCCGGGAGCCTCCACAGACATTATCTAATGCGAAGCAGGTCAGCAAACTAACCATTAAGTCCTCTCTCTCTCTCTCTCTCTCTCTTCTCTGCACTCTCTGATTTCAGCCAGTCTGGACACAATCATCAAGAGCCGGCCAGTTCCCTTCCAAGGGGAGTGGCTGTCAAGATTTCTCATGGAGTTTAGGTCAAACAGGAAGCTCTTAGGATGTTAGAAAGTTTGTCTTTAAACATCTCAATTTGATTCGTACAGTGAAGTTTTCAAAGCTGTAATTACTCACTCACACACACACACACACACACACACACACACACACACCCCGCCAAAAAAAGACAAAGCTGACAGATTTATTATCAAACCACGTCAGTAACTCCCCCCGCCCAAATATCTGTGTAACCTCAGCCCTAGTGACTCTAGTTCACTCAGTCTGTTGTGCGCTGGGAAGCTATGCGTTCCAACTCCCCCAGGTGATTCAGATGATCAACACATCCTTGAGACAGAGGGCTGGGGACAGTAGGGCCCGCTACACCCCGGCTACTAAAAGTAAGCCTCCCCTGAGGGCTTGTTAGACCTGCAGGCTCAGTCCCCCACCACCACGCACCAGCCCCCAGCCCAGACCCCCTGAATCCAAATCTTCATTTTAACAGGCTCTCCCCTCACACACACCCCTACTCCCGCCCCCCCCCCACACACACACACACCATCTCCCCCAACAGGGCACTGTTAGTGTTTGAGAAGTCTGGGCTACACCACCATCTGGCTTCAGAATCTCCTAGGTAGTGTTTTGTTTCGGATTCACAAAAGGGAGAAGAAGCAGTGGGAGGTCACCATCAGAATTCACACTGCAAAATTTTTCAGGATCTTACTGACGAACAACAGGGCCAAGTCCTGCTCCCCCCCGCTCCCCACCCTCCCAGAAACTATGAGTAGTCAGATTAAATGTAAAGGGAGTCAAAGACTAGACACAGCCTGTTTTTTCAATTAAAGCCATGCATTTTTCTATTTATGCTGGCAGCCTCAACACTTGCGGTACCGCGCATGCTTAAAGCCACCCACCACATTCGACTCCTATACTCCTGTCAAAGCAGCAGAACCTGCAAAGTCTCTGATATTAAAGTGCTTTACGTGGAACCAAAGCATTCCAGGCTAAATAATTCTTGGAACTAATAAGAACTACTAATTGTACCCATTCTTAAAAATCAATATACTTGAAGAAACTTTTTAAAAATTTATATGCTTATTTCCCTTCTTCAAGTACCATCATAAGGCTTTCATAGGAAGTGGGGGTCCCAATTGAACGGGGCTCCATATTAAAAAAAGTCTTGGTGGCTGCATATTAAAACACACACACACACACACACACACACACACACACACACACACACACCTCAGGGCACCTGGGTGGCTCAGTTGTTTAAGTACCTGACTCTTGATTTCGGCTCAGGTCCTGATCTCAGGGTTGTGAGACCGAGCCCCTAGTCGGGCTCTGGGGCTTCATGCAGAGTCTGCTTGAGATCCTCTCTCTCCCTTTCCCTCTGCCCCTCCCCCTGCTTGTGCACACACACACACTCTCTCTCTCTCTCTCTCTCTCTCTCTCAATAAATAAATAAATAAAATCTCTAAAAAAAAAAAAACAAAAACCTCACAGAAGCCTAACACAAAGCTCAGTGAAGATTCCCAGCAGTTTCTGAGAACCTGACAGATTTGGGTACCCCCTCATGCTAATTACAGTTTGGTTTGTGGTTTTAATATAGCCAAGGCCACCCAGATATCCTATACCCTAGTACAATTAGGAGTGAGCTAGCACTTGAACTCTGGACCAACAGGCTCAAATCCAGGTCTAGCACTGACTAGCTGTGCTCCTCTGGGCAGGTTACTTAGCTTCTCTAGTCCATGGGAAGTGTTGTATAAAAGTTTGCTGTTTTTCTCACCCAGGATGTCATACCACATGAATGGTACAGACAAAGAACTATGCACACAGTAGATGCTCAATTATTATTACTGGTCAGAGAAAACTCCACCCAGATTACATTTCCTTCAATAAATGCTTCATTACTGAACACCAGCAACTTTTCATGTGTCAAGAGAGGTGTTCATGGGAAAGTCCTTTCCTCTAATGGCAAAAACCAGAAACTAATGGATATAATCATCCTCTTCATCCAATGCAAAGTTCTCCCTCTCCAAATGTGTACTTACTAAGGTTTATTTTTAATTTTTTTGAGAGAGAAAGAGTGCACGTGAGTGGGGGGGGGCAAAGGGAGAGAGAGAATCTTAAGCATGCACCACGCCCAGCATGGACCCTGACTCGGGGCTTGATCTCATGACCCTGAGATCACGACCCAAGCTGAAATCAAGAGTCAGACCCTGAACTGACTGAGCCACCCAGGTGCCCCTTAAGGTTTATTTTTATTATGATTTATTTATTCTCAAACAATAAGCATAATATAGAAAAAATAAAAAGCATTTGAACAGGTGAAAGATGCAGTCTACAAAACAGTAGACTGATACCAGTTATAGTAACAGTTATTGAGATCACAAATGTTGATTTCCAGAATGTTCTCAGTAGACAAGTGCCAGACAATATTGCCTTCACGGTATTAATATTATATACTCACATATGTAGTAGTAAGACAGCAGAGGGAACTGGGATGTTAAACTATTTAAACTACCCACTTTCATCAGTTTTGAAGCACTCATACCAAATGAACAAATGATAGATGGTTCACCATGTACTTATTAAGTCCATTTCCCTAGGCAGTTTTGCCAGCCAATGCTTTAACGTAAACTGAGTTAACATAAGAATTAAACAACTGGGGCGCCTGGGTGGCTCAGTCACTAAGCATCTGCCTTCCACTCAGGTCATGATCCCAGGGTCCTGGGATCGAGCCCTGCGTCGGGCTCCCTGCTCTGCGGGAAGCCTGCTTCTCCTTCTCCCTCTCCCACTCCCCCAGCTTGTGTTCCCTCTCTCGATGTGTCTCTCTCTCTGTCCAAATAAATAAATAAAATCTTTTTTTAAAAAAAGAATTAAACAACTGTATTCATTTTGCTTTCATCAGTCTCTATGCTTTAAGAATATCCATTCTTTCAGTTCTTAACAATGCAATCACACAAAGGCTACTGGGGTTCAAATACCAAGGTTAACCTTTAATAGATCTGCAATCTTCATCTTCATCAACAGACCTGCAATCTTCAAACTGCCTCAGTTTTTCCATCTGTAATAGCGAATAACCACTACCCAGGGTGGGGGGTGGGGGTGAAGATTAGCGGAGTTAATGTATATTCTCTACAATTACAAAGAAGAATAAATAATACACTTCTACTGGATAAATAATGAGGCCTTAACTCACAACAGCAAATTCATGTTCCTTTTCACTCTGTGCCAGGTCCCGAAATGGTTACAAGAAAGGTATTACAGAGTCTCCTGGCCCTCCAAAATGAGGGGAAAGAAGAGTAATTTCTGTACATGTTTAAAGAAAAAGAATGTGAGCAGGAGAGAACCCACCCACTACTTCCTCACTAGGTCAGCCCTGACAGTGACACAGCTGCAGGGGTTGCTCTCATCAGCAACATTCTCATAACACTGTTACCTTCCAGAGCACTAATATTATACTGGGGGGTGGGGATGTCCAAGCTTGTTCATGCCTCAGGGCCTTTGCACTTGCTGTTCTCTACTTAGATGGCTCTTAGTAATGGCAGGAGCCTCCTAATCATTCAGGTGTGAGCTACAATCTCACCTCCCCTAAGAGGCCTTTTCTCATGACTCTGGCTGAAACAGCCCACACACTCCACCAGTCACTGTCCTTTTCCCCTCCTATATTTCTTTGCTGCATATTTCACAATCTGTAATTATTTTTTCTTGCTTGTCTGCAGTTATGCTCTCTCTCCTCTATTAGAATGTACACTAAGAGTACAGACCTTGTTAAGCCCATTCTTAAAATGGCCCCTGGCACAGAAAGGGCACTCAGTGGGGGTGAGGTAGGTAATGTATGTATATATATAGTCTGATAGTTCCAATGGCTCTGTCATATCTGTGTCAGGTTCTGATGACTGTTTTGTCTCTTCAGAATGCTTTTTCTTGCCTTTTGGCATGTCTTGTGATTTTTGGTTGAAAGCCAGACATTTTGTATAGGGCAGTAGATACTGAGGTAAATGAGACCTTATGTGTGGGGATTTATGTTAATCTAGTCAGAAGTTGGGCCATGTTGAGGTTTGTTGTTCCTATAGACATGAGAAACTTCAAATTCCTCTAGGGATCTTCTTTGCCCCACCCCTTGGCTCTGGGGCTTCCCTTTGTGCTGCTCCCCAGAGAGAGTCTGTCTCTTGCAGTTCTCCCTGCTATGATCCACTGTTGTTATTCCTAGAGGCTTGATAGCCTGCTATGGCAGGGTGGGGAGGATTGCAAATATTCTAAGACTCCATCTTTGGAGTGCACAGTGGGCCTGTATCTGGCAGTTAGCCTCCACAAGTGCTTCTGTCCCTCCTCCAGGAATAGAGCTCCCCCACCCTTCCCCCAGCTGCACTGGGTATCCTCCAGTGTTCTCAGTCTATAGCTTTGAGGCCCTTCTCCCAGAAGATTAAGACTTTTCTTAGGTGAGGTGGGGGCGCTGGGCTGGATGGAATTCTTCCCCCAGCTGCAATGGTATTTCACCAGTGCCCTCAGACCCCACCCTTCCCGCTGCAGAATAAGTCTTTTGTTCCTTAAGGGAAAAAAGTCTGAGTGGATTTCTCAGTGGCCCCTGAGCCAGCACCTCCAGCCTGCACCAGGAGTTTTCTTCAGATTTTCCCCAGTCTTCCCTGTGAGAGCCAAGTGGCAGTCCTGGAGGAAAAGCCTGCAAAAGGATAGGACACCTTCCTACTCCTCTGCTGCCCCCAGGAGCTTCACACTCTCAAGCTAGCCCCCACATACAGCCTCCAGCCATTTGTCAAATTTTTAGCTTGATCTTTCTACCTACTTCTGTGGTGTCTGGTGGCTTCTGCCTCTGGTGAGCAAATGCTCAGGCCTTATGTCTCAGAAAGTGCCTCTCTCCAGAGTTTTAAATGGCTGTTCACTCTGCAAACTCAGCGCTCTGTCAATTTCCAATCTGTCCAGATTTTTTCTTGCAAGCGTAGGAGGCACATCTTTGCAGCTCTCTACATCTCTGAGCTGAAACCGGAAGTCTATTTATTGATTTTTAAAGAATCAGAAGTATGACAAAATGGTAACATTTGATCAAATAGGTGGTGGGTAGGTAGATGTTGATATTCTCAAGCTCTTCTATATTTTAATAGTTCAGTAACATTTCAAAATATAAAATCAAGGTGTGGGTGGCCGTGGTGGAAAATAGTACTATAATATAAATAGGCTGACATATGTATATGGCTCTTGATTCTTGTTCAATAATTTACAGAGACCACCTGAATTGTGTAAAAAAAAAAAAAAAACCACTATTTTGGACAACACTTCAGAAACTGTTCTAAAAAAATATAAATCACCTCAGTACACCATTAAATTTCAGTGCTGAAGAAGTGACAGAAGAAACTAAGGTAGAAGAATTAATGTCCTCAAAGAGAACAAGTTATTTGTGTACGTTTATAAATCAAAGTATATGATGACATTACATGTTAATCAATTCATTGTCCTTTAAACTGATATCCAACCATTTTTATCAATATTCATGGAAATTTGAAGTCACTGATGCACACCCCAGTGGACCATGGGTCATTCAGCAAGTGTCAGATCCCAGGCTGCAATGTGCCATGCAACACCTAGTAACCTAACCTTTCAAATCTTCAGACTGCCACTCCTCCTCTTCACACATTCTTAATTTAATATCATCAGTAATCATATGTAAATGAAAGCAGCAACAGCTTGCTGAGATCCATCTCGTGGAAAGAACTTTCCCTTTTTACTTAAATAATTCACTATCTTAGATAATAGCAAATAAATTCTATGCTATGAAAAAAATGAACCATTAATGACTCCAAAACTTCAGATTAATCTTAAGGATTGTATATTACATTCAATTAAACCAGATGAATATTTAACATGTCCCTTCTCTTGTACGTAAGACCATTCTAGCCCCTCTGGGGAAAAAAAAAATGGGTAGACATGAATAACCTACCGATCTTGGCCATCATGACAGACACAGCGATGGGTCACAGGGCGGAGAGGAACTTGAGTGAGCATGTAGTCTGGGAATGGCAAATACATGCCACAGGCCAAGACTGGCCCTACAGTAGGTTTCGTTAACAAAGAGAGTGACTTTTGATTCTTTGTGTGCTTTAATATTCACATGTACATTTCGGTTAAGAGGGGAAAAATGGATATAGTTTTTTAAAGTGGATAAATTGTCCTTTGCCTTTCATTATAACAAATGAAGACAGGCCTTAGTTTGTAATGGGATCACAAAGGGATGACCCCACCCATGATGAACCTGTAGTTTTAATTACCCTGTGTGGCTCTGGCAGATGCACCGCAGGTAGAACTGCGATCAGGGCGACCAGTCAGACAGCGAGAT
Source organism: Zalophus californianus (assembly GCF_009762305.2). Classification (NCBI taxonomy): domain Eukaryota; kingdom Metazoa; phylum Chordata; class Mammalia; order Carnivora; family Otariidae; genus Zalophus; species Zalophus californianus. The sequence continues at coordinate 113,499,721 of NC_045612.1, read as the reverse complement.
AACACCCCCCCCCCCCGCCCCCACCTCAGAACCAGTGCTTGTCAGCTGTGCTCTGCTGTCACAAGGGCTGTTTACAAACCAGCTACCTCCCTGCATTGCACCAGGCCTGAAATTAGATTTCATATCCAGCTCAAGGGCTGGGGGCTGTGTTCAGCTTCAAGTTGGCAGCATCCTAGACTGGATTGTCATCTTAAGATATCTGTTAATGGAAACCATTCAAACTCAAGTTGTTAAATAAAAGCAAGAGTAAAACTGAATAAAAAATATCAGAGGCTAAAAAAGAAGTAAGATGTATGTTTTTTTTTTTTAAAGGAATATTGATTTGAGAGAGAGAGCACGTGCGTGGTGGGGAGGGGCAGAGGGAGAGAGAGTCTTAAGCAGGCACCGCGCTCAGCACAGAGCCTGACACAGGGCTCCACCCCACGCCCCTGAGATCATGACCTGAGTCGAAACTAAGAGTTGGATGCTTAATCGACTGCGCCACCCAGGCGCAAGGTGTATGGGGTTTTTAACCACCCCTGGCAGAAGAAACCCTCACTATAATTACATGGATTATATGTACCAGAGAGATCATCTGTCATGTGATCTTTTGAACCAAATAACAGTGCAGACCATGAAAAAATATCAATAAGCACAAAGAAGTGATTTCTCAATAATCGAAACCACATGAACCTGACACGTTTCGTATTCAAATATGTATCCAAGTTCATATCATGTGCCACCAGAACCCAATGTCATAATTACTCATTTAACACAGAATAGCTGGCAATTATTGCAGTTTCAAGATTTTGTAGAGAAAAAGGTTGTGCACACACTCATGATTTTGCAGCTGAGAGAAACAGTTAAAGATTGAACTGTGAATATAAGCCAAGCTGTTAAACAGCAGTTACAGAATGACAGCAATAAACCTGACTTCTTTTCCATCTGCGCCCCTGAAGGCCCCACTGTTCCAGTGTGACTACAGTTTTAGCAGTTTTAACTTGATAAGGCTTGTGGGTTTAAACAGTTATAATGTATCTTTTGCCCATAATCTGTCAACCTATTCATTTGGACATCCTGTCTTCACTGGTTTCTTTGCCGTGAATTGCATGTGGTCAGAAAGCAAGCCCCGTGTGACCGAAGGCTTGAGCATCTGGCATCACATTGCAGACAACGAGATACTGTGGAAACATGCAGAGCCTTGCTAAGAATATATTCACGTTTTAACACTTAAGTCAATGCCAATTATGGTTTATTATAATCATGACTAAAATACACATCTATAGTAAATATTTTAAAGGCAATTTTAATCTATTTTTTCTTCCATGATGTGCAAAAGCAGTCCCTTTTTTGGTTTGAAGCTGGCCCCTGCTCTACTGGTACTAGCTCTCTCAGATCTCAACCACAGCCTCATTTTACAGACAGGAAAATCTCATCCCTGAGAGCTTCACCACGGCCGCTGAAGAGCTGTGCTGCTTCCTTAGAAGAGAAAGGTCCAGTGTAAGAGGCAGCCGGGGCGTCCCCAACACGGCCCCGGAACCGAGCGGGGCCCGAGTGCTCCCCCCGCCCCCCCGCCCCATGGCTGCCCCAGGCCTGTGGCGAGAGCCCGGTTCCCATGGCTCCTCGCTCTGGGCCTCCATCTGGGACCACCTGCCTCAAGAAAGCCTGGGCAGGATGTGGTTTGCCTTGGACAGCCTCACCGCTTACAAACGAGGCAAGCCCACTGTTTTTCACCCAGACTCCCAGACACAGGATAGCAACTTTGTTGGTTTTCTTAAGAAAAACCTGGTGGTCCCAGAGGAAGTATGACAACAAATGAAACACTCTTTCCTTCATGACAAGCAAAACAGGCAGCAAAGAGCTAAAATGGGCTGACCTCATGCACCTCATTCCACAGATAGCTAAATGCGTGTGTGTATCTGTGTGTGCGTGTGTGTCTGTGTGTGGCTTTTGTGTTCATGTGTGTTGTGACCACACACTAGAAACATTCATATTTTTACCTCCACTTTCCCTCAACATTCCTCAAGAACTCTTGTCTAATCATCCTCAGTGGCAGAGAGATGGTGAGATTTACCCCTGAGCTGGGGAGGGGGGTGGTAGGAAATACATTATTTCAAATCCCCTTGTGAGTTAAGAAACCACAGTGAAACAAAATGTCTCCTGGGCAGCCCCTGGAGGTGTACTGCCCGCATGTCCCTTCTGGACAGCCCTGGTGCCTTCAGGGTCCGCCCCAGCTTGCTTTCCAGCCCAGAGGACACTCCTCCCGGGCAGCCCTGGCCAGGCCCTACTGGGGGGGGAGGGGCGGGGGGGGCTGGTTGCTAGGGCCTGCCCATACCAGGCTCCTCTGTCAGGCAGCATTTGCTCAGAAGCTCCTTGTCAGGCTGGCTAGGATGGCAGCCTGAGGCTCCCCTGGGCCCGCTTCCTGCCCTTTCATCTCCCAGGGGTGTTAGCGCCCCTCCACAAACACACCTCCTGCCCTCCTACCTCCATCTCAGCTCCCACTGCCCAGAGCACCCAACTGAAAAACACCATACCTCCATATTTTCCCAGTCTCTCAGAGTGGCTCAATACTTAATGTTAATAGTTAATATTTGTTGACTGATTAATATGCATCAAGTACAACTCTGCATTGCCCTACACTCACGAGCTCATGCATTCTCCCTAGTACACTAGCCAAGAGGGACACTACTGTTCCCTGCTTCATAAGAGGAAACAAATAGATACCCAGAGGGATTAATTAACTTCCCAGGGACCCAGAGCTAATAAACTGAGACTCACACTTCTAGGATCATGGGGCACTGCTACTCCTGGTCAAAGCCCCACCGAATCCCGGGAAGCAGAGCCCGGGTCTGCAGCCGCCGCCCTGAACTCCACGCGCCTCCCTGAAGTCAGGTTGAGAGCAAGCAACCTGACCACGTTCAGGCTCACAGCAGAAACACTGAAATTCCTGGGCAGAGAGACAAGGGCGCAGCAGGTTTTCTTGCAGCACGCAGTGCCTACACCACGAGGAAGGAGGAAGATCCACATCTCAAAGCTACCATGCTACAGATGTGTTTGCATATTATTTCTCTACCTTCCCCCTAAAAAAGAAATCTAATGATACTGTAAGTGAAAATACGATTTCAAAAATGTCATCAAGTAAAAGTTGAATGGATGAGTTGAAAATCTAAAAAGTTTAGCTATCCTGCAACTTGATCACCTATGAAAAACTTGTATTCCAAAATTACCGTTTTCATTTCAAATGACTACCATTTATTCCATTTCATATTCTTTTTAAAGTTGTTATTTAAATTCCAGTTAGTTAACATGCAGGGCAATATCAGTTTCAGGTGTACAATACAGTAATTCCACACTTCCGTACCTCACCCGGTGCTCATCACTACAGGTGCCCTCCTTCATCCCCATCACCTGTCTCACCCAACCCCCACCACCCCCCCTCTGGTAACCAACAGTGTGTTCTCTAGGGTTAAGAGTCCATTTCATATTCTTCAATAAACTTAGGAAGATGGCATACATTCCTTAAGGCTTCCTGGAATAAAGATATCATGCAATGCATCAAATTTACTCTGTGCTATAAACCTGGAACGTTCTGCTTCCTGATTTTGGAGACACTAACCTTTTTTTTCATGTCAGAATGTATCAGTCTGAAGAATGTGTACATTTGGTGGGTGTATGAACCGAATTTTTTTAATTCTAATTCTCACAATGTGGTTTAAGATCTCCAATAATACTGATCAGATAAAAAATACTTAGAGATAATCTGTACTTAAATGCATGAACATAATAGAAGAGTTATATTTTTCAGTTAAGAATATTAGCAATTTTCACTTATATGTCCATATCTGGACTAATTCTGGAAAGGGAAAAAGCCTCTCCTATGAGCTCCCCTTATACCAAGTATTCATCATTATTAGTAATAATATTAATAATGTGTAGCTGGACTCTACGTACATTATTTATTCATCCTTCTGTTCTCAGAGCCTCCCAGTATCTGGCACACGATAAAATAACTCTAGCTCTTACAAAAACTCTACCAGAATATTAGTACTGTCTCCTTTCACAGATGAAGAGCTGCTGCTTCAGGGAAGGGAGGAAGCTTCTGAGGCTGCACAGCTGGTGCGCCATGAGCAGGGATCACTCCCCCTCTTGGAACTTCTCCCCTTGCCTTCCAGAACATTCACTTGCCTGGCTATTTTCCTCCCCTTTTGGCCATTCCCTGTCAGTCTCAATGCTAGGGTGCTCAAGGCTTTTCCCTCCTCAGGCCATACTCCCTCCCCAGGCGATCTCATCTCATCTGGGCTTCAAAGGACTCCCAATTCCTATCTGTAGCCTGGACCTGGCACCTGAACTCCAGACCCACATTCTTAACAAGCTTTCCGGTGCTCAGCAAAAAAACCTTAGGGTCACCCCTCCCTCCTCTCTCTCTCACCACACATCTAGTCTGGTCAGCAAATCCTAGTGGTGCTACCATCAGAAATATCCAGAATCTGATTAGTAAATCCTGGTGGTACTACTTTCAGAAATATCCAGAATCTGACCACTTCTCCCCACTCCCACTGCCAACCCTCTGGTCTCCCCTGAATTCCTGCACTGGTCTCTGACCTGTGCTCCCTGCTTCCACCCTTGCCCCTAGTGGTCTGTTCTCCACAGGGCAGCCAGAAGGAACCAGTTACGGCATCCTGGGTCCATCAACTCCACTGCCCAGAACTCTCCTGATTATTTCCCATCTCACCCAGAGTCCCAAGTCTTACAGTAGCCCTACCTGATCTGGAGCCCTGTGACCTCTAAGCCTATCTCCTGACTCTCTCACCTAGCTCTCTCCCCTCCAGCACACTGGTCTCTGTTCTTCCTTCAACACACAAGGGACTTTCCCTCCTCAGGGCCTTTGCACATGCTGTTGCCTCTGCCTGAAAGCTCTTTCCCCAGATCCCCACCACAGGGCTCTCTTCCTCGCTGCCTCAAGTCTTAACTTAAAGGTCACCTTTTCAGTGAGGCCTTTGCTGGCCTCCCTATCACTAATTGCAATCGAGCCCCCGACATTCATATACTCTTCCCCTGCTTTTTTCTCCCTCCAACATACTATAACTTATTTATTATGTTTATGGCTTACTGTCCGTCTACCCCACTAGGATGTAAGTGCCGTGAGAGCAGGGTTTTTTTCCGACTTATTCACCCACGTGTTCCCTAGTGCTTAGGGGCACCTGGTGGCTCAGTCAGTGAAGCATCTGCCTTTGGCTCAGGTCATGATCCTGGGGTCCTGGGATTGAGCCCCGCATCAGGCTCCCTGCTCAACAGAGAGCCTGTTCCTCCCTCTCCCTCTGCCCCTACCCCTACTCATGTTCTCTGTCTTTCTCTCAAATAAATAAATAAAATTTTTAAAAAAGAACACAGTAAACACTCCATGAGCATTTGACAGATGAACGAGTGAAGCTCAAAGAGCTTAATTAACTTCCCCCAAAGTCCGAGAGCTCAGCTTGGACTCCAAAACCAGCGCTCTGAGTGACCAGTTTGTGATCAAATAAAGATGCTTGATCAGTGCACACTCGGATAGCTACAGATCTGATAAAAATTCAAACCAAATTACATAGCAAGAGATCAATTCCCCTAGTTCATTGGACACTTTCATTTATCTTATATTCACTTGGAAGACAAGAGGAGTTTAAAAAACAACAACATAGAAAAAGTAATACACGCCTGGGAGCCGCTTCAGTCACAAGAAGCTGAAGGACGAATGCACCTTAATCCCTGAGGAAAAGTAAACAAGTCAGATCAAAACGTTTTTCAATTTTAAGTAAATTTTTTCAAATCTTAGAAATAAAGACACAAACCCCCCCCCCTCCACTATTAGCATTTTAGCATTTTTCTCCCTATACATAAGACTCGGTCATTTGTAGATCATACCACACATACAATTCCATAGCCTGCTTTTTCCTCTCAGAGCACATGTATTTCTGTATTACTGCATATAGCATGAGACCCCCACATTCTAAGGCTATGCAGTAACTTGTCAGCAGGTAATGAAGTCGAAGCTGCTAAAAAGAAAAACAAAGAACACAAACATCAACCAAACACGGAAGCCTGTGAGCACCCTTCAGCATGCCATCTTCAAATCGACTGCTAGCCCTACCACTGAACCTCGCCCAGGTGCATTTCCTAGAGGCCAGAACTAGTTCCTTTGGAAATGCTCAGACCATATTGCTTCTGGAATTCAGAAGCTAAGACCATGATCTATTTAAGCAGCCACTACCAGCACCATCCCAAGAGTAAGGGCCAAGTACCCAATGGTGTCAATAACCACAAGTGTAGAGAAACAAGCAACAAAGATAGTCACTCATTCAACAAATATGGATAGGCACTGCTGTGCACCAGGCACCGAGGACACAATGCTTCACAGAGGCCATGGAACCTTAGTCCAATAGGGAAGAGAGCTATTTGTCAAATAGCCACAAAAACAGATTTAAAATTCCAAGAGGGACAAGTGCTACTGAGGACAGAAATATGGCACGACAAAGGCCTGTAGAAATGGGTATTTATAAGGGTCAGGAGGTTGAGGAAGGTTTCCCTGGGAAAGCATGAACTGAGCTCTGGGGATGAGAAGGCATTAGGGGGTGCAGGGGGATGAAGTGGGATATGAGGCTGGAAAGGAAGATGGGGGTCACAGCACACAGGACCTTGCAGGCTGACCACATTCAAGAGTTTAGTCTTAAAAACAAGGGAAGGCCAAAGATGGATTTTAAGAGTATGTGGAGTACATGGGGAAAGGGGAATGATCAGATTCACATTTTAAGACCATCAGTGTAGTCTCAGTGTGAGGCGCCAGCCAAAGGGGCATCAGAGCAGACAGGGGAGGTTTGTCGCAGGACACAGGGCCCAGGGTGGGTCCTACATCCAGCCCTTTCATCAACACTGTCTCTGAGGCCCCCCATCTCCCCTCACCTGCCCACCACCTCTCCCCTCCTCCACTCCTCTTCGCCCCTCCCATTCTACTTCTTTCACTGGCTTGGCCAGTCTCCAGGCCAACCAAAGACAAGGCCAAATGATAATGCTGCCCTGTACCTGTGCAGAGGCGGGGCTTCCCTAAATCACAGCCGTGACCATCATGACAGGATGGCAGAATCTGACCCGTGACCAGGTGACTGAACACCTGGGATGGGCTGGAGATGGTGGTATATGGAAAAGCGCTTACAAACAAGGGACAAAAATTGTGCATAGAGTCCCACGAACACTTCGCCCAGCTTCCTTCAGTGATTATATTCTGTATGACTAGAGTAAAATATCAAAGCAAAAAAATGGACACTGGTTCATTTCTGTTAACTATACTACAGATCTTTAGCTCTCATCAGGTTTTCCATGCACTGATGGGGGGGCATGTGCGCATAACTATGTGATTTGATCCAGCCCGTAGATTTGTGTAACCACCATCACGATGAAGATACAGAGCTGTTCCATCTCCACAAAAGAACTTCCTCGAGCTACCCCCTTACAGCTCCACCAGTCCTCCCCCAACCCTGTCACTGTCCCTTGGCAACCAGTAATCTGTTCTCCAACTCCACAGTTGTGTCATTTTGAGAACATAATATAAACAGAGTCATACAGTATATAACATTTGAGCTTGGCCTTACTCACAAAGCACAATGCCCTTGCAATGCATCCAAGCTGTTGCCTGTATTTGTGCCTTTTTATTGCTGAGTAGTATTCCATTGTATGGATGGACCAGAGTGTGCTGAACCATTCACCCACTGAAGGACATTCGGGTTGTTTCCAGTTTGGGCCTATTTGAAATAAAGCTGCTATGAACACTCCTATACAGATTTTTGTGTGGACATAAATTTTTAGTTCAATGGGATGAATGTCCAAGAGTACAATGGCTGGGTCATATGACAAGTGCATAGTTAGTTTTATAAGAAACTGTCAAACTGTGTTCCAGAGTGAACTATTTTACATTCCCACAGTAATGTACAAGAGAACCAGTTTCTTTAAGTCCTTGTCAGCATTTGTATTTATCACTATTTTTTTAGCCCCATTCTAATGCCTATTTTAATAGATACATAGTACTATCTCGTTGTGGTTTTAATTTGCATTTCTGTAATGGCTGATGGTGTTGAACATCTTTTCATATGCTTATTTTCCATCTGTATATCCTCTTCGGTAAAATGTCTGTTCATGCCTTTTACCCATTTTCAGTTGGATTTTTTGGCTTCTTGCATTTTGACAGTTCTTTATACATTCTAAATACAAGTCCTTTTGTTGGACAAGTGGTTAGCAGAAAGTTTGTTTCAGCCTGTAACCTATCTTTTCATCCTCTTCACAGGGTTTTTCATGGAGCAAAAGTTTTTAATTCTAAGGAAATCTAATTGATCAATTTCTTCTTTAATGTTCTTTTGGTGTGATGTCTAAGAACTCTTCACCTAGGCCTAGGTCCTGAAGATTTTCTCCTGTTTAATTCTAAAACTTTTATAGTTATATGTTTTACACTTAAATCCCTGATCCATTTTGAGATAAATTTTTTTATAAGGTGTAAGGTTGAGGTTAAAGTTCCTTTTTTTTTTTTGGCCTGTGGATGTTCAGTTGCTCTGGCTGAAGGCTATACATCCTCCACTGAATCACTTGTGCCTTTTTGTCAAAAATCAGTAGGGCATATTTGTGTGAGACTGTTTCTGGGTTCTCTATTCTGTGTCACTGGCCTATGTGTCTATCTTTGCACCAATATCACACTGTCTTGATTACTAGAGCTATTACACGAAGTCATAAAATAGTCCTAGAAGTTCTTCTACCTTGCTCTTCTTTTTCAAAATTGTTTTAACTATTCTAGGTCCTTTGATTTTCCATATACATTTTAAAAGAAGCAAGGCTACAAAAAAAAAAAAGAAAACTTTCCTGGGATTGTGATAGGAATTACTTTACTGATAGATTAATCTGGGGAGAACTAACATCTTCACCTTGTTGACTCTTCCAATTTATGAACCCAGTATAACTTCATTACTTATTTAGATCTTCTTCAAATACTTTCATCAACATTTTGTAGTTTCAGCACATATATCCTGTGTGTGTTTTGCTAGATTTATACCTAAGTAGCTCAATTATTTTAGGAGTGATTGTAAATGGGATTGTACTTTTAATATAGGTTTCCATATGTTCATTGCTAAGATATAGAAAAATTAATTTTTGTGTGTTCATCTTCTATCCTGTGACCTTGCTGAATTCACTTATTAGTTCCAGGAGTTATTTTGTAGCTTCTTGGGATGTTCTACGTAGAGAATCATGTCATCTGCAAGTAGGGACAGTTTTAGTCTTCCTTTCCGATTCCTATGTCTTTTATTTCTTTTCTCAGCATTGTGCTGGCTGAGACTTCCAGTACTGTAGTGAGAGCAGACATCCTCACCTTGTTCCCATTCTCAGGAAGAAAGCATTCAGTCTTTCACCATTTAGTATAATATTAATGTAGGGTTTTTTGTAGATGCTGTTTATCAAGCTGGGGAAATTCCCCTCTAGTCCCACTTTGCTGAGAGTTTTTATCATGAATGGATGTTGAATTTCATCACATGTTTTTTCTGCATCAATTGATATGCTTATGTGATTTTTTTCCCATAGCTTGTTGATATGGTGGATTACATTAACTGATTGCAAACACTGAAGCTGCTGTCCGTATCTAGAATGAACCCCTCTCGCTCATGGTACATAGTTCATGTTGCTGGATTTGTTTTGCTAATACTTTGTTGCGGATTTTTGTGTTTATGCTCTTGAGGGAAATTGATCTGTAGTTATTTTTGTATGTCGGTTTGGTTTTGGTACCAAGGTAATACTGGCCTCATAAAATGAATTAAGAGGCATTCCCTCCTATTTTCTCAAAAAGATTATGTAGAATTGGTGTATTCTTTAAATATTTGGTAGAAATCTCTAGTGAAACCCTCTAGGTTTGGAGTTTTTTGGGTTTTTTTTTTTGGAATCCTTTAAGTTATGAATTCAATTTAATAGTTACAGGACTATTGAAATTATCCATCTATTTTATCTTGAGTGAGTTCTGGTAGTTTGTGGTTGTTCTAAGAATTCATCCATTTCATCTAAATTGTCAAATGTATGTGCATAGACCTGTTTGTAATATTCTCTTATGATCTTTTTAATGACTGTAAGGTATATAGTGATAGCCCCTGTTTTATTTCTACCATTGCAATGTGCGTCTTCTTTATCTTTGTCAGTCTTCTTATAGGTTTATCCATTTTATTGATCTTTTCAAAGAGCTAGTTTTTTCACTTATTTTCTCTGCTGTTTTTCTGTTTTCAACCTTAATGATTCCAGCTCTTCATTACTTCCTTTCTTCTGCTTGCTTTTCTTTTTTTCTTTTCTTTTCTAGTTTCTTGAAGTGGGAGCTTAGATTATTGATTTGAGAACTTTCCTTGTTTTTTTTTTTAAGATTTAATTTACTTATTTGAGAGAGACAGAGAGAGAGCACCCGCAGGGGAGAGGGGCAGAGGGAGAAGGAGAAGCAGACTCCTCGATGAGCAGGGAGCCCAAGGCGGGCTCAATCCCAGGACCCTGAGCTCATGACCTGAGCTGAAGGCACACACTTAACCAACTGAGCCACTCAGGCACCCAGAACTTTCCTCCATTCTGATGTGAACACTAAGTTCTATAAATTTTCCTCTCAGCACTGCTTTAGCTATGTCCCACAAATTGCAATATGTTATGTTTTCATCTTCATTCAGTTTGATATATTTTTTAAATTTCCTTTGAGAATTCCTCTTTGACCCATGGATTATTCAGAAGTGTGTTATTTGATTTCTAAGCGTTTGGAGATTTTCCTGTTATCTTTATGTTATGTGACTGATTTCTAGTTTGATTACATCATAGTCAAACAACATTCTCTGTATGTTTTTCATTCCTTTAAATATGTTTAGGTTAGTGTTATGACCCAGGGTGTGGTCCAAATTTGTGAATGTTTCATGGGTATCGATGAGGATGTGTTTTATGCTGTTTCTGGGTGGAGTGTTCTATAAACGTCAACTAGAATTGCTTGGTTGATGATGTTGTTCAGTTCTTCCGTATCCTCACTGATATTCTGTTTGGAGAGAGTGATGCTGAAGCTCCCAACTATAATTGTGGATATATCTGGCTTTCACTTCTATCAGTTTCTCTTCATGTACTTTGCAGCTCTGTTGTCTAATGCATACATATTAGGATTGCTGTTTTATTGGTGGAATGACAATGTTATCATTTGTCCTTCTCTGTCTCAGTAATTTTCTTTGCTCTTTAGTCTACATTATCTGATATTATAAATAGCCACTCCCACTTTTTAAAAAATTTATGTTTTCATGGTATATCTTTTCTCACCCTTTTACTTTTAACACACCTATATCAATACATTTGAAGTGAGTATCTTGTAGACAGCACATAGTTGAGTCACATTTTTTATCCATTCTGTTATCTCTATCTTTCAATTGGTATATTTAGACCATTTACACTTAAAGTAATTATTGATAATGTCAGGGCTTAAGTCTGCCTTTGTATTATTTTTCTCTTTATTTTCTTTTTTTTTAAGATTTTATTTATTTATTTGACAGAGAGAGACACAGCGAAAGAAGGAAGACAAGCAGGGGGAGTGGGAGAGGGAGAAGCAGGCTTCCCGCGGAGCAGGGAGCCCGATGCGGGGCTCGATCCCAGGACCCCGGGATCATGATCTGAGCCGAAGGCAGACGCTTAATGACTGAGCCACCCAGGCGCCCCTGTTTTCTCTTTACTTTCTATATATCATTCTTCTTTTTCCTTTTTCTTGCCTTCCTGTGAGTTACTTGTACATTTCTTAAAGTTCCATTTTGATTTATCCATAGTCTTTGAGTATATGTCATTGTACAATTTTTAAGTGATTTTTAATATTTTTTAGTTATTAAAATATACATGTGTAACTTATCACAGCCAGCGGTATCACTGTTTTCCCATTTGAAGTGACGTATAGAAACCTTACTTCCTTTGAGGTCCCTTATACCCTCCTCACTTTTTTTTTTCATTTTTCTTTTTATTTTTTTATACCCTGTCCAATTTTTAAATATAATTTTCCCATATATTATCTCTACACATATTGAACACCACATCAAATGATATTATAACATATGCTTCAACCATCAAACATCATTTTAAAAAGCTAATGAGGATAAAGACAGCCTATTATACATACCCCTATTTTTACCCATCCACTGGTGTTTTTCCCTTTTCTGAAGTTCCAAGCTTCCTTCTGTTATCATTTCCTTTTCTATTTAGAGAACTTTCTTTAGCCATTATTTAAGAGTAGGTCTGGTATTGACAAATTCTGTTTTCCTTCAGCTGAGAATATTTTTATTTTCTCTTCATTTCTGAAGAATATTTTCACCAGATATAGAATTCAGAGTTAATTGTTCTTTTCTTTCAGCACCTGAAAATGCTGTGCACTTCCTTCTGGACTCTAAGATTTCATATGAGAAATCCACCGTCATTCAAATCATTCTTCTCCTACAGATAACATGTTGTCTCTCTCTCACTGCTTTTTCTTTGTCTTTAGCTTTCAGAGGTTTGATTATGATGTGTCTTGGCATAGATTTCCTTGGGTTTATCCTGTTTGGGTTTTGCTAAGCTTCTTGATCCTGGCGGTTCATCCCTTTTGCCCAGTTTAGGGAGTTTTCAGCCATTATTTCTTTGAATACGTTTTATTTTCATACGTTTTTCTTCTCCTTCTGGGACTCCACTGACAAAAATGTTAGACCTTATGTTATTGTACCAAAGGTCTCTGAGGCTCTGTTCATTTGTTTTTCCACACTATTTTCTATGTGTTGTTCAGACTGGGTAAATTTTATTGATCTGTTTTCAACTTCACTGATTCTTTCCTCTGTCATCTTTAATCTATTATTAAGCTAACCAGTAAACTTTTTAATATGGCAGCTTTATTTTTCAGTTCTACAATTTCCATGTTTTAAATATCTCTAATTTATTTGCTGAGATTTTTTTTTTCATTTTTCATCTTCCTTTGAGAGTGTTTGTCATTGTTCATTAAGGCATTTTTTTATGATTGCTGCTTTAAAATATTTGTCAGATAATTACAATATCTGAGTCTTCCTAGTGTTAGTATCTGCTGATTGCCTTTTCATTTAAGTTGTGGTTTTCCTGGTTCTTGATATGACAAATGACTTTTTATTGTATCCTAGGTATTTGGGGTATTATATTACAAGACTGTGGACCCTATTTAGATTAAGCATGCAGGTCCTGAGCTATTTTGTGTGTTGTAATGCCAATAACAGTTTAGTTTCCAGAGCCCTTCCACTGTTATTCAAGTCTTTTCATTTGTGTTACCTAGAGGTCACTCTGAAAACTGGGTGGTAGGCCACACTGTAGTTTCTATTTTCAAACTTGTTGGCATGTTAATTCTAGTCAAATTCATGTATGGGTCGGTCAGGAGTTTGCCTCTGACTTCCTATACAGGTTTCATGAATCCCTTTCTCCAGCTCCCTCCTCTCCAAGATCTTCCCCACTCTAGTAGGGAGGGTGATGGGGAGCCACTTACTACTGCTGAGCTGGCGGGGGCGGGGGGCAGAAGTCGAGTCTCCCAATTTGGTCTCCATGGACAACATGCCAGTGGATGAAGGGAGAGCTGCAACGGTCACCTGGCACCACCAGGTAGGATACATATTTTCAGACACACACTTAATAGTTTAAAACAACACCCATTTGTTAGCTCACATTTCTGTAGATGAGAAGTCCAGGCAGGCTCAACTGGATTCTCTGCTCGGCATCTCACGAGGCTGATATCAAGACGTCAACCAAGCTGGACTCTTATCTCGAGACTTGGAAGAATAATCCAATTCCAAACTCACTCAAATTGTTGGCAGAATCCAATTCCTTGCAGCAGGAGGTCTGAGGTCTCTGTTTCCTTGCTGGCTGCCAGCCAAGGTCTGCTCTCTGCTCCAGTAAAGTTGTCTGTATTCCTTCTCACGTAACTCCTCCATCTTCAAAGCACCAAGTCCTCCTCAAGCTCTGAATTTCTAGGACGACTTCTTCTGCCACGAGGCAGAGAAAGTTCTTTGCTTTTAAGGGCTCATGTGATAAGATTAGGCCCACCAGGACCCCTCCGTTTTTAAAAGTCAACCGTGCCACATAACATAATACAATCACTAGAATGATAGCACATCACATTCACAGGCCCTGGCTATTTGGGAGTGGAATCTTGGAGAGCATTCCTAGAAATTTTGCCCACCTCACCACCTCTGGGTAGATGGCAGAATGGAGCTCATTATTTAGGCCAGGGGTTCTGCAATTAGAATGTATTCATGCTCATAGACTTAAATGGAGCAATATGCTTACATATTACTGTCATTTGTGTATTTGTGGTAAACATTCCTTTTTATAATTTCCAGCATGATGATGTTTTCATATATACACATATGTATGTATATATACATACACATATATCAAAAGCTACTTTAGCAATAACATTATAATATTTTCAAATGTAGAACTACAGGTCACAGGCTACCAACCCATGTGCTTGAGAAAAGATGTAAGATTAAAAAGGATAATGTTGACTATCCATACCATTGTACAAAAGGAGTGCCCAAGCTTTACCAAGCAGCAGCATCAGCTGAACTTTTTAAAAATATCCTAAGGCCCCTATCCCAACTCCTTTCCCAACTCCAAAATTCTGACAGTAGAGTTCATCTGGAGCAGGGCCAGGCTGGAGACCCACTGGCAAGGAGTCCCCTGTGGGACCCCACATGTCACAAGTGTAAATATCCAGTAATGATCAAGTCAATATTCTAGATGGTCCAGAATTTGATCTGCTAGAAAGCTGGGGGTTGAAACACATGATTTCAAAGTCCCTTTCTAAGCTCAGATTCAATAATCCTGTCATTAAGAAAATAGGACTCCATTATACATAATCACCAAGATCAAGTGGGTCAGGGGACTGCTCTCCCCAAGTCACAAGACATCCCCCCACATTCTTCCTGCACTGCAACAGTGACAAAGTCTGAGGAATCTGCTAAATGGTGTGGGCTCTCACTGGTGACACACTTGTCCTCAATTACACCAGACATTGGAGTAACATTTCTCTTGGAGTAACATTTCTCACAACAGCATTCAACAGTTTCTGGTTGTTAGGATTTTGTTTCCTAAAAGAAAACTATGTATTTAAATTTTAAACAAACAGGGTTTTGGGGGGGAAGGGGGGATGGGTTAGCCCCGTGACGGGTATTAAGGAGGGCACGTACTGCATGGAGCACTGGGTGTTATATGAAAACAATGGATCGTGGAACACCACATCAAAAACTAATGATGTAATGTATGGTGACTAACATAACATAATAAAATTTTTAAAAAAAGAATAATTTGAACAGGAATTGGTTGCTTTTAAGGACCCCAAGGACGGGGAACAACTGGATAGTCAAACACCTGGATTATTAACCACTGATAGAAAAGACAGTCAAACTCCTGAAAAGCATATCCTGAACATTACAAAATAACAAGTTTCCTTACTAATTAGTAAAATGAACTATTTTCCCAAATTCCCTTGTTTTCACAATTTGTTTTTTTAATTTTTTAAAAAATATTTTATTGATTTTAGAGAGAGAGAGAGAGAAACACAACAGGAGCGGGAGGGGCAGAGGGAGAGGGACAGAGAGAATCCCAAGCAGACCCCCCGCTGAACACGGAGCCCAGTGTGGAGCTCGATCCCAGGACCCTGAGATCATGACCTGAGCCAAAACCAAGAGTCAGACACTTAACCGACTGCGTCACCAAGGTCCCCCTGCTCTCACAATTTGTAGGAAAAACAGCACAAGCCCAAAAATCCAGGCAATGGTTGCTCTTTTGAATTGAAATAGCTGATTTCTGAAGAGGATCCTTTAAAAATCAGAAAATAAAACAAGCACAATTCTGAACATAGACTAGCAACCTGGAAATCTCTACTTTATGTCACTTATGGAAGTTAAATTTGTGATTCTTTCTTACATCAAGAAAAGCAAAATAACTGTGAGCTTTACCTCAGAGGGGTACAAATTTGCAAAATACGGAGTAGACACTCCGGGAAGGCATAATGCGGCAGGCAATAACAGTGAGGGGCCTACTCCCATCAGGATGATACAGATGCCCAGATAATGCTGTGGGCTCGAGCTCAGGTTCTAGAGCCAGCCCGACCGGGTTCCAGTGCGCTGTCTGCCCCACCCAAGCTGTGGGACCAGGAATAAGTTTTTTAACCTTAAGATGCCTATGGCTCAGTTACCTCTTCTGAAAAATGGGCAGGATAAAAAAGAACAGTACCTATGCCACAGAGTGGTATAAGGATTTAATGAGATAAAACATGTGAAGGGCTTAGCCTCCTTCCTTCCTGGCATACAGTAAGTGCTCAACAAATGCCACTGTACACAGTCAGACACTGGCAGTTTATACACGCAGTGCCAGGCAGCCAGTAAGCCTGGAATAGAATGTAGCCATTATTATTCCATAAAGTAACAACAATCAGGGCCACAAGAAAACCAACTGTAGGTTCATTTAGCACATTCTAACACAAGTGCCTGATGAATCCAGTCCAAACCTTCCAAGTGGTGTCTTAATCAGGAACATCTTTGCAGAACAATGTCTAACCCATGCTGTCCAGAGTAGAAAATGACCAAAGGCCAGGTCATAGGAGCTAAAAGTGTTATCCTATGGAAGAAGTTACATTTGTGACAATACAATATTCCATTTAATGTGTCTCGTTTGTGTTGGTAGCCTCTGGTGCCCAGCCAGAGCAGACACCCAGTAAATGCTCCCTCCACAAGTACAGCAGACCCTCGCACAGCCAAGCATATCACAACTAGATGCTGTGAGCACATTATATAACACACCCAGAAAATTCCTGCTACCTTTCTCAGAGAGACAAATATCTTGAAAATAATATTCCATATTATGCACAAAATTAACGGCCCTTGGGTTGAGAGTTTTTTGGAAAAGTGAAATTTGGGGCGCCTGGGTGGCCCCATCAGTTGAGCGGCCAGCTCTTGGTTTCAGCTCAGGTCATGGTCTCAGGGTCCCGGGATGGAGCTCCACACTCAGCATGGAATCTGCTTCGGGATTCTCTCACTCCCTCGGCACCCCCGCCCCCCACTCCTTCGCACTCTCTCTCTCTAAAAATAAAATATATCTTTTTTAAAAAGGTGAAATTTGATGAGAGAGATCCACTTCAGGGTCTCTGAATGTAGAAGAGTAACTTGGAAATCTCTACTCTATGCCATTTGTTGAAGTAAAATTTTTTTTAAAGATTTTATTTATTTATTTGACAGAGAGAGGGAGAGAACACAAGCAAGGGGAGCGGCAGGCAGAGGGAGAGGGAGAAGGAGGCCTCCCACGGAGCAGGGAGCCCGATGCGGGGCTCGATCCCAGGACCCTGGGATCATGACCTGAGCCGAAGGCAGACGCTTAACGACTGAGCCACCCAGGTGCCCCTGTTGAAGTAAATTTTTTAAATAAAGACCAGCCCGTCCCACGGCCGATAGCTTCCGCCTGAGCAGCAGCGAGAGCCTGGGCCCAAGGGGTGGGCACGGTGGCCCCTCGGACACAACACCCACTGTTCCCTCTTCTCTTCACGAGGAGCAGCGCCATGTTGTCCACCTCCTCCCACTACCATGAACAAGTGCCTCTGCCCAGAAAAAGCATAAGGAATGACAAGGAAGAAACCATATCTTACCCACCCAGAGCAGAATGAGTAGAAACCCAGTCCTTCACGATTCCCCGGGACACAGGGTCTTCAAGCAATGAGTGTGAAAGGGGCAACAGTCCCCCAGACAGGGTCCATGGGCCAGAAAGCAGTTTAAACCACATGCTCGCCAGGTCCATAAAACCTAAGTTTGCTTCCATAATACAGGAAGCTCGATTCAGTCTTGCACTGAACTTAATTGCCACACGACCTCTTCGTAGTATGTCCTGTAGCAAGTGCTCTCTCCTTTGTAACAGGAAGACAATCAGATCCAAGCTAGACTGTAAGTGAAGCACCACCCCCCACCCTGACACCTGTCCCCTCCGTTATATATTTGTATTTCCAGAGAGAATGTCTTTCTCTCATTTCTGAGCTCACTTCTGCTACCATTATTCCTCCAGAGCCTCCGTCTCAGATTCAGTAGTAAACACCGCACAGTTCTGACAGTTGAGAAATACGTAATGATCTTTGTCTTACTCACAGACCTGTTCCATCAGCAGCTTATGTGATCTCATCGAGAATTCCACTTGTGGGTCCAGAATTAAGGTGCTGACAAAGTGAAAGCTATCTGAACTGGTGCCTAAAGTCACAAGTATTGTGAAACCACTGGGCAAGGATTCACTTGATGCTTAAAGTGAACCCTACCAGTAACTAGGGGGCCACATTCCACCGTTGAAAGTGGAAAGACAGGTGTGACTCAGAAACCAATGAGCAGAGGCACCATTAGAAGAAATGATGCAGCAGTATTTATTTGGAGAGAGAGGGATGTGCTTCCATGTTATTCAATGACACTAGAGAGCCAACAAAGTTGGAATAATGAAGGCGTAGACAAGTCTTCCTCATTGACAAGCCATGTGAACAAGGAGCCGTGATGCCTCAGGTCATCTGCTCTGGAGAGTGTGGGGTTGGGGGGGGGGGACAAGCTGCCACCACAGGCAGAGGGACAGAGGAAAGTATCTTGGGAGTCTACCCAAGACCCCAGGCCCCCACATCACTGCCCTTGACCGCACAGCACACGCAAGCAGACATGAGAAGCACGGACAGCTCCAGTGAGGGGACTGTGCTCTTTGTCAAGACTTGAAAAGGACACAGGGGACAGAGTTCAAATTTGACTTGAAGATGGAGATCATCAGAGGAAAAGGGTGAACACATATGTATGTCTTTTCAGTGATCTGTTCCTCTCATACGGTTACAACTTACAGCTCAATAACTTGAAGGAGAAATTTAGAGTTCGGGGAAAGTTCCAGCACAGGCCCAGGCTTACAGAAGGGATAGTTTGACTGGGTATTTACCCCAAAGATACAAATGTAGGGATCCGAAGGGGCACGTGCACCCCAATGTTTATAGCAGCAATGTCCACAATAGCCAAACTGTGGAAAGAGCCAAGACGTCCATCGACAGGTGAATGGAGAAACAAGATGTGGTATATATATACAATGGAATATTATGCAGCCATCAGAAAAAAAAACCCAGAAATCTTGCCATTTGCAACAACGTGGATGGAACTAGAGGGTATTATGCTAAGCGAAATTAGTCAATCAGAGAAAGACAAGTATCATATGATCTCACTGATATGAGGATTTTGAGAAACAAGACAGAGCATCATAGGGGAAGGGAGGGAAAAATGAAACAAGATAAAACCAGAGAGGGAGACAAACCATAAGAGACTCTTAATCTCAGGGAACAAACTGAGGGTTGCTGGAGGGGAGGGGGTGGGAGGGATGGGGTGGCTGGGTGATGGACACTGGGGAAGGTATATGCTATGTGAGCGCTGTGAATGGTGTAAGACTGATGAATCACAGACCTGTACCTCTGAAACAAATAATACATTATATGTAAAAAAAAAAAATAGTAGGAAGGGAAAAATGAAGGGGTGGAATCGGAGGGGGAGACGAACCATGAGAGACTACGGACTCTGAGAAACAAACTGAGGGTTCTAGAGGGGAGGGCGGTGGGGGGATGGGTTAGCCTGGTGATAGGTATTAAAGAGGGCACGTACTGCATGGAGCACTGGGTGTTATGCACAAACAATGAATCATGGAACACTACATCAAAAACTAATGATGTAATATATGGTGACTAATATAATAAAATAAAAGCAAAAAAATATTTTTTAAAAAAGAAGGGATCGTTTGTGTAAAAACTTTTTTTTTTTTTTTTTTTTTTTTTACTACTCTCCCCCTGGTTTTCAAACGTTTGATGAGGATTTGGAATCTTAATGGCAGGGAAGATGGAAAGGATATATTGCTAATATTTTGTCTAACAAGAAAGCAAACAACAACTAAATGCTATAAGAAGACAAGTTGCTTGGGCTCAAACACACGTGTTCACAACACAATTCAGAAATACTCAGGAGGACTCCAACAGGCTTAATGGATGGCCACCTACCAAAACAAAAGGTGTATTAACAAGAAAATGTCAAATTTGAGAAAGCAAATTTCCTTTTATTTCTCACCCAACTAAAAGAAACAGAAGATGAAACCACCACCAAAACATAACATTTTTTCCCCAAATAAGTACAATCATGATGCTGGGTTAGCAGTTAATTCTTTCATCCCACAAAAAAAAAAAAAAAAAAAAAAAAAAAAAAAAAAAAAAAAAACAAGAAATAATCTCCATCCTGTCCTGTATCTTGTATACAGCCCTGCCAGCCTGAGATACAAATCTATTATGAGGCTACTTGAGAGTGTAAAAGGCCATGTTTTAAAACTTCTATCAGCTCAAATGAGAAAAACCTTCTACTTCTATATTGAGCCATTAAAAGCAGCATTAGTGCAAAAAAAAAAAAAAAAAAAAAACCAGCAAAGTAACTGTGAGCTTTCTCTCTGAATGGTACAAATATGCAAAATCCTGACCTTTCACCTCACTGATTATGAAACAACTATATTCTTCAACCACTTTACACAAATACAAAACAGGCTCTGGATATGCCGAAGAGAGATCTGAAACACCTAGCAAATAGAGGCTGAGGCAATGGGAAACCAAGCTGAAAATTGTGATACTCAGCATTAGACATGCAAGCTACAAGTCAACACAGCTCAGCCTTCAACGATGGGCCCACAGCGCGCAAAGTGTACGTTTCCCTAACACATGTACAAATAGGCAGAGAGAATGGTTTACTTCCTCACAGACAGCATCAGATCAATTTCAAAACCAACAAGCATATTCTTCTAACCTGTACCGCAGCTTCCTGCTTTCCACACGTCTATTTGTGTACAACAAAACGTTGAGGGCCTGGGTCCGGTTATGTTTCACCAAGGGTCCCCTCCCAGAGCAGTCAGCCATATGCCTGTGGGCCCAAGCTAAAGTTTCAAGGTTTTTTCTTTTTTAAAATTCCTTTGGCTGGCCATTAAAAAATGTATATCTGTGGATACACGTCAGAAGAACCCAGAAAAAGGCTGCTTAGAAATCCTCTGCTGGACTAAAATACACTGCTGTCTGAATCCGGGCGTAAGGTTCGAAAGAAAGACCTTGGTAATTAAATCCAACAGGGGGAAGATGAACTTCTATGAAAAAGTCCATATCTGCCTTTAATAGGTAGCCATCTTTCTGTTTTATGTGGCAGTTTCAGATCCCAGAAGGGCAGCATTTTTGTTTTTTTGTTTTTTTTTAATAAATGACTTTGAGGATTTCATCCTAGTACCTCTTACTACTGCACCCCAAATTACAGTCTTTTGTGGTCCATTCCAAAAAAAACATCCAAAACTTAAAAATTAGGCGAAAAAGGATGATGGTGGGACCTTTTAATGTCATGCTGATATATTTTCTCTAAGCTCCACCCCAGGCAGGATCATGTGATTCTCTGTGGAAATGTAACTTGATTTAACTAACACTTTATTAGGACATTTTACAACCCTATAAAAGTCAGAGGATAACATACAGAAAAATGATAATTTTATAGTTTTCTGAGTACAGATCCTTCACCTCTTTGGGGGGGGTGGGAGGATGGGTTAGCCTGGTGATGGGTATTAAGAAGGGCACACTCTGCATGGAGCACTGGATGTTATATGCAAACAATGGATCACGGAATGCTGCATCAAAAACTAATGATGTAATGTATGGTGATTAACATAACAATAAAAATTATTTTTAAAAAAAGAAAAATGATAAGGTGTGCTCCTTTCTTTTTTTCTTCTCTGGTAGAGATGATAACCCCAGAGGTTAAGACTGTATTGTTCTCTAAAACACGAACCTGTTTTGAATATAACTTTGCAATCTTATTTGAACATCCCCTTCTGCACTGACTTCTTCATGTGTTCCTCATATCCTCACTGAATCAGTTTTGTGATTCTGCTAGTTCCCTCACTGAATGAGTCCAATAAAATTTTGACACAATAAAACTTTCTCTATCAGCATGTTTTCAACAATTTAAGAAGGAGTCTTAGATACTCCTTGGGCCCAACAATCAAATGGTCCCTGGGAGAGTGAGTTCCAGGCTTTGGGGCTCCTCGGCTGTCATGCTCATAGGGCAACTACATGAAGACAACCAGATTCAGGCTGACTGGCTCAGCGGGCTAATGTGGCACAAACAGGGCTCCGGCAGAGGCATGACACCCCCTACCCATCCACAGAGGCCACAGCTTTAAACAGAAAAAAGTACATACACTTAAAAGTGAGTGCACAGCAATGCCACTCCCATGGGTAAATACACAAGAGAAACAAGGGCCTATGTCTGTAAGAAGATTTACACAAGAATGTTCAGAGCCTTTAATCATAAAATACCCAAACTGGAAACAACCCGAATGTCCATCAACAGGAGAACAGATAAACAAATGCTGGCATATTCATAAAATGGGATACTCTACAGCAAGAACAAAGTACTGATGTATGCAACAACATTTTGTTGTGCAACAGGAGCCATACCTAAAAGAACACATACTTGTTGATTCCATTTATATGAAATTCAAATACAGGCAAGCCTCACCTATAATGACAGCTTACCTATGGGAAGGGGAATGACCTGGAAAAGGCATGATTCTGGAGGGACAGAAATAGGATTGACCTGAATGATGGTTACAGAGGTACATACTTACAAAAAGAAAATAACCAAGAGGTAAATTATGACTTCGGCATTTTACTCTATGTAAATTTCACCTAACAATGAATAATTTTTTTAAAAAAAGAGGAGAGAGAGAGAAAAATGGATTCTAAAAAAAGTAGGTAGGGAGAAGAAAGGAAAGGGGGATTTAAAAGGATTCTTCTTTCACGTGTACAGTAAATAAGTAAGAACTAACTAAATAAAAGAAAAAGGAGGATAAACCCAAAAGGGCAGGACTGTACCCTGGTTGGATACATTTACGCCTGCCAACAAATCTCAGCCCAGGAGCTGGCAAAGCCCAGGCATCTTCTTAAGAAGGGGGTGACTGGAATGGCGGGTAGTTTTCCTTTGAGAAACTGAGACAATACAGAGTTGAGGGTGGATACTGAATCCCAACACCTTGGGGGACCATGCTCCATAAGGACACTGATTTAGGATCCGATAAATGAATCAAGAAAGCGCGTAAGGTAAGCTCTCTGATCGTGGCAACACTGGCATAAAGGCACACAAACAAACAGTGGGATTCCACAAGACTACCCAATTCAATCCAGGGACAAATTATTCTTGAGCTAAATAAAGCACATGTAAACCCACTCTCAAAACTGCAAACTTATGCCAATATGATTGTTATTACCTAAAGACGTATTTTCAGCTTCTAGAACCCTCTACGGCAGTTTGAGTTATTGTTAAACCCCACTGCATCCACCCACTAGGTTTTTCAATAATAGGCCTAAAACATTCCCAGTGGGTGAAGACTTGAAAATAGACTCAGCCATCTGAAAGAATAGAAGTTTCTTTTTCTGCCAAATGTGGCAGCCACAAGTGGCGCAGCCCTAGCCGTTCCTGCCACATCCTTTCTGGCTCCGGTGGAAGGAGCACCTCCCTAGAGTGTGACTTCCCGCACTGGAAGTGCTCTAGCTGAGGTGAGAGCACAAGTCATTAGGCCCTCGGGCCAGGGGAGAGGGTGGCATGGATGGGGACACACTCAGTAGGTGGCCAGCCACGTGCTAAGTCCTGCCTCCTTTAGTCCTCAGAGTGGCCACATGAGGTAGTCGGGCTCGAAAAAGGAAACAGATTGCATGCCCGAATTAGGTAATCTGAGGCAGGACTAAGAAGGAGACTCCCCACCCCACAACCAAGTGGGTGAGGTACAGAGAAACTGCGAGGCAGGAGGCGGGGCTAGAAACAGGGGATGAAGAGAAAGGAGCGTGGAGGAAGGGGACTTAGGAGCAGCCACCGTCTGGCAGAAGGACAACCTCGGGGTAGCGAGCCAGCAGAGTAATCCCTGACCTGGCTGGCCTCCCTCCCTCCTGACCATTTCCTACCAGCATTCCCCTTGGGCCAAAGCCCAGGGAAGCCAGAGGGCAGGAGCCCGCGGTGGTGGCCCCGGGCCCAGCCCCAGGCCCAGGCCCAGCCCCAGGCCCAGCAGGGGGAGAAGGGTGGAGGGAGGCCCCTCGGCCAGGACCACATCACCCCGGGCTCACAGTGAGGAGCTCCCGCCCCCCAGCACCCCCTGAGCAAGGAGGAGAGGTTCTGAGCCTGCCTGGGCTCTTCCCGCTCTGCGCTTCCCTGTCCTGGTGCCTGCCAGCCCCGCCAAACGCCTAAGTAGGCAGCCCAGCCTTAAGCCCTGAGCAAAGTCCAACTCAGAAGTTTTCTGAGTCTACGGATTTCTGGTTTGGAATAAGGGGGCACTGAGCCTAAAGGACATCAAAATAAGGCTTTCAAAATAGGGCCTCCCCCCACCCAAAACTGGTGCCAACACTGTAGTCCCTACTCCTTCCCAGGGATGTTCTCTCTCCTCCCAAGTCCTCCCTTCCTTCCCAGAGTCTTCCTCTCTCTTTCCCACAGTCCTCACCTCCTTCCCAGGATCCTCTTCTCTCTTTCCCAGATATTCCTTTCTCTTTCCCATGGTCCTCCTCTCTCATTTCTTAGTCCTTCATCTTCACACCAAACTTTCCCCCTTTTATCTGGAAAAACCCTCCTTCCCCACCAGAATTTGCTCAACCTCAAGGACAGTCCTTGTCCCAAAATTGGGGATTTTGTTTGGAAGGGCAAAATAATTCACCCCCATTTGTACATCAGTTCAACAGAGTCAATCTGTGGTAGCCCAGATGTAATGCTTTCCTACTCTTAAAGAGAGAGCTGCTAGGTTCAACTATAGGGTAAGAAAACAAAAAAAGTCTGCACTCCCACAACTATTTACAGAAAGTAAGTTTATCAGCATGTTACCAACAAAACTTCCCCCAGCCTTCTGCACAACAAAAAGAAATGAACAAAAGAAGTGTTAGCAGGATCACTCTGAGGCAAGATCCTGAGGAAAGACACTGAACTGAGTTCCTATTTGTTCTAGACTTGGGGGGCAGGGTACAGGTAGAGGGCCCAGGGGTTGGACACTGTTTTTCATCATCAATCCCTTTTCATAAAACCCTCCCACATAGCCCCTGAGGCTCTCTGACCAGGGCACCTGCTTCTCTAGGCCCAGCATTCCCCACACCACCTGCTCCCCACAGCCGCAGGTCTTAGGCATGGTCTGCTACCCCCCAAAACTACAGAAGAGGCCCTGGGGATTTGTGCACACAGCCCTTCCTACTGAGAACAATCTAGTCTCCTCCAGCATTAGATAGAAAGTTTATGGTACAAAAAATTTTTAGACCTACTTGGTATTTCCCACAGGGAACAGCCTCAAGGTGACCTGCCCTTTTTTTTTTTTTTAACCCAATCCCAACTATTATGTACAACTTGCAGTATATAATTTCTTAACATGAATGAGCTGCATTTTTGTAATCAACCCCTAGATGATTCCTGCAAAGGGCATAATTTTCCAGACCTTACTGAAAAAGTAGATTTTATGCAATGCTTCATGGCCATAAAGGGGAAAGGAAAACAATATAGTTCCCATCAAAAAAGCGATGTGAATATAAAGGTCGAAAACATAGCATAACTGGAATTCTACATTTAGTTTGATTGCTACTTGACTTAAATAGTCAAAACTACTTTCACCTCATTTTGAACGGAATGGAAAAGGATAAAATTCCCTTAAAACATCAAAGCAAGTGAACAAGTACATAAATAAAAACAGTTTAACCAGCTTTATATTTTTCCAGCATTTTCTAAGTGACACAGTTTAAAAAGAGAACATTCTGGGCCTTAAGAAAGTGATTTCAAAATGGGTCTCTAGATAGCTGGTGCAAAGCTCTACATGCTCTTCTTGATAGCACGCAAGAGGTCAAACTGTCAATTCATCCCCTAAGAGAGCCCATGAAATTCCTCAAGTGCCCCCAAAGCTTTGGTCAGTAGAACCCACACAGGAGACAGGAAAAGGGTTTCACGTTGTACTCACTCTTACAAAGTTGTCAGGGAACAAACCTCTCCTGCCGTTGATCTGTCCCTCCCACCAGCCTCCATCCTCCTTCCTGATGTTGGTGATGATCTCACCCACGCTGATCGTCAGCTCATCGTCGTGCTGGGCCTGGTAGTCAAACTCCACTATGGCCTCCACTGGAAGGAACAGGGACAGAAGAAAGAGCACTTTAGATCAGATGTTGCTAAGGCCCACCAGCCCTGGAAGATCAGTAGTCGTATTAAAGGGAGTTCCCCTCTACGGATACTAAAAATAACAGGGCCCCACACAGCAACCTGATTTTGGTTAACCTGAGGCCTGTCGTACAGAAACCACAAAGCACAGGTCCGTGGTCAGGCACAGTCAGAGTAGCCTACGGGTCTCAGGGCCAGCGGGAGCTTCAGAGAGGAAATCACACAATGGCAGAAGGCCAACAATATCTGCACTCCCGGAAGGAGCGCAGCATCATTTCTCCAAGCGCAGAGAAGGTAGTTAACGGACGCAGGTTTGGTACCTAAGTGCCCCCACTCTTGCCAAGACTAACCATGTGACGTTAACTTCTCTGGGCCTCAGGCATGCAAAATGTGGGTGATAATAAGTGCCACTCTACAGAGAAAATGCCCCTCTCTCAGCCCCAACATGTGTAAGGACAGCTGACACTGAGGGCCCCGGTGGCCAAGCCAACGTCTCAGACTGCTTATGCCTGCACGCACAGCTGCCCTCTCAACAGAGGGCCCCTCAGGCGGCAACACCATTTTTTAAAGATTTTATTTATTTATTTGAGAGAGAGAGAGCGAGCGAGTGCATGAGTAGTGGGAGAATCTCCAGAAGACTCCCTGCTGAGTGGGGGACCCAGACACTGGGGCTCGATCCCAGGACCCCAGGATCGTGACCTGAGTCGAAGGCAGACGCTTAACCAACTGAGCCACCCAGGCGTACCATTTTAAAGCGTTCTCCCAATGTGGGGTGATGTTTTATACTTAGTCATAGGGGGAGGCAACAGATGACACAGATGGGTCTTCTTGTTGACAAAGTACTGGATGCACGTTAGCAGAGCTAAGCAATGCTGAGCGTGTTAACTTACCCATAGATGGATTATGCAATTCATCTACACTTTGGGTCTTGCCTCACAACCCCCTCAACCAATAAACCTCCTGTCCTTTTCCTTCTATATTTGTAGGTCAGTATGAATGAATGAAGGGCAAATGAATAAACAGAAGGGTAGCAAAAATTAGGTGAACCCTCAAGTAGTGAATTAGCAATTTAGGGATTACAGAAATGGAAGAGGAAAAGTTTTACGTGAGCCCTACACGAAGCACACATACAAAAATGAACTCAGAATGGATCACAGACCTCAATCTAAGAGCTAAAACTATAAAATCTTCATAAGAAAGCACAGAATCAAACCTTAGTAATCTTGGCTGAAGATTTCTTCAGTAGGAGACAAAAAAGCATACATGACTTTTGAAGTTTCGGTCCACTGGGGTAGGTTTCCCAGAAAAAGGTTGGTAGGTGAGTGGGCCCCCCCCATCAAATGGGCTTTGCATATCCATTAGGGATGAATTCCCAAAGTGCTTCCAGATCAGAAGACCCTGGCTATCCAGACTGGCATGCTCACCCTGTCCATTCATGTCAGCAAACCCAGACTGTTCATAAGCACCCCAAAGGGAAATTTCCTTGCCTGGATAATTTTTTCATTCCAAAATTAGCTGGCTGACTTTGCTATCATGAATCTGGCCAGGATGAAGTTGAGTTGTAAACCCTTCTCATCACTTATAAACAAAAAGGAGGAGCATAAGAGCATAAACAAAGATTCTTTTCAGATTTCAAATTTCAGATTCTTCCTGGTTCCTGGCCAGTATAAAGGCGGAAACACTTCTATTTTCTTGCCTCGTGCTCTGCTCACCAGCAGTTCAAATGAGTATCACAACAATCAGAATCAGGTCAATAAAAAAAACAACTTTCTTCAAATGACCTAGACAGGGACCTACTGAAGCTCTGCTATTGGAATGGAGCCTACAGCAACCACTGTTTCTGTGCCCGACATTTTCCTGCATTATCTCATTTAATCCTCACAATGTTACGATGTTCATCTTCCCAATTAAAGAACCTGAAGCTCAGCAAAGCAGTTACGATCATTTTCTGAGCCAGCATTCTCCCAAGTGTGATGCGCTTGCTTCAGGGATTAGTTGACACGATGGAAAAAAAAAATTAGAACATCAATTCATTTTATTTTAATTTTAAAAAGAGAAAAATTCAACTCCGCAAATATTCCATTTGCAGAATGACACTGGTTCCTTCATCCAACCTCTAGGGCCAGCAGTCGAGGGTGCTCTGGGGACAGGAAGCAGCCTGAGGGACAGCGGTGCTCCTGGACAAGAATGGCGGCTCGAGCCAGAGCCAGCTTTCAGCTACGTGAGGCCCCTGCAATTCTCTGAGGCCTCCTGATAAAGCCTCTTTATGGCTAGTACCTCTCACTAAATGGATGAAAGGCTGGAAAAGATTTGTGTTAAGAAAGTAAGGGTTGGGGGCACCTGGGTGGCTCAGTCGGTTAAGCGTCTGCCTTCGGCTCAGGTCATGATCCCAGGGTCCTGGGACCGAGGCCGGCATCGGGCTCCCCGCTCGGCGGGGAGCCTGCTTCTCCCTCTCCCTCTGCCTGCCGCTCCCCTTGCTTGTGCTCTCTCCCTCTCTCGCTGTCAAATAAATAAAATCTTTAAAAAAAAAAAAGAAAGAAAGAAAGTAGGGGTTGTAGAGAATACTCAACATGCGACCAAGTAAACAAGGAAATGGCGGAGCTGCCACTCTCTGCTCCTGGTATGAGCTCTGCCAGCTACGTGGGGACAGGCCAACCAGGTCTTACAGGCGGATGACCAAAAACCTAAATCATCAAGACAATTTATAATACAGGTTGTTTTCCACCATTGATACAGGTGTAAATTACCTAATTATAGTATGGAACTATTGGGATTGCAAGATGTTTGAAAGTATGTACCTGAGCTATGAAGACAAACGCCTTCATTTTCTACCAATGTCTAAAGTCATACAATACTCAATCTGATGTGTTCCCCAAGCCCGCTAAACCTCATAACAAATGGTTAGAAGCCTCTTTTGGGTTTTCTCAATCAACTAGTACAGTAGTATATGCACATAAATATATACATGGAAATAATCACTTTTTTAATAATAGGTCTTTTTTTAACTAAGAGAAGGCTTGGTACACGGACTTAGGCTCCCCAAGGAGCCTATTAGCACTTAGAGATAAAAGCTCATAGTCTGTCTGATGGGAACAGGAAATTGTGGGGAGTGGAATGGGGGGGCAGCACACGGGACCTGTCTTGGGGGGTAGAGAGAGCATAGGAAGGCTGCTAAGGAGGAATCCAGTCAATAGTCCACCTAGATACTGAACTTGAATCCTGTGTATTTTGGGGGAGTCAGAACCCCATTAACTTCCAGAATAGTAACCTTGCTTCTTCTTTCCTAAAGAACAAGTCTCACCTTCTCTGTTCTGTATGTGGGCCTTCCCAAAATGAAGCTGGAAAGGGACGGAGAAATCTGCTTCGGGATGGTTACTGGGGAGTAAAGAGCCGCCAGCTACAGTTGCAAAGTGATGAGAAACACACCCTGGTTTTCCTTCAGTCTCTTTCTTCTGTTTGATGAGCCCGAGGACACACCTTAATCGATGCTTACTGTAAGGAAGGCTGGGGATTAGGAATTAGGGGCTCAGGGATAAATAAAGCATAACTACATAATTTCTGCGTCCTCCCAATATCTTATCGACCCAGTCTTTCCAGATTTACACTTGTTTTATCTCCTAGACACTTAAGTCATCACATACGCCCTGTCTGCCTTCTGGCGCCAGCTGGGCCCCGACTGCCTCATATCACCTTCCTGGCCCCTCTGGCCCCGAGTCCTCCCTGGGCCCTGGCCTCAAGGCAATCCTCTGTGGTGGTGGCTTCACATGTGTCTCATGCTCCCAGTGAGCGTCTAAAGGCCCTCTGGGTACAGCTCACCCTTAGTTCTTACTTCTGTTCTCATTCTCCTATGAGCATCCATGACATGTAGTAGGTGCTCAGTAGGCCATGATACACCAACTTCTCCGCTTGCCTTTTATAATGGCAGGTAGTTCTCTGCCCAACCAAGTTGGTACCAAAATGCCAAGCATCAATCACATTTTTGCAAATTGAGTCAGATTCTTCAGTGCACTAAGGGAGCTTGCTATTTAAAGAATCCTGTGGTTAATTCTTTTGTAACATGAATAATCACTTCCTGCTTTACCTTTCCTGTCAAGATGAATTTTTATGTATCAGGTTGCTCTAAGAGGAGGAAGCCTATGTATGGTTTTCCTAAGGGTTCATAAATCATGAAGCTGTGTCTCTCCTACCCCCTTGAAAGGTTCTGTCCTGTGTTGTCTGTAAGCCTTTGGAAAGTTCTGGACTTTGGCTGTCCGCTACAGTATCGCCGGCCATATTTGGCGATTGAGGACCTGAATTGTCACTAGTCTGAACTGAGATGGGCTATAAAATACAAAGCAGGTGGCAAAGACTAATGGGGAGAAAAAGAATGTAAAATATCTCATAAATTTAGATTTACTGCATGTTGAAATGATATTTTACCTATGCTGGGTTAATATATTATTCAAATTAGCTTGTTTCTTTTTACCTTATGGACGTGGCTACTGGGACATTTAAAATTACATACGTGGCCTAGTACTATACTTTCACTGGACAGAGATAATTTAGGATAATACTTGGCAGACAGGAAATCAAGACCTCACATTTCATAAACCCAGTCAAAATATTGACAAGAACCCATGAGAAAGTCTGCGTCCCCAAAACCCATTTCCTTGGCTTCAGGAAGCTGCAGATAGCTGCAGGAATGATAAAATATTACCTAAGATTTTTTGTTAATGGTACCCTTTGGGAAACTACCTGTGGGCATGAGCACAAAATTAAAACACTAAGCTAAATAAAATATATCAGAGGTGTAATTAGGGCAACAGTAAACAAAATCCCATATTTAAAGACACCATAAATTACAAAACTTAAAAATGTCTCCCTGTCAGAAAAATACCCCCCTCCAGCTGCCTGCTCTGCTAAAAGCCAGCCTCCGCACATTTGCTGCATCTGGCCCTGCTGCAAATGCTTAAGCTACAGTTAACCCGTGTGTACGGACAGACAGAGCCGTCTCCTTTAACACGCAAAACGTGTCAACCACCCAGATCTCTGCCTTCACACTTGCTGGAATGTGTCCTCCCCCAAAGATGAAATGGCTGATTTTTAACTGTCGGTTGGCTGAGCCAGCTGCCAAGCACCTTCTCACAGCAAACTTCTCACGGTGGCATTTCAGAGGCCCCACTCTGTGACCCGGCCCCTCCCCACCTCTGTGCACTGAATTTCCTGTCTCCTGGCACCACTTAGCACACCACAAGTTCACAGTGGCTCGGCCCAGGCAGACTGCAAGCTCTGTCTGGCAAGAGCCATTATCTTCTTCAGGTTTCAGGTTTCTACCTCCCTTGCCGAGCATCATGTCCAGCTCACAAATATTTGAATAAACCAAGGAGCATGAAGGAGAATAAAAGTTTTCCAATTAATTTCCTTTATATACAGATGATGCCACAAACCTCTCATTCAGTTTTAAGCTCTAGGAATTTCAGATGGGGGCGCCTGGGTGGCTCAGTTGCTTGA
This sequence comes from Zalophus californianus, assembly GCF_009762305.2. Lineage (NCBI taxonomy): Eukaryota > Metazoa > Chordata > Mammalia > Carnivora > Otariidae > Zalophus > Zalophus californianus. Next base: position 113,467,991 of record NC_045612.1, on the reverse strand, counting down.
GCGTCTGACTCTGGATTTCAGCTCAGGTCATGATCTTGGGGTCAGGAGACAGAGCCCCACACCAGGGCTCTGCACTCAGCAGGGAGTCTGCTCATTTCTCTCTCCCTCTCCCTTTGCCTTTGCCCCTCCCCCTGCTCTCTCTTTCTCTCAAATAAATAGAACTTTTTTAAAAAAATTAAAAAATAGGGGCACCTGGGTGGCTCAGTCGTTAAGCATCTGCCTTTGGCTCAGGTCATGATCCCAGGGTCCTGGGATCGAGCCTCGCATTGGGCTCCCCGCTCCACGGGAAGCCTGCTTCTCCCTCTCCCTCTGCCCCTCCCCCATTCATGTTCTCACTCTCTCTCTCTCTCTCAAGTAAATAAAATCTTTAAAAATACATAAATAAAAAAATAAAGAATTTCAGATGTATACGCAGCAAAGAAAACCATCAACAAAATGAAAAGGCAACCTATGGAACAGGAGAAAATCTTTACAAATTATATTATCTAATAAGGGGTTAATATCCAAGATATATAAATAATTCATACAACTCAACAGCAAAACAAAAACAAAACAAAACAAACAAAAACCAAGCACACACAATCTGATTAAAAAACGGGCAGAGGCTCCAAATAGACATTTCTCCAAAGAAGACATATAGATGGCCAACAAGTACATAAAAAGGTGCTCAACATCACTCATCATCAGGGAAATGCAAATAAAACGACAACGAGATATCACCTCACGACTGTCAGCATGGCTAAAATCAAAAAGACAAGAAATAACAAATGTTGGTGAGGATGTGGAGAAAAGGGAACCTCATGCACCACTGATGGGAATGGTGCAGCTGCTATGGAAAGCAGTATGAAGGTCCCTCCAAAAATTAAAAATAGGACTACCCAGGTGATCCAGCGATCCCACTCCTGGGCATTTATCTGAAGAAAATGAAAACACTTACAGGAAAAGATATCTGCACCCCTATGTTCACTCTTCCATTATTTACAAGAGACGTGATATGGAAGCAGCCCAAGTGTCCATCAATAGATGAATCGATAAAGAGGATGTGGTACACATACATAATGGCATAATATTCACCCATAAAAAAGAATGGAATATTTCCATTTGCAACAACATGGATGGACCTTGAGGGCATTATGCTAAGTGAAAGAAAGGGCAAGACAAAGAAAGCTAATTATTATATGATCTCACTTATATGTGGACTCAAAAAAAAAAAGCAGAAAGAGAAAAGCTCATAGATCAAGAGAACAGATTGGCCGTTGACAGAGGCAGGGTTTGGCAGAGGTGGGAGGGGGACATGAAATGGGGGAAGGGGGTCAAAAGGTTCAAACTTCCAATTATAAAATAAATAAGTCATGGGGACGTAATGTATAGTATGGTGACCATAGTTAATAATACTTTACTGCATATATCAAAGTTGCTGAGAGTAACTCGTAAAAGTTCTCATCGCAAGAAAAAAATTATTTATGTGTGGTGATGGATGGTAAATAGACTTATTCTGTTGATCATTTTGAAATACATACAAATATCAAATCATTATGTTGTACACCTGAAACTTATATGTCAATTATATCTCAATAAAAAAAGAAAAAGAATCATTTCACTTGTGAATTTTTTTAAAGATTTTATTTATTTATTTGAGAGAGAGAATGAGATAGAGAGAGCATGAGAAGGGGGAGGGTCAGAGGGAGACGCAGACTCCCCGCTGAGCAGGGAGCCGGATGCGGGACTCGATCCTGGGACTTCAGGATCATGACCTGAGCCGAAGGCAGTTGCTTAACCAACTGAGCCACCCAGGTGCCCCTTCACTTGTGAATTTTAAGGAATAATTTTTTGTTTTGTTCCAGTTTTCTGATTGAAGAAAGCATACAAAGTCAAGAAGTAATTGTTTGCCAAAAAAGATTTCACCGAGAAAGATCATGATTCCTGATCGTTAGAGATAGAGAGAACATTAATTACCATCTTGTCAAATCCTTTTCTTAATTTTACAGATGAGGAACTGAGGCCTGGAAGTTTCCATGACTGAGGCATAGAGAGGATGAGAGCTAAACCATGGCAGCGTCAAGGCTGGGACTAAACTCTTCCACATCATGGTCCCGGTGAGAGAGGAGAAGATACGGAGTGAAAAGGAGGAGAACTGAGACCAGAGACATACAGCCGTCCAAGGCAACAGGGGTGTTTTTCCCTTTCATATGCAGCAAAGTTCCCAGAATACCCAGAAAAAATGACACCGGTCAAGAACATATAAGAACCTATGTTCAAATCTAATGAAATGGAAAAGAGATCGGTGCTTGCCTAGGCCAGGGAGTGACCGCAGATGAATATAAGCTCTTACTGGGGTGACGGAAATGTTCTAAAATTAAATTGTGGTGACGGTTTCACAATGCTGTAAATTTACTATAATCATCGAACTGTACACTTAAAATGGGTAGAATTTTATACCTCAATATAGCTTTTAAAAATAAAAAGACTACGGGTGGTTGACTGCCTTTGTGTCCCAGGGAGAGACCAATCCCCATTCAGAAGGCAAATCCGTTTGGGGGACCCTCCCCTCTCCCATGAGATTCAGTTTGATGGGACTGCCCATGAAAATATCCCACCTCTGCCAGCACAGGACTCAACTAGATCTCACAACAGCAGATGGAGCACATCCCCCAGCAGGGCTCTTAAAAGAGGCAGGGATCTCGGGGGCTGTCTCATTGCCATCTTTTCTCGACCTGAACTTCCAGCTTTTCTTCCATCCTATAAACCAGCCAGTGGCCCTCCAGTAAATCCTCTTCCCTACTACAATGGAGGGTGAGTTGGTTTCTGTTTCTTGCAACCAGAGAACCTTAACAAATACACTTCTACATCATCAACTTTTTGAACAACAGACTCTTCCCTATACGAGTCTGCACAAGGCCCAGTTCTCACCATCCCATACTGTCTTGGTAGTGTCAAGGCTGAGGGTTTGCGGACCTAAACTTCCTGGGTCAGGGCCACTGGCCCTGTGAGGACCTCCAAGTCCAACAAAGCTGACCTCCACACCAGCACATTTTCCTCTGGCATCTTCACAAACACACCACTAAGGAGACCATTCGGGGGCCAATAAAGGGTCATTCCCAAGGCCTGAAACTGTTAGAAACTGAACATGAGCTTCCCCAAGGAAGACAGGCACAGAACACAGACTCCAGTGAACAAGGAGTCACTGGGCCTGAACTCTCTCCCCAGGCACCGTTTGCAGGGATGGCTTCCTGCAGGGTTAAATGACCTCTGCAGGGGCCCAGCAGCAGCTCCCAGAACTGGGCCTCAGCAAGGAGGGGAAAGAGAGCCATCAAGAGAGAAGAGAAAGTAGCAGCCGGCTGTGAGAGAGGGAAGAAGGGCCGCTGCTGACCACCTCCCTTGGCACTAAGGACACTCCTGTGACACTGCTCACTAGGCCGGCCTCCAGGCCCATCTCTCAATGCGCGCCATCTCTAGCCCAAGCATCTTCACAGAACACGTGAGCTGTGGGAGAAAGAACACAGGCCCTAAGCCTGGTAGGCCCGGGAGTGAGTTCCGGCATAGATACATGCTAGCTGTGCGGAAGGGGCCACACACCTCGCTTGAGTTCATTGGCTCTGTGCTTAAAACCAGGAGGTGATATATCCATTGGGTTGCTGCAACAATGAGGGATGATGCATGTAAATTGCACACAGAAGCTGCTCCATAAACCAGAGCCACTAGCCTTACAGGTCTGTGTTGTGCTGCGAAGGGCTCCCCGCACATGTCCTCCCTCTCTGCTCCCTGGAATGGGAGCCCTTAAAGGGCAGATCTAAGCATCTCTTCCCCCTCACGGGGCATCTGGCACATAGTAGGTGCTCAATAAGTGTGGGCAAATGAGTGCATGGCCTGAGAAAGTGTTACTCCAAACCACAGCCTATTACTCAGCACAATGAAATGCCATGACAAATGTGAGCCTAGTTGTTTGACTCTAAGGCTAGAGAAAGTAAAAAACCAGATGACCAGTTAGTCACAAAACAGGTTATGGTCCACTGGTCCAAGCCTCCCAAGCGCCACTGTGATCAGCCTCGACTCCATCCCCACCTCTGCCATCCCCCGCCCCTGACAGCAGGGGTACCCGGGGCCAAGATGAGAATGCAGGGTCGTGGTTGGGTCGCCTGCTCCCTCAACCAGAAGTGCTTCACAAAGGCTGGGGAGCAAGTCCCTCACAGCCTGCATTTGGAAGCGTTGGCCTCACCAGGCCTCACCCAGGAGCCAGAAACAATGAATTATTAAACACTTCCCGACTGAAATTAACCCCTGCAAACGTAGCACAGCTCTGTTAAGAATGAGCCTTCGATAGAGTGGAGAAGAATAACTTGGCCTGAAAAAGAAGGGTTTTTTTTTTAATATTTTTATTTATTCATTTGAGAGAGAGAAACGGAGAGAGCACAAGCAGGGGGAGGGGCAGAGGGAGAAGCAGACTCCCCACTGAGCTGGGAGCCTGACGTGGGACTCGATCCCAGGACCTGGAGATCATGACCTGAGCCGAAGGCAGATGCTCAACCATCTGAGCCACCCAGGTGCCCCCAAAAGATGTTTTTAAGTAAAAAAGAAAGCACAGAGAATGTGTACAGATGACTTTGCAGGTAAAAAAAAAAAAAAAAAAACTAGCAAAGAATCAAGACAATTGATTATGGTTAATAAGCCTATAGAGAGAATGGTTCTTACACAACAGTCATGGAGGAGAAAATAAACTGTACCTTAGAAAACCAGTTTAATAAAAAATTAATTAAGTCAAAAACAGTTTAGCCACTTAAAGAAAACATAACCTTTTTTTTTCAGTAGAAGAAAGAAAGCACATGAATGTTGCTTTACATAAATACTTGACAGTTTTAAGTAACAAAATGGCTTGAGGATAAATAGATATGGCTTCCCCCTCCCCCAACTTTATAATGACAGCCTGGTTCTCAGATTCAAAGGCAAGACCTAAAGACAGGTACCCAATTAGAAGGTGATCCCTTATTTTTCTCATTGAGAAGATCCAAAAGGTTTGGGGCCAACCAAACTTTAAAAAGAAAGCAGAAACTGTCAAATGTCTGCTTATACTATGTGTTAATTTAATTAGAGATTATATAAAATAAAATAATTAGAAAACATTGCTTCTTCCCTGACACCCACTCATGTCATGGACCAATTTTATTCAACAGACACTACGTGGATGGTTAAAACGCTTTGGTTATGGATAAGGTATTGAAAATGTTTGCTTAAACTTCTTTATTAAAAACGAATTCTTGGGCGCCTGGGGGACTCAGGTGTTGGGCATCTGCCTTCGGCTCAGGTCATGATCCCAGGGTCCTGGGATCGAGTCCCGCATCGGGCTCCTTGCTCAGCGGGAAGCCTGCTTCTCCCTCTCCCACTCCCCCTGCTTGTGTTCCTGCTCTCACTGTCTCTTTCTGTCAAATAAATAAATAAAATCTTTAAAAAAAAAAAAAAAAAACAAAAAACGAATTCTTAAGGAGTGCCTGAGTGGCTCAGTCGGTTAAGCGTCTACGTTCAGCTCGAGTTGTGATCCCGGGGTCCTGGGATCGAGTCCCGCATCAGGCTCCCTGCTCAGTGGGGACCCTGTTTCTCCCTCTCCTCCCTGCTCGGACTCTCTCTCGCTATCTCTCTCTCAAATAAATAAATAAATAAAAATCTTTAAAAAAAAGAAAAAGGAATTCTTAGGGTCCTTTGGACAAGATACTTTGTGAGGACTGTAACAGAATACAGCTCTGGCTTTTCTCAAGGATAGTATGGGGGCGGCTGGGGTGGAGTACCGCTCCAGAGGTGGACGTGTGGCATGAAAGAAGAAAGACAAAATTTCTGCTGACTTCAGTGCAGCTAAGCGGAATGAGCTGTAAGAGGCAAGAACGTTAAGAAGAGTAGGGGAAGCAGGTCAAAAGGAGGGAAGTGAACAATTCCACAGAAAAAAAAAAGGGGGTCAGTCAGCCCAGGGCAAGGCCTGAGTCACTACATGGCCTTCTGTTAGTAAGAAATGCACTGTCTGGTAAGGAAGAAAGTAGATAGAGGTGACAGGAAGCCCCAGGAAACCTTTGCTGCCTTCCCCGGCCGACTCCAGGCCCCTCTTCAGGCTTCACTTATACCCCCAGGTGTAATGGTCCCGCTAAAGTGTGAGCCCCAGGAAGGCAGAAGGAAGTGTAACACTGTAGCGTGGGGCCTCCTGAAAGAAAAGTCACATTGCCCAATGTTTCCGCCCTCAAGTACTGAGCTGACTGTTTGGCCCCATCAGGCGTTCAAGCGGCGCTTGTCGCTGAGCAGAGAGAAACCTGCAAGGGTGATTTTTTTTTTAAAGATTTTATTTATTTATTTGACAGAGAGAGACAGCGAGAGCAGAAACACAAGCAGGGGGAGTGGGAGAGGGAGAAGCAGGCTTCCTGCTGAGCAGGGAGCCCGATGTGGGGCTCGATCCCAGGACCCTGGGATCATGACCTGAGCCGAAGGCAGACGCTTAACGACTGAGCCACCCAGGCACCCAAGGGTGATTTTTTTTTTTTTTTTGACAAGAATCCAAGAAGACGGGGTATGAGAGAAACGCACAAGGCTGAAAGCGGAACGGAACCCCACGGCGACGGCTCTTCCAGGCGGTCTGGAATTTCAAACTGTTCGAAGCATAACGACTCTGAGCTCCCCTGCATCCACGCTGGAGAGAACACCTAGAGCACCTGCAACACCAGAACGTGGCCGTTGTTAGCGACAGTGCACTTGGTGGTTTCATGGCGTTTCACGGGTGACAACAGATAACAATGCTGAGTCTGTCAACATTATAACTCATTATATATAATTTATATATATTTATATATAAACTACCCATGGTTTGCAACTCTTTTCAGTTGGCATTTTTAACAGCTTTCAGGGCAAATTGGAGCTAAAATTTGCAACTCGAGTATCTACTTAAAGAACATTTCTTTAATCAACTACATTGTAAATACTTTGTTACAGTATCAGAAAACCCCTTAGTGAGTGCTTATGGACAGAGATTAACATAGTGAGTGCTTATGGACAGAGATTAACATAAAACAGAAGTAAAGTTAAAACTCAACATTTTTTTCCTTTGAAGATTATAATTTAAAGTTGGACAAACAGAATAATACATAAATAAACCGGACTAGGGCTAAAACATTTGAAGCCTTTTCCAAAACTGAAACATGAGGTTAATAAAAAATAAAACTAAAAGGATCAACAGCGCCACATCAAAAGACTTTTAGAAGGATGATCCAAGAAGAGTAGCGTGTAATTTTTTTCCCCAGAAATAATTGCATTTACTTTCCGAATGCCATTTTTCACTAAAAAAATAAGCCGGGTAGCCTTGTAGAAATGGCTGATTCTGAGTCTGGGGCAGGAAAGGTAACAAGCCTGAAACACCTTGTCAAAAACAAGAAACATCTTGTCAAACCAAGGAAGCCATCAAAGACTAATAGAGTCATGTCAAAAGAATTCAGAAGTGAATGAGAAAAGGCTCCCCACTGGCCACAAATGGGACAATATGAGTATCAGTAAAAATAATTGCAATGGATTGAAACATGTCAAACAGGCTTGATGTCCCAAATCGATATATGTTATATGATGTATGTTTCATAGTGAATTTTTTTAAAAAATCAATGATGGCCTTTGGAGAATACTGGGGAACCAATTCACTTTTCTGAGAACTGGTAAATTAAGGGAAAGAATCAAACATTTGTCCTGCCTTTCCCATATAAACTTAGGATAACCAAATAGTTGATGAGAAATTTCTCTTTATAGGAGTATTCTGGCTGACAAGTGAAGAAGGAATGAGAGAATGAGACAATCAACATCTTGCAACCTCTAAGTAATCCAGCACCTGGGCCATGGTCACGAACAGCTGCTAACATTACAAAGAGAGACAACCAGATTTCAAGAGCTTCGTGACCGAAGGACGGGCCACCCCCTGTAAAGCAAGCCTCTGGATTTGCTGCTGGTTTACCAGGAATCCAGGGGTCCAGGAAGATGTCAAATGGCACCCTGAGGTGCAGTCAACAAAATTCAACTCTAGGAAACTCTACATGCAAATGACTTAGCTTCTTCAACCAAAAATAAACAAGCAAATAAATAAATAATGCAACGGAAAGGGAAAAGAGACAGGGCAACCTAGATTGCAAGAGACCCGGGGACAATGAGCCAGTCACAAAGTATGGACCTTCCAGATCCAGATTTGAACAAATGTCTTTTTAAATATTTCAACTATGTGTCGTTGAATATTTGAACTGGAAGTCTGGTGATAAGGAAACATTGTTAGTTGTTGTAGGTGTAAAAATAATACTGGGATTATGGTTTTGAAAAGAGTCCTTATCTTCAAGAAATACATGCTGAAACACTTCCGGATTGTTAAAATGTTCTAAATGTGCAAGGAGAAGAACAATGTTCTACAGTGAACCTAGAAGATGAATAGAAAAATCTTAATGCTGGCGTAACTTGTCCTGGTGTAATCAAGAGTTTCATAAGTGATTCAGCTCACCATGCTATACACAGCAATGCACCTGAAAAGGAAGATGGGGGTTTTTAAAGGCAACAGGATATTAAGTGTGTGTGTGTGTGTGTGTGTGTGTGTGTGTGTGTGTGTGTGTGTGTGTGTTTCGATACCTGAATTTGTTAAGGGCACGAGATAGCTACAAATACTTTTAAATAAAGAACTGATCCAAAAGTATTTTCCCTTTTTAGTACTACAGTTTATTCTTTGTAAATAATTATAAAATACATCTCAAGTAACCAAAATTGTGATTATCTCCCTACAAGAGATGCATTTTAAAAGAAACCCTGAGGCAATTGGGACTTAAACTATATTTACTTTGTAAATATACTATAAACTAAAACTACTTTGTACATTGTACAATGCTTAATCTTAATTCCTTTGTCAAAATATACTTTTAGCTACTACTTTAAAACCATAGTAAGCAACAAGCACAATCAAAAGTGTGTTCTCCACCACATGTCTACAAGCGTGGACCTTGAAAGAAAATAGCAAGGCCACCTCTGGGAACATTGTGAATTTGGATTTCGTTGTTGTTGTTTTGTGTGTGTGTGTGTGTGTGTGTGTGTGTGTGTGTGTGTGTGTGTGTGTGTGTGTGAGGAGCGAGGATACAACTTTATTTCTCCCTGCCATGTTTTACCCTTTTGTTCAGCTTTGAGATAGAATTGACATATAACATTGTGTAAGTTTAAGGTATAGAATGTAATGATTTGATACACTTATATTACAACATGATGACCACAATAAAGTTAGGTAACACATCCTTCCCTTCATACATAATCCCCATTTTGGTGGGTGTATGTCGTAGTAGTGAGAACATTTAAGATCTACTCTCTTAGCCACTTTCAAGAATTCAATACAGTATTAGTAGCGAGAGTCACCCTGATGCCCTTAAACCTATTTATGCTATTACTGGAAATATTGTACTTTTTGACCAACAACTCCCATTTCCCCCACCGCACCCCCCTGACAACCACCCTTCTACTCTCTGTTTCTATGAGGTTGGCTTTTTTAGATTCCATAAAGTGAAATCATGCAGTCTTTGTCTTTCTCTGTCCCACGGAGCTCACTTAGCATAATGCCCTCAAGGTCCATCCATGTTGTCACAAAAGGCAAGATTTCCTTCTTTTTATGGCTGACTAATATTCCACCATATAGACATATCATATTTTCTTTATCTATTCATCCACTGATGGACACGTAAGTCAAACCATGTCTCAGTTATCATGAATAATGCTACAAAGAACATGGGAGTGCACATATCTCTTAGAGATAATGACTTCATTTCCTTCAGCTAAGTACCCAGAAGTGGGATTGCTGGATCATCTAATAATTCTATTTTTAATTTTTTGATGAACCTCCATACTGTTTTCCATAGTGGTTATACCAATTTACATTCTGATTTGGGGTTTCTTGAGATATGTTAAAGAAGGCTGTGGTTTTGGTTGTTCAGGTGTAAAAGTGATATATTGTGATTATGGTTTCTAACAGAGTCCTCATCTTTGAGAACCATGTGCCAAAACATGACAGAAATGTGGTAAATGACCTGCCTAGCCCTCAGCACCCCATTCTCTGAGAGCTGGCCCCTCATTTGGTGGGGGCAAGCCTCACCAGGCACTTCTGTCTACCCATCGCCGGTACTCCCTACACCCTCACTGCTTGGCAGCAGGGCCCTGGCAACACGCAGACCTACTGAATCAGAAGCTACAGTGTAACAGGGTCTCCAGGGGACTGACAGAGTGTCATTTGAGAAGTGCTGGTCTCTACCACATGAGCTCCTCACCCAGATGTCAGAGTCACCTGTGCAGCTTCCTCCTGCCTCTCCCCTCCCAGGCTGGCCCACATCAGAATGGGGGGGTCATGTCCAAGTTGAAGACAGTCCCCCAGGTGACTCTCTATACCTCCACCACTCTCCTAAGCCCCTTTCTAGGAAGGAGGAAAAGTCTGCATGGAACAACAGGGTCAGATACTTGCAGACCCCAGACCTGATGATTTCTGAGGCACCTTTCAGGGCTATGAGCCAATAGGTCTGCAGAAGTACCACCAAGAAGGCAGCAGCAAGCAAGTACACAAGAGGGAAATTCACTTCATTCTCACTTCAGATGAAATAAACCGATCCAGACACTCAACCAGTCCCTCTCCCTGAAAGGAGATGAAATTCCTAGTCCTCATCACAGATCTAACCACACCAGATTGCTACTTTTAGCCCCCACCAGCGTGAAAGCCACAGGAGGGCAGAGAGGACGCTGCTGTGTCCAGCCCTGTCCACCCAGCACTGGCCTAATGTCGGGCCTATAGTAGGCATGTCATAAATATTTGCTGAATGAAAATACACCCTTAATTTCTAGGTGCCGGGTGCCTTTATCCTCACATCACCCCTCATGCTCTTCCAGAATGTGACCCCAGCCATCAACAGGGGGAATCTAATCTCCCTCCAGGGTCCTTGAATTTGGGCAGGCTTGAGAGCGCTTGGACCAGGAGAGTGCAGGGAAGTAATGCTGTGTGACTTCCAAGGCTGGGTGACAAAAGCCTACTATGCAGTTTCCAACCCACTTGCTGGAATACTCTGAGGACTGCCATGCTGTAAGGAAACCAAGTCACACCGAGAGCCCACACACAGGCACTCCAGGTGGCCACTGACTTGCCAACTTGCTGAGTCATCCCGCTTGGCCCAACACAGGAGTGTCAGCGCCTTCAGATGGTCCTAGCCCCCCTGTTGCTGAGTGGCCCCCGGCTTTCAAATCTTCCCAGGAGAGGCCCCGGCCATTGTGGAGCTGAGCCAAGCCATCCTCACCATGCCCTGTCCAAATTCTTGATCCACAAGATCTGGAAGCCTATTAAAATGGCTGTTTGAAGGAGTCGCTGGTGATGCAACAGTAGTAAGCAGCACACACTCCGAGGTGCCTATGGCTACTCCCAATTTATGAAGAATCGGGTTCCCAGAGAGATAAGATAACCTGTCTGAGGGTGGGGAGCTGATAGCCCAGCTGCCAGCCAGTCTGGATTTACAGCCTGGCTTCCTGCCCCTGTTCCTGCTCATATTTTTTCAATCAGTGAAGATTTTCTGAGTCATAAGCTCCAGATACTGTGGCTATACCGAGAAAAAACGTGAAGATACCCAAGTGCACACATGAATACACGTAGTATGCTCAAATATGAAACCAGGCCAAATTAGGCCTGCCCGCCCTTATAAATTCTTAGCTGACACTGCTTCAGACAGAACGGCTCCTTGGTCTGGTAAGTATTTATTGAGAGTCTGGGGGAACAGAGGCACTGGGCTAGATGACAGGAATATGAGTCAGGGGCCCATTATAGGAGAGGAGCCAGGAAAGGATAAAAAGAGAAGGAAAGATATTTCTTTCTCTGACATTAGATAAAAAGAGGATAAAAGGAAATACAAGTGTTCTAATAGCAACGTAAAGACGTAAAGATGAGAGTACACAAGGGAACTAACGCCTTCTCTCACGCAGCACTCAGGACCATCCGTTGGTAAGGGTCAGGTGTGAGAAGAGAATCTGAGAAGCTTAAGAAAACAGTCTAGAATAAGCTCAGTGCAAATGCACTATAGAATTTCCTTTGCATATTTTGTGTGTGTTTTCATTTACAAAAGAAATTTTTTTGTGGTGAGAGTGGATGGGTGAGAGGTGAATGGAAGCGTTGCTGGGCAGCCGTAAGGACCCAGCAGAACAGGCAATGGCCCCTTGATCCATCCTCACCATCTCTCCAGAGCCCACAGTAAGGCCAGAGCTAAGAGTCACATGGGTGCCCCGGAGCTGTGCCCAGGCAGAAGAGAACAGATTCAGAGCTGGTCTCAGCCACCTCCAGTAACTGACCCAGGGAGAGTGGGGAGTGCCTGCCATGTGCCAAGCAGGCAGGATGCAGACTAGAAGCGGGTGATCACAGAGTCAGGGAGACAGTGACAGGGGAAAGGAAAGGCTATGAGGGCTGAGGATCCAGGGGGTGGCAGCACACCCTGCAAGAACATCTGCAGGGCGCTTTGTAGACCCAGACAAAATGGTGGATGGTACAGAAGCTCTAAAGGAAAGGAAGAGACAAAGAAGTGGCCAAGGATGGTGGGGGGAGGATGTCTCCTTCTTCTTCCCCCCACCTGCATCTCTCATCTATACAACATTCCTTTCCAAAATTCTCTTCTCAAAAGACTCTCCAGAACATTGTCACCATGGAATGGAAGACTGTCTATCCACACAAGTCTCCCAGTGTTAGTAGCCTTCAGAGGACCTCAAGGTTAAACCTCTCTTGGAAATGACAGCTATTTCTTCACAACACCTAGAACGTGAAACAAGCTGGATTTACCAGTCCATAAAGAAGATGTGCCTCAGTAAATGTTAACATACCCTTGAGGTCAATAGCTCTAGAATCAATATTTATTGTGTAAATGAATATTGCCTTTGAAAGAAAGAACATATTTGGGGAAAGTTCCCGTTCTTGGTCCTGGACCTCAAAGGCCACCACAATCTGGCACAGGTTTGACATTGACAGCCTCACTTGCATTTATACCCAGCCCCCAACCCCAATTCCAGCTGGACTGTCCTGGTTCCCACTACCCCACACGTTCTTTCCCAGAGGGCACATGGATGTCCTCATCCATGAAATCTGGTTCCTTATTCCTTACATCACAAAATGTCCTCCATCTTCATGTCTTGAGGTCAACTTCAAACCCTGTCTTAGGCCACTCCTCCCACTACATTCTCAGATTTATTAACTTCAGCATTAACTGAACAAATCACTTATAATTATCATATACTGCCTCGTAACATCCTTTGAATTACTGTCTTAGACTGGGAGTTGGTAAACTTTCTCTTAACTTTTTTTTCTCCAGATAGTAAATATTTCAGGCTTTGTGGGCCATACAAACTATTGCAACTACTCAACTCTGGTGTTATAGTGAGAAAGCAGCCATGGCCAATAAAAAATGATCATGGCTGTGTTCCAATAAAACTACTTTTTTATTTAAATTCAATTAGCCAATATACAGTATATCATTAGTTTCAGATGTAATGTTCAATAATTCATCAGTCACATATAACACCCAGTGCTCATCACACCACGTGCCCTCCTCAATGCCCATCACCCAGTAACCCCATCCCCCCACCCACCTTCTCTCCAGCAACCCTCAGTTTGTTTCCAATGTTAAGAGTCTCTCATGGTGTGTCTCCCTCTCTGATGACTTCCCACTCAGTCTTCCCTCCCTTCCCCTATGATCCTCTGCATTGTTTCTTATATTCCAGATATGAGTGAAACCATATAATTGTCTGTCTCTGATTGACTTATTTCACTCAGCATAATATCCTCTAGTTCCAGCCACATCGTTGCAAATGGCAAGATTTCATTTTTGATGGCTGCCTAATATTCCAGTGTGCGTGTGTGTGTGTGTGTGTGTGTGTGTGTGTGTGTGTGTGTGTACCACATCTTCTTTATCCATTCATCTGTCGATGGATATCTCAGCTCTTTCCACAGTTTGGCTATTGTGGACATCGCTGCTATGAACATTGGGGCACAGGTGCCCCTTTGTTTCGCTACGTCTGTATCTTTGGGGTAAGTCTCCAGTAATGCAGTTGCTGGGTCATAGGATAGCTCTATTTTTAACTTTTTGAGGAACCTCCATACTGTTTTCCAGAGTGGTTGCACCAGCTTGCATTCCCACCAACAGTGTAGGAGGGTTCCCCTTTCTCCACATCCTTGCCAACATCTGTTGTTTCCTAACTTGTTAATTTTAGCCATTCTGACTGGTGTGAGGTGGTATCTCACTGTGGTTTTGATTTGTATTTCCCTGATGCCGAGTGATGTGGAACATTTTTTCAAGTGTCTATTGGCCATTTGTATGTCTTCTTTGGAGAAATGTCTGTTCATGTCTTCTACCCATGTCTTGGTTGGATTATTTGTTTTTCGAGTGTTGAGTTTGATAAGTTCTTTATAGATCTTGGATACTAGCCCTTTATCTCCAACAAAACCTTATTTACAAAAATAATCAGCAGGCCACATTTGGCCTATCGGCCACAGTTTGGTAATCTCCATCTTAGACTTGTTTAAGTGTGTATACCGATGGCGCAAACATTAATTTCTAACTAGTATTAACTGAACTGTGTGCCATAAAATGTTTTGTTTTTTTTTTAACTTTCCTGGTCTTCTCTTTTGCCAGATATTTTTCTCCTAATCATTTCCACAGACGGCCTAATCCATTCATCCTAACCAGCTACGTAACAGACTAGCACATTCCACAAGCTAGTTGACATCACGTACGACTTTGGCTCTCTGCAGATAGAAGTGTTCACTTCAGCATTCAGTTTCCCCCATCACATCACAACATCACAGAAGTATGGAGAGAGAAAGGTTTGCACAGGCAAAAGGGAAGCTTTCGGAAAAAAGAGAGGAAATCTATCATTGCTGTTCCCCGCAGAAGCAAACATGAAACAATTAGCCGTAACCAAAATAAAATTAACTTCACAGTGGGTTAGTGACAGTTCCTGTCAGATGCTTCTAGCTTGCTTCTAAATCGACAATTGCAACAGAGAGAAAAGAAAGTAGACATCTTCTGAAGAATTTCAGATATGCAATAAACTATATCACCCCCAAATACCCTGCCTTTGAATATGTTAAAGTAGATCCTACATAAGGAGCTAAAAAGTAATAAAATGACAAATAGGTCACAGAAAGCCTGAGACTTGACTTCTTGCCAATAGTGAACTTTGATGCCAATAAAGTCCCCACTTCCTTTTATCACCTCAAGCAAAGGCAAGAGCACCTAAGTGCAGGCAATGCGGGCAATGCAGATCCTTGTTCCCCAAGTGACCCTCACACATGCTTAGAGATTCAAACAGCTGTACAGGTCCGTTAGGAAAACAGATGCTTCCACCCTCCCCCAAGCTTCCTCTCCCCAGCAGCAACTACTTTTAGCTCCTTTAGTTGATTTGGTCCTTGCTTCCACATCTGAAGAAGACACCACCTTGGCTGTACGCCTTGATGTCTTCATTCTCGGCCACTACGTGCTGCCTTCCCACGTGGAAGCTGAGGTCTGCTCTCCTCACTCACCCTGTGGACACACCTCCCACCCTCCCCTACCGCCCCTAGAGGGGTGGGCCATCATTCCGGATGCATCAGTGTTCACTCTCTTTCAGGGCTGAATTCTTTCCCCCCAAAATTCCTACGGCCCAAACCCAAGTATGTCAGAATTCGACCTTACTTGTAAATAGGCTCACTGTAGATGTCATTGGTTAAGATGAAGTGTTTAGGGTGGGCCTACTCCAGTATGACTAGTGTGCTTCTCAAAAGGAGAAATTGGGACACAGAGACACCATGGAGTGAAACAGGTGCGAAGAGACAAAAAGAAAAGATGGCCATCTCCGAGACAAGGAGAAAAGCCTGGAACACATCCTTCCCTGCAGGACTGCAAGAGAACCCATTTCTGCTGTCGAAGCCCCCCAGTGTGCGGCACTTAGTTCTGGCAGCCCCTGCAAATGGGTGCAGGCGATTAGAGCACTGGGAGGCCACAAACATTACTGAAGGCCTAGCCACAGGGTAGGCAGGTAGGCTCTATTTCTTTTGGTGACTTGTCTCCGCCGCCCCCCCCCCCCGCCCCGAGCTAATACTAGTCTTATTTGTTCCTTTGCTTAGTTTTCATTTTCTTCCTGAAAACTTCATTTAAAAACATTCCACTCTGAACTCTTCCTCTCTTGTCTACATTGCTGCTTGAGAGGTCCAGGTGGGCAGATGGTCTGTTATTTCACCCTCCCTCAGAGTCTTCTGACCTCGGGGAGGGGGGGTGCATGAACATCAGGGGGTACCAACCATGTGGCAAGGGGGGGCTCCACCTTGATACGAGCTCAAGACACAGCACCATCCAGAAGCACGAGGAGTGGCTACAGCTTTGGGAGCAGAGGTGAAACACCACCATAAATGTGGGCTCTCTGAAGACACCTGTGCCAGAGGGGAGCCCCGGGCAGAGGCTACGGGTGGCAGACAAGCATGAAGGCAGATGACAACCAGGGCTGAGGGAGGGAAATCTCTAGAGGAGGTGCTTGATTAAGAGACATTCCTGGGATTAAAAAAAAAGTCTGCATAAACAAATGGCATTCTAGGAAATGTGAGCGCATTTAGTTAAAATGTCCCTATTTAAAGATAACATGACAACTGTCCTCCACACCCATACCCAACTTCCCAAATTCTACCTTTGCAACTGGAGTAAATTTATTTAAAATTAAAAAAAAAGGAGGGGAGGTGCTTTCTAGATAATATCAATCAAAGAAACAAAGGCCAGAAAAAATAAGTCAGATAATCATAGAGCTAAAAGAAAATGATATAGTCCAGATTTCACTGCAAAAAAAATCTAGGATGCAGACTTTACTCCACAGCTTTTCTCAGTCAAGATCAAAAGGTCTCAATGATTTCTTATGTATTGTATCATCACCTTCCATCACATTCCACATAGGTTATGGCAACTCCCAAGAATTCATGCAGTAAAACAAAAATATACAAATAATGAGGATCAGGAAAAATACAGGTAAAAGATCAAGAGGCAGGGAAAGTTAAGACATCCGCCTGTACAGTATATGTCCACCATATAGAGGCTTACTGCTTAGTGGAGGCAATTTGCCTTTTAGTTTCCTGACAACCAAACCAAAAAGGGAAACATGATCTTACGTTGTTCACGGGAGCAAACAGGGTAGGGCGGGGGGTGGGGGAGCCCACAGCAAAAGGAAAACTAACTGGCAGAAAGAACTTTGCATGTGGGGCTTCATATAGCACTGTTTTTCAGCTGAAGGCAAACCAGGCCACAATGAGCTTTCTGAAAGAAAAGAAAAAAAAGGAAAGGAAAGGAAGAGAGAGAGAGAGAGAAAGAGAAAGGAAGGAAGGAAGGAAGGGAGGAAGGAAGGAAGGAAGGAAGGGAGGGAATAAAAAATATCAGAGCATATCTCATATAGCAAAGTTAAATGTTTTCTTGTGAAATGCGTACTTCAATCATAACTAAGGATGGGTATGCACATCAGACTGCAAAGTATAATATATTTCTCACTGGGATATATGATAACAAAAATTTGAAAAAGGGCAGGAGGAAATAGTAAGTGGACTTAATTTCCAGCCTGGCCAGTACCTATTCCCTCCTGGAGCTCCGGCTGGTGAGGAATAAACCATCCTTGCTGGATCGCAGCCCTGACCCATCCCCTGCCCGTTTTACCCCTTGGCCTTTGACTCTGTCCAGTGGTCCTGCTTTGCACCTTCTAGGTCTTCCCCTAGTGGCAGCACCTTTGGGCAAGTATGACAGCTTGGGCTCCCTCTCTCCTCCGGGCCCCTCAACTTCCTGGCACCCATCTCTGAATCTCCTGCCATCTCACTACCCTGGCCCACCGCGGTCACCCCGGTCTCTCTCTCTTCTGTGAAAGCCTTAGTCAGGGATGGGAGAAACAGAATAGTACTTTGTCCTTCCTTTGTCTTTCCGGTTCCAGACTGTATCTCCTTCAGTTTCTCCACATCGCTTTTGAAAATGTGAACCAATTACTTATACACCTATGTTCATAGCAGCACCATTCACAATAGCCAAAAGGTGGAAACAACCCAAGTGTCCATCAACTGAGGAATGGATAAGCAAAATGTAGTATATCCATACAATGGAATATTATTCAGCCTTAAAAGGGAATAAAGTTCTGGCACATACTACATCACAGATGAACCTTGAGGACAGTATGTTAAGAAGCCAGTCACAAAAAAACAAATATTATATGATTCCGCTTATATGGGATACTTAAAATAGGCAAAATCATAGGCACAGAAAGTAGAATAGAGGCTACTGGGGGCTGGAGGAGGGAACAGTGGAGAGTACCTGCTCAATGGGTACAGAGTTTCCGTTTGGGATGATGAAAACGTTCTGGAAATACGTAGTGGTGATGTTGCTCAACATCATGAATGTACCTGATTTGCCACCGAACTATATACTTGAAGTGGCTAAAATGGTAAATTTGATGTTTATTTTTTTTTTTGCCACCATTAAAAAAATGCATAACCTCAGTCCAATCATGAGAAAACCTAGTCTGAGGGACGTTCAACAAAATACTGATCAATACTCTTCAAAAGTGTCAAGGTCATGAAGGTCAAGGAAAGATTAAGCAAATGTCACAGAATGCAGAGTACTGAGAAGAAATGACAACTAAATACAATGTAGGATCCTGGATAGGATCCTAAGAACAAAAAAAGGACATTAGTTGGGGCACCTGGGGCTCAGTTGTTAAGCGTCTGCCTTCGGCTCAGGTCATGATCCCAGGGTCCTGGGATCGAGCCCCGCGTCGGGCTCCCTGCTCCGAGGGAAGCCTACTTCTCCCTCTCCCACTCCCCCTGCTTGTGTTCCCTCTCTCGCTGTGTCTCTCTCTGTCAAATAAATAAAATGTTTAAAAAAAAAAAAAGGACATTAGTGGGAAAACTTAAGAAATTAAACATGATCTTTAGTACATAGTATTACACCAATGTTGATTTCCTGGTTCTGATAACAGTACTGTGATTATGTAAGATGTGAACATTAGGGGAAGCTGGTGAGGGATATATGGAAACTACACTATTTTTTGCATCTTTTCTTTAAGTCTAAAGAAAAAATTAAAAGTTCAAAAAATTTTTAAAAATCAACCCACCCTTAAAAAATAGTGTAATATATGCCAATGTACATTAGTTAATCCTTACCCTGAAGGTGGTCAGTTCACATGTGAAGTGCCCAAATCAGAAACGAATGCTCCAGGGATACTGGGTTAGCCTTTGAAAGACCAATGACAGTCCAACTGCAGCAGAGTTAGTCAATCGGCATAATGGAAATGAGCAATGGCTCCCTGCTCTCTGGATTGGGTGAAAATATCATGCTGACAGCTCGGCCCTAGCAAGAACCACACAGAAGAATCTAGGAATACCAGCATCCATAGCTTTCAGAAAAGGGGCCCTGGACTCTATCAGGATCCTTGGTCATCCATTAAAGAAGGGCCCTGTCCCCTCCCTGGGGGCTAACCGAATCCTGCCACTGGAACACCATAACATCTGCATTGACTGTCTTCCACTTGGCCAGAGAGCTTGAACTCTGCAGAGCATGAGGGACAGGCAGGGCTCCCTCCAAGCCTACTTGCTAACAAGTGTTGAGTGAGTGGCCAAAATTGGTCGGAGACTTGCTTTCCCAGTAACATACCTCCTGGTCGTGGGACTGTGGGAAAGGACGCACAGGCTCCCATCAGCTGTTTTCCAAAAGAATGTGACAATTCTTCAAAGGACAAACCAGTTTAGGTCAGTTCACAACAGACAATGTCTTGGGATTCCTGAGAACACGTTTATGGCCCAGAGAGCACGTGCCAGCTCAGGCCGACAACCCCACCCCCCCACCTCCCGGAGTGGAGCCCTCCAGGGACGAGGTCTCCACCTGGGCTGCTGCTGTCTCCAGAGAGGGCCGTTTGGGCAGTGACAAACCTCCCCTGGGACACCAAGTGTCCATACTGAGCTCCTCGGGCTTACGGGGGCTGGAGCATACTAAAAGTCCAAAACCTGACCAAACTAATTTATTTAGCCCAAGGTCTTCAAGTTGACTCAACAGTGGAATCAATCACAAAGCACACAAGAAAGCCCATGCTTTTATTTTCTTTAGGGCCAGATGTAATCAAGCCCATCTTCTATTTTCTTCCTCCCAAGGGGCAGACTCATCTGTCATTTCCTGTCCTCATCCCCCTGCTTCCTCATTCCCCTCTTGCTGGTCACAGCCCAGCTGTTTCCAGCCATCCCAACTCCTGGCTCTGCTTCAATGCGACCCAAGACCCCAGCAGCCTGGGAGAGGGTGGCCCTCAGTGAGAGTCTCAGCTAGGATCATCAAAAACCCAGGACAGTCTACAGTGCACCAAGGCCATCTGGCAAACTTTATGGCCCGCTGAGGTGAGCGAAACCTCCTTTGCAACTTCCTCAAACTCTGCAGAGATGGAAGCTGTCTTCCACACAGGCTGCCACCAAATCGACTGCCCCTTTGGCCCTACCTGACATGGAGATCGAGAAGAACAACATCCCCACCTGAAGCTAATATAACACTGTATGTTAATTTTACTGGAATTTTAAAAAAAGAAAACAGCATCCCTGGCGTGGCAGGCGGAACAGATACATCCCAATCCCTGGAGCTGTGACTACCTGGCAGAGGGACACTAAAGTTGCAGATGGAATTAAGCTGGCTAATCAGCTGACCTTAAAATCGGGAGATTACCCTGAATTATCCTGGTGGACCTGATGTAATCCTAAGGGTTCTTCCAAGTCTAAGTTGGGGGCAAAGAGAAGGTCAGAGTGATGTGATGTGACATGAGGAGAGGACCCCCTGCTGCAGGCTTTGAAGATGGAGGAAAGGGGCCGTGAGCCAAGGGATGTGAACAGTCTCTAGATGCTGGAAAAGACAAGGGAATATCATTTTCCCTAGAGTTTCCAGAAAGGAACACAGCCCTGTCAACACGAGTTTAGACCACTGAGACTCACATCAGACCTCTGATCTAAAGAACAGTAAGACAATAAATTCATGTTGTTTTAAGCCACTAACTCTGTGGTCATTTGTCATGGCAGCAAAAGGAAACCAGTACACCTGACTATCAAATACCGGAGTAGCTTGTTTCGGGCCTAATAAATGAGTGAGTCCCGAGTAAAACTATCTTCCAAAGTCCACAACACTTGCCTCCCCTGAAGGCCTGGCTCCATGCCACTGGTTGCCACTGGCGTCCATTCCCGTAGGCCTTACCTCCAAAGAAACCAGTGCCTGGGGACAGAAAACGCACGACACGTGGTTTTGTGTCACAGGGCTATTCTAAATAGAACACTTTGCCTGTGCCATTTTTATGAGGTATTTGCTTGACACAGATCTTTAAAAAGAAAACCCACTCAGAGTTATTTCTGTAACTGAAGGTGGGCAAGAATGGGGATAGTAAAATGAGATTATTACTTATGAAATGAGCAATGGAAGTTAAGCCTATTCTTACCTACCATTTAATGCATCACTCTGCAACTAAGTATGGTGAGGCCAATTTCCATTTTGGGGCACCCCAACCCCACAGTACATGGGTCTGAGTCTCAGTGTTGTTCTTCAAAGGCCTCGAAGCTAGTAGATGCCAGTCTGTTCTGGTTATTTATTTCGCCAGTGCCAGAAACTCAAAGAGAGCCAGAACTCACTCTTTTTCAACATACTTTCTGTGTGGGGGGCGGGGAGCACGGTAAATGTGCACAGACACAGAATCCTCCTGAACAGAGGGTGGGGGTGAAGAAGAGCCACATGGCACTCAGCACTCCATATTTCAAGAGATTTGGATTCTCTTTCCAACGAGCTGGGAGTCAGGGTTCCAACCCTAACAGTGTCTAACTGACAAAGGTCATGCTCAGCGATTCCTATTACCTGGGCTTGACAGTGGTTAGGGCTAATAAAGGCTGGCCTAAAAATAAAAAAAAGCCATGATTTCCAATGCCAGAACAGTGGGCCATTTAAGCTCTATTTTTAGCAAGTCTCGCTTACCTGGTGAAGCAGCATCTGGCTCCTATAATTCTCCAAAGCATAAAAGCATTAAAAGATCGGAGTGGCTGTGACAAATGGGCTAGTCCCCAAGTGAGCATTTCCACATTGACAAAAGTAGACAGCCAACAGTCCGACCGGCCCACCTGGCTTCCAAAGGGACCTGCCATCATGCTGCCAGCTCTCAGCCATTAGCAACAGTTAAAATATTAAGCCAAATGACAGAGGAGTTTCTGCTACCAATTTATGATATTGGAGACTCCGTGTCTTTGACAAGAGGGCATTTCCTAAGCAATGACTCTCTGGGGACGAAGAAAAAAATCCTGAGGCAGAACACCAGGGACTAGCTCGGGCTAAAGAGAAAAGACAGCAAGAGGAAAAGAGAAGAAAAAGGTCGCGTTGCAGGGCACTCGGGGTGGGGGGGCCAGCGACACTTCCCTAAAATGCAGGATGAGAAGCCTGCCGAAATGAGCACACTGACTCCCTTATCTCGATCTCCTCTGCACAGCCCAGAGCACAGGCATGCGCTTCAGTACGTCCCGGGAGGAAGTGTGGCAAGCCCACACGCCGGCCACCGCTAAGAAAGATAAAGCGGATTTCTTCTGTGGCGGACTCACGGCAAAGGAAACTTTGGAAGGGACAGTAAAACAAGACGGCCCGCTAGCTGCCCTCACAACACGGGACGCCCCTGTCTGAGCCCATCATTGCTCTTTCCTCGACGAGTTCGGCGCTGACGAGATGCCTGGTAAAGGCTCAGCAAGGGCCACGGAAGACGCCCGTGTTGTAGAGCAGAAGCAGTCCCCACACAACTACCGTCGCGCCGCCACATTTCTCCTACAGACCATGCCACGGAGACTTTTGACTTGTCTCTTCGGTTCTTTCAAGACAGAAATACATCCAAACATGGGAACACACGTTACGCCGCAAAAGGGCCAACAGCAGGGAAGACTGTGAGCAGCGTGGACCTCCTCAGCTGCTCCTGCCCATACGCGGTGTGTGCAGGAGCCGTGAATAAGCAATGCCATTGAATACTGACTTCCGGCCCAGTTTGGGGAAACGAGACTCTGGCTTTAGAGTCATACATCATATGCTGTTTTCACTCATTCAACAAATATTTTTCTTTTGCTGCTCATTCTGGCTCAGACACTGTGCCAGATATGGGGAGACCAGTGAGGAGGAGACGACCATGGTCTTTGCCTCAGCGCCAAAGGATCGACAGTCCACGGAGCATGATTCGTGGGGTCCTTGCAGTACCTGGTGGGGCTTCCTGAGCCAGCATGTGCCCAGTGCCCTCTCCTCAAGCAGTGACCCTTCTCCCGTGCACCCGGACGTATCTGCATCCGAGTTAGGGGTGGGGAGGGAGGAAAAGGAAGAGGGAATGGTGTCTGGCTACAACAAATCGGGTTTCCATGCATTCTCCAGCAAACCAAGTGAAGCAAAGATAAATAAGACGTCTCATGATCCCCCCTCAAAAACCAGTAAATCATCCTCAATTGGTGGTTTCTTCTCATTCATAACTATCAAGCCAGGAAAGTGAAATTATGACAGTAGCATGCAGGAATTATTTTATTTTATTTTTTTATTCATTTATTTTTTAAAGATTTTATTTATTTATTTATTTGAGAGAGAGAGAATGAGAGATAGAGAGCACGAGAGGGAAGAGGGTCAGGGGGAGAAGCAGACTCCCCGCTGAGCAGGGAGCCCGATGTGGGACTCGATCCCGGGACTCCAGGATCATGACCTGAGCCGAAGGCAGTCGCTTAACCAACTGAGCCACCCAGGCACCCGCAGGAATTATTTTAGCCAAACATGCTATTCTCTTCCATCTCCTAAGCAAGAACTCATCAGCTCCAGGCTGTGAGCCAGGATTTCCCAGGACAGGGCCTAGGACAGTATGGAGGAAAGGACAAGGCAAAGACTTAGCAGAGCTCAGGGAGAGCAGGGAAGCAATGGGAAGGCGCCCAGGATAGTGCTGTTGGAGCCAGAGAAAAAGACTAATGAGTATCACGGACTCCTAAGTCATCACCACAACAAGGTTTCCCTACCTTATATCTAAAAATTAGTGCACACATAAACTTGACACACGACTGACTTAGCCCCCCATTATCAGAAGGAAGCAAAGACTCATCAAAGAAGCTCTCCAAGTTGGGGGGAGATGGGGAGGACCCGAGCTAGCACAGAAATCAGATGAGACCCCATTCCTCCCCGCTGCTGCTCCGCTCCCCTGACCCCAGCCTCCTCGGGTTGATTCAGAACTCTCCCATCATGTTATGCCTTTAAATATCTTTTCTTACCACTGAAGGTCCAACACCTGGATGCTCCTGACAGGACAATCTATTTTAAAACAGCAGCTCCCAAGGTACATCCAGCATAGAGCCAGCACACACATGTCAGCACCAAGGTCAATGATGACACGGGTCTAAAGAAAGTGCATCGGACACTGGTGGTGTTCTGGTGCTCAAATCACAGCTCAGGTGAGCAGGAAGAGCCTGGGATATTGGAAACTATTGGCATTTCTCACTCGTGGGCCAGGCAGACACATGGTGGGACCAAGGTTAGCAGATGAAAAACAACATACCAATCCCACTGGTTGTGACAGGAACATTCAAAGGAGAGTGACCCGGAGTCAATAATTAAATAGCAGGTCCACCTGGAGGTTCACATAATCCTTGTGACCTGCAAATTTTCAGCAACACTCTCTGAAAGAATGATTCAACCCCAACCAAAGAGAGCACAGTCTGGTTGTAATTTCAGGAGACAATTCAAACTGTTGAGGTGGGATGTTTGAAAGCCAACTCAATGGTCTAGTGGGGTAGGCAGGGCACCCGAAAAGTCAAGACAGTCCAGGAACAACAGTATAAGCCTGATTATCTCTAGCAACTGATTGCCAATCACAGCTCATGTCTGGGAGGCAACAGAGAGTGGTGGGGAGCACAGCAAACTGAATTCACATGCTCACCCATCTGGACAGAGCTCGTACGACTGCAGCCTAGCAGGAATGCCAGCCCAAGGATACCAGAAGACTTGGTGTTGAAGAGCAGCCAGGGATCTCAAATGTTATGGAAACATCACCTGGATTCCCAGACATCAGCAATTTGAGATTTATAAAACACTGTGGGCCACTATGAGATCCTGATGTGGCTCTCACAGTTCCTAACAATCTTAAGATTATTTCCTACACTGGATTTCCAAAACACCATCCACAGCAAAGACCCTTTCCACAACCTTACTACCCATAGGCCCAGTGTCCCCAGCACTCACGCTCAGTCCACACAACTCAGTTCAGCACCATTTTAAGATGTTCCGAATTCTTTGGAGGCATTTGCTTTTATGTTATTTCTACATTCTGGCAGAAGAAAAAATGTGTAACTTCAGATGATTCTGAGTTATTTTCTAAAACTTCTGTATATCTATCAACATTGAGGTAAGTATTTGCAGTCTTCCACCAAAGAGACAGAGTCAGGGACTGACAGATACCACCAGAGTTCTCCCTTTCACCCCCCTCTCCCGTGCCGTCTTAGTCAGTGTGTGCTGCTGTAACAAGAATACCAGAGACTGGGTGACTTCACCAAATGTTTATTCGTCGCAGTTCTGGAGGCTGGAAGCCCAAGATCACAGTTCCGCTGAGAACCCTCTTCATGGTAGCCTCATACAGGGGTTGCGGGAGTGGTAGAGAGAAAGGTGGGGGGAGAGGAAGAGGGAGAGAGGGGGCAGGAAGAAAGGGAGAGAGAAAGAGAGCGAGAAAGCTCTCTGCTATCTCTTCTGATAAGGCCACTAACCCCATCATGAGGGTTCCACCCTCATGACCTAATTACCTCCAAAAAGTCCAACCTCCAAATACCATCTCATTGGGGATTAGGGTCCTAACTTTGTGGGGACACATTCAGTCCACAGTACATGCCAAAAAAAAAAATCTGTGTCTGTCTGTCTCCACCCCCTCTCTCTCTTTCACACACACACACACACACACACACACACACACACGCACACACGCACACACACGCACAGAAAACAGATGAACACACAAGCTGGGGGGCCCAAAGCTATAAGGATAGGGGCCTATAATCAGTGCACCCATCATGTGCACAGAACGTATGAGGGGGTCTTCACACGTGAGAGGGCTCTGGCACAATGTACTAGTGTGGCCTTTTTGGTTGTTTGTTAGTAACTCACTTGAGGCCCTACTCTATGCCAAGCCTCCTCCTACATACCACGTATTTAACCATAGTGACACCACCTGCCCCGTGGGCCCCCCTGAGGAAACTACAAGTGGGCCCGCAGTTGGAAGTGGCCTTCACAAAAGGAATGCAGCAAACAAAGACAGAGGGAGGACACTGTCACTCATAAGAGAGAAAAAGTAGACCTCAAAAATACGGTTTGCTTTTGTGATTATTTAGACATGTGAACCCTGGGAATCACAAAGTAAGAGAAAACAAAGTCCCATCTTCAACAAGTTCACCAGCTCTGACAAATTTAATACTTTCAAAATACACCCAGTCATGAGACTGGCAAAAATGCAGTCAGATGATGCAATAGAGACTGATGATTACCTCCCAGTGAACCCTTCCTCCTTTTATAAATAGAACCCTTCCCTCCTTCCAGGGTAGACAGAATAATGGCATCCCCAAATATGTCCATATGCTAATTCCCAGGACCTGTACATAGGTTATAACCAGGCAGAACGAGCTTTGCAGGTGTGATTAACTCGAGGCTCTTGAGACGGGGAGAATATTCTGGATTATCTGGGTGGGCCCAGCGTCATCTCAAGGGCCTGAAAACAGAGAAGAGGGAAGCAGATGAGCCAGAGAAGATGTGAAAACAGAGGCAGGGGTAGGAGTGACGTGAAGAAGGGACTGTTAGCCAAGGAGTACGGCCGCCTCTAGAAGCTGCAAAAGGCAAAGGACAGGTCCTTCCCTGGAGCCTCCAGAAGGAACGCAGCCCTGCCAACCCATTCTGGACTTCTGGCCTCCCAAACTGCAAGACAATAACTCTGTATTGTTTTAAGCCATTGAGTTTGTGGTAATCTGTTACAGCAGGAATAGGAAACTAATACTCCCAGCCCCAGGTTGTGTGGGGCACCTGGCTGCCCAGGGCAAACTACATCCCCCAGACCCACCTGCAGCTGGGGCTGAGACTTTAGCTAAATTTGTACCAATGCGCTGTGTGAGGGAATGACATGAGCAGCTTCCAAGTCACATGCTCTAAAGAGAGGAGCTGCTCAACCCCCACCTCCCTCTCCCCACGTGGGCTAGAAGGCAGACCAGTACCCACAAGGCCCTCTTACCACCCTACCACGCTGACAAAGGCAAGGCCCTAGCAATGGTGGAGGGGGCAACGGGAGAGGAGGCACCTGACCCCATGACCCTGCAGAGCAGAGCCGAAAACAGACAGCGATGCCATCTTGGGGGTCTCTGTGACGGCCATTTAGCCTATCCCCTAATATATCTGGGGTACCAAATGTTGGTGGGCACAGGAGCAGCAGAAATGTTTACGCTCTGAGATTATACACTTTGAAAACCAATTTGGCATTCTCTTCTCAAGCTCACATACTCTCTCCTTCAATAAATACGCTCTCTTCTTTATTCATTGGTTTGATTGTTCCCCCATTCCCTGGGAGAACATGCTGGTACAACCACTTTGGAAATCCAGCAACTTGAAAGCCAGCAAAATCACTCCTTGCTATACACCTTTAAAAAACCATATTTTACACACGGCACCTAGAGACATCTACTAAAACGGTGATAGGGAGTCCATTCATGGTAGCAAAAAACTGGAAGCAATGCAAAAGTCCACCGGCAAGAGAAAGGATAAATACACAATGGCACACCAGACAGGAAAAATAAACAAACTACAAAACGAGAGACAACAAGCAAAACACAAGTCTCTGTGCAGTATGGTGTCAGGTTTAAAAATTTAAAACCAAGCAAAACCAGACAATATGTTTTTAGGAGATATATGTGGAAATGATAAAACTGTTTGTTAAAGAAGGGAATGATGATTTTTAAATACACAAACAATGAATCATGGAACACTACATCAAAAACTAATGATGTAGGGGCGCCTGGGTGGCTCAGTCATTGAGCATCTGCCTTCGGCTCAGGTCATGATCCCAGGGTCCTGGGATCGAGTCCCGCATCGGGCTCCCTGCTCAGCGGGAAGCCTGCTTCTCCCTCTCCCGCTCCCCCTGCTTGTGTTCCCTCTCTCACTGTGTCTCTCTGTGTCAAATAAAAAAAAAAAAACCTAATGATGTAATGTATTGTGATTACATAACATAATAAAATAAAATTTTAAAAAAGACCCATGATGGGGGCGCCTGGGTGGCTCAGTCGTTAAGCGTCTGCCTTCGGCTCAGGTCATGATCCTGGGGTCCTGGGATCGAGCCCCACATCGGGCTCCCTGCTCCGAGGGAAGCCTGCTTCTCCCTCTCCCACTCCCCCTGCTTGTGTTCCCTCTCTCACTGTGTGTGTCTCTCTCCGTCAAATAAATAAAATCTTAAAAAAAAAAAAAAAAAGACCCATGATGGTCGTCTCCTCCTGAGAAGGCAGGGAGAGGGGACTGAGCCAGAGCACACATCAGGGGATGGGGTCGTGAGTGTATATTTTATAATGACATTTGACACCATCCACACAGCCTATATAGTCTGTGTGTATCAAATATCATATCAGCTTTCAGAACTGTTTTGAAGGCATTGCTTCAAGTGAAATGGCCTGTATGAAGGATGAGTTCTCACCGTGGTTTGAAGAGAAAAAAGAGATGGGAGAAACAAGTGAACTCAAAAGATTGTGCCACGTCAAGCAATGTGCGCTCTGTCACATGGCCAGCTAAGACTCCGTCTCTGGAACACAACATCATGGCTCCTATCAGTGTTGATTTGAGCTTTATTGGGTTAATTTATCCTTAATTTGCAAATCTATGTCAGGTTTATACTTACAAATGAGCTAAAAGCAAAAGGAGCTCTTATCTAGTTAAGTGCCTGGATTTTAAAGTAGTAGTATTATTAAAAAGTTTAAGGCAATCAAGAAAGTCTGGGGATGCCTGGGGGGTTCAGTCCGTTAACAGGGTCCACGCTCAGCAGGGAGTCTGCTTGAGATTCTCTCTCTCCCTCTCTTTTTCTTTCTCTCTCTCTCAAATAAATAAATAAATAAATAAATAAATAAATAAATAAATCTTTTTAAAAAGGAAGGAAAATCTGGCATGCACTACAATACGGATGAACCCTGAAGACATACACCAAGTGAAATAAGTCAGTCACAAAAGGACCAATACGGTATGATTCCATGTACATGAGGTACATGCAGTGGTCACAAATCATGGAGACAGAAAGTAGAATAGTGGTCGCCAGGGGCTGGAGGCAGGGGAAACGGGGAGTTAATGCCTAAGGGGCATGGAGTTTCAGGTGGGGAAGATTAAAAAGTTCTGGAGAAGGACAGTGGTGATAGTTGGACAAAAATATGAATGTGGGGCACGTGGGTGGCTCAGTCGGTGAAGCGTCTGCCTTTGGCTCCAGTCATGATCCTGGGGTCCTGGGATCGAGCCCCGCATCAGGCTGCCCCTTCTCCCTCTGCCCCTCCCCTTGCTCATGTTCTCTCTCCCTCTCTCTCAAATAAATAAAATCTTTAAAGAAAATAAAATAAAGAAAGAATAAAAAAATAAAAAACAATGTGAAAGCACTTAATGCCACTGAACTATACACTTAAAATGGTAAAAATGGTAAACTTTATCTTATGCATATTGGACCACAAAAAATAAATAAAAGCTAATAACACTTTCAAATGTTTAAGGCAAAAGAGGGATTCTTGCAAACCATTTTCCTTGTGAGGGGACCTTCCACATTACTCGTTTGAGAAACCCTGCTCTATCTGGTTTCTCTCTAGACCTCCAGTGGGAAGGGAGTTTCGGAGACTGACTAAACATTATCGAATCTCAGAAAGTTGTCTTCTAACTTGACGTGTGTTCCTCAAATTAAGACCTTTCTTTCTTTCTGGATAA
Organism: Zalophus californianus; assembly: GCF_009762305.2. Classification (NCBI taxonomy): domain Eukaryota; kingdom Metazoa; phylum Chordata; class Mammalia; order Carnivora; family Otariidae; genus Zalophus; species Zalophus californianus. The sequence continues at coordinate 113,437,992 of NC_045612.1, read as the reverse complement.
ACACAATTTCTTCAAACAAACACCCTTTGGTTTGACAGCTTATTTCACTGTGTGGTTCCTGAAATAATCACATCACAGTCTCCCTCCCAGTTAGGGAAACGAAAGTTAACTAAAATGTGTCATTGAGTGGAATCCTAAATATCTCTGAGTTCCTCTGGTTATCAAATCTTACACTTAACAGGCACTCAATAAACACTTGTAGAATTTAACTGAATTCCAATATATGGCAGTACTGGGTCGAATGTCTTGTTTGTTCTACCAGTACGAGCTGGTTATGTTCACAATTTGAAAATGTAAGAAAGGGAGAAAGTATGTGGCAGAGGTGAGCTACCAATGCTCTCTAACACTATCACAAGGTTTAGAACTTTTATAGAAACTTGCCCCTAAGAGGGCATCATACATATTCAACTAATTTTTTACCAGGTACATGAGCTGACACTTGGCATAGGCTATTGGCTGAGGAATAAATACTTCACACGATGCTATCCATTAACGAAACTGATGCGCCATGAAGGCAAGGCCTTGAGATGGTTCTTCTGGCCTGGTTCTTGAGATTCTGACCAGCCCTACCCATTGCCCTTTGAAGCTAAAAGCATTATATTTTGAGGGGAGTGTATGATGATGACACAAAGCTAAGCTCAGAAACCACAGGAGAGTTATTACAGCCATGACCTTTTCTCTGTCGGCACGGGACTTGGACCCACATCCCAGAGAAATATAAAGTCACAATGAGGTCCCAGGGCCTCCAGGACACATTTTTCCCTATGACTTTAGAAAACAAAGTTCCTTTCAGTGCCAGTCAGGGCATGAAGTGAAAAGAGGAAGGGAAAGGGAAAAGAAAGAGAAGGAACCAAACCCCCAAGGGTTTCACCTTTCACTGTGTATACCCTAACCTCACACCTGAACGCTAAACCAAGATTAATCACCCAAAATGGCACAGTGAAGAGGGTACAGTGTTGTGGACTACGAAAGCCTCGCTAGCAATCTCCTTCAGAGGTGTCTCTCTTCCCCCCTCCCGTCTCTGTCCCTGTCTCTGTCTCTCTCAACCCCGTCTCTGTACCTGCCCGTCCGTCTCTCGCTCACACACATACACGCCCACACAGGTGAAGCGCACAGAGTACAGAAAGGGTGATAAGCCGTATGAGCAGTTTCTTGAACTAAACCTGAGATCAGCACAGGGACGGCAAGTACCCCATGAATCCCCGCGGCCTCGGGTCCTCTTCATTAGCATCATCACCCTTGGCCATTCTAGTCATTTAGGGGGCTATGGAAACAAAGAATGGATATAAAATGTAATATAAAATATAAAACCCTGCCTACGACCCGAATTCCTTAAAGGGTAAAAAGGAAAATGATGTCGATCACATCCCCATTTATAATATCAAGATGATGGAAACACGCTCACTGCTCAAATGATAGGGAAATAGTTACATAAATTGAGGTTCATGAACTGAGATATTCAGCAACTGAAAACGCTGTCTTTGAAGATGACTATGAAGGTAAAAAGACACCAGGCCCCACACCCACAAGTAGGCAGTAAAAAGGCTGAAAAGACCAAAGGAAAATGAGAGTGCTTGCATCGGGGTACAGTCTGGGCTGCCAAATTCTCCTGCTTCCTATTTTCTAAACCTTGCAATACAGTCACTATATATTTATAACCAAAAAAATTTAAGGTTCGAGAATCTTGGAGCTAGAAGAAGAAACAGCCTAGAATGCACTAGAGCTCCTGTGCAGGTCCTGTAAGGTGAGTCCCTCCCGGGCAGCGGGCAGCGAGCCGGTGCCCTCCCTCCCACCGCTGGCTCGCCCCAGCCCCAGCACCCCCACACCCCCAGCCTGGGGCAGCAGCAGAGGCTCCTCCCACAGGCCCCAGACAGGGACCACTTTGCCAAGGTTTCTCCTCCCCCAGGGGGACCACACCTCCTGCTGTGGCCGTTGTGACCTTAGACTGCACCGAATAAAGGAATAAAGGACAGTTTCACCTAGTCTCAGGGCCTCAGTACTTTTACTGAGCAAAGGAGGTGGTGATGGTGACGTGGTGACCGGTGGAAAATCTGGGGAGGCCCGGCAATACCGGCGGGAGAGGGCTCTAAGGAAGCAATGGGAGGGAGGCGTGTGAGAAGGGGATTTTCGGGAGTGGAAGGGTGTTGGTGGGGGGAGGGAGAGAGAAAGAGAGAGAGCTCAGAGAGCTGGCTGAGGGGCAGGGAGAGGAAGACGAGGAGAAGGGGGAGGAGATGGGAGGTAGAGGGGCGGGGGAAAGAGAGGGAATCGGAAGAGGGGTTAGTAAGAGGGGTGTGGAAAAGGGGGGTATGGAGGAGGGTGAGTGTGGGTGAGAAGGGGGACAGACAGGGAGAGGAGAGGAGAGGAGAGGAGAGGAAGAGAGAGGGTGGGGCAGTTAAGGAGGTGGGAGAGAGACAGAAGGAAGGAAAGACAGAAAGAAAGAAAGGCAGAGGAGAAAGGGACAAAAAGAGAGAGGCCCTGGGGAAGGGGAGGAGAGAAAGAAAGGGAGGGAGGGAGGGTCAGCAGAGGATGGGTGGGTGGGGGACAGAGTGGGGGGGACGGGGGGAGGGGGGAGAAGAGAGAGGGTGCTGGAGGAGGGGGCAGGGAGAGAGGTGAGGACAAAGGAAAAAGTGGGGGGAGAGAAGGTGGCAGGGAGAAGGTGGGGAGAAGGTAGGAAACGGGATGACTTGGAAGGCAATGAGGAGGAGGGACACATAGCCCGGGAAGTGTGAGGGACAAAGCCAGGAGGGGAGGAGAGAGAGGGAGTGGGGGGATCGAGGGGTGAGAGATAGGGTGAGGGGACCAAGAAAGGGTGGGGGAGAGAGAGTGGAGAGCAGACAAGGCGAGAGGTTGGAGAGAAGCAGCAGGCCAGACATTAGGGTGGCAGTCCCCTGCCCCCTTTTCCCTTCGCCTCTCCGACTGGGCGGTTCACTCGCCAGGCAGGGGCTGTTTTTCACAATGTCTTCATCTCTTCCTCCATTTAAAAACCCACAGGTTCCCTAAAAGAGCCAGATAATGTCACAACTGTACCCCACCCCCACAGTGTGCTATCATCGACCCATCCAAATGCCCCCAAAGTCACATGTACACGTTTTTACGTGCTGCCAATGCAAAAGGGGAAACCACGGTGAGTTAACAAGACTGGGGTCTCAAAGGATAAAAATAACCCCTTTACTCACTCGGAAGCACAACTGTGCCCGGCGTGGCCAGGAGCCCTTCCTCAAGGGAGCCTTATGAAAGGGCCTCCAGGGATGGACGGAACATCCTCAAAGACTCTAGCACCACCTCATACCAGTCACCCCTCTGTCAAGAGAAAGCCAGGAAAAATGGGCACAGGACGCTCTCAGGTATGCTGGCTTAGGGCTTCCACGCACCCTCACTTATAGTGCCTGCCCCAAGAGTGACCCCAGGTCCCCCGTCTCACCAGCACTGCTCCCGGGGCAGGCTGCCCCAGTGCCTAGCACACACCTGGCACCGAGGAGACCCTCCTTAAACATTTACATGGAACCAGAACAGGGCGCGCCCTGCCCCTCGCAGAAGTGGGCCCACAGCAGCCACCTGTGTATCTTCAGGGGGCGATGTTGACTCCAGGGGCCTCAGTCTTGCTAATGGGAATTTGGGACTGGGATGATGAATCAAATCCCTCCTAACAAGTGGCTGGAACTGTGGCATGCGCCCCATGAAGGAGTTGCACAAAGAGAAAAACTGGGACGGGGCAGGGAGGGGAGATGGCCAGATGGCATGGGGGGCAGCTGGCCTATCCCTGGTTCTGGGGTTTGTTGGGGCCCTTGGGTTGCATGCAAGGCCCCTGTGGTCCTGTACTAAGCCCCCCTTTTCAGATTAACAGGCTCTGCTTAGCTTCCTCACTTGAAGTCCTTACTGCGCGCACGTGCACACACACCCACTATGAAGCAGGAGACAGTCCCAACCCAGTTAGGGAACATGGTCTCCATCAGTTAAGATCCAGGACAAAGTTTCTACCAGTTACGAAACCCAGATCAGTTGAGACTCAGGGATACACAGCAGAATCTCCTAGAGAACTCTTCCAAAATATGCCTGTCGGTCCATCAAAATCAGATGAGGAGGACCCAGGCATAGCGTTCTGATGCACATTCCCCAGGGGAGGAACCCACCAGCTACGGAGAAGTTCTATCTGCTCATTCGGGCGCCTGGGTGGCTCAGTCAGTTAAGGGTCAGACTCTTGGTTTTGGCTCAGGTCATGGTCTTGGGGTTCCGAGACTGAGCCCCACATCGGGCTCGGGGCTCAGCACAGCATGGAGTCTGCCGGAGATTCTCTTCCTCTCCGTTTCCCTCCCTCTCTGCCCTTCCCCCACACACTCTCTAAATAAATAAATAAATAAATAAATCTTTAAAAAAAGAAGTTCCATCAGCAATTAATCATAATGTAAAAAGGAGGGAGAAATAATGGAAATGACTGTCTGCTGTTATGGGCATGAAGTCTGCCTGGAAGAATTTGGGAGAAAGAAAACGGGGGGGGGGGGGGGAGCGGGGGCAGGGAACCACCAGAGAACTGGAGGACTGGGACTGGGAAGGAGACCTGTCACTGTAAGCACTTTTCACCTTTTGAATTGTGAAACATGTGGATGTATGATCTCTTCCAGAAACTAACTTTTAAAAATGGTTTTAAAATTTCCCCAGCAAGCAGCTGTAGTCTCAAGGCCCAACAAACAGATGAGCACTGTGAACTGCTTCCCTTTGCAAATTTGTCCTCAACTGGTGAGCCCCCTACTCCTATTCTTTCCCCAGGCCCCCCAAAGCTAATTACTTTCTTTTCATTTCTTTTCTGACATTCAAAGGTAGCAATTAAGCTAAAACATCACCATCAATTTCCCAACACTCCTCTGCCAACCTGCTTAGGTGTCAGCAATGAGCTAATTGACAGACTGTATTTGGGTTGACACCTCTATTGTCCATCTAATATTTTATGGAGAACAAAAGGGCAGTGAGAAATCACTGGTTAAGTGATGAAAAGCTATCCCATTTTGTTCATTGTGAAGAGGGGTTTTGGTTTTTGGTTTTTGAATGACCAAAATAGGAGGAAGGAAGGCAATGCCCATTCATGACGCCATTCATGTCAAATGAATTTTACCCAGAAGCTAGCATGTAAAATGTTCAAGCAGAGGGTAGTATCCAGAACAGTCTGGTGAAGAAAATGAATATCCATGAAGAAGCTGGCTAAGAGGAGAGGAGAGCAAAGCCAGGAAGGCCTTTTCCAGTTCTTATCCAAAACAACATTCAAGCACCTCCTTCCAGCTCTAGGCACAAAAATGAGAACTAGTTGGAATAATTAGGGAGGACACTAAGCTAATTAAAGACTTTTCACACAGGGAGTGGGTGTGTGATGGATAAAACTAGTGCAGCCCCAGAGGACCAGACCTAGAACAGGGCCCCAAGTCTTCCAAGTCTAGAACAGTCCAGAGAAATCCAGCAAAAACACAAGGGCTGGTGTTTGCATACTGACTGATAAGAAGTTGAAATTTAAGGAGATGGTCATTTAAACTACCTATATGTGCTGTACTTGGGTGCTTAAGGACTTAAATTTGTTAGGCAAAACGAGTAACTAATGACCAATTCAATATTTATAGTATTTAATCCAAGACACTGAGGAAGAAACAGCAGTATGAATTGAATAGCACTTCATCTTGCCACTCTGTCCTCCACCTGGGGGCAGACCAGCCTCCTGGGGGAGGGGGGGCAACTTCCTTGGCCACTGGAAGGAAATCAGCTTAAGGCCTTTACCGAGCTTTTCTTGCCCAGTGAATACAGATCAGTGAGGACACATATCAGTGAGGATTTTTTTGTTATTAGTGTTTTTTTCTTCCTGAGGCTAAGTATAGGCACAGTTTATCACTGCAGTAAGGTCCATGAGCTACATTTTGCTTTGTTGAAGTGTCCCCTAATGAAAACTACAGACTTGCCTGTAAGATATTCACCCATAAAATAACAATCAAGTTGAAAACCAAGTGCTCCTAGTCACTCAGGATGCCAGTGTACCTTTGCCAGCGAAAGGAATTCGGGCAAAGAAAGGTACAACTGCGTCAACCCTCTATGCGCAGATTCGAGAGATCAGTTTGGCATTACAGTGCTTTTTCCCACGACTGAAATATCCTAATGAACCCCAGTAATTGCCAAGGAAGTTACCCAAGCAACTAATTCACAAATGCTTCAGGATGGAGAAGGAAATTCACAATTCTCCCCCAGGCGGAGAGGGATATAACCAAGGGAGGGGGCTAGAGGGACCCCAGCAAAGATGAAGTGCCTCCCAAAGGAAACACTGACCAAAAACATTTAAAAACAACAAAGCCATACTTTCCCTTTGTCTGTATTCCTTTAGAATCTTAACTGGGACCCTTGGGCTTCCACCAAGTGTTCTCCAAAACGCTTGGGTGGCCAGGAAGCCCCACGGGACATGGATTCTAATGCTTCAAGTTAGATGCTTGCCAGGGAGGGGTGATGAAAAAGTTTTCGAAACAGACAGCGGCGCCGGCTGCACAACACGGTGAATGTACTTAATGCCTCTCAACTGTGGGCGTAACAATGGTTAAAACGGCAAATTTTGTTATATCTATTTTACCACGATTTTAAAAGTTAGTAATGTAATATACCAAAAAACCATTGAACTGCACACTTGAGATGAGTGAATGGTAAGATACGTGAATTACATCTCAATAAACCTGGGTTGGTTTTTTTTTAATTTACCAGGGAAACAGCCTGTAGAAAGAGCCTCACTGGGGGAAGCAGGAGCCTGACATTTACTGAGCGCCTACCTGTATGCGTGGCTAGTTTTTTCCTATTTAAAGGAAGTGGGTTCCTGCAGCTAGGAAAGTGACCACGTCACTTTGCCTCTCAGAGTCTCAGTGTCATCATCTGATGCTGTGGGCTGCCCTGACTGCCAAGGCCCTTTCCAGAGCTTCAGTTGCAGGGACCGATGTGTGAGTGGCAGAAGGACCCACCATCTGCCACTCGGCACATAAGCACATCCCACTAGGAAGGCAGAACATCAGGGGAGCCAAACGCGGGAGAAATAAGTTTACAACTTGGCGACCAGGTATTGACAGAAAAGGCACATGAGCTGTGTTAAGACACTTTCTACTCAAAGAACAACACGGTGAAAGAATGATAAAGAGCCCTGCTTTGCAGTGACCTTGGTTTATTCATAAAACAAAGGCTGTGGCTACAGAGGAGACCTTGTGTCCAGAGCAGCTGCTGATGAAGAAAGGAAATGGTGCTTCAACCATCTGTGTAACACTCAGGGCAGGCCTCCCCAACTTTGGGGGGCGGACGACTGCTGGGGGGCTGTCCTGTACATTGTAGGATACGTGGCAGTGGCCCTGGCCCCCGGCCCCCGGCCCCCAGATGCCAATAGACTGTCCTCCCCCCACCAGCTATGACAACCAAGTGTCTCCAGACATTGACAAATGTCCCCCTGTGGGGCAAAATCGCCCTCGGTTGAGAATCACTGCCAGGGCAAATTTTCTATCTTGACCCTGCAGTTCTTTGTCGAAGCCATGTCACATGTGGTGTCAGCCTTCTCGCCCACTGCAGTGCAGGCCGCCGTGAACTGTCAGCAAACACGCCGCGCCCAGGGGACCTCACAGAATTGCACACACACTCCTGGCAGCCAATAGCCTCCGAGAATTTCAAGTAGTAACCATACTTGGGTGAAAGGGTTACTCATTCATTCATTCAGTGACATATGGCACTTAGTGTATGCCAGGCAATGAGCCAGGGCAATGGTGTTGGGGACACCCTGTCAGAGATGAACAGACTTCATACAAGATGACGTGTTCTATAGCAACCTTTGGAGCAGGACTCAAAAGATGAACAAGGGGTGCGGCAGGCTGTGTAACAGCCCCCCCAAAGATGTCCACATCTGAATCCCCAGAACCTGTGAATATGTTACCTTCAGTGGCAAACAGGACTTGGCAGGTTGATTAAGTTAAGGGGCTTGAGATGGGGAGGATAGCCTGAATTATCCAGGCAGGCCCAATACAACACAACGGTCTTTAAAAAGGGAAGGCAGGAGGTTCAGAGTAAGAGAGCGGGTGTGAGGACAGAAGGAGAGGTTAGAGTGATGTGGCCACAAGCCAAGGAATGTGGGCTAGAATCTCTAGCCAGAAGCTAGAGAAGGCAAGGAAATGGATTCTCCCCTACAGCCTCCAGAAGGAACGCAGCCCTGCTGACACCTTAATGTCAATCCAGTAAGGCCCATTTTGGACCTCTTACCTCCAGAAGTGTAAGATCACACATTTATGCTGCTTCAAGCCACTGGGTTTGTAGTATTTTGGCACCGCAGCAAGAGGAAACTCACACAGAGAGACCAGAAGGCAGAGAAGAGAGAGGAATCCCTTCCCCGTGAAGGAAACTATGTGGGCAAAAGCCTCAGAGGCCTGAACAAGCTCGGAACAAACCAAGGCCAGGGTGGCTGCCGAGCTTCCCGAAGGCTTGGCTAAGGTGCTCAGGTTCTAAAGCATCCGCAGAAGGGTGGTGACATGGGGTTGATTCCAGAAACATTTGGGGCTTGACTGTACCCTGGAAAGAGCTGAGAAAGGGGAGAGGGAATGGAGAGGCAAGGCAAACAGCAGAACAGCTATGGAAGTGACGGGAAAGGTGGTGATCCCCCTCAGGATACAGACACTGAGGACGAGAAACGCTGAGCTCAGTGGGGCGCATGCTCTGTTGACAGTGTCGAAGACACACCTGGGTGAAGTTAGCTCGAAGGTTAGGGGTAACAATTAACTCAACCAATTTTAATTTGGGGCTTCCCACGTGCCAGCACAGGGACATGATGACCAAAACGATGCAGTTCCTGCCCTCCCCAAGCACGGGAGAGAAGCAGAAGGGTCAGTAGCAGAGTGACATGCTATGGTGAAAGAGACCTGAGCGGCCATTGCTGGCTTGGAAGACGGAAGTGGGCCATGAGCCAAGGAATGCAGAGGACTCTGGAAACTGGAAAAAGCAAGGAAAGGGATTCTCCCCTAGAGCCTCCAGAAGGAATGCAGCCCTGCCCACATCTTGATCTTAGCCCAGGGAGACCTGTGTTGGACGTCTGATCTCCAGCACTTTAGAGATAATAAACATATGGCATTTCAGGGTGCCAAGTTTTTGGTAATTTATTACAGCAGCAATCAGAAGCTAATGCAGGTACCAGGTACAAAACACCAAGAACAAATACCAAAAAACCTACCATGCTAACAATGTATGTGAATGTCCCTTCTAAAGACGATGGAGGGAAAAGAAGGACAACGGCAAAGACCTACGTGATACTCTGGTACAAGTCCAAGTAATGCTGAGATGGGCCCGCTTGTGTCACTAATGCCCAGGTGCTGGACGGCCGGCATGGATGAGATTCATGGAAGAATCAACACTGTACCGTTCCAGTGACTCCATAAGACGTTTGTTCTGACCTAGGAGCACATTCTTCTCCTTCTCTAAGGCCATGTGTCACTTATAACAACAGCTTATATTTGACCAGAGTGCCCATGTACTCTTCAGGGACCCACATACTCTGAACCTCAGCTTTCTCACCCGCCAGGCAAGGAGGTTCTACACTCGACTTTGTGCATCAGAACCACCTGGAGGGCTCCTTAAAACACAAATTGCTAGGCTCCACGCCTTCCCCCTTCCTCATTCAGTAGGTAGAATTGAGGCCAGGGAATGTGTGTCTCTAACAAGATCCCAGGGAGGCTGATGCTGCTGGCTGAGGGACCACACTCTGAGAACCACTGTATTCGACTCTCCTCTCACACTGAAGAGATTCAAGTATTTTCCTGCCCCGCATCTTTCCCATGAACAGCCACCTTGACTTCTTGGTTCTCAGCAGCTTGCGCTGTATCTCTTGCCCCGCGCCGGCATTTCAGTTGTCTATTGTGCTTCATGTTGCAGAGCTGGCAGACTAGAGCTGGCCCATATTAATGAAGGAGCCACAAAATATACCTAGAAAGCCACTGTCCTCCCCCACCTCCTAGTCGCTGCCCCCCTTTATCACTTAGCTCAGAAAAGCAGCCCCTGCCATCCAGGAGCGGGCCAGGCAGTCTCCTCCAGTGAACAAACAATTCCCCAGGACACCAGCATCAGACAAGGCCACTCTGCGGCCAGCATGGGACAAGACAAAAACAAGACCACTCTGTAATCCTGGCTGAACACGGAGAACAAGTGAACCTTGTCCAAATTACAAACGGCCCCACACATCCCCGCATCCCGGCTAATAGGAGGGACTGCTGCTTCGTTACCAATCACAGCCTCTGGTCTTTCCTGCTTCTAGGTAAGACTGACGAGGACCGCCCCCCCCCCCATCATGGAATTACCTCGCTTCCGGCCAGCATCCAATCCAGAGCAACACCCAGCTTCCTTAAACGCTCCCCTAAAGCCCCTGCCACAGGCACAGTCCTCCGCATGGTCCTGTCCCACACGGCTCCCTGTGGTCCGTCGCTGTCACGAGAGGAGAACCGCCCGTTCCACGCCAGGTGTGGTCCTGGAGGTGGGAGGGCAGTGATGACTCCTACCAATTTTCAGATTTCAGATTTCAGTTCAAACACAATCTCCTCAAAGACATTGTCCTCACCCCTCTGTAGCTTAAATCACATTGCCCCTCTCTAATCTCCTTTCATGAGACCTAGCAGGGCTTCGAATCACCTCGTCTTGAGTACTGCATTCGGGCCTTCTTCTCCCACCAGCTGCAAAAGCCACGCTGGCAAGCCCGTGCACAATGCCTGGCACAAAGCAGGAGATCAATAAATACTGCATGGAGAGTTGGATGAATGGAGGAATACTGACCACTGTATGCAATCTACTTTAAAACAATTTCAAGTACAAGAACTGATGAGAGAATGTCAGGAATGCAACAAGAACCGAAGGTCTGTGCAACCAGGGAGGAAGCGAGGTTTTGCCTGTGCTGTGATGGGTACAAGGGGACAAAGTAAAGGTCATGAGTGATAAAGGTAGAGTCCTTCCATTTCTAACTTTAGACTGTTTGTGGAGACCAACACATTACATTCATTCTAGCTTTAGTTTAGCATAAAGCAATCTCCCACCAAAAAATACATTGCTAAAAACAGTCCAAACTTTCTTGTTACCCTGGAATTTTCTAAACAAATTAAATCATTTGCTGGGCTTGCAAATCCTCCACTATTCACAAATTTGGATCGTTAATATTTGTGCGATCGTAATGACAAGAGGCTTTCCCTCTATCTGGCACTGCAGGCAACTGCCTGCAAGCTCTGAGGGCACATTCTGAGTGGGCTTTTGTAAGAGGCCATTTTGCAACTAACTGGCTTCATTTCAGAGTTAGGGATTTAATGCTCTTCAGTTAGTTTTCAGATTAAAGACTATATAATTTCACTGCATTAGCCATCAACAGAAAAATCATTACCAGGCCAGGTAAGAATGCAAGTGTATCAAACTGATACACTGGAGAAATCTTTTGAAAACCAAGGAGACTTGGGGGATTGGGGAAGGGGGCTGTGCCTGTGTGTGTACACACACCCGCTTCAGAAACAGCACTATTGGGTGGCTCCATCAGAAGACGTACAGAATCAGTTGTTAAATACCTGTACGTCACCACAAATACACTGCTGAAGATGCTTTAGAAAATAACAGGTGTGGGGGGTGCCTGGCTGGATCAGTCGGTGGGGCATGAGACTCTTGATCTCAGGGATGTGACTTTAAGCCCCACCTTGGGTGTAAAGATTACTTAAAAATAAAATCTTTAAAAAAAACAAACAATTCTTTGGGGTGCCTGGGTGGCTCAGTCGGTTAAGTGTCTGACTCTTGATTTTGGCTCATGTCATGATCTCAGATGGTGGGATCAAACCTGCTTAAGATTCTCTCTCCCCCACTCCCTTTGCCCCTCCCCCTCCCTCTCTAAAAAAAAAGAAAAAGAAAATAGCAGGTGATCTTTAGCCATAAACTACTACAGACATCTTAAGTCCCACTATAAACATTTTAATGAATTAAATGACAGCATTCATTTTAATCAATTGCCTCTAAGTATTAATACCTGAAATAAATGAAAATCAGTTTCTGCACCCCCTCTGTCTTGTAATGGTTACAGTAAAAAAATATTAAGCTTGAAAGGACTATAAAATGCAGAAGCAGTCTCTAATTTTCTTAGGAGGCTCTGGATAATGAAAACAGTTCAGGCTTGAATAATAAACAGGTCTGTTTCTTCTTAAACTGGACTCCTCTTCCCTCTGAGATACAGAAGACCACAGAAGACATTTGTACCTAACTTCTTTTTTTGTGCAACCCTCTCAGGACCCACAAAAAAAAAAAAAAAGAAAAGGTGATCAAAATATCATTTTTGGTTACCTCAGGAAAAACCAACCTGTTACTAAAGTGATTATTAATGTTTAAAGTATATATTTCTGTTAATAAACTAAATCATCTTACTAGGTGCCAAAGCAAAACAAGAGTGTTGAGCAAAGTGTTTTGTCTTCCACCAGGTAGGAGGGTTTCATACCCATTCATTCATTCATTCATTCAATAAATATTTATTTAGGGCCTGCTCCACACCAGGCACCAAAGAAAACAGTGCTGAGCAAAATGGTACCAACACAGTTCTGTCCTTACGGTTATAGAGCTTACAGTAGGGGAGATAAATGTTAAACTCAAATAAATATGTAATACCGCTATTTTTTAAAAGGTGCAATAGGAGAAAGGGTAACAGAGAAACTAATTTAGACTGCAGATAGTGCAGGGACCAGAGAAGGGCACTGAGAAAAAAGTGACACTGAAGCCGAGAGGCCATCAAATTGCCACCACTTTAGAAAAGGAAAACCATTTTGGCAAATGACCACAAATGGGATTTTAACTGCCTGTCAACAGCTGATTGGGTTAAACCTCCTCTTTCCCAGTGCATCCGTCTTCAGGAGCATCCTATGACTGCTTGCCTATCATTGTTGGACTCACCTACTCAAATCCTATTACCTGAACACAGAAAGGTCTCATTTTATTATGATTTATTATGATCTACAGCCTTCCTCTGCCTGGCCTAGAAACACCCAAAAATAATCTGCCAAAGGCATGAAAGACAGAGACTAGCTTCCAGCAAGAACATTAACTGGGTGGGCCACACGATTACTAGCCCAGGCAATCACAAGTCCTTTGCCCAATGAAGTGCCACATCCTCTGGGCAAGGTGGCTCCAATATGCCAGAGTCTATACCAGATGGGACCCAGGAGACCGAACGGTTGGTTTCCTATTTGTCAATCGAGGACTGGATCACCGGCTCCAGTTCCCCCAGCCTTCAGACTTAGAGGATGTAGGAAGTGGCCTTTGAGCATCACGGAGCGGAGAGCTCGTCCGACTGAGAGAAGGCAGGCAGGTAGAGAGGGGGTCAGGGCCGGAGGAAGAGGGGCTCCAAGAGAGACGCGTCTGGCGCTCAGGACCCGAGGATGGCACGCCAGGCCGGGTACTGGGGCGTTTCCCGCACCGCCCCCCCCCCCACGTCGGCCCCCAGCAAAGGCAACCCGGCCCCTGGCCGCCCCGAGACCCCGAGATTCTGGCTTCCCCCACCGCGGGGCCAGGAAGACAGACACCGCGAACCCCGCGCTGGGCCGGAGCCCACCAGCTCCCAATACCCACGTCCTCAGCGCAGAGGAGGGCGCGCTGGGGCGAGAAAATGGCCAAGACAAAACTCTCCCCGCCCACCCGAAGAGCCAACCACACCCCCTGCATCCCTCAGCCTCAGCCGCCCCGGGCCGGCCCGCGATCCTCCGCCCAGGCCCCCACGGGGTTCCCGTCGGGGCCGCGCGGGCTCAGCAGGGACGCGAGTGGGAGTGAATGGGGGTGCGCGAGGCAGGCAGGGTGCCCACCGCTATGTCACCCGCCAGGGCCCTGTCCCCGGAGCGTCCTCCCGACTCCGCGGTCCCGGGACAGGCGCGCCGCCCGCAGACTGAGGTGGACACCCGGGCGCTGGGGCGCAGGCAGTCCCCTACTCACCCATTGGCGTCGAGCCAGGCCGGGCCGCCGAGGCAGCGTGGAAGTTGGCGGAGGCGGGCGTCGGGCGCCGGGATCCGGGCGCGGGGATCGGGGCGCAGGGGTCGGGACGCGGCGGCGGCTGGGCCGGCTTTCTCCTCAGTAGCGGCGGCCGCGGCCGCTCAGCGCCGCCCGCTGCTGCCTCCGCTGCTGCTGCCGCTGCTGCCCCGTGGTGATTCCTGCTGCTGCTGCTGCTGCTGCATCGCGGCCCGCTGCGCCCGGCTGAGCCGGGTTTCCTGCTCCCCGCGAGTGGAAATTGCGAAAAAAAAAAAAAAGAAGAAGAAGCACCGCCCAGCCCAGCGCCCGGCAGCCGCGGCCGCGCAGCCCGCTCTCCCCCCTCGCCGCCGCCGCCGCCGCCGCCGCCGCCGCCGCCGCCGCCGCCGCCGCCGCCGCCGCGATGCTCCTGCGGCTCAGCCTGCCGGGGACGCGCGGCCGCCGAGGCGGGGGCGGGGCCAGCGAGGGGCGGGGCCGGAGAGGGGCGGGGCCGGCGCCCGGAGAGTCCCTGCGGCTACAGCGCTCGGGCGCCCCCCTTCACCTCCTGCTGGGGAGGGACCCAGCTCTGCGAGGCCGCCCCACACCCGCGGCGGCTCGGCTCACGCCCCGGGAAATGCCGCGAGACTCCTCGAGACCGGAGCGGGGGTCGTGGGGGAGGGGGCGTCCGAGTGGAGGGGCACGTGGGAAAGGAGGTGGAAGCGGCAGACCCACTGAGTGCGACGAGAGATGGAGGGCGGGCTGGCGGTGGGGAGACCATAGGTAGGTGAGGGAATGAACACCTGCTGTGGGTGATGGCAGGTAACTCCGGGATCGAGGATCAAGGCAACCCAAAATAAGCTTTCACAGAGCGGTCTGTTGGGAAGGCAGGAGAAAGGGTCCCTATGGAGGGAGAGAAATGCTACATCCATTCAGTGCAGCGTGGGAAAGGCCAGCCAAGTGCGAGTTCGGCTTACAGGAGGCGGCGGAGAGATTCAGAAAGAGAAGGACGCAGTGGGGCTGGTGGGGCACATCGCCCCGCACCGACCCTCGCAGGGACCCCTAACCCCGCACCCCGGGCCTGGGCCAGGTGGGGTTGGGTTGCTCAGCTGTGTTCCCAGGCTCTGATGTTCCCAAGAATCTCCTAAGGCAAGGGCTGACTCCCTCCCCAGCAAGGTGCTGTGCTACATTGCCCGCCCCACAGACCTAGGCAGCCGACCTTTGAATCGGCGCTGAAATTAAAACAGGGAATTCATAGGTAACATAGGTAACTCACAAGCTCCTTTTTGGGTCCATTCACCACTACACCTTTTGCCGTACTCTGCCAGCCAGCACCACATTCATTTACCATCCGTTTATTTCCTTTTCCCTTTCCACCATCTGGTGGTAGGAAGAGATAGTGAAATAGATGGGAAACATTCAAAAAGAGAGAAAATAAAACAATTAAATCAAATCACTGGCCCCTGAAAAACGGAGGAGGCTGAAGGTTAGTGGACCCAGAGGCGACAAATAAAAGCTGACCCCCTCCCCTATATATAGGGCTGTGTTCATACCTCACCCATGATGTTGGGGCAACTTTGGTAAATAGGTTACATGCTGAGATTTCTGCAGAAAGATTTTCTTATAATTGTTTCATTAGCTTTAAAAAAAAAAAAACTCT
Organism: Zalophus californianus; assembly: GCF_009762305.2. Lineage (NCBI taxonomy): Eukaryota > Metazoa > Chordata > Mammalia > Carnivora > Otariidae > Zalophus > Zalophus californianus. The sequence goes on along the minus strand of NC_045612.1, from coordinate 113,422,367 downwards.
CATAGTCAGGGTCTTATCAACAAGAGATCAGTAACATCAACTTTCTAAATACTTTTCTTGTGTGTCAGAGCAATCTAAACAAGAGACTAATCAAGGGGGCGAAGACCCATCCATGGAGCTACAGAGAAGGTAGTAGTGACAGCAATGGCAGACTCCTAAGGAAGGGGTTAAAGAACATGGAAATTAAGAATTTGAAGTGTTGGAGGCACAGATGAATACTCATTATACCTGCTCCAGGATCCATGGTGCCTCACTCATTACATGCCTTGGCATATCAGAGAGATGAGGCCTTGTGATAGGATCTTAGAGCTGACAAACACTGAAACTCTATGGAGCCTGGCTAAGGCCCACTATTACTAGGACTTTTTTTTTCTTGAACTCCACCCAGAAGAACTAGTCTGGGGTCTGCAATTCCAGAGGTAACTCTTTTTGCTAAGGCCACAGTCACTGGGCTACCTTATCCCTCTCCCAAGAAGACTGGGGGCCCTGAAAATGACTGGGCGTGTTTCAACACAGAAATAGCTGAGCTGGACTTGTGGTGGGCTAGCATCTCGGTGCTGAGGATTCTCTGCTGGCTGCCCGTGCATTCTCAGAGCATTGGGACCGAAGTCTTTGAACAGCGTCAGTGATACCCACCATGGCTTACCTGGATGTTGCAGAGACCAATACACCTAAACCAGCAAACGTGGCTGAATTCTATAGGCCTCAAAAAAAAAAAAAAAATCAGCTTGTCTCGTGGTCCTGCTTATTCTTTTTTTTTTTAAGATTTTATTTATTTATTTGACAGAGAGAGACACAGCGAGAGAGGGAACACAAGCAGGGGGAGTGGGAGAGGGAGAAGCAGGCTTCCCTCGGAGCAGGGAGCCCGATGTGGGGCACGATCCCAGGACCCCAGGATCATGACCTGAGCCGAGGGCAGACACTCAACGACTGAGCCACCCAGGCGCCCCAGTCCTGCTTATTCTTATTCATCTCTCTATCCTACATGGGGAAGACAGTCTTCTTGTTTACATTTTCCCCCCAGCTTTGCACAGGTAAAGACAGACGACCCGAACTTTTATGTCTTGTTTTGGCTCTGGTCTGTTTCAAGTCATACCTTCCCTTCCCGAATCAGAGAACTGTGTCCCTACTCCTTGATCTGGGTATGCTTCCTGCATGGGTAAATTTGTCATTTTTTTTAAAAAAAGATTTTATTTATTTGACAGAGAGAGACACAGTGAGAGAGGGAACACAAGCAGGGGGAGTGGGAGAGGGAGAAGCAGGCTTCCCGTGGAGCAGGCAGCCCGATGCGGGGCTCGATCCCAGGACCCCGGGATCATGACCTGAGCTGAAGGCAGACACTTAACGACTGAGCCACCCAGGTACCCCTAAATTTGTCATTTTTTAAAAAGATTTATTGATTTATTTATTTGAAGGGGAGAGGGGCAGAGGGAGAGAAAGAATCTCCAGCTGACTTCCCGCTGAGCGCAGAGACCCACGCTCAGGGCTCCAGCCCAAGACCCTGAGATCATGACCTGAGCCAAACTCGAGTCCAATGCTCAACTGACTGGGCCACCAGGTGCCCCGATAAATCTGTCATTTTATCACAAAAAAAAAAGACTGATAGCAAGACTTAACATTTTTGAAAATCCCGAGCTGTATCCTAATTCTATTGCCTTAAGTAAACTAAATGGTATGAATTCTACTCAAACACTGTAGTTTTTTCACTTTAAGTTTCTCTAAATTACAAAAATGGATATTCTTACACACACACACACACACACACACACACACACACACACACACACAATTTGGTTCTCCTGAATGGTTCCTATTGTCCTTTTATTTTTCCTTTCAGAAAGTTTTGGTGACCAGCACAGGGGTAGTTAATGTCAAAATTCAAATCCAGCTACTGACAAGAATAGATGTGTAATTCCTCATCCTTCCTCCCTCTTAAAGGAGTGTTGTTTAACAGAATAGTTAGTGCAATATTTCAAATAATGTGAATCCATCTCATGAATATTGCTAAATCAATACAGTTGTATTTGATACCACAGCTTTGTCCCACTGAACTCCCATTTCAACCAGAATGGATGATGCATTTTGGGAATGGAGAGTAGCTGAGGTGTGACACTTAAAATGATACCACATGACTTAAGAGGCCCTTTGGTGTTACTGGGGGTGGTAACATTTTGGATAAAAATGTAAGGCAGTTGAGCTTCTGCCTATGTAGCTCTTACAGCTTGTCGTGCTTGCTCTCGAGTACTTGGACTTGACATCTGTACTTTACATGTAATGAATGATACTTTGCTCTGATAACCTTTAATAGCATCTTTACATTAATAGAAATTACATACAGAGTGCTTTACAAAAGACAGTCCTTATCTGGTGCTTCTGATGAGCTTTATGGAGAAACGGAAAACCTCACGGTGCCAGAAAGTAAGGAAAGTGCCCAATAAAAATGATGGTGCAAATCAAAAGGGCCCAGGAGCCAACCTGAAAGAGCTCCCAAAGACCAAAGCTGGGACAATTCAAGCAACAAGTAACGATTCTATTGGATTATAACCCAAAGATATCATAAAAGTTATGTCTTTAAGTCTATAGGGGTATACATAAATAGCTAAGTAAATAAGTCAGGGAGAGGGGACAAGTCTTCCCTACAGAGGAATTCCAATTTGTAAATGTAGAAGAAATGAGGGAAAGGGAAAATTGCCATCAGAACACCATAGTAATAATTGAGGCAGGCACGATCCACCTCGAATTTTCAAATTAGTGGGCATGTAAGTGAAGGAGAAACCCTGGCAGACAGCAGTCTAAGCAAGCAGTCAAAACTTGCCACTGACGGTTTTGAGGCAGGCTTTTCCCTTCTTCCTTTGCATCGTGCATGCTGGGTTCAAGGTAATGTGTGCGGATCACATCATAAAGCCATGGAAATAACATCCTGCTCTGTTGCAGTTGATCTGGCTTGATAACCACTCTTGGAATGACCCACTCACTTCTCCTTTTATCTTTTTCAGTGAATCCTTTGCGACAAATCCAAGAGAACTGGTTTTACCAGCTCTATGGAGATGAAAACTAATCAAATCAAAGAAGCAGGTCGTTTATAAGACAGCTGAACTATGATTATCTTTACAAGGTTTGTAGGAAAGCTTTGCTTTGCAAAGGAAAACACAAAGGAAGTCACTAAAAGGTGAAATGGGCCCTCCCACAAGGCTATAAAACTGGAATAGGGTGTTAATGTTTCAAAATCCAAAGGCTGCCTGAGTACTTGACTTCCCAGTTGATCGATCACAGGAACTTGCACCTAAAACACACAAAAAGAGCCCCAGAGTGTAGACTAACTTGCCTCAAACATTTTCCCATCCTTTTTCAAAGTAGTGCTTTATCTAAGAAAATTGTAAACTGGTAAAATAGTCCTAGGAGATTAACAAGAAATATAGTTTGTACTGTTTTCTATCCATTCTACCCGTCCCCCCATTATAAGGGGTCACGTGTAAAGGATATTATTACAAAAAATTAAGTGATATTCCAAAAAAGTTCCAAAAACAGTAGACATTAAGATCATATGTGTGAAATATGCATTTAATAAATATGAACAACTTTAAATAGAATAATTGGCATTTAACATAGGAATAAACCACCCCAACAGGCCAGTTTTTAAAAATGTGAGTTGATTGATGATTGAGAGCTTTTGATCTTAACAATAATGAAGATTTCAAAGTAGGAACTGCTAGGGGGTGCCTGGGTGGCTTACATCTTGTCCAACGCTTGGTTTCAGCTCAGGTCATGATCTCAAGGTGGTAAGATCGAGAGCCCCAGGTGGGGCTCCGCGCTCAGCACAACATCTGCTTGAGACTCTCTTCCTCTCCCTCTCCTCCCCCCTCTGCCCCTTGCCCCAAGCGTATGCTCTCACACACTCTCACTCTCAAATAAATCTTTTTATTTTTTATTTTTTATTTCTTTTTTTATTTATTTATTTAATCGACAGAGAGAGAGAGAGAGACAGCGAGAGAGGGAACCCAAGCAGGGGGAGTGGGAGAGGGAGAAGCAGGCTTCCCGCGGAGCAGGGAGCCCGATGCGGGGCTCGATCCCAGGACCCTGGGATCATGACCTGAGCCAAAGGCAGTCGCTTAACCAACGGAGCCACCCAGGTGCCCCTAAATAAAATCTTTTTAAAAAAGAAAAGAAAAATAGGGATTGCCTTACAAAAGTGATTTCTCTTTTCCCTGAGCTTTCAGGAGAAGCCCAGGGGCTCCATCACAGACTTGGCTTCCATTGGAGTAGGGTCTCCAGGAGGCACAGATGTTTGCCGGCATTCGAGACAGAAGGAGCAACAGGTGAGAATGCTCCGATTGTGGGAAACAGATGATGTTGCAAGGGAGCTTGTGTGGAAGGGGCAGGAGAGCAACCGAACATCCAGTTTGAAGTGGTCTCTGTGCCAGGCCCTGAAGCAATGGGTAGGAGCACAGGTTTCTAAGTAGACTGATTTTAGGAAGGTAACTGGAGAGCCCACAGAAGCGGGACCAGAGGATGGAGAGGCTACAGGTGGGAGGCCTTGGACAGGCCCGCGACATTAAAGGCAAGAAATACAATGGCATTGACACTGACAAAGTGGAGAGGTTAGCATTCTAGAGTCATGTCTGAACTACATTTGTCAGATCTGGTGAGGCAGTAGATGGAGGGAGAGGGTAGGGAGCACGGATGGAGGATTTGAAAGAAATATTTTGTTGGCTGGTTTGGAAGCTGAGTAGCTGCAAGCATCAACCAAGTGGAGAAGGAACTCATTGCAGGCAGGGAGGAGATAATGAGTTCACATTTGAATCTTATTAAGAGTGAATGGAGGGCGCCTGGGTGGCTCAGATGGTTAAGCGTCTGCCTTCGGCTCAGGTCATGATCCCAGGGTCCTGGGATCGAGTCCCGCATCGGGCTCCCTGCTCCTTGGGAGCCTGCTTCTCTCTCTCTCTCTCTCTCTCTCTCTCCCCCTCTGTCTCTCATGAATAAATAAATAAAATCTTTTAAAAAAAAAAGGAGTGAATGGAAAAGGGAATAAAGTGTATCCGTGCTACAATATGGATGATCCCTGAAAACATGATGCTACGTGAAAGAAGCCAGCTATAAAAGGACACATTTCATATGATTCCATTTAGCTGAAACACCCAGAACAGTCAAATCTGTAGAGACAGAAAGTAGATGAGGGGCTGGGGGAATTGGGGAGGGACAGCTGTTGGGTACAAGCTTGCTTTTAGGGGTGACAAAAGTGTTTAAAAATGTATTGCAGTGACAGTTGCACAACTCTACGAATAGACTTAAAAACCATTGTATTATATACTATAAAATGGGTGGACTGTATGGCATGTGAATTCTATCTCAACAAAGGCTGTTAGATATTTAAGAAAGAATGACAATGGGTACAGAGTTTCAGTTTGGCAAGATGAGAAAGTTCTGGAGATGAATGGAACAATGGGAATATATTTAATACCACTGGACTATACATTTAAAAATGATTACCATGGTAAATTTTATGTTATGTATATTTTACCACCATAAAAAAAGAGAGTGACTCTATTTATAATCGGTGGGTAGTATGGGGCCTAGTAAGGATGTTTTCCCTGTTCTGCTTACTGCCATAACAGCCCACACACTGCTTCCCACACAGGACCTCAGTATTGCAATAATCACTCCCCCATCACCATCAATGTCATCCCTTCAGGGTTCCAAGAAAGCACAGCCAGTGGCCTGGGCTGAGGGTAATGAGCCATAGCCACCCGCCAGGTTGTGAAACCCCCAGTGCACACAGCCACCCCCCCAGACAGGTCCTCAAGCCCCAGAGGCCACAGGTACTTGGTCTCTAAACCAAGCGCTCATTTAAGAAGATATGGCACAACTTCTTATTAAATAAAGTCAGTCAAATCAAGTTCCTCTTCTCAAAAATAATTACAGGCCAGCCAGAGGCAAGAGTGGGAAGTGAGTGAAGTTCCTCCTTGTTTGGCTTTGATTGCCCTGTGGAAATTGTCCTTCCTGGACCACAGCAGTTCCTAAAGTGTGGTCCCCAGACTGGCAGCGGCAGCTGCAACAGCACGTGGGAACTCGTTAGGGACGCGTATTGTGGACCCCATCCCAGACCTTCTGACTCAGGAGCTCTGGGGGTGCGCCCCAGTGATCTGCAATGGAACCAGCCCTCCAGGGGATTCTGATGTAGCTCAAGGGTGAGAACCTCAGCTCCCTGGAGCCCAGATGAGCGGTTTGCTCGTCTGATGAACTGGTTGATGCTTCGTCATGAAAAAGGGCTCAGGGGAGTTACCAGTGACCACACCTCTGAGCTGGCAAAACCGATTTGGTGTTTATCATTACAAAATACGTGCTCATTATTAAAAAAAATGTTTTAAATAAAACAAAGATACACTGTAGAAGGTGAAAATCTTCTATAATTTCGCAGCTGTCAATTATTGCAGAGATAGTTGAGGATCACAGTTAACTTCTGTTGGAATATTCCTTCAGAGATTTTCTAAATGTGTAATGATACTAAGATACACGACGATTTCCATATACTATAATTGTATTTTTTTTTTGAGCTGGTTAACTCCTTTTTTATGCTCTAAAGATGGAAATTGAGAACCTTGGGGAGGCAGGACTTTTTTCTTAGAGGATTCCCAAATTGCCTTTTCTTTTTTTCATAAATTCGACCGTGAAATATTAAACCTGTCTGGAAAAAAACTTTTTGAGAATGTGTTTCATAACCTTCTGGGAGAAAATTAGAATTCCTAATAAAAATGCTTAAGGACTTCTCTGATACTCTTTAATGAGATTAAACTCTTTTAGGTGAAACTAGCTACCTCCCCACCCACCCACCTTCTTTGGCTGGCCTCAGGTCAGAGGTCTAGCGACATTCTTTAGCCTGCGACATTATTTTTCCTTGTGTCCAGTCTAACGATGATCATGTAACCAATCACTTCCCAGAAAATGTCCTGGCCAAGAGGGAATCTTGAAACTTTGGCGTGTGTTCATAATAACATTTTCTGAAAAGTTTTATATATACATCAGTCTCTCCTAACTGTAAACACCACACAAGTAGCCTATCAGATAGAGACTAGATCTTTTCTCAGTGCCCAGATAAAGGAGCAAAAATGTTCAACCTTACATAAAAATCCAGTGTGTTACCTATCTTTTGGAAAATGTCTCTGGGCATCGAGCAGTGATCTTAAGATAACAATCCCTACCATTTATGGAGGAGCAGGGAGCTGTGACACTCTTCTTTCTTCTTTTAAATTCTGAGGACAACCATGTAAGATGTCAGTATCCCCATTTTACAAGTGAGGAGACTCAAGTTCAGAGAGGCTGAATGTCATGCCCTACGTCCCTTAGCAGGAGACAGAAGCAGGCCTGGCAATGTGAAGTCAGCTGTGTCTGATTCCATTAGAAACTATGGAGTCGTCTGAAGTTGAACAAAGCAACCCTACTTGTTTCATGCTTTAGAATTGCTATTCAATGGCCTTAATATAAGCGTTGGTGGTATAGTGGTAAGCATAGCTTCCTTCCAATGGCCTTAATATAAAATTTAAATGGGTCCTTGTGAGTGTTTTGCTTGCAATAAAATTTATATACATATAAGCTCATGACATAATACTGAGTGATAAAACACAGAGTACATATTTACCCAGACCCTAGACTTACAATTGTCTTCTAACTTAGAAAGTACATTAACAACTTTGGAAGCAAATACTCCAAAAGGTTAAAAGGTCATCTTGACGTCATACGGCTGTAGCTGATCCTTTTTCCGTCTATTTTCTGAGCCAAGAGAGGAGGGGGTGCAGCCACTGGCCTGGGCCTGAACAATTTAGGCTTTACCCAGGATTAGCAGGTCTGCAGTCTTGGGAAGTTTCTGAACCTCTCTGTACCTCAGGTTCCTCCTCTGTAAAATGGGTTAGCATGAAGCTACAGGGGCTAATGTTTACAAAGTGCTTAGGATTGTGTCTGGCAGTGTTCCACACTTTCTTTAATGAGCATAATTTTAGTAGTGGAAAAGGTTGCTTTTAAAGGTTGTTAGGGGTGCCTGGATGGCTCAGTAGGTGAAGCGTCCAACTCTTGATTTCGACTCAGATCATGATCTCAGGGTCGTGAGATCAAGCCCCACATCAGGCCCCGAGCTCAGCTCAGAGTCTGCTTGGGATTCTCTCGCTCCCTCTCCCTCTGCCCCTCCCCCTGCTCGTGTTCTCTAAATAAATAAACAATTCTTTAAAAAATAATAAAGGTTGTTATACCTATATTATTTCACATTTTCCTTATTTGAATATCTTAGAATAAATAATAACTATAATTGAACAAATGTTTTTAACTTAAAATTTAAAAATCATTACTGCAAGACTTAAAAGTGAGCATCTAATTTGACAATTTGTAGCAAAGTCTTAAGAAATACACACTTCTAGCTAATCCTGGCACACTGGCTACTTGTGTAACCATCTTTCCCTCTCAAATCCCAGTAAAATGATGATAAAGGAATAGAGAGGGAATCCACCCATAAGGACAAGGAGAACAGGAAAGGAAACATCACAGGACTAGGCAATTCAAGGCAGTATTGGGGTTCAAAGAGCAGCCCTGGTGGGGTAACAGGCTTAGCAAAAAACCATCACAGAGCAGTCTGCCCCAGACCTTAGGAAGGAAACCCCCTGGCTGAGCAAAATCCAGGTGAGGCTCAGAGCTGCAATCAGGGGGACAGTGTCACCGTCTGTATGCTGAGTGGCTGGACCCTGGGTCCCCTGCTTACCCTGCTGCACCAGACATTAAACCCAAGAGGATCCAGTTCATGGAACCCTAACGACCAAGCCTGGCCATCCTCCCTGCCTGCCCTCCCTTCCACTGACAGGGGATGGGAGGCTCCGTCTGCAGAAAAGCCAAGGGGGCCTAGTTCCAGGAAAGACCCCTAGATGGGGATGTGGGAGAAACTGGAAGGAAACACTACTTCCCTGGAGGTTGTGGAAACCAGACACCTGGACAGATGAGATTTGCAGAGGCTTCCAATTAAGCTTTTGGGAATACTTTGCCACTGTAAACTGGGGTGAGTGATGGGACCCTCTCAAAAATTCTTGAGAATTTTCTGCTGCAGCTTCTATGCCAGCTTTGGAAGCTTTGGGCCTAGGCATTCCGTGTCAGCTCCTCTGACCTTTTGGGTGGCATCCCTAACCTGTACCCTCACCACCGTCTCTAGCTCTTCCAACCCCTACATGAGCCCCTAAATCTACATTCAAATTTTTATACCTAACATGCAGAGTCTCTTTTCTGGACCAGACCCAGATTGATACATCCTAGGCTGGAGGTCTTCCTTCTCCATCCTTGGTCTTCCTCCAGCCTCCTCTGGGTGCTAGAAGTATAGATGACTCCTTGTCAAGTTCTTTCAGTGGACAGCACTGGCAGAGATGGATGACAGGAGAGAGAAGTCAGGACACATATTTCCTTCACTGCCTCCCCGCTGTGTCACCAACAGGCTGTGTCCTAAGGACACAGCTCCAGGTAGCTGCCCCTTTCCATATGGAGACCCTCACTGAGTTGCAATGACTCCTTTCTTTTGCCCTTTAGGCCTTAGGTAGTAAAAGCTCTCCATTATTGCTACCGATGGCATATGACCTATTCTTTGCTGTTTCCCCTAAAGCCTGCCCGCATCTTCATAAATCATCCTTTATTAAGCCCTTCTTGATGGCCCAGTTGAAGGGCAGCATGTGTTTCCTACCAGACCCAAGCTGACACACTGCTCTGTCGCCCTTCATCAGAGCTACTGCCAGGCTCGTGGGAAGGCCAAAAGGCTTTCAAGAGCCTCAGTGTTCAATATCAGTAAAAGATCACCAGACATTTGAGGAATGCTTCTATTGTGAAGACAAGAGACAAACAAGGAACTAAGGAAAGAAAAGTATATAGAGAACAAACGGAGACTCCAACATTGACAACCACACCGGTAAAAGACTCTCATAGCTGTAAGGAAACACGTTACATCTACGAAACAAGGACGGGACACAAATAAAGAGAGAAAGAAAGGGAGAGAGAGAGAGAGAGGGAGAAAGGGACAAGGAGGAAAAGGAGGTGACGTTACAATCAAGAGAAGAGAAAGATTTGGGGAATTTGAAATATGAGGGCCGAAATTTTAAAAACTGAAATTTTAAAAACTGAATAAACAAGTTGTCATATAAAGTCAAGGCAATCTGCCAGAAAGTAGAATAAAAGTGAGATGGAAAAGAGAACAGAAAGGATAGGAAATATAGACGATCATTCCAGAAAATCCAATATCCAACTTACAGGCAGTCCAGAAAAAAGGAAACAAAGAAATGGAAGGACTGGAATTATCAAATTAATAATACAAAAAAATGGCCCTGGGGCGCCCGGGTGGCTCAGTCGGTTGGGTGACTGCCTTCGGCTCAGGCCATGATCCTGGAGTCCCGGGATCGGGTCCCACATCGGGCTCCCTGCTCAGCGGGGAGTCTGCTTCTCCCTCTGACCCTCTTCCCTCTTGTGCTCTCTGTCTCTCATTCTCTCTCTAATAAATAAAATCTTTAAAAAAACAAAAACAAAAACAAAAAAATGGCCCTAAATTGAAGGACAATGGTCTCCACATGGAAAGGGCTCACCAAGTGTCCAGGACAATGAATGAAAAAAGACTCACACCAAGGCATATTATCATGAACTCCAGAACACCAGTGATAAATCACAAAAGCTTCCAGAGAGAACAAACAAGCTGTATAGCAAGAGGATTGGGAATCAGAATAGGATCAGGCTTCTCAGTAAGGTCTCTAGAAGTTGCAAGACAATGGAGCAATACCTTCAAAATTCTGGGAGTAAATGATCCTCGACCTAGAAACCCATACTCAACCAAACCTTCAGTCAAATATGAAAGTGAAAGAGTGACATTTTCAGACACCTAAGGACTCCAATGCATACGGTCTTCAGAAACATACTGTCTTCAGAAACATCGGGAGGATGAGCTTCAGAGAAAGAAAGGAGCACACTAAGAATGCAGAAGACACGAAACCCAGGAAACACAGAATGTCATGCAAGAGAGCAGAGAGAGAAAAAACAATCCCTGGATGACTACATAGCAAGACCAGAGGGCAATCGGTTCAGTTCAACCAGCATGGAGAGCTCTAGGAGGGAGGTCTGACTTAACAAGTGTGTGGAACATGTTATTGGTGAGCTTTGGCAGATTTGATGGAGGATGTGGTGGGCACAATAATGCCCCCCCCCAATATGACCATGTCCCAATCCTCAGAACCTGTGAATATATTAGGTTATATGGGAAAGAGAAATTAAGTTTGCAGATGGAATTAAGGTTGCCGATCAGCCAACCGTGGGATGGGGAGAGTGTCCTGGATTATCCAGATGGGTATGACAATAATATATGGGGAGACTTTGGGGTTGGAAGTTGGGGTAGTAATATAGGAGAGCTAAATCCTCGTCGAATTTAAGAGGAACTCAGTAACTCAATAAATAGTGGCTAAAATCAATAAATCAAGAAATAGTAGAAATAGCAGAATAGGCATATTATTTACACATGGGGAGGTAAAGCCTGAAGAAAGGTATGTAAGAGTTGAAAGTGGCTCCCTCTGAGTAGTGGAACTGCAGACACAAAGGAGTGAGGCAGGGGACCGCTGCATAGAGAGACAAGCCTTACTTAGGACAATTGGCAAAGCTGTGTGTGGGTCAGTTTCCTCTCGCTGCTGTAACAAATTACCACAAATTTAGTGGCTTAAAACAATACAATTTATTCTCTTACCGCTCTGGAAGTCACAGGTCCGAAATGGGTCTCCCTGGGCTGAAATCAAGGAGCTGGCAGGGCTGCATTCCCTCCAGGGACTCCAGGGGAGAGTCCGTTCCCTCGACTTTGCCAGCTTCCAGAAGCTAGAGGCCACCGGCATTCCGAGGCTCCCATCAGCACTCAAGCCACTCTGGTCTCTGCTTCCATCCTCACATCTCCCCTTCTGTGACTCACTTGTCTCCCTGTTTCCCTAATAAAGACCCTTGGGATAATATTGGGCCCACCTGGAAAATCCAGAATAATTTCCCTATCTTGAGATCATTAACTTTTTTTTTAAGATTTTATTTATTTATTTGACAGAGAGAGACACAGCGGAGAGAGGGAACACAAGCAGGGGGAGTGGGAGAGGGAGAAGCAGGCTTCCCGCGGAGCAGGGAGCCCGATGCGGGGCTCGATCCCAGGACCCTGGGATCATGACCCGAGTCGAAGGCAGATGCTTAACGACTGAGCCACCCAGGTGCCCCTTGAGATCATTAACTTAAATACATCTGCAAAATTCTTTTTGCCAAGTAAGGTAAGGTCACATGGTCCCAGGTTCCAGGGATTAGGGTGTGGACGTCTTTGATGGAATGGCATTATTCGGCTGACCCCAGTGTATCTGTATCACTTTAATAGAAACATTTTTCAAAACATGAACTCTTGGACTCAATAATTCCACTTCTAGGAATTAATGCTAATGGAATAATTACGCAGGTGTACAAAAATCTATGTTCATAGACATTGTTTATGATGCTGAAAAATTATGAACAACTACATGTTCATGATAAAAAAGTTTAAAAAGTATAGCTACAAAAGGACTACTATGTAGCAATTAACCACTATGCTACAGTTCACGCTGAATAGAAAAAGATGTTCACTGTAAATTGACAAAAGCAAAATACAAAATGGTAAGTTTACTACTATCTAATTTTTTGTAAAAAAAAGTGTATGTGTCTATCAGAGGTAGAAAAATGTGAGCACTTTTGTGTATGTATGTATGTATGTATGTACATACATATGTGTATGAGTTTATAGAGAGAGAGAAAAAAAGGGAGACAGTAGAAAAATGTGTGTGTGTATATGGGCGTGCCTGTGTATGAACAGGCACATGTGCGTGCAGAGTGGGTATCCATGTACCAAAATCCAAAAAAATACTGAGAACAAACTGTTAACTGTGGCTATCACTGAGTGGTGGGAGTACAAATAATTTTAATTTTTTCTTTATGCTTTCCCATCATTTCTAGGATTTTCCCCCCACCAAGCATGCATTACTCTTAAACAAGAAAAAAGTTATTTCCATTTTGCCTAAATAAATAACTTCTAAAAATGAGCACCTGAGGCCCTAGAGACTGACTTGACAGCAGCAGCTGTGAGCAAAGATTACACATGTAGCAATTAGCACAGCTAAGAAAGGATGTCAACTACCCTTATTAATCAACTCTCTAAAACATGGTTTAGCTCTACGTGCTCTAGAAGTATGTTGAAGCCATGACTACAAATCTCCATATCTTGTTCTCTTTAGAATCTTGTTTTGTGATAAGTTCTGTGAGGCCAGAACATCTTGGTGGATGCTGAATCTCAACTGGTTTCCAGGCAGCATCAAAAACAGGCAGCTTGATTCCCTTCCTTGCCCATTAGGTGGGGCAAGAAAGCTTTAGAAGAGTCCCTGCCAACTAAAACATCAACAGGAAAAACCAAATTGCAGAAAAAAACAGATAGAAGGACGAAGAAGTCGTCTCGCTCAGTTTGGACAGGATGTACACTAACAATTTTCCAGAATGAAAATTATTCTCAGAGAATCTTCTAGAGAATATCAAGTTGAGACTCTATAAAATTCACCTCCAACAAGGTTTCAGTACATGACAATCATACCTGTAACCAAGACTGTTTTCCAACAGTTTAAAATTAAAATACCTCTGGTTGAAATGCAAATTGTTAAAAAAACACTGCTAAAGGACAAAAATTCAACTCAGTAAATCTGAAGATCTAATTGGCTTTATTGATTCATGAATCGGGCAGCATCCCATCTAGCAAGTAGAGGGGAGTTCTGAGGAGTTGTACAAAACAGAAGACTTTTATAGGAAGGAGGTTGGGGCAAGAAGTTATTGGCAGAAGAAAAGAAAGGACCATTTCAGGCAAGGTCACTTTCCCTTAGAGGAAAGGGCTGGCGGGGGGGGGGGGGGGGGGTGTTCTTATCATGCAGATTATCTCATCTTCCTTTGGGAAGAGAGCCCCTGCGACCTCACTGGTGCTGATCAGAAAAGTCCTGACTTGACCTGTTAAGACTACATTTCTGGGGGAGGTTGAAACTGCAGTTGGAGTGGGTATTAAGCCCTGGTTTGGTGACTTGGCCTAGCATCAGTGACTCCATCCTGGGCCTATGGTTTTCTAGCGACACTGACATACCATTTTTCCTGCATCAGACTGGCAAAAAATAAAAACCGTGTCAATACACTCCACTGGTGAGGCTGTGAGGAAACAGGCAGTCTCCTGCATTGTTGGAAGAACCAGGAACCTGTATAACTCCTGGGGGGAAGGGATGGCAATACCGAAGATTATTCCATTTACCGTTTGCCCTTCAACCCCGCAATCTCATTTGTTAGAGTTTACCCCGAAGATTCACTTCCAACAAGATGAAAACAAATATGCACAAGGTTACTGATCACAGCATTACTTAAATTACACAATATCAGAACCTACCTAAATGTGCAAATATAAGAGCACATATCAGATTGTGAGCACTAGGCACCTGTGCAGAAGCATGGGCACAATCTCACAATCTGATACGGAACGATCTCCAGGATTTCTTCAGCAAACAGAGCAAAGTGCAAAAGAGGATGTAGAGAATAACCCCAACCCTAACTTCTGTGTAAGGAAATGGGAAATAAGGAAACACACATACGTTTGCTCATCTTTACCAAAAGAAACACAGGAAGGAGAAGCCAGAAGTTGGTCACCTGCAAGGGAACAGCATGGAAGGAATACAGGAGGGAGTGACACTTCTCTAAGCATATCTTTTTGTAGAGTTTTGATTTGTGGAACTTACTACATGTTCAAAAAATTCAGTCAAATCAACAAGGATGGGAAAGGGAGGGAAGCTAAAACTGACAGCAAATTGGGGGGAAAAAGCTCAGCTGTATTTCAAATGAACAACATAACCCCACTGTGGAGGGCTACGGGTAGTGAGGACTAATCCAAGTAATTTATGAACATAGTATTTATCTATATACCTTCTGTCTTTAGGGGTGTGGAGGTGGAGAACGGCAATCAGAGCCTGACTACTTTTAGTAGGTTTGCTTCCTGTCATGGTATGACTGAAGCAACTGTGAATCTATTTTAGGTGTTTTGTGGAATTGAGCAAATGATAAAATGATTTGGTATTGTTGGGAGCCAGGGTCCTCACTGTGGAAGAAGGGACACACAAATATGAAATAGGGAAAGCACGGAAGAATCCTATAGGGATGGGTGGGAGGTATCAGTGTGACCTCCTCACTTCTAACATGTGTATGTATATATAATATGCATACGTGTGGGTTCATGTGTGTGTGTGTGTGTGTGTGTGTGTGTGTGTGTGTTTCCTAGCTATGGCTGCCAAAAAGGCTTAGAAGCAAAGACACTCCACTAGCAATAGGCACTAGTGCCCAAATTTTGTCTCTAATATCGTTCCCCACTAAGAGGAACCAGGCCTCCTTGGAGAAACGGCTGATTTCAAGGCTGAGGCAAGGAATGTCCAAGATGAATCTGAAGCATCTTCTTATGCCACAAATAAGGAAGTGCTAAAAATAATTATGGCCATAGCAGAAGACATAGCAATCAGCTTAAGAGGGCTCCCACTGGCCAAAGTTGGGATCATTTGAACACTAAAATAATCAAGGACAATAATGAATCATAGACCACTGAAAATGTAGGAATGAATCCCTATCAATAATAAAGACAAATAAATGGGAGAAAAGGGGAGGTTGGATATGATGTATGAAATCTACTTTCAAATGATTCAGAAAAAAATGTGTGTGTGTGTATACACACACACACACACACACACACACACACACACACACACACACACAGAACAAATGATAAACCAAATGGAAAATGTTAACAGGTAAAGCTGAGTAAATGGTGTATCAATGTTCCTTGCATGATTCTTGCAACTTTTCTGTAAGTTTGAAATTATTTCCAAATAAAAAATTTTTAGGCAATTGGTTGAAATGTATAATGTCATGTTTCTATTTGCACTGCAGATGAAAAATAGCTGAACCATAACACGACACATGTCTTCTTGAAAGCAATAAAGGATTGTTTCCCACCCCCAATACTGATCAACTACTAAAAAGATAAAGTTCTCTAGATTTCGTTGCTCTTCTTAAGACCCACAATATTTGCTGAGGACTGCTCTGTGGCTGGAAACCTCCAAGCCTGGCAATATAAGGGAAATTACAAGACGTCTGTTCCTCTTGAGATGTTAAGAATCTGATGTAAGAAAAAGTGGATTAAATTTTGGTAGAAACACCCAGCTAGAAAAATAGGTAGAGCTTGAACTGGTGGCAAGGAGGAAGAGGCTGGGGAGAAAGAATAAGTCAAAGGTTGGGGTCAGGAGAAAGCCCGCTGAGGGCGACTTACCACCTAGCTCCTGACACTGAGAAGGTGCCTGGAGTCTGATGGTTCCCTTCGTGCTTCATATCCTTGTCTGCAGGAAACTGTGAGGCAGGGCTCCTAGGAGAGTTCCTGGGAGGTAAGGTTGGGTAAATAAAAACTCTGAAAAGCAGCCCTCACCTTACTGCTTTTCTCTCCAAGTATTTCATAAGCCAGGTGCTAAAATTTGGACTTTTTTTCCCTGCAGGTACCAAGAAGCTGCTATAAAGTTTTGGCTATTGAGGGGGCGTTTAGTCATTCAGCAAGTATTTTTGAGCTACCCCTACATGTCAAATACAGAGTCAGAAGGAGGGAAGAGAGATATAGGCTGTGTCTCTAGTCACTGTGCTTAAGGACTTAAGCAGGGGTGTGTTTAGGTATTCTGGAAGCGCAGAGGAAAGACAGCTAACCCAATGAGGTTTGAGTGGAAAAGCTACCAAAGTGAGTCTTAAGAGTCAGGTTTGAGGGGCGCCTGGGTGGCTCAGTCGTTAAGTGTCTACCTTCGGTTCAGGTCATGATCCCAGGGTCGTGGGATCGAGCCCCGCATCGGGCTCCCTGCTCGGCAGAAAGCCTGCTTCTCCCTCTCTCACTCCCCCTACTTGTGTTCCCTCTCTCGCTGTGTCTCTCTCTGTCAAATAAATAAATGAAATCTTAAAAAAAAAAAAAAGGAGGTTTGAAGCAACTGACCAGGCAGATACAGGGAAAGGACATTTGGGACAATGGAAATCAAACAGAGCATGTGTGCAGGTGTAAAGGCAGGTGAGTGAGGCGCATTTAAAGGGGTCCCAGGGTGCCTGGGTGGCTCAGTCAGTTGAGCATCCCAACTCTTGATGTCGGCTCAGGTCATGATCTCAGGGCTGTGAGATTGAGCCCCGCCTCAGGTTCCACACTCAACAGAGAGTCTGCTTCTCTTCTTCTCCCTCTGCCCACCCACCTCACCCCCCCCATTCACACGCATGTTCTCTCTCTTTCTCTAAAATAAATAAATAAATCTTTAAAAAAATTAAACTAAAGGGGGCTTAAAACTCTGCTGGGTGCCTGGCTGCTCAGTGGGCAGAGCATGTGACTCTTCATCTCCGGGTCGTGAGTCTGAGCAGCACTGTGTTCCCTGTAATCCCTTGCAGAAATTGTCATCAGCAAGAACTTCATAACATTCAAGTCAATTTTTTTACTAAATATTATTTTAAACATCAGTAGAAGGGATTAGAATTTGAGGTAAGAATTTACTTCAGAAAACTGTCTGTAAAACAATCTAGCTTTTACTACCTTTAATAATGTGTACAGCAAAAACAGATAAGCCCTCTAAACTTTAATATGATACTCCAGGATTTCGTAAGACATTTGTAGCTTTCTGGGAATGGGATTCAACTCCTTGCCCTCCAAAATATGTAAACTTGAATGTCATACAAACTACAAACATGTTTTAAACATCTATGTGACTACCTGCGAAGACTGAATATACATATATAAAATATTATCTCAACTACCAAAAAAAAGCTCAGAAAAGACTAATAAAAAAATTAAAATGTTAGTTTACATTAAATATATATAAGCAGTATGATTATGAGTGCATTTTTCTTTTTACATACTCTTCTATGTACTTTAAAAAAAAGATTTTATTTATTTATTTGACAGAGAGAGAGCACAAGCAGGAGGAGTGGCAGGCAGAGGGAGAGGGAGAAACAGACTCTCCACTGAGCAGAGAGCTTGATGCGGGGCTCGATCCCAGGACCCCGGGATCATGATCTGAGCCGAAGGCAGTCGCTTAACCGACTGAGCCACCCAGGCGCCCCTATGTACTTTTTTTAGAAAATGAATCTCTACGCCCAACATGGGGCTCAAACTCACAGCCCTGAGGTCAAGAGTCACATGCTCTACTGACTGAGCCCGTCCGGCGTCCCTATTCTATGTACTTATTGTCAGAGAAAAAGTCTTTTTAAAGACAGTAGTAAAATGATTTCAATTATGTCTAATTATGTTAAATATTTTAAGAATTCTTTTTTGTTCTTTTTTTAAAGATCTTATTTATTTATTTATTTGAGAGAGAGATAGAGCACGCACGAGCAGAGAGGAGAGAGGCAGAGGGAGAGGGAGAGGCAGGCTCCCCATTAAGGAGGGAGCCAGACGATCCCAGGGTCCCAGGATCATGACCTGAGCCGAAGGCAGACACTTAACCAACTGAGCCACCCAGGCGCCCCTAAGTCAAGAATTGTTATTACACAGTCAACACAACATATACTTAAATAAGCTTCCCTACATATTATGGCGTGGGAGGAGGAATGGCAGAGAGTAAAACCCCTCCGGACTAAGATGAAGTAGGCAGCCCTTGGCAGTAAAACTTGTATACATGGATTTTAGTAACAGATAGATATACTATGGATAGGATGAAATATCCTTACCACTTAAGAAAAAAAGAGGAATGACTTTATTTTATAAAAACAATACAATGTTCATTGTATTCAACCGATACAGAAAAGCACTTAAAAAATTGCCAGTGTTAACAGTGGGTGGGCATGTTTCCAGACCTCTCTATTCATAGGTACAGACAGGATTCATGGTGGGAATTGCTATACTTTTTATTTTAAAAGGTTTTAGTTAATTTTATTTGAATTCTATAGAAAAAACCTTAAAAATGAAACTGAAGGGGCTGCTGAACTTGAGATAAATGTTTCTTTGTCATAAGGGCTACTGGTTCCCAAAAGAGTTACATAAGCAAGTGATTCTCAAACTTGAGCACATGGCAGAATCCCTTGGAGGGCAGGCAGACTGCTGGGTCCAAGCCCATTTGTGATTAAGTAGGTCTGGGGTGGGGACAAGAATTTTCATTTCTAACAATTTTACAGGTGATGCTGGTATCACTGACTGGGGACCACACTTTGAGAACCAGTGTATTTAAGGTCAAGAAAAAGACTGTGAAAAACTTAAGGTCGATCAGTAGGTTTTTTCTATATTATATAATACAATCTTAGACATTATAATTTGACATGACACCTGGCTATTCAAGATGGAGCAGTTAGTTTTTATTTTTCATGCCACTCCCCTCCCACCAAGTCTTAGTTGATCAATGTATGCTACTTTTTCTTTGTGAAGATTCTTAACATTTACATTCTATTCTACAACTGTAATTCCTCAGTTTTAAAACCTTAGTTTTGTATTTTAATGGACTCAGAGCTCATACCATTCCTTTTGCTGGAACTTTGTTGGGGAACCTGGTATCCCCTCTCTTCTGGGTTCCCATTAAGTGTCCAGAACCAGGACTCACTGGATGCAAAGGTCTATCTTAATCCTGCAGGCTTTGGCTTCCCCAGGCTGCTCCGCGACCCTGGAAATGCCTTGTCCTGGTGAATTGTTCCCCTTTTGCAGAGGTCCTGAGACAGCAGCAAAGACTTCATCTTCCCAAGGGCTTTCCTTGACTCTACCCCACATGGCCTGGTCACCTCATCGGTTCCTTTGTCCATAATGCGGCCCCTTGTCACCAAGATGTCCTCAACTTTGTTTCTTTATTCTGTGCTACTTAGGAGGCGGGGGAGGTGTTGAAGTCACATCGTATCTTGTTGCATTAGCATCTTCTACCCTCTTCCTTGTATGGTTGCTGCTGGTTAATCTGGGGCTGCAGATTATTGAGTTTGCTAGATAACGGAGGTGAGTTTCTGATCCAGCTTTACTTCTCCTGCTTCCATCTGGAAGTATCTTCATCCTTTTAAAAAACAAACTTCACAAATGTAGGATTTGTTGGGTAAAGCGTGGTCCATATCATGCATCTACATATTTTATTATAATGTAAATATAACAGTTTTTCCAATTAAAAAAAAAAGAAAATGTGGCCTCTAAAATATATGTAGTAGTTTTATCTGTGATAAGATTATGGTTGTCTTTTTTAAACTGAAATTTATGTCAAGATAAATGGAGACATACATGCACCTATTAGAAATAATACAGAGAGATCCCATGTACACTTTAACCAGTTTCCCCCAAACCATCACATTTTAAAACCAGCAAAACCACCAACAGAATAGTGCCTTCTGAGATTTGTGAAACCAGTAAGGAAGAAAATGTGACCAGAGGATATGCAACTAGGAATGCCAACTTTTTTTCTCAACTTTCATATATATATGTCCAGTAGAGTATTTAACACTCAATATTGGATTTTTTGTTTTTGTGAATCTCTTCTCCAGCAGTTTATGGAGCTCCTCAGAGGAGGGACTCTGTCATATTATTATCTTTGTCTCCCCAGTGCTGGGGAAGAGCCTACCATACAAGGGAGGAAGGGGAGAAGGCAATGGTATGTAACTTATCAAAACTTCTCTTCTATAGTCTTATGCATTAGAGAATCCAAATTCTTCTCAGTCAATAAAAAATGCTATGGATAAGATAAACTTCTGTTCGGCCTCCACCTGCAAATTGGTTATTTAGTTCCTAATAAACATATTCTACTTGTTACTCATCCATTAAGCTAGTATTTAATGAGTTCTTACTGTGTGTCAGGTAGGATGTTGGGAGTTGGTGATACTAGGGTGAACAATACAGACACCCTTATTTTATACTCTAAATTATAAAGCAAGACTTTCCTTTTTAGGCTTTAAATCTTATGCACCCAATATCTTCTGAATACATCCACATTACCAATAGGTATTTTGTAAATAACATGCTTTGCATATTGAGACAATGCCAAAAAAGTATATTCATATATGCCTAAATAGGAAGTCAGTTATGGAATGATTAATACTGAGTCAACTCTTAGCCTTACGTGCTATGCTATGATAAATATAGCCAGAGAATTAATACTGTGTACCAAGTTACATTTCCATGTTCAACGTCCGGTTTCCTTATCAGACTGTTTGGACCATAAAGGCAGGCTCCATGTGTCTTGCTCTCTTCTTCACTGCTGTAATTTTAGCACAGAATCTGTGCAATAAATATGTGTTAAACAAATGGTTAAATATTCAAGGCTCATAAGTGTCCCCCAGAATATGAGAATAAATGAATTCTTTTAAAATTTAAGGCAGATGTTATAAGTACCTCACACAATATAAAGTTGTCATACTACTGCACACATGTATTTCTTTCTTACCATAACTGTAATGTTAAATATGTTTGGAAAACCTGACCTACAGAGATGGTACACAGCATTAAGACAGGCCATCTACCTAAATTTATTAGCCAATTTTAATGCAAGTACTCCTGCCCTCACTTATTACTGACCCACTAAGGAAATGGCTGCTCTATCTTACAAACATATGTAAAAAAAAATTAAATGTTTGTAGTGAGTTTTTCATAATCCAGTCATGAGAAATCAAGTTCTTACCAGATTTTGATTTTAAAAGTTCTGCCTTTGTATGAAATTAAAATAATGTTCTCACAAACTGGCAAGTAACTTCAAGTAGAAGGAGCAACAGTATTTTATTTAATACAAATAAACATTTCACAAAAGTTTAACTGGGAATGTATATGTACTATTAAGCAGAACAAAGAAAACATAAAGAAATAAGGTACCAGGACCTAAAATATCATTTAAAATCCCATCAATTTTATCTTACGCTAGTAGGAACTTAATACAACTGAACTGAAAATAAACACTTTATAATATGTGCTTGCAAAATGTATAATGCTGTAGTAGTAAAGTACAATTTCCAAATATGAGATTTTGTCTGTCAGATTTTTAAAAAGCCTTTAAAAATATGATATGCACAAGCTTGCCCTGAGGGAAAGTAAGATGGAATATAAATTACAAAATCTTTACATATTTTCCACAATAGCATTTTGAAATTGGAAAGAGCAAATAGTGGTGGAAAAAATTGAATGAACTAACTACTAAAAATTCAGTGCACTCATAACTACCTGATGGAAATTGTGAAGCACCTTTTCTCGTGCCTTCTTATATCATAATTTGAAATGTATAAATTATAGAGGCCTTGATATTCAGAAACTTAAGAAAATTTCAAGTTATAAGCCAAATTGTCATCAGAAAAAAGAAAAATCTGGTATAAAATTTGCTACCATAAGGCCACTGTTTCAAGTTCTTCCATGTACAGACACTATACAATTCAGATACTTTTGTTTTTATTACATAAGCAAAACTTTCAACATATAAACGTCTGGATATAACTCAGTTAAGTTCTCTATGAAACCATGCTCAGAGAAAAATGCATCAATAAATAATGCCCTTTTGAGACTTTTTGCAAAAGAAACTGTAGTTAATACAACTTTTAAATTGAATACTGTAATTTAAAAGCAGTTAAGTGTAAAAAAGTTGCAGCATTCCACTACAGAAAAATAAAGTTATTTTATCAAGAAAGTTACAGTATTAGTGCTTTAGTGCCAATTCTAACTCCTGACAAAAAGAGATGCTCCCAAATATCATCCTGTAGTGTTGTTTCCATATGTAATAATTCCAGATTAGTTTGCTGTGGCAATGTTTGCATATTCCTATTGAGAGAAAACAAAAGAAATACAGACTTCAAAAGAAGAGTCAGTTATAACATCTGAGCTAGAGTTTCTTCACACTGTAGTTTTCAAGATATTTTAATTTATGTAGTACCACTTGCAGCCAAGACCCCCACAAAGGTATGTGGAACCCCAAAGACGCAAAGTAACAACAAAACACATCAAAGCAGATATCAAATGGTTAAATCAGTAGGACAAAGAAAATGTATGACACTCAGCACACTGGTATTAGTAAGTTGATGAAAAGGCATTCTGCTATTTGGGTGAGTTTCACTGGGGATTATAAAAAAAAAAAAAATTCAAGACTCTTAAAACTTAGCCCCTCAAGCACGGAGCCTGATGTGACACACACACAATCTCGAACTGGTATTTGATCTTTGTCATCATATGGTATCTTTAATTTTAAAATGACATGGACTCTTCTTCTAACTTGGCTGACAGAGAAAGCTACTGGGGAGATGGGGAAGCATTCTTACTTTTGGATGGTTACCTACAACATAAAAAGATGTAAGGCTTCCGTAAACACAGGAAAAGGAATTCACAACAATAAAACTGTGATTAAAGAGGGTAATGAAACGTGGATTCTATACTGTGATGCTATGCAAAAATATTAAATTACCAACCACAAAATGGACAGAATACCATGCAACTAATAAAAGAGCAAAAATGGTAAATGGCATGTTTTTCTGGGACATTAAAAATATTTATTAATACATACATCCTTACCTTTTACTAGGATCTTATATTATTAAAACTGAAAGAAATTTAAAAGTTGATTTATTTTTTGGCATTTACATTAGTATGGAAACATTTAATTCCAAACAAAAGCAGTGCTGATAGAAAATTCTTATTCTTCTTTCAATTTTGGTTTATTAGTGAAATGTTCAAAATACATGCATATATATATCTGATATATATATAGAGTCAACATCATTCCTTTACATAGAAGTAGACTTCATTGTGTCCCATTTCTTTACTTGTTATATAATATAAAAGCCATATATGTTGACCTTCAAATAAAATATCTGTTGCCTACTAACAGCTTTAAAAGGAAACTCTGACTATAATAATTCTTAAAAATTTTCAACTATCTTGTTTTTACAAATGTACAATTATCCTGAATCATATTCACCCTTGACATAGCTTCTTCCACACCATCTCTCAGCTTGATCCCTCCATTCCTCCGATTATTTGAAAACCTATTTTAAGCAGAATGTGAACTAGATATATGAGCGCCACTGTGGTCTAAGTTTTCTTAAGCTGACACTTGGTATCACTGCAAATGCTCCCTTGTGGGTCTTCCTGCATCTCATCTCCTCCCCAGAACCCTGTGTACCCACTGCTCACCAAGCAATCATCCTCAACAGCACTTTCTCCTCAGTCTAGCAAGATGTTCTATTTCTGTATCACATCCTCAATACTCTACCCAGCTTTTGAGGCCTTCTATAAGCTGCACACTCCTATCGTTACCCAACTCTCTATACTCTACCACCAAATACGGATCTTCGGCTGTAGTCCCTTCTATGCTCTGCTCTTCTCTATGACTCAGTTTACCTCCTCTGTAAGAGGAGAGTAAAAATCAAAGTACTTAGCATACTTTCCCTGGCCATTCCTAACATACTGATTTTTCCTCCTCTCTTTAGACATTTGCCATCTGTGAAATTAAGCTCTTCAAAACTATGGTTGTACAGATGAGTATACAGTATACCTGACTGCTATCCTTTGAAAGACCTGCTTCCAAAGTTGGCCCCTGGCTAACAGCCAGGAACTTAGATTTTGGGAGGATTCCCACCATTGATGAGTGTCTAAACTGCGCAAACAATACGGTCTATGCTGAACACCTGCTTTCCTTCTGAGAGTCTGGAATTCGGGTATGTAACTGGCCGAGGGTGCCTACGTGACCAGCCCTCAATAAAACCCTGGCCACCAAGTCTCTAACGAGCTTTCCTGGTTGGCAACATTTCACATGTGTTATCACAGCTCGTTGCTGGGGGTATTAAGCACGTCCTGTGTGACTCCACTGGGAGAGGACTCTTGGAAGTTTGCACCTGGTGTCCTCTGGACTTCGCCTGCCTGCCAACTCCCTCTGCCGATGTGCTGTGTAGCTTCTACTCTAACACACCACAGCTGTGAGTGCCACCATATGCTGAGTCTCCTGAGTGCTCCTGGCAGATCACCAAACCTGGGGCTGGTCTTGGGGACCCCAATACAATGGTGACCATTCACTAACTTTTTAGAGCTATAAATGGATGTGTGAGAGCGTGTGTATGTATATATGATGAGGCTTGATTCTATTCAACAGGCATTTTTTAAAAGATGGCATTTATTTGACAGAAAGAGAGACAGCCTGAGAGGGAACACAAGAGGGGGAGCGGGAGAGGGAGAAGCAGGCTTCCCGCAGAGCAGGGAACCTGATGCGGGGCTCGATCCCAGGACCCTGGGATCACGACCTGAGCCGAAGGCAGCTGCTTAACGACTGAGCCACCCAGGTGCCCCCAACAGGCATTTTCTGAAGACAGACTATACGAAAGGCAAAAAGGGGAAGATATAAAGACTGATGAGGTACCCTCTATCCTCAAGGAACTGATGATCTACTTGGGGAAATAGGAAGGTAAACAGCAACAGTTAGCGACCAAGTGAAACAAGAGCTAAAAAGAGGGCTTTGGTAAGGCTTTACAGTGGGTCTTAAAAGGAAAGCAGGGTTTAATAAGAAACCGATGAGGATCAGGAGGCTATTTCTAGGCAAGAGAACACTAGGAGCAAAGATACAAGTACATGAAAATGTCTGTTATGCTCCAAAAAGCAGAGGGTCCATAAAGAACTGTGCTTAGAAAGGCAGCTTATTAGGACTGGAGCTGGTGAAAAAGTTCAGTCTCTTCTCTTGTAGTCAACAGAATCCGTGGAAGGGGTTTGCATAAGAGTGACATGATTCAATCTGTGTTTTGGGACAATAACTGTGCTAGTAGTGAATGGACAGAATAAGCAAATCACAGCAGACAAGGAAACAAGTTAGAGGCTCCAAAGATTCCAAAGACAGATCAGGAATACATAAGAAGGTAGCATACACTGGGGCAGCTGGATGGCTCAGTCGGTTAAGCGTCTGCCTTTGGCTCAGGTCATGATCACAGGGTCCTGGGATCGAGCCCCACATCGGGCTCCCTGCTCCGCGGGAAGCCTGCTTCTCCCTCTCCCACTCCCCCTGCTCGTGTTCCTTCTCTCGCTCTGTCTCTGTCAAATAAATAAATAAAATCTTAAAAAAAAAAAAGAATGAAGCATACACTAAAGGTGGCATTTTCAATCAGTGGGGGAAAGGACAAATTATTCAATAAATGGTGTTAAAAAACTGATGATCCATTGGGAAAAAATTAGATTCTAAACTCACATTATATCATAAAAATGAATTCTAAAGGGAATAAATATGTATAGGTTTAAAACATTAACCATAAAACCACTGAAAGGAAACACCATAAGGAATATTTATAGGGATAAGTATGATAAGAAATCTAGAGGCCATATAGGACCAACTCAAATAGACTCATGAACATTTACAAGTTTTGTAATGTAAAAGCCACCACAAACAACTGACAAACATAAAATAAGTACCAGCAAAATGTATGATAGGTTAATACCCTCAGTAAATCAAGAGCTCTTACAAATAAACAAGAAAAAGTACTATCCCTCAACAGAAACGCTGGCAAAGCACAGAAATAAGGAAATTGAGGGAAGGTATGCAATCGGCCAATAGGCACATAAAAATATGCTCGCTTCATTAATAACCAAAGAAAGGTAAATGAGGACTATTTTCTGCTATTAGATTGACAATGGATAATAAAGACTGCTAATGTGGAGTACCGGCTAGGGTGCAGGTAAACAGGTCCTCTCATGTACTTCTGATCAGAGTATAAGTGAGTAAAAGGCTGACTATGGGAAGGTACCAAAATGTCAGTGTGCCCAGTGGTGTTAACAAAAATAAAGAAAACCTGTAAGCTATCTTGAAGTCACCAAGAGAGGCTTGGTTAAGTAAGTCAGCAATTATCAAACTGGGGTATGCCTACCATTAGGGACATATGAAGACTTTCCAAGGAGCATGTGGGGACAGATAGTTTGGAAAGAAGTAATATCTAGATCTTCAAATTCCCAGTGTTCACTTCCCAAAATTAACCTGTCTGCACAATTGGTTAGGGCTGGTCCCTCACCTCCCATTTTATGAGAAAGATACATCTTCTCATCCTGAATTTTACTACTTTGCATTACCTGGGGATCCCCCAAAACAGGGCAATAGGAAATATTGGCAATGGTGTCAAGAAAATGAACCTGCTCTAGGAGCTAGTAATAAGTAACATACTTCTGAAAGCCACATGGCTTCTTATTCTTTGCTTTTGTATAATAAAATTGAAGGAGGACAAAATCAAGCTGTCAGTAAAAGAACATTCAAAATAGTTTTTGATGACAGATCACTAAGTGTTTTTTTGGCCTATAATTCAGAGTGAGTCCAAAGAAACAACTGGCATTGCTACAAGAAAAGTCCTTTCATTCCCATCTATATAATCATATAGACAAGGTTTCTAAGGACTTACATCTATAAAAAGAAAAAAACAGAATTAGAATGGATACTTAGAACACTATATTATTCTACTAGCAATAAGTAATGTTTATATGTGAATACATGAACTAACTGAAAAGAGAAATGCATTTTTTTTAAGATTTTTTTTTATTCATTTGAGACACAGAGATAGAGAGAACATGAGCAGGGGGAGAAGCAGGCCCCCCGCTGAGCAGGGAGCCCGATGTGGGGCTCGATCCCAGGACCCTGGGATCATGACCTGAGCCGAAGGCAGACGCTTAACCATCTGAGCCACCCAGGCACCCCGAAAAGAGAAATGCATTTCCAACACAACTTTTGTCTAATCAATTCTTAACAAAACCTGTAATATATTTATGCCTCTTTGACCAATTATAATGTTAACTGAATGCAGAGGCAATATTTAACACCTACGAGTCACAGAATCTATTAACATTATATGTCAACTTTGATTTGGTGATCAATAAAAGACTTCCCCAGATAAAAGCCTAGGGGGGGAAACAGAATGAAATCCAAATTCAAGGCAATAAAGGGAATGATACAAAATTTCTCATATTAAAAGAGGTTGTTTGCATATTTTAGAAAATGAATGATGTTAAGTCATCAAATTTCTGTGGTGTGAGGTTCCACTGAAGAGCTTCCAAAGAATGATGTAACAGTTTTAGTTAAGACTCTCAGTATTTATATGCCAGAAATTATAAATATCCCTTAAAACAATTTAAACTTATGACAAAAAAACTATTAGATACTGACCTAAAAGTGTGCAAGGAGGTAAATAATTTTTCAAAATTTCAGGGTATGTAAGCATGGAACAGAATAATATACAGCCATTAAAATGAATGAGGTGAATGAAGTAATGAATGAGTGATAGAGGACTTGCACTGGCTGAAGTTGGAACAACGAGGAGGATTAGTAGAAGTTTCTAGATTGGCTGGCTGGCTGCAAGAAGAAACCAGTCGTCTGGGGAGGAGAGCGAGTTTAATTTTATTTTTATTTTTAACAGTGTTACTGAGATCTAATTCACACACCATAGAGCTCACCCATTTACAACACACAAAAAACAAATAATCAAGTCAAAAAAATGGGCAGAAGACATGAACAGACACTTCTCCAAAGAATACATACAAATGGCTAACAGACACATGAAAAAATGTTCATCATCATTAGCCATCAGGGAAATTCAAATCAAAACCACATTGAGATACCACCTTACACCAGTTAGAATGGCAAAAATGGACAAGGCAAGAAACAACAAATGTTGGAGAGGTTGTGGAGAAAGGGGAACCCTCTTACACTGTTGGTGGGAATGCAAGTTGGTACAGCTACTTTGGAAAACATTGTGGAGGTGCCTCAAAAAATTAAAAATAGAGCTACCCTATGACCCAGCAATTGCACTCCTGGGTATTTACCCCAAAGACACAGATGTAGTGAAAAGAAGGGCCATATGCACCCCAATGTTCATAGCAGCAATGTCTGCAATAGCCAAACTGTGGAAAGAGCTGAGATGCCCTTCAACGGATGAATGGATAAAGAAGATGTGGTCCATATATACAATGGAATATGACTCAGCCATCAGAAACGATGAATACCCAACTTTTACATCAACATGGATGGGACTGGAGGAGATTATGCTAAGTGAAGTAAGTCAAGCAGAGAAAACCAATTATCATATGATTTCACTTCTTTGTGGAACATAAGGGATAGCATGGAGGACATTAGGAGAAGGAAGGGAAAATGGAGGGGGGAAATCGGAGGGAGCGATGAACCATGAGAGACTATGGACTCTGAGAAACCATCTGAGAGTGTTAGAGGGGAGGGGGGTGGGGGGATGGGTTAGCCCGGTGACAGGTATTAAGGAGGGCACGTACTGCATGGAGCACTGTGTTATACGAAAACAATGAATTGTGGATGACTACATCAAAAACTAATGATGGTACTATATGGTGACTAACATAATAAAATTTAAAAATAAAAATAAAGCACAGATTCAACAGTTTTTTAGTATATTCACAGAGGTGTGCAACCATTAGTCACTACAACTGGTTTTAGAGTATTTTCTCAGCCACAAAGAATCCCTATACCTTTTAGCAGACACACACACATGCCCCTATTTTCCCGTAACTCCCCAGTCTCTGGCTACCGCTAATCTACTTCCTGTCTCTATGGCTTCATTTATTCTGAGTATCTCATATAGATGGAATCATTTAATATCTGGTCTTTGTGACTGACTTCTGTCACTCAGCATCATGTTTTTAAGGGTCACCCATGCTATAGTTTGTATCGGTGAAAGTCTGATTTTGAACATGCTGAATTTGAGGTGTCTTCAGGACAGCCATGTGAGGCTATCTTGGAGGCAGCTGGAAATCTGGAGCTCTGGAGAATGGTCAGGGCTAAAGAGAAATAGCTAGGACCTTGGGAAGAGGTGAGGGCAATCAAGGCAAGTAGAAGGAATAAACAAAGAGAAGAAAGAATATAATACTAGTGAATGCTTGTATTTTTGAAAAGATACATGAAAGAAGAGAAACCACCAAATAAGACAAAGAAGTCAGAGAGGTAGACAGGAAAACTGGAGGCTCCAGAGGTCAGAAATGTCTGAAGGTGATGATGCCACCCTGGCACACTTCAGCTCCAGGGACAAAGCAGGTGGGTACCAGATTCTTGTTGAGTCACCTGATCTTGGTTCCCATTCTATCTTTGTACTCCACGACTTTCAAGGGTTTTTTCAACCCCAAGCGCCATAGATCCCAGTTTTTAACTTCCTTCTTTAGTGTCTTTACACTCTCTCCTTTCTCCCCTTTGTATCCATGGGCACAGCTCTGGTAGGCACCTTGCTGACAGGTCCCCTGAGGACCGCTAGAGAATCTATGAGGCTAAGGAACTCCAGGTCTCCCTGACTGAACACACAACTGCTAGTATTTTTTCAGAGGCAGTGTTCTCAGAGGTGGCTTCATGAATTTTTACTGTGTTCTTTGTCCTACCCTGGTACATATTCAGACCCTCAAGAGTTTCTGAAAACTTTGTGATGAGAAGAGGATATTTAAGGGGGTCACTTGTGAATGACTGTGAATAAAAGACCAGGCTTATTCCAGGTGGTAACAGACATTCCTCCCACCCCCTCATCTTCTAGCCCAAGCACAGAATTCAAGAGAAAGGTGACACAGTAAAAGGGAATCTGGGTGCCAGAATGGGATTAATAATGACAAGTGCCAAGAAATTAGGAGGAAGAATTTCAGTTTTGTACTTCTTAATACTGCTTGGGAATCCTGCTCCTTTGTAGGCAGCTGGGGAGCCACAAATGCTCTTGTTAAGTAGGACAAGAAGACATATTAGGAGCACATCTAGGATCTCCCCCACCCCTCCGTGAGACCGTTTAGTACTGGAGAGAGGAAGCACATGTCTGATGGCACAGTAACCAGATCATACTACAGATGAGCATCACAAGACTTTCAAGCCATGAATGATCTGCCCAGGCATTTCAACATGGTCAGGGAGTGAGCAGTCCAGACAAGATCAATCTAAACCTTCCTGGCGGACTATGACGCATGTACAGATGTGTAGGTTCATATCTAATGTCAGGCTCAAGCAGCTCCAGGGCACCTAGGTAAATTAATTGGTCATGAATCTTTAATCTAGGTGGTGATCTTTTTTTTTAAAGATTTTATTTATTTTATTATTTGACAGAGAATGACCGAGAGAGCACAAGCAGGGGGAACAGCAGAGGGAGAGGGAGAAGCAGGCTCTCCGCTGATCAGGGAGCCCGACGCAGGGCTCGATCCCAGGACCCTGGGATCATGACCTGAGCCGAAGGTAGACGCTCAACCATCTGAGCCACCCAGGCGCCCCTCTAGGTGGTGATCTAATAACAATAAAAAGAATGAACTCCCTATTAGGGCAAAAAGCCAGACCGGTGCACAGATACTGCCCAGACTGCAGCTTCTCTCCAGGACAGGACCTTCAAAGTTCCCTCCAATGCAGAAGCTTGAGATGCAAACTGATATAAATGGTACCTCATACTCAGTAACTCCATTTGAGCACAAGTGTCCCTAATCTAAGAGAAAGGGGACACAAGCAAGACTGGAAAAAACTGAAGACTCCAAGCCTTCATCTCCTTTCTTTAGGGCATAAAGGATAAGGTGAAATGAATAGGTCTAAGTCATCAGTTTATACACATAGAATAGGGTTTCAGAGTAGCAAAACACTACTGGGACTGTCCAAAGGCCAGATAAGCCTTAAGTACCTTACTTCAGACCTTGGCAGAAACAGAGAACTGCAATGCCTCATTCCTTTCCCTAAAGGCTGGAATGTGTGGAACTCAACCATTAAGTAGAGTGCTAATAGTAGGGTATGTACCTAATTTCATGCCGTACTTGTAGAGCTGGGCCTTGTTCAAACACAAACCTATAAAAAACCTATTTATGCCTTGCTTATACGTACTGACAGTAGCCAGAATGGAAAAGCCCATGTCAATGTAGCTACAATACAAAGACATATGAAGTAGCATCTGGAAGGGTAGGCCTAAGAAAAAAGAGTAGTAGACACTGTTAAAAAGGGCAGTGTCTTGGGACTACTTCTAAAGCACTCAGATGGCAGCAAAAGGCAAAAGGAGGGCAGGCTATGAGCTGCACTGGACCTTAACTGCTACATTTTGGATGTAACTGCTACATTTTGCATGATACAAAAACCAAGGCCCTAAAGACTGGGGATTCATAGCAGCTTGTGGCTCCCTTTGGACACACTTCTTTTTTTTTTTTTTTTTAAGATTTTATTTATTAGAGAGAGAGAACGCATGCAAGCAGGGGGAGGGACAGAGGAAGAGGGAGAGAGAGAAGCCCAAGGAGACTCCACACTGAGCACAGAGCCCAATGGGGGGCTTGATCTCAGGACCCTGAACCAAAATCAAGAGTTGGACACTTAACCAACTGAGCCACCCAGGTGCCCTTCTGGGATGTCCTAAGATGAAGGCCTGATGTCTGGTTTCTATTTACTGTTAAGTGAAGCTGGTGGTCAATGTGGTCTGGAAGGACTGGGTGGTAAGAAATGGGCATGGTGAGGCTAAGAAAAGAATAACTAAATGGCACAAGTTCAATGAGCATATAGAAACTGCAGGCTAAGACAGACAGTCAAGCACTCAGGAACCCCCAGCCATGTAAAAACTGGAGGAAAAATGGAGTCAAAGGAAGATAACACAGAGCAAACAGAAGAGAAACACAAGTACCTGAAACCCAAACTCGCAACTGAGAATAAGGCTTGCCTCTGCCTTCCTCCGTGAGTGGAAATCAATGACTCGCTTCCCTGTGAACAGCCACGCCCGCCAACTGTGATTGGGGACAAATACCTAGAAGATCTGCTGCAGAGAAACTTGCCACACGAGACAGGAAGAAAAGCAGCAACTCAATCTGACGGTAGGGAGGTGTACAAGAGGGGAAAATGTGTCCAATTACATTCACATTTTTAAAGAAGAGATGGCTTTCATAACATCAATAATATCAACAGTAACATACATGGTGAAATTAGAAACTTCGCCTAAAGTATTCAGTTAAAATTGGGGGGCGGGGGGCAGGGTGAGAGAAATTACAGAAGATACAGTTAACTCTAAAACTTAAAAAAAAACAGTTGAGGGGCGCCTGGGTGGCTCAGTCGTTGGGCGTCTGCCTTTGGCTCGAGTCGTGATCCCAGGGTCCTGGGATCGAGCCCTGCATCGGGCTCCCTGCTCCATGGGAAGCCTGCTTCTCCCTCTCCCACTCCCCCTGCTTGTGTTCCTGCTCTCTCTCTCTCTCTCTGTCAAATAAATAAAAAAAAAAAAACTTTATAAAAAAAAAACAGTTGACAATTCCATTCTACTAGTCCATCTTTCGAAAAATAAGTTTTACTAAAATCACTAAGCAAGCTCAGGGTAAAGGTTTCACAGGTATGAATATTTAAGGGAACATTTATAGTTAGAAAATTTATAAAACCACAGTTGGACTATTTGATAGCAACACTGGATACACATACATTTCTCAGAGAAAATATAGCCCCAAATTAACAAAAATGAGTCAGAAAATTGGCAAACATGCCTCACTTAACTGATGTAATGCTATTGTTCTCATTTAAAATATATAGAATGCAATTTTATATCATATTTATGCTGCATTTTCAAATACCAACATGACATTTAAATAAAATCAATCCACAACTAAAAGAGAACAAAATTCAAATTATCAAGAAACTTTTTATTAACATTAAGAATTAGCACATGTGGCAATGGTTGCAAAGCATTATGAATGTAATTACTACCACTGAATTGTATTCTTAAAAATGATTAAAATGGCAAATTTTATGTTATATGTATTTTATCACAATAAAAAGCACATGAATGGGGGAAAAGAAAAATCAGTGTATTTTGCAATTGCGTGCCCTTTTTATACAGTCAGTTCAATATTTTTTGGTACTTAGATAATTCACATTGTATAAGGCTAAAATATACCAGTTAAAAGTCTTTACCTGAATTTCCATTTCAAAGATTAATCATACAACAGACATTCCAAAGTAAAAAGTTCAAACAGCTTGACATATTCATAGTATTTGAGGCACAACAGCAAAAAGCATTTTAACATTAAACAGTCTCACAACTCTATTACCATCACTCCTTGAATTTTTTCTTCAACTATCATGCAATAAGAACATCTGTGAGATTTAGGCTGTAACTTAAGTCAAAATTAAATAAAAAAAAAACACTCGATCTAGTAAAAAGAAATAATTTAGGAGTTCAAAAGTCACTCTACATTTTTAAATGACCATAATGCAACTAACCTTTTTTTTCCTCAGTAATTTTTCTCTGAATTTATTAGTGATAAATCCCCTTGGGCCAGCAAATCGTAAACGCTGATATTTAGCCTGAATGTATAAGCTCTTCTGTACTAGGCCTGATTTATAATGGGGCTGGAATCTGCCACCTCTAAATTTGGTCTGTAAAGAAAAAAACAATTAAGTGTAAAAACTACAGCTTCCAAATCTATTAGTAAAAGAAATGGAAAAACGTCTGGTACTTGGAACCACCCTTGATTCTAGGCACTATATATATTAAAATGGAAGAGGTTAATGATGGTTATAAAGTATGTTTTCTTCAAACTAGGCTCGTAGTTTATTTTATATAATGATTAAAATTTACATAAAAGCAATTTTTTAAGATTTTATTTATTTATTTGAGGGAGAGAGAGAACACGAGTGGAGGGAGGGGCAGAGGGAGAGGGAGAGACACAAGCACACTCCCTGATGAGCAGAGTTCCACGACAAGGGGCTCGATCCCAGGACCCTGGGATCATGACCTGAGCCGAAGGCAGCCGCCTAACCCACTGAGCCACCCAGGCGCCCCTACATAAAAGCAATTTTAAAAACTAAGTTAAAAAAATTTGAAATTCTTTAAATTTATCATGTAAAAACAAATGCAACTTTTAAAACCTTACCTAATGAGCTAAAATTATCCTTCTGATTCATAATGAAATATATCAAATCCCAAATGGGGGGAAGACATTAAGTATCAACATCTATTTAAGAACCAAAAACTCTCTTAATTTCATTCCTGTCAGTTCTTCAAGCCCATCTTTCTTTACCATAAAAATACCATTATAGCAAATATTTTCAAGATAAGAGTTTACACTGAAAAAGACCATTTCTTGGCCCACATACTGCCCAGTATTACAACAGACATAAGAGGACAATGAATATTTGTTTGATTCCCATGTGGGAAATGTACAAATGGTATATTATAATGGAGTAATTATAAAAAACCAAGCATATTCCTCTTTCTAGAATTATTTAACAAATGGGTATGTCATACATAATGAAGCACATTACTTTACTTAAAAAAGCATTTATGCCAGGCCTATTTTCCAGTTATTTTCTTAAGGCTACAAAAAATTCAGGTAAGACAGAATAAGAGTAAGACACTATAGTTTCATTAAAGCTATCTGTGCAAACTTAACGTATCAGAGCTAATCCTGAAATTTACACTGTTCATTTTTACATATCTAATAAAGTAACTACTATCTTGCTTTGAATTAGTCCATTAAAAAGAAAATTTTAATGAAATAGCTCCTTTTCTTAGAAAGGATTATTTCTTCTCCTGATTTTACTATAAATAATTGTGAATTTCTAAACAATCATATAACATTACACAGCTTTAAATGATTGGTCGAAAGGAAAGATTATTGCATATATTTTAAAAAACATTTAAAAATAATTAATATTAAAGAACTTTCCCTTAAGAAGAAAGGGTAACAGGAAATAGGCCTTGTAAGGATCTTAGAAAAATACTACAAACAACTATATCTGACCAATGAGAAGAACAACATGTAGGAAGCACTCATATCAGAAAGCCCAGCTACACTGTCTCTGAGTTACACAGACATCACATTTTCAGTTGATTTTGTGGCTCATTACTCAAGAGATCAAAAGATAGTATAAAACATGTTTATATTCTATGGCCAGTGCTATTTTTGAAAACCTAATGTCACACCTGTTTTCAGGTACATGAAAAACTGGCCATTATCTGCACAATGCCTTCAGGTTGTGTTATTACAAATAAAAAAAGTCTGTCGACATCTAGAATTTATGCCTCTCAACAAGCCAGGTATTAATAGAAGACCACTCAACTACCTCCTAGTCTATGGTTTGGGGATAGATTATACTACTTTTATGCTCATACTAATTTCCTCCTAATGAGCTAACTACTCTATCCAGCCTGCCTGCTACTTTCACAAAAAACCCTAGATTATTTTCCTTTCTTTTGGCGGTATGGGGAAAGAGATAAACCTTGTCTGCCTCCTCATCAAGAGCCACCCCATCTGCATCTGTTTTATATATTTGTGTTTTCCATGTAATCTTTGAAAAAGGGTTCCAATGGTTAAAAAAATATCTGAAACACAAGTCCTGAGGAAAGGGATTATCATTAACCTGATTATAGTTAACTATAAATTTATGTCCACAAATATTAGTTTATAGCTACTATTTGAAATATCACAAAAGCAGCTTTTAATTTACTAACACTTAGAACATTATGTTCAAAGCATAAACCCAAAGCTAGAATTAGATGGAAAATAACACTGAATACCTTAAAAGGTCTTCTAAAGCCTGTTGTGTTTTGATGTCTTTCCTCAACTCCAAAGGGTTTCTGAGTAATGATGTCTTTTCTCTGCATAGTATAATTCTGCATGAAAAAAGTATTAGTATGGATTAATATATTTAAAGTTTATTTTTAAAAGTTCATCTTACCATTTAAAAAATATGAGTTTTGGGCAGAAGACATGAATGGACATTTTTCAAAGAAGACATATAGATGGCCAACAGACACATGGAAAGATGCTCAACATCATTAACTATCAGGGAAATGCAAATTAATACCACAGTGAGATACCACCACACCTGTCAGAATGGCTAGACTCAAAAACACAAGAAATAAGTGTTGGCGAGGATGTGGAGAAAAAGGAACCCTCAGGCACTGTTGGTGGGAATGCAAACTGGGGCAGCCACTGTGGAAAATAGTATGGAGAGTCACCAAAAAATTAAAAATAGAAATACCATATAACCTAGCAATTCCAATACTGGGTATTTACCCAAAGAAAATGAAAATACTAAATCAAAAAGATATATGCACCCCAGTTTACTACAGCATTATTTACAATAGCCAAGACATGGAGGGAACCTAAGTGTCTATCGGTAGACAAATGGATAAAGAAATATGGTATCTATACAATGGAATATTACTTGGCCACAAAAAGGAATGAGATCTTGCCATTTGTGACAGCATGAATAGACCTAGAGGGTGAAATGAAATCAGTCAGAGAAAGACACTAAGTGTGTCTTTCTAAACAAAATCAGTCAGAGAAAGACAAATACCATAAGATTTCACTTATATGTGGAAAAGGAAAAACAAAAAACATGAGTAAACAAACAAAAAGCAGAAAAAGACCCAAAGATACAGAGAACAAACTGATAGTTTCTGGAGGAGAGGGGGTGAGGAGATGGGCAAAATGGGTGAAAGGGTGTGGGAGATATAGGCTTCCAGTTATGAAATGAGTAAGTTGTAGAATGAGTAAGTCACAGAGAGGAAAGGTACAGCACAGGGAATACTGTAAATGGTACTTGTAATAATGTTGTGCGGTGACAGACAGTAGCTACACTTGTGGTGAACATAGAATAACACAAAGCTTTCTTGAATCACTGTGTTGTACACCTGAAACTAATATAACACAGTAGGTCAACCACACTGCAATAAAAAAATTAAAAATTTAAAAAAAAATAAATAACACATTTTAAATGTATAGGATTAAGAACACAAAACAGGTAGCACGTAGCTTAGCTCTAGGAACATACATACATCTTCCTTCACGTAACCTGTGCTAGTTTATGAGGGGCTAGTTTAATTCATGAATGTGAGAAGTATAAAAAAATTCCTCCCGTATAACACAGTGAGTGACTTTTGGAAAATGGACCATACATCCAGTATTTATTCAGGCATCCAGGAAAGAACGGAACTGTTGCTAAAGAGTTCCCACTGCCTAAGAAGAAAACAAATTCTCAACACTGCAGGGGGCAGGTTTTGCTGACTCAGATAACTGATTTGAGGTGAAGCTCCTGCCATGACTAGGAAAGTATCAAAAGTCAGAGTATTAAGACTGTAACTGCAAAGAACAGGAATCCTTTAATGGGAACAGAAAAGATGGGGCCCATTCTGAAGTTCCTTTTTTCCAAAATCAAGTCTTAAACCTATTCATTCCATTTGCTGTACTTCTCACAAATTTTCCTCTTTCATACCTTTATCTCTCTCCACAGTTTGAAAAAAAAAAAGTCATATAAAACCCTTTACATAGCAGTCATCTTCAATTTATACTAAGTCTATAAATTTGACTAAGTGCACAAAGATACATGTAATGAGATGAGACTTTGGGGGACCGTGGTAGGGAAGGGTGTATTTTGCAAGTGAAGGGATGTGAATCACTGGGGCGCAGCGGGAGGACTGTACCAGACAGCTTCTGACCAGGCTCCCAGTGAGCCCCACCCTCCAGTATCCAGGCCCCTTTGTCATCCCCCTTCCCTTGAGCGTGAGCTAGACCTAGTGACTTGCTTCTTACAAGCAGCGTGTGATAGAAGTGATAGAACATCACACTTTGGAGATTAGATTACAAGCAGACTCTGGCTTCCAACTTTCTAGCTGTCACTTGCTTGCTCTTATTCCAAAAGTCAGCTGCCATATTTTAAACTGCCTATGAAAGGGCAGATCTTTAGAGAGAGAAAGTAGATTAGTGGTTAGCTAGGGGTGGGAACAGGAAATAACTAAACAAGCATGAGGGCTATTACTGGCGGTCATAAAAGGTTATAAAACTGGATTACGGTGATGGTTACATATCTTGGTAGATTTATAAAATATCATTAAATTGTATACCTAAAAGGGGTGAAAATTTTATGGTATGTAAATTATATCTTAATAAAGTTGTTCTCAAAAAAAATCTTAAGAGGGGCGCCTGGGTGGCTCAGTCATTAAGCCTTCAGCTCAGGTCATGATCCCAGAGTCCTGGGATCGAGCCATGCATCAGGCTCACCTGCTCGGCAGGAAGCCTGCTTCTCTCTCTTCCACTCCCTCTGCTTGTGTTCCTGCTCTCTGCTATCTCTCTCTCTGTCAAATAAATAAAAAAATCTTTAAAAAAAAATCTTAAGAAAGTAGTACTATAATAAATGAAATAAAATCCTACTAAATCAGAGATATCTATTTCCTCTGTCATAAGTGTAAGACTCAACAGAATATTAACACTGAACAATAGAATCATAACATGTACTTAATCAACAGTTAGAAAAATACTGGCGCTCTCTATACATATAGATATATGTGAGGAGAATGGAGTGTACAAAAATGAAAAATATGGAACTGCAATCTTACCATGTGAGGTTTCTGAATAAATTTTCTAAAATTTGATTTTACAAAACCTGTAGGTTTTTGGAATTCATCAACATGAGTAGTATTCTTCAACCTCGAAAAACTGGAATGCTGATCACTCCTAATAAAATGAAAGAGACAAAGTAAGAATATTTTATTAGTTTACCTTTACCCAACAAGTAAAGAAGAGAAATCAAATTGCCCCCTTCAGAGACAATTAAAGCAGCAAAACAGTAAAAACAAACAACAAACCTCAAAGATCTATCACTACTAAAATTACAAATGAAATGATAGTTATCAGGGCTAAACCTTCATTTTTCAACAAACATTATTTAGCTAAGTTGAGAGTCAGCAATAGGGGGAAACAAGGTTTGGACCAGGATTCTCAATCTGGGGTCCAAGGACAGGTTTCCTGGGGGTTGTAACCCCCTGAAACCATATGTAGAATGTGTGTTCTGAGGGAAAATCATCACTGCTCTTGAGACCTTGGCAGCACGGGGTCGCCCCCCTTGCTGACAGACTCTTATTAATGAAAGCACCAGAGACAAAGAATGTGACTAGCTCAGGTAGTCTCATTAGCAGAGCTGAGCCCTCTGTTTCTGCTGGGCCACAGGAGCGAAGGACAGCTCCCCTCTCCTGTCATCACAATGTCCAGAAGTCACTTCTCTTCCCAGGCAGCCAGACCTGGGAGGGAAGCTCCTTCCTTGGGCTTCTCTTCTGACGGCGGGGCCTCATTTTCACAGCCCTTGGGCAGTCTTCCCCCTGTCACATTCCACATCTCCCCA
Source organism: Zalophus californianus (assembly GCF_009762305.2). NCBI lineage: Eukaryota > Metazoa > Chordata > Mammalia > Carnivora > Otariidae > Zalophus > Zalophus californianus. The sequence continues at coordinate 113,382,261 of NC_045612.1, read as the reverse complement.
CAATGTTCCTCAGACCCTTCCTGCTCTGTGGTGAACAAACCGCTCACTGCCTCAGCCCGGCCTCAATCCCTTCCACAGGTCCCGTGCTGACATCAGGATAAAATCCACACTCCTCACCATGACCTTCAAGGCCCCTCCTGCTTTGGTCCTTGCTGTCTCACTGGTCGCTTTGTTCCCATCTCCCCCACGTGCACACTGGGCATTAGAAATATTTAGCCCTGCGCAGTTCCCTACACGCACAATCTCTCCTGCTTCCTCAAGTTCGCATGAGCAATCCCTTCTGTTGTAATTTCCTTCCACTTAGATCAACTTTAAGATTTAGCTCCAACTGCACTGTTCCAGGAAGACTTTTCCAGACCCCTCTGAGGTAGACTAGATACCCCTGCTATGTGTGCATGAAGCATTTGGGGGTGTTCACACATATCACTCATGTTTAGTATATGTGCTGCCGAAGCGAGCACTATATCACTCATGTATATAAATGCTGGTGCACCTGCCTGTCTTACCCAGCAAGCTGTGATCCCTTCACAGGAGGCACTGTGGGTGGTTCATTTTGTGGCCCCAGTTTTGACCCCCAAAACTGACCTGGAATAGCTACTCAGGGTATTATGAAATGTTAAAAACTCTCATGTTCTGTCAAAATGCTCATGATATGATAGTAAGTGAGGTGCAAAGCTGTATTTGGAGGATAATTTTTTTAAAAAATTTTTGTGGGGGTGCCTGGCTGGCTCAATTGGTAGAGCAATTGACTTGATCTCGGCGTCATGAGTTTGAGCCCCACATTGGGTGTGGAGCCTACTTTAAAAAAAAAAAAGATTTTTTATTTTTTTTTAAGATTTTATTTATTTATTTGAGAGAGCTAGAGAGTATGAGAGTGGAGTGAGGGGCAGGGGGAGAAGCAGACTCTCTGCTGAGCAGGGAGCCTAATGCAGGACTGGATCCTGGGACTCCAGGATCATGACCTGAGGCAAAGGTAGCCACTTAGCCGACTCAGCCACCCAGGTGCCCCAAGATTTTTTATTTTTAAGTAATCTCTATACCCAATGCGAGGCTCGAACTCACAACCCCGAGACCAAGAGTCACATGCTCTACCAGACTGAGCCAGCCAGGTGCCCCAAGGATAATTTTAATTATTTAAAATATAGAAATGTATTAACAGTGGTCATTTCTGCCTCATGAAATTAAGAATGCCTTCTATTTTTATTTTTATACTATATACTTCCAAATGTTTGCCACTAGCATATACTACTACTTTTATTTTTTTTTTGTATACTACTACTTTTATAAATAAAACCATGGACTTCTAAAAATCCTCTTTACAAAGCATATATCTGATAACAGAGTAATGTCCAGAATATATAAAGAACTCTTTACATCTCAATAATAAAAATATAACAATCTAACTTAAAACATGGGCAAAGGATTTAAATAGGTATTTCTCCAAAGAAGACACACAAAAGATGCTCAACATCATTAGCCATTAGGGAAATGCAAATCAAAACCACGATGAGATAACATTTTATACCTACTAGGATGGCTATGATCAAAAAGATGATGCCACCAGTGTTCCTAACAGCATTATTTACAATAGCCAAAAGATGGAAACAAACTAAATGTCCATCAACAGAAAAATGGACAAATAAATGTGGTATATACAATGGAATATGATTCAGCCTTACGAAGGAGTGAAATTTTTTTAAAAAATGAAATTTGGACACATGATACAACATGGATGAAAAACATTATCTTACGTGAAATAAGTCAGACACAAAAGGACAATTAATGTATGATTCCACGTATATATACGAGGTACCAAGAATAGGCAAATTCACAGAGATAGGAAGGATAGAGGTTATCAGGGGCTGGGAGTAAAGGGGATGGGGAGTTTCTCTTTACATGGTACAGAGTTTTTGTTTGAGAAGATGAAAAAATTCTGGAAGTGGATCGTGTGGATGGTTGCACAACACTGTCAACGTATTTCATGCCAATGCACTGTATACTTAAAAATGGTTAAAATGGTAAAATTTATTATATGTATATTTTGCCACAATAAAAAAATTTAAACCTTTTGATATTTGTGACCAGGCAAAAGAGTGTCCAAGTTAAAGAAACTACTTCCCAGCCTCCCTGCAGCTAGGTATGGCCATGAGACTAAATTTTGACCAATGTTGCTGAAGCTGCATGTATAAATTCCACGAAGTCTTTAAAGACAAGACTAGAATATGGACCTGATGGCCAGGGCACAAACACCCATCCTGGACCATGAGGCAGACACCACGTGCAGAGGTTATCTGAGGAGCAAGATCTAAGGAGGCCGGTTTCCTGATGGGTCCACCCGACCTACCATGCTCTGACTTCCTGACTGTAATCTTTTTCTACATGAGAAAGAAATGATTTTTCTTTTGCTCTTACAGTCCATTCTCTACCCAGCAACAGGGTGAATCTTTTAAAATTTAAATGAGATTATATTCTTGGGTTAGAACCCAAAATGTTTTATAATCTCAGAATAAAATACAAAGTCATCATGTCCTCTAAGGTTCTTTGGCCTCACCTCACTCTCTTCCTTTCCCACTAATAATCTTATTGGTCTGCTTTCTAGTCTTTAAGCAGGAGTAAGCATGATCCTGCCTGAGGGTCTCTGCCTTTGCAGTTCCCTCCCTTAAAATACTATCCCCTAAAAAAACCTTACAGCTAACTCCCTCACTTAATTCACATCCCTGCTCAATTAAAAAAAAATCCTAAGTGCATTCCATAACTACCTAAATAAAATCACACCACACGTTATCACTGTCCTATTAAGCTTCCTCTTCTGCCTTACTTTCACCTCTCACTCACCGACACGTATTTATTTATTTTCTCCTACCATTAAACTGTAAGCTCAACGAGGACAAGGACTTTGTGTATACTTTTTCGCTGTATGTTTTCTATACCCTGTGTAGCTAAAAGGAAAGTCTCTGCAGTCTGATGTCCTCTCAAAGTCTACTGTTTTATTTTGAAGCTGCTTTATCCCCCACACACCATGCCTATATATACAGTACAACACCTTGGTAACACTGTATGGAACTTAGTAAGGGTGGATACGAGAGGGAGAAAGAGTGGGTCAGAAGACATGGAGATATTAGGGTAAGAGATTGGTCAGAAGTGGGGGGAAAAAGAGAGAAGAGGGTCTTTGAGACTAGACAGAATGTCCTAGCATTAGGCTTTCTTGGGAAAGATCACCTTATGCATTAGGGAATAAATACGAATCAAGGCTTAAATGCATTACATTGTAAGTATCCTCTGTCCTATCTACTCCTTTGCAAAGTCTTCATTCAACAGCTCTGAATTGAGCTCAAGGCAGTGGGGATACAATGGTGGGCAAACATACACACAGGGCTTGCATATAACTGCTTGAGGGAAAAAAAGATCACAAAGGTGGGAAATTGCTACATCCTGTGATTTATGATTTCATATTTCTTTTTTTTATTATGTTATGTTAGTCACCATACAGTACATCATTAGTTTTTGATGTAGTGTTCCATGTTTCATTTCTTCTGAATTTCTACAGAAATCTAAATACTGACCTGACTAAACAGGTTTATGCAAAAATAGTAATGAGATCAATTTCACAGACTGAATTTCTAAGACAAAAGGATAAAATCAACAGTTTTTTTTATTTTAAGAAGGAAATCGAATTAGGATAAAGTTAAAGGTTCTAAATGATTTTTTTTCTAAGTCATTTTTTTAAAAAGATGAACAATAGCAAGTACTGGTGAGGATGGGAGGAAACTGCATGTTCGTACACTGCTGATCGGAATGTAAAATGAGGCAGCCACTGTGGAAAACTGTCTGGTAGTTCATCAAGAAGTTAAACACAGAATTATCATAGGACCCAGCAATTCCAACCCTAAGTATATATCCAAGAGAAATGAAAACATATGTCTACACAAAAACTTGCGCATGAATATTCACAGCACCATAATTCACCAAAGCCAAAAAGTGGAAAGAACCCAACTATCCACCAACAAGGGGATAAACAAAATGTGGTTATCCATACAATGGAGTATTATTCAGCCATAAGAGGAATATTCATGCTACAACATGGAGCAATGTTGAAAACAATATGCTACATGAAAGAAGTCAGCCACAAAAGACCTCATATTATATGACTGCATTTATATGAAATGTCCAGAATAGGAAAATCCATAGAGACAGAAAGTAGGTTAGCAGTTGCCGGGGGCTGGGGGGAGGGAGAAATAGGGAATGACAACTAATGGTTACAGGGCTTCTTTGTGGAGTGGTGAAAATGTTCTGGAATTAGACAGTGGTGACAACTGCACAACTCTGTGAATATACTAAAAACTAGTAAATTCACTTTGAAAGGATGAATTTTATGGTCAGTAATATCTCAATTAAAAAAATCCTCATGGCTCCACTATGCCACACCAGCTATCCAATACAAATAAAATAGTCTAAAACACCCAGAAAAAGACACTGCAGAAAGACATCTTTGCATGCTACACACCATGCAAATGTTTGCTCAAAGTGAACATTAATAATACTTAATGCTGACCAGCTACTCTGTACCTTACACCCGATGCTTCAGTTAATCTTAACTACCACCATAAGGTTAAGTATAATTCTCATCTGTATTTGATGTATGAGGAAATAAAGATTAAATAACTTGCCTCAGATCAGTCACATAGCTAGGTGTCTACAGAGCCAGGTGCTGAACTGAGGTGCAACTCCAGGGCTCAAGCCCTTTCTCACCTCAAAGGGTGAAGATATATTCTGAAGCATTACATGGTTTTTATAAAATGCTGATTATCCTAAATCTGGTTTAAAAGTCCTCTTTCTTGGCACACTGAGTTTCTTACACTTGCTGAGTTAAGAAAAGCATGAGAGAGAGCTTATGTCACTGAAGAGCACAATCATGCTGTGTCCTATTAGGAAACTGGAGACTTTCACCCACCAAGGGACGAGATTTTAACTATTTTATTTTCAGCTGTTTTATATGCCTCAACACACAGTTTTGCTATCTTTTAATGAATCCCAAACTTATTATCAGCATCAAGTCCAGTTTTAAACAAGCTCCATGTATTGTGACTAAGACCTAGTTAGCCCCAGACCTGATTTAAAAGTCTAGTCAATTATCTTACTAATTTGATATTAAGGAATATGGAAAGAGAATTAGCACTGGCCCTTCCTATTCACACATTCCTGCTTTCTGAGAGATCCAAATAGTCTGAAGAACTTTGGGTGAAGTAGATATTTTGTCCTATTCAATCATACCTCATAATCATACAGGGTCCCAGAGTTGCCATGAATCCCACATAGTTTTTAGAACTAGAGATAAATTGGGGCCAATCTAGAATACTCAGAGCCCCTAAAAAGAAGTACAGAGTTGGGAAAGAAAAACAAGGATCTACTGATAATCAATTTGCCATGCATGCCTTAAGTATTTTGCCTGTGCCAGCTCATTTAATATTTCTAACCTGTCCACATCATAAATTAGTTCTCACTTTATAGAGGAAAAGGCTCCAGAAATTAAGCCAGTTTGTCCACGAGCAAACAGCTTGTAAAATGGCAGAGGTGGGATTCCAACTCCTGTCACCTCCACATTTTCTACTACCCCTGCCTCTGCTTCATGGACAGACATCCATGAAGAGTTCCAAAAGAGAACTGTAATGACCTTGGGAAATTCTGTAATATTCAGAGTACCAGAATCTAAACGGCAGAATATGTTAGAGTTTCAATGAGGTTGAGTCAAATAGTCCATAAACTTGCAGGTCCTGGCACCTGCTAATAATCAAAAAGCTGTTACACTCTTTTCTAGAATTACAAAGACCTCAAATACTCACCTACCCCTGAGTTTTTGTTGTTTCAATTAAACAGCATATGATGATCACTGAATAACTTCAAAACATTTTAATAGATTTCACTTAAACATATAAAATGGATTTGAAGGATTAAATCCCTACACTAAAATGAAAATCATCACACACAAAAATTGAAAAATATGCTAAAACCAAAAGCTCCCTGATAATAGGATGTTTTTCATCTACTGATTACCTCTCTGCAGCACTAGCTATGTGAAAAATGTGCTCATCTTCATTCTGTAACCGTTCTTTTCTCCTTCTTTCAATGTCATGTCGTAGATCATTTGGATCTATTATTTTGACCAGAGTCTGAGGAATTTTGACAGAAGACAAACCATTCACATTACTGTTAGTTGCACAAAGACCATATCTAATAAGAACCTTAAGTAAAAGTCCTAAATAAGTTACCTTGTATTCACCCTGCTAATGGTAGTGTAAATCGATTAAAATATTTTGAGACACAATTGACAATGCACAGACAGAAAAGTTCATAACAATGAACCAGGAATCCTACCTCTGGGACTCTATCCCAAAGAAAAGGCTATCTACCCAAATATATTCAAAGTGCTATATTTAAAATCATCAAAAAAACGAAAGCAACTTAAACATAAAATAAATTTACAGGGGAAGGGAAGAATGATTTCATGGGAAATTTAAGTCAAAGTAATAATACACAAACATTTAAATTATGGTTAATATAGGCTATGTGGAAGTCAACGTGAAAAAAAAACCAATTACTGAGAAAAGCTAATTAAAATTTAAAAAGCTTCAATAATAAAAAGTTATGGGGAGCTCAGAGATTTTACATAAAAGCAACATTATTAAGTAAAAAACAAAAAGCATCTGAAACTAATATACTATGACAGTAGCTATGTTAAAATGCCAGATGTAAGACTGCAATGAAAGATGATCAAATGATATTTTGTATTAAGTGGTTGAGTTAGAGGTGATTTTTCAAATTTCCTATGAATTGATTACAGTATTTTGATGAATAGAAATTTTCTGAAAATAGCAACCTATTTAGTAAACCAACCTACCGCTGTAAGTTTAATAAAAATTATAACCATTCACAAGTGAAAAAAAAGTATTTACATATTCTATCTGAAATGTATTAAAATCTTTCCTCTGCAAAAACACTTTATTCTCAGTGATTAAATTAGCAGTTCTTTGAGAACTTGATATACTTCAAGAACGAGAGCCAGTTTTCTTGCCCCCCCCCCAGGCTAGTCCATAGAGTTTTTCTAATTAGCAAAGAAATGGGGGGGGGAGGTGTGGGTTGAGGAAGTGTTGGGTGGGAATACAAAGCATGGCAATATACAAATTCAGTATTATTTCCATTATTTTGCTAGTTCATATTCCACAGAATTTTTCATACATTCTACAGTAAACAGAAGGGCAGTATCAAATTAAACTAAGTTGCTCTGCATTCATCCATGTACGACTTAAAAAAAATATTCCACTTGACTGCTTGGGAAAAAAATGTAGGTATCAAACATACTTTCCACAAGCTTTACAGTGTGAAGTTTTGGAATGAATATTAAACGCTATAACTGCAGGTCAGTTTTACAAAGCTGTTACCCTTAGGGATTGTCTCTCTTAGGGAATATTTTTGTCTTTTGTCAGTGTTCTCTCTGCAACCTGGCCAGTAACTAGAACCTTTGGAGAGCTTTGTAAATCTCAGATTCCTGGGTTTCAATCCTTCTTTCTCATCTACTTTAACTCCCTTTTTTTACTCTCTACTACCAGTTTGCTTTCCCATCAGTATGCCAACAGTGTGATAATCTTTCAGCAAAAATTGCATTCACTTACCTGTTCTGGTTCATATACCATAGTTTGCTTATTCTGAAGCTCAGCCAAAGACATATCTATTCTCCTAAAATAATAAAGGCATATTACAATTAAATAATTATGTTATACACTGATACCTTGATTCCATTACTAGAGAATGGAATTTGAAATAAAGTTGGCGTGTCTTGGAGGAAGCAAAAAAAAACCCGCTACCAGGTGGGTTTTATCTACACCGCAGTCTCCCAGGACACACATATCCTGTGAACAGTATCACAGCGACGCCTTAGTGGTTCTCAAATCACTAGTCTGTGTAACCTTAAACTTTGCTCCGGTGATCTACTGCATTCTAACATTGATTCAGCTCAGCTCACAAGACAGGGCACACCACCTGCTCGGACAGGTGCCAGCAGAAGAAGACATAGGTTTTCATCCGGCTGCCCTCAGAACAGCCATTTCTGACCACATGAAGCAACCCATGATTTCAATGGCTCGACAATTGTCTTTCATTCTTCCAGTGATAACTTCAGTAGGCAATTACTATAGACACAGCAGAATCAAAGTTAGGTAGGTAAAGATTGTCAACGTCCTAGACATTTAAACAATGCTACTCAATGGCTTTAATACAACCTATTCCATCAAAGTGCACTGGCCCAGTACCTGCTTGGGTTAGACCTGGCTTTTAGGTAGGAAATGCAGTCCTAGAGTCTACAGCAAAACCAGAAGGCAGCACCTTCCCAAATCTTTTCTGAGACTTATTCCCATGAGTTAAATGGGCATACAATAATCAATCATTACCTGTGAATTTCTGGATCTGAATTCAATTCATTTACATCTGCAGCTTGCGTATCCCGCATTTTTGAAAAACGCTCATGTAGAGTAATGCCAGGTGATGGAAAATAATTTGCTGAAAAAGGAAACAAAGAGTTTTATCTCAGTGTAAAACTGATTCCACTTAAAAGATTATATATAAGCACAGGAAGAAGGGACTGTTAAAAAACATCCAACCTGTTTTCTCTTGAAAATATGTGGGACCTAAACTTATTCCACAGACTAATTTGTAGGGCTCACATGCCTTCCCAAGCCTAAGCAACAGTAAAAAATGCCTGACTTATGAACGCAAGGATTCTGTTCCTATTTGACATGCCTGCTTATTTGTTGGGGGAAAAGATAGTGGCTCTCTGAAAGTGAGGACCTTTCTTCTCCTAGGTAAGACTTTAGTATACTGGGGAGTAAAGATGGTACAGTTTTACAGTTCACCTAGAGGAAAAAATAAAAACAACCCTGAAACATCAAAACAATTCTGAACAAATGCTAAATGTTGTTTACATGTCACAGAAGGAGTCCTACTTGCCATTGTACTTTAATTAACATTAACTGAAGTTCGTGAAGACATTATGAAATCAGCTATGCTACAAGGCTTTTAACAGGACAGAGAGAAAGATAATACACTTGATCCATCAGAATGCTACTTAAGCAGTCCTTCTCCCTAACTTATTGTTCCTGTTCTGGGACAATCTCCTGGATTTTTCTGCAATACCACCTCCCTTTCTGCCAAGAATCACACTTCCTTTGGGTGAGAGGGGCTGGAACTGAGAAGGTGAACTGTTTCAGACAAACTGCATGTTTCAAAGTAAATAAATATGTGCCTTAGTTTGAGGGATGTAGAGAAAATAATCCGTTTTCAAAATATGTTGCATGAAGGTAAAAATAAAATCAGTGCAAATATCCAGTAAGAAATAGAAAATAAAAATTTTGAAATTCTTGAAGGTCTCCAGTTTATTATACCCATGATTGCTTTATTATGCAGCATCAATGAAGAAAGTTGTTCTACGTGACTGAATTTTCCAATTAATGGAAACTGGCCAGAAGCTAAAATGAAACAATTTAATGCAAATATTTAAAGTATTTGTAATACAACTCCCCAATGCCAATAAAGTATGCCAAATCAAACCGGAATCTTTTATCAATCACTTCATGTTCACCCTTATGGCACAAAGTCCCAGCAATGCCCTCAGGGGACTTTAAGAATATCACAATACCTAGACTTCCAGAGTTCTTGTCAAGTTTCATATACGGTGTTTGTTGCTTCCTCCTTCCTGTTTGGTTATCAGTTACTGGTTCTTGCGACTCTCAGTAGTCCTGTGTCTTGCAGCAGTCAACCTCTCCCTTTCTGACTTTCAATTTGTAATCTACTATGAGTTGAAGTACCAGGTTATTGGAACAACACATGAAGAACGAGGCTTGAATTAATACCTTACACTCTCTATAACAGATTTCCTTGTTAATGACCTAATCTATAATGAAATATTAATTATTACTATATCACAGATATTTACCTATATCTTGTGAAAAATCAGTACATTATTTTTGTGTTATCCCTAATGTATGTGCAAAATATACCAACCTTTAACTTGATGGATTATAGTTATGATTTCCTGAGCAAATTCTCCTGTAGGTTTGTTTTCAGTATTCTGAGTTGAGTCAAGATGTTCAAACACTGGATGAAAGTTCTCACTTTTCCTGCCAACAGCAACCAAATCATGTGACATCTGTCTCTCTGTGGAATAGCTAGAAGCAACCCTAGAATAATTTGTAAATGTTTAACTAAATTTGAAACTATTTTACTGAGAAAAGAACTTATTAAAATTAACCAAGATAGCTATAAAACTAAAAAGATGTTTATCTTTTCTTATAGTTAAGGCACTAAGCTGTATGCCACAGAACATGTGCAATAATGCGTAGGAGGAAATAGCCTTAGATGCATGGTTTTGCGTTCTCCTTTTCAAATCAGAGATCATTAAATATTTGCCACTTTAATAATAAAATCCTCAAAATTCTAAGTTAAACAATTTTTACCTCCACAAATACAGCAAGGCATCAAAGGTCGATATGCAAAAAATAATCAATTAGATTATTTTCTACTCCCAAATGTCCATAAAATTGTAAATCCAGCAAGTTTATACTATCTTGAAGTACTACCACACTTTAAAAGCTGATATCAAACATAATAACTTTTTTGAATTCACAAAAATCCTTATACCTCTATATCAGCAATGAGAAACTTAGTATTTTGAAATCAAACTCTGTTGAGATTAATCACTTACAAAATCTCACTAAACTGTCAGCAAATAGTCTCAGTTGTTAGCAAAGTTAAGATCATTAGAGCCAATTAGTGTTCACCCTAAATGTATCCTTAAAGAAACGCCAACATTTATTATATAACCCCAGCTATCCTACCACTCTAATGCTTTCTGATTCTTTATAACTTGTGTTAAAAGCTCTCTTGACCTAAGGTATCATCATGAAGTCATGATTATGACATACACCTAACAGTTACTGAGGGTTTATTGCAAGTCAAACACAGGGGCTCAGAACTCGTTTACAAACATGATCTCATTTAATCTTTACAATAGCCCTATGGGGAAGGTGCTATGACGCTGGGACAATGGATGTCTTGGTTGTTTTGCTTTACATCCCAGAAGCTGAGTGTTTGTATGAACATAATCTCTCCAAGTGTCATAATGGGAAACTATACCTTATTCCAAGAAAGCTGTTCTTGCTTAAAACTACTCTTAAATTCTTTGTCTGCAGGCAGATTATGTGTCACAGAAGAAAATGTCTCATTTTATATTTATACCTCATTTTGGACCCAAAACAGCACTAACTAGCTTACAGCTCTCTTACTCCTCTGCATTTAACTCTAAATAGCTTTTGCCTCTTCCCAAAAATCATTTTCACTACCCAAAGAACTGAGATTTACAAGTGCTGGGGTTCTTTATGAGTATGTTACAGACTCTGAAGATAAACCTACAAGAGAGCCCTGAAATATGTTTTGAATAATAGCAGCACCCCTGGAATAAATAACAAGTATCAATCAGATGGGTACATGCTGGGGTGTGGGTGTACACACGCAGAGATTCACTTACTTAAGTCACTTAACAGCCATATATATAACACAGCTCCAGGGTAATGAGGAGCTTACAGATATTCTTTAAACTTTTTAACTGCTCTAATAAGACGGTTTTAAGTGCCTATTTTTAACTTATCAGAGGCCAGGCTTCCATATGACTTTCTGTGCTCCCTGCTCTCAAACCAGCACTGTCAAGACAACTCCCTGCCGAAGCAATAACGTGGAAAAGTGATTATGCAGCAGGTTGATGCCACTGCTATGGTTTCCTTGCTTCATCAGCAGGACTTTCATTAGAAAACTCATTTCCCTTTTTTCCTCCTAATTTGCTCCAAGCTTTCCACTGTGTATCCTGTAACTAGCTGAGAGACATTCAGTGATAAACACTAGAAGCTAGAATGGCCCTGTAACAATCTCTACTAACAAAGACTTACAAATACTGTGTTTAATGGTACAAAACGCCTGTTCCACACACACACACACACACACACACAAATTGCTTTTAAAAACATTTTACAGGAGAAAAATAAGATGTTCAAATAGAACTAAAAAAATGATCTGTCCATAAGGGAAAATCAGTTGATAATGTTTTGTATTGCAGCCTCAGTTTTTCCCAAGAGGAAACTAGTTGATAAAGTTTTCGTTTTCCACCAGGTCATTATTAAAATTTACTTGTCATTTATTACAAGTTAATTACTGGTATAACTCTTATACCCACTCCATGCCTAACCCTCAATCCCCAGGAGTGCTATAGTATAGTTTACAGCTATACTTAATTCCTGAAATTTTAGTGTTTACATTTCCTATCAATTTATCCTGGAGTTACTCCACTGCAAGATTTTTAATTAAAAAATGTTAAAACTGTCATAGCTTAGGAAACGCTAAAATTGTATCACCTGAAATTTTAGTTTGTTAAAAACAATTAGGATGGCTTTGCTATAAGAAGAGGCTTCTTGAAACTGGAGAACGCAAAATGTGCTAGGTATTTACATCTGTACATTTAATCACCTCTTGGTTCACATTTTCCTTTTTACTATTTCCTAAGCCAGGTATCGCTTTACAAGTGAATAATTTCAAGAAATACTTCCAATACAAGTAGGTAAACTGAAAAGACTAAATGTTCTCATTTGGGATGCATTTTAGACAGTTTGAAAAATTAAAATATAGCCAAACACCTGTATTCTAGTACTATTTCTGATACTGGTCTAATGAAATTTTCCAGGTTCCTCTCTTCCCTCCTCCAACTCCACCTGTTTGGTTTTTTTTCCCTCTCTAAGGATATTTCCTCTGACGTTCTGAGCGTTGTGCATAATAACTAGGAAAACATAAAAAGCCACATTAAACCTTAATTTCCTCTTATTCATAGTTAAGATCCATCAAAAAACCCAACTGCATGGCAAAATAACATTTACAAAAAGCCCAACAACAACCCAAACTAATGGATGATCCCCTGCCCTCTGGAAGCTTATAATATACAACAGAATCCATGTGACACATACCAAGTTTTCCGTTCTCGGTTTTCTCCTAAGAACTAACATTTTGTACAGCATCCTATCGTCCATAAAGTGCTCTCCCAGTTATTCATTTGCTCCTGTCTTCCTGAGAAGACACTTAGCATTTCTGGAGCTAAAGGTAAAGGGTCAGGGAGACTGCTTTTCCTCTAATTCAGCATCTTTTTTCACAAAAGTCCCCTACCTAGCCTCCCCAAGCCCAGTGCCCTTCCAAGTGACCTCACAGAAAGAAGGCAGCAGCCAGAACTGAGCTTCCTGCCCTCTCTGATCAGCTCATCCCGTCAAATCAGGCGGGCTCCGTGGCAGTCTCCCTTTGCAGCCGACTGTCCCTCTATTCCCTTTCACTGACCACTTGAAGCACACCTCAAAGTTCCTGTGTGTATCGCCTGCCTTTGTTAACCTATAAGTAGAAAAAGTCTTTCATCTCATCTCCACATGTTTAAAATCTTTGAAGCCTAGCTCACATGTCAACAACTCCTGAAAGAAGCCTTCCCAGAATCCCCCAGCTTGGGATCATCTGAGCCCCACCTTTTGTATCACTCACTGCTCCACGGTATTACCAACATTGCCCCATTGTCTATTAGACCAGAGGAGAAGAAACACAATCCTATGCCGATTTGTAGTCCCAGGGTACCCTAACGGGCTGTCTCACACAAGGCAGGTCTGCAAAAAAAGTACCTGCTGAATGAATAAATGATTAAGGGAAAACAACTTGGACAATTTGTAATGAGAGTTTCAGCTAAGAAGATGACAGACTTCAAAATTCTAATTGAGGCCAATTTAACTGTGTTTTTTAAACTTTCTTGGCTTACTTTTATTTTAAAATTATAACTTCATTTAGACCAATTTAAATTTTAAATATTTCATTTTTTATGATATGAAACCTCAAATATATACAAAAGTTCAGAAAATCCTATGATGAGCTTGTCAACCCAGCTTCAACAGTTACCAACACATGGCCAATGGAAGCAAAGTTGTAAGGCCAGGAGGAACTGCAGGTTAATTTGGGCCCAAAAAGGCATGGCCAGGTAGTCTGCCAATGTCACAGAGCTGCTCAGGGACCCAGTGGAAGACAAAAACTTATGCACCCCAACCCGAAACAGAATGTTCACTAAGAGAAGCTAGGGTGAAAAACAGAAATGAAAGGGAAGCTTCTCTCAACTGATTTTTTATGTTTAAAAACATATATTAGAAATATTAGGGGGGGAAAACAACCTTAGCTTTCTGTGATACGGAACAGTGAGGCAGCAGGTTTGTGTTATCACAAAAGTATCTCCACCCACGGCTTATCACAGGTAGGTAAACTTGTGTCACTGGGTTACCTTCCTTCAATCCTTGCTATGGTATTTCACACTGTTCCCGCACCTGTGCAGCACCCTTTTCCTTAGAGCATCAGGGTTCCAATGTCTTCTGGGTCCCATCACCTACCTCATCCCCCTTCAGAATGGGGAAAGACCTGATGGGGGGTAAGGAGGCCCTTCCTGTAGCTCTTCTGGGGTGGGGGTGGGGAATAAAAGGATTATATGCGAATGTGACTGATAAACTCAGTCCAGCATCAACTTTGCTAGCCAACCTTCCCATCCTAGATGCCTAGTACTAGCAGCCAGGGAGGTCAAAGGAGCCTCAGGTCCATCCACACCAGCTTATTCCTCTCCAGAGACTGGCCCCCCCTGCTCCTCCCTCTCACTTCCTTACTAGCCTGACCAAAGTTCAGTCTCTCACCTACTCGCCCAACATTAAACCAAAACTCCCTTCATCTGCCCCAAGACTTCAAGATGTACACAACAGTGTTTGGAGTTCATAATAGCATTTGTAGAAATTTTCATATTACAGCTCCCTAACTTACATTCTGAAACATATAATTATGACTCATATGTAACTTCCATCTCTGATAATGCAGTTTCTGACAAAGTGGGTCACTAGAAGATAGTCTTTGTTAATACAAGTATTAACAATGCAGTGAACATTCGAGCAAGTGTCTACCTACTGCTGTTCTAGATAAAACAGGAATCTAGAAAAATCACTATCCTAATCACATATGTCTTCAACTACACTGATAAGTGGAAGAACATACATCAACATGTGACCAAAGCTAAGAAAGTAAATGAATGCATACAACAACCATCTCAGACTTCCAAAAAAATGGATAAACCCTCTAGATTTAAACCAACTAATAAACCTCTCTCCACTCTACAATTATTTTAATCTTTTCAAGCAGAGGAAAATCTAAGTTATGCCAATAGTTGAGAACATGACTCTGTTGAGGGCATGAACTGCCTTAGTTTTATGGATACTTCATCAGTCCATACATAATTAAATCCAACCCCACAAAACTCTTCCACAACTTAACCATTCATTAATAAATAATTATCATCAGAGAGAAAGATTTTGTTGACTATGCTTTATCATACTAACAAGATACATATAAAGTTATTTATTCATCAGGTCTTTGAAAAGGAAGGATTTGCAGTGTTAGCTCTACTACACAAGCCATCCTACAGGTCCTTGTCAGATAAATCAGATGTGTGCTGACAGGTCATGAATTTCACAAAATTGTGGTTTATAAATTCAAAAGAAAAGACACAGCAGCTTCAATTTTAGGAAGCTCACTTTTATGACACATGATGAAAATCAAGCTTCCATTTCTTCTCCCAATTATAAAATAAAGTGTATTCAATATTTCTAATGAGGTCTATTACGGTGAAATCCTTCAAAATTGGTATTTCTAGCATTCTATAAAAGTGTTAAGCCAATTTATTAATTCTCTTTTAAGTTAATTAAAGAATTAAGTTAACTGATTCTTTTTTAACATCATTATTAAATATGGGGGTATCATTACTTCTATTAAAAAATTCAAGATTTTTGTGATTTGATTGTATGCAATATTGCTTCCAAAGGAAAAACCTGTAAACAAAAATGAAATACTGAAGTATTTAAAGGGGAGTGTACTGATATCTACAATTCACTTTGAAATGTATGGAAAAAATAAGATGGAATGATTGATGGATGGACAGATATGTGATTATGAAAGCAGAGTAAAATGTTAACTGTAGACGCTCAGTGGTGGGTATATAGGTATTTACTGTACAGTTCTTTCAACTTTTCTGTGTATTTGAACATTTTCATAGTATAATGTTGGAAAGAAAAAAGCTCTTAAAGTTGATGCTTACAGCGGCTTTTGTGCTCTTAAGGTTAAGAACTAGTAGGAAATATAATAGTACAAAATGATTTAAGACTTACTATATGAAATAGGATACAAAATTATGAATATACTTTTATGACAACTATGTAAAATATACACAGAAAAATAACAAAAGAAGCTGTACTAAAATAGTAATAAAACTGTCCTAGGGTAGTAGAATTATGAGTGATTTCCTCCCTCTATTTGTCCCAACTTTCTATAAGGTAATCATATTTATAAGTGCTTTCTGTGCACATATAAATATACATATGTATATTTTATAATATTTTTGTAAGTACAATGAATATAAGGGAGGGGGAT
The DNA here is from genome assembly GCF_009762305.2 of Zalophus californianus. NCBI lineage: Eukaryota > Metazoa > Chordata > Mammalia > Carnivora > Otariidae > Zalophus > Zalophus californianus. The sequence goes on along the minus strand of NC_045612.1, from coordinate 113,365,695 downwards.
GACCATATCTAACTTTAAGAAAAGGAACAAAATAGGGGTGCCTGGATAGCTCAGTCGGTTAAGTGTCTGCCTTCGGCTCAGGTCATGATCCCGGGGTCCTGGGATCGAGCCCCATATGGGGCTCTCTGCTCAGCAGGAAGCCCGCTTCTCCCTCTCTGTCTGCTGCTCTGCCTACTTGTGCTCTCTCTCTGTCAAATAAATAAATAAAAATCTTTAAAAAAAAAAGGAACAAAATATATTTGTTTAAAAAAAGAGAGAGAGAGAGACTGGGTTTACTCCTCTCCTTGTCACATCCTGACCTTAGATTTTGTTTTATCTTGTTTTTGACTGCAATTCAAGTATGAGTGAACTGTGAACATAAATGCACCAAATCAGCATGGCCCATCACTTTTTTATTCACATACTGGTAGTGTCTTAAGGTAACGAACAGACTTAACTGACATAGCCAACTGCAGTGCCTTATTATTTCCAGAATCCATAATTGTAAGTAATATGCATAATGGAACAAAGCATGCAAACCACTTTAGCAGAATATAACCTACCATTGGGTAGTCTATTTTTTTCTTAAAGAATCATTAAGAGCTAAAGTGAGTGTCTTATAAATAGGCCTCTTTCTAGACTCTAGCCTAATTTCCTCTACCTAGGAGAATCTAGTTGACCGAGCATCAACTGTTTTGAGATGGCAGCAAGAACCACGTTAGGTCACCTGCCTCCTTGAGCCGCAGGTGCTCTGACTTAGACAAGTGGCATCATCTCTCAAGGCCTTGCTTTCCTCCTCTATAAAATCAGGGCCAGTGAATGGCCCTTTCAGATCAAAAACTCTCTGGATCTGAGGCAACAGGGAAAACACGCTCTGAGAAATTGAGCAAGGAATAGGTCTCCCTGAACTCCACCCAGCCTATCCCTGGCTACAGAAAGTCTAGCAGCATAAAAACACATAAATTCATGAAAAGAAACAACTCCATAGAGTGCCCTGCACCCAAAAAGTATCTTGAGATATGACGTGGAAACCAGCAGACATGAGATCACTCTGTATTACTGATCGTGGGATTCATCCTGATTACAGGGCTTTTGTGAAAAGTCCAGGCAATCCCTCCCCACTCAATGGACTCTAAACACACCGTTAATTCCATTTTCAAAGCTTCAAAGATGGTGGAAACAGATACTTTTCTTAAATAGCGCTAAGAAAAAACAAAAACAATACCTGGATGTATTTACTGCTTTCTTCACATCTATTTTAACAGTAAGTGATGTCTTCCTAAGACTGGCAGATGAAGGTTTCACACTAGAAAGTTTACTTTCATCAAGTTGGTTACTGGAAGAGTTGCTCTCTTTTCTGCCATCCCCTTCTTTCTTTCCTTTCTCCTTCCATTTGTCACCGCAGGGTCTCAAGCCAACATCACTTTTACTTGAATGCATAGAGGCAGTGCAGTCAGTGCAGTCTTTCTTAGATGGTTTGGAAGGTTCTTTGACTTGCCCACCTTCAGTTTCTCTCCCTCTTCCAGCATTAAGACAAATGGACTGTCTATTTTCAGGGCCTTTTTGAGAACTGGGTTTTCTAGCTTCCTCCTTAGAGTACTTCTGAATTCTTCCATCAGGAATGTCCTGGTCCCCACCTGAGGTCTTGCGACGTTTGTGGCGATAGTCACAGGATACCCTGGTTGCTGAACTGGTCTCTGGCGGCTCCCTCTGAGCACGTCGATGAGTTTGGGGTCCAAGGTTCCACTGCTCTTTCTTTTCTTGGTAAGATGGAAGAGAATGCCCGAACTTCCACTGTGGGTTCCTGGCAGGCTCTCTGCTTTCATACCTCTCCACATCTTTAGGTCTTTTTGATGTGTGTCCATATTTTCTGAAATCACGATCCTCAGGATACCTGTGTTGACATAAAGCAGTTTACACTTGCACTAGAGAGAAGAAAGTGAGAATTTATATGTGTGGAATGTTGGGCAGCATGGCTTTAAATGCAGAAGGCAGTGGCAAGTTAACTATAATCCCTCAAGCCAACTCATAGAGGCACAAGGTAGCAAAAGAGGAAAATACCATCTTTTGTTACAATTCTAGCCATCAACATAATTTACTCTAAAAATAAATACTTCATTACTACCAGCAGACCATAATTATATTACAATGCTTTTTATCTTTTTAGACAAAAGCTTTTCAAGGTAGTTCTCTTCAACCATAAAGTAAACAGACTTTTGCACTTGAGGCTTTATACCAAATTACCCAGGTTTAATGTTTTCCTATACCTCTTCTGTAAAGAGCTCCTTTTCTCAAAGTCTTCGGAGCCTCTTCTCAGTGACTGAGAATAGTTTTCATCTTGTATCCTCTGGTGCCTCAACTCATCTTCATGCCACTTTCCTTCAAACCTAGAAGAATCTGCTATTGACCTCTGAGGTGGTTTCCCTCCTTTTCCACTTCCTCTGACTCTGTGGTCATCAGGAGTATACCTTCCTTGTTCTTTCTGGGAATAACAATTCCCCTGGTGCTCTTTGTAGGGTACACCTTCTGAATATTTGGGCATATAGTGAGATCTTCTGTTACCATCCCCTCCTCCTGATAAGTGTGCTCGGTAAGGCTTATAAGTATAAACATTTTCTAAAGAGTTTCTTCTTAGGTTTGGGGAAGGTGATCTATGTTCATAAGATCGGTAATGCACATTTCCACGAGAAGGAATCCTTGGTTTACTCTGTCCGTGTTTCTCACTGTCCATTCGCCAAGTGATGGGTCTTTTTGGATCCTTCCTATATTCACAGCCATAATGCCCATAAGAATGTCTTTGCTTGTAGTGTTCAGAATTTCTAGGTACTGGTGATAAAGACCTATGTAAACAAACAAAAACGTTCAGTCCATTTAAAGACAATAAACAAAGTTTATCTTGATATGAACTACCTAAATAAGACATTTGCTTTTCACTGCTTCTTCCACGCATATCAAATTCATCAATTTGCTATATCTGTATTCTAAATTGTCCATTTGGGTGTCTGATTACTGTTCTGGCCTATTCAACAAGCATATTCTTTCCATCTGAACTAACATATCCCATGTGCCTATCAAAATGGGCTGAGCACACCTATCCTGCTGGAGGAGACCAGCTTAGGTACACAGTAAGATCCATTTTGGAAGACTGCTGACAGCAAAGTTTGGGCAAAAGAGCCAGTCAGCAAAAGCTTGTATCAGGTTCAACAGTCAGGGAAGAAACAAGCAACAGGAAGGTCAGATTCACACAAATAAATGTGTAGGAGAGTCTCTGGGAAACTGAACATAACCTCTGAAATTAAATTAGATTCTAAGAGTTTATGATACCACAATAAACCCAAACTCAGACTCAAGACTGACCCCGCAGTTTCCCCAATTGATTGACTATTCTTTCTACTAAGGCTATGTCAAGGAGCAAAAAACTACATACTTAGTGTGTGGAGTGGGAGGGGGAAGAAGGTATTAAGACTTGAATTTCATACTTAGTTCCTCCATAAATACTACTAACATAGATAAATTGCTTTTCTTTCCCAGACCTGTTCCCTTACATGTGCTGTTGAAATAGAGCTTATAACTTTGGTGAATGTGGGCTTTAATGTGGCCACCATGCTCCCCAGGAACAGCACAACTTTTCTGTAACTACCTTCCCCAATACCTCAGCATTGCCAACATCAAGACTTCATTCCCATGGAGGAGGAAGAAGGCTCCTATATCCAGGGAAACAAGTCTGAGTTGCCTGGACTTCAAGAGCAAAGCTCTTTGAATACTATCTGGAATACAATAAAGTTCAGTTTTGTACCTGGGGACCTTTCCTCCCATCTCACCTTTCCAATTAACCCAATCTCCTCCTTGGGGGCTTAATATCTTCTAACCAACAAGGCAGCTACCCTTGCAGCTTTTGTTACTGCCCACCTTCCGAAGCTGCCAGAGAGTTGGAACAACCACAAGTCAGACCCTTTCCATTTGGTGACACGTCTGTGTCCTCCCTATGAAAAAGGAGGCAGATTTATCTTCCTCGTGTACCTACTGGGGTTTATATACTAGACTTGGCACTATCTCCCTCTGGAGTCACCAAGCTAGATGTACTAGCAAGTGCATTATTTAGCTTAAGAAGGAACTCTTAAGGGGCGCCTGGGTGGCTCAGTTGGTTAAGCAGCTGCCTTCGGCTCAGGTCGTGATCCCAGGGTCCTGGGATCGAGCCCCACATCGGGCTCCCTGCTCGGCGGGGAGCCTGCTTCTCCCTCTCCCACTCCCCCTGCTTGTGTTCCCTCTCTCGCTGTGTCTCTCTCTGTCAAATAAATAAATAAAATCTTTAAAAAAAAAAAAAAAGAAGGAACTCTGTCATCCCGCTGGTGGCATCTCATCACAGGAAGAAGCAAGCAGAGCCTCTGAGGACCTTCTGGAAGAGTGCACGTCTTCCATTGCTAAGGAGAAGAGCTGGCAGCCAGAGACAGAGGTCTTCCAGACAGGATGAAATATTCAATTTCTTACTTTAATCCTTACTTTATAATGAATATTGCTTTGTTATTATATTTCACATAAGGTGTTTTATTGTATAAAACCCCATTTTTTTGAAGGAGATTACTGGAATGGTTACTATCATTTTCAATTCTCCTAAGGAAACAAAAGAGATCTGAGGAGTCTGTTGGGAGACAATTCTCCTTGGGTCTCTTGCATTCTGCACTGGTAAGCAGAGGCTGACAGCTTTTGTTCCAAGACACCGCAGCCTGGAAAGATGGAGATAGGGCCTCCCTCAGGGAAAAAGGGCCAATTTGTTTGCTATCCAGGATATGTCTCCTCCAAGGCAAAGACTGGGTGGGTTTGCTTGTAGCCCCTGATGAGGCTTGGGTTCCTCAGCTGTGTGTGGCCACCACAGTGCTCTGCTCTGCAGCTCCCACCCTCAGGAGACTTGGGAGTAAGGGAAACACAGGAACACGATGCTCAGGCTGCCTGCTGTACCATGAGTCATAAAGGCCTTTGTCTCTGACCCAGGAGTGCCCTGTGGCAGGCCAATGTGCTAGCTTGCAAGTAATGTCAAATATCAGATACTTTACAGTTTGGTTTTTTTTTTTTAAAGATTTTATTTATTTATTTGACAGAGAGAGACACAGCAAAAAACGGAACACAAGCAGGGGGAGAGGCAGAGGGAGAAGCAGGCTCCCCGCTCGGCAGGGAGCCCGATGCAGGGCTCCATCCCAGGACCCTGGGATCATGACCTGAGCCGAAGGCAGACGCTTAATGACTGAGCCACCCAGGCGCCCCCAGATACTTTACAGTTTTTGACAAAGAGTCCTGAGAAGGAATCTAGAAAACAGGCACTAAGTTTGGCAGGTCTTCTGTGCCCCTTCATCGGGGCCTATCACAAAAGGGTTAAACAAAACAACCTCTGTGATGCCCTCCATATTAAAATCATTCCTTTGTTTATATTCCCTTTTCTTCCTGAAGTTCCTTCTTGTTACAACTTGGTCTTGCAAATTACAAAATGAAAACCGTTAAATGATTGACTCGTCATTGTAGAACCATAAAGAATAAGCACAATGGCCAAGTCGTATTAACATGAAAAGTTCTGGTCTGCTTTTTATGTATGTAATTATGGTCCTTTTCTAAGTCCTAGAATGTACTAGTCACTTTCATAGCTCTGTGCCATTGCTCCTGTTGCCCCTCTTAACTGGAATACTTTTCTCCTTTGTTTCTGCCTTGACAAATTCTACCCATCCTTAAATGGGCAGCTGAAATTTCATCTCTTCTTTGAAGACTTTCTTAGTATTCCCTTTTTCCCTCCATAAAAGCAGAATTATTCCTGCTCTGTGGACCCAGAATACTCTGTCCCAGTCAGTAGCACTGCACTTAACCTGCAGTATCATAGCTGACTGTGGTGCCAATCCCCCAGCCAGTCTGCCTGCTTGCTGAGGCCCCAGAAGATGTCACATTGCTTTTGTAGCCCCAGAACCTGCAGCAGGTATACAATAAATACTGGTTGAACTGTTTCGATCTAATTATATGTATATACTATTGATACTGCCAACCAGGAAAGAAGAAAGTTGAACTACAACTGAGTTACTCAAAACTCTATTACTCTTCCATGAAGAAGAAATAGGTAACTCCTGATTTTCTAACTCCCAATTTTTTCAAAGATATTGACTATGAAAAAAAAACAAGAGTTCTAAACCACTTACTGATGCAAAAAAATGGAACACTCAAAGATGTTTCTCATTCTCCCTTGCTGTGGCCATTGTATTTCTTTTTATTATGGATTAATTCAAGCCGCCAGTCATAATTAAAGAAAGATGTCAGCTTTCAGAATCTAGAAATACAATCTCTATCACTGTAAAATACCTACTGTGAATAACCAGGTCCCATGAGCTTATTAAAATAGGTTCTTAACAGTACCAGTGAACTTGAAAGTCAAAGCACATCTCAAACCCAAGCTTACTCTACTAAACTAAGAATTGCTCACCTGTGTTTCCACCTGGGGGATCGAGAGCGTGACCGTGCCATCCTTTTACACTTGAGCCACTATCCACTTTTACACTGCAAAGAAACACAGTATTAGCAAGTTCATAGGAAGAGCCTGCAATCTGCTCTAAAATCAGTGAATACCACCAACAAAAAAGTACTTAAGTTCTCTGTGTCTGTTTCTTCATCTGTAACACTGGGATGATAATAATAGAACCCACCTTACTGGAATGTTGTGAGGATAGAATGAATTAAATCAGGGGTCAGCAACTGTGTCCTATAGAGGGCCAGAGAGTAGGCTTTCTGGGCTATTTGAGAGATAGAGTGAGAGAGAGAGAGAGCCCAAGACGGGGTAGGGTCAGGGGGAGAAGCAGACTCCCTGCTGAGCAGGGAGCCCGATGGTGGGACTTGATCCCAGGACTCCAGGACCATGACCTGAGCTGAAGGCAATTGCTTCACCAACTGACCCACCCAGGCGCCCTGGCCATATAAGGTCTTTACCGCATCTTCTTCTTTTTTTTTTAAATAACTCTTCAAAAATATAAAACCATTCTTGGGTGCCTGGGTGGCTCAGTTGGTTAAGCGACTGCCTTCGGCTCAGGTCATGATCCTGGAGTCCCAGGATCGAGTCCCGCATCGGGCTCCCTGCTGAGCAGGAAGTCTGCTTCTCCTTCTGACCCTCCCCCCTCTCATGCTCTATCTCATTCTCTCTCTCAAATAAATAAATAAAATATTTAAAAAATATATATATATAAAACCATTCTTAATTCAAGGGCCACACAAAAACAGGCCCCCAAAGCCAAATACACTGTAGCATGATGATCCCTGAGTTGTCATGAAGAGTGCTCAGAATGGTGCCTGGCACATAGCAACTGCTAAGTAAGTGTTCCAAAAAGAGGAAATCCTTACCCAGAACTCCTCTATCTGAACCACTACTACCTTCCTGTCTTTCACCATGTACATAAATACTTCACATAATCACAGTCAAAATGTTTAGGGTTACTTGATGATACATCCTGCTTTTTAAATTGCTGGATAATAAGAATAATTTATAGTACTAAATTGCTACCTAACTTCCACCAGATAAATAAACCATAACTTGATTAAGCATGATTAAACATTGTTTGCTTTTGATTTTTTTTGGTAAAACAATGTCAAATAAATACATTTTAAAAGTTATGTAAACTTGATTTTTAAAATATTAAGTCTTTAAAAGAAGCTAACAGCTTTAGGAATCAAATTTTTTAAACATGTGATTAGCGTATAATCTTTTATACTAGCTATTATTTACATTTTAGTAATCCTCCTTAGTTCTGATACTATACTTAGTTCTGAACTACTATAAGTAGGTCCCAACTTACTGGCCCAAACTACTGGTGGCTTTCAAAATTATTGCCATGGATCGATAAATAATACATGGAGCCACTATGCACAGATATAGTCTATATACTATATATATAGTACATACTATATACTATAGTATGTGTCTCCTGTATTATAACCTCTATTTTGCAAATTTCTGAAGATAGCATGGTCATTGTTAAAATATAAATGGCTTCTTGGGGCGCCTGGGTGGCTCAGTCATTAAGCGTCTGCCTTCCGCTCAGGTCATGATCCCAGGGTCCTGGGATCAAGCACCACACCAGGCTCCCTGTTCCGCGGGAGGCCTGCTTCTCCCTCTCCCATTCCTCCTGCTTGTGTTCCCTCTCTCTCTGTGTCTCTCTCTGTCAAATAAATAAATAAAATCTTAAAATAAAATAAAATAAAATATAAATGGCTTCTTGTAACTATGTAGTTTTTCCATTGACTGATACAAAAAGCACAACTATTATTATGTGGACACTTGTTTAAAAAGGGAGTCCCCACAGTCAAACATCTGCAAACTACTGTTATAATGAATTTCAGAAGAAAGTAAAAGTATATAAGGCTAAAGGACTAGAACCACATCACTCACCAGAAGGCATTCAATTCAATTCATTTATTTATATAGTGTCTCTTTCCAAAAAGAAACTGAGGCTAGTAAGAACAATTAGTTCAGAGGTACCATGAAATTAAGACACTAACTAAAGGGGGAAATTCTCTCATTAAAACTATCAAAATGCATTTCTTCAACAAATATTACTGAGTTACTATTTGCCAGCCACTGTTCTGGGGATACAGCAATGAACAGAAATAGGGAAAAATTCCTGTGTTCTGCAGTTTATATTCCACTGAGGGAATTTATAACTTATAACTTAACTAAGGAAGCTGTGGGTATCAGTTCATATCTATGAAGCTGAACAAAAATTAAAATCCCAAGGTCGGTGAGAGGGGATGACACCAAATATTGTTGGTGATGATGAAAAAGCATAATTTTTCTGGAGGTTAATATAATTTTTCCATTTTATTCATTATTTTTATTTTTATTTTTTTAAGTAAGCTATATGCCCAACGTGGGGCTTGAACTCATGACCCCAAGATCAGAAGTTGCATATTCCATCAACTGAGCCAGCCAGGTACCCCTCCATTTTATTTTTATTTTTATTTTTTTGAAAAACAGATTCTTTGAGATATAATTCACATACCATACAATTCATTCATCTTAAGGGTACAATTCAATGTTTTTTAGTATATTCACAGAGATGTACAACGAACACCACAATCTAATTTTAGAACATTTTCATCTCCTTTAAAAGAAACCCCATTAGCAGTTACTCCCCATTCCTTCCCTCCTTTGATTAGCCCCTGACAACCACTAATCTACTTTCTCTTTCTATGGATTTGCCTATTCTGGACCTTTCATATAAATGGACTCATACAATATATATTTTGTGACTGGATTCTTTCCCTTACCATAATGTTTTCAAGGGTCATCCCTGTTTTACCATGTATCAATACTTCATTCTTTTTATGGCACATTTTATTTATTTATTCCTCTCCCAGTGGACATTTGGGTTATTTCTATAGTTTTGGTTATTATGAATAATGCTGCTATGAACATTTGTGTATCCGTTTTTGTATGAACGTATGTTTCTACTTCTCTTGGGTATATACCTAGAAGTGGAATTGCTGGGTAATATGATAACTCTATGCTTAACTTTTATTATTATTATTTTTTTAAGTAGGCACCATACCCAGCATGGAGCCTAACGTGGAGCTTGAACTTACGACCTTGAGATCAAGACCTGAGCTGAGATCAAGAGTCAGATGCTTAACCAACTGAGCCACCCAGGAGCCCCTATGTTTAACTTTTAGAGACACTGCCAAACTTTTCCAAAGCAGCTACGCCATTTTATATTCCCACCAGCAATGTATGAGGGTTCCCATTTTTCCACATCCTCACCAACATTTGCTATTGTCTGCCTTTCTGATTATAGCCATTCTAGTGGGCTGATGTGGTACTTCATAGTTTTGATTTGCATTTCCCTAATGATGGGTAATCTTGAAATATGTGAGAAATTATGAAACTAATCATGCCTACTTTCTTTTAATCTAATAATTTCAGTTTAAACTTACTACTCTAAGCAATAATTTAAAAGGAAAAAATCAGCTATATATACTAAGACGTTTAATATTAGCTTTATTTATAATAGGAAAGGAAAAAAAAAAAAAACCACCCAAACTAGTTATAACCCTAATGCCCAGGAAACAATAAAAGATTAAACAAATTTAAAACATATGTATCTAGGGGCACCTGGGTGGCTCAGTTAGTTAAGCTTCTGACTTCGGCTCAGGTCATGATCCCAGGGTCCTGGGATGGAGCCCTGCGTCAGGTCCCTGATCAGCGAGGAGTCTGCTTCTCCCTCTCCCTCTACCCCGCCCCCTGCTCGTGCGTGCGTGCTCTCTCTCTCAAATAAATAAGATTTTTAAAAAAACACATATATTGGGGCACCTGGGTGGCTCAGCCATTAAGCATCTGCCTTCCGCTCGGGTCATGATCCCAGGGTCCTGGGATCGAGCCCCACATCAGGCTCCCTGCTCTGTGGGAAGCCTGCTTCTCCCTCTCCAACTCCCCCTGCTTGTGTTTCCTCTCTCGCTGTGTCTCTCTCTGTCAGGTAAATAAATAAAAATCTTTAAAAAAGAATAAAAATAAAAAAACACATGTATCTAGTCACTTCCTACCTTTCTCTCAGCCTTATGTATGTCTTTTCCCCCACATAGCCTACTAGCCCTCCACACCACACTACTTGCTTTTCCCTGATCAGGCCATGCCCCCCCGCCACACACACAGATGGCCTTCTCTCACTCTACTTGACAGATCTCTATTCTCTCAGGACTGTTTGACCATGATCTCCCCCGGGACTCTTTCCTTGACTATCCTACTTTCCCCGAGTTTCTTTCTTCTTGGGAATTCTGGGTTTATTCTGAGATTATTTGAATACATTATGATTATTTGTTTAAATAACTCTATTTGTTTCAATAAATAAAAGACTCCAGACAACTTATCACAGAACACAAAACTCTAATGACCTATGGTCATAAGATGTGGAACAATAAGGACTCTCATACACTGCTAGGGAGTGTACATGAGTATTAACCAGTTTGGAAGGAGTTGACAGTACCCATTCAAATAAATAAATAAAATCTTTTTTTTAAGTATTACTCAGAATATTTTCCTTTAATATATTAAAATTACCTTTATTAAAATTCAAACTATTCACTTGAAAATGGGTGAATTTTACTGCATATAAATTATACCTCAGGGGCGCCTGGGTGGCTCAGTTGTTAAGCGTCTGCCTTCGGCTCAGGTCATGATCCCGGGGTCCTGGGATCAAGCCCCACATCGGGCTCCCCGCTCAGCGGGAAGCCTGCTTCTCCCTCTCCCACTCCCCCTGCTTGTGTTCCTGCTCTCACTATCTCTCTATCAAATAAATAAATAAAATCTTAACAAAAAAATTATACCTCAAAGCTGTAAAAAAGTTCTTTCGGGTGATAAAAACACTCTGAAATTACATATTATGAAGATGGTTGCACAACTCTGTGAACATACTAAAAACCATTGAATTGCACACTTATTTAAACTTGTAAATTACATCTCAATAAAACTTTTTTAAAAAGTTAACTTTGGCGGGGGCGCCTAGGTGGCTCAGTTGATTAAGCGACTGCCTTTGGCTCAGGTCATGATCCTGGAGTCCCGGGATCGAGTCCCACATCGGGCTCCCTGCTCAGCAGGGAGTCAGCTTCTCCCTCTGACTCTTCTCCCCTCTCATGCTCTATCTCATTCTCTCTCTCAAACAAATAAATAAAATCTTAAAAAAAAAAAGTTAACTTTGGGGGCGCCTGGGTGGCTCAGTTGTTAAGCGTCTGCCTTCGGCTCAGGTCATGATCCCAGGGTCCTGGGATCGAGCCCCGCATCGGGCTCCCTGCTCAGCGGGAAACCTGCTTCTCCCTCTCCCACTCCCTCTGCTTGTGTTCCCTCTCTCGCTGTGTCTCTCTCTGTCAAATAAATAAATAAAATCTTTAAAAAAGAATAAATAAATAAATAAATAAAAAGTTAACTTTGTTTGCAGTTGCTTAGTGAACATCAGCTAGTAATGAAAAGTACTGGTTCAGGGGCTTAATGGATAAGAGAGGAGGAGAGTTCATTTAAAACCATAGTGTAAAAACCTAAGAGTGGTTTTTACTTTTTAAAGGGTTGTTGTTGTTGTTGGAGGTGGGGGGGGGAGGAGGAGGAGAATACGTAACAGAAACTGTCTGTGGAGCACAAAGCCTAAATATTTACTATCTGGTCCTTTACAGAAAAATTTTGCCAGTCTCTGATTTAAAGTAATTTATTTGTGACTAGCAAAATTAATAAAAGGAGCCAGCTTCAGGACACAAAGAGAGAAAAGACCAAAATATCAACAGGGTTTGTGACCAGGGAGAAGGAGATGTCAATAACAGTAGATAAATTGGTTTATACCGCTACTTCAGAGTGAACTGTACAGGACCAGGGGTAGTGAATGAACGCCTCTGCCCTTAAACACAGAAAGATGACTAGACAGCAAGGACCTACACTCCCAGGAAGATGCTGAAGAGGATGCTGGTGCCAAAAGAGGCCATGACTACCAGGACAGCACTGGTCACATCCCCTGACTCAAGTGAAAGACCCAGCTCCAGCAATTCTCCTCTTCCTCCCACAACACTTCCCCTCTTCAGTAGATCCTTCCCATCACCATACAAACCTTCCTCTTGTGAAGCTCCCAACTCTCCAGAAGCACACCCTCCTGGGGCTACCACCTTCTCATTCCATTTATAACCAACATATATTCCTCAAAGGGCTGCGTGTATACCATAATCATTCTCTCCGATTCTTGCTTGGCCCCTCACCAATATGGCCTTCTAATCTACCACTGCACCAAACTGCTCTAGTCAAAATCACTAATCAAATCCATGTCACTAAATCCAATGGAGATTTCTCCTCCTTATCCTGGACCTATCAGTAGCACTTGCTAATCATACCTTCCTTCCAAAAACATTTTCTTCACTTGAATTACAGAATACTACATTTTCCTGGTTTTCCTCCTACCTCTAACAATTCCTTCTGTCTCCTTTGCTGGTTTCTCCTCATCTCTCCCTTCACCGCTCTGACCCCTAAATAGTGAAGCCAGCTGTCCTCTAAATAGTGACTTCAGTCTTTGGTCCTCTCATTGTTTACACTCTTTCCCCAGTCTACACCATGGCTTTAAATACTCTTTATAAACTAAAAACCCCCAAATTTATATCTCTAGCCCTCGCCTAGCCTCTGTACTGCAGTCTTACATATCCAACAACCTACTGGATTCTGTAAACATGTCCAAGAGCAAACTCCTGACTTCCCTCCAAAATCTGCTCCTCCTATGGTCTCTGTCCCACCTCGGTAAATGGCAGCTCTATCCTTTGAGTTTACAATAAAAAGGAAACATAAATGTCCAATAAACTGAAAAGATACTCAACCATACCTAATCAGGAAGATAAAATTAAAACAATAAGATACCATTTCATACTCATGAGATTTGCAAAATTTTTAAAGTCTAATGATTTCCATGAGTTTACAAGAAAGTTAAAAAAGAGAATTCCTCAACTGAGGAAAATTCCTCCCCCAAAAAACAGGAAGCAGAAGAAAACTCTAAGTCTATACTCCAAGCAGAATTAGGTATCTCCAAAAGCATTTAAGGATATATTTTTTAAAGACCTCACGCTGAATCAGAAACTTAAAAACTAAGAACAGAAATAAATTTTAAAAAAAAGGAGTGAAATGACAGAAGAAAAGTTAACTGAACTCAGAGAAAAAAATGGGAGAAAAAAAGACTAAATTATCTCAGAAATGAATATAAATTACAAGGTATCCAAGGGAGAATAAACTCAAATGAAAATTTACTAAGGGACATCGAAGAAAAGCAGGAAAACAACAACAAAAAAATGAAAATGACAATGAGTAAGTGTGTGAGTGAGTGAGTGAGACAGAGATTGAGTCAGAGTGAAAGCAGTAGAACTAGAAGACAGGTAAAGAAGGAATAATATTTGTATTAGTGTAGTCTCTAAGAAGAAAAATGAAACAATGGAAATAAACTAATACTGAAACTAAAATTCAGGAAAAATTTCCAGGGGTGCCTAGGTGGTTCAGTCACTTAAGCATCCGACTCTTGATATTGGTTCAGATCATAATCTCGGGGTTGTGAGATTGGGCCCCATGTCGGGCTACATGCTGGGCATGGAGTCTGCTTAAGATTCTCTCTCCCTCTCGCTCTGCCCCTCCCTCACTGCTCATGCTCTATCGAAAGAAAGAAAAGAAAAGAAAAGAAAAGAAAAAAGAAAAGAAAAGAAAAAAGAAAGAAAGAAAGAAAACGTTTCAGAAATGGAAAAATACCGGGATGCCTGGGTGGCTCAGTCGGTTAAGCGGCTGCCTTCAGCTCAGGTCATGATCCCAGGATCCTGGGATTGAGTCCCACATCAGGCTCCCTGCTCAATGGGGACCCTGCTTCTCCCTCTGCCTGCTGCTCTCCTGCTTGTGCTCTGTCTCTCTCTCTGACAAATAAATAAATAAAATCTTAAAAAAAAAAAAAGAAATGGAAAAATACCTGAATCTATACAATGAAGGGCTCACTAGATACCTGGGAAAATTAACCTAAAACAATCAACTCTGAAATGTAGCCTAGTAAAAACTACTTGATTTCAAAGATAAAGATAAAATCCTCAGGGTGCCTGACTGGCTCAGTCCGTTAAGCATCTGACTCTTGGTTTCAGCCCCTGTTATGATCTCAGGGTCATGGGATCAAGCCCTGCATAGGGCTCTGCACTGGGCGTGGAGTCTGCTTGAGATTCTCTCTCCCTCTGCCCCCCCCCACCGGGTCATGCTCTCGCATACTCTCTCTCAAATAAATAAGTAAACAAAATCTTTAAAAAAAGATAAAATCCTCAAGATCTCTAGGTAAAAAGAATAAATAACTTATAAATCCAAAATAAAACTAACAAAGCAAGGCAACAATGGGTCATCATTTAGTATAAAAAAATAAAATAAAATCAGTGAAACTAAGTGTGAACCAAGGATTTTATATCAGTCAAGCTGTCCTTCAAATATCAAAGCTAAAGAAAAAAAGTTTTCAGCATACAAGAACATAAGGGAATTTCTGTTCTTAACTAGCCCTTTCTGAGAAATCTACTAGATAAAGGATGAGTTTCATCCAATCAAATTATGAGTGAGAAAATGTCAGTAAAGGACAAATGGTGAGCATTAAAAAATATGTAAGTGTACATATAAGACATTAAAAGAAAGAGGAGGAGAAAGGTGAAAGACTAATGTAAAACTGTGACAAAGTAGAAAAACTACAACTAAAAAATGGGAGAAGAAGAGACAGGAAAAGAAAATAATGGTAAAAGTTCAATGTTGTATAGGCAATAGATGGGTTTAAGGCATCCTGAGGGGGGAAACCTGATAAATCAGGTATTAGGAGGTTAGACAAATCAACACACAGTGCTGGGACAACTGCATATCCACAAGTTCAACCCTACCTCACACCATATGCAAAAATTAACTGAAAATGGATCAAAGACCTAAATGTGAGAGCTAAAACTGTAAGAGGAAAACATAAAGGTAAATATCTTTGTGACCTTAGATCAGATATTACATTAAAAACACAGGCAACAGGAGAAAAAATAGATAAATCAGGCATCATCAAAATTTAAAACATTTACACTGTAAAGGATACTATCAAAAAAGCAAAAGGGAAACCCACAGAATGGGAGAAAATCTTTTGCAAATCATATCTGATAAAGGATTGTATCTAGAATATACAAAAAAAAAAACCCTCTTACAATTCAATAATAAAAGACAACCCAATTAAGAAATGGGCAACGGAATTTGCAACGACGTGGATGGAACTGGAGGGTGTTATGCTGAGTGAAATAAGTCAATCAGAGAAAGACATGTATCACATGACCTCACTGATATGAGGAATTCTTAATCTCAGGAAACAAACTGAGTGTTACTGGAATGGTTGGGGGTGGGAGGGATGGGGTGGTTGGGTGATAGACATTGGGGAGGGTATGTGCTACGGTGAGCGCTGTGAATTGTGCAAGACTGTTGAATCACAGATCTGTACTTCTGAAACAAATAACGCAACATATTTTAAGAAAAAAGAAAAAGAAGAAGATAACAGGAGAGGAAGAAAAGGGGAGTATGTCAGAGGGGGAGACGAACCATGAGAGATGATGGACTCTGAAAAACAAACTGAGGGTTCTAGAGGGGAGGGGGGTAGGCGGATGCGTTAGCCTGGTGATGGGTATTGAGGAGGGCACGTTCTGCATGGAGCACTGGGTGTTATGAACAAACAATGAATCATGGAACACTGCATCAAAAACTAATGATGTAATATATGGTGATTAACATAACAATAAAAAATTTAAAAAAAAAAAGAAATGGGCAACGGAGCTGAATCAACATTTCTCCAGAGAAGGTATACAGATGCCCAATAAACACATAAAAAGATGTTCAACATCATCAATCATTAGGGAGATGCAAATCAAAATCATGAGATACCACTTCACACCAACTAGATAGCTGTAACAAGTGCGGAAAGGATGGAGAGATAAGGGAAGCCTCATACATTGCTAGGGGGAATGTAAAATGATGTGGCAGCTTGGGAAAACAGTCTGGCAGTTCCTTACAAAATTAAACACAGAGGGGGGCCTGGGTGGCCCAGTCGGTTGAGCATCCAACTCTTGGTTTTAGCTCAGGTCATGATCTCAGGGTGGTGGGATAGATCCCTGTGTTGGGCTCTGCTCTCAGCACGGAGTCGGCTTGTCCCTTTCCCTCTGCTCTTCCCTCCACTCGTGCTCTCTCGCTCTCTCCCTCCCTGCCTCCCACTCTCTCTCAAATAAATAAATAAAATCTAAAAATAAATCTTAAAAAAGAATTAAACAGGGGCACCTGGGGGACACAGTCGGGGGGGGCGTCCAACTCTTGGTTTTGGCTCAGGTCGTGAGCTCAGGGTCATGAGATCAAGCCCCGTGTAAGGCTCTGCGCTCAGTGTGGAGTCTGCTTGGGATTCTCTCTCCCTCTGCCTGTGCCCCTCCCACTCATGCTCTCTCTTTCTCTCTCTCTCTCTCTCTCTCTCGCTCTCTCAAAAACTAAATAAATAAATCTTTAAAAAAATTAAACGGAGTTACCATATGACCCAGCAATTCTACTCCTACATATATAACCAAATAAAAATGTCCACACAAAAACTTGTACACAAATATTCATAGCAGCATTAGTCATAATAGCTAAAAAGTAGAAACAATTCTACTGCCCATTTAGAGATAAGTGAATAAACAAAATGTGGTATACCCATACAAATGAACATTATTTGGCCATAAAAAGGAATGAAGTACTAACACATGGTCCAACAGGAATGAATCTTGAAATCGTTATGCTAAGGGAAGGAAGCCAGTTACAAAAGACCACATATTGTATGATTCTATTTATATGAAAGGTTCCAAATAGACAAATCCACAGAAACAGAAAGCAGACTTGTGGTTGCCTGGGTGGGGCAGTGGGGCGGTGGGGCGGCGGGGTACTGGGGAGCATAGACACAGGGTTTCTTTGGGGGATGATGAATTATGTTTTAAAACTGGACCGTGGTGATGGCTGCACAACTCTGCATACACCAAAAAACACTGAGTTGCACACTTTTCAATGGGTGAATTGTGTGGTATGTTAATTATATCTCAGTAAAGACATTATCAAAAAGAAAAAAAATCAACTGACAAAAATTTTGTACTAAATAGCAACCCAGCAGTTACAAATGCAAAGAATTCCCCAGGAAAGCCTTTGCAACAAAGAAGCCACAATCTCAGCACAAAACTGGACAGAGTTAGAGCCCACAGAACATGAGCGTGACCAGCAAATCAGAGGAAGCCAGACCTGAGGAGACTAGAACATGGATTAATGCTCTTGGCTACAGGGGCTAGGTGTTACCATCAATTTTTCAATAGAAGGACCTAGAAGAGGATAAAGAATCTCACTGCTGCCTATCATTAACCTACTATGATTTCATGAATACAATGTATTTTTTTTCACACACACAAAAGTTTAAATAAACAACCAGGGGAGTAAGGGCATTTATAAAGGTATAAGGACAAAGGTCAACCATAAGAACAAAAATACAAGCTTTCCTAAATACCACCCCCCCAATTTTTTAAATAAAAGAGCAAAAAATACACCTCACAGCCAAAGAAACAGCAAATATAACAAAATATTATGATAGAGTTGAGGTCAAACATATTAGTCCTAACAGTAAATGTGAATGGGCTTAACTCACCTATTAAGATAAAGTTTCAATCTGGCTTGCAAAACAAAACTCAAGGAGTTGTACAAGACACATCTAAAACAAAGTGATGTTGAAACATTAAAAATGAAAGGATGGCCAAAGTATACCGGGCAATTGGTAACAAAAAGGGAGCAGGGTGGCATTTCTGGGATCAGGCAAAGAATTCAAGTCCTAAAGCATTCATCATGACCACAAAAAAAAAAAAAAAGAGAGAGAGCGAGAGAGACACTTGTTAATGCTGAAAGTCACAATCCATGATTTAGACAGAACACATTAAAATACATATATTCACATGAATATAACACAGCAACCACCTTTATGAAACAAAAACTACTTGAGATGCAAGGGACACAGAAACACATTAATAACAGGAGACTTTATGTACTCTGAGTGGTATATTAGACAATTCAGTAGTCGAGAAATAAGGAGATAGAAGATCTAAACAGCATAATCAAGAGTAAATCTTAAGGATATTTATCAAACTCTACACTCTGATACTAGAGAATATACATTCTTATCTCATGCCCAAGCCACAGTCACCAAAAGTACTCACATATTACGTCACAAAGAAAACATCAGGAGTGCCATGAAATAGAAGTATTATAAATATCCTCTGATCATAATGTAATAAAACTAGAATTTACTAATAAAAATAAAAGCTCTTCCACCTAGAAATTTAAAAACCTCCTATTAAATGAGTATCTTATAACTGAAATTATAGATTTTTGAAGAAATAATGACAACGAGAACACTACATATCACATTCCATGGGATACATTTAAAGCAGTGATCAAAGGAAAATTTGTTGCTCTAAACATATTTATCAATAAAAATGAAGTAATATAAATTCATTTCCAAGGTTAAAAAAAATAACAAGGTAAACCAAAAGAAAGCACAAGGAAGGAAATAAAGATAAAAACAGAGGAAGTGTTCAAAAACTAATGATGTAATGTATGGTGATTAACATACATTAACAATAAAAAAATTTTAAAAAAACAGGAAGTGAATGAGACAGAGAACAGAAAACTAGATCTGAGTAATAATATAAAATTCTGTAGTTTTTGAAAAAAATTAAAATAGATAAACCACTATAAAATGTGATTAAGAAAAAGGGGAAAACACAAATATACAAAAATAAGAGAGAGTGAGGGAGAAAGCAACCACTGAAATAGAAGAAAATTTTTTAAATCATGAGAGATTACTGTGTAGCTCTCCACCTAATGAATTTGGGAAAAGCCAGACAATAGAGATAATTTGCTAGAAAAATACAAACTACCAAAACTGACCCCATTATAGTTATAAAGCTTAAACAGCTAAGCAAAATAAGTCAATCAGAGAAAGACAAATACCGTATGATTTCACTCATATCTGGAACTTAGGAAACAAAACAGATGAACATATGGGAAGCAAGAAAAAAGGAGAGAGAGGGAAGGAAACCATAAGAGCCTCTTAACGATAGAGAACAGAGGGTTGATGGAGGGAGGTGGGTGGAGGATGGTCTAGATGGGTGATGGGTATTGAGGGCACTTGTGATGAGCACCACATGTAAGTGATAAATCACGAAATTCTATACCTGAAACAAAAAATAAATAAATGAATAAACCCTAGTTTTTACAGCTAAAAAAAAGAAAAAAGAGAAAAGAAAGCTTAAACAGACCAATTTTCATAGAAGAAATAAAGTTATTAAGGAAATATCCCTGAAAAACCAGCAGGCCCAGATGGTTTCACAGGAGAATTCTACCAAACCTTCAAACACCAGACAGCCTCAGTGCTCTATAAATCATTCCAGACCTGGTGTATCATGAGAAGGATCAAGCCTATAGGAACATCAACCTTTCAAGGAAGATGAACCAGCCAAGGGGACAGAGAAAGAACATCCTCTGAGGAAGGAGGGACGCCTAGAGCACGGAATCTCATAAATTAAAGAATACTTCAAGAAAGGAGACCTTCATGACAAAAGCTGCATAGAGGTCCAATAAAAGGAATAAAAAAGTGTGAACACATGGCTTCAGGACTAAGTGGAAGATAAGGAGCCTTAAGGCAGCCAATTATTAATGACTCCTTCTTGGGACACCCGACTCAGTCGGTGCACCATGCAACTCTTGATTTCAGGGTTGCCAAGTGCAATGTTGGGTGCAGAGATTTAAAAATAAAATCTTAACACACACACACACACACACACACACACACACACACACACACACACACACCAAAAAAAAACCCAACTTCTTCTAACAGGCTGACTGGAAAAGGAGGAAGAAACTGGGTTGTGGCTGGGTGACAGGGGTCTAGGGAGTAGGTTTATTGTTGATAAGGAGGGACTATGTGCCTGGCCCTGGGGATATAATATAGAATGACAGTCATAGTAGAGATGAACCTGTGTCCAATTAGTTCAGTTTCCTTTGATTCCTTAATAAAACTCCAAATAATGTAGTCAATTTCTCTCACTATCCCACATTTACATATTTCCTTCTTCAACGGTCCACACTAAATTTTTATCAGCAGTCATATTTTATGTTAATTTAGAAAACATTACTAAGTACCAATGACTAGTAGTGGGGAGGCACACAAAGTTGCAATAGACCTACTTTCTTTCCTCAAGATGCTAAGTTTTCAGTGGATAAGAAGGACCACGGGAGTGTAGTACTTCCGGGTTCACTGAGTGTCTGGCAAATAATATCTCATTTAATCCTCACAACAAACTCTGAGGAAGCTGGAATTAACCTCCATTTTATAGGTGAAAAAAACAAGCCTCCAAAAGGCTAACCAATCTGCCCCAGGTGAAGGACCTGAAACCAGAATCCAAATTCTCAGACTCAAATACTAACACTTCCCCAATTCGCAATTCCTACCTTGAGAAAGATGACCCTGAAGAGACTGCCTGGTCATCTCTGCAGATGCTCGGTCAGCAGAATTGGACTTGAGGGTATACTTCAGAATAGTTGACATCCTGCATCACGTCTAAATTTGGAAAGCAGCTTTTCTGCCCTCTAGCTGCCTGAACATTCTGTAGCTGTAGGGTACAAAGACTATGTTTTATTTATCATGATCTCAAGGATTGTGTTTTATTTAGCTTTACATTTGTCCCCCTCAGCTTTACGTATAATGCCTTTAAATATTTGCTCCTTCAGTATTTGTGCAGATTCATTCATTCACCTAATTTCATAACTGATAGCATTCTGAATATAATCTAGGACAGAATTTTAAAAAAACTTCGAATTTAAGAAGTGAAAGAGTATGGGGCAAAGGGTATCACAGAATGGCTTTTTTGAATTCAGAAATTTACTTTAAAAAAATCAAGATGCTTTTGTGCTCTGAAATTTTTACAATATGGCAATAACTGGCAACAGGACAAAGTATTTTTAAATATACGTTCCATAAATGTCCTATTTGACCCTTAAATAACCACCCTATAAAAAAAGGTAAGGCAAGTGCACTATAATATCTAGTTTAGAGTTGAGGAAATTGTCTCTTAGAAAAGGTAAGTGATTTGTGCAGGGAATCAGAGATACTGGAATTCAAGGAAGTCCTGAGTTCAAATCTCCTGTTCACTCTATGATGCCTTTGCCTCACATGGATAACACTTCTTTACTAAACTGGTAAAAGTGGAATAAAAGATGAGAAACTGAATTGCTATCAACAAATTAAAAAAAGTGATAGCTAGAGAATGATAATGGTACCTGGTTGGAGAGAAGAACAGAAATGGCCCAAAAGTGATCCTGTAGAAATCCTTTAAATGCTGCCTTTTGCTAGGGTGTAGAAAAAGACACTCACAGATTGTTGGTGGGAGTGCAAAATAGCACATTCTTTCCAGAGGGAAACTGAGCAATTTACATTTTAAAAAAAACAAACCCAACAATTCTATCATCTAGGAATGTACACTAAGAAGTAATGATGGGTGTGCAGATTTTACATTTTTTCAACAATGTATTTAAGTAGTGAAAAATGGAATAACCAATTAAATAAATTATGAGAGCCATGCAATGGCATGCTATGAAGTCAGGGGAAAAAATGGTTACAAAAGAGATCCACTTTAGAAAAATCCATATATTCATCTCTGCACAGAAAGAGAATGGAAATGTATACCCAGTAACCATATTCATAATGGTTACTTGGATTGGTGAAACAGTGTATCTTCTTCATCATGGTTTTGCATATGTTAGAAATTTTGTAAATAAATGTGTTACCAAATGTTTCTATATAAAAATATTTCTAATAAGACCTTTAAAGGGGGAGGGCTGTGAAACAACAGCAGGGGCTTTCAAAAGATCATTTTAGTAGCCATTTTAAAAGTACCCTTAAAAAAATAACATTTAATAAACATTAGCATATCATAACAATTAAAATACCATTGAAAAATAAAGCTCTCATTATGAATCTCCACCAAAATCTTTCCTTTCCAAATTCCAGTCTCATTCATCCCAGTTCTCATTCAGAAAAATGCTAAAACGGTTGCTGGGCCAGAAGTCAGACAGACCTTCCTGATTTCTACCTGTAGTTTTTACTTTGTTCCAGAAAAGAAAAGCAATCACATAGGAGACAGCTCAAAAAGCACCTTGGCAGGAAAATATTTGGGAGAATAAGTTTCTCTCCCATTTCTTTTCCTCCTGACTTACCGACAGGACAATCCTGACAGTGACCGGCCCAGCTTCTTAATACATCCTAGAAAAGCACAAGATGAGCCAATTTTCAAGATACGTTTCTAAAAACACAAGTTTTACTTTGCAACGCAGGATAAAAAGCATCCTTCACGACTCATTCTGGACGTTACCAGAAGAAGATGCCGCTGCGTGGCCGGAGAGCCTCCGGAAGACAAAGCAAGGGTCTCCTCGGCTCGGGTCCCGCAGGCTACACGTCCGGGTTCGCCCCAGGGACAAGGGAACGGTCCCTGAACACCAACCCTCTGTCCCCATGACAGTCGCTCCGAACCGCCGGGGCCGCAGCCTGCCGGACGACGGGGGAAGGATCAGAGCCACGGCAGCAGGTGCCCGGGTCGCCGCGCCAGTGGCCTGAAGCGGTGGGAGGGGCGAGGTCCCCCGGGAGCCCGAGACCAGCTTGCGCATCCTCCCCACCGCCCCACCCGTCGTGGCACCCGCCGCCCCAAGACCGCCCCTCCCGGGCGACGGACACGCCCTCCCTGCGGGCCGGAGCCTCCTCGCCCCGCCCGCCCCCCGGGGCCGCTCACCCGGCCGGGAAGTCCCTGCCGCCGCCGCCAGCCCGGCCGCCGCCAGCCCCTTGGGCCTCGCCCCTCACGCGGCCACCGCCTCCCACAGCAGAGGTACCGCGGCTACCACCGCCGGGCCACGGGACCCGGAACCACTTCCTTCCGGAACCGCCTCGCCCCGCCCCCGCTCTGGTCCCGCCCACTGTCCGCGGCCTCGTGCTGGCCGGCTCCCCCACCGACCCCTGCTCTCAACTCCTTCGCAGGGAGGGTGCCCCGCCTGGACTGCTCCGGCCAGAGCGCCTGCGCCCTCTGCCGGCCGTTCCCACCTCTGCCGCTCTGTCCAGGGCGCATGGGCTGTCTGCGGCCAGTCCCCTGGGAAAGAAGCAATGCACGAGGCTTTCCAGGTCCTGCGATCCTGGGATCCTGGATGTTGGAGCTCATCCCTCAACCAAAGACAGGAGCTTGGTCCCATGGGCCTTCCACAAATTAAGTTTCTACCCAGAAAACGAAACCTCCGCTCTGGACCTCCCAAATAGGTTAACAGTACCAACATCTCCCCACCATCCAATTCAAAATACTCACTTTTGTCTGCTCTCTTGATTTCTCTCTTCCCCCACTCCATCCACCAGCCCCAAAGGTAGTATATCCTCACTCTTGGAGCTTTCTCACTAGACACTTTGATATACTTTTTACTCCCTGCAAGATTTCTCTTTCAGAGTCCACCTCATCTAGTAGTATCACCTTTTACCCTCCCTTGTCACTGCCAGCTGATTGCATTAGAATTTTCCTCTCCATCTAAACTGAATTACAGCCATCATCCCAATGAGTCCAGCACCCGTGACTGAGCCACGCTTCCTTAACTTCCCCAAGCCAGACGAATTTACCTCTACTCTACTCTATCCACCCATTCCCAGGCACAGATTCTAGCAAGTCTAGACATTCATCACTTCATACAGCTCCATCTCTAAAACTTCAGAGATTTATTTCAAATCCTACTTATTTGGACTCACAGTCCTCATCCTTGCCGTCCTCTCTCTCCCTTGTTCCCAATGAACTTGGTCTTCAAAGACCAGAGAGCTCTCACATCCCCTGAACCTTCCACCTGATTTAAGTCCATGGCCTTTGACTTCAACAACTCTTGTAAGCAGAGCCCCTGGAATTGCCCTTTGACAACATGGTAACATCAAACCACCACCTTTTAAACACTCCGGTTGTCTGCATTTTCCATTCCTACATCTGTGTTTTCAAGTACCACTTGGGAAGAAAAAGTCACACAACTATAACAGAATGATGTCACTACAAATGTATGGATGCCCGCTAGAACCTTGGTGCCTCTTTTATGTGACCGCTCTCGTTGCCAGTAATTGCTGTTATTAACCCTTACTACTCTCTTTAAGCCCCATAGAATGATCATTGTCCTCTCTTCACACATAATATTGTTTCCTGCTTCACAGAGAAAAGTTCTCAGCACAGTATATAAGGCCTTTCTTTCTCCTTCTTCTTCTTCTTCCCCTTCCCCTCCTCCTCCTTCTTCTTCTTTTTTGACAATCAAAAAAGACCATGTTAAATCAACTTAAGACAGACTGGTCAGGATGAGAGAATAGAAGAGGTGACCGAAAAGAGAAAAACCTTTGGTAGCTGGAGCCAGGACTGGCCCTAGCTGAAGTAGTTGGGACATTCGTGGGCAACCAGCTGCCAGGCTCAGTCAAAGCCCTGCACCACGGCCAGCTTCAGGGGCCCTTCCTCGGTTGCTGCCAAGTTCTGTGCCAGCTACCCCACGCTGGCCATGCCCGGGATGACTGCGTCCCCATGGGCGCCCTGGAGCTGCGAGGGGTGGTACGTCCACCGGAGGGAGGCCAAGCTCAGGTGGGGGCGCTGCCACCGTATGCGGCCCGCAGGGCCTTCTCCACCAGGGCAATGGCCTCGAAGTGGTGCTCCTTCCAGAGCCGTTGCTGTAGATCTCAGCCCAGTTACTCCCAAAGAAGCGGCCCATGGGTTGTTTCCCGTCCTTGTCCTCATACTTGTACTTGGGGTCCGCAGGCCCCCTGCGAGAAGGCTGTGATCAGAGCCATGGGCCCACACTGCTCCCAGAGGCCGTTCTGGACTGGCAGGGCGTCAGGGGGATGGCGGGGGGCCGTGTAAGGCCTTTCATTATCTGGTTCATACTTCACCACTCTAGCCTTCTAGAGAAGCTTTTGGTGGGAATGCAAGCTGGTGCAGCCACTTTGGAAAACAGTATGGAGTTTCCTCAAAAAGTTGAAAATAGAGCTACCCTATGACCCAGCAATTGCACTCCTGGATATTTACCCCAAAGATGCAGATGTGGCGAAAAGAAGGGCCATATGCACCCCGATGTTCATAGCTGCAATGTTCACAATAGCCAAACTGTGGAAGGACCCCAGATGCCCTTCAACAGATGAATGGATAAAGCAGAAACAATTCTTGAAGGTAGAATATAAAAAAACCTTCCTGGACTGAAACCACATATATGCTGATAAAAAGGTCCACCCCTCTTAACCAGACAGATGGGACAATATGTGCAATGGAATGGAAGCAAAAGCAGTATCTGTCTTGAACTGCAAACACTTCAGTATGGCCAGAACACTGAGTACAAAGAGAGACAGAGTGAGAGAGGGAACACAAGCAGGGGAAGTGGGAGAGGGAGAAGCGCGCCCCTCTTTATCCTTTTTTGACATTCTGTACAACTCAAATTTGCTTTCAGTATTACTAATAAGGGGCACCTGGGTGGCTCAGTCGTTAAGCGTCTGCCTTCGGCTCAGGTCATGATCCCGGGGTCCTGGGATCGAGCCCTGCATCGGTCTCCCTGCTCCGCGGGAAGCCTGCTTCTCCCTCTCTCACTCCTCCTGCTTGTGTTCCCTCTCTCTCTCTGTCTCCCTCTGTCAAATAAATAAATAAAATCTTAAAAAATATATTACTGATAAGGTTTCCCAAAGTATTATTTCTGCTTCTGTTTTTACTTAAATTCCATTTTTGAGATTTTAGTTTCCTTGCTTCATTCCTTCCTCTCTCTCTCTCTCTCTCTCTCTTTCAAATCGTCCTATTGACTTTGCATCTCATCTTACATTCTTGAAAAAGGATGCTAAACTGGTGAGAACATTTCCCTTTTGGATTCTGTAGTCAATCATTTTCATAAATATGCTCTTTTCTCCCTTCCATGATTAGTTTTTGTGTATTTTATTATAAATAGAGATATATATTCTTTGAATCATCTTTGAACAAGGTGATCTTTGTTCAGATGTATTGGTTAACAGCACAAGCAGACGGCCCTCACACTATTTGCTGTTCACTTATGTGGACAGAGGGGTTAAGTAGCTTGCACAAGGTCACATAGCTCTTGCTGTGTATATGAATAACACATATGTACACATAACACAAAACAAGCCAAACAGAAATAGGTTATTATTTGCCTTTCCATTTATTTTCTTTTTCTTTACAAAGCCAAAGCTGCTACTGAATGCTGAGTATGCATTTTTTTTCTTTTTATTAACATATAATGTATTATTTGTTTCAGGGGTACAGGTCTGCGATTCATCAGTCTTACACAGCGCTCACCATAGCATGTACCCTCCCCAGTGTTCATCACCCAGCCACCCCATCCCTCCCACTCCCCTCCCCTCCAACAACCCTCAGTTTGTTTCCTGAGATTAAGAGTCTCTTTATGGTTTGTCTCCCTCTCTGGTTTGTCTTGTTTCATTTCCCTCTCCCTTCCCTTATGATACTCTGCCTTGTTTCTCAAATTCCTCATATCAGTGAGATCATATGATAATTGTTTCTCTGATTGATATATTTTGCTTAGTGTAATACCTTCTAGTTCCATCCATGTCGTTGCAAATGGCAAGATTTCATTTTTCGATGGCTGCATAATATTCCATTGTATATATATATATATATATATATATATATATATATATATATATATATACCACATCTTCTTTATCCATTCATCTGTTGATGGACATCTTGGCTCTTTCCATAGTTTGGCTATTACGGACATTGCTGCTATAAACACTGGGGTGCGTGTGCCCCTTCAGATCACTACATTTGTATCTTTGGGGTAAGTACCCAGTAGTGCAATTGCTGGGTCGTATGGTAGCTCTATTTTTGACTTTTTTTTTTAAGATTTTATTTATTTATTTGACAGAGAGAGAGACAGTGAGAGAGGGAACACAAGCAGGGGGAGTGGGAGAGGGAGAAGCAGGCTTCCCGCGGAGCAGGGAACCCGATGCGGGACTTGATCCCAGGACCCTGGGATCATGAACCAAGCCGAAGGCAGACGCTTAATGACTGAGCCACCCAGGCGCCCCTCTATTTTCAACTTTTTGAAGACCCTCCATACTGTTTTCCAGAGTGGCTGCACCAGCTTGCATTCCCACCAACAGTGTAGGAGGATCCCCCTTTCTCTGCATCCTCGCCAACATCTGTTGTTTCCTGACTTTTTTAGTTATGTTATGTTAATCACCATACATTACATCATTAGTTTTTGATGTAGTGTTCCATGATTCATTGTTTGCGTATAACACCCAGTTCTGACTTTTTGAAGTTTTAGTCATTCTGACTGGTGTGAGGTGGTACCTCATCGAGGTTTTGATTTGTATTTCCCTGATGCTGAGTGATGTTGAGCACTTTTTCATATGCCTGTTGGCCATTTGGATGTCTTGTTTGCAGAAATGTCTATTCATGTCTTCTGCCCATTTCTTCACTGGATCATTTATTCTTTGGGTGTTGAGTTTGATAAGTTCTTTATAGATTTTGGATACTAGCCCTTTATCTGTCATTTGCAAATATCTTCTCCCATTCTGTCGGTTGTCTTTTGGTTTTGTTGACTGTTTCCCTTGCTGTGCAAAAGCTTTTTATCTTGATGAAGTCCCAATAGTTGATTTTTGCCCTTGCTTCCCTTGCTTTTTGCGATGTTTCTAGGAAGAAGTTGCTGCACCTGAGGTCAAAGAGGTTGCTGCCTGTGATCTCCTCTAGGATTTTGATTGATTCCTGTCTCACATTTAGGTCTTTCATCCAGGACCCTTGGGGTCACAGAAAGACCGGGGGTGCCTGAGTGCGGCAGAGCTCCCAGGTATTGGAGTGGGGAAGCCGGCTGCAGAGACAGAGCCGAGGCGCGGGCTCACAGCCCGGGGTTGCCATAAACTGTGATCCACGGCAGTCGGGCCACTGCGCCTCCAGCAGGGACCCAACAAGTGGCAGATCCGGGGAGACTCCCCTTCCTCCCCCGGGAGGAGCGGCGCGGGAGCGCACCGCAGGAATCTGCTGGGTTTGGAGACTCCACACGGGGTCGGGTGCCAGAGACAGAAACGCTCAGTCACAGGCCGGGTGAGCGCGGAGTGCGGCCGGAGACCGGGGAGACGGGAGGGACTGCTTTTCTCTGGGGGCGCACTGAGGAGCGGGGCCCCGAGTTCTCAGCTCCTCCGGGCGGAGATTGGGAGGCCACCATTTTCACTCTCGTCCTCGAAAGCCCAACGGAAAGCTTGCAGGGAACAAAAGCTCCCGAGAGCAAACCCGAGCAGCTTGCTTAGCCCGGACCGGCAAGGGCGGGGCAATTCCGCCTCCGGCAAAGACATTTGGGAACCATGGCAACAGGCCCCTCCCCCAGAAGATCAGCACGAACAGCCAGCAAGCCAAGACCAAGTTTACCGATCAAGGAGAACGGGAGAACTCCAGCGCTAGGGGAATACTGCACATAGAATTCATGGCTTTTTTACCATGATTCTTTAGTCTTCCAAAGTTATTTTTTTAATTTTCTCTATTTTTTCTTTTTCTATTTTTTTAACTTTTCTTTTCTTTTTTCAACTAACATCAGTTCCTTTTTTAAAATCTTTAATTTTCATTTTTACAGTCATAGTCTATCCCTTCATTGTATTTAACCTTAATTTTTGTGTCTATATATAAGTTTTTCTTTCTTTAAAATTTTGGGATATAGTTTCTTCTAACAGACCAAAATATACCCTAAATCTAGGGTATGGCTTTGTTTAGTCTCCCAACTGATCACATTCTCTCCTTTTATTTTTATTTTTCTCCTTTTTTCAAACAATTTATCAATTCCTTTTTTAAAATCTTTTTAAATTATCATGTTTACAGTCATGTTCCATCCCTTCATCGTATTTACCCTTATTTTTCTACATATATAAGTTTTTCTTTCTTTAAAATTTTCAAAGGCAGTTTCTTCTAACAGACCAAAATACACCCAAAATCTAGTGTGTGGCTCTGTTCTATTCACTAGCCTGATCACATTCTTTTTTTTTTTTCCTTTTCCCCCTGGTTCCGGGTCTCTTCTGATTTGTTTAGTGTATATTTTTCTGGGGCCATTGTTACCATTTTAGCATTTTGTTCTCTCATTCATCTATTCTTCTATGGACAAAATGACAAAAAGGAAAAACTCACTGCAAAAAAAAAAAAAGAACAAGAGGCAGTACCGACTGCCAGGGACCTAATCAATACGGACATTAGGAAGATGTCGGAACTAGAGTCCAGAATGACGATTTTAAAGATACTAGCTGGGCTTGAAAAAAGCATGGAAGTTATTAGAGAATCCCTTTCTGGAGAAATAAAAGAACTAAAATCTAACCAAGTAGAAATCAAAAAGGCTATTAATGAGGTACAATAAAAAATGGAGGCTCTAACTGCTAGGATAAATGAGGAAGAAGAGAGAATTAGTGATATAGAAGACCAAATGATGGAAAATAAAGAAGCTGAGAAAAAGAGAGATAAACAACTACTGGACCACGAGGGGAGAATTTGAGAGATAAGCGATACCATAAGATGAAACAACATTAGAATAATTGGGATACCAGAAGAAGAAGAAAGAGAGAAAGGGGCAGAAGGTATATTGGAGTAAATTATAGCAGAAAACTTCCCTAATTTGGGGAAGGAAACAGGCATCGAAATGCAGGAGGCACAGAGAACCCCCTCAAAATCAATAAAAATAGGTCAACACCCCAACATCTAATAGTAAAACTTACAGGTCTCAGAGACAAAGAGAAAATCCTGAAAGCAGCTCGGGACAAGAGGTCTGTAACCTACAACGGTAGAAACATCAGGTTGGCAACAGACCTATCCCCAGAGAGCTGGCAGGCCAGAAAGGACTGGCATGATATATCCAGAGCACTAAATGAGAAAAATATGCAGCCAAGAATACTGTATCCAGCTAAGCTGTCGTTGAAAATAGAAAGAGAGATAAAAAGCTTCCAGGACAAACAAAAACTAAAGGAATTTGCAAACACGAAACCAGCCCTACAAGAAATATTGAAAGGGGTCCTCTAAGTAAAGAGAGAGCCTAAAAGTAACATAGACCGGAAAGGAACAGAGACAATACACAGTAACAGTCACCTTACAGGCAATACAATGGCACTGAATTCATACCTTTCAATAGTTACCCTGAATGTAAATGGGCTAAATGCCCCAATCAAAAGACACAGGGTATCAGACTGGATAAAAAAAACGAGACCCATCCATATGCTGTCTGCAAGAGACGCATTTTGGACCCAAAGACACCTCCAGATTTAAAGTGAGGGGGTGGAAAACCATTTACCATGCTAATGGACACCAAAAGAGAGCTAGGGTGGCAATCCTTATATCAGACAAATTAGATTTGAAACAAAGACTATAATAAGAGATGAGGAAGGACACTAAAGGGTCTATCCAACAAGAAGATCGAACAATTTAACTATGTATGCCCCTAACATGGGAGCAGCCAATTATATAAACCAATTAATAACAAAATCAAAGAAATGCAGGTGCCTGGGTGGTTCAGTCTTTAATCATCTGCCTTCGGCTCAGGTCATGATTGCAGGGTCCTGGGATCGAGCCCCGCATTGGGCTCCCTGCCCCGCAGGAAGCCTGCTTCTCCCTCTCCCACTCCCCCTGCTTGTGTTCCCTCTCTCGCTGTGTCTCTCTCTCTCTGTCTGTCAAATAAATAAATAAAATCTTTAAAAAAAATCAAAGAAAGACATCGATAATAATACAATAATAGTAGGGGACTTTAACACCCCCCTCACTGAAATGGACAGATCATCTAAGCAAAAGATCAACAAGGAAATAAAGGCTTTAAATGACACACTGGACCAGATGGACTTCACAGATATATTCAGAACATTCCATCCCAAAGCAACAGAATACACATTCTTCTCTAGTGCACAAGGAACATTCTCCAGAATAGATCACATCCTGGGTCACAAATCAGGTCTCAACTGGTACCAAAAGATTGGGATCATTCCCTGCATATTTTCGGACCACAATACTTTGAAACTACAACTCAATCACAAGAGGAAAGTTGGAAAAAACTCAAATACATGGAGGCTAAAGAGCAGCCTACTGAGTATGCTTAATACAAGGATTCTGTATTAGTAAGAATAAATTATGCTACAGTAACAGTCCCCAAATCTGATTGACTTATAACAACAAATGTTTATTTCTTGCTTACATTTCGAGTCCATTGGAGATCAGCTTTGGTTCTTCTGTCCGGGACACAGGCTGAAAGAATAGACCCTCTCTGAGACATTACTGGTGTCAGATCAGAAGAAAAGGAGCAAGAGTGGGACCATGGACGAGATCTTAAAAACTTCTGCTTCAAAGCTGAATCAGAACCTCTGGGGGTGTGGCTCAGTACAGTTCCAACAAAGGCCCTCCAGGGGGTTCTGAAGCACTCTCAGGTTTGAGAACCACTTCTCTAAGTCTTGTATTCCGTGTAAACCAGATGTACATAGAGGCTTGTTGAAATTCATGGCAGTTTTTATTTTTTATTTTATTTTTAAAGATTTTATTTATTTAGTAGGGAAAGAGAGAGGAAGCACAAGCAGGGGGAGTGGCAGGCACAGGGAGAAGCAGGCTCCTCGCTGAGCAGGGAGCCCGATGTGGGACTCAGTCCAAGGACCCTGAGATCATGACCTGAACTGAAGGCAGACACCCAACCGACTGAGCCACCCAGGCGTCCCGAAATTCATGGCAGTTTTTAGACTACTAATTCTTAAACCAGAAAAAAAAAAAAGTCAAATTAAAAAAAAAGAAGGAACCAGGTATTGATACAGACTTAACCAAGTGCCCACTGTCATTGTCGTTTTTTTGGAGGGGCACCACTTTTGGGGAACCCTGCCAGCCACCCTGACATGTATCTCCAGCTTTCTTCTTAAAAGGATGATGTGAGAATTAGATAATTAGAAATAAGTAGGGCAAATAGCTTTCTCATCCCCTGACAATGCTGTTGGCCCAGATTTTTCTCATAGTTTTTGTATAGATGGTTTGTATTGTGCTGGTCATGCCTTCAGCATCTACATTAGTCCTTATAACCCAGGACTGCCAAAACCAGGTGAGTTTTCTCTTTCCTTAACTATCTGACTTTGGGTTGCTTAATACTGGAAATGAAATTTGATGTGTATTATTTACCTGGCCCTGTTTCCTCCTCCTTTTCTTCCATCCCATAAGATAGGCATTTTTTTTTTTTTTGGTGGATGCTGCCCTTCTTTACATTTACTTGTTTTTTTTTTAAGATTTTATTTATTCATTTGACAGAGAGTGAGAGAGGGAACACAAGCAGAGGCAGAGGGAGAGGAAGAAGCAGGCTTCCCGCTGATCAGGGAGCCCAATGCGGAGCTCTATCCCAGGACCCTGGGATCATGATCTGAGCCAAAGGCAGACACTTAACAACTGAGCCACCCAGGTGCCCCTACCTTTACTTTTTTAAGGGCTTTGTCAACAACAGGGCACAGACAGAAATGATTTATAGTGTTTGGAAGAAAATGTTTTTATTTTTTTATTTTTTTATTGTTTATTTTTTTATTATGTTATGTTAATCACCATACATTACATCATTAGTTCTTGATGTAGTGTTCCATGATTCATTGTTTGTGCATAACACCCAGTGCTCCACGCAGAACGTGCCCTCTTTAATACCCATCACCAGGCTAACCCATCCCCCCACCCCCTCCCCTCTAGAACCCTCAGTTTGTTTTTCAGAGTCCATCGTCTCTCATGGTTCATCTCCCACTCCTATTTACTCCCCTTCATTCTTCCCCTCCTGCTATCTTTTTTTTTTTTAACATACAATGTATTATTTGTTTCAAAGGTACAGGTCTGTGATTCAATGGTCTTACAGAATTCACAGGGCTCACCATAGCACATACCCTCCCCAATGTCTATCACCCAGCCACCCCATCCCTCCCACCCCCCACCACTCCAGCAACCCTCAGTTTGTTTCCTGAGATTAAGAATTCCTCATATCAGTGAGGTCATATGATACATGTCTTTCTCTGATTGACTTATTTTGCTCACTTTCAATCTAGGAGTGTCTTTGGGTCTAAAATGAGTCTCTTGCAGACAGCATATGGATGGGTCTCGTTTTTTTTTATCCAGTCTGATACCCTGTGTCTTTTGATTGGGGCATTTAGCCCATTTACATTCAGGGTAACTATTGAAAGGTATGAATTCAGTGCCATTGTATTGCCTGTAAGGTGACTGTTACTGTGTATTGTCTCTGTTCCTTTCCGGTCTATGTTACTTTTAGGCTCTCTCTTTACTTAGAGGACCCCTTTCAATATTTCTTGTAGGGCTGGTTTCGTGTTTGCAAATTCCTTTAGTTTTTGTTTGTCCTGGAAGCTTTTTATCTCTCTTTCTATTTTCAACGACAGCTTAGCTGGATACAGTATTCTTGGCTGCATATTTTTCTCATTTAGTGCTCTGGATATATCATGCCAGTCCTTTCTGGCCTGCCAGCTCTCTGGGGATAGGTCTGTTGCCAACCTGATGTTTCTACCGTTGTAGGTTACAGACCTCTTGTCCCGAGCTGCTTTCAGGATTTTCTCTTTGTCTCTGAGACCTGTAAGTTTTACTATTAGATGTTGGGGTGTTGACCTATTTTTATTGATTTTGAGGGGGTTCTCTGTGCCTCCTGCATTTCGATGCCTGTTTCCTTCCCCAAATTAGGGAAGTTTTCTGCTATAATTTACTCCAATATACCTTCTGCCCCTCTCTCTCTTTCTTCTTCTTCTGGTATCCCAATTATTCTAATGTTGTTTCATCTTACGGTATCGCTTATCTCTCAAATTCTCCCCTCGTGGTCCAGTAGTTGTTTATCTCTCTTTTTCTCAGCTTCTTTATTTTCCATCATTTGGTCTTCTATATCACTAATTCTCTCTTCTTCCTCATTTATCCTAGCAGTTAGAGCCTCCATTTTTTATTGTACCTCATTAATAGCCTTTTTGATTTCGACTTGGTTAGATTTTAGTTCTTTTATTTCTCCAGAAAGGGATTCTCTAATAACTTCCATGCTTTTTTCAAGCCCAGCGAGTATCTTTAAAATCGTCATTCTGGACTCTAGTTCCAACAGCTTCCTAATGTCCGTATTGATTAGGTCCCTGGCAGTCGGTACTGCCTCTTGTTCTTTTTGTTGAGGTGATTTTTCCATCTTGTCATTTTGTCCAGGGGAGAATAGCTGAATGAGAGAACAAAATGCTAACAGGGTAAAAACGTCCCCAGAAAATATACACTAAACAAATCAGAAAAGACCTAAAACTGGGGGAAAAGAAAGGGAAAGAAAGAAAAAAGAAAAAAAAAGAAAAAGAAAAAGATAAAAACAAACAAAAACAAAACAAAAAAAAACAGAATATGATCAAATATGATCAGGCTGGTGCAAGGATCAGTGCCACACACTAGATTTTGGGTGTATTTTGGTCTGTTAGAAGAAAGTGCCTCCCAAAATTTGAAAGAAAGAAAAATTTATGTATGTACAAAAATAAAGGTTAATACAATGAAGGGAGGCAATATGACTGTAAAGATGAAAATTATAAAAGATTTTATAAAAGGAATTGATAAGATAAAAGTTGGTTGAAAAAAGAAAGAGGATTTAAAAAAAAGAGAGAATGTGATCAGGCAGGAGACTAGAACAAAGCCATACACTAGAGATTTACGGTATATTTTGATCTGTTAGAAGAAACTGTATCCCAAAATTTTAAAGAGAGAACAACTTATATATATACCAAAAATAAGGGTAACTACTATGAAGGGATGGAATATGACTCTAAAAATGAAAAATAAAAAAGATTTTTTTAAAAAGGGATTGATAAGATGTTGGTTTAAAAAGGGAAAAAATTCAAAAAAAAGAAAAAGAAAAAAGAAAGTTAAAAAGATTAACTTTGAAAGACTAAAAAATCATGGGAAAAAGCCATGAATTCTATGTGCAGTATTCCTCTAGCACTGGAGTTCTGCTGTTCTGATTGATGGGTAAACTTGGTCTTGGCTTGCTGGCTGTTCGTGCTGATCTTCTGGGGGAGGGGCCTGTTGCCGTGGTTCCCAAATGTCTTTGCCGGAGGCGGAATTGCCCCGCCCTTGTCGGTCCGGGCTAAGCAAGCTGTTCGGGTTTGCTCTCAGGAGCTTTTGTTCCCTGCAAGCTTTCCGTTGGGCTTTGAAGGACGAGAGTGAAAATGGTGGCCTCCCAATCTCCGCCCGGAGGAGCTGAGAATTCGGGGCCCCGCTCCTCAGTGCGCCCCCAGAGAAAAGCAGTCACAACCGTGTCCCCGGTCTCTGGCCGCACTCCGTGCTCACCCGGCCTGTGACCGAGCGTTTCTATCTCTGGCACCCGACCCCGTGTGGAGTCTCCAAACCCAGCAGATCCCCGCGGTGCGCTCCCGCGCCGCTCCTCCCGGGGGAGGAAGGGGACTCTCCCCGGCTCTGCCGCTTGTTGGGTCCCTGCTGGAGGAGCAGTGGCCCGACTGGGCCGCGGATCACAGTTTATGGCAACCCCGAGCTGAGAGCCCGCGCCTTGGCTCCGTCTCTGCAGCTGGCTTCCCCGCTCCGATACCTGGAAGCTCTGCCGCACTCAGGCACCCCCGGTCTTTCTGTGACCCCGAGGGTCCTGAGACCACACTGTCCCGCGAGGGTTCCACCCCCCGCTTAGCCACTGGAGCGACGTCCCTCAGCAGAGCCAGCTTCTAAAAGGTCCGATTTTGTGCTCCGCGGCTCCACCACTTGCCAGAAGCGGCCGATGGGGGCCCCCTCCCCCGCCGTCTATCCTTCTGAATATTGCTTCGGATTCACTTCTCCGCACGTCCTACCTTCCAGTAAGTGGTCGCTTCTCTGTTCAGAGAGTTGTTGCTACTCTCTTCTTTGATCTCCTGTTGAGTTCGTAGGTGTTCAGAATGGTCTGATCCCTATTCAGCTGAATTCCTGAGACCAGACAAAATCCAGGCCTCCTACTCCTCCGCCATCTTGCTCCTCCCTCCGCCTGGAAGAAAATGTTTTTAAACAGGCTTATGCTGCAGATTCCTTTTTGCTCATTCTAGTCACTGTCTTTATGTCTGTTTTCTACTGAGATGGAGGACAAATTCCTAAACAAGATTTGGTAGTTACTACCAGCTCACTGGTCCCATAAATTATTTCTGATGAACTCTTGTGTAATGCGATATGTGAGGTGGCTTGCCCCTGATTCTGAAAAGTCATATCATATTTGTTCTGTTAAAATGTGTTGCAACTCAGCAATTATTTTGAAAAAAAAAATGATATGGATTACCTACAATGATGCAAGTCAAAAAGGAACAATGAGGTTAGGTTTAAGACTTAATTTTACTGCAAAATGTTTTTTTAAGCTCCTTACTCCCCTTATTTAAATCTTTACTGCCTCTTCCACTGAAGCTCTTCCCCCAGATCCTCGATAAATTCAGTTCACATATCGCTTCCTACCATAAACAGTCTGGTTTTGTGTCCTGGTGCAACCCAGATGCCAATCCAAAAGTTATTAAGCTCTCAAAAATTTCATTTGTCTGATAAATTTGACTTGTTTAACTCCATATTTATTAAGTACCCCCCACAGTTTCTTCTACTTTTTCATACCAATTCTTACTGTCCCTTAGACTAGTAGGGAAAGAGAACATAATGGACCCTGTGGTAGATTTTATGATAATGCAATCAAAATATTTACCGCCCCTCTCTTCCCAGGTCCCCTAGTTGACACCAAAAATGACATATGTGGCTCACATTATATTCCCATTACACAGCTCTGGCTAAGTTAATCATGGCATGGCAGAAACAACGAACTATACACCCAATTACTTGTGCTCCCCTCTGCATAGTACAGGTTTTCTCTTCCATCCAAGCTTCCTATGAAAACTTTCCTAAGCCAAAATAGCGTACAGCCAAGAGTATCCCGTTTTCTGAAAGTTTGCATTAGGCCACTTCACTTTTATGAAAGACCTACCTCAATGTGGTAACAGCTTTTTTCTTGAAAGTGAAAATTATTTTCTGATTTCTTTCAGTTAGCAAAAACAGGTATGAATGTAGGTCTTTCATAAAAGTAAAGCGGTATAACCAGAATTTATGGAAAGTGAGGGGTTAGCAATATCTCTAGTAAGAAGCAAACCAGCCAGGGACTACACTTCCCAGCATCACTTACAGTTTATCTATCTATCTATCTATCTATCTTTGTGGGGCCATGTGAGTAGTTCTTGCCAATGAAATATGAGTGGAAATGGTATGCGTCCCTTAGAGGATAAGTTGATTGGCAAGAGGTATGTCTTCTCCATACTCCTTCCCTATTCTGTGGACTTCATGCAGAAAAATATGATAAAGTTGGAAGATGAAGGAGCTACAAGATGGAAGGAGCCTGGTCCCAGAATTACCGCTTAGAGGAGAGTTAGAATAAGGCACATCTATTTTGGACTTCACATGAGGGAAAAAAAAGTTCTGTTGTATCTGAGACATTTGGCATCTTCAGGGGGAAATTGTTATAGAAGCTAGCATTACTTTAACATACATGATCATCCCCTTCCCTTTGGCCAGCGATTATCTTCGGGGTCAGTATAAGACTTAGTACTGGCCAAGGAGAAGTAGATATCTGCTGGGAGCTTCTGCGATAGAGTTTCCTTGCTGGTATAAGAAGGGAGCTGTACAAGGAGCAGCCTGCTACTAACATCTTCATGCGTTTGACCATAATGACATGAGGATGGGATGCCACCCACAGCAACCTTCTTAAAGCCAAGACACTCAGAGAAATGCTGCCCCAGAATCCTGTCATTGAGCTGCCTTTGGAGCTTATTATATATGTGATTAATAAATACCCTTAAAATTGAGGCCACTTTCTGCTGTGTGCAGTGGAACCATCCAAACTGGTATACTTATCCCCAATTTAAACAACAACATTCATTTAACAAAGATTTATTGTGGGGCAACTCTGTGACAGGTGGTGTTCTAGGTGCTAAGGAATCCAAAAGCAAACACAAAAACCAGGATCCTTGAGAGTGTCATCCCATGTTAGAATGTGGGTCTGGCAGAAAGATATGCAGATCAGAGGCCATGGATTTTAATTCATGATTTCCTTAGTAACAACTGTGTTTATTCACTCACAAATATTTACTGAATTCCTGTGTTAGGTGGTAGGAATATTAGGCAGTTAGACAGCCCTGATGTCAAGAAGCTTACAATGAAGGAGACAGACATTAAAGAATCACACAAATAAATGTCTCATCCCAAACTGTAATAATACACAAATATGTAACAGCAGACCTGACCTCAGTACCCATCACAACTACAAATAATAATTGGGAAACTTGCAAATATAGCTAGGAGATGTGTCGATTGGCAAGAGCCTCAAAGGGTTGAGTCTGTGTGATTTCCCTAAGCAGGAACTTTGAGGTGTAGTAGGCCAAGGCAAGCACAGGCTCAAAAGCAAACCTTGGATTTGGAGCCCAGCTGTGTACTTCCTGACATATGTGGCCTCCCATGAGCAACTTCACCTGTCTTGGTCCTCATGGTAAAGTGAGCATGACAACAACAGTGCTTGTCTCAGAGTCATTCCTAAGGTTTAGAGGGAGAGTGCTTGGAAAGCACTTAGTACAATGCCTAGCTCGCTCAGGTCTGGCTCTCCAGGAACAGAGTCTGAGACCAGCTGGCATGCAGGAGGCACGTGGGGAGTGCACAGAGGAGTGGAGGAAGGAGGGAGAACACTTGGGCTGCAATGCAGCCTCAACAAAGGCCTCAGGTGAACCCACAGGGAGCAGCTCTGAGGCTGAGACAGACTTTCTGAATTGGCCCACCTTGAGGCAAGGGTTTTTGTACACCAAATTATCCATTGGATACAGGCTACCCAAGTAAGGGGGTTTACCCTTGGTGAGGCAGCCTCCCTTAGTCAAGGCAATTCTTAGAGAGGAACTCCACCAACAAGCCTCACCAACTGTACTTCCAGCATCTGGAAGGAGACATCTGGAAGGACAAATACCTCAGTCTTTTTTTAAAGATTTATTTATTTATTTTGAGAGAGTGAGAATGAGAGAGAGAGAGAGAGTACATGAGAGGGGGGAGGGTCAGAGGGAGAAGCAGGCTCCTCGATGAGCAGGGAGCCCGATGCGGGACTCGATCCCGGGACTCCAGGATCATGACCTGAGCCGAAGGCCGTCGCTTAACCGACTGAGCCACCCAGGTGCCCCAAATACCTCAGTCTTAAAGAGGAGGCCCACCCAGGTGGTACACCATGACATCCACTACATCAGCATTTAATGTAAACCTTTTAAAGCCATTATAGCAGCTGCTCAAAATTTCCCAAACCTGCTGAGGATGTACGGCTTCCTCATCGTCAAAGTATAACTTCCTAAAGGTTACAAGCAGAACTGTGATGCAAATATACATGAGCATAGGTCAAAAACGTGTTGAATTCGTTAAGGAACAGGATGACAACACTGGATCGGGGGAGGATATGGGGACTGCTTGGTGGGCACATGGATGTAGGTATACACACAGCACCACAGGACGTATGTTTAGTGGGGAAACAAATGCTGGGATGAAATCACAAAGTTAGATACAATACTGTTCAGTGCCCTGTAGCAACAAAGAGACATAACCTTTAGAGTTAGCTTTTCTGTAAGACAAAAGTCATCTGCAAATTTCTGTCTACAAGTAAATAACTCCAGAGCCCGGGTCCTGTCCAACCACGTGGTCTGTCATACAAAGCTACATCCCCTGAGATTCAGCGGTCCTTGGGCTGCTCAGGCTTTAGCAGGTCTTTGAAAGGGCATATAGTTATCTTTTGGCCTTAATTCCATGTTCTGGATAATTTCTTACCATCAGTGAACACTGAACACCCCATACCAGCTGTCACTGCACAGGAGTGACCCCTGAGAACCTTTCCGAAGGTCAGGTCCCCTGAGCAAATGAAATTTATTCTTTCCTTCCGGTGGTACCAGCAAGATTCTGTTTGTTCTAAAACAATATTTGCATCCCACCCTGCGGACCACATTCATTCCAACAAGCTCTCCATACGTCTACTGTGCGTGACCTAGCCCCTTCTTAGCTACCCCTTCTTTGTTGACAACTTTCTGGTTGTTTCAAAGATGAGCATACACACGCTGTTAGGAAAATGTGATTAAAAGACAAGTACAGTCAACAGGGCTGTTGGCTCTAATTTGAAGAAGTTAATTTTACACAAAGGTTCAATTCCTTGGAACTCTATTCCTTGTGTTTTGCATTTCCTGAGATAAGGGGACATGGGGAAAACCTGCCTTAATACTATCTTAGAAGTCCAGAAGGCTGGTCACTTTAGACTTTTTTCCTTAACATCAACCATCCCTCAGAGCCAATTGGAAGGATTAAACTTTGGCATTTCCTAACTGCTTCATAGAAGCTTCTCTCTTATTTACTGCACAGCTGAAGGGAGGGGTGGGGAGTGAAGTCTCTAGGTGTCACATCTGAAGCCTACCGGCTCCCTCTGCCTTTTGCAAGGTGACTCTCAGGCTCTGGGCTGCAGCAAGGGTGATTTCTTTCCACCGTGTGTGGAGTGCCCACTGTCTTGGACCCCGACCTGGATCTTAGGGTCAAAAAAGAAAAATATTTCCCTCCTGGTTAACATGGGCCATCTGTCCCGAAAACAAGAACAAGTAGAGCCATTCCACGCCCACCAGACCTGATGGTCACTGTTAAAGGCACCTATGTCTTCAAGGGTTCAGAATTTTCAAAGCATTTTAATTGTTTCACCCACTCCATGTTTCTCTTCAACTTAGAAGGCCCACACTGGGCATCTGAGTCCGTGTTGGGCATTTGATCCAATATTTATAAGAGAATGTGAAACAACACAAAATAGCCCACATAAATCAGGTTACATAAACACATTAATCTGGCCTGTTAGACAGGAAGATGGGGAAGTGATTGGTTCAGGGAATACTACTTTCAAATCCCATGTTCTTGCTTCTAGGTACAATGGGGACATGAACTAATAATACAACCAAGCTCTGCTGCTTTGAGTGAATGGATGGAGAAGACACACTTACAAAAGCACACTCAAATGAAAATTAGACAGTGGTGATAGTTGCACAACTTTGTGAATGAATCAAAGATGGAGTTGTACAAAAGGGAGATACTTTTTATAGTATGTGAAAGATATCTCAATAGTTTTTTTTTTTTTTTTTTTAAAGCACACTCAGAACTAGGATTCCCCATGCGGGTCCTGGCCCTTCTCAGCTGTAAGCACCTGCTCTAGCAAAAGTGCTTCTGCTGCTCTCAGGGGCAGAAGAACCTGTCAACTCCCCTGGAGGTACCAAAGCTGGGGCCCTGGAGTCAGCCCCAGCTCTGTCAAGTTCTAGCTCTCTGTCCTCAAGGAAGTAACCCTCTCCTACCTACCTCATAACTTGGAGAAGTCTTAGGACCACCTCACGTACAGCAGGAACTGAGAATGTATTGTTCTTCAGGTACATTCCTGCAGAAGCAGCTTAAACCATGGCAAGTAGAGGCCACTGCTTCTCACCTCTTGAGATCATGATGGGGTATCTGTTCAAGATCTTTAAAGGCTTGTCCCAAGCCTTGTGCCTAAATTTTCCCCTGAATTAAACCTTGAACCAAAACTGGTACCCAACCTTGGACCCTGATCCTGTCTTTATAATCTACTCATTGACTTCTGGGCCCTTATTCACATCCCACCAGAGATACTAAACTCAGTTGACCTTCAGGAGACATTAAACCAAATGCTCTCTTTCCACAGGAAGAAATAGTCCACCCCTGCGCCGTCATACATTATATTCTCATGTCTCTTGGGTATGTCACTGATGTCTATTTTTGATTCCAAAATCTATTTATCAGACTATGCTGTTTTAGTTACGGAAGTTTTATAATATTTAGCTATTTGTTCAGGGAAATTCTCCCTTTTTAAAAGCTCATTTTTTAAAGCTTCTTAGCTTTGTATTTACTTTCTTACATGTACTGCATAATTATATTTACAAGTTGCAAAAAAAGAAATTCCATTGACTGGGACTTGATTTAATTTATAAATACTGCACAAATGTGAGGGCTACCTACTATTAGCCTACTTCACACACAGTTTTCCCACCTGATGACATGACATGTCTTTCCATTCACATCTAATGTCCCCCGATCAAGTTTTAGATATAGCTTGTTATTTCCAGGAATTTTCTGAGTTTTCTTCACATCAATTTCCTATTAATTGTTAATGTGTAAGAAAACTACTGATTTTTCTTTAGTAGTTGGCTCACCTGTGAAAATACTGTAAGAGTTTTTCATTTGTTTCTCTTGGGTCTGCCCCGCCCCCAAACACTATCTGTAAAGGCTTCTCTTTTCCGTTTCTAAGCATTCTCACTCTACTTTCTCACATAATTGTGTTTCTTGGACAATACTGAAGAGTGGGGATGGAGGTCACTCTGTGTTGTGCCCCCAAAGTAATGAGTAATGTGCCCCCATGCACCTCTAGAAACAAAAGTTCTTTACATTTGCTTTCCAAATTTAGTTTACAAAGCATTTGACTAGTAGAAAACCTGAACATACTAAGAAAAATTTAGAATGTTCATAAAAATTGCTCTTAGGAGTGACTGGCCACCACCACGACCTGTGGCCAGGGCTCAAGATGACAGAGCTACTTGTAATGCCACTGTCAAAGACCAGCATAGGGAAAGAGAATGTCCACTCCTGTGCCCTCAACAGAGGTTTTGTCAGCAGAGCTGAGGTGGGCTGCATTGACTGGATCCCTGGCTTCAGAGACGGCAGCCCAGAAAGTTATCATGAGGGTTCCAACATTCCCATTCCAGTTCTGCCCT
This sequence comes from Zalophus californianus, assembly GCF_009762305.2. NCBI lineage: Eukaryota > Metazoa > Chordata > Mammalia > Carnivora > Otariidae > Zalophus > Zalophus californianus. The sequence continues at coordinate 113,322,310 of NC_045612.1, read as the reverse complement.
CCTGGCTGTTGGTCTTGGCTGGTACAGTCTCCCAGGCTATATAGACAAGCCGTGAATCAGATACAAAAAAAAAAAAAAAAAAAAAAGCTGGTCTGGGTTTAGCTTACTGGAAAATAAGGGTCACCATACCCATTATAGTTGTTTAAATGCCAGATTGCTATGTGGAATGTTTTTGTGGATTACACTAAGGTTAACCGCATCTTAGCTAGCTAGAATTGCCTACATCAGTGGTATAAAAGTACAGCAACTTTACTGTACCTAGAAGTTCATCTTGTCCTGGGGACAGCTCAACACTTAAGCTTATTTCCACAGTTGGCTGCACTTGGAACTGACAACAGAGAAATTTTAATGAGTTTGACAAGGAAAGGACACCAACACAGGATTTTTGGTTTTTCTCCACATAGGTTTTTAAAAATGTGATTTGGTTTCAGAACATTTCTTCACTTAGCCTACAGAAACAAACAAAACACTAGCAAGCCATCAGACTTTTCAATGAAAATGTATTTCATGTTAAACACAACGTACACATCATGCAAATGAGGCATCACCATGGTCACAATGGTGCTGTGAGGTACAACGGATCACAACAAAACAAACATTTAGCAAAATAAAGCTGTAAGAAAGATGGTGAGGCATTTTTTGAAAGTCAGACCATGCTATCATTTTCTGTGTGCTTGTCATAAAAGGGATTTTCCCCTAATATGCATCAAGATCAATGGCACCGCGTTACTGGAGGCATGTATTTTATTTAATATATATACATACACAAACATACACAGTTTCCATAACTAATAAAGTCTTAAACTGTAGCTGATTTTAAAAGCACATGAACAAGATTACTATTGAGACTTCTTTTTATCTCCTGGTTGCAAACCTCAGTCAAAATTATGGATCTCTCGAAACGCTTTATTGTACAAGTCAAAAAACAGTTTCAAAGAAAGGTCATTTTAATTTGAAAGTCACATTTCACCACAAGAAATAAAATTAAGAAAACACATTATATGTGTTTTGAAAATGTGCATGAAACACATGGAGTATACATTCTAGTGTCATTTGTCCCCCGTTCAGATGTTTTTATGTTGAAGTCTATTAAAGTGATATATTGGGTCCAGTTCAGGGCCCCCTTGTTCCAGAGCACTATCATTTTCACTTGTGCCTGGCTTCATCAGAGTTGAGCAAACACAGGAGCAAACAAACAAGGGCCCCAAGATCCAAGAAAAAAGCAATAGCAACAACATGAAAACCAACCACCTGTGCATGAGACACACAATTCATTCAAACTTCCTTCGGTCCAAAAGCCACTCAATGGCTTGGAGATTTTTTAAGGTGCAACAATGACAAGATCCTTGCTAGACTGAAGTACCTACGTCTACAAGAAAATGCATAAGTGAACAGAAATCATTCCGCAGTGCTTGTTTCCATAATCAACCAGACTTATTCTGTTAGGTCCCCAAGGAGTAATGTGGGGCAACACATTTTACAGGTGGCTAAGCTTAATATATAAAAAAAAGCTTCTTGATAGTAACTTCCAACAAAGAAACCCCAGAGAAGGGGGAAAACCCTCTGGAATTTCTTCTTCTAAACACAGACAAGGAAATAAGCAGCCCAAGTTCAGTATATATGTTTAAGTAGAGTCTGGGTTAATGTCTAGAATATTTATAGGAAAAGACATCTACATGTTTATGTACTCCAACTTTGGGAATAAGAACAGTTATAAGGTGAATTTCCAACACAGAATCACCTGGGCTATTCGGGGGATCACTATGATAATAAAGTAGTACAGGAAGTGCTTTATCAGCAGCTGAAGCTCATAAGTAGAACTGTAACATGAAACTTTGCTAAAGCCCAACAAGGGCAATGTTTCAAGGTTTCTATCAAGAGTGGCCAGTGTTTGACATACTAACTAGGAATATACAGTTACATTTTGATCTAATAATTTGGAATCCAGGGATTTAGGACAACAGAAGCTTCTTCAGAGGACCAGCAGCTTGGACTTGACTACCAGCAGCTTCATGGGTTCTCCAAACACCACCTGTGTCAATTCAAAAACAAAACCACGTGAAATCAATGAAGAGACCACGTTGTACCCATTCTCTCTCACTACAATGATCACACTGTCTGGGACTTTATACCTTGGTAATATTTTCCTTGGCTCATAAAGTATGTTTCAACTGAGGTGCTACAGCATTTTGGGTAGGTCTATTCTATTAAGTGGCCAAATTCTCTTTGGGTGGGACGTCCTAAAACCTGCAGGATACTTAATGTCCCGAACTCTGCTTTCTAAATGGCAGTGCTGCCCCCAGCCATTATGACAACAAAAACCCCCCAACACATTTTAAGCTTTCAGAAGAGAACTTATTTAAGAAGCCAAATGCAGTCTAAACAAACAACTAACAAAACACATGCTTATATATATTTCTATCCCATTCTTTTTAAAGTTTTTAATTCAGTTAACATACAGTGTACTGGTAGTTTCAGGTGTACAATATAGTGATTCAACACTTACACTTACATCACCCTGTGCTCATCAGCACGAGTGCCCTCTTTCATCCCCATCACATGTCTCACCCATCCACCCAACCACCTCCCTTCTGGTAACCATCAGTTTGTTCTCTAGAGTTCAGAGTCTGTTTCAATAGCATGAAGGACATTAGGAGAAGGAAGGGAAAAATGAAGGAGGGGGGAATCGGAGGGGTAGATGAACCATGAGAGACTATGGACTCTGAGAAACAAACTGAGGGTTCTAGAAGGGAGGGGGGTGAGGGGATGGGTTAGCCTGGTGATGGGTATTAAGGAGGGCACGTATTGAATGGAGCACTGGGTGTTATACGCAAACAATGAATCATGGAACACTGCATCAAAAACTAATGATGTATGGTGACTAACATAACATAATAAAAAAGAGAGTCTGTTTCTTGGTTTGCCTTTTTTTTCCCCCTTTTGCTTGTTAGGTTTCTCAAATTCCACATATGAATGAAATCATATGGTATTTGTCTTTCTCTTGCTGACTTATTTCACTTAGCATAATACTCTCTAGGGACATGGTTTATTCTAAAAATTACCTGCCATGCATTCCCTTTCATGTGTGAAAGGGCCACAACTTCTTTCCCAAGAGTCAAGAGAAGAGATGCACTGTCTACAGCCAAAAGCTGAGCACAGGAAGATGTATACAAAATACAGTGACCTTGGTCATGTGGCCTCCCCAACCTGTTTCCTCATTTGATTTTACTTAAGTAAGCTCTGCACCCAACATGGGGCTCAAACTCCCTGAGATCAAGAGTCTCGTGCTCTTCCGACTGACCCAGGCAGGTGCCCCAAAATAGACTTTAATATTCTTTTTAGTAGGCTCTATGCCCAACATGGGGCTTGAACTCACAACCCCATCATCAAGAGCTGCATGCTCTACTCACTGAGCCAGCCAGGAACTCCATGTTTCCTCATTTGAGAAACAGAAAGGTTGAACTATATCATATCAGGCACTGAAGTTGTGTTATAGGAGTGGAGCATAAGAGACACTTAACTCTAGGAAACTGAGGATTGCTGGAAGGGAGGTGGGTGGGGGGATGGGGTAACTGGGTGATGGTCATTAAGGAAGGCACGTGATGTAATGAGCACTGGCTGTTATATGCAAATGATGAATTACTGAACTCCACCTCTGAAACTAATGATGTTAATTAGTTGAATTTAAATAAAATTTTTAAAAAAGAAAGTGAGAGTGTGCTGAGAATATAAAAATGTTTTGAAGAGGGGCGCCTGGGTGGCTCAGTCATTAAGCATCTGCCTTCAGCTCAGGTCATGATCTCAGGGTCCTGGGATCGAGCCCCGCGTCGGGCTCCCTGCTCAACGGGAAGCCTGCTTCTCCCTCTCCCACTCCCCCTGCTTGTGTTCCTGCTGTCGCTCTCTCCCTCTGTCAAATAAATAAAATCTTTTAAAAAAATGTTTTGAAGAGTCTAAAATGGGAGGACAATTGGAATTAAGTTATGAAAGGATTTGATGATAGATTCTAATTATGTTTTCATCCATCAAAAACAAATAAGCCCCCAACTGAAGTAAATCCAATGTGAGGTATGTATAACTAAGTCACACAAATGCAGAGTGTTTATAACCCATTTTGGCAATAAAAAAGGCCAAAGGCGGGGAACAAAAGCTTTGGGACACAAACTTCAGTTCTCCATTCCTCCACTCCCTCAGGTGTGATCCAAGAATAAATGTTTGCTTTAAAAGATGGGTCAAGGGGTGCCTGGGTGGCTCAGTCATTAAGCGTCTGCCTTCGGCTCAGGTTATGATCCCAGGGTCCTGGGATCGAGCCCCTCATCGGGCTCCCTGCTCAGCGGGAAACCTGCTTCTCCCTCTCCCACTCCCCCTGCTTGTGTTCCCTCTCTCACTCTCTCTCCGTCAAATAAATACATAAAATCTTTAAAAAAAATAAATAAAAATAAAAGATAGGTCAATAGAACAGCAAATCGTTTGGCCTAATGCTCATCACTGTATATAAACGACTGCAGATAGAATGTGGAAGGTCACTGAGTAAAACTAGGGGAGACATTCATTTTATTAATACCACCTTGTGGGGCGCCTGGGTGGCTCAGTCGGTTAAGCATCTGTCTTCGGCTCAGGTCATGATCCCAGGGTCCTGGGATAGAGCCCCACATCAGGCTCCTTGCTCAGCAGGGAGCCTGCTTCTTCCCTGCCTGCTGCTTCCCCTGCTTGTGCTTGCTCTCTCCCTCTCTCCCCCTCTCTGTGTCAAATAAATAAAAAATCTAAAACAAAACAAAACAAAACCCACCTTGCACCACTATTACAGCATTCTCTCTTTGCCTCTAAAAATGGTGCTACTCCAGACAAATGGCTGGTCAAACTTTAAGCAGTGCTTCTCAACACCCATCCACAAACCCTGAACAGCAGGGGCAGGCATGGTGGAGTGTGGCAATGAAGGCTCTCATACAAAGGATTTACTTGAAATCCATCTCGATTACTGTGTATGTGTTGCAGTATATACTATATACAGGTTTTCCCCCCATCTGAAAGAACCTTCCTATGAAACCTTCTGTAATGGCATAAGGTGAAGAAGCAATTACCAGTAACTTACATGAAAAAATTTTTGAGCATTTCCAGGCTCAAAAATAACCTTAGGCTTTTCTGATACTTTAGGACACATCTTGCCAATGGATGTGCAAAATAAATGGAGATAAAGCACAGATGCTCACAGACAGTGCAAAGCTATGGTAGCTGAATGCTGAGTGCAGTTCTCAGGAAGGAGCTTGGCGGAGCTACTCTCTCACCACTCTCATGCTTCTGTAACAGCTGGCTCCAAGATGAACACTGAATACTATTTTCACATTTTGTCTTTTTTTTTGTAAGAGTGAAACCCTCTTTGGATTACTTTCAGTTAATATAAACAGATACTAATGTAGGTCTTTTGTAAACTACATTTGGCATAGTGCAGAACTTTTGAAAAACGGGTGACACCCGTATTCATGTTCACGTTTGTATTTTTCAAATAAAACTGACCATCCAAGAGACTGAGTGATGTTTATCCCACCTTCACAAACCCCAGTTGGAAAGGTATAAATTTAGACTATAATCAAAAGACTGTACTGTACCTTTCATTGAAGAGATGTATTTGTCAACAGAAGGTGTTCAGAGTATTTTCTTGGCCAGGACTGTTAAATCCTTCAATCAGGTTTTTGTTACAGTCATCCAGGCTGAGATTTTCACTGGATCGCTTGGGGTACATGGGGGGGCCGGTGAAATCTAAGAGATCTTGAAGTGCTCGGGCATTACCAGTTCCATTTTGGTCCAGAGACACCCCAGGAATCATTTCACTTACTGGTGAAAATTCTGGGATGGAGATAAGCTCTTCCTTTGAAACAGGACTGGAATGTGGGGAGGGGAAGAGAAGGAGAGAGGTAGAGAGAGAGAAAGGGCAAAAATTAATTCTATTTGCAATATTTGGTTATAGTCCTTTTCTAGAGAAGATGCATTTAGAGCCAGAGCTGGTGTGAAACATACTACACAAAATACAAGTTAGGTCAACTCTGAGACACTGATAGACACAAGGCCCCCATGGAGGAGAACAAGGGAAGTGGACTGAGCAGGGCTGTGAAGGCCAAGTTCACACTGTCCACAGGAAGAAAGAAAATAAAAACCAAAGGCACCAGCACTGCAGAGAAGCCAACCACTTCCAAAACCTTCAAAATGGGAAAACCAAATAGAAAGGAAATGCTAGAAGTTAAAACTGAGCTGAGGAAGGGCCCTAGTCAGCACTGGGGCACCTGGTGCCACTTTTCTTTCGCAGTGCCACTTTGGACAAGCTGCTTTTTCTCCCCTGGCTTCAGTTTCTTCTGCTGTACAATGGGGTGAATAATCATTTCTCCCTACCAGGGCTCCTTTGAGCGTGATGTGATCATACCGAGGAAGTCTGCATGGAGCCACCTGCAGTAAGTGTTCAGTTTAGGTGGGAGCCATTTTTTTTTTTTTTTTTAAGATTTTACTTATTTGACAGAGAGAGACACAGCGAGAGAGGGAACACAAGCAGGGGGAGTGAGAGGGAGAAGCAGACTTCCCGCGGAGCGGGGAGTCCGATGCGAGGCTCGATCCCAGGACCCTGGGATCATGACCTGAGCCGAAGGCAGACACTTAACGACTGAGCCACCCAGGCGCCCCAGGGAGCCATTGTTAATAAGGACCCCACCATCCACTCAGTCACCTGCAGAGCAAATCTCTCCCATGTTCCTTCTCTAAAGTGAGGCCCCACTCCACCCTGATTTATCCAACTCCTGCCCAGCAGGCCTGGTTCTCTCTCTCTTCAACCTAGAGATGGAAGGAGTTTCACAGCTGTGTCAACCAGAGGCCTAGCTCAGATGAGTGGTGGGCTGGCATGTGAGGTCCCATCACTCGGAGTCTTTCTTAACAGCCAGAGTAAGGCTGTTGCCAGGTTTGACTGTTCTTTTCTTCCTTGATAAGATCTGAGAGAAGAATCTACAAAAACCAGCTGAACTGAAGAAACTCAGAAAATCCGTCTCCCTCATACTCAGCCTAGTTAAGGGGCAGTAGAAGACCTAACACCACTTCTGATGGCTGGAGCCTGGGAAAACTGCCCCATCAGCAGAAACACCCACCCCATCTCCACCTTACCTTGCCTCCTTTCCCTGGGTTTAAACAGCTGGTCAGAGCGTGAGGAGAAAATTCCACAAGCTTGGGCACAACCTCCAGGAGTCATCTCTCTCTAAATGCAGAGGCGGCCACAGGAGAACTCGGAGCACATACAAAGTCCCTTCACTTTCTTAAACCCTGCCGGGTGCTGTCTTATCCCCTACCTGACTCCCAGAGACATAAAGAATAAGCAGAGGTAGGCTCAACATGGGGTGGGGGCAGAGATGTTGCCTTAATGTTTAAGATGCCTCAGGTGTTTTGCCCTGGGGGCTGAGGAGACCTACGATGGAGGCAAGGGCTGTCTCTGTAGAATTTGCTCTACTGGTGACGGGATGCTGAACCCTGGGTTTTTACATATCTGGCTCAAGGCCAGGATGCACAAGCTGGGATATTTACAATCACTGCGCCCTAGGAAATACCCTCCTCCCCAGACGAAGCTGAGAATTCACAGCCAAGGAGAGAAGGGTAAAGCTCTGGCCAGCTGGAGCTCTGACAGAACTTTTGCAAAACACTGTCACTGCCTCCGGACTCAGACTGCTGCTCCCACTCAACTGCCCTGCCCAAGGCTCTCTCTTTCAATGTTTCTGCCCCAACCACATGCTGAGTTCTCCTTTTGATTGGGATTAATTTGCCAGGTGATATCATCTACAAACACATTAGTTTAAGAATTCCATAAGATTTTAGCACCTGAGAGCAAATGAGATTCCTTATCAAGTTTATTTAACATAAGACACTGGATACAGTGAGTCCTGTTGGTGTTCCACTCAGATCCCCTTTGGCTGTAGGTGCAGCCATCTTCCAGCTGCAGAGAGAGCGGGCTGCTAATAGCTCATAGCTGCCACCCTTTCTCTGAACAACTGCCTTTGGCTGACAGGAGCCCTATGCCCACAGTAGTTAGACCTGCATCCCCCACCTTGGGTGATCACACTCAATGACTGATGCATACAGTGGCACAAAGGCTGCCTCCCTTAATCAGACCACTCTCTGGTAGAAGTTCATCCTCCAGAGCTCCCATAGGATCAACTGAAATAATCCTTGCTTAGTGACTTCCCCTGCCCCATCCTGCTTCCCATCCTCCACTTGCTCCAGAGGACTATTTCCCTATAAATCCCATGCCTTAGAATACCTATCCCAGGCTCTACTTCTTTTTTTAATATTTATTTATTTGAGAGAGAGAGCACATGCACATGCGCGTGCACACACACACACACACACGTACGCATGCACAAGTGGCGGAGGGGCAGAGAGCGAGAACCTTCAAGCAGACTCCCCGCTGAGCATAGAGCCAGACATGGGGCTCAATCCCATGACCCATGAGATCGTGAACTGACCTGAAACCAAGAGTTGGACACTCAACCCACTGAGCCACCCAGGCACCCCTCCCAGGCTCTACTTCTAAGGAACCAACCTAAGACACTAATAAACCACTGATAGCTTTCCTGAATGCCAATGGAACCTACTTTAGTTGATTCAGGTGTATAAAAGATGAAAAAAGTCAATGAAGAGGCAGCGGAGGCGTTTGGAGAAGAGATGAGGCTCATATGCAAAATAAATCAACTTACCTCACATCCATAGACTGAACCTCTTCAGTTGAATCATCCAGACTGTTTGATTTCCCATCAAGGGTGTCCAGATGAACAAGTCCCCCAACTGGTTTAAGCCCATTAGAGAAAATGTCTCGAGGAAAAGTTTCTGGGGCAGTATGCCCCATACCATTAACTTCCTGGCAGGTGTTTAATCCATTTATTTCTGATTGAGAAGACAAAAATCATTCTGTTAACCATAAAATATCCAGAACAATGAAATAACAGAGGAAATATATAGAGGCAATTAATTTAATCCTCTGCTTTACCAACAGTGCAACATCTTTTGCAAAACAAACAAACAAACAAAATCCATGTCATCAGCTTCACACAGGGAAAAGAAGACTAATGACATCATCAGTCTCTGTGCAGGGCTCCTGACCCACCCAGGAGGCTTGGTGTCTTATACTGTGCAGGTCCCCAGGCTTTGTATAGCATTTTCTTGAGCCCCAAGGCAAAGGAGAGATGTAGAGTGCCTCTGAGATGGACACGCCCTTCTGACTTTGGTTGCCATGATATATTCACATCTAAGGAGTTTTAAGTGTACTTGAGAGAGAAGAGCTGGACTGCCCGGAAGTCTGGAAGACAGTAGAAACCACTGTAGAATAGCAGAGTCAGTTCTGAATAGAACCTGACCAGCTGTTAAACTCCCTAGAAAGTAGTATGGGCCAGGAGGTGGCCAGCTTTCTGTGCTGGGACTAGTAGAGTACCACTTTCTGAATGGAGCTGACAGACATGTGGTAGAGATGGAGACTCCACCAGAAGGGAAACTACACAGTCCCCTTCCAGCAGTAATGCTCTTAAGACCCAAGGGGGTTTGTCCCCCGCAGGAAGTGTTATGAGCCTGTACCTGCTGAAAGGAAGAACCCGAGAACCAGTTCTCACACTCACCTATTTTGTTCAGGACAACTGGTTTTGTCTCTTTTTCCACACACACAGCAGACTGAAGCTCCACCTTTGGGTCTTCTTTCTGAAAACAAATACAGGGAAAGATGACTTTACACAGAAAGACAAGTGCTTCTGAAAAGCATCAAAGGATATTTGGAACTGTGCTGAGCCATCTGCCTTGTTCCATGGTAATTCTTGGAATCTTTTGAGTTTATTACAAATCAGCTGTGTTTCCCTTATTAATATGTCACCATTTTCTATTTTTTTTTAAGATTTTATTTATTTATTTGACAGAGAGAGACACGGAGAGAGAGGGAACACAAGCAGGGGGAGTGGGAGAGGGAGAAGCAGGCTTCCCTGGAGCAGGAAGCCTGATGCGGGGCTTGATACCAGGACGCTGGGACCATGACCCAAGCCGAAGGCAGACGCTTAATGACTGAGCCACCCAGGCGCCCCACCATTTTCTGTTTTATTCAGGGACTACTGTGCCTCTCTCTGCATCCCTACCCCCACTTCTCGGAGGAAATTTTTCATTACCACCCTGTCTCTGAAACTCCTCTTAGACTTCTCTTCCCTTCCAGGTACATAGAGCCTCCTTAATCTAGTCAGGAACAAAGTAGGAAGAATTCAATTTTTCTGGCTGTTCCTCTCCAAGATCTACAATTCCACTGAAGATACTGTGCCATTCTTTTCTCCTCAGTCCATAAACTACTAAAATGGCACTCTGAACACCTACCTTCACTTCTAGAGACACATCGCTCTTCCTTGTTCTCTTCATGATTTCATCAATTCTCTGGAAACCAAAAAGAATCAGGTAAGAGGACTATAATACCAAATACATATAAAAGCAGCTGGGTCTATATGCAAATTCATATGTCAGAAAACTTATAAAAGAGAAACATTAGCAGAGGATAATGAGTACAGAAAGGTTTTCCATTGGTTTTGCAGATATACACCTCTGCCCTATGAACAAGGTCAAATGCTTGAGAAGTGAACTAGTATCTAGAATCAACAGTTTAGATCCCATCTTTTTCCTTCCTCTCTGTAGGTTACCTAAAAATCAACAAATCACCACTTGCCATTCTAAAGGACCACCCTAGAGAAAGTGAAGCTGAGGTGCAGGTCAGGAGGGGAGGCCAGAGATTGGTCTCCTAGCTCTCGGGCCTAAAGTAGTACAAAGCCTGGGCTGGATCTAGGACACCTTGGGAATGGAACTTTATCATCAGCCTCCTTAAACCCAACTTTATCCCTAATCACGTTAAATGTAAATGGACGAAACACTCCAATGAAAAGACAAAGACTGTGAAATTGGATTAAAATAACAAGTCCTAACTATATGCTGTTTACAAGAGACATACTTATAAGGACACACATAGGTTCAAAGTAAAAGGATGGAAAAATATTTACCATGTAGACACTAACCATAAAAAGTCTGACAAAGTGGACTTTAAGACAATTATTACTGGAGATAAAGATATATTAGTGATAAAAGAGTCAATTCAACAGGAAAATTTAATAATCTGAAATATGTATTCACCTAACAGCAGAGCTTCAAAAACATATAAAACAAATGGATAAATCCATAATCACAAATAGAGCTTTTAACACTCTTCTCTCGGTTACTAATAGAACAAGATGACAGAAAACCAATGGAGATAGAGAAGAGCTGAACAGCACTACCAACAAACTTGATCTAATTAGGTAATTTTAAGATTACTCTACCCAAAAACTACAGAACAGAACTAGATTCATTTCCTGTTCTTGCCTCACCTTAACTCCTCCTGATCCTTAGCTCTTACCTTCTTCCTCTCCAGTCGCTCCTGCTCAATTTGCAGCATGATCTGTTCTCTTTCTAGACGCATCTGTTTAGCTGCCTCCTGGGCCTTTGCTTCTGCTGCTTCCTTCTGACAGAAACAGGAAAACCAAGGCACAGACTTTACTAAGCTAAGAAAGTGGGATTCCTTGGGGTATGCACATGTCCTTCTACTTTATCATCTACCTCAAAGTGGATGTTGTTTCAATATTCGGTGTGGATTTACACAGCCTGCTCTATGACACAGTAGACATGGCCAGGCCTCACTCATATACCCTCAGTCCACCATGCAAATTACCTGCAGATCGTTCCCATACTGCCTGCCAAAGTCTTTCTGTGTCTGAGGGCAGTTTCTAGCCATGTGCATCTGGTCAGGAGTTTCAGAAACTTTTGTTTTTTCTTTTCAAGATTTATTAGAGAGAGCATGCATGCACAAATGCAAGCGGGGGGGGCAAAGGGGGAGGGAGAGGAAAAGGTAAAGAATCCCAAGCAGACTCCACACTGAGCGTGGAGCCTGAAATGGGGCTCGATCCCATGAGCACAAGACCACAACTGGAGCCAGAATCAAGAGTTGGATGCCCAAACAAATGAGCCACCCAAGCACCCCAGGAGTTTCAGAAACTTAATTCCCCAAGTAATGACCTACAACCATGAGAGGCAGGAGTTCACAACTAATCCAGTTTCCTCACCCCTCAGAGGGACAATTCTAAGGCATATTGCAGTCTCTTAGAGAATCCAAAGGGACTAACTCCCAGTGGTCCACAATAAGCTACTAATCAGTTCACTTATACAGGATTTCCTCTCACTTCCCTACCAGCTTCCTGGGATCTTATCCCAAATAAATTACCGGCACCCAAATTCTCATCCTAGGGTCTGCCTTTTGGGGAATGTGAACTGACATACAGCAAACACTATAAACTTCACTTTTATTGCCCAAAGTAACTCATACTTAATAGCCAGCCCAGTTAAAGAAAAAACTTCAAGTAAATATTATGAGTCATTCAAATTTAATTCACTTTACCTAATATTAACTAAAGCCCATAAGGAGAGTCCATATGAAGACTCATACAGTACCTGCTTTTCAATCATGACCTTTTCTTGCTTTTCTTTTTCTTGTTTTTCCTTTTCCTGCTTTTCTTTTTCTTGTTTTTCCTTTTCTTGCTCTTCTTTTAATAACAGCTCCTCCTTGGCCTTTCTCTTAGCCTCCTCTTCTGCCTTTCTTTTTTCTTCCTCTTCCTGCCGCTTCTTTTCCTCTTCCTGCTTACGGGCTTCCTCTTCTAGGCGAAGTCTTTCCTCCTCTGCCTTTCTTTTCAATTCCTCTCTCTCCAGCCTTTTGAGAACATAACTGTTAGGAGATGATGACATTCTCAAAAGGCAAAGTGCCAAAGAACTATGTGTTGACAGGGAGCGTAAGGTACAACACAGTCACAGATATGTGCACTTGAATTAGTATCCACTCAAGAAAATGACTCATCCTTCCTAGAAAGCCACTTCAGTCTATACATTTACCAAGAAATAAATCTATACATAATAGATACATATAGACTTTTAAATTCTGTTAAGACAAACAGTAATGATGTACTGACTTGTGAACATACCGTAATGAAGACACAAATGTTCCCTAGTCAACCTACAAATGACCACAGCCCCATCATTCTTACTTAATGACAATTCTTTTAAAAACTAAGTGAAATACATATTTAAAACTAATTGGAGCTGAAAAAAAAACCCAAAAGTGTCTCGATGGCTACAACGGTGCCAGTCAGCAATTTAAGAGCGGAGACTATGAGCTCAAAAAATACACTTTGGGTTCCAATTGCTATGTGACTTCTGAAGCAGCAAGTGGAAGAAAATGCTCAACAGATCCTTATATTTAATATAGAAATTAAAACATCTATTTCTCATTTGTTTTACCAATCTTTAAAAATCTCTTTTAGCTTTGGGTGCCTGTGTGGCTCAGTCAGTTAAGCATTCGACTCTTGATTTTGGCTCAGGTCATGATCTCAGGGTCATGGGATTGAGCCCCACACTAAGTGGGGAGTCTGCTTGTGATTCTCTCTCACCCTCTCCCTCTGCCCCTCTCCCGATTCATGCTCTCTAAAATAAGTAAATAAATCTTTTTTAAAAATGAGGTGTTAAAAAATCTCTTTTATCTTTTATTCTTTGCTATATGAAAATTAAATGACATTTAGAAATTTTTCATCCACAGATGAATGGTTGATAATAGAATGATAAAGAGCTCTGAGCAGTGAGGGAAAACCCTATAAAGTCTAATTGCTTTTTTTTTTACATTTCTAACTTTTTTCCTTTTCACAAGTGTGTTACTTTCCTCATCCAAAAAAAAAAAATGTAAGTAATCATACTCATCTTACAGTATGTTACTGAACAGCAATGTGACATATGGGCAAGACTGCACCTGAGGCACCTGGGTGGCTCAGTCAGTTAAGCGTCTGCCTTCAGCTTAGCTCATGATCCCAGGGTCCTGGGATCGAGCCCTGCATCAAGCTCCCTCCCTGCTCTGCGGGAAATCTGCTTTTCCCTCTGCCCCTCCCCCTGCTCATGGTCTCTTTCTCTCTCAAATAAATAAATTGTTTAAAAAAAAAAAAAAGATTCTCTCTCTCCCTCCCCCTCTGCCCCAGATCAGGACGTAAAAAGAATATCCTCCCATCTTGCAGGAACTGTGGAGGCAATTAGCCTATGTATCACAAAAGAAATGTTTTAAAAGGTAAAGAAATACTGAAAGACATTAGCCCAAGACTAATAGTGCACAACATAGTTTATATTAGCAAAGGTTGCAGTGCCTAAAAGTTAATAACTGAAATTATTAACATACATTCCGGACAACTCTGGACAAGACCATTACAGGGCCTAATCAGAAACTCCAGTTCTTAGATTCCTCAATGAAAGACCAAGTATGTCTAACACAAGAGTATCAAAATGGGTGTGTCGATAACAAAACTTATCCAAAGATTAATTCAGAGCACTGTTTTAGTTCTTATCCCTCATTTGATGAGATGGTTTGACTGTCCCCAAGAAGTTAATACACAAAGGGTACACTGTGTATGAATTAATGCACAAGCTACTTCATCTTTATCTTCATCTTCAGGATCCGAAAAGCCATTCTGTTTCTTCTGTTTTACCATGAGGACTTCAGAGGTGCCCAATGCATGCATGTGTGTGCGCATGCACACACGCACACACACACACAGTAAGTGACACATCCTCTTGGCCCCTAAGTCTCCCTAATCCTCACCATCATGTATAACACATTCCCCCCCCACAGGCCCATTAGCCCTTGCTTGTCCCTCCTGTTACAGACAAAATACCCTCCATCAACCATACTCTGCTTCTCCCAAAGCAGGTGAAAACTAGGTTCTTATGTGAAGCTGAGTCCCTCAATATCCTCTCCAAGGACAAACATTCTTTCTCTATCTGCTTAAGAAACCAGAGAACATGGATTTGGTCATTTCTCCAATGTCCTGCTGCTGCAGGCTGCCCCATCCCCTTGCCATCTTGACCAAGTTCCCTCTGGAGTTCACAAGACCCATGTGCAGTCCTATCACTCCTCTGTCTTAATTCCTGTCATTTACTCCAAACCTATCCCTTTTCCTTACCAGGTAGAAAGCACCAAAAAACGGGGCGCCTGGGTGGCTCAGTTGGTTAAGCGACTGCCTTCGGCTCAGGTCATGATCCTGGAGTCCCGGGATCAAGTCCCACATCGGGCTCCCTGCTCGGCGGGGAGTCTGCTTCTCCCTCTGACCCTCCTCCCTCTCATGTGCTATCTCTCATTCTCTCTCTCTCAAATAAATAAAATCTTTAAAAAAAAATTTAAAAAAAAAGAAAGTACCAAAAAACTATGCACCATGGTCATCATTCAGGATTTAGCATATGCATCCCTTATCCCTGTCAATAGCCACTGGTGAGGGTCTTTGTGTAATGACCCCCATCTCTCATCCTCCAGCCCTTGGCCCCTCTTGAACTTGCATCACATCCCTGACACATGCTTAGCCTTGAACTACTAAATCTGTGAACAAGGTGTGGGTTTCATGATTCTCTCTCCCTTGTGTGCAGGAACTGAATTTTACTTAATTTTACTGCATTTGTATTTTGGTAGCTGCATGGGAATAGAGGCTATGGTAGTGGACAGCACAGCCCTAGCAAGAGACCGGGCCACAGGCACAGAGTCAGAGGTCACCAGTGTGCATGTGTTATTTACTGCCTCCCTTGTACCAGGAAGTACTGAAGGTTTTCAAAACAAGAAATTAGCTTCAGAAACAGATGGTAAATGAGGAAAAGGGAAAATGAGGATAGAAGGGGAGATGGGAGCAGAGTTGATTTAGCACTTCAAATGCTCAACATGAAACCGTTGTGTGAAATGTGGGCCCCAAATCTTTTGAAGCCAGAGGAAAATGGCCGAACAGGAGGGAGCACCACTGCTCACGGAGGGCTTGTTAGGTGAAGGTGGCCAAGGACTGAGGGTTGAGAGTCCAGGCAACATGTGAGGGGATACTGGGTGGACAGAAGAGACCGAGAAGGAGAGTCCAAAGAAGCAAGGGCAAGCCTGACAAGGTCAAAGTCAACAAAGAAATGGATTAGGAGTCTGGCAATTGGGAGGAATGTGAGTGTGAGGTATGAATATGAGCTGAAGAAATAAAGACAGCAAGTACAATCAATCCTTTTAGGAGCTGGGCTGTGCGGGAAATGTGAGAGAGAAGGTGATCGTTAGAAGGTAAAGAACTTCACCTTCCTAAGCATATAGCCACAATCATGTTACCTACCTGCTTAGAACCTGTAATCACCAAGGCCTGTCATTTGAGGTCCTGTGATTCATCTTTACCTCCTGTGACCTCTCTTCACACATCCTATGGCCCCCTCAAACCAGCCCAAACACACCACTCAACAAAAAGATGTGTCACTGTTGACCAGAAGGCTGGAGGTGGGAAAATCATCAGAAAAGTACAGAATTTGAAGAAGTGATAATTAAGACCTACTGCCCAGCCTTAAAATAAATAAATAAATAAATAAATCAGCAAACCTGTAATTAGAGACCACAAAAGACTTGCCAAGGTCACTTAAGGATCAAGGCTATTCTATTATTTATCACTCGAAATTCAGTACCAGTCTTGAAGTGCTGCGGCATGGCTTGCTTTCTGTCAAGTTAATTCTCTCAACATATTGGACTGCACTGTGTGATTACCCTAAAAGCTTCCTTATCAATTTAATGATAAAATCTACCTTGTCCTTCAACATTCATTCTTTTCTGAATACAAAGATCAGAAAAGGCAGAACTATCTGTACTTTGACCAAAGTGCCCTGGTACTAACAACACAGTGATTCTCATACTTTGGCGAGCTGTTGAAACAGGGTGGGGCCTAGGCCTGTGTATTTTCACTGCACTCCCCGGATGGTTCCAACACCTCCCTCCCATATTTAAGGACCTCTGTTGTGCTCTAGGAATGGAGTCCCTCTACTTTGCTGCTTGTGGACAATGACATCAGCTTCCACCCCACCTAGGGGCCTTTGGTCAACCTTCTTCCCTCTCACCTGGGGGTGCAATTTAGGATAATTTAAGGAAAAAACATGATTTGGGAAGCAGAATCAAGATCTCTACCTCTGGAACCTCCTATCTTCAGGGAGAATCTCATTCCATGAACGAAGCTAAAACAACTCCCTTGATAGCTCTACAAGGCCTCGCTGGTCCTAGAGTCTAAAGGGAGAATGGGAAGCCATTGGTAACATTTAGATCCAGGAGCTATGAGTTTCCAGGTAGTCTTAAAAGGGCAATGTTCCATTGCTGTTAATTGTATCTAGTAGAAGACACAGTCTCCTGAACACCTGCCTTGCAGACCTGTACTTCTGCCCAGTTTTTATCAATAGTCAAACCCTAGAAAGAAAGGTGAGTTGCTCTTTCTACCACAGCCTTTTACACAAGATGGCACCGAAACGCTGAGCAGCCCCACACCTGTCCTGTTCTTCCTTCTCCAGCCGTTCCTGCTCCTCCTTCTGTAGCCGGGCCTGTCGTCTCTTTTCAGCCAGGATCTTCGCAGCCTCTCCTGCATCAGTGGTGCCTGCTGTGGGCTTCCCTGAGGCTGCATCAGAGGAAAAGATCATGGGACATGAAACACTGATTGCAATCACAAGGGTAGCTGCCGCTTGGAAAAAAAAAGTCCAACTCAGTGGGTGATGGGAAATGCTTCTGGGATGAGCACAATTAGCCACTGAGCAGAGAAGTTGCAATGGGATGGCTGTGATCCTGTGAACATATTTCCCAGTGGAGGGTAGTGGAAAGGCGGGGAGGAGAGACAGGGTGGAGAGCATGATCCACAGGAGCCACCACGGCACTGCCCATCTGGGTGAACTCACTGCATCTAGCGGAAAAGCTTGAAGGACTAAAGGAAGACCTTCTCTGTGGGAAGTGCTGATGCTGACTGGAAGCAGCTCAACACTCCCATGAGCTTCCAAAGCCATGACCAGTGTCAGTCCCTCCTCCAGGAGACCCATAGGAGACCAAGGGGAAGGATTCAGGGGCAACGTGTAAGCCTGAGAAAACAGCGTAAGGGCATGAAGTTTTCCCAGGGAAAAATCTCCTTCCCTCTCTCCCTCCCACCCCCACACATGACACTCCAACATGGATCTGGGCAGAGAGAGAACCAGCTTGTAAATCCAAGCCCTGGGGCAGCATCGACAAGAAGGGCTTACCTCCGCTGCTCTCGGCCTTCCCTCCTGCGGCCACATGCTTCTCAGTGACATGCTTGTCCACCACATGTTTCTCTGGGGTTTCCTCTCCACACAGGCCAGCTGCCTGCTGAGCCAGGGCACCTTCCCTTTCCTTATTGCTCTTCTCTTTCTCTGCTTTCCTCTTGGGCGTTTCCTGGCTGGGAAAGGTGGGAAAGCGGTACTTCACAGGAGACCCTGGGTATGGCGGCTTCGTATTCTTTGGAGACTGTGGATATGCTTTTGAAGTTGCTCTGGAAAGCCAAAAACGTGCCAGAAGATGATTACTGAGCCTGACCACAGAACCTTCTCTGGGTTCCTAACAGCCTTGGTTCCAAAAACCCATCCAAAAGGATAAACAATTTCATCATTCAAGAGGAACAAGTGGAAGGCTTAGCACGCACTCAAAAGTCCTTGAAGTACTATCACCCTAATAGCAATATAGGTATCTATAAGATATCCCTGGTGGAAGGGACAAGATTTTAGGAAGCCCAGCCATGTTCTAACTTCACTGAAGTTTGACTGACAATGTAAGGATAAAGTGTTAGGCACCATCCTACCTCTTTTCAAATGAATACCAGGGTTGGATCTGGCTTCAGCATATGGCAATGGATGAGCTAGCTCTTTTTTTTTTTTTTTATTGTGGCAAAATACACATAAGAGTTACCATCTTAGCCATTCTCTTTCTTAAGATTTTATTTATTTATTTTGGAAAGACAGAGACAGAGAGAGACAGAAAGAGCAAGGGGCGTGAGGGCGGAGGGGGAGAGGGAGAGGGAGAGAATCTCAAGCAGACTCCGTGCTGAGCATGGACCCTGACATAGGGCTTGTTCCCATGACCCTGAGATCATGACCTGAGCCGAAAGCAAGAGTTGGGCCATTAATTGACTGAGCCACCCAGGTGCCCTTTAGCCATTAAGTGTACAGTTCAGTGGCATTAAGTACATTCACAATGTGGTTCAACTATCACCACCATCCATCTCCACAACTCTGTACCTATTAAACACTAACTCCCTATTCCTGCCTCCCTCAGCCCTTGGCAACCACCCTTCTGCTTTCTCTCTGTAGGAATCTGACTACTCCAGGTTCCTCACAGAAGTGAAATCATACAGTATATGTCCTTTTGTTTCTGGCTTATTTCACCCAACATAATGCCTTCAAGGTCCCTGGTTCCTTTTTTTTAATTCACCTTTACTGAAGTATGATTGATATCCAGTTCCTTTTTATATGCCAAGGAACAAACTCATCCAAGAGGTGGGGAGAAGAGGTGCCCTTTTTTTGAGGTTCTTAAGGTTTAAAAGAATCTCTCCTGCTACTGGAAAGATGTGAAAGCTGAGGACAAGCCTACTGTCACTCAGGGAAATATTGCTTTGTTAAAATGCAGGAGCCTGTCTTATGTTGAAAAAAGGTCCATTATAAGTACACTGGTCTAGGCTTGGCTCCTGGTGCGTGCTAGGTGTTGAGGATACCGGTAACAACCTAGCTTCAGAAGCTGATTTTACCCAGAAGGTTGCACAGGGAGGAAGCATTTGCAGAGTTCCTTTAGGAAGAAGTAATCTGTACATAAATTACAAATCGTCACTCTCAATCTTGTGGCAAATTGAACCATATGGAACTGCCAATGTTCAACTGTTTTTGATCTATGAAAACAGAAAAAAAAAAAAAGCAACTCAACATATTAAAGGCCAATTTATCACCACAGGCTTAAGAGTTACCTAATCAGGTTCTGATGGTAAAGAAAAACATGATCAAATCAACATTACACTTGGTCTTGAGATGGAAACTAATTGTCAAGTGGTATGTGGATTAGGTAAAATGCAGGCCAGTTTTCCAGTGATGCTCTCATGCTAAAAGGCCAGCTACACATGCCCAGGAAACCACCTTCTCTTAGTCAAAGCCAGACTGAGGGCCACATAATGGTGTCATACTCGATCCAATCAATCCAACTTGAACCTGATTTGAATTTTTAAAATTCAGCTGTTTCAGTATCCACCGTTTTACTGATTTACTGATAATCAGTCCAGGTCTCACTTCCATGGTAGGCTGTCTGCCTTTATGAACAGTCTGCTCCCAAGCTGGACAGCTCTGGCCCCAGAAAGAATAGTTTCATACTGGCCACACCAACTTCCCTGTGCCATCATCCTGCAGGCTTGGGGCCACACAGAACCCCTGTGACAACCTGTCCACATGGATGGTGCCTCCTCCCTGCAGACTGTTCTCACTCTGCCTTTGGGCTCAGCTGACTCAGGCCCACGATTCCTAAGGGACTTCTTGGCAACCAGGTGTTTCTTTCCAGTTGCACCATTTAACCCTGATTTTCTAATTTTGTTCCTAGACTCTTACCAAAAAAAAAGAAGAAGAAAAAAGAAAAGAAAGACATGCACAGAATCCTGCCCTCTCCATATACATATCCATATGTCCCAGGGTTTTTCAACCCTGCTGTTACTGACATTTGGGGCTGGACCATTCTTTGTTGTAGGGCTGTCCCGTGCATGTCGGATGTTTAGCAGCATCCCTGGCCTCAACTTACCAGATGCTTACCAATAGCTATTGTCACCCTCAACTCCAGGTTGTAACAACCAAAAATGTCTCCAGACATTGTCAAACGTCCCCTCAGGGACAAGGTCACCTCCAGGTGAGAAGCACCTGAGTGACACATACATACAGCTACCCCCCACCACTCTATCTGTATAAAGCTGGTAAGAGTAGAGCTATCCTGGTTGGACAGGCGTGTCCTAAACCCCACAGTCACCCCGAGCCACAACTATGGGCTTCCTGAGAGGTAAGTAGTAGTGGCTTATGTATTTTGACAGAGAGTCACAGCTGGATCCCTCACGGCTGGTGAGACTGAGCAAAGGTGCTGCACACAGGCAGTCCAGTCCAACCACATTCACTCTGGGACTTGCCTGTAGCAAACATGCACTCTGAACTTCTTGGAGCAGTGCCTGAAGAAGTGGGCTCTACCCAAGGGGGCCTGCAGTGTGCTGGTGCCTCTACCAGTGAATGAGGAGATGGATGAGCAGCTCTTCTGCAGACACAGCTCCCACCATGAGGGTTCCCAGGGATGGAATGGGGGGAGTGAATAAGAAGCCTGAACTGGCTGCAGGCCCAATCCATCCTATAGTCCCCTTAGCAGCCAGAACACCTTCATGTGGATCCTGATACACCCCAGGGTCTGGTTTAAATGGCTCACTATCAGAAGGGAATGGAATGCGATGAAGTCACACCCTCAGTGTGCCTGGAACCTGCAGATGGAGATGCATGGCAGTACTACAATCCCAGGGAGAAAAGGCCCGAATGGCCTGGATGGGGGAGGTCGGACAGTCTCAGGTCAGCTTAGCCCTGAGCAGTCTTGCTTCAACAGAAAAGTCATGCAGTGGTTCTGTTCACACCACAGACTGTGAGGTTCTATTCTAAGTAAATAGCAGAATTAGAACACACACACACACACACACACACACATGCACAAACACAACCTTTAAATTAGAGAAGTGTAGGCATTACAGATTATTTTTTAAACAGCAAGTGACCAAAATACAGAACACAATCTTAAAAATTTCCTATTTATCCCCATTTATGTAGTCTCCTGCTCATCCTGTCTTGCTACTTTTCTATATGGATTTAGAACTTTGTTAGGTTCTTGCAAGAGATGCTGAGCACAGGCATCCTGAACCAGGTGATATTGGTCTGGCAGGCTCCAAGCTCTATGGCCAGCCCTTCTCACTACTGCAAACCAAATGAAGTCTGGCAAAGTTGTTTTTTGTTTTGTTTTGTTTTGTTTTTTTTTTCACAAATTCCTAGAAATAGGTATCTTTAGCTGTTGAAAGAAATTAAGTATGAATTGATCGGGGAACTTACCATGCTTTCACAGAGAAGTACTTTCTCATCTACTCAAAAAGTATCAATTTGACGGCCACAATAACCTAGTGAGGTAGGTGGGAAATTACTATTACTCATATCTGAGATAAGAAAACCAAAAAGTCCTAAGCATTTAAAGGACCTTTCCCAAGAGATGTTACCAGTGAGACAGCCAGGGCTGGCCCCCAAGTCATTTGATTCTTCATCTTGCATTTTTATAGGCTTCCCATTTTAATTTTTAAAAGTTCAATACCTCCGGGCCTCCTGGGTGGCTCAGTCGATTAAGTGTCTCCCTTCAGCTCAGTTTGTGATCCTGGGGTCCTGGGATCGAGCCCCACATCGGGCTCCCTGCTCAGCAGGGAGTCTGCTTCTCCCTCTCCCTCTGTCACTCCCCTTGCTTGTGCACTCTCTCAAATAAACAAATAAAATCTTAAAAGAAAAATAAATCCAGCCACTTTCTTTAAAAAAAAAATTCAATACCTCCAATGATTAAAGAGCTAACAAAGGGGATTCACAAATTTTGCTGGGGTGGTAGAGAAAGGTCTTCCTGGTGCACAAGGTAGGATTATATAATATTCTGAGGTTCCATGACTGGTAGGAAATATGAGCAAACCCCTCTGTAAGTAGAGCAGCAAACATAAGTGTTGAGAGAGGGCTGTCACACTTCTGGATGTGAGTTTACTGCAAAGCAGAACCCCAAAGGACTTTTTTCCTCCACATCTTGGAACCTAATTCTAGTTTCTCTAAAGCCACTTGACTCCAGGCATAGTGAACAGAGCCCACCCACATGATGAGAGGGGTCTCTGGCCTCCTCATCAGCACAGCTCGGCCAACATTCTGAAAAGTCAATGTTTATGGTCAGAGTTTATTACTTTCCAGGGAGGAAAAGAGCAATTCTATACCAAAGAAATTTGTGGATACCACCTTAAGCCAGTGATCAAAGTTACCATTACTAGTAATGGAACAACCTGACGTCAGGGCCTCCTGATATGATGTACTGAGAAGGAACCAACATGCCTTCTGCGGGATTCTTGCCCCAAGTGCACAACCTGAGTCTAATCATGAGGAAACAGTAGACTGACCCAGACTGAAGGACACTCCTCAAAATATCTGGCCTGGGGGCCCCTGGGTGGCTCAGTCGTTAAGCGTCTGCCTTTGGCTCAGGTCATGATCCCAGGGTCCTGGGATCGAGCCCCGCGTCGGGCTCCCTGCTCGGCGGGAAGCCTGCTTCTCCCTCTCCCACTCCCCCTGCTTGTGCTCCCTCTCTCGCTGTGTCTCTCTCAAATAAATAAAATCTTTAAAAAGAAAAATATCTGGCTTGTACTCTTTAAAAATGTCAAAGGGTCCTGGGATTGAGTCCTGCATCGGGCTCCTTGCTCAGCAGGGAGCCTGCTTCTCCCTCTGCCTGCCGCTCCCCCTGCTTGTGCTTGCTCACTCTCTCCCTCTGACAGATAAATAAATAAAATCTTTAAAAATTTCAAGGTCATGAAGAAGAAAGGCTGAAGAACTGTTCACAGTTCAAGGAGACCAAGAAGACAAAACTAAATGCAATGTGAGAGCCAGGGTTGGATCCTGGACGCAGGGGAAAAAATGCTATGAAGAATCTCGCTGAGACAGTAAAAGTTGCATATAGACTGTAAATTAAGTAACAATAACATGTCAAAATTAAATTTTGTGATTTTCCACAATTGTACTGTGGTTACACAAAAATAACGTCTTCATTCCTAGAGGTAAAGGGTCATGATGTCTTCAACTTACTCTCAAACGGTTCTGGGAAAAATCTGTGTGTGTGTGTGTGTGTGTGTGTGTGTGTGTGTGTGTGTGTGTGTGTGTGTGTGTGTGTGTGTGTGTGTGTGTGTGTGTGTGTGTGTGTGTGTGTGTGTGTGTGTGTGTGTGTGTGTGTGTGTGTCTCTCTCTCTCTCTCTCTCTCTCTCTCTCTCTCTCTACAGAGAGTGAATGAAAGTGAGTGGGGGGCAGATGTGTGTGTGTGTGTGTGTGTGTGTGTGTGTGTGTGTGTGTGTGTGTGTGTGTGTCTCTCTCTCTCTCTCTCTCTCTCTCTCTCTCTCTCTCTCTACAGAGAGTGAATGAAAGTGAGTGGGGGGCAGCGCCTGGGTGGCTCAGTCATTAAGCGTCTGCCTTCAGCTCAGGTCATGATCTCAAGGTCCTGGGATCGAGCCCCGCATCAGGCTCTCTGCTCAGCGGAGAGCCTGCTTCCTCTCCCACTCCCCCTGCTTGTGTTCCCTCTCTTGCTGTGTCTCTCTGTCAAATAAATAAAATCTCTAAAAAAAAAAAAAGAAAGAAAGAAAGTGAGTGGAGGGATGGCAATGATGAAGCAAATATGGTTAAACATTAATAGGATGAAAGGCATACAGGAGTTCTTTGGTATAGTTTTGCAATTCTTCTGTAGGGCTGAAAGGATTTTAAAATAAAAAGGCTTTTGGGCTGCCTGGGTGGCTCAGTTGGTTAAGGGTCTGCCTTAGGCTCAGACCATGATCCTAGGATCCTGGGATCAAGCCCTGCGTCAGGATCTCAGCTCAGTGTGGAGTCTGCTTGTCCCTCTCCCTCTCCCCCTGCTCGTGCTTGCACTCTCTCAAATTAATAAATAAAATCTATTAGAAAATGAAAATAAAAAGGCTTTTAAAATTGGTCTAAACTAAAAAAAAAAAAAAATGGTCTAAACTCAAATTATCCTGTAGTAAAACTGAAAAAATCCAGGACTGTAGACTGGGCGAATGTATAAGTATGGCTATGAAGAGGGAGCATAACTTAACATTTTCAATTATCCTTTTCAAGAAAATGTTCAAATAAAAATGTAAAAGCCTATCCGAGAACAATGGTGGTGGCAAAAACAACAGGCAGATTGTCAATACAGAGGCCCTGATCCACAGTAGACACTCATCCGTAGGCAGGGGTAACCATACCATATATGCACCAGGGAAATGTACACAATGATGCTCAGTAATGACTGATTAAATGTCCTCAACCATTGAAGGAATCAGCTGGCTCCAGGAACCTTCCATGAGCCCATGATTCTGAGTGGGAGGTACTTATTTTGGGCCACACTGACAACTTGGTCTTAATTTTTTCCCTTATGCGGACAAACAAAATCTGTTTTGTTTCTCAAAATGCATGATAAAGTAGAGTTAACCGAGGCTCCTGACACAAAACTGATCTCAGGTATAAGCTATCTCTCAAAGTGATTATGTGTGGCAGACTGTATTTTCCGAAGATGATCACAAAAATATCTCCTCTGACCCCACATGATCTTTTGAGTTCCTTTCTCCATCCCACTGAATCTCGGATGGCCTGACTGCTTTGACCAATAAAACACAGCAGAGAAGGAATGCTGTGACAATTCATGGCACAGTACTTAATTAGCGTGGCAGCTTCCATGTCCTGTTCTGGGAGATACTTGCTCTTGGGAACACTCCCTCTTAGAACTCAGTGCCATGCTGTGAGATGCCGAAGTGATATGGACAGGCTATGTGTAGGCATTCTATTCTGGTTCCCAGCCCCCACTGAGCTCTAGCCAATAGCCAGCATTAACTGCCAGCCAGGTGAATGGGCTATCTCAGACTTCCAGCTCAGTCAAGACAGGTAACTGCAGCCCCAGGTGATACGGAACTTATGGTGGAAGACCCCAAGTGAGAACCACCAGGTGAACCCAAGTCAAACCTCAGAAAAACCACACAAAAGACCCCAAGAGAGACCCTCCTGGTAAGCCCAAGTCATAGAGCTATGAAAATTAGTAACAAATTGTTATTTTGTGCTACTAAATTTTGGGGGATGGGTTATTACAGCAGCAAGAGGTAACTAAAACATTCCCTATCATAATGACCAAAGTGACTTAGAATATATTTCTAAAAACCTGAAACCATTAGAGAACATTTCACACTGAAGAATTAGGAGTACAGGCCACACTAACTCTTAGAGGCAGGGACAGGTTGGACAAACACACATGACCACACTTGATTTCCTCTCTCTAGGTTACAAGAAGAAAGCTATGCTCCACCCACATCTTTGAGAGTGTTGCTGAAGCTAGTTTTCTAAAACCCATACAAGTACCCAACAATGCAAACAATGGAAATAAACTAGAATGCTTAAAAGAGCAATGACATTAATATGCACAGCCACGGAACACTGGCTTAATTTATCTGATATTCAGGAGGAGAACAATGTGCTGCCAGAGCCATTTATCACATGACCTGTCTGAGTTTCTCGATGGGGGTTCAAAAGGACTAACTAAACCACCGTTCAAAGCCACATCGTTCCCAGTATGCTTTAAAGATCACACACACTTGGTCTGCACAGAGGGAAGGTTGAAAATTCCACTGATTGGGATTTTGTATGTGACACCATTTTAAAAATCAAGGGTTTCTTTTTTTCTTTCTTCAATACTGAACATAAAAAAAAGTATAAAATAGGGAAAGTATGAAGAATGACATAACAAATACCCACACACCTAACAACCAGTTCCAAAGAAAGACATCATAAATATTCTGGAATCTTCCGTGTACCCCTCCCTCACCCCTTCCCCCACTTCCCACTCAGAGGCCATCATTACTTTGCATTTTATATTTGCCGTTTTCTTTTCTTTCATTTTTACCACATTTATATTCTTAAAAACATGCTGGTTTTACACATCTGGGAACTCAATATAAACGTCACTGTTGATATTCTTTTACAACTTCCTTTTGCTGCTCAACTCTATGTTCCTGAGATCCACCCACTGGTTGTGGGCAGCGGCAGTCCATTCTTTTTCACTGCTGTTGAGTTTGGCTGAAATTTCAGAACTTATTTACAGTCTACCTGACTTTCCACATTTCTCAGACCTGGTTCATACCCATTGTAGTTCAGCCATTAATTTTCACCTGGGGAGAAATTATCTTTCTTTTTGAATGTCTTAAAATCAAGAAATGTTTGCTTCTCCTTAGACCTCTCAAATTGGTGATTCTGATTTAGAGGTACTGGAGCAAACTCCTGTACCCAGGGCACTTCTTTTTTAAGATTTTATTTATTTATTTGACAGAGAGATAGAGAGCACAAGTAGACAGAGAGGCAGGCAGAGGAAGAGGGAGAAGCAGGCTTCCTGCCGAGCAGAGAGCCCAATGCTCAATCCCAGGACCCTGGGACCGTGACCTGAGCCGAAGGCAGATGCTTAATGACTGAGCCACCCAGGCGCCCCCTCCCAGGGCACTCCTTAAGGAGAGAATGATTCTGGTAGTTTTGACAATACACACGAAGTCCAGCTGTGTTAGAGTTTACTATTTTTCCTGCCTGCACTAGGGATGGTATGCATAGGGCTCTGAAAAGAAAGGTCATTCCATTAATTTTTCTTTGCTGAAGTAGCAGGAATACAATGTAGTACAGTAGAAGCCAGTATCACTCATTCTTCAAACATTTCCCAGGAGAAATACACGGCCCAGAAAAGAGAACATTTAAGGAACTGATTAGTAGGAGAAAAAAACCAACGAATGGCTCAGAAGGAAAGAGGAGGCAAAGGGCCTGAGTCCTTGGGCAGGAATGGTCCTAGCACTGCCCATACCACCAGCCAATCCCCTCCCGCCCTCCAGGCTCTACTTTCCTTCTAGTTTTTGTCACATGGACACACACGAAGCACCTACTGTGCAACAATAAATCCGATCACTCCCCACCCTCCCTGCAATCTAGCAGATGATACAGTGCAAGAAGCCACAGATCAACATGGCCTGCTTCCTCCCTCACTCCATACAGGGCTCTGTTCAAATGTCACCTCCCCAGAAAAGCCTTCCCTGTCCACCATATCTAGCTACTACTCCACTCCACCACTCTCTGTCATCTGACCCAGTTTTATTTTTCTTCATAGAACTTCTCACCACCTGATGTTATAATTATCATTCAATGTCAGGTAAGTTTCCCATGGGCTGAGAACACTGGGCACAGAGGAGGCACTGAGCATGCCCATGAGGCTCTGTGAGCACAGAGAGGGGGGTGAATTCACTTTTGGCTGGTTCTGTAGAGGATGACAGCTGGGCTGAGTTGAGGGGATGAGCAGTTTAAGTTGGACAACTCTCTCTGCACTAGGCCTGCAACTGTCCTCATCTGCATCCCCATCTCTCTCTCCCCTCACTTGGGGTCTGTTCAAATGGAAACTGTTCTCACTCATTTGGGGATTCTCTGAAGCATACGGGACACAGGGACTTGCATTCATTCATTCCACAAATATTTAAAAGCACCTATGAGGTACCCATTACTCTTCTATATAGAGGGGAAATTTTAAAAATTTCTCTCAATTGAACTGCATTAAAAATTCTGGGATTTTGGGGCGTCTGGGTAAGGCTTAGTCAGTTGAGCATCCAACTCTTGATTTCAACTCAGGTCATGATCTCAGGGTTGTGAGACTGAATCCCACATTGGGCTCTGCACTCAGTGCACAGTCTGCTTGAGATTCTCTCTCCCTCCTGCTCTGCCCCCCTCCCCCCCGCTCTCTCTCTCTCTCTCTCTCTCTAAATAAAATCTTCAAAAAAAGGTCTCGGGGGCGCCTGGGTGGCTCAGTTGGTTGAGCGACTGCCTTCGGCTCAGGTCATGATCCTGGAGTCCCGGGATCGAGTCCCACATCGGGCTCCCTGCTCAGCAGGGAGTCTGCTTCTCCCTCTGACCCTCTTCCCTCTCGTGCTCTCTATCTCTCATTCTCTCTCAAATAAATAAATAAAATCTTTAAAAAAAAAAAGGTCTCGGATTTTGTTTAAGTCTCTTTGGTCAGAATGAGCTTTTTATAAAATTTAGATGATGTATCCTTTAAAATATAAAATAGCTCCATATATATACACAATGGAATATGATTCAGCCATTAAAAAGAGAATGGAATCTTGCCATGTGCAACACATGGATAGAACTTGAGGACATTCATTGTGCTAAGTGAAATAAATCAGATGACAAATACTTAAAGATCTCACTTACATATGGAATTTAAAAAATAAACAAAACCAAGCTCACAGATCCAGAGAACAGACTGGTGGTGGCCAGAAAGTGGGGGGGGGGGGGGGGAGCGGAATGGATGAAATGGGTGAAGGGGGTCAAATGGTACTAAATTCTGGTTATAAAATAAGTAACCCATGGAATGGAATGTACACCAGGGTGACTCTAGTTAATAATACTGTACCGTAGTGCATATTTGAAAGTTGCTAAGAGAATAAATTTTAAAAGCCCTCGCAAGAAAAAAAAGAAAAAAATGTTGCACCTATGTACGGTGATGGATAGTAACTTAGTAACTAGACTTATTATGGTCATCATTTTGTAATGTATACAAATATTGAACCATTCATTCTGTCCACCTGAAACTAATACAATGTAATCTGTCAAATGTATCTCAACTTAAAAAATATAAAATAGTTCCTGAAACACACCATCAAGATTTTCAATGTCAAAGAAATAGCACAGAGCCCACTGTGAGTCTGCTTCCAAAAACCGAATTCTCATCTCTACAGAGGGCAACAACCTCCTTAGTTTACCTTAGTGAAATTTACAACGATGATGATGAAACTTGCCAGCTACTCTCCATGCAGGGACCATGAGTCAGTATCTATGAAAGAAAGGGGTGTAATCTGGAAAAACCCCAATATGAATAGGCTTTTCTGTTACTGTCCCACCCTAACACCGGAGTAGTAACGTGAATGGAAGGCTCAGAAATAGGACAGACAAATAGAGACCTTACAGCCCACCTAATGGATTCAGATTTTGCAAGAGAGCAATACCATAACCAAAGACAGGCAATACAAGCACAGAAAGACTGCAATGGACTTAAAAACAAAAACTTGATGCTGTTAATTCAGCAATATGTTATCTAAGGATTTTCCTTATAGAAGACAGATATATCAATAACAGGTATTAGTAATCTATAAAAACTGTATGTTCTCTGAACAACATAATAGAGAAAAAGTTTCTGTTAGAAAGCAACAAATTAGAAATAAGAGCTGATGTCACTGAAATATTTTTAACAAATGCCCAAGTGTTCGTTAAGTTTGTTTTATCCCATGTTCTCTGAATCAAATTGATGCACTAAACAAGTCTTACATGATTCTCTATAGAGTTTTCTATTTTCCAAATTAAAATCATATTTCTCTTTCTCTCTCAGTACTACAGAAGATGATTCCATTCTGCTAGACTGAGTTATTTACTGAGTCATTCTTGTTATAAGCAAAATATTTTAATGACATACAAGAGTGGTCACACAGGGTGAATTTGCTTTCCAGTGACACGATTTCATTGGCGAGTTCACCCAACGCTTCACAAAAAAATATAATGGCTTCATTTAAAAACAACAACAACATACTGCTGATGGTGGCTGACAACTTATTATTTCCTCTCTGTTGAAGAGACAGATGAGGGAGGGAGAGAGTGCGTGCCCAAGTACATGAGCTTGAGCACCCAAGCACAATGCAATCACTTCACTCTAGATGCAGGTGAAGGAGAATGCCAGAAAAGCAGAATGGAACCGATGGACCAAAAGAGAAAATGTTGAATGGATCATCTCCGGAAATCAGAATCTCATACTTACCAGGCAACAAACCCCTGAAGAGCCCATCATTTATGCAAAAGATACACAGAGAGTAAACAAGGTAACTCAAAGTCCAGCATTCCTCCTGCTCACCTCTTCAGGTTGGCCACGACTCATGTGGCAGCAGGAAGCAAGCACATGCCACAGCATACAGAGCCCCACCAAATTGCTTTCACTGTCCAACTGTGGCAAAGTGAAAACATGCTTACTTGGATGTCACTGGAGAAGAAGACCTCTTAGCAATGCTTCCTGGAAACTCGCATCTTCTCAGAGGAGACCCAAGGCCCACAGTGGGAACAGAAGTTGTTGTTCGCGGGCCCCGCTTCATCTTCTCTGACTGAAGGGGACACAGAAGAGGTCAGCCATAGCCCATCACTGGCAATACTTCTACAATTTCTTAAAAAAAAAAAAAATCCAGATACAAGTGATGCACAGCTTTCTTCCAGAAGGGTCCATATGAAGCTATAGTGCTTCCCATAATGGGAACCTTTGCAGGAAAGCACCATGAGGTCATCAATTTAGTGGCCAATATTGAGGTCATCCAATTAAAAAAAAAAAAACTTCACCCTCAAAACGCAAAGATTTCCTACTCTTTGTTATCTTGCAAAAAAGCTAACAACAGAACAGAATATTATGAACAGAATATTATGATTCTGGACATATAGAAACTAGATCACTCATCATCAGGGAAATGCAAATCAAAACCTCCATGAGCTATCAGCTCACACCTGTCAGAATGGCTAAAATCAAAAACACAAGAAACAACAAGTGTCAGCAAGGATGTAAAGAAAAAGGAACCCTCATGCACTGCTGGTGGGAATGCAAGCAGGTGCCACCACTGTGGAGAACAGCATGAAGGTTCCCCCAAAAGTTAAAAAAAAACAACCCTGGGGTGGCTCAGATGGTTAAACGTCTGCCTTTGGCTCAGGTCATGATCCCAGGGTCCTGGGATCGAGCCCCACATCAGGCTCCTGGCTCAGCGGGGAGCCTGCTTCTCCCTCTCCCTCTGCCTCTCTCCCTGCTCATGCTCCCTCTCTCTCTGTGTGTGTCTCAAATGAATAAATAAAATCTTTTAAAAAAATAGAACTACCCTATGATCCAGTAATTGCACTACTGGGTATTTACCCAACGTATATGAAAACACTAATTCGAAGGAATATATGCACCCCTCTGTTTACTGCAGATTATTTATAACAGCCAAATTATGAAAGCAGCCAAAATGTCCACTGATAAATGAATGAATAAAGAGTATGTGAATATTAGCCATAAAAAGAATGAAATCTTGCCATATGCAACAACATGGACAGATCTAGAGAGTATTATGGTAAGTGAAATAAGTCAGAGAAAGACAAATACCATATGATTTCATACATAAATGGAATTTAAGAAACAAAACTGAAGAAAGAAAGAAAGAGATAAACAAAAAAAAACAGACTCTCAAATGCAGAGAACAAACTGGTGGTTGCTGGAGAGGGGAGGAGATGGGTCACAGAAGTGAAGGGGAGTAACAGTACACTTATCATGATGAGCACTGAGTAATGTATAGAATTGTTGAATCACTATATTGTATACCGGAAAGTAATATAACACTGTATGCCTGTACTAGAATTAAAAAAGAAAAAAAAACTGGAAAGAGTAGAAAAATACATAATCACCCCAAAAAACTACAGGTGGGTGTAAATGTGGTTAATACCCAAGACAGTGAGCTGTGGACTCTAACAGTGTACCTGGTGTAACGGGGACTACAGCCCCATAGGGACCACCTGTCCCTGTACATCATCCCCATGGCCTCCCTCGGCAAGAGGCAGGAGGCATGGCCTCTGTGCCTGGCACACAGTGAGGGCTCCACAAGGACGGTTCCCTTCTCTCCCTATTGCACTTTTCTACAACAAACCCTCCTTTGCCCCCACCCCGTGCACACAAATACAGTAAATGACCCTACAGTAAAACCCAAGGTCTGACACATTCACTTCTCATGTAAGAACCTCAGGACCACAATGGATTTTAAAAATACATACATTGTTATAAAATAAATGCCCAATAGTACAGTAATGTGGCAGTCTTAAAACAAGTCCACACGTCATTTGATGCTCCTCCCTTCGAGTGTGGGTTGGTCTTAGTGACTTATTTTTAAGGAACAACATATGGCAGAATGATGGTGTGTAACATGTAAGATTAGAGCATAAAAGGTGCTGCAGCTTTTCCCTTGCACGCCTGCACCCGCACCCCTCCCTTGGATCTCTCACTCTGGAAGAAGCCAGCTGCCACATCATTTGGACATTCAAGCAGCTCTATAGAGAGGTCCACACAATAAGGAACTGAGGCCAGCAGCCATGTGAGCGAGCCATTCTGGAAGAGCCCCAGCCACGCTTTCATAGGACTATAGCTCTGGCTATTATCCTGACCACACCCTCATGACAGACCCTGAACCAGAACTACCCAGCTAAGCCATCCTCAATTTCTGACCCAAAGAACCAGTGTGGTAATAAACACTGTTTTAAGCAGCTAAGGTTTGGGGTGATTTATTACATAGCAAGTGATAACTAACAAAAGTAGTATGGTATGTATAATTTCTAAATAAATACACATAATTGGGAGTACCCATTCAACATTTGTTTTACTGATGGTGTCAGTATGATGTCAAAAATGTTTAAAGGCCACTGTTATGGACTGAAGGCTGACCTAGAACCTTAGTTCTAGTTGCCTGTAGAGGCGAGACTGGCATCCTTAAAAGCAAAAAGACAACACTCAGAACATTCCTTTTGACTCCTGTCCCCTGGAAGGCAGGCTGTAACAAGGACAAGGTCTTTAGGAATTTGCTCCAAGGCACTTAGATTTAGGAAGATGCAAAAAGTTAAATGATTTTCAAAGGATGAGTGAATTTTTAAACCAAATCCACCAGTTGAGCAGTCTCTGAAGACTGATGGAAACAGAGACCCCCGGTTAAGCACAGGGAGTAATCATACTGTCAAATAAACCCGTCCCAAGGGGTGAGAGAGTGGGTTTAAACATACCGGAGAGGCCTCCACTCCTGCAGGGGCTCCTTTCCCAGAATCTCCTACACCAGATGTAGATGGAGTTTTCTTCCTCTCAGCACTCCGAGTAGGAGAAGACTTGTAAGAAGATTTAAGAGGACCAGCAGGAGCTACACGAGGACAGGCATGGGATACTAGAAGGTTACAATATCACAGCCAAAGAGACAGGGAGCACAGAAGGAAAAAGTAGGGAGAGGAAGGAATTGGGAAGAACACATTTTCTGTTAAAACATAACATGGGCAATCCACATTCTCTAAATACCACCATACTTTTTCTAGTATATGCAGAATAGACGCTATCTTGAAAGATTTCCATACTCCATGCTCAAGAGTCCAGTTCATTTCATGAGTTCAAAGTCTGGCCTTTGGAACCAGACAGAACTAGCACCGTCACCAAATAACTGGATCACCTTGGGCAGGTTACTTAACCTCTCTAAATGTCAATTTCCTTGTGCAGGAAAGAGTTAACATAGCAGCCCTGAAAAGTGTCCTTAGAAAGTCCTGCTTTACAAGGCTGGTCCTTGGTCAGCACCTGAGAACTTAGAGAAGGGTTCTTGCTATTAACTGATGAGTACCTCACTGCCTAAGCTGTATGTAAAACAACATGACTTAGCCGCTTTCCTTCTGAGAGTCTGAAATTCGGGTATGTAACTGGCCAAGGGTGCCTATGTGACCAGCCCTCAATAAAACCCTGGCCACCAAGTCTCTAACGAGCTTTCCCGGTTGGCAACATTTCACATGTGTTATCACAGCTCGTTGCTGGGGGAATTAAGCACGTCCTGTGTGACTCCACTGGGAGAAGACTCTTGGAAGCTCGCACCTGGTGTCCTCTGGACTTCGCCTGCGTGCCAATTCCCTCTGCCGATGTGCTGTGCAGCTTCTACTCTAACACACCACAGCTGTGAGTGCCACCATATGCTGAGTCTCCTGAGTGCTCCTGGCAAATCACCAAACCTGGGGCTGGTCTTGGGGACCCCTGATACAATTGATGCCAGAAGCAGGGAACTGCAAGAATGACCCTGGATTCACGGATAAATGGTAAAAGCAGTGTTTGAAAAAGAAAGGCTAGGGGTGCCTGGGTGGCTCAGTCGTTAAGCGTCTGCCTTCAGCTCAGGTCATGATCCCAGGGTCCTGGGATCGAGCCCCCCATCAGGCTCCCTGCTCGGTGCAAAGACTGCTTCTTCCTCTCCCTCTCCCTGCTTGTGCTCCTGCTCTCGCTCTCTCTGTCAAATAAATAAATAAAATCTTAAAAAAAAAAGAAAAAAGAAAAAGAAAGCCTAAGGGCATGGAGGATGATGACTTTCTGGTGCCTGGTGGCTATGGCGTCAGCCACTATATCAAACAGCAACCCAGCTGCTGTCTGTTGCAAGAGGTAAAATACCTATGGTATTTGAAGATAACCCATCCAACTCCAAGAGTTGGCTTGCTGGATCCTCTGGCTGGTTTTGGCCATGCTGGTTAAAGTGAGGGGAGAAGTACAACCCAGGTAATGTCTTCGGTTTTGGTTTTCTCCTCCAAGTGGGAGTGGGACACAACAGGCCCTGTTAGCCTGTACCGCCTGACCAATGTATGTCCTGCTTGGGGTGCGTGGAACACTATAAGCGGTTTCCAGGGGACATGTGTGTCCTCAGGGATTATACTCCCTAGGTGTGTGTTCTGACTATTGTGATACTGCCTTCGCCCTGGAAGGCTTGAGGACGGCTTCATCTTACTGACCAGGTTGTGCTGGGCCTGAACTGATGCCTTGGGCCAGGTTAAAAAAAAAAGTGGGAAGGGCGGTGCCTGGGTGGCTCAGTCGGTTAAGCATCTGCCTTCGACTCAGGCTGTGATCTCGGGGTCCTGGGATTGAGCCCTGCATCGGGATCCCTGTTCAGTGGGGAACCTGCTTCTCCCTCTCCTGCTCATATTCTCTCTCTCTCCCTGTCAAATAAATAAATAAAATCTTTTAAAAAAAAAAGGTTCATACAGAAAGTCATGGAGGAAGCCACTTGGCTTTCTAAGACAGACCTTTATGCTAACCATCTGTGTTTTAACTGGCTAAGTCCAGAACGCCTAAAGGGTATAAGTGAGGTCAATACTGTAGGTTGGCCTCACCCTGCTGTGTGGAATCCTACTGATGATAATCCTGCTGTAAAGCTGCCTTTGCCAAAGACCAAGGGGATGGACTGTGCAGAAAAGAAAAAGGAAGGGGTGCCTGGGTGGCTCAGTCATTAAGCGTCTGCCTTCCGCTCAGGTCATGATCTCAGGGTCCTGGGATCCAGCCCCGTATCGGGCTCCCTGCTCAGTGGGGAGTCTGCTTCTCCCTCTCCCTCTCCCTCTGCCTCTCCCCCTGCTCATGCTTGCTCTCGCTCTCTCTCCCAAATAAATAAATAAAATCCTTAAAAAGAAAAGAACAACATAGAAGGTCTGACTGCTGTCCCTGGAAAGGCCAGCTTACAAGGTTGGCCCTGGCATCAGGGAACTTGTTTTCCGGGAGAGCTCCCATCATTAACCAATAAGAGTGGCTCACTGTGCCTAAGCTGTTTGTATAAACAACATGATTTATGCTCAACACCTGCTCTTTTTCTGAGAGTCTGGAATTTGGGTATGTATCTGGCAGGGGGTACCTACGTGACCAGCCTCCAATAAAAACTCTGGGCACTGACTCTCTAATAAGCTTCCTTGGTAGGTAACACTTCATACATGTCACAACTCATTGCTGAGGGAATGTGCTCTGTATGGCTCCAATGGAAAGAGGACTCTGGAAGCTTGTTCCTGCTCTTCCCTAGACTTCATCCCATGGCCTTTTCCCTTTGCCGATTTTGCTCTGTAGACTTTCACCATAATAAATCATAGTTAGGAGTCCTCCTAGAGAATCAGTGATCGTGCAAATGGTCTTGGGGACTTCCTGACACATTCCTTGTTCTCAAAACGGGGATACTTCCTACCTCCCAGGAATTTTTTGGTTAAGAGCTAATTCATGGGGAGGGGCGCCTGGGTGGCTCAGTTGGTTAAGCGACTGCCTTCGGCTCAGGTCATGATCCTGGAGTCCTGGGATCGAGTCCCGCATCGGGCTCCCTGCGGGGAGTCTGCTTCTCCCTCTGACCCTCTTCCCTCTCGTGCTCTCTAGCTCTCATTCTCTCTCTCTCTCTCTCTCAAAATAAATAAATAAAATCTTTAAAGAAAAAAAAGAGCTAATTCATGTACCATAAAATTTACCCTTTAAAAACTGCAATTTAGTGGTTTTCAGTATATTCACGTTTGTACAATCATAACTACAGTCTAATTCCAGAAAATGTTCAATACTCCCAAAACAAACCCTGTAACCAATTAAGCATTCATTCCCTTTCCTCACTCCTCCAGTCCCTAGCAACCACAAATTTACTGTCTTTCTGGATTTGCCCTATTCTGGACAAATCATATAAATGGACTCATGTAACTTGGGGCATTTTGTGTCTGGCTTCTTTCACTGAGCCTAATGTTTTCAAGGTTCATTGGTGCAGCATATATCAGTAATCCATTCTTCTTCATAGCTGAGTAATATTCCACTTTATGGATACACCACATTTTGTTTATCCATTCATCTGTTGATGGACATTTGGGTTGTTTCCACTTTGTGTGGCTAATGATGCTAAGAACTACTCAGGGACAAGCTTTTGTGTGTTTTCAATTTTCTGGGCTCTATACATAAGAGTGCAATTGCTGGGTCACATGGTAACTCTATGTTTAACCTTTTGAGGAACTTGCCAGGCAGTTTTCCAAAGTGAGTACATCATTTTATATTCCCACCAGCAATGTATGAAGGTTATAATTTCTCTACATCCTTGCCAACACCTACTATTTTCCCTGTTTTCTTTGAATTTTAGCCATTCTAGTAAGTGTGAAGTGGTATATCATTGTGGTTTTCATATACATTTCCCTAATGACTAATGATGTTGAGCATCTTGTCATGTGCTTATTGGCCATCTGTATATTTCTTTGTGGAAACACCACAACTACTCAAACTAGTAGGCTGTCTCTAAAAACTAGTCAGAAGTAGATAGGGAATTATACGTCATCTAAGTGAACACACTCTCTTGGGAACTAAGACCAGACCTGCTTTAATGTGGACACAGTGTTGTTAATCTGCAAACAGAGAATGTCAGCCCTCATTAATCTTGCCATGACAATTTAATCTGATTTAGTCAAGAAAAAGCTTTGATAGTGATGCCCATAGTTTCTCAGACTTCAGTGTACAGGTCTGCTGGGGCCTGAGAGTGTGCCTTCCTAACAAGCTCCCAGGTGATACCAATATTGATGATCCATGGGCCACCCCTTGAGCAGCAAGGCTCTAGATATTTGTTGAGCTCTTACTCTGCCAATCACTGTCCTATATCATTTAATCCTCATGACAATTTAAGGTATTTCAATTTTATAGATAAGGAAACTGAGGCTTTAGGGGCACCTGGGTGGCTCTGTCGGTTAAGTGTCCAACTCTCGATTCTGGCTCAGGCCATTATCTCAGAGTCATGAGATCAAACCCCAAGTTGGGTTCTACACTCAGCAGGGAGTTTGCTCGAGATTCTCTCTCTCCCTCTCCCTCCAAGTGCGTGCTTGCACTTGTACTCGCTCTCTCTCAAATAAATTAATCTTAAAAAAAAGGAATCTGAGGCTTAGAGAGGTTAATTAATTTACCCAAAGTAGTAAGAACTAGTAAGTGGTAAATCTGGTTATGGGACTCCAGAGACTGGTTTACAGGCTACTTTGCCAAATCATCTCTTTAAGAAAGTCTACTAACCTCCACAGCTCATGAAATAGATTCTTTTTCCTAATCCACATGCTCTCAATCAAAAATAAGTTACTCACCTCTGTGACACTGAAAAGAAAAAAAAAAAACATAGTAACAGCAAAACACTGGTGGGTAGAAAATGTTATTAAGCCCTGAAGACATTTCACGAAGCAAATGGGAAACAAAATAGAAAAATTCAGAAATAACTCATAGGGAGACCAACACCCCTTTGGGCATTTTCCTCAGTGTCACCAGCTCGGCCTCTTTTACCTGAGTCATTGGCCTGCTCAGAGAGCATGAGTGCACTTCTGCTTCTGGCTAAAGAAGCCTGTGTAGGTGTCAACAGTCGCATAACAAGAAAGGTTTCCATGGGATTAAGGTGTGTGCGATGAGCTGAGGGATGGAATCAAATGAAAATTTTAAAAAGCAAAATTAAAGCAAAATAAAATGTTTAAAACAACACAGTGTATGATGCAAATTAGCTTTTGGGTGGCAGAATGAATGTGGAAAATAAAAATACTCTAGCAAAGGATGGCTTTGGAGTTTGTCATAGTAAAATAAAACAAATGATGTGTCATTTGGAGTTTGGGAGAGTGTGTTAACTCTTTTGGGGTGCCAGAATTCATTCAATACACTATTACAGTATCACAATATTACCTGTATCACTTGAAGAGAATTAGCCCATCTCCCAAGATGTAATATGGACTCAAGAAACCATTTACTCACCAAGTAGATCTAACATTGAAAAAAGATTACTCCTATGAAACACTTTAGGGTCCTCTGTTAAAAAACATTTCATTATACACTGATTTTGTTAATGTATAAATATGTATCTGTTCATACTTTTTCCATGTACATAAGGGCAAAAATTAAATAAGAACCACAAAAACAAAAATAGCCAACTAATTATCGGCTTTAATGGAAGTAGCAGTAATCATAATCTAAAACACAGCGACTGAAATGTCATTTTGATGGCTTTGGAATATATTATATGGTAATGGATTAACTTTTCCATTACTTTGAATTTCTTGGGTACCCATTAGCCAATAAATGGTTTGGGAATTAAAATTTTTCAATTTATAATCCACAAGCAGATAATTCAGTCGTCAACAATATGTAATAACATCCTGGTATCTTTACATAGTAATCAATGCAAATATGAATTTAACCTCAATTTGTAACCATGTGAATTAATGAAAACATATGGAATACACTCACTATGGAAAAGCCATATAGAATTAAAAGCAAGGAGATGTTTTCTCATTCAGCTCTCAATTAATTCAAGGTTTCCAGCGTTCAGTTCAACCATGAACTGCATCAGAGATCAGTAACACTGACACTTATGGGGTCTCTGACATACACGATAGGCCTCTGTGCTGGAGGTGCAAGGTCAATGCCATTGAAAAACAACCAGAAAGGCACACTGGCCTCTTCAAAGTCACAAACACTCTCCTGCTTGCCCCTTGGTAATGCCTGACCTGTTAAATAGTCCACTGGCAGCTGACACTTCTCCAGTGTTAAAACACGCACTTAATGCATGGAGTTTCCCTCACTTCCTTAACCTACATTCTCTGAGAGGTACAAATTCATACTTTTAGTAACTTATCTGAGCCTCTATTAGAACACAAACAGTTTTAAATCTATTCAGTTTCTGGAAATGGCACATGTCCTATACATATCATCCTCCACCTCAAAGTG
Source organism: Zalophus californianus (assembly GCF_009762305.2). Taxonomy (NCBI): domain Eukaryota; kingdom Metazoa; phylum Chordata; class Mammalia; order Carnivora; family Otariidae; genus Zalophus; species Zalophus californianus. The sequence goes on along the minus strand of NC_045612.1, from coordinate 113,282,283 downwards.
AGTGCCAGAACAGGCCTCCCATCCTTTTCCCCTTTTAAAGTCTTCATATTAGCTCTGAACTTCTGTTTTCAAAACAGAAAGGGCAGGCCTACAAACCTCAGACAATAACAGAGTCCAATTTTTTTTTCATACAACTAAGTTTTCCACCTATCTCTTCATGATCAATTCTGCTATTTCTGGCTAATCAAGTAGATCACATCAATAACCAGTTACTTTTTTAACAGTCATATCTGCCCACTGGTCAATTAATTCTAGGGCAGGATAACTCCTACGTGTACTGTGGAAAATGGAATAATCTCTTTCAGACTGAAAGAATATCATTAATTCCTGTAGCTATTCAACAACGAACTGGCTCTAAAGAGTGATGCCACTTTCCAAAGTCCCATTAAGTGAGGCCCTGGGGCTCCCACATTCACACCACAAGGCTGAATGCAAATAATGGAGGCATTTGCAGAAGGCTCAAGAGGGGCTCTCACAAAGACTGATGTTAAGACGCTCAGACTAGAAAGAAGAAAACCACAGAGACCAGGTCTACACGTTCACTTGCCTCGGTCTGGGGAATAGGATATTGCCACGGTGGATGAAGACAGGCGCTTACTCATGGGAGGCTCCGTCTGCTTTGGCAAATTCATGGTTGATGTTGAAAGTTTGTCACATGCTGCAGAGAAATGCATTAAAGACATTGGTATTCACACCATCGTAGACTGAGAAACACATATCCCAAAGTGTTCTTCCTGTCCTCATCCACACGCCTCCTAAACTGCTGTGGCATAGCACATGGCTTCCATCATCCTGCTATGCACTTAGCCTATCTGGAAATGCCCAGGCCACGGCAGCCATCAGTCTGAAGCAAGATCTTCTCTTCAATTTCAAATATGCAACCTCACTCAACTATTCAACTAAAACCATGCTAATCCCACCGGCAAATCATTTCCTGTGTCCAAGGACTTTTAAGCATATTCAGACTACACAAAAACAAAACCAATCTGGACCCAGAGACAAATCACCACTGGAAAAATGTTCTATGGTCTGAGACTGTGTGAGCTGAAAGCAGACTTTTTCTGAAGGTTATCTACAGGCTCAGGGTGGAGAAAGAAGTAATATGGAATGCAAGTAGCTATATTTAAAGCAGAACAACCTTTAGCAGTTGATTTCTTTCTCCTCTCAAGAGATGGGATCACAATAGCTCCTTTTCTAATGCTGTGACTATTTATGGTTAGGATTTTAACATGTGGTCCCTACATTTGGTATTCTTAATTTCCAGCCATTATTTTAGACTGGTTTCTGAATTAAACCATTACAGCAAATGAAGAGGTGCTGATAATGCCCTGTCAAGCCATATCAAAAGCCTGAAACAAAAAGAAGGATGTGCACCCTTGGCTTTAAAGGAAGCAAACTCATCACTAATTATGTTTAAAACTATTCCTCTCGTTTCCAAATGAGAAATCTACTATGTTTTACAGTATGTCCTGACCAAGCGACAATCTTAAGTAAATTGTAATTCTCTTAAGCTGAAATGAAATTATAATAAATTCTATTTTGGTATAAATAAAATATTTAAATTTAAAATGATTTGAGTTTTAACATATCTACTCAATTTTTCAACTACTTTTTTTTAAAGATTTTATTTATTTATTTGTCAGAGAAAGAAAGAGAGAGAGAGAGAGAGAGAGAGCACAGGCAGGGGGAGCAGCAGGAGAGGGAGAAGCAGGCTCCCCATGGAGCAGGGAGCCCAATGCGGGACTCGATCCCAGGACCCTGGGATCATGACCTGAGCCAAAAGCAGATGCCCAACGACTGAGCCACCCAGGTGCCCCATTTTTCAACTACTTTAATGAAAAAAAGTTAACCAGTAGAAATTATGTAAAACTATGTGTAAAGGGGTACACATTCCACCCTTTTGCCTCATGCTCCAATATGGCTGGCTGAGTATGGTACTTGTCTTTAGAAATTTGGTATTTTGTTCATCATGGATTGTTCTGTATTAATTTTGATTTATTCAAATATTATTTAATCTTGATAAGGTGTTCCCTTAAACTGTATGCCCAAATCAAGTACTGTGGTTGTCTCACCCTGTCCCCAAGCCCTGGGTGTGATTCCCAAGGGTAATTATCAGCTCTACCTACTGCCCCTCTCTTTTAGGGGCAGACCAGCGCCACACTACAGTTAATCTGACCCATGGAGCAAATTCTCTGCTACTCAGCAACACCAATAAGGATTTTTCTTTGTCAAAGGAATGCTGGGAACCAAAGATAACTATTCCTACTGCTGTAATTTGACCTGTGCTGCTGGTAAATACTGCATCCCTTTTACATCTTGTTTTTTCTCTGCCAGCCAAAGATAGATTGAATTTCTAAAGTATTAACTGGGAGAAAAGTTTTACTAATTCCATTCTTGTCCTAGAACCTAAGAATTTCCCAGGCTTGAATCCAAAAACAAAGAACCTATTAGAGAGACAAAATCAAGAACAAAGCAAACTTATCTCCTTGCTTGGATTCCCAGTGTTAGTACTGATAAACTCCCTACCACTCGGTCTCAAACACCTCTTCCAGGAATCCATCACATTAATACCCAGAACTCTTTGTAAGAGTACAGGTTTTGGTAATCAGAAGTGACTCAAACACCCTACTACATAATGCCTAAAACCAGTAATTAATGAGAGTGTTAAAGATCTAAATGCACAAAAGTCCAACACTGACAAGATTTTCAAGGCAGAAGTTAGTGAGTTAAAGATGAAATGTCTCCAGGGCACCAGGGTGTAAGGCATGCACAGCTCCATGATGACAGAGGAACAAAGAAATATGGGCACGTCATTCACATTTCTAGAAAAAAAAGTTCTAAGGGGTCAGTCTAAGAAATCAATTGTAAAGCGCTTGAGACAGACACAGTGATGGAGGGGAATGATCAGAACAGTCATCACAAAACGCCATGGCACGGTGAAGCTCAGATATACCGTTGGTGGACTCGGCAGCGGTGGCAGTGGTCCCTGGGTCCGGAGGGAGGGTGCTGGCTGCTAAACCTAGAGGAGGGGGTGGGGTATTTTCTGATTCACCTACACAGCAAAAAAATCAGAGCAAAGAGAGGTAAAAGAAAAAAGTCCCAATTTCTGCTTGACTTTAGTTTCTAATTAGGAAATTAGAAAAAGTAACTGAAATGGGTTATTGACTTCCCAAAAAGAAATAAAGTATATTCACTGACAAAAGGTTAAAAGCACAGCACAGCAAAGTCAAACAACTGTACTACAAACAGAACCCATCTGTTCTCAGAAAGAGCTGTGTAATAAAATGACAAGATCACAGAAAAGAAGACATTGAAGAGAGAGAAAGGCCACGCAGAGACTAGTGACAGTTCACACATTAAACACTTGAAAATTTAAAGATGAGTATGATCTGGAAAATGAAATAAATAAGTCACCTTGAAACAAAATTGAAAGAGCAACAAAAATGAATAATGAGGAGGGAAAAGCCCCAGCCCCTTTTGGAGGTTAGGTAACCGCTGCTCAGCCTTTCCAGGCCATGGTACAGCAGTGACTTAGTCTACTGCTATTTGACCTTCCCTGAAATCAGATTACCGCTAGGCTTGCCAGATGCATCTGGTTAACCAGGCTCTGCATTCATTTTCTTCGCTTTTCTTTTGCTTTCCCTTAAAGCCCAGTTACTGTATCAACTGCTGTTTGCTAGCAAAAGGAACGCACAGACTCCCTTCATGAGAAATGCATACACAGGAAGCTTGGCATCACATCTGAAAAAAGTACCTGCAGATGACTACAAAGCATGCCCCAGATCCAATGGGCACCAGCCTGTGCCCATGATCTGCTGCCTGCCCCATGATCTCCCACCGGGGCCCTGCAATGCAAGGACAGCCCTATACTCACCATCACGACCTCCAGGCCCGGTGGCCAGCGAAGCTCCCCACGAGCACTTCTTCTTTAGCTCCAGTTGCTGTGTGCGCTCCAGGGACCGGCGCATCATTGCCTCCAGCCGCTCCTGCCCAGTTCACGCAAGGGAGAGCAACATAACCACCCAGCCCCACCGTGCTGCTGTGCTTCAGTGCTCAGGGTGAGTCACAAAATGGGGCTGTCGGTGCTCAGCATCCAAAACCCAGGCACATGTGCTCTCCACCACACTAGCGAGATCTTAGCGGGTGGAGAGTAAACAATGCAGCTTGCGCTGGCTCCCAGCCCCAGGGGGCAGGCTGTTGCCGCAGCCAGGCCTTGATTTGTTTAAGTATAATGCCAGACAAGCATTAACTCTTTCAGGCCTGTCTCAAGTACCATTTTGCCTCATTGAATAGAACTGGAATTGTGCTCTGGAACCAAGGGCACTCTCTCTAGTAGAAAAGCATAAAGCATTCTGATTTGAAAAAATTTTAATTAAAATATAATTTAAATTTGTAGAGCCCTAAGCATAACTTTTTGGGGTAATACATGGCTTTGAGATCTATTTTACCAAGCCTCATTTTCATCTTAGAACTTCTTAAAAGGAAATCAATTGTTTTCTACATTGTAACATTTTCCTGCTACATAGTATTCTGGGGATAATGCTGCATATTTCAAATTTTAAAAGAGACAAGAGTAAAAACCTACTGGCCATAAAATAAAGCATCTATACATTCTCAAGAGTTAGACGGGGGGAGGGGAGGAGGAACTAAACAGTTTTTAGCCAGAAGAAAAAACAACAACAACCAGGCTTCTCCCTTACCAGAGCATTTATTAAAAGCACTCTCCTGTGTTAACCAAAGTGTTATTTTCATAAAGTTGGGTCTGAATGCTGGCAAATCTTTCCTTGGCACTGGAGTGAAGCTGTTTTAATTTTGCATTCCCTGCCACCCCAATGACATTGCAAATACCAAATCCTCTCCCTGCCTCTACTGGACAAGGTCTGACGCAAGGTAAACAGGTACATGCTGATGCCCTTCTCCCTTCATTAAAACCCAACCCTGAGGTGCTCTAGGAAATGGAGTCATCCTAGCCCAACTCCAAAACAAAAAGATAACTATTTTCTCATGGCTTGAATAAAAAGTAAGCAAAATTTAGGGCAGCACCAACTGTGTAACCATGACTTAAGAATCAGGGAAAGGCTCCTTTATTTTACTTACTAGAAACACAGAAAGGTCACTTAGGAGGTATCTGCATCTATCCCTTTTGTATATACTAGAGGGATGAGATGAGCATTACGCACATCTCGGCTTCCTCTGCATAATTTTTCTCTGAACAGCACTTTGCTAAGAGATGGCCTCTCCAGGGACCTCTGGGTAGAAAGGGGATTTTTTTTTTTCCTCCTGTAAATCTCAGATTTTTATTTGCTCTAGTTTCTGGCTGAGACTCTACAATCATGAGTGTGCATTTCCTAGCAAAGTCCTGCCCTCATGACCCTGGCCCATTAAATTCTGACAGCCAACCCCCAAGGGCCTACCCAAGAAAAGTTGGCGGTTTGGAGGGACTAGAACTTTTTGACTATTCGATACTTGAAGTACAGTCGCTTGAGACTGGGGCTGAGAGGTATTTCATTATATGGATTTAACATAAAGTATTTAACCAATGACGTAATTTAAATGTTGAAAACTTTTACCTCAGAGTGAATTTAGTATTGAGTGGGTTATAGGAGACTTCCTACATGCCAAAAGGACCTCACAAGACAGTCCTTCATTTATCAGGAGACCAATGACAACAAATAACACCAAGACTTGCCAGCCAAACTTACCATTGAGCAGTTATATAGGGGTATAATTATGAGGAAATGCTCACCCAAATCCAGACCTACCACTGGACTGTTCAGTTACCTTAAAAACAAAAACAAAAACGAAAACAAAAACAAAACTTCTACCATCTATCTCCAACCCACTAAGCTGCTCCAAATTCCACTGTTAGAGATACATTCCTCTGAATCATAAGCAGGCTTATGAAAATGAAGCTATCCCTGAAAGAGGACACAATCACTCTGTGTCACCTGCTTTTGCAGAGATGATGAAAAATAGGTGGTAACCAAGCTCTACAGTAAGAAGACTTATGGAACCCAAAATCATCAGAATGGGGTGATTCAAACATGTCAAAAACAAAACTGGTCCAGGGGCACCTGGGTGGCTCAGTCGGTTAAGCGGGTGGCTTTGGCTCAGGTCATGATCTCAGGGTCCTGAGTCCTCAGCAGGTACTCTGTTTCTCCCTCTGCCCCTCCCCCTGCTTGTGCTCTCTCTCCCCCCCCCCAAATAAATAAAATCTTAAAACAAAACAAAACAGGCCCACTTCACTCTTGTTAGAGGTTAGTCCTATATAAGTCCCTATTACTGTGTGTGTGTGTGTGTGTGTGTGTGTCGGGCGGGGGGCGGGGGAGAGGGAGGCGGGAAGGGAATTTTCTGTTACTTCATTTGATCGAATGGGGATGAGGGCACCTGGGTGGCTCCGTTGGTTAAATGAGTCCTGGTTTCGGCTTCAGTTCAGGTCATGATCTCAGGGTCGTGGGATTGAGCCCTGTATCGGGCTCTCTGCTCAGTATTAAGTGTAGTGTCTGCTTGAGATTCTTTCTCTTTCCCTTTTTAATAAAATCTTTAATAAAATGGGGATGACATTACCTGTATCATCAGAGCACTCAAGTCTATGAGACAATGACTATCATAATAAGTCCTTAACCAATACTAACTGAATCCAAATTGGTAAAGGAAAATTATTAACAGAACAGTTTAAAGCAGTGATTCTCAAACTTGAATGAATTTGCATCAGAATCCCCTGGAGGGCTTGTTAAAACACCAATTGCTGGCCCCACATGCAGAGTTTCTGATTCTACAGGTCTGGGGTGGTACCTGCTAAGAATTTGCATTTCTGACAAGTTCCCAGGCTATGTGGATGCTTCTGGTCCTGAACTCACTGTGAGAACCACTGGTTAGAGGAAAGGGTGAGCATAAGAGAGCATGCGAGAAAGTTCAATCACACCAGAAGAACAGTATTAATAAATGTTAGAGCTGCATACTGCATACCAAAATTCCTGCCAAATTCTCGTTCTCCTGAGCATCATCAGATGATCAATAGAGGATGGGAAAAGGGCAAGGCAGATTCTTGTCCTTAGAATGTCCTCTATTGGGTACAGCTTAGTGGAAGGAATGAGGGGACCTCACCCTTGACCCCTTTAGCTCTGGCCCTAGATCTGCCTGGATGAACTCAGAGGAGAAGAACCAAGACCAAAATGACTCATGGAGCTGGCCAAGGACTATAAAAGGCCTCCAGCAGGGCACAGCCTAGGCACTGTTGATGACCCAGCCATCTCTGGCAGGAATGGAGAGCTGGCTGTGCCTTTTCCATTGCCCTTACTACATGTGTTCTTGGGAAAACAGTGTGGGAACAAGCCCCCAAGGGGTTCTCAGTCGGGCTCTGCAGAAGGTCTTTCTCTTTACAGATGTCTACATCTGGCCAGAAGGCCACAGAGTCACCATGGTCCCATGCCAGCCAATGCCCTCTGAGACCAGCTAGCTCTCAGTTTAGTGAAGTTTTTGTTTAGGTGAGTTTAGAAATTTCTCCTTTTTACACTCAGCCTGGTGGGTTTTGTTAGGTATCAAGCAATAAGATTTTGAGAAGTATGGGATGAAGCTACTCTTTGACAGAGGCCTTTCCTGGTTATCTGTTTGGCATGAGGAACATGGAGTTGGCTTCACCAAATCCCATTTCTCAGGGCCTCTAGTCAGGAAACTATACTCCTCCAAGGGGAGAATGGGTGAGTGCACTGTGTTGTCAGCCCTAACCAAAGCACGTGACAAGGGTTTACTCTAAAAGCTTGAGTCTTGGGAGCTCTGTGGTGTGCAAGGATTAGAAGAACCCACCTTAAGGAGAAAGCAGCCTTTAGTGAGAGAATGAGCTCAAGGTCAGTATCTCAAGTGGACTGGATATCCCCTTCCCCAGGACAGGTCTGACCAGCCTCCAGCCCTCCCAGTCCTCAAGACCTCTAGAAGCCAGGCTGTTTGTGGTGCCCAGTTCTGTACTGGTAGACAGGAAGCCTCCTGGTCAAGTCTAGGGCTCACCCACACAGATGTGGGGAGTTACCAAAAGCAACATCATGGCAACTCTAAAGACATGGAACCAGGACAGGGCTAGGAGGGAGGTGTGGAGTCAACAGGTCTTTTATGAGCTCCTAGTACCAGCCCCAGAGAGGTAGGCCTTGGAGGGCAACCCAAACAATTTCCAATAAGCTACAGAAGCAAAATGGGCTGCAGTGGAATGAACCATTCCTGCAGAGGCTTCTCTCTGGTTGACAGAGACAGAACATGACAAGAAGAACAAGAAAAGATTGGAGAATCTACGCAGCCATATGCCAAGCAGTCAGTAGCCCTGTCAAAGATTTCCAGGGAAACATGAGGGCAAATGCAAGGCTTTCCTTTGGAAAGGGGCCCCTGCACTATAGACCTATCCATCCTCCCCAAAGATCACCCACAAGAATGCCAAACAGGTCTCAGCACTAGCAGACTGCTGACACTGATGTGGTTAACAGGCTGGCAGGTGTGTGGAAAGTCCCTAACCTCCACCTGGGACTCTGGGGGCCCTGAAGGTGGGAGTGGTGGCAGAGGAAGGCTGCTGTTTCCTCGTGTTGCTACACAACCACAGGAGGCCCAGACCCTCAGCCCTGCCATGTTGTGTCTGGGAAGAAGAAGGAAGCAAGCTCAGCTTGTATTTGTAGGGACAAAGGTCAGGCAGTATCCCCCATACCCCATTATCATCCATGTTAGGGGCGAAAGGAAGCACACAAACAGAAAATTATCTTGGAGTGCAACCATTAAAGATTCAACTGAAGTCACTGAAGGGAATCTCACATTTCTGAACACTACTCTGTGTAAGGTGCTTTGCTGGAACTTTTACAGAAGTCACTTCCTTTAATTCCTGTGACCACCTCTGCTTTGGGCTGAAGAGACTGAGTTAGAGGGTTATGAGGAGCTAGGTGACTTATTCCTGGCTACCAACAGCCCAGTAGTAGAGCTGGGATTTGCACAGGGAGCAGATGAATCCATGCAGTTGTCAGGCCCACAGCCACCAATGATGAATTGGAGCTAAGACCCCGGGAATGACTTTCATTTGCCAAGAGGAACAAAGCAATCACCATTTAAATGAGTGCTTTGTGGACAAAGATGGGTCTAATTGTGTATGTGTGTGTATGTACACATGTGCACATGTTCATGTTTTTTTCATTTAAAAAAGAGGAAGGGGTAAAAGATGTATAGTCATAAACTATACAGAGATTTAAAAAGATACCAAATCTACACAAATGTCTCTGAATCCTATAGAGCTGGTGATTAATAAACCTCTATATTATTTATACTAAATGATGAGTCATTATATCTTATGAATAAAAAATGATCATCACCTGATACAAGGCTTTGATTACATCCTTAGAATATACTTGTTAAGAAAATCTATACCCCAAATATGCTTTCTAAATATATTTTCAAAGTTTAGTAATAAAGGACTCTACAGTGGTAACAACATTCCGTTTCTTTTTTAAAAGGTAATGTAGAGAAAGGATGATTAAAGCAAGAAATTGCATTAAAATTTAAATATACTAGCATGTTTGTATTTGAAGGTAGACTGCTGTGAATAAGAGGACCAAGTTACCCTCTGCCCCCACATCCCTTCCTCCAGCCCTTCCTGCAGTCTACATCACCAGGCCCCTATCCACCATCCTCTATGAGTCTCAAAGTCAGAGAAAATTAGGTCTGGAAAGGGCTTGGAGACTGCCAAATTCAACCCCTCACTTCAGAGACAAGCAAATCAGGAGCGCCTGGGTGGCTCAGTCGTTAAGCGTCTGCCTTCAGCTCAGGTCGTGATCATAGGGTCCTGGGATCAAGCCCCACATCGGGCTCCCTGCTCCGCAGGAAGCCTGCTCCTCCCTCTCCCACTCCCCCTGCTTGTGTTCATGCTCTCACTGTCTCTCTCTGTAAAATAAATAAATAGAATCTTTAAAAAAAAGAGAGAGAAAGAGAGAGAGATAAGCAAATCAAGCAAATACCCACACAGGCCAAATGGCTTGTCCAAGGTCAAAGATCAAATTAACCCCTGAGTTGAATGGGTAAGTGTCTTCATTCCTATTCCAGTGCTGCTTTCACTATACCGTGTCTTGCTGCAGAGAGAAGGCTGAGTAGTAGATTTCTCTCGTATCCCAGAGCTGGATTAGCTGGGCAGGCCACTTAGATGCCCTTGAGCAGCAAGCCCCATGGGAGCTGCTGCAATGGTTTGAAGGTCCTGGGACCTTACCTCCTCCTCCCGGAGCTTCTGCTTCCTCTTCTCTTCCACAGCTGCCCTTTTCTGGTCCTCCCGCTGTCGCTGCTCTTCCAGTTTCCGCCATCGCTCCTCAATTTGCTTTTCATATTGGAGCTTCGCTCTTTTCTGTTTCTCTAAGATCTGCTGCTCCCGGGCAGCTGGGGGAAGGAAAGCAGAAGAGAGGTGTCATTATCAGAGCACCCCATGCGGTTTGGATTAACCAAAATGCAGAAGCAAGAGTGACACCAAAAAAGAGCGCAGTGGGATTCTAGGCTACAGTGATTGAGACGGAGGGTTCTGGCATCTTTGCCATTAGATGGGTGACTCTGGGCATGCTAACCACATCATCTCTCTGCCTTGATTTCCTCTTCTGTGAAGTGGGGACCATCGTGTCTGCAAACTCAGTGTGGTGAAGATTAGATGAGACCAAGCATGGGAAGTACATGGTTAACAGCCCCTGCACACGGCAGCCACAACTCCTGCTGCTACCACCAAGTCAGAGCTGTCATGGTGGCTAAGCCACACACTAGATCGAGAAATGACTTCTAAGTCATTTATTTAAATAAAGAGTATTTTTCCTAAAAAAAAAAAATGTGGAAGACACTGAGCTAGGCGAGGGTGCAAACTCATGATATTCCCCTCAAGACATTTTCTAAGGACTATCTACCTGGTGGTGTCAGGGAAGGGTTCCCTGGGGAAAATAATATGTGACCAACTGGCAGGAGCCAATCAAGAAGAACCTGAAAGCTCACTTGTGTCAATTCAGTGGGGAAACCACTATTTACCTACCCCACAGTACCCTGTGGGGAACACATCGTACTTATCTGTCTATAGTTTGCAAGAGCTAAGAGAGCCTTTCTCAACTGGGTTTCCCGTCCTAACACAGAAAATGTCTTAACTGCTAATTTTCTCAGTTCTGAGGATGGCCCTTCTAGATGCCCTGGAAAGAGCCTGAGTGATTGCACATAGTGGATGCCTGAGGAGGTTGGGGGCACTGTTTCTTGTTCTTCACCATCTTACCCACAGTCTCTAGCAGAGTATCTAGAACATAGCAGGGGTTCAATGTTTGCTAAGTGAGCAAATGAACTGTTCTGAGAATTAAATAAAAATTGTGAACATGCCAGCCAAATTGTCAATTCACTCCCCAGTGCTTCAACGTTCATCTAGCAATTGTCCTAGCTCTCTCCCTATTCAGTCATCAATTTCTAAGGGTGTTCAGAAAAGGCACAACCACATCTCTATTCCCTTGGACCTAAACAGCCAAAGAGCACAACTTACCAAGACATTTTTCTCTTTCTTCTCGTCTTTCTTTAGCTAGTCTTTGTCTCTCATCAGATCTTAAAAATCCATCCATACCTATAAAAAATAAAACATGTTAAAATAATTCTTCCCTCTTTCCCTACCTGCTGAGTATCAGGGGCCACTAGTCCCGCACCCTGGGTCTGGCCACACACACACATCATCCATCGCCATCACTTTATCCATGGAGGCCCAACACACACACACACACACACACACACACACACACACACACACACACACACACACACACACACACACACACACACACACACACACACACACACACACACACACACACACACACACACACACACACACACACACACACACACACACACACACACACACACACACACACACACACACACACACACACACACACACACACACACACGAGACCTAAGGGGTGGCAGCCACAGCTTCCACACTCACCCACCAAGCTGTGCTGTAGTGGCCCCAATGCCAATCCTGGAGAACCACGCCCTTTCCCTCTGTCCCCAGGACTGGACCTGGAGGGGGTCAGAAAGTGCCAGGGAGGCCTGGCAGGGTGCAAAAAAGCCCACCAGTCCTCCCCAAGCCTGGCTCCCAGGGGGAGAGAAAAAGCACAAAAGTGGGCACAATTAGTACACAGATAGTCAACATTCTACTTTCTGAAGGGAGCCAACTGCTGAGGGACACGTACAAGCTCCTTGGGTAAGCACTGATAAATACAACACTCAAGTTTGATTTTGGTTCTGCTAAATTTGCTCCAATGTCAATCTTAGTATTTTAGAATCAAAAAGAAGAAATGTAACATATTTCTGTTTGTCATTTAAATATCTATAACAAATAAAATGGAACAGACGGCAGTTTCCTCCATAAATGTCCAGGAAACACCCCAGGAGCTCTGCATCTCCACCCACCTTCTACAGGACCATAAAGGGCTTTCTGAATCAAAGATCAAATGGGCTTCATGGTAATTTTAGGATTAGAAATAATTTACTGCACTCAGTCACAATCAATCATTCATGAGCATTACTTACATAATGTTCAAGCACATCTTGGAGAAATCAGCTTCTGTGTTACTACAACCAGACTCACTGTCATAGTGCCCAGGCCCTCCTTCCTGGTAGTATCACATGTTGACCTCATTGTGTGCCTTGATGCCACAGTTACCTGCACCCCCTTTTTATTGTTATGTTAATCACTATATTACATCATTAGTTTTTGATGTAGTGTTCCATGATTCATTGTTTGTGCATAACACCCAGTGCTCCACGCAGAACGTGCCCTCTTTAATACCCATCACCAGGCTAACCCATCCCCCCACCCCCCTCCCCTCTAGAACCCTCAGTTTGTTTTTCAGAGTCCATCGTCTCTCATGGTTTGTCTCCCCCTCCGATTTACTCCCCTTCATTCTTCCCCTCCTGCAATCTTTTTTTTTAACATATATTGCATTATTTCAGAGGTACAGATCTGTGATTCAACAGTCTTGTACAATTCACAGTGCTCACCGTAGCACATACCCTCCCCAATGTCTATCACCCAGCCACCCCCTCCCTCCCACCCCCCACCACTCCAGCAACCCTCAGTTTGTTTCCTGAGATTAAGAATTCCTCATATCAGTGAGGTCATATGATACATGTCTTTCTCTGACTGACTTATTTCACTCAGCATAACACCCTCCAGTTCCATCCATGTCGTTGCAAATGGCAAGATCTCATTCCTTTTGATGGCTGCATAATATTCCATTGTGTATATATACCACATCTTCTTTATCCATTCATCTGTCGATGGACATCTTGGCTCTTTCCACAGTTTGGCTATTGTGGACATTGATGCTATAAACATTGGGGTGCACGTACCCCTTCGGATCCCTACATTTGTATCTTTGTGGTAAATACCCAGTAGACCTGCACCCCTTTTGAGGAGGTTCCTGTGACTGTCCAAGAGAGAGACCAGAGACGTGGACTCGGTATAGGCAGCAGGAATGCAGATAGGGATGGATATGATAAACACTGGATTGTCACAACTCCCCATGGGCATCTGATTTTGCAGCCTGGATTACATATCAGGGATATTAAAGCTCAAGACTGAAGTACTAGAAAATCAATCTGGACTATAAATGCCATTACCCATGTTTGTTTTTAGTTAACTCTTAACTATGATACTACCAACAACATAAACATCATCAAGAACTTGAAGGCCCACTTCTTAGCTCATCATTGCTGGCTCCCCGAAGTCTGACCTGAAACTCTCTTCCGAACTTGACATCAGCACTGCCTGTTTCTTCCACACACCTTCCAGCTCAAGATACCCCTTCTCCCACATTCCAACACCTATTTAAACCCCACCCACCTTCAAGACCCCACAGTTCCCCAGAACCCACAATGCTCTGTGCTCCCACACAGTTAGCAGAAGTCTAATTTCATTCTGCTTGGCTGCAAAGTTCTCCTCTGATTCAGTCTCCCTGGGAGGAGGGAGAGGCTACTGAGGCAAGGGTGGCTTATGTATGTCTGGGTCACCCCAGCTCGGGGCACTGCCCCCCAACAGTGCCCCGAAAGTGAACACACAATGCTCAAAGGCAGGCATGTAGTCGGTGGAAGGGAGACAAAACCAGGTTTTTCTTTTCTCTAAACACTTTCAGGCTCTAGTGTCTACCTCAAGAGTTTGACTAATTAGAATTTCTTCTGTGTGAAAAGTTACAAAAAGAAGCTTAGCACCCCTGGACGGATGCTTGCTTGTGTCAGCACCCATATCAACCTGTCCATCCCAGCAGGACCTGAACCTTACTCTGCATTGCCCATGCCACCCTTCAGATGTTAATGGGCTAGCCCTCTATCTGAGGTACAGCCTGAGAACCACTGAAAGTGTTCTTCAAACAGAAGAAAAAAACTGAAGGAAAAGGGCCAACCACATTTGGAACTGGCCACATTACCCAGAGGCTTTACAAACACAAGTTGCTCTGTTCCAGGGATATGCATGATTTTGGGCTGCCCCCTCGTGGGCACTTGTAAGAGTCACAACTACAAATCATTTCCTTTCCAGAAAATCTTCATTATCATGCTCATAGTCATCACGTGCTTCATCATACTAAGAGGTGACCCAGTTACTATGGATCTAATGCACTTCTCGGATTTACTTGACTCAATCACCTTATGATGCAGGGACTATTTCAATCCTCATAGGTGCAGAAAGGGAGGCACATAGAGGTTAATTAACTTGTCTGACGTCACACCATCAGAAAGTGGAGAAGCCAGATCCCACTCCAAGAATGTAATTCCAGGACCCACACTCTTAATTACTGCTCTCCTGCAAAGGAAGAAATGTAACAGCTTGATCTTAGTGCCTATGAACGAAAAGCTGTGACTCAGTATCACACACAAGGAACAAATCCCATCCTTGTCCCAAGAACAAGCCTGCAAAGATGGGGAGAGGTCTAAGTCTAACTCATTAGAGAGGGATCAAGTAAGCACTACTATGAGCCATGCACTTGCTGGCTGGCCACAGATATGGCCACTGCCCAAGCAGAGTAAATATTTGCTTCCTCTTCAAACTGATGGTTTGGAAATGTTTTAGAGAGGCTGATGCTGGGTGGGAAAGGGGGTTAGCCAAAGAATGTTGGGAACAACCATGAAAAGCAGTTCTGCTTTGGCCTCACTAAGGAGGGTGAAGCAACTCAAACAGTCTAACATGGGTAACTTGGAGTCTCTGTACTGTCACACACAGCCACAAGCCAGATGCAACTACTTCAATTTAAGAAAATCAAAATTAAATGCAATTAGGGGTGCCTGGCTGGCTCAGTCGGAAGAGCATGCGACTCTTGATTGCATGGGCTGTGAGTTTGAGTCTCACATTGGATGTAGGATTACTAAAATAAATAAATAAACTTAAAAAAATTAAATGCAATTAAAAGTTCAGTTCCTCAGCACACTGGCCACATTTCAGACACTCACCAGCCACATGAGGCTGGTGGCTACCCTACTGGACAGCACTGAAAGAGAAAGAGAAGTCTGGCAGCTCCCTCTTGTGATTCCTTCCTTAACACTTAGCTGCTATGGGACATATGTGGATAAGGAAGACCTCAGAGTTCAATCAGGGTTGAGTTTTGCTGGGTGAGTAAGGCTGAGGTAGGGCCTCATTCCTCCACACAGTGTCGGCCTCTCCTGATTACAAGAATTGTCAAGCAATTGTTTCTAGAACATCTGTTTGAAGAGAAGCCAAATAATTAACTCATATCTCCAACTTCCATCTTGTGACTTTCCATGATCCTCTAGGAGCCCCTGCTGAGAAGCACAGGGCTTATCCCAGGGGAGAGCACAAACCAGACCACCCCTATTTGTTAGGGGCCATGGACTTAACCAGTTATTAGCACTAGTGCAACACAGCCAGAGGAATGGAGGTAGACCATGATTAACACAGCCAGGGTAAATAATACATGAACATTAACAATACCAAGAGACCTCCTCTAAAGACCCAGTATACTTAAGGGTTAATGCTCAATTTGGTTCCTAAAGGTAGCCTTCTTTCTGTATGGCCTGAAATCCTAAAGTATTTAGTTTTCCTACCCAATCAATCATCCTTTGTCCATTATACCTCATACTTTATGGGTATTCTTGTCTTTTATTAAACCAGAGATCCAATTTTATCTTTGAACCCCATGAGAAGAGATGGAGAATAGATCTATGCTTGTCGGGGGAAGGGAAGTGGGTGGCTGTAAAAGGGCAGCATGAAAGATCCTTGTGGTAATGGAAATGTCCTCTATCTTGACTGTACCAGTGTCACTACTCTGGTTGGGACAGTGTATTATAATGCTGCAAGCTAGTACTGTTGGGGGAAACTGGGTAAAGGGTACATGGGATCTCTCTGTAGTGTCACTTATAACTGCATGTGAATCTACAATGACCTCAAAATGGGAAGTTTAATTTAAAAAAAATATGGTCCAAGGGTGAAGCCCTGGAGGAGAACCAAAGACATAGAGGGAGCAGAGGACACCTTCCTGGAGGTGTCCCACCCAGGAGGACAAGCGGTACACATGTCAGAGCCAAGCCTGCCCCATTCCTGATGCAGTAATGCTTCCCAGGACAATATCATTCAGGTAACGTGCACCACCAAAACGGAGGCCTTTTCCTGGGCAACTCATCCCATGGAAATGAGAATGAAACAGGGATACTGAGTGGCTAAACAACTATTTTATGTTAACAGAATGGCATAAAATTTCATACTTCACTGATGTGCTCTTGCTTGGAGTAACTTTCCGTTATCCTTGGGCTGTAGCAACACATTTTTTAAAAACTAATTTTAAAATGAATTGTATTAGCCTGAGCACTCTCCCACTAGAATATTAATGAGCTGGTATCAGTAAATTATTCATGGTACTGGTAATAACCATTATGAAAATACCAAGTTTTTAGGGGAAGCCAGCTGTGTTCAACTTTTAAAAATTAATTGTATTAAATGAATTTTAAAGTAACTTTCCCAATCACACTCATATCACTGCGACTGAGTCAGTGTCCAGAAAAAAGAAACGAAGAGCTTATCAAATAAAAAGTTCAGTGCCAGCCAACCCCCTTCTGTGGGGCGCCCTTCCCTCTGTGGACTGGCAGACATGGACACATTTCACTTCCATGGTGACTCATTTGTGCTGTCATCTAAGTGCATCAAGACCAGTGGTTCTCAACTATGGCTACACAATGGAATCACCTTAGGAGCTTTTAAAATGACAGATGCATGCATCTCCCTCCCAGAGTCTGACCTAACATCTCAGGTGTAAATGGGGTGGCAGTGCTTTAAAAGCTCCCACATGATTCTAACATGCAGCAAGACTTAGAAATGTCCTGGCCCACTACTCCTCCCACTGGAGCATGCATGAGAACCACCTGGAGGGCTTGTGAACTCTTACTGCTGGATGGCACCCCCAGAGCTTGTAACAGAGTGGGCCTGGAGTGAGCCAGAGAATCTGCCTTTCTAACAAGTTCCCAGGTGAGGCTGATGCTATTGGTCCAGAGCCCACATCTTGAGAAACACTGCTCTAGACTGTGCTGACTCTATAGTATATGGCCCTGCCTGTGGCTCCTCTGTGGGTGTCCAGAACCCAGAAGAATGTGGGGCTCACAAAGTGGGATGGAAGGAATGCAAAGAGATGATCGACCACCTGCACCCCCCTCTCCTCCCCACACACAGCATTTCCCTTTGCCACGGTTGTTACTGCTCCACGTGCTATGGTCTGGGCCTGTTCATTTGCCCCTTGCCCTCTAAGCTCTTATCTCTGAATCTCCAGCACCTTGCACAGGGTACTTAAATACTTACTGAATGAATAGGCCATGAATATTATGTCCCACTGACGGAAACTTCCCAATCTGTAGAACATTTAAACCTTTTTTATCAGTAATATCTATAGAAACAAGTAACATCTTGAAGCATCTTTGTACCTGTTACACTGCTGGAGTTGGGACAAGGAGTACAAAGGTAAAGGAAAGCAGCTTTTCCCACTGCTCCCCATGCTCCCCCCGACAAGGCTAAAATGAATCTTTTCTCTAAATTCCATCAGTGCTCCGCCTCTCTCAGTCCTTTTCCTTCTTTAATTCGAATTGGGATCCCTCTCATTCATGGTCCTCAAGCACAGGAAGCTCTACCCTCCAACCGTCCCCCTTTCCAGTCCATCTGTCAGGATATAAGCTTATTTATTTTTTTTTTTAGATTTTATTTTTAAGTACTCTCTACACCCAATGTGGGGCTTGAACTTAAAACCCCGAGATCAAGAGTTGTATGTTCTACCAAATGAGCTAGCCAGGCAACCCAATATAAGCTTCTTAAGGGAAAGGCCCATGTCCCATTTCTTCCCATAGCCCCTAGGGACTAGCATAGTATTCTGTACTTTATTAGGCACTTAATAAATGCTCTGAGTTCACAAGCACCTACTGTGTGCCAGGCCTGGAGGGGATATTAAGACACACATTTCCGGGCGCCTGGGTGGCTCAGTTGGTTAAACGACTGCCTTCGGCTCAGGTCATGATCCTGGAGTCCCGGGATCGAGTCCCGCATCGCGCTCCCTGCTCAGCGGGGAGTCTGTTTCTCCTTCTGACCCTCTCCCCTCTCGTGCTCTCTATCTCATTCTCTCTCTCAAATAAATAAATAAAATCTTAAAAAAAAAAAAGACACACATTTCCTACGATCCTATGACAGCATCAGGACAAGGACATCACTCCTGTGGCCTCTGTATGACCTGACCCACTTATTTAAACTTGAGAAGCGTCAATTTCCCATACTTAAAAGGGATATGGAATGCTAGCTCTGGGAACTCACCCTCTTATAATACATCCCCACGCTATGACAAGGCCAAGTTAAACAGCAGGTCTCAGGGAAGGCTCCAACCAGCAGAGCCAAAAGCTACCACCAACCGCAGCCTCTGAGTGTGCCGTCTCGGCCCTCCAGCTGCCCCTCAGTAAAGATATCAAGTGAGAACCACCCAATCAACCCCAGGCAACACACAGAACCCTGAGAAAAAAGGCAACATTATAAACTGCTCAGTCTTGGTGTAGTTTGTTTCACAGCAATATAACCAGAAAACCAGTCCACCAATCAACCAAAAGCAAACAAGCAACTGTTTCTGATCACTCAGCCTATGGGACCCAGATTATGCACCACCCTAGACTCCTCAGCCTCATGGGCTCACCAACCCTGGACCTCAGCCACCTGTCACGCTTCTCAGGCAGAATTTAGTGACGGCCCATGTAGTTCCCTCACTCAACATGCCTGGAAGCAGCTCCTGCCACTGACTCCGACAGAAGAGCCCCCATACACGGAATCAGCTGAAAAGGAAGAACACTAGCGCCTTGACATTGACTAGGCCAATCCTGCAGAGGCCAGGAAACACGACCCAGAAGACAAAGCGGTTAAGGCCCTGTGGCATGCACTCTGAATGAGACAGGAAGGCAACAATGGATGAATTGTTTGCCCTTGTTTCTACCAGCGACTGCTCTGAGTCACTGGGATTCATAACCTCCCTGGACATGGCCTGTGGATCCAAGCATCACAAGCTGTGTTTGGTTGCAAGGCCTTGGTCAGCTTGATGATGCATCACCTTTTATTTCCTTTCCTTCCTTCCCTAGATCACATACCTTTCCCCTCACTCTTAGTTCCCAGGAAGCAGACCCCTCAATAAAGTGCTGGTAAGTATAAAAGAGGAGGAGAAACTGTACATGAATGTTCATAGCAGGATTATTCATAATAGCCACAAAGTATAAACAACCCAAATGTCCATCAACTATTGAATGGATAAATAAAACATGGTATGTCCATATAATGAAATATTATTCAGTCATAAAAAAAGGAATGAAAGGAATGATGGGCTGTTAATGGGTACAGGATTTCTTTTAGGGGTGATGGAAATAAATGTTCTGATGTAATGATGGTTGTACAACACTGTGAATGTACTAAAACCCACCAAAGTTTACACTTCAAAATGGTAACTGTTATGTGAATTATATTGCAATAATACAATTTTGCAGAAAGAAAATAAAACCATCTTATGGAGGGCTCCACAATGAGATTTAAAATCTACAACCGGGGCGCCTGGGTGGCTCAGTTGGTTAAGCATCTGCCTTCGGCTCAGGTCATGATTCCAGGGTCCTGGGATTGAGCCCCGCATCGGGCTCTCCACTCAGCAGGGAGTCTGCTTCTCTCTCTCCCTCTGCCCCTACCACCGCTCGTGCCCTTTCTCTCAAAATAAATAAAATCTTTAAAAAAAATAAAATAAAATCCAGAACCTAATTAATCTCATCTGTGGCCTTCATCCAAGTCTCCCAAGTTACTGCTTTTACTTTTTCCTCTCAAATATCCAAACGATATATTTGGTTCCAACAAGCATTTTCCATACAATGAGAATAAATGTAGTTCATCTATGTAAAAATCATACGTATGTATATATGTATATATATATGTATATATACACACACATCTTTGTGAAGTATCTGCCACACAATCTCAAGATCTTTATTATATTTTATAAAACTGGGGAACAAAAATGAATGTTTGTAAGTTGAAAGAAAATGAAATATATCTGCTATTTGTTCAAAAAGGAAGAGGTGATGAAAAAATACCAATAAATGGTAAATGTGTTATGATCAACAGTTATGATTATATGAAGTGATGTATATGAAGAATTTTCCATTATGACAAATGCTCATTAAATACTAGTGGCTATTATTTTTACGGGAGGTTATATTTTGAGATTAAA
The DNA here is from genome assembly GCF_009762305.2 of Zalophus californianus. Lineage (NCBI taxonomy): Eukaryota > Metazoa > Chordata > Mammalia > Carnivora > Otariidae > Zalophus > Zalophus californianus. Next base: position 113,261,533 of record NC_045612.1, on the reverse strand, counting down.
GAAATGGAGACTCAAAAAGTCAAGTGACACACCCAATGTCATATTAAGTGGGAAGATTCTCATTACCTCTCTGACCCTCAATCCACTGTGATTTTTTCCTAGACTCTGCTGTAGGATCAGATTCAGATCAATGAAGGGCAGGAAGGTGAAAGTTCCAGGAAGGGGTAATGGTGTATGCAAAAATATGCTAGAAAATAATAGTTAAATCCTCAAATCTCATTGAACTTCAATCCTACCTGTCTAAACTGAAAATCAATTGATAGAATCTAGAACCTTTTTCATCTTTGCATGAGGGTATTGTTTTTGTCCAGAAAGCATGACATATTCCTGCCTTATATTTTTTCAATTAAAATCTCAAAAACAATTACAATCCCATATGGTCACTAAACTTTCTATTTAAATTTCTTTCAATATGGAACTAAATCTCAATTCTCAATAGGTCCTGTCAGCATCCATCCATACTTCAGGATGACTGCTTTAATGCAGTGGACTGTAATGAAAACCAACAGCACTAAGAGTTGAAGATTCTTGTCTGGCAACCTGAATTTTCTCCAAAATGAAATTCATATCCATTAAAGGCACTCTGAGAATAATAAATCAACCCTTACACTGTTAAAATCAGGGCTTAATCATACCAGTGTACAATGCACAAAAAAATCCCCGAAAAGTAAATTTAATAATGTATGATCGGCACTTTCAAGATCCCAAATCATGGAATTTCGGGTGAAAGAGCTCTCAGGGGCCCAATTCAACCCTCTACTTGCTGTGAGTGAATGAGCGAGCAAGCGGCAGAGATGAGGGGGTTTGGTCCCTTTCCTCCACCAGAAAAAGAACTATCTTTATCCTCCTTGCTTCCTTCATCTGCCCATCGGATATGCTGGATGAATTCTTGGGCTTTTGTTATACAAATGGATAATGCAGGTAAAAAGGGTTTCAGGACTGTAAGAAGTGAATCAGCTTTGATTAACAGACACTGGAAAGGGAAGCAAACCTTTTGTATGAGGGAACAAAAGAGAAAAAGAAGAGGTGGACATGGGAGTCAGAAGCCATGTTAAGGCTGCCTCTGGGTACAATTCTGCCTGGGAGCTGAACACAGGAAGGGTTTCAAGAAACTCCTGGAAGGTATGGTATGTATGTGTGTAATACCGGGAGCCAGAGGAATAGGCAAAGAGCTGCAGGTTAGAATTTAATCCTCTGACACTTTGCTAATCTCCTGTAAAGATCTGAATTGTTTTTAATCTCTTTTGGTTACTGAGTTCTATTTCTTTGGTTATCACATGAGCTTCTGATATTTATTTGGGATATTTATTTTAGAAACAAATACCTAGGGAGGAGCTAACCTCAGGAGAATCAAAGGTTACAGAGACCCTTTGGTGGCCATTAATTCCATTTTCTGTCTCTAATAAGAGCAGAACTGGGTGGCTTCAACTGCAATTTGTGTCTTAGAAAGATACCACTTCTCCCCATACCTTAATAACTTGCCGGAGAATTTTGGGGCAAACACTAATCCAGTGATTCTCAAGCTTTAGCACACATCAGAAGAATCCCCTAGAAGGCTTGTGAAAAACAAATTGTTGGGCCCCACCTCCAGAGCTTCTGATTCAGTAGGGCTGGCAGGGCCTGGGAATCTGCAGTTCTAACAAGTTCCCAGGTGATGCTAATGCTACTGGTTTGGGGACCTCACTTTAAGAACCACTGATCCAATCCATTTCTCAAATGCTACAATCTTCTGAACTGGTTTAAATTCTATTTTCAACGGTGAGAAAAAGTCACTATTACCACCCAGGTCACTGCTTTCAACATGTCTCTTTTTCAAGGATGATGTCATAATTTATACTTTTGAAGGAGGCAGGGCTGGAACTAGCTTTTATGTTCAACAGCCACTGACTTACTAGGATGAAGGTATAAACATCCAGGTATCAAAATAAATTTTTTAAAAATGCAGATACTAAAACATCCTTGAAAAGAAAGAAGTAGAGAAATAGGGAACGACATAAGAATGTACACAAATCTATGCTGTTATGTTTTTATAAAATACGCTCACTAAATTCCTATAGGTTTCCTTTAAAATAGCTAAATGAATTACATTTTCCAGAAAAATGCAGATGTGATAAGAGTATTCCCTAAATGATTCTTTTTTTTTTAAAGATTTTATTTATGAGAGAGAGAGAGAGAGAGAGAGCATGAGCAGGGGTGGGGGATGAGCAGAGGGAGAAGAAGCAAACTCCCTGCTGAGCAGGGAGCCCAAAATGGGGCTCAATCCCAGGACCCCGACTTCATGACCTGAGCTGAAGGCAGAGGCTTAACCAACTGAGCCACCCAAGTGCCCTTCTTAAATGATTTTCTTAAACAAGAATTGCACAACAGAGAGAATGAACAGTTGTGTTTTTTTAAGTGTAGAACTGGGTGAAGTTCAAACAAACATAAAGAGCAGAGCACTTTGACATTAAGGTTGAATGATGAGAATGAATCTCCTCCTCATCCTGGAGCCTGGCACATAGTCATCACCAATATGCCACAAAATTCTCTGCAGAGGGTTACTGGAAGAAGGCAGAAGGGTGAAGTCCTGTAGCAAGTGCTTTCAGATCCCTCTTCTAAACAATGGTGATAACAGTAGTCCCTATCTTACTCATAATGAGGGTTAAAGGGAAGATCACAGGCACTGCTTCACTGTGCCCAGCACATAGTGGGAGCTCAACAAATTGAACTATTCCTTGTTAGCCATTCCAGCCAGCCTGTTCCTGTTCAGTGCTCTTCTTTTTCCACTACTGAAGTCTTCTGAAAACCAATCCTGCTATCTTTCCTAATGGGGCAATTAGATAGAGTGCGTGCATGCAATAGCACCAGGCTAAAACCAGGGCAAGCTTTCTTCTTCCTTAAAAATTATAATATATATATAGATAGACAGATAGATAGATAGATAGATTTCTCATCTTCTGCCAAGAGTATTAGTTACCAATCATCATTTGTATCTACACACGTAGACACATGCCCCTTCTGGTAAATAAGTAGAAATGAGATCCTGCCTTTAGCAGCATAAGTAATTTCTTACCAGAAAAAGAATACGTAGACGATATCTCACAAACATTAATTGTGAAGTCTGTATGATGCTGACGCTGTTCTTCACTACTTCAACAGTAAATTTCCTAATTATATTCACATATACATAATCAGCTGTCCCAAGAATACCCACTCCAGCAACTCCAGTAAGCTCCCCAGAATCAAGTGAAAATGTGTCACATTATAAAATGCAACTGTGCCCAGTTTCGTGAACTGTACACATATTCATGAGCCAGACTGTTTTTTTCTAAAGGTACCGTTTATTAAGCACCTATTTCCTATCAGGCATTATACTCTCCAAATGTTATTTAATGCTCACAATAATCCTAGGAGGTGGAAGGTACCTTTATTTCACGGATGAAGAAACAGACTCAAAGTTAAGAAATCTGTCCAAAGTCACAGGTGCTATGTTGCAAAGCCTGGATTTGAGGCCAGTCCAGCTGACTCCCAAGCTGACAGGCACCAACTCAGGACTGACAGAAAAGGAAGGCCACCTGAAGGAAAGAATAGTGCCCTAGGAATCTAGATGTCCAGAAACTGGGAGCTATTCTTATTGGGATGCACAAAGGAGCATAAGAAAATGGGCTCACTCAAATCCCTGCTCAGCACACACTGACAGTGTGACTACTAAGGAAGCGTCTAAGCCTTAGTTTCCCCATCTGTTAAACAGGGATAATAGTACCTGTGTTGCAGAGTAATGTGAAGTCTGAAGTAGAATATATGTAAAGCTCTTAGCACATATTAAAAGCACATAATAAATATTAGCTAATGATATCACCATCATCATCATTATTAGTTTAGATGTGGTCTTTAAATAAGAATGTAAATACAAGTACTTAGGACATATTAAGCTCTCAGACTGCATTCATATTCATCAATATCAATCATTATTATCACCCTTACCACCACCACAATAGCTACTACTACTATAGTCTAGAACTAGCCCCTGATCCCCCCCTCCTCATCTTTAAACCCTGCTTTCAAATCAGCGATGTCTTCAGCTCGCACCAGGCCTCCAATGGCCAACCCACTGGGCACCTCAGGAACTCTCGCCCCTGCCTGCCAAGGCCCTGACTGTTGGAGGATTACTATGCTAATGAGGGGGGCTTGGGTGAAGGCAATGTACACACTTGTCAAAAAAAATCACCTGATGGTACACTTCAAATGTATGCATTTTGTGTATGATACCTATTTGTTTTTCTTAAAAGATTTTATTTATTTGACAGAGATACAGTGAGAGAGAGAACACAAGCAGGGGGAGTGGGAGAGGGAGAAGTGGGCTTCCCGTGGAGCAGGGACCCCGATGCGGGGCTTGATCCCAGGACCCTGGGATCATGACCTGAGCCGAAGGCAGATGCTTAACAACTGAGCCACCCAGGCGCCCCTGTACGATACCTATTTGTAACACTACAACAACTATGATAACAAACGGACAAGGCAAAATTTAGTGCTGGGTGACCTTCCATATGTCGTTAGTGCTCCCAGGCTGCCATGACTAACCCTGAATATCCCAGGCAACTACATTCTCACTGTGACCCTGTGAAGAAGTGTGCGGACTCAGACTCTTAAGGGCAGCATGGGAGACAAGAGGTACGCCTCACCAGGGCCAGTGTGGAAACGGAAGTCACTTGCAAAGGCTCAGGGAGGGTGACTCAAGCTGCAGGGCTCTTCAAAAATGCCTCATGATTCAGGAGATAAGGAGGTCTAACAAGCCAGCTCCTTGGTTCTGAACCCTGCCTTGAAAATCATCCTCTTTCAGGTTCATTATTAACCTTTACCTGTTTCCACACACACCAGATCCCAGCTACCAATGTCCAAATGGCCTGGCTCTTTTCTACAGCCACCAGGAACACTGTCTCTGTTGATCACTTCCCTATTCTTGTGTAAAGCCTGGCCCCGGGGGCTTCTTGGTTCCATCCATGCGGCCTGCCCAAAAGTACCCCAGTCAAAGGACCTTGAGTAAAATCTCCTCATATCTCAGAGCTTCCAGCTGCTCTTCTAAAAGCAGGAACATCACTACCTACTTCAGGGTTATGTAGGCTCTTGTGAAAACACCTGGCAGCAGGAGTAGTCACAGTTGGCCCCATTCCTCTGGTGATATATGAGAACACAGACCAAACAAGTTGTGGCAGACGCTCACTGGGCCCAAGCCTGGGCCATGTAATCATAACCTCCACATTTCAGTCTTCCCAAGAGCCCCACAAAATTCCCCCAGGAAACCCCCACAACTTCCTAAGAAGTCACAGTTTCCATTCTAAGACTTGTTCTGCCTTGCCGATAATTCACTTAGAAAGTGAGAGGAACAAATTCAAAGGTTCCTAAAAGAAGACAGCAAACAGCTAAAAAATTCAACTTGATTAATTACGGAGCACTGTGATGCACAAACTTATCTCCCACCCTGGCTCTTGATCTGGGAGGCAGGAGTTATCTGGATTCCTGTGTTTCCACAATAAATTTAATATAAATATATATCATTTCAAAAGGACCCAATATGCACAGCATACTCTAGTCACAACATGATTTGCTAGTTAAATGAAACCTATATAATTTTCCCTCTACCATCCTGAGTTCTTGGCTGGGACCCCCTCTAATACAAAGAGAAGTTTAAAAACCATCTTCAGCTATAGACAAAAGAAAGATGTTGTTGGGGGGATGCAATTCATGGAAGGTGAGAGGAGGAAATATTAAACAAAAGTTGCCCTGCTGTGCAAGTATGTCTCTCAGGTGAAAAAGTTTGCTCTGGTAATAGCTCTCTTCCTGGTATAGGCCCCCTTTCTACTGCAAAAAATTTTTTAGATTTATTTATTTATTTTAGAGGGGGGAGGGGCAGAGGGAGATAATCTTCAAGCAGACTCCCTGCTGATGCAGGGCTCTAACCCACAACTCATGAGATCATGACCTGAGCCAAAACCAAGAGTCAGTTGCTCAACCAACTGAGCCACCCAGGCGCCCCCTCTTGCAAAAAAAAATTTGTTAATAAACATAGACTTCCCTTACAAAATAATCCTTATGTAAAAGAGGCATATTTTGGGTGGCATATTCTGCCACCCTTCAACAGCTAAGTACAAGGCTCACCAAGCAACTGGGTTGGTTCCATGCTGAAATCCACCTTCCCGGCCTTCTGTGCCATGTGGTGGCCAGACAATCACCTCTCGTCCACATCCATGCCCACTCCCCCATGTGTGTCTCTAGTTATCACAGAACTGTTTGCAGTCACAAGAATTTGGACTCCACCCATCCTGTCAAGCGTGATCACAAAAAAACAGAGAATTGGGAGCTGGCACCAGAAAAGGGAGTGAACATGGAAAGCAGAGCAAATATAGAGGTTTCTACCATGGACAGGGCACACAAGGCCAGGTGTCTGAAGTTGGCCTCAAGGTCCTTTACAGGTGGGGAGGCTCTGACACATGGGGCTTTGGTTTGAGTATCCAGAGGCTCACTTGATGCAGGGATCCAAGCAAGGGGTAAGCCTCTGATTTGCAGACCGAATGACCCTTGAATAGCCTTCCCATCCCCAGAAAGTATGGAGAAGGCAGCTGGCTACAGTGTCTGGGAGCAAGAGCTCAGGAGCCAGGTGGGCCTGGTTCCAAACCCACTGAGATCAAGGAGCATCAATGGAGAGGGAGAGGGAGGAGGAGAGGGGGAGGGGGAAAGAGGGAGGGAGAGAAGAAGAGGTGGGGAGGCTTTGAGTGAGTGAATAAATGTGTGTGTGCACGCATGTGTGTACTGCTCAGATAAATGTTAGGCATCGATATTTCTAAGCCTAAACCACCCAGGACTGTCCTTCAGGGGTGTGGCAGGGGCAGAGTTTGGGGTTGCACACCAGGACAAGTGGTTGTTTACAGTGAGGGTTATGTGTGAAAATGCAAGCCCCCAGCTCACCATCATCCTAGATAAGATTCAGAAAGGCCTTGAACATCTGTTAAAAGGGCTAAATACAGGGGAAAAGGATGATTCTTACTTGCTTTTTCAGCAACAAAGTATAAGAGATTTACAAATGTCTCTTTGAAACTGTGGACAGAATCCAGCAGGTAATAGCTAGTAAAGAGACATTAACTGTGACATTCCATTATTAGTACTGTCATTTGATGTTCTCTTCAGGGTGGTGTGTATGTTTGATGACCATGAAAGTGAAAGATGTGTCAAGGATCCCAGAGCATCACTGGAGGTCTTTCCGGCCAATCTTCATGCCACTCCCAACCTAGCTGCTCATAAGTCCCAGAGTCCCCATGGTGGGAAGAGCTCATGCCGTTGAGCATGAGCTAGGCAGGCCAGAGAGCTTCTTGTCCTGAGCCCCTTATTTTGTCCTTGTTTCCTCAGTGTTTCCACACAATGACATGCTCATAGGTACTTAAGGTCCCTCCATCCTCACATTACAGAGTTGGCAGGAGCCTTCAGACACTCTCCCTGTAGACAGCCCCTTGTTCCTAGACTGCCTGCTCCCCCTCTGCTGTCTCACTGGGCACTAGACCTGAACTTTGACCACAGCTGTACACTTCAACCATTCAAAGTGAACCCTCCCTGCTCCAAGCCCCTCTATTCCCAGTTTCAGTTCATGGTAATGCAACCCCACATCAGAGAAATCCCCAGTTACACCAGCACTTTGAGGGACCGCTGACAGGGCTTCGGAAACCCAATCCAAGTCATCAGTGTGGTTGTCAGACCTGCAGTTCGAAGAAGATTCCTGAATTTTAAAACAAAATACAAAGGGGAAATAAAGAGGCTAGGGAAAAGACTGTGTATTACAAAACCTTTGTATTACAAACAATTTAGAGACATATTAAAAATTTTCAAAGTCGGGGAGCTTGGGTGGTACAGTCAATTAAGTGTCTGACTCTTGGTTTTGGTTCAGGTCATGATCTCAGAGTCGTGAGACTGAGCCCCACAACGGGCTCTGTGCTCAGTGTGAAGTCTGCTTGTGACTCTCTCTCCTTCTCCCTCTGCCCTACTCTCCCCTTCAAATGAATAAATCTTCAAAAAAAAAAAAAAAGATTTTTCAAAGTTATAACCCCCTGTTCCTTTATTCCCTAAAAAGCACACCCAGGGGCTCCTGGGTGGCTCAGTCGGTTAAGCGTCTGCCCTCAGCTCAGGTCATGATCCCAGGGTCCTGGGATCGAGCCCCACATTGGGCTCCCTGCTCAGCGGGGAGCCTGCTTCTCCCTCTCCCTGCTGCGTCCCCGTTTGTGCTCTCTGACAAATAAATCTTTAAAAATAAATAAATAAGCAAGCAAGCAAATAAGGTTTCCTTTAAAAAAATAAAAAATAAAATAAAAAGCACACCCAACAGGGTTGCTCCACCCCCATCCCAATATACAAGCCTGGCATCTGACATTCACAGCTCAGCCACAATAGAATTCTTAAACAAGGACAGTTTTCAAGGACATTTTGAGACCTTGAGGCAGAAACAGCTTCCTGGCTCAAATAGATTGTTCTTAAACCACAGGAGCAGAGCAGAATGTGTGCCCTCACTCAGCGTCATTCCGAGCAATCTGATTTGTCTTTTTAAACAGGCTTGCAGGTATCTCCAGCTTGTTGGTTAAATTTACCCTACAGGGCGCCTGGGTGGCTCAGTCGTTAAGCGTGTGCCTTCAGCTCAGGTCATGATCCCAGGGTCCTGGGATCGAGCCCCACATCGGGCTCCCTGCTCTGCGGGAAGCCTGCTTCTCCCTCTCCCACTCCCCCTGCTTGTGTTCCTTCTCTCGCTGTGTCTCTCTCTGTCAAATAAATAAATAAAATATTTAAGAAAATAAAAATAAAAAAGTAAATTTACCCTACACCTCATCCCCCTCCAACTGCCCCCCAATACCTCCTTGGAAAAACAAAAGGCACATGAATCTGAAAGTTCTACTTATTGCTGCCAGTGGTCAAAAGCTTTTTTTTTTTTTTTAAAGATTTTATTTATTTATTTATTTGACAAAGAGAGGGAGAGCGAGAGAGGGAACACAAGCAGGGGGAGTAGAAGAGGGAGAAGCAGGCTTCCCGCTGACCAGGGAGCCTGATGCGGGATTCAATCCCAGGACGCTGAGATCATGACCTGAGCCGAAGGCAGACAGATGCTTAACGACTGAGCCACCCAGGCGCCCCAAAAGCTTATTTTGAAGACAGCCACATGCAGAAGAATGAAACTGGACCATTTCCTTACACCACACACAAAAAAAGACTCAAAATGGATGAAAGACCTAAATGTGAGACAGGAGTCCATCAAAATCCTAAAGGAGAACACAGGCAGCAACCTCTTCGACTTCAGCCGCAGAAACTTCTTCCTAGAAACATCTCCAAAGGCAAGGGAAGCAAGGGCAAAAATCAACTATTGGGACTTCATCAAGATAAAAAGCTTTTGCACAGCAAAGGAAACAGTCAACAAAACCAAGACAACTGACAGAATGGGAGAAAATATTTGCAAATGACATATCAGATAAAGGGCTAGTATCCAATATCTATAAAGAACTTATCAAACTCAACACCCAAAGAACAAATAATCCAATCAAGAAATGGGCAGAAGACATGAACAGACATTTTTCCAAAGAAGACATCCAAATGGCCAACAGACACATGAAAAGATGCTCAACATCGCTCAGCATCAGGGAAATGAAATCAAAAACATCAATGAGATACCACCTCACACCAGTCAGAATGTCTAAAATTAACAAGTCAGGAAATGACAGATGTTGTCTGGGATGTGGAGAAAGGGGAACCCTGCTACACTGTTGGTGGGAATGCAAGCTGGTGTAGCCACTCTGGCAAACAGTATGGAGGTTCCTCAAACAGTTGAAAATAGAGCTACCGCACGACCCAGCAATCGCACTACTGGGTATTTACCCCAAAGATACAAATGTAGGGATCCGAAGGGGTATGTGCACCCCAGTGTTTATAGCAGCAATGTCCACAATAGCCAAACTGTGGAAAGAGCCAAAATGTCCATCAATAGATGAATGGATAAAGAAGATGTGGTGTATATATATATATATATATATATATATATACACACACACACACACACACACAATGGAATATTATGCAGCCATCAAAAAAAACCTCCGAAATCTTGCCATTTGCAACAACGTGGATGGAACTAGAGGGTATTATGCTAAGCGAAATAAGTCAATCAGAGAAAGACATGTATCATATGATCTCAATGATATGAGGAATTCTTAATCTCAGGAAACAAACTGAGGGTTGCTGGAGTGGTGGGGGGGTGGGAGGGATGGGGTAGCTGGGTGATGGACATTGGGGAGGGTATGTGCTATGGTGAGCGCTGTGAATTGTGAAAGACTGATGAACCACAAACCGGTACCTCTGAAACAAATAATACATTACATGTTTAAAAAAAAAAAGAAGAAGAAGATAGTAGGAAGGGAAAAATGAAGGCGGGGAATCAGAGGGGGAGATGAACCATGAGAGACGATGGACTCTGAGAAACAAACTGAAGGTTCTAGAGGGGAGGGGCTGGGGGGATGGGTTAGCCTGGTGATGGGTATTAAAGAGGGCACGTATTGAATGGAGCACTGGGTGTTATACGCAAACAATGAATCATGGAACACTACATCAAAAACTAATGATGTAATGTATGGTGATTAACATAACAATGAAATAAAATTAAAAAATAAATAATATAAATAAATCTTAAAAAAAGAAAATAGATAACAGATGTGATAGTGACAAGAGAAAAAGTAAAATGTAAATCTTGGTATTTGTTTCTGGGCAAGATTTTTTTTAAAGATTTTATGTATTTGACAAAGACACAGCGAGAGAGGGAACAGAAGCAGGGAGAGTGGGGGAAGGAGAAGCAGTCTTCCCACGGAGCAGGGAGCCTGATGAGGGGCTGGATCGAGGACCCTGGGATCAGGACCTGAGCGGAAGGCAGACGCTTAACGACTGAGCCACCCAGGCGCCCCATGGGCAAGATTTCTGTGAAGTAAAACAAGGCCTTCAGAGAAGTGAAGTTACAAGGCATATGGACATGTAAAGGCTCCTCTTTGGCTGTTTCACAGAAAAAGCCCCTGCCATTCAAAACAACACATAAGAAACACCCTTTTGTGCACTACAGTTATATCGGAGCACAGCTGCCTTGCCTATGGTGGCTGTCACTGTTTCTTTCCTTTTCACTGCAGGAAGATAAAAACTGATGATGTACATATTTTAAAGATTTTATTTATTTGACGGAGAGAGACACAGTGAGAGAGGGAACACAAGCAGGGGGAGTGGGAGAGGGAGAAGCAGGCTTCCCGCCGAGCAGGGCGCCTGATGCGGGGCTCGATCCCAGGACCCTGGGGTCATGACCTGAGCCGAAGGCAGACATTTAACCGACTGAGCCACCCAGGCGCCCCTGTACATATTTTTAAATCGTGCATGTTGCCTTTCATCTGCAAAAACCGCAAACAGAGAACAACAATATACTGTTGCTATTTAAGCATGCTAACCCATCAGAGCAATCCAGTTTTGGATTCACCACGTTATTTTAAGTTAGCCAAAGTGTCACACTTAAAGGTCACTACACACATTTCTATTAAAGCTGACTCAAAACCAATGCTTAAATAACCACTGCTTTTAAAAACAGTATGCTACACAAACCTTATACTCTAATACAGAGGTTCTCAACCAGAGGTAATTGTGCCCCCAAGCAACAGTTGGCAATGTCTGAAGACATTTGGGGTTGTCACAACTAGGGTGGAGGGGGATGCTACTGGCATCTAGTGGGTTGAGGCCAGGGATGCTAACATCTCACAGTGGACACAGGCCGCCCCCCCACACACACACAGTGAATCTTCCAACCCTAAAAGTCAGTAGTACCAAGGTTGAGAAACCCTGCTCTAGAAAGCTGTGCTACATGTGACAAGGACAAAGTCTTCCTTTCCACACTGTAGACACCTTGGTTCACGCTACAACAATACAGAGCAGTAAGAACAAAGCTAGAAAATGATAAATACAGAATAAATATTATTGTCATTTGGACAGCTTTGTTAAAAGCTGTAGCAATCCGTAGTAGTTTTTAAAATTCTTCTTCAAAAATAGAGAATCAATAAAATTCTTATTGGTGTTTGACAGCATCAATAGGCACAATTCGTTTCCTTAGGCAGGACTGTGACTAAATGCATTAGTAGTACTGTTAAGGGTTTTATAACATCCTTTATGGAACAAACTGCCCCAATGCCACTTTCCTGGATGACAGTGCAGTGAAACCATGGTGCGAATCTGCAACAGAGGCAAAGATAATGCCTGGGGACCTGGAGTGAGAAAGCTTACTTGGCCAGGTCACCCCCTCAACAGGCCACTCCAGGGAAGGCATACATATTCCCCCTGCCTTTATGTGGCCTTCACAGGCCCTGCTGGGCAAACGAATTCCCTCCTAAGACCATTAGTACAAATTATACCCTTTATTACAATCCCTGCTGATGGAAACAGTTCATTCGTGTCTTGCAACAATTATCCTGGGGGCACCAGGGAAGAGGGTGAGAAGAAAGATGGATGGGAGCAGCTTTGGCCCCTGTAAAATCCAACAGCATTTAAAAATTGGATTTACTTGGGCGTTCGGGTGGCTCAGTTGTTAAGCGTCTGCCTTCAGCTCAGGTCATGATCCTGGGGTCCTGGGATCAAGCCCTGCATCAGGCTCCCTGTTTGGCAGGAAGCCTGCTTCTCCCTCTCCCACTTCCCCTGCTTGTGTTCCCTCTCTTGCTGTCTCTCTGTCAAATAAATGAATAAAATCTTTAAAAATGGATTTACTTGATTTGATCGCACTAACAGGAAGTTTTATGTTTTTGATCAGAGTTATTAAAAAATATAGCGTTTCCCTATGGGCACTTTTTTTTTTTTTTAACCACAAAGAATCAGTAAAATGTAGGTTGCCTCATGACTGCAGTCACTGTGTTCCTTTTTACAGTAACAGGAAGGATGTCTGTGTTCCCAAGGCAACCTGAGGTTTCACTCATCAATACAGCACTGGGTTTTTTCATCAAGCATAGTATCAATCTTCTGAGGTTTCAAAATTGGAGTTCTCTGCTCAGGACAGGGCATGGCGGTCCTATACATACCATAGCTAACATGGTCACCAAATGTCAGAAACAAAGATAAAGAGCAGGTATTAGGGTAAAACACTTTCTGAAGTTTTTCTCCAGTGATCATTCAAGCTGATAACGAACGATTTATTTGATCTAAGAACTTTGTGCAAAGAGATGTCCATGAAGAACATGAAAGCTAAAGGCAATTCAAATACGGGGCGGGGGGGGGAGGCCTCTGAGGTGTGGCTTGGTCCTCCTCACAGCTCTCTCTCTACTTTCCTTTTCCCTGTCCCTCACACTGCCGAGGCCCACCCTGCACCCCATCCTGTCCTCCCAGCCCACCCAGGTGGGTCCAGGACCTGGCCCACAGAAACCCTGTCCTCCTATGTCAGCTCCACAGTGAATGAATAATCCAGATGAGAGTTTGTGAGGATTTAAACTGGAATGGAATGGAAAGGAAAGGATAAATTCTAGCACAGAGAGGTAGATGCTACACAAACAGGCAACTGAGTGGAGGTGGAAAGGAGAGAACCAAAGGCAAGCTGAGGTTCTGGGCCTAGGCAGCCTGGAGAAGAGTGGCCGACATCATTTACAAAAATAAGGAGAACTTGGGGGGAAGGTGATGAGCAATGAGTTAAGTTTGGTTGTTAAGGAATTTGGGGAGCCTAGAAAATAGCTAAATGGGAGATTTTGCCAATAACTAGTTTAGAGAATAAAGATAATAACAACAATGATGATAACGATAACCAACATTGATCATGGCAGGCCCAGTCCTAAATGCTTGACATGTCTACACTCACTAAATTTTCCCAACAAATCTATGAGGTAAGTACTAATATTGTCTCCATTTTCCAGGTGGGAAAACTGAGAGGTTAAACACTTGCCTGAGGGCACACAACTGGTAAACAGCAGAAGCTACATACAAACTCAGGCGTTCTGACTCTAGAACAATAGACTGGCAGGCGGCAGGGTGGGAAGAGTTGCCTAGAGATGAAAGACAAGGCCTTGCCTTAAAGTCATTGCTTACAAAGGAAAATGTATTACACACTGACAACAGAAATCTACAATATGTACTCAACTGTGGGCTTCTAAATCATTTAAGGACTGGAGTTTTAGAACCTGTCGTGGACAATAAAACTTCACAAGTCAAGCCCTCTATATTTTTGGAAATTGTATTATTTCAGACACATGTGACTGGCTACTGCTGAACAAAACAGCTGAAATCATTTCATCTCTTTGCAAACTGTTAGTCTAACTCACAACCAAACAACTAGATTCAAAAATATGTAGACATATCAACTCAAGGGTTTTAGATGGTCAAGATTCTTTTAACTTATAGATTCAGCAACTAATTTCTACATGTTTAAGTTCTTGTAAATATATGATGCATTGTTATGTGACAGAAATATACTACAAATAACTTTCTGTGTAAAAGTAGTTCTGTGCTTGGAAGTCATGTCACAGGCCATTGGCCCAGTTCAGAACTACTTTTAGCCGAATCTGAGCCTATAGTGCAATCTAGAGTTGGACTAGCTGCTATTATAGAGCTAGTCCAACTCCAGTCTAGGACTCTTTGCAAACTGTAGGTAGCTACCAGTATTTTAAATAAATAGTGTAGGATTGATTGTAAAAAGTCAGAAGGTAAAGTTTTGGGATGATGGAAGCATTCTAGAATTTGGCTGTGGAGTTAGCTGCACAGCTATATAAATTGAAACTGTTCACTGAGAATGGGTGAACTTTATAGTTTAACAGGAAGGAATAGGAAGGGAAGGAGGGAGGAATATGGTAGAAGAGAGGAAAGAAAAGGCAATAGAAAAGAAAGCAGAAATAAAGGAAGGGTAGTCACTGTTTTGTAAAAATCTGTTTCAGCTACATCGATAGGCACATCGTACTATGTGTTTCTAATTGTGGAGTTATTCATGATCCAAAAAGCTAGAAAGCTCTGTTTCAGGGGAATTACATCTAGGAGAGTGCTGTGCAACCCTGATGGGAATCAGCTGGGGATCTCATTATGAGTGCAAGTTCTAGTCACTAAGTCTGGGGAGAGGTGAGAATCTGCATTCTGAACAAGCTCCTGGATACCGCACTTTAAGCACCAAGGAGTTGGGGTACAAACTGAAGCTGAGCTGGCAGGAATACAGAGACTTAAGATTGTCATTATTGGAAGGATCCTTAGAAAACTCTAGTACAGTGTTTCCCAAATGGACATGATCATGAGAACCTTCTAGGAGTACTTACTAAAAATACAGATTCCTATAATCAAGATAGTATGGTATTAGTATAAAAACAGACACACAGAACAAGAGGACACAATGAAGAGTCCAGAAATGTAGCCACACATATATGAGCAGCTGACT
This sequence comes from Zalophus californianus, assembly GCF_009762305.2. Lineage (NCBI taxonomy): Eukaryota > Metazoa > Chordata > Mammalia > Carnivora > Otariidae > Zalophus > Zalophus californianus. The sequence continues at coordinate 113,246,121 of NC_045612.1, read as the reverse complement.
CAACAAGGTGTCAAGGTAATGCAATGGGGAAAGAATGGTGCTGGAACAACTGGCTATACATATGCAAAAAAAATGAACTTCAATCCGTACTTTGCATCATATATAAAAACTAACTCAAAACAGACCTATAAAACTTCTAGAAGAAAACCTAAGAGAACATCTTCATGACCTTGGAGTAGGCAAGGATTTCTTAGAACACAAGAAGCTCAAACTATAAAAGAAAAAACTGAAAAAAAATTGATAAGTCTCACTTCAACAAAATTTAAATCTTCTGCTCTTCAAAAAGGCATCAAGAAAATAAAAAGGCAAACCAGACAAGTAGAAAATATTCACAATACTGATGTCTGACAAAGAACTTGCATCCAGAATATAATAAAAACTTATAAAAGAAAAACACTTGAACCTAACATAAAAAAACTATTGACCAATCTTACCTGTGAATAAAGATGTAAAATTCTGAAATACAAGCAAATAAAAAATTCTTTCAGCTAAATAAGCAAACTCATTAAAAGAAAGGGCAAAATATGTGGACACTTCACATGCCAAGAAGCACCTGAAAAGATGCTCAGTATCTTTAATCATCAAGAAAATGGAAAGTAAAACCACAATGAGATTCCATTATACAACCACTAGAAAGAGAAAAAAAATTTTAAATCCCATAAAAATCTGACCATACTGAGTGCTGGAAAGGATACAAAGCAACTAGATCTCTCCTGAACTGCAGGTGAGAATGTAAGCTGGCACAACCACTTGGGAAAAGAGTTTGGCTGTTCCTTTCCCAGGTAAAGCATACATTTATCATGACCCAGCAGCCCCACTCTGAGGGATTTGCCCCAGAGAAATGCAAATGTATGTCCACAAAGCGGTTTTGCACGTGAGTGCTCGCAGTATCTATTGCCCCAAACTGGAAACAATCCAACTATCAGCAAGAGAATGGTTAAAACAGTAATGCAGCAGAAACACTGTCGTATATTCTTAGTACTCCTCAGCAAAAGGAATACACACACACAAACACACACACAAAACATATGAATCTCAAACACAAGCCAGGAAAAAAGCCAGAGAGAAAAGGGTACATTCTGTAAGATTCCATTTATAGGAAATGTTAAAAATGGCAAAGTTGATCTATGGTAACAGAAAGCAGATCAATAATTGCCTAGGGCTGGGGGTGGGGAGTGTCTGCAAGGTGTTTGGACCGACTGGTCTGTATTTTGATTGTGGGAGTGATTTCTGGAATGTATACATTTGTCAGAGCACATCTATTGGTACATTTAAGATGGGTGCATTTTCAGGGCGCCTGGGTGGCTTAGTTGGTTGAGTGTCCGACTCTTGGTTTCGGCTCAGGTTGTGATCTCAGTCAGGGTCGTGGCATCAAGCCCGGCGTTGGGATCCACACTAAGTGTGGAGGCTACTTGAGATTTTTTCTCCCTCCCCCTGTGCTCCTTCCCCTGCTTGCTCTCTCTCGCTCTCTCTCAAATACTTAAAAAAAATAAAGTGGGTACATTTTTTGTATGTAAATTATATATACAAAAGTATGCCTGTACATAAATTATATACACACACGCACACCCACCATAAAGTTAATTTAAAATGTACAAATTCCCAAACTTCTCAGACCTGGTGAAATGGCATCTCCCAAGAGGAGGCAGAGAATCTGAATTTCCAACAAGCAGACCAGATAGTTCTTAGGATAAGACAAGCGAGGGTAATACTATTTTAGTCCACTTCAAAGGAGCAGAAAAGGGAGGCCTAATGAGATGAAGTGGCTTTATGAAGGTCCCAAATAAACAGCAAGTGCCCCTGTTCACAGGAATGAGTACATATCATTATTTTACTCAACAGCAAAATGTAGAGGGAACAGGGCAGCACAGGAGGTGAGATCAAGGCAGTGTCCATGACATGCCTGTTTTGCCCAAGCAGCATTTAGCGGGCCTTAATAAAAAGCAGTAAATAAATTATTTCCATTTAAGACAATGAGAGCCCAGTTCACATTAATAAATCATTTAAATATCATTCTGTCTACATCTGAACCTGCTTCTCAGATGCATCCCTAGGTCTGAGAGCTTAAACAGAACCATTTCCCAGGGGACTCTGCCCTCCTGGCACACTAAGCTCTTGTCCCTTCTCTGAAGAAGCCAGAGTCTCTCTTACCTCTAGGCCTCTGCACAAGATGCAGCCCCTGCCTGAACACCCCAACCTGTACCCCAACACATATACTTTGAATACTCTTGGATAAGCAGCTACTTCCTCCCGGAAACATTCCATGCTCTACTTTGGTATCCCAGGAGGGAGCATTCTATGTGTACCCACAGTCCCTATCTGTCCTCATCACTGCAGTTGTGATACTCGAGTTCCACCATGTCCTTTTACCTTGTCTCCCACTGTTCTCTCTGCACTCAGTCCAGAGTCCAGCCCTGAGTAGGTCCTCAGCAAGTATTTGCTGTCTGAACACCTCAGATATCTGTGAGACTTTTTAAGTCTGGTGTCTCCTCCATCACCCTCTACTTACTGGAGAATTCTTTTCCACAGGGGAAACAAATATCTATACCTGTCATATTCAAAGGACTTCTAGAGCTCCACTGGGAATGGCAGGATATGGGGGCTTAAGCTGGGCTCAGACAGGGGCTTGCAGACCCAGACACTGACACCCCCAAACCCAGGCAGGTTTGACTGGGGCCCCCTGGGAAAAGCATCATCAAACCAATTGAGCCAACAGATCCGCGTCACAGCCACTGGGGTAACTTGGCTGCCAGTGTTGACAAACCTGGTCCTCATCTTTACATAGAGAACTGATGGGTGAATGGCAGCTTTTTTCTTATCGACCCTGACGGCACCAATTTTAGGAAAGCTACAATGGCTTAAACAAGGCCCTGAAACTTGATTTTGCATCAGAATCACCTGGAAGGGTTGTAAAAGTACACTGCTGAGCTGGACAGCACAAAATTCTGATTCAGAAGGGCTGGGACAGAACCCATGAATTTCCATTTCTGACAGGTGCCCAGGTGACAATCATGATGCGAGGCTCTGAATCACACTTGGAGAAGCCCAGGACAAAGACATTTGTGATCTCATTCATCAAGAGGCATTTAGAAAAAGAGTCTTGGGGTTCCTTCAATGGTTGGAAGATGAAGGACTCAAGATCTGTTTGTTTTTCTACTCAGCCATCCTTCAGTGTATCTCCCCCTCATGACCACGAGATGGCTACCACAGCTCCAATATCATATTCTCACAGGAGACCAGATGAAGTGCAATGAAGAGGGTAGGCGCCAAAACAGGAAGGAAGGGGCTCTCTCCTCATGCTCATTTCTCTTTGATCCCAGAAAGACCTCTAGTCGTCTTCTCCTTAAGTCTTCTTGGCAGGTATTAGGTCACATGGCTATAAGGGAGACCAGGAGAGTGAATACATGTAAAGGAGAATGCAACCACCAAGAATGACTTGGGCTTGAAGTGACTCAGAGCATGGCCCCACTGCTGTCTACCCCAATACCTGAGCTCTGTAGGAAGGGAAGGATGGTTGTGAGGTAGGCAGTCAGTAGCCTGCCCCACCATTCATGCTCCTGTGTGGATGCCCCACTGCCAGCCAGTAAGAGGGTGTTCCTAAGCAAGGCCTTCACCAGCATGCTGCTAAAAAGCAATCTGGCTCCATGCAGTAGCTGTTTAACAAATCAACAGTTCTTTGAGTCTCCTTTCGCCCTGTAAAAGGAGGTTAGTTCTGCCTTTGCCCAGGGTGGAGGGGAGAACTAAACAAGAGAATAAATTTGTCCACTTTCTATCTTTACCAGATTGAGCTCTGGAAAGCTAAGGACTGTGCTGACTCTATCATGTATCACAGGTTGGCACATGTCAGGCACTCAATAAACATTTTCGGAATGGACCAAGCTTCATTTAAGTACCTGTCCTTAGACTCTGTCAAGGCTGTTAATAGAAATGTCTTCTGGACATTTTCATGCTAAAGGAGATGTTGCTGAAATAGAAGCTAGAAAGAAATGAGGACTAACAGAGATGACAAGCAGAAAAGACTAGCTGCTGTGGAAAAAGCAGAGAGTGTTACAGGGTTGTGATTCAGCCAGGCTCATGTTTAGACAGGATGTTCAAGAGACACTGCCATGGAAGAGTGGGGGTGCAGGTCAGCACCCTCACCCATACTACATGCTACAGGGGTGACAACCAGCCTGCGTCTCTCCTGCTGACCTTGACTGCCTGGCAGTGGCTCCCTGGAGCATGGTGTCAGAAGCATGTTGAGGCCACTTCCAGGTGATGACTTGAGTCTAGCATGGGATGGATGGGATAAAGGAGTGTCAATGTGTGTCACACACTTTTTGCTCCCCCTGGATAAAATAACTATTTTGTTTGTTTGTTTAAGTAGGTTCCACATGGACCTTGAACTCACAACTCGAAGGCCAAGACCTGAGCTGAGATTGAGTTGGATGCTCAACAGACTGAGCCACCCCGGCGCCCACTGAGGGATGTTTAATTGACCAAAAGAAACTGATTGGCCTGGTCTCTGTGCTCATTTGAAGGTGCCACAAAGCAAACTCACCATTCTTTTCCAAGCCTAGAAAGACTACTCAACAGGTCTAACCCCTGAAAGGCAGCATGCTGTGTGCTTTAGATGTATTTTTTCTAATCTTTAATACAACTGCAGGAAGTAATATCATTTTACTGATGGGAAAGTGAAGTCCTAAAAGATTTTTTTCCCAAGACAACACTGAGTTAAGGGGCTGAGGCTCTATCTAAAGATGCCTCTGGGAGACACTCTAATGCCCAGCCCCTGGCGCTATCCTCCTGTAGGTCAGAAGGCTTAGCCTGCACCAGACTGTAGCTGACTCTGACCATCTACAACCAGGTCAAACATGGTTCTCTCATGCTAAAACTGATACAGGACTTCTACCATTAGAATGCTCACCATTTTGTTTTAAGAAATAAAAACCCCAAAGTTCCTCCCCAAACAGAAGTTTATTCTATTTCTCTCAACCAAAGTAGACTCTGGAACACAAGAAAAGGCAGGACAGATCTTGTTCTAAGACTACACTGTGCTTCTCTCTCACGTGGCTCAGAAAATTCCACAGAAACAGCCTGCTGATACTCGTTCTGACAGCAGCAATACAGAGATGGAATAGAATAAGAGACATGTATACAGAGCATGCCTGGGAATGAACACTACTGATGTCTTTTTAACACAAAAAAAATTAGGATATTCATTAAGTAGGATCATGACTAAACCCAAGTTTATTTGTTTTGACAAACATGGTTTGCTTTGATTATGGCTACCAGTGGCCAACAGTAAATGATAAAATGTTTTAATTTGCCCACAAGAAACGACAATATCTACCATTCCCAGGACAAACCTAACCTCAGCCAAATCTTCCCTGTGTTGATGTTTATAATCAACACTGTGTTTTATGAAAATTATTTAATAAAATTTATAGTTCTAATGAGACAAGTAAAATGTGGATGCCACCTAGCCTCTGCTTCCCCAGCATTAACCATCAAGCTCCAAGCACAACTATAACACCAAGAGGGCTTGAATTCCATTCATGAGACCCTGGTTTATTTCTTGTAGAACCCAACCTGGCACCTTGTATACAGCAGACATATAATAAATATGGCTCCTTAATACCAGCTAACATTTATTCAACTCTTACTCTCAGCCAGGCACTGTATTAAGTGCTTTGCTTGTATTATCCTATTTAAATCTCACAACAACCTCATGCAGTCAGATTTATTATTCTACCCTTCAGAGAGGAGAGGAGTCTTCCAAAAAGGTGAAGTGACTTGCTCAAGGTCACCTAGCTAAGAAAAGGAGCAGAACCAGGATTTAATCCCAGGGCATCTGACTACAAAAGTGAGAAAAACACTATACTAAATGAATAAACTATTTATGCTCAAGTGCACCAATCTTTTCTCATTGCCAGTAATAGTGACTGGCATGGTACAGACAGATACTTGCAGATTCTGAAGCTCCTCTACCATTAATGACTATTAAATATTGTTCCTGTTACAGAAGAAGTTACTGAATTTACACATTTGGAAACTGTGTATTTGATTTTGTCCTGGAACTTACATGGGATCAGGGATCAATCCCAGGGCAGCTTCTGGCCCAGCGGCCCTCACTGGCTTAGCTCTCAAGGTCCTGGCAGCCCACCCAGTGAAAAGAAAGCAGGCTTCAAAGTACAGAATAAAGGCAGGTGCCTTAAAAGGGTGTTCCAGGGCTCAGCAGAGGCTACCTGTCCATCCTTGCTGTTTTAGGATGAATTCCTGCAGCTGTGCTCCATCCACTTTGAAGGATTTATAGCTAACCTACTACTATCACAAGAGTTTAAAAAAAAAAAAAAACAGGCAAATGGCAAGAATGCAACAGGGAGGGAAAGATGGGTGGGTGGCTTATAGTACAATTTAGGGGAGAAAAAAATCACTGTTAAGGATGCAAAACAGCTTGCCCCAAACCTATAGAGACAGAGTAGATTAGTGACTGGGTTTCCTAGGGCTGGGTGTTGGGAGGAAAGCGGGAGTGACTGCTAAAGGGTATGAGATTTCTTTTTGAGGTGAAGAAAATTTTCTAGAATTGATTGTGGTAATGGTTGTACATTGCACAACTCTGAATATGCTAAAAACCACTTAATTATATACTCTGAGTGGGGGAACTATACTGTATAAAAAAAATGTAAAGAGGGGCGCCTGGGTGACTCAGTTAGTTAAGCATCCGACTCTTGGTTTCGGCTCAGATTATGATCTCATGGGTCATGAGACCGAGCCCTGCATCAGGCTCTGCGCTCAGCATGGAGTCTGAAGATTCTCTCCCTCTGCCCCTCCCCCCACTCACATGCACGCATGCTTTTTCTCTCTCAAATAAATGAATAAGTCTTTCAAAAAAAACAAAGTAAAGAAAGCTGGCCAATTATCAGAAGACCACATTAAAACCATCCCCAAACCATAAAATATTAAAACCACAACTACATGACAAGAACAAGCAAAAATCAGAGCACCCTGGTAATGTATGAATGGCATATACAGTTGGCCCTTGAACAACACAGATTTGAACATGGGTTTAAATTATGTGGGTTCACATACATGAGGATTTTTTCTCAATAAAGTACACTACTGTAAATATATTTTCTCTTCCTAATGATTTTCTTAACACTTTCCTTTTCCTAGCTTACTCTATTGTAAGAATACAGTACATAATCCATATAACACAAAATATGTGTTAAGCGACTTCATATGTTATCAGTAAGGTTTCTGGTCAAGAGTAGGTTATCAGTAAATTATGGAGGAGTCAAAAATTATATACAGGTTTTCAACTGCACAGGGGGGTCAGGACCCCTAATCCCCGAGTTGTTCAATAACAAAAGTTATTATTAAAAGTTTTATTTGCTTCAAAGCAGAGCAATCTGAAATCTAAAAATCAATATTGAAGGTATTTTTTAAAAGATTTTTATTTATTTATTGAGAGAGAGAGAGAATGGTAGAGAGAGAGCATGAGAGGGAAGAAGGTCAGAGGGAGAGGCAGACTCCCTGCTGAGCAGGGAGCCCGATGCAGGACTCGATCCCGGGACTCCAGGATCATGACCTGAGCTGAAGGCAGTCGCTTAACCGACTGAGCCACCCAGGCACCCAATATTGAAGGTATTTACTGTAAACAATCTGACGTTTGGAAACCAAGTAGTTGCAGAATTTGGGATCAGCACCAGAGAAAGAATAGAATCACTTTCAAGCCAGGGAAGAATATCTGACAAAGCAAACACAGGGGGTGCAGTAAAGAAAGAAGCCACAGCTTCCAGAGCATTCCTGAGCAGTCTGACCCATTTGTGAGGTTATTCAACATCCTGTTCCATAAAACAAGGCCTCATAAGTAGCTGAAAATATGTCAGGTAGCAGGGGAGCCTTTCTGAATTTCAGTCTAAAAGCCTCACAGTGAGCAGAGTATTCTTGCTAAACAATGCAGAGCGTTCCAAGTATTTGGTAGAAATATCTTTTTTTTTTAAAGTAATCTCTACCCCCAGCATGGGCCTTGAACTCATGACCCAAGATCAAGAGTCGCATGCTCCACCAACTGAGCCAGTCAGGTGACCCACAAATTACTTTTTTAAAGAGTCTTATACTAATCTTGAAAGCTCCCTTCCTTCCACTTAAGCTGCCTTCAAGATTGTCTCTCTCCCCAACTCTGGTTTCTAAGAGGCTATAAAACAAGTGGGGGTGATTGTAGAACCTTGTGAATATACTAAAAACCACTGAACTGTATACTTCACAAGGGTGACATTTATGTTATATGAATTATAGCTCAATAATAATTTTTAAACTGTTTCCAAAAAATCAGAGCCAAAGATAGAATTATCATATTACCCAGCAATTCCACTTCTGTGTATATATCCTAAAGAATTGGAAGCAGGGACTCCAACAGATACTTGGACACCCATGTACATAGCAGCACTGTTCACAAGAGCCAAAAGGTGGAAGCAACCCAATTGTTCGTCAACAGATGAATGGATAAACAAATGTGGTCTATCCATACAATGTAATATTATTCAGCCCTAAAAAGAAATGAAATTCTCATATATGCCACAACATGGACGAACCCTGAGGACATTATGCTAAGTGAAATAAGCCAGTCACAAAAGGATAAGTGTTGTATGATTCCACTTATATGAGGTACCTAAAAGAAAGAGAAAATAGAATATTGGTTACCAGGGATTAGGGGGAGGGCATAATGCAGAGTTACTGTTTAATGGGTATAGTTTTTGTTTGAGATGATATAAAGTTCTGGAAAAGGATAGTGGTGAGGGTCACGTAACACTGTGAATGCACTTAATGCCACTGAATTGTACACTTTAAAATGGTTAAAATGATAAAGCTTATGTTATATATAATTTACAATAAAAAAGCAATTAAAAAAATCAGGGCTCTCTCATCTAAGAATCCACACTTGATAGCTGCTTCAGGGTAACATGGCAGTACAAAAAAGACTTCAGAAAGTGATTATCGTTTTTGCACTACACATTTGAAGTCAAAATACTTTACATGCATTAGTCAAGGTTCAGTTGATTAGGCAGTTACATTTAATGCTTATACATCCAACTCGGATCATTTGGAAGAAGGATCAAAACCATCACAGCATGGATAAACATCTATGTCTTCCTCTCTCTATTAAACAGCTTACAACTGTTAAGATAACCCTCTAAACCAGTGCTGTCCCATGGAACTTTATGCAATGAAAGGAATGTTCTGTATCTATGCTGTCCAATACAGTAGCCATTAGCCACATGGGACTACTGAGTACTTAAAATGTGACTAGTGCAACTGAGGAGCTAAATTTTGAATTTTATTTAATTTTAATTAATTTAAATAGCCACATGTGGCAACTGGCTACCATACTGGCCAGCACAGAGTCTAAAATTCTAAACTTACAGCACACCACTCAACTCTCTTATCTTGCCAAAAGCCATGACAGTTTCCACAGTTCCAGAAAGTTGAATGATGTCTTGATCTCCAGGCCAATTTATGGAGCAAAACATCTAGCAGTGGGTGTCAAAGAGGGATAGAGGACAAAAAAATAAGAATTTTCCTCTATTCTCCTGTGTCCCTTGTGGAAAAATGCTAACTACACAAATTGAGAAGAGTAAGTTCACCTAGGACAATGAGAAACTGGACATAGGACAAGTCTCTGACATACTTACAGGAAGAGGAAAAGGAATGCCACTGGCTGAACAGGCTCCTGAATGGGGTACAACTGTATCCTTCAAGAATTTCAATATATAAATTGAGCCTGAGTGGGAGAAAAAGAACCACCATTCCTATGTAGAAAGTGGAGAGTCTGGCCAAAGACAGGCCTCCAGTAACAATTCGCTGAGTACTTGGCAGTGTTGTCCTGCTAACCACAGGACACTTAATGTAAGTGACTGGGAAGACTCACACATGCACAGACTGTCCCTGGGTCCTCTGCCAGAATTAACTGTGCTCATCTATGGCCTCATGGTCCATTTTTGTATTTCCATTTATGGTACTTTTCAGTGTTAGACTTGGATTATATTAAACTAGAGAAAGTTTATCTCACTAGGTCATTAGTTCCTTGGAAGGCAAAGCCAGGATACAAATATATCAATATAAGTACATTGATATAAATGTATGCTATATACAAATATATATGTATATACAGATTTTATAGATTTTATTTTTAAGTAATCTCTACCCCCAACATGGGGCTCGAACTTGAGATCAAGAGACATATGCTGTATGGACTAAGCCAGCCAGGCACCCTCAAAATATTTTTTACATTCATAGACATAAGGTCTGGGGTCTTAAACTCGATGCATAGATGATGATGGCCATACCACCTACCTCATGGAGCACCTATGTGCCAGACACTGTACTAAATACTTTACATGCATTACCTCATATCCTCCAGTCAATCCTGTGAGGAATTTCTGTTATTTCCCCATTTTATAAGTAAAGAAACTGAAGCTAAGAACAGACCAAGGAACTAGCCCACATCCTCATAGCTACTTTGTGGCTAAGATGGTAACTGATCAGATTAAAGTCTTAAATGGTAAATTCTTTTTAAATTTTTTGTATTTTTTTTTATTTTATTGTGGTAAGAACACTTAACATGATATCTACATTCTTTTTTTTTTTTTTTAAAGACTTTTATTTAGGGGCACCTGGGAGGCTCAGTCAGTTAAGCATCTGCCTTCGGCTTAGATCATGATGCCGGCGTCCTGGGATCGAGCCCCATGTTGGGCTCCCTGCTCAGCGGGGAGCCTGCTTCTCCTTCTCCCTCTGCAGCTTCCCCTGCTTGTACTCTCTCTATCACACTCAAAGTAAATATTTTTATTTATTTAGAGAGGGAGAGAGAGCGAGTGGGGAGAAGGGGAGAGGGAGGGAGAGAATCTCAAGCAGACTCCACATTGAGCACAGAGCCCGATGTGGGAATTGATCTCACGACTCTGAGATCGTGACCTGAGCCGAAATCAATGGCGGGACGCTTAACCGACTGAGACACCCAGGTGCCCCGAGAGATCTACATTCTTAATAAACTTATATTTTAAAGATTTTATTTGTGTGTGTGTGTGTGTGAGAGAGAGAGAGAGAGAGAGAGAGAGAAAGAGAGTACACAAGCAGGGGGAGTGGGAGAGGGAGAAGCAGGCTTCCCGCGGAGCAGGGAGCCTGATATGAGACTCGATCCCAAGACCCCAGGATCATGACCTGAGCCGAAGGCAGATGCTTAACTGACTGAGCCACCCAGGTGTCCCTCTTAATAAACTTTTAAACATACAATATTGTTGACTCCAGGTACAATGCCGTACAGCAGATCTCTAAAACTTACTCATCTTGTTTAACTGCAACTTTATGTCTTTTGATTAGTAACTCCCCATTCCCTGCTGCCCCTACCCCCTGGAAACCACCAATCTACTCTTTGATTCTGTGAATTTGTCTATTTTAGATGTTTCATATATGTGGAATATATGCATATAGTATTTGTCTTTCTATGACTGGCTTATTTCATAATGTCATCAAAGGTCCATCCATGCTGTCACATATTGCAGAATTTTCTTCCTTTTTAAGGCTAGATAATATTCCATTATATGTATATACCACATTTTCTTTATCCATTCATTTGTACATAGACATTTGTTAGGTTATTTCCACACATTAGCCGTTGTGAACAGTGTTAATATCCCTGAGATCCTGATTTTAATTCTTTTGGATGTATACTCAGAAGTCGGATTGCTGGATCATATGGTATAATTCTATTTTTACGTGTTTTTTTTTTTTGAGGAAACTTCATACTGTTTTCCACAGCAGCTGCACCAGTCTGCATTCTCACTAACAGTGCACAAGGGTTCCAATTTCTCCACATCCTCACCAGCACTTGTTGTCTTTCATTTTTTGATAACAGCCATCCTAACAGATATGAGGTGATATCTCATCAGTAAATTCTTTTTTTAAAAAAGATTTTATTTATTTGAGACAGAGAGAATGAGAGAGAGAGAGAGAGAGAGAGAGAGAGAGAGCGCGCGCGCGCGCACATGAGAGGAGGGAGGGTCAGAGGGAGAAGCAGACTCCCTGCCGAGCAGGAAGCCTGATGCGGGACTCGATCCAGGGACTCCAGGATCATGACCTGAGCCGGAGGCAGTTGCTTAACCAACTGAGCCACCCAGGCGCCCTCATCAGTAAATTCCTAACTGAAGAAAGAGGTAAAAAGTCTACACAATGGGTAATATGTGCAAAAAGTTAGATAAGGGAGACACCAATGTTACAGAAGTAAACACCAAACAAAAGTCATGTAAGGAAGGTTTAGGGAACTGGGCCCCACAGAAGGCCCCGGGTTTCTTATGGAGACTGGGAAGTTTTGTCAAAAGGATTCTGAGTGGTTGTTCTGCCTGTTCACAGAGGGCAAAGCAAGAGGAGAGGCATTTAGAGGAGAGATGTCTATATGAATATAAAAGACATCTTGACCTAGGAGGTAAGGGGGTGCCCCTCCAGCCTCAGAGAATGTGAAGCAAAGATCCACTGTCTGTCTTGGAAAAAGTTAACATGCACCTGCTTACAGGGGCAGTACCCCATGTTTTCTCTCAAGATCCCCTCCAGACCTGGTGTCAACCGAGGGTAACTCCAAAAGGCCAGGCCCTTGGTCAGAGTGTAGGAAGGTCAGTTCTCAGCAGGAATGCAGCCACATGACTTTTCCACAACTCAAATACGCCAGGCAGAGAGGAGAGGACATCCAGGAAGTCACTGGGACTCCATAAACATAGCCATGGCTCTGTTCAGCCTATCCCAATCCTCCTGGTGTATGTGTCAGCCACATGACCCAAGGCCCAGGCATGCCTCCATTCTGGCATGGCTGGCTTGTTTGTAGATCATCCTGTGAATCACATGTGTACTTATTCAATATGTCTCAACTGGGACTAATAACCGCAGCATAGGCCCAACAAAGTAACTCCTACCCTGAGCTAGTATTTTTCTCAAAAGGCCAGCTCCTTTATGATCTAAATACTGACCAGTCAGGTCTTGTCAGTGACAGAGAGGTTTTCTGATGAGCGCCAAAGAAGTCCTATGCCACATCAGTGGCAACATTTCTCTCACACATGCCACACCCCACAGGGTCAAAGTAATGCCAGGCTGCAGGACCGCTGCCAACATGTCAGTGGCCTGGAAAGATGAGACTGAGGCCCTGAAACCTTATAGCCCTCATGAAACCAGGGGTGTGCCCAGCAAAGTAAACTGGGAACAAACAAGAACAAGAGAGGGCGCCTGGGTGGCTCAGTTGGTTAAGCGACTGCCTTCGGCTCAGGTCATGATCCTGGAGTCCCTGGATCGAGTCCCACATCGGGCTCCCTGCTGAGCAGGGAGTCTGCTTCTCCCTCTGAACCTCTTCCCTCTCATGCTCTCTATCTCTCATTCTCTCTCTCTCTCAAATAAATAAATAAAATCTTTAAAAAAAAAAAAAAAAAAAAAAAAACAAGAACAAGAGAGTATTTACTCATATTAGAATCTTCCCAAAGGAAGCCACAATCTGGTCTACCTTTTGTCTAATACTAATTCTTCCTGCCAGGTTTATCTCCGTAGTGTCAAGACATTTGCACCCACCACTCTGTGTCCAGGGGCATAAGAAATTCTTTTCTACTCTGGCTTCACCTTCACCTCAGAAATTCCAGCCTCAAGTCTTCAAGGTGGTTTTAAGTCTACACACACTACATTCCTTGAGATCAAGAAACCCCACTCACCTTCCAGTCCTTCCTTCTGCAAGCCAGAGGCTGAAGTGTGTTGCTATACTGGAGCAGAATCCAGGAAAAAGGAAAACTTCAGACACTGCTAAGGTCCAAGATCAGACTCCCCAGAAGACTGCCTGCTGGAACTGTATTCCCCTTTCATTTACATATAAGGTGAAGTCATTTCCAACCAACGCCCTCAGGAGTTGAGGCCCACATCTCCTTCTACAGCATTACTCACTTACAGATTAACTATCTTGGGAAAGACAACAGCATGCAAAAGCTAGAAACCAGGTTCTTTGCTCTGGTCCTACTTTTTATTTGGGAGAAACCCTACTTCAAGCCAGAGATGGGACTGTAAGCACATGCTTTCATTTACATTTTTAGCTCTGCTCACTTCTCCATTAAAAAATGCCCTCAGTCATTACTTACCATCCAAGGAGCATTTACTGAACCAGCTACAACCTGCTCCATGAAGGATATATGGTTTGGCCAAGACAAAAGCATGTAAACAAATATTTCTAATACTGGTAAGTTGCAATAAAGCTGTATCAGAGCAAAGGAAGACATACTGTCTGGAGGTGGTAGCTGCAGATGTACCCCCACATTCCCATCAGAATGGCTAAAATTAAAAAGACTGACAATACCAACTGCTGACAAAGATGTGGAGGAACTGAAACTCTGATGCTTTCCTGATGGGAATGCAAAATGGTACAGCCAGGTGGTAGGTAGAATAATGTCCTCCCCTTCATCCCTGCCGAGATGTCCATGTCCTAATCCCTGGAATCTGTGAAAATGTTACCTTTTGTGACAAAAAGGCTTTTGCAGATGTGACTAAGTTAAAGTTGTTGAGATGGGAAGATTATCCAGGATTTCCCAAGTGGGCCCAATGCAATCACAGGGGAGGCAGGAGAGTGAGGGTGAGAGAGGAGACATGACAATGGAACCAGAAGTTGGAGAGAGAGATACTGGAAGATACTGCTATGCTGCCGGCCTTGACAACAGAGGAAGGAGTCATGAGCCAAAGAATGCAGGCAGCCTCTAGAAGCTGGATGGAGAAGTCAAGGAAATGGGTTCTCACCTTGCAGCCTCCAGAAAGGTTCTACTGACACGTATTTTAGGACTTCTGACTTCCAGAATTATAAGATAATAAATTCATGTTGCTACAAGCCATTAAATTTGCAGTAATTTCTTATAACCACAATAGGAAACTGCTTCCAACTGTTTGGAAAACAGTTTGGCACTATCTGCTAAAGCTGAACATGTGCCTACCTTATGACCCAGCAATTCCACTTCGAGGCATATAAGCAATAGAGATGCATTTGTATGGGCACCAAGAGATGTGTACAAGCATGTTCATAGCAGTTTTAGTCAAAAGAATAAGAAGCTGGAAATAACCCATGTGTCCATTAGCAAAAGAATGGATGAAACAAACTATAGTAATAGTCACACAATGTAATACTGTTCAGAAATAAAAATAAGTGAACTACTGATATATACAACATGGGTGAATCTTACAGACATAATACTGAGTGAAAAAAACCAGACAGAAAAAAGTATATACTTGGGATGCCTGGGTGGCTCAGTTGGTGAGCATCTGCCTTTAGTTTGGGTCATGGTCCCAGGGTCCTGGGATAGAGCCCCGCATTGGGTTCCTTCTCAGTGGGGAGCCTACTTCTCCCTCTGCCCCTCCCCCTGCTGGTGTTCTCTCACTCTCTCTCAAATGAATGAATAAAATCTTTAAAAAACAAATGTATATACTCGATGAAAAAGTTCTGGAGATGGATGGCAGTGATGGATGCACAACAATGTGAATGTCCTTAATGCCACTGAACTTAAAAAACTGCTAAAATAGTTTTAGATTATGTATATTATACCATAATAAAAATGGGCATGCTATATGAATCCATTTTAATGAAGTTCAAAAACAAGCAAAACTAAACACAGTGAAAAGAGGTGGGGGGGCACCTGAGTGGCTCTGTCGGTTAAGCGTCCGACTCGTGATACTCATGATTTCGGCTCAGGTCATGACCTCCTGGGTGGTGAGATCAAGCCCTGCGTAGCACTGCGTGCTCAGCACCGAGTCCGCTTGAGTTTCTCTCTCCCTCTGCTCCTCCCCACCACACACATGTTCTCTCTCTCTCAAATAAATAAATCTTTAAAAAAAGAGGTGAGAACAATGGTTCCCTTTGGGGGCCACTGTCTAGGAGGGGGCATGAGGAAGCTTTCTAGGTGCTGGAAATGTTGGTTTTTGATCTGGGTGTTGGTTATATAGGTGTATAAATACACATTCATCACACTATATCCTTAAGATCTGTGTACTTTAGTTTCCAAATGCCAACCCCAAGTTTATTTGCACATGATCTGATTTACCTGCATTAACATTATCAACACCATAATGGAAATGGGGGGGAAAAGAAAAATCCACCAAAAGTGTATGGTCGGGGAAGGCTTTAGGGAAGAGGTGAGATGTGAGACTAGTACTAAAGGACGAACATGGCAGATACAGAGAGGAAGGGAATTCTGGGCACAGGGAAGAGCATGCCCACAAGCAGTGAGGTGTAAGCGGGTGCAGAGTGTGCGGGATGCTACAAGCTTCAAGGGGTCACTGGCCAGAGAGAGGGGGCTGGAAGGGTAAGTGGGAGCCCCATTTCAACACACCTGCCCTATCAGCAGTTTAGACTACACTCAGGCTAGGCAAATGTCAGAGGTGGTTAGGTAAGCGAGTGATAAGATGGATCCATGACAGGAGGGTGACATGGATGGAGGGACAGAAACCTCTAAGGCTCTTGTAATAATGGTCAGGCCCCAGATGACAGGTCTAACCCAGGCAAGAGGGATGGGGTCATAAGAGATAAAGGAGAAAGCAGAAGTCCCTGCTTGGTCGTAATGGGGGAGGTTAAGGGGAAAGTTGGTAAGTCTGTTGGCTCCAAGACTACTTGGCTGTGATCCCCGTAATAAAAGGGTGAAGAAAAACCCACCCTTTCCCTTGCCTCCTGAGCTGGCAGTGGAGGATCACAGTATCTCAAGAGTTGAAAAGCACCAGTCAGATTTCCTAGTGTACCATCTTACAGACAAGCAACTGAGTTCTTCTCATGGGCCAACACCTGTGGCCACAGTTTGTAAGGAACAAGCTGGAACAAGAGAGCTGAGGCTTATCTACTTAGGTGAGTACGTCCTAGAGAAGAGGG
This sequence comes from Zalophus californianus, assembly GCF_009762305.2. NCBI lineage: Eukaryota > Metazoa > Chordata > Mammalia > Carnivora > Otariidae > Zalophus > Zalophus californianus. Next base: position 113,229,224 of record NC_045612.1, on the reverse strand, counting down.
AACATGACTCATTCAGCTGTGCTGCCCAATGCCCCCAGATGCCCTCACCAACCTCACCTTCCACCATAGGGTTCTCTGGCCTAGGCCTATGGTCTCAGTCCCTGCCAGTCTTTCACTAGAAAAGTTCTCCCCACAGGCCATCCAAACCCTGTACAGCTCATGGTTTCATCTAATAATTTGGTAATGCCTTGTAAGTCAATCCAATTTATCCTCCAGCCAATTTGCAGAGCCAAAAATGAGGCAGGGACAGAAAGGAGTTGGCTGACCATGGGCACCCCAGGGCCACCAGGAGCCAGAAATAAGTCTTGGGTACTAGATTCCATCATGGCCCTACAGATCTGATATGAACCACAGGAGGTAACTTCTGGGTTCTGTACTTGATGGCCTGTGCACATGTGAGAGTGGCTGAATAGATGAGTTTGAAGTAACTTGTTTAAGGCCTGAAACTTATTCATTTCAGATCCTCATCTGGCAAGGTTAGTCAACATTTAGTTAACTGCACAGTCCAATTCAGGAGCCACTACCACATGTGGCTATTTTAATTTAAATTATCTAAAATCAAATACAATTAAAAATTCAGTTCTTGGGGCGCCTAGGTGGCTCAGTCAGTTAGTGTCTGCCTTCGGCTCGGGTCATGATCCCAGGGTCCTGGAATCGAGTCCCGTGTTGGGCTCCCTGCTCAGTGGGGAGCCTGCTTCTCCCTCTCCCACTCCCCCTGCTTGTGTCCCCTCTCTCGCTGTGTCTCTCTCTGTCAAATAAATAAATCTTTAAAAATAAAATAAAATAAAATAAAATAAAATAAAAAACTCAGTTCTTCAGTGCTCCATAGCCACACGGTGGCTGGTGGCTACCATGTGGAACATAGAACATCTGCATCCTCACGGAAAGTTCTATTGGGCAGCCCGGATCCTTGCATGTGGTATCTCCTGCTTGAACTGGCCTGATTATAAGAGGCATTCACTCTAGAGGCGTCTGGGTGGCACAAGTGGTTAAGCACCTGACTCTTGGTTTTGGCTTGGGTTGTAATCTTGTGGTCGTGAGACTAAGCCTTGCGTCGGGCTCTCTCTCCCTCCCCCTCTGCCCCTCTCCCCCCAGCTCTCTCTAAGTAAATAAATCTTTAAAAGATTTCACTCTGAAATCTTCTTTACACACCAAAGTGGCAAGAATCCTTTTAATTTTTTAAGTTATTTTTTTTAAAGATTTTATTCATTTATCAGAGAGAGTGAGCACACAAGCAGGGGGAGCCCAATGTGGGGCTTGGTCCCTGGACCCTGGGATCATGACCCGAGCCGAAGGCAGACGCCTAACCCACTGAGCCACCCAGGCGTCCCAAGGATCCTTTTAGTTTTTAACTAATTAGGATGAAATTATGTACCACAAAGGACATTCAGTACTCCTTAATAGAAAGGCACAAAGTCTTCTGGGGTCCCTTAGTCAAAACTGAGAGAAAGTAAAAGACAACTAAGAGAAATTAAAGCTAACAGGGTAGAGTGAAACGGTCCACATTCTGCTTTCTTGACCGTTCTACTATAAAAAGAGCTAATCTCATCCCAGAAGATAAGGGATATGTTGAAACTAATGGACCATTAATAAGAAGCAATTATTCTTTAGAAATAATTTATGACTGACAAAAACAAAATCAAGTTAAGTGGAAATTTAGGTGGGTGAGGAGGGGAAAAAAGGGAAGCAGAAACACGTTTTGCAGTAAGAAAACTACAATTAGAATTAGTAATTTCTAAAAGAGAGCTTATAGTCTGAAGATGTAACTAAAACAGCTTAAATAATATTGGTTACCTAGCTAATGAAAATGATCACTTAAATTTTGTTCATAACATACATCTCCACTGGGGGAAAAGTTATCCAAGTGAAAGGAAAGCTTCCACTGAAGGCTATCATAGTATTTCACCACCAACTGTCACCCTTGACGAGTGCTCCAGAGAACCCAACACACACAATTAAGGTAGAAAAGAACAAAAACTCCTAAGAGGCAACACCACTCCCATGCACAAGGAGGGTTCCTTCTCTGGTAAGTGGAGAGCACACCCAGGTGCTCAGGGAAGGGGAAAGGAATCTTGCGGGGGGGGGGGGGGGGAGGGTGGTTAAAAAATAAGCTCAGTAGAATCCCCCATTTTGTCCAGTTTACAATTCAGATAGTTATTTCAAGTTAAGAGGACATTAAGGTGGTGTTTTGAAACAAGGACACAAAGCACTGTTTAATTAAGGGCTTTAGGTGCCTGGTAGGTAAAACACTAAAGCTACAGGGGCATTTCCTGCTCTGTATTTATTAATTTCAGGCATTCATTTATGCCCTCCTTCTGCTTATATAAAATAGAACAGAAATAAATAGAAAAATAGAGCTAAGGGGTGCCTGGGTGGCTCAGTCAGTTAAGCGTCTGCCTTCGGCTTAGGTCATGATCCCAGGGTCCTAGGATCGAGCCCCACATCGGGCTCAGTGGGGAGTCTGCTTCTCCCTCTGCCCCCCCATGCTCTCTCTCTCTCTCAAATAAATAAAATCTTTAAAAAAATAGAGCTAAGGGGCGCCTAGGTGGCTCAGATGGTTAAGTGTCTGCCTTCGGCTTGGGTCATGATCCCAGGGTCCTGGGATCGAGCCCCATGACCAGCTCCTGGCTCAGCAGGGAGCCTGCTTCTGCTTCTCCCTCTCCCTCTCCCCCGTTCATGCTTTCTCTCTGTATCTCAAATGAATAAAGAAATCTTTAAAAAAAATAAAAATTTAAAAAATTTAAAAAATAGAGCTAAGAAGGAAGTTAAGCCAAGATACCTATCACACTAACCCAGGTTCCACACTGGTGGAATTGTTAAGCCAATAGTTAATTCTTTTTTTTTTAAGACTTATTTATTTATTAGAGAGGGAGAGGGATAGAGAATGAGAATGAAAGTGGGGGAAGGGGCAGAGGGAGAGAGAGAATCCTCAAGCAGACTTCCCACTGAGCAGGGAGCCTGATTCGGGGCTCGACCCCAGGACCCTGAGATCATGACCCGAGCCGAAATCCAGAGTAGGCCACTTAACTGACTGAGCCACCCAGACTCTCCAACCAGTAGTTAATTTCTAAGACTTAGGTGTCAAAGAGAGAGAAAGAGCAATGGCTCAGGAGGAAGACAACTTGGTCTGGGCAGGGACTTGTCCTGCAGGCCCTGAAAGTGAGTGCTGGCTAACCGGCCCTGCCCAACTAAGTCCCTTTCTAGCCAGTGCCAGCTCTCTCACATAATCAAACCCAGGACATGGGGGTGGGACCAGCCTGTGAATTCACTGGAACTGCCCAGTAATGTGGTCCCCAGAGTTTGTCCTGTCAACCAATAGGAACCTGCTGATCATAATGAGCAAGTAGCTTCTGTAAACAGGTACTAGGAAGACACAGTACCAACTCTGGGGGGAAATGACGAGACCTGACCTAACAGAGCCCATCCTAACCCAGAGGATTCCCCACAGGACCCTGACACTAAACTTGGGAGATCCTGAGCTGGTTAATACTGCTGTCTCCTCCCATCTTTCTATCAGTATTATACCATGCTTTCCACTGATAACAGCTTAACAATTACCACAAAGTCAAGCTTACCCTCTTTCCACAGCATGTCAGGTCACCAAGACATTTTGTGTGAGGACCTTACCACTTGGCCATGCTGGAGAAAGCAAATGCTGCTTCTTCCTTCAAGCGCCTGGGGATTAAACCTGTTTTGCCTTATTGTAGGGGAGACCATTTTATCAAAGCATCTTTCCATTTCCATTATGCCTACCCACGTTGGACTGAATACCACAGCACACATTCATACCACTCTCGACAGCACTCAAAACCACTGTGCCCTATGTGACCATGGTGTCATTCCTACAGCAAAAGAACTTTCTGCCATGATAGAAATGGTCTAGATCAGTGAGTCCTGTCTAATATGATAGCCACTAGTCACAGTTGGCTCCTGAGCACTTGAAACGTGACCAGCCCAAATGGAGACATGCTAAAAGCATAAAATAGATACTGGTTTTGGAAGACTTAGTGCAAAGAATACATTGTGAGATCTCTTATTAATAATTCTTTATATTAATTACATGATGAAATGATAGTATTTTGGGTATACTGGGTTAAATAAATTTTTTAAAAGATTTTATTTATTTGACAGAGAGAGACAGCGAGAGAGGGAACACAAGCAGGCGGAGTGGGAGAGGGAGAAGCAGGCTTCCCGCCGAGCAGGGAGCCTGGTGCAGGGCTCGATCCCAGGACCCTGGGATCATGACCTGAGCCGAAGGCAGACGCTTAACCGACTGAGCCACCCTGATCATCCCTGAATAAATTGTATTATAATGACTTCACCTTTTTCTTTTTTACTTTTTCAAATGTAGCTGCTAGAAAATTTAGGATTATATATATGGCTAGCATTCTATGTGTATTATCCAGCACCAACCTATACTATTATTATTTTTTCTTTAAACTGAGTTCTTTTCATTTTCTACTCATTCTGAAAATATTCATGAAATTACAGTTTGATGTTGTATTTTTATAATACAATTTAAAAATCCCACAACTATTCACCTAAAATTGAAAAGATAAATCTGTCCATATGTAACCTAAAACGCTCTTGTGTACCACACCCTTTGGGAAATGTTAGCCCAGGGCAGAGCTACTCAAGAGTGTGGCCCATCAATGGGTGCCAGTCTCCTTACTGTTCGTTATCACTCACAATAAGGACATAAATTGAGAGCATGCATTTAGAAACATTTATAGCAATTTGACAGACAATCTAATATCCACTGATGCCCTGGAATCTACTAATATTTAAAAATCAGGAGTTATATTTTCCATGTCCTTTACATTTTATTTTTCTAGTAAGTCTTTTTTATTCTATTTTGCCAAGATACTGGTCAACAACAGATTAGAAATTAGAAACAAGAAACAAAAACCAAACTGGTCACCAGAATTAGTTTGAGACACACTGGCCTACAGTATAAGAGAATCTTCCATGGGCCTTCTGGAGTGATAACCCAAGAACTGCAATCCTTAGTCATACCCAACGGTGTCCTAAGACATAAAAGTGTACTAAGGAGATCTTCCAGAGACCAACAAGAAAGGCTGGCACAGAGAGAGCAGGAAGTTAATTCCTGGCAAACCAGAAATCCTGTTAAATGGAAATTTTCTTCCTCGAAGCATTTTAATTTATAAAATTTTTACTGTTATTCTAAGAAACGTGGGTCCTCATTACCTTTGGGGAGAAAAACCGTATACTAAGGAAAAGGCACACAAAATCCTTATAAAATGTGGACCTAGAGTACTGAGCTAGATCTTGACAGGGGTACAGTTGTGTCAGCTGGAGTCGCAGTAAGCTGGGAGCTCACTTGGTGTGTGAGAGGAGTTTTTATAATCTATCTAGGAAGGCACATGTGGCATGAAGGTTAAAAATACTTAACTCTGGAGTCAAACACACTGGCTTGCCACTTACTATATGACCTTGAGCAAATTATTTAACCTCTTTTAAATTCAACATACCTGTTGCAATAGAGAATCTCCAAAAAAGGAGATTCCTCCTCTACCCGTAGGTGCTTGCCACTCCTCACATCAGGAGGTAGAATCTAGCTCCCTCCCCTTGAATCTGGGCGGGCCTCGTGACTTGCTTTAGCCACTGAATGCAGGAAAAGTGACATTCTGGGACTTCCAAGCCCAGGCATTAAGAGAACTGGCAACTTCTGCTTCCTCACTCTTGAAGAACAGCTGCTATGCTGTAAGAAGTCCAGGACTGACTCCCTGTGATTAGATACCTGGCCCATGACAGGCCATGTTGGACATTACAAACCCAAGTGAGCTCCCAGCTGACTGCGACTCCAGCTGACACCACATGGAACAGAAAAACCAATCAACTGAGCCCAACGAACCCCCAGAATCGTGAGAAAGAGTAAGTTACGGTTTGCTACACAGCAATAGAGAATTGAAACATCTCTAAAATGAGGATAAAAACAGAAAAAAAAAACAGTATAAAGAGTGGTTGTAAGGAATAAAGTAAAATAATGTATGACAAGTGCTTATAATGATGCTTGGCACATAAGTGCTCACAATTGGCAGCTGTTACCATTTGAGGAGCTAAAATGAACACATGTGCAGTGTGTAACTGCAGGCTGTCTGGGAGAGAGATTACATTCAGGGTCTGCTGCCTTGCAGGCGCTGAGCACCAGAAGGCACAGAAGGTGGCAAGGCAAGGCTTTGTGGTGAAACAAGTATTGCACCTGAAAGATGGAGACTGCAGAATGATGGTTTCTAAACCTCTGATACAAGGAGACCCACCCATGGACTGCCGGGCAAGAACAACATGTGTCTGCACCAAAGGCTGAGGACCGCCCGGCAGAACCCCAGAGGTCTCTACAGAGTAGATGGGTGGCTGCCTGCACCTGGGGGGGGAGGGTGGCGAGGGGGAATGGGGAATGACTGCTAATGGGTATGGGGTTTCTCTGGGAGTGATGAAAATGTTCTAAAACTGGTTGTGGTGATGGCTGTACAACTCTGTGAAAATACTGAAAATCATTGAATTGTGCAATTTAAAAGGGTGAAATGTATTGTATATAAAAAATGTCTCACTAAAGTTATTACTACACAGTAAAGAGAGTAAAAATGAAGAGGGTGGAGATGACAAAGGAGCAAGAAGCATTCCATAGGGTTGTTTGGGGCTAACAGATGCCAGCCTATTTGGCATCAGGAGGAAAAGCAGGTATTTTCAGATAGTGAATGAACCCAGTGCCAGCCAGGAGCTGCATACCCTGGAGAAACACCGTACTATTCCCAAGGATCACGGGAATTTTGCATGATTATTTGACGGCTGTGTAGCTCACTCATACCTGTCTTCCTTTTGCTTAAGCCACAACCTGAACTCTGCTAATCACATGGCTTTTAAAAAGAGGAAAACTTCCTAGTTAAAAAGATAGCAAAAATGCTTCCTGATAGAAAAGCAGATAAAGGCCTACATTCAGACAGACCTCAGAGGTGGATGAGGGGGATTCCGAAGCTTAGCCTACCCCAGAGCCCCAGATGCCAACTCCACATTTGAAGGAGGTCACCTGAGATGTGAGATGGGCAGTGGGCAATCTCTTCCAGGCCACAGTCCCCCAAAAGCAGCTACCCCCAACCACAGCCACTTCCTGGGAAAGTTTTCAAATCCTTGGACTGCTGCCAGAGCCAATGCAGCACACCAATAGTCCCCCCAAACCAGGCAGTATCATCAGCAGCAGCATCCTGGGAGCTGAGTGCATTCCGAGTTATATCCTGTTAAATCCTCCCAACAAGGCCCACCAGACTGTACACCAACAACCCCAGAAATCCCCATCTCTTCCTGCTCAAATCAACCCTGCAAATCCTTGTTTTATAAGTCAATCCATATAAGAGGCTGGATGGTTAATGTAACAGGCAAAATAAGAGTGTTTTGCTGAAGGTGCCTCAGGCACAGACAGTAAGAAGTTCCTTAATTCTGACTGAGAGGAGCCTAGAGGAAGTGAACCCTGGAAAAGGAAAAGGGAAGAAGGGGGCATTTCAGGCTGAGGAGAGCACAGGATCTGTGTGACACTGAGGCAGTCTGACAGCTGACATCCGGTGATTCTATCTGCTGGCTAAAGGTATTTAAGCAGATCCAAGCAACAAGGGTTTGCTCGTCATTAGTTAAATGATGCACACAACAAAGCACTAGAAAGAACAGTAAATTTGCTAATTTCCATCCTGGGGGTAAATAAAAGGAAAGAAAAAAAGGACCACTGGTGGGTAATGGGAACGTGCACAGGATTTCAATATTGGAAGAACCTGTTGTTAAAGGAACCACCTGAGGTATTCCCTAGTCACCTCCTACAACAGTTCCTAGGAAAACCACTCACCAACTCACATCCCCCAGATGTGCAGGTTGAATCTCATTACGAATGGATCCCAAATAAGGCCTCTGGGCAACCAAGAAAAATCAGCATCCAGAATGGACTATAATAAAACCTCAATAATTCCTCAATAATAAAACCTCAATAAAACCTCAATAATTCAGATTTTACTGAGGATATTATTTTTCTAAATATCTGGCCTCACTAGCCCTCAAAAGAACAAACCATGGTACTACCAGACCCCTAAATTGAACACTCCCGATTTTTCCACACCAACTGTAACGCATGTAAATGTAATATTTTAAACCTTCACCAAGCGTTTCTATGGTTCCAGTTTCAAATAAAGGAAAACAGCTTTAAGCTAATCTTAATATAAGTAGAGAATGCATTAAATGGCTCTACAATAAAGTTTCCTACTAGGGTTTAATAAGAATGCCCCCTTCTTAAGTTCCTTCAAAGAAATTTAAATTCCACAGATAAATTGCAAGCCCAACCAAAAATCCCCTCCCTGTCCTTAAAACGTGGAAATAACCTATTATTTAAACTCCCAAATAAAACTGCAAACTTCAACAACCTTTCCAATATTTTCTTCTGCTAGGTTTCCCTCCCCCAAAGCTGATTCTGACGGCTCGGTGGGTTGGTGGGTTCTGGGTTCTTCCCTAGCAGACACATCTGAGTTTCTCAAATTAAGCAAAAGAATGAAAATAGAAGTATACATATTTATAGTATTTATATCACTAACCTGTGGTATTTGTTAAATTCTGCCTTTAAAATGCATGATGAAAAAAACCAATGATGTAATGTATGGTGATTAACATAATAAAAAATTTAAAGAAAAAAATGCATGATGCAAAACGCAAATTGGTAAAGACTTAAGCCACCTCCTCCTATGAACGATGCAAATGAAGGCCCAATCAGAAAATACCTCCCACCCACCACGAAAAGCATGTTTTAAGTGACTAAAGAACATTTCCCTTGATTTCTTTCTCTTCCTTGGTTCACCTCATATAAAATACTCGTATCTTCACTGTGTGATAATCCTTCGAATCATATACTTAAGATCTGTGCGCTTTTGTGGTATGCACGTTATACTACAGTAAAAAATGTTTTAAAAATACGTCACATTAACTTAAAAAAAAATGTTGCCAGGAAAAACAGCAGGAAATCAGTTTCCTCGCTGCTTGCTCCCCCGCACTACCTGCAACCACTTTACAGAACGTCGAAGACATGAGACCTGCTTATCTAAAATTCTGCCATATGTCCTCAAAATCTCCCCCTGCTTCGCTCATTTTTGGGCAGCCCATTGGGGCACCAGCCCTCCATAGCTCCTAGCAGTTGCAGCCTCGCGGGCTGGGAGACGCAGTGGTCGCGCTGCCACTCGAGCGGGCCTGCGGCCCCGCCAGACCCCTAGGCAACACACCCGAGGCCTGTGGGAGCGCCTGCGGGTTGGCGGGGGAAGCCGGCCAGGGGCTCGCGCCCGGCCGCCCAGGCGGCACTCTGTCCCTGTCAATAGGTGATGTGCCGGATCTGCCCCCCGGGATGCCGCGAAGCATGAAGCCGGGCCACCTTCAGGGCCGGCTGCAGCTGCCGCTCGCGCGCATTTCCCAAGACGCAGAGTAGGCGAGCGCGCAGGCCCCGGCGACCCCCCGGAGCCCACTCAGCTTTCCCCAGTGCCCCCCACGCCGGCTGCTCCCTGAGAGGGGGCCAGTCCCCCGGGATCCCTGGGGCACCCAGCGTGGGCCCAGATTCCCCACACCAAACATACTTGCCACCCACCCTAAGCCACCCCCAACTGCACCCACTCAGGCCACCTGAGAGGGGCCCCTGCCACCGGCACCGCGAGCGTCACCACCCTGGATACCGCGCCCAGTCGACCGCGGGCCGGCAGAAGGGCATTTGGCCCAGCACCGCGCTGCGTCCCCGCCCCGCGCGCTCCAGAGCCGCTGCCCTGCGCGGCCCACAGTGGGTCCGCCCCGCCCCCCGGGGGGACCCGAAGCCCCCACGCGCCCGCCGCACCCCGGGGGCTCTACCTGAAGGTCGATGGTTGGGCGGGGAGGTCCGCACCGCGCCTGACTCGGCCATCTTCCCGGGGAGCGGGGGTCCCCGCGCAGCCCCCTCCGTCCCGCTTCCAGCCCCGCAGCCGCCGCCGCGTTCCATCGGGGCGCGCGGGCCGCACAGGCGCACTGCCGGAGCCGCCGCGCCGCACCGGACCGGCGCGCACCCGCACGCGCACGCGTCCTCCTCACACAGCGTGCGCACAGGGCGTGCACGTGCGAAGTGCGCACCGGTTCTCACGCCGCGCACGCGCACCGAGTGCACATGCGGGGGGGCACACCGGCCCTCACAGGGCGCATGCACGCGGCGGGTACGTGCAGCGTTAGCACTAGTTCTCACAGAACGCGCACAAACCCGCGCACTTTCGATGTGCACACTGGTCCTCACACAGCGCGCAAGCATACACGGCGTGTACATGGTTCCTCAGACACTGCTTACACGTAGTGTGTACACACCAGTGTAAACGCACCTCCCCGCAGGGTGCGCACACTCAAACCGTTGTACACATAAGATGCAGTTTCTGACATTATGCGCGCATCCTCACAGAGTTGTGAACACAGTGCACACATACCACGTGCACACGTGCTCACCCAGCATGCACGTGTTCTCACACACCGTGGACACACGTCCTCACACAGCATGCATACGTTCACACCCACTAGGCGTCTACACACATACATACTCAGTACTGCTGCTCTGGAAACAGTTCCTGGCTAGGGCCTCAGGCAGGTGCCACTGGTGCGGATGCCCGACGGACCCTCCCGCCAAGCGCATTAGGTTCCAGTTCTCAAGCTGGATGGGTGGCCTGTGCTAGGTTTTCCCTCAGCCCAGCCAAGACGTGCGGCGACCCAGGACAGGACTACAGTAAGCTCGCTGGTCAACCCTCAAGGCAGGGCGGGGGCATGTAGTCGTAGGGACCTACGCCCTCCAACCTGCCGCCTTCCAACCATGCCCTCACTCCCTGGCAGATTCCACCGACAGCTACTCTATGGTTCCTTTTTTCCGGGGGAGAAAATAATGCCTAGTCGAGAAATCTCTGCGAGGACGACACACAAGAAACTGTTAAACATGTAGTAGCCTCAGGAGTAGAGGTCAGGGAAGGGTGTGTGTGTGTAGTGGTGATGATGGGGTTCTCCTGGACATCCTTTTCCCCCTATCATTTTTTCAAAAACATACATACTGAAAAAGATATCTTTGCATAGCACCAGTTCAAGCTTCCATGTGTTTACCCAGGTATATAGCCTGCCAAGTGATAACTGATCTCAGTGGGGCCCCAGGCTGCACATTTCTCTGTTGGACAGTGACCAGCCCTCTGAGGTTTTAACTCCCACCCTGGGGGAGAGATAAATGCCTGATTAAAAAACGGAATTAAGCTGAATAAGAGTACAAGATTTCTACTGGGGATGATAAAAAAACATTCTAGAATTTGATTATGTGACGTTTGGCTCCATAAGTATACTAAAAGCCATTGAATTGTACATTTTAAATGGGTGAACTTTATAGTATGTAAAGTATACGAATTTTTAAAAACCCACCAAACTCAAACCCTCAGGAACCGGCATCTGAATTAGTAGTGAAAAGCTTGGAGAGTCCCTTTGTGGCAGAAAAACACGATGAACGTGTTGGTGGCACTCCCAAAGGTGCACCGGGAATAGGGCGTGACCGTGGTGAGAAAGCCAGAAGGGGACTTTAGACACAAATGAGCAAGAAAGCGGGCAAGTGGGAGCTGGTCCCTTGGCTATAAAGAAAACAGCTTCTAACCCAAGAAAGATTGGGCCAAGTTAATTACGGCATGGGAGCCATCTTCACTCCCCCCACCCTCGTTTTTTCTTACAGACTTTGGGTAGTAGTTCATAATTCATCCAACTCTTGAGCTCTTGTCTTGCTGACATGCCAGAATAGCACCCCATCCTACTTTTATTCTATTTTTTCCCTATTTTTACTTTCTATTCCACTTCCATTCCTCCAGTCATAGGCACCTCACTATTTTATTTTTGTAGCTCCATTTTCCAAATATATAGTGTCGTGAAGATATGCATGGCTTTAATTTATATAAATGATATTGCACAATAGCTATCACTGTTTTTCCTTGCTTGGAATCGTCAACATCTATTCATTGCAGCTGTATACAAATCGGAAATAGATCAGTCATTCATTCTGGTTTACTCTCTTTTTTTTTAAGATTTATTTATGAGAGAGAGAGAGAGAGAGAGAGAGAGCACGAGCAGGGGGAGGGGCAAACGGAGAGGGAGAGTCCTCAAGCTGACTCCCGGGGGAGGACGAGCCTGATGTGGGGCTCGATCGCAGGACCCTGAGATCACGACTTGAACCGAAATCCAGAGTAGACAGCTTAACTGACTGAGCCACCCAAGTGCCCCTTGGTTTATTCTTCTTAAATTGCCTACTCAATCCTTGCCCATCTTTTTATTAGTCTACTTGTCTTTTTCCTGTTGCTTTCCAGGAGTTTTTTTTAAGATTTTATTTATTTGACAGAGAGAGAGAGAGAGAGAGAGAGAGTGAGCGAGCACAAGCAGAGGGAGTGGCAGGCAGAGGGAGAGGGGAAAGCAGGCTCCCCGCAGAGTAGGGGGAGCCCGATGTGGGACTCCATCCCAGGACCCCGGGATCATGACCAGAGCCAAAGGCAGTTGCTTAACCAACTGAGCCATCCAGCCTCCCAATTTCCAGGAGTTTCTTGTATTCTAGATAATTCCTTGTAGGTTTAAATGTTGCAAATTCACGCTAGTCGATTAACCTTTTATTTTTTTAAAGATTTTATTTATTCATTTTGAGAGAGAGAGAGCACAAGCAGAGGGAGAGGGAGAAGCAGGCTTCCCGCTGAGCAGGGAGCCCGATGCAGGGCTCAATCCCAGGACCCTGGGATCATGACCTGAGCCGAAGGCAGCCACTTAATCAACTCAGAAGGCTGAGCCACCCAGGCGCCCCAACCTTTTCTAAGATTAGCAAAATTCCTTAATTTTTATGCCCAAATCCATCCATTTATAAAGCTTCTTATATGAAAATAACGTCAAACTTACAGAAATGTTGTCAGTTTACAAAGAACACTCATATACTAACTCGGATTCACCTATTGTTAACATTTTACCCCATTTATCATGTGATTTATCTTTTTATCCTCAACTGGTTTTGAGAGTAAATTGCATACATATGTATGGTCCTTTACCCCTTATTACTTCAAAGTGTATTGCCTAATAAGAATATTCTCTTATACAACCATACTAGTTGTCAACCTCAGTAAATATAACATGGATACAATAATTTTACCTAATTGGCTGCCACTTTAACCACTGTAGAGGTACTAATACGCAATCTGTGGAGAGGCACTGTAAAGCCATGCAAATATCCTAGTCCTTGTCAAAACTACCGCCTTTGGCTCAGGTCATGATCCCGGGGTCCTGGGATCGAGCCCTGCGTCGGGCTCCCTGCTCCGCGGGAGGCCCGCTTCTCCCTCTCCCACTCCCCCTGCTTGTGTTCCCTCTCTCGCTGTGTCTCTGTCAAATAAATAAAATCTTAAAAAAAAACAAAACTTCCTCCTAAGATTTAGCATCCATCCATAATTCTTGATCCTTGTCTTTCCCATCGTTAAAAAAAATTAATCAACTTTTCACCTTATGGTTTGTACTTTGAGGTATTTTTTTAAACGCAGTTATAAAAGGCCAAATTGTGGGATGTTTATTGCAGCCCTTCAATCCCAGTGGAGATGGGAGTCAAGGGGAAAAGGGATAAATTCAAACTGCAGTCCTCACATAGTTAGAAGGAAGTAACAAAGATCAAAGAGGTATTGTTTTATATTTCCCTGGCCCCGAGATATCTATACCTCTACTCTAAAGCAATTTACTTTCAGTCTATGGTGTGATAGGGATCTTTATTTACTTCTCTCTGTAAAGTGTAGTAGCTTCTCAGCACCATCCATTAAATAATCTATCCTTTTCCCCGTATTTTTTAAAATTTTTTTAAAGATTTTATTTATTCATTCGAGAGAGAGAGGATGAGAGATAGAGAGCACGAGAGGGGGGAGGGTCAGAGGGAGAAGCAGACTCCCTGCTGAAGCAGGGAGCCCGATGTGGGACTCGATCCCGGGACTCCAAGATCATGACCTGAGCCGAAGGCAGCCGCCCAACCAACTGAGCCACCCAGGCGCCCCTTTTCCCCGTATTTCAAAACCACTTTTATCATATATCAAATTATCATATATACACGGACTTGGTTCTGAGCTCTCTGTTGTTTTTGTTACTGCATCTATTTGTCACTATGGGGTGACTTGTTATTTGACCAAGAGGTCCTCTTTCCCATTTTTAGAATTCTTAGAAATTCACAACTTCCATATGAACTTATTTTAGAAACCGTTTTTTTTTTTAAGATTTTATTTATTTATTTGGCAGAGACAGAGACAGAGAGGGAACACAAGCAGGGGGAGTGGGAGAGGGAGAAGCAGGCTTCCCACCGAGCAGGGAGCCCGATGCGGGGCTCGACCCCAGGACCCCGGGATCATGACCTGAGCCGAAGGCAGGCGCCCAACGACTGAGCCACCCAGGAGCCCCAAGAATCCGTTTTTCTACAACACACCCCCCATCATGATGGAATCTTAATCGGAATTATGTTGAAATCAGAGCGGCAGTTGGGTGACTCAATTGGTTAAGTGCCTGACTTCTGCTCAGGTCATGATCTCAGGGTCCTGGGATTGAGCCACGTGTCGGGCTCCTTGTTCGGCGGGGAGTCTGCTTCTTCCTCTGCCTCTGCCCCCCGCTCATGCTTGTTTTCTCTCTCCAATAAAGATCTTAAAAAGAAAGAAATCATAGATTACTTTGGGGAGAATTGGCATTTTTTTTTTTCAAAGAAAAATTTTTAATTAACATGTAATGTATTGTTTCAGGGGTACAGGTCTGTGATTCAACAGTCTTACACGGTTCACAGTGCTCACCACAACACATACCCTCCCTAGTGTCTATCACCCAGCCACCCCATCCCTCCCACCCCCCTCCACTTCCGCAACCCTGTTTGTTTCCTGAGATTGAGTCTCTTATGGTTTGTCTCCCTCTCTGATTTCGTCTTTTTTCCCTCCCTCCCCCTATGATCTCTGTCTTGTTTCTCAAATTCCTCATATCAGTGAAATCATATACTTGTCTTTCTCTGATCGACTTATTTCGTTTAGCATAATACCCTCTAGTTCCATCCACGTCATTGCAAATGGCAAGATTTCACTTTTGATAGCTGCATAATATTCCATTGTATATATATACCACATCTTCTTTATCCATCTGTTGATGGACATCTAGGCTCTTTCCATAGTTTGGCTATTGTGGACATTGCTGCTATAAACATTGGGGTGCACGTGCCCCTTCGGATCACTACATTTGTATCTTCGGGGTAAATACCCAGTAGTGCAATTGCTGGGTCGTACGGCAGCTCTATTTTCAACTTTTTGAGGAAACTCCATACTGTTTTCCAGAGTGGCTGCACCAGCTTGCATTCCCACCAACAGTGTAGGAGGGTTCCCCTTTCTCCGTATCCTCGCCAACACCTGTTGTTTCCTGACTTGTTCATTTTAGCCATTCTGACTGGTGTGAGGTGGTATCTCATTGAGGTTTTGATTTGGATTTCCCTGATGCCGAGTGATGTCGAGCACTTCTTCATGTGTCTGTTGGCCATTTGGTTGTCTTCTTTGCAGAAATGTCTGTTCATGTCTTCTGCCCATTTCTTGATTGGATTATTTGCTCTTTGGGTGTTGAGTTTAAAGTTCTTTATAGATTTTGAATACTAGCCCTTTATCTGATATGTCATTTGCAAATACCTTCTCCCATTCTGTCAGCTGTCTTTTGGTTTTGACTGTTTCCTTTGCTGTGCAAAAGCTTTTTATCTTGATGAAGTCCCAATACTTCATTTTTGCCCTTGCTTCCCTTGCCTTTGGGCCATTTTTAAAAAAAAAGATTTTATTTGAGAGAGGCAAAGATCACAAGCAGGGGGAGTGGCAGAGGGAGAGGGAGAAGCAGGGAGCCCGATGTGGGGCTCCATCCCAGGACCCTGGGATCATGACCTGAGCCAAAGGCAGCCACTTAAGCAAGCCACCCAGGCGCCCCAGAATTGGCATTTTTTATATTATGTCATATCATCTATGAATACAAAGACTTTCTATTTAAGCCATTATGTTAAAAGTATTAGTGTGCTGGGCTTTTTCCATTAGATTATCTTCCTAAAAATCTAGCTATACTTGAATGGTTATCTTCAAATCTATTATACCATCTAGGGGTACCTGGGTGGCTCAGTCGTTAAGCGTCTGCCTTTGGCTCAGGTCATCATCCCAGAGTCCTGGGATCGAGCCCCGCATCGGGCTCCCTGCTCGGCGGGAAGCCTGCTTCTCCCTCTCCCACTCCCCCTGCTTGTGTTCCCTCTCTCCCTCTCTGTCAAATAAATAAAAACCTTTAACAAAAAAAATCTCTTATACCATCTAGTTGTTAGTCTAGTGCAGTTCTCACATTTTTTGTCTGAGACCCTTACCAGCAGAGGTTGGCAAGCTATAGCCCATGCATGAATGAAATGTAGCCTGCCACCTATTTCTGTTCACATTTTATTGGAATATAGACACACTCATGTGTGTTGCTATAGCCGTTTTTGTGATACAATGGCAGAACTGAGTAGTTGTTATAGAAACCATACGGCCTACAAAACCTAAAATACTATCTGGTCCTTTAGAGAAGTTTGCCAACCCCTACC
The DNA here is from genome assembly GCF_009762305.2 of Zalophus californianus. Taxonomy (NCBI): domain Eukaryota; kingdom Metazoa; phylum Chordata; class Mammalia; order Carnivora; family Otariidae; genus Zalophus; species Zalophus californianus. The sequence continues at coordinate 113,212,594 of NC_045612.1, read as the reverse complement.
CTTACACCTAAAATGGAGACTCCCGAAGAACTTTTCTATCTGCTAATAGTGGTGGATGTTGTTTTCCAAAACTTTTAAAAAAGTAACCCAACCTGGGGCTTGAACTCATGACCCCAAGATCGAGTGGCATGCTCTACCGAGCCAGCCAGGCACCCCAAATTTTCCAAAACTTAAAATGTGTTAATCACATCATTAGTTTTTGATGCAGCATTCCATGATCCATTGCTTGCGTATAACACCCAGTGCTCCATGCAGAACATGCCCTCCTTAATACCCATCACCAGGCTAACCCATCCCCCCCACCCCCCCAAAACCTTAAATTTTTACTTGATAGTGCAAATGTAATATTGGCAACACAGTTTTCTTTGAAAGGACAAGTTCACTTGTGAGTTATATCCATGAATATTGATGTATTAGAAATTTAAAATAATATTAATTCACTAAACCTGATGCTTTAATATAAAGTAACATACTTCTGGGGCACCTGGGTGGCTGTTGGTTAAGCGACTGCCTTCGGCTCAGGTCATGATCCCAAGGTCCTGGGATCAAGCCCCGCATCGGGCTCCCTGCTCGGTGGTAAGCCTGCTTCTCCCTCTCCCACTCCCTCTGCTTGTGTTCCCTCTCTTGCTGTCTGTCAAATAAAATCTTTGAAAAATAAATAAAAATAACATACTTCTAGTGAAAAGTAACCCCCCCCAAAATAATATTAAGAGTGGCATTTTCACATTTTTGCAAATCTCTTTTCAGTTTGGCTTAATAGTAGAGTCTCAGATCTGCTTTTGTATTTAATGTGTTGTCATACGTTCTTTTGGTTAAAGCAATTAAGAAAATCTGGCCTCAGAGGCATGTAGTTGGAAAAGGGAAAAACATTCTTATAGCCCCTTCAGGTAACTGTGTTTTGATACTACACCCAATCTTGACTAATGGTAATTTCTTCAAGGTTAGCTGCAATGTGGAATCTAACACTGAATCAGTGACCTTTCCATCCTATTACATTAAAATCCATTCATCATTTAGAAAATACTGGTTGATTCAGCTATGAAGATCTTCCAAATGTCAACATTCAACAAAAAGTCACATTCATTAATACCATCACTAATTCCTTAAGTTTTTACTGTGAAGTTGTAAAAGTGATAGTTTTTCCAAACCTGTAATTTTTGCTTGAAAAACTTAAATCCTGTCAACACCAACAAATGCTGCCAGTTGTTTTCCTTGGGGCAACAGCCTCATCTCATTCATTTTTGAGAAAATGTTAACCACAAACCCAGGTTTGTCAATTCTAAGTAAAAAATAAGTGTTCCATGAAAAACAGTGGCCAATTCAGCTTGCAACTCAATCACACAAGGGTTTTTTCTCGAGACAACTGTTACTACTCACAGTATGCAGAAGTGCTTTATGTGGCACTTCCTACTTTGTCACATTCAATATTAAAAAGGTGTGAACTCAAGGGCTGGGTTTAATGAGATTAATAATTTTTATTGTTACTGAGGGGCATTCTTAAGTAAAATTGACCTAAAAAAAGATTTGAGAGCGCATACAAGCAAGCATGAGTGGGAGGGGCAGAGAGAGAGAGAGAGAATCTGAAGCATATTCCTCACTGACTCCGGAGCCCAAAGGGGGGCTCGGGCTAACGACCCTGAGATCATGACCGGAGCCAATACCAAGATTCGGACATTTAACCAACTGTGCCACCCAGGCGCCCTGTAAAATTGGCTTTTTAAGATTGTTTCTGTATTTGCTTCTGATAGATAACTTTTTAAGTTAACAAAATTCCAATTATTCTTAGATTTCTAAGGTATTTAAAATCATAAATATGCATTGATTTTTATTAAATTTGCAAAAATCCAACTAATTCTATACCTGATACTCCAGCGGATCAAACCAGCAACGGAGTATCAGGTATAGGGGACTTAAAGTCAGATTCTGTCCCTACTTTTTGATCTGCTCATCATTAAGTTGTGAACTGAACAAAGCCCGGATTCAAACAGAAGAAATGTCTTTATTTCTTTATTTATTTGAGAGAGAGAGCATGAGCAGGGGGAGGCGCAAGGGGAGAGGGAGAAGCAGGCTCCTCACTGATCAGGGAGCCCCATGCAGGGCTCGATCCCAGGACCCCGGGATCATGACCTGAGCTGAAGGCAGACACTTAACTGAGCCACCCAGGCATCCTGAGAAGACGTTTTTAAAAAGTGAGCAGGTTGGGGGGGAAAAAAAAAAAAGGTAAGCAAGTTGGCCAGAGGATATCTGCTTCATCCATGGGTCTCTGCAGAGCACAAAATACGGTCCATTGAATGTGATTTGGGCAATTTGAGGTCATTATGGAGAACTGATCTACCATTAGGAAACGTCTTCTGCACAGGTTTGTAACAAACTCACTCACTCACAAAATGCAACCCCATATTTGGAGTCTGAATGTATTCATTCAAATCAAACAACCAAAAACACAAAAATGAAACACAAAGTATACATTTCCCCTCAATCACGACTGGTTTTCAGAAAAGAATCTTCATGAAGTTTAAATAGTTTAAAAAAAAAGTCAAACAGTGCAAAAAGAATCAACTGCATACGGTTAGAAGTTATTTCATATTTTATTTTCTAATTGTAATAGTTTGCATCCATTTTTTTTACATAAGTCCAAATCTTCAAATCAGTCAATACTAATTAGCTGTCATGAATCTATATAGTAAAAGGACTCATTAGACTTAAGAATGAAACATGACCAGAGCTATCAATATTAATAACTATAAACTTTCTCTAAAGAAATATAGTTGGTATTTTGCAAAACATCCATCTTTAAGCAATTTAGAGATTTGTTAGTCTTATGCTGAATTAAATGAGGGTGGTAACAATTATTTTATATATTGTGTCAACATGAATATATGAATATATATATTCTACAAGTTTCTTTCATTATAGGAACCAAAGACTGCAAGTGAAAGAAATGGTAAATAGAGAATATAAAAGATGCGCATATTTGATCTTACACAGTCCTGGATACCAAGTGAAAAGCGGCAGACACCGCTCTAGGTGCAATACACCTATGGAGACATAATTAATCCTCCTACCAATTCTGCAGGTACTATTCTCATCACCCCCATTCTTACAGGTAAGGAGCCTGAAACTCACACAAGTGAGAGAAGGTGCCCATGGTCACCTGGAGGTTAAGGGCAGAGTGGGGGTTGGGGCACAGGCCTCCTGACCCCAGGGCCCATGCTCCCTTCACTCTCTATCACACTGCCTCCTAAGTTCCCAGCAGCTGGGGGGAAGAGGATCCACTCCAATACTCTCCAAATTCCTTGGTTCACTCTGTACCTGAGAAGTTAAGTGTCTAAATACGGCTGTAGTAATAAGACTTATGATTTTGTTCTTTTCTGAGTAGGAAGAAATAAGCAAGGATAAAAAGAATGATAGTTTAAGGTAAATCAAAAACACAAAAGTAGTGTGTACAAGTTCATGGGAGTCCAAACAGTATAAATGAAACTTCCTCTGGCTAAGCAGGACAAAGATCTAAACATCTACCAATATGAATCTTAATTGTTAAGACATAAAGAACCGCACTTTCATTCTGATACTTTAAGCATCAAGCTACAGTTAATACTGGATACTTTAAAATCTGTAAACAATACAAATAAAGTATAAATCCAGCTAGGTATTTTTATTTCAAACATGCTTTTACCTATTTGATTACTCTGTTGTTCTGAAGTCATTACTGACAGCAATTTATATGTACTAAAGATGTTATTCACCATCCTATAATTTAATATTTACACAAGATAGAGGAGATTAAGTTAAACTACAAGTCACAAGGAGTTTTGTAACCAACTATATTTACAGCCATGATTCTGTAGATGTGGTGAGTAAACCAATGGCCATTCCTTAATAAAATACACGAACTGTCATCATGCATAGTTTACAGGATCCTTAAGAGGATCTCTTAAGAGGTTGGATGTTCAAAAAAGATTCAACAGTCAAGCAATTAAATCTTGGCAAGTCTTTTTTCACAAAAATGCTTGGTTTGGTTCTTGAGCCACCTTAGTAATACAATTTATTTATACTCTAACTGGAAGTAGAATCAACACTGCATGAAAAATGCAAGCCCATCAAATTCATTAGTAATAATTATTATACCCGCTTAGCAGGAAGAACCATTATTGTTGGATTTCAAACATTTTATTTTCTCTCGGGGCATACCTTATAGCTCTGTTATGGGAATCAAAGAGTATAATCAAACAAATCCCAAAATCAAAACCAAAAAAACAAACAAAAAAATACCATACAAACCAAAAACCAACCAAAGAAACTCAACAAAACACCACACATACACACACCAAAAAAACAAAACAAAAAACACCAAGAACCACTTCCATTTCTCATTTAAAATATAATCAATAAAACTATACAAATTTCACATTAAATTTAATAAAACAATCCCTCCAAGTAGTGTTGCGTATGACCTAGACCTTTACCATTTTATAATCATTATGATTTGAGATTTTCCAGGATGCAATGGCACTAGATTGAGCTGTTACTACATAGGCAAGGAAAAAAAAATATCACTAACACACACATGAATGGGGACCATAGTTATAATTTAAGAATCTTTAGACGAACCATATTTGTTAGAGGAGGTAAGTAGAAAAGCTAATGTGTGAGTTGTACCATCCCTACCATGAACTGTACCACAGATGCAGAGTTACAACATTCTTGGTAAAACAACACGGAAAAAGGATCTATATATACACCACAAATTTAGCAAAACACTTTTTGTACAGAAGCCTAAATATCTTAAGTTTAGATTTTGATGAAGATAATCACTAGGTTAATTCTTCAAGGCTAGTTTCTTACAAGTCTTAAAAAAACCAGCTTATGGTCTTGGATGCATTCCATCTAGGGTAAGTGTTCAGAACTCCAGAGAATTAAGAAACATGAATTCCAACTGTCTACTCATTTCTATTCTTTGATTTAATAATGTTTTATAGTACCTCAGATTCTGATTCCAGAGTTTGCACACTTAGGAATAAGCAATGAGATTAGAGAAGATTTGCTTATTTTTTGAAGCCACATGAAGGTTTATTTCCCTTTGTAGTACTTTTCATCATTGAAAACACCCCTGGAGACCGGTAGAATAAAAGCTTCATTACCTTAATGATGGACCTCTTCTTTTAAAGTTGCATAAGATTTCAATGTGGCTAGTGAGGTCTAAATAGCCCAGCCATTAATTTCATCTTTGTAGAGTTGAAAACAAATACAAGCAAAACAAATCTTTACACACAATAAAATACATCCTAAACACAAAGTCAAGGTATAATATACTCTGCAGATGACATTGTCTTTATTATATTTCTCAGCTGTAGCTCTCCCATTTTAAAATGAGAAACCATCTTTTCAGTAAATTGTTATTCCCCTCCTCTTTTCCCAGCTTAGGGATAGTTTGAAAAAGGCTTAGTTTGTACAGTTGTTAGGAAATTAAGTTTTCATTTATACATTAATTCAGGTGTTTATAAAGCACTCAAAATTATAGCTTATAGGTATATGACTTCTGAAATAAAATGACACTTTTAACAATATTTTTGTTCTTTAAAAATATTCTACATACATGCACATGATCAAAACAATCTTTTCTTGTTTGGGAAATTTCCTATGCACAGTAAGAAAAAAAATTGACAACTACAGCAACGTTTCAATGTTAAGATGACTGGGTGCCACCTACTGTTCAATTCCTGTAACTACTAACCTTACAAATTAAAAATTGCTATTAAAACCCAGGTTCTAAAACCTGCATTTTGGAAATGCTTTTTTGCTGATAACATTTATAGTGGCAAAATAAGATCATGAAAAGAATGTATATGATATCAAAATTAGTACAAAAATAGCCACATGGTACTTAAATATGAAAAACAGACCTAATTATTTTTTACTTCAAATGCAGAGTTCTGCCTCCTTTAAACTGTATCAAAATCTCAAGGGAACATCAAAGTAACTGGAATATACAGTCAACAGGCTAGTCAAAGGTAGGGCTTACTCATAATCCATAATGAGTGCAGGGCAAATGGTTTATTCAGAACATTCATTTACTTACGGGAAGGGGTCAAAGTAGGAAAGGCAGTAATGCATTTCTCCCCTCTTTTTAAAAATAGTAGATGTGGTCTTTTACCCATAAGCTCCAATACATCAAAAGAACAAAGGGGGTTTAACTTTTCACTTAAGAGAATTCAGGATTACCAGTTTTTAAAGAAATACCTTAGAAACAAATCAGTCTGCTTTAACAAATTGCACTCATGCTAATGAAATTTTAATCTTCTTTAACAGGTCACAGCCAAAATCCAAATTGTTGGAACAATCCTCAGAGAAATTGGAATGTAAAATGTTGAATTCAATTTAGATCTGGAAGGGAAAAGAACATCAGATCAAATGAAAGAATTCTTATATTCCAGCAGTCTACCACATAAGGGAGGCTTGCACACCCTAAGGCTGTCTTTGAAGAGGAAATTCTATACACAGGGTTTTTCTCAATTACAGTTTGTTGCCAGTAAATCTTTACAACCTCTTTCAGAATGTCATGCTATGCAGAATATTCTTAATAAAGTTTACTGTCTCCCCCCTTTTGTGTTAGTGATGAGAGATTTTTTATTCTGGGGTGGGAGCAGACACAGGAGTATTATCTGAGAAAGGGACAAATCTGACAGTAACCAAATTCTCCTCTCAACCTGGGTACAGGAAAAAAGGCTAGCATACCTATAAACCATCTGGAGAAATGTCTTGGAAAAGTAGGGTTCTCTGGTGGTAACAAGGCAACCCTTGCAAAACGTTCAAGATAACTCAAATTCCTTTAGTATCCACCATCTTTTACCATCTCTTTCCCTGCCAGCTTACTGGGTCCAATTCCAAGGCATCACTGGCATAGATTTCAGAAGTTTTTTCCTTAGAAAATCTTAACCCTGTCTAGATCCTCAATTAGGAAAATAATACATTTTCCTAAACAAATACACCTCAGTGTATTCAAATTCATATTCAAAAGTGTTCTCTGATTAGGTTCTTAATTTCCAAAAGAGACCTACCCCAGCTCTAAAAATGTTTGGATTGCCCTTAATTTACAACACAATTCCATGTCAGGTTCTGGTCACAGAATATAATCAATAAATCTACTGTCAAAGTATCATTAACAATTCAGTCACAAGAATTCTGTGGCTCAGGGTCTCTAAATGGAAGTACATTAAAAAAAAGAATGATATATTTATGTAAAAATTTATAAACGCATATACACATGGAGGATATATACTCAAATCCTTAATTCACCCTGAGTATTCTAAATGGTCTGAAGATGCATCAAAATATAAGATGGATTGATGGATGAATAAAGATAGTTAGATATATATGATAAATCAGGTATAAAAATATTAATTATAGAATCCTGGTAGTGGGTTATCACTTCTGATGCCTAACTCAGACTTCCCGAAGATGAGCCTTAGTATTTCTGAAAGGCTCTGGTAATTGTGTTGCAGTCTTAGGAACAACTGCCCCAGGTACACTAAAATTTCATCTTTGAATCAAACCAAACAAACATAAGCATAATTATTTTTAGATTTATATACACATGTGGGTTCTGAACTACATTTTTACTTTAAGAAGTTGAAAAAGAGCCCACACTGGAGTTAGGAATAACTTATAATACTACTACAATTATTTATATTGCCAGAAACTAAGTATGAATTTCATTTGAATACTGTTAACAGCAAAAGGGCATTTGCTCTTGTGAGCATCACTGCTTTACCTTTCAGAAAAATAATACATTTTCCTAAAACACACCAACTCCAAACCAAGAGTTTGGCAACAGGGCATATCCAACAGATTGTCATAAGTAATTGGCAAAAGGTCTCAACTTTTTAAAGATTTATTTATTTATTTTAGAAAGAGATCACACATTTGGGGGAGGGGCAGAGGGAGAGAGGCGCCCCTGGAATTACAACATATGTTAAAAGTCTTGTTAAATTTGAGACCTTTTGGGGTGTGTGGGTGGCTCAGCTGGTCAAGCGTCTGACTCTTGGTTTTGGCTCAGGCCATGATCTCAGGGTTGTGGGACAGAGCCCTGCGTTGGGATCCATGATCAGGGCAGAGTCTGCTCGGGATTCTCTCTCTCCCTCTGCCCACCTCCCATGTGCTCTCTCTAAAACAACTGAATAAAATCTTCTAAAAAAAAATGTTGTAATTCCAATGCTTCATATCAAGCTGTACAAACAAGATTCTTCTTTTAACATACTAGTATCTCTTTAGACACTTTTAAACAAGTTATGATTCCAATGCCTAGCATTCATATCGCCAAAACAAATACTCATCTTTTCTGGAAGAAATGTTGAAAAGATTTTTTTTTTAAAGATTTATTTATTTGACAGAGAGAGACATAGTGAGAGAGGGAACACAAGCAGGAGGAGTGGGAGAGGGAGAAGCAGGCTTCCCGCCGAGCAGCGAGCCCGACGTGGGGCTCGATCCCAACCTGAGCCGAAGGCAGATGCTTAGCGACTGAGCCACCCAGGCGCCCGAAATGTTGAAAAGATTTTAAGAATTTTCAAAGTTTAACAGTTTGACTAGTTGTCTTCTTTCTATATTATACTATTTTAATTCATGGACAAGTCTTGAAATATACCCTAATTTAACTATTCAACATTTTTAGTTTAAAAGATAGGAGAAAAGGCTGGTTTCTCTGCGGATAATTCAGAAACAAAAGTTGGAAAATGCAAGATGCATCTACTCACATCATCGATGTCTTCATCATCATCTCCAATGTCATCAAACTGAATTTCATCATCATCTCCAGGACCAAATGTATCAGTTTCATTGATTTTAGCTAAAGAAACAATAAACACACTCATATAACCAAGATGATATTAAAATGAGTAACTGTGCACTAAAAGTGGTCTGATACTAAATGTTGAAGTATAAAGACTCTTGAGTCAAACATACCAATTCAAGTATAGTTGACATAATATTAATTTCAAGTGCACAACATAGTTGATTTGACAATTATATACACTACAATATGTTCACCAGAATAAACATAGTTACCATCTGTCACCAAAGTTATTACAATATTATTGACTATATTCCCCATGCTGCACTTTTCATCCCTGTGACTTATTTTAGTACTGGTAGTTTGTAACTTTTAATCCCCTTCACCGATTTCACCTACCCCCCCCAACCCCCCAGCAACCACTGGTTTATCTCCTCTAGATTTATGAGTCTATTTCTCTCTTTGCTGTTTGTTCATTTTTTTGTTTTTTTAGATTCCACATGTCTAACTGAAATCATATGGTATTTGTCTCTCTGATTTATTTCACCTGGCATAATACCCTCAAGGTCCAACCATGTTATTACAAATGGCAAGATTTCATTTGTTTTTATGTCTAATACTCCAGTGTATGTGTGTGTCAACCATATGTTCTTTATCCATTTATCTATCAGTGGACACTTGAGTTGCTTCCGTATCTTGGCTATTGTAAATAATGCTGCAATAAACACAAGGGTACACACATTTTTCCAAGTAAGTGCTTTCGTTTTCTGTGGGTAAATATCCAGTAGTGGAATTACTGAATTGAATGGTATTTTTATGTTTAACTTTTTGAGGAACCTCCATACTGTTTTCCACAGTAGCTGCACCAGTTTTCATTCCCACCAATGGTGCACGAGGGTTCCTTTTTCTCCCCATCTTCACCAACACTTGTTATGTCTTTTTGATACCAGATATTCTGACTGGGGCGAGGGGATGGTTTTGATTTGCATTTCCCTGATGATTAGTGATGCTAAGCTCTTTTCACAGGCCTATTGGCCTTCCTACGTCTTCTGTGTAAAGTGTCTATTCAGGTCCTCTGCCCACTTTTAACTGGATTATTTGGGAGGATTTTTAGGCATTCAGTTGTAGTTTTTTTTTTTTTTTTTTAAAGATTTTATTTGGGGCATCTGGGTGGCTCAGTGATCTCCCCTCTGTGACCTCTCACTTTTGCTCTCAAATAAATAAAATCTTTTTTAATTTGAGCGAGCACGCACGCATGAGCAGGGGGAGGGGCAGAGGGAGAGGCAGACTCCCCTGCTGAGCAGGGAGCCCGATGTGGGGTTCGATCCCAGAACCCTGGGATAATGACCTGAGCCTAAGGCAGACGCTTAATCAACTGAGCCACCCAGGCGCCCCAAGTTGTAGGAGTTCTTTACATATTTTGGATATAAACCATTTATTAGATACATCATTTGCCAAGTATCTTCTCCTATTCAATAGGTTGCCACTTTGTTTTGTTGGTTTCTTTCACTGTGCAAAAGCTTTTTAGGGTGATGTAGTCCCAACTATTTCACAAAGATATTTTTAGTAAGGCAGGCTCCAGTTACACAAATTCTGAAACTATTACAACTTCCAGCTATGCCTAAAAAAATGGTTAGAGCACATGCTAACAACTTACCTACCCATCACCAGACAGACTCATCAATCAGAAACTTTAGTCAAATCATGATTACCCCTAAGCAATGAAAATGAACTGGGAGGTGCTGGTCCTAGTCCCCAATATACTAGCATTTCCTAGACTGAAAATGTCATGGAAATAATTTCAGTAGGCTTTTCATGCTTAAGTAAAATATTGTTTTCATAATAATATGCAAGAGAACCAAAACAAACAAAAAACACTACAAAACAAAAACATCAAATGAAAAAGGTAGGCTTACAAAGTAGTATGTAAAGGACATTTCCCCTTTGGTGAGGTTATGAGGGACTTATTTTTGTTTTATTTAAGTTTTCCGCATAACAATGCATAACTTTTGGGGTGCCTAGGTGGCTCAGTCAGTTAAGTGTCTGCCTTTGGCTCAGGTCATGATCCCAGACTCCTGGGATGGATCCCTATATCAGGCTCTCTGCTCAGCAGGGAGTCTGCTTCTCCCCCTCCCCCTCCTCCCCCAACTCATGCTTGCTCTCTCTCTCTCTCACCCTCCCTCTCTGAAATGAATAAAATCTTAAAAAAAAAAAAAGAATGCATAACTTTTGTATTGGTAACAGAGAAACAAAGAATGTTGGTTTTAAAAAATCCTATGGGATCTTATGATACTAGGGTAAGCACTGAAAACTTTATAAAAATCAACAAGAGTAACTACTATCCTTGCTTTACATTTTTTTTTTTTTTTTATTTGAGACGGAGAGAATGAGAGAGAGAGAGAGAGAGAGAGAGAGAGAGCACATGAGAGGGGGGAGGGTCAGAGGGAGAAGCAGACTCTCTGCCGAGCAGGGAGCCCGATGCGGGACTCGATCCAGGGACTCCTGGATCATGACCTGAGCCGAAGGCAGTCGCTTAACCAACTGAGCCACCCAGGCGCCCTCCTTGCTTTACATTTAAAGTAGATGAACACTGACAATCTCTTGAGAAAGTTACTGTGAAATAAATACTGTAACGAAAGTATTCCTTTGATTGGTATTAGGCAGAAGTTCAGAGTTTATAAAGTGTAACTCCACACCAAAGAGTGTATTTATTAAGGACAGAATCCCAGTTACTTTTTTAAGGTATCCAGTATTATGAAGTATAAGCAGGCATACTTAAAATGAACCATGTAAGCACAAAAGTAAATATGCAAAATTCTACCAAAATTCCTTCACCTAAATAACACCAAGTACTAACACCATATGACAGGTCAATAAAATAACTTAGACATTACCATGCTCTGGAAGCTCGCCATATGCCTTCAGACTCCTAGCTTCATCTGCATTGTATTTTAAAATTACATCGGCTTTATTATCCTGAAAAAGACAATTAACTTTTAGAACAGATTATGCCAAAATATTATCCATTATTATCCCAAATCATTTTCAAACTGGATAAAAAAATTAAAAACGGTTGTTACAATCTTTTTTCACATTTTAAAGTTTTCTCCTACCCAGTGCACTTGCTGTCATGAGCACTGGGTCACTTTCCATATACACTATAATTTCCGTAATGTTGAATGACTATATTGTTAATTATACCAGAATTAAAGTTAAAAAAAATAAGTATTATGGGCACCTGGGTGGCTCAGTCGGTTAAGCATCTGATTTCAGCTTGGGTCATGATCTCGGGGTCCTGGGATGGGGCCCCTGCATCAGGCTCCCTGCTCAGCAGGGAGTCTGCTTGTTCCTCTCCTTCCCCATTTGCCTCTCACCCTGCTTGTGCTCTCTCTCTCTCAAAAGCTTAAAAAAAGAGAAGTATCGAAACAAACAACTTAAAAAATAAAGTTTTCTCCTACCTTCTAAAAAACATCCTTAGGATTATATAGTATGAAGCTGCTTACATGCATAAATGAATGACGATCAACAAGCTTAAGAAAGATATTTACAGATCTCACTTTAAAAAGAGCAGAACTGTGCAAACCCAATCTTTTCTAAGTTATTTACTATTATCCTTTGATTAGAAGTCTTTTTTTAAAGATTTTTATTTATTTGACAGAGAGAGACACAGCGAGAGAAGGAACACAAGCAGGGGGAGTGGAAGGGAGAAGCAGGCTTCTTGCCAAGCAGGGAGCCCGACATGGGGCTCGATCCCAGGACCCTGGGATCATGACCTAAGCCCAAGGCAGACGCTTAATGACTGAGCCACCCAGGCACCCTATAAGTCTTTTGAAATACAAAAATTCCCTGGGACCGTAATTTACAGGATTAAACAGTCTAAAAAATTGAGACTGCGTAATCACCTAAGGAAATTAATATACCTTTCCATGAATCAGTGGTTCTTAGAATATGAACTGACTGGAATCTCCAGTGGAGCTTATTTCCTGAAGATAGATTAGTAGAGATGGAGTGAAGCTCATGAATCTGTATTTTTAAAAGCTCTTTTAAGTGGTTCTGATGCAAACGTCCCACTGAAAATTACTGCCATAGAATGTTCACACTTTCCCATTTGAAAAGAATCCAACTCAGTTAAGAGAAAGTATTGAAGTTGATTGTTTCAACTTCAAAAAGTTCTTTGGATCTAAAAGCAGGTCCTGATGGCTACAAAGAGGAACAGTGATGCAAAGGCAGTGTGATTCAAACCAGTACATCTTGAACTGTAATGTTTATAGAAGCTCAAAGGTAAATTGTTAAAATGCATATTCCAATTTAGGAGGACTGGGGTGGGGTCCAAAAACCTGCATTTCTGACAAGTTCCCAAAAGCCAGTGATGCCACTGGTCCCTGGATCACCCTTTAAGTGGCAAGGGTAGAGAAGGTGGTTTGTGGGAGATTTAAGAATCAGAAAGTTGATCTTGTCTGTCATTTTAGAGTCAGAATGGTACATGTTTTTGGGGCGCCTGGGTGGCTCAGTCGTTTGGCATCTGCCTTCAGCTCAGGTCATGGGCCCAGGGTCCTGGGATTGAGCCCCGCATCAGGCTCCCTGCTCAGTGGGAAGCCTGCTTCTTCCTCTCCCACTCCCCATGCTTGTGTTCCGTCTCTCGCTGTGTCTCTGTCAAATAAATAAATCAAATCTTTAAAAAAAAAAAAAAAGAATGGTACCTGTTTTCAAACCTTGGTTTCCTTATCTGTCAAACAGAACTAATTATCCTTCCTACTTCTGGGGCTATTTTTAAGATCAAAAGAAGAAATTGGACATCAGAATGGTATTTTGTTTGTTTTGTTAGAGAGAGAGTGCACCCCTGTCGGGGGTTGGGGGGCAGGGCAGGACGGACACAGGAGAGTGAGAATTTTTTTTTTTTTTAAGATTTTATTTATTTATTCATGAGAGACAGAGAGAGGCAGGCAGAGGGAGAAACAGGCTCCCAAGGAGCAGAGAGCCTGATGCAGGACTCGATCCCAGGACCCTGGGATCATGACCTGAGCCGAAGGCAGACGCTTAACCATCCGAGCCACCCAGGCGCCTGAGAATCTTAAGCAAGCTCCACACACAGCAAGGAGCCCAATGCAGGGCTTGATCTCATGACCCTGGGATCACGCATGACCTGAGCTGAAATCAAGAGTCGGATGCTTACCTGAGCCACCCAGGCAACCCAAAATGGTATTAATTAAAGCAGGCTTTTTTTGCATTGTTCACATTTTGGGCTGGGTAATTCTTTGCTGTAGGGACTGTCCTGTGCAATGTAGGATATTTGGCATCACCCCTGGTCACTTTCCATTATATGCCAACAACACTGCCTCCCCCAGTTGTGACAACCAGAAATGTCTCCAGGCACCGCCAAATGGTCCCTGGAGGAAAAAATTCACTCATGGTTGAGAACCACTAATTTAAAATGAAGATTTTAATTCTTTATTCTGGAATATATATCTTAAAAAATCAAAGCAGGATCAAGGTTATAAAAACAGAAATGTCACTCACGATGTGATTAAACATATGGTGATGAGTTCCAATAGGTAGAAACCAAACGGACTACAGAGACCCACAATGAGTAGTCTCCAGGTTGAGATCATGAAGGGGAAGTACCATTTTTTCCTCTAAGTGCTCAAATTCTATCATGGTTTGTACTGTAATTACTTGTGTGCCTGTCTTATTTTTTTCACTACCAGGCCATAAACACTTTCTGGGATGGGAGCTTGACTCATTCAGGTGTATCCACTACAGTAACAGTTTCCAGATTTTGATTTCAACACGTATAAATTAAAAAGAAAAGAAAAATTGCCATGGGAGGTCCAATGTAAGATTAAATTATTTTAACAAATAAGAACACGAACAAAACCACCACTATATAACATCACTCATTCCAAAAAAGGAAACTTTTTAAATATCAAAAAAGGGGAAAAAAAGGCCATTTAGCTTTATGAAAAATTCACATTGCCTGTTATTTTTTCCACAGCGAAAATGTAGACTCCACAGAATGACCATTTGGGAACCACGATGCCTAGGGTACCTAGCACAATACCTAAAAAACTTAACTGGCCCTTACGAAATGTTTGTTGACACAGTGGTGAGCAGCATGCTGGGGTGAAACCAGTCAAATACAGTCATGACGAAAGTTCTAAGCATTAATGGCTCACAAAATTCAACCAAGTGAACAATGAGAAAAAAAAATACACACACACACACACACACACACACACACACTTTTACCTGATAGTCTCGGAGACCAACCAATATAATGTCTGAAGTATTTATCCAAACCTATGAAAGAAAGTCACTGCATGTCATATTTAAAAATAAAGAATCAAAGCAACATTGAGTCAGTCTTTCCATAAAATACTATTCACCCAACTGTGGGTGAAGTACCTATACTTGGTAACAGGATTAAAAAATACCCATATAAAAATCAGAGTTGGAGGGATTTTTACCCAATTAATATATCTGCCTCAACACCCACTATGATAGGAAATTAATCATTCCTTTTCAAGGCAGCCCATTCAGGAAATTTATTATCACCATAATACTTAATGTAATTCATATTCAAATTATTTTAACACTCTTTACAACTACTGCCCCCACCCTCAAACCAGAATCCAAACATAGGCCACCTACCCCATTTAACCATTAGGTTTCTTTCATCTCCATTCAACTGGAATAGTTCCCCCCGCCCCCTTTAAGATCATTAACATTGTATTAAGAGCCAGGCCATTTGTTTTGCAGGTCTCCCTCAATTTGGATTTGTTGATAGTTTCTTCATGATTAGATTCAGGCTAAACATTTTGAGTAGAAAAAACAAAGGTGATGCAAATGTGTCTTTAAATAGAATCCATATAAAATTACCATCAAGGAGTTGGCTGTTTTATTATAGGTAAATCACTGTTCTACTGAAATCTTTGGGGAACTTCCAAAAATGAGATCCTAGACTCATAAAAACTATAGAGCCATTTTCCCCTCTTAATCACAATTTTAAAGTAAAACAAATTTCCACACCTACCTTTTTTCTCAATTTCCCTCTGATGTGACATAACCTCTTTACACCATCAAAACACATCGCTTCTAATCGTCCATTTCCCAACATTTTGATTACTTGAGCATACTCTGGGGGAGGGAAAACAAAAGTGTACAGGAATAGTGTTCAACTTTTCGTAACAGACAACTTAAAAGTCCACACAAAACTGACTAGAACAGGGGAGCCTGGGTGGCACAGTTCAACTCTTAGTTTTGGCTCAGGTCATGATCTCAGGATTCTGGGATCAAGCCCCACATCGGGCTCCATGCTCAGCACAGAGTTTGCTTCAGATTCTCTCTCCCTCTCCCTCCGCCCTAAGATAAATACATAAATCTAAAACAAAACAAAACAGACTAGAACACATAGGTATATTGACTAGGAATAAATATGTGTAAAATAAATACTAGGGATTAATAAACACTAAGCTAGTTAATGGCAGAGCCATAATCTAGACTCCATGATGTCATTTCTATAACAAGTTATCTCTGCTATCGGAAATGCTTTAATTATCTACTCATTTGAATAAGCAGAAGGACTACTATCTTCATAACTGTATGCTTAATTTTGGAGACCAAGGCAGCATGCCTGAAAACGTACATTACACCTCATCAATCTCTCACATTTGGAACGTCTCCCAAACTTGGATCTCCTTTCCCTCAGATCCTTCAGAGGCTAATCTCAACACAATTTTTGGTACATTTGGCAAATACAAGTAGCTTAATGCTAGTAATGTCTGGTTTTTTTTTTTTAAAAAGATTTTGAGATAGAGAGAGAATGAGCGCGAGAGTGAGAGAGAGCATGAGTGGGGGGAGGGTCAGAGGGAGAGGGAGAAGCAGGCTTCCAGGTGAGCAGGGAGCCCGATGTGGGGCTCGATTCCAGGACCCTGGAATCATGACCTGAGCTGAAGGCAGACACTTAACTGACTGAGCCACCCAGGCGCCCCAGTAATGTCTTTGTTATATTAGAAAAGTCATTATTCTAAAGTTTTTGTAGAGCCAGAAAGATGTTCTCAGGCAAAATGCCCAACTTTTAATCAAAATCTTTCCAAAAGGAAACCCAGGAATCCACCTGGTTTTACTGCCATTTGGAAAACTGAGATGATGAGCATTAGCTTGCACATGGGCCTGTCTGTTCTGCTCTTGTCATTAAATGACAGAAGACCTGGGGCGGAGGCGGGCACTGCTTCAGAACCTTTAGCTTACTCAACTTGTACATAAGACTGACCCCCAAAGGGAATATCCACTGATTTTAAGTATAGTGAGACCTAACTTTGAAAGGCTCAACTGTGGGGTTAGCATGCTGAAGTGACTTGCTCAGAATATACTGAACCTAGAGCCACAACGTGGTGGGCCAATTCAAAGGCAGCCTCTCTCACTCCCCCTGCTTGTGTTCCCTCTCTCGCTGTGTCTCTGTCAAATAAATAAAATCTTAAAAAAAAAAAAAAAAGTGAGGAAAAAATACGAAAAAAGTAGTGGTGGTCATAATGAAGTCAACTGCTAATGGAGGCAAGCCTGACTAAGGCTAAGAAACAAAAAGGTCTTTTAGCCACAAAACACGCTTCATTTTTAGTGGCTTATATAAACACAGCCATGAACAAAATCCACCGAAGTTCTATAAAAAGACAATCAAAAAAAGTTCTTTGTTAAAATATGCTGGAAATTATTGGGATAACTGGAAACTTCAAAAACAGATTATATACTAGATATATAATATATTCATGTTAAATTATCTGAGTGTGATTTAATTCTATTGTGATTATGTAAGAGAATATCCTTAAGAAACATAATGCAGCAGGTAAGGTAAAAGTATGATGTCTGCAACCTGCAAGCTTTAAAATGGTTCAAGAAACACACACACACACAGTGAAGGGTTTAAGGGAGTTCACTGTATTAATACTGCAACTTTCCCAAAGGTTTGAAATTGCTCAAAAATACAGGAAACTAGTGTTATGCATCTTAGTTTGGAAAAGTCAATTGTTCAGTTTCACTGTATTCTATGTCCTGAAATTATATGCTAATGGCATTGAGAAGTGAGGGAAAGGCCTCTAATTCATCCCTCAAAAATCCATGGTCTAATAAAAATACTACGAAGCACCATTTACTATCAAAAACGGTCTACTAAATCATGCCAATTGTTAACCTCAGCTTTTGAGGCTTAATTCCCTCTGAACTGTACAATTCATTCTTGAGTGTTCATGCACAAAACAATGAAATCCAGACATTTACAGAAATGCCTCCAATCCTCATTGCACACAGGATACCAGGGAATGATTAGAGGCACTCTAGAGAGGCGTGGAGGGCTGAGGAACAGAGAAGGGCAAAGAGGGGCATAGGATGTCATTGCTCAGGGTTATGAATAGTTCTGTCTTTCATGTTTAGACATTGAAATTCCATATTAAAAAAAAGAAAACTGTTACTAAAAAAAAAAACCCTCACAGAAATGCTTACCTTGTCCGTCTTCTTTGAACACCAGCTCTCTTTTTTCAGATTCATTCTCATTCTTACCTCTGCGTCGATTTTTACCTCCTTTACCTGATGGTTTTAAAGATAAAGAAAAAGACGTTATCTGTACAATAGTATTAAAGAAATAAATGACTCACAACATGCCTTTAAAAAATCATTTAAATTTAAAAATTCACCTAATGTGGTCACCCAATCATATTAAATTTACAATTTCCAATGATATCAAACACATCACTCCCCTACCCTTCTTAGAAATTCCTTTTGGGGGGTGCCTGGGTGGCTCAGATGGTTGGGCATCTGCCTTCGGCTCAGGTCATGATCCCGGAGTCCTGGGATTGAGTCCCGCATCGGGCTCCCTGCTCCTTGGGAGCCCACTTCTCCCTCTGCCTCTCTCTCTCTCTCCCTCCCTCTCTCTGTCTCTCATGAATAAATAAATATAATCTTAAAAAAAAAATTCCTTTTGGGTTATTTCTGACATAAAATACAAATAAACCAGAAGAAGGTATTACATAAAATTATATAGATCCCTGAGAACATCTGCGTTCAGTGACCAAAGTTCCTGGACCATAATGACCACTTGGTTGAGCACATTTCTCAGTGAACCCCTCCTACAGTGACCCACAAGGGCCAGGGTGGGAGATATAACGGGTTACCCATAAATTTCTATATAAATAAGCTCCCTCTTTTACAGCACCTCCCCATGAAAAGTCTGAGTTCAATCAAGTAGGATGACTTGGGGTGGGGGCTGGGGGTCAAGTTATAGCTCCTGGAATAGGATACATTGATTTTGTGGTAGAGGGAAAACAACTCTGGCTGCTTTGAGAGTTTTATCTTATACCGGGTAGGAAAGATTCACTGAGCAAAGTATTTGAAGTTAAAAACAGAAGGCACTAATTTGTGAACTTGGAAACAACCAAGATGTCCTTCAGTAGGTGAATAAACAAACTGTGGTTCATTGACACAATGGAGCAATAAAAAGAAATGAGCTATCGAGTTCCCGAAAGACATTAAAGAACCTTAAATGCAAACTGTTAAGGGAAAGAAGGAACCCATAAAGGCTGAATAGTATGATTACAACATTTTGGAAAAGGCAAAACTATAGACACAGTAAAAAAAATAAAATAAAATAAAAAAATCAGTAGTTGACATGAGTTGGGGAGAGGGCTGATGAATATGTGGAGCACAGAGGACTTTCAGGGCAGTTAAATTACTATTCTGTATGATACTGTGATGGTGGATACATGTCATTATACATTCGTCAAAACCCACACAATGTACGACATAAAGAATGAACCTTAATGTAACCTATGGACTTGTTAGTAATAATTTATCTATACTGGCTCATGTAAGATGTTAACAACATGCTGGGGTAATATGAGAATTCTAGTTTCTGCTCATTTCCCTACAAATGTAACTAATCTAAAAAAAAACAAAGTCTAGGGGCACCTGGGTGGCTCAGTCAGTATGCTTTGGGCTCAGTTCATGATCTCCAGGTCCTGGGATAGAGCCCCACGTGGGCCCCCCAGCCCCCCTCATGTGTACTCTCTTCAAATAAATAAAATCTTAAAAAAAAAAATAACAAAGTCCAATAAAAAACAATAAAAAGCAGCTACTCTACGACCCAGCAATTGCACTACTGGGTATTTACCCCAAAGATACAAATACAGTGATCCGAAGGGGCAAATGCACCCCAGTGTTTATAGCACCAATGTCCACAATAGCCAAACTATGAAAGAGCCCAGATGTCCATCGACAGATGAATGGATAAAGATGTGGTATATATACACAATGGAATATTATGCAGCCATCAAAAAAAAATATGAAATCTTGCCATTTGCAATGACGTGGATGTAACTAGAGGGTATTATGCTAAGCGAAACAAGTCAATCGGAGAAAGACAATTATATGATCTCACTGATATGTGGAATTTGAGAAACAAGGCAGAGGATCATAGGGGAAGAAAGGAAAAAAATAAAACAAGACGGGAGAGACAAACCATAAGAGACAATCTCAGGAAACAAACTGAGGGTTGCTGGAGCGGAGGGGGTGGGCGGATGGGGTGGCTGGGTGATGAACACTGGGGAGGGTATGTGTTGTGGTGAGTGCTGGGTGTTGTGTAAGACTGATAAACCACAGACCTGTACCCCTGAAACAAATAATACATTATATGTTAATAATAATAAACAAACAGTGGGATGTAGGAAAAAAAACAATAAAAAGCAAGATGCAAATAGGATGCAATCAGCAAAATCCAGACTGCGGGAGCAGGGTTGGGCCTGGTTAGCACTTCGATGGGAGACAATTTGTTTTCAAAAGAAAGCAAGCAAGCTGCATATTCATATTTGCTTATATATACATAAAATACCTCTGGAAAGGCATGTACAAAAAAGGTTAACAATGACTGCCTGTGAGGAGGAGAACTGGTTTACAATGGGACATGTTTAGGAAAGAGATTTCACTTTTCATACTTTTTGAAATTTGAATGGTAAATATACTTACTACCCAAAAAGAAAAAAAACTTCAACGAAAACTGTACAGTGAAGCAGGCCTAGCCTAGCCACGAAGAGGAAGAGAAAAACAGGAGGGATATTTCTGAGATGGAAACAAGAGAATGATGACCAGATGTAGAGGGAGGGAGAAGTAAAGGATGAAAGGGGCTTTCACAAAAACCTCTCAGGATCTCAGCTACAGACTATGTAAAATGAAGGAGTTAGAACAGAAGATCCAAGTACCTCTACATTCCTACATTCCTTCTACCATTTAGGATTCTAGAATTCTATCTACTGCTGTCCTTAAAAAACTGTAATTCTCCCCCTCCCCTTGTTTTACACACTTTAAATGACACTAATGATCATTTCCCCCAACTCTTCTTTTTCTGACTTTTAAAGGGCCACTTGCACTATTGACTTTTACCAGCCACCACCCCCCCAATTATGCCTATTCCTCTGGAGCTTCATTAATTCCAAATTCCCACTGTCAACCCACTCTCTAAGGAAATTAATTTTTCTCACCTATCACTTCTATGCTAATAATTTTACATCTAAGCCCACTATTTTCAACCAAGCATTGGTCTCATATTTCTAATGGCTCCAGTGAATGGTACTGTCCTCTCAGGCTCGATTTTATTCAAAACTCTATTTTTATTTTTTACAAAGCTGGTCCTAAATCAATACCCTTGTTTCTGTCAGTGACAACATGATCACCTTAAAGAATATATATATATCTCTCAACCTACGAACCACACCAATCTACCTCTTAACTCTTAATACTTCTCTTCCACTATCTTATGCTTTAATCCAAGTAGATTTTTCACTGTCCCAGTAACTTACCCTTAACAAGCCTATGCCTATGAGATAGGTACCATTTTCTCTTCATTTCCCAAGAGATAACAGTCTTTGAAAGGTTAAGTGACTTATCCAAGGCTCTATGATAAGACGTGAGATCCAGGATTTGAAGTGAGGAATAAGACCCCACCCCAGTTAACTATACTCTTAACCACTATACACTTAAGCCACCCATTTTACTTGTCAGAATCACCCTATGAATAGGTCATTTATCCCCAGTTTATCAGAGTTCACCGAAGCTCAGAGAATTAACTCACTTTACATATTTCAGTGTGTGGGGGTGAAGAGATTCAAACCTAATCTTTTTTGTTGTTGTTCCTGGCCCTCACATTAGGGTACCTCTCCACAGCATTTTGTTCCCATTCCAGAATCTAAAACCACACTAGTGGCCTTTTTCAAAAGGTGGGAGAAAGGCTGTAAGTGGTAGTAATATTAAAGAACTCATGGGAAGAACCTGGAAGCAGCAAAAGGTTCACAGCCCAAACAGAATCAAGAATGTGCACGCGGCCACTGCAAAGACAGACACATAACTTCTAGAACCAAGTACATGTTACCTGTCCTGGGGGAAGTCTCACAATGCTCTGTACTATTGTCAGGTGGGCCTCTACAATTTCCTGACCCACCCAGTGTCCTTAGAGTTCAGTATGTGAGGCATTCTTAGGGGACATGAAAACGGATTTCCTAGAAAAAGTATCTTCTGCTCCATGCCATTCATGCCAAATCTTCAAACCAGAGTGAGAGCTCCATTAGGGCAAGGATCCTACCAGCTTTGTTTACTGAGTTATACACCCAAGTTGGGCAATTCTTTGAATCAGTCCAGAGTAGTCCATACATTCCTAAAGGAGTGGCGATTTTAAAAGCAAAGGTAGTAACTTAACTCAAAGTGTGGGAGCGCCTTACCTCAAATAGTCTTCTTGAGTGGACCAAAAGATACCCTTTTTCCTGAGGTAATAAGCTAAAAGTATCTAGAGGATTCTAGAGGAAATAAGCTGGTAAGAATCAGTCCAAAGCAAAAGTCATTCAACACAGTTTGTGGTAATTTATATTTTTGTGAAACCATCACCAAAATTATATTCACAAGGCTTCTGGCTTTTCCAATGAAGAAAAAAATAAACATGAATTTAATTCTACATTAGTAAACCTCATCTCATAATATTCAAGGGTCTTGGAAAGCATTAACATAAGAGATTGGTTTTACAAGTACTGAAATGATAAACAAATTGAGAATGGTGACTACCTCCAAAAACAGAGGAAGACAGGAGGAGGGGACTGGAGAGGGGGACACAAAGGGCTTTAAATGATTAATTTTCAAGTTCAGAGTAACAGACTCACAGGTGTTCATTGTATTATATTTTTTGTATGCTTCAAATATTATTTAAAGAATGATCCATTGCTTGTCAATTTATCAGAATTAACCATACCCCGATCACTTGCCTCTCTCTTTTACTGCCATGTAATGGAATATAACCTTCAAAGAGGCTAGTGAACTAGATGTGATTTAATGTATAAGTCCTGTTCCCTGGGAACCAAAGGGGAACCTATTATTCATCTGAGCGTAGAGTCAACCAAAAAGGTGACTTAACCCAACAAATATTTATTGAGCATCTACTAAGTGCCAATTCAATGTGATTAAAAGACAGATACTATTACTGCCCATCAGAGCTTAGAGTTAGTGAGGGAATTGGAAATCTCATCACTAGAAATAAAGGTGAGAATAAGATACTTACTGAGGTGATCCAATTACCATCTAAAAGGAAATAAAGGACTGGACAAGTTACAAGAAAACTGACTTTTTAGAACTCTGTTTCACCCAGAATAATTAGCAATAAAATGCTCCAAAAAGGACCTGCAAGTTAGATTTCTGAAGACAATGGAGTGCCCTAAGGGAACTGTACCAAATCTTGCAAAGAACCCCAACCAAATACCCCAGGGGATAGAATCCCTGGAGCCAGCTGTGAAGTAGAAAAGAGAACAGAAGTAGGCCTGGGTCAGGGCAGGGGTCTCAAGGATGAATAACCAAAGGAAACTTCTTGTGGTTTGTGTAATATGCTCCTCTCCTGAAGGAAATACAAGTTTCCTTGTTTCTATTGACACATTACCTTAAGCAATATTTATAAAGACACAATTTCCTTGGGAAATTATAAAGATACTTAAAAGACAGAAAACCCTTTAAGTCTAAAAAAAAGGATAATTTCTTTAGGACTCCTCTGCTTTTAGGTATATTAGACCTTCCATTTTGGAAATTCCAAATAAATTTATCTTCGAGACGAGTAATTTGTGGACGTTTAGCCTCAGAATGGAGGGAACTTAAAAAATTAAAAGGTCTTTACTCCCAACACATATATACAACATATGAGACAAAAATAGAAAACTTGGATAAACATGGAACAAGTGTTTTGGGGGTTAAAAAAAAAAAGTTAAACCCCATAAAGGGATGGGGAATAGTAAATCTCTAGAAATGAACCTTAAATAAGTAAATATACATCAAGGTTTCGTCCACTGTTTACACGGGAGAGGGAGTAGTCTCAACAATACTCAACTATCCATAAAGAAACCCATACACAGAGTACCTGGTCACTAAAGCAGGCATTACCCTTTTAAAGTTAAGAACTGCTTTCAGGGCTTAA
The DNA here is from genome assembly GCF_009762305.2 of Zalophus californianus. Classification (NCBI taxonomy): domain Eukaryota; kingdom Metazoa; phylum Chordata; class Mammalia; order Carnivora; family Otariidae; genus Zalophus; species Zalophus californianus. Next base: position 113,188,331 of record NC_045612.1, on the reverse strand, counting down.
CTCCTTGCCCAGGAAGCCAAAGGCACTCATTTGCGAAACCCTGGCCGCCTCAGGGAGGTCTCCCCCACAGGTCCACAAAGCGCCGCGGTCAGTCTGGCGCGAATCGGGAGCAAAAGCCCACATTCTCCCGCAGGAGGCCCTACAAAAATGGCGTCGGCTCCACCCCAATGTGACCAAACTGGAAGACAGTAGTAACTTCCCAGCTTCTCTCCCAAGCCCCAAATCGCGTCCGTATCGTGCAGCCGTGTGGAGGCACAGCGGAGAGGAAGGTCACTGCGGCCTGGGCAATCCGGAGGCCGGGGGCAGGGCCGGAGAGACCGGGTGGAGCGGAGTCGTGGTCCCGGGGTCCAGGCAGCATTACCTTTATTCTTGGGCATGGCGGTGACGGAAGCCTCCCGGCGTTTCCGACTTCTATCCTGGGCTTGGCTGCGGCGGCGGGAGCGGCGACTCCTCGGAGGGGCCCCAGGGGCGACGCGTGGGACCTCGCGGTACCAAGCAGGTAAGACAGGCCGGCTCGCGTGCGCGGGAGAGTCTCGCGACCGAGTTCTTCCGAGATCCGCCTGCGCCCACGCTCAGCTGCAGCAAATGGCGTCGCGGCTGCTTGCGTCGCTTTTCCCCGCCTCCCAACGCCGGCTGGCCCGCCCCCCCCCGGCCCTACGGCGCAGGCGTGGCCGACTGACCACCCTCCCCCTTACCCCTCTCCCCTCCAACCCCCCCCCTATTGTTAGAGAGGATGGTGACGCGCTTTTGAAGCGTTCACGGTAGTTCGCAGGAACACGCGGGGGGCGGGACCGTGAGCCGGGAGGAGAAGGAGTCAGGGAGGGAGTGGGCGGGGCCCAGGCGTCATAATAAAGGGCGGATTCAGGTGGCGCCCGCTGCTGGCTGACATCAGACTTCTCTGCTGCTTTGTGACAAGCCCGCGTCTCGGGGTTTGAGCTGCTGACTCATTAACGAATCTCACAGCTAGTTTTAACTAGGCCCTTTCGCCCACCCAACCTGGTCGGGAGCCTGAGGGGAAGGGCAAGGCTCTCCGGTCATCTCCATTACCAAGGCATAATATTTGCATGACATTTGTTATTACTTTATAAAAGACTTACATCTGTTGCTTACTATTACCATCAGTTAGCAGAATGTCTGGCATATATATAGTAGGTGCTCAATATACATCAGAAGGGAGGGAGGGGAGAAGACATAAACTCAGGGTTACGGGCTGAACTGTGCCCTCCCAAAATTCATATGTTGAATTCTTAACCCCTAACATCTCAGAATGTGACTGTATTTAGAAATAGGGTCTTTAGGGGCACCTGGGTAGCTCAGTCAGTTAAGCGTCTGCCTTTGGCTCTGGTCTTGATCCCGGGGTCCCGGGATGGAGCCCTGCTTAGGGCTCCCTGCTCAGCGGGGGTCTGTTTCTCTCTCTCCCCCCGCGCCACTCCTGCGCGTGTGCTCTCTCTCAAATAAAGAAGTCCTTTAAGAATTAAAAAAAAAGTAGGGTCTTTAAAGAGGTAATTAAGTTGAAATGAGTTCATTATGGGCGGGAATGCAATATTGACTGGTGTCTTTATAAGAAGAGGAGATTAGGACACAGGCACAGAGGGGAACACCGTGGGAACAAGAAGGTGGCTGTCTACAAGCCAAGGAGAGAATCCTCATAAGAACCCAACACTGCAGACCTCTTGATCTGATTTCTAGCTTCTAACACTGTGAGAAAATAAATTTTTGCTGTTTAAGCCACTCAGTTTGTGGTATTTTGTTATAGTAATCTCTGCCAACTTACACAGCTGACTATACAGAACATATAACTTCACTTTTAAGTAAACTTATTTTATTTTTTTAAAAGATTTTATTTATTTGAGAGAGCACAAGCAGGAGGAGCGGCAGGCAGAGGGAGAGGGAGAAGCAGACTCCCCACTGAGCAAGGAGCCCGACACGGGGCTGGATCCCAGGACCCCGAGATCATGACCTGAGCTGAAGGCAGATGCTTAACCAACTGAGCCACCCAGGTGCCCCAGTAAACTTATTTTTAAATAAATCACTTTTCTGAAAACATTAGGGTGTCAGCATTATCTTTCCAGGGAAATGGACATACCTAAATGACAGAGAAGTACAGTACAATTGTTGAAAACAGTGGTTTTATACCAGAGACATCTGACAGTCTCTGGAGATATTTCTAGTTGTCACAACTGGGAAGAAGGATGATGCTGCTGGCTCCTAGTGGACAGAGGCCAGGGATGCTAGTAAACATCCTACAGTGCACAGTACAAACCCCCCACTCCCAAACAGAGCATTATCCAGACCAAAACACTAATAGAGCTGAGGATGAGAAATCAATGACATGCATTTCTTAGAGGGAAATTGAAAGACAATGGGGGACTTAAAGTTCTGGGTTTCTCTTTCCATTTGCAATAATTTGCAATATTCACAATTGAGGATGAAGGATATCTATGAGATTTATTTAAATTTTGCTTTGAGGCCAAATGATTATGAACTTGGGCTTTGAAGTTAGAGAGAGCTGGGTTCAAATTCAGCTCTGCAGCAACTTATTACTCTATGACTATGGACAAGTTACTTAACCTATTTATAAGTCTTAGTTACCTCAGCTGTAAATTGGGTATAGGAATAATACTTACTATATTGGGTTATTGTGGGAATTAAATTAATACAATGCACTCAGTGTGTAGCAGTTGTGCCTAGCACCTGACAAGTAATCAGTCAGACTCCAAGTGTCTGGAAGTTCAAATATGTAAAAACCAAAAGTCTCTGCCAATTACTCAGTATAAAACCCCAAAGGAGAAAAAAATCAGGCTTTATTTGTCTATCATACGATGGTTCCCACATTTGACTGATCATCAGAATCATTTGGAAAGAGGTGAGTCATGGGGCCATCTGAGGGAAATGACTACTGGGCAGAGGACAAAGACCCGGAGCGGGAGCATGCTTAGTGTGATGTGAAATGTTGGGGTTCAGGAGCGAATGGTCAAGGAAAAATTCTTGCGGTGTCTTCGGTGCAAAAATTAAAGCATGGGGACAGGACCTGTGGGTAGAAAGAGCTGCACTGGGGTTGTGAGGAATGGCTGATTATACACTTTTGAGTTGGGTGGGGGTTAAGGATGGCATAAGTCTCTAGGGAATTTGAAAGCAAGGTTTCCAGGACCTTGAGGGGCTAGCTGTTGTTAGGAAAAGGTCATTTACCACTATCTAGTAAAATCTTAGTCATGAGACCCTTCAGAGGTATATCAGTGGGCCATATGTTTGGAGGACGATTGCTAACACATATCTTGGTGGGGGGCGGGTAGAGAAAAAGGAAGTTTCCAAAGGGATTTTTGGAAGGATCCTAGAGGTCTGGTTAATGTCAAGCTAAGGTTGCCTTTTGCCTTTAGCAAAGTATTAACATTGAGGCAGTTGAGTTCCGGAAGGAAGGTCACTCTGCCCGTCTCAAGTATGTGTCAATGGGCTGTAAGTTTGAAGGAAGCTTAATTTTTTTTTATTTGCCTTTGTTCTCCACATCAGGCATATTCAAGAAATAGCAAGGCCAATGTGGCTAGAACGCAGTAAGCCAGGGGGAGTTGGGGCAGATAAAATCAGAGAGGTAAAGGGGACCAAATCACTTGTTATAATCCTTGGTAGGTTTTGAACAGATCATTTCAGCTTCTGTATTAAGAATAGATTGTAGGGGGGCGCCTGGGTGGCTCAGTCGTTAAGCGTCTGCCTTCGGCTCAGGTCGTGATCCCAGGGTCCTGGGGTCGAGCCCCGCATCCGGCTCCCTGCTCTGCAGGAAGCCTGCTTCTCCCTCTCCCACTCCCCCTGCTTGTGTTCCCTCTCTCACTGTGTCTCTCTCTGTCAAATAAATAAAATCTTAAAAAAAAAAAAAAAGAATAGATTGTAGGGCACCTGAGTGGCTCAGTTGTTAAGCGTCTGCCTTTGGCTCAGGTCATGATTCTGGGGTCCTGGGATCGAGTCCCGCATCGGGCTCCCTGCTCCGTGGGAAGCCTGCTTCTCCCTCCCCCACTCCCCCTGCTTGTGTTCCCTCTGTCTCTATCAAATAAATAAAATTCAAATAAAATAAATAAAAATCAAATAAATAAAAAAAAAATCTTAAAAAAATAAAGAATAGATTGTAGAGGGGCAAGGGAGGAAACACACCATGCAAGACGCTACTGCAATTGTCCAAGCAAGAGACAGTGGTGACTTGGAGTAGGATGTAAGGTTTCTTTGTGACATGATGACAACGTTCTAAAATTAGATTATGATAATGGTTACACAACTCTGTAAATATACTAAAAAACAATGACTTATAGTCTTTAAATGGGTGAACCTTATCTATGTAAATTATATCAATAAAGCTGTTTAAAAAAGACTGGGAAAATGGATGACCAAGGAAAAATGAAAGAATTGACTGACATGGTACTGAGAGCTTAGCTGAGATTAGAAAACATAAACTTGCAGTGGTAGCAATTTGCATAATTGTATGGTTTTTTTTCCAACATATCAGTTACTGCTCGGTGGGTACACTATAGAGGCATGGATGTAAGGAATTTCAGGGTGCTTCTGAGGTAGAAGTTCAGGTGATTAACTATAGGGCCATAAGGTTCAGACTTGTAGCAGAGGAGCTAAAAAATGAGGATCGCCAGGGCATCTGGGTGTCTCAGTTGGTTAAGCATCCAACTCTTGATTTTGGCTTGGGTCATGATTTCAGGGTTGTGAGATTAAGCCCTGTGTCGAGCCCCGCGTCGGGCGTGGAGCCTGCTTAAGATTCTCTCTCTCCCTCTGCAGCCACCCTCGTCTAAATATAAATAAAAATAAATAAATAAATAAATAAATAAATAAGTAAATGGTCACCAGGAAAAAAAAAAAAGAATGAGGATTGGGGGTGAAAGGGTGGGGAGAAACCAAAGGAATAAAATTCAAATTCCTTAATATGACTTATTATTTCTGATGGTCTGACCCCTCTCTCTTGAACCTCATGTCTTGCTTCTTATGTTTTAAATTCCATTCAGACAGAACTTTTTATTTTCTTGAGTGCCTCTAACTCTCTCTGTACATTCTATTCTACCCTTCCTTCCCCTTTTAGGTTGCAGCATAATCATTGTTTTCTTAGAAGGCCTGCCCTGCCCTACCCTGACCCTTAGGCAACTGTTATATATTCCTATAGCATCCTACACTTCCTTTACCTAGCTTTGCTAGTGTCAGTCAATTCTATCAATTTAGGGTGGGTTAACAAAATTTAATATCTGGATCTACAAAGCTGCAGAAGAATGACCATGGCAAAAATTGCTGCTTCACATTGGCTCGTCTGAGGAGCCGGATGTTTTTCTAGATAACCACAGTAGGCTGGTTAATGGACCCCAAAATTTTTCCATGTCCTAATCCCTGGACATGGCAAAGGGAATTAGGATTGCAGGTGCAATTGATGTTGCTAGTCAGTTGACCTTGAGATGGGGAGATTATCCTGGATTACCTGAGTGGGCCAATCACATGAGTCCTTAAGAGTGGAAGACAAGGTGGAAGAAAGGAGTGAGATTCATGTGAAGAGGATTCTACCCACCATTGCTAGTTTTGAAGATGGAGGAAGGGGGCCATGAGGCAAGAAATGCAACTAGCCTTCAGAAACTGGAAAAGGCAAGCAAACAATTCTCTCCTAGAGCTTCCAGAAAGCAATTCAGCCTGTTCAACACCTTGGCCTTAGCCCAGTGAGACCCATATTGGACTTCTCACCTACAGAACCGTGAGACAATAAAATTGTGTGGTTTTAAGTCTCAAAGTTTGTGGTGATTTGTTACAGCAGCAGAAAACAAGTACATTAACAACCCTATGTTGCCTCTGTATAATACCAAGTAGATCTTGAAGCTCTCCATCTTAACCTGGATACCCAAATTAATTCAAGTGAATAGTCCCTAAACTATTTTGGGCTGAATTGTGTCTTCCTCCAAATTCGTATGTTGAAGCCTTTACCCCTAATACCCTGGAGTTAAAGTCTTTAAGGAGGTAACAGAGTTAAAATGAGGCTGTTAAGGGTGAGGCCCTAATGCAATATGACTGGTATCTCTGTAAGAGGAAGAGACAGCAGGGGTGGAATGACCACATGAAGAGGCAGCAAGAGGGTGGCCATCTGCAAGCCAAGGAGAGAGGCCTCAGAAGAACCTAACCCTGCTAGCACCTTGATCTTGACTTCCAGACTCCAGAACTCTGAGAAGACAAATTTCTGTTGTTGAAGCCACCCAGTCTGTGGTATTTTGTTATGGCAGCCTGAGACGAATAAATACACCATCATGATGTAAAACGCAAAATGTCAGTGGGGAAGAAAAGGGCTAACTGTAGGCCTATAACCCATTCCCTCTCTACCAGGAATCAATGACCTCAATCAAATTTCCTTAAATGTGGCAAGGATATTTACTGACTAGCAGAAAGAAAACAAAAAGTCCTTATCTCTAAAATGCTTTTAGCAAGATACATTTTGTCTATAGAGATGGCTTATTGTAAAACATGGAATTTATGGATTGATGAAGCATGGTTGGCTGGAGAATGTGGATTCATCATTTGTGTAATTAATGAGGTATAAAAAAGGGATGTTGCAGAACCAAATGACTCCCTTTGTTTAAGCAATGTCTCCACATTGCTCAGAAGGAAACTTGTCCTTTAATTCTGAGTCCAAAATGTACCATAATAAGGAAGAGCAAGGGTATTTTGGAGCTAAGTCTGATAATTTTGGATGTCTCCAAGAAAAGATTATTTCACCTATGCCTGGTGATCACTCTGTATCCTTTGAATCATTAATCACATTTGGTATTGGGTTAAGATCTATGACTCATGTGAGTCTGTTGTGACACTCTTTGGGCTAACCAAGACTTTGCATACAAAAATTATCTTGCACTTCTTATTAACTCAGAAATGTTCCTGTTTTAAGTTCTATCAATCCAGTTTGATAAATTTATAATTTGGATAGAATTGGACATTATGAAGGATTATCATATAATTGAAATAACCTGATAAATGACATACATGCATTTATTTGAAACTTTATTATATAAATTTTCATTTCTTTTAAAGATTACAAAACCTGTTCTGTGACAGGAATACAAGCAATATTGTTCCAGGATTATTCATGGATACATCTGAAAGAGCTTAGATTACACATTAATAGTATGACTTGAAAACTTCCCAGATTAAACTCTTAAGTAAAACAATTTAAAGTATTCAGTGATAATTAATCCTTTACAAGCATTTCATAATTATGGCAGCAGTGCCAAGCATCTGATGCAATTTAACCACCAATAAAAGGTACAATACATAGGAACTCATGATATGGTACCTTGGGCTTCTGGCATGCCTTACTAGAGAGAAACTAGTATAAAGTAAGATCATGTATAATAGTAGAAAAATATTTGTGATTTTTTTTCTTTTTTAAAAACTGTTTAAGTGGTTGCCCACCCCATTCCCACCCAAGGCCAAAAATGCAAAATAATTACATCCCTTAGGTGTATACCTTCCCTTTTGCTTAGGGTAAGAGTTAAGATAAACCTAATACATGTATACAATTTTAAGAATTAAAAACTCATCACCCATAATTATTAAGGATGCTAAGGAATGGCAATTAAAAAAAAAAAAGCTTTAGATGATAAACTACACTTAGAGAAACACAAACCAAAACCTTTATCCTTATGCCCTTGCTTTGAATTTAAAAGTTCTACTTTACACACTTGTTTGAAAAACTCAGTATACAGTTCATTCAGTACTATAGTAATACTAGGAGTAAAGATTTTCTCTTTAATTAGATATTGAACTAATCTACTTAGAGACTCTCCTCTCACATACGTTTACACATATTGTACTCAAATGGTATGTGCTCTAAAAGAGGTTTTCTTGAGGTTTGCATCTCTGAACCTAGTCTCTAAATTTTCCTTTCCACTAATCTCTATTCAATGTCATATACTTTGCTAGTTGCTCTGGGAGAAGTCATGGACATTTAAACAGCTTATCATGCACTTCAAGGTTATATGGCAAAATAATGAGGAAAGTGCCGTAAGAGGTAGGAAGTAGACTCTCATCCCAACCCTTGGTATGCCCTGTTATGAACAGTTAAAAGACTAGAATCAAAGTGGTAAATGTGAGACTGATAGTAATACAAGGCTTAAGAAAATTAAGTCGACTTAATTTACTAGAATTCTTTGAGAACACTCAGTCACATTGGAACCAGTTACAAGTCACTTGACCACACAAAATACAGCAGTGTCAGAAGTACATAAAGCACACTGTAGATACAAATTCTTCTTGGCCATCCATATTTAGGTATTATCATTCTGTAGATTCTTCACTAGAAAAAGTGGTTAAGCGTAGCTCTGCAGAATACCACAGTCCCAAGAAAGCAAATTTCATTCCTTCATTAATTGGTCTCCACCAATGGTCACTTGGGGAAACCAGCAAAATGTAAGCAATCTGGAGGTGAAAAGAGGACTATTTTCACTGAAATATAAATACTGAGTTAAGTCAACTTATCTGTGAATTAAATAAAACTCAATGTATACATCTAGTGTGAGTCACATGGAGCTGGACCTTTCAGAGGGACAGAACTCTAGGACTAGATCGGAATCTCTTGGTTTAAGCACCAAGGGTCAACCATGGAACCCATCGTATTTCTTAAACACAGAAAACAGACCTTTTCTAACTCTTTACATTCCTGAGATACCTGTCCTAATGCCTTCACAAATCTCACAAATGCTTGATACCACCATGAGAATTTTCTCTATAAAATATGGTAAAGCAAGCTGAAAAATTTTCTGTCATTTATAAAGGCCAGGAAGTAGAGAATATCAAAGCCGTGTTGAGATATGTATTGCTGACTTCCATGGTGATTAAGTACATCTGTATCAAGGCTCCCAAATCCTAAATGTTTCTCTGCTCTCATCCCAGGCTGGACCTACCCCAGTTCCTTTCCAACCCAATCCATTCTGCTTACTCATGAAGCCTTTTCACCCCTCTCCCTCTTCAAATCTTTGCTGGGCTGAGGGTGCAGGGCACAGCAAACAGGCCAGCCCCACCTCTCATAATGCCCCTGGCCCCAAAAGCAGCCACTTCTTAAAATTAGGTGGGAAATGGTTGATCCAAACCCATATGTTGCAGCCTACCACATGTGAAATGTGAATCTCTACTGCATACACACCACACCCCCTCCAGACACTAAGTGACTTTTCCTCACACATTAGCCTTGCAGCATCTTGATTTTGTGCCTTGTCAAAATCATTACATTTTTGCATTTTTGGGGTTGCTTGTGAATAAATGAATCCGTATTAAATCTGTTAAAGGTCTACTGTACTTAGAAAAAAAGACATCTCTATAAATTAGGATCTGAAATGACTTACATAAAAAATTAAAAGGACAAAAACTTACCTTAACATCATCACTTGAAAGGGAAGATACAAAACACGTGGTAGTGTAATCCGTATTTTTCAGCATGTGCTTGGAAAAGTTAAATGCAATCTACCATTCTAGATATTATTTTGGATTATAGGCTAAGAGGAGGTTTGTAAAAGTGGCCTGATGGTTTAGTTCCTTCTTTCACATTGAAATAATCTTTAAGACTGAACTAAAACCTTCTGGGAGAAGCCCTGGTAACTAGGGGAACTAAATGGTGAAGGGCCCGGTGGAGCTGGACTCAGTAATTAATGGAAAGGTAAACCCAGGGCAAGCATTACACAATTGTTGGCCAAGTTTGTCTGCCGTAAGTCAAAGGCAATAGGAACACCAGGACCACAGATGAAATAAATTAAGCTCACAAACTGCATTTTAGGCAAAAGCCTTCAGTTTTGTGAACATACGACTTGCTTTTCTCCAATAAAATTGGCAGCTGGAGTAGGCAAAGAAGGCAGTATCTTTGAAAGCAATAAACTTGCCATTCATCTACCAGTAGAGTATTATCCTAAGAAATATGTATTTTTTTTGAACAACTCTGCTCCTGGTTGGGTATTAATATGAAGGGAAGGCAGTGTGGTGTTATGAGGGAAAAAAACTGAATGGGAAGTTAAGGATTCTAGTCTTTGCTTTGGGTCTTAGGTACTTTACATGCAATATGAGAGTTATTTAGATAATTTATTATCTAAACTAGATAAGTTATTTAGATAATAAATTATATAGATAATTTATAGGATTTACACATTTACTTCTGGTTCTAAGACTCTGATGGACAAAACACCTAAGCATCAGCGTCCAAAATTTGAAAATATGTCTTTTTTTTTTTTGCCCAGAGTTACATTAACATTTTAAAAGTGACAAGAATTTGTGATGGTCATGGTTTGAAACACTGAATAGAGGAGAGAGAGAAAGAAAAAATATTTTCTTTATAGGCAATGGGAAGCAGTTTTTGATAGTTAGCATTCATATACTCAAGAATTTTAATAAAACTTTCTCCATCCAGATCTTCTGCATCCTTCTTCCTATACATTTTATTTAGAAGATGAACTTACATTTGATTTCTATGCAATAATCACTTTGTGTCACTTAAGCAAAATGAAATGTTATAGATTTTCCTTTTCTCTTTAGTTGCATGGAGGAGAAATTAAGGAATAACAAGTGGCTTCTAAGACATTTAACTAAAGCACGCTTTCTTGGCTTTGTACTCTCAAAGAAAGATTTAAAGCTTCGGGCAGGTAAAGAGACTTCTGATGTAAATGGCTCAGTACATGGCTAAGAGATCTGCTGGGCACATTGTTGATGAGGTTAAGTTAAATTGCTTTTTCCTTGTTCATGTTTTTCATATTACATATCGATGTATACTAGGTAGCTCGACTAAAATACAGGTAATAATGGATACAAAAGTTTCTTTAATCAAAGAGAATTGTGGAAACTACCCAAATCAGATGTAAGTAATGAATACTGTAATCTAAGCAGACCCAGTGACCACCACTATGAAAGCTGATCATTTCTGAAGTTAAAGGAAGTGTTATATGGCTATAAATCATCAGAAGGAATTCAGAAAACACTCAATGGTGAACATTCACTTAGGCTACTTGAGCTATGATTTCAGGTGAGAACAGATACTGTTTGATCAAGAATGTTTTATTCCCTCGAATAAGAAAGTTTAAATCCAATTTCATAGTGAGGCTGGTGGCCTTTATTACATTCAAATTAGTGTTTAATATAGAGCATTGTAATGGGATAGAACTCATTATGATTTACCTTTTTTCCAAAAAAGCATACTTTTCTTGCAGGTATACAAGAACAGGTATCCTGTTATTCATACGCTAAATTCTGCAATTTGATCTATTTAAACATGAAAGATCTAATGGGACTTGAATGACCTGTTGTTAAATTTTCCTTCGCTAATATCTTCACCATAACTCTTAAAGGCCTTTGATGTATATTGGCAAAATCCCAAATTATATGCCAAATACTAAGTATGGATACTATTCAAGATCAAAAGTGCAAGAACTACTTCCTTAATTAAGGAAAAAAGAACCCTAAAGAGTTGCAACGTATATGGACTAACTTCATAGGTGTACTCTTGATGTCATGCCACACACACGTGATAACTTTCTCTACCATAACAGCTCTCTAAGTTAGTCTGACAAAGCACCTGACTTTAAGAAACAAACAAATGAACGAACCAGTGAAACAGACATGGGGAAAGATATATACATTTTGGAAGTATTACATTCAACAGCTGTTCCACAATCTGGCCATTTTTAGGGCTGTCCAACAATACTGTTAATCCAGGTGAACTATTTAACCCGATTTAATAGTCAATTGATTAATAATAATAGATTCCAAGTTAAACAAAGCATGTATACATTAAAGAAAGCAGTACAGAAATGTACTGTGTATGAACTGTTTACAAAAACATACAAAATGTTGGATGGCACAAGGGATACAGTGCTAATAGAAACGGATTGTTTAAGCTAAGTGCTTAACATAAACTGTCCATCCCTATAACTAACAAAGAATATTTCAGGGACATGAAATATTTCCTATAAAAATAATGCTATATGGTGTAGAGTACTTTATTCAGTGTATTTTTAGGTGGTATTCATATGTTCATTATTCTTGTTGATTCAGTGAATATGTCTTCATCATGTTTCCATTTTCATTTCACCCGAAGCTCCAGGAAAATCTAACTTGCTAACAATCATTTAAAGCGAGAAGAGATGGAAGCAGGAGCAGCAGCAGGAGCAGCAGCATTATGGGTACCAGCTGGGACAGTGTGTGCTTGCAGGTGTCTCTCAGATATGTGCTACCTGTCGCCAGAACTTGTGCTATCAGCTTACACCATGGTACCAAATAGCTCACTGAGGTCACTTCACAGGGCTGTGGAGGTGATTTTTTTAATACCTCTCCGCTGAGCAAGAGTAGAGCGGCCTACTGGTTCCAAAACTGGCGACTGATTACGGTTTAAAGCAGAATATGTAGCTGCCATAGCACCCTGAAAACAGGAAAGAGAGGTCACAACACAAATGACAATGGCTAGTCCCAAGGACACAGAATATGAAATGAAGACTTTTTCCCCCCTAGATAATTTCTTCATATCTAAATGCATATACATTTAACTGGGCTTATAATGAAAATAACCATACTGGTCAAACCCTCTGATTTAACTAAAATTAAAGAGGCAAACGTGGGAGGCTGAACTTGTGGATGAGAAAGGACGGTGATGGGCTTATAACAAGCAGTCCTCACTTTACTCAGGACTATTCAACTTTTTGTTTCTTTGCAGTGCTTTAGCACGAGACGCAGTAAAGCATGCTCTTTTGGAACGTGTTTTGCCACTGCTGACAACCTCAAAGAGTTTGCTCTGGGTTTTGCGTAAGAAAGCAAAGTATAAACAAAAGTTAGGAAATCCATAAGCCTACGTGATTGATAAATTCAGAAGTCATTCTTAAACTAGTTTTATTATATTTTGGTGTGCTTTGACTTTTTCTTTTCTAAAAACTGCTCATTGTAAGAGACTGTCACTTGAGGAAATGGATGCTGGCTGAGCGAAAGGGAAAAAGGTGCTGCGGGCATGGAGAGGGAGGCTCACAGTGTTCTGGAGGGCATGCAGAAAACAGTGCCTGAATGGGGCAGCTCACCTTGACTAGATGGGGTGCGTCCTGTCTGTTTAGTTGGTATTGTGGCAGTTGGTCCCAGTGGACGATCCAAGGATGTCTGAGTACAAGGGCAGCAGTCAGTCTCTGATGAGGATCCACATGAAGCATCTTTGACACCAGGTCCTGTAAAGGGAAGAAGAAGAATAATAAAACAAGCTTAAACTTCTGTTTGTTTTTCTATAGCACTTGATACTGGTCAGCATTCTTCCTTAGCTTTTATGACACTATTTTTTCCTAGTACCAAACCTTGAGGTTCAAAGCAATTTGGTCAACATGACAATTTTTCTTTTTTTTAAAGATTTATTTCAGAGACAGTGAGAGAGAGAGACAGAAAGAACTGCAAGTGAGCATGAGTAGGGGGAGAGGCAGTGGGGGGGGAGAGAATCTCAAGTACACTCCCTGACATGGGGCTCAATCCCACGACTCTGAGATCATGACCTGAGGTGAAATGAAGAGTTGGATGCTTAACTGACTGAGCCACCTCGGTGCCCCCAACATGGCAATTTCTTTGCGGGGCGGGAAAAAAAAAGGCAAAAACCTAAGTCTTTGTTTTCTCCTCCCTGAGTAACAGTAATTTAGGTGCATTACAAAGAGTAAATTTACCACATTTATGTATCTTTAAGTACTTTGGCTCTTTCTTCACTGAGATATTCTGATTTTTCTACACTTTTGTAGGTTTATTTCTAAGTAATTTTTTGTGCTGCTGGTAATAATGAAAAGCAGAACATAACTGTCCAATAATAGGAATTTAATTGGAGAGCTCCAAATGCCCCCTCCAAAAGATCAGAGTTCTTTTTTTTTTTTTTTTTAAGGTAGGCTCCATGCCCAATGTGGGGCTTGAACTCACAACCTCAAGGTCAAGAGTCACATGCTCTACAGACTGAGCCAGCCAGGCGCCCCAGATTTTTATTTTTTCCACTTCATGGGCATCGCACAGGCATTATTTAAAAAAAAAAAATCAGAAATACAGAGAAGCAAAAAGAACATGAAGAACTCCCAGAATCCCATTCTTCCAAAAAAGTGCTTTCTATCGATCCAAATGCTTTCCTATGCATGGAATATAGATCCATATAATTGCTAGATAGTTTTATACTCTCTAAAATAACAACAGTTGTGACTTATAAAAGCCACCTACCACTTGTTTAATTTTTCATTCAAAATATAGCTATTGAGTATCTATTAAAGGCCAGGTATTCTGCTAGGCATTGGGTATTTAGCAGTGAACAAGATAGAAATGAACTCTGACCTCGTGAAGCTTTCAGCCCAGTGAAGGAGAAACAAAGAATCAATTACAAAGCAAACAGTAAGTTCTTTGATGGGATGAATAAAGAGGTATAGCTAGAGGAACACAAAGAGACAGTGACCTGAACAGGATGGGGTGGCTTAGAAGTGACTTCTTTAGAGGAATGTTAGATCTGAAGGATGAGCAGTAGATGGATTAGAGAAGGGGAGGAGGAAACAGAGCAATTCAAGGAGATAGAGCAGAGTGTGTTTAGAGGAAAGCCTTCAGGGACGAGAACATGCCATAATTAAGGAACTAAAAGGAGTGCAGTGAGGCTGTAACAAAAAATGCCAAGTAGAACATGGCAGCAGATAAGTGAGAAAGGCGAGAAGGGACCAGACCATGAAGGCCCTGGTAAGCTACATTAGCAAATCTGGACTTTGTCTGCAGGTAAGAAATTATTCAAAGCAAAGGAGTGATACAGTCAGGTTTGTACTTTAGAGAGCTTACGCTCACTAAGTGTGGAGGAAAATGGATCAGAGGGTGCAAGCCTGAAGACTCCAACTTGAGACTGGCGAGAGATGATGGCTTCAGGGCAGTATAAGAGATGGAGAAATATGGATGGTATTGAGGTACTTAAGAGAAAGAACCAACAGAACCTGGTTGCTGACTGGTACTGGGAATTGAGGAGATGTTATTCCAAGTATTCCTCTGGTATTATTTACAGTTTCTTATTTTTAGTTATCATTAACAGCTAAGAACAGGAACAAGCTACGGAACAGAATTAGAAATAAAAAGTGAAACAATTAGGAACTCCCCTTCCAAATTCTTAAAGTGGGAAGATGTGCTTCAAGTATATAAGGGGTTGCAAAACTGCCCAGGGGCATAACAAAACGCTATTCCTTCCATAGGTCTCATCACTCTGCTCAGATAAGCTCATTCGTGCTCATGGCTTTAGCTACTACAGATGATGACAACTCCTAACTCCACTGTCCACCCGAGACTTCTCTCCTAAGATCTGCATCCATATAGCCAGTTGCCTAATGGACATACCTCTCTTAATTATTTTGTATTCCACATCTTGGCGAAGGACACCATTACCTACTCATTTGCCTGAGGTGGAAATGTGGAATACATGCTTACTATCTGCTTCTCCCTTGCTTCTTTTTTCTTCAAAGATTTATTTTGAGAGAGAGACAGAGAGAGAGAGAGAGAATCTCAAGCAGACTCCATGCTCAGCACGGAGCCCAATGTGGGCCCTGAGATCATGACCTGAGCCGAAACCAAGAGTTGGGCACTTAACAAACTATGCCACTCAGGTGCCCCTCCTTTGCTTCTTATGTCCATGTAACCACTGAGTCTATTTTGCCCCCTAAATTTCTCTTTCATTTGCCTCAAATCCTGCTACAACTGCTCTAGTTTAGGTCTTCATCATTTGTGACCTGAAATATTGTAAAACCTTACAAGTAAAACTACCCTTAATATTAGGTCAGTGAGGACTGAATGAAATAATATAGGTATGTGTTAGCACAGTCCTTGGCACATAAGTGCCCAGTGAATTGTAGTGATGGTACTGTTCTTCTCAAAGCCACATATGACACATATGGCCCATATGACTGATGACATTCACATGTGCCACTTGCTCTTGAGGCAACACATCAGACTGATAGAACCCTCCCTCCCAGTTTTGTGGGTATTCACTGTACCATATAATGCTTGTAATCTTAAGTCTTAACTCGACAAATTAGCAAAAGTTATCAGTAATAATGTGATATTTATAAGAAAGGCTGTGAGTTAGATCCAATTTTTTTGTACTCTATTTTCATCTCATCCTCACCCGTCTTTCTCTTTCATTCAAAAAAGCATACTGGAATGCAAGTCAATGAGAACCAAATTATCAAAATTAAAGCAAGTTAAGGTTATCTCTATAATTTATTTAAAAAGGAGGCAATGGGTAAGCTCTGATACTTTACATGGTGACATTACTTAATATGTCTCACAAATGATCATGACAATTTCTAGCAGACTCCAGAGATAAGAATTACTGCTCTACAGAACAAACTTGAAAAAGGAAAATCTGATCACTATAATGCTTAATATTTTTCAACAGTTCTCCAATACCTAGAATAAACCTGAAATCCTGAGAATAATCTACAAAGCCTTTTATAATTTGGGTTCATCAGCTACCTTCTCGTGTGTACCCTGTATTAGTCACAACAAACTGTGCGCAGCAACCTGGAGGCATTCTGCCATTTTCAGGCTGTCCTGACCACAAAGAGCATGTACTGCTCCCTCAGCCTGGGATGGAATACATCCTTCTGCTCCCTAAACCTGCCAGGAAAATCCCTTCACTGCTTCTGGAAAGCTTTCCTGGAAATCTTTCTGACCGAGCACCATCTGTGAACTTAACACAGAAAATGTACCACTGTAACAGCACACGTGACACTGTACTGTATACTTCTGGCCATCTCCCAACTAGACTATGAGCTTCTTGAGATCAGGAATTCTATCTCAGTCACATCTTTGATCCCTGGACCTTCACATATTAAGCACGTTGTAAGTGCTTAATACATGGATTAAAAAGAAGTCCCAGAAAAAAAATCAATCATCTGGTTTAAGAAATATTGTTAAAAAAGGGGGAAAGGCTAACATTTCATTTTAAATCAGTTACAAAGCCAAATATCATCTATGCAGACATTAAATTAGTTAACAGAGGCTTCATGTCTATGCCAAAAGTATCAACCTACATTTTTGACATACCCTGTTTACTTATGCAATCATCTCAACTTGGGCTTCCATCTCTAAGAGAAATCAGCAAGCACTTTTACCAGTATGTAGCTTCTCTATCTCCTCTATGTTTTTCCTTATTCAGAAGTGAAAAACTTTGCTCTTCTTTTTCTAATTTTTAAAATTTTCACTCTTGTTTTTACAAGAGCATCTTCTACGAATAAAGTAAAACTAGAGCAGAGTTGGAAAGCAAGTCTGCCAGAGGATGGCAGATCTTCCAGTGAGAAACGCTTTTCAAATGGATTTCAAGCAGACACTATAAAATGATACTACCATTTACTGTGAAAAAGATAAGATCCTTTTCTACATAATACGGACCAAAAATAGAACATGGTGCAGTTATTCTAGGGAATAAGGGCTTTGGAACCAACGGCTTAGTTTGAAGCACCCACATGCTCCCTGTATGTAACCATGGACAAATTCACACAAAAATTCTGGCCTTGGTTTCCTTCTGTGAAATGGGGATACTACCACCTATTTTACAGGGTTTGGAAGAGGATTAAATCTTTTAAAAATTTTTTTTAAATTTATTATTTACTTGACAGAGAGAGAGAGAGACAGCAAGAGAGGGAACACAAGCAGGGGGAGTGGGAGAGGAAGAACCAGGCTTCCCACTGAGCAGGGAGCCCGATGCGGGGCTCGATCCCAGGACCCCGGGATCATGACCCAAGCCGAAGGCAGACGCTTAACAACTGAGCCACCCAGGCGCCCCTGGAAGAGGATTAAATGGGATGATTTAGGTGAGGTGCAGAGTGAGGCACAGAACACATAAATCATGAAGATTATCACCATTATTATTATTATTATTATTGTTAACAGATTTATATATTTTTTCTTCCAAATTTTTATTTAAATTCTAGTTAGTTAACATATAGTGTAATATTGGTTTCAGGAGAATTTAGTGATTCATCACTTACATATAACATCCAGTGCTTATCACAACAAATGCCATCCTTAACACCCATCACCCATCTAGCCCATCCCCCACCCATCCCTCCATCAACCCTGAGTTTGTTCTCTCTCGTTAAGAGTCTCTCTCTCTCTTTTTTTTAAAAGATTTTATTTATTTGTTTGAGAGAGAGAGAATGAGAGATAGAGAGCACGAGAGGGAAGAGGGTCAGAGGGAGAGGCAGACTCCCTGCTGAGCAGGGAGCCCGATGCGGGACTCGATCCTGGGACTCCAGGATCATGACCTGAGCCGAAGGCAGTCGCTTAACCAACTGAGCCACCCAGGCGCCCTCGTTAAGAGTCTCTTATACCACCATTATTATTCATCATGTTTGTGAGTAAGTAGTTTTAGATGTATAGGTAATAAAGCCAAACCAATACCTTCTGGGAAACAAAATAATTGGTCCATTTTTGAGTTCAAGTTATTTGGTAACATCACTTCAAAGTAATACTTTATAAACAAAAGTTTGTAACTATTTTTTTTTCTCACCAGGGATTATGAAAAATTATTTTCTCAAAAGCTTATAATAGGAAGCCATACTTACCTTTGCTGTGTCCGAAACAGAATTCCAGTAACCACCACTGAGTGAGAATTTTCCGCTGCCTATCCGTGCCAATATTTCCTCTGGTGTATCATCAGGGCCATTTGCAAATGGAGTGTAACTAATTTATAATGAAATTAAAATGTCAATGAATAAAATTTCTTTTTTGGTTGGTAATCTTCACATTTATTTACAGTGTTCAAGAGTACTCTGGGTAATTAAATTAATATAATACTTTACTGAAATCTCCTAAAGTGAAAAATATCAACATCATGAAGCTCCATTAAGCACCAGGTCAAGGTACAAGCTGTGAAATAATTAGACTTAGTATATATACTATAAATATTTTAAGATATGACACATAAGAATAGAATATTTAAAAACAGTGTATGTTTACAACATAAAGAGTACAAAAGAGATATGGAAAAAATCAAGTCAACACCTTAAGACATTAACAAATGGTACATTAAAGAAAATCAGTAATGATACAGTTATAAAAATGTGGTATACATATATGAGACAGAGAGAGAGAGATACACACACAGGACTACATTATCAGATAACATGGGAAAACATGAAAAGAAAGATATTACAACACAGAGATTAAAAAAAATAAAAAAAAATTGATGAATAAATGCTTACAACATATGGTCCACTCACCCAGTAAGCATTGTATAGAGAAGGACACCAAGACTCCATATATCACAAGCAGCATCATAGCCTTGTCGTTTTAAAACCTAGAAAAAGTAAAAATTAGTATTAACACACTACTGTTTAGAGATTTGAATAGGCTGTGAACTGCACTATCTTCTAAATCAATGTATTTAAGAAAAACTCAACAGAACATGGTTAACAAACAAGGCAATATATTAATCCTATTCTATAACATTCTACAACCCATAATTCATATATATATGTATATACACATAAATTTGATTTTGGTATTTGAATTAGCATTTATCGAGTGATGCCATGGCAGACAGAGGACTATAAAATAAAATGAAGGTAAGTTTCTTTTTCTCCCCCACTGCTTCCCTCTAAGTTTCTTATTTAAATGAATTTATATTAATTTTGTCTGAGACTACAGAAGTGGTTACATAAAACAGTACTTTTAGGAACACATAAAAGTACAAACAATATAATGCAAAATTACACTTTTGCATATATAAAATATGATTCACTTGAGCATTTAGTAATCAACTACTATCGAGCATGAACAGTGATAAATACAAAACGCTCTTGTTTCCTTAAGAAAATTAGACTATGGCAGGGGAAATAAACATATAGTTAATAAAGCAACATATTATAACAAAATTATGCCTAAAGTGCTATAGGTATAAAGATGAGGAAACTATTCATTTTTGTTATTAAAGATTTATTTATTTTAGAGAGAGCAAGAGTGAGTGGGGAGGCGGGGGAGAGGGAGAGAGAATCTCGAGAAGACTCCCCGCTGAGCATGGAGCCTGACATGGGACTCGATCCTATGACCCTGAGATAATGTCCTGAGCTGAAGTCAACAGTTGGACGCTTAACCGACTGAGCGACCCAGGTGCCTCAAAACAATTCATTCTTGATCTGGAGAGAGAAGGAAGGCTACAGGGCAGCCTGCTTGTACTGGGCCTGTAAGTAAGAATTCAGGAGGCAAAGGGAGGAGGTGGAAGAGAGTAGAGGACACTCCAAGAGCAGAGGCAAGAGAGCAGAGCATGCTTAAGGACAGGCAAGGATTCAGTGTGGCCAGATGTCCAGGTAAGGGATACCAGAGAGAACAAAGAAGGGCTTTTATAAATATCTTGTTAAGGATAGGCAATCTGTGGTCATTGAAGCATTAAACAGGGAAAAAAAATAAGTAGATGGGTATACCAAAAGGATAACTCAAGGTATAGAGGAAATGCTGGCAAGAAGACAGACTGGAAACAAGGCCATCTGATAGGAGGCAATTTGTAGCAAACTAAGTGAAAGGCTATGAGGAACCACACTAAGGCAGGACATGGAGAGAAAAAGATGTAATGATAAAATAGGAAGGACTTAGTAGAGCTGGGATGTATAGGATAAGGGAAAAGGGGTCTAAAATATTCAGGAATCAGAATGGAAAGGGTTTGGTGACTGACCAGATGTAGAGAAATGATGGAGAAGGAGGCTTTCAGGAGGACTTCCAAGTTTTAACTTGAACAACTAAGTGGTGAATCTGAGACAAAGAGTTAAAAGGTCAAGTCTAAGGAGATTTTATTCATGGAAGATTTCCTGAAGAATATGAATTTAGAGGCTTTGAAGCAAAAAAGGTTTTGAAGCAAAAAACATTAGGTTTTGAAGCAAAAAACATTCCAACATGCCAAGGCAAAAGAGCTACATGGCGATTTCCAGAAGCAGATTGCTTGTCTGAAGCAGGAAACACTCATGAGGAAAAATGAGATGGCTAGATGAAGTGACCATGCTTGGACACCAATATGTGTCAGAAGCTGTGGCTATATGGACAAACAAGCAAAAAGTCTGTCCCTCATTAGTTCTAGTCCCACCAGGCGAATAGGTGCAAGTAGTCTTTTTTAAAAGTATTATTTTATATCTCAAAAGTAACAAAATTACAAAAAATTTGGAAAATAGAGGGGGGAAAATCCAGCTCTACAATCCAATTGTCCTAGCATTACCAACTGTTATCATTTTTTGGTGAAATATCTAATGGTAAAAGCAGAGACTTTGCAGCCATATTACCTGGGCTCAAATCTCAATCTGACCTCAAATTACATAACCTCTCACCATGCACCTGGTTTCCTGTAAAACTTGAAGAGTAAAAGGTCTCACTTCACATAGTTATAAGAGAAAAAATTATTATATGTCAACTCTATTTGTGAGGATGAAATCAGCTAATACATTTGACTGGCACATAAGCTTGATATTAGGGTTAACTATTATTTATTACATAGTTCACAGTTACATTTTTTTTTAACACAGTGATAATAAAAAGGCAAGAAATCTTGAAAGCAAAGCAGTGGACTTTAGATTTGCTACAATGGGGAACCAAAATTTCTTAGGAAAAGAAGCAACTTGATCACAGCAGTGCTTGAAGACTTCAGTAAGTCGACAGCTCTTCTGTGGAATGATCACAGAACCAGAGAGGGAGCAAGGTGCAGCTAGGCTGTGGCAGTCATTTGGGCTGTGGTGAAGGAAGCAGCGGCTAGGATGGCAGTTCTGTGAAAAGAAGAACCTCAGACTGGTTTTAGGGGATAACAGAGATGGTACCTAGTTACGTAGCTAAAGACAAGAAGAGACCATGATGCTTTAGCCTCAGAAATACAGGAAGATGTTGACAAAATCAGGAAATTAGAAGGATATTAGGAAAGGATGAGAATAAACTAGTTTCCATTTAATTCCATGTGCTCACAGCACAAAAGTGTCAGTGATAGCGGACCGCTACAGATGTGTGATTATGTAGAAAGACAGAAGGTAGAGCAAGAAAGGACTGTAGTGGACTAAGTAGTAGGGGGCTGAGGACAGGATGAATTACCATCAGAAGAAGGGCTGACGTTTTATTTTAATTATTTGTTCAGTAAGTCTTCAATGGAAAAACTATTAACTATTCTATATTAAACACAGCAAATGAATTTTTAAATATACTGAAATACTGGAAGCAAACAATTTCACAATTACCTCCGGTGCAACAAAATTTGCAGTATAACAAGGAGTCATGAGAAGACCGTTTTCTGCTCTTAGCTGTTTGGCAAAGCCAAAATCACAAATTCGAATAGATTCTGGATTGCCAGATTCATCCACATAAAGAATGTTGCTAGGTTTCAAGTCTCTGTGGACCACCTAATTGAAATACAAATTGAAGAGGTACATTAACAATACATTTCAATTACGGAAAACTCTTTATTCACAAACTGTCAAGCAACGTACTTAACAAGACGATGAGTGCTGATCTTTAAATTATCTCATTTTAAAATGCTGATAATGTAAGTATAACTCTCTAACACAGAACTGGGGCAAGGAGAGAAGGAAGAAAAAAATAGTATGTACATCCCTCTTCTTTGTCCAATTGAGTAAGTGGGTTAAGGTAAAATGCAAATAGCAATAATATCTGTCTCTAGGTTATTTATTCATTCAACAAATATTTACTGAATGCCTATCATGTGTCAGGGTATTATATAAGGAGCTCTAGATACTATGCTCAACAAGACCCATAAGATCTTTGCCTTTCCATGCTAGGAGCTTACACAGTAGTGGGGGAGGTAGAGAATAAACAGGTGAGAGATGGGTCTCTACAGGAGGTAACATCTGATCCAAGACCTGAAGAACAGAATGAACAAGCCAGAACAGTGGGGGATGGTCATTCTAAGTAGAGGGAACAGCATGTATGAAGGATGTATACAATAAACATATGCCCACAGGCTCAATGGAATAGGCATGGGGTTCAGGAGTAAAAAAGGAAAAAAAAAATCCAGACTTTAAGTATTGCCTATTTGATATCTAAGTGACAATGTCACACATACAAAAAGATATCGTTTCCTTTAGAGTTTTGCATTATTTTCCCCCTTTAGTTACCTACTTGAATAGTTCTCATACATAAGCCTTCTGACATTCCTTATTAGACTTATATGTTTCTTCTACCGTGAAATTCTGAATCTAGAGTGTAATCAATCATCTCAGTTTTAGTTCCTAACATTGAGAACATTACTTCTCCAGACCATCTGAATAACTAATTACTGCTGAGGCAATAGGAAAAGAACAGAGAAGACTCAGATGACTGCAAAGTCATCAATTCTTCAGTGAATACAGAGTCCCACTAATTTTGAGCTAGTGTACCAGGCGAATCTTGACCAGCTAGAAGTCAAGAAGCTCTAGGATGAAATTAACACATTGCACTTGTTAGCTTTTATGAGCAAAGACAAAATAATGAATTGAAAAGAAACTCCTTAAGAAGTAAGCTCTTAATTTCCTTTTATTTATTTTTTTTTAAAAAGATTTTATTTATTTATTTGACAGAGAGACATAGCAAGAGAGGGAACACAAGCAGGGGGAGTGGGAGAGGGAGAAGGAGGCTTCCTGCGGAGCAGGGAGCCTGATGTAGGGCTCAATCCCAGGACCCCGGGAATATGACCTGAGCTGAAGGCAGACGCTTAATGACTGAGCCACTCAGGCGCCCCTTATTTTATTTTTTTAAAAAGATTTTATTTATTTATTTGACAGAGACACACAGAGAGAGGGAACACAAGCAGGGGAAATGGGAAAGGGAGAAGCAGGCTTCCCGCAGAGCGGGGAGCCCAATGCAGGACTCGATCCCAGGGCCCTGGGATCATGACCTGAGCTGAAGACAGACGCTTAACGACTGAGCCACCCAGGCGCCCCTCTCTGGTTCTGCTTCTAAACTTGCAATGGACCCAGTTCTCAAGAGTACAGAGTGGCCTAGCAAAAAAGGTGATAGGTCTTCCAGGTCAGAGGACCTCACTTACTTTTTCTTGGGAAGCATAAGTATTTAATATAAACAAGTTAGGATTTCAAAGTATCACTTCAAGCTCGGTGGGAGAAGTTTACATAGAGGAAGAACAGCAGAATAAGGTAATAACAGTTACTTTCCATTAATGCATAAAGTAACTTCTTTTTTTTTTTTTAAAGATTTTATTTATTTATTTGAGGGAGAGAGAATGAGAGATAGAGAGCACGAGAGGGAAGAGGGTCAGAGGGAGAAGCAGACTCCCCGCTGAGCAGGGAGCCCGATGTGGGACTTGATCCCGGGACTCCAGGATCATGACCTGAGCCGAAGGCAGTCGCTTAACCAACTGAGCCACCCAGGTGCCTGCATAAAGTAACTTCTACCTTTGTAATTTTAGTTTAAACATTAAGGGAAAAAAGGTAAAAAAAAAAAAAAAAGGTAAAGGTATGTGTGTGTATGTATACATATGTGTGTGCGCGTGTGTGTGTATGTATATATACAATGTTAAAAAGACTTACCCCTTGTGCATGAAGATATTCAACAGTTTTGGTTATAGTAAACAGGACAGCACTGGCCTCTCTTTCAGAGAAAAATTTCTGTCTAAGAATTTTATCCAGCAATTCACCCCCTTTCATAAGTTCTGTCACTACATACACATATTTTCCATCATCATATACCTGTAAAATTCAACATCAAAATGTAAAAAATTATTTGAAGCTTTATATGTACTCAGAACAAAGTTTAGCATATTCAAGAGAAAATTAAAACTCATTTTATAGTCAAGGAAAATTTTACTTATCACAACCAATAGAGGGTATAAAATCTGCAAACCATTATATACATATAAGAATATTAAAATACAAATTGATTAGATTGAATGTCAGAAAAATAAACTGTAATTTCCTTCTATGAAACATAAGTCATGGCAACCAAAGTAACTATGGGCAGCGTATATCAAGGGGCACTGAACTTTTGCTCTCAGGGTTTATTTCTCTTGATCTTTCTATCTACCGATGACAGCAGGGACTGGTATAAAGACACATGCCTGTAATTTTCCTGGAACTTCTACAATTGCAGAACTGTATTTACAAACGCAGTATAATGAATTATCCTGGTTTTGATTAAACTGAAAGACAAGTTGTGGCAAGAATTAAGCAGGAAGATTAAGTAGCAAAAAGAAATTCCATCTAACCCCACAGAAGCATGCCAGTTTACTCCTAATGTAGAAATAGAAAGCTCATTGTAATTTTGGATTTGTACTCCAGGCAATCCCGAACTGAAATAACCCCTTTATTAAACCAGTTCCTTTTATTCCCCCTCACCACAGGGCTACTACACACTTTTTATTTAGTTCCATAAGAGGTACCATGTACTAGGGCCCCCAAAATGGAGAAAACAAGGTACCCATCCTCGATGTTTTTATTCTAGTAGAGAGAAACAGACATAAAAACAAGAGTTAAAAAAATGTTGGAGATGCTGTAATAAAAGTAGGGAAAATTTTAGAGACTTTGGAATTTGAAATGAAGGAAGGAGGAAAGATGTGTAAAACAGTGACAGCTTAGGGAGTTTATAAGGCAAGGATGAGAGAGAATATTTTCCATACCTCCTTTTTGATTTACTTCGTTGGATTCTTGGAGATTATATCAGAGTCACTTAAGTTACACAGCTTCACATTTAATGGCACTAAGCTAACATTCTCCTTCTAACAATGAGCAGCGATAAATTAATCTGAGGAAATTAGGAGTTTTGGTTATCAAGAAGGGAGAGTAAACTTTGGAATTCACGAAATCTCAGAGGTGAAAGGCGAAAGGCACCTTAGAAGTCCTGTGGCTTAGTTGGCTACAGGACATATCAGATCTACAACCCAGACACAGTCTTTGAGGCTCTGTGAGCACCATCAGCAAGAGAAGATTTAATGCTGTCTGGGGAGTTCACACCCTTTGCCAACAGCTCTGTTATGATAAAAAACAGAGGTAGCAAGGAGAGGATACTTTACTTGTTTGGGGTGTGGTGATGTGCAGGACAGGCCTCCTGGAGGAAGTAATGTTTTAGCAAAGTTTTACATGCACAGTAGTTAGCCAGGCAAAGAAGGGAAGTGGTAGTATTAATTGAGGAAACCATAAATTCAAAGATAGAATGGCATGAGAAAAGGAGGAAAGTTTAAAGATGAGCACATAGTGGAGCATGGTTGGAGCATGGGGTTGGAGAGGAAGTGTGAAAACCAGTGTAGACAGAGGAAGGTTAAGGACTGGAGGTGAGGGGGGTAGGAAATGTAGGCTGAGGGATAACGTGGTTCCATGCGAGTGTTTGCTCTCTCTGGCAGTACTGTGGAAGACAGTCTGGGGAGTCCATGAAGCATGAGACTAGTCAATCCCCAATCCTAATTAGTACACACGTTCCAACAAGGATATCAAAAGCAATAATGTCAGCAACACTTTTCTTCTTAAAGCAAAAGTACAAAAATTAACTATATCAACAGGTTTTGTTTTTCTTTATAACTGAAATTATGCTATATATGTTGTCCTTCAATTTTTTAAAAACTTACTCTTATTAAGTTCTTTGTCCACCACATGATATTTGAAAACATTCCAAATGTGAGCTGGACAACTGATTCAAATGATCAGAGTTCAAGAATCTACTACTTACGTCCTTTAGAGTAATGATGTTTGGATGCTGTCCATAACGAAGAAGAATTTCAATTTCTTCTGTTGGGTCTCTCTTGCTTTTATCAATGATCTAAAAGGCAAATATTTATCATAAAATCTCATGAACTATTAAGGTCACAAACCTTAAGAATTTACAGCTACAGACTTTAGGTATTATCTTACACAAATACTGGACATATGAGCCATTTATCAACCAGTTTTATTCAAGTACCTGACCAGACTGTCTAATCAAAATTTGAAAGCCAGTCTAAGTTTAGGACTTTCTAAACGCTCAAAAGCCTCAAGAAAAGGTACCAAGAACATATCTTTCTTCCATCCTTGAATGTCTTAAAACCTTGGAAACTCAGTCAACTTCTAACCCCTATCAATACAGATAATTAAGAACAAGACGTATCTATAATACCACCACTAACATCTGTTTATTGAGTTAACTTTACTTCCTTTAATAAAAGGTTTCAATGGAATAACCAATTAGTTGTAAGCTACTTATAAAAAATTAATTCACAGCTAAGTAGAACAAGCTTATTTTTGAAGCTAGGCAGAAAGCTAAGCAGAAAACCACACCTAGAATTTTACTTGGCTAGTGTTAAGTTTAATTATTATAATAAAGCCCTTTAAAGTACTAATGTAGCTTTCCAACCCTTTTATGTCAGCTGCTTCTTAAAAATACACCTCTTAATGTTTTAATCTGTTAAAGTAATATTATATTTTTAAAAGGACAAGTTTGGCTTTCATTTTGTCCAGAGGGTAGTCTGAAACAAATTTTGTGACCTTCATACTTTCAATTTCAAAAAAGCTTAGTAATTGATGTACACAATAAATACTCAAATGCTCCAGCAGTCAAGGAAAGAGCTTGCAACTCACAGTATGAGCCAAATCTGCTATCTGAAATGGATTTAGTTGTAAAACAGTTCTGTATGTGGAGAACAGGGAATACAAACATTAGGTGTACACCGTAATCAAATGCAAATGACAGTGTGGAATTAGGCAAATGGATGATTAAGACGAAAGGTATATGAAATAGACATCCTAATTCAGGGGATATGATCCGGGACTAGTCTTTTGAAAACTAGAACACACTGGGAGGTGTTATTCCCAGCAACATTCTCTTTGATCTGCTAATCTGAGCAGAGTTTACGTCACATTCATACTTGTGTTTGTAGATCTTAGATTTGTAGTAATTTCAGTAGAATGAAATTGTGCTAGGATTGGTTTTATGAATCAAATTTAAGTCACACGAATCCACAAATAGCTTGAAGATATTCTCAAGGTTTTGGTATACAGCTTCTGGTTTCTGTAATTCAAAGGGGGCCTCAGGGCACTTTTGCCTTTTTTCTGGTGTGTTTATGGAGGCAAGATACATCCTTAAACTGCCCATCATGTACATTACTCACCTTCTCTCCTTTCATGTAAGCAATCTGAAAATTCCTATGTACCCCAGATTTCACTATGAGCAATGAGTAGGAGAAGAGCAAATTAACATGCATTTCTATGGTTCATCCTACATCCAACAGAAAGTCGGACACTGATGATTTTTAAAACAATTACATCTAAGTTTAGAATAGTAATTACAATTTTTTTGTGTATGTGTGTGTCTTCCCAGATATTTGCTATGCATATATAAAACACATTTATTTTTACACAGTGAAATCATATTAGATGATAGACGGATGGATGTATGGAAATAATAATTAATGCCCCTCTCCTACTAACTAAACATGAGCTACCCACACTTATAGACCAGTTCTAAGGTCCAAAATAAGTTGAAAGCTTTAGATATTACTTAAATTGCTTGTACTGGGAGAGTAGTGACTACCATCTCAGGAAATGAAAAGGCAGAGACTTGAATATAGTATTTTTTCACTTACAGCTACAGGTTTGTAACTCAAACTTTTTTATTTTTATTTTTTTAAAGATTTTATTTATTTATTTGAGAGAGAGAATGAGATAGAGAGCGTGAGAGGGGGGCGGGTCAGAGGGAGAAGCAGACTCCCCGTTGAGCAGGGAGCCCAATGTGGGACTCGATCCCGGGACTCCAGGATCATGACCTGAGCCGAAGGCAGTCGCTTAACCAACTGCGCCACCCAGGCGCCCTGTAACTCAAACTTTATCATAGAGCCATGTGATTTGGTTTTTGGCTTAGAAAATTCTTACTGTCTTGACACCTGCTGAAATTAAAACAGCTAATGATAATAAATTTTATAACAGTAGTGGTTCACTTTTATTGGTTTACAGATCCTTTTATATGTAAAGAACAGTATGAACATTTTTGCCAGAAAAATGGAAACACAAAATTTGGCATACAATCTTGAGGAATTCCCTGATACTTAGACCACAAAATGGGGGACTTTTTAGAGTAAAAGGATGTTACTAAAAACCAGGCCAGGTGTGAACTGTACTAATGCCTTGAGCAAACTGGAGGTATGCTACCTTGCCTTTAGTTTACAGGTGAATCCATGGTTCCAGATTAAGATCCCTAAGGGTTGCTAGGCAAACATTTAAATTTACCTTAGCTTTTTTAAAAAACAAAACAAAACAAAAGGCACATTTACCAAAGAAGAAGTATTTAACTGGTACTGACACATGTGAATAATAACTGTTAAGAGTTGCATTTTATATTTTATTTTAATTTTTTTAAAGATTTTATTTATTTATTTGAGAGAGAGAATGAGATAGAGATAGAGAGAGAGAGTGAGAGAGAGCACGAGATCCAAGAGGGTCAGAGGGAGAAGCAGACTCCCTGCCGAGCAGGGAGCCCGATGCGGGACTCGATCCCGGGACTCCAGGATCATGACCTGAGCCGAAGGCAGTCGCTTAACCAACTGAGCCACCCAGGCGCCCTTTTATTTTAAATTTTTTTAAGTAGGTTCCGTGCTGGGCATGGAGCTCAACGTGGGGTTTGAACTCATGACCCTGAGTTCAAGACCTGAGCTGAGATCAGGAGTCAGATGCTCAACTGACTGAGCCACTCAGACGCCCCAGAGTTGCATTTTAAATCTAAAAATATTTACCTTCACTGCAAACTCCATGTTTGTAGCTTTATGTATGCATCTCTTGCAAACAGAGTAGGAGCCAACTCCAATATCTTCTTTTACTTCATATCCATCAGTAAACTGAATACTGTTTCTGTGCAACTGCTACAAAGACAATTACAAATTGACAAAGCGTTTTGTAATGACTATGGTACAATCCATAATAGGGGAATATGTTACCCATTATGCATTGTTGATGTTAACAATAAATATAAATGAATATAAGCAAAAATAAAAATGAATCTTTACAGCATTTATTCTTCTACAGCTATGTATTTTAGAGGTATCTACCATAAAACGTACAGCAAGAAATAGGCTTTCAATTTTTTTTAAGAAGTTTTTTTTTTTTAAAGATTTTATTAATTTATTTGACAGAGACAGAGATAGCGAGGGATGGAACACAAGGAGGGGCAGGGGGAGAAGGAGAAGCAGGCTCTCTGCTGAGCAGGGAGCCTGATGCGGGGCTTGATCCAGGACCCTGGGATCATGACCTGAGTGAAGGCAGTCGCTTAACGACTGAGCCACCCAGGCGCCCCAAGAAATAGGCTTTTTAAAAAGCTTATGTTAAGAAGAAAAAATTGAGTATGTACAAGAGAAAATGCAGAGTTACTTGATAAGGGGTTGAAAGCCCTGCCTGCGACTGAGCCCTATTCCACTCCCCAACTGGCGTTAGGCCTTTGAAGTACTTTTGCAAATAGGGAGAAGTTTGAAGCTTCTGGTATAGAAGAAAAGATTTAGGAGGATTCAGAATTAGAATATCTGGATTCTTGTCTCAGATGCCCCTCTGGCAGACTGCAACCCTGAACATGTGTTTTCTCAGAGGGTAATGGTGAGGATTAAATAAAAATAACATATTTGAAGGTGATACCTATTATCATCATTGCGGACTATCAGTAGCCATGCCCTCCATTTCCACCCTCAAGTCAAAGTTTCAATACAACTTCTGCTAGAGAAGCTGTTAAAGGGTTAAAGACTAGTAACACATGGTAGGATGATGGCTAGCAGCATATTAGCAGTTCCATAAGCAGGCTGAGGGAAGTTGTGCTGTCCTTGGCTATATTGAAAGGAGACCCCCAACCCCCAATGCCTATGAACTGTGTATAGGTTAACATTTGAATTCTGTAGAATATATGTTTGTGATTTCTATGGTAGGTACA
The DNA here is from genome assembly GCF_009762305.2 of Zalophus californianus. Lineage (NCBI taxonomy): Eukaryota > Metazoa > Chordata > Mammalia > Carnivora > Otariidae > Zalophus > Zalophus californianus. Next base: position 113,157,482 of record NC_045612.1, on the reverse strand, counting down.
GAAGTTATAACTTAAAAACTTGCCATACATCACATGCTTGCTATAGTAAAAGGAACAAACTACTTCAACCATGAACTTTATTTAAAAACCAGTGTTTAAATTGGTTTTCTAGAAAGTGGAAAGCAACTTAACTCAGGAAAAAAACTTTAGAGCAAAAGCAACTTCATCATCAAGTAAATTCAAGCACTAATTGGTGCCCTAAAAACAATCAGTGCTTCAAAAGATATATCTATTCCCTCTATGATTCGGAAGATGAATTAAATTTCCCTTTCCATGATACTAGGATGGGATGCAATAAATCTAATGGTTTTTACTACTTGTGTTCCTCTAATAACATTTACTAGTTCAGTCTCCTGTTACAAACACACAGACATCTGGAAACGTGCTTCTGTTGTTTCTACCTTGTGCTCCAACTCTGAGACACAGATGGGATAATGAGGTGGGGGACACCCTAAGATTGTACCTACAACCATTTCTTTTAAATAGCAATGGGGGCTCCAAAAGAACAAGGACACAAAACTTGGAAAACATTAAGACTGAAGTTCACTTTTATTTCTTACACATTTCTACGGCAGAAGTTGGCGAAGTATATAGCCTGTGGGCCAAATCTGTTTCGTTACTAGCTTTTGTAAATAAAATTTTATTGGCACACAGCCACGCTCATTTATTTAGCTGTAGTCCATGGCTACTTTTGTGCTACAATGGCAGAGCTGAGTAGTGGTAATGGAGATCATATAGCCTACAAAGCCTCAAATATTTATTAACTGGCCCTTTACAGGACAAGTCTGCTGAGCCCTGTTCCAAGCCATCAGGGAACCAGGAGAACTCAGTTCATCATAACTGACCTGACAGAGGCAGAAGATGAAACAAATTAGGCCAGATAAACATTATGAGGCATAGGAGAGGGTATAGATAAGATGGTGATATGTATCTCAACTCTCTTAGAATTCCCCCTTTTTTTTAAGATTTTATTTCTTTGAGAGAGAGTGCAGAGTGAGGGAGAGCACAAGCAGGGGGAGGGGCAGAGGGAGAGGGAGAAGCAGACTCCCCAATGAGCAGGCAGCCTGACGTGGGGCTCGATCCCAGGACCCCAGGATCATGACCTGAGCCGAAGGCAGAGGCTTAACCGACTGAGCCACCCAGGCGCCCCTCCCCTTTCAAGTCAGATAGGTATCCAGGACTCTGGTGCATGCAATCTTTTTTTTTTTTTTTTAAAGATTCATTATTTATTTATTTTAGAGAAAGAAAGAGCACGCATGGGCGTGTGCAAGCAGGGGCAGGTGGAAGGCAGAGGGAGAATCTCAAGCTGACTCCGCACTGAGTGCACAGCCCCGCCAGTGGCCTGATCCCACCACCAGATCACGACCTGAGCTGAAATCAAGAGTTGGATGCTTAACCAACTGAGCCACCCAGGCACCCTATCTTTTTAAAGGCATATGAAAGGAACTCCTAAGAGTAACATCAATGATATAAAATGTATTATTTTAAACTGCCCACTTAAAATCAGCAGTTAAATCTAATTATTCACACAGTGAACTATATTTTACAACATTTCAAATTTTAAATTATTCATACATTCACTCACCTGCACAATTGAATGCACACCAACTGTCTGCATAGCTTGGCTTTCATCATCTGAGGTGATAGCAACAAAACTAAACCCCCGAAAAAGCTGATGTGCATTAGCACTAGGTGGAATACCCGGTGAATCTGAAAAGAGTAATACATTACTAAGAAGGTAATACTCTGAAAGATAATTAAGGGAAGAACTATTGACAGTATGACCTTTCTCACTTATTCTGGAATTCCACTTCTTAGGCATCCAGGGCTTCTAGGATAACTCAGTGAAACGCTCTATCAGCTTTGTCCCGATGGCTTATTGGCATCACAACTCTAACATCCTAGTTCCTCTGAGCCCAGAAAATAGCTAACTCATTGAAGAATATAATAAATCAACGAATTACTAGGCTAATGTTATTCTAAATTAGCACTGTCGCACAGAATTTCCTATAGTGATGGAAATTTTCTTTATCTGTGCTGTCCAATATGGTAGCCACTGGCCACATGCAGCTCCTGGGCATCTGAAATGTGGTTAGTGTGACTGAGAAGCAACATTTTAAATTGTAATTAATTTAAATTGAAATAACCACACGTGACTACTGGCTACCATATTAAACAGTGCAAGCCTACATGATAACCTAACAGTGCTACGGCTCCTGGTGAGGGGAAGATACAAGTTTCACCTACAGATAATTTAGGAGAAAGGGATTTAGTCTGGTAGTCTCAATATATAATATCAGAATCTGGAAATGTAAACAAGTTAAAAATTACTACATTTATATATATAAGGAACAAAAGTAATTTCTTTTTTTAAAGATTTTATTTATTTATTTGACAGAGAGAGAGAGAGAGAGCACAAGTAGGCAGAGTGGCAGGCAGAGGGAGAGGGAGAAGCAGGCTCCCCGCTGAGCATGGAGCCCGATGTGGGGCTCCATCCCAGGACCCCAGGATCATGACCTGAGCCGAAGGCAGACGCTTAACCAACTGAGCCACCCAGGTGCCCCAGGAACAAAAGTAATTTCTGAGACAATCATGGTATGCTGTCCTTAAAATATATTTTATGACATGACATGTATGGTTACTCAAATTATTTGTGTGGAATCTACTGGCATTAACAAAAATAGAAAAATACTTTTTTAAAAAAATATAATTAAACTTGTAGTTCACAACAAAAACAAACAATAAAAGCAGAACAAATGTGCTATTCATAAATATAAAGACACAATTAAGCATACTAATATTTATAATCATACTATAAAGGCTAAGGGCAAGCAAAAACCAAACAGGCAAATATACTTAAACATCAACTCCACATAAAGTTCTTTTTTAACATCAGCTTGACATTCTCAGCAACAAAGACTGTTTAGTGCATTTTAAACCAAAGTGACAGTATTATACTGAAGAACTCTGCTAAGAGAACCATACTGAAGAACTCTTCTAAGAGAACCAATTTGGGCAGAATATAATATATAACGGCTCTCTTTTGAGATTTTTCCTCTATCAGGCCAAATTGTAATGAGAAAGCAAAGTAAAACATTACCATATATCATCAATTCTATGCATACCACTGTTCATATATTTGATAAAATTTTGTTCATGTATTCATCAAAATTTCTAAGACTGTCTTATAAAAGTAATAAATATCCACCAGTGTTTAACATAATTTATGAGGTTATTGACCGGAAAGCTTTATAGTGAGGTTTAAATGATGTACTCTATAGAAAATATATGCAAATATACTTTTTATTTATTTGCTTGTCAATGATAAACCTGGGGTCTGGTACACCTAAATGAGAGAGTATTAGAGTGCAGAACACACCATTACATGCATACACACACTAATTTAATGAAATACAGATTACCATTTCAAAGATAATTTCTCTAATCATAGTCACTGTTTATGCAATTCTAGGATAAAGCATGACACAGGATATGAATCATTTTGAAATTATCACACCTCATACAAAGTTTATGTTTTGGATTTGAACTTGACAAGTACTTCCAGAATACTACCTAATATCAGAGTTTTAAAGAGTACTATCTATACTGAAGAGTATTTCATGTAAAAACAGCTACAGGTAAATAAATGCACAACCAAAGAATTTTTTCACATAAATAGTATCAAAGTTTAAGGCACAACCTAATTTGCTAAAAGATTTAACAAGGATCTTAACTGCTATAAAATGCTATAAAGGATTTATTAATTATCTAGTTATTGCAGCAGGGATATGGTATGATGGGGAGATATGAGGATAGCATTAAGAGTCATACATATATACGTTACATTTAGGTTTTCACATTTTCTCCTTACCTTTGGGAGTTTTTGCAGTAAACTCAGGATCAAAATAGAATGTATCTTCAGGCCTGCCAGTTGCAGGTTTAAAAGGTGGATGAATTTCTCTTCTGTACAGTTTCTGGTGGGGAAAAAGAGAGACTTAGACATGCATTAATTATAAAAAAAATTCAAACAAATTTTTATTTTATACTCACATTCCAGTCTATTGTCGAGAAAAATGAATGTCTTTTAATTTCCTCAACTCCATCGGGTCCTGCACCTATCAAAAATCAAACGGTTTAAAATTTTTGATTAAAGGGCAATTTTATTTCAAGGAGGAATATATAATTTATTTAGTCTTTGCTTTTAATGTTTGTCCTACTATGTCATAATTCCGCAACAAAAACAAATATCCACCTCCCCCCATCAAAAAATCCCAAGACCAACAAACACACAAAAGAAACAAATTAATTATAAATTTTACCTAATCTGTTTGCAGGATTTCGTTTGAAAAGCATTCGTAAAAGACTCTGGGCTTCAGGACTCAAAAACTGTGGCATCCCAAGTTTGGCTCTAAATAATAAATCCACATAATAACATTTTATTTTTTGGACGTATTTGTATTTTATTTTAAAAAATTTAATCTTTTTTTATTTTGAGATAATTGTGGATTTATACTAAGTTGTAAGAAATAATACAGATAGATCCTGTGTACCTTTTACCCAGTTTTCCCCAATGGTCATATCTTAAAAAACTATAGTACACTATCACAACCAGAATACTGACATTGATACAATCCACTGATCTCCTTCAGATGTCTCCAGTTTTAACTGCACTCATTGTGTGTTTAAATTTAGATCTATGCCATTTTACCATATGTATAGGTTTCTGTATCCACCACCACAGTAAAGATACTGAACAGTTCATTACCACCAGCATACCTCACGTTGTCCCTTTATAACCACACCTGCCTCCTTCCCTCTCCAATTCCTAACCTCTGGCAATCACAAATCTATTCTACATTTCTATAATTCTGTCATTTTAAGAATGTTATGTAAGTATAATCATAAAGTGCGCAATCTTTTTTTACTCAGCATAAATTCCCTTGAGATTCATCCAAGTTGTTGATTAGTATTCCATGGTGTGGATGTACCACGGTTTATCTACTTACCTGTTGAAGGGCATCTGGATTGTGTCCAATTTTGGGTTACTACAAATAAAGATGCTATGAACATTTGTGTATAGTTTTTTTGTGTGAACACTTAATAGAATTTTAGTCCATAATTTTTTTTTTTAAGATTTTATTTATTTATTTAACTGACAGAGAAAGAGAGAGAGAGAGAGACAGCGTGAGAGGGAACACAAGCAGGGGGAGTGGGAGAGGGAGAAGCAGGCTTCTGGCTGAGCAGGGAGCCTGATGCGGGGCTCGATCCCAGGACTCTGGGATCATGACCTGAGCCAAAGGCAGTTGCTTAACCAACTGAGCCACCCAGGCGCCCAGTCCATAATTTTTTTTAAAGATTCTATTTATTTATTTGACAGAGAGAGAGAGAGTGACAGACTATAAGCAGGGAGAGGGGTAGAGGGATAGGGAGAAGCAGACTACCTGCTGAGCAGAGAGCCCGATGTGGGGCTCGATCCCAGAACCCCAGGATCAGTACCTGAGCCGAAGACAGACACTTAACCGACTGAGCCACCCAGGCACCCCTAGTCCATAATCTTCTAACAAACTCTTCCGTTTTTATAAATTTTGCAACAAGCACTATTGTGAGAGTAAGATCATCTGAGTTTTAGTTCTGGCACTGTTACTAAGAACTTTGTGACCTTGGGAAAAGACAATTCCCTTTGGTCTGTTACCAGTTCTTTATAAGCAAGGGGACTAACCGTCAGATCAATGGCTCCCAAACTGTAGCCTTGGAACCTTTTTTCAAAAGAAATTTAAGAAATCCACTATTTAGGGCACCTGGGTGGCTCAGTCGTTAAGCGTCTGCCTTTGGCTTGGGTCATGATCCCAGAGTCCTGGGATGGGGTCCCACATCGGGCTCCCTGCTCAGTGGGAAGCCTGCTTCTCCCTCTCCCACTCCCCCTGCTTGTGTTCCCTCCCTCACTGTGTCTCTCTCTGTCAAATAAATAAATAAAATCTAAAAAAAAAAAAAGAAATCCACTATTTAAAACTGCTAAAAGAACATGTGCTACACATGCCTATGTTTTCCTCCCATTCCCTTTAATAGTCCTACAAGGAAGAGGAGCTGGTGGGAAAAGGGTCTGTGGAACATCTAAGAGTCTACAGCACACAGTCTGAAACCCACCAGCTTGAATGAGCTTGAAGGTCAGTTTCAGCTCTAATATATAATTTTATTCTTTTTTTTCTAACTTATAAACTAAGAAAACTAATGATCCTCTAAGTATGAAAATAATAACAGAGCTGGAGAAATGGCTAGCAGAGAAATTTCTACTTCAGAAATAGATCCATTTATTATTCAGTAAGTTGTTACTGAGCTACTACGTGCCAGATACTCCTTAGTGCTGAGGATATAGAGATAAAGATAGCCCCCCACAGTTAGTGGGGAAGACAGAGATGGATAACCCGAGGATAACCCTAGTATGTGAAGAGGCAAATTCAGAAGGACATATGGAAAGACTGCTAAGGGAACAGCAGGGGATCATCTAATTTAACATGAGACTGAAAGGCCTTAAATGCAGTTTAAAGGTTGAGAATTTATTCACTTGGCCAGTGTTCCCCCAACATTTTACTAAATAACTTTAAATTCTCTACACACTCAGCAACAACAACAAAATACTTCATGATCTAATAAATTTGTGGAATGTATCTATTATACCCCCTGTTGGGAGACACAGAATAAAATACACTGCATATAAAAGGCTGAGAAATCTAAAGTAATCAGTATTTTTCTAAACATTTGCTTCCAGTACCTCTTTTTCAGAGAATACCTATTCACATCTTGTAGAATTAGGGTTCTGTTGAACAAATCTGGGAAAATACAGCCATATTAGGTAATAAGGATATAGCAGAGGTCTTTAAACAGTGGACTAACATGACCAAATTTATTTTCAACAAGGTTAACTCCAGAGGTAGTATAGATTGATCTGGAGTGGGAAGTGGTGGTAGTTGTAGGCATTCTACTTAGGAGCTTGACTCAGTAGTGTAGGTAGGAAACTACCATGGTCTAAGAACTATAAGCAGTGCAATGTAAAGGAAAGCCTGGGACAGTGAAATATTTCTGAGAGCAAATTTGGTCAATACCTGCATGTGCAAGAGAGGGGAAGAAATCAAGAATGATTTTTAGGTTTCTGGCTTGGGAAATAGGGTGCTTAGAAATGAGGCTAATTGAAAATACAACAAGAAAAAAGAACAGCAAAAAGATGAATTTAGTTTAAAAATGTTAAAGTCATACATATCACGTTTTCAGAGAGCCATGCAGGTGAGTAAATGCAAATATAGATCTGATGCCTGGTTAAGTTAAAGAAAGAGTAATTTGAGAGTAATTAAAATGCTGACAGTAGTTATAGGAAAGACTGAAGTCAGCCAGAAAATGAGCACAGAAGGGAAGAAAAGCATATCGGAGATGAAACCCTGGGGTACAAGAACATTTAAAGAGTGGTCAGAAAAAGAACAATTTGAGCATTAAAAATAATGAATGCAACTGTTTGTAAATGCTGAATCACACTGATTATTAAATCCCATAGATTCATTATAATAAAATAAGAAAAAGAAAAAACTAACATAAAACCCAACTCACTGGACACCATCCCCACTGGAGGTAATCAGGGCTCTGGCAATTGGAAATAATTAAGAATCAAATATTTATTCTGCCTTTCTTGTTTGAGCCTTATTTCAAGGTAACTAAAGAGCCCTAGTTGATTAAAGAAAGTTCAGTGTTTTGGAAAATACCAGCTAATAAATAAAGAAGGAATAAAAGTAATAGAAAATCACAATTTTTGAATCCCTAATAAAATAACTGTTTCAAGTAATGATTACCAATGGTTGAAACCACTAGATGAAAGCCTGCCAGGCAACTTCCTAATAGAGGGATCAGCTGTAACTATAGAACTCATCACTTAAAGTGGGACAACCAGGTGTTCTAAGCCTTCTGATGTGATGCAACAGGGTGCATCATGAGCTATGAAATAATCTTGCCCAAAAAAGCTTAACCAGAAATGCGATAAAGGAACAAGTTAAACAATATTACAAGGAGAATAAAACAATTTCAACACTCCTAGGAAAAGACTAATTGTGTAACCATGTTAACAAGAGAGCCACAAGAACTGGCTTTAAACTCATTCAATTGATCAAAAACAACTTGCCTAGGGCGCCTGGGTGGCTCAGATGGTTAAGCGTCTGCCTTCGGCTCAGGTCATGATCCCAGAGTCCTGGGATCGAGTCCCGCATCAGGCTCCCTGCTCCTTGGGAGCCTGCTTCTCCCTCTGCCTCTCTCTCGCTCTCTCTCTCTGTGTCTCTCATGAATAAATAAATAAAATCTTTAAAAAAAAAACAACTTGCCTAGGTAAACACTGTTTTTGTTTTTTTCCAAACCAACCAATCAGTAACTGCTCTTCATCTGTGAAAATCAGCCAAACAAGAGTGGACTGACTCCAACAACCACACCTGAGTGCCAAGTGATCAACAACAGTCCCACCCAAGTAACCACTCTTATTAGAGATGATGTCAACCCACTTATGGCCCTGAAAATCTGCCAATTCTTGAACTCCACCCTTCCCCCCAACCCTATGTTAAGAACAGTGGTCTATGCTGCTTAGACACTATTAGATCAGCATCACTCTTCCTTACTATAGTAAGCAATAGGATCGGCTTTATGCTTTTTGTTTCATATACTGAGAGGTTGTCTTTTTGACAAGATAAATTCTGAAAGTGGAATTCCATAAAACTATCTTGGTTTCTTCTACGAGTAAATGGTAGGGAAAAACAAGGTAGAGTGTTCTGGAAAAACAGAAGCTTGAGAAATACAACCAAATGAAATGTTCAGATGTGATTTGGGACTATAAAGACACAGTTCTGGAGAAAATCTGAAAAGTCTGGTTAAGAATTGGTATTAGTGGATACCTTAGCAGTGTCTTGTTAGGTGTGGTTATGTAAGAAAACATCCGTATTTTCTAGCGATGCAAACTGCAGTAGGTGAGAAATGGCATGTCTGGAATGCTTAAAATATTTCAGTGAAGAAAGAGATGAAGCAAATGTGGCAAAATCTTGATGTCTGTTGAATCTGAATGACTGATATATGTGTTCATTGTATTCTATTTTTGTGAATTACATTAGAAATTTTTCATAATTAAACAGAGAAAAGCAGGCAGAGAAGGAATGGTTAAGCAGGAGATCAAAAGAGGAACTGTTAGGGAAGCAGGAGAAGCAGATGCGAGGAGGAAGATCTAAATGGAGAGAAAGTGGCCAACAGAGTCAAATACTCCCAGAAACACCTTTCTTAACTGTCTCCTCTAAAATGGCTTCTGCCCCTGCCCCTTCCCCCACACTTCAAGAATAATCTGGTTTATTATGCCCATTGCTCCTATTACTACCTGAAATTATTATATATATTTTTTTGATTTTTTATTTATTTGAGAGAGAGAGAATGAGAGAGAGCGAGCATGAGAGGATCAGAGGGAGAAGCAGACCCCCCGCTGAGCAGGGAGCCCGATGTGAGACTCGATCCCGGGACTCCAGGATCATGACCTGAGCCGAAGGCAGTTGCCCAACCAACTGAGCCACCCAGGCGCCCTATATTCATTTGTTTAAATGTTAATTCCTTGTCTCCCCGACTAGAATGCAAGCTCTGTGAGACCAGAGAAGATCCTGTCCATCTTGTTCACACTGCATCCTACATAAATGTAGGAAGACCCTCAATCATCTGTTGAATGAATTGTGTGAACAAATGGTGCGGAGAGTCACCTTTCTAACAACCTGTCACTGGTTTAGGCAACCAGATCACTGCTGACCATAATAAGGGGAGTTTCAGGAGAGTGGTGGGAATGAACGATCAACAGGCTGTGGAATAAAAGCAGCCAAGAAATGGTAACAGAAAGCAGACTATTCTTTAAAGAGGCTTTGTGGGGCGCCTGGGTGGCTCAGTTGGTTAAGCAACTGCCTTCGGCTCAGGTCATGATCCTGGAGTCCCGGGATCGAGTCCCGCATCGGGCTCCCTGCTCGGCGAGGAGCCTGCTTCTCCCTCTAACCCTCCCCTCTCATGTACTCTCTCTCTCTCATTCTCACTCTCTCAAAAATAAATAAATAAACCTTTAAAAAAAAAAATAAAGAGGCTTTGTGATGAAAGGATGCAGAAAGATGGGCAGAAAGTCGAAAGGAAGCCAGGTCAAAGAAAGGGTTTTTTTTTTTTTTTCCCCCCCGACACTAGAGTGTATTTGTTAGCTGAAAGGAAGGGGCCAGGATCGATGGAGTAATGAAGGTTTAGGGACATTAATTTATATAGCAAATATTTTTTTACCTTTTTTATTGTGGAGAATAACATAAAGTGCAAAACAAACCAACCCTGCACAACCCCAACATCACCAAAGTATACAGTTCACTGACTTACCACAAAGTGAACAGTCATGTGGCCAAGAAATGTAACACTGTAACCCCTCATTCAACATAACCACTTTTCTTATTTTGCCTTGGCTGTTGCCATCTAAATACGGACCTTAAAAACTGTGCTTTAGTTTGTCTGCTTTAAAACTTTATAAATAGAGGGGCGCCTGGGTGGCTCAGTTGGTTAAGCATCTGCCTTCGGCTCAGGTCATGATCCTGGGTCCCTGGGATCGAGCCCCGCACAGAGCCCTGCATCGGGCTCCCAGCTCTGCAGGGAGCCTGCTTCTCCCTCTCCTTGCCCCCAGCTCATGCTCTCTCTCACTCTCTCTTAAGTAAAGTAAGTTAAAATCTTTGGAAAGAAAAAACAAAAAAACTTTATAAATAGAATCATATAGTTATTTATTCTTTTGTATCTGTCTGCTCAGCATTCTTACGTGATTTACCCAAGTACCTGCATGTAACTGTGGTTTGTTCATTGTCTTTGCTGTATGGCACACTGTACCCCTGGGCCAAAGGCCTCAGTCTCTTTTTGTATGGCTTTCGAGCTAAGAATGGTTTTTACATTTTTTTAAGTATTTTGTTTGAGAGAGTGAGTGCAAGTGGCAGAGAAGAACAAAGGGAGGGACAAGCAGACTCTGTGCTGAGGGCGGAGTCCAACATGGGCTTGATCCCATGACCCTGAGAGCATGACCTGAGCTGAAATCGAGAGTTGGAGGTTTAACTGACTGAGCCACCCAGGCGCCCAGGTTTTTACATTTTTAAAGCGTTGGAAACAAACAATAAACAATAAGAATATGTGACAGACACAGTGTGTATTGGCTTGCAAAGCCTAAAATATTTACAGATCGTTTGTCAACCCCTGCTGTATCTCATGTATGAATAACATAATTTATGAATCTACTGCTAGTAATTCATTTTCCACTTTTTGGCTATTACAAATAATGCTGCTATGAACATCTTTGTTCTAGTTTCTTGATGTGCAAGTGCCTTCATGCATGTAAACTGAGTGCATGCCTACGAATGGGATTATTGGATGAGGGTATACATATATTTGGCTTTAGAAGATAATGTCAAAAACTGCTTTCCAAAGTGGTTATAAGAGTATTTATATTCCTTCCAGCTATGGATAAAAGTTGCCACTGCTCCACATCCTATCAGCACTTTATACTGTCAGTCTTTTTACTGGTTGCCATTCTGGTGGGTATGCAGTTGTAACTCATTGTATTTTCTGACTAGCGAGGGTGAGCAACTATTTATTGGCCATTAAATATCCTCTTTCGTGAAGTCCCTGCATCTCTTACCCATGTTTCTATTGAGCTGTCTTTTTCTTATTGATTGACTGGAGTTCTTGACATATTCTGGATACAAGCCCTTTGCTGGTTACGTGTCTCAAATGTTTTCTTCTACTCTCTCAATGGAATCTTTTGATGAGTTAATCAGTTTTATGTAATAATAATTGATCAGTATTTTCTTTTATGGCTAGTGCTTTTTGTGTCTGAAGACTATTTTTCCACCCAAAGATCATGAAAATAACCTCCTATACTTTTTTTTTTTAAGATTTTATTTATTTATTCAGAAGAGACAGAGAGAGACAGGCAGAGGGAGAAAAGCAGGCTCCCTGCTGAACAGGGAGCCTGATGTGGGACTCGATCCCAGGACTCTGGGATCATGACCTGAGCCGAAGGCAGACGCTTAACGACTGAGCCACCCAGGCACCCAACCTCCTATACTCTTATAGCTTTTTTTTTTGCCTTTTTACATATATTTTACCTATTTTTGCCTATTTACATATATATGTAAATATATATATATTTGTATGCTTACTTTGGCAGCACATATACTAAACTATATGTATATCTGTAATATACTTGGAAATGATTTTTGTGTGTGGCATGAGGTAGGGATTGTTTTATCTTTTTATATATGATTTTTCTAGCATGATTTGTTTAAAAAGGCTGTTACTTCCCTACTGTTCTGCAATTTCCAATGGTCATAAATCAAATGTCTATATATATATATAGTTCTGTTACCTGGCTCTCTATTCTATTGCACAAGTATATTTTCTATACTTCTTTCAATGACATTTTGTCTTAATTAAATTTAGAGTAAGACTGGATACTTGGTAAAGCAATTCTTCCTATCTTGATTTCTTTGGGAGCATTTTAGCTATTCTTGGTCCTTTGTACTATATATTATATTAGAATCAGTTTATCAAGTTTCATACAAAAAACTTCTTAAAATTTAAATTCCATCTGCATTAAGGCTATAGTTATGCTGTCCAATATGGTAGCCACTAGCAACAAACAGCCCCCAAGCACTTGATACATGGTTAGCCCAAATTGTAAGTGTAAAATGCACCCTGGAAAAAATATAAAATGCACACTGAGTTTCAAATAAGTATGAAAAAAATGTATCATATCTCATGAATCATTTTCTAATGTTGATTATATGTTGAAATGATAATATCTTGTATATACTGAGTTAAATAAAATATATTACAATTAATATTTTTTTTTTACTTTTTAAATGTTGCTACTAAAAAATTTAAAATTAAGTATGTGGCTCACATCACATTTCTATTGGAAAATGCTCATCTATACAAACCCACATCTTTACAATACTGTGTCATAATGTGAATGTGGTACAACCTTCCAAGTTATTTTGGCCTTTTAAATTTTCTTTAAATAAAATTTCCTAGTTTTCTGCATAGAGTTTTTGCATAACTTTTGCTAGATTTATCCATAGTTATTTGAGTTTTTTATACTATTGTAAAGACTATCTTTTTAAAAAATTCCATTTTCTGTTGTTAGTATATAGATATGAAATAGATTTTATTTATTGACCTTTGATCCAACAACTTTGCTAAACTCTTATTAATTCCAAGAATGTATATGAAGATTTAGATTTTCTATGGACACGATCTTGTTATATAATAATGACAATTTTACTTCTTTCTTTTTAAACCTTAAACCTTCTTTTCCTGGCCTTACTGTACTTGCTAGTATCTCCAGGACAATGTGAATGGAAGTGGAATAATGGATGTCCCTGTCATATTCCACATCTCAAAGGTGAAGCTTTCAATATTTTAACATTAACATGAGGATTATATGAGTACTCCTTTAGAGATGTAACCCAGAGCCCTGGACCCCTGGGTGTTTCTGCTTGGGGCAGGGGCCTTGTCTCTGGCTGTACTTGGTGGGGGGCATGAATAAAGGCCAAAGGCTCCAACATTTGTGTGGCCAGAAAAAAAAATAACATGAGTACTCTAAATCTACGGGGCTTGTTCATATTTGAAACACATTAATATTAACATCATAATATCGATGAATAAAATTTCATATTTTAGTTTGAATCATTTATTTTTAAATCTCATCAAAACATATCCATTAGGGAGTACTTACTTAAGAATCATAGTCATTGTTTCTTTTCGATCTTTTCCTTGGAAAGGTAGTGTACCAGTAAGCATTTCAAACTACAAAAAAGGCAGTATCATCAGAGGTATTAGTCAATAAGTACAAAATCTCAAGGCCAGAAAGTAAAAAAGCATCATCTTAATTCAAATCTTGTAAAATTGCTATATAATAACAAGTGATTTATAGTTCTACCATATTACTGAACTCAAAAAACACCCCAATCCTTACCATTAACACACCAAAAGACCACCAGTCTGCACTCTGAGTATGACCTCGACGATTAACTACTTCGGGAGCCATGTATTCCACAGTTCCACAGAAAGAATATGCCTTCTTTTCATGGTCAATAGACTCTTTACTTAGGCCAAAATCTGCCAAAATAAATATAAAATTCATAAATATCCTACAATAATTTCCACATTTAAAGTTTAAGCTTTGAGTTCTAATATTGACATTTATTATTAAAAAATTCTAATCCTAGTTTTCAAGGCAATATGTTACTCAATATTTGTACAATAAACCTTAAAAGAAATTATATAGAGTAGAAGAGAATATTTTAATAAAATGAGGATTTTTTACCTGTTAACTTGATGTGACCTTCTTCATCAAGAAGTATGCTGAAAGAAAACAAAGTCAGAAAATCTTTTCAAACCACTAGATATTTATAGAACCTGGAACTGAAACTATGGTGTTAAGCACCAGATCACCACATTTGTTCTAAAATATTGTTTTAGACTGTGAATAGGGGAAAGGTAAAAAAGGAGAAAAATGTTTTGGACACACACATATAACAAAACCCAAAGGCAAAGCCTTAAAATATTGTTTTAGACTGTGAATAAGGGAAAGGTAAAAAAGGAGAAAAATGTTTTGGACACACATACATAACAAAACCCGAAGGCAAAGGCTTATAAACGTGTATTAAGGGCACCTGAAAACTATTAGGAAAAGAACCAAAACCTATACTCTAATTTCTAGTTGCTCTTTCCAATGCCTTTCTCCAGAGTTGGCCTAACTAAAATCCCTAGTGCTTACACAATAGACAGAGGGTCCACATATTTAAGTCAATTGCATAAAAGTTGTCATTTTCTTGGTCATTTTTTTTGGCATCTGACTCAATCATTCTTTCCTAGTTTCTCCATCCAATCCTCTTTTTCTTTTTTTTTTAGAGCAGGGGACAGGGAGAGGGAAAGGGAGAGAGAATCTTAAGTAGGCTCAATGCTGGACACGGGGCTTGATCTCACAACCCTGAGATCATGACCTGAGCTGAAATCAATAGTCGGACACTTAACCAACTGAGCCACACAGGCGCCCCCTATCCAATCCTTTTTTTTTTAAGATTTTATTTATTTATTTGAGACAGAGACAGAGAGAGTGAGAGAGAGAGCACAAGAGAGGGTAGGGTCAGAGGGAGAAGCAGACTCCCTGCTGAGCAGGGAGCCCCATGCGGGACTCGATCCCAGGACTCCAGGATCATGACCTGAGCCGAAGGCAGTCGCTTAACCAACTGAGCCACCCAGGCGCCCTCCAATCCTCTTCTTTTTAAAGATTTTTTTTTTTAATTCATTTGAGACACAGAGATACAGAGAGAGAGAGAGAGAGAGAGAGAGCATGAGCAGGGAGAGAGGCAGAGGGAGAGGGAGAAGCAGGTTCCTCGCTGAGCCAGGAGCCCGATGTGGGGCTCGATCCCAGGACCCTGGGATCATGACCTGAGCCGAAGACAGACGCTTAACCATCTGAGCCACCCAGGCGCCCCCCTCCAATCCTCTTCTTAACACAACTTCCTTATACTCCTTGTTTTTCACTGACCCATCCCTTCACTGTATACATTCTCCAATGTTTTCTCTCTTTCTCAGTAAACTCTGAGCTTCTAGGTTTGACCTTATTCATCTTGTAGCTTAGTGCCTGGCAGAGTAGAGACAAATAAGAAACGTATGTTGAATGCATGGGGCCAGTCTACAAAAAGCCAATAAGGCATTCCAAATAGTTTGGGCTTCTTCTCAAGGGCACTGAAGATCATAAAAAGTTTATATGCATGAAAGGTAGAGATCATCAGATCTACATTTTCATAAAACAGTTTAGAGGGGAAACCCGAACTCTTAGATATGGATCATGATAAAGAACAAATGGAGAAGATACTCAGGTTTCTGGCTTTAGGAGATACTTGAGTGGAGAATAATGTCATTAATTAACAAGTTATAGGAAGGGGTAAGTACTAGGCTGTAGGCCAATAATTCTATTTCTGGATAGGTATTTTAGTATACTGACTTGAAAGGCCAAATAATAAACTGTTTCACTTATATTCAAAGCCATTCCATAACATAGGCATTTCCTTACTTTTAATTCTAACTAAAAAAAATGTGAAAGCCAAATTTTGCTACAATAAAATTTTACTATGTCAGAAATACTACCAACCTTTCTACATCAATTCAAATAGGATTACAATAAAGTTTACCACTGAGGATAATTCAGTAGGGACTTATTTTTCATGTCTTCTTCATAAGGGACTTAAGAAAAAAATACAAATCTTAATTAAGCTTGATTACAAAGCAGACCAACCATTTACAGAATATAAAGGGAATTATTAGGTATGGTGGAAATCATCCTCCCTTTTGTCTAATAAATACATGAAAAGACAATTCTAAAACTTCAAATTACTCTTTGTAATTCTGAGGAAAAAAGAGAACATAGCTAAAAGAACATTACTTATGCCTTCTATAGCAAATGGACTTAAGATAATCATGCCCATCCTTTATCTCTGAAAGAAAAAGCCAACTGTATTACTTTCAATAGGCAAAGTTCCCTTTCAACTACTAATAATCATTTTCAGCCATATTTATTATAACAGAGTTCTGGTTCAAAAGAATGTGGAAAACCCCTTACAGTACGTAAAACAACTGGTCTAAAAATTGAAATTTCTTCCAAGTTCTATATGATGGTATATACTTGAATTATTTAAGAGCTAAATGTTATTTTTTTTTAAAGATTTTATTTATTTATTTGAGAGAGAGAGAATGAGAGATAGAGAGCACGAGAGGGAGGAGGGTCAGAGGGAGAAGCAGACTCCCTGCTGAGCAGGGAGCCCAATGTGGGACTCGATCCCGGGACTCCAGGATCATGACCTGAGCCGAAGGCAGTTGCTTAACCAAATGAGCCACCCAGGCGCCCGAACTAAATGTTATTTCAATTAATAGCATCATCTAGGCATCTTTGTGAAAAATCTCACTTCTTACTTACATTTGATCTTATTTGACTCTTAAGAAGGGTCCATGCTGTATACATACTTTTATGACCAATGCTAATCCAAAGGTTTACAATAAATACATTCAACTAAATGACATAAAACACTAACACAGATTTTTATTATGAATGTTTAAGCTTATGTTTATAGTAATTTTTTTCTTCTAAGGACTATATGCTTGAATATTCTCATCAGGAATTATATTTTGTGTCTTGACAGTTAGAAATCAGGAAAATGATGAGAAAAACTTAATAATTATCTGGGGAATAACAACGGAGCCGTATGAAACTTATCCAAAACCAAAATGTATGAAAAACAAAAGTAAAATGTGAAAGTATAATTTCTAAATGATCATGTAATAGGATTCCAAAGGATCATTTCCTGTTTCCTGTTGTAATATATAATTTAAATTTTGCATGTAACATTTTATTTTTTTATTATTTTTTGAAGATTTTATTTATTTATTTGACAGAGAGAGAGTGCGAGCACAAGCAAGGGGAACGCAGGCAGAGGGAGAGGGAGAGGGAGAAGTAGGTTCCCCACTGAGCAGGGAGAGCCCTATGCAGGGCTTGATCCCAGGACCCTGGGAACATGACCCGAGCCAAAGGCTGACGCTTAACCGAATGAGCCACCCAGGCGCCCCATATGTAACATTTTATTTTATTTTTTATTTTTTTTAAGATTTTATTTATTTATTTGAGAGAGCGAGAATGAGAGAGAGAGAGAGAGCACATGAGAGGGGGGAGGGTCAGAGGGAGAAGCAGACTCCCTGCTGAGCAGGGAGCCCGATGTGGGACTCAATCCCGGGACTCCAGGATCATGACCTGAGCCGAGGGCAGTCGCTCAACCAACTGAGCCACCCAGGCACCCTGTAACATTTTAATGTAAGTAATACCCAAATTCTTTTTTTAAAAGATTTATTTATTTATTTGAGAGAGACAGAGAGACAGCGTGTGAGCGTGAGTGGGGGGAGGGGCAGAGGAGAAGGAAAGAGAAAATCTTAAGCAGGCTACATGCCCAGCACAGAGCCTGATAAAGGGCTCCATGTCACAACCTTGAGATCATGACCTGAGCCGAAATCAAGAGTTGAACACTTAACCAACTGAGCTGCCCAGGAGCCTCAAATATTAGCTTCTTGATACTTGCTACTACAAAAACAATGGAAAATTTGCTCAACGCACACTAAAAATTTGAGATGATGTGGAGAAGAAAATTTTCAGGGGCTCATGTCATGACCTCAGGGTTGCGAGACTGAGTCCCACATCAGGCTCCATGCTGGATGTGGAGCCTGCTTAAGATTCTCTCTCCCTCTCCCTCTGCCCTGCTTATGCATGCTCTCTCTCTCTCCCCCTCTCTAAAAAAAAAAAAAATTCAATAAATGGTATTTGAAGGAAAGCATTAGCTCTATGCCATCCTTCGTATCAAAAAATTTCCAGATGGAGTTAAAAGTAAAAAAAGAAACCATAAAATAAGAAGAAAAGTATCTGATTATGGGATTGAAAAAGTCTTTTAAGAATAAAAGTCATGGAAGAGATCACAAAATATTGGTATATCTGACTGCGAAAAAAATACTTGTGTAGGTAAAAACAGAATAAGTTAAAAATTTTTTTAAAAGATTTTATTTATTTATTTATTTGAGAGAGAGTGAGAATGAGAGAGAGAGAGAGAAAGAGCACATGAGAGGGGGGTCAGAGGGAGAAGCAGACTCCCTGCTGAGCAGGGAGCCCAATGCAGGACTCGATCCTGGGACTCCAGGATCATGATCCGAGCTGAAGGCAGTCGCTTAACCGACTGAGCCACCCAGGTGCCCCAGAATAAGTTAAAATTAAAAGACAAACTAAAAAAGCTATTTGCAAATATGTCAAATGGTTAAATTCTTAATTTCTAAAGGTCTCTAACAAAACAATGGGAAAAAAATATTCCAAGATAAATGAAGGCCATGAACAGAAAATTCACAAAAATACAAATTGCCAATAAACATATGAACATGGATTTCAACCTCATTAAAAATAAAAAAATGCAAATGAAGACAAGGTAACAATAACAGATATTACGATTGGCAGATTTTTAAAAGTATGAGATTACATAGTGTTAGCAGAAATGTGAAGCACGGGCACTCTAATGTAATTCTTGTGGTAGTTCTACAAAGTAATTTTATTTTTTATTACCTCCTAAATAATTATATAACATTGTATTCAGCTTAGTAGCATGATTCCTTACTTTTCCGGTTTTAAGTCTCTATAGATTATTCCCAGGCTATGTAGATGGTCTAAAGCAAGTGCAAGTTCAGCCAAGTAGAATTTGACATCTTCTTCTGTGAACATCACCTAAAATAAAATAATAATTTTTCTGTCTTATTTTCTTTCTGTGTCTGTAGTTTTTATTTAAAATGCCATCCTAGAGTTTAAATATCCAAAAAGTTATAAATATGCTAATCACACGTAGTTTTATCCACAATTTACTAATGAAAGGAATTTGCAAAAATGACCAAATCAGTCAACTAATCACTTTCTAAATGCTAAATGTGCACTGTGGGGGAAATAATTTTACATATTGTTAAGTAACATCTATATTCAGATTGTGCCATTGCTGCCCTACCACAGTAACATCTTAAAAATGAAAAATGATCTTTTAAATGCGTACTGAATTTCCACTACTAATTGTTTAAGGATATCTTGATGTATTATTGCTCCTGAAAAACTGTAACTAAAAGAAGCAGGACAAAAGACAAAGAGTTTATCAATTTAAAGTCCTACTTTCAGAATAACTTCAAAAGGCAGGAAAAGAACTCTTTTTGGCTCTAATTCTCTAATGTGAGACTCTTGTGCCACTACAGAAGATACAATAAACATAATTTTGAAATATAACAAAGCTTTAGTTAAAACAGGATGCATATAGATAGATTAAAAATAGAGATTAATTACATACCTCTTTGGATAAGCGTGTAAACAAATCTCCTCCCCTGAGAAAATCCAAAATAAGATACAACTTCCCTTCAGTTTGAAAAGCTGAATGAAGAAATGAAAATTTCTGTTTAACCCACCAGAGTTTATTTTTTTGGCTTACATTAGGTCAACTCATTCACAAATGAATATTATTTTTAAGCAAATTAATGATCATGTCATAGATCTAAACTGGTTTTTACTGAGAAGATAACCATTGATTGCTCTTAGTTTCCATGTGGAAATGTTAAAGGCAGTGTTTCTTATGGAACCACTAGGACATTTGTTGCATTTTCTTCAGGCAACAGTCTCCCAGGAATATAGCAGTTTTAAAACATGTGATCAATAAGAAAAATTCCCAACATGGTTACTTAACCAGGAAACAAAATACAAGAACCATGTCACTAGCTTTAATTACACGTATGAAGAATTACCACAACTTTACCCACTGAAAAAAAGTACATACACCTTTGGGGAAAAGAAAGGTTATAAAAGCTTCAGGATGTTGACATTAGGGTTCTGTCTTGTTTTTAGGAAAAGCTGGGCTAACACATATGGACTATAAAATGCTGGTACACTGTTATTAATTACCATAATAAAAAACAATTATGATTTATTATGAATTATTATGAAAACAATGATTATTACCTATTCCTATGGCTACTACTCAGAAACATAAGTATAAATGCAATAAAGGCTTCTAAAGTTTAAGAAGTAATGGCTTAATTTCCATGACTTTATCTGTTAAACACATATAAATATACACAAGTAAATATTTATATACATTAATATATCTGAATGCACTCAGGGAGTGGGGGATCAGGTGGAGGGATGAGGCTGCAATTGGCTCATAACTTACCATAATGCAACTTGACAATAAAAGGATGATTAACTTCTACCAAGATATCACGCTCCATTTTTGTCCGAACACGATCTCGAACTACAAAATATCGTACATATGGCTGTACTACAATAGCTTTCAGAGACAATCTTTAAAACAAAATCGCTTTGGTGCCTATTTTAAATAAAATTATGCTAAAATGTGAATTCATATTTTTATACATACCAATAAAATTATTTATATGTACAAATAAAACTATTACTCTTGAATTTTCAAAATTAATATTTTTTTACTAAATTATACAAATTTTGTTTATATTTATAAAATCTGTGCTTTAGGTTAAAAAAAAACAGAGAACATATCAGATGTTGAATCAGATGTTGGTTTTGACATCAAATTTACAAGTATTTTATTTTTTTAAAAGATTTTTTATTTATTTATTTGAGAGAGAGAGACACAGCAAGAGAGGGAACACAAGCAGGGGGAGTGGGAGAGGGAGAAGCAGGCTTCCTGGGGAGCAGGGAGCCTGATGTGGGGCTCAATCCCAGGACCCTGGGATCATGACCTGAGCCAAAAGCAGACACTTAACGACTGAGCCACCCAGGTGCCCCAAATTTACAAGTATTTTAATCAAAGTTATGAAAAATGACCAAAAAAGAGTAACTCTTTTTTTCTAAGATTTTATTTATCTGTCAGAGAGAGAGAGGGAACACAAGCAGGGGGAGTGAGAGAGGGAGAAGCAGGCTCCCCACCGAACAGGGAGCCCAATGTGGGACTCGATCCCAGGACCCCGGGATCATGACCTGAGCTGAAGGCAAGATGCTCAACTGACTGAGCCACCCAGGCGTCCCAAGAGTAACTTTTTAAAAATGAGGCATCCCGGTGAAATATTAAAACACGCACAAAAGAAAATGGAATAGGTTTCACTACCCCTACCAACCCTATCAACTCATTTCAACAAGCATTCATTAAGCATCTGTAAAGCATAACAGACATGGTGAAGGATGGGTGTACCCAAAAAGGTCTATTTTGGGGGAAGGAGGAAAGGGAGAGGAAGAAGAAATAATGTGGTGCAGCTGAAAGAGCAAAGGCTTTATAGAGTTAAAAAAATCGGATTCAGATCTGTGTAATCTGGGGTGCCTGGGTGGCTCAGTTGTTAGGCATCTGCCTTTGGCTCAGGTCATGATCCCAGGGTCCTGGGATCAAGCCCCAGATTGGGGTCCCTGCTCAGCGGGAAGCCTGCTTCTCCCTCTCCCACTCCCCCTGCTTGAGCTCCTGCTCTTGCTGTGTCTCTCTCTGTCAAATAAAACAAATAAAATCTTAAAAAAAAAAGATCTGTGTAATCTTAAGCAAGTTACCTACTTAAACTCTTTGAGCCTCTGTTACCCCTCATCTATAAAATAGAGATAAGACCACTGTACCTTTGTGTACGGTGTGACCATTTGAGATAAGGTCTGTACATCCCAGAGCCTGGTATATAGGAGATATTCAATTAAATGGTAGCTATAGCACCATGAATATGATAAAGGGATAAAATGACTTATAACTAGCAATAAGTAGTACAGAAATTCAGAGAAGGCAAAGATGAGTTTTACTTGCATGGGAAAGCAAGAAGGAAGAGGTGGAGTTAGGAACTTTTGGAGTGGAATTTAGATGGATGGGAAGGATCAGGCCTAAAGAAGAAAAGTCCAGGTATGGAATACCAGCGCAAGCAAGGACATGGAGGCATGTATGAGGAAGAGAAAGGAACCAAATCAGTATGGAAACTGGGGAGGTGAAACTGGGAAGACCCAGATTCTTGACAATTTGTAATGGCAGATAAATTTACGTTTGATCCTGTAGATAAAGCTCTCTTTTACCAACCAATGGTTTCCTGAGCAAATTCTACGTACCAGGTACTGTGAGATACAAATACAAACAAAATAGGGCGCCTGGGTGGCTCAGTCGTTAAGCGTCTGCCTTCAGCTCAGGTCATGATCCCAGTGTCCTGGGATCGAGTCCCACATCGGGCTTCCTGCTCCTTGGGAGCCTGCTTCTCCCTCTGCTTCTCTCTCTCTCCCTCTGTCTCTCATGAATAAATAAATAAAATCTTTAAAAAAGATACAAACAAAATAATCTTCAAGGAGCTCATAATCTGGTGGGAATGACAGACAACCAACTAAATAGAATACATTCTGATAAGTATTCTGTGTTGGTAGCTCAATGGATTTAAGAGGTGAAAATGACCATTCATTAAAATTTTATTATTTTTTCTGTTGCGTAATAAGGATAAATCATAAATGACTTGCATTCTTCAGGCTAGAGTGACTGAATGGTTATGTCAAAGATTAAGCAGCAAGAACAGGGAAGAGAGTCTTCTGTGGGGGGAGGGTAGGGACAGAGAGAAAGATGAACTGGTATTCTTTTCAGTTATAAAGTGACCAGATATTTAAAACACAGAAATAAGACCCCTGGAAAAAAGAAACAATATAAAAAAAATCCAATGTTTCCCATTCTGTTTTCCACTTCCAATTAAGAGATTTCGGTGCCAGTGACTGAAAATGGGCAAACCAGATATAGAAATCATTTTGCTTTTCAGATCTATAAAGCTCTGTCTTTTAAATGACTTGTCCAGCAAGTATATCAATTTCATTATCCTATTCTATCACAATAACTCTGGTGTGTTCTATCCAACAGGCCCCTTCTATTATTTCTATGAATAAGGTTCATCACCTAGGTCTGCTGATAATTCTGTTCCAGTCTAGGCCACATCTGTGCTTTTTCTATTGCTACCCATATGATCTTGGATTCAGTTTCTATTACCTTAAAGCTGGATTCCAAATTTCTATCTCTTTCAATAATTATACAAAGATTACAAAGCTTATCATTTAGAACTTAACTCTCTGCTCAGTGAGCAGCAAAAATACCCAACAATGTATTTACTGTATATCTTTCATCTATTATTCTATCACAATGAAAAGAACAATTATTTGGGAGTCAAGAACTACAGGTTTCAGTGGCCTTGCTAGTAACTAGATGAATTACCTGGTCAAATTCTTAACACTGCTCAGGGACTTCTAGCTTTCTTCTCTATAAAATGAGAGGTTAGAACAAGATGATTTTTTTCTATTATGATTATCCTGTGAGGTGGTTTCCTTACATGTAACACTGATGAGAACTTGTTTAGTTGAAAATGAGTAGCGAGATTTACTTACTCAAGAATTCCTTCATTTTGTCTGAGGCAGGACTGTGTAATAATAATTCTAATCTGGTTTCTTTTACTCATGTAAAGTCCTACATCATGCTACAATCAGGAATTTTGATTAGGATATACTGGTTTAGAAGAAGGCATGTTTTATATTGGTTAAACTCTAAACCCTAAAATAGAATTTATTAATAATGACTCATGCTGGCAAAGCAACTACATTCCTCTGAAATAATTTTTCTCATATAGTAGTTATTAGATTTTAAATCCTCCTTGACTTGAACCTAAGAGTGAACAAGAAGAAATGCTGTTTATGTTTCTAGGGTTATGTATTTTTTTTTAAAAGATTTTATTTATTTATTTGACAGAGACACAGTGAGAGAGGGAACACAAGCAGGGGGATTGGGAGAGGGAGAAGCAGGCTTCCCGCCGAGCAGGGAGCCTGATGCGGGGCTTGATCCCAGGACCCTGGGATCATGACCTGAGCCGAAGGCAGATGCTTAATGACTGAGCCACCCAGGTGCCCCTCTAGTGTTATATATTAAGAAACTTTAAGGCCCACAGACTATTGTATTAGGACAAAAGTCCCTACAAACTCAACTTAACACTACTGACTTCTATTTGACCCCATTTATTGTATTAATAGGAACTCTGAAATAGAAAGAGACCTCTGGTTAAACATAAATGTTTTACTTTCTACTTTCTTCCAAAGCCCCACTGAAATCACTATAATGGAAAAATGATGCATAAACTCACAAGGACAAAGAACAGGAGAGGAAGCAAGAGCAGATGAGTAAGTGGTAACTTACACAGTAGATAAGAGAAAGCTAAAAGCTAAGCCTAAGGGAATAAAGTCAATGAGAAATAAGGAAATTCTTGCCATAGAACTCTTTCCAATTGGCTATTTGGTACCTTACTCTTTTTTTTTTTTAAGATTTATTTATTTATTTGAGAGAGAAAGAGAGGAGAAGGGCAGAGGGAGGGGGGACAATATCAAGCGGACTCCCCACTGAGCATGGAGCCCAAAGCAGGGCTTGATCTCACGACCCTGAGATCATGACCTGAGCCGAAACCAAGAGTTGGGACACTCAACCAACTGAGCCACCCAGGTGCCCTGTTGCCTCACTCTTAAATGTGAAAAAGTTAGCAAAGGATCCCCACGCATTTGAGGAAAGGCTCTAAAGAGGAAAAAGTTATCAAAATAAGCAGAAAAAAGGGAATAAAGGGAAATAGAGATAATGTAAAGAGGAGGGGAAAACCTAACAATCAACCTTGTAATTTAAATACCCCAACAGAGCAAAAACCATACGGCACCCATGAAACAAGAAGCTTTAAAAGGGGCAGGCGTGAAGGAACCAGTATCTTCAACAAATAAACTACAAAGAAAAAAAATGGAGACAGAGCTCATGGATTAAAAGACCTAAAGAGAAATCAACCAACTACAAAATAGACCTCTTCTATAGATCTCGATTCAAACAAATTGCAAAAAGAGAGATGAATTACAACAACAGGCACAAATGGAAATTCAAACATTTAGATACCTGTATATTAATTTTTTAGGTATAGTGATAGAGTTGTATTATTTCTTTTAAGAGTCTTTATCTTTTAGAGATACATACTAAAATATTTACAGAAGAAATTGTACAATGTTTAGGATATGCTTCATAGTATCAAGAGAGGGGAAAAGACACAGATGCAAAAAAACTGACCATGAGTTGAGAAATGGTGAAGCAGCAAGGAGGGTATACGGGGCTTCTCTATATTCTTTTGTTTCTTTCTGTAAATGTTTGACACTTTTCATAATAAAAAGTTTTTAAAAATAGAGAACAAGGAAAATCTAGGAAATTAAAAATGATGGTAGAAACAAAAACGTCAATAGAAAGTTTGAAAGGTAATTGGTAATATTTCCTAGAAAATAGAAAAAAAAGGCAAAACTGGAAAACAAAGGAAAAAAATTAAGAAATGATCCAGGAAGTCCAACATATTCAAAGAGCAGGAGTTACAAAATGGGGAAGAAAAGACAAAATACTTTGCCAAAATTGAAGAAATGAGTTTCTAGACTGGAAGAGACCACCCCATACCTGGTATGGTGAATTTTAAAAGTTCACACTAAAGAAATACCACTGTACAAATTCGAGAACACCAGGGATAAAGAATAGAGTGGTTCTAGACTTCCAAAGAGGAAAAGTAGCTTACGTACAAAGGAATGGAAGTCAGTATTGCAATAAACCTCATAACTGCAACACAGGAAACTGGAAGACAATGGAAACAATGCCTTCAAATATCTGAGGGAAAATTATTTCTCACCTAGAATTTTACACTCAGCCAAATTATAAATTGACTGAGGGGTAGAATAAAGGCATTTTAAGACATTCAAAGTCACAAAAATTTTACCATCCATTCACCCTTTCTGAGGTAGCTACTAGGAGATGTGTTCTACCTAGACTGGTGAGTTAACTGAGAAAGAGGTAGACACAGAATTTAGAAAATGAGATCTAATACAGCAAAGATGTGAAGGTAATGGGATTCCAGTATACTATTCGGCTTACTTAGGAACAGTTCTTATAAAGCTATAATAATGTGGGCACACGGGTGGCTCAGTTGGTTAAGTGTCTGCCTTCGTCTCTGGTCATGATCCCAGGGTCCTGGGATCGAGTCCCGCATTGGGCTCCTTGCTCAGCAGGGAGCCTGCTTCTCCCTCTGCCTGCTGTTCCCCCTGCTTGTGCTCGCGCACTCTCTCTCTCTGGCAAATAAATAAAATCTTTTTAAAAAAAGAAAGCAAGCTGTAATAATGAAAACATTACTGGGCAGACATGAAAGGTGGAATTATGTATGGGTGGTAGTATGAAAGAACTAAATCTTAATCTGCCATATTAGGAAGTCAATAAATTATGTCACCAAATGAAAACAATCAAAGAATTGCAAAAAAGAGTATTGAGTATGGAGGTAAATGACAGAAATAGCAGTTAAGGAGATGAAAGTCATTGTCTCTGAGGGTCGAGAATTGGAATAGGGAGGAGGGTTGGTAAGGCAATGCTATTTTGTAAGATTCTATATACATATTACTTTGAAAGAAATTAAAATTGAATTTAAGAATGCATTAAAGTTATCTGACAGCTTACAATTCCAGTATGTCAAATATTTTCATTTTCCAGGGTTTCTTTTATAGCTTATATCCATATAATTTTACATACTTGTGGTAGCCAAATTTGTTATAACTGTCCACTTACATATTTTCATTAGTTCATTTTGGGGATTATATTTGAAATATTTCTTTTAAATAATATTCTATTAAATGGTATACTATAATTTTTAAACATTCCTCTATTTTCAATATTTGTGTGATTTCTAAATTCTCAGCATTATAAATTAATGTTGCTGTAAGAATTTTCAAGTGCATGAATTCTTTCTTTGAGATTATTTTCTCAGGTTAATTTAGCAGCAATAATGGCTCTCTGTATGTATTGCAAAACCACTTTCCAATTTATGTTGCCATTATATGAAATAACATTATTTTACATGTATTTCTTTATCATCAAAATGGAACATTTTTCCAAACATTATTTTATCCCCCTTCATAAAATTTATTCTGAAATCCTTTGGGTAGAGGTTGTAATGATACTTTTCAGGACCTCCTAACTCAATTATTCCTTTTACATTTATTAGTTGGAATTCTACTATAAGGAAGAGCTTTCCTTTGCTCCACATTACTTAATTTATGGATCAATCCATGGATTTTTTTTTAAAGATTTATTTATTTGAGAGAGAGAGAATGAGAGAAAGCACATGAGATGGGGGGAGGGTCAGAGGGAGAAGCAGACTCCCTGCCGAGCAGGGAGCCCGATGCGGGACTCAATCCAGGGACTCCAGGATCATGACCTGAGCCGAAGGCAGTCGCTTAACCAACTGAGCCACCCAGGTGCCCTGGATTTTTGTTTTATTCAGTGGTTTGTAATCTAGCACTATCATTAATTATTGCCAATTTTCAAATTGTCCTAGATTTGGCCCATAGGAGCCCTGTACTCATTCCTTGTATTATTTTCTAATATTTGAGGCAAATAATTTCATAATTTCTTACTTATACTACTTTTCATTATGTGAAAGGCTAAAATTTTTGCAGTGTCAATCTGTTTATAACATCTGTTCACAAGTTTCCTAGATGTGTTAAGTTGTAATATTCAGTTAGACTGTTTGATTAGATTGTTAGATTTTTTTTTTTATGGCATAGGGTTTAAGAGAAGACTAATTTTTTTTTCCAGGTTGCTCAGGAGTATTTCAAACAAAATTTGTGAAACCATTATTTCTCATTGTTCTGTATACTTGGTTTGCCATATAGCACAGCACATATTCTCTTTGATGTGTATGCTTTTCAAATGAAATTTTAAATATTTAAAGGAAAATTCAATTGGAATCTTGATGATATAGAGCTAATTGGATGGCTAGATGAATACTGAGATTCTTAACAACAGTTAGCCTTCTCTAAAAGGAATTAGGCATTTATTTCCTTTCCTGATATCTTTTAGGTTTTTCAGTTTCATAGTTTCTTTTACGTACATTATGCACAACACAGATCCTGTTAAATATATGAAACCTACTCTTGTTGTTTTTGTGAATGACCTCTTTTGTGTAAGTTCCACCAATGTAGTTTTATAACTTGGGAGTAGGTATAAAGTTATACAAGTAGTGATATAAAGTAGGGCAGTGAGGATATAATTTCACTCCCTGGTCCTAGCAAGAATCAAGTAAGTAGTGTGCCAGTTGCAGAGACTAGATAGGAAAGAAAATACATTCAGGAAGGGAACAAGAGAAAGTAAGCAAAGGATGGTGTTTATAGAGAATGGTGGAATTTCTTGGAATGAGGATATCCAGGGTAGGTGACTAACTGGAAAGAATAACACCAGAAATAATAAATGATCATCACAAATATTCCTTCCTGAATATTTTATTATTTTTTATTTTTTAAAAGATTTTGTTTATTTATTTGCCAGAGACAGACACAGAGAGAGAGGGAACACAAGCAGGGGGAGTGGGAGAGGGAGAAGCAGGCTTCCCGCCGAGCAGGGAGCCCGATGTGGGGCTCGATCCCAGGACGCTGGGATCATGACCTGAGCCGAAGGCAGATGCTTAACGACTGAGCCACCCAGACGTGCACCCCCGTTTCTGAACATTTTTAAAAGCTTTAAAATTACATGTAAATTGAAGAGGAAAAAAATGATGCTGGGAATCAATACATTAACAACTAGAGCTTATGTGGTAAAATAACCAAAACTACTAAATAAAAGATTTAAGTATTTTTAAAACTATGTATAATTTCTTCTAAATGACTATTTACCTAAAAGAGTCAAATCCTATATAAGATTGTTCAAAATCAGAGGTTTAGAATAAAAACTTACTTGGAGACCAGAAGTCAAGATGATAAAGTCCTTAAGATAAAAGCTATTTTGCATTGGGTAAATCAGTAGGTTTTCAAAACATTAAAATAATTACAGTGATTTGAAGATGAATCAAACCCAGTTTGAATTTTCTAAACCTCTACTTGCATAAGCCCAAGATGAATTTATAATATTTTTTTTTTTAGATTTTATTTATCGGACAGAGAGGGACACAGCTAGAGAGGGAACACAAGCAGGGGGAGTGGGAGAGGGAGAAGCAAGCTTCCCGCCGAGCAGGGAGCCCGAGGCGGGGCTCGATCCCAGGACCCCGGGATCATGACCTGAGCCAAGGCAGACGCTTAACGACTGAGCCACCCAGGCGCCCCTATAATACTTCTTTTATAACATGGCAACTCCTATTCTCACTAGTCATAGGATTCCTAGCCCAGTAGGAAAAATTCACTAAAAGAAAGTCTAAATTTAAAGGCAGTAACAGGAACAGATTCAGAATGTAAGTAACTGGCCTAGGAGTCACTGGAGATCTGTTGAGACCTTTCAGTTTGCTTAGACTATGCAAACAGCATAAACAGTTGCAGCACTTACCTTTCAGTGTGGCCTTCTTCAATACTTTCATGGCGTAAAGCTGTCTAGCATCAGAGCCTGAGATTTTTTTGACTAAGAAAACCTGTATTTAAATGAGGGAAAATAAGTTTTACAAAGTATCACAAACTATGCCATTGTTAAAAATAAGACCCTTTCGAGACTCTGATACACTGTAGATGCTTATTTTTCTTATGTATCAATTATAAATACAATGAGTTGTAAACAGTGGTAATCACTTGGGGTGTCAACATAAATGAATACATTTTTTTTTCTTTTTGTTGTCTGCCAATTCCCAGAGCATGTAATATATAAGTCACAAAAATCTTTAAACTGTGTAATTAAAGTCTAACACGTTTAAAGTATAACACAAGTGGTCATTGCTTTTAACAAAACAAAAATTCTTCCGATTTGATAGAAATTGTCACACAGGAGTTCCCCTTGACCACCATTTTCCGCTGATACAATTATTCACTGATAATTGGTCTTGTCTGTGTATGAAAACTGTACATAAATTTCTCATCGCTGGGAAGAACAATTAAAACACACTGAAGAAGCCTATTCACAAATATTTAATGTGACTTAAGACAGAACCCTACCTTTCAACCTTTTAAAAATCAAATTATCACATATACCTAAAATATGAAGAACACAGTTCTTAGGTATGTTACTGAGCCTCTTGATTTTCCAAGTTATTTTTATCTGCTTTCAAAATATAGTGTGAAATTTATGCAAAAAGAATAAAGTCTGCTCTAAATAATTCACAGTCATGCTATAACATGGCTAATACAAAACTATAAATCTTTTCTGTTCATTATGAACATTAAGTTTGTGATCTTTTTTTAAAGTTTTTATTTAAATTCCAGTCAGTTAACATACAGTGTAATATTAGTTTCAGGTATACAATATAGTGATTCATGATCTTTTTCATTCAATCTTTAAACATATTTGCTAAATGGACCTGAATTTCAACTTTTTTCTTCTGTCTATTCTTTCCTAGCAGTTGCTATTGAGTTGCCACAGATGGGAAGAGAAGCAATTATAATTGAGAATTAACTTTCAGGTCAGCTCTCAATGATCTGCACTAGCATGCCAGGCTATTAGCAAAAATAAAAAAATGCTACATTCAACTGATTCTAGGGCGAGGCAGAGTTCCTCACTTTGAGAAACTGTGCCAAAGGTGACTGGCAATGACCTCAAAAGTTTAGTGAAGAGCACCACAACTTGCACAGAAACCCTGATGCATTGTGTGTTCCTCTCCCCAAATCACTCCCTCTTGTCCCTTCCATGATGCCCCACCCTTTAGTTCTTTTTAGCCAGTTAGTAGTGAGCCCAACGAGGGAGAAAAAAGCATTCTTAATCAGGTTCCTAAGAGGGAATGATGTTCAAATGTTAAAGATAATCAGAGATTATTAATATTTTTGAACAGAAAAAATTTCTAATTAGGTAGAGATAATTAGGATTTATCTGGTATTTATTCTTAAGATTCCCTAAATCCAGCTTCTTTGTGCCATTCCACAAGAAAAATTCTTATGGATTCCAAACTTTTTTCACCCTTCTTTGAAAGTACCTTAACACTTTTCAGCACTTCTTAGTTTACAAAGGACCTTCACAAGCATTTGTAATACATCATCATGATAATTTTGGGAGGCAGGCGGACTAAGGAATGCCTATTTATAGCTGCCCAAGCTAGGGCTTAGAGAGGTTAAATAATTTGACTAGTGTCACAGTGGAGGTATTGGAACAAGGACCAGGCCAGCCACCCAGTTCTGTGCTCTTGCTCAGGCGCTCTTAATCTGTTCCCTTTGGCAGGTCACCAGTTAAGTGTAGCAGGAGCAGCAGTGGTCCCAGATGCCATCAGATCTTCCCCAGCCAGAGCATTCATGACCTTTCGAACTCCCCCATGAAGCTATTCTAAGCTCTGACAGGTCATCCCTGTTTCCTTGGCTTACATGGGCTTTTTAGGATGAGTAAGAAAGGAGACGCCCTGTTTTTAATGTTTGCTATTTATAGTAAGGTATTTAACTTACTTTTAAAGAAATAAAGGGAGATGCATGCTAACTACTGGCAACTTAAATATTGTGTTCCCTGAAAATCTAATGTATGGAAAGAAACCAATCTATTTGGGTTTGTCCATAATATGACTGCATGATAATACAATTTCATAGCAGATATTATGTGCTTGGCCTTTTATCATTTAATTCTCACTACTAACCTATGAGGTCAGGACTATTATTTTATCATTACTTCTTTCCAGAATTATATGCTAGGCACTGTGCTACTAGCTCAATGCTGAGACATGGTACAAAGCATGTCCCTTGTACTCATGGAAAGAACACATAGTCTAGGGGAGGAGATAGGCAATAAACAATTACACAAATGAAAAACTAAAATTGTGGTGAGTGCTGTGAAGAGGTATATAATGTTCTGACAGGGTAAAATAGAGAAATATGACTTAGAATGGCAGAGAAGACTTCTTTGAGATCATAAGCATGAGAGGTGCTAATAAAATGAGGAAAAGGTTGTGGCGGGGTGTTTCACCCAGAGGGAAGCGCACGTGCAAAGGGTTTCT
Organism: Zalophus californianus; assembly: GCF_009762305.2. Lineage (NCBI taxonomy): Eukaryota > Metazoa > Chordata > Mammalia > Carnivora > Otariidae > Zalophus > Zalophus californianus. The sequence continues at coordinate 113,124,926 of NC_045612.1, read as the reverse complement.
AGTGGGATGGAGCCAGGGGCTTAAGGCCAATGTAGCCAGAACACAGACAGTGAAAAATATATGAAGTGATGTTGTTCAGGTAGCTAGGCACCAGAACAAGGGGCTTCTCAGCCGTCTTAAGACTATGTCTTTATCCTAAAGGCTAAAGGAAGCTACTGAAGTATAAGATTAGCTCTTGTTGGCTGTTATGTAAATAGTGGCTTGAGGAAGAAATAAATTTGGGAGTCCCAGTTAGGAGCCTCCTTCAATAGGCCAAGGAGAAATGGGGGTGGCATAGGGTGGAGGAGTGGTAGTGGAGAAGGAGAGGACAGGCATGATTTGAGAAATCTTTACTAAATCAATAGGACTTGCTGATAGTTCAGATTGGTGGGGAGAGGCAAGCAGAAAAGGTGGGCAGTAGAAGGATATGTAAAAAATGTCTCCCAAGTTTCTATTTGCTTAACTGGATGCCATTCACAGTTGCAGAGAAAAATGAAACAGGACAGGTTGGGGGGGGGGCAGGGGAAAATCATGACTTTGGTTGTAGACATGTTGAGCTTAAACTGCCTTTGAATCATGTGAGAACAAAATATGCAGCTGGACATAAGAGTTCAGAGCTTAGAGGCACGATCTAGATTGGAGAGAGAAATCTGTCAGGACAGCTGTATGTGGGTTATAATTAAGATAGTGGGCATAGAGAAAATAATTAGTAGTGAGTATAAAGTGAGGAAAAGGCAGCCTAGAATGGAACCTTGAGGAATTTCAATACTTAATGACTGGCTGGAAGAGGAAAATGGGGCTTGAAGAGGTTAAGTAACTTGTTCAAGCACATGTAACAAGTAGGAGAAAAAAAAAATCAAATCCATGTCTGGCTGACCTAGAGCCCAAAGTTGCAGCCATTATATTCTACTGCCTCCTTAACCAATATTTGAAATAAAAGCATCACTTTGGGTTTAAAGGAGGTTAACAGCTGTAATAAATTACCTATATTAGCCAAGAATTGCTAAACAGGCCCCCTAAAATACACAAGGGAGCTAAAGTGGTGTTGTTTTGAAGCTTGCAAACCATATTATCTTCAGATGTTTCCTCACAGGGAGGTGGTAAGCAAGCATTGCAATGTGAAAGTTGAATGCAATCTCAGAATCTTCCTCTTACTGAGAAATGGAACAGTTAGATCAAATAATAGTAATCATAATGCTGTACTTCTCAAAATGAAGGACAGAAAGTGCTCCTGAGGTATGCAGCAGGGGAACAAGGAATATTTGAAGAAAAATGATGAAGATGTTGCATCTCCAGGAGCAATTTTAGTTGGTGGCTTTGGGAAACATTTTTGATATTAAATACAAACATGGATATCATTGACTAGAATCTAACCTTTGCATTCTTATTTATTTATTTTTAAAAATATTTGTCAGAGAGAGAGAGAGAGAGAGAGAGAGTGAGAATGTATGTGGGAGCACAAGCAGGGGGAGTGGCAGGCAGAGGAAGTAGGCTCTCCGTTGAGCAATGAGCTCGACCTGGGACTTGATCCCAGGATCCTGGGATCATGATCTCAGCTGAAGGCAGAGGCTTAACCGACTGAGCCACCCAGGCATCCCCTTTATATTCATTTTAAAGATGAGTTGTTAAGTCTCCAAAATTTTATACTTAGTGGTAATCCACCCCCCCCAATTCCTTTGGAGTAGGCATTCACTTCCTGCTGGTATTAGGGATATTATGAAGGAAAGATTGAGATATACTGTTATAATGTATCCGGCAACATCACCTTCCAAATCTACATGAGGACTCAAAAAGTATATCAGGGGAATATTTTTTCTTATTTTGAATCATTTGCAAAGTGCAATTAAGAGAAGTCACATGGTCTTGAAGATAAAATAAATATGAAGTAATTATTGTCAATTTATGAAAATTTCCAGTGTACTTTTGAATGACTTTATTCACTTTCTCAGGCTACTTATAGTGAGAAATGTAAGAACAGAGAAACACTGCTTGTACGGAGATTGGTAGTATTTCATTAAATATTTCCATTCTCCATCTGTATGAAATACACACAAATTCCAAGAAACAACTTTTTAAAAACACAAACTCATGACTTACCTTTCCAAATGATCCCTGCCCTAATACTTTTAAAAGTTCAAATTGGGAAGGATCTGCCTTTTCATGTCCTTCCTTTACATGATGTGTGATTGCAATTTCTTTGATACTGCCTTCTTCCTGTTGAAGCAAATATAAAGGGAGAAAAAAGAGTTAGAGATACTTTCTCCAGCTATAAATCAAGAAATATAAATTTAGCATATATTAGAAATCCTCAAATTATTATTTATTTTCTTAAACTCTATGTCCAACTTGAACTCGTGACCCCCAAGATCAAGAGCTGCATGCTCTACCAACTGAGCCAGCCACGTGACCCCAGGAATATACTTTCAAGTTAAATGTCAGAGAGAATGATACCAGCCCACTGCATAGACCAATTTAACCTCTACTTAACATTAGCACTGAGTATTTCCAAGTCTTCATTCTTCCTATTGGAGATAATTAGAATAGTTTCATGGGGTGAGGGCAGAGGGTGTAAAGAAGTCTGAAAACACAACAGAGTAATCTGCTGTGCTCTGACATGTGCTTGTATTAAGTAAAACTAATGCTACACACACACACACACATCCCGTATTTATTGGGGAGTGGGGTTGAAAAATATTCCAAGGCAAACATGGAGATTTCTACCCTCAGCAAGGCCATTTGGATCAGTATGCTGAAGTTTATTCTGTTGGAAATATGTAAGTTACTTTGTTTCTAGGACTACTTGAGATCTAAGGGAGAAAGATACAACTCTAAAACACAAAATCAAAAAAGACTTAAACATTTGAAATGGAGGATTAGACACAAGAAAAAAGTTACTACCCAGCATAATGGAACAGTGGAAGGTCTTAGGGTTAAGGGAAGGATTGTTAGACAGTGGATGCTTCAGTATATCTGAGGGAAGGCGTCAGAAAGGGAGAAAGGTTGAAAATATATGTATGTATACACAGACTTTCAATTACTTATTCACTCTGAGATTAGCAGATAAAGTACACCTTATTTAATCAAGACATGTACTATGTTACAGCCAAAAACTACAATAAAACAAAACCCAACAGAACCAGAAATATAAGCCAGTCAAAGACTATTTTTCTTTTTTTGCCTATAATGTTTTTTCCTAGTGCCTAAGTATTATTAATAGAATCGAAATGTGTTGTACACAAATAATTCATTGTTTTTATTATTGTTGTGTTCCATATGCATGTTTGAGCTCAATTAGCATTTTCTGAGATAGAATGTTGGCTATATATGGAATTACAAAGATTTCTCAAAAAGATATACTGGTATACTAATGTGGCAGGTTTTGAAAATGAGCAGTAAAAGGAAGAAAACCTCTTATAGGACAAGAAAGGAATCTAGGCCCATTATTTTACTCTGTAAGACAGAAGTTTGTAGACTGTGCTAATACTTAGGTAGCTTCATCATTTTGGATGCTTTCAGAACTGTGGCAACAATAAAACAATCCCCTAATATGGTTTAGTCCTTTATTTTGTAATTTCACATGCACTATCTCCTTTATTTTTCACAACCATCCTGTGCAGTAGGTATTAGGGTAGAATCAAGCATTACCTGACTCTGAGACTCTATCCCCCCTTTCTGTGCACCCCTTCTCTGCAAATGAGACCGGTGTACAGGGGCTCAAGAGTGATAGCTATTTGTAGCTATATTAGGAAAGGCAGGAAGCAAATTACCAAATTCTTCTAAGAAAATTTTCAAAGAACAATGTATGTATGGAACTGATTAAAACCCAGCAAATATTTACTAAGCACCTACCATGTACCAAGCCTGGTTAGGTGCTTTTTCACCTTTTATCTTATATTTATTGCTTCATAACAAATCTTTCACTACATATCAATGTTAGAGAGGGCTGATAACAACAGGGCGGAGTATACCTCAGAGCAAGCAAAAACATCTCAGAATACTCTACAGACTCCCCCATTCATTACTAGAAATTTGACAGATCTTTTAAAGGCCAAATGGTTTGAATACAGATTGAAGTTTAAAGAGATTAAGTAAAGATCACAAGCGAATAACTGGCAGACTTATGGATCAATTCCAGGTTCTGACTTCTAATGACTTCTAAAACAAGGCTCATAGCATTACACCATACTGAGACTGTCATAGGCTTCTCTGGTTCCCCACCCAAGATCAATGACAGGAACATACACACTTATTCCCTTGATCCTTGTAACTGGTCTGTTTCTCTTGGGTCAGTGAGCTACAGTGATTAGAGAAATGTCTCTGAACTTTTGGTAGCATATCCTCATCAGTTAAAAAAAAACCTATGTTTTGTGTATTTGTACACTTATTGGCTTAAAAATTATATATACTTTTTGTATTACTAAATTATATACATTATACATGGAAATGAAATTATAAAGAAGTTCTCCTCTTTCTTTTCTGTAACCCAAAGTGCTGTCACATCACAATTTAAAGACCAGTAGATTACAGATTTAAACTCAAAAAAAAGGCCAAGGGTTGGATTCTAGCATGTGCCAGTCAGCCTACTATGGAAAAAACTATCTGTTCAAGAGCCTAACTGGAATCTAACAGCCATTTATGCCTTTAAATTATGAGGCTGTGAAGAACTATACTCTATAATATTCCAAATGTCTTATCAGTTTTCTTTCCTGGGTAAGTGGGATGTAATTCTAGGCTGCAATATTGTTTCATCTTCTATTTCATAAAAATACTATAATTATGTGTCACAAGGATGCAACACAGGCAGGGAAGGATCACTGAATTATAAATGTTTTGCATTTTGCAGCAGGCATATAGGATCAAGTCTTACTCTCATAATGAGAGCTACAATCAGGTCATGGGTCTCAAAATAAACAAGTAAATATTCAAGAAAGATTTCATCTTGGATGACTACCCTTCCTTTCCTCTCATGTCAAACAAGTTACCAAAAAACACAGAATCTCCCTTTGATCCCTTCATTCAACAAACATACACTAAAACATCTACTGTGTATCAAACATGGAAATGGGAATACCCTTCTTTCTCCCCCCCCCTCATTTCCAAAAGCATCACCCAGGTACAATTCTTCATTACCTTTCCTGTGGAAAACTGAAACGAGCTTGGCTACTCATAATGCCCCTTTGTGCCACCGCCAGTCCACTTCATCCTCCCAACAAATTCATTTTTTTTTTAAGATCTTATTTATTTATTTGACAGAGAGAGCAAGAGTGAGCACAAGCAGGGGGAGTGGCAGGCAGAGGGAGAGGGAGAAGCAGGCTCCCCGCTGGGCAGGGAGCTGGAAGTGGGACTCGATCCCAGAACCCTGGCATGACCTGAGCCTCAGGCAGACGCTTAACGACTGAGCCGCCCAGATGCTCAACAAATTCATTTTCTGAAAGGAGATAGCTCCAGTCATATGACGAGACTGCCCAAAAACTCCTCTAAGTTTTCCTAAATTAAATTTCCTAAATTAAATTCACCTTGGCATATAAGGCCCTCTACAATATGGCTGCACTTAGTTTTATGGTATCATCTCCCAACATTGCCTTACATGTAATCTTTTGTCAACCTGGGTTATTTCCTGTTCCTTAAACTTTTTGTTTTTAAAATTAAATTATGTGCACATGGATGACAAATCAAATAGTGACAAAATACCCTATGATGAAACACAAGTCTCCTCTCACCCCCATACCTAGGCTTTTAAAAAAAGTTAGTTCCTTTTGCACTTACATTGGTAATTTCTTGGTTTATTAAGACAATGCCTGCTGATTTAAAAATAAGACGAAGGATTCACTCATACCCCTTTCATCATCTTCTTCCCCACTATTTGATAATTATACTACTTTTACATAAATTTCTCATCTTTTCTATTAGTTTTGGATAGAATCCTAACTCCTCACTTAGTTTTGTTTTTTTCAAGATTTATTTATTTGAGAAACAGGGAGAGTGTGCAAGGGGGGAAGGGCAGAGGGAGAGAGAGAATCTCAAGCAGACTCCCCACCCCCGACCCCAGCACAGAGCCCAATGCGAGGCTTGATCTCATGACCCTGAGATCATGACCTGAGCTGAAACCAAGAGTTGGAAACAACCTATTGAGCCACTCAGGCACCCCCTAACTCCTCACTTTATGAAAGGAGGTTAATAGTGCCTATACTGGGACGCCTGGGTGGCTCAGTCAGTTAAGTGTCTCTGCCTTTAGTTCTGGTCATGATCCTGGGTCTTGGGATCGAGTACCGTTATCAGGCTCCTTGCTCAGCGAGGAGGCTGCTTCTCCCTCTGCCTGCTGCTCCCCCTGCTTGTGCTCTCTTGCTGTCTGACAAATAAACGAGTAAAAAAAAAAAATCTTAAAAAAAAAATAGTGCCTGTACGTTTTTTCTCTGAAACTTCCCTAACCTGCTAGCTATATATATATATATATTTTTAAAGATTTTATTTATTTATTTGACAGAGAGAGAGACAGCGAGAGAGGGAACACAAGCAGGGGGAGTGGGAGAGGGAGAGGCAGGCTTCCCGCCGAGCAGGGAGCCCGATGTAGGGCTCGATGCCAGGACCCTGGGAACATGACCTGAGCTGAAGGCAGACACTTAACAACTGAGCCACCCAGGCGCCCCTATATTTTTACGTTTTTATTAATATTGAGAAAATTAACATTCTCTCCTGTAACCACAACCAAACCCTTCATACTGTCTCCACAGCCTGATTTTAAAAGCAAAAGGCCCATACACCAGCATTAACATTTTTATGACAATACATTGTTTAAATGCAGGCTAGAAAGTACATTATATTTCCTTTTATATGGGCCCATAGCAGTGACTTCCAAGACAATCCGAAGGGACTTAAAAAAACCAAACCAAAACAATACTTCATCAAATGCTTAAATTCATGATACATTTTACTTTGAGCTCTATTGGGACCATGAAGTTTTTACATGTTTTTTTTTTTTTTTTTTCCTGTTTCTAACAGCCCCATCATTCCTGGGGGGAGGGAAAGGTTAATCTGACCATTAGTCTTAATTTTTCCTTAACCCCTTACCATACTTCCCATTCTTCTGCGAGCCCTCTCTTAACCCTCCCATCAGGAATGATTGGTCTCTAGGCCTTGCTGCACAGCTATTACCTCCAGATATCTCTTCAGGGCTTTCCTGGTTGAACCCACTATTCTCAGCTTCCCATATCATTCTCTTTCTTAGATTACTCCCTTGTAACTTCCTAAGAAAGGTAATGTTGAAAAAAAATTTCTGAACCTTGCACATCCGAAGATGTCTATTTTGTCTTCACATTTGTATAGTTTGGCTTGGTACAAATTATAGAATAAAAACAATCTGGCCTCAGGGGCGCCTGGGTGGCTCAGTTGTTAAGCGTCTGCCTTCGGCTCAGGTCATGATCTCAGGGTCCTAGGATCGATTCCCACATCGGGCTCCTTGATCAGCAGGGAGTCTGCTTCTCCCTCTCCCACTCCCCCCGCTTGTGTTTCTTCTCTCGCTGTGTCTCTCTCTATCAAATAAATAAAATCTTAAAAAATAAAAAAAAACCCACAAAAACCATCTGGCCTTGAACGTTGACGCTAATGGTCCATTGCCCTCTAGCAGCCAGGACTGCTACTGAGATGGGTGATGCTAGCCTGATACACATTTTTGGGAAGGTGAACTGTTTTCTTTCCAGAAGCTTTAAGAATTTTCTCTATCCTTGTACTTCTGAAATTCCACACTAGTGACATAAATATGGGTCTTCTTTCCTTTAGAATGCTAGATGGTTGGTGAGCCTTTATAATTTAAAGATCTGAATTCTTTGCCTCTGGGGGAATTCTAACATTTCTTTTTTGATAAATTTCCTTCCATCAATTTTTCAGGGTTTGTCTTTGTGCAACTCCTCTATTAGTTAGGTATTGTGTGTCTGGAATTGAATCCTGTATGTCACTTATCTTTTTTCTCCTATTTTCTGAGAGACTTCCTTGGTTTTATTTTCCCACCGTCATACTGAATTTCTTATTCTGGCAAATCTTATTTTAAAATAAATTTGCAAGTGCTCCTTTTGTCAATGTTTCTTTAAAAAAAAAAATAGCAACTTCCTCCATTCCCTACCCTCTTACCCCAAGATGGATGTAATCATGCGAAACCTCTTTAAGATATAAACTAGAATTTCAAAAGTCTTTTTCTACATTGGGGCTCAGAAAGTGCAAAACAGTGTGCTTGGGGGTGGAGAGAAAAGAGCGAGGCCTATGGCCCAAGTTCTAAAGACCTGTCACGGTTTTATCTTCAACACATTTTTTTGTTCCTTCCAAGTTCAAATTTTTACTAGTCACATTAGCAACTACCTTCTATCTACTTTTATGTTATACAGCCATAGCGGTATAATAGGCAAAATATCCTTGGTTGGTATCTCAATGCCCAGAATGTGCTTAATGTCACCAGTTTTTCCAAGTTATGGGACCATGGGTATTTTAGAAATGAATCTGAGGTTCAACTAGGACATAATACTAATGCTTGGGCAATCTTGGACAACAGGTAGAAAAGCAACAATGTGCTCTTGTAGCTCATACCTAGAATCTCATGAGATGGATGCAAAGAGGAATATCAAATTTCCAAAGGCACTGATAATCCAAGGACAGACATTTGCATGTGACAAACATATCATGTGAATAAATCACCTGTAACTGAAATAAATCTGTCACATGGAAACACAGAACTACAGTTTGACCATTTGTAAAATTGTGTTTTTGCCTTAAGCACACAGTAAAGCAACTATAATTTTATGGAAAAAGAATTTTGTCAATGAAGTTGAGCACAGATTTAAGTTATATCCATTATTCCCCTGTGAGGTTCACGTATTTTTACATTCTCTGGTACAAGTATATTTTAAATTATACATGGATAGCTTCCCATTCATCATCATGAAAAACTTACACTGTGTATTTCTAAAACTTATGGTAAATTCTGTATTTTATTTTTACAAAGTCTATGTTTATTTGATAAGCAAAGTTCTAGCTATAGGTAAAATTGTGAGGCTGGCGGCTGGTCTCCATCACAACCCTGTATCATCTGTCTACAACCCCATCACTTTCAGGTATTTCCCACCCCCAGCCTAGATGTTCAATACCCTCAAGCTATATATGGGAATTCATTCATTCATCCATTTAAACATTTATTTATTGAGTACCTAATACATGCCAAGCACTCTTCTAGATGCCTGAGATATATAATAAATGAAATAGACCTAAAATCTCTGGCGTTTTGGGGAGAAAAATAATAATAGGTATATTCATGTTAGAACAAGATAAAATACCATGCGAAAAAGATACTAAGTCGGGTAAGAGGGATCAGAAGTGCAGGGATGAAAAGGAGAGCTTACAATTTTAAATAAAACCATCACTGCAGGTTTTACTGAAAACGTGCTATTTGAGTAAAGACCAGAAAGACGCGATGGAGTCAACCATTTGGGGGAAGAGCACTTCAAGCAGAGAAAAGCCAGTGCAAAGGCCAGTGTGGGAGCACACATGGAGACCAGTGTTTGGATCAGACAGGAAGAGAAGAACAGGTTCAAGAGGGGACTAAAACTCAGGAGACTCTGGTGCTTCTGCTTCTTCCTAACTGCCTGGTCCTAATGGAAATGTTTCTGATCTGTAACATATTCTCAGGCCCATTCCTTTTTGTTAGAAGGCATTTGAGATTATGAACCAGGTAGTGTGCTAGGTATTAGAGATACTAAGATAAAGAAGAGTATCTGTCCTCTAAGAATTTACTTAGGGTTTCAAAGATTTATTACTGGATAAATACTTGTTGAGATGTGACCCATGATAGAAAAAACAAGGTCAATTCAGTTAACAAATATAGAATTTTAGGAATTCTGTAAAGGATGTCATTTTAGACATCACAGAAAAATGGCAGAAGGAAATTCATGGGCAGGTGGATCTTTTGGTGTTCATCCAGTCACACAGAAAGCCACCTCATTTGCTTCCCAAGCCACCTCATTTGCTTCCCAGGACCACCAAGAGGTCTGTAGGTCCCTTCTTAAATGGTCCTTAAGGTTCGCCCTTTAATGGAAAAAAAAAATTAATGTTTCCTTTTTAAGTTGAGAGGAAAAAGATTCAGTTTTGTTCTTAAAATGCAAAAGGATTAAAGAAAAGGAACAGAAAGTGATGCTGTCTATTTGAGACAGAAAACCTAATATTGTAACACAATACCATTAAGTAAACAAACTGCGTGATATTAATTGATTTTAAAGAATGATTCAACTTTTGGCATTATGCCCTGACTTGTATACATAATTTCCTTTTTCCTGCCCTCCCTTGGGTCAGGAAGTGTGTTCTTAAGGCATTTGTATTTTCTAAATTGTTTTGAATGTCAGAAAATACAGATGAAACTTGGAAGTAAATTATTTAAATGTTCCTTGGTAAAAACTAGTAAATCTTTTCTAACCATGGATATGTAACTATTTTTTGGCCTAACATAAAGAAGACCTTACAAATGAAAAATGTATACTTCATCTGCCTCTTGAATGTAATTCAAAATTCAAGTATTAATCTCTATACAGAAACCTAAGGTTCTATAACATACAGTTTTTAATTTTAAAAAGAGATGTTAAATTTTAGATGATCAAGATACATAAAAATTTGGCTGTGATACATAATTAGGCTGGTTAAAAGCCATGCTGGAAAAAACAACATTTTAAGGTATTCTAGATTACAATTTGACCAAATCCAATTTACTTATTTGCCAATGGATGATAAATATGCTCAGCATTTTTCATTTAACCAAGTTCTCTAAGCGTATTCCAAGCCAGCTTCTTCTGTTTGAGAAAATAGCATTGCTGTTCTCCAGACTAACATTCCTAATCACTGCTACAGAGAGCACAGTTTTCTCCTAATCGGGAATCCCAATCAAAAAATTAAATTCTCTTTAAAGAACAGCAGGATAGCACAATTCTCATGGCAAAATATCGAGTTAATTTGGCAGAATTTTAGATGAAACAAAATGCAAATTATCATTTGCTAAGCACTTTTTAACAAAGTAATGCTTTGAAAACTGTGCCTGTTCTAAGATAAAATTTCTTAAAGTTACTTAAATACGGTTGGTTAAAAACGTCAAACTTTGAAAGGAATCAATTTCAACAAAAGTCTGACTTTAAGGTCTTGACTGTTTAAAACAATACATTCTCCAACCCATCAAAATATTGCTTACATTATAGTAATCTCCTAACTATCAATAAGTTCACAATTTTGTTCATGCCTGGTTTAATCCTGAAAGTTACTGTCATCTGTTTTATTATACAAAATTACAAACACAAGCAAAATAAAAACTACTCTACCACTAAAAGCCAATATAAAAATAAATTTACAAAATATACAATTGAAATGAATAATACACATAGGTGGCTTACTTTTAGCAAAGAGAAATACTATCCCTTAAAAGTTCTTTAAAAACTGGTTTTGAATTTTGAAAAGCTTCTTAAAAGAACATATAAAATGAAGTAATTGTTTAATTAGTATAATTATACTGAGCTCCAACTAAAATATTTTAGTTTTTACAGAAGTTGAACAAAGCTTACCTGTATAGAGCGAACACGAAAAGACAAAAATTTAAACATGGCTACGAAACCATGATGGTGATAAAAGAATTTCTGACTGTAAAACTTAGGTTGGAAAGGGAAGGCCAAGCCCCTGCAAAGTTTTCTCCTACCAGCTGTTCCGGCAATTAGAAAATTTCCTGTCAGGCGGGTCCTGAAATGCTAGAAAAAGAGTCCTGACAATTTTCCTGTGGTAAAAGAAAGGAGAAACGTAATGGCGAGGGCACTATGTAGCTGATAGGTAGGGAGGCCAGAACAGGAAACCAAAACAGATTTGCTGATAGCAAAATCCTGTTGAAATGTTCTTAACTCCTGGTTCCCAGGAACCTAGACAATTTTCACAGCTAGTGAAATGAACATTATTTTTAGAATCCTGAGAAATGCCAGTATTTCTTAACTATACGACTCTTTAAAAGCAAATGAAACTAGTCAGCACTATTAAAATAAAAAGTCACTGATGCATATGTGAAATTTTACCCTTTGTAATGTTTACACACACACTCTAAAAGATAGTCAAGACTATTTTAAGATTATATATAGAGAAGTCATGGGTGTTCCCTGTCAATGAGGCATTGTTTCATAACTATGGGAAGAAAATGACCAATGCCAGCAAACTTTTTGATTGTGATATAAGGACAAATTCTTCCTGTCTTAAATGGAAGTAAATTATATTTAAATTCACATTGGTTATAGACATCAATTATCGGCCAGGTTAAAGACTTCAAGGTCTATAGCTAAAAATCCTAGTTGATAAAATCTAAGTTAAAAGAAAGACCAACCCCTGGGTTATTAGTGAGCAAAAGGAACACTTACTGATATAAGCCAAACTGGAAATAGAGAGGTTAAGTTACCAGACAATCCCTTACTCCATTTCATTCTCTAATAGCCTCTAGAAGTTCTTCTAAGGTATTTTTATTTTGGAAAATGTTTTTAAAATATGCCAATAATCAAAATATGATCACAGAAATAGTGGCATTTAAACAAAACCCAAGGGCAGAAACACTGAGAGCTGTGGGAAAATGCTCTACTTGATGTGCATTTAACCTATGTGGAACCAACAAACACATCAATCATTAATATATATAACCTATACCAATTTAATGAAATAACTGAATTTTCAAAACCTGAAGACAATTTATCATATGATTTCACTCATATGTGGAATTTAAGAAACAACAGATGAACACAGGGGAAGGGAGGAAAAAATAAAAAAAGACAAAATCAGAGAGGAGACAACCATAAGAGACTCTTAACTATAGGAAACAAACTGAGGGTTGCTGGAGGGGAGGTGGGTGGGGGATGGGGTAACTGGGTGATGGGCATTAAGGAGGGCACTAGATGTAATGAGCACTGGGTATTATATGCAATTGATGAATCACTAAACTCCACCTCTGAAACTAATAATACACTATATGTTAATTGATTAAAAAAACAAAATAAAACACAAAACCTTAAGAGTCTTCAGAAAACACCAGAAATGATTAGCTAGTTTTCTGGATGAAGGAACCATGGTCAAGGCAGGCACATATTCAATGATGCAGCTATCTATAATGAGAGCTCAGTTCAGCACTACTTTACTGAGCAAATGTTAAGAGTGTCCATTAGGTGCTACACATGCCATATGAAAGGCCAGGGCTTTTCCTGCTGTATCAAATTTTTGCAGCTATGTTCTATAATGTGCTATATATGTTCCTGCTGCATTTACCTTTTATGGCAATATTTTATAAATGACCTAACAGAAGCTGAAGAATAAAAAAACTGCTCAATTTAAAAAATTACCTTACTTAACCAGGTACATTAGAATCAACTGGGACCTAAATAAATGTCCAAGATAAAATTTTGAATTCTGCTAGGGAATTGTGCAGTCCTTTTGATTAAAAATGCATGCCTCAATTTTTCAGCAGAAAGCACTTAAGAAAACTTCCATTAGAACATCAACCCGTTCATCTCCCAGAAGGAATTATTTAAGTCTCCTTATAATGCTGCAAAGGGCAGCATGGTTAGGACAACCACCTAACATAAAATTGCAGTCTGAACATGAGATGACTTTTAAGACTGTCAAGAAGCAGCAAACAGCAATGGTTACTGCGCAACTGATTAAGACGTACAAAACAAAATAGGATTGTCTCTGTATACAGCACTCATCAACTTTATTCAAGTAATACTTAAGAAGCAACCAAATAACCTTTTTTGAATTTAAAGGATTAGTTTGAATTGGCTTTAATGACTACTGATGCTCAGGTTAACAGTCACATTTTGTTGTGTGCTGTGCTTTTTAATATTAACACTAAGAAAATGAAGCAGTATTTCAGATATCAAAACCTAAAATAAGTCTGAGCTGAAATGATACCTAAATTAAAACAGTGTAGTACTGCTGTATAAAAGATAAACAGAGCGTCAGAAAAGAATAAAAGAATAAATGTGACACTTTACATCTGACAGAATGTTAGGACATTTGGCTACCTGTCTGGGAAATGCAGAAGCCATAAAGGAAAATATTGGTATAGATGTGATTATAAAATTCAACAACTTCTCTATATCAAAAGGTACCATAAATAAAGTTTAAAAGACTAGTTCACATGATTGGAATCCCTTATAATCATATTACAACTCAGCACTAAGCAACAGCTTTATCTGGGTGTTAGTTATGTCCTAACCAAAAATGAAAGCGCTTAAGGCCCTTTGGTACATTGCTTAAGACACTGATCACTGTTTAAGCACATGCCACTGCCCCTACCAGATTAATCTTCAGAACAGGCACCATACTTATCTTTGTATCCCCACAGCAAAGAGCATATAGTAGGAATTCAAATAATGGCTGCCTCAGTAAGAAGTAGCATATGCTGAAATCTGAAATGGATACTACTTGTGTGGCTGTGTGCATGAAACAAGGTATTATTTATTGTTTATATTTTTCCTGCTTCTTTTGACTTCCTTTAAATTTATCTTATTAAAATTTCAGGTAATTCTTCTTTATTCTTGTATCTTACTGGTTTTAATGTTTATCTTATTCAAAAAGTAAATTTTATTACAAAAAGTATACATGTCCATTATAGAAAACTTGAACAATAAACAAGGAGAAAAACAAAGGAAAAAATCACTATTTTGGTGCTTATCTTTCTAGTCTTTTTCTGTATACACACACGTCCACACTTGAACCATACTATACATATTATCACTTTTTTCAGTAAAGGGCCAGACAGTAAATGTTTTTGGCTTTGCAGGCCATATGGTCTGTGTCAACTCTGCTACTGCAGTGGGAAAAGGAATGGGTGAGGCTTAATATATAGCCAGAATAATCTTAAAACAGAAATCAGACTGGGTCATGCCCCTACCTCAAATTCTTCAATGGTTTCCTGTCACAGAACAAAACCCAAATTTCTCAGTCTGTGGACCATAAAGCAGGCACTAATAAACACTACTTGATGATGACTTGGGAATATACTCACTAAATCATTCAGATACAATGTCAATATTTGGTTTTAGACATTATTTTATCATGTTAAGGTCAGATTATTCCTCTTTACTAAAAGAGGAATGAATAGTCAATTTTATAAAATGTCTTATTATCTATTAATATAGTCAATTTATCTCCTTTCACCTATTGATTTGATAATGTAGATCAACAGATGTCCTGATATGCTTGTATTTCTGGGAAAAATCCATTGTTTTAATATATGTATTTGATTGGTAATCTTCTAAAAGGATTTTTGCATCTATATTCAGAAGTTAAACTGGCAGTTTCCTTTTGTGCGTTAACTTTCATTTTCAGGGCTATGCTAACTTTATAAAACAAACTAGAAGGCAATGTAAATTTTTTTCCTACGCTTTGGGACAATTTAAAGACTACAGGAATGATCTAGTTCTTGAAAGTTTCAAAGATTTCTCCATGAAGTCATAGGGGCCTGGCACCGTAGTTGGAAGACGGAGAGTTTAACACCTTAAATTTCTCCCTTGTTATTGGTATATTCAGTTTTTCTATCCCTTCCTAAATAATATCTTTAGATTTTCCTAGAAAACCACATTTCAGCAAGACTTTTATGTTAGTATACAGTTACACTTGTATTCTATGTTTTTAAACTTGAACTTAAGGAACATGTCAAGCATATCTAAAGTAGACAGATGAGTATAACAAACACTCATGTACCTATCACTCACCTTTAACGATTACCAGCTCACGGCCAGTCTTGCTTCATACACTCACTTCCCCCCATAACTAATTATTCCCATAATTAATTATTTTGAAGCAAATCCCAGATATTATATCATTTCACCTATAAATATTTCTGTTGTTAAGATGTTTTAAACTCTTTCCTATCTGTGGCTGTATCGCATTTTGCTTTCTGAACATTGTATATTTGCTTCCCCACCACCCGTTTTCTCATTCACTGATTTTGGAATTTGTATTTAATTCCTTCTTCTTGCTCTCTAGAAGCTTTGTAGTTCTTTTTCTAGCATCTTTCACTGAATCCTTAGTTCCTTTATTTGAATTCTCATTCATTAATAAATTTTTCTTTCTTTCAAGTGTAATTCTAACAATATCATTTAACATACTATATTCTAAGCACTGTGCTTACATGAAATTATTTCAGTTAAATCTCACTACACTGAGATAAGTACTATTATTCATACTACAGATGCAGAAACTGAGGGGTAAAGAGAAGTTAAGGAACTTGTTGCTCAAGTTCATACTTTCTTGAAAGTCGGAATGGCTGTGATGTTGGTGGGAGCATAATCAGGCAAGTCTATCTGGGGAAGGAGTGTGTATTATGTATGGCCAGTGGCTGACTTAAGTCAGAGACCAGGAAGTGCTAAAACTTGTGATAAAACCCAGAAGACAGTAGAGGGTCCACAGCAGAGTTCCTGAACACTTTTCTATAGCATACATTATATTTGTCTGGCAAAACCCCAACCCTGGTCAAACCCAATTATCAACCATTTTCTTAAGTCCATGAAAGCAGAACCATGCTGGAGAAAAGTCAACCCCTAGGATAGAAACTTAAAATGAACATGTTTTCTGAAATGAGTCCTTTGGATATGATTTTTTGTATGGATCAGTTTTTCAGGTACTGAAGGGTTTAATATCTAAGGGTTTCCATTTAAGTACAGAAGAATTACTCTCTAGCACACGTCCATCAGTAGATAATGTTGCAGAGTGCTCTAGTTCTATGGTTTTAAATCAGAGATAGGAAATATCACCAACCTTAAGCAAATGGTAGTGGCTTCCTAGAGCACTGAGATGGGTTCCTTCTAAGGTCCTTTCTCAATGACCCCTTGCAACATTTCCCACGAGCATGGAGAGAGGGCAAGGGGGTAGCTGTACCAATGCCCCAGGCAGGAATACTGCAGTAAGCAGTAATACATCCTAGGTAGTATTGCTTGTCAATCTAGCCACACTTTTTTTCCCCCTCATGTAAGTAAAGAGGTTACAACTTTCAATATATGACAGTATTTCAGATTGACTCAATAAACCAGTCATACTTGAACAGAACTTAATCAAATCAGTTTGCTCTCTTTCCATTTGTGTATCAGATCACTCAAACTGAAAAAAATGTGTAGACTGCAGCAGAGGAGGGGCAATTTTGGATCAGAGGCACCACATGAGGTAGGCAAGCCATGAAAAAAAGGGGGGGAGATTTTATTTTTTTTAAAGCTCTTATGCGTGGATGAAAGGGACACTAGGAAGTGAAAAAATAGCTCTGAAAGAGAGCCAAAAATGTAGCAAAGGGAAACCTTACATGTTTGGAAAATTTGCCAATTATACACATACTCGATTTAATGCCACCATGCAGTGCTAATTATAATGCTATTTATCTCAGGAATATTTTCCTAAGTGGTATATACTTACATGTACTAGACTATATTTTTCCCATGCTCTGAGTGTTAAAATATACTCTCAGCCAATGAGAGAACAACAGACAATACTCTACACAATTAATCAGTAAGTGCTGTCAATGCACCACTCCACAAATGTTCCCTGCCAATGAGCACTCTATTGTATTTTGCTGTGTTGAGTGGGTTTTTCACTGTCTATTGTCTACTACGCTAGGGCTTCTCCTATAGTTTATTATGTGTTGAATCCACGATGACTGCAAGAGGTGTGCAAGTATGTGCGGGACTCATGGCTATGAGTATCACTTTGGATGTTCAAATGCAAGGTTTAAAGCAGCCTGAAGGAACCTTCAAGGAAATGGAAGAAATCAGTGGACAACTGGGAACTGGTGAAATTCCCTGGATACTGTGAAGGCCATCATACACATTACTGCAGCCTTAGAGTTACTATATGAACAATTGCTAGAGTAACGGCATGTGTGCAAGTGGAAGAAATTACTATTAAAGGCCTATCATGACTTCAGGGGATTTGTAAAGAATGCGGGCACTGTCAGTGTACTACCTGTGTCCTTCATGGGGTGCTGCTCCTTAACCTGGCATTTAAGGTCATCTATGAACTATCTTCATTATACCTTTATAAGCCATTTTTATCACTATTACTTTTAACAAGCTTTCTCGAATTCTTGACAATCACGCATGTGACCATGATACAAGAGCTACAAAAACTGTGTCGATAAATAGTGTTTAATAAGACTGTAGTCAGGAGCTCCTGGGTGGCTCAGTCGGTTAAGCTGCTGCCTTCGGCTCAGGTCATGATCCTGGGGTCTTGGGATCGAGCCCCACATCTGGCTCCCTGCTCAGCAGAGAGCCTGCTTCTCCCTCTCCATCTGCCTGCCACTCTGCTTACTTGTGCTCTCTCTCTCTCTCTGTCAAATAAATAAATAAAATCTTTTTTAAAAAAAAGACTGTAGTCGTGTAATATTTACGAAGTTGATGTCATAAATAACTGATGTATGTATGGTCACCAGAAATAAATAATAAGAGAAACAGAAGGGTCAAAGGACCAAGTTAAGAGAAAATTAACTCATTTCACAATTTTGTCTGAGGCCAGGCCTATTGTCAGCCACAAAATTACTGGATACCACCATAGTTCCTAAGAGGCATACTTTATCCCTGGTGAATAGTCTGAAAGAATAGGATCAGACTTTGGAAGAAAGGGGACAGGAAAATGAACACTTTTTGGGTTCTTACTTTGTGCTAGGTACTTATTTAGCTCCTTTAATTCTGAAGCCTCAGAAGAACCTTTGCCTGGTACTGTACGAACCACTAAGAGAATTATTTCCCAACTAAGCAAGAAATAGCTTTAATGATGGTTCTTGGATGACTACAGAGATGTAAATAGTCAAGACTCCCTAATAGCTAAACTATGGAAAGAGCCTAGACGTCCATCAACAGATGAATGGATAAAGAAGAGATGGTATATACACATATATGTGTGTACACACACACACTGGAATATTATGCAGCCATCAAAAAAGTGAAATCTTGCCATTTGCAATGACGTGGATGGAACTAGAGGGTATTATGCTAAGGGAAGTAAGTCAATCAGAGAAAGTATCATATGATCTCACTGATATGAGGATTTTGAGAAACAAGACAGAGCATCATAGGGGAAGGGAGGGAAAAATGAAACAAGATGAAACCAGAGAAGGAGATACACCATAAGAGACTCTTAATCTCAGGAAACAAACTGAGGGTTGCTGGAGTGGAGGGGGGTGGGAGGGATGGGGTGGGTGGGTGATGGACATTGGGGAGGGTATGTACTATGGTGAGTGCTGTGAATTGTGTAAGACTGATGAATCACAGATCTGTACCCCTGAAACAAATAATTCTATGTTAATTAAAAAAAAAAAAGACTCCCTATTTCTTCAGCATGGATCATGCAGAACATGGAGTCCTCTAGCCAACTGAGAAAAGGGAAATTCCAGAGTCCAGGAAGATATCTTGGCTTAAGGTACTATATAGCACTCTTCTGCTATGAAGATAGTCTCTCCCCAGCTCCACCAGAATAAAGGCTAAAAATAATCAAGTCTCTCCAGCAGGGGAGGGAGAACAAACAACACCAGCTAGAACAAGTTAACTGGTGAAAAATTCAATGAATTATACATAAAATATGGATTAATATATGCAAACATCCCTGGGGGAGGGAGATAAAGGAAAGTGATGACTACTTGTTATATTCTGGTATGAATCAATTTAATTGGATAAAGTTCTTATATTTTATGAGATACATGGAGAATATAAAAATTTTTACTTCAGGTGAGTAAAGACAAGAAAGAATTGAACTTTTAAAAATCCAGAATAAAGGAAAAGAGTATTAAAATTTCAGGAGATGGAAGAGAAGTGGATCTAGGATCTGGGAAGAAGGCAGATTGCAGGTCAAAGAACAAAGGGAAGCGAGAAGAGATGAGGTGTGAAGGAGGAAACAATCCAGCCAGAATGAAATGACTCTGCTACAAACAGAAACCAGGGGACATGTTCAAGATACAACACAGAGGCAGCTCCGTATGTCAAGAAGATCTGAGTGAAAGTATTTTATGTTTAGGAGAAATTTGCCTTTCCTTTATGATTATCATTTTAGTCAAACTGATTTAGCTACCTCTCACATTTTTCCCCCTTTGGCTTTTGTTTACACCACTGTCCCATGAGAATACCTTCACCCAAATATTGACATTTACTTCTAAAAACCTATACCAAAATTTTATGTCTTCTGTGAATTTTTACTTGATTATACCAGTTATAACTAGTTTTACTTTAAATTCTAGTTAACTTAAATTTTTATCAATGGTTAGATGGTCAGATATTGCTGTAAGGCTTATATGACCAAAAAGCAGCAGTACCTAGTGCTCCTGGTACCCTTTCAGCTCTTTTCATTGCTCCCTCTGGTATTTATCTCTAATCAACACAAGAAACAACAGGTGTTGGCGAGGATGTGGCGAAAGGGGAACCTTCATGTGCTGCTGGTGGGAATGCAAACTGGTTCAGTCACTCTGGAGAACAGTATGGAGGTTCCTCAAAAAGTTAAAAATAGAACTATCCTATGGTCCAGCAATCGCAATACTAGGTATTTATCCAAAGAATAAAAAAATTCAATTCAAAGGGATTCACACACCCCGATGTTTACAGCAGCATTATCTACAACAGCCAAATTATGGAAACAGACCAAGTGTCTGTCAACTGACAAACGGATAAAGAAGTGGTACATATATACCATGGAATATTACTGAGCCATCAAAAAGAATGGAATCTTGCCATTTGCAACGACATGGATGGAGCTAGAGAGTAATTATGCTAAGTGAAATAAGTCCATTAGAGAAAGATGAAAACCATATGATTTCACTCATATGTGGAATTTAAGGAACAAAACAAACGAGCAAAGGAGAAAAAAAGAGAGGGGCCCACCATTGTTCTTAATTATAGGGAACAAACGAATAGTTACAAGAGGGGAGGTGGGGGGGGAATGGGTTAAACAGGTGGTGGGGATTAAGGAGCGCACCTGTCCTGATGAGTACCACGTTGATGTACTGACGTGCTGAATCACTACAGTATACCTGAAACTAATATTACACTGTATGTTAACTGGAATTTAAATAAAAACTTAAAAAAGGAAAAAGAATAACCTTATACTACTTCCTCTTGACTCATCAATTTCAGATATTATCTTTAGACATCCTATTAGAGATGACTTAAAACTCATATCACAAATTTTGGTTAAATTAGTATTTAGTTTTTATATATTATTATGCAAACACTGTTCACTGCCAAGGTAAGGAATATACTCGTTACATTTCTTGTGTACAACTTCTGTTTTCTTCTTAAGTTTGCAGTTGGTTTTAAAATTTGCTTTCTTTTTGCCTACAAATTCTTCTCACTCTGCCTCTTAAGTGAATTTTCAGTACTCCAACCTATTGGATAATTCATCACTTCTATTTTTTTCCCTTGGAGACAGCTTTCCTGGAATCATCTGTCTGCTTCAATCTGGACTGAGTACTCTCTAAGCCTACTGAATGAACTAGTCTTCTGAAGCACCCTTTATTCATCACAATGTGAAGGAACTTTCTTCATTGTGCTTATAAATGTTGGATCCTTTGTTGCCTGAATCTCATGTCTTTTTCTTGTTAACAACCATCTCATGTTGGCAGAGCCCACTTTCCAGCAACTTCCTAAAAATAGGTATATGTCTGAAAATATCTTGGTTGAAAATCATTTTCACTAAGCACTTCAAAGGCATTGTTCCTTGTCTTCTAACTTCCAATGTTGAAATGTTTGATATTATTTTTACACCCCGTCCTTTATATATTTTAAAAATCTCTTAAAAGCTTATCTCAGCCCACTTGGGCTGCTATAACAGAATACCATACACTAAGTCATTTATGATAAACAGTAGAAATTTATTTGTCAGAGTTCTGGAGGCTAGGAAGTCCAAATCCAAATCACCAGCAGATTTGGTGTCTGGTGAGAATCTGTTTCCTGGTTCATAGACAGCTATCTTCTAGCTGTGTCTTCACATGGCAGAAGGGGCAAGGAAGCTCTCTTGGGTCTCTTTTATAAGGGCACTAATCCTATTTATGAGGCATCTGCCCTCATGACCTAACTACCTCCCAAAGGCCCTACCTCCAAACACCATTACATCAGGGATTAGGCTCCAACGTATAAATTTTGCGGGGAGACACATTCAGTCCAATAAAACTTCTAGGGTTTTGTATCACTGGTGTTTGATAATTCACAATAATGATTCTTCTTGAGAGTAGGTGTTTTGTTTGTTTGTTTTCATTAGCAGGCTTTCAGTAGGCCATTTTAATCTAGCAACTCACAGTCATATTAGGGAAAATTTTTTTTTGGTATTTTAGTACTCCATCTAATCTAAGAGCATGATTATCACTGTACCATTATAGTAGAAAATGCAGCCAATTAAAATGTGTCACATCATTGGCTTTAACAAACATTTCGATTTCAGAAATATTAAGATGTGGGAAAAAACAAATGTGGTATTTCTTTCCTAGTTTCTTCCTTTCCATTTCCCTGTTGTCTCTGGAATTTCTATTAAGTAGATGTTAGATTGCTTCTTTCTTTTTCTCTCCTATTTTCCATCTCTTTCTCTTACTCTGTTTTTTTTTGAGATTTCCTTAACATTAGCTTTTAAATATTCTACTAAAATGTAAAACATTCCTATCTCATTTTTAATTTTCTGATTAAAAACATAGCATCCTACTCTTATTTTAGCATATCAATTTTGTCTTTTAACACTCAGAAGGTAATAATTTAACTTTTCTTTTTCCTTTTTACTGCATTGTCTGTTCCTTCAAGAGCTTATTCTTTCGTTTGGAAGCCTTTCTCAAATGTCCAGTGATATTTGGCTTTTCAGTCATACTTAAGAGTGAGACACTAAGAAGTAGACCACATGTTCTGGAGCTTGTCAACTGTTAGGCTTTTTGGTAGGTTAATCGGCCAAATAGCCTTTACACTGAAGATCTCCTAAATGTCTGTTTCTAAAGGTCTTTTATCAGGGATCATTCAATTTCTTCATGAAAGAAGGGTTTACTTTCCTGCCGGGAAGATATGGTCCTGGTTGTTGTAATGGGCTTTCACTTGATCTCCTTGTTTCTAGCCCAGTGCCTCACACCACTTCCTACTATATCTGGGGTTCCCCAAGTCTGGAGCTATTCTGATTCATTTTTCTCTAAAAAATACCCCCTGTCTCTTCCAGGGGTAGGAGAGAGGAGAGAGTGGAGGCTGTTTATACTGACATTCAACCACTCTCTGTTTTCAGCCCCATGCCATTCCTCCACTTTCCACGGTACCTGGTGACCTCATTCTTGAGCTCTTCCGGAGCTGTGAGGGCAATAAATAAGGCATGCTTCCTGCTGCTATACCCCTCTAAAAGCACTTAGGTCCTTTAACTTCCTCCTGTTATGACTCTTTTATCTACTTTTCACATTTCTATGTTGTGGTTCAAATTACACAAGTCAGAATTCTAATTTAAAGATCACGTTTCTGTTTCTTATTCTCCTTGATGTTTTGGGTGATTATTTACCAGAAGAGAAGAAGACAAAAACAACTTTATTTTGTCATTTAAAGACTGCAAGTTTCCCTCATATGCTTTTGTATCTCCAACAACCTAGCAGAGTTCTTGGCACCTAATAGAAATTCATTAAGTGCCTGGTTAATGAATGATTAGCTGTAGTCAGAGTTCAGACTAAGCTGCTGAAACAAAAAGACCCCAAAATGTAATGGCTCAAACAAGATAAGTGCCTTTTTTTTTTCTCACGGAGCAGTCCATAGGTAAGAGGGTAAATCAGGGTGAAGAGGTAGCACACGATCATTAGGTCAATAAAGGACCCAGGCGTCTTCTCTCCTGTTACTCTCCATCCATCCTACAGTCTTGTTGTGGTCAAAACTGGCTATTCAGCATACCCTGTGTTCTAGCCCATTAAAAAGGGGCCAATCAACCTACAAGAAAGCCTACTAGTTGACAAGCTCCATACATACAACTATCATCTCACAGTTTCTATGGGCCAAGAGTCTGGGCTAATAAACGTGTGAGCTTGGAAGAAGAACCTTTTTCCATCAAGGTTCGGATGAGAACCTAGCCCTAGCCAACTCCTTCACTGCAGTGAGAGACCCTGAATCAAAGGATCCCATTAAGCTGTGCCCAGATTAATGACCCACAGAAACTGTGAGATAAGAAATGTATGTTGTAGACGAACCATGAGAGACGATGGACTCTGAAAAAACAACTGAGGGTTCTAGAGGGGAGGGGGGGGGGGGGATGGGTTAGCCTGGTAATGGGTATTAAAGAGGGCACGTATTGAATGGAGCACTGGG
The DNA here is from genome assembly GCF_009762305.2 of Zalophus californianus. Lineage (NCBI taxonomy): Eukaryota > Metazoa > Chordata > Mammalia > Carnivora > Otariidae > Zalophus > Zalophus californianus. Next base: position 113,100,633 of record NC_045612.1, on the reverse strand, counting down.
TGTTATGAACAAACAATGAATCATGGAACACTACATCAAAAACTAATGATGTAATGTATGGTGATTAACGTAACAATAAAAAAGAAATGTATGTTGTTTTAAGCTACTAAGTCTGAGGTAATTTGATATGCATCAAATAGATAACTAATGCAACATCTCAACTTTTGTTATTTAAATTATCAGTAATTGACAAAATGAAAACTTTTAGTTGTACATTAAAGGCAAGTACAATTTAAAAGTATAAGGCTAATAGATATTTTGACAATCTTTTGGATTTAATACCATCAATGAAATAGTAAATATTAGGCTTTTTATACTCAATCCTAATTCCTATAATCTGGAATGATCTGCTCAACAACTTCACCCATATTGCTAGTAATACCGTAGTCCTGTACCTTTTTTTTTGCTTTTCTTTTCTTTTCTTTTTTTTTTTTGGAGAGAGCGTGAGCTAATGAGTGAGTGTGGGTGGGGGGAGGGAGGGGAGAGGAAGGGGTCAGCTCCCAGTGTGGAGCTCGATATAGGGCTCGATATCACAACCCTGTCCTGCACCTTTTCAACCTGGTTATAAAATGCAATTTTCTTCCAGATGTAATGTTACTGATGCCATGAGTACTCTGAGGGAAAGTATGAGCCATATAATATCACAATGGAAAATGTTTCTAGGATACAGAGAGAATAAAAAATTTGAAGGTTTTCCTTCCAAAGAAATTGTTACCTAAGAAAAACAGGTAACTGGTGGCAGAAAAACTCAGTATTAATGCTTACTGTTTGCTTAAATGCTAATAAATATATACTCCAGATGAATGAAACAGAATGCCTCAAATGGCCTGGGACGTACAGAAATCTAGACTAAATGTGAAGGTAACCTCAGGCACAGGTCCCATGCTTGGGCCCCATTACGCATTCATTTAATTAACAAGCACTTATTGAATACCTACCGGATACTAGATATAAAACAAGGAATAAGTCAGACATGGTCAAGCTCACAGTTTAGTAGGGAATAAGTAAATAAGTAATGGAATCTAATGTGGTATTCCCATTTAGGGTTCTCATAAGCTGCTATGGCAGCACAAAGGAAAAACGCTTAACTCAAAGCCGAAATGGAACTCATAGTTGTGCCAGGAAGATATCTCAGTTGAAGTGATATCAAACTTGGATCTGAATGATGATTGGGAGTTAACTGGAAGGGGTACTAGGGGAAAAGAATTCTGAGAGAGGGAGTATTACCTATGAAGACCTAGGAACAAAAGAAAATCTGATGCATTGGAGTGACCACACTCTCAGGAGGGGGCAGAGGAGTACAGCTGGGAAGGATACAGAGAAGTACACAAAGACCTTATTATAAAGGGCCTGATAGGTCACACTGCAGTGTTTGGGCTTCATTTAAAGGAAGCACAAAACTACTGAAGGATTTGAAGAAGATTATAATGATCTCACTCTTCCATAACTGACAAAATGTTCATGACAAATTGATTTCTGAAAACTTTCCAAATATGTTAAAAAGCATATAGAAACATTTAACATTTTTTAAAGATTACTTATTTGATCTTTATTTATTTGAGAGAGAGAGAGAGAGTGCTCACACGAGCAGGGGGAGGGGCAGAAGGAGAGGGAGAAGGAGAAGCAGACTCCCCGCTGAGCAGGGAGACCGATATGGGTCTTAATCCCAGGACCCTGGGATTATGACCTGAGCCAAAGGCAGATGCTTAACTGAGTGAGCCACCCAGGCGCCCCAACATTTAACATTTTTATGTATTAGCAATAATCAGATAGAAGACAGCAGAAAAGAAATCCCATTGCATTATAACAAAAACTATAAAATACCCATGAATTTATCTTTTTTTCTTTTTAAAGATTTTATTTTATTTATCTGAGAGTGAGAGAGAGAGCACAAGAGGGGGTAGGGTCAGAAGGAGAAGCAGACTCCCTGCTTAGCAGGGAGCCCAATGCGGGACTCGATCCGGGGACTCCGGGATCATGACCTGAGCCAAAGGCAGTCACTTAACCAACTGAGCCACCCAGGTGCCCCCACCATGAATTATCTTAATAAATTAATGTACGAAGCTATATGTAAGAAACCATAAAATTTTGATAAAGGATATAAAAGAATGTCAATAAATGTTTTGGGAATGTGAAGACTCAACATTATTAAAATAATTTTCTTCATGTTAATTAGCAAATTTAACGGAATTTTTATAAAATCCCAATAACTTTTTCAGAAGTACTTGATAAATTGATTGTAAAGTTTATCTGGAAGATGTGAAGACCACAATTTTGAAAAAAAAAAAGGTGGGAGGGCTTGCCTTGCTACATATAAAAAACATATAATAAAAGCACAGTAATTGAAAATATATGTGAAGTCAAGACATTCAGGGATGCTATGGGTTGAAACTGTGTCTTCCAAAAAGGTACGTTCAATTTGTAATCCCAGTACCTGGGAGTGTGATCTTTTTTGAACACACGGTCTTTGTAGATTCAGTAATACTAAAATGAGGTCATACAGGAGTAAGGTGGGCCATAATCCAGTAACTGGTATCCTTATGTGAAGAAGGAAATTTGGACATGGAGACACATAAGGAAAATGCCATGTGACAACAGAGGTAAAGAATGGAGTGATGTGGCCAAGGAATGCCAAGGACTGCTGGCAGCTACCAGAAGCTGGAAAAAGCAAGGAAAGATCCCCTCCCAGGGCCTTCAAAGAGCATGGCTCTGTGGACACAGATTTTGGTGTCCTCCTGACTGTGAGATAATAAATTTCTGTTATTTTAAGCCACCCAGTTCATAGTATTTTGTTAGGGCAGCCCTAGGAAACTAACACCAGGAGAATACGGCAAATTTATATATGATAAAAGAGAAATCTCAAATAAGTTGAATAGGTTTTATTTGTTCAGTAAGTAGAGATTAGGACAACAAGCAATTTGGAAAAAGTTAGATTTCTATGTCATAATGGATACTACAATTCCAAGTAGACCACAGATCTAAATGTAAAACACAAAACTATAGAGGTGGTAGATGAAAATTTAAGAGGTTTATTTTTATAACCTTGGTGCAGGAAAGGATCTTCTAACCCAAAACACAAAGCCCAGAAGCCAGATCTGACCATTTAAAAATGAAAACTTCTGTATACAAACAATGAAAGACCACATAATCAATGTTACAAAATAGGGAGAAAATATTTGCAAGATACATTAAAGACATGGAGTTAATATCCAGAAAACATATGAACACACAGACCCCAAGGAGATAAGCAACCAACAACACAAAGGCCAGTAATACATGGATACTCAACTTCATTAATAATCAAATGAGATGAAACTGAAATGAGAAAGTATTATTTATTTAGAGTGGCTCAAATGAAAAATAGTTTCTAATAATATCCAGTGTTGAATAGGGTATGGTTGAACAGGTACTTTCATACGGTAACATTTTTACAAGCTTTTTGGTTTGGACAGCAATCTGGCAATGTCTACTGAAATTAATTTAAAAAAAATTTATTTAAGTAATCTCTATACCCAATGTGAGGCTCGAACTCACGATCCTGAGATTAAGAGTTGCATGCTCTTCTGACTGAGCCAACCAGGTGCTCCTATGTCTATTGAGATTTAATGTTCATACCCTTTGTTATAGCACATTCTTCTCTAAAACTATATCCTACTGAAACACAAGTTCACAAAAATAAATAGAGGGAAATTCCATTAAGTGTAGGACATGCATAAAATAGAGTATCATGCAACAGGGGTGCCTGGATGGCTCAGTCGGTTAAGTGTCCGACTCTTGGTTTCCGCTCAGCTCATGACCTCAAGGTCCTGAGATGGAGCCCCATGTGGGGCTCTGTGCTCAGCACGGAGTCTGCCTGTCCCTCTCCCTCTGCTCTTCCCCACTGCCTTCCCCTGCTCTCTCTCTCTCAAATAAACAAATAAAATCTAAAAAAATAGGAATATCATGCAACAATTTCAAAAGAAGATCTACATGTACTGTCATAAAAAGATGTTCTAGACTTTAAGTGAAAAGAGCAAGTTGGAGAATATACATATTTTGTAAATACCAGTAATAACTATCTTACGTACAGAATAAAATGAAGATACTAACTGTGCTAACAATGGATATCTTAAAGGTAGGAAAATTTATTAATTCATTTATGTAATATTTAATGAGTGTCTATTATGTGCCAGTCACTGGTCTAGGTGCTGGGGACTTAGAAGTGAATAAAACAAGATGAGGAAATGGTGAACATTCATCTTCTATGTTAATACTTCTATAAAGTATCACCTTTATATTTTTGTCTCTAATAAATCTTTGTTTAGTTTGATTTTTTAAAAAAATAACCTTTAAGGGGGTACCTAGGTGGCTCAGTTCGTTAAGCATCTGTCTTTGGCTCAGGTCATGATCCCAGAGTCCTGGGATGGAGCTCCTCATGGGGCTCCCTGCTCAGTGGGGAGTCTACTTGTCCCTCTCCCTCCCCAACCCCTGCTCGTGCTCTCTCTCAAATAAATCAATAAAATCTTTAAAAATAAGCTTTAATGTACTAATGAAAAACTTTCAACAATATAAAGCAATTTGTCTTGTCATTCTCTTAAAATCAGTCTTATTAAACAGTTTTTAAAAATGGCACAGCATATTCAAGACTATATTTTGGTAAAGTTAATGTGAAAGCATCAACAAGTTTCTAATACCATAAGATCATTACTGTGCTCAGTTTAAAAATAAGAATCCTTAAATTCTATGGTATCTGATTTATCTACAACCCTTATGATACAGTATTTTACTTACAGTTTGTGGATTAATCTCCTCCTCTCCCATAGGTTCATCCATAATTTGCTGTCCATTCTGTGAAAAGCACAGCAAGTAGAAAGTTACCAACACAGATTTCACATCCGTTAAAGTTAAATGAAGGCAGACAAAACAAAATCACATAGGAATATTTTCACCCCTACAGGGTTCTAATGAAATACCAAACCACCATATAAGTATGTAGTTGCCAATATGCAACAGGTTGTGCTTTAAAAGTTAACTATAAAAACATTTTCCATGGAAATGATATAATAAATGATGATTACCTTTCCAGGTGAGCCCTTGAGGTTATTTTAATAGTTAAATGCATTACAAATGGTGTTATTTAAACCTCACTGAACATCATTTACAATACTTTCTTTGGCAAAACACACTCTAAATTCCAACTCCACTGATTAATCAGGGGAACTGATTATTTTGGGGGAAAATAAACTAGATCTCCATATCAAAATCAATTCCAGGTGCATAAAACATTTAAATGTCAAAAATCAAATTATAGAAGTATTAGAAGAAAATATAGGTAAATAATATTTATGGGGTAAGGAGGGTGGAAATCATAAAGGAAAAAAATAACATTTGAATCGATAAAAGTTTAAAATGTCATCTATCAGACACAAAAAAGATAAAAGACAAATTTATTACAAAAAAAGCAACATATGACAAAGGGTTGGTATCCTCAATACATAAAGAACTTTGTTTTACAAACCTGTAAGAAAAAATGATGAACCTCAACAGAAATGAGCAATAAGGGAAAAAAGAGTTCAGCCTTAGTACTAATCAAATAAATGCATTTAACCGAAAGATACCTTTGCCTTTCAAACTGGTAATGATTAACAGAAAAAATAACACCCAGCACTAATATGAGTATAGGGAAAAGAGCACTCAGGATATACTGCTGGAGAAAGTATAAATCAGCACAACCTTTTAGGAAGGTAGTCTAAGTCTGTATTAAAACAAGTGTGCAAAGATGTACATACAAGAATGCTCACCATAACTTTTTCCAAAAAGAACTCCAAATTGGAAACCTAAATTCTTAACAATAGAGAACTAGTTAAATATATGATGGTACATTCATATAATGGAATACTATACAGTCATTAAAAATGATAATAAAGATGTAAATTTATTGACATGGAAAGACAGTCACATGTAATAAGTGAAAAAGCAGTTTACAAAAAAATATGGATTGTAATGATCCCATTTTAAATAAATATATACATATTTCAATGTATATATTTGTATGGGAAAAACTCTGTAAGGATATACACCAAAATGTTAACAGTGGCTATTTCTGGATGGTAGAATTTTAGACAATGTAAAATATGTTTGTTTTTGCATATCTGAATTTTCTAATGTGTCTACAATGAATATGTATTATTTGTGTAATTAATAACAAAACAAAACCAAACCAGAAGTCAAGAACACAGGGTCTTCTCTAGTTACTTCAATGGAAAAAGGAGTAAATGTCCTTGACCACTTGTCTATTCAACAAATGTAGAAGGATCTAAGCTAACCATCTTTGGAGCATTACCAACTGAAAAATAAAAGGCAGCCCACCCATTACCCTACATCCCACATGAGGCAGATGCTCTGAATTTGAACTCTCTCTACTCTCCAAATCCCTATTTATCCATCCATTCATCCACCCATTTCATTTCATTCATGCTATGTTCTAGGCACCAAGCCATAGATGAAAGGTTAATAAAACATGGCCCCCAACCTAGAGGATCTCACAGGTCTACTGACTTGTAAAAAGAGTACCTTTCATTTTCAAACACTCACAGAGTATGTTCCTAGGTTAGGGAATGCCTATACAATATTACAAAGCACAGAAATGGTGCTAAAATGCAGAAAAGGGGAGGCAGTTATAAAATCTTTATTATCCTAGGCCACCTTCAGAGACTATAGTATTGCCCACTTCTATGGCAAGGACTCAAATAACTCCAGGAGACATCTTTCTCCCAAAAGCCACAACCATTTATTCAACTGAATACTGATCATTTTTATCCAAACATCACAGACGAACCTTAAACTAGCTCTTAAGAACACTAGTTTTAGAGTCAGACAACTGGACTCAAATTTCTGCTCTTTAGCTAAGTATGAAGCCTTGGACAAGTTATTGAAACTAAGCTGTAGTTTCTTCGTATGAGAAGTAGAGACTTAAAAGTCTCATCTTCAGAGAGTTGTGGTAAAGACTAAGTGAGATAAGTGATATAAAACCCCAAGCACAGTGCCTGACACTTAGTAAACAATCAATGGTAGCCATTTTAATTATATCCAAAATTCAGTCACCCCTTTTATGGCTCACCAATCTGCTACTTCTCCTATATTTGCTATCTTTGTGAATGGTACCATCATTCATCTAGTAGTACAAACTAGATTTTCTCATTAATTGGTAGGCAGAGTTCTCCTTCTATAATACAAATCTGAATGGCTCCCAGTTATTTGACTTTTAGAACCCTTCATCTAACTGAGCTACAATTACACTTTCCATGGGAATATAATCTGAGAACCATCTGCTTCTTGCAATTTTCAATGTAATACAAAGCAAGAATTACAACTAATAACTTACTTTTAAGGTCAACTGGTATAGTAGAAACAGCACTAAACTTGGAATGGTAGACCAGGGATAGAGTCCTAGGTCTGCCACTTATAAGCTTTATTATTTTGGGCAATTCAGACTGTCTCCTACCTAGCCTATTATCTTATCTTTTCAAAATGAAGATACTTGCCTTGTCTATCCAAAGGGTTATGTTAGACTCAAAACTGAGATAACTTAAAAGAAGTACTTTAAATCATAAAGCGCTGTACCAACGCAAATTACTATTATTAAGGTGAGGTAGCTTCATGAGGATAAAATAATACTCCATAAAGTCCTTTTAATCTTGGAATCAAAACATTTAGGATTGGTAAGGGATCTTGAAAGTCTTTCGTTCCAAATAAACATCATATGCTTCAATTCTTTTTTTGCCATTCTCACCTAGATTTGAACACTATCAGGACATGAATGTACTACCTCACCAGGCAGCCTAGATAAAATTCTTCATTATATAGTAATTTTCCTCAGCTACAAACTCCCTTTAGTAGGATTACTAATATATGATGACTAACTTGCCTGTATTCTATCTGTAAAATAACTGGAAGTAAATCTACACCTATGACAGTAAACCATCTTGAGTCTGTTCTTTACTAGCCAACTCAAGTTCATTTAAACATTCCTTTCAGATAGATAAGACCACCTTCTTTTCTGAGCATGCACCCAATTCATCTTAAAGGCAGTATACAGAACTGCATTCAATTAATATTCTAGCCTTGATATGACCAATGAAGAGTAAAGAGCATATCACCTCCCTTGTCCGAGATAATAAACTTATATTAATGCAGTTCACATATGCATTATTTTTGATATGCCCAAAACACACTCCTGAGTCATACTAAATTTTCTGTTGATTAAATCCTTGCCTTCTTTATACTGCGACTAAGCCCTGCATACTTGTTGGTACACTTACTCTCATGAATAAAGCCTTAAATTTTAAGTTTTTGATTCATCTTTTTCTAGTTCTGATCCTCTATAGGATTGCTACAGCCTCTATAAAAAAGATTCTGAATCTGCTAATCAGTCTCTTCGCTATTTTCATCTTCATGTAATCCATAAATCTTATATTTCTTTTCTAAACAATTCACCCAGCCAATTAACAGTAATATACTAACAAAGCAATCTGAAAAAAAATTAAGTGAAACATGATCTAAAGGTAGTTTACGCTCTACCTTTTGCAAAAATATCTACTTCCTTTCTGAGTTTAGGAAAGACTGAAAATTTTTAACAATTTAATTTTAAGGAAGGAAAATATAAAAGCCAACATTATCCTACATATGGTGAAGCTTTACAAAAATTTACTTTAAAAAGCACTTTTACTTCAATCCTTTCATCAAAACAAGGATTCAAATATTACCTACTAGAAATGAGCATAATTACTCATGCAGCTAGTAAGTTTCCTTTTTGAAAAATGACTCCTGGCTTCACTAGAGATTAGGTTACATGGGCCATCAGTCTGACTTGATACTGCAATTTCTATAGATCCAAAAGTTCAAGGAATAGTACCTATTAAATAAGAAAACTTATTTAATTTTAAGAAACAGAAAAAACATATGGTCTGCGTCTCACTAGTACCAGGTTTAAATCCCAGCTCTGTCACTTACTGCTATAGTTACGTGGCCTTGGGCAAGTTACTCAACATTCTGAGCCTCAGTCTCTTCATCTGTAAGATGCATATAATATCTACCTCACAGGGATGTTGTACTTAAATGGATCCACCAAAGGATAGTAGATGCTCAGTAAATGCTACTTTCTGTTCCCTCTCTTTTGCCTGAATTGTGTAATATATACATTTCTACAGTTAACTTCTAAAGACATAATGCAATGAAGAAGTACAGGAGAGTGCTGAGATACTTGTTTTGCTACTTAATACAGCCAATTTCCCACCAACCAGGGTGAAAGAGATCATTCATAAGTGTAGTATATTTTCATACAATGTGGCCAAAGAATGAGTACAGACAAAAAAGAATAGTTTAAAAGTGAGGCAAATGTATTTATCCTCTCTCATCCCACCATTATGCCTTCTAGCCAAAAAACTGCAGAGCTTGGCAGATTGTACATATGCAAATATTATGTGAAATACTAGAAAAGGTTAGGAAATGCTAATCATGCTTTACTCTGTTAGTCTGAAATGTGTAAAAGTCAAAAATAAGAATAACGTACAATATGGGTCTCATCAGAACAAATCAGACAAAGGAGACTGTTAGCTTGCATTTCAGCAGGAATTGTTTTCAAAATAACTTCTAAGGTTGTGGTATGAAATTATCACTAAAATCATCTTCTTCTGGTTTTAAAAAGGATGAACAATTAAAAAAAAAAATCAAACCAGTAATTCTGAACCAAGGTTTCAGGACTTCTAGAGTATTCCCAAGTATTTTAAGGAAAATTCTCAAATGTTAAAAATAAGAATATTTTACTAAATAAAAATTTTGTTTTAAGCAACTTTATTAAACAGATTGTTTTGTTGTAATGGTATGTTACAACAATGCACATTTCCAGGTTGCTGTTTGATACCTTTGAAGAAAATATAAAATACATTAAAAAAATGCTTTGAGTCCAGCAGATCATCATGTACAAGTATACTAGAACTAAAAAAATTATCTGTGACTGACAATATGCTACCTTGAGATTACTAGGAAATATCATCTACTGACATCCTCCTACATAGAAATGAAATATACATATGAACACTGGGAGAAAAGAATTCTTCACAGAGAATAAAAGCCTGAAATAATAGGAAAGGAGGAGGAAAAGAAAGGGTCCAGAGGCCTGGTGTACTAATTTGGAGACCAGGTTGTGGGAATGAACAAGGACCGTATTTTTTTTAACCACCCTCAAGTTCCCACAAGTATATTTGCCTTCCAAACTCCCTGAAATCAGCAGTGGCTCTCCTGCCCAAAGCATATGCAACAGGAGTCCCATGAAGCTGCTGAGGATGAGGCATGAGAAACCTCTCTTGAATTTCAGTTCAGATACCATCAAATTGTTCAGAATCCAAAGAATCTTCTATGCAATCACATTGAAACAATAAGAAACAAAGCATTTTATATTCTTAATAAGGAATGTATATAATCCTTACCAATATGACAGGATTAAGAATCAGCTCCTCATTTATCCTAAGGAAATATCAGAGATGTGCATAAAGACTTATGTACAGTGATATTCATCATACTCATTATACTGAAAAATAGAAAACAATCTAAATGACCAACAGGGGACTGGTTAAATAAATCATAACACATCTATTCATATGTAGGAATACTATGCAATGGTTAAAATAAGGGCCTCAAAAAATTAATGATGCAAAAATATGCTTGTAATATATTAAATTAAAAAGGATACAAAACTATACAGCATGACCCAATTTTGTGCCCCCCCCAACATGTGTGTAACTGGAAAAACATATATCAAATCTTATCAGTAGTTACCTGGGTCATAGGATTTTCTTCTTGTACTGTATTTTCAAAATTATATGCATTTATTATTTATTATTTTTATGATGAGGAAAAAACACAATCAATATAATTGGAAAAATCCATTATTTCTAGTTAAGTTGCCCTTATGGGTTGCTTTGCTATTCCTCATGCAACTGAAGGCCTGCTAGTACTCAAGACTGTTCTATTTTCTAGACTAGGGTAGAAATGACCTCTGGTTATATCTATGTTTTTAAGCTTTAGAGGACCCTTTCAGAAGCCTTTTTTTTTTTCTGTATGGTCCTGTTGTTGTGGCCTCAGAAAATAGATACACTTTAGGCCTGAATCCACCTTATGTTTTTTGGAGTGTACCCCTAAGGGGAATTCTGCTTATGAAACAGGAGTATGTTGAGGTAAGAATAAAGAAATGAAAACACAGTAGCCAAAATTAAATCTGCATTGTGAATAGCAAATATTAGAATCGACACTGCAGAAAACGGAATCCATGCCACAGAGGACAAACTTGAATAAATGAAAAAATATGAAAGAAAAGATTAAAAAACTATGGAGGACAGACATAGAAATAATCTATGAATAACAGATGTTCCTAAAGAAAAAAAACAGAGCATTTTAATCAATCAAAAGTATAAGAAACTTTCCAGTTTCTGAAAAAAAAAAAAATACCTGAGACTGGAGACTGAGAAGGTTCAACAGAGATCATCAACACCAAGACATATCCTGGCAAATGTTTTTAAATTTCAAGGATAAAGATATAATCCTACAAGCATACAAGCAGAAAAAAATAGGTTATTTTCAAAGAAACTAAAATCAGAATGACCTCAGATTTTTCCTCTGCAAACAATAAAATGCCAGAGACAATGAAGTAATGACTTACAGAGAGTTGAAAGGGAAAAGTTATGATCTAAGAATTGTATACCTTGTCCTAGTTTTTCATGTACAAAGGTCACAGGAAATTATTCTTAGATCAGCAAAGTCTATAAAATTTCACCATCCTGGTAGTATCTTTTTTCATAAATTGTTCAAAGGTATATCCTAGACCATTGAAAGAGAATCAAAATAAGAACTATAAGAACACTGAGGTAGGGAAGAACTGGTGAAGTATACTGACATCAACTTAGTATCTAGAAACAAATGAATAAAATAATTAACCCCACTAAAGGAGAAAGGGTCAATAATGAAGAGTAAATAGTTGATATAAGTATATAAACAATATAAAACTTAGAAAGTTAAAGGTAAGATTTGTAATCTCAAGCTAAATTAATGTAGACTCAAATAAAAGAGGTAGTGGAAGAAGGGAGAAAAAGATTCTCAGTTCTTCTCTGTCCTAAAAGGATTATTAAAAAACCACTATTTTTAGTAGTTAGCTATAAATATAAATTTTGGAATGTTTTAAGAACCATATGATAACCAAAAATTGTATTTCTTTATTACAGTCCAAATCACTAGAGAAGATAATAACTGGCAAAGACTGTAAAAACTACTTTATGAAAGCATCACATTCAACCCTAAGAACATAAGGTAGGTATAATCACCCCTATTTTACAGATGAGGAAACCAAGGCTCAGCAAAGTTAGTGAATGGCAAGAGGAGGACTCAAACCCAGGTCTTTCTAGCTCTATAATTCTTTCTTCAGTATTTCATAACCTCCTCAAATAAAAACAATCCATATGTCAGAAGAAGAAAAAAACAAACCACAAAGAAAGAATAAAAAACTTAAGATGATAGAAATCATTTCAAAAGAAATAATGTTAGAAATGTAAAGTTTAAAGTGTCTAATTTAAAGAAAGTGTCTTACTGGAATTTGATGCTATTACAGAATTACTGACATTTTCATGAGGGATGATGTTATGGTGGTTATGTGTTTTTAAAAGTCTTCATCTTTTAAGAGATATAAATGAAATATTTACATCTGAATATATGTATCTAGGATTTGCTTCAAAATAATCCACTGGAGCCAGGGAGGGGAAGAGAGAATGTGTGTGTGGGCATGAGGAGAGTACAGATAAAATAAGATTGGCCATGAGTTGACAATCTTGGAGGCTGGGTAATGGGAATATGGTAGTTCATTATACTATTCTCTCTATACTATTCTATACTATGTGTTTGAAATACTTGATAATAAAAACTTTAAGAGTGACAGGTTATATTTAAAAGGTTAAAAAGCCCATACAATTATTTACTGCTTTAAAGAGAAACTCAAACAAAAGACGTAAGACTAGAAAAGCATAAAGAAAAAGAAAGAGTTTGTAATATGGAGGCCAAAAATAAAATGTGAGGCAAAAACCTATAGCCAATTAAAAAGATCATCTGATTTGGACTAAAAATGCAATTAGCATTTAATACATATAGCGATAATTATTGCTATCATTTACTGAGCAATTACCACACATCAGGCAAGTGTTAAGTACTATAGACCACCTTTGATGCTTCTAACAACTCTGTGAGGCATTATCACTAATTTACAAATGAGGAAATTAAGCCAAGATGGGTATGTCAATCTTTTTAAGCACTATATCCTCAGCCCCTAGCAAAAGGCCTGGCACAAAGTAGGTGCTCAATAAATATTTGTCAAATAAATAAAAAAGTCTAATATTGTGCCTAAGGCTAGTAAACAGGGCCTAAATTCAAACCCAAGTCTGAATCTAAAACCCCTGCTCTTAATCACATTTAAATCTTTTAATAATGATGTATCTTAGTAAGAGTAAAAATGTTTTTTTTCCTTCTGTGTATGTTTCACTATTTTTCAGATCTTCTACAATTAACATGTTATTTTTTCAAACAAGTCATTAAAAACATTAAATCACAGACTAACCACAAAACACAAAAGATGTTTTGGGGACTATAACATGAAATGAACAAACACAAAACAGGAGGGGAAACTAGCACACTAGTATCTGCTAGAATAAATGAAATAAGGACAAAGCATTTGAAGTAATTTACATTAGATTAGGTAGATATTGAATTTTATAATGTAAAAAGAATATGGGTTCTTTTCAAGTATCTATGAAAAATTATAAAGAGTATGTCTAGACCATAAAGTAAATCCAAAAGTCTTCAAAGCAGGAATTGTACAGATCATATTTTCTGATTATGATAAAGAAAGTGAATAAAGAAATAAAGCAGTCATTCAGAAATTAATATTCTTATAAAAAACTACTGGCTCAAGGAATTAATAACCGTAGCCATCCCTTACACAATGCTCATTTTGTTCAAAATACAGTGTTAGCCATGTTACATATATTCTCTCATTTAATCCCAATTAATCATTAATAAACCATGAGGTGTGTTATTATGTATAGCAGAGAAGAAAAAACTGAGTAACTTTTCCAAGATCACAGAGCTATTAGGTTTGCAGATAAGATAACCGAACCGAAGTCTGAATCCAAAGCTCATACTCCTACACAGAAATGCTGTTAGAATTCATTAGACATCTACCTTTGCTCAGTTTTCTCTATAAAGTTTTTTAATCAAAAGTAGAGAAACCTAGAGTCCTCCATAACACATGTTCTTAAAGTGTCCATTTGTTAACTGTACTATTCTAAGAGGGTAATGGTTCAATTTTCGAACATATTCATGTTCAGACATAATATTTAAAATCATAATCTCCTAAAAGCAATCCCTTTGAATATATTCACACTCTCAATAGGGCATTTAAAGAAGGAAGAAACCGTAAAATTACATAAAACAAAGTAGGGAATATAAGGTAAACATGATTTGCCGTAAGTTTATTTCTAAAAAGCAGTGTGACTGTGGAAAAGTCACTATTTTTTGGTACTTATCTGCAATCCGTAAGAGTTAGATGGAACCTTGGCCAGCATGGATTTGAAAGTTTGCCACAGGACTGTGGGCAAGTCCTTAAGCCTCTCTTGAGTTGTGGTTTCTTCATGCATAAAATATGTGGTTATCTAAGAGCTCTTCCAGCTTGACAATGTTATAATCTTGTGACTTTAATCCTTAAACTTTAAGGATTAAAGTTATTAAAGATTTTCTAGGGTTTTCACCTGAGGAAATTACTGATTCTGTATTTAAAGCTGTTTTTATGTTATTTCTTTTCTTTTTTTTTTTTTAGGGGGGAGAGAGAGAGAGAGAGAGAGAGAGAGGAGAGAGAGAGAGAGAGAGAGAGCGCGCGCGCCGTGTGCCCACACAAAGGGAGGGGGAGAGAGAATCTTAAGCAGGCTCCACGCCTCAGGACAGAGCCCGGGGATGCAGGGCTCCATCTCACAACCCTGAGATCATGACCTGAGCAGAAATCAAGAGTTGGGCACTTAACTGACCGAGCCACCCAGGCGCCCCTTTAAGTTATTTCTAAGTCTAATTTTATCTGCATCCAAAATACAGTTTTATTTATATCCTTCAGCGGTGCCTTTGTACCCAACTGTAAACAAGGATAATGTCAAAGAATGATTGTATAAATGTTGTCACCTGAAAGAGAAGTACTAAGAAAAAGAAAACATTGTTTTTCTGTGAAGAGTAAGGAACCTAAAGCAATTTTATAATTTCCACAATCCAATTTTACTATTTTTTTAAGATTTTATTTTTAAGTAATTTCTACATCCAACCCCAAACTTACAACCCCGAGATCAAGAGTTGCATGTGCCACTGACTGAGCCAGCCAGGTGCTCCCAATTTTACTATTCTTATTTCACTAGTGTTGAAAATTAAGTGTCACCTTGTTTTTTTAAGCTCCTCTATCTACTTCGAAGCCTATTCCTGCCTTCCTAATACCTTCAAGTCCCACCTCTTAGTACTCTAATGGAGTTGGGAGTATTTTCCAAACCTGTCTGATGATCAGAATCACCTAAGATTCCTGGTAATGATACATTACCTGGCCTTATCCGAAAATGAATCGGAAGTTCCAGAAGCCCCATGGTATTATTTCATTTTTTAAACAGCTACTTTAGATGATTCCTGTGATTAGACAAGTCTGGGAAATCACAGTGTAGAGAAAAGATCGTGGGCTTTGAAGTCTGACATATTAAGCTTCAAAACCTGACTTTGCCCTTTATTATAGGTGTGACTTTGGGCAAGTTACTTAACACGAGCTTCAGTTTTCTAGTCCACAAGATTTGGATACTAGTTATGTTGGAGGTTGTGGTAAAGCTCATTGTGTCTTGGGTGTTCAGTGTTAGCTTCTCTTTCTTCCTGCTCGCCTTGCCAGAGGAAATGACAAATACAAATATTTGAGGGGATTCTGATGAGTCTCTTATCCTAATGGGTCCACTTCCATTTTGAGGGCTAAAAATTTGAGTACTAGATAACTCTTTAATGCATTACTTGGGTTGGCTAATTTAAGAGTCTAAGGAACAAGGCTAATGATTTCTTCTGGTTTCCAGAGGCTTACTGAAGCCCTCCTACCTAAAACAGATACACCATGATGATGGGCTTCAAAGCTCAAGCTTTTGTTATGTGACTATGGCAAAATGACCTGAATCTCTGTTTCCTCATTGATAAAACAAGTGGTGCTTGAAAGTCTGCTGAACTGAACCCAATATATGTTACTGATAATGTAATGGTTAATAATCACTTAAAATTATGTAGTCTTATAAAGACCCTTTTGAACAAAAAGACAGCAATAATAGCCTGCAAGTAGTAAACTGAGACAGAATGGGATTTGTTCAAATACACAATAAATCAGAGCTTAACATCCAAGCAAAATTCCTATTTGTGTAGTATCAACTGTATCTTAACACAAAGTGTTTTAGACAAGTTTGGAGTTGAATTTACTTAGAAAATAACAATCCAAACTACTCACTCATTAAAAAAATGTGTATACATATTTAAAAATTACTAAAGGTATAAACACAACCTGGCAGCAAGGTTTATTTCTGAAAAAATAATCAAAGATAAAAGTTCCTAATTATAGCTCCATGATTAATTCTAGCTGTACATGTATTAAGCATAAACACTATTAATAAGTGCATTTTACTAAAAATTGTTAGCATTAATTGTTCAAACTACAAGATAACTAAAAGAAGCTTAAGAAATTTTTAAAAAACTAAAGATCTGGGGATGTTCATTCAAGACAGGAGGTTACCCTCAATTCTTAAATATAAATGATAAGAAAAAAAAAAACCAAACCTTGAATCTTATTTGAACTAATTTAAAGAGCCATAGCTTTTCTCTCAATTTATTCAAATTATTCTTTAATGCAACTCAATTTTAAATTTAATTCCTGCCCTTTGCTTGTTAATTTCCAAAAATTTAATATTTTTACTATTTTGAATGAGATTTTTTCATTACCATTTTTTTTAAAGATTTTATTTCTTTATTTGACAGAGAGAGAGAGAGCGAGAGCAGGAACACAAGTAGGGGGAGTGGGAGAGGGAGAGGGAGAAGCAGGCTTTCCGCTGAGCAGGGAGCCCGATGCGGGGCTCAATCCCAGGACCCTGGGATCACGACCTGAGCCGAAGGCAGGCACTTAACGACTGAGCCACCCAGGCGCCCCTCTTTACCATTTTTTTTTTAAGATTTTATTTATTTGAGAGAGAGAGAGAGAGAGAATGAGCAGGAGGAAGGGCAGAGGGAGAAGCAGACTCCCCGCTGAGCAGGGATCCTGATGCAATGCTCGATCCTGGGACTCTGGGATCATGACCCAAGCCAAAGGCAGACACTTAACCAACTGAGCCACCAGGTACCCCTACCCTTTTTAACTAGGAAAGCTATTTAATTTCTGAATATATATTTTGTGTAATACCACCTTATGAGACTATCATTAGTTTTTTTTCTTTAAAGATTTTATTTATTATTTATTTGAGAGAGAAAGCATGAGCACGCAGAAGGAGAGGGAGAAGCAGGCTCTCCGCCGAGCAGGGAGCCTGATGCGGGACTCAATCCCAGGACCGTGGGATCATGACCTGAGCCGAAGGCAGACGCTTAACCGACTGAGCCACCCAGGCGCCCCGAGACTATCATTAGTTTTTACAGAACCTTTTTAGTGGCTTCCTTACGTTATCTAAGTAGATAATTTTATCATCTATGAATAGTAATTTTTTACTATTCTTTTGAATACTCTGGTTTTCTTGTCTAATTGCATTAGCAAACTCTTTCTAGAGTATAAAATAGAGGTGAAAACAGCAGGCATAGTTTTAATGAGACTGACTTAAAATATGTCCCCATCAAGCATAATGCTGGCTATTGGTCTGAGACTGTTTTTTAGTTAACATTAAAGACACACCCTTTTATTCCTGTTTTACTAAGTTTTTAATTGAAATAGACATTGAATTTTATCTAGTGCTGACTTTTTTTAACTTTTAAATTAATGATTATAGATTCACAGGAAGTTGGAAAAATAAGAGCGGTCCCATATACCTTTAACCCAGTGGTTACATCTTACATAACTTCCTGTCAAAACCAGGAAATTTATACTAGTACAAAGCCCAGACCTTATTCAGATTTCACTAGTTTTACAGGTTCTTGTGTGTGTTCTACGCAACTTATCACATTATAGGTTCCTGTATCTACCACCACTATAAAGATACTGAACAGTTAGTTCACCAACACCAGGATCTTGTGTGCTGACCCCTTTATAACCACGCCCACCTCCCTCCCGCCCCTTTCTAACCCTTGCAACCACTGATCTTGTCTCCATTTCTACAATTTTGTCATTTCAAGAATGTTATGTTAATGGAATCATGCAGTATTTAACGTTATTCACGGAATATAAATTCCCTTGAGAGTCATCCAACTTGCGGCATGTATCAATAATCCATTCCTTTTAGTTGCTGAGTAGCATTCTAGTGTGGATGTATCACAGCTTGTTTAACCATTCATCCACTGAATGACATTTGGTTTCTAAGTTTTGGATATTACAAACAGAAATGCTATGAAAATTTGTGCACAGACTTCTGTGTGGATATTCGTTTTCATTTCTCTGGGATCAATGTCCAGGAGTATGACTGCTGGGTCATACAATAAGTTGATGTTTAGTTTTTAAAGAAACAGCCAAACTATTTTCCAGAAAGGTTTTATCATTTTACACTTCCACTAGCAATGCATGAGAGATCTAGTTTGTCCACATCCTCACCAAAATTCAATATTGCCACTATTTTTTATTTTGGCTGTTCTAATAGGTGTGTACTGATACCTCATTATGATTTTAATTTTAATTTCCCTGATAGCTAACCATGTTGACATCTTTTCATATGCTTATTGACTATCCACATATCCTCTTCAGTGAAATGCTGTTCATTTCTTGTCAGATTTCTAAATGGATTGTTGAGCTTAAGTTACTGTTAAGTTTAGAGAGTTCTTTATATATTTTAGATACAAGTCCTCTCAGATACAAGTTTCCAAATATTTTTACCCAATCTGTAACTTGTCTTTTCATTGCCCTAACAGGGTTGTTTTCATAGAGTAAATGTTTTGAATTTTAATGAAGTTTAATTTTTTTCCTTTTATGGATTGTGTTTTTGGTGTCTGGTCTAATCATTTAGCCCAAAGTCCTGAACGGTTTCTTCTAGGCCTAAATTCTAAAAGTTTTATATTTTACATTTAAATCCATGCTACATTTTTTTTTTCTGTTTGCGTTTTTTCCTTTTTGTGTGTCTTTTTATCAGACTTTTTTTTCCTATTTTTTATTTTAAACCCAGTATAGTTAATATAGTGTTATATTAGTTTCAGTTGTACAATACAGTGATTCAACAATTCTGTACATTACGCATTGGTCATCAAGGTAAGTGTACTCTTAATTCCCCCATGATACATTTTTGAATTAGTTTCTGTATAAGGTGTGATGTTGAGGTGCACTGTTTTACCCATGGATGTGTAACTGCTCCAAGCACCACTGTTGAAAAGGCCATCTATCCTTTTTTCATTGAACCGCTTTTGCATCTTTGATAAAAATCAACTGGCTGTACTTGTATGGGTCTATTTCTGCATTCTATATTGACGACCCTCAGAGATCAAGACCTGAGCTGAGATCAAGAGTCGGACACCCAACCTGACTGAGCCACCCAGATGCCCCTGTGTTTATCCTTTTACCAATACCACAGAATTTTGATTGCTGAAGTGTCAATTTTGATTACTGAAGCTTAAAATTGGGTTGATCCTTCACTTTATTTTTATCTTGTATTAGATATTCGAGTTCCTTTACCTTTTGAATTTCCAGGACTAGGCTGAATAGGTGAGAATGGACATCCTTGTCTTTTACTTGATATTAAAGGAAAAGCATTCAGTCTTTCACCATTAAGTATGATGTTATCTGTGGGGTTTTTCTGTGTATTCTTTATCAAACTAAGTTCCCTTTTATTCTTAGTTTGATGAGTTTTTATTATGAATGTTTAATTCAGTTTAATGCATTTTCTGCACTATTAACATGATGTGATTTTTCTTCCTTTTTAATATGGTGGGCTATACTGAATGATTTTTGAATACCGAACCAGTTTTACATCCTTGGAATAAAAACCATTTGATCACAGCATATAGCTCTTTTCATATATTGCTTGATTTCTTTTGCTAATATTTTGTTGAGGATTCCATGTTTATGTTCTTGAGGGATACTGGTCTAGAGCTTTCTTTTCTGTACTTTTTTTTTAAAGATTTTATTTATTTATTTGAGAGACAGAGAATGAGAGACAGAGAGCACAAGAGGGAAGAGGGTCAGAGGGAGAAGCAGACTCCCTGCTGAGCAGGGAGCCCGATGTGGGACTCGATCCCAGGACACCAGGATCATGACCTGTGCTGAAGGCAGTCGCTCAACCAACTGAGCCACCCAGGTGCCCTCTGTACTGTCTTTAGGTCTTGGTTTCAGGGTAATACTGGCCTCATAAAGTGAGTTACGAAGTGTTTTCTATTTTCTGGAAAAGACTATATAACTCATATTATTCCTTTATTCTTGATATTCTAGATCATTCTTTTAAAAGCGCTCAGTCATTTAGTGTCTGCCTTCAGCTCAGGTCATGATTCCAGGGTCCTGGGATTGAGCCCCGCATTGGGCTCCCTGCTTAGCGGGAAGCCTGCTTCTCCCTCTCCCACTCCCCCTGCTTGTGTTCCCTCTCGATGTGTCTCTCTGTCAAATAAATAAATAATATCTTTTAAAAAAATAAAGATACACCACCCTGGCTGAAGTGGAGCAGTGACTCTTGCTTTTTTGAATAGGAGTGGGATGGAAGTTCAGTTCCACTCCTGGTACCAGTGAAAGTGGGGAACCAACCTGCACCATCGCATTGCCTCTGAGTAGGGGTATAAGCTCATCTACCTGATGGATCACACTGCCAATAGGGAGACAGAAAGCAGAGGGCTGACTTGCACTGCTTTGTTGCTGTAAGGTAGAGTGGAAAGTTCAGCTTCCTTAAGGGCCCAACTAACAGGGGAGGGAAGAAGGGGAAGTGGAGTGCCAACCAGCCCTGCTATCCACCATTTTGTTCTGCCTTGTAGACGCCAGATGAGGGGCAGGGAGGCTCAGCTGCTCACTGGGCCCCACTGACATCAGGAAAGAGGGAAGCAGAATTAACTAGTCCACCTCCAACCATCTTATTCTGCCTTGTTAATTTTAGGTGAAGGTATAAGCTCAGCTCCTCATTGACACAGGGCAAGGGGAGGCTTAGTGGGGACTACCCCAGCCTCACACCACCTTGTTAAGTTTCACTGCTTCCAGATTGGGATGGAGGCTCAACTGGCTCCTGGACCCCACTGACACTACCTTAGTGAGAGCATCACCTCCTTCTATAGGTGGTGGCATGGGGGCGGGGGCAGTGAGGGAAGATCAGATCCCGGCTCACCCTGCCAAAACCACCCAGCAGGGGGAATCAAAGTGCTATCTGCTTTTGCTAGGCAGGGAATGGGAGATCAGGTCCTTGATCTGCACAGTCAACGTCACCGAGTGGAGGAATTCAAGCACTGCCACTTGCTTCTTTGGAGTAGGGTGGAATTTTTCTGGGGTGTTTGGCTACAGTAGGGTGTGTACTGTCAAAAAGATTTACTATTGTTAGGCTACCCTTTCCTCATTCACTTGGCTAAAGAGAACAGGCTTTTCTTGGAGTCCCTTTTGTCTGTGTCTATTGGTGGTTCAGGTTGGAGGCTTTTACAGGACCTGTCCAAGATATATGGGAGGCAATAAAAAAAAACCCAAGGAACTCACTATTTGTGTCATTCTTTGAGTCCCAAAGTCTGTAGGCAGTCTGCCTTCTTGTTTCCACCTTTCAGAGTGTTCCTGTACTTGTTTGATGTGTTATGTCTAAGGTGTTTTTGTTGTAAAAGAGGACCTAGGAGGAATAGGGCTTCTCCAACTTGGCAGAACCAGAAGTCTCCTCCAAGTGATTAATTTTTATGTTGAAAAAAAATTTGTTTTGTGTATGTATGTGTGTTTTAAAAGGAACTTTATTGGGTGTCAGGGGTAATAATATTTACTTTCTAATATTCCACATTATGCTTAAAAGTGCACTATGGAAAACTGCTATAACATTATAGACCATAATTTTCTTCTAAAGTTCCAATTATATTTGTTTGGAACATTCCTGGCTAATTTAGCTTGCTTCATGTTATTTAACTGCCTGTCCACCTCAGTACTTTTAAACTATAATATTCCAAAGGAAATAATCCTATTTCATTTGTCATCACCTAGTAATAAACTTCACACTCAGAAGAGCCAGGGGGAAAAGTTCACTTTACAACTCATTTACAGGGGTGCCTGGGTGGCTCAGTCGGTTAAGCATCTGCCTTCAGCTCAGGTCATGATCCCAGGGTCTTGGGATGGAGCCCCATGTCAGGCTCCCTGCTCAGCAGAGAGGCTGCTTCTCCCTCTCCTCCTCCCCCCTCCCTGTGCTCTCTTTCTTGCACACTCTCTCATGTTCTCTCTCCCACTCTCTCCCTTAAATAAATAAAATCTTTAAAAAAAAAAACCCTCATTTATGAGCTCTTTTTAATAATCCAAAGGAAATCTTTTTTTTTTTTTTTAAAGCAGACTCCACACCCAATGTGGGGCCTGAACTCGTGACCTTGAGATCAAGAGTCACATGTTCCACTGACTGAGCCAGCCAGGTGCCCCAGGAAATCTTATTTTTAATTTGTCTGTGACATTTCTCTCTTTAAGTACCCCCCGCTTACTGCTTATACCAATAGCCAGCAGGAACTTGAAGGAAAGGAGGCAAACAGGCTTTGTTTTGCATTTTCCTACTTCTTTAAATGAAACACCTGTATATCTCAGTTAACCTAAGCAAGTATTTAATTTTTGAGTCTAGACATGTGGTTTTGATTGACCTTCAATTATTTCCTGTACTCTTGCTTTAAATAAGAAACTATAGAATAGTATAACAACACTGAGGAGACTGTAATGAAAAATATCACTGCTTCAATTTTTGCTTTCTTGCTATAATTTTCTATAATTAACATTTCTTTGTTGTATTCCTCTAGAAACTCTGCTCTGGCTGGGCAAAGGGGTGGTCCCGGTGATGAGGTAACATAAGGTATCTCCATAGATTGACCCAGTTGGAAAAATCCGTGTTCTAGGAAAAGCTTTGAATTTATCACATATAAAAATGAAAAAAAAAATCTTTTGAAAGCACAGACTGAAACTAAGTTTTCTGAAGAACTATGTACAGTCCCTGACTTATGATGGTTCGACTTATAATTTGACTTGACAATGGTGCGGAAATGATTATTTAATTTCATTCAGAAGAAACCACACTTTGAATTTTTATCTTTTCCAGGGCTAGCAATATGTGGTACGACACTCTCTCATGATGCTGGGCAGTGGCAAGGAATGGGAGCTCCCAGTCAGCCATGTGATCACAAGGATAAACAACCAATACACTTAAAGCCATTCTGTTTTTCACTTTCAGTACAGTATTCAATAAATTACATGAGATAACCAATACTTTGTTATAAAACAGACTTTGTGTTAGATGATTTTGCCCAACTCTAGGCTAATATAAGTGCTGAGCATGTTAAAGGTAAGCTAGGCTAAGCTGTGACATTAGTATGTTAGGTGTATTAAATGCATTTCCAACTTATGGTGGAACATAATCCTATTTAAGTCAAGGAAGATCTGTATACAATATAACATAGACAAGGATCTTCTATTAACAGCATTAATGCAAAAACTCCACTTAAGTCTCCAAATCAGTAAAAAATAAGCACAAGAATTAATTATGTATACAAGTAGACAATAAGCACATGAAAAGATCCTTAACAGGGGTGCCTGGATGGCTCAGTCGTTAAGCGTCTGCCTTCGGCTCGGGTCATGATCCCAGGGTCCTGGGATCGAGGCCCACATCGGGCTCCCTGCTCCGTGGGAAGCCTGTTTCTCTCTTTCCTACTCCCCCTGCTGTGTTCCCTCTCTCACTGTGTCTCTCTCTGTCAAATAAATAAATAAAATCTTAAAAAAAAAAGATCCTTAACATCCTTAGTTATAAGGGAAATGCAAATCAAAACCACAATGAGATACCACTTCTTACACACTACAATGGCCATAATGAAAAAGACAATAACAAGTGTTGATGAGGATATGGAGAAACTGGAACCCTCATACACTGCTGGTAGGAATGTAAAATGGTTTAAGCAAGTTGGAAAACAATCTGTCGGTAATTCAAAATATTAAACATAGACTTACCATATGACACAGCAATTCCACGCCTAGGTGTATACCCAAGAAAATCGAAAACATATGTTCACATAAAAACTTGATACAAAATGTTCATAGCAGCATTATTCCCCATAGCAAAAAAGTGGAAACAACCCCAATGTCCATGAACTGACAAATGGATAAACAAAATGTGGTATATCCATACAGAATATTACCCAGCCATAAAAATGAAGCATTGATACATGCTATAATATGGATGAACTCTGAAAACATTGTTAAATGAATGATGTCAGACACAAAGGCCATATATATGATTCCATTAATATGAAATGTCCAGAATAGGCAAATATATAGAGAAAGTAGATTATTGGTTGCCAGGGGCTGGGGATAAGAAGGAAAAGGGACTGACTGCTAATGAGTATGAGATTTATTTTGGGGGTGATGAAAATGTTCTGGAATTAGATAGTGGTGATGGTTGCAGAACCTTGTGAATATACTAAAACCCACTGAATTGTGTACTTTACAAGAGCGAATTTTGTGGTAAGTCATATCTCAATTTTTAAAAAAAGATTCATTAGGGCTATTTAACCTAACAGGTAAAAAAAAAAAAAAAAAAAAGGAAATAACCCCACCAAGGATCATGTAAACTTTCTTTAAATTTCCTTTTCTTATACTATAGGAAGATAAATGGTAACTTTTTCAGGTTGAGTAAGATCCTATTTTCTGACACTTTGAGGGAGTGTCAAATAGATTTTTCTGAAGAGATGCAAATATAAAGAGGTAATGATTTAATAAGCGGCAATTCAAAAACAGAGCACAGTTACCCAAGCACACACCTAGGGACTTCTATATAAAGAACTGTTAACTAATATCTGGACATCACCCCCCCTTTTCCAAATACTGTAGTTTTTGTTTCAATTCTAAACAGCTGTTTAGAAATCCCAAAACATTTTCTCATACAATGTCACAAATGCTGTTTTTCAGGCTAGCTCACAAAAGCCTATTTAACCCACAATGTATTTGGAGAGTTGAACCTATTTCACTTTTCTAACTCTACCTATACGTTCCCATAAAAATATATTCTCATACAAACCACTGAGAACCTTTTTCCCCTGTTGATTTCATCTAGAATGAATCACCCACATGCTGTTCTCAACTCAAGCATGGCAGTCTAGCGGAAAGTCAATGGAATTTGCAATCTGAGACTTGGGTTTGAATCCTGCCTCCTCTACTAACTAGTGGTGCAACCACGAAGAACTTACTTAACCTTTCTAGGCTTCAGTTTCCTCATCTGTAAGCTGAGAATTATGTCTACCTCATTCAAGTTGATATAGACAGTATCTAGTCAGAGAGGGCATTCAGTAAATGTTAATCTACAAGATGTATCAATCCACTTTTCCAGTATTAATTAGCACAGTATAATTAACAAAATGCAACATTTTTTGATAGCTAATTTCCCCAGTGCTTGGTGTTATCACTTGAACGAGAAATGTCACTGTAAAACTAGCAAAACTATAAAAGTGCAGAATGGTGATTTGAAGGGCACATACCATGTAGTAGGGTTTATAAAAATCTTCGGGGTAGGTGAGGAACAAGACAAAGCTGATTAAACATAATTTGAAAAAGCATAGCAAGTATTTTTTCATTTAGAAAAAGCTTTAGCCTATTAACTTCAAAATACAAATAACAGAAGGCAGAGCTGAAAAACACCGGTATAGAAAAAAAAGTCCAATTTGTACTAATCCTGTAATCTTTAGAACTGTGCTGTTCAATGTGGTAGCCAATAGCCACAGGTGACTATTTAAATTAAATTAAATTAAAATTAAATTTGAAATTCAGTTCCTCAGCCACACTAGTCACATTTCAAGTGCTCCATGTAGCTAGTGGCTACTGAACAATGCCAATCTAGAAGTTATGGGGTTTTTTTTTTTTTTTAAGTGAATCTTTCCTGTTATTTTATATTGTTTTCAGGCTCCTAAATGTAAAAAATTGAAATAGCATTCTGGGTAACTAAGGTTTTTAGTATAGGTTCTACAAGATTTCTGGAGAGAAGTTTTCTCCCAAAACACTGTATGTGAGACGCACCTCAATCTATTATGTCAAATTTATCTTTTGCTTCAGGCTATCATTTGACATCTGCTTCTAACACATATCAAATGACTGAATCAAGTTTCCTATAACAAGCTTTGTGGACCACAGGATTAGAGGCAAGGTCACAGGAATCTAGATGACCAGGTCAAGTTTGAAGATGAGATCATTATTATACAGAAGATTATAAAAATCAATTTACATGGTAGATTAAACATAACTAGTTTTTAAGGTATGTAAGATACCATGGGTATATTAGTTAAGGTCGGGAAATCTGATTTAAGTTATGCTACTACTGTAATTCTATTTATATTAATAGAAGAAAAGAATGTCAGGAGGTATAAAAGAGCTTTTGGATTTACACACAAATATAGTGTAGCTAATAGTCAGGAAACTAGCACTATTTCATGGGGGAAAAAAATCCCACCAAAAAACTCCAAAAGACAATGTGTAGACCTGACTCCAGGTGGGGCAGTAGGCTAGCTTTCTGTCTTGTAGCCATCTGTTCTTTAGATTATTCACATTCCTTTCTAGTTGACACCTTCCAGAAAGGAAGGTAAATATGCTGAGTAGGTAATGCCAGTTATTGAGCCATTTGGTCACTGTTATGTTGAAGCATAAAAAACTGCTTATTAGTAGGTAAGATGTCCAAATACCCCATGACCCCAGAGGTATGTGTATACGATGGGCAGAGATCACAAAAAGGGTGAGGATGCTATTTTGCATTATTTGGTAAGCTGCAAATGTAAACTGTTTTTTTAAGATGGAGTAACAAGGTTCCCAAGTTAAAAATGACTGCATCAAAGTATCACTAACCCTAGCTGTTTTCTAGTAACTGCAAGTTAGATGCAATTAATTTAAAAAGGAGAGTGGGAGAGATAGATTGATGGCAGCATAAAGTTGCCAAATGTTAAAAGAGAGTTTGTAAGAATTATGAATTTGAGATGTAAGTTAAAGAGCAAGTCAATGCAGGGTCCACTTAATAGGGGCAATTAGCTTGATATTAAGGTAGAATATGACCACTAATTTTCAGAATATGGGATAAAAAAGTTTAAGTTATCTTAAACTTTCATTTAAATTATATTTAAGTGTTTAGTCCATTATAAGATGGAAAATCGTACAATTTAAAAGATTTCAATTCAAAATGAAACAAAAACTCCTGATATAGAAAAAAGCTTTGATACAGTCAATTAAACATAACAGCTCAATTGCAGGCAATACTGGATCATGTTACTATAGTTATCAGATTGTTCAAACTGTTCTGCAAAGCACTTGTGTCCTTTGAGACTTCAATAGAAGGTTCATGAAAAAAGGGTTCTGACATCAAGTCTCAAATGCTGTGGGCTATATCCTTTTTGCAGATTCATCATGTACAATATCATCTTAAAAGTTCTAAGAAGTTATGAGGTAAAGACATTGGTCAAATACTGTTTAACTCTATAATCCCCAAATTTATTCGATTATGTCACGCTCCTGTGTTTTGTTTTTGCACGGCAGAGATGGTTGCTGGGGCACAGATACACCTTTAACATTTCCAGAGATTTCTCAGTTAAAAATACTGTATATCCTATTTCAAATTCTTTAAATACAAATACCCATAAAAGACCAAATCCAAAGGATTCTATTTCTAGATAGGAAAACCCAGTTACTCGTGGCATATTCAAATAACCAAAACAAATGTGTTTAGAGTAATGGGGAGGGAGGTGTGCCATACTAAGTTCTGTCCCTAAAAGTGAAATTAATAGAACTGATCCTAAAATATAAAAAGGTGTGCACATTTTGTTTTGGTATGCTTTAGAAAGTAAGTTAAAGTTCTACTTCTTAACACTATATATTGACTGTATCCATTTCTTCAAGGACATACTTCCTTCAAGAAGTTGACATCCAGGATACACCAGGTTTCATCAATCATAAGACACTATCATGTATAAAATACACTATCTTATATATCACTAAGAGGAAAAAAACACTGCTAAACAATCACATGCCATGGATTGTGAGATGCCTTCCAAACTGACCAATGTTGAAATGTGAACACAACTTTCCTTTCTCCCTTCTTCCACACATATTCTTCAAATGTTCTTTATCTGTTTTCCCCCTTTAAAGATGATATTGAAGAGGGGAATAATACAAAAAGGGACAAGATTCAAGAGATCTGCATTCACCTTACCCTTACAATTATATTCAGATATAATGGCTCTGTTTAAACAGATCAATCAAATAATTTTTAATTGTTCTGCTTGATTCTAAAAAAATTACTCCAGAGGAAACACACAGAACTTCCTCAGACAATTCTGTCAGATGATTCATTATATTATTTATTAAACACTGAAACCATGCAGTGAACCACGTACTTTACATATAGTATCATTTCACTTAATTCTCACCACAACCCTATGAGGTAGATATTATTCATCCTTATTTTACAGATTAGAATGTTGAAGCATAGAGACACTATAACAACTTGCATAAGATTACTGTTATTAAGTGGCAGAGGCAGGACTCAAACCCAGGTCTTTATGGCTCCAAAGCTCATGTTCTTTAACACTTTGCCATACATCAGAATTATCTCAAAAAGTACCTTCTAAATTTTAAGGAGATAAGTAAAACTGAAATATTTAATTGCTAGTAACTAATGTGTTTGCTTAAAATAGGCCAAATGTATAAAATAATAGTTATGTCTCATATAGATACATTTTATCCTGAATCTTCTTCAGAAAATGCATATATTTGTGTTTTTTTAACTCTACACATTTTACAACAATTATTTACGGCTGCTTTATCTTTGTTTTTATGTTATTTGGTATTAAACTGATAAACTGGAATATATGAGATCTGCTAATTGTTCCAGATTAATGATACAGGAAACTATATCAAATCTGAAGTGGAGTAGAGGAAGACATTTAATGCCAAGTATAAAAATGCAGTTGGTTGTTTTTATTTTCTATTATGCGAATTGGGGAATTGCATGTATAATATATAGATTTGCACAATTGCATTCCAATGCTTTAAAACTTGTTATCCACCAAAACACATAAACAACCGAGCTCTATCACACTCATGCATTATCAAGAGACCACCAAGATGTCACTGTTGTACACTGTAATCTGAACCACTGGGTCTAAAGCATCCAGTCTGCACTGGGAAACCGGTGCCCTTGACATCACCGAACATTCACAGCCTGGTATATCACATGTCCCTGAGTATGGGACTCTAGAGCAAATCTTGTCAATGATCACAATGGTATTAATGTTTTAGTGTGTGATAAATTTTTAAAAATATCTTTACAACAATTCTGCAATTCAGACTTCTGATAAATGATCTGCTATATTTTTGATCTATAATTTACTGATTATCACATCCTTGGTCAAGAATGCACATCCCAATTATGCCACTCTCCTTAAATAAAAATAGAATATACTCATTGTGATTTCCAGAAACATACTAAAGAAAAGGCAAGTCTGCCTATACTTGTTTCTTTAAGTTTATCCCTTTATCTTAAAATTTAAATGTACCAAAGAATTTCACATTTTAGACCAACCCAATTAGTACAGCGAGAGCTGCCAAAATAAAGCAAACTTTCCTTAATTTTAGTTTAACGAAAACTGACATCTTAGGGACGCCTGGGTGGCTCAGTCGGTTAAGCGTCTGCCTTTGGCTCAGGTCATGATCCCAGGGTCCTGGGATCGAGTCCCGCATCGGGCTGTCTGCTCCACAGGGAGCCTGCTTCTCCCTCTGCCTCTGTCTCTCATGAATAAATAAATAAAAAAAAAAAAAGAAAACTGACATCTTATAATCACTGAAAACAATGAAGTGTTCAGTAATGTGTCACAGTTACTATTGACAGTTGACATGTAACAATACCTGTCCTCTCCTCAGATCTTCACTTGGGGGAAAGAAAAAAACCTGAAAGGTGGTAGAAATGAAACAGGAAAAGGAAGAAACTTAATAAAACATTTTTTCAAAATCAATGATCATACTTTAATAGAATGTTTTTCCCTACAGACAAAAATAAGAAACCTAGTATCAATATAGTAGAAATAGTACAGAATCCAATACAATCTTTGAAAATAAAAATGGATGCATATCCACTGAAGATGGTTTCCAACACAAGGGTCTCATTTTTTATAAAGAAAATATATAGTTAATATTTTTAATGTATTATGGGTACTTGCTATTTAAAAGAATTCAAGGTGGCTATTTTTATACAGCACATTTCTATAAATTAAAAATAATCTTAATTTTAAGGTTAAATTAATTTAAATTGTTCTTATTTACATTTACTATCGTTTATCCTTTATATAAAACTGAGAAAAAAGTGTCACTTTAGGTCAGGCTTATGATCCAGTAAATGTTATCCCTGACAGCAGTGGCAAGAAATTTACAGAGTAGTCACAATTCCTTGATACCTGTCTCCTAAACAGTCAGATACTCAAAAACATATTAGCATCTTTAAATAACTCATTAAAGAGTTGTGAATTCACCTGGACTATTTAGGACGCTATTTTGTTTTTAATTTTGTTCTAACCTTGACTGCTTACATAGTACTTCCTTTATTATCCAAATTTGCTTCTTTAAACATTTGGCCTAGTTCTAGCCTATCATGTTCTGACCCATGTTTGAGTTAACCACAAGGGTTTTTTTGTTTTGAGCACCATGAGACCCATGTGAGGTCTTAAAGCAGGAAGGCTATGTAAAGGAATGAAAAACTGCCTGTACTTTTGGTGAGGTACTCAGGTCTTTTAAGATTGCTCATATTTCAATGTAAGATTAAAATGATAAGAACAGAAATAACATTGATAATCACCCTATTCCTGACCATCATAATTCTTTCAGTGGACATCTATTGGGTCCCCAATATATATGTGCCAGGCACTGTGTTAAGTGCTGAGAATACAGAGAAAAAAAAGGCTCTGCTTTCAAGATTTCACAATCTACTAGGAATGAGACCACAAATGTAAATTCCTATAGAGACCAATTCTGAAATCTTTTAGCTTGGAGAGAAAAAATTTGATGTATTTACTCAAGTAAATGTCTTTCCAAAAAAATGATTTTACTCTGGTAAAATATAATTATTTTTTGATAAGGACTTACTGGGGAGGAGATGGCATAATAGCAGGCATAATAATAAGTCCAATATTAGACTTCTGAATGAAAATTCTCAACCTTCTCCTTACTGGCTTCAATTTCCAAAACTGTATCAGCAGTAATTTACTTGAAACAGATGAACCACCAAAGGCAACAAAATATCTAAAGGCAATTTAAAAAGATCTTTTTTAATTAATCCAGGCAACACTAGCTCCGTGTGACATATCTTATGCCAAAATACCAAGAAAATTCTTTGAAAATGGCAAGTTGTGGAATCCTATCTGCCAGGTTCTGGAAACCATGACAGTAACTGAAATAACTAGGCTTTAACAAGTGAGACCGCTTATAATACCATAACTGTTTCTGAAAAATACATGACCTCTAACTACTGGCTTATTTATTTATACCCTGAATTTTTCCACAAAGGATTTGAAACAGTTACCCTAATATAAAGCGAAGCACATGAATTATACCCACCCGGCTTTGAATTGTGGCTCTGCCATTTACTATTTATAATCTTTGTGCCCTTAACTTCGGAGATTCAGTTTCTTAATCTGTAATAATGAGGATCACAATCCTACTCTGTTGGGTCATAAGAAGGATAAAATGAAATAGCATGTACCACAGTATCTGGCATATAGTAAGTGCTAAATAAATATCAGTTTTGTGCCTTCCCTATCCAAATGTATGCTATGTAGAAAAAGGATAAGGTGGAATTTTAAATGATTTTTTAACACACTGATATGTGCCAAGCAGAAATGTGGACTGATTATGAGTTGCAAATGTTACGGTTTGCATGTAACAATCAGGCTCAAAGCAAATTCAATATCTTTTCATAAGGTCAGCACTTTGAGAACATATTTTATAAACCTTTTAGCTATATTATTTAGTGCAAATAAAATCTGGAGAAAAAGATGAATGAAAAGAGCCCATTTGCATACTAATTTTCACACTATCCATTCAAAGGATGATTAAACAGTCTAAATTCAATTTTCTTATAAAACATCTATAGTATTAATCAGGCTAACATAATTTTAAATGTAATTCTGCTAGTCTTAAAAACGTGATTCCTTTTAAAAATATTTAGAAAACATCTATCAATATCTTTTCTATTGAAGAGCAGCGTTTAATCTAGATTTTTAAAATATGATCCAAGTCACAAAATACTAAGTACCAGCCGTAAGCACTATTACAACTCTGCTCACGTTAAGGAGAGCAAGTAAACATTTTATACAGCAGTAGAGGTGACTAGGAAAAAATTGAAAAGCTATTTGAACTGATCCCCCTCCCCCTCCATTATACCCGGGAATGCAAGTGTCCCGCATCTCAGATCAAACTGAGCCTCGGTCTTACTGACGTAACCAGTAACCCTATCCACCTCTCACACTGCGGAGGCCGGCAGGGCAGCGGCTGCCGCCAAGTACACCACTCATCAGAGCCTGCCCCATTCCACCCCCGCGTTTCAGTCATGCTTTCCAGAAATGGGGTCACTCACTAACTATTACACACACGCAGCCTATCATCCTGTAATCCCCCAAAGTCCGCTGCGGGGATAGAAGACAGCAAAAAGTCAAGAAGGGAGAATCACAGACATGCCACCATCAGGAATTGATTTTTCCACTCCGGAGAGGAGCGCTGATGCCCTGGAATGGGTCTTGTCTGGATTATTTTCGCAGACCCCGAGTTGGTTCTGGGACAGGGGCGGCTGCGAAAGCTCGATGCTGTGCCGTGTCCGGGGAAATTGTTTTGCCGTCTTTGGGTATATTGTTTTGGTTTTTGGCACTCGGTTAGGTGTCTCTGGGATGGTCACCGAATAGATCCTGGGGGAAGAAAACCTGAAAGCCCTTCAGGGCGGCTACTGATGGCCTTGAATATCACCCTCTCACCTCCAGGAACAGGAAACTCAAGTTAAAGCTCCTACGGACTGGGTCCTCGAGCTCAGCGACCTAAGAAATGGGGGAGGGGGGAGGACCTCAAGCTTCCACTTTCTCCCTTGCACCAGCAGAAACCGCTGCGGCAGACAAACTGTGGGGAGGCAAAAACCCTTGGCTGTCCTGCACCCCTTACCCGAAACCCCCACAGGTCGCCAGTCCTGCCTTGGGCCGTTCCAGCCCCCAGGCGCCCGACTCACAGCACCAACTCCCTCCCCTGGCCGGACTCGAGAGTCCCCGCTTCCCAGTGAACCTAATCCATACCCCTCCCTTACACCCCAAAGTCGCCAGGGTCCAGGGAAGCCCCCAACCAGGCAGGGCCAAACTTCCCAACTCCTCTCCGGCCCCCGCTCAGCTTCCCGCTCCCCCCACGCAAAGTTGATTAAAATCGGCTTCTTGCAAAGCCCCAGCGCCCACTCCAAACCCCACGCGCCACCACACCACAGCCCCCCGAGCGAGGGAGGGGAGGTGAGGGTGCGGGTGGACCAGAAGGGCAAACAGACCAACCCCAACTACCCAAACCGGAATCCCAGACAGAGGGGAGATGCGAGCAGCAGAGGAAGGGGCCAAGTGGCCAGCCCCAGGGAGGGGAGCTGGCCCGCGGGGGCGAGGGGAGGGGCGCGCCGGCCCCCGGCCGCCCGGCTTCACTCACCTCAGCGCTGTCGGACGGGCTCTCCACAGCCATCTTCTGCCACGGGTCCGCCAGCTGCGCCAGCGGCATCTTCCCCCCCGGCCCGCCGCCTTCACCGCCTCCTCCCTCCCCTCCCGCCCCACGGCCGGCCCCGCTCTGTCGCCGCCCGAGCCCCACGACAGCAGCAGCGGCGGCGGCAGCAGCAGCAGCAGCGCCGGCTGCCCGGGAGAGGGCTCGGCGCCGACACCGACCCTCGAACGCCGCGCGCCTGGCTGGAGATGTCCGCGCGCGGAGCGAGAGCCTCGCGCCGCTGCCGGGCACCCGGTCTCGCCCCTTTCTTCCTCTCCTCCTTCCGCCGCCGGGACTACAGCTCCGCCCCCCCCGCCGGTTCCCGCGCCCGCTCCCAGTAGAACAGCGACGGCCGCGCGCTCCCCCACTTCCGCTCACAACATGGCGCCTAAGCGATACCTGTCTCTCAGAGCGAGGCTCTGCCGCCGCCGCCACCGCCGCGCGCACCCGGGGGCGGGGCTTGGAAAGACACGCCCCCGGCCGCCGCGCTTCGCTCCTCCCTCCTTCCTCGCCCCAGCCTCAGCTTCTGGGCCTCGCCTACTTTCAGGAAGGGCGAGCCCAAGAGATCTGGGGGCGTCGGCGGGCGGCTGGCGGTGGGGGAAAGAAGAGGGGAAGGGTAAGAGGAGCTAAAGGCTGGGAGCCTTGAACTGCTAAGGGTCCGAGCAGGTCGGAGGCTACTTAAGGATGTAGAGAACAGTGGTCCCCGCTTAGCTGGGGGAGGGAGATGGGCGAGGCGCAGTGGGCACAGTCCGGTGCCAAAGACCCGGGGAGTGAGCGTGGGGTGTCTTTTCGGTCTCACTCCTTGGTGGGTGTTTGTGGGCGCGTCGTGTCTATGGGAACATCCTTTAATGGACCAGGACCCGCCCTATCCAGGCTCACACGCTGGGCATTCACCTGCCCCCCCCCCCCCGTAAAGTCCCCCACGACGGGGACTCGTAAGGCTTTGTGCCCTGGAGCTCCCTGGAGGTTCAGCTCTCGGTTATGATTCAGGGCTCTCCAAATCGAGGCTCTGGTGTCATCTTTTTAATATTTGGAATTCATTTGTCCTGCTTGAGTCGTCCCCCACCCAAAGTCTGCAGAGCCCTCAGGCATCAGCCTCGACTCTCGAAGTCCCCCATTCCCTGCACGAAGAAGAAAATAAGAAGGTTCCTTGAGGTTGCCCCTCTCGGCAGAGGTTGGGGAATTGTTTTAAAATACCTTGTTGTCAGAAGCCTGGGGTTCCTGCTCCTCTGTTGACTTTAAATAAAAGATTAGATTAAAAAATCAGGCTGGCCGAGGGTGGAGGAGGGAAAGCGAGGGAGGGGTTCTAACTCCTCCTCCAGCCCAAGATAGGGAAGCCCTGGGTTAAGGAAACCCAATCCCCAGACGGCAACGGAATCCAAGAGGATGGAGAGTTTGTGGGGACAGGCCTGGGCGTCTGGACTGAGTCCCGCCGGGGGAGGGGCGGGGGTTCTACCTCGTGTTCCCAACGCCAGGTGCCTAGCGAGCTTAGTGCGCCTGGGCAAAATTGTGTAAAAGTCGCCGGGCTGAGTGGAAAGCTACTGCAGCCACTGGCCAACCCTCTCTACGAGGAGAAGGAAAAAAAGTAAAGGGAAATCTCCAGGACTGCCAGTGCCTTCATCCCCTCAGGCCTCGGCGCAGGCGTCCCGGTCCTCCCACGCCCGGCGGCCACACCGCGTCCCCAGCTGCGCTTCCGGTGCACGCCTTTTAACAGCTCGCTTTCATCATCCCGGGACCCAGACACCTGGAGAGCCCTTGGCTCCCTCCCTAACGCAGGTGTGAGGTTGAGATTAGAGCCCCACTCCTGGCCGGACAGGTCTGCGCGGGCGGTGCAAGGTTTCTCACTGGGCCCAAGAGAGGCAGGTGTCCAACTCTTTCTTCTACCTTAGCCTGCGCGCCCTCTGGCACAAGCTCGAGGCCCGGCAGCCTCGTGGCCACCAGAAAAGGCTCCATCTGTTTAGGGATCCCGAGGAGGTGGCCGGAAGTCCTCGCTGCGCGCCCTCTCTCGCAGCCTTGGACTCAGGGGGACAGCTCAGGGTTGAGCAACATCTGGGCAGGCACAGCGCGGTCTGTGCGGTGGGGGATGGGGAGGACTTAGCTCGTGATTTTGTCACCTTCCCCTGCAGGCTTGATTCTAGTGCTGCAAATCCAGTCTGGACCCAAACTCAACTAATTTGACAGCACCGTCTCCGTAATTCCTGACGGTAAAACCAGTTCACAGAAGTTTGAGGATAAGAAGTTGTGCATTGTTTTGCATTTATGTAGGAAGTGCCTAATTTATCTTTCATTTACATTGCAAAGCCACATTACCATTCCTTACAGCGAAAAGAAGTTGGTCAATTTGGTTAGTTTAAGGTAAATTAGTCCGCCCAACAGTGATCAATTATTCCAACTAACATTCTTGCTTTGGGAAAAAGATACCTTATATTTAAGGAGACAGTTATTATGTGTCCAACACTGCCCGGTGCGAATTACTCCATTGTAATAAATCAAGTTGTATACTGAAAAGTTGATTTCAGCATCAACTTTTATTTTTACCTTGAGGACTAGAACTTCAAAAACAAAGTTACTGTGAACAGTGGTCACATTGCAGGAATTAGGGATGAAATGAACTGTTAATAATGGGCTGTGTACCACTAGCACAGCTGTCTTGCACATAGGATCAACTTATAAGTATTTGTGAATTGATTTAGAAAAACACCATTCTTCCTTTTGTCCAAAGAGAAAAATGAATTTTTTCTTTTAGTTAACAATTTTTTTTTCATTTATTTCTTTTATAAATCCAAAAGCGGTGCAACCACTCTCTCTGGGTGGCAGAATTTGAGAAAATGAGATGAGGCTGGGGGATGTTTCTTGTAGGCGGCTGCAAAAAGAGTTATTTGAACATAGAAACTGATATTACCCTGAACAGGATTACTTTTTTCTTTCCTGTTTAAGAAAGGAAAACTCTAAGTGTAGTTATTCAAAGAATAGCTGCCTCTAGAGATTACCCTGTGCAGGCTAATATGGTAGCTACTAGCCACACATGGCTCTTGAAATACTTAAAATAAGATTGGCTGATCGCAAATGAGATGTGCTGTAAGTGTGAAGTTCACACCAGATTTCAAAGACTTAGTACAAAAAAAGAATGTAAAGTAGCTCAGTAATAATTTTATATTGACTACATGTTGAAATAATGTTGAGTATATTGAGTTAAATAAAATACTTCATTAAAATTAATTTCACCTGTTTCTTTTTACATCTTCATATGGCTACTATAAAATGTATACTTATATATGGGGCTTACTTGTCAAGATTGGCATTATAGTTCTAGAGGACAGCACTGCTTTAGAACTTTCACATTGAGCCTTTTAATGTTAAGTGACATCCTCACATTCTACTGTCTTTTGGTCTCCTTGGTGCAAAACCAGCACAAAGGGCTGATTCTATGCCCCACCTCCTGCATAAATCTCCCAGTCAGAACCAAAATATTGGAAAGTTATTACTTGAAACTACAGCAGAGGGAAACAGCAAACCTCAGTCGAAAATCCGGACTTGATTTCCAAGAAATCATTCCTGATGTATGACAAGACAACCAAATTTAACTTCCTCTGTCCCCAACAATTTCCTGCTCTAATTATAACCTTTGTATAGAAGTTTAAATAGGCATTTACTTAACAAAATAACATTTGTTCAAAAAATGGAGTTCCATCAGTCTGGAAAAGTTACAAGATGACTAACTACGGCTCATGGCACAATCTCTACTTTACACATATCCCGAATTCACAGCTCTATTACATATAGCTTTGTTACTACTATAGAAAACCCATAGAGTGTAATCATCATCTCTCTGAAAAGTCTTTTCCCTTTACATTACCTGAAGTATATTTATTTTTCACAAAAAAGAAAAAGTAATTGCTAGAGACTATTTCTTTAGAGAGAGAAAGAAAGATAAAACTTAGGCTCAAATTTTATTTCATGTAGGATAATAATCAAACAAAATACATGGTGACATATCTTCCATGTGTATGAATTTGGTGGGATTTTTTTAAGTTCCCAAATAAAAATTAAGAACATTTTCTTGATTGATACACATCTTAAGAGACAACAGGAATTTTTACATCTATTTGAACATTTTAGTTGAGAGAATTCAAATTTTGGAAATGTAAGGATCTTCTCCAGGTTCCCTTCCAGATATAAATTCAATGATTCTCAAGTTGCCTATGATGAAAGATGGTAATAAAATCTATAAAGAACTAAGAGGAGGGCGCCTGGGTGGCTCAGATGGTTGAGCATCTGCCTTCAGCTCAGGTCATGATCTCCAGGTCCTGAGATCGAGCCCCACATCGGGCTCCCAGCTCAGCCGGGAGTCTGCTTCTCCCTCTCCCTCTGCCTCTCCCCTCTGCTCATGCTCTCTCTCACCCTCTCTCTGTATCTCTCTGTCTCAAATGAATGAATAAAAGTTTTTAAAAAAGAAAAGAACTAAGAGGAAGACATTCTGTGATACAAATACTTGAGTTATTTCTAGGGCGCCTGGGTGGCTCAGTTGGTTAAGCAACTGCCTTCGGCTCAGGTCATGATCCTGGAGTCCCGGGATCGAGTCCTGCATCGGGCTCCCTGCTCAGCAGGGAGTCTGCTTCTCCCTCTGACCCAACCCCTTCTCATGCTCTCTCTCTCTCTCTCATCCTCTCAAATAAATAAATAAAATTAAAAAAAAAAACAAAAAAAAACAAATACTTGAGTTATTTCTTGAACATTCTTCCCAGTAAGATG
Organism: Zalophus californianus; assembly: GCF_009762305.2. Lineage (NCBI taxonomy): Eukaryota > Metazoa > Chordata > Mammalia > Carnivora > Otariidae > Zalophus > Zalophus californianus. The sequence continues at coordinate 113,061,734 of NC_045612.1, read as the reverse complement.
ATATGGGATCATTGTAAGAGCTGAGACAGGCCTGTGCCCAAACTGAAGATTCCTTTATATGTTTCTAAGCTTCAACTTGATGGCCTAGAACAGGGTCTGGCACATTGTAGTTGCTCAATAAATATTTGTGGACTAAGCTTTGTTTTCCTCATTTGAAAATAAGGATAATAATACATACCTGGTAGGATTGATGGGAAGATTGAATGGAAACAACGTCTGTAATGCATTGAGCAGAGTGCCTGCCACGTAGGGAACCACTCAATAAATGGAGGTATTGTTATCAGCTTCAGAAAGGGAGTATTCCTGCATACATAATGTAATTCAAATACTTCACTCAAAAGTTATTGTTGAGTGAGCATTTTATTATGGCATAATCTATTTCTTTAGTGCACTCTTGGATCACAAAAAAATGATATGGTGAGTAACTTCCTCTGGAATTCAAATAAAAGAGCATGTAGGGTAACTTACTGCTCTGTTTTTCAAGCCACATGTGTTGAAATGCAAATGATTACAGGTCAGTTGCCTCATAGGCTATGATCAAAACTTTGTTTATGTAATGCTCAAAGGAAACTAACGAATGTGTGATTCAAAGTTAACATTACCTGACTCACGTAGGGAGGATGGGAGGAACAGTGAAGTATGGAAGAGAGGTCTGTGTCAGACATGCTTTAATGTTTTCTTTTATTGGTTTCCAAAATGCTTAATCCTTAGAGGTGTCGTTTTGTTTCAGAGTTGTTTGAAGGGAAAGAATTATGGGACTTTGAGACTTGACAAGGAACTGAGAAGCCATTCTTGGAGCTTTAATAAGCTACTGTTTTCCTTCAGTTTACATTTTACTAGAACAGAAAAAACCCACTAAATGTTCTTGTTTATGAACACTAATTCATAAGAGGGAGATAATACATTAAAATTTCATTTTCAAACTGATATTAAAAACGGCTACTTTAACATTAACCAAAAATTGCAGCATAAAGTATTCCTTCAGAGGATAAACATTCCCGTTTTATAACTATCAATTTAGTTTGGTTGGTCAGAGCAGTGGTTCTCAAATTTTTTCAGTCCACAAACCATTTTAAAGCAAAAACCCAAGGACCACCGGTTTGTACTCATCACTATGAAAAAACCCCCAAAACTTTATGGAACTGTTGTTTTGGATCATGGCTGTTATTGTGGTTACATTTTTTTAAAAAAGCTTATATTTGTGTTTTTGAATGTACATTTGAGTCTGCAACTAGAAAAGATACTTTAAAAAATATCCTGACTTTTTTAGTGACTTGGATGTAAGACTAGCCCCACAACAGCACCTCAACTGGGGAAGTGATGTGGAAGAAAGCTATGGAATTAAATGGAGCTCTATTCTGCGACCACCAACTGAACTCCAAACCATATGCTTGGGAAACCTGCAGCTTTAATCACAAAAATTGAATGAATGAAGGAATGTCAAATCAAGTCTGTTGCAGGAAAAACTGGCTGTAGATTAATAATGCCATACTTGTAGATGAAGTATATATATATTTTTAAAGATTTTATTCATTTATTTGAGACACAGAGACACAGAGACACAGAGATAGAGAGAGAGAGAGAGAGAGAGAGAGCGCATGAGCAGGGAGAGAGGCAGAGGGAGAGGGAGAAGCAGGCTCCCCACTGAGCCAGGTTCCCAATGTGGGGCTTGATCCCAGGACCCTGAGATCATGACCTGAGCCGATGGCAGACGCTTAACTATCTGAGCCACCCAGGCACCCTGATGAAGTATATTTTTATCAAGCAACACACTGATTATGACTTCAGTAGATTATTTTTAAGTCATGTTCCTGTTAACCAGTAAATAAAATATATACTTTGGGGCATATAAATATTAAGGAATCCTTTTATTAAAAAAGATACTGGTACAATTTCAAAAAAATTAAATTTAAATAACTTACACTTGCCTACTAAATAAGGGATGAATTCTATAGATTAAATGCAATTTAAAGAAACTCTACCTAATGAAACTATATGAAAATGTTGAGTTCAAGTAGTGTTCACAGTTTTGGAGACTCTACTATCTTATATGTTTTTAAAGATTTATTTATTTTAGATAGAGAGAGAGAGTGCGAGAGTGAGCAGGGGGAAGGGCAGAGGGAGGAGAGAAAATCTCCAGCACATTCCCTGCTGAGCGCAGAGCAGGACTCTGGGACTCAGGACTTGGGGCTCAATCCCAGCACCCTGAGATCATGACCTGAGCCAAAATCAAGAGTCAGTTGCTCAACTGACTGAGCCGCCCAGAAGCCCGGACACTCTGCCATCTTATATGACAATGGTGATGTTGACAGTAAAGCTAGATATTTATTACATACATACTATGTGTCAGGCACTGTTATAAGTGTTTCACAGGTATTAACTTCTTTAATACTCATTGCAATTCTAAGAATACTAAATATATATTAATAGCAGTTAACAGCTATTAAGTACTTGCAAACCATTAAATTGTTACATACATTATCTTGTTTTGTTCTAACAATAGGTACTGTTAGCAAAAATTAGTGTATCAATTTGATAAAGAATGCATGTTTTGCACTATAAGTTTTTCAGAAAATGTTCAGGAAAAGGTTTGGGGAAAATGTGCCATAAAATGCAATTATATAACTACTTAAAAGGATCTTTATTAAATACATTTGCATGTCATATCACTTTCTTATTCTTTATTTTTTTCCACCTTGCTAGAGACAGCAAGGCTCTGTGAATGTCATTTTGAAAAAAATGAAACTAAGTTCCAGTTTCTCCAAAGGGCAATCAGTAAAATGCTTTTGAAATAATGCTAAAGGAAATAATTTTCAAATGAAAACTTTTCTTTCCATAATTCAGCATGGGTCTTTAGACCACTCTACTGGGTTGAATTATGTCCCCCCACAATGATATACTGAAGTCCTAACACCCAGTACCTCAGAATGTGACCTTATTTGGAAACAGGGTTGTTGTAGATATAGTTAGTTAAGATGAGGTCACGCTTGAGTACAGTGGGCTCCTAAGCAATATGAGTGGTGAATTTATAAGAAGATATCCATATGAAGACACAGACACGGAGAAAATGTCATGTAAAGACAGAGGATTGGAGTGCTACATCTACAAGCCAAGGAACACCAAAGATTGCTGGTAAACCACTGGAAGCTAAGAAGAGGCAAGAAGCTAGAAAGAAGCAAGGAAGGATTCCCCTACAGCTTCCAGAGGAGCGTGGCCCTGCTGCCACCTTGATTTTGGACTTCTAGTCCCTAGAACTGTGGGCAATAAAGTTCTATTGTTTTAAGCACCTCCCCCCCCCCCCCAGTTTGTGGTACTTCATTATGGTAGCCCTAGCAAACTAATACAACCACTGAGAAGATTTTTGCTTATACATTGAATAACATTTTTCACTTCTGAAAACATTTTATCTACTATTAAGGATTTCTTAAAATAGTAGGTACATCTTTGTAAGCAATAGGCAAAAAATGATAGGTTGGAATTTGGAACATGTTTAAAAATGGATTAGAGCCTGGAATTTAATTTCTTCAGGTTAAATACTTAATGCTAACAAAATAACCCCTGATTTTTATTTATAGATCTCTGGAATCCAGATGATTCTATATCAGCAATTTTCCCCGAGTATAGTATGGTATGCACTCACTCTTATTTGTTAGATTCAAGTGAAAAGAATTATGCTGCAGCTTCATAAATCATTCCTTCTGTCTGGGAGGTCTGTGTTTGGGCTGATTTCATTTTTCATTTGGAAAGTAACTTCTCTCTACTTCTCTTCCTGTATTTCTCAAGGTGGTTTGTGGCATGACCAGCTACTTACTTAACCAAATTATAAATCTAGAGTTCATCCTGTCATCCTACCCTACTCCCTCTCGCCCCGCCCACCACATTATTTGACAGCTATATTTTGTTGATTCTGCTTTCTAATCTGGATTCTGCCAAACTCTCCTACTCTACCACACTTCCTAGAGTTCAGGTCCTCACCATCTCTGGCCTGTATTATGATGGCTCCCTCTAGAACCTGCCTGACTTTTAACCCATTCTCCACACTATGGCCAAAGGGTGCTTCCTGAAACGAAAATCTCATTTTGTTCATCCCCTTCTTAAAACTCGCAATGGCTTTCCATAGCTCAGGATAAAATCCCAGAAGCTTTGCATAGATGCAAGACACCTGCATTTCTCTCCAGCCATCAATGGCAATTGAGAGAAATAAGGATTTATCATGCCTTTTCTTGTATAAACTGTATTTCAGACCAACCATATAAAATTAGTCGATGAAAGTTCTTTATAGAAGAATTTCAGCTTATAAATGTAGACAGAGTGATAGACTTAGAAAAGCACTATTTTGAAACCCATAATGAAAGAACTGATTTAGGCAAAAATTGTAAGTGAATGAAGCCATTAGATAAAAAGTGGGTGGGTAATTTGAACTGGAAGGATCAGGCTATCACCACATGAACTCACTGATTGGTCTTAACACCAGAAAAGGAGGAAGAACCAAACACTCTAAGCCTCTTAAGTCATGCAACGGGAAGCATATAGTACTACCTATGAAGTATTCTTTTTTTTTTAAAGATTTTATTTATTTATTTGAGAGAGAGAGAGAATGAGAGATAGAGAGCACGAGAGGGAAGAGGGTCAGAGGGAGAAGCAGACTCCCTGCTGAGCAGGGAGCCTGATGCGGGACTTGATCCCGGGACTCCAGGATCATGACCTGAGCCGAAGGCAGTCGCTTAACCAACTGAGCCACCCAGGCGCCCCTGAAGTATTCTTTCTAAGAACTTGAAGTGGAATTCAATGAAGCATCTAGAGCTGTGCTGTCCATTATGGTAACCACTTGCCACATATGGCTATTTAAATTTAAGTAAAATAAAATAAAAATTTAAAATTCATCTCCTCAATCTCACTAAGTACGTTTCAAGTGTCAATTTTCACCTTTGGCTAGTGGCTATGGTATCAGTGCCCATCGTAAGACGGTTCCACTCTAGCAGAGAGTTCCAGTGAACTGTGTTGCTCTAGAGCTAACTTTTGTTTTCAGGAAAAGTGGGGCTAGAGAAAGAAATTAAACGGTACTAGAAGCAAGAAAATAGACAAATATACAAAGCGATATTGAGAAAGAAGAACAAAGCTGGAAGTAGCACAATCCCAAATTTCGAGATACATTACAAAGCGGTAATAATTAAATCAGTATAGCACTAGCACAAAAATAGACACATAGACCAATAGAACAGAATAGAGAGGCCAGAAATAATCCCACATTTATATAGCCAATTAATCTATGATAAAGAAGGCAAGAATATACAATGGGGAAGAGGCAGTCATTTAAACGGTGCTGGGAAAACTGGACAGCCATATGCAAAAGACTGAAACCGGACCACTTTCTTACACCAAACAGAAAATAAACTCAGAATGGATTAACAGCTAATTGTGAGACCTGAGACCATGAAACTCCTAGAAGAAAACATAGGTAGTAATTTCTTTGACATGGGCCTTCTCAACACTTTTCTAGATATGTCTCCTAAGGCAAGGGAAACAAAAGCAAAAATAAACTATTGGGACTACACCAAACTAAAAAGTGTTTGCAGAGTGAAGGAAACCATCAACAAATGAAAAGGCAAGCTACTGAATGGGAGAGGATAATTGCCAATGATACAACCAATAAGGGGTTGATATCCAAAATATGTAAAGAACTAAGACAACTCAACACTAAAAAACCCCACAAATAACCTGATTAAAAAGTGGACAGAGGACCTAGTAGACATTTTTCCACAGAAGACTAGAGGTGGCCAACAGACACATGAAAAGTTGCTAAACATCACTCATCATCAGGGAAATGCAAATCCAAACCACAATGAGATATCACCTCACACCAATCAGAATGGCTAGTATCAAAAACACAGAAATAACAAGTGTTAGTGAGGAAGTGGAAAAAAGGGAACTCCCAGCATTGGTGGGAATGTAAATTGGTGCAACCATTGTGGAAAATAGTTATGGAGATTTCTCAAAAAATTAAAAATATATATCCATATGACCCAATAATTCCACAACTGTATATTTACCCAAAGAAAACAAAAACTGATTCAGAAAGATATACCCACCCCCATGTTTACTGCAGCATTATTTACAACGGCCAAGGATGGCAGCAACTTAAGTGTCCATCGATAGGTGAATGGATAAAGAAGATGAGGTATGTATGTACAATGGAATATTACTCAGCCATAATAAAGAATGAGATCTTGCTATTGGCAATAACATGGATGAACCTAAAGGATATTATGCTAAGTAAAATAAGACAGACAGATAAAGACAAATACCAAATGATTTCACTTATATGTGGAATCTAAAAAACAAAGTCAAACAAACAAAAAAGCAGAAACAGACCCATAAATAATGGAGGACTGGTGGTTGCCAGAGGGGAGGGAGGCAGGGGGATGGGCAAAATAGGTGAAGGGGAGTGGAAGGCACAAGCTTTCAGTTACAGAATGAGTAAGTCACAGGGATAAAAGGCACAGCATAGTGAATATAATCAGTGGTGTTGTAACAGCACTGTATGGTAACAGATGGGAGCTACACTTGTGGTGAGCACAACGTCGTGTATAGGGTTGTCGAGTCACCATGTTGTATACCCGAAACTACTGTAACATTGTGTGTCAACTGTACTTCAATTAAAAAGTAAAGTATCACTATTAAATCATGAACTTTAACAAAAGAGAAAGTGGGCTAATGTAAAGAATGTGATATAGTCTTTAGGTTTAGTTGGTCAGGTTTCTGCAACAAGTCAATGGAAGGAATAAAAGAGGGCAGGGAGTAATGCTTTATACTAAAAGAAACAACCAGATGTAATGCGTGGACCTTGTCTGGATCTTGATTTGAACACACAAACTGTAAATATGTTTTTTTGGGACAATCATGACATTTTGATTATGAATAGAATTTTGGTGGTTTTAACATTTTTACTAAACCTTGGTGTCCCATTTGGCTGTTAGGATGGATGCCCACTTCCCTGATTTACCATCTGCAGCAGCTTCAAGCGCAAAGGAGGACTTCAGGTCTGACCACAAGACATCCTGACTGTAGTGAGTGAGCAAGCAGGGAACGAGGCAGAACCAAGCAAATATGTCCATCTGGGATAGCAAAAGAGTTGTCCCTTCTGTGTCAGCAAAACAACAGCCCAGGACAATCAAATCCCTGAGTGCAGCAGAACCTCAGAACCATTCTAAGGTGTGTACCACTCTCCCAGAGATGTCTGCTCCCTGGGAGCAAGATGGGGGCTGTTGTTCTGGGAAGCACTGGAGGCCGACTGTATCGTTAACAGGGAATAATCAATTGGATGTGACGCCAAGAGACCAGAATTGAGGTCCAGGACTAGGAGATGGGGCTGGCAGGAATGAGAAAAGAAGGTGGATCTGGGGTTGGAATTTCCATCATGAAATTATAAGCCTGGATGATTGGAGAAATCACGTAAACTCTAGAATCCTGGAGAGAAGAGGCCCAGATGAGCAGATTGCTTTCCCCTTTCCTTTACTGAGGAAAGGCTCAATTCCAGAATCCTTTATCTTACAGGGGTCCTTCAAGACAGAAGAGTAGAGAACCATTTTCAAATCCCACGTGCTAGATTGGTTTCCACTAGTTCCAGACTGGGCAAAATTTGTGTCCTTTGGTTCTTTTTTTCCTCCTCTCCCCCAAATATGGGTCATATCCAAAGTTCTATCTTTTAACAGATATTTTATTTTAACTGTGATAACAAACACATCATGTAAAATTTACCAACTTATCCACCTAAGGGTATAGGTTAGTAGTGTTAAGTATATTTACACTATTGTGCAACTGATCTCCAAAACTTTTTCATCTTGCAAAACTGAAACTCTGTACTCATTAAACGACTTCCATTTCCCCTTCTCCTCTCTGGCCACCACCATTCTACTTTCTGTTTCTATGAATTTCACTATTTTAAATGCCTCATATAAGTGGATTATATTTTTGGTGACTGGCTTATTTCACTTAGCATAATGTCCGCAAGGCCCATCCATGTGTAGCGCGTGCGCATTTCCTTCCTTTTTAAGGCTGAATAATATTCCACTGCATGTATATACCATGATTTGTTTACCCATTCTTCTGTCGATGGACACTTAGGGTTCCTTCCACCTCTTGGCTATTGAGAATAATGCTTTTGTGAACATGCGTGTGCAAATTCAAAGTCCTCTGACTACTTTGGTAGATTGCAAAATGGCCATAAATTATTCCCCTTTCTGTATCCATGCCCATTTGTGATGTGACTTTGCAGTTTCTCCTGTCCAAGTGTGGAGTTTACTTCCCTACTACTTGAATCTGGGACAGCCTGATGACTAGCTTTGGCCAGCAGAATGAGATGGAAGCAGTGTGTTGCTGGTTCCAAGTCTGAACCTTAAAAGGTTTTGCACACTTCTGCTTGCTCTCTTGGAATTCATGTGAGCAAGGCCAGGTTAGACTACAAGAGGATGAGAGAGCATATGGGGCAGAGATGAACCATCTCAGATGAGGTCTGAAAGATGTGTATCCTACATAATGGATAGGTAGCAATTATGGAGTCATACTCATAAAGTTTGAATGGTGAGTTTTATCGATATCCATTTCAACCTAATTCCAACACTGTCAGCAAAGCTGACCTGGCATCTGCTGGTGGATACATGAGTGAGCCTGCAAGAGACCAGTATAAATGTCCAGTTGAACCCAACTTAAATTGCTAACCCACAGAATTATGAGCTAAATAAATGGTCATTATTTTAAGTATTCTTGATTTGCTATGCAGCAATAGATAAATACTACATGTTATTTATCTCTTAACTATATGCATTCTTCCTTGAAAATTTAATCCAACTTTTTAGGGACTTCAATGATCACTTCCATATTAAATGACCCTAAATCACTCTTCCTGGCCTTGACTCTGACCTTTTGCACAGCTTTATCTTGAATTTGGAACTCTTTGTTGCATACTCCATCTGGATATCTTGTTAACACTTCAAACTCAATGCTTTGAAAGTTGAATTTGTCATCTAATACCCAAGCTTTATATCCTCTATTGATGTTTCTATTTCTGCCAGTGGTGCTATCATTCTTTCAGTCAGCCATACTTGAAACCTCAGTGTCGTCTTTGATTCCTCTCACTTCTTCCCATAGTCAGATGATATTTTTCAAAGTAATTTTTTTTGCCAGCTTTCCTATCTTTATATCCATAGAACTGCTCACTCATCAAAGCTTCCTTACTGTTCTCCCATCTCTGGCCTCTGCATCCTCAAATTAATCTCATACACTGATTTAAGTTCTCTTTTTCTAAGATACAGAGGGATGAATTCACTCCTCAGCTTTATTCATTACAAGCATATTTTTTTTATGTCTGCTTATTTCATCTGGGTCATCTCCATTGATTTTCTCCACTGCTTGTTTTTTCTCTTGAGTATCGGTCATGTTTTTCTATTTCTTCATATGTCTAATAATTTTGAATACTATCCTGGATATTGTAAATGACATGTTTTAGAGATCCTGGATTCTGCTCTGTTCCTCCAAAGGAACTTTTTGTTTGTTTTTGCAGGCGGTTAACTTGGCTGAGCTTAAATTCCAAACTGTCTCCCCCACGGTGGGCAGCAGCTAAAATCTGTGTTATTTATTTATTTTTTTTAACCTTACCTGGACTTTTTGGAGTCTGCCCTCTATATGTGTACTTCCAGGATCAGCCAGAGATTAGGCAAAGTTTCTCACCACAGACCTGAAGTACTCCCTTCCTGAGGATGCCTAGCTGGCTCAGTTGGAGAAGTGTGCGACTTTTGATCTCGGGGTGGTGAGTTTGAGCCCCATGTTGGGTGTAGAGATTACTTAAATAAATGAAACTTAAGAAAAAACGCACTCCCTTTCTGCCTGTCTCCGTTCAGATTTCTATCTCCTCCCCCACCTCCGTCTAAACTCTGTCCTTGGGTTTGTCAAACCAAGAAAACAGGGTTTAGCTGCCCTGCCAGGTGAAGAGTGGGACTTGCCTTCAGGCAAGAGGCTGTAAAATAAATATGGGAAACTCACAAAGAGCTGATGCTGTTCTTCAAGTGTTGACCCCTCCAGTATCTGCCTGCTTTTGTTTGGCTCTCCAGTTGTCTTCAGGCAGGATTTAAAAAACAATCTTGTCAGGGGTTTCTAGTTGTTATCTAGAGAAGGGTGGTCACAAAGAAGTTACTCTGACTTTATCAGGGGCAGAATCACTCCACTGATTTAAAACCTTCCAGGATTTCCCATTAAAGTCCAGACCAAATCTAGGACTTGGTATCTATTATAGACTCTCCCTAAATGGATTAGCCATGTTCCGCAACTTCTGCTCAGCACTTTGCTGTCCCTGAGCTTTTGTTCACTTTGTTCCTTCCTATTAAATGCCTTTCTGATCTCTGCCTATCAGAATGTTAGCCTTCTCTCAAGTGCCCCAGGGCCTGGTCCTAGGTCTCTGTCCTAGTCTATCAACACTTTCTCCCTGCTGATCTTATCCAGGTCCATGGCTTTAAAGACCATCTATATGCTAATGATTCACAAATCTATATCCTCAGCCCTTTTGTCTCCACTGATCTCCAGATTTGTATGTGTAACTGCCTATTTATCTCCATGTGGATGTCCAAAAGGTATCTCAAAGTAGCCTGGTTAAATTAGGATTTTTGTTGACCTCTTCACTCTAAGTCCTGCTGCAGGCCTTCTCGACTTCAGTAAATGTCATCACCATTTATGAGCCGAAATCCTAAGTCACCTTTAATTCTTCTACTTCCTTTACACTTCACAGGGCTCCAGCAGGAAGTCTTTGGGCTCTATCTTCACGGATCTTGAATCTAGCCACTTCATTCTCTGGTTACCAGTGGAATTTAGGTCACCATGATCTCTCACCTGTACTTTTTCATTTACTTACTCAGAGTTGTTCCTGCTCCCACTCTTAGTTCCCTACAATCCTTTCTCCAGCCTGCAACCACAGGGATCTTTTATTTATTATTATTTTTTAATATTTTATTTATTTATTTGTTAGAGAGAGAGAGAGAGAGAGAGATCGCACAAGCAGAGAGAGAAGCAGGCTCCCTGCTGAGGAAGGAGCCCGATGCGGGACTCGATCCCAAGACCCTGGGATTATGACATGAGCTGAAGGCAGACGCTTAACCGACTGAGCCACTCAGGCGTCCCACCACAGGGATCTTTTGAAAAATGCAAACCAGATCATGTTACCTTCCTGCTCAACCCTTGAGTGGCTTCCCAAAGCACTTAGAGTAAAATCCAAACTCCCTCCTATAGCCTACATGGTCTTCCATGTTTTGAACCCCACCTACCCCTTTGACTTCATGTCCTATCACTCTCCCCTTTCCTTATTACACTCTGCCCACACTGGCCCTATTTCTTTTTCTTTCTTTCTTCTTTTTTTTTTAAGAGAGCGAGCACAAGTGTGTACACAAGCGGGTGGGGGAGGGGCAGAGCGAGCGAGCGAGCGAGAGAGAGAGAGAGAGAGAGAATCTTAAGTAGGCTCCAAGATCAGCATGGAGCCCGATGTGGGGCTCCATCTCACGACCCTGAGATCACAACCCAGAGATAACAACCTGAGCCAAAATCAAGAGTTGGATGCTTAACCGACTGAGCCACCCAGGTACCCCCTTATTTCTATTTCTTGATTTCACTAAACTCTTTCCCTTTCTCTGGAACACTCCACTCTCAAATCACTATCTTCTTGTCGGTTGTCTTCTCCATTGGGATTGTACTTTCTGTGAGGGCTGGGACCTTTCCAGTAAATTTTTCTTTAAAGAAGAAATGAATTCAGCATTGATGCACTTTCTCCACAAAGCCTTTCCTGTACCTCTCCGATGGCAATATTCTCTCACTGTTCTTGAATTTTATGTCTACATCTCCTTTAACATTTACTACTTCCTATCTCTTGTTATAGTTGTTTGTGTTTTATATTGTCAAATTAACTGTGATATCAGAATGAGCAGAATCCCTGTCCGATTCATCTAAATATTCCCCACTTGGCATACTACAGGGCTTTGCATGGAGCTATGATGATAAATGTTGAGTGAATAAATAAATAGCCAAGTCACTATTTATTTCTCTTGAAGGGGAGTATTATTAACATTAAAAACAGCACTAACAATTGTCTTAGGCTATTGCTAAATTCCTTTGAGATTAATGAAACAAATTCACTAAACCTAAAACCTATCTTATGAAATGTTTTAAGTGGTTTGTCATGTTTTAGTGCCGATTAGAAATGGCAAACAACTACTGAAGTATTCTGATTGAGGTACATTTGGACAACACTGCCTGAAATGTTCATGCAACCAATATATCTAAATGTTCTAAAAAAATACCAATGAGTCACGACTAATTCAGCCAACAGAATTCTGTGGGTACATTCTATATAATGGATAGGTACCAATTAGGGGGTCATACTCATAAAGTTTGAATGATGAGTTTTATCAAAATCTATTTCAACATAATTCCAGTCCCTGAAATGGAACAATTTTCACTTTGATTATACAAATCTTAGAGCCGAATCTCAAATAGACTGCTTTTTTATGATCTCATCTTCTTCCTTGGCTCCATTTTACTTATTCTTTCTAGTTTTCCAGCCCTTGCTGCTGAACTGTGGTTTTCCCTGGTACTATTTCAAGCCCCTACTCAGCATCTAAACTCATTCACCAAGCCCATTCATGTCCTATCACCTTCACCTCAGGAAGAAATACTTTTAAATATATTTTTCGTCTCATAGAACTATTCACAAGTTTTACTGTCATTGGCTGTTGGTCATCTTCATCTCTTTTTACTTGCTTTATTAACTTTTTGTATAGCAAAACCAATGCTTTAGATTGTGGATTATTTATTTGGGGGTGATTGTTTACTTTCCCATATTCTCCACTTAGGCATTTTGCATGTATTCTGCTGTAGTTTGCTCGGGTTCAACAAAGAAGAGTTTTAATAAATTGAAAAGAGAAATTGAAGCACAGCCAACATGGGAAAATAGATAATTGAAAACTATGTGACCAAGGTAAATTAACTGCAAAGTTAAGATGCTTCTAATCTTGAACTGCAAAAGACATTGCTCATAAATGACACTGTGGAACAAAGTATTAAATAATTCAAGACCATTGATGTCATTGTTATCTGCACAAAAACATTTAACTGAAGATAGTCTTTCCTCCCTTCAAGTTATTTTGTATAAGAAATTTCCCCTTCATATACAAAGTTTTGATTCTACTCATCTTTTTATCCCAGAGGCTAAGCTTGTAGAGTAATGCACAAAAGTCTAGTTGACATGAAATGAAGCTAAAGTATTGCCCTTTTGTATTTATACCAGAAGTGGCTTATCAGTTAGGATGTTTTTGACTACAGAGAGCTGAAGACCCACTGAAAGAAGCTTAAGGAATAAGGAAATTGTTATCTTATTTAACAAGAAAACTGAGGCTAGAATTGTTGCAAGGTTAATTAATTCAGAGGCTTGATAATATTATTAAAAGCCAGGGCTCTTTTCCCATTTTTTCTCTGCCATTCTCAGAGAATTGGTTTGGTCCTCAGGCTTGTCCCATCACGGCTGCAAGATGTTTATAACAGTTTCTGCTGTCATACGCAGACAACAGAAATTTATTCTCTTATAGTTCTGTTGGCTAGAAGTTCAAAATCGGGTGTCGCCAGAGTTGGTTCCTTCCGGAGGTTCTGAGGGAGAATCTGCTTCATGCTTCTCCCCTAGTTTTTGCTAGTTGCCAGCAGTCCTTGGCGTTCCTTGGCTTGTAGATGCATCCCTCCAATATAGGTCCCTGTCTTAACATGGCATTCTCCTCTGTGTGTCTCTGTGTCCTCACTTGGCCTTCTTATAAGGACACCAGTTACTGGTTTAGGGGCCTTCTTAATTCAGTATGATTTCATCTTAATTATATCTGTAAAGACCCTAATTCCAAGTAAAGTCACATTCTGAGGATCCAGGTGGACATGTATTTTGGGAGGATACTATTCAACCCAGGACAGTAGTGAAATGCTTTCTAGATCCTGTGACCCTTGACAACTTACTGGGAAAGAAAGAAAAATTTTTCCAAAGGAAAGTCAGTAGCCTGTCTGAAGGAAAATGATATGAAGAAAGTGTAATGAACTTCTCTCATTATTTAAAAATTATACTCCCATGCATAAATGTTTAACACATTCCTATACATACAACTCTGTAAAAACTATATTATTTTTGAAGGGCTCATTCTCTATTCTCTGAATACATTATAGGTATTGAGCAACCCTCTCTATAATGTTCATGCACAGTTATGAATACATGTGCAAGACTACATGAATACTATAGGTATCAGACAGCTTGCTTTGTAGTGAATGATTAATGGCATATATACATTTGATGAGTTTTCAAGAAAATTATATTAAAATAAAGCAAAAGCATAAACAACAAATCCTGACTGGATAGTATTTAACAAAGAAGGATTCTCAATATAATTTCCCCAAGTACATCCAATCAGTTGTTAAGTTCTTGATGCAATCTTTCCCAAGGTTTCTTCCTTCCATAAGTAGAAACTCAAGGAAACTCATTCTTAAATATCTCTGGCACTATTATTGCTCTACTCCTAGATGTTAAGGTGCACATAGATTTTAACATTCTGGACCCTCAGGGTAAAAACTGGCCAGGAATTTATCAGAGTACAATGGAAACTCAGTGAGCTCAGACCACTTAGCAGCATTGTTAGAAAGAGCAGGAAAGAAGACAGGAACTGGTGTCTTGGAAAACTTCCTTTTGGTTTTTGTGACAAATATGGGTAATAGATATCATGTTCTTCCCTTGTCCAGAGAGTCTAGAGGAATTGGTGGATAAATTGTCACAAATGTAAGAGCACCCCATTCTTTCTCTTATGTAACAATTATCACACTTATTATTACTTAGTTCTGATTGTCCCTATTCTAATATAAGCCCCATGAGAAAAAGGCCTAAGCCTGTCTTATTTATTTTTGTGTCCCTAGGGTTTGCTTGGCACAGTGACTAGCAAAAGGAAACAATGAAATATTTGTTGAAGTAAGTTGAAATAGAAATGGGCTTAACTCCTTATGGATATGGATAACTCTACTGCTAAATATTGAATGAGATGTCCTGGTACCCTATTAGAAGTATTGATTTTTTAGTGTCACCTTGGCTGACCCTGCAAGGTGCTCCCCAGTAACCACTCTTTTCATCTTTAGTTGGGAACATGAAGACTACAAATGAAGACTACAAATGAAGGCTACATTTCCCAGTTTCCCTTGAAACTCGGTGTGGCCAATGGGATATTAGCAGAAATGATGTGTGGCAGTTTCTAAGAACCTTCCTTAAAAGATGGCTGATGTGTGCTCTTTGTTTCTAATCTTATTTTCCCTTTTTTCATCTTGTTGTCCAAGGTATGATGACTGGAGCTCCAAGGTATGATGATTGGAGCTCCAGCTACTATTTTAGACCACAAAGATGAGGGCCACACCCTAGGGTTGTAAGGAGCTTGGGTTCTTGAGGACTTTGTGAAGCAGGGCTGCTATACCAGCCCTGGATTGCTTACTTCTTTAGTGTTGTCTCCCCCACCACAAGGTTTTTTTTGTGAGAGAAAAATAAATTTGTACCTATTTAAGACACGGTTATTTGGGGTCTTTGCTATTTGCAACCAAATCTAACCCAAGTGATAGATGGAAATAAGATTTTAGGATGCTACAGCTGGAAGATGGCTTGGTTGGAGCTCACAACTCTCATTTGACAGTTGATGACCAAAGAGGTTAAATCATACACTCAGGTCACAAAACTAGAATGGAGGTAAAGCCAGGTCTAAAATCCAGTTCACTTCAGATCACTTTTTCCTACTCTGTGTTGCCTATTTGATGAAACACATCTGTCAAAAATAGTCTGTAACTACATTCTTATTTTTTCCATTGACTTTAGTTACAATATTATAGGTACTACCAGTCACAAGTAAATAATCTTTCAGTGAATTGACTTGAACATTTGGTGGAAAAGGTGGTGTTTCTTCCATATCTACTGATCCCTCAGCTATCTGCTTGAAAATCTCAGGATTTTGTCTCTGTTTTTGAGGACATTAAATTAGGCTAATACAGCTGGATTATAAGATAATGCTCCACAGTTGGTGTAACCATGTACAACATGATCTACCTGAACTTGAATATTCTTTGGACATAATTTTAGCTTGATACAAAAAAAAAATGCCTAGTTATTTTACCAAGTCTTTATGCCATGTTTATCAATAAGACATACTTTATTGTGGACAGTATAATAAAAGTTGAATAAAGAGATTATGAAAGTTAATGCAGTTTCCAGAAGTTATTGCCTTGCAAAGAAGCTTAGGTATTGGGGGAAATCCTTAGCTATAAAATATATTAAAAGTAACCAAGGACAGAGGCAGGGACTTCTCTGCCTGAGCTCTGGTTCTCAGTCTTGAATAGTTCATTCTCCATTTCTTTCTAGTATAAATCTTGAAACTATCATTGCCAGACAATCAGAGATCACATATACAATGATTTTTTTCTAAGCAAAGACATGATTGGTGCCTCCCATTAACAGTAAACTGAGCAATAACATATAACTTGAAAAACAACCAAACATTGCCAGGAGATTGACTGTGGAACCTGTCTTTGGCATGATAAAGTTGTTAGTTTGATTCCAATAATTTAGAATTTGTAGGAATTTTATTGTATTTACTTTGTACAATCCTTAAAAAAGTTTTTTAAATTTAATTTTATTATGTTAATCACCATACATTTCATCATTAGTTCTTGATGTAGTGTTCCATGATTCATTGTTTGCATATAACACCCAGTGCTCCATTCGATATGTGCCCTCTTTAATACCCATCACCAGGCTAACCCATCCCCCCATCCTCCTCACCTCTAGAACCCTCAGTTTGTTTCTCAGAGTCCATAGTCTCTCATGGTTAAAAAAGTTTTAAGTAGTAATGTAATACAGAAACATTGATGGGAGTATATGTTTATCTGCCCTAGTTTGAGAGAATGTTAAAGGACTTAAGTTGCACTAAGGCAGAAGTTCATAAATATTTTGAGGTCATAATCCCTTGAGAATTTGATGAAATTTATGGATCTATCCCAAGAAAATACCTATACTCAGGGTAGCAGACTTAATTGGGATTATCTCCCTAGCACTTTTCTTCAGGAAACTGCCTTTCCATCCACTTAGTTATCATAGGAGATCCAACGCTGGTACAAGATGAGCTCACCCCTGGCTACATTTCACTGGTCAGTAGATGATCACCTGACCCAAGTCAAGCCAATCAGAGTCTGAGCCCAAGACATTAGACTGAAAAAGGAGAAAGATGGCCAGTCTGTCATCAGATACTTTAAAAAGTGAGATTTAAAGTTCTTAAGTATTTGTTAGTCATGTTTTCCATCACCTGGAAAAAGTCAGTTTGCACTAAGGGAGAATAAAGCCAGTGAGCAGAGAGAAGTATGATAGAGTTCATCAACTGTGTCTCTTAGTCTAGTGGTTTTGAAGGCTCAGCCAATCATACTTATGACTTGGGATTCTGTGAGAAATCTTTATCCTAACTTCCTCTTTCTTCTGGAACAAGTTTAGTTTGAGTATTTTTCACTTGCAAAAGAGAGAGTACTACCTACAGCATACAGATGTACATAAAACCATCCCTTCCGTATTAGGGGATTTGCCAGGGGCTAAGAACTCCTTGGTATTAGTGTGATTTCTCACAATCAAACGGATTTTGCTAATTAAACATGAGTCATCTATTAAATAAATTCAACATGTCTTATATTTATAAAAGGCTGTTTGCAGTTTAGGTTATTGTACATATGTATGAAACAAATTTTGTTTCATTAGCAGTGTCCTACAATTTATATTTTCCCCTATTTCAGACTTCTGCATCCATACTCTCAAGATTTTAAAAAAGTTTTAAGTGCTTTGAGCACTGGGTGTTATGCACAATGAATCATGGAACACTACATCACAAACTAATGATGTAATGTATGGTGATTAACATAATAAAAAATTTTAAGAAAAAAGTTTTAAGTGCTTTTAACAAGATCATATTGATTTTCCTTTTGAATATAAAATGAGAGAAAAGAAACAACAGCTTGCCACTTTATTTTCACCTGCTCTAGGAAGCAATCGAGACCCAGCAAACCATAAAATAAAATTTACAGGAGTTGAGTTTGTGAACCAGAATGAAAATTTTACTAGTTTATATACGGGTGTAGACTTTCCTAGTGATTTGAACCACAGAGTCTTTTCTCCAAGGTACCCCCTTCATTATACGCCTAGAAACCATCTTATTTATCAGAAGGTCATGCTGAGGAAGATGGAATTGCAGAGAGAAGAAATCAGATGATAAGAGATATAGTATCCAGGCTTTACCCAATCCTAATGAACTACTCTTCTCAAAAACAGAATTGTAGTCAATTGGAAAGTTATAGATATCCTTCTCATTGCACTGACAATTATTTTTTGGCGTCTGTTCTGCTGGATGGATCCTGGATATCTTCTTGAATTTTTAAAATTTTCATCAGAGACATTACCTTCTCTCTGACTTTTGACTGATTCACTATTCGTGTAGCTCCTGGCTTTTGCCTTTACTTCCTGGACCAGGAGCTCTTTATTATTACCAGGTCTGGCAGATTTGACCAGGAGAAGGTCCATAGAAAGTTGGCTTACTGAGAGCAATTCCACTTCTAATCATAAGAATAAACTTAATAAAACTCAAAGAAAAAGATGGAACAACAACTTATGCAAATTATAGGGTCACAGCTTGAGAATAAACTTGTAACATAATTCTGAAAGGAGAGACTAAGCTTTTGGAGGATGGAATAATTCTCTTCAGCTAAGTCTGCTCCCATTTCATTTACATGAGGCCTCCCCTTTTATAAATAGGTAGATGTAATAGAGTCTCCATGATGAGAGATATTGCCTTTTATTATGTCTGTAATAGAGTAGGAGCTACACACAGTATTTCATCAAAGAGAGTGTCAAAATCTAGAGGCTCTCCGTATTTCCTGCTTTAAAATATTCATGCTTCCTTCCTTATGTCCTTTTGATCTCATAAATGCTATTGTGTTGCCAAAAGAGAACACTTACAGGCTTTAGAAATGTACACAGGTTGTGACGTTTGCAGCCAGGATCTGACATTTAGATGGGTTCATATTCAAAACACATCTTTCAAAATTAGCATACAAGACAGGGAAATATAATCAGAGAAAAGTGACTATGCACACACTTCAGGGTTTTACTTTAGGTATTAAGTAGGAATTGAACTGATTGAAATAAAAAAATGTCTGCAGCAGGGTTCTTGTGAGTAACCATCTTAGAAGTGGATCTTCCAACCCCAGTCAAGCCTTCAGATGACTGTAACCCTGATGAACAGCTTGACTGCAACCTCAAAAGAGGCCAGGAGTTAGGACCTCCTGGCTAAATGACTGACAAATCCCTGACTCACAGAGATTGTAAGATAATAAATGTTTATTGTTGCTTTAAGTTGCTAATTTTGAGGTCATTTGTTATAAAGCAATAACTGATAAAGCCTATAAGGTACTATGTAATCTTGCCCAAGGCTATTTCTCTGACTCCATCTTCTACCACTCTTCCTATTGTCCACTGCATCCAACTATAGTGATTGTTTTACTCTGTACTGACTCATTAAGCATGTCCGGGTCTCAGAGTTTGTGTTCTTACTGTTGCTCCTACTTGGAGTGCTATTTCCACATCTCTGTACATAATTCACTCCTTCAAATCACTCATGTGGAAATAAGAAGATATATATTTTTTAAATCAATAGTTTTTCTCTTTTCTAGCAATAAATGCCTAGAAAAGGAAATTGAAAAAATCTATTCCATTCATAATATTGGAAAAAAAAAACCACATGAGATTCATAAAAGAAGCTAATAAGAAAGGTTCAGAACTGGCAAGAAAAGGCTTATAAACTCGAATTGAAGGTTATAAAACAAAATCTTACCAAATGGAAAGACATTTCCAATCTTGGAGAAGGAGACAATATAAAAAACTTGATTCTTTCCAAATTAATATATTAATCCAATTAATTCTAATTAGAATGCCAATAGGTGAATTTTTGTATTATTTATTTACTTATTTTTAAAGATTTTATTTATTCATTTGAGAGAGAGAGAGAGAGAGAGTGCACTAGCAGGGGGACCAGCAGGCAGAGGGAGAGGGAGGAGCAGGCTTCCTCACTGAGCAAGGAGCCCAATGCAGGACTCGATCCCAGAACCCTGGGATCATGACCTGAGTCAAAGGCAGATACTTAACCGACTGAGCCACCCAGGCACCCCGAATTTTTGTATCTTTAAAAAAAACTTAATAAAATATTCTTTTTTTTATCAGGTGAAAAAATAAAGGTCTGAGAGGAGTCAGGCATTTTTTTCTTTTGAAGTATTAAAACAGCAGAAGCAATATTTTCCAAATGAAAGAACATATTATAAGGCCTGATCAATATAGTAACAGGTAAGAATAAACAAATAGTTCAATGGGAAAACATGGAGTCCAGAAAAAGCTTTCAACATATATAAGAATTTAGTAATGACAAATAATTGTGAGAGAGAGAGGAGAATTGTGGGAGAGAACTGAGAATTGTAAGAGAAACAAAAATTATGTGAGAAAGACTTTTGAGAACAGAGAATTATGGAAGAGACAGGGAATTGTGGGAGATAGGGAATTGTGGGAGAGGACATAGAAGTGAGGAGAGACAAGGAATTGTGGCAAAATTGTGAAAGCAACAAAAACTGTGGGAGATATAGGGAATTTGGAAGAGACAAAAAATTGTGGGAAAAACTAGAGTATCATGGGAGCAAATGGAGAAATGTGGGAGAGATAGGGATTTATGGGAGCGAATGGAGAATTGCAGGAGAGAATGGGAAATTGTGGGAATGAACAGGGGACTGTGAAAGAATTGTAGGAGAGACAAAATTGTGGGAGAAAATGGAGAAATGTGGGAGCCACAGGGAACTGTGAGAGAGAATGGGGAATTGTGGGAGAGAATGGAGAATTGTGGGAGAAATAAGGAACTGTGTGAGAATTGTGGAGAGGGAAAGAATGTGGGCCACATAAAGAATTGTGAGAGAGACAAAGAATTGTGGGAGAAACCAGAGATTCATGGGAGAAAATGGAGAAATGTGGGAGAGACAAGGGAATTGTCAGAGAGAATGGGGAATTGTGGGAAATACAAAGAATTTGGGGAGACATAAGTAATTGTGGGAGAATTGTGGAGAAACAAAGAATTGTGGAAGACCTAATGAATTGTGGGAACAATAAAGAACTGTGGTTGAAATAAAAAATTCATGGAGTAAACTGAGATACATGGGAGAGAATGGAGAACTGTGGGCAAAAAAGAATTGTGAGAGAGACAAAGAATTGTGGGAAATATAAGGAATTATGAGAGAACTGTGGAGAGATAAAGAATGTGAGAAACATAAGAAATTGTGGGAGGGAAGGGGAATTGGGGGAAGAATGGAGAATTGTGAGAGAGAATGAAGAACTGTAGGAGACAGAAATTGTGGGAGAAACCACAGAAGTGGGAGACAATTGAATTGGTGGAGAGATAATGAGTTATGGAAGAGAATGGGGAATTGTAAAAGACAGAGAATTGTGGTAGAAAAGGGGGGAATTGTGGCAATGACAGTTTTAAGAGACAGAGAGCTAATTATGTAAGAGAGAAGGAGCTATATGAATGTAATGGACAATTGTAGAAGACACAAATAATTATGGAAGAAATTGGAGAATTGGAGGAGAGAGAAGGAATTATGGGAGAAACCAGAGACTTGTGGGAGAGACAAAGAATTGTTAAAAGACAAGGAATTGTGGGAGAGAATGGGGAATTTTGGGAGAGACAAAGGATTGTGGAAAAAGGCAGGGAAGTGTGGAAGACAGTAGAGAATTTTAGCAATGACAGAAAGTTGTAAGAGAGACAGAATTGTGCCAGAGAAAAGAAGTCATGAATGAAAATGAGAATTGTGGGAAACAGTAGGAATTGTGGAAAAGACAAGGAATTGTGGAATAAACTAGAAAATTGAGGAAGAAAATGGAAAATTATGGGAAATATGGGGACTTGTGGGATAGAATGGAAAATTGTGGGAGAACCGTGGAGAAATAGAATTCTGGGAGACATAAGGAATTGTGGGAGGGACAGGAAATTATAAGAGAGAATGAGAAATTGTGGAAGAAACCAGAGAAATGTGGGAGACATTGGAAATTGTGGTGGTAACAGAAAGTTGTAAGAGAGACACGAGAGACAGACTTGTGTGAGAGCTAAGGAGTTGTGTGTGAAAAGAATTGTAGGAGAGACAAGGAATTGTGGAAGAAATCTGAGAACTGGGGGACAAATAAGGAATTATGGAAGAAACCAGAGAATTGTGGGAAAGGCAAGGAATTGGGGGAGAAAATGGAGAATTATGGGAGATAATGGAGATTTGGGGGAAACATAAGGAATTGTGGGAGAGAGGTAACTGTGGTATAGAATGGGAAATTGTGGGAGACATAAGGAATTGTAAGAGAAACCAGGGAAATGTAGGGGACACTTGAAAATTATGGCAAAGACAGAAAGTTCTAAGAGAGATGGAGAGGCAGAATTGTGTGAGAGACGAGGAATTGTGAGTGAGAATGAAAATTGTAGGAGAGACAAGGAATTGTGGAATAAATCAGAGAATTGGGGGAGAAATAAGGAATTGTGGGAGAAGCCAGAGAATTGTGTTAACAACTAGAGAATTTTGGGAGAGACAGGGAATTGTGGGAGAGAAGGAAGAATTGTAAGAGAAGGGAGAAGTGTGGGATAAAGATGGACTATTTATTTTTTATTTCATTTATTTTTATAAGATTTTATTTATTTACTTGACACACACACACACAGAGAGAGAGAGAGAGAGAGAGAGAGAGAGAGAGAGAGAGAGAGAGAGCACAAGTAGAGGGAGCAGATGTGAGGCTCGATCCCAGGACCCTGGGATCATGACCTGAGCCAAGGGCAGATGCTTAATGATGGAGCCACCCAGGAACCCCACGATGGACTATTTAATGCATAGGGCAGGCATAACTAATTTGGGCATCTGGAAGAAAACAAAATTGGACCTTATACATACAAATAAATTTTAGATGGATTAAACACTTAAACGTTAAAAATGAAATAATAAGCCTCCTGTTAGAAAATCCAGGAAACTACACATAGCAGGTGGAATAAATTGGACTTTTGTAACCAAAACTGGGCCCAGGTACATTTGACTTTATAAAATTATTAAAGTGTCCATAACTTTAATCGACAAACAATATACTTGGAAAAACTTAAGCAACAGCAGGCAGACATTATATATTTAATAAAAAAGAACTTTTTAACTCAAGATAAAAATGGGCAAAAGATTTAAAAAGGCAATTATCTCAAAACTCACTCTTGAAAATATTTTTCAATCAAGTTCTTGAGGGAGAACACATTTTTGTCGAACAACTGAAAAACATTTGAAAATCTAGATCAGGGGGCACCTGGGTGGCTCAGTCATTTAAACATCGGACTCTTGGTTTCTGCTCCGGTCATGATCTCAGGGTGTGGGATCGAGTCCTGAGTCAGGCTCCACCCTCAGTGCGGAGTCTGCTTGAGATTCTTTTCCCTTCTCCCTTCCCCTCTGTTCTTCCCCTCTGCTCCTCCCCATGCTTGCACTCTCTCACTCTCTCTAAAATACATAAATAAATAATTTAAAAAAATGGTCTTTTTTTTTTAAAGATTTTATTTATTTGACAGAGAGAGAGCACAAGCAGGCAGAGTGGCAGGCAGAGGCAGAGGGAGAGGGAGAAGCAGACTCTCTGCTGAGCAGGGAGCCTGATGTGAGACTCGATCCCAAGACGCTGGGATCATGACCTGAGCTGAAGGCAGATGCTTAACCGACAGACACCCAGGCGCCCCCCAAAAATAAATGGTCTTAATAAGCTTCCTACATTTCTTTTTCATACATATAATTTCTCTGCCAATAGAAAAAAACAGGCCAAAATGAAATCCAGATGGTCAACAACACGTGAAAAGATGCTCTTAGCAAAGGGAAATACAAATTAAGGTAAGAGTAAGACATTGCCCAAGAAACAGGTACAAAATGTAAAAGGATCTGTAACTTACTGCTGGTTGGATGTAGGGCAAAGCGTACTCTCATTCATTGCTGGATAACATCTGACCTGCTACAGCTTTTTGCATGACAACCTGGCAACACCTATTAAAACTAAAAATCTCCAGACCACTTGACCCAGTTATCCCTTTTCAGGGTATCCAAGTCTTAGAAATTAAAAACAACAATTATGAACACACACACACACACACACACACACACACACACACACACACACTGCTTGTACTGGCAGAAGATGATTATCAAAGTAAATGCCTATCAATAGGGAATAGTTAAATTATGATATACCAGTTTACTTGGAAATTTCTAAATGGTATTTCTTTTTTTCTTAAGATTTTATTTATTTATTTGTCAGAGAGAGAGAGCAAGCACAAGCAGGGGGAGTGCAGCAGGCAGACGCAGAGGGGGAAGCAGGCTTCCCGCTGAGCAAGGAGCCTGATGCGGGGCTTGATCCCAGGACCCTGGGATCATGACCTGAGCCGAAGGCAGACGCTTAACCGACTGAGCCACCCAGTGTTCCTCTAAATGGTATTTCTTATTGAGAAAAGTAAGGTGCAAAAAAGTATGTATAGTATAATCCTATCTTTCTAAAACAAGACCAAAATAACCCCTTAACTGTATATGTACAGAGGTGTGTGTGTGTGTGTGTGTGTGTGTGTGTGTGTGTGTGTGTACAAAATATGAGCTTGGAGAAAGTATGTATGAATAGAGATGAAATTGCTGTCATGGATTGTTTGGAAGGGGGATATATGCCAGAGAGGGAGGCAAGAAGGGGAGAGGGAAGCCAAGCTCAACAGGAAGAGAATTAAAAAAGACTGTACCCAAACTCTAAATGTGTATGATATGATCACATTTATGCATTTTTGTAAAATTATATTTGTGAGTAGAAATGTAAAAAGGAAAAAATTTTGAATGTGAATACCAGATTTTTTTTTTTTTAAAGAAAAGTAAGTGCTCTGAGCCCAGGGCATAATTTGAAAACATTTTTGTAAGGTGAATTCTTGCCATGAAATTCTTTTCATTTTTCTCCTTTCCTTTTTCTTTTTCACTATGAGCCAAAGACCAGAAAAGAAGTGGTAATGCAAAAGTTCTAATTGAGTTCTGGTTATCATAAATTTTCCCTAAAGAGAGAGAATTACGTTTGCTAGTATGCCCCCAAATTTTCCATGGAGATGCACTTTAGCAGAAAACAATAAATTTATATTTCGCATTTTTCTCTTTAATATATCCATGCTTGTGATAATATAAAAATATTTAAATACCTTAGTCAAAGTATTTAACATCTTGTCTATCAGGTAGAGCCTTTCCTGGAAACAGAGGGCACACTCAAACAGGGTACCTGAAGAGTGTTTGAGGGAGGGACTACTTACAAAAGCACCAGCAGGGGTCAGGGGATCAGGAAGGGAGAGTGCATTACCCTGGAAGTAGTAATATTGAGAAGCTGTTGCCATGTCTGGGCCTGCAGGAGCAAGGGGAGGGAGTGGCTATGGGAACCCAGCTGTGTGGAGTGGGCTGTCTGAGAGTAGCTGTGGCCTTCAACAGAGGGATGTGGCCAGCCTGTAGATCCTGTGGAGACAGAACTGAGGGAATCAATATCCCAACCTCCTGCTCTTCCCACCCTCTGACCTGTTGATGCTCCTCATTCTTCATACACAACTGGAGGCTGGAAGACAAGAGAGCTTTGTCCAAAGAGCTCAGCCTCCAGGAGCACAGAACTGGGTAGAGGGGGTTGGAGAGTGGATCCGAAGGGGCAAAGATTTCATCACTCTTTTTCACAACTAGTTTCTTTAGAGAACTTGACGGTTGGTAAAGATCAATCATAATACTTAATCCATGGCTTCAGTTATCCCATGAACTTGGCCTTATACTAATGGGAGCCCATACTTGAAAAGCTTAGCATGAAGCCATATGACACTAGCTATCATGTGACATAATTAAAGGAGTTAGATGTCACCCAAAACACAGAAGAGAAATTTCTGAATTTAAGACCCAGAACAAGTAAACTCTCATGGGAGTTGGAAAGAAGAATAGGGAATGAAAAACTTAAGTTTTCTCAAGGGGAAAGGAAAATCTCAGGACATAGGGGATGAGGTTCAGAAAATAAATTTCACTAATGTAACCATTTTGTCTGAAGTTGGTTATGTTCAGATGTATGTACCCTACATGTAGATCAAAGATCATTTGTCTAGGAGTTAGGATATCTGGGTTTGGATATCGGCTACTGCTTGGTTCTGGCATTTTGGGTAAATCGTTTCTCCTCTCTGAGCTTGTTTCATTCTCCACATGAAAGGGTAGGGCTAAAGATCTAAGCTTCCATTCAGTTCTATGCTGTATGATGCTATTATTTCACTCAAACAGAAATTTTCGTAAAGGTTTTTTATTTAAGTAATCTCCACATCCAACATGGGGCTCATACTCACAACCCTGAGATCAAGAGTTGCACACTCCACTGACTGAGCCGGCCAGATGCCCCTCAAACAGAAATCTTAAGAATGACTTGATTAAAAGCTTAAAGTTGAGTTAGAAAAATAGTTCAGAGCATTTAGAACAAGAGTCTAATTAAAATTATGATTTCAAGCAACTTCTAATTTTCCCCTTAGTATACCTCACTGTAGAATTCAACAGGCCACTAAAAGACAATAAACCCCCCTGTTC
The DNA here is from genome assembly GCF_009762305.2 of Zalophus californianus. NCBI lineage: Eukaryota > Metazoa > Chordata > Mammalia > Carnivora > Otariidae > Zalophus > Zalophus californianus. The sequence continues at coordinate 113,034,971 of NC_045612.1, read as the reverse complement.
GATGAACACCAAGTTCAAAGCATTATATCCATAAGCAACACTATTATTAGGTAATGACAATAGAGTACTTTAGGAAGAGACAGTAAAAAGCAGGAGATAATCTGGTTTTAGTAGATTGTATTATAGCTGAAAACCACTGAAGAATCTACAGTCTACTTCTTGTAGTATCACACAGAAATCTCAGAAAAACAACACTGGTATAAGAATGTAAACGAAGTGGAAAAAAATACAAAGAAGGAATCATGGTATACTATGGCCTTTTGTACCCCTTTCTATTTAGCAAAGGGAGTACTTATCTCAAGGCTACTTCTGAATTGCATGAATGGGTATGAAAACAGTCACATTGCTGTGGTATGCCAAGAAAGTGGCAATGGAAGTCGCAGTTTGACTCTTTCTTTCTTTATTCCTTATTTTTGTATGTATCAAATGTTCTTGGATCATTTCTATAAATTGATTCTCTCTCACTGTCATGACTGGAGGACAAAAACACTGATATCTATAAATAATTTTTTGATGATGGTACTTGCTATCAGAGTCTCTCTTAATTTTAGAGCAACATTGGTTTAGGTATACTTGATTAACTCATAATAACAATAAAAAAAGGAGAGCGTCCCTCAAACACTAGAAAGCCAACATTCTATGATAGTCAATGTTGCCTAGAGGAAGACGTTCTATGATAGAATATGGTGTAGACCATTAGTCAATGTTGTATGGGGAAAGATCAAGTAAGGTTAGGGCCCGGGATGTGGCCCATCTTCCAGGGTCAGGGCAGTGGGTGTTGGGAAAAGAGGGATTGAGTTTAGCAGATGCTGTAAAGTACAGCATCCGTAGGGAGGTGGTAAAAACCCGAATTTCAGGTAAATAACACGCACAAGGTGTTTTAAGAGGTCCTGGGAGTTCTAATGAATAGGTTGAATGCATTTTGAAGGAAGCTGGGGAGGGGAGAAATGGATGAATCCAGGTAGACAGGCAGGGTAAACAGGTGGTATAGCAGCCTGCTGTAAGAGCAGGACTCTACTAGTTTGCTAGGGCTGCCATAACAAAGCACCACAAACTGGGTGGCTTAAATAACAGAGACTTACTGTTTCACAGTTCTGGAGGCTAAAAGTCCAAGATGAAGGTGGCAGCAGGGTTCCCTCTGAGGGAAACATTGGTTCAGGCTTCTCTCTGAGACTTGTAGATGGTTGTCATCTTCCTGTGTCTTCATATCATCTTCCCTCTATGGGTGTCTCTGTGCCCAAATTTCCCCTTTTCATAAGGACACCAGTCAGACTTGAGTAGGGCCTGCTCTAATGACCTTATTTACCTTGATTATCTGTAAAGACCTATGTCCCAAATAAGGTCATATTCTGAGGTACTGAGGGTCAGGATTTCAACATGATTTTTTTAAAAGATTTATTTATTTATTTTAGAGAAGGAGAGAGAGAGAGAGAGAGAGAGAAAGAGAACACGAGAGCATGAGTTGGGGGGGAGGGCAGAAGGAGAGGGAGAGACAGAATCCTGGAGCAGACACCCTGCTCAGTGTGGAGCCGTGGCAGGTGGGGGGGGGGCGGGCTCTATCTCACGAGGCCGAGATCATGACCTGAGCCAAAATCAAGAGTCGAACTCAACTGATTGAGCCACCCAGATGCCCTTCAATGTGTATTTTTGAGGGTGTGGGGGGGGCGACAAAATTCAACCCATAAGGATTGATGAACACAAGATGAAGCCCTAGTGTTGTGAGGGGATTGGGGGACGAGACCAATTACCAAGACAGGAATTAAACACAGAGACCAAGACAGAACTTGGATTATTCGAACTGGGGTACACGGTGGGCCAAGCCTTGGAAATGAGATAATCGCTAGAATTGGAGTCTGGAACCAAGCCTGATGGATGCTCAGTTACCTGAATTGAAGTACAAGAACTGTTTGAAAGCTGGGCTAGAAATAACTGTCTAAGCCTGGGTGCATGGTCAAGAGGAGGTCTCAACTTCTGGGAGACAGAGGCCAGCAAAGACTGAGACTCCATGGGACTCCACGATGAATTGGAAAATTCCACATGAAACGGAAAATCGAAGTGGGAGGCACTGGCTCAGTAGGCTCCTTGGTGAAGCCTGTACAGAAAAGTTCTGCCAAGATTGCCTGCTCCTGCCCCCTGCCCAGAGGGGTATAGCCAGAAGCCAATTATCACTCCCGGTCTCCTCAAAATGGGAGGGCCACAACCCTAGGTTCTTAAAAGCATGTCAGGGACAGGTGCTTGGAGCCACCAGATAAATATAGTCCATATTCCTAGAGCATCACTTTCACGTGGAGATTAGAATGGAATGAGATGCAAAGTTTGTGAATTTTTACGATAAATTACGAGACTTGGAGAAATTTCACCGCTTGTAGAGTTCGGTCGACTGTTTGGGTCCCACCCATGTCCCCTTGACACTCATCATTCATGTATAAGCCAGTTGGTGTCTTACTGCAAACACCTGCAGCTTTCTGCCTGAAGGCTTTCTATTGGTTTGAGGAGTAGACAACTAATAATCCAGGGATTCGTCCTCAGTCAATGAGAGCCGGAATTGAAATACCCCAGCTTCCTTGACCTTGGGTGGGGGTGCGGGAGTGGGGAGGAAACTTTGATTTATGTTCCATAGTGTCTCCCAAAAGTCCCCAGTGGGATTGAGCCCCATGGCCACAGAGGTAACCTGTTCATTGATGCACCATGGATTGACTTCCTTACCTTTTTTTTTTAAAAAAAAGATTTTATTTATTTATTTGAGAGAGAGAATGAGAGAGAGAGAGAGAGAGAGAGAGCAAGAGCGGGGGGGGAGGGGCAGAGCGAGAGGAAGAGAGACAAGCAGCCTCTCTACTGAGCATGGAGCCTGATGCAGGACTCAATGCTAGGACCCTGAGATCATGACCTGAGCTAAAGGTAGACGCTTAACTGACTGAGCCACCCAGGCGCCCCTGACTTCCTTACCTTTTTGGCTCACTTCCCCCACTCTCCCATGGGTGCTTCTTGGGATTGCCTCCCAAATAAACCACTCAAATCCTAGTCTCTAGGTCTGCTCTGTGGGGACAACTTGGCCAAGCCCCTGAGTCTGGTCTGAACCAAGCCCCCAGACTCTAGGATAGGTGGGATGATGGTGGAACTTTAGTTTATATCCTCTGCCTTTAAAGTAACTTTGTTGGTCAATTAGGAAACACTGGTTTAAGAGACTGAATCATATTGCACTTGCAGCTGCTGAACTGGTAGACCTCCGCCTTTTCCTCCCCTCACTTATCTCTGAGGTACTGCGTGTTATCTTCAATGATTCAGGGGAAGTCTGACAAAAACCCTTCAGGTTATCCTCTCTTTATTACCCTCCAAATACAGAAACCTAAAAAGTAGCAAGGACCCAAAGCAACACACCAGCTCACACTGAAGCTCAGGGCCCTAGGAACGCACCATAGATTGTGGAGGCATCACCATGATTCCCCCAGAATTAGCTTCCTTCCCTTGAGTGTGATTTACCTTTTATGCAAAAGACGCATATATTTAAAAAGCGCTAGTGGATTTCTCTGTTGTTAGAAATGCTTCTTTTTCTTTGGCTCTTATTTAAAAATGAGAATTACAAGACAATCTCCCAGGACTCTTTATTGTTGCTTAATAAAACACGTTTAGTAGCAGTGATGTCCCTTGACTTGAGCTCCAACAACACAAAGTGGTAAGTGTGAATGATTCCATCATCCTTCATCCTGCTCAGGCTTTATTACTTAACAATGACGCTTTGCATGGAGCGTCAGCAGGCAGCCTGAGAAATGATTACAGTATCATGCTAAACACGTAGTACATTCAGCTGCTGTGGCTTCTACAAACATTGCTCCATGATCTAGGCACTTAATTTTTATTTCAGTCTTTTGTCATTATTTCTGTAAACAAATTTTGGTAGCAAATAAAGGAACACAATAAATTAAAACAATGAACAACTTGCTCTTGGGGTAAACTGAATGCTAGTAAAGGCATGCTATCATTGATAATTTAACTAAAATGTTTATAGTTTACCATCATTCTTTATTAAAAAGCACAGGGTTATTAAACTGTACCAATTTAGTCTTCTTGCCCTTCTCAGGATTCCTTGAGATAACAAGCAGGTATGTTGGAAAAGGATTTTAAATAACAGAAGCAGAATTGCTAAGAAAGATATATCCAAAGTGAATCTACTGGGATGCTGGAATGTTCTCTATTTAATTTTGTTTGCTTTTACTCACATTTCCATGCAAGAATGTGGAATGATAATTAAGGTATTTCTAAGGAAATAAGCACAATTATTGAATTGCAATGTTATTTATGGAGAAGCCACTAGCAAGATTCATTTATGCCTAAGGTTTACTTTTGTCCCGATTAGAAAGTAACCTCATGAAATGTATGCTGTTATAAATGGACTATTCACCTCACTTTGTTTACTGAAACACTGAGTTGTTTGTGGATCTGGACCTGAAAGCAATGGTGGGGCCCTTTCCTCATTTTTCTCCAAGTTTAGAGACTTATTCCAGTTTTAAAGGTATTTTATTTCCCTGCAAGAAGTGAGTCTCTTGGCCCTGTGCTTCCATTTTTGTCCTTGGAAAAGCAATATGTATATATTATGAGGTAATTTTAGTAATACATTTATTATTTATAATCTTTACAATATAGTTGTCTTTTCATGAAGGTTTATAGTGATTTCCTCTTGCAACTTGATCCACACTCTGGGGTCATGCAAAATAGCTCAAATTCTCTGTATTCCAGGATTACAAAAATGGCTCGTCAGACATTTGTAATAAGTAGGATGCATGTGACATTAAAGCCACAGGATTATACTTGTCCTACTACGGCCACTTAGATTTATGTAGAATATTTATTAAAGGTCAGACAGATGGCTACTTCTAGGTGTCAATGGAACCAATGCTGGCTTGAAATTTGAAAGAAATTTGAATGTTGCAATGATATTCTATCCTCTCTGCAGTTAAATTGGCGTTCTCTCCTTCCCCACTACCCTGTCCTCAATGTTGATTGTAAAAACAAAATTATAAAATCTAAAAGTATCAAGAGAAAAGAAACAAAATTTCTAGTAGGACTAGTACATTTTTATTTGTTGCCTTCTATTCTTTGCCCATAGGCATTTATATTTTTAAACATAGTAGCAATCATATATGTGCACGATATTGTATTCTGCTTTTTTATTGTCAACTCTTTTGAAGAGAGATCTGGAATTTCAGAAGGAGATTGCAAAATAGGAAGCTATGCCACTCTAGCTGAAAAAAAAAAAAAAGAGGGTAACGTGTTGATTGTATGAGTTTCAAGCTTTTTAAAAGTGGTGTAACATTTACCTTAGATTTTCTTAACCAGAGCTTTGAACCCAATCATCTTGGGTTGGAAAAGGGTATGGAATGTAATCAAACTCAAATTTGTGAATGAAAGTAGAGCAGCATTTGCTTTCTGCCAGATTGCTAATTAAATGCCATGGAAGACTTTGCGTATTTAATTTTAGTCATGTAAAGAATGTGCAATAGTTGGTAGGCAAGAGTTTTGGCCAGGAAAGAAATGGCTGTATTTTTAGATCATTTTGCTACCTCTATAAATTTATTATCCTTTGATGTAGCCGAAGTGTAGAAATGGAAAAGATCCTTCATTTGATCCAGAATTAGGGTTTTGCCGGGTTAAAGGGCAAGGTACTTGAGGATATCAGCAAAAGAATGGTTGAAATGATGTGCCATGAATTCTAGACAGAAGAGGCAAGGAGACAGAGACAGGGGAAAGCTGACAGATGAAGACAGAGTAGGAATATGGAGGGGCTGGAGATCTCTGTAATAAGAACAGACATAATGGTAAAAATAGAGCAAGAGAACTGGAAGAATGGAGGGTTGTGTTGAGCAGGTTTATTAAAACTGAAATAAAACTGAAATAAAATCTGAAATGCAAGTGAGTTGGCCTATTTAAAAAGTTCTTCTTTGTGTTGTTTTGGTTTTTATCTTGTAAAATATTAAGCCCAGAACAGAGAACAATGCATGGGAACTGAAATCCGGTCATTAACTCATTCACACCTTAATTCAACAAATACCTTGCTAAGCCCCTCATATGTGCCAGGCACTATTTTAGGGGCTGGGAATACAGTAGTGAATGAGGCAGAAAGTTTTAAAAAAGATTTTCTTTAAAGAAGATGTGGCCCGATGAGAGACGATGGACTCTGAAAAACAAACTGAGGGTTCTAGAGGGGAGGGGGGTGGGGGGATGGGTTAGCCCGGTGATGGGTATTAAGGAGGGCACGTACTGCATGGAGCACTGGGTGTTATATGAAAACAAGGAATCATGGACCACTACATCAAAAACTAATGGTGACTAACATAACATAATCAAATAAAATTAAATTAAAAATAAAGAAAGAAAGAAAATCTTAAAAAAAAGATTTTCTTTATTTATTTGTCAGGGAGAGAGAGAGCGTGCACAAGCAGGGGAGTGAGTCAGAAAAAATTTTGATGGTTTGGAGTTTATACTCTCATGGAGTCAGACACCTGAATGAATAAAATATCAAATTGTGGTAAGATATAAATTACAGCAAGGGCATAGAAGCACAAGGGGTGGGGGACTATTTCAAAGATGACGGTCAGAGAAGTGAAGAGGGGGGATGGGAGGGGGAATGTGAAAGAAATGAAGGAGGAAGCCAAGCGGATAGCTGGGGGAAAGATGTTCTAAGCATAAGAACAGCAGGTGTGAAGGCAGGCCTGTCCCTAACATTTGTACAGTCCAGGGCAAAAGTACAAATGGGGCCCATGAACTTTATGTTTAGACAGCAAAACTTATAAAACATACTCTGCCATCCAAACTTGAGTAATATATCTCAATATTGGCCAAGCAGGTCAGGTTTAGATTTAGTACTCTTGGACTGCTCAGGGTTTTGCAGTAGAACCTGGGGACTACAATGGGATCTGGTCCCAGCCAGAGGTCAATCCGCCTTTCTCTTCCCACCCCATGATCCTCTCATCACGAGGGGTCTTGCACAGCGTGAGTGGCCACCGCTGCCCCGCATGTCTAAGTTCTGTCCACACTGCCCCAGACAGCTACCCTCTGAGGGCTCTTTGAATGAGGGATGTGCACACTTGCGGCACAGTCAGCTCTTGGGAAGATGAACCAGGGAAGGGGCCCATGTTGGCCCTGGAAACCAGCTCTTGGTCCCCCAGGCAGTGTATTCCAGGGTTCTGAACCCAGAATGTGGTCTAGATGGGGCACGGGCTCTGGATGGGCACCGCGCCTTGACCTCACTGACTCTGCCCTGTGGGGAAGGGTGAGGCTAGGGGAGGGTCAGAGCAAATCGGGGGGCCCAGGGCAGTGGTCTGTTTTGCCAGGACTTGAGGGTGGTATGTACCTTGACTTGTCGTGCTTGTGGAAGAACAAGGAGGCTATTCCCTATAGACTCAGGGTTTGAACTGTGATGATGGAGGAGCGATAACATTTCTTTTCTGTGGACCGTCTATAAAAAGTAAAGGAAGGAAGAAAAGGAATCCTTGAAGGGAAAAGTTATGAAGTTCTTGGCAGTTTCGCTGGTGTGAACTGTAGAGCTACTATGACCCCCCCATCTTACAGATAAGGAAACTGAGTTACACACCGGTTGTGAGGTGGTAAGCTTTCACAGCTAAGGAATGCCAGACCAGTACCCAAACCAGGCTTTCTGCTGTCCACTCTAGAATTCTCTTGACAGCACCATGCAGTTTCCATGCCCCTGAAGGAGATCAAAGATGAAGGAAGAAACAAGAAAAATGTGATGTGCAGGCAGGAGGAAGGAAAAACTTCATAAAACAAGACAAAAATGCGATATTTTAAGGAAGAGGTTTGCCCTTCATATGAATGATTCTTGGATTTTGGTGTATATTTTTGGTAGCAGTATGCGGTGAGTCACTAACAAAGAGCTTAAGACAGATGAGTTAACATAAATGGACCAAAATAAGCTGTGGTCTCTAGGCTGAGCAGCTGTTGGACAAACCTGCCAATATTTTATTTCCCAGAGACACTTGCAGCAGATTAAAGTGAGCAGGCGGTGAGTGCCACATTAGAAAATTGCATACCGTTCAGAGTTTCCTGTGCCTGAGGTGTGGCTCTCTAGGGGAAAGGGGAATTCCCCCCGCCCCCCCGGCCCCCCCATTTGTTGAAGCTCCACTTTGTGGAAGAGGGTAGGCAGGGCTGCAGGCTGCAGCAGGGTGACTAAGTGAAAGGATAGTGCAGAGGCACGGGCATCAGAACATCCTGGGGTTTTGGCCCTGATTGTGCCACTAGCTGTGTAACCAAGGGGGGCTCTGTCAGCTTCTCTGTGGCTCTGTTTTCATCTTCTGAAAGGGGGTGCTTGGATTGAATGACATCCTAAGTACGTTCCAGTTTCAAAATGTAGAGTCCACATTCATCAAGCATTTACCTTGTGGCAGGCACCTCGAGGAGGGCTTGACATGTGGATTTTCTCCTCTTTCCGATCTTCAAGGTGATTTCAACAATAGACCCATTTTGCAGATTAAGAAACTGAGGCTGGAAGATGCTAAGAGACCTGCCTCAAGTCCTACAGTGAGCGATGGCAGAGCCTGGACTCAGATCAGAGGCTGTCTCAGAAACCCGGCTTGGGCGCCTGGGTGGCTCAGTTGGTTAAGCGTCTGCCTTCAGCTCAGGTCATGATCCTGGGGTCCCGGAATCGAGCCCCACATCGGGCTCCCTGCTCAGCAGAGAGCCTGCTTCTCCCTCTGCCCCTCACCCTGCTCGTGCTCTCTTGCTCTCTCGCTCTCTTGCTCTTTCTCTCAAATAAATAAAATAAAATCTTTTTTAAAAAAAAGAAAAGGAAAAAAAGAAACCTAGCTTCTTAACCACCACTCCTCCTTGTCCCTTCTCCCTAAGCAGGAAGCTGGGATCACATCCTTTCCGTCTCCACAGCTATGTATCTGTTTCAATCGTTATGCTTCCATTGCACTGTACTGGATTTTCAGACCCTAACTGGAGCCCTTCACGGCATCTATACACTACACTGTGGGAGAATGGCGTTCAAGATAGTAAATCAAATTCAGGACACACACCTCACACAGGACAGAAATGGTGTCAAGCAGGGCACAGCAGGGCCATTTGATTCACAGAATCACTGGCGTCTTGAATATTTTGTATGTCTCTCCAGTGAACACTCTGTACTTCATGTTCCCACTGATGTCACTGGCAGAGATGTCTCATGAGGAGACACCCTGTTTGAAAAGCCAATTCAGTAACCTCCCCTCTCCTGATTTAATATGATATGGCCATGGCAACGGCGGTAATAGTGGTGGCTCCTTTGTTCCTTTTCATAAATTACACACAGTTTAAGCACCTTCTTGTCCTGCCTCTCTTCTAGTGAAGACATCAGACATAGGAGGAGCATCCCGCTCTCCGAAACAAAATAAAATAAGCTGTAAGATTGCAGGTGATTTATCTAACTTCTGCTCAGGATTGATCTTTAGTTGGTGACTGATAATCCTGTTTTTAAAGTCTATAGGGATATTTATGACTGAAATCACACTTGGTGTAGTTCTTTCTCTGATGGTTACATATATAGAAATGGAGAACTGAAGCAATATCTAATAATTCCAACCAAAAAAGCACTGCTGCTTATATTTATTTGGATGTCTTAAGACACAGTGACAAGAGGGCGCCTGGGTGGCTCAGTTGGTTAAGCGACTGCCTTCGGCTCAGGTCATGATCCTGGAGTCCCGGGATCGAGTCCCGCATCGGGCTTCCTGCTCAGCAGGGAGTCTGCTTCTCCCTCTGACCCTCTTCCCTCTCGTGCTTTCTATCTCTCATTCTCTCTCTCTCAAATAAATAAATAAAATCTTTAAAAAAAAAAAAAAAGACACAGTGACAAGAAAGAAAGGGAAAGAAATAGACACTCAACCTTCTAGGTCAAAAGGCAAATAGTAAAATATGGTGGATTACATTAATGACCTTGATTCTTTACCTCTTCCTATAGCCACATCCTTTACCACGTGACTTTGGGATTTCTTTCACTAAGGAGTCAGAGTTTATTTTCACTCCCCTTGAACTTGGCTTGGCCTTGTAACTTTTGGCCAGTAGAATGTGATGGAAGTGATGGTGGGTCAGTTCCAAGTCTAGGCTTCAAGGAATCTTGAGTGTTTTCATTTGCCTGCTCTTCTTCTGTGTTTGCCAGGAGAACATGCCCTGGTTATCCTGCTGGCAGATGTGATGTGAGGAACAGAGCTGAGTCTCCCCGTCATCGCAGCCGAGTTTATCCTAGCTCAGCTGAGCTGCATGCAGCTGACTGAAAGACCCCTTAGTGAGTCCAAGTGAGATCAGAAGCACTATCCAGTCTAAATTGCCAACCCACAGGTTTATGAACTAAATAAATGCTTATTGTTTAAAGACATTGAGCCTTGGGGTGTTTTGTTACCCAGTAGTATGTGGCAAGTGATAGCTGATACAGAAAATGAGACTTTAGTTGTCAGGAAAACACCCAGGAAGTACCAAGAATCAAACTGAGATTTAGCATAAATTTGAAGTCCTTCCAAATCAGCATGGTTTTGGATTCTCCCCACTCCCCAAATAGTTATTCCATACACAAATACTGAGTCTATTATTAGTGAGACCCTATGCTAAATGGAATGCCCAGTGACCGGGAGCCTAAGAAAAGCATAAATAAACGATAAACATGATCCGGAGAGGTGGCCGTGGGAATGAAGTTGGTCAAATGGCTGATAATATTTAGGGTGGTAGAGAAGGGTGAATTCAAGGAACTGGCTGTGGGGCCAAGGGTCAAAGAGAAAAGAAATGACAACAGGATGAAGTTAAAAGCCGAGATAAAGAGGAAGGTATCGAATGTCAGTAATGAGGGAAATACCTATATTAGAGGTGTCTATGTGTGATTAAGTATTTAAATAGAAAATAGGTCAAATTAACATAAGAAAGCACAGCAAAGCCATCAGTACACTCCCCACCCCGCCACTATCCAGTCTAATGGGTTCTGGACAATTTTCAGCTGCCACTATCTGTCTGCTTCCCTGTATCCAAAGACTTTTTCCAAAATTGTGGAAGCTCACTTTACAGGCCAGAAATGCTGGGTAACTAATATCTATGCTCCCCCAGCAACATGTCAGCAGCAATCCTCAGCCAATGACTATGGCAGTTGGTACATAAATCCCCCGGCTCTCTCGGCTCTTGGGTGGGATAGTTTGAAAACTATCATTTGCCCACAGAACTAAGCTTCAGTCACCCTATTGTGGCAGCTGGCTTAACAACATGCCCTTTATTGGCTGCTTTCCCGTCCCCTCCCTGTCTCACTTCCCCACTCACTCCAAGGCCACTAGCCTCCCTTCTACTCCCTTTCCTGCCCCAAAGCCCTTGCGGTTGGGGCTCTCTCTGCCTGAACTACTCCTCCCCTGACGTGTGCACGACTGATGGCTTCTTGTCCTGCAGGTCTCAGGCTAAATCTCACCTTGTTGAGGAAGCCTTGCCTGGCCAGCAGATCAGACGGAGCTTCATCATCTGATGTTAATTCTCAATGTCACTTCTTTTACTGTTAGATGCTTTTCTTACCTATTTGTGTGTTTGTTTTCATATGTTTTTCGGTGAAAGTGTAAGTTGGTAAAACCCTTTTAGGAAGGTCGTTCAGCAACTGCATTCCTAGGTATGTGTCTCAGGAGGATGAATGCTTATGTCCACCAAAACATTTATCACAGCTGGATTCATGACAGCCCCAAGCTGAAACCCAACCAAATGTTCCTCAATAGGAGAATGGATAAATAAATTGTGAGACAGTTAACGGAATGTTCTACAGTGGAATACTACACAGCAATAAAAAGAACAAGCTGCTCCTACATATACTGCATGGATGAATTTCATAGAAATCACAATGAACAAAAGAAGCCAGGCACAAAAAAGAACATACCATATGACTCCATTTCTATGACATTCATGAACAGGCGAAACTAATCTATGGGGGTAGGAGCTGAAATAGTGCTTCCCTCTAGGTGGGAGGGTATTGACTGGGAGGGAGCCTGAGGTGCCATAAATATTCTCTATCTTGATGTGTGTGGTAGTTACATGGGTATGTCCATACGTAAAAGGTCAGTGAGGTGCATACTTAAGATTTGTACACACTCTATGTATGTCATACGTGAAGGAAATGAAAAATTAAAAAATAGTTTCCACGACAGCAAGGACCTTTTTTTTTTTTTGACTTACACACTACTGCATATGAAAACAAACAAACAAACAAGTAAGAAAAACATCTGATAGTAAAAGAAGTGACATTGAGAATTAACATTAGGTGATGAAGCTCCATTCGATCTGCTGGCCAGACAAAGACGCAGGAGGCTAGCAGTAAGTACTTCTTGACTGAGCAAGGGAATGAATGTGGATTTGCCTTTTTAAAAAAACTTTAAACCAAAAGTTAGGTCAAGTCTTATTGAGTATCTATTCTACGTGCCGTAGATAGTAGAGGAATCAAAGATGAGTCGGCCAAATGAGAAATACACAACTGATTATATAAAATGGCAGCATATAATAAATGCTATAAAAACAGATGCCAAACAAAGTGTTAGCAGGGCTAGAAAGAGAGAAGAATTTCAATTGCAGCTTTGGGGAAATGAGATTTGATCTGGCCCTGGAAATGTTCCTGCAGGTAGGGCTGAGTGGGAGAGGAAACAAAGAAGGGGGTGGGTATGAGTGGCAGGGAACAAAGACTCAGAGACAGGAAGCCCAGGGAAATGGTGAAACCTGAGGTGGCTGCAATCAGGGGTGGAGTGTCATGGGGGAGGGAAAGATGAACATCTGTCCAAGCTGCTTGGGGCCCGCTCAGAAAGGGCCTGGACTACTTTGCAAGGAGTCTGGCTTTTACTCCATTCATAGGGATAAAGTTTCAAAGGTTCTAAATCAAAAGAGTGATTTTGAAGGGAGAATTGTTATCCTCCCTAAATTAATATTAAAAAATATGTTCACTTACAGAAGAATCTGAAAAGCCAGTTCAACGCAAAAGACACAAATCTGATAGAATCACTGTTGTTGCTTTCACCTGGCAACCCTGAGAGACTTGAAAAAAAATTGAGATATGATTCACATACCATAAGATTTACCATTTTGAAGTGTACAATTCAGTGGATTTTAGTATATTCATGAAGTTGTGCCACCATCACCACTAATTCCAGAATATTTTCATCACCCCAAAAAGAGATCCCCAAACTCATTGTACTCATTCTATTTCCCCCTTTCCCCAACTCCTGGCCACCACTTAGTCTATGTTCTGTCTCTGTGGATTTTCCCAGAGATATTTTTCTATTGTATATGTGCAAATATATATATATATATATATTTTTTTTTTTTGCTTCTCCCCTCATTCACACAAATGAGTTTGTACATACTGCAAAGTAAGCTGTGTTGACTCTCGAATATACATCTTGACTCTTGACTTTTGACCACATCAGATCTGTTTGTAATAGATTCTGGGTGGCAGGGCAAGGATGGATGGGAAAAACAGGTTGGGGACACTGAGAGCACTTAGCAATGCTTGCAGTACAGAGGGGGTGAGATGTTCTGTCGTTGAGAATCTGGACGCCAGCAATCTCGTGGATGCTGGGGTGTGCTTCCAAGATCCCAGCTCATTAGCCCAGCCGGAGGAAATGCTGATGGCCAAGGGACCTTGGCTGAGTCTCCCACGCCTTGCCTAGCCCAAGATCACACTCTTTCTCTCGGGCAGCTTACGTGCAAAGATTGGTCGATGCTGGGGGGGGGGGTGCTGTTATAAAGGGCCAGACACCTTCCCCAGTTTGAAAAATCTCTGAAGGGCTGTCCCAGCTCCAGAGCTCCCTAGAAGCTGAGGCTTTTATTGTGACACTCTATTGCCGTCCATTTCTTCCCACTGCCCCAACCTGCTCCCTTCACTCCTCCACAGGTACCGTTCCTAACAAACTTCCTGCGCTCACATCTCCGTCTCAGAGTCCGTTTCCCAGGAGACCCGGCTTGTTGCAAACAGTGAGGATGGAAATGGAGCTGGCGTATGTCCATGTCTTTGTGGAGCAATTGAGTGGACAGAACTTGGTGATCACTTTGAGATGTGGCGTGGGAAGGGTGGGAGAGTTAAAGAGAAGGAGCAAAACAAACATTTATATATTTATATATAATTTATACATTAAAATTATATAGACATTCACACACATTGTTTCTATATATGTAACACATAAGACAGCCTCAGGCACTGACTCAGTGTCTAGATGGTACCAGAAACAGTTCTGGAAGCTGAAGGTGCAAGATGAATTAGATCTGGCGCTTTTGTTCATTGAATCCACAGTGTTTTGGGTCAGACAGAGAACAAACAACGAATTCTAATACAATTTGTTGCAAACCATGGTAAGTGGCAGGGAAAAGTGATGAGGGAATGTAATGGGAATGAAGATGCTGCCAAGGTTGAAGCCGAGGTGTCCTGAAAGGTGGTAAAGTCATCGTGTGACATGCAGAATGGAGATGAGAGAGTTTGCAAATAGAACATCCTCGAAAGAGTTAGAAATAGGGGTTTGGAACTCCTGTGAGAGGTGTCATGGATGGAAATCTATGTTTCGGTGGTGTCTTATAGAAATGATAGTTAACGCTTTGGGAGTAGATGAGATTGTCAAGGGAGATCATGTAAGATGGGAACTTGAGAAAGATCTGCACAGAGCTGACTCATTTCTGAACCTAGTCTGCTACTCCCTATGCCAACACCCATGGCAGACATAGCTGACTGAACATACGGCCTCAAAATTCTTAACACATGGCTTCAGGCAGCCATTACCAATAAATCCACTTACCATTCTTGGTTTCTTCTCAAAGTCCAGGCGTGGTGACCATGAACAACTGTGGGCCTCAAAGGAAGCGTGAACTGCTCTGATGCCCAGGGGCAGGGGGAGCCCCCAAGAAGGTGGGAGTAGTAGCTGGGGAGTGGCGGTGTGGGGTCCCAGAAGGAAGAAGAGGGTTTCAGGAAGGAACTAAATAGCATTTGTCAAATGACTGAGTAAGTTGAGGACTTGAGGAGACAATGGGACTTGAGTGGGAGGCCGATGGTGACCCTACAGAGAATGCTTTCACTAGTGGTTCACAAGAGTAGTGAGATGAAGGAAGTCTGTGTATAGAATGGGAGGTCTTTCCAAGTGCTGTAAATGGCTTGCCTCGGACCCCTCTGGGGAGCTGGTTGAAAATGCATTTCTAGGACTCACTGGAGAGCCATTGCCTCCGGCTATACTCTGGCCTCCCAGGAGCACTTCTCAGGGTTTTCTGGGTGGCTGAGAGAGGCTAGAAGCTACGGGAAGGTGCTCACTGTGGCAGATGCTATTGATGTCCCTTTCACCTGCATTAGGCCTTCCCACTCAGTAGACACTGTTGGTGTCATACCCAAGCATATGGGACTCTCTGCCCGAGGACTTTCTCTGGCCACTGGAGCATGCTTGCCTGCTTGCCAGAAATGCCAAGAAGTTCACTTCCCAGCGAGCAGCTCTCAACCAATGAAGGACAGAGGTCGGTTGATAAATATTTCAGCTTCCTCGCCTCTCAGGGGGGAACAGCAGGGGGCTTGTTTTATACAGTCTCTCAGTAGTCCCCAGTAGGATTGAGTCTGAGGTGCCCAGAGCATGCTCATTAACATACTCTGCATTGGGCTTCCTTCCCTCTCTGTCTCACTTCCTGACTTTTCTATTGGTAATCCAAGCTCACCTTTCACCTAAACTATTAGTACCCATTTTCTTGTCTCAGAGTTGGCTCCTGGAGAAGCCCAAAGCTGGCCATCTCATTTCATCTTCGTGGGCACACAGAACAACTTCCAGTGGCCCTTGCAGTCTGGTTGAGCCCATGTGACTAGGCTCTGACCCATGCGCAGAAGTGGTACACATTACCTCCAGGCCTGGCCACAAAACTCCTGGTTGGTCATCCCTCTCAATCTTTCGTTCCATGGTGACTTCAGAGGCCATGCATTTAAGATGGCAGCACCACAAGCTGGAAGTGACCTGGATTCCTGAGTCATCATCAGTTGGAGGGAACATGTTAAGGAGAGCTGTCCCACCTGTACCACGCTGTGACATGAATGAAAGAGAAATAGAACTGCACTATGTTCAATCGCTGAGATTTGTTTGTTACAACAGCTAGCATTAATTACCCTGACTCACATACCTGCCCTCTCAGTCTTGCCTTACTCAATTCTCCAAAATGACTGCTGTCCACCCTCCCTTAAAAATGCCCATTCCCTCAGTGTGGTTGACAGCATAGCTGAAAACCGCCATGTGTTAAAGTACACGCAATTATGAGCAATAAGAACCAAATTAGCTACTGAAAGATAGTTCTGTTTTCAAATGAATTCCTATTTGGTAGGGTCTACAAGGGTGATTTTCCTACATATCGGGGGTCCTCTTGATGTCTTTGTATAATCATTGGCACAGCCCCCTCCCAGGTCTATCGGTGTTGTTCAGAAGAAAGAGGGGCCAACCACTTCTAAGAGATTGCTGGTCTCTGACCCCTGGGATAAAGTCCAGACTCGTTAATCTGGCATTTCCAGGTGTCCCAAGTGACCCTAACCTACATTCCTCCCCTGATCTTTGCCCTCCTGCCTATGAAACCTCTCAAATCATACTATTCGTGACAGGGCGGGCTTTCCCACCTGTGCACCTTGGCTCCACTCTACCCTCTGCTTGGAGTGTCATTTCCTCTCCTCTGCTCCTTTCCAGCCCCAGCCCCAACTCACAGGCCTGACTCAAATTTTGTCTCCTCTTTGGAGCCCTGAAATCCCATTTTGCCTTCCCTTCCCACTATTCATTCGGCCCTCAGCATTTGCTGCTTATTATTATTTCTATCTTTTCATGTGTTTATGTCCTCTCTTCTGAACTCCAAACGAACCATTTAAAAGACAAATTATGCCTATTTCTCTCTTTTTTTTTTAAAGATTTTATTTATTTATTTGAGAGAGAGAGAATGAGAGAGAGAGAGCACATCAGAGGGGATAGGGTCAGAGGGAGAAGCAGACTCCCTGCAGAGCAGGGAGCCCGATGCGGGACTCGATCCTGGGACTCCAGGATCATGACCTGAGCCGAAGGCAGTCGCTTAACCAACTGAGCCACCCAGGCGCCCCCTATTTCTCTTTTTAATCCCTATAGCTATTAACATAGTGTCAGGGACAGGATTACTGAAGATAGACAGATAGATAGCAAATTGAACTTCGTAAATATCACAAATGCAAAGTCTTGTTCACACACAATTTTTTTTTAAGATTTTATTTATTTATTTGACAGACAGAGACACAGCGAGAGAGGGAACACAAGCAGGGGGAGTGGGAGAGGGAGAAGCAGGCTTCCCGCGGAGCGGGGAGCCCGATGCGGGGCTCGATCCCAGGACCCTGGGACCACGACCTGAGCCGAAGGCAGACGCCCAACGACTGAGCTACCCAGGCGCCCCCACACAATTTTTTTTTTGAGAGACAGAGAGGGAGAGTGGGAGAGAGGGAGAGCGTGCACACAAGCAAGGGAAGGGGCAGGGAAAGAGGGAGAGAGAGAGAATCCCAAGCACACTCCACATTCAGCACGGGGCTCGCCCCCACGACCCTGAGATCACGACCTGAGCCAAAATCAAGAGTTTGACGCTTAACCGACTGAGCCACCCCGGGGCCCCTTGTTCACAGGTAATTTTTAAAAACCTATTCAGGGGCCCCTGGCTGGCTCAGCTGGTAGAGCATGCAACTCTTGATCTCGGGGTTATGAGTTCCAGCCCCACATTGGGTGTAGAGATTACTTAAAAATAAAATCTTAAAAAAAAAAACCCCAAAAATCTTATTCAGAAATAATTTTGAACCTACAGAAAAGTTGTAGGAATAAAAATAGTATAAATAATATCTGTAAATGCTTTGCCTAGATTCACTTGTTCACTTCCTATTAATATTTTACCTTATTTCGTTTATATTTCCCTATCTATCTATCATCTATCTATCTATCTTTTATGATTTTCTCTTTATGCACACACACACACACACACACACACACACACACACACACTATGATTTCCTGAGTCATTTGAAGGTAGCTTACGTACACCATGAGCCTTTACCCTCAAACACTTCAGTGTGTGTTTCCTAAGAATAGAGATAGTCTGTTACCCAACCACAAAAAAGTGATCAACTTCCGCCAACTTAATACTGATACAACACATTTGTACCAATAATTTGTTCTCATCCCACTTTTGTGAACTGACCCAATAATGTCCTTTATGGCATTTCCCCCTCCCCTACAGGGTCCAATATAGGGTTAGATCCTGCATTTAGTTGTCATGTCACCTTAGACTCCTTTAATCTGGGAACATCTCTGTAGCCTTTCTTTGTCTTTTAAGGCACTGTTGTTTTTCAAGTTAACCTTTTTCCCCCTTTTAAAAGAATGTCAGATTTTGAAAACATTTATGTCTCGCCAGCTATTCCAGATGCGTGTGTATGGATGGGTGGGGGCTTCCTGAGTAGTGCCAGAAATCACTTCCAGCAAGACTGCAGACTTGAGCCTTCTCTTCCTCTCATTTTGAACCCATAACCAATGGCAATATTTTTCATGCTGCTACACAGGAGCCTTTGACTTATTCTATTTACAATATCTTTCTCCTTACTTAAGTGGAGTTGGAGCAGAAGAGGAAACGGCAGATCTCTTTCTCCTCCAGCTTCTGCTGGCCTGCGGGCTGTTGGCGAGGAAAAGTCAATAGAGGAAGTGAGAGAGCGAACTGAGAAGTTGATTCTAAGTGGTGGGGTGCTGAGTCTCGCCTCTCGTGTATCTCTCCTCCGAAGTCAAAGCCTTTTTACAGACAGCATTCAACCATAGTTAAATAAAATCCCTATGCTGTAGAAAGGGAAGGCATTAGTAATTTCCGTCGTCTATGAGTAGAAACAGAGACACTGACGGGCACGATGGCTTTTCTACTTCTGAGAGGCAGTGAGGAATCATGGAAAGAGCTGATAAAGGAGTGAATCTGTTCGGGAGATTTAAATCTATTTATTACCATTGCTGCCAAGTAGTTATGGAGCTCAGCAAGTCATATCCTCCCTGAGCCTTGATATCATTATCTGTGAAATGAGGGTTTGGAGTGGACCCGACTGGTTCTAAGTTTCCTTCTGCGTGTCTAACACTCTGTGATGAGGAACTCCAGCATACCTCCCCGCACATCTACGGCGGGCCTACCGTGTGCCGGGCGTTGGCTGGGATGAATGAAGTGAGGGCAGTGCGGCTGGAGCGGTGGGGAGGCAGGGCCTGATCTCGGCCAGGCAGAGAGGAGTTGGAGGGGTGGGGTGGGACTCAAGGCAAGGTCATTGGAGAATCTCTTGCAGAAGATAAAGGATTGAGAGATGCAGGGGACACAAAGCAGCAGAGTGGTTGGAAGCATGTTTAGGAGAAAGATTGAGAAGGTTCACCGGCTGAGGGTGGGGCTGAGGGAGAGGGTAGGCTGTCACGGGACTCCGTGTTTCTGACTTGGGCAATGGACTGGACTGTTGGTGCTAAGTGCAGTTGCAAGTCCCGAAGGAGGAGCAGGTTTGGAGATGTATAATGAGATCAGGTTAGGATATGTTGGTCTGAAGGTGTGTGTGGGCCACCCAGGTGGAGGTTTCCAGCAGGCAGTTGTCTACATGGATCTGAAGCTCAGGAGAAGTCTGGGCTAGATAGCGGGCAAGTAATTTTGAATCTGTTTCTTCATTTTTTTAACAATGACCCCAATTTGTAGACTTATGGGAATTTGAGGTTTATAGAAACCCAGTCTACGAAACTCCTAAGAGGAGCAGGAAGGACGCCCCTGGAAACACTATCACACGTTTCCTACAGGTGTCAGGAGGAGCCATTTGCCAAGCTCCCCTCTCCCTTACTGCCTCACTTGCCACCGTAGTTGAATTTCTCTGAGCCTTGGCTCTGTCCTCTGCGAAACAGAGACAATAACAACTGTTCTGGTTATCTCAGAGAAGTCTTTTGAAAATCCAGTGAGATAAAGCTTGTATGAACACTGCCATATACATGTTAGTGATGATCAAAATGAACGGAACAAAGAGACATGACCAATTTGCCAACGTTTTCTTTCAGTATCAACAACTGAGGAATGTTCTAACCAGTCAGTGGCAGAACTGGAATAAAACTGAAAGTCTCTGACTCCTGGTCACAGATATGCTAACTACTGTGTGAGGCAGTTTTACTGACCTGGGATTTCCCCGGGGTTGTGGGGCAGGAAGGAGTAGAATTTGTGAGTCTACCGGGGTCTTGAGGTCTCTTGTGATCGCTACTTGTCTATTCTGCGGTGCCCCCAGTGAGGACGTGTAAAGATGAACTCTGCCCTTAACGGCATGATCACAGCTCCTCCTAGAACTTTCAATTCTCGACTCCATGTGGGAAAGAGAACCCCACTACACAAACAGAAGCATTACCGAAATAACACATACAGCATGCCAGCACGCAGAAGGTTCTGGATGGATTAGTTTGCTGGGCAGGCCAGATTTTCGACACAGAAAACAGCAGGATTCACTGGGTAGGGCAATCCCAGGTCCAAACTAGTCCATGATTACAGAGGGCCTGGGCCAGATTCTGGTCCGGGTGGCAGGGATGGGCGAGCCTGACGACCTGAGCTCACGTCAAAGTTGCTTTAACTTGTTTTTTTCCCAAAGCAGCTAATAGGCCTTGCAAATGATATATACGAGATAAGAACGCAGGGATGTAGATGCAGTTCCCTGTCACTTGTCTTGCTTTTTTTAGTGATCCTGGAAGCTTGAAAACAGTGAGATGTCCCCTAGGCCAGAGGAGCCCAGAGTCATGAGCCCATTGCTGTTTAAACTCCAGCCATGGAAGCATCCAGAAACTTGTACAGCCATATAAGGCAGCAGTCTGGTACTCAGCAAGCCCCTTCACTCAAGCCTAAAGCCTAGGTTTGGTCCCTGAAATTCTTGCTGGAGCACTGCAGAGGCAACTGCCTCTTACCCTCGCCTAGGAGTTTTTTACTGATGGTTCCTTCCAGGTTTTCTGTAGCAGGTCTGCCTGTGGCTTACATTACAGAGTTAAACCCTGTATCTTCTCTTTCCTTTCCTTTCCATTCCTTCCTTCCCTCCCTCCCTTCTTTCCCGTTCTCTCTCTGTTTTTAATAGACTGTATGTTTTCAAACACTTTTTATTGAAGAAAAAGTGATCAGATAGTAGATACACATATCATTTCCACATACCTCCCCGGCCCCACTACCTTGCACAGTTTCCCCTATTATTAACATCTCATGTTAGCAACACACATTTGTTAGGATTCACGAACTAAAACTGATACATTTTTATTAACTAAAGCCCATATTTTCTTAAGATTTCCTTAGTTTTCCCCTAACGTCTCTTTTTCCAGGATCCCATCCAGGATACCACATGACATTTCGTTGTCACATCTCCTTAGGCTCCTCTTGGCTGTGACAGTTTCTCAGATTTTCCCTGTTTTTTTTTTTTTTTTTGACGACCCTGACAGGCTTGAGGGGTACTGGCCAGGTGTTTTGTAGGATGCCCCACTACTGGGATTTGTCTGATGTTTTTTCTCACGGTTGAACTGGGGTTGTGGGTTTGGGGAGGTAGGCCACAGAGGCTAAGTGCCATTTTCATCACATATCAAGGGTACGCGCTATCGACATGACTGATGACTTCTGATGTTAATCTCGGTCATCTGGCTAAAGTACTGTTTGTCAGGTCTCTCCACTGCAAGGTTACTCTCCCCCCTTCCTGTACTCTCCTCTTTTGATGGAAGTCACTCTACGCAGCTTTCATTTCAAGCTCAGGAAACTATGGTCCATTTCCTTTAGGGTGGAGTGTCTACAAAATTTAATTTCAATTCTTCTGCATGGGAGATTTCTTTCTTCTTCCCTTTTATGAATTTATTCCATCATTCATTTGTGTCAGTATGAACTCGTGGATATTTATTTTCTATTTTGAGTTATAATCCAAAACTATTTTACTTAACTGTGTTTTTCGCATTGTTCCAGCTTTGGCCACTGGAAGCTCCTTCAGTTCCTTCCTTCCTTTCCTCTCTTCCTTCCTTCCTTCCTTCCTTCCTTCCTTTCTCTCTCTTTTCTTTTCTCTTCTCTTCTTTTGGCACTTCCTTACTTTCTGGCATTACTAGTCTCTTTTGAAAAATAATTCTTGTTCAGATGCTCACTCAACCAAAATGCAGTCTGAGCTTCCTGTATACCAGACAGAGAGAATTCAAGGATGAGCAGATCATAGATCTGCCTTCCAGGAACTCTCAAGGGCGGGGTGGGGAAGTGGGCAGAAGGAAGGAGAAACAGGCAAGAAAAGGGAGCACAGCGAGCGCTTTGGCAGAGTGGAAACTCAGGATGCTTGCCCCAGTTATGTGTACTCACTTCGCTGCCTCTCCTGAGCATTTCTGGCTGATTCTCTTAGAAGAACCTTCAGCTCCACACCCTGGGCTAGTTTTTCTTTCTTCCCTTGGTCTCTGCTCAATTGCTGCACTTTTTAAGGCAGGGGAGTATGATAGCAAGAGCAGAGAGCCACCACAGATAAGTGTTAATGATAATCTACATTGATGTTTATCACACACAAAATGGCTCCTGACTGTAGCAAAGAAGGACTATGACAGCCCTCTATTAGCACTTTGCAACTCCCGTGGACATGGGGTGGCTTGTGATCATGGATAAAAGGGAAAGTGAGTGAGAACTTCAGGAGCAGGAATTTGGTTTTCTTCCCTCCCAACCTGCAGCCTTGTCGAAGATCGAAGATTGGTGTCCCGGCAACCTATTCTCTCAGTCCCTAGCTTCGCATTTCCCAAGTCCGGCTAATGGCCAATCCTTGTTAATCGACATCTGAGCAGTAATTATTTTTAGATTGCCGACTATATGTTCTGCCACTCAGTGTTATGTGAGCATGTAATGAAATCCATGCCCTAGTGCATTAACTAACCTTTTGAAAAAACCTTTCAACAGCATCTCCCCCTGCTTCCCCTTTCACAAAGGGCTGGCAAAAAGCCCCTGGACTTGAGTGCTAAATGTCGAACCATTAAAAACTCTGGTGAAAGCCATGAAGTCATCAAGTATTGACCTGAGAGAACATTTAGCACCATCTGATTTCTCCAGCCCGACATCAACATGAAACGGACGTTACATGCCAATGAATCACTTTCTCTATTTAAGTTCACAGGGTTTGTCTAAAATAGCTCCCTTGGTACAAAATGGAAATTCAGCCCAGGGATTATAATGGTGAGTGGTAGATTCAAGTTTTGTGCTTTCATCATAAGAGAAGGAAAAGGAAGACTTACTAAAATTAGATTTTTTTTTTTTTTTCCGCTGGGGGAGGGACAACAGGGTAGAAGTGTCTTTTTATTCACAGAAGCCATTAGGAAATTAGCAATCCAGTCCCACTTGTACATTTTCTTGATATCTTATGTTCTCCAAATGCAGCGTGAGGATCTTATTCAAGCTGTAGATTCTAGCATCCCACGCAGAAATGTTGATTAAGCTGGTGTAGCAGATGATGTCGGGTCCCTGTCCATTTCTTCAACCCTTACCATTTCAGTGCACCCCAGTGTGACCATCAACTCCTGGGACCTTCGTCTTTTTGCCAGAGGACTCTGATTTTGCCGGCCGGAAGTGTTAGGGAATTAATGCCAGGCAAGTGCAGCTTCAATCGGTGACTGAGGGGAAGTGGTGTCCAAACACAACTCCCTCTCTTGCTCAGTGGCTGAATTCTGAGATGCGTGTACTGTACTGTTTCCAAAGTTCCCCAGTGGGTTTAAGTTCGAGTTGCCCACAGTGGTAACTGACATGAGAGTGCACATTTTATTGGCTGTCTTCCCTTCCCTGTCTCACTTCCTCCCTCTCCCCTACTTGTGTTTCCTGGGACCACCTCCCAAATCAACTTTCTGCAATTGAATCCTCGTCTCAGGGTGTGCCTCTGGGGGAACTCAAACTAGGACAGTTGGTCTGGAGTTGAGCCCAGTAACCTGCATTTTTTTTTAAAGATTTTATTTATTTATTCATGAGAGACAGAGGAGGAGAGAGAGAGAGGGAGAGAGAGAGAGAGAAGCAGAGGGAGAAGCAGGCTCCCAAGGAGCAGGGAGCCCGATGCGGGACTCGATCCCAGGACCCTGGGATCATGACCTGAGCTGAAAGCAGATGCTTAACCATCTGAGCCACCCAGGCGCCCAGTAACCTGCATTTTTAACAAGCACCCTAGGATGATCTGGTGCACATGGCATAACATCCAACATTTTGAGAAGTTCTGTTCTGAGAATCTTATGATAATTAAATGTAAGGTTATTAGCATTCTTTATTATTATTATTATTCTACCATTTTCTAGAGACTTTCCATTGCCCTCAAGTCTTGGGGAGAGAGATGGAGAACGAGAGGGAGGTTTTATCTGCTTGAACTCTTTCCTCCAGGGTCCAGCTGGGAAGCCAGATGGTGTCCACCTAGGTCTCCCTTGGAAGTCAGGGTGGTATGAAGGGGACTTGGAGGTGTTGAAGGGGCCTATTCCTGAAAGAGCTGTCTCAAGAGAGTACCATGAGTGGAGAAATAAAAGTCAAGGAATGAAATAGGATCAGTGAGTGTTGGAGCCGCAGAGTTGTTGGGTCACAAACTGTAAGTGTGGAACCAAAATAGAGTCAGAGAGGTGAAGGAACAGGCCCAGGGCATGATGAGAGGGGGTAATGAGACTGAAGGCCAGTTAGGGGTTAATCGCATGAATGCCAGTGGTTCATGCCGGAGTTTTGATCACATGTCCTTGACATTCTCTGTGCAGCTGGGGACAGGTCAGTATATATGACCCCTGCGGCAGACTAAACATGAAATTATGGTGTGCATGTGTGTGTGTGTGCACGCGCGCGCGTGCACACACACACACACACACACTCATTTGAAGGAACTGGATATTGAGACAATTTTGAAGAAGAAATCATGGGTAAAGCAGAACTTTGTTCTTTTTAAAAAATTTTTTAAATTAACATATAATGTATTATTTGTTTCAGGGGTACAGGTCTGTGATTCATCAGTCTTGTACAATTCACAGCGCTCACCATAGCACATACCCTCCCCAGTGTCTATCACCCAGCCACGCCATCCCTCCCACCCCCCACCACTCCAGCAACCCTCAGTTTGTTTCCTGAGATTAAGAGTTTCTTATGGTTTGTCTCCCTCTCTGGTTTCGTCTTGTTTCATTTTTCCTTCCCTTCCCCTATGATGCTCTGTCTTGTTTCTCAAAATCCTCATATCAGTGAGATCATATGATACTTGTCTTTCTCTGACTGACTTATTTCCCTTAGCATAATACCCTCTAGTTCCATCCACATCATTGCAAATGGGAAGATTTCATTTTTTTGATGGCTGCATAATATTCCATTGTATATATATACCACATCTTCTTTATCCATTCGTCTGTTGATGGACATCTTGGCTCTTTCCACAGTTTGGCTATTGTGGACATTGCTGCTATGAACATTGGGGTGCATGTGCCCCTTCGGATTACTACATTTGTATCTTTGGGGTAAATACCCGGTAGTTCAATTGCTGGATCGTATGGTAGCTCTTTTTTCAACTGTTTGAGGAACCTCCATTCTGTTTTCCAGAGTGGCTGCACCAGCTTGCATTCCCACCAACAGTGTAGGAGGGTTCCCCTTGCTCCGCATCCCCGCCAACATCTGTCGTTTCCTGACTTAGAACTTTGTTTTTTATACTTATTTTTCACTTATACTTATTTTTCACTTTAGTGTTGTTTTTATTCTATATTACATGACTTTTCAGAGTATAGAGCCTGTAATGGTCTTAAATTGGAGTTGGAACACCCCCTTCAAAGAGCTCAGCAGGTAGCAGCCATATACCCATTAAACTGCCGCCCTTTGTTCTGAATCCAACCCAGAGTGTCCATTCCAGCTAGTTGTTGCTCCTACTACTAAAATTCCCAGGTGAAAACCAGCTCAATTGACTAAGACCCTACTCCTGCCAAGCCCTCACCAGACCCCCTTCCTTGAAGGTGTTGGACTTTGTCCCCTGTGCCTCCAACTCCTGGCTGAGATTGGTTTCCTCCTAGATCCCACTGAAATCAAGATGCTGCCACTGTTAGTTATCTTGCCCAGAGACTTTTGCTCTTGGGTCCCTGCCCACTAGATTATCAGATAACTGACTCTTGGAGCCAGCTGTACAGGCCCTGGAACACTGTAATATAGCTTGCTGGCCATGCTCCTTGGGACCAGCCTACTGGACCACTTAGAATATTTAGCCAAGCTCTACTGAACCCTGCTACGTTGCTCCTAGATCCCAGCATGCTTTGCAGCTGAACCTGCATGGTTAATTGAAAAGAAGCTTTAAAAAGTAACAATTACAAATGTAAGCTCCACCAACAATATCCATCTGTGTTTTCCAAGCCCTTTGAACAGCGCCCGGTGCAGGAGGCATTCAATCAAACTTTGGTGAATAGATGAATGATATGATGTTGACAAGGAAGAAAAGGCATATGGCATGTCACATAGAGAGCTTTTTAATTAGCTCAAATATGTATGTATTATAAGTGGAAGGGGGACTAGACAGAACTGTTTAATGAAGAGTTTCAACTCAGTAGGGATAGAAACATGAAAGTGTTTTATTTAGCTTTAATCTCTGCTTCCAACTGTGCTCTGTCTTATTGCCTTTCCTGTTTTCTTAATAACGTCTTGGGCAAAATCCATAACTTTCTGGTCACTTCTGATTATTAGAAGTCCAGTCCAGTTTAAAATTTCAATCTCAACTTTGATCTCAATCTCATTTCCTCTTGATGCCCAAGCCTAAGTTTTAGCTGTGTTGGAGTGGCCTGGTCTAGCTCTAAAATCTATCCTCCCCTCTCTCCAAGGCCTAGCTCACCAAATATGTTGGCTGAGGGGTGGTGGGAGAGGAAAGGGAAGCAAGGATCTCTTTACTAAATGGGCTGTGATTGTTGCTCTCTTTCGGTTGCTGTGGCTTCTTTGGTACCCACTGCCAGGTCTCTGTACCCTCTGGTGGCCGCCTTCCAAATGCTGACATTTTTTGGGACACATGGTGAGTTCCTTAGGGCAGTGGTTCTCAGAGACCCTTTCTTTGGTCTGCAAGATCAAAACTGTTTTCATACGAATACTGAGATGTAATTTGTCTTTTTCACTGTGTTGGTATTTACAATGATAGTGCACGAGCAATTGTGGGTAAAACTGCCTGTGCCTTAGCATGGACAAAAACAATGACACCAAACTACTAAGAGCCATGTTTTTTTTTTTTTTTAAGATTTTATTTATTTATTTTTCCGTGCACATGCACACAAGAAAGAGCACGCACGCACATGAGTGGGGAGGGGAGGGGCAGAGGGAGAAGCGGACTCCCCACCGAGCTGGGAGTTTGATGTGGGACTCGATCCCAGGACCCTGGGATCTTGACCTGAGCCGAAGGCAGACACTCGACTGAGCCACCCCGGCATCCCAGCCACGGTATTCTTCACTGCTGTCACTTTTGGCAACAAAACAAAATGGAATCCAATCTAAGATTGGCCTTGATGGGGCAGTAAAATTACTAATTATGTTAAGTCTAGACCTTTGAGTATATGCCTTTTTATTATTCCGTGTGATAAAATGGTAAGTATGCATAAAGCACTTCTGCTGCACACCGAAATATGATGGTTGTTTTGAGAAAAATTATGTGTATGAGTTGCGAGCTGAACTAGCCATGGAAAATTTTCATGGAAAATCATTTTCACTTGGAATAATAGCACCATTTTCTTGTGAATGACTCAAGTAAGCCTGCCATTACAATTGCTACAAAAACAAAACAAAACAGAACAAAAAACAAACAACTGTTGTCAATGATAAAATTTGAGGTTGCAAGCAAAAATTAAAATTTTGTAAAACTTGTATTCACCATTGTGAGCACGAAAGCTTCTGAGTCTTTGAAAACTTTTCTGGTGAGCTGACTGATGAGATCAGTGGTGATATTAACAGATGTGACTTTTTGAAATTATACAAAATGTGTGAACACTTGGAACATCTGCATAATTTGGTGAACCAATACATTGGAATTGTCAACGCATGCTTTTACAACATCATGTATAGGTAAAAGATCCATTAAAAGTGCAAGGTGGACCGATGGGTTTTAATGTAACAGAATATGAAAATTTCATTGTTATGATTTGAGATTTCACATTGTGACTAACCTTTAAGAAAGTATCAAGTTTTAGTGTAGTATCAAAGAAAAGCATTTATAATTACCTGAAAAGGTCATTAAGAAACTCATCCTTTAAAAAAAATTTTTTTTTATTTTAAAATTTTAAATTTTTTATTTAAATTCAATTTAGTTAACATATAGTGTATTATTAGTTTCAGGGGTAGAATTTAGTGATTCATCAGTTGTGTGTAACACCCAGTGCTCATTACATCATGTGCCCTCCTTAATGTCCATTCCCCAGTTACCCCATTCCCTCACCCCCCTCCCCTCCAGCAACCCTGTTTGTTTCCTATAGCAGCAATTGCACTACTAGGTATTTATGCAGAGGATATAAAAACTCATCCCCTTTCTAACTACACATCTGCATGAGGCAACAAAGTGAATGCAGAAGCAGATATGAGGACCCAGCTGTCTTCTGTTAAGTCAGAGATTTGCAAAAATGAAAAACAATTCCACTCACTATTTTTGTTGTTGTTTTGGAAGGTAGAGCTATTTTCATAAAAAATGTGTTATTTACGCTAACATATAATGAGCTTTAATGTTACCTTAAAATGAATCCATAAACAAATATAAAAAATTCTCAGTTTCAAATTTGAGTACAGTAAATCTCAATAGCTATAACTCATATGAACAAAAGCTCTTTGGGATCTCAATAATTTTTAAGAGTGCGAAAGGATCCGGAGACCAAAGAATCTGAGAACTAGTGATTTAGAGCTTTGGCACTCTAAGTTGGTCCACAACCAACATAATCCAGACCACCAGGGATCCTGTTAGAAATGCAGAGCCCCCTTGGGATGGCTGGGTGGCTCAGTCGGTTAAGCATCTGTCTTCAGCTCAGGTCATGATCTCATGGTCCTGGGATCAGGTCCCACATTGGGCTCCTTGCTCAGCAGGGAGCCTGCTTTTCCCTCTGCCTGCCGCTCCCCCTGCTTGTGCTCTCTCTCTTGCTCTCTCTCTCTGTCTGACAAATAAATCAATAAAATCTTTAAAAAAAAAAAAAAGACAAAGAAATGCAGAGGTCTATCTCAGACTCACTGAATCAGAACTTGCCTACTAACAACATGCCCAGATGACCCATAGGGTCAGCACAGTGAGGGCTGAGAAGTGTTGTTGTAGAGAGCCCCGGAGACCTCCCCACTATATAGGTCCCTGATGGAGGAGATCTGGCTCAGCTTCTTTTCCCTCCCTGTCCTTCGTCTGCTACTTAGGTGCATGCCCCACACCTCCTGCTGCTGGGGGTTCTCTATGTCTAGCGGGCAGCCCTCCGGAGTGGGATGCTGGCACGGTTGCTTAAGTCCAGATACCTTCTTCCTCCGTGTCTCCCTGGCCTGTAGGAAATATACACATTCTTGCCTTGCCAGACTGAAGTGCGCAGGCCCGTCCGCCGCAGCCCGCTTCACGGCGCGTTCTAGGCGTGCTGCGCAGCATGAAGCTTGCCCCACCCCTTTCTACCCGGCCAGGCTAGAAGCAGGCACCCGCTGTCGTGTTCACAGAAGCCTCCAAGTCCCACCCATGCCTCACCGTGCTCTGATGTGTGCGCTAGGATGGGTCTGCAGATTCTGCCCTTTAGCGAGTATCCAGCTGGAGAAGTGGGGGGGTGATTCAAGCCTCCTCCTCCTTTTCGTCTTCTTTTTTGGTAACAGCTTTACTGAGATACCATACAGTTCTCTCATTTAAAGTGTACAATTGAGTGGCTTTTAATATGTTCACAGACTTGGGCAACCATTACCACACTCAATTTTAGAACATTTTCATCACCCTAAAAAGAAACCCTGTACTGCTTAGCCATCATCCCTCCAGCCTCTGGCAACCACAGATCTGTTTTCTGTCTTTATGGAGTTGCCTTTGCTGGCCATTTCATATCAATGTAATCACACAATATGTGATCCTTCGTGTCTGGCTTCTTTCACTTAGCGTCATGTTTTCAGGGTTTATCCGTGTTGTAGCCTGTGTCAGCACTTCATGCCTTCTTATGGCCGAACAGTATTCCGTTGCATGGATATACCACGTTGTATTTATCCATTCATCTGCTGATGGACATTTGGTTTCTTTCTACTTTTTGGCTGCTATGATAATGCTGCCATGAGCATTCGTGTACAAGTTTGGTGTGAGCGCGTGTTTTCATTTCTCTTGGGTATACACCCAGGAGAGGAATTGCTGAGTCATGGGGTTAATTCTGTGTTTAACCTTTGAGGAACCGCCAGGTTGTTTTCCATTTTCCATTCCCACCAGCGGTGTATGAACGTTCCAGTTGCTTCATTCCTTGTCAACACTTGTCATTGTGTCCTTTTGATTATAGCCGTCCCTTGGGACACGGTGTCTCATCGTGGTTTTGTAGTCTGTGCTTCTTGCAGGCACTGCTTCGCCTTGCCCAGCCAGAAGTGATAGAGAACCCGCTAATCACTCTGTGATCCCTCACAGGCTGATTACCCTGTAACTTTTGTAGCTCGTTCTTAGTACTCAACTTACAGAGGCTGGAGGGACTTGTGCCACGGGAGTGGGGCCCATTCGGTGGGCTGACTGGTCTCAGTAGTTCACAGCTCTCTTCAGAATGTGGAGCTACTTACTACTTCTCCGTCCTCAGCTTTAGGCCCAAAGTTCTTTTTTTTTTTTTTTTTTTTTTTTTAAGATTTTATTCATTCATTTGAAAGAGAAAGACACGGTGAGAGAGGGAACACAAGCAGGGGGAGCGGGAGAGGGAGAAGCAGGCTTCCCGCAGAACAGGGAGCCCGATGTGGGGCTCGATCCCAGGACCCTGGGATCATGACCTGAGCTGAAGGCAGACGCCCAACGACCGAGCCACCCAGGCGCCCCTAGGCCCAAAGTTCTATCCAAAATTCTCTAGTTTATAAAAGAACAAATACAAACCTGTAAAATTATCAGAACTAGTTCAACCCCAGATGAATCCAGGTGTGGCCAAGAAAAGCTAACTCTTTTGGGGGTTGGTCTTTCAGCTTATCCTTGGCTCACCACCAAGAATGCAAATGGGATTAGCCTGGCTGCCTGGGTCTGATGCGGTCATGTCGGTGGGCGATAGACAGAACGCAGAAAGGTTGGAACACATTTGGTTAAGAGGAATTGGAGGCAAAGCTAAGTGAGGAGATCATCAGAGAGCCACAAGCTGCTATAAATGGATTTATGTCTTCTGACACAGAAAGACGACGATGTGAGAGGGTTTAGACGAATGCAGACGAAATCGCTGAGCCACACCGCTGGTGATTCTGAAGAATTGTGGGAAGAGGAGAGCTCAAAGACTGGAAAAGTGAAAATGTCCGAATTTTCCAAAAACTCTCACCTCAAACTGGAAATTGAATTCACGCAAACATTCTAGAATGAATTATTAAATCGAGTGGTTTCTGGGTACTTAGGGAAGAAGGGTTGGCTAGCAATCAGTGTGGAGTCACTGAGTCCTGCCCCGTGAGAGCCCTGGCAGATTAGGGCTGTGCTCTGGCATGGAGACTCTACAACTGGGTTTTCCTCCTGTTTGTCACAGTGCTTTACAAAACTCCATTCCTGGTAAGACGGGGAGTCACGAACTGGATGAAAACCAGTTGGGGATGGCGTGCACATGGAACTGGTTGAACAGCTCTCCTCAGAGAGTGCTAATTAATGTTAAAATCAAAAGCAGATCACTAGTAATAATACTAGCAATTCTAACAATGATGATGGAAACAGTAGCTGTTACTTCCTGAGTTCTTACTATGTGCCAGGCATTGCTAGCAATGCTTTATTTATGTTAACCGATTAACCTCACAGTCACTCCATGAGATGGGAGCCGTTACTAGGGCTGGGTTTACAGATGTGGAAAGTGAGGCTTTGAGCCATTAAATTATTTGTCTAAGGCCACGCAGTAAGTGATGGAGCTGGCCCTTGAACCCAGAGCCCGTCCTCTCAGCAAGCATGCTCAGTCCTGCAGAGGATGAGGGTATGTGTTAGAAGATAGACTCAAGATTCTGCTGTAGAAATCCTGGCTCCAGGAAGTAGTATTTTATTTTTTCCCTACTAGGTCGCTGTTTTGGGGCATGTGATTCAAAAGGGATTGGGGTGTGAGTTGGCAGGTACATGATGTAGCCACTGCAGGCCCAACCCCTGGTCCCTAATGCTCAGGCACTTCAGTTCATCCCTATTTGCCCAGCATGAGCCCTTCTTGCCCCGTGGGAAGATAAGCCTAGGGGTTGGGGAAAAACCTGATGTATGAAGTCAGGATAAGCAGGTTTGTGTGTGAATTGAGTCAGTGCCCTCCCTTTCCCAGGAGCTGTCTTTTCTTAAAACTTAACTCTGATTGTGGAGTGAAATGGTATGACCCATGTTGAAGATACCTATCTGCAAATGGCTGTATTTTGGGGGTCTTTCTCTGAGCCCGCTGAATTCCCTCCAGAAAAACCCCATCACTGATGTCCAGGTGGAACTATTTTTCTTCAGCCTTTTATATCAGTGCTTCTCAGACTTTATATTTTAAAAAGACTTATTTATTTATTTTGAGAGAGAGAGAGAGAGAGAGAGAACATGCACGAGCAGGAGGAGGGGATTGGGGAGAGGCAGAGGGAGAGAATCTCTCAAGCAGAATCCCTGCTGAGCGAGCAGCCTGATGCAGGGCTTGATCCTACAGCCCATGTGACCTGAGCCAAAAACAAGAGCCAAAACCAGGCACGCTTAACCGACTGAGTCACCCAGCACCCCAGTGCTTCTCAGACTTTAATGTGAATGGGAATTTCCTGGGGATCTTCTTAAAATTCAGATTCTGATTCAGTAGGCCGGGGGCGGGGGGCTGACTCTGCATTTCTAACGAGCACCACCTCTGGTATCAGCATCCACCTCTGGTTAGTGGGTGCACTTCAAGTAGCAAGATTCCACATAACTCTTCAGAGCTCTGAGCCTATTAGCAGCTCAAAAATGCTTAGTAACTTGTAACTTGATCTGGACATGTCTCTAATTTAAGAACATTAGTCATCAGTTACCAGGTTATGGAAAGCACTGTAAAATAGAAGATGGATTTTTGTGGGGGGGGGTTGGGGGAAAAGAATACTTTATTTGCAATTCAGAATGAGATTTAACTGACCTTCTGACTTTAGTCATTTGAGGGTTCAGAGATGCCTGGGCTCACTCGAAGAATCAAAACCTTACTATTACATAGATGGCCAACACAGGGCTTAATACTCATGACAAAGATGGAAAGACAAGCATGGCAGAAATTTACTACTCACATGATGAGTCAGTGGTGAGGGAAATCCACAGGGATGATGTCATCAACTCTTCTCAATTTATATTTACTATAGAATCTATAGTTTTTTTCCTCCCCAATACTATCTTCTATCTTAAAAAAAATGAACCTCTTATCAAGACTTTCCTTCCCTCTTTGTCACTCTGGAGGTTATGAAAAATGTTCTTGCTTTTTAGCTAAAACTCTTTACAATATGAGATCTAAATTTGGTTTTTCAGATTTTTTTTCTTTAGAAAAGTTATAAATATTCTCATTTTCTACATTTTGCACAACATTCTTATCCCTTCTAAAATTAGTCAGTCTACCTCTCTACCCCCCCTTAAAGTAAGAAAAATGACATGAGCCATGTCAACATTCTAAAGCCTGGGGGAAACATGCCAGAAATGAAGGTCTGCAGAGACTGATGGAAGAGAAAAATGCACAGAGACAACAGCCAGAGCAAGTTCATTCTCCATTTTTAGATTTTTTTTTTAAAGCAAACCCATTTTAGGGTGAGGGTAAGAGGGGGAATTAATGTATAGCCAACGATTATGTTTGAGGCTCTCTCTGGCTGATTTTTTTTGGTATGATATTTTTATTTTTATGTTTGGACACTATGTGTAGTGTGCCAAGAGGGTTATTGATGTATGTCTAGGTTTTCATTGACCTCACTGACTTGTGTTTCCTATCAGTGGCTCTAATGAGTTCCCATTTGAATGTTAATTATAATTTTTGGAAGGCAGGAACATCCACAAGCAGCAAAATTCTAGACCTGGATGCAATAGTCCATCCCCGACAAGCTCTGTTATTTAATATCCCTTTGCCTTATGAGATCAAATTTCTGCTCTGGTGTAGAGATTTCTGTAAAAGGTCAGTTCTGATATTGGAAGGGAACATTTAATCAAAAATAGTATGTAAAAAGATAATGCAGAGATTATATCAAATAATAACCTTTATTCTCTCTGACATAAACCAGCCATTACCAAGAATACTGAAACTCAAAGCTGCTGTGTGTTGAGTCATATTTAGAGAATTAATATTGGCTATAAAGTAGCTATTACAGAGAATACTACAATGCAAAACCATTATGTTATATTTATAGAATTAGTATCATCCATGGAAAAAATAACTTTTTATATTATTAAAGTTAGCAGATGCTCTTGTTTCATTCAAGGCGATGCATCATTTAGTTATTATTCATACTGTTGGTAAAACTGTCACTGAATTTTTAAATATATCTCATTTAGGTTCGGCTGCATTATGTTTTTATTTTAGAAGAAAAAAAGAAACACAAGTACAGTAAACATTTTGTTTTAAATGATAAAATGCTCAAGTATTGTTAATGTAAAACCATGCAAAAATTAGTTGTCTATGCTTGCTTTTCAACAACTTATTAGGAAATAGAGAATTAATAATCTAGAATGTACAGCAAAATTCAAGGAATAATAATGATTTTAGTCAGAACTAATAGGCACCAGTGTTGTGTGTTGTCTTGGGAATTTTGGTATTTTGCAGGATGCTAGTTGGGTAATTCACACTCGAGTATGTTGTTGTCGTGCACAAGAGAATCTATGGCAGTCCATCCCCAACCCCACCCCACGCTTCCTCCCTATAGTTAACTGCCCCAAGACCCCTCCTGCCTCGGCTTTTCCAATCAGCCCTCTTTCTTTGTACACTCCTGTCTGGTCCTTCCCCATCCAGGTGCAGCAGCCTCCTTGAATCTCACATTAGCCAGAGTGGTTACCTGCATGTGCTTTGATGGTGGACTACCCTGGGTTCAAATCCCAGCTCTGCCATGTTCCAGATGTGTTCTCTACACCTGAGCTAATAGTACCTCATTGTCAGGGTGGTAGTGCGAATCAAATTAGATAAGGTATGGAGAGTGCTTGTGGGTGTGCCGTATGCCACTTTTTTGTGCTACTTCCTGTTGCTCTTCTCCTTTCTTCTCACTCGCCGGGGTCATGTATATTCTCCCCATCTGGTACTGGCCCCATCTTCTGCCCCCTCTGGGTTTCACAGCAGTTTCCATCAGTGGGTGCAGTGTAATCAGGGCCTCTACATGGCCTCTACATGGCCTCTACAGAATCCTGCAATCAGGCCTGTAGTGGGACATGTGGGTGGTTCAAGGGGTTGCAAGTTCTGGAAGCTTCACAGTGAGTTCTACCAGAGAAGGGGCCATGTATTCTTCATCCCCAACACAATCCCTGTGCCTGGAACGTAGCAAGCAGGTACTGAATAAATGTTGGTGGAATAAATTCACTGCTGCCTCCTGCCATCAGGGGTTCCAGACCGGGCTGGAGGAGGAAATAGAGGAGGACATTCAATTGTGTAAATGAGGACTTCTAGGGTAATTTACCTCAGACTCAAAATATTTCACAAGCTAATCATCTCCACAGTTTACATTGTACTTTCACATTCATTACCTGATTTAAGATAAGATTTTACTCCAATCTACTCTCCACAGAGCCTTCAGAGTAATTTTTATTAAGATGAGCCTGAACTTGGCATTTTCCTGCTTGAAATCTTTTAGGGCTGACTGGCTGACTACAGATAGAATTTCAACTTCTTCACAGGGCAGGCTCAGTCCTTTTTTTAAAAAAAAAAAAAACACAAAAAAGATTTGTTTATTTATTTGACAGAGAGAGAGTGGGGGGAGGGGCAGAGGGAGGGAATCCTCAAGCAGACTCCCCACTGAGTGCAGAGCCTCCTGACCCTGAGATCATGACCTGAGCCGAAATCAAGAGTCCTACGCTTAACCGGCTGAGCCACCCAGGCGCCCCAGGCTCAGTCCTTCTACACATAATTTCTGCTCCTCCTTTTGTTATCCCCTGCCCTCTCTTCTCCTTAGACATAGGGAACTCTCTAGACATATAGACCCCCTTGCTAGTCCCACTTTCACATAGGCATCTCTGCCTTCTGTTTATGTTGTTCCCTCTGCCTGTCCCTCTCCCATCTATGTGGGCCACAACATCCATCTATCAGTCAAACTCAGAATAATTTATGAGGCTATGGTGTTGGTGACAGAGGCGTGAGGCCCAGCTGGCCGAAGCTATAGGGACAGGAGATGTGTTTAGAGCATCTGTATCCAGGATATGGGGAAGTCATGGAAATGGTTGGACTTAGGGTCAATTAGGAACTTGGTGGAATTAGTCAAGGTGGAAGCAGAATGTTTGAGGCCTGGGGAATGTTGTTGTTTTTTTTCTTTTCTTTTTTAAAAAAAGATTTATTTATTTGAGAGAGAGAGAGAGCTCGTGTGTGTGCGCGCGCGCGTGAGTGAGTAGAGGGAGGGGCAGAGAGAGTCTTAAGCAGACTCCGCGCGCGCGCGAGTGAGTAGAGGGAGGGGCAGAGAGAGTCTTAAGCAGACTCCACCGAGCTCAGAGCTGCTGAGATAATCCTTGCAGGGGCTCCTGCTGAGAGAGTCTTAAGCAGACTCCATTGAGCTCAGAGCTGCTGAGATAATCCTTGCAGGGGCTCCTGCTGAGTATATAATTGCTCCTGGTGTCAGCATGAACTGTCACAAAGGGAGAGTAAGAGGGTTGTCTCAGCATCTGGAGGTTGGCTGCCATTTTCACCAGGATGTCCAATATCATTTTCCTCAAGGGATCTTGATAATGGTATACTTTTTGGTGAACATTGTTTAATGGAAGGCATTCTGTGAGAGTCCTGCAAAATATAAAGGCTTGACTTGATGGTTCAGCTCATACACTGGGATTTTCCAAACGTGGGGCAATGGTACTGTTAAAAAAACCAGTGAATGAACTAATGAGGAAGGTTGTTGTCTGTGATGACAGAGAATGTAATAATACCATTTTATTGGAGTCAAGTAAGATAAAAATATCCTAATGGGTCTATCTGGGAAGCCCCTAATTCTGGGAACAGGAAGGACATAGCTAGTATTTTACAAATAATCTCTTTAAATAGAATTTCCCTCACTTCGGCAGATTTCTCCCTCGCCTTATGCAAAATTCTGTTATGCCTGACTTTCTGTTTGCCTATTATTTTTCCATCACTTACTAGTTTCCCCCGTTCCATTCCTGACTGGTAAATTACCACTGGCATTTGTATTATTTTCAGAGACAAGGAGAAGGTATTGGAGTTTGCCAAATGAGGATGCAGTAACTTACGCCAATCAAAAGTTGGAACTCTAGGTATCTACGCTGGGCTTATAAGTAAGAGCTTCCAAATGACAGGATTTTACTTGGCGAATACTAGCCTTTTCTGTTCTTTAGCACTGCCTATACGCCGCCCGGAGTGCAGGGAAGCAAGTCTGTGTTGATTTACACAGATTTCCTAAGTTCCTGTCAAGCAATTCTAGCTTATTTTAAGTGCTTTCCTCCTCTCATTTCACAGTTGGGTACCTATAGGAATGCCTGGGTTTAGCAAACCCACTTGGAACCTCTCCTCCCCGTCCTTCCCTAAATACACGGAAGGGCCCTCTACGGCGTCCTTTTATATGTTAGCTTAGGCGTTCCCTCACAAGGCCATAGAAGTTTCCTTGGAGGTTTCTTTTTCTTCACATTAAATAATATGTCCTTACTTCACTTACCTTGGTCACGTACTCATCATTCGTTTCTGCGGCTTCTCTCTGAAGTTACATCAACTTCTCCAAGCCTTTCTTATTAATTTATTTGGCCAAGAAGCATAATCAGTAGTTTAGGAGGAATAATCACTATGGCTACGACAAGCGCATTAGGCGCCTCTCCCACCGCCCTCCCTGGGGGCCCGTGCGGTTGGAGTTTGCAGTCAGTAAAGCAAACCCTACCAGGCTTTGTCCCTTCCTCTCTCCCCAGTGTCTTCTGTTGCTCCAGTTCCCTTTGCTCTCTGTTCTCTAGCTTACTGAACCCTCTTCAGCGACCTGAATTTGCCATACCTGTTTCAGTTCTGTTGCAAACAAGAGAACCCAACTGTATCATTAGGGAAACACTGGCTGTTAAAACAGATGAGCTCCAACATCTCAGCAGATTAACTAAGAGAAACCTCAGGGAGGCCAGGAAAGCAATGTGGGGCATGGGGACCTAACAGGAGAGTTCCGCGAATATAAGGAAGTTGTGCAAAAGATGCCAGGAAGAACATATGTCCACCACTCTCTTAGTTGGGGTTCCCTTAAAAGCAGACCCTGAACAATGGACTTGGGTCCAGGCAGCTTATTTAGGAGTTGGTCCTAGGAAGGAGGAAGAACCAGTTACATGGTTATCCCTGTGAGCAGGGGCCCAATGCCTCTGAGGACCCTTTGAAGAATGGTGGGGAATGCATCTCAGACATGTTTTCCCAGTGTTGGGGGGATGCTGGAACATTTATCTCCTCTCATTCCCCACTGGTTGGGAGTTTTTTGGAGGACAGTAACTGCATCCGCCCCACCCCAATTGTGCTTCTGGACTGCCCTTGGAGTCCTGGAAAAAGTTTGGAAAAAGTCCCGAGACAAAAAAAAAAAAACCCAGAAGCATGAGGCGCCTGGGTGGCTCAGTCGTTAAGTGTCTGCCTTCGGCTCAGGTCATGGTCCCAGGGTCCTGGGATTGAGCCCTGCATCGGGCTCCCTGCTCTGCAGGAAGCCTGCTTCTCCCTCTGCCCCTCCCCCCACTTGTGCTCTCTCTCTCTCTCTCTCTCTCTCTCTCTCTCTCTCTCTCTCTCAAAAATAAAATAAAATCTTAAAAAAAAAAGCAGAGGGACATGGAAGGTCATGAGGTGACATGCCTGTAGCATGCATGGTAACTGTCCACACAGCTGAAGTGGAAGTCAGAGGTGGGTTGAGGAGACATGGAACAGAGCACAAAAAGTGTCTGCCACAGCCACCTCTTCTTGGCCTCTTGGTATTTGCATATTGTTGCCTGCTATGTACCAGACTCTGTGACAGGCCCTGGATACACAATAAAGAAAAAAGCTGTGTAGTCCTATATCTCTCATGAAACTGAGAGCCGCTGAAGGAGAGCAACGTTAAACATATACGTAGCATATTTAATTACAAATTATGGTACTGCCACAAGGAAACTGAATGATGCGATGGGGAGTGAGGGCAAGATGACAAAGGGCAATCATGCAGGGCTTTGCAGAGAGTATTAAAATTTTTGCTTTTTCCCCCCTAAGCAGTACTGGCAATCGCTGGAAGAGCTTTAATCAGGGGAACGGCACGCGGTCCTCATTATTCATGGTTCCATGTTTTCTCATTCCAGTAGGGTCCACAATTTATTTGTAACCCCCAAAGCAATACTCTCAGCACTTCGTGGGTCCTTTTGCATATGCTCAGTGTGGAAAAGTGTGAGTTGCCTGCCATGTTCTCAGCTAAGGTCAAATAAGGCAACACTCTGCCTTCTTGTTCCAGCTCTCATACTGCAAACAAGTGACATTTTTGCAGTATATTCAGTGCCGTGTTTTTCACATTTTTGTGATTTTTTTTTTTTTTTTTTTTGGTTGGTGATTTTGTTGTTTAGCTCCCGAGCCAGTGCTGGGGTGTTGTCCAGTGTCCTTAAGTGCAAAAAAGCTGTGATATGCTTTATGACGAAAATACGTGTGTCAGATAAGCTTCATGCAGGCATGAGTTATAGTGCTGTTGGCTGTGAGATTAACGTGCATGAATGAACAATATTTATTAAATAAGATGCCTTCCAACATAAACACATATAAAACAAAGTTATCTATTGATTGGTTGGTGGAAATGTGACCAGAGGCTCACAGGAACCTAAGTCTGTATTTCCCCTAGGAACAATGCTTCAGTATTTGCCAACCCAGGGTTCACAGCAACTTTTAGAACATAACCACTGTGTGGGATGCCTGGGTGGCACAGTCGGTTAAGCACCCGACTCTTGATTTCGGCTCAGGTCATGATCCCAGGATTGTGGGATCGAGCCCCGAGTCGGGCTCTGCACTGGGCGTGGAGCCTGCTTAAGATTCTCTCTCTTCCTCTCCCTCTGCCCCTCTTCCCTCCACCTCTCTCCCTCTCTTAAAAAAAGATTCTCTCTCTCCCTCTCTGCTCTCTCTCATTCTCCCTAAAAAACAAACAAACAAACAAACAAACAAAAAACCATAACTACCGTGAAGAACAAGAATCGACTGTATCTTATGCTTTAAAGGAGGTTCCTTTGGTTGCTCTGTGGAGAACAGATGGGAAACAAGCAAGAGTGTAAAAGTAGAGGAATTTGTAAGTTCACTGCGATCATGCAGGTGAAAGATGATGGTCGTGTGGGTCAAAATGGTGGCAGGGGAAATGGAGAAGAGTGAATTCTTTCTATGTACATCTTGAAGGTAGATGAGGTATGACTTGGTGATGGACTGGATAGAGAAGGGGACAGGAAGTGGGCAGTGGTAAGGAGAGAGATGTGTTAGTTAAGAGTGACTTCCGGGTTTTCGGCTTGAGCCAGAAGCTTTTTGCTAATAGAGCAAAATTTGGGAAAGTTTGGAGTTACACTAGATTGGGGAGGGAAGAGTCAGGTGTCCTTTTTGGCCATGCCATGAACTTCTAGGCACTTAGAGTGGGAAGAGAAACTAAAATTTATGGAAGAGAGTATCAAATAAATCGATACTTCCAAGATAAGTGTTACAAGCTAACTTAGGGGAGTGCACAGGCATGTCTGACAGCAGAGAGAACCGGCACCTGATCCAGGCAGTGTTCAGAGATGGCTTCCTGGGTCATCTGGCATCTGAGCTGGTCTACATAATGTCACATGATCTCTAAGGTCCTTTTTGCCTTGGAGAGGCTATGATTTGCTCATGTTCTATAGCTAACGACTTTTTCAGTGGGGGATTTATTCTCCAGGGCGAGGCTATTACAAAAAATATGGACATCTTTCTTGGTTCATTTACTTCTCAATTTTATGCTACCAATTTTTGTTTCAAACTAGAATGGAAGGGCAGAATCCACATTTCTTCAGAGCAGCAGACTGTATTCACTTAATGTCTCCATATTACGAGACAGCCAAAGGACTCTGTCAAAGATATTTAGTTGTTTTTACTCTCATAATTACACTGGTTTTAGTAAGATGGGTGTGATTTCTCAGGCACTCTATTACAGTTGGGAATATGAGACTCCCTTTCAAAATTGCTAAAAGCACCTCAGTGTATCTGCAATATGATAATACTAATCCTAGCTTGAAATAAATGCTAGTTTTACGGCTGCATACTCTGTAAAAAGTGTATTTTAGCCTAAAGAAAATGCCACTGTTCAGATAGTTTTGACTTTATTTTGTCTCTCTTGGTCTGTAATAATCATGTTTAATTTTGACACATTTAGTTAGACATCTTGAAACCCTAAATGCTCTGTTACAGTAAAAGAACTTGGAGCTGAACTGAAATTTCCCCGTAATTTGTTGAAGAACTGTGTAATCGATGGGGCAAAATTTAGTCCTATGCACACTGTCACTTAATTATATCAAAATGTAAAAATCACTGTCACATTTCTATTAGGCCTTCAGTGGAGGATGAAGTAACAGAATTATAAAATCTCTGATTTGGTAAGGATTGTTCATGTTCATCTTTTGCAGTGTTGCATTGAATTATTATTAGATTTTCTGTGAGAAAATGGTGGTTCTGAGGTCAAAGAAGTCTGAGGAATTCTACATTCTGTGTCTCTCTTGGGGGAATTCAAAGCGCACTGTTAATACCTTAAAGACACCAAGAAGTTTTATGGTAAAGAAAGCTATTTAACTTTGTAGTGTGCTTCTTAAATTTGATCATAAAATTTGTTTTTGTTTGCTTGTTTTTTACAAGAACATGTTGACATAATGAGATAATCAAAAGTTCCATACAGTTTGAGATGCCTGGGGTGGCTCAGTTGGTTAAGCGTCTGACTCTTGATTTCAGCTCACATTGTGATCTCAGCATTTTGAGATGGAGTCCCGAGTCAGGCTCCACACCCAGCACGGAGTCTGCTTGGGATTCTCTCTCTCCCTCTGCCCCTCCCCACCCTTGGCTCCTGTTCTATCTCTATTTTAAAAAAAGTTCCATAAAGTTTGGGAAACACATCTATCATAGCCTCCTACCCCATTTGTAACATTCTTGCCAGACATATGGTCATCCAGGTTTTGTCTGATGGTTACCTTGGCAAATTCAAAGAAAGCATTAAATAAATAGACCTTGGTATTGAGGTGAACACAGTGACTCCTTATTACATTGGGACCTTCAAAGAGAGAACACACCTGAACTGTTAAGTCACAAAGGCATAATTGGATGAGCTAAAACATGAAGTTAGCAGTGTATCCATAAAATTTTTTTTTCTATTTTTAAAAAAGATTTTATTCATTTATTTGAGAGAGGGAGGCAACACAAGCAGGGGGGAGCAGGAGAGGGAGAAGCGGGCTCCCCGCTGAGCTGAGAGCCCGACGTGGGGCTCGATCCCAGGACGCCGGGATCATGACCTGAGCCGAAGGCAGACGCTCAACTGACTGAGCCACCCAGGTGCCCCACCCATATAATTTTCATCAGACTATCTGACAGTCAAACATTAGTATCAGACAGAGTGCCTTGAGACATCCTCTAGTATTGAGCACTGCCCTCAAACTGTCATCTCATGTTAGTTTGTTTGAACTTTCCATCCTTCTGGAATTACTGTTGCACTGCCCTTAGTTAGAGTTGATGCATATAAGTTACGTGTCACAAAACTGTGGTTCTAGTGCCAAAATAGAAAATTTCAGTATCAGTCAAGAGGCATTTTTACAGATTTGTAGCCACAGAGTGATGGTTGCCATCATCTGTCACATTTGGAAATGGAAGGTGTGGTGCTGCTGTATGGGTTTTGCGTTGCAGCCAGCCCCTCTCCCCCGTTCTGGGAAATGACTCA
The DNA here is from genome assembly GCF_009762305.2 of Zalophus californianus. NCBI lineage: Eukaryota > Metazoa > Chordata > Mammalia > Carnivora > Otariidae > Zalophus > Zalophus californianus. The sequence continues at coordinate 112,991,867 of NC_045612.1, read as the reverse complement.
GGCCTGGCCAGTCAACCTCTGAACACAGTGATTGATCCAGCAATGAGCATGTGACTCAAGGCAAATCAATGAAACTCGATTCTGGAATTCTGTGTTGGGAGACAATTCTCCATAGGTCGTTCACTTTTCTGTACATCTTGCAAGCGAGGCACTGAATGCCCTTTATGCTTATCTTTTCAAGGAGTTTTCTTTTTTAAGTTTTTCTTTAAATTTCAGTAAGTCAACATATAGCATAGTATTAGTTTCAGGTGTACGATACAGTGATACAACACTTGCATACATCACCCGGTGCTCATCATGACAAGTGCACTCCTTACCCCATCACACGTCTCCCCCATCCCGCACCCACCCCCTCTGGTAACCTTCAGTTTGTTCTCTAGAGTTAGGGTCTGTTTCTTGGTTTCCTCTCTCACTCGCTCTCCCCTGCCCCACTTTGCTCAACTGTTTTGTGTCCTAAATTCCATATATGAGTGAAATCATATGGTATTTGTCTTTCTCTGGCTGACTTATTTCATTTAGCATAATACTCTCTAGCTCCATCCATGTCATTGCAAATGGGAAGATTTCATTCTTTTTTATGACTGAGTGATATTACACACACACACACACACACACACACACACACACACACACCACTTCTTCTTTATCCATTCATCAGTCGGTGGACGCTTGGGCTGTTTCCATAATTTAGCTATTGTAGATAATGCTGCTATAAATATCAGGGGGCATGTATCCCTTTGAAGGAGTATTTTTGTATTCTTTGGGTAAATACCTAGTAGTATGATTGCTGGATAGGGTAGTTCTATTTTTAACTTTTGGAGGAATCTTCATACTGTTTTCCAGAGCGGCTGCACCAGTTTGCATTTCCACCAACAGTGCACGAGGGTTCGGGAGATTTATGTAGCCAACAATCTTGGAAGATTGAGATACTGTCTCCCTCCAGGGCAGAAGACAGGCATGCATACTGTCTACTACAGTAAAGATAACAGTTCTTTCCAGACCATTAAAAAAGATTCAGGTTCAAAAAGTTCAAGGTTCCTCTCCTGTAATGCAACCCCCTGCATGTACAGGTGTCCCCTGGCCCTCTTTGTATTGTCCCGTGGGACTTGGGTCTGGGGAACCAGAGCAAAAATGCTGATACTTTAGCTACTGCCATTGCTGTGAATAAGCTATCCTTCATCTCTGCCCTAGGAATCTTGTGCCTTCTCCCAGCATCCATGAAACTATGGCAGGCTAAATTGTTAGCGTGCAAGTAGGTTAAAATCTCAGACCCTTGACAATTCTTGATACTTTGGTTGTAACTCATAGCTGTCTTCCTGCTGGAGTTGCTGAGAAGATGGGGTGTACACTTGGGCCTGCTGGCAGCCATCTTGCCACCACAAGAGGTGAGCTTTTCTGCCTTGGAATGGAACCAACACAGAGGAAAGTAAAGCATAAAATGGGGGGAGGCTGGAGAGAACCATTATTATAGCCGCCGCTTATTAATCACCTACTATGTGCCAGGTGGTGTTAGGCACTGTTCGTACTTTCGTCATGAAATCCTTCTAGCAACCTTACGAAGTTGGTTTTTTATCCCCACTTTACAGAATAGGCAACCAAGTATTGGCAGTTAGGGTCTTCTTCAATGTGGGCAGTAAAGACAAATATCATTCTCTTTCCTTTTTGTTTAGGCCTTTCAAAGGAAAAAATTAAACAGTATAAACATTAAGTGATTTTCCAGTAATTATTTTTTATATGCACTAAAGAGTAATTTTCAAAGAAGGACAAATCTTAGGTTCAAGTGGCACATTTTTGTAGCAGTAAACTGCAACAATTATCTGCTCCACCAAAACCTGTGCTTTCCCCTCACCTTAGAACTCTTAGGCTCAGAAGTTGCAAAGACCTTGGACAATCAATTTGCCATTGTGTACTTTAGTTGCCTGACCAATACAGTGAGGATTGATAAGAGTATCCACCTCACAGGCTTGCGGTGACTGAATGAGTTGCTACATGGGAAGCGTTCAGGGCGTGGGAAGGGGTAAAGGGAGGAAGGAGGGCAAAGAAGAAGCAGAGCTAAGGATTTCAGAGAACCTTGTTCGCTGGGAGAATATCCCTCCCACCTCCCAGCTTCCTTTGTTCTTTTTCTTACTCCCACTCAACAGAAAAACAAGCAGAAAATAACCTTATCCATCCTTTTGATAATTTCCCTCAGATCACACCGTCTTGGGTCCCAGGGCCTAGGTTTCTCTTTTCTATGTCATTAGTAGTCACAGTTTTGTTATGCTCTTCAGTTTTATTATCTATTCAGATACCAACTTTTTTTTTTTAAAGGAGGCTTTACCTCTCCTCCATTCCTGACTTCCAAGACTCACAAGAACAGAACAGTTTAAAATGTATTTACACATGGCTTCCTCCTGTATAATTCTGACTCTATAGTAAAAAACAAAAAAGAAGAAGAAAAAAAATCATACAAAGCTTAAACAACATGACACAGATACTTCTTTTGGCTTTTTTAAAAAAAGAATTGACGCCCTAAAATATGCAAGTACACATTTTACCACTCCTTATTTATTTCTTAATAGTTTATTTTAATACCAATCTTATTGGCAGCCACTGATTTGAATGCAAATCTTGCTCAAGTCAGTGTTCTCTTGGCATCATACCCCTTGGGTTTGGCTTTTTTTTTTTTTTTTTTTTTTGGTCTCAGCTTTGGACTCCTTTCCAAGAGGGTAGGTACAGGCTGAGGAAGAATAGGGCTAGGGGATGCGGATGCGAGGGGGGTTCCTGTGCTCATTCTCATTGCTCGCTGCTCCGCTTCCTGGTTCGTCTTGCTAATCTACCAGGGAGACAACAGAGCCCTTGTTCTCCTGTTCATGCCAGTTTCATTCTATGAGGGATTTGAGATGATTGTCTCCTTAATGCTGCCACAGACAAGCTGGGAACAATGGGAGAAATCTGGGCTGGAACCAGTCTTTCTTATCTAGTGATGGGTATATGTCAAACACAAGAATGAAAACAAAGGTGAGCAATGCTGTCATTAACACTTAATAACATAGCTTGGCAGTGCTCCAGCTTTTTCATCTCAGGACCCCTTCACACCTAAAAATAACTGGGGACCCCAAAGAGCTCTTGTTTTTGTGGGTTATAACTATCAATATTTACCATATAAAATATTAAGACAGATCTTTAAAATTAATTAATTCATTCAAAGATAATATTAATAAACCGTTACACGTTATGACAAATGACATTTTTAAAAATAAAAATAACTATTTTCCAAAATAAAAAAAACATTTCATGAGAAAGTAGCATCGTTTTTACAATTTTGCAAATCTCTTTCAGGTCTGGCTCAAGAGAAGATGCATGGATCATCATATCTGCTTCTGTGATATCAGACATCATGTAGCTTCTGGAAAACTCCACTCACATGTGGAGGGAATGAAAGTAGGAAAGATAATATCTTAGTAGTATTATGAAAATAGTTTTGACCTCACAGACCCCCTGAAAGGGTCTTGGGGACCCTCAGGGATCTCTGGGCTCCACCTTGAGAATGGCTGACATAGACGAACTCATTTTTAAAGTAAACCCAGGCAGTTAAAAGTCATAAAGGAACAAAAGGATGGTACTAAAGGCAAAACCAGGTTCTCTATGATCAAGGAGGAAATGAGTTTTTTCTAGGTGACTTTGAGAAATAAGATTTTGAGTAAGTCAAATATAGGGAAAGCTAGAGCAGCACGGTCCGATAGAACTTTCTGCAGTGATGGCAATTTTTGCACCTGTAGCCGCAGCTACAAGTGGCTAGAGAGCACTCGAAATGAGGTTCGTGCGATGGAGGAATGGAATTTTCAATGTTATTGTTCGATCTAAATTTAATCTGAAATAGCACTAGCGCACATGCCTAGTGGCGACCATACTGGACGGCACAGTTCTAGACAAAGCAACTGCCTGGAGGAAGCCACTTCATCAAAGGAGCAAGAAATCTTCCTGTTGGAAAGAGACACCGTTTCCTTTGGGAAGAAAGAAGCCTCCACTCCCAAGTGACCCTAAGGGAAGGGTCGGCGAGATGAAAATGAGGCTACAGACGGCTTTTCCCGGTGGCGGTCACCACTCTGCTTTTTACAAGGGAGTTTGTAATTGTTAGAACAACAGGGAAATCTGTAACTATTATGGCACAACACTGTCACTTCCCAAGGTGCACTCTTCTGCCACAGTCGCAGGCACAGTGTCCCTGCAGATGATGTGACTCTCTCAGAGACACTAGGATCGCGGCATCTCCCCAGGGTGGTTGTTTCCAAGCTGAAGGTGGTGGTCCTGCCTGGGATTCAGCCCTTTTCCTGCTTCGTCCTAGTCCTGACATTGGCCTTGGTGAGATGATCCAGAGATACAACAGAGACTAGGCCCAGTGCATTGTCTTGAACATGCTAGGGGCTCAAGGAGCGTTAGCATTATTATTTCTTGGGGACGGGGAGAGGGGTGAGCAGGAGGAGGGGCTGGGGTTGGTGCACTGGCGGCTGTTGAAGTTCTTGGGCTGTGAAAGGCCCCCAGCTGCGGGCCTCATTCTGGATCCCAGAACAGGATGTTCCCAGGACAAGGGGGTCTGCAGCACGCTAAGGCATATGCCTGTGAGTGGGGCCTCTGTTTCCTCCTCTACAAAATGAAAGGCTTGGAGATCAGTGACCCACCCTCACCCAGGGGTGAAAGCTGTTCCTCCGCACCACCGTGGCACCACCCATGAAACCCACTGAACTAGATGATCTCTGTAAGTTCTTCTAGAAAAAAAAAACAGTTCGCATGGGTATCGTTGGCAAAGAGCTGCAGCAGTTCCTTCACTGTTTGAACACATGGCGAGCCTTCTCTGTTGCACTTGTGGGTGGTTAAAGTGAGCTGGATAATTACGCTGTGGTTTTAATCAGTGTAGACACAGCCAATGAAGGTAATTCACAAAATGACCTGCCCTTTTTTTGGCTAGGTAATAATTACCCTTAATCTAGGTCTTGATGGAATAAGGACCTGCACTGGAATGTCCGCAACGGGAATGGAGAGGAAGTACGTTGGAGAGGATTCAAAGGAAGTTAAGAGGGTACTGCGAGTGGCTATAGAGGAAAAGGAGAGGCAGGAGGCAAAGATGAGGTAGGGCCCTGGTTCTCAAAGCATGGTTCCTGGACGGGCAGCCAAGCATCACCCGGGAACTTGTGAGAAATCACTGGGCCCTTCTCTGCTTACTGAATCAGAAACTCTAGGGCTGGGACACATGGAGCCACACGGCCCGAGAGGTTACAACCGCTCTGTCCCTGACCCCAGCGCCCAGAACCCGATATTACGGTACAAAAAGCTGGCCCTTTAATCTTGAGGAGGGACAATTTGGGGTGTGATTTCTGCTCTGACCTTTACCTGAGGCCCCCCATCTTTGCTTGTTTCCTTCCCTGCCCTATTGTGCCTCCGTCATTCCCTAACAGGCTTTTGCTTAGAGCCGGTGTTCACTCAACCACAAGCATCAGAATCCCTGCCTCAGGCTCTGCTTCTAGGCAAAGCAGATGGCTCTAATGTTGGGAAGCTGAGAAAAGGCTCCCATGATGGCAATGAATATGCAGAGAATACAGGACTTATAATCACCCAGTTCGATGTGGAGTTGAAAAAAAAGAATCATTTTTTCAAATAGTAATACATTTACACGTTCCAAAAATCAAAAGGTATAAAATGATGTGCGGTAAAAAGTCTCTCTTCCTAACCCATGCCCTGTCTGCCCATTCACAGGTCACCACATTGGTTAATCACTTCGGTATTATTCCAGGGACTTAAAAATGCATACACAAGCAAATACAGATTTATATTCTTTCCCCTGTCCCTTTGCCACAAAGGATAGATTTCTATATACGGTGCTCTGTGTCTTGCCTCCCTCCCCTTTACACTGTATTTTGAAGGACTTCCCCTATATGTACATAGAGAGCATCCTCATTCGGTTTTAACAGGATTCCGTTGTAGGGGCATAACATGGTTTTGGTAATCAGCACCCCTGTTCATAGCCACTCGGGTAATATTCAGTCTTTGGCTTCAGTCTGGCTTTTGAAAACTATTGAGCCACGTAAAGTTGCCTGTATAAGTGCGATTCTCCACAATGTGGGTGTCCTAGTGTTCAGGAGGGACAACACCCCTTTCCTAGGGAGCCATGTTAAAGGTATGAGGGGCGTATTATGGAGGAATTTCCCACTTACAAAAACTTGATATATGAAATGATATGGGAAAAAAGCACATAACTTCAGAGGTGATGATTTTCTTTTAAAAATGCTTCATTTAATAGGAGATTTACCCAAGTGTTCCTTTAGATGGAGAGTTGCTAAGTCTTAAAAATATGACTTAATCCTACAAAAACTTAAATTACCTTCATCTTTGCAGAAACACATCTACTGTATTAAATAAAGCAAACTGCTCCTGTATTATTCTATATTTATCACAGACTGTATATGGAATTCACAAGGACCATTTAGGCATTAATATTCCTGTACTGAAATTTTGTTACAGTGAATGGGTATTGGTTAGGGTTTGGCAATCCCACTGTTGAATAAACATTTTTGTCAAAATGGTACTTATTTTCATGAAATTCAATCTGAAATGATCCTTGGGGATCTTGAAAGATGTAGCTCACTTCTTAGAACCTAGCTTTGGAAAATATTTCGGCTTGGCATTGTGGATATTTTATCTTTAATCTGAAAAATCTTTTTAACTCTCTTTACCAGTTTTCTCCTTCATTTATTAGAATCATATAGCTAAGACAATAATTAACATTGTCTCCAAGAAAAAAGGAGGCATTCTGAATATTTACACAACTGATTTGCAGTGGTTGAGGAAAGCCTAATTAAATTAGAGCTACTCTTGTGACAAGTAGTTTTCTAAATGTTTTCTCTTTGTTTTGATATATCAGACCTATATGGCATAAATTACCATTTCATGTTCAAAATTTGTTGTTTTCATTCACTTAAAGTAACACTTTACTGTTAATTTCCACCAATGTTACACCTAAACAGATTGCAAATACAGAGAAGTGTTACCAATACTGTTTCCACAGAGCAGGGAAGTTGCAAAATGTTAATTGAATGGAAGAATTTGGTCTTTATACATTAGTGGGTCTTATCTCGGTTATCTCAAAAATTGGGATTTAAAAATCCTCAGCCCTGAGAATGCACTGTTATCCCCTGAAAATGCAAAATAAAAACAGTAGTTGTTGCCGCTTGGGTATATACAGGTAAGCAAGGCGAAGAGGAGGGAGAGCAAGGACAGAGAGAGAGAGAGGGAGAGAGAGAGAGAGAGAGGGCTCTCATTACACTGGGAAGGAATTTGAACTGAAAGGGCACTTTCTAAATTTCCGGATGAGCCCACAGAAATGACAGACAGTGAAGAGTCAAAGACATTTTTGAGCAGGGTTTTGTGGCAAAACATGGAAAACAGGGAAAGCATTTCATGTTTTATCCATGTGCTTGGTTGTGCCAATATTGGCTGAATGTTGCATAACAACACAGTAGCTGTGCTTACCGCAGCTGTCGTTTAGGGAATGTGGCAGATTTGCTTGACTTAAAAAATCTTCCAGCAAAAATTCCATTTTTACTTTAGGAATTTTACTTAGGAATCGGGGAGAAGGCTCAGAAGGATGCAGAGTGGGATGTTCGCTGCTACTTACTTGTCCCATCCGTCACCCCCCCATATTTGGGCTAGGGGAGGGCACAGCTGGGGGGGGAGCGCTAGGGGCTGGACAGGGGTGTGGGGGGTGTGGATTACTGTTGCACCCGGGGTTACAGTGTGTGAGGCCAAATGGGCAAATAGAATCAACTCTGTGGGAGTTGGGGAGGGAGGCACTCGCCCCAAAACAAGACGAAGAACAGAAACAAGGCCATCTGCCTAATAAGGACTTAGGAAGCCAGCCAGTGGCGGGGGGGGGGGGGGGGGGGGTGGGGGGGGGGTGGGGGGTGGGGGGGGTGGGGGGGGTGGGGGGGGTGGGAGTCAGCCTACAGGAATTTGGGAGCCTGAGCGCACATGCAGTCTCCTTGCAGGTTCTCTCCATTCTCTCCCTTTCTTCACGGCCCCCTTTCACCAGTTGACCTGGTGTGGAACTCTGAAAATCTAAGAGCTCACCCATCTGGAATGTTAAGAGGCAGCATCTAGATAAGAGGGTTTGGATTACATGAGAGAAACAGGGCTGCTTTTTCCTAATTTTTTTTTTTTTTTACCTTCTATCAACTTGGTTTTTAAAAAGAAATTGTAAAATATACATAATGTAAAGCTACCATTTTAACCATTTTTAAGTATATAGTTCTGTGGTTTTAAGAACATTTGCCTTGCTGTGTAAGCATCACCGCCACGCGTTTCCAGAACTTTTTCATCTTCCCAAACTGCAACTCTGTCCCCATTAAACACTAGCTCCCCATGCCCCCAGCCCCTGCCAGCCACCCTGTTCTTTCTGTCTCTAGGTGCTTCATGTAAGTGGCCGTTTTTTGAGAGCATCACAATCCTCCATGGCCCTATTTGCTGTGTATTTGCTGACTGGGGCCTTTCATTTGAATGTAGACACTACTGTCTACCACTACTGATGGGGACGGACGTGAAGGTGTCTGTCCAGTCAGGCAAATGCTCACTGAGGACTCATAGCACAAGGACAACATGCACACGTGCCCATGGGGACAGCCGAGGGGGGAGGTTGCGGAGGAAGCTGCCATTTTAGACTGGACTTTGGGAGGAGAGTCTCTGTATTTCAGTTACTCACTGGTAGACAGAGGAAGTTGAATTTTTAAAAGCTGTTTAATGAGGGAATGGTGAGGGCTGGGCAAACATGATTAGTCACAGAGCTCCGGGCCTAGGTTATTTATTCTCTGGAGAAGCCCAGTGCTTTTGAGTGGAATGGATTGCCGACTGGGAAGCTGAGTAAATTTGACCAAGAGGCCTAAACCGAGGGGGAGACTGGTCTCTTTCTGAGCTCTATTGACACTGAATAGAAACGTGGGCTTAATTCCAATTTGTTTCCTAGCAAAATAAATACACAAATATCAAGGGAACTTCCTTGTTTTCAGAAAGAGGAAAGAGTCGAAGTTATTATAAGTATGAAAGGCAAATGAAAAGGAGATGAGTGGTTTTGAGGATACGATAAAAATATCTTGGTAGGCAGTTCCATGTACGTGTAAAAGGATACTCTGAAATCTTTCCTGGCTGCAAGGGCAAGCAGCAGCGGATTACGTTCCCCAGAAAGGTGGGTGTGATTATATTCAGGGATATGCTGGGCTTGGACACCAGACCGAATCACAACGTAAACATTAGAAATAACGCCTTTGTTTTTGCAAAAATCACGACAAACTCGTCTCTCTTAAAATGCCAACATTATGTTAAAATCTAGATGCAAATATGCGTGTAAATACTTATGGAGTGGATGAGCGAACAATGTATATACTCGAGAACTATAAAGAGTTCCCAGTCTAAAGACACCCTATGCATTTTAAGGTGCAGCCACAAATCCCCTGGTCCCACACCGTTTCGCTCCTGGCCCTCACTGCTGCATTGGCTTTAATTAGGGCCTTGCGATGTGGACCCCTTCTTGTCAGGAGCTAAACTGTTATAACCAATGTTTTGCACTCTCAAGCAGATAACTGTCTGCCCACGGGCAGCGTTTATCTAGTTAGTCCATATAGTAAACCAAACGTTTAAAAGTGAACTGAAAACTCAAGGTGGGTCCCTTCAAACTTCCCGTTTCTTGTAGCTGTTTTGATCATTTAGTATTTATTTAACATTTTCATGTCTCGATTCTAAAAAATAACACATGCATATTGTAGAAATTGTAGGTATACAGATAGGTATAACAGAAAAAAATGAACATGACTGGTAATCCACGATTCAGAGATAAAATATTTTTCTATTCTGATGTATTTTCTCTAGTCCAGTTTGCTATATATGTCAAAAATGGAGGCGGGCAGTCTTTGATCTTCCTTGTTCATTTAACATTTCATCGTAAGCATTTCCCGCGGCCATTAGAGATCTTTCACACGTGGTTATGATAATGGCTGCATCATTTCATCCTGTGGCCATACTGTTCCCCTGGTGTCGGACATTTAGGTTAAAATGCTAAAAACTTGAAAGATCAAGCTTTCGTTATCAGAAATGGCTCTTTGATGAGCTCTTGTTTTCCACTGATCTTTGTTTGACCTTCTCCTCAGGTCAGAATCCCAAGGACAGGGAATGAAGAAGACTTTCTAAGCTTCTTGAAACATTGTACAACATTCCCTCCCCTTAGTTACACTCTAGCCTGCAGAGCAGGAGAGTGGCTGTTAGTTTTGTCTTTAACACAGAGTAAGCACAAGAATGTAAAAACAAATGCTTTTTGTTTTTTCCACTTTGGCAGGTGTAAAATGATTTTTCCACTTTGGCAGGTGTAAAATGATTATCTTAGGGTTGTTTGAATTTGCATTTCTTTGATTGCTAGTTAGCCTGAAACACTTCAATATGGTGATTGGTTATTTGTGGTTCTCCTGAAAATTGTCTGTTTGTGTCCTTTGCCCACTTTTTTTTTCTATTTGTTTGTTTGCCTTATTTATGCCTGATAAGAGGTTTTTTTGATGCTAAAAATACAGTCCTTTGTCACCAGTAGAACCAAGAGAGAATTCCATAGGAAAACAGATGTTCATACTAGCAGTACAAATTAGAAAGCTCCTGGGAGGATTTTATGAAGGTAAAGTTTTAAACTTTGTTGAAGGATCCGAATACATGGAAAGCTTGCTACATTTACACTTAGGAGGCCTCAGTAGTCTATAGATGCAAATTCTCCCCACAGTAAGTTATAAATTCAGTATAATTAACAACAAAAATCTCCACAGGATTATTCTGGGAACTCAACAACGGGTTCTGAAATTAATATGAAACAATGACAGTCCACACAAATCATAAATAATTTTGAGGAGAACAAAAGATAGTGGGGCGCGGGAGGGAGAGGCCCATTTTACCAGATATCGAGACATATTTCAAATTTCCAACAATCTGACAACCGGACAGTACCAACAAATGGTATTCTGACACGGGAAGGGACAAACTAATACATGAAACAGAGGAGAGACTCCGCTTCCCACCTCAGAAAGAGTCAGTGATGTATAAAATGGCCTGCTTCACAAATCAACTGGGAAAAGACCATATTCAATAAACGGAGTTGAGACAATTGGCTCTCTATATGGAAAAATCTTAAAATTAGCTCCCTACATCATATCCCAAAATACATTTTGCTACATCGAAGTCCTAAAAGTTAAAACAACAGTAACAACAACAGAACAAACGTGCTTTGAAAGAGAAGAAAATACAAGAAGAGTGTCTCTATGACCTCAGTGCGTGCAGTTATTAGCTCTTGCCAGGACGCTGCGGTCCCTTCCAACTTGTCTCCCTGGTTTCCTTTCGGCCTCCCTCCACCTGTTCTCTGCACTGCAGAACACAGTGACCCTTCTAAATTGTAGCTAAGATCAGGTCTCTCCTGCCTCTCTGCAGTGGCCCACGGGTGGGCCCTCCCCTGCCTACCTCTCTCTCTTCATTTCCTACCTCTTGCCCCTGCTCACTGAACTCCAGTCCCACTGATCTGCTGACTGTTCCACAAACATTTCAAACATCCTTACCACCCCAGAGCCTCCTCTCTGGCTTTTCCGTCAATCTGGAATGCTTTTGCCCCTGACACGTCCATAGCTTATTCCCTCACTCCTCCTGGGTCTCTGCTTAGAGCAGCATGCCCTGATGGCCCTAGGTAGAGTAGCTCCCTTGTCCCTCTCTATCTGCTTACCCTTGTTTACTTTTCTTCATGACCCCTTCGCTCCCTGACAGTAACTTCCAAATTTACGTAAGCTCCACAAGGGCAGGGGTCTTGCCTGATTTATTACTATAAGTAATAATAGAACAAAGAACAAAGCAGAGATTCAATAAACATTTGTTCAATGAATGAACGAACGAATGATCTTAGGTTAGATTCTTTCCTTCCTTCCTTCTTTCTCTTCCTTCCTCCACTTTCCCTCCTTTCCTCCCTTCATCCCTGTCTTTCTCTCAACAAGACATAAAAAGCATGAATCACAAAGGAAGAGATTAATAAATTTGTGTAACAAATTGTAAACTTTTCTGGGTGGCTCAGTTGGTTAACGATTCAACTCTTGATTTTGGCTCAGGTCATGATCTCAGGGTCGTGGGATTGAGCCCCTGTTAGGCTCCGAGCTCAGCAGGGAGTCTGCTTGAGAGTCTCTCTCTTGCCCTGTCCCTCCTGCCCCTCAAAATAAATGAATAAATAAATAAATAAGTCTTCAAAATGTGAAGTATCTGTTTGGCACATGATATCACAAAAATGTTAAAAGCCATATGATGAACAATAGTAGGCATTCAAAACAGAATAGAAAGCCCAGAAATAAACCCATGATTATATGGTCAATTAATCTTCAACAAAGCAGGAAAGAATATACAATGGGGAAAAGATAGCTTCTTCAACAAATGGCACTGGGAAAACTGGACAGCTCCATGCAAAAGAAGGAAACTGGACCACTTTCTTACACCACACTCAAAAATAAATTAAAAATGGATTAAGGACCTAAATGAGAGACCTGAAACCATAAAAATCCTGGAAGAGAGCACAGGCAGGAATTTTTCTGACATGGGCTGTAGCAACATCTTTCTAGATCTGTCTCCTGAAGCAAGGGAAACAAGAGCAAAAATAAACTACTGGGACTACAGCAAAATAAAAAGCTTCTGCATGGCAAAGGGAACAATCTACAAAACTAAAAGACAAACTACTGAATGGGAGAAGATATTTGCAAATGGCATATCTGATAAAGGGTTAGTATCCAAAATATATAAATAACTTATACAGCTCAACACCAAAAAACCCCCAAATAATCCAATTAAAAATGGGCACAAGACACGAACAGACATTTCTCCAAAGAAGACATCCAGATGGCCAACAGACACATGAAAAGATCCTCAACATCACTCATCATCAGGGAAATGCAAATCAAAACCATAATGAGATATTACCTCACACCTGTCAGAATGGCTAAAATAAAAAAACACAAGAAATGACAAGTGTTGACAAGGATGTGGAGAAAAAGGAACCCTCGCACACTGTTGGTGGGAATGCAAGCTGGTGCAGCCACCATGGGAAACAGTATGGAGGTTCCTCAAAAAGTTGAAAATAGAACTACCATATGATCTAGTTGGGTATTTACCCAAGGAATATGAAAACACTAATTTGAAGGGAGATATATATATATATAATATGATATATATATGAGCCCCAATATGATATATATATATACATATATATATCACTTCTTCTTTATCTATTCATCTATCAATGTATAATATATATATTATACCCATTCATCTGTCAATGTATTATATATATATTCCATATATAATGGAATATTACTCAGTCATAAAAAAGAATGAAATGTTGCCATTTGCAACAACATGGATGGATCTAGAGAGTGTAATGCTAAGCGGAATAAGCCAGTCAGAGAAAGACAGATACCATATGACCTCACTCATATGTGGAATTTAAAAACAAAGCAAACAAACAAAGGAAAAAAAAAAAAAGGAGATAAGCCAAAAAAAGACTCTTGACTATAGAGAACAAACAGATGTTTACCGGAAGGAAGGTGGGTGGGGACATGGGTGCAACAGGTGAAAGGGGATTACGAGTGCACTTATCTTGGTGAGCACTGAGTAATATATGGAATCATTGAATCGCTCTATTGTACACCTGAAATTAATAGAACTCTGCATGTGAATGACACTGGCATTAAAATTTAAAAAAGCAAAATGACAAAGGTTAGTACCCAGAATATACAAAGAGCTCCTATGAGTCAATAAGAAAAAGACAAATAATGCAATAATAATGAATAACAAATATGGCTAGGCAATTTACAGAGGAGGAAACACTGAGGACTGCCACCCCCAAGGATGAAAAAACAAAAGGAAAAGGTTGGAGTATTAAAACTGAATGTTTTGGAGAAGAGACCCCATGCAGCTTGGACTTATACTTCTGAGGAGGTGGGAGCTTATTATAGGCTGATACTGGTGTTTTTGAGCTCAAAGGGAGCCTGCTACTCTTGCTCTGGGAGTGTTGGAAAAATCGCAAGCTGGAATCTACTACTAGTACTGGCATGCATCACCACTGCTGGGGTGAAGAAGCACTAGATTAATGCTGACAGGTACAGGATGTAAATAGGAAGAAGCGTTGACTTTTCCTTCTTCCCCAGACTTCTAGTTTTCTTCTAGAGTCCTCTACCGGCAGGGTCAATATAGGGAGCAGCTGGCCAAGGAGAAACTTGGTTTACAGAGTCTCAGCCTCCACATCATAAAGTGGCTCACAGGAGACAGGGCTTGAGGCTGAGAACAAAACAGCTTAATAACTGACACTCCCCAGCTTTGTGAGTCTTTTTGGAAGACGGGGTCTTGCGTCTACAAGGGCGTCAGCTATATCCTCTCTCCTCAACCCTGGCAGCTGGAGTGTGACCCAGGCCATTTGAATGGGCTATGAATCTTGAGGGAGTGACATCAAGACTGAGTAAGAGTTGAATAATTACTCAGGGTTGAATCTGCCATAGAGGGAGTCCAGAGCTGGGGGTGCCTGATGGGCTGAAGTGGTAGGACCAGCGGCGGCACCGAGTAAGACTGTTTTTGTGCCATAACTTGGCTGTGTTCCCTCCTGTCTGGTTGCCCTTGTTCTTGCCTATCTTATGAGACTGTCTCCAGACATTCTTTCTACACTTTACTGACCCAATTACCGAGATATCCTTTTTCTGCTTACTTGCATTCAAGTACTCAAACTTATAAAAACATCATGCACGTGAATTTTTAACAAATGACTGGAAGCAAACAGAAAATATCAAGAATCATTCCTTCTGATATTATGCAGCCATCAAAAGGAATGAGATCTTGCCATTTGCAATGACGTGGATGGAACTGGAGGGTGTTATGCTTAGTGAAATAAGTCAATCAGAGAAAGACATGTATCATATGACCTCACTGATATGAGGAATTCTGAATCTCAGGAAACAAACTGAGTGTTACTGGAGTGGTTGGGGGTGGGAGGGATGGGGTGGCTGGGTGATAGACATTGGGGAGGGTATGTGCTACGGTGAGCGCTGTGAATTGTGCAAGACTGTTGAATCACAGATCTGTACCTCTGAAACAAATAATGCAACATATTTTAAGAAAAAAGAAAAAGAAGAAGATAGCAGGAGAGGAAGAGTGAAGGGGAGTAAGTCAGAGGGGGAGACGAACCAGGAGAGATGATGGACTCTGAAAAACAAACTGAGGGTTCTAGAGGGGAGGAGGGTAGGGGGATGGGTTAGCCTGGTGATGGGTATTAAAGAGGGGACATTCTGCATGGAGCACTGGGTGTTATGCACAAACAATGAATCATGGAACACTACACCAAAACAAATAATGTAATATATGGTGATTAACATAACAATAAAAAATTTAAAAAAAAGAATCATTCCTTCTGGGTGATGGGGCTATAGGAATTTGTCATAGTTTTATTTGTATTTTTGTAACTTCTAAGTTTCTCAAAAATATACAAAATTAAAATTTGAAAATCATGTGAAAATTACCTTAAAAATTCATTAGAAAGCAGAATATGGCTAGTCACCCATATATTTTCCTATATTTAAAAAAGATGCATTTAACTCTCAAATGTATCTGAATATTAACTGGTAGATATAGGAAGTGAAGCCTATATCTGAAAATTTTTTTCCAAATTGTCAGTTTTCCTAGTTCCTACTTTCCGAGGCCCATTTGCCAAGTAATATTAATTTGAGTTAATTTTTTAAAATCTTAATACATTTTAGGGGTTATTTTCTGGTGTTCTAGAATTCTTTTAGTAATAAATTTGGACAAGCTGTATTAGTATCAGCCAGAGCTAATCACCATTTTAAACTCTGAATTCCAACTATTCATTTTTTTCCCCCCATGCTTTCCTGTTGTAGCTTGGGTTGTCCGGGAAGCAGGCTCTGAGACAGAATTTAGTGGGCAGGATGTTTATTAAGTGTGTCCTTGGAGTGAACACCTGTGGAAGGGAAGGGAAGGAAGCAAGAGTGGACAGAGGGAGAAGTTGACCTGCGAAGCAGGCCCAGTGACAGTTTAGGGCAACCCAGCAGGTTGCTGTATGACTAAAATGGCCCATCAAATTTGTCCTGTGTTGGGCTCAAATGGCCAGGCCTTTATACCCCCAGGCTTTCCAGGGTGTGGATCTCTGCAGCTGAGGTACTCCCTGGGAGGGGGGGTGCGACAGCACTCCCTGAAGTGGGGGCCACCAGCCCTTCACTGAAGGGGGCTCTGGGCAGTGCAGCTCCATGTCCACCACAGACTTTGACATTGGAGAAGCACTTTCTACGCGTTGGGCCTGGGCTGGGGTGTATTTGCGTTTGTTATGTCACATAATTCTTACAGCACTCTGAAGTACAGGTTGTGTTTTACATTTTACACATGAGGAAACTTGGCCTGTGTTTGTTTTTCCTGATGAAAACCCAGCATGGGGCAATGTTTTACAGGTGGCCAACCACTCGGAGCAGCCTGCCTGCTTACAGGGAGAAAGCAAGCCAGCTCTTTATGGGGGAGTGTCCAAAGTTTGGACTTGACGTTCTGCTCTTAACTTCCTTTTATACTCTCAGGTAACCACTCTTCTCTCCTTGCTCTCATTCCCTCTTTCGTTTTAGTTTATAATTTTGTAAAGATGTGTAAGTTGAAACAAGACTGGTGAGAGCTAGATGCAATTCTCATTTCTCTTTTCCTGTTAAGGTGTTTGCAGTGGGGTGGGTTGTGTTGACCTGATTCTTCGGTACAAGCACGATTGTACCAAAGACTCGGTGTCTTCTCCTCTGACTCGTTGCCCCAAATTGCTTCCCTGCCCTTCACTGAATTTCTCATTAGTCAGCAACTGGATGTCCCAGCCACATGGAACACAGAGGTGACTCAATTTGTTATCTGATGATCTGGAAAGTTAACACCAGCAGGGCGGTGCTTTAGTATCATTAAGAGAAGCAAATCTGTACCTATGAGAACTTTGGAAGGCATTTCTGCTCGGGAAATGGCGAACACAGATTTCTATGTGAGCACGTTGACAGGGAGACAGAAGAAAGCCAGATTATCAGGAGAAAACCAGTGGGGACGGAGCAGGGGAGAGGACTGGCGTGAACTTCAGGACTGGCTCTCACATCGACTTGTGAGACCAAGGACAGCTCTTGGGGCTTTGGCCGCTTTCTCTGTCAAGGTTCCTCAAAGCTCTTTGTTTCTACAGAGAGTCACTTGGAAAGGGAAGCATGGTAACGATCAAGACACGAAATTTTAAACACTGTCACGGGGAATAAAGGGCCCAGCATCAGGAATACAGTCAGTGACAATGGCACGGTGTGGTGACAGGCGGTAGCTATCCTGGAAGAACACAGAAACTTGTCCCAACACTGTGTCGTATGCCTGAGACTAACGTCACACTGTGTATCACCATACTCAAAAAATTAAAAAAAAATCTTTTTAAATTGGATAAAAGCATAAGAGATGAAGCAAAGGGATTGTATTAGATGTTCCTATCACTTTGATTCTTTTAATCAGATGAAACTATTAAAACAGCTTCTTTCATAGTAAGATTTGATGATCACGTGAACTGATGGGAGGCAGGATTGCTCAGTACTTCAGAAAATGAAGACTCAGTCAATTTTCTTTTGGTGAGTTATAAAGTTCAGTCTCGGGATGACCATCTTGATACTTGGAAAGGGTAAAACCTATGCTTTTACAATGAGAGAAAGATTCTGAAGAACTTGGCGTATCACAGAAAGAATTATAAATTCTTGGATCTAGCAGATTGTGGCTCATCTTTACTAAAAATACTTTGTTGGCCCAAATAAAATGATGAGAGAATAATAATTCAGATGAACAAAGGCACAAGAGGTGGAATTGATTTTAAAAGTACCACAGAGTTAAAGCCTTAGTAGAGACTCTGCTGCAACAACGTAAAGGAAATGCAGGCCTCTACCTTTTTTTAGTAAAAGGAATGTCACTGAGCTCAAGGACGCCCTCGCTTCAGGCTCCAGCTCCCAATTTATTAGCTTCATGTCTTTGGGAAATCGACTGAAACGTCTTTGAGCCTTAGTTTGTTCAGCTGTAAAATGGAGATGATATTAGTGCCTATCCTTGTTGAGGATTAAAGTACCTGCACTGTACGTGACACAAAATAGAAGCTCAAAAATATTAGAAGAGTATAAATCTGAAATGAATGTCTTCATTTTTACAAAGCTCTTCTGAAAATAGCACCATGGAACAGATAGAGATGCAAACTGAGGACTTCTGTCTAATGTAACTAAAGTCATCGACAAACTCAATCGTGGAGATTTTAGCACAGGGAGAAGCCAAGACTTGAAATTTTATATTCTAGTCATTATGCTGTTTTTATGCCAGAACTCCAAGGCTTCATTACTATTTCCTGTCGCTTTAAATATTGCACTAATTACTATGTCCTCTGAGAATGAATTAACAAAATTACGTCTAGACTCATGAGTGTAGAAATCATCTTATTTTTTAGAAAGATTTTAAATGGTTACATTGTGAGTAGGTACATATGCAGCAGGATCTTCATGTAATTGATTCTCTTATCTTAGAAAAAAAGGTTAATCAAATGCTCTGTTTAAGAGATCGAAAACAGCCGGCTTGTGCTTCTTCAACATGCTTTCCTGGCATTACCGGTTGGTTGCCTCAAAATGTGACCTTATGCTGTGGGCAATGAACCAATTCCTTTCTAGCTAACTTGAGAGCTAACTGTGTGTGTGTGTGTGTGTGTGTGTGTGTGTATGTAAATTATACATATTGAAAATTCATATATGTATATAAAATATATACAATTTTCCCCTTAGGGACATTTTGGCTAGTTAACTCTGTAGTATTCTGTGCTGTACCTGTTCTGAATTATCCAGAATGGAATGTTGCTTTTGGCTCCCTCCTTTCTCCTTGTAGCTTAAGTAGTTTGTTGTGTGTAAATATGTATGTATGAGTATGTGTATGAACAAAATACCATGATAACACTTCACCTCAAATGAATGCAGCACTGTAGCAACCCGACCTTTCAGGAACTCGGGCGAGAATGAATAAGTAAGTAAAACAGGACTCTGAGTGGCTCAACTAGGTATATCACTCAGTCCGTGCACAAAAGCTCATGCGTTTTAGTATAGCAAAGCTTCCCAGGTCCTTCTTCAGCGCTTTTTTATTTGTACTTAACACACAATTCTTATCCACATGATTATCTGCCCTCTCTCCTACCCTCCAGAGTTCACAACAGATTAGAAGCAGCGAATCAGAAGTGTTGTTTTGGGAGAGCACATTCACGGGGTGGGGGTGGGGTGGGAGAGGAATGAGGGTGGCAAGGTGTGTCACTGCTGATAACTCAGAGGAAGGGGAGGACAAGGAAAACCTATAAAGCAGTGACCGGATTAAAAAGGCCCAGCAATCTGGGACCGTTTAGAGCCAGGCTAATAGACTCTGAGGGCATCAGTTTTATACAGAAGAGAACAATTGTAAGAATTCACAATTCTTTTCAAGTCCCAAATCAATAAAGAAAGGTCAGCTTATGTTTAGAGGAAGAAGACGCAAGACAGTAGGTGGGAAGATTTCGAAGTATTTTAACCTGAATTGATGAACAGAGTTTAGGCATAATTTCCCTATGGTTGAACTTACCTTTTTTAGGAGCGCAGTTCTATGACTTCCGAGGAGTGTATACAGCTGTGTCACTGCAGTACGTAGCCCTTCGAGTCTGGCTCCTTCTGCTTGTCAGAATGCTTGAGATGCATCTGTGCGAACTGATTAAAATTTAAAAAACAGTTTGTGCTTAAAACTGGAAGAACTTGCTCATCACCTAAAGTTTTCTGGTAACTGAGATTTGCTCTGCAGATAATATAAAAATAGTGGGTTCTCAAAGAAAATCCAAGCTGTGGGAAAACAGGCAGCCGGCATTCACCCTTGGTGGGGAGAGTAAATTGATACAAACTTTCTTATTCTTTCCTAAGTTTTTCCTTCTCTCCTCTGGGGAGAGTAAATTGATACAAACTTTCTTATTCTTTCCTAAGTTTTTCCTTCTCTCCTCTTCTTGTCAAACGAACACACCAGAAGACCTGTGTGGTAAGTGCCCAGCACATCGTCTGGCACAGAACAGCTACTCAACAATTAGTCATCTCCTTCCCCTTACCTTTTCTATTCTTCTCTGTTTACATCCCACTTTCTCTTTTTTTCCCCCACACCCGTCAATACTCTCTCGTCAAGCTGCTTTATAGGTCAGCCAAGGTGAGTAATTGTGTTAAGAGTTGCTCATTATTGCCCCAGTTTCCTTGACTTCGAAGAGGTGCTGTACGAATGTTAGTCTTTTTTCCAAGTCTCTGGGACTTAGTCACCTGTTGAAAAGTCACCCAAAGAAAATAGGGCTTACAGTTTTGGCCTTTCACTCTGTATTTATTGACGTGTAGGTGTCAGGCCCATTTTAGGATGCTAACTGAACTCACCCTTCTTTGAAATTGCCCTTGTGGAAGCGGAGGGTCCACACAGCCGTGTTAGTACTGTGTAAACTTTGGCCTCAGCTGACTAGCCTGGGAGTAGACAACTGATCGGGGACAGCGAATCATAAGCTGGGCTGGCTTCATCAGACCATCTCTCTTGAGAATTGAAACAGAAGAATCCAGAGGGACACTCTGTGGTGGACTCTTGAATTGAAAAGCTGTGTAGAGCTGGCTCTCAAATGCGGTGGCTGAGAGAAACTGCAGACATGCCTGAGAGAACTTAGGGGCCCGTGAGAGGCCCCAGAATTAGTCTCTGTCACTGACCTGCCAGTCGTTGCCTCCTCGTGGCCTGACAAAATTATACGTCCTTCTTCTTTTTTCCTTTTTAAAAAATCTTTTTTTGTGTGTGTTTATTTACATATGGCTGAATAAAACATGGAATAATATAAACTTAGAGCTCAATTTAAACAATAGAGCTGCAAATCACTTAGTAAGCATTTATATTCATGAAGCTCCGTCAGGTAAAATGCTTACTAAGTGAACACTGCTTTCTCCACGCTTTTCCAGGAAAGCCTCACAAATGATTGGAAAAAATGTATGATTTGTTTACAGATAAACACTCAATGTATGTGGATTTTCAGAATTATTTATTTGGAGAAGAAAGAAGAAAGAGGAAGAATATGATAGTTTAGAGATATTCACAATTAGAATGTTCTCATGTATGGGCATTTATTGGCCCTGGAACACATGACATTTAAATAGGTTCATTATCCAAATGGGTGGTATATTCTGAAAAAAATAAATATGATGGTAAACAAAATTACATTCCTGAATATGGAGCACTTTTTAGTGAAAAACTTCTGATGCCTAGGGATATCTTAATTTTGGATAAAATGTTTAAGGGAATAATATATGCAAATAATTGCACGTTTAGAACATTTCGCTTTACCTCACAAAAGAACTATCTTTATGAAAGCTGACAAAAAAGTAAAACTTGCTAAGTACAAATGCCAAATATGGGTTTTAGAGTTCACTTGTGGAAGGTGGCTGAGAATGAACTATTAAGTTACCAAAATCATGAGGTGCTAATTAAGCAAGAACAACACAGGCTTACAATCCATATTGAAATTTGGAAAAGCCAAGGATTGCAGTATATAGTACCTGATAAATTATGTAGGCCTCTGTCATTTTTTTGTCTCTCTCCTATATTAAAAATGAAAAAGTAATGTTGGTATTATTGCTAGTGCTATAAAATTTGGTTATTGTAGGCAATCAAGGTAGATGAATGAATAAGGCCACTAGAATATCATAGAAACAGAAATATTAAATAATAAACGTTTGTAAAATGTTGAATTTATATTTTCCTGAGGACACTAATCCAGAATTGTTGAGTCATGTGGGTTCAAAACAGTATTAATGCTCTTGTATATACTTCCTCCTTGAATGTCCCTAACAGTCGACACTTCTCTTATTCCTGCGAATGTGAATGGCTTCCAGTTCCCAGCAACCAAACAATGTCTATTAGAACAATCGCCCTGTAGTTAAGATTTGGTTTTGGGTCTTCTGATAGAAATGTGCTTATACATAATAGAAGCTTCATGGAGTATTTCAAAATTGCAGTGTAATGAGTATATTAGTTTCTGGTTGCTGTTGTAACAAACGACCACAAATTTAGTAGTTGAAGGCAACATAAGTTACTTTTCTTACAACTCTGGACGTCAGAAATCCCTAATCAGTTTCACTGGGCTAAAGTCAAGGTGCTGGTAGGATTGCATTCCTTCTGGCGACTTCAGGGGAGAATCTTTGTCCTTGCCTTTTTCCGCCTTCTAGAGGTCGCCTGCATTTCTTGGCTGTGGCCCTACTTCCTCACATCCCGGCTCTAACCTCTTGCTTCTGTCATGGTATCTCCTCCCATCTCTAACCTTCTTGCCTGTCTCTTATAAGGAGCCCTGTAATTATATTTAGGGCCCACTCAGATAATCCAGCATAATCTTCTCATCTCAAAATCCTTAGTTTAATCACGTCTGCAAAGTTCCTCATCATGTAAGGTAATATTCCTACGTCCTAGGGATTAGGGTGTGGATATCTGTGGGGGCCATTATTCAGCCTACCACAGTCAGGATTTTTTAAGTCTCACAAAGTCAGAGTATATCAGGAGGAAGGGTGTATTACTGAGTGAAGAATGGAGTGTGCGAAGCTGAGTGAAGAATGGAGGAGGAATTAATGGACAAGCAGACACGGAGTCTTACAGATTCAGAGTCCCAAAGGCCACGTGGGGGGCAAGAGAAGTATATTCTTGTGAGGTTCTTATATTATATGTGAAGTGACGTATTACTTGAAGGCAGACTGTGATAAGTTAAAGAGAAGTATATAAACCCTAAAGCAAATACTGAAATAACACAGTGAAGAGTTTTAGCTAATGAGCAAGCACAGAAGATAGAAGGGAGTCATAAGAAAACTCAATCCAAAAGAAGGGACAAAAGAGTAAGAAAGGAACGAAGAACAGATGGGACAAATAAAAAAACAAGAGCAAGATGATAGATTTAAAAACAACTGTATCAATAATAAGATTAAACGCAAATGGTCTAAACAACCCATCGAAAGGCAGCAATGACCAGATTAGATAAAAAAACAAAGCAAGACCCAACCATATCAGAAATATGAAGAGGCTGGTTAGTTACATTTATTTGATTTTTTGATTCTTTATTTGGTTATTTTCATTCAAATATGGCTAAGCATACTAGATATAACCTGAAATGAACATCTTACGTGTGTTTCGTATTGAAATTTTACTCACCAGGGGCGCCTGGGTGGCTCAGTTGGTTGGGCGACTGCCTTCGGCTCAGGTCATGATCCTGGAGTCCCGGGATCGAGTCCCGCATCGGGCTCCCTGCTCAGCGGGGAGTCTGCTTCTCCCTCGGACTCTCCCCCCTCTCATGCTCTCTCTCTCTATCTCATTCTCTCTCTCAAATAACTAAATAAAATCTTTAAAAAAAAAAGAAATTTTACTCACCAGTGAAGTTTAGAAATCTATTTCTTATTACAAGACTAAGATTTGTTAGTTTTAAGTAAATGGTTAAGAACTCTAAGATAGCTAAGAAAGAAAGAGACGTACAGATAATAAGAATATTAGAAGAGGGTCTTAGCTCAATAACTTCAGGAACTTCATCATATCCTTTCTGAGTCAACAAATGTTTAAAAAAATGTGAATAATAATATAAGGAGAAACTCCCAAGTCACATACAACAATAACGATTAGATATCATCCTAATCCCTACATAACGAGGACTAGAAGGAGCATGAAGATAAGAGGAAACCGCATTAGAAAAAAAATGAGTTACCTGAAAATATCTCACTTTTCCACTAGCCTCAGCTGAAAGAGAGCATTTATTACCCCAAATTACCATGCCGTGCCATAACGACAGCTTTAAATTTTTGACTACTAAAATTTTTATAATAAAATTGTAATGACAATGAAATTTTGGATTAAAGTCCTGATTTATTCTTGTATTTCAAAAGTTCATTCTGTGATGGTGAGGTTCATTTTCAGCCAAATATCAGTTTTAATACTCAGCCATTTGACACTCGGCCAAAACATGCATTCTGTGCGACTCTTCTGTGTGCATGTGTCCATATCCTGTTTTGTAAACTGAACATTATGATAGGAATACGAGAGGCCCTCCATCTCCAATGTTCTTTTATAAGATGACTTAAAATAACTGTAAAATGAAATCATTAGACTGTATCAGAATTTAATTATTTATTGCCTTTTGTTGGCCATTCAGTTTCTCCAAATTTATGAGTGATTAAAAATGTTCTCAATGTCTGGTACAATATATCTTTAACATAATCTCTGAATTTTTTCTCAGAAATCCTGTGCTGACTTCCACTCCTACATCTAATGTATAAGAGTGCCATTTTCCTACAGCCCTGCCAATGTTGCCTATCACTTGTTTTATAAGTTCCGACAACCTGGTTGATAGGCAAAACTGGCATCTTATTAATTCAGCTTGCGGTCTCTTTGGTTGCTTGGTCCAGTTGCTTCTTTTGTGACATTCTTATTTATGTCCTTTCCCTTTTTTTCAATCGATGTTAGTATTTTCATGTTTATTTACAAGAACTCCCTGTTTATATAGTAAGGATATTAACATTAACTTGTTGAAAACGAAAAATGTTGACTTAGGAATGCCTTCCGTATTCTCATGTGTTCGCTACTTTGATAGGCTCAGATGGAGTGTGTGGGGAGGGGAGGCGAGGGCGTTTACCGGGCATATGATTGGTGGGGAGCATGTAAGCATGGGCGGAAATTCAGTTCATCCTCTATATGCCTCCAGACAGATTCTCCTAGAATAATACTGTCAGCATGCCTTCTGCAGCTCAGAATCTCCCCAGTTATCTTCATCAGCCCCCTAGCAAAACATAATTTCATCAGCCAGCCATGAACATTTCTCCATACTTTGGCTCTAAATATTTATTTTCAAATTGTGTCCAACCCAGCCCAACTCCATCAGGACTAGTGTAATGTGTAAGTGCTAGAGATAAAGAGATGACAAGGTGTCTATCTTCAGGGTGCTCACAGATGAGATGGAAGGGACAAATGAACAGAAAGATTGCAAGTGGTGACGCAGACCTCATGCGCAAAGTGCGGTATGGGGGAGTAGGGGATGGACGGCCTGACTGGCAGAGGTCAGGGAATCTTAGCTAAATAGGGGATGGCTAAAATGCATCTTGATAGATGGATAATTGTCAGTCCACCAAAGAAACGTCACGGGGGAGGGAAGGATATTCTAAGATGAGGGGAAATCAGGTGAGACCCCATTCAGGTCCAGTAGAGGGATGTAGGCGGAAGTGGTCAAAGCCGAAGCGGGCAGACTCCGGATAGTCCGTTTCGTCAAGGGGGTCGGATTTGAACCTTAGGGAAATGGAGAGCAATGGAAGAGCTGTAAACAGAGGTCTTACCTGATCAGGGTTAGGCTTTAGAAAGACCACCCTGGCTGCATCCTAGAGAATCAATCGGAGGGGAAATACTTAGAACCACTCTAAGCCTCGACTTATACCTGTTGTCCCGGAATTCTGCCCAGTTTAGCATTAGTCCTAGGTTTTTCATTTTTAAATTAACTATGACAATTACAAAGCATTAAAATAAGTCTGGGCGAGTTTAGTAGACCTCCCTCTTGTACTTCTAGATCTTTCATGGTCTTGTCTAGCGGTGAGATGCATACTCACCGAGCAGAGGTCTCCCTTTACTGTGCAGTTACATCTGGAATAAAAGCAGTGAAAGCCTATCTCTCTTTCCCCACCCCTTTCCAGATGTAAGCTGGCTAACACCTATCTCTCAATGAAGGGGAGCATGCAGGCGGCTCCCTGACAAAACCAAGTGGGTTCAGACATTAGCAGCTGGGCGGGGGGGTCCAAGCCCTTCAGGTCTCAGGTGGTGGTGGGGGAAATACGTGAAGCTTCTATCGCTGCCAAGCTCTCTGTGTGCCAGCCAGTTGCTGTGACTCATGCTGAGAGGCCACTTCTTGGCAGTGTCAGTGGGAAATGCGGGGCAGCCCAGGTTAGATGGGTGTGGAGTATGTACAGGAAATAGGAAGCTGAGCCGGGCTGCTGCAGAGTATGGAAAGGGCAGTCTTGGGGCTTTTGCTACGGGGGTTCTGTGGTTTATAGTACAGTGTGAACCTATGCCTATTCCCTTGGTCATTGGATTATTTGCTAATGCTTATTTTTTTCTGTTTTTTTTTTCAATAAACCCTTTTGATATCAGTGAGCTTAAAGAAATGTTAAACGAAATAGTAAGTACCAAATTTCCACCACTCCAGTCTATTGCTGTTGAGTGTATAGCCTACACGGGGTTTGTGCGCACGTTATCACGTGCCACGGAGGCCACGGAGGTGTTACTGACCACGCGGGAAACAGAAGACCCAAAGCCACTTGAAGAAGAGTTATTATTGGCTTGGGAAGAGAACTGTCACCGTGAGGAGACGGCCTGGAGCTGGCGATTTCCCGCATGCAGCTGCAGTGTGTTCTGGCTTCTCCTGACATCTGTGGGCAAGAGGACAAGGGAAGGCCCACATTCCATTAGGTTTAAATATTTACAAGGTCTAAAGCAAGCTAGCAAAGTGTTAAATAAAATATGTCCTATGCTCTTACCTTGGACAAAATACCTTCATTATGACAAAAAATGTATAAAGCTATGGTTTTTATATGGAGTTGGCAAAAACTCAAAGATGATGGAACTTAAATATTGAGCACGTCTGAATGTTGTCTTGATGGCCTAGTGAAGTTTAGATGAGTAATAAAAGTCAAATAATCTGGAATTCATGAATTATTATATATTTATTCCACAAAGATTTTCCTCCATTTTGGCAAAATCACTATGTTTTTATATTTGAGATCTTCACATAATTTGTTTTCTATTTCTAAAGATCTAAAGGATTAAAAAAGGAAACCTAATTATACTAAAGATGTGTAAAACTTGAATATATGTTCATCCAAATATGTAAATAAAAGTGAATTTAAAATATAAAAAATTGGGGCGCCTGGGTGGCTCAGTCAGTTAAACATCTGACTCTTGATTTTGGCTCAGGTCGCGATGTCAGGGTCGTGAGATCAAGCCCCGTGTCAGGCTCTGTGCTCAGTGGGGTGTCTGCTTGAGATTCTCTCTCTCCCTCTCCTTCTACCCTTTCCCCTTCTGCGTATGCACACACGTGCGTGCGCCCTCGCTCTAAAATAAATAAATAAAAATTTAAAAGTAAAAATAAAAATCAAGTTACTTTTCATGTTTTCAAAAATGGTATCTCCTGAAATATTCAAAATTATCAATTAAAATTAAAGGAAAGATATAATTAATGAATATCATCAACTTTTGTGATCAAAATTAAATGAGGGTGAACGTTTCAATTTAAGTCTGAAATTGAAAGTGAAATCCAGCTGTATTAAGGAATTTTATAAAAACAGAACTAGTCACAATTCTAGGGGTCATTGTCCATCTAGTTGTAATTTAAAGACTGCACATGTTTCACTCATGTTATAGCTAGACTTATATTTACTTACACATAAATAGAGAAAACTAAAATAGATATGTGTATGTGAATGGATGTGTGTACATACACATACCAATTTAAGAATAGTATGAATTGTTTAGTATTAGAAAACATTACAGGTACATACTAAATCACTAGTACTTCTGAAACCAAGAAATGAAACAAAAAGAAAAGCAAGGCAATGGATGCTCAGCACTAATTGGAAATAATACTTGGTTATGCATCAATCTACTGTATTCCTGTTATCTGCAGGGAGACAGTTGACAAGTCAATTGATCTTCCTTTTCTCTTATATAAGTCTCTCTACCACTCAGCTCCTCCTTGCATTCTATAACTGCTTCTGTCTCTGATTTCAGCAACAGCATTTTGATGCAGTTGCTTTCTGTTTCTGGAACACTAGGAAAGAGTTGCAGAGAAGAGATTCCTGAGCTGTGAAAGGTGTTAGTCTTGAGTGTGGATGGGCAGAGTTTTGCTCCCCAGTCTACCAGCACTGGGTTTTGGATCTTGAGTGAGAGAGCTGGCCACGAGCTTTTAAATGTACTTATTTTTTGTGTTTGTGTTGTGCAGGGCCCCTAAAATTCAGGGCCCAGGGCAGGGATCCTTCCTGTCTACATCTAAGGGTATTTACATCTCGCGTTGTGTTGAGCTTAATCCAGCTGAACTTAATTCCAAGTTTTCTTGTGCATATATAAAAGTAAAGCCATTCCTGTCACTGTGTTGCTCCAGAAGATGCAGAAGTTCACCAAGAGTTAAATGATACGTTTTGTATTGGTGCCATCACCTGCCTCAAGTGAAAAATTAGTTCATTCCAATTACAGTTTGATATTTGCATTCAATTCACGGAATCAAATAAAGCTTTCGAAGATTCGTTCAAAAGTAAAAGGTGAAACGTCTGCCATTACTGTTAGTAAAGTCATAGTAAATTAATTTAAAAAGTTCAGCATTTGCAGATAAAGTTACTTGTTTAGAGGGTAATGGATAAAATACAAATTTGGGGCCAGCACATCATGGTGAAAACAATGTCCTTGCTAAAATTAAGAAATTCATGGAACTGAAATATACTTGGAACTAGTCCAGGCACATGCATAAGTTATAATCTGTGTGTAAACAAGCTGCGATATTTTACCAATGAAAATAGAAGATGCGATTGTCAAAATTTACAAATGTTTCTATTTATATGATGTTACAGTAACTGAAATACACAATTTTTATGACAAAACTGATGTTGAATTAAAAATACTTAACATGACAGTATGTGTTTTCTCTTTTTCCTGGTGGTCGACAAGCAGATTTTCAAAATGTTTGAGGCTTTGAAGAACTACTTTGTAAATCAGTCTAAGTGTCCTACATTGTCATTGAACATTTTTGTGAGTGAGTCCTCTAAATTTTATTTCACTGTTTTCTCAAAACCATTTGGAAATCTTTAATCAAAGCATTCAAAGAATGTTCACATTTGAAGATTTTAGAAAAATAAAGTCATTGCAAACAAAGCTTGCAAAGAGAAAAACAGTGAGATTAAGCTATTCAAAACAAAAGAGGAACTAAACAAACGTGTGGAATTTAAGATGCCTGCTTACAACTCTTCCATGATTTCCCAACAGGCTTACCATTATCCTTAGAATTAAGACTGAAATCCTTCAAATCCCAAATAACTGACTTATAAACAGACTTGGAAGAAACCCATTCTCAAGTTAGGGCCGAGTTGGGTATTTACTTTTTAGGAGATGTTGATACGAGGCTGCGATGTAGTCACCAAGGAGGCATAAGCTAGGAATGTGGGTGCTGGGATTGGCTAGGAATGCCGGACCGGCAGCAAAGTTCATTCAGGGTCGGCCAGCAAGTGACCTGGTGTTCTATTCGGATGGTTCGGAGGGCCGCCCTGGGAGTGAGGTGGGATGGGGGAATCAGGCAGAGCAGGGGCTCCTGTCTACACTTGCACCTTTTCTGAGTTCTGAAAACCAGGGCTGGGATCAGGCAAGAGAGCTGTGAGGAGCACAAAATTCAAGGCGGCGTTCGCTTTCAGATGTGTGCAAGGACACCCGAGACCCCAGGACTGAGAGTCTCCGGAAAAGTTACACTTTAGGTGCTTTTCTCTCCTCACGCTAGTCCAGGCCCTGCAGAAAACACTTTCTCTCTACACCCTATCAAGGGCTTTGAAATCTAATTCAATATCATAGTGCCCTAGGAAATTTTTCTTCTTTTTCTTTCTTTCTTCTTCTTCTTCTATTTTATTTTTTTTAAAGATTTATTTATTTATTTTGAGAGAGTGAGAATGAGAGAGAGAGAGAGAGAGTACATGAGAGGGGGGAGGGTTAGAGGGAGAAGCAGGCTCCTTTCTGAGCGGGGAGCCCGATGCGGGACTCGATCCCGGGACTCCAGGATCATGACCTGAGCCGAAGGCAGTCGCTTAACCAACTGAGCCACCCAGGCACCCCTTCTTCTTCTTTTAAATATTTATGTGTTTATTTGGGAGGGAGAGAAAGAGCGTGACTGGGTAGGAGGGGCAGAGGGAGAGAGAATCTTAAGCAGACACTGCGCTGAACCCAGAGCTGGATGCAAGGCTCAATCTCACCACCCTGAGATCACGACCGGGGCCGAAACCAAGAGTCCCACGCTTAGCCGATTGCATCACCCAGGCGTCCCCCTAGGGAGTTATTCTTGAGTAATTTTTGAATGTAGATTGTAAAATGCAGACTCCTTTATCTCCACTTCAAATATGCTGAACTGGAATCTCTGAGGGTAGAATTCAGGGACCTATATTTTATTTTATGTTTTTTCAGGGACCTGTATTTTAAAAAAGTACTTAGGTGGTTCAGTTGCATGAGGTGTATAGGATCCACGGGCTATTAGTGCTTAGATGCTTTTCTTCATGTCTGATCCTGGTAGGTAAACTGGGTGGAGGATCTTAATTAAACACGCCCCTTTGTCATACCCATTCTGAATCAACTGAGAAATAGAGGCAGGATACATGTGCGAATTAAAGACTAGCATCACTGGTCAAAGAAGAAACCACAAAGCAAATGAGATGCTACTTAGAGTTGACTGTATCCGAAATTGTGGGATGCACATAACACAGTGCCTAGATGAAAATGTATAGCATTAAATGCTTATATTTGAAATAGATTCTCAAATCAATGGGACATGCTTCTACCTTATGAAACTAGTAAAAGAAGAGTAAATGAAACCCAAAGCAAATGGAAAGAAAGACATAATAAAAGAGCAGAAATCAATGAAATAGAAAACAGAAAAAATAAAAGAAAATCAAACTAGAAGTTGGTTTTTTGAAACCATCAGTAAAATTCATAAACTTTAGTCAGACTGATCAGGAAAGAGAGATAAAATGCAAATTAATGCAATACCAAGAATGAAAGAGGAGATATCATTAAAGATTATACAGACATTAAGACTATAATAAGCGACTATTGTGGACAGTTTTATGCCAATAAGTTTGATAAATTAGAGGGAAAGTTTTGAAAGACACAAATTACCAAGAGCTCACTGAAGAAGATAAAGATAATCAAGATGACTTTATAATATGAAGTACACCACTTTCATAGTGAACACTCTCCCAAAAAACTACAGATGAATTCTACTAAGCATTCAGGGGGGCAATAATACCATTGCTATACAAATTTCTCAAATAAAAGAAGAGCAAAATTTTCTGAACGCATTTTATGAAGCCCACATTATCCTGACACTAAAACCATACAAAGACATAATAAGAAAACTATAGACTAGACTAGTCTCATAAACATAGATGCAAAATTCTTTAACAAAAGTAGCACATCAAATCCAGTAACATGAAAATGATATTACATAAAGAAGAAGTAAGATTTATCCCAGGAATGCAAGGCTGTTTTAATATTTGACAACCAATCAATGTAATTTACCTTATTAACAGATTTAAAAAGAGAAACTGATTATTTCAATAGTTGCAAACAATTTTTGACAAAATTCAACACCAATTTTTAATAAAATCTATCAGAAAACTAGGAATAGAAGGGAATTTCCTTTACAGCTAAACTTAATGGAGAAAGACTGAATGGTTTCCCCCTGAGACCAAGAATAACACAAGTATATTTTCTCTGATTATTTCTATTCAACATTGTACTGGAGGTCCCAGCTTATAGCAGGAAGGCAAGAAAAATTAATAAAAGGCATACTGATTGGATAGGAAGAAACAAAACTGTCTTTATGAAGAGATGGAATGTTCATCTACGTAGAAAATCCAAAGAATCTGCCGAAAAGCTACTAAAACTAAGCGAGTTTAGCAAGGTTGTGTGCTTGAAAAATGCAATACACTAGCAACGCAGAACTGGAAATTGAAGTAAATGATATTATTTACAGTAGCACAAAATATGAAATACTTAGGTATAAATTTGACAATATGTGCAAAATTTTAACACTGAAAATTACAAAATATTGCTAAGAAAAATTAAATAAGACCTAATAAATGGAGACATCTATCATATTTGTGGATTGGAAAACTCGATATTAAGATGCCAATTCTCTCTGACTTGATCTATAGATTCAGTGCAATCCCAATCAAAATCCCTGCAGGATTTTTGATGGAAGTTTGCATGTTGATTCTAACACTTGTATTTATGTGCAAAATATTACATCAGCTTTTTATTGCTAGAGAAAATGCTGGAAAACATTGATTGAATGTTCACCATATTCCAGGTATTGTTTCACATACTTTGAATGTATTAAGAAATCAAATTGTTACACAAACTCTCTAAGGGAGGTAGAGTAGCGTTATCCCCATTTTTGGATATGCAGACACAAAGCAGGAAAATAACTTGTCTGGGTTTATCAGCTTTTGGGTTGGAGAGTTTGCCATTGACTCCAGGCGACTGGAATCCAGAGTCTGGCTGTTTAATTACTTGGAATCACCAGTTTCTGTACAAATTAGCTATTGCTACAAACAACCACAAAATCTCAGTGGCAAATAATAATAAGCATTTCGTTTCCACATGTCTGCAGGTTGGCCGGCATGGCTTTGCTGATTTGGGCAAAGCCCCATCTGGGCTCAGATGGGCGACTCCAACTATAAGCAGGGTTCATGTCTGCTCCCCAGGTTTCCCATCCTCCCTGAATTATTGGTTTAGCCACTGCCTGTTCTTCACACGGCAATAACAGAAAGCAAGAAAGAGCCCCCCCACTTGGTTCCATTAGAACCAAGGCCCAGATCACTCTTCTACTGTTTCTACCTTTTAATTGCCTAAGCAAAGGGGGAGCAAGTGGACAACTGCAGATCTCTCCTAGAGGGCAAGGAAGCCCCACCCTGGTGCACTTACAATGGGGAAGAGACAGTAAGCCCCAGGGATTCCTTCCATAGGCAGGATGTCTCCAGAAAGTCAAATGCAAGAGGAGGGACCGTTTGTGCCAGTGACATTTATGCCACCTGATGCAAGATGAACGGAGGTCAGAGTTTTGTCTATTTTTGTAAGTGTCTCACGAAGAGAGGAGCAAAGGGTGAAAGCTTCTGTCCGCCACGTCTGTAAGGACACAGAAGAGAAGAGCTTTTCCTCTCACAGAAGGTGAGGACTGGGTTTCTATACTTCACAGCATTCCTCTTCTAGCACCGAACACAGAACTATTAACAAAGAAGGGTCTCAAGAAATATTTGCAGTTGAACAGTAAGAGAAACTGTTGCATTTTCCCTCTTGAAGAAACTCCAAAATTTCCCTCTCTCGGACCTTACTCCTGGGGCTTCGTCTTGACTTGGCAACACAAACAGTTGTTTGCCTTCCGAGGAGTATTTTGGCCAATTGTTTCAGTTGCCCTGAGTTCCCCCAATATGGCACAAAAGATGCTTGTCCTGCTGGAGTTTAGAACTGATTGCAAAACTAACCCTGGTTAGCAAAACTGGTAAATTCCATTTAGTGTGTGTGCATTTTTGTTGTATTTATGTTTGTGATTTGTGTGTGTGTGTGTGTGTGTGTGTGTGTGTGTGCGCGCGTGCGCTTGTGCTCCCGCTCTGAACAGAGTTTCCATAGGAAAAAGAAAAGCAAGATGTTGCCCAGCTGCATTGTTCTGGCAAGACATTTTCACATACTTCTCCGTGGAAGTTTCTGCAGTGCTCCCCTCTCTTCCTGGCTTCCTGTTTCTATAGAATAGCAAAGATCTGCAGAATCTCTCCAGCTATAGCCTAAAGCCATCACTGACACAACTTTGGACTGACCATTCTGAGGTGGCGGGGCGGGG
The DNA here is from genome assembly GCF_009762305.2 of Zalophus californianus. Lineage (NCBI taxonomy): Eukaryota > Metazoa > Chordata > Mammalia > Carnivora > Otariidae > Zalophus > Zalophus californianus. The sequence goes on along the minus strand of NC_045612.1, from coordinate 112,958,110 downwards.
GGGGGGGGATGGGAGGTAAGGAGCTTGTGCCCTTATTATATAAACCAGTCATTAGTGGAAGGAATTTGGGGTAGGCAACTAGTAGTGTCTGCTCCAGATGTTTTATTTCCAGCAATAGCTTCCAGCATGAGTTTTCTAAGAAATCATAGCAGAAATGCTAATGTTTTAAGGATGGAATGTAGCTCCCACCCGCCTCTGGGTTTTATTCAATGGGCTACCGAAGCTCATTGTGCCTCAGACCCAACTTCTCCTCCTCAGTTCAACCTCACCTGTCTCCTGGACCTTCTGAGCATTCCCCTCTGTCCCAGCATCCGCTGTTCTCTAGCCCCAAGACCACTGCCCCCTCACCATCTTTTGTCTGGATTCCTCTGCCTGACTCCAGTCTTGCTTCCTTCAATCAGTTCTCTACTGGTAAGGATTATCTTTTGAAAACCGGAATCCTTTGTTTAGAGGTTCCTTCGAAGCTTCCCCATAGCCATTAGGATGCAATCCAAGCTCCATACTTTGAAAACAAGGCCCCTTGTGTGGGACTGAAGTAGGGTGAGGCAAGCAAGACACCTTGGGTGCAAAATTTAAGGAGACACTTATTCTCAAGGATCAGGTAAATGTACGGTTGGCACTTGAGAATGAATGCCACCTTAATTTTTTTCTTTTTTTAAAATTTTTTATTGTTATGTTAATCACCATACATTACATCATTAGTTTTTGATGTAGTGGTCCATGATTCATTGTTTGTGTATAATACCCAGTGCTCCATGCAGAACATGCCCTCTTTACTACCCAACACCAAAAGAAACAGTCAACAAAACCAAAAGACAACTGACAGAATGGGAGAAGATTTTTGCAAATGACATATCAGATAAAGGGCTAGTATCCAAAAATCTATAAAGAACTTCTTAAACTCAACACCCAAAGAACAAGTGATCCAATCAAGAAATGGGCAGAAGACATGAACAGACATTTTTCCAAAGAAGACATCCAAATTTGCCACCTTAATTTTTACTCCCTTGGTGGCTCCCTGGCCCCGGCCTTGTTGCTGTGCCTTCGCACTGGCCCTGTTACTCTCTGGTCTCATCTCTCATCACACGCCCACTCAAGTCCTCATTTCTAACCCAGTGAGCTGCTTGCGGTCCCCTGAACTCACCTCATTCTTACCATTGCTACCGTAAAACCTGTCTGAGCAGTGGATTCTTCCTGAGGCTTCAGGTAATGATAAAGGGACAGAAACTCAGACAATACTGGTCTCATGATGAATCCCAAATAGCGAAAGGGCAGCAAATGTGATTATTTTTCAAAAATTTTTGGGATAAAATACACATGAGATAGAACTTATGATAAAGTGTATCCTTGAATACATTCATGTTGTATAATCATCACCACCATCCATTTCCAGAACTCTTTTCATCTTGCAAAGCCAAGACGCTATACCTATTAAGCGATAATACCTCATATTTCCCCATCCCCTAGCTACTGGCAACCATCATTTTATTTTCTGTCTTTATGATTTTGACTACTTTTAGGTACCTCATATAAGTAGAGTCATAAAATATTTGTCTTTTTGTGATTGAATTATTAAGCTTAGCATTATGTCCTCAAGATTCAACCATATTATATTTTAGAATTTCTTTCTTTTGTCAAGGCTGAATAATATTCCATTGTATGTATATATCACATCTTTAAACCCATTCATCTGTCTATGGACACTTGGGTTGCTTCCATGTTTTAGCATTGTAAATAATACCGCTATGAACAAATATCTCTTTGAGACCTTTCTTTCAAGTCTTCTGTGTATATACCCTGAAGGAGAACTGCTGGATCATGTGGCAATTCTAGCAAATATGTTTTAAGCCTAGCTCAAAGGCATTCATTTTGTCTAAAGCTTTTACATGTAAAGCAAACAAAATATTGAAATCCATCTTTTATTACAGTCATTGCCATAACAACATCGTATCTCATAGCATATGGTCACTGCAGTGCAATTTACTTTAAAATACTTCAGCATAGATAGTATGATATATACTTGTGCACGTTAGTTTTAATCTCTACCCCAGGGCAGTGGTGAACATTCAAAGTTTTCTAATTGAGGATATTCATTCCAGGGATTATTCTTCCTTGAAAGACTCTAATCAGATACCAACATGCCCAAAGCAACTACAATAAGCCTGCAAATATCTTTATCTCAGATCAATATCATAGGATTTGTTAATTAGCCTAATGGATGTTAGAAATAATTTCTCATTGGTGAAATGTATCGTATTCAAACAGTGTGCATTAGCTAGAAATACTGTTTAAGAAGTCCTGTCCCTTGCATGATAGGGGTCTAAGAATCTGGTGAAGCCAACAGCCCACGGTCCTTTAGAATGGCACTCCAGGCTTAGGATTCCAGACTGGTCCCTTGTCTGGCCACTTATGGGGGGACTCAGTTGTCTGAATCTCACGTGAACCTTTCATGCAAGAGGCGGTAGGAGCAGCTCAAGGGTCACCAAACTGGGACTTCACTCAACTTCCAGGACAGACTGTATGGCCATCTGGGGGTCTCCATGCTATGAATGTTTGTATGAGGGTCAGAATTTGGTCTGACATTTGCTTTTATTATAACATACTACCCGACAGTGAAGTTGTTGGAAAGGAGACCTATTGCCCTCACTTGTGACTAGTGAAGACTGCTACCCATCCAAAAAACATCCTAAAATCTGAGACTCACCAATCTGCTCAGGTCAATTTGTGGTAGGTGATTTACTGGAAGCAAATGGGAGGGTAAACCTGCCTATGCAATCTTCGTCCCAATTTGGATACACTTGCCTGCTTGTCAAGGAGATCTCACCCAGTAATCCTATCAGCCTTTGGCCCTTAGCATCTTGTAAATATAGCCCTCGCCCCAAAGAACTGGGAAGAAATTATCTCCATGAACTAGGTATTCCAACACTTTGATAACTTGTTCCCATATATTGCCTCCCCAATGTCCAGCAATAAAGCACGTGTAAATTTAAAAATTACATATAGATGAAAGGTAAAGGTAGAATGTTCAACTACATTTTCCTTTTGTGGCTCTGGCCCCAGGAAACACAAGATGCTAGATGTACTTGGCACAACTGAAGAGAAACACTGCATATTAAAAGTGTGTCTGAGAGAAAAAAAACAAACATTTCATGGTGCCACAGTCAAGGATCATTGAATTATTTAAATGCGAAATCATAGAATTTGTATAAACAATTAAATGGAGAAAAAGCAATATATGATTTGAGTAATAGTTAACATTTTCTTTAATTGTTTAAGCTGTGACCATATTTTACGAGCAGCAAATTACAAAGACTGAAAATTCATGTTATAATTATAAAGTGTGAAGACTGATTTTCATATATTGCTTACGGAGTGAGTCTCATGGATTACTGTCATAATCAAATATAACTTGAAACCATATCAACAGGACACATTTTAATGATATGCACATAATTGCTAGTGTGCTGAGTAGTGATTTAGCCTAAACGGTAAATAGATCACTTAAAGGATATAATTAGTATTATATTTACAGAGTTGAATTAATTTTTGTGCTTTTCTCTTCTTACTCTGATGCAGATTATAGATCTTGGAGAATTAAGGCTGACAGTTTGCTCTCATCTTTAAATGGTCTCATGCACACACAGAAAATGGCACCCACTTAAAGCTGAGGCTGGGCTCAAACACATCAACACGTGGGGTTCTATTGTTTCTCATTCATTAACCCTCTGGGCCCCAAGGTAGAGGCCCCTATGCTGCCACTCCCCCCCTTGGGGTCCTTGTATCAGCTGTCAGCCTGGGTTGTAGCATCACCCCAGTGAGTGTGGTGGTGTGGTGAGGAGGGTGTACCCCTGGGGTACGGGGCAGATTCCTAAGAGAAGGGAGAACCTGAAATGTGAGGAACCGTGGGCCCAAGAGTGACTCAAGTAAGCCTTCATTTCTCCCTCTCATTCTTTGTTCAGTCTCTCCCCAAACCACCTTGGAGCCCAGTGCAGGGAAAACACAAAATGAAATTGAACATTCCAGCGCACTTGTTTGGCATCAGACTGCTATGAAAAGCTTTCAAAGTGAAATTTTTATGTCGATATGCTTTAACAGTTATCTGCGTGTAGCTTAAGTCTCTGATTAAGTTTTTGGGGATGTCGATTAAATTAAAAAAAAAAAACAAACCAAAGCTTCCCTGGTGGCTCTCTTGGGACTTCTACTAGTGGCACCCTGACATGCCCTCCTTCTCCTTCTGGGACTCCCCATCTAGGCTTATCACCTTCAGCTCAGTGGCCCAGAATCCACAGCCTCAAGAACTCCTTGATGCTACCGCTTTGTCTGAAAGCTGATACAAGTACCCCAAGATGAGGAACGGCAGCACAGTATTACCCTTGAGGAGTATGGATGGCCTGAATCTTGGGCTATGAAGGGTTGGGGAATCAGGGACAAGGTAAGCCCAAGTATGCATGTGTTTGAGCCCAGCCTGAACTGTTAAATGTGTGCTCTTGTGGGTGTAGCAGTGAGTGCCATTAAGTTTGTGCCTGGAGAACACCAGATGGGAATTACCTCTGGAATCTGAGTTGTTGGAATCTGAGTTGTTGGAAGCCCTCAAGAAGACAAGGAGTAGAGTAGATGATGATAAAATTGGTGTAGAGGCTAAAGAGGAGAGAAGGGGAGATGAAAGCAAGTCTTGTTTTGCAACTCTGCCAGGGACCACCCAATGAATATGTTTCCAGGAACTGAACGTAACTGCATATTCCAAAAGTAGTATGATATCCTATGGTTAGTGGATCGAGCACTGCCTTCGGATTCAAATCTATCTGGGTAACTTTGAAATAGTTTCTTAACCTCTATAAGCCTCAGTTTCATTATCTACCAAAATGAGGATGCATCTGGATTTTTTTAGCAAAAGAATATGCTAAAGTCCCTAGGACTATAGTACAGGGGAGCTGTGGTCGTCCATTACAACCATAGCCCCCATGTCTCCCCATAGTCCTGCCCTTGTGTAGTTCCTGCCCCTTGAATTGGGTTGGCTTTGTGACTCACTTTAATTAATCGAGTGTGTCTAGTGCCTAAGCCTTAGGAAGACCCGGTAGTGTCTGCATTTGTGCTCTTGGAAGTTCTGAGTCACTATATAACAATCTGGCTATCTGAAATGGAGAGAGCATGTGGAGAGGCTATGTGGAGAGAGAGAGAGAGAGAAAGAGAGAGAGAGAGAGAGGGAGCTCCAAGCATCCTAGGGTCCTGGCCGAGCCCAGCCCTCAACCAACCTGCCAGCTGAAGGCAGACATAGGAGTGATGGCCGGTAAGACCAGCAGAAGAATTGCCTAGGGGAGTCCAGCTCAGATTGTGGAATTGTGAGCCATGAAAATATTTGTTGCTTTCAGACACTAAGCTTTGGGGTAGTTTGTTATGTAAGAATAGATAACGGAAACAGGGATCATGAAGGTTATACAGATTTTTAAAAATGCAGTAAAACCAAGTCATTCATAAGGTGTGTACCTTAGGCTCTTCTTGAATACATTATGGCATTTAAACTCATAATATGCAGTCAGCTAAGACTAAAATATTTGAGTAGCCCTTTCAGACTTAAGATGATTTTCGAACATGGTGTGTTTGCAATCTATTTATAAAAGATCTCGTCACTTCTTCACTTCAGCACCGATATCCATAGTTGCCATCATCTGAGGGAAGCTTTCGCTAAGGACAAAGTTTGCCTCTTACTAAAGCTTCCTGTGTAGATGCAGGAGAGAAGAACAAAGCCACTTGGAGGTGTGGTTGACAGGTGGTCAGTCAGGCTTATTCGCTAGCTAAGCACATTTTCACTGCTCTCTGGCTAGTAGCATGGGCAATGCAATTTTGTGCCTTAGTGACAAATGATTATTAAATTATTTATGTCATAGATGTTCAGGAATAGCTGCAATTATGAGTGTTAAATCCACAAATGGAAACTGTAATAACCTGGGGGTGGGTGTCGTTACTGTCTACCCAATATTCTGTCCTTCCCTCCCCAACTTTCTTCTTGGAGCAGAGTTTATTTTGCTTCTGGAAAATCCATTCTGGATGGACTGGGTCGAGATGACCCTTGCCCTTTGCCCCAGGGTTGGGCACATGATCCACCCGGGCCATTCAGCAGATGTTGGGTTTCCTTCGAAAATGTTGGGAGCCTCTGGTGGTTAGCTGTTTGTGGAAGTCAGGTGTCTTCTCCCTTATAACTCAACTCCCAGATAGTATCCTACAGGGAAAACAAGTCTTAGACTAAACCTCACAAAAACTACAAGTATTTATTAGCAAGCGGCTCCAAACACGCTATTCAGTGTGTTCTATAGTTCAGGGAAGTTCTGTTCTTACCGGGACAAACAGCACCTAGCATGACAGTCTTCTGTGGATGCCTCAATATTCCAACAGTAGGACAGGTCAGCCCCGTCAGTGGGCCTGGAGACAGAGTTCTCCTTGAAATGGAGTGATGCAGGGTAGTGGGGTTCCGTCCTTCCAGGGCTGCCCGTGATATGAGAATGCTGGTTTTGCCAGATTCTCAGGCAAGTGTTGTGGGGTTTCTACAGTCTTCCTAACCATTTACTACTTTGGACATTATTCGTTTTCCCTATATCATTTTTCTAACCTTCTTTATGTTAATTAGGAAGCATTCCATGTGTAGGTCTTGATAATATATGCTAAGTGCTGTATCACCTCATCTTGTGCTGAATATTTTCTGTCCACCTGTCCAGATTGCTCTCTCCATGCTTTCCGTCCCCGCTTTCTGGCCTGGGAAACCGACCTGTATGGACTCTATCAGTGGGCTTCCTTAATGCTCTGGCTTCCAGTTGGTTTTGACTAATGGTGAGCCAGCCCAGCAGGTGATTGGGAAGAGGGAGGAAAATGAGGTTAGGGTATTTATTCTCCCATTTCCATCCCTGCAGGGCTGCCCCAAGCTGGCTGTGACCCATCTTGAAGGTCATAGCTCCTGTCAAGGCAGCGGTCTATATGACTTTCTTCTTCCAGGTTCTGGTAACTGATTCTTTCTTGCATCCCTTTGGGTGGAGGGATGGAAGAGCCCTGTTGTCACTAGCTCCTTAATACTATACTACATCCCTTCCAGACCTTTGTAAGTCATAGTTTTATTAAGCCCTCCTTGATTTATCCTAATTTGAGGGAGCTTTTTCCTGCTGGGAACTTGGGAAGGTACTGATCTGTGATTAGAGTACTTCTATGCTAGTTAGTCTCTCCTGGAGTGTTGGTTCCTGATTAGAGGATTTCAAATGCTAACTACTCTTAGGATGGAGATCAGACTTGATTTATACACATATTTCATATTGTTCATACCGGAACATTTGAAAAATAAATTGTCACACAGACCATTTAGCACAAAACTTCTTGGCAACAGTGACTGATTCAAAAATGGACCTATAACCCTAGATGGACCAAATGGAGCTTTCCCGGGAATTTTTGCTAGGACAAATAGTAAAGAGACAACTTTTTGTTGTTGTTGTTGTTGCTGCTGTAATTGCTAGATATAAGGGTAAGTAAGTCTTGAACTTCTAATAGCTGCATCTTCCACCCAGAGAAGAAATCTTACCAGATACCAAAAGGCAACAAGAAGAAGACAGAACTGGGAGATGGACAGAAAGGGACAAATTTCTGGTTATATCCTGGTGCTCCTTGATCCAGCTATGCCTGAGTCTGAAGTCTGCTCTTGGAATATATGCGAGGAAATAAATTTCTTTTTGGTTTGTGTATCTAAGCTAATTTGAGTTGGAGTTTATTTCACTTGCAACTGAGTAAGTCTCGACAAATGTATCAAGGGCCTATTTTCATAATGTTCTTCTATCTTTGTAAGAAAAGGCTGTACCTTGGGGCACCTGGGTGGCTCAGTCAGTTAAGCATCTGCCTTTGGCTCAGGTCATGATCCCAGGGTCCAGGGATCGAGCCCCGCATCGGGCTTCCCTCCTCAGCAAGGAGGGGAAAACTTTCCCTCTGCCTGCTGCTCGCCCTACTTGTGCGTGCTCTCTCTCAAATAAATAAATAAAATCTTAAAAAAGAAAGAAAGAAAGAAAAGGCTGTACTGTACTGCAGGCAACTGTTCTATTTTGACAGAGGAGATGGAGATGTTACCAAGGAAAGATGGCTGGCTGCCCAGGCTGGGGGTCAGTAGGCTGGTGACATCATCATAAATTTGCACACTGAGACTTCAACAGTGCGGGTCTAGAAAATTGATTCTGTTAGTGTGGTGGAGCCTACCAAGTTTGGGGCAGTTGGCTTCCGCTAGCCAGTCTCACAGAGACAGAGGCAAAAATCTAAAGTGAGTTCACAATAGAAAATCTAACTGCTGAGCGGACCAAAAAGTTTGTCTTTGGTTGGTGTGGTCTCTCTCTTCTGGCAAATCAAAAAAACCCCACCAAATTATTATCCAGAAGGTAACTGGAGAACAAGGGATTAGAGCCAGACAGCACACAGGGCAGGCCTGGGGGTAAGGGAAGAGAGGGTCCCTTTCGTGAGTGTAATAGTGAGTGTCTCCGAGCTGCTCATCTGAGGTGGGGGTTGTATTAGCTCCCTGTGGTCGCTGTAACAAATCACCACAAACTGAGTGGCTTAAAACAAGAGAACTCTCTCACAGTTATGGAAGCCAGAAGTCCACAGTCAGTTTCACTGGGCCAAAATCAAGATGTTGGCAGAGCCACACTCCCTCTGGAGGCTCTAGGGAGAATCTATTCCTTGCCTTTCTCAGCCTCTAGTGGCTCCCATGTTCCTCGGCTGCTGGTCACGTCACTCTAATCTCTATCTCCACCTTCACACCACTTTCTCCTCTGTGTCAAATCTCCCTCTGCTTCCTTCTTATAAAGATACATGCGGTGGTGTTTAGGGACCATCTCAATAATCCAAGATAATCTCCCCATTTCAAGAGCCATAACTTAATCACATCTACAAAGTCAATTTGTCATATAAGGTAACATTCACAGGTTCCAGGGATTAGGACTTGGGTATCTTTGGGGGGACATTTTCCAGCCTACCACAGGGGTAGATCTGTTGAGTAAGGTGGAATGCCCATTTTGGCTATTCAGGGCCCCTTTACCCCTGGATGGCCAAATAGATCCCGACTGATTCTTTTTTTTCTGCTTTTTCGTTTTCTAGCCCCAGTATGAGCATCCCTCTTCTGCCATTAAAATCTTTAAAAAAAAAAAAAAGAGTCTAATCCAATCAGCTTTTTAAAGTTCCAGTCATATTCCTTGAGATCATTCTCAAAATCTTTTTGATGGGATGTGAATGTCCTCAAATATTTTCAGTCACAAGTTTACAGGGCACATATAGATTATTTTGTTGAATGCTACTCATATCTGTTACTTAACCTCATCCCTTTCTGGATGTACCTAAATGTCATCCCTCCATAGATACGCACGCACACACACACATGCACACACACACACACCCAGAGTTTCTAACATTTCTGGAACCTGCTGGATACTTCTCCCAATTCTGTAACTCTTTTGGCTTGTTTAGATTTAGACAGAAATGAATCTTTGCCTTTTATGAAATGTCAGTACAAGTAAGATTTAGCTTGCTTTACACTCCCAGTCAGCTCTGAATTAGGTAGGACTACAAGTATATGCAACAGGCACACTTGTTATGTTCTGACTTTTTCTTACTTAGCAGAGAGCATTTAAAACACCTATGATGCCGGGCAGCTTTCAGAAAAATATAAACTCTTCCTTCAACTGTGGCTGGCATGATAGCCATGAGTAAACTGTCAGCATATGCTTGAAAATTTAAAGGTTAGAAGATGGAACCCATAATTTTGACAAGCTCTTTTTGCTCCATGTATAAAGGTTGATGATAAACAAATCTTGATTAAATGCTTATCTGTACTATTATCGGCTTTCAGAAGAAGAAAATATTTAATTCCATTCTGACTGTGGGCTATGCTTCTTGGGACTTGTGCCTCCGTTTATCGACACAGGGTAGATTTGATTCAATATTTGATGTGCAAACACATGGCTCAGTCTCATGGGTGACCACTTCTGGTCACCAGGCCTCACCTGAGCGCAGCATGTCCATTCAACAGAGGTCTTTGTATTAGTTTACAAAGGTTGAGGGACTTGTGCAAATTTTTTCCTCTCTTTTGCTACATACTATTTTCTCTATTAAGTAGATGAATCATTTAGGTCACCTTGTACTACATAGTATAATCGTGTTTTGCCTGTTGACAAAAACCAATTTCCAGAGAAAGCTTAGCCGATGCTACCTTCTTGCTTAAAATATTAATCTGTGATGCCTTGTGACTTACAGAATAAAGACTGAACTCATTTTCATATATTCCCCTCTCTCTCTCCCCTGCCCCCATGTAAACCTCTCCCGTCTCATCACTAATCATTTGTTACTACGAAATGATCCCTGAATATTAATTTTTACCTCCCTCTTTCCTTTCTTTCCCCCTCTCTCTTTCCTCTCCTTCAATCCCTCTTTCCTCTCTCCTTTCCCTTTTTCTCTCCCTCTCTCCTTTTCCCCCTTGCGTCTTTCCAGAGCATACTCACAGGGCACCTCTATGGTATGATGGACTCTGTGCTCAGCTTGGTAGGAAAGATGTAATCATCAGTGCAGCTCCTAGCACCGTGGGACAGATGCACAGAAACAGCAGTACTTGGAATACTGACCCTGGTGGATGAATCCCCCAACTTTGCTTGAGGACATCAGCAAAATCCTGAGGGAAATGGTGACTTGTACTCTGAGTTTGAAGGGCTCACCAGGCAGACAAAGCCAAGGCATTTATTGTGGGCAGAGGCAAGAGCACAAATGGAAGAAACATCTTCCCTGCTTCCTTCCTTCTTCCCACATATATTTACCGAGTGCCCAGGACGGGCCCACCCTGCTCGAGGCGCCAGAGATACAGCACCGAGTAAGAGAGAGAATCTCCCCGCCGTAGGGCAACTGATCTGCTAGTGGTGGATGGCCTGTGATGTGCTGAGACCAGCATGTCTCAGATGTGTCCAGGGGCACCCTCGTCCCATGAGACACCCCAGGCAACGTTCGGGAGATGTTGCATCCTGAATACTCCCTCCTGCTGGAGATTCACAATGGACAATTTCACAGTCAAGGCCCTGGGAAGCCCGACATCAAGAAACCTGTTATCCTCATTTACTTAGCATTTCCCAAATGTGTTTAACCAGCAGAGCCTTGTTTTAAGTAGTACTTATTAACATCACACAAAGCTAGTTTTCTAAATGAGTCTCTGCAGGAAATGCTCAAGTGTTCCGTTCTTCCAACCTCTTTACCTATTATATCAGTCACCTATTTTCATAATAATGCTGCATAAGGACAGCCACAAAACCACAGTGGTATACAATAATAAGCGCTTCACGCCAGTGTAGCTGGGGTGGTCGGCCAGGGGGCTCTGGTAATCCTGGCTGACCTGGCTCAGATGTCTGGGGTCTGGCTGGCTCTCGGCCGGCTTTGCCCTGCTTGCCTCTCAGTCTCCAGCAGGCTAGACTGGGCGTGCACCCCGGGGGGGGGGGGCGGTGACCGAAGAGTATAAAGCAAGTAGAACTATGTGGGCACATTTTCAGACCCCTGCTTTGTCAAGTCTTCTGATACCCCAGTGTCCAAAGCCAGCCTCATGGCTGAGGTCAGAATCAAAACGGCCAGGGGAGGGGGGTGCCCTACAGAGTCACACGCCAAAGGGTGAGGCTACAAGGAGGGGGAAGAATTGGGACCACTTGAGCAATAGACCACACATTCCTCGGGCCCCAGGTCAGGCATCAGCTCTTCCATGAATCCTTTGCTGACTTCCTCAGACCCATACCCGTTTCTACTTTCTGAGATTCTCCACTGCACATCTGGTCCTTACTTCACAGTTGAGTGTTCTCTGGAACTCTCATGAATTCTCAGCTTGCTTCATCCTGGGTCCCCCGATGAAATGACAAACCCCTTGAGGGTAGACACCATATTTTAGACTTCGCTTGTATTTCCCAGACCACCTAGCATAGTGCTAGGCCCATAGGGGACATTTACTAAAGACTAATTAATTGAGGTCAGAAGTCTCATTAGATGCATGGAAACCAGGGCCCCAGGTCAGGCTGTCCCCGGGGGGCCACCCAGGTGCTACCACCTCGGTTTGTGCCCAACTATGGGGCCCAGAGCAGCTCCAGGAGGGTTGGCTCTTGCATCAGAGAAATGCCAGAAAAGCTCCTGTGGGCGCACTTCTTTTGCTCTTGTGTTCTCAACCCTTGTGAGGACTCTAACCACTTCCCCTGAACTTCGGGCCGTACGCGAACCTCACCTCTCTTGTGGTAGTGATCCTCCTAAATTCAGGCCACTCAGCTCATTCCTTCCTGTCTCGCTGTGGGCTTCCTGTCTCTTGTGACTGTGGGGGCCCGAGAGCCTGGTGTCAGTTTCCCTCCCTGGCCATGCTATATTTCTGACCCCACATTTGCACGGCCAGAGAGGAGAGTGGTGGTGTGAGCAAAGTACTCTGGATCCGTGCACCTCCAAGTGACAGTGGACCTGCACCTGGGGGGCTACCCAATGACAGCCCGACCTGGGGGGCCCGCATTCCCTAAGCGGTGGTTAACAATGCAGAGTCTCCCGAACCAGACTCTGCATTTTTTTTAAAAGGTTTTATTTATTTATTTGAGAGAGAGAGAATGAGAGATAGAGAGCACGAGAGGGAAGAGGGTCAGAGGGAGAAGCAGACTCCCTGCTGAGCAGGGAGCCCGATGCGGGACTCGATCCCGGGACTCCAGGATCATGACCTGAGCCAAAGGCAGTCGCTTAACCAACTGAGCCACCCAGGCGGCCCCAGACTCTGCATTTTAACCAGACCCCGGGAGGCAGAGCCAAGGCTGAGAAGCCAGCTGGAGCAGAGCCAGCATCTGGTCACAGTCCCCCAGCCCCCAGCTCTGTGGCTGGGGCAGATCACTTCACTTCTTTGCTTTCTCACCTACAAAGCGGGGGCATTGGACAAACCGGTCTCTCTGATGTCGCATCAGACGCATTTCATTATGCTTGCAGTAATTCAGGTTGCTTTGTTTCTTTGTCAGATAAGTACAAAGGTGTGGAGAGTGGCAGAAAATTATATTCTGCACAAAATCAAGAACTTTTAGAGCTAGAAGGAACCTTACTGAACATCTCCTCCAGCGCCCTCTTGTTTTACAGAAAAGGAAACAGGTTGCCCAGCCCCGGAGGGTCAAGCCTTGCTCAGGAGAACGTCCATCTGCCGTCTGGACCCTCGCTGCCTCAAGTGTGGGCCCTGGACCAGCAGCATCATTGTCATCTGGGCACGTGAGAGAAATGCAGATTCTTGGGCTCCAGCCCAGAACTTCTGAGGCAGAATCTGCATTTACCAAGCCCCCCCCCCCCCCCCAACCCGCCCCAGGTGATCTGTATGCACAGCGAAGTTTGGGAGCGCCGGGCTCACGGCCACGGCCACTGGGAATGCTTGAAGACAAATGAGGCCCAGAGCAGAAGGGTCACTTCACAAGCAGTAAGAGTGCTGGCCCCAGAAGCGAAGAAAACCGGGATTTGCGTATCAACATGCTGCTCCCAACCTTGTGGCTTTCAGGAAGTCACTTAAGCCTCTCTGGGCTTCAGCTTCCTCTGCTGTAAAATGTGTAAAGCGCCCAGCAGGCCACCCAGCACTGGGGAAGTGCTCCGTAAATGTTAGCGCAGCAGAGCTTAGGGATTAAAAGCGCAGATTCTGCATCCAGAGTGCCTGGCTTTAGAATTCTTCCTAGCCGTGTGACCTTCAGCAAGTCACTTAACTTCACTGCCAGATTCCTCATCCGCAAAGTGGGAATAACAAGAGGGTTGTGATGACAATTTCATGGGTTCCTATTTGTAAAGCGTTTAGACAGTGGCTGGCACACGGTAACAGCTAAGTGTCTGTTAAGAAGTTAGAATGTTGTTATTTTATAGACTTGGTGAAAGGAGGAAATCCAGGCACACGTAACATTTTGAAGCACCAGCAAAAGAGGAGTCCGTTTCTCTCTCACATAAGGGAAGTCGGGAAATATGCAGCTCCGCGTTGGCTTTCAGGTACCATTGGGCCCCAGACACCCACCGTTTTGCTGTGCCACCCTCATCGTGTAGATTCTGCCCTCACTGGGGAGGACGGCTCCCGCGGCTCTAGCTCACATCCCCCAGCACCAGGGCAACAGAATGAAAAAGGGGCTCTGTGTTAGTTCCGCATCGCTGCATAACCAGCTGCCCCAAAACTTGGGAGCTGGAGCCAACGGAAGTTTATTATCTCAGAATCTCTGTGGGCCATACTGGGGAGAAGCTCAGCTGTGTGCTTGTGGCTCAGGGGCTCTCAGGCTGCAATGCAGGCCTCAGCTGGGGTGGCAGTCATCTCTAGGCTCAACTCAGGAGAACTTCCTTCCAAGCCCACTCACAGGGTTGTGGGCAGGGTTGAGAAGGTCCCCTTCCAAGCTCACTTACATGGGCTTCTCCACAGGGCTGCCTCATGCTCAGAAGCTGGCTTCTCCTGTTAGAAGTCCAGCCCACACTCAAGCAGGGGGACCTGCACGAGGGCTTACATATCGGGAAGTAGGTCATCGCTGGGCCCTCTGAGAAGCTGCCTACTCCAGGCTCTTCCCGGGGACCCAGCTTCCTTCAGGCCACTTTCCTGGAGCCCCCACACACCACTTTTTCTTATTGCTCATAAGCTAAGGACTTGGTCATGGAGCCACATCAAGGTGCAAGAGAGACTAAGAAATACAATCTTTCAGCTAGATGGATTTCCACCCTGAATTAAAATCAGAGTTTCATTACTAAAGAAGAAAGGGGGAATGATTAGTTCATTTTCTACAGCCTTTCTACGGAGGGGCAGGTCTCAAAGTCTGGCCTCCTGACCATCAGCATCAGCATCAGCATCAGCATCACCTGGGAACCGGTTACAAAGGCAAACACTTGGGTCCCCCTCCAGACCTGCTGGCTCAGAGACTCTGGGGGTAGAGCTTGGTGATGTGTTTGAGCAAGCTCTCCAGGGGATTCTAATGCAGGTTCAAGTATGAGAACCCCTGCTACAGAGGACAGGTTACCTGCCATTCATACGGATGTTTTAATAAAACCTAGTTTGTTTACAAGAACCAACAACTTGTCTTTAGCATCAATCATGAAATAGGAGGCTTTTGAAAACAAGGTGGGTACTATCTAACAAATTACAGTTCACTTTGTTGTTTTCATCTTGAGATTGCTTGGAATTTTATCAGGTGATAAGCTCCATTGTACAAATAAAGCAAAGCAGATCATGAATGAAGTTTCCTTTATGATGAGAAAAGAACTAGAGAGTCTCGGTGGCTAGAAATTCCGTATCTAAATGCTAGAACCATAGCAGAGATATGTAATGGACCACTTAAATAACTGAATCCAGCAAAGCTGAATGTTTTCATCAAAACTCAAGAAACAGTGAGGGCAGGCAATAAAAAATGAGTGCTATGATCTGCATGTTTGTGCCTTTCCACCAAATTCATAGGTTGAAACCTAACCCTCAAGGTGGTGGGGCCTTTGGGAGGTGATGAGGTCATGAAGGCAGAGCCGAATCCCATGAATGCGATTAATGCCCTTCTAGAACAAGCCTGAGAGAGCTTCCTTGCTCTTTACACCAAGTGAGGTTACAGCTCGAAGGTGCCATCTACGAACCCAGAAGCTGGTTCTCACCAGACACCAAATCTGCTGGTGTCTTGATCTTGGACTTTCCGGAGGAATTTTGAAAAATAAATTTGTGTCGTTTATAAGCCACCAGGTCTCTGGTGTTTTGTTACAGCGGCCCAAACGTACCGAGACAAGGAGAGAGTTCAATAGTCCGCTAGTGGGTTGAGAGGGACCCACATGGTAGGGAAGACAGAACATGGAGCCCGTGGCCCAATTCCATTTGTCCACGCACCCAGATTTCAGTAAGATTCGGGACCGCTGAGCTCCATTTTTCTCCTAAAATGGGGACAGTCATATAGCTACAGGTTTATTTGACAGCAGAGAGAAAATTCTCTGATGTGCTCCATACAAAGCACTGAACTCAATCCCTGGCACGCAGTGGGGGTCAGACAATACGACGTGGTCTTTTCTTTCCCTTTATCTAAATAATGCGTAGCGAGATGATTCATAGTCATAATACTTTCAAGTAGTTTCAGAACTTATGAGGAAATAAAGTATTCTAAACTTTGGTTCTGATTTCCTTATAAGTCTGTATTTTCTTTTGTTTTATTCCATTTCTCCTCATTATGCCAGTTTACGGCAAGTTGCAGGATTCTTGCTCCATTTGGTGTTTATTGTCAATTGTTATTTTTTCTTTATTGTTGTTACGCTCTGTTTTTGCAAATGGATTTTGCCATTTAAACACTCTGGTTCTTCTTTGTTTTGTGTTGGTTTGGTGTTTTGGCTCTCCTTTTAAGGAAATATTTCCGACAATGTCTTGCTTTTGAAGAGCTGAGGGGAGCAAGCCAAGTGTATCATTTCAGGGGTGGCTCTACCGTAGGAGGGAACCGTGACCTCATGCTGAGGTGACACACTGCCCGAAACAATCCCGTGCCTTCTTGTCCCTGCGTGCGTGTGTGTGTGCGTGTGCACGTGTGTGTGCGTGCGTACGTGTGTGTGCGTGCGTGCGTGCGTGTGTGTATCGGGGGGAGCACTCTCCGCCTTGCCCACCTCTGTTCCAGCATAATGTGCAGCCTCCCCCTTCAGCTCCTTGTGTGAAGGGCCTGCCCTTGTTGGGGAGGCCCCTCAACTACCTCCCAAGAAGGGAGCTTTTCTTTTTGCTGAAGGCAGGGCCTCTTCTCTCAGAGTGGGACCCCACGTGGCACAGAGCTACTGAGGAAGAAGCTCAACAGTGAAAACTAGTGGGCCCCCGTGGGGTGACAGCCCACAAGCCCCTGTCTTTGGCCCTCTTCTCTGTCCTGGTTTCTTGTTTGGCTTTTGCTTTGACACTTAGGCAGAGCAGGCACATCCTCTGGGGGAAGAAAGGGCCTTTCCTTAGGGGCCGTGGGGTGTGGTGTTCTTTTCAGGTTCTCCTTGTGGTGAGGAGGGTGGACTAGAAAGTTGTCTGGCTGCCCCCCTGGGAGCAGCCTGTCCTTGGACCAGTTCTGTATGTCACCCTAGGCTCTGGTTTTAGGCAGGGCCCAGTCAGGGAGCAGAAGCCACACCAGTTATTTGAACCGTGAGGATTTCTTCTGAAGACACTCTTAACCAGGTTATCAGGTTGTAATCTAGGTAACTGAAAGGGAAGGCTTTCAGGGAGGGCTGAGGTGTCACAGGGCCCCCTGCGGCTGAAAGGCAGACCTCCGAGGAGGAGCACTGCTCGGCTGGGGCTGCCATCTCTAAGCTCGGGAGGGGCTGGAGGGGTTGGACACAGACCCCTGCGGGGGAGGCGGGGGGATGGGGGGAAGGGCTGGCAGAGCTGCACAGCCAGCGACCTGCGAGGCAGAAATGCAGCTTGTGGCAGCCGGGCCCTGGCAGTGCGGAGCAGAGCACGGAAGCGCGGGTTTGGGACTGCGAGACAAGAAACGAGTAACGGCACAGTGACTTCATAACGGCTACCAGTCCTTTTCTACAGCTGCACATGTCCTCACACAGCTTCTCTCCGCTTCGATGTGCGCGCCAGTCACCCGGGGAGCTTTCAAGGGCGGTGGGTCTGGGCCAGGGCCTAAGACTCTGCACGTCCAACAAGCTCCCGCGGACTTGCGTGTCGGAGCAGCGCGCTCCCGCGAGGCCTCCTGTCGGGTGCAGGGAGCAGCCCCGAGCGGGGCTCCTTGGCGCCGGGTGGGCCTGGCCTGCGGCGTGCCCTCCTTCCTCGCCTTCCTTGCTCTGGGCCTTTCTCGTGGCTCTCCTCCACATCAGGCACGTGTTCTCCAAACTTCTGTTTAGGAGGTAAGGAAGAAGCCCCAACACACGCACGATCTCTACACAGACTCTCAGTTCCATACCCGTGCTTTTCTAAGGAGATCGTGTTGCCAAATTAGTTTGAGGAGAAAGCAGATTGTCCTGGAACAGCTTGAATTACCACGCCAGGCTTCATAAATCGAAGGTATGACAAACAGGGTGGCGGCCTCAGGCAAAACAAATGGGAATCTGGGAACATCCTGAGAAAACAGGAGCCAAAGGATGAACTCAAAGCAGCCGGGCCAACCCAGGCTCCTGGCAGCTTGCCATGGGATCTGGCGTTGGTGTTGTTGAGTTAGTGGCTCCACAGGAGGACCTGGCTCCCAAATTCCCTCCGTGGCACATATTTGAAGCTGGCCTTTGGCTTCCTTATCGCCGATGAGCTTCCACAGGAGAATGGACACAAAGGTGAGTGAGCCGCTGAAGACAAATGCTGCGGTTCAGGTACCTCAAGCTGCAAAAAAGAAGTGATTTCTCACCGAGGTCATTTGTGCTCTTCATGATGGTGTCCCCAGGAAAACCTTTGTCCTGGCATCTGAAGTTACAGGGCTTCGATACCTTTCCCCATTCATATATTAACAATATGATTTTATGGATGATCAGCTCAGCCTTGTGAAATAGGAGCAGAGGGACTGTTCGTGGGACTGATTTTGCAAATGAGAGAACTGGCAGAGAAATGACTTTGCAGGGTCCCAAGGTGGCAAAAAACTGTGATATAGTCCCCAGGCCTGCAGAGGTAAGTGCTCCACTCCGAAGACCCTAGAGATATGGCTGCTCGATTCTGGGGCCTATCCTTTATACCCAGGCTCAGCAAACTTGTTCTGTAAAGGGCCCAAGAGTAACTATTTTTGCCTTTGTGGGCCACATGGTTTCAGTTGCAACCACTCAACTCTGCCACCGTGGCAAGAGGGCAGCCATACACAGTGTGCAGACACATATATCTGGCCATGTTCCATCAAAACTTTATTTATGAAAATAGGCAGAGGCTTAGATTGGGCCAGAAGGGTGTATTATTTCGACTCCGGTTTTGGGCCAATGGCAAAAGTGGAAAACACGATACCTGTACCTGATTTAACTCATAGGAATAGAGAAGGGTAAAGAATATGAAACAGAAAGGAAAGGGGAGGTGCCGGGGAGACAGGCTGGTGGGGCTGGGAGAGCTGGGTGCGAAGGAGGAATGGGAGCCAGATGGATAAAGTTGACGGAAGGACACAACAGATGAAAAGAAAGAGAAAAAGAAGGGATGGCTATTAGAACAACTTCAATTTTTGGAGACCAATACGATAAAAGAAAAGTGAGTTTTGAGCCTCACCCAGAGCTGTGGGAAAGCCAATGAAATTTTATCCTAATTTTTTTGGTGTAAGATGAATTTACTTCCCTCGAACCATTTTATTTTCGGTCAACAAACTTAAGCAAAGCAGGCACGATGAAGTTTGCAATATTAAATCACTGTCAACTTATGCCTCTGTAAAAAGGATTGTCCAACTGACTGTTAGTCGGCTAACAACAATTTAGGAATACATCATTTATGACCAGGCATGATGAAATCTAGAAAATATTTCCTAGCAAAGAAATATGTTTTAGCTGCCCGATAGCAAAACAAGTCCTTTGTTATTAATATGCTGATCTGATGTTATGATGTCTTTACTATTTCAGAGATAAAAGGTTTTTTTTTTTTTTTTTTGCACAGATGTCAAGTGCCCAGTATTGCTAAAGCTATCAGAAAGTCTTGGAGACAGTTCTTATTGTTTTGCAAACATATCCTCCTTGTACATACTTTGAAAGCTGATTTCAGATCTCTTTAGAGAAGCTTTCTTCTTCATAGTTTCCTTATTGGCTTTATAGCTTTCCTGTGCCAGCAAGAAAGCTATCTGAGCCAGCCCCACAAAGACTCAAAAACATTTGAAGAAGCAATTCATGTTGTTACTTTAGAGATTGTGTTTTTCTAAAAACACAGGAACCTGGGGGCTGGGAAACTGCATGACTGCGGACAGTGAGGAAAATCAGAGGACTGATGATGGTTGCACCGTTTTCCCTCCTCGGCGTTAGAATTCCAGAGTATGCCACGTGCCCAGAAGTCCTGTGGCTGTTGATGCCCCCTCTTCCCAGGGGCAGTGAGGCCTAGGGTCCGTAACGGACACTGGCTTTGGAGACAGACCACCGTGGCTTGATTCACAGCTCTGCCAACTTACAGGGTGGGCAGTATTAAAACAGTTTGTGGCTCACCCTTCTCAACTGTGAAATGAACATGACGATATCAGTGTCTACCTTAAAAGAATCTTTTCAAAGACTGAATGAATTAAAATTATATGTGAACACTTTGGAAGATGCCTACAGAAAGCACACAATGTACGTTACTACTAATGAGGGAGAGAGAAAAACTGTAATGAATCGGGTTTTCTTTTGAAAGTTCGTCCCTATGGAATGGTGTGCGTGTGGTTTTCTTTTCTTTTTTTCAACCAGGCTGTTAAATATTGGCAATGTACAGCTTTATAATGTACAAATGTGATGCAAAATTGCCCTGACAATTTTTGTGCTGAGGCAATATTGCAGCTAATGAGATTTTAATCAAAGCACAATTACTGCTGATTGAAAGTTGCCATGACATTAACGCATTGGTTAAAATGATTGTATTTAAATGTTGAACTTTAGCCCAGATATCTCCTCCCAGCTCTAGACCCCTTTTGAACATTAAAGGTACCTCAAACTCAACATACCCCAAACTCATCTCAAACTTGCCCCAATTCCAGCACAACCCAACTCAGTGGATGCATCATTACCTGTCCGGTTTTGCAAACCAGAAACTTGGAGTCATCCTTGACACTTCCCTATCTCTCACCATATCCAACCCACCATCTTGCCAATTTTATTTAAATCTCTCTCAAATGTGGGCATTTCTTTCCATTACCATTCTAGAGAACCAAGTCACAAATCCAAGCTACAAATACCTCACATAGACTATTGTTAGCCTCCTAATTGGCCTGCCACCATCTATTCTTTGCTCCGTTAAATCCATTCTTCATAAAATCCAGATTCATTTTATTCTTGTAATGGACATCCACGTAATCAATTGGCAGGAGTGACCAGTGCTCCCCATTTATGCCCTCTGTAAAAATATACAACCCATGCCCATGGCGTACTGATTGCTCATTGCTAGTAGACTACTAACCAGGATGCTCACATATTTCTGCTCCTACCAGTTGAGCTGTATGTTTACTAAGAGTCTCTAACCAGTTTTTGTCAGTTTTTGAAATAATGACCCAATTTAATGAAGTATTATGTAAGTTGATGAAACATGAACACATTTATATTTCAGAGAATGTTTTTCTCTGAAAACCAGGTTGAATGCTTTGGGAAGACTCACTAAAGGCAGATGGCTATAAAGAATGTTGTTCAATTAAGTATGAGTGAGAAATCCGCAAAAGACCTTGTAAAATAAAACTCTAGAAGGATCTGGCACTCAGAATGCTTTGCAAGTGTCTTTTAGTTCTTTCTTAGAAGAAACTGAAATGGAAAGCCATAGACAATGCCTTAAAGATAAGAAAGAGGCCAAAGAAAGACACTCACCTAACCCATACTTAAAGACCAAGTGTTGAATCTTCATGGAGGGACTGGGGCATGAAGGCACATTTCAAATAAAATGTTAAAGGTATCCATGTGTCATTTTTAATGATTCTCATTTTCTGGAGCTTTTTCAACCAACTGCCTAATTTTCTGTATGGATTACATACCATACTTTGAACTTATTATTTTTTTTAGAAGATTTTATTTATTCATTTGAGACACAGAGATAGAGAGAGAGAGAGAGAGAGAGAGAGAGAGCATGAGCAGGGAGAGAGGCAGAGGGAGAGGGAGAAGCAGGCTCCCCGCTGAGCCAGGAGCCCAATGTGGGGCTCGATCCCAGGACTCTGGGATCATGACCTGAGCCGAAGGCAGACACTTAGCTGACTGAGCCACCCAGGCACCCCCATACTTTGAACTTATCATGTAGATTCTTCTCTGTTGATCTTACATTATACACCAATGTCCTTAAAATGGCCAGTGAGGTCTGATCAAGGTGAACTGGGCTGACCTCATCTTGGAAACCTCAAGGTCATCTTGAAAGTCGCCTCCCCCTTCCGGCACCTGGTACTAGCCAGTGCCGTCTTTTCTCACGGGGAACTTCCCACGTGCTGTTCCTTCTGCTCTTCATCCCTCAGATCATTCCCTCCCTGATGAGGTCAAATCCCTGAGGTGAGTGCTTTGGCTACGTCACTTAATTTTCCATCATAGCTTTTAGCACAGTTGCAATTTTATATTTATTTTATGGTTACTTGACTAGAGTCCGCTGTATTAGTTTCCTAGGACTGATGAACAAATTACCACAATTTTCGTGGCTTAAAACAGTGGAATTGTATGGAATTGTATTCTCTCACAGTTCTGGAGGCCAGAAGTCACAAAGCAAGCTGTTGGCAGAACCATGCTCCCTCCAAAGGCTCTAAGGGAGAGCTCTTCCTTGCCTCTTCCAGCTTCTGGTGGCTCCTGGCCTTCATTGGCCTGCGGCTGCATCGTTCCAATCTCTGCCTCAGTCTTCACATGGCCCTCTTCCCTACGTCTCAAGAGTCTTCCTCTGGTCTCTCAGAAGGACACTGATTGGATTTAGGACATATTCACAAGTTTCAGGTGAACATAGCTTTTGGGGACCACTATTCAACACCCTGGATCTACTTGCCACACTAGACTCTAAGTTTCACAATGGCAGAAAGTTTATCAGTCTTTGCCTATTGCAATGCCGGACTTACGGTAGGGCATTTGTTGGGGAACAAATATTTATGCTTTGAAAGAATAAATGGATCTTCTGTGTAACTTTAATGGTAGTGTTGGATTACTGACAGGCTGATGTAGATAAGCTGATTACATTTTAAGTAAACAGAATTCATTCATCTCTCTAAAAAATTCTATTGCTCTGCAAAGTAAGTACCTGCTATTTTGTAAATGCACCAAGCCCTCTTTTTCTTTTTAAAGATTTATTTATTTATTTGACAGAGAGAGAGAGAGAGAGAGAGAGAGAGAGAGAGCCCAAGCAGGGGGAGTGGGAGAGGGAGAAGCAGGCTTCCCGCAGAGCAGGGAGCCCGATGTGGGCTCAATCCCAGGACCCTGGGATCGTGACCTGAGCCGAAGGCAGCCACTCGACTGATTGAGCCACCCAGGAACCCCCAAGCCCTCTTTTCAAATCAATTAGCCACCTACTTCATAATTCTTCTTAAAAATATTTATTTAAGTAATCTCTACACCCAGCGTGGGGCCCGAACTCACCACTCTGAGATCAAGAGTCATGCACTCTTCCGAATGAGCCAGCCAGATGCCCCTATAATTCTTTAAAATAAAGCTTTAAGATCTAAGATCAAATTTCTTCTGGTTTATTATAATTCATTTAAAATTTAAAACAGGGTCTGTTTACACTAGCCCAGTTAGCATTCAGTGTTGAAGGGAGAAGCATGGGGACAGCAAGAAGAGAAAAGGAGTGACAGGAGGCGATGCTAACAGCTAGGAACCACACTGTCTCACAAATGCAAATACCTTACAGCAAATGTCCTTTAAATACAGTATCTTAGACTTACCCATTTCGTGATAGTGATACAGCTTATTACGACTATTAGAGCTTCTAATAATACATGGAAGTTTCACTTAGGGACAGAGGGGAATAAATGTCAGTGATCCCAAACGACACCTTCCTCCCGAAAATTTGAAGCTCAGGCTACCCATTTTATGAAATTTTTTGTCTTGAGTTAAATGTGGCACAGCCAGGGTGATTTCAGCAGTGGATTTATACATCCTACAATTATAGAAAAATGTATTTATACTATAAGTTACTGGGCAGAAGCTGTGCCTGGTTTTCCAGACATCACTTGACGCTGTGGGGTGGAAGAGAACGAGAGAGGCGGCTCACAGAGGTGTCATTAGTGACCCCGTTCCGTGAAGCAGGTCCCTGGCAGGTGAGGTGAAGGCTGACTACAAGTCAGTCACTGGATCAAGGAGTCCTATCCTCTTCCTGATGAGAAGCAACAATCGATTTCTAGAAAGTTTTCTTTTGGCTGATGCATATGGGAGTGGGCTATTAAATTCTCTTCATTCCCAAGAGCTACAGAGAGGAGGCACTTGGAAACCAACCAGGAAAGGCTGTAATTTCCATTAGCAGATAATGACACCAGCAATTTAGCATTTCTTAAGCATCTAGGCGGTCCCGAGCACTTAACCTATATTATAGCAAATCCTCATAACAACCTGGTATGTTAGAGATTCCTAGGTTCAGTTTATAAACAGGGAAAGGCTCAGAGAAGTTAAGAAACTGGCTGTAAGTCACACAGCTAGCAGATGATGCTTAGGATGGGAATCCAGCCTGCCTGCCTCCAAGGCCATGTTCTCCACTTTGCCAAGCTGCTTCCCAAGGTTTGCTCTCTAAGGACAAGTGCTAGTGCTTTGGTGAGCGACTGCTAAGATAGTTTCAGATAGCACCTGGGTTTCTTGCTTTTCAAACTGAGTTATTTGCACCACAAAGGCAGACGTGGTCACATGCCAGGGTAAGCAGAACCACATGATAAACTCGATGCATCTTTAATGTCAAGTCATTCATGATGCATATTTTTTATAAAAATAAAAATGTTAACACGAAACGAGATACTGAAAATATATTTCCTCCTTTGGGAAACTGCTTGGGGCTCAACCATCAGATGCCAGGTACACAGAAAAAAGAAATCACATTCGTCCTCTACCTTTAGAAGGGCTTCTATAGGAAAGCTTAAGAAATACTGCAGGTGGGGCGCCTGGGTGGCTCAGTCATTGGGCATCTGCCTTCGGCTCAGGTCGTGATCCCAGGGTCCTGGGATTGAGCCCCGCATCGGGCTCCTTGCTCGGCAGAAGGCCTGCTTCTCCCTCTCCCACTCCCCCTGCCTGTGTTCCCTCTCTCACTGTGTCTCTCTCTGTCAAATAAATAAATAAAATCTTAAAAAAAAAAAAAAAGAAATACTGCAGGAATGTGGGAAAACTCAGTTGTGGGGGGCATATCAGTCAGGACGGCAGAACCACCCTAGGTCTTTCAGAGTGAATTGAATACAGGAAATGCTTTACAAGAATGTTGGCCATGCCCAGGGAACACGAGGGGAAGGGAGGAGACCCCAAGAGTAGAAACGGCAGGAAGTTACCCTACCCAGGAAGACTGGAGAAACCATTGCTAGGACTGGAGGAGCCAAAGGGAAGAGGTGCTGTTCCCACAGCCCAGGAGCACGCTCTTCGCTGAAATTGTTCCCACACTGCTGGTGCTCTGGGAATCCTGTCACTCCCGAAAACACTAAAGGCCACCCGAGCCTGCAGCTGCACGTGACGTCAGAGCTGCTACCATCGCCCTCACTTGCTGGCAGCTACCAGCCACTGTCCATCACCACATGTGCTGGAGAGATAGAAGGCCATCTCTGTGCCACAGACACCACCAGAAGCTGGAGAAAAATGTCTTCTCCCTTTCTTCCACCGTCCAATCTCCTCTCATTCTCTCCCATTGGCAGAACCCAACCAGAAGCCAACAGGCAAGGGAGTCTGGGAAAGGTAGTTTGCAGGTAGCCAGAGCCCTCCCACAAAGAGCTGAGTGAAGAAGGGTGGGAATGGTGCGATCAGGCGGTCAAGGGGCCATAGCCTGTTATGTTATTATTAATATAAACTATTTCCATGCAGGTTTTCCTTGTTATCTCTTCCCTATTCCCTATGGAAGTCAGGGCATATGTGTCGCATTAGAGAAAAGTAAATACAAGTATTCCTTGCTTTCCCAGATCTATTTGGATCTTGAGTTCAGATAGTGAGAGTATGGATAAACAAGTCCAGATAGTGAGGGGCATGAGGGGGATACCTATTTTTTTTTAATGGCCAGCCTTTATTAAATGCTCCAGTATCAAGCTTCACACAGAGAAGCATGGAAGTGCCAAAGACACCCATTGGATCCACTTCTAGGTCCAGCAAGCAATCCTGTGATGACTCTCTTGAGAATAATTTCCTTAGGGAAGGGTTGCACATACTGTACCCTACCGTTAATATGTATTATACAAAAAACAGGCTTTCCATGGGCCAATCCTTTCTTTTTGGTAAATGACATATATCACAGCCTACTTGTTCTTGGAGTTTGCATTGATTTTGTTTTCTACAGTTTCCTGAGATATAATTGATATATAACATTGTATAAGTGTATGGTATATATACAATGTGATGATGAGCTACGCATGCATAATGCAAACTGATTACCATGATAAACTTAGTTAACATATCCATCACCTCACATAGTTACCATTTGTTTCTGTGGTGAGAAATTTTAAGATTTTTCTGTCTTAGCAGCTTTCAAGTATACAATACAGTATCATTCATTGTAGCCACCATGCTATTTAGCCACTGTTTTACAGCTTTGCAGTGCACACATACATTAGAGTTTTTGGAAAAGTTCTGCAGGAGACAGCCCAGGTTCACCTAATCTTTTTTGATCCTGGAAGCCTCTTTTCACTAAGACCTCGGGACCCTATGCTGCCGTGGGAAGTCACCACGAGAGCCATCCCAGCCACAGTTTCCAAATTTTCTTTCACAGAAGCATAATGTTAGCTCTGAACGTTATTCTTTGGCTCCAGCTTTCCTTGCTTTTTAACTTTGGCAAATTCTTTTTCACCCTATAAGCCTTCATTTCTTCATCTATAAAATGGGGCAAATAATATTTACCTCACAAACTTATTCTAAAGACTAAAAGAGATTGCATGCAAACTCTATGGCGAAGAGTAAAGTACCATACAAACATTACACTTCATCTCAGGTGAATCCTGACAGCCATAACTGATTTACCTGCCTCTCTTCTCTGTCCCCCTCCAGACCCTCCTAGACACCGCTGCTACAGATATCATTCAAAATAGATCTATGATTTTTTTCATTCCCATACTTAAAACTTGCATTAATTCCCCTTTGCTTACCACATCAAGTCCAATTTGATGTTCTTAGGTAAACATGCAAGAGTTTTTTCCTAACAGCTCCCCTTCACCTCCAGCCCAAAAATACTAGTCATACAGCCCATCCTTCGCTCTCTACTAAAACTCTAAGAAACCTAGGTTCAAATTCTGATAGAACCACTTTTTAGTTATGTGACCTTGACATGTTACTTAACCTCACTGTGCCTCAGTTTTTCTCTTCTATAAAAGGGGAAAATAATAATACTTATTTTATGGGATTGCTCTTTAGGATTACATGAGATA
Organism: Zalophus californianus; assembly: GCF_009762305.2. NCBI lineage: Eukaryota > Metazoa > Chordata > Mammalia > Carnivora > Otariidae > Zalophus > Zalophus californianus. The sequence goes on along the minus strand of NC_045612.1, from coordinate 112,931,018 downwards.
ATGTATCCTGAGCTCTTAGGACTGTGTCTAGCAGCATTAAGTGGTCAAGAAATGCCCCCTATTTACTATCAATATTTTTGTGACAATTCGAATCTTCTAATTTTCTTTCTCTTTTCTTGCTGCTTCTCCATCTGGGGATGCCCTTCATCTTAGTTCCACCATTTAAAACGTTACTCATTTGTTTTTAAGATAACTTTGGCAAATTATGTTAGCTCTCTCGGCCTTCATTTCTTCATCTACAAATTGGAGAAAGTCGTATACGCTTCACAGGATTGTTCTAGTTCTATAGGATATGTGAGATTATACAAAAGCTCTATGGCAAAGTATAAAGCATCTTGTAAACCTTCTCTGTAAGCTCTCTTTGACCATTCCCTGCCTATTCCTCTTTCCTTTGACATTCCCTGAATGCTAGCTTCTACTAGGAGTGTGGTCTTCATTTTTGGTATTCGTCATATCACAGTCTCGTTATAATTTGCCTTGGTATTTATGTACATGTAGAGATAGGAATCTTCTTAAGAGTAAAACTGATGTCTTCAGCGGGCATAGTGCAAGACAGCAGAGTAAGTTTGTGGAATTGAACTGAAACCCGAAATAAGAACACAGCTTTCTTTAGTTGGTCACATGGGCTGGTATATTTATTTTGCACATTTCTTTACCCCAGGAAAGGAATCTCCAAAGGTGAAATGCCAGCGTTCACTGAAGAGGCTACTGGGGTAGACAAGTGCTGGTCAAAGGGTGGTTGGTTCCCAGACCAGCAGCATCAACACTAACTGGTGGCTTGTTAGAGTTCAAGCATCTTGGTCTCCACCCCACAGACCTACTGAATCAGATTCTCCAGGGGGCTATAGGAATCTGCACTTTGACGAGCTGCTGAAGTCTTACACATGCTAAGGTCTAGGAAGCCCTGGTGTAGAAAGCTTGAAGGAGGAAATCTTCATTTTCTTCACTTGACATTTTACAGAGGAGTACCTACCCAGCCTGTTCAACCAAAGGCAATTTATTTCTAGCAAAGTGAACCATGTTTTCTTTTCTTTTTTTTTTAATTTTTATTTATTTATTTGACAGAGAGAGACACAGCAAGAGAGGGAACACAAGCAGGGGGAGTGGGAGAGGGAGCAGCAGGCTTCCCACCGAGCAGGGAGCCCGATGTGGGGCTCGATCCCAGGACCCTGGGATCATGACCTGAGCCAGAGGCAGACGCTTAACGACTGAGCCACCCAGGGGTCCCCCGTGTTTTCAAATAAGCAAATTTCTTAGAATTTGACAGAGTTTTCTCTAGTTCCCCAAGGTATGAGTAGTAGTAATTTTTATTGGTTTTTCTGTGGCAAACTTTAATTTAAAAAAGAAAAATAGTGTAAGAGAAAAAAAAAATCTGCTGGTCCTTTGTTAATCAAATCTATACGACTGTGACTTGTTTTTGCAAGCATGTGAGGCTGTTGACCATATCCTCCTTAAAAGGCTGATCCCAAACTGTCAAGGGAGACAAAATATCTTAGGTTTTCTCTTTTTATACTTTGAAGGCTTTATCCTCCCATATTGCAAACAGTAATGGTTCACGGCTGGAACCTCTTATAAATGGCTTCTCGGTGGCAGGAGTAAACACTTCAGAGCTGAGATAGTAATTACTGTCACATGAAAAGCAGGAGACATATTGTGCCTTCTTGGGCTGTCAGAAAGCCCTTCTTTGCAAATGGCAGCACTTCACAGGGACTTTTATAAGGTACAGTTTATAATTTCCATGGGTGATCTGTTATTTTAAAACACCAACGGGAAGATTAAGAATGTGTCCTCACAAAAGCAGCACCGACCAATGCCCTTCGGCCCTCCCAAACTTGAACCAGAAAGTTCCTTCACCTTTTAAGGAAGATTATAATCTGCCAAGATAGAAAAGGGGGTTATGAAAGGATTGTGTTCTATGATAAGTTTGGGACAATCCAGATTTTTCCTCAAGCAATTGCAGACTGTAGCCTGATTTGTTTACATATTTGCTCTGACTGGGTAATTTGGGCATAGGTTGCTTCCAACACAAGAGTAAGAGAAAAGATGGCTAGCTCTGGAAAGATTTTTGTCCAGAAGTTTGATCTGTTCCTGAATTCTGGGCCATTTTGGGGTCTCATCCTTGAGCGGCTACCCAGTAGAATAAATTATACGAGGCATTTGTGAAACAGGTATGACCTAAGGACATTGGACTTCACTAAGCAGAACAGAACTAAGTGGGATTAAATGAATTAATATTTGTCAAGCATGTTGCGTAATGCCTGGCGCAAAGCATGTGCTATATCAGTATTTGATAAATAAATGAGAAGTTCTACTTTGAATTAAGGAAGGTTTCATTTGTGCTTCTAGGAAGATTTTGGATTAGAAAATGGGTGGATCTTGAAAGCAAGGGTATACAGGATGGAGATAGAATGTAGAATCCCATCGTTTGGTTGGCACCAATAACCTCTCGTGACTGCCATGTAGGCGGAATTTCTACCTGGAATTACTAGTGGCAAAGCAAAACAGCAGATAGCAATTGCATTTGTGGTCTCTTTCTAGAGAGTACTGCCACTTATTAGCTAAGGACCTTGGGCAAGTTATGTCACCTCTCCCTGTTCCTCATTCTTCTCAGATGTAGAGGCTCACATGAGATAATATGTATCAAAGAGCTTTGTAAACTTGAGAGCGCTAGTCATATGGATGGTTTTATCCTTAGATACTCAATTCCAGTACAACTGTGAGGGGCAGCCCACATATTTGGTGAGTCACTGGGGAGGAATAGCTAAGAGTTGACATACTTCCCAGAGGGGTGGTGGTGGTGGGGGAATGCTATAGCAGGAATGTCAGGAAACTCCCTTTGGGCAAAATGGTATGGAGGGAAGGGAGGTAATTCACCATTCAAATCTGTCAGAAGGGTTATCTAAAATATTCCAGAAGTGTCTTCTTCACTTGCAATAAAATAAGTTAATGGGAACCATCCATTGTAATTGCCAGTGCTTCTTGCCTATCTCGCCTACCTCGCAACTAGTCTACTTTCTTTTCTAACAGAAGCCTGCATTTCTTCAGCCATGTGTCTCAGAGGGAGCTGATCCCATCTTCAGGGATAGCCTGGTTAAGATTATTCCCATTCCCCTTAAATGGCCATGTGACTTAATCTGGCCAGTGAGACTAGGACAATCTCCTGGGAAGCTTCTGGCAAATGTTTTCTTACTCCCCAGAAGGAGCCACAAAAAGAGATAGGCTCTCTTCTTCCTTGGAGTTGCTGTGCCCGGAGGAGATACGTGGAACAGCTGCCGCCATCTTGCTGCTTGCCTGACGCTGAAGCCAACAGTGAGGAACAGAAATGTTAAGGGGCGGAGGTGGGTGGGGAGCTGGGGAGCGGAGTCAAACACATTGTGAGCTGAAAGCACCCCGACTGACACAGAACTTCCCATATGTTATCACAGAAATCACCATAGCCGTCTTTGAGGTGGTGGCGTTGTCCCCATTATGTGGGATGAGGAAACCAAGAGGTGAAATTGCTCGGGGTCACCCACCATGTAGGTGGAGGATTTAGAGCTCAGACTGAGCTCTGTTTGACTTCAAAGGCTGTGCTCCAGTTGTTGCTTGGTCTCCTAAACCTTGCCTCAGATAAGAAATGGTCAAAAGGCAGTCTATTCACTGTGGCTGTGAGGCTCGCAGAGCCTGGGAGTTGGACAGTCTGAGTTTTTTGTTTTGTTTTGTTTTTCTGTTGGCTTTGCTGCCTAACATTTGACCTTTCTGAACCTCCATTTCATCATGTGTAAGACAGTTGGACCAGATGTTTACTGAGGTTCTTTTTGGTTCTAAGATCTTTCGAAATACTTGGTAAACCACAGGGAGGGATAAGAGAAAATAAATAACATACATTCGGTATCTTGAGAAAGGGCGCTGGGCAGGATTTCCCCTCTCAGCCTGAGGTTCAGGGTTACAATGCATCACTGAAGTTGCTGAAGAACGACAGAAGATTCCAAGTGGCACTAAGCAGGATAACCCAAAACCAGATAAGAGTTCTCGCTACGGTGAAAGGAAGAGAGCTAAGAGGCCAGATGAGGGCTATTTTCTGTAGTGTCCTCCTCAACAACCCAGGCAGCTTGGTCGCTGAGTTTCTGGTGAAGAGTGAGGTTCTGAAGGGCATTTGTGCTTTCAGTTCCTTTGAATTCTTAAGGTGCTTAAAACAGAGCAGGACATGGTATACCAGGCACTTTAAAATTCTTGACTTCTGTTCCCCTCTGATTGCTAGGAAAGTTGTTTCTGTGATATTATCATCCACGATAGCCATAGTGCTTAGATAATCTTCAGCCACGAAGCAGCTGCGGGGAATCCCGTGGAGGAGGCCCTGGCAGGCCCTGGCCTGGGGCTAAGAAAGGGGGGTGGGTACGACTCTGACAGTCAGTTTGCAAGCCCCATCCACACCCTTGCCCATCTTAGTAGTTTCCTAGGGCCGCCGTAACCAAGTGCCACCAACTGGGTGGCTTAAAACAACAGAAGCCTTATTGTCTCAGTTTTGGAGGCGGTAAGTTCAAAGTCGAGGTGTTGGCGGGGCCGTGCTCCCTCTGCAACCTGTGGGGGAGAATCCTCCCTTGCCTCTTCCAGCTTCTGATAGTTGTCAGCAGTCCTTAGCATTTCTTGGCCTGTAGGTGCCTCCTCCAATCTCTTCCACCATAGTCCCCTGGCCATCTTCTTCCTGAGTGTGGGACACCAATCATATTGGACTGAGGGCCCGCTCCACTCCGCTAGGACCTCATCTTAACTAATTACATCTTCAAGGACCCTATTTCCACATACGATCACGTTCTGAGGTACTGGGGGGTTAGGACTTTAAGATATCTTTTTGGGGGACACAATTCAACCCTCAAGAGCCCCCATCTAGGCAAAGTCTTACCACTATCTAATTGAGTTCTTGCTATATGAGGCAGTGTGTTGGTCTATTTGCGCCTGCTTTTCTTCTTCAAAGCCACTTTCCATGTTTCTTGAAAAATGATTCTGCTTGCAAGGAATTGGGGAGGGGGAGGGGGATGGGGAGGAGCTGGTTGTTTCTGGAGCAACCACCAAGGGATGTGGTCCCCCAGACCAGCACTTTTCAAATGTTACTGTGCACACAAATCCCTTGAGGATCTCATTAAGCCCCAGGGGCCAGTGCAGTAGATCCGGGGTGGGGCCTGAGACTGCATTTCTAGCAAAGTTCACGGTGCTGCTGGTCCACAGAGTAGCAAGGCTCTGGGTCTAAGCTATATGACGGCTACATCTATTTACCCAGAACAACTAAAAATGATCATTCTTGGGATGTTTCAAAACTTCAACAGCCAGAAAAAAGTCCCAATAAACTAAGTCAGAGTTCCCAAGATGAGAAAGAGCAATTCAGTGACATTTTTCATGGGACAGTGAAGTCGGAAACATCTGTGCACATTCATCTGGATGAATACAGGGTTTTCTAGTTTCTGGGCTGTGGTGACTAGTGGGATGTGCATGTCCGAAGCTGTGACTCGTAGGGACAGACTGACTTTAAGGTTTAGGGAAACCAAGTAACTTCCTGTCTTGGTGTGCCAGAAAAACTGCATTTGCAGAAGCTTTTGGCCAAGTTTGACAGGGACTGCCCATTTCCTGCTGGGAGAAGTCAAGTAGCCAGATTTTCTTGGGTCTCAATCTTGTTGGCTGCTCAGTCCCAGGGCCCACCCAGATGATCTCTGAAGGCCACATCTGTGGCTTTTCTCCCACCCACACCTGTGACCCTCCTCACGTGCCAGCTCCCTCAGACCCTCAATGACTCCCAGACACTCTCTATTCATGGTAGTCAGGGCCGAGACGGGCATGTAGAAGGACCAGGTGGATGACCCAGGGTGGATCCCTTGGACGGTCCAGCCTCTGGATGAACTCGTGCAGAGCAGGTTCCAGAGAAGAGCAATCCTTTTGTGATGTCAGGGGCTGGCAATTTGGTTTTCCAAATTCAACAGTGACCTGATTATTTCCAGCTCGAAAACACCCATGTGCTATTTTGGCTCTCTGACAATACTTAGTTGGAAGTTTCTAGGAAGATAGCTTTCTGAGTGTTTGGCACAGTGCATCTTTTGGGTCAGAATGTTAGTTTGCATGGTCAGCACTGTGGCTACAGGATTTGTAATAAAAGCCAGCTCTGTCAGACTACACATCCCTGCAAAGTCTTCTTATAGTTGGGAGAAGGGGAGAAAAAGAACAGCGTAGAGAGTTTTGGTTACCTAATGCTGAGTAAGAAACTACCCCAGAACTTAGTGGTTTGAAGCAACAGCTATTTTACTTGCTTATGATTTTGTGATTCAGGAATTTGGAGAGGCTTAGTGGGGAGGGCTTGTCTGCTCCACAGTGTCTGGGTGCTTGGCTGGGTGGCTTGAAATGACTGGGAGTATTGGTGGGGCTGGTCATTTGTGGTCATATGTCTGGGCCCTTAGTTCTTTGCTGGGTGCCTTCTCCACATGGCTAGCTGGGCCCTCACGTGGGAGTCTCAGAACAGTGAGACTTCTTCACTGCTAGCTGGTTTCCCCCTACATAGTGGAAGCTGCCAGGCTTCTTGAAGCCTTGGTCCAGAGCAAGCCCTCTGTCATTTCTGCCATGTTCTCCTGGTCAAAGCAAGTCACAGGACATGCCTAGATTCAAGATGGGAAAGAGACTCCATTTCTTGATGGGAGCAACATCAAATGATTTGTGGCTATCTTTAATCTACCACAGAGAGAGAAGTGGAAAGAACATTTTTTTATTCATGTTCTATCCAGGTTCTGATAGGATTAAGTCAAGTCCAAGCAGCTGACAGAATTCCCTGTGATTCCTGGCCTCTTCCTCCCACTGGCCAATTTTTAACTTTGGGGTAGAGAGTCCGCAAGTGGTCTTTGAACCTTCAGTCACACACAGCCACTCAGTCTTTTTATTTTTCAGAACTTCCATTTTGCTTTTCTGCCTTCCGACACCCACTTCTTTCTAGATGAAGTGTTTCAAAAAATCTTTTATCGTGTATTTTTTGTTTTATATAAATCATTGAAGCAGTACATAATTACATTTTCACTTGCAAAATTACGACTACTGTAGCACACACAGTAAAACATAACAATGTCCCTTTACTTTGACTCTCCATCTACTCACCTCCGGACAAGTAGCAATTGGAGTTCATTGTGCCTCTCTTTGTAACCCTGTCCATACATATACATTCAAGTATATGTACGTAACTCATAGTGTTTTGTTCCTTAAATGAGATCTAATACTATGTGTTATTCTGCAAGTTGCTTTTTTCATCTAACAATATGTCATGGTGATGGTTCCGTATTCATATATTGACCCGCTTATTTCTTTGAACCTGCTGTGGATTAGTCCATTGGACCAACATGGCATAATTAACACAATGACTCCCCTGGTAATGGACCTTTAGCTGTTTTTTGTAATTGTTTATTTAAGTAAATTGTTTATTTATTATAATAAATGGTAACTGAAATAACTATTCTTGCGTATGTATCTTTCTGCACATGTTTTAAGAAGGTAGATGCCTGGAGGTGAAAAAGCTAGGTCCGAGTATAGGCGCTTGCAATTTCAATAGATATAAACGTAGAGTACACTCCAATATTTTTCCGCAACCTTGATGATGCTGGCTCTTACTGTTTTCCATTCTTCCGGGCTGATGGATGGATGAAAATGACATCTTATCACTGCACATCTTTCCTATTACTATTTATTCTTTTTATTTCTTCCTCTGAAACACCTTCTGTTAAAGTCATTTGCCAAGTAAGAAAGTATGCTCTTTATGTTTTTGCTAAATATTTGTGGGAGCTCTTCACATATCAATCTTGTGCTATTTCCTAAAGCTAAATTCCCAGATGTGTAACTGCTAGGTCAGAGGATTTCTTGAGTCTTCCTGCAGATTGTACTCTTGGAACGGACTCATCTCACCACATTGGTAAGTTGAGTCTCATTTTTCATCACTACATGAGCTCCCTGTCCATACCCTATACCCCTGTCCATACATATACATGTATGGACATATTCACAGAGGAAATAAAGCTGAGAACCGTACACTAATACATTCTAAGGCTACTGGTGCCCAGCTGTGCCAAGTTACTTTACATATAATTAGCAAACTTTTAAAAAAAAGATTTTATTTATTTGAGAGAGAGCACGAGCAGGGGGAGTGGGAGAGGGAGAAGCAGACTCCCTGCTGAGCAGGGTGCCCAACGTGGGGCTCGATCTCAGGACCCTGAGATCATGACCTGAGCCGAAGGCAGATGCTTAGCCAACTGAGCCACCCAGGTGCCCCTAATTAGCAAACTTCTTCCTTACTGCAGCTGAGCTGATAGGTGGCTCACTGGCCAGGACAAGAGCTAAGCTCTTTTACTCAATGACTTTACATTTTCTCTTTTTCCTGAAGATTTAGGTGGAAAACATAGAGCTCTGGCTCGTCACTGAGCCATTTGCTGAGTACCTACTATGAAAAAGGCACTGTTTTAGGCACCGCTGCTTATTATTATGATCTGGATTCTCTAAAGACGAGTTGAATTTCTGAATATGGCAGTACAGTCGAGGAGGCCATTTGCAGTTCCAGAGTTCGTGTGTGTGTGTGTGTGTGTGTGTGTGTGTGTGTGTGTGTGTGTGTGTGTGTGTGTGACTTGAACTGTGAGCTTCATGAGGGCTGGGTTACAGAACCCAGCCTGAACTGCTGAACCGCTAAGCTTAGCTGACTAGTCTCTGAAGCTCAGTGTGGTTCTTGTGTTCTCCACTTACAACAGGCACACAGGCAGTTAGAAATGTCACTTTGTTAGACAAAGCCATAAGCAAAAGAGAACACATTAGCAAAAGTTGGAAAAGCAGATAATTTGTGTATGGACACGCCCCAGAAATAAACTACTCTTAAAGGAAATATGATTTAGGAGATATCCGGGAGCTCGTATGAACACTTCTGTCATGTGAGACTTTAGAAATTGCCTGAGCATATAATACGTGTTTGATGCATTTTATTAAAAACCATTCCTACAGAAACAGTTATGCTTAGATGATTTGTGTTTCAGTTATCTGAAGCCTTTCAAAATCGAGAACACTAAATTCTGTACCACGAGTGACTGAATCGTTAATATTGGAGGTCGTTTTTGTTGTTGTTGGTTTGTTGGGTAGACTGGTGACTTGTTCAGGTGAAACCTTTGAAGCAAATGTGGGTACCCTGCCCATACATAGCATGGGTGTATTTGCTGTTGCTACTCATTAATCGGAGGGACACAGTTAATCCTAGTATGATGCAGGAACATAGGATTTGAAATAGGGAGAATTGATTTGAGTCCTGACTTTCTTCCTAATTGATTGTCATCTTTGGGAAGTCGCCTAAATCTTAGAGCCTCATTTTCTTATCTGTAAAATTGTTAATGCTGGCCACAGAATTTTGTGAACATCAAATAACCTTTGGATGGGAAGGTGCTTTCTAAACATAGAAGTGCCTTTCCAATGTGAGTTTTATTATTTTGCCATAATAATAGAGGGGAACTGCATCCATCCATCCATCCATCCATCCATCCATCCATCCATCAACAGTTTCTGATTACCTGCCATGAGCCAGGCATTGAGCTAACTGCCAGAATAATGAAATAAACAGGACCTGGTTCCTGCACTGTGGTTTACAGACCAGTGGAGATGGTGGTCAAGATAATGTCCAGTCCAGTCCAGTCAAGGCTGTGTTGAAGCTGGCTCGTTCAGGCTCACAGGAGCTGATTGCTAAATTTTCAGGAATTCTGTGAGTGGACTGTTAAACACAGTCATTGCTAAAAATTATGTATATAGTTGACTCCCATTATTCACGGATTCCATATTTGTGAATTCACTTACTCGCTAAAATTTATTTGTAAGCCTCAAATCAATGGTTGGGGCACTTTTGTGGTCACTTGCAAACATGTGCACGTGCAGAGTTGGAAAAATTCAAGTTGCCCAATGTGTAGTCTCCCAGCTGAGGTCAAACAAGACCTTCTTGTTCCAGCTCTCATACTATAAATGAGTTTCTTTTTCATGGTATGTTTAGTGCCAGGTTTTTCACATTTTTGTGCTTTCTGTGAGTAATTTCGCTGTTGAAAATGGCGCCTAAGTGTAGTGCTCAAGTGCTGACTCGTGTTCCTAAGCACAAAAAGGTTGTGATGTGCTTTATGGAGAAAATACATGTGTTAAATAAGCTTTGTTCAGACATGAGTTATAGTGCTGTTGGTCATGAGTTCAACGCTAATGAATCAGCAACCTATATTAAATAAGTTGTCTTTAAACAGAAACATTCATAAAACAAGGTCATGCATTGATTAGTTGGCAAAATATTTTGACCAAAAGCTTGCAGGAAACTAACCCTGTATTTCCTGCAGAAGCAATAATTCAATATTTGCTAATTGAGTGTTTGCAGCAACTTTACAGCAAGTTGTTAGGAGTTTATCTCCTCCTACCTCCACCCTAGGGCCATTAGCCCATGACTGACTGGTGCTCTTATGCCTCGAAGTAGCATTTATATTCCAGAGCTCCCCATGGGATCCACATGGCAGAGATCCCCAGATCCCTGCGGTCATACCCGTTAGGCTTCCTCCCCTGCCCTGTTCTGCTTTCCTTTTACTGGTTTCTCCTGGGAGCTCTTCCTTGATAAATCACATGTACATACACCCGAGTCTCAGGGCCTGCTCTTAAAGCGTGCCATCAAAGACAGTACTCCAGGAAACCCAAGACGAAAGTCGTGGGGTCAGCAATGAGTGTGTGGGTCCTGAAGATCTACTGGTAGGTCTTGATTTTCTGGCTCTAACTCCTCCTTAAGAAGGCAATACTTTCCAGTTTTAATCTTCCATTTATATGTTCTCAGAACCTGTGAACAGGTGGGAATGACAAGTTCTTTAGGTTTTATAACTAAGGTGTTGAATGCATTCACGTTTTGATAAAATCGACAGGATTACTGGAGTGTCCTTTACTCAGTCTAGCTTGTTGGTGGGTTTGCCTCTGCTAAGCTCGGCTAGTGGCCCTGAACTCTGACATGCAATAATAAATCAAGCTTTCATCAAGTTCTTCTTAGCCTGTTGGGAAACAAAAACCCTATAAACAATGCTGCAACAACTTCCTTTGAAATTCTAATTCATTTTACCATGATAAAAAAATGTGATAAGTAGTCAAGAAGTCCACTGTGCTGTTGTCTACAACTGGAATATGATTTTCTAAAGAGTTTCTTTATTTTCAAATTATTCTTGCTCTGGAGTTAGCAAGTGCCAGTTCAGATGCAGGGTCTAGTAATTGTGCAGTAATTAAATGCTTGCTTGGGAAAACAATTTTAGATCACTGAATTGCTTTATTGCATTCTGAAAAGCTGAAAGGGCCATTCAATCAGGTAGAGCCTGTGTGTTTGTCTTCTAAACCAGACTTGTCATAAATTATTCACACGGGCAAAGACTGAATTTGAAAAGGAAGAAACTTGGGGCATAGGGCAGTTATTGTTCCAACAGTCATTGGAGAGTTCAGTAGGCTGCATGAAAGGAGGCCTGTCTCGAAGATTCCTGGCAAGGTTTTGGGGATAAGGATGAAGTGCCTCCCTTAGCAAATCTGCTTTTAAACTGAGACCACTCACTGACTGGAGGGCTTTTGCTTACTCTCTTGGATGCTGCTCCGGCTCAAACAGCCCCAGAGAAGAAAGGGCTCCCATCAACTTGTGCTCAATTACATAATTTAGAGGAAAGCATAATAATATGATTTCACAAAGTATGACATAGGTGAGAGAAATATTAGTATAAACATTGGGCATCACACATATTACTGCATGCAAGAGAAATTCTTCCCTGAGACTTCTAAATACATCATTTTGCATTTGCCCTAGGAGTTTTTATTGAGGAATAATTTACTTACGGTAGAACACACAAATCTTAAGTGTATCATTTGACAAATTTTGTTTTAAAGAATTTGTTTATTTATTTGACAGAGAGAGAGACACAGCGAGAGAGGGAACACAAGCAGGGGGAGTGGGAGAGGGCGAAGCAGGCTTCCCGCTGAGCAGGGAGCCCGTCCGACTCGGGGCTCCATCCCAGGAACCTGGGATCATGACCTGGGCCGAAGGCAGATGCCTAACAACTGAGCCACCCAGGCGCCCCTCATTTGACAAATTTTTTAAAAAGATTTATTTATTTATTTCAGAGAGATAGAGTGCACGTGCGTGCACACATGGGGGGAGGGGCAGAGGGAGAGGGAGAGAGAATCTCAAGCAGACTTCCCTCTGAGCGCGGAGCAGGGCTTGATCCCATGACCTAGAGATCATGACCTGAGCCAAAACCAAGAGTCAGATGCTCAACCTAGGCGCCCCCATGAATTTTCATCTATATACTCATATAACTACCACCCAGATAAAGATACAGAACAATTCCATCACCCTGGAAAATCCCCTCATACTCCCACACAAAGACACCCTCTCCCAGAGGTAACCACTACTCTGATTTCCTCCACCACACATTAGTTTCACCTGTTCCTGAAATTAATCTGATTAGACCCATTCTTTTTTTTCTGGTCTAGCTTCTTTCGCTACGCACAGTACATTTGAGATGGTGGTAGTATACATCAACACTTCATTTCTTTGTATTGCTAGGGTGTATCCCATTGCATGGATGTACCACAGTTTGTTTACTCAATCTCTTCTGGATGAGTTTTTCTGCACTTTTTGCCTACTATGAGAAAAGCTGATATAAGCATTCTTGTATAGGTAATTTTGTGGACAACGTACAAAAAAGGGCTATTTTGGGCACTTACTTCTTTCGGATATATACCCAAGAGTAGCACTGCTGGGTCTGTCTTCAAAATTAACCAAAAAAAATTACACACACACACACACACACACACACACACACACACCCCAATCAGAAGAGTGCAGAGAAAGTGACTATTTCCCTAATATCTGTTCTTGGCAAAGCGAGGACACAACCTTGTACTGCCTGATGGCATTATTTTAGCAATTAGGCTTGGAATACTTCAAGTGATTGCTTAGCCATAGGGAACTGGAGAAAGAGAACTCAGATTCTTTCTTGGTGAGATGAATACAGGTCCTGTGTGTCTGAATAGATGGAAGTGTTCAGGAGCCCTTGCGAAGGAAATTGGGTTAAGTTGGGACTCATTGCCTGGAAACAGGACAGTTTGGTTCACCTTGGGATCACCATGGCTGTAGATAATCAAACTGTGTTGGGGGAAGGAATCCAAGCAGGATGGATTATGAGACCTCGATACAGACAAAGGGCTATGGGGCTACCAGAATTGTCCTGGTTGCTCCCCATGGGATCACATTTGAGAGTTATTCTTTGCTACCAATCCTCTGATAATGGAACTGGGTTGCAGACCAGCCTCACCACAGGAGAGGGCTGGTAGGCCTGCGAAGGGGTTATGGCGCCCCCTGAGGGACACTGAAATGTTCCTCCTTACGGGGACATCACTTCCTCGTCTGAGGTCAAGTTCAAGTTTTGTTGAATAAGGTCTCAGACATCGCTATTTCAATAATCCTCTTTGAAAGTTTCAGAATAAATTTAGAGTATATTGGAGATTTATTGGGAACAACCCAATTCAGAGAAGGCTTAAGAGGAACATACATAATGTTTAAGCTCTCACAAAGGGGAGGATGAATCCTTTCTGGTTTCTTTCTTGTTTCTGGTAGAAGGGAGTCACACGATTGGATGAGTTCTAATTTTTGTTTTGTTAATGAAGGTGGTAAGGTAAGATGACAACTTCATCTTCAAAATTCTGTAGGCAAAATGCCTCTACAAGATGGCTGTGAGCCTTTTGTGTCTTGCTGGCTCAGGGTGTAAAATGAGCGATTCTGAACCCACGCCAGTACCACGCTTCCAACGAGCGTTTGGAAGTGTGTGGGAGCATTTTTGATTGTCACAATGACTGGGGGGCGTGCTACTTCCATTTGCTGAAGTGGGGGAGAGAGCGAAAATGTCTAGCACGAGGAAGAGTTGTCCCATCCAAAATGCCAGTAGGGACCCTGTTGAGAAATACTTTTTCTTTCCCCCCTAAGGCGATCTGGAGACGTTTATATGCAATTTATATTCATAAGGTTTAACAACACAAACAAAATATGTCAAGTAAGTTAAAGTTAGCCGACTTAAGGAGCTTATTGAGACAGAAGGACTGGAGATGTCTTGGACATTTTGAGTGAATGACCACTTTATCCAAAGCAAAAGTGGGGCAGTACTTAGCAATGACCTTAAGTGGGATATGGAGGTGGAAAGATTTGTTTTCCAGGCTCCCCAACATTTTTTCTTTATTCTCCTCTAGACTTTCACTGATCCTTTCCTTCTCCTTCCATGTGTCTTGGGATCAAGGAAGCAGCTGATAAATTCATTAAGTTGTGAGAGTTTTCTCTTGCTCCTCCTAGCAGGATATCAGGAAGGGAAGAATCTCAAATGCTGGAATTTCAGATGTGGGGGAGGTAGGTAGGTGTTTTTGGCTGTGAGGTATTTCTAGAACTTCTTAAATTATTCCTGGGCAAGTAATAACTTATTTTCCTCTGAGGCTGGCTTTAGATGTGGAAACCAAAGTGTTAGAATTTGCTGTAACCATGGCAAAGAGAGTGAAGGGGGGACTGGATACCTTTGTGAGTTCACTGGCATATGATTGGGCTGAACAAGACTCTTTTGAAGTATCAAGTTTAGAACGCACCATGTGCATTGTCAACTTTAACGTTCTATGCAATTTTGACGTATTATTATTATTATACAGAACCTTCCTAGTATTTTTCATAGAACTTATTTCAGAACCTTACACAAAATGTCCATTCAGTAAATGTGTCCCAAACGAAACAAATGATTAGACATGGGAGTTGCAGTGGGGATTATGGAATCAGATCTTGGGCTGCCGTTATGTCTTGATAGACTGGCGTGCCTCAAGTTGGACTGAGAAGGAAGTCCTGCTGCAGTATTCTGTTTGTTTCCATTAAGCATTTTCTGGGAGGGAATTCTTTTCCTTTGTGAACAGGATTGATGAGCGCTCTCTCCCAGGCTTCCAAGTGACATGGAATTATCCTGTAGCTATTCAGTTTCAGAAGGAAGGGTTTGGGGGATCACCACTAGTATCATCGTTATCCAGGGCCTGACCCAGCCGGTGATCATGGGAATCTAATTACAAGAGCCTCTGGGATTACCAGACCAAGATTCTAGGATCAGAATGTTAGGGATATCCTGATCACTTCCTTCCTTAGTTGGGAGAGAATCCAAAATGACAAGATCTTAAATACCTACCTACTTATATTGAGCAACTCTTATGCCAGCCACTATGCTATGTGCCCGGGACATGGGAGTGAGGAGGACACAGTCACTGCCTTCCTGGTGTTCACAGTTGAGGGAGGCTGCCGGCCAGAGGGTCCGAACCTCCGTTGCAGATGACAGTCACCTGAAGGGCTTTAAAAAATGCCCAAGTTGTACCAAATGCAGTAAAATCAAAATGTCTGGGGAGTAGAACCCAGACTTCAGGATCTCTTAAAGCTCCCCAGGTGATCCCAAATTGCAGCTGAGGCTGAGAAACACTAGGGAAGGGGGCGGGGAGAGGCAAATCTGTAAAGAACATTTTAGATGAAAACATGACAAGTGCTCTCTAGAGGTAAAAACAAAGCGCAGCTGGAGCAACACAGAGGCAAAGAAGCTACTTCTCACACCCAAGAGCTGCTCTTCACCGTCAGAGCTAGAAGAGCACCGACAGACGGGGAACTCTGGAAATAAGAACGAGGGTGGCATCTGAATCATTTTCTGATGGAACAAATCCCCCTGTGCAGATGACTCTGTATTGGTGACTCTGGGGGTGTGAGAATGAGAATTGACCATTTGTGCAGTACACCCCCCCACTCCGTCTTCTGGCCTCCCTGTCCTTTCTTTACACACATACAGAGCATGCTGAACGCTACGGACAGGTTAGCGGTTGCTAACTTATTAAATAAAAAAGGAAAACGAAAGCTTGCTGTTTCTCTGTGCTTGTGAGAAACCAAACCAAACCAAACCCTTATTACAGTATGTGGTGTGGTCTTGTGGCTAAGTCTAGACCTGAAAATAACAATATAAAGGAATGACTTAGTGTATTAAATTTCTAGCTCTAAATACATTAACCATGATCCTTGTTACACCCTCTAAGAAAGTATGACTATCGCTGGTTCACAGATGAGGAAACCAGCTCAGAGAGCAGACTAACTTGCCAAAGCCCTGTGTCTTTTTGGTGGCAGAGGTGGGATCCAAATCCATGTCTGTCCGAGTGGAATGTGCTGCTTTCCATGCTGCATTCGAGCTTGCTCTATGTGCCAAATGACTTCGTTGAGGTGGGAATGTTGATGTATGTATGGGATTCATCTCAGTATCACGCTGACATGGTGGAGCTGGCAACGAATTCAGTATTTTTACCGGAACCGCTACCACCACCGCCATGACTGAGCATATGGATCTGGTGGACGAACTCTTGAGTAAACCTCAATGGAAGGGGGAGATATCTTGTAGGGAGAAGTAATTTGAGGGTTCACTGGGCTGTGAGATTATAAAAATAATGAGAACTATAAAGTATCTAACTGGATTTTTAATTAAAAAAGAAAACACCGGACAGGATTTAATTGTGCATTCTAGAGGCTCAAGCTTCCAGAATGTGCAACGATGTGGCTACAGAGTAACTGTTCTCACCTCCATGTAGAGCCTCATTGCCATACCACTGCTAAGGTGATCTGAGCTTCTGGGAGAAAAAAGAAAGTATGAAAAACAACCTAAACTCTAAAAAACAAACCAACGGCCGCCACTACCACCACCAGTACTAGCAACAACAATAGAAGCCAAGGGCTATGGGCTGGATGTTTACGTCACCACCCCCACACCCCTACCCACCCCCCCACCCCCCGCCCTATTCCTACGTTGGAATCCTAACACCTAATGTCATGGTATTAGGAGGTGGGGCCTTTGGGAAGTGCTTGGGTCATGACGGTGGTGTCCTTATGAATCCTTATGAATGGGATTTATGCCCTTATGAAAGAGACCCAGAGAGCTCCCTCAGGAAATGGGCCCTCACCAGACACAGAATCTACTGGTGCCTTGATCTTGGACTTCCCGGTCTCCAGAGCTGTGAGAAATAAGTGTCTGTTGTTTATAAACCCCCCAGTCTGTGGTATTCTGTTATAGAAGCCTGAACTGACACACTTAGGCGTTACCCCATTTTCCCCTTTCTCTTGAAGAAAACTAGTGAATCTGGTTTTTAAGGCTTTGTTTTATATCCTTGTAGTGGAGAACAACTTAGATAGTAACCTCTGTGTTATTCATCCACAGGAACACACACTTCCCTCTCTGTATCTTGCCCCACCATTCAGGCAGCAGTGAAACCTTTCTATACAGACTGCCACAAAGGAGGGTGGTTATAGCAGGAAAATAGAGAGAAAGACATGCATCTCCGAGCTTTTGAGTTTCTAAACAGATTCAGAGAAAAGACTTTGAGATTGACCAGCATAGCTTTCAACACTAGCAGAGCCAAAACTTACGCTGCAAACTAGTAGTTCTCAAACTCCTTGTATCACCATCACCTTGGGGTGTTTTAAAACCTACCAGTGTCTGGACTTTACCTGTGAAGACTCGGTTTTAGTTGATTTTTGGTGGGCATTCATTTATTTTATATATATACCTACATACATATGTATATTTACACAGAAACTTCCAATAACACTAACGTGCAACCAGGTGGAGAACCAAAGCCTTAAGATAATTGTTCCCAAACTTTTCTGCATGTTAATATTACCTAGGGAGCTTTTAAAATCCCCAATGCTGAGGGTGCACTCATATCCATGAAATTAGAATGTGTAGAGGTGGGAATTAGGTGCCTTTAACAGCAGATTTGGGAAGAATTCCTGTTGAGAGTTCTAGTGCATTATACTTGGAAGTTTACACAGATTGGCAAGTGAGAAGGGAGGTGAAGAGGAGAGAGAGAGGAGCTGGGCCGTCGGTGTTTCCTTGAGAAAGGGCTCTGTGACATGTGTGCCCTACACCCCCATCCCCATCAAGGTGTGAAGTGTAATGGGCAGTGATGTGCTGCTAAATGTTTAACAGATGGCTATCCATGAAAAAAAGCCCTGATTTGTAGTGTCTGCCACTTTCTGTGGTGTCAATACTCCCACCATGCATGGCCAAGTTCAAGTTACCAACACACACAGCATCGCTGCTGGTGGAGCTGGAAAGAGATATATACAGCTGGCTCTAGCAGGTGCATATGAGCTGGCTCTAGCCTGTTAGCTAAGAGGTGAGGAACAGGAGAAATCCTTCACACAAGCTTGGGGATCTGAGGGCAGAGAGTCATGTGCTTTATTTCTAGACTTGAACCAGAAAAGAGAAGAAAGAGCTTAAGGTTTCCTCATAATGTGTCATCGAGAGTGGAAATGGGAGCATAGCCAGGAGGGACTAGGTAGCCAGGGCAGAAGACCACCTCCCATGTCTCCTGTCACTTCCTGGTGGTATGAGAGAGCCAGACTTCCGTATGCCTCTGAGAGCTTTGTGTGGCTGGATGTAGGCTGGAAGAGCTCAAGGGGCCTTGAGGTTATGATGAGAAAGCCATGGAGAGCTTTGAGTGACTGATTATTGATGGGCACAGAGAAAATAGGCTACAGATGCAAATGTGGAGGGTGCCAACAAGGAGAAAAGCAAAAGCCGGTAACAATTAACAATCAGTTACCTCCTCTTAAAGCCACGAGGCTACTAACCTCTCGGACCCATAGTCAGAGAACTAACAGAAACACCTGAGGCAACTGAAAAGGTGGCGGTTGTTAATCACCGCGGTAATTAAAGGTTATTACAGGGAATACAGCCAGGATCTCTCTCTCCCTTTTTTATTTCTTGGCACAAGACAAAAAGGAAAACAAAACCCGATTTTAGATTCATCTTGTTAGAGCTATTGAAATGAGGCAGTAGGGTATTTTTCATCTTTCTTGCTTCTGGAAGACATAACTGGCAGTATTTTGCAAATTTCCTCTGACAAAGAACAGCATGCCCCAAGTTCACTGCAGTGACCTTACTGAAGGTCGATGTAAGTAGGACAAGGTGGAACACCTTAGAAAAGTCCACAAGCAAACATACCACTCAGAGCAGGGATATAACGTGAGCCTCTGTCCCCTCCCTGGGATGTGTGTTGCTGAACCTCTCCTCGGCCATTTACAGATGCCCTGTGGATCACACTCACTGAGCGCCTGGTGGCATTTAAGCTAGTGCTGGCCTTGTGCCCTGTGATCCTCACATACTGTCAACAGTAGGAGAAATTTTATTAGGAGAGGCCGAACAGCAAGAAGAACACCAGAGTGAGGTCAGTAGACCTCAATTCTCATCCTGGCTCCCTCTCAGCTATGTGATCATGAGCAAATCCGGTTTTCTAAAGGAAGTTTTATAGGAACACAGGCATGCCCCATTCATTTACTTATTATCGATAGCTGCTTTCACATGCCAACAGCAGACATGAGTGGTTTTAAGAGATTGTGTGGCCTGTAAAGTTGAAGATATTTACCATTTGGCCCTTTACATAAAAAGTTTGCTGGCCGCTGATCTCTGTTAATGGTACTATAGTCCACTCAATTATTCAGGCCCCAAACCAGAGCCATCCCTCACTCCCCCCTCCACTGCCATCCTTGTGGCTCTCTCCTAGAGAAAAATTCTGATGTTTCATCATCACCACTGGTCCAAGTCAACGTAAGCTCTTGTTTCCACCTTCGTCCCTTGCCTGGATCAGTAGTCCAGCTTTTTAGTCTTGTCTTGTTTCCGGTCTGTTCTCAACATAGCAGGTGGAGTGATCCTTTAAAAATGCCAGATCATGTCACTGTCTTGTCCAAAACCTAAGATGGTTTCCCGCTTTCTCCATCAGAATGAGATGGAGAATTCATAGCGTGGCCTCCGACATTATTTGCCTGGTCCCCAGCCTGCCCCCATCATGTGACTCATGTCCTTCCACTCTTCCCTTCCTTCTCTCTGCTCAGCCACCCTGGTCAGGCCCCCCTGATGCCGACCTCTGCTAGCGCCAGTGCATTCCTGCCTCAGAGCCTTTGCTCTTGTGGCCCCCTCTAACTGGAATATACTTGCCTCTGCATATCCATGAGCTAACTCCTTCCCTGCCTCCTGGGCTCTGCTGAAGGCATCCTAGAGATGTCTTCCTGGACTGCTATCTCTCAAACTGCACCCTTGTCCCTCCCTGTCCCCTTCCCCTGCCTTTTCTTCAGAGCAGTTATGTGGTTATTGTCTACTTCCTCATTAGAATGCAACTCTCGATACTGTAATGCAAGCACAGTGTTCAATAAATATTTGAGGGAAGGGACTCAGTTTCCTCATGTGTAAAATGAATGAGAGGGCCATCTGGCCGGAGCATCTGTTACTGAACTTGTTGCCAGGATTGTTTCCACTGATCTGACTGGCTAAGTGGGAGTCCCTTTCCTCCTTATGTCAGTCCCTCCCAAAGCCTGTGGGTGGAATGGCATCTTCCTTTTGTTTGGTCAAGAGTATTTGAATCCGACGCATGCTTGCTGGAACCTCAAAGGCAGCTCTCTTTCACAAGGGGCCACCACAGGAATGCCTTTTCTGCCCACCTCTTGTAAGTCTGGTGCAAATCAAATACAATAATAGACTTGACACTCTAAAGCTCTATGTAAGTGGAAGGAAATAAAGAAAAAGCAACACAGGTGAGGACAGTCTGTTATCACACAGGATCCCCCCGCTCTGCCCTCATCACGACTGCTTTCACGGGCTACCTGAGACACAAAGCAGGGATTGAAAACAAAATAGAGAAGTGGTAGGCACTTGAGGTTAATAAGATATTTGTTAAAATAGTAAAAAAGAATTAAAGAAAGGAAAACCCAAGTATTTCCATCTTCGAGTTCTGACTAACCCCCCTACTTGACTGGGCACTAGCACGGGAAGCAGAAACTCCCTGCCCCCCCCAAAAGAAACCACTCGAATCATTTTAGGATTTCAGAAAATAAGTCAACCGGTTATTTAGACACTCAAATAGCAATAATTCAAACGCCGAGAATTCTCATAAGATATTGAGACTCCTGAAACACTCAAATCACATCCAAGTTTTTAAGCGCTCAGAGTTAACTTTGACCTGTTCCTTGGCCGTCCCCTGATGGACTATGAGGGGGACATATGATGAGGGTTTGTCTCTGGGTTTTGCAGGAGATCCAAAGAGACAATTGAGTAAAACTACTGATGTACTTTCAAGCAAGCCCTCTGGCCTGCAGCTAGTACAGGTGGCTAATGACCATTTAACTCAGGCATTTTTCACCTGGGGCAACAGTACTATATGCTTTGGATCATATTTTTTGGCCTTATTTCTGTCCTCATAAGGATAAAAGACTGAGTATTTTGAGTATCTATTGGGATAGAGCCAACCTCAAGCTATTTTATGTTCTCCTGGGACGTGAGCTGCATTTGGAGACAATGAAGAGACACCAGTGAGTGAGTTGTGGCCTTCCAAGCGGCCCCAGGTCCCCAGGTTTTCAGGGCCCCGGCTTCCGCTGCCTTCTGGCTGGGCAATGATACAAATCCATGTGAGCAGTGACAGTGGAACATGCACTAGTGAAAAATCCTGGTCAAGATATGATGCTACTTTCATCCTGAACTTCATAGCACAGACACTAAGTGCATGGCTGTGGAATCAGACAGGTGCATTCGATCCCGCCCTGCTACTTACTAACTTTATAATTTATACAAGGTACTTGATGTCCCTAAACTTCAGTTTTTGCTCTGTAGAATGGGGGAAATGAAGTTATCTAATTTAGAGGATTGTTTTAGGACTGGATTAGGCAATTGCATGTAAAGTACTCAGTCCAGTGCCTTGCACATAACAAACACTCAATAAATGTGAACTAGTAATCATCATAATGTTACTCCTTTTGAATTTAGGATGGGAGGGCGGCCCAGTAGAGTAGTTTCCCAGGACTGTTGTAACAAAGCTCCACAAACTTGGTGGCTTAAAACAATAAACATTTATTCTTGCACGTTTCTGGAGGCCAAAACGCTGAAATCAAGGTGTTGGTGAGGCTCTGAAGGCTCTAGGGGCGGATCCCTCCTTGTCTCGTCCTAGCTTCCGGGGGTCACTGGCAGTCCTTAGCATTCCTCGGCTTGTAGACACTTCACTCCAATCTCTGCCTTGGTCTTCACAGGGTCTTCTCCCCGTGCGCAGGTCTGTGTCCACAGTTGTCTCGCCTTACAAGGACACCAGTCCTAATGGTTTTGGGTTCACCCTATTCCAGCATGACTTCATCTTAACCTGACTGCATCTGCAAAGAACCTATTTCTAAATAAGGTTGGATTTTGAGGTTCTGGGTGGACATGAACTTTGGAGGGACACTATTTACACCAGTACGCCCGGTGTGGGCAGGTACAAAGTCCTGCAAAAGATTAAGAGCAGACTTGCAGAGCTCACTCTGAATGAAGCAGAAACTGGGCAGGAAGGGCTGAGACTGGGATGAGTCACAGGGGGCACTACCCCTCTTCCTCCCTCCAGGAGGACTGTGCATGTTTAGCGGGTGACTGCTTCACCCCCCTGGGTACGACAGCACCTCTTCTGACCAGACTCCCCTGCTCAACTCTGGAGTTGAAAACTGGGAGCAGCCAGGAGCGGTTAGAAGAGGAGAGTGATGAAGGCAGATGGGTTAACTAGAGGCTGAATCCTGTGGGCTCAGGGGCTGAGTCTCAATCCTTTTTGGGGTGCAGTCAGGCACACGGGGAGCTGGAGGCAGAAGCAATCGACACCTTTTTACAACATTCTTCAGTGTTTCCTTATGTAGCAAGATCCGGCCCTACAACCCTGCTTCTCAAACTGTGCAGAGGAATCCCAGGGGGATCTTGCGGCCATGCACACTGTGATTCAGTAGGTCTGGGGTGATGACTGAGTCTGCATTTCCAACACGTTCCCAGATGAGGCCGACAGTGTTGCTGGTCCACGGATCACACTTCGTTCTAGGCTTGGCTTCTGCTGCACACCCCTCAAAAGGAGCTACGAAATATGCACCTTTAAAAAATACCTTTGGCAAAATAACATTATCACACTTGAAGTTATGATTATGCTTATTTAAAATAAGATCTAATATCCAGTTGATATTCAGATTTCCCCAATTGTTTCCAAAATGCTCCTTAATGAACCAGAATGTGCTCTAAGACCATCCACTGCAGGTGGTTATTTCCCTTAAATCTCTTTTATTCCGAAAGAGTGTCTTTTTCATGACCCTGACTTACTGATGGGCAAATTGTCCATAAAAAAATTATTTCACTCTCTGGATTTGTGTGGTTGATTCCTTGTGGTGTCACTTTGCTATACTTAGTTCTATTTCCTGTAAACTGGAAGTTGGCTCTAAAAGCTTCATGGGTACTCATTAAATCTTTGCCACTAGAATTGGTCACAGATGTTGGGTACATTATAATGCGTTACAACAGGTGACATGTGATATCTGCTTGTTCTACCATTAGTGATGCAAAGATTGAGCCCTGGATTAGGGTGATAACAGCTTGACCCCTCTGCCATACGCTTGAGTTTGAGTCTTTGAGACCAGAGTCCTGATTGGTTTTTCTTTGGACCCACGGTGAATGCCTCGTTCCTCATCTACCGTTCCCCTAGTAGTTGTTTTCTTTTTCTTTCTTTCTTTCACACCAACTGATAATCCTGGCCTGAATCAATAATTTCTCTGCGGGCTGCAAAATGATGATTGTATAATTCTACCATTTCTTTTACATTTACTAACTGGCGTTGTTCTGGAATGAAGAGCTATTTGGTTACCTTCCCAGGATAAATGTTTAACTCTTTTCCTTTAATCACCAACTTGCAAAGGAAGGAGTCACTTTAAGAGCTGCCCTGAATAGTACCAAGTGAGTTTTCCCCTGGCTCTCCCTTTTTTGATTTATGGATTTTCAGAGATTTAATACATTTCCAACAACTACATTGTTCTTTTTGATGCTCGTTTGTCACAACTTTGGCCAGTAGGAGGGGCACTTTCAATCTGGCTCCTGTGTCCTTTTGACATGACCCAATTAATTTTGAAAAGCTCCCTTTTTTTCTTGCCCACAAGGTGTCTCAGACTGTAATTGTACCTTCTCTGCCCCAGGCCTGGAATCTACCATTTCTCCAAGGAGCCCTGGTTCCTTGGAACGAGAAGTATCAGAGGAGGGTGCCTGGGTGGCTCAGTTGGTTAAGCTACCGCCTTCGGCTCAGGTCATGATCCTGGAGTCCGGGGATCGAGTCCCACATCGGGCTCCCTGCTCGGCGGGGAGTCTGCTTCTCCCTCTGACCCTCTTCCCTCTCGTGCTCTCTCTATCTCATTCTCTCTCTCTCAAATAAACAAATAAAATCTTTAAAAAAAAAAGACGTATCAGAGAAAAAAATAATCAAGGTTATGTATTATGATTGGGATGACATTGCTTCTAGGGCATTTTAAATCAGAGCTAGAAAAAAAAGTATATATATGTGCTTATATATATATTTCTTTTTACAAATGACTTCATATTGATATTGTCAATTAACTTTTTTAAATTTTTTTATTGTTATGTTAATTACCACACATTACATCATTAGTTTTTGATGTAGTGTTCCATGATTCATCGTGCATAACACCCAGTGCTCCACGATATTGTCAGTTAACTTTAACATCTCTATTTTTTACTTAATTTCTTTGATTTTATAATTCTCTTCTATTCTCAAAGTCTTGACTCTTAATATCATTACTTGTTTTACCTTACAATATTTAAAAAATGGTTTCTCTATTAAGTGTAACAATATTACTGATTTAAAATTTATCACTTAAGATAAAAATTTCCCCTTTAGACTGAGCTCAAGACTAAAAACCACGTCTTGGTTAGGTATTATAAACTCTGTAAATGTTGCTTGAAAGAATAGCTTGTTGAGTAAAAAAAAAGTTTCAATTCCTAAATATTCCATACAACAGAACAAAAATGTGGAGGGACACAGGCGAGTTATCAAGCGGATTTTTTAAAGTCAAGTTCACTTGGTAAGTAATCAGTAGCTGTTTGAAATCCATGAGCCTGTTTGCATAAAATTTTCATTTCCCATTTCAAATACATGGATGGAATTTAAGAAGATGGTTTATATAGAGTGCTGAATTTGGACCGAATCCTCATTAATAGGATTTTTTTTTTCTTCCTCTTTTCTGTTACCATTAAAAGGCAGGAGGAAACGAGCAGGGAATCATGGGAGGTTGTGAAAGACCACGGTGGGGTTTGCCCCGTCAAAGTATTAGTGTTGTAAATGATGCCCAGCCTGCATGTTTCAGTTATCCATCTGCAACTTCAGAAATGAGCTCATTCTCATCTTAACCCTCCTCTCAAATGGATCTCAAGCATTTCATCAGTAACCTTACATTGAGATATTAGCTTTCATGTGGTAGAAGAGAAGCAGAGAGAAATGGCCCTACAAGAAAAGAATCTCCAGGAGCTCTTCTGATATTGCTGGGCTGTTAGGGATTTTTCTTCCTATCCTAGAAGGAGGGGTCAATAATCTAGAAATTGTTTTTTATTTTACTCTGTTCTGAGTCAGGGAAGACTTTCATAGTCGTATCACACATGCTTCATTTGGCGATGAAGTTTGAGAAAGGAATGCCAATCTAAACATGTAATTTAACTCTGTTCCTGACAATAACCAGTAGGTGCAATTTATTCATCACACATCAGTACTCCTAACTTATAACAACAGGAAGGTTACTGAAGACAGTCATTTGGGAATTAAAGGAGTCTATACATGCTGACAGGACAAGTGGCTTGAAGCATTTTTTGTCAATTTATTATTGACCCGATGGTTCTTTTGAAAACCCTCCACACAGCAAGAGAAAATAGGGAGATGCGAAAAAGAAATTGTTCACGGTGTCAATACAGAGGCTCTTTCACATCGGCATGTTTTTTGTGGACTTGCTGGCTTGAAGCATCCATCCCTCTGCAACTTTCGACTCTCTTCACTTCCTTTATAAGCATAACCTTGGGTCAGGAGCCATGTGGCTAATTGGAGAATAAGAATTCATGTTATGTATCCTGGCATAAATGTCAGAGCCTGACAAGGATAAAAATACCCGTTCCTTTTTTTTTTTTTTTTTTAACAACGTCTTTATTGTGTCCCAGGGTTGTTGCTCTTTGATTAAGGACATTGCTTGTCAAAGGCAGGAACTCTGTCCTTGTGCTTTCTGAGCCCTTAGCATGATGACGGGTGATGTAGTCCACTTTCACAGGCCCAAAGGCTCAAAAGTGAGAGGCACCTGTCAAAATGTTAGGGTAGAAAGACTGAGTGCTCCCTTGCTACCTTCTTTCCATGAGACAATTGTTCACTCAAGGTGGAGTTCCGGATCTCTAAGACTTTCTTCAGGAAACCCGTCCTGCAGGGAGATTTAACATAACCTACTGCTGAGACTCCATCCAGCACATCACTACGTGTTGTGATCATATTGCCTCGATGAAAAATCAGCACCGGATCTGGCAAGACGATAAAAAAAATTTGAAATTGGGACTACTCTAGAAATCATCCACATATGGCTGCCATACCTTGATGTCTTCAGAAAAATCCACGCTTGATTTGTGTTTGATGTCATCTGGATATCATATGATATCATATTCTTTGAATCACCCAAAAGGAAGTTGGGCTTTTTATGATTTGAGGGTTAACCACCATCATACAGAATTTGCAGTAAGGGGAATATGAATATCAGTAGTGTCTTTAAATTATTTAGTTTTGATGTGTGTGTTTTATATTTGTCTTATGTTTTCAGTTAGATCTTAAACTCCTTGAAGGCAGGTCATTTTGGACCTGCCATGGAACCTAGAATGGTAGACTTACTGTTTGCTGATATAATACGTGTGTTTCTCAGTCTCTACCCTCCAGCCCCAAACCCTCCGTGAGTGAAATTTCCAGTCAGATCTGTGTTTTAGGCAATCATTGCCTCCTGATGGGACTTCACGAGGACATAGGCAAGCACTGCACCGGGCTTATCAGAGTAAGGTGGCTCTTAAGTGCAGGCTGAAACGTTACTCCTTTTACAGAAAAGAATCTCTGTGCAGAAAATTAGGCCTTTGGGGCAGGTGGTCTTTGAATAAATGTCCTTGTCATCCCCGGTGAATGTATTGCTCTCATAATAATGCGGAGATGGGAGAAATGGGTGAACGCTCTTAGTCATCCATTTAATGCTTTAGGCATTTTAGAAATGGCAACAAATTGCGTCCTGCTAGTGCACAATTTTTCTATTAGGTGTCTGAAAATGTCAGACATGAGCTGGAAGGCAAGGTGTGGTACACCTGCCTCCTTTTATGCGTGACACTGTTCACTGCTTGCTTTCTTCACAAGAAGCTGAACAATGAACCAAGACAGCAGCATAATATACCTTTGTGCTGATGCTTTGAGCCCGGATGGGGCCGGAGATGAGAGACAGGAGTCAAATGTCTGAAAAACCCAAGTGTCTGTGATGTAAGAAAGAAGGTTCTGCATGTATAAGGAGAATTCACTTGAGCCCAAATGCCAACTTAACGTTTCTATTAAACCTTCACTGAAAGAGATGTGACTTGGGCTTACTTTGCCTTCTATTCCTTGTGTCTTGGAGTATGCAGGGAATTTGCTGGGGGGCGGGGTAGAGATGGAGCTTGGTGATTTAAATGAATCTGTTCAAATTCTGCTCTATAGTGAAAAAGTGAAAATTAAAAGACTTTTCTGGCTATTACATCGAAAGGGAAAAAAATTCATGCTTTTTAAACATTGAGGAAGCATGAAAATACTCATCATCTTAACCTGTCATTAGCCTTTGAAACACGAAGTCCTGTCCCTTCACAGAGGTGGCACTTTTGCTTTGCTTTGCCTTTGAGCTGGGTGATGTTTCCATGGAGAATACTGATTGATCTTTGTGTGATCTTGAGAAAGCAGCGTGGGTTTTATTTTGCCCCATAAAAAGTACCAAATGTGGAAAATGTACTTAGCATATGCGGATGAGCATGCAGTCTTGCAGCGCCTTGGTTTTCAAGTCAGAGCGACCGTATCTGGTTCGTAGCTTCCTGTGGTGATCAGCAGCTTCATGTGTGAAGTCAAGAAGCCCAACCAGACCCCAGCCACATCACACATGGGTTAGAAAAAACCTCTGATGAGTAAAAGTTATTTCAGGCAAAGGTGGTATGTAAATTAAGTAATGGAAAAATTTCAAGTATTATTAGAACATTTGGAACAGGGTTTGTCAATCCTGGCACTTCTGACATTTGGGGCCGGGTAATTCTTTGTTGTGGGGGCTGTTCTGTGCGATGCAGGGTGTTCGGCAGCAGCCCCGGCCTCCAACCAACCCCCCTCCCCCTGTTGCTACTAGCATCCTCTCCTGAGTTGTGACAACCAAAACTGTCTCCAGTGTCCCACGGAGGGCATAACTGTCCCTGGTGGAGAACCACCGATTCAGAATTAGACATGGAATAAACGTGTGCTCCCAAAGGCAGTGAGTCACCTGATAGACGTGAAGTTTGGAAGGCTTGTTAACTGATGATTACTCGTCTTTGCCAAAACCAGCTTCTTGCCAAAGCATTAGTAAATAGACAATTTTCTTTCAAGGGCTGAGAATTGACAAGACACCCTACGGGTTGCAAGGGCAGGACGTCATTTGGTTAAGCAGGTGACTGAGACGCTCCCTTTGAAAGAGAGTGCAAACTCCCCTTCCCCACCCCCAACCCCACGCTCCAGGGGGAAAGCTGAGTTCCCAGGGTCCCAGCGGAAGTACTTAGGGGAACAAAGTCTCTTTTCCATTTGTTCATCTCCTCCACCTCCCCGTTTTAAAAGCCACCTCTGTCTTCTATTCAGCCTCTATCTCTTAAAGAACAAAAATTGGGGGCTGTGCAGTCAGCTTTAGAACCTCCCCTGCTCAGCTTTTGGAATTGGTGCTGTTATGGGTTTGAGTCCTAGAGATGTTCCGTGGTTCCCTAGACTCCGTGTTCTTTGTCCTTTACCCTTCCTTCTTCACCCACTCCTTTCCTTCGCCACCCGTTACATCCTCTGCAAATTCACCATCAGGTGCCCCAAATGCCTTCTTAATCTCCTTCCTCTCACTCTATATAAATCAGATTTTGGGGGAGGGGGAGAAGGAGATTACCCTTCCACATTGTAGCAAAGTATACATCTCTGTTTTTCATTTTGAGACTGGCATGCATGGTTTTCAATTGCTTTTTCTAATCGACAGACTGTAAATTTATTTGATACATAGTTCTCTGAGTTTTAACACGTGTATAAAACTTTGTGTGACCACCACTGCAATCAGGATATAGAACAGTTCCATCACTTAAAAAACAAAAACCCCCAACAACAACAACAACAACACAACAACAAAAACCATCTCTGGGCTACTCCTTTGCAAAACTCTGCCCTCACTCCTGAACCCTGGCAATCACAGATCTGTTATCCATCACTACACTTTTGCCTTTTCCAGAAGGTCACGTAAATGGAATTATACACAGTGTGACCTTTGAGGGTGCCTTCTTTCACTCAGCATAATGCCTTTGAGATTCATCCATGCTGTTGTTTGCATTGTTAATCATTTCTTTTTCTTGCTGGGTAGTATTCCGTGCGGTAGATGTACTACAGCGTGTTTATCCATTCACCTGTTGGAAGAAATTTGGGTTGTTTGAGCTCTTGGCAGCTATCAGTAGAGCTGCTATCAACATTCCTGTATAGGTCTTTGTGGGAATGTAAGTTTTCATTTCTCTAGGAATGGCATTGCTGGATCATACAGTAAATAGGTCTTTTTATTTTCTGGTGGAATTTTTACTTTAATTGGGTCCAGGAATGAATTCAACATTTAAACTGTAATAATTTTTTAAAAACATTTTTATTTATTTGAGAGAGAGAGAGAGAGTGAGAACAAGCAAGAGAGATCACAGGGGGCAAGGGAGAAGCAGACTTGCTGCTGAGCAGGGAGGCCAATGTGGGGCTCGATCCCAGGACTCTGGGATCATGACCTGAGTCAAAGGCAGAAGTGTAAACCGGCTGAGCCACTCAGGGGTCCCGTAATAATTCTTTAAGTGTGGGATTTCAGGCTGTGATTTTGAGATTTAGAGTAAGACTGTGTACGTGAATGAGTGAGTGTGTATGAGTGTGTGAGTGCACATGCCGGGCGTGTAAAAGGTTGGGAGTCTCAAAATCACGTTAGCTCAAATGGGTAGCCTATTCTTGCCCACATTGTGCTTGTGGGTCGACATGCCAATTTTGCTCCCAAATGCTTTAATCCTGACCTATGGTATCATACAAGAAGAGCTATTTAAATTGGATGACTGACAAACAACCGTCTGTTCCTGATGAGTGGATTTCCTTCCATCTCTAAATCCCATGACTATGACTGCAACTCTTATGCTTGAATCATTCTCTAGCTACATCAATTTCATGGTTGTCAGCAATGCCTAATCCATCTTCCATAGTCTGGAGCTACTCAGGCGGCAGACTCCCTGGAGGTGGGAGTGCTCCTTGTGTTCACTAATGTACCTGCCATCCTTGGGGGGCCTACAGTTTGTATATCCTCGAGAATTATTTAATTTTAATTTTTACTGCAAGAAATCTTTGCCGAAAGAAAATACAAGCAATGCATCAACAATTCTATTGATAACATTTTTCTTTTTTTAAAAAATAGCTTTCCCTGCCAGCAGTTTTGTTGTAAAGTTCTAAAATTCAGATTTTGCTTACACAACTATTCTTCATCTTAAATATCATTGCCATGTGTGGCTTATGTTATGTGTTCCGTACTATATGTTGAGTTGAATGAGTGAGAAAATAATTTGATGGGCAACAATAGGGTCTATATAATGATAATTTTCTTCCTTCTTTTATCACTATACTATATTAAGCCTTTTTTTTTTTCTGAGCAAGAATTGGCTTCAGATGCCAAAAAATGTTTATTAACTATGTTTTTATATTGGAATCTTCAGAACTCATTTGTCTTAGGAAACAGTGACCCCTCTGAATTTTGAAAGATGGACTCACCAATTATTCTATAAACTGGGATATTAATTAACTACTCTAGTTACCAGACAATGCATGCTCATTCTTTTGACTCCAGATAAAATGCCACCTTCTCAATGACATTGTCCCACACCACCCCTTGCAAAAGTGTTCTGTTAGCCACATTCCACAGTTCCATTGTCATTTATCTGAATACAGATCCATCTCTGCCAATGGTCTGTGAGCAACTTGAGAGCGGGACCCATGTCTCATTCTCCTTTGCAATCTTAGCATTTAGCACAGTGTCTGGCACATTTGTGTTAAATAAGTATTTGTCACATTGAATAAGATACCTGAGGTATAATGATAACCATGGCCACCATTTCAGTTTTTTGCACATATTTATATATGTATGTATGTATATGTGTGTAATATATATATATGTGAGAAACTCATAGGGGGTAAAATTGAATGAAAGCAGAGATCTTCTCTGGAGTTGTATAGACTGGGTGGGTGGATTTTTTTTTTTATGGGGCTAATAAATCATCAGCAAGGGAGAAAGTTTGGGAATGTTTTATTATAGAGGGGAAGCAGGTCTTTGATCAGTTTGTCAAGACGAGAGCCCCAGTTCACTCTGTTAATTTGATTTCAAGAGCTCTCTGACCATGCCTTGAGCCAAAATGTCTTCATGAAATAGCTTTTCAAATTGCAAAAATAATCCTGTTGCCATAACTTGAAACCACTCGGTAAAGTGACGGATAACTTTGCTACATGGGAAACCCTGCATGAAAACTGTGGACCCCAGTGAGGCTAGCAGTGCAAATCACATTGCCTTCAGTTTTATTTTGCAGAACACGTTCACCAAATTCCTAATGAGATAAAAGTGCTAAGGGCTATGTCAGATTATTTCAGCTAAAATGATGTGGGAGCAGTAACCTTTTAGGCTGACACTGCATGTTACTGCTTTCTATTCTAGGTGGAGATTTAGCTTTTGGCACAGTCTTTCCGGGATGGCTTGCTATGAGGCAGACGTCAGTATGATAATGACCTAAGACCGTCAGTGAGGCTTCATGGGTAGCTACGCCAGGCAGGTGGCCAAACCGTCTTGGAGAGAAGTGGTCTGGTTGGATTCCTTCTGAAGGAGAAGGCCACACACAGAAAAGCAGATTTTCTTACTGGAGGATGAGTCCAGGTAGCACACTGTGACAGGCTGTTGGTGCTCCACTCAGATGCTTTTTACTGGGCTGGGCAGTATACTGTGAGAACTCACTGCTCATGGCTCCTAGTTGTACTCTTCTTTGAAGAATTATCCTTGGTCAGTTGGAGCTGCTTTCCTGGGAACTGCCTGGGAGATTATGCCCTTCTCCTGAGGGCTTACACAGCCTGCTTTAGGGGGAGGGTACAAAGTTCTGTCCCCCCCACTTGCCTCAAGCTGGGACAACTGTATGGTGCCATTTTCAAGTGGAGGCCAGGCTTCAGCTGAAACTATATCTCTGCTTGGCTTTTTCTTTCTATCTTTTTTTTCTTTTAAAGGTTTTATTTATTTATTTGACAGAAAGATACAGCGAGAGAGGGAACACAAGCAGGGGGAGTGGGAGAGGGAGAAGCAGGCTTCCCACCGAGCAGGGAGCCCGATGCGGGGCTTGATCCCAGGACCCTGGGACCATGACCTGAGCCGAAGGCAGACGCTTAACGACTGAGCCACCCAGGCGCCCCTCAGCTTGGCTTTTTCTGTCCTTTCCTATTTCCCTCTCTTCCTTACTCATGAGAGTCCTTCTTCAATAAATCACTTGTACAAAAATCTCCATTTCATGTTCTGTTTCTAGAGAAACCAACCTAAGCCCCACGCTTCTGACTAAATGAGCTGGCATGACAGGGTGCTAGAACCATCATCCATGCGGATACTGAAATTTCCAAGAATTATGACAGCAGTAACATTGGAGGGAAAGACAGTTACCTGGGTATTACGATCACTGAGGCTGAGGCCAAGAGACCTGGGACTCAAAACAGGACTCTGTTTACTCCACATCTGCACCGAGAAGCTGAACACAGTTGGAAAGAAACCCATCATCACCCAATGACGTGCACTTTGAATGAGTGATCGCAAAAGTCCTGTCAGTTCTGCATGCGACCTGGTCATCTCGCTACATTGCCCCGCGCACTTGCTATCTGAATTGACTATCCTCATTTATGTTATTTTACCTATTGAAAAGATGAACTCCCAACATCACTGGCTTAATCTGTTAACAGTTTCTTTCTTTCTTCGGACATAAATTCCAAACAAGTACTCCTGATCTGCAGGTGGCTCTAACTCTACATGATGATTCAGGGATCCCAGGCGCTTATCCTCTTGTCGCCGTGCCATCTTTGTCTCTTGGTTGTCAAGGTTGCAGCTTGGGGAAGGGGCATGGAGGATCATGTGTGGGAGGACATCATTATCCCATTTCACTGGGTCTATGATGACTGTATACCTGCTCTTCCACGGCCCACATGACAGTATGTAAGTCCCCCCATGCTTTTGACACCACTGTGGGGAAGGGGCAGTGCAGAACTGACAGGGATTTTCTACCATTGACTGAATGGGGTCCTAAAAAAGGAAATTAAGTTTAGCTATAGAAAATAAGTTAAATGCTTTTTCAACTTGGGATTGTGTGCTGAGATCCATACATACCGCCTGTGTTTGGAATGCTTGTCTGGAGGAGGTGGTTTTGGAGTAGAACGGGGCAACCAAAGGGAAAGAGCATGGAATTGAAAAACCTGATGAGAAAGTTTAAAATTGCATCCAGTGGGAGGACAGTGATACGGTTTTTGAAGCCTTTAATGGTGAATTGCAAACAGGGCTCCACTAACGCATGCAGCGCTTTTGTTAGAAAAGGGCCACAGCCCCACACCAGGGAGCATGGCTGTGGGCAGTGCAGTGTGGGCTGGTTTCTAGCCCCTACCAAGCCTTTCGCTGCATACTGTTATGCATGATACATCCGCGCATCGATATGTGGCAGTCCTGATATCAAAGCAACTATATATGCTCCTTCCCTGTGGGAGACTGAATTCATGACCCTGGTTTGTTGTTGTTGTTGTTTTGTTTTTTTACTTCTTCCTGTACCCACACCCTTTGCCATATGACTTTTTAGTTCTTCCCACTAAAGAGGTGGCCTTTATTTCTCTGATGCTTGACTTTGAGTTTGGCTCTGTTATGACCTTTGGCCAGTGGAATGTTAAAAAATGATGTGAGATGACCCAAAAGTAGAAGCACTTGCATGACTCGGCTTGCCCTCTTATACCTCTGGCAACACCTTGAGAAGCATGTGCCCAGGCTAGCCCACTGGTCCCAAAAAGAGGATGAGAAACATGTGGAGCAGAGCCAAGTTACTCAAGTCAAGCCCAGACTAGATCCACTGATCTTCAATGAACCCTACAGATGCATGAGTAAGCCCAGCAGAGATCAGCAGAACCACTCAGCCAAAGCCCTGCCTCTATCAGCTGGGCTCTTGTTGACTCATAGACTCATGGGCTAAATAAATGCTTATTATTGTTTACCACTGGAATTTTGTGGTTGGTTGTTACCCAGCATTATTGCAGCCATAATTAATTGGTACATCCTCTTTCTTCCCAAGAAGCACTAGGAGTATGGAGCATATAGATTGTTGCTTCTGCCATGACTGCCCCATCCCATCAGAAATTTGTATTCCTTTTCAGAATCAATGCCTTCCCACCTTTTCATTAGAATCAGTTAAAAACATACTTAGAAAAGACTTAGGGATGCTCGATTTAAATGGTTCTGATGAGAAATCATCAAAGCTGGTCCTGGATCCTAGACCCAGAGAAGGAAAGCAATCAGAACTTACCATCAGAGAATTCTGATAAAAGAAGTGTGGATGGTGCAGAGCAGATGGAGGGGAAACTTCTTTGTGAGAAAGACTTCTCAGTGCAACAGCATTTCAATTCATAACTTTCCTTCTATTTATAATTCCTTTCATGTAGAATTTGGATATATAGTGTAATTTTAGCAGGCCATAATTTTCTATTTATAGATAGGAGAGATGTCATTTTTCACCTTGATAGAATATGAGAAATGAATATATCTGAAGTCCTTCTACACGATGAGAAAAAAATAAAGGGACTCAAAAATTCTTGACGTGATGCATTACAATGTTTTTATTTCCTTTCTATTTTCTTTGTTTGCCTCTCCTTGTAAATGAAACCATTGATGACACTTTTCATGTCACTATTCACATTAAAATGTATCTCTATCATTATATCTAGTGAGTTGAATTAATTTTAGCAGCTAAATAAACATTTTAGTCATCAGTAAAACTCTTCTAGCAGCCAATCAGCTAGATTGGATTGTTAGGTCAAAAGACAGCACGGTGTGATAGCTGTCACTACTATGGAAAATTTCAAATAATGACAATTTTTTCTTTTCTAGTCTTGAATGCTTTGGGGACCAAGTCGCAAGTCCACCCACAGCTATTGTCAAGCATATTTCTTTTATCATCAGTAATGAGGAGTGATCCTTACTTTGCCTAAATTTATTATCCTGGAAAAAGATCTAGAGATTTGTGTTGCAATGATGAATTCCTGGTGTCTTATTCTCTTCTTCTTTTTGACGTCTGCCAGTTTCCAATTTAGTCAGACGCTCTAATCTTAATATTAAATGGGAAGGTCTAGATTTTCTAAACCTAAATATGTTTACTACATTGAACATCCTTTCCTATAAGATTTGATTATTAGGATTTTATGTTTGTTTGTTTGTTTTTCTAAATCCAGTTTTCCCATCTTTTCTGGTTATCAGCCAGTGTAGTTCATGAGAAGAGACGGTTATAGTCATAAAGGCCATTGTGCTTTTCTTGGCTAGTGGGTATTTTGGGTTAAATCTCCCTGAGCCTAAGGTCTGACCATACTCAGATGAAATCATACGTAAGCCGAATGGGCACAAATAATTTTATTTCCTTATACGAAGTGCTATAGTGCATAACACCGCTGTTGCAGGTTGGGATTCCCAGGAAGCAGATCCTGAGATGGAGTTTAGGGAGCAAGATATTTATTAAGTAGTGTCCTTGGGATAATCACTTTACCACTCAACTTTTCTCTCTGACTAATTCTGCTTCCGTCCCTCCCTAGTAATCATGTTTAATTAGTTTGCATAATATGTAAAATTAACTAACATACCTACAATTACAACTGGAATACATATATTTGAGAACAAAAACCCAAATGATCTTTTTAAAAACACACAACTTAAAAGACGGAAGCTGAGTTGTGTGGGTGAAGTGGAAGGGAGCCTGGTATCTGTTGGTATTCCAACTGTCATTAGGTTTGGTCACCTCGTTTTACAGAGGAAATAATAGGATCAGTTCTTCAGTTAAGCAGAAGACTTGTAAGGGAACTTCTAGTCTACCTTCACTTCAGAGGCAAACTGTGCCCTTAGCTGTATTCATGCTTGGATATAATATAAAGCACTTGTGATACCATTTGACATGTTTTAAAGCAGTAATTCAACACATTAAGAAATTGAAGATGACACAAATGAATGGAAAGACCTTCTGTCCTCGTGGAAATAAAGAAGTAATATTGTTAAAATATCCATACTACCCAAAGCAATACACAGTTTCAATGCAATCCCTATCAAAATTCCGAAGGCACTTTTCACAGAAACAGAACCACAAAAGACTCTGAATAGCTAAAGCATTCTTAAGAAAGAAGAACAAAGTTGGAAGTATCATGCTCCCTGATTTCAAACTATATTACAAAGCTATTGTAATCAAAACAGTATGGTATTGGCATAAAAAGAGACGTGTAGGCCGATGAAACAGAATAGAGATCCCAGAAATAAACCCACACATATATGGTCAAATAATTTATGACAATGGAGCCATGAGTATACAGTGTAGGGGAAGGGCGGTCTCTTCAATAAATGGTATTGGGAAAACTGGACAGCCACATGTGGAGGAATGAAAATGGACAACCCTCTAATACCACACACACAAATTAACTCAGAAAGGATTAAAGACTTGAATGTAAGACCTGAAATCATAAAACTCTCAAAACAAATCATACACAGCTCCTTGACATCAGTCTTGGTGATCATTTTTGGATAGGACACCAAAAGCAAAGGCAACAAAAGCAAAAACAAACAGATGGCACTATATCAAACTAAAAAGCTTTTGCACAGCAAAGGAAGCTATGAGCAAAATGAAAATGCAACCTACTGAATGGGATAAAATATTTGTAGACTATGTATCTGATAAGGTGTTAATATCCAAAATATATAAAGAACCCATACAACTCAATAGCAAGGAAAAAATCCAACTAAAAATGGGTAAATCTGAGTAGACATTTTTCCAAAGAGGTCATATAGATGGCCAACAGGTCTATTACAGGATGCTCAACATCACAAACCAGGGAAATGCAAATCAAAACCACAATGAGATATCACCTCACACCCATTAGAATGGCTATTATTAAAAAAGCAAGAAGTAACAAGGATTGGCGAGGATGTGGAGGAAAGGGAACACTCGTGCACTGCTGGTGGGAATGTACATTGGTGCAGCCACTAGAAAACAGTATGAAAGTTTCTTAAAAAAATTAAAAATAGAACGACTCTATGACCCAGCAATTCTGCTTTTCGGTATCTGAAGAAAGAGAAAACACTAACTGGAACAGATATCCATGCCCCCATGCCCCCATGTTCACTGCAGCATTATCTACAAGAGCCAAGACATGGAAGCAACTTAAGGGCTGGAAAGACCTTGGCGAGGATGTTTGTGGGTGTGACTGCAGAAGTGGTCTGGGGTAGGGGTAACTTTAATTTTTTTTTTATTAAGACAGCTTTTAAGAGCAGTTTTTGGTTCATAGCAAAATTGAGGGACAAGTGTCGAGATTTCCCATTTACCCCATCCCCACACATGCACAGCCTCCTCCATTACCGACAGCCCCTATCAGAGCGGTATGTTTGTTACAACTGATGAACCTATATTACTACATTATCATCCAGACTTCAGAGTTTATAATAGGATTGGGTTCACTCTTGGTGTTGTACATACTATGGATTCAGACAAGTAAGTAGTGACATGTGTCCATCGTTATGGTATCCTACAGAGAATTTTCACTGCCCTAAAAATTGTCTGTTCTGCCTAGTCACCCCTCTGCAACGCCTTCCACCCCAGCTGCAGCCTCTGGCAACCACTGACCTTTTTATCGTCTTCAGAGTTTTGCCTTTTCCATACTGTCATATAGTTGGAACCACACATTGTGTAGCCTTTTCAGATTGTCTTCTTTCACTTAGTAGTGTACACTTAAGGTCCCTCCATGTCTTTTCAGGGCTTGCTAGCTCATTTCTTTTTTGTGCTGAAGAATATTCCATTGTCTGGATGAACCACTGTTTATCCATTCACCTACATATCTTCCAAGTCCTGACAATTATGCTTCCAAGTCCTGATAATTATAAATAAACTGCTATAAACGTACATGTGCAGGGTTAGTTGTGGACCTCAGTTTTCAGCCCTTCTGGATAGATACCAAGGAGTAGACAACTTTAATTTTTAATTTCATTTACTTCTAAATTGTTTGAGACTTAACAATAATGATCTACATTAATTTTATAATGAAAGTTAACTAAACACTTAGGATCCCTATTTAATTAAGTTGACTGAAAAATATACAGGAACTTGTGAACCCACCAAGCCTTGAGCGTGGGACGGAATGATCGCACTGGGTTTAGCATGACACTGTTGGCTTAGGCAATCGCCCACAAAGCACAGATTGTGCCTTACCATAGGCAATAAGGCACTATGAGTGCACTGATTTGATTTGTTAAATGTATTCTCTCAAACACACATTCAAATTAAATGATTGTGAGCAGAATCATTCTAGTACCGAGCTATCTTACCGATCAGTTTTCACAGGAAACAAAACGCCCAAGAAAGCATAAACTTCCACTAAAAGCATTTCCCAAGATCATGGAGATCTTCACATCTAATAGACAAGGGAATAGTTTTCCAAAGAAGAATTCGAAATAACACGGAGATCAGATGGTCCCCTGAAAGTGCAGCATGGTTCAGGCAATGATGCTCGTCATTGAGATGCAGAGGGAATATGGCGAGGTGGCCCCATAGATGGACGAGCACTCACTGCTCGGTTTGGCTGCATTTTTTTTATATTCTGAGAGAGTTGCTTTCAAACAGCGCTGCCCCTCAGAGCTTTCCTTTTCACTTAGTACCCACTTTGAGTCATCTTTTTTTTCCAGGTGGCAAAACTCAAGTATCAGCATTGCCTTTTCTCTATGCTTAGTGAAGGTATATTTTTGAGGAGTTTGTTTATCCTTCTCTTCAGCAGAGCGAAGCAGTAGGTTCACCAAAGGCAAAATACCAAAGGTGCAAAGAGCAGGGGCAGAGGCAGGGTGAGGGGAACTGAGGCCCGGGCAGGTAGCCATGGAGGGGAAGTAAGACCACTATGTGCTCAACCACAGACACCGGGCATTGCATTTACTTCACCTGGTTTAGCCTTCCCAAGACCCTGGCACCTAAGTATTATCTACATTTTACAGATGAGGAAAATGAGTCTCAGAGCACTTCAACAACTTGTCTAGGTCACATAGGAAGCATCACGAGAATCTGTTGCGAGTTCGAAATTCTAACCAAGGTGGGTCTGGTTGCTGGTACGTCCTCTTCCATTATGGCAGGCTGCTCTGGGGAAGCAGCTGAAGGCAGAGAGCAGGGTGACGGGTCTCTGGGGCTGGGCGTGGGCCAGTGCCTCACCCAAATGCATCTAAAGTCTGATGCTTTAAGAACACCACAGAGGTGAAACTGAACTAATCTGCAGAGCTGAACTGGCACCAAGAATGAGCATGCCATGTCTGCAGAAGAAAACCCCCCAACACAGGTATGTGCTATGCCCAATACTTCTTTCTTCAATTCTTTAAGCAACCAGATAGGGGCTGGTGGTGGTTTAAGAAAAATACCCAGGCAAATGAGAGAAGACAGTTTTCACTTCTCACAAGTTAGTTAGTGCAGAAAAACGTGTCCTATTTTGAACACACCTTAGATGATATTGTACAGGTTAATGGAAAAGGGGTGGTGACTTCTAAGTCACTGCCAATGGCTCTCTGATTTCAAGGAACATTGGCCACAAAATTTAAATAAAAAATAATTTTGCCTATGGCATGTGCAGTCAATGTGACTTAGACCAACCAAGGTTACTCATTGTGTGGTCCCTGGACCAGCCCCAGTCCACAAGCTGTTACCAGTCTATGTTAAGGACAGGGATTGAGAATAAGCATGTAGAAACGTCTATAGAAATTTGACACTGCTGTAACATTGTGTAATCAGTGGGCTTGCATTTTGGATGCTTTTAAATTTTTTTCAAATAATTTATTTTCATTGTATTTCATAAAGGTATTGGTCTGTGGCAATAATAGCTTGACAAGCAATGATCTAGGTAACATGGGAATTAAGAGGATATTAAGTTCAATCCTAGTGCCTGTTAAACCATAGGAACATGTGTAGCTTCTGTCTCTGATTTTTTATTCTTTTATTTTGTTTTTATACTTATTTTACTTTATTCTTTAAAGAAAAATGAGGGATTTTATACACTTTTTCATTGTGTCTTCTTTTTGATTGATTCAGTTTCAGTGATAATGCAAGTACAGCCATGGTGGCACACTGCAAGCAAATCTGATGGGTAAATTGGTACTCTACGGGTGGCTCAGTGTGTTTCCGAAAAAAGAAATAACAGCTCTGTGCATATTCTAACAAATATAATCGTGAGAGCTTTAATTTAAGAAATATAATAATACTTGCAAGGGAAACAAAATCAAAAATAAACTATTGGGACTTCATCAAGATAAAAAGCTTCTACACAGCAAAGGAAACCATCAACACAACTTAAGGGCATCCCACGGAATGGGAGAAGATATTTGCAAATGATGTATCTAATAAAGGGCTAGTATCCAAAATCTATAAAAAACTTATCAAACTCAACCCCCCAAAAACAAATAACCCAGTTAAGAAATGGGCAGAAGACATAAAGAGACATTTTTCCAAAGAAGACATCCAGATGCTTAACAGAGGGCATGAAAAGATGCTCAACATCACTCACCATCAGGGAAATGCAAATCAAAACTACAATGAGCTATCACCTCACACCTGTCAGAATGGGTAAAATTAACAACATAGGAAACGACAGATGTTGGCGAGGATGCGGAGAGAGGGGAACCCTCCCACACTGTTGGTGAGAATGCAAGCTGGTGCAGCCACTCCGGAAAACGGTATGGAGGTTCCTCAAAAAGTTAAAAATAAAGCTACCCTACAACCCAGCAATCGCACTACTAGGTATTTACCCGAAGGATACAAAAATACAGATCAGAAGGGGCACATGCACCCTGACGTTTACAGCAGCATTATCAACAATGGCCAAACTATGCAAAGAGCCCCAAGTGTCCATTGACTAGTAAATGGATAAAGAAGCAGTGGTGTGTGTACACACACACACACACACACACACACACACACACACACACAATGGAAAATTGCTCAGCCATCAAAAAGAATGAAATCTTGCCATCTGCAATGACGTGGATGGAGCTAGAGTGTATCATGCTAAGTGAAATAAGTCAGTCAGAGAAAGACAAATACCATATGATTTCAGTCATATGTGGAATTTAGGAAACAAAACAGATGAACATATGGGAAGGGGAAAAAAAAGGAGAGAGGAGAGCAAACCACAAGAGACTCTTAACTATAGGAAACAAAGTGAGAGTTGCTGGAGGGGAGGTTGGGGGGATGGGCTAAATGGGTGACTGGATTAAAGAAGGCACTTGTTGGGATGAGTACTGGGTATTATACGTAAGTAATAAAATGCTAAATTCTACTCCTGAAACAAATATTATACTTATATTAACTAACTAGAATTTAAATAAAAACTTGAAACAAAAAAACCCAACCCAACCAAACCAACCAACCAACCAAACAAAAACAAAGGTAAACTTTCAACCCAGAAAACTCACCAGTTCTAAAAAGCTTTATTGTGGTGTAATGTGTATAGAATGAATTCAACTGTTTTAAGGTTATAAAAAATAGAAAATAAAAACACTTTATAAAAGTGGGAAAAAAATTAATAATACTCGAATATTCTCTTAAACAGCTCTTCTTCGTTAAATGCCTTGATGTGTTAGTTGCGTTTCCCTTAAATCTGTAAAATGAATTTTATTTTTATCTCAAGTCTGCCTATACACACTTCATATTTACTTCTCTAATTTCTCATTTGCCAATGAACGATCTCAGTAACCACAAATGAAACACTTTGCTGCTCAACTGTAACATAGAATTTGATTTCAAATGTTTCTTTCAACCCATAGCCAAGTGGTCCCTTGTTAGGTTAAAAATCTCAGATGTTGTTCTAAAATGTCTGCACCATCGAAGGGCCTAGCATCAACCATTTCTCTTTCCATAAAATTTTAGAATTCTTGGCTGCTGTGCCGTTCTGGCAGTGAGAGGGCCAATCCAGGGCGGGGGCTGAGGAAGATGGCTCACCCACAGGCCATCTCGGGTCACAGCAAGCCTGTGGTGGTTCTCCTCCAATTACAAAGATGCCTAGCAAGGCCACGGATCGACAGCTAGTTCTACATCTGGGCCACTTCTAAGGGACACGAAGCATCACCCCACTTCTTCTTTTTAAGGCCTTTCTTTTATAAAGCTAGCAGCCTCTTGAGGGGGGTCTCTCCCAAACTAGCTGAGGGGTTGAATGGGGTCTCCCTGGCTTCCTGTTTGTTATTATTGAAAGTAAGCCATCAGGTTTTTTGCATGGAGGAGTATTTCTTTTTCTTTCTTTCTTTTTTTTTTAAGATTTTATTTATTTATTTGAGAGAGTTAGAGAGCATGCGTGAGAAGAGGGAAGTGCAGAGGGAGAGAGAGAATCTCGGGCCAACTCCACACTGAGTGCAGAGTCCAAAAGGGAGCTCGATCTTACGACCCTGAGGTCATGACCTGAGCTGAAATCATGAGTTGGACACTTAACTGACTGAGACACCTAGGCACCCCCACAGGGGTATTTCTTGACCTGGAACCATTGCAGGGCATTACCCAGAAGCTACAACCACCCCTTCTTAAATCCCCACTCATCTTTAATACTTGCCCCTTCTGGTCTGAGGGGAGTAATCCCTTCCTTTGTAAACCTCTTAGTGCCTTCAGTGTTTTCTAACTAAACATGTAGGTTTTTTAACTAAAAAAATTGATGTTCAATTGACATGGAATCAATTTTGATCAGTGATAATAGCATTATTTCAAAATAGACATTTTTCTGAAAGTAGTGTATGATTTATTTTGTTTCTTATGAGTGATAACAGTATAATTTTGCAGGGTGTGTTTTCATAGTAATCCTTTCTAACCAGCTTTCTAGTCTTTATTAACCTTTTAATGATGTGATCATGGTAAATTTACAGGACATGAGCAAATTAACAAATACTATGGTACCTGCAGTGTTTTGTTAACAGCTCTAACCGCTAAGAGTCCATGGACATATTTTTAAAAATTCTCTGGATGGGACCATATGAAACGTGATGATACAATGAACTCTGGTGACTCATCAGAATAAAGGACACAATTGTATAGAAGATGTATGTCAATCACGCGTCCTACTTTTAGTAGTCAGAGCCCCCTAGTAAAACAGTTTCTGACCTTCAGATTGTCATGTTTTATTTACAAGATCAGAGTGTGGCGTACTTAGCTAATATTGCTTCAGGGACTCTGGGATCTGAACACACGAAGCCACAATACAAAGAATCTTTTAACCAACGATCTCTGTACTCTCAGTAAGTTTGCCTGATGCTCAAAGCCATTGCAATTTCTATGGAATTTGTAAAACAAATCAATTCCATAATTTAATTCAGCAAAGAGGAAAAATGTGTGTTTAACATGTGGGGATTCAAGACAGATTAGAACATTCATCTTTGTGGAAAAGCCCAGAGTCATGTTCCTTTCTTCTCACAATGAAAGGTCCAGCATATTAAAATCTAAATTCCTGAATTTCCTTGAACAATCCTTATATATAGTGTAAATAACTGATTTCAAGGATTTACACAGTTGGACGACATATTCCCTGAGTTCAACCAATGTGCATATTTCTAATAGTTCAGAGGTCTGAAAAAACTCAACATATGATATGAAAATCATGTTTTTTTAAAGAACATAAAATATCAAAGTTGTCACCAAAGTATTTGTTAGCAGAAGTAATTGATCATAAGGAGACTTGTTATCGTGGCCTTTTCGAGGAACTGCATTCAGTGATCACTCTTAAAAGCTTCTACTGTGAGCATTGTTACTTTAAATGGGCTGCTTGCTATGTTTAGCTACAAGATGTCTGACAAAGAACAGTGCACACACTTCATAAACTCCTCATAAATTTATTATAAGCAATATCTACTTGTCAGTCTTTGAGCCATTACTTTCAACATCAAGCTAAGATTCAAATGGAAGGTGAACATAGAGCTTCTGCAATTATTTTAAATGACTAATATATATCATGAGGGGCAGTTAATGAGAGTAAATGAAATAAACATTTGCTGGCAATATGATGGCTGCTTTTATCAAACCAAGAAGTGGTTAAAATTTGGAGTTGATTGGGATCTCCTAAACCAGAGGTGAGCAAGTGATGTCAAAATAAATCCAGATTAAAAACAATTTTTACTGAATATTTTCTATGTATTATATATCTTTTATACCAAATGTTATCAAGTTTCTCTTTTGCAGTTGCTGTTAAAATGACGTTCAAATAATATTCATTGACTGCCCTTGTGCTAGGTACCACTGAGAATATGATCTAATGCTTCGCCAAGAGAATCTTAAACACATAGCTATGATCACAGGTTTAGCAATCTAGGGAAGGGACTGAGTTCCTATTAA
The DNA here is from genome assembly GCF_009762305.2 of Zalophus californianus. Classification (NCBI taxonomy): domain Eukaryota; kingdom Metazoa; phylum Chordata; class Mammalia; order Carnivora; family Otariidae; genus Zalophus; species Zalophus californianus. The sequence goes on along the minus strand of NC_045612.1, from coordinate 112,886,217 downwards.
AATTCAACTCCCATTAAGATTAATTTGGTGTTTCCAATAAATCACTTTACATATTATTGAGCTGATGTGGTCACAAATCACAGATCATCTACCTCCACTGGTCTTTGCCCTCCAGGTTCTTAAATATAATTGGGAAAACAAGATATATAGACATGAAAAGTTAAATAATTGTCCTAGACAGTGATCTAAGAGCTATCAAAAGGAAACGCACGATTCAATATCAAATCATGCCTCCTGTCTCTGAACTAGTGACATTTATTGCTGCATACCGAAGAGATCGAACCAAGAAGTGCACAGGTGTTCAGAGGGGAGAGAGGGGGGAATGTGGCCTGAGGGCCACAGAGACAACGCCATGAAGGAGGCAAGGACTAGACATGGCCCGTTAGGGTGGGTGGACTTTGCAAAGATGGATAGAAGGGCTAAGTATGTCCAGTAGCTCTATGCTTTGAACCTGGGTTCTCAATTCTATTTCTGCTTGATTTTATTCTGGTTATTATTGTGTCTATTCCTGTGGAATGGTCTGCTGACTGCTTAGCAAAATCCATGTTCAACTCTTCTTGGTGGGCTAGACTACATTTCCCAGCTTCCTTTGCACGTGGCTGATGTCTAACTAATGAGTGGAAATGTATTCCTAATCTGTTGTTGCTTAACAAATGACACCCTGAAACTTAGCAGCTATAAACAAGAGACATTTGTTATCTCCATAGTCAGGCCGTCAGGAGTGTATTAATTAGGTGGTTTGACTCAGGCTCTCTTGCGAGGCTGCAGTGAAGATGTGGGCTGGGACTACAGCCATCTGAAGGCTTGCTCAGGGCTGGTTTCCATTTCCAAGCTGGCTCACTCACATGGCTGTTGGTGGAGGCCCATGGGCCTCTCCATGGGGATATATGAATGGCCTCTTACTATGGCAGCTAGCTGCCTTCACAGTGTGTGAGTCAACAGAGTAAGACTCAGCCTTGTAGGTCACACACTGTTATTTCTGCAGTATCTTCTTTGTTACATAGATCAACCCCATTTGGTGTGGGAGGGGGCTACACATGATCATGAATATCAGGAAGCAGGGCTTGTCGGGGCTATCCTGAAGGCTGGCTACCATAGAAACTGCTACCTGCTAGTTTCACGCTTGGTACAGGAAGGACTCCCAAGTGCCCCCCACTTCAGTCTCTTTCCCCTTCTGGCTGGCTGAAATGAAATGACTCCCAGGGCAACCTGGGACCCACATGTGGAAGGTAGTAACGCCTCCGTCAGCCTGCATCCTGAATGACTGCATGGAGGAGAACGCCCTGTTGATCTGTTGACCTGCTGAGTACTAGTCAGTGAGCAAGAAACACAGTGCCACTGTATTTGAGCCACCGTCCAGTCTCACGTCTATCTAGTTCAGCAGTTAGTCCATCCTAACTAGTGTAATTCCCATGGAGTGCATCTTTACGGTGTCCTCTACCGAAGCAAGGTCAAGTACCACAGCATGGTGAGCCAGTGAGTCACCAACTGTATTCCATCCATTTGTCCTGTGGCATTTTTTCTTAGGCTTTTAAAAAAATTTCAGCAAGTATCTAATGAGTGCCTACCACGTGTCAGGCTGGATCTAGCTGCTAGGGGCACAGGCGTAATAAGATGTGTCTGCTTCGTGGAGCTCTCATTCTAATGGATTATCTAGTGAATGTCTCATGGTGAATGCACCAAACAAGTTTGCTAATGTTCCTATTCAGGTGTTCAAAAACTATAAAGGCGTTTGCTGAATCTTCTGATTGGATGGGGGCCCTGCATCCTAGGGTTTGTGAGAATAAAGTGGGATAATGACCATAAAGCAACTATCAATTTGCTGGCACTCAACCAATGTTAGCTACTGGGAACCCAGCTGGATTTAAGAGAAAAGGACTCAGTGAATTTTTCCCCCAGATGGGTGAGATCTGGCATGTTGAAAATAGAAGTGAAGAAATATCCCTGGGAAGTTAGTGAAGGTCACTGATGGAGGCTGCAGGAGGGAGTCTGGGGTGACAGAAGGAACAAGGTTTTCCATATCCCATCTTAAAGCTAGCATCCTGAGCGCACTATGACAAAGATGATTCCCGAAGGAATAGCCCACCTTAACTAAATAGCAGTTGCTTACCAAGAAGAAACAGTTATTCTTAAAACGTGTGTGTTCACATTATTATGTAATAAAATTTGTTGGGATTTTTTTTGTAATAAAAAATTTGTAATAAAATTCCCAACAGTTCAAACTTCCAGGTAAAGATTGCAATTGTCAAATATTAACCATTTTCTGGTTTTGTACCTAAAAGAAACTGCTCAATTAATATCGAGACATTATGTTTGGTAATGATTATTATATAGCAGTTGGTTTTTCTACTATAACTTAAACTCCCAGGCAAAGATTCAGTTTCAGTTTTCAAGTACTGACTTTATTCTCATGCTTGTGTATCTCAGCATCCCTGACCAGTCAGCAAAGAGAGAAAAAAGGATCTAATAAGGAGTTCTCAAGGATGCAACCCGGTGGTACAAGAAGCTATCTGGGTGCTGATGGTGGTGGAGGTAGCCCGACTGTGTGTGTGTGTGTGTGTGTGTGTGTGTGTGTGTGTGTGTGTGTGTGTGTGTGTGTGTCAAAAAGCAAAGAACTGTACACGGAGAAAGGGTGAATTTTACTCTGTGAAAATGATACCTCCATAAACCTGATTTAAACAGAAGCCAAAACAAAGAACCTCCCCTCGAACACAAAGTCTGAAGATGGCACATAAGCAAATTAAAAAAAAAAAACCCTCATTTTATGAGTGAACCAGGAAAGAAAAACTCCAGCGTTGTAATCCAAATTCCCACAAAGGCGACTCCCCCAGCCCACCACACTTCAGCCAGTGGGATCGGCCACAGCTCTGTGCACACTTGGCCCCGACTGGCGAGGCGAAGCACAATGCCAGGGCCCCCGACTAGAACCTTCTGGCTGAGACGAGACACAGAAGGAATACCTCCCTTAACCACGGGGGCCATGGTAGGTCTGCTCAAACACAGTCCCACGAAACACGATGTTTTCAAAATAGTCATTAGGATTTCAAGACTCTTTTGGTTGTGACTGACAGAAATTCAACTCCTTGCCTGGGTCCTCGCCCTGCCCACACCCTCACTTCATTCAGGTCTCGGCTCAGAGGTCCCCCTGCAGAAAGGCCTCCCTTGTCAGTCCTATTATTACAAGTATCTCCTCATTCTTCCCTCTGCCTATTCAGATTTGCTTTTTTTCACCTTAGCACTTGTCCCTTTGGGACACTGCATTATTTTTACATGTATATTAAAAAATGGAGCTTATTGTCTGGGGACGGGTGAGATAACGAATTCACAAATATTGTTGGCTGTCTGCCCCTCGAGACTGTAAGCTCCATAAGGGCAGAGAGCTTTGTCCTTTCTATTAACTTCCATAGCCTCAGCCCGTGAGCAGGGCTTGGCATAGGTGCTCAGTGAATGTAGAATAAAGCCAAAAGGAAAACTGGTGTCTGAATCTAAAATCATAGCAAAACAGAGGAATACCTAGAATGAGGGACTCGAATACACTCCGGGCTCACTTTGATCGTTCGTCTGGCATTCTATCTGGTATGCCCGTTGTTTTCTTGATGTTGCCCATCATGGCTGCCTTTGACGCTTCAGCTTACTTTATCTCAACTGCACATTCAGAGGGCGAAGGGTTTCTCTCTCTCTCTCTCTCTCTCTGCTCCAGGCCGCAGCTGCAGTGCATCTCATTTGTCACTCTGCCCCTGCTTGCTCTATCGATTGTGGAGATGTTGCCCCAGTTTTAGTAATGATGCTTCTGGGCTCTGTAGCAGATGCCGTTAGAGCTGGGCCTCTTACCCCCTTGGGTCACCTCAGCATTGCTGCACACGCCTGCCCCCAGCGTGCATGCTGTCTCAACAACAGCACGTGCATCTCCTTGCGGGAGGACCCCCAGCCTGCTGGCACCTACTCTGCTTGTGCAGAGGTTGGAGGTACCCTCATGGGTAGCCCTTGACCAATGACTGGCAGTCTAGGAGTAGCAAACACCCCAGTCCCTGTGCTCCGGACGGGGACAACTCTGAGGTGGGACCTGCACTATCCCCAGAGCATCTCAGGACCGAGGCCAAGTTACCCTCCCTGGGGCTTTGCTGGCTGCCGCATCCCTGCTTGGTCTTCTTCCCTTCCCAGGCCTCCTTCCGACTGGGCTACTTGGGAATACCTCCTCATGAACCACTTCCATGTGAGTTCTCATCTCAGGGTTTACATCTGGGAAACCCAATCTACAACAAGCTCCATCTGGGCCCTTAGCTCCCCACCCATTTGTCATAAATTGGTTTTTCTTTTTTCAGAGTAGGCGTCTTTTCACAGATTTGTGTCTCTCCTCCACACACGTGCACTACAGAAATGTTTACTTATTTGCTTTTAATATGTTCCTATTCATAGAGTTCCTTCCCATTTTCCCTGTTTTAACTTGGGATCCTTTCAGTGTTTCTCAGATAGGCTGCTAATTTGCCCATTTGGTTTATTGCTGGTGGCTTGTCTAGCCAATTCTCTCTAATTCAACATGTTAAAGAAACATCACTTGTTTTTTTTCCCCATACCTTTTGTCTCTATCTCTTCTATATAAGGTGCTTGCTCAAGCTATCTCAAGGTCATGCTTGACTTGACCTTAATTTAACAGTCAAGTTATTATTAATCATACCACCTTTCCCTAGTTTACATCTTCAAAATATAGAAATGTAAAAGAGGGAATACAATGAAGCCATAAGAACACCCGGTGGTGTCTTTACTTCTTAATTATTTCCCAAAACATTATTTAATTCAGTTCAATTCAGCGAAACTTCTAGTAATTATCGGATGAATTTATATATACACCATGGTAGACAAAAAAACAAGTCATGAGTATCTTTGATTCAGCCTCAATTAACATAAACATTGAAACCAGAAGCTCCAAGTTGTAAATAGCTGTACGTGGAAAAACCTGGGGAGAGAGTTTCCAACGCTGACACAAGCATTTTGACAATGCGTTTTGCTGGATTAACCATAGCCCTTTGCTTAGACAGATAAGGAAGAAATTTGGCAAATATTTACACATCAGTTTTCACAACCTTTAAGCTAAATCTTGACTTCTATATATTGTTAGTATAAAGGTTAACTTCTAAGGCTATTGACTAAGAAAGAGCAAAGAGCATTTCTATACTATTGCAATGTTTGTTTTCCTAACTCTAAAGACCGCTGACTTGTAACTCTTGAGACTGAATGTTTACAGGAAACTGCCTGTTAGAACGTTTGGGGTAGAAAATTGTACTTGTTTGCTTCAACTTGTAAACTACATTTGTCCTACATGGTTGCTTTTACTCCTCAAACCTTTGATAATTGATCTGCCATTTTTGACCTCACTGATCCAGCTCTAATTAAGTCGACGAGTGAAAAAGAGAATGTGCAATTAGCTTGGAATTAAGGCCTTAGCTGAAGGCGTTCCTTGGGGAAAGTGATTCTACCAACAAAATAAGTGACTTAACAGAAGAACTTTAAAATACAAATACAAATCACAGCACTCTGTAAAAGCACCAAACCAGAAACTATCCAAATAGTGCATGATGATAGCAGGTTGGATATACTGTGGTATATTCGCATAATGGAATACTATACGGAAATGAGAACGAACAAACTACAGTGACAACAGCATAGTTGGAGTTCATAAATGAAATGTTGAGTGAAAGAAGCCAGACACAAAGACAGCGTATGATTTGCTCTCATTCATTGATAGGCAAAACTAATTTATAGTGCTTATCTTGGGGCAGTGATGCCTGGGAGGGGGCACACCAAGGCTATTCTGGGGAGCTGATATTTTTCTATTTCTTGGAAATAAGAAGGTTTGTTCAACAAACCTTGATATTTTAGGTTTGTTTGAGTAGTTTTCTATACACTACCCTACAATCGATATTTTTAAACCCCTGCATAATATGAGATCTCTATTTTCAATAGCACTTTCTCTACTTCCCAAATAAATGTGATTAGTCATTCAGATCCAGGAAGGATGCTAGACACTAGGAACATTAAGGTGAGAAAGAGACTCTGTCCCCAAGATCTCGAGCTATGGTGAGGGAGTGGCTCTGACACAGGGTGAATGACGTAAGCAGAGGGTTCTCGGATGGTACATAGGTGGGTACCTCTTTCATTCTGGAGATAAGAGGGGTCATGGAAGGCTTCCAGTAAGAGGTGATGCTTGAGCCACATCTCAAAGATTGTGCAGTCATTAGCCAAGCAGGGAAGGGAGCAAAGAAGGATCTCAGCGGGAGGAATTCTCAATGGGCAAATCATAAAAGAACATGCCCATAATTGGTATGGTGTGAGTGCAGCACACAAATAAAGTAGTAAAGAATAAGCAAGGGCCTGATCCCTGTGCTCATGAGCTAAGGGGGTTTGGACTTTATTCTGGGATCAATGGGAAGTCACTGAAAGATTTTAAGCGGGGGGGATGCTATGACTGTTGTGGTTCTATTGGTATTTTTTTCAGTTTTACTGCGATACAATTGACAGATAAAGTTGTAATACATTTAGTGTACAGTGTGGTGGTTTGATATATGTATAGTGTATATACATTGTGAAAGTATTCCCACAATTGAGTTAACTAACACATCCATCACCTCACATATTTACTTTTTTTTTTTTTTTGGTGAGAACACTTAATATCTCTCTTAGCATATTTCAGTATATACTTCAAAATTGCTGAGAGACTAGATCTTAAATGTTCTTTCCACAAAAAGAAAAAAAGATAATTATGTGACATGATAGAGGTGTTAGCTACCGCTTTGGTGGTAATCCTATCGCAACACATAAATGTGTCACATCAACGCACTGTACACCTTAAACTTACACAATGTTATGTATCCATTACATCTCAATAAAACCCCGTACAATATGATATTGTCAACTATAGTCACCATGCTGTACCTTAAACACTCAGACCTTTGCCATCTTATGACCGAAAGTTTGTTCCCTTTTTCCAACCTCGCCCCATTGCTCCCCCAGCCCCCAGCCTCTGGCAACCACCATTCTACTCTCTGTTTCTATGAGTTTGACGTTTTATTTTTAATTTTCTTTTAGATTTCACATATATATATATATAAGTGATACTATGCAGTATTTGTCTTTTCTCTGACTGGCTTATTTCACTTCACATAACGCCCTCCAGTTTCACCCATGTTGTTGCGAAGAGCAAGATATACGTATCACATCTTTATCCATTCATCCATCGACACTTAAGCTTTTTCCATACCTTGGCTATTATAAATAATACTTTAATGAACATGGCAGTGCAGATATCTCTTCAAGATAATGATCTACTTTTCTTTGAATAGATACCCAAAAGTGGGCTTGCTGGATCACATGGTAGTTCTATTTTTAATTTCCTGAGGCATCTCCACAGTAGCTGCACCAACTTACGTTCCCACCAATGGTGCACAAGGATTCCTTTTTCTCCGCCGCCTTGCCAACACTCACCTCTTGTCATTTTGATAATAGCCATCCTAACAGGTGTGAGGTGATATCTCATGGTTTTGATTTGCGTTTCCCTAATGATTAGTGATGTTGAATACCTTTTCATATACCCATTGCCATCTGCATGTCTTCTTTAGAAAAATGGCTATTCAGGTCCTTTGCCCATTTTTATATTTGGGTTATTTGTTTGCTTGTGGTTACTGTTGTTTTGCTTTTGAGTTGTACGAGTTTCTTGTATATTTTTTATATTAACCCTTTGTTGGATATGTGGTTTGCAAATATTTTCTCCCATTCCACAGGTTGCCTTTTTATTTTGTTGAAGGTTTTCTTTGCTGTGCAGGGGCTTTTTAGTTTGATGTGGTCTAACTTATTTTTTGCTTTTGTTGCCTTTGATGTCAGATCCAAAAAATCAGTGCCAAGACCAATGTCAAAGAGCTTTTCCTCTATGTTTTCTTATAGGAGTTTTATGGTTTTAGGTCTTATGTTCAAGTCTGTAATCAATTTTGAGTTGATTTTTGTGTATGGTATAAGATAGGGGCCTAGTTTTCCCAGCACCATTTATGGAAGACACAATCCTTTCCATACTGTATATTCTTGGCACTTTTGTTGAAAATTAATTGACCATATATGGGTGTATGACTCTGTGGGTTAAATGTCTGACTCTTGATTTCAGCTCCAGTCATGATCTCAGGATCGTGATATTGAGCCCTGCATTGGGCTCCCTGCTCAGCGGGGAGGTCTGCTTCTCTCCTCCCTCTCTCTCTGCCCCTCTCCCTGTGCATGCTCCCCAACCCTAAAATAAATAAATAAATAAATCTTAAAAAATTTTATGCATGGGTGTATTTCTGGGCTCACAATCCTGTTCCACTGATCTATGTGCCTGTTTTTATGCCAATACCATACTGTTTTAATTATTATAGCTTTGTAAAATAGTTTGAAATCAGGAGGTGTTATGGATGCCTCCAGTTTTGTTCTTCTAAGATTGCATTAGTTCCTTGTGATCTTTTGTGGTTCTATACAAATTTCCTATTTCTGTGAAAAATGCCATTGGAATTTTGATAGTGATTGCATTGACTCTGTAGATGGCTTTGGAGAGTATGGACATTTTAATAGTATCACTTCTTCCAATTCATGAACTCAGAATAGCTTTCCATTTATTTGTTTCCTCTTCAATTTCTTTCATCATTGTCTTATAGTATTCAATGTATAGATCTTTCATCTTGGTTAAATTTATCCCTAAATATTTTATTCTTTTTGATGAACTGTAAATGGGATTGTTTTCTTAATTTCTCTTTTCAACAGTTCATTGTTAGTGTATAGGAATGCAACACATTCATCTATGTTGATTTTGTATCCTTCAACTTTACTGAATTCGTTTATTAGTTCTAACAGGTTTTTTTGGTGTGGAATTTTTAGGATTTTCTATATATATAAGATCATGTCATCTGCAAAGAGAGACAATTTTACTTCTTCCTTTCCAATTCGAATGCTTTTTATTTCTTTTTCTTGTCTAATTGTTCTTGTTTGGATTTGCAGTACTATGTTAAAATAAAAATGGTGAGAATGGGCATGCTTATTTTGTTCCTGATCTTAGCGGAAAAGCTTTCATGTTTTCACTGTTGAGTATGATGTTAGCTGTGGGCTTGTCCATGTCTGGCTTTTATTATGTTGAGTTACATTCCCTCTAAACCTAATTTGTTGAGGGTTTTTTTTTTTTTTTAATCAAGAAAGGGTGCTGAATTTTGTCAAATGCTTTTTCTGCATCTGTTGAGGCAGTCATATGATTTTTACCTTTCATTTTGTTAATGTGGCGTATCATGTTTACTGGCATGTGTATTGAACCGTCCTTGCATCCCAGGAATAAGTCTCATTTGACCATGGTGCATGAGCCTTGTAATGTACTGTTGCATTCAGTTTGCTAATATTTTGTTGAGGATTTTTATATCTATGTTCAAAAGGGATAGTAATCTGTAATTTTCTTTTCTTGTAGTGGCCTTGTCAGACTTTGGTATCAGGGTACTGCTAACCTGGTAAAATGAGTTTGGAAGTGTTTCATTATCTTCAATTTCCTGTTGGTATTTTTGAACGATCATTCTGGCTGCTGTGGGGAACCAGGTGGGTTCTCCTAGGTGGGTGGGTGGGTGGGCGAACCTGGGCAGATACAACAATAACAACAATGGCAAACATTCAAACAAAAATAAAAACACAAGATCTGGGATGTAACAGGGTATCTAGAGTGAGGCAGGGAAAGATTGGAAACAATTATTTAGAGTCTTGTATGATAGGAAAGCACCACTCCTGGACCCTATCAAAGATATTAGCAGTCCAAATAAGCCCACTGGTGGCCACTCAATACCACAGTGTTGCAACAGTCCTTTTGCTTTGCCTTAAACCCATAATCATTTACTGAAATACATCCATGGGAGCTTTCATTGCACAATTCTCCCATAGATGCAACCAAAAATGCTGACCATTGGAACTGTGAATAATTTTAATTGTCTTCAGTGTCTTCAGTTGTTTCAGGTTCCCAGCCCATGAACCTGTGATTCAGTAGAGAGATGTGTTGAGCACCTCGGGAGCCAGCAAAAGCATGTCATCAAGTACTTGCCCGCCTTCCAGTTCAGTGGGTGAAATATCAACCCATGAAACCTGGGCTGTGAGTCCGGAAGGCTTGGAATCAGTCTAATTATCTTTGTTTCAACCGTACTTACTAAGTTGTTATCTGTCAATAAATGTCTAGATGAAGGGGATTCCTGCTTTAAATAGGAGAGGAAGGGCAGAATAGGGAAAAATTTCTTACCCAAAGCAATGTTGGAATTTATAGTTGGGTGCTCTCCTCATCACATTGATCAAAGTGTGTGTGTGTGTGTGTGTGTGTGTGTGTGTGTGTGTGTTTTACCAGCAAAACAAAAACTAACCCACAGGGTTTTAGCTAGGCACAATAAAGCAAAACAGAAATTATGGTTTTGAAATCCAAGGCAAATGATGTTTTGACTTTAATGCTTTTGCTTACTTCTACAGAAAAAAGAAGTGCTGAAAAATTAGAGGGGAAAGAAGCATTCCCTAGGTGTTAGAGGAGGCATAAAATAGCCCTTCTAAGATGCTTTGTTCCTCCAAAATCCAGACACTCCATATGCTTTATAAATGAAGAACTTCTGCTCATTTTTAGTATACCAAAAGTGAAACCTGCATGGAGAAGTGTGGCATGAATCAATGTCTGAGAAGATAGCCCAGGCAGCCATTTTTAACCAAGCTTTGAATGTACTCAGTGTTTAGCATGCAGGATGAGAAATGCTCCATGACTTAAAGAAGTTGATTCACAGTGTGGAATTCTGGAGCTAGATATTTATTGACAGATAACAGCTGGCTAAGTACTGTTGGAACGAAGAATTAGACTGATTCCAAGCCTCCTGGACTCACAACTCAGGCTCGGTGGGCTGACACTTGACCCACTGGACTGGAAGGCCGGCAAGCACTTGATGCCATGACATTAGGATGTCACCTTTTCCCACCCCTTTCCTCCACATGTGTGCCCAACCTGGATATATCCTGCCAATTTTGGGGTTAGAGCTTCCATTGGTAACCCCACTTGACAAAGTGCTAACTATGTAACGGGAATTGCAACATCTGTGCAATTGTTTTGTCTTTCCCAAACTCATTTGCTAAATTAGTTTATCCTTGCAAAATGGAATATTTAATATTTCTGAAGTCTTCAAAAGATGATGCTGAAGTTTTAAAGTTGACATTTTCTACAATCCCCTCGTTGCAACACATTTTCTTCTTGATCCTTATAAAATAAAGGCATCGGTGATCCAGACTGAGCAGAATCATGTTTCCCATGGACACACAGGGACTAGAATTTAGGATTGCGCCACCTGGCACATAGTAGGCACAAAAAAATGTAAAGTATCCCAGACTTGCTAATACCCAAATGAGTATAGCAGTGCCTCGTGAAAGAAGTTCAGGCTCCTGGGTGCATAGACCCATACAAGGCCGTGATACTGTCGGCCGGTTGGCGTGGCGCACATGTGTGCACAAGCTAGCCAACAGGCCTGCCTCCAGAGGGGATAGGATGGCAAAGTTTTGTCCCCTCCTTTCAGTGGCGAGCCAGGTTATCATCCCATCTATGACAAATAGAGTTGAAAAAGGAAGCAATCCGAGTGTTTAGAAGTAACAGAGGAGATTTTTTTCCCCCACCAGGATTAAGGGTGCGCAAAGGGCAATAAGCCGTGATTTTCTGGGCGTATTTTAAAGAAGCCAAGGGAACTGCTTAAGCCTTGGAGTCATAAGTTTGGAGCCAAAAGATGGTGGTTCAAGGCAGAGGAATGCTGCAGGCAGGAAACTAGGGTGAGGGTGGGAGTGGGGGAGGGGTGTACAACAGATGGTATTTACGAGACTGGGGGTGAAGGGATCTGATCCTTAGACAATGTGCAGATTTAAAGTGGATGATATTTTTGTCTGTGAATTAACTCTCTCGGTAGCTTGGAACTGAAGAGGCATTTTCTAGGAGCTGGGCACCTGCCTGAAGAAAGCAAAGCATAAGCTAGACTCCTTCTCCCACAAAAATAACCCAGACCTCTGGGAGCCAGAGGATTGGCAAAGCCAAGGGTTACGCTGGTAAGCAGTTTCAGCCCTTGAGAATGAGTTCTGAATTTCAGTGCTTTTCTTAAAACAGATGCACTATTTCTAAGTCATTTGCCCCAGCTTTACTATTTGACCTAAATCAATCTTCTGGCTTTTGGGGATCTCAGCCATTCTCTTTATCTATAGAACAGACTTACTGGCTCATCTTGAAGAGATTCAGACGGGATGAATAATTGCCTTGAAAAAAACAGAAGCAATGACTCATCATTCTAAAAATCCATACTGCTTGGCATTTACAGCACTCCTACTCTGTATCATAGGAGATGAAACAAGAATTTGCTGTTGGTGCCCTCTGAAGAATGAATCTTCTTCCCATCTCTGGAAGAGGAGGTGCATTATCAATGGAGCAGATCCTTTCAGACAAAACCTCCAGTCCTTTCAAGAACACTGGGAGCAGGAAGCACACATCCCTACAGGCTTGAGGTCTTGGGCCCATGGGAATCTGTGCCTTTGGGTACAACGCTAGGGACCGGGAAAGGCCCTAGTAGCAGTGCCACGAGTAGGATCCACAGCGTTTGCTTTCTGTTCCTTACCACTGGTTTGTCCTCTGACTCTTCCCAGAAACCAGAGAGACTGGCAGAATTAAAAAAGCAAGAGAAAAGGCAAAGAGGTTAGAACTTGGGTCTTAAAGGGATCCACCAGGGACACATTGCCCCAGCCAGGTCACAAGGACTTCTCCATACCTTAGTTGTGGTGGAGAAAGGTCAATGGAGAAGAGGAAAAGAGGTGGACCTCAAATGGCATTTGTGGCAGAAACTGACTAGCTGTTTAGCCGACCTTTTTCTTTTTCTCCGGGCCCCTTACTAGACTACATTTCCCAGCCTCCTCTGTAGTTAGGTCGTGCCACGTGACTGAGTTCTGGCCAATGCAATGTGGGTAGAAAAGCCACATATGCCACTTCCAGGCCTAGGCTTTTTGAAACCTCCTGTGTAAGCAATTTCTGTTACTCTCTTTTTCTCTCCTTCTATCTTACCCCTCCCTACCATCTGCTGATCAAATTGGTGCTCAGGGTAATCTTGGAAGCCACATTTTGAAGATTTTTAGAACATTTTCTGCCTGAGGTCCTGAATGTGAGAACAGAGGCCCCCCACCCCAACTTCCTGTACTGACTGTACTTTTTATGATTAAGAAATAAACTTCTATTTTTTTAAAGCCACCAAGATTATGGGGCTGATCTATTATTACAACTAGCTTGACCTTAACTAGGGCAGCATTCAACATAATAGAAGAAACACTTCGGTATGGCTGTTGAAATTATTATTCACATCTCCTCGCATACCTGTTTAGATTTTTTCCCCCTAGTTTTCCACTGTGATGACATCATTTTAAAGACTTATGACTCCCCAGGAAGAAGGGATTTCAGACACAGGCTAGGCCCAGAGCCTAAGCACCTGAAGAATGGGCAGAGTTCTGTTGAGTGCAGAAACATGCCCAAAAGAAAGAAGACAAAAGGTGACCTCATTTCTCCTGATTACAGAGATGTGGGAAGAAAGGGTAGTAACCTCTTAAATTTTTTTAAAAAGGTCATTCCCAACTGAAGTGGCCTATGTTTAGAAAGTTTGAAAAACATATATTTTTAAAAAGGGCTTTTAAAAGGTACATAATTAGAAACATATGATCTTGACTGATCTTCTCCAAAATATTAGGCTGATATTTAGCATTGAGGCTTTGTATTGAATTCCCAGAGAGTTTTTGGTATATAGTATATTGTTCCGTCTCACGCCATCCATGACAAGCTGGAGTCCACAGCTCTGAATCGTCAGATTCAGCTTCACTTGGCCATCCTGCTTCAGGGTGCTAGGATGTTGAAGCCAGCTGGTACGAACTGCATCAGCAGCCACCCGAGGCGTGTGTAACCCCTTTGGAACTTCTCCAGGCCACCGAGATTGGGCTATCATACATCCTCATCCGCTTTCTTGGTTTCTTGATCACTTTTAAATTTAATTTCTCAGTTCCCACTCTCTGCCTAGCCCTCTTGGGTCGGTCATCGAATATGTTCCTGGCCTCTGACATGATCCTAAAAGAATGCTCGATTGTCAACTAATATTCAGTTGTCCAAGCCAGAACATGGACCAGCCAGTGGGAATGTTTCCATGTGGACACAGTAGGACTTGTGGCAGCAATTCTGGTTACCATAGGCTTGAAGAGCATGGTCAGGCTGTGCGACCTGAGGCACATTGCTGTGTACAGGACACTTGTCGTTTACAGATAGGTCCAGGTCTCAGTTTTGGCCCCTAAGTTTCACCAGCAGCCATGAGCTGCCTTTACCAATGCTATTACAGAGGAGCAGGGCCAGAATTTGAGTGTCCCGTGTTAAGCCTTTCCATGCATTGCTGTAGCAGATGCTCCTGGTGCCTTGCCCGTATGTCCTTGGCACTGCTGCTCTTCACCGCGAACACCCGTGACTCTCTGCCTGCGGGCACGTCTTATGGTCGCAAGGCAAACTCAGTCTGAAGTGCTGAAGAGTCGGTGCGCCCCAAAGTAGCCCTCAACCCACAACTATTGAGGAAGAGGTGGGAAAGTGCCCCGGCTTCCTTAAGCCTGAAGGGGACTGACTCTGAAGCATATTTTACATGGTCTCCTAGAGTTTCCCAGTAGGACTGAACTCTGGTTGCTCACAGTGGCACCTGGCTTGTTAACACACCATTAGCCGGCTTTCTTCCCTTTTTTCTCTCACTTCCCCATCGCAGGAAGTGATGCTTCTTGCGATCACCTTCCAAAAAACCCATCACACCCAAATCTTTGTTTCAGAGTCTGCTTACAGAAATACCCAAGCTAAGAAATCTATTCTTCTCCAATTATACAATGAAGCAGAGAAATTACCCCTAAATAGTTAACAAAAGAAGGAAAAAGCAATGACAGAGGTCTACGTCTTCCATGGAATAAACAGTGGAGCTCCATGCTAGAGACGATTTATTATTCTAGACTCGTGCTGTCCGATATGGTGGCCGTTAGCCACATGTGGCCATTGGGCACTTGAAACATTGCTAGAGCAACTGAGGAAATACATTTTAAATTGTATGGCTACAGACTAGACAGTACAGGTTATGGAACACTTTCATCATCGCAGAAAGTTCTACTGGGCAGCACTGGTGTGGAGCAAGGATAGGAAAACTTTTTCTGTAAAGGGCCAGATAGTGTTTTAGACGTTGTTAGTTATATGATCTCTGATACAACTGCTCAACTCTGCTCTTGTAGTGTGAAAGAAGCCACAGACAACACGTAAATGAATGAGCATGGCTGTGTCCCAATAAAACCTTATGGATTTTGAAATTTGAATTTCATGTAGTTTTCACACGTCCCAATATATATTATTCTTCCTTTGATTTTTTCCCCCCCAACCGCTTGAAAGTATAAAGCCATTCTTAGCTAATGGCACTGTGCAAAGGGGTGGTGGGCCATTGTTTTCTCACCCTTGTTCTAGATAACAGGATTGTGAACCATTACGGAGGGAACTAAGATGCCCCAATAATACAATGCAGATGTGACATCATTGACCAAAATATCAAATGAGCCGATCACTCTAAATTAAACCAGCCTTGGAAGACAAAGCTTAGTCTACAGTGTGTATTACTGTCAACTGAAGTCAGCAAAGAGAAATTTTTTTCTAATGTTTCTAAGGTTCCTTCCATGGTGGTCACACAGTCATCAGGGCTGCTCTTGAGAAAACCGTGGAAGCCCAGGGTGCTCCTGTAGCACTCTCCTCACCCATTTTGCTCCTCACAGCAGCACTCTCCTCACCCAGAGGAATGCGGCGGTGTTCTCTGACCTCTTGGTTCCCATTCACTTGCCCTGTCTGCTACGTTTCTTTCTCTGCCTCCTGCCCTTGCCACAAAGATCAATACTTAGGCCTGGCAAAAGATTTCCTCAAAGCTTTCAAATGGCTCCCAGCATGATAAAAGGTTACTTTTCAAAAACACAGTGTTCTCAGAATATGAGGCCATCAAAATAGCTAATTTAATCTTGAGGCACCAGGATTTAAAGAAATGTTATCTGCACGCCACAGACAATTCTTTATTTTGGAGACCTGTTTCAGAGCCAGCTGAAAGCAAGCTGGGGAGGCAATGGGGAGTGGGGCCGGGAGTGTTTCCAGCTGGACAATTTAACACAACAGTTCTTCACTGTAACTCAGCAGAGAATTGGCCACATCAAGCTAAAGGATCAAAAATGAGGTACCTGGCAGGGATCAATAAAGCAGTAGGGGAGACCCGTTTCTGGAAAAGCCCGAGCTATCTGCTCAGTCGGCTCTCAAGAGCTCCCAGAAGAAACGATGGGCATGGACATTTTGTCACCTCTGCCAACAGAGCCCAGAAACCCAGCTGGTGCCTCTGATGGTAGCTCTTGCTGCACAAAGGTCTTGAGGCAAGAGAAGCAGCCTTTTTGGCTTCCTTTTTAAAAAATGATGCATGGTGTTTCAGCAAAAAAAAAAAAAAAAAAAAAAAAGGAATATCCTCTTCAGCTGGGGTTTAAAACAGCCACTGAAAGCTCTTTGTAATCAATAATATAGATCTCGTTCTGGGGCCTGCATTAAAGAGGTAGGAGCTATGTTAACTTGACAACTTCCTTGTGGGAAGAACAAGCAGAGGTTGGCCAAGGGTGCTTTTGTCTCTGTCACACCGAATGCACACACTCTAGCAGCAGAAGCATGGAGCCCCTGTAGAGGACTTGACCCATCATGATGCTGCCACTCACGTCTCACAAAGAGGGCTGTGCTTCCTTGAGAGGTGGGGAAATGGAGCCTCGGAGAGGCTGATTTGGCTGAGTCTCTCTGTGAATGGATGGGAGAGGCAGGCTGCGATACTAGTCTTATTCCTGACACCACGCCCGCCGCAGCCTGCTCTTCTACGCTGGGGGAGAGATTCTACCCTGGGCAGTGCTGCACACTGGGTCTGACTTCGGTGCGGGTGCTGCTGAGGGCCACTGGCGGACCCAGAGAGCGCAGCCTGCCTGCTCCTCAGCTCAACCCTCAAAACGTTACAGAGAGTCCATAAACAAAAGATGTTGCTTTCTTTGAAGCCCTTACCAAGGCCAGATGCCTGGAGTGGCTGCTCTGTTAGCTGCCAGCCAATGGGTTTACGCCATACATGTGCAAACGAGGTCCCCTAGTCCCAGACTAGCCACAGGTTTCCCCCTCCTCTCCCTCCAATCCCTTATACATCCAGTCGAGGACTTCTTTGGCTCAGTCCACCAACACATTTCCTAACACGTAAGAAAATAATCTGCATGCAAAAGAATTAAATATCTCTGGATTTTTCTTCAATATAGGTAAACCACACCATAGACAGTGGGACTCTACACACTCTAGAAGTAGGTAGTGTTTAATTTTTTTTTACACTGAGCATGTATTTTTTTTTAATTGAACTTGTTATTTTGAGATAATTGCAGATTCACATGCATTGCAAGAAATAATACAGAAATCCCATGTGCCCTTTACCTTATTTCCCCGTTGGTGTGTCTTGCAAAACTACAGTACAATTGTATTTACTTTTTTAAAAAGTTTTTTTTTTCTTTTTTCACACTGCGGTGATTTGATATACCTGAACATTGTGGAAGGATTCCCTCCATCTTGTTAAGTAACACATCCATCACCTCACGTATTTATCTTTTTTCTTTCTTGTTGAGGACATTTAAGTTCTACTCTCTTGGCTAATGGCAGTTATACGATACAGTGTTATCAATGACAGTTAACCATGTTTCACATTAGGTCCTCAGACTTTATTTATCTTACAGCTGAAAGTTTGTATCCTTTAACCAACCCCAGCCCCTGGAAACCACTTTTCTGTTCCATTCCTGTTCCTATGAGCCTGACATTTTTTAGATTGCACATATAAGTGATGTCAAGAAGTATTTGTCTCTCTCTGCCTGACTTCACATAGCGTAATACACTTGGGGTCCAGCCATGTTGTCGTAAATGGCAGGAATTCCTTCTTTCTGTATTAACTTTTACAGTAAACGAAAAATTGTTTCATTGCCAGGGGAGGAAAAAGACAAGGGGGCAGCTGGGGGTGAAGACGAAGTGGCGGGGATGGGACTGCTTCCTCCTGGAGAGGCCAAGAGAGCCCGGAAATAAGGAGAGGTGAGAGCAGATGGAGACCCTGGGCCAGGCACTGTGCTCTGCCCCATGGCTTCCTGCCACTGTGCACCGTTCATCTGCTGTGCTCCAGGAGCAGAGAAGGGAGGGGTATTTTATTTCATTCCCATTTGGGAAAAGAGAGTCTTCCTGGTGGGGGCCTGTAAAAGGATTCCCCCACCGGACAGAAACATGAATGGGATCGTACTTCCGGTGAGCTACCTTCGCCATCTCTCTTTTCTGGTCTTCGCTCCACATTCTAGCTCATGGGTGAGTTCATGTAACCACATCAAGCCCAACTGGGGGACACGTGGCTGACCAACTTTATGCCACTGAGCTGTTCATGACTCCCAGCTATCTCCTAAACTATATCTCAAAAAAAAAAAAAAAAAGAAAGAAAGAAAGAAAGAAGGAAGGAAAGAAGGAAAAGCCTACTTTCTGTAATTTCCTTTTCTCCTTCATCTTCACACAGAATATTTCATTAACTTCCTTTATCATTTGTGATATAGGAGGAACCAAAGATAATGCGGCAGCAATTTCTATTTTAATTTTCAAAGGAGACATGCTTCTGTGTATCATTTGCTCATCTTTAGTCCTAAAGCAAGAAAACATTTTAAAAGACCATAATGGACAACTTTACTTTCAGATGCTACTTGAAGTATTACTCATCTCTGATAGCATTTTCTTAGAATAAGGCATGTAAATATCCCCTCTTGGTATATAAATATGCTGAATAAATATTCCCTCTTACAGGAGGTCACACTGGATAAGAGTCAGTCAAGAAGCTTTATTCTGATCTATTTTTGTGGATTTATTCTACATTCATCTTAATGTGATAATTCCCCTGTGGTTGAAAATAGGATATGCTTCTCTTCCTAGAATTGAGGGACACTAAAATAAATTTGACTTAAATAGATCCACCTGAAAAAAATGCACTAAGCTATCCAGGGATAGCACCATAAGAATGAGATTTTGAAGCAAATCATACTACATACCTTTTTTTACCCAAATCCAGTATAGATGACATAATAGAAGACATCAGGGCATTCCACCCCAGGCTCTGGAAATATCACCCTTGCTCAGTAATCACGAGTACAGGAACCCACCCCTCTCTCTTCATGCATCCCAGTTTGCCTTTCCCCAGTTCAGGCACATGGTCACCCACAGCACTGGTGTGGTGGGAGACACAATTTAATTTTTAGTTGAGGGGGTAGAGGGAAAGCACAAGACCCAGGGCAACTATCTTAATTTTCAGTATCCTGTGAACAACTCTGATGTGAATTCCCAAATTAAGGCTTTGAATCCACTCTTTTTTTTTATTATTATTATGTTCAGTTAGCCAACGAATCCACTCTTCTTAACCATGGCCTGAAGCTTCTAGACAAATTAAAGGAAAATAAGGAGAAAATAGTTGTATCAGTTAGGACTACATGGGACTGTATATAATAGTAACTTTTTATAATGTGAGAAAAATAGTAACTCTGGAAGTAGCAGAGCAAGATGTCCCCAGGGACACAGGTTTTTTTTATCTTTCCATTCTGCCGTCCTTGGTCTATAGCCGTCATCTTGAAGGTTGCAAGATGGCTGCTCCATCTGCAGACATCATGCCCCCATTCCAGGGAGGAAGAAGGTGAAGGGTGAAGGGTGAAGGGAAAGGTACAGAGTTTGCCCCTTTCTATCAGGAGAGCAATAATAGCTTTTGGAGAAGCCTCACTCAGTTGACATCTGCTTACATTTTGCTGGACAAAACTGGGTCACATGGACACTAGCTGTAAAGGAGTCTAAGGAGGTATTTTTAATGGGACACATTATAGCCCTGAACAATAACAGGCTCCTATCAGTAGAAAAGCGCAGAGAATGGAACGACAGCCATCAGTGTCTGGCAAAAAAGTTTAAGACAGTATCTGTCCTATGTCTACAAATTTGGAGGTTCAAAAGAGAGACCTTGGACTCATTCTCTACAACTTCGGGGAGACATGCAGAGCAGTATAATGCATAGTGTCTAGAACTAATGTTTTAGACTATGGAACATGTGTATTTGAATCTTAGCTTGGCTTGTTATCAACTGTGACCTTGAATAGATCATTTTGTTTCTGTTTTCTCTTGAGTACATTTCTCAAGCCTACAGGAGAGGGCTATTTAAGGATCAAATGAAATCATGTTTGCACAATGCCTTTCCTCCATTCCCCTACATTACAAATCCCAGCACACAGACCCCAGCAGGCACACTCTCATGCGTTCAAAGTGGAGAGCAAAATTATCAGCAGCCCATAAACGAGACAATTTCGATAAAGCAATGCAATTCACCTCTTAGTTTACATTCTCCTGCCGTGTGAAGTCAATTAAGTAATGAGACATGATGAAATGGCAACAGCAGCTACCCCGCAATGTCTGGTCTCTGTGTGTTTTGATGACATGTAGAAAATGTTCACCTGAAGATGATGAATGTGCTGGCCCCCAGATGGGCTCAGATACTGTGAAGTTCAGAACTTTCCAGCAAATGATATAGACCTCAGTTTCTAACAAAACTGGGTCTAACAAATATGACATAGTATAGTGCCCAAGTTAAGGGAACAAACGATCCTCAGCAGCTTCTATGCAATTTTTGAGAATGATGATGAATGAATTGACAGAAGAACACTGTCTAGGGAAACCAAAAAATTAACATGATCTTTGAAATGGCCCCAGTGTCTTTGATCCTCAGCCATGTGTTCTGTACTCAAATACACATGAAACCTTACTTAGACTGCTTAGATATTTGACCATTTCTAAGTTCCATATATTTTTACATTTCTATTTAATTCTATTAAAGTAATCTTTTAAAAAAGATTTTATTTATTCATTTGAGAGAGAGAGAGAGAGAGAGCACAAGCAAGGGGGAGGGGCAGAGGAAGAGGGAGAAGCAGGCTCCCTGCTCAGTGGGGACCCCGACGCAGGGCTCGATCCCAGGACCCTGGGATCATGACCCGAGCCGAAGGCAGACGCTTAACTGACTGAGCCACCCAGGCGCCTCATTATTAAAATAAGCTTATTCTATATCACAGTTCAGGAGATAAGCTTACTATGCATTTTAAGGAACAAACATTCTCTGATGGTATTGTTAAATGATTAAAATAGTTTTATAATTTTGAATAGTCTTGACAAAATCTCCCATGGCTAAAGAATTGCATCTGTGGGCTGTGAACTCCATAATCCTTCAAGAGTAGAGAACAGTTATACCAGAGCAGCTATCTGTGCTCAGCCACAAGCTAAACACTGTTAAGCTGCTCTAATGGAAGTGTCGTTCTAAGGACAGTGTGTGTTCTGTGTGTCTGTCAGGCCAATAAATTACACTGTGTTCCAGGGTTGGATGGGTCATTTTGAATGCATCCAGAGCAGGATCCAAAAACTGCATCAAGGAGCAGTGATTGAAGAAAGTAGGGATGTTTAAACCAGGGAAACAGAAACTAATGGGAAATATGATCACTGTCTTCAGAGAGTTAAATTGCTCTCAGACTCAAAAGAAACAGTTTTACTCTATATTGTTTCAAAGGTCAGAAGTAAGACCAATGAACACAAGTTGCCCAGGGAGGGCATTCAGTTCAGAGTAAGAAGAAACTGTTCCAACAAGGAAATGAGCAGCCTCATAAGAAAGGAGTTCCTGTGTATTAAATACCCATCTAGAGGCATGGTGATCATCTGTCAGGGATACTGCATTAGGTGGGAGGATAGAATAGATTAATCTGAACATCTCTTCCAGCCCTGAGTTGATTCTAACACTCAGTGCTTGGTGAGTCTGACTTTCCAAATTCAGAAAGAAAACATCTCTAAATTCAGAAACAAAACATCTTCAGAGATGTTTTTTATTTTTTTTGTTTTTTTAAAGATTTTATTTATTTATTCATGAGAGACGAGGCGGGGGGGAGAGAGAGAAGCAGAGGGAGAAGCAGGCTCCCAAGGAGGAGGGAGCCCGATGCGGGACTCGATCCCAGGACCCTGGGATCATGACCTGAGCCGAAGGCAGACGCTTAACCATCTGAGCCACCCAGGCGCCCCAGAGATGTTTTTTAGAGAAAAAGATGTTCTTTAGAGAAAACATCTCTAAATCTAAATCTGAGATAGAAGCCATAATGATGTTCCTTTGTTTTTAGTACATTTTAGGCTTTGAGGATTTTAGAGGATTACTGTCAGGGTTATTATATTCTAGTAGCACAAATAAGCTCTCTTACAGAAGTACCCAGAGTCCTTTAAGAAGGGCTAAGCTACTGTGTTTTGATGAGTTTTTGGTAAGTGTTCCTCTTTATTATGTGATCCAGAGACATCAAGGTCAAAGTCACAGTTCCAAACGTGTGCGCACCAAGAAACAAAGGATTTCTTCCATCCACTGCTCACTTTGCCATGTGCACTTTTCTGTCTGCTGCTCTGTGCTCTGAGCAGGGTCCCATATCTTACCCCCTGGCTTGTAGCTCCCTGTCACAGATGTATGGCATTCCCTTCTGATCTAGAACTTGATCTACAACGGGCCAGAAAGGACTGGATAAAACAGAGGCTAGAGGCTGTCAGCTCAGGATCCAGACCGAGGCCCCCGACTCTCCCTTCTCCTCCAGGCTCAAAAGGTTTTTTTGCAGAAACAGAAAGGATACATCTTATCCGTAACATTAACATAGAATGCCAAGCACAACATGTCTTATATGTGTATTTATTTCATGTGAGTATATGGAATCAGCACAATATAAAAGCCCTAAGTAACCTTGTCTCCTGCCACCAAAGAAGTGAAGAAGGCTAAAAATCCTTTAGTGGTCTGAGACAGATCAATACTGAACTGTCAGGCAGGAAATTGTGGTGTTCTCACACAGCAAGCTCCTCATCACCCGCACCAGACTTGGAGCCAGACAGCCTGACACAGGCTAACATAATGGCCCATAAGCGGTGAATGGCTCCTTAAATTGCAGCCTAAATTCTCCCACAATATCTCCAACTCAGAAGCCCCTTTGCAGAAGAGGCCTGAGATGAAAGAACACTCAATATTTCCAAACAAGTTTTAAATTTCCTGATTTGGGTGAATTACATTCCAGAGAACTAAGAGCATGCAAATGAGATGACGGAATCATTGTTTATTTCTTTGGGGGAATTGGCAACATAAAAAGTCACAGAAAACTGAAACAGGAACGAAGACTTTTCAAAGGATGGAAGAGGATAGCTTTCACATAGTACGGTTGGGTGAACTTGATATTGATTTGCAGAAACGTTCTAGAACACATTATTAGAAGGATAATTTGCATGTACTTAGAAAATGATGTAGCAATCTCTAGGACCCAGCAGGAGTTCATGAAGAAGTCGAATGAGACTAATTTAATTCTTTCTTTGATCAAGTCCTCATGATAAACCAGGGAGTGAGGTAAACAAAATATATATTTTTAAAAACCCATCTCTATGGAGATGTTATTTACATAAAATAAGCCACACCTATTTCAAGTATATATTCCGTTAAATTCTACATGAGTGAAATTATATGGTATTTGTCTTTCTCTGACTGACTTATTTTGCTAAGCATTATATTCTCTAGCTCCATCCATGTCATTGCAGATATTAAGATTTCATTCTTTTTGATGGCTGAGTAATATTCCATTGTGTGTATATGTGTGTGTGTGTGTGCGTGTGTGTGCGTGTATGTGTGCATGTGTGCGTGTGTGTATCACATCTTCTTTATCCATTCATTAATTGATGGACGCTTGGGCTGCTTCCATATCTTGGCTATTGTAAATAATGTTGCTATGAACATAAAGGTGCATGACAAACAAGCAAAGGGAAAAAATAAGGGGGGAGGAGGGGCAGAGAAACCAAGAAACAGACTCTTAACTCTAGAGAACAAACTGCTGGTTACCAGATGGGAGGTGGGTGGGGGATGGGTGAAACAGGTGATGGGGATTAAGGAGGGCACTTGTCAGATGAGCACCGGGTGCTGTATGGAAGTGTTGAATCCCTATGGTGTATACCTGAAACTAATACTGTATATTAACTGTAATTAAAATAAAAACTTAAAATAAAAATAATAAAGTATATAGTCTGATGAGTTTTGACAAACGTGGATCCCCATGTAGCCATCACCATGATCAAGATACAGAACATTCTATTCCCCAAAGGTTCCTTCGTGTCCCTTTGCAGCCAAACCTCCCCCAACTCTTGGTCCCAGGCAAGCATTAATCTGCTTTTCGTCACTACAGGTTGGTTTCATTTTTCTAGAATTACATATAAACATAACTACATGGTATATAAATTTTTGTGTCAGGCTTCTATTACTCACCCTATTGTTTTTGAAATTTGTCCACGCTTTTGGATGTTACTTTTATTTCAAGTCATGGTCCATTGTGTGGATATACCACATTTTGTTTATCCATTCACCTGTTGATGGACATTTGGGATTGTTTTTCATTTTGAGGTATTATGAATAAAACTACCAAGAACATTTGTGTGTAAGTTTTGCATGTTTGGGATGTATGTTTTAATTTCTCTTAGTAAGCAATGATCTCAATGCCAAAGACATTTTAACAGGTCTTATATGCAACTGTGAACAAGACAGAGATATATGAGCCAAGTACAAGAATTCTGTGTGTGTGTGTGTGTGTGTGTGTGTGTGTGTGTATACTCACTGCGTGAGTGACTATACTTAGAGACTGCTAATTAATGGATCAATGCCACCACAGTGAGAGGTTTCTGCTATGGCACAGGGTTCTAACCTCAGTATTCTTGTATTCAGTATTCTCATCATGACTTACAGGTCCAGGATCATAAAATTTATATAATTCTGTGAAGCTAGAAGGATTAGCTCATCAATAGCAGATTCAGGCTCCAGAAAAATCTTATGATGAGTAAGTAATGCTTTTAAACAACTAAAATTAAATTTGACAGGGATAAATGGGAGGTATTGGTTATGATTGCCAAGAAACAATTGTCCAAATTCAGAGTGAAGGAAACGTGACTCAGTAGCATATGTGTAAAAAAAAAAAATTTTGAAGTTTTCGGTGGATAATAGCTTCACTGTCAGTTGACAGTCATACTACCAAAGAAACCAAGCTGACTGAGAACTGCAGTAATAAATGTAATGTCCAAATGAAAAAGTAATATTTCTTCTCTAGCCTGCTTTTGTCAGAGCACATGTAGAACATTGGATGGAATTCTGAAACAACACCAATTGAAGAACATACAGAGGAAAGGGGCCGCAATGGTGGTTATTCAGGTCTGTGTTGTATGAAGACACTTTGAAAGAATAGGAGATTCTTGTCTGGGTAAAAATGACTTATGGTGGGGGCGAGCAGGACATGGTTACAGCAGCTTTCAAAACTCTGAGGGACTATCTCACGTAAAAGGAATCAGATTCACTGTATGGCTCTGAGGGCTAGAATTATGGCTTGGGAGAAGCTACTAGAAGACGTAAGAAACAGCACTCCAGCTATTAAACTTGTCCAAAGAGAAATGTTTATGTTTTTTTTTAAAGATTTTATTTATTTATTTATTTGAGAGAGAGGGAGAGAGAGAGAATGCGTGAGAGAGAGCACAAGCTGGTGTGGGGGAGAGGGAGAAGCAGACTCTGGGGCTCATTCCCAGGACCCTGAGATCATGACTTGAGCCCCAAACAGATGCTTAACCGACTGAGCCACCCAGGCGCCCAGCATCTGACTCTTGATCTCAGCTCAGGTCTTGATCTCAGGGTCATGAGTTCAAGCCCTGCACTGGGCCTCATGCTGGGTGTGGGGCCTACCTAAAAAAACAAAAGAAAAAACAAGCAAAAAAGTGTATTCTTGCCATATGGCTTTACTGGTGAGTTCTTTCTATTTAGCAAGAAACAGATCATTTTTATGCTATATAAACTCTTCAGGAATAGAAAAAAAAAGAACATCTTTCCCATTTATTATTATTACTAAATTTATTTTATGAAATTAGCATTAAACTGATACTAAATCTTGACAAAAACTCAAAAACAAAAATTATAGTCTCACCCCAGTATGAGTATAATGCAACAAAATAATAAAATAGTAAATCAAATTTAATAGCATATTAAAAGAATAACTCACCAGGTAACATTATCTCAGGGATATAAGGGTAATATAATATTAGCAAATATATTAATATAATGCATCATACCAGGATGACAAATAAGAAAATCACTTGATTATTATAATAGATGCTGAAAAAAGGAGTTGGTAATTCAATAGCCATCTCCGATTTAAAAAAGAACTTGAAAAAGGAAAGAAAAACTAGCATAGTGTTCACAACAATATTAATCTCAGAATAGCATTAAATATCCAATTAATTGTGGTACCAAAAGAATTATTATTGAACATTGTTTTAGTAATCTGGAAAACCAAAACCAAAACCCCAAACAACAAATATAAAAGAGAGGTGGTAGAAATCGATATGAAAGAAAGGAAGAAACTCAAATGAATCAACTAAAAATTATTATAATTAGCATAATGGCTACATAAAAGCACAAATGTGCAAAAATAGATCTACTCTCTAACAGAAATAACCAGGTCAGAAGAGATTTTGGAATAAAAGAATCCACTTGAAATAGGAACAAGAACATAAATACTAGCATAAACTTAATAAGAAAAGTTTAGGAGCTTTTGTAGGATATAAAAGAAGAGATTAATGAATTGAGAAACCATCATCTTAATGGATGGAAACACTCAATACTTTAAATATGTCCTTTCTTCTCTAATTAATGTTTAAATTTGATATAAACACAATAAACCCACATTGGAATTTTTGTAACCTGATAAGATGATTCTAAAGCTCATGTGGAATAATAAATGATGAGAAGAGCTGAGAAAATATTTGGGGGGAGGATTATAGTCCCATTCCCATGACAGATGTTAAAACCTATTGCAAAGCTTCAATTACTTAAAACATTGTGATCTGTTACAAATGAAACTTCATATGACAATGGGGACAGGAACTCAATAAATAAGAAAGTTGGCTAATAGGGACTGCATTTGGGAGAGTGGGGACATCAGTTTCATATCATACTTCACTGGATTTAAAAGAAATGTAATGCAGAAATACAAACCTTAAGATACTAGAAGAAAATTTAAAGATTTTATTTTTTTATTTATTTGCCATAGAAGAAAATTCAGATGGGGAATTACCTAATCCCTAGATGGGAAAAGACTTTCAAAGCTCATATGTAACAGGAATAATCTCAAAGAGAGAAAAGTTAGATTTGATTTCAGAAAACATGGAAACTTTTTTGTTTCTTTTTTTGTTTTTTTTAAAACCCTTGTGTGGAAGGCTGACATTCAACAGGTCACAGCAAGGGCGCTGCCCTGCTACACCATTTAAGCTGTTTTAGGTCAAAAATTGAAAGGAAAAATGGCAAGATGAGAATTTTCCCCATAAATATAATAAAGGACTTATCAGTAATTTGTAAAAGTGATAAGAAATGCCACAAGAACCAGAAGAAAAAGTGGTAAATGGTATGGACAGTTTACAAAAAGGCGAGACAAGTGATCAGCAAAGAGGCAGAAAAAAGTTAACCTCACTGGAAACTGAGGTAATGAAAATGGAACCAGTAAGGGCAATTTTCTCTTAGGAATTTAACAAAAGTTTCTAAAAGGATGAAAATACTCATTGTCAGCAAGGGTGTAGTGGAAGACACTCTTGCATTCTCCTGCTATGAGTATGTACAGCCTTTCTGGAAGCAAGAGATATTAAAGCCCTAAAAATGTTGTCGTCCTTTAAAAAAGTGATTCCTCTTCTAGAAATAATCCAAAATGCAGATAAAGTCTTAGGTACAGAAGTATTTTTTAAAGATTTTATTTATTTATTTGAAAGAGAGGAAAAGAGAACAACTGAGAGAGCACCAGCAGGGAGAGGGGCAGAGGCAGAGGCAGAGGCGGGCTCCGCACCACGCAGGGAGCCCCCGACGCGGGGCTCGATCCCAGGACCCGGGGATCACGACCTGAGCCGAAGGCAGACGCTTAACCGACTGAGCCACCCGGGCGCCCCAGACTTAGGTACAGAAGTATTGATTTCAGCATCTGTTCTAAGGGTATAGAAAGGAAGCAATACAAATGTTCAGTAACAAGGGAAGAGTTAAGCAAATTTTGGTACGTCCATATGTCAGGAACATTAGGTAGCCTTTAAAATGTGTTTATAAAGGTATTTTTAATGGTGTGGGGAAATGCTTATGATGTAAAAAAAAAAAAGCGAGGTGGAAATATATGTACACACAGAGTATATTTTCAAACATCTTAAAATGACACAGACAATTGGGCAAAAGAAGATGCCCACAGTGTCAACTCTGTGTGGCAGAATTATGGAGTAGTTTGTTGCAATCTTTATGCTTCCCCATTTTTTCCAAAATCCTTATAATGCATATATATTTCTCTTATTATCAGAAAAAAATAGTTTAGGATAAAATTAGTTTTCAATGAAGCTTTAAAAAGCTATCAAAAGGAAAAAGATAAGAATCATAATGTATCAAGGTTTTTTCACACTTTCTGACAGGTTCATTTTGAACGTGTTGCATTTGCGATGCCAGTAGAATCCTGGTGAGCACAGCGAGTTGGCAAATAGAAATACTAGTTAGAGCTTGGAGGGGCAATATGGGTTGTAAATAAGTGCAGAGACATCAGCACACACATGTAGCCTTAAACAATTTAGCTCCTCTGATTCTGTTTCCTCTTCAATAAAATGTGGATGATAATGGTCACCAATAGGGCTGTTGTAAGAACGAAATGAGCTAATATAGGTACACCACCTAACCTGGTACATAAATGTTCATTATTATCATTGCTAATTTTTTTCTCATGGACGAGAGTAACCCCGAGATAATGGTTAAGGTGAGGCAAGAAGACAGCAGCAGCTGTCACCGTCCTGCCCATGTCCCTCAGCCCTTCACATCCTGCGCATACCAGCCTGACTTCCAGCTATTGGCACCTGCAACTCGCTGCTGGCGGCAGGTGAGAAGTGCCAGGGAAGGAATACAGCCCTCAACCAATAACTGATGGGATCGGTAGCTAGAGCTTTAGCTCTCTCACTCTACAAACAGGGTAATTCTGAGGCATGTGTTCCCCAGTGGGATTATGCCCCCGTTGCCCACGGTGGTAACTGGCTTGATAGGACAACCTTTGCTGGCGGCTTTCCCTCACCTGTTCATCTCACCTCCCTACTCCTCTACTGGGATCTTCTCCCTAATGAATCATTTGCATATAAATCCTTGTCTCAGGGTCTGCTTCTGGGAGAACTAAAATCAGGACAGCCAAGGATGAAACCCGGTCTACAATAACATTCAAGGGATGATCAGCGGAAGAGAAGCCCGTGATGAAACTAGAGAAGGAATAGATTGCGAGAGGCACTGGAAAACTTTGGAAAGTGCGGTCTAAAAACTCAAAGTAAAGGAGTCCCTCAAGTAAGGTAGGAGGAAAGCATCAAATGCTATGGAGATGAGATGTAAAAAGAACTGGAAACTGTCCATCTGAGTTGGCATCTATGAAGTGCTAGGTGACCTCTGCCAGGAGATTTTTGGTATAGTGGTGGAAGAAACCAGATGGCAGTGGGTTGAGGAAGTGAATGGGAGGTGAAAAGCAGAGGCAGCGAGTGTAGGCTATTCATTTAGGTTGTGAAGGGGGGTGGGGGAGAAAGAGACAGGGGTAGATAACTAGAGGCACACAAGGAAATCTTTAATCTCCCATCTTCAAGATGGAGAACTTGGGTGTACTCTAGTTTGATGGTGAGAGAAAAAGAATCAACTGAAATGTAGTTGAAAAACCATATTATTCTTGGTATAATGCTTTAACCGTCACCATATTCCAAGAGTTTCCCAGCATTCTCATCCTCGGGGCGCCTGGGTGGCTCAGTCGGTGAAGCGTCTGCCTTTGGCTTAGATCATGATCTCAGGGTCCTGGGATCGAGCTCTGCATCGGGCTCCCTGCTCAGTGAGGAGTCTGCTTCTCCCTCTGCCTCTCCCTCTCCCTCTGCCATACCCTCTGCTTGTGTCCTCTCTCTCTGTCAAATAAATAAGTAAAATCTTAAAAAAATATTCTCATCTTCATCAGCACCCTTTTTATTGAGCACCTACTGTCTGAACAGCTCTGCTCAATATTGAAAACAAAGAAGTATAAGATACAATTGTTGACCTCAAAGAGATTGGACTCCAGTAGGGAAAGTGACATATCAACATATGAAAGGGTTATTCAAAATATAAGACAAGACATGATGATGATAATACGAGAGGTGTAGTTAATTACTTTAGTGATTCGGAGGAAGATAGGACAGGCGGAGAAAGCTTCTTGGATTTGCGGTGTAGGATGATTTGGCAGAAAAACTCACTGGGGAGAAGGGTTCAAAGGGGGCAACCTAAGGGAGAGGTAGAAATTGGTAACAACAGATCCGGAAGGGGTTTGAATGCTAAACTAAAATTAAAAACCTGGAGTTCACTTAGTATGCAAAAAAAAAAGGAGCCATTTCGAGTTTGTGAACAGAGTAAAAAGCAGTATTTTGGATAAAGTAATTTGAAAAAGGTGCGCAGCATGGTTTGGATAAGAAACCAAAGGGAGGAGGGCTAGGCGAGTAGGGATGAGAATCAAGCTCAGACGAGGTTAGGGGAGCATGGAGGGAAGGGACGGACAAGGGACTTCTTATATTTTGGGTGTTAGGTTTGCCTTATTCCATCCTTTAGATTATGGGCTTCCTGTACTGTGCCTTGGTCATCACTGGAGCCCATATCATGCCTCAAAAAAGGCCTATTATGTACATGTGCCTGAATAATTGACTAAATGAAGTAATAGATGAATACATCAATGCACATAAAATAAATGAGCATTATAAGAGATGAACTACCAAGTGGATTTTGGAGGAAAAAGAAATCAAAGAAGCACTGAGGTTTTCCAAAAGTGCTAGATGTGGGGGCGTGGGGAGGGCGCGCGGCGGCCGGAGCAGAGAAACAATAGTATCATTGATTAAGTGACTGACACCTAGTGAACGTCAGTGAGTATAACCTTATATATTTATATACTGTAGTCCTTTCCATTTATGATATGTATCATGTTTATCTTATATATTTATATCCATTATATAGTTAAGATATTTATCTTATATATGTATAATATTGAAAGGAGACAAATCTGAAAGGCACTTCACCTTTTTGGTAGTTTAGCAGAGAGCTAGCCTGGCATGTCTGAGTCAACAAATGTTAGTTGCTAAGTTCCAGAGGCTCTGCCTTTCTAACCAGGCCACTTCCACGGACTCAACCTTCTGTTTTACATAGTTCCTGAGAATTCCCTACTCCCCATGTTTTACAAATACATAGGGTATAATGGGAGATGGAATCTCTCTCTTGGAATCCTGTCTAACCCTGCGATGACCAACCCATGTATATCTCTCTATGGGGTAATGAGAGCTTCAGGGATTGTGTGCACTCTCTACTTCTCTGATGTAAGTTTTCCTTCAAAAACCCTTATGATATATTTACATCATATGGTCTTAGTGTGTGTGGGACTGAACAATCTAACATATCATGAATAATACATAACAAACACATCTAGTTGAGATTTTAGAGGGAAAATGTTTTTGAGGGAGATTTTAATTTTAGACATGATCCAGGGAGCTATCAGTTGCAAAAATAAACATCAGCCCGACAGAAATAATGAAATCCTATTTAAATCCATTTGTAAATACTTAATTTTTTAACAGAGAAATTCCATAAAATGTTTGATGAAAAAATTAAATATGAACTCCAGATCAAATCAGCTACCTCTTTATTGAGTGCAAGCTTATGCTTGGCACTGTTTCATAGCTGATAAATGCAGAAAGAATAGAATGAGAAAATTGCCAATTTTCAAATTCAAATGGAACAATAGGTCTAGAAAAAATGACAAGCAATGGACGCTGAAACCTTTAGGTCTGAGGTTCTCAACTTTGGTTGCTCATTGGAATCACTTAGAAGACTAAAAAAACTGAAAGCCCATATCACACTCCCAGCGATTCTGATTTAAATGTGATGGGTGTGGGTGTGGCACCATGATTTTGTAAATCTCCCCAGGTGATTCTTTTTTTTTTTTTAGAGTAATCTCTACACCCAATGTGGCGCTCAAACTCACGATCCTGAGATCGAGTCACATGCTCTACCGACTGAGCTGGCCAGGCGCCCCATCCACATGTGATTCTAATGTGTAGCCAAAGTGAGGTAAATAGGTTATATGTTAGGTTATATGTCTCACAAAGTGGTGCAGTGGGATGTTTCCAGCACCAC
Organism: Zalophus californianus; assembly: GCF_009762305.2. Taxonomy (NCBI): domain Eukaryota; kingdom Metazoa; phylum Chordata; class Mammalia; order Carnivora; family Otariidae; genus Zalophus; species Zalophus californianus. Next base: position 112,853,797 of record NC_045612.1, on the reverse strand, counting down.
TTAGGAAGTCTTGATGAAAAATTATTGAACCTAAATCTAACCAAGTCTCTAGATAGAACTCCCATTTTATCAGAAATAGCAGTCAGATAGAAATCACAAATAGCATTTAAAAGTATCTGTAGATATGTGAATCACTGTTATACAGAAATTATATAGGGGGTAAAGGAACAACTCAAATGGCACCAAAAACAATCAACCAAATCCCAAATGTGGGACATTCTACAAGACCCAAAATTGAGTTTCTCCATTAATGTCATGTTGAAACATACAAATAAAAGAAAGGTGAGGACTGTTATAGAATCAAAGAGCCTTAAGAAACATAACAACCAAAAATCCAATATGTAGACCTTGTTGGATCCTAGGCCAGAGATCTTTTCTTTTCTCCTCCAGATGGCTCTACCCCTTCCTTCTGGCCTGGGAAGTTGACCTGTATGGACTGTGCCTTTAGGCTCCCTGGGGCTCTGGCTTCTGGTTGGGTTTGGCCAATGGGAAGCCCCAGTAGGAGATCAGAGTGGGGAAAGAAAGGGCGTCTGGGGCTGTATTCCATTGGCTTTCTGTCTGTGAGGTCACCTGGGCTGGCTGGATCCCTCCACAGAAGGACAGTGTTGCTCTCAAGGAGGCCTTCTCTACAGACTCTTTCCTTCCAGGTTCAGGCACCTTACCTTGTCCCCCTTACTCTTTTACACCTAGCAGTGGTAACAGCTTTGCCATTGCAAAGACTGCTGCACCATCCTCTGTGGTCCCCCCACACCCTACAGGGCTTTTATAAATAAACCCTCCTGAATCATCCTAATCTGAGAGCGTTGTTTCTTGATGGGATCCATACAGATCCTCACTGGACGAAATCAATTATCCTTGGAGACAGTGGAGAAATTTTTAATATGAAGTAAACATTAAAAGCTATTAATGGATTATTGTTAATTTTTTAATCTTTTAAAGATTTTATTTCTTTATTTGACAGAGAGACACACAGCGAGAGAGGGAACACAAGCAGGGGGAGTGGGAGAGGGAGAAGCAGGCTTCCCGGCAGAGCAGGGAGCCCGATGCGGGGCTCGACCCCAGGACCCTGGGATCACGACCTGAGCCGAAGGCAGACGCTTAATGGCTGAACCACCCAGGTGCCCCGAATTATTGTTAATTTTATGAGGTGCAATAATGGCATGGTGGTTATGTAAAAAACAACAAAACAAAACCTTACTACTTAGAGATACATACTGAAGTATTTATTAATGAAATAATATGCCTGGGAATTGTTTTAAACATACTGCACTGGAGAGCTGGTCAGTGGGGAGGGAGGAAGGGACGAAAAAAGTGGAGGTGAGTAGATGAAACAAGGTCATTAAAATGTTAATGATTGGAGCAGGGTGATGGGTACATGAGGGTTCATTATACTATTTTCTTAATTGTATGAACAACTGCAAATTTCTATAATAGAATGTTAAAACAGAACAACCAATCTCTCTTATTTTTTTCTTAGATGAGATCTAGTTTGTGATTTTTCATTAGAGAGATAGGTGCACAAAGTCTGAATTTACAGCAAATGAGGACTTTAAGGGTGTGTTGAAAGCATGGCGACATGAAGATGTTCCTACATTTTATTCTTTTTCTGCAGAGAAGAATTGATGAGAAAGCTGCATACATTTATTGGATGTAGTTTTTTTTTCTCTTTAGATGTTCAGAGAGTCACCACATTCTGTCCATCTGCCCGTGAGCATCTGCGGAGGGAGGGACAGTGCAGAGGGTCTGGGAGGGAGGAGGGGCCCTGAGGGGCCACACGTGCTAGGCCTGAGTTCCTGCTGCCTGCGTCTCGTGTGCTATCCAGAGCCCATCTGCAATCTCAGGGACAGAGTCTGTTACCGCTTGGAGCTTCCTCTTTGTTTTGTTTTGACTTTCTCTGGTAATAAATAATAGTAATGGAGCAAATTTATGTATAAAAACGGTCACTATTTATAATCCTTTCAGGGGATTTAGTCACTCCGGGGGTAGCTCAGGAAGCAAACATAATTTCTTCTGCAACAGATTTTGCCCCAACCAAAGGAAGAAAGGTGCCGGACTGGTTCTACTTCAGTAGCCTTTCTGCTTCTCAAACACCACAGATAAGAGAATTTCGCAGATATTTGAGAAGAATGAATGAATACAATTTGAAAGACATACATATCTCACCACTAAAATAAACTTCCTTTTATATGAACCAAGCAGCACACAACAATAAGGAAAAACCAAGTGCAAAGAGTGCTACTGCCTGCTCAAAAGTAAAACAAAAATAGAAGCCAAAGTATAATGTCTGTTGGGTTAATAAAGTCACTTTGTTTTCTTATAATAATAAAAGCTGGCAGGACTCCACTTGCATTAAAGTATTTCCTGGCATAATGTTCTTCATTCTGCTTCTCCCCACCCTCACTTTGCAAAGCTTATTTTATTGACATTACTGTTAATTGATGGTTACTATATATAACCATGAGGCAGACTGATTAGGAAGGAAAAAGTTGAAGCTTGTTTATAAAACAGGAAAATGTTGCTTTTAAATTGTAGGGTTAATGCAGGGACCTCAATTCTCCAAAGTAAATATAGTATTAACACAAGAACCTCAATTCACCAAGGATAAAAGCATACTTACTACAACTACAATGTAAGTTGTAGTAAATATTGACAATAAGGATCATTACTGGGGAAAATAAGTTGATTCAAAGGTGTTTGAAAAGACCAACCCTTCTAGAACATATCTGAAAGAAAGCCTCTATCTCCATATTATTTCTCTCCTAGGTATCATTTATAGATGTTGACTAGGATGTGGGACTGGATAATTTGAACTGAGGCATCTGGTGAAGTTAGTAGTGTAAAGGTTCTAAGAGCAAGGACTTTGGAGTCAGTCTGCCCGGGTTCAAATCCTGGCTCCACGACTTTATATCACAGTTGTTGAGTTACTGGATCTCTCCGAAATGCTGACTTAAATTCCTCATATGAGACATAGGGAGGGTGATAGGAGGGTGTTGCAAAAATTAAATGAAATAAATAACTTAGATGATGTGACTTTAGATCTTTATGAAGGGACACAATCCAGGAAGGAAAGAGCTAAAACAAATTAAAGAACTGGCCACTTTGTTGTTCACAGGATAAAACTATTATTTTGTCATCTGAGATAATTTATGGAACAAACTGAAGAGTAGGCAAATAGCTGACAAACTAGCAGGACAAGAGAGATCAATCAGAACGATCAATACGTCGAAACTAGCAGTAACTCTAGAGGGCTGATCCCATGAGAAGGTCTGCTCCTCTCTCCAAAAGAAAATGGTCAATAGCTCTGATTTTGAAGTCGTTTTGGCAAGAATTATGGAATCGCATCAATTCAGTTAGTCATTATTTGGGATCAGCAGCTAATTTGAAATTAATTTAGGTATAAAAAATGCTGGACATTCAGGCTGATTCTGAATCAGGAATGAAATCATCAGAGCAACTTTGAATGTCCTGCCATCATTATTTCATTAAATTCAAAGGGGGTTAACACTGAGTCAAATCACACTAATATTTAAGTACAAATCCCAAAATGAATCCTAATTCACATTAATTTTCAAGTGCTGCATTCACTCTGCCTTTCCACATCACGACCAAGCCATGATTCAGAGGCAGTCCACTGATGAGTCATCCTCTGCTGATATTTGGATGGGCCAGGACGTCCTGCATGGGTTGATAAGGAGGAGGCGGAGAGGTCAAGGGCTTCCTTTGGTGCAACAGGGCAGCACCTAGGGGTCAGGATCTGCAACCCAGGACCCAGGAGAAGGACCCAGCAAGCAACATCCCTGGTTCTCAGAGAACTCAACTTCCATTTGTCCCCTGAATGAGGTTTCCATGTGTCCAAAGGATGTATGAGTTTTTTGACAAGCATGAAGGCTTCGTGGGCAGAAAAAGATATCACTTCCAATCTAGAGGAGCAGTGTTCTCCCCAAATGGTTCTGGTCCTTGATGTCAGAGAAGGGGAACTGCAGAATGAAGAGCACCGACGACGCCAGAGCTGAAAGTCCCCACAAGATAACGTCTCCCACTCGGGAGCTAAAATACATCCAAACAAACAAATATAAAGGTCCTGTGAGAAAGAGTCCAGCTGTTGTCTCGATTCCAGTTTGGCATTCCACGTCTCCTCTTCCTTCCCCCTTGATCTCCTTTTTGTCACATCTGCCCAGGGGCCCTGTTCTCTGGGATTATACCTCTGTCCATTCTAAAGGTGAGTGCTTGCTTCCAAGTTCTACTCCCAGCCCACCATCTGCAACATACGAGGCCAGTCTCTCTCTCACATTTATATGTACTGAGAGGCTTATGGCCTGTGGGAGTTTCCCAATTCCTCCATGCATCACACATCGGGGTTAAACAAGTTACCTCCATAGTAATCGGGACAAGAGGTACTTCCTGGACTTCTAGCGAATCAGGCAAGAGACAGCGCTTGCCACATCAGGTTCAGTGTTCAAAGGCCCAGATGTTACGATACCTGGCTATAGGAAAGTGAGCCCTGAAAAGAGAAAGTTTTATAGCCTCCAGTTTGAATGGCCTTTGGGGTTGTGGCTCTGGTTTATGTTAGCGTCCAGCAGAGTACTGAGCCCACCACAGAGAGTTGGTAAATTATTTTTTGACATATCATAGAGAAATAATCTATCATTGAGGTAACAGTTGGACAAGAACTTCCTCGTTATAAAAACTAGACCAGCTCTACCTTCTGTGTATTTACAGATGACAGCCCAGAGCAGCTGAAGTCAGTAGCTTGTTCTGGTATTATGTGACTTAACTACTGCTGTATCACAGGCCACCCCAAATGTTGGTGGTTTAAACAAGTATTTATTATTGCTCGCAAACCCGCAGCTGCCTGGGGCTGGCTGATTGGGGCTGGGTTCTGCTTGGGAGGCTCAGCTCCAAAAGTGTCTCATCCTCAGGCACACGTTCTTATGGGATGGCAGACCCGCAAGAGGGCAAGCAGAAACATGCAAGTCTCTCAAAGCTGAGGTTTTGACTGCTATGCTGACGCTTCTGCCCACATCCTTTGACCAAAGGATGTTACATGGCTCAAAGACAAGGGGAGGCAATACATATACTTCACCTTTATGAAGGAACTCCAAAGTCACATGACAAAAGTTATGATACAAGGAGGAATGAAAACTTAGAGCTAATAATGCACTTCATCAGAATTACAATTTCTGAGAACGTGGAAAATTTGACCACAGAGAAATAACTTTGTTGATGTTAAAGAATGACTTTTTGAATGACATCAATTGCAACATACTCATTTTCTCCAAATGCTCGTTCATTAAGTTCTTACAACTTCTGGGAGGATCCCAATGGTCGACACTGAAATTTGCTATGTTCAAGTAAATGCGTCTTATGAGAGAGCAAAGAGGGACCTGGTTTTGTATTGCATTCCTCCCCTCCCCACCCCACACACTGGGTAATGCAAAAGAAATTAACTTATTGTCCAGAGAAATGGGTATAGCTTGAAATCCCAAACCTTGTAACAGTTCCAGCTGGTAAATTCACTGGACTAGCTTTTCTCCGACTTCAGAATTTGTTCAATCAGAAACACACGATAACCAAAACCTGTGAAATGTTTTAACTGATCTTTGCCTTGTTTACTTAAGCCAATTTCCCTCATGGTCATTCCAATTAACAAGTTTATGTTTCTCAAATCAACAATTCTATTGAATCTGTAATTTTGATTTACAAGAATCTTTACCAAAGCATGTAACAAAACAGGAAGAAAGCTTATCCATAGAGCGTTTTCAAGGTTGGTATTTTCACTTTCATAAGAAACATTGTGAAACAAACTCTAACACACCTTCAGAAACATCTTGCTTTGGCACTGGCAATTATAGAGCTACCTTGCTTCTAGTGGCAATTAGAATTTTTACATGTACAAAGGAAAAATTTTTTTCCTACTGCTCAAATTTGAAAGCTCTGTGTTCTACACGAAACAAGTAAAAGATGGCCTATAGTGATTAATGAGGGGTTAGGATATTTAGAAATGCTACAAGACAAATTGCGAGGGCAACATTTCTGTGAGAAGAAAGTTTATAAATCTCTTGTCTCATTCTTACAGATAACAAAACCAGGGCTTTAGCTCCGGCAGCACCCAGGTTCTTCCCTTGAGAGCACTTTCTGCAACAGCACATGGATTTCAAGTAATAGTAAAAGAACGTCAAAGTTCGCCTTTAACAGAAAAACAAGCCAAATGCCCACCCACTCAGCTCTTCCCAGAGCTCTTTACTTCAGGAAGATACACACAACTGCAGTAAGAAATTGATGCACTAAAGATCCTACTTATGTTACATTTCCAGCCAAACCCAGGGAGACAGATAATGGTGCTCTAAAAATGGTCATTTTGTCAGAGCTTTGGTGTCGATTACTGATTACACACAGGAAACAGTGACATCAAAAACCCAGTGACAGCACAGAAGCACCTGGCCAGGGCCTATGCGTGAGCACGGCTGTTTGGTACACAGTTATATTTGGTTCCTGTGATTAAAACTCCAGGCAGCATCAGCCAGCAGGGAGAATTAGAACTAGGCAGCCCTTTAATTTTTTTGCCAGTTCAATATCTAAAAATCTATTCTCGTGAGTGTAGCTATGAGGGATGAGACAAACAATGATTAAAATTCACGAGAGGTTTATACAACCTGGCAGAGATATGAAAAGAATGCTGATCTGAGAGTCAGAGCATAGCTAATAACACTAGCTAGAATATAATTAATCCTGTTGACTATTTACTGTGTGCCAAGTGCTTTCTGGACAGCATCTCATTTGATTCTCTCAACGGTAGTTGGACATCTCATTACAAAAATGAGGTATACCCACTTTCATGGAGGAAAAACTGAGGTTCAAGAAGTTTGGCAACTTGCCTCGATTGTAAAGGTTGTGGGTGGCAGATAGATCTGGGCTCAGGCATTTCTGACCGCCAATCCTGAGCTTTGGGCCCTGGACTTTTATTGGTTGGGGACTGCTCTCCCTGTTTCCAGGCTCATCCCCTTCTCATCTATCTTTCCCATTGTTTCGTAAATGCTCTACTCCTACCTTGCAATCTGACATGATGTCTTCAGAGCCTTCTGGATATTTTGATCACTGCAGTGCACCAGGCACTTCAGGATCTGGTTAGTTCTCTGGTCTCATTTCCTGCCAGTGACCCACCCCCCTACTTTGTTCAGGCAAAGTGTGTCATATGGTTCCTCACATCTGCGTCCTCACATATGTTGTTTCTTCCCAGAACGTCCTTTCCCTCTTATTTTTCTTCTCCTGGCTTGATTCCTACTCCTCCTAAGCTCAGTTCAAGCACCTCCTCTTTCTCGAAGTCTCCTCCGGCCACAGTGGGGACTGAGTTAGGCCACCCTTGTTTAGCCCCACGGCACGCAGGGCTCTCTTTGAGGTAGCTGATTTGGAAGGTCCCTTCCTTCTGAAGCATCCTCTAACCCTTTGATATGTAATTGACCTGTGTGTCTGACAGAAGCAGAAGAGGGAGTTGGAAAGGTAGCAGGACCAGGTGATTTGCCCAGGGCTCACCGCCTCTGGTCCCAGCCTCATCAGCTTACCCCTAGATCACAGCGATCACATCCTGACTGCTCGCTCTGCTGCCATCCGACAGGCCCTTCCCAACACACAGGCCAAGGTGATATTTTTGTATTTATTTTATTTTATTTTATTTTTTTAAAGATTTTATTTATTTATTTGAGAGAGAGAATGAGATAAAGAGTGAGCACGAGAGGGGGGAGGGTCCGAGGGAGAAGCAGACTCCCCGCCGAGCAGGGAGCCCGATGCGGGACTCGATCCCGGGACTCCAGGATCATGACCTGAGCCAATGGCAGTCGCTTAACCAACTGAGCCACCCAGGCGCCCCCAAGGTGATATTTTTTTAAACATAAGGTAGATCATGTGACTCCTCTGCTCAAAACCCAGTAGTGACTCCCATCTCCCTTGCAGTCAAAATCCAGGGGCCCATAAGGGCCCTTAAAGCTTGACCTCAGGACTTCTCAAACTTTCATGTGCGCATCAATTACCTGGGGATCTTGTAAAAATGCAGACCATGAACCAATGGGCTGGGGACCAGGACTGAGATTTTCCATTTCTACCCAACATGCAAGTGAGGCTGATGCTGCTGGCCCTCGTGGCCCTCTCTGAGTAGTGAGGCTCCCCTCGGCCTGGCTTCCCACCACCTTTCTCCCTGCCGGCCCTGTTCCTATTCTTCTCTTTGCTTTTCCACTCCAGCCCTACTGGCCTCCCTTTTGTTCCAAGAACATACCAGAAATGTTCTCTTGCCTTAGGGCCCGTGCATTAGCTATTCCTTTCGCCTGGAATGCTCTTGCCCTAGATAGCCACGTGTCTGACTCCCGCTTTCTTCACATCTTCCCTCCAATCCCACCTTTTCAGTGAGCTTCACCCTGAAACGCCACATTTAATATCTCAGCCTGTCCTCTGTTGTTCCCAACCCTGGGTCCTGCACTCCTGAAAGCTTTATCTTGCTCTTCTGTCCTTTGTTTGGTCTTTTGCATAGATTTTATGACCTTTTAACACACTTTAAAAATTTACTTACATATTGTAGTCATTATTTTGTTATTTAGCTTCCCCCTAAACCCCTAAAGCCAGTTCTTCAGGGGCTCCTTCTTTGTGCGTTTTGTTTACTGATGTTCCCCAAGAGTCTAAAACAGCCACCAACAAATACTATTTGAACTTTGAATTTGAATGTGGTGGGCGAGTGAGAAGAAGAAATTAAGATAATGTGGCGTGACTGCACATCCCCCACTTTTCCCTAGGTGCATTTTGCTTAGTGTGTGGCATACGCGTGTGAGATATTGCTTGGCATATTCCAAAGGCTTTTCTTGGTCAAGATGAAGCAAAGCAGGTTAGGCTTAAGACATTTCATGTTTCCCTTTATTTCCGGATGAGTTGAAATTAAATGTTATCTTTTTCTAATAAACTTGCCATTGTCTTCAGAGACAAGTTTCAGGAAGGAAATAAAAAATAGTATTTGCAATTACTGTCTTCCATCTCACCCATGACTCAGACAGGTAAGTGCTTCTTCTGTACATCATTGTCTTCAAATTTAGTAAAGCAGTTAGGTGTGTCTTTTATGATGGCACTTGATTCCCTTTTAATTCTATCAGTCACTTTATCCTCCTTCTCCCTTCATTTTTCTCAATCCTCCTACGTTACCAGCATTCAACCAGGCATTGTTTGACTGACATTATAGTCAGCATTTTTATATAACTAGGATTATATCATTGAATAATGACACAAGCTAACTTCTTCACTGATTTAGCTTTTGAATTGATCTTGGCCAATATGCGCAAAGATCAATAGATTGCCTTGGTTCTTTATTGGATTTTCTACTCCTCTATCCTCAAAAAATTAATCTTTCTTAAATATTAAGCCAAATATTCATTCAACCAGTTTGACTTATAAAAATAGCCATTTCTTTTTTTTTGTTAGTAAATTGCATATTTCTTTATTTCTTTATTATTTTTTATTATGCTTCATATTCAAATTAAATATAAGTAGAGGAGTTTCTTCCTCCCTTCAGAAAACAATCAATTCCTTAAAAAAGAAGCAAGACTTGACGGTTCCAAAACAAATGTATTTCTGGAAAATAGGGCACTTAGCCTTGGTGAAGGGAGCTCACTCTTGTTCTTGCCCCCATGCAGAGTCTCCATCCTGACCATTATGAGCCCTCTGAGCAAACTCTGGGCTGGGAAATGAAGTCTAGTGGACAACAATGATTGAGTAAGCCTGTGGGGGCCTTCCAGTGACCATTCATACTGGATAGAAATATTCTCAATCTCTTAGCTCACTCAGAGAAATTCATCCATATATCCTTTCCCCAAACCTTGCCACCTATCTTCTGATTTTAATTTCCTTTAGGTCATGTTTACCCACTCAGATCTTTAGCCCCTGCCAAGGAATTTGGGTAGATGCTGACCTCAGGCCATCTCCCTTTCCAGACAAGGTAGACAAAGAGAGGATGCTTGAAATTCTATTGTGAGAAGATTTCTCCTTTTCACCATCTTTTTGGGCTATACTTGAGTGGGGCAATGTTCTGGTTATCTACCGATGTGTAACAAATTATCCCAAACAGTGGTGTCAAACAACTATTTTATCCTGCTTATGGGTTTTGTGGGTCAGGAATTTCAGATGGGGACAGCAGAGATGGCACCACAATATCTGGGGCCTCAGCTGGAATACTCAAAGGCTGCAGTTGACTCCATAGCTGGGGTCTGTAATCTTTTGAGGCCATCTTCATTTAGGTGCCCTGTGGTTTCTGGCAGCTATTGGTGGGATCACATCCAGGCTATTGGCTAGAACATTTACATACGACCTCTCCATGTGGTCTGAGTATGGTGGTCTGTGTATGGTGGTCTGTTTCCTCACAGCATGAGCAACTCAAGAGAACTAGGTAGAAACTCTATCACCTTTTACGACCTAGCCTCAGAGGTCACAAAGTATCACTTTGGCTATAGTAACAAGCCGGCCCACATTCAAGGGAAGGAACACAGATTCCCCATTTCTCAATGAGAGGAGTGTCAAAGGCACATCATAAAAGGAGTATGTGGGATGGGCAATATTATTGTTACTCATAAACACTAGCTGTATTTTTTTTCTTTAAAATTTTTTATTGTTATGTTAATCACCATACATTACATCATTAGTTTCTGATGTAGTGTTCCATGATTCATTGTTTGTGCATAACACCCAGTGCTCCACACAGAACGTGCCCTCTTTAATACCCATCACCAGGCTAGCCCATCCCCCCACCCCCCCTCCCCTCTAGAACCCTCAGTTTGTTTTTCAGAGTCCATCGTCTCTCATGGTTCATCTCCCCCTCCGATTTACTCCCCTTCATTCTTCCCCTCCTGCTATCTTCTTCTTTTTTTTTTTCTTAACATATATTGCATTATTTGTTTCAGAGGTACAGATCTGTGATTCAACAGTCTTGCACAATTCACAGCGCTCACCATAGCACATACCCTCCCCAATGTCTATCACCCAGCCACCCCATCCCTCCCACCCCGCCACCACTCCAGCAACCCTCAGTTTGTTTCCTGAGATTAAGAAGTCCTCATATCAGTGAGGTCATATGATACATGTCTTTCTTTGATTGACTTATTTCACTCAGCATAACACCCTCCAGTTCCATCCATGTCGTTGCAAATGGCAAGCTCTCATTCCTTTTGATGGCTGCATAATATTCCATTAACGCTAGCTGTATTTAATGGGAAGTCCTAGACTGTTTTGTGGAACACAAATTGTTGAAGTAATTATTCCCAGTGATTGATTTTTCACTTATTGAACATTTTTAAGCACTATGGGATGATATTTTTCAACTTTTATATGCCTTTAAGCATTTTTGTTCACTTTCCAGAATTAGAGTGATTTTTACTCTATTTTTAAAATTTCTTTTTTTTAAAGATTTTATTTATTTATTTGACAGAGAGAGACACAGCGAGAGAGGGAACACAAGCAGGGGGAGTGGGAGAGGGAGAAGCAGGCTCCCCGCTGAACAGGAAGCCCAACGTGGGCCTCGATCCCAGGACCCTGGGACCATGACCTGAGCTGAAGGCAAACACTTAATGACTGAGCCACCCAGGCGCCCCTATTTTTAAAATTTCTAATTATTTGAGGGTCTGTGTGTACTGGTATCAGGTGTCAGCTAAAAAAACGGCCTTCTATCAAAGAAAATTAAGGTTTATTTTTCACTGAACTCAAAATACAACTAGCTACATTGATTACTGGTGGCCCAAAGCCCATGAAAATTATATGAGGATCAATGTTTAGATACAGTTTTTTTTTTCAATCTTTCTTCAAATCTGGGAAGAGATTTCTGTCTTCTGTGCAATAGCAAGGCAAATGTCAGATCAATCTGCCTTCAGGCCAGCAGTGTAAGCAACCTTAAGCTTGTCCTTGCATTCACATTGTGGTTGCACATGCTTTGTATTAACAGCTTCCATCCTGACAGCAAACACTGTACAAATGCTGGTCACGTAATGTCAAATACAATGAAGAAAACTTGAAATATAAAATAAATGTTTACGCAAAGATAGTAAAAACGTATTAAGTAAGTGAACAGTGATGGTTGAAAATGGAAAGGATGAAAAGGCAAAAGAGAAGGTAGACAAAATTACTTTTATAAGTATGTTTAAGATTTGTGCAATTATCGTAGGTGGCACAGAAATAAAAACATGAACTGGATATTGCAAATATTAACTCTCACATGAATTTGCTTTTAGACAATTCATCTAGAGCTAGAGGCAAACATAACAATTTATTAAAGTATTTGCAAACTAGCAGAGCAGGAATAAGTGGATGAGAATGATTTGTAAATAAAAAACAAAAAGAGTAGTGTTTGTATGAGGATTCAAACTTCTGGAGAGGAAATGGATAAACATACTTTAAAACACTTAAAGGGCTGTAACCCATCCCCTGCTGTCTTGTTCAACATTCTATCTCGATGCTATAAGTATTTCTGTAATTATTAATGGTGTATCTAAATATTATCAATATTTAAAACAACAAACTTGGACTATTCAGTTTAATTTTTAATCAACTTGTTTCTTTGACTAATTGTGTTCATTTCAACCAGTTTACTTTCTGTCAATTAACCTGGAGCCATGCTAGGCAAAATAGTACCATAAATAAAAAGGACGGTGAGATACAATGCCTAGCTTCATTTTTTGTAATTTATTTTAGGAGAAAATGTGTGAAGAAATTTCTTAAGATTTAAATAATAGGTCAAGACACCAATAGGGGACTTGCGACAAGGCTCTGTATCATTAATTATTGAATCATTTGTAAACGTCTGTTTCTTATGTGATGTACAGGTATTAGTACCATGATGATACAAACTGCTAAGAAATAATGAGTAAAACATAATAAATATCTTTTTTTTTTTATGCTAGCTGAGATAACAGGAAACTAAGAGAATTCTCCCCAAGAACCAAAACTGAAGAGGAAAACTGAAAAACGAAAGTTATACAGGGGCTTGAAGCTCTTGCTGCTCAGGGTTTGGAGGGTGGTTTGCTGGTTTCTGCAACTAAGGGGATCAGGTTTTAACTACCAGGTGGGAACAAACAGCTACGCTTCAGGCTAGAACAAACCAGAAAGGAATGACCGCATAAAGCTATAACCCTCAAAGGGCTATGCCACAGTGAAAGGGTAGAACAGAAGCAAAATCTATGCACTGCCAGCAAGACAACCACCCCATTCTCCAGGTCCCCTCACCCCTCAAAAGGTGAGACCTTGGGTTTGCTCTCAGTTGAATTTCTGGTTCAAACACATATTTCCTTTGTAATTCAGTAAACCCAAACCCATAAAATTAATGGAAAAAGTGGTGCCCATCCAGTCATTCCCTGGTAGAAGTAAATGCTAATCGTGTCTGGAGAGTCACACCCTCCACCCGGACCACAAAAGACTCCTGACGATAAAGCCTCACTAAACATGAGCTCACCTCCAAAGGAAAAAAGAAAAAGGCATTGAGATACATTGGCAGCCAACACAACCAACACTTTGATTAGACCCTCAAGTCCTTCAAATGATGAGATTATTAAATATGTGCTTTGAGGTATGACTAAACATATTTAAAAAAGGAGAAAAATATAATAAAATATCAAGATAATACCAAAATGACCAGGAAGACTTAAAAATAAATCCAAAGATCTGTTTTGAAATGAAAAATGTAGTCATTAAAATACACAGTGGATAGATTAAATTACAGATTAGACAGAACTAAAGAATAAATTAGTGAAATGAAAGATAGAGCTGAAGAATTTACTCAGAATATAACACGTTCTGCGAGTGTGGGAGCAATCACTTTAGATTGGCACAATCAGAGGAAGCATTGTGAAGGAGATAGAATTTTAGCTGAATCTCAAAGGCTGTGTAGGGATAGGCAAATGAAGGTATTTCACAGGGAGTGGCATGGCATGAGCTGCATTTCAGAGACTACATTCAAAACTTATTTAGGTCACAGGGAGTTGGCCACTTTGGCTGAAAGGGAGAGTTTGAATAGGGAGGTAGAAAGAGATAAAGGCTGACTAGGAAAGTTAGGGCCTATGCTTAAAACCACATAGAAACTATGGCAATAATTACATAAAATTAATTTGTTTAAGACTAAAGCAGACATATAATATCTGCTATGCTGACATCATGGTCCTTCTGACATGAAACACACCAGCTTGGCTAGCTTCCCTCCACTGAGCATGTACTGTGCATATCTACTTAAAATGGAGGGGTCTTGAACTCACCTTCCTCCTTGCCTTCCCTCATTCCACACAGAGGTACATTTCAAAAGCTTTCAGGTTGAAACCTGAATGAAAAAAGAAAGTCCATGAAACTTGTAGTTGTGCCAGGCTGAGAATGGTGCTAAGCAGTCTATAACACCTTTTTTCTTAAAAAAAAAAAAAAAAAAGTCTTTATGTTATCTCCTTAAATTAATCCCCTGAAGTATAGAAGCTTTGTTATCTTTAAATCCCTTTCAAATGTGATGGTAAAATGGATCCCAACACTGGAAATTTAATAAGGCCTCAGAGGAAAAAGCAGATTTCAGATTCCCTAGCAAAGGATGAACTCTGCTCCAGGTGAATTATCTCCACTGCCCCCTTCACCTGACTTCCACCTATACAACAGAAGGCAACACCTAGCCCTGCAATGGGGAGGAAGAGATTCACCCTGCATAAAGTGGGTAACATGTCAATTAAAATTTACCCACACAACTTCCGAGCAGACAGATTTGCAAAAAGCTGCTCATATTCAGCATTAGCAAGATGAAATTAAATGGCAGGGAAATAATGCAGTCATGTTATAGCTAAATAAGTGGGTTGGTAAATAAATAAATAATAGAAGGTAGCTAGAAACAAAGCAACACAGTAGTAAATGAATAAATAGATGAATGAATGAATAAAAGGCAGAAGACCCCCTAAATCCAGAAGAATAAGAAAGATATTTCTTAAGTGTACTGAAAGTTATAAAAGACTAAAGAATATAAGTTCAACAAAACAAGTAGTAGACAAGATGATAAGACAACAGAGTGAGAAGGGAGATTGTAGAGGTTAAGAAATTTGCTTACCCTTGTACTTTAAAAAAAATCAATTTGAGAGAGCAAAGAGAAGAATATTTAGGCCTGAAAATAAGCATAGAAAAATATTTGAGAGAGTCTCAGAATATGCAGAGGTGAAAAGGTGACTAAGAGAGATGATAGATATGGAAGACAGACAAGGTAATTAAACATACTAGACAATTGTGTTCCCGAAGTGTAGAAAGACAGAGTTAGAATAAGGGAAAATGTATTTTAAAATGAAGGTAAAAGGAAATATTAAGATCAAGATGGATTCCTTTGTACTAGGAAGGAAAAGACACAGAACTAACATCCAATATTAAATTTCAAGTTTAAAGAAAAAATTTCAGGTACGCAGATTTTTTTTTTTTTTTAAAACCAGTCTTCTACAAGGTGAGGAGAGGGGAGAGTAATCAGATTTTCCTTCAACTTTTCTATAGCTTCATTAGGGTTGCCCAAATGCAGCAAATAACAATACAGAATGCCCAGTTTAATTTTAAAATTTAGATGCAACATTTGGAACAGCCTTCTAAAAAATTCATTGTTCATCGAAAATTCAAATTTACCTGGGCATCCTGTATTTTATCTGATAGTCATAAGCCGTGTTTAATATCAGAAAGTAAAGGAACAATGTCTGCAAAGTTCTGCAGGAAAGAAAATGGTACTCAAGATTATTATACCCAGCTAACTGATCACTCAATTAAATAGTCAACAGGCAGGTTTGAGACTATCAGGGAATAGAACTACTCAATGAGGAAATTCTGTTAAGCATGTGGATGATTAAAATAAAGAGCTTAGGAATGGAGAAGCCACAGTAAAAAGGATGCTGAATCTGGAAAGTTCTAAGGCAGTTTGATTTAGTGGATCACACATTGCCATCCACTTTCGAAGTCTCTTCCTCTGTCTCCCTTCCACTGGTAGCATCGATCTCAGGACACTCTCTTCACATTGTGGCCTCCAGAAGCTCTAGACTGACCTTCTACCAGCTTGGCAACCTCTGTGGAAAGACGGTGCTTTTTCTTCAAAGCATTTCAGAAAAACTCCTGGCCTGATCCTCATTTGCTTTTGTTGGCTGGACTAAGGAACGAGCCCATCCATCGCTGGATCATTTATCATCACCATATAAATAGGCTACTATTCTTACTGGTTAGACTGTATCACATGGCACCAGGGGTGGGGTTAGCCCCACCCAAATCCCTGAGAGTGGAGGAGAAGTGGTCCCCTCAAAGAAATTCAGGGTGCTAGGACCAAAAGAAGGGGAATGGATCCTGAGCAGACCAGTAGAGCAGCTATTTTGTACATTATATTATTTCCCCAACTAAAGTGTAAACATCTTGAGAATAAGAGCTCTGTGTTCTACTTCTTTTTATCTCACACAACGACTGCCTAAGTTCCTTACTATAGTGAAGGCGCTCAAAAATATTTATTAATTTCCCTTGACATAACTTCCTTCATTTGTGAAATGAGGAGGTGGAATTTCAAGGTTCGTCCAGCTTTAATAATATTCTATGAAAAATTCCCTGGAAATATATCATGTGGGGCCCCACATTAAGTGTTTGTTGTTGTTTTTTTTTTTGTATAGCCTATAGTAAAACATTTGAATAGTTATGTGTAGGTATAGCTCACAATAGATGTTTTCAATTTCAGAAATGTCAGAAGTTTTACAAAGTCATATCAGATACTGTATTCTTGTATGTTTTCTTCAAGTCAGTGATTCACAATATGAAGGAATAGTTTTCCTAATCATGCACAGGTCTTTCCCTAATGTTCACATTTTTGTTGTTGTTGAACTATGTTTGCTTCATGTCACTTCTAAGGCTCTAAATAAGAAATGAGAGTCTTGATCACTTCTTCTCCCACTTACGCCTACTGCAAAGTTCAGTTTTCATTAATTACTATCTCCCATTTGGCTCAGCCAGAAACTCTACCATCTTCCTTCCTTCTCTCCTCCCCATCCAATTGTCCACCACATCCATTAGTTCTACTCCCTAGATACATTTTATTTTTTTAAAGATTTTATTTATTTATTTGACAGAGAGAGAAAGACAGCGAGAGAGGGAACACAAGCAGAGGGAGTGGAAGAGGAAGAAGCAGGCTCCCCGCCGAGCAGGGAGCCCGACGGGGGCTCGATCCCAGGACTCTGGGATCATGACCTGAGCTGAAGGCAGACGCTTAACGACTGAGCCACCCAGGCGCCCCCTCCCTAGATACATTTTAGATTTCTCTCCTGCTCTAGATTCTTCCTCCCATCCTCAGTGCCATGGCTCAATTCCTATAGTTACCTACTGTATCTCTCTTCTATTGTGCTTGTCATATGAATACATGGTGATAAGAGAAAGGGCTCCAGCCAGTTGGCCTCATTCAAAACCTGGCTCACACACTTACTCTGTGTGACTCTGCAGGAGTTATATAACCTCTCGGAGCCGCAGCTGCCTCTTCTATAGAATGAGACTAAAAATAGTACCTCATAGGGTTATTGAGAACATTAGGTGAGATAAAACACGTAAAGCACTTAGATCAATATCCAGTAGTGAGCAACTAGAAAAAATTTTAAACTATTACTATTATTATTGGTATTGGTTTTGTTTACAGCAATTTAAGTGGCTGATTCCTCCACTAGGCTGGGCACTCATCAGCAGCAGAGTCCTTTGTCATTAGCAGTGTTTTTAGTATTTTAATCACTAGCTCTCTGCACAGTGTAGGAGCATTTCAAAATCTAGTTCAATTAATTTCACTTGTCAGAATAAGACAGTTGTACAAAATAACCACTAGATGGAAGCAAAACCTTTTATAAAATCAATTCTTGACCAGAAATTGCTGCAGTGCACAAAGATCTACCCCTTTTGTCTCCTTATTTGTACAACCTCATCGTCGCCAACAACAAAATAACATGCTCTTCCTCCTCAATAACAAGAGCTGCCACGAGGGTGGCTCATAAAGAGGTCCAAAACTTTGTAAATGGAACTCAATTCAGAATTGAGATTTCGGAAAACCTTTGCTGCAGAATTTAGAAATTCCTAGTCGGAAATGCTGAGGATATCATCATTGAAACAAAAGCCAGCTACCACCCAGCCACATTTCATAATAAGAATCTCTGAAGGCTCATCATGGGAAAGATGTAGACTCCCAGCTCTGTGCCCAGTGACAGCCACTTAATGGCCAGCTGTCCCTGTGAATGACACAGCTCTGTTGATTAACAAAGAGCTGTTGTCTTACTGTCTTGTTTGGGATGGAGGGATTACAGGTACTCAATGACTATTACTGGGTTTACTTTCGTCTTTAAGGGCATCTATATTTCATCTTCACATATGGATCTGCTGTCCTTCATTTGCAGTGAAGGGACTTCATTTCTTTCTCCCTTGCTCATTTCCAGGGGTCCTCAGCCTTTTCTTTCTCCACACGATTCTCATGTATGTCATCCTCACATCAGTGACACCTCCTGTTACATCACTGTCATTATTGTCATTATTGTCAGCCAAGCTTCTCAATGGGGAGGGGGCTGTGCATAGTTGGAATAGCCCTAAGCTCAGATTCTGTTGAGCTCACATGAGCCCTTAGCTTTCTCTAATTAGCCCTCTCTCACTGCCCATTAGCAGCAATGAGTTGATATTCTCTTAGAGAAGGACTTGCTCTCCCTCATACTTGTAAATAATCCTGGACTCTTTCACTTTCCTACTTTTCTTTTTCCCTCTCTCTTCTTTTCCTCCCCTCACCATCTCCCGTTCTCTCTCTTCCCTGTTTCCTCTCCCTCTTAAAATTCAAATTATGTCTTTCCTACAACGCAATACTATCTTAAACATCTAACAAGAGATCATCCTTAGAATATAAAATTGATCTCAAAAGTGAGAGAAGGGAGTTTTGTTGCATACTAAACGTGTGTGATATCTTGGTAGGAAAATATTATTTCCACTTAAAAGCAATGCTCCATCACTGCTATCACCCACCCCATATTAAATAAGCATCAACTGAGTGCACAGCAGAGACAAAGAGCAAAGACCCCTTAAGATCAACTCAAATCACGAGGATGAAAAATGACTTCGGTTCCGGTCTCTTTTTTTCTCGTCACAGTCTCTTTCCAAGTGCGGAGAGGTTTCACTGGCCTGCTCATTTCTCAAACCGAATCTCCGTCTGAGATTTAGACTTCCCTAAATGTAGCGTAGAAACTTAGCAGCTGGAATTCAGGTTATGGCAGAGGAATTCCATTTTCCGCGATGCCTCCTTTCCTCCCACAGAGCAGCCAAGCGCGAAAGCTCAGGCAAGGAGGAGAAAGAACGAATTTAGGTTACCCTCCTGTGATCACAGCTGCGTGGTTCACCCCAGTCACTAAACAAACACGCGCTGACCAGGTAGTAAGACAAATGAGCTAAAGCCATCCCCAGCACACGGTTATCCTTATTAACGTTTAATGAATCTCCAAGGAGGACAAAGCATGTTTCTGTATCCCCCTGAGGCAACATGAATTCTGCGAAGTATTTCGATTTTGGAATACACAGATGTAGAGAGAGATTTGTTCTCTAGCCGTGTTCTCACCGCCTGGCACAAAATGTACGCACAGCTACAGACGGCTGCCTTCGCTTCTCACAAGGGGCTGGTGGAGAGTCTCCAGGGACGTGGGTGCAGCCGTGGCAGTGTGATCTTCCTTCCTGGTCTCATTGCCGGCCTCGCTGCTGCCTTATGTAATATGGTCTGTTTGCTGCTGGGCTCCTGCTGGATTGGCTCCGAGTGGGAACTGCAAAACCTGGGTGCAGCCTTGTGAGCGCTAGACTCAGGCAGCTGATCTGGTTTTGTATTTCTCCTGTACCAAGAGGTTAAACTGAGCATCGCTAAGGAAATAAACGTGGGTGCTTGTGCACAGCGTGGTGAGGAATGATTTGCATGAAAAATGGAGGCAGTTGAGGTGGTCTGAATTAGGAGTGGGTGGGTCGATGGGGAGAGTGAAAAAGAAGAAGGAAGAAAGGGAATTGTGAGGGAAAATTCTCTTGCTACTAGCAGCTAACCATAGATCATTGGAATTCGTTCCTTATCAAATGCAAGCAGGAGCCAGGGCACAGAATATTGCTGAGTGGAATGCCTAATCAAGGAGTTGGCTTTCTCTCACTGCCCTTTCAATCTAAATACTGAAGGAAAGATACGCAGCAGATTGCGGGCTTTTACAAGGAGGCAAAAAGGTAGAAAGACAAGACTCTTCAATGGAGGATTTGCCACAAGAAGGCATAGCTTATTGTGCAGTATTTTTTTTTAATTCCTCATTCGTATTTAGTCAAATCACTTTTTAAAAGTATCTCTATTTGCTCTGGAATTCTTGTCTATTTTCCCAAATTAAAGGGACCTCATGTTACTTTTGACTATTTTGGTAAGAGTTGAACATACATAGCCCAAATCTTTACACTGCTGCCCTGTGGAGTTGCTTTATTTTCGCTTCTCTATAAATATGCCCAGCAACAAGGTGTTTGGAGAGCTCCCCAAGTAACAGAAGTATTTTGAATCTCTCTTGTGCAAATCTCCATAAGAACTAACATCTCTCAGTGGGTCCTCCATAACTGCTAACTTATGACTATAAAGTTGAACGTTAATGAGTTATCTACAGATCTTCTCCCCCTCCAATAAAAAAATTTTTGGTATGATAATTTTGTTTACTTCTCCCGAGAGCCAATCTTTACCTAAATTCATCACCAGAGGGCGCACTTTCACAGAAAATACACCAGTTCCCTGCTCTGCCTTATCCCTTCCCCTCCCATCTGCAGGACGAAGAAACAGGTTTTATTCGGAGGTTTTTTCAGTTCAAATTCAAGTTCTAGAACTTTGGTTTATTATTAGACTGTTCTCTTACTTGGGTGGAAGGGAAGAGAGAAAAACAGGTCTGTCTGCAACCATTGTGTTCCACCCCAATTCAAGGATAGCCTCAGAAACGTTAAGTTTTCAAAGATAATCAAAAGGAGGCTGACTGGGTAGGGATCCGAGAGCATAGGCTCTGGCCTCACGAAAATGACAAATCGCCTCATGTTACTCAAGAAACCACGAAAGATTCACACCCACCCTCGCCTCCCCCAGGCCTTGTCCTTTTGCAAGTGATTTGCAATCCCAGACAAGTATTATATAATGATGAAGCAGAGCCTGGAGCTTTGGCTTGTTATTTCTTTCGGAGAAAAGACATTAAAAAAACTGTTATTATAGCACTATCCTAAATGCCTGTGAGAAAAACATTTCTGAGAATTGTTAGAAATGCGGGGCAGTGGAACTGATCAAAATTTGCATCAGTGCTAAAAACTGTGACCATCTGCAATTGCCCAAGGGGGCAGTTTGAATGAAAAGACACAATCTGGTGGGGTGAGTCAAAAAGCTACAGATCCAAAGTCAGAGAAACCAGGATCTCATCATAGCTGGCTGCTAACTAGTGAGCTGAGTGTCCTTAGGTTAGTTACTTCACTTCTCTGGGCCTCAGTTCTGCAAGCTGGTGATTAGATGGTCTCCGATTTCCTACCATTATAACAAATAATCCTTGAACAAATATAGATGACATTATTAGTTTGGCTTCTCATGGAGAATACAGCAGCACCCATTAATAAATCAACAATTTTGCATGATACTTTCATATTTCAAACTTTCTGAAGTACTCTCTGTTTCACATTTAGGAAAGTAGCCCATTATTTACCAATGATTTCTTTAGTGTTTATATGGAAATGGGCCCTGGGGCATTTCACTCCAGGGAATGCTAGAAAGGCACCAGGCTTAGCTTTGGGCCCTGGATTGGCTTTTTATTTGCTATGTGACCTTGGACAAGTTGTTTAACCATGTGGGCTTTTGATTTTTTTTTTCTTATTTGGGGGGGGCAAAGGGATAGAAAGAGGAAAAATGTTGGAAGGCAAGTTTGAAGAAAATGATGAAAGTTGTTGTGATAATAACTTGGGAGTCACAGGAAAGATAAGAGAACTAATTTGAATCTGCCCTACCTGCCTGAGCCAGCCTAGAACCCTCTTTCCCAGACCTGGCTATTATCAATCTAACTCTGAGCCACTTGCCATTCCATCTGTGTAACTGGTGTCTAAAGCCTATAAAACTTGGGGCATGTAAGAATGGGTGCTTCTGAAGTGCTGATGGACATACTCATGGGCTTCTGATTTTTAATCTGCAAGACTCTCTTAGGATTATAGTGAGAAATAATGAACTAGCCAGATGGCCGGGCACATAGTGAGCCAGCAACACTTGAGTATTGGAACTCTTGAGTATTATTAATATTTATCATTACTACTAAAATGTCCAACCTATAACATTATTTAGAGAGTTATTTAACCCCAAAGAACTAGGTGATTTTTTGCAGTCTTGGTTATGTTTTTTAGTTTAGGAACTTTAGAATTGCAAAATCTTGAATAAAGAAATTTAAGGGTTTTTTTTCAGACATCGAATCCTGTCTTTGAAAATGACCTCATCTTGGTCTCCAAAAGTTGGAATTGGGAGACTGTTAGAGTATCTAGTTTTTGCCACCTAGGGAGACAGTATGAAAAATCTTTTATGGTGGGGAGATTATAGATTTCCACGGTGTGGGGTAGTGCTGGCAGGTAGAAAGTTCTGGTGTGCAGTGGTGGGTCCCATCATTTCTGGAGGTAGCGGCCCCAAAGTCATTCCTGTATCTCCTTGAAAGTTCACATTGCTCAGCTGGAGATAGAAAAGAGAAAATTACTGAGAAAAAAATGGTGAAAACAAGGGCTGAGAAATCCCAGTTGGTTAGGCTGAGTCCAGAGGAAAGTGTGTAATGCAGCATAACTGAATGAGTGTGTCCAGGGAATGGGGTTCTCTCTCTTTCCTTTTTTTTTTTGTTTCGTTCCAGGGCCATATGCATGTAGACTCTTGGTGTCCTGCCCATGTCCCTCAGTACTTACCTCTGCTTGCTGTAGGCTGCTTTCTGTTGAACATCTGTGACTTTGTCTGAAGGCTTTTTCTGACTGGGGAGCATGCTTAGTCTGTGCTCAGAGCAAGCTTATTGTGCTGCCAACAGCAGCTCTTAACCAATAACTAACATAGGAGTTTGTGGAGAAATGTCCCAGTTGCCTTGCCTACTGGCTGGAGTAAACTCTGAGGCATGCTCTAGGCTGTGTCCAAGAGTTCCTCAGAGGATGCACATCCTTTATTGGCTTCCTTCCCTTCCCTGGATACAGAGCACTGGCACTCTAATCCTTGTATCTGGGTCTGCTTCTGAGAGAACCCAACCTAATATACCAGGTATGGGCTTCTATTTCAAAATTTATATGGGATTTTCTGCATACACAACATGTGTTATGGTGCCATACAGATCTAGGTCTGAAAGTGGGTCCTTTTGCTTATTTTGCCACCTCAGGTCAAGTTCTTTAACCCCTCCAAGTTTTGATTTGCTTGTCTGAAAAATGAGGAGTATAAGAATGCCCAGTTGCTGGAGTGATCTGATGATGGACTATGATTATGCACATGAAGTGCCTGGAACAGTGTCCGGCACATAGTAAGTCTTAGCTTTCAAATAAATATTGTCAACCACCGACTATTGTTCTTATTTTCCCTCCTCGTGTACATAGGAGAGCTCTTACATTGGCTGCCAAAGATGTCTCCTAAGGCTACTATGGAAATCAGAAGAGAAAAATGATTTGTAGGCTTTTCATTCCCATGGCAGAAGAGAATTTCCTCAGGACCATTAAACTTCATTTTAAAAAATGCTACATGAGCAGGAAGAAATGGACACACACACACACACACACACACACACACACACACACACACAATACCAATGAAAGTGATATGTCCCAGTTGGGCTCTGAACATGATAGGTGTGCAAGTGGGAAGTAGAACAGTGAACAAAGCAGCATCTGAGGTGTTATTTTTAGAAGCTGGAGAAATGCTGGGGAAGAAGTAAGAGGGGAAATATGTAGCATTTACGTAACACATTTCCAAGTAGCTCTGAAAGGAAATCTTATATTTAATGGAGTTGTTAACAATTGAGATTGAAAGCCTAAAATAGAAATAAGAACACTTAGCCAGCTTGGGAGTATTTTGTTGGGTCTGCTGTAGAATATTAGGTTTGGAGAAGCTGTATGCAGGGATGGGTAATATACATGGAAATTAACATAGCATTGTTATTAAATTCATGTTTAATTTTGTTTTAAGACTCATACTAATGATTTTTCTCCATCCTATTGATTGAACTGTATCTCTCCCTACATGACACTACCAGCCTTCCTTGCTTATCCCTTTTTTGGCTTCCTTTAAATAGAGCAGTGTTTTCAACTTGACTGCTTTTGCTCACATTGCTTTCCTACTCGAGCTTGCCTTTCTGCTTACTTTCCTTCTGCAGAGGTTCTTTCTTTCTCCATATTTCTTCTACTACTGGAGGCCCCAGAAACTCTTTACTTGGACTATTGGTCTAGAAAGAGAAATTGGGTCTATGTTGTGAAGGGCTTTCGATGCTATTGTCTTCACAGCCTATAGAAATCGAAGCCAATGGAAGTCTTTCAGGAGGATAGTCACATTACCCACTGTTTGTCTTAGGAAGATATTAATAACAGCAGCATCACTGTGAATGACAGCTTCAGAGAAGAAGAGACTGGCACAAGCTCAGGAGACTGCTGTGATAGCTTAGGCGCAAGGAGGTCAGAATATAAACTAGGCAGAGTAGAGCCACAGGGGCAGAAGGGATGTCTCTGAGAGACATCTGCAGTACCAATTTGAGAGGACCTGATGACCAACTGGATGTGGGGAATGGGAAGAAGAGAGGATAAGGGTTATCCTGGGGGGCTTGAGATGGCCACAGATTACAGGGGGCAGAAATAGAAAGCAAGGAGTGGGGGTGGAAGAGGTAATAATTTTATTCGGATGCATGCCTCTTGGCCATTTATTTGCAGCTATCCCAGTGTACAACCAGAGATGTGAGTCTGAACTCCCAGACAAGGACAGAGGAAGTGACTTAGATTTGGTAGTCTTCTCCCCAGACTTGGTAATGAAATTGTTGGGAAAGGGACTGAGTAAGAAAAGGAGAGGTCTTTGGCAAAATCAATAGGAAAATCCAGGATTTAAAAGGCTGCAGATGACACCGAGAAGCACTCTTAGAGGTCAAAGGAGAATGGGAGTGTGTAGACTCAAATGTAGAGACAAGGTATTTCAAAAGGAAGGAGCTGCTGAACAGCATGAGAACTGCAAACCCATCAAGTGAGATGGGAACCAACTGTGAAGGCCTACTTGTGGTGACACGTTGGGTACCAGCAAGAGTCGCTGGGTAGGGGTAAGTGTGGGAATCAGACTGCAGGAGGCTAAAGAGGGACTGAGATGGAAGAAGGGGAGAGAGGGGAACTAAAGAACCTCTCAGAGGACTTTGCCAGTGAGGGGTCACCGCTGAACCCAAGCTAGAAACAAACCGGGATCGCTTCTGTGTGTAGAACCAGCATCTATATTGACCTCTGCTAAATGCTGATTTGGTCCTTTTGTCTAAATCTGCCAAGATCCTGAGAAAGGCTGGAGTGTGGCAAAACAGGATCAAGAACCCCCAGGGCATGAGTCCTGCCAGGTCCTGTTCCAATGGATTACTTAAAAAAGTAGAACGAGAGAATCCAAAGGTGTCTTCTACATTGTGTGAACCAAGTTCCATTTTTTTTTCCTCATCACAGAGTGGAAGAAAATATAATCATGTCCTAAATGCTCAATTGTTTAAGCAGGGATATCATTTTCACATACAGCCCAGGTAATGCTGTTGGGAAAATTGCACCTGAAGTCTTAATGAGGAAATTTAAGCAGATGTGATGAAAGAATTGAGAGACCTGCTAGCCTTTGCAGCCACTCAATTGCAGGCATGGCTATTTCTTCTTTTATAAATGTGAGGAGAATTTAATGACTACACTAAAAAAAAAACAAAAAACAGGCAGGTTAGGTGTTGGGGTAGTGGTGAAGTCTTTCTCTCCAAGAGCTAATGATGAGAGTAGAAAAGCACACACTTCTTTGGATAAATTACATTCTAGAGGAAATACTCGTTTTCCAATTTAATTTGACCCACAGTTTTAGGGTGCCTGTGATGTCACCATGCTCTCAGCACCAGGGGCATAAAGAACAAGATACAGCCTCTTTCCTAAAATGGATAGATCCCTGCCCTAGATGTCTAGCTCCTAATCAAGTCAAATCTAGTTTCTAAAAAGTATTGGGATAAATCATAGTAAAATCTTGTCTTAAAAAAATTGCACCCAGACAATGATTATCAATGACTAGCATAGCAAAAGGAGGAGCAACCAGGTATATGCCCCCTAATGAAAGTACAAAATACCATCTATGCAATTTCCTTGTCAAAATATCAAACCAGAATCTGATCAAGCCTCTAGATTTAACTACCAATTTACAGGGGACAGAGAAACACATTAAATGATACCATAGGGATGCAATTAGCAAAATCTAGACTATCAAAACTCTAAGGACAAGCAGCAGGCTTTCTTCAACAACAGAAGTGCATTGAAAAGTGTGTGTGTGTGTGTGTGTGTGTGTGTGAAAGAGGGAGGGGGGAGAGACAGACTTAGAAGCTAGAGATTGTGTCTCAAAAGACATATCTATTGTTAAAATAAAAAAGAAATGGAGACCAGCCTTGAGAATTCCCTGAGCAGACAAAACCAGTTCATTCATACAAACAAAACTTAATTTAGCTTATTTTGCAAGGTGAACTTGACTTGGGTCATTTCTTGCTTATGCCTCTGAAAACCATAAGCAAAACTTAAACTGTTTCCCAAGTTGATATGAGGTAACCACTGACCAGTTCCCTCTGTCATTTAAGAAAATTCTAGTATCATAAGCAATCACTGTGAAGAATAGTCTGCTTTCTCACTATATAAGCTGCTTTGTAACAATATACCCCTGAACTTCATTCCATGCTCTGGTTTGAGCGCTCCTGGTTTACAAACTTCTTGGTGTGTGTGCAATAAACTTTTACTAATTACTACTTCAGTGATTTACTGCTTTTGTTATTTTTGAACTTTTGACACTACCGTTTACAAAGTATGGACCTTATTTTGAAACTAACTAAAATTGTAAAAAAATACGAGATCGGGGGAATTTGAATACTTATTGGATATTTGATCATATTAAGTAATAATTATTAATTTTTTAGTGAGAATAATGACATTATGGTTATGTTTTAAAAAAAGAACTATTGCTTAGAGTCACGTGCTGAAATACTTGAGGATGAAATGATATGATGTCCAGGATTTGTTTCAAAATAATCTAAAAGGAGAGGGGAAATGGAGAGGGGTATGTAAGAAACATGAATTGATAACTTTTTAAACTGGGTTATGGGTACAGGGGGGTACCTTTTAACTTCTGTTTGTTTAAAAATTTTCCATAATAAAAAGTTTTTAAAAGTTGGTAAAAAATAGGTCTAGCATCATTCAAGATGATTAAGTATTAAATTTAGACCATTTTCCCAATCGACATACTAGTTATAGAGCTACTATGTGGCAGGTAGAAGGCACTTTTCCTCACATGGGATGGGAAGGATGACAAACTTAGCTACATTTCCCATGGCTTGAATTGAGACATCACTGGCATCCTTTTATCTGTTTTTCCTTTCATCCTGAAGATGTTGCTTCAGATGGTGATGTGAGTTTTGGCACTGAGTGTGCTGAGAGCAGTGTTACTGTATGGCAAAACAAACTCAGAAACAGGGAGTATGGGAAAACAGGGGGATATTCTGCCTTCCCATCACTCAGACCTCTCTTCTTGCCCCCTTTTCCTGGGAGACCATTAGATCCTTTAAATACAGTGAGAAGGGACATTCCAGCCACTTAATCTTGGGCTGAAGATATTTACAAAATAGAATGAAATGATGATAATAGTAATGATGATCATTTATTAAGTGATGTCCGACACACTAGAATGTGTTAATTATTTTACATGTATAGTCTAGTTCATTCCTCACAAAACTCTTTAGATATTATGACAGTTATTATTATTTACTTACACACTTGAAGAAGACAAGTGTTCCGTGCAGGGCCATACTGCTGGTGGCAGAGTCAGGTTTCTAACTCCAAAGCTTTTGCTCTTTACTACAACACCATATGCCTCTTACCCTTTCTTTTCTATATCTTAGGAGTTCTGATGACGACAATCCAACAGATTTAGAAGGTCACCGTTGCTCTCATTTTTCTTTATATTATTTGCAAGTTCTCCAAATGCTATTTCAGTAGGGACCTGGGCTCTTTGAACAGAAGCCTCCAGAAGTTCTGTATGGTGCTTAGCCATTAGGCACACATAGCTTGCCCTGTGGATGTGAATTTTCTAAACGTATCCTTAGCCCAGCATGGGGCTCACTGCTCCGGAGAAACCTGTGAGTTGGTGGTCTGCTTACAGTGTCCAGGCTTTAGAAATCTGGCCAGATCTCAATGGGTACAGAATTATCAAGACACTGGGTACCTCTGTTGTGTAAAATTGTCCCCCATCACCTGCATTTGAATCTGTGATACATTTTACATACTTATGTTTATAGAATAAATCTAGTATGTCCTCATTAGAGTGATCCTGTATAAAAATGTGCCTGGAGGCAATGATAGAGTTTAGAATGGAGGCTTTGGAATCAGACAGGTCTGGTTAATACAGACAACTTAATAGGTCTATGGCCTTGAGCAAAGTATTGAACTTTTCTGAGGTTTAGTCATTTTATCTGTATAATGGAGACAATAGCCTTGTGCATTATTGTTGTGAGGCTGAAAGGACACAGCATGGTGCCTAACACCATGAACTCAATAAATGGCTGCCCTTGTTGGCTTTAGTATTACCCTTTAGTACCCTCCTTGTTATTTTCTTGGCTTCTGGCCAGTGACTTTAAGGGTAAGAACTCTCTCTGTGTAAAGAGCCTAATAGCCAGATGTCAGGTCTTGGGATGGAGGACAGGGTTGGTGGAAGTGAAGAGGGGAAAGGATGAAGATAGATTTAAGAGTAAGGTTAATTTTAAAAAGTGTGGTTCAGTAACATCATGGATTCGGATTTAGCCAGAGAGAGCCAATTCAGAGGTGAAGTTCTCTCCCTTCCTTTTTAGCTGTTGCTTAGGAAAGTAGGAATTGCCACCCTCTATTTGAGTCTCTATAAAGTCTGAATTAGTTCAGTTTGAATGATAAAGTGCTATTTGAGGAGGAACATTAGAACAACCTAAATCAATATTAATTTGAGAAGTTTATACAGGTCTCTTTACAGATTGAGCAAAATGAAAGAAAAAATATATAACAGAGATTTAGCAATTATAACTGGGGTTATGACTCCATTGCAATCATTTGAGATTGTAGTAAATAAATCTTTTAGTCACTGCTTTATAGAGCAATATATTAAGATGCTCCACTGGGGGCACCTGGGTGGCTCAATCAGTTAAGCGTCTGACTCTTGATTTCGGCTAAGGTCATGATCTCAGGGTTGTGAGATTGAGCCCCACACTGGGCTCTGTGCTCAGCAGGGAGTCTGCTTCTCTCCTCCCTCTCCCTCTGCCCCTTTCCCCCACTTGTGCATTCTCTCTCTCTCTCATAAATAAATAAATAGATCTTTAAGATGCTCCATTGAAGAAGTACTGATTGTAACACCCATAGGATAAAAATTTTTTAAAAAGTTTACAAATGGGTACTTTGATTTGGAATAAAATTTCCAACAATCTCATCATATATGAAATCAAAGATGCTGTATGTCAATAGCTCAGAGTGAACTGATGCTGATGTTGTCAAAAATAACCACAGTGTTAAAACGTCTATGCTACCTAGAGCAATCTATACATTCAATGCAATCCCTATCAAAACACTATCAACTTTTTTCACAGAGCTGGAACAAATAATCATAAAATTTGTATGGGACCAGAACAGACCCCAAATAGCCAAGGGAATGTTGAAAAAGAAAACCAAAACTGGTGGCATCACAATTTTGGACTTCAAGCTCTATTACAAAGCTGTCATCCTCAAGACAGTATGGTACTGGTACAAAAACAGACACATAGATCAATGGAACAGAATAGAGACCCCAGAAATGGACCCTCAACTCTGAGGTTAACTAATCTTCAACAAAGCAGGAAAGAATATCGAATAGAAAAAAGTTAGTCTCTTCAACAAATGGTCTTGGGGAAATTGGACAGCCATATGGAGAAGAATGAAATTGGACCATTTTCTTACACCATACATAAAAATAGACCCAAAATGGATGAATGACATAAATGTGAGACAGAAATCCATCACAATCCTAGAAGAGAAAACAGGCAGCAACCTCTGTGACCTTGGCTACAGCAACCTCTTGCTAGACACGTCTCCAAAGGCAAGGGAAACAAAGGCAAAAATTAACTACTGGAACTTCATCAAGATAAAAGCTTTTGCACAGCAAAGGACACAGTCAACAAAACCAAAAGACAACCAACAGAATGGGAGAAGATATTTACAAATGTCTTTTCAGATAAAGGGCTAGTATCCAAAATCTATAAAGAACTTATCAAACTCAACACACCCAGGGGACAAATAATCCAATCAAGAAATGGGCAGAAGATATGAACAGACATTTCTCCAAAGGAGACATCCAAATGGCCAACAGACACATGAAAAAATGCTCAACATCCCTCAGCATCAGGGAAATACAAATCAAAACCTCAATGAGATACCACCTCACACCAGTCAGAATGGCTAAAATGAACAAGTCAGGAAACGACAGATGTTGGCGAGGATATGGAGAAAGGGGAACCCTCCTACACTGTTGGGAATGCAAGCTGGTGCAGCCACTCTGGAAAACAGTATGGAGGTTCCTCAAACAGTTGAAAATAAAGCTACCCTATGACCCAGCAATTGCACTACTAGGGATTTACCCTAAAGATACAAATGTAGTGATCTGAAGGGGCACCTGCACCCCAATGTTTATAGCAGCAATGTCCCCAATAGCCAAACTGTGGAAAGAGCCCAGATGTCCATTGTCCATTGACAGATGAATGGATAAAGAAGATGTGGTACACACACACACACACACACTGGAATACCACTCAGCCATCAAAAAAATGAAACCTTGCCATTTGTAGCAACGTGGATGGAACTGGAGGGTATTATGCTAAGTGAAATAAGTCTATCAGAGAAAGACAATTATATGATCTCACTCATATGTGGAACTTAAGAAGCAAAACAGAGGATCATAGGGGAAGGGAGGGAAAAAATAAAACAGATGAAACCAGAGAGGGAGGCAAACCATAAGAGACTCTTAACTATAGGAAACATACTGAGGGTCGCTGGAGGGGAAGAGGGTGAGGGGATGGGGTAACTGGGTTGATGGGCATTATGGAGGGCACGGGATGTAATGAGCCCTGCATGTTATATGCAACTGAAGAATAACTGAACTCTACCTCTGAAACTAATAATACACTATATGTTAATTAATTGAATTAAAATAAAATAAATAAAATTAAAAAAAAACTACAGTGACAATGAAGACACTGAGGTGCAGCTATATGAGCCTGTCCAAGAGAAATAATTTCCTGACCCATGAGTTTAGAAAAAAGCACTATTTTAACAATACATTATTTTAATTCATGATATTAAATGTATGTATGAAATTATAAAAGTACCGTATTATAAGTAGACAAGACATCTGAGGCTGTGTCTCGAATCCCTGTTAGCGTCTGCTCAAGACATGCTCTCCTTTATCAGTGTGTTGTCAAAAGCTGTCCTATGGAAAAAACTGAAAGCTGGCATAAGTATGGGCTGGCTGGAGCACTCATATACTGCTGGTGGGAGGGTCAAGTGGTACAACCACTTTGGAAACCTGTCTGGCAGTCTCTGCTAAAGCTGAGCAGATGCCTATCCTGTAAGCCAGCAATCCCACCCATGGCCACGTGTGCTCCTGACTGAAATGTATACATGTGGTCACCAAAAGTCATGAACTTGAATGTTCATGACAATACCACTCATTATACCCAGATGCCCATGAACTGGGAAGTAGATAAATGCATTTTATAATATTCATACAATGGAATACCAATAGTGATGAGAATGAACTACAACTCTGCACTACAATATCTGTAACAAACATTATGTTGAGCAAAAGAAGCCAGACACAAAAGAATACACGCTGCATGATTCCATTTAGATCAAGTATAAAAACAGGCAAGCAAATCTATGGTGCTGAGTCAGGGTAAAGGTTACCCTCAGAGGAGACTAGTGACTGAAAGGAACAAAAGGAGGGGCTTCCAGAATGCTGGTAATATTCTTGTCCTTTACCTGGGTGTTGGTTCCCTGGGTGTGTTCAGTTTATGAAAATTCTTGGAGCAATATATGTACCATATGCGCACTTTTCTGTATGTATATTAGACTTTGACAAACGTTTTAAAGAAGGAACATAGGTAACTTCACATTCTGCAAACTGGGCATTGAGCGTGTGGAATAATGCAGCCACAATCTAAGTCTTATATTCTACTTTCATAAATGGTTTTGATTTTATGTGTTTATGTCTTGTTTCTCTAATTAAATTTTAAGGGCTTTGATAGGGATGACTGTGTCCTGTTTTTCTTAGTATTCCTGCAGTGGAGGAATGGTGTGCATGCTCACTAAATATTTGTTCATTTATCAGGAGGAAATGCAGTCTTGCTACCTCGTGGAAGGGTATGGTTTTCATGTCCAATTGTAGCAAAATCTTTTAATAATTTTGTTCCTTAATTTAAGACAGTCTTGGAATAGGGTGGCTATTTTGAGCTCTTAACCTTGTGTTTTAGACAATCTGATGTGCCAAATGCTTTGACTAAATTCTCCTGAGGTAAAGTGCCAGCTTCAGAATAGATTTTCTGAGAAGCCAACTTTGAGTGCTGGCAGAATGCAGTGGCCGACTTCCAGTTGGGGGTGGGAAAACTTGCTCTGAACTTTGGTTGACTATCTTGTTAACTTACTGTGCCATGGATGAATTCTCTCTGGTTCTCTGGGGCTGGGAGAGAGAGAGAAAGAAAGACAGAGGGAGAAGGGGCAGCTTATTTGGAGATTAAGTCACTGTTGGTGAAATGAGTCAGCATGTCAGCTCAGCCATAGGACAAAGTCTCCACAAGTGAGCTATAACTGGAGAGAAAATTCACATTAAACTGAGAGCAGGCACTCATCCTCCCCCTTAAAGTAAAAACAGACCTTGGTGGAAAAATTTTATACCATAAATAATGCACATGAAGTTTTACTTGTTAAACTGTGGGGACCTATAGGTAGGAATTTTTTAAAAAATCGTTATTTCCTTTTTTTTTGTTCAGATTTTACTCTGAAAATAAAATGCTTGGTACTTTTTTAAAATGACATGTAAAAGAATCTTTCCAGACCCTAGGTTACTAAATATTTATGCTGAAAAAAAATGCAGACAAACACAGATTTTTCTGACATCTGTAATTCTTTTAACTGATTCCAATTTGAGTTGCTAATGTGATTCTCTAGTATAATATTTCTCCAGCTGGAAACTCAGAGCTAACTGCCTGCTTTTGTACTCAGTCTGTAGGAACGGCAGAAGGAAAAAGAATGGTGTCCTACGCGATTCTGTGGAATTTTGCATTGATTTCTTAGTTTGACTGACATTACTTTTGGGGGCATGGAGCTTCCCTCACCACCTAATACTCTTTGTCTCTTTCTGGAAAGCACACACACACACACACACACACACACACACACACACACACACACACACACACACACACACCCCTTGAAGGCAGAATTAAAATTCATCAAAATTTCATCAAAATTCAGTTGAAGTTAGATTTCCTTTTCTGGGATGTGGGATAAATTTGTAGAATGCCAAAATCTTGAACAAACTTCTAGGAGTCTGGAAAGTTCTGGAAGCCATCAGAGAAGGCAGAGGAGCCCTGCAAGTGTGGTTAGAGTCAAATTCTAAGTGCACGTGTGCTTTCTCCTTTCCTTCCCGTTCTTCCACACCCAGAAACCTCGACCTTGACAGTTCTTAGGCCAAGGCCTCAACATTGATTGAAGGTAACTGTTCCTCCATTCAGAAAAGGGAAACTGCAGCTGATTTGGAAACGCTTATTTTTTAAAAATTTTTTTAAAGATTTTATTTATTTATTTGACAGAGAGCGAGAGAGAGAGAGCATAAGCAGGGGGAACAGCAGAGGGAGAGGGAGAAGCAGGCTCCCCGCCAAGAAGGGAGCCCGATGCGGGGCTTGATCCCAGGACCCTGGGATCCTGACCTGAGCTGAAGGCAGACACTTAACCATCTGAGCCACCCAAGCACCCCTGGAAACACTTACTAAACTCACATCAATTTGTTCATTTTAGGTAAAGTAGGAGAGACTTCAATTGTTCTTGACTCTTTCCTGAAACTTCCAAAGCTTACCAGACTTGTGCCCCAATGTATGGCTTTGGATTTTGTTGTTAATGACAAGCATATATTTAAGGAGTTATAATTTTGTAAGTTGTCTTTCAAGACAGCCTACTGTCACCTCTGTACTCCCAAATGCTAATGAATGGGGTGGTTGTGTGTTCTGGTAAATACTTACTGAATACTTATAAAGCATGGTATAAATAAAGCAAGAAGCTGACAAATGCACCAATTTAGACAGTTTAGGATTCTGAATGTTCACCAGTTAGTAATGAACTTCTGGTTTTGTGGGTTTCATAGTAGGTGAAACATCTGAAGTGGGTTGTAGGGAACAGGGTTCCTGAAATTATCAGGGTAAGGAATTGGGAGCAACAAGATAACTAGTGCACCTTACACAGAGGCCTGTATGGAACAGGCTAGAGTCTCCTGGCCCTTCAAATCCCTACCCCACGACATCAGAAGGAAGCCAGCGTGGCATGCCCTCACTGCTTTTGTTTCCTGCCATGCCTCTCTTCTACAGCCCCCTCTCTTCTTTCTCTTTAGTCCTTGTCTCTTCTCAAACTTGCTTCACCCACATTCTCCTAATAGAGTATACAAGTGTGGAGCAGCTTCAGAATCGTTTAGATAGCTTCATGATCTAGTTCCCTGATTATGAAATCAGATGCCACAGAAATGTTTCCCGAAATCACTCCCAGATTAGATGGGAGATTTTTTTCCGTGCTACCTTTCAGATTTAGATGAGATTGACACCCACATCCTGCCATGAGTGTGTCCAAAGCAGGCAACCCTCACAGTTCTAGGAGTTTCAGGATTGCTATGGACCAATGAATGCCATGTATTTGTCATTCTTTCTCTTTCTGAACGAGAAAGTCTATAATGGTAATCCTGTCTCATTCCACCAGTTAGGGTGTTAATTCCTAGGTAGTCAGAGAAGATCAGCAAACTTTTCTGTAAAAGGTCAGATAGTGAATATTGAGGCTTTGTGGGCCACGTGGTCTCTGTAGCAACTACTCAATCTGCCACTATAGCATGAAAGCAGCCATAGACAACCTGTAATGGGTGTGGCTGTGTGCCAGTAAAACTTTATTTAAAAAAAACAGGCTCGATTTGTCCTGCAGGCTGTAGTTTGCTGCCTCCACACACATTTTTCTTTCCATCCTGAGACTCCTGTTATCAGGATTTTTCACTTTAAGTCTCCATATCACTTGACTTTTATTTCACAATTTCTTTTTTCCTTGTCCTTCCCTGTTGTTTTACGGCAAAGTACTCCAATCTGATTTCTAGCTTAGTAATTTGGTCTTTGGCTGGGTCCATCCTGCTACATATCCTAGCTATTAAGATCTTTACTGCTATGATTATATTTATGACACTTAACATTTTCACTTGGTTCTTTTTAAAGTCTTCCTTTTACTGCTTCATAATTCAAATAGCCTTCCTTATCTATTCGAGGATATTTAATATGCCATCTGTTCCAGCAGCTCCAGTTCATGTGGTATACATTGTTTAATTTGCTCTTTCTTTTGTAAATGTTGTATTACTCAGAGATAAAATTATTTTGGCCAATGTGCTCACGTTCCTTTGGTACCAGCTACTCTGTCTAGTAATGTATATTCGAAATAGATGAAGCCCAGGCTCTAGTTGTTTACGTGTCCCTCGTGGTGACTGTGAAGGGAGAAAAGTAGATGGGCCCAAGTCTGGAATACTTCAGAAACCACGGAACTAATGCTGATTACCTCCATTTGTTACCACTCTACAAGGCAACTCTTCTAATCCTTCTAAATCCTTTAAAAAACACACAAAGAAGCCACACTGGCAGGTGGTGGCCTCCCTAACTACCAGGCCTGGGAATTTAGGAAGGAAGAGGAGAGGAGTGACTGCCTGTGTGGCCCTGGCCAATCCATACCTGTTTATCAACTCCTCACTGCAAGGATGCTTTCGGGCTACCTTGAGAGAACCCCATTGACACTGGCACTCGAGGGTGACCTTTTCTGTGTGAAGGGACACGATCATATTGAGAAAATGTGGGAAAAGGTTATGAGGAGAACTTAAAGGTTCTCCCTCAATCTATCTAATTCCTGCTGTCCACTGCCCCAGGCTGCCACCATGCCAGAGACAGATTCATGACTGCTCATAGCCTCGCAAAGCAGTCCAAAGAAGGCTTTTTTGTTGTGAAGTCCTGAGTTCCATCCTTTCCTCTCATTTGTGAGGTTTCTCTGTGGTTGACTCTCAGGGTGCGGGGCCAGTAGCCTGTGGTAGTTGTTCGCCTTGTCAATAATCAAAACCTCTCTGAAGCTATCTTTTATATCCACTTCAAGACCTGTTTGGCTAAATAATTAATTAAGAGATGTGTAATAGCTACATTACTTCCTCCTCCAGAAGAAAACTCGACCTATCATTGGTAATTGGGAAAGAGAAAACAGGGAAAAGGAAAGATCAGAGAGGGATAATATAAAATATGACAGCAGAAGGAAGTCTTAACGCAAGAGTAACTGTAATCAGTGTAAATGTTCTAAAGTCACTATTAAAAGCCAGAGAACACTGATTTTTCAAAACAACATTTTCTTTCTTTTTTTTTTTTTTAGAAAGAATGAGATCTTGCCATTTGCAAAACATGGATGGAGCTAGAGGGTATTATGCTAAGTGAAATAAGTCAGAGAAAGACAAATGCCATATGATTTCACTTATATATGGAATCTAAAAAACAAAACAAACAAAAAAATTAGAAACAGACGCATAAATACAGAGAACAAACTGGTCATTGCCAGAGGGGAGGGGTGGGGGATGGGCAAATTAGAAAGGGATTAAGAGGTACATACTTTCAGTTACAAAATAAATAAGTCACAGAGATGAAAAGTATAGTCAATAATATTGTAATAACATTGTATTGACAGATGGTGACTACACTTATCATGGTGAGTGCTGAGTAATGTACAGATTTGTTGAATCACTAGGCTGCACACCTGAAACTAATGTAACATTGTGTGTCAACTACACTTCAACTAAAAAAATCCAGAGAACATTAAATTGAATTTAAAAATAAGATTAAACAATATATGATCTATCTAAAACAAAAAACAAAAGGGTACAGAAAGACTGAAAATTTTAAAAATGGAAAGATATACCAAATAGATATGAGCCAACAGAATCTGGGGCAGCAGTCTCAATATCCGATAAAATAGAATTAAGCAGGGGGGGCGGAGCAAGATGGCGGAGGAGTAGGAGACCTGGATTTCGTCTGGTCTCAGGAATTCAGCTGGATAGGGATCAAACCATTCTGAACACCTACGAACTCAACAGGAGATCGAAGAAGAGAGTAGCAACAACTCTCTGAACAGAGAAGCGACCACTTACAGGAAGGTAGGACATGCGGAGAAGTGAATCCGAGGCGATAGTCGGGAGGATAGACGGCGGGGGAGGTGGCCTCCGTCGGCCGCTTCTGGCGAGTGATAGAGCCGCGGAGCACAAAATCGGACCTTTTAGAAGTCGGCTCCGCTGAGGGACGTCGCTCCAGCGGCTAAGCAGGGGGTGGAACCCTCGCGGGACAGTGTGGTCTCAGGACCCTCGGGGTCACAGAAAGACCAGGGGTGCCTGAGTGCGGCAGAGCTTCCAGGGATTGGAGCGGGGAAGCCGGCTGCAGAGACGGAGCCGAGGCGCGGGCTCTCAGCTCAGGGTGGCCATAAACTGTGATCCGCGGCCCAGTCGGGCCACTGCTCCTCCAGCGGGGACCCAACAAGCGGCAGATCCGGGGAGACTCCCCATCCTCCCCCGGGAGGAGCAGCGCGGGAGCGCACCGCAGGGATCTGCTGGGTTTGGAGACTCCACACGGGGTCGGGTGCCAGAGATAGAAACGCTCGGTCACAGGCTGGGTGAGCACGGAGTGCGGCCGGAGACCGGGGACACGGGAGTGACTGCTTTTCTCTGGGGGCGCACTGAGGAGCGGGGCCCCGAGTTCTCGGCTCCTCCGGGCGGAGATTGGGAGGCCGCCATTTTCACTCTCGTCCTCCAAAGCCGAACGGAAAGCTTGCAGGGAACAAAAGCTCCCGAGAGCAAACCCGAGCAGCTTGCTTAGCTTGGACCGACAAGGGCGGGGCAATTCCGCCTCCGGCAAAGACATTTGGGAACCACGGCAACAGGCCCCTCCCCCAGAAGATCAGCACGAACAGCCAGCCAAGACCAAGTTTACCGATCAAGGAGAAGGGGAGAACTCCAGCGCTAGGGGAATACTGCACATAGATTTCATGGCTTTTTTTTTTTTTTTACCATGATTCATTCGTCTTTCAAAGTTAATTTTTTTAACTGTTTTTATTTGAATTTTTCTTTTTCCCTTTTTCAACCAACATCTTATCAATCCCTTTTTTTTAAATTTTTTATTTTTCATTTTTAGAGTCATATTCTATCCCTTCATAGTAGTTACCCTTATTTTTGGCATATATATATAAGTTGTTCTCTCTTTAAAATTTTGAGATACAGTTTCCTCTAACAGACCAAAATATACCCTAAATCTGTAGTGTTTAGCTTTGTTCTAGTCTCCTGCCTGATCACATTTTCTCCCCTTTTTCTTTCTTTCTTTCTTTCTTTCTTTTTTTTAATCCTCTTCATTCTTTTTTCAAGCACCTTATCAATTCCTTTTTTTAAATTTCTTAAATTTTTTAAATTTCTTCTTTATAATCATATTCCATCCCTTCATTATATCAACCCTTATTTTGTACATATATAGGTCTATCTTTCTTTAAAATTTTAAGAGGCACTTTCTTCTAACAGACCAAAATACGCCCAAAATCTAGTGTGTGGCACTGATCTATGCACTAGCCTGATCATATTTGATCATATTCTGTTTTTGTTTGTTTTGTTCTGTTTTTGTTTGTTTTTCTCTTTTCTTTCTCTTTTTTTTCTTTCTTTCCCTTTCTTGTCCCCTGGTTTCAGGTCTTTTCTGATTTGTTTAGAGTATATTTTCTGGGGACGTTGTTAGCCTGTTAGCATTTTGTTCTCTCATTCATCTATTCTTCTCTGGACAAAATGACAAGATGAAAAAAATCACCTCAACAAAAGGAACAAGAGGTAGTACCATCTGCCAGGGACCTACTCAATACAGACATTAGTACAATGTCAGACCTAGAGTTCAGAATCATGATTTTAAAGATACTAGCTGGGCTTGAAAAAAGCATTCAAGTTATTAGAGAAACCCTTCCTGGAGAAAAAAAACCTAAAATCTAACCAAATCGAAATCAAAAAGGCTATTAATGAGGTGCAATAAAAAATGGGGGCACTAACTGCTAGGATAAATGAGGCAGAAGAGAGAATTAGCGATATAGAAGACCAAATGATGGAAAATAAAGAAGCTGAGAAAAAGAGAGATAAACAACTACTGGATCACAAGGGCAGAATTCGAGAGATAAGCGATACGATAAGACAAAACAACATTAGAATAATTGGGATCCCAGGAGAAGAAGAAAGAGAGAGAGGGGCAGAAGGTATATTGGAGCAAATTACAGCAGAGAACTTCCCCAATGTGGGGAGGAAACAGGCATCAAAATCCAGGAGGCACAGAGAACCCCTCTCAAAATTAATTAAAAGAGCTCAACACCCCAACATCTAATAGTAAAACTTACGAGTCTCAGAGACAAAGAGAAAATCTTGAAAGCAGCTCGGGAGAAGAGCTATGTAACCTATAATGGTAGAAACATTAGATTGGCAACAGATCTATCCACAGAGACCTGGCAGGCCAGAAAGGACTGGCATGATATCTTCAGAGCACTAAACGAGAAAAATATGCAGCCAAGAATACTATATCCAGCTAGGCTGTCATTGAAAATAGAAGGAGAGATAAAAAGTTTCCAGGACAAACAAAAACCAAAGGAATTTGCAAACACGAAACCAGCGTGTTTGGTTGAAATATTGAAAGGGGTCCTCTAAGCAAAGAGAGAGCCTAAAAGCAGCAGAGACCAGAAAGGAACACAGACAATATACGGTAACAGTCACCTTACGGGCAATACAATGGCACTAAATCCATATCTTTCAGTAGTTACCCTGAATGTAAATGGGCTAAATGCCCCAAGCAAAAGACACAGGCTATCAGAATGGATTAAAAAACAAGACCCATCCATATGCTGTCTGCAAGAGACTCATTTCAGACCCAAAGACACCCCCACATTGAAAGTGAGGGGGTGGAAAACCAGTTACCATGCTAATGGACACCAAAAGAAAGCTGCAGTGGCAATCCTTATATCAGACAAATTAGATTTTAAAACAAAGACTGTAATAAGAGATGAGGAAGGACACTATATCCTCCTTAAAGGGTCTATCCAACAAGAAGATCTAACAATTGTAAATATCTATGCCCCGAACATGGGAGCAGCCAATTATATAAGGCAATTAATAACAAAAGCAAAGAAACACATTGACAACAATACAATAATAGTGGGGGACTTTAACACCCCCCTCACTGAAATGGACAGATCATCTAAGCAAAAGATCAAGGAAATAAAGACTTTAAATGACACCCTGGATCAAATGGACTTCCCAGACATATTCAGAACATTCCATCCCAAAGCAACGCAATACACATTCTTCTCTAGTGCCCATGGAACATTCTCCAGAATTGATCACATCCTAGGTCACAAATCAGGTCTCAACCGCTACCAAAAGATTGGGATTATTCCCTACATATTTTCAGACCACAGTGCTTTGAAACTAGAACTCAATCACAAGAGGAAAGTCAGAAAGAACTCAAGTACATGGAGGCTAGAGAGTATCCTACTAAAGAATGAATGGGTCAACCAGGAAATTAAAGAAGAATTAAAAAAATTCATGGAAACCAATGAAAATGAAAACACAACTGTTCAAAATCTTTGGGATGCAGCAAAGGCAGTCCTGAGAGGAAAGTATACAGCAATACAAGCCTTTCTCAAGAAACAAGGTCTCAAATACACAACCTAACCCTACACCTAAAGGAGCTAGAGAAAAAACAGCACATAAAGCCTAAACGCAGCAGGACAAGAGAAATAATAAAGATCAGAGCAGAAATCAATGAAATAGAAACCAAAAGAACAGTAGAACAGATCAACGAAACTAGGAACTGGTTCTTTGAAGGAATTAACAAGATTGATAAACCCCTGGCCAGACTTATCCAAAAGAAAAGGGAAATGACCCAAATCAACAAAATCATGAATGAAAGAGGAGAGATCTGGGGCGCCTGGGTGGCTCAGTCATTAAGCGTCTGCCTTCGGCTCAGGTCGTGATCCCAGGGTCCTGGGATCGAGCCCCGCATCGGGCTCCCTGCTCCACAGGAGGCCTGCTTCTCCCTCTCCCACTCCCCCTGCTTGTGTTCCCTCTCTTGCTGTATCTGTCTGTCAAATAAATCAATAAAAGCTTTAAAAAATAAAATATTAAAAAAAAGAGGAGAGATCACAAGCAACACCAAAGGAATACAAACAATGATAAGAACATATTATGAGCAATTCTATGCCAGCAAATTAGATAACCTGGAAGAAATGGATGCATTCCTAGAGATGTATCAACTACCAAAATTGAACCAGGAAGAAATAGAAAACCTGAACAGACCTATAACCACTAAGGAAATGGAAGCAGTCATCAAAAATCTCCCAACAAACAAAAGCCCAGGGCCAGGTGGCTTCCCAGGGGAATTCTACCAAACATTGAAAGAAGAATTAATACCTATTCTCCTGAAACTGTTCCAAAAAAAAGAAATGGAAGGAAAACTTCCAAACTCATTTTATGAGGCCACCATTACCTTGATCCCAAAGCCAGATGAAGACCCCCATCAAAAAGGAGAATTACAGACCAATATCCTTGATGAACATGGATGCAAAAATTCTCACCAAAATACTAGCCAATAGGATCCAACAGTCCATTAAAAGGATTTTTCACCACGACCAAGTGGGATTTATCCTGGGCTGCAAGGCTGGTTCAACATCCGCAAATCAATCAATGTGATACAATATATTAACGAAAGAACAAGGATCATATGATCCTCTCAATAGATGCAGGAAAAGCATTTGACAAAGTACAGCATCCTTTCTTGATCAAAACTCTTCAGAGTATAGGGATAGAGGGTACATACCTCAATATCATCAAAGCCATCTATGAAAAACCTACAGCGAATATCATTCTCAGTGGGGAAAAACTGAGAGCTTTCCCCCTAAGGTCAGGAACGCGGCAGGGATGTCCACTCTCACTACTGCTATTCAACATAGTATTAGAAGTCCTAGTCACAGCAATCAGACAACAAAAAGAAATCAAAGGCATCCAAATCGGCAAAGAGGAAGTCAAACTCTCACTCTTTGCAGATGATATGATACTGTATGTGGAAAACCCAAAAGACTCCACCCCAAAACTGCTAGAACGCATCCAGGAATTCAGTAAAGTGGCAGGATATGAAACCAATGCCCAGAAATCAGTGGCATTCCTATCACCAACATCAAGACAGAAGAGAGATAAATTAAGGAGTCGATCCCATTTACAATTGCATCCAAAACCATAAGATACCTAGGAATAAATCTAACCAAAGAGGCAAAGGATCTGTACTCAGAAAAGTATAAAATACTCACGAAAGAAATTGAAGAAGACACAAAGAAATGGAAAAACGTTCCATGCTCATGGATTGGAAGAACAAACATTGTGAAGATGTCAGTGCTACCTAGAGCAATCTACACATTCAATGCAATCCCCATCAAAATACCATCCACTTTTTTTCAAAGAAATGGAACAAATAATCCTAAAATTTGTATGGAACCAGAAGAGACCCCGAATAGCCAGAGGAATGTTGAAAAAGAAAAGCAACGCTGGCGGCATCACAATTCCGGACTTCCAGCTCTATTACAAAGCTGTCATCATCAAGACAGTATGGTACTGGCACAAAAACAGACACATAGATCAATGGAACAGAATCGAGAGCCCAGAAATGGACCCTCAACTCTATGGTCAACTAATCTTTGACAAAGCAGGAAAGAATGTCCAATGGAAAAAAGACAGTCTCTTCAACAAATGGTGTTGGGAAAATTGGACAGCCACATGCAGAAGAATGAAACTGGACCATTTCCTTACACCACACACAAAAATGGACTCCAAATGTTTGAAAGACCTAGATGTGAGACAGGAGTCCATCAAAGTCCTAAAGGAGAACACAGGCAGCAACCTCTTTGACCTCAGCCGCAGCAACTTCTTCCTAGAAACATTGCCAAAGGCAAGGGAAGCAAGGGCAAAAATGAACTATTGGGATTTCATCAAGATAAAAAGCTTTTGCACAGCAAAGGAAACAGTCCACAAAACCAAAAGACAACTGACAGAATGGGAGAAGATATTTGCAAATGACCTATCAGATAAAGGGCTAGTATCCAAAATCTATAAAGAACTTATCAAACTCAACACCCAAAGAACAAATAA
This sequence comes from Zalophus californianus, assembly GCF_009762305.2. Classification (NCBI taxonomy): domain Eukaryota; kingdom Metazoa; phylum Chordata; class Mammalia; order Carnivora; family Otariidae; genus Zalophus; species Zalophus californianus. Next base: position 112,810,044 of record NC_045612.1, on the reverse strand, counting down.
TCCAATTAAGAAATGGGCAGAAGACATGAACAGTCATTTTTCCAAAGAAGACATCCAAATGGCCAACAGACACATGAAAAAGTGCTCAACATCGTTCGGCATCAGGGAAATCCAAATCAAAACCTCGATGAGATACCACCTCACACCAGTCCGAATGGCTAAAATGAACAAGTCAGGAAACGACAGATGTTGGCGGGGATGCGGAGAAAGGGGAACCCTCCTACACTGTTGGTGGGAATGCAAGCTGGTGCAAGCACTCTGGAAAACAGTATGGAGGGTCCTCAAACAGTTGAAAATAGAGCTACCGTACGATCCAGCAATTGCACTACTGGGTATTTACCCCAATGATACAAATGTAGTGATCCGGAGGGGTATGTGCACCCCAATGTTTATAGTAGCAATGTCCACAATAGCCAAACTGTGGAAAGAGCCAAGATGTCCATCGACAGATGAATGGATAAAGAAGAAGTGGTATATATACACAATGGAATATTATGTAGCTATCAAAAGGAATGAGATCTTGCCATTTGCAATGACGTGGATGGAACTGGAGGGTGTTATGCTGAGTGAAATAAGTCAATCAGAGAAAGACATGTATCATATGACCTCACTGATATGAGGAATTCTTAATCTCAGGAAACAAACTGAGAGTTGCTGGAGAGGTGGGAGGTGGGAGGGATGGGGTGGCTGGGTGATGGACATTGGGGAGGGTACGTGCTATGGTGAGCGCTATGAATTGTGCAATACTGTTGAATCACAGATCTGTACCTCTGTAACAAATAATGCAATATGTGTTAAGAACAAAAAAGATAGCAGGAGGAGAAGAATGAAGGGGGGTAAATCGGAGGGGGAGATGAACCATGAGAGATGACAGACTCTGAAAAACAAACTGAGGGTTCTAGAGGGGAGGGGGTGGGGGGATGGGTTAGCCTGGTGATGGGTATTAAAGAGGGCATGTTCTGCGTGGAGCACTGGGTGTTATGCACAAACAATGAATCATGGAACACTACATCAAAAAGTAATGATGTAATGTATGGTGATTAACATAACAATAAAAATTAAAAGAAAGAAGAAGATAGCAGGAGGGGAAGAATGAAGGGGAGTAAATCGGAGGGGGAGATGAACCATGAGAGACGATGGACTCTGAAAAACAAACTGAGGGTTCTAGAGTGGAGGGGGGTGGGGGGATGGGTTAACCTGGTGGTGGGTATTAAGGAGGGCACGTTCTGCGTGGAGCACTGGGTGTTGTGCACAATGAATCATGGAACACTACATCAAAAACTAATGATGTATGGTGATCAACATAACAATAAAAAAAATTTAAAGAAAATAGAATTAAGCAAAAAGTCTAAGGGATAAAAAGGTCTGTGTATACATGCAAAAATTAAAACAGAATCAGAAGGAGAAAGGAATCATGAATATATTTGTATCTAAAAATATAGCCACAAAATATATAAACAAACTACTCATAACATTATGGGGGAAAGTAAATTATTCAGCAATAATTTGTTTAGTTGTTTAAATATACCCCTTTCTAAAATTTATAGATCAAGCAATAAAAACAACCTGAGACATGGGTGGTCTAAATATACAAATTAATAATCTTCAGATATTAGATATTAATTAAATTCAACTCGACACATTCTTTTGGAGCACATTTTCAAAAATTGACGTTGTAATAGGCCACAAAGGAAGCTTCAATATATTTCAAAGTATCAATATTAAAAACCTATGTTCACAATAATATAATAAAATAAGAATATAAAATAAAAGAATTACTTAAAATTCCCGTGAGACTAGAAACTGAATAGCATACTTAAAGCCCCTTGGTTAATAAGTAAAGCATTAAAATGAAATTCAAGTGAATTACAATGAAAACACTACTTCTCAAATTTTGTGGGACACAGAGCAATGTCCTCACTTAGAGGGAAATTAAAGCTTTTAATGCACTTATCAAGAAACAAGAAATGTTGAAATCAAATGAGCTACACTGTTAAGAAATTTTAAAACTATTGTTAAAATAGAGGCTAAAAATAATAAAAAAGGATAATGAATAACTAAGCAATTAAATTTGAAAACCTAAACGAGTAGGTTATTTTCTGAAAAAAAATTTTTTAAATGCTAAAATTGACCTAAGAAGTTGGTGAAAAAGAAAAGGAAGCATTAAAAAAATTTATGGCAGTTAAAAACTCCCTTTACCTTTCCAAGACTATATGTTTTTATAGGCAATTTCTATCAAAATCTTAAAGGAATACTTCATTTTTATCTAGATAAGTTGTTCTGGAAGGTAGAAATTATGTCCATTTTATATTATGAGGCTAATGAACCCTGGTTTCCAAAATCAGACATGGGCAACACAGGAAAAGAAAAACTGTTTACAGCCTCACTTATGAATGTCGATGCCAAAATCTTAATGGAGGAAAATAATACTCTTTTTTTAAATTGATGCAGAAAATGCATTTGATAATTCAGAATCTTTTTATCATATAAGTCTCCACAAACCAGGAATAAAAAAGAGTTTTCCCTATTATGGGAAACGTTATACACCAAATCCCTAAAGCAAATATTATATTTAATTGAGAAATCTTGGAGAAACTTTAAAAAGTCAGGAACAAGGCAAAGATGTCTCCATCACAGCTGTTGCTGAACATAGAACTGGGACATACAAAGTTGTAAGAAAGAAAAAACAAAATCAGTTTATCAAAGTTGGAAGGTAAGCAATGAAGTTATCAGTATCTGCAGATGTTATAAACATCTACCTAGAAAATCCAATAGAATCAAGAAACAAGCTTGCCAAACACAAGATCAACTTACGAAATCAATAGTGTTTCTCTACACTAGCAATAACTGTCTCGAAATAACTTTTGTAAACAGATACCACTTAGGAGAGCAAAACCAAAACAAAACTCAGAAAAAAAAAAAACACCAAAAATGCACAACAAACCATAAAAAAACCCAAAAAATACCTCTAAAGCTGGGGTTGACAAACCATGGCTTATGGGCTAATCCAGCCAACCACCTGTTTTTGTTAAGTAAAATTTTATTGGAAGAGAGACACGCCCATTAAATATTCTCTATGGCAGCTTTCATGCAACAGTGGCAGAGTTGTGCAGTTTTCAACAAAGACTCTATGGCCCACAAAGCCTAAAATATTTACTATCTGGCCCTTTACAGAAAAAATTTGTGGACCCCTGCTCCAGTGTATCCAGGAATTAAAATAACCAAAAAGGTACAACACCTGTAGGGTAAAAAGCTTAAAGCTCCATTAAAGGACAGGAAAGATCATAATAGAGAGACCTTTTGTGCTCTTACACTGGATGACAAAATTTTATTAAAATCTTGTTACCTCTAAATTAGTTTAAATCGATTATTTAATTGATATGAGACAATTGTTTAAAATAATTACAAAATGTAACCCAAATCCAGAATCAGTCTGGATTTTTTGAGATACTCAATAACTTTACTCTAAAATTAATAGGGAAGAAATTTCTGCAAATATTTAAATTTTGAAAAGGAAGAACTAAGAGGAGAGTTACCCATTTAGATATTAAGGCAGACTACACAGCCATAGCAAGAAAAATATATGTGATACTAGTGTAAGAACAAATCAATGGAATGGAACAGAGAATTCAGGGACAGACCTTGTGTATATGGGAATTTAATATATGATCAAAGTGGCCCCAGAAATCAATGGGAAAAGGAGAATGGGTACTGGGAAAACAAGCTCACTATATGGAGAAAAAGAAAACTGGGACCCTACTTAGTACTACGTTCGAAAGTGGACTGCAGGTGCATAAAACAACTGAAGGTGAAAGATAAAGCTATAAAATTAAACTAAGATCATGCTGGAGATTTGTGTCCACAGGGAATGGGACTTCTTAAATAAATCTCCAAAGCAAAAACAAAAGCAGAGGCGGAGAAAAGGTCGGGGGAGAGAGAGAGAAATTTGATCATATAAAAATTAAGGATTTCTGTCCAACAAGGACAATGTGGACAAAGTCAACAGTCAGATGACAAACTGGGAGGAAATATTTGCAGTGTCAAACTACAAGAAACTCCTGCAAATGAGAAAGTGATACTCTAATAGAAAAGAAAGCACAGGGAAAAGAAGTAGCAATTCACAGAAGAAAGCAAATGACTATTAGAGATATGAACATATGCTCTAAATCATTAGTAATTAGTAATTAGAGAAATGCAAATTAAAACAAGGACTATGATTTTGCACCTATCAGTTTGGCAAACATGAGAAGAGTGGATAACACAGCCTATGGGAAAATAGGGACCTTCATACATTGCTGGAGGGAGTGTGGCGCGTAGACTATTGCATAGGGAGAAATATGGCAGCTCTTAGCCAAATTAAAAATCTGTATACATTATAACCAGAAGTTCCACTTTTGGTTTTATGTCCCAGAGAATTCTCATAGAGGTCTGTAAGGTGGTTGCATTCAGACATGTTCATCACAGCATTATTTGTGTGAGTGGGGAGTCGGGTGTCATCCAGATGCTCACCACTGGAGAACGGTTAATCAAACGTCAAGGGTGCGACTCATGGAATCCCGGGCAGTAGTCAGAAGCATCTGACCAGTTGTACACAGTCACACGGATAACTTAAAAACATAGCGCTGAGTGAGGAAAAAAAAACTGAGGGCATGTAAATGAGAATGAGGAATGAGACTCAATCAATAAAATACAACAAGAGCAGGACCTTGCATGGACCAATGAAGACAACATGTCACAAAGAGGATAATTAAGTCAATTCTCCGCCAACCAATGTCCTTTGCTGAATGCCCACTGCCTCTTCTCTCAGCCTCACTGACGTTGTGGTGATGCCGAGCTCTTGCTGGGAAAAAGTCTCTTTGAAATGTCCTTGCTTTTGCTTGTATTGTAAAAGGTTAGGATTTCCTTCACTTCCCAGCTCTTTTGGGTGTCACTGTCAGGCTGATCCGATTGAATTTATAGCTACCAGATATTTCTTTCTTTTCTGGTCTGTTGCTGACACTGATCACAGACTCCCAACAGACTGTGGAATGATTATTTTTACACTTTTTCTTCAATGGTTTTTGTAAGAAGGAGAGGTGAATGTCTGTATTCACTCAATTATCTTGAATCACAAGTCTGAAAGATTTATTATTTACTTTTTAATTTTGTGCTTCACCACTCCTAATCTAAATTTCAAACCCAGGGTTGTTGAAATAGCTATCTTAAATATTTTAAGCTTGGCTTCTGAGAAAATTGCTTTAAACTCAGAACTCCAACAAGTTTAGACAGATGTACTGTTTGTGGGTTTTTAATATGCCCTCACGCTCAACATCCTGGGTACAAATTTGAGAACACTAAGCTATCTTTAAATTGCTTTAGTACTTGAAATTAAATTCATAAATCAATAAAGAAAGCAAAAATGCATAAAAGCAGTGATTTATTTATGCATTAAATGCTAATATTGACACATACTTCTCTAAATTCTGAGAATTTTCTAAACTTGTTGATTATTTTAATCTCATTGCCACTGTGCTTATAAATGTAGTTTTTTAGAATTAATTTTTTATGAAAGAGTAAGATGTTTAAAAGTGCACAATTCATAAGTACACAGCTTGATGAATTTTCAGAGTAAATAGACCCATGTGTAATCACCCACCAGATCAAGAAATAGGCTTTACTAACACCATAAAAGCCTCTCCCACGTGACCCCCCCCAACCCCAGTCACTTACTTCTCTTATCAAGGTGGACAGTATCCCAACTTTTTAAACCATGGATTTGTTTTGCCTATTTCTGAACTTTAAATAAATGGGACCAAACAATACAGATTCTTCTTTTCTGTCTGGTTTCTTTCATTCGACATTATGTTTGTGAGAGTTATCTATGTCACTTGGGTAGATGTAGTTCACTAATTTCCTATTACTGTATAGGATTCCACTGTATGAGCGTGATACAGTTTATCCTTCTACTGTTGATCAATATTTGGTTTATTTCCAGTTTTTGATGATTAAAAAACAGTGCTGCTGTAAATATTCTTGAGATGTCCTTTGGTGCACATATATGCTCACTTCTCTTGGTTATGTACCTAAAGGTGAGAGTTCTGGGTTATAGGAACACATATGCTTAGCAACTGGAGATACCCAATAGTTTCCCAAAGTGGTTGTACCAATTGATACTCCCCACCAGCAGTGTATGAGAGTTTCAGTTACTCACATCTTTGCCAATACTTGATATTGCTAGTCTTTTAAACTTTAGCCCTTTTAATTAGGTATGTAGCTGTATCCCATTGGGGTTTTACTTTGTATTTTCTTGGTGACCAGTACAACTGAGTACATTTTTATGTTTATTGCTTATTTGAATATCTACTTCTTAGAAATGCTAATTTAAGTCTTTTGGCCCATTTTTCACTGGATCATCTTTCTCTCCTCTCTCTCTCTCTCTTTCTTTCTTTCTTTCTCCCCTCCACCCTTCCTTGGAGTTCCTTATTCTTTTAAAAATGTACTCTGGGTATAAATCCTTCCCATTTATACGTGTTGAAAATATTTTCTCCTGTTATGTGGGATTTCTTTTCTTTTAATGTCATACAAGCTCTTCATTGTGATGTAGTCCAATTTATGCAGAGTGTAGTATAGTTTCTTTTCTCTAGTTTCCAGTTTTATGCCCAAATTTTCCATTTGTAATTTGATTTCTTGAACATATTATCTGGGCCGTTTCAAAGTCTGTGTCTTAGAACTCTGGACTTCCTGTGGGTCTTGCTCTGTCTTTGTTAAAAATCATGGTTTTCAGTTATATCTTATCTCCTTAAATGTCTGATTATTTCTCTTTTTTCAAATTTTCTTTTTTTTTTAAGATTTTATTTATTTATTCGAGAGAGAACAAGGGTGAGAGAGATCACAGAGGGAGAGGGAGAAGCAGACTCCCTGTGGAGGAGAGAGCTGGACGCGGGGCTCCATCCCAGGACCCCGGGATCATGACCTGAGCCGAAGACAGATGCTCAACCAACTGAGCCACCCAGGCGCCCCTGTCTGATTATTTCTGACTAAGAGCCACATATCTACACTGAAAATGTTCTAGATGTTTTGATGCTATACATCATATAAACTCGCTCCAGAGAGGATTTATTTTCACATTTGTTAGGTCACTAGGTTTAAGGATGATCATCTTTTTCCAGTCAGGAATCGAAATGACTTAAAGCCATGCTTTAATCCTTTCCAGCGCTGTTTTATTTCCAATTCATCCTTCCTTCTACAGTGTAGCCCTTTGTGGTCCTGACAGTTGAGATATTTGCCAGGGCCCCCTTTCCTGGGCAGTCTGAACTCTAACTTTGCCCCCTTATGCTCTGGTATGCTTAGCGCTTCAGCCTCTCAGCTGCCACTTTCACGTTTGTAGTTGGCAATCGCCTGGGTGGTAGAAGTATTCCCAAATGCCCTTCTCAAGTCTCTTGGCTTCTGCCATCTTCTGGATCCTGACTCTGCAGATCCTCGCTGCCGTGGTAGTCCTTTGCCTCCTTCAAGCTTAGGTTTGTTTGTTTGTTCACTTATTTTTTAAATCCTTCCCCACCCCCTCCCCCAGTTTTTCTATTTGTTCTCAGCAGGATTGTTGGTGTGGAACCACCCAGTCAGCTATTGCTCCAGAGGAAACTTTTAAGAGTAAAAACCCGATTGTACCTTGTCTCTCCCCAGAAACCTTTCTTATGTCCTAATCTCTACCCACTCCCCACGCCTCCCTTTATTTTTGCTTTTTTCCCCTGAACCACGCATCCTATCTTATGCTTCCATGGGTTTTCCTATATTTTTTTTCCTCTGCCTGGCATTCTCTTCTGTCTCCCCACTCCCCGCCTCAAAAACAGTCTTTCTTCCATAACCCAAGTTCTATTTTATCTCCATCCTCAGACTCTGTGTTCGGCCTCTTATTTCATACATACTCTCCTAGCTGTAACTCTCTTGCAACCTTATAATTATATGTTCATATGTCTGTCTTCCTTGCTAGAATGTGAGACCTTTTTTGGCCCAGACCATGTATCATTCATCTTTCTATTTCCATGTGCCTACTGCAGTATTTAGCACCGAAGAGGCATAAGAGACATGTTTCTTGGACTGAAATGAGTTGGGGCTACAAGAACATGGGTGACTGAAAGTCTGATTTGCTGCTGAGGTTCCTGCCCGGTCTGTCTCATCTCAGGAGTCTCAGTGAGGCCCTTATGTAGGAATGAGCACTTGAAACGTCTCAGGCTTTCTGTGTGTTTTGCTGTCTCCATTTATACAACTGGCTAATCACTATCCTTCCCTGTGTATCGTGTAATGACATCACAGACTGCTCAGTGCCTTCTACCCGACCTGATGTTAACTCTAGAGATCTCTCAGGTCCTGTATGAATTGCTCAAAGTCCAAACTTTAAGGGACAGAGTCCTTGATTTTGTTTCAAGCCATTTGTTCTTATTAGATCTCCATGGTTCTTCCCAAATATTTTTCAGCCCATCCTGCTTCGCAGCAGAAAATGGACATCTTCTGGTTGAGTGTTACCTGAAAAAGTCTTTCCTACTGTACAGAAGTCATCGTCTCCATGCTTATCCCCAGGATTTTGAATAGCAAATGGTCCCCTCTGCACCCCTCCAGCCCGCAGGTGTGTGGGGGCTTGCTAGTTCATTGTTGCATGGCATTTGACGAGCATGGCTCCTGAAAAACTTGGATGTTCATCAAGACAGTAATAAATACTAAAGTTAGAACGTGGCTCAGTGTATCATGTATTGATTCATTTTCATTCTTCCAACTTTCAAAACTGCTTTGAGGCAGGTCAGGTAATATTATGAAACAATGACCAAAAAAATAATAATAATTTTCAAAAGGAGAAAAAACTCTAGCCAGAGCTCCTCACTATAAGAAGCCACAGATTTCACCTATCTGGTGGGTGGGGGGAAAACAAGATTGAGAGAAACTGAATAGACTTTGTAACTTGCATTTTCTCCAGTTATGAGCAACTCAGTTTCTCTGGAGAAACTAACAATATCTTTATGAGGATACCCCAGAGAAACTGATCACTGAGTTCTTTGTGTTAAGTAACATTAGAAACATTTGTTTAAGTGCTTTACCAGAAAAAATACTGGGATTTCTAAATTTCTCTCTTCCTTGGCCATCAGTGAAAGCCAATGTTTAGTATTAAAATACTGTTTGGTAAAGACAGTTCTCGAGTGAGGGGAAAGTAGGCAAAGCCTGTAGGTTTTCTGATGATTTAGCTTAGTCCAAGGATGGAACTAGAAGAGGTTGGAGAAAGGCCTGCTAACATCTCGCAGTCTATCAGTTTCTAATCCCAGCTAAATCATCTGACTTTTGAAAAATAATAGATGTTACAAACCTCCAGTTTTGGAAAAAGTGGTAGGAATATTTACATAGATGATTAAAGAAAACAGTTTATTTGATTTAAGTCGTAATAATTGATTTCCTTCTCTTGCCATGAACATGAATGATGTCAGATATGGCTTGAATTACTGTTATGTTTTCTGTGGGATTTGAATTATCATTAATAACCACTACAAACCACAGGCACTGTGATGGATGCTGAAGTTGTGGAAGTGAACATGACACGTGGAGCCTAGTACCATACTTAAACATAAAAACATATGTAGATGTTTAAAGGATGTACAATGTATCAGCTTTTTATTGCTGCTGTAAAAATTTACTACAAACTTGGCAGCTTCAAACACACAGTTCTGGATGTCAGAAGTCTAAAATGGGTCTCGGTGAGTAATATCAAGGTGTTGGCAGGGTTGCATTCTTTCTGGAAGCTCTAGGAGGGAATCTGTTTCCTTGCCTTTTCCAGGATCTAGAGGTTTCCTGCCTGCCTTGGCTGTGACCACCTTTTGGCAATTATATCACTGCAATCTCTCCTCCCATTATCACATCTCTTCCCCTGATGGACTTCCCTGCCTCTCTCTTATATAAGGACCCTTGGGATTACACTGGACTCACTTGGATAGTCTAGGATATTGTTTAACCAGTCACATCTGCCAAGTCTCTTTTACCATTCAGGCAACGCATTCAGGGGTTCTGGGGATTAAGATGTGGACATTTTAGGGGGCATTATTCTGCCTGCCACGTATTATGAGCACACAACAATTACCATGGTCTTTATTTTTACTTATTTGTCTATCTGTCTATCGCTGGCCATGCCTTTACGAACACGGTCAAGTTAAAGTCTAATTTGCAAACTTTCCATCTCTAAAATGGAAATCTCTCACTGGGAGGATGGTTATGAAGATTAAATAAAGTGAGTGTGCAAGCATTTACCACTCTACCTGGCACATAGTAGGTACTTCGTAAATGACAGCTGAATGAAAATTTATAGTGTGTCAACTTGGGTGGATCAGTTTTATCCAGTATACCTCACTCATGCAACATTTTTTTTGTTTTGTTTTGTTTTGCAACATGTTAACAATAGGCGAAACTGGGAGGGGGGCCATGTGGGGCTGGAAGGAAGAGGTACGTGGGAACTCTGTTGTATTTGCTCTTCGATTTCTATGTAAACCTAAAACTTCTCTAAAAAATAAATCTGGTATTAAAAAAAGAAAACTTAATTCTAATAGCTGAAACTTGTACACTGCAGAGAGCTCGAACCCAACTCGTCAGACTCTGGACAGAGGGAAAGTTTTTATTCTTTTAGGTTGGGTGCATATTTTCAAGAGAAAATAGGAAATGTGGCTTCAGATAATACTAGCTTTGTGTCCCTTATTTGAGAACTAATCATATGGTGAAATATCACATGCCTTGGCATTATCTTCGGTAAAACATAAGGGTGAAGATTTAAAAATAGAAAAATAGAAAATCTCAACAATAATTCTGGTAGAAATGACTTGTAACTATTTAGCACCTTATTTTTATTTCTGGAACACTTTCCATTTGAAAAGCTCAGATTACTTGGGACATGTTAGCTAATTCTTATGGTAGCAGATGTATCTGGCATGATGAGGGAATAGGTAGTAGCAAGGAAGGGAAAAGGGGGAAATGGGGCAGCTGTGACAAGCTAAGGTTTGTGTTTGGAAGCAGTTCTTGGCAAAGGTGAAAATATTTTTAAGGTAATCTTATTTTTTCCCTGTGAAAGTCTGTAATACTCTAAAATTTGCTCTATTCTTAGAGCTTAGAAATAGAAACCTGGAAATAGAATGACTGCACTTTGGTAGTTATTGTGGGCTGGGAAGTGAAAGCCAAGAGTGGTGGTTCTAAAACTTTTACTTTGTGATTTCCATGCCGCACCCCCTCTGGCTTCCCTGAGCCCCGGAGGCACATAGCAACAATTTTCTGCTTCCTTCCAATACCACGCCCCATGCCCCTTCCCCACACCAAAACAGCTCTATTTAAACTTTTATTTGCATCACCATTGCCTGACAGCAATTTAGAGTTCTATTGTGCTATTCTCTCTGATCAAATCTCAGCAGATTTCAAACCTTGGTCAGAAGACGGTACTGGTGCAAGATTCAGGTGGTAAAGGAGACACATTTCTTCCTTTAAATCATTCACTTAACAATTTTTTACCGAGGACCATTTCAATAAACTATTGGTGCTAGACACTAAAGATTCAGCAGTGAACACCTTAGATATAGCTTCTGCCTTCTGAATCTTATGGTCTAGTGAAAGAGCCAAATAATAGATAAGGAAACTAGTATGTAAATTAGATAATGAAGGTTGCCATAAGTACTAAAATGAAATAAACAGGGTACCAAGGCAGAATGTAATAGGAGCTAGTTTAAAAGAGGTGGGGACTTGGTGTGGTTGAGGAATGCAAGAAGGCTAGTGTGACTGGAACATGACAAGGTGGGGCAGGGTTTCATTAAATGAGTTTAGGAAGGTAGACACTTTTCAGTGATACTTAGGAGTTTAGATTTTAAGAACAACGGGAAGTCATGAGAGGGCTTTTAATGGGGGTAATAAATTGTCTGGTTTATGGTTTAAAGATCACTCTGACTTCTGAGGTTTTAGAAAAGGCCCAGAATGGAAGAAGGGAGATCTTCTAGGAAATATTCATTGTGAGAGGTGATGATAGGCATGGACCAGGGGGAACAATGCTGGTGGACAGATTTGGGACACTTTAGAGAGAGAGTTGGAAGGAGAAGCTGTCAGATTGGCTGGGGGTTTGAAGTAGAGAAAAGAACTTAGGTGATCCTAAGGTTTGGCTTGACCAGCTGGGTAACTGATGGAGCCATCTACCAAAATGGGAAAGACAGATGGAGAAATGGATTTTGTGGAGGAAGCAGATTATGGATTTTTGGTCTAAGTCAGTAATTTAGAGGACCCTTTAGAGCAGCCTATCTGATTTCCCAGGGGATATGTCATGTTAGCAGAAGATAGAGTTTAGTAGTATTAGAATATCAATGGTATTTAAAGCTATTGGACTGCATGAGCCCATTGAGGTAAGACAGAAGAGGATTCTGGGGGCTTATAAACATCTAGAGATCAGTTGGTGAGGGAAGAACCAGTTAAGTCACCGAAATCACAAAAAAATTATTCAAGAAGGAGGGAGTGATGAACTGTGTTGAGTGCAGCTGAGAGGACATTAAATTTGAGGACAGAGAGGGGACCACTGGATCCGGCAAGATGGAGCTGGTTGGTGAATTTGACTGGGGTGGTTCTAGTGATGTGGTGGGGGAGAGAAGCCACTTTGTAAAAGAGTGAATGGGAGGGGAAGAAATGATTTAAACAGATACAGACAGCAGTTTTGCTTTTCCAGCCTTAGTGTCATTATCTTTTTGAAGTTTGTTGGGATGCCTTGGAGCAATCCTGGGGGATGGGCAATGGTATGGAAGAATGGAAGAATTTATATTACCCATTTGAGCAGTATTTGTCATAAAACACTAATTCAATTCTCTTTGTCCATATATTTGTATTAGATGTTCTCTTCACTTTGCTTTTAGGGTGAGAGGTGAATCTTGTCTTTAACTCTGTCTCTCCTCTCTCCTAACTTTTCCCATTTATCCCTTGAATGAACTATTTGTTTGCATGTTCACTCTGTATGTGCTCTATACACATTTGGCATGTGCTCTTTACCTATTACAAACACTCTTGATTGCCTTTTAGTTTTTCCATTTTCCTCTCCTTTCATAAACCTAAATGACACCCTCTTTCTTGTGGTTATATCCCATGTGCCCATTACTTTTCCTTTTTCTGCCTTTTTTCTCTTGGGTTTTGTGCAGAGTTACTTTGGCTAGGTAATTTTTGTATGTCCGTTATATTGCTAAAACAGTCACATTTTCCCCAAATGAGAACACAGTGCTGGAAGAAGGTAGATATTCATGGAACAGATTGTAGGTGGTTGCTAAGTCTAGGGTGAGTATTATGTCTGATTGCTTCCCTTTCAGTCAACTCTTGTTATTATGGTCAGTGATAAGTGACACCTAAGACTAGACCAGCCTGTAAGAAGTAAATAAGAGCGTCTGTGGGACATGGAAGAAGGTCCAGTTTGCATAATGTAGTTGAGATTGCTATACCTTCTCTTCTTCCCAGGAACACTTCTAGATTACATATCTAAGTCTCCCTCGCAGTTGTATGTGGCCATAGCATTGAATTTAGGCCAGTGGAATAAGAGTAGAAGTGATGAATGGATAAAGAAGATGTGGCACATATAATAGAATATTACTCAGCCATAAAGAATGAAATCTTGCCAATTGCATGGATAGAACTAGAGAGTATTAATCCTAAACAAAATAAGTCTGTCAGAGAAAGACAAATACTGTATGATTTCACGCATATGTGGAATTTAGGAAATAAAGCAAACGAGCAAAGAGGGAAAAAAAAAGAGAGAGAGAGGCAAAGCAAGAAACAGACTCTTAACTCTAGAGAACAAAGTGATGGTTACCAGAGGGGAGGTGGGGAGGGGGGAGATGGGGGAAACAGGTGATGGGGATTAAGGAGTGCACTTGTGATGAGTAGCAGGTGTTGTAGGGAAGTGTCAAATCACTAAATTGTACACCTGAAACTAATATTACACTGTGTTAACTAACTAGAATTTAAATAAAAACTTAAAAAAAAGAATAGATGTCATATGAGCAACGTCCAGGCTTGATGTCTAAAAACTTCTGGACTGCTTCTCCATGTTCTCTTTTCCCTTGCCTTCCAGAAAGGTGCCCAGGATCCAACAGTACACGCCACGATTTCGGAGCTGCTATACCCATGAGATGAAAGGAGCCTGGGTATCTGAAGACCATGTGGAAGGCAACCTTATACCTAAAAACACACTCTTTGGACTTCACATGAGCAAGAAATCAACTTACTAAGCCATTGCGATTTGGAGGAGGTCTGTTTGTTGCAGTTGCTGATGTTACCGACTCTAACTACTACACACTTCGTCGTGTGACTGTCATTCTGCCCCATGCTCCCTCTTCTCACTTTATTGAATTGGACGGGTACTTCGATGACCTGTTGTCTGTTTCTGGAATGAAACAATCTCTGATCATCTCAGCCTGAGGCAATCTCTCTCTCCAAATTTCTCAAGTGTCTGTCAGCTTTATGGTCTAGTGGGTGAATAATGAAAAGCTCCAAAGCTCTTAATATCTGTGTTACTTTGGATAAATGACTTAGCTTCCCTGAGGTCACTTTGCTTTAACTGAAAAAGGGGCATAACAATAGCCCATGCCTCGTAAAATTGTCATGAGATTTAGATGGGGCAAGAAACGCACAGTACTTAGAACTCTATCTGCCATATAGTAAACACTATTATTAGGGTCAGTCTCCTACAGTTTATTTTTTTATTTTTATTTTTTAAAGATTTTATTTATTTGACAGAGAGAGAGAGAGAGACAGCTAGAGAGGGAACACAAGCAGGGGGAGTGGGAGAAGGAGAAGCAGGCTCCCGGCTGAGCAGGGAGCCCGATGCGGGGCTTGATCCCAGGACCCTGAGATCATGACCTGAGCCAAAGGCAGACGCTTAGCAATTGAGCCACCCAGGCGCCCCTCCTACAGTTTAGTTTAATTCTGTATACTGAACTCCTGTGTCAAGCACTGGGCTAGTGCAGTAGATATCACAGGGAGGGATATGCTGTTCTTACAGTTTCCTTAAGTGTAACATTTATTAATGCATGAATGCAACTTGTCTTCAATGGCATTTATTGAGCATCTGCTGTATACCACAGATTTGGCAATATATTTTTGGGTATATGAATATGCCCTCAAGGAGGTCAATTACTTTCCATGTCCTTGTAAGTCAGCTGATCAAATCAATTAATACCATTTGAAGAATTGTTTAAGAATGTGTTGATTTCTTCTCCAGAGCTGAATTCCCATAGGTTTCAGGGGTTAAAAAAAAACCCTTACCTAACAGGGCTCCTGTGCAGATCAAATGGTAGAGCATGTATGTAGAAGTGCTATGTACACTTGAAAGTGTAGATAGAGCAAATGTTCATGAAGATGTCAACTTTCAAATCTTTAAAGTTCTTAAATGAAGTTTTTAACTTTGTAGGATTTTCTCTTCTCTCCAAATTGAATATAAGGTTGTTGTAGGTGAGGTGTGCATTATTTCATCTTTGTCAATCTCTAGTATCTATCTCAGGGCTAAGTAAAGAGCAGGCACTTGATAAACTTTTATGGTTTCAATTTTTGCACCACGTTTACCATGAAAACTGTTGACCCTTTCCCCTCTCTGGTGATCTTCTGCAAAGTAGTACCCATGTACTTGGTGGAGGATTTGGCTACATTGGTTTCAAGAGGAGAAACCTGTTTAAGGCATGTTGCTAAGCGGAACATATACTTTAAAAATATATACTGAATTATCTGAGCAAAACCATCTTAAATTTTAAGCACCAGTTTTCAATGAAGAATGTGACAGGCAAGGAATGATTACTGAGCTCTTGGTCTGCTCTGTGCATCTGTACACACAGTGTTGAATAAGCTGTTAATCCTTCCATCTTTACATGATATTTTAAGGATGCTCATGGTGAGGTCATACATATCCATTTCTGTAGTGTTCTCCCACTCTACCCACTCACCATGTGTTCTGGTGCGGTGATATTTTTGTCCACTCTCATAGTACTCTCTCCTTCTTACCTTATTTCCCCTCCCCCAAACCTTGGAAAAAGAAAGTTGATTCTTCATTTATTTTTTTTCCACAAATTGAAAATGTGACTGAGATTAGGAAGGGGGGCATTGCTATTTTTTCTTCTCCACTTCAGGTTGGTGTCGAAATGACTCAGAGTAAACAGCCTGAAATTCTGCAAAAACAATTCCTCAATTGAAGAAAAAATTATATCAATGATAAGAAACAATGTTTTTCTGGAAGAGATTTTTTTTTATATTCCCAACTTTCACTTTCTGCTGTTACTGGCTTTTATGCAATTTAGGTCTGCAGGATTTTCTACAGGAAAAAAAAAACGATCAATTCATGCTTTTTACAATGATGTAAGGTGTGATTTAAACTAAGATATATTTGTACTGGATTGAGATTAAGTTTCTTTAGTGTTAGTTTAACACCATGGACAGAGAAATGACTTCTTTATCTCTCTCTTTCCACCTTCTCAGTTAGCTAGCAATGACACATTCACCTGTAAAGAACAGTTTCTTAAGTCCTCAGTTCACCTTACCCTTATGTTAAATAATTTCATGTCAGGTCTTACCCTGGGACTACTGCCTCTTTGTGTTCACTATTTTAAAAAAATATTCTAGGTATCATTTTTTTCTTCAGCTATAGGTAGTTTGAGATGATTTAGATTTCCATTTCACGGACTAACTATTTTTCAAATTTTATTCTCTAAATTAAAAGAAACTATTATAGATTCACAGGATTTGCAGAAGTGGTGCAGAGAAATCCTGCATATCCTTTACCCAGTTTCCCCCAATGTTGGTAGTGTTGCAAGATAAATAAATGGGATACCCAGTTACATTGGAAATTCAGAAAAACAATGACTATTTATATTAGTATAAGTATTTTTAGTGTATGTATGTCCCATCCAATATTTGGGACAGGCTTATACTAAAAAATGATATGCTGCTTTTCTGAAATTTGAATTTAACTGTTTTTTTTTTTTTTTGTGGGGGGGCATTAAGCTATATCTACCAAGGGATGTAGAATCAGATTATTGTGTCTTGAAGTCACTTGGAATAATTCTTTTTTGTCCAGTTATGATACCAACTGGGTACATAGTTATGTTCATTCATGTCATTTTACTTTTGAATATTTTATGAATTGTTTTTAAATTTAATTTTGTTTTATAGAATATTTACATGGTTCTAAAGTCAAACTTTTTTTTTTAAGATTTTATTTATTTGTTAGAGAGAGAGAACATGCACAAGCACGGGGAGTGGCAGGCAGAGGGAGAGGGAGAAGCAGGCTCCCGGCTGAGCAAGGAGCCCAATGCGGGACTCAATCCTGGGACCCTGGGATCATGACCTGAGCCAAAGGCAGGCACTTAACTGACCGAGCCACCCAGGCGCCCCACTAAAGTCAAACTTAAGTGAATATAATTTCAGTACATTTGTTCCTCAAACTAATTGAAATGAGTTTGCTCATTTTCATATATTTAAAAACAGATGCAATATTGTTTCCCTAGGTACCACCCTTGTATGATTATTTTATAAAACACCTTTTGGAAATAGAATGACAAAAATATAGGACAGAATGTCTGATAAAGACAGCCTGTATCACACTGGATGACCTTCTTTTGAATTGCTTTAGAACAAGTCACCTTGTGTTCAACCTAGAGACCAATTGGAATTTCATGCTAATTAGCCTCCTAGTTCTTTTCATTTTGTACATGACTAAAAATATTTTCACAAAGTTCTTAAATGGAAAGCTAACAAGGGAGTTTTGCAAATGTAATCCTAATTAAGGTGCTTGGATTTTATTTTATTTTTTTCCATACAGTTGTTTTAAAATTAAAATCTTATGAGGCCCTGGCTGCTGCTGAGATGACAGGAGAATCTCCCTAGTGACTTGGGCGCAAGCCGGAAAAGCAACGTGGGCAGACCTGAGGAGCAGCTTCTCAAACCTGCCCTACTGGGCTGCTATTATCTTCAACAACTTTATGCAGTTTTTAGGTTTTGGAATTGTGAAAACAGTCAATGAATTGATCTTTATTAAAAACAACTATTTGGGGTGGTGGGAATGAACTGTTATTCACTGTTAATTCAATTAAAATTTAAACATGAGTTGTTAGCACAAGTCCTTCGGATATTTATGAATATTTGAATTTTCATAAGACAAAGGACAGGTTAGGTCTAGCCACGACTTGCTATTATTATTTCAGGGGTACTTTTGTGTCTGTATATCCTCTGGCCGTCCATATTTGCCCCTCTGTCCTTTCTGGAAAGATAAACCTTAACTTTTGAAATGCAAGTGTATTTTTTACCTTTCTGGTTTATTAAAATAATATATGCTCACTGTAGATTGTTCTTCACAGGATTTATCAAGTTGTGACAGGGACTGTTCTTTACAGAATTTATTTAGCAAGGAAGTGAGGTGAGGGAAGTAGGTTAGGAAAAAGGGGAGAAAAACAACTAAGCAAGGATTGAGTGTGTATGTATATTCGATGTTTTCATAGACATCTTCATGGGAACCTAGAGAATGCTGTCTCTAGACAGGATTGTTAGCTAGATGTCATTGAAAAATGGGTAGCTTAAATAGTTTTTAAAATAATTTTAATTTATTATTAAATCACATAAAAGAATGAATTCTGGCAGGTAGGCATGAATGGCTATAAAATTATATTCTTTTGACACGCCACAAACAAATCTTCAAGGAACTTAATTCACCACAGAATAATTGTGGTTAAATTCCTTGGGCCTGGGTTCACCTGAAGATTTCACAGGACTGTAACAAAATATTTTGGAAGTATGGTCTTAAAAGTCTATGATTGTGTAATCACACCAAAAGGTGGGGAGTATATGAACGTAATTTTGCTATACCTTTACGCAGATTTCTAAATGTAGCTTGAGTCATTCTTACGTGGCCCCTGTCCTGGCTTGATCTTCGGGTTTTTACAATTGCTGCGGGCATGGCCGTGCAGGTAGCCAGTATGGATTTATCGAAAACCTACAGGGTAGTCAATACTGTGTGTAGAGGCTGACCAAAACAGGAAGTGTAAGCTTTTTGAAGGTGATGATTTGCCAGAAATACAACCCCATAATTCCTGTGTGGACATGTGACAGAATGTCTCCAGTTTGGGTGCCTCCCATGGTTCTATTCCTATCATTTACTTAGTCATACCACTAAGTTAACAGCATGGTTGTCAGGAACGAGGCTGCTGAAAATAATTGTAAATATGTATTCATTTACTAGGGCTGCTGTAACAATGTACCACAAACTGGGTGGCTTCATTAACAGGAATTTATTGTCTCATAGTTCTGGAGGCTAGAAGTCTAAGATCAGTATGTTGGCAGAGCCACGCTCTGTGTGAAGGCACTAGGGAAGGATCTGTTCTAGGGCTTCTCTCCTAGGCTTTCGTAGTTCCTTAGCTTCTGGCAGCATAACTCTAATTTTTGGAGGTGTAATTGCCACATAACAGGGGAGATGGCAGAGTCGGATGACCCTCATCCCAAAGATACAACTAGATAACACTCATATCAGCACAAATAAACCAGGAAGCGGCCCCCAAACTGGCAGAACAAATTCCCCAACTAAAGGCAGGGAAGAAGCCGCACTGAAGAAGGTAGGAAGGGTGAAGATGCAGCCTGGGAGCAGAATACACCATGGCTATCCATGGTGGGGAGGGAGCCTGTAGTGTGGAAAAAGGCAGAAAAGAGAATTTCACACCCAGGGAGCCCATGAATGAGGAGGATGATTCTCTATAATATTTGACTTTGAAAGTGAGAGGGGCTGAATTCCATGAGTTCTTAAAACCAGGAGGACTTAAAACCTGGAATTTAAAACATCAGTGGCTTCAGCTCTGGGAGAGCCTGGAAGGCCTTAGGAAGCAGAGTCCATGCCCTTAGGAGACAGCATGACAAACAGCCCATGCAGATGCAGTGTAGAACCAGCAGTTTGAAAAACACCAGGGGCAGACAGGAGGCAGAGTGATTTGCTCATCTCAGAGCATGGCCAGTAGAGACAGGGATCACGGGGAGACCCCTCCAGGAACAAAGGAGCTGGCAGGCACCATTTCCTCCCTGCTCCAGCATAAGCAAAGGCCACCTGTGGGAACAAGTGGGGGCAGCCACACTCCTTCCTTAACTTGCTTATACCAAGGCCTGCCCTTGCTCTTCGGTGAATCTGCCCTTCCCGGTCATGCTGTCCTGAGTCCCAGCTCTGTGCCCCCCCCCCCCCCCAGAGGACCAGTGCAAACCCTGTCAACACCACATCTCCTGACTTGGCCATTTTTGGGAGACCTCAGTTCCAAAAGCTCTGGGGGCAGGTCTCAATTCGCAAGCTGACCACCTCACACCTTGCTGCCCACAATAGGCAAAGCGAGCCTCTGCAAACAGTTGGAGTCAAGGAAAAAGAGGCCAAGACTCAATAGCAGAGCACACGCAACACACTCCCTAGAGGACACTCCCTGAAGTGCCGGACCCCGGGGAATAGGGGATGCTGCACTGCAGGGCACTACAGGACCTCTTCTTCATAAGGCTATTATTCTTAAGAGCAAGAGGAGTAGCTGACTTTTTTTTTTTTTTTAACACACAGAAACAGACATAGAAAGTCAGGCAAAATGAAGAGACAGAGAAACATCTCCTAAATGAAAGAATAGGACCAAACCACAGCAAGAGAACAAACGAAAACGGATATAAGTAATAGGCCTGACAGAGAATTTAAAGTAATGATCATGAATATACGCACTGGACTGGAGAAAAGAGTGGAGGACGTCAATGAGACCTTTAACACAGAGATAAAAAAGAACTAATCAGAGATCAAGAACATAATACATGAAATAAAAAATACACTTCATGGAATAAATAGCATGCTAGATGAAGAAGAGGAATGAATTAATGACCTGGAACACAGAGTAATGGAAAGTAACCAAGCTGAGCAAAAGAGAGGAAAGAAAATTATGCAGATTTAGAATAGTCTTAGGGAACTCAGTGACTTCATCAAGTGTATTAACATACACATTATAGGCATCTCAGAAGAAAAAGAGAGAGACAAGGGGGCAGAAAATTTATTTGAAGAAATAATAGTTGAAAATTTCCCTAACTTGGGGAAAGAAACAAATATCTAGATCCAAATATCTAGGAGGCAAAGAGAACCCCCCCCCCCCCGCCACCAAAATTCAACCCAAGGATGTCCACACCAAGTCACATAATAATTAAAAGGGTAAAAAGTAGTGATAAAATTTTAAAAGCAGCAAGAGTAAATAAGATAGCTATGTGCAAAGGTAACACTCCTCCCCCATAAGGCTATTAGCTGATTTTTCATCAGAAGCTTTGCAGGCCATGAGAGTGGCATGACATATTCAAAGAGCTGAAAGGGAAAACTCTACAGGCAAAGTTATTCTGTCCAGCCAGGCTATCATTCAGAATAGAAGGAAAGATAAAGAGTTTCTCAAAACTAAAGGAATTCATGACCATTAAACCAGCCTCAGAAGAAGTATTAAAGGGGACTCTTTGAGGGGAAAGAAAGATCATAAGAGAGAGTATGAAAATAAAAAACACAAAAGCAAAAAGAAAGGATCGGAGACAATCTATAGAAACAACCACAAAACAAGTAACAAAATGGTGGGCGGGGGGCACACCTGGGTGGCTCAGTCAGTTAAGCGTCTGCCTTTGGCTCCGGTCATGATCCCGGGGTCCTGGGATGGAGCCCCGCATCGGGCTCCTTGCTCAGAGGGGAGCCTGCTTCTCCCTCTGCCTGCCGCTCCCCCACTTGTGCTTGCTTTCTCCCCCTGTGTCAAATAAATAAAATCTTAACAAAAAAGAGAGAGATAAAATGGGAATACATACTTATCAATAATTACTTTGAATGTAAATGGACTAACTGCTTCAATCAAAAAACAAAGGTGACAGGGTGCATAAAAAATAAAGACCTATCTATATGTTGCCTACAAGAGATTTATTTCAGACCAAAAGACACCTACAGATTGAAAGTGAGGAGATGGAGAAATATTTATTATGCAAATAGATGCCAAAAGAAAGCCAGGGTAACAGTACTATTGGACAAAATGCACTTTAAAACAAAAACTGTAACAAGGGAAAAGAAGGACACTATATCATAATAAAGGGTACAAATCCAAAAAGAGCATACAACAATTGTAAATATTTGTGCACCCAGCACGGGAGCACCCAAGTACATAAAACAGTAAATAACAAACATAAAAGAAATAATCCATAGTAATACGATAATAGTAGGGGACTTTAACACGCCACTTACATTGATGGACAGATCATCTAAACAGAAAGTCAATAAGGAACCAGTGGCTTTGAATGACACACTGGACCAGATGGATTTAACAGACGTAATCAGAACTTTCCATCCTAAAACAGTAGAACACACATTCCTTTCAAGTGCATATGGAACAGTTTCCAGAATAGATCACATGTTAGGACACAAAACAAGTCTCAACAAATTAAAAAAACAAAGTCATACCATGCATCTTTTTCTGACCACAACACTATGAAACTAGGAATCAACCACAAGAAAAACTCTGGAAAGAGCACAAATACATGGAGGCTAAATAACATGGTATTAAACAATGAATGAGTCAACCCAGAAATTAAAGAAGAAATAAAAAGTTACATGGAAACAAATGAAAATGAAAACACAACTGTCCAGAATCTTTGGGAAGAAGCAAATGCAGTTCTAAGAAGTTTAGAACAGCACATGCCTACCTCAAGCAGCAAGAAAAATTTCGAATAAACAACCTAACCTTATACCTAAAGGAGCTTAGAAAAAGAACAAAACCCCAAACCCAAACCTAGCAAAAGGAATGAAATAATAAAGATTAGAACAGAAATAAATGATAGAGAAACTAAAAACCAATAGAACAGATCAATGAAATGAGGAGCTGGTTCTTTGAAAAGATCAACAACATTGATAAACCTCTATCAAGACTCATAAAAAAAGAGGACTCAAACAAAATTACTAATGAAAGAGGAGAAATAACAACCAGCGCCACAGAAATACAAATGATTTCAACAGAATATTATGAAAACCTATATGCCAACAAACTGGACAACATAAAAGAAATGGATAAGTTCCTAGAAACACATAGCCTACCAAAATTAAAGCTGGAAGAGCCAGAAAATTTGAACAGACCAATCACTAGCAATGAAATTGAAACAGTAAATAAACAATTCATAGAAAACAAAAGTCCAGGACCAGATGGCTTCACAGGTGAATTCTACCAGACATTTGAAGAAGAGTTAATACCTATTCTTCTCAAAGAATTCCAAAAATAGAAGAGGAAGGAAAACTTCCAAATTCATTCTATGAGGCCAGTATAACCCTGAGACCAAAAGCAGATAAAGACACAACAAAAAAAGAACTACAGGCCAATACCTCTCATGAATATAGATGCACTGTTGGTGGGAATACAAACTGGTGCAGCCACTGTGGAAAACAGTATGGAGGTTCCTCAATAAATTAAAAATAGAACTACCCTACGATCCAGCAATCTCACTACTGGGTATTTATCCAAAGGATACAAAAACACTAAATCAAAGGGATACATGTACCACTTTGTTTACTACAGCATTATTTATAATAGCCAAGATATGGAAGCAGCCCAAGTGTCCATCAATAGATGAATGGATAAATAAGAAGTGGCATATATACAATTAGAATATTATTTGGCCATAAAAAAGAATGAAATCTTGCCATTTGCAACAACTTGGATAGAGGTGGAGAGTATGATGCTGTGTGAAATAAGTCATACGGGAGATGAATACCATAGGATCTCATTCATACGTGGAATTTAAGAAACAAAACAAATGAGCAAAGAAAAAAAAAGAGAAACCAAAAATGAGATTCTCACTGCTGAAAAACAAACTGAGGATGGGGATTAAAAAGTACACTTATCATGATGAAAAAATTAAATTAAAAAAATTTCCATATGTTTTATTAGTTTCAGGTATACAACATGATTTGATATTTGTATACACTGTGAAATGATCACAATAAATCTAGTTACCACCCCTTACAACTTTTTTTCTTGTGATGAGATCTTTTAAGATGTACTCTCTTCGCAAGTTTAAATATGCACTACAATATTATTGACTGTAGTCACTTTGCTGTATATTACAGCCCCATTACTTAGGTATTTTATGATGGGAAATTTGCACCTCTTACCCCCTTTACCCATTTAGCTCACCTCCAGATAACCCTCCCCTCTGGCAACTATCATTCTATTCTCTGTATTCACAAGTTTCATTTTGTTCATTCATTTTTAGAATTCTACATATAAGGAAAATCATATGGTATTTGTCTTTCTCTGACTTATTTCTCTTAGCATAGTGCCCTCTAGGTCCATCCATGTTGTCACAAAGGGAAAGGTCTCTTTCTTTATTATGGCTGAGTATATGTGTGTGTGTGTGTGTGTGTGTAAGTTTCTAGAAGGGAAGGAACAGGATTTCTGGGTAGAGCCAGTAAGACAGTTTTTTGGCTCTACTGAGGAGACATGAAGCAGTAATGTGCAGGGACACAGGTTCATGTCATACCCATGTGGCTGCTTAAGGAAAAGCACTTTAATTTTTAATTGTGAATTTAATTAACATACTTATGGGGCCAATATTTCATGGGAAGAAAGAGAAGAGACGAGGGAGGGACAGGTAGAGAGAGGGGGAGAGGGGGAGAGGGGGAGAGGGGGAGAGGGGGAGGGGGGGAGAGGGGGAGGGGGGGAGAGGGGGAGGGGGGAGGGGGGGAGGGGGGGGAGGGGGGGAGAGGGGACGATACCCTGAAAAACAGCCCTGCTCCTTAACCTACATGTCCTGCCAGCAGCTTTTAAAACTGGCTGCCCATCAGAAACACCTGGGGAGCTTTTAAAACACGGGGTGGGGGCGGGGCTAAGTCCCACTCCCAGAGGCTGCTTTAATTAGTTTAGGGTGGGGCCTGGATAGCTACAAGGTGGAGAACCTCTGCAGGTGATTCAAGTACACAGCTGGGATTGATAGTCACTGTTAAAGATCTGTGTTTCTTAAACATCCACGAGCATATGAATCACCTGGGGATTTTGGTAAAATGCAGATTCTGATTCAGCAGGTATGGGGTGGCCCCTAGAGTGTACATTGCTACCAAGCTCCCTAGAGATGCCTATGCTAATATAAAATGATTGCATTATAGTGTTGCTATAAAAATAGTCTGAATTCATAGTAATTTCTTTTTTCTTTTAAAGATTTTATTTATTTATTTGACAGGGAGAGACACAGCGAGAGAGGGAACACAAGCAGGGGGAGTGGGAGAGGGAGAGGCAGGCCTCCCGCCGAGCAGGGAGCCGATGCGGGGCTCGATCCCAGGACCCTGAGATCATGACCTGAGCCGAAGGCAGACGCTTAACGACTGAGCCACCCAGGCGCCCCAATTCATAGTAATTTCTGAGTACCTAGGTGATGGGGCTAGTCAGAAGTATTGCTTTCTCAGATATATTTAAATTGACGGGTTATCAGTGGTAGCTGCAGTGTGGTGTCTCTCATCCCTTGGACTCTTGCATACACGGAGTTGACTTTGCTCTTGTTCCTTGTGAAACTCACTGCACACACTGCTGGGATTCAGTATGCTGGCCTCCTGGTTGACAAATTGTCTCAGAGGCAGCCTTTTCCTCTTGGCTCCTGCTGACATACTTAAGAACCTGGAATGAATTGTGTTAACTATCCTGTGATTGTTTTCTTTCTTCTTCTTTGTTTTTTAGATTTTCTTTTTTATTTATTTGACAGAGACAGAGACAGCGAGAGAGGGAACACAAGCAGGGGGAGTGGGAGAGGGAGAAGCAGGCTTCCTGCCAAGCCGGGAGCCTGATGCGGGGCTCGATCCCAGGACCCCGGGACCATGACCTGAGCCAAAGGCAGATGCTTAAGGACTGAGCCACCTGGGCGCCCATCTTTCTCTCTTTTTCAAGTAACAGTGCTCTTGGGTAACTTTGATAGCATTTCCAGTTCCTGAACTCTGCCAGCCATTTCCGGGAAGCACACAGACAAGCGACAACCTCCAGTGTCTATTTTTCCCTTGGCTGATTCATAGCCAGATGTATATCTGCAGCTGACATTTAATAATACCAGAATTTTCTTATGAGGAGGAGGAGTAGGTGACTGCTTCTGGGGACATGACTCAGGGGACTGGGGAAACCCTCCTTTCACCAAAATGCTTTTCTACCTTTTGTCTGTTGCCTAAAATTCTTGCAGGAGAATTCTTTTGGTTAAGAGTCTAGTTTCTTGTTAAATGTTCTGGGGGCGGGTAACACGCTAAACCAGAGCTTCTCAAACTTTAACATGCACGTGAATTACCTGGGGGATCTTGTTAAACTGCAGATTTGGTTTCAGGAGGCCTCAGGTGGGGCCTATGAGTCTGCATTCCTTTTTTAAATTTTTTTAATTTTAGAGAGGGACAGAGCTCGAGCAGGGGAAGGAGTAGAGGGAGAGGGTCAAGCCGACTCTGCTGAGCACGGAGCCCCATGTGGGGCTCGATCCCACAGCCCTGACATCATGATCTGAGTTGAAATCTAGAGTCAGACGCTCAAGGGACGTAGCCACTCAGGCGCCCCCACATGGGTCTACATTCTAATTAGATTCCTGGTGGGGTTGCTGGGTGCGTAGTCCACACTTAGAGTGACAAGGCCAGATCAGGGGTTCTCAAACTTGGCTGCACATTAGAATCTCCTGGGGAGCTTTTGTTTGTTTTGTTTGCTTTTTTTTTTTTTTTAACCAATCCAGAAGTCCATACCGTGCCCAACACCAGTTAAATGAGACTCTCTGGGGGTGGGACCCAGATATAGTTTTTAAACCTTCCCAGGTGATTCCAATGTACAGCCACATTTGAGAACAGGTGCTTTAAACCAGTGGTTCTGGACGCTAGCTGCTGATTAGAGTCATCAAGGGACCTTTTAAAAAACACCAATGCCTGGATCTGCCCAAGATCAATTAAACCTATATTTTAGTTGGTAGGGTTCAGGCATTTGTGCTTTCAAAAAACACCCTGAATGTTTTTAACCTGTGGTGAGGTTTGAGAACCATTGCTCTGTTAATCAGTCTTTGTAACTTCATGTGGATGAAATCTCTTGTGGGCAAGATTTGGTGGTGGCAGGGGGCAAGGAAGGAGGAGGTGGAAGGCTCAGAGAGCTGGGGGCCACTTGAAGGGCAGGGATGTGAAGAAATCTATAAAATGGTGATGGTGGGGGAGCTGAACATTTTATACACTCTAAAGTTTTTTCCAGGGCTACCCTGGAGGGTGTTGGCATTAGAGGACTGAGAAAATCTTACGGTATTGTCTTTTTGGATAGTTGGCCTGAGCAGTGGGTAGAGTGTGATGTGAAAGCTGAGCCTACTAACTCTTTGTAATTGTTCTCTGACTCAGATGCCTCAGCGAAGGTGACCAACTATCCCGTTTTACCCAGAACTGTCCGGTTTTAGCACTAAAAGTCCCGCATCCGAGGAAAGTCCTCATGCCTGGGCAGACCGGGATGGTTAGCCACCCTAGCCTCACCAATGCAGCAGTGGTCCAGATCTTGGTGTGTGGCCACCACATAAGAGCTGGCTATTTCTTCCGGCTAGTCAGTTGGAAGATAATTTGCCTCATTGACTTCTTAAGTGTATTTCATTCATTTTTGATGATGAGGGCTGGGCATTGTGAAGACGGTAGGAAATTTGGAGCAACTTGATCCTGAATACATGGCTTAAGGACAGTTTGGATAGTTTATCTTCATTCTTTTTCTTTCTTTTTTTAAGACTTGTAGTGCCAACACACACACACACCACTGTTTGGTTGGCATAGCATTGACCTACATAGGCATGGGAGACCAAATAAATTCCAAGGAGATGAGACAAAATCATGGTCTGTGCCCATGAGCTCTAGGCTGACAGATGGATGTAACCTACTCAGAGTATTTTCAAAGCATGTGGCTTGAAGAATAATGCCATGCAAAACAGATATGCAAATCTTAAAAGGAGATCAAGTCAGAGTAAAATGTCACATCAAAGGAGGATGGGGTTAATCAGGAAAGACCTTTTTGAAGATGTGAATGTCACTTTATGAAATGACGATAATGTCAATTTTCTGAAACACAAAAAAGGCCCAAAGCGGCAATACTGAAAGCAAAACAACTTAAAGTGCCCCTTAAAGGAAGGAGGTAGAAACTGGATGATTCAATGTCCATGTTCTAGTTCACAGACTTCAATATATAATCTCTGAGATAATCCACCTTCTGCCCAATGGAAGTCTGGTTTTGTGTGATCAAACTGCTGGTACCTGTTTTCCCTGACTTAGAAGTCATGTAATTCCTTACTGGAATTAGGATTTGGGGGTAGACTCTAAAGCAGTGGTTCTCACACTTGAGTGTGTGTTAGAATCATCTGGAAGACTTGTTAAAGAGAGGCTGAGCCTCATGGCCAGAGTTTCCAAACTTGTAGGCCTGGGGTGGGGCCTGGGGTGGGGCCTGGGGTGGGGCCTGGGGCGGGGCCTGGGGCGGGGCCTGGGGTGGGGCCTGGGGCGGGGCCTGGGGCGGGGCCTGGGGTGGGGCCTGGGGTGGGGCCTGAGGATCTCCCTCCAGGTGGTGCTGATGCTGCTGGTTCAGGTACCACACTTTGAGAAAGAATGAACTAGAAGAGCATTGTCCTCCAGTAATTTTGTAGATGCAGTAATGAAGCTTTTCCTAGAGCAGACCTTGCCATTGAGAACATCTTGACTAAACCTGAAGAATGTAAAAGGGATGAAAACTGTAAGGTGAGAAAGCTAGATGCCATCCGGGGGACCAAACTGAAAGCATCCTTATTTTTGTTGTGGCTACAACTATAGCTGTCCCCTAAAAACATGGTATTTCTGCATTTTATATACGTGCAATTCAAGTGAATCCTACCACGGTGGCTCAAAAATGAAGAATATCTTACTGTTTGGAATGAACAAATAAATCTTGTTTTCTCTTGAGTGATGGCAGGGTCACTGATTTCTATTCTGAACGTATATAATAGAATATGTCATAAAGTCCATTCTCTTCCTTGACGGGGTCATCTTATTGCGTAATGATTGGGACCGATGAACTTCCCAGCAGTTTTATGCCAATGAGGTAATTTAATCAGTTGCTCAGGCAACACTGCAAGATGCATTTCAATTAAAACTGTATATTTTGAATTAATGCAAGATACTTCTGTTTGCTCTCTTAGATTAGCTCAAATATAATGCCTAAAGTAAATGCTTCTAACCCCTGCAGGAGAAATGTAAGTAAGGCTTAGTGGACTTTGTTGGTGACTGATCCATCATCCATTTTTTTCATTTCTTCTCTCCCAGTAGCATTCCAGTTTTGTTCAGGTATCTGCAAGTCATTTATTTGGAAGGTGATCTCGGAAAACACTGTTAGAGAGTGGAGAAATTATTGGAGGGAAGGAAGCCAATCAAGGGAACATTATCAAGCTCCACTGTGGAGCTCAGTCCTGCTGGGGACGTGTGGTGATCTAGGGCATGCTGTTGGGAGACAGTTCTCCATGATTTTCTACACATCTTGTGACAATTCTGTCCTGTTCTAGGTCTTCAAGGATGTTTGCATTGCAAACAACCTTTGTATATAGAGATAATGTCTCAGTCCAGGGACACAGGGCAAATTTGTTTCCTGACTGGATAACAAAGAGAATGTATTTCTCTGGGACAAAATTTGGGCAGACTTGCTAGCAGCCCCTTACAAGATTGGGGGTTTCTAAGCTTGGGGTCCTTCAGCTACGACAGAGACCCATTGTGTGCATAGCATCCACCTAGACCACTCCACATCACCCCCATCCACCTGGACCACTCCACATCACCCCTATGGGATTTGGGTATCGAGGGAAACCAGTGGAAACATGAAGCTCATGCTGCCTGCTGTGCTGTCATAAAGTCATTTGCCTCTGGCCCAACAGACTCATGTCTTCTGTTAGCATCCAGGAAACTGTGGCAGGCTAACCTGCTAGCTTGCAGGCAGGGTAAAATCTCAGACCCTTCACAGTCCTTGACAGATGTCTCAGACTTGATGCTCCTAAGGGATGATGAAGCTGGGGTATTTAGCAACCTTCAGTCACTGGTTGAAGACTGCTCCAGGGAGGCATCAAATCTTCATTTCCAGCTTTTTGCATGAATGGGTTGAGTAACCTTCTGCAACTTTGGAGAAAATACCCAAAGAGATGTAGACACTGCCTTTTAGAATTGACTGGTGTACACTAAAGTAGTAAGGTCTGAAGGATATAGGTAGGGCACAAAAATGGTCTCTTATACCTCCCCTAGTGTATGTGTACCTTGCTTTGTAGACCACTGGTACAGAGTATAAGAGGGACACGTTAGAAGATAAAGCCATCAGATATAAGGGGTACCAGATCATGAAAGATCTTTGGAGCCATGCTAATTAATTTGAGTGCAATGGGGAGCTATTGTTTTTTTCAAGCAGGGTAACTACTATTTATTGAGCATCTACTATGTTTTAGGCTTCATGCCAGAGACTTTAAATATATTAACATAAATATTAATCTTCACAGATTTTACATATAAAAAAGTTTAAAGACAATTTAAAGAAACTTGCTCAAAATTAAATACAAGATTAATTTGTCCATTTATTTAAAAAGTGAAGGTGCCAGCCGTCATGTCCAGGTATGTTTGCCCTGAAGCCAATGGTCTTTTCAATTATGCCACAGCTACCACTTCTTTTCAAACATTCTCTACATATGAAAAAATAAGATACAATTTGCCCAATGTAAAATGATCCACCTTACATATCGGATTGGTTTGTGACTTTTCATTTTATTTTTGAATAAAAGAAGATTTATGTCTTCATTAAGCTGGTATATATAATGTGATGATAAAATAGTAATTTATTCTTTATTTAATATAAACATTATTAAGCTAAAGCCAAAACCAGTTTGTAGTTGATCAATAAGTTCCTTTCATTCAAGTTCAAATATTCGACTATTATATTTTTGAGAATCATTCCAGTCCAAGTTACCTTCTTATATTAAAAGTCTAGAAATTAATATAATGTATACTTAAATAGAATAGCTCTAAATATGTTGGTTTTCATGTTTATCTAAGTGAATCCTGTGTTTTTACTGCCATGTAGCTATATCCTATTTATATAAAGTAGATGATTATGTCCCAAGAGCAATCTTCATTTATGTTGATAATGGTTCATAAATAAATCTCCTCGCCACTTCTGAATGCCAAAAGAACCCTTTGAGATTAAATCTGCCCTGATTTATCTTAGCTTCCATGTGAGAGTATTGAGAAATGTTGGCAAAAAATAATCCAGTTATTTTAGAGCTAAGTATGGAGATGAAAGTAAATAGTGTCTACCATTTGAAAGCTAGCTAGGTGTTGAATTTTTAAAAATATTTTCTCTAGATGTTTAAAAACAATGTAGAAATTCAAATGGAAAAATTCTTTATATAATATGCTTAGTGAAGGGATTTTGGATTTTTAAATGAAAACCTTCTAGATTACAAAGCATTTCTTAGAGTATTTTTCCCTTTATGCTTTTCTTCGGTTGACTAAATGTCAGTGCTGCATTGAAAAGGAGCATTAAGGATAAAACTCAAGCTTTACAGTGAAGCCATTACTGAAGTTATCTAGTCACCTACATACTTTTGCAAACTCACATTTTTATTCTGTTTAACAAATGATAATATGTCTGGACTCTATTAGTTTAGGAAAATTGATCTACTTTATACTTAAGTATAAGAGCATCAGTTTATGGCAGGTTCCAGAATTCCTTTGATGAATATATTTATAGTAAGCAGGCATTAAAGTTTGCTTTAAAAATTCATTCTCAAAATGTCTGTGTTTGGTTTATCATTTCCAATTCTGTTGAGGTAGGGGCCTGGAGGTGATAGACCTAACAGGAATTAAGCACATTATTATGCCACTTCATTTAAAAAATTACTTGAAATGCCTATGGAATTTGGTTGAAATCTCCATCTGTGAACAAAGGTTAATAACCTGTTGTGAACTGAAGGAATTTGGTAAAGGTCAAAACTTCCTCAGGAAACTGAAAGGTCATGGTCAGCCTCCAAGAATACCATTTTCCTTAGAGTCCCTACGTCCTAGAAAGGAAACAGGTAAGGTACTTGAGAGACCAAGGTTAATGCTCCAGAGAGTGGAATTATCATATCCCTCACTCGAGGAAGGGAAGCTAAAGTTGCCTTCCCTTTGTTGGGCCAGGTGTTGTGGAAATCCACCTGAGGCGGGGCTAGAGTTGAAAAAGAAAAGTGTGACTCTGTGACCCAAGCTCATGTTTGGGGAAGGAGGGTCATCAACTAAGGATACAAGCTGGGCCACATGAAGAGCATTTTAGGTGACATCTTAAGACCCTTGGCTTGACTGCCTGACAGAGAGGGAGCTATACATCCAGAAGAGGTGGAATCGCCTAGGGCCAGCTGGTCAGAGCAGCCTTGCCTTCAGAGGAGGTGTCTTTCTAACTCGAGGCATAAAGAATTATGAGTGTAGGTGAAAACTGACAGAATAGGTGCTCAGCAACAGAGACTGCCACAGCTAGGAGGAGAGAATAGATTTGGCCAGCAGGGCCTGGACAGGGCTCACTTAAGTGACTGGCGCTGTGGAGATTCCCAGATCTGTCTGGGCCTCATGCCTATGCTCCACATCCATATATATGAATGCCTAATCCTTCAGAATTCTGAAATTCAATGTTTCCAGAAATGAACTTGCCCAAATTAACTTTTCTTTCTGTATTCTCCAGCTCTGTTGGAGGCTAACTCAGCCATCTGCCCAGTCATCCTGTCTATCAATTCTCACATCCAATCAGACAAACTCCTTAATCTTTCCATTTCCCATACTCCATGTCTGCTACTGCTGACTTGGGTCAGGCCCTTTTCTTTCTCTAAAGGTCACATAGCTATGCAAATCTGACTATATCCCTCAACTGTTAAAAAGTCAGTGGCCTTCCCATTACTGCCTATGGAGTAAAAAGCAATCTCCTTTGCATAGCAAAGTAGTGTGCTGGTAAACCAGTTCTATTTAAAAAAACATCCTGGGGTGCCTCGGTGGCTCAGTTGGCTCAATCGGTTAAGGATCTGCCTCTTGATTTCAGCTCAGGGTCATGATCTCAAGGTAAGGGTCGTGAGATCAAGCCCGTGTCAGGCTCTATGCTGGGTGTGGAGCCTGCTTAAGATTCTCTCTATCCCTCTTGCTGTCCCCTTCCCCAACCCCTTAAATAAATAAATAAATAAATAAGCAAGCCATAAATTGGAATGATTGCAATTTCCCTAGTGTAAACACTCCTATCATGGCCAATTTCAAGCTATCAGAGTTTAACACCCTGATCAGAAAATTTCTGAATATTTAACAAGTGGCTGCTCATTGGCTCTAGCACACCAAGTGCATCAAACCCTTGAGTATGTGATGCCTGCCCACTTATCACTGCTAAAACTTCATGTTACAGGTTGTGGTTGTAGCCCCCTGTGTGTTCCAGGCTGTTTTCCATGAGCACTCTTTCGTTCGTGTGGTCTGAAATTCTTTCCACAGCACTCCCTTTGCACCCCTCTCTTGGGGTGAAACTCTTTTCTTCTTCATCTTGCTAAATTCTTCCATTCCTTCAAGACCTGGCTTAGATGGACCCTCAAGGGGAACTTCTCTACTCTTTCTGTCTTAATTTGGGTATCTCAGAAGCAGGCCCAGAGATGAGGGTTCATGTGCATTTATTAGTAGTTTCCCAGGAAAAAAGTAATGGAGGGATAGGGAAAGGGGACTGGGAGGGGAAGGAGGAAAAACAAGTCTGCAAAATCACCATGGAGAGTAACTTTGGCTCCATTCCGTGGGGAACTTTTGGAGACAGCTTAGGATACACATCAGAGTTATCTTGATCAGGGGCAAAGGGGCTAGTATACTTGTATCCCCACTCCTGCCAGTCATAGGGCTGCCTCTGGGGAATTAAATGCCCAGACACTTCAGCTCTCCGTGCATGTGCACAGACAATATGGGCTCCTGCCGCCTGAGAACTGTCTTTCAACAAAGAGACACAGT
Source organism: Zalophus californianus (assembly GCF_009762305.2). Taxonomy (NCBI): domain Eukaryota; kingdom Metazoa; phylum Chordata; class Mammalia; order Carnivora; family Otariidae; genus Zalophus; species Zalophus californianus. The sequence goes on along the minus strand of NC_045612.1, from coordinate 112,776,035 downwards.
GCGGGTGCTGGGAGTGAAAGCAGCCCGAAGTGGATGTGCACAAAAATGGCAAAGGTGTTCCAGGAGATATGGGTGGGACACTGGAAGCACCTGTCATATCCCCCACAGTCCAACACACACACACACACGTAAGGGGACACAGGCGCGCACGTGCGCACACACACACACACATAAAACACAAAACACAAAACACACACTCCTTATGCTGGTTTGGGTTCCCCTCTTCAGAATTCTATATGGGCTATATCACCATCAGTGCAGTCACCCCAGCTTTTAGAATCATTTCTTCATGTATCATCAGTGTTCTTCCTTTTGCTCTGATCACCCTGGGGATAGGAATCATCTGTCTTTGCAGTACAGTGCAAGGCACACAATAGATGTTCAATAAACGTGTATAGGTTAAAAGCATAAGAGAGGAGACAGTGAAGGCAACACAAAGGGAAGTAGCTGGGGTTGGGAAGGGGCGTGGCTGAAACAGAGTCTCAGAAAGGCTGGATGGAAAGCTGAGACACATGGATCTTTGAGGATAGCTTAGGTCTTAAGTTTTGTCTAACTGCACCACCCCCCTGCCATGTTTGGCGTGGCCTGCAAAGACACCAGTAACATAAAATAAACTTGGTAATACTGGAAAATGGTTTTCCAGACCTCTTGTGGATTAGCTTTCTGCTATTTGTCCTTTCAAGAAGCATTCTAAATTATCAGGGGCAATTAGAAATTGTGGGTAAAATGTTGGCATTATAAAAGAACCTATGCCTGGCATCCAAGCCGGAGGCTAGAGGAGGCTTGAATGCATGATTCCTAGGGATTCCCTGAAGTCTCATTAACATCTAAGTACACTTCAAACTACAGCTCAGCTGCTTGCAACGTGTAATTATGGATGTTACTAGCCTGTCTAATTTGACAACTAACGTAGAGGGCACACATGAAACGGGAGTTGTACCATTTGGCCAATACGTCCCTTGATGCAGAGTTCAGTTGCGCACTGCCACCAGGACCATCTGTGTGTGCCAAACAAAACCTTATGAAGATGACAGATTTTCAGAAAACAATGGGAGAGTAGTATTTCTCGCCCCCCCATCAAATTAATAGTTCAGTGTAATTCATTAAACTACACTATCCACAAGGAGAATGGAATTCTAATTACCACTGTTAAAAAAAAAAAAGCCATTCACCCTCTGCTCTCAAATATTGGGGATGTCTGTTTCTGGCCAATTCTGTTCTCTTGGAATTCAAGGCATTTGAACCAACTGGGGGTAACTGGTGGGCATTTGAGTGGCCTGAAATTCAAGGAGAACAAAAAGAGGTATGATAATTATCTGGGGAAAATTACAAATATCTTAATAAGAAAAGACTAAAAAGTATGAAAGAGAAATATGAGATTAGACTTAAATTACAGTATTGTTAAAGAATTTTGATAAAACAATGCTACATTTAGTAAAAATCCATTATCTCCTTTGCCCCCAGTCTATTAGTGACCTTGTCCACTTCTCAAGACCTCAGGGTTGAAATTTTGAAGTCATCCATCTCTTTTAGCTCCTCTATCTAGTTATGGAGGTCTTCTTTCTTATTCCTTCAAAATGTCATGTACACAAATCCGGCCTTTGGGTAGATATCTATTAACATGGCTTTGAGGGGGTTCAGGGAACACAATTGTGGGTTTGGAAGGTGGTTTGGTCTTTACAAGTGCACAAATTCAATCTCCTTGAAAGAGGATGCCAAATCTTTAGCTTGACACCTACAGGCTTAAAGGAATTGGGTGGACAGACATTAAACCAGGGGTTTGAATGTAGGTTGGTGGAGGGCACAGGAAGAAGAAAGGCAGGAGCAGAGAGAGGATATTGGCAGCAAAAGATCTGTTTCACTATTTTGGTGAGGTCTAGTTCTTCGTGTAACATTCTACCCTGGCTTGTGCTTTTCAAGATCACATCCTTTTTTTTTTTTTCCCCAAAGATTTTATTTATTTATTTATTTGAGAAAGAGAATGAGAGAGAGAGAGAGCGAGAGAGCATGAGGTGGGGAGGGCCAGAGGGAGAAGCAGACTCCCTGCCGAGCAGGAAGCCCGATGCAGGACTCGATCCCCGGACTCCAGGATCATGACCTGAGCCGAAGGCAGTTGCTTAACCAACTGAGCCACCCAGGTGCCCAAGATCACATCCTTCTATCCTTTCAAATAAGTCCATCAACCTGTCCAGAGATGTTGGACTAATTTATCTCCATACTTCTTTCAAACCCTTTATCAGTTCATTCCCATGTTAAATCTGATGTTCCCCTGGTTCTTTAGCTGGGCCCACCTACAAGGCACTGGCTAATAAAAACACAAATAGTGGCTTTAATCTAGAGCAGCCACCCACCCCACCCTGAGAGAATTCTGTACTCTCACCCTTAGTTTCTTATCAAGTCCCCACCACTTCTTGCCTCTCTGTTCCCAGATACCTGGCAATGCATCACTCTCCTCCCCATCTTGTAGTTCTGTGCCCTTGTGTTTCCTCCGGCATTAATTTCTTGGCACCCTTTTCCAGCTTCAGTTTTGCTTACTATTGGCCTCCAAAATGCTCCCTGTTGCCTGCTCCAGCTCCCATCCCTGCATCTCGAAGGAAAGAAAGGAGAAGATGTTCTTGTCTAATTCCCACTGCAAATCTGGGAGCTAATTCTGCCAAAAGAGCCATGTGGCATTTTAGTGAAAGGTTGGCAGCATGAGAGGAAGGGGGTCGTGTGCATGATTGGCTATGCTGAAATACCCATCTTCATAACTAGAGCCATTGGCCATGTCGAAATACCCATTGTCATACCTAGAGCCATTGGCCATGTTGAAATGCCCATCTTCATAAACTAGAGCCATTGGCCATGTTGAAATGCCCATCTTCATAAACTAGAGCCATTGGCCATGTTGAAATACCCATCTTCATAACTAGAGCCACTCTCCTTATAGCATCTGCCTTTTGACCTCTCAGTGCAGGGTCTAGTAGCTTTTATAAACTGTCATTGCTGGCTTGCTTTCAATATTCACTAAAAACTTTTTTTCCTGGTTAGTATTTGTAGCTCTATTGAACATTTTACTTCTCAACCTGTTTCCTATTTGGAACAGAACTTGATGAAAATTACCCCCTCAAGAGAACCTTGAGTAGTGCTTCTCACACTTAGAAACCCACATAGAGCACCTGAGGGTTTTGTTAAAATGCAGATTCTGCTTTTGTAAGTCTGGGGTGGGGCCTGAGACTCGGCATTCCCAACAAGCCCTCAGATGCTGCTGCTGTTGGTTCAGGAACCATGCCAGGATCCATGTGTCTTTTGATATCAGACTTTGTAGCCATGATTCATGAACAATAATTCAGTTTACGATGGTTGCATTTAACACCCAGCATTTTCCAAAAGCCTGTGTACTCTACATACCACATTTTGGAAGGTATCTGGTAGAACTTGGGGTCTGCAAGCAGATAATGGTCAAGTGGCAAATTCCTTGTGCATCTTCTCAGAGATCTCTTCTGATGGGTCTGAGAATGAGGAAGGAAGATCACAATCTTGATCCAGAACCATTTTTGTCTGTAGGTATATTTTAGGTTGATGTTGCCTGGAGAGTTAGAGCTGAACTAGCAGCTTTCTCAGAGGAGGCATTCAGGTGTTCTGGATCTGAGACCCTGAGAGATACAGAAATAATTAATACCAGTCAAACCTTCCTAAATGCGGCATTCTTTGAAACCGTGAAAGCGCTTGTGTAATTAACACTGGTGGCAAACAAGGCAGTGACTATTTCTCAGCTCCTATTTTTGATCACTCGTTTCCCCCCACCTGGAGATACTTCTTTTGATTTCAGCTGTTGATGCTGGATCAGAGATATTTTCAAACTCACTGCAGAGAACCTAGTAAATCCTACCTTCTTCTGGCAGGAAAATTAGCCTTAGGTGTAACTGTCTTTGCAACTCCCTACCTGCTGAAATGACCCGGAGATGGCCAGAGGGCCCATCTGTCATGACATTGTATTATAATCCGTCGTCTCTACACTGACCTTCCTCCTCCCACTTTCCTCATCCTGTTCCCACCTCCCAGAAACATTTCTTTTTTATCTTGAGCCTTAGCAGATAGCCCTTCCTCCCAAGTCACTGATGAAGGTGACTAAGGTTTTCTGAAGTGAAGGTGTATTTTGCAGCCCCAGTGTGGCATGTCCTCCCTTTTTTTTCTGCATTATCTACCACTGTTAAGAAGGTGGCTTGGAATGGTGTAAACATTTTTGTTCTCATATTTAGGTTCATACTTATCATTTAATGAACTAGTGCGCCCTACTGAAGCTTGAACTAAGAGAAAGCAATAGGTATAGGAAATAAAAAGAGAAAAATCTCTTTAGGTTGTGGATGGCCGAAGCACAAGTTCAGAAACTTGGAGTTTCAGGGAGTTTTGCTGACCCAGCTTTTAAGCTCCTACGGGTGATTTAATTCTTTACCTTCTCCTCTCCCTCCAGGCTGCTTTCTGTTTTTTCTTTTTCTCCCCATGCTTTAAGCAGGAGACTGGGGCAATCTGGACCCACAAACATTTAATTTATTATTTTCTGTGACCATGGTTAAGCCAGTGGGAGATACCACAGGGCTGCAGTACCCAATAAATTCCCAAGTGAGCAGACCCAGCTTAAGCCCGATTCTTCCCCTCATGAGCTCATCTTTTATCTGATGGATGAAACTGATGCTGAGATCATTGTTCCCTGCCTCATTTCTGTTTAATTCATTTTCATGTGGCAATTCTATTATAATATCAGTACCATGAAGATTAAGCCCCAGGGCAATCAGGAGTGGTTCCATCTTTGATAAGGTCCCAGGTTTACTTGTTTAATCTCCAGTAAAGCCCTTGGCTCATTTTATTGTTAAAGCCGCAAGAGCACAATCTTTCTGTAGCATTACAGTTGCTTTTTCTAGCTCCCTCTGACCCACACATTTCCCCCCAGAGCTACTTTACTTACACTAATTAATACATTTCTCTCCTTTAATAACAGTAAAACTCCTATTCAGATCTCCATTCAATAACATACATTTGGAATCCACCTTGACTTTCGGGAGAAATGCCACTTTTTGCAGGAGAGTCCAGCCCTGATGTCTATTGCGGGGCCACCTAGCTGCATACCTCTGCAACTCAGAAAGAATTCATGAGTCAGACTATATGAGTTTGTGAGCTTCCCAAAGAAGGGCCTGTATGCTCCTCAATCTGTCTCCTATGTTACGTTAGCACGGTGAACCCTTGTTTTTGTTTCCCCAAATGAAAATGGCTTTATTATTTGTCATTATGAAAATAATTCATGCTTAGTGTAAAACATTCAAACAATACAGATTAGTATACTGAAAGGAAAACAGTTATCTTGAATTCCACCACTTGGAGATTAATACAGTTCACAATCTTCCAGACCTTTTTTATACATATAGATACAATTTTATGCAATTGGAATGCACTCTTTTGGCCAGATAATACATTGTTATCATTTTAGCAAGTACAGATATTGAAATAGATATTTATTTGCATTGGATTGAATTGCAATATGAACAGAAGCTAAAGGCTGTTTGTAATTCTTTTACTTAAACCTTATTTTTCAAGGCCCCCTCCCCTATTTCTTTCCTCTTCATTCCTCTCCTTCCTCTCTAACCAGGCCTCCCAGCAGCCCCTGAGGGGCAGCTTTGGCTGGGGCAGGTGCCAGGGAGAGGAAGAGAAGGAAGGAGGTGCAGGTGGTTAGGCAGCGGGAGGCGCTTTCCATGCTGTCACTTCCAGGAGAATTGGCCCTCTCTACTCCTGCCAGGTGGGAGTCGAAATGACGTCAATTTCCCTTTTTATACCATCTCCTTACTTTCTATACTCTCTCCACCCTTTGCCTCCTTCCTAGGCAGCAGAAGGGAGGTATTTGCAGAGAGGTAACTGCACAGTAGTCAAGCTCCTCAGGCGATTCTGATTTAGGGGGTGCACAGCTCCTCTTTGAGACATGCTGCTGTACTCATTGCAGACCAGGTGCAGCTTATGGCTGAATAGGAATCACCTGGGGAGATGGTTAATAATACAAACTCCTGCACCTCATTCCCGGAGATTCTGATTTTGTAGAGCCAGATGTGGCCTAAGACTTTGGGGTTGTTTTATTTTATTTTTTTAAACAAGATCACTAAATGATCCTGAGGAGAAGCCAGGTTAGCCCATGCTCTACTTCCTGGATACTCAAAGTGTGGTTCATGGACCAGCATCAGTATCATCATCATTGCCTATTAGAAATGCAGAATCTCAGGCCTCACTCTGGATGTACTGAATCAGAGCCTGTATTTTAGCAGGAGACCCGGAATAGTTCTATTGCACGTTACAGTTTGAGAAGCACTGCTCAACTCCAGTGCCGTAGAATGGGAAAATTCTTTGTGGAGTTAAACTGAAAACACTGTGACTTACTTGATTCCCACCTACTGATTGGCTGGTGGGATTTCACAAAAGGGACCTACAACTTTCAGCAGTGTTTTCCTAAAAGAGATGTAGGAAATAGTGCAGATAATTCCAAGTTAAAGGAAATTGTCCACCATTTTGAACCTTGGCTTGTCTCTGATTTTATGTATGAAATCCTCATGAAAGAAGTCAAGGTTGCATGAATATTTTAGGTTAAAGATTAAAATTGGACCGTATTCTTCTCTTAAATAAAAAAGCTTTTGGCAAAAAATTTAAGTGGTCCTAGGTAATGTTTCTACCAACTTATGCACTGCCAATATCCAGCCAATAACAACTGTATTTCAGGAGAACAAAAATAGCAATTCAACGTTTTTATTAGTGAACTCATGCCCTGCACCAGTTCCTGTGGAGACATCATTCAGGGAAAATTTTGGCCTTTGAAGTTGTTTATGAAAGCCTCTTGACTAGAATTGTGATTCACCTAAATTTGTCCCAGAAAACTCATCCTTAAGCATAAGCATGTTGAGCATTCAGGTTATTGTTTCATAAAGATACTATAAAGAAATACTTTCTTTTCTCCCACTAATAGAATATCATGGAATTATTTCTCCATTTAGTTTTGTTGCAGGATAAAACCCAAGTTGTTCATGATAAGCTGATCTTCAGGGCCCCATACATTCCACTTCCATGGTTTTCTCCTTCAAGGATACCTTTTATTCATACAGTCCTTAGAGCCCATAACTTCTCTGTGCCTTCTTGCTTGTTTCAAAACTCACTCCCTATATGATTTCCTAAACCTTTGTAACATTACATCCATTAGAGAAAGAAACCTATCTCTAGAGCCATAACTCAAAAGGGTGCCCCCTATCTGGGATAGGGTAGGCTGACTATGGCGCCAGTATGGTGGCTTTGTAATGCTCTCAACAAATTAGGCTCCTATCTTCCTGCTCTGCCATTTGTACTTGGGTTTGCAATATGGCTGCTGTGCCTCCACTAATTGTGTTTATCTTTCATGAAGGAAGAATGGAAAAGGGAAAGAGCTATTGTTTTTATAGGTCTTCCCTTTTTAGAAAGCTATCTGGGTGGCCCCTCCCAATGATTTCCACTTATATCTCAGAAACCAGAGCTGGGTCACATGACCACCCCTAGATGAAATGGAATGTGGGCACATTGCTACCCCTGACCTCCAAATTGGAATTCTGTAACTAGAAAAGAAGGGGAAAATGGATATTAGGTAGGCATTGAGCAAGACCTGCCACTATCACTAAGTTGTAAGTAACTCATAAGATATTTGCATTTTAAAGGGGAACAAAGACTTAAGTCAAAGAAATAAACCTTGGATAGGAGAATTTCAGGCCTTAGCTACTGTGTACTTAGTCTCTGTGTCTGGGGATGAGAAATTCTATCGCCTCTCAGCTCTCGCTATATAGAATACATGCCTACTCTGGGTTTAAGTTGGAACCTGCTTGGATAAGAAACACACTCCCAATGTGAAGTTTAAATCCCCCTGGCTCAGCCCCAGCTGTGCTTTGGGAAGTGATGTTCCTAATCAGAATCTCTAAAACAGAAAGATCCTCCCAAATCCTTGCTTTTATTTTGGGAAAGTGTTAGAATAGTTATCTTGAATTGTGTTTTCTATGGTCAGTTAATTGTTTTGATCTGATTGAGATTCTCGTGCAATCCGTACACTGCTTCATTTAAAAAATGACAACGTGTATTTAATGTAAGGGCTTAATAAAATCAAATTTTTACTAACCTCAGTAATCACTAAGGACGCTCTGCTTTTACTCTCTGGACAGACCCTTGATCTGGCACTTATGCTCTCTTTAGGGGAGAAGACCCTAGAGGAAAGAAGGATGGATGTCTTCCTGGCCTCATGCTTAGTGTTGAGAGAATGGGAGGCAGACCTCTAGGGTGAATGGGCTTGGATATGTGTGGAAAATAGTGATTTCAACTGAAGTAGGATTGGTAATCCTGTCCCGAGACTGAGAGCAAGAGAACCAGATATCCCCACCCCCTGCTTTTAGGGACACAGAAGGAGAAATGTGAAGAACACAGAAGTCTCAGTGCTAGGAAGGGTCAGAGGGGGAAAAGATGCTTTGTGTGACCAAGACAAAGTACCAGGTAGAAGAAGACACTAGAAAGGTCTAAGAAGGAGTGAGAAATTGCTGGGGCCAGAGTTTTAGACACAAAGCCCAGATCAGAGTTTGGGCCACAGACCTTGCTTTCTGTTCCCCAATAGCTTAGAGGGATCTGGGTGGCAGTCATGGCTTTTCCATGAGTTTGTGAGACTCTGTGGGATTGTGTGTCATTATAAGTGCACTGAATATTTAAAGTTTGGGGAAAGGTTTCTGTTACAGTTAGTACTGTTGCTTAACAAACCATCCCAAATTAGTGGTGTAAATAACAACCACTATTTTATTATGCTCATAGCTTCTGGGGTCCAGGAATTCCAACAAGGCACAGTGGGGATGGCTTGTCTCTGATCCATGATGTGTGGGTCCTCAACTAGTTTGGGGTAACTTGAGTAGCTGGGGGCTAGAATCATCTGGAAGCTTCTTCCCTCCTATGTCTGGGGTTTGGGCTAGTGTGACTCAATGACTGGGTTCAGCAGGATTTTTGACCAACACATGGCTCTCCCTGTGGCTTGGGCTTCTCACAGTATGATGGCTGAGTCCTGACAGGGAAAGTCCCAAGAGGGTGCCTCTGAATGATACAAGTGATTCCAGGGAGCCAGGGCAAGCTGCATTTATGATCTAACCTCAGAAATAATCACACAGCATCATTTTCATCTTTCTCTTGTGACCAAAGCAGTTACACGTCTGCCTAGACTCAAGGCAAGGAGTTTTAGAGCAGCCCCCTCTTCATGGAAGGAGCGTAAAAGAATTTAAGGCCTTTAAACAAACAAACAAAAAAACAAAGAAACACTCACTCCTTGAACTTGCAGTCGGAATCTTGGCTGTATATTTCCTAGCTATGTGACCTTGAGCAAAAGACTAAACTTCTCTGACCTCTAATGTTCTCAACTACCAAATAGTAGGTTTGGGTGAGGGCTAAATGAGATAAACTTATATTGAAACATCTAGCACATTGCCTAGAACATGATGTGTTCAATATTGCTTGAGCATAAATCTGAAGAATGCTTGGGGACTACCAAGTCTAAAGTAAGGATTATTTTCTCAGGTGTAGAATCGGGGATTAAATTGAAAGATGTATTGTGCTTTTAACAAATACACACCTATTAAATACCTACTACATGCCAGACATTTCCTCCTAGCCAGGAACGTCCCTTATTCAAGAGTTAGACTCGCATCTAAAAATACCAGACATGATATTTTAGGTGGTTATGGACACAAATATTTTCTAAGCCTCTTCTCCTTCCTCCAACCATAAATACTGTCCAGAAGTGAACTTTTGAAGATTTCTTTGTGCGTTCTTGAGTTCTTCATCTCTCTGCACCTTTTGCAGGTATTTTATTTTTTCCATTTTTGCATCTATTAAGCTTCTTGCATCCTTAAAATATGGGATTGACTTAGTTAAAATTTTCTGGAAAAATCACGAACACTCTGTACTCAGATGAAGTCCTCATATGGAGATGTTTTCCTCTGAGCAAATAACAGTGGTTTCTGGATACTGTACCATTTTGGTGAGTTGGTGCAATGGTTTTAATTAACAAAAGAGAAGGATGAATCTTCTCAGGAGGCTTCAGGAGAGTCTGATATGACAGAAAACACTTCATGGTGTAATATCACACATACCTTCCCCCTTGAGGAACAGCACTCATGGGTAATACCTTTACCTATATACTGAAAATTACCAGGAGGAAGAGGCGGTGTGGATGAGGGAGAATTCTCACAATTCAACAAGTGACACTGGTGATGAAAAAGTGGATTGAGAACTGCAAGCCAACTTTCTGTCCATGGAACGACTGTGTTCTTTTCAGTTATGGGTTCTGTGTGGTATATCGTGGATCACATCCTTCTAGCAAAGTTCATTTTACATAAGGAAAACAAAAAGTTAGTAATAGAATATGTAGAAATAGTTTGACCTTGAGATACTAAAGTTGTTCTTAAAACCAAATGTAGCTGATGCTTTTGTGACCCCACACCCATTCCTTCTGCCTTTCTGTGATTTCAGCAGTAGCTGTGGTGGCCATTTCCTGTGCATGTTGAAGGATTATCTCAAGTTACTGTTACATCTTGCTCAGTCCACACAAATGGCAACCTGAGAGTATGGCACAGAGCGGGGCATGGAAGTTAATACCTCTGGATATTACTCTGAAACAAAGAGCTACAGGAGTGGACCCATAAATGCTTCCTGTCTGATGGAGGAATAATTCCAAGGCACATTCTACACTGTTTCCCAGTGGGGCTCAGGCAGGAATCAATTCCAGTTGCCTACAGCAATAATCAGTTCAGTAACATACCCTTCATTAGCTTCCTTCCATCTCTGCCTTAATCTCCCTGCTCTTTCATTCCTGATCTCTGGGATCACCTCCCAAGTGAGTCCACATCTTTTTTTTTTTTTTAGGTTCTGCTTTGAGGGAACCCCAAATTAAAACACCAAATGTCCCGGCTGAGTTAAACCTGAAATTCAGATATGCTCCAGGGAAGGAGTCCCCTCATTCCAACCCTAGTATCTGTTGCCTTGCACTGATTGTCATGGGAGCTGAGGACCCATCTGAACAAAGAATCAAATTGTGTCCTCAAGGTAGGATGGTCTTACAACAATGCCACCTGATGGGCTGGAATAGGGAATAGGGCTTTTGAGAGAAAATTTACCTTAAAAGAAGAAGGAGTCTGCCATAATTCGTTTGTTTATTCAGCAGATATTTATTGAGAGTCTTCTATGTTATAGGTACAGTTCTATATGCTAGGGATACATCAATGAATAAAAGGAACAGAAATATTTGTACCCATAAGTTTATACTCTAGTGGGAGAAGATAGACAATAAACAATTAAAATAATAAAAAGTACATTTTAGATTATTTTAGAAGACGTTAAGTGCAAGGGTTGAATAAATAAGAGAGAGAAGCAGCACAAGCAAACAGGGTGATGGTGTTAACATGTGGGTGGGGTGGTATCTTGGTCTGCTTGGGCTGCCATAACAAAATACCACAGACTGGGTGGCTTAAACAACAGATATTTATTTTCTTACAGTTATGGAAGCCAAAAGTCCATGATCAAGGTTCTGGAACATTAGGTTTTTAGTGAGAACTCTTTTCCTGTTGCAGAAATGGCTATCTTTTTGCTATGTCCTCATATGGCCTTTCCTCTTTGCACATGGGTGGTGACAAAGAGAGAAAGCAAGAGCACATGCGTGAGCTCTGCTGTCTCTTCCTCTTCTTATAAGGAACACCAACCCTATCACATTAAAGCCCCACCCTTATGACCTCATTTAACCTTTATTACTTTCTTATAGTCCCTATCTCCAAAGGCTTCAACGTATGAATTTAGGGGCTCATAATTCAGTCCATAACAGGTAGTTTGGGTATACATCTTTTACAAGGTGACATGTCACCAAAAATGTGAAGGAAGTGAGCAAGTTATCCATGTGGATATCTGAGGGTGGACAATTCCAGGGGGAAGGAGCAGCTGCTGCAGAAGTCCTGACAGGACCTGCCTGCCCTGACAGGAGCGTTGAAGAAATAGGGAGGACGTCAGTGTGTGAGTGAAGTGGGGATTGTCAAGGGAGTTGTAGGAAATGAGATTAAAGAGAAAAGGTGGGTCAGGTTGTGTCTGGCCTTCTATACCAACACTGCCTTCTACAGCGGGAGACCTGGAAAACTGGGCTCAGCAACATCTAAAGTTTGGGTGAGGAAGGAGTGATTTTAGGTATAGATGGCATGGTAGCCCTTACTTGACAATGTCCTGATCAAAGTACCTTTGTGGTCTTTTGTTGAACGAATGAATAAAGTCTATGCTACAAAGAAGAGAGGACTGTGATTATTGGCCAAAACAAAAACAAAACCAGTCATTAAACTGTGCAATTTGTTGTGGCCCAAGTAACCTGTCTGTGGGTGCCATGTAACAGACCACAAATCATAGGGAGAAAAGTCTTTTTTTTTTTTTTGCTTCACCTCAGGGAAGACTGGAAGTGTCAGAGGGGAGTGCAGCCAATGCTGAGACTGCTCAGCTGAGGGGAGGCCTGGGGTTGGTGGAGGACCAGCCTAGTAAATGCAGGGATCTTGTTGCGTAAAGAATCAGCCCAGGGGAGAAATAAGAGTAGAGAAACAGACTGCTGTGTTTATAGGCATTTGGCATATATGAGAAAAACGGCATCTCAACTTTGTGCTGAAAGAAGAAATAATTTAACAAATGATGCTAAGACACTTGGTTATTGATGTGGAAAAATTCATTTGGAGCTCTAATTAAATCTAGATAGATTAAATATTTGAATATTTGAAGTAAAAAATATTGTTGGAGAAATTGTAGGTACATGACTTAGGCTAGGAAGGACTTTCTAAGCATCACCTCAGGAGAAATCAGAAGGAAAAAGACTGAAAAATTTGACCATAAAGAGGTTTAGAAGTTCTCTATGGCAAATGCACTGTAAAGACATTTGTAAAATTGGAAAAACATATTCGTAACAGCCATGATGGAGAAAAGATTAATATCCTCAGCATTTAAAGAGCTTTCTTATAAATAAGAAAAAGAAAATCTAATAAAAATGGATTAAGGTTGTGAATAGTAAACTTACTAATGAAGAGACAGATGAAACATTAAACATGTGAAACAAATAAATGCAAATTAAAATAATGAGATATCCTTTCTCAGAATTGCAAGGATAAAAAGATTGCAGATACATGGCCTTGGCTGAGATGTCAGAAAACAGGCACTTTTTCATGTACTAAAGGTTGTACTGAGAGAATTATCTTGCTGAGAAATTTGGCAAATATGTATCATATCCATGTATGTATTGTTTAGCTCAAAAATGCCACTTCTAATCATTACCCCAAGGCAATGATTCAATATACATGTAAAGATGGGTAGACAAGAATGTTATTTTTATACTGTGTATGCAGAATAAAAACAGAATAATCTAAATGTCTAGCAATAAAATGACACATAAATTAAGGTGTCTCTAAAATGGGATACTATGCAGCAATTAAGAATATGATAACGCTGAATATTAATATGAAAAATTTTCTTTATATAATGTGAATAGAAGATACAACTCACGAATCTCCAAGTACTCTGCAGTACAATCCCATGTGTTTGCATGTATATATTTGCATAGAAAAAGTGATAAAATGATAATAGTATTCTTTCTGAGTGATGTTACTGTGTGTGATTTTTTAGAAGACTTTATTTATTTCAGAGGGAGGGAGAGAGAGAGAGAGAGAGAGTGAGCACACAGGAGCAGGGGGAGGAGTGGAGGGAGAAGCAGACTCCCCGCTGAGCAGGGAGCCAGACATGGGGCTCGATCCCAAGGACCCAGAGATCATGACCTGAGCTGAAGGCAGATGCTTAACCAACCGAGCCACCCAGGAATCCCTTAAAAAGTTTTCTTTTTGTTTATCTGTATTACCTATTTAGTTTACAATGAAGTTGTGTAACTTGAATAATGAATATTTTCAAAAATTAAAGTTTAAGTTATATGTTTAAATTACTAAGTTCTTATATATCTAATATTGAAACGTTTGTGGTATTTCTCAAGTTGAGGTTTTCTCAAGTCCAGCTGATTTGATTTTTTTTTAAAATTGACATAAATATTGTATCAAGAAAATCTTGTGTTTTACATAGACTTAGTATTTCCTCTGGCTGCCAGTTTTGCCTCTATCTCATTCTTATGACCAATATATTTATCTCTCTGACATTTGACATTTTAATAATTTGGAAGGAGCGAGATGAGCAGTTAGAACAGAGACCAGGATTATACTTCCTCAGAGGCTGACTGAAGCAGAAAAAGTCATCTGTGGGAACATGAGCTCTTCTTTTGTAATAACTTTCTTGAGATGTAACTCACATACCATGTAATTCACCCATTTAAGGCAAAAAATTCAAGATATCTTAGTATACCCAGAGAATTATGCAACCATCACCATAATCAATTTTAGAACATTTTAATCCCTGTAAATACAAACCCCATACTCTTAGCAGTCAACTTCCATTTCCCCCAATTCTTCTACCTCTATGCAAGCACTCTATGGATTTGCCTATTCTGGAAATATCATACAAATGGAACCATACAATATGTGGTCCTTTGTGACTGGCTTCTTTCATTTATCATAATGTTTTCAAGGCTCATCCATGTTGTAGGATGATGTATCAGGGCTACAGTCCCTTTTATTGCTGAATATTATTATTCATTTTATTCATTATTATATTAATATCATTACTGCTGAATAATATTACACTGAATAGATATACCACAATTTATTTATCCATTCACTGGTTCATGGACATTTGTATTGTTTGTACTTTTGGCTTTTATGAATAAAGTTGCTATGAAAATTTGTCTATAAGTTTTAGTGCGGAATGTAGGTAGTATTTTGTTTACTAATTCAATCTCTTTTCTTGTTATATGTCTGTTCAGATTTTCTTTCCTGAGTCTTTATAGGAGTTTGTCTATTTTATTTATCTAATTTCTGGGAACACGGGCTTCTGGAAAATATCTGGAGTATAAAGGGGAGGGCAGGAGAATAGTGGAAGATTGTATAGCAGCCCTGAGATCCCTCTTGTAATTCCTGAAGTCCTTAATAAAGTGACTGAACTCATAAAATTTTGAGCGTGACCTGATTTTTTGGGGAATAGAAATAACAACAATAACTAAAAGCCGAAATAAAAGCAACAACAAAACAGGGATCAAAGTAATTTTAGATTGACCTGAATTAATTAACAAGAATGCCTTTGCCATATATTTGGGATTGAAGCAGCTGGTTCTGTTTGCTCAGTTGTTCCAAAACTTGTATTTAACAGTGGTCTATATGAACTCAAGTTGGGATGCCAGAAATACCTTGGCATGATGTGAAGTAAGGAATTCAAAGGCTTAGAGAAATAAGAATGTTGGGGTGGATTTATCATGTGTGACTGGCTTACCCAACTCAATCTATGTCCCCTGAGGAAGGCTAGGAAATATTCTGTTCACCATGGCAATAAAAAATAAATTGGTGAAGGTGAAAACAGCATCCTTGAAAAGCACTGTATCGCTTTTCTATAGGTTCTCTATAGGCAGGGGACAAAGACAGGAAATGCAACCATTGAAATGGAGTGGTTGAGGCAGAGTAACGAGTGTTAATAACACTTTGTTGCTAGATGCCATTGGGTGTGGTTACCATAATAGGCAACAAACGCCCTGCTTGTCAGAATGGCTTAATCCGCAGATCTTTGGTGGAGGCTAATTGATTATGGTATTTCTGGGACTGAAATAAATGACAGTTCACTGAAATTGTTCCTGATCTGTATAATCTAGAACCTTTTTTGTCTGGTGAACAGAGACTGAGTCATAATGTTAGAGAGTATGTGATCCTCTTTCAAGTCCTAGCCTTTAAACAATCCACACATCTAGAGCTTCTTTAATACTGCAGCTGGAATCATCCATTTGAAATCGAGCCTGAGCTCTGATTGGTGGATGAAGATATTTAAGAGAAAACATTCTCTTCATCTAGTGCTGGAAACTCCAGCATAGGAATAGGAAGTAAAAAGGAATTTGTGGACCAAGGGTACTGCAGGGTTATTAAGACATGCCAATCCCACTGGATTACAGGCAGTTTATAAGAGCCTGCCAGTGAGGGTGTTGAATCTGCTCAGAGGGGTGAAACTTGTTTCTAAGATACCTCCTGCTTATAATGACCATCGCCTAGTATATCTGCAGTTTTCCCTGGCTGTTCTGATTTACCTAACCCAATCTGTAAACTAATGGTGGAGACATTTTAAGTTGACTGGTCTTTGGACACTTATCTGTTACAACCTTATGATTTTAAGACCCTTTCAATTAGCCCACCTCAACATTTGACAGTGATTCATACACAGTAGGTGATCAATAACTGCTTGTTAGTTTATTATCTAAGACAGGATCATGTTTTAATCTTCTTAGACAACCAAGAACTTGTCCCAGTTTCAAAGTAATATATATTTTTTCTTATTACAAAAAGAACACATTCTTATTGTTGAGAATTTGGGAAATAAGAGGAAAACTAAAGAAGAAAATAATAATAGTTTTGGTATATACTTCCTTTTAGTCTCTGTTATTTGCCTCCCCCAAACACAAAACCAGATGGATCACACTGTTTATTTAGGTCAATTTCCATAATTTCTGACAACAGAGATCAAGTTCCATGAAATAATAGTTTATTACATGGATATACTTTAATTTTTTAAATATATCATTCTATTGTTTAATAGACATTTGTCCTGATTTTTAAAAAATTATAGATAAAAAACATCTTTAGGTATAAATCTTGTTCATATTTTTAATCTTTTCTGAAGGATAAAACTCTAGAAGTAGAATTACCTGATCAAAGAAAAAAATATATATATATTCCAGTTTATGCTCCTAACATTATATTTTGCTAACTGTTCCCTCATTAGTAATTTGTGTCTTTTTACTTTTAATTCTTTGCTAATTTGGTAGATAAAAATGGATACTTGTTTTATCAGTAAACTACTCCAAAGCATAGTAAGTTAAAACAACAATTTATTATGTCTTATGATTCTGTGGGCTGGCAATCCAGGGCTATGTGGTTCTTCTCCTGGTCTTAGATCATTTATGCATCTGCAGTTCTGTGACAGCTCAACTGGGGCTGAAGAGACTAAGATGGCTTCACTTAAATGTCTGGAAGTTATTTCTAGCTGTTGGCTAAATCACCTTTTTTCCTCCCATCATGGTTTCTAATCCTGAAATACATGTTAAACTGAGCTTCTTCACAGTCTCAGGGCTCCAAATCAATGGCAAGATAGAGAAACAAGGCACCATAAGGCCTAAGCTCCAGAACTAGCACATAGTAATTTCTATCAGATTCTTTTGGTCTAAGCAAGCCACAAGACCATCCCAACTTCAAGGGATAGAGAACATAGATTTCATTTCTTCGTGAAAAGAGTATCCAAGCCACATTGCAAAGGGGCATGGAGCCAGAGAGGTGTGATTCATTGGGGGCCATTATTACTCTCTATCATACTTGTTATTCAACTTGATTAATTTCAATTGTGAATGAGGTGATTTTTCTAGCCATTTGCTTTGACTCTTTTTTAGATTGTCCTTTGCACATTTTTATATCATGTCTTAGAGTTATCTTAGCAATTTTAAGAACTTATATTTTATGGATAGTAATTTTAGTCTATCATATTTGTGGCAAATATTTTTCTCAATTTGTTGTTTATTTTTCATGTTGTGTATCTTTTTCTTTGTCATTTTAAAAATTATGTTTAAACTTAGGAAACCTTTCTTTACTCGAAAATCAAATGCCTATTCTTCTAGCTTTTATGTGGTTTGATGATTTATGTTTAACTTTTTAATCTATTAAAGTTTATTTTGGCCCATGATATGGTAATAGTTTAATAAGATTTTCTTATGTAGCTGCCAGTTTCAACTCTACACTTCTTATGGAAAAATCCATCCTTTCCCGACTGATTTGTAATACCTACTCAATCATATGGTAAATATTTATGCATTCCAGAGTTTTGTTCTTATATTATTGCTCCCTCTATAAACCTTTTACTGGTCTCATTATTTCAATTATTTGAGATTTATAAATAGCTTTAATATCTAGGAGAGCAAGCCTACTATAATTTCTCTTCAAAATTTTTCTTGATTAATTTTTGCCTATTTATAATTCCAGATGAACTTTAGAAATATGTTGTCAAATTAAAATCAATCCTCACGAGATTATGATCAGACAGCCTTACCCTTCACTTTGGAAGAATGGACATCTTTACAAGCTTAAGTCTGCCCAACCAGGAATATGATATTCAAATCTTCTTTTATTGCTTTTAATAAAATAAGTTTTTATATATACAGGATCCAAACATTTATTGTAAGTTACTTCTAAAAGACTGTGTTATTTTTAAAAGACTTTGTTATTGTGTTTTCATTATATTTCTAGCTACTTATTACCTAAACTATTGATTTCTTGATAATTACCCTGCATCCAGCCACTTCTTAAAATGTGCTTATTAATTCTAATAGTTTTCCTATTGATTCTCTTGCCTTAACTAGGTGTGCAATCTTAACATCTGAAAATGATAAAAATTCTTTCTTCTGCCTGCCATTAATTGTACCTCTTTTTTTGGTTTAATGTCTTATTGTATTGGCCAGAAATTCCAGAACAATATTAGATAGGACTTGTCTGGTTTTACAAGCAATAGCAAAGAGGTTCTGTAACCAGAAACTCATTCCAATGTCTCAAATTTTATGCTGTAGTATGTAATATGTATGTAATAGGTAATACGCTGTTTTGCCTTTCCCAAGGCCAATACTGTTGTTTATGTCATTTTGCTAACTTTATTTTATTATTCCTCTGAGTATATGGTGAAAAATATTCACAAGTTTTCTGTGAAAAAGCCCTACAGTCACATGAAAAGAATTAATAAATATTTCCTCATTTATCTCTTCTTTCTTTTTCCTTTCACTTCTCTATTTCTTGTTTATCAAAACTTCTCGTAGTTGTGATTTTCCCTGGATCATTTCCAAATTTTCCATGTGTTTGTTTAACTATGGAATATGGATATGGACCCCAACTTTTGGGAAGAGGTTGAATCTTGTGAGTAATTAGAAGGATTGGTTCACATTGTTTACTAGTTATAATTTCAGTATTTTGCTTTCTAGTGTGCAGTGCTCAGCCTTTTATTTGTTATGGAAATTAGGTCTTTATCTGGCAAAATCCACACGTGGTTCAACTGACATTTACTTCCCAGGAGCAAACAGACTCATTACCAAAAAGGCCTCCCTAGATCTGCTGTCCCTCTTTTACCCCACTTCTCTATTACTCTTCACAACAAAACCTCCCAAAAGGTTAGTTTTTACTCTGTCTCCACTTTTTCAGCTCATATGTTCTCTCTAACCCATTTAAGTCTGGGTTAAATCTTTAAAATCCCCATCATGCTACTGAAACTGTTCTTATCAAGGACCCCATCACCTCCAGACTGCTGAACCCAGTGGTCAATTCTCAGCTCTCATCCTACTCATGCTACCCACTGTTTCAGTGGCATTGGAAACTGGTCATTCTTTCCTTCTTAATTGCTTCAAGGGTGCCACACACTCTTCTAGATTTTGTCCACCCCCCCCCCGAGTCCCTCTCAGTTTCTTTTTTTTTAGATTTTATTTACTTATTTGAGAGAGAGAGAGCGAGAGAGAGCGAGAGAGCACAGGCGGGAGGTGGGTAGAGGAAGAGGGACAAGCAGACTTCCTGCAGAGTAGGGAGCCCAACACGGGGCTTGATCCCAGGACCTTGGGACCATGACCTGAGCTGAAGGCAGACGCTTAACCTACTGAGCCACCCAGGTGCCCCCCTCTCAGTTTCATTTGTTGTTCTCCTCCACTTCCTGACTTAAAAAAAAAATCATGGTAAAATATATGCAACATAAAGTTTACCAGTGTAACCATTTTAAAGTGTACAATTCAGTGAGATTAAATATGTTCACAGTGTTGTGCAACATTTTTTATCATCCCAAACAGAAATTTTGTACTCATTAAGTAGTAACTCCTCATTCCCGCTTCCCCCTAGCCCCTAGTACCCTCTATTCTACTTTCTGTCTGTATGAATTCGCCTATTCTAGGTACCTTATATAAGTGGAATCATAAAATATTTGTCCTTTTGTGTCTGGCTTCTGTCATTTAAGCATAATGTCTTCAAGCTTCATCCATGTTGTAGCATGTATCAAGAATTTCATTCCTTTTTATGGTCAAATAATATTTCACCACTATATATTTTGTTTATCCATTCATCACATTTTGTTTATTCGTTCATCTGTTGATAGACATTTGCATTTGAGTTGTTCCTACCTTTGGGCTATTATGAATAACACTGTTATGAATATTGATGTACAAATATCTTTTTGAGTCTCTGCTTTCAATTTGTTTGGGTATATGGCTAGGAGTCGAATTGGTGGATCATACAGTAACATGCTGTGTAACTTTTTGAGGAACTGCCGAATGGTTTTCCACAGTGGCTGCACCATTTTACATTTCATTCCCAACAGCAATGCATGAGGGTTTCATTTTCTCCACATCTTTGCCAACACTTGTCATTTTCCCTTTTTTAAAATATAGCCATCCTAATAGGTGTAAAGTGGTATCTCATTGTAGTTTCGATTTGTACTTCCCTAATGACTAATGACATTGAGCATTTTTCATGTACTTATTGGTTATTTTTATATTTTCTTTGGAGAAATGTCTATTCAAGTCCTTTGCCCATTTTTGAAAATTGGGTTGTTTGTTTTTTGGTTATTGAGTTGTAGGAGTTCTTTTTTTTTTTTTTCCTGGATATTAATCTCTTATCAGATATATGATTTGTAAATATTTTTTCCATTTTGTGGGTTGTCTTTTCACTCTCTTGATAGTGTCCTTCAATGCAAAAAGTTTTTAATTTGATTAAATCCAATTTTATCTTTTGTTGCTCATGCTTTTGGTGTCTTATTCAAGAAATCATTGCCAGATCCAATGCCATAAAGATTTTCTCCTATGTTTTCTTCTAAGTGTTTTACAATTCTACCTCTTAAGTTTAGGTCTTTGATCTATTTTGAGTTAATTTTTGTATATGGTATAAGGTGTAAGCATCCTACTTCATTCTTTTACATGTGGATATTCAGTTTTACCAGCACATTTTTGACTTTTTAAATATTATAGCATGCTTCAGCACATTCTTTGATCCACTGCTCCTCTATGTCCTTGATATCTAGATGACCTCCCTTGGTGATCTCATTCAGTCTTACGGATTTAAAAGCATCTATATACTGGTGTTTCCTGGATTACATCCCCAGCCTAGATCTCTTCTCTTGAACTCCAGATTCATACATCTAAGTTGTTACATATATTATCCCCTACAACTCTAGACTCATATACAAATTCTACACTTCCAGTTTGGGCACTGTAACTCTTAATGTGTTTACTTTCTTACATCATACACAAGAATAAACTCAAAGTGGATTAAAGACCAAAATGTAGACCTGAAACCATAATGTTCTTAAAAGAAAACATAGGCAGTAAACTTGGACATTGGCTTAGCAATGTTTTCCTTGATATGTGTTTCCTCAGGCAAGGGAGACAAGGGCAAAAATAAATAGCTAGCACTACATCACACTAAAAAACTTTTGCACAGCAAAGGAAACCATAAGCAAAACTAAGGCAGCCTGCTAAGTGGGAGAAGATTTTTGCAAGTGATATATCCAATAAGGGGTTAATATCCAATATATATCAAGAACTCATACACTGAACACTAAAAACCCCAGATAATCTGATTACAAAATTGGCAGATGACTTGAATAGAAATTTTTCCAAAGAAGACATCCAGATGGCCAACAGACACATGAAAAGATGCTCAACATCACTCATCACCAGGGAAATGCAAATCAAAACCACACTGAGATATCACCTCACACCAGTGAGAATGGCTAGTATCAAAAAGATAAGAACTAACAAGTGTTGGTGAGGATGTGGAGAAAAGGGAACACTTGTGCACTGTTGGTGGGAATGTAAATTGGTGTGGCCATGATGGAAAATAGTATGGAGGTTCCTCAAGAAATTAAAAATGTAAATACCATATGACCCAGCAATTCCACTTCTGGGTATTTATAAAAAAAAACAACAACACTGATTCAAAAAGACATATGCACCTCTATGTTTATTGCAGCATTACTTACAATAGCAAAGATATAGAAGCAACCTGAGTGTCCCTCAATAGACGAGTGGATAAAGATGTGATACACATACACAGTAGAATATTACTCAGCCATAAAAAATGAAATCTTGCCATTTTTGGCAACAAGGGTGGATTTAGAAGATAATATGCTAAGTGAAGTAAGTCAGAGAAAGAGAAATACCATATGATTTCACTTATATGTGGAATAAGACAAAACAAAACAAGACAAATGAACAAACAACCAAAACCAGAAGCAGACTCATAGATACAGAGAAAAAACTGGTGGCTGCCAGAGGGGAGAGGTGAGGAGTGATAGGTGAAATAGGTAAAGGAGATTAAGAGGTACAAACGTGCAGTTATAAAATAAATAAGTCATGGAGATGAACAGTACAGCAAGTGGAATATAGTCAATAAGATTGTAATAACTTTGTATGGTGACAGATGGTAACTGCACTGTTGTAGTAAGCACTGTGTAATGTATAGAACTATCAAATCACTATGTTGTACACCTGAAACTAATATGTCAAATATACTTAAATTTTTTAAATAATTTTTTATTGTTATGTTAATCACCATAAATTACATCATTAGTTTTTGATGTAGTGTTCCATGATTCATTGTTTGTGCATAACACCCAGTGCTCCACACAGAATGTGCACTCTTTAATACCCATCACCAGGCTAACCCATCCCCCCACCCCCTCTCCTCTAGAACCCTCAGTTTGTTTCTCAGAATCCATCGTCTCTCATGGTTCGTCTCCCCCTCTGACTTGCTCCCCTTCATTCTTCCCCTCCTGCTATCTCCTTCTTTTTCTTTTTTTTTAAACATATGTTACATTATTTGTTTCAGAGGTACAGATCTGTGATTCAACAGTCTTGCACACTTCACAGCACTCACCATAGCACATACCCTACCTAATGTCTATCACCCAGCCACCCCATCCCTCCCACCCCCCACCACTCCAGTAACACTCAGTTTGTTTCCTGAGATTAAGAATTCCTCATATCAGTGAGGTCATATGATACATGTCTTTCTCTGATTGACTTATTTCACTCAGCATAACACCCTCCAGTTCCATCCACGTCGTTGCAAATGGCAAGATCTCATTCCTTTTGATGGCTGCATAATATTCCATTGTGTATATATACCACTTCTTCTTTATCCATTTATCTGTCGATGGACATCTTGGCTCTTTCCACAGTTTGGCTATTGTGGACATTGCTGCTATAAACATTGGGGTGCACGTACCCCTTCGGATCCCTACATTTATATCTTTGTGGGAAATACCCAGTAGTGCAATTGCTGGATCATACGGTAGCTCTATTTTCAACTGTTTGAGGAAACTCCATACTGTTTTCCAGAGTGGTTGCACCAGCTTGCATTCCCACCAACAGTGTAGGAGGGTTCCCCTTTCTCCGCGTCCCCACCAACATCTGTCGTTTCCTGACTTGTTCATTTTAGCCATTCGGACTGGTGTGAGGTGGTATCTCATCGAGGTTTTGATTTGGATTTCCCTGATGCCAAGCGATGTTGAGCACTTTTTCATGTGTCTGTTGGCCATTTGGATGTCTTCTTTGGAAAAATGACTGTTCATGTCTTCTGCCCATTTCTTGATTGGATTATTTGTTCTTTGGGTGTTGAGTTTGATAAGTTCTTTATAGATTTTGGATACTAGCCCTTTATCTGATATGTCATTTGCAAATATTTTCTTCCATTCTGTCGGTTGTCTTTTGGTTTTGTGGACTGTTTCTTTTCCTGTGCAAAAGCTTTTTATCTTGATGAAATCCCAATAGTTCATTTTTGACCATGCTTCCGTTGCCTTTGGCGATGTTTCTAGGAAGAAGTTGCTGCGGCTGAGGTCGAAGAGGTTGCTACCTGTGTTCTCCTTTAGGACTTTGATGGACTCCTGTCTCACGTTTAGGTCTTTCAAGCATTTGGAGACTATTTTTGTGTGTGGTGTAAGGAAATGGTCCAGTTTCATTCTTCCACATATGGCTATCCAATTTTCCCAACGCCATTTGTTGAAGAGACTGTCTTTTTTCCATTGAACATTCTTTCCCGCTTTGTCAAAGATCAGTTGACCACAGAGTTGAGGGTCCAATTCTGGGCTCTCGATTCTGTTCCATTGATCTATGTGTCTGTTTTTGTGCCAGTACCATACTGTCTTGAGGATGACAGCTTTGTAATAGACCTGGAAGTCTGGAATTGTGATGCCGCCAGCTTTGCTTTTCTTTTTCAATATTCCTCTGGCTATTCGGGGTCTCTTCGGGTTCCATACAAATTTTAGGATTCTTTGTTTCATTTCTTTGAAAAAAGTGGATGGTATTTTGATGGGGATTGCATTGAATGTGTAGATTGCTCTAGGTAGCATTGACATCTTCACAATGTTTGTTCTTCCAGTCCATGAGCATGGAACGTTTTTCCATTTCTCTGTGTCTTCTTCAATTTCTTTCATGAGTATTTTATAGTTTTCTGAGTACAGATCCCTTGCCTCTTTGGTGAAATTTATTCCTAGGTATCTTATGGTTTTGGATGCAATTGTAAATGGGATCGACTCCTTGATTTGTCTCTCTTCTGTCTTGTTGTTGGTGTATAGGAATGCCACTGATTTCTGGGCATTGGTTTGATATCCTGCCACTTTACTGAATTCCTGGATGAGTTCTAGCAGTTTTGGGGTGGAGTCTTTTGGGTTTTCCACATACAGTATCATATCATCTGCAAAGAGTGAGAGTTTGACTTCCTCTTTGCCGATTTGGATGCCTTTGATTTCTTTTTGTTGTCTGATTGCTGTGACTAGGACTTCTAATACTGTGTTGAATAGCAGTCGTGAGAGTGGACATCCCTGCCGCGTTCCTGACCTTAGGGGGAAAGCTCTCAGTTTTTCCCCATTGAGAATGATATTCGCTGTAGGTTTTTCATAGATGGCTTTGATGATATTGAGGTATGTACCCTCTATCCCTATACTCTGCAGAGTTTTGATCAAGAAAGGATGCTGTACTTTGTCAAATGCTTTTTCTGCATCTATTGAGAGGATCATATGATTCTTGTTCTTTCTTTTGTTAATGTATTGTATCACGTTGATTGATTTGCGGACGTTGAACCAGCCTTGCAGCCCAGGGATAAATCCCACTTGGTCATGGTGAATAATCCTTTTAATGTACTGTTGGATCCTATTGGCTAGTATTTTGGTGGGAATTTTTGCATCCATGTTAATCAAGGATATTGGTCTGTAATTCTCCTTTTTGATGGGGTCTTTGGTTTTGGGATCAAGGTAATGGTGGCCTCATAAAATGAGTTTGGAAGTTTTCCTTCCATTTCTATTTTTTGGAACAGTTTCAGGAGAATAGGTATTAATTCTTCTTTAAATGTCTGATAGAATTCCCCTGGGAGGCCATCTGGCCCAGGGCTTTTTGTTTGTTGGGAGATTTTTGATGACTGCTTCCATTTCCTTAGTGGTTATAGGTCTGTTCAGGTTTTCTATTTCTTCCTGTTTCAATTTTGGTAGTTGATACATCTCTAGGAATGCACCCATTTCTTCCAGGTTATCTAATTTGCTGGCATAGAGTTGCTCATAATATGTTCTTAGAATTGTTTGTATTTCTTTGGTGTTGGTTGTGATCTCTCCTCTTTCATTCATGATTTTGTTGATTTGGGTCATTTCTCTTTTCTTTTGGATAAGTCTGGCCAGGGGTTTATCAATCTTGTTAATTCCTTCAAAGAACCAGCTCCTAGTTTCGTTGATCTGTTCTACTGTTCTTTTGGTTTCTATTTCATTGATTTCTGCTCTGACCTTTATTATTTCTCTTCTCCTGCTGGGTTTAGGCTTTATGTGCTGTTCTTTCTCCAGCTCCTTTAGGTGTAGGGTTAGGTTGTGTATTTGAGACCTTTCTTGTTTCTTGAGAAAGGCTTGTATTGCTATCTACTTTCCTCTCAGGACTGCCTTTGCTGCATCCCAAAGATTTTGAACAGTTGTGTTTTCATTTTCATTGGTTTCCATGAATTTTTTTAATTCTTCTTTAATTTCCTGGTTGACCCTTCATTCTTTAGTAGGATGCTCTTTAGCCTCCATGTATTTGAGTTCTTTCCGACTTTCCTCTTGTGATTGAGTTCTAGTTTCAAAGCATTGTGGTCTGAAAATATGCAGGGAATAATCCCAATCTTTTGGTAGCGGTTGAGACCTGACTTGTGACCTAGGATGTGATCAATTCTGGAGAATGTTCCATGGGCACTAGAGAAGAATGTGTATTCCGTTGCTTTGGGATAGAATGTTCTGAATATGTCTGGGAAGTCCATTTGGTCCAGTTTGTCATTTAAAGTCTTTATTTCCTTGTTCATCTTTTGCTTAGATGATCTGTCCATTTCAGTCAGGGCGTGTTAAAGTCCCCCACTATTATTGTATTGTTGTCAATGTGTTTCTTCACTTTTGTTATTAATTGCCTTATATAGTTGGCTGCTCCCATGTTAGGGGCCTAGATATTTACAATTGTTAGATCTTCTTGTTGGATAGACCGTTTAAGGAGGATATAGTGTCCTTCCTCATCTCTTATTACAGTCTTTGTTTTAAAATCTAATTTGTCTGATATAAGGATTGCCACCCCAGCTTTCTTTTGGTGTCCATTAGCATGGTAACTGGTTTTCCACCCCCTCACTTTCAATGTGGGGGTGTCTTTGGGTCTGAAATGAGTCTCTTGCAGACAGCATATCGATGGGTCTTGTTTTTTATTCCAATCTGATAGCCTGTGTCTTTTGATTGGGGCATTTAGCCCATTTACATTCAGAGTAACTATTGAAAGGTATGAATTTAGTGCCATTGTATTGCCTGTAAGGTGACTGTTACTGTATATTGTCTCTGTTCCTTTCTGATCTATTCTGCTTTTAGGCTCTCTCTTTGCTTATAGGACCCCTTTCAATATTTCTTTGAGGGCTGGTTTCGTGTTTGCAAATTCCTTTAGTTTTTGTTTGTCCTGGAAACTTTTTATCTCTCCTTCTATTTTCAGTGACAGCCTAGCTGGATATAGTATTCTTGGCTGCATATTTTTCTCGTTTAGTGCTCTGAAGATATCATGCCAGTCTTTCCTGGACTGCCAGGTCTCTGTGGATAGGTCTGTTGCCAATCTAATGTTTCTACCATTGTAGGTTACATAGCTCTTCTCCTGAGCTGCTTTCAGATTTTTCTCTTTGTCTCTGAGACTCAGAAGTTTTACTATTAGATGTTGGGGTGTTGGCCTATTTTTATTGATTTTGAGAGGGGTTCTCTGTGCCTCCCGGATTTTGATGCCTGTTTCCTTCCCCACATTAGGGAAGTTCTCTGCTATAATTTGCTCCAATATACCTTCTGCCCTTCTCTCTCTTTCTTCTTCTTCTGGGATCCCAATTATTCTAATGTTGTTTCGTCTTATCGTATCGCTTATCTCTCGAGTTCTGCCCTCGCGATCCTGTAGTTGTTTCTCTCTCTCTTTTTCTCGGCCTCTTTATTTTCCATCATTTGTCTTCTGTATCACTGATTCTCTCTTCTGCCTCATTTATTCTAGCAGTTAGTGCCCCCATTTTTGATTGCACCTCATTAAATGCCTTTTTGATTTTGACTTGGTTAGATTTTAGTTCTTTTTTTCCTCCAGAAAGGGTTTCTCTAAGAACTTCCACGCTTTTTTTTCAAGCCCAGCTAGTATCTTTAAAGTCATGATTCTGAACTCTAGGTCTGACACGTACTAATGTCCGTATTGAGAAGGTCCCTGGCTGACGGTACTATCTCTTGTTCTTTTTGCTGAGGTGATTTTTTTCATCTTGTCATTTTGTCCAGAGGAGAAAAGATGAATGAGAGAACAAAATGCTAACAGGTTAACAATGTCCCCAGCAAATATACTCTAAGCAAATCAGAAAAGACCTGTAACCAGGGGAAAAGAAAGGGAAAGAAAGAAAAAAGAAAGAGAAAAGAAAAAAAACACAAAGAAAAAGATAAAAACAAAAACAGAACAATACAAAAAAAAGAATATGATCAAATATGATCAGGCTAGTGAATAGATTAGTGCCACACACTAGATTTTGGGCCTATTTTGGTCTGTTAGAAAAAAGTGCCTGCTAAAATTTTAAAGGAAGAAAGACTTATATATGTACAAAATAAGGGTTGATACAATGAAGGGATGGAAGATGACTGTAAAGATGAAAATTATAAAAGATTTTATAAAAGGGATTGATAAGATAAGAAGTTGTTTGAAAAAAGAACGAAGATTTAAAAAAAAAGAAAAGAAAAAGAAAAAAAAAGGGAGAGAATGTGATCAGGCAGGAGACTAGAATAAAGCCATACACTAGTGATTTAGGGTATATTTTAATCTGTTAGAAGAAACTGTATCTCAAAATTTTAAAGAGAGAACAACTTATATATATATGCCAAAATAAGGGTAACTACTATGAAGGGATAAAATATGACTCTAAAAATGAAAAATAAAGAAATATTTTTTTTAAAAAAGGGATTGATAAGATGTTGGTTGAAAAAGGGAAAAAGAAAAATAAAAAAAATAGTTAAAAAAATTAACTTTGAAAAACTAATGAATTATGGTAAAAAAGCCATGAATTCTATGTGCAGTATTCCCCTAGCGCTGGAGTTCTCCCGTTGTCCTTGATCGGTAAACTTGGTCTTGGCTTGCTGGCTGTTCGTGCTGATCTTCTGGGGGAGGGGCCTGTTGCCGTGGTTCCCAAATGTCTTTGCCGGAGGCGGAATTGCCCCACCCTTGTCGGTCAGGGCTAAGCAAGCTGCTCGGGTTTGCTCTCAGGAGCTTTTGTTCCCTGCAAGCTCTCGGTATAGCTTTGGAGGACCAGGGTGAAAATGGTGGCCTCCCAATCTCTGCCCGGAGGAGCTGAGAACTCGGGGCCCCGCTCCTCAGTGCGCCCCCAGAGAAAAGCAGTCAATCACTCCCGTCTCCCCGGTCTCCGGCCGCACTCCGCGCTCACCTGGCCTGTGACCGAGCGTTTCTATCTCTGGCACCCGACCCCGTGTGGAGTCTCCAAACCCAGCAGATTCCTGCGGTGCGTTCCCGCGCTGCTCCTCCCAGGGGAGGAAGGGGAGTCTCCCCGGATCTGCCACCTGTTGGGTCCCTGCTGGAGGAGCAGTGGCCCGACTGGGCCGCGGATCACAGTTTATGGCCACCCCGAGCTGAGAGCCCGCGCCTTGGCTCCGTCTCTGCAGCCGGCTTCCCCGCTCCGATCCCTGGGAGCTCTGCCGCACTCAGGCACCCCCGGTCTTTCTGTGACCCCGAGGGTCCTGAGACCACACTGTCCCGCGAGGGTTCCACCCCCCGCTTGGCCACTGGAGAGACGTCCCTCAGCGGAGCCGACTTCTAAAAGGTCCGATTTTGTGCTCCGCGGCTCTATCACTTGCCAGAAGCGGCCGACGGAGGCCCCCTCCCCCGCCGTCTATCCTCCCGAATATTGCCTCGGATTCACTTCTCCGCACGCCCTACCTTCCAGAAAGTGGTCGCATTTCTGTTCAGAGAGTTGTTGCTACTCTCTTCTTCGATCTCCTGTTGAGTTCGTAGGTGTTCAGAATGGTTTGATCCCTATTCAGCTGAATTCCTGAAACCAGACGAAATCCAGGTCTCCTACTCCTCTGCCATCTTGCTCCACCCCCAACTATACTTAAATTTTAAAAAGCCTGTTAACGTGTCCAAAAATTAACTTATGACCCTCCTTCTGTGCCCAAATATGCATCTCCCCTTAGTCTTTTTTAAGACTACCATAATTCTCCCAGTAGCCTGGGCCAAAAACTAAGATGCAGTCCTTCCTTCTTTCTCTCACATCCCATATCAGCAAATCCTCTGGGCTCCACTTTCCAAACATAATCTAAATCCAACTATGTCTCACTCCTCTGCTGTGATCTCCCTAGTTCAAGCCCCCCTCTTCTCTTGCCAGGATTCTGCAGGAACCTCATAATGGTATTCCTGCATTCACTCTTACAATCCTATAGCTCACCTTTTACTAATTGGCCCAAATGACTTTTTAAAAACTGTAAATCTGATCACATTATTTCCTTGCTCAAAACTTCAATGGCTTGCTATCATAATCAGAATAGAAAACAAATTCTTACTGTGCCCCAAGGGCCCTGGTTCCAGTTACTATTGCTGTATAGTAAATCACTTCAAAACTTAGTGACTTAAAACACAACTGTTTTATACTTTAGAAACTTGGGGCAGGTGTTGACTGGTTGGTTCTGCCTGATGATGGAGTCAACTGAAATCACTCAGAGGACTCACTCAGTGGATAGGCTGATCTGGACAGTCTGTTTCATTCACATGTCTGTCTGGCTCCTTGGTGGGATGAATGGAAATCTAGGTTTAGCTGGAACTCTTGACTGGAGTGCTTAAATGTGACCTCTCCAGCATGACAGCCTCAGCATAGTTGAAGCAAGTATCCAAGAAACCAAGTGAAACCTGCATGGTCATTTTAAGGTGCTGCCTTGGAAAGTGTTTAGTGTCACAGTTCTCTATTGGTTGAAGGACTTCAAAGCCCACCAGCTCCAAAAGGAGGTAACTTAGAGCCCACTTCTTAAAGAGAGGAGTGTCAAAGAATTCGTGGCTATTAAAAAAAAAAACCTGCCATAGCCTGGCATAGTCTAGCTTCTATGATATTTATCACCTCATCTCCAGCTTCTCTCTGACTTGTTCACTCTGTTTGAGTCACACTGGAACACTCCAAACTTTTTTGTGCCTTAGAGCCTTTGCTCTGGCAGTTTTCTCTGCCTTGAATGCTTTTCCTTCAGATCCTTGCATACCTAACTCCTTCATTTCATTCAGGTCTCTGCTCAAATGTTCCCTTCTGTTAGAGCCTTCCCTGACCACTCTATCTGAAATAGTACCCTGCCCTCAATGACTCCATCTCCTTACCCTCTGTTATTTTCTTTACAGACACACCCAACCCTGTATCACATTTATTTATTTTTTAGCTGTCTATCAGTGTCTCATTCATCAGCATATGGGTTTTTTTTTTAAAGATTTTATTTATTTATTTGACAGAGAGAGAGACAGCGAGAGAGGGAACACAAGCAGGAGGAGTGGGAGAAGGAGAAGCAGGCTTCCCGCTGAGCAGGGAGCCCGATGCGGGGCTCCATCCCAGGACCCTGGGATCATGACCTGAGCCGAAGGCAGATGTTTGACTGAGCCACCCAGGCGCCCCTATCAGCATATAGGTTTTATGAGGACAAGGACTTGGACTGATGTGTTCAGTTGTGTCTCTAGCACCTTGAATAGAAACTGACACAAAGTTGCTCCATCGTTCCTGTTAAATGAGTGATTGAATTCACTTGCATGTTTTCCATTCCCATTTATAATCCTTTTTCATTTCACTCTGAAGAGAAAATGCATTTCTAGTCTCTTGTCTTGGGGGTAGTTTTCTACCAATGGTGACTCTTTATCAACTGGCAGTCATTTTGAAAGACTTTTGATGCAATCATTAAACTTTTGGACAAATACTAGATTTGAGCAGTGGAGTTTATTTCTTTGGTCTTTTTGATTGTGTGTGTGTGTGTGTGTGTGTGTGTGTGTGTGTGTGTGTGTGTGCTTATTAAGCCCAGGCTAGGTAATAGCTTCTTGTTTTCTATGTGCCAAAGTAAAAACCTGAAAATGACTCAAATTTTTCACTAGAAATATATTTACAAAAATGAAACCTTACAGAAAGTGCTTACATAAGACTGCGTTAGTTAGTTAAGTTGCTTACATAAGACTGCGTTAGTTAAGTTGCCTCAGGCCCTGTTATAGCATATGCTTTCTCTTACCTGAAGAATACTAGGAAAGAATGTGTACATTTACATCCTACTTCATTCCAGAAAAGGATGTGAAGCAGACTATATTCATAATTGGAGAAAATTAGTAAATTGTGGCAAGGCAAAAATAAGGATCCAAAAAGTGAAGAAATATTCCCTCACCCCCAGATATGCCAGTCATTACATTAAAATGTGAAAAAAGAGAAGTTTGCAATAGGAATCTTTTTTTTTTTTGGAATTGCGAAAGTTACATTTGGGTGTTTGAATCATGGAGAAAGACAATGAGAGAAATGCATCTATTTATGCTCTTACAGATTAAGCCATGATTGGAGTAGACTGATTTTAAAAAATGCTTGAGAAATGCTGGGCCTTTCAATGGAGTTTTAGGTATTTTTATTTATTTATTTTATATAGATCAATTGGTAATATTTTTATTAGCCTTCTGAGAATTAGCATTCTAAATATGCTGAGTATCACCTCTGGATCCAGTATTATTTTAATGCTCTGTACCAACATTTGAAATTCTGTTGTACGAATCTTTTTTTAATGTTTACATTTTTTTATTATTATGTTATGTTAATCAAAAAATATGGAATGCTTCACGAATTTGTGTGTCATCCTTGCGCAGGGGCCATGCTAATCTTCTCTGTATCGTTCCAATTTTCGTATATGTGCTGCCGAAGCGAGCACTGTTGTACGAATCTTTATTCAGTGCTGGCTTTGCACCTAAGTTTTTGCTATTGCTCTGTTTATGGATTGAAGCAACACAGAAATCAAAAGAAAATTCAATGAACAAAGCATAACATCAGTAGTGTTTGCAGTGCATTCAGCTCAGCCATCATTTGGTGAATACTTACTGCATGAGTCATGAACTTAAGGGCATCTATAGACAAAGCAGATAAATTAGTGAAGCAGGGCAGATGTATGGAAAATCAACTGCCAGAAATATAATCAAGATTTCTTTGTTTTTACTGAAATACAGCGTGAAGAGATAACATAATAAACACAGATATACTGATGGAGATCATATTTTACCATATACATGAGGAAGTGCAAATTGAAAATAGACACAGGAAATTATTAATTATTTCCTTTCATGTTTCATACTTTTTGGGTTCAGAACTGGAAAACAGATACTTCTGAGAAAACATGAAATGTCAGGTCTTATATTTCATATTGTGAGGTACAGGGTCGAATTCATCCTTGAGTCTTCTATCTGATTTTGATATTCCATTGAATTCGGTTTCAAAACAGAAAGAAGCTCTTCATAAATTGATAGTTCATATTGAACATGGAAAGGATCATTGCACACTGTTTTTATATTTAGGATAAATAAATACGATTATTTCACTTTTAGTATTATATTGCACTGTAGTTCAATAACTTCTATCTGGAGCTCCCAATTCACACAATCAGTGATAGATGAGGAAGATGAACTGAACAATGCTAGTTTATTCTCCAATCCTTAGAATTTGGGGTTCAATTTCACATTCTTGGAAATGTAAAACTGGCTGTGGCTTTCACATTTTTCCATAAAGGAAAGTAGGTGAGATTACTTTCTGGCAAATGGAATTCCTAAAGATCCCCTTTTTTTGTGATTAATGAAAAAAAATCGCTCTTTGCTAATGTCCTTGATGAGAAATGGTTACAATATTTGTAGGGGTCATAATGTCAAGTCTTTGATCCAATTTTTGCTGCTAAGTTGAGATGGGCATTTTTTCTTGCATAACACGAATCAGAGGACATCGTCATTTAAAAAAATCACTCAACATCCATTCGTGATTAGGAAAAAAAAAAAACCTCCCAGCTAAACCGGAGGC
This sequence comes from Zalophus californianus, assembly GCF_009762305.2. Lineage (NCBI taxonomy): Eukaryota > Metazoa > Chordata > Mammalia > Carnivora > Otariidae > Zalophus > Zalophus californianus. The sequence continues at coordinate 112,742,277 of NC_045612.1, read as the reverse complement.
TACTGAAGCTTTTTGTCCCTCCAGTTCCCTAATAACAGTTACATACTGCTAGTGACATAATTACACATTAACAATGCATCATTCATTCTGCTGCCCATGACTCTTTCAGATGTTGTAACTGTTTTGTTGATAATGATCACAAATGCAAGTCTCCTTCAGAGTATGCAGGAAAATGTGAATAAGCCCTTTTCTGGTCATGTTAAATTAATCACTCAGCATTTTATAGCACAAAGGTAGAACAGCACATCACTCAAGCATATCTTCTCTTGACCTCTTTAGGCCTTCACCACTGCATTCCTAGAATTCAATCTCTCTCAGTGTTGACTATACCCCTGTTCTGTACTCAAAGCCACCAGGGGGGAGGAGAGTGGAGGATAGATGAGGGTCCCAGGGCTGAGTGAGAAGAGCAGTCCCATTTGCACAAGTAATGTCTGTCTCTGTCCCACATGGCTTGAGACTGATTTGGGAGAGCACAGAATCATCACATCACATCAATCAGAGGCAAGAAGGGACATGAATATACTGTTGGCATTGTTGAGTGATGGCCTCCAAAGCCTTTGAGGACACAGGCATGGCCTCCCTTGGAGTGCCACCAGCAGCTTTGGAGGCTGTTGGGGGTGGTAGAGGATTAGCTTGTGTGCCAGCAGGGGAACACACATAGTAATGGGTGCCTGCTGCCAACGTTGCCACCTTTGGGTGCTATAGGCTGGAAGCAGCTTTGCCCAAGGGTCAGTGATGGACCATCGATAGCTTAGAGATACTTGTCCTCTGTGTGATACGAGTGAGAGCCATTCCAATCAGCAAGTCTTAGGCAATTTCATGAAAGAAATATCATACTGGCTGGTGGGAACATTGGGCTCACCAGGCTGGCCTCCTGCAACTAGGACCTCAAGACCAGCCCATAGATATGATTCCTGGAGCTCTTTGGGGCATGTGGTTAACCTCATGCAAGAGGTAGCATAGCAGTTCGAAAAGCAACTGGAAGGGAGAATGACAACCAGTGATTGGATCACACACTGGTTCCAGTCTGAGCAAAGTACACACTGCCTGGGAAACATTGTTTGTTGGGCCAGCACTGGTGCTAGAGGGGACCTTAAAAAATTTCCAGGAAGGCAGCCCTAAAGCCCAGGGCTTCTTATTTTTAAAACATACTCTTTCATAAAATCTCCAAATGTAAAAACTTTGGTGTTAGGCAATTAAATTAATATGTATTTCATAGCGGCATTGCTGATTTTATTCACATTCAGAATAAATCCTAATAACATTGCACTCCCTTTCAAGTTTACTAAATGTTTCATCACATGGTATGTTGGTTAAGAGCACAGATTCTAAAGCTAGAATGCTTAGAAATCCCAGCTCTTCGACCTGCTGGCTCTGTGGCTTTGAGCAAGTTACTTAACGGCTTTGCATTCCAGCTTCCTCATCTATATAATAGGGAAAATAATAGTACCTATCTCATAATTGTATTGAGTATCAAAAGTGTGAATACATGTAAATCCCTAGAACCTTGCCAGGTGTATGATACACACTCCACAAGTGTGCGCTAATATTATTGTGTGCTAGTGGTTTCCAACGGGAGTTATTTCACCCTTCAGGGACATTTAGCAATGTTTGAAGACAGTTTTGGTTGTGTGTGTGTGTGTGTGTGTGTGTGTGTGTGTGTGTGTGTGTGTGTAGGGGTACCAGGAGCACTACTGGCATCTAATAGCTAGGGGCACGGGACACTGCTAAACATCCTACATTGCCCAGGACAGACCCCACAACAAAGAATTATTTGGCCCTAAATGCCAATAATACCAAGGTTGAGAAAGCCTGTTGTATATTATTGACAGTTCTTACTATGGTCTGTTTCATAATTGTGTCTTTAACTATATACTTTTTTTCTTTTTATAATTGGAATATAATTAAGCAACAGTATACTTTTGCCACAGGTATACTTTCTTTACAAAATAAACAAGTTACAGTCTTCATTCCCACAGAAAAATATGCTCTCTCACTTATCTTGCAATAGGCTACCCTCTTAATCTTTTGTAAAGAAAGGCAGAAGGAAAATTATTAAATTTCCTTACTACCTACAGCCCATTGACGAGTCCTTGAAACAGGCAGAGTGACATTCCTCTAGGAACTCAGCTACCTTGATGTTAATACTTTGCTGAGGGCAAAAGGCGATCCTAGCCCAACCCCCAGGACCCTCTAAGTCTACTTTAACATATAAAAATTCTTTTGGAAACTTCCTTTATCTCTACCCCCCAAGATACATGCTGGCAATCATCCTCCAAGCATATACATCAGAAGGGTCTCATGACTGAGTTTTTACTGAACAGTAATAAATGACCTTTCTTAACAATAGCTAGCCCCCTCAGGATCCTGGGAACCTTGTTTCCAAAATGCCTGGGAGGCTTACGCTCTCCCTAACCCCCTCTCAGCTTGAAAGTATATAATGGGCCACTGCTCATGACCCCGGTGCGGCTCTGTCTGCCCACAGGTCCTGTCCCCGGGCTTTCATAAAACCACCTTTTTGCACCAAAGACGTCTCAAGAATTCTTTCTTGGCCATCGACTTTGAGCCATAACATCTTTCCTACAACAGGTATAAGAAATATTACTGATCCTCCTTCCTCTATCACAAGTGCAACACAGCAAGTACAGTAGCAATTCCAAGTCAACAACTGGCTTTAGCGACAGGCAGATGATAGTAATGGGGTGATAGGGTGGCAGAGAACTGGCTTTAAGTCCTTGAAGCACTCAAATCTAGAAAGAAACCACTTCCATTCTTACCTGTCTCCTCCCTCTTATGTGCCAGAGGACATAGTGTCAGTTATTATTTGAATAGGGATAGAGGTGAGGGAAGGAAAAGGTGAACTAATGGAGAGAAACTCCATCAGCTGATATTTCAAATATATTTGCTCTGTTTCATGCAATTGCAAAAAAAAAAAAAATCATGAGAGGGAATCAGGACAACAACCAAAAAATTGTTACGTGTGTCAAAATTTCTGGGGGTACTTTAGTCCTTAATGAAACCTCCTTACAAGGTGGAGGATTTTCTGTCTTCAGTACTCATGGTGTAGTCCACGGGCCAGCAACATCACCCAGAGCTCGTTAAAAGGGCAGAATCTCAGGCTCCACTTTGGACCTGCTGAATTAGGATCTGTATTTTAACAAGATCTCTAGGTGATTCGTTTGCACATTAAGATTTCAGAACTGCTGGAATGTTCTCTCTGTCCCTGGCACATTAAAAGCTCAACTTTTTAAATCAGAAATGGTCCTATTAATAGGCTAAAAAGATGACAGAGGGAAGCATTTTTAATCAATGAGAAAGCTATTTCCCCTTCCTTTAAGTGATTTACATACCATTGGGTTTATTTATAGTTTCTCAAATTACCTGATTTTATAATATATGATCTTTTCATTAAACTGATGTTATGGTTAATGATTTGTATCATATTTGCAATTTAAAAGTTAAGAATAAAGAGTATCAGTGCTTTGAAAAGGTAATAAAGTGCAATCTTAGCTATGGCATTCCGTAGTTCTGATATCTATAATATATATTTGCATAAATCTAGATATGATAACTCTAAACTTTTATACACTTCGCTGACATTCACAGGCTGAGAACAAAAGGGAAGTTACAATAAAATTGAATGGTGTTATTTTAATTAAGTACATTTCCTTATTAAATAAATTGGACTTGTAGACCAGGAGACTGCGAACCCTGTTTCCCCCCAGAAACCCAAGCGTGAGCAGCAAAAGGGGAGACTGCTCCTATGCTGTCTCAGGAGCATTTGAGCCATCACCAGATGCCTGCCTCTGATTTTCATTGCCCTCATTTTTCATCCTGTCCCCACCCCAAGGCAAGGAGAAGAGGGTGGGTATCTCATTTTCTGGCAAGAAGGCTAGAAGGTGAGGTGTGCAAGTGATGCGAAGTACATATTCATGATTGCTTGCCAAATCTACCATTACTGTCACTTTTCCCCCTACAGCTTCTGCCAACTCTCCGTAGCCTTTTATTCCTGCTGCCTACTGAAACCAAGTAGATCCCAGAAAGCTTGATACAACTGTAAAACTTGAGGCAGATAAAGAATTCAGGCTTTCTAACCAGAAAACAAAAACATTCCCATGCCCTTCTATATTGGGTGATTTCCAAAGTTCTGTAATCTGTGTGCCTTGGAAATGGTCGGGTGTTTTGGGCTGCTAGCCACTAGTAGAAATAAATTTCAAATTTATCTGCTGCTGGTGAAGGATAATGAGCATTTTCTTATGAAATTTGGGGCCTTTCTCTCCCCTGCAGATTATGTACTTCTATTGTGCCAGCTTCCATATACTGTCATTATCATTATTAGACACAACAACATCTAAAATACCACCAAAATAAATCTCCTCTCAAATTGCCTTCCTGAAGTGAACTGAGGATATTCTGGCACCCATAAATGCAGAAATGTACACTGCAATGGGCTGTGTGTTGTATCAGACCAAAAATGAAATGAGGAACATATCAAGCTTGAAGGTTTATCAGGAGCTTCTATATAATTCTGCCACTGTTTCAATTTAAGTAGTCTCTCATGAAACATTGGATCTCATTAGACTTTCAGCTCTTGAGCCCCAGGATGCATTGCATTTAATTAACTCTTCCTGGCATAAAACTTCTCAGAGGCTCTAAGCCAAATAAAATTCTCTCAAAGGTGATCTCAGAAATCCTTTGATTATATATATATATATATATATATATATATATATGTATATATATATATATATATACACACACGCACTTTTATCTGTCAATATGCAAACTCAGACCTTGGGGGAGTTGTGGGTATGGGTATGGAAATAGAGACATCTGTCTTAAAGCCAGTATGAAATCTGGTTTATAGAGAAATTATCTTTATTGCTGTTGAGTGGTTGTGAGCAAGATGCATGCTCATCTTTACATAGGATAGGTGGTGTGGCTAAAGCTTATTGAAACCTTTCTGAAATAACAGAAATCTGTGTTGAATATGCCCAAGTTGTGCATGTCAACTAGTCATATGATTTTAATAACCTCTTTTCTAGGGGTTCTTTTCCTGTTTTGTCCATTTGACATTGTCACAGACTAAACTGTCATTTGAATTTGGGGTTTTAAATAAGCAACAATAATAAGAGTAATAATAAGTAACAGTGGTCATTTCTATCTTTTGAACCTGTTTCACAAGATGTAAGAGATTAGAAAATCCCTTTTCAGTCAGGGTCTTTAAAGTAGAAGCTTCAGAGAAGAGTTTAAAAATCCTCCAAAATGAAATCTCTTGCTTAAACATGTCAATCAATGAGAGATTAAAGGGAAAGGGGGTAGAACAGCAGTGAGGAGATGGCAGTGATGGAAAAGAGTGTACCTGCAGCTTTTGTGAAGCTGGTAATGTCCTCTTTCTGATCTGGATGCTGATAACAGAGGTGTGTTCAGTTTGTGAAACTTTATCCATGCTATGCACTTATTATCAATGCATTTTTCTTGATGTATGTTTCAATAAAAAGTAACAAACAAAAAACCCAAACATGTAGTTTATGAAGGTGGTCCAAGGAAGCATGAAGGTAAACCATGGTGAGGGCCAGGGTAGGATAATGTCACCTGAAATGGCAAGAAGATACATTAAATGGGCTTGACCAGGTCAGTAGCCAGAGTTTCAGGAGAAAAGTCTAAGAGGGCTGGAGGGGAGATGGAGACGGTAGATAAGGGTGAGGAGGAGGATCATGAATCAGGATGCTAGAACTCAAAGGGAGTTGAAACAGGATGCCAACCCAGGAGCCAAGTTTGCCTGGATCACAGACTATCGTTAAAAGGCATTCAGCAGGAATTAGCATAGATCTGGGCAGCAGAGGAAGTAGGGCTGGGTCTCTTCTTCCCAATTCAGAAAGTGGCAGAGATCCTAGCCAGGCTCTTGAATGGGACCTAGCACTCATTTAGAAGGTGGAATTGTCAATTACACAGGAAACATTGGTTCCCAGAACATGTCCTCTGAGACTCAGAACTTGGTTATCTTGGCATCTCCTTGAGCACTTCCAAGTGAGAAAGAGTCCCTTTTGGGTACTATTTGATCCACCATCCCAATTAAGGATAAGATTCTGTGGCCATCCCTACCAAACCAGATGGTAGGATGGATCTGCCAATTTTTCACTCCACAAACACTTGTTGAGTACCTGCTATGGGCCAGGAGCTATTTTTTTTCCTTTAAATTTTTTTATTGTTATGTTAATCCCCACAAGGGCCAGGAGCTATTTTAGGTGCTGAGGAGGCAATGAATAAAGCAGAGAAAATCCCCGCCCCTTGAAACTTACACCATGTTAATGACACCTAATACACTACAGGTCAAGGCTTTTTTATTTACAGTTTTATAAGTGAAGAAAAAATCTGTTGAGATTTATCAAAACACTACAATGGCTAAAATGTACACAAGTACGTCCACTGGTTAACCTAGGCATGTATACACATAAAAAGGATATCACACATATGCAGGTTCTTTGTTTACTGTCAGTCCAAGGAGAGTACATTTCACAGGGTCCAAAAGACCCAGGTTTAAGGCTTATGGTTTAAGACCTCTCCCTCTTTCTGACTGGGTGAGGATGCTCAGTTTGCTTACCCTCTTTAGGTCCCAATTTTCTCACTTATGAAGTGAGAATAATTTGAGTACCAATATTACAAGTTTGTGATGAGGGTTAATATATTTATCTTAGTTACTAACTCATAATAATAATATTTATAATTATTCAATAAAAGGTAATACATTCTGAACGGCTCAATACTTTCAAGTCTTCTAGCTTTCTTGAGCCCCTCTTTTTATATGAGTGCCATGCAAACTTTCTCAAACTTCTCAAGCTCTCATTTCTATACTGGGGAATGCCCAGGGTCTGTCACAGCATTTATACAGATTGTTGAGGTGGGGAGACTTACAGTTTCCTGGGCAACTGAATTCCTCCTCCTTGCAAATCCTCGATCTGCTCTCACCATCTTGTCTCTTCCAACTTGTCCCATGGATAGACAACTCTATTTTTACCTTCATTCCCTCCACACATCACTAACATAGGGTTGTTGGGTGCAATAGACTGTGATCAAAGATTTGGAGACAACCAAGGGAGCCCAGGGCATTGCCCAGAACAGGAGTACCCTCTTCATGGAGAACTCCTTACTCACCACTTTCCCTTTCCTAAAACTTGTCTTCTTCCCTAAGTTCTCTTTATATTACTCTTCATATCGAATCCATCAGGAAGTTCTTTTGGCTTTACCTTCAAAAAGTATAAAGCATGAACTTTAAAACAATTTTATTTTATTTTTTAAAATTTTAATTCCAGTATATTTAACATACACTGTTATATTAGCTTCAGGTGTGCAATATAGTGATTCAATAATTCTATACATTACTCAGTGCTCATCACCATAAGTGTATTCTTAATCCCCTTCACCCATTTCATCCATCTTCCCACCCACCTCCCCTCTGGTAACCATTAGTTTGCTCTCTATAATTAAGAGTGTTTTTTGGTTTGTCTCTTTCTTCTTTGTTCTTTTTTTGTTTCTTAAGTTCCATATATGAGTGAAATGATATGGTATTTGTCTTACTCTGACTGACTTATTTCACTTAGCATTATACTCTCTCAATCCATCCATGTTGTTGCAAATGGCAAGATTTTATTCATTTTTATGGCTGAGCAATATTCCATTGTGTATATATATACGTACATACATATATATATATATATACATATATATATGCCACATCTTCTATTTACATTCAAACTAATTATTGATAGCTATGTAATTATTGCCATTTTGTTACTTGTTTTATGGTTGTTTTTGTAGTTCTTCTCTGTTTCTTTCTTCTCTTGTTCTCTTCTCTTTTGGTTTGCTGGCTTCTTTTAGTGATATGCTTGGATTCCTTTCTCTTTGATATTTTTGCATATCTATTACTGGTTTTTGGTTTGTGGTTACCACTTGGTTTGTATATAACATTTTCTGCATATAGCAGTCTATATTAAGTCGGTGGTTGCTTAAGTTTGAACCCATTCTTTACTTTTCTCACTCCCACATTTTAGATATATGGTGTCATACTTTACAGCCTTTTATTTTGTGAATCCCTTGACTGATTTTTAGACATACACTTAATTTTTACTGCTTTTTTGCTTCCTACTTTTCTTACTCCTACTTATGGTCTTTCCTTTCCACTCAAGGAGTCCCCTTTAACATTTCTTGGAAGGCTAGTTTAGTGGTCATGAATTCCTTTAACTTTTGTTTGTCTGGGAAACTCTTGATCTCTCCTTCTATTCTGAATGGTAGCCTTGCTGAGTAGAGTAGTTTTTTTTCCCTTTTAGCACTTTGAATATATCATGCCACTGTCTTCTAGCCTGCAATGTTTCTGTTGAAAGATCAACTGATAGCTTTATGGGTTTTCCCTTGTACATAATTGTTTTCGTTTCTCTTCCTGCTTTAAAATTTAAAATTTTAAAATCACCACTTTTTGCCATTTTCATTACTATGTGTCTTGGTGTGGACTTCCTTGGGTTGATTTTGTTGCGGTAATCTCTGTGTCTCCTGGATCTGCATTTCTGTTTTCTTCCACAGATTCAGGAAATTTTCAGCTATTATTTCTTTAAATAAATGTTCTGCCCCTGTTTTCTCTCTCTTCTTCTTGGTTCCCTATAATGTGAATGTTATAATGCTTGATGGTGTTCCCTTAGTCTATTCTCATTTATTATTATTTTTTCTCTCTCTCTGCTGTTCAGCTCGATTGCTTTCTATTCCTCTGTCCTCCAGGTCACTGATCTGTTCATCTGCTTCCTCTAGTCTACTGTTCATTCCCTCTAGTCTAGTTTTAATTTCAGTTATTGAGTTTTTCCTTAGATTGGCTCCTTTTTTTATGTGTTCTATTTCTTTGTTGAGTGTCTCCCTGAGATCCTCCACTCTTTTCTCAAGTCTAGTGAGTAACTTTATGATTATTACCTTACATTCCCTATCAGGCATATTACTTATCTCCATTTTATTTAGCTCACTTGTTGTGATTTTTGTCCTGTTCTTTCATTTGGGACACATTACTCTGTCTCTTCATTTTGTCTACCTCTCTGGGTCTGTTTCTATGTGTTAGGAAAGTCAGCTATCTCCTGCTCTTGGAAGTAGTGTCCTTATGAAGAAGAGGTCCTGTAGTGCCCTGCAGTGCAATGTTCCCTGTTCACCAGAGCCTGGCTTTTCAGGGGTGTTTCCTATGTGTGTTGCATGCACCCAACTGTTGTGACTGAGCTGCACTTGCTTGCAGTCTAGTCATCTGCAATGGCTCTCTTTGCCTGTTGTGAGCAAGGTTTGGTCCCTGTGTTGATAGTGGGCCAGTTTGGGGCTGCCTTGGGCTTGAGTTGAGTCAGACCAGGTGGTTGCCAGACATGCAGTAGCACCAAACTGCAGGGCACTTTCCCTGCATTGTCTCCTAAGAAGCTTTCATTAGTGGGTGGGGCCTGTAGTCAGACCAGATGTCTTGGATGGTGTGTGTGGTTATCTTCTCCCCTCCCTGGGGCAGGAGTCACTTTGGAGTGATGCTGGCCCCTACAGGGGCTGGTTTCATACTGCCAGATTTATGGCACTGCTCTAAATGGGCTCTACCAGGGGCATATTGGACGGGGCGGGTCCACATGAGAATGCTGGGGCAGGTCACCTGATATCAGCAGGGTCCAAGCTGGTCAGCTGCAGGAGGGGACCTGAGGTCCCCAAGAAAACTCCTGCCCAGGTTTGGATAGAGGGGGCATTTCTGCAAGAGAATGCAGGGATAGGATGTACTGTTAGCAAGCCAGGTGGAGAGTTTTCCCCTGCACTGGTTATGGCAGGTGTCCGAGAGTCTAGGCAAGGGGTGGGAGAAGCAAATGACTCCTGCCAGCTCTTTTGTTCTTGGAGAGGTCTCCCAACAATCCCTGTCACTCCAGCACATGCTCTGATATTAGTAAATAAATCTCCCTCCTGTATACCACAGGCATTTTTCAAACTTCTGCTTCTAAGCTGTATCTCAGCAGAGCTATTTGTTGTGCTGTTTCTTTAAGGATGGGAACTCAGTTTCCTATCACCTTCCAGGCTCTCCCAGAACCAAGCCCATTGGTTTTTTTTAAAAGTTCCAGGTATTAAGACCTACTGATTGTTGGGACCCTCTGGTTTTCAAAGCCAATGTTATGGGGATTTATCTTCCCCATGTGGGCCCCCTGTGCCTGGGGTGGGGATCTGTTCTTCACCCCTCTCCACACCCACCATGTCCCTCCCTCCCATGGACAGTCCTTTGGGTCTGTTTGGCTCTGGACTGTGTGTCCACCCTTCCTATCCTCTTTGACATGGCCTCTTCTCTACATTTAGCTGTGGAGAGTCTGTTCTGCCAGTCTTCAGGTCATTTTCTGGGTTATTCACATGGATGTGGGTGTTGTCTAGTTCTATCTGTGGGATGAGTTGAGCTTAGGACCCTCCTACTCCACCGTCTTCCTGGGAAGTCTCATGAACTTTTTTTAAACTAGTGATTTCCAAGTACCAATGATGATGTTTGGCATAAAGTAGGTGCTCAATAATTATCTGTTGAATAAACCAATAGAAATTTGCTTCAAACAGTGCCTGGCATGAAGAAATATATAAATTTAAACTTTTATTAAATGATCTTCTATAATCTGTAATTTAGCCTTTCAAGTAAGTTTTCTCTGTAAAAAACTGGCTGTCCTAAATCTCCCGGTTCAAGTCAATCAATTAGCACTTGGGTGTACTACCCCTGTCTTGCCCTCCCAGGACTGAACATCTTTAGTGTTTGGTAAAGTTAATTTTCCAGGTTTTCAGACCCGTAGAGGAGAAATCAAACCTTTAGTGACCCTCCCCCCATAAGGGGCAGGTCTGTAATAAGGATCAACTTGAGACTAGCTGAAAAGCCTCTATTTTTGCCACAAGCATCACATCTGTAGATTTAAATAGCATTAGGTTGATTGAAGAAAGGGACCATCTAAACTGTCAGGTGTTTGCAAGTTTACTTATATTTACCCAAGTAAATATAAAAATGGCACAAGAAGCCATTATCTCAAGTCCTGCACATGATAGACATTTTAGGTTCTACCAAATATATTGCAAGAGATATCAAGAATATGAGGAATGTGCAAATTTGAATTTTAGTTCAGTGAAACAACTTTTCTTAATGCTACCTCAATGGAAACTTTTAGACATGTATTAACATAGCTCTGTTCTGCTAAAATCTTTTTTATAATTCTCTATAAAATACATGAAATATGCTCCATTAGTCTAACATACTAGGAACCCCATATCCACTCCAGAAGTGGAACATACTGGACCCAAGACCCAGGTTGTGTTTTTGTTCCTTTCATGGACATGGTGAATTCAGTCTCAGCATTCTTTGTGCAGCCTTCCAAGCAGTTGTTACCAATGGATCCTTTACTTCCCTACAATCTACTCCCAATATGGCAGCCAGAGAGCCTTTAGCATACAAGGTAGATCACCGACCCCTCTGATCAATGTCCTTACACCAATCATTCACCCCAAATGATCTTTCTCTTTCTGACTTTATCTCCTGGCATTCTCCCTGACTCACTATGTTCCAGCTGTGTTGGCCTCCTTGTTCCTTCAATGTACTAGGAAACTCTCAGCCTCAAGTCCTTTGCACTGCCTGTTACCTCGTTCCATAACATTCTCCATGTGTAACTTAAATTTTTGTTCAAACCCTACCTTTTTAACGAGGCCTATCATGACCACCAATTTAAAATCGCAGCCCCCTTCTAGTAGGCAGAATAATGCCCTCTCCCCCAAATATTCATATGCTAATCCCCAGAACCTGTGAATATGTTACCTTACATGACAAAGGGGACTTTACAGTGTGATTAAGTTAAGGATCTTGAAATGGGGATTATCTGGGTGGGCCTGAGGTAATCACAAGGGTCCTGGTAAGAGGGAGGCAGGAGAGTCAGAGAAGATGCAACATGGAAACAGAAGTAAGAGAGAAGAGAGATTGGCAGATGTTACTCTGCTAGCTTTGAAGATAGAGGAAGAGACCATGAGCAAAGTAATTGCAGGTGTCCTCTAGAAGCTGGAAAAGACAAGGAAATGAATTTCCCTTACAACTCCCAGAAAGAATGCAGTCCTGCTAATAACTTGATTTTAGAACATCTGACCTCTAAACCATAAGATAATAAATTTGTGTTGTTTTAGGTCATTATTTGTGGTAATTTTTTACAGCAGGAGAAGACTAATATATCCCCCCACTCTACTTTTTTTTCATATCACTTATCAACCTTTATTGTACCGGACAATGTGTTTTTCATGTCTGCTGTTTACTGTCTCTCTCTTGCCTTGCTATCTGCCCCCCTCTAGAATATAAGTCCCACAAGGGCAGGTATCTTCATGTGTAAACCTGCACTTAGAACGTGACACATAGTAGGTACCCAATAAACATCTGTTGAATTAATTGGTTAGTTAATCCTTAATCTACTTTTGCCCTGTGAAATTACTTCCTACCACTTAAAATGAATCAACTAATCTGAACCATGGTCCTATCTTTTCTCCTCTTCTCTTTCAATCTCTCTTTCATACACATACACATCCAACACACAACCCCTCTGAATTTAGAATTCTCTTTCTCTGCCAGAGTGTATCCAATTCGAGTTATAGCATTCCATGAAGTCCTCCCTTGACTCCACAACAATCCCTATTGAACTCTACAATTTCTGAATGCCTATAGCATTTCTTGTTATCCCCCAGTTTTGCACTTATATTCTCTTATCTTTTGTATCAGCCTGTCTTCAGTTAGGAGGCAGAAACCACACAGGAATTAGAGCAGGGGGAGTTTAATGTAAAGAATTATTAACTAATAAAAGGGGATGAATTACTAAAGGGTAAGGGATAATTCTAAAGAATACAGAGTAGCAGATATAGGGGGAAGCCACTACCTCCAGGGATAAAGCAGAGTACCTACGGCAGGACCAAACTTGGAAGAGAATCAGACTTCAGTGGAGAGGGTGTTGGCGTGGCCCACCGGTTGCTGGAGAAATTCACTGAGATGCTGAGGACAGGGGCTAGCAAACAGGAAGCCACTGGCGAGGTGCCAACTGAACTTATTGGGAAGCTACTTGCTGGAGTGCTGATGGGACTCAGGAAGTTGCCCAGGGGGTGCTTTGAAAACACTCTGAGAAGCTGCCCTCTGGGTTGCTAGTGGAATTTGCTGGGAAGCTGCCTGTGGGAGTGCTCTGAAACACACTATGGAGTGAGCACCTCTGGGTGTTCTGCATGCCACTGACCACTGTGTGCTGCAGAAGTAAGCAAGAAACAAGAAAGCACATCAGGAAGAGGAATCTCTTTGCCCTGCCATGTACCTCTAGCACCTTCTATTAACAAATCCTAACACTGTACCATCTGGCAAAGGAGAAATGTTTACAGGGTCCAGCTCCAGTATCATAAAGCAGGGCAAAAAAGAGTATATTTGGAGCTGAGAGGCAATACATTGATAATTGGCACACCTTTGTATTTGTAATTTCTCTCGAATGTTAGCAACATTGTAAGCCCCTTGAGGGCAAAGGCAATGCCACACTTCTCTCTCACCACCCCACCATGGTTTATATGGCATTGAACATAGTGCTGACTATTTAAGTACTTGGTTGACTGTAAATAAAATCTTCCTGAACTTTTATTTGCTCAATAGCTGAGGAAGGCGATGGCATCATCCTCTCCCTTTATGTTACCCTATGCTGAAATCTAATGACAGAGCAGTTCAACCATGAGTGAACAACAGCTGCCACCAAGCTAGCAATTTCCAACTACAAACCAGGCTGTGATTTTCTCCTCAGCTATTATGCTATCTTGGATATCATTTTCAAAAACACTGAAGCCAAGCTGGGGTGAATTGTGATTTTGTTTATTAAACTCTCACTTGGTGGGAAAGAGCTTTGTCAGCTGCTGGTTCTCCTAGAGTCAATTCTTAGTCAGACTTCCAAAGCCAACCCATCAAGGAAGTATGTTCCAATGTGTCCCACCTTCTTCTTTTCTCATAAGACTTAGATTGTTCATAGACCAATCCTTTCAGAATCAGAATGACTCAAACTGAACAAACCTGCTTTGTGTCCAAAAGGAAGAGAGTATAGTCTAACAGTTATATTCATTAATGCATTTCTTGGCTTCTAAAGGCCTTCAAAAATCTTATTTCGTGTGAATCCAAGAATCTCTCACTCCAGGGGCTCTTTTAAGTAGCACATTCCAAAAATAGGATTGCCTAGCCCTAATTTTATCACCAACTCTAGTCCTTTCCAGTATTCTCTTGCCCACAACTAATATATAATAGTATTCTTTCCTTACCCTGAACATGAGTTTGCTTCAAATATTAGCCCAACATTAGTAACTGTGGTCTATACAGTTTCTTTGGAGCCAAAGTGGTCTTAGGTCTTGAGTTAGACAGATTTGTATGAGCTCAGGGTCTGCTATTTATTACTTATGTGACCTTGGACATGTTATTTCACCTCTTTGAATTTCAGATTCCTCCTTATAAATCAGGGTTAGTTGAGGGAAATGGTGCCAGTCATCCTCTTCAAATGTCAGTTTCCTCCTTAGTAAATAGGGTTAATGATGATACTTACTCCACAGGGTGGTTGTGAGGATAATGTTTATAAAGCCCTTAGCCAGTGAATCTTCAATAAATGTCAACCATGATTAGAATGTAAACCAGACAATATCAACCTTTCTAGCCCAAGCCACCATCATCACTCTTTCCTGAACTACTACAATGGTGCCTAACTAGTGTTCCTGCTTGCACTCTTGCCCTGAGTCTATTCACCACACAGCAGCCTGAAGAATCTTTTCTGAACATAAGTCAGGTTTTGTCACATCCTTACTCAAAGACCTATGTTGGCCTCTCATCACACTTTGAACAAAGCCCAAACTCCTTATTATGGCTTACAAAGCCTTATATGATTTGGCTTTGGCCTATTTCTCTGATATCCTCTCTTACTGAGTTCCTTTATCCCTCATTTCTATCTAGTAATGATTTTCTTGTGGTTCCTCAACCGTGCAGGGATGTTGCATCTCAGAAAATTTTCATATGCTGATCTTTATCATTGGAATACTCATCAGCCCAGATATGCACATTGCCCATGACTTACTCCTGCATTTTATTCACGTCTCCCTGCAAATATCTTCTATCCAAAAAGGTCTTCCGTGGTCACTGAAAGTAGAATGGCTCCTACCTCCCACCCATTGGTCTTTAGCCCCTTACTTTACTTTATTTCACTCATACTGATATCTGACATTATGTTATATATTTATTTGTTTATGACCTTTTGTTCCATTAAAATGCAAGTTTCATGAATGCAGGGACTTTTTTTGACTCTTGTGGGACTTTGGATCTTTTGTGAGGCTCTCATTGAAGTGCTAATGCCTCTGACAGTGGCCAACTTATCTCCTTCTTGGTAATTGGTGTAAATCTTAGCTGAGATTCCCAGAAGTAAGATACATGGCTTGACTCCAAGTCTCTGGGGGAAGAGATAAGTGAAAAAGAGTAAGGAAGGGAAAGAGAAGCTAATAGGAAATGTGGAAATATCTCAAAGAAAAATCTTCACCCAATTTGTTATTTAGTCTAGAGCAGTCCTTGGCTACTTGCTCAAACCAGGATTTTATATGAGAGAAAAACCATTTCTTTGCCTCTGTTTCCTAAATCTACTTATATTCTGCCTACACAATGTCATGTCAGTTGCTGAAGAGAAGCCAATTCTAACATTTTTCAAGATGTCTAAAAAGAAAATGGAATGGGGAGGAGCAAGATGGTGGAGGAGTAGGTGACCTAAATTTTGTCTGGTCCCAGGAATTCAGCTAGATATTTATTAAACCACTCTGAACACCTACAAACTCAACAGGAGATCGAAGAGAAGAATAGCAGCAATCCTATGAACAGAAAAGCGACCACTTTCTGGAAGGTAGGAAGATAGACCTCAGGGGGAGGGAGCCTCCATCAGCCAGCTACAGGCAAGTGACAGAGCAGTGGAGCACAAAATCAGAACTTTTAGAAGTCTGCTCCACTGAGGGACGTTGCTCCAGTGGCTAAGCGGGGGGGTGCAACCCTCACTGGGACAGTGTGGTCTCAGGACCCGCGGGGTCACAGAAAGACCGGGGGTGCCTGAGTGTGGCAGAGCTCTCAGGTATTGGAGTGGGGAAGCCAGCTGCAAAGACAGAGCCGAGGAGTGGGCTCTCAGCTTGGGGTTGTCATAAACCATGACCTGTGGCACAGTCGGGCCACTACTCTTCTAGCAGGGACCCAACAAGTGAGAGATCCAGGGAGACTCCCCTCCGTCCCCCAGGAGGAGTGGCACAGGAGTGCACCGCAGGAATCTGCTGGGTTTAGAAACTCTAAATGGGGTCATGTGCCACAGATAAAAATGTTCAGTCACAGGCCAGGTGAACACAGAGTGTGGCTGGAGACCAGGGAGAGGGGAGTGATTGACTGCTTTTCTCTGAGGGCGCACTGAGGAGTGGGGCCCCGAGCTCTTGACTCCTCTGGGACCAGAGATTGGGAGGCTGCCATTTTCATTCTCGTCCTCCAAAGCTGTATGGAAAACGTTCAGGGAACAAAAGCTACCGAGAGCAAACCCGAGCAGATTACTTAGCCTGGACCCTGGCAAGGGTGGTGCAATTCTGCCTCGGGCAAAGACATTTGAGAATCACTGCAATAGGCCCCTCTCCCAGATCAGCAAGAACATCCAGCCAAGACCAAGTTTTCCGATCAATGAGAACTACAAAACTCCAGCGCTAGGGGAATACAGCACATAGAATTCATGGCTTTTTTCCCCATGATTCTTTAGTTTTTTCAAAGTTAATTTTTAAAATTTTCTTTATTTTATCTTTTTCCATATTTTTAATTTCTCTTCTTTCCTTTTTCAAACAACATAGCATTTTATCAATTCCTTTTTTAAAATCTTTTTTTATTGTTATGTTAATCACCATACATTACCCTTTTTAAAAATCTTTTTTAATTTTCACTTTTACAGTCATATTCTATCCCTTCATTGTATTTAACCTTATTTTTTGTATATATATATATATAAATTTTTCTTTCTTTAAAATTTTGGGAGGCAGTTTCTTCTAACAGACCAAAATATGCCCAAAATCTAGTGTGTGTGTGGCACTAATCTATTCACCAGCCTGATCATATTCTTTTTTCCCCCTTTCTTTTCTCCCCTGGTTTCGGGTCTTTTCTGATTTGTTTAGTGTATATTTTTCTGGGATCGTTGTTACCTTGGTAGCATTTTGTTCTCTCATTCATCTATTCTTCCCTGGACAAAATGACAAAACAGAAAAACTCACCTCACAAAAAAAAAAAAAAGAACAAGAGGCAGTATGGACTGCCCGGGACCTAATCAATACAGTTAGTAAGATGTCAGAACAAGAGTTCAGAATGACGATTATAGAGATACTAGCTGGGCTTGAAAAAAGCATGGAAGATACTAGAGATTCCCTTTCTGGAGAAATAAAAGAACTAAAATCTAACTAAGTCGAAATCAAAAAGACTATTAATGAGGTGCAATAAAAAATGGAGGCTCTAACTGCTAGGATAAATGAGGCAGAAGAGAGAATTAGTGGTATAGAAGACCAAATGATGGAGAGTAAAGAAGCTGAGAAAAAGAGAGAAACAACTACTGGATCACGAGGGGAGAATTCAAGAGATAAGTGATATCATAAGACAAAACAACATTAGAATAATTGGGATCCCAGAAGAAGAAGAAAGAGAGAGAGGGGCAGAAGGAATATTGGAGCAAATTATAGCAGAGAACTTCCCTAATTTGAAGAAGGAAACAGGCATCAAAATCCAGGAGGCACAGACCACCCCCCTCAAAATCAATAAAAATAGGTCAACATCCCCACATCTAATAGTAAAAGTTACAAATCTCAGAGACAAAGAGAAAATCCTGAAAGCAGCTTGGGACAAGAGCTCTATAACCTACAATGCTATAAAAATTAGACTGGCAGCAGACCTATCCACAGAGACCTGGCAGGTCAGAAAGGACTGGCATGATATATTCAGGGCACTAAACGAGAAAAATATGCAGCCAAGAATACTATATCCAGCTAGCCTGTCATTGAAAATAGAAGGAGGGATAAAAAGTTTCCAGGACAAACAAAAACTACAAGAATTTGTGAACAGCAAACCAGCCCTACAAGAAATATTGAAAGGGGTCCTCTAAGTAAAGAGAGAGCCTAAAAGTAACATAGACCAGAAAGGAACAGAGACAATATACAGTAACAGTCACCTTACAGGCAATACAGTGGCACTGAATTAATATCTTTCAATAGTTACCCTGAATGTAAATGGGCTAAATGCCCCAATCAAAAGATACAGGGTATCAGATTGGATAAAAAAACAAGACCCATCAATATGCTGTCTGCAAAGGACTCATTTTAGACCCAAAGACACCTCCAGATTGAAAGTGAAGGGGTGGAAAACAATTTACTATGGTAATGGACATCAAAAGAAAGCTGGGGTGGCAATCCTTATTTCAGACAAATTAGATTTTAAACCAAAGACCGTAATAAGAGATGAGGAAGGACACTATATCCTACTTAAATGGTTTATCCAACAAGAAGATCTAACAGCTGTAAATATCTATGCCCCTAACATGGGAGCAGCCAATTATATAAACGAATTAATAACAAAATCAGTGAAACACATCGACAATAGTACAATAATGGGGGATTTTAACACCCCCCACTGTAATGGACAGATCATCTAAGCAAAAGATCAACAAGGAAATAAAGGCTTTAAATGACACTGGACCAGATGGACCTCACAGATATATTCAGAACATTCCATTCCAAAGCAACAGAATATACATTCTTCTCTAGTGCACATGGAACATTCTCCAGAGTAGATCACATCCTGGGTAACAAATCAGGTCTCAACCGGTACCAAAAGATTGGGATCATTCCCTGCATATTTTCAGACCACAATGCTTTGAAACTAGAACTCAATCACAAGAGGAAAGTTGGAAAGAACTCAAATACATGGAGGCTAAAGGGCATCCTACTAAAGAATGAATGGGTCAACCAGGAAATTAAAGAAGAATTAAAAAAATTCATGGAAACAAATGAAAATGAAAGCACAACTGTTCAAAATCTTTGGGATGCAGCAAAGGCGGTCCTAAGAGGAAAGTATATAGCAATACAAGCCTTCCTCAAGAAACAAGAAAGTTCTCAAATACACAACCTAACCCTACACCTAAAGGAGCTGGAGAAAGAACAGCAACTAAAGCCTAAACCCAGCAGGAGAAGAGAAATAATAAAGGTCAGAGCAGAAATCAATGAAATAGAAACCAAAAGAACAGTAGAACAGATCAACGAAACTAGGAGCTGGTTCTTTGAAAGAATTAACAATAGTGATAAACCCCTGGCCAGACTTATCAAAGAGAAAAGAGAAATGACCCAAATAAATAAAATTATGAATGAAAAAGCAGAGATCACAACCAACACCAAAGAAATATAAACAATTATAAGAACATATTATGAGCAACTATATGCCAGCAAATTAGATAATCTGGAAGAAATGGATGCATTCCTAGAGAAGTATAAACTACCAAAACTGAACCAGAAAGAAATAGAAAACCTGAACAGACCCATAAGAGAATATCCCTGATGAACATGGATGCAAAAATTCTCACCAAAATACTAGCCAATGGGATGCAAGAGCACATTAAAAGGATTATTCACCACGATCAAGTGTGATTTATTCCTGGGCTGGTGGCATCACAATTCCGGACTTCAATCTCTATTACAAAGCTGTCATCCTCAAGACAGTATGGTACTGGCACAAAAACAGACATATAGATCAATGGAACAGAATAGAGAGCCCAGAAATGGACCCTCAACTCTATGGTCAACTAATCTTCAACAAAGCATGAAAGAATGTCCAATGGAAAAAAGACAGCCTCTCCAATAAATGGTGTTGGGAAAATTGGACAGCCATATGTGGAAGAATGAAACTGGACCATTTCCTTACACCACACACAAAAATAGACTTAAAATGGTTGAAAGACCTAAACATGAGACAGGAGTCCATCAAAATCCTTGTGGAGAACACAGGCAGCAACTCTTCGACCTCAGCTGCAGCAACTTCTTCCTAGAAACATCGCCAAAGGCAAGGGAAGCAAGGGCAAAAATGAACTACTGGGACTTCATCAAGATAAAAAGCTTTTGCACAGCAAAGGAAACAGTCAACAAAACCAAAAGTCAACTGACAGAATGGGAGAGGATATTTGCAAATAACATATCAGATAAAGGGCTAGTATCCAAAATCTATAAAGAACTTATCAAACTCAACACTGAAAGAACAAATAATCGAATCAAGTAATGGGCAGAAGACATGAACAGACATTTCTGTAAAGAAGACATCCAGATGGCCAACAGACACATGAAAAAGTGCTCAACATCACTCAGCATCAGGGAAATCCAAATCAAAACCTCAGTGAGATACCACCTCACACCAGTCAGAATGGCTAAAATTAATAAGTCTGGAAACAACAGATGTTGGTGAGGGTGCGGAGAAAGGGGAACCCTCCTACACTGTTGGTGGGAATGTAAGCTGGTGCAGCCACTCTGGAAAACAGTATGGAAGTTCCTCAAAAAGTTGAAAATAGAGCTACCCTATGATCCGGCAATTGCACTACTGGGTATTTACCCCAAAGATACAAAGGTAGTGATCTGAAGGGGCACATGTACCCCAATGTTTATAGCAGCAATGTCCACAATAGCCAAACTATGGAAAGAGCCTAGATATCTATCAACAGATGAATGGATAAAGAAGATGTGGTATATATATACAATGGAATATTATGCAGCCATCAAAAGGAATGAAATCTTGCCATTTGCAATGACGTGGATGGAACTAGAAGGTATTATGTTAAGAGAAATAGGTCAATTAGAGGAAGATAATTATCATATGATCTCACTGATATGAGGAATTTGAGTAACAAGACAGGATCATAGGGCAAGGGAGGGAAAACTGAAACAAGACAAAACCAGAGAGGAAGACAAACCATAAGAGACTCTTAATCTCAGGAAACAAACTGAGGGTTGCTGAGTGGTGGGGGGTGGGAGGGATGGGGTAACTAGGTGATGGACATTGGGGAGGGTATGTGCTATGGTGAGCGCTGTGAATTGTGTAAGACTGATTAATCACAGACCTGTACCACTGAAACAAATAATACATTATATGTTAATAAAAAAATGGAAGAATTGTTTTTGCTTTTGCTTTAGCAAAAAAATTGTTTTTGTGTTTGATTTAGTGATGGAAATCATACCTTAGTTTATAATCAAACAAAATTAAATACTAAGTCATAGTGTAAGTATGTATCTGGGATTCTGCAAGATCTTTCACAGGAATATTATAGTTGAACTATATGAAATTGCTGATGTTCAATTCTTTCTGACCTAGCAAAATGGCAATTTCATATAGTTCAATCTAATATGTGTCACAGTATTAATATGCACAGATTATAAAACTCAGAGAGGTAAAGCTGTAACTCTACTTTTTTAACAAAGAAAATAATCTTGTACTAGTAAAGATAGACTAGGTTATGCTTCAGCAACAAACACACCCTCTCTCAAATCTCAGTAGCTTAACACAATAAAAGCGTATTTCTTGCCCATACTACATATTTTAATACTGGGAGTTTTGTTTCATGTAGTCACTCAGGGATCCAGGCTGATAGAAGTACCACTTTCATGTAGCTGCACCATCTGGAACTCATGGACTTTTTAGAGGATGCCACTAAAGCAAAGATGAAAGAATTGAGCATGGGTATTTTCTGTGCCTCAGTCCAGAATAGTGACCCACACCACTTCTGTTCCTATTTTATTGGCTAGAGTTGGTCCTATGGTTCTTGCAGGCTCATTTGCTTCCTCCGTCCTATCTCCAGTGTACACTATCTCCTCCACAACTTTTTTTTTCTTTTTTTTTAGAGTTCTTGACTCACACAACAGTGACATCCTGGAAGGCCTAAATGGCTCTTACTTCTCAGATGTCTCCTATGACATATTCTTAAACAGTGTAACATTTATGAATCTCCTTTCACTCTGTGTGACTAGAAAGCAAGGGATACAGAAGTTTACTGGGAGTGGGAAGAGGGGAAAGGGAATAAGGCATATGCAGCCTTGGTTAGCGCTCTCTGCTTAGAACAACTTACCATCGATTCAACCCTTCTGGGTCTGCCCCATGTTGGTCCAGGGAGCTTTGCAAGAAGTACATCTCAAAAAGAGGTAAAGTGGGACATAAACTTCTTTTTCATTCATTTCTCCAAACCTTTCTGGCGATTTTTATCATCCTTTCCCTATAGATTTTGTGTGTGGTGGGGGGTGGGGGAGGAAGCAGTGGAGGGCAGAAAGCAACCAAGAGGACAAAGTCCCACCTTGGCTCCAAACTCTCTTGCCCTTTCCCCATAATCTTACTCAAGTTTATTCTCCAAAACCTTATTTCTTCTCTATGTGGCTGAAAAATGCTCCTATCACTACATAGTCTTGAGTCTATTATACAGATAAAAACTCTAGCCTTCCCCTCTCAGGCTTTGGACCTGATATGGAAAGCCAAGTTGTGATAATCTCCAAATTTAAAGTTGAATAGTGACTACTGGTTCTAAGTTCATTCTACCATGCTTTGAGGGCATGATTGACGATAATTAAATGGGTAAGGGCAAACCATAGGGCTACAAGAACTGCTGAAAATTACTGGGAACAAAATACAGTCAACTTCATGACACCAAGACCTTCAATTATTTGAATATGAATTAACGATTGGCATTCATCCTCCTCAGAGCCTCCTCACCCAGACATGGGCTAATTTTCTTTTTTTTTTTTTTAAAGATTTTATTTATTTATTTGAGAGAGAGAATGAGAGATAGAAAGCACGAGAAGGAAGAGGGTCAGAGGGAGAAGCAGACTCCCCGCTGAGCAGGGAGCCCGATGCGGGACTCGATCCCGGGACTCCAGGATCATGACCTGAGCCGAAGGCAGTCGCTTAACCAACTGAGCCACCCAGGCGCCCGACATGGGCTAATTTTCATATTCTCTTCAGAGTGGGTGTGGGTGGATGTTGTTATGGAAAGAAGGGTGAGGACTGGTAAGAAATAGCAGGCTACCCTGTCTAGGGAAACTATGAGGTAGAGGGTAGGTGCTTGAGTTTGCAGTATCCTTCTGGCCCATTTTTCCATATTGGGCCAACAGAATTTGTACCACCAGGGCAATGCTTGGAAATGCCTTTGTCCTATGTACTCAGAAGACCAAGAATCACTCCTATGAGCTATTAAGTGGACAACGACATTAGGAGATGCCAAAACATGGCCTGAATCAGAACAGCTGAAACTCTGGAACTCTTGGCAGGCCAGCTGCATAAGCTCACCCCAACATTTTCATCAAACCTGCAATAACATGGCTCTTCATTTTACACAATGGATATAATTGCCTTATTCATTTATTTGTCACTTGTTTAATGTCAGTTTCCCCCACTTAGGGATGCAAGCTCTGTGATGGCAGAGACTTTGTGTATTTGTAAAGCCTAAACATGCCTAGAACATGGTGGGTGCTCAACCATTATTTGTTGAATGAATGAATGAATGAATACAAATGAATGAATACCAGGCACAACACTGGGGTATGAAGATGAGTGAAGCAGGGTTTCCTGCACTAAGGGAGTACACAGGCCAGAAAGGAAAAGGGCTATTGGCTAGTAAGTAATCCTAAATATTGATATACTGGGGCTGAAACCACCTGGTGGTTGAAGCAATAAAGAGTAGCCTCCCTCTTATAAGGGATCTAAATTCTCCAGTTTGCCACAACCTACTTCATTCATCACATACCTGCCTGGAGTGTGGGGACATTTGAGTGTGTGACTGCTGCTCTTATATAAGACAAGATCTAGGCCTGAAAAGACACATAAGCAGCAGAATTAATCTGGTGCTCCCAAGCAGTGCCCAAGAGGGTAGAGAAAAGGGTCTGATAGACTGTAATAAGGTCTTACCTTGACACTTAGCTATGACCCATATGGATTGTAACCAAGGACCAGATGGCATGATGGATATCTCTGAGGATCCCATGTGGATAGATGACTTTGAGAACCAGATTGTCAGTCTCTCTGCCCCTGGACCCTTTGGCATGCCAGAAAAGCCATTAAAACTTTGACATAACCTAGGAGAAAGGGAAGGGACACCAAATTACCTAAGATTAAGGTCTTGGTGGAAGAGCAGGGGTTCAAGATAGAACTTAAGTTGAATTATAGGAGAATAAACTTCCATTTCTTGCATGCCTGAGTTTGTGCTCTAATATTCTCAAACCTGCTCCATTTGTATAACAGGTACACCACAGGACTTAAGGAACGAGAGCTATATTTTAGGATATATCCTCATTATAATTGGCCATGTTTCAAATAATAATTGAAAATAAAGAGCAATCCCATGAACAAAGAATGCCATAGTTGATATTTTTAACAATTTCAAATTAGAGTCCTTTCATTTTTCTGCTACTTCCATTAATATTTCATTTCCTGAAAACTTCCTGTTATGTATCACTTCTTCTTTACCTTAATGGGGTAAATTTTCTCTCTGGGGTTCTTTGGAAAATATATGATGTCAAAAAGGTAAACAAATCATTTATTCTCTCTGGATCTCAATGACCTCATGTGTAAAATAAAGGAAGTCAACTAGACAAGTGCTTCTCAAACTTTAGTATATGTGCTGCCGAAGCGAGCACTCTCAAACTTTAATGTATATAACCTGGGGATCTTGTTAAAGGAGGGCATGTGTAGTGATGGGCACTGGGTGTTATGTGCAACTAATGAATCATTGAACACTACATCAAAGACTAATGATGTATTATATGTTGGCTAATTGAACATAATTAAAAAATTTTTTAAAATGAAGGCTGATTTAGCAGGTCTAGAGTGGGACTGAGATTATGCATTTTTATGGAAAGCTCCAAGTAGATGTTAGTGTTGCAAGGACCACACTTTTTTTTTTTTTTAAGTAGCAAGGGACTAGTTGACCTCCAACATTCTTTTTCTTTGCATCTCTAGTTTATTTATGGGATATCATTCAACTGGCAAAAGATATATTTTTTTAACTGAGTTCTTCTGTGCCAAGAATTAAGCCAATTGAAGGGCACCACTTGTAACCCTTGAACTTAAATATACACTGCCATTTATTTTAATATTCTGTGGAGATAGCCTATCTCTCCTGGAACAATATAAGTTCACTTATGAATATATTAGAGTCTTATATTTTTATATTATTCACCATTCTATGCAAAAAAATGGTATGTTTATAGAGGTAGGATTAATTAGGCAGAGGGCAAATAGTTACAACTTAACCACTAAGGGAACAATGTGAGTTTGAAAAAATATAAAAGTGATGTGGATATTACTGCTGTGTCTGAGTTTAGTGCCACAGGGAAAATAAGGTTGATCTGTGTCACATTAGCCATTGGCAAATGGAGTCATGGCATTGGGAGTCATTTTGAGGGAACACATATTTCTAATGTTTTCTGAGCAGGACATAAGTGAGAGCCTATATCAGCTAGATTAAGCAACCATATCTGTATATATATATATATTTTATAGCCCACAGACAAGATTAATATCACCTTTAAAGTTCCCAAACTGTATTTTCTTGGTTCTTTCCCAATGCTACTCAGATTCATCCTGAATGTCTCTGGGAATCTTCAGAGAGTCTCTCAGGCTTGTACTGAGAACTAAACCTTTAGAGGTGTCTTTTATTTCCCTTCCTTCCCATTCTGAGTTGCTGCGGTGGGTTTCATCCTTGTTGCTCCACGTGGCAGGTAACCACAGATGAACGTGGCAAATATTGTATTGTGCACTCCTACCTATCTCCTTGGTTCACCCTGGCCAGTGGTCACCTGACACCAGTGCCTTATACAAGGGGATTCCTGGCTCTCTCATCCCAAGAGTGTGCTTGATAAGAAATGTTGAGGAGTTAATGCTCAAGAATAAATACTAACCGATGAGGGATGGACTTGATTGCTAAAAACCCAGCTTCTTCAGGCCTCAGTGGGACAATTCTGAGACATGTTATATGCAATTTCTTTGAGGGTCTCTGAGGGGGATGGAACCATAGCTGCCCACAATGATAACCCGTTATGGATGTACCTCTTATCAGTTTCCCTCCTTTCCTTGTCTCACTCTACCTACTCTCTCATTCATACTCTTGGGGACCACCTACCAAATAAACAACTTGCAGCCAAGTCCTGACTGCAGCATCTGGTTTTGGGAGAACCCAACCAAAGCAATGATCATCAAAATCTCAGCTGCCTGTGAGAGCAGCTTGCTCTGGGACTTCAGCATGCATCCATGAGGGCAGAACTGGGCTGGTGGCCCAACTGTTCTGTGCCCAAGAGCACTCCTCTGATTCTGGTCACTGACCTATTGCCTTCAACTATGTTTCCCCACCTCTGCTTTCTGAGGCTTCCAAGTCCCCTTTGTATACCTGTTTTGGGGGGCTCCTAGGAGTTGTTCTGCCAATAATGGCTCTCGTGGGACATTCCCATTTGCAATCAGATTTTCACATGGTCCCCTTAGGTTCATGCAGCAGTTCCTGCCATACATGATTCTATAATCTACTTTCCCTTCAGAAGTGAATATAGTTGACTCACGCCATCCACATAACATGTTTTCAGAAAGAATTATCTGGTTTTCCACTTGGCTTGGTTTTCTACTCCACAGTGTAGGGTAATAACTATGAATGCAAGATCTGGAGTTAGACTTTCCAGGTTCAAATGTCAATTTTACTACTTGCTGGCCGTATGAGTGTGGGCAAAGGACTTAAACATCTATGCGCCCTTTGCTTCCTCCACTGTAATATGGGGATGATAATATCATCAACCTCAAGGTATTGTGAAGACAAAATGTATTAAGATATGTAAAGCATTTAGGGTAGTGCCTGATATGTAGTAAGCTCTCCATAAGTGTTAATGATTATCTTAGTTTGAGTTCCCCCAAAGTAGATCCTGAGATAAGGATTTCCAATGTAAATAATTTATTTCGGAGGTGATTGAGAGAAACCTTGGCGGGAAAGCAAGATGGGCAAGGGAAAGAGGACAAGCCAGTTACCATTGTGGGCAACTGAAACAATCATGCTGGGGAACTCTGGGGCACAATATAGAACATGCCTCAGAGTTTTCCCAACGAAGGTGCCTAATTGTCCTGGTTTGCATGGGGCAGAGCGGTTTCCTGGGATGTGGGATTTCCAGGGTTGAAACCAAGACAGTCCTGGGAAAACCGGGATGAGTTGGTCACCCTATAAAGGAGGAAGATTTATGCACCAGTTCCCTATACCTCATTCATTGAAGAGTGATTCCAGGGGTGTTAGCTTTCTGGCACTTCCAGGTTACCATCCATGTGGGCTGAACAAGCACCTGTGACCAGAGTTACAGGTGTTTGCCCTAAGTAATCTTTGACCGCTATAGGTGAGTGTGAGAAGGTATGGGTATACACCAACAGCTCTTACTGTTACCCAACTCCTTCTATAACACTCCTCTCCCCTCCTGGCATATTTGGGAGAGGGTAGTGGAAGCTTAGGATAGGAATACTGTCTCTTGAACTTGCTCTCTTTTTCTCTTGGTTTGGAAGCATGGAAGCACTTGCATTTTTAAATAATCAATGATAAAATTCCCTTGGGCCTCAGTGTCCTCGCCTGTAAACCAAGAGTAGGATTAGATGGTCTCTTAAAGACCCTTTCTGTCTCTGTATACATTTCTTACTTAAGCGTTAATCAAAACTATTTGATACTTCTGTAAAGATACTTTCAGGTTCACAATGTTCAAAAATATAGAGTATATTCATTGTTTAATCAAAATGTGTGTCCATTGCTGAGAAATTCAAAGAATTCTGTCACCCTTGAGAAGTAAATCACAGTCATCAGAAAGCTTCTGTAATTAAGTTTATTACAGAGAGTACAATATAATTTACATCTGCAAACTCTGAACTAACTAAAGTAATGGGATGTCAATTTTCATAAAGTACTCAGTGAAGGAACATTTGTTGAAACAGCAGTAATATAAATGAGGGCCTGTTAAGGTCTGCATGTCAGACCAAAGGAGTTGTAGAGCTGCTGTTGACAGTGTGAACTAGACAATTGAGGATGGAAAGCTAGTCAACCAAGTAAATATCTGTATTTCAAGAAATGGCTCAGGAATATCCTTTCTGAAATGGGCCAAGAAAATTTCTGGGTAATAGACCATTTATTCTCATTCTACCTTTATTCTCCCCAGTCCCCAGCCCACTGCAGTAGATTCAGGTATGCTAACAGGTTTTTTGATTGTGCTCTGCAGTAGTATAAAGTTAAAAACAAGTATGTCTGGACATTATTTTTATTGTAGCAACTAAGAACTCATATATGCTCACTCCTAGAACAATTATTGGTGAAGAGGTATGGGAATGCCACAATTGTCTGAGATCAATCACAATTCATTCCCTGGGGTTACACTGTCAAATGGTTAAAAAAAAAAGACTCTACAAGCATAGAATGAACACATATCAAAGGTAACTCCTTAATTAGAGAGCCATCAAAATAGTAAAGCTGACTCAAAGTTGGTTAGGAGAAAGTGATAGATAGGGTCAAGAAATGAAAGAATGCTAAAATGCAATTGCTAAACTACTTATAACGTTTATTAATATCCTACAGGACTATAGAACTGCAATCTTAGCGGTTATCTTTTTTACCAGACAGAAATTCCTTGAAGCTTATACATGTTCTAGAAATTGATATCTACCTTTACAGAGTCAAGAGTAAATTTTAAGTCAAATAAATGTACATTTCCTTAGAGAATTAGATACTCGTCGGTTGAGAATATTAGACATTGAAAGACAGGCCGTCATTATTTTGCCTTATTCCAAGTTTGGGATACTATTTTTTAATAGCACATACCTAAAGTAACCCAACTGAAGTTTTCTTAGCAAAGATGAAGGAGGAAATGTTTGTTGGGTAGGCAGTCAATAGTGTCTGTCACAAATCTTTTATTTCAGATGACTATCATCAGGTGGTTTAAATATTTTTTTCTAGAATATTACCTTAAACAAGGACAACAATATCAAGCCCTATCAAACTGTTAACATTGTATCTTCTATTTTGAGTATTACAAAAATGTTCTAATTTAAGTGGTATTTCAGTGCCACTAGGAGTAATTTTTATTGACATTTCAGTCTAAGTTCTAATTTTGAATGGATACCTAGATTTCTTTACTCAACTTCCTTAAAGTAAAGCACTGTCACTGATGAATTGATTATGACAACAGGAGGCATTTTCTTGATTTTCTCCAGAAGGTGTTTTCCATTTGTGATTTGTTTTCTTTGAAGACAATCCTTGAAATATTATCTCGAAGAAGAGATTGCTTCTTTCTTTCCACAAGCTTATCTATAGGTAACTAAATCCCAATGACACTGAAGTTTCCTAGCGTCCTGGTCTGTGTAGGCTTGTTTGTTTTTCTTTGGTTATTATTATTTTTTTCCTATTGAGTCAGTAAAACCAAATTTAGAGCTCTATTTCAAGACTACCTGGGAATTCCACAGGGAACATTTTGATCTGAAGGAAAAGCAAAGTTTGCCTCTGATTTCAAATGGCTCAGGAAAAACTGGGATTCTAGTTATAAGAAGCCAATGCAGCCATACATTCCATCTGGGATAAGATTCACTGTTAAGGAATTTGTCTTATGGTAAAGCTTGGAAATAGCAGCTGTTTATAATTAAACAGGTGACTCTCTAGTAAAGTGAGTCATGCCACATGTGTTTTATGGAAGCACATGAGAAACAAGTCTTGTGCTTAGCATTCCCTTTATTGTACCTCTTGGGTTTGTCATTCTATTTTTGTGGCTTAACAAAGAAGATTCTAACAAATGAAAATTCAAATTTTGTTTCAAAAGCCAAAAACCAGTTAACATTTTTAGAAGGGGAACACAGACAGGGACTTTATCCTAAAATGATATTTCTATATTTACAAGCTAGGTAGGTTTTCTTTTTTCAGTGATAGGAAGAGCTAGAAAAGTTTCTGCATTTAATTAAATTCTTCCCGAGGATGTTTATTGTGTCATTTATGGTTGAGCCTTCCTGATTAGACCAGGTGACTATTGCATTGAGGAGAAATGTAAAGAATAAAATAGTAGAGGATTTAGGATTATCTCTTTGGTTATTATTACTAAAGAGGGAGTTGACCTGAAGAAATAGTTTCTCAACTGGCCAATATGAAGAGAAATGAATCCTTAATTTGTCAAGGTCTGATTTCATTTTATTAATTGTAAATATGAAAAAGCATATTATTAACATAAAACTCTCTACTTCAATTGTTCTATTTTGGTTTTCTAACATTTTACTTTATGACATACACTTTTTAAAGGAAAGTATTAATTTGATGTGATAGGGGAAAAGGATCAATTTTAATACATTCTTTTATAAACAGCATTGTACAATGACAATGTCTCTTCTACTTTCTTATTTCATCATTTATGAAAATACTGGTTTTATTTTTTTCTAGGTCTTTTTATAGTCCCATGTGTATATGTAGGTACTTGGTTTTAGGATGGATATCAAAGAAGCAGTTTATAGGCTGCTTTCTCCATCTGATACTATATCATTAAGTGTCACAATTATTTTAAGTAGTAGTCTCACTATCTGGTAACTTGTATTAATAGTTTACTTGACTATCTGTTAGACATTTATGATTTTAACTATTTTTTAGTGTTGTAAGAAAAACTCCTATACATAAAGGTTTTTTTTTTCTATTTAACTTTATTTGTTATTTGGCAGATATATTAGTCAGGATAGGCTGGGTTATGTTTCAGTGACAAATTGACCCCCAAATATCAGTGGCTTAATACAATAATGACTTATTTCTCATTCATGCTACATTTTCATCATGAGTCAATGGGGTCAGGGCACATAGTCCTCAGGGACCTAGTCTAAAAGAGATTTCACAATATTGTAGCTGCCATCTGGAACATGTGTCAAGCTCAATTATCCATGGCAAAAGAAGAGATACTGGAAAAGTATGCCCAGATTTTTCACTACTTCTACCTGAAAGTGACACATGTCCCTCTATTCACAACAGATTCTAAATAGCAGGGGTGTTGGAGAGGGAAGAAAGATTATTTTCTTAGAATGACTTCCTGATCTGTTGAAATTCCTTGGTCAAACAAAGGAGACATATACATACTTTTGGAAGCTTCTTTGCAGAGTGCTTCACAAAGAAAAACGTGTTTTCTTTGTGGGGGTTGGTGGTATAGAGTGATGGCAAAGAGCACGTGCTGGGGGTCTGAGGCATATCTGTGTTTGTGTCCTGACACTTAGTGGCTACATGTCCTTGGGCAAATTGCTTAGTCTTTCTAACCCTCAGTTTCCTAATTTGCAATAAGGGTGTGATTTTATCTATTGCACTTGGTTAGGATTAAATGAAAGACTATGTAAAATGTTGGCACAGTGTGTCAAGCCTATGGTAAGTGTTCAAAAACTGGTAAATATTACTGTTTACCACTTTTCATTATGTTTTTCATTATGAATACATCTTTTATAATTTTACATGTATCAAATATGAAACATTTTAAGTTTGGATTATTTAGTGGGTTCAACAGTTGATGGGTTTAGATGTGGTAGTTATCAATGGTTTCAAAGCAATGAGGTGAGGCATCATACCTTTTCCCTAGTCATAGTGGATCTGACAAGGAGACTCTGGTTTCTGATCACCACACTCAGAATCATTTCTATTACCTTTTCTTTAATCCTAACTGATGGTGAGGGCATAAAAAGAAGAGGGTGTCCCATGTTATCAAGATTCTAGCTGTTATTTATAAGGCTAAGCCATTATGTATGTATGCATGCAGGT
The DNA here is from genome assembly GCF_009762305.2 of Zalophus californianus. NCBI lineage: Eukaryota > Metazoa > Chordata > Mammalia > Carnivora > Otariidae > Zalophus > Zalophus californianus. The sequence goes on along the minus strand of NC_045612.1, from coordinate 112,710,415 downwards.
TTTGAAAATCCCATTCTTGAGATCTGGAGGTGAAATTGGGTGTCATGATGTAGATGGGAAGAGATGGAAAATGTTTTATACACTCTGGTATTAAAACCATGAAGTCATTGGTTTTATATTTTTTACAAAGACAAAAATTTCTTTCTTTTTTTTCATTTTAACAGTTTTTATTGAAAGTCATATATAAGATGACTTTATTCCTGCATCTTCTCAATTGTTTCTTCCTTATATTTGCCCTCTTCCTTTCCTGCTTGGCGAGAATTGACTTTACCTTCAAGGATTTTTTTGCAGTCTCTGTCCAGATTTAGTCTAGTGATAACCACCTTGCTAGGGTGAATGTCCACATGGACAGTTGGATCATTCGCCTTCTCTCACTGTACTTTTCAATGTAGATTACACATTTCTTCCTATAAGCCTGGACTACTTTGCCAATTTGTTGACCTTTGTAGTGTGCCAATGTGCTGACCTTTGTAGTGTCCTTGCACAACCCGTACTTCATCATCCTTTCAGATGGGTATTGATCGAACACTTTACTTCTGTCTCAGCTCTTTGGAAAGAGGGGAAGACAATCTTCCTGCGAATGTGGGAAGGTGCATTGAAATAGCTTTTGTGGTTCTTGCTCTGGTCAGAAGTCGAAAAGGGATTGAATTTCATTTTGGCTGCTGGCACTTTAGTGATGGCTGCCAACAATTTCTTATTTAAATGTTTCTTTGTAATTTCATCAAATAGGTTTTATTTATATGATATGCCATCTGATACTGAACAAATGTTAGTGTTCTTTTTATTTGGTGGTACTAATAAACATGTTCAAAAATATTTTTAGGGTTTTTTATGTAGTCTTATTGTGCCAGGTACTATGGTATATACAACTTATGATTCTTATGCACAAACAATGAATCATGAAACACTACATCAAAAACTAATGATGTAATGTATGGTGATTAACATAACAATAAAAATTTAAAGAAACCCCCCCAAAAAACCAAAAAAAACCCCTTATGATTCTTATCTAAAAGAAATATATCATAGAGCTCTGGAGATAAATATCTATGGGCATAGAGAACTCTTATTAACAGTGTGATGGGATAAGGGCCAAAGTAAAGAAGAAATATATGGCCCCAAGAACATAAGAATTGGCCAATTTTACCTGGATGTTTTGGGGGAATCTTCAGGGAGGAGAGACTTTTGAATTGGGGCCTTGAAACCTGAGGAAAGCTTCAACTGGTGAAGCAGGAAAAAGTACATTACAGAAAAAGAGAACAAAAGGAGCAAAGACACAGAGGGGAAAAGATCTGTTGTTTCTATCCTTTTCTATAGGCATTCAGAAGTCAAGAGAGGATTTTGAGCAGGAGACTGACATAATTTGATCAGTGTTCTAGCCATAAGGAGGCCGGATTAGATGGGAGAAAATGTAAGAGAACCCAGTTCAGAGGCTTTTTTCATGATCGAGGAAAGAAGAGTGAGAGAAAGTTTTCTTTAAATTAAATTTTTAAATTTTAATTCCAGTAGAGTTTTTTTTTAAAGATTTTATTTATTTATTTGACAGCGAGAGAGAGAGAGCACAAGCAAGGGGAGCGGCAGGCAGAGGGAGAAGCAGGCTTCCTGCTGAGCAGAGGTCCCGATCCTGGGCTCGATCCCAGGACCCTGGGATCATGACCTGAGCCGAAGGCAGACGCCCAACGACTGAGCCCCCCAGGTGCCCCTCTAGCATCGTTAACATGCAGTGTACTGTTAGTTTCAGGTGTACAGGGTAGTGATTCACACTTCCATACATCACCCTGTGCTCATCATGACAAGTGTACTCTTTAATCCCCATCACCTGTTTCCCCCATCCCCCCACACCTCCCCTCTGGTAACCATCAGTTTGTTCTCTGTACTTAAGAGTGTTTCTTGGTTTGTCCGTCTCTCTCTTTTTTTTTTTCCCTTTGTTCATCTGTTTTGTTTCTTAAATGCCACATATGAGTGAAATCATATGATATTTGTCTTTCTCTGACTTATTTCACTTTGCATTATATTCTCTAGCTGAGAGGACATGTTTGCCAGCACTGGTGAAAGTACTGGCCTTGGCAAGGTAAAAGACATGGCTCTGTCTATGATTTGGTAAAACAAGCAAAAGATGGATGAAGATAAAGAGCGATGAATCCATAAGACAGAGCTCTACTTCATTTTATAAGAAGCAAGTATTAATTTTTCAATTTAAAATAAGAATCACAACATAAAATAATTTTAGAGAATGAGGTTCCCACAGAGGTATACAGAACTTGTGGTTCTGATCTAAAAGGAACATATTCTTTTGGAGTTTAGAAAGTCTGGATTTATAGTAGAACCTATTGGTACAATGACACATTTTTCCTCTAGCTGTGCTTGGCAGCCTAGAAGTTGGGATGGAGAAACAACTGGAGGAATTTATCTGAAGTTGAGATTCCATAAAGTAGATGCAGCAGAAAGTCAGATGCATTGATTAATCTAGATAGCTGATAAGGGCAAAACTGAGGTTTTTGCACATAACATCCAAGTTGGGTAACCTGCAGTTCCTTTAAGCTAACACACAATAGGGAATTCCTGCACCACATGGCTTACTTTTTAACTGTTCTAACCTGTCTTCTCTCCCTTGGCTACCATCCTGACTCTTCACCTTTTTTTCATTCTCACTACTTTTTTAGAATATACCGATGTAAGTAACAAAATTCTCACACAATTGGGTAAAGAAAAAGGAAATGTATTCTCCTGTAAGAAGAAATGTATTAGCTGACATAACTGGAAGTCCTAAGGTAGGGAGGCTGCACAGTTGGTTGATTTAGCACCTTTGTCATCACTAATTCAAGTTCTAAACATCTCTTTTTCCGGAATCTTCAATGTTGACATTATCACCAGGCTGAGAAAAATGAGAGGAAAGGGACTCTATCTTCCTGTGGTACTTTCTGAAGAGTGAATAACCTTTTCAGTGGTGTTCAAGCAGACCTCCCCTCAAGAATCATTGACCAAAATTAGGTCACATGCCTGTTTTTGAAGCAGTCTCTGTCAAGAGGAATAGGATTAGCCTGAGATCACACGGGTCTTACCTTGGAGTTGGTCTGTAGTGCTCACTTCCCCTGAAGAACATGGCTGCATGGGGTAGGGTGGGTCCCTGAGTAAAATTGAAGTTCTACAATGAAAGAAGATGGGAGAAATGGATCTTGCATAGAACAGCAATATATATTACTCTTTCATCTTCAAATCTAAAGCTTTGTATATTTGCCCTGAGAAAAAACAGTAATGCCTCTCATCTGGAAGCTGGCTTGATACCATCACTGGGCCTTGGTGTTATTATAAGCTGGCTGGGCACTCACAGTGGGATTATAGTGTTTTCTTGTTGAATATAAAATATTTCCCCAAACACCAGCATAAGATGAGGCTGCTCTATGGTCACAGTCAAAACAAAAACAAGATCACTCTATAATCAGGTTTGAACATAGATAAAACGTGAACATTGCCCAAGCCACAAAGATGGACAAATATGTTCCTCTTCTAGCTAATCTGAATGACTATTGCTTCTTTACCAAATACAGCCTTAGTTTCATTCTAGTCTTCCCTCTTTCTGCATAAAATTTATTAAGACATTAAGTTTATTTTTGCATATGGTTTAAGAAAATGGTCCAGTTTCATTCTTCTGCATGTGGCTGTCCAATTTTCCCAATAGTATTTGTTGAAGAGACTTTTTTTCCATTGGATATTCTTTCCTGCTTTGTTGAAGATTAGTTGACCATAGAGTTGAGGGTCCATCTCTGGGCTCTCTATTCTGTTCCACTGATCTATGTGTCTGTTTTTGTGCCAGTACCATACTGTCTTGATGATTATAACTTTGTAATATAGCTTGAAGTCTGGAATTGTGATGCTACCAGCTTTGGTTTTCTTTTTCAAGATTCCTCTGGCTATTCAGGATCTTTTCTAGTTCCATACAAATTTTAGGATTATTTGTTCCAGCTCTGTGAAAAATGTGGATGATATTTTGATAGGGATTGCTTTGAATGTGTAGATTGCTCTGGGTAGCATAGACATTTTAACAATATTTATTCTTCCAATCCATGAGCATGGAATGTTTTTCCATTTCTTTGCAACTTCCTCAATTTCTTTCGTAAGTGTTCTGTAGTTTTTAGAGTACAGATTCTTTACCTCCTTGGTTAGGTTTATTTCTAGGTATCTTATGGTTTTTGATGCAATTGTGAATGGGATTGCCTCCTTAATTTCTCTTTCTTCTGTCTTATTGTTAGTGTATAGAAATGTAACTGATTTCTGTGCATTGATTTTGTATCCTGCCACTTTGCTGAATTCCTGTATGAGTCCTAGCAATTTTGGGGGGGAGTCTTTTGGGTTTTCCACATAGAGTATCATGTCATCTGTGAAGAGTGAGATTTTGACTTCTTCCTTGCCGATTCAGATGCCTTTTATTTCTTTTTGTTGTCTGATTGCTGAGGCTAGGACTTCTAGCACTATGTTGAATAACAGTGGTGAGAGTGGGCATCCCTGTTGTCTTCCTGACCTTAGGGGAAAAGCTCTCAGTTTTTCCCCATTGAGAATGATATTCGCTGTGGGTTTTTCATAGATGGCTTTTATGATATTGAAGTATGTTCCTTCTATCCCTACACTGTGGAGAATTTTAGTCAAGAAATGATGCTGTACTTTGTCACATGCTTTTTCTGCATCAATTGAGAGGATCATATGGTTCTTGTCCTTTCTTTTATTAATGTAGTGTATCACATTGATTTGCAGATGTTGAACCACACTTGCCCAGGAATAAATCCCACTTGGTCGTGGTGAATCACCCTTTTAATGTACTGGTGGGAATCTAAGCTGGTATAGCCACTCTGGAAAATAGTATGGAGTTTCCTCAAAAAGTTAAAAATAGAACTACCCTATGACCCAGCAATTGCACTACTAGGTATTTACCCCAAAGATCCAAATGTAGTGATCTGAAGGGGCACCTACACCCCAATGTGTATAGCAGCAATGTCCACACCAGCTAAACTATGGAAAGAGCCCAGATGTCCATCATTTAGTACTACACTGAGCTTGTTCAACTTTAAGTGTGTTCCTGGTGATCTTTTTCTGGAATGAAGCCTTAACGTCATTCTGATCTAGGCTCCTTTTGGCCACAATTCTCATGTGGACTTCAGCTGTGCTACCCTAGGCTGCTTTGAGGAAACACTGCTCTGAATTATGGACTCTAAGTTTATCCTATCACTCCACTTGCCATGGCCCCAAGAACTGACTGATCATATAGAAAGACAAAGGAGGTCAGGATACATTTGACAGAATGGAGGAAGCATGAGCAGGATCAAAGGCAAAGGATCCTTGATTTAATCCACATGATCACTTATAATAGTGTCTAGCACATAGTAAATGCTCTATAAAACTTATACTTCACTATTGTATTGCTACTATTATTACCACTATAATGATAATGGCAAATGTTGATTTAGTTTTCATTAAAAAATGAAAGAAGTTGAAGGTAGTTGGTTATGGCCACAGACGGAGATTTTAGATATAGTAGGCATCCCAGGTCCAGATGATTAGATATGGAGTTTTCTATGCTTGTGGATGGCTAAACTGTAGTTGAAGAATAATCAAGGAACTAGGTGAGTGTCTAAGTTAGGTTCCATCAGAAGCAAACCCTGAAAATAATTTTAGTGTAATAGTTTAGGTGGGAGATAATCTCAGGAAACACTGATAAGGAAATGAGACAGAGAAGGAAACCTTTAAATAAAGGGTGTATTAATAAACGGGTTATTGCTGTGTCTAAGTGGGGCCCAGTCCTGCTGGAGACCTCTAGGAGACTGCAATGAGTATGCCTCAGAGATATCTTACCTGAGGGGAAGGAAAGCTGGAGTATTTGTCCATCAAAGCCCATTTTTCCTCAGTTGAGGATTGCTCTCAGAGAGGCATTAACTCTTTAGCACTTCTACATTTTGGCATGTTCCTGCAGCCAGAAGAATCTCTTAGACAGAATCACATATTTGGTAGTTGTAGTGAGGGTTGGTGGAATATGAGTAGACAGTGTCTACTACAGCATCCAGTAGCTGGATGAGTCATTACTAGTTTTTGAGGTAGTCCAAGATTACAGTAGAGAAAAGTTGCTGCTTATCTTATTACTGAGAAAACACTGATTTTAATTATATCCCTAAAGGTAAAGCTTTTTCTTCATTCTTTAACTCATTTACATATTTATTAAATGTTTCAGAGACTGTGCTAGACACTATGGATAGAATGATGAATAAGACATGGTCCTTGACCTCATGAAGCTTATAGTCTAGCAGAGGTACTAGCAAGGAAATAGTTTTTTACATTACTGGGTGAAAGTTGGCACAATATGGTAAGTTCAGGGTGTTACAGGAAAGATAGAAGCAAGATGGTCAAGATAGGCTTTCTGGAGGAAGAAAAAACTAAAGACATGAGAAATGACAGTTACGCAGGTGAAGAGAGGGAGGGAAGGAGATAGTATTTCAGCAGAGAGAACAAAGTATGCAGAATCTGAGAGAGACAGGAGAGAGAGACAGAGAGAGAGAGAGACAGAGAGACAGAGAGAGGGAGGGAGGGAGGGAGCTGCCAGGGACCTTGACACATAGTTGAAACATGGCTAGAATATAAAACGTGTGTACTGGGGGGATAGGATGTAGGTAAGAGGTAAGCTATAGGACATATAAAATTAGGAAGGACTTTTAAACCAGATGAAGAATTTAGACTATTCTGAGAGTGATGATAAGTCATAGGAGAGTTTAACTGGGGGGAGCACCATGGCTACATTTGCATTCTAGAAAAGTCACTATGGATGATATTGGAGGAGAACAAGACTAGAGGTAGGGAGGCTGGTGTGGAGTCTGTTGAAAGGATACAGAGTAAAGAGTGGAGTAGATGGATGGGGTAGATGGAATAAAGAAATAACAATAATATTGGCAAGAGAGTAGCTGAATTGATGGCTAGTAAAGGAGCAAAGAACTGATAGGGTCAAAATAAAAGAGTTGTGGATTATGAAAAACAAGCATAGTGAGAGTAACTGAAGATGAGAATAGAAAGGGTAAGACATTCTGACCAGAGTTTGAATTTAGGATGAGAAAGAGAGGGAGAGATTGACAGACAGTGATATAGGAGGGAGGGAGGGAAGGAGAGAGAGGGGGACAGAGGGAGAGAGAGAGAGAGTAGTTCCTGGTGGTTACAATGTGTCTAAGGTGTGGCCATGGCAGTTAATTGATATGATTAGTGGGGAGAAGTTTCTTGGAGAGGAAAACATGCAGGAATCTTGGAATATTGGATATTTGGTGGGTGAACCCTTGAACTCTGAAGTGACAGGACAGAGGCAGGACTTGGGGTAGAGGAAAAAACTGACCAGGAGATAATGTCTAAGATAAGTGGGGAATGGGTTGGAAGAGTTGAGAAAGTTGGTATATAAGGGCAATGAGGGGAGTAAGAGGGTGTTATAAACAAATGACAGCAACGGTGGATTGGGACAGGTTGCCCATAATTTCTACCATTTTTGTAAGAAGGTGGACGAATAGTGATATGGGAAAAGCAGGAGGAGTGGGGAGACTCCTCATTGTATATGGGGTGAAAGAGAACTACCAGTCTCTAATAGATGAAGAGGGCTTAAGGAGTAGATGTGTCCTCTAGGGCAGAGTCTGAGAAGAGAAGAAGGTGGAGGAGTAAGGGGAATTTGTTTACAATGGAAGGAAGCGTTCTAGAAGACACAGGGTAGAGATTTTGAAAGGAAGGGGAGCAGTGGGTGGTCAAACCAGGGAAAGAAATGCCTAGAGCATTAAGGGGTAAAAATGCTGAGTTCAGATGACCAGATGGGCTTCTATTTTGGGTGATGCCCTTGGATAACAGGAATGTGAGGAAAATTCAGCTGTACTTTGGGTCCAGGGTGGGACAAGGACATTGCATTTGTCCCCAGGAGCCAGCCAGGTCTGTAAAGATTCTCTTTTGGAAGAAAGCCTGCTCCAGGCAAGCAGCCTGCAGCCTTGTGCACTGCACATTAACTAATTCATTAATTCATTCAACATCGTTCAACATTTAGAGAATGTTGGCTATGTGTAAAACTGGGTTAGGAAGCCATTTTATCAGCAACAAATGGGTGACCCACTTTAAGGAAAGCAAAAGCTAACATATGAAAATGAAATTCAACATTGATTGCATTATCACAGAATTCTTTTTTTTTAAAGATTTTAATCATTTGAGACACAGATATACACACAGAGAGAGAGCATGAGCAGGGGGAGAGGCAGAGGGAGAGAAAGAAGCAGGCTCCCCACTGAGCCAGGAGCCCAATGTGGGGCTTGATCCCAAGACCCTGGAATCATGACCTGAGCCGAAGGCAGAGGCTTAACCATCTGAGCCACCCAGGCGCCCCTCACAGAATTCTTTATTTGGGGAATTGATTCATGGCAAAACCATGTTTTGGATGACTTTTTGAACCTACCTATTGTGAAGTGATGCCTTTACATGAACTAGTCTCCAAAATTGTCCCCTTTACCCAACAAAACATTAAACGCAATTGGCAAGGGAGCATTGCACGGCAGTTGAGAGCACAGATTGGAGCCAGGCAGGGTCTGACTCTGGCTTCACCACTCATCAGATGTTGGCTTGGGCAGGTTACTTTCCCTGTCTATGCCTCAGTTTCCTCATCTATAAAATGGCGATAATAAGATTACCTACATCACAGAATTGTTATGAGATTAAATTAGTTTCATATTATTTGAAAAATATTATAATTACCTATAAATAGTTAAAATTATTTGCAAAATGCTTAGAGCAGTAAATGCTCATATCCATGTTAAAATTGGGGCATATAGGAAATTTGCAAGCAAGAATAAACAACTCACTGTTGCTGAAATTTAAAAAAGAAGTTTTTACATTCATTTACTTGTCAACTGTTTTCCAGACTCTGGGGTAAATAGTGGGGAATAATAGAGGCACAGAACCTGACCACAGGGGTTGGGGTTGGGGGATGGTGTGTGGTGGCAATGGCCATTCTTTTCTTTTTACTGTAGAGTCTCCTCACTCACCCTGTGCTGTTTGAGAGTAAAAGCAGTGCTCTGTGGAGGGTGAACAGCAAGATTTTGATTTCAGGGGTGATGTAAGGACACCAGACAGATATGAGCATGTTCATCAAGAACATTCCCTGAGGCCTGCTGTGTATCCATTCACTGACACTGATGTACAGTGACTGCCCTCTCTTCTCCTCCCTAACTGGTGGTAACTGTTTGTTTTGGTGCCTGTGAAGGCCTTGACCTCAATGCATCTCTACAGAGAATCCAAGTATCACAAGGAAAAAAGAAAGAAAAAGCAACTCAACAATATAAACCAATTTAAAATCTACTGGGTGTCATATGCAACTAATGAATCATTGAACACTACAACAAAAACTTATGATATACTATATGTTGGCTAATTGAATAAAAAAATAAAAAATAAAATGTACAAAGAATTTGAATAGATGTTTCTCCAAAGAAAATAAACAAATGACCAATGAGCACTAGACAAGATGCTCAACATCATTGTCATCAAGGAAACGCAAATTAAAACCACAATGAGATACCAGCTTCTACTCACTAGGATGGCTGGAATCAAGAAGACAGACAATAATAAGTGTTGGTGAGAATGTGGAGAAATTAGAACCCTCATATATACTGCTGTTGGGAATGTAAAATGGTGTGGCCACTTTGGAAAACAGTTTGACTTTTCCTCAAAATGTTAAACACAGAATTACTATACGACCCAGCAATTCCACTCTTAGGTGTATTTCCAAGACAAGGGAAACATGTCTACACAAAAATTTGTACCCAAATGTTCATAACAGCATTTTTATAATAGGCAAAAAGTGGAAACAATCCAAATGTTCATTGATGGATGAATGGATAAACAGATTTTGTATATCTGTATAATGAATATTATTTGGCAATAAAAAGGAATGACATACTGATAGATGCTATAGCATGGATGACTCTTGAAAACATTATGCTAAATGGAAGAAGCCAGATACAAAAGGCCACATATTGTATGATTCCCTTTATGTAAGATGTTCAGAATAGGGAAATCCATAGAGACAAAAAGTTGGTGATTGCTTGGGGCTGGGAGAAGGATTGAGGGGAGATGGGGTGTGACTGCTAATGGGTATGGGGTTTCTTTTCGGAGTGATAAAAGTGTTTGAAAATTGTGGTGGTGGTTGCACAACTCTGCAAATAAATATGCTAAAAAACACTTTAGAAGGATGAGTTTTATAGTAAATGATATCATTATATCTCAAAAAACTCAATAATAAAAAAGGGAAACATTATATCTGACTGGAGCCATGTCAAGCTACCATCAATAAAGATTAGAAATCAAAGCTTTCACCATTTTCCTTGTTCTTCTTATCTGGGGAATATTAGAGACTGGAAAAAAAATCTAGAAAAGTCTGTCACTCCAATCTCCTTTTCCAGACTGAAGGCAGAAACATCCAGGGATGTGGAATTTAAAATGCAGCTCTTCGCACTTTAATATCTTCATATGATTACTATAATTACTCTGAAATTCCCCAAATCAATGGAATATGAGAACAGGGTAATAAGAGATGCACTTAAGGTAGAAAATTCCTCATGGGATACTTCATAGGTTGTTGCTACTGAGGAATTTCACTGCAGAAAAGTTAACTTGTTGCTAGGCAACACTGCAACTTGAATTGAATTCATAGTGATCAGAATGCATCGCTTAAACTCACAATTCATATTTCTATCTCCAGTAAGAAGAGTGCAGATAAAAAGCACTCTTTAAATTAAAAAGAGAATATAATCACAGAATTAAAGAAAATTTAAAAAAGGACTCATATACTCCTCATTTAAACAGAGCTATTAAAAATTCTGTATATTTTATTAGATTCCAATTGTTCACAAGCATACATTTTTCATGATTATAATTGTAATGTGCATATCACCTAACAATCTTCTTTTTCGTTTAATGCATTATAAGAAGGTTCCCATATAGTCATAAAGTCTTCCTAAGGATTATTTTAAATGACCACATCACAAGCCTTTCAGTTCATGTTGCATAGTTTGCTAAACCTTTGCTTTTTCACCATTTAGGATATTTTCATTTTTTCTCGTTTGTAGAAAATTCCATAGCATAACTTCTTTGAGAAGAATGTATAATGTATAGCTTGACAAGTTAAGTACTGCTCTTCATTGACTATATTTAATTAACCTTCTTTTTTTATAGCCATTTGGAAATCACTTCGGAAGCACATTTAATCCGTCCAATCAGTCATTTCTCCAGAGTGGGAACACTGTCTCAATGCTTGGTTGAGTCTTAAAGCTGCCTCTGTGCCTGGCAGAGGACTCTGAGGGAAGCTTTACATTTTTGAGATTGCCAATTTCATGGAATGTGGCTGGGGGAATTAACAAAATCATTTGAAAAGCATTCCACAGGAATGAAATGGAATTCTCTCAGCTGAAGGGAATGGTGCTCCGTCAACACATGAAATTAACATGCAGAAAACTGGTCACATGTGATCTTACCAATTTTTAAGAGATATGGAAAAGGATTAAGAAAAAAAAAAGGAATTTTATTGTCTCCGGTTTCAGGATTGTCACAGTTGCTAATCAGAGGTCTCAAAAGGTTTGTTCAACATTGGGGATTTTCTTATAAATATTTTATGATATAACTGCCTCATCTCCTTGTTGCTTTTAAAAAAGGTACAGATTAGACATCTAATAAAAATGTCAACTGTTTCACTTAAGAATGTTTGATGGTTGGGGATTTTAAGTATATAACTTCAATTATGGCCATTATCATGGCTTTCAAAAATAAATATTTGAAAACCATGCTGCAAAAGTTGAAATAGTTTTCCCCGAGTTAAAACAAAAATGGAAATCCTCAATCAAAATAAGTGTGTGTGATATTATGCAGCCATCAAAAAGAATGAGATCTTGCCATTTGCAACGACGTGGATGGAACTGGAGGGTGTTATGCTGAGTGAAATAAGTCAATCAGAGAAAGACATGTATCATATCGCCTCACTGATATGAGGAATTCTTAATCTCAGGAAACAAACTGAGGGTTGCTGGAGTGGTGGGGGGTGGGAGGGATGGGGTGGCTGGGTGATAGACATTGGGAAGGGTATGTGCTATGGTGAGCGCTGTGAAGTGTGCAAGACTGTTGAATCACAGATCTGTACCTCTGAAACAAATAATGCAATATATGTTAAGAAAAAAAAAAGAAGAAGATAGCAGGAGGGGAAGAATGAAGGGGGGAAATCGGAGGGGGAGACGAACCATGAGAGACGATGGACTCTGAAAAACACACTGAGGGTTCTAGAGGGGAGGGGGGTGGGGGGATGGGTTAGCCTGGTGATGGGTATTAAAGAGGGTATGTTCTGCGTGGAGCACTGGGTGTTATGCACAAACAATGAATCATGGAACACTACATCAAAAACTAATGATGTAATGTATGGTGATTAACATAACAATAAAAAATTTAAAGAAAAAAAATAAGTGTGTGTGTTATTTTAAAAATCTACTTTAGATCAGAAAGGTAATGTAGTTCTGTTGTCAAAAAAACCAAGCTCTTATCCCTTTGGCCTTTACCTTTCAAAACTTAAATGTTGCAAATTGATTTTGAGATGAGAAGCCCTGTTCATGTCAGTTAAATGCTTACCCTGGAAATTTTTGCCATTTCAAATAGAAAAACCTCTATAGGCTTTCTTCTCATTCAGCAGCAGTCTGCTTAGCATTAAGAAAGGGCAAGCAAGACTCTAGAGTTGGGTAATTATGGCTGAGCTCTTGGATATTCTCTTTGGGAGATAACAAGGTCGGGTCTTCCCATATTACAAGATGCCAGGAAGAGCCTGCTGGCTGGCTGCATCCTGCATTTGGAAAGCGATTCAGCTTGGAACACTTCAGAAGCATCCAGTAAAGATACAGCCCTTGCCAAATGGAGATTGCTTTAAAAAGAAACTGACCGGGAATAGAGCTCTCAGAAAAGGATCTACAGAGATCTTTGAGCAGGAGGCCATATTAATCATTAATGATCATGAAGATAATCTCTGACTCAGAGCAAACATTTGTTCCAAAAGTACTAAAGCATCTTGTGTATCAGGAGGCAAATGGCTTCCCAAAGTAACTGAATTAGAATTTTATAACTAGTTAGAGTTAAATATCTGGTACCTTCATTTTACTTTAAAAAAATAGGATTATTGAGGTATAATTCACCCTTTCTATGTGTACAATTCTACATTTTGACAAACACATACAGTTCTGTAACCACCATCACAATCAAGACATAGAATATTTCCATCACTCTGGAAAGTTTCCTCATGCCCCTTTGTAGTCAGCCCTTGCTTCTTCCTCCTGCCTTGGCAACCACTGAACTGTTATCTGTTTTGACAGCTTTGCTTTTTCCAATGTCATGTAAATGAAACCCTACAAGATATAGCCTATAAAGTCTCACTTCTTTCATTTAGCATAATGCATTTGAGATTCATCTCTGTTCCTTTCAATTGCTTAACAGTATCTCATTGTATGGATATACCACAGTTTATTTATCCACTTACCAGTTGATGGACATTTGAGTTGTTTCCCTCATTTTACTTTTATATTATTTTCCTTTTGCATGATGGTGTACAGCTTATAAAGCTCTTTTACCTTCACTTAGGTCCTATTATGAAAATATTGTTATTCATATTTTTCTGACAATAATTAATCAAAGCCACAGGGAGCTTAAATGGCATTAGATATATACCAGCTAGAGATAACAACTTCTTTCCACTGTACAATGCCACCTCTCTGGTCTGAGATGAATACTGTCACTTGAAGATCTTTATCCATTGGGATATTACAATGCACTACATGTTTAACAGAGTCTTAGGGAAAGAGGAACTATAATTTTTCAGAGAAATGAGGATCCTAATGGTATCGGTGAGGTGTGGAAGCAGAAAATCAATTTTGGAGTCAGTCTTGGATACCTATCTTAGTTCTGTGATCTGGAGAAAGTTTCTGAGCCTCAGTTTCCTTATCTGAACAATGCTCTCCACGATACTGGCCTCTGAACATTTTGATAATGAAGTGAGGTTATGTGTACAGGATGCATCTCACACAGTTCAGTTCCTTCTTACATGTTAGCTTCCTTCTTCCCCTGCCATATGCACACACACACACACCTGCCCACTAGTGTAAAAAAAAGGAGAAGGAATGAGCCTGGAGAAAGGCTCCCAATCTTTGTCTTCCAGCTGCAGTGCTGGTTGATTTGAAAGCCTTCTCTACCACAAGAGTTCTTCAGTCTCCTCTAGTAGCAAACCTGACCTGGGAGGAGACCCCTATGGCTGCAATCTCCGGCTCCTTCTCATCTTCTCTTACCCATAGTCTTTGTTCTCTGTAAAATGAGGCTCAGGGCTGATTTTAGGTGAAATTGTGGGAAAGACTCAGTTTACTGATGCTCTTTTTACATCCACACAGTGCCCTTTCCTAGTTCTGGGAGGGAGGCATTTAGGATTCCCTGACTTCCCAGAGTACTTCTCTTCCCTGAGTCTTATCCCTGGGAGGTCTCTGGCTCTGTGTTCAGACTCCCCTTCTCCACCATCAAAACTGCCCAGTTCTCGGGCGCCTGGGTGGCTCAGTTAGTTAAGCAACTGCCTTCGGCTCAGGTCATGGTCCTGGAGTCCCAAGATCGAGTCCCACATCAGGCTCCCTGCTCGGCGGGGAGTCTGCTTCTCCCTCTGACCCTCCTCCCTCTCATGCTCTCTGTCTCTCATTCTCTCTCTCACAAATAAAAAAAAAAAAATCTAAAAAAAAAAAAAACCTGCCCAGTTCTATCATTGGAAAAGACCTGATAAAGTAATTTACAGGATGTTCTTGACTTCCTGTATATAACTTCCTCTACAACTAACACCTGGTTTAAGTTACTATCCTTTTCAGGAATATTTGTATTTTACCAGTAGACATTTCTAATGGAAAGGAATGCTAATGGTAGAATGTCAGGCAGTTTGTCATAGTCGGAAGAGCACTAGATTAGACATCAGGAGACCTGGGCTCTTGTCTTTGTGTTTCGACCAACTCAATATTAGGACCTGAAACAAGTGTCACTCACTATCTAAAATGGTCATATAATATCTGTCTTCTCTCTTTCCTAGCTCTTTCTGGAGCATTTCACACAATCCTATATGTCAGCCACTTATTCAATCCATTCACAAGACCAACTCTATATTTAAGTACCTAAGTACTCCTAGGATGTGACACTTTTTAATTTATAATTACCCCCTTTCTAGGCATCATGTTCTGTTCCTTTGTTCTATGCGGGCAGCTTGACCCTAAGTACCACAGTTGCCATAGTGTTTGGTCTCTCTTCTGAGCATTGGCCATGGTGGACACTCTACAATGCCATTGGCCACAGTAAGGAACACCGGTCTTTCTGCTGTTAGTCATCAGCTGTGACTCAGTGCTCCAAGTCTCATTTCAATAGGGTCTGGGGCATTTCTACCTGCTACCCTGCCAAAGGAGTAAGGATTTTCTACGACAAAGAATAGTGACTCATTGAAAAAGGAAAATAAAAAATAAAAGTTGACATAGCAGAGAAACTGATTTTTTTATTGTTTTTAAGAGAGAGAGAGAGAGAGCATGCATATGCACATGGGAAAGGAGGGGTGATTCAAAGAGGGAGAGAGGGAGAGGGAGAATCTTAAGCAGACTCCATGCCCAGCATGGAGCCTGACACGGGGCTTGATCCCACAACCCTGAGATCATGACCTGAGTTGAAATCAAGAATCGGACGCTTAACTGACTGAACCATCCAGGTGCCCCAAACTTTGATTTTTTTCAAATGGAGGATTAGAGGAATAATTTTTCCACAAATATGTGATAATAGCTTTAAGGTTCATGTTAGAAAAATAGACTTTTGGAAGAAAGATCAGTGTACTCTTAGTACATTTTCCTATATAATAAATCCCTGTCCTTTTGAATAGAATGTAATCTAATACATTAGAAAAAGGTCCTGAGGCTTTTATTTTAAAGGCAGTGATATTGCTACGGGCAAAGTAATTATAACCATTAACTCCTCAAAATGTCAGTGGAGGCTTTGGCATCAAAAGCCCAGAGGAATCCCAAATTGCCTAACCAGTTTAAAAATTTTAAGAATTGCATTCTTGGATGGAAAAAAAGAGTACTTAAGAGAGAAGGTACTCAGAAGTCTACTTAATGCAAAAAGTCACAATAATTTAAACTTCTTTTTAAAAATAAATTCTTATGTTGCTTTGGGTCTTTGTCTTTAGAGTATGTTTTAATATATTTTGCAAACAATTAATGTAACCCCTAAACTTGAGGAGCAAACCACCATTAGGGCTTATTATTGAGAATATCACTTTCTATTAACAATCTTTTGTCACAAAAATTACCCCTTTAGGAAATAAAGCAAATATATTATGAACAAAACTGAATCCTTCTTTAATAGAAAATAACTATAACTTGATTTTTAGTGTGATTAATTATACTTCTCTCTGATTTGTTGTCTTATTTATATAATGATAAACTAAAATGAAAGCAGCGATTAAAATTGAGGTGGAGAAGAAAAATTCATTATCCACCTTATATTTACTAGATATTTAACTAGATATGAAGATGGATGTAAAGTAGGATTAACAACTCATCACTTTATCAGGGCCTTTCTTGGTTTTAACACTGAAAGTCCCATATCTGGGACCTTCTTTTGTCCCAGGCAAACTGAGATGGCTGGTCATCCTGAGTAAAGTAAAAATGCCATATAATATCCTACTCTCAATAAATCTAGTCTACTGGGAGAGATGAGATATGTGCAATGAAAAGTTTAATAACAAATTAATAATTTGTTAATTAATAATTAATTAATAATATTAATAATTAATGACTGGTAACATACTATCAAAATTAGTACAAATTATTGTTTTATAAAATAAATAACACAGTTTTAAAAAATATTGAAACTTAAGGACACAATTTAAGAATTGAGCACTTACCATGTAGTAAAATAGTTACTGTCTTCCCCAGAAAAATTGTATCTTCCCCAGAAAACTGGACTTCCGAGAAATTTAGTAACTTGCACAAGGTTATAGTGTCAGTAAATGGCTGAGCTGGAATTTGAATTTAGGTCTTTTGATTTTGAAATTCACAGGCTTCTCACTGTCCCAGGAGAACTTGGAGATCACAACTTCACCTGAAACAGTTTTGTTTTTTTTCTATATACAGGAAGCAGCTGATGCCTGGACTAGTGGCCTGCACACTATCCCAGAGCACTGTAGTGACAGAGCCTGGATAAAAACCCATGTTTCTTGGCTTACAGTGCAGGATGGATGATACCATGAAGTGACAGATCCCACGGTCTGAGTGAAGACATGAATAACGGAATATTTGGACTATGGCCCCTTGTTTTTATTTTCCCTCTAAGACTCTTGGTTGATATCCTCATCTATCTGGTGTGCAGCACAATTGGAGGCTGAGGTCTGTCCACCTGCTGGACTGGTCCTAGAGTACACCAGTTGGGTTCTCTCTGGTTCTAACCATCATCCTAGTTAGAGGTTTGTTCCTGCCTTTAGGCTAGTGTTTGCCAAATATGAAATCTGTGACATCCTGAATCAGCACCACCTGGGATGTACATTAAAAATGCTGACTCTTGGACCAAGTATCTAGTTCATTTCACAGATGTGCAGAATAGTGACTGAAGGAGCAATTCAGTAACTGACAAGGTTAAGAAAATATTTCTGCCCCCAAATTTTAGACATTTAATATTAGACTGTGACTTTTTATACTGGAATACTAATTCCATTTTATTTGAAACATTTAAGATTTAATTCTTGTGTTCCAAAAGTCCTTTCCATAATGATTGATTTTAAGTTTTGCCCAAATATTTGTTTAAATACTTGGCCATTCAGTCCAATACAATGCAACTATGGAAGCTGAAAGAATCTGCAAGTGTGAGCTCCAGTGCTCTCAGGCATTAAACATAACTCCTGGGGGAAAAACTGCAGAAAAGGAATAAAGCCACTTAACAAAGTCACTGAGTGTACCACTGCTTGAATACTGTTGGAAAGGTGATAGGAAGGCATTGAAGCAGTTTTGATCAGAAATGTGACCCTTGAGACTTCGGAGAGATTCATTACTTTTATTATTTGCATTTATTTGTAGCAAGCAGACATCAGCCCAGATAGTCTTTGCAAATCCTTCTGATATAAGAGGATGTTAGGAAAGAATAGTGGGCATAAAGGAGGCCACTGCTTTAATTTCTGAGCATGTGTAGGTTGGGTCCACAGGGCTGCTGCTTCTGGACTAAGGCAATTATGAGAGGAAGCAGTGGGAGGGAGCTCAAGCCACGAAACCCACACTTTATTGCCTCTCCTCAGAAATATGTCCACAAGAGGGTCCCTAACTTTCTCAGTTCACAACACCCTTAGAGTCTCAGTAATTTATTCACAAGTTACATAGGCCAAAACAAATACCTAACAGTTCCATTTATTAAGTAGTTAGGTCTAAATAACTTAATAAGTATTTATATTCTAACAACTTAGCTCCTGTTGGACACTGAATAGCTTCTTGATCTAGGAGTCATATTGGACACTACAACATTCATTTCTTATTTCACATTGATTTTCAGGAAGTACTTGCTTTTTCTCATAGCAATGAAATATGTCATCAAAAGGAATGTAGCAATCTAATGATGAAACTGAACTATCTCAAACTAGGAATTCACATGGAGTCAGATATTCCCTTGAAAAATGTAAATGCCCCATGGCATGGGTGTAAATTTGTTGTGGTGCCCTGGCACACAGTTGAGAACCCTTGGGATGTCTACAAGGAAATATTTATGACATTAATTGGGCCATAGTCATGATTTCAGTTTTGATGTGGTCCAGTTCTGTTCTCTGCCTTCGAGACTATCCTTTTGTCCTCAATCAGCAAGCACACACTGCTGAATGATCCCAAGAGAGTGTATGGTGTGTTTGTGCAATTCATCAATGTTTGCCCAATGGTAAGCTCTCAAAAGATGGTAATTGTCATTATCATCACCATTCTTTGACAATACAAGCACATAAGCAAACAAACTCTTAATGCCCTGATTGTATACACCCTCATCGTCTACAGAGGTTCTTTTGTTTGTTTATTTCTTTCCCTACAGTTAAGAAAAATGTTTCACTAGGAATTGGGGAATGTAGAAAATATGGTTGAGATGGATTGTCTGAAGGTGAAAAGATGGCCAGGTTCACCTCCACATTTGCACATTTGAGCAAGTATCACTGGCCCTTTTCACCGTCCCTCTATTCTGACTTCCTGGTTCTGCCAGGGGCACTTACACAAATAAGAAGTCATGTGCAGACCCATAGAGAAGAGTGGCAGGAGGCAGAAAAGGTGGGTATTGGGTGGGGCAGGGGCAGGAAATCAGTGGTAAAAAAAGGACAAAATATCAAACAGAACACATAAGAAGTTGCAATGCCAAGACATAAAGGGCTTTGGAGATAAAGATTTTTCAGAGAAAAATGAGAATGGTTTCATATGTACCCTCCTATATGAATAATTATTTATATGAAGATATAAGTATCATCTAATAATTAGTTATATAATAACATATGATATATAATAATTATATGAAGATGTAAATTGATCTATTTATCTATAATTTTCTGCCTAGAACCACTGTGCAGTACCCATTGGGCTGGGAATTAGTGAGACTAGTTCTTTTTTTTGTAATTGATTTTTTTATTATATTCAGTTAGCCAGCAAATAGTACATCATTAGTTTTTGATGTAGTGAGACTAGTTCTTATCTGAATTCAATTCATAGCTAGTTATATGACCTTGAATAAAATACTTACATTCTAAGAATGTAGCTTACTTTTCTGTAAAGTGAGAAAATTGGTAGATCATTTCTAGAAATTTTACTGAATCCCAAATATAAAATTTTTAAAGAAATCTTTTCATTCATTCAGTTATGCAAAAGTACTGATAGAATTATTTCTATGTGCTCAGATTTGTGGTTGATTTCAGGGATGTAATGGTGAATGTAATGGTAAGTAAAAATAGAGGTCCTCACTTTGGAGGAGACTAATCTTTTTCTTCCAGGAAGCTGTCTTGGTCTTTGGAGAAGAGACTAGTCTTGATGGATGAGAAATGTCATCAGCATGTAGCAAGATGGTGAATCACCCTCAGAACACTTCTGAGAGCTGATATACTTCTGAGAGTGAAGACTTGTTGTTTAAAGCAATGGTATTGGGGCACCTGGTGGCTTAGTTGGTTAAGCGCCTGACTCTTGGTTTCAGCTCAGGTCATGATCTCAGAGTCGTGAGATT
The DNA here is from genome assembly GCF_009762305.2 of Zalophus californianus. Taxonomy (NCBI): domain Eukaryota; kingdom Metazoa; phylum Chordata; class Mammalia; order Carnivora; family Otariidae; genus Zalophus; species Zalophus californianus. Next base: position 112,690,111 of record NC_045612.1, on the reverse strand, counting down.
GAGCCCTGTGTTGGACTCCTTTCATGCTCAGTGCAGAGTCTGCTTGAGATGCTCTGTCTCCCTCTCTCTCTGCCCCTCCCCCTGCTTGCTCTCTCTCTCTCTCAAATAAATAAATAAATCTTTTAAAAAATAAAGCAGTGATATTTTGGGGACTCATTAGACATGCCTGTCTTTAGATAACATTACATTTTCCAACCTTCTTTGCAAGTATAAGTAGTCATGTGACTTATTATTGACTTCTAGTCAATGGAATGTGAGTAGAACGACCTATAAATAATTCCCCCCCCACATCTCCATAATCCTTCTCCTTCTTCAGGCATCATAGAGACAACAACAGAAACCTTGAGAGCCATGTACTGAGGATGAAAGAGCCACAGGCTAGAAGGGGCGTTGGTGTCTGAATCACACTTTGTAGGATGTATTATTCAGGGAGGGAGAGAGGGAGAGAGAATTCATTCACACAGTGGTAGAGGCTAGCAAGTCCAAAATCTGCAGGGTAGGTAGGCAGGCTGGAGACCCAAGGAAGATTTGATGTTGCATCTCAAATCCAAAGGCAGTCTGCTGGCAGAATTCCCTTTTCCTAGAGCTACCATACGATCCAGCAATTGCACTATTGGGTATTTACCCCAAAGATACAAATGTAGGTATCCGAAGGGGTATGTGCACCCCGATGTTTATAGCAGCAATGTCCACGATAGCCAAACTGGAAAGAGCCAAGATGTCCATCGACAAGACGAACGAATGGATAAAGAAGATGTGGTGTATATATATATATAATGGAATATTATGCAGCCATCAAAAAGAACGAAATCTTGCCATTTGCAACGACGTGGATGGAACTGGAGGGTGTTATGCTGAGCGAAATAAGTCAACCAGAGAAAGACATGTATCATATGACCTCACTGATATGAGGAATTCTTAATCTCAGGAAACAAACTGAGGGTTGCTGGAGTGGTTGGGGGGGTGGGAGGGATGGGGTGGCTGGGTGATAGACATTGGGGAGGGTATGGGCTATGGTGAGCGCTGTGAAGTGTGCAAGACTGTTGAATCACAGATCTGTACCTCTGAAGCAAATAATACATTATATGTTTAAAAAAAAAAGAAGAAGATAGCAGGAGGGGAAGAATGAAGGGGGGAAATCGGAGGGGGAGACGAACCATGAGAGACGATGGACCCTGAGAAACAAAGTGAGGGTTCTAGAGGGCAGGGGGTGGGAGGATGGGTTAGCCTGGTGATGGGTATTAAAGAGGGCACATTCTGCGTGGAGCACTGGGTGTTATGCACAAACAATGAATCATGGAACACTACATCAAAAACTAATGATGAAATATATGGTGATTAACATAACAATAAAAAATTAAAAAAAAAAGAAATGGGAAAAAAAAACTAATGATGTAATGTATGGTGATTAACATAATTAAAAAAAAAGAATTCCCTTTTCCTCGGGGACATCAGTCTTTTTCTCTGAAGGCCTTTGACTACTTTGATGAGGCTCATCCATATTATGGAGGGTAAATCTGCTTTACTCAAAGTCTACTGATTTAAATGTTAATCTCATCTAAGAAATACTTTTACAGCAACATCCACAGTAGAGTTTGACCAAATATCTGAGTATTGGGGCCCAGCCAAGTTGACATAAAATTAACCTTCCCTGAGGACAATCACCCGTTGATTAGGAACAGCTCCTTTAAAACATAGGTTTTGGAGAAATAATTTCTATAGCATTTGAGCCATTAGAAGTCACCCTTGTTATGAGCAACTAGCATTACCTTAACTAATACACTACAAAAAAATCCACCACTTACTTTTGGTAATTCCAATTTGTTTAATTGCAAATGCTTTCACTTTTGTACTGGCTCCCTGATGTGGAGGGGAAGGAAAGGGGCACTTTTATAAATCTAATAAATAGCAATGATGATGATTATTGGATCCTGCCCTAGGAATGTATTAAACATCTCAGAGTGGCATTATCTGCAGTGGGTCACCAGTAAGCACAAAGAGGCAATACTAATTGGTAGCCTAGTGGTTCAGGGAAGTTAATGCACCTTCTCAAGTGATTTGTTCCTATAGCGTAATTGATTTATTGGCATTCCTTATCTGAACATTTGTGAAGCCCTTGGTGCTAATCAGAATAAATGCGCTGAACTAATCTTTACTAAACTGCCAATGACATTTATATGCCCCCCTTTTAGATGGAACGCTTCTAAATTCAGTAATTTAGAGCATGTTTTACAGTGGACAAAAGCATTTATTTCTTCAGATGTGAGCTGTTGTGAAGGGTAGTATTTTCCACAGGAAGATGATGAGATAAATAACAAAAAGTCAGTGACTAAATGGCTCATTATTTAAAGAGAAATGAGGAGACATAACAGGAAGGATAAGGGCTAAGATGGGTACCATATTTGTAAGATGGTGATGTTTTCTATCATCTGGTTTGTGCAGGGCATAGATGATAACACTGAGGTTTTATATTATTTAAATTAAGTTGTCAACTCAACTCCTTAGACACAGGCTTCCATTGAACTATTCAGTATGCTCTTAAGATTGTCCAGAGAGTTCCACAGTGACATGGTAACCACTACTTGCCAGGCACTGAATTTGTGTAAACATATTAATCCTGAAATAATTCCTTTTTTTTCCTTTTCTCAGTCTATTAGGTCAGATTTCACTCCTGAACCTGAATGTTACATGGGCCTCATAAGTGGTAATACAGAAACTGAAGACAGCTGGAGATGGAGCCTGATTTCCTAGTGGGGAAATCTCTAAAATAATAAGTTGATTCAAAGGACTTTCTGTTCTCTGGTGTCTGTGGAGGAACAAGTGGAAAAACCAAATTCACATTCCTCTTCTAGCCAAAAAAAGACAATAGCCAAAGCACTGTCAAAACTCATGACACATTAAAAATAATTCTTTTTCCAAATTGTTGACCTCAAAAATGGGGGTTATGGTGAAGTGTGTGGTTCTCACAGTCCATTTCTGGACCAACAGCATTGCCATTACCTGGAAACTGATTAGAAAAGCAAATTATTGGGTCCCACCATAGAACTACTGACTCAGAAATTCTAGGGGTGGGGTCCAAAAAGCTGTGTTTTTAAAAAGTCTTCCAGGAGATTCTGATGCAGGCTCAAGTGTGAACCAGATTTTGCACTTAGATGAATCTGGGCTAGAATGTAGCTCCATCACTTAATATATGTATGATTTTGAGCAACTTACTCCCTATCTCCACTCCCTTTTTATCTTTTGTATGTCATTTTAAGAGTTAACTCTGCATGGAGACTTCTGGGGAAGATGGTGGAGTAGGAGGACCCTAGGCTCACTTCATCCCACAGGTATAACTAGTTAACACTCACATCCATGTAAATAACCCAGAAAATGACCTGAAGCCTGGAAGAATAAAGTCCACAACTAAATGTAAAGAAGAGGCCACATTGAAGAGAATAGGAAGGGCAGAGACGTGGTCCAGAATAAAACAGAATCTCTGAGGGAGTCAGAGACACCACAGGCATGGAGAGGCAAGAGAAACAGACCCCTTATGCTGGAGAGCCTGCATGGGGAAGACGAATCACTATAACATTTGGCTTTGAAAACCAGAAGGGCTGAATTCCATGAGTTCTTACAACCATCGGGACTTAAAACCTGGAATTTAAAAAAAATCAGTGGGCTCAGCATTAAAAGGGCCAGGAAGGTGAGAGGAAACTGAATCCCCACCCTTAAAGAGACAGCACAGCAAATAGGCCAAGGAGATATAGCATAGAAGCAGCAGTTTGAAAGGAACCTGGGGCGTACAAGAGGGAGAGTTATTTACTAATCTCAGAGTGAGTCCCAGAGGGACAGAGGCCTTGGGGAACTCTTCCAAATAAAAAGTAACTGGCAGGCACCATTGCTTCCCAGCATGAACACATGGCCACCTGCAGGACTTGCTACCTAACTTGCTAGCACTGCTGTGCCCCATACCCCACCCCTGGTGCTTTGGTGGATTTGCCCTCTCCAAAATGCTCTTGGCCAGAGCCCATATAGGGCAGTGCTGCAGGCGGGGCAGTGTGCAAGCAGCCCCTACAATGGCCAGCATCACTCCAGTGTGACTCCTGCTACAGGTGAAAGGGACAGATAACCACACACACCAGTTGGATGGAGACCCAGCAGAGGGCTGGAGGCAGACAACTGGTCTGACTGCAGACCCTACCCACCAATGAAAGCTTCTCAGGGGATGACACAGGAAAAATGGCCTGCAGTTTGGTGCTACTGCAACTGTGGTAAACACCTGCTCTGACTCAACTAAAACCCAAGACGTCATCAGACTGGCCCACTAACACCACAGGGACCAAACACTACCCACAACAGGTAAAGAAAGCCATTGCAGATGATTGGAATGAAGGAAAAGGCAGGTCAGCCCCAACATCAAGGCACATGCAAAACACTTAGGAGACACCTCTGAGCACCAGGTTCCGGTGAACAGGGGACACTGCATTGCAGGGCACTACAAGATCTCTTCTTCATAAGGCCATTACTTTCAAGTGCAGGAGATGTAGGCTTCTTTCCTAACACAGAGAGGTAGACACAGAGAGTTAGACAAAATGAGAAGACAGAGGAGGGGTGCCTGGGTGGCTCAATCAGCTGAGTGTCTGACTCTTGATTTTGTCTCAGGTCATGATTTCAGGGTCATGGGGCTCCACGTTCAGCTGGGAGTCTGCTTCTTTCTCTCTCTCTCTCTGTCCCTCCCCCTGCTCATACACTCTCTCTAAAATAAATAAATAAATCTTTTAAAAGAAGACAGAAGAATATATTACAAATGAAAGAAAAGGACAAAATCACAGCAAGAGACCTAAGCCAAATGGAGATAAGTAATATGTCTGATAGAGAATTTAAAGTAATGGTCATAAAGATACTCACTGGACTTGACGAAAGAGTGGAGGACCTCAGTGAGACTCTCAACAGTGAGATAAAAAAAGAACCAATCAGAGACGAAGAACACAATAAATGAAATTAAAAATACACTAGATGGAATAAAGAGTAGACTAGATGAAGCAAAAGAATGAATCAGTGACCCAGAGGACAGACTAATGGAAAGTAATCAAGCTGAGCAGGTGAGAGGGAAAAAATGCAAAATGAGAATAGATCTAGGGAACTTAGCAACACCATCAAGTGTGATAACATTTGCATTATAAGGATCCCAGAAGGAGAAGAGAGACAAAAGGGGGCAGAAAATTTATTTGAAGAAATAATAGTTGAAAACTTCCCAAATCTGGGGAAAGGAAATAGAAATCTAGATCCAGGAGGCAGAGAGCCCCCAACAAAATCAACCCAAGGAGGGCCACACCAAGACACATAGTAATTAAAATGGCAAAAAGTACTGATAAAGAGAGAATTTTAAAAGCAGCAAGAGAAAAGAAAGCAGTTACATACAAGGGAAACCCCATTAGGTTATCAGCTGAAGTTTCAGCAGAAACTTTGCAGGCTAGAAGAGAATGGCATCATATATTCAAAATGTTGAAAGGAAAAAAACCTGCAGCCAAGAATATTCTATCCAGTCAGGCTATCATTCAGAATAGAAGGAGAGATAGAGTTTACCAGACAAAGAAAAGGTAAAGGAATTCATGACCATTAAATCAGCCCTACAAGAAATGTGAAAGGGGACTCTTTGAATGGAAAGGAAAGACCATAAACAAGAGTAAAGACAGTAAAGAAGCACAAAAGCAGTAAAAATAAGTATATCTGTAAAAACCAGTGAAAGGACTCACAAAAGGATGTAAAGTATGATGCCATATACCTAAAATGTGGGTGGGGGGAGGAGTAAAAAATGGGTTCAAACTAAGTGACCATCAACTTAATATAGACTGTTTATGCAGAAGATGTTATATATATATATATATATATATATATATATATATATATATATAAACTGAATCGTAACCACAAATCAAAAACCAGTAATAGGTATGCAAAAAAGAAATAGAAAAGAATCAAAATATGTCACTAAAGAAAGCTAACTAACTGTGAGAAGAGAGCAAGGGAAGGATAGAAATACATACATACATACATATATACATAAATCTTAAAAAAACAAGACCCATCTATATGCTGCATATAAGAGACTCATTTCAGACCAATCAAGACACATGCAGATTGAAAGTGAAGGGATGGAGAAATATTTATCATGCAAATGGATGTGAAAAGAAAGCTGGGGTAGCAATACTTACTTTGGGCAAAATAGACTTTATTTTTTTTCATTTTTTTAAAGATTTTATTTATTTATTTGAGAGAGAGAATGAGATAGAGAGAGAGAGAGCACGAGAGGGAAGAGGGTCAGAGGGAGAGGCAGACTCCCCGCTGAGCAGGGAGCCCGATGCGGGACTCGATCCCGGGACTCCAGGATCATGACCTGAGCCGAAGGTAGTCGCTTAACCAACTGAGCCACCCAGGCGCCCTGCAAAACAGACTTTAAAACAAAGACTGTAACAAGAGACAATGAAGGACACTACATAATCCTTCAGGGCACAATACAGCAGGAAGATGTAACAATTGTCAATATTTATGCACCCAATGTGGGAGCGCCCAAATATTTAAAGTAGTAATAACAAACATAAAGGAAATAAATGATAGTAATTTAAACTTTAAAATTTGAGGTAATTTAAAACTAAAGTACTAGTAAATAATAGTAATATAATAATAGTAGGGGACTTTTTCTTTAAGACTTTATTTATTGAGAGAGAGAGTGAGCCAGAGAGAGCACAAGTCGGGGGGGAGGGAGGGGCAGAGGGAGAAGCAGACTCCCCGCTGAGCGAGGAACCTGATGCGGGGCTCCATCCCAGGACTCTGAGATCATGACCTGAGCTGAAGGCAGCCGCTTAACCAACTGAGCCACTCAGGCGCCCCAGTAGGGGACTTTAATATCCCAGTTACATCGGTAGATCATCCAAACAGAAAATCAACAAGGAAACAGGGGCTTTGAATGACATATTGAACCAGATGGATTTAACAAATATATTCAGAACATTCCATTCTGAAAGAGCAGAATATACATTCTTTTTAAGTACACATGGAGCATTCTTCAGAATAGATTACATATTAGGCCAGAAAACAAGTCTCAACAAATTCAGAAAGATTGAAGTCATACCATGCATCTTTTCTGACCCCAATGCTATGAAACTAGAAATCAACCACAAGAAAAAAATCTGGAAAGAGCACAAAAACCTGGAGGTTAAATAACATGCTACTAAACAGTGAACAGGCCAACCAAGAAATCGAAGAAAAAAATAAAAAGTGTGTGGCAACAAATGAAATGAAAACACAAGGACTAGAAGGTTTGGGATGCAGCAAAAGCTCTTCTAAGATGGAAATTTATAGGAATACAGACTTACCTCAATAAGCAAGAAAAATCTCAAATAAACAACTTCACCTTATACCCAAAGGAGCTAGAAAAAGAAGAACAAACAAAACCCCAAACCTTCAGAAGGAAGGAAACAATAAAGATTAGCACAGAAATAAGTAATATAGAAATTAAAGAAATAATAGAACAGACCAATGAAACCAGGAGCTGATTCTTTGAAAAAATTAATAAAATTGATAAACCTTTAGCCAGATTTATCAAAAAGAAAGAGAGAACTCAAATACACAAAATCACAAATAGAGAGGATAAACAACAACCAACACCGCAAAAATACAAAGGATCATGAGTATATTATGAAAAATTATATGTCAACAAACTGGACAACCTAGAAGAAGTAGATAAATTCCTAGAAACATATAACCTCCCAAAACTCAATCAGGAAGAAATGAAAAATTTGAACAGACTGATTACTAGCAATGAAATTGAATCTGTTATCAAAAATCTCCCAACAAACAAAAGTCCAGGACCACATGGCTTCACAGTTGAATTCTACCAAACATTTTATTTTCTTAAAGATTTTATTTATTTATTTTACAGAGAGAGAAGGGGGGCAGAGGGAGAGGGAGAGAAGCTCAAGCAGACTCCCTGCTGAGTGGGGAGCTCAATGAGGGGCTCAATCTCAGGACCCCAAGATCGTGACCTGAGCCAAAATCAAGAGGCAGACACTTAACCAACTGAGCCACCCAGGTGTCCCTCTACCAAACATTTAAAGAAGAGTAAATACCTATTATTCTCAAACTATTCCAAAAAACAGAAGAGGAAGGAAAACTTCCAAATTTATTCTATCAGGTGAGCATTACCCTGATGCCAAAACCAAATAAAGACACTACAAGAAAAGAGAATTACAGGCCAATATATCTCATGAATGTAGTTGCAAAAATCCTTAACAAAATATTAGCAAGCCAAATCTAATAATACATTAAAAAATAATTAAACATGACCAAGTGGGATTTATTCCAGGATGCAAGAGTTCAATATTCACAAAACAATCAGTGTGGTACAACCCATCAGTGAGAGAAAGGATAAAAATCATAGGATCATTTCAATAGATGAAGAAAAAGCATTTGAGAAAGGACAACTTCCATTTCTGATAAAAACCCTCAATAAAATTGGTTAAGAGGGAACATAATAAAGGCCACATATGAAAAGCCCACTGCTAACATCCTACTCAATGGTGAAAAGCTGATAACTTTCCTCCTAAGACCAGGAAAAAGACAAGGGTGTCCTCTCTTACTTTTATTCAACATGGTACTGGAAATCATAGCCACAGCAAATAGACAACAAAAAGGAATAATAAGCACCCAAATTTATAAGGAAGAAGTAGAACTTTCATTATTTGCAGATGACAAGACATTACATATAGAAAACCCTAAAGGCTCCACCCCAAAATTACCAGAACTATTAAGTGAATTCAGTAAGGTCACAGGATACAAAATTGATGTACAGAAACCTGTTGCATTTCTACACACTAATAATGAACTAGCAGAAAGGGAAATGAAGAAAGCCAACTCATTTACAATTGCACCAAAAATAACAAAATACTTAGGAATAAACTTAACCAAGTAGATGAAAGACCTGTACTCTGAAAACTATAAATCCCTAATAAAAGAAATTGAAGATCTGAGGTATCACAAATCCAGATTTCAAGTGATACTCCAAAGCTGTAGTTATCAAAACAATATGGTACTGGCACAAAAAGAGACACATAGATCAATGGAACAGAATGGAAAGCTGGAAAACAAACCCATGATTATATGGTCGATTAATCCTCAATAAAAGAGGGAAGACTATGTAATGGGAAAAAGGCAGTCTCTACAGCAAATGGTGTTGGGAAAACGGGACAGTTACATGCCAAAGAATGAAACTGGACCACTTTCTTACACCATACACAAAAATAAGCTCAAAATGGATTGAAGACCTAAATGTGAGACCTGAAACCATAAAATTCCTGGAGAGAGCCCAGGAAGTAATCTCTCTGACATCAGTTGTAACATTTTTTCTGGATATGTCTCCTGAGGCAAGGGAAACAAAAGCAAAATCAAGCTATTATGACTACATCAAAATAAAAAGCTTCTGCACAGTGAAGGAAACAATCAGCAAAACTAAAAGATAACCTACTGAATGGGAGAAGATATTTGCAAATGACATATCAAATAAAGAGTTAGTATCCAAAACATATAATGAACTGATACAATTCAACACACATAAAACCTCCAGATAATCCAATTAAAAGTGGGCAGAAGACATGAATAGATGTTTTTCCAAGGAAGACATACAGATGGTCAACAGACATGAAAAGATGCTCAACATCACTCACCATCATGGAAACACAAATCAAAACCACTGTGAGATATCACCTCACACCTGCTAGAATGGCTAAAACCACAACTCAGGAAATGACAAGTGTTAATGGGGATGTGGAGAAAAAAGAACCCTTGTACACCCTTGTTGGTGGGAATGCAAACTGGTGCAGCCACTGTGAAAATGGTATGGAGGTTCCCAAAAGATTAAAAATAGAACTACCCTATGATCCAGTAATCACATTGCTGGGTATTTACTCAGAGAATATAAAAACACTAATTTGAAAGGATATGTACACCCCTACGTTTACTGCAGCATTGCTTATGATAGCCAAATTATGGAAGAAGTTCAAGTGTCCATTGCTAGATAAATGGATGAAGAAAAAGTGGTGTGTGTGTGTGTGTGTGTGTGTGTGTGTGTGTGTGTGTGTGTAGGAATGTTAGTCAGCTATCAAAAAGAATGAAATCTTGCCATTTTCAACAACATGGGTGGAGCTAGAGAGAATAATACTAGGCAATAAGTCAGTCAGAGAAAGACAAATACCATATCATTTTACTCATATGTGGAATCTAAGAATCAAAGCAAACGAACAAAGGGGAAAAAAAAGAGATACAAACGAAGAAAAGACTCTTAACTCTAGAGAACAAACTGCTGGTTACCAGAGGGGAGGTGGGTGGGGGATGGGTGAGACAGGTGATGGGGATTAAGGAGGGCACTTGTCCTGATGAGCACCGAGTGATGTATAGAATTTTTGAATCACTATATTGTACACCTGAAACTAATGTAATACTGCATGTTAACTATACTGGAATTAAAATTAAAAACTTAATATATATATGTAGTATATACAAATAAAAATATAGAAGTGATTAGGCCATCTAAAAAATTGCATGGTAAAAATTAAACCACATAAAAGTTTTCAAAATGAAAAATAAGTTCCCCGTCCCCCAGCTTCTCTGCCCTGAGGTAAACACTTTAAATCAAATCTTTTTGAAATATGTTTCTCTGGTATTTAATAGTATTATTTTAGATAATAAACATATAATTGTATGTCTTACGTATATTCTGTTAATGTCCCACTCTGAAGAATGAGGAATTTGGCTCATACCACCTGATATCACCTGATTTTGTTATATTATTATTTTCACATAATCCAGGTTTATGTGATTTCATTTTGTAACTTTGTCTTTGACTTTGTCTTTAGATTAATTATAAAATATTAAAGCAAATAAAATAGCACTTGCATTATTAGGTTTATGTAAATTTATATAAATATTATTCACTACAGGAGATTTCTCCTATAGAAATATCCGTGTCACCAAACTTGAGAGAGGATTTTAAAAGCATCAATTTCTAGTGCTTCTTTCAGATCATAGTCAACTGCCATTGTTTCATCTATCTCAAGCTTTCAGGTATACCATTGCTTTTTTTCTATAAAAACTTTTGTAAGGCATTTTTCATACAGATGTGTAGATGGCAAATTATCTGCATTTTTGCATATCTGAAAATGTATTTTATTTTTACACTTGTAGAATGGCTAAGCATGAATTCTTTTTTTAAAAAAATTATTGTTATGTTAATCACCATACATTACATCATTAGTTTTTGATGTAGTGTTCCATGATTCATTGTTTGTGTATAACACCCTGTGCTCCATGCAGAACGTGCCCTCTTTAATACCCATCACCAGGCTAACCCTGAATTCTAAGTTCCTAATCATTACCGCCCCAAGTTTTAAAAGCAGCATTCCACTGTTTCTCAAAGTTATTTTAATTTCTTTTCTCCCTGGAATTCTGAAATTATGCTAATTCACCTCTCTCACCATGGTTCCTGTTGCTCAATTCCTCTCCCACAGGTAACTGTTACCTCTCTCATTATGCATCCTTCCAGAGTTATTTTATAAATACCCTACTGTTGGAGGAGAGCATCAATAAGATGTGACCACCAGTTGACCAGTTGACCCCAGAGCTGGACCTGGGCAATTGGAGGCTCCCTGCCCCTCCCCTGTCCTTGCATCGCATGTTCCACTTGCATTCCCCACTCCCAGAAGCTGCTCCAAGGACACAACCTTGAGATAAAATGTGGTGTTGAGGGTATTTGGACTGGGTCAGTGACTGAACCCAGTAAAGGCCTCTATATAAACTTAAGATTCTTGCAGGTGCATGTGGAAATGTAAGCACCCAAGACAAGCCTTGTAAATCAGTTCCCTTGCTTATTAAACCTGCCACCTACCAATCTGCAGTGGCCTGCCTCTTTCTTTAGTCTCTTCTTGCCCTCTGTATATGAATGTCAGCTTCAGATTATACCTGAGAAGCTCCCAAGGCTGTGAACCAACAACTATTACATACATATGTGCTAGTAAATAATACCTTCTATACTCTTTCCCTCTTTTTTATTTTTTTTTTTTACAAATGCCAGTGTACTATTTTCTTATTTAACATGATATCATGACAATCTTTCCAGATCATTACCTGAAATGTTTCTACATTTTTTGACAACTGTCAAAAAAATTTTTTGTATGGATATGCCTTATTTAACCAGTGCCTCTTTGAATATTTTGAGTGTTTTCCAATCTTTTGTAATCACAAACAATGGCACAATGAATAAGCATGTACAAATGTCTGTAGGATAAATTCCCAAAAGTCGTGCTGTTGGTTCAGCAGATATGTAAATTTGTAATTTTGATAAATATTGCCAGTTTACCTCCATGAAGGTTTACCAATTCATACTCTCAGCAACAACATACAAGAGAGATTCTTTCCTCTTATTAGTCCAATAGAGCATGTTATTTCATTGTCACCAATGAAACAATTCATTGTCACCAATCTCATAGAACTATTGTATGTCAGCATAATTTTCTTTATTTTTCTTATTATGAGTAAGGATGAGCCTTTAAAATATGCTTAAGAACCATTTGCATTTCCTTTTCTGTGAACTGTATGTTCATAACCTTTCCTATTTTTTTTTTCTATTGGGTTCCTGATCTGATCTTAATTTGTAGGAACTTTTTACATATTAGGGAAAGTAGCACTTTATGGTATGAATTGTAAATATTTTTCTAAGTCGATGTTTGTCTTTTGGCTTTAGGTTTTAGATTTTTTCTCAGTATTTTCCTTTATGGCTTCAGGATTTTTAATCTTTAAGGCTACACCTCTCAAGATTATGAAACTATTCTTCCATTTATTTTCAGTTTTATTTTATTTTAAAATAAAAATATCTTTTTAAGTTGGAATTTACCTTAGTATAAGATTTTAGGTATAAATCAAATTTTTAGTTTTTAGATGGCTACCCAGTTGTCTAATTAAAATTCAGAGTAATCCATCTCTTTTCCATGGATATAAGCTATTACTTTTATCAAAAATAAATTTTCAGGGGCCTGGGTGGCTCAGTTAGTTAAGCGACTGCCTTTGGCTCAGGTCATGGTCCTGGATTCCTACGATCGGAGTCCTGCATCAGGCTCCCTGCTCAGCGGGGAGTCTGCTTCTCCCTCTGAACTCCCCCCTCCCATGCTCTCTCTCTCAAATAAATAAAGTCTTTAAAAAAAGAAATTTTCATATGTAGTTAGTTTACTTCTATTGCTCTCTATTGATTGTTTAAATTGTTTTATCTCTATAATATATTTTAATGTCTGGTAGTGTTAGCTCCTTCTTATTTGTGTCTGTTTTCTGAATTTTTATATGTAATCTTGCTTTATTTTTCCAAACGAAATTTAGAATCTGTTTGTGACTTGCAAATAAAATTTCTGTTATTATTCTTAATGAGACTACATTACTTAGGGAGAATTGACATTTTTATTACAACACACCCTACTAATTATGAAATATGGCTTGTCTTTGCATTTCCCACACTTCCTTCTGCACTTTCCACTGGCATTTGAAAGTTTCCATTACATCTCCTGTTATGTTCATTCCTAGGTATTTTGCATGTGTGTATTACTAATGTAAATTGAGATATTTTCCTCTGTTTCTTTTAATTTCTTGAGGTTTGTAAATGTGATTATTTGTATACATTTTTATACCCAGCCACATTATTGCATTCTATTATTATTTATAAATGTTTTTCAGTCGGTTCTTTTATTTTTCACAAGTACATCCTGATATCAGCAGTAAATATGATAATATTAACTGTTTTATAAATTTCATACATTTAATTTAACTCTCTTGTCAATTTTTGTGTTGTCAGTGCCTCCAAAGCAATGGTAAATAAGAGTAGGCACCCTTGTTTTGTTTGTGATTGGAATGGCAATCCTTCTACTGTTCTGCATGTATGAGATACATATATTTAATCCTGTTAAGGAATTTCCCATTTATTCCTATTATTGAGTCTTTAAAAATTCTTGGCAAAATTTTTAGAGATAGATGGTGGTGGTGGCTGCACAAAAATGTGAATGTACTTATGCCATTGGCTTGTGCACTTAAAAATGGTTAAAATGGTATATTTTATGTTATGTATATTTTGCCACAATAAAAATACTAGCCAAGAAAAAATAATTTCTTGATGGAAGTTGAATTTTCCAAAGGCATCTATGCAGATGATAAAGTGACATTTTTCCATATTCCTTTAACTAGATGCAATATAGCATTGTGGAGAAGTACACAGGCTCTGAGCCACCTTGCTTATGTTCAAATTCCAGCTCTGCTGCTCTCTAGCTGTATAACCTTGGGGAAATCACTTAAGCCTCTGTGTCTCTGTTTTATTCTCTTTAAATCATGATAATAATAGTGCCTTCCTAAGGTTTTACTGAAGATGAAATAAATTGATGTATGTAGAGCACTTAGAACAATACCTAGCACATAGGAAGTATTACATGAGTTAATATGGTGGATTATTTTAATATATTTTCCATATCCCAGGTATAAAACCCCAATTAGTAATGGGGAATTATCCTGCTGGATTCCATATGCTAATATTTCATTTAGAGTTTTTCATTATAAATCATATGTGAGATTGGGTTCTAGTTTTCTTTTTTGTGTAATCTTTGTTGGGTTTTGATACCTATGTTTGGCTTTGTTTATAAAAAGAATATGGGAAATTTCCATGTTTTTCTATGCAGTGGGTTATTTAAGTAGCATTTGAGTTGTCCTTTAGATCTTTATTCTTCTGTAACATCAACTCAGTCTAGTGCCAAGTGACAAATTAAAAAATTTTTTCTCTTAGATTTTTTTATAACTTCTGTTGTCAGTTTGGAGAAAATTATATTATCTTAGGAAAACATTCCTTACATCCAGTTTTCACATGTACTTGTGGGCATTGGTCAGGTGGCCTGGTCAGTGGGGAACCCTCCCACTTGCCAAATGAGGAAGGATTTACTTGGGCAGTGAAGGGATTTAGTTACTTCCCTTCTGGGAACCAATGCTTTGATTGGCTTTATTGTTCCCACATCTCTTTTGGGGAATCTGGATTTTCCTCACACTCTGTTTTGCTTTTTTTCTTAGGTCCTCATACTTAAACCAGGGGCCAGGACAGATAACTCTTCCTTTAGAGTTCAGTTCTGAATGTTGGCCGGGTGCCATAAATCTGTGATGTCTCTTCCCTGTGGTACTGTCATTGACCAGCTATGTTCATCCTTCTAGGCCCATGCTTGATCTTTGCAGGTGCCCCCTCTAGATTTGAGTTCCTCTGGATCACCTTTGCAAAGGGTTGCTCCTCCTGCTGATATTTTGGGTTATGGTTCTCCCTGCTCAGTCTTCTCCTCATTGGCTTGGTTCTAACTCACTTCAATTTTCTAATATTTCCTCAAAGTTTCTGGCTTATTCTTGGTTTCCTTTCTTGTTTATATCATAGCTTTGCCTTCCTCTTTGAAAAACATTCCTTTTCCTCTGATCTTCAGGATAACAGGCCATAATAATTATAGCTAGCAGATACTATGCTGTTCACCCTTCTAAGCATTCTAAGTGCTTTCATATATTAACTAATTTAATCCTCACAAAACTCTATGAAGAAGAAACTTATTATCTCTATATAGTATCATCAAAATGAATTAGTAATATCTACCTTCTAGGTATGTTGTGTGAATAAAATGTTTCACACAGCACTTTGCACACATAGAGCACTCCTTAAAATTTAGCCCTTATACTTTGAGATTTGGTTTTGACTTATAGTTGCTCTACACTTAGAATTCTTAGGCTCTTTTAACTCCTCCTCCTGAAAGGGACTTTTTTTCATTGAAACCCAAGTATTCAATCATTTGAAGAGCTTTTCATTATTATCTGTGATCATAAGCGTCATCCCTCAATTTTGTCACCCTCACTGATATTAAGGCTATATTTAGCTACAACTTTCTCACTCTGCCAGAATGTATATACATATTTCCTTATTTAATTTTCATATTTTACATTTCTGTATGTTATTATTAAGTTTTATCTCCAGTGATTTTTTTCCTTCCAAAATTCAATGAGGTAATTTCTTCAAGATAAAGCAGCTCACAGTGTTAGATTTTTAATGTGCAGCAAAAAAAGTACTGAGATCCCTTTTGGTGTTAGAAAATGTGTCCATTTCACTGACAGACCCCTTCCTTATTGGAGAAAGTTACACATGCTATGTGACTGTCTCTTTAATTTAAATCTAGGGCACTCAAGGAGCTGGACAGCAGACTATTTGAAGAAACTGAAGTGATATTTCTAGTATTCTTGCTGTTTGCGTATGCAAAAAGGTGGGTGCTACCCTCCATTCAGACTCTATAGGACTGCTGGGCAATGGAAAAAAGGGTACTTACTGCTTTTTTCCAGCTAGGGTCATTTTGGGGCCAGTGTCCTAAGCAGTGATTCTCAATCCTACCTGCACATCAGAATCACCCAGGAGTTTAAAAAAATCCTGATGTCCAAAGCCCCAGATCAATTAAATCTGGATTGAACTACAGGCATCAGTACCTTTTTTAGCTCTCTGGTGATTCTACTATGTGGTAAAGATTGAGAATAACTGCTCTAATTCCTTTGGTCCTGTCCAATTTAGTTTGACATTAAGGTGCTACAGAAAAATATTAGCACTGATGACTAATAGGTGGGAAAAAAATCAATTTGTAAATCCTCTGAAGAATTATTGCTAGGTAGCCTCTGCTAAGACAGAGGAATAGGTGATAGCATCTCTTCATGATGCCTTCTAGCTGGAGGGCAATCTGGCAGTTTTAAAAATCTTTATTGAAAGTACGGTAATTCACAGTGCAAATGGATTAGAAGTTATTGGGGGGGATCGTCTTTTATTTCAACATGTCATTTTCTAATCTTCTTGATACTTGTTTATTTCATATTATTTCAGATGTTTTACCTTACTTCTTATTTGGTGTGGCTTACTCCAGGTCTCTTTTCTTTTATTGGGGAAGTGGGAGCCTACTCTCAAATGTGTCATCAAATATCTCTTATTATTTAAGATCTGTGATCTAAGTTCCATGCTTCTAGTTTCATCTGCCAACACAAGTCTTACAGATCTCAAGTCTTGAGAAAATTCCATGTGAGCCTTATATCATTCAGGATGAAAGCTCAGGAACAACATGGGCCAATGTTTGTGGTCCACTATTAAAGCTAATGCTTTCTGTATATCACATATTTTGAGATAAACCACATTACTTTACAGATATAATGATTTTCTTTCTAAATATTTTTCTTTTTATGAGATATAATTGACATAGAACATTGTGTAAGTTTAGGGCATACAACATGTTGATGTGATACATTTATATATTGCAATATAATTACTATGACAGTTTTAGCTAACACTCCTATCACATCAAATAACTACCATTTCTTTTTTGTGATGAGAACCTTTAAGTCTCAGCAATTTTGAATCCATTCCTTCCTCTTAGTGATCTCAAATCTAGATTATTACCAGTCTCCTGACTGGTCTTTCTTAAATCTGGTCATCTATGCTGTTGGCAGGTTGGTTGGCTCAAATGCAAATCTGTCTCTATTGTTCTACTCGTTCTTAAACTTAACCCTTTAACAGGTCACCTCTGATGATGTCCATTTATTTATTTATTTATTTATTTATTTATTTATTATGTTTCAGGTTTTTATTTAAATTCTAGTTAGTTAACATATAGTGTAATATTAGTTTCAGGAGTAGAATTTAGTGATTCATCATTTACATATAACACCCAGTGCTCATCACAAGTGCCCTCCTTAATACCCATCACCCATTTAGCCCATCCCTTGCCTACTTCCCCTCCATCAACCCTCAGTTTGTTCTCTATAGTTAAGAGTCTCCCTTATGGTTTACCTCCCTCTTTTTTTCTTTCCTCTATGTTCATCTGTTTTGTTTCTTAAATTCTACATATGAATGAAATCATATGGTATTTGTCTTTCTCTGACTGATTTATTTCACTTAGCATAGTACACTCTAGCTCCATCCACATTGTTGCAAATGACAAGATTTCATTCTTTTTGATAGCTGAGTAATATTCCATTTATATATAATACCACTTCTTTATCCATTCATCAGTCAATGGACATTTGGGCTCTTTGCATAAATTGGCTGTTGTTGATAATGCTGCTATAAACATCAGGGTGCATGTATCCCTTTGAATCAGTATTTTTGTATCTTTTGGGTAAATACTTAGTAGTGAAATTGTGGGGTCAAAGGGTAGTGCTACTTTTAACTTTTTGAGGAGCCTCCACACTGTTTTCCAGAGTGGCTGCCCCAGTTTGCATTCCCACCAAGAGTGTAAGAGGGTTCCCTTTTTCCACATTCTTGCCAACATCTGTTGTTTCCTGTGTTGTTAATTTCAGCCGTTCTGAAAGGTATGAGGTGGTACCAGCATTTTTCACAGAGCTAGAACAAACAATCCTAAAATTTGTATGGAAGTACAAAAGACCTCAAATAGCCAAAGCAATCCTGAAAAAGAAAAGCAAAGCTGGAGGTATCAGAATTCCAGACTTCAAATTTTATTACAAAGCTATAGTCATAAAGACAGTATGGTACTGGCACAAAAACAGACACATAGATCAATGGAACAGAATAGAAAACCCCAAAATGGGACCCACAACTATATGGTCAACTAATTTTCAACAAAGCAAGGAAGAATACCCAGTGGAAAAAAGACAGTCTCTTCCACAAATGGCATTGGGAAAACTGGACAGCAACACATAGAAGAAAGAAACTGGACCACCTTCTTTCACCATGCACAAAAATAAATTCAAAATGGATGAAAGAGCTAAATATGAGAGAAGAAACCATCAAAATTCTAGAGGGGAACACAGGCAGCAAACTCTAACCTCAGCCATAGCAACTTCTTACTAGAGGCAAGGGAAACAAAAGCAAAGTGAACTATTGGGACTTCATCGAGATAAAAAGCTTCTGTATAGTGTAGGAAACAATCAACAAAACTAAAATGCAACCTTTGGAAGGGGAGAGGATATTTGCAAATGATATATCTGATAAAGGGTTAGTATCCAAAATTTATAAAGATCCTATCAAACCCAACACCTGAAACCCAAATAATCCAGTTAAGAAATGGACAGAAGACATGAATAGGCATTTTCCCAAAGAAGACATCCAGATAGCTAATAGACACATGAAAAGATGCTCAACATCACTGATCATCAGGGAAATACAAATCGAAACTACAATGAGATGTCCATGTATTTTAACATGGCATTCAAGGCCCTGTGTTTTCTCCCTTTGTCTACACCTTTACCCTACTTCTTCCCACTCTTTACTTTGCACTTCATGTTTGACTTTCTTTTTTCCCTTCTTTTTTAAAATTTAAATTCAATTAGCCAATACATAGTACATCATTTAGTTTTTGATATAATGTTCAATGATTCATTAGTTGCATATAATACCCAGTGCTCATGATACTTGACTTTGAGGACAGTTTAACTCACTTGGCTTTTCCTTTGTCCTTCCTATCTGCAGTGCCTTTTTCTGGTAAACTCCTACTTTTTCAGATTCACCCAGGCATTACTACCACTCTATTTCCACCCCAAGTCCAGTGCCTGGTACAGAGAAGGTGTTTAATAAATACACAGAAGTAATACATTCCATATCAGCTTACAAACCATAGTATATAACAGGGGAGGCCATGAAGGTGACTATTTTAGGTTGGGTTCCCTAGAAGCAGAGTCTGAGACAAATATTCATGTGACAATGATTTAGTAGGACATGTTTCTAGAAAAAAAACACCAGGGGAGTGGGACGAGGAAAGAAAGGAAGTCAAGCAACTGAGTGGTAGCAATATGCCACAGAAAAAGTTCTGGAAATAGTTCATAGGTCACACTTCAGAGCTGTCCAATCAACTGCAAGTCCAGGAGGGCTTGAGTATTTGTCTTCTCTACAAAGTAAGCATAGGTTAGGGGCTATGGAGGGAAGAAGTAAATCCTCAGGCACTTCTGGCTTTTCATGCACACAGCCAAACCAGATTCTGACATACAGAGGGCAGCTGGCCAACAAAGACACAGGTGCTGACTGTTGGGAGGAAAAGCATGTCTACTAGGAGCAGGTGTGCATGAAAATGGTATGGGCACAGCACTGTCAACATATGCTATAATGATTGTGGTCTAAATCTAGACATGGAAATTGTCCTCTAGAACTCTGTATCAATAACACCATCCAGAGATCACTCCTAGACCACTTTTGCAAAACCAAACAGCCCTGACACAACCTCGAGCAGAAAGAGTAGAAGGGATGGGGACAAAGTTCAGTGAGGGCATTCAGAATATGGGAAATTTGTCATTTTGCCCTAAGTTATGAAACCAGGGCCCCTTCATTTGGAGTCATGGGATCACAAGAGTGCCCAAAATGATTAAGCTTAAGTTTTAAGGCAAGGAAGTCACCTGCTTTCCCATAGAATAAAAGTCCCTGGCTTAAAGCAAGGATATCACGTGGCATAAATAAACTCCAGTAGGAAGACCTCAGGTATATGAAAATCTAATACCTTCACTTGCTGTGGTCAATTACACTACATAAGGTGTAGGAATCACCTGCTCATCATGTTAAAAAGTAGATTCTGATTTAGCAGTCTGGACTGGGGCTTGATATTCTCCATTTCTACACACTCCCAGATGATACTGATATTGCTGGTCCAAAGACCACACTGGAAGTAACAAGGTCCTGGGGTACACTTAGAAGTGAAAATATAACACAACAAGGCTGCCTGTGTGGCTCACTTGGTTAAATGTCTAGCTCCTGGTTTTGGCTCAGGTCATGATCTCATGGGTCTTGGGATTGGGCCCTGAGTTGGGGCTCCATGCTCAGTGGGGAATCTGCTTGAAGATTCTCTCCCTCTGCCCCTTCCCCCACTCACACTCTCTCTTTCTCTCAAATAAATAAATCTTTAAAAAAAGAAAATATAGCATAACAAAAACAAATAGAAAAAGAACCTAAATTTGTGATTTAAAGTTTAGAAAGAAAGCAATACAAAGGAGGCTGCTACTACCTTTCTTTTAGCTTTATTCAATATCTCAGGGACTGCTGATCTTCTTGTTTCCTAGAAGAGGAACTTTAAGAAAAGATGTTCTCACAGACACAAGGGAAGATGGCAGGGTAGTAGGACCCTAAGCCCAACTCATCCCATGGATACAATTAGATAACACATCAGTGTAAATAACCCAGAAAAAATGACCTGAAGACTGGCAGAACAAACTCTCCACAGCTAAATGTAGAGAAGAAGCTGTATCAAAGAGGGTAGGAAAGGTGGAGATGAGGTCAGAAGCTAAAAAGACCCATAAGACTGTCTGCAGGAGGGAGGAATACCACAGGTGCAGAGAGGGGAGACAGATAGACTCTCACAGCAAGGAACTCTAATGGGGAGGACAAATCCCCATAATATTTGACTTTGAAAACCAGGGGGCTGAATTTCACAAGTTCTTATAATCAGCAAGACTGAAAACCAACAAGAACTTTAAAAATCAGCAAGCCTGGCTCTGGGAGAGCCAGGAGGGTGAGAAGAAACTGAGTCCCACTCTTAAAGGGACAGTACAACAAAGAGCCACAGACATACAGCATAGAAACAGAAGTTTGAAAAAAGCCTGGGGTATACAGGAGGGAGATTTGTTTACTAACATAGTGTGTGCTGGAGGGGCAGGGATTGCTGGGAAAATTCTGAAGGAACAAAGGAGCTAGCTGGAACCATTTCCATCTCCCACTCCCCAGCCTAAACACATGCCCACCTGCAGGAACCACTATGGCACCAACACTCACTACCTAACTTGCTAACAGTGCACCCACCCACACATTCTCCTGAGGATATGCCCTTTCCAGCTGGGCCTCCACTCCAGGTCTCCTCCCATAGCAGACTGTAAACCTTGGTAACACTGCATCCCACCACCACATCCCTCTGCAGATCTTCCTCTCCAATAGGCTCTTGGCCAGAGTCCATTAAAAGTGGTGCCACAAACGTGGGATTGTGCAAACAGCCCCAACAGGAGCCAGCACCATTCCAAAATGACTGCTGGCCCCAAAGAGGGAAAAATAACCACACACACCAGTCAGACTGCAGCCCAAACAGTGGTCTGGGGGAAGATAGCTGGTCTGACTATAGCCCCACCAACCAACAAAAGCTTCTCAGTGTACAAAACAGGGAAAACACCCTGAAGTTTGGTGCTACTGCATCTCTGGCAAATACCTGGTTTGACTCAACTAAAGCCCAAGGCAGCCCCAGACTGGCACACTAACAACACAGGGACCAAACCCTGCCCACAACAGGCAAAGAGCCATTGCAGATAACTGGACTGCAGGCAAATGTAACTCAGTTACAATAGTAGGGTGCTTGCAATACACATAGGAGATACCCCTGAAGAGCAAAGCTCTGGTGAAGAGGGAACATTGCACTGAAGGGCACTACTGAACCTCTTCTTCATAAGGACACTACTTTCAAGAGCAGGAGATGTAGCTGACTTTCCTAACATGAAAACAGACACAGAGAGTTAGACAAAATGAGGAAACAGAGGAATATGTCCCAAATGAAAGAACCAGACAAAATCATGGAAAAAGAGCTAAACAAGATTGAAATAAATAATATACCTGATATAAAATTTAAACTAGTGGTCATAACAGTACTCACTGGCTTGAGAAAAGAGTGGTGGACCTCAGTGAGGCCCTCAATAAAAGATAGAAAACCTAAAACAGAACCAATCAGAGATGAAGAACCCAATAAATGAAATTAAAAATACTAGACGGAATGAATAGTAGACTAGAGGAAGCAGAATAATGGATCAGTGACCTGAAGGACAGAGTAAAAGAAAGCAGTCAAGCTGAACATGTGAGCAAAAAAAGTAATACAAAATGAAAACAGACTTAGAAAACTCAGCTACATCATCAAATGTAATAACATTCACATTATAGGGATCCTATAGGACAGAAAATTACTTTGAAGAAACAATAGCTGAAAACTTCCTGAATTTGGGGAAGGAAACAGAAATCCAGATCCAGGAGGCACAGAGATTTCCCCAAGAAAATCAACCCAAGGAGGTTCACACCAAGATACATAGTAATTAAAATGGCAAAAGTAGTGATGAAGAGAGAATTTTCAAAAGCAACAGGAGAAAATAGTTACATACAAAGGAAATTCCAGAAGGCTATTAGCTGATTTGTCAGGAGAAACTTTGCAGGCTAGAAGAAAGTGGCATGATATGTTCTAATTGCTGAAAGGAAAAAACCTGCAGCGAAGAATACTCTATCCAGCCAGGCTATCATTCAGAAAAGAAGAAAAGATAAAGAGTTTCCCAGAAAGACAAAAGTTAAAGGAATTCAGAACCACTAAACTAGCCTTACAAGAAATGTTAAAGGGGACTCTGAGTGGAAAGGAAAGATCATAGGGAGGAGTAAGAAAAGTAGAATGCAAAAAGCAGTAAAAATAAGTATATCTGTAAAAATCAGTCAAGGGGCTCACAAAATAAAGAGACGTAAAGTACAACACCATATACCTAAAATGTGGAGGGAGAGGAGTGAAGAATGGTTCAAAACTTAACTGACCATCGACTTAATACAGACAGCTTTCTGCAGATGATGTTATATACAAACTGAGTGGTAACCACAAATCAAAAATCAGTAATAGAAACGCAAAAAATAAAGAGGAAGGAATCCAACTATATCACTAAAGAAAGCCAACTGAGAGAAGAAAGAAAGAGAACAAAGGAAGAGAGAAGAACTACAAAAACAACCACAAAAGAAATAACAAAATGTCAATAACTACATACCTATCAGTAATTACTTTGAATGTAAATGGACTGAACACTTCAATCAAAAGACTTAGGTGATGGAATGGATAAAGAAGCAAAACCCAGCTATATGCTGCTTATAAGAGACTCATTTCAGACCTAATGACACATACAGATCAAAAGTGAAGGGATGGAGTCACATTTATCATGAAAATGGATGTGAAAAGAAAGCTAAGGTAGCAATACTTATATCAGGCCAAATAGCCTTTAAAACAAAGACTGTAACAGGAGACAAAGAAGGACACTAAAAAATCATAAAGGGAACAATCCAACAAGAATATATAACAATTGTCAATATTTATGCAGCCAATACAGGAGCACCCAAATACATAAAACAGTTAATAACAAACATAAAGGAAATAACTATTAGTAATAAAATAATGGTGGGGGACTTTAACACCCCATTTACATTGATGGATAGATCATCCAAACAGAAAATCAACAAGGAAACAGTGGCTTTGAATTAAATACTGGACCCAGATGGCACTAACAGATAAATTCAGAAGATTCCTTTCTAAAAGAGCAGAATACACATTCTTTTTAAGTGCACATGGAACATTCTCCAGAATAGATCACATATTAGGCTGGAAAACAAGTCTCAACAAATTAAAAAAAATCAAAGTCATACCATGCATTTTTTCTGACCACAATGATATGAAACTAGAAATCAAACACAAGAAAAAATCTGGAAAGAGCACAAAAACATGGAAGTTAAATTACATGCTATTAACAATGAATGGGCCAACCAAGAAATCAAAGAAGAAATAAAAAAGTACATGGCAATAGATGAAAAGGAAGTCACAAGGTTTAGAAGGTTTGGGATGCAGCAAAAGCTCTTCTAAGATGGAAGTTTATAGGAATACAGGCCTATCTCAAGAAGCAAAGAAAACCTCAAATAAACAATGTAACCACATTGTTGCAAATGGCAAGCTTTCATTCCTTTTGATGGCTGCATAATATTCTATTCTACACACACACACACACACACACACACACACACACACACACACACAACCCGGATGGAACTGGAGGGTATTATGCTGAGCGAAATAAGTCAATCAGAGAAAGACAAGTATGATATGCCCTCACTGATATGAGGAATTCTTAATCTCAGGAAACAAACTGAGGGTTGCTGGAGGGGTGGGGGGGGAGGGATGGGGTGGCTGGGTGATAGACATTGGGGAGGGTATGTGCTATGGTGAGCGCTGTGAATTGTGTAAGACTGTTGAATCACAGACCTGTACCTCTGAAACAAATAATACATTTTAGGTTAAAAAAAAAAAAAGAAAAAGAAGAAGATAGCAGGAAGAGAAAAATGAAGGGGAGGAAATTGGAGGGGTAGATGAACCATGAGAGACTATGGACTCTGAGAAACAAACTGAGGGTTCTAGAGGGGAGGGGTTTGGGGGGATGGGTTAGCCTGGTGATAGGTATTAAAGAGGGCACGGACTGAATGGAGCGCTGGGTGTTATATGCAAACAATGAATCATGGAACACTACATCAAAAACTAATGATGTAATGTATGGTGATTAACATAACATAAAATGATTGTAAAAAAACAATAATGTAACCATATACCTAAAGGAGATAGAAAAACAAGTAAAAACAAAACCTCAAAGCAGCAGAAGGAAGGAGATAATAAAGATAGAGCAGAAATGAATGATATAGAAACTAAAGAAACAATTGAACAGACCAATGAACCCAGAATCTGCTCCTTTGAAAAGATCAACAAAATTGATAAACCTGTAGCCAGACTCATTAAAAAAAAAAAAGGAAAAAGAATCCAGATAAACAAATTCACAAACGAGAGAGGAGAAATAACAACCAACACCAAAGAAATACAATTATAAGAGAATATTATGAAAAACTATGCCAACAAATTGTACAACTTAGAAGAAATGGATAGAAACATATAACCTCCCCAAATTGAAGCAAAAAGAAATAGAATATTTGAACAGGCTGATTACCAGCAATGAAATTGAATCAGTAATAATAATAATAATAATAAAAAACCCTAACAAAGTCCAAGACAAGATGGTTTCACAGGTGAATTCTATCAAACATTTAAAGAAGAGTTAATAGTTATCCCTTGCAAACTATTCCAAAAAGTAGAAGAGGAAGGAAAACTTCCAAATTCATTCTATGAGTCATTACCCTGAGACCAAAACCAGATAAAGATACCACAGAAACAGAGAACTACAGGCCAACATCTCTGATGAACATAGATGCAAAAATCCTCAACAAAATACTAGCAAACCAAATCAACAATACATTAAAAAAATCATTCACCACGACCAAGTGAAATTTATTCCTGGGATGCAAGTGTGGTTCAATATTTGCAGATCAAGTAATGTAATACATCACATCAATAAGAGAAAGGATAAAACCATATGATCATTTCAATAGATATAGAAAAAACATTTGACAAAGTACAACATCCATTCGTGATAAAAACCCTCAACAAAGTAGGTCTAGAGGGAAGGTATCTCAACATAATAAAGGCCTTATGGAAAACCCACAGCTTACATCATATTTGTTGTTGAAAAAGTGAGAGATTTTCCCCAAAGGTCAGGAACAAGACAAAGATGTCCACTCTCACCACTTTATTCAACATAGTACTGAAAGTCCTAGCCACAGCAATTAGATGACAAAAAGAAATAAAAGGCATCCAAATTGGTAAGGAAGAAGTAAAACTTTCAATATTTGCAGATGACATGATATTATATATAGAAAATACTGAAGACTCCCCACAAAAATATCACTAGAGTTAATAAATGAATTCAGTAACGTTGTAGGATCCAAGAACAATGTACAACAACCTGTTGCATTTCTATACACTAATGTGACACAGCAAAAAGAGAAATGAAGAAAGCAATCCCATTTACAATTGCACCAAAAAACTCCCAATAAAATATCTAGGAATAAACCTAAAAATAAGGAGATGAAAGACCTGTACTCTGGAATTTGCCTTTAAAGTAAGTGAAGGCTTATGTAGATGAAGGCTTCTATTTCATAGGAGTTACTTCGCTTTCTGACTCTGACACCAGAGTAAATTTTCCATAATGGCTGTGACCTTTGTAGGTTGTGCTGGGTTAACAGGTGTTCATTAATCTGGGTAATTAAGAATAAAGGGAAGAAAGCTGACCATATGCCACATATTTCAAGTTTCTCTAAATTCTCCCAATTCTAAGCCCACTCACTGGATTTTGTCTCTTTTCCATATACAGTAATCACAGTGGCTTGAGCCATATTCAGTGTACATGGAGAGGACAGGCATTCATATTTTTGTCCAGAAGCCTACTCAGAAACAATGACTTATGTAGAGAACAGAAGCCACCTCGTTTGGGGAGAGATAAAGAAGACAAAGCATGATTCATGGATTTGGGCAGATGAACTTAATCATTTGGTTAAGGAGTTGTCCTAGATTGTGTCATTTGGCTCCACCACCACTCCTATCTAAGGTGGGGAACTATATTTTCCAGAATCTTCTTTCCTGTATGATTCTGGATTAGAATTTGCTAAAGGAGAGGTACTCCTGTGACATTTGGAAGGTTGAAATGAAAGAAGCTATAATTATTTGGCTGCTGTGGATCATATATACAGCAGTTTTGTGATATGCAGTGGATTTTGTGGATTTGTTAGCTTCACAGATCTTTCTATGGGCTCCCTCTTTGGTGACCAGAACGGTGGCTTCTTGAATGTCCTCACTTCCTGCTTCTCAGTCCTCTTCGCCTACTTCAATGCTTTAAGTGAAGTCCTTAAACCTTCTGCCCTCTGGCTACAACCCCTTTCAGATCTTCACTCCCCCAACTAATCCCACTTTTGTATAAATCTTGATTTTCTTGTTAAATTCCCTAATTTTGTAATAAATGTGGTGTCTTTGATTTCCTAACTGAACTCAGACTGGCATGGGAGTTCTTGAATTTACTGAATTTCTAGGGGACTAGAAAGATATTTAATTGTTTTGATGGGCTTCACTGGTGATGAGTTCTTGGTATCTTTCCTGTTCTTCCCCATTTTATCTCTCTTCTGCTGGGCCAGATGTGTCACAGATTGATTTTGTGAAGAAGCAGGCTCTGAGATTGAGTTTAATGTGCAGGACATTTAAGAGGGTCCATGGGATAAATATCTGTGGAAAGGAGAGGATGGAAGCAGAATTGTGTAAAGAAGTAAACTTCAATGAGGATCCAAGAACAGGTGTGGCCAGCTCTGTGAGGAAGTCTGGAGGATGTATGTCCATTCATAGTTGTCCCTGCTTGGGCGAAGATAGCTTGACCTTAATATTTTAGTACTTATCAGTCATTGGATATAGGCTACTGCAAGAAGGAGCATGAATTTGGGTGAGGATGCTCTTTTCAGGTAAAGCAGTCCTTAAAGGGGCTTCCAGCTAAAAGCTTGGTACAACAGCATTCCCAGAAGTTGGGGCAATGGGTGCTTCCTTGAAGGGGGTTCTGGGTGGCACATTAAAGAGCTCACCCCAGGAAGTAAGCTGGGCTGTGTTATGAGTCAGTATTGGAGCTGTAGTTAAGTGTGAGGAAAGGAGAATGGGATTTGTGGTAGAGGGAGCAACATGCCTAAAGTCCTGAATGATAGAGAATATTTGACATTTTGAAAAACAACAATAGTCTGTCTGACCAAAGCATGAGGTAAAAGAGATTTGATCACATTCCAGAAAGATGAGATGACTCTTGGGAACTCAGAGTCTAGATACACATGTTGAGCATGTCAGTGGTCAACTTACTCTTGGAACAATGGAGAAAAAGTTAAGTCTTTCTGGAAGCAAGCATAAAAGATCATTAGGGCCATCTTTGTCAACTCCAAACTCTTTATATTTCCCAGCTCTCTCTGCCAGGGTGTGAAGTAGGCACAAAATCACTACTCTTGGTTAATTGCTCCAAATTTGATGTGTTTCTACATCAGCTGATCAGCTGCCTGTCTCTGATGTCATGCTTCCCAACAGACACCACTCTGGGATGTGGCTCTTATGTGGCACTTCTCATTGCTTGCTGGGCTTCTTTTTTTTCATCATGTGCAGGCCTCTTTTCTCTTTCACACACATTGCTTCAGCTTTTGATGGCAACCATTCTTACCTTTAATTAAGAATGTTTTTCCTTGATGCAATGCAAGTGGTCTAACCTCTTTACTTGCTCTAAGCCTTTTCTACTTTCTTTTTACCTTGTTCATTTCCTTAGACATATACATTGTGTGAGGTAGTGGAAAGAACAGAGGCTTTATATTTTGGCAGCCCTGAACCAGAAACCAAGGACCCTCACTTTCTATTGATGTGACTTTGGGCAATTATTCTAATCTCTCTGAGCATCAGTTTATTTATTTGTAAAATTGGGAGGGATGTTGCCAAGATGAAATAAAGCCATGTGTGCAAGCATATGGCATATGGTAGACACAGGATAGGTTACTGTCCTTTTCCTTTTCTACCTGGGGTTTTAGAAATTAACTGTGAACTTAGCTAGGTGAGGAGGGTTTTTTTTTTTTTTTTTGACAGTTATTGGCCCTTCTGGTTTTGTCTTGATTATTTTCCTTCTCCCAATGGCCATTGACAGAGATCAGTTCTTTTTCCCCAGTGGAGTTCATATTACTAGTTTTTTGACATTAACCTTAGCTGCATCACTGAGCTGGCTTTTATTTCCTAGTCCATTTCTGCTAATAGGATTACTTTAGGCATTTCCTAATCTGGATGTGTGATCAGTACCTCTGGACACAAGCAGCACTAACCCTCCAAATGAGACAGCCACTACCCAAGTAGCAATTCAGGTCTCATGGAACAAGAGAGAACATGTTTGTATTCTATGGGCAGATAGGCCATGATGGTTCTAATTGGCCCTCCTGGGTGTTCTTGCAAGCTAATGTTCTTCAGAGTGCTGCAGAATTACAGTCTAATTTAATTTCCCCTCTGATCAGTTTACAGATCTTTATAAACGCAGTCTGGACAGATCAATGTTAATAGCGGCTGGTGTTTTGAAGCTAGACAAGTGGGGGAAAACAACTGGAGCTTTACTTTTTAAGGGCATGGTTTATTTTTCCCAAGTGCCTTTCAAAGACTGCTAAAGCTCTAAATGAACCTTGCCCCTTGCTGCCTGTATTAGTCAGGATTTTTCAGAACCAATAGAATATACATAAAATAAGGAATTGGCTCATGTAATTATAGAGGTTGAGAAGTTCCAAGATCTGCAGTTGGTAAGCTGGAGACCTAGGAGAGCTGAGAGTATAAGTTCCAGTGTGAAAGCTGGTAGCCATATTTTTAGTTCAAGATCAAAGGCAGGAAAAGATTGATTTCCCAGCTCAGTAGGCTGGTAGGAGTTCCTTCTTACTCTGCCTTTCTTGTTCTATTCAGTTATTCATTCAATTGGATGAGATCTGTGCACATTAGGGAAAGCAATCAGCTTTACTCAGTCTACAGATTTAAATATTAATCTCATCAAGAAACACCCTCACAGACACACATAGAATAATTTTTGATCAAATGTCTGGGCAATCCATGGCACAGTCTAGTTGACACATAAAATTAATCATCACACTGTCCCTCTCCCACTCCCCAGTAGTGACAATTTCTTATGGAAACTGGTCCCATGGAGAAAAGTCTTTCCCTTAAGTCGTGAGTGGCTTAATTTTAAGTTTACATTTCAAATGTTCTTTTCTAATTAGAATTGAACAAGCAACATCATTTGTACAATAACTTATGTTAGAAGGGAAGACTAATGCTTGCCAATAGATAGACAGCTTGGGCTCCACCAACCAGTGTTGTTTTCCTGTTTACATGTCTACTGTGGAGACTGCATATCATATTAGGAGTGATTAGAATTCAATTTATTCATTCTCATCATAAACATAACCATCAAAAATATATTTAAAGCCAATGGTAACCAAAAAAGCCCAGAGGTAAGTATACTTTTATTAGACAAAATAAGCTTTAAACTAAACATGTTAAAAAAGACCAAGAAGATCATTATATAATGATAAAGGGGTCAATCCATCAAGAAGATAATAGCAAGTATAAATATTTATGCACCTCAAATCAGAGCACCTAAATATATAAAGCCAAAAAATAACAGAGCTAAAAAGAGAAATAAACAGCAATCCAATATTTGGGGACTTTAATATCCCACTCTCAATAATGGATAAATCATCCAGACAGAGAATCAAGGAAACAGTGGATTTGAACATTATAGGGCAAATGGACCTAACAGACATATACAGAACATTCTATCCAACAGTAGCATAATACACATTCTTCTCAAGTGCAAGTAGAATATTTTCTAGGATAAGCCATATGTTAAGCCACAAACAAGTTTTAGCGAATTCAAGAAGGTTGAAAGCATACCAAATATCTTCTCTGACCACAGTGGAATGAAACTAGAAATCAATAACAGGAGTAAAATTGGAAAATTCATTAATTCATGGAAATAAAACAAACATTAAAGAACAAATATTAAAGAAGAAATTAAAGGGGAAATAAAAAGTATCTTGAAACAAATGAAAATGGAAACATGACATACCCAAACTTATGGGATGTAATAAAAGCAATTCTAATAGGGAAGTTTGTGGTAATAAACACCTACATTAAAAAATAAGAGAGGGGTGCCTGGCTGGCTCAGTTAGAAGAGCATGCAACTCTTGATCTCCAGGTTGTGAGTTCAAGCCCCATGTTGGGTGTAGAGATTGCTAAAAAACAAAAACAAAAAACAAACCCCAAAACCAAAAACCAAAAAACTTCCCCCACAATAAAAACAAACAAAAACAAACAAACAAAAAATAAAAGAGATCTCAAATAAACAACCTAGCTCTATGCCTTAAGGAAGTAGAAAAAGAAGAACAAACTGAGCCTAAAGTTAGCAGAAGAAAGAAAATTATAAACTTAAGAGCAGAGATAAATGAAATAGAGAACAGAAGATAATAGAAAAGATTAACAAAACTAAGAGTTGGTTCTTTGAAAAGGTAAACAAAACTGACAAACTTTTAGGTGGGGCTACCAAGACGAAAAGAAGACCCAAATCAACAAAATTGTAAATAAAAAAGAAGACGTTACAGCTAAAAACCACTGAAATACAAAGAATCATAAGAAGCTACTCTGAAAAACTATATGCCAACAAACTGGACAATGTAGAAGAAATGGGAAAATTCTCAGAAACATACAACCTATCAAGACTGAATCATAAAGAAATAGAAAATCTGAGCAGACCAATTACTATTACAGAGATTGAATCAGTAATCAAAAATCCCCCAACAAAGAAAACCCCAGGACCAGATGGCTTTACTTATGAATTCTACCAAATATTTAAAGAATTAACACTAGTCCTTTCTAGAGTCTTCCAAAAAATCAAAGAGGAGGGAACACCCTCCGACTCACTTTATGAGGCCAGCATCATCTTAATAGCAAAGTCAGAAAATGACACTAGAAGAAAAGAAAACTACAAGTGAATATCCCTAATGGATAAAGATGCAAAATTTTTCTTTTTTTAAAAACATTTTTTAAAAGATTTTATTTATTTGACAGAGAGAGCGAGAAAGAGATAGTGAGAGAGAGAGAGAGTGAGAACAAGCAGTGGGAGCTGCAGGCAGAGGGGGAGGGAAAAGCAGGCAGAGGGATAGGGAGAAGCAGGTTCTCCACTGAGCAAGGAGCCTGATGCAGGGCTTGATCCCAGGATCCTGGGATCACGACCTGAGCCAAAGGCCGATGCCTAACTGACTAAGCCACCCAGGCACCCCAAGATGCAAAATTTTTCAATAAAATACTAGCAAACCAAATTCAGCAGCATATTAAAAGGATCATTTGCCATGATGAAGTGGGATTTATCCCTGGGATACAAGATTGGTTCAAGATCTGCAAAACAATAAATGTGATACATCACACTAATAAAATGAAAGAAAAAGATCACGTGATCATCTCAGTAGATGCAGAAAAAGCATTTGACAAAATTCAACATCCATTCATGGAAAAAAACTCTTAACAAATTAGATATAGAAGGAATGTACCTCAACGTAAAATAGTCCATATATAAAAAGCATATTGTACTCAATAGTAAAAGGTTGAAAGCTTCTCCTCTAAGATCAGGAACAGGACAAGGGTTCCTACTCTCACCACTTCTATTCAACATAGTACTGAAGTTCTAGCCAGAAAAATCAGACAAGAAAAGGAAATAAAAGGTATGAGAATTGTAAAGAAAGAAGTAAAATTGTCTCCATTTGCAGATGACATGATTTTATATATAGAAAATCCTAAAGACTCCACCAAAAATCTGTTAGATCTTATCAGTGAGTTCAATGATGTTGCAGGATACAGAATTAACATACAAAATCAGCAGTGTTTCTATACACTAACAACAAATTACCTGAAAGAGAAATAAAGAAAATGATCCCATATACAATAGCATTAAAAAATTAAAATGAATTTAGGAATAAATTTAACCAAGGAGGTGAAAGATCTCTACACTGAAAACCACAAGACATTGATGAAAGAAATAGAAAAATATATAAATAAGTGGAAAAGTATCCCATGTTCATGGATTGAAGAACTAATATTGTTAAAATGCCCAGACTATCCAAAGCCATCTATAGATTCAATGCAATCACTGCCAAGATTCTAATGGCATTTTTTAAAAAGATTTTATTTATTTATTTGACAATGAGGGAGAGAGAGAGAGAGCACACAAGTAGGCAGAGCAGCAGGCAGAGGGAGAGGGAGAAGCAGGCTTCCCGCTGAGCAAGGAGCCCAATGTGGGGCTCGATCCCAGGACCCTGGGATCATGACCTGAGCCAAAGGCAGATGTGCAATGACTGAGCCACCCAGGTGCCCCTCTAATGGCATTTTTTACAGAAGTAGTAAAACAATCCTAAAATTTGTATGGAACCACAAAAGAGCCCTAATAGTCAAAGCAATTCTGAGAAAGAAGAATAGAGCAAGTGGTATCACACTTCCTGATTTCAGGCTATATCATAAAGCTGTAGTAGTCAAAACAGTATGGTACTGGCATAAAAACAGACGCAGATTAATGGAATTAAGAGCCCCAAAATAAACCCAGGCATTTATGGTCAATAATATTTGAGAAGTGATCCAAGAATACTCAATGGAGAAAAGACAGTCTCTTCAATAAATGGTGCTGGGAAAACTGGATATTCACATGTAAAAGAATGAAACTTGACCCCTATCTTACACCACTAACAAAATTAACTTGAAATGAATTAAAGACTTAAATGTAAGACTGGCAACCATAAAACTCCTAGACGAAAACATACACAAAAATTTCCTTGTCATGGTTCTTAGCAATGATTTTTTTGGATATGGTACCTAAAGCATAAGCAACAGAATAAAAAAATAAACAAGTAGGGCTATATCAAACTAAAAAGCCTCTGCACATCAAAAGAAATAATCAACAAAATGAGAAGAAAACCTATTGAATGGGAAAAATATTTGCAAACCATATATCTGATAAGGGGTTAATATCTAAAATATATAATGAGCTCTTACAACTCAGTAATAAAAAGCCAAACAAATAATCCAATTAAAAAATGGTCGGGGGGGGCGGAGCAAGATGGTGGAGGAGTAGGAGACCTGGATTTTGTCTGGTCTCAGGAATTCAGCTGAATAGGGATCAAACCATTCTGAACACCTACGAACTCAACAGGAGATCGAAGATAAGAATAGTAACAACACTCTGAACAGAAAAGCGACCACTTTCTGGAAGGTAGGACGTGCAGAGAAGTGAATCCGAGGAGATATTCGGGAGGATAGACGGCGGGGGAGGGGGGCCTCCGTCGGCCGCTTCTGGCGAGTGGTGGAGCCGCGGAGCACAAAATCGGAACTTTTATTTTTTTAAAGATTTTATTTATTTATTTGAGAGAGAGAGAGAGAGAATGAGAGATAGAGAGCACGAGAGGGAAGAGGGTCAGAGGGAGACAGACTCCCCGCTGAGCAGGGAGCCCGATGTGGGACTCGATCCCGGGACTCCAGGATCATGACCTGAGCCGAAGGCAGTCGCTTAACCAACTGAGCCACCCAGGCGCCCCAAATCGGAACTTTTAGAAGTCGGCTCTGCTGAGGGACGTCGCTCCAGTGGCTAAGCAGGGGGTGGAACCCTTGCAGGACAGTGTGGTCTCAGGACCTTCAGGGTCACAGAAATACCGGGGGTGCCTGAGTGCGGCAGAGCTCCCAGGTAACGGAGTGGGGAAGCTGGGTGCAGAGACGGAGCCGAGGCGCGGGCTCTCAGCTCGGGGTGGCCATAAACTGTGATCCACGGCCCAGTTGGGCCACTGCTCCTCCAGCAGGGACCCAACAAGCGGCAGATCCGGGGAGACTCCCCTTCCTCCCCTGGGAGGAGCGGTGCGGAAGTGCACTGCAGGGATCTGCTGGGTTTGGAGACTCCACACGGGGTCGGGTGCCAGACATAGAAATGCTTGGTCACAGGCCGGGTGAGCACGGAGTGCAGCCAGAGACCGGGGAGACGGGAGTGACTGCTTTTCTATGGGGGCACACTGAGGAGCGGGGCCCCGAGTTCTCAGCTCCTCCGGGTGGAGATTGGGAGGCCACCATTTTCACCCTGGTCCTCCAAAGCTGTACCGAGAGCTTACAGGGAACAAAAGCTCCTGAGAGCAAACCGAAGCAGATTGCTTAGCCCGGACCAACAAGGGCGGGGCAATTCCGCCTCCAGCAAAGACATTTGGGAACCACGGCAACAGGCCCCTCCCCCAGAAGATCAGCACGAACAGCCAGCAAGCCAAGACCAAGTTTACCGATCAAGGAGAACGGGAGAACTCCAGCGCTAGGGGAATACTGCACATAGAATTCATGGCTTTTTTACCATAATTCATTAGTTTTTCAAAATTAATTTTTTTAACTGTTTTTTTTTTAATTTTTCTTTTTCCCTTTTTCAAACATCTTATCAATCCCTTTTTTAAAAAAAAATTTTTTATTTTTCATTTTTAGAGTCATATTTTTATCCCTTCATAGTAGTTACCCTTATTTTTGGCATATATATATAAGTTGTTCTCTCTTTAAAATTTTGAGATACCAATTTCTTCTAACAGATCAAAATATACCCTAAATCACGAGTGTATGGCTTTGTTCTATTCTCCTGCCTGATCACATTCTCTCCCTTTTTTTCTTTTTTCTTTTTCTTTTTAAATTTTCTTCTTTCTTTTTAAAAAACTTCATATCTTATCAATTCTATTTATAAAATCTTTTATAATTTTCATCTTTACAGTCATCTTCCATCCCTTCATTGTATCAACCCTTGTTTTGTACATATATAAGTCTTTCTTCCTTTAAAATTTTAGCAGGCACTTTCTTCTAACAGACCAAAATATGCCCAAAAGCTAGTGTGTGGTACCTGATCTATGCACTAGCCTGATCATATTTGATCATATTCTGTTTTTGTTTGTTTTGTTCTGTTTTTGTTTGTTTTTATCTTTTTCTTTTTCCTTTTTTTTCCTCTCTTCTTTCTTTCCCTTTCTTGTCCCCTGGTTTCAGGTCTTTTCTGATTTGTATAGAGTATATTTGCTGGAGACATTGTTAACCTGTTAGCATTCTGTTCTCTCATTCATCTGTTCTCCTCTGGACAAAATGACAAGACGAAAAAAATCACCTCAGCAAAAAGAACAAGAGGTAGTACCGTCTGCCAGGGACCTACTCAATACTGACATTAGTACGATGTCGGACCTAGAGATCAGAATCATGACTTTAAAGATACTAGCTGGGCTTGAAAAAAGCGTGGAAGTTATTAGAGAAACCCCTTCTGGAGAAATAAAAGAACTAAAATCTAACCAAGTCGAAATCAAAAAGGCTATTAATGAAGCGCAATAAAAAATGGGGGCACTAACTGCTAGGATCAATGAGGCAGAAGACAGAATCAGCGATATAGAAGACAAAATGATGGAAATAAAGAGGCTGAGAAAAAGAGATAAACAACTACAGGATCACGAGGGCAGAATTCGAGAGATAAGCGATATGATAAGATGAAACAACATTAGAATAATTGGGATCCCAGAAGAAGAAGACAGAGAGAGAGGGGCAGAAGGTATATTGGAGCAAATAATAGCAGAGAACTTCCCTAATGTGGGGAAGGAAACAGGCATCAAAATCCGGGAGGCACAGAGAACCCCTCTCAAAATCAATAAAAATAGGTCAACACCCCGACGTCTAATAGTAAAACTTCCGAGTCTCAGAGACAAAGAGAAAATCCTGAAAGCAGCCTGGGAGAAGAGCTATGTAACCTACAATGGTAGAAACATTAGATTGGCAACAGACCTATGCACAGAGACCTGGCAGGCCAGAAAGGACTGGCATGATATCTTCAGAGCACTAAACGAGAAAAATATGCAGCCAAGAATACTATATCCAGCTAGGCTTTCATTGAAAATTGAAGGAGAGATAAAAATCTTCCAGGACAAACAAAAACTAAAGGAATTTGCAAACACAAAACCAGCCCTACAAGAAATATTGAAAGAGGTCCTCTAAGCAAAGAGAGAGCCTAAAAGCAGCATAGATCAGAAAGGAACAGAGACAATATACAGTAACAGTCACCTTACAGGCAATACAATGGCACTAAATTCATACCTTTCAATAGTTACCCTGAATGTAAATGGGCTAAATGCCCCCATCAAAAGACACAGGCTATCAGATTGGATTAAAAAACAAGACCCATCAATATGCTGTCTGCAAGACTCATTTTAGACCCAAAGACACCCCCAGATTGAAAGTGAGGGGGTGGAAAACCATTTACCATGCTAATGGACACCAAAAGAAAGCTGGGGTGGCAATCCTTATATCAGACAAATTAGATTTTAAAACAAAGACTGTAATAAGAGATGAAGAAGGACACTATATCCTCCTTAAACGGTCTATCCAACAAGAAGATCTAACAATTGTAAATATCTATGCCCCTAACGTGGGAGCAGCCAGTTATATAAGGCAATTAATAACAAAAGCAAAGAAACACATTGACAACAATACAATAATAGTGGGGGACATTAACACCCCCCTCACTGAAATGGACAGATCATCTAAGCAAAAGATCAACAAGGAAATAAAGACTTTAAATGAAACACTGGACCAAATGAACTTTATAGACATATTCAGAACATTCCATCCCAAAGCAACAGAATACACATTCTTCTCTAGTGCCCATGGAACATTCTCCAGAATAGATCACATCCTAGGTCACAAATCAGGTCTCAACTGGTACCAAAAGTTTGGGATCATTCCCTGCATATTTTCAGACCACAATGCTTTGAAACTAGAACTCAATCACAAGAGGAAAGTCGGAAAGAACTCAAATACATGGAGGCTAAAGAGCATCCTACTAAAGAATGAATGGGTCAACCAGGAAATTAAAGAAGAATTAAAAGAATTCATGGAAACAAATGAAAATGAAAGCACAACTGTTCAAAATCTTTGGGATACAGCAAAGGCAGTCCTGAGAAGAATGTATATAGCAATACAAGCCTTTCTCAAGAAACAAGAAAGGTCTCAAATACACAACCTAACCCTACACCTAAAGGAGCTGGAGAAAGAACAGCAACTAAAGCCTAAACCCCGCAGGAGAAGAGAAATAATCAAGATCGGAGCAGAAATCAATGAACTAGAAACCGAAAGAACAGTAGAACAGATCAACGAAACTAGGAGCTGGTTCTTTGAAAGAATTCACAAGATTGATAAACCCCTGGCCAGACTGATCAAAAAGAAAAGAGAAATGACCCAAATCAACAAAATCATGAATGAAAGAGGAGAGATCACAACCAACACCAAAGGAATAGAAACAATTATAAGAACATATTATGAGCAACTCTATGCCAGCAAATTAGATAACCTGGAAGAAATGGGTGCATTCCTAGAGATGTATCAACTACCAAAATTGAAACAGGAAGAAATAGAAAACCTGAACAGACCTATAACCACTAAGGAAATGGAAGCAATCATCAAAAATCTCCCAAGAAACAAAAGCCCAGGGCCAGATGGCTTCCCAGGGGAATTCTATCAGACATTTAAAGAAGAATTAATACCTATTCTCCTGAAACTGTTCCAAAAAATAGAAATGGAAGGAAAACTTCCAAACTCATTTTATGAGGCCAGCATTACCTTGATCCCAAAACCAGACAAAGACCCCATCAAAAAGGAGAATTACAGACCAATATCCTTGATGAACATGGATGCAAAAATTCTACCAAAATACTAGCCAATAGGATCCAACAGTCCATTAAAAGAATTATTCACTGTGACCAAGTGGGATTTATCCCTGGGCTGCAAGGCTGGTTCAACATCCGCAAATCAATCAACGTGATACAATACATTAACAAAAGAAAGAACAAGAATCATATGATCCTCTCAATAGATGCAGGAAAAGCATTTGACAAAGTACAGCATCCTTTCTTGTACAAAACTCTTCAGAGTATAGGGATAGAGGGTACATACCTCGATATCATAAAAGCCATCTATGAAAAACCTACAGCGAATATCATTCTCAATGGGGAAAAGCTGAGAGCTTTTCCCCTAAGGTCAGGAACGCGGCAGGGATGTCCACTCTCACCACTGCTATTCAACATGGTATTAGAAGTCCTAGCCACAGCAATCAGACAACAAAAAGAAATCAAAGGCATCCAAATCGGCAAAGAGGAAGTCAAACTCTCACTCTTTGCTGATGATATGATACTTTATGTGGAAAACCCAAAAGACTGCACCCCAAAACTGCTAGAACTCATCCAGGAATTCAGTCAAGTAGCAGGATATAAAAATCAATGCACAGAAATCAGTGGCATTCCTATACACCAACAACAAGACAGAAGAGAGACAAATCAAGGAGTCGATTCCATTTACAATTGCACCCAAAACCATAAGATACCTAGGAATAAATCTAACCAAAGAGGCAAAGGATCTGTACTCAGAAAATTATAAAATACTCATGAAAGAAATTGAAGAAGACACAAAGAAATGGAAAAACGTTCCATGCTCATGGATTGGAAGAACAAACATTGTGAAGATGTCAGTGCTACCTAGAGCAATCTACACATTCAATGCAATCCCCATCAAAATACCATCAACTTTTTCAAAGAAATGAAACAAAGAATCCTAAAATTTGTATGGAACCCGAAGAGACCCCGAATAGCCAGAGTAATATTGAAAAAGAAAAGCAACGCTGGCGGCATCACAATTCCGGACTTCCAGCTCTATTACAAAGCTGTCATCATCAAGACAGTATGGTACTGGCACAAAAACAGACACATACATCAATGGAACAGAATCGAGAGCCCAGAAATGGACCCTCAACTCTATGGTCAACTCATCTTTGACAAAGCAGGAAAGAATGTCCAATGGAAAAAAGACAGTCTCTTCAACAAATGGTGTTGGGAAAATTGGACAGCCACGTGCAGAAGAATGAAACTGGACCATTTCCTTACACCACACACAAAAATAGACTCCAAATGGTTGAAAGACCTCAACGTGAGACAGGAGTCCATCAGAATCCTAAAGGAGAACACAGGCAGCAACCTCTTCGACCTCAGCCGCAGCAACTTCTTCCTAGAAACATCGCCAAAGGCAAGGGAAGCAAGGGCAAAAATGAGCTATTGGTATTTCATCAAGATAAACAGCTTTTGCACAGCAAAAGTAACAGTCCACAAAACCAAAAGACAACCGACAGAATGGGAGAAGATATTTGCAAATGACATATGAGATAAAGGACTAGTATCCAAAATCTATAAAGAACTTATCAAACTCAACACCCAAAGAACAAATAATCCGATCAAGAAATGGGCAGAAGACATGAACAGACATTTTTCCAAAGAAGACATCCAAATGGCCAACAGACACATGAGTCAGCTAACGACAGATGTTGGCGGGGATGTGGAGAAAGGGGTACCCTCCTACACTGTTGGTGGGAATGCAAGCTGGTGCAACCACTCTGGAAAACAGTATGGAGTTTCCTCAAACAGTTGAAAATAGAGCTACCGTTCGATCCAGCAATTGCACTACTGGGTATTTACCCCAAAGATACAAATGTAGGGATTTGAAGGGGTATGTGCACCCCGATGTTTATAGCAGCAATGTCCACAATAGCCAAACTGTGGAAAGAGCCAAGATGTCCATCGACAGATAAATGGATAAAGAAGAAGTGGTATATATACACAATGGAATATTATGCAGCCATCAAAAGGAATGAGATCTTGCCATTTGCAACGACGTGGATGGAACTGGAGGGTGTTATGCTGAGTGAAATAAGTCAATCAGAGAACGACATGTATCATATGACCTCACTGATATGAGGAATTCTTAATCTCAGGAAACAAACAGTGTTGCTGGAGTGGTGGGGGGTGGGAGGGATGGGGTGGCTGGGTGATAGACATTGGGGAGGGTATGTGCTATGGTGAGCACTGTGAATTGTACAAGACTGATGAATCACGGATTTGTACTTCTGAAACAAATAATGCAATATATGTTAAGAAAGAAAAAAGAAGAAGAAGATAGCAGGAGGGGAAGAATGAAGAGGAGTAAGTCGGAGGGGGAGACGAACCATTAGAGATGATGGACTCTGAAAAACACACTGAGGGTTCTAGGGGGGGTGGGGGGATGGGTTAGCCTGGTGATGGGTATTAAAGAGGGCACATTCTGTGTGGAGCACTGGGTGTTATGCACAAAGAATGAATCATGGAACACTACATCAAAAACTAGTGATGTAATGTATGATGATTAACATAACAATAAAAAAGAAAATGGTCAGACGACTTGAATAGACATTTTCCCCAAAGTTATACAAATGGCCAACATGTACACAAAAAGATGCTCAGCATGATCAATCATAAGAGGAATAAAAATCAAAACCACCGTAAGCTATCACCTTATGCTTATTAGAATAGCAATCATCAAAAAGATAAGAGATAATAAATGCTAGCAAGGTTGTGGAGGAAAAAGAGCCCTTCTGCACTGTTGGTAGGATTGTAAATTGGTATAGCCACTATGGATAAATGTATGGATGTGCTTCAAAAACTTAGAACTACCATATGATTTAGCAATTCCACTTCTGGGAATATATCTGAAGGAAACAACAACATTGTGTCAAGGAGATAATCTGCACCCCAATGTTCATAGAAGTGTTATTTGCGATAGCCAACATGGAAACAACATAGGTATCCGTTGACATATGAATGGATAAAGAAATTGTGGAATGGAATACAAAAATGGAATATTATTCAGCCATAAAAAAGAAAAATATTCTGCCATTTATGACAATATGGATATACCTTGAGGGCATTATTGTAAGTGAAATGAGGAAGACAAATACAAATAATATCACTTATATGTGGATCTAAAACAAAACAAAACAAAACAAAAAGCCCCCCACCAAACTCATAGAAAAAGAGATTAGATTTGTGGTTACCAGAGGTTGGAGGTGTGGGGAGGTGGAATTGGTGGAAGATATTGAAAAGGTACAAACTTTCGGTTATAAGATAAGTAAATTCTAAGATTGTAATGTACAACAGAATGGCTATAGTTAACACTGCTGTATGGTATATGTATTTGAAAATTAAGAGAGGAAATCCTAACAGTTCTCATCACAAGGAAAAAATTTTTTTGTATCTATATGAGATGATGGATGCTAACTAAACTTATTGTGGTAATCATTTCACAATATACGCTAAATCAAATCATTATGCCAAACACCTTAATCTTAAACAGTGCTGTGTGTCAATTATATCTCAATAAATGTGGGGTAAAAAGAAATATATAACCATTAATGTATCCTTTGAATTTAATCTATGTTATGGTAGCTTCAGTTGGAATTGGGGATGTGCTAGATTACATTCATAGCCCTATTCTTCACCCTTTTCTGTATCCATGTCCTTTGCCATGCACTTTTGCTATTCCTACCATTAGAGTCAGAGTTTATTTCCCCACCCTTTGAATTTGAGCTCACTTATGTGACTTGCTTTGGCCAGTAGAATTGATGATGCCCTAGTTTTGAACTCAGGCCTCCAGAAGCTTTGTGTGTTTCTGGTAGCTCTCTTGCACCTCTGCCTTCACTGTGAGCAAGACACACTTAGGCCATCTCATAGACTCAGGAGACAGAGAAGAGACATGTGGAGCAGACCTGCTGCCTAAGATGCTCAGCCTTGCACACCCTAGTGCAGAGCTCCCAAATGACCTGCAGACAATTGAACAGGCCAGCCACCTTGCAGATATAAATGCATGAGCAAGTCCAACAAAGGTCAGATGAACCCTGACCTACCCATTATCATGTGAGCTGTAATAGTAAGTGAATATTGTTTTAA
Source organism: Zalophus californianus (assembly GCF_009762305.2). Classification (NCBI taxonomy): domain Eukaryota; kingdom Metazoa; phylum Chordata; class Mammalia; order Carnivora; family Otariidae; genus Zalophus; species Zalophus californianus. Next base: position 112,647,000 of record NC_045612.1, on the reverse strand, counting down.
GTCACTCAATTTTGGGGTGGTACTTTATGCAGCAATAGCTAGCTGATACAGGAGGACTATTTTAAACTCTGTGCTTTAGGGTGGGGATTTTAAGTCAGTGTGCAACAGTCAATTTTCCTTCCACTTTGCTTTCCTGGATTAGACACATGTCTATCATACCGCATTTTTAAAAAAATATTTTTTATTTATGTATGTATGTATGTATTTATTTATTTGAGAGAGAGTCAGAGGCCTAACCTACTGATTCACCCAGGCACCCCTATCATACTGCATTTTTAAAAATCAATTGTGGCATAGACCACTCCTTGATAATCAGCTTTGTTCTCTCCCTCCCCCCCCCCTTTATTTTTATATTTTGGGCACCAATACTACATTTCCTTATCCTCTTCTGCAGTTAGGTGTTACTATGTGATGAGTTCAAGTCAGTTTAGTGGAATATATTTCTCTACCAAGCTGATGATACAAACCTCCCAAGTGTTACTTTCTCTCTCTTTCCTTCCTTGTCTGCATGTCTAAATGTAGATACTCAGGGAGACTTTGAAAGCCATATGTAAAAGATGTCAGAGTCTCTATTAGCTTGGTTCCTGAATGACTGCCCCCTGCTGCCTGGAGAAACAACAATATTGGACTACTATGTCAACAAGAACTAAATTTTAGGATGTTAAGCAATTAAAGAGAGAAATTGTAGGATTTATTTGTTACCTTTACTAATGTAACAGTTAAATAGGTACACTCTGGAAAATTTGCTTTTACTTTTATCTTCCTCCTCCTGCCATTAGTATATTATGCATGAATTTTGTATATTATTCAATATATTGATGTCCATATGCTGATTGGAAGGATGGACATGACATCTTTAGTATCAAAATCTTGAATTGCAGCCAGACCTTTCCTTGGTTATATACTGGGTATGTTTTGGGTCCTAAATGTTATGGGGTATTATCTTAGTATCAGTTCAGGCTGCTTTAACAAAAAGCACACTGAATGTAAACTGAATGGCTCATAAAACAAATTTATTTCTCAGTTCTAGGGGCTGAGAATTCTGAGATCAGGGGGTCAGCATGGTCAGATTCTGGTAAAGGCCCTCTTCCTGGTTCACAGAAGTCTGTCTTTTTGCTATGTCTTCAGATGGCAGATAAATCATTTCTGTTATGTCTCTTCTCATAAGAATACTAATCCCATTCATGAGGGCTCTACCCTCATGACCTAAATACCTCCCAAAGGCCCCACATCCAAGTATCATCACATTGGGTATTAGGGTTTCAACATCTGAATTTTGGGGAGGTACAAACATTTGGTCCATAGCAGACATCAAGAGCTCATGAGCAGAAGATTAGAAGAGGCCTCAGGAAGCAAGCATCTCTGAATTAGAGGGTGGTCAATAAATTGACACCTTTCCTAATAATTCTGTTGATTTGGGGTTCAGGGGAGGGTGGAGCTAAGGGATTTCAAAACATGGCAGTATGAGAAAAGGTATTTTTTGTTCAAGATGTACTCTTTTGAATAACGTTGCAAATATTCCTAATCTTGATCCTTTAATGTGTCCAATAAGACAGTACCAATGCACTTGTCTAAGTTGTGCATTGCAAGTCAGACTGGATTCTCATTTCTCTCTACCTTTGCAAGATTACAAGGTGCTTCTCAAAGGGGTCTCTCTTTCTAGTCAAATACCAGCAGCCTTGGCATTCACTGGATTGTCACAAACAGGTGCATTTGGAAGATAAATCCAGTAGTAGAAGTTCATTGTTCTCTCTCCTGTTTGGCTGCTGCTCATTGGCTCTTGAATGAAAACAGAAAACTTCCTCTGCCGTTAACAAAAGGCCTATTTTCCTTGCCTTCCTCTCTTCATTAGAAAACACCAGATGTGTATGAGGCAGTGGGAAGTCCAATTCAGTTCTAGGCTGTCTGGTCATTGGAAAGTGGTAAAAAGAAGTCTGAAAACCCAGCTTCCCAAAGAATCCCAAACAAAGCCTTTGTTTTCTTGACTACAAAGCTAAGTTAATTTCTTACCAAATACAGTGGTAGGAGTTTCCAATTAGAACCACAAGCTAGGACACTCAAGGCCAACTTTGGGTACATATGTAGGAGGTGGTAGTGGAGCCCCCATGACTTTGTAATTATAGTAACTGTACCCCATTGGAAATGAAAAGACACATATGCTATGTGAATTAGTAATAATATATGGACAATTTTCATATCACTGAAAAAATTCATACTTTTTCCTATCAGTATAATTGCTATCACTTTCACTTTGTTATGTTCTTTAAGGGTAGATGCAACTTAGTCACATTCTAGTTATGTTTGCCCACAATTGTATGGTTTTCAAAGGGCATTCTTATACATTCTACATAGTTCTCACAATTGTAGAGTTTTCACCATCTCTTACAGATAAGGAAACTGAGGCTGGAGTACACAAAAAGTCAGTACGCAAAAAGTGTTGGTGCTGAGACTTGAAATTCACAATCACACCTCCTCTGTCTACATCTGGTGTTCAAAACACCATGGTTCTTTTTAAGTGATCAGGGATGCTGCAATTAAGGTCTAAACTTCCTGTGTATGTGGGTGTGTTATGTGGTATATCTATAAAAATACTTTCTTTTGGCTGTTAATTCAAGATATAGTCAGGGAATTACTCAGTTATTACTATCACCATTTCTTCAATATAACCTTCCTTTATCAATACTATCATACTGAATGGTATGTGGCAAGAGTGGTCATACAGGCCCTTAAAACTCAGGCTTTGAAGCCATGTTACTAGCTATCACTTATTTTTCTCAGCCATAAAATAGAGATAATCATAATGTATTAGTTTGCTAGGGCTGCTGTAACCAAGTACCATAAACAGAGTGGCTTAAATAGCAGAAACGTATTGTCTCACAGTTCTGGAGGCTAAAAGTCCAAGGTGAAGGTGTTGGCAGGACCACACTTCCTCAGATGCTGCTAGAAAAAGATCTATTTTAGGCTTCTCTCTTAGCTTCTGGTAGTTCCTTGGCTTGTGGCAACATAAGCCCAATCTGTATGGTGTTCTCTCTGTGCCTGTGTATCTGTTTCTTCATATGGTATATTTTTTATGAATTATTTTTTTATTTTTATTTTTTAACTTAAATTCAATTAATTAACATATAGTGTATTATTAGTTTCAGAGGTAGAGTTCAGTTATTCTTCAGTTGCATATAACACCCAGTGCTCATTACATCACATGCCCTCCTTAATGCCCATCACCCAGTTACCCCATCCTTCCACCCCCTTCCCCTCCAGCAACCCTCAGTTTGTCTGAGGGTATGTATGATTAAGAGTCTCTTATGGTTTGTCTCCCTCACTGATTTCATCTTGTTTTGTTTTTTCCTCTCTTCCCCTATGATCCTCTGTTTTGTTTCTTAAATTTCACATATGAGTGAGATCATATGATAATTGTTTTCTCTGATTGACTTATTTTGCTTATCATAATACCCTCTATTTTCATCCATGTCATTGCAAATGGCAAGATTTCATTTCTTTGGATGGTTGAGTATTATTCTATTGTATATATGTACCACATCTTCTTTGTCCATTCATCTGTTGATGGACATCTGGGCTCTTTCCATAGTTTGGCTACTGTGGACATTGCTGCTATAAACATAGGGGTGCAGGTGCCCAATTGGATCACTACATTTGTATCTTTGGGGTAAATCTCTAGTAGTGCAATTGCTAGGTCATAAGGTAGCTCTATTTTCAAATTTCTTTTAAGGTTTTACTTATTTGTCAGAGAGAGAGAATGAGAGCAAGAGAACACAAGCAGGGGGAGCAGCAGGCAGAGGGAGAAGCAGTCTCCCCGCTGAGCAAGGAGCTCAACACAGGACTCGAACCCAGGACCCTGCTGAAGGCAGATGCTTACCAACTGAGCCACCCAAGCATCCCTATTTTCAACTTTTTAAGGAACCTGCATACTATTTTCCAGAGTGGTTGCACCAGCTTGCATTCCCAACAACAGTGTAAGAGGATATCCCTTTCTCCGCATCCATGGCAACATTTGTCATTTCCTGAGTGGTTAATTTTAGCCATTCTGACAAGTGGTATCTCATTGTGGTTTTGATTTGTGTTTCCATGATGCTGAGTGATGTTGAGCATTTTTTCATCTGTCTGTTGGCCATTTGTATGTCTTCTTTTTCATCTGTCTGTTGGCCATTTGTATGTCTTCTTTAGAGAAATGTCTGTTCATATCTTCTGCCCATTACTTGATTGGATTATTTGTTCTTTGGGTGTTGAGTTTGATAAGTTCTTTATAGATTTTGGATACTAGCCCTTTCTCTGATAAGACATTTGCAAATATCTTCTCCCATGTTGTCAGTTGTCTTTTGGTTTTGTTGACTGTTTCCTTTGCTGCGCAAAAGCTTTTTATCTTGATGAAGTCCCAATAGTTTGTTTTTGCCTTTGTTTCCCTTGTCTTTGGAGATGTGTCTAGCAAGAAGTTGCTGTGGCCCATGTCACAGAGGTTGCTGCCTGTGTTCTCCTCTAGGATGTTGATGGATTTCTGTCTCACATTTAGGTTGTTCATCCATTTTGAGTCTATTTTTGTGTATGATGTAAGGAAATGGTCTAATTTCATTCTTCTGCATGTGGCTGTCCAATTTTCCCAAAACCATTTGTTAAAGAGACTGTCTTTTTTCCATTGGATATTTTTTTTTCTGTTTTAGGAAGATTAGTTGACCATAGAGTTGAGGGTCCATTTCTGGGCTCTCTATTCTGTTCCATTGATCTAGGTGTCTGTTTTTGTGCCAGTACCATACTGTCTTGATGGTACTCAGCTTTGCAATAGAGCTTGAAGTCTGGGATTGTGATGCCACCAGCTTTGGTTTTCTTTTTCAACATTCCTCTAGCTATTCGGGGTCTTTTCTGGTTCAAAGGGCATTTTGAATTTTAGGATTATTTGTTCCAGCTCTGTGAAAAAAGTTGATGGTATTTTGATAGGGATTGCATTGAATGTATAGATTGCTCTAGGTAGCATAGACATTTTAACAATATTTGTTCTTCCAATCCATGAGCATGGACGTTTTTCCTTTTCTTTGTGTCTTCCTCAATTTCTTTCATGAGTATTCTATAGTTTTCTGAGTATAGGGCCTTTGCCTCTTTGGTTAGGTTTATTCATAGGTATCTTACGGTTTTTGTGCAATTGTGAATGGGATCAACTCCTTAATTTCTCTTTCTTGTGTCTTATTGTTAGTGTATAGAAATGTAACTGATTTCTGTGCATTGGTTTTATATCCCACCACTTTGCTGAATGAGTTCTGGCAATTTTGGGGGGGAGTCTTTTGGGTTTTCCACATAGAGTATCATGTCATCTGTGAAGAGTGAGTTTGACTTCTTTGCTGATTCAGATGCCTTTTATTTCTTTTTGTTGTCTGATTGCTGAGGCTAGGACTTCTACTACTATGTTGAACATCAATGGTGAGAGTTGGCATCCCTGTCGTGTTCCTGACCTTAGGGGAAAAGCTCTCAGTTTTTCCCCATTGAGAATGATATTCACTGTGGGCTTTTCATAGATGACTTTTATATTGAAGTTTGTTCCCTCTATCCCTACACTGTGGAGAGTTTTAATTAAGAAAGGATGCTGTTCTTTGTCACATGCTTTTTCTGCATCTACTGAGAGGATGTTTTTGTTTTTGTCCTTTCTTTTATTAATATAGTGTATCACATTGATTGATTTGCAGATTTGGAACCACCCTTGCAGCCCAGGAATAAATCCCACTTAGTCGTGGTGAATCATCCTTTAAATGTACTCTTGGGTCCTATTGGCTAGTATCTTGGTGAGAATTTTGGCATCCATGTTCATTAGGGATACTGGTCTATAATTCTTTTTGGTGGGTCTTTGTCTGGTTTTGGGATCAAGGTAATGCTGGCCTCATAGAATGAATTTGGAAGTTTTCCTTCCAGTTATATTTTTTGAAACAGCTTCAGAAGAATAGGTATTAATTTTTCTTTTTAAATGTTTGGTAGAATTCTCCTGGGAAGCCATCTGGACCTGGGCTCTTGCTTATTGAGAGGTTCTTTGATTAGTGCTTCAATTTCCTTGCTGGTTATGGGTCTGTTCAGGTTTTCTGTTTCTTCCTGGTTCAGTTTTGGTAGTTTATCCATCTCTAGGAATGCATCCATTTCTTCCAGATTGCCTAATTTGTTGGCTTATAGTTCCTCATAATATGTTCTTATAATTGTTTGTATTTCCTTGGTGTTGGTTGTGATCTCTCCTCTTACATTCATGATTTTATTAATTTGGGTCCTTTCTCTCTCTCTCTCTCTCTCTCTCTCTCTCTTTTTTGATAAGTCTGGCCAGGGGTTTATTGATCTTATTAATTCTTTCAAAGAACCAGCTTCTAGTTTTGTTGATCTGTTCTACTGTTCTTTTGCTTTCTATTTCATTGATATCTGCTCTAATCTTTATTATTTCTCTTCTCCTGCTGGGTTTAGGCTTTATTTGCTGTTCTATCTCCATCTCCTTTAGGTGTAAGGTTAGCTTGTGAATTTGAGACTTCTAGTTTCTTGAGAAAGGCTTGTATATACTCCCCTCTTAGGACCGCCGTTGCTGCATCCCAAAGTTTTTGAACAGTTAGTGTTTTTATTTTCATTTTTCATGAATTTTTAAAATTCTTCTTTAATATCCTGATTGACCCATTCATTCTTTAGTAGAATGCTCTTTAGCCTCCAAGTGTTTGAGTTCCTTCCAAATTTCCTCTTGTGATTGAGTTCAAGTTTCAAAGCATTGTTGTATGAAAATATGCAGGGAATGATCCCAATCTTTTGGTACCAGTTGAGACTTGATTTGTGACCCAGTATGTGATCTATTCTGTAGAATGTTCCATGTGCACTCGAGAAGACTGTGTATTTTGTTGCTTTAGGATGGAATGCTTTGTATATATCTGTGAAGTCCATCTGGTCCAATGTGTCATTCAAAGCCCTCGTTTCCTTGTTGATCTTCTGCTTAGATGATCTGTCCATTGCTGTGAGTGGGGTGTTGAAGTCCCCTCCTATTACTGTATTATTATCAATGTGTTTCTTTAATTTGGTTATTAATTGGCTTATATAATTGGCTGCTCCCATGTTAGCTACATAAATATTTACAAATGTTAGATCTTCTCATTGGATAGACTCTTTAAGCATGATAGAGTGTCCTTCCTCATCTCTTACTACAGTCTTTGGTTTAATATCTCATTTGTGTGATATAAGGATTGCCACCCCAGCTTTCTTTTGATGTCCATTAGCATGATAAGTGGTTTTCCATCCACTCACTTTATTTTTTTTTTAAGGTTTCATTTATTTATTTGACAGAAAGAGACACAGTGAGAGAGGGAACACAAGCAGGGGGAATGGGAGAGGGAGGAGCAGGCTCCCCTACAAGCAGGGAGCCCGATGCAGGGCTCGATCCCAGGACCCTGGGATCATGATCTGAGCCGAAGGCAGTTGCCTAATGACTGAGCCACCCAGGCGCCCCCATCCACTCACTTTAAATCTGGAGTTGTCTTTGGGTCTAAAATGAGTCTCTTGCAGCCAGCCCATGGATGGGTCTTGCTTTTTTATCCAATCTGATATCCTGTATCTTTTGATTGGGGCATTTAGCCCATTTACATTCAGAGTAACTATCGAAAGATATGAATTTAGTGCCATTGTATTACCTGTAAAATCACTGTTTCTGTATATTATCTCTTTCCTTTCTGGTCTATGTTACTTTTGGGTTCTTTGCTTAAAGAAGTCCCTTTAATATTTCTTGAGGGCTGGTTAGTGATCACAAATTCTTTTAGTTTCTATTTGTCCTGGAAACTTTTTCTCTCTCCTTATATTTTCAATGCCATCCTTGCTGGATAAAGTATCCTTGGCTGCATATTTTTCTCATTTAGCACCCTGAACGTATCATGCCAGTTCTTTCTGGCCTGCCAGGTCTCTGTGGTTAAGTCTGCTGCCAGTCTAATGTTTCTACCCTTGTAGGTTATGGACCTCTTGCTCTGAGCTGCTTTCAGGATTTTCTCTTCGTCTCTGAGATTTGCATGTTTCACCATTATATGTCATGGTGTTGACCTATATTAATTGATTTTGAAGAGGGTTCTCTGTGCCTCCTGGACTTGAATGCCTGCTTTCTTCCCCAGATTAGGAAAGTTCTCCACTATAATTTGCTCCAATATACCCTCTGCCCCCTTCCTCTTCTTTTTTGATCCCAATTATTCTAATATTATTTTGCTTTATGGTATCACTTATCTCTTGAATTCTCCCCTCATGATCCAGTAGTTTTTTATCTTTCTTTTTCTCAGCTTCTTTATTCTACATCATTTGGTCTTCCATATCACTAATTCTCTCTTCTGCCTCATTTATCCTAGCAGTTAGAGCCTCCATTTTTTATTGCATCTCATTAATAACCACTTTGATTTCGACTTGAGCAGATTTCATTTCTTTTATTTCTCAAAAGGGATTTTCTTGTGTCTTCTATGCTTTCTTCAAGCCTAGCAGGTATCTTTCTAATTGTTATTCTGAATTTTAGTTCTGACATCTTACTTATATCCATACTGATTAGGTCCCTGGCAGCCAGTACTGCCTCTTGTTCTCTTTTTTGAGGTGAGTTTTTCCGTCTTCTCATTCTTGAAGAAAGTGGTAGCTTTTACATTTGTAGAGATGCAGCTATCCTTAGGTCTCCAGTTGAGTTTGTAGGTGCTCAGAATGATGTGATAGCTATCTAGCTGAATTCCTGGGACCAGACAAAACTAAGGTCTCCTATTCCTCTGCCATCATGGACTCAAAATCCATATGGTATTCTTTTTGTAAGAATGTGAATCATATTGGATTAGGGGCCCACCATACTCCAGCATGACCCATCCAAACTAATTATATGTGCAACAACCCTATTTTCAAATCAGGTCATATTCTTAAGTACTGGAAGTTAGGACTTCTACATGTAAATATTTGAGGGAGACACAACTCAACCTGTAAAAAAACAGCATCTGTGTCATTGGGTTATTGTAAAGATTAAATGAAATGATGCCTGAAAAATCCTTATCCCGGAGATGTCAACAGAATGCCAAAGTTGAGAAACAGTTGCTCTTATTATTTTTGTTATTGAGAGTTTGCATTTCTTTGAAGATGGCAGAAAGTATAAAGTTTTAGTCAGTTTGAGAAAAATAACCTAGCTGGCATCTTTTTCCTCAACCTTAACTATCTACCCTTTTTGCTACTCCAAGTCAGTGAGAATAATAAGAACTCCAGGACAGTTCTGTCTAGGTAGGAACCACCAGACATCCAAGAGACTGAACTCTTTCTGTTCATTATTTCTTTGAAGGGAACAGATACAGCATGATCATTTGAGATGAAACCCACTTCAGACTTGGCAAACTGTTTACTATTTGCCTCTCACTGTACATGACCTTGAGTGAATTAACTAACCATTAAAAGACCTAGGCAAGCATAATGATAGAAGGGAAATCAAATAATAAATTATATTCCAATAAGTTTATGCAGGTCCACAGTCATACTGCCATAGACAAGTAAAAATCAATGTTATTTTTAAAAAAAGGCTAGAGAAGGATATTTTGTAATCTCTCTCATTGTCAGCAAATATTGGACTTGATCTAAATCCCCCAAGCTCTAGTTTAAACCCATTTATGTTTGTTTGTTCCCACTCTTCAAGCAGAATAATTGGTCATTGTAAATTATATTAAAAATCCTCTAGGTACATAGTTGTTTCTTCTGCCTTTGGAGTCCCCTCTCTTTTTCACACTGCTGACTATCTGTTCAGTCACAATTTATATGTATATATGGGTTATACATCTTCATTTCCAGGCCTGAAATTTTCTCCTTTCTTTTATTATCATTTTTCCCTTCTGCCCACAGGCAATATCCATTTCGACAGTCCCCAAATCCTATGCAGTTCCTCTCCTTTCTCAGTTTCATAACACTGGAGTGATAGCTTTTTCCCTCTCCTTTGTTGTTAAATTGATCTCCAGGTAGATTCTTCCTTCTACTCTTCCCTTCTTCCATTTCCTTATCATTTTTGTCATCAATGCTGAAGCCCAGAGGTGGTTTCTGCACTGAGGCAATAGTTCTTTGTTGTCTCCAAACTTCCCATCCTCCTACCATACTTCCTAGGTATCTTCTTCCTGGCTACTATTATTGTGAACTTGCTATAATTCTGAATTGTCATGCATAAGTAAGACTTCCAAGAGTAAGATAACCCAATGTCTCTACAGCAACAGAACAAAACAATTCAATTATTGAGTTCAATAATTAAGCAAATATTTATTGATCATCTCTGCTGTTCCAGGCTAAGTGGTAAGTTCTGGGAAGGAGGTTGATGATGGAAGACTGTCCTAGTTTCCTTGTACACGTGACTCATTTGTTTTCCTATTCAACCCTATACAAATGACATTGCCCATACCAGAATGACCTTCCTCCTCTCTGAGGGATTATATCATTCATCCCTAAAATTCATTTCCTTCTTGAAGTTTTCTTGAACTAACTACATGGCTTAGATTACTCCAGCCACAGCTCGTCCCAATTACTAAAGTGTCTGTATAGCTGCCCCTAGTAATATGTATATTTTATAAATACACATGGTTTCATTTATTTGTTGCATTTCCTCAATTAGAGGATTAACTGTTAGAACAAAAGAAAGTGGCCTAGTATGTCCTATTAATGTGTCCCTCACCCTTTTCAAGACTGAATCTGTCAGTTTTAGGAGACAAAAACCACATTAACTGTTTCAACAGAGAATTCAATATAACAAATTGTTAACCAGATATTGGAGATCCAGGAAGGCAAAAGGGAAACACAGATCTTGCAAGGTTCCAAATGTAGTAAGCTGCTCTTATCCCCAGGACTGGAGAATACAGAGAAGAGGTTGGGATTATTAAAATTTAGTAGCTTGGAGGAAGGGGTGCTGCTCAGCTGGTGCTGATATCTTTCAGGGAGCAAACGGCACTGCCAGGGTGAGGAGAGTGATGCTGACAGAAACAGTGAGCAAATGGGGATAAGTCCCTTCTCCCTCCACCTTCCTCATAGATTCTCCTGAGTCCCCTATTGGCAGAGTCTAACAGGGCAAAGCTGGCCAAGCAAAGTGGCTGGCTGACTCTCAGCCCCTGCATCATAGAAAAGAATACAGCAGGGCAGGGTGGGTTTGGAACTGAGAGAGAAAAGCGTTATAACCAAGAGAATCACTTGGGAAAATTCTTTAGTGTACAGTTGACCATGGAAATCTAAACTTTCCAGACACTTAAACTGAATCCCAGCCCTCACTCATTACCTTAAATCATTTTCTGTACATTTTACTCCCCCAAATCAATCCATCCTGCTTGCATTTTAACAGAATGAGAGCAATGTGCAAAATCAGCACACAGTATCAAACAATGAGAATTTGTTAATGGGGTTTCCATGTGTTCTCAGGAACAAAGTCAGTGGGGGGTGTCCTGCAAAGCTTAACCTTCCCTGCTACACTGCACTGCACAGATAACCATGTGCTGGGTGAGCTTGGGAGAGGCTGGCTGGTATCACCTCGCTCCAGTGAGCCTGTGACCAGACAGCTTAAGCCAAGCAACAAAGAAAAAAATGTGTGCTTTCCTGCTGAGCTGAAAGTGGTTGTTGGAGAATTTCAGTGGGACTTAATTTGTTGGAAGGCCTTTTCACCTTTATGCTGTGTGTTCAGGGGAGGTGATGATTGTTTATTCCTTGTAATTTCTTCCATTTCTAGTTATGCTCTGCTCAGAAGACTGCAGCTTTCAATTACATAGGTAAGAGGTCTTCAGATTATTTTTTAAAATCTCAGAATAAAAGGGATACATGTTCATTGTAGAATAATTTATAAAAGACACAGACAAGCAAAAAGAAAAGAATAAAAATCACATGTAATTCTGTTTCCCAGAGATAACCACTATTAATATTGTGAACGTTGTGTTATATATCATTCCATATGGATATATGTATATGTTTTCATATATACATACATACTTTAAAATACATACTTTAAATGTATTTATACTTAAAGGTAGTATATATATAATAAAAATAATTCTTTGCTACTTCTTTTGTAAACTTCCATTTAACAATCAGTTTATCTCCTATACTAAAATTTCTAAAATTTTCCCTGTAGTAAGTATTATTTCTGTCCAGTTCTTCTGGTTACATCTTGCTGGTTGCAAAGTGGAAATAATATCATATATTAGTCATGTGTATTTCTTGGTTGCTTATATAGATTTGCTTCAATAATTGTCTGCATATCCCAGGCATGATACGATATCCCAGAGAATGAAGAAACATATAGATGGACAAGAATTTTCAAAAGTACCAAAGCACCACAACTTAAATTAGTCTTAAACCCTTAATCCCCTGGGTCAAGATTACCCACTTCTGATCTTCACAAAGATTACCCACTTCTGATCTTCACAAAGATTTCTCTATTTGGGGGTGCACTGGGCCTAAAGAAACAGTGAATCAGCAGATAAGTTCCAGTTTGGGCAACTTAATTTCATGATAACATACCTACCCTCCTATTTCATTTCATTGTATTTCTTTTTATATGCAGAATTTTGCTCCCAATATTCCCCTTAACAATATAGATCAAACACTGAAATTAATCATTATAAAAGGGAAAATGAAATAAGTCAAATGAATTTAAATGACATAATTTATTTAACCCAAAAATGCAAATATCATTTCTACATATAATCAAGATGAAAAATACATTGTTAAGATATTTTATATATATTTTTCATATTAGTCATTGAAAATTGGCGTGTGTTTGTACTTATAGTATATCTCAATTTGTGAGCTAAATTTTTATTGAAAATCTTAAACTGGATTTAGATGTCATATAATTTTCAGTTGAAAAAACAGATTCACATACCTAAGTTTTCCAAACATATTTAACAGTTTTTCCATAACTTGAATCAAGTAAGTACCAAAGGAAAAAACAAAACAAAACAAACAAAAAAACAACCATGTGCCTTTACTATTTGCATCCACATTGACAAAACTGGCTTACTGTTTTTAGAACCACTGGTTTTATTTCAATGAAAAACATATCTGTTTCAAAACTACATCTGTCCAAGTTAACTAAATTCACCAAATCTTGTGTCAACTCAGTGTGATTAATAGGTTCAAAGACATATTATATAAGTTCAAGAACAACTCAATTAGTCAAAATAAAAAAGAATTTTAAAAATTTTTCCTGGAGTATTTTTGTAGCCAACTTATATAATTCTCTCAATTATAAGTACATTCTCTACATATTGTTTCATATTAGAAAACAGAGCGAATGTGCCCGGAAGATTGGTGCTACTGCGTCTCTGGCAGATGGCTGGTCTGACTCAGCTCAAGCCCAAAGTAAGCCCAGACAGGCCAACTAATAGCACAGGAACCAAACACTGCCCACAATAGGCAAAGGGAGCCAGTGAAGATAAGTGGATTGAGAAAAGCAGCTAAGACACAACAGCAGGGCACATGAAACACACATAGGAGACACACCTGAAGTAGCCAGTTCTGATGAACAGGGGCATTTCAGTGAAGGGTACTACAGAACCACTACTTCATAAAGTCATTACTTTCAACAGCAGAAGACATAGCCAACTTTCCTAACACAGAGAAGAAGGCAGAGACTTAGACAAAATGCCAAGATGGAGGAATTTATCCTAAATGAAAGAACAAGATAAGACTATGGCCAGAGATCTAAGCAAAACAGATATAAGTAACATGCCTGATGGAGAATTTAAAGCAACAATCCTAAGGATACTCACTGGGCTTGAGAAAAGGATAGAAGACACCAGTGAGACCCTTACCAAGGAGATAAAAGGGTTAAAAAAAGAATCAATCAGAGATGAAGAATGCAATAAACAAGATTGGAAACAGGCTTGATGCAATGAATAGCAGGCTAGAAAAAGCAGAGGAATGAATCAGTGACCTAGAAGGTAAAATAATGGACACTAATGAAGCTGAACAAAATAGAGAATTATGTGACACAAGCACAGACTTAGGGAACTCAGTGACTCCATCAAACACAATAACATTAATATTATAGGAATCTCAGAAGAAAAAGAGAAAAGGGTGCAGAAAATTCATCTCAAGAAATAATAGCAGAAAACTTCCCTAATCTGAGGAAGGAAACAGACATCTAGATCCAGGAGGCACAGAGAACTTCCATCAAAATCAACTAAAACAGGTCAACACCAAGACATACTGTAATTAAACTGCAAAATATAGTGATAAAGAAAAAATCTTAAAAGCAGCCAGACAAAAGGAGTCCTTAACTTACAAGGGAAAATGCATAAGGCCTGCAGGAGATTACTCAACACAAACTTGGCAAGCCAGAAGGAGTGGCATGATATATTCAAAGTGCTGAATGGGAAAAATCTGTAGCCAAGAATACTCTATCCAGCAAAGCTACATTCAGAGTAGAAGGAGAGATAAAGAGCTTCCCAGACAAATACTAAAGGAGCTCATGACCACTAAACCAGCCCTGCGAGAAATATTAAAGAGTACTCTCTGAATGTAAAGGAGAGACCAAAGAGGTAAAGGATCTTTACTCTAGGAACTACAGAACACTCATGCAAGAAATTGAAGAAGACACAAAAAGATGGAAAAACATTCCATGCTCATGGATCGGAAGAATAAACATTGTTAAAATGTCCATGCTACCCAGAGCAATCTATACCTTCAATGCCATCCCAATCAAAATTCCAAAGACATTTTTCAAAGTGCTGTTACAAACAATCCTACAATTTATATGGAACCAGAAAAGACCCTGACTCACCAAGGAAATGTTGATAAAGAAAAACAAAGCGGGGGGCATCAGGTCACCCGATTTCAAGCTATATTACAAAGCCATGATCACCAAGACAGCATGGTACTGGCACAAAAACAGACACATAGACCAATGGAACAAAATAGAGAACCCAGATGTGGACCCTCAACTCTATGGTCAAATACTCTTCAAAAAGCAGGAAAAAATATGCAATGGAAAAAAGACAGTCTCTTCAATAAATGGTGCTAGGAAAATTGGACAGCTATATACAGAAGAATGAAACTCGACCATTCACTAGCACCATACACAAAGATAAACTCAAAATGGATGAAAGACCTCAATGTGAGACAGAAATCCATCAAAATCCTAGAGGAGAACATAGGCAGTAACCACTTTGACATCGGCCACAGCAACTTCTTTCAAGATTCATCTCCAAAGGCTAGTGAAACAAAAGTAAAAAATGAACTTTTGGGACTTCATCAAGTTAAAAAGCTTCTGAACAGCAAAAGAAATAGTCAACAAAACAAAGAGGCAACCCACAGAATGGGAGAAGATATTTGCAATGACACTACAGATAAAGGGCTGGTATCCAAGATCTATAAAGAACTTCTCAAACTCAACACCCAAAAAACAATTAATCAAGTCAAAAAAAGGGCAGAAGACATGAACAGACACTTCTCCAAAGAAGACATACAAATGGCTAACAGACACATGAAAAAATGTTCATCATGATTAGCCGTCAGGGAAATTTAAATCAAAACCACAGAGATACCACCTTAAACCAGTTAGAATGGCAAAAATTGACAAAGCAAGAAACAACAAATGTTGGGGAGGTTGTGGAGAGAGGGGAACCCTCTTACACTGTTTGTGGGAATGCAAGTTGGTACAGCCACTTTGGAAAACAGTGTGGAGGTGCCTTAAAAAATTAAAAATAGAGCTACCTTATGACCCAGCGATTACACTCCTGGGTATTTACCCCAAAGACACAGATGTAGTGAAAAGAAGGGCCATATGCACCCCAATGTTCATAGCAGCAATGTCCACAATAGGCAAACTGTGAAAAGAGCTGAGATGCCCTTCAACAGATGAATGGATAAAGAAGATGTGGTCCATATATACAATGGAATATTACTCAGCCATCAGAAAGGATGAATACCCAACTTTTACATCAACATGGATGGGACTGGAGGAGATTATGCTAAGTGAAAAAAGTCAAGCAGAGAAAGTCAATTATCGTATGGTTTCACTTATTTGTGGAACATAAGGAATAGCATGGAGGACATTAGGGGAAGGAAGGGGAAAATGAAGGGGGGAAATCGGAGGGAGAGACGAACCATGAGAGACTATGGACTCTGAGAAACAAACTGAGGGTTTTAGAGGGGAGGGGGGTGGGGGGATGGGTTAGCCCAGTGATGGGTATTAAGGCGGGCATATACTGCATGCAGCACTGGGTGTTATACAAAAACAATGAAGCGTGGATCAGTACATCAAAAACTAATGATGTATTGAATGGTGACTAACATAACATAATAAAATAAAATTTAAAAAAGTGACAAAGATAAGAAAGGATCAGAGAAAATATCCAGAAATAATGACAAAACAAGTAATAAAATGGCAATAAATACAGATCTATCAATAATTCCTTTGAATGTAAAAGGACTAAATGCTCAGTTGTAAATATTTATGCACCCAACATGGGAACGCTCAGATATATAAAAAAACAATTAATAACAAACATAAAAGGACTCATTGATAATAATATAATAATAGTAGGGGACTTTAACACCCCGCTCACATCAATGGACAGATAATCTAAACAGAAAATCAACAAGGAAACAAGGGCTTTGAATGACACACGGGACCAGATGGACTTAATAGATACATTCAGAGCATTTCATCCTAAAGCAGCCCAATACACATTCTTTTCAAGTGTACATGGTACATGCAATAGAATAGAACACATACGAGGTCACAAATCAGCCCCACAAATACAGAAAAGTTTGAAATCATACCATGCACCTTTCTGACCACAATGCTGTGAATCTAGATGTCAAGCACAAGAAAAAGTTTAGAAAGACCACAAATACATAGAGGTTAAACAACATGCTCCTAAAGAATGAATGGGTCAGCGAGGAAATCAAAGAAGAAATAAAAAATACATAGAAACAAATGAATATGAAAACGTGACAGCCCAAAAGCTTTGGTATACAGCAAAAGGGGTCCCTAGAGGGAAGTTTATAGCAATACGGGCCTACCTCAAAGCAGGAAAAATCTCAAATAAACAACATAATCTTATGCATAAGAAGCTAGAAAAAAATGACACATGAAGGTTAAAGCCAGTGGGAGAAGGGAAATAATAAAATCTAGAGCAGAAATAAATGATATAGAAACTAAAACAAAACAGAGCAAAACAGTAGAACAGATTATTGAACCTGGAGTTGGTTCTCTGAAAAAATTAATAAAACTGATAAACCTCTAGCCAGACTTATCAAGAAGAAAAGAGAAAGCACCCAAACATATAAAATCACAAATGAGAGGGGAGAGATAACAACAACCATCACAGAAATACAATTATAAGAAAATATTATGAAAAGTTATATGCCAACACATTGGACAACCTGGAAGAAATGGATAAATTCTTAGAAACATATAAACTACTAAAACCGAAACAGGAAGAAATAGAAAACTTGAACAGACCAATAACCATCAAAGAAACTGAATTAGTAATCAAAAATCTCCCAGCAAACAAAAGTCCAGGGAGAGGTGGCTTCACAGGGGAATTCTACCAAACATTTAAAGAAGAGTTAATACCTATCCTTTGCAAACTATTCCAAAAATTCAAGAGGAAGGGAAACTTCCAAATTCATTCTATGAGGCCAGCATTACCCTGATTCCAAAACCAGATAAAGACACCACAAAAAAAAGAGGGAGAGAGAGAGAGAGAATTATAGGCCAATATCTCTGACAAACATAGGTGCAAAAATCCTCAATAAAATACTAGCAAACTGAATCCAACAATGTGTTAAAAAAAAGCATTCACCGCAATCAAGTGGGATTTATTCCTGGGATGCAAGGGTGATTCAATATTTGCAAATCAATCAACATGATACACCCCATTAATAGAAGAAAGGAGAAGAACCATATGATCATTTCAATAGATGCAGAAAAAGCATTTGACAAAGTACAACATCCATTCATGATAAAAGCCTTTCACAAAGTAGGGATAGAGGGAACATACCTCAACATCATAATGGACATCTATGAAAAACACACAGCCAAAATCATCCTCAATGGGGAAAAACTGGGAGGTTATCCTCTAAGGTCAGGAACAAGACAGGGATGTCCACTCTCACCACTCTTAATGTACTACTGGAAGTCCTAGACCCAGCAATCAGACAACAAAAAGAAATAAAAGTCATCAGTAAGGAAGAAGTCAAACTTTCAGTATTTGCAGATTACACGATACTCCATAATAGATAACTCAAAAGACTCCACCAAAAAATTGCTAGAACTGATACATGAACTCAGTAAAGCTGCAGGATACAAAATCAACATACAGAAATCTGTTGCATTTCTATACACCAATAATGAAGCAGCAGGAAGAGAAATCAAGGAATTGATCCCATTTACAGTTACAGCAAAAACCATAAGTACCTAGGAATAAACCTAACCAAAGAGGTAAAAGATCTATACTCTGAAAACTATAAAATACTGATGAAAGAAACTGAAGAGGACACAAAGAAATTGGAAAACATTCCATGCTCATGGATTGGAAGAATAGATACAGTGAAATAAGTCAAGCAGAGAAAGTCAATTATCATATGGTTTCACTTATTTGTGAAACATAAAGAATAGCATGGAGGACATTAGGAGAAGGAAGGGAAAAATGAAGAGGGGGAATTAGAGGGAGAGATGAACCATGAGAGACTATGGACTCTGAGAAACAAACTGAGGGTTTTAGAGGGGAAGGGGGTGAGGGGATGGGCTAGCCCGGTGATGGGTATTAAGGAGGGCACGTACTGCATGGAGCACTGGGTGTTATACGAAAACAACGAATCGTGGATCACCACATCAAAAACTAATGATGCATATTGTATGGTGACTAACATAACATAATAAAATAAAATTTAAAAAATGCCTATACTACCAAAAGCAATCTACACATTTATTGCAATCCCTATTAAATACCAACAGCACTTCTCACAGAGGTAGAACAAACAATCCTAAAATTTGTATGGAACCACAAAAGACCCCGAATATCCAAAGCAATCTTGAAAAAGAAACGCAAACCTGGAGGCACCAATATTCCAGATTTCAAGTTATATTACAAAGCTATAGTGATCAAGACAGTATGGTATTGGCAAAAAAAAGACACATAGATCAATGAAGAGAATAGAAAACCTAGAAATGAACCCACAACTATATAGTCAGTTAATCTTCAACAAAGCAGGAAAGAATATCCAATGGAAAAAAGGTGTCTTCAACAAATCGTGCTGGGAAAACAGGACATCAACATGCAAAGAATGAAACTGGACCATTTACCTACACCTTACACAGAAGTACACTCAAAAGGAATTAAAGACCTATGTGTGAGACCTGAAACCATAAAAATCCTAGAAGACAGCACAAGCAGTAATTTTTCTGACATTGTCTGTAGCAACACCTTTCTAGATATGTCTCCTTGAGGCAAGGGGAGGAAAAGCAAAAATAAACTTACTGTTTCAGGCCTCACACATAGGTCTTTAATCCCTTATTATTATAGGTCTATAATCCCAAAATATATAAAGAACATCTCAACACCCCCAAAATGAATAATCCAATTAAAAATGGGCAGAACACATAAATAGACATTTTTCCAAAGAAGTCATACAGATAGTCAACAGACACATGAAAAGATGCTCAACATCACTAATTATCACAGAAATACAAATCAAAGCTACAATGAGATACCACCTCACACCTGTCAGAATGCCTAAAATAAAAAACTCAAGAAACGACAGGTGTTGGTGAGGATGTGGAGAAAAAAGAACACTCCTGCCCTGTTGGTGAGAAGGCAAACTGGAGAAGCCTCTCTGGAAAACAATACGGAGTTTCCTCAAAAAGTTAAAAATAGGATGACCCTATGATCCAGCAAGTGCACTACTAGGTATTTACCTAAAGGATACAAAACTACTTATTTAACGGATACATGCACCCCTATGTTTATATAGCAGCATTGTCTACAATAGAAACCGTCCAAGTATCCATCAACTGATGAATGGATAAAGAAGAGGTGGCATATTTATACAAAGGAATATTCCTTAGCCACTAAAAAAGAATGAAATCTTCCCATTTACAATGATGTGAGTGGAGCTAGAGAGTATTATGCTAAGTGACGTCAGTCAGAGAAAGACAAATATTCATATGTAGAATTTAAGAAACAAAACAAATAAGCAAAGGGGAAAAAGAGAGACAAACCAAGAAACAGACTCTTAGCTTTAGAGAAGAAACTGGTAATTTCCAGAAGGGAGGTGGGTGGGGGGATGGGTTAAATAGGTGATGGGAGTAAGGAGTAACTTGTGATAAGCACTGGGTGTTGTATGGAAGTGTTGAATCAGCATATTGTACACCTGAAACTAATATTACATTGTATATTAACTGACTGGAATTTAAATTAAAACTTAAAAGAAAACAATGTTGGCAAGAATGTGGAGAATTAGACCCCTCAGATACTGTTAAGAACTTAAAATAGTGCAACCACTTTGGAAAAGAGTTTTGCAGTTCCTCATAAATTTAAACATAAAATTACTGTATGGCCTAGCAATTCCACTTCTAAGTGTATATGCAAGAGAAATGAAAACATGTCTACACAAAAACTAGTACATGAATGTCCACTGCAGCATTATTTATAATAACCATAATGTGGAAACAATACAAATATTACCAACTGAGGAATGGATAAATAAGATGTTGCATATTTATGTAATGGAATAATATCTAGCAATAAAAAGAAATGAAGTGCTTGATACATTTTACACCATGGATGAATGTTGAAAACATTATGATGATTGAAAGAAATATGCTATAAAGGACCACATACTGTATAATTCCATTTATATGAAATTTACAAAATAAGCAAATCCATAAAGACAGAAAGTAAACTGGTGGCTGTCAGCAGCAGGGGAAAGGGAGAAACTGGGAGGGAATTGGGCAATAACTGCTAATGGATATGGGATTTCTTTTGGGGTGATGAAAATGTTCTAAAATTGTGGCAATGGCTATACAATTCTGTGAATATGCTAAAAAAATTGAATGGTACCCTTTACATGGGTGAATTGTATGGTATGTGAATTATATTTCAATAAAGCTGGTATAAAAACTTTAGTTTTCTCATGTGTAGTTTGATATCAGTGAAGAAATGTAAATCTCACTGCCATTTTTGTCTTTGGTTATTGACTATTTGGCAAGTATTCCTTTTACTTTAAGAAAACATTGAATTTTATTTAAAAGTACTGTACAATAAATCTTTTCAAAGCTCTTCTGCACCTCAGCCAGTAAGTATTGGCAAAGACCAGACAATCATTGTCTTCTATTTCTGTCAACAGTTCCATAAACTGGCAATGATTCATAGCATTTGCATGTGTACCAAACAATTTTAATAACTGTATCCATGACACTTTTCTTAGGTTTGCTTCAGAAAACTGAGCACAAATATTTTCATACAGTGGAACAAAGCAATAAGGGAAACATCAGTCTTTTGTTTAAAAATTCAATAAATCTGTATTTTTTTTAAACTAACATAGCTGAAGCATCAACTGTTAAGATAAAATGAATTTTTTTATATCTAGCTGAAATTCTTCTTTGACAGATGTAAAAGATTAAAAAATAGCTACACAATAAATTTGATTTTTAGGCTGCTAATTGACATAATTTCTTTATAAATTTATAAGTCCTTTGAGACAAAATGTACTCAAAGTATTATTGGGCAGTGTCACTTACATTGCATAACTCATCTAAAGCTATAGAAAAGTACATGCAATTTTTCAAATTTTGAATCAATTGATCTTTGAAATTGTTTGAAATTTCTTGTATGCCATAGGTGATTGTTTGGTGACATAACTGACATTCTTTCACTTTTTGTAAAATATCATTTAAAATCTTTTCCTTATAATTTTTCTTTTTTGAGGTGGGAAGAGAGGGGCAGTGGAGAGAGAGAATGTTAAGCAGGCGCCATGGCCAGCATGGAGCCCAATGCAGGGCTCGATCTCACGACCCTGAGATCATGACCTGAGCGGAAAGCAAGAGTTAGATGCTTAACTGACTGAGCCACCCAGGTGCCTCTCCTTATAATTTTCTAACACAATTTCCACAACTGGAATGATAAATCTTTTACTGTTTCTCTATCTAAGCATGGTTTTATTTTTGTGTTCAGGAATCTAAGCCACTCATTTTATAGCTAGCTAAAGTAATGGATTATTTTTAAAAAAATTTGTTGGACATTTCATTATGAAATGTGACTGATTTGGGGTTTTTTTATTATTGATACAAAACTTCTTATAAAATTCACTATGTATCTGCTGAAAATGTCTCTTAATATTTTCCATTTAATTTTTTTCTAAAGTGTTTTACACACAAATAGCTTTTTCGTTTTGTTCTGCTGTCACAAATTATAATTGACATTCATTGTGAAATTTGTGACATAGCTTCTTCCAATTTGTTTTTTCCTGTTCTAGTCATTGTACTAATTTCTACATCTGCTCTCAATTCTGTATCTGTTGTATGCCTTCATTTTAAATTAAAAAAATTTTGTCCATGTTTTTTTGAAAGTAGAAGAGTAATTTCATTATATTATAATTAAAATAAATATTTCAATTTTGATTACCAATGACTTTCATAGGTATTACTGTAACTTGTGGTGTCTGCATAAAATATTCAAATAAGCATCACCATGATACATTGGTGTGTTCAAATTGTATCAGTCCATTGACACTGACTAGATCAGTGATCTGTTAATGTGTAAAACTAGAAATGGGACACACACACACACACACACACCATGTGCATTACATAACAATGATAATAGCTTATATGATGCAATGTTAAAGTGAAACAGAGTACTTTGCTTTTTCTACCTCATTGATTACACTATCATTCCACATCTTTACTTGAGATATTCTTGATTCATCTGTTAACCCTCAACCCATGTGTGACTTCCTATGGGATGCTTTCTGTTTTTTCCACTAGGCTGCACCAATCAAACTGCTTAAATATTAGAAGAATAGCAAGGATTCCAGCTTGAGTCTTAGAACTTTGTACATAAGCTTGATCACAACTTCCTGTACGGTGAAAAGGCCCTTTTGTGAGCCAGATCACCCTGAAGAAAGAGGAATGCCCAATAAGGGTAGTTTAATAAGTAACAGCTTAGAAATTCCAAGGGCATGGGGATTTTGAATATAGCATGGTATTTGTCATTCCAATTTGTCCCTTGTGCTAGTATAGGTCCATAGGGAGAAGAGGGATCATATGGCAATTAAAAAATAGAATCCTTAAATATCTGTAGGATATTTGAAACCTCAGGATCAGGGGTGCCTGAGTGGTTCAGTCGTTAATCGTCTGCCTTTGGCTCAGGTCACGATCCCAGGGTCCTGGGATCAAGCCCCGCATTGGGCTCCCTGCTCGGCGGGAAGCCTGCTTCTCCCTCTCCCACTCCCCCCTGCTTGTCTTCCTGCTCTTGCTGTGTCTCTCTCTGTCAAATAAATAAATAAAATCTTAAAAAAAAAGAAAACTCAGGATCAAACTCAACAGAATGTTACCCAGAAGGGATGTACTATTGAGCACCTCCCATGAATACTGCAGTCCACCAGGCCAGACACAGAGATTCTTGGTCAAAGTGCATATTTTCACAAATATATATGAGATACTAAATGGGGACTTCCAGAGATTGTCAAGGCATACTTCTAAAAAGTCTGAGGTTTTCCACAATGAGCTACCACCTCACACCTGTCAGAATGGTTAAAATTAACAAGTCAGGAAACAACATATGTTGGCGAGGATGCAGAGAAAAGGGAACTCTCTTACACTGTTGGTGGGAATGCAAACTGCTGCAGCCATTCTGGAAAATAGTACTGAGGTTCCTCAAAAAGTTAAAAATAGAGTTACCCTATGACCAAGCAATTGCACTACTAGGTATTTACCCAAAGGATACAAACATAGTGATCTAAAGGGGCACCTGCACCCCAATGTGTATAGCAGCAATGTCCACAATAGCCAAACTATGGAAAGAGCCCAGATGTCCATCGACAGATGAGTGGATAAAGAAGATGTGGTATATATACACAATGGGATATTACTCAGCCATCAAAAAAGAGAACTCTTACTATTTGCAATGACATGGATGGAACTAGAGGGTATTACGTTAAGCAAAATAAGTTAGTCAGAGAAAGACAATTATCATATGATTTCACTCATATGGAATTTAAGAAACAAAACAGAGGATCATAGGGGAGGGGAGGGAAAAATAAAATAAGATGAAATCAGAGAGGAAGATGAACCATAAGAGACTCTTAACTATAGGAAACAAACTGAGGGTTTCTGGAGGGGGTTTTGGGGAATGGGATAACTGGGTGATGGGCATTAAGGAGGGCATGTGATGTAATGAGTAGTGGATGTTATAGGCAACTGAAGAATAACTGAACTCTACCTCTGAAACTAATGATATATTATATGTTAATTAATTGAATTTAAATTTAAAAACTAAAAATAAAAAAAATAAAGCAAATGCCAGTTAAATTGCAAAAAAAAGTCTGAGGTTTTCACTGAGTATGTGGGGATAAGATTCAGTGGAATCTGTACCATTGTTAATATGACTCCCTTTGAACACTGGCTTCACTCTTTAATAACAGATTTTCAATGTATGTGTCTGATCAGACATAGGGACACCTAAGCTTCCAACTACTTACATTTATTTTCTCTACTTGACTCTTAGCTCTTTAAAAATAGGGATTCTTTTTTTCTTTTTTCTTTTTTTAAAATTAATTTTGGTATTCTTAGTGTCCAACACTGTGTCAGGAATGCAGTAGGTGTACAATAAATGGTTAATTGAATGAACAAATGAGCACATTTTAATTGGCACCATTTGAGAGAATGTCCAGCCTTACTGTTTAATCCAGAGAAGCTACTTAAATGGTGGGCATTTCAAGCTATGCAGGAAGGGCGATTACTGACATGACAAACCAAGGGAAGGATATACATTTCCACAGGATAGATTTGCCTCACTCTAGAAAGAATATTGTCTAGATCTGTAAGTTCTCTCCCTACACATAAAGAGCTATCCCTGACTCTTAATGAACAAAGGGAAGATGGCCCTTGTGTGTATTTTATACACCAAGGCTCTGTTATCTATACCAAAGATGCTTTGTTTGAAAGAAAAAGGACTCTGCTTTTCTTTTTTTTTATAAATTTATAAATTTTATATTCCTCCTAGTATGCAAGAACTTTAGAAAAGACGAAAAGCAATAAAAACAAAAGTCTTATTTTTCATTTCATAAACACTACAGCATGGGACAGCCAAAATGCCTATATACTTTCTTACCCTACTTATGAATGTGTTTGAATCACAAACTCTAAAAAGTGACTCAGTAACAACCTCAATTTCAAGCAGAATTCATCTCTGCTTTGCATTGAGGTTGGAAGAGAGCCTCATTCACAGGAATGAGTTTGATGATAGGATTGAAAAAGGTATTTCCACAGGAACCCAGTCTGGTTCTACCAATTTGTATCCTAGGTCTTGACAGCTGCCAGGTGGTAACAGCTGTGGCTTCCTCCTGACAATAAAAATGGAGCATTTCTGAAAAACTGCTTTGGATTATGAAGCAGACTCATTTTCCACTTCTTCTGTCATTGAGGTATTCCCAAATTCTCTGTGAGTGTTAGAGCTTCTGTCTCCTAATGGTAGAGGAGAGAATGTTTTGTCTTGTCAGATTAGCTTTTGTGGCATTTTTCAAATACTCGTCTCTGAATAGGTTAAGAAAACAAAACTTTTCACCCACTGCACATGCTCAGAACTCTTGTGTTCTCTGGGTTTAAGTTATGGCTCCTTGGAATCCTTAGCTGGCCTGTTTCTTTGAGATGACATTGTTCTGCCAGCACATCACCTGCCCAATTAAATCTAAGTGATATTTTTTGTCTTTTTATGTGCTTCATTCATTCATTCATCCATTTACCCACTAGGTGGTTATTAATACCTACTGTGGGCAAAGGGCAGCAGGATCTCAAGATGTATTAGACACAGTCCTTACCTTCTAGTACTTTGAAACCCAGTGGCATATGTCTATATGCACACTATGTATTCCAGAAAAATGAATGAAAAAATACTTACAAGGAAGTTGCTATGAAAATGCCAAGCAGGGAGGAATTACTTCTCATTAGGAAAACAGAAAAGTTTTGTGTAAAAAGTGGCATTTGAAAGGTGGAGGAATTTCAGTCAGATAGAATGGCAGGACACATTGCTCAGGGAGGAATATGTAATGACTGGTTTGATCGATATTTAGATTTAATGCTATGCTGGAGCTGACTGGTACTGGCAATAAGATCATACTGTGTGCATTTCCTCCCAATTTCATGTTCTGTGGTGTCATGTTGGTAGCTTAAAATCAACCATAGTGGGAATATTTACACCATGGAAATCAGCAAATCAGGGTTCTTTTTGTTTGTTTTGTTCCTGTTATTTGAAAGTTGGTCTATCAGCACACTACTGGGTATATTGTGTTATTATTATCTCAACTCTCCCTAAATCTATGCCCTTTGCCTTGAGACTTTGAAGTTCTTCCCACTAGAGTTAGGTGATATTTTACTGCCTTGCTGATCTTGGGTTTGGTTAGATTAGCTGCTATGACCAATGGAATGTTAACAGATGTGACATGATCAAGTGCTCAAAATGCAGTTGCCTTAGACTTGTGCTTTTGCATCCCATTCTTTCAACATGAGAAGGATAGTTTCTAGGTAACCTGATGTTTCTGGAACAATGAGACATAAATGGAGTAGAGGTGAACTGAACCAATAGTGGGGAGTCAGCAGAAACCATCTAAGATCAGCAGAGCCCAGCTGACCTATAGACATATGAGACAGAAGTAAATGCTTATGTTTGTATGCAACTGAGATTTTGTAGCTGTCATTTATGGAGTAATTGCTAATGAATTGTGTTAGATTCATATTACTGCTATAATAAATTACCACAATTTTAGTAGTTTGAAACAATACAAATTTATTCTTATATAGTTCTGGAGATTAAAAGTCCCAGATGAACCATATAGAGCTAAAACAAGATGTCAGCAGGGCTGGTTTCTTCTAGAGGCTCCAGGGAAGAATCTTTTAATTGTTTCTTCCAGGTTCTAGAGACTGCTGGCATTCCTTGATTCATGGCTGCATCACTCCAATCTCTGATTCTGTTGTCACATTGCCTTATCTTGCCCCTGACTTCCTGTTTCCTCCTTATAAGGATCCTTGCAATTACACTGGACCCACCTGGATAATCCATGACAATCTTTGCATCTCAAGATACTTAACTTAATCATGCCTGCGAAGTCCCTTTCATTATGTAAGGTAACATATTCACACATTCTGGGGATTATGATGTAGACATCTTTAGGGGCCATTATTCAGCCTACCACACTAATATAATTGGAGAATAAAGTATACATTTGGAATGGTGGAAAAAATGCTGGAAAAATAAATTGGAGTTACCTGGGAGGTGCTTGGAGTCCACGATGGTTTTATCAAGGAGATGGATATACTCAGTGTCATGCTTGAGGAAAACTAGTATATGTGCTGCCAAAACGAGCACATGCTTGAGGAAAACTAATTTGGTGGACTTGAGCAGGATGAATTGAACTGGGGAGCAGCTAGAAGCAGGGAGGCTAGCAAGAACATTAGTCCAGGGGGACATTAATGAGGATCTGAACCAAGGGCATGGCAGTAGAAAAGGAAGGGAGGGATGCTTATTTTGGAAACTGAATAATAAATCTAGAATTTTGAGCTTGGGTGACTGCTGATTACCTGTAGTAGAAATAGGGAAATCAGGAAGAGGGGCTAGGATGGGAAGGAGTTGGGAGTGACATGAAGATTAGAATACATGAATTTTTTTTCATGTTGACTTAAGGGGCTTGTAAGATATACATTTTCCCTTAAGACCATAAGCTGCTTCAGTTTTTATGCCCTCAGTGTCTAACAAAATATTTGGCATTTGTTAAGTTCTCAATACATGTTTATTGAAGGATGGGAGAAGGCCAGGGGGAAGAGATGAAGAAGGGAAGAAGGTGTTGAATGTCAGTTCTCTCACTCCTCACTCTGGCTGAGCCAACTCAATGGGTGGTTTTCAGGGCAGGCGGGGGAGCAGTCTGAAAAGCAGATTCTCCAGTTGCTCTGATGCCAGTCTGGGAAAATGCTCTTCTTTTTTTTTTTTTTTTTTTCCAGACCAAGATTCCTTATAGGCAGCTAGGCCAATGAACAAACATATGAATATGCGACCAGATAATACTTAACCTACACTAACTTTACCAACACAGAAGTAGAAACAGCAAAAATGTACTGGTCCCAGGAGATATTACAAATGTGTAGGTCCAAGGTAATCTTTATGCACTTAACCCCCATTTTTTCTCTTATGATCTATCTCGTTCTTTGTCTGAGGCACACACCCTACCCAAACTGCTTCAGGACCACCAATGGCTTTACCTCTAATTATCTTATTATTTGCATTTTTCAAAAGTCAGTATGATGGCACTAGGTCGGTGGCTCCAATGCCAAGGTATCTTGGGTTGGTACATATATAGTTTCAGCTTCCACTGGGACCTAACTTTACTTGGTTAAACTCCCACTCTGTTTTTCTTCCTTTGGTTTGTCAGTCTGCAACAATTCAATCACCAAAACACATTCCCTCCTAAAAGTACTATTTTATCTCATTTTATTTCTAACTAACATTAATGTTTTCCCCTTCATCAAAATGAGAGGCCCCCGTTGCTCTATACTCTAACCAGCAGTGCTGCTGCTGCAATAGGATGAAAGACCCAGGATAGTTTAACAGTCTAGATGATAAGAAACAATATCAAAGTCAACAGTGTCAAATGTTGTGGGTAAATGTCAATAAGAATGATGACTGAAAAGAAGACCAAAAGATCTTGTTAGTGGCTAGAAAAGCCAGCCATTCATTAGTGACCTTTATGAGTGCAGTTTCAATGGAGGTTGGGATTAAAAATTGACTGAGAGAGAAGTGCAAGAAAAGGGGAGAAGATACTCTTCTGAGATGTTTGATGTTCAAAAATAAATGAGTCAGGATAGTAGCTTAAGGTTGTAATAAGACAGCTCAAAGATTTTTTCAGGACAGTTAAAATCACGTTTTATAAATATTAGCCAATTATGTAACTGAAAACTTTAACTCACTTGATAACCGCAGAATAAGGGGGAACTGATTGAGTCTCAAGATGAAGTAATTTGGGTCACTAATATTTTGTGTATTGTTTCTTATGAAATACAAATATCAGAACATTTTAAATCGGATGTGGTTAATGTTTATTTCCTATGTAAAAGAAGACTTGAATTAAAACATTTCCACCTCTTGGGAGACGAACCATGAGAGATGATGGACTCTGAAAAACAAACTGAGGGTTCTAGAGGGGAGGGGGGTGGGGGGATGGGTTAGCCTGGTGATGGGTATTAAAGAGGGCACATTCTGCATAGAGCACTGGGTGTTATGAACAAACAATGAATCATGGAACACTCCATCAAAAACTAATGATGTAATATATGGTGATTAACATAACAATAAAAAATAAAAAAAAAGAAAAAAAACATTTCCACCTCTTAACCTTTACAGAACTCCATGTCTGTTTTCAACAATGAAGGACTGAGGTAACTCAAAGATATTTATTTGAACACACATAACAGATGTAATTTCTCTTCAAAAGTTTTAAACAAAATCAAGTACAAATTAATCTTGCCATTTTTTGTTGGCTTTATACTTGAAGAAAACACAAATAAATACCATGTTTATTATTTTTTACTGTTTCAAAGGAAGTTGGTTCCTCTGATTTAAATCTGAGTGAAGATTAAATGAGAATGCAACCTAAGATTGAATTTGTGAGGTTTTCATCAAATTAGCTGTATTCTACCACAGAAAATCTCTTAGTACAATATAATGGCCAAAAGAAGTTATAGTTGCCTTCACATTAAGAGAGAAGAACATTGATTAAACATTCATGTTAAAAGAAATTGAACACTAATATTAAAAGAGAGGAATATTTTCCTTCTGGAATATACTAATTAAATAAGCCATTATTTCTTCTCACACTATTAGCTTGTTAGAAACTTCATGAGACATTAAGCCCAACAAATCTTTAGGATTATGCAATGTGGTGAAAAGAGTACGGCCTGGAAATCAGGAAGTTAAGCTCTTATTCTGACTCTGCCATGCAATTTTGGGCAAATGATTTTTCTGAAATTCACTTTCTAAGTTTTAAAAATATGAGAATAGGAGTAGCTAATCTCTAGATTAGCTACTTCATCCCAATACTAAGTCTTTAACTTTGAATTATTTGTTTGTTACTTGGTAAAGACAAACTATTATGAAGCATCACCATCTTTCTTTTCCTTCAGAACTCTTGGTAGAAAGAGTGAAATAGCAGCCTGACATAATGCAGCTGAATACAAAAATGGGGCCATTATAGAAATATCATTAATAATTAGAATTTCTGCTTATACTTGCACTCTTATGTCCACATCAAATGAGAATGAGGATTATAATTTTGGAAAGGATAACATTTCTATTTTTATTAAAAGCAATGAGAGGAACTTGAATTTGATTGAGAGCTGTTTTAAGCACAGTTTACTTTGATCAGCATCAGACATAAGTAAAATCAACACCAACAACAAAAAAGATAGGTTAGCTAAGAGAAGTTTATAGTCTGACTTCACTTATCCACAGGGAAAATCAGTATGCTTTGGATACACTCCCTTGAAGGGATTCCCCACCTCCCACCCCCCAATTTGGTTGTTTCAGTTGGGACAGAATCTGGTGGTATTTGACAGTAGTTCAGAAAGAGAAAATGATTAATTTGGAAGGGAAACTGCTTTGGGGTAGGTTCCTTATTTTCTGTGTTTATTTAAAAAAAAACTCCAAAAGTGAAATAAGTCAGTCAGAGAAAGACAAATACCATACGATTTCGCTCATATGCAGAATTTAAGTAACAAAACAAACAAACACACAAACAAAGAAAAAAAAGAGATGAACAAAAAAGGATACTCTTGAATACAGAGAACAAAATGGTGGTTACCAGAGGGATGGTGGGTGGAGGGATGAGTGAAATAGATAAAGGGAATTAAGAGTACACTTATCTTGATGAGCCCTGAGAAATGTAAAGAATTGTTGAATCATTATATTGTACACCTGAAAGTAATATAACACTGTATGTTAATTATATTTGAAAAACAAAACCCAAAAGACACCCTCAAACATTAAATAATTACAATTTTGGAAACTCACTAACATACTCTTAACACACAACCCAAATGGATTTCTTCACATGACTTTTCTTATATCTGGAATACTTATTTCCTTTACAAACCAGGTTCCTTTCTTATCTTCCAAATATTTCTCAAGATACCTTTCCTCTCTGAAATCACATTGCCAACCTTGAACATTATCTCCCTGCTTCTGTCACTCACTTAGTTGTATATCTTTCAAATATACATGCATTCTCTAATTGTGCCTATGTGTCCAGGCAGCAAAAAATTGGTTTGTATCTATGAACCATGGTAGAGAACACTGGGGCTATGAAAAGTAGCCCCCAACACTGGGATGGCAGGTTTCTTAGACCCCTTCCAATTCCTGCTGAGGAGTCAAATGCCCATGGCAGCCATTTTTTTTCCAAAGTGAAAAGGTGTTTGTTTGGAGAAAGTATTTTTTAACAAAGGCTATGACTCTTAGCTATCCATATGCAAACAGAGAAAAAGAAAAGAAGAAAAACTTGTAATGTATATATATTAACTCAAAGGTTCAGGGACATGAATATAAAATCTAAATATCTAAAATTTCCAGAAGGAAACAAGGAAGACAATCTTTTGTTTGATCATTTTGTTTGATCATTTCTTTCATTTTTCATTCTTTATTTGGCCATTTCTTTCTCACTTCTCCTGACCTCATTAAGCAGTTTCTGGGTTGCTCCAGTGTCATCATCTATTCCTCAAATTCAATCAGTTCCAAGTTGTGTTGATTTTACTACTCATGATCACTAGGTTCCTTTTCCTTCTTACCATCTCCATTACTTTCAAAAGCACCATCACCTGTATTATTGTTATAATACTTGTCCCCCGCATTCACTATTGTTCTCTTATTTATTCTCTACATAACAGCTAGAGTGTTATTAAAAATAATCATAATAAAATATAATTATACATTTCCCCATGTTTAATTTAAAATCATTCAATGACTCCTTTTTGTTCTTAGGCTAGAGAATGAATCCTTTATAAGGCCTTACAAATTAGTCACCATCTGTCCTAGTTTACCCAATTCAATATCTGTTTATGGCTGTTCTCCTGGTTTAATTATTATCAGCACCCATTTCACTTTCAAAAGTATGCTGATTCCTGATAAGTCATGTGACCCTTGCCCACCACCCCACCTCATTGCATTCCACTCTCCCTCCCACTCACTGGGCTCCAGCTTCACCAGCCTTCTCTCACTGCCTTAGATTTTCCTTTTTGTTTTCAACCTCAGAGCCCTGGCACATACCTCTCTGAAATGTGTTTTCCTCTCCTCTTTGCCAGGGTTACTGTTACTCATCCTTCAGATCTCATTTGATCTCATTTTAAATGTCAAGTCCTCCTATTATATGTTCAGTACTTTGCTTCAAAGCATTTACCACCTTTGTAATCACATATAAATGTGTGTCATTAGTCAAATAATGTCTGACATTCTTTTCCCTCCATAAGACAGCAGAGGAAGTATCTGTTTTACTCTCATTAAATTTCTAGTATCCCCCACAGAAACTGGCACAGAGTAGGCTACCGATATGTATTTATGGAGTGAATAAGCTGCTGAATATGCTCAGGGCACTCTGTACATAGCACCTCCTACAATGTCTAGATTAAGATTGAAATTAAATGATTGCAAATATGATTAATGTCTTATATGAGGCTTTTTTTGCTCACCAGAATGTAAACTCCAAGAAATGAGACCAATAGAGACTAGGACTACCTGGAAGGCAGCACATAGTAGAGTTCAAATCCCAGCTCTAGCACTATTTGTATGGCCATGGGCCAGCCACGGAACCCATGTCCCCATCTTTAAAAGGGGGATGACAAGGATATGTATCTAATAGGGTGTTGTGTGACTCTTACAAAGTCAAATAGTGCCTGGTACATTGTCAGCACCATGTAAGAATTCATTCTCTTTGTTATTGAGCACTGTATCTTTGTTATTTAGCACAGTATCCTGCTGCTGTGTGCGTATGTTCAGTAAATATTTATTGAATTATTTCAGGGACTAAATTCTCTGCTGTCTGATGTGGCTATAGCCACTCTTGCATTTACTCTCTCATTGAGTTGTATTGGCAGCAAGAACTGTCTCCCACTTAGGTTATATTTTTATTATGTCTTAAGATAGCTCTGATTGTTCTCTGAGGATTTTAGAATCACACCAGAGAACACTTTTGTCTCATTTACTATCCTTTAAGGTGTCCTTTGCATGGAATCCTGGTCTGGTACCCAATGTGGGATCCAACCTAGAAGGCATTTGTAGGATTAGTTGGCTAGGGATATCCCATCTCTCCTTACACCTGGCTACAGTGTTCTTGGGCCAAGGACATTCCTCAACTCTCTTTCATCATCTTTCCTTGTTTTTTTTCTTTCTTCTGGAACACACTCAGTCTGGGGGTTTAAGGGATCATTCTTGGTGTTTGGTACCTTTGCAGGAGGGGTGAGAACTGTCCACCAGACTACTTTTCAATCACTGTCCTGTCATGAGGATCTCCAGGCCCTCAAACAAAGACAAAGTGGCCCCCTCCACTGATACTTCACATATTAACACAACTACATACATGATAATGATTATATGTCATAGGCCTATGATATTAATTATAAATTACAAATAAATATCATATTATAGGTCTTAATATATATATCATAATTATATTTATCTTCTGTAGAGTAAGGCCAGTGTTAACTCTATGATTGTTCCCACATGTAACAAATACCAAACCTTGGTTGGAATGCAGCATGTTGCTTTGAATTGTGTGAAAGGAATATAATCTTACATTAAAAAACAAATTGTCATTGCTTCTTCCAGCCTAAGACTGTTACAAATCCAGTCTTCCTTCAGTATATTATATTTAGAGATCTTCTTCTTTGTATTGAATTTCCTCCATTGTTTACCCTGGGCTGCTGGGCCCCATTATATAGAAAAAGTATTTTTTCTGTGGAAGAGGTGCATCTTGGGAAGGAGCTGTAGCTACTAGTCATCCTTTGTCTGCTATCTGGGCTGTCCCTGACCCTGTTTCAGTTAGCAGGAAGAACATACCACAGGTCAACCTTTGATGCTGGCCATGTGTGAAAGTGAGTAGAAGTTTGTCTTGGTTGGGTTTTTTCCAGAGGCACACTATCAGACAAAAATTGAATGTATGCTAGGGAGGCATAAGAACACTGGATAGGAATGGGGAGGTGATACATGGAAGGGAAGACAGTCAATAAAAGGTGCTTTTTAAAAAAGTAGACAACTAAAGTTTATTCCCATTGGGAAACATTGGAAATGTGGTCAAACATACATTGTAGCATAACCCACCCAAGGAGCCAGGTATCCAAGACATTTGTACCTCCATACCCATTAGCCATGTTTTCAAGGCTGTCCCTGGAGGAATATTGGTCCCAGGCACTGTTGTGTGTGTGGACAAACTTGGTTCTAGCAGCCCCAGGTCAGCCTTCTGGCAAAGACAGATGCACCGGCTATTGGAGGACAGGCTGGTATGCAATGGACGTGGTAAGGAGATCAAAGAGGACATAGGAGGAACATTGACAGTATCTACTATATTATTGAAAATGTCCCCAATTTTATATCTGACTAATGAACACATTACAGAGTGTATATAATGTGACTGTGGCAGAAAAACCTCTTATTCTCAACATTGTAAAACCAGCTTTTTTTTTTTTTTTTTAGTTTCTAGCTTTTATTGTGTAGCTCTTATTGTGTTACTTTCCTCACTGCCACTTCTCTTTTATCCCTTTGTTCCACTCTCAATTCCACATGCTCTGTTTTTTTCCCTCCCCTACTGGCATACCCATCCTGCTTACATCACCTTTCTTCTCTAAGTTTTTCCCAAATGGAAACCTCAAGTCTTCTCTCAGAACAAACACCATTATCATGGGTGGTAACATGATTATTATTGCAGTGATGATAACATTTGTTGACTGAATGCTCCACTGGTCACTGTTCCCCGCTGTCACAAAGATGGCTGAGGAACCACTAAGTCAGGATAATGAGTAATAAAAACTGAAGGGCTCTTTTCAGCCTGGCTTCCCTTATGCTCAGGCAGCTATTGGCCCTGTGTAACTCTGCTCCCGATCTGAGCCGTTCGGCCTCATCTATCTAGCATTGCCTGGAGGAAGACTCCCGCTCATGTCAGATGAAACTGATGATGATTCTTGGCTAGGAAAGTAAGATTCCTGAATGATTAGGATAGTGAGGCCCAAGTTCATATCTGACACTCCTTTATCCACGCCTTCTGGTCCTCACTCTACTTTTAGGACTATGACTCCTGTTAAAATGCCCCTGGGTTTGATTTTTATCATTTAATCATGCTGTCATAACTGTTTACTCAAGGATCCTGACCCTATTTAGAAATTACAGTCACAGTGTTACCAGATGCACATACTAATAGTCAACTAGGACCAGTCCTCATGTAAGTGGAATGCTATGATGTGATCTCAGGGATACTGGGCTCACCACAAATGTATAGTACTTAATTGCTTCCCACAGCCTGACATTTCTTGACAAGAAATAAATCATTTGAGGGGGCTGTGGGGGAGAATCCAAATTGTAAAAGAATACTTTTGGGAGAACTATTTTGTTATTGATTTGCCTATATTTTTATTTTTAGCAAATTAATAGAGGTACTTAATTTTTAAAAGCACAATTAGCACTAAAGAACTTGTAAGAAAATACAGCCACCGCTCCACTCCTTCCTACTCCCCAAAAACCACTCCTCAGAGAAAACTACTTTCAATTCTTTTAGCTATTTATTCTATTTACCTACATAATTATACACAAAATGTTTATGCTGTGATTTCTTATTTATCTATTTTGTACATTATTTATTGACTTCCTACAGTGGAAGATTAGAATTTAGTACACTTACACACACTCATATGTCTCTCTCTTAATCTTTCCAATATAGTTGTATCATAATTTTTGGTTAAATGAATATCCTGTGTCAAACACTAATATGACTATGAAAACTGTTCACATTTTGGGCATATAGTATGCAATAATTCCATTTCCTTTATTGTACATCTTTTTCTCTAGGTAATAATTGCCTTTTCTTTATGTTTGTTTAGTTTTCTGGGAACCAATCACTAATTCTTCCCCAACTCTCCCACAGAGTCATGGATGCTTCTCAATACCATTAAACACATCTGGTATCCTTATTAGCTCCATCTCCCCACTCTTCCCCTATGAGACATCAGTCCTAGAGTCTCCTGTTATCTTGATTCAATATGAATTAGTTGTTCTTTAGACCAGCTTCATGGCTGCCCTGCCACAGTTTCCTCTGTTAATAAAGGAATTCTTTTTTCTCTCCTGTGTTGACTTTGTCTCCTGGATCCTAAGTCTTCCACTTTTTAGGTTCACTCCCTTGTGTTAGTAAAGCACATTCTGGAGTAGCTTCCTGGAAATACATTTTAGATTTCTTTCATACCTGAAAATGTTCTTCTCTCACTCTTTAATGTGAGTTTGGTTGCATGTAGAATTCCAGAATGGAAATAAACTTTAATTGAAATGTTATGGGCATTGCTCCAGCTTCCAGTGTTGCTGCTGGCAAGTCTGATGATAAATTGATTCCTGATTCTTAGTGAAGAAACTTTTTTTTCTTCTAGGAATTTTTAGGGTTTCTCTGTATCTCCCTATTATTCTAGCACTCAAAATGATGTGCCTGGTGGATGTATAGTTCTTACTTTCTATATTTTACTTGGCATTTGGTGAGTTCTTGCACTCTGGAAATGCATTTCTATAATTTCTATAAATTATAAAAGAGTCCTATTGCCTCTTTTATAATTTCTTCACCTTCTTTTAACTATCTTTAGTTTGAAACTCTTTTTTATAAGTGTATTTACTTATTTTTATTTTAAGATTACAGTTTAATTAATGTACAGTGTCATATTAGTTTCAAGTGTACAATATAGTGATTCAACAATTCTATGCATTACTCAGTGCTCATCATGATGAGTGTAGTCTTAATCCCCTTCACGTATTCCACCCATCCACCAACCTACCTCCTTTTCTGATAAGTTGAAAGAACAAAAGTTTGTTCTCTATATTTAAGAGTCTGGTTTTTAGTTTGTCTTTTTTTTTTTTTCTTTGTCATGTTTTCTAAATTAGACACGAGTGAAATAATATGGTATTTGTCTTTCTCTGACTGACTTATTACACTTAGCATTATACCCTCTAGATACATCCATGTTGTTGCAAATGGCAAGATTTCATTCTTTGTTATGGTTTAGTAATATTCCATTTATATAGCTCTGCATGATTGGATGGGGCTCAACTATTTTATTGGAGAACCCTCAGATATAAGCCTCTATAAGTGTTTTTCTCTTGGGATTGTGTCTTCAGAAAAGACTCTTTCAATTTCCTGCCTGGAGTATTAGAAGCCTAACTGCTAGGGTTCTAGAAGCTAAAAAAAGGAAAGGAACTTTAAAAATTTCACCTGCTTCTCTTCCATACCCTTTATTGAGCCAGGCTCTGAAGCCTCTCAGGCTCATTTGTTCCAAGTCCCTTTTGAGTTGCAGAATGGCAGCTGGCTGGGCAGAGTTATAGAGAGAACCTGGGGTGGGGGGCTTTATACACTTTCAATCAGTTTTCTTACATTTCACTTAAACTTCTGAGGTATTTGTGTGTCTGGTTTCTCAGCCTTTCTGGGATTCTACAGGGAAAATTAGCTTGTTTCCTGTTGGCATTTCTCTTTGTAGACACTTAGTTTTAGGTTTCTGTTCTAGGGAGTTGCCCTTATAGAGATGGACAAAGCTGTTTTCTCAGCACCACATTTACATTTCTGCCCTTAGGAAAGAGAGTAGAGAGGGAGGTAAGCCAAAGAGTTTCCTTTTAAGTACGCTGGTGTATGTGTGTGTGTGTGTGTGTATCTATATATCTATATATCTATATCTATATCTATATCTTCTTGCTCACATTCCATTGGGATAATTCAGTATCATGGCCACACTTACCGGTATGGCAGGATGAAAAATGTAGTCACTAGCTAACCACCTATATGCCTTGATAAAACTCCATATGTGTGCGGAGGTTCTTATTAAAAGGAATAAAGGGAGAATGGATACTGGGGGGTGATAGGCAGTCTTTGCCACACATAGGAATAGTGGCATTGCATTCCACATTACAGTGGTTCACCTGCCCGCAAAACACAAGTCTTTCACAGACGGACACGTGGTCAACAGCATGTGCACTTCTAAGCATCTGCTGCCCTGGGCTTATGGGTGGGCTATACTGACCATCCTAACCCATGGTCACAGCACTCCTAGATTCCCTGTAAGCAATTCATTTTTTCCTTTAACAGAAACAAAGATTTAACCAGATAAGGCTTTCAGCCATATAGGTAATTTTTATAGGCTGCCTCTACTCATAAACCATCAGGAACATCTACAGGAGCATCTTTTTTCTATGCTTGGAGAGAGTTGGACCACAATCTCCAAACTGCTACCTATTTTACATGATATAAAAAAGAACATTCTACATTAAATACAAAATGGGGAAAATTCTGTCTATTATTCAAAATCAGTACTTTCTATATACCCTACAGCAGTACTTCTCAAAGATGGATGTGTATAGGCATCATTTGGAAACCTGGTTAAAATGCAGATTCAAATTCAGTAGGTGTGGGCAGGGCCTGAGTGTCTACATTTCTTTTTTTTTTTTTTTTAGTATAGTTGACACACAACATTACATTAGTTTCAGGTGTACAACATAGTGATTCAACAAGTTTATACATTATGCTGTGTTCACCCCAAGTGTAGCTACCATCTGTCACCATATATCACTATTACAATATGATTGATTGTATTCCTTATGCTGTGCCTTTTATTCCCATGACTGATTCATTCTATGGCTGGAAGCCTATATCTCCTACTCCCCTTCACCTATTTTGCCTATCTCCTACCTCCTCCCCTTTGGCAACCATCAGGTTGTTCTCTGTATTTATAGGTATGGTTCTACTTTTGTTTGTTTATT
This sequence comes from Zalophus californianus, assembly GCF_009762305.2. NCBI lineage: Eukaryota > Metazoa > Chordata > Mammalia > Carnivora > Otariidae > Zalophus > Zalophus californianus. The sequence continues at coordinate 112,607,785 of NC_045612.1, read as the reverse complement.
CATTTTTTTAGATTCCACATATGAGTAAAATTATATGGTATTTGTCTTTCTCAGCCTGACTTAGAGAGTCTGCATTTCTAACAATCTCCTGGGAAATGCCAACTTTGCTATCCAGGAACCACACTACAGTTAGCCAGACACTAAGTAATTCTTCTGTTAGTATCCAGTTACGTTTTACTTTGAGATCAGACAGCTCACATTAGATGCAGTATTCATATGTGTCTTAAGGAGAAAACAAATGCATTTCCTCTGAAAAGCATAAGCAAAGGAGCATCACAGATTTTTGCAAATTTTGCTGTCCCTGGGAAATTTAGCAAATAGTAAAATTGAATGATAAACAATGATGGGTGGGTTACAATCCCACAGGAGACTGCTTGGCCATGTAAGTCAAAGAAACCATAATTGCCTAAAGCATCCAAAGAGAAAAATTGGTTATGCAGCTGGCTATTCTCTTGTTTTATGACTTAAGTTGCTTAATTAATGAATATGAACATGTACTCGAAGACCAACACATTTCATTTATTTTAAACAGCTGGTCTCTGGTTTCAGTGTATCTAAATTTTTGGACTGTTTTGATGGCTGTGGTGGCTGCTGGTTTTTGGAAACTGTAGTTCAATATGGAGAGCACTACTTATTAGTAGAAGCAGGCCAAGATCACTGATTATTTTTCCTAAACCAATTGAAGTATAAGAAAATCCTTTTAATACCCACATTGTTTGCTTCTTTGCTTTACGCTGACTGTGTGACTTGCTGAGTGACTCATTCTCAAAGACTACCCCTTAGAATTAACTTGCCAGAGGTACTCATTTTTACCTAAAGACACTTGACATGCAAGTCTCTCATTTTTATTGTCAATTTTTATTTTCTGTTCTCATATGGAGCAACAAGAAGGGAGATAACCATCTAGTCGTGGGAGAGGGGATTTTCCTAAATTCTTATTGTTGGAAAAATGATTTTATCCCAGTTTCTCATGAAGAAATTTTTAGGTAGATGCTTGAAAATAATCAATGAAAGAAAGCTGTATTATCAGTAACCTTGGAAAGAGTTTTGAATTTTGGGGGTAGGAGGGCAGAGTAAGGGGTAAATTTCTTTTGAATTTTAAAATTGAAGTAAAACATAGGGAAGCACAAAAGTAAACAAGTATGTGGCTTGAGGAATTTTCAAAAATTGAACACCAATAATATAACCAACATCCATATAGATAGAACATTACCAGTACTCCCAGAAACCTTGCTCACATCCACTTCCATTCACTTACACCATATCCCACCCTTTGACCTCAACCAACAAGGGTAACTATTATCTGACTTTAAATATCATAGACTATTTTTGCCTGTTTTTGAACTTTATATAAATTGAATATGCTGTATGTACTCTTTTAGGTCTGGTTTATTTTGCTCATTATTACATTTATGTCTGATTGCAGGCCCTGCCCACCAATGAAAGGTGTCAGAGAACAATACAGGGAAAGTGCTCTGCAATTTGATGTTACTGCATCTCTGGCAAATGCCTGGTTGGACTCAACTCAAGCCCAAGGTGGGCCCAGACTGGCCAACTAATAGCACAGGGACCAAACACTGCCCATAACAGGCAAAGAGAGCCACTGATGATGAGTGGACTGAGAAAAGCAGACAAGACACAATAGCAGAACACATGCAACACACATAGGAGACAGCCCTGAAGCGCCAGGTTCTGATTTACAGGGGCACTATAGGATCACTACTTCATAAGGTCATTACTTTCAAGAGCAGGAGACATAGCTGACTTTCCTAACATGAAAACAACACACAGAGAGTTAGACAAAATGAGGAGACAGAGGAATATGTCCCAAATGAAAGTACAGGACAAAATCACAACAAGATATCTAAACAAAACAGAGACAAGTAGTAAGGCTGATAGAGAATTTAAAGTAATGGCAAAAAGATACTCACTGAACTTGAGAAAAGAGTAGAGGACCTCAGTGAGACCCTACAAAAAGATAGAACACATAAAAAAGAAACTATCAGAGATGAAGAACTCGATAACTAAAATTAAAAATATATTAGAGGGAATTAATAGTAGACTAGAGGAAGCAGAAGAATGGATCAGGGACCTGGATGACAGAGCAATGGAAAGCAATTACACTGAACATGAGAAAGAAAAAAAATAAAGTAAAATAGATTGAGGGAAATCAGCAACACCATCAAGCATAATAACATTTTCATGTTCAGGATCCCAGAAGGAAAAGAAAGAGAAAAGGGGCAGAAAATTTATTTGAAGAAATAATATCTGAAATAATATCTTGAATCTGGGGAAGAAAACAGAAATCCAGATCCAGGAGGCATAAGAAGCCCCCAACAAAATCAACCCAAGGAGGTCCACACCAAGACACATAGTCATTAAAATGGCAAATAAAGTAGTGATTAAGAGAGAATTTAAAAAGTAGCAAGAGAGGGATGCATGGGTGGCTCAGTCAGTAAAGCACCTGCCTTCCACTCAAGTCATGATCCCAGGGTTCTGGCATCGAGTCCCATGTTGGACTCCTTGCTCAGCGGGGAGCCTGCTTCTCCCCCTGCCTGCCACTGCCTTTGCTTGTGCTCACTCTCTCTCTCTCTCTGACAAATAAATAAATAAATAAAATCTTTACATTTTTTTAAATTAAAAATAAATAAAAGCAGCAAGAGAAAAGAAAATAGTTACATACAAGGGAAACCTCATAAGGCTATCTAGCTGATCTTTCAACAGAAACTTTGCAGGCCAGAAGAAAGTGGCATGATATATTCAAAGTGATGAATGGGAAAAATCTGCAGCCAAGAATACTCTATCCAGAAAGGCTATCATTCAGAATAGAAGAAGAGATAAAGAATTTCTCAGAAAAATAAAAGTTAAAGGAATTCATGATGAAGGCATTGTTGGTGGAAGAGCAAACTTGTGCAGCCACTGTGCAAAACAGTATGGAGGTGCCTCAAAAAATTAAAAATAGAATTACCACAGGGTCCAGTAATTCCACTATTCTGTATTTACCTGAAGACTATGAAAACACTAATTTGAAAAGATATATGCACTCCTATGTTTACTGCAGCATTATTTACAGTAGCCATATTTGAAAGCAGCCCAAGTAACCATTGATAGATGAATGGATAAAGGAGATGTGAGATATCTATATCTATATTGGTGAAATACATACATATTTTTTATTTATTTATAATGGAGTATTACTCAGCCATAAAAAATGAAACCTTGCCAATTGCAACAGTATCAATGGAAGTAGAGTATAATGCTAAGCGAAGTAAGTCAGAAAAAGTCAGTCAGAACAAAAATCTGACTGATTTTTCAGTCAGAAACAGCCAAATACCATATGATTTCCCTCATATGTGGAATATAAGAAACAAAACAAACGAACAAAGGGAAAAAAGAGACATATCAAAAAACAGACTCTTTTTTAAGTTTAAATTGGTATTATTTTTTTGAGAGAGCAAGCGAGTGCATGATTGGTGGGGAGGGGCAGAGGGACTTGGAGAGAGAGAATTTTAAGCAGGCCCCGTCCCAGCATGGAGCCTGATGCGGGGCTCGATCTCACGACCCTGAGATCATGACCTGAGCCAAAATCAGGAGTCAGACGCTTAACTGACTGAGCTATCCAGGCAGCCCAAAAAACAGACTCTTAAGTATAGAGAACAAACAGATGGTTACCAGAGGGGAGGTGGGCAGGGGGATGGGTGAAATAGGTAAAGAGGATTACGAGTACACTCATTTGATAAGGACTGAATAATATATAGAATTGGTGTATCACTATATTGTACACTTCAATCTGATATAACACTGCATGTTAACTATACTAGAACTAAAATAAAAATTTAAAAATAGGCAAAAAGGTAAGCAAATTTTAGTATATGTACATAATGAAATACTATGCAGCAATACAAAGGAATGAACTATTGATTCATGTGACAATATGATGAGCCTCAAATACTTATGGTAAGTGAGAAAATATAGATAAAAAAGAGTTACACTGTATGGTTACATTTATATAAAATTCCAGAAGATGTAAGCTAATATAGAAATTTAAATTGATCTATAGTAGCTGCACATCAGTGGGTGTTTGGGAACAGCATGGAAGGAAATATGTACTGTAAAGGGGCACAAAGAATCTGGGTGGGGATGTGGAAATTTTCATTATGTTGGTAGTTGCATACATATGTATTATTGAAATTCATGAAAATATACACTTTAAATGGGTGCAGTTTATTGTATGTAAATAATAACTCAATAATATTGTTTTTTAAAAAAGCATCTCAGGAGCCCAGTATTGACCATGTATTCCAATGCATTATGGTGGTATACTGTGGCAGGGCCATTGCTACTCTCATGCAGACTAAGGATGCCAATTTCATGGAGTTAAGGAGGTATTTTGCATTATGGCATTTTTTTCAAATGCCTACCTCAAAGAAGTCTCCAGGTTCTGATAAGGAAGCTTATCTTTATAAGTAAACAGGAAAACAAAAGAGGCATTTTCTGTGATATGATTCGTGGTTCTGTAAAGTAGTGTACAATGTTTCCATTTTTATACCCTTTTTGTGCATGTGAGAGAGAACTGATTTCAAGTGTCCCCACACACGTGTGTCCTTTGACCTCTAATATTTATACATATGCTATACATTTTTATTTTTCCAAGGGTAAGAAAAATGCTAGAATTCTTCCACATATGAATTTCAAATTAGTCCATAAATACTGCATTCTGAGTTAGATACTTTACCCTAAATAACTTGTGCTTTTTTATGGTTTATTTTGAAAAAAAGGTGAACAGTGATGCTGGATTCACATATAAGCATAGGATATTTGTGCTTCAGATGCAAGGAAAAGACAGTTGAAATAATGCTTTTCTTCCTTTCAAATCCTGTCTAGAACAACTGCCATATGACTGTCAGTGTAGTTTCTCCTTAAACATTTTGAGAGGAAGGGTAAAATCCACAAAAGGAAAATGACACGTACTGAGCAATTATTAAGTACCAAGCATCACGTCATTTATTTCACAAAAGTTTTTGCATTCAAGTGTTCCAACACTGTAAGGTTTGTAGTATTAGCCGCATTTTACAGGTAATGAAACTGTGGTTCAGACAAGTCAAGGTACTTATCAAAAGTTCCTGACACATTTGCTAATTTGAGGGCAGCGGTTGAGAGGCTGAGAAACTGAACAGAGGATTTAGGAATCTCATGGGTTTGGAGAACAAAAACTGGAGTACAGGGCTCTACAATGAGGAGGAGCCCTTGTGAATACTCACGAGTTTCAGTTGGAACTCTTGAAGGACTACACCTTATGTATAAGTATGAACTGGTACATCAGCAAGATGGTAAAATAGGAGGCTCCTAATTTTCCCTCCTCCAATGGTTATGTTGAATATATAGCTACACATGGATCAATTCACGCTGAGAGAAATCCAGAAGCTAGTTGAGTGACTCCTACACATCAGAAAACTGAGAAAATACTCACATCAAAATGATGGGAAAAGCTGAGACACACTCATGCCATAAACCCCCCTCCTGGCACAGTGCCTTAAAACTGAGACAAAACTCCCAACTTTCAGCTTCTCCTTGAGGAGGGGAGAATTTTGGCCACACATCTAGTCCTCTAACTTTTATGGCTACCTCCTAAGGGACTAGCTCCCAAATCACCTAGCTCAAAAAGCTGAAGGGGCTTGGCATATGCATGTATCTCAGGACCACAATAAACAAAGATGCAGTTTTTAAACAGGTTCACAAACACTTCCCACAGCTATTCCCCTGGGCTCAGTGTAGAGGGAGCAGGCAAAAATGCCCAGCTTCCAGTTTCTCTCTGGAAGGGATACTCTCCCAGCTGCTGCCCAAGAGTCAGGCTTCTAATCAGGTTGCACTGGGAGCTGACTAGGCTCCTCGTGGAACTCAAAAGTGTTTGTGGGCACTCCCTCCACCTTTTCCTCCCAGCTCACTCCAACAGCAAAACCAAGTCCCCAACTTCTCTCTTAAGGAGCTAGTTGACACATCTAGCACCCTAACTTTTACAGCTGCTATTTGAGGGATGGGCTCCTGAACTATCTAGCTCTGGGAACTGACAGGACTCAGCAATTTGTGAGTCCACCAGGACCACAGAGAACAAAGAGCTGCTTTTTATGGGTGCACAAGTACTCCCAGAGGCTATTCCTCCTGGATCAGTACAGAGCCAGTATGCAAAACCCCCCTGCTCCTTATCTTCCTTAATCTTCCTGATAGGGGGTATACCACATATCTAACATCCCAACCCTTCCAGAAGCTGGCTGAAGGTCGCATCTAGGGCCTGAAAAAGCAATTAATAGTTCTCCAGGAGCCTTAATAGGCATGTGAGCATTTCGCCCACATTTTATTTAAATTTTATTTTATTATGTTATGTTAGTCCCCATACATTACATCATTAGCTTTTGATGTAGTGTTCCATGATTCATTGTTTGTGTATAACACCCAGTGCTCCATTCACTATGTGCCCTCCTTAATACCCATCACCGGGATAACCCATTCCCCCACCCCTCCCGTCTAAAACCCTCAGTTTGTTTCTCAGAGTCCATAGTCTCTCATGGTTTGTTTCCCTCTCCGATTTCCTCCCCCTACATTTTTCCCTTCCTCCTATCTTTTTTTTTTTTTTAACATATAATGTATTATTTGTTTCAGAGGTACAGGTCTGTGATTTATCATTCTTACACAATTCACAGTGCTTATCATAGCACATACCCTCCCCAATGTCTATCACCCAGCCACCCCATCCCTCCCACCCCCCACCACTCCAGCAACCCTCAGTTTGTTTCCTGAGATGAACAATTCCTCATATCAGTGAGATCATATGATACTTGTCTTTCTTTGATTAATGTATTTTGCTTAGCATAATACCCTCTAGTTCTATCCATGTCGTTGCAAACGGCAAGATTCCATTTTTTTGATGACTGCATAATATTCCAGTGTGTGTGTGTGTGTGTGTATATATATATATATATATATATATATATATATATATATATATATACACCACATCTTCTTTATCCATTCTTCTGTTGATGGACATCTTGGCTCTTTCCATAGTTTGGCTATTGTGGACTTTGCTGCTATAAACATTGGGGTACATGTACCCCTTTGGATAACTACATTTGTATCTTTGGGGTAAATATCCAGTAGTGCAATTGCTGGGTCATAGGGTAGCTCAATTTTCAACTTTTGGAGGAACCTCCATACTGTTTTCCAGCATGGCTGCACCAGCTTGCATTCCCACCAACAGTGTAGGAGGGTTCCCCTTTCTCCACATCCCCGCCAACATCTGTCGTTTCCTGACTTGTTAATTTTAGCCATTCTGACTGGTGTGAGGTGGTTATCTCATTAAGGTTTTGATTTGGATTTCCCTGATGCTGAGTGATGTTGAGCACTTTTTCATGTGTCTTTTGGCCATCTGGATGTCTTCTTTACAGAAATGTCTGTTCATATCTTCTGCCCATTTCTTGATAGGATTATTTGTTCTTTGGGTGTTGAGTTTGATAAGTTCTTCATAGATTTTGGATACTAGCCCTTTATCTGATATGTCATTTGCAAATCTCTTCTCCCATTCTGTTGTTTGTCTTTTGGTTTTGTTGACTGTTTCCTTTGCTATGCAAAAGCTTTTTATCTTGATGAAGTCCCAAACGTTCATTTTCCCTTGCTTCCCTTGCCTTTGGCGATGTTTCTAGGAAGAAGTTGCTGTGGCTGAGGTCGAAGAGGCTGCTGCCTGTGTTCTCCTCTAGGATTTTGATGGATTCCTGTTTCACATTTAGGTCGTTCATCCATTTTGAGTCTATTTTTGTGTGCGGTGTGAGAAAATGGTCTAGTTTCATTCTTCTGCATGTGGCTGTCCAATTTTCCCAACACCATTTGTTGAAGAGACTGTCTTTTTTCCAATGGACATTCTTTCCTGCTTTGTCAAAGATTAGTTGACCATACAGTTGAGGGTCTATTTCTGGGCTCTCTATTCTGTTCCATTGATCTATATGTCTGTTTTAGTGCCAGTACCGTACTGTCTTGATGATAACAGCTTTGTAATAGAGCTTAAAGTCCGGAATTGTGATGCCACCAGCTTTGCTTTTCTTTTTCAACATTCCTCTGGCTATTCGGGGTTTCCTCTGGTTCCATACGAATTTTAGGATTATTTGTTCCATTTCTTTGAAAAAAGTTGATGGTATTTTGATAGGGATTGCATTACATGCGTAGATTGCTCTAGGTAGCACTGACATTTTCACAATATTTGTTCTTCCAATCCATGAGTATGGAAAGTTTTTCCATTTCTTTGTGTCTTCCTCAATTTCTTTCATAAGTATTCTATAGTTTTCTGAGTACAGATTCTTTGCCTCTTTGGTTAGATTTATTCCTAGGTATCATGGAATTTGTGCAATTGTAAATGGGATCGACTCCTTAATTTCCCTTTCTTCTGTCTTGTTGTTGGTGTATAGAAATGCAACTGATTTCTGTTTTTATATCCTGCCACTTTGCTGAATTCCTGTATGAGTTCTAGCAGTTTTGGGATGGAGTCTTTGGGTTTTCCATATAAAGTATCATATCATCTGCAAAGAGTGAGAATTTGACTTCTTCTTTGCTGAACCGGATGCCTTTTATTTCTTTTTGTTGTCTGATTCCTGAGGCTAGGACTTCTCCTTGAAGAGCAGTAGTGATAGTGGACATCCCTGCCGTGTTCCTGACCATAGGGGAAAAGATCTCAGTTTTTCCCCATTGAGAATGATATTCATTGTGGGTTTTTCATAGATGGCTTTTATGATATTGAGGTATGTACCTTCTATCCCTACACTCTGAGGAGTTTTAATCAAGAAAGGATGCTGTACTTTGTCAAATGCTTTTTCTGCAACTATTGAGAGGATCATATGGTTCTTGTTCTTTCTTTTATTAATGTATTGTATCACATTGATTGATTTGAGGATGCTGAACCAAACTTGCAACCCAGAAATAAATCCCACTTGGTCGTGGTGAATAATCCTTTTAAAGTACTGTTGGATCCCATTGGGTAGTATTTTGGTGAGAATTTTTGCATCCATATTCATCAGGGATATTGGTCTGTAATTCTCCTTTTTGATGGGGTCTTTGGTTTTGGGATCAAGGTAATGCTGGCCTCATAAAATGAGTTTGGAAGTTTTCCTTCCATTTCTGTTTTTTGGAACAGTTTCAGAAGAATAGGTATTAATTCTTCTTTAAATGTTTGATAGAATTCCGCTGGGAAGCCATCTGGCCCTGGACTTTTGTTTTTTAGGAGACTTTTTATTACAGCTTCAATTTCCTTAGTGATTATGGGTCTATTCCGGTCTTCTATTTCTTTCCGGTTCAGTTTTGGTAGTTTATACATCTCTAGGAATACATCTATTTCTCCCAGATTATCTAATATGATGGCATATAGTTGCTCATAATAAGTTCTTGTAATTGTTTGTATTTCTTTGGTGTTGGTTGTTTTTTAATCCAATCTGATCGCCTGTGTCTCTTGATTGGGGCATTTAGCCCGTTTACATTCAGGGTAACTATTGAAAGATATAAATTTAGTGCCATTGTATTGCCTGTAAGGTGACTGTTACTGTATATTGTCTCCATTCCTTTCTGGCCTATGTTACTTTTAGGCTGTCTCTTTGCTTAGAGGACCCCTTTCAATATTTCTTGGAGGGCTGGTTTCGTGTTTGGAAATTCTTTTAGTTTTTGTTTGTCCTGGAAACTTTTGATCTCTCCTTCTATTTTCAATGAAAGTCTAGCTGGATATAGTATTCTTGGCTGCATATTTTTCTCCTTTAGTGCTCTGAAGATATCATGCCAGTCCTTTCTGGCCTGCCAGGTCTCTGTGGATAGGTCTGCTGCCAGTCTAATGTTTCTACCATTGTAGGTTACAGACCTCTTGTCCCGAGCTGCTTTCAGGATTTTCTCTTTGTCTCTGAGACTTGTAAGTTTTACTATTAGATGTTGGGGTGTGGACCTATTTTTATTGATTTTGGGGGGGGGTTCTCTGTGCCTCCTGGATTTTGATGCCTGTTTCCTTCCCTAAATTAGGGAAGTCCCCTGCTATAATTTGCTCCATTATACCTTCTGCTCCTCTCTCTCTTTCTTCTTCTTCTGGGATCCCAATTATTCTAATATTGTTTCGTCTTATGGTATCACTTATCTCTCGAATTCTGCCCTCATCATCCAGTAGTTTTTTATCTTTCTTTTTCTCAGCTTCTTTATTCTCCATCATTTGGTCTTCTATATCACTAATTCTCTCTTCTGCTTCATTTATCCTAACAGTTAGAGCCTCATTTTTGATTGCACCTCTTTAATAGCCTTTTTGATTTTGACTTGGTTAGATTTTAGTTCTTTTATTTCTCCAGAAAGAGTTTCTCTAGTATTTTCCATGCTTTTTTCAAGCCCAGCTAGTATCTTTATAATCATCATTCTGAACTCTAGTCTCAACATCTTATTAATGTCTGTATTGATTAGGTCCCTGGCAGTTGGTAATGCTTATTGTTCTTTTTTTTTTTTTTTTGAGGTGAGTTTTTCTGTCTTGTCATTTTATTCAGAGGAGAATAGATGAATGAGAGTACAAAATGCTAACAAAATAACAATGACCCCAGAAAAATATACACTAAACAAATCAGAAGAGACCCAATACCAGGGGGAACAGAAAGGGAAAGAAAGAAAGAAAAAAAAAAAGAATATGACCAAATATGATCAGGCTGGTGAATAGATTGGTGCCACACACTAGATTTTGCGCATATTTTGGTCCATTAGAAGAAACTGCCTCCCAAAAATTTAAAGAAAAAAACCTCATATATATAGAAAAATAAGGGTAAATATGATGAAGGGATGGAATATGACTGTAAAGATGAAAATTATAAAAGATTTTTTAAAAAGAATTGATAAGATGTTGGTTGAAAAAAGAAAGAAGAGAAATTTATTTAAAAAAATGGGAGAGAGGAGCAAGATGGCAGAGGAGTAGGAGACATGGATTTCATCTGGTCTCAGGAATTCAGCTGAATAGGGATCAAACCATTCTGAACACCTACGAATTCAAAAGGAGATCGAAGAGAAGAATAGCAACAACTCTCTGAACAGAAAAGCGACCACTTACTAGAAGGTAGGACGTGCGGAGAAATGAATCCGAGGCGATATGTCTGAGGATAGACGGCGGGGGAGGGGGCCTCCGTCGGCCGCTTCTGGCAAGTGATAGAGCCGCCGAGCACAAAATCGGAACTTTTAGAAGTTGGCTCTGCTGATTTGCTCCAATATACCTTCTGCTCCTCTCTCTCTTTCTTCTTCTTCTGGGATCCCAATTATTCTAATGTTGTTTCGTCTTAACGTATCGCTTATCTCTCAAATTCTGCGCTCGTGATCCAGTAGTTGTTTCTCTCTCTTTTTCTCAGCTTCTTTATTTTCCATCATTTGGAAATGGAAAAAAATCATTAGCTCCAGTGGCTAAGCTGGGGGTGGAACCCTCGTGCGACAGTGTGGTCTCAGGAACCTCAGGGTCACAGAAAGACCAGGGGTGCCTGAGGGAGGCATAGCTCCCAGGTATCGGAGCAGGGAAGCTGGCTTCAGGGAAGGAGCCGAAGTGTGGGCTCGCAGCTCAGGGTTGCCATAAACTGTGATCTGCGGCCCAGTTGGGCCACTGCTCCTCTAGCAGGGACCAAACAAGCAGCAGATCCAGGGAGACTCCCCTTCCTCCCCCAGGAAGAGCGGCGTGGGAGCGCACCGCAGGGATCTGCTGGGTTTGGAGACTCAACACCGAGTCGGGTGCCAGAGATAGAAATGCTCGCTCACAGGCTGGGTGAGCATGGAGTGCGGCTGGAGACCAGGGACACATGAGTGACTGACTGCTTTTCTCTGGGGGCGCACTGGGGAGTGGGGCCCCAAGTTCTTGGCTCCTCCGGACAGAGATTGGGACGCCACCATTTTCACTCTCGTCCTCCAAAGCTGTACGGAGAGCTTGCAGGGAACAAAAGCTCCTGAGAGCAAACCCGAGCAGATTGCTTAGCCCGGACTGGCAAGGGCAGAGCAATTCCGCCTCCGGCAAAGACATTTGGGAACCACGGCAACAGGCCCCTTCCCCAGAAGTTCAGCACGAACAGCCAGCCAAGACCAAGTTTACCGATCAAGGAGAACGAGAGAACTCCAGTGCTAGGGGAATACCGCACATAGAATTCATGGCTTTTTTACCATGATTCATTAGTTTTTTCAAAGTTAATTTTTTAACTGTTTTTTTTTTGAATTTTTCTTTTTCCCTTTTTCAACCAACATCTTATCAATCCCTTTTTGAAAAAAAAATTTAGTTTTCATTTTTAGAGTCATATTCTATCCCTTCATAGTAGATACCCTTATTTTTGGCACATATATATAAGTTGTTCTCTCTTTAAAATTTTGAGATACAGTTTCTTCTAACAGATCAAAATATACCCTAAATCACTAGTGTATGGCTTCGTTCTACTCTCCTGCCTGATCACATTCTCTCCCTTTTTTCTTTTTTTTTAAAGCTTCTTCTTTCTTTTTTCAAACAACTTCTTATCAATTCCTTTTATAAAATATTTTATAATTTTCATCTTTACAGTCATCTTCCATCCCTTCATTGTATCAATCCTTATTTTGTACATATATGTCTTTCTTTAAAATTTGAGGAGGCACTTTCTTCTAACAGACCACAATACGCCCAAAATCTAGTGTGTGGCACTGATCTATGCACTAGCCTGATCATATTTGATCATATTCTGTTTTTGTTTGTTTTGTTCTGTTTTTGTTTGTTTTTATCTTTTTCCTTTTTTTTCTCTTTCTTTTTTCTTTCTTTCCCTTTCTTTTCCCTTGGTTTCAGGTCTTTTCTGATTTGATTAGAGTATATTTGCTGGGGACGTTGTTAAATTGTTAGCATTTTGTTCTCTCATTCATCTATTCTCCTCTGGACAAAATGACAAGACGAAAAAAATCACGTCAGCAAAAAGAACAAGAGGTAGTACCGTCTGCCAGGGACCTACTCAATACGGACATTAGTATGATGTCGGACCTAGAGTTCAGAATCATGATTTTAAATATACTAGCTGGGCTTGAAAAAAGCATGCAAGTTATTAGAGAAACACTTCCTGGAGAAATAAAAGAACTAAAATCTAACCAAGTCGAAATCAAAAAGGCTATTAATGAAGTGCAATAAAAAATGGGGGCACTAACTGCTAGGGTAAATGAGGCAGAAGAGAGAATCAGTGATATAGAAGACCAAATGATGGAAACTAAAGAAGCTGAGAAAAAGAGAGATAGACAACTACTGGATCACGAGGGCAGAATTCGAGAGATAAGTGATACAATAAGATGAAACAACATTAGAATAATTGGGATCCCAGAAGAAGAAGAAAGAGAGAGAGGAGCAGAAGGTATATTGGAGCAAATTATAGCAGAGAACTTCCCTAATGTGGGGAAGGAAACAGGCATCAAAATCCAGGAGGCACAGAGAACCCCTCTCAAAATTAATAAAAATAAGTCAACACCCCAACATCTAATAGTAAAACTTCCGAGTCTCACAGACAAAGAGAAAATCTTGAAAGCAGCTCGGGAGAAGAGCTATGTAACCTATAATGGTAGAAACATTAGATTGGCAACAGACCTATCCACAGAGACCTGGCAGGCCAGAAAGGACTGGCATGCTATCTTCAGAGCACTAAAGGAGAAAAATATGCAGCCAAGAATACTATATCCAGCTAGGCTTTCATTGAAAATAGAAGGAGAGATAAAAATCTTCCAGGACAAACAAAAACTAAAACAATTTGCAAACACGAAACCAGCCCTCCAAGAAATATTGAAAGAGGTCCTCTAAGCAAAGAGAGAGCCTAAAAGCAGCATAGATCAGAAAGGAACAGAGACAATATACAGTAACAGTCACCTTACAGGCAATACAATGGCACTAAATTCATCTCTTTCAATAGTTATCCTGAATGAAAATGGGCTAAATGCCCCAATCAAAAGACACAGGCTATCAGATTGGATTAAAAAACAAGACCCATCCATATGCTGTCTGCAAGAGACTCATTTTAGACCCAAAGACACCCCCAGATTGAAAGTGAGGGGGTGGAAAACCATTTACCATGCTAATGGACACCAAAAGAAAGCTGGGGTGGCAATCCTTATATCGGACAAATTAGATTTTAAAACAAAGACTGTAATAAGAGATGAGGAAGGACACTATATCTTACTTGAAGGGTCTATCCAACAAGAAGATCTAACAATTGTAAATATCTATGCCCCTAACATGGGGGCAGCCAATTATATAAGGCAATTAATAACAAAAGCGAAGAAACACATCGACAACAATACAATAATAGTGGGGGACTTTAACACCCCACTAACTGAAATGGACAGATCATCTAAGCAAAAGATCAACAAGGAAAAAAATACTTTAAACGACACACTGGACCAAATGGACTTCACAGACATATTCAGAACATTCCATCCCAAAGCAACGGAATACACATTCTTCTTTAGTGCTCATGGAACATTCTCCAGAATAGATCACATCCTAGGTCACAAATCAGGTCTCAACCGGTACCAAAAGATTGGGATTATTCCCTGCATATTTTCAGACCACAGTGCTTTGAAACTAGAACTCAATCACAAGAGGAAAGTCAGAAAGAACTCAAATACATGGAGGCTAAAGAGCATCCTACTAAAGAATGAATGGGTCAACCAGGAAATTAAAGAAGAATTAAAAGAATTCATGGAAACCAATGAAAATGAAAACACAACTGTTCTAAATCTTTGGGATATAGCAAAGGCAGTCCTGAGAGGAAAGTATATAGCAATACAAACCTTTCTCAAGAAACAAGAAAGGTCTCAAATACACAACCTAACCCTACACCTAAAGGAGCTAGAGAAAAAAACAGCACATAAAGCCTAAACCCAGCAGGAGAAGAGAAATAATAAAGATCGGAGCAGAAATCAATGAAATAGAAACCAAAAGAACAGTAGAACAGATCGACGAAACTAGGAGCTGTTTCTTTGAAAGAATTAATAAGATTGATAAACCCCTGGCCAGACTTATCAAAAAGAAAAGAGAAATGACCCAAATCAACAAAATCATGAATGAAAGGGGAGAGATCACAACCAACACCAAAGACATACAAACAATTATAAGAACATATTATGAGCAACTATATGCCAGCAAAATAGATAATCTGGAAGAAATGGATGCATTCCTAGAGATGAGGAAGTTCAAAATTGAACCAGGAAGAAACAGAAAATATAAACAGACGTATAACCACCAAGGAAATGGAAGCAGTCATCAAAAATCTCCCAACAAACAAAAGCCCAGGGCCAGATGGCTTCCCAGGGGAATTCTACCAAACATTTCAAGAAGAATTAATACCTATTCTCCTGAAACTGTTCCCAAAAATAGAAATGGAAGGAAAACTTCCAAACGCATTTTATGAGGCCACCATTACCTTGATCCCAAAACCAGACAAAGACCCCATCAAAAAGGAGAATTACAGACCCAAATCCTTGATGAACATGGATGCAAAAATTCTACCAAAATACTAGCCAATAGGATCCAACAGTACATTAAAAGGATTATTCACCATGACCAAGTGGGATTTATCCCTGGGCTGCAAGGTTGGTTCAACATCCGCAAATCAATCAACGTGATACAATACATTAACAAAAGAAAGAACAAGAATCATATGATCCTCTCAATAGATGCAGGAAAAGCATTTGACAAAGTACAGCATCCTTTCTTGTTCAAAACTCTTCAGAGTATAGGGATAGAGGGTATATACCTCAATATCATAAAAGCCATCTATGAAAAACCTACAGCGAATATCATTCTCAGTGGGGAAAAGCTGAGAGCTTTCCCCCTAAGGTCAGGAAGGCGGCAGGGATGTCCACTCTCACCACTGTTATTCAACATAGTATTAGAAGTCCTAGCCACAGCAATCAGACAACAAAAAGAAATCAAAGGCATCCAAATTGGCAAAGAGGAAGTCAAACTCTCACTCTTTGCAGATGATATGATACTGTATGTGGAAAACCCAAAAGACTCCACCCCAAAACTGCTAGAACTCATACAGGAATTCAGTAAAGTGGTAGGATATAAAATCAATGCACAGAAGTCAGTGGCATTCCTATACACCAACAACAAGACAAAAGAGAGACAAATTAAGGAGTTGATCCCATTTACAATAGCACTGAAAAGCATAAGATACCTAGGAATAAATCTTACCAAAAGGCAAAGGATCTGTACTCAGAAAACTATAAAATAGTCATGAAAGAAATTGAGGAAGACACAAAGAAATGGAAAAATGTTCCATGCTCATGGATTGGAAGAACAAATATTGTGAAGATGTCAATGCTCCCTAGAGCAATCTACGCATTCAATGCAATCCCCATCAAAATACCATCCACTTTTTTTCAAAGAAATGGAACAAATAATCCTAAAATTTGTATGGAACCAGAAGAGACCCCGAATAGCCAGAGGAATGTTGAAAAAGAAAAGCAAAGCTGTCGGCATCACAATTCCGGACTTCCAGCTCTATTACAAAGCTGTCATCATCAAGACAGTATGGTACTGGCACAAAAACAGACACATAGATCAATGGAACAGAATCGAGAGCCCAGAAATGGACCCTCAACTCTATGGTCAACTGATCTTTGACAAAGCAGGAAAGAATGTCCAATGCAAAAAAGACAGTCTCTTCAACAAATGGTGTTGGGAAAATTGGACAGCCACGTGCAGAAGAATGAAACTGGACCATTTCCTTACACCACACACAAAAAAAGACTCCAAATGGTTGAAAGACCTAAACGTGAGACAGGAGTCCATCAAAATCCTAAAGGAGAACACAGGCAGCAACATCTTCGACCTCAGCCGCAGCAACTTCTTCCTAGAAACATCGCCAAAGGCAAGGGAAGCAAGGGCAAAAATGAACTATTGGGATTTCATCAAGATAAACAGCTTTTGCACGGCAAAAGTAACAGTCCACAAAACCAAAAGACAACCGACAGAATGGGAGAAGATATTTGCAAATGACATATCAGATAAAGGGCTAGTATCCAAAATCTATAAAGAACTTATCAAACTCAACACCCAAAGAACAAATAATCCAATCAAGAAATGGGCAGAAGACATGAACAGACATTTTTCCAAAGAAGACATCCAAATGGCTGACACATGAAAAAGTGCTCAACATCGCTAGGCATCGGGGAAATCCAAATCAAAACCTCGATGAGATACCACCTCACACCAGTCAGAATGGCTAAAATTATCAAGTCAGGAAATGACAGATGTTGGCGGGGATGCAGAGAAAGGGGAACCCTCCTACACTGTTGGTGGGAATGCAAGCTGGTGCAACCACTCTGGAAAACAATATGGAGATTCCTCAAACAGTTGAAAATAGAGCTACCATATGATCCAGCAATCTTGCTCCTGGGTATTTACCCCAAAGATACAAATGTAGGCATCCGAAGGGGTACATGCACCCCAATGATTATAGCAGCAATGTCCTCAATAGCCAAACTGTGGAAAGAGCCAAGATGTCCATCGACAGATGAATGGATAAAGAAGATGTGGTCTATATACACAGTGGAATATTATGCAGCCATTAAATGAATGAGATCTTGCCATTTGCAACGACGTGGATGGAACTGGAGGGTGTTATGCTGAGTGAAATAAGTCAATCAGAGAACGACATGTATCATATGACCTCACTGATATGAGGAATTCTTAATCTCAGGAAACAAACTGAGATTTGCTGGAGTGGTGGGGGCATGGTAGGGATGGGGTGGCTGGGTGATGGACATTGGGGAGGGTATGTGCTATGGCGAGTGCTGTGAATTGTGCAAGACTGTTGAATCACAGACCTGTACCTCTGAACCAAATAATGCGATATATGTTAAGAAAAAAAAAAGAAGAAGATAGCAGGAGGGGAAGAATGAAGGGGGGGAAATCGACGGGGGAGACCAACCATGTGAGACGATGGACTCTGAAAAACAAACTGAGGGTTCTAGAGGGGAGGTGGGTGCGGGGATGGTTTCGCCTGGTGATGGGTATTAAAGAGGGCACGTTCTGCCTGGAACACTGGGTGTTATGCCCAAACAATGAATCATGGAACACTACATCCAAAACTAATGATGTAATGTATGGTGATTAACATAACAATAAAAAAATTAAAAAGAAAATGGGAGAGAATGTGGTTAGGCAGGAGACTAGAAGAAAGCCATCGACTAGAGATTTAGGGCATATTTTGGTCTGTTAGAAGAAGCTGTATCCCAAAATTTTAAAGAGAGAACTGCTTATATATATATAAAAACTAAAGTTAACTACAATGAAGGGATAGAATATGAGTGTAAAAATGAAAAATAAGATTTTTAAAAAAGGGATTGATAAGATAAGATGTTGTTTGACAAAGGGATAAAGAAAAGTTAAAAAAAAATAGAAAAAGAAAATTTAAAAAATTAACTTTGAAAGACTAAAGAATCATGGGAAAAAAGCCATGAATTCTATGTGCTGTATTCCTCTAGTGCTGGACTTCTGCCATTCTCATTGATCGTTAAACTTGGTCTTGGCTGGCTGTTCTTGCTGATCTTCTGGGGGAGGGGCCTGTTGCAGTGATTCTCAAATGTCTTTGCCTGAGGTGGAATTGCCCTGTCCTTGCCAGGAGCCAGGCTAAGTAATCTGCTCGGGTTTTCTCTCGGCAACTTTTATTCCCTGAAAGCTTTCCGTACAGCTTTGGAGGATGAGAAAGAAAATGGTAGCCTCCCAATCTCCACCCCAGAGGAGCTGAGAACTCAGGGCCCCACTACTCAGTGAGCCCTCAGAGAAGAGCAATCAATCACTCCTGTCTCCCTGGTCTCCAGTCACACTCCGGCCTGTGACTGAACATTTCTATCTCTGGCACACGACCCTGTTTGGAGTCTCCAAACCCAGCAGATTCCTGTAGTGTGCTTCTGCACTGCTCCTCCCAGGGGAAGAAGGGGAGTCTCCCTGGATCCGCCACTTGTTGTATCCCTGCTTCCAGAAAGTGGTCGCTTTTCTGTTTAGAGAGTTGCTGCTATTCTTTTCTTTGATCTCCTGTTGAGTTTGTAGGTGTTCAGAATGGTTTGATACTTACCTAGCTGAATTCCTGGGACCAGACAAAATTTAGGTCTCCTACTCCTCTGCCGTCTTGCTCCTCCTCCCTCTCCCCCACTTTTGTGGCACTGATGGGACTTCACACACCTTAATCTCCTAGGAGCACTAAGAACAAAAATGGTGGTATAGACAAGCACAAGTTTGACAGGCACCCAGAATTTTGGGCCAGTTTGAGTGGTGAGTTTCATATCCTACATGAGGTTAGTCTGTCAAGAATTGGATAGGTGGTTGTTTTATCTAATGTGCAAAAATCACACAGATAATCAAGGAAATTGAAGAAACAGGGTAATATGTTCCAAACAAAAGAACAAGATAAATCTTTAGACACTGACCATAATGAAACAGAATTAAGTGATTTACCCAACAGAGAATTCAAAATAATGTGATAAATATGCTCCCTGAGGTCAGAAAAGCAATTCATGAACAATGTGACAATTTTAACAAAGAGATAGAAAATATTAAAAAGTACAAAGTACAAATAATATATCTGAAGAATACAATAATTGAACCAAAAATATTCAACTGAGGGATATGACAGCAGACTAAATCAAATGAAAGAAAGGATCATCAAACTCAAAAATAGGTCAGTGGAAATAATCTAATCAGAGACGTAAAAAAAATGAATGAAAAAAGTTAAGATAGCTTAAGAGACTTATGGGACACCATCAAAAGGACAATATACACATCATGGGAGTTGCAGAAAGAGAAACGGGAGAAAAGGGGACAGAAACCTTATTAAAAAATAATGGTTGGAAAAACCTTCCCCAAATCTATGAAAAGAAGAAGACATCCAGATCCAGGGGCCCCAAGAATGCTAAACTAGATGAATTCAAAGGTACTCATACCAAGATACATTATAATCAAATTGTCAAAAGTTAAAGCCTGAAGAATTTTGAAAGCTGCAAGAGAAAAATAACTTTTTATGTACAAGGAAACTTCCATAAGACTATAAGCAAATTTTTCAACAGAAAACTTGCTGGTCAGAAGGGGGTGAGATGATATATTCAAAGTGCTGAAAGAAAAGATCTGAGAATCAAGAATACTTGGCCCAGCAAAATTGTGCTTCTGAAGGGAAGGAT
The DNA here is from genome assembly GCF_009762305.2 of Zalophus californianus. Classification (NCBI taxonomy): domain Eukaryota; kingdom Metazoa; phylum Chordata; class Mammalia; order Carnivora; family Otariidae; genus Zalophus; species Zalophus californianus. Next base: position 112,587,583 of record NC_045612.1, on the reverse strand, counting down.
AGAAGAATATATTCTAAAACAAACAAAAGCTGCAGGAGTTCATCACTAGACCAGCCTTACAAGAAGTGTTAAAGGGAGTTCTTCAAGCTAAAGCAAAAGGCCACTAAATAACAACATAAGAACATATGAAAGTATAAAACTCATGGGAAAAAGTAAATATATAGTCAAATTCTCTAATATAGTAATGGTGGTGTGTAACACTTATAACTCTAGTATAAGGGTTAAAAGACAAAAAAGTATTAAAAATAACTATAGCTACAATAATTTGTTAATGGTGCACAATATAAAAAGATATAAATTGTGACACCAAAAACATAAAATGTCAGGGGGAGTGAAAGTATAGAGCTATTGTATACAGTGGAAGTTAAATTGTTATCAACTTAAAAAAGACTGTTGTAAGTCATTTTATATAAGTCTTGTGGTAATGGCAAAGCAAAAACCTATAGTAGATACAAGAAAGAGAAGGAGAAATTAATCAAAGCAGAAAATGATCAAATAACAAAGGAATACAACAAGAGATGAAGAAAGAAAAAAATCTACAAAATATCCAGAAAACAATGAACAAAATGGCAATAGTAGGCCCTTATCAATCAATAATCACTAAATGTAAAAGGACTAAATTCTCAAAAGACACAGAGTGGCTGAATGAAGAAAAATAAAAGACCCAACTATATGCTGCCTACAAGAGACTCACTTCAGCTTTAAGGACACACATAGATTGAAAACGGAGGAATTAAAAATATATTCCATGCAAATGGAAACCAAGAGAGAGCAGGGGTAGTTATACTTATGTCAGAGAAAATAGACTTTAAGTCAAAAATAGTCATAAGAGACAAAAAAGGTCATTATATAATGATGAAGGGGTCAATTCATCAAGAGGATATAGCAATTGCAAACACTTACGTACCCAACATCAGGGCACCTACATATATAAAGCAAATAAAACACACCTAAGAAAGAAATTGACAGCATTACAAGAACAGTAAGGGACTTCAATACCCTGCTTTGAAAAATGGATAGATTATCTAGACAGAAAACCAATAAAGAAATATTGGACTTGAACTACAATTTAGATCAAATGGACCTAATAAATATATACAAAGCATTCTATCCAAAGGCAGCAGAATATACATTCTTCTCAAGTACACATGGAACATTATCCAGGATAGATCATATGTTAAGTCATAAAATAAATCTTAATTTTAAGATCAAAATCATATTAAGCATCTTTTCTGACCACAATGGTGTGAACTAGAAATCAATAACAGGATGAAAACTGGAAAATTCACAAATGTGTGGAAATTAAACAACACACTCCTGAACTATCAATGGGTCAAAGAAGAAATGAAAAAGGAAATAAAAAATATCACAAGACAAACTAAAATGGAAATGTAACATATCAAAACGTGGGATATAACAAAAGCAGTGCTGAAAAAGAAATTTATGGCGATAAATTCTGTATTAAGAAAAAGAAGAAAAAAGAAAGATCCCAAAAAGCAATCTAACTTTACACCTCAAGAAAACAGAAAAAGAACAAATGAAGCCTGAAGTTGGTAGGATGGAAATAACGATCAGAGCAAAAATAAATGAAAAATAGACTAGAAAGACAATATAAAAGACCATGGAAAATAAGAGTTGGTTTTTTAAATAAGGTAAGCAAAATTCACAAAACTTTAGCTAAACTAAGAAAAAAAATACTCAAATAAATAAAATCATAAATGAAGAGTAGACATTACAAAACCAACACCACAGAAATACAAAGGATCATAAATGATTACTATGAACAATTACGTGCCAACAAATTGGATAACCTAGAAGAAATGTATGAATTCCTAGAAATACACAGCCTACTAAGGCTGAATGATTGGGAAAGAAAATCTGAACATAGCAATAATAAGTAAGATTGAATTAGTAATAAAAAATCTCCCAATAAAGAAAAGTCTGGGACCAGATGGTTTTACTGGTGAAATACACCAGATATTTAAAGAAGAATTAATACGAATCTTTCTTAAACTCCTCCAAAAAACTGAAGAGAGAATTTTTTTCAAACTAATTTTACAAAGCCAGTATTAATTATCCTGGTACCAAAGCCAAACAAGAAGACTACAAGAAAAGAAAACTACAGGCCAGTATCACTGATGAGCAAAGAAGTAAAATTCCTCAACAGAATATTAGCAAATTAATACAACAGATCATTAAAGGGATCATATACCATGATCAAGAGGGTTCAACCCTAGGAAGCAAGGATGGTTCAACATATGCAAATTAATCAATGTGATACACCACAATGAAACAAGGTATAAAAATTATATGAGTAACACAGATACAGAAAAGCTATTTGACAGAATTCAATATCCTTTCATGATAAAACCTCTCAACAAATTAGGTATAGAAGGAATGCATCTCAACATAGAAAAGGCCATATACAACAAGCCCACACCTGACATCACTCTCAATGTGGAAAATCTGTAAGCTTTTCCTCTAAGATTGGGAATAAGACAAGGATGCACACTCTCACCACTTCTATTCAACATAGCATTGGAAGTCCTAGTCAGAACAATTAGATAAGAAAAAGAAATAAAAGGCACACAAATTGGAAAGGAAGAAGTAAAACCATCTCTTTTTGCAGATGACATGACTTTATATATAGGAACCCCTAAAGACTCCAACAAAAAAACTCTTTGAACTGATAAACAATTTCAGTAAAGTTACAAAATCGACATGCAAAAATCAGTTCAATTTCTACACACTAAAAATGAACTATGCAAAAAAGAAATTAGGAAAAAAATCCCATTTCCAACAGCATCAGAAAGAATAAAATAGGAATGAATTTAATGAAGGAAGTAAAAGACCTGTACACAGAAAACTATAAAACATTAATGGAAGAAATTAAAGAAGACCTAATAAATAAAAGAATATCCCGTGCTCATGGTTGGAAGAATTAACATTGTCAAAATGGCCACACTACCCAATGTGGTCTACAAACTCAGTGCAATCCCTACCAAAATTCCAATGGTGTTTTTGACAGAAATAGAAAAAAAAAATCCTAAAATTCATGTGGAACCATAAAGGACCTCAAATAGCTAGAGCAATCTTGAACAAGAAGAGCAATGCTGGAGGCATCACACTTCCTGATTTCACACTATATTACAAAGCTATAGTAATAAAAACAATGTCATAAAAACAGACATATAGACCAATAGAACAGAAACAAGAGCCCAGAAATAAACCCACACTGATATAGTCAATCAATATCTGGCAAAGAAGTAAAAAATACCCCATAGAGGAAAAGATAGTCTCTTCAACAAATGGTGTTGGGAAAAATGGATAATCATATGTAGAAGAATGAAATTGGACTCCTATTTTACACCAGTCACAAAAATCAACTTGAAATGGCTTAAAGATTTAAATATAAGACTTGAAACCATAAAAAACCAAAAACCATGGGAAAAAACAGTGTAAACCTCCTTGACACGAGTCTTGACTTGGGATTTTTTTGGATATGACACCAAAAGCACAAGTGACAAAAGTAAAAATAAATAAGTGGGAGTATATGAAACTAAAAAGCTGAAAAACAGAAGAAATAAGAAAATGAAAAGGCAACCTATGGAATAGGAAAAAATATTTGCAAACCATCTATATGATAAGGGGGTATATGCATTACATATAAGGAACTCATACAACTCAGTAGCAAAAAAACAATCCAAATTTAAAAATGGATCTGAATAGACATTTTTCCAAAGAAGACATACAAACAACTCATGGATACGTGAAAAAATGCTCAACATCACTAATCATCAGGGAAATGAAAATCAAAACCACAACGAAGTATCACCTCATACCTGTGAGGATAGCTATTACTAAAAAGTGAAAAGATGATGTGTTGGCTAAGATGTATCCAAAGGAAAAATAACTATCTTGAGCTATCTGCATTCCCATGTTCATTGCAGCATTAATCACAATAGCCAAGATATGGAAACAACCTAAATGTCTGTCAACAGATGAATGTATAAAGAGAATGGCATACACATACAAACACACATGTGTGCGCACACGCATCCTGCCATTTGCAACAATATGCATGAACCTAAAGGTTCATTATGCTAAGTGAAATAAGACAGATATAGAAAGAAAAATATTTCATGATCTCACTTACGGGTGAAATATGTAATATATATATTGCCAAACTCAAAGTAATAGAAAATAGAATAATGGTTACCAGAGGCTGGGGCATGTGGGAAAAGGGGAGATTTACGAGAGAGAGAGAGAGAGAGAGAAGGAAGGATGGAAGGAAGGAAGGAAGGAAGGAGGAAGGAAGGAAGGAAGGAAGGAAGGAAGGAAGGAAAGAAAGAAAGAAAGAAAGAAAGAAAGAAAGAAAGAAAGAAAGAAAGAAAGAAAGAAAGAAAGAAAGAAAGAAAGAAAGAGAAAGAAAGAAAGGGAGAAAGAAAGGAGGAAAGAAAAAAGAAAGGAGTTATGGGGAGTTATTGTTTAATTGGTACAGTTTCATTTTTGTAAAACGAAGAGTTCTGGAGATGGATGGTGGTTATGGTCACACAACAATATAAATGTACTTAATACCACTGAACCATACACTTAAAAATGGTTAAGACAGTAAGTTTTATGTTACATGAATTTTGCCACAACAACAAAGAATGAGCGAACTGGTGATGGATCAGCTCTCACAAAAATTTAAACAAAGCTTCAAGTCAGCTCAATCCCAGCCAAAATAAGACAATCCCTAACTTTCTGCCAGAAGCAAAAGTAGCTCATCTCTGGAGGAAAATAATTATTATTTAAATACATTAACTTTTACCATTTTTTTAAACATGATGTCCAGTGTTCAGTTAGTAAAACTGAAACCAACCATGACAAAGACACAGTTTATTTAAAAATGAAAAGGAAAAAAATCAAGTCCTACCAGAGATTCAGATATTGAATTATTAACCATATATTTTAACTCATTAATATGTTCAATAAATTACATGACAAGATGAGGAATTTCAGCAGAAAATGGGAAGCTGTAAGAACCAATCAGAAATTATAAATCTAAAAAATATAAACCCTGAAATTAGGAATTCAATAGATGGGATTTACACAACAGGTTTAGAATTTGTTCAGTTTTATATATTCCTTGCAGCTCAGAAATGTTAATATAGACAGAAGTTAAAATAACTTATTGTTTTAGTTCCATTGAGAGAACCTGATTTTTGAGTGAAGCCTCTGAGTGTTAATTTTCCATCTTTTGAACATTGGAGGTAGTTGCATTAATGCAGCTATCCTTGAGTGTAATAATAAAAAGTATAGTCATATACACATTTAAAAATTATTATGTTTAGTTCTTTATCAAGGCTTCAGAGGTTTATCTTCTCTATCTGATGTTTCAGCAGTTGGTTTCAGCCCAGAAATTTGAATTATTTCACACAATGCCACTGCAGTGATAACTGTATATAATTGTTGGATTCATTTCCATTATCACTGGTAAGAGGAGAGAAATTACTCTTGCTAACACTAATTGATAAGGAAGGTAAATGTGAACTCCAAACTTTGAAATCAGACTTTTTTAAAGAAGAAATTTAGCTTTACAAACCTTGGAGAAATATAGTTTTTCACAATTACCTTTTCAATCAATTCAACTATTAATCTCTTTCCTAATTTAAAAACTAGAACACATGGATGATTTTTAAATCAAAGGCATGTCCAATTCTTATTATCTTGAGGTTCAGAATTAGTTTTATCTGTTAAACCAGTCTCATAGACATAGTATCAAAATCATACCATCCTCTCCACTTTGCCCCAATATAATGCCTATATTTCATAGTTCCTAATGTCAGGTAGCTGAATCAGGTGATTGCAGGTGACATACTTTATTAAAGGCTTATAATCTAACTGAAGATTACACTATATTTGAGGCACATCTTATTTAATCCTCAAAACAAACCTGAAAATTAAATATTGTCCTCATCTTGAGGATGGGAAAATCGAGGTATTCCAGACATTCTTATTATTCCCAATGGCACCTAGCTAGTAAGAAATAAACCTGGGATTTGACCTGCATGGAAATAGTTAAGTCCTACCTCCATGTTTGAATGCCCATTTCTATTCCGCTGTCAGTTAATCACTGGAAATTTTTCATCTTGGGTTCTATATTTCATAGATATATAATCCTTTTACAATGATGAATGACTGAATGATAATAAATAAATGTCATTCTAAGAATATAGCTCTACTGGCAATGTTTTCATTTTAAGAGCCATTTTTGATCTAGAAACCAATTTGAATGACTGTGTTGCTTTTCTAATGGTTCACAATATAAATGTAGAGAAATTATTTGGTTCAGAGCTAGGCAACTTACATTATTACTTGGGTATATAATTTAATATCAGGGGCCAAATAGGCTGACACAGAGAACAGAAACCTGTTAGTTAAAGAATAAATTCAATCACTGTCCTCAAGGATGTTGCAATATAGTATACAGAGTGTGATATTAAAAATGCATATATAAAACATTGGAACACCGATTTAAACATGTAACCTAGGATCATTTTTTTTCACATACAATTTTTTTATTATGGTCAGTTAGCCAACATATAGTATATCATTCGTTTTTGATGTAGTGTTCAAAGAGTCATTGGTTGTGTATAACACTCAGGGCACCTAGGATCATTTTAAAATCTAGTTTATAACTTTACCTTGGGGAATCCTGGGGTGTTGAGGTACAACATAGAAGCACAATTTTTATGAGGTTTCCTAAGCAGTAAAGACATAAGGGGGTTTTGTTAGCTACCCCCCTATCCACACCCAGAATATACTTAGATCAAGAAACTCTTCAGGAGGCAATAACTGCCATATTGTAGTTCCTGTAGAAAAACTTAGATATGTCTAAAGAATGTGCTCTACTCACAATGCCCAGGCATTTCCTGCTCCAGGACACCTCTGTTTTTTTCCTGAACAGGACCACTGCTGAAAGCTTTTTCAACATTAAGCTGTGCATTCTTCAATTTCTGCAAATGAAAACACTACAGAAATGAAAATGAGATTCAAACCCGGAGATTTTTTTAAAAAGACTAGTAACAAGACATTGACAACATTGCCCAGAGGCAATGATCTGGAGTGCATCCAGAGATAGTCATTCCAGAAGAAACAGTGATGGAGTAAGTATGTAGGACTCATAAAAAGTATGAAAGAGGTAGGCCCAGAATTCTACCAAACATTTAAAGAAGAGTTAATACCTGTCCTTTGCAAACTATTCAAAAAATTCAAGAGGAAGGGAAACTTCCAAATTCATTCTATGAGGCCAGCATTACCCTGATTCCAAAACATTAAAAAAAAGCATTCACAACGATCAAGTGGGATTTATTCCTGGGATGCAAGGGTGATTCAATATTTGCAAATCAATCAACATTATACACCACATTAATAGAAGAAAGAAGAACCATATGATCATTTCAATAGATGCAGAAAAAGCATTTGACAAAGTACAACATCCATTCATGATAAAAGCCCTTCACAAAGTAGGGATAGAGGGAACATACCTCAACATCATAAAGGACATCTATGAAAAACACACAGCCAAAATCATCCTCAATGGGGAAAAACTGAGAGGTTATCCTCTAAGGTCAGGAACAAGACAGGGATGTCGACTCTCACCACTCTTATTTAACGTAGTACTGGAAGTCCTAGACCCAGCAATCAGACAACAAAAAGAAATAAAAGGCATCAGTAAGGAAGAAGTCAAACTTTCAGTATTTGCAGATGACACGATACTCCATAATAGATAACTCAAAAGACTCCACCAAAAAATTGCTAGAACTGATACACGAATTCAGTAAAGTTGCAGGATACAAAATCAACGTACAGAAATCTGTTGCATTTCTATACACCAATAATGAAGCAGCAGGAAGAGAAATCAAGGAATTGATCCCATTTCCAGTTACGGCAAAAACCATAAGTACCTAGGAATAAACCTAACCAAAGAGGTAAAAGATCTGTACTCTGAAAACTATAAAACACTGATGAAAGAAATTGAAGAGGACACAAAGAAATTGGAAAACATTCCATGCTCATGGATTAGAAGAATAGATACTGTTAAAATGTCTATACCACCAAAAGCAATCTACACATTTATTGCAATCCCTATCAAAATACCAACAGCACTTCTCACAGAGGTAGAACAAACAATCCTAAAATTTGTATGGAACCACAAAGACCCTGAATAGCCAAAGCAATCTTGATAAAGAAAAGCAAATCTGGAGGCACCAATATTCCAGATTTCAAGTTATATTACAAAGCTGTAGTGATCAAGACAGTATGGTACTGGCACAAAAACAGACACACAGATCAATGAACAGAATAGAAAACCCATGGGGTGCCTGGGTGGCTCAGTCAGTTAAGCATCTGACTTCAGCTCAGGTCATGATCCCAGGGTCCTGGGATAGAGCATCATGTCGGGCTCCCTGCTCAGAGAGGAGCCTGCTTCTCCATCTGCCGCTTCCCCTGCTTGTGCTCTCTCACTCTGTGAGAGATAATATACAATCTCTGATAATATACAATCTCTGATAAGCCTAGCATAGTCAAGCCCTGCCTGTGTGCAGCTCAGTTGTCATCTTAGGACCATGCAGATATCTGATGCCCCCTTTTTCACAGGTTCATTTTCTCTACTATTCAGTCCCATAAAGTCCAATCTCTTCAGCAGCCCAGAACTCCAGTATCTGGCTCTTTAAGGACAATTTTCTGCTTGAGCACCAATTCCCAGTGTGAATCAAGAGAGTATTCATAGACAAAAATCTGGGTGATTGTGGGGTTTACTTTCTGTATTTTCTTTCTCTCAAGGATTACAGTACTATACTGCCTATTAATTGCCTGAAAATTGTTGCCACATATATTTTGTCCAATGTGAATTTGTTGTTGATAGTAGAGTAGGTCAAAGGTCAATATACACTCTGTGTATATTATGAGTTTGATTGCTAAATGGAAATACCATAGGTTATGTAATGCTAAAATATATTAAAATTCTGGCCTAGCCACAGAGGAGAGATCCCACTGAACACCTCATGCATTCATTTGAGAAGCCTGCACTTCAGGAATAAGGACCATGTTTTACAGTAAAGAACAAAAAATTAAAGACCCATCTAACAGAATAAAACTAAGCCAAATGGGACCTAAAGTATCCACCAGTAATTAAAGAGGTTTTCAAAACAAAACTTGATGTCCTTTAAAAGAAGATGAAATAATACAGACTCTGTACTATTTACCATTTATGATATCTGGCATACAAAATAAAATAACCCTAGGCATGCAAAAGGGCAGAAAAATGTGCCCTGCAGTTAAGAAGAATAGCAGTCAATAGAAACACAAGAGAGGGTATGGCTGTCGGAATTAGCAGACAAGGAATTTAAAGCAGGTGTTATAAATACATTTTTAAAGCCTAAAGGAAAATTATGGTCATAATGAGTGAATAGCTGGGAAATTTCAGCAGATAAATAGAAATTATAAATATAAACCAATTATTTTATAACTGAAAAGTACAACATCCAACATGAAAAAAATCACTGGATGAGATTAACAGCAAAATGGAGACTGCAGAAGAAAAGATTGTTGAAGCTAGATCAATAAAGTTCCTCATCTGAAATAAAGATGGGGGGAAGACTAAAATAACTAAGTTTCAATGACATGTGGAACAATATCAAGTGGTCTAACACAGTTGAAACTGGAGACAGAGAAGAGAAAGAAAATGGTATTTAAAGAAAGCATGGCTAAAATTTCCCCAAATTTGTTGAAAAACAAACACCCTTCTGATCTAAGATATCTGAACTTCAAATGGAATAAATGCAAAGAAAACTATATTTGTGCACATCATAGTCAAACTGGTGCATTCTCAATAGAAACAGTGGAGGCTATAATTCTATGAAATGGTATCTTTAAAGTGATGAAAGAAAAAACAAAGCAGAATTAAACATCTAGGGAAAACATCTTCAAAACACAGGGCAAAATGAAGACATTTTCAGATAAGAAAATTTTGTAGAATTTGTTGCTAGCAGACCTGCACTAAAAGAAATACTAAAGGAAGTTCTTTAAGCTGAAGAGAAAGGACATTAGACAGAAACTCAAATTTACAAGGAGTTACCAAAAATGACAAACAGGTAAGTATAAAATTCCATATATTTTTCTACTTTGAATTTCTTAGAAAGATAACTATTTAAGGCAAAAATAATACCCTATATTATGGGTTTTATTATATTTATATAAATGTAAAATACATGATAATATCATAAAGATGGAGAAGATGGAATTTTGCTGTTGAAATGGTCTCACATTTTATATTAAGAGCTACAATGTTATTTTGATTATATTATGATGTTAAAATGTATATTATATTCCTAAATCAATGGTTCACATCCAGGGATGATTTTGCTTCCCAGGGGACATTGGACAATGTATGGAGAAATGTATGACAATGTATGACAAAACTGGAAGGAGATGATACTGGCAAATAGTAAGTATCAGCTAGGGATGCTGTTAAACATCCTACAATGCACAGGACAGCCCCCACAACAGATAATTATTTGACCCAAGATGTCAATAGTGCTGAGGTTGAGAAATCCTGCTCTAGTTTTTTAAAAAAGGTTCATTTTTTTATTCTAGAGAGAGAGAGCATGAGTGGGAGGGGCAGAGGGAGAGGGAGAGGGAGAGAGAATCTCAAACAGACTCTGCACTGAGTGCAGAACCCCATGTGGGGCTCAATCTTACCACCCAGAGATCTTGACCTGAGCCAAAAACAAGAGTTGGATGTTCAACTGACTTCACTACACAGGTGACCCAAGAAACCCTGCTCTAAAACAAGCATAAAAAAATGCAAAGAGTTATTATACAGGAATTAAAATGGAATGATAAAAAATATCTGTTTATACAAAAGAAGTCAGGAAGGGAGGAATAGAGGAACAAAACATGAATAGGACAATTAGAAAACAAGTAGCAAGATGGTAGGCTTCCACTAAATTTTGTCAATAATTATATTAAATGTAAATTAACTCAACACTTCAAATAGAAGGCAGAAAATTACAGACTGTATAAAAAAAGCAAGATCAAACTATAGGCACTCTAACGAAATACATTTTATATATAGAAAATAAAAGAATGGAAAAAGATATATCACACAGACAGTAAGCAACAGGAAGCTGATGTAGCTTTATTAATTTCTGACAGAATAAACTTCAAAACATGGTACATTAATGAAAATAAAGAAGATTATTTCAAAATGATAAGGTCAATTCACCAGAAGAACATACATAAGAAACTCCTTAACAGTGCTTTAAAATGCATAAATTCAGACCTGACAAAACAAAGAGGCAAAGAGACAAATTCACAATCATAGGTAGAGACTTTAAGACTCCTTTTTCAGGAATTAATACACCAAGTAGAGAAAAAAAAAACAACTACTAGGGATACAGAATATTTGAACAAGATGATCAATGAACTTGACCTAATTAATATTTATAGAATATTGTACCTCAAAAGTACAGAATACACATTCTTTTCAAGTGTCTGTGAAATATTCACCAAGATAAACTATATGCCAGGTCATAACAATGAGTCTTAATTTATTTTAAAAGACCAAAATCCTACATTGTATATTCTCTGATTATAACAGAAGAAAATTAGAAATCAATAACAATATGACATCTGGAAAGTCCTTAAATATTAGGAAATTAAACAAAACACATTTTTAAACAAAGTGTGGGTCAAAAAAGAAATCCCAAGGGAGATTAGAATTTATTTAGAACTGAGTGAAAGTTAAAATATACCAAATTTTGTGGCATACTACCAAACAGTATTCAGTGGAGAGTTCATTTTTTTAAATGTTTATATTTAAAATGAGAAAAGTTTAAAACAAAATTGTTTCCTCCTTAAAATGCTAAAATAAGAAGAATAAACTAAATAAAAAAATAAATAGAAGGAAGGAAATCATAAGGATGAGGAAAAAAATCAATAAAAGAGAAAACAGAGAAACAATAGAAAATCAACAAAGCCAAAAGTTGATTCTTTGAATAAATAAAATTGGAAAACTCTAGGAGGATGATCAAGACAAAGGGAAACAAATTATTACTACTATGAATGAAAAAAAAAGGATATCACTAAAAATATTAAAGATGTTAAGAGGATACTATGGCAATGTTATATACAAATTCATCCCAATAAATTCAATATTTTTGATAAAATGGACAAATTTGTCAAAAGAAAATTACCAAAATTAACAAGAAAAGAAATAGAAAATCTGAATTTACTATATCTATTAAAAATGATGTGGTCCATATATAAAATGGAGTATTACTCAGCCATCAGGAAGGATGAATACCCACCATTTGCATCGACATGGATGGAAGTGGAGGAGATTATGCTAAGTGAAATAAGTCAAGCATAGAAAGACAATTATTACGTGGTTTCACTTAGAGGTGGAACATAAGGAATAGTATGGAGGATGTTAGGAGAAGGAAGGGAAGAATGAAGGGGGAGGAATCAAAGGGGGAGACAAACCGTGAGAGACTCTGGACTCTGGGAAACAAACTGAGGGTTTCAGAAGGGAGGGGGGTAGGGGGATGGGTTAGCCCAGTGATGGGTATTAAGGAGGGCATGTATTGTATTGCATGGAGCACTGGGTGTTATACGCAAACAGTGAATCATGGAACACTACATCAAAAACTCATGATGTACTGAATGGTGACTAACATAACATAATAAAAAAATGAAATTCCTAATACAAATTCTTTACACAAAAACCTCCAAACCCATATTGTTTTACCTACGAATTATATCAAACATTTAAGGATGATATATTACCCATACTTTGTAAAATATTTCAGAAAATAGAAGTAGGGATAACACTTCTCAACTTGGTTTTATGAGACCAGCAAAATCACAATATCAAAACTTGACAAAGACATTAAAAGAAACTTACAGATCGATATGTGTTATGAATTTAGATGAAAAACTCCTTTACAAAACAATAGTAGATTGAAGCCAACAATATATAAAAAGGACAATACACCATAACCAACTAGGATTTCTCTAAAGAATTTAAGACTAGTTTAATGTTTAAAATCAATCATTGTGAACCTGGAAAAGATGGCGGAGGAGTAGGGGACCCTATTACAACTGGTCCCCCGGATTGAGCTGGATATCTACCAGACCACTCTGAAAACCCATGAAATCAGCCTGAGATGTAAGAAGATAAATCTGGATCTCTACAAACAGAATATCGCAGGCAGTTGGTTTTGAGGAATGAAGCAGGGAGCTGTGATTCTGCGGCCAGATATTGGAGGATAAACGCCAGTGGGAGGGGGCCGAGCTGTTGGGATCCTACACCACTGGTGAGTGAAAGCTTCCCTCACTGGGGACGGGGCACAGACTTGCAGACGGGGTAGTGATGAAGAAAGGACATTGGGACAGCCCCCTGGACAGACATCCAGAGTGGTGGGGCTGCATGTGTGAACTGGGGGTGGCTGGAGGTTTTAGAAGCACAAAGGGCAGAGACGTGCCCTGACCTGGAGGCGAGGACTGGGAGTGCTGCTGAGGGGCACATAACCCAGGATGCTGCAGTTCATAGCAGCACAGGCAGAAACGGAGAAAGTGTGGCCTGGAGAGCTCACTGAAGAACAGACTGCGATCTCTCTGCTCTGAGGCAGAGGGTTGGAAATGATCTCTTCTGCTCTGACTCTTGGAAGAGACAGAGAAAGCCGCCAGGGAAAGACACCAGAGAACAAAAACCCAAAAAAACTGGTTCCCACTGAGCCCATCCCCCGCCACAGGGGGCAGGGCAACTCTGCCCAAACAGGGTTGCCTGAGTAACAGTGTGGCAGGCCCCTCCCCCAGAAGACAGGCTGGGAGAACAAGAGGCCAGCAACCCTAAGGTCCCTATAAAACAGGTGCATCTTGTTTGGGTTATGGTCAATAATTTGGACTCTATACATTCCCTCAACCACCCCTCAACAGAATGACTAGGAGGAGGAACCCCCAAAATAGGAAAGACTCAGAGACTATGACTTATGCCACAAATTTACAAATGGATACATATAACCAAGATGTCGGAGATGGAATTCAGGCTAGCAATTGTGAAGACAATAGCTAGAATGGAGAAATCAATTAATGGCAGCATAGAGTCTCTAAGGGCAGAAATGAAAGCTGAATTGGAAGAACGTAAAAAAACTATCAGTGAGATCCAATTTAATCTAGATAATCTAACAGCCAGGTTAAGCAAGGCAGAAAAATGAATTAGTGATCTAGAAGACCAATTGATAGAAAAGAAGAGAAAAAAGGAGCCCAGGGAAAAACAACTCAAAACTCATGAAAATAGAATTAGAGAAATAAATGACACCATGAAATGTTCCAATGTCAGAATTATTGGGATCCCTGAGGGGGTGGAGAGAGAGAGAGGACTAGAAGATATATTGGGGCAAATCGTAGCTGAGAACTTCCCTAATCTGGGGGAATGAAACAAACATTCATGTCCTAGAGGCAGAGAGGACCCGTCCCAAGATCAAGGAAAACAGGCCAATACCCCAGCATGTAATAGTAAACTTGCAAATCTTAGAACCAAGGAAACCATCTGAAAGGCAGTTAGGGGGAAGAGATTCCTTACATACAGAGGGAGGAACATCAGGATAACGTCAGACCTATCCACAGAGACCTGGCAAGCCAGAAAGGCCTGGCAAGACATATTCAGGGTACTAAACGGGAAGAACGTGTAGCCAAGAATACTTTATCCAGCAAGGCTGTCATTTAGAACAGATGGAGAGATGCAGAGCTTCCAAGACTGGCAGAAACTGAAAGAATATGTGACCAAGCCAGCCCTGCAAGAAATATTAAGGGGGAGGGTTCTATAAAAGGGGAAAGACCCCAAGAGTGATATAGAACAGAATTTTACAGGGACAATCTATAAAAACAAGGTCTTCACAGGCAACATGATGACAATAAATTCACATCTTTCAATAATCACTCTCAACATGAATGGCCTAAATGCTCCCATAAAACGGCACAGGGTTGCAGACTGGATAAAAAGACAGGACCTATCCATATGCTGTCAACAAGAGACTTATTATGAACCTAAAGATACATCCAGACTGAAAGTGAAGGGATGGAGATCCATCTTCCATGCCAATGGACCTCTAAAGAAAGCTTGGGTAGCAATTCTTATATCAAACAAATTAGATTTTAAACTAAAAACTGTAGTTAGAGACACAGAAGGACACTATATCATTCTTAAAGGGTCTATCCAACAAGAATATCTAACAATTGTAAATATCTATGCCCCCAACATGGGAGCAGACAACTACATAAGCCAACTATTAACCAAAATAAAGAGTTATATTGACAACAATAGGTTAATTGTAGGAGACCTCAATACTCCACTCTCAGCAATAGACAGATCATCTAAGCAGAAAATCAACAAAGAAACAAGAGCTTTGAATGACACACTGGACCAGATGGACTTCATAGATATATACAGAACATTCCACCCTAAAACAACAGAATACTCATTCTTCTCAAGTGCACATGGAACTTTCTCCAGAATAGACCACATACTGGGTCACAAATCAGGTCTCAACCGATACCAAAAGATTGAGATTATTCCCTGCATATTCTCAGACCACAATGCTTTAAAACTGGAACTCAATCACAAGAAAAAATTTGGAAGAAATTCAAACACTTGGAAGCTAAAGACCACTCTGCTCAAGAATGTTTGGGTGAACCAGGAAATCAAAGAACAACTTAAACAATTCATGGAAACTGATGACAATGAAAACACATTGGTCCAAAACCTATACGATACTGCAAAGTTTGTCCTAAGGGGGAAATACATAGCTATCCAAGCCTCACTCAAAAAAATAGAAAAATCCCAAATTCACCAACTAACTTTACACCTTAAAGAACTAGAGAAAAAGCAACAAACGAGGCCTAAGCCATGCATTAGAAGAGAAATAATTAAGATTAGAGCAGAGATCAATGAATTAGAAACCAGAAACACAGTAGATCAGATCAACGAAACTAGAAGCTGGTTTTTGAAAGAATTAATAAGATCGATAAACCACTGGCCAGACTTATCCAAAAGAAAAGAGAAAGGACCCAAATTAATAAAATTATGAAAGGGGAGAGATCATGACTAACACCAAGGAAATAGAAACAATTCTTAGAAATTATTATCAACAACTATATGCCAATAAATTTAGCAACCATGAAGAAATGGATGCCTTCCTGGAAACCTATAAACTCCCAAGACTGAAACAGGAAGAAATTGACAACCTGAACAGGCTAATAACCAGTAACGAGATTGAAGCAGTGATCAAAAACCTCCCAAAAAACAAGTCCAGGGCCTGATGGATTCCCTGGGAATTCTACCAAACATTCAAAGAAGAAATAATACCTATTCTCCTGAAGCTGTTTCAAAAAATAGAAACAGAAGGAAAGTTTCCAGACTCATTCTATGAGGCCAGCATTACTTTAATCCCCAAAACATGTAAAGACCCCAGCAAAAAGGAGAATTTCAGACTGATATCCCTGATGAATATGGATCCCAAAATTCTCAACAAAATCCAAGCTAATAGGATCCAACAATACATTAAAAGGATCATCCACCACGACCAAGTGGGATGTATTCCCAGGATGCAAGGGTGGTTCAACATTCGCAAATCAATCAGTGTGATAGAACACATTAATACAAGGAGAGAGAAGAACCATATGGTCCTCTCAATTGATACAGAAAAAACATTTGACAAAATACAGCATCCTTACCTGATTAAAACTCTTCAGAGTATAGGGATAGAGGGAACATTCCTCAAGTTCATAAAATCCATCTATGAAAAACCCACAGCGAATATCATCCTCAATGGGGAAAAGCTGAGAGACTTTCCTTTAAGATCAGGAACACAACAAGGATGTCCACTCTCACCACTATTGTGCAACATAGTACTAGAAGTCCTAGCAACAGCAATCAGACAACAACAACAAAAAAGGTATTCAAATTGGCAAAAAAGAAGTCAAACTCTTTCTCTTCACAGATGACATGATACTTTATGTGGAAATCCAAAACTCCACCCCCAAATTCCTAGAACTCATACAGCAATTCAGTAATGTGGCAGGATACAAAATCAATCCACAGAAATCAGTTGCTTTCTTATACACTAACAATGCAACTGTAGAAAGATAAATTAGAGAAATGATTCCATTTACAATAGCACCAAAAACTATAAGATACCTTGGAATAAACCTAACAGAAGAGGTAAAGGATCTGTACTCTAGGAACTACAGAACACTCATGAAAGAAACTGAAGACAGAAAAATATGGAAAAACATTCCACCCTCATAGATTGGAAGAATAAACATTGTTAAAATGTCTATACTACCCAGAGCAATCTATGCCTTCAATGGCATCCCGATCAAAATTCCAATGACATTTTTCAAAGTGCTGGAACAAACAACCCTAAAATTTGTATGGAATCAGAAAAGACCCCGAATTGCCAAGGAAATGTTGAATAAGAAAAACAAAGCTGGGGGCACCACGTTGCCTGATTTCAAGCTCTATTACAAAGCTGTGATCACCAAGAGAGCATGGTACTGGCACAAAAACAGACATATCGACCAATGGAACAGAATAGAGAACCCAGATATGGACCCTCAAACTCTATGGTCAAATACACTTCAACAAAGCAGGAAAAAATATGCAATGGAAAAAAGTCTCTTCAATAAATGGTGCTGGGAAAATTGGGCAGCTATATACAGAAGAATGAAACTTGACCATTCTCTAACACCATACACAAAGATAAACTCAAAATGGATGAAAGACCTCAATGTGAGACAGGAATCCATCAAAATCCCAAAGGAGAACATAGGCAGTAACCTCTTTGACATTGGCCACAGCAACTTCTTTCAAGATACTTCTCCAAAGGCTAGTGAAACAAAAGCAAAAATGAACTTTTGGGACTTTGTCAAGATAAAAAGTTTCTGCACAGCAAAGAAAACAGTCAACAAAACAAAGAGGCAACCCACAGAATGGGAGAAGATATTTGCAATGACACTACAGATAAAGGGCTGGTATCCAAGATCTATAAAGAACTTCTTAAACTCAACACACTAGAAACAAATAATCAAGTAAAAAAGTGGGCAGAAGACATGAACAGGCACTTCTCCAAAGAAGACATACAAATGGTTAACAGACCCATGAAAAAAGGTTCATCATCATTAGCCATCAGGGAAATTCAAATCAAAACCACATTGAGATACCACCTTACACCAGTTAGAATGGCAAAAATGGACAAGGCAAGAAACATCAAATGTTGAAGAGGTTGTGGAGAAAGGGGAACCCTCTTACACTGTTGGTGGGGATGCAAGTTGGTATAGCCACTTTGGAAAACAGTGTGGAGGTGCCTCAAAAAATTAAAAATAGAGCTACCTTATGACCCAGCAATTACACTCCTGGGTATTTATCCCAAAGACGCAGATGTAGTGAAAAGAAGGGCCATATGCATTCCAATGTTCATAGCATTAACGTCCACAATTGTCAAACTGTGGAAAGAGCCGAGATGCCCTTCAACAGACGAATGGATAAAGAAGATGTGGTCCATATATTCAATGGAATATTACTCAGCCACCAGAAAGGATGAATACCCAACTTTTACATCAACATGAATGGGACTGGAGGAGATTATGCTAAGTGAAAAAAGTCAAGCAGAGAAAGTCAATTATCATATGGTTTCACTTATTTGTGGAACATAAGGAACAGCATGGAGGTCATTAGGAGAAGGAAGGTAAAAATGAAGGGGGGGAATTGGAGGGAGAGATAAACCATGAGAGACTATGGACTCTGAGAAAAAAACTGAGGGTATTTCGGGGGGTGGATGGGTTAGCCTGGTGATGGGTATTAAGGAGGGCATGTATTGCATTGAGCACTGGGTGTTATACGAAAAAAATGAATCGTGGATCACTACATCAAAATCTAATGATGTATGGTGTCTAATACAACATAATAAAATAAAATTTAAAAAAATCAATCAATGTAATTAACCATTGACAAAATAAGGGAGAAAAACTATAATATTATCTCAATAGATGAAGAAAAGCATTTGAGAAACTTGTACATTCAGTTTTGGTAGAAACTTAGAAAACTAGGAATAAAAGGGAACTTACTCAGCTTGAGTAAGGGCATCTACAAAAAAGCCTACAGCTAGCATCATCACTAATGGTAAAATGCTGAACATGTTCCCCTAAGTTTGGGAACAAATCAAAGATGTTCTTTTTTTTAAATTTTATTTTATTATGTTATGTGAGTCACCATATATTATATCATTAGTTTTTGATGTAGTGTTCCATGATTCATTGTTTGCGTATAACACCCAGTGCTCCATGCAATACATGCCTTCCTTAATACCCATAACCAGGCTAGCACATCCCCCCATCCACCTCCCCCCTAAAACCCTAAGTTTGTTTCTCAGAGTCCATAGTCTCTCATGGTTCGTCTTCAAAGATGTTCTTTTACCACCTCTATTCAACAATGTTCTAAAGATCCTGCCTAATGTGATAAGGCAATAAAACAAGGTATACAAATTGGAAAGAAAAAGTAAAACTATTTTATTTGTAGACAATGTGATTTTTACTTTGAAAATCTTAAGGAATCTAAAAACAACTACTAGAACTAATTAGTGAATTTATCAAGGGCTCAGGATACAAGGTCAATATAAAAATCCAACTTGATTTTTAAATACTTGCAACAAGTAATTGAATAATGAAATTTGAAAATTCCATTTGTAATAGTGTCAAAAACATAAATACTTCTTAATACATTTAACAAATACTAGATAAACCTCTACTGAAAACTATAAAATATTGCTGGAAGAAATTATAAAAGGCCTAAATAAGTGAAACAATGGCAAATGGATTGTAAAACTCAATATTGTTAAGATTTTGATTATCTTCAATTTTATCTATAGATTTGGTACATCCCCCATCACAACTGTAGCAGGTTTTTAAAAATAGAATTTGACAAACTGATCCTAAAATTTATATAAAAATTCAAGGGATTGAGAATAGTCAAAATGATCTTGAAAAAGACATAAAAGCTGGGCCACTTGCACCGCCTAACTTCAAGACTTACTATAAAGCTACATTAATCAATATGATGTCATACTGGCATAAAAGTAGACAGATGAATGGAGAAGAATAACAAATGCAGAAGTAGATCCATGCTTATAAGGTCAATTGATTTTTAATTTGGCACTAAAGCAATTCAATAGGGAAAGGAAATTCCTTTCAACATATGACTCTTGACCAACTGGATATTCTTGTGGAAAATAATGAACATTGACATCATATGCAAACATAAACTCAAGTTGTGTAATAGGTGTGAATGCAATAGCTAAAACTATAAAGCTTCTAGAAGAAAGCTATGAGGCGTAGGCAAAGGTTTTTTAAATAGGGCACAGAAATCAATAAACATAAAATAAAAATTGATAAATTGACTTCATCAAAATTTAAAACTTCTGTTTATTAATGTAGACAATTGAGAAAATGTAAGGCAAGCCATAGACTGGCAGAAAGTATTCACAATACAGATGCCCGACAAAGGGCTTGTAGTAAAGATACAAAAAGAATGCTTTTAATGCAATAATATAAAGGCAATAAACTCAATTAAAATGATTAAAAATACTTGAAAAGACACTTAAGAAGACATAGCAATGCCTAATAAGCTCATAGAAAAGTGCTCAAATTTATTAGTAATCCAGGAAATAGAAAAGAAAACCCCAAATGAGCTATTAAAACAAGTATTCAACATTAGAATGGCTAAAATTAAAATGGCAACACTAATTTTATCAAGGATATGGAGCAACTCATATATTGCTGGTGATGTGGAAATGATACAATCACTTTGGAGAACTGTTTAACAAACTTTTATTAGACAGCTAACTATACATCTACTATGTGACCCAGCAATCCCACTCCTATATATTTACCTGAGAAAAATGAAAGCAAAACTCCACAAAACATTCGTATATAAGACTGTTTATAGTTGTCTTTCTCTGATTGATTTATTTTGCTTAGCATAATACCCTCTAGTTTGATCCACATCATTGCAAATGGCAAGATTTCATTTTTTTTTTTTTGATGGCTGCATAACATGATCTCACTGATATGTGGAATTTAAGAAACAAGGCAGAGGATCATAGGGGAAGAGAGGAAAAAAAACGAAACAAGATGAAACCAAAGAGGGAGACAAACCATAAGAGACTCTTTTTATTATTATTATTATGTTCAATTAGCATATAATACATCATAAGTTTTTGATGTAGTGTTCAACTATTCATCAGTTGCATATAACACCCAGTGCTCATCACAACATGTTCCCTCCTTAATATCCATCACCTGGCTACCCCATCCCACCACCCGCCTCCACTCTGTAAACCTCAGTTTGTTTCCTGGAGTCCAGAGTCTCTCGTGGTTTGTTTCCCTCTATGATTTCTTCCCATTCAATTTTCCCTCCCTTCCCCTGTGGTCCTCCACACTATTTCTTATGTTCCACATATAAGTGAAACCATATGACAATTATCTTTCTCTGCTTGACTTATTTCACTTAACATAATCCCCTCCATTTCCATCCATATTGATGCAAATGGTGGGCATTCATCCTTTCTGATGGCTGAGTAATATTCCATTGTATATATGGACCACATCTTCTTTATCCATTCAACTGTTGAAGGGCCTCTCAGCTCCTTCCACAGTTTAGCTATTGTGGACATTGCTGCTATGAACACTGGGGTGCATGTACCCCTTCTTTTCACTACATCTATATCTTTGGGGTAAATACCTCATAGTGCAATCACTGTTTTGTAGGGTAGCTCTATTTTTAATGTCTTGAGGAACCTCCATACCGTTTTCCCGAGTGGCTGTATCAGCTTGCATTACCACCAACAGTGTAAGAGTGTTTCCCTTTCTCCACATCGTTGCCAACACTTGATGTTTCCGGTCTTGTTAATTTTTGCCATTCTAACTGGGGTAAGGTTGTATCTCATTGTGGTTTTGATTTGTATTTCCCTGATGGCTAGTGATGTTGAACATTTTTTCATGTGTCTGTTAGCCATTTGTATGTCTTCTTTGTATCTTAGGAAACAAACTGAGGGTTGCTGGAGGGGAGGGAGTGGGGGGATGGGGTAACTGGGTGATGAAAATGGGGTAGGGTATGTGTTGTAATGAACACTGGGTATTATGTAAGACTGATGGGTCACAGACCTGTACCCCTGAAACAAATAATATATTATATGTTAATTGAATTTAAATTAAAAAAATAAATTCCAGATGGATTAAAAGCCTAAATGTAAAAAGCTAAACAATAAAACTCATATAAGGGAATATCTTTTATACCATCAAAGTAGAAAAGGAAATAAGACTCACACACAAAAATTTAAACCTTAAGGGAAAAGACTGATAAATTAAAATAGAAGTCACTAATAACCAAGTTAAAAGACTTGCCACAACATACTGGAAGAAAGCATCTCCAACACATAAAATAAGCAAAGGATTAGAGATGCAGAAATTAGAATTTCTACAAATCAGTAAGGGCAAAAACTCAATAGAAAAATGGGCAAATGATATGAGCAGATAATTCAGAGAAAGGAAAATCAAAAGAGTCATTAAACATGGGAAGATGTTCAATGTCATGAGTAATCAATGATACCCATCACACTGGTAAAAATTAAGAAGTCTAAAAATGTTAGGAATCAGCAAGAACGTGGAAAAACAGCAAATACCAAACAGGAATGATGAGAATAGAAACAAATAGGAAATCACTTTGGCAATAACAGTAGAATAAGCTACTCTATTGTCTAAGAATTCCACCTTCAGATAATTACTTAGAGAAATCTCACATGGGCACACAAGATTGGTACAAAGATGTATAATGTAGCCTTGTTTATAATGGTATAGGATTAGAAACAATACAAATGTCTATCAATAGGGAAATAAACTGTGCCATATTCATTCAATTGATATTGTATGACTATTAAAATGAATGAATTAGATCTACATGTATAAAATTGATAAATTAAAAAAATTTAATGAAAAAAAGGTTTATAGTTGCTTTATCACCATGGCCCCAAAACAGAAACAACTTAAATTGAGTGGAATACCCCTCAACAATAAAAAATTAGTGAACAACTGATACATAAAACGGCATGAATGAATCTCAAAACCATTATGTTGTGTGAAAAAATAACACATGCTTCATGTTGAGAACAGACAACATTAATCAATGTGATAAAAATTGTAATAGTGATTGTCTATGGGAATGTGGAAATTGAAAAGGGCATGAGGGAATTTTCTAAAGTGATGGAAATGTTCTGTATTTTGATTGAGACGTTGGTCACAGGTATGTGTACATTTGTCAAAAGTAATCAAATTGTACCCTTAATATCTGTGCATTTCATTGTATGTAAATTTTACACAAATTTAAAAAATCTCTAAGGGAAAATTATTTTGGGGTCATATAATGATCAATCTTGCAAGCTAGGTTAATGAGTTTGGACTTTATCCTGCATGCAACTAGCCTTCAATAGAGATTTTTAAAAATATATTTTATTTATTTGAGAGAGAGAGGGAGAGCAAGCATGCACAAGAGAGTGAGCACCAGCAGTAGGAGAGGCAGAGGGAGAGGGAGAAGACATGGGGCTCATGGGGCTTAATCCCAGAACCCTGGGATTATGACCTGAACCAAAGGCAGACACTTAACTGACTGAGACACCCAGGTGCCCCCAATGGAGATTTTTAACCAGGAACTGAATATATTTATTTTTAAAGGGACACATTTCTGACAAAACTGTCAAAGACAGATTGGAAAGGGGAGTATCTGGAGGCTATTACAAGTCCAGGCAGTAAGTGATGAGGCATGAAACTAGGGCAGTGGAAGTGGGTGTGAGGGAGTTAACAGATGGGAGAAACATCAAAGAGTCAATATCAAGGGAAATGTGTGCTGAGGTTGGAAAGAGATAAGGAGTTGAGGATAGTTGCTGTTTGCAAAGGTAGAGACCACAGGTATATTTTCATTGGGGAAAGGGAATGAAGGGTTGGGGGGGCAGGAAATAGGTTCAGTTATAAATGAGGTCAAGCTGCCTGCAGGACATCTATGTGGAGTTATCCAATCAGCACTTGGAAGTATGGATATGGATCACTTGAGAGTGACCAGGAAGGGAATCAGGGCTAGAGATGAAGATTAGGTGGCCTGAGAAAATAAATAAAGTAGAGATAAGAGGCTAAAAGGCAGTGCTATACCAGGGATCTCAGACCTGATAGCTTACACCAAGTTTGAGAGTCAGAGCAAATGTGTAAACCTTCTAAACACCAAAAAATGACCTGCTCACTTTCATAAAACCCTAAATGCCCTCATGTCTTAATCCTACAGACTTCCATCATACTGACAACACATAAGAGGGACAAAGGAGGGTAGGTTTGGTGATAACTGGTGCCAATTCTCAACACCCTGTCAGAAATCACCTTTGCTTGGGCGCCTGGGTGGCTCAGTCATTAGGCGTCTGCCTTCGGCTCGGGTCATGATCCCAGGGTCCCGGGATCGAGTCCCACATCGGGCTCCCTGCTCAGTGGGAAGCCTGCTTCTCCCTCTCCCACTCCCCCTGCTTGTGTTCCCTCTTTCACTGTGTCTCTCTCTGTCAAATAAATAAATAAAATCTTTAAAAAAAAAAAGAAATCACCTTTGCTTGAAGGAATGTAGTAGAGGTCATAATACAGGGCAATGCAAGTGGTGCTTTTAATCAGCTTTGGGAGCTTGGAGCTGAGAGTTGCAGAATGCTAAGTAGTAGGTAGCATTCTGTGACTCTCCTATTTTAGTGACATGTTTTTAGCCATTTGAATATTAGGTGACAACCCACATAAAAACCTTCCTGCTTCTTCTGTTGATGGTTGTGGCAGCAGGTGGTGGTGGTGAGTCCTTAAAATGACACTGATGATGGCAATGGTTGAATGTGTCCCTGAGCTCCCCAAGGCTTTCAGGTAGCCACCCTCCTCATGATTTTAGGTTGATGAAGCATCCAACAGACAGAATACACAGAATATCTAACTTTAAGATAAAACCAGGAAAGAGGATCTAGTGAAGCTTAGAGAGAAAGGAAGGGAGAAAAATGAGGAAGAAAAGCAGCCAAGGGCTAGAAAAGAGAATCGATGAGTGTACTCAACAATATTGAATGCTGCCAAGAGGGCAGCAGGATGACTACTTGTAATTGGCAATTAGTTGAAAATTAGCTTGTCATCAGAGAGATTTTTAAAATTATTATTGAAGTATAATTGACATATAATGTCATATTAGTTTTAGGTATACAATATATTGATTTGACAGTTCTGTACATTATTCAATGCTTACCATGGTAAGTGTAGTTACCATCTGTCACTTGTACATCTGTATGTTATTACAATATTATTTATTTTTTAAAAGATCTATTTATTTGAGAGAAAGAGAGTGAGCATACAAGCAGGGGAAGGGCAGAAGGAGAGGGAGAGAAGCAGAGAGCCCGATTGTAGAGCTCCATCTCATGACCCTGAGATCATGACCTGAGCCAAAACCAAGAGTCGGATGCTCAACTGACTGAGCCACCCAGGCATCCCAACAATATTACTGACTATATTCCCTATGTTGTCCTTTTCATCTCCACGACTTACTTATTTTATAACTGGAAGCTTATACTTCTTAATCCCCTTTATCTATTTTACTCATCTCCCCACCCACCTCCCCAAGTGAATTAAGGACTATTTCCCACAGAGTTATGAAAGCCAAATTGCAGGGAGCTAAAGAGTAGAAGAATAAAATGTAGGCACCAAATACACCTCTTATTTGGAAAAAGGTATGAAAAAAAAGAATTTGTGTGAAGAGGTTGGGGGCAGTAGCTTGTAGAAGAACCAGAACTCAGGAACATTTATTTAGACAATGAAAACTTAAGCATGCTTGATGGATAAGGGAAAGGGTCAAGTGGAAAAAGAGGCAGAAACTGAAGAAAGGATAAAGGATAAATAAAAGTGAGTGAGGTAGGAAGCAGGACAAAGAATCTGAGAGCCAATATACAGTCTGTCCCCAACATTCTAGGCATACCATGGATCAGGACAGGAGGAAGCTCTCTTGGCAAGTTTATCAACTTCCCTACTTTTCTTTCTCTCTAGGCTAGACTTAAAACTGCCTGCTGCTCAGTTATACCTGAGTGGTCCACATATATTCCCAAACTCAACATACTCAGAAATCAACAACTCATTCTTTTCAAAACTTTTTTCTGTTTTCTGCTTTTCATATTTCATCTAGCCACACCCTCTCTGCACTGGTAAATAAGGCCCTGCATCTGTATGGGGCCCACCAGGAGTATTCAAGTTTAATTAGAAGATGTAGGACTTCAGTTAGATCAGAAGTAAACCATAGCTCCTAGGGTCCAGGCCCTCTGATTTATCCACCTGGTCTCTAATGACTCCCAAGGAGCCCATTTCCAATAGTCTGGAGCCTAGGTCCTCTCCTATGGAGCTTCATAATTAATGAAGACCTCAGCCTAACCCTCTTCAGAAGCTGGAATCTTTCCCATTGACTTGAGCTGTCTTGAAAATGCAATCCATCTAGATCTTGGCTGATGCTTGAAAGGTCCAAGTGCCCATCCAGTCCACCAGTGGAATGATTAACTTGGCAAAATTATGGGCAGCTAAATCCACATATCTCTTATCCCTTTTACCCTTAGTCACCTCTCAAATATATGAAGCCTTGAGTCTTCTGACCATCCTCTGCCACATTGGCATTTCCAGAATGCCCTGTGCCTTCTCACTCCCATTCCAAACTCTCACTGGTTCCTACTCTCCAAAAATTTTCCCCTGAGCCCCCAAGAACTCCCTTTTCTATGGTTACAAACTTCCCATATTCTCATCCTCTTCTTGGAGATTTCCTCCATCTCCTCGTTGAAACAGAGCCAGGGCTCTCCCCAAAGACTCAGCTTCACCTAAAACCCTTTCAAGGGGGAATACTCTTTTCCCACACTTCTTCAGTTCCCCTTGTTACTTTCAGAACATTGTTTTTCCATCTTCTTGGAGAAAAACACCCCATTGATATTCATGCCATCAGCTCATCACGGAAGATTGAAATTCA
Source organism: Zalophus californianus (assembly GCF_009762305.2). Taxonomy (NCBI): domain Eukaryota; kingdom Metazoa; phylum Chordata; class Mammalia; order Carnivora; family Otariidae; genus Zalophus; species Zalophus californianus. The sequence goes on along the minus strand of NC_045612.1, from coordinate 112,560,432 downwards.
GCCTTGTTTTGTTATTCGGTATGCTATTTATTTTACATGGAAAATAACTTTTACACAAAAAGTCTTTAGACGTGCTCTTAGTTCTAAAAGAATCTGCATCATCTTTTATACTGGCTAAGTAATTAAAGCTAGATCAGTGCGGTCATAGTAAGCAGGTTAATTAACCCAAGAATGGTGAGTAAATTTAACCTCTGGTGGTTATGAGTGTTAAATGCAACCTCCATAGATTACAAAAATTCAGTCACCATAGTTTACAATTTTAAGTCAACAAATCCTCCTTTCTGTGCTAACATCGTAACAAATGTAGTTTCTGATAATAAACATTGATAATCTCAAAGTTACAAGTCAACAGTTCTTAGAACTATCTTTTAAAAATCTCTCTATGTTAAACAAATCTTCTCTGACATTTTTAGTAATTAGAACTAGACAGAAATTTAACTTCATGATAAGAATATATTGCATACATACAGATTTAACTCAAATTTTTTGCTAGCTGGTATGTTACTCTTCCCCAACCTTAATTATTCCCTATCCAAATAAAAGCTAAGGGCTAAGCTAGTGCACTGTCTACACAAACTACTTGTGTCCACAGCTTCTTTTCTTAAAGTTTCCATTAAGAGGTTCTAAGGACTTAGAGAATAATTTTATATAGCCTGAATCAAGTTAATGCAAAAATTATATTCATTTTAATTTCCAGAGATTAAACCACTCTTCCCCCTTGCTCATTGCTGTTATCTACCAAATCCCTGGTCCTCCCCTTAATCCATTTAAGACATTAATACAAAGCATCACTGATTTCTTGTGTATCCAAACATCTGCCAGTATCCTGAATACTACATCAGCCACAAACATACAGTGTTATGGGCTGAACTGTGTCCACCCAAAATTCATATGTTGAAGTCCTAACCCCCAGTACTTCAGAATGTGACTTTATTAGAAAATAGGGACTTTAAAGAGGTATGTAAGGTTCAATGAGGGCATTAGGGTGAGCCCTAATCCAATATTACTGGTGCCTTTATAAAAAGAAGAGATTAGGACATAGACACACATAGAAAGAAAATCATGTGACGACATGGACAAGACAGCTATCTACCAGCCAAGGAGAGAAGTCTCAGAAGAAGCCAACCTTGCTGACACCTTAATCTCAGACTTTTAGCCTACAAGATCATGAGAAAATATTTCTGTGATTTAAGCCACCCAGTGTTTAACATTTTGTTATGGCAGCCCTGGCAAACTAATACACACAGTATTTATTATGTGCCAGACATTGTTTTAAGTGCTTTACCTCTATTAACTCATTTAATCCTTATAGCATCTATATGAAATTGGCAGATGAGGAAAGTGAGATACAGGGAAATAAAATAACTTGCCAATCCTACACAGTTTAGCAGTGTAGGATTGCCAATTGTCCAATTGAAGTCAGGTTGTCCAATTCCAGTAAAGAACTTATAGACAATCATTCTTGGATCCTGCAAAGTACTGGATATGCCATTAACCTTTATTTAGATGGAGAAGCATAAAGGGTGGAGACTGTTTATGTAAGTTACTCACTGTATTCTGCTCTGTTGAGTGACATCAATATTCATGTAGATATTTAGCCCCTCAATTTCATGACCTTCAGTCCACCTCTGGCTACTATCCTATTACTCTTCTCCTATCCAGGGCCAAAGAGCTTTAAAATGTCACTAGAATGTCTCCATTTACTTCAGTGTTATTCTTTAATCCACTGCAAAATGGTTCCTATGCCTACCATGTCTCTGAAGCAGCCACCACTAAGGTTATTTGCAACCATTTTTTGCTAAATACATTGAAAAGCTTTCATTTTATTTGTTTCTATAATTTTCAATAGGTACTATATACACATGAAACAATATTTTAAAAGTTCAAACAGGTAGAATAAAAAGGAAGTCTCTGTTTCCAACCCACATTTTCCAGCTTGGTTCCCTTTTCAAGAAGCAACAACTATTAGCTAGAAGGTTTTTTTTGTTTGTTTCCTTCTAAAGGCATTTTATGCAAAAGTGAGTAAAATAGTCTTTAAGTTTTTTTTTAAATCATAAATTGGAGCATATGAAAAACACTGTTCTGCTCTTCTGATGTTTTCACATGACAGACATTAGAGATCTTTCTATACCAGTACATAGAGAGCTCACTCATTCCTTTGAACACCTGCATAGTATTCTATTAATTTTATGACATGGATGTATCAAAATTCATTTAACCTATCCTCTACAGCACTTACTTTGTTTCAGTATTCACCATCGATGCTGCAATACATTTCCTCAAACATATATGTTAAGAATATGTTGCATTGGGGCACCTGGGTGGCTCAGTTCGTTAAGCATCTGACTCTTGATTTTGGCTCAGGTCATGATCTCAGGGTTGTGGGACTGAGCCCACATGGGGCTCTGTGCTCAAGCAAGGAATCTGTTTAAGATTATCCCTCTCCCTCTGCCCCTCCCCCCATGTGCACTCTCTCTCTCTCAAAATAATAAATAAATAAATCCCTAGAATTTTTTTTCCATACTTAGTAGGAAATAGGGTGAGGCAAACAAGGTGCCTAGGGCACAAACTAAGGAGCTGCTCACTCTCAGGTTCTTGCAAATGGGGAATCAATACTTGTATGATTCTGAGTGTGAGTGCATGGAGAGACAATCATCACAGAATGCATTGCTTGGCAATTGTTTGCAATTTCCCCCCTTCTTTTTGCTGTCTTGGATATTTCCTTAAAACTGTTTTGTTGTTGTTGTTTGCTTCAAGCAATAAGCACTTTTTTTTAGCACTTTTGAGATTAAGGAGAAAATGAGAAATTTAGATTCCTAGGAACAGAGTGTTATGTAACTCTAGGTGAGCCACTGTTCTGTAGTAAAGGAGGAGGAGAGTCTCAAAGCTTATTACAGGCTGTCGAGGGTGGGAATAGGTGAATATGATAACACAATTCCTCTTCCCTTTTCCATTTGTGACAAAAGAAATGTATTATGATATGATATGGCACATAAACTTGAAATAATTTAATTCTCGAGTATGGGTTTGCTAAAGAGCTCAGAATGTACATTTACTAATTACCATATTATGTCACATGGTTTCATAATGTTGTATGTTAATGTATGTTTCAAATAGTAGTTTCTCTGCATTGTTTCTCAACACTACAGGTTCTATGATTAATAGTGAAAGCTGAAATGGAAGAAGAAAATAATTGTCCTAAAATCTCATGGGATTTTGAGAGTAGATATGCTTACATTCTGTTTGGCTGTGATCAAGACAGTATCAGATTGAAAACTATGGGGTTGAATACAAATCATTAGTACCATTTCTGGAATTTGTCTTTATTTTATAGGTTTGGACTCTAAACGTTAGCTTTTATGTTGCTGTTATATTTTCTTAGACACCAGAATGACCAAAATTTCGACAAGTTGTCATAAGAAGTGATGTCCAGCTAGGATAGCAAAATTCAAAGGGTCAGATTTTCAATGACTTTGATAACTAAATTGTAAGATTAGATAATATATTACATATATTTGTGTCTTTTATAAAAATATCATTTCTAAAATCCAAATAACAAGGGATTAATATTTAATAATTAATTACTATCACAAAGCATTTGTTAGAAGTTTATACCTTGAAAACCTTTTGATGTTTTTATCACTAATCATTAGCTACTAAAATCCATTGCTTAATTTTATCCTGATTCTCTCTCCAAGGCTGTAAAAACCAATACAAGGTGAATATTTTCTTTGAGTCACATGGCTTCCAGGCCATATACATGCATATGACTCTGCTTTTTTTAGGATTTCCAAGATGTTTGATTTGAAAAAGTTTTGCAAGTACGTTTACTTTCTTTCAAAATCTTCTCAATTCTGCAAGTTGATATTTTATAATTTGACTTATTATAAATAATTTCGTATCATTCTTTCTTATTTCATGGGTACACTATCTTCTCTTATTTCTCTAAGGATATTTATGACAGCTTGCTGAACTTCCATTTGCATAGCATATGCTTTTTTTGGGTTGCACTTTTTAATCTGTTCGTTTTGGTCTATCTTCAATATTCAAATTCTTTTTTATTTTTTAAAATATTCTTTTATTTTTTAGTGTAAGATTTTGGCTTTTCAATTTTAAATTCATAAGCTATCTGGAACTGATTGTGGACAGGAGATCTAATTTTAGTATTTTTCTATATGGGTATTAAACTGTCTTAGCACATTTTTTCAGCTTTATTGAGGTATAATTGACAGATAAAAATTATATATATTTAAAGTGAATAGCTTGATGTTCTGATTTCTATATTCAAATTCTTTTCAGAATTGGGTAAACTTTTATTGTCTACTCATTTTCAAGATAGGAGACTAAAAAGCCAACCGGGAGGAGGTCTGTTTCTAAAAATTATTTACTAGCTTGTTTCAGAACCATTTTGAAGAGAAGAGCTAGCAAAACTGGATGAAACATTTTTTTAAAACATCAGAGTCACCATACAACAAGGACATGCAGAGTTAATATCCCAGAGGAAAAAGAAGCCAAAAGAGAGGAAGTAGAGTTTGTGGCAGTTTGGGGGACAAAAAATACAGTTTAGTACATGCAATGGAGTTATAGCCCATAAATACTCTTGGTCTTCAGTTCCAAATCTAAAGGGCTACCTAAGAGTTAGGGTGAACCAGAAATAGAACAGCTCTCACTAAGACAGAAGTTCACTTTGAATCAGCTGAATCTTTGATAGGATTAAAACATTAACAATCTTTTTTAGACTAACTGACTGCCAGAAGCAAGAATAAATACTCTTTGGAGAAATATAACATCATCCAGAGCCTCAAATTATCTCTAAAATTTTCACAATGTCTAGCATTCAATGAAAAATAACCAGTCATGTACACAATATAAATTGGTCAAAGGACAAAAGAAAAATAAATACCCAGGAAAATTTGAAGAAAGTAGTTAACCAGGCATGGACATTAAAAGAGCTGATTAATATTTTCAAGAATTTAAATGACAACATGAATTTTAACAGGGAACTGGAAAATATAAAATATTGTCAAATGGAAATGCAAGAAATTGAAAATAAAATTTCTGAAATTAAGAACTCAATAAATGATTTAATAGCATATTAGACACAACTGAAAAGAATAATAAATTGGAGTAGATGAGAAGAAAATATCCAGACTAAAGTATGGAGAACAGAAGGATGAAAAATACAGACAAGAGCATTGATGACATATGGAACACAATGAAACAGTCTGCCTTTTCATTAATTTCATTTCAATTAATAAAGATAATTGAAGTTCCAGAAGGAGAAGAGAAAGCAGATTGAGCTGAAACAATGTTTGAAAAGATAAAATTTTTGAAAACAGATAAAAAAAACATCAGGCTATATATTTAAAAAACCATAGAAGTCCAAAGCAGGAAAAAATCAAAGAAATCATACTGAGGCATATAATAGTAAAACTGCTGAAAACCAAAATCCACGAAAGCGTAATGTTTGATGTGATTTAAAATACCATTAGAATTAAAATATACAACAAACAAGGTGAAAAAGGGGTAAATGAATTAAAAGAGGTCTATGGTCTTTTCATTTTCTGATAGGTGGTACCACTTTTCATTAGACTTTGATAAGTCAAGGATATGTGTTGTAATTTCTAGCTAAATACTACCGAGCATGAGAATCATGCATTGCTAAAAAGCAATAAAAGAAAGAATAAAAACACTCAATATAAAAGAAGGTGAGAAAGAGAAAAAAAAATCAAAGATATGGGACATATAGGGAACAATAAGAAGTATTAGACGCTTGGGCTCATGTTGCCATTTTCTCTGGAAGCAGAGCATGTTTTTGATGGAAATCTCTGATACAACCTTATTCATTACTTAAAAATTTTTTTTAAGTCTCATACTGTCTTTAGACCATTTGTATAGTTACATAGTTATTAGGTTATAGTTACTTTATATTTATTGGTACTTTTTCTTTCAATATCCATCATATTCAGTTTTAAAAGAAAGTACTGGAAAATAATTTTTATTTAAAAATTTTTTTATTTTTATTTTTTTAAGACTTTATTTGAGAGAGAGAGAGAGAGAGAGCACAAACAGTGGGGGTGTGTGGGAGGGGCAGAGAGAGAGGGAGAAGAAGACTTCCCGCTGAGCAGGGAGCCCAATATGGGGCTTGATTCCAGGACTCTGGGATCAAGACCTGAGGCGGAGGCAGACGCTTAACTGACTGAGCCACCCAGGCACCCCTCTTTATTTTTTAACTATATGTTTTTTTGAAAACTGATTTACTTTAAAAGGATTTTTTTGGATCCAACTGTTACCTGAAGCTGAAGGTATGCTTTTTGAGGCTTCCATGTAGGCCAACCACTCATACAATTATCCCTCATACAGTATGAATCAGGTTTATCTTTTATCAGGCATTCTGATATTTCCCTATTAGTAGTCTATAAGCTCCAACAGAGCTTACAGAAATGGCATCTCTAATTGAATTTATATTTTTACTGGTAACCCTGTAAGATAAGTGTTTAAAATAGCTCTTTAAGATTTGAAAAAAAAATTCCTTATGGTTGTAAATATTCTAAGGTAAACAAATGTACTCAAAAGTTATACAGCTGTTTTATCATAATTACTCTGTAAAAACTGTTGTATATAGGATGGAGTCAACTGTTTTACAATTGCTTTTTCCAACATAGCTACAAAACAGTGAAAATTGTTATTTGTAATAATGACCCTGAGCTCATTTTGAAGAAAAAGTTAAAATATGTTATTTTTGGTTTTAGTAATCAATGTATTTTATTGTAGGATAATTCATCTAAAATTGATAACCCAGGATGTAACTGTTATGCCAAATCACTTAATTCTCAGACCACATTCTATACCACAGATTGTACTGTACTATCATTTGCAGTTCTTTTTGAGGTACTGGCAATAAGGAGGCTATTTTTTTTTAACCTTGGGAATCTCCTATTCATCCTAAAATCATAAAAATCATCTTAATACCTTAGGACAGGACTGATATTCAGTCATTATACACTAGTGGGGTTGTACTGATTATTAAAATAGTGAAATATTACCGTACTGGTTAGTAAATTACCTCAGCCCAGAAATCAGCTGTTGTTCCCTCCACGACTGCCCTGGAACCATTCTTGACATCTTTCAGGATCCTATTCCAGAGTTTATGTTGTTACAGTAGGTAAATGTTTCAGTAACATCCCATACAAGGATATATGTTGCTTATATATCATATATGCTAATGTTGCTCAAGATAGATTATAAACCATCCTTAGCCATTCAGATAGGCATATATAGCAACAGGAGGCACCTGGAGACTTCTCCCAGGGTTCTACATCCTCTCTCAGATTATAGATACACATTATCAGTGTAGCTTTTTATACTAGTCCTCATGACTGACTTGATCCTGCAGTTCATGTGGTAATTTTGGTTTAGAAAGCCATCATAATTTGTGTTCCTCCAGACGTACAAGGATTCTGGCATAAATAGCTTATTAGGAAAGTGGCCTCAGAAAACACCAATAAAGAAGTAGGGAAGTGAGACAGGGAAGGAAAGGCAGCCAATAAAGTGTTTTTTGTCAAGCAAGATGGCATTGTGGGAAACTAGTGCTTCATTCTATTGGAGAGTTCACCTTAGAGTCATCCCACCTAAGGTATTAGAGATCTGGGAAATAAATACTCCAAGTCCTGTTTATCATGAACTGAAGACTTTTCCAAGGGGCATTAATTCTCTAGTACTTCTGATCTGCTGTGGAGTAGATAAAGAAGGCCCAAATTGCTAGAGAAAGCTCTCTGACAAAGAGACGCAGGTGCTGGTAATGGAATCCATTCAGACAGGATTGCACTAAAAGAGTAAGGTCCATGGAGCACCTGGGTGGTGCAGTCAGTTGAGCAACTGACTCTTGCTTTTTGGCTTGGGTCTTGATCTTGAGGTCATGGGATCAAGCCCTGTGTCATGCTCCACGCTCAGCATGGAGCATGGAGATAGTTTCTAGCTATGTAGCTATAGACAGGCTACTGGGCATTAGGTATGTTCACTGCTATTCATTGCTATTTCCCTCTCTGTCTGCCCCCCGCATCCACTCTCACTCTCTCCTTCTGTCTCTCTCTAAAATAAATAATCTTTTTTTAAAAAATAAGGTCAAAAACACCTGCTAATCTGGACTTAAGCCAAGAGATGCTCATAGAAAACACCTACTAGCCCTATCATTACCACTTCACCTTGTTTTGAAGACTGATCAACTTAAAGGGGTGCAATTTCTCATCCAGACATATTTTCTATGGTGTGAAGTCTTAGGAGGAGGGAAATAAATTAACTTGCATTGGAGTAATACATTTCTTTTAGAGGAAATCTCAACCATCATTTTGTTTTTGGATCCCCATTTCACCTCTTCAAGAGCATTTTCTTCCTTAAAGCAGTAGTGGTCATGGGGACTAAGGATGCTGCCAAATGGGAAAAGACTTAGCCATCTCTTTCTCTCTTTGAATCTCTTTACTCCCTCCTGTCTCCTTGTTGTGGGGAAGGGAGGAGGATAAGAAGCCTGCATCTCTTTGCTAGACAGCTAAGGAGCAGCCCCACTCTGAAAAGGTCTGGAGTGAACTGTCTACACAAACTCTAGATATTGGGGCATTCTCTGCTTCTAGATCTATGCTCTTAAGTTTGCCATTTTTTTTAATATTGGGCATCCAACTACTAAAGTTTTGATTTGGCTATGATCTTTGTGGAAAATAAAGAAAAGTAAATCATTTGACCTGCTTGGACTTTAGGCCTTTGGTTGACCTTCAGCTTAGATAAAATAATATGAATAACAATTATTATTTTTACAATTATTATACTGTTAATTTATTGTGCCCTAACTCTGTGGTCCAGTGGTATGTGGTTTGCATGGATTGGCTTATTTAATCCTTATAATAACTCTCTGATGTAGCTACTATTATTATATTCATATTATAGATGACTGCTTCATTGGTTCTACCAGATCTCTCCAATGAAAGGAAAACCTTTCTCTTTGCAATTACCAAGTAATACAGTGGGAGGTATTTTGACACCATCCAAATATCTTGTTCCCCCAATAACCCTTTACCGAGTGACTTTAACATTCTTGTACCAACCAATAATTATGTTATAGTTCCAAAGGGTGATTTTCTATTTTTGTTGGTCCTTCCACATTTATTAGTTGATATTTTTCTGTAGAAAAGGACATTTCTTTTATTCCCCTCTTCTTTTTCTTGAGCATCACTTGGACCACGGATTTTTATTTATTCAGCATTTTAATAATTTATGGCCATTATTCTTTTTGATGTTCAAATAGTCTCAAATTTGCCAAGTAGGACCTCCTTCAAGTGGCTCTTAAGTCCTTCCAGTACTCACTGAGTGCTTTTTTGCTTTCTGGCATGGAAAAATATTTCAGGCTCATTCTCATACTCTTCCTGCCCCAGACCTATGAACAATCATTTCTCTAAGGAATCCCATTTCCTTTCAGAGAGAAATGGTATTTAAATACCAAATCTGGGCATTAGGTATGTTCACTACTATTCAGGGTCAATGTCTCCAGACCTCTTCATTGGACAGAGCCAGAAAAGATATTCTTTAAAAAAATAATGAATTCATTTTGTTCTTTCCATTTTCATTATTCTGATGGATAACCAAAAGCAGAACTGGATTTGCGGGTGTGCCTTCTGTGTGGTGCCCTTTGTGAACTCTCTTCTCTCCTTTGGCTGCTGGAAGATGTTGCTATCTGCAATTTTACCTCTCTCTCTTCTAGACTTACTAACATCTTTGGTTACAGAAAAGACCTCAGTGACTCTTTTCCAGGCTGTTTTTTTTTTTCTGCTACTGTTCTTTGTCCCCATTTCACAGCCAGTCTAGGGCTGGATACCAAATAACACTCTGTGCCATCTCACTACCTTACATTCCTAGTTGCCAAGAGAACATCATATTTCAAGGACATTGTTTGGCTATTTGAAAGGTGTGGAACCTTCGTTAGCTTCCAGCCAGAATTATTTTCTGTTCAAAGGCAAGATAATACCTTATTATCCTCAAGGGTTCTCTTATAAAGCTTCACTTTATCTTGCTTTTGTTTTTGGTGGATATCTTATTTACATTTGCAAATTCATTACTAAAAAAGGGGTAAGTTTAATTAAAAAAACATTGGGAAGTATCTATCAAGTTTGTGGTGTTGTATTTATTTAAACAAGGTTTTAATGGCAATTAGATCTGCATTAACTCATTTATACCACTTATTTAGATCCCATTGCCCTGATAGCTTCCCTTCCTAACTTGTCCTTTCTCATGGTGGCAGGAAAAGCAGATAATTATGTGTTCTCTTTCCCTATTCTTGTGAGGTATTTTCTTCTTTAGTTTGTTCAAAATATCTGGAATCCTCAAGTCCAATCCACTGCTCAGAGATCTTTTTCCACCTTCTTCGCACATTTATTCCTTTGTGAACCTCTTATCCTGTTTCCCATCAACTAGCTCCTCTTTTGCTCTTTAACAAAAGAGTGGTGGTTAAGAGCATAGTTTCTGAGAAGAAGAAGATAGCAGGAGGGGAAGAATGAAGGGGGGGAAATGGAGGGGGAGACGAACCATGAGAGACGATGGACTCTGAAAAACAAACTGAGGGTTCTAGAGGGGAGGGGGGTGGGGGGATGGGTTAGCCTGGTGATGGGTATTAAAGAGGGCACATTCTGCATGGAGCACTGGGTGTTATGCACAAACAATGAATCATGGAACACTACATCACAAACTAATGATGTAATGTATGGTGATTAACATAACATAATAAAAAAAGCATAGTTTCTGGAGATAGTTTCTAGCTATGTAGCTATAGACAGGCTACTTAATTTTCTGTGTTTTATGTTCCTTATCTGTAAATTGGGGATAATGATAGTACCTACCTCATAATCTTGCTGTGAGGATTAACTGAACAATATGTGTAAGTCATATAAATTGGTGCTTAGCCTTAAGAAATGCTTCAATAAATGTGAGCCTATTCTATTATTTATTGCATACACATCATCATGAAAAAGACTTATGTCTATCTGTTTCCAGGATCAAATGCCTGTCCCTTATCCTCCCATAAATAAACTGAACAGGGTCCCACCGCCTCTATCTTTCACACAGAAGCTTGAAGTATCTGACTCAAGTAAATGACAAGTGGGAGATGTAGGTAAGGAGGGAGGAGAGGGGAGTACAAGTGTACACTGTTCCCTCCTAGACATGTTGACCTTGTTGCCTCTGTCATGTCTGTCTGGAGGTAACGTTGCCAGATAAAATACAAGACACCGAGATCAATTTGAATTTTAGATAAACAACAAACCATTTGCTGTTATGGACATACTTAACTAGATTGTAAATATTTTTAGGTTTCTATATATTATGATATTTTGACACCCTAAAATAAAAGCAAAATCTTTCTGGCTAGAGAGCAATTAGCAAAGGGCTTAAGCAGAACATGTTTTTGATGTGCAAACTAACCTTCAAGGGCTACACTTTCTCTATCTGGCCTGTACACCCCACAAGACCATATTACGCTGTTTTAATCATCCCAAGGCCAGATGCTAGGCAACTAGGGAGCACCCCCATAGTCCAAAGCCTGATGAAATTATTCAATCTAGCCAGTCCTAAACTGGTCACCCTGCCCTGATTGCCTTTCTTATGGAAACCCCAATAAAGACAGTGGCCAAACCTTTCCCTTGCTCCTTACTTCAGCTTCCTGACCATTTTGGGATCTTTCCCATATGACTTTGAACAGTGTGCCATGCCTCCTGTCTCTAGGCTCTGTGAGTATAATAAAATTTGTTTTTTCCTGAGCCTCTCCTCCGTCTCCTCTCGTGGCCACATCTGACCATCTCATAAAAGAATACAAAACATATACAAATAAATGATTTGTTGCTTATCTGAAATTTAAATTTAACTAGGTATCTTGTATTTTATTTGCTAAATATGTTGACCCTAACTAGAGGCCCCATGACAAAGATTAGTACAACATTCTCTGTCTGAATATATATGATTAGGTACAAAGGAGAGCTGTAGCAGATGCTGTAGTCTGCTGATCTTTCCCTTGGACTTGACTGGACAGTATGTTACAGCCCTCTTCTAGCTCCAATGTCTACATCTCTGGGCCTGAGGGCTTCTTCTAAAATGGTCAAGGTAGATGATAAATGTTGATGAAATAATTTCTGCCCTTCCTCCACCTCGGTATCCTTCAACCAATGACTGCCTAAAGTTGTGGTATAATTGCCCCAGCTCCCTTGGTCTCTGGGTGGGATAATTCTGAGGCATATATTTTATAGCATTTTTTTAGAGTTTTCCTCAGGATTAAGCTTCAGTTGTCCACTGTAGTGGCTTGCTTAATAATGGATCCTGTTCTTGAAAATGTTGCCTTCCCCCCACAATTGGCAATACAATCCTCATGTCAGGGTCTAATTCTTGGAAATCCAACTAAGATATAATCTCTTAGTTTCACCTTTGTTTCCAGCATCTTCTTGACACTGTACTGTGTTAGTTCATTTGGTCAATGCTACTACTTGAGTGGATTAAGTGTACAGGTTTTATTTAAAAGAAAAACTCAGCTCGGTCGTTAGGCGTCTGCCTTCAGCTCAGGTCATGATCCCAGGGTCCTGGGATCAAGTTCTGCATCGGGTTCCCTGCTCCGCGGAGAGCCAGCTTCTCCCTCTCCCACTCCCCCTGCTTTTGTTCCTGCTCTCACTATCTCTGTCAAATAAATAAATGAAATCTTTAAAAAAATAAAAATAAAAATAAAAGAAAAACTCTCCAATTGCTATATTGTTTCAGAAAAGTATCTCATTTTTCATACCTGGCTTGCATTTTAGTAATTGTGTGGTCTGCATTTTTGATGACTAATAATCTGTTTCTTTCTCCGGGATGCCAAGAGATTGGTTTGGAATTGGATATTAAGACCAGCTCTGGCACAACAAATGAAAGGCCTTCCACTGCTGCTTGCAAGGAACTCTAACAAAGGTAGGATAATATGTAGCAAAATTACTTGCCTCTTTGAGCTGGCAAAGAATATAATTAAAATAAAAAACTGACATCTTATGTGACAGAGTCTGAGTAGGAAGCATAGCATTTATCACCTCCTGTTCACCAGCTTTTCTTTGGGGAAAAAAAGTCAGTAAGATTTTATCTTGGATGACGCCTACTCACCTGGCTTGGCTTAAACTAAAAAAACATGAAAATGGTGGAGTGTGAAATAATATGCCAGATATACAATTTAGCCTTGTTGTAGCTTAAACACTAAAACTTAAATTTGCTTTCCCAGAAAAGGGATGATCAGTAAATTCACACTATATATTAAAAACTTAATAAAGGTGCAACCATTATTAAAGAAAATGGGGCATGGATTGTTGTCAGTGCCTAAGTGTGGGGAGAAATAGAAATGTCTGTCCTTTAGGATATTAGGAGAGTCCTGAAGGCTGAAACTCAATGTGTATCCAGATTCTTAGGAACAAAGCTATTGCATGGAGTAGGATATATGTGAATGATGAAGCAGGTTATACAGGGATTTTACTGTATATATATCTTCTAATAAATATTTTTATCTCCAATAATTATCCCTAAAGGGAAAATTCCTAGAAACATTGACCTGACCCTTCACTGAGGAGTAATAATTAAATCTGCTGAACTCTGTGGAGTCTTGCTGAAGAACTTGTCTAAGAACTCAAGGTCCCTCAAATCTAGGCCTCATCTCAGACCACAGCATCCTTTCTTTCCTAAATACAGTCTCTGAGTGGGAGGTTCTCAATGTAGTACTGACGTAGGTGTGAACATTTAGTATTTAAAGTCATGGGAAGCAACTTAAATTAAATTGCCTTGAAGTTTTTCAAGCTTTGAAATTTCTATTTTGGATATTTTTAAAAGGAGGGGTGGGGAGAGAGAGAAACAGCTTGTTCACTGGGTAGCTTTTTGTCCACCCGCCTCGCCTTGCCCACCACTCTCTGGAAATCAACAATCATTTTATTGGCACCAGTAAAACAAGTCTGTCAGTACTGGATAAAATGTACTTTTTGGTGTATGCTTTTTGTATTGGTGACTATAGTGAAAAAACCCTTTCAAGTAAGGTCTTCTCTTGTACCAAGTAGAGTCGCAGCCATCAACGAGAGAAGCTATATTTACAAAACCATGTTCCCTCCCAAGCCTGTTTGTACAATCTGCTCCTGAACATTCCATCTGGCATGGATTGAAGAGACTCAAGACATGGGCTTACTTTAAGCATACTTTTTTTTTTTCAATCAGAGACTCATGTTCTGAGGAATGAAAGGAATAAATTCTACTCCTATTTCTAAAAAGTTTTAGAATTCCTTTGTTGTGGTTATTGATCTGAATTGATTTTGGTATCCAGAAAAGCAGGAGCAAAGATGCATAATCTAAAGGAAAATGATTCTGGGCTGAAACTGGCCATCAACCCATTCATAAAGGATGTTTTCCAAAAACAATATTTGCCAAACTTCAAGTTTATATGGGTTATTTTTTTATGACTTGATTCTGCTGGTTGCTTTTGTTTATGTTGATTGGTGGATGTAGATTGGTTTAGTCTCCTTAAGCATATATATAACATTCATTTGGGAAGTGAATAGCAGCACTATCATGCCTGGCAAGTAGCAGGTGCTAAATAAATATTTGTTGAATGAAAGAACACTTTACATTTTACTAGCATTATGCAGTTTTTCAAGCACTGCAATAATCATTGTTTTATTTGATTCTCTCAAGTAGTGAGGGAAGAAACTTGAGGATCACTGATTCTATAACCATGACTAAAGTCACCAAGCTGGTGAATGGATGAGTTAGTATTTAAAGTCAGAGTATATAAATGAAAGATCATACCTTGACTCCTCCAGGCAAGGAATTATGGAATGCAAGATGCTTTTGGAGAAGAACTAGTTCAGCTTGATGCCAGTTAGGGCATGTTATATAAGGAGATAATAGAAGACTATTATGGAATGGTAAATTTGGGCCACTTTCTAGAGGGTCTTGAATGGCAGGCTAACGTGTTTGGACTCTACTCCAAAGGCAGTGGGACACCATTGGAAATTTTTGATCAAGGGGTTAGTGTTGTCCTTTAGGCAAATAATCTTTTTTCATGATGGACTGGAGCAAAGTGAGGCAGCAGCAAACAGAGATGTTTCCTCCTCAGAAACAGAAAAGAAGTTGAGATACCAAGAGGGTTTGAAGTGGGAGAGGGAAAGTTAGGATGTTGTGCTCAAGTATTGGCCTTTGCAGTCTCAAGGTATGATTCCTAGTGTGGATGGAAATAGGATAGGATTGAACCTTTGTGGAGGCACTTTAGAACTTCTCATTATGAGCCAAAAGTAAAAAAGCTTCTAGACAGCAGGTAAGGCTTACCTCAGATTAGATACCATGAATTATGGCAGACACAACTGACAAAGTGTTGAGCCTTTTAGCAATACAGTCAGTGGAGTTGGAAAACCAGAAAACACTGAGATTAAAAAATAAGACATTATACATTTGGGGATTTTGCACCTAGGACATGTTTAATTAATAATTTATTAACTAAAAATTAGGGTGGTAAGGTAGAAGAATTGGAAAGGATAGAAGACTAGGAATACTCATGAGGAGATTAAATATCAGGCTCATTATGTGTGAGGATGTAGAACAGGGAACTGTGGAGCTAAAGGAGGAAATTTAAGGGTTTGGGTTCTTAGAGACTTGTTGAGAAATGACAATTTCAGAAGTACAGTGAATGACTAAAATGCAATGGAAATGGCGGTTACTGGGGTTTAGAGAATAGTGCTAATAGGGAACAGGGTAATAGGAAAGTGACCAAGTATGGTGACCTCACTGAGGAGAGTATAAAGCAAAGGGCCAGAGAAGAAATACTGTGAAGCTTAATTTATATAGGAAGACTTTATGAGATAAAAGACAAAATTAAATTGAATTTCTTTATATATGACTATTCATCTATCTCCCCTGCCCTAATCCACCCACTTTCAACATTCATTGCCAGATTGCAGGTCTTCCATGAACAAAAATTCACTCTTAAACCTTAAAATCACAGGAAAGCCTTTTTACTGTTTATAAAGGATAAGAAAAGAAAACTTCCCTGTTTTCATGAATGAATAGAACAAGGTTGAAACAGTGCATTAACGCAATTCTTGGCAGGGAAGAAATTGAGAGGTATAGCTAACAGCTGTGAAACTAGAGTAAGCACAAAGATGGGGAAGATTGCCAAATGGACTGGACAAACTCATTTAGACTTTGCAAGAAAATGCCAATGGTTATTTCTTAGAGTAAATGTAAACTTGCTTAAAATTCATTGGAGATGAAATAATAGAAGGGTAGGAAAATCATAAATAATATGCCCAGGGTGGCTAGAGAAAATCTCAAAGTGTAGATAATGATTCTACTACAAATTAATGTGGGCTGTCATTCTTTGTTTTCCAGCAGGTCTTTCACTAATATCAATGTCAATCTCCACAGGGCTAAGTCCATTTCCCTCAAGCCCTGTAGTTCCCCTTTCTTACTACCCCTGTCTACCTAACACATCCACTCTTATCTGAATTTGTTGTGAAAGAACAGAAATTATATGCTGTTACCTTCTTCAGCTTTCCTCTACTCTACCTCATACTTTCTCTGCATCTTCATCCACCTTCAACTTCTTCCCTCCTTTCTGCCTCAGCAGAAGGTTTCCTTCATGTCACTGAGGGAGTTAAGGCTCACTCTTCCATGTGAGTCCTTGTTACCTCCCTTCAAGGTGCCTCCATATTCATTAGCAAGTTCCTCATTTCAAAACAGTTCCTTCTTCTGTCATTTCATTCCTTTCATCCTATTGAAGCGTCTTGAAGAGTATTCCATATCTAGTAACCCTACTTCCTTTATATCATTCACTTTACAATTCCTATATATTAGGTTATGGCCCAAGGAATTCCGACATACCAATGGCAACCAAAACCAACAAATTCATAACTAAGATTTGAAGGTTGTATAGTTCCCTACTAAAATATAGAGATTAACTTAGCTCAAGATAGGTTGATGTTTGGCTGTTTACAATAGCAACCATTAATCTATCTATCTATCTATCCATCCACACACACAACCATATATATACATATATATATATATGCAACTATGTATGTGTGTGTGTATATATATATATAGAAATATACACACACACAACTGTAAACTACATTATAGTTTTAAAAATAGTTAAGAATCTTCATATACATTTTCTGATTTAACCCCATTTAGGAGTCCAGATGAAAATCACTTCTTGCTTAGTTTGAATTTCAGTTCAGCTTTGACATCTGAATCAGTCTGAAGAATGTTAGCCTTAAACTGGAAAAGTCTTAGTTGCCTTTGTAAAAACTGAGTCAGTCCTGACAGAATAAACCCTCAACTCTCTAGCAACTGGTAATTGGAAACCAGAAGTACTCTCCACACTGAGTTAAGAACTATTCCTAAAAATTCTATTCCCAAAGATTGGAGATAAGACAGATTAGGGGAAAGGTGGTTAGGAGGTGTGTGTTTTGTTTTTGTTTGTCGTATGGAGTCAGACCAACTGATATTTCACATTTAAATACCAAAAACTTTGGACCTATTTTTCTTTGATAAGTCGTAAACTTCCTTCCCACCAAAGCTAGAATGACATGATGATGGCAAACATATTTTTGGTCTGGTAACACTGAAAACCAGAAAGAAAAGAATATATGGCACTTTTTGGAGCAGATGGCAGTGCTTTAAAAACTTTTTGAGCTTTTTCTTTGCTTTTTTCAAACTAATTTAATGTAACCAGTTAAAATTACTAAAATCAGATGGTGTAATGACAGTGAGCACTATAGCACCTAGTGGACTGATTGGATAGATATGTTGAGTGATACTAATGGTAGATGCCATTACTTAAGACTGGATAAAGAAAATTTACAGAGGATTCAAATGTTTAAGTCACATCATCCTGACTGATCTTATTTTGGCCACTATACAATGTGTCTGTACTTATTTATCTCATAAAGATGTCCATTAATGTTGACGTGCTGCATGATTTTTTTTTAACTTTTTATTTTGAGCTAATTGTAGGTTTACAGAAAAGTTACAAAAATAGTAGAGTATTTCCATATAACCCTTACCCATCTTTCTTTAATGTTAATATCTTACACAATCATGGCACAATTATCAAAACCAGGAAGTTAACATTGGTACAATGCCATTAATTAAACTGTAGACCTCATTAAAATTTCACCAGTTTTTCCATTAACGTCCTTTTTGTGGTCCAATATTCAATCCAGGATCCCACATATCATTAAATTGTTAATTGTTATAGTTATTTTCTCCTTAGTCTCCTCCAAATTGTGACAGTTCTTCCTTCTCTTTCATCATGACCTTGACAATTTTGAAGAACATTGATCAGTTATTTTATAAATGCCCCTCAATTTGTTTTTGTCTGACATTTTCTCATGATTAGATTGAGGTTAGCATTTATGGCAAGAATGCCACAGCATGATATGCTCTTCTTATTATTTCATATCAAAGGGTTCATAATGTCAGTATGTCCCATTACTAGTAATGTTAACCTCGATCACTTGGTTACAGTGGTGTCTGTTGGGTTTCTCCACTATACAGTTGCCATCATTACCTTTATATTTAATAAATATCTTGGGAGACCAAGATTTTTAAGAGCAGAGTAGGGCAAGATTGTTCTGGGCAACTTTGAAGGGTAGGAAAACCAGTAATATGACTTTGAACACAGACAAATTTGTTAGGGAGGAAGAGGTACTTTCCACTACACTTTGTTGCTAATTAATTTATTCAGGAAAAAAGAAAACTTACATATTCAACTCCTATTTAAGGAGATGGTAATTTATTTTGGTTCTACAGCTATACATTTCAGATATGGCATCAGAAGCACTTAGAAGTCCTTGGGGTTAGCGGTTTAGATTGTTTCTATTTCTTACTCATTATTCTTGAATGATCTCTTTCCCTGTGTGTGTAGGGAAAGAAAGACTTTACAAAAAACCATCAATGTTTATTTTGAGATCATGGATAAATCTGATCTTAATTAATTATAAGAATACTAGTCATATTGACCAAATAATAAAATTCTTCTGTAAAAATAGTGGAATGGCATGATTCCTCCAAGTTCCACTTTCCAAGTTAACCCCAAGTGTCATTGATGTCCTATTCTTTAACCTTTCCAGCTAATTTGTTTATTCCTTTGTTTGTTCATTCATCAATTTTTCATTTACTCATGCATTCACTCTATTGGCTGAGCGCAAATTGAGTAAAAGGCACTGCGCTGAATGATTCAGGAGATACAGAAAGGAGTAAGAGACTATGTCTGCCCATGGGAAATTTATTATTTACTATTGTATGAACATAAAGAGCTATCATACGCTTTTATGTTACAACTATTGGGGATTCTGTTTCTCATGTATATGCAGAACCCCAAAAGGGAAAAAGTTCCATCCTTCCATCTATTCTTCAAATTCCTTGCAACAAAAGTGATGACATATTCTTTCATGGAAATGAGTCTTTAAGACTAAAAATAAAGGAACTGCATAAGAGGACAAAATAGATGACTAGGAGATCCCCTCCTTTGCTGTTTTCCCAATGTTGTTAGGGTCTCAGCAGACACAATTTGAGATACCATTAGAACAATCAGAGAGATTCTGTCTCCTACACCATGAGCTCCTTGAAGGAAGGGAGCATGTCATCAGCAGCACTGTATGTATCCTTAGCATTTGGCACCAGGCCTGGCCTGCAGGGAGGGTTCAAGAAAGGTCCCATGAATGGGCAGCTTCAAACTTTTGTAAACTTCTGGGGGACTCTTAGATATGCATACTGTGGATCCAGTTTTTACAAATATTATTTGCAATTGAATAATATGCTTTCTGAAGCCCCAAGCTGTGTGAATATGAGTAGATTGCTCTGGAATTTCCAGAACAATGCATTTTCATATAATGGGACTCAAGCCAAGTGAAGTGTAATTCAAACCTCAAGTCATATAACTTGATCCCTGTTGACCAAGGACAGACATTTTTTACCCATTAAACTAGGTTAATGACATAACATTTTAGGCACAGCTATATATCTTGTGTTTACTCTTTTACAGAATTCATTGTTTTTGTAATTCTTTCCTCAATGTCTGTATTTCCTGACAGAATGAGAGCTTCCTGAGGACATAGATCTACAGAGTTGTTTTATTTATAGTCATCCCTGGCACATGCCACCTAGCACATAAGAAACATTTAATAAATAACTGTTGCATAAATGAACAAACAAAAGATACAAAATACAAATACGGTACGTATAACAAGAAAGGTGTAGTTAGAGGATAATGGATAAGTAGCGAAAGGGGAAGTTATATTCAGTCAGGAAGTCTATCGAGGAGGTGCACTTCAACTGAGTCTAGAAGGATGAGGGGGATTTAAAGCTCTGAAGATGAAAGTGCAGAAAAGGAGTGATGGCAGCCATGCAAGGAAAGCCTTTCAAGTGAAGGAGCAACAGTAGCAGAAATGAAGTTTGGTTACTTGGGCAGGAAAGTAGGGAATGTGAAAGTGAGCAGGCAGAAATAGGATTGGAAAGGAAGTAAACCAACAGATATATGTGTGAGGGATTGAGAACTAAAATAATAAAAAATATGATTATGAAAATATGTATGATTGTCATCATAATTCAAGTACAGGATGATTCTTATTACTTTATATTATTATTTATTGTCAAATTTTGAAAGCTTCAGTGTGTGGTTCCATTCAGAAAATGTATAGTAGGTTCTTTTAGAGAGAAGTATAACTGAGTCATGATACATTTTACTGTAAAATAAAGCCAATTTAGGGGCACCTGGGAGGCTCAGTCAGTTAATGTGCCAACTCTTGATTTCAGTTCAGGTCATGATCTCAGGGTCCCAGGATCAAGCCCCACATCGGGCTAGGTGCCAGGCACAGAGTCTGCTTGTCCCTCTCCCTCTGCTCCTCCCCCAGGTCTCTCTCTCTCTTTCTCTCAAATAAAATAATAAAATCTTAAAAAAACAATTTTATCATTTTACTTGCTTTAAGTATGATGGAAAACCCAGAGCAAGATAGTTAATGGTGAATACAAGGTTGTTATACTTGTTTGAAATAACTATTTCTGGTTTGACCTCATAAGATCACTTCCTTGATATGACTATGCACTAATGTCTCAAAGGTTAAAAGTAGTTTGAGATGCTTTCTAGCTTATCTCTGACTAGTGTCTCAAATATGACAGCATGGGGGTCATTTTCCTCTTCTTAGGCTCTACAGAAAAAGATCCTATTTGACAAATCTTAACAAGTTATTGGGTTTTTAAAAAAATACCTAGATACCTCTTTCTATGCTTTATGTTAATTTTTTAATTGATATATAATTGACATATAACATTGTGTAAGTTTAAGGTGTATAACATGTTGGTTTGATACATTTATGTATTGTAATATGATTACCACTGTATAGTTGGGGCTGGGAGGTGAGGGAATTACAGAGATGTTGGCCAAGAGTACAAACTTCCAGTTAGAAGATGAATAAATTCTAGAGATGAAATGCAGAGCATTGTGATTATAGTTAAATTTCTTCCTTCACTTCTTCAGGAAGATGGAGAGTCCTCATTTCAAAACCACCAACAGTGTTGTTTTCCACCTACATGTTGACCCTGTACTCAATTACCCAACATACCATCAAATAACTTTCCAATTTTTTTTAAAGATTTTATTTATTTATTTGACAGAGAGAGACACAGAGAAAGAGGGAACACAAGCAGAGGGAGTGGGAGAGGGAGAAGCAGGCTTCCTGCGGAGCAGGGAGCCCAATGTGGGGCTCGATCCCAGGACCCTAGGATCATGACCTGAGCCAAAGGCAGATGCTTAACAACTGAGCCACTCAGGCGCCCCAGCTTCCAGTTTTAAATAGCCTTTTAATTCAAAAGACTCCTGGAGAGAATCAATATGGCTTTCTGTTTTCATCTCTACTTGCTTCACCTCAAAAATGTGTAGAGAAGTATAAACTTTGTATAGATTCCCATCACAGCATGTAGAGTTTAATACCCACCCACTACCCACCCGAAAAGGTGAATAGCCATACAAGGAAATGGAATGTGCCACTTAGCACCACTCTATGAGCAGTTTAAAATGACAGCTTTGCAGAACATATGTGAGCTCAGAATAAAGACCCTTGGTAAATGCATGCAATATGCTTTGTACACTAATAAAATTCATCATAGTCTCTTGGAATGCAACAATTATTCATGCTCCCCGCATTCTTTTTTTTTTTTTTTTGAAGGAGAACAAACAGAAATACTTCTTTATAGCAACATGTTGGGATGAAGGCAAGTGGGATGTGATTTTTCTCAGGTGTGTAGTTCAGCGAGAGAAAGCAGCCTGACTATGAAGGTCGGCAGCAGTATTGCTTTTTTCTGTCAAAGCACTGGAATTAAGTGAAATGGATTTGAAATAGAAGAACATATTGTACTGTACTTCTTATGGAAGAAAACATATCCCTATAACACTTTGTACAAGCTAACATTAGACATGGTAATTAAATTCAGTGGTTGTTCCAAGATTAATAGATGCTTTACTTCAAGTACTTTGCTAGCAGAACAGAATCAGATGGAAGCAAAATGAGAGAAAAATGAATCTTCTCTTTTTCATTTCATTGAGCTACAGGAAAGCACTTTGCAGATAACCGTTCACAAAGACCCAATACACAGTCTCATGAGGTGGTTCCCTTTCCTTCTGATGCATGTAATTCACAGGTACATTGACTGTAAAGAAATACCCTTTGACCACCAGCTAAGTTCTATCTAGGCCTTTGTCAGGATATGTCATCATGCATATTAATTGTCAACATAATTTAAATTTGATTTTGAAATTCTCAGTTCGTGTCAATGAAGGTGATAGTCCATAGGTTATCTTGACTATGAATTGACTTTTTCTTTTCAAAGAAAATACTGTGTGTTTAAGTCAAATCAACTTAAGTTTTACTTACTTGTGAAAAAGCACCAAAATTGAGCCTCACTTTTTACTGGTTTGAGTGGGCTTGCTTTTCCTAGATCTTTTTTTCTAGTGAAGATATTCTCTAATCATTCATAATGGGACAAGATAACATATATACATCCAGATGGAATGTACTGAGAAAGGCACAACATTACTTTTGTGGTATTCCTATCAAAACCACATAATCAGAATGTAATCATTAGAAAAATCCAAATGGAGGGTCTTTAATAATTCTTTAAAAATGTCAATGTCATGGGCACCTGGGTGGCTCAGTTGGTTAAGCGACTGCCTTCGGCTCAGGTCGTGATCCTGGAGTCCCGGGATCGAGTCCCACATTGGGCTCCCTGCTCGGCAGGGAGTCTGCTTCTCCCTCTGACCCTCTTCCCTCTCAAGCTCTCTATCTCCCATTCTCTCTCTCTCAAATAAATAAATAAAATCTTTAAAAAAATGTCAATGTCATAAAAGACAAAGAAAGGCTATAGAACTGTTTCAGATTAAAGGAGACTAAAGCAATATGACAATTAAATGTAATATGAAATCCTGAACAGGATCTTACATGTTAAAAGAATGATTATAAAGGGTTTTATTCAACTGGCAAAATTGAAATATGGATTATAGATTAAATAATAGTATTGTATCAATGTTAAATTTCCTGATTTTTATAATGTGATTTTTAAGAGAACATCCTTGTTCTTGGATTCTTTTTTTTAAATTTTTTATTGTTATGTTAATCACATACATTACATCATTAGTTTTTGATGTAGTGTTCCATGATTCATTGTTTGTGTATAACACCCAGTGCTCCATGCAGAATGTCCCCTCTTTAATACCCATCACCAGGCTAAACCATCCCCCCACCCCCTCCCCTCTAGAACCTTCAGTTTGTTTTTCAGAGTCCATCGTCTCTCATGGTTCGTCTCCCCCTCCGACTTACTCCCCTTCATTCTTCCCCTCCTGCTATCTTCTTCTTTTTCTTTTTTCTTAACATATGTTGCATTATTTGTTTCAGAAGTACAGATCTGTGATTCAACAGCCTTACACAATTCACAGCGCTCACCATAGCACATACCCTCCCCAGTGTCTATCACCCAGCCACCCCATCCCTCCCACCCCCCACCACTCCAGCAACCCTCAGTTTGTTTCCTGAGATTAAGAATTCCTCATATCAGTGAGGTCATATGATACATGTCTTTCTCTGACTGACTTATTTCACTCAGCATAACACCCTCCAGTTCCATCCATGTCGTCGCAAATGGCACGATCTCATTCCTTTTGATGGCTGCATAATGAGAATATCCTTGTTCTTGGGAAATACACATTTATATATCTAGGAGTAAAGGGGCATAATTTCTGAAACTCTTTTTTTTAATTTTTTAAATTTTATTGTTATGTTAGTCACTATACAAAACGTCATTAGTTTTTGATGTGGTGATCCACGATCCATTGTTTTCGTATGACACCCAGTGCTCCATGCAGTACGTGCCCTCCTTAATACCCATCAGCAGGCTAACCCATCCCCCCTCCCCCCTCCCCTCTAAAACCCTGTTTGTTTCTCAGAGTCCATAGTCTCTCATGGTTCATCGCTCCCTCCGATTCCCCCCCTTCATTTTTCCCTTCCTTCTCCTAATGTCCTCCATGCTGTTCCTTATGTTCCACAAATAAGTGAAACCATATGATAATTGACTTTCTCTGCTTGACTTATTTCACTTAGCATAATCTCCTCCAGTCCCATCCATGTGGATGTAAAAGTTGGGTATTCATTCTTTCTGATGGCTGAGTAATATTCCATTGTATATATGGACCACATCTTCTTTATCCATTCATCTGTTGAAGGGCATCTCAGCTCCTTCCACAGTTTGGCTATTGTGGACATTGCTGCTATGAACATTGGGGTGCATATGGCCCTTCTTTTTACTACATCTGTGTCTTTGGGGTAAATACCCAGGAGTGCAATTGCTGGGTCATAGGGTAGCTCTATTTTTAATTTTTTGAGGCACCTCCACACTGTTTTCCGAAGTGGCTGTACAAACTTGCATTCCCACCAACAGTGTAAGAGGGTTCCCCTTTCTCCACAACCTCTCCAACACTTGTTGTTTCTTTCCCTGTCCATTTTTGCCATGCTAACTGGTGTAAGGTGGTACCTCAATGTGGTTTTGATTTGAATTTCCCTGATGGCTAATGATGATGAACATATTTTCATGTGTCTGCTAGCCATTTGTATGTCTTCTTCAGTGAAGTGTCTTTTCATGTCTTCTGCCCACTTTTTGACTTGATTATTTGTTTTTTGGGTGTTGAGTTTGAGAAGTTCTTTAGAGATCTTGGATACCAGCCCTTTATCTATAGTGTCATTTGCAAATATCTTCTTCCATTCCGTGGGTTGCCTCTTTGTTTTGTTGACTGTTTCCTTTGCTGTGCAGAAGCTTTTTATCTTGACAAAGTCCCAAAAGTTCATTTTTGCTTTTGTTTCACTAGCTTTTGGAGATGTATCTTGAAAGAAGTTGCTGTGGCCAATGTCAAAGCGGCTATTGCCTATGTTCTCCTCTAGGATTTTGATGGGTTCCTGTCTCACATTGAGGTCTTCCAACCATTTTGAGTTTATCTTTGTGTATGGTGTTAGAGAATGGTCGAGTTTCATTCTTCTGCATGTGGCTGTCCCATTTTCCCAGCACCATTTATTGAAGAGACTGTCTTTTTTCCATTGCATATTTTTTCCTGCTTTGTCAAAGATTATTTGACCATAGAGTTTAGGGTCCATATCTGGGTTCTCTATTGGTCTTGGTTCCATTGGTCTATGTCTCTGTTTTTGTGCCAGTACCATGCTCTCTTGGTGATCACAGCTTTGTAGTATAGCTTGAAATTGGGCAACGTGATGCCCCCAGCTTTGTTTTTCTTTTTCAACATTTCCTTGGTGATTTGGGGTCTTTTCTGATTCCATACAAATTTTAGGATTGTTTGTTCCAGCACTTTGAAAAATGTCATTGGAATTTTCACTGGGATGCCATTGAAGGTATAGATCGCTCTGGGTAGCATAGACATTTTAACAATGTTTATTCTTCCGATCCATGAGCGTGGAATATTTTTCCATCTTTTTGTGTCTTCTTCGATTTCTTTCACGAGTGTTCTGTAGTTCCTAGAGTACAGATCCTTTACCTCTTTGGTTAGGTTTATTCCAAGGTATCTTATGGTTTTTGGTGCTATTGTAAATGGAATCATTTCTCTAATTTCTCTTTCTACAGTTGCATTGTTAGTGTATAAGAAAGCAACTGATTTCTGTGGATTGATTTTGTATCCTGCCACATTACTGAATTGCTGTATGAGTTCTAGGAATTTGGGGGTGGAGTCTTTTGGGTTGTCCACATAAAGTATCATGTCATCTGTGAAAAGAGAGAGTTTGACTTCTTCTTTGCCAATTTGAATACCTTTTTTTGTTGTTGTTGTTGTCTGATTGCTGTGGCTAGGACTTCTAGTACTATGTTGAACAATAGCAGCGAGAGTGGACATCCTTGGCGTGTTCCTCATCTTAAGGGAAAGGCTCTCAGCTTTTCCCCATTGAGGATGATATTCACTGTGGGTTTTTCAGAGATGGATTTTATGAAATTGACGAACGTTCCCTCTATCCCTATACCCTGAAGAGTTTTAATCAGGAAAGGATGTTGTATTTTGTCAAATGCTTTTTCTGCATCAATTGAGAGGACCATATGGTTCTTCTCCCTCCTTTTATTAATGTGTTCTATCACATTGATTGATTTGCGAATGTTGAACGACCCTTGCATCCCGGAGATAAATCCCACTTGGTCGTGGTGGATGATCCTTTTAATGTATTGTTGGATCCTATTAGCTAGGATTTTGTTGAGAATTTTGGAATCCAAATTCATCAGGGATATTGGTCTAAAATTCTCCTTCTTGATGGGGTCTTTGCCTGGTTTGGGGATTAAGGTAATGCTGGCCTCATAGAATGAGTTACGAAGTTTTCCTTCTGTTTCTATTTTTTGAAACAGCTTCAGTAGAATAGGTATTATTTCTTCTTTGAATGTTTAGTAGAATTCCCCAGGGAATTCATCAGGCCTTGGACTCTTGTTTTTTGGGAGGTTTTTGATCACTGCTTCAATCTCATTACTGGTTTTGGCCTATTCAGTTGTCAATTTCTTCCTGTTTCAGTCTTGGCAGCTTATAAATTTCCAGGAATGCATCCATTTCATCCAGATTGCTCAGTTTATTGGCATATAGTTGTTGATAATAATTTCTAAGAATTGTTTCTATTTCCTTGGTGTTAGTTGTGATCTCTCCCCTTTCATTCATAATTTTATTAATTTGGGTCCTTTCTCTTTTCTTTTGGATAACTCTGGCCATGGTTTATTGATCTTATTAATTCTTTCAAAGAACCAGCTTATAATTTTGTTGATCAGCTCTAGTGTATTTCTGGTTTCTAATTCATTGATCTCTGCTCTAATCTTAATTATTTCTCTTCTAATGTGTGGCTTTGGCATCATTTGTTGCTTTTTCTCTAGTTCTTTAAGGTGTAGAGTTAGTTGGTGAATTCGGGTTTTTTATATTTTTTTGAGTGAGGCTTGGATAGCTATGTATTTCCCCCTTAGGACCACCTTTGCAGTATCCCATAGGTTTTGGACCAATGTGTTTTTGTTCTCATTGGTTTCCATGAATTGTTTAAGTTGTTCTTTGATTTCTTGCTTGACCCAAACATTCTTGAGCAGAGTGGTCTTTAGCTTCCAAGTGTTTGAATTTCTGCCAAACTTTTTCTTGTGATTGAGTTCCAGTTTTAAAGTATTGTGGTCTGAGAATATGCAGGGAATAATCTCAATCTTTTGGTATCGGTTGAGACCTGATTTGTGACCCAGTATGTGGTCTATTCTGGAGAAAGTTCCATGTGCGCTCGAGAAGAATGAGTATTCTGTTGTTTTAGGGTGGAATGTTCTGTCAGTATCTATGAGGTCCATCTGGTCCAGTGTGTCATTCAAAGCTCTTGTTTCTTTGTTGATTTTCTGCTTAGATGATCTGTCTATTGCTGAGAGTGGAGTATTGAGGTCTCCTACAATTAATGTATTATTATCAATATGACTCTTCATTTTGGTTAACAGTTGGCTTATGTAGATGGCTGCTCCCATGTTGGGGGCATAGATATTTACAATTGTTAGATCTTCTTGTTAGATAGGCCTTTTAAGAATGATATAGTGTCCTTCTGTGTCTCTAACTACAGTTTTTAGTTTAAAATCTAATTTGTCTGATATAAGAATTGCTACCCCAGCTTTCTTTTGAAGTCTGCTGACATGGAAGATGGATCTCCATCCCTTCACTTTCAGTCCAGATGTATATTTAGGTTCAAAATGAGTCTGTTGTAGACAGCATATGGATGGGTCCTGTCTTTTTATCCAATCTGCAACCCTGTGCCATTTTATGGGAGCATTTAGGCCATTCACGTTGAGAGTGATTATTGAAAGATATGAATTAATTGTCATCATGTTGCCTGTGAAGATGTTTTTATAGATTGTCCCTGTAAATTTCTATTGTGTATCACTCTTGGGGTCTCTTTCCTTTTATAGAACCCCCCCTAATATTTCTTGCAGGGCCGGCTTAGTGGTCACATATTCTTTCAGTTTCTGCCGGTCTTGGAAGCTCTGCATCTCTCCATCCATTCTAAATGACAGCCTTGCCGGATAAAGTATTCTTGGCTGCATGTTCTTCTCGTTTAGTACGCTGAATATGTCTTGCTAGCCCTTTCTGGCTTGCCAGGTCTCTGTGGATAGGTCTGACATTATTCTGATGTTCCTCCCTCTGTATGTAAGGAATCTCTTCCTCCTAACTGCCCTTAAGATGGTTTCCTTGGTTCTAAGATTTGTGAGTTTTACTATTACATGCCGAGTTGTTGGCCTGTTTTCCTTGATCCTGGGAGGGTCCTCTCTGCCTCTAGGACACGAATGTTTGGTTCATTCCCCAGATTAGGGAAGTTCTCAGCTACGATTTGCTCAAATATATCTTCTAGTCCTCTCTCTCTCTCTCTCTACTCCCTCCAGGATTCCAATAATTCTGACATTTGAATGCTTCATCCTGTCACTTATTTCTCTGATTCTATTTTCATGGATTCTGAGTTGTTTTTCCTGGCCTCCTCTTTTCCCTTTTTATCTATTAAATTTTCTTCAAGGTCACTAATTCGTTCTTCTGCCTCACTTACCCTAGCTGTTAGATTATCTAGATTAGATTGGATCTCAATGATAGCATTTTTAAATTCTGCCAATTCAGCTTTCATTTCTGCCCTTAGAGACTCTATGTTGCCATTAATTGATTTTTAGCTGTTGTCTTCACAATTGCTAGCCTGAATTCCATCTCCGACATCTTGGTTATATGTATCCATTTGTAAATCTGTGGCATAAGTCATAATCTCTGAGTCTCCTATTTTGGGGGTTCCTCCTCCTAGTCATTCTGTTGGTGGGTGGTTGAAGGAATGTATAGAGTCCAAATTACTGACCAGAACCCAAGCAAGATGCACCTGTTTTATAGGGACCTTAGGGTTGCTGGCCTCTTGTTCTCCCAGCCTGTCTTCTGGGGGAGGGGCCTGCCACGTTGTTATTCAGGCAACCCTATTTGGGCAGAGTTGCCCTGCCCCCCTGTAGCAAGGGATGGCCTCAGTGGGAACCAGTTTTTGGGTTTTTTTTTTTCCTCTGGCGGCTTTCCTTGGTGGTTTTCTATGTCTCTTCTGAGAGTCAGAGCAGAAGAGACCATTTCTAACCCTCTGCCTCAGCGCAGAGAGATCGCAGTCTGTTCTTCAGTGAGCTCTCCAGGCTACACTATCTCCATTTCTGTCTGTGCTGCTATAAACTGCAGCGTCCTGGGTTGTACCCCCCTTCACAGTGCTCCCAGTCCTGCCTCCAGGTCGGGGCACGTCTCTGCCCTTTGTGCTTCTATTTTATTTTTTATTTATTTTTTTAAAAGATTTTATTTATTTTTCAACAGAGAGAGAGAGACAGCGAGAGAGGGAACACAAGCAGGGGGAGTGGGAGAGGGAGAAGCAGGGTTCCCGCGGAGCAGGGAGCCCAATGCAGGGCTCGATCCCAGGACCCTGGGATCATGACCTGAGCCGAAGGCAGACGCTTAACGACTGAGCCACCCAGGTGCCCTCCCCTTTGTGCTTCTAATACCGCCAGCTGCTCCCAGTTCACACGTGCGACCCTGCTGCTCTGGGTTTCATTCTGGGGGGGCTGCCCTAAAGTCCTTTCCCCGCCAATACCAGTCTGCGAGCCTCTGCCCTGTCCCCAGCGCTGGAGGCTGTCGCTCACCGGCAGTGTAGGATCCCCACGGCCAGGCTCCCTCCCACTGCCGTTTATCCTCCGATATCTGCCTGTGGAATCACGGCTCCTCACTTCATACCTCAAAACCAACCACCTGTGATATTCTGTTTGTAGAGATCCAGATCTTCTTACATCTCAGGCTGATTTTGTGGGTGCTCAGAGTGGTCTGGTAGATATCCAGCTCAATTATGGGACCAGTTGGAATAGGGTCCCCTACTCCTCTGCCATCTTTTCCCCCTCCTGAAACTAACTCTTAAATGATTCAGAAAAAAATGTATCAATATCTGTCTGTCTATCCAGAGACAAAGTGATAAAACAAATGGGAAAGAATATCAACAACCAGTAAATCTAGATAAAAGGCACACGAAAAATTTTTATACTGTTTATGCAACTCTTATGTAAGTTTGAAATTATTTCCAAATAAAAAGTTTAAAAATTTCTTTAAAAATATATTCTCTGTACTTGCCATTAATCATGAGTTGTTTCAGAAGTCTTTCTTCCCTGGCTTTCATCTAATATGCAGTGAAATTATTAGTAATGACACAAAAATTCTTAATGGTGTCAAAGAACTATAAAAAAAATGACCTAAATTTAAATTATGTAAAACTCACTTAAAATCTGTTGGATTTGAAGTAGGAGTCATTGGTGTCAACTTCAGATCCATTGCCTGAACGTGAGTTTTACACAGAGACCAGATTTAGATACTTATTCAATGGATATTACAAATATTCTTTACCATTGTTGTGTGAGAATTTCCTACTTGGTTCTGCAGCTTAATTCACCATATCTCATTTCATCTAAGTATCATGTTTTTATTTTTTTCATTTTTAAAAAAGATTTTATTTATTTAATTGACAGAGAGAGACACAACAAGAGAGGGAACACAAGCAGGGGGAGGGGGAGAGGGAGAAGCAGGCTTCCCGTGGAGCAGGGAGCATGACCTGAGCCGAAGGCAGACGCTTAATGACTGAGCCACCCAGGTGCCCCTAAGTATCATGTTTTTAAAGGACTTTTAGTTTGATTATTTTTAAATGACATAATTTGAGACAATTGCTATTCTTAAGGAAATTCGTAGGTGTAAGTATGATCCCGGTGTTTTGGGGAGGCATTATTGACATGTAGTGGGAGGAGGACAAAAATGAGAGACAATGAGTGGGACAAATCTAATCCATGAAAAATCTTACTTCCTGCACTATCTTCAATTGTCCCACTGGACATTTATGATGGTAAAAACCTGTTAATAATTATCAAACATAGAGCATAATTCCATTTTTTAAATTAAAAAATTATTTTGCACAATTTTAATAATCACTATATTTTCCAGGAATGTAAATGTTACTTCCATATACACTGAAGAAAGACTGAATTCATTTTGTTTGGAATTTTACTGGAAACTGTTTACTAATCTGGAAAATCATACCACTAATGGCAGTGCCATTCATATTTGAGTGGCCAACACAACCCACCTGAATCAGTCCATATTATGTACCTATCCCCATTATGGAGATTCCAGAAGTATACATGAATATAATTATTTACCTTTTATTTCAAAATTTAAAAAAATTAAAGTTTCAATAATACTCAGTTACATATTATCTTATTTATTTTTTCACTTGAAAGTTACCTGATTTGGCTCTTGGCTTTTATTATTATTCTTATTATTTTTATTATTGACTTTACTTTTTAGAGCAGCTTTAGGTTCACAGCAAAATTGAGCAGAAAGCACAGAGCATTCTTACATACCTCCTCCTCTGGACAGCTTTGCTCAGTGTCAACATCTTGCACCAGAATGGTACATTCATTATAATCAATGAACCTACATTGACACACCATTATCACCCTAAATCCTTGGTTTTTATTATGATTCATGGTGATGTACATTGTTCTATGGGTTCTGACAAATGAATAATTACCTGTATCCACCATTACAGGATCATAAAGAACAGTTTTACTGCCCTAAAAACCCTGTTTTCCACCTATTTCTCCCTCTCTGTTCCATAACCCCCAGCAACCACTGATCTTTTTACTGTCTCCATGGTTTTGCCTTTTCCAGAATGTCATATACTTGGAATCAGAATGCTGACTAATATATACTGTATGTAGCCTTTTCAGATAGGCATCTTTCACTTAATAATATGCATCTAAAGTTTATTATTTCTTTTAAATCCAAATTTATTTATTATAAGTACTATTAAGCATATGACTCTTTCTTTGGTGATTGTACCCAAACACTTACATTGGAAATATATTTTATATTAAAAATTACTTTCCTTTCATTTTTTCTTTATATCACAGGATATTATGTAGATTTTTAAAAAATTGCCCACAGCAGGCAAGGAGACCCTATGCAGATGACTGGCCTGAAGAGTGGAGCAGCCAAAACACAACAGCAGAGTGCATGCAGGACATACCAGAGACACTCCCTTTGGCACCGGGCTGTGGGTACTACATGACCTCTTCTTCATAAGGCCATTACTTTCAGGAACAGGAGATATAACTGACTTTTCTAAGAAAAAGAAAAATGCAGAGACTTAGACAAAATGCCAAGAGGGAGGAAATTTATCCCAAATGAAAGAACAAGATAAGATCACAGCCAGAGATCTAAATGAAACAGATATAAGTAATATGTCTGATGGAGAATTTAAAGCAAGTGTCCTATGCTCACTGGGCTTGAGAAAAGAATAGAAGACATCAGTGAGACCCTTAAAGCAGAGATGAAAGAGTTAAAAAAGAATCAATTAGAGATGAAGAGTGCAATAAACAAGATTGGAAACAGGCTTGCTGCAATGAATAGCAGGCTAGAAAAAGCAGAGGAATGAATCAGTGACCTAGAAGGTAAAATAATGGACACTAATGAAGCTGAACAAAAAAGAGAAAGAAGAATTATGCAACATTAGAATAGACTTAGGGAACTTAGTGACTATATCAAACATAATAACATTCATATTATAGGAGTCCCATAAGAAGAAGAGAGGAAAAATGGGGCAGAAAACTTATTTCAAGAAATAATAACAGAAAACTTCCCTAATCTGAGGAAGGAAACAGACATCCAGATCCAGGAGGCACAGAGAAAACCCAGCAAAATCAACAAAAGCAGGCCAACATCAAGACATATGGTAATTAAATTTGCAAAAAATAGTGATGAAAAAAATCTTAAAAGCAGCAAGACAAAAGAAGTCCTTAACTTACAAGAGAAAATCCATAAGGCTAGCCAGAGGTTTCTCAACAGAAACTTGGCAAGCCAGAAGAGAATGGCATGATATAGTCAAAGTGCTGAAGGGGAAAAATCTGTAGCCAAGAACACTCTATCCAGCAAGGCTATCATTCAGAATAGAAGGAGAAATAAAGAGTTTCCCAGACAAACAAAAACTAAAGGAGTCTGTGACCAGCAAAACTACCCTGCAAGAAATATTAAAGGGGACTCTTTGAGTGCAAAGGAGAGACCAAAAGTGACAAAGACAAGAAAGGATCAGAGAAAATCTCCAGAAACAGTAACAAAACAAGTAATAAAATGGCAATAAATACATATCTATCAATAATTACTTTGAATGTAAAAGGACTAAATGCTCCAATCAAAAGACATAGGGTGTTAGAATGGAGAAATAAAAACCAAGACTCATGTATACACTGCCTCCAAGAGACTCATTTTAGACCTAAAGACACCTGCAGATTGAAAGTGAGGAGGTGGAGTAACATTTATCACACAAATGGATGTCAAAAGAAAGCTAGTGTAGCAATACTTTTATTGGACAAACTAGACTTTTTTGCTCTTGTATTTTTTAAATTTTTTATTTATTCATTTGAGACAGAGAGACAGAGATAGAGATAGAGATAGATAGATAGATAGATAGATAGATAGATAGATAGATAGATACATAGATAGATAGATAGAGATAATGAGCAGGGGGGAGAGGCAGGGAGAGAGGGAGAGGCAGACTCCCCTCTGAGCCAGGAGCCCGACATGGGGACTCGATCCTAGGACCCTGGGATCATGACCTGAGCCAAAGGCAGACGCTTGACTGAGCCACCCAGGTGCCCCTCTTGTATTGTTTTTATCCTGCTTTGGTATCAGGGTAGTACTGGCCACATGGAATGATTTTGAATGTGTACCCTCTATTCCATTATTTGTAAGATTGTGATAAAGATTGTCATTAGTTTTTTTTTTTTTAATATTTGGTAGAATTCACCAGTGAATCCTTGTGGTCTTGGGTTTTTCTGTGCTGGGAGATTTTTGATTCCTGATTCAACTTTCATTCTTGTTATTGGTCTAAGATTTCCTATTTCTTGGATTCAAGACTCATGATTCAACTTTGGTAACTGGTGCTTTTTTAGAACTTATCTTGTTTTTTTTTCCCCTAAGTTATCTGATTTGTTACTATATAATTATTTATAGTAACCTGTTATCATATTATGTATTTCTGTGGTTGTCTATTGAATTGTTTTCCATTTCTCATTTTGGTTTTTGAGTCTTCTCTCTTATTCCTTTTAGTTAATATAGTTAAAGAGTGCCAATTTTATTTATTTATTTATTTTTTGAATAATGGGTCATTATTTTCAATGTTATGTTATTGCTTATTCTGGGCTCTATTTTATTTATTTATTTATTTTTATTTCTTATTTTCTTCCTCTACTAAGTTCAGCAAAGTTTCTTCTATTTCTAGTTCCTTATGGTGTAATGTTGTTTATTTAAGCTTTTTTTCTTAATACAAACATTTATAGCATAAATTTTACTCTAAAATCTGCTTTTGCTTCATCCCATAGGTTTTGGAATATTGTGTTTTCTTTCTCTTTTGTTTCGAAACATATTTTTATTTGCTGTTTGATTTTTTATTTGGCCCATTGCTTGTGCACTAGTGTGTTGCTGAATACTTACATATTAAATATTTAATATTTTCATTGTAGATACCAGATTTGTTTTATTGTTGATCTCTAGTTTTGTACCATTCTGGTTGGAAAATATACTTGATACGATTTGAATCTTCTTAAATTTGTAATATTTGTTATGTCTCTTTTTATGTGATTTAACCAGGGGATTCTTCAGTGTGTACTTGAAGAAAACGTGTGTTCTTTTTCTTGAATGGAATGTTATCTATCTATCTATCTATCTATCTATCTATCTATCTATCTATATTAGAATCATGTATTCTGAAGTATGCTTCAAGTAAAAAAAATGTTCTCTTTGAAAAAAATAACTTTAACTGAGGGTACTCATTGAAAATAAAGCATATCAGAGGAGAGGTGGGTGGGGGAAGAGTGAAATAGGTGAAAGGGATTAAGAGTACACTTATCAGGATGAGCACTGAGTAATGATATATAGAATTGTTGACTCACCATATTGTATACCTGAAACTAATATAACACTGTATGTTACCTATTCTGTAATTAAAATAAAAAACTTAATAGAAAATTTAAAAAATTACATGTGAAGATAGATTATATTACCCTTGAATTTCATCTCAGTATAGCACAGGGGATGATATAAAGTATTTCTTTTCCCTTTTAAAATTTAATTTTTTAAATATTTATTTGAAAAAAAATCCAGCTTTATTGGGATATAATTGACAACCATTCTATATATTTAGGTTGCAAAATGTGATTTACTTTAAGTTATACAATGTGATGTAGAATCTAAAAAAGTTGAAATCATAGAACAAAAGATTAGAGCAGTGGTTGACAGGGGCTAGGGGTGGGAGAAATGAGGAGATGTTGGTTAAATGGTACAAATTTTTAGTTATGAGAAAATTTGGGGGATCTAATGTATGCCATGGTGATTATAGTTAGTAATACTATAGTGTATAGTTAAAATTGCTAAGAGAGTAGATCATAAATGTTCTCACCACACACACAAAAATGGTAACTATGTGAGGGGATGGATGTGTTAATTAACTTGATTGTGATAATCATTCATAATGTATACATATATTAAGCCATCATATTATAAAATATTTCTTTAAAAATGTAGTGGAGGGGTTCCTAAAAAATTTAAAATTTGAATTACTATATGACCCAGGAATTCCTCTCCTGAGTATATACCCAAAAGAATTGAAAGTAGAGTCTCAAAGAGATAGTTGTACACCCAAGTTCATAGGATCATTATTCACAATAGCCAAGAGGTGGAAGAAACCCAAATGTCCATTAACAGATGGATGAATGAACAAAATGTGATATATACATAGGATGGAATATCATTCAGCTTTATAAAGGAAGGAAAGTCTCACATATGCTATAATATGGATAAAACTTGAGGACATTAAACAAAATGAAATTATCTAGTCACAAAAAGACAAATAGTATATTATTCCACTTCTATAGGTACCTAGAGTAGTGAAATTCATAGAGACAGAAAGTAGAATAATGGTTGCCAGGAAGTGGAGGGAGAAGGAATGGGGAGTTAGGGTATAATGGGTATAGAGTTTTGGCTTTGCAAGATGAAAAGAGTTCTGAAACAAGACAAGGATGTCCACTCTCACCACTTTTATTCAACATAGTACTGGAAGTATTAGCCACAGCAGTCAGACAAGAAAAAGGAATAAAAGGAATCCACTTTGGTAAGGCAGAAGTAAAACTGTCACTATTTGCAGATGACATGATACTATTTATAGAAAACCCTAAAAACTCCATGAAAAGCTATTAGAACCAATGAATGAATTCAGTAAAATTGTAGGATATAAAATTAATATATAGGAATCTGTTTTGTTTCTATACACTAATAATGAACTAGTTGAAAGAGAAATTAAGAAAATAATCCCATTTATATTTGGATTAAAAAGAATAAAGTACCTAAGAATAAATTTAACCAAGGAGGTGAAAGACCTGTACTCTGAAAATTATAAAATATTGATGAAAGAAATTGAATATGACACAAACAAATGGAAAGATATACTATGCTCAGGCTGCCTGGATGACTCAGTCATTAAGTGTCTGCATTCGGCTCAGCTCATGATCCTGGGGTCCTGGGATGGAGGCCTGTGTGTAGCTTCCTCCCTACTCAGTGGGGAGCCTGCTTCTCCCTCTCCCTCTGCCCCTACACCCCACTCATGCTCTCTTTCGTTATCTCTATCTCTCAAATAAATAAATAAAATCTTTTTTAAAACGAAAGATATGCTGTGCTCATGTACTGGAAGAATTAATATTGTTAAAATGTCCATACTACTCAAAGCAATCTACAGATTCAATGAAATAGCTATCAAAATACCAATACTATTTTTCAAAGAACTGGAAGAAATAATCCAAAAATTGGTATGGAACCACAAAAGACCCTGAAGAGCCAAAGCAATCTTGAGAAAGAAGAACAAAGCTGGAGGTATTAAGATTGCAGATTTCAAGAAACACTACAAAGCTGTAGTAATCAAAACAATATGGTGCTGGCACGAAAATAGATACATAGATCAACAGAATAAAAAGAGAGTAGAATAGAGAATTAGAATAGAATAGAAAGCCCAGAAATAAACCCACCATTATATGGTTAATTAATCTTTGACAAAGGAGGAAAGAATATACAATGGGGAAAAGACAGACTCTTCAATAAATGGTGTTGGGAAAACTGGACAGCTACACGCAAAAATATGAAACTGGACCATTTTCTTAAGCCATACACAAAAATAAAGTCAAGATTTATTAAATGGCTAAATGTAAGAAGAGAACCCATAAAACTAAAG
Organism: Zalophus californianus; assembly: GCF_009762305.2. NCBI lineage: Eukaryota > Metazoa > Chordata > Mammalia > Carnivora > Otariidae > Zalophus > Zalophus californianus. The sequence continues at coordinate 112,522,513 of NC_045612.1, read as the reverse complement.
GAAAACATAGGCAGTAAGCTCTTGGACTTAGCAATGTTATTTTGAACATGTCCTCTCAGGCAAGGACAACAAAAGTAAGAATAAACATATGAGACTACATCGAATTAAAAAGCTCTTGCACAGCAAAAGAAACCATCAATGAAACAAAAAGGCAACCTATTGAATGGGAGAAGATATCTGCAAATGATATATCCAGTAAGGGATTAATATCCAAGATACATAAAGGACTCATAAAACACAACCCCCAAAAAACAATCTGATTAAAAATGGTCAGAAGATCTAGATAGACATTTTTCCAAAGAAGACATGCTGATGGCCAAAAGACACATGAAAAAATGTTCAACATCACTAATCATCGGGGAAATGCAAATCAGAACCAAAATAAGATATCACTTCTCACCTGTCAGAATGGCTAGTATCAAAATGACAAGAAATAACAAGTTTTTGCAAAGATGTAGAGAAAAGGGAACCCTTATACACTGGATAGCCAAGATATGGAAGCAACCCAAGTGTTGCCAAGATATGGAAGCAACCCAAGTGTTGTTCATCAATAGATGAATGGATAAAGAAGATATTACATATATATATATGTAGCTTATCTTTATATATTATAGTATATCTGGATAAAGAAGATAGTATATATATATTCTTTCTATCTATCTATATATCATCTATCTATCTATACTCAGCCATAAAAAAGAACAAAATTTTGCCATTTGCAACAACATGGATGAACCTAGAGGGTATTATGCTAAGTGAAATAAATCAGACAGAGAAAGACAAGTACCAGATGATTTCACTTATATGTGAAATCTAAAAAAAAAAAAAAACAAAAACAGAAACAGACTCATAAATACAGAGAACTGGTGGTTGCCAGAGTGGAGGGGGGTGGGGGAGATGGATGAAATAATTGAAGGGAAAAAAGGCATTCTGGAGATTGGCTGCACAATAATGTGAATGTACTTAAAACTACCAAACTGTGCAGTTAAAAATGGTTAAGATGGTACATTTTATGTCATGTATATTTTACTACAGTTAAATAAAAAACAAGGTGGAAGGGCACTGAATATGGTAAGAGTTGAGATACTGCTCTGCAGGCTTGAAGGAGAGGCATGGTCTATGGTCTTAGACCCCACTTTTCTCTTCCCAGCATGTTACACATCCTTCAGTGTAGAGACAAGAAACGTGAAAGGGAAAAGTTATCTCCTCATATGACTACCAATGGCAAGTCAATTAAACCCACTGTGTAGGTTTTCACTGAGCACTCATCTTACTGTCAAAAAATTCAGTGTGGGCAGGTCACAATCCCAACAACCCTGCTGATGAAGGATTTACCTCCAAGCAGCTTCCCTGGGAGACTGAGCACAGTTCCTAGCTGACTCTCAGCTGGGGTCTCTCACCACATCCACATCCATCACTTTCCTCTGAGCATCTTTGCTCCAAGTGAGCAGTATTCTAGCAATCCTGCAGCCTGTTTCTGCGACCTGTTGTCACAGGAGGGATTCATCTTTTTTTATACCCTTCAGACAGTGAAAACTGGGAACTTGAGTGATCAGGCATTTTTTTCTAAGAGACCTGGTCCCTTATACCTCTCATCTTTCTCCATTACATATGGAGACAAAGCAATATGCCCAATGATAAAGACATCTGCTCTCGTAGATCTGCCCAAATATTGACTAGTTTTCTCAATATTGGAGGAGTAACCAAGAGAATGACCCCTCCTTTCCTCCCTCAGGAAGGTGAGGTGAACAGGTAATCTTTCAGGAATATAGGAGGAACACAGAAAAAGGAACACTGATACAGGAACAATTTGTAGTCATATCTCCATTTGCAGATGGATCCTAGGCATGCCCCCAAGATGGCTGCTCTTCTCCTTATCATACTCTTAGTTCTCTTTATGGAAAATGCCAGGAGGCATAGAATCTTTGAGCCAAGAGCTAAGCTTCTTTAAATTCAGTCTGGGAAAATTTATCTTTATTTAAAATAAGGCTTAATCTCAGCTATAATCTCTACTTTATTCTATAATCTCTAGAGAAGGAGAAAAGTCTCAAACAGTCCTTCATGGCACTCTGTCACACAAGTCTTACATACAGTGCTTTTGTTACAGACAACCACCTGCACCCTCCTGATTATACTCCTTCATCATTTTTGGGCATACTCCTGTTAAGGCTGCCTGAATTTCACCCCTTCTACCTGCCCCTCCCCACCCCCCACAGACACAGCCATATCTTGTCTTTCACAGCTTCCTACTCCAATTCTTTAGTGTGAACTTGCGTTGGACTTTGGTTTCTTGCACTGATTCATTCATTAATTTAGTTAGAAAAAAACATTAAACATCTTCTGTGTGCCAAACCTTCCCAATGCTGATAGTTCCACTGCCTATGGCAATCCCTACGACCTCAGGAAAGAAACCCCTTATTCCAAGCCTGGCCCTCATAAATCTTTCCATTCAGGTTAGCACGGGTTTCTGGAACACTCTTCTCCACTCCCCACCCCCAGATCCAGCATCTTTGATAGGAAAATTATCACTACCTTGTTTAGGGATTATGAGTTTCCTCATCTGAAGGGCTACTTTTGCTCTTCAAGATCCTCTGCCACTTCCTGATATTCTTCTAGCAATGGATAGGTATCTCCAAATCATGAGAAACCACTCTTTCTATATCAGGTAACTGCTGCATAACAAACTACCTCAAAACTCAGTGGAAAACACCAATTATTACTCATTATAGCACATATATCCTTGTGTTAGACTTTGCTCTAGGCTAGTCAGTCTAGGGCACTTAGCCGCAGCAACTCTGATTCACATGTCTTTAATCTTGCCCCTGGGAGCGGAAGACTAAGTTAGGCATGTTCTTTTCACTTGGAAGGCATAAGCACAAGAATGAGTGAGCCCAATTTTGCAAGCACTTTTGAAGACTCTATCACATTTGCTAGTACCATTGTCCAAAACATGTAATTGTGACTAAACCCAGGAGCTCAGAATTAATGTTCCACCTATGTTGGAGAGCACTACAAAATTACATGACAAAGGACATGGATACAGGCAGAAGTGAAGAATTGGGGTTACTGATACAAGCTTTTGCACTTCTTAGGCCTCTACCCCCACTCATTTCTCCTATAGTCTTTCCCTTAGACTTCATCCACATATTTGCCCAAACCACACTTCAGTTTGCCATGCCTTTTGGCATTATTAAAGGTGCCTTTCTCTGGAAACTTTTAATTTGCATTTAGGCTGCTTAAATTCAGTTTGTTTACCTCACTGTCATGTTCACATCTTTGTCCTACATAGTGAAATGGCAAAATCTAGTACGAGAATAATCTTAATACACATAAAATTATTTTTGAACTAGAAAGCAGCTCGTGAAAATATGATTATTAAAGACATACGATTATTAAAGAATATCCTAGATCTGAATTTTAAAAATTTCTTCATGTGCAGTTTGATTAGGACATGGCTTTCTGCCCAAGTCTACACCTTTGAGTTAATTCTGAGAATGCAAACATGCCCAGGACATGCAAGGGGATGTACAAATTAAATTGGTGAGGTGTAAAAGGACACATGGCTCCCCATGCATTCTTTAATTTGGTGGCAATGAAAGAACTGGTAATTCTGGGATGATGTTGACATGAACTTAAGTCTTATCTCTTGCAGACTGGTTCAAAGAAGTCGACAGAGCAATAAGTAGTGGTGGAATCAAGTGTGACCTTAGGGCAGTACGATATGGAAAGATCACTAAATTGGCAGCTTGGAACTCTGAATTTTAGACCCTAATAAGCCACCATATTAGCTGTGTGTACTTGGATGAGTCTGTTAACCTCCCTGAACCTTAGCTTTCTCATCTGAAAATATGGGCTGATATTAGATATCCTGAAGGTTTGCCTAGCTCTAATATTCCATGATCCTAAGAAGTAACATGACAAATCTAACAATTGGAATCCTTTTCAATTGGTTCTAAGCATATCATAGTTGCTAAAAGGAAATGTAGATTTGCCAGAGTTTTATCCCCCTATTTATTAATTATGTATGATGAAAAAATAAACCTTACCATAGATAATGTTCCCAGTCCTGTTATATCTTGAACCTAAACAAAAATATATAACTTACTTAAAAAAAACCTCATCTTAACTACTTGAAAAACAGCCCAAAATATATGCCCTACTGATAATGGGTTAGCATTATCATGTTTATATGTAGAAAATCCTTTTTCCCCCATTTAACAAATGCATGCTCTAAATAATATAATGAAGGCCTTGCTAATGAATGGTGACTGGAGTGTCTTTCACCACCTCGAGAACTGATTTTAAGCAATTAATGATGGCTTATTTTTCAAATCCCCACTGCTGTTATTTTAGTTACATGTAGAAAGGAATCGCAGAGATACTGTAATTGATTTGCTGGCAAGTTTACAGCCTCCATCAGTGATTTATTGGGTTTATACAGCTTCCTGTGAATTTCAGCAGCTAAAGTTATCCACTTATTATTTCCCAGTGCATTAGGTTGGTGGTATGATAGGCTGTCTTCAGATGTAGGTTATGTCTTCCATCTATTTCTCTCTACCATTAGTATGTTAGATGGTTTTTAGACCATAATTACTGCCACTTGAGCTCTTAGAATCAACACATTCACTCTCAATAGTTCAATGGAGCTCTATTACCAAAAGCCAAGTATTTTGGATACCTGGGAGTAAGCAATCATTATGAAAAAATAAGTTCTTTCTCACATTATAAATAGATGAGATAATGCTGGAGCACTTTGTACATTGTAAAATGCTATGCAAAAGCATGTTAAAATTCTTTGTATTTTTCATCTATTTTTTTTGTTGTTCAGAATGGTAAAATTAATGAAGTCTTTGTCCATAAATGATTATTAGCTATTGCAGTTTTCACCAGCAATCTAATATCCCTAATTGCCATCTTTAATTAAAACCCTGAAGTTGTTGTATTTACTTTCACACTTCTCTCCTTCTGTATTTAGTCTCTTTATATGTGTGCATTTCTATAAATAAGTAAAAGCTTCACAATGCAAAATAGGCACCATTCCTTGATTGAGGCCCTTTTTTGTCCTTTAATTAAAATCTCACTCTAAGAAGGAAACAATCAACAAAACTAAAAAGCAACCTATGGAATGGGAGAAGATATTTGAAAATGACATATCTGATAAAGGGTTACTATCCAAAATAGATAAAGAATTTATAAAACTCAAAACCCAAAAAACAAATTATCCAGTTAAAAAATGGGCAAAAGACATGAATAGACATTTTTCCAAAGAATACATACAGATGGCTAACAGACACATGAAAAGATGCTCAACATCACTCATCATCAGGGAAATACAAATCAAAAGTTCAATGAGATATCACCTCACACCTGTCAGAATGGCTAAAATTAACAACACGGGAAACAATAGGTGTTGGCTAGGATGTGGAGAAGGGGGAACCCTCTTATACTGTTGGTGGGAATGCAAAGTGGTGTAGCCTCTCTGGAAAACAATATGGAGGTTCCTCAAAAAGTTAAAAATAGAACTATCATATGACCCAGCAATTGCACTACTAGGTATTTACCCAAAGGATACAAAAATACTGATTCAAAGGGACACAGGGAGGTGGGCAGGGGAATGGGTTAAATGGGTGATGGTTATTAAGGAGAGCACTTGTTGTGATGAGCACTGGGTGTTGTAGGTAAGTGATGAATCACTAAATTCTATACCTGAAACTAATATTGCACTGTATGTTAATTAGCCACAATTTAAATTAAAACTTGGAAAAAATAAAAGCTTATGGAGATAAAAAAATAAAAGAAAATAAAATCTCATTCCAATCAAATCCACTGAGTTTTAAGTCCATCTTTTCTTATGACCAAGAGATACATCTGTGGAAACACTTTTAAAATTTAATCTTCATAATTGCCCAGTGCCAACATGACTCTACAGTCTTGCATTCAAGTCTAGAAAATTGTTTAATATTTGTTTAGGGGGGTCCTCATTCTCTATTTGATAAAATCCTTCCATTTTAATCCCTCTAAAATGCTGTTCTAAAATCACTTCTAGCTTTTGATGTTCCTTAAATTTCTAAGGAGACACTGTATCAGAAAAACATGCTATGGTACCCAGGTTCTTTTATCATTTCTATCAAATTAATCTATGTTAAGGAAAATCCACTTCTACATCTGATACCCTCAATCATTCTACTATAGCATAAGCAAAATTGATATCCTAATTTATGCCCATCAGCTTAGACTAGAATTTCTCAACCTCAGCACTATGTACATTTTTGGCCAGATAATACTTTGCCGTGTGGGCTGACCTGCACCTTATAGGATGTTTAGCAGCATCCATAGCCTTAACCCATTAAATGCCAGTATCACCTCCCTGAAATTGTGACAACCAAAAATGTCTCCAAATGCTTCTGGGGGACAGCATTTCTCCTGAGTACCACTGGCTTAGATATATCAATCAAGGTATTCCTCAGCTCAGTTTTTATATTTTTAAACATGGAAGCTTTGATTTGCTCAATTTAACCTGCAATGCATGATCATTCTCTGTTACTAAGACAGTCTCTGCTACTAGGAATAGGAGGTGTTCTATGCCTGGAGCTAACTATTCATCTTCAGTAGAGACCACCTACTTACACTGGCTTAAAATGTGCTATTTATGCTTTTAGGTGCTACTTATACAGTATCTCATTTAGTTCTTCTGTTTCACGTATGATGAACCTGAGGCAGGAAACCCAATTTCCTGGGAACTTCTTATCCAGATTCTAGATAAAGCAAATGTTCTAGTCCTTTAAAACCTCTAAACTGTTTCTGCATTCTTGGCTATGCTCATTTTGTGACCTTGAACAACTTATTAAAACTCTAAATGTTTTAATTTTTGCCAATAGTGTTAGTTATTATTATCGTAATTATAGAAACTATAGTTTGAGAAAAAAATTATTCTTTGACTTAAAATTCTACTTGAAACCTCCCTCAACAGAAGCTTTGGCTTTCCATGTAGCTTGTTTTGTTGCAATTTTGTAACATTAGAGTTGTTCCCTTTGTTTCCCCTCTCTTTGAAGTGTCAAACATTCTGGACATACAGACACCCAATAAATCCTTGCCAACTGCCTGCATAAACAACCATGAATAAATGCAAACTGATTATCTAAAGAAATTCAAGGTTATTTTTTCCCAAGGATATTAACAATCCTTGGTATTCCAGCAGTTGATGATCCACTATGAATATTTGTATGTTTTGACATATTCTAGTAGCTTATTTCTCTATAACAGAGGGTTCTTATCAGCATTTTTCAAAGTTCTTTTTTTTTAAGATTTTTTTTTTATTTGATAGAGACACAGCGAGAGAGGGAACACAAGCAGGGGGAGAGGGAGAGGGAGGAGCAGGCTTCCCGCTGAGCAGGGAGCCCGATGCGGGGCTCGATCTCAGGACCCTGGGATCATGACCTAAGCCAAAGGCAGACGCTTAATGACTGAGCCACCCAGGCGCCCCCATTTTTCAAAGTTTTGAGCTGTCAACAATAGCTATTCTTCACTTAGGCCTCAATAGACATTAACTTTAAAATCTGAGACAACTTGCAGATGAAGAGGTAAGAGGGAGAACTCAGTCATCAATTTAGTTATGTGGAGCTGGTCTTATAAAATTGAACTTTATCTTGAACCTTTCTGTCTTCACTTCCTCAAGCCTATGTAGGTGGTCCATTGCCTCAGAATAATGATTAATCACCTTCTGAAGGCCCCTGATGTGTGGTCCGAGGCAAATGAGGTATTTCCATGTCACCAGACTGGTGAATGGATGGTCACAGGAAAGCAAACAATAACCAGCAGTATTGGATACTACTTAATAATTGATAAATGAGATTGAGTGTTTTCTTTTCTTCAAAAGACGGAGGGTGAGATAACTACAAGGCACTGGCAGGGTGGGTAAATATCAGAGAGCAAGGGACTGGGACCTTAGGACTAACTTAAGTAGGAAATGAGCTTTGTTGCAGTGATACCCACTTTTGACAGTGCCTACACAGCATGTGCCTCATACAGCACTTGGAGAAAACATTTTGACTGTATTTCTTTGAAGGAATGAAGGGGTAAGGAGCATTAGATTGCATTCTCAAAGGTAGATCTGCAATCTCTCTCCTCTGCATCTGAGTCTTAATGGCCTAGTTCCATATTGATTATTAAGTATTATTCATGTCTAAAGGAAGCTACCTTTTAAAAATGCATTGTTAAATCTGTATTTCCAGATATGGACATCATTCATTAAGAAGAGCTATGAGCCTTTGGTCCTCAAATCAATTAATGTGGTCTCTTAACAATGCCAAGAATAAACCATGCAAAGCTAATTGAAGTAGTGTTCACTCTTCTTGCACAAACAAGCAGAGATTTTTATGGTCAAGAAAATGAAAATTATTCTCTCTCTTATAGCAAAGAGATAGATCAAATCTCATTTCCAGTAGCTCCCATTGAGCAAATACAGTTATAAACAGGAAACATGAGCCCAAACACCTATTGGATGAAGAATGGCCAAGCTTTCTGGTAAGGAGATGCTCACAGATACGTATTTCATGTATTCATGTCAAGCAATGGTTTATCAAGATATCTTTTTCAAACATCTTGTAAATTAATGTTTAAAATCCTTGCAAGAAACACCATATGCTAGTCAAAGCATCTCCTTAGGTAGCCTAAGAAGCCAGCTCTGAAAATAAAGCCAGCATTGGTTAAGCCAAGAAACTATTGCAAATGTTTAATAAAACATTAAATACAAATGCCAAGACTGATCTACAGAACAATCAGGAGCTAAAGATCATACTCATGTGAAATCTTACCTATAAAATGAGAGTATTTTAAAAGATAAAATATAGAATGCTGAGCACATGGAATAAGAAGTGCTCAGTTACCTCAGAACCATTTTTCCTTTCCTCCCAATATATCTCATATATATTTGTATAAATATAAGTATATATGTATGTATAAAAATACATATATATATCACTTTTAAAGTTGTTTCTGGGACTATAAATATTTATTATAGCAACTTTTAAAATTAGTGTTTGTATTACTTTGATAGTTTTAATTAAGAAACTTTGGTTATTCTTTACTAATAGATGCATAATGTCTATATTGATTTAACTTTCAGTAAGGGATCTGGGAGTTAGTCTATGTTACTCTAAAACAGAAATGCTTTAAGGTAAATTTCCAGAGCAATGGTTCCCAATGCACTAGGATTCTCAACTAAGTTAGTGACGATCATATGATGTATCAGATTTAAAAACTGTTTGTATAGATTAAATCAATGGAAGGAATGTTGTATCAAGAAGATAAACACATGGGGTGGCTGGGTGGCTCAGTCAGTTAAGTGACCAGCTCTTGATTTCGGCTCAAGTCATGATCTCAGAGTACTGAGGTCGAGCCCCTTGTCGGGCTCTGCGCTCAGCATGGAGTCTGCTTGGATTCTCTCTCTCTGCCCCTCCCCCTGCTTTCTCTCTTTCTCTCTCAAATAAATAAATAAATCTTTAAAAAAAAGAAGGTAAACACATTAAGTGTTCAGGGATCACTATTAGAAGCAAGGACAGGTAGCAGGAGGGAAAATGCTCAAACTCAGCCTGCAATGGCACTGGTAGTTTCTTTTCTGTATACCACCCCTTCTCACAGAGAACTATAACATCTCAAGGGCTCCACAGGCCCCAAATACTGTTGCAGTTAGCATCCTAAATCCACATTCCTGGCTCCATAAACAGCTTCTTTATTCTACTTAATAACAAGGCCAACATTTCACACTTGCTCCACAAGAAAAGAGACCCAAAAGTAAAAGGTTCTCTCAAATGGGGTCAAACTTAAGCCAGATCCAGAAAATGTTCCCCAGTGGATAATGGACAAATTAAGGGTCCATGATCATCTCTGATGGCTGACTCTAGCCTTGTGAGTATTCTCTTTCCCCACTAATACCTACTCCTTAACCCCCAGTTTTTTGACTTGTGAAAGCTGTCCTAACCCATTGTATGACAAATGGCAACCCTGAAGATAATCAACAGTTTTCTTATTTATCCTTTATTCATTCATAATTTTAACACCACAACATTGTGCTTAAAGCATCATTTTTAAGTGTGGAATGAAAGATATTATTCATATTTGAAAGGTATTTTAGTATCAAATAACGTATGAGAGGGCAAGTATTTAAAATATTTTTATTAGGAAAAATTTTCTGGGGATTCTAAACTTAAACTACATAAGTGGTCATCTACTGTGTAACACTGACCTTGGAAAAGCTTTATTTGGACATTAAGAAATGGAAGAACAGTTATTAAACTTCGTTAAAAAAAGGATGTTGAGAATTTCATTTAAAATGGAATAAGAAGATAAAATTTTTCTCTCTTTCTCCCTTTGTTTCTTACAAGTTTTAAGCAAATGTTAATTTATTCTTTCATTCCTTCCTTCCTTGATTTATCATGTGTCTCTCCTTTCTGAAATATAAACTTCGTGGGAGCAGTATCCTTGTTGGACTGGCATACTCATTGCCAGAACACTTCCAGGCACAGAGTGGGTGCTTAATTAAAATCTCTCCAATAAATGAATGAATGAACATGTATCATGTGCCACTAAAGATACAGAATGGACCTTTTATACACAGGCTCAGTTTTTACATATTTAACAATCCAGTAGGAAAGGCAAATGAAAATAATAATTCCAACAAAGTATGATGATTTTTACCAAAGGAGAAGTAGAAGTAGATGATACTATAACTTTTTGTCAAGTGTGTGAGGCACTCTCCTACGTACTGAGTATCACTTGGTGAACTAGTGTAGTAACCAGGGAAGTTCCCCAGAAGAACTGACATTTAGGCTGGAGACATGAAGGATAAGGAGGACTGCAACAGATGAAATGAAAGGTGTTCCAGGCAGGAAAATTGCATGATGGAGGCTCAGAGGTAGAGAGTACTGGAGAATTCAAAGAAGTGAAAGAAGTTCCAGAGAGCTGGAAAACAGAGTGAGGGGTAAATGGCAAGAAATAAATTAGTGGTTGATCCTCATAAAAGAGTTGGGGGACTATCCTAAAGGGAGGAGGGAAGCCTTGGAAGATTTTTTTCAAGATTTTATTAATTTTTTTGACTCAGAGAGAGAGAGATAGTGAGAGAAAGAGCACAAGCAGGGGGAGTGGCAGGCAGGCAGAGGCAGAGGGAGAGGGAGAAGCAGGCTCCCTGCCGAGCAAGAAGCCTGATGTGGGGCTCCATCCCAGGACCTTGGGACCATGACCTGAGCCAAAGGCAGCCACTTAACCAACTGAGCCTCCCAGGTGCCCCCTCCTTGGAAGATTTTTAAGGAAGCAAATTATTGGGTCTGATTTGTGTTTAGAATTATCACCCTAGCTATGGTGTTCAGAATGATTTGGAAGGAAGTAAGACTGTAAGAAAGATGTCCTTTAAGAAACAGGACCAGTTTAGATGAAGATGATGTTAGTGTGCTAAAAGTAAGAATATAGGGGTTCTCAAACCTCACTGCACATTAGAATCAATTGGAAATTTTAGAAAATCTTGATGCCCAGGGCATATCTGAGAAAAATTAAATTAGAACCTCTGGAGGTGGGACTTAGACATTACTATTTTTTTTTTTTTACATTTTAAAAGATTGATTCAGTTAAAGTTGATGTACAATAAACTGCTTATATTTAAGGTGTGCAGTTTGATCAGTTTTAACATATGAATGTACCCATAAAACTATCACCAAGTAAAAAAATATATATAAAATACACACACACACACACACACACACACACACACACACACACACACACACACACCATACCTAAAAGTTTTCTTGCACCCCTCGGTAATCTCTCTGTCCTGCTCTTCCTCCCCTCTCCAAATCTTTAGGCAACTTCTTATCTGATTTCTCTCACTATGTATTAGCTTATATTTTCTATAGTTTTTTATAAATGGAATAATACAGCATGTACTTCATTTTTATCTGGCTCCTTTCAATCATGATAATTATTTTGAGATTCATCCATGTTGCTACATATATTAATAGTTCATCCCTTTTTGCTGCTGAGTAGTATTCCATTATATAAATATATCACCATTTGTTTACCTATTCACATGTTGATGGGTGGTTGGGTTGTTTCCAATTTGGGGCTACTTCAAATAAAGCTGTCATGGATATTTGGTACAAGTCTCTGTATGAACATATACTTTCTTTTTTTAAGATTTTATTTATTTATTCATGAGAGACAGAGGGGGAGAGAGAGAGAGAAGCAGAGGGAGAAGGAGGCTCCCGCTGAGCAGGGAGCCCGATGCAGGACTCGATCCCAGGACTCTGGGATCATGACCTGAGCCGAAGGCAGACGCTTAAACATCTGAGCCACCCAGGTGCCCCTGAACATATACTTTCTTTTTTTTTTTTTAAAGAAACAATATATTTTTTTAAGATTTTATTCATTTGAGAGAGAGAGAATGAGAGAGAGAGAGCGTGCACACAGGAGGGGGGGAGGGTCAGAGGGAGAAGCAGACTCCCTGCTGAGCAGGGACCCCGATGCGGGACTCGATCCAGGGACTCCAGGATCATGACCTGAGCCAAAGGCAGTCGCTTAACCAACTGAGCCACCCAGGCGTCCCTGAACATATACTTTCATTTCACTTAGGTAAATATGTAAGGATGGAACGTCTGGATATTTAGTAGGCATATGTTTAACTTTCAAAGGAATTGCCAACTTTTTTTCCAAAGTGGTTGTACGATTTGACATTCCCAGTATTTGAGAGTTTTATTTGCTCCACATCCTTGCTAACACTTGATAACACTTCTAATTTTTGCCATTCTAATAGGTATATAGAAGTTTTTCATTGTGGTTTTCATTTGCATTTCTCTGCTTATGATTTTGAACGTCTTTTTATGTGCTTACTAGCCATTCATATATATTTTTTGATGAAATACTTCAAATACTTCATTCGCCAATACCCAATGTTTCCTGTGTTGTTAATTTTAGCCATTCTGACAGGTGTGAGGTGATATCTCATTGTAGTTTTGATTTGTATTTCCCTGCTGATGAGTGATGTTGAGCATCTTTTCATGAGTCTGTTAGCCATCTGTATGTATTCTTGGAACAATGTCTATTCATGTCTGCCCATTTCTTAACTGGATTATTTGTTTTTTGGATGTTAAGTTGTATGAGTTCTTTATAGACTTTAACCCTTTATCAGATATATCATTTGCAAATACCTTCTCCCATTCTAAAGGTTGCCTTTTAGTTTGTTGATTGTTTCCTTTGCTGTGCAGAAGCTTTTTATCTTGAGGAAGTACTAATGGTTTATTTTTGCTTTTGTTTCCCATGTCTCAGGAGACAAATCTAGTAGGACGTTCCTACCGCCAATGTCAAAGAGGTTACTGCCTGTGTTCTCTAGGATTTTGACGGTTTCCTGTCTCATATTTAGGTCTTTAATCCATTTTGAATTTATTTTTGTGTATGGCGTAAGAAAGTAGTTCAGTTTCATTCTTTTACATGTTGCTGTCCAGTTTTCCCAGCACCATTTGTTGAAGACACTGTCTTTTCTCCATCAGATATTCTTTCTTGCTTTGTTAGAACTAGTTGACCATATAGTTGTGGGTTCATTTATGGGTTTCTATTCTCTGTTCCATTAATCTATGTGTCTGTTTTTGTGCCAGTACCATACTGTCTTGATCATTACAGCTTTATAGTATAACTTGAAGTCTGGAATTGTGATGCCTCCAGCATTGCTTTTCTTTTTCAGAACTGCTTTGGCTATTTGGGGTCTTCTGTGGTTCCATACAAATTTTAGGATTGTTTATTCTGCCTCTGTGAAAAATGCTGTTGCTATTTTGATAGGAATTGCAATAAATGTGTAGACTGCTTTTGGTGGTATAGACATTTTAACAGTATCTATTCTTCTAGTCCATGAGCATGGAATGTTTTCCAATTTCTTTGTGTTCTCCAGTTGCTTTCATCAGTGTTTTATAGTTTTCAGAGTACAGATCTTTTACCTCTTTGGTTAGGTTTATTCCTAGGTACTTATGGTTTTTTCTGTAACCGTAAATGGGATCAATTCCTTGATTTCTCTTCCTGCTGCTTCATTATTGGTGTATAGAAATGCAACAGATTTCTGTATGTTGATTTTGTATCCTGCAACTTTACTGAATTCGTGTATCAGTTCTAGCAATTTTTTGGTGGAGTCTTTTGAGTTATCTATTATGGAGTATCGTGTCATCTGCAAATACTGAAAGTTTGACTTCTTCCTTACTGATGCTTTTATTTCTTTTTGTTGTCTGATTGCTGGGTCTAGGACTTCCAGTACTACGTTAAATAAGAGTGGTGAGAGTGGACATTCTTGTCTTGTTCCTGACTGTGGAGGGAACCTCTCAGTTTTTCCCCATTGAGGATGATACTAGCCGTGGGTTTTTCATAAATGGCCTTTATTATGTTGAGGTATGTTCCCTCTAAACCTACTTTGTGGAGGGCTTTTATTATGAATGGATGTTGTACTTTGTCAAATGCTTTTTATGCCTTTATTGTGAATATTGAACCACCCTTGCAAATCAGGAATAAATCCCATTTGATTGTGGTGAATGACTTCTTTAACATACTGTTGGATTCAATTTTCTAGTATTTTGTTGAGAATTTTTGCATCCATGATCATCAGGGATCTTGGCCTGTAGTTCTCTTTTCTAGTGGAGTCTTTGTATGGTTTTGGAATCAGGTAATGCTGGCCTCATAGAATGAGTTTGGAAATTTTCCTTCCTCTTCTATATATATTTTTTGCAATAGTTGGAGAAGACTAGATATTAACTCTTCTTTAAATGTTTAGTAGAATTCCCCCTGTGAAGCCATCTGGACCTGGGCTTTTGTTTGTTGGGAGATTTTTGATTACTGATTCAATTTGTTTGCTGGTCATTGGTCTGTTCAAGTTTTCCATTTCTTCCTGTTTCAGTTTTGGTAGTTTATATGTTTCTAGGAATTTATCCATTTCTTCTAGGTTGTCCAATTTGTTGTGATATAATTTTTCATAATATTCTTTTATAATTGTTTGTATTTCTGTGGTGGTCATTGTTATTTTTTCCCTCTCAACTGTGATTTTATTTATTTGGGTGCTTTCTCTTTTCTTCTTGATAAGTCTGGCTAGGGGTTTATCAATTTTATTAATATTTAAAAAAAAAACCCAGGTCCTGGTTTCACTGATCTGTTATATTGTTTTCTTTGTTTCTATACCATTTATTTCTGCCCTAGTATTTATTATTTCTCTTCTTCTGCTGGCTTTAGCTTTCATTTGTTGTTCTTTTTCTAGCTCCTTATGTGTAAGGTTAGGATGAGATTTTTCTTGCTTCTTGATGTAGGCCTGTATTGCTATATACTTCCTTCTTAGGACCACTTTTGCTACATCCCCAATGTTTTGGACTGTTGTGTTTTCATTTTTATATGCTTCCATGTATTCTTTAAATTTCTTCTTTGATTTCCTGGCTGACCCAGTCATTCTTTTTTAAAATTTTTTAAAGAATTTATTTATTTGAGAGAGAGAGAGTATGAACAACACTCAAAGAGTTTCCTTTAATATTTCTTTCAGGGCTGGTTTGGTGGTCCTAATTTTTTGGGAAACTCTCTCCTTCTGTTCTGAATGATAAGCTTGCTGGATAGAGTATTCTTCGCTGCAGATTTTTCCCATTTACCACGTTGTGTATATCATGCCACTTCTTTCTGGCTCACCAAGTTTCTGTTGAGAGATCTGCTACTAACCTTATTGTTCTTCCTTTGTATGTTAGGGACTTATCTCACTGCTTTAAGGACTTTTTCTTTAACTATATATTTTGCAAATTTAACTACAATATGTCTTGGTGTTGGCCTGTTTTTGTTGATTTTGATGGGCGTTCTCTGTGCCTCATGGATTTGGATGTCTCTTTCATTCCCCAGATTAGGAAGTTTTCAGCTATAATTTCTTCAAATAAACCTCCTGCCCCCTTTCCTCTCTTTTCTTCTGGGACTCCTATGATATGAATGTTATTACATTTGAGAGAGTCACTGATTTCCATAAGTCTACTTTTATGGTCCAAGATTTTTCTCTCCCTCTTTTGTTCAGCTTTATTATTTTCCATAATTCTATCTTCTATATCAGTTCTTTGTTCCTCTGCTTCTTCCATCCTTGTGGTCATTACATCCAATTGGTTTCAAATTTTAGTTATTGCATTTTTCATTTTGGCCTCATTGGTTTTTAGCTCTTTTATCTCTGTGATAAGGGTCTCCCTGATGTCTTCTATGCTTTTCTCAAGTCCAACTAATATCCTTCTGATTATTGCTTTAAATTGTGGATCAGACATATTACTTATATCTGTGTCAATTATATTCCTGGCTGTGTCCTTTTCCCATTTTTCTTTTGGGATGAATTCCTTTGTCTTGGCATTTCATCTAGATCTCTGTCTTCTGTGTGTTAGGAAAACCTGTTATGTTTCCTGCTCCTGAGAGTCCTGGCTTTATGAAGCAAAGGCCATATAATGTCCAGGGCCTGGTGCTTCAGGAAGTGTCTCTGGTGTACATGGTGTGCATTCTGCTGCTGTGTTTTGCTTGCTCTATCCTTGAGGTCAGTTGTTTGCTCAGTTTCTCCTTACCTACAGTGGGAAGTGTTTGAACCTTGGCCATAGTGTGGTGAGGTTTAACTAGGTGTGCTCTGGACTGTTTGTTAAAAGAGACCTGATGCTATTACCACTGGAAGTGAAGCTCTGCAGAGCTCTATGGTCAGTAGACATGGTGAGTGCAGGTATTTGTGCTGGCCTTCTGGGGGAGGGGTCCACTGCACTGATCCTAAGGCACATTGTCCAAGAAAAGCAGTACCAGCAGAGTGCAGGGAGGTGGGACTTGGTGTAAGCAAGTTAGGCAGCCAGTGTTTGCACTGTGCTGTTTATTGAAATCAGTTTATGCTGAGAGGTGAAGGGAAATGGCACTAGCCCACTCCTCCGTCCCTGGAGATGGGAGCTCATGCTTGCTGCTTTCAGGGAATCACTTTCAGCGGAGTGAATAATTTCCCCTTGTGCACCATAGGCATTTTTCAGATTGTTTATGTCACACTGTCTGTCTCTGGGTCACTTACCTGCCTGGCCCCAGCACAGTGTACCTTGGGCTCTATGCTAGCCAGGCCTGCTGACTTTTAAAATTCTAAACTGCAGGGAGCTAGTGTGGTGGGGATCTTTGCTGGTCCTCTGGGAAAGGGTCTTGCTGTTCTGGGACTGATGTAGTTTTGACCCAGAAGGGCAGTCATGCCAGAGCACAGGGGTGTAGGATTTGGAGCAAGCAGGCTAAACAGCCAGTGTCCCAGTTAGCCACCCTCAGCTGGTGTCTCTGCAACTATGATGAGGAGTGGGGGAGGAAAATGGAACCCACTGGTTCTTTTGTCTCAGAGAGGCAAGGCCACCTCTCACAGATGCACTCCAAAAAGAACCAAGAGTCTCTCCCTGTGCCACTTAGGCAATCCTCAGATTGCATCATCTGCCCTGGTGTTATTTGCCTGCCTCCACTCCAGGAGTAGGGCAGTGTCCTCAGGTCTCTATCCCAGCCAAGCCTGGGGACCTCTGAATCTTCAGTCTTCGTGCCCTGCTGGTTGCCAAAACTCATGAAATTCAGCCCCTTTTTGTTCCCCAGCCAATGGCTTTGGGGAAAATGTTCTTGTGCTTATCCGTGTGAGCTCTCTCTTGCCTTTCTCCATAACTAAGGCTCCCTCCCCTCCACAGCACCCGAGATCAGTTTCTCCCCAAAACTTCATCTCCACACTTCCTACTTTCCTCAAAGTGGCCTCTACTCACCCTCTAGTAATGCACTTTGTTCTACCAGTCATCAGGTTGATTTCTGGAGTATTTAGAATGATTTGATAGTTATCTAGCTGTGTTCAAGGGAGGAAGCAAGCCTTGGGTCTTCCTATTATGCTGCCATCTTAGCTCCCCCTCGACATTTTATCATTTTGATGTCATATTTTACATCCTTTCGTTTTGTGTATCCACTAATTATTGCAGTTATAGTTATTTTTACTTTTGTTTTTTAACCTTCATAGTAGCTTTATAAGTTGTTAATCTACTACCTTTACCATATATTTGCCTTTACCAGTGAGATTTTTACTTTCGTGTTTCCTTGTTTTTAGTTAGTGCCTTCTCTTTTCTGCTTAAAGAAGTCTGTTTACATTTCTTGTAAGGTCAGTTTAGTGATAATGAGCTCCTTTAGCTTTTGCTTGTCTGGAAAATTCTTTGTCTCTCCTTCAATTCTTAATGGTAGCCTTGCCAGGTAGAATATTCTTGTCTGGAATTTTTTTTTCTTTTCAGTACTTTGAATATATCATCCTACTCCCTCGGGCCTGTAAAGTTTCTGCTGAAAAACCAGCTAGTAGTCTTAAAGGGATTCCCTTGTATGTGACAAGATGTTTTTCTCTTGCTGCTTTTAAGAGTCTCTCTTTAACTTTTGACATTTTAATTATAGCGTGGCTTGGTGTGGAACTCTTCAGGTTCATCTTATTTGGAACTCTCTGTACTTCCTGGACCCTGATGTCTGTTTCCTTCTCATGTTGGGGAAGTTTTCAGTCATTATTTCTTCAAATCAGGTTTTTGCCTCATTCTCTCTCTCTTTTCCTTTTCAGACCCATATAACATGAATGTTATTCTGCTTGGTCTTGTCCTATAGGTCTGTTAAGCTATGTTTACTTTTTAAAAATTCTTTTTTCTTTTTGTTGCTGTGTTTGGGTGAGTTCTACTGCCCTTTCTTCCAGGTTTCTGATACATTCTGCTTCATCTAGTTTGCTTATTGAACTCCTCTAGTGTATTTTTTCAGTTCATTTATTGTATTTTTCAGTGCTATGTCTTCTATTTCATACTTTCTTAAATTTCTTTTCTCCTTGTTAAATTTTTCACTGTGTTCATCCATTCCTTTCCCAAGTTTGGTGATCATCTTTATGATTATTACTTTGAACTTTTTATCAGATAGATTATTTATTCTACTTAATTAAGGTATTTTTCTGAGGTTTTTGTCCTGTTCTTTCATGTGGAATATATTCCTGTTTCCTAATTTTCTTGACTCTCTGTGTTTGTTTTTATGTCTTATGTGAAACACCTACCTCTCTCTGTCTTGAAATAGTGGCCTTGTGTAGGAGATGAACCTTATCATTCAAACTTCCCCTAGCTCTTGGTTGTTTCTCAAACCTTTGTGATTGTCTCAGTAGCTTGATTTATTCTTCATAGGTTCCAATTGTTGAGGGCGTGCCAAGACATGTCAGTGTTCCAAAGTGAGGGATCTCAGTCAGTACCTAATTTCGGGCTGATTGGAAGCGAGATCCTCAGGCATCAGATTTTAATGTATGTGGATATACACAGTTCTATAGGGCCACAACTGTAGACCCCTCTTGATCTGGAGGTGTCCTCTGGGTGACAGTTGCAAAAATTGGGGCTTCAGATGAGTGTATAAACTCCTTTGTGGGAGGTACTAATGAACTAGTGGCAAGGGCAAAGGAAGGTACTAAGATGTCTTCCTGTTTATGTTCCCTGAGAGTACTTCTGTAGCCTCTAGATGTGTGACAAACATGAAGCCTGTCCCTGAGGCAAGTAAATGTACCTTTTCCAGAACCAGATTAGGAGTGTGTTTCAGTCTGATGTTTGTGCAGTGCAACTGGGTGTGGTAGCCAGCCCTGAACTGTCTTTCTAATTGTTACCATCCCCTGGAACTCTGAACTGCAAGCCCCTCTGGCCACCAGAGCCAGACAATAAAGAGGCATCCTCTGTGTGGACTGCACTAACCTGCTGGCTTTAGCAAGGCTGAGCAAAAGTATTAAGGGTGGGGCACATCCATAGCTTTAGCAATGCAGGGGAAAAGCACTGGAGGAAGGACATGCCTGTGGCTTTAGCAAGGCAGGAAAAGAGCACTGGAGGTGGGGCATATGTGCAACTTTCGCAAGGTCATATCCCCATGTGCCTGTCTGCCCTAGCAAAGTAGAGGAAAAATGCAAAAATGGCATTCACTGGAGCCTCCATGCACAGAGAAAGTCCCAACTAGTCCCTTATTCCAGTAGACAAGTTAAAACTGGCAAAAGAATCTCCTTCACATATAAACCAGGTACCTGTCAAACTTCTGCCTTTGCAATGGGTTCCAGAATTGAGTGATTACACACACAAGCCCCTCAAAAGGAGTATCTCAGATACCTACAGCTCTTTGGGTACCCTGGACATAAATCCCATTTGTTTCCAAAGCCAGACATTTTTGGGACCTCATCTCTCCAATGCAAATCCCAAGGTTTGGCATGCCTGATGTGGGGCACAAACACCTTGCTCCCTAGGAAAAAGCTCTGTACCTATGAGATCCCTTACTATTGTGTGTCACTGTGCTGGGGTGGGGGTTTTTGGTGAGACTGTGCCTTGCCTCTGTGACCTGTCTCGATGTGGTTCTTTTATCCCTGTTGTGGAGGGAGCTGTTCAGGTAGTTTTTAGTTCTTTTTCAGCAGAATTATTTCATATTTAGCTGTAGATTTGGTGTGCCTATGGGAGGACATAAATTCAGGATCTTCCTGTTCTGACATCTTGCAAATCCCCCCAACCTTGTGTTACTGTTCTTCATTTTTTCCATTCTAATATGTGTATAGTAATAGCTCATCACAATCTTAATTTGCATTTCCTCCATGGCTAGTGATGTTGAAAATATGTGCATATTTGCCATCTTTTCATCCTCTGTGGTGAAATGTCTCTTTACGTCTTTTGCCCATTTTCTGATTGGACTGATGGATTTTTATGGTTGAGTTTTGAGAGTTCTTTGTATATTCTACATGAGTCCCTTATCAGATATATGGTTTGCAAATATTTATTTTCCAGTCTGTAGCTTATCTTGTCATTCTCTTAACAAGGTCTTTCTTAGAACAAAAGTTTTAAATTTGGAAGTCTAAATTTTGATTTTTATCTTTTATAAAGTATGCTTCTGGTGTCATGTCTGAAAACTTTTCACAAAACCTTAGATCTCAACGATTTTCTCTTCTGTTACATTCTAAAAATTTTATAGTTTTAGGTTTTATATTTAAGTCAGTGAGCTAATTTAAATTAATTTTTGTATGTGGTATGAGATTTAGGTTGAGGTTCACTTTTTTGCCTATAAATATTCAATTATTTCAGCATTTTATTTATTGAATGCCTTCACAATTAAAAAAAAATCATTTGGCTAGAGTTGTGGTTTTTAAATCCTGCCCCATTGATCTATGTGTCTATCCTTTCACCAATATCAGCACAGTCTTGACGACTAATCAGGTAATAATTTCTGAAATAGGATAGATTGATTCCTCACTTTATACATCCAAAATTTTTAACTAGTCTAGTCCCTCAGTCTTTCCATTTGAATTTTAGGATAGTGTTGTCTATACCTACAAATAATATCAAGGTGGGATTTTGATAGTAATTGGTGTTCCACATGTATATCAACCTGGGAAGAAGTGACTTCCTTTTTTCTATTTGAGTCTGCCAAATCATGAACATGGTATGTGTGTCTATTTATTTGGATCCTTGATTTCTTTCATCAGCACTTTGTAGTTCAGCATATAAGTCCTGTACATGTTTTGTTAGATTGATATCCATGTATTTCCTTTTCTTAAGAGAAACTGTAAATACTGTTATATATTTTATTTTGGTTTTTACAGTTCACTGCAAGTTGACAGAAAGACAATTAACATACACTGATTTTATATTCTGTGATTAGGATAATTCTTGTAATTCTCTACAATTTACTATGCAGACTATTATGTCATCTACAAATAGGTAGTTTTATTTATTTCTTTCAGATATGTATGATATTTATTTCCCTTTCTTGCCTTTTTGTGTGGGCTAGAACCTCTAGTACCATGCTGAACAGCCGTGGTGAGAACAGACATCTTTGCCTTGTTCCTCATCTTAGAGCAAATCATTCAGTCTTTCAAGATTAAGCATGATTTTAATTGTACATTGTTTTTGTTTTGTTATATATGTTCTTTATCAAGTTGAGAAAGTTCTCTTATATAATTAGTTTCCTGAGAGTTTTTAATCTAAAGGGATGTTGAATTCTGTCAAATGCTTTTTCTGCAGTTGATATGATTTGTGATTTTTTTTCATCTTTAGCTTATTGGTTTGGTGGATTCCACTGACTGATTTTTGACTACTGATCATGGTACATAATTATTTTAATGTATTAATAAATACTATTTTCTAAATATTTTGTTAAGAATATTTGCATCTCTGTTCATGAGGGGTATTAGTTTGTAATAGTTTTGGGGGTACTGTCTTTTTTTGGCATCAGGTTATTATTGGCTTCATAAAATGAATTTAGAATTGTCTTCTAAAGACTTCTTTTTAAGGCATTTTAAATTATGAATTCAATTTCCTTAATAGCTTTAATATGCTCAATGATCAATTTCATTTGGGGTGAACTGTGAATTTTAACAGTTTGAACTGTTTAAAAAATTGGTCCATTTTTCTAAATTACCAAATTTATATGAGCAGTATTTTTCATAATAGTCATTTATTATCCTTTTGATGTTCATTTCTGATGTTATCAATTTGTATCTTCCTCTTTTTTTGTCAGTCTTGCTAAAGGTTTGTCAGTTTTATTGTTCTTTCCAAAGAACTAGTTTTTTGTTTCATCGACTTTATTATTGTTATGTTTTCAATTTCATTGATTTCTGCTCTTATCTTTATCATCTCTTTCTTTCTCCTTGCTTTGGGTTTACTTTGATCTTATTTTTCTAGTTTCTTGAATTAGTGGCTTAGATTACTGATTTGAGTCTTTTGCTCTTTTCTAATGTAAACATTTAGTGCTATAAACTTCACTGTCAACACTAATGTAGCTGCATCTCAAATTTGATATATTTGTATTTTCATTTGCATTCACTTCAACATATTTTTTAAATTTCCCTTGAGGATGAAGGAAAAGACAGAGAAGAGTAGGGGACCCTATTCCAACCGGTCCTCTGAATTGAGCTGGATATCTACCAGAACACTCTGAACACCCATGAAATCACCCTGAGATGTAAGAAGATATATCTGGATCTCTACAAACAGAATATCACAGGCAGTTTGTTTCGAGGTATGAAGCAGGGAGCTGTGATTCCACGGGCAGATATCAGAAGATAAATGGAAGGGGGAGGGAGACTTTGGGATCCTGCACTGTCAGTGCATGAAAGCCTGCCACACTGGGGAGAGGGCACAGACCCACAGACTGGTAGCGGTGGGGAAAGGACTTTAGGGAAGCCCCCCAGACTGAAACCCACAGCAGTGGGGCTGCACGTGCCAACTGGGGGCGGAAGGCAGTTTTAGAAGCACAAAGGGCAGAGACGTGCCTGGACCTGGAAGCAAGGACTGGGAGTGCTGCTGAGCACCGCACAACCCAGGACACTGCAAGACAGCATATGGATTGCTCTTGCTTTTTTATCCAATCTGATACCTTGTGTCTCTGATTGGGGCATTTAGCCCATTTACATTCAGAGTAACTATTGAAAGATATGAATTTAGTGCTATTGTATTACCTGTAAAGTCCCTGTTTCTGTGTATTGTCTTTGTTCCTTTCTGGTCTTTGTTACTTTTGGGCTCTCTCTTAGCTTATAGAATCCCCTTTATTTTTTTTTAAAGATTTTATTAATTTATTTGACAGAGAGAGAGAGACAGCAAGAGAGGGAACACAAGCAGGGTGAGTGGGAGAGGGAGAAGCAGGCCTCCTGCCGAGCAGGGAGCCTGATGTGGGGCTTGATCCCAGGACCCTGGGATCATGACCTGAGCTGAAAGCAGATGCTTAATGACTGAGCCACAACAGCTACCCCTAGAATCCCCTTTAATATTTCTTGCAGGTCTGGTGTGATGATCACAAATTCTTTTAGTTTCTGTTTGTCCTGGAAGCTCTTTATCTCTACTTCCATTTTGAATGACAGCCTTGCTGGATAAATTATTCTTGGCTGCATCTTTTTCTCATTTAGTACCCTGAATATATCACGTAAATCCTTTCTGGCCTGCCATGTCTCTGTGGATAGTTGTGCTACCAGCCTAATATTTCTACCCCTGTGGGTTAAGAACCTCTTTTCTCATGCTGTTTTCAGGATTTTCTCTTTATCTCTAAAATTTGCAAGCCTCACTCTTATATTTTGGGGTGTTGATCTATTTTTATTGATTTTGGGGGGGTTCTACCTCTTGGTCTTGAATTCCTGTTTCCTTCCCCAGATTAGCAAAGTTTTCAGCTATAATTTGCTCAAATATACCTTTTCTCTCTCTCTCTTTCTTCTTCCTCTTGGACCCCAATAATTCTAATATTGTTTTGCTTTATAGTATGGCTGATTTCTTGAAGCCTCCCCTTGTAGTCTCTTAGTTGTTTTTCTCTCTTTTCCTCAGCTTCCACCCTTTCCATCACCTTCTCTTCTATGTCACTGACTCTTCTGCCTCATTTACCCTAGCTGTTAGAGCATCCAATTTAGACTGCATCTCAGTTAAAGCATTTTTAATTTTGGCCTGATTAGATTTCATTTCAGCACTAAGGGATTCTCTAGTGTCTTGTTTGCTTTTTTCAGGCCCAGCTAGTAACTTCACAATTGTTATTCTGAATTCCAGCTGACATTTTACTTATATTCATATCAATTAAATCTGTGGCAGAAAGTATTACCTCTGTTTTTTTCTTTTGTTGTGAATTCTTCCTTCTAGTCATTTTGCCCAGAGAAGAATGGATGAACAAGAGAACAAAATCAAAAATATCAACCACGACCCAAGTGAAATATATACTAGACAAATCCGAAGAGGTCAGAAACCAAAAAAAGAAATGAAAAAGAAGAAAAAAAAGAGGGGGTTAAAGAGAGAATACATTCTCCCAGGTGGACAAAACAGGGTGATCCACTTGGTCCTGGGTGTATTTTGGTCTGCTTGTTAGAAGACACTCCCAAAATTGTAAAGAAATCAAAACTTATATAAATATATAATATATATATATGTGCACATATATGTATATGCACATATATATATATGCACATATATATATAAAAATAAAATTGAACACAGTGAGAGGAAGCCAAAAATGAAGACTATATTTATAAAATGTTAATATAAAAATGAAAGTTAAAAAAAGACTTAAAAACAAAGAGTTGATAAAATAGGATCTAGTTGTAAAGGAAAAAATAAAATAAGAAAAGGAAAATTTTAAAGTGAAATATAAACAAATCATGACAAAAAAACCTCTAAGTCTGTATATGTTTTTCCCCTAGCACTGCAGTTTTGCAGTCTTGTGTGCTCTGTAAACTTGGTGTTTGCCTGTTATTCCAGCTGGTCTTCTGGTGTCTTTGCCTGGGCAGAGTTGCACCACCCCTTGCCAGGGGGCTGGGCTCAGTGTAGACTGGTTCTGATTGTCTATGTGGCTTTTGTTTCCTGAAGGCTTTCTATACCTCTTTAGAGGATGAAAATAAAAATGGCCATGCCCCAATCTTTAGCCCTGGAGCTAAAAGATTTCAGCCCCCTCTCTTCAGTAAACCCTCAGGGATAAGCAATGTTCACTTTTGTGTGTGCCAAACTCTGCAGACTCCTGCTGTTCACACCCACACAGCCCCTCCCAGGGGAAGGTGGAGGGTTGTTGCGTTTCTGCCATTTGCAGGGTCCCCACATGGACAGCAGACATCCAATCATGCACACACCCACACAGCCCCTCCCAGGGGAAGGTGGAGGGTCCCTGTACTCCTGCCCATTGTAGGGTCCCCCAAGGAGAGCTGTCACCCAATGGTGACCATTTATGGTGAACCTAGCTGAGAGTCCCTTCACAGTCTTGCTGACCATAACCAGTTTCCCTGCTCCAATGCTTGGGAACTCTGCCAGCTCAAGCACCCCCATTCTTTCTGTAACCCTGGGGTTCCTGAGACCACACTGTCCCACCTAGGGTTCTGCCACACTTCACCACCTGAGCACCTTTCAGGCAGGGACATCTCTCACTGGAGCGGACTTCTAAAGGTTCCAATTTTGCGCTCTGGGGCTTTATCACTTTTCAGTAGCTGCCTCAGGGAGGCTCCCTCCCGACATCATTTATCTTCCAAATAGCCCCTCAGATTCACTTCTCCACACTTCCTACCTTACACAAAGTAGTTTTTCTATTTGTAGAATTCCAGCAATTCTTTTCTTACATTTCACGTTGAAATTATAGGTATTCAGAATGATTTGGTAGTTATCTAGATAAATTCAAGGGAGCAGATGAAACGAGGTCCCCTACTCTTCCACCATCTTGCCTCCTCTGAAGATTTCAAGTAACAAAGTGATGTTTGTTTTTAGTTGAGATATAATTCACACATCAAAAAGGTAGCTCCACAGTATTCTGGTTTGCATTATTTTCAATAAGAAGTCTATCATAATTCTTTGTTACTCTCTTATTAATGCACCTTTTTTCTTGGTCTGCTTTTAAGATTTTATTTTTATCTGCGGTTTTAAATTATTTGATTATAATGTGCCTTGGTGTTTCTTGGTGTTCTATTTGTTGTCCACGGGTTTTGTTCAGCTTCTTGGATCTGTTGTTTATCTTCCATGCAGGATGGTCAATCCAGTCCCAGTTATTCCATCTTGGTCATCAGCCAAAGTCCCATATTACTATTCTTTAGAGCCCTCCAGGCATTTCCAATGTGCATCTAAGGTTGAGAACCACATGGTGGTAGAGAAAAGTGGACAAATGTAAGAAATAAGGACGTAAAATGGCCAGACTTGATTACTGAGTAGACATGTATGGAAGTGGGATGTAGTTAAAGAGCATGAAGAGACAAAATAAGCTTCTTGCCTCAGTAACTATGAATTGAAAGGGCTGTTAAAATACAGAACTCTATGGTTAAAATTATTTTGAGAGGTAGAAAACACTAAATTTTAGATACCTGAAGTGTATCCAAGCAGAGTTACTTTGTAATCAATTGCTTAGAAAATAAGAAGAGAGATATTAAGTGGAGAAATATATATATGGGTTGGATTCAATTGCATGTAAACAGTAGGGAAATTCATGAATGAACAGTATCATCCAGGAAGAATGTGCATAGTAATCCATTTTTGTCTTTAACCTGGTATTCCTTTTGGAGAACCAGTGATTTGATAAAACTCAATGCCCAAGTGGATATTTCAAAATTAAAATTGAAGAATGTTTCTTCCTTTTACTTGATATTTCAACTTTCCATTTGAAAAATTTGACAAAACTTAAACAATTTTTAAATGTATTACATTTAGAATAGTAGTGATTTATGAGCTGTTAAATAACTCCAGCTGAATTTTTCTTTTCCTTTCAATGGATGCAGACCCTCCTTCATATTAATCATGAGAAGTTATATAGAGTCTACAATTTTAGATATGAGGTCTTCTTTGTCTTAAACCATAGTGAACTCTGAGTGGTAGTTATAAGTTAATTAATTCATCTTTGATATGATTGTAGCAGGATGTACAATGATGCAGAACTTCACATACTTTTATGACAAAACCACTACATTGGAAGTTTTAGCAGTTTCAGGTACAGACTTTAACTCACCTACTTGCGGATCTTCCATATTTTAGGAAGAATTCCAAAGCCTTGCTTTAGTTATACTTGTATAAGGCAAATAGCTCTAGTGAAGCAATCTAAATGCCATTACTTTAGGTTGTAAATGTTAAATCCTCAGTTTAATAATGTGAAAGGCAATGTTAGTGCTGTACCGAAGTTGCTTGGATATTAAAGTATTTTAAAAATGTTCTGGAGGGTGGTGACTCATTTGTCACTGAGACTCTAAAGAGAATATGGGAGCAGCTTGGAAACAGACCTTGAAATCTGAGGTCTAAAACAGGTAAGCAGTATAAGGCTCCCTGTAATGGGACTTTAGGATCATTGGGGCTTGCTAATCAATTTTAAGTATTCTTTTTTTCTGTATTATAATTCCTTTAGAACATCCTGAAGACTTCAGTAGTTTGGAGTCAGTTTCGTGTGTGTGATACTTAGGGGACCAGAGGAAGGGGTTATATATATCTTTTTGTAAATCAGCAAAAAAAAAAAATAAGTTTCTATAGTTGTTAATACTTCCTTACCTTTTAGTTGTACATATTTTCCATGTTGTTGATTATAATACATACTTTATTCAAGGAAGCTTACTAGGCTTTATAGCTGTCCATTCTTTGGAGATACATATGCACGTATTTTTGGATTATTTTCATGGTCTCCATTAGCTCCTAATCATTAGTGATTTTCTTCTAGGATTGTTGAAGGGGTGAAGTTTGAATCTTTCCCAGACTGCTATAGTGGAAAGAGCACAGGCACCTGAGGTAAAAGAACCTGAATCATATCTGGCTGAGTGACCTTTGGCAAATCCATTTGACTTGACATTGACTTTATCTTCAGGTTATTCTCATCTTAAGCATCTTTCTCAAACTATTCTCCAAAACATCAATCTGCCTATTTAGATTATTTGCCTTTTCAAAGTACAGTATCAATGCTTGTGGAAAAAGTAAAATTATAGAGAAAAGTCTTTGAAATAAGGATTATGTCAGAAAATTCATTCTGTGGACCTAGAAATCACTCTTTAAAAAGTCTTTCAAAAAAAAAGTCTTTCAATAAAACAATCATATGGTAATAAAATATAAACACTCCCTTTAAAGACTTTCTTACAAAGTCTTTCAGAAAGTCAAAACAAGAAAACTTCATCTGTGTTTAAAAAATAAATATGAGCCTTAATTGAAAAACAGCTCTCTGCCCTTACTAAAATGTGATACCCTCCCTATAACAGCCATATGAAAGTAAAATGTTTGTATCAGTAGGTGGTTTGGTTTAGCAGCAATATGGCTAAATAATTTCTTTAAAGACTGCAGTGCCTGGCTTGAGATGCTCGAAATCTTATTTTGGGGGGCTCACTGTATGGTAATGAGCTCTAAGGATGACATGACATCGTTAATAATGAAGGTATTTAAAATAGGACTCAGGCAAGGCTGACTATTTAGAGAGCTGCCTGACTGGTGTGAATCTGCACAGACCTATTTCTGGGCTTTTGTTTGCAATTCACGGTAATTTACAGAGTAAATGGCTCAAGATTTGCAAAAGGGAACAATAGGCTATATAGATTTCAGAGGGCTAAATGGAAATTTTCCTCTTTGACACAGGCAAATTGGTATATGATGAATAGCTGATGGTTGGATTTTTATGCTCTTGCATAAAATTCAATTTAATTTCTTTGGGTTTTAAATCAACTCATTGATGATGTGTGAAAATGAAGAAAAGAGAATTTATTTAGCCTTTGGGGATGTATTTACTCTTTAGTAGATGCTATTTAATAGACAAGACTTAACTTATTTGAAACATTGAATTACTTTCTATGACTATCACATCTACTATTACTATGGTGCAATATAGTGGAAGAAACACTAAAGTAAGTAAATATGTGCATAGAATATCAAAAAGGTACACTTACTGAGCACCTAGTATGCCTTTGGCATTGTGCTAAGCAATTTATATACATTATTTTATTTCACCCGTATTCCAGCTCTACTTCGACTTACCAGCCATTCAATTATTGAACAAATTATTGAACATCTCTGGAAAAATTTTATTTTGTCTCACCTCTACAGTAGAAACTTTAATAAGTGTCTTGCTTTCTCATTTACCTATTTATTAATGCAACAAATATTTACGGAGTGCCTCTCACAAGCCAGTAGTTGTACAAGATGCTGGGGATAAAACAGTGAATAAGACATTTTCCCTACCTCAAGATGAGGTATGTAGAAATGTGTGTATTTTTTTCCAACACTTGTTCAAAAAAATTTTTTAAGGTGGCAAATCTAACAAAGTTGTTATTGGGATCAATTGAGATAATGTACATGAAAAGTGCTTGATAAATGATAAAAGGACATAAACCTACTTTGATTGGAAAGTGGTCTTAGCAGTAAGTCAATAAATTCTTTATGGATAATAAATACCTTCAGGCTAATATTTTAGATTAAACTCTGAAGGAATATATTTTTTATTTCATTAACTTGAACTGCAAACTATTGCTGGGATAATTAGAATATGCCTAATACTCATAAAAAACTACTGCTTGGTAAGATTATGAGGATGATGTTAAAACAGTGGTCCTCCTATTTTTAGATTTTATTTATTTTTGAGAGAGAGAGAGAGAGCAAGAGAGCTCACAAGCAGGAGGAGAGGCAGAGGGAGAAGCAGACTCCCTTCTGAGCAGGGAGCCCAATGCGGACTCAATTCCAGAACCCTGAGATCATGATCTGAGCTGAAGGCAAACACTTAACTGACTGAGCCTCCCAGGGGCCCAACAGTGGTCCTCTTTTACAAAACAAACTGGACCTGATTGTCATGATAGTAAAAGATACCATCCAAATGAAGAAGCTTATGTGTAATTTGGATGATAGTCTTTTTATTCAAGGAGAGCTAATAAAGCTGAATGTCAAATCCTTGTGAGAGGAATGTTTGACTTGGAAGATGTACTGCCAAAAATACAAACTCATTCATTCATTCATCCATAAACCTCCTCAATCCATAAATAACTTGGAGCCCAAGGACTGAACTCTTTAATCCTTCACCTCTTATGGCAGGTAAAGGAAGGGCATGATAGCTGCGGGGCAGTTAGAAGATACAGCAAAATGAGACCATCTTTAAAAAAATTTTTTTTAACAGAAACTAGATCTTTAGTTTTCCTTTGTTTCAGACTTTATTTTGTATTGGTTTTCTTAATTAGCACAGATAGGTTGTTTTTCAAAGCTTGAGTTTTGACTGTTTCTCCTGATTTTTGCCTTTAACAGACAATACTGGGGCACATGAGTAAGCAGTGAATGTTTCTCCAAACTGAAAAGTTTTTACAAATTATTATTTCTTGAATTTTCCTTAAGATAAGGCTGACAAGCTCCAACATGAAATAGCTATAAGTTAAAGCAGAGAATGGCCAATTATGGCTCAAGAGCCAAATGTAGCCAATTGCCTATTTTTGTAAATAAAATTGATTGGAATATGGCCACTCCCACTCATTTACATAGTATCTATGGGTGTTTTCACACTACAAGGACAGAGCTGACTAGTTGCAACTAAGATTTCATGGCCTACAAAACCAAAAATATTTACTATTAACTCTACAGAAAAAGTTTTTCAACACCTGAACTAAACAGTTACCTAACATTAAATATATATTATCCTTTTACAGATATATAATTGATTTGTAGCACTTACAGAGCTATGGTGGTTAATTATTTGTTTAAATTCCTTTTTTAAATATTTATTTATTTATTTCAGAGAGAGAAAGAGCACACAAGAGAGAAAGTGAGGGGAGGGGCAGAGGGAAAGGGAGATGGAAAGAGAGACAGTCTCAAGCAGACTCCCCACTGAGCATGGAGCCCAAAGTGGGGCTCGATCTCACCACCATGAGATCATGACGTGAGCTGAAATCACGAGTTGGACACTTAACCAACTGAGCCACCCAGGCACCCCTATATGTTTCAATTCTTAAGTAAAGTTATCTGTGAGAATTATTTTTAAAGTATCTAAGTAGGCATTTTTCCTTCAAAGGCAGAATTCTATCAAGTCTTCCCTCCCCCAACTTTTCCTACCATCTCTAAAGCAGCAGGGAGTGCTGGTTATTTAAACATCTTAATAATAGTGCTAAAGAAAGAAGGCATGATCATTTCTCCCCCAATTGTTCAGCAAAGTCATTGCCTTTTCAACAAGAATACTAAAGTAATAGCTAGAGTGATATAAAATAGCTGGTGCATGATATCATCAAATTAAATTATATATTTCATAATGTTAGTATAACAATGTAAAGTTTGATATAGAAACTATGCCTTAACTTTGAAAACCCCAAATCTTAAAAGGGAAAGGATCATTCTCATTAATAGAATGTGATTATAAAATTTCCACAATAATCACAAACTTTTCTGTCTGAAAAGTATAGTTCTATTCAATGCTTTCAAAAGGAGAAATGTCAGATCTTGTTCTTCAGACTATAGCTACTCCAAAGATATTAATTTAATATGGTAAAAGCAGAAGTTATTTTAAAAAAGTGAGGATGTTATATTTGCCAAGTGAATCAATGAATCATAACACCACTTAGTTTAGGTAATTCACAAAGTAACTACACCATTTGTTTGCAGAGACATGAAGACTCCCTTTTTCTGAAATATTTTCTGATTTATCTGTGAACCTGAGTGTAGGTACACAGGGAATAGACATTGTTCTTGACAAAATGAAACATCCTCTTGACTTTGATCAACCATGCTTACCTAGTTATGCTTCCAAATCAATAACTTGTTCCTCTTTGCCTCCTGTACCTGTTTGTTTTCCTTCTCCCCTTCTATATGTAGACATTCCCCAAAGTGCTTCCTCAGCACTTCTTCAATAAAAAAATCCCTTTATTTAGCTATAATTTCAAACTTAGAGGAAAGTTGCAAGAATAGTACAAGGAATTTCCATATACCCTTTGTCCAGATTCACCAGTTGTTTACACTTTGATCTGTTTGCTTTATCATTCTCTCTCTTTTCTTTCCTCTGTCTCTCAACTTCTCTCCCTTTCTCTCTCACTCTGTGCGTGTGTGTGTGTGTGTATGTATAAATATATGTGTCTATATATATATGTACATATGTATGTGTATGTGCATATTATTTTCTGACCTTTTACTAGCATTGTGCCCCTTTACCCCTACATATTTTAGTGTGTATCTTCTAAAAAAAGTATCTTCTCTTACATAACCACACTAAAGGTATCAAAATCAAGACATTTAATATTAATGTGATATTAATTCATATCCAAACTTTATCAATTGTCTCATTAATGTCCTTTACAGCTATTTTTTTCCAGGGTCATTTCTTTCATTTAACCATCATGTCTCTAATTTCCTTTAATCTGGTATAGTTCTTCAGTCTTTTTGTTTCTTGGCCTAGACATTTTTAAAATAGTGTAGGCTAGTTACTTTGTAGGAGGTCCCTCAATTTGGTTTGTCTGATATTTTGTTAGCAGTTATCATTTTATTACTTCCCAAACAACCTATCTTCTGGATCTCATCTAACTACCTGGCTTCAACATCTTCCTGTCTATGTCACCAGTTCTCTTGTCTTTCCTTGTCTTAAAGATATACCATGACTTCTATTTCTGGCATGCAGCAGAGCAGCTATTTTTGGGAAAAAAAAGAAATCCCTCCAATATAAAATTTCTTGCTATGCTGGAATAACATTATTTTAAATGCATAATTGAGCCAACAAAAAAAGTTTAAAATGCCCCAAGGGACAAAAATACAATGACAACCAGAAACTAGGGTGGGAAAATATCTCTGGCCACCTGAAAGTCAAGAGTTGGGGTCTGAACTGAGATTCCTCAATAATTCCTTATAGGGGTACATGGTCAACGAAAGGGTGAAATGGAAGAAAGAATCTACCAGCAAAAGAAAACAAAGAAATTTGTTTGCTTTGACAAATTGACCTGGGCTCTAGATACAAATTTAAAACTCTCTTCCCTGAGAATTTGAGGCCATAGGTTTGCTTCTTACAGATTTGGGGTTCAAATTTACACAACTTACATATTTAGGAAGCCCCAAATCAGTGTAAGAAATTACAATGATCCTGAGTTTCCCTGGCAGAAGTAAATTCAAATCTTATTAGAAGGATCACACTCCAGTCTTCACAGGATTCCCTTAGATAAAGACCAATCAAGTATGAAGTCATAATCCAAGGTTAGATAACACATGGAGGAGAAAACCTACCATGAACAAGAATTGGAATTCAACCCTCCAAAAATTCATATGATAGATTATTGGTTATAGGGCGCCTGGGTGGCTCAGTTGGTTAAGCGACTGCCTTCGGCTCAGGTCATGATCCTGGAGTCCCGGGATCGAGTCCCTCGTCGGGCTCCCTGCTCGGCAGGGAGTCTGCTTCTCCCTCTGACCCTCTTCCCTCTCGTGCTCTCTATCTCTCATTCTCTCTCTCTCAAATAAATAAATAAAACCTTTTAAAAAAAGAATTATTGGTTATATACCACAAAATAGGTACACTTTAAGTGATTAAAGAAAAAGAAAATACAAGTAATAACGTGACTCAGTATAAAATATTACCAGGCAGGTTTTTAAAAAACTAAATAGAACTTCCAGGAATAAAAAAATAAAGTCATGAAAGTAAACAAAACTAAATAGATGGTTTAACAGCAGAACATATTCAGCAGAAAAGAAAGATATGAAAAAATTATCATTATACTCATTATACAGGAGATATTAAGTTTAGTCTTTGTTAATTATGCATTTTTTAAATTTTAAGAAATGGATATAACTTCCATGTCAATAGAAGAGAAAAAATATATTTACAAAATGCACCCATATAATATATATTAAAATATATAGAAAGATATAGGTATAGATGAGTTAGATAGAAATGCAGTAGATATAGAAACACTGCTATCACAAAGTCAGGGGTTCTACTACAATATCCAATATTTGAGTCATACTCCAATTTCTTATTGACCAGTTAATTCTAAATTTTTTTCCAACTGGGACAAGGATAGGCTAAGTGGATCATTACCATCATTTTTTATAATGATAACAATAGCTATAAGTTGTGATGTTTGTTTTAAATTTCCTTCAAAGGAAGAATAAGAGACTCTTCAGCTGGTTTTGTATAATATGAATAATAGTAAAAATACCCCTGAATTAAGCCACAGGCTCAACCTAGACCCTACTGAGATTAGATTACATTTGAATAAAAAATAGATGTCAGATGAACCATGCCCCAAATATACAGCATCCTTTTGAAGGAAACCAAAGATTTTTGTTGTTGTTATTTTGTCATTAGAATTTATTGTAAAACAAAATCCTACTGAATAGTGGAGTTATTTCCAGAACAACACATCAAATTGCTTATTTCAGTTCTAAGAAGAATTTCAGAACCATGAAGAAAAGTATTGGAAGGAAATGTTCTATGTATTTTTAATACAGAATCCGCCAAAACTGGTATATTTTATGATAAGACCTAATAGCAAGATAGGAAGCCACTTGGGAAATTTTGTTTCCTTTTCTTCTTTTGTTTTAATAGATTAAATATAGAAAACAGAAGCTGACAGGGTAGGTCTAGGAGTACAAAACAAAGAGGTAACTGCATCTGTATTATATGCCAAGGGTAATGTGAACACAAAACAGTCTCATTATTTTTAATTTGAAAGTGCCTAAAATATTAAACCAAATTGAACAAATTGTCAGAAGGAACACAGGTTGCATTTTGCAGTGTTATTTTTTTTTTCATTAAGATTTTGACTTAACGTCGCTCTTTGTGCTTTTTTTATACCTGGTATAAGTCTTATCACATAGCAACCATTTGTCCAGTTTTACTTCAAGCAGTAGTTCTCAAACCTGGTTGTGACACTGGAATTGCCTGGGATACTTTAGAATCTGCTGACACCTGGGCCCCACTCCCATGGATACTGATGTAATTGCTCTAGAAAGCAACAGGGGCATTGGGATTTTTTTACTCCCCAGGTGATTCTAATATATAGCAAAGAAATAATGAGAAACACTGAGTTGGAGGGTCCAACTTTGGCTTCTTATAACTTACAAACCCCTGGGTTCCGAAGGGCTTTGAAAAATTAAAGAAGGTAATTTTTCTGGTTAAAATTAATAATGTTAACCAAAGGTCTCCTTTTTTTCTTCCTTTAAAGTTAATGAAGCCTGTTAACTCCTCTTTCTCCCTTATCTTATTTCCCACCCACTTTACTTTCCCAGCCATTTAAATATTTGCCCTGATCTCAGGCGGTACAAAGAGTGGACACCCAGCCCCACTTTCCTCATCATGACTCATCCTAAAAGCTGTTTGCCAAATGGGGCTCTGGTTTTTGTTTTAGACTTCGTGCAGGGGCATCCGCAACCCTGCACAACAATGCCTGTTCTCGCTCTACTCTCCCTCTGTCCCCACCCAACCTCCCACTCTCTATTTAAAGCCAAGCCAGAAGAAAAACAAGGCATTTGTCCCCAACAGTTTGCAAACCAGTCATGCTTTTCCAACATATGCAGGGCTAGCATTCAACAATCCAGGATTCATGAAACTAGTTCCCTAAGCATCTATCAAATAAACTTGCAGCTCTCTAAGGACATTCAGAATTTCCAGCCTCTGACTAAGGATAGGAGAGGGCTCTCGCAATGCTTATTTTCAAAGATTTATAGGATTTCTTTATCTAATATCTCTAGACAGCATATAAGGCCCCTTTTAGAGGTATTTGCTGGGCATTTGCACCAAACTCTCCCATGAGAGCTTTGTCTGGCTGTGTTTCAGACACAGTTGTATATTTACTGGTTAACTACAGAGGAAAGAAGCATGATGGGGATTTGGGACAGAGAGATCGAGCTAGATCTGCCCAGTGGACTGTAGTAAGGATTCCAGGAGCAAGTACATTGATAGGTGAACTCCAGGAACCAGAGGGTGACAAAGAGACTGTGGGTGATAGTCCCTGCCTAACATGGGAACTACAAAGGAAGAAAAGAGGCTGACAGATTTTTGAAACACAGCCAAGAGGAATCTAGCACTAACCTTCTAAGATCTCAGCACGCCAGCATTCACTATTGGGTCAATCTCTTGGTGACCCTCACTCCACTCATTAAGAATGGGATGGAGTATGAGATGGTTTAAGGTGGCAGTAGAGTAGAATAGAGTACAGTAGGGTCCTAAGCCTCTAGGGAATTAGACAGGGACCTTTTAAGAATCATCATTAGCATGTCTTTCTTTTTTAACTGAAGTATAGTTAACTTACAACATTACTTTAGTTTCAGGTGTACAAAATAGTGATTTGACAAATCTATACATAATGCTATGCTCATCATAAGTGTAGTTACCATCTGTTGGTATATAATGCAATTATAATACCATTCACTATATTCCCTATAGTGTACTTTTTATCCCCATGACTTATTTCGTCCATAACTGGATGTGTGTATCTCCCACACCCCTTCAGGGATTTTACCCAATTCCCCTTTCCCTTCCCCTCTGGCAACCATCTGTGGTTCTGTGCATTTATGGGTTGGTTCCTGCTTTTTGTTTGTTTATTTGTTTTGTTTTTTAATATTCCACATATAAGTGAAATCATAAGGTATTTGTCTTTTTCTTTCTAACTTATTTCACTTAGCATAATATCCTCTAGGTCTGTACATGTTGTCACAAATGGCATGATCTCATCCTTTTTATGGCTGAATAATATTTCATTGTATATACAAATGCCACTAATTTATCTAGTCATCTATCAATGGACACTTGGGTTGCTTCTATATCTTGGCTATGGTAAATAGCGTTGCAATAAACAGAGGGGTGCACATATCTTTTTGAATTAGTGTTTTCATTTTTGAGGGGAAATAGCCAGTAGTAGAAAAGTAGAAATACAGTAGATCTATTTTGAATTTTTTGAAGAACCTTCATTCTGTTTTCCACAGTGTCTGCACCAATTTACATTCTCACCAACAGTGTAGGAGGGTTCCTTTTCCTCTATATCCTTTCTCCCTACCTTGGTTATCTGTCTTTCTGATTCTAGCCATTCTGACAGATGTGAGGTGCCTTTGATTTGCATTTCCCTGGTGATTAATGATGTTGAGCATCTTTTAGTGTGTCTGTTGGCCACCGTTATGTTTTCTTTGGAAAAATGTTTATTCAGATCCTCTGCCCACTTTTTAATTGGATTATTTGTTTTTTGGGTGTTAACTTGTGTAAGTTCTTTATATATTTTGGATATTAACCCCCTATCAGATATATCATTTGTGAATATCTTTTCTTTATTAACATGTCTTTTGATCTCAGTTCAAGACACAGCTATGAGAGAAAAAATTTTTATTAGGAGGCTGGGAAGATGGAGGAAGAGGACCCTAAACTCACCTCATCCCAAGGATATAACTAGATAACACTCACATCAGTGTAAAAAAAAAACAGAAAATGACCCAAAGACTGGCATAACAAACTCTGCAACTAACAGTAGAGAAGAGGACATGTCCAAGAGGGTAGGAAAGGTAGAGATGTGGTGGAGAGCTAAATAGACCACAGTGGTCCATGGAACAGAGGGAGCCACAGGTACAGAGAGGGAAGAGAACCAGACCTTCAAACTGGGGAGTCTGCATGGAAGATAAATTCCCATAATATTTGGCTTAGAAAGCAAGAGGGGCCAAATTTCATGAGTTCTTACAACCAGTGAGACTTAAAGCCTGGAATTTTAGAAATCAGTGGGCTCAGCTCCGGGAGAGCCTGGAGGATTACAGGAAGTTAAGCCTCTGCCCTTTAAGAGACAGCATGACAAATAGCCCATGGAGATACAACATAAAAGCAGCA
Source organism: Zalophus californianus (assembly GCF_009762305.2). NCBI lineage: Eukaryota > Metazoa > Chordata > Mammalia > Carnivora > Otariidae > Zalophus > Zalophus californianus. Next base: position 112,484,281 of record NC_045612.1, on the reverse strand, counting down.
ATTTGGAAAACGCCTGGTACATACTGGGGGACACTTATTTACTCATCTCAGAGAATGTCCTGGAGAGGCAGTGTTCACAGGGAGACTACCCCAGGAAGAAATGAGCTAGTAGGTGCCATTTCACTCTTCAGCACAAACATATGGCCACCTACAAGAACCAGCAGAGAACTAAAATTCACTACTTAACTTGCTTACACCAAGCCACACCCTCATGCACTTTGGTGGATCTGCCCGTTCCACTCATTTGCCTCAGTACCAGCACTGCTGGTCCCCTCCTGGAGAAGAACAGCACAAACATTGCCAACACAGCAACTCTTAACTGTGCATTTTACAGAGTTTCAGTCTCCACAGTGGTGGTGGTAGGCCCTGCAGAAGCCCTATGTGTACCTTGTTAAAACTGCCTCCCTTTCAAAAAAAATTGCCTGCCCTTCCATGAGTGCTTTTCGGATCTGCCCAGGCCAGCCCCCAGTCCCAGCATTGGTGGCCAGTCTCAATTTCACAAGCACCACTCACTCCACACCTTGTTAAAACTGGGCACCCCACCCCAGCTGGGGACCAAACACTATCCACAACTGGCAAAGAAAGCCACCACAGATGATTGGACTGAAGGAAAAAGTAGCAGAAACACAACAGCAGGGTGCATGCAACACACATAGGAGACACCCCTGAAATGCCAGGTTCTGGTGAAGATAGGATACTGCACTGCAGGACACTATAGGACCTCTTCTTCATAAGACCTACTGTCAAGAGAAGAAGATGTAGCTAACATTCCTGACACACAGAAACAAATACAGAGATTTAGACAAAATGAGGAGACAGAGGAATATGTCCCAAATGAACAGGACAAAGCCAGAGCAAGAGACTTAAGTGAAACAGATATAAGTAATATGGCTGATAGAGAATTTAAAGTAATGGTCATAAAGATACTCACTGGACTTGAGGAAAGAGTGGAGGACATCAGTAAGACCCTTAACAAAGAGATAAAATACAAGCAAAACAAAACAAAAGAGATAAAAAAACAACCAATCAGAAATGAAGAACACAATAAATGAAATTAAAAATACACTATATGGAATAAATAGCAGGCCAGAGGAAGCAGAGAAACGACTTAGTAACCTGGAGGACAGAGTAATAGAAAATAATCAGGCTGAACAGGAGAGAGAAAAGAATTATGCAAAATGAGAATAGACTTAGGGAACTCAGTGACACCATGAAGTGTAATAACGTTTACATTATAGGGATCCCAAAAGAAGAAGAAGAGAGAGAGGGGGCTAAAAATTTATTTGAAGAAATAATAATTGAAAGCATCTCGAATCTGGAGAAGGAAACAAATATCTACATCCAGGAAGCATAGAGATTCCCCCCAAAAAAATCAACCCAAGGAGGTCCACACCAAGACTTATAAAAGCCCAATGATGATGGCGGCTGTTATAAATCATATTAACTGAGTACAAAATGGGATACCTGGAGTCAAATGAAATTCACAGGTGTATATTGTGTGGTCTAAATAGTGGTGACCATACAGTGTAAGCTTTTAAAATTGATAGCAATATTTTAAAATTGGGAGACTTTACATCTTTACATAAAGTCAGCTTATCTAGGTCTCCTTCCCTGGGCAACAACTGCAAGCTCTGAGTAGTTGCTGCCCCTTGAAGTGGGGCAAGTGTACCCTGGATGTCCCAGTTTTCACTACTCCCTATGGTTTCTAGCACACAATTATTCCTTCAAAAAATATTGGTTCAGTTCCTAATATATGCCAGACATTGTTCTAGGGTCTGAGGGTACAAAGACAAACAAGAAAAAACAAGCTTCTTACTTTACCATGGAGTTCATATGTGTGTAAAAGCTATGGACTGGGCTGGAAGAATGGAGGTTATATAGCAGCTTGGAAATAGACCATAGCTAAGTCAAATATTTCATTATGCTATAAAAAGCCAAAGACAAATAAATTTGTTCATTACTCTAAAAGCAGGATAGCTTAGAAAAGAAAGAATAATAACAAATCATTTGCTGAACCATAAATGGTTTCTTGAAAAGGGTATTGTGGCCTCATCCAAACTTAGAGCAGGATTCTCAACTGAGGCTTCCGACATTTCAGACCAGATAATTCTTTGTTGAGTAGGGGGTGCTGTCCTGTGCATTACATGATATTTAGCAATATCCCTGACCTCCACCCACTAGATGCCAGTAATATCTCCCAGTTGTGACAACCAAAAATACCTCTAGGCATTGCTAAATATCCTCTAGCAGGGGAAATTGTCCCTGGTTGAGAACCATTGACATAGAATGCATGAGTAATATGATGGACAAGAGCTGAGAAAGTAAAGGACCATGTTTGCCATCTGCATTGGTTGGGATAAATCTAGCTGCTATAATAAGTAAATCCTCAAACTTCAATAGCATGGAAATAATTTCCTGCTCACAGAACAGTCCAATATGGAACTCCTAGACAGCAGTCAGTATAAATGGCTTTCAAGGTTCCCGTGTAAATTTGCATCAATCCAGCAAATGAAGAAAGAACATGAAAGATAGTACTTTAGGGTGTTTTACGGGTGATGCAGGAGGTTGTGTATATCAATTCTGCTTATAGTTTCTTGGCTAAAATTCAGTCACATGGCTTCACATGAAGCTGGTATAAATTAGTTATGTGCTCAGAAAGAAGAAGAAAAAAGTTTGGTAAACAGCTTTCAATTTTCTCTATCATTCTTACACTAAACTATATTGGTCACCACAGAGAAAATTTCTATAGAAATTATAAATAGAAATAAATAAACATTGAGCCTTTCATTGTACTCTTCATTTTAAGGATATTCACTGACCTTCATATTAACAACACACTGTTAATCAAGGTTGTTGTTACAAGTCAGGCAAGACCAATTTAAAGGCTCAAATGAAAATAAAAATAAAAGGCACAGCATAGAGAATATAGTCAATGATATTATAATAGTGTTGTATAGTGACAGATGGTAGCTACACTTATAGTTAGCATAGCATAACCTATAGAGATGTTGAATCAGTAGTTTGTATGCTTGAAACTAACATAATATTGTGTCAACTATACTCAAATAAAAAAATTAAATAAAAATAAAAAACCAAATATATTTATATATACAAATCTCAGAACAAAGCATAAAGACTTACTTTCAGAAAGCAATAGCAGAGAATTAAAGAATCCCCTCATGAGACATAGGAAGGCTATTGACTTATTTATGGGGGGGGTGAAATAATGTTATTGTTGGCCCAGAGGATAACAGTGGGATTTCCATATATTACCCTTGGATAAAACACCTACGTGATGGTTGCATGACTGCATACTTATGCTATGACATTGCCACATACAAAAAAATATGGCTTATTTTATCTAAACCTTACTGGGAAAAATGACTAATGTGAGTAAATTAAAATTACAACAGCTTTCATTGCACCTTTTGTCCCTTTCCCCATGTCTCACAGGTATAGGGCATGCAGAGGAACTGAGGAGCGTTCTGTGCAAAAAAGAAGTATATTAAATGGATGTGCAATGTGAGATGTGAGTACTTGTCCTTTTGCTGTGTTTGGTATGGAATCTGTCCTATTTTTATAGCACTAATTCTCATTATTGTTATTTATATTAGGTATTGGAATGATTTTTCACATGATGATGTTTCTCTCTCTCCTCATTCTGGACTGTGGGGGATGGAAGCAATATATATGCTTACTCATTTTCAAATCCCTTTAATTTTATAATTCACCAATCCCACCAAATTGGAACTAGATTTTTTCCCTCGAAGATTTTATTTAAATTCAAATTAGTTAACATATAGTGAGTGTAGTATTAGTTTCAGGAGTAGAATCTAGTGATTCATCACTCACATATAACACCCAAATTGGAAATAGATTTTTAACAGCTGCCGTGAAATCATTTTAATATCTACAAACTGAGGCTCTGTGCTTCAAAAAAATCACCTTCTCAAATATCTCCTTTTCCTGGTTGAGTTGATGATCTATACTTCATGTTGTTTTAATGTTGATGTGCAATCATCCCCTCTAATTTTGTCACACAGTGTGCTCTACAGGAAGCCCCCATTGCAGAAGATTTATGTAATTCCTGGTGAGGGATTCAATCAGAAACTGGTGAATGTAAATGAGCAGTGGGATTGGTGTCCTCTACCTTTACTAGTTTATTAGAATCTTCCTGAAAGATCTCTTGCTTCAAGGTCCCATATTAAACAAGAAAAAAAAATTAGGGGTTTCCTGGATTTTATGATTAAGAAAAATCTGTACTGCATTAATTCACTTTTTGAAAAAATCCCTCTTCACTCCTCAAGTAGTTTTATAAGTGCAGATACCCTGGATAACAAATTAACAGAGGTTTTCTTTCTAGCTATACTGCAGGGGCTTCTCTCTGCTTTACGCACCTCTAAAGAATGGCTCAGGGAGAGTCTAAAGAATTATGGTGCAACTTCTTAACTATAAAGCTGCAAAGGATAAAGCTATTTCTCTTTCGCTGAGCTCCTACTATAATAGGCACTTTAGTAGGAACATTATATCTATGGTAATTCTTATAACAATCCATTGAATTTATTGATATTATGTGTATTTTATAGAGGAGGAAACTGAGGCTCGGTGAAATTAGGAAACATGGCCAGAATCACATAGTGGTTATTTGGTAGCGCAAATTTATGTTGGTCTCCTGCTAAGACCTACATATTTTTCAGTTGTCCACTAATGTCACAAAGCTCCTGTCTTCTTCATTTGAGGATATTTGGAAGTAAGACATTGAGCAAATCTTATGATGTTAGTGGGTAGTACTGAAAATGATGGTGCTTCCAATAGCAGGCTTTTCCTTGAGCAAGGGTTATCTCTAGAGGTGGCTGATGGTCTTTTGGGATTCTACAACCTTATGATTCAAAATAGCCACTTCCCTGTTTGAATGTCTCTCCATCTGAAGTACAGGTCAATTCCTATCCTAGGTTGACATTTTGCAGAATGCCATGAGGAGCTCTTCTACTCAATGCTTTCACCTTAGTTTGCCACTCTTTCTGTTTATAAAGGCTCTGAATACTACTCACTTTATTAGGTGATTGATATCTCATTTTCACTGATCTAATGTTTATTAACACTGTGACTAAAAGTTAATACTTGCTAATACACATTCAAAAATAAAACTTTACTTTCTTACTAGCATGTTTCATTTCATACTACCAGGAATACCTCATGTTGATCCTGCTCCTAACATAATCCATGTCTGTTTCTTTACATTGAAGTTCAGTATGGAGATACACCCTTGCAATATCAACAAACAGACATAATTTGTAAAGAAATTATGAAAAGAGCCCAGACGTCCATTGGCAGATGAATGGATTAAGAAGATGTGGTGTATATATATATATACACACACACACAAACACACACACACAATGGAATATTACTCAGCCATCAAGAAGAATAAAATCTTGCCATTTGCAATTACATAGATGGAACTAGAGGGTATTATGCTAAGCGAAATAAGTCAGTCAGGGAAAGACAAATAGCATATGATTTCACTCATATGTGGAATTTAAGAAACAAAACAGATGAACATAAGGGAAGGGAAGGAAAAATAAAATAAGAACAGAGAGGGAGGCAAACCATAAGAGATACTTAACTATAGGAAAAAGCTGAGGGTTGCTGGAGGGGACGTGGGTGGGTGATGGGGTAATTGGGTGATGGGCATTAAGGAGGGCACTTGATGTAATGGGCAGTTGTGTTACATGCAATTGATGAATCATTAAATTCTACCCCTGAAACTAATAATATACTATATGTTAACTAAATTGAACTTAAATAAAAAATTTTTAAAAAAGAAAAAATTATTCAGAAAGAGCAAACAATAGTTTCTCCTCTGGAAACAGTTTCTCCTTTCCCCCAGATCTTGAATGAGTTGGGACTCAAGCAAATTTAAATTAATTACTATGCAGAAGAGTTAACATAGCAGGCCTATGACTGCTATACTTTAAAAAGTCTGCTTGCAAGGCTGGTCTTTAGCTGGCATCAGGGAACTTTGACTTGGGGAGTGTTCCTACCATCCTAACTGGTAAGAATGCCTAACTGTGCTTAAACCGTTTGTACAAATGATATGGTTTATTCAGAATACTTGCTTTCCTTCTGGGAGTCTGATATTTTGGTATGCACTGGGCATAGGGTGCCTATGTGACAGTCCTCCATAAAAACCCTGGGTACTGACTCATTAATGAACTTCCTTGGTAAACAACATTTATATTAACCTATCTTCAAGTTCATGGAGTCTGTATTCAAATATGTCCAGTCTACTGATGGTTCCATTGAGAGAATTTTTCACTGATATTGGTTGACCTTGGGTGGATTTCCCTGGGCCTACCTTAGTAGTAGCCAAACTCTGGTTGGTACTGGTGTAGGATTTAGGGCCCAAGATAGTTTTCTGCCTTCCTCCAGGGGGAGCAGATTTTCATTTCCATGTTGTCCCCAAGTTGTAGGTCTTTGAGGGCAGAGATTGTACCTAGTCTTTGCATCTCACATTGCCTGACACATAGCAGGTTCTCAGTAAGTGACTGTTGGATGATGAGTAATTTTATCAGCTACCTGTCATGCTTCTAGAATAATGTTAAGAAGGAAAAAAGAGAATAAAATGAAGAAATATAGTCCCCTGATCTTAAGAAATGTATACTATTGATAGGTAGAAAAATTAGCATTAAGAGTACATTAAACATTAAGACCAATTAATTCAGTTTGCCTTGCAAAGTAAGATTTTCTTGGTACGTTAATTAATTGTTAGTGTGGTATATGACAAAATATCAGCTGATTATTTCTCCAAGGAGTATAATAGTTATAGATGTTTAAAATTGGGCCTGGTACAGCGGACAATGATACTTCATATATTACAAAGAGCGTTAGTTTTTGTTTTTTTTTTAATTAAGAGTACATTATATTCTTGGCTCATTTTCTCAACTACTGTTTCACATCCTCAAAGGTTTTTTAAGTGCACAAATTCATTTTGCCAAAAGGAATATATATCTCCTCTTAAAGGAGCATATTTTAACCAAATTAATTCCATAAATAGCAGGGCAATTTATAATGGTTCTTTTTATAGGTAACATTTTTTTCTACCACATAAAGAGATTTGCATTTCCAATCTCCTCAGTTATCTTTGGCTTTGTAACAAACCACCCCAAAACTTAGTGGCTTAAAACAACAATCTATTATTTATGATGGTTCTGTGTGTTGATTGGGCAGTTCTTTTGCTCTATTGTAGTGTTATCAGGGCTCGGTCACATGATTGCATTCAGCTGGTACCTGATTTGATATATAAGGCCCATGAAGGCTTCTCTCTTATATCTGGGCATTGATGCAGATTGTCACCTGGTATACTTGTTTTTGGTTTTTTTTTTTAGATTTTATTTATTATTTGAGATAGAGAGAGAGAGAGAGAGAGAGAGAGAGATTACACGAGTGAGGTGAAGGGCAGAAGGAGAAGCAGACTCCATGCTGAGTGGGGAGCCTGATGCGGGGCTTGATCCTGGGACTTGATCTGGAACTCTGGAATCATGACCTGAGCCAAAGCAGATGCTTAACCAACTGAGCCTACATTTAAGGGAAGGAAAAATAGATTCTACCTCTTAATAGGAGAATGGGAACAGCATCTGCATATAGGTTGGGAAGACATTGCTGACAATCATATTTGCAGACTGTCTACACATACTCCTTAGCATGTAGTCAACGAGGAAGGACTTAAGATTTTCAAATTTTAAGTTCAAACTTCCAAAAACTATGAACACATAACCTAATGTATTGCTTCTAGGTAGAAAGGGATCCATTAGATGTATATAAATGCCTTTAGGTAAATCTTATAATATGCTTGAAATTATTCTTTGAGATGGAGATTTTAAATACACAAAGCAGGAAGGCATGAAAGTTTGTCTTTGACCTTGGAATTCAACCAATATCTTGTTTTCAACTTGTGCTTTGACTGTGGCCTTTGGAAAGCTAAATAGTCTCTTCCTTTCTTTAACATCATTTGAAAGATAATAAGTTACCATTACATATATTTAGTGTAATAGTAACAGTAATATAAGTAATAATAGTACAATGAAAAAAAGATCATCAGGACTTATTAATTTCTTGATATTCACTTTTAAATATATATAAGCATTCTAGGTGTAACATGGAATTAAAATCTCCTTGTGTGCTTTATTTGTTGGAATTCCAGTAGTCAATTGTAGTATAAATACTTATTATTGTGGGGCAAAATACTATAATAATTAATGATGATGGTGAAAGCCATTAATTTTTATGTACAAGACAGTTAATTAAGAATATTCAAAAGAGTTAAATGAACAATGAAAAGATGGACAGTTTTTGTAAATATTATGAAAGTGCATGAGGAAAATACTTTAGAAATAACTTTTCTTTATGACTAATAACTATATAATTTTAATAATAATAAAAGACTGAATAATAGAGATTCAATTACATATTAATTCTAATCTTTGTATGATTGTTTGGTGTATGAGCAATCACAACATCAGATAAAATAACCTTTTAAGAACTTTATTTAAAATGTAGTTATTTACTTGCATTTAGGCAGAGTATTTCAAGAAAAAACCCTGAAATGATTCATCATGTCTTTGGAGGATGATTTAAAACCAAATGTCAATTTTGCCATCTCAAATTATCACAGGGAGAAAAAACTAAAAGATAAACTAAAAGTTAATTTAATAAATAACTTTTGATTCTAATATAATAAAGTGTATAAAGAATACAGAAAATGTTAGAAATAAGGTACCCCAAACCTATTTTGTTCTCACCATCAAACTTTAACAGATTTTAAAATAATACACTTTAAGAAGGCAATCCCTTATAGTTTTAAGTATTCAGAACCTAAAACTTTGAAACAAAAAACTTATTTACATCATCCCTAGAGAGTGCCAATCATTTCTATGAGTTAAAGAGAAAGGACTTTTGAGTTCCCTAAATTTATACATTAAAAAAAAAAAACCTCAGGTAAAATTTCATCTAGAAAACATATTACTGAAAGAAAAATTTTCTGAATTATATTATCAATAAATCTAGTGGTATTATTGAATACGCAATCTCTGTATCTTGTATATCAGAAAACTGGTAGTTCAGAAATCAGTAGAAGTCTCTTTTAAGTTTAACAGCTTGGTGGATCAAGGATGAATTCAATCAAGAAAAACTATAGGATAGAAAATCAGTGTATAAAATTATAATTATAATGTAATTGTCTTCAAGAATCCCAACATATATAATGAGCATTATACATCACTCAGGATCTACAATCACACAATGTTTTGTCTACTCTTCACTTGGGTGCTCAAAAAGAAATCATAGGACAGCAGAATAGTGAGACTCTTTTATCGTTCTTCAGCAAATGACAGACTCCTTGTCATACAAGAGATTTTGGAGTGGTATGTTAAATATAGATGCAAGCTATTTTGGAACTGCTTTGTCATGTGTTTTACAAGATGTCCAAATGTGATGGAAGGACCACCACTACTACATGTCTAAAAAGATAGCTTGAATATAAAAAAGGCTTAATGCCATACTTTGGAAATAATAACAACATTGCCGTGCTGAATAAAAAGTGATGGTTGCTTGTGGAGAAAGTCATTAAGGTACTGGGACGTGTTGAAGAAATAACATTGTGCCTTGAGAATGAAAGTGTTCTTATATGATAGTTGATGGAAAGACACTTCTACCATTCTTCTCCAGTCAAAATGGGTATCCAGGCAATGAAAGCTAAAATGCAGATGAAAATTCAGGGAAAATTTTTTATCTTGAAATTTAACTACTTAGTTCTAAAGCCTTTATTTTGCCCCATTAAGGTACAGAGACTTTTTTTTTAATGTTATTGTTTCAAGTAGCAAATGCATGAAAGATATTAGAAATAAGCAATATAATGGGGACATCAATTGCATCTTTGCTCTGAAAAATACTCAGACAGCTTCTTTGAATAGTGCACAATATTTCCATTTTTGGGATTGCTTTATTGCATTAGCACCATCACCATCAGCCAACCATCATGACTGGGAGTTAAAAAGCAGATGTCTCTATGTTATCCATTTGCTCTTAGAGAGGAAGTAAAGCATAATACCTTAGTGGCATCATCACCAATTGTATCTTATATTGTCAAAGCTAGCAAAGATGATCTTGTTCCTTTACTACTTCAGTTGAAAGGGAGAGACTATTTAGTATCATGGGAACAAACCAGTACTAAGCACATTATTGTTCTTGCCCTACATTATCAAATATTTAAAATCTAACCACTAAATTTTTTGGGGGGGTGTAGTTTACATATGTTTGCATAGAAGGGTGCCAACAAGCCTGGATTGTTTTTCTTAATTATAGTAGTGAAATTTATTATGAAAATCCAACTTCATATAGTATTTGAAAACTGGTCATCTTCCCACCCAGAGATAACCACTATTTATAGTTTAGTGCTTATTTTATTTATTTTTTAATAAGGTGTCCTGCCATTGGATATAATCCAGTTGTTGCTCAGCACCAATTCTCTGCCTTGTCCCTATTATCAAATGTGGGCAAGTCAAAACTCATACTGGGGTGTGGGATTTGGAAGTGACCACTTAGCTGGGACTTGTTCAGTTTAATGAGAACATTTTTTACTTTCCAAAAACTCAGCAAAAGGAGCAGTGTGAAGCGGTCCAGTGGATGGAGACAGCCACCATGTCAACATCAGTCTGTCTTGGTGTTCAACCCCTATAAAGAGACTGACTCATTTCCCTTTCCTTCCACCCCTGCCTAGCTTTATGCTCATCCCTGCCTTGCAGTTGGTCCAAAGCATCTTGCTGCTCAGGTTTCCCTCCCTGTTCCTAGACTAGACTAAAAAAGTGGCACAGATGCCTTCCTAGAAACTCTGCTGGGGCAGCACCACCTTCAGGTCTTGGATGCACAAGCTTTATGCCAAGTCCCTGGAAGATTTTTTAAAAAAAGTCGTTTTCATTATATGTGGAATTTAAGAAACAAAACAAACAAGCAAAGGAAAAAAAGAGAGAGAGGAAAAAAAATCAAGAAACAGACTCTTAACTATAGAGAACAAACTATAGTTACCAGAAGGGAGTTTGGTACGTGCTGGGTGAAATAGAAGATGGGGATTAAGGAGTGCACTTGTGATGAGCACCAGGTGTTGTATGGAAGTGCTGAATTACTATATTGTACACCTGAAACTAATATAACACTGTATGCTAACTAAACTGGGATTAAATATAAAAACTTTATTTAAAAAACTGGCTTTCATTAATCTTGCAGTGATGCAACCTTGCATTTTATGGGATGGAAATGTTTGGACCCTATTTATGGCATTATAGCAGGGTTTGGCGGTAGTCCAAAATTTACTAGGAAGACATCCATTTCCTTTAGATTTTCAATTTTGTTGCCATGGACTTCCATATCATCTCTTATAATTTCTTTGGTCTTTTGCATATTTGTGGCTCTAATATCCATTCCATTTCCAATAACAACACTTTTGTTTTCTCTTTTTCTGAATTGGACTTGCCAGATGTTGGCTTATTTAATTTTTCAAAAAAACCTTATTATCCTTTCTACTGTCTTTGTCATTGTTTCATTTATTTTTACCTTTCATCTGTATGAAATCCCTCTTCCCATTTTCTCTTGGTTTACATTGTTGATTTTTTAAATTTGAATCATGTAGTTCACTTATTTTCAATCTTTTTAAAAAAAGTATTTAAGACTATAAACAATGAATCATGGAACATTACATCAAAAACTAATGATGTACTGTATGGTGACTAACATAACATAATAAAAAAAGACTATAAATTACCTGAATACAGGTCCCATATAAAGTGTTATTTTTATTACTTTTCTAGATAATTTGCAATTTCCTCTTTGCTCTGGGGGTCATTTATGATGATGGTTCTTGATTTCTATGTAGTTTTTTTTATCATTTTATGGTTTTACTGAATTTTTATTTGGTTATGATTAAAGAATATGGCCTTCAAAATCTACTTTGGGGGATTTATTAAGGATTTCTCAGTGACCAATAAATAATTGATGTTTGTAAATATTCTATCAAATAATAAATGAATGTTGACTTAAGTTCCTTATATTATTCAAGTGCTGTGTCTACTTTTTGTCAACTTGGTTTGTCAAAATTCTGAAAGAATATTAAAGCCTTCCATCATTATTGTGCTTTTTTTAAGTAAGGAACTTATATTTCTGGGAGGTTTTGTTTCATGTATCCAGCTTCATGTAATATTTGGTGCATATCCGCTCATGCAGTAATCCTGGTATCAATTATAAAATATCCCTTGTTGTCCAAAGTTTAATTATTTTTTTCCTATAAAGTACTTAAAGTTGTTTATTTGTATTTAATTTCTTATGTGACAGATGGGTATATGTCATTATTTTGTAATCAAGGATGGAAAGATATGATTCATGTCAGAGCTAAGGGATGTTTTTCCCTTTCTCAAGGCCTCATCACAATTAGAAGTTTATAAATTATCTGTATATATCTTGTAACACTCACTGTAACACAAAGTAGATGAGATCATCTTTCTTCTTTAGTATTTATTATAAAACATATAAAGACTTAATGCAGCTGAACTAACATTTAACAGATATCTACACCATTTGCCTGTTTCTGCTTTCTCTGTTTTTCTTTTTACCTTTTAACTTCCTTCACCCATTTCTCTCACTTCCCACCTCCTGCTTTTGGCAACCATAAATCTGTTGTATCTTTAAGCTTGTTTTTAGATTCCACATATATGAAAGATCAGACAGTATTTGTCTTTCTCTGACTTATTTCACTTAGCATAATGTCCTTGAAGTCTAACCACAATGTCACAAATCGAAAGATTTCATTCTTTTCTATAGCTGAATAAGATTCACCTATATATATAATGGAATATCATACACACACACACACACACACACACACACACACACTTATGTCAAGGGACATGTAGGTTGTTTCCATATCTTGGCTATTATAAATACTGCTGCAATGAACATGGGGGTGCATATATCTTTTTGAGTTAGTGTTTTTGTTTTCTTTGGATGAATACCATACCCAAAAGTGGAACTGCTGGATCATATGGTAGTTCTATTTTTAATTTTTTGAGGAAATTCCATACTGTTTTCCATAGTGACTACATCGATTTACACTGCCACCATCAGTGTACATGGGTTCCCTTTTCTCTACATCCTCGCCAACACTTATTATTTTTTGCCTTTTGATAACAGTGATTCTCACAGGTATGAAGCAATACCTCAATGTAATTTTGATTTGCATTTCCCTGATGATGAGTGATGTTGAGCATCTTATCATGTGTCTGTTGTTCATTCATATGTCTTCTTTGGAAAAATGTCTGATTATTTGTTCTTTTGCTATTGAGTTGTATGAATTCTTTATATATATTGGATATTCACCCCTTATCAGATTTATGATATGGAAATACTTTATCCCATTTAGTAGGTTGCCTTTTAATTTTGTCAATGGTTTCTTTTGGTGGGCAGAAAGTTCTTAGTACGATATAGTCCTGCTTATTTATTTTTGCTTTTGTTTCTTTTGCTTTTGGTATCAGATTTAAAAAATCATCACCAAGACTTATGTCAAGGAGCTTACCACTAGTAAAGTCACAGGATACAAAATCAATATACAAAAATCTGTTGTGTTTCTCTACACTAATAATGAACCATCAGAAAGAGAAATAAGGAAAACAATCCCATTTACAATTGATCAAAAAGAATACAATACCTAGAAATAAATTTAACCAGGGAGGTGAAAGATCTGCATGTTGAAAACTACAAGACATTAATGAAAAAATTGTTGAAGACACAAATAAATTAAAAGATATTCTGTGCTCATGAATTGGAAGAGTCAATATTGTTAAAATGTCTGTACTACCCAAAGCAATCTAGAGATTCACTGCAATCCCTATCAAAATTTCAATGGCATTTTTCAAAGACAAGGAACAAATAATCCTAAAATTTGTATGGAAACACAGAAGATCCCAAATTGCCACATCAATCTTGAGAAAGAAGAACAAAGCCAAAGGCATCATTCTCCTTGATTTTAATCTATATTACAAAACTATAGTAATTAAAACAGTATGGTATTGGCATAAATAACAACACATGGATCAATGGAACAGAATAGAGAGCCCAGAAATAAATGCATGCATACATGGTCAATCAACTTATGGCAAAAGAGTCAAGAATATACAATGGGAAAAGGACAGTTTCTTCAATAAGTGTTGTTGGAAAAACTGTACAGCCATATGCAAGAGAATGAAACTTGACCACTATCTTACACCATACACAAAAATTAACTCAAAATGGATTAAAGACTTGAATGTAGACCTGAAACCATAAAACTCTGAGAAGAAAACAGGAGACAAATCCCTTGATACTAAATTTTTAATAATAAAATTATAATTTTATAATTGTAATAATTAACATCTATCCAAGAAGGTAATTCTATGATGGTGATATTCAGATTTAGATGAATCCTGGTTTTAGAATTTGGTCATTTGCCATTTTGTAAGATGTATATTTAAGGCATCTCTAGCAAAAACCTTATCATGAAGATATGTTGAGTTTGTGAGGAGAGAACTTAGTCACCAAAGCAGAAAATGATAAACCAAGGACCCAATCATTGAAAATGAAAATGTAAATCAGGGTGGGATACTGGCAAAGCTACTACATGTATGTACTACACAATGTTGAGTACCTGACAAGAAGTTCCTTAATCAACCTTCTCACAGGCCCAAGTAGACTCAGAGATCAAATAGAATACACAAAGTATTTGGGGAACTGTATCAATTATCTATAGATGTATAACAAACCACCCAGAACATAATGGTTTAAAGCAACATTCATCTGATTGACTTAACTCAAGATTCTGTGGGCCAGCAAGTTAGCCTGGGTCAGCTACGTGACTCTGGTTCTAAAGGTTGGCTGGCTGTTGCCTGGGGCACATCACATCTCATCTGTGTGGTCTCTCATCCTCTAGCAGTCTAGGTGATGCTTGTTCACATGTTAGCTAGTTGGATTCTGAGAGAAAGAGTGGAAGTATGCAAAATCTTTTGAGGCTTAGTTAGGCTCAAAACTGGCACATTGTCATTTGCAACAACATTCTATTAGTAATGTGAGTTGCAAAGCCAGCCCAGGGCAAGGGCTGGTAAACTAGATTCTTTTTCTTTATGGTAGGAGATACAAAGTCACATTGTAAAGGGACTGGACACAAGGAGGGGTGAAGGATTTTGGCCATTTTTTTTCTTTAAATTTTTTATTGTTAGGTTAATCACCATACATTACATCATTAGTTTTTGATGTAGTGTTCCATGATTCATTGTTTGTGCATAATAGCCAGTACTCC
Organism: Zalophus californianus; assembly: GCF_009762305.2. Taxonomy (NCBI): domain Eukaryota; kingdom Metazoa; phylum Chordata; class Mammalia; order Carnivora; family Otariidae; genus Zalophus; species Zalophus californianus. The sequence goes on along the minus strand of NC_045612.1, from coordinate 112,468,908 downwards.
ACGCAGAACATGCCCTCTTTGACACCCATCACCAGGCTAACACATCCCCCCACCCCCTCCCCTCTAGAACCCTCAGTTTGTTTTTCAGAGTCCATCATCTCTCATGGTTCGTCTCCCCTCCTATTTCCCCCCTTTCATTCTTCCCCTCCTGCTATCTTCTTTTTTTTTTCTTAACATATATTGCATTATTTGTTTCAGAGGTACAGATCTGTGATTCAACAGTCTTGCACAATTCACAGTGCTCACCATAGCACATACCCTCCCCAATGTCTATCACCCAGCCACCCCATCCCTCCCACCCCCCACCACTCCAGCAACCCTCAGTTTGTTTCCTGAGATTAAGAATTCCTCATATCAATGAGGTCATATGATACATGTCTTTCTCTGATTGACTTATTTCGCTCAGCATAATACCCTCCAGTTCCATCCACGTCGTTGCAAATGGCAAGATCTCATTCCTTTTGATGGCTGCATAATATTCCATTGTGTATATATACCACTTCTTCTTTATCCATTTATCTGTCAATGGACATCTTGGCTCTTTCCACAGTTTGGCTATTGTGGACATTGCTGCTATAAACATCGGGGTGCATGTACCCCTTCGGATCCCTACATTTGTATCTTTGGGGTAAATCCCAGTAGTGAAATTGCTGGATCATATGGTAGCTCTATTTTCAACTTTTTGAGGAACCTCCATATTATTTTCCAGAGTGGCTGCACCAGCTTGCATTCCCACCAACAGTGTAGGAGGGTTCCCCTTTCTCCACATCCCCGCCAAATTCTGTCATTCCTGACTTCTTAATTTTAGCCATTATGACGGGTGTGAGGTGGTATCTCATTGAGGTTTTAATTTCAATTTCCCTGATGCCGAGCGATGTTGAGCACTTTTTCATGTGTCTGTTGGCCATTTGGATGTCTTCTTTGGAAAAATGTCTGTTCATGTCTTCTGCCCATTTCTTGATTGGATTATTTGTTCTTTGGGTGTTGAGTTTGGTAAGTTCTTTATAGATTTTGGATACTAGCCTTTTATCTGTCATTTGCAAATATTTTCTCCCATTATGTCTGTTGTCTTTTGGTTTTGTGGACTGCTTCTGTTCCTGTGCAAAAGCTTTTTATCTTGATGAAATCCCAATAGTTCATTTTTGCCCTTGCTTCCCTTGCCTTTGGCGATGTTTCTAGGAAGAAGTTGCTGTGGCTGAGGTCGAAGAGGTTGCTACCTGTGTTCTCCTTTAGGATTTTGCTGGACTCCTGTCTAACATTTAGGTCTTTCAACCATTTGGAGTCTATTTTTGTGTGTGGTGTAAGGAAATGGTCCAGTTTCATTCTTCTGCATGTCGCTGTCCAATTCTCCCAACACCATTTGTTGAAGAGACTGTTTTTTTTTTCCATTGGACATTCTTTCCTATTTTGTTGAAGATTAGTTGACCATAGAGTTGAGGGTCCATTTCAGGGCTCTCTATTCTGTTCCATTGATCTATGTGTCTGTTTTTGTGCCAGTACCATACTGTCTTGATGATGACAGCTTTGTAATAGAGCTGGAAGTCCGGAATTGTGATGCCGCCAGCTTTTCTTTTCTTTTTCAACATTCCTCTGGCTATTTGGGGTCTCTTCTGGTTCCATAAAAATTTTAGGATTATTTGTTCCATTTCTTTGAAAAAAGTGGATGGTATTTTGATGGGGATCGCATTGAATGTGTAGATTGCTCTAGATAGCATTGACATCTTCACAATGTTTGTTCTTCCAATCCATGAGCATGGAACGTTTTTCCGTTTCTTTGTGTCTTCCTCAATTTCTTTCATGAGTATTTTATAGTTTTCTGAGTACAGATCCTTTGCCTATTTGGTAAGACTTATTCCTAGGTATCTTATGGTTTTGGGTGCAATTGTAAATGGGATCGACTCCTTGATTTGTCTCTTTTCTGTCTTGTTGTTGGTGTATAAGAATGCCACTGATTTCTGTGCATTGATTTTACATCCTGCCACTTTACTGAATTCCTGTATGAGTTCTAGCAGTTTTGGGGTGGAGTCTTTTGGGTTTTCCACATAAAGTATCATATCATCTGCAAAGAGTGAGAGTTTGACTTCCTCTTTGCTGATCTGGATGCCTTTGATTTCTTTTTGTTGTCTGATTGCTGTGGCCAGGACTTCTAATACTATGTTGAATAGCAGTGGTGAGAGTGGACATCCCTACCGCGTTCCTGACCTTAGGGGAAAAGCTCTCAGCTTTTCCCCACTGAGAATGATATTCACTGTAGGTTTTTCATAGATGGCTTTTATGATATTGAGGTATGTACCCTCTATCCCTATACTCCGAAGAGTTTTGATCAAGAAAGGATGCTGTACTTTGTCAAATGCTTTTTCTGCATCTATTGAGAGGATCATATGATTCTTGTTCTTTCTTTTGTTAATATATTGTAACACGTTGATTGATTTGCAGATGTTGAACCAACCTTACAGCCCAGGGATAAATCCCACTTGGTCTTGGTGAATAATCCTTTTAATGGACTGTTGGATCCTATTGGCTAGTATTTTGGTGAGAATTTTTGCATCCATGTTCACCAAGGATATTGGTTTGTAATTCTCCTTTTAGATGGGGTCTTTGTCTGGTTTTGGGATCAAGGTAATGATGGCCTCATAAAATGAGTTTGGAAGTTTTCCTTCCTTTTCTATTTTTTAGAACATTTTCAGGAGAATAGGTTTTAATTCTTCTTTAAATGTTTGATAGAATTCCCCTGGGAAGCCATCTGGCCCTGGGCTTTTGTTTGTTGGGAGATTTTTGATGACTGCTTCAATTTCCTTAGTGGTTATAGGTCCGTTCAGGTTTTCTATTTCTTCCTGGTTCAGTTTTGGTAGTTGATACATCTCTAGGAATGCATCCATTTCTTCCAGGTTATCTAATTTGCTGGCATAGAGTTGCTCATAATATGTTCTTAGAATTGTTTGTATTTCTTTGGTGTTGGTTGTGATCTCTCCTCTTTCATTCATGATTTTGTGGATGTGGGTCATTTCTCTTTTCGTTTTGATAAGTCTGGCCAGGGGTTTATCAATCTTGTTAATTCTTTCAAAGAACCAGCTCCTAGTTTCGTTGATCTGTTCTACTGTTCTTTTGGTTTCTAGTTCATTGATTTCTGCTCTGATCTTTATTTCTCTTTTCCTGCTGGGTTTAGGTTCTATTTGCTGTTTTGTCTCTAGCTCCTTTAGGTGTAGGGTTAGGTTGTGTATTTGAGACCTTTCTTGCTTCTTGAGAAAGGCTTGTATTGCTGTATACTTTCCTCTCAGGACTGCCTTTGCTGTATCCCAAAGATTTTGAACAGTTGTGTTTTCATTTTCATTGGTTTCCATGAATTTTTTTAATTCTTCTTTATTTTCCTGGTTGACCCATTCATTCTTTAGTAGGATACTCTTTAGCCTCCATGTATTTGAGTTCTTTCTCACTTGCCTCTTTGATTGAGTTCTAGTTTCAAAGCATTGTGGTCTGAAAGTATGCAGGGAATAATCCCAATCTTTTGGTACCAGTTGAGACCTCATTTGTGACCTAGGATGTGATCTATTCTGGAGAATATTCCATGGGCACTAGAGAAGAATGTGTATTCTGTTGCTTTGGGATAGAATGTTCTGAATATGTCTGTGAAGTCCATTTGGTCCACTGTGTCATTTAAAGTCTTTATTTCCTTTTTGATCTTTTGCTTAGATGATCTGTCCATTTTAGTCAGGGGGGTGTGAAAGTCCCCCACTATTACTGTATTGTTGTCAATGTGTTTCTTTGCTTTGGTTATTAATTGCCTTATATAACTGGCTGCTCCCATGTTAGGGGCATAGATATTTACAATTGTTAGATCTTCTGGTTGGATAGACCCTTTAAGTAGGATATAGTGTCCTTCCTCATCTCTTATTACAGTCTTTGTTTTAAAATCTAATTTGTCTGATATAAAGATTGCCACCCCAGCTTTCTTTTGGTGTCCATTAGCATGGTAAATTGTTTTCCACCCCTTCACTTTCAATCTCGGCGTGTCTTTGGGTCTAAAATGAGTCTTTTGCAGACAGCATATTGATGGGTCTTGTTTTTTAATCCATTCTGATAGCCTGTGTCTTTTGATTGGGGCATTTAGCCCATTTACATTCAGGGTAACTATTGAAAGATATGTATTTAGTGCCATTGTATTGCCCGTAAGGTGACTGTTACTGTATATTGTCTCTCTTCCTTTCTGGTCTATGCTGCTTTTAGGCTCTCTCTTTGCTTAGAGGACCCCTTTCAACATTTCTGGTCGGGCTGGTTTTGTGTTTGCAAATTCCTTTAGTTTTTGTTTGTCCTGGAAGCTTTTTATTTCTTTTTCTATTTTCAATGACAGGCTAGCTGGATATAGTATTCTTGGCTGCATATTTTTCTCGTTTAGTGCTCTGAAGATAGCATGCCAGTCCTTTCTGGCCTGCCAGGTCTCTGTGGATAGGTCTGTTGCCAGTCTAATGTTTCTACCATTGTAGGTTACATATCTCTTCTCTCGAGCTGCTTTCAGGATTTTCTCTTTGTCTCTGAGACTCGTAAATTTTACTATTAGATATCGGGGTGTTGACCTATTTTTATTGATTTTGAGAGGGGTTCTCTGTGCCTCCTGGATTTTGATGCCCATTTCCTTCCCCACATTAGGGAAGTTCTCTGCTGTAATTTGCTCCAATATACCTTCTGCCCCCCTCTCTCTTTCTTCTTCTTCTGGGATCCCAATTATTCTAATGTTGTTTCATCTTATTGTATCGCTTATCTCTCGAATTCTGCGCTCGTGATCCAGTAGTTGGTAATTCTCTTTTTCTCAGCTTCTTTTTTTCCATCATTTGGTCTTCTATATCGCAGATTCTCTCTTCTGCCTCATTTATCCTAGCAGTTAGTGCCCCCATTTTTGATTGCACCTCATTAATAGCCTTTTTGATTTCGACTTGGTTAGATTTTAGTTCTTTTATTTCTCCAGAAAGGGTTTCTCTAATAACTTGCATGCTTTTTTCAAGCCCAGCTAGTATCTTTAAAGTCATGATTCTGAACTCTAGGTCTGACATTGCACTAATATCTGTATTGATTAGGTCCCTGGCAGACGGTACTACCTCTTGTTCTTTTAGCTGAGGTGATTTTTTTCGTCTTGTCATTTTGTGCAGAGGAGAATAGATGGATGAGAGAACAAAATGTTAATAGGCTAACAACGTCCCCAGAAAATATACTCTAGTCAAATCAGAAAAGACTTGAAACTAGGGGAAAAGAAAGGGAAAGAAAGAAAAAATAGAGAAAAAAAGAAAAAGATAAAAAGAAACAAAAACAGAAAAAAACAAAAAAAACAGAATATGATCAAATATGATCAGGCTGGTGCATAGATCAGTGCCACACACTAGATTTTGGGTGTATTTTGGTGTTAGAAGAAAGTGCCTCCTAAAATTTTAAAGAAAGACTTATATATGTATAAAATAAGGGTTGATACAATGAAAGGATGGAATATGACTGTAAAGATGAAAATTATAAAAAAAATTTAAAAAGGAATTGATAAGAAGTTTAAAAAAAGAAGAGGATAAAAAAAAAGGAAAGAAAGAAAGAAAAAAAAGGGGGAGAGAATGTGATCAGGCAGGAGACTAGAACAAAGCCATACACTAGAGACTTAGGGTATATTTTGATATGTTAGAAGAAACTGTATATCAAAATTTTAAAGAGAGAACAACTTATATATAGATGCCAAAAGTAAGGGTAACTACTATGAAGGGATAGAATATGCCTCCAAAAATGAAAAATAAAAATTTTTTTTTTAAAAAGGCATTGATCAAAGAATGAATCATGGAACACTACATCAAAAACTAATGATGTAATGTATGGTAATTAACATAACAATAAAATTAAAAATTAAAAAGGGATTGATAAGATGTTGGTTGAAAAAGGGAAAAAGAAAAATTAAAAAAAAACAGTTAAAAAAATTAACTTTGAAAGACAAATGAATCATGGTAAAAAAAAAAGCCATGAATTCTATGTGCAGTATTCCCCTAGCGCTGGAGTTCTCCCGCTCTCTTTGATCGGTAAACTTGGTCTTGGCTGGCTGGCTGTTCTTGCTGATCTTCTGGGGGAGGGGCCTGTTGCCGTGGTTCCCAAATGTCTTTGCCGGAGGCGGAATTGCCCCACCCTTGCTGGGTCTGGGCTAAGTAATCTGCTCGGGTTTGCTCTCGGGAGCTTTTGTTCCCTGCAAGCTCTCGGTACAGCTTTGGAGGACGAGAGTGAAAATGGTGGCCTCCCAATCTCCGCCCGGAGGAGCTGAGAACTCGGAGCCCCGCTCCTCAGTGCGCCCCCAGAGAAAAGCAGTCACTCCTGTGTCCCCGGTCTCCGGCCGCACTCCGTGCTCACCCGGCCTGTGACCGAGCATTTCTATCTCTGGCAGCCGACCCCGTGTGGAGTCTCCAAACCCAGCAGATCCCTGCGGTGCACTCCCGCGCCACTCCACCCGGGGGAGGAAGGTGAGTCTCCCCGGATCTCCCCTTGTTGGGTCCCTCCTGGAGGAGCAGTGGCCCGACTGTCACCGATCACAGTTTATGGCAACGCTGAGCTGAGAGCCCGCGCCTCGGCTCCGTCTCTGCAGCCGGCTTCCCCGCTCCGATACCTGGAAGCTCTGCCGCACTCAGGCACCCCCGGTCTTTCTGTGACCCCGAGGGTCCTGAGACCACACTGTCCCGTGAGGGTTCCACCCCCCGCTTAGCCACTGCAGCGACGTCCCTCAGCGGAGCCGGCTTCTAAAAGGTCTGATTTTGTGCTCCGCGGCTCTAGCACTTGCCAGAAGTGGCCGGCGGAGGCTCCCTCCCCGCCATCTATCCTCCCGAATATCGCCTCGGATTCACTTCTCCGCACGTCCTACCTTCCAGTAAGTGGTCGCTTCTCTGTTCAGAGAGTTGTTGCTACTCTCTTCTTCGATCTCCTGTTGAGTTTGTAGGTGTTCAGAATGGTTTGATCCCTATCCAGCTGAAATCCTGAGACCAGACGAAATCGAGGTCTCCTACTCCTCCGCCATCTTGCTCCGTCCCCCCGGATTTTGGCCATTTTTTTAATCAATTTACCAAAGGTCCATTGGCTCCAAATGTAAGGACTGAAGGGATCTGGAGACAGGGATGGCCAGGTAGTTCTTTCTAAGACATCAGCATTTAAATAGATTGCATCATAAAGTAGCTGAAATGTTTTAATGAAATCTATTCACTTTGAGTGAAAAATTACTTCAAAATCATCCTTTAGGTAATGCCTTCAATTGTGAAATAATCTTATTCATCTTTTGAGGCTCCTCTCTCATAATCAGTTTAATGGAACATCACAAGTGCTCTGCTGAGCATATGTTGTTACACTTATTTTCTCTTTTAGGAAACAGAACCCAAAAGAGTGGTCCACAAAATCTGCATTAGAATCACTTTGAGAGGCTGTTAAAAATAGAGTTTCCTGGGCCGTACCTTAAACCTGTTGTGTTAGTTGAGATTTTGTGTTGCAAGCAATAGAAACTGACCCTGTGTGATATAAGCAAATATAAAATGTGTTGGTAGGTCAGTAGTAACTCATAGAACCAGGAAGACAGAAGTATAAGGTATAGAAAATGAGCATTGCCAAGGGAGGCTAAGGATGTATGTATCTGATGAAGGCACTACTGTGGCCATTGCCAAAAACTGTGCTTATGAGTCTACACTGCTGCTGCTGGGAATTCTATACACTGGGCACCACCACTGACACCTCCCTCATACCACAGCTCCTCTGAAGACAGTGCTGCCACCACTACCAGCCAATGCCACAGGATTAAGTTTTCACTAACCCAGCTTCAATGTGTTACTTGCTCCAGATTCAACTTCTCAAGCAAGAGCATCTGATTGATGGAGTCTTACCTGAAAAGAGGCTTGGAAAATGAGTATCTCCTTTTTTCAGCTTCCATAATAATCTTTGTTCTTTGCCAACATTTGTGGGTTAGGCAATTCCTAAAACATAAGCAGGTGGTATAAATCCTAGAGAGTAAAGTAAAAACAAAAAAGATTAATGTCCACTCTATCTTGTGGATACAAAATTTTAGTTGGAAGATATAGCACACAGTACAATGCTTCACTCTTATCCCCAAAGCTCTCACTTTCACATGTCATCAAAGGCTGCCTTACTTCAATATTCATGACCCTACCCAAGTACTGCTTGCATGGTGCAAGCACTTGGCTTACCCACTGGCAAGCCAGAGATGTCAACACAGTTGATGGCCCCAGCAATAGTCCTTCCACAGAGAATGGGCAAGGAGTCAATAGATTAATACCTCAACTTACTTGCACAACAGCTGAGATAATTCTGAGGCATATTCTTATATTAGCGTTCAGAGTCCCTTAGGATTCAGATAGTTTCCCACAGTGATGAGTGTTGTGATAACACACTGTATGTTGGCATTTTTTCCCTTTGCTGTCTTCTTTAGCAATGTTTCCTTTTATCATGCCCCAAGCACACCACTTGCACTTAAAATTTTGTTTTAGGGTCAGTTTCTGAGGGCACTCAAAATAAAATGTGGATACCTTGCTATTTTAAGTTTTTCAAAAAAGATTTTATTTATCCATTTGACACAGAGAGAGAGACAGAGAACACAAGCAGGGGGAGTGGCAGAAGGAGAGGGAGAAGCAGGCTCCCCACTGAGCAGGGAACCTGATGTGGGGCTTGATCCCAGGACCATGGGATCATGACCTGAACTAAAGGCAGGTGATAACCAACTGAGCCATTTTGAAAGTTTTTTCTTAATATTATTATGTTATGTTAGTCACCATACAGTACACCATTAGTTTTTGATGTAGTGATCCATGATTCATTGTTTTCATATAACACCCAGTGCTCCATGCAGTACGTTCCCTCCTTAATACCCATCACCAGGCTAACACATCCCCCCATCCCCCTCCCCTCTAGAACCCTCAGTTTGTTTCCTGGAGTCCATAGTCTCCCATGGTTCATCTCTCCCTCCGATTTGCCCCCTTCATTTTTCCCTTCCTTCTCCTAATGTCCTCCACGCTATTCCTCATGTTCCACAAATAAGTGAAACCATATGATAATTGACTTTCTCTGCTTGGCTTATTTCACTTAGCATAATCTCCTCCAGTCCCATCCATGTTGATGTAAAAGTTGGGTATTCATCCTTTCTGATGGGTGAGTAATACTCCATTGAATATATGGACCACATCTTCTTTATCCATTCGTCTGTTGAAGGGCATCTCAGCTCTTTTCACAGTTTGCCTATTGCAGACATTGCTGCTATGAACATTGGGGTGCATATGGCCCTTCTTTTCACTACATCTGGGTCATAGGGTAGCTCTATTTTTAATTTTTTGAGGCACCTCCACACTGTTTTCCAAAGTGGCTGTACCAACTTGCATTCCCACCAACAGTGTAAGAGGGTTCCCCTTTCTCCACAACCTCTCCAACATTTGTTGTTTCTTGCCTTGTCCATTTTAGCCATTCTAACTGGCGTAAGGTGGTATCTCAGTGTGGTTTTGATTTGAATTTCCCTGATGGCTAATGATGATGAACCATTTTTCATGTGCCTGTTAGCCATTTGTATGTCTTTTTTGGAGAAGTGTCTGTTCACATCTTCTGCCCATTTTTTGACTGGATTATTTGTTTCTTGGGTGATGAGTTTGAGAAGTTCTTTATAGATCTTGGATATCAGCCCTTTGTCTGTAGTGTCAATTGCAAATATCTTCTCCCATTCTGTGGGTTCCCTCTTTGTTTTGTTGACTGTTTCCTTTGCTGTGCAGAAGCTTTTTATCTTGATGAAGTCCCAAAAGTTCATTTTTGCTTTTGTTTCCCTTGCCTTTGGAGACGCGTCTTGAAAGAAGTTGCTGTAGCAGATGTCGAAGAGGTTACTGCCTATGTTCTCCTCTTAGATTTTGATGGATTCCTGTCTCACATTGAGGTCTTTCATCCATTTTGAATATATCATTGTGTATGGTGTAAGACAATGGTCGAGTTTCATTCTTCTGTATATGGCTATTCAATTTTCCCAGCACCATTTATTGAAGAAGCTGTCTTTTTTCCATTGCATATTTTTTCCTGCTTTGTTGAAGATTAGTTGACCATAGAGATGAGGGTCCATATCTGGGCTCTCTATTCTGTACCATTGGTCCATGTGTCTGTTTTTGTGCTAAAACCATGCTGTCTTGGTATTCACAGCTTTGTAATATAGCTTGAAATCAGGTAACACGATGCCCCTAGTTTTGTTTTTCTTTTTCAACAATTCCTTGGTGATTCAGGGTCTTTTCTGGTTCCATACAAATTTTAGAATTGTTTGTTCCAGCACTTTGAAAAATTCTGTGGGTATTTTTATCAGGATGGCGTTGAAAGTATAGATTGCTCTGGGCAGCATAGACATTTTAACAATGTTTAGCCTTCCCATCCATGAGCATGGAATGTTTTTCCATCTTTTTGTGTCTTCTTCAATTTCATTCATAAGTGTTCTGTAGTTTCTAGAGTATAGATCCTTTACCTCTTTGGTTAGGTTTATTCCAAGGTATCTTATGGTTTTTGGTGCTATTGTAAATGGAATCAATTCCCTAATTTCTCTTTACACAGTTACATTGATAGTGTATAAGAAAGCAACTGATTTCTGTGCATTGATTTGTATCCTGCCACATTACTGAATTGCTGTATGAGTTCTAGGAATTTGGGGGTGGAGTCTTTTGGGTTTTCCACATAAAGTATCATGTCATCTGTGAAGAGAGAGAGTTTGACTTCTTTACCAAGTTGAATACTTTTTATTTCTTTTTGTGGTCTGATTGCTGTTGCTAGGACTTCCAGTACTATGATGAACAATAGTGGTGAGAGGGCATCCTTGTCGTGTTCCTGATCTTAAGGGAAAGGCTCTCAGCTTTTCCCCATTGAGAATGATATTTGCTGTAGGCTTTTCATAGATGGTTTCTATGAAATTGAGGAATGTTCCCTCTATCCCTACACTCGAAGAGTTTTTTTTTTTTAAAGATTTTGTTTATTTGACAGACAGAGACACAGCGAGAGAGAGAAACAAACAGGGGGAATGGGAGAGGGAGAAGCAGGCTTCCTGCTGAGCAGGGAGCCTGACGTGAAGCTTGATCCCAGGAGCCTGGGATCATGACCCGAGCTGAAGGCAGATGCATAACGATTGAGCCACCCAAGCACCCCCCTACACTTGAAGAGTTTTAATCAGGAAAGAATGCTATATTTTGTCAAATGCTTTTTTTGTATCAATTGAGAGAACCATGCGGTTTTTGTCTTTTCTCTTATTTATGTGTTCTATCACACTGATTGATTTGCGAATGTTGAACCACCCTTGCATCCCAGGGATAAATCCCACCTGGTCGTGATGGATAATTCTTTTAATGTACTGCTGCATCCTATTAGCTAGGATTTTGTTGAGAATTTTGGCATACATATTCATCAGGGACATTGGTGTATAATTCTCCTTTTCGATGGGGTCTTTGTCTGGTTTTGGGATCAAGGTAATGCTAGCCTCATATGAGTTTGTAAGTTTTCCTTCTGTTTCTATTTTTTGAAACAGCTTCAGAGAATAAGTATTATTTCTTCTTTGAGTATTTGGTAGAATTCCCCAGGGAATCCATCAGACCCTGGACTCTTGTTTTTTGGGAGGTTTTTGATCACTGCTTCAATCTCGTTACTGGTTATTAGCCTATTCAGGTTGTCAATTTCTTCCTGTTTCAGTCTTGGGAGTTTATAGGTTTCCAGGAAGGCATCCATTTCTTCCAGGTTGCTTAATTTATTGGCATATAGTTGTTGATAATAATTTCTAAGAATTGTTTCTATTTCCTTGGTGTTAGTCGTGATCTCTCCCTTTTCATTTGTAATTTTATTAATCTGGGTCCATTCTCTTTTCTTTTGGATAAGTCTGCCAGTGGTTTATCGATCTTATTCTCTCAAGGAACCAGCTACTAATTTTGTTGATCTGCTCTACTGTATTTCTGGTTTCTAATTCATTGATCTCTGCTCTAATCTTAATTATTTCTCTTCTAATGCATGGCATAGGCTTTATTTGTTGTTCTTTCTCCAGTTCTTTAGGTGTAAAGTTAATTTGTGTATTTGTGATTTTTCTATTTTTTTGAGTGAGGCTTGGATGGCTATGTATTTCCCCCTTAGGACCACCTTTGCAGTATCCCATAGATTTTGGACCAATGTGTTTTCATTCTCATCAGTTTCCATGAATTGTTTAAGTTGTTCTTTGATTTTCTGGTTGACCCGAACATTCTTTTTTTTTTTTTTAAATTCTGGAGTATTTTTTTAATGTTAACGGAATTTTCTTTTTTTTCTTTAAATTTTTTATTGTTATGTTAATCACCATACATTACATCATTAGTTTTTGATGTAGTGTTCCATGATTCATTGTTTGTGCATAATAGCCAGTGCTCCACGCAGAACATGCCCTCTTTGACACCCATCACCAGGCTAACACATCCCCCCACACCCCTCCCCTCTAGAACCCTCAGTTTGTTTTTCAGAGTCCATCGTCTCTCATGGTTTGTCTCCCCATCCAATTTATCCCTCTTCATTCTTCCCCTCCTGCTATCTTCTTTTTTTTTCTTAACATATATTGCATTATTTGTTTCAGAGGTACAGATCTGTGATTCAACAGTCTTGCACAATTCACAGCGCTCACCATTGCACATACCCTCCCCAATGTCTATCACCCAGCCACACCATCCCTCCCACCCCCCACCACTCCAGCAACCCTCAGTTTGTTTCCTGAGATTAAGAATTCCTCATATCAGTGAGGTCATATGATACATGTCTTTCTCTGATTGACTTATTTCATTCAGCATAACACCCTCCTTAAGCAGAGTGGTCTTTAGCTTCCAAGCGTTTGAATTTCTTCCAAATTCTTCCTTGTCAAAGCATTATGGTTTGAGAATATGCAGGGAATAATCTCAATCTTTTGATATTGGTTGAGACCTGATTTGTCACCCAGTATGTGATCTATTCTGGAGAAATTCCATGTGCATTCCTGAAGAATGAGTATTCTGTTGTTTCAGGGTTGAATGTTCTGTATATATCTATGAGGTCTATCTGGTCCAGTGTGTCATTCAAATCTCTTGTTTCTTTGTTGATCTTCTTAGATGATCTGTCTATTGCCGAGAGTGGAGTGTTGAGGTCTCCTACTATTAGCGTATTATTATAAATATGTCTCTATATTTTGATAACAGTTGGTTTATGTAGTTGGCTGCTGCCATGTTGGGGGCATAGATATTTACAATTGTTAGATCTTCTTGATGGATAGACCCTTTAAGAATGATATAGTGTCCTTCTGTGTCTCTACAGTCTTTAACTTAAAATCCAATTTCTCTGATATAAGAATTGCTACCCCAGCTTTCTATTGAGGTCTGTTGGCACGAAAGATGGTTCTCCATCCCTTCACTTTCAGTCTGGATGTATTTTTAGATTCAAAATGAGTCTCTTGTAGACACAACATATGGATGAGTCCTGTCTTTTTATCCAATCTGCAACCCTGTGCCATTTTATGGGAGCATTTAGGCCGTTCACGTTGAGAGTGATTATTGAAAGATATGATTTTATTGTCCTCATGTTGCCTGTGAAGTCCTTGTTTGTATAGATTGTCTCTGCAAATTTCTGTTCTATATCGCTCTTGGGGGTCTTTACCCTTTTATAGAACCCCCGGCTTAGTGGTCACATATTCTTTCAGTTTCTGCCAGTCCTGGAAGCTCTTTATCTCTCCATCTATTCTCAATGACAGCCTTGGTGGATAAAGTATTCTTGGCTGCACGTTCTTCTCATTTAGTACCCTGATTATGTCTTGCCAGCCCTTTCTGGCTTGCCAGATCTCTCTGGATAGGTCTGATGTTATTCTGATGTTCCTCCCTCTGTCCGTGAGGAATCTCTTTCCCCTAACTGCCCTAAGATGGTTTCCTTGGTTCTAAGATTTGTGAGTTTTACTACTACATGTTAGGGTATTGGTCTGTTCTCCTTGATCTTGGGAGGGGTCCTCTCTGCCTCTAGAACACGAATGTTTGTTTCATTCCCCAGATTAGGGAAATTCTCAGCTATGATTTGCTCAAATATATCTTCTAATGCTCTCTCTCTCTTCACCCCCTCAGGGATCCCAATAATTCTAACATTGGAACGTTTCATGGTGTCATTTATTTCTCTAATTCTGTTTTCATGGATTTTAAGCTGTTTGTTCCAGGCCTCCTCCTGTTCCTTCTTTTGTATCAGTTGTCTTCTAGATCAGTAATTTGTTCTTCTGCCTAATTTACCCGAGGTGTTAGATTATCTAGATTAGATTGGATCTCATTGATAGCAGTTTTAAATTCTGCCAAATCAGCTCTCATTTCTGCCCATAGAGAATCTATGTTGCTATTAATCATTTTCTCCATCCTAGCTATTGTCTTCATAACTGTTACCCTGAAGTCTATTTCCGACATCTTGCTTTTATCCATATCCATTTGTTCTGTGGCAAAGGTCACAGTCTCTGAGTCCTTCCTGTTTTGGGGGTTCCTCCTCTTAGTCATTCTGTTGAGGGGTGGTTGAGGGAATGTACAGAGTCCAAATTATTGACCACAACCCAAGCAAGATGCACCTATTTTATAGGGACTTTAGGGTTGTCGGCCTCTTGTTCTTCTGGCCTGTCTTCTGGGGGAGAGGCCTGCCATGCTGTTACTCAGTCAGGCAACCCTGTTTAGGCAGAGTTGTCCTGCCCCCTGTGGGGGGGGATGGGCTCAGTGAAAACTGTTTTTTGGGGGGCTTTTGTTCTCTGGTGGCTTTCCCTGGCAGCTTTCTGCATCTCTTCTGAGAGTCAGAGAGGAAGTGACTATATCCAAATATCTGCCTCAGAACAGAGAGATTGCAGTCTATTCTTCAGTGAGCTCTCCAGGCCACACTGTGTCCATTTCTGTCTGTGCTTCTATAAACTGCAGCATTCTGGGTTGTGCGCCCCACAGCAGCACTCTCAGGCCTCACTTCCAGGTCCAAGCCCTTTGTGCTTCTAAAACTGCCAGCCACCCCCACACTGGTTTACACCCACACCCCCGCTGCTCCAGGTTTCAGTATGGGGGGCTGACCTAAAGTCCTTTCCCTGCCGCTACTCGTCTGGGAGTCTGTGTCCAGTCCCCAGGGCTTTTGCACTCTGGCAGTGCAGGATCCCAGAGGCTCCCTCCCCCTTCCATTTATCTTCTGATATCTGCCTGCAGAATCATGGCTCCCTGCTTCATACCTTAAAACCAACCACCGGGGATATTCTGTTTGTAGAGATCCAGATATATCTTCTTACATCTCAGGCTTATTTCATGACTGTTCAGAGTGGTCTGGTAGATATCCAGCTCAATTCAGGGGACCAGTTGAAATAGGGTCCCCTACTCCTTCACCATCTTTGCCACCGGAATCGGTATTTGAAAGTTTTAAAAAGTGATTTATGTGATCCAAAATGAGTTCCCATACCAAAAGTTTGAGAACCAATTGTTCTGACAAGTTCCCATTAATGGTCAGGCTGTATACCAAATCTGAAATCCAAATCCCTTCTTTTGGTTCTTGGGCCAGTTCGCTTATCACTAAATTATACTCATGGCAAAAAAAAAAAAAAAAAAAAAAAGTAGACTTTTATTTCCAGATGAGTTTATGTGAGGAGAGATTTATAAGACAACCAACATAATCATGCCCAGATTTCAAACAATAGATAATGTCACTAGTGACTTATTCTTTTTTGAAAATATAACAGTCTTTCTCTTGTTTCTTTTTGTTAATGTTTCTGCCTTTGTAAATTCTTTACATAGAATTCACCTCCAATATTATTGTTTTGATTGACAATTTTATTTCCATTTTATAAATGTTGAAAGAGACAAATATAAAATGATATACTCATCAAAGAATGAAACTTTATTTTCAAAAAACAGAACACTAGCTCTGTGATGTTTAGAAAGAGAAATGCACTTGTTATTGTTGTAACCTAATGTTAACAGCTTGTCTTTATAAATGGTATTGTACAACAATATTTGTGAAGGGGGAAACAAAGGCAGAATGAAATTCACAGTGGTGGACTACAGTGGTTTACAGAGTAATATTATAAGAGCAAAAAAACCCTCTTTATTAAATAAAATTGAAATGGAGGCAGAGATAAATAATTAGAAATGAAATGTGAGAAGACATAACTAGGATGTATCCTGAGAGTATCAACAGAATATGTTTAGGGTTGTTCTTTTCACACATCAGTTGAACAGGAAAGTAAATTAAAATCTTCAGGAGGAATAAATGACTAAGTTGTTTGGCTTAGTTGTTTCTATTAGATTATATTTTTCTTAAGATATTTTAAACAACTTCCCAGGGATTTTCACTCATTTGAACTATGTCCTCAATTGTTTACACCAAACATTTTTCTCAAATGTTCCAGTATGGCACTGGAGCAGCATACATTTCTGATCTTTTATGGGCTTGTAACTAGTGTCAGGACCTACCAGTAATTTGATCTTGGGCTAGAATCATACAATTTCTCAGAACTTTGGTATTTGCCTTTTAAATGACCATATATATAATAGTTTCCAATTTGCAAAGATATTGTGTGGACCAAATGTGATAATATCTGTGCAAACACTTCACAAAATATCATATATGTATTAGCATGTATTGTTTTATTATAATTAGCAGTCTTCCTTGGTTGAGGTATCAAGTGCATATTTACAGCATGGACTATGGGATCTTAGAGGCCTGGACAAAAACTCGATTCTTCCAAGTATTAGCTGTATTGTCTTGGGAAAATTAAACACCCGTTAGCCTCAGCTTTCTTATCTGGAAAATGGAGATAATAATGTTTTTCTTTGAACACAGGAAGTGCTCAAATAGAGGAGGGTATCAGTGATGATAATGATGATGATGATAATCTGCCATAATTTAGGGGCTTTTTCTGTATTTTTATGCCTCAGTTCCTACTGTTTCTTGCATCATTTTTCTTAAGTAGTCATATTCAAGATCATATAACAATATTTGGGGCCCAAAGTATCCACTTAAAGACCTATAGACTATTAGCTTAATATGTTAGCACTGGACATCACTTTGTGTTTCTGAAAGGTTATAAAAAATGGTGGTATCCCAATCTCAAAGTTCCCTATTAGTTCATCATTATCAAAAGTATCAGTAAGCTACAGCCATAACAGCACTGTATAAGAAACTGCTGCAAAATTCAGAGATCTGCATTCATGGTGGAGGGCTCTGTTCTAACCAGCTCTCATCCTCTCTGGACCAGTGGGATAGCTGGGGGCAAGAACTTCTTTTTTTTAAGATTTTATTTATTTATTTGACAGAGAGAGACACAGAAAGAGAGGGAACGCAAGCAGGGGGAGTGGGAGAGGGAGAAGCAGGCTTCCTGTGGAGCAGGGAGCCCAATGCGGGGCTTGATCCCAGGACTCTGGGATCATGACCTGAACTGAAGGCAGATGCTTAATGACTGAGCCACCCAGGCACCCGGGGGCATGAACTTATAGCACTGGTAGAGGTGAATGAAGTGAAGTGGAAATATGTGTGATCTCTTAAGGTGTAAGCTCAGATCTAGCACTTCATCATGTCTGCCTATTACAATGGCCAAAGAAAGTCACATGGCTGAGTCCTAAGTCAAGTGGGAAAGGGAAATACAAACTGTTCCTTTAGTGAGAGGGACAGGAACATCACATGGCAAAAGAATTGGATACAGGGAAAGGTGAAGAATCAGGGCAATAATGGCAATCAATCATGGTTATAAATGACTAAACTGAAGTCCTTGAGAAGAGTTCAAGTCTTGTTCATCAATGAGTTGGCATTTCTAAACCAAAGCCTGACACATTGATTCATTGGTCATTCAACGAGCATTATACTAGAGCTGAGAATATGCAGCTTAGAAGAAAGGTCCCTCCTACACATAAATAAGGTCAATGAAGAGTTATAGAAGATTGTAATTACAGCCGGTATAGGGTTTTGTAGTGACACAAAAGAGGAAGTGGTAGGCACACATGAGAGATATTAAATTCCTATTCATACTACTAGATTTTGAGAAAATAGTTTTGTAGAAATCAGGCAGGCAGGAATACCCAGGCAATAAGGGGGAAGAGTGGTAAAAATTATCACTTTTTATTTCTTCAAAAAGGACTTGAAATTCCTTCCTATTTATGGGAAATCCCTACATATGAGGACTACCACTAAATTTTCCTACCACTACAGAAGCCAAAAATGCCAAATGCTCACTTTCCCATCTTCCTCACTGCTAGGGTGTGGCCACATGCTTTCCAATCGTTTCTACCCTCTCCAGACCCTGAAACTAATGGACAAAGAAGCAAGACCAAGAGGGAATTCATTCACGGGCAGACAAAGCTACATCTACTTTCTAGGGGCAGCTGTGGCCATAGTTCCAAGTAGTAGTGTAGTATGTAGCATTGGTGGTTTTGGCTATGTAATTCATTGTACCTGAGTTTAGTGACAGTAATAACTATTTCTTCACAGGGCCAGTTCTGAAATTTAATTTTTGTCATTAATCTTGACTCCAAACTTGGTCCTCATGGAAAATTGCAATATCCTTTAAATAAATTCCTTTGCTGGCTCAATTAGTCAGAATTATTTTTTAGTTCTTCCAGCTAAGACTGACTTATCAGAGGGCTAGAGCAGAAATTGAAAGAAAAGTCAAAGTGAGTGAAAAGATAAAGTGAGATCAGTAAATGAAAGAAAGAAGAGATGGTAAAACCTCTGACAAGTGATGAGTGAGCAGGAAGAACCCTAAAAAACCAGTGGCAGAGGCTGTGCAAGTTTTCAGCTTCTACCACAACCAATAACTTCTATCACTGTTTGGCAGCCTTGGCTGCATTTCGAATTACTAGATAATTTTTTTAAAATCCCAATGCCCAGGTCATATCCCAGATCACTTACATCAGAATCTCATATAACACTATTTTTTTAAAAAGCTCCCCAGATGACTAAATGTGTAACCAATGTGCAGCCAAGGCTGAGATAGGATTAGAGAAAGCTAGAACTGTGGATGGAAAACAGAACAGGTGCTCCTGTCTGGAGTGAGGAATGAAGGGGATGAAGCAGAACTGATAATGACATAGAATGAACACACTGATTGGATGCACCAATCAGTGGTGTCTAATCCAAATAGCTGGCCTCACCATGACCCATCATTTTTAATTCTATAGTGTATATCCAAACCACTCTTTTCTTCAAATCCACCTTCTGCCTTAACTCAGGTCCTTATCACCTCTCATGTGGCCTACTGCTACCACCTTCCAGTTGGCTTTCCTGCCTCCATTCATTCTTAACTCCAATCCATCCAATACAATACTTCCAGACTTGGAATAATCTTTTTAAAGGGCAGATCTGATTGTGTTACTATACAGGCTAACTTAATCCAACAGATTCCCCAAATACTGCCAGATAAAACCCAAACTTTTTAGTATGGCTTAAGAATCTTTATGCTTTGTCCCTACTTAAGTTCCCAGCCTCATCTTCTGCCTCATCCTTGATCTCCATCCATCCAAGCACTCACCTGTTCCTAAACATACCATCACCTTTTACATCTTGCCTCTTTTTGATGCACTTATTATTTCATTGAATTGGGTGTGAATGTTTGTAAGATTATCTTTTATGCATCTGTCATTTACTACTTAGATATTTTGATCCATGTAACAATATTCACTGAAAAGTTTATGTTTCTAGAATGCACAAACTCTGCTTTCTGATCTATAAACTACTTTCTGATTATTCTGATGTGTTCAATAGTGATGAATATGATGATGAATAAAAATGGTGCAATAGATGTTACATGTTTAAAAAGGTCAGAATGAAGGGAAATTACCTAATTTTTTGTGTCCCAGGGAAAGTGTGAATGAACCTTTAAGCAATAGAGAAAATGAGATAATTTTTGAAGTTGTAATAATTACATTATTCACTTACTGCCATAAAATGCCAGAATGGATGACCTTTTATGTCTCCCAAGATAAATTATTTCACCAATGTGATTATCCCACCATTTTCTCAATAATAAAATAATGTTCTAGCTCAAGTGTTTTATTTATGTTAAATCTGAAAAGATCAAGTTTAAATAGCCTAACTAGCAGGCAAGAGGGTTCATATATATAGTATATAATAAATACCTGATTTGAAGTGATATTTTCCAGTTTAAAAGAAATTCAGAATTTTATTTCTTATAAGTCATAGAAGATCCTAGATTCAGCAATGTTTCCTCATTTCAAAATGTTTGTCTTTACCCATATACTCTTCATTTACATTTCAGTTTGTTTCTAAAGGAAATTTTTAAGTGGCTATATATGGTAATATTAATTTATGTATTAGAATAATTAAAATAACATATTTGTATGGAATAGGAAATAGTCCTTAATTATTAAAATGTCTAATTTTTAATAATTCTCAGATTTGTATGCAGTTTACTTCCCTAGAACTCTAAGCCCATAACTATGATTATCATATAGGACACAATGACACATGGGGACAGAAAGGTGCAGTGCCTCAACTGATCTCTGGTTTCCCAGCTCTACTGTCCATGCCTTAGGTGTCTTAGAACTCCAGACTTCTAACATTTTTGTTTTAAGGAGGGTTTTCTCATTTTATAATGCTTTTGTTCCAGTGTTAGAATACTAGCCATAGGTTCGATTAAAACTGATCAAATTAGCCCTTCCATCATGTGAGGAGGCCTCAGCTATAAAGGAAGAAGAGGGCCCTCATGAGAACTAGACTATGCTAACACTTTGATCCTGTACTTCCCAGTCTCCAGAAGTATGAAAAATAAATTTCTTTTGTTTATAACCTACCCAGTTTGTGATATTTTCCTATAGCAGCCTGAATGGACTAAGACAAAAAGTTGGTACCAAGAAGTGGGGTTCCTATACACTAATAATGAAGCAACAGAAAGAGAAATTAAGAAAACAATTCTACTTACCCTACTTACAATTGCACCAAAAATAATAAGATATCTAGGAGCAAACCTAACCAAAGTGGTGAAAGAAAAAGAAAAGCACAGCTGGGGGCACCACAATTCCAGACTCCAAGTTATATTACAAAGCTGTAGTAATCAAAACAGTATGGTACTGGCACAGAAATAGACACATAGAGCAATGGAACAGAATAGAAAACCCAGAAATAAATCCACAATTATACGGTCAGGTAGTCTTTGACAAAGCAGGAAAGAATATCCAATGGGAAAAAGACAGTCTCTTTAACAAAAGGTGCTGGGAAACCTGGTCAGCTACATTCAAAAGAATGAAATTAAGCCACTTTTTACTCCATACATAACTATAAACTCAAAATGGATCAAAGACCTAAATGTGAGACCTGAAACCATAAAAATCCTATGAGAGAGCACAGGCACTAACGTCTCTGACATTGGCTGTAGTAACATTTTTCTAGATATGTCTCCTGAGGCAAAGGGGAATAAGAGCGAAAATAAACTGTTGGAACTACATCAAAATAAAAAGCTTCTGCACAGTGAAGGAAACAATCAACAAACTAAAACTACTTAGTGGGAGAAGATACTTACAAATGACATATCCAATAAAAGGTGTATCCAAAATATATAAAGAAATGATACAACTCAACATCAGGGAAATGCAAATCAAAACTACAATGAGATATCACCTTATACCTGTCAGAATGGTTAAAATAACAAAACACAAGAAACAACAAGTGTTCTCAATGATGTGCAGAAAAGGGAACCCTGGTGTACTGTTGGTGGGAATGAAAGTGGAGCAGCCACTATGGAAAACAGTGTGGAGTTTCCTCCAGAAGTTAAAAAATAGAACTACTCTATGATCCAGTAATCACACTACTGGGTATTTATCCCCCAAATACAAAAACACTAATTCACAGGGATACATGCAAGCTTGGGACGATGGTGGAGTAGGGGACCCTGAGCTCACCCCATTCCATGTTGACAACTAGATAACACTCACATCCACGTTAATAAACCAGTGAGCAATCTGAAAACTAGAAGAATAAACTCCACAACTAATTAGAGAGAAGCTGCATCTGAAAGGTTAGTAATGTCTGAAAGGCAGAGGGAGGCTACCCACAGGATGGAGGGGGAGCTACATGCATGGAGAGGGCAGAAAAATGGGCCCTCATATCAGGGAGCTCACAGAGGGAAGGCTAATACCCATAAAGTTTCGCTTTAAAAGCCAGAGGGGCTGAATTCTGTGAGTTTTTGAAACTGGTGGGACTTGAAGCCTGGAACTTTAAAAGACAGCTGACTCGGCATTGGTGAACCTGGAGTGATAGTTGGGTCATCTTCCTTAAAGAGACAGCAGCCTGCATGGAGAGGCAACATAAAAACAGTAGCTTATATAATGCTGGGCTCAAATGGGAGACAGATTTGTTCATAAAGATTTCAGAGCATGTTGGGGGACTTCTCCAAAAAGGATGGAGCTGGCAGGCACTATTTTCCTCCCCTGCCCAACCCTCGGCATAAACACAGAGCCAACTGCAGGAGGCGGCACTGCACAGATATTTGCTACATAACCGGCTATCAATATGCCATGCCCATGAGTTCTCCTAAGGACTCGCCCAATCCTGGCCTGCTAGCCTTGGCCGTGGGCTCAGGGCAAAATAAAGGAAAAAAAAATTTTTTTAAGATTTTATTGATTTGACACAGAGAGAGCACAAGCATGGGGAGTGGGAGAGGAATCATGACCTGAGCTGAAGGCAGACGATTAACTGACTAAGCCAGGCACCCCTCGGGGCAAATTTTGATAAAGCCATGTGCATGCCCTACTCAGCTGCCAGGTACAAAGCAGGGCCTGCATGCTGCATCCAGCTGCCCTTCCAGGCCCGGCTGCCACACAGCACCCAGGCACAGCTGTATGCTGGGCTACCCACTGGGCTCACAGCTGCTGCCACACAGTGCACCCAGACACCAATGGATGCTGGGCCCAGCTGCACCCCGCCATCACCCCAGGCCATGCCCAACCTCATGTCCCCAGCCACCTTGGTGCAGAGCCCCCAGCTGCTGTGGCTTTGGGGGATCTGGCATAGACTAGTGGTCTAATGCAAATTTTGCTAACACTGCTGCCCCACTCCCAAGTTCCCCAGCAGGCACACCACCTCAGAGCTGGCCTGCCTGGGGCCCAATAACACCACAAAGAGCAAGAACAGCCTACAACAGGCAGAGGGTCAGTACAGATGAATGCAGTGAAAGGAAAAGTGACTCAAACACAACAGCAGGACACAAGCAACACATAAAGGAGAGTCTTCTGAAGTGCCAGTTTCTGGTAAACAGGGGACACTGCACTCCAGGGCACTCCAGGAACTCCTCTTCATAAAGTCAGGACTTTCAAGAGCAAAAGACATAACTGACTTTCTTAACACAGAGAAACAGAGAAAGAAAGGCAGACAAAATGAGGATACAGAGAAATTTATCCCAAATGAAAGAACAGGACAAGGCTACAGCCAGAGATATAAGCAAAACAGGTATCAGTAACATGATTGATAGAGAATTAAAGAAGTGATCATGAGGATAATTACTGGACTAGACAAAAGAGTGGAAGACATGAGTGAGACCCTTAACACAGAGATATGGAATAATATAGCAGAGATAAAGGGCTCAAAAAACAAAATGAGAAATATGCTTGATGGAATGAACAGCAAGATGGAAAAAGCAGAGAAATGAATTAGTGATCTAGAAGACAGAGTAATGGGAAAGTAATCAAGCTGAATATAAGAGAGAAAAAAAGAATTATGCAAAATGAGAATAGACTTAGGGAACTCAGTGACTCCATCAGACATAATAACATTCATATTATAGGTGTCCATCCCAGAAGAAGAAGAAAGAGAAAAGAGGCATAAAATTTATTTGAAGACGTAATAGCTGAAAACTTCCCTAATCTGGGGAAGGAAACAGATATTCAGATCTCAGAGGCACAGAGAAATCTCATCAAAAAAAAAAAAAAAAAGCAGACCCACACCTAGACATACTGTAATTAAATTAGGAAAATATAGTGATAAAGAAAAAACTTTAAATGCAGCAAAAGAAGTCAATAACTTACAAGGAAAAACCCATAAGACTAGCAGGAGATTTTTTTAACAGAAACTTGGCAAGTCAAGAGTGATTAATTCAGAGTGCTGAATGGGAAAAATCTGCAGCCAAGAATACTCTATCCAGCAAGGCTATCATTCAGAAGAGGAGGAGAGATAGACTTTCCCAGACAAACAAAAACTAAGGACCACCAAACCAGCCATGGAAGAAATATTAAAGGAAACTCTTTGAGTATAAAGGAAAGACCAAAAGTGATAGTAGTGAGGAAACACAAAAGCAGTAAAAATGAGTATTTCTGTAAAAAAAAAAAAAAACTAGTCAAGGAACTCACACAAAAACAATATAAAATATAATAATGGGGGGAGGAGAGGGGAAAAAATGTGTTCCAACTTAAATAACCATCAACTCAATAAAGATATAGATGCACAAGAGGTTATATACAAACCTAAGGGTAATGACAAATCAAAAACCACTAATAAATATGCAAAGAATAGAGAAAGAAATCCAGACATATCACTAAAGAAAATCAGCAGAACATGAAAGAGAGAAAGACAAAGAAAGGATCAGAAGAAATCCTCAGGAACAACCACAAAATGAGTAATAAACTGGTGATAAATTCATATCTATCAATAATTACTTTGCCTTTAAATGGACAAAATGCTCCAATCAAAAGACATAAGATGACAGAACATATAAAAAAAAACAAGACTTATCTATATGCTGCCCATAGGAGACTCTTTTTAGACTTAAAGACACCTACAGATTGAAAGTGAGGGCATGGAGAAACACCTATCATGCAAATGGATATCAAAAGAAAGCCAGAGTAGCAATACTTATATCAGACAAAATAGACTTTATTTTTTTCATTTTTTTTAAAGTTTTTATTTATTTGACAGAGAGAGACACAGTGAGAGAGGGAACACAGGCAGGGGGAGTGGGAGAGGGAGAAGAAGGCTTCCCGTGGAGCAGGGAGCTCAATGCAGGGCTCGATCCCAGGATGCTGGGATCCTGACCTGAGCTGAAGGCAGATGCTTAACGACTGAGTCATCCAGGCGCCCCCCAAAAATAGACTTTAAAACAAAGACTATAACAAGAGACAAAGAAGGGCACTATATAATAATAAAGAGAACAATTCAGCAAGAAGATATAATTTTAAGTATATATGCACCCAACATGGGAACACCCAAGTACATAAAACAGTTAATAACAAACATAAAGGAATTCACTGATAATAATACTATAATAATAGAGGACTTTGACATCCTACTTACATCAGTGGACAAATCATTTATACAGAAAATCAAAAAGGGAACAATGCCTTTGAATGACATACTGGACCAGATGGACTTAACAGATATAATCAGAACATTTCATCCTAAAACAGCAGAATACACATTCTTTTCAAGTGCATATGGAACATTCTCCAGAATAGATCACACATTAGCCTACAAAACAAGCCTCAAAAATTCAAGAAGATCGAATTCATACCATGCATCTTTTCTGACCACGATGCCATGACACTAGAAGTCAACCACAACCACAAGAAAACATCTGGAAAGACCACAAATACATGGAGGTTAAATAACATGATATTAAACAATGAATGGGTCAAACAGGAAATAAAAGAAGTAAAAATGTACATGGAAGAAGGGGGGCAAGATGGTGGCAGAGTAGGAGACTTCGTTTCATCTGGTCCCTTGACTTTAGCTGGATATCTATCAAACCATTCTGAACACACACAAATTCAACCTGAGACGTAAGAAGATTTATCTGGGTCTCTACAAGAAGAAAAATGACAACTTTTTGCAAGGTAGAAGGTGCAGAACCTTGAATCTTCGGGGGGAAATATTGGAAGATAAATGGAGGTAGGAGGAAGCCTCCATAAGCCGGCCACCAGAAAGTGATATAACACGGGAGCAAAAGGTCGGGTCCCTTAGAAATCTGCTCCAATGAGAGACATCCCTTTCTGAAAAGGGCACAGGGAATGAATAGGGCACAATACTAGGTGGATCATTGTTGACTCAGGATTCCAGGAGACTCAGAAAAAACAGGGGAACCTGAACTGATAGAGTGCCCAAGCAGTGGAGCAGAGACTGGTTATGGTCAGCGAGCCCAGAAGGGACTCTTAGCTCTGGTCAGCATAGACTGCAAGCTGGGCTGGTAGGAAGACCATTCTCTGCCTGACCACCCTGAAAAGGACTAGAAGATGCGGGCTGTTTAACATCCCAGGGGAGATATAAAACAGCTTGTGCCCACAACAGTGCAACAGCTCTCAGGGCAGTGTGGCCCACAAAAGGACACTGGGGTGGCACCCAGCCATGAACTGGGAGCCTTGGAAGAGGGTGCACACATGAGCCCACAGCCTCTTGCAATTGCAAAATCACAAAGCAGAGAGATGCTCGCGGGTCCCTGGAACTCCCACAGGAGAGTTGCAGTGGGCATGAATAGCATGAGTCTGTGGAGTTTGGTACACAAAGAAGTGGAGATGGTTTGACCTGGAGGGTTTATTGAAGAAAGAGGACCTTGACCTTGTGGTGCTGGGCCAGAGATTCCAGCATGGTCACATTTGCTCTGACCCTCTAAAGAGAAGCGGAAACCTGCCAGGGAACAAAAGCCACACAGACGACAAGCTCACTTTAAGTCCACCCCCCTGACAAGGGGTGGGGCAACTCCACCCAGGCAACGATGCCTGAGAAGCCAAGCAGCAGTCCCCTCCCCAGGAAGACAGACAGGAAAACAGATGAATGATAAGCTTATTTCCCACAGGACTGTAAAACTCCAGTGCCAGGGGAAAATAATATAGCAAGCTCCAGGTGTTCCCTCACTACTCATTTATACTTCAGACTAAAATTTTACATTTCTTTTTCTTATCTTTGTTTTTGTTAACCCTATTGCCATTTCAAATAGATTCTTATTTCCCAACTTATCTTTTTAAGTCACTTTTTAACTTTTATTTTTTTCACATCTACATTTTATGGATTTATGCCCCATACTACACTGTTTTTCACTTTATTCAATTTTGTCTTGATATACATATATATAAATTTTGATTTCTTTGCAATTTTGAGATATAGTGTCTTCTAACACACAGACCAAAAATCATTCTGGAACAGGCAGAACACCTTGTTTTGTCCACCCTGAGAGAATATATTCTCTCCTCCCACTTTTTAAATTCTTTTGGATCATCTTGGCTTTGTTTGCATATCTGTGGTAGCTTCCAACCACTTCAGATTTTTTCTAGGGTGCATTTTGCTTGGGTCATGGTTGATATTTTGGACTCTGTTCATTTGCTCAACCATCCTTCAACAGAATGACTAGGAGGAGGAACTCTCGACAATGTAACTGAAACTGAGACAATGTCCTCTGCCACAGAACTAATGGATATGGATATAAGCAAGATATCAGAGATAGAATTCAGGATAGCAATCATAAGGTCAACAGCTAGGCTTGAAAAAAGAATTAGTGACAATATAGAATCTCTAACAGCAGAAATGAGATCTAATCAGGCTGAACTTAAAAATGCTATAAGATGTAGTCTAAACTGGATACTCTAACGGCCAGGGTAAATGAGGGAGAAGAAAGAATCAGTGATCTAGAAGATAAGCTGATGGAAAGGAAGTGATATAACATGCCACACCTGCAAGAAATATTAAAGGGGATCCTGTAAGTGAAGAGAGAGCCCAAGAGTAATATAGACCAGAAATTAACAATCTACAGAAAAAGGGACTTTACAGGCAATAAAATGGCACTAAATTCATATATTTCAATAGTTACTCTCAATGGGAATGGGCTGAATGCTCCCATGAAAAGACACAGAGTTTCAGATTGGATAAAAAAGCAGGACCCATCCACATGTTGTCTAAAAGAGACTCATTTATAAACTAAAGTCACCTCCAGATTGAAAGTGAGGGGATAGAGAACCCCTTTGTTGGCATGGCATTTACCATGCCAACAAACCTCAAAAGAAAGCTGAGGTAGCAATCCTAATATCAGACAAATTAGATTTTAAACCAAAGACTGTAGTAAGAGCTGTAGAGGGACCCTATTATATTTAAAGGGTCTATTCAGCAAGACAATCTAACAATTGTAGGTATCTATGCCCCCAATATGGGAGCAGCCAATTACATAAACCAACTAATAACGAAAATAAAGAAACATATTAATAATAATAGATTAATAGTAGGAGACTTCAACACTCGATTCACAGCAATGGACAGATCATCTAAGCAGAAGATCAACAAAGAAACAAGAGCTTTGAATGACACACTGGACCAGATGGACTTCACAGATGTATACACAGCATTCCATCCTAAAATAACAGAATATACATTCTTCGTGAGTACACATGGAACATCTCCAGAATAGATCACATACTGGGTCATAAATCAGATCTCTGCTGGTACCAAGAGACTGGGATTATTCCCTGCATATTAACAGACCACAGTGCTTTGAAACTTGAACTCAATCACAAGAGGAAATTTGGAAGGAACTCAAACACTTGGAGGTTAAAGAGCATCCTACTAAAGAACGAATGGGTCATTTTTCCCTTCCTGCTATCTTCTTTTTTTTTTTTTTTTAACATATAATGTATTATTTGTTTCAGAGGTACAGGTCTGTGATTCAAAAAAAAAGTGTGATAGGCCAGACAGAAAAAAAAAAAAAAAAAAGAATGAATGGATCAACCAGAAAATTAAAGGGTAATTTAAAAAATTCAGAGATACAAATGAAATGAAAACACAACTGTTCAAAACATTTGGGATGCAGCAAAGGCATTCCTAAGAGGGAAGTACATAGCCATACAAGCCTCTCTCAAGAAACTGGAAAAATCCCAAATGCACAAGCTCACCTTATGCCTAAAGGAGCTGGAGAAAGAACAGCAAATAAAGCCTAAAACAAGCATGAAGCAAAAGATTAGAGCAGAAATCATTGAAATAGAAACCAAAAGAACAGTAGAACAGATAACAAAACTAGAAGTTGGTTCTTTGAATGAATTAATAAGATCGAGAAACCTTTAGCCAAACATATAAAAAGAGAGAGAGAGAAAGGACCCAAATTAATAAAATCATGAATGAAAGAGGAGAGATAACAACAAACACCAAGGAAATAGAAACAATTTTAAGAACATATTATGAGCAACTATATGCCAACAAATTTGGGAATCTGGAAGAAATGGATGCATTCCTAGAAACTTATAAACTACCAAAACTGAAACAGGAAGAAATAGAAAACCTGAACAGATCCATAACTAGCAAGGAAATTGAAGCAGTAATCAGAAATCTCCCAACAAACAAAACAAGAGTCCAGGTGACTACCCAGGGGAATTCTACCAAACTACCCAGGGGACTACCCAGGGGAATTTTACCAAACATTTAAAGAACTAATACCTATTCTTCTGAAGCTGATTCAAAAAATAGAAATAGAAGGGAAACTGCCAAACTCATTCTATGAGGCCAGCACTATCTTTTTAAAAAGATTTTATTTATTTATTTGAGAGAGAGACAGAGCACAAGCAGGGCAGAGGGAAAGGGAGAAGCAGACTCCCTGCAAAGCAAGGAGCCCAATGCAGGACTCAATCCTAGGACTCTGGGACTATGACCTGGGCCGAAGGCAGATGCTTAACCAACTGAGCCACCCAGGCACCCCTTGGCACTACCTTGTTCCCAAAACCAAAGACCCTAACAAAAAGGAGAATTACAGACCAATATCTCTGATGAACATGGATGCCAATATTCTCACCAAGATACTAGCCAATATGATCCAGCAATACATTAAAAGGATGATTCACCACACCAAGTGTGATTTATTCCTGGGCTGTAAGGGTGGTTCAACATTCAGAAATCAATCAACATGTTACATCACATTAATAAAAGAAAGGACAAGAATCATATGATCTTCTCAATTGATGCAGAAAAAGCATCTGACAAAATATATCATCTTTTCTTGATTAAAACTCTCCACAGTGTAGGGATAAAGGGAACATATCTCAATATCATAAAAGCCATATGAAAAGCCCACAGCTAATACCATTCTCAATGGGGAAAAACTGAGAGCTTTTCTCGTAAGGTCAAGAACATGACAGAGATGTCCACTCTCACCACTGCTGCTCAACATAGTACTATAAGTCCTAGCCTTAGCAATCAGACAATAAAAAGAAATAAAAGGCTTTCAAATTAGCAGAGAAGTCAAACTCTCACTCTTCATAGATGACATGATACTTTATGTGGAAACCCAAAAGACTCCCCCCAAAGTTGCTAGAACTCATACAGGAATTCAGCAACGTGGCAGGATATAAAATCAATAAACAGAAATCAGTTGCATTTCTATACATTAACAATGTAACTGAAGAAAGGGAAATTAAGGAATCGATCCCATTTACAATTGCACCAAAACCCATAAGATACCTAGGAATAAACCTAATCAAAGATGTAAAGGACCTGAACTCTAAAAACTACAGAACACTTATGAGAGAAATGGAGGATGTCACAAAGAAATGGGAAAATATTCCATTCTCATGGATTGGAAGAATATTGTTAAAATGTCTATGCTACCCAGAGCAATCTACACATTCAAAGCAATCCCTAACAAAATACCAACAACTTTTTTTCACAGAGTTGGAACAAATAATCCCGAAATTGTATGGAACCAGAAAAGACCCTAAATAGCCAGAGGAATGTTGATAAAGAAAACCAAAGCTGGCAGCATCACAATGCTGGGCTTCTAGTTCTATTACAAAGCTGTGATCATCAAGACAGCATGTTAATGACATAAAAACAGACACATAGATCAATGGAACAGGATAGAGACCCCAGAAATGGACCCTCAACTCTATGGTCAATTAATCTTTGAGAAAGCAGGAAAGAATATCCATTGGAAAAAAAGACAGTCTCTTCAATAAATGGTGTTGGGAAAATTGGACAGCCACATGTAGAAGAATAAAACTGAACCATTCTCTTACACCATACACAAAGATAAACTCAAAATGGATGGAAGACCTAAATATGAGACAAGAATCCACCAAAATCCTAGAGAAGAACACAGGCAGCAACCTCTGTGACCTCAGCTGCAGCAATTTTTTGTTAGATAAGTCTCCAAAGGCAAGCAAAACAAAAGCAAAAATAAACTATTGGGACTTCATCAAGATAAAAAGCTTCTGCATGGCAAAGGAAATAGTAAACAAATAAACAAACAAACAGAACTAAAAGGCAACCCACAGAATGGGAGGAAATATTTGCAAATGATATATAAAGGGGTGGTGTCCAAGATCTATAAAGAACTTCTCAAACTAGCTGGGCTTGAAAAAAGCGTGGAAGTTATTAGAGAAACCCTTTCTGGAGAAATAAAAGAACTAAAATCTAACCAAGTCAAAATCAAAAAGGCTATTAATGAGGTGAATTCAAAAATGGGGGCACTAACTGCTAGGATAAATGAGGCAGAAGAGAGAATCAGCAATATAGAAGACCAAATGATGGAAAATAAAGAGGCTGAGAAAAAGAGAGATAAACAACTACTGGATCATGAGGGCAGAATTCGAGAGATAAGCGATATGATAAGACGAAACAACATTAGAATAATTGGGATCCCAGAAGAATAAGAAAGAGAGAGAGAGGTAGAAGGTATATTGGAGCAAATAATAGCAGAGAACTTCCCTAATGTGGGGAAGGAAACAGGCATCAAAATCCAGGAGGCACAGAGAACCCCTCTCAAAATCAATAAAAATAGGGCAACACCCCGACATCTAATAGTAAAACTTCCGAGTCTCAGAGACAAAGAGAAAAATCCTGAAATCAGCTCGGGAGAAGAGATATGTAACCTACAATGGTAGAAACATTAGATTGGCAACAGACCTATCCACAGAGACCTGGCAGGCCAGAAAGGACTGGCATGCTATCTTCAGAGCACTAAACGAGAAAAATATGCAGCCAAGAATACTATATCCAGCTAGCCTGTCATTGAAAATAGAAAAAGAGATAAAAAGCGTCCAGGACAAACAAAAACTAAAGGAATTTGCAAACACGAAACCAGCCCTACCAGAAATATTGAAAGGGGTCCTCTAAGCAAAGAGAGAGCCTAAAAGCAGCATAGACCAGAAAGGAATACAGACAATATACAGTAACAGTCACCTTACAGGCAATACAATGGAACTAAATTCATACCTTTCAATAGTTACCCTGAATGTAAATGGGCTAAATGCCCAATCAAAAGACACAAGCTATCAGATTGGATTAAAAAACAAGACCCATCGATATGCTGTCTGCAAGAGACTTATTTTAGACCCAAAGACACCCCCACATTGAAAGTGAGGGGTTGGAAAACCAGTTACCATGCTAATGGACACCAAAAGAAAGTAAACAATGGTGGCAATCCTTATATCAGACAAATTAGATTTTAAAACAAAGACTGTAATAAGAGATGAAGAAGGACACTATATCCTACTTAAAGGGTCTATCCAACAAGAAGATCTAACCATTGTAAATATCTATGCCCCTAACGTGGGAGCAGCCAGTTATATAAGGCAATTAATAACAAAAGCAAAGAAACACATTGACAACAATACAATAATAGTGGGGGACTTTAACACCCCCCTCACTGAAATGGACAGATCATCTAAGCAAAAGATCAACAAGGAAATAAAGACTTTAAATGAAACACTGGACCAAATGGACTTCACAGACATATTCAGAACATTCCATCCCAAAGCAACAGAATACACATTCTTCTCTAGTGCCCATGGAACATTCTCCAGAATAGATCACATCCTAGGTCACAAATCAAGTCTCAACCAGTACCAAAAGATTGGGATTATTCCCTGCATATTTTCAGACCACAGTGCTTTGAAACTAGAACTCAATCACAAGAGGAAAGTCGGAAAGAACTCAAATACATGGAGGCTAAAGAGCATCCTACTAAAGAATGAATGGGTCAACCAGGAAATTAAAGAAGAATTAAAAAATTCATGGAAACCAATGAAAATGAAAACACAACTGTTCAAAATCTTTGGGATACAGCAAAGGCAGTCCTGAGAGGAAAGTGTATAGCAATACAAGCCTTTCTCAAGAAACAAGAAGGGTCTCAAATACACAACCTAACCCTACACCTAAAGGAGCTAAAGAAAAAACAGCAAATAAAGCCTAAACCCAGCAGGAGAAGAGAAATAATAAATATCAGAGCAGAGGGTGCCTGGGTGGCTCAGTTGGTTAAGCAACTGCCTTCGGCTCAGGTCATGATCCTGGAGTCCTGGGGTTGAGTCCCGCATCGGACTCCCTGCTCAGCGGGGAGTCTGCTTCTCCCTCTGACCCTCCCCTCTCTCATGCTCTCTCTCTCTCTCTCTCATTCTCTCTCTCAAATAAATAAATAAAATCTTTAAAAAAAAGTTTTTAAAGATCAGAGCAGAAATCAATGAAATAGAAACCAAAAGAACAGTAGAACAGATCAATGAAACTAGGAGCTGGTTCTTTGAAAGAATTAACAAGATTGATAATCTCCTAGCCAGACTTATCAAAAAGAAAAGAGAAATGACCCAAATCAACAAAATCAGGAATGAAAGAGGAGCGATCACAACCAACACCAAAGAAATACAAACAATTATAAGAACATATTATGAGCAACCCTATGCCAGCAAATTAGATAACCTGGAAGAAATGGGTGCATTCCTAGAGATGTATCAACTACCAAAACTGAACCAGGAAGAAATAGAAAACCTGAAAAGACCTATAACCACTAAGGAAATGGAAGCAATCATCAAAAATCTCCCAACAAACAAAAGCCCAGGGCCAGATGGCTTCCCAGGGGAATTCTATCAAACATTTAAAGAAGAATTAAAACCTATTCTCCTGAAACTGTTCCAAAAAATAGAAATGGAAGGGAAACTTCCAAACTCATTTTATGAGGCCATCATTACCTTGATCCCAAAACCAGACAAAGACCCCATCAAAAAAGAGAATTACAGACCAATATCCTTGATGAACATGGATGCAAAAATTCTCACCAAAATACTAGCCAATGGGATCCAACAGTACATTAAAAGGATTATTCACTGTGACCAAGTGGCATTTATCCCTGGGCTGCAAGGTTGGTTTAACATCTGCAAATCAATCAACGTGATACAATACATTAACAAAAGAGAGAACAAGAATCATATGATCCTCTCAATAGATGCAGAAAAAGCATTTGACAAAGTACAGCATCCTTTCTTGATCAAAACTCTTCGGAGTATAGGGATAGAGGGTACATACCTCAATATCATCAAAGCCATCTAGGAAAAACCCACAGCGAATATCATTCTCAGTGGGGAAAAGCTGAGAGCTTTCCCCCTAAGGTCAGGAATGTGGCAGGGATGTCCACTATCACCACTGCTATTCAACATAGTATTAGAAGTCCTAGCCACAGCAATCAGACAACAAAAAGAAATCAAAGGCATCCAAATCGGCAAAGAGGAAGTCAAACTCTCACTCTTTGCAGATGATATGATACTTTATGTGGAAAACCCAAAAGACTCCACCCCAAAACTGCTAGAACTCATACAGGAATTCAGTAAAGTGGCAGGATGTAAAATCAATGCACAGAAATCAGTGGCATTCCTATACACCAACAACAAGATAGAAGAGAGACAAATCAAGGAGTCGATCCCATTTACAATTGCACCCAAAACCATAAGATACCTAGGAATAAATTTAGCCAAAGAGGCAAAGGACCTGTACTCAGAAAACTATAAAATACTCATGAAAGAAATTGAGGAAGACACAAAGAAATGGAAAAACGTTCCATGCTCATGGATTGGAAGAACAAACATTGTGAAGATGTCAATGCTACCTAGAGCAATCTACACATTCAATGCAGTCCCCATCAAAATACCATCCACTTTTTTCAAAGAAATGGAACAAAGAATCCTAAAATTTTTATAGAACCAGAAGAGACCCCGAATAGCCAGAGGAATATTGAAGAAGAAAAGCAAAGCTGGCGGCATCACAATACCGGACTTCCAGCTCTATTACAAAGCTGTCATCATCAAGACAGTATGGTACTGGCACAAAAACAGACACATCGATCAATGGAACAGAATAGAGAGCCCAGAAATGGACCCTCAACTCTATGGTCAACTCATCTTTGACAAAGCAGGAAAGAATGTCTAATGGAAAAAAGACAGTCTCTTCAACAAATGGTGTTGGGAAAATTGGACAGCCACATGCAGAAGAATGAAACTGGACCATTTCCTTACATCACACACAAAAAAAGACTCCAAATGGTTGAAAGACCTAAACGTGAGACAGGAGTCCATCAAAATCCTAAAGGAGAACACAGGCAGCAACCTCTTTGACCTCAGCCGCAGCAACTTCTTCCTAGAAACATCGCCAAAGGCAAGGGAAGCAAGGGCAAAAATTAACTATTGGGATTTCATCAAGATAAACAGCTTTTGCACAGCCAAAGAAACAGTCCACAAAACCAAAAGACAAGCGACAGAATGGGAGAAAATATTTGCAAATGACATATGAGATAAAGGGCTAGTATCCAAAATCTATAAAGAACTTATCAAACTCAACACCCAAAGAACAAATGATCCAAACAAGAAATGGGCAGAAGACATGAACAGACATTTTTCCAAAGAAGACATCCAAATGGCCAACAGACACATGAAAAAGTGCTCATCATCGCTCGGCATCAGGGAAATCCAAATCAAAACCTCAGTGAGATACCACCTCACACCAGTCAGAATGGCTAAAATTCACAAGTCAGGAAACGACAGATTTTGGCGGGGATGTGGAGAAAGGGGAACCCTCCTACATTGTTGGTGGGGATGCAAGCTGGTGCAGCCACTCTGGAAAACAGTATGGAGGTTCCTCAAAAAGTTGAAAATAGAGCTACCATACGATCTAGCAATTCCACTACTGGGTATTTACCACAAAGATACAAATGTAGGGATCCGAAGGGGTACGTGCACCCCGATGTTTATAGTAGCAATGTGCACAATAGCCAAACTGTGGAAAGAGCCAAGATGGTCATCGATAGATTAATGGATAAAGAAGAAGTGGTATATATACACAATGGAATATTATGCAGCCATCAAAAGGAATGAGATCTTGCCATTTGCAACGACGTGGATGGAACTGGAGGGTGTTATGCTGAGTGAAATAAGTCAATCAGAGAAAGACATGTATCATATGATCTCACTGATATGAGGAATTCTTAGTCTCAGGAAACAAACTGAGGTTTGCTGGAGTGGTGGGGGGTGGGAGGGATGGGGTGGCTGGGTGATAGGCATTAGGGAGTGTATGTGCTATGGTGAGCGCTGTGAATTGTGCAAGACTGTTGAATCATAGATCTGTACCTCTGAAACAAATAATGTAATATATGTTAAGAAAAAAAAAAGAATATAGCAGGAGGGGAAGAATGAAGGGGAGTAAGTCGGAGGGGGAGACGGACCATGATAGACAATGGACTCTGAAAAACAAACTGAGGGTTCTAGAGGGGAGGGGGCTGGGCGGATGGGTTAGCCTGGTGATGGGTATTAAAGAGGGCACATTCTGCGTGGAGCACTGGGTGTTATGCACAAACAATGAGTCATGGAACATTACATCAAAAACTAATGATGTAATGTATGGTGTTTAACATAAGAATAAAAAAAAGAACTTCTCAAACTCAACACCCAAAAAACAAATAACCCAGTTAAGAGATGGGAAGAAGACATGAACAGACACTTCTCCAAAGAAGACATATAAATAGTCAAAGACACATGAAAAAATGTTCCACATCACTTGGCATCAGGGAAAGACAAATTAAAACCACAATGAGATACCACCTCACACCAGTCACAATGGCTATAATTAACAAGAAAGACAACAAATGTTGGCGAGGATGTGGAGAAAGGGGAACTCTCTTATGCTGTTGGTGAGAATGCAAGCTGGTGAAGCCACTCTGGAAAATAGTATGGAGGTTCCTCAAGAAGTTAAAAATAGAGCTACCCTACGACCCAGGAATGGCTCTTAGGTATTTACCCCAAAGATAAAAATGTAGTGAAAAGAAGGGGCACATGCACCCCAATGGTCATAGCAGCAATGTCCACAATAGCCAAAGTGTGGAAGGAGCCAAGATGCCCTTCAACAGATGAATGGATAAATTAGATAGGATATCACACACACACACACACACACACACAAACACACAATGGAATGTTACTCAGCCATCAGAAAGGATGAATACCTACCATTTAGATCTACATGGATGGAACCAGAGTTGATTATGCTAAGTGAAATAAGACAAGCAGAGAAAGACAATTATCATATGGTTTCACTCATGTGGAATATAAAGAATAGCATGGAAGACCACAGGGAAGGGAAGTAAAACTGAATGGGAAGAAATCAGAGAGGGAGACAAACCATGAGAGACTCTGAACTCCAGGAAACAAACTGAGGGTCACAGAAGAGTAGGGGAATGGGGTAACCAGGTGATGGGTATTAAGGAGGGCACATGTTTTGATGAGCATAGGGTGTTATACACAACTAACAAATCATTGAGCACTATATCAAAAAATAATGATGTAATATATGTTGGCTAATTGATCATTAAAAAAAGTACATGGAAACCAGTGAAAATGAAAACACAATGTTCTAAAACCTTTGGGATGCAGCAAAACTGGTTCTAAGTGGGACATTTATAGCAGTACAAGTCTACCTCAAGAAGCAAGAAAGATCTCAATTAAACATCCTAACCTTATACCTAAAGGAGCTAGAAAAAGAAGAGCAAACAAAACCTACTATCAGCAGGAGGAATGAAATAATAAAGATTAGATCAGAAATAAAAGATATAGATATTAAAACAAAACAATAGAACAGATCAATGAAACCGGGAGCTGGTTCTTTGAAAAAAATCAATAAAATTGATAAAACTCTAGCCAGACTTAGAAAGAAAAAAAGAGAAAGGATTTAAATAAAAGCACAAATAACAACTAACACCACAGAAATACAATTACAAGAGAATATGATGAAAACTATAGGCCAACAAATTGGGCAGCCTAGAAGAAATGGATACAAACATATGAACTACCATAACTGAAGCAGAAGGAAATAGAAAATTTGAACAGACTGATTACCAACAAATAAATTGAATCAGTCATCAAAAAACTCCCAAGAAACAAAAGTCCAGAACCAGGTGGCTTCACAGGTGAATTCTGTCAAACATTTAAAGGAGAGTTAATACCTATTCTTCTCAAACAATTCCAGAAAATAGAAATGGAAGGAAAACTTCCAAATTCATTTTATGAGGCCAGTAGTACCCTGATACCAAAACCTGATAAATACACCACCAAAAAAGAGAACTATAGGCCAATATCTTTGATGAACATAGATGCAAAAATCCTCAATAAAATACTAGCAAACAAATTCAACAATACATTAAAAAATTATTCACCACAATCAGGTGGGGTTTATTCCTGGGTTGCAAGGTGGTTTAATAGTCTCAAATCAATCAATGTGATACATCACATCACTAAGAGAAAGGGTAAGAACAATATAGTCATTTCAATAGATGCAGAAAAAGCATTTGACAAAGTGCAACATAGATTCATGACAAAACTGTCAACAAAGAAGGTT
Organism: Zalophus californianus; assembly: GCF_009762305.2. NCBI lineage: Eukaryota > Metazoa > Chordata > Mammalia > Carnivora > Otariidae > Zalophus > Zalophus californianus. Next base: position 112,430,334 of record NC_045612.1, on the reverse strand, counting down.
TAGAGGGAACATACCTCAACATAATAAAGGCCTTATATGAAAAACCCACAGCTAACATCATCCTTAATTGGGAAAAAAAATGAGAGCTTTTCCCCTAAGGTCAGGAAGAAAACAAGAACATCTACTCTAACTACTTCTATTTAATATAGTACTGGAAGTCCTATGCACAGTAATCAAACAACAACAACAACAACAAAATAAAAGGCATGCAAATCTGTAAGGAAGAAGTAAAATTTTCACTATTTGCAAATGACATGATACTCTATATAGAAAACCCAAAAGACCCCACCAAAAAACTGCTAGAACTGATACACAAATTCTGTAAAGTTACAGGATGCAAAATCAATATACAGAAATGTGTTGCATTTCTATATATCAATAATGAAGCATCAGAAATCAAAATTAAGAAAACAGTCCCATTTACAATTGCACCAAAAATAAGAAGATGCCTAATTATAAACCTAAAACAACAAGGTGAAAGACTTGTACTCTGAAAACTATAAAACACTGTGAAAAAAATTCAAGATGACACAAAGAAATGGAAAGACATCTCATGCTCATGGATTGGAAGAACAAATATTGTTGAAATGTCTATACTACCAAAAGAAATCCACATATTTAATGCAATCCCAATCAAAATACCAACCGCATTTTTCACAGAACTGGAACAAACAATCCTAAAATTTATATGGAACCACAAAAGATCCGAATAGCCAAAACAATTTTGAAAAAGAAAAGCAAAACTGGAGGCATCAATATTCCAGACTTCAAGTTATATTAGAAAATTGTAGTAAACAAAACAGTATGGGACTGGCATAAAAATGGACACATAAATCAATGGAAGAGAATAGAAACCTCAGAAATAAACCCACAACTATATGGTCAATTAATCTTTAACAAAGTAGGAAAGAATATCCAATGGGAAAAGGATAGTCTCTTCAAAAAATGGTGTTGGGAAAACTGGACAGCAACATCAAAAATAAAGAAATTGGATCACTTTATTACACAAAATAAATTCAAAATGGATTAAAGACCTAAATGTGAGACTTGAAAGTATAAAAATCCTAGTAGAGAACATGGCAGTAACCTCTTTGATTCAGCTATAGCAACTTTTTTCTAGACATGTCTCCTGAAGCAAGAGAAATAAAAGCAAAAATAAAGTATTGGGACTACCTCAAAATAAAAGGTTCTGCACAGCAAAGGAAACAACCAATAAAACTAAAAGGCAACCTATGGAATGGGAGAAGATATTTGCAAATGACATATCTGATTAAAGGGTTAGTATCCAAAATATGTAAATACTTATAATACTTAAGACCCCAAAAACAAATAATCCAGTTAAAAATGGGCAGAAGACATGAACAGACTTTTCTCCAAAAAACACATATAGATGGCCAACAGACACATGAAAAGATGCTCAACATTACTCATCATCAGGGAAATGTAAATCAAAAATACACTGAGATATCAGCTCACCCCTATCAGAATGGATACAATCAAAAACAGAAGAAACAGCAGATGCTGGTGAGGATGTGGAGAAAAAGGAACACTGGTTCACTGTTGGGGGGAATGTAAACTGACGCAGCCACTGTGGAAAACAGTATGGAGGTTCCTCAAAAGTTAAAAATAGAACTACCCTATGATCCAGCAAATGCACTACTGGGTATTTACCAAAGAATACAAAAACATAATTCAAAGGAACACTTGCACCCTTATGTTTATAGCAGTATTATTTATTATAGACAAATTATGGAAGCCACCCAAGTGTACATCAACTGATGAATGAATAAAGATGATGTGGTGTATATATATACAATGGAATATTAGTCATAAAAGGAATGAAGTATTGCCATTTGCAAGGACATGGATAGATCTAGAGAGTATAATGCTATGCAAAATAAGTTAGTCAAAGAAGGACAAATACCATATGTTTTCACTCATATGTGGTGTTTAAGAAACAAAACAAGTGAGCAAAAGAAAAAAAAGTGACAAGCCAAGAAACAAACTCTTTACAGACAACAAACTGATGGTTATTATAGGGGAGATGGGTGAAATAGTTATGGGGATTAAGGAGTACACTTGTGATGAGCATCAAGTGATATATGGCATTGTTGAATCATACTGTACACCTGAAACTAATATAACATTGTATGTTAACTATACTGGAATTAAAAAAAAAGAAGAGGCTGCTTCTGCCAGGTGCTGCCTCAGATGTAGGCTCTACTCCTTGAATTCTGGTACCATGTGCCTGACCAACTCCGGTGCAGGTTTTGCTGTGCCCAGCAAAGCCCTGTGTATGGCTGTCTCAAACTGGATTTCAAAGGATGGAACCACACAAGGCTGCAGGTATACAACACTGGCAGAGGGCTGCTGTGGGGGCAGGGTCATCACAGAGAGCCCCCACTAGAGCCCAGTGGAGCCACACAGGTGGGGCCACCCTTGAGACCCCAAATCTGTAGAGCCACGTGTGTGATTGCTACCTGAGAAAGCCATAGGCACAGGACTCCAACCCATGATCTGTATGTGTGCCCAGTAAATGTGGGAGTGGGGCCAAACAAGAACTATAGGGGCCCAACTCCCACTTTCGTGTGTCCAGAAGATAGGAATGCAGCTCCAGTGGACCTTAAGGTTTTGGACTTTCCTCTTCCCCACTTCTCCCTTTTGTGTTCTTTTCACTTCTTAAAATTTATTGAAATATATTTGACATATAATATTGTGTAAGTTTAAGGTATGCAACAGGTTGATTTGATGCATTTATATTCTGTAATATAATTGGCATTGTGGTGTCAGCACTTTAAAAGCATTCAGAATGAACCTTCCCAAAATGTGCTACTTTGGCATGTAGATTACTTTTAAGTGAAGTCAATCAAGGCCAAAAAGACAGCAAGAGTTTTTATTTCCCCTTAACTATCTAAAAGAATTTAGATAGACAACCTAGTCTTTTAAGAGAACTATCACAAGAGGTATAACTACAAACAAAATGGGCTAGGTATGGTAAGCTGTGGGAAAGCTCCCACAGAGACTAGAGATCAAATTTCTTTCTGTGTCCCATTGTTTCTGCTTGGCATGGCAAATGTTTATTTACCAAACATTTGCTCTTCTCATCTTCCTATAAGTTTGTTTTCCTACATTTGAAGTCTCAGACCTCTACTCCCTTCTCCTTAGCTCAGGATGGTATATAAGCCTCAATTGCCTCACTGACTATGGGTCTCATTTTTTTAATGAGGCTCTCATACACTCATAATTAAATTTGTTTTTCTCCTGTTAACCTGTTTTATGTCAATTTTTGACCATAATAGACCAGCCAAAAGAACCTAGAAAGGTAAAGTAAAACGTTTTCCTCCCTGATAACCTCTATCACATCACATAATTATTTCTTTTGTGTGTGTGTGTTGGGAATACTATTTCTCCCTTTTAGAATGGGAGTCTTTATCCTATGCCTGTCCCACCTTTGTATTTTGGAAGCATATAGCACGTTTGATTTCACAGGTTCACCGCTGGAGAGCAATTTGCCTCAGGATGAATGGTCTCACCCATATCTGATTTAGTTGATATTTAGATAAGACTTAGACTCTTGAGTTGATGATGTGTGAGAAGGATATGAACTCTGAAGGGCCATGGATGGAATGCTATGGTCTGAATGTATCCCCCTAAAATTCACATGTTGAAATCTTAATGCCCAATGTGATAGTATTAGAAGGTGAGGCCTTTGGAAGGTGATTAGATAGTATGGGCTGCCCTCCTGAATGGGTTTAGTACCTTTATAAAAGAGGCTCAGAGATCCCTTGATGCTCTCACCATGTGAGGAAACAGCAAGAAAGCCCTGGCTATGATCCAGGAAAAAGGCTCTCACCAGAATACAACCATACTAGCACCCTGATCTGAAATTTTCCAACCTCCAGAACTGTAAGAAATAAATTTCTGTTGTTTATAAGCTAAAAATGGAAAATAACCAAATTAAGCAGTTATTAATGCCAGAAAAGATATATGTGTGTTTGTGTGTGTGTGTTGGTGGGAAGGGTGGATTTTGACATAGAAAGAGTTGTATACGAACAAAAATGTAATCATTGCACATTTCTTGGTTCAGGTGTGAACATTCTTTACAATATCATAAAAATTTTTAAAATATAAAATATAAATTTAACTAAAATTGTGATATAACTATTAAGCAAGCAGAAGAGGAAACAATTCATGACATGAAAAGGCTAAAATCCTCATCAATTTTATTTTATTTCTTTTTAATTAAATTCATCAACTGATAGTACATCATTAGTTTCAGGTGTAGTGTTCAATAAATCATCAGTCGTGTATCACATCCTCTGCCCTCCTTAATGCCCACCACACAATTACCCCATCCCCTGACCCATCTCCCCTCCAGCAACCCTCAGTTTGTTTCCTATAGTTAAGAGTATCTCATGGTTTGTCTCCCTCTCTGATGACTTTTCATTCTGTTTTCCCTCCCTTCCCCTATGATCCTCTGTGCTGTTTCTTATATTCCACATATGAGTGAAACCATATGATAATTGTCTTACTCTGATTGACTTATTTCACTCAGCATAATCCCCTCCAGTTCCATCCATGTCAATGTAAATGGTAAGTATTCATCCTTTCTGATGGCTGAGTAATATTCCATTGTATATATGGACCACATCTTCTTTACCCATTCATCTGTTGATGGACATCTTGGCTCTTTCCATAGTCCTGGAAGTTCTTTATCTCTCCTTCCATTCTGAATGATAGTCTTGCTGGATAAATTATTCTTGGCTTCATGTTTTTCTCATTTAGCACCCTGAATATATCATGCCAGTTCTTTCTGGCCTGCCAGGTATCTGTGGATAGGTCTGCTGCCAGTCTAATGTCCCTACCCTTGTAGGTCTCTTGTCTTATGCTGCTTTCAGGATTTTCTCTTTATCTCTGAAATTTGCAAGCTTCACCATTAAATGTTGGGGTGTTGATCTAATTTTATTGATTTTGAGGGCGGGTCTCTGTGCCTCATGGACTTGAATGCCTATTTTCTTCCCCAGATTAGGAAAGTTTTCAGCTATAATTTGCTCATATATACCTTCTGCCCCTCTCTCTCTTTCTTCTTCCTCTGGGACCCCCATAATTCTAATATTGTTTTGCTTTATGGTATCGCTGATCTTGTGAATCCTCCCCTCATGGTCCAGTAATTGTTTATCTTTCTTTTGCTCAGTTTCTTTATTCTCCATAATTTTATCTTCTATATCACTTATTCTCTCTTCTGTCTCATTTATCCTGCAGTAAGAGCCTCTGTTGTTGATTGCATCTCAGCAATACCCTTTTAAGATTTCAACTTGATTAGATCTTAGTTCTTTTATTTGTCCAGAAAGGGATTCTCTACTGTCTTCTATGCTTTTTTCAAGCCCCGCTAGTATCTTTATAATTGTTGTTCTGAATTCTAGCTCTGACATTTTACCAATATCCATATTTATTAAGTCTCTGGCAGTGAGTACTGCCTCCTGTTCTTTTTCCTGGGAATTTTTCCTTCTGGCCATTTTTTCCAGAGAAGAATAGAAGAATGAGAAAAAAATAAGAAATATAAAATAAAAATATCAAAACAACCCCAGCGAAATATACATTAGACAAATCAGAAGAGATCAGAAACCAAAAAAAAAAAAAAAAAAAAAGGCAGGGGAATGGAGAATATAATCAAACAGGTAGACAGAACAGGGTGATACACTTGGTCTTGGGTGTATTTTGGTCTGTTTGTTAGAAGACACTTGATCCCAAAATTTTAAAGAAAGAAAAACTTATATGTATACAAAAATAAAATTGAATACAGTGAAAGGAATAAAAAATGAAGAATATATCTATAAAATGTAAATATAACAATAAAAATTTTAAAAAGAGTTGATAAAATAAGAAGCTGGTTGAAATGGAAAAAAGAAAAAAAATTTTAAACTGAAAGAATAAAGAAAGAATCATGAGAAAAAAACATCAAATTCTATATACTATTTTCCCCTAGCACAGAGTTTTTCAGTTTTGTGTGATCTGTTATCTTGGTATTAGCCTAATGTTCCTGCTTGTCTTCTGGGGGAGGGTCTTGTTGCACTGATTCTCAGGTGTCTTTGCCTGGGTGGAGTTGCACTGCCCCTTGCCAGGGGGTCGGGCTCAGTGTAAGTTGCTTTGGGTTGTGGCTTTTGTTCCATGAAAGCTATTCACACCATTTTAGAGTATGGAAAAAAAAATAATAAAAATGGCAGCACCCTGATCTCTCCAACCCTGGAGCTGAATGATCGTGGCTTCCAGTCTTTAGTGCACTTTCAGGGAAATGCAGTCTATCACTTTTGTGTGCACCAAACTCCCCAGACTCTTGCAGTGCACACCTGCACTAATCTTCCCAGGAGAGGGGGGAGGGGTCTCACCATGGCCCTGCCACTCACTGGGCCCCTTCTGGAGTGGTTGCCTGATCTGTGCCCATCCATACAGCTCCTCCTGGGGGAAGGAGCAGGGTCTCACAGTGGTTTTGCTACTTGCGGGGCCCCTGCTTGGAGAGTGGTTGCTGGATCATGCTGAGGTTCTCAGTTTATGGCAACACCTAGCTGAGAGGCCACTCCAGGGCTCGCTAATTGTAGCTGGGTTCCCCACTCCAATGTTTGGGAACTATGCCAGCTCAGGCATCCCCGTTCTTTCTATGACCCTGGGGATCCTGAGACCACACTGTCCCACCTAGGATTCTGCCCCACTTCACCACCTGAGCACCTTTCAGGCAGGGAGGTCCTCACAGGAGCAGACTTCTAAAAGTTCCAATTTTGCACTCCACTGCTATATCACTTTCTGGTAGCTGGCTTCCAGAGGCTCCCTCCCCCTGTGGTTTATCTTCTGATATAGCCCCTCAGATTCAGTTCTCTGTATCTCCTACCTTTCAAAAAGTGGTTGATTTTCTATTTGTAGAATTGCAGCAATTCTTTTTCTTAGATCTCAGGTTGAATTCACAGATGTTTGAATGATTTGACAGATATCTAGCTGAATTCAAGGGACCAGATGAAATGAGGATCCCTTAAACTTCAGTCATCTTCCCACCCAACCTCTGATTATTTTGTTAGGATATACATGGAGAAGTAGAATAATCAGAAAAGGGGGAATTGATATTTTTAAGGCTCTTGTAACATATCAAATTGTTCTCCCCAAAAGGTGGCATCAATCCCTATTCCTGGCTACAGTGAATGAGAGATTCCTTCAATGTATCTTCACCAGTATTAAGTATATGCTTATTTAAAAATCTGGGCTATTTTGAAAGATATAAAAATATTACTTTAGTTTACATTTTTATTACCAGTAGCACTGACTAGTTTTTCAAAAATTTATTACCAATTTTCATTTTCATTTTGGATGAATTTCAAAGTATGTCATTTCTTTCATTTATTGAAAGCATTTTAATTCTTGTGAGCTCTTTGAAATTAAGGATTTTAATCTTTTTCTCTCACATTTCTTGCATATAGTATTCCCAGTTTATTATTTTATTCCTAATTCTGATGAGCAGAAGACTTACACTGTTATGTAGACATAGCTATTACAATTTCTACTTGATTTTTTTGGTTACTTTCCAGTTAGAAAACTTCTCTTCATCCCCAAATCAGATAATTATTCAGCCATTTTCTTTTGTGCTTTATATCTTTTAATTGGGGAAGGGGGCTTCTGAATATTTAATCCGTGGGTAAATCACAGCTTCTAATAATTATATGTTTAGAAAGAATCATCCCAGGTGATCTGTGGTAAAGGAATCTTTCTTTAAAAGAATGAATCATCCCAGGTGATCTGTGGTAAAGGATCTGTAGTATAGGAATCTTTCTTTCTCCTCTTCTAGGAAATAAACACTTAGGAAATTGTGATGAAGTTAAAAGATATTTAGTTTAACTTTGACAGTTGAATTTTTTTTGTCATATGGTTGGGCTTTTTCTCTTTAATCCACAGAGATACAGCACTATCTCCAAGAGAGATGACCTAGATTCATTTTCTGTTTGACAGAAGCTAGTTGAGAGAAGTAAGATCTGTTTCCACATCAGTGATCAGTCTGACCATTTTGATGAGAAATTGGGAACACACATACATTCAAGAGGATAGATAGACAGTATAGCATGTAGGAATTGGCCTTGATGTTTTTTGTTTTAATAAAATTATTTTAAAGTGTCCAAATTTTTCTCCTCTTAATTGCTTCCTGATGGCTTCCTAATATAACAAAAGACTTTAGTTTCTCAAAATATCGGCTAAACCCATCCTTTATTGCATGCTTGGATATCACTGCAATAAAATTTGACTTAGAGTAAAATAGTGTATTAACAGCATTGGAGGTTTTATAGAAATTATGTGTTCTCTACCTACTTCCAAACCTAGAGCACTTTACAAAAACAGATACTATGAATCCAACGAACCTATAATTATTAAAGGGGTAGTACCAAGTCATGGGAACTAGGGTTGGAATGGAGATGAAAAAGAAAAGAGTGGAATAACTAAGCTAGAAAACAGAGTCAAGGGAGGCTATTATTTAATAAATCAAATAACCCCAAACTTCATGGAAGCCAAGGTAACAAGAAAAATATAAGGGTTACGCAGCTATCTAACAAGAGGAGACACACAAAATTACCAAGAGAGACCAACCATAGCTCAGAACTCTGAGAGAAACTGAACACATAAGTTGGGACTAAACAGTATAATAACTCTACCTTCAATAGAAACTTTACAATTACAGAGACCTTCTTTATGTGCCCATTTTTATATTGGTTCTATGTGAAAAATGAAAGCACAAAGTTATTCTTAATTTTGTGAAGGCATTTCTTGAAGAATCAATTGAGAAGGCAATATTGAGCAAGGGGAGGGTTTAGAATGAAGATCTATAACACAAAGAATGCTGCAGGTATTAGGGCTAGTTAGTAGAATTAGGATTTGTGAAATCAACCAATTCAGTAGCACATTTACATGTTACCTAAACATCATGGAAAGAGAGATAAAGTCCAGTTGGGGGAAATGAGGGAGGGTAAGCTGTAGGAGGCCTATATTTTGGCTGCAGCATCCACTGTCCACTTTGTTCTTTCATGTGGTTCAAGAGTCTGCATTCTTAATGACTACCTTTATACTCCCCACACAATAAAGAGATAGATTCTCTTTTTCTAGCCAGGGATAAGGAAACAGAATTAAATTGAACTTAGATGAAGAGAAGCGATTTATGAAAATGGTCATCTTTTGATAGAGCTGGAATTTTTAGTTTGGGACCCTCTCTTCTAATTTCCCTGGATTCCTATCTGAGCCCACTTCTGTCTAGTTCCCCCTTATTTTATGGCAAAATTATATACTATGACTAAATATATAGAATATGAGAGAAAATACATATTCGTAGTTACATGACTTAAATACAATTCTATATTCAATTTGGATAATCTCTTCATATGAATATCTTTATAGTTTTTAATAGGGAAAATTTCAAACACATAGTACAGAGAAGGGTATAATGAATCCATTAACTGAACCCTTGCTGCACAGGTATTGACATTTATGTCAACTTTATTTCACTTCTCCCATTTCTCACTTTTTCTAACACTTTACTATAAAATTTTCAAATATGGAGAAAAGTAGAAAAATGGTAAAATGAAACCTCATATGTCTACCACCTAGATTCTACATTTTTTTCTTAAACTTGTTTTATATCTATCCATTCCTTCTCCTATCTGTCCACCAATCTCTCTTTTTTTTATTATGTTATGTTAATCACCATACATTACATCTTTAGTTTTTGATGTAGTGTTCCATGATTCATTGTTTGCGTATAACAGCCAGTGCTCCCTTCAGTACGTGCCCTCTTTAATACCCATCACCAGGCTAACCCATCCCCCCACCCCCCTCCCCTCTAGAACCCTCAGTTTGTTTCTCAGAGTCCATAGTCTTTCATGGTTCGTCTTCCCCTCCGATTTCCCCCACTTCATTCTTCCCCTCCTGCTATTTGTTTCTCTTTTTTCTTTTTCTTTTTAAACAATGTATTATTTGTTCCAGAGCTACAGGTCTGTGATTCAACAGTCTTACACAATTCACAGTACTCACCATAGCACATACCCTCCCCAATGTCTATCACTCAGCCACCCCATCCCTTCCACACCTCACCACTCCAGCAACCCTCAGTTTGTTTCCTGAGATTAAGAATTCCTCATATCAGTGAGATCATATGATACATGTTTTCTCTGATTGACTTATTTTGCTCAGCATAATACCCTCCAATTCCATCCATGTCATTGCAAATGGCAAGATTTCATTCCTTTTGATGGCTGCATAATATTCCATTGTATATATATACACCACATCTTCTTTATCCATTCTTCTGTTGATGGACATCTTGGCTCTTTCCACAGTTTGGCTATTGTGCACATTGCTGCTATAAACATCGGGGTGCACATACCCCTTTAGATCCCTACATTTGTATCTTTGGGGTAAATACCCAGTAGTGCAATTGCTGGATCTTATGGTAGCTCTATTTTCAACTTTTTGAGGAACCTCCATACTGTTTTCCAGAGTGGCTGCACCAGCTTGCATTCCCACCAACAGTGGAGGAGGGTTCCCCTTTCTCCACATCCCCGCCAACATCTGTCGTTTCCTGACTTGTTAATTTTAGCCATTCTGACTGGTGTGAGGTGATATCTCATTGAGGTTTTGATTTGGATTTCCCTTGATGCTGAGCGATGTTGAGCACTTTTTCATGTGTCTGTTGGCCATTTGGATGTCTTCTTTGGAAAAATGTCTGCTCATGTCTTCTGCCCATTTCTTGATTGGATCATTTGTTCTTTGGGTGTTGAGTTTGATAAGTTCTTTATAGATTTTGGATACTAGCCCTTTATCTCATATGTCATTTGCAAATATCTTCTCCCATTCTGTTGGTTGTCTTTTGGTTTTGTGGACTGTTTCTTTTGCTGTGCAAAAGCTGTTTATCTTGATGAAGTCCCAATAGTTCATTTTTGCCCTTCTTCCCTTGCCTTTGGCAATGTGTCTAGGAAGAAGTTGCCGTGGCTGAGGTCGAAGAGTTTGCTGCCTGTGTTCTCCTTTAGGATTTTGATGGACTCCTGTCTCACATTGAGGTCTTTCAACCATTTTGAGTCTATTTTTGTGTGTGATGTACGGAAATGGTCCAGTTTCATTCTTCTACATGTGGCTGTCCAATTTTCCCATTTGTTGAAGAGACTGTCTTTTTTCCATTGGACATTCTTTCCTGCTTTGTCGAAGATTAGTTGACCATAGAGTTGAGGGTCCATTTCTGGGCTCTCGATTCTGTTCCATTGATCTATGTGTCTGTTTTTGTGCCAGTACCATACTGTCTTGATGATGACAGCTTTGTAATAGAGCTTGAAGTCTGTAATCACCAATCTCTCTTACAGTTTGATGTATTTCTTTTTTTAAGATTTATTTATTTATTTGAGAGAGAGAGAATGAACACATGAGAGCAAGGAGGGTCAGAGGGAGAAGCAAACTCCCGCCTGAGCAGGGAGCCTGATGTGGGATTCAATCCCAGGACTCCAGGATTATGAACTGAGCCAAAGGCAGTCGCTTAACCAACTAAGCCACCCAGGTGCCCTAGTTTGATGTATTTCTAACTAAGCTGTACACATCAGTATATTTTCCCCCAAATACTTTGGCTAGCATATTAGTAATAGAGTTTAGCATTTGTTTATAGCTCCCTATTTTGAAGTAGAGTTTACATACAGTGAAATTCACAAAACTGAAGTGTACCATTTAAAGAGTTTTGACATATGCATACACCCATGTAACCCAAACTCCTACTAAGACATAGAACATAACCTTCATCCTAGAAAACTCCCTCATGCCCCTTTCCAGTCAATTCATGCCTCCACCCTGACTCCAAGAGACAACCACTTTTCTGATGTTTTTCACCTTAGATTAATTTTTTCTCTTTTAGAACTTCATATAAATGGGATCATGTAGTATGTGCTATTCTTTCACTCAGCATTATGTTTTTGAGATTTATCCATGTTGTGTGTACAAGGAACTTAATTCAATCTTCCACCTAAAAAAAGTTTATTTTGATGAACTATTTTAGTGAAAACCCCAACATCATGTCCTTTTGCCCATCAATGCTTCTATTTCATCTGTATTCTCATTTGTACATGAATGTGGTGTGCCTCAGTTTTTTCCATTATAATCTTTTTACTTCCTTATTTCTGGTAAGCCACAGGTCACCTAATAGTTTTGCCTGCATGGACTCCATGCTGCTGACAAACTTAAGTCACCAGACACTTTCTGATAACAGCATGAATGAGGGAAATTTAATACTTTCTCCTTGCAATAAGCATTCGTTGCTATATTATTCTTTTAAATTTTCTAGAGAATCATTTATTTTCCTTCCCTAGATCTTCCAAAAAATTTTCTGGGCCCACTTAGTTTTCCCACCCCCATCTCTGTGTCCATCACATCCCAATCACCATTACTGCACTCATCTGTGCTCTATAACAGTAATTATTTTACATGAATGATCCTCTTCTCATGGATCCTTTGCTTCTGTCGTCCATAGATAGGGAAAACCCACAGTAGATAAAGTAGGGAATCATGGTGGGCTAAGAGTACAATTTTTACTCTACCTGAAAGACCCTCCTTTTCCTAATATTTTGGTAAAAATACTAAAGAGGTTGTTTTATACTTTCTGTTAATTTGAAATTATTTTACTCTCAAATTTCCAGAGATAAGCTTCTGATCTAAACTACCAGCAGTTTAATTGTGGGACTGGGAATGAACAAGGTTAGTCTATGTTCCACTTCACCACAGATGTCAAGTTAATTAGTAAAAAGCCCAGAAGGAGCAGTCTGGAGATTTGATTTTCATCACCCACTGGAGGGAGAAACATCAGCTACTGAGATAGTGTTTTCAGTGTGTCTGCACCCTGTTATTCCTCCACTTAAAATTTGACATCCAGAATAAAATGCACCCTCTTGGGGGATAACATGTGGTGGTAAACACATTTACTTCCTCTTTTGTGAGAAGCAGAAAAATGCAAGTGACTTACTTATTTATAAAATACGTTGGCACCTAAAATTTTAACCAAAATATAATAGAAAAATCAAGATTATATTTTTAATATCTCTTATATGATTATATACTGTATTACACAGTAGAAATAATAGATACTTTAAGCAAAAATTAAATAGTATATTCTTTGAAAAATACAATAGTTTGAACCAACTTAGCATAAAACGTGTTAAAACATCTAATCTGGAGAAATTTGTAAAAATGAGTATCCCAGGACTTGGTAGATGTTCCCTTCCTCTATTTAGAAATTGCCACAACAGGATATGTAAAGCACAAAATTGCTATGATAATGGCATTCCACATTGGCATAAAAAGAAACGTCTGGTAAAAATAAAATTTCTCCCCTCTTCACATGTTTCTGTCCTCTTTTCCCACAATGTTTCTGTTGTGTACCTTACCAAATGCTTGTTGAAACCGTAAGTATAAACAGGTATAAATTGTGTGGATTTAATAGAAGATGGCAATTAACTGGATCTATCATTTAGGGGTCCACAGAGTACATTCAGTTTCATTATCATTTTTGATGTGTTCAAAATTCATGACTTATGCAAAGTAGGTAAGGCTCAGTGATGTTCAGTATTTTGTCCAAGGTCACACAGCTGTGAAAATCAGAACTCTAACGTTGGTCAGCTGAGCTTACAATTTAGTTTCCTTCCTCTTATATCAAATATTTCCATTAAAGACAGAAGACATATACACACACAAGTAATTATAATAGAAGACCATAGACAATGAATAATGTATGTGTAATATAAGATTCCACACATCATGTCCAGGTGGGATTATCAGGAAGCATCTTGGATGACATTGCATTAGCCCTTTATTATTGAAGAGATAGGCTGAATTTCTCTCCCATTCCAAAATACTTACAGTTTCTGCATTTCGATTCAAATGAAATGTGCAAATGTTTCAGGTTTGTGTGTTCTTTGTAAACACAACTTTCTGTTGGATTTTAGGAAGATTCTAAAATGACTTAAATGACTTCCTGAGTATTGAACAGCTCATGAAGAGCAAGATCTTGAATTATGTGTAATCAGAAACACAAATCCAAGACATGAATTTTAAAATTCCCTTAAAACACGTTTCAAAGAAGCAGAAGGGACGATTAGCTCACACATGAAAAAAATGTTTTGGGATTTTCCCTCTCCTTAAATGGTCACAAATTCTGTAAAAGGTCAAAGATCTAACAAACAATATTAGTCTGTTTGTACATTTTGCCCTCAAGCTCACTTTTGGACACATTTTTAATCCTTTCAAGACTTTAAGGCTAGAAACACACTAAAAATTATTCCTGAAAAAGGGTCTGAGAAGTCTGCATCAAGTCCTCCCTTCCACCATCCATGATCTGATGGTTACTGTGGGATATAGGCCTCCAGAAAGTGAGGTCTTTGGGCTTCTTCAGCCAGTGTCCTGGTTTTGTAGGTGTCTATATGGAATGGCAAAAGAAACAAGAATGCAGTACCATTTACAGAAAAGCAATGTTAAAATCCTGGAAATGTGGTCAGAGGAGATTTGTTTCTATCACCTCTGTATCCTCCTCAAGGTAATACTCATGGCTCTTTTTTATTCTCTATACCCTCAATGGGGCCATTCAACACCATGGGTGGTTTCCTTCCTGATCTTAGTCTTGGCTTAAAGCTCCCTGAAAAAGCCTTCCTTCCCCAGCACACTAATGCCCCCAGGGACAGCTCAGCTTTCACAACTCTCCACATTAATTCTATCAAATGTAGCTCTGGCTCTTCTGCTGCCTCTGTGGACCTCTGTGAAGCTTATGGGTGCTGGCAGGCACTGTCCTCAAGCCCTTATTCCAAAGCTGGTACACCAAATATAGAAAGGAAGATCTGATAATTAGGAAAGACAGAAAGAGGAACGTTAAAATGATGTAGATAAAGTGGTAAGATGAATACAAATGTCAAGATGTGAGTGAGAGGAAAGGAAAGTAAACAAAGAGGCTTATGTGGGGAGGAGGAGATGACACACTGCCTCCTAGGAAAATGCTCCTTTCTGTATAAATGGAAGAATTTCAGAATATGTATTCCACTTATACTAGGAAAAAAATCATCTTGCAGGGTACAAAACTGATCAAGTTTCTTAAGTCAACAAGCCACCTTTTTACAACAGGCAAGCATACATTGCACTTAAGATAGTAAAATATATACTTTTATGCCAATCAAATTCTAGTATTAGCCATCCATCTTTTTTTCTTATAGAAAAAATACAATGAGGTTAGTATTTTTCAGGCTCTGTACTTTCTGTATTTTCAATCATCTTTATGAAGTATCAATCATCTTGTGGCCAATATCATTCTATAGTCATTCTAAAGCCAGAAAAAGAATGAAACTGATATTATAAATTTGCTGATCTTTATAACTGATAAATTTGGTAGGTGTGAGGATGTCAGTATTTATGTTAATTGTTTTATGGTTAATAGCATCTCTGTACTTAACATTTTATATGATCTCCTGAAATACTACAATAGAAATGAATCCATTCTTGCTTTTCCTCAGTATTTGCAATGAAACTGTTATGTTCCTGTGGAAAACCACTTTGGGTTTCTCATAAACCCCACTTAAATCCAATGAAAATCATGTCTGTTAAAGTGAAAGGACCAGAGAGGATTGAGCACTTACTCTGAGCTAAGTGCTTTCCTTTATTTTTTTAAGACTTTATTTATTATTTTGACAGAGAGAGACGCAGTGAGAGAGGGAACACAAGCACGGGGAGTGGGAGAGGGAGAACAGGCTTCCCGCTGAGCAGGGAGCCCGATGTGGGGCTCGATCCCAGGACCCTGGGATCATGACCTGAGCCGAAGGCAGACGCTTAATGACTGAGCCACCCAGGCGCCCCATGAGCTAAGTGCTTTCATACACATTTCGTTTAATTCATATAGCAATCTCTTCCAGTTAGCTTTATCCATCTTCACTTGAGAAAATGGAGTCCCACATTCCAAAATAGTCACAGAACCAGTATCTGAAGTCATATGTCTCTAATTCCAAAACACGTGCCCCTTTCACTATACGCTATGACCTTGTTCTACAAAACAAAGTGTACTGTTTGCCTTTTGTAGAAAAGAAGTTATACACTATGCCAAAGTATTTTCTTTTGGATCTGTCCAGCAAAAGGGAGAGATGCAGTGGATGTGTTCTTTAGTCCTTTACAAGTCAACTCCTATATATTCTATAAAAAGTTAAATGGCCATTTAAAGTCCTCAAGCATTAACTATTCCTTATTTTCTTTCATCATATTTAACACCCCTGGATAAAACTTTAAACAATTATAATTTTATTCAGAATTCACAAAAATATACTTATACACAATAAAGTATTGTGACTGAAGAATGCTATCACTATCTTGATTTTTGTTTATGGCTTGTTTTGGTCCCATGGGGTCTCCTTTTAGGAGAGCACATTTGTATTATTACATTTATTTGGTAGAAAATGAGACACAATTTTTGAGGGGTTGCCCTGCAGTAAGATTTTTATGGAAGAAGTAAGCTGCCAATAAACCGGAACACTTGTAATCCTGAACATTGCAACCTTAGATATAAATTAGGCTTCTACAAAAGATGACTATAATGGGCAACTTAATAATAATAGTGTTGTACTTTAGCTAAAAGTCCAGAAATATAAAAATAAGAAACATTGAGACTTAAGGAATAAATCTAGACTATTTAGATCAACTACCCACTCTCTACCATTTTCCTCCTAAAATTGCCTTTATATATGTAACAATTTGTAGATTTTTCTTCTCCAGGGAAACCTACTTTTCTCTAACAATTCTACAAAGCTAATTACTGCCACAAAGATATATGGTGCAGAGAAAGATATTGATCTTGACAATCCTGAGAAAAATAAAGCATTGGAAACATTTTGTAGAAAAACTATTGGTTTGGGTCAATTTTGTGTGAGAATGTTGAAATACAATATACTTACATGATGCACTTCTGGACTGTTTAGTGTGCCAAATACTTTGGAATTGTCAGTTGCCCACCCTTCTAAGTTGGAAGAGGTAATATGTTCTTTGTGAGACAGAGGGTTATTCTGCAAGTAAACAGTCTCAACTCAAGTGTTATAGGTGGACATATGGTTGCATTGATCTAAAAATGCTTAACTGACTGAGACATCTAGAAAGTGGGAAAATAATTATTCTGGTCAAAGGTTAATTTGTTGCACTGCAATACTTGGCACCAAGAAGTACATTCTAATCATTTTTTTGGTGCCACAATTGTGTATCAAGTCCAGTAGTGGGTGTGCAGTTGATTGTATGACAGTGGCAGGCTGCTAAAATGCTATTTTAGCTGGGTCCAGCTTGTAGTTATTATAATGATTTGACACCTCTCCCCAAATTTAGTGTCAGAAAAGTTGAAATCTCATTTCTGAGGAAGAGTATCTGAAATATGGGAATTGTGCTTTCTGAATATCATTTGTTTAAGTTAATTTTAGAACAAAAGCCACATAGTTATTCCAGTTGTATCAACTTGATCCAAATGCTTATAAAGTGGTCATGATCACACACAATGTTTCTGGAATTTTGTTGTTGTTTTTGATGTGGGGCGCCCTTTGAAAAGTGATGAAGGAAAGATTATATTAGTTTGTACAGATCTTGGATTCTATCACTGTTTGGTGATTTTGGGGGGCGTGCCATTTCTCCTTATTACATTTTCCCTCCTATTTATAAAATAGTGATAATCCACATTCATGAAACTCTATAGATTTTCTAAGACACCGTCTTCTCAGTGTAATTTCTATAGTGTAAACTAGAACATATCTTACTTGACAAAGTTCCTTTCTCTGAACTTTTTTTGGTGAGTTGTTTGACTACAAAATTAAGACTATAATGTACCTGTTCTTTTTCTCCTTCTGATCCCACAGCATGCACTCTTATGTTCCTCCCTGCAATCACTTTCCACTTACCACTCAGGATATTCTGATAAAAATGCAAATCTGATTATACTCATTTCCCCTACTTTCCAAGCACCAAAGCCCTCCTCCCAAGACAGAGGGTAGGGAGATGGATGGCCTTTGTCTAATATCTAATTGGAAAATTTCAAGAGGTAATTTCAAGATTTAACCAGGTCTTTGTGTAGCTAACTGAGTGGTCATTAAGAGGTATATGGCTTAGTAATGGGCCATTTCTTATTCTTGGCAGGCTCAAGAAGGTACAATTTGAGAGAAGGGGATAATAGAAAGGAAACAACACTGCTTTGCATAATTATGTACTGTACTAACTCCTTTGTGAGAGATGTGACCTTGTAAATTATGGAACCTTAGGGAATTATTGCCTTTTCCTTCTCATGGGGCTTGTTTGTACTGTCTCTGCCAAACAGCGTTTGTCCTCTGAAGACTATGGGTGAGCATATGTGGGTACACATAAGTATGTGTTCCAACAGTTAACCACTGAGCAATCAGAAAAATAGAGATTTGTATGCAACTCATGCTGGTGAGAGGAGCTCAAATTAGAACATAAGAGTGGTGCCAATACACACCTAGATGTTTCTATGGGAGGCAAAATGTCAGAGATTACTACGGATTGTCCTGCTGGACTCTAGATCATGGTTATAGATCGAACAGCTCAGATTTAGGGAAATTGGTGGGAGCAGAGAGATATATCCTGAGCTGAGAACAAAACATGTGTGCACTGGAAAGCTGTCCTGAAAGTTCAATAAAGATTTGCAAAATGGATATTAGAAGAAGGTTCTCTTGAAGAGGAAGTGGATCTGAGAATATGGGTTTGGAATTTGGACACCCTCCCCACATACATACTGGTGCTTTCCCTTTGGGTTATGTAGGTAAACATATTTGTTGTGCTCTTGTAGATTTTTTTTCTTTCCTACTTCACTGTAATTCTTAGCCATGAAAGGAATTCTAATATCCATACAGATTTAAAGGGTGAAACTATTAGGATAAATGGAGAGAATGAAAGAGGAAACTGTGTCCTGCCTCATTTCTCTCTCACTGGGGCCATACGAAGGTGCTGCAGCCCATCAGGGAATTCTGCCTAATGTCCAAGCTTCAACTGCAGTGGAGTGAGCAGGAGTGAGGCAGCATAGAGAGATAAGCTGTAATTTACAACACTGAGGAAACTTGTATGTGGAAAATTCAGAGGCCAAATCAGAAAAGCTTTCCCCTCTCCCCAAAGTGCAGAGGAAGTGAATGCTTACTGAAGATGTCAACTGCCATTTGCATTGCTGATTTTGTTACTGTCCTGATTAGAGTCTTTGAATACCTTCCTATTGCCCTTAGAAAAATGGACAAAATATTTAGAGTTGTGTACAAGGCCTTACAGGATGGTGCCCCTGCCTTCCTTTCCCTCCACCTCTTCTAGATACTCCAAAAAATCATTTTCTTTACCTTAGGACCTTCACACTAACATCTTTTTTCTCCCCTTTCAGCAGACTAACTCCTTCATAGCCTTTAGGTCCCCACTTAGAAGCAGTTCTGCAGCATCCAAAGATTTAGAACCACAGTGTTTACATTTTAATTTTTTACATGTATTTTTTCTTTAAATTTTTTATTGTTATGTTAATCACCATACATTACATCATTAGTTTTTGATGTAGTGTTCCATGATTGTTTGTGCATAACACCCAGTGCTCCACGCAGAATGTGCTCTCTTTAATACCCATCACCAGGCTAACCCATCCCCCCACCCCCCCTCCCCTCTAGAACCCTCAGTTTGTTTTTCAGAGTCCATCGTCTCTCATGGTTCATCTCCCCCTCCAATTTCTCCCCCTTCATTCTTCCCCTCCTGCTATCTTCTTCTTAATTTTTAAATTTCTTCTTTGATTTTTTGGTTGACCCATTCATTATTTAGTAACAAAAAAGAACTAAAGATACATATAGATTGAAAGTGAGGGGATGGAGAAACATTTATCATGCAAATGGATTCGAAAAGAAAGCCAGGTAGCAATATTTATATCAGAGAAAATTGACTTTAAAAACAAAGAGACAAAGAAGGAAACTATATAATCATAAAGGGATGCACTTAACATGGGAGAACCCAAATACATAAAGCAGCTATGAACAGACATAAAGGAAGTAATTGATAGTAATATAATAATAGTGGGACACTTTAACACTCCACTTACGTCAATGGATAGATCAACCAAATTAGAAAATCAACAAGAAAACAGTGGCTTTGAATGACACTGGACCAGATGGCACTAACATATATTCAGAATGTTCCACCCTAAAATAGTAGAATACACATTCTTCTCAAGTTTATGTGGAATGTTATGCAGAACAGATAACATATGAGGTTACAAAGCAGTCTCAAAAAATTCAAAAAGATTGAAGCCATACGATGCACCTTGTCTAACTAGAATGCTATGAAACTAGAAATCAACCACAACAAAAAGTCTGGAAAGAACACAAATACATGGAGGTTAAATAACATGCTACTAAATGATGAATTCGTGAACCAAGAAATCAAAGAGGAAATCAAAAAATACATGCCGATAAGTGAAAATGAAAACAAAATGACCCAAAATTTTGGGGACACATCACAAGCTGTTCTAAGAGGGAAATGTATAGCAATACAGGCCTACCACAAGAAGCAAGAAAAATCTCAAATAAACAACCTAATCTTATAGCTAAAGGAGCTAGAAGAACAAACAAAACCCAAAACCTGCAGAAGGAAGGAAGTAATGATAATTAGACCAGAAATAAGTGAAATAGAAACTAGGAAAACAAAACAGTAGAACAAATCAATGAAACCAGGAGCTGGTTCTTTGAAAAAGACAACATAATTGATAAACCTTCAGTCAGACTAATAAAAAAAAAAAAGAAAAAAGGGAGAGGACTCAAATAAACAAAATCACAAATGAAAGAGAAGAAATTGCAACTGACACCACAGAAATACAGAGGATCATAAAAGAATATTTTCAAAAATTATATGCCAATAAACTGGACAACCTAATAGAAATAGAAAAATTCCTAGAAATATATGATTTCCTGAAAGCAAATCAGGAGGAAATAGAAAATTTGGAGAGACCAATTACCAGCAATGAAATTGAATTAGTCATCAGAAAACTCCCCACAAACAAAAGTCCAGAACCAGATGGCTTCACAGGTGAATTCTGTCAAACATTTAAAGAAGAGTTAATTATGGAACATACGGAATAGCATGGAGGACATTAGGAGAAGGAAGGGAAAAATGAAGGGGGGGAAATCAGAGGGGGAGATGAACCATGAGAGACTATGGACTCAGAGAAACAAATCAAGGGTTTTAGAGGGGAGGGGTGTGGGGGGATGGGTTAGCCCAGTGATGGGTATTAAGGAAGACACATATTGCATGGAGCACTGGGTGTTATATGCAAACAATGAATCATGGAACACTACATCAAAAACTAATGATGTACTGTATGGTGACTAACATAATATAATAAAAAATACCTATATATATATATATATAGTAAAATTAGAGTAATGGAAAAAAATAAAGAAAAGTTAAGATCTATTCTTCTCAAACTATTCCAAAAAATAAAATAGGAGGGAAAACTTCCAAATTCATTCTATGAGGCCAGCAGTACCCTGATACCAAAACCAGATAAAGACACCACTAAAAAAGAACTACAGGCCAATATCCCTGGTGGACACAGATGTAAAAATCCTCAATAAAATACTAGCAAACTGAATTCAACAATACATTAAAAAGAATTAGTCACCACAATCAAGTGGAATTTATACCTGGGATACAAGGGTGGTTCAATAGTCACAAATCAATCAATGTGCTTCATCACATCAATAAGAGAAAGAATAAAAACCATACGATCATTTCAGTAGATGCAGAAAAAGCATTTGACAAAGTCCAGCATCCATCCATGATAAAAACTGTCAACAAAGTAGATTTAGAGGGACCATACTTCAACATAATAAAGGCTTTATAGGCAAAACCTACAGCTAACATCATCCTTAATAGGGAAAAACTGAGACCTTTTCCCCTTAGGTCAGGAACATGATAAGGATGTCCACTCTCACTGCTTTTATTCAATATTGGACCTGAAGTCATAGCCACAGCAATCAGACAACAAAAAGAAATAAAAGGCATCCAAATTGGTAAGAAAGAAGTAAAACTGTCACTATTTGCAGATGACATGATACTATATATAGAAAACCCTAAAGACTACCAAAAAAAAAAAAAACCCACTACTAGAACTGATAAATGAATTCAGTAATGTCACAAGATAAAAAAAAAATCAATGTACAGAAATGTTTGCACTTCTATACACCAATAATGAAGCAGCAGGAAGAGAAATTAAGAAAAAATCCCATTTACAATTGCACCAAAATAAAATAGCTAGGAATAAACTTAACCAAAGAGGTGAAAACTATACTCTGAAAACTAAAAGAACACTGATGAAAAAAATTGAAGATGACACAAAGAAATGGAAAAGACATTTCATGCTCATGGATTGGAACAATATTGTTAAAGTGTCTATGCTACCTAAAGCAATCTACAGGTTTAATGCAATCCCTATCAAAATACCAACAACATTTTTACAGAACTAGAACAAACAATCCTCCAATTTGTAAGGAACTACAAAAGACCCTGAATAATCAAAGCAATCTTGAAAAAGCAGAGCAAATTGGAGGTATCACAATCCCAGATTTCAAGTTATACCACAAAGCTGTAGTAATCAAAACAGTATGGTATGGGCACAAAAATAGATACATAGATCAATAAAACAGAACAGAGAACCCAGAAATAAACCCAAAATTACATTGTCAATCAATATTTGACAAAAGAGGCAAGAATATGCAATGGGAAAAAGACAGTGTCTTCAACAAATTGTGCTGAGAAAACTGGACAGCTACATGGGAATGAATGAAATTGGACTACTTTTTTTACACCATTCACAAATGTAAACTCAAAATGGATCAAAGACTTAAATGTGAGATCTGAAACCAGAAAAATCCTAGAAGAGAGCACAGGCAGTGTTTTTCTGTCTACACAGACCATAGCAACATTTTTCTAGATATGTCTTCTGAGGCAAGGGAAACAAAAGCAAAAATAAACTGTTGGGACTACATTGAAATAAAAAGCTTTTGCACAGCAAAGGAAACCATCAGCAAAATTAAAAACAAACCTACTGAAGGGGGAAGGTATCAGCAAATGACATATCTGATAAAGGGTTAGTACCCAATATGTATAAACAACTTGTACAACTCAGCTCCAAAAAAACCAAATAATCCAATTAAAAAAATGGGCAGAAGACATGCACAGAATTTTCTCTGAAGAAGACATATACATGGCCAACAGACATATGAAAAGAAGCTCAACATCACTAATCATAGGGAAATGCAAGTCAAAACCACAATGAGATATCACCTTACACCTGTCAGAATGGCTAAACTCAAAAACACAAGAAACAAACATTGGTGAATACGTGGAGTAATAGGAACCCTTGTGCACTGTTGGTGGGAATGCAAATTAGCGCAGCCACTGTGGAAAATAGTATGGAGGTTCCGGAAAAAATAAAAAACAGAATTGCCCTAATTCCACTACTGGGTATTTACCCCAAAAATATGAAAACAATAATTTGAGTAGGTATGTGCTCCCCTATGTTTATTGCAACATTATTTACAATAACCAAATTATGGATATATAGAATAATATATATTATTGAGCCATGAGAAAGAATGAAGTCTTACTATTTGCAACAACATGGATGGACCTAGAGGGTATAATGCTAAATGAAATAAATCATTCAGAGAAGAAAGGCAAACACCATATCGTTTCACTCATACATGGAATTAATGAAACAAAACAAATGTACAAAGAAAAAAAGAGAGAAACCAAAACACAGGACTCTTAAATTTAGAGAACAAACTGGTGGTTGCCAGAGGGGAGGTAGGTGGGGGAGGAGATGGGTCAAACGGGTGAAGGGGATTAAGATTACACTTATCTTTATGGGCAGTGAGTAATGTATAAAATTGTTGAATTACTATATTGTACACCTGAAACTAATATAATGCTGTACATTAATTATACTGGAATAAAAAATAAAATTTTTTAAAAAAGAAGAAATAAACAAAAATTCAGTGATAATAAAGGTTCACAAATAGGGTTTAAGATAATACATAGATGTTGTTTTAAGCTGCTAAGTATGTGATCATTTATTAAACACCAAGGAAAAATAATAAAACATTCTACTCATTCATTAAAAATTAATAAGTAAAATAAAACTTCCAACTCTGTGTTTTTTTCCATTCTCTCCTTTAGTTCTGTAAGGTTTTTTTCCCTCATACAGTAAAGCTCTGTTATTAGATGGCTGCACATTTAGGATTGTTATGCCTTCTCAATATATAGACTATTTTTCTTTTAAAATGTTTCTTTATTCCTGGTAACACCTGTAGTCTACTTTGTCTTGGAGAAGTCTATTTCATGTGATATCAGTACAGCCTCACCAGCTTTCCTATGCTTCTTGTCACTTTTGGTTTATCTTTATTTTTTTTCATGGCCAAAAGTCTGAGAATAGATGCCTAACTTACCCTATAAAATTTGTTGAGAAGTAACCCCTAGTAGCTCTGATTTTATTTTATTTTTTAAAGGTTTTTATTTATTTATTTGAGAGAGAGAGAGAGAGAGATAGAGAACGAGTGGGGGGGGCAGAGGGAGAAGAAGCAGACTACCTACTGAGCAGGGAACCCAATGTGGGGCTCGATCCCAGGACCCTGAGGTCATGACCTGAGCAGACACTTAACTGACTGAACCACCCAGGCACCCCAGAGTAGCTCCCATTTTAGATGGTGCTAGCAAAGTCTTCAGAATATCATAGAGTTTTCTTTCCACTGCATGCAACTGAGCTTTCCATTCAGCACCTCTCTTAGGCTATGCCAAGCCTTAAGATCGTGACTAGTTACCTGACAGTACCTGAATGACATTTCATTTCAATAATGTAATCTTATCAAGATTTAAAGCAAATCTATACGAATAATGTACAAATGGTTTATGGTGAGATTTAGCACCACAAAATGAGGCATCACAGAATATTCCTCTTTGTTCCTAGTTATTTTGAACAAACAACTGTTACTATGATTTGGGGACATTGGTGCCCAAGAAAGTAACTTCAAGAGGTCCTAGAAGAGGAAAATTTCAACATGCATGCATACTTTGAATAATGGAGAACAATGTTTTGGATGGTAGGTCACATACGAGAATGGTTTCCTTCTGCTTAGGCTAAGATAGCTTGAAGTTAGATCTGCTGCAACATGACTGATGATGTGGCATTGCAGTACAGTTTGCCTACAATTTATATTCTTATTGATGCATAGCCACAGTGGGACCCTGAATTGTGATGACAGATTTATATGTAAAAAAAAAATTTCTCAGGAAGTTAAATGAGAATGCACCATCTATTCATGAGGCTTCAATTGGTGCTAAACACCCTATTCACAAATAGAATCTATAAGTCTAGTGAAAAGTAAGACACAACAGGCTGTAGAAGAAATTCTGACATACGTCCCCAGTTGTATGGGTGAAAGAAGAATGGTTAGAAGTATAAGCACTGGAATTAGAAAGGTTTACAGTCTAGTTGTATGCCCTTAAGCACGTTTCTTAATCTAAGATTCAGTTTTCCTATCTGTAAAATAGAAATAATAATGGTATCTGACAGGTTTTTGGTGAGGATTAAAAGAGATAATCCATTTAAAACATTTAGCACAGTCCCTGACACATGGTAAACATGCAAAAATCTGTAGTTATTACTTTTATCATCATCAGCATCAGCATCATCATCATCATCATCATTATTATTGCCAGTACTGTTTTAATGGTCTAATCACCAATGGCATCATTAAAGGAACTTCTACTTCCAGAAAATGAACACAGAAAGAATGTATGAGATGAAAGAAAGAATGCTGAGCATGTAAAATGGTCAACACATAGGTAAAATTAAGCATGTATTGATATCAATATATATTTTCAGGGTTAAAATTCAAAATAGAATTATGTGATTGTATGGTCAATGAAAGCATATTAGTTGTGAGTAGAGTGATTAGTTTTAAGGTACTTTAATTATTTGGGAAGATAACATTATTTATTTACTTTAGACTTGATAAATAAGCATAGGAAAAATTCTAGGGCAATCACAAAAAATAGAAATAGAGTATATTTTCCAATCTAGTAGAAGTGGAAAATTGGAATAAAAGCAAAAATAAAATTCGATCAATGCATAAGGAGGTAAGAAAGGAGAATTTGAAGGCATTATGCCTCTGTGTATTACTGCAGCCAGATGGACAAGATACTCAGTAAAGTTTACTTTTTTTTTTTGATAGAGTAGGAAAATGTTGAGTAAGTTGCCTTGTTCTGAAGTTCAAGAATGAAATGACTTATATAATCTAAATAATTGGTTCATGTGAAAATTAGAACACAGGCAATAATGTCTTGCTCCACAAGTTCTCCTTCACCTACCACTCTGAACCGGACACATTTTGCTTTGAGGGAATCAGACTAAACTGAATTGGATCCAATTGAACGTGAAGTAGCCCAGAAGGTCTGGCTACCCTGAGGCTAGAAAATCTCACACTCTTAGATCCTCTGTATATTAGGAGTTACTCTTAAGATCCTGACTACAACCAACTCCTAATTCTACCCCTAGAGAAGATCTAAATTATTTCTTGTCAGATTTCCAGATCTTTCCAAGTTAGCAGACAGGAGGTAAGCTAAGATCCCCTAGTTTCCCACTAGAATGTAAACAGTGAGAATGGGAATTTTTGTTTCATTCACTGTCATATTCCCAGTCTTTGGAAAAGTGCCTGACACATAGTGGGTTCTCAATAAATAGTTGCCCAATCAATAATTTAATGAATGATACAGTTAGCATCCTGTCTGTGAAATGTGACACCATAGGATGCTAGAGCTAAAAGGGTCATAGAAAACATCTTATCCAATACCAGTAGTTTACTTTGCCAAAAAGTTGGCTAACGTGGTGTCCCTGGAAGAGTTCAATCTATACAATTGTTCTGATGGCCACATGGACAATGAAGCCTCACTCATGTATTTCTCCAGCCCAGACCCATCTTTGGAGCACCAGACTCATGCATAGCAATGTTATTGACATTTCTAGTTAGATTCCCACAGACACCTAAACACAACATTCCAATCAGGCTCACTAGCTCCTGCTTTTGAGGGTAATGATTATAAAACTGATCTATAGCATAGTTGATCAACTATACACCAAATCAATTTTTTTTTTCATTTTGGCTTCAAGGGTAGTACCTGCTCATGCCCAGAAAGTTTGGCCTATTTATATCTTATTTATATTCCAGCCCATATTTCCTAATCTAATTTGTATTCCCCCTGGTCCTAGTGTTTTATTTTTTATTTATTTAACTACTTTTTTTCCTGTGTATTTTATGCAAGCCACTTCAAGTCCTTTGTGGTATTCAATAGACTATAAACAAAAGTGATGCTCTCTTCCTACAAATTTGTTCCCCTTCTTGTATTCTCTATTCTGGTTTTTCCAGCCATCTCTTTTTCTGGCCCTATCATAAGAGCTTCCTTATTGGTATTCCTGTCTTTCTTGAGTCTTTCCCATACCTGGTTTATATTCCATAAAGTTGCCAGAAAAAAAAGCTTTCTAAAATACATCCTTGGTGATATTCCTTGCCTGTTCTAATTCCTTCATTAATGATTCTCCACTCCCTAGGAATGAAATCTAGATTCCATTGCATGAAAGTCAAGGCCAACCTCTGAAGATAGCCTCTGAGTGCTTCTCCTCTCACTCTTCAGTTGGATAGATCAAATTCCTTGCACCTACCAGGAATACTTTATGCAGTTCTACATCTATATACCTCCACAAAAGCTGTCTTCTATAAGCCCTGCTTTGACTAATCACATTCTGTAACCTTCAGGACTCAGTTCAAGAGTAACTAATATCTCTTGGGGAGTCTTCCCTACCCACTTTATGCTATTTTTTATAGAACCCATGTGCCTTCTACTTTCCTTTGATATAGCCCTTATCCCACGGTTGTGCATCTATTTATGTGCAGCCTTTTCTTTTGTTCTATAAGTTCCTCAGTCACACTGTTTTCCACTCACAGTTTTCCCCCAGAGCACCTAGGGCATTGCCTGGCACCTAGGAGGTGATCAATAAATTAATACTGATCACAATAGCAATATGTATGGAAATGTACTATGGCCCAAGCAGTAGTCTCCCCATAATAACCCTAGGAGATAGGTATTATTATTAAACCTATTTTGTAGATAAACTGAAGCAAAGATATAAGTAACTTGCCCAAGGTCACACAGTAAGTCCTGGGGCAAGGATTCAAACCCTACAACGTGGCTCCAGAGCCACTGTTCTTAAACATAAGGAGATACCCATAAAGTAAATGATTCAAAATGAAGAAAACAGAGTCACAGAGAATTTAAGGGACAATAATAAATCAGTGGTAAATATTCAAAGATAGACACAGTTTAATTTTAAAGATCAATGATGTTGTTGGATGATAGTTGATAGTAGGCTCCAAGTTCTGACTCTGCTAGAGTAATTAGTAGTTCTGATCATTGTGTTATTAGCAGACTTCTTCAGGAACTCCACTAAAAATTAAATAAATCTTTTATTTTAAAAAAAATTTTTAAAGATTTTATTTATTTATTTGACAGAGAGAGAGAGAGAGGGAGAACACAAGCAGGGGGAGTGGGAGAGGGAGAAGCGGGCTATCCACCAAGCAGGGAGCCCGATGTGGGGCTCGATCCCAGAACCCTGGGATCATCACCTGAGCCAAGGCAGACACTTAATGACTGAGCCACCCAGGCACCCCTAAATAAGTCTTTTTTTAGATTTTTATTTATTTATTTGTCAGAGCGCATGAGCACAAGCAGGGGGAGCAGCAGGCAGGGGGAGAAGCAGGCTCCCCGCTGAGCAAGGAGCCTGATGTGGGGCTGAAGCCCGATGCGGGGCTTGATCCCAGGACCCCGGGATCATGACCCAAGCCGAAGGCAGATGCTTAACCAACTGAGACACCCAGGTGTCCCTAAAAATGAAATAAATCTTAATAGAATTTTAGTTTAGGTTTCAATGGAACCCCTAAATGACAGCCACAAGGGAACATGCTTTCTTCAGGCTCTAAGTCTGCACCTGAATTGTGGCAAGTGTGTTTATACATACCACTTAATCTTTAATCTCTTGAACATGTTATGAACTATTTGCATTATTTTGGGTCTTTTGAGAAACAGATGCCAAGAGACGATTAAATGTTCAAGAAATGTGTTAGGGGACATGCCTACGAGAAAATGGAGATGCAGCTGGGAGAGGCTGGAAGAGTCATTAGATTGCAAAGCAGGTCTGAACCCAAGGGAAGGACAGTGGGAAGGAAGAAAGTTTGGGTAGAAGCAACTTAGTCTGCAATGCAGTTCTAAGAGAGTCTGGCAATACTGTAAAGGAGTCCATGAGCCTAAGTCACCCAACAGAGGAGTCCTGCATTTTCCAGAATGTGCTTGCTTTAGTACTTTTGCTGTACAAAGTCATTAGCTGGGAGCAGCCCTGCCAAGCTGTCATTGACTGGGAAGTGAGGTTTTGGAGCAGAATGAAGAAAGATTTCATAATGCAGCAGCTAGAGCTGCCAGTCAATTGAGCACCCCAGAGTAGAAGATTCAAGAGGCATTCTCATGGCCACCACACTACTTCATTAGCCTACTGTCTATGAAATCAGTTAAAGTCTTTGTTAAGTTTTGCTCTTGAGTTACAAAAGTGACTTACTATCCCTATTTTTCCAACCATCACAGGTTTTTAAATTTTTGGTGAAAGGGAAAAATATTATAATATTGCTTTTATTCATAATGCATTAAAATCAAGGGAACTGACTTTACAAAGGACAAAAGAACCACTATTTCAGAAATTTAATTTGTGTGCCTTTAGGTAAGTTACTTAATATCTTCATACTATGTTATTGGATTTCTATTTAAGTGAAATTATTAAATGAGAATTTGCGGGCGCCTGGGTGGCTCAGATGGTTAAGCGTCTGCCTTCGGCTCAGGTCGTGATCCCAGGACTCTGGGATCGAGTCCCGCATCGGGCTCCCTGCTCCTTGGGAGCCTGCTTCTCCCTCTGCTTCTCTCTCTCTCTCTCCCTCTGTCTCTCATAAATAAATAAAATCTTTTAAAAAAAATAAATGAGAATTTGCCTCTAACAGTTACTAAAGTGGAGGAGATAGATGAGAGAATGGGTGGAGAACATTGGGAACCAAGTGCTTTCATAAACACCAAGGTAAATGTCAGCACTCTGCTTCTAAACCAGACCATCTTTTGAGACTTGTCTTCATCTCCCTTTCTCTAATCCCATATTTTATTTTAATATTTTCCAATGAAAATATACACATGTAAAAATTAAAATGCTGTAATTACTATTTTGTAATATAATTTTTCATTTCTCTATTATGAGTATTTTTCTATTGAGTAAATATGAATATAAGTCATTTTTGATGCGTGCATGGTAGTCATGCTTTCTACTGTGTACTCAAAAATATTGGGAACAATTTCCTAATGTAAGACATTGAGACATTTAGTTTGCTTGTGGTTCTTCACTATTTATAAATAATGCAGTAAAATATCTTTACAAATATGTCTTTTTAACTTGTCTGATTAATTCTTTAAGATTAATTCCTCAAAATAGAATTGCTGGATCAGAGTATGAAATTGTTTAAGGAATGTGTAGGATATAAATAAATTACATTAAAGTTATGCCTTGAGTGGTGGTCAATATCAGCAAGAAAAAGCTTAGTTTGAACTGTAGATTTCCCATTTTTTGAGGAATCCAAAGGATTTAGGGCTGCCTTATGTCATTCCAAATAATGGTCTCTTCTTCCCTTTTGGTGGCACCAGGAGGGGATTCTCAGAACCTCAAGCAGATATGCTTCCTCTTCAGGGTAGTACTAGAATGCTAGGGAAGAATAGAGGTGTAGAAGTATAAACGTGACCATGGGAAAAGGAGACAAAAGATTGGGGGAACAGAGAAAGATAAGATGAGGTCTCCAAGATGCCATGTGAAGCAGATTCTGTATATATTAAAAGATAATCCAAAGTAAATGAACATTTTACACCTCCTAGATTCTGTGTTTCTATGACCATATAATAAATAGGGTTTTTTTCCTAGTGATTGTTACTGAGCTAAGCTGCCAGACATAAAAAGCATAACAAAAATATTACAGATTGTACAAGACACTGGCTATTTGTTCACCAATCCATGTTCTCTTCCTCCTGGTCACATGACTAAACTACATTTCCCAGAATCTCTTGTAATTGAATTCTGGCCAATGGAATGTGAGGAGAAGTGATGTATTCTATACCAGCCTCACTCCCAAATCTTCCCATTGTTTTCCATGTTCTTTTCCTTTGTCTGATTCTGGAACCACAGGATAGAAGAAGTCATTGGTCAATTATACTCCCTGCAGCTGAAGATCTGAAAGGTATATTCTCATAGCTACCATAGGAGAAAATGGGGGGGGGCATTCTTAGCAATTCACTAGGTCAGCAGGTGTAAATGAGAACTGCTCTGGTCAAAAAAGGACATAAGGACACTTTCTCCATGACCCACCCTTTAGATACATAATGGTTAAGAACATGAGCTTTGTAATCATGATATGATATGGAAGCAGTTTTCAAACTAGCCCCTCTAATTTAACTATCCCTGGTTCCTTGGGCAACCTAGTTAATCTCACTAAATTTCAGTTTACTCACGGTAAAATGGGAATAAAACTAATATAACTATTGCCAATTTGTTTTGTGAAGAAAAAAATCATATACATGAAGCAATTAATATAAAAATGGCTCAATGAAATATTTTTCTAGTTTATCTGAAGAGATCATGTACACTAAAAAATATTGTCCATGTCTCCCAACTCCAATTTACATCATGCAACCAGCCCATGAGGTGTCAGCACTGAAGACTGAGGATTGGATAGTGACAGACAGACCTCTTAATCAGAAATAACTGTCTAGAAGAGTTGAGATTTGAACAATTAGAATGGCATTGTTTAAGGAGAATGATTAGCTCTTTAACAAGACTGGCATTGATAGATTCTCTAAGTTAGGTCAGAATTATTTTTTAGCCTGATACAAAAGCCACTAATTGGCATTTTAATAAGACCCTTCCTTCCCCTTCCCATGCCTGAGCATAAGAGACAGCACTTCTTGAACCTACAGAGTGTAGAAAATTGCTTCAAATAGTAGGCATTTTTAATCCTCTTGCAACAATACACAGAAACAAAATTAATGGAATTAGGTAAACTCTATACATTAAGGATACAGGTTATAAACTAGTCAGATATGTCCACGGTATTTTTTTTTTTTGCTAATATGCATTAATTCAAAGAAAACACTTAAAACTGGTATCCAAGATCTATAAAGAACTTCTCAAACTCAGCACCCAGAAACAAATAATCAAGTCAAAAAATGGGCAGAAGATATGAAAAGACACTTCTCTGAAGAAGACATACAAATGGCTAGCAGACACATGCAAAAATGTTCATCATCATTAGCCATCAGGGAAATTCAAATCAAAACCACATTGAGATACCACCTTACACCAGTTAGAATGGCAAAAATGGACAAGGCAAGAAACAACAAATGTTGGAGAGGTTGTGGAGAAAGGGGAACCCTCTTACACTGTTGGTGGGAATGCAAGTTGGTATAGCCACTTTGGAAAACAGTGTGGAGGTGCCTCAAAAAATTAAAAATAGAGCTACCTTATGACCCAGCAATTGCAATACTTGGTATTTACCCAAAGGCACAGATGTAGTGAAAAGAAGGGCCATATGCACCCCAATGTTCATAGCAGCAATGTCCACAATAGCCAAACTGTGGAAAGAGCTGAGATGCCCTTCAACAGATGAATGGATAAAGAAGATGTGGTCCATATATATAATGGACTATTACTCAGCCACCAGAAAGGATGAATACCCAACTTTTATGTCAACATGGGTGGGACTGGAGGAGATTATGCTAAGTGAAAAAAGTCAAGCAGAGAAAGTCAATTATCATATGGTTTCACTTATTTGTGGAACATAAGGAATAGCATGGAGGACATTAGGAGAAGGAAGGGAAAAATGAAGGGGGGGAATTGGAGGGAGTGATGAACCATGAGAGACTATGGACTCTGAGAAACAAACAGGGTTTTAGAGGGGAGGGGCGTGGGGGGATGTGTTAGCCTGGTGACGGGTATTAAGGAGGGCATGTATTGCATGGAGCACTGGGTGTTATATGAAAACAATGGATCGTGGATCACTACATCAAAAACTAATCATGTATTGTATGGTGACTAACATAATAAAATTAAAAAAAGAAAATAATTGAAAAAAATAAAATTAAAATAAAAATTTTAAAAATGTAAAAAAAACTCTTAATGCTTTTAATTTACAAGATTTCTTTTGGCAATAATGTTATAGTTAAGCCCACTCTGTAAACATATATCCACCATGCTACTAAACCTGACAGGTTTTTATAATCATAATTAGCTAAGAATGGCTTTTTTGAACTTGGGTTAATTCCAGCTATTAATTTACCCCCTGGAGAGTAAATCTGTCAAATATTCTCATTACCTGTTCTTCTGAACAAGTAATTTACCCACTGGCATTGCCAGCACTCTCTCTACCAGCTTTTGGCCTCTTCTTTCCCAATGATCCAGATGTGCCTCATGACAGAGGAATTTTTTTTTCTCTAAGCAAGACTTTTTATTAGTCTCTTTTTAAAAATAGACATGAGATAAAATTCACAGACCATACAATCCACCCATTTAAAGTGTACAATAAATGGCATTTAGTATATTCACAGAGTTGTGCATCCATCACCACAATCAACTTTAGAACATTTTCATCAGTCCAAAAAGAAATATTGTACTAAATAGGATTTACTGACATTTCATATACATGGAATCATACACGATATGGTCTTTTGTGACTGGCTTCTTTCACTTAGTATAAGTGCTTTCAAGGTTCATCCATGTTGTAACATGTACAAGTACTTCATTTCTTTTTACTACTTAATAATATTCCATTGTGTGGAAAGGCCACATTTTATTCAACCATTTGTCAGTTGAGGGACATTTGGGTTGTTTCCACCTTTTGGCTTTTATGAATAATGCTGTCTTGAACATTTGGGTCAAAGTTTTTGTGTGAGGATATGTTTTCACTTCTCCTAAGTATATACCTAGGACTAGAATTGCTAAGTCATATGGTAACTCTAAGTTTAACCATTTAAAGAACTGCTGGACTGCTTTCCAAAGTGGATGAAACATTTTACATTTCATGGTTTTGGGATTACAAAATCCTCCCTCCATCAACCCTCAGTTTGTTCTCTATCTTCAAGAGTCTCTTATGGTTTGTTTCCCTCTCTCTTTTTTTCCCTCTCCCAGATGTTCTTCTGTTTTGATTCTTAAATTCCACATATGAGTTATATCATATGATATTTGTCTTTCTCTGACTTATTTCACTTAGCATAATACACTCTAGATCCATCCATATCCTTGCAAATGGCAAGATTTCATTCTTTTTCATGGCTAATATTCCATTGTGTATATATACCACATCTTCTTTATCCATTCATCAGTCAATGTACACTTGGGTTCTTTCCATAATTTGACTATTGCGGATAGTGCTGCTATAAACATTGGGATGCATGTGTCCCTTTGAGTAAGTATTTTTATATCCTTTGGGTAAATACCTACTAATGTGGGGCGCCTGGGTGGCTCAGTCATTAAGTGTCTGCCTTTGGCTCAGGTCATGATCCCAGGGTCCTGGGATCAAGCCCCACATCAGGCTCCCTGCTCAGTGGGAAGCCTGTTTCTCCCTCTCCCACTCCCCCTGCTTGTGTTTCCTCTCTTGCTGTGTCTCTCTCTGTCAAATAAATAAACAAAATCTTTAAAAAAATACCTAGTAGTGCAATTGCTGGATCATAGAGTAGTTGTATTTTCAACTTTTTGAGGAACCTCCATACTGTTTTCCAGAGTGGCTGCACCAGTTTGCATTCCCACCAACAGTGCAAGAGGGTTCCCCTTTCTCTGCATCCTTGCCAACATCTGTTGTTTCCCCTCTTGTTAATTTTAGACATTCTGATGGGTGTGAGGTGGTATTTCATTGTGGTTTTGGTTTGTATTTCCCTGATGATGAGTGATGTTGATCATCTTTTCATGTGTCTATTAGCCATCAGGATGTCTTCTTTGGGAAACTGTCTTTTCATGTCTTCTGCCCATTTCTTATCTGGATTGTTTTTTGTGTTGAGTTTAATAAGTTCTTTATAGATTTTGGATACTGCCATTTATCAGATATGTCATTTGCAAATATCTTCTCCCATTCTGTAGGCTATTTTTTAGTTTTGTTGTTTCCTTTGCCGTGCAAAAGCTTTTTATTTTGATGAAGTCCCAATAGTTCATTTTTGCTTTTGTTTCTCTTGCCTCTGGTGACATGTCTAGTAAGAAGTTGGTATGGCTGAGGTCATAGAGGTTGCTGCATGTGTTCTTTTCTAGGATTTTCATATATTCCTGTCTCACATTTAAGTCTTTTATCCATTTTGAATTTATTTTTGTGTATGGGTTAAGAAAGTGGCCTAGTTTCATTCTTTTCCATGTTGCTGTCCAGTTTTCCCAACACCATTTGTTGAAGAAACTGTCTTTTTTTCCCATTGGCTATTCTTTCCTGCCTTGTTGAAGATTAGTCGACCATAGAGTTCTGGGTCCATTTATGGGATTTCTGTTTCATCGATCTATGTGTCTGTTTTTGTGCCAGTACCCTACTGTCTTGATTACTACAGCTTTGTAATATAGCTTGAAGTCTGGAATCATGATGCCTCCAGCTTTGCTTTTCTTTTTCACAATTGCTATGGCTATTCACATTCTTTTGTGGTTCCATACAAATTTCAGGATCATTTGTTCTAGCTCTGTGAAAAATGCTGGTATTTTAATAGGGATTGCATTGAATGTGTAGATTGCTTTCGGTAGTATAGACATTTTAACAATGTTTGTTTTCTCAATTCATGAGCATGGAATGTTTTCTATTTCTTTGTACCCTCAATTTCTTTCATAAGTGTTCTATAGTTTTCAGAGTACAGATCTTTTACCTCTTTGGTTAGGTTCATTCCTAGGTATCTTATGCTTTTTGGTGCAATTGTAAATGGGAATAACTCCTTAATTTCTCTTTCTGCTGCCTCATTATTGGTGTATAGAAATGCAACAGATTTCTGAACATTGATTTTATACCCTGTGATTTTGCTGAATTTATGTATTAGTTCTAGCCTTTTTTTTGGTGGAGTCTTTTGGGTTTTCTACATAGAGTGTCATGTAGTCTGCAAGGAGTGAAAGTTTGACTTCTTCCTTGCTGACTTGGATGTCTGTTATTTCTTTTTGTTGTCTGATTGCTGAAGCTGACTTCCAGGACCATTAAATAGCAATGGTGAGAGTGGATATCCCTGTCTTGTTCCTGACCTTGGAGTAAAAGCTCTCAGTTTTTCCCCATTAAGGATGATATTAGCTGTGGGTTTTTCATAGATGGCCTTTATTATGTTGAGGTATGTTTGTTGAGGGTTTTTATCAAGACTGGATGTTGTACTTTGTCAAATGCTTTTTCTGCATCTATTGAGAGGATTTTATGATTCTTATCCTTTCTTTTATCAATGGGGTGTATCATATGTTGATTGATTTGCAAATACTGAACCAGCCCTGCAGCCCAGGAATAAATCTCATTTGATTGTGGTGGATAATTCTTTTAATGTACTGTTGGATTTGATTTGCTAGTATCTTGTTGAGATTTTTTGCATCTATTTTTATTAGGCATATGAGCCTGTAATTCTCCTTTTTAGTGGGGTCTTTGTCTGGTTTTGGAATCAAGGCAATGCTGGCCTCACAGAAGGAGTTTTGAAGTTTTCCTTCCATTTCTATTTTTTGGAACAGTTTGAGAAGAATAGGAATTAACACTTCTTTAAACGTCTGGTAGAATTCTGGGAAGCCATCTGGTCCTGGACTTTTGTTTGTTGGGAGATTTTTGATTACTGATTCAATTTCTTTGCTGGTTATGGGTCTGTTCAAATTTTCTATTTCTCCTTATTTCAGTTTTAGTAGTTTGTATGTGCCTAGGAATTTGTCCATTTCCTCCAGATTACCCAGTTTGTTGGTAAATTATTTTTCGTAATATTCTCTTATAAATGTTTGTATTTCTGTGGTGTTGGTGGTGATCGCTCCTATTTCATTCATGATTTTATTTATTTGGGACCTTGCTCTTTTCTTTTTGATAAGTCTGCCTAGGGGTTTATCAATTATATTAATTCTTTCAAAGAATCAGCTCTTAGTTTCTTTGATCTGTTCTACTCATTTTTTCCTATATTGTTTATTTCTGCTCTAATCTTTATTATTTCCCTTCTTCTGTTGGCTATAGACTTTATTTGCTGTTCCTTTTCTAGATCCTTTATGTGTAAGGTTAGGTTGTGTATTTGAGACATTTCTTGCTTCTTGAGATAGACCTGTATTGCAATATACTTCACTCTTAGGATTGCCTTTGCTGCATCCCAAAGGTTTTGGACTGTCATGTTTTCATTTTCCCTTGATTCCATGTATTTTTTTATTTCTTCTTTGATTTCCTGGATGACCCATTCATTCTTTAGTACCATGTTGTTTAACCTCCTGTGTTTGTGGTCTTCCCAAATTATTTCTTGTGGCTGACTTCAAATTTCAAAGCATTGTGTCTGAAAATATGCACGGTATGATCTCAATCTTTTTGTACTTGTTGAGGCCTTATTTGTGATCCAGTATGTGATCTATTCTAGAGAATGTTCCATGTGCGCTTGAAAAGAATGTGTATTCTGCTGCTTTAGGATGAAATGTTCTGAATATATCTGTTAAGTCCATCTGGTCCAGTATGTCATTCAAAGCCATTGTTTCCTTGTTGATTTTCTGCTTAGATGATTTGTCCATTGCTGAAAGTGGGGTGTTAAAGTCCCCTACTATTTTTGTATTATTATCAAAGAATTTCTTTAAGGTGTTTTTAATTGACTTATATATTTGGCCGCTCCCAAGTTAGGGGCATAAATATTTACAATTGTTAGACCTTCGTGATGGATAGACCCCTTAATTATGATATAGTGCCCTCTTCATCTCTTGTTATAGTGTTTGGTTTGAAATCTAGTTTGTCTAATATAAGTATGGCTGCTCTGGCTTTCTTTTGACATCCATTAGCATGATAGATGGTTCTCCATCCCTTCACTTTCAATCTGCTGGTAACTTTGGGTCTAAAATGAATCTCTTGTAGGCAGCATATAGATGGATTTGTTTTTTTATCCATTCTGATACCTTATGTCTTTTGATTGGAGCATATAGTCCATTTACATTCAGAGTGATTATTGAAAGATATGAATTTAGTGCCATTGTGTTACTGGTAGATTTGGTTTCTGGTGATGTTTTCTATTTCTTTCTAGTCTTTGTTGCTTTTGGTATTTTTTCCCCACTCAAAGAGACCCCTTAATATTTCTTGCAGGGCTGGTTAGGTGGTCATGAACTACTTCTGTTTTTGTTTATCTGGAAAAGTCTTTATCTCTCCTTCTATTTTGAATGACAGCCTTGCTAGACAAAGGATTCTTGGCTGCATATTTTTCCCATTCAGCACATTGAATATATCCTGCCATTCTTTTCTGGCCTGCCAAGCTTCTGTAGACAGATCTGCTACAAACCTGATCTGTCTTCCCTTGTAGGTTAAGGACTTTTTTCCCCTTGCTGCTTTCAGGATTCTTTCATTGTCTGTGTATTTGGAGAATTTGACTATGACGTGCTTTGACAATGGCCAGTTTTTGTTGAATTTAATGGGAGTTCTCTGTGCTTCTTATGTTGTGATGTCCGTGCCCTTCCCCAGATTAAGGAAGTTTTCAGCTCTAATTAGCTCAAATAAAACTGCTGCTCCTTTATCTCTCTCTTCATCTTCTGTGACTCCTATGATATGAATGTTATTATGTCTTAATAAGTCACTGAGTTCCCTAAGTCTACCTTTGTGGTCTATTACCTTTGTTTCCCTCTTTTTTCAGCTTCATTATTTTCCATAATTTTATCTTCTGCATCACTGATCCTTCCTCTGCTTCATCCATCCTTGTTGTTATGGCATCCATTCAGGTTTACATCTTGATTGTAGCATTTTTAGTTTCAGCGTGACTAGATTTTAGTTCTTTTATCTCTGCAGTAAGAGATTCTCTAGTGTCTTCTATGCTGTATTCAAGCACAGCTAGTATCCTTATAATTGTTTTAAATCCTAGTTCAGACATCTTACTTCTATCTGTATTGATTAAATCTCTGGCCATTAGTTCTACTTCCCGTTCTTTCTTTTGGGGTGAATTTCTCCTTCCTGTCATTTCGTCCAGAAAAAAAAATTTAAAAACTCCATAAAACAAAAAAACACCTAGATCCTGTGTGTGTTTTGGTCTGCTTGTTAAGAGAAGTTAGATCCGAAAATAAAAATAAAAAATAAAATAAAAAATATATGAAAAATATATGTAAATAAAATTTTTAAAAATAATTTAAAAATTTAAAAAGGAACTAAAAAATAAAAAATAATAAAATAATAAAAATAAAAAGGAAGCTAGATCCTATTTTTCCTAGAGCTGAAGCTCTGCAGCGTTCTATGATCAGTAGACTTGGGGTGTGCGAGGTGTTTATATTGTTCTTCTGGTGGAGGGGGCCTGTTGCAGTGATTCTCAGGAGGACGTGGCCTAATGGAGATGTGCCTGCAGGGCACAGCTGGGCAGGGTTTGGTGTAAGTGGCTCTGGCCAGCACTAGGTGGCCCTGTTTTGCTCCCTGAAGCCTTACAAGCTGAAGGGCAGGGTGAAAATGATGGCGCCCTGCTCTCTAACCTAGAACTGAGAGTTCGTGCCCACCACTCTTCAGGAAGCTCTCACAAAAGAGCAATCACCCCTCTTGTGTTCCCAGCTTCTCAGATCCCTGCCTTCACCCTGCTTATGTCCAAGCTGTTTCTCAGGTGTGTGGTTAGGTTTCAAAACTCCAAATTTTAGGGACTCCAGCAGCGCCGGCCTGCACTGATCCTCTGGGGGAGAGTGTCACTGCACTTTTGCTGTTTGCCGCCTGTGCCAGGAAAGTGGTCCCACGACCCCACAGTGGTTCATAGTTTATGGCAGGGCAGAGCATAGAGCCGGCACCCAGCTTTGCTGCCCTCAGCTGGAGTCCCTGCCCCTATGTCTGGGAACAGTACAGCACATTGGCAGCACCCATTCTTGTGACCCAGGGGATCTTCAGACCATGCTTTCCCCTCCTGGGTCTCTGCCCTCCTTCCCCAATGGAACACCTTTAAGCCAGGCATGACCCTGGTGGTGGCAGACTTCTAAAACTTCAGATTTTGCACTTCCCCACTTATAATACCTTGTGGTGGTCTCCCTAAGCAGGGCTCCCTCCCCTCTGTCCCTCTACTAATGCAGAACCAATCTTCAACTAAACAGCCTGGAGTGAGCACTGCACTCTTGAGACACTCTCTTAATAAGGACTTCCAGGATCATGCTGAGCAGCAACATATTATAGACCAACAAAAGGCAGCTTTGCAGCATGCACATGTACACTCATCTGGATAATTCATAACTCAAGACTCTACCTTTGGGAATCTTATTCATCCCGTCTTACCTTGCCTTGACCCAGAATGAAGAAAAGATTTCTAACAAAGGTGACTGTAATGTCAGATGCCAAAGCTACCATCATTTAGTGCTATACAAACTGTGACTTTCAGAATTTTGGTGAACTTTTATACTTTTTGCTTCTTTAAAAGAAAGGCATGTGTAAGTCAAAGCAGAAAAGGAGGGTCACCAAGAGGATGAGAGTTTTGGGAGCTGTATTATCTGAGGAACTGATGATGCTACTTGTGACTGTTTTGGAACACAGTTTGATTTTTGAACCCAAATCAGACTCTGAATTGGATGATCACATAAATTTACCCCTCACCCCCCAACTAGGTGGATTGAATATATCATTGTCCACAGTAGACTTTCATGAACCATTTATAGAACTTAACTTTAAAGAAATGAGGGTGCTTTTAAAGGTGTGAACCAATAGGCTTACATAAGTTACATTCATAGTTGCTGTTTGTAGAATTGCTATCAGTGTATCTTTTGTGTTTATAGTCAACTTGTCATCCTGAAATATTCTTTAACTCATAACTAACTCCCTTATTCTCCATTTTCAAAGAAAATCTAAGATAAGACTAAGTTACCAACTATTCTTAAACATCTTTTATAAACCTATGCTATTACAAATTATGTAACTAAATGCAATTAAAAACAATAAGAAATTTTTTTATCATCAAAATATTGTTTAATATTTTTAAAAAAGTCTCAAAAGTGCCTAATCTGCTTCGACACTATATTCACTGCTTGTCACAAATGAAGAGCTTCCACCCCAGGCACCACTCACAAGCGGACTCTTTCGGTTGCTCTTGGTGGGGTGGGCACTCCACAGGACATGTGGCTCACCATGGTGTCATTCATATTAGCCAGTGGGTGAGGCGGAACTATATTTGCAAGGTCAAGTGGTTTCTCTGGTTGCTCAGGGAAAACAGGATGCGGGGGTTCTCTGGTGGGTACATACCCCAAAGATTTACTAATTGCATGGCTCAGCTTCTTTGCAGGGGATTTCCAAGAGGAGTGCTCCTTCATCTGGTGTTGGTTGCTGTGAGAGCTGCTGACATGGCCACGCCAAAAGCAGTTTTGGCAGAGCTGGTAGTTGTGGCACTGCTGGCATCAGTACCGGAAACCCATCATACTCTCACAGTGGCAGTAGGCACACTCCATGGGATGGAAGACATTCTCAACATGGGTGAGCCTATGCATGAGAGGTGGCCAGACAAGGCACTGGGGAACCAGAAAAGATAGTTCTTAACTCCCCTAAATCAACTCCGCACCTCCTATCTTCCAGAAAGTGGTCACTTTTCTACTTATAGACTTGCAGTTTTGTTCTCTCAATCTGAGGACTGATTGATTTCTTGGGTATTCAGAATGATTTGATAATTATCTATCTGTGTTCAAGGGATGAGGCAAGCTTAGGATCCCCCTACTCCTTCGCCATCTTAACTGCTTCTGAAGTGCTATCTCATTGTGGTTTTAATTTGTATCATCCTGATGATTAGTGATTTTGAGCATTTTTCCATGTTATTGGCCATTTCATTGGAAAAATGTCTATTTAGATTATTTGCTCATTTTTAGATTGGGTTATTTGTCTCTTATTAAGTTGCAAGAGTTTTTTAAAAATATATCTTAAGTTTCTTCTATCAGATATATGATTTGCAAAATTATTTTACCATCCTGCTGGTTGCCTTTTCATTTTTTAATAGTGTCTTTTAAAGCACAAATGATTTTAATTTTGACAATATCTAATTGATCTATGTTTTTCTTTTGTTGCTTGTTTTTGATATTATATCTTGCCTAATCTAAGATCTCAAATATTAATACCTGTTTTCTTCTGAGAATGTTATAGTTTCAGCTCTTACAGTTAAGTCTTTGATCCATTTTGTGGGATGCCTGGGTGGCTTAGTTGGTTAAGCATCTGCCTTTGGCTCAGGTCATGATCCCAGGTTCCTGGGATTGAGCCCCACATTAGGCTCCCTGCTCAGCAGAGAGCCAGCTTCTCTCTCTCCCTCTGTTGCTCCCCCTGCTTGTGCTCTCTCTCTCTCTCTCTCTGTCTCTGTCAAATAAATAAATAAAATCTTTAAAAAAAAGCCTTTGATCCATTTTGAGTTAATTTTTATATATGATGTGAAGTAGAGCTCTAACTTCATTATTATGCATGTAGATATCCAATTGTCTCAGCGCGATTTGTTGAAAAGACTATTGCTTCCCCTACCGGATTGTCTTGACATGCTTGTCAAAAGTCAGTTAACTGTAAATGTAAGGGTTTATTTCTCAACTCTAAATTCTATTCCATTGATCTATCAGTCTTATGCCAGTACTACACTTTGTTAGTTATTGTTGCTGAGCAGTAAATTTTGAAATTGGGTGATGTGAATCATCCAACTTTGCTCTTCCTTTTCAAGATTGTTTTGACTATTTGGAGTCCCTCTCATTTCCCCATGAGTTTTAGGATGACCTTCTTAAATTCTGCAAAGAAGTTGGCTGGGGTTTTGATAGGGATTGCATTGAATCTGTAGATCACTTTGTGGTGTACTGTCATCTTAACCATTCATGATCATGAAATGTCTTTCCATTTATTTAGATCTTCTTTAATTTCTTTCAATATTCTTTAGTTCTCAGAGTATATGTTTTGAACTCTTTTATTACATTTATTACTAATTATTTTATTCTTTTTGATGCTGTTATAAATTTAATTGTTTTCTTATGAGGCTTTGTTTTTAATTGAACACTACATCAAAAACTAATGATGTACTGCATGTTGGCTAACTGAACATAATAAAAAAATAAATTAAAAAAAGTTTCACAAAAGACTATTTCTTTGAGCTTCAGGTTGAAAGTTTAGAGGTCAAAATCATTATAAACAAAAGAAAAATCTCAGTTCTAGCTTACCCATTACAAAGGGATGCTCAGGCAGAGCAATGTGCTGTCATATTTAAGACATGGCACACTGTCCCAGTTGCTAGGAGTGGCCCTATCAATTACTCTGTTTGCAAGGCAGCTTCTCTTCATAGGTTTTTTTTTTAAGTAAACTCTACCCACAACATGGGGCTTGAACTCATGATCCTGAGATCAAGAGTCACATGTTCTACCAACTGAGCCAGTCAGGCACCCCAAGGCAGCTTCTCCTCAGAGTTAGGAAGCATATGAAGTTTCTGTTGAGCTCCTCAACTCCTCTTTCTTTAGAACATCAACATAGTGTTAGAAGTCCTAGCATCAGCAATCAAATAACAAAAAGAAATAAAAGGCATTCAAATTGGCAAAGAAGAAGTCAAATTCTCTCTCTTTGCAGATGACATGATACTTTATGTGGAAAACCCAAAAGACTCCACCCCCAAATTACTAGAACTCATACAGCAATTCAGCAATATGGCAGGATACAAAAGCAATGCACAGAAATCTGTTACTTTTCTATACACTAACAATGTAACTGTAGAAAGAGAAATTAAGGAATTGATTCCATTTATAATAGCACCAAAAACCATTAAGATACCTAGGAATAAACCTAACCAAACAGGTAAAGGATCTATACTCTAGAAACTACAGAACACTTATGAAAGAAATTGAGGAAGACACAAAAAGATGGAAAAATATTCCATGCTCATGGATCGGAAGAATAAACATTGTTAAAATATCTATGCTGCCCAGAGCAATCTACACTTTCAATGCCATCCCTATCAAAATACCACTGGCATTTTTCAAGGAGCTGGGACAAACAATCCTAAAATTTGTATGGAACCAGAAAAGACCCTGAATTGCTAAGGGAATGTTGAAAAAGAAAACCAAAGCTGGGGGCATCACGTTGCCTGACTTCAAACTATATTACAAAGCTGTAATCACTAAGACAGCATGGTATTAGCACAAAAACAGAAACATAGACCAATGGAACAGAATAGAGACTCCAGAAATGAACCCTCAACTCTATGGTCAACTAATCTTTGACAAATCAGGAAAAAATATCCAATGGAAAAAAGACAGT
This sequence comes from Zalophus californianus, assembly GCF_009762305.2. Classification (NCBI taxonomy): domain Eukaryota; kingdom Metazoa; phylum Chordata; class Mammalia; order Carnivora; family Otariidae; genus Zalophus; species Zalophus californianus. The sequence continues at coordinate 112,385,728 of NC_045612.1, read as the reverse complement.
TTCTTCAATAAGTGGTGCTGGGAAAATTGGACAGCTACATACAGAAGAATGAAACTGGACCATTTTGTTACACCATACACAAAGATAAACTCAAAATGGATGGAAGACCTTAATGTGAGACAGGAATCCATCAAAATCCTAGAGGAGAACATAGGCAGTAACCTCTTCGACATCCGTCACAGCAACTTCTTTCAAGACACATCTCCAAAAGCAAGGGAAACAAAAGCAAAAATGAACTTTTGGGACTTCATCAAGATAAAAAGCTTTTGCACAGCAAAGGAAACAGACAATAAAACTAAGAGGCAATCCACAGAATAGGAGAAGATATTTGCAAATGACATTTCAGATAAAGTGCTGGTATCCAAGATCTATAAAGAACTTCTCAAACTCAACACTCAAAAAACAAATAATCCAGTCAAGAGATGGGCAGAAGCCATAAATGGCTAACAGACGCATGAAAAAATGCTCAAAATCACTAGCTATCAGGGAAATACAAATCAAAACCACACTGAGATACCACCTTACACCAGTTAGAATGGCAAAAATTAACAAAACAGGAAACAACAAATATTGGCGAGGATGTGGAGCAAAGGGAACCCTCTTACACTGTTGGTGGGAATGCAAGCTGGTGCAGCCACTCTGGAAAACAGTATGGAGTTTCCTCAAGATGTTAAAAATAGAGCTACCCTATGACCCAGCAATTGTACTACTGGGTATTTACCCCAAAGATACAGATGAAGTAAAAAGAAGGGGCACCTGCACCCCAATGTTCATAGCAGCAATGTCTGCAATAGCCAAACTGTGGAAGGAGCCGAGATGCCCTTCAATAGATGAATGCATAAAGAAGATGTGGTCCATATATACAATGGAATATTACTCAGCCATCAGAAAGGATGAATACCCACCATTTGTATCAACATGGATGGAACTGGAGGAGATTAATTAAAAAAAAAGAACATCAACCACAGCTCTCCAGAGTCTCTTAAGTCATGCCTGCTTTCTTGATATTCCTTGGCTAACCTATGGCTATCAATGTGATCTCCTACTTAGGCTTGCCTTCCTTTGTTCACCACAATTATGAATTCCTCACTACTCACCCTCCCACCTCCCACCTCAAGCTTTCTGTGTGACATTTTTCTTAGCACAGAAGTCAGTATATTAGAGGGTTAAGGTTAAGGTACTGCTTTCCAGAGATAGTGGCAGACTATGACAAGGGGACAGTGGGGGCAGGAGTTGTGGCCACAAATGTATTATCATAGACCCCAAGGTTGCAGGAGGACTTCAGTGATAGATGCAGTCACACACACAGTGGGAAGATCCAGGAATAAGTTCAAGGAAAAATGGCCAGAAACAGGAGTCAAGGCAACAACAGTCAATAGGGCAAGCGGAGATGTCATCAAGTGCAGGGGTAAAGGCAGGGTCAAAAAATAAGACAGTTTGTAGTTTGAACAAAGGGCAGGAGTCAGCAATGGAGCCAGACCTTGAGATAGTGGCAGAAGAACGGACACTCAGGTCTAAGCTGCTTCCCTTAGTTACTATCAGTTAAATTCCTTCCCCTTGAGGTGCTCCTCCAAGTTCTTACAGAGTCCAGGCTTCTAGCATCAGTCAGGGTTTCATCTGGAAAGCTGAATCAGTAGGAGGTATCTTTCCCTTTCTTTATCTTCATCACTTTCCCTATTACTATCTCTCAGCTACATAAATGTATTAATATTTATATCTATAGATAGCAATATTAAGGGATTTATTATAGGAATTTTACCATATACAATTGTGGAAGCTGTTAAACAGCCCATGTGAAGCTGTTGCTTTTGAGTCTGGAGCTAGAGCCCAAACCCTCAGGGCCAGCATTCAAGAAGGAAAGGCAAACATGAAGTAGAGGAAACAGGTAAATTAGAACCTGCAAGTTTGAGCTGGAAACCCAAAGATGAACTGGAACCATGTTGGTCTCTCACCATGACCTTTAAGCCTCCACCTCTGATGATGGAGGTTTCCTACATAAGTTAGCCCCCTTCATCTCAAAGCTAAATACTCAACTATCCCAGGAGTTGGAACAGTTGTAGGAGGCAGGAGCTAGAGGATCTGTGAGCCCAGCGGCTACCCCACATCAAAAGCATAGGCCTAGATAAAAGAGAACCTGTGTGAGCTGCAACAACACCTTGTGCACTATCCTGATCATTCAGGATAAGAAGACAGCTCTGCTTCATTTGTGTTTTCTTAATCTGATATAAAATGTCTCTTGTAGCTCACACTAACCCAGAACTATGCAAGGAAGGAAATTCTGGAGAGATGTAGTTTTAGTTTAGCTAAGTTGACACTGAACAAATCTATACTGCTTGTCAACACAGATCATTTCTCAGTGAAGAACTCCTTATTCTTCCAGGAGCACTTGATGTCCCATCTTCAGAAAAGAACCCTCATTCTGTGGAGCTCATGTTTCCAGTGCATGAGTAGGAACTGGCTGGGATTTTTTTTTTAAGACTTTATTTATTTGAGAGAGTGAGCAAGAGAGTGAGAGACAGAAAGCATGAGCAGAGGGGAGGGGCAGAGGGAGAAGCAGACTCCTCACTGAGCAGGGAGCCTGATGTGGGGCTCGATCCCAGGACCCCGGGATCATGACCTGAGCTGAAGGCAGATGCTTAAGTGACTGAGCCACACAGATGCACCAGAAAATGCTTCTTAGGACTCCATTTAAGATCCCAGCTATCAGGATGGCTCAGTTGGTTAACCTGAGATCCAGTGCCTCATCAGGCTCCCTGCTCAGGGGGGAGCCTGTTTCTCCCTCTCCTCCCCACTTATGCTCTCTGTCATTATCTCTGTCTCTGTCTCTGTCTCTCTCTCAAATAAATAAATAATAAATAAATAAAACCTTTTTAAAAAGAGCATTTTCCACTTAATGAGCTACTTTAAAAAGACTGAAGAAATATAGCTAAAAGGATAGACTTTCTCCATCAAATGACATCAAACAGGCCTATAACTCATAAAGCTAGACCTTTATGTTCTCATGGATTATGGTTAGTCTCACATGCATTTTAACCACAAACTGGCCTCCTATGAAATTTGCTCTTAAGTAATGAACGAAGCAAATGAAGATGGAGAGAGGGGTTGCTTGATAATTATAACTGGCCTTATTTAGTGGATGTGATCGTAGCTCTCTAAATATGACTAAGAGTGTCTTGTTGAAGAACAAAGAGATGTAGTGTCTCTTTGTTCTTCAACAAGACACTACTTAAGGCAAATGAATTTCCTTTCTTTAGGCATTGATTTAAGATATCTTTATACTATAAAAAAATAGTAAATAAATATACTAAAAAAATAAATATTTTCTTTCTTGATTTGTTTGTGATCACTGTTAATAAATAAAGGTAGAAAAGCACAACAAAAGGAAAAAAAAAACTACTGGCATTGGATGGTTATATAAAACTAGTTTAATGTTTGAGATCCTAAGGATGAAAAAACTTATAGTTTAGCCTTACAAATTGTCAGCTGCCCTGGGCCAAACATGATTTATGTGTACAGTAAAAGTTTCGGTTTGTTTCTTGTCCTTCCTTAAGATTACATTTTCCTTCTAGTAAATATGACATCTTCCCTCCATACACATAAATATACCCCCATCACCAGTAATTTTAAAAAAATAAAAGCAGAGTTTTGTCTTGTTTGGATACTGGTAAATTTTATATGCTTATTGTCAACAAATGGCCTGGATGGGTTTTTCCAGTAAACTACAAACCAAACCTATTTTGGTTTCTTCAATAGGGAAAAATCTTTTCTTAAACACAACTGAACAAGATCATGATTTACTGATTTAAAATAAAAAATATATTCTTCATCAAAATCTATAACTTGTATCTTTTTCTGGAGTAAGTAGTTATGATACCTGAGTACCTGTATTTTTTTTCTTCTTAGCTACATAATTCTCCTTATTAGGAACCTTTTTGGAACCAGCATGCCCTATATTTTAATGACTTAGAGAGCCAGATTTATCCCTCTAGTTTCATCCCTGTTGAAATCCCATTAGAAAAAATGGTCTATTGTTACATTTCCACTGCAAATTGCACAGCTGATATTTCAGGACATTTAAAAATTAAATAAACAGCATGACTCTCAAATAACTGTAAAACGATTTGATGGCCATTGACAAAGACCTACACTTTAGATCCAACAGCTTCTAATCTAAGAGGAAAACGTGCCAACAGCCATCAAAGAATTAGATGGAGGAGGATACAACTGAAATTACTGTGGACTGGAAAAAAGCAGGCAGTAAGAGTACAGGCCTTCTCTAAAACTCTCTTATAATTGGGAAATGGGAATACTTTACACAGTGATTGGGAATGGTTGTCCCATGTTTGTGACATGTGTGATATTTTAATATCTTAGCCCAAAACCTCTTTTGATCCAATTTTGGGGAAGGGGCGTTTGTTTTGCAAATCCAGATTCTGATGAGAAATAGATGGTTCTTATCTTTAGAAAATACACAGGCTAAATACTGGGCTAATGGACAGTCAAGGATGGTTATAATTAGCAACCAAGTCACTAGTCTTTCTAAGCTGATGCTAAATCCATACTGACTTTCCCCTAATAGTCCCTCCAGGCCTGTTTATTTTCACCCTCCACTGGAAAAAATACTTCTGATTTCATTGTCTTTAGGTTTCAAATAAAGGAGCTATGGCTGGTTTGTGGGATTTTGCCTGAAAGCAAAACTTTACTTGTCTATATTTCAGTCATAATCTTGGTTAATCCAAATTATGTCAGTGGATATGAGTTTTCTCATCAGGAAAATGGGATGGTCTTTGCTTGGACTGTTTATCTGTGTTTTGATGGCCTAATAAGGAAGAAAGTATTTGCCAGGGGCAGAGCATCATATGTAGCTATAATGTAGTTATAATGTGAGGCTGTATGTGGATGACAAGGCCATTGGGAGTCAGAAACATCTCATGATGAATGAATCTTTGGTCATGGTTTTCTCTAAGTCAATGGTTCTCAACCCTAGCTACATATTGGGGAACTCCAAAAATCACTAATGCCTGGGTCCCACGACCAATGACTCTGATGTCATTGTTCTGGGGTGTGGCCAGGGCATCAGGATTTCTTTAAAAAACTCCCAGATGATTCTAATGCATAGCCAAGGTCAAGAAACAATTGCAGAGTAAGGATTTTTAGATGCTTGACTCTTGCCTACACCTTGTGCTGCTTGTCTGGCAAAAATATAGACCTATAGAGATATCTTCCTGAGGCTTCACTGGACTCAGCCATAGAACATGAATCACTGGGATGGGATCCAAATATTTGCACATGAGTCCTGGATGTGTCACCTTTAAGCTGGGTGATTTGGGCAATGCACAATTTCACAATTTTGCCAATGATAATAACAATATGAGAGCTAGCATTTATTATGCAATGATTATGGACTAGTAATTAGACATTGTAAACATGTCTAGTCCCCAATAACAACCCAAGGTGGGCATTATTATTCCATTTTACATCAGAGGAAACTAAGGCTTACCCATATTTAGTGATTTACTCTCATTTATCCTTGTCTGCAGTGTGGATATAACAATAACCTGTCATACATAATGACCAGAAGAAATAATATACATAAAAGTTCTTTGTAAACTAAATCACTGTACAGAAATTCAGCAGACATATAGGGGTATGGATAAAGCATGAGATTTAGATTCAGACAGATGTGGGTTTCTATCCCAGTTCTCTCTCCTTAATAGCATTGCAACCTTAAGCAATTTACTTAGCATCCTTTTGACTGTGTTTTTAAAACCATACAATGGAGATAATAATACTTCTGTAGGATTGTTGTGGATTACAGATAGTTTATTTAAAGAGCAAAGCATAGTACCTGGCACTACAGCTCAATAAAAGCAGCTATTTGTAATTTTCAGCTGTTTACATCTCTGTAAGATCAGGTGGTTCCTGTTCCCATACTTAAGATTAATAGCTACTGAGTCTGGAACTCATTTTTTTGTCTTTGTTGTTTCTATTATTGGAATTCTATTTTTTCTATACTCCATTCTGGAATCGTTAGGGTTGGGCTTCTGGCTTTAGGCATACTCTACCTAAAGACCTTTTGGTCTATCTCTACAGTTAAACAGAGCCTACTGTTTGCTGATGATTGTCGATGATTTATCAGTAAGACGGAACTGATGGTGCATCTCTACCTTCATTGTGGCAGGGCCTGAGAAGTCAGTTCACCTTGGCCACCACCATAATCCTCATCACTATGGTCAGAGTATCTACTAGGAGCTTCAGGATTTACATAGAAATTTACAGACCCCAGGTCTCAACCCCATTCTGCATGGGAAGATTTAAACTATGTCTCATAGTCATTACAAGGAAATCTGAGCCCTTTCCCCATTCCTTGCCTTAAAAAAAATGAAATAAACTTTTAAACCATTTCAACTACCTGAGGTAAATTACTTCACCAAAAAATGAAAAAAAGGTTTAGAAGCCAAAGGATCAACCCTGTAAACTATACATTGGACAAGCAACTGTCCCCTTATGCTGCTATGGGGTGAAGGCTTACCTTAGCACTCTGGGTAATTATTTAAATATTTTCTAGCATATACACGAAACAAGAACAAAGGGTATAATGTGTACTTACTCCTCCATTGGCCTCTGCCCCATCTGTGTTCCATTCTGGACAATCAGTATAGTCCACTAAAAGCTATTCCTTCTAGCTTGGCCTGAGCACATTGCCTATGACTCTGGCTTTGCTTCTGTGTCCAGAGGACACACACTTTCCTTTTTTACTACATTGACTTCTGAACCCTCAGTTGTGACTGCTTTCTTGGTCATCCACTTTTCATTCACAATCATACCCATGGCTTTTCTGCTACTTCCACACTAGCCATTTTAAGTTTGGGTCTCTACCCCAAACCTCTCTCCTAGTTCCAGCTTGTAGAGCTGACTGTTGGCTTGCCTCTCTGGAAGTTCTACACTCAATTCAACATTGACTTATCCAAATTTATATTTTTCCTCTCTCCCAAATTTGTTATTTCTTTCATTCATTTTCCCAATCCGTGGTACCACCATCTGCCTGATTACCTGCATTAAGATTTGTTGTGGCTATGAGTGACAGCAACCCAAAGGAACAGTGGCTTAGATAAAATATAAGTTTATTTTTCTTGCATATAAATGAGAGTACTTCAGGGCTGAGTTGGCAGCTCTGCAATCATTCAGTCTTGCTGCTCTACCCTCCTCAATATGCAATTTCTACTTTGTGTTCCAAGATGATTGCTCTACCTCCAGCCATCAAGTCTGCATTCCAGTCACCAAAAAGGAAGAAAGGAATGAGAAGGGCATGCTCCTTTCCATTAAGGACTTGGCCTGCAAGTTTCACATACCACCTTCATTTATAGCCACTAGCCAGAACTTAGTCACTTGGCTACAAAGAAACTCCTGGGAGTGTTATATAAGCCCACCTTTCCTTAAATTTACCCTATTCTCCATACATAGAAAACATGCACTTCCTGGAAGACATGACACTCTTCCATGCCCTTTACCTTTTACATGCTGTTCCCTTTGCCTAGAATGTCCTTCTTTCCTTGTCTCGACAAATAAACACGTACTTCCCCTACCAGTCCCAGTGCAGACTTCACCTGCTCTGTAAGGTCTCCTATGACTCTCCCAGGCTGGACTGCATGGCCTCATAGCACCTGCACCTGCATATGCACCTCCATATAAGCACATTGCCTTGGAATTGTAGGCTTACAATTGTAGAATGTGAACTCCAAGGCTGTGCCTTAGTTATCTTTGAACACTTAACCTCCAAGAGCAGTGCCTGGGTTTAATGGATGTTTTACTGAACACGTGAGTAAAAAAAATCAAGTACCAAACTTGTTAGGATTGTGTACCAAGTTAGAGTTCATAGACTTTGAACAAAGGCTTGAGAACCTTTCCTTTATATGAAGTGATAAAGTTAGTATATAAACTCAGAGCCATTTATGTGGAGTATTTGATCCTTTTCAATTGCTTTCTGATTCTTGCTTGTGCTATGGACAGTTGATACTACTAGATAAGTGACTTCTCAATATGGAGTGTTATTATAATATGCTCAAAATTCAGCATAAAGCATGCAACATAAAAAAGAATAAAAAGTACAATTCTCACCTTGTAGTCTATTGATAAACATCCTGGACAGGAGTCAGACAAACTCCCTCCTAGTACTGGGTCAGCAACTAGCTTGGGCAGGTCAATTAACTTTTCTGGGTTTCAGTTGCCTGCAAATGAGAGATTTGAGAAAGATGATATCTAAGTTCTCCTCCAGCTCAAACATGTTATAATTATGTAAAGCCATGTTCTGAAAAGAAGGTTGATGTGTTCTGCATTACAGAGCATTTTCTGCCCTCGGTATTTTATTCTGACTTGGGAAAATAAACTGGATCTCTTAAAAGAAAGATCATGAATGCACGGGAGTAAGGTCCAGGTAAAGATGGTCTTAAAACAGGAGAGCAAGAGTGGAGGTGAAAAATGAGGTTTGTGACCCAGCCACTCTTTTCTCCCTCTATCCTCACACTGTCCTATTTATTTTTTAGGGCAAGAGATGAAAGTAGGTTGGACCGGGAAGGGGATGGGCAAAGGGGCATCCTGCAGCTGCAGTTTCCTTTCATGTTCCCCTTAAACCTAGTGACAGGGTGGAGGAAAAGCTAATTGAGGTGGGATAACTTCTGATGTGCCTGAGGGTCCTAAATCCTTTCATCTCCCCTTTTCCTCTGAACCTTTCAAGTATGCATAATGACAAACACCAAGACTGCAATCCTGACAGGACTGGGCTGAGCATTTTCTGTTAAAAATATGTGCTTTCTAGACTCTGGGGCCTGGGGGTGGTGGGTTTATGAGGGGAGACTGAGGACTTTGGCTGCCTCTCCCTCTTCCAGATGAAAAGGCAGCTGCCTTTGGAATTTCTGTATTGGTGATTTGACAGACATGAAGATGGAAATACCTGTGATTGAGAAAGCAAATGGAGAAGTTGATTTCTCCTAAAAGAGGTGGGAATTGTACACTTTGAGGAATGCAGTGTGATGTGGGAGTGTCTGAACTAATCCCCAGATGGTTCAAATGGGATTCTCTCCTTCAATAACTTTTTCAAGCCCTGAGGCTCTGTCTTACAAGGCTATGTTCTGCTAACTAAGTGTGCTCCTGAGGTGGTTAACAACTAGCTCTGTTCTTAGCTCTTAGCAGGCAGGGGTTTTCAGCATTTATTGTTCAGCACTTACTTGTCCTTTAGCTTTTCTCCAGGATGTTTGGATTCTTGGTTGTGTTTTGTTTTGTTTCTGATAGTTTATATGGTGAATGAATGGGGTAGTCTTTGAAAAAGACCTCCCAAGCTTCCAGTTTCCTCATTACGTTAAGGAACTTGTCAAAAGAGGAGCCATTTAGCTCTACCAAATAAGTGGCTATGGTCCTTTGTAATGGTCTTTACTGCACATAATTACCCTTGACCTCTTCATCCCAGATTGGATCAGTGCCATGTTGTTTGCAAGGTCTTTCTATTCAAGCCCTCATTTCCCTCCCTACACTTGGAAATGTAGCATTTGGACAAATGCTGCAGTAAGTAGCAGGGCCAGTGGATACATTCGCACTCTCCCCAGTACCAGTTCTCTCTGTGGGGCTCCCAAGAGGGGTGGGTTATCTTCCAAATGCCTTTTACATTCACCTGGCCATTTTCCCTCTTAGTTTTACATTTTGCTTGCTTGTCTGTCTGTCTGTCTTTCTTTCTTTCTTTCTTTCTTTCTTTCTTTCTTTCTTTCTTTCTTTCTTTCTTTTTCTTTCTTTCTTTCTTTCTTTCTTTCTTTCTTTCTTTCTTTCTTTCTTTCTTTCTCTCTCTCTCTCTCTCTCTCTCTCTTTCTTTCTTTTTCTTGGATTGCTAAATTTCACATGGCACAAAATGAAAAAGGTACAAGAGTATTTGGTGAAAAGTCTTCCTCTTATTCCTCCCCTCCAGACCCAACCAATGTTACTAGCTTTTCTGAATCCTTCTAAAGATATTCCATACTTACACAAGCAACTATGTATACAACTATGTATACAAGCTATTTTTATTCCTTTATAAACCCAAATGGTAGCACACTATCCACAGCTGGATCCTTCCTTGAACAAATGTGTTTCAGAGCTTTTTCTATCATCAGTCCATACACACATACCTGATTCTTTTTTTATGGCTCCACAGTATTACATGGCATGGATGTGACATAATATATTTAACCATCTATGAGGTTGGTTAAATTTTAGCTTTTAGAAATATGTGTACATAAAACAACATTGTGTACATAAACAGCATTATTGCAGTTTCCTCATGCCCTGTTAGGGTAAGTTATGTGGTATCTGTGTCTCCTCCCAGGGGCACTAAGTTTGGTGCTAAACTTCCCCATAGCCTGAAAAATGCACAACCTCTCACCTCTCTGCCACCACAACCCTAATACCCGGGAATCATTTTCTTTGTTCCAGTGAGAAAGCTGGATTTCTTACCTGTCAACCTATATTATTTTATTAGCAATACTACTTTTTTTATAGTTTCTATTATTATGCTCTGGGCTTGGGAAAAATTTGTTTCACCATTTCCAGGCCACTTAAGACTGCAACATGTTACTGGGATGTCATAGCAAGTAATTGCCATGTTACCCTATTCCCTAGTGTCATGTGTTATCAGGCAACTCCTCTGTACCTAGACACATATCACAGGTTACAGACAAATTACTAGAGTGCCCAGGTTTGTTCTAGGAGTTAAATAATAACAATCATTATTTAACAGTCGTTATTAGTTCCTTTATAAAATTCAGCAATATACATGGGGCCCAGACTGAGCTGCCTAGTATAGGAATCATCTGCCTTATTCATCCCATTTCTTTCAGGGCCTACCACAGTGCCTGGCATCTAGTAAGTATTTACTATAGGCTAAAGGATTTGGGTATTTGGAAAAAATAATAGAAAAGATAAATCATGCTGAGTTTTACATAAGTCCTTGTATCTGTTGGGTTTTGATCAGAGAAGCAAAACCATAAGCAATTATGTAAAAACAAAGGATTTATTATAGGAATTTGACCTTATACAATCAAAGAAGCTGATAATAGTTTTTGTGTGGCTGCTGCTTCTGCATCAGGCCCTGGGTCTTAAGTCAGCATGACAGGCAGTTGGGGAGAAAAGATGGATGCAAGGACAAGCTAGAACTTGTATGAATCTTTAACTGCCCCCAAGCCTCCAGTTCAGTGACGCAGTGACATGAAGGAGAACCGGGCACCCTTCACCACAAAACTGAACATGGATCTAACAGTAGTCAGAGAAGCTGAAGACATAGTTGGAGCTCTGCAGAACTGCCTGTCATTCCAGAAGCTGTATCTACTGGGATAGAAGCTGGAAAAGCTGTAGACAGTCTGGCAGGAGCTAGAGGAGCTGTGGCCCCAGCTGCTGATCCTTACCAACAGCGTGAGCTAGTAGATCAGCAAAAACATGTGGGAATTATAACACACCTATAACCCTGCACCACCCTTCCAAGTATAAAAAAGAATATGGATGCTGCTTCACTTCCACCATTCAGATCTTACCCAAAATGTCTCCTGTGCCCCATATTAACGAAAAACTATGCAGACAAGGTAATTCTGGGATATGTAGTTCCAGGTTAGCTAAGTTGACAGCACAAATCTACTACAGTCCCATCAGTAGTTTTTCCTATCTTCTGATATTACCACAAACCAGGTTCTCTAAAAAGAAACATTCACATACTATAAATTAGCTTCCCAATTTAATCTTCACTATCTATGGAGAGGCAACGAAGAATGCTATATCTTTGTGCTGCTCCCTAAAGATAGTATTTTTATCCTCATGGGAACCCCATGATTATACTAAGAATATGATAAACTCTTCCTCTGAAAGAATCTACTTTACAAAAGCAAAAGTATTAATCTCCAGATTATATCACAGAATGCAGTTTAGGCAGGAAAAAAGACAATCATGTTTTACCAGTAGCTGATTCTTGTTAGTTAAGTATTTTTCTTAGCCCACTCAAGGTTAAAAAAAAAGTGTTGTGTATGTGAGCCCTTTTTCTCCCCTTCTCAAATTAATTTTTATTTTATTCTTAAATTTTCTAAAAGCAGTAAAATGTCCTGATAGATTTCAGAGAATCTATTGATGCTTTAAAATGGAGATCTTTTCAGATCAGTTGCTCAGTTCTGCTCAGATGCTGTGGTAGATTGCACAATTGGTCCCAATAATTCACTCCTTGTATCACACCCTTGTTCTGTGACTTTTCATTTCCTCTGATTACAGGGACAAGGTGTGTTTCCTCACTGCTGACCTAAGTGACTTGCTTTGGCCAAAGGCATGTTGGCCAGTTCTGTGCCTGGACCTTAAGTGACCTTGTGCCTCTTGCTTGCCCTCTTATAACTCTTCCATTCCATGAAAAGAGTTTGTCCCAGGGAGTATAATCCCTCAGACTGTTCGCCCAAAATGAGCGAACAAGAAGTGGAGCTGGTCTAGGAGAGCTGAATATCTGTGAAAACAAAAGACTGCTGTTTGAAGCCCATGAGGTTTTGGGTGGTTTGTTAGAGAGCATTTTTGTGGAAATACTTGTTCTAGTTATCTTTTGCTTCATAACCCCTGCTGCTAAAAACCCAAAACAAAACAAAATGAAATTTAGTGGTTTGCATCAGCAACAACCATTTATTTGCCCATAGATTAGCAATTTGGGCAGAGCTCTGCAGGGAAGGCTCATCTCTCCTCCATATGGGGCAGCTTGAATATGGCTAGAAGACCCACTTCCAAGAGGCTCACTCATATGACTGGGAAGTTGGTGCTGCCTGCCAGGTGCAGCTTACTAGGGTCTTTCCACATGTACCTTTCCTTGGGTCTGCCAGCTTCCTCACACATGGTGGCAGCATTACAAGAATGAGTATCTCAAGAGACAGAAAATAAAAGCTGTCAGTTTCTTGAGGCCTAAACCTAGAAATTGGCCCAACCTCACTTCTGCCATATTTTAGCTGTCAAGCATTGCCAGAGCTTATATTCAATGACAGGGGATATAGACTTTGCTTCTTGAGAAATGTCAAAGACCTTCAATATTAGTTGGAGCTCTCATGAATGGTGTTAGTGCTCTTATAAAAACAACAACAACAACAACAACAACAACAACAACAAAAACCACCCCACAGAATTCCCTAGTCCCTTCCACCAGGTGAGGACATAGCAAGAAGTCAGCAGTCTGCAACCTGGAAGAGGGCCTTCATGTTCTAAAACTGCCACAATACATAACTGATATAGATAGCTTTAGGCATAAACCCTTCTACCAGCAATGGAAAACACATCTTTGGGGGTAAGAAATAAAAAGGAAGGTAAAAAAAAAAAAAGAAATAAAAAGGAAGGAATAAGGGAAACATAGAAAAGGTACATGAGAAATATCACCTATCTTAAACCTTTTTTTCTTAGAAGTTTCCCAGTTTCAAGTCTAGCAACAGAGCAAAAGAAGAGACTAATATTTAAGTGGCCCACTTGACAATTAGAGACATTAAGAGAACTTTGGACTTGAGGAGTTACAGTAGGAATTTGAGAAAACAAAATTTGGACCCCTGTGATGTTATGGATAGAAAAAGAACTTTAATCAGGTGATCTGGCTCTGTCTTTATTCTGTACTGCTTTAGTGTGACCTCTGGAACATTACTTAACCTCTGTGGGTCTCAGGTCTTTCATCTGTAAAACGAAGTGAACAGGGTTGTATTTGAGATTTCTTCCTGTTCTAACATTCTATGAATCATTGTCATTTTCTTTATGACTCTGACATCTAGATGATGACCTGAACTTTCTATATTTAAATCCTCAGGATCTATTTTTGCTACATGCCCTCAATAATGAATGGTATTCCTTAATAAAACCAAACCTTACAAGGTCTAAGCAGTAATGAGCTTCAGAATAATGATGGCTGGGCTGAGTGGGGCAGTCACACTAGGCGCTGAGCACTCACTTCTCCCTGTAACTGAAATAAAATGAAAACGTCTTTTCTTCCTCTACCTCAGCATAGAAGAGGCAGATTAATAGTTTCAAAGAGAAGTTTACTAAAAACTAGGGAAACAAAATAGAAACATTTGTCTCCAAAATAAATGTAGTATAAAAATGTCCATTTCTAAATTGAGGAAAAAGAAGCAATAAAGAGTTTTCCTGAGCTGAAATCTTACACTAAACAGTAACCTCCTTTCCCTGTGGTAGTATGGATTAAACCTGATAAGACCTAGGTTCAAATCCCAGCTCTGCCATTTAAATCCTAAACCTGGGCTAAATTACCTAAGCATATTAAGCTTTAATTTCTTCATCTCTAAAAAGAGGATAATCATAACTGCAATGGACTGAATGTTCATATCCCCCTCAAATTTATATGTTGAAATCCTAACATCCAAAGTAATGGTATTTGGAGGTAGGGCCTTTGAGAGTTGCTTAGGTCATGACGGCAGAGCTCTCATGAATAGAATTAGTGCTCCTATAAAAGACACCGCACAGAGCTCCCCAGACTCTTCCATCATGCGAGGACATAGCAAGAAGTTAACAGTCTGCAACCCAAAAGAGGGCCTTCACCAGAATCTGACTATGCTGGCACTTCTGGCCTCTAGAACTGTGAGAAAAAATTTCTATTGTTTATATGTCTGTGATATTTTGTTATAGCAGCTCCAACTGACTAAGCAATATCTATTGGTCACAGTTGTTAATATTAAATTAGATAACATAGGCAAAGCAACAGGCTCATAGAAAAGCAGACCCAAATAAAAGTATTCTGGTGCACATGGTTTATTGGGGGAAATGCAGGGAATATAGCCAGGGAAGTGGGGGCATGCAGGAAGAAAAGGTGGCCAATAAAGAGCATAATTATTAATATACCTACCAAAGTGGGTGACTAAATCTCACTGGGGAAATGCTAGGAACTGTTAAAAACACATGCTTCAGATAACCCTACACAGGAATCAAGGAGGCTAGAGTATTTATACACCCACTTCTGTCAGTCAATGGATGAGAGGGGCTCCTGGAATTGAGAATTCCCCAGCACTTAATGGATTGCTGTGAAAAAGTAGAATGGTACTCTGGAGAAAGCTCCCAGGCAGAAATAAAAATACTGGTGGGTACAAGTTGTCCAGAGCACATTGATATGTAAGGTCCAACGAGCATGGGTAGTGCCTGGATAGAATCTGCTGCAAAAGCACTCACCATTCCTCGTTTTCTCCCCAGTCCTAATTAACACTGGTGGCACAAAACTCAATTTTCTTTCCTCTAGATTCTTAATTTTATGTTCTTATCAGAGAGACATTTCTGTTTCACAACTTAAAACACAACAGTGACAAATATCAATTCATTGAAGTTGGTTATAGAAGTTGCCATCATAGACGCCTTTCCCTTCTTCCCTAATGCCCCAGTCTCAGGGCCATAAGCGAGAGACAGCTGAACTTCTATCTGAAGACTGACATAACTTCCCAAAGAGCACTGTTAAGGGATAGTCCTAAGAAATGTCATTAACTAAGCCCAAGAGTTCCATTTTCAATGCCAAGGACTATGAAGTCCACCATGCTTCTCATACTATCCATCTTATCAACCAGATGCAAATCTCTCTAGCACTTTATTCTCATTTATACTTCCTTAGCCATATTGTTCTGCTCTTCCTTTGCTGCTCCAGCTGCAACCCTTCTTCCAAATTATTTAGCTGTATCCTTTAGAGGCACCCAGTAGCCTTTAACTTGTCACCTCCTTACTTTACTAGAAACTTCATTCTCCTTATCCTATAATTGGGGAACACTGTCATATTTCATTTCTGAATCTCTCCCCCAAATCCTCTAAGCCTGAATTGCATCATCACTGAATTTACCATGAAACCACACAAATTGGCACCACTATAAATTCCTGGTCTTCAACATTAAAATATCAAAGGAAACAAAAGCAAAATTAAATTATTGGGACTATGACAAAATAATTTTTTAAAGATTTTATTTACTTGTCAGAGACAGAGAGAGAGCACAGGCAGAGGGAGCAGCAGGCAGAGGGAGAAGCAGGTTCCCCATTGAACAAGGAGCCTGATGTGGGACTCGATCCCAGGACTCTGGGATCATGACCTGAGCTGAAGGCAGACGCTTAACCGACAGAGTGACCCAGGCATCCCATGGGACTACAACAAAATGAAAAGCTTTTGCACAGTGAAGGAAACCATCAGCAAAATAAAAAGGCAACCCACCAAATGAGAGAAGGTATTTGCAAATGACATATCCAATAAAGGATTAGTATCCAATATTTATAAAGAACTTGTCCAACTCAAGTCCAAAAAAACCCCCAAGTAATCCAATTTAAAAAATCGGCAGAAGACATGAACAGAATTTTCTCCAAAGAAGACATACACATGGCCAAAAGACACATGAAAAGATGCTCAGCATCATTCATCATCAGGGAAATGCAAATCAAAACTACAATGAGCTATTACTTCACAACTGTCATAATGGCTAAACTCAAAAACACAAGAAACTACTGTTGGTGAGTATGTAGAGAAAAGGGAACCCTTGTGCACTGTTGATGGGAAGGCAAACTGGTGTAGCCACTGTGGGAAACGGTATGGAGGCTCCTCAAAAAATTAAAAATAGAAATACCATAGGATCTAGTAATTCCACTACTGGGTATTTACCCGATGAACATGAAAACACTAATTAAAAAAATATATGCATGCCTATGTTTCTTGCACTATTATTTACAATAGCCAAGATATGGAAACAATCCAAGTGTAAGTGTCCATTGATAGATGAATGGATAAAGATGTGGTATATACATACAATGAAATATTACTCAGCCCTAAAAAGAATTAAATCTTGGCATTTGCAACAACATGGATGGATCTAGAGAGTGTAATACTAAGTGAAATAAATCAGAGAAAGACAAATATCATATCATTTCACTCATATGTGGAATTTAAGAAACAAATGAACAAAGGAAAAAGAGACAAACAAAAAAATAGACTCTTCACTGGGTGTTATGCACAAACAATGAATCATGGAACACTATATCAAAGACTAATGATGCCAAAAACTAATGATGTAATATATGGTGATTAACATAACAATAAAAAAATTAAAAAAAAAGACTAATGATGTAATGTATGGTGATTAACATAACAATAAAAAATAAAAAAAAATAGACTCTTGTATAGAGAACAAACTGATGCTTTCCAGAGGGGACGTGGGTGGCAGGATATGTAAAATAGGTGAAGGGGATTAAGAGTACACTTATCATGATGAGCACTGAGTAATGTATAGAATTGTTTTATCACTATATTGTACACCTGAAACTAATATGATTATGTTAATTATACCGGAAATAAATACATAAATAAGATATCAAATAGACCCTTAGCTCAGGCTTCCCAGCTTTCTGAGTTTTCCTGGTCCACTGCAATTATTTCCAACATTGTCCATTCTGCTTATACTCTTGACTCTCTCCTGGGCCATCATTCTCAGCAAATGATTTTGTTTCCTATTTTGCAGAGAAATTAGAGACCATGAGTAAAGACTTTCTTTCATATCCTATCATCAAATCAGTTCTCATCTTTTCATTTTTCCTTGCTGTTATGTTGGGGGAGGCTAATGCCTTCATTCCCCTGTTGTCTGGACCCTTCCCTTCCTACCCTTCCTTCTCAAAAATCTTGCTCACTTAACTCTGTTCTCTATCTCCAGTCTTGAAGCTTTCCATTACCAATTAGCTTTTGAACATGCCCAAGTTTAGTTAATCCAAACAAGGCTAAATAAACAAAATCCTCACTCAACTTCATTGTATAGTAAACAATTTGACCTTTCCTTATGACCTTTATCCTTGGCTCCTTAGAGGTAACCTTACCCTTGGAATTTCCCAAGTGATAAGAGTGTTTTTGCTCTTCAAGGTGGGTCCCTAGGACCATGTGATTCAACCCAATCTCCAGGGAGGGAAGACCTGGAGACAGAATTCAATTACGAGGAAAACCACCCAATTAATTGTATCTACATAATAGAGCCCCAGCAAAAACTCTGGACACCACAGCTTCTCAGGTGGGCAATACTATGTGCATATATTCACACATCAATACTGGGAGGGTAATGCATCCTGAAGACAATGGAAGCTTCATATTTTGAATCCTCTCAAACTCTGCCCTATATGTCTCTTACTTTGACTGTAATTTATGTCCTTTCCCTGTAATAAACCATAACCATGAGTATAATAGGTTTCAGTGAGTTCTGTGAGTCTTTCTAGTGAATTATTGACACTGAGGTTGATTTTTGGGAAACTCCCAAACTTACATTTGGTGTCAGAAGTGAGGATAATCTTTGTAGACTCTTCCCTTTAATTTTGTAGTTAAACCCTAACTCATTGTAGTTGGGGTCAAAAGTCTTGGACAGGCTTGGCAGTCTGAAGGACTGTGTCCTCAATACTGCAGTTTACTTAACTCTGGCTATGCACATTCTTCTTCAGCTGTTATCGATGTTTCTTTTCCCTTTTATATTTAAAATTTTAAAAAGTCATCCACAAAGCCCATCTGCATCTCCTTTCCTAAACTTTCATAAACTCACTGCAATTCGTTTGTGTCCATACCATTCTAATATTACTCTCACATAGCTCACCAATGTCTACTTTGTCACTAAATACAATGGACAGTAACTTTCTTCTCTAATATGTCAGGAACATTCATCACTCTGTCCTTGAATCACTCTTATATCTTGGCTTCTGTGATACCACATCTCCTGATTTCTTTCCTAACTCTGGCCAATACTTCTCAGCTTTCTTTTTGGTATGTTTTCTTCAACCTGCCCACAAACACACTGATGTATTCTAGAGACTCCCTGGATGATTTCATGCTCTAGTGATTCCCAACCCTATATATTAGCATTAAACTCTCTCCTTAGCTTCATTCAAATATCAACATAATCTACTTGAATTTAAGATACACTGTATTCATTACTCTATTTCCAGGATATAGCACAGGACCTAACATGTAGTACACACTTAGTAAATATTTGTTGAGTGAATGAATAAATGAGTTAGTATATTAGGTCTCATAGGGACCTCAAGCTCAATATGTCCATAATTGAACTCATCAATAGACCCCCTAAATCTACTCTTCTCCTGGAGTTCCCATTCTCAAATAAATGGCACTATCATTCTCTCAGTTGCCTAAGGTAGAAACCTTGGAAGTTATCCTTGACTCTTCTCTTCCCTTGATCTCCACATCCCAACCATCAACTAGCTTTGTCAATTTTTACTTCCTTAAAATATTTCAAATCCAATCACTTCTCTCTACCTCTCAGGCAATACATTAGTCCAGTCACTATTATCCATCACTAGGACTACTCTAGCAACCTCCATATTCTCTGTCTTAGGTCTTATCTCTCCTACTCATTCTTCACATTGCAGTTAGAGTGATGCTTCCAAATACAATCTTGATCATGCCATTCTCAGACATTTACAAACTTTTTTCTATCCTCCCAATAAAGCCTAAATCCATTAATGTGGCTTACAAGGGACCACCCAGCCACCATCGGGGCCTTATTTTTAACCCTTTCTTTTCCCTCCCCCCTTATGTTCCAGTCCCACTGAAGTTATTCAGACCTATCACACTCTCTCCACCTCACACTCAAGGGCTTTGCATATACTGTTCTCTCTGGAACATTCTGCATCCTTTTGGAAAAAACAACTTTATCTTTCAGACCCTACTGACAGACTTACTTATTTCCACATCCATCTTTCCCTTTTCCCATCCAGTTTTAGGTGATGAAAGTCTCTCTTTCCATGCAAAGTCAGTGTCTGCACATCTACTCTTGATTTTACTTTCTTCTATTTACTCCAATGTCTTGTTTAATCATTTATATATTTTTGGTCTTATACCTTTGATTTCTCCCTCTGGTGGCTCTTTCTCTCCTGCTTGTAAAGAAGCTTGGGTTCCTCCCAACCTAAAAACGTTCTGCTGATCTTAGATTCCCTCTCTGATAACTGTATTAGTTTTCTCTGTTTCTTCTGAACCAAGCTTATTGAAAGATCACTATACACTATCTACATTTCCTCACCTTCAATTCACTCCTCACCCTACTGCTTTATCACTACTCTTCTGAAATGACTTATACAAAAGCCATCAGTGACACCTGTGTTGCCAAAACCAATAGACATCCCGGACCTCTCTTCTACAGTTAACCTGTTGAGCACTAACTCTTGGCAACTCTAATTATCTTGTTTTCTATGCAGTTATTTTCTCCCAATTAGCTTTCAAATTCAATAAATTATCAACTCCTGCTAAATTGACATCCAGCATAATTTTGAGCCTTTCCTTCCCCCTCCATCCTTTCATATTGCCACTGCCCTGATTTAAGCTTTTACCAGTTCTTAGTCAGATACTATAAGAACTTCCCAACAGATTTCCTTGCATCTAGTCTTGCCTCATTAAAAATTTATCCATTCTTCCACCACAGTCAGAAAATCTATCATAACATCTGACTGCATCACTTTTTCTCTAATACTTCAAATATTTCCCCATTTCTTACAACATTTAAGCTTCTCAGTATGGCATATAAAAACTGTCACGACTAGCCTCTGACTATTCTGCAAGCTTACACCATCCCCTACTTCACACTTCATCCTTTAATAAAACTTAATGGCTTATAGACACAAGCACACAATACATCAAATCCATGCTTTGTACTTCATACCTTTGGTAATGCTGTTTCCTTTGTCTACAATGTTTTCCCACCTTTCTTTGCTTAAGGACCACTCCTCTGAGATCCTATAATATCCTGGAAGCGTCCCAGATATTATCATTTACCATTATATTGAAATTACCTATTTTAATATTTGCCTGTCTGCTGAACTAATAGCTCTTTAAGGACAGGGACCTTATCCTCAGCAGTTAGCATGTGCCTGAAGTAAGCTGAGATCTCAAATTCTTCGCAAATCTCAGAACCAAGGAATCATCTTAAGGGCAGTTAGGGGGAAGAGATTCCTTACGTACAGAGGGAGGAACATCAGAATAATGTCAGACCTGTCCATAGAGACCTGGCAAGCCAGAAAGGGCTGGCAAGACATATTCAGTGTACTAAATGAGAGCACATGCAGCCAAGAATACTTTATCCAGCAAGACTGTCATTGAGAATGGATGGAGAGATAAAGAGCTTCCAGGACTGGCAGAAACTGAAAGAATATGTGACCACTAAGCCGGTCCTGCAAGAAATATTAAGGGGGGGGGTTCTATGAAAGGGGAAAGACCCCAAGAGTGATATAGAACAGAAATTTACAGAGACAATCTATAGAAACAAGGACTTCACAGGCAACATGATGCAATAAAATCATATTTTTCAATAACACTCTCAACATGAATGACCTAAATGCTCCCATAAAATGGCACAGGGTTGCAGACTGGATAAAAAGACAGGATCCATCCATATGCTGTCTACAAGAGACTCATTTTGAACCTAAAGATATATCTGACTGAAAGTGAAGAGATGGAGAACCATCCTTCATGCTAACAGACCTCAATAGAAAGCTAGGGTAGCAATTCTCATATCAGACAAATTGGATTTTAAGCTAAAGACTGTAGTTAAAGATAGAGAAGGACACTATATCATTCTTAAAGGGTCTATCCAACAAGAAGATCTAACAATTGTAAATATCTATGCCCCCAACATGGGAGCACCCACCTACATAAGCCAACTGTTACCAAAATAAAGAGACATATTGATAATAATACATTAATAGTAGGAGACCTCAACACTACACTCTCGGCAATAGATCATCTAAGCAGAAGATCAACAAAGAAACAAGAGCTTTGAATGACACACTGGACCAGATGCGCCGATAGATAGATAGATAGATAGATAGATAGATAGATAGATAGATGATAGATAGATATCGAACATTCGACCCTGAAACAACAGAATACTCATTCTTCTCGAGTGCACATGGAACTTTCTCCAGGATAGAACGCATACTGGGTCACAAATCAGGTCTCAGCCGATATGAAAAGATTGGGATTATTCCCTGCATATTCTCAGACCACAATGCTTTGAAACTGGAACTCAATCACAAGAAAAGGTTTGGAAGAAATTCAAACACTTGGAAGCTAAAGACCATCCTGCTCAAGAATGTTTGGGTCAACCAGGAAATCAAAGAAGTACTTAAACAATTCATGGAAACCAATGAGAACAAAAACACATTGGTCCAAACCCTATGGGATATGGCAAAGGCAGTCCTAAGGGGGAAATACATAGCCATCCAAGCCTCACTCAAAAAAATAGAAAAATCCCAAATACACAAACTATCTTTACACCTTAAGGAACTGGAGAATCAACAACAAATTAAACCTAACCCATGCACGGGAAATAATAAAGATTAGAGCAGAGATCAATGAATTAGAAACCAGAAATACAGTAGAACACATCAACAAAACTAGAAATTGGTTCTTTGAAAGAATTAATAAGATTGATAAACAACTAGCCAGACTTATCCAAAAGAAAAGAGAAAGGATCAAATTAATAAAATTATGAATGAACGGGGAGAGATCACAACTAACACCAAAGAAATAGAAGCAATTCTCAGAAATTATTATCAACAACTATATGCTAATAAATTAAGCAACCTGGAAGAAATGGACGCATTTCCGGAAACCTGTAAACTAACAAGACTGAAACAGGAAGAAATTGATAACCTGAATAGACCAATTACCAGTAACGAGATTGAAGCAGTGATCAAAAACCTCCTGAAAAACAAGAGTCCAGGACCTGATGGATTCCCTGGGGTATTCTAACAAACATTCAAAGAAGAAATAATACCTATTCTCCTGATGCTGTTTCAGAATATAGAAACAGAAGGAAAGTTAGACTCATTCTATGAGGCCAGCAATACCTTAATCCCCAAACCAGGCAAAGACCCCATCAAAAAGGAGAATTTCAAACCAATATCCCTGATGAATATGGATCCCCAAATTCTCAACAAGATCTTAGCTAATAGGCTCCGACAGTACATTAAAAGGATCATCCACCACAACCAAGTGGGATTTATCTCCGGCATGCAAGGGTGGTTCAACATTTGCAAATCAATGTGATAGAACACATTAATAAGAGGAGAGAAAAGAACCATATAGTCCTCTCAATTGATGCAGAAAAAGCATTTGACACAATACAGCATCCTTTCCTGATTAAAGCTCTTCAGAGTATAGGGATAGAGGGAGCATTCCTCAATTTCATAAAATCCATCTATGAAAAGCTCACAGTGAAATATCATTCTCAATGGGGAAAATCTGAGAGCCTTGCCCTTAAGATCAGGAACACAACAAGGATGGCCACTTTCGTCACTATTGTGCAACATAGTACTGGAAGTCCTAGCAACAGCAATCAGGCAACAAAAAGAAATAAAAGGTATTCAAATTGGCAAAGAAGAAGTCAAACTCTTTCTCTTCTCAGATGACATGATACTTTATGTGGAAAACCCAAAAGACTCCACCCCCAAATTACTAGAACTCATACAGCAATTCAGCAGGATACAAAATCAATGCACAGAAATCAGTTGCTTTCTTACACACCAACAATGTAACTGTGGAAAGAGAAATTAGGGAATTGATTCCATTTACAATAGCACCAAAACCCATCAGATACCTTGGAATAAACCTAACCAAAGAGGTAAAGGATCTATACTAGGAACTACAGAACACTCATGAGAGAAATTGAAGAAGACACAAAAAGATGGAAAAACATTCCACGCTCATGGATCGGAAGAAAAAACATTGTTAAAATGTCTATGATCCCCAGAGCAATCTATACTTTCAACACCATCCCGATCAAAACACCAATGGCATTTTTCAAAGTGCTAGAACAAACAATCCTAAAATTTGTATGGAACCAGAAAAGACCCCAAATCCCCAGGGAAATGCTGAAGAAGAAAAACAAAGCTGGGGGCATATCATGTTGCCTGATTTCAAGCTATATTACAAAGCTGTCATCACCAAGACAAAATGGTACTGGTGCAAAAATAGACACATAGACCAGTGGAACAGAATGGAGACTCCAGAAATGGACCCTCAACTCTATGATCAACTAATCTTCGAGAAAGCAGGAAAGAATGGCCAATGTAAAAAAGACAGTCTCTTCAATAAATGGTGCTGGGAAAATTGGACAGATATATAGAGAAGAATGAAACTTGACCATTCTCTTACACCATACACAAACATAAACTCAAAATGAATGAAAGACCTCAATGTGAGACAGGAATTCCTCAAAATCCTAGAGAAGAACATAGGTAGTAACCTCTTTGACATTGGCCACAGCAACTTCTTTCAAGACACGTCTCCAAAGGCAAGGGAAACAAAAGCGAAAATGAACTTTTGGGACTTCATCAAGATAAAAAGCTTCTGCACAGCAAAGGAAACAGTCAACAAAACAAAGAGGCAACCGCAGAATGGGAGAAGATATTTGCAATTGACGCTACAAAGGGCTGATATCCAAGATCTAGAAAGAACTTCTCAAACTCAACACCCTACAAACAAATAATCAAGTCAAAAAATGGGCAGAAGACATGAACAGACACTTCGCCAAAGAAGACATACAAATGGCTAACAGGCACGTGAAAAAAATGTTCATCATCATTAGACATCAGGGAAATTCAAATCAAAACCACATTGAGATACCACCTTATCCCAGTTAGAATGGCAAAAATTGACAAGGTAGGAAACAACAAAGTTGGAGAGGTTGTGGAGAAAGGGGAACCCTCTTACACTACTGGTGGGAATGCAAGTTGGTACAGACACTTTGGAAAACAGTATGGAGGTTCCTCAAAGAATTAAGAATAGAACTACCCTATGACCCAGTAATTGCACTACCTGGCATTTACCCTAAAGATATAGATGTAGTGAAAAGAAGGGCACATGCACCTCAGTGTTCATAGCAGCAATGTCCACAATAGCCAAACTGTGGAAAGAGCCGAGATGCCCTTCAACAGATGAATGGAAAAGAAGATGTGGTCCATATATACAATGGAATATTGCTCAGCCATCAGAAAGGATGAATACCCAACTTTTGCATCAACATGGATGGGACTGGAGGAGATTATGCTAAGTGAAATAAGTCAAGCAGAGAAAGTCAATTATCATATGGTTTCACTCATTTGTGGAACATAAGGGATAGCATGGAGGACATTAGGAGAAGGAAGGAAAAATGAAGGCGGGGAAATTGGAGGGGTAGACGAAACCTGAGAGACTATGGACTCTGAGAAACAAACTGAGGGTTTTAGAGGGGAGGTGGGTGGGGGGATGGGTTAGCCCGGTGATGGGTATTAAGGAGGGCATGTAGTGTATGGAGCACTGGGTGTTATACACAAACAATGAATCATGGAACACTACATCAAAAACTAATGATGTACTGTATGGTGACTAACATAACATAATAAAAAAAAGATAAAAAAAATTCAGTTACACATGATAGAGTATTCCACCTTGGATGGCTCTTATTTCCATACAAAAGGTCCCTTTGGTGAGAGTGCTAATAGATATCACTTTTTTTAGGAAACAACTTAGTAATACATATGAATGTCTATATGTTTATATTTTTATATATTTGTTTATATTTTTATTCCTTAAATATTTATATCTTTTTTCCTAGCCATGCCTTTTTCAGAAATCCCTTCTCAGAAAATTATCCAAAAAATGGGGAAAATCAAAATAATGTTCATGATGGAAGTATAATACATATAAATTATAGATACACAAAAGTAAGGGAATCATTAGGTAAATTATGCATTCGTGAAATAGAATTTATGTCTTTTTAATTGAAAATTCAAGATATAAAATATCATCTTAACTACAGAAACAATTCACCTCATTTTTCCCCAAATTTTCTATAGTATACATGGATTATTTTTATAATAAGAAAAAATGCAGGTTTTGTTTTGATTTGTTTTTGTTTTGGGTTTTGCTGTTATTGCGTTCTAAGGAACTATTACTCTTCTCCTAAGAAACAAGTTTCTGATCTCTGAATTCTCTGACTTCTGCTTCCCTCTTGATACTTTGTTTCCACAATTTATCTCATACCCCAACACACTCAATACAGTTCCTCTCTTAAGCCCAATGCAGTATCTATGTGTATTCCTTTCCTTATCCTTGTTTTGTTCATGCCTTTGTTACTCTTGCCTCCCAGCAATTGAGAGTGTACCAGCCCCGTCCCTCCTTCCACAAACATGCCTATGGTTTTATGTTGCTCCTCTACCTCCCCAGCAGAGTTGACTAAGTTACAGTCTCTGACTTGAAGGTTCTCATATCCCTGGTAAGAATTAGTTATGCATGATAAGTAAAGCAATACAGGTGTACCTAAAATAGAAGAAAGAGATTGATGCTCTCTGAAGGTATCAGAAAGACTTCTCTGGATCTAGGATGCCTCTGGGACAAGATTTTCTCCCTTAGAATCACAGATTTACAGTTAATACAGAGCTATTGAGAATTTAAGAGAACACTCTCCAGGCCAACATCTTATTTTACAGATGAGAACACTGATGTACTCTGAATTAAAGTGAAATTGGTCAAGATTTCATAATGAATTAGTAACAGATCCTCCTCTAGAACTCAGGCCTTATGGCTACCATGACCACACTTTCCAGTGTTCTGCAATTCATTCTACTAAAGACAGAACAGCTGCTTTCCTAAGCTTTTCACAATAAGAGTCCTTAACCCAGTTAAAGTAAAACAACAAAACAAAACAAATAGCAACAAAAACAAAGTAGGATCTGCAGGAATGAAAATAAAAATACACTAGTATCTGTCTGGGGGAAATATTTAGGGACTCTGAGAACTATTTTGACCCTGAGGTTATTCCCAGAGGGCATATAAGAAAACCAAACAAGAGTCAATTACTATCTGACTCCAGTTATCTGGGGAAAAAATTTGAAACCATTGCCTCCTTTCATCTCTTAAATACTGTTGACTAAGGGAGTTGCTGATTAGAGCTGTTACTTGGGAATGCTGAGTGGCTCTGGGCAAGGGCCCTGCATTCCAGGCTGACCCTGCTCCACCAGGAACAACAGGGTGAAAAAAGGTATTGAGCACACATTCCCAACTCTTTGCTACCCCCTGGCAAACAGTGTGTTTACTAAAATTGCTATAAAAGGTATTTATCTAATTAGAGAGCATTTTCCCCCTTTTATTAGAAAGCAATTAGACCACACTTTAGTACATTAAGGAGGTTTTGTAAATCCAACTGCAAGCATATAAATTCTGTAATTGTATAATTGTACATTGGGCACAAAACCACAGATTTTCTTCTATTTTGGCTTGACCATTTTTTTAAAGCAATTTAGGGTTTTCTAAGCTAATGCTTATGTGGTGAGTGTTTTTTAAAGACTGGGCTAAATACATATAATTTAGCCATTCTTTGGTCTTAAACCCAAACCAGAAAATGACACAAAATCTACACAAACATATATCAACTATTTGTCTGTTCTTCTTCATCTTAAAGCCTGGGAATAATGCTTTTACTTCACAATGTTTTTAAAGTACAATGGTAGCACAGTATCATTCTTTAGCATAGAAACCATAAAATTCTTGTAGCCAAATAATTCCAGAAATTCTCATTTAAACATCTGTAGCTCATATGTATGTGATTAAATTTATCTTAATTAAGTTATGTTTGTAAGACAGGAGCAGGAAAGAAAAGGTTATATTAATTTGAATTTTTGCTTAAGTTAAATATATTAGTGGAACTATATTAACATTGCCAACATTTGACCATTTTTTCTTCATGAAAATAGTAATTTTCTATTGTTCACCTTCTATTATGTATGTTGTCCCCATTTTTCACAAGGACATAGTAAATACCAAAAATGGAAACTATCATTGATTCACAAACTTAATAAACAATTCATCCACTTATAAAAGGTGTCAAAAGAGTTTATAAGATACATATATTCAGATAACATATATTACTACCAGTTTTACGACTAGATGCCTGTGGGACCTTGGGCAAAACATTAGGTTTTTGGGACCCTCTGTTTCCTTCTCTGGCAAATGAGTGTATTATATTAGAACTAGAAAAAAAATTTACAGTTCCATAAAATGTGTATCACTAATCAAAGTTAGTACTATAAATAACTGTTAATAACATGGTTATTATGTTAAGCAAGTTAAGAACTATGTCATTATGGAAACATAACATAGTATTATATTTTTATATGCTGTAAGAAATCTTTCAGTGCACTGAATTAGATAATAAAGAACTGATTCACCTATTTATAATTTGTCAAGGTTATCCATTAGTAAATTCAGATCCCAATTTGCCAGATAATGGCCTTAATTTCTTAATTCTTTTTTTTTTAATTTTTATTTTTAAGAGAGCACAAGCAGGTGGAGTGGCAGGCAGAGGGAGAAGCAGGACCCTGGGATCATGACCTGAGCAGAAAGCAGACGCTTAACCGACTGAGCCACCCAGGTGCCCCTAATTTCTTAATTCTGAGGAAGCTTATACAATGGATTTTACAACATAACTTTTATATAATCCAAGAAATGTGTTTTTGATTATACATAAAGAGGCACTAAGCAAGGCAAAAGTGAAAGGAGAAAGCAAGATGAGAATTTAAAGAAATGTCTTCTAGAAGAGGGCCTGTTGAGAGAGAAGATGCAGGTCACTGGTGACAGGTTTTTGTTTTGTGACATTCTTTAAGGTTAGTCAGAAAGAACAAGTAATTGAAAAAAGGGAAGTCAGAACAGTGAGTAAGTCAATCTATTCTAAGATATCATGAAGGGGTACTGAGGTGTGAAATTCCTATGGGAGGGGCTCACCAGTCTGAAATGCTTCAAGGAATGCTGTCTCTTACTTGCCTGCACTGGGGTCCCTATAGACAATGACAGACACCATCATACTTTCCCCCAATTATTTGAGCCTATTTTCTCCAGATAAGAGAAGGAAAACTCAACATTCATGTTGATAGCTTTTTGATCCCTAGGTGATTTCCACTATAGTTTATAAAATAATTTAAACAAATTTTGTTGCTATAGCATTCCATCTATTCAGAAGTTTTAAGTATTTTGATTAGGCAGTTCACTGGTACTGTTGGCTAAGTACTCGGTGCTGAGTATGAATGGGCCAAACTTTCATGCCTTTCATGAAGACTCAGGCTTACTCCAACACTTACTCACCAAACACTAAGATCAGTGTCTGGTCATAGTGTTACAGGGTTTCCTCTCCTTCGGTGCCCACTGTTCTTGGTCACGCCGCTTCAAAGAATGAAGAAGTAGACCAGATGGAAGAGAGGTGGGCAGCAAAGCAAAGTTTATTGAGCGAGACAGCAAAGTGACAGTACAAAGCTCTCAAACAGGGAGGGGACCCAAGAGGACTGCCACTGGAGTTTCTAAGTCTAGGGGTTTTTATGGGCTTGTTAGTGGGTTGTTTTAATCTGATTAACCCTGGGGTGCCTGTGCAGCTCAGTTAGTTAAGCATCTGCCTTTGGCTCAGGTCATGATCCCAGTGGGTCCTGGATCAAGCCCCATGTTGGGAGCAGGCTCTCTGCTCAGCAGGGAGCCTGCTTCTCCCTACCCCTGTGCCTGCCACTCCCCCTGCTTGTGCTCTCTCTCTTTCTCTGTCAAATAAATAAGATCTTTAAAAAAATTCTGATTAACCTTCCCTGTGCCTGTTGATCTGATCAGGTTTTTGTCATCTATCATGTGGGAAAGGGTGGAGGGGCTCCTTCCAGGGTGGTGTAAAATCCTTTTAAGGATGGTTTCCTTTTAGGGGGGTGGGGGGGGAGGCTGCTTGTCCCTGCCTGCCATTCTTGTAACTATCTTTTATCAATAGTAAGTGCTATATAATCATTGTTATCATATTATTATTATTATTACTTAGAACTGCTGGATTTCTGGCGAATTCCAAGTTCAGGTTGTGGGCAGGATTTTCTCAGAATGCTTCCACCCAGACTGGAGGATTCTCTTCATAAGCAATATATTAACCACAGGTTGTTAGAATTTGTTCTTTCCTAGGGCTGGTGGGGCCAATGTTTGCAGCTGGTCTTTGGTGCACCTGAATTTTTCGTGATAGAAACATTTCATTTATCACTTTTGGGGGCCCTTTGTAAAAACAACATTTTCTCCCGAAGAGTTTCAGCTCCAGTTGTCTAATGATTTGGGCTCATAATATATCTGGATTGATATTGGGCGATGTCATTGATGTGAAAACTGTGCCCCTGAAATGCAGGCAATGTGTCTTTTCACCAGGTCTGAGGTCAAAGCAACTTCCTCATGATAGTGGGGAAATGATTTCTTTGATGGTTACCTCTTGCGTTGCAGTGGTTTCTAAAAGTTATTGAAGGGCTATGTGAACAAATTGAAATTAGTACATCTTTCAGTGTTTACAGTGGACTGTAAAGTTAAACTTAGGAGCTTCATTACAAGTGATAAATGGAAATGGTCTTTTTGTATATAGAACAGTGAGCTGTCTGAGGAAATCCTCTTTCTCAGATTTTCTGCCTCAAAGCTAGATCCTTCAAATTTATCTTGTACTTTACTGTAATGTCTTACTATTGTATTCCTGTGATTATATTGGATTCATGTTTATTACTAAATTTGTAACAGCCTTATCAGAAATATCAACCACCTCCATAACTTTATTTCTTTGAACATATGTAATTTTTTCACCATCATAGCAGTCATTTCAAATCACATCTTTTAAAAACTAGTAAAAAACGGGCGCCTGGGTGGCTCAGATGGTTAAGCGTCTGCCTTCGGCTCAGGTCATGATCCCAGAGTCCTGGGATCGAGCCCCACATCGGGCTCCCTGTTTCTCGGGAGCCTGCTTCTCCCTCTGCCTCTCTCTCTCTGTCTCTCATGAATAAATAAATAAAATCTTAAAAAAAAAAAAAAAACTAGTAAAAAACATCAGATTCATTTGGTATAAATTTCTTATTTTACAGTTGAGGAACCAAAAGTCCAGTGAGGTTAAACACCTTGCCCTAAAACTCAGCACATCAGCATCTTACCAGTTTTGAACTTGCAGATTTGAATGAATTTTAAGTGGTGTGTGGAATACCATCCGTTTGTAAAATGAATAAACTTCCTTTAGCAATTTTAACTTCCTTTAAAGAATGTTTCAAAAGGACATAATATGACACCATTGGAATTAATCATGTTGTCTTTGATAGCTAATAAAACCTTAGGTGGTGACCACTGAAAACACAAGATGAGTAAGGGTGGGGTGCCTAACCTGTGCTGCCCAATACAGTGGCCACTAGCCACATGTGGATATTTTAAATTTTAAATTCATTAAAAGTAAATAAAATTAAAAATTTATTTCCTCAGTCCTACTAGTCACAGTTCAAGTGTTCAATAGCCACTTTAGCTACTGGCTATAGTATTAGGAAGCACAGAACAGAATGTTTCTATTATCCCAGAAAGTCCTATTGGATAGCACTAGAAGGCAGGTTTGGACCACCCCTGAGCTTCAAATTTTGTTGGGGGCTTCCAAAGTGGGAAAGTCCTTCCTTCTTGAAGTAGGTGTCAATCTTGTCACCAGGTCAGTTTCTCAGGAAACAGACAAAAGCTTTCCGGAGTGACAATCTACTCAGCTCCTAAACTGTACCACCACTCCCTGATGAAAGAGTGAGTCTCTATATCCCATGTTCCTGGCCCATCTCACCCCTGCCCTGTTTTGGGAGTGAGGGTGCAGGAAAACGCATGAAGAAGGGAAAAGTTAAGATTTGGCATCTTGTAGGCATATATCAAACTTCCTGTATCTTGTTTAACTTTTAACTTCTTTACCTTCTTTTTACCAATATTTCCCAATCCCTCCATCCTCAGGAGATGACAGAGGTGTGGCTTTGATGAGGTCCAGCTACTTTCTGCCCCTTCAAAGCTAGAAGAAGTGTTTAGACAGATTCAGGGGTAAGAGATGAATGAAGACAGGAGCTTCAATCAATTCTTCACCAAGTTTGCAGAGGTCTTCAGCATGTTCAACCCAGTAAGCTCCACTTGGTGGCTAGCATGCAATGGGAAGTTACTCAAATAAGAGAGCTGAAAGCCATCAGTAGAAGGGAGGAGGGGAAGGGACAAAAGCAGGGAAGGAATGTGTTTTGTTTTGAAGAACCAACGGTTCCAACCAAGTTGATGCCCAACTAGTTGATGCCCACACCCGATAGTCCCTTGCTAGGTGTGTCTCACCTGATAGCCCTTGTGTGAGCCAGTTTGAGCTGGATTAGACTGAAGCCCTGTGCAAAAGGCCCCGAGTTGTCCTAAAGTCACTTTTAGCTCATTATAATACTAAGATCTCCTCTTGTGGGTGGAGTTTTCCCCCATTTTTTGAATATATGATGTATGCACTAGGATGTTGATAGGCTAGGCAGGTGCAACTGAACTACAGTGCTGATGCAAGCTCCCTGCCTTGACCCCTAATACACTAAATTAAAGTTTCCTGTTTAACCTCATGGGGAGACAGTGCTTTGAGATCTATCTCCCTGTCTCCTTCCTTATAACAAGTAATAAGTTATTTGCTTTCAACACTTCCTTGGATTGTGTTCAATTTGATGCACCCCAATCAGTGAACCCCTCGAGTTCGGTTACATACTGAGTGTACAAAAATGGCAAAAATCGCTTTATAGGGACTCCTTTCCCAGAGGCCCTTTTCATTATCAGCTCCCCTAGCCTGATGGCCTGAGACTGGGCCTCAGTATCAAGACCTCTCACCGCTATACCCTGGCAATTCCTTGTCCAAACCAGACAATGGATCCGTCTTCCCCCGAAATTGGAAACACCACAGTAGTTCACAAATAGGGGGTTAATGACTCAATAAATGTGCCTTGTCAGAAGATTTTACATTTCAGAAGCCACCTCCATACCCTTCTTCCTCTCCTCCTCCAAATCCTTGTTTACTACCCAGTAAAATGAGGAGTTAGATCTAATTGATTTGTGATACCTGCTGTTTCTGGGGGATGCTCTTGCCTTAGCACATAGGAACTCTTGCCCCTGGGATAACTCCTGGCAGTAAAAGTGTCCTCTTATCTCCATCTACATTTTGCCTCAGACTGTATTCTTATTTATTCCATCTTCCTTTATCTTTAGGTAAATTCCCAAGTCAGCAGAGGAAAAAGCCCCCAAAATACTCTATTTGGGGTTGTTAAAATTGGGATCCTGAAAGTATATGATAGAAGTAATAAAAGATGGAGAAGTTGTCTTTTTGGTCATTACCACACACAAAGTAAACCATGGGTTTGAGCAATGTGATTCTTCAGAAACCTCCAGCACAGAGCTTCTTCAGAGCAACACTAAACACTTAAGTGTTTCCCCTAGATAATTATAGTAGCTGCTATTCACTGAGCAACTATTATATGCCAGGCATGACTCTCTATATATACTATCTCATTCACCCCAGTTGTGGCACCATCTCTATTCTGCAGATGTGAAAAAGTTCAGAGTCCTGGTAATTTGCAGATTCAAACAGCTAATATTCTGGAGCAGAATTAGAATAAGACTTCATCAATTGCTACAGTCCATCTGTTTTTCACTCTACCATTAATTTTAAAATTATGTTCCAAGGAATCCTAAATATCCTCTCAAGATTCTCTACATTGTTGAGGGGCTTGGGGATGAGTGGGGGGAAAGAAGAGAGCAGGCCACAAAATCACCTCTATCCCTATCCAAGTCTTGCCCGTCCCACTAACCATTCCCCCTCCCAATTTAACCCCAGAAAACACTCTTTTAACTGTTTAAAGTACTGTGATTCCACATACAATTTCTCAGATTAAAAAAAAAAGTTCAAAAACCATTGTACGAGGTAGGGTCTGCTTTCTCCAATGTCCTTCTGACACCATCCTAACAATAGCCTTTGCCTATTTATAATGAATTGACATTTACATGTTAATTTATCCCACAACTGAAGAATGATTAATAAAATAAATCACTGTACATCTTTAACTACAGTGTCTTAGTTACAGATCTGGAAATGCCCTGGTAGAAATTGATTATTCATAGGCACGTAAGGCTGATTCATCAGAAAGGGGGGAAAAAAAGTCTGGGCCACTGCTACTTGCTTTCTCTCAAAAAATGAATTAGATTTTGACAAGATGACCATTTGATGTGTGATGGCCCTTGGCCAAACAAAATATATTTACTTTCACTTTCTTACATGACCATTTTCTCAATCAGAGGTAATGGGATTGACTTTCAAAGAGGGTTTTGTTCACATTTTTCTCATTTATTAATGACCTAGAGGATTTATAGCCTCATATTTTTTCTTTTAGGTATAATGGCCTGGAAACCCAAACAGAGATAAGTTTTAATTCATTGTTTTACTTCTTATAGTGTTCTTTTAAAAAAAATGTGAAGACATTCCCCAAAAGATTTGTTTTTGCTCGTGATGTTCTAGGAGGTTCCCCTTTGTGTGTTTTTATGTGCATGTATTCTCACACACAGGCCAAGAGATGCCTGTGTGTAAGGGGATCAACAGGGAGATAGTATTCTCCAAGTATCTTAGTCTGTAATACCTTGGAACAAAAAGTATCGCAAATCACTTGGTGTAAGAGGAAGCTGCTCTTGGGCAACCTATTTCTTTATCCACTTACCAAACAGCAGTCAGCAATATTAATCAAGTATCTCTTATGAGTAACCAGAGAAGGGAATCAGAAATGTTCAGATAGGGGTTGAACAACTGTTCGGCAAAAAGATTATAAAACAGATTCCATCAAGGACTACGAAATCAGAGTTTTAGAAATTTAGAGTCCCTTTCATCTTGTAATTCCATACTTGTGACTTACAGGTTTCGATCCAGAGGAAAAATGAGCTATTTAGCTTATGGTGATGGTTAGATGTCTCTGTTTGCTAAGAATGACTTTGGTTCTTTTATGGAGGAATAGATCTTTGTCTAGAGTAGGAAGTTGCCAAAGGGTTTGAGGAGCACTGTAAGATGCTTGGTTATAAAATGAAACTGAGAAAATACACTCAGGGAAACAAGGATATGATTTAATATTCCTGGCAGAACTGGCATGCTTATTTATAGTGAAGTGGATTTTTTCCCCTTGGTTATTTACATTGATCTTCAGGGGAAAGAGGAAAGGAAAATGGGAATGCCCTGGTGAAGAAAGAAATGTTCACTGAGGAAGGGAACCCCAAATGTCTGGAAGAATTGTAACAAGGATCCCTTTAATAGGCAGCCCAGCAGTACTTGCCAGTGAGCAGAAAGCTTGTCCAGGCCCATGGAAGTTGCAAGCAAAGAACCCAGAGAACTGAGAGAAGTTGAACATAGAAAAAGATATTCTTTTGTGCAAGTTGCACTTTTGTATATGACAAGTTAAATCTGGTTGCAAATGTGGAGTAACTGGCCCACTGAAGGCTATGCTCTCCCAAGTGCAAGGGGTAGGATGCTTTCAACACCAAGCAAAGGATGATCCACCCTCAAAATAAGCAGGGAAAGCTCTGTCACTTGCCTCTTTGATAGAAGGCTTACTACATAATTGAAATAACATTAGTTACCAATGCCAATGAATGAGTACACACTAATGAGGCATCTAGTGGGCACAGCACACACATTCTCTCTTTTCACTGTGGACTGTCATACCATGTCATTTGACCCTCAATACAACCTCACTAGGAAGAGGAAATTAAGGTTCCTAGGGGTTCAGTAACTTGCTCAAGGTCACACAACCAGGTGGCAGTGCTATAATTGAACCAATATATGTCTGGATCCAAACCCAGTACTCTTCAAACTTTTTCTAAACATCTCTCAAATAGGAAGTTAGGAAGATATAGCAAAGTTTACAGTGACAGCTAAATTCATGGTGGAAACAAAACTATGTTACAGGACTTCCTTCCCTTTGCTATTACAAGGGTTTTCTTCCAATGTTCTAAGAAAACTTTCACTCAGTTAGCTAGGGGTAAGGAAAATACGTCCTATTCTTCACTGTTGACTTACTTAAAATTTAATTTTAAAAATAAGATCAATAAGCACAACTTAAAGTGAATTTTTGATTTTCAAATATTTTTTTCTTTGCCTAACCCTGGACAGAGAATCAACTTTTCCCCAGAGAAAAGGGGAAAAACCCAAGTTAATCAAGAACCAACAGCAACTTAATTTAATGCAGTTTCCATTAGAGTATAGAAAACTCAAATTCCCCACTTTTAAAATTTAAGTACAGAGAACAGAACATTTTTTCATAGGAACAAATAATATTAAATACTTCAGTTCCTATGAAAGCTGAACCTTATGAACTATAAGATGTGGTAAGAAAAATATTTGAAGAAGGGCAGAGCTATCTAAGAGACACTATGTCTGACAAGCTGTGAGTGGGCTGTGGGTTCTAGATTATTTAACTGTGTGAGCCTGGGCAAACTATAGATAGTTAGAAAACAAAGATTTTCTACTCTGAGAGCATCATACTATCAATGAGAAAATGAAGTCTCGCCAGTAGTAAATGACTTGCTGAACATCAAACAAATAGTGGAGAATTAGAACTGTTTTGTGCTTCATTCAGTTAATTTCTAGGTGCCTCAGTTTCCTATTCTGTAAAATGAAGGAATATGAATAAGAAGTGACCTGGTATCATGGAATGAATACTTGTCTTGGAGATTGATATCCTGGATTTGAGCTCCCTTCTCCAGTACCCACCCATTGACTTTGGGCAAGTCCATATCTCTTGTTCAGTTTTCACAAATTCTAAATTTGAAATTAAAATTCTGTTCAAACTGTACCACAGAGGTGTTGAGAGAAACTAATAAGACAATGTATAGGCAAGTACTTTGAAAACAGTGCAACATTAAGGAGGAACAAAGGAATTACAATAATGGTGATGATGATAATGACGATGTTTAAGTTCTCTTGATCTCAAATTCTAGTTGAAAGGGAGACCTTGCATTTGGAAGAAGTGGAAAAGGATATATTGGTAGAATGAGGGCCAAATTGTGGAGACTCATAAATGAAAAGATGTGAGTTTATATGGCTTTTAAAAGATAGAGTGCAATTGGTAGGATTGCCAAATAAAATACAGGATGTTGAGTTAAATTTGAATTTCAGATAACCAACAGATAATTTGTTAGTACTAACAAATTATCTGAAATTCAAATTTGATTGGGTATCTTCTATTTTTTACTTTTTAAATCAGGCAATCCTAATAATTGATGGATTTCTGTGAAGGGTAGCAAGTGATGTATGAAAGCAATAGTTCAGAACTGTTGTAGAAATATGGGGATCAGGAAGGAGTGGAATCAAGGAGACTGTCTTGGTTTGGGCTTCCCTAAAAACAGAGCCTATAAAAGTATTTAAAGGCAGTAATTACATGGAAGGTGAGGTCAGGAAACTTGGTAAGGAAGAGAAGAAAGTGAAAACCACTCTAAGGGTGTTTTATATAAGTCATTGCTAAAGGCAGTGGGAGCTAGATTCCACTGGTTTCAATGAAAAGCCTTACACAAATGTCTCCTAAGAGGGAGGCTAGGGCATTTATCCACTAGCTTCTAGCTTCCTATTGATTAAGGGTTGCTGCTGTGGGGTGAAAGGGACCAGAATATGGTGCCCAAAAATATTCCACTTTGGCATAAGGATTATTTTGAGCTGAAGGCAACTGAAAAACAGCACACAGAAAAAAGCTCTCTACCCTCCCCCATTTGCCTAAAAGCAGGGCATAAATTTCCCTTTGTGAAGGTGTCCCCCCTCCCCTCTCTCAAGAGGAGGGGTAGAACTACCCCTAATCACTGGAGATGATGCTAGACTCTTATCATCCCAGTGACAGCACCAACAGGAATCTGCATAATAAACCTTATTAAAGAACCCTTATCTTGCATTAATTTCCCCCATATATTTACCATCCCACAATTTACTGCTCCTAGAAGCTCAAAACCCTTTTCTTTTGTCACTTCTCCACAAGTTTATGGCCTTTTGTTAACATGGTATATACGCCTCCAGGTTTGACTGCCTCTTTGGGGTTTTCATTTCCTTTTCTGTGAGACCCCCATACCGTGTAAAAATATTAACATCAAATAAAAATTGTATGTCTTTTCTCCTGTCAATTTGTCTTTTGTCAATTTAATTTGTAGGGCCCCAGGTACCAAACTAAAAGGGTAGAGAAAAAATTGTTTTCACCCCTACACATCTGGGCTACCTACCCCCTTGGAATGTGCAATTTCCAAAAGCTTCAGAAAAACTTGGAGGCAATTAGGCATGGAGCAGTTCAGGGCGCCTGAGGTGGGATGTGTTGGTGGTAGTCTGATCCTACACCTAACTATCCAGCACAGCTGCATCTGAAATAAGAAAAGAATCGGGGGCAGGGGCACCTGGGTGGCTCAGTCAGTTGAACATCTGGCTCTTGATTTCAGCTCAGATCTTGATCTCAGGGCTGTGAGATCAAGCCCTGCATCAGGCTCTGTGCTGAGTGTGGAGTCTGCTTGAGAGTCTTTCCTTCTCCCCTGCCCCTCCCCCCTAATGCTCTCTATCTCTCTAAAATAAGTAAGTAAGTAAGTAAGTAAGTAAAGTAAGTAAGTAAGTAAGTAAATAGAAAAGAAAAGAATAGAGGGGCTGTGATGCTGTATACCCAAAACATCTACAGAGACTACAAAGAGGTCACTGATGCAGTGCAGAAGTGATAAAGTCTTGGACTAGGATAAGTTATTCATTTGTTCCAAAAACACTTATTGAGTACCTGGTTTATGGTAAGTATGTTCTAAACATTGGGAATCTAAAGAATAATACAGTTCCTGCTTTCAAGGAATTTTCAGTCTAGTAGGGGAAAAAATAAATACAGTAATTAGAATGTAGTTGTTAAGTATTATTACAGTGGTATATTTAAAATATTATCAAAATAGGGGTGCCTGGGTGGCTCAGTTGGTTGAGCGGTTGACTCTTAATTTTGGCTCAGGTCATGATCTCAGGGTCCTGGGATTGAGCCCCACGTCGGGCTCTGCACTCAGTGGGGAGTCTGCTTGAAATTCTCTCTCTCCCTCTCCCTCTGCCCCTCCCCTTGCATGCACTCTCTCTCTCAGAATAAATCTTTAAAAAAATAAATAAAAATAAAATATTATCAAAATGAGAGCAAGTGCTCAGAAAAAGACAGCGAAGAATGAGTTAGATTTTAAAGACTAATAAGTCAAATTAGGTAAATGAGTAACTCTCCCCTGTCTCTCACATTCAGCCCCCAAATGTGAATCTAAGATTTTGAATGAGAGTAACTGAGAAATGATAGAATCAATAGTCCAGGAAGTTAGAAAGATGAGCTTGTTTTATAATAAATGACAATGAATTATTTCTAGACTGTATTAAATTGGAAGTGGTTAGGACCTGCAAAGAGGTCTACAAGGTCCTTTAAGATAAAGTGCTGATGTTTGGTTTAAAGGCTAAAGCTGGAAATCATCTGAGAATCTGGTAGGCTTAGAGGAGCATGAGAGTCATGGGCAGGGCATGCTCAATAAGTGAAATATTAACAAGGGAATAAAGTCAGTACCAAGGATGGTGCCTCAGAGAATATCTATGACTAGAGATCAAGAGAAAGAGATAATATAGGGGCTGAGGCAGAGGAGTCAGGCTTGCAGCAAGCCAAGGGAGAGTTTAAAGAAGGGGACTGGCCGACAAGGAAGTGAAGCAAGGTTAGCTGGTCATTCATTCAGTAAACACCAAACTGATTTGATTGCACTGACCCCAAATGCACAATAGCTTAGTTGTAACATGAATATTTATGGACAATTCAATTATTAGCCTTTGGAAATCAAGCAAAAGGAAGTTAAACGAAGGCAAATATGGCAAAAATACATGGCTGCTATTGCTAGCCTAAGCCATAGCCTACTAGAAGTTAGGCAGGTCCATTGAGTCTCAGGTACATTGTTCTTTCTGGGCCTGGGACAGGTATCTGTTCTTTGAATGATCACAGTAATCATATCTGGTGGACATTCTCATGCACCATCCATATCCTCTTCAGATGAAAAACTTGCCCCAGCTTCTAAGAGCACTAAGTGAAGCAGGCTTTCAATTGCCCCCTCAGGGACTGCCTTAGCTGCAGAGAGTCCCTAGGCCCCAGGTCACAACCTTCTGAGGGGGCACACATTCCAATGACTAATGGAGATGGGGGTATAAAGACCTGGCTATCTAAGCCCAACCAGGACCTCTCCATAAGGTCGCCCATGGCTGCCATTGCCTACTTCACATCTTCACTTCTTTGTCTGCCCAGTTCTGCTTTTCACTCCCTTCCATAAGATAGTGTTTAAGAAACCTCCTGTGAAGTAAACTCCATCCCAAAATCCGCTTCCATGGGAATCTACCCTGTGGCATCACACAATCCACCTTTATCGGTTAAGTGCTTGCAAGTAATAGACAACTCCATTTCGCCTGACTTAAACAATATTGTTATCTCACATAACCTGAAGTCCTGAGGTGGGGTTGTTCTAGGGTTAGTTAATCCAGTAACTCACTAAAGCTCCCAATCCTAAAGGTTTTTCTCTTTCTGCTCTGTCATTCTCAGCACGGTGGCTATGTACCTCAGTCTAGCATTCTTCACAGTCACAAGATGGCATCACATGCAGGTGTGAAAATGTCCTGCAAAAGGAAAAGGACTGACACTTCCCAGATGAATCTTTTTTAAAAGCAAGATATCCTTTCTCAGAAGCCCTCTGGCTGACCTCCCTGCAGTCACTGGCCAGAACGGGGGTTCACACCTCCCTCCAAACCAATCACTGGTAAGGAAATGGGATGACCATGATTTGCAGAAAGCAATCAAAATTTGTTCCTGAATCTTTTGAGGGATGGACATATTCCTGAAAAAAAAAAAAAACCAGGGTTACTACATGCCATATCCTAGAATATGTTTATTCAGCATTTTCCTTCCAAGTAACTAATTTTACATAACTTAAAATCTAGGTTAGGTAGCTAGAGGGAAATGTTATTTTTATATAAAGCACCTGGATGGGCCTTCTGTAAACCTTCTTGCAAGGACAATGAAATGACTTTTTTGTCTTGCCAGGCAGGAGTGAGATATGCGGTAATGTTTTCTAACCATCAGTGAGCCTTCTATGTGTTAGATATACATGCATTTTCACCAGAGCTTGAGTTCAGTGGAAAGCAGCAGCACCTGACATCTGCACCAATTTTATAGAATTTGGAAGGAAGAGTTAAGAAGCACATTTTCAAATAACCCAGTCATAAAAGGAAAAATACTATATGATTGTGATTATATGAGATACCTAGAATAATCAAACACATAAAGAAGAAATAGAATGGTGGTTGTCAGGGTCTGGGGGTTGAAGGGAATAGGAATTTATTGTTTAATGGGTATAGTTTTAGTTTTAGAAGAAGAAAAAAGTTCTGGAGATGGATGGTACTGATGGTTGCACAACAATGTGAATGTACTTAATGTCAGTGAACTGTATACTTAAAAATGATTAAAATGGTAAATTTTATCTTATGCGTATTTTACCACAATTAAAAAAAAAAAGAAGCATATTTTCAGAGAACACCTGTGGGAAAAAAACCCAACAGCTGGGATCTAAAAAAAAAAATTCATACTAGAAAAGCCTTAATCACTCACTGGAATGGGTTTAGCTTATAAACACCTACTATAAAGTGTATTTTATTGTGTTATATTTGTAAAATGGCTTTGAGTATTTTAAATGATTGTGGCTATTAGTTCATCATGTAGTAAAATTAATTTTAAAGAGAGGTTTGATTTAAAATGGTTTACTATTCCTATATAAAGTTCCATTATTTTAATAATAGACTCCAACCATCCAATTTAGAAGACAAGATGAGTGGCTACTTATCTTATTTAAATCTTATTTTTGTCCCATTCATGTTATTTTCTGAATTAGGTGAAAATAATAAACTGTGTTGAGGCAAAAAAATGATCAAAATTGGATGAACATACTAATGTATTTTAATGGCTTGACTGGGAGTTTCATAAATATCATCTCTAAGTAAAGTATGTCACTATAAATAAATTCCAATTTATCTCCTGCTCAGAAAAAAATACTCCACAGAAATATTTTTAGCTACTTAAAGCCAAAAGGGCTGTCCATCTATTGATGTAGAGCAATTTTTTGTACTAGGGAGATGTTGCATTAGATACTTTTTAAAGGATTTTTCAACTCCATGATTCTGTGATATGCTGAATCTTTGAAAATAACTCTCTGAGAGAGAGAGAGAATGAGTGACATCAGCAAAATGGCAGTACAGGAATTTCTAGTTCCCATCCTCTCCCTGAAACATCAGTTTAAGCAATTATCCACACACAAAATATCTTCACAAAAGCTAAGGATTCCAGGTGAGAAATTAATGCACCTAAGTAAACCAGAGAAATAAAAATAGACACATTGAAGAGGGATGAAGAGATAGATTCCCATTATCCTGTCACCCTTTTCCCAAGCCCAGGAAGCCCAACATGGAGAGAGACACCCTCCCATGGGAGAAGGGTGAAATAAATGCCCAATTTCAATGTCGACCCCAGTACCAAACCCACCCCCATAGACCTATAGACCAGCTCCTGCAAACCCAGGTTTCCAACTGGCTCCCATGGACCCAGCCTCCAGGCCAGGTACTATGAAACCAGTTCTCTTGGATTATCCCAATACCAGACTGGCCCCCAGAGACCAAGATACTGGGCCTACCCTGGTGGTTTCCAATGCCTGGTTGGCTCCTCTGGACCCAGGATCCAGACCCACCCACACAGACCCAGATCCCAGGCCCATCACTGCAGACTCAGGTGTCGGGCCCCTCCTAATGAACCTAGCTTCAGACCCCTCACCTGCCAACCCAGGCACCAGACCTGTCCACCCAAGACCCCAGCAGCAAACCCACCCACAGACACCACCAGGCAGTTCATATGGAATCTCTGAATGGGCTGACTGGGGAATGGCTTTGCCTGCAGAAGCCAGTGTATAAAGACTGGAAGGGGTGCCTACTTCTTCAAAAGTACAGATACCAACGCAAGGTCATAATGATCATGAATAATCAAGGAAACATGATACCACCAAAGGAAACAAACTCCAATGTCTGACCCCAAAGAAATGGAGATGTATGAACTGACAAAGACTTCAGAATAATCCTCTTAAAGAAATTCAGGGAACTACAAGAACACACAGATAGACAACTAAATGAAACTGGGAAAACAATGCATGTACAATATGAGAAGTTCAAAAAAGAAACAGAAACCATTAAAACAAACAGAAATCCTAGAGTTGAAGAATACAATGACCCCTATCTTATACCACTCACAAAAAATTAACTTGAAATGGACTAAAACATTAAATGTAGGACCTTAAACTATAAAAGTACTAGAAAAAAACATAAGGAAAAAAACTTCTTGACACTGGTCTTGGCAATGATTTTTTCTTTTTTTTTTTTTAAAGATTTTATTTATTTATTTGAGAGAGAGAGAGAATGAGAGATAGAAAGCACGAGAGGGAAGAGGGTCAGAGGGAGAAGCAGACTCCCTGCTG
Source organism: Zalophus californianus (assembly GCF_009762305.2). Lineage (NCBI taxonomy): Eukaryota > Metazoa > Chordata > Mammalia > Carnivora > Otariidae > Zalophus > Zalophus californianus. Next base: position 112,342,350 of record NC_045612.1, on the reverse strand, counting down.
AGCAGGGAGCCTGATGCGGGACTCGATCCCGGGACTCCAGGATCATGACCTGGCAATGATTTTTTCTATATAACACTACTAGTACAAGCAACAAAAGCAAAAATCATTAAGTGGGGACTACTTCAAAGTAAAAGCTTCTTCACAGCAAAAGAAGCAGCCAACAAAATGATAAGGCAACCTATGGAATGGGAGAAAATATTTGCAAACCATTTATCTGATAAGCAGTTAATATCCAAAATATATAAGAAACTCATACAACTCAATAGCAAAAAATACACAATCCAATAAATGATTGGGCACTGTCACAGGCAATTTCTATAGCCCTAAAGTGAAACACATTCAAGCTACTTGAAACATGATCAATATAGGTTCTATTGGAGCCCATCTATATCATTTTGGTACTCAGTGTTCCTGTTGTCTTAATTCAAGCACATGGGATTATCTGTCTCAGAATTTCCTTTGGCCACAGGAGCACGCCCAGCCCACACAAGGGGCAAGCCAGAAGTGCCAAGGAATTAACAGTTTTGGGAGCAGCCATCCACCAACCATGATTGGGACTGGTAAATAAATATCTCAGCTTCCTTTCCCCTTGGGTGGACGACTGGGTTGTCCTTTACACTGTCTTCCAGGGGTCCCCAGCATGACTGAGCTCCTGCTTCCTACAGCAGCAATATGCTCAAGAACATACCTATATCAGCTTCCTTCCCTTCTCTGTCTCAATTCCCCACTCCCTTACCAGTGCTTCCTGGGATCACTTACCAAATAAACTACCTATACTGAAATTCTTTTACTAATATCTGCCTCTAGGGAAACTTCAACTAGGATAATCAGTAAGGGAGAAATGATCTCAATAGGAGTCCAAGAACTGGCACTGGAATGAGACTCAGTCTCATGGCAGATGAGTTTGGCACTGGGATCTCATGAGTACTCATATGAGTTTCCATTATTACATAAAAAATGTTGGTTTTCTTTATGAGTTGCTTCTCCTCTCCCCATCCAAACTAATTTCTCACCCTCTATTTTGCAGATTTTTTTCCTCAACTTTGGAGCTCCTACTTATTCATAAATTTGAATTACTCATAATGTTGACTCACTCATGGCCTATCATGACCTTCCCACTTCTCTCTACCGCATGAATATTCAGTTTTAGGCTTCACTGTTAATCATAGAAGTCTAATCTCATTTTTCAATTCAAACGGTTGAAAGTGAAAATCTAATATATTCAATCTTTGAGTAGAGCTAATGACAATAGATTAGTGATGAGCAGTTAAGCATCATCCAATCCAGGACACCGGATTGCCTCTTCCACAAAGAGGCACTGTTAACAATTAAGCCAGGACAATAGGTACAAACCAGGAAATTCTGGGCAAATTAAGTTGTACAGCCACCTGGGCATATGACATTAATCAATTTATACTTGCTTTTCTAAGATTGGTTTCTTGGTGCTTGTCAAATTAGTTATGACCTTTATGTGTGTACAGGGGGTGGGGGGTGGTGACTGGCACATGATCATCCATTAAAGACACCAATGATTTTCTAAAGAAATAAAAATATGGCCATTGTTAAGTTATAGAATGTCCAAACTATAGGATAATGAGAACTGTTATGGATTACCAGTGATTCTCATACCAAACTTTGGGGACCACCAAAACAATCCACTCTTTGATGCATTGTCAGAACACATTCTAAGGCTGAAAATAACCTGGTCATGAATTCAATTATGGCCTATTTCGTAAAGATTTGGTAAAACATCACTCCTCAACAGAACATTTCAAATAAGTATTGATGAAGTTGGAAAATGGAATCCTATTATATCCAGTAAGTATTAGGATTGCCTAAAATTTAATAATCTTAGGAGCTATTGATGTCTCAGATTGACATTTGCTGGCATGTAATTGAAATTAAAACATTCAGAGATATGTATATTTTGAGGTATATATTCACAGGTGTCTCAGATACAATGAATAGGAAGGGAAGTTCTTGATATTACAAAGGAAGCAAATAGCTTCTTTTAGTGTTTCACCTCTCTGAAAATTCAAGAGAAGCTTGTCCAACTATTGTTCTGCATCAATGTATTGCAAAAGATTTATCTTTCTAGGTTGAACTTATAAATATAGTTTCTAAAAATTATCTCAGAAAGATTGCAGAGAAGGTCTATTTCTTTCTATGGAGTTTCAGATACACAAGGTACCTAAGCTTTTTTTCTACTACAGGATAATAAAAGATGTAAGCTTTCAATATTCTCTGGGTATGTTGAGCAGTGACTGGATGAGATAGCAGTCAAGAGTACTAGGCTCAAGTTTCATCTCAGCTACTTTTGTCTCAATCTCTTTGTTCATCTGAGAAATGAGCAGGTTGAGCTAAATCAGACTTTCTAACTGGGTTCTGCTGGCCTACAGAGTTCCATGTATCACATTCTCTCTTATATGCTTCAGCTATGTGAGTCTTCCTTTTGGGTCCTTATACAAGTCACAGTCACTTCTGCCATAGGACATTTTCATGAGTTATCTTCATTTGAAATGCTCTTTGTTGTACATCTCATCTCCAAACACCTTGCTTGGTTAATTCCTATTTATCATTTAAAGTTCAAGGGTTGGTTCCTCAGGGAAACTTTGCACAATCCTCACTTTGGGTGAGATTTCTGTTATTTGTACTTTTGTAACAACATTCCTTTCCTTCTCCACATTCAGTTAACTCATTTGTGTGATTATTTTATTAATAAATAAGTTATCCAATAGTTCTAACTCTGTAAGAATGAGTCTATCATAGATTGTATTTTCCAAAGATGGTTGTAATAATATCACCTATCCCACATGGTTTTCTACAATGTGACCTTGTGATTTTCCCATCAAGAAGTGGAATTTAATTCCTCGCTCTCTTTGAAATGGAACAAGCCTATGACTACCTTGTGAATATAGTTCATCAGAAGTGACACTGAATAACTTCTCAGGCTAAGTCATAAAAGGCAATACAACTCCCTCCTTTTTCACTGGAACGCCTGCTCTTTGAACCCTGAAGCACCATGTAAGAAGTCCAACTGCCCTGAGTCTCTTGTGCTGTGAAGAAGCCAAGTATTCCAGTTGACAGTTCTAGTCTTCATATTATTCCAGCCAGATGCCAGACATATGAGTAAGCCTTCGGTAATGCCAATCTCCAGCAATCAATTTGCCTCTAGCCATTGAGAATTCCCAGCTGAGGCCCCAGATATCAAGAAGAAAAGACAAGCTACCCCTCCTCCTGTGCTCCTGTCATGATTACTGGCCCAAAGAATCCATGAGCATAATAAAATATTTGCTTTAAGCTGCTAAATTTTGAGTGATTTGTTACTCAGCAAGAGGAAATGGAACAGAGTTGTGTTTGTCTTTCTTACAGAGGTGTCCCAGTTACCCAACGCAATGCCAGTCATTCTTAGTAGGTGCTCAATATATATTTATGGAAAGAATTAAAAATACCCATGCCTTTGCTTAAATTATTCTCTCAACACCTTGCAGAAAGTTCTTTCCCCTCCTCTCTTATGAACTCATATATAGCCTTCAGTGGCCAATCATGGAACTTAATGTCAACACTTTTAGTGAGTTCTATACAAAACTACACATAATATAAAATCTCATGAAAAGCACTGAGCCATAAAACTGTGCTGTTTTTACAAATTCTTCATTTAACTGAGCTCTCTTCAAGTTTATAATAATTATTGTTGCATCTTTATTTTCTAACCAGTTTCTTCATCAGCTTATCCATCTCTTTATCCCCTCAGGGACTTAGTGGTTTTAAAGTGATGGTGGCAAGATCACTATCTTCATGTACTGAGAGCAATGGGAATTTGTCTTTAAGAGTTGACTATATCAGAAGGAAATTAAGCTGCAGACTGGGAGATCCTTACTGCTAATTTATTAAAGGCAAGCTTCATGAAGAAGCAGAAGGGAACATCTGAGAAAAAGAAGAAAGATCTTACCATGTGGACAGACAATCTTTTAAGCTTCTAGATAGTGACACATTTAAGAAATTACTGGTAGCCCTTCCTGTATATTATTATATTAAAAAAATAAAATCTGTCAGTTCTCTCTTTTCTGATTACATAGTGATACTGTATGGAAATAGAGTCAAACCAAAGGAAAATCTAGGGTCAAGAAGAGGCAACCTAACAGTGGTTTATGAAAAACAACAACAACAACCACCTCAAAAACAAAGCCCAGTTCGCAAAAAGAAGAGAGGAAAAAATGGGAGCTATAACAGCTCTCCAAGAAGTTGTTTGGAGGAGACCAGCCTAACACCAAACAAAAATCTCAGTGAAAATTACCAGCTGAGTGGCTGAATGGACAGCTTTCACCAGTAAGAAAGATACAAAATGTGTCTGTATTTCTGGGTGCCACGTAATATAATTGTGGAGCTACCACACACAGGGAAACTACTCAAGAAAGGTTAATCTATTACTCATAAAACTAAGGGCAGTTCTAGAAATTAAAGTCCAGTTTCTACTTTTTACTCCTGGTCTTTTCTTTCTTGATTGTACCTCCCTTTCTTAGATAGATGAGACACAAGAGTGCAGGACTAGTCCGGTAATTCAGCAGCTACACTCAGCACTGATGACCTAATTGTGTTTGTATGTGAGTTTCATAATGTCAGTGATATCCAGTAAGTGCTCAATATGTTATATATGGAATATGTATATATGTATATATTATATATATAATGTATAGAATATATATATAATGATATTATAATGACAGTGATACCTAGTAGGTGCTCAATATGTATTTATGGAATGACTGAATAAATGCCCATGTCTTTATTTAAGTTACTCTCTCAAATAGTTTGCAAAAATGTGGATTTCTGTCTCTATATAATCATATACATACATGTGACACACATTTATTCCTTCTTCATTTTGGCAAAATATTCTCAAATATATAAATTCACAAATGCACAGATACCCCTAGGAAAACTGACAGAAGGATATGCAAAATATAGAAGGTAAATATCAAATTCATTTCCAAAGGTATGTGTGTGTGTGTGTGTGTGTGTGTGTGTGTATAGGTTGCCATGCCAGTTATTTGCCTATTTACTCTCAGATACATTTCTTGCCCTTCTCTGCCTTTCTCTGTAGGTCAAGGACCACATATTCCAGACTCCATTGCCAAGTGGCTTCCAAGCATGATAAACCAATTGGAGGCTCTGGTGGAGGACTTGAGAGTGGAAGGAAGGGAGAAGAGAGTATCTCTCCTCTTTCTCTGTTTTGGTCAGTGTCTCTGGCAGCAGTCATATCTCTTCCACAGCTACAGGTCCTGACACACAACTTTTCCCTCCCTGGTCCCAACTTCCCCTGGTCAGACATGCCCTGGTTAAATTCCATTGAATTTCTCTGACTCTTGGGCTCTGATAATACCATCTCCTCTGTTCTCCCTTCAAACGTTAGATGGGTAATAGTATTATGCTTTTACTAACCTCTGGGTTAGCTCTCTGTCTCTTGTTTGGTTCCTTAGATCTTTGATCATCTTTATGATAAGCTTCCTGGAATAAGTTCCTCCTGTGTGAAATATTTAGCATAGTTTCTATCTTTTGACAGTTCTATGATACAATTCTTGGTATAGGAGTAGTCCCAACCCAAACCCTCAACATGAGACGCTGTTTGGGGTTAAACACAATTACGACTTCCCTGTGGGTGAAAAATAGGATATCAATAAGCCATGATCCTAGTAGACCATGACATCATTCATAACTTGCATGAAGAAAAATCTTGCCAGTTGTAATGATATAGCTCAGGCATGTTTATGATGATACAAATTAATATAGATATTATGTGTTAGATGTTTCAAATGAGGCTTTAGTTTGTGCTGCATTAAAACAATTCATAGCTGCTTGCTTTTTTCTTCTTTAACTCCGTAGCCAAATGCTTTAGGCAATATTATGGTATAGTAAGGGACAAACTATTATTCTCTTAAGAATTTTTGAGCCTTGGGGGCACCTGGGTGGGTCAGTCGGTTAAGTGTCTGCCTTCAGCTCAGGTCATAATCCCAGGGTGCTGAGATCGAGCCCCACGTGGGGCTCCCTGCTCAGCAGGGAGCCTGCTTATCCCTCTACCTCTGCCTGCTGCTTTGCCTGCTTGTGCGCGCTCTCTCCCTCTTTTTTTAAAAGATTTTATTTATTTGAAGAGAGATAGACAGAAGAGCACAAACAGAGGGAATGGCAGAGGGAGAGGGAGAAGCAGGCTCTGCACTGAGGAGGGAGCCCGATGCGGAACTCGATCCCAGGACCCTGGGATCATGATCTGAGCCAAAGGCAGACACTTAACCATCTGAGCCACCCAGGCACCCTCTCTCTCTCTCTCTTAAATAAATAAAATCTTAAAAAAACAAAATAATTTTTGAGCCTTTTTATTTTTTTTAAAGATTTTATTTATTTATTTGACAGAGAGAGACAGAGTGAGAGAGGGAACACAAGCAGGGGGAGTGGGAGAAGGAGAAGCAGGCCTCCCGCTGAGCAGGGAGCCCGACGCGGGGCTCCATCCCAGGACCCTGGGATCATGACCTGAGCCGAAGGCAGACGCTTAAACGACTGAGCCACCCAGGCGCCCCTTGAGCCTTGTTTTTAAGGGCTTATCTCTATTCCCACTCTAACAGAAGACCAAGGCCTTACATCACATATGTGCATATGTGCAAGGGAGTAGAAAAAAAAATGTACTAAGGAATCATGAAATCTTTGTTCAAAACCCTTAATTTTGAAATTATATAGTATTGAAGAAATCTTTTTTCTTCAGCCTATACATGTTTTTAGAACAGGAATATAGAGTGAATGGAAGATTTTCAGTCAAAATGCTGTGGAACATCTACTTTTAAGAACTATATCCTATGTGTGGTCCTGGAAAGGTAAGAGAGTTACAAAACATTCCCTAAATATAAGACACATTGATCCAATGGATATAACTGTTTGAAAAGGAAGAGTTAAATATTTGGAAATCCCTAATGTTGGCTTTCTTGATCATCTGAGAAAATGACATCCTTTATATCAGGAGTGGGGTGTTCCTATTCATCACTGGGCCTTAGAAACTATCAGTTCTGAGTCATGATAAACGACTTCACTCTTACTGCAAAATGACTCACCAACAACTTAGAGCCCAAGAGATTGCTTTGCAAGCTATATTAAATTCATTTAGCTGTCTTCCTTATTTAAAAATCAATATCCATTTTGGCCTTTAAATAAATTCCCTCCCAGAACAGGTAATATCAGCAAGTAGTCCATGAAACTGGAATGTTTGTAAGGTACTTTGGCATTACACAGAAGATTTTGTTGTTACTATGGCCTCAATTTTTGTGAAACTATAACTGCCTCTAGTTTTCTTATTCCCCTCTTTGACAATCAGAAATTGACAGGTGTGCTGGGTTGGAAGAATCATATAAAACGTCCCATAAGATCATTTTAACATTATTTCCTAATTTAATAGAGGTTGAGGATGCCATATAGAATTGTATTTTATATGCTGTAATATCATATATTTATGAGTGCAGAACTCTTCCATGTCTGAGATAAGAAAAGCAGTAGGAATTTCCTATTAATCTACTCTCTTCAGGGTTAATGACAAAGGAAAAATAAAAGGAAACTGTCTTTAGGTTTGCCAAAAGGTGAAAAAAAACATTTTAAAGCTTAAACTCACATGATCAGATTTACAAATATGAAAAAGACTAATAAGACCCAGTGTTGCCAGGGATGAGGGCAAATGGATAACTGAACTTCCAAAGGGTAGTTTGATACAGCGAACAAAATTTTAGGATTTTATCTTAAGGAAATGATCATATAGGTATAAGAGGCCCAAGGATATTCACCAGAGCATTAAATAATGGAAGGGGAATGGAAACACAGTTAACATTTATCATGGAAACAAAGTTAACACTTATCAATAGGGCACAAGTCAAATAAAATGTAGTTTATGTCTTAGTTTGGTTTCTCTAGACTTGTGCTATGGAAACTGGTAGCCACCAGCACATGTAACTAGCAAAACCTTGAAATGTGGCTAGATACACACCCAATTTCAAAGATGCAATATGAAAAAAGAATGTAAAATATCTCCTTAATAACTTTTATTTTGATTCTCTGTTGAAATTATAATTTTTCTTATTAGGTTAAATGAAACATTATTAGAATTAATTCCATCTGTTTCTTTTTACTTTTTTAAAAAGATTTCATCCATTTATTTAAAAGAGACAGAGAGAGCATGAGCACGGAATGGGGGGGAGAGAGGGAGGCAGAGGGAGAGGGGTGGGGGGGCAGAGGGGGAGGAAGAAGCAGACTCCCCACTCAGCCCCATGTGGGGCTTGATCCCAAGTCAGATACTTAACCAACTGAGATACCCAGGCAACCCTCTTTTTACTTTTCTAATGTGGCTACTAGAAAACTTTAAATCATATATATGACTCACATGTGTGGCTCACAATCTTTCTAGGAATTGCACTGCAGTAGAAGCAAAGCTTGAGACAAGGATTTATATATAAGTAATTTATTGAGGAAGTGCTTCTAGGAGAAACTATTAAAAGAACAGTAAAAGCAAGATAGGGAATCAGAGGAAGCCAAGCCAAGAAGTGATCAGATGGTCTCAGTCTCAGCCTAATACTGCAAGGAACTATGGAGTATATATATTGTATCTCAGAGTTTGTCCCACTTTGAGGCAAAGTTGCTGGGCTTTCATACTCTCACGTCAGTCACATCAGTCTTTAGCTATGGGGCTACCATGAAGGCATGTAAATACTCAGGCATTTCTGGCTCCGTGTGTCACTGAAGTAGTTCCAGTAGCCCAATGACACCGTTCTGAAGATCAAAAGTGCAAGCCATTGGAAACAAATATATATAGGAACTGGGGGATGGGGACAAAAAATAAGTTATAGGGATCTGAGGGGATAAAAGCAGTCCACTTACAATAGCAGCTACACTTCATACACTGGAATTCTATGCAATAATTTTATAGACTTAGATTTTTAGACACAGAAAATGCCAGTAACATGGGGGTATATTAAAAGCATGTTAGCAAACAACATACATATATAGTATGATCCTATGTGTATAAAATTATATACATATTCATATTTGCATAGACAGATGTTTGGATCTTCCACCAAAATATTAATATATTTTGAGTCTGAGTTGTGATGTTTCACTGACAGTTATTTTATTCTTTCTATTTCATTATTTTTAAATAATGCATATGTTTCATGTATTAGAAAAACAATAGGTATTGAATGCATTAATAAAGTGCTAGCGAAAAGTAAAACCTAAAATTTCAGATATAAGACCATTTGAAATTTAATTGGATTTAAGCCTCCGTTATCCATGAATTTTTTTAAAAGGGTTTTATTTTTTTTTTGATTATGATGTTAGTCACCATACAGTACATCATTAGTTTTTGATGTAGTGTTCCATGATTCATTGTTTGCATATAACACCCAATGCTCCTTGAAATATGTGCCCTCCTTAATACCCATCACCAGGCTAACCCATCCCCCCACCCTCCTCCCCTCTAAAACCCTCAGTTTGTTTCTCAGAGTCCATAGTCTCTCAGGTTCGTCTCCTCCTCTGATTCCCAACCCTTCATTTTTCCCTTCCTTCTCCTAATGTCCTCCCTGCTGTTCCTTATGTTCCACAAAGAAGTGAAATCATATGATAATTGACTTTCTCTGCTTGACTTACTTCACTTAGCATAATCTCTTCCAGTCCCATCCATGTTGATGCAAAAGTTGGGTGTTCATCCTTTCTGATGGCTGAGCAATATTCCATTGTATATATGGCCCATATTTTCTTTATCCATTCATCTGTTGAAGGGCATCTCGGCTCTTTCCACAGTTTGTCACTTCCGGATATTGCTACTATGGATGTTGGGGTGCATATGGCCCCTCTTTTCACTACATCTGTATCTTTGGGGTAAATAACCAGGAGAACAATTGCTCCACTGTTTTTAAGTTTTTGAGGCATCTCCACCCTGTTTTCCAAAGTGCCTGTACCAACTTGCATTCCCACCAACAGTGTAAGAGGGTTCCCCTTTCTCCACAACCACTCCAATGTTTGTTGTTTTCTTCCTTTTCAATTTTTGCCATTCTAACTGGTATAACATGGTATCTCAATGTGGTTTCAACTTGAATCTCCCTGATGGCTAATGATGATGAACCTTTTTTCATGTGCCTGTTAGCCATTTGTATGTCTTCTTTGGAGAAGTGTCTGTTCATGTCTTCTGCCCACTTTTTGACTTGGTTATTTGTTTATTGGGTGTTGAGTTTGAGAAGTTCTTTCTAGATCTTGGATATCAGCCCTTTGTCTGTAGTGTCAATTGCAAATATCTTCTCCCATTCTGTGGGTTGCCTCTTTGTTTTGTTAACTGCTTCCTTTGCTGTGCAGAGCTTTTTATCTTGATGAAGTCCCAAAAGTTCATTTTCGCTTTTGTTTCCCTTGCCTTTGGAGACGTGTCTTGAAAGAAGTTGCTGTGGCCAATGTCGAAGAAGTTACTGCCTATGTTCTCCTCTAGGATTTTGAGGAATTCCTGTCTCACATTGAGGTCTTTCATCCATTTTGAGTATGTTTGTGTATGGTGTAAGAGAACGATCAAGTTTCATTCTTCTGTATATGGCTGTCCAATTCTCCCAGCACCATTTATTGAAGAGATTGTCTTTTATACATTGGCCATTCTTTCCGGCTTTCTCGAAGATTAGTTGACCATAGAGTTGAGGGTCCATTCTGGAGTCTCCATTCTGTTCCACTGGTCTATGTGTCTATTTTTGCGCCAGTACCATGTTGTCTTGGTGATGACAGCTTTGTAATATAGCTTGAAATCAGGCAACACAATGCCCCCAGCTTTGTTTTTCTTTTTCAAGATTTCCCTGGGGATTCGGGGTCTCTTCTGGTTCTATACAAATTTTAGGATTATTTGTTCTAGCACTTTGAAAAATGCCATTGGTGTTTTGATCGGGATGGTGTTGAAAGTATAGATTGCTCTGGGGATCATAGACATTTTAACAATGTTTATTCTTCCGATCCATGAGCATGGAATGTTTTTCCATCTTTTTGTGTCTTCTTCAATTTCTCTCATGAGTGTTCTGTAGTTCCTAGTATAGATCCTTTACCTCTTTGGTTAGGTTTATTCCAAGGTATCTGATGGGTTTTGGTGCTATTGTAAATGGAATCAATTCCCTAATTTCTCTTTACACAGTTACATTGTTAGTGTATAAGAAAGCAACTGATTTCTGTGCATTGATTTTGTATCCTGCCACATTACTTTATTGCTGTATGAGTTCTAGTAATTTGGGGGTGGAGTCTTTTGGGTTTTCCACATAAAGTATCATGTCATCTGCGAAGAGAGAGAGTTTGACTTCTTCTTTGCCAATTTGAATACCTTTTATTTCTTTTTGTTGCCTGATTGCTGTTGCTAGGACTTCCAGTACTATGTTGCATAATAGTGGTGAGAGTGGGAATCCTTGTTGTGTTCCTGATCTTAAGGGCAAGGCTCTCAGATTTTCCCCATTGAGAATAATATTCACTGTGAGCTTTTCATAGATGGATTTTATGAAATTGAGGAATGCTCCCTCTATCCCTATACTCTGAAGAGCTTTAATCAGGAAAGGATGCTGTATTGTGTCAAATGCTTTTTCTGCATCAATTGAGAGGACTATATGGTTCTTTTCTCTCCTCTTATTAATGTGTTCTATCACATTGATTTGCAAATGTTGAACCACCCTTGCATGCCGGAGATAAATCCCACTTGGTTGTGGTGGATGATCCTTTTAATGTACTGTCGGAGCCTATTAGCTAAGATCTTGTTGAGAATTTGGGGATCCATATTCATCAGGGATATTGGTTTGAAATTCTCCTTTTTGATGGGGTCTTTGCCTGGTTTGGGGATCAAGGTAATGCTGGCCTCATAAAATGAGTCTAGAAGCTTTCCTTCTGTTTCTATATTCTGAAACAGCATCAGGAGAATAGGTATTATTTCTTCTTTGAATGTTTGTTAGAATACCCCAGGGAATCCATCAGGTCCTGGACTCTTGTTTTTCAGGAGGTTTTTGATCACTGCTTCAATCTCGTTACTGGTAATTGGTCTATTCATGTTTATCAATTTCTTCCTGTTTCAGTCGTGGTAGTTTCCAGGTTTCCAGGAATGCATCCATTTCTTCCAGGTTGCTTAATTTATTAGCATATAGTTGTTGATAATAATTTCTGAGAATTGCTTCTATTTTTTTGGTGTTAGTCGTGATCTCTCCCCTTTCATTAATAATTTTATTAATTTGGGTCCTTCCTCTCTTTTTTTAAAAGATTTTATTTATTTATTTGAGAGAGAGAGAATGAGAGATAGAGAGCATGAGAGGGAAGAGGGTCAGAGGGAGAAGGAGACTCTCTGCTGAGCAGGGAGCCCGATGTGGGACTCGATCCTGGGACTCCAGGATCATGACCTGAGCCGAAGGCAGTCACTTAACCAACTGAGCCACCCAGGCACCCAAGAGCCTAATTTCTTATTTGTAGTGATTTTACTTAATAATTTGGGAATTTACTGTGTGAACATCTATTAAATAATATTAATTCAACATTGTGCCTGGTCCTTTCTCTTTTCTTTTGGATAATTCTGGCCAGTGGCTTATCGATCTTATTAATTCTTTCAAAGAACCAATTTCTAGTTTTGTTGATGTGTTCTACTGTATTTCTGGTTTCTAATTCATTGATCTCTGCTCTAATCTTTATTATTTCCCTTCTCATGTGTGGGTAAGGCTTAATTTATTGTTGATTCTCCAGTTCTTTAAGGTGTAAAGACAGTTTGTGTATTGGGATTTTTCTATTTTTTTGAGTGAGGCTTGGATGGCTATGTATTTCCCCCTTAGGACTGCCTTTGCCATATCCCATAGGTTTTGGACTAATGTGTTTTCATTCTTATTGGTTTCCATGAATTGTTTAAGTTCTTCTTTGATTTCCTGGTTGACCCAAACATTTTTGAGCAGGATGGTCTTTAGCTTCCAAGTGTTTGAATTTCTTCCAAACTTTTTCTTGTGATTGAGTTCCAGTTTCAAAGTATTGTGGTCTGAGAATATGCAGGGAACAATCCCAATCTTTTCATATCGGCTGAGACCTGATTTGTGACCCAGTATGCGTTCTATCCTGGAGAAAGTTCCATGTGCACTTGAGAAGAACGAGTATTCTTTTGTTTCAGGGTGGAATGAGGTCCATCTGGTCCAGCGTGTCATTCAAAGCTCTTGTTTCTTTGTTGATCTTCTGCTTAGATGATCTGTCTGCTGCCGAGAGTGGAGTGTTGAGGTCTCCTACTATTAACACATTATTATCAATATGTCTCTTTATTTTGGTAACAGTTGGCTTATGTAGTTGGATGCTACCACGTTGGGGGCATAGATATTTACAATTGTTAGATCTTCTTGTTGGATAGACCCTTTAAGAACGATATAGTGTTGGGGCGCCTGGGTGGCTCAGTTGGTTAAGCGACTGCCTTTGGCTCAGGTCATGATCATGGAATCTCAGGATCGAGTCCCACATTGGGCTCCCTGCTTAGCAGGGAGTCTGCTTCTCCCTCTGACCCTCCTCCCTCTCATGCTCTCTATCATTCTCTCTGTCAATAAATAAATATCTTTAAAAAAATAAAAAAGAATGATATAGTGTCCTTCTGTATCTTTAACTACAGTCTTTAGCTTAAAATCCAATTTGTCTGATATGAGAATTGGTACCCCAGCTTTCTTTTGAGGTCCGTTGTCATGAACGATGGTTCTCCATCCCTTCACTTTCAGTCTGGATGTATATTTAGGTTCAAAATGAGTTTCTTGTAGACAGCACAAGAATGAGTCCAGTCTTTTTATCCAATCTGCAACCCTGTGCCGTTTTATGGGAGCATTTAGGTTGTTCATGTTGAGAGTGATTATTGAAAGATATGATTTTATTGTTATCATGTTGCCTGTGAAGTCCATGTTTCTATAGATTGTCTCTGTAAATTTCTGTTCTAGATCACTCTTGGGGTCTTTATCCTTTTATAGAACCCCCTTAATATTTCTTGCAGGGCCGGCTTAGTGGTCACATATTCTTTCAGTTTCTGCCAGTCCTGGAAGCTCTTTATCTCTCCATCCATTCTCAATGACAGCCTTGCCAGATAAAGTATTCTCGGCTGCTTGTTCTTCTCATTTAGTACGCTGAATATGTCTTGCCAGCCCTTTCTGGCTTGCCAGGTCTCAATGGACAGGTCTGACGTTATTCTGATGTTCCTCCCTCTGTCTGCAAGGAATCTCTTCCCCCTAACTGCCCTTAAGATGGTTTCCATAGTTCTGAGATTTGCGAGTTTTACTATTACATGCTGGGGCATTGGTCTGTTCTCCTTGATCTTGGGAGGGGCCCTCTCTGCCTCTATAACACTAATGCTTGTTTCATTCCCCAGCTTAGGGAAGTTCTCAGCTATGATTTGTTCAAATATATCTTCTACTCCTCTCTCTCTCTCCACCCCCTCAGGGATCCCAATAATTCTGACACTGGAACGTTTCATGGTGTCATTTATTTCTCTAATTCTGTTTTCATGGGTTTTAAGCTATTTGCTCCAGGCCTCCTCCTTTTCCTTCTTTCCTATCAGTTTGTCTTCTAGATCACTAATTTGCTCTTCTGCCTCATTTACCCTAGCTATTAGAGTATCTAGATTAGATTGGATCTCATTGATAGCATTTTTAAGTTCTGCCTGATCAGCTCTCATTTCTGCCCATAGAGAATCTATGTTGCCATTAATCATTTTCTCCATCCTAGCTATCTTCATAACTGTTACCCTGAAGTCTATTTCTGACACCTTGCTTATATCCATATCCATTAGTTCTGTTGCAGAGGTCACAGTCTCTGAGTCTTTCCTATGTTGGGGGTTCCTCCTCTTAGTCATTCTGTTGGGGGTGGTTGAGGGAATGTACAGAGTCCAAATTATTGACCACAACCCAAGCAAGATGCACCTGTTTTATAGGGACCTTAGGGTTTTCGGCCTCTTGTTCTTCCAGCCTGTCTTCTGGGGGAGAGGCCTGCCACACTGTAACTCGGTCAGGAAACCCTGTTTGAGCACAGTTGCCCTGCCCCCTGCAGGGGTGGATGGGCTCAGTGAAAACCAGTTTTTTGGGGCCTTTTGTTCTTTGGTGGCTTTCCCTGGCAGCTTTCCACATCTCTTCTGAGAGTCAAAGCACAAGTGACCGTATTCAATCTTCTGCCTCAGAACAGAGATCTCAGTCTGTTCTTCAGTGAGCTCTCCAGGCCACACTGTCTCTGTTTCTGTCTGTGCTGCTAAAAACTGCAGTATCCTGGGTTGTGCGCCCCACAGCAGCACTCCCAGTCCTTGCTTCCAGGTACGGGCACATCTCTGTCCTTTTTGCTTCTAAAAATGCCAGCCACCCCTAGTTCACATGTGTGCCCTGGAAGCTCTAGGCTTCTGAGTCTGTGCCCTGTCCCCAGTGCGGGACACTTTCTAGCTCTGGTGGTGCAGGATCCTGGAGGCTCCCTTCCCCTTCTGTTTATCTTCTGTTATCTGCCCGCAGAATCATGGCTCCCCGCTTCATACCTCAAAACCAACCGCTGGGGATATTCTGTTTGTAGAGATCCAGATATATCTTCTTACATCTCAGACTGATTTCGTGGGTGTTCAGAGTTGTCTGGTAGATATCCAGCTCAATTCAGGAGACTGGTTGAAATAGGGTCCCCTACTCCTCAGCCATCTTTCTTAAAAGCTTAAATTTTTATACCTGGAAAGCATTTGGTGATGTGTTCATGGCTGACACTCATCTGGTATGTATTTGTATGGTCAAATGACCAGCATCTGTTCTGGTTGCGCAATGTGTGCTGTGCTGATCAGTAACTTGATGAAGAGAATCTATCTATCAGACATTAAGTGTACATGGTCCAATCAGCCCAGGATTAACTAGAGAATAAAAGAGGATGCTAGATCAGAGGACCAAAGATTCAGTACAATATAAATAATAGAAATAAACATCCTGAGTGATTACAGAACAAAATAACATTTGAATAAAGATATGATAAGTAACAGTGCCTTGCAAAGCAATATTGAAGCCTGAGGCAAAAGAAAAAAATCAGTTATATTGGTCTGTCTTTGGTAAAAATATTTATATTTTGTTAATGATGAATTTTTACACTAATTTTGAGTTTATAAGGTATTTATTAAATTTTATAAGGTATTAGTTAAAATTAAAATATTATTTATTTTGACTACTAAGATTTTTGGTGCTCCCATAAATTCTGCACCCTACGTAAGTGTGTCACTCACCTCATTCACTCACTACACTCCCTCTAGTCCAGCCCTGACTTGGTGGTGTCTCATGAAACAACTTCAATCTAATTAAGCATTTGGTACATAAAACCATCTTCTGCATGTTACTTTTGAGGTTTAGCTGCCAGAATGACATCTTAAAAACCTTTCCTTTCATTAATGGCAATCTAACACTGTCTTTACCTGCATTACAAGAAGAAGAGACAAAAATATTTTAAATTCAGAAGTCTCTATAGGCATTTGAACAATGCCATATATGTTTTTCTTAAAGATTTTATTTATTTACTTGAGAGACAGAGAGTGAGCGAGAGAGGGAGACAGAGAATACGCATGAGCTAGGGGAGGGGCAGAGAAGCAGACTCCCCACTGAGCAGGGAGACTGATGTGGGATTCAATCCCAGGACTCTAGGATCATGACCTGAACTGAAGGCAGATGCTTAACAGCCTGAGCCACCCAGGTGCCCTGCCATATATGTTTTGTTATGATGTTGAGATACAAGGATTTCCAGATCTGTTTGGGAACCATTGTCAAAGCAGTAAATAATTGGACTGCATTGAAGATGTGCTAACATTTAAATGTATGTTAATACAAAGAAAACAAAAGTAAAAAACCAAGAGGAAAAATTGTTCATACAGGCACAAAAATTATTATTAAAAAGAACACTCATAGGTCAGGATTACAGAGAAATAACCTACAGCAAAGGATCTTTGGCAGAAATTCCAAATTCATTCTTGGCTCCATAGGATCTTGCATTAAGATTGATGGAAAGATATGTGCAGGATCATGTTGCAGTGCATTTTTATATTATTTACCATTTTGTTTGCTCCCAGATATACAGGTTCCCTGTATGGAATATGTTGACATTATGGAAATACTGTAAATTGCTGACCTCGCTCTCTTTCTCATTTACTCTCACAAATACCTTTTCACAAAACCCTGTCTTTAAATAGTTGGCACTATGAGTAGTAAAAATAGAAAGGTTGAGACTCAAAGTTGTTTCTTGGTGGTAGTTTTTTACTGAAAACTTTGTATTAAATTGTATATGCATTCAATATTTATTATTATCCCAATATATTTATGGCACTGTGGTGTTTAGTTTTTCCTCTTAACTTTACAGAACTGCATATTTTCTAATAGCATTTTTGGTGTGGATCCTAAACCTTACAAGTATCCTTGTATTAAAAAGTAGTGATTTATACTCTCATTTAGAAATAAAATCTCAAATAGAGCTGATTAGTCATCTATGAAACAGTTTAGAATTAATGCTTGAATAATTTTCTTAAACAATACTACATAGTTTCTCCACAGGGGAAAATATGATATATGAAATGCTTAGTTACTTTTGGGATATTTGTTTTTGTATTGTGAAAATCAGATCTTGAAGGAAGTCCTTTAAAATTAAGTAGCATTCAAAACCAAAAAATAATATATGCCTATTTAGTAAGATCAATACAACATGGGTGGTGGATGATGCTTAAGAACAAATATGTGTGATAAAATGTATGGGGTAACTGACTTCCATGATCACTTTGAAATGGGCTGAAATGAAAAAGAACTTGTACAGCAGAAAATGTAGCAGATGCTGTTGGTGTTCTGACTATATCTCCTTGGCACACACTGTTCCAAAGTATGTTGAGGGCACTGGATGGAAAATAAAGTCCCCAATATCCTTGAACTTTGCGGGGTGGAATAGGGAGTAGACAGTTCTTAGCTTGTTCTGCATTCTCTTCCAGAGTTCCTCAGTGGAACTGAGCCTCATTTGCTCACAGTGACAATGTGCTTGATAAAGCTCTCTGCATTGGCTTCCTTCCCTTCCTTGTTTCAATTCCCCTTTTCCTACCAGGGCTTCCAGGGATCACCTTCCAAACAAATTACCTGCACTTGAAACTTTGATGCAGGGTCTGCTCTTAGGAGGATCCCAAACTAAGATAATCTCCTTGGAACAAATCAATGAAGAAATTAATCTAGTAATTAATTCAGATTGATCACTCCATCAACCCCCAAATCCTTCAGTTTGATGCAGCTTTTCTAGTGTCTTTTACAAAAAACAGAAATGGGAAATATCTCATTTTATAGACTTCCTTCCTCTCTCCCTAAAGTGTACAATGCTTGAAAACAACTTCTCATGGCCAGGAGTGTACAATCTTGATGTAAAAACTTAGGCACATAATAAAAAAATGAATAATTTTGAACTATCATTCTCAAAACCTCTACATAATGACAGCTTTTATGGCTCAGTGTTGACAAATGAAAAGGATATCCTGCAGGCCAACTGAGTACATCCACAGAATAAACTACTGAACAGCTTGGGGAGGGGGAGAATGGTTTTTACAAATGAAACAGGCCCACTTGAACTGAGTTTGTTCAAAAGTCATTAGCCACCTTTGGCATTTCATTTGTACTTCTATATGCTTGCCAGTGGGACTACATTAACATTTGAACAACACACTAACAGAACGCAGATGCATCAAGGCAGTGTAATGACAATGAATAAGAACTGTCTTCCCCTCTACCCAAATAAATCAGGATAATACTTAGGAGCCTACATATATCTGTGTCCTTTTAAAATATATAGCAGAGCAACAAATGAGATATATTGCCATAAAGAGTAGTGGTCTTTGCATGTCCCAAATTCAATCCTTCATTCCCATGTTTGAATCTAAATGTTCTGCCCTTTTATCATTGTTTTGTATCATTTGCCCCTGGAAAATACAGTACATTATTCAGATGTCAGTCCAGGAGTATTTTAACTCATGCCTGAAAATCCCATTCTGTATGTGAATGTTCATAGCTGTATTCATGATAGCCAAAAACGTGTACACAACACAAATGTCCATCAACAAGTGAATGCATAAACAAATCATGTTATATACATGCAATGAAATACCACACAATAGAAAAGAAGAACATAGACGAATCTCAAAAACATGCATTAAGTGAAAGGAGCCAGACACAAAAGTCTATATACTACATGTTCCATTTACATGAAATTCTAGAAAAGATCAGCGCTTGCCTGGAGTCAGGAGAGGATTGACTGCAAAGGGGCACGAAGGAATTTTTGAGGTGATGAAAATATTCTATATCTTGATTGTGTGGTGGTTACATGAGTATAAAAATGTCAAAAATGCACATTTAAATTGGCACATTTTTGTATGTAAATTAATCCTCAATAAAGTAATTTGAAACGAAACATATGCATCTTCCTCTACCAAAACTTTATTTAACTAACAAACCAATTACTATCATTTGGTTAAGCACAGAACAGAAAAAGACTGAGGACAGTTGTATTTTGTCAGGGATTCAGACAGAATTGAGTATCACCTTGCACTGGAGGAGCCTAGAGGAGCCTGGGACAAGTAAAAAAAAAACAAAAACAAAATTAAAAAAAAAAAAACAACAACCCTGAAGCCTGAAGGAATTCATCTAGGAGAGGTAGAAGGGGGATGGGTAGAGGGAGAGGAGAAGGAAGGAGTAGAGGAAAACAAAAGCATATGTGACATATTTCAGATTTTGCCTGCAAACAATATTATTTCTTTAACTTCACCCTGGCTGGCCATGCCCAAGAGTACCATTTTGATGGAAGGGCAGTGAGGAGGGGCAAAGGTATTAAAGCATGGGCACAAATGTGTTGGTGATATCTTGAAGTCCAAAATTTAGAGATACATTTTGGTGTGAATGTGACCTAGATCAATGTTTCTCAAACTTTAGTGAACATCAGAATCACGTACAGAGCTAGTAAACATGAAGATGTCTGGTCCCCACCACAGGGATCCTGATGTGATAGGTCTGGCGTGGGGCTGAGATTTTATATTTCTTGTCAGCTTCTGGGTGATGATGTTTCTCGTCAAAGGACCACACTTTGACTAGACCTGATCTAAAACCTTAGAGGGATTCCAAAGCAAGGATGAAATTTCATACTTAATTACTGCTGAAAATTGTTCTGTTTACAGGCTCAGGCATGTAGTTTCAGAAGTTTTGTAATACAGAGGATTTACTCAAGAGAGCTCTGAATTTATTCCTTGCTTCAAATTTGGTTGGTTTTCAGTGAGGACTCCTTTGGATTTGTTGATGAGAGGAGACAAATGAGTTTTTAAAAATAGACTCAGTTTGCTTTACCATTTCTTTGAAAATGCTGAGCGTCATTTGTCAGTATGTGCAGGGCCCTCTTGTCCTGCAGTCAGAATGTGAGACGATTGTCTGGACCCTTTCAGATGGAAGTTAATGGTTTTGTGGTCCCCAGATTATATAACTAATAAGTTTCAATGTACTGGCATTTTTAATGTCAACATCACCAGCAGCAGATGGGAGATGTCTGCATTGGGTATCTGCTTCCAATTAAGATCTTTAATTTATGATAAATGAATACATTTCAATCATGTCTGCCTTGTATTCAATGTATGCTTGGTTGATTAACTATAAAAGCTGCCGGGGATGTTTTGGCACACAATGAGAGACTGAGTCACATCACAGAAGGCTCACTATTTTCATGGTTCCTTAAATAATTACATTAAACCAGAAAAATTTCAAAAAAGGTAATAAGTGAGATTTTCAGTTCTTCCATATATGTATGTGAACATTTGGAAAACAGGGGGGAAGGCATTTGTAGATACCAGCACCCTAACACAAACCCTAATAGCATTTACATATTTTCTTCCAGTCTTTGGACTATTCATAGAATCATTTAGCTAGGTATAATTATATATTGATTCCTGAATTTTTTTCTACCTCATATATCCTAAGCTTTATTTTCCCTGTTTTTATGTAGTCTGTTCCAGTTATCTACTGTTGCAGAGCAAATCACTCCAAAACCTGGTAGCTTAAAACAAGAAGAGTAATTTGGATCAAGCATCTTCAATTTGGGCAAGGCTTGGCAGGACAGTTCAACATTGGTTGTCCCAGCATTAACTTCGGTATTTGAAATGTTGGGGGCTGGGATTATCTAATGACTTTCGTACTTGCATGTCCTTCAACTGATGATTACTGTTGGCTTAATTTGGGCTGTCAGCAGAAACACATGTGACTTCTCCATGTCGCTTAGATTTCCTTAAAACATAGCTGGATTCCAAGGGTGAGCTTCCCATGAGAGAGCCAGGTAGAAGCTGTATTACATTTTATGAGCTAGCTTCAGAAGTCATAAAACATGACTTCCATCGCTTTCTCTTCATTAGAAATGAGTCACTAAGTCCAGGCCATATTCAAGGAGAAGGAAATTACACTCTACCTTTTTATGGAGCATCAAAGAATTTGATGATATATTTTATAAAATGATGGCATAATATTCTATCAAGTTAATATACCAAGCTTAACCATTTCTCCTACAGTTATACATTTAGGTTGTTTCCATTCTTAGACTGATTAACATGTTTATTTTGAAGGTGTTCTAGAAGTAATTATATATTGCGCTATACCACCTAGTTTCCAAAAGAGAATTTGTATACACATATGAACACAATTTCTATTTAAAATATTAGCAGTGATAGTGTTGGATGGTAGAATTGGTTGGTTTTTTTACTTGAGTATAGCTGACACACAGTTATAACTTATGTTATATATGTTATGTTATGTAACACAGTGTTACATAAGTTTCAGGTGTACAACATAGTGATTCAACATTGCTATACATTATGCTGTGCTCACCACAAGTGTAGCTACCATCTATCACCATACAGCGCGATTACAATATCATTGACTATATTCCCTATGCCGTGCCTTTTATTCCTGTGACTTATTTATTCTACAACTGTATCTCCTGTTCCCCTTCAGAATTGGCTTTTATTTATTTTTTATTATGTTCAGTTAGCCAGCATATAGTACATCATAAGTTTTTGATGTAGTGTTCAATGATTCATTAGTTGTGCATAACACCCATGCTCATCACAACACATGCCCTCCTTAATACCCATCACTCAGTTACCCAAACCCCCCAGCCCCCTCCCTTCTATAACCATCAGTTTGTTTCCTGGAGTCCAGAGTCTCTCATGGTTCATCTCCCTCTCTGACTTCTTCCCATTCAGTTTTCCCTCCCTTCCCCTATGGCCCTCTGTGCTATTCCTTATGTTCCACATGTGAGTGAAACCATATGGTAACTGTCTTTCTCTGCTTGACTTATTTCACTTAGCATAATCCCCTCCAGTTCCATCCATGTTGATGCAAATGGTGGGTATTCATCCTTTCTGATGGCTGAGCAATATTCCATTGTATATATGGACCACATCTTCTTTATCTATTCATCTGCTGAAGGGAATCTTGGTTCCTTCCACAGTTCAGTTATTGTGAACATCGCTGCTATGAACATTGGGGTGCATGTGCCCCTTCTTTTCACTACATCTGTATCTTTAGGGTAAATACCTGGTAGGGCAATCAATGGGTCATAGGGTAGCTCTATTTTTAACATCTTGAGGAATCTCCATACTATTTTCCAGAGTGACTGTACCAGCTTGCATTCCCACCAACAGTGTAAGAGGGTTCCCCTTTCTCCACATCCTTGCCAACACTTGTTGTTTCCTGTCTTGTTAATTTTGGCCATTCTAATTTGTATCTCATTGTGGTTTTGATTTGTATTTCCCTGTATTTCCCTGATGGCTAGTGATGTGGAACATTTTTTCATGTGTCTGTTAGCCATTTGTATGTCTTCTTTGGAGAAGTGTCTGTTTATGTCTTCTGCCCATCTCTTGACTGGATTATTTGTTTTTTGAGTGTTGAGTTTGAGACGTTCTTTATAGATCTTGGATACCAGCTCTTTATCTGAAATGTCATTTGCAAGTATCCTCTCCCATTCCATGGATTTCCTCTTAGTTTTCTTGACTGTTTCCTTTGCTGTGCAAAAGCTTTTTATCTTGATGAAGTCCCAAAAGTTCATTTATGCTTTTGTTTCCCTTGCCTTTAGAGACATGTCTTGAAAGAAGTTACTGTGGCCATTGTCCAAGAGGTTACTGCCTATGTTCTCCTCTAGTATTCTGATGGATTCCTGTCTCCCACTGAGGTCTTTCATTCATTCTGAGTTCATCTTTGTGTATGGTGTAAGAAAATGGTCTAGTTTCATTCTTCTTCATGTGGTTGTCCAGTATTCCCAGCACCATTTATTGAAGAGACTCTCTTTTATACATTGGCTGTTCTTTCCTGCTTTCTCGAAGATTAGTTGACCATAGAGTTGAGGGTCCATTTCTGGAGTCTCTATTCTGTTCCATTGATCTATGTGTCTGTTTTTGTGCCAAAACCATACTGTCTTGATGACTATGGCTTTGTAATATAGCTTGAAGTCCAGCATTGTGATGCCCCCAGCTTTGCTTTTCTTTTTCAACATTCTCCTGGCAATTTGGGGTCTTTTCTGGTTCCATACAAATTTTAGGATTGTTTGTTCCAGCTCTGTGAAAAATGTCAGTAGTATTTTGATAGGGATTGCATTGAAAGTGTAAATTGCTCTGGGCAGCATAGACATTTTGATGATGTTTATTCTTCCAATCTATGAGCATGGAATGTTTTTCCATCTCTTTGTGTCTTCCTCAATTTCTTTCATAAGTGTTCTGTAGTTGGTAGAGTATACAACCTTTATCTCTTTAGTTAGGTTTATTCTTAAGTGTCTTATGGTTTTTGGAGCTATTGTAATAAAAAACCTCCCAAAAAACAAGAGTCCAGGGCCAGATGGATTCCCAAGGGAATTCTACCAAACATTTAAAGAAGAAATAATACCTATTCTATTGAAACTGTTTCAAAAAATAGAAATAGAAGGAAAACTTCCAAACTTGTTCTATGAGGCCAGCATTACTCTGATCCCCAAACCAGACAAAGACCCCATCAAAAAGGAGAATTACTGACCAATATCCCTGATGAGCATGAATACCAAAATACTCAACAAGATTCTAGCCAATAGGATCCAACAGTACATTAAAAGGATTATTCACCATGAAAGGTGGGATTTATTCCTGGGATGCAAGGGTGGGTCAACATTCACAAATCAATCAATGTGATAGAGCACATTAATAAAAGAAAAGAAAGAACCATATGACCCTCTCAATTGATGCAGAGAAAGCATATGACAAAATACAGCATCCTTTCCTGATTAAAACTCTTCAAAATACAGGCATAGAGGGAATGTACCTCAGTATCACAAAAGCCATCTATGAAAAGCCCACAGCAAATATCATTCTCAATGGGGAAAAACTGAGAGCTTTTCCCTTAAGGTCAAGAACATGACAAGTATGTCCACTCTCACCATTATTGGTCCTAGCCTCAGCAATCAGACAACAAAAACAAATAAAGAGCATTCAAATTGGCAAAGAAGTCAAACTCTCTCTCTTCGCAGATGACATGATACTTTATGTGGAAACCCAAAAGACTCCACCCCCAAGTTATTAGAACTCATACAGCAATTCAGTAACGTGGCAGGATACAAAAATCAATGCACAGAAATCAGTTGCATTTCTATACACTAACAATGTAACTGAAGAAAGAGAAATTAAGGAATCAGTTCCATTTACAGTAGCTCCAAAATTGGCTTTTATTAACACCTTTTTCATTTCCCAAAATTTCTTTCTAATGAATACGTATTAATTTTATAATCAGACATCCATAATTTTTATTTTAAATACAATTTTCAGTAACAAAAACTGAATTGATTAAATCAAATATATACATACATACCAATAAGAAATCAACGTTATCTGTTTATCTCTTCAGGTTTTATCTAACAAAGAGGCTCTGACTTCAGTGAGGACCTTTACTTCATATAAGTATAGATACTAACAGAAAGGGTGTTTCTTGTAGAAAAGGCTAGAACTCTCCTTCCTTGCCACTAGAGCTAAAAAGAGCCATAAACTCTCCTGTTTGATGTGATGAACTCATTTGCCTTAATATCGGTGAGATGGAAGAAACTGGAGGCAGTATGTAATAACAGCAGCAGCTACTGCTGCTCCCACTAATACTGGAAGGAAGCAGGGCCCTCCTTTGGCCCCTCCCATCTCTCCTTCCATTGTTTTTTTTTTTTAAGACCCCATACTCACCCTTACTTGAGGCAAAATTCTCAGTGCCTTGAACTCAGCAAATTAAGGCTAACGTGCTACAATGTTATGAATCCCATAACCTCTTAACATTAAATCCCATTTACCTCTTAACATTCCCTTCTTTCTTTGTTTATTTTTAATTTATAGTCTGCTGAATCTAGGAAGAGGACTTAAGATGCAGTATCTCATTAGGGAATTCTTGAAGACTAGAAACTCGAGAGGCTCACAAGAATGCACTTCCAATGAGGAAATTTCTAGTATGATGGCCTGTGCATAAGAGATGCATTCTGGGGAAGTCATGCAACATAGGTAGTTTTTGGCCTTACCAATCAGCAAAACTGACTCTGGAAATATTTTATAAAAATAAAAATTATTCTAGATTGATTCCTAAAGCATTCTATATCAAAACCAAATATGGAAGCAAAACGGTGGAAGATTCAGAGTGGGGTAGGGCTGCTTGTGGGTATGTTGGGTAGCAAGCACTGTATATGATTGCACAGTAGATTTTGTTGTTTTCTTACAGTATCTTTCCAGATACCTTTTATTTTTTATTTACACACACATATATATACACATACACACAATGGAATATTACTCAACCATAAAAAAGGAATGGAATCTTGCCATTTTAACGACATGGATGGGGTTAGAGAGTATTATGCTAAGTAAAATCAGTCAGTCAGACAAAGTCAAATATACCATATGAGCGTGGGCATGGAGCCTACTTGAAAAAAAAAGAAATATCCAACGACAATAACACTGTCCATGGACATCTGCGCTCTTCCCGTAATTTGGCTATTGTAGACATTGCTACTATAAACACTGGGGTGCATGTGCCCCTTTGAATTACCTTTTTTTTAATCCTTTGGATAAATACCTAGTAGTGCAATTGCTGGGTCGTAGTCTTTCAATCCATGAACACAATCTGTATCTCCATTTATTTGGTCCTCTTTAAATTATTTCATCAGCATTTTGTTATTTTCAGGATACATATCCTATACCAGTTTTATTAGATTTATACCTAAATATTTTCTTTTTATTAAGCGATTATAAATGATTTGTTTTCAGGTTACTTCCAATATTTTTTGTTAAGGTGATGGGGTTCCATGCAGGGGAGCACCGGGTTTGGTCAAGAGGTGTGGGGGTGGAGAGGAAGGTATGGATATGAGCCTTAATTGTGGTTTTTGCAGAAAGGAACTGGTGAAGAAGTATAAGCAGGTTTAGGACTGACTAATTTGAATAATTTCAGTGAGTTTTGGGGTAGAGGGGTTGTTCCTAGCTGTCTGGTACCTGGTCCTGGGGTAATTAGGGCAGGGAAAGAGTGGCTCTGGTTTTGAGTCCTCAATAAAGGAGGTCATCAGGTATGGGCTCCTGATTGGTTGGTTTGCGCAAGAAAGGCACATTTGCAGGCAAACCCTTTACTATCTCTAAGAACTGGCTAACCCTGGGGTGTGGGCAATTCTTCCAGGGTCATGAAGGCCCCAGGATGTTAAAGCATTAAATACAGAAACTAGAAAATGTGATTATTATAAAAATTTGCCAGTATTATATTAAATAAGAATGGTAAAAGTGGACATCCTTACCTTGTTCCTGATATAGAGAGAAAGCATTAGGTTTTTTGTAGATGTTCTTTATCAAGTTAAGGAAGTCCCCTCTGCTTTTACTTTGCTGAGAGTGTTACCATGAATGAGTATTGGAGTTTGTCACATACTTTTTCTGCAACAATTAATATATTTTTCTTCTTGAGCTTGCTAATATGGTGGATTACTCTGATTGAATGCTGAAAGAGCCGTGCATATGTGGAACACATAATTTTTTATACATTTCTTGATTTGATTTGCTGATGTTTTGTTGAGGAATTTTACACCTAAGTTCAGGAGAGATATTTGTTTATAGTTTCCTTTTTCTTTTTCTCTTTCTCTCTTTATTTTTC
Organism: Zalophus californianus; assembly: GCF_009762305.2. Lineage (NCBI taxonomy): Eukaryota > Metazoa > Chordata > Mammalia > Carnivora > Otariidae > Zalophus > Zalophus californianus. The sequence goes on along the minus strand of NC_045612.1, from coordinate 112,315,156 downwards.
TGACATGGTTTTTGTATGGTTTTGATATAAGGGTAATACCAGTCTTGTAAAATGAGTTGTAAAATCTTAGCTTCTCTATTCTTTAGAAGAAACTGTATAAACTAATTCTACTTCTTTAAATGATTGGTAGAATTTTCCAGTGAAACCATCTGGACCTGGAGATTCTTTTGTTTTGAAAGATTTAAAATTATAAACTCAGGAGGAAGAGAAGATGGTGGTAGAGTAGGAGGACCCTAGGCTTACCTTGTCCCCCAAATACAACTAGTTAACTTTCAAATCATCCTAAGTACCCCAGAAATCAACCTGAAGACTGGAAGATCAACTCCACAACTAAAAGTAGAGAAGAGGCAACATCAAAGAAGGTAGGAAGTGTAGAGACATGGTTTAGGAGAGAAACAGATTCTGGCAGCTGCAGAGGGGAAGAAGCTGCAGTTATGGAGAAGGGCAAGAGAGAGACTAGCACACAGGAAGTGCACAGGGAAAACAAATCCCTATAGCATTTGGCTTGGAAAGTGAGAGGGGTAGAATTTCATGGCTTCTTACAACCAGTGGGGCTTAAAGCCTGGAGTTTTAAAGGTCAGTGGGCTTGGCTTGCATAGAGCCCAAAGGACATTGGGGCTGTTCTTGGACAGAAAGTGGGGCAAACAGCCTGTGGGCATACAGCAATCTGAAGAGCACCTGAGGCACATAGTGGGGAGGTTATTTGTCCATCTTGGAGTGTGTCTTAGAGAGGAAGCGTTCATGGAGAGAACCCTTAGGGAACAAAGGAACTGGTAGTCACCATTTCCCTCTTCCATCCCTCAGTATAAGCACAGGACCATCTACAGGAACAGGCATACAATAGATGCTCACTACCTAACTTCCTTACCAAGAGCCGTGCCCCTGAGCTTGAGTGAAACCACCCTTCTTTGTTATGTTTGCCTCACTCCCAGGATGGCTGGTCCCCTCCCCTAAAAGATAGGCCCAAACCCTGCCAACACTGCATCTTCCAGCCTGGGAGTTTTACAAGGCCTTGGTTCTGGCAGGGGTGGTGACAGGTCTCATTTCAGACCAGAGCACACCTTGTTAAAACGCACCACAATCAGGCCAGGGACCAAACACTGCCCACAGCAGGCAAAAAGAGCCTCTTCAAATAATTGGCCTAAAGAATAAAGTAGTCAGGACAAAACAGCAGAATGCACATAGCACACAGTGAAGACACTCCCTGAAACTCCAGGCCCTGTGGAAAAGGGAAAAATACACAGCAGGGCATGACAGGACCTCTTCTTCATAAGGCCATTACCCTCAAGAACAGGAGATATACCTGACTTTCCTAACACAGAGAAGCAGGCACAGAGACTTAGACAAAATGAGAAGACAGAGGAATGTGTCCCAAATGAAAGAACAGAACAAGGCCACAGTCAGAAATCTAAGTGAAACAGATATAATTAACATGTCTGATACAGAATTTAAAGTAATGATCATAAAGATACTACCTGGACTTGGGAAAAAAGTAGAAGGTATCAGAAAAATCCTTATTATAGAGATAAGGAATAACATAGCAGACATAAAGGGCTCAATAAACAAAACGAGAAACATACTTGATAGAAGGAACAGCAGGCTGGAAGAAAAAGAAGAATGAATTAATAACAATGAAGACATAGTAATGGAAAGTAATCAAGCTGAACAAAAAGAGAAAAAAAGAATTATGCAAAATGAGAATAGACAGGAAATTCAGGGACACATTTGAGTATAATAACATTCATATTTTAGGAGTCCCAGAAGAAGAAGAGAGAGAAGAGGGCAGAAAATTTATTTGAAGAAATAATAGCTGAAACTTCCTAATCTGGGGAAGGAAAGAGATATCCAGACCTAGGAAGCACAAAAATCTCCCAAACAAACAAACAAACAAACAAACAAACAAAAAAAGCAGATCCACACCAAGACATATTGTAATTAAATTGGCAAAATATAGTGATAAAGAAAATACTTTAAAGCAACAAAAGAAGATAATAATTTATAAGGGAAACCCCACGAGGCTATAAGGGGATTTTTCAGCAGAATCTTTCCAAGCCAGAAAGGAGTGGCATGATACATTCAAAGTGCTGAATGGGAAAAATCTGCAGCCAAGAATACCCCATCCAGTAAGGCTATCATGCAGAATAGAAGGAGAGATAAAGTTTCCAAGGCAAACAAAACTAAAAGAGTTCATGACCACTAAACCAGCCCAGGAAGAAATATTAAAGGGGACTTGTTGGGTGGAAAGGAAATAGCAAAAGTGACAGTATGAAGGTAATAAACACAAAAGCAATGAAAATTAATATTTCTGTAAAAAATCAGTCAAGAAATTCAAAATATAAAAGGATGTAAAATATGAATATTTACCTAAAACATGGTGGAGAGAGGAGTAAAGAATGGGTTCAAATTTAAAAGACCACCAACTTAATACAGACTGCTATATGCACAAGAGGTTATATACAAACTTAATGGTAACCACAGAACAAAAACCACTAATAAATATACAAATAATAAAGAAAAAGAAATCTGAACATATCACTAAAGAAAACCAGCAAACAATGAAAGAGAGAAAAACAAGAAAAGATCAGACAAAATCTTTTTTTTAAAGATTTTATTTATTTATTTGACAGAGAGACACAGCGAGAGAGGGAACACAAGCAGAGGAAGAGGGAGAGGCAGAGGGAGAGGGAGAGGCAGAGGGAGAAGCAGGCTTCCTGCTGAGCAGGGAGGCTGATGCAGGGCTCGATCCCAGGACCCCGGGACCATGACCTGAGCAGAAGGCAGACGCTTAACAACTGAGCCACCCAGGCACCCCAAGATCAGACAAAATCTTAAGAAACAATCACAAAGCAAGATATAAAATGGCAATAAATACTATCAATAATTACTTTGAATGCCAATGGATTAATGCTCCAATCAAAAAACAAAGACTGACAGAATGGATAAAAAAGCAAGACCTGTCTATATGCTGCCTACAAGAGACTCATTTTAGACCTAAAACACTGGCAGATTGAAAGTGAGGGGATGGAAAAACATCTATCATGTAAATGGATATCGAAAGAAAGCCAGTATAGCAATACTCATATTGGATGAAACTTTAAAACAACAACTGTAACAAGAGACAAAGAAGGGAACTATATAATAATATTGGAGAAATCCAACAAGAAGATGTAACAATTGTAAATATTTATGCACCCAATATGGGAACACCAAAATATATGAACAGTTAATAACAAACATAAAGGAGCTAATCCACAATAATACAATACTAGGGGACTCAACACTTCACTTACATCAATACTCAGATCATCTACACAGAAAATCAATAAGGAAACAATCCTTTGAATGACACATTGGACCAGATGGCACTAACAGATATATTCAGAATATTTCATCCTAAAACAGCAGAATACACATTCTTTTCAAGTACACACCAAACATTCTCCAGAATAGATCACATATTAGGCCACAAAACAAGCCTCAACCAATTTAAAAAGATCAAAGTCATACCATGTATCTTTTCTGACCACAATTTGAACAGAAGTCAACCACAACAAAAACCAGGAGAGAACACAAATACATGGAGATTAAATAACATACTACTAAACAATGATTGGGTCAACCAAGAAATCAAAGAGGAATAAAAAATACCTGGAAAAAAATGAAAATGAAATCCCAAAACCTTTGGGATGCAGCAAAAGCAGTTCTAAGAGGGAGGTTCATAACAATACAGGCCTACCTCACAAAGCAAGAAAAATCTCAAATAAACAACCTAAACCTACACCTAAAGGAGCTAGAAAAAGAACAGACAAAATGCGAAACCAGTAAAAGGAAGGAAATAACAAGGATTAGAGGAGAACTAAATGATACAGAAACTAAAAAAACAATAGAACAGATCAATGAAACCAGGAGTTGCTTCTTTGAAAAAAATCAATAAAATTAATAAAACTCTAGCCAGACTTATAAAGAAAAAATGAGAAAGGACTCAAATAAATAAAATCACAAGTGAAAGAAGAGAAATAACCAACACCACAGAAATACAAAAAATTATATAATATTATGAAAAATTATATGCCTACAAATTGGACAAACTAGAAGAGATGGATAAATTCCTATGACATATAAAATACCAAAACTGAAACAGGAAGCAAAAGAAAATTTGAACAGACCCATAACCAGCAAATAAATTGAATCAGTAATAAAAAATCTCTCAACAAACAGAAGTCCAGGACCAGATGGCTTCACAGGTGAAATCTACCAAATAAGTAAAGAAGAGTTAATACCTATTCTTCTGAAACTATTCCAAAAAATAGAAACGAAAGGAAAACTTCTAAATTCATTCTTTGAGACTAGCATTACCCTGATACCAAAACCAGATAAAATTCCACAAAAAAAGAGAACTACAGATGAATATCTCTAATGAATGTAGATGCAAAAATCCTCAACAAAATAATAGCAAACCAAATCCAACAATACATTTAAAAAGTCATTTTTCACAATGAAATGGGATTTATTTTTGAGTTGCAAGGGTGGTTCAATATTCACAAACAAATCAATGTGGTACACCACATCAATAAGACAAAAGATAAAAACTAAATGATCATTTCAACAGATACAGAAAAAAGCATTTGACGAAACAAACATCCATTCATGATAAAAACCATCAACAAAGAATTAGAGGGAACATACCTCAGTATAATAAAGGCCATATATGAAAAACCCAGAGCTAACATCATCCTTAATGGGGAAAAACAGAGCTTTTCCCTTAAGTTTAGGAACAAGACAAGGATGTCCATTCTCAAAACTTTTACTCAACATAGTACTGGACGTCCTAGCCACAGCAATCAGACAACAGAAAGAAGTGAAACACATCCAAATTAGTAAGGAAGAAGCAAAATTTTACTATTTGCAGATGACATGATACTCTATATAGAAAACCTGAAAGGCTCACCAAAAAAACTGCTAGAACTGATACACAAATTCAGTAAATTTGCAGGATACAAAATCAATGTACAGAAATCTATTGCATCTGTATACACTAATGATGAAGCAGCAGAAAGAGAAATTAAGAAAACAACTGCATTTATAATTGCACCCAAAATATAAAATAGGTAGGAATAAACCTAACCAAAGAGGTGAAAGACCTATACTCTAAAAAAGTATAAAACACTGATGAAAGAAATTGAAGATGACACAAAGAAACAGAAAGACATTCCACGCTCATGAATTGGAAAGACAAATATTGCTAAAACATCTATACTATCCAAAGTAATCTACATATTTAATGCAATCCCTATCAAAATAGCAACAACATTGTTCACAGAAATGGAACAAACAGTCCTACAATTTGTATGGAACCAGAAAAGACCCTGAATAGCAAAGTAATATTGAAAAACAAAAGCAAAGCTGGAGTCATCAAAATTCCAGACTTTAAGTTATACTACAAAGCTGCAGTAATCAAAACAGTATGTTACTGGAACAAAGATAGACACAAAGATCTCGGCATCAGGGAAATACAAATCAAAACCACAATGAGATACCAAGTCACACCAGTCAGAATGGCTAAAATTAACTAGTCAGGAAATGACAGATATTGGTGAGGGAGATGAGGGTGGAGAAAGGGGAACCCTCCTACACTGTTGGTGGGAATGCAAGCTGGTGCAGACCCTCTGGAAAACAGTATGGAGGTTCCTCAAAAAGTTGAAAATAGAGCTACCGAATGACCCAGCAATTGCACTACTGGGTATTTACCCCAAAGACACAAATATAGTGATCTGAAGGGGCACGTGCACCCCAATATTTATAGCAGCAATGTCCACAATAGCCAAACTATGAAAGGAACCTAGATGTCCATCGACAGATAAATGGATAAAGAAGATGTGGTGTATATATGTGTATGTGTGTGTGTGTGTGTGTATACATATATATATACATATATATAATCGAATATTATGCACCCATCAAAAAAATGAAATCTTGCCATTAGCAATGACATGGATGGAACTAGAGGGTATTATACTAAGTGAAATAAGTCAACCAGAGAAAGACAATTATCATATGATCTCACTGATATGTGGAACTTGAGAAACAAGACAGGATAATAGGGGAAGACAGGAAAAAAATGAAACAAGGTGAAACCAGAGAGGGAGACAAACAATAAGAGACTCTTATTAATCTCAGGAAACAAACTGAGGGTTGCTGGAGTGGAGGGAGGTAGGAGGGATGGGGTATCTGGGTGACGGAAATTGGGGAGGGTATGTGCTATGGTGAGTGCTGTGAATTGTGTAAGACTGAAGAATCACAGACCTGTACCCTTGAAACAAGTAATACATTATATGTTAATAAAAAAAGATCAGTAGAATAGAAAACACAGAAATAAGGCCAGATTTACATGGCCAAATACTCTCTGACAAAGGAGGAAAGAATATCCAGTGGGAAAAACACAGTCTCTTCAAGAAATAACATTGGGAAAACTGGACAGAAACATGCAAAGAATGAAACTGGACCACTTTCTGACACCATATACAAAAATAAACTCAGAATGGATTAAAGACCTAAATGTGACTTGAAACCATAAAAATCCTAGAAGAAAACACAGGCACAGACACTTCTCTGACATTGGCTGTAGCAACTTTTTTCAAGATATGTCTCCTGAGGCAAGGGAAACACAAGCAAAACTACAGTATTGGGACTACATCAAAATAAAATGCTTCTGCACAGCAAAGAAAACAATCAATAAAACTAAAAGGCATTCTAGGGAATTAGAAAAGATATTTACAAATGACATCCAATAGTGGGTTAGTATCCAATATATATATAAAGAACTTATACAATTCAACATCCCAAAAATGAGTAATCCAATTTAAAAATGGGTAGGAGACATGAACAGATATTTTTCCAAAGAAGATATACAGATGGCCAACAGACATGAAAAGATGTTCATCATTACTCATCATCAGGAAAATGCTAATGAAAACCACAATGAGATATCACTTCACACCTGTCAGAATGGCTAAAATCAACAACACAAGGAAAAATAGGTGTTGATGAGGGTGTGGAGAAAAAAGGAAACCTCATGCACTATTGGTGGGAATGCAAACTGGTGCAGTCACTGTGGAAAATAGTGTGGAGTTTTCTCAAAAAATTAAAAACAGAACTACCTTATGATCTAGCAATCATACTATTGGGTATTCATTTAAGGAATACAAAAACACTAATTCAGAGGGATACATGCACCCCTATGCTTATTGCAGCATTATTTACAATAGCCCAATTATGGAGGCAGTCCAAATGTGCATCAGCTGATGAATGGATAAAGAAGATGTATATATGTACAATGGAATAGTAATCAGGCATAAAAAAGAATTAAATCTTGCCATTTGCAATAACATGGATGGAGCTACAGAGTATGATGCTAAGCAAAATAAGTCAGTCAGAGGAAGATAATAAATACTATATGATTTCATTCTAAGTGGAATTTAAGAAACAAAACAAAGGAGCAAAGGGGAAAAAAGAGCAAGAGAGAAACAAACCAAGAAGCAAATTCTTAACGATAGAGAACAAACTGATGGTTACCAGAGAGGAGGATGGTAGGGGCATGTGTGATATAGATGATGGAGATTAAAGAATGCACTTATTGTAATGAAGACCAGGTGATGTATGGAATTGCTGAATTACTATACTGTCCACCTGAAACTAACATAACAGTGTATATTAACTAACTGGAATTAAAATGAAAATGTTTAAAAACAAATACAAGAGGTGAAAAAATAAAATTATGAATTCAATTTATTTAATTTATTTAATGATTATAGAACCAGAGTATCTATTTCACCTTGGTTTATTCTGGTAATTTGTAGTTTTTTAGTGATTGTTCTATTTTTTCCAAAGTTTTAGAATTTGTTTATGAGCACAAATTTCTTTGAGTATTCTCTACTGAGTCTATAGTGACATCAACTGTTTAATTCCCGATATTGGTGATGTTTGTCTTCTATCTTTTTGTCATTGTCAATCTTCCTGGAGGTTTATCAATTTCACTGTTTTTTTTTTTTGGCTAAAAAAACAGCTTTTTTTTTCATTAACTTTCTACTGTTGTTTTCCCAATTTCATTGATTTTTGTCCTCATAATTATTATTTACTTCCTTCTGCTTGTTTTGGGTTTATTTTACTTTTTTTTGTAGGTTCCTGAGATACAAAGTTAAATTATTGACTTGAAACATTTACTCTTTTCTAATGTATGCATTCAATGTTATAAATTTCTCTTAGGGAGGACTTAAAATGGCGGAGAAGTAGGAGGACCCTGGGCTTTCCTTGTCCCTTGAAGACAGCTATATTGAGGTCAAATCACTTGGAACACCCCAGAAATCTGAGTACTGGGAGAAGGATCTCCATGGCTGGAGGGGGACAGTGTGGTAGGTGTGAGGTGCGTGGAAGTGAACTGGGGGAGAGAAATACTGCAGTGCCACATAAGGGTGGGAGCCCTTTCTGCAGAGAGAGAAAAGGGAGAGAAAGGGAGAGGGGCTGAGAAAGTGCAGCATCAGGTTTACCCAAGAAGAAAACCTCTCTGGACCACAGACTGGGGAGAGAAGGGAACCGAATGTCACAAGTTTTTTGCAGTGTGTGAAGCTCAAACTCTGAGGTTTTGAAAGTGCATGACTTTCACTGGAGCAGGGCTGTGGCATGTGCTCCTGGGGAGAAAGAGGGCACTGGCCTGGGAGCACAAAGTGTGGTGTAGGGATCTCATGGTTCACACTGGGAGAGAATGTTCCCCTTCCTGGAGTATATTTGAAAGAGGATATATTGCCTCTCCAAGGACAAAAGACCCTGCAGGCACCAGCAAATGGCCTTTCATTGGCAGGGGACAAAGGCAGGTGCAGAGGGCGGATAGTCTGGTCACAAAAAAAAAGAGGGAAGCAAACCATAAGAGACTCTTAACTATAGACAAACTGAGAATTGATGGTGGGAGGTGGGTGGGATGGGCTAAATGGTTGATGGTTATTAAGGACAGCACTTGTTATGATGAGCACTGGGTGCTATTATGTAAGTGATGAATCACTAAATTCTACTCCCGAGACCTCTATGTTAACTAACTGGAATTTAAATAAAAATTTGAAACAAACAAAAAACCCCACAAAAACTGAATGATCATTTCAATAGATGCAGAAAAAGCATTTAACAAAGCACAACATCCAGTCATGATAAAAACCCACAACAAAGTAGGTTTAGAGGGAACATACCTCAGCATAGTAAATGCAATATATGAAAAACTATTATGTATAGCTAACATAATACTCAATGGTGAAGAACTGAGAGCTCTTCCCCTAAGGTCAGAAATAAGACAAAGATGTCCACCCTCACCACTACTATTCAACACAGTATTGGACGTTCTAATCAAAGTAATCAGATAAGAAAAAGAAATAAAAGATAACCCAAATGGGAAGAACTAAAGGAAGGAAGAACTAAAACTGTCACTATTTGGATATGACATGATACTATATAGAGAAAACTGTAAAGACTTTACCAAAAAACTACTAGAACTGATACATGAATTCAGTAAGCTCAGAGGATACAAATATACAGAATTCCTTTGCATTTCTATATAGTGCTAATGAGGAAGCAGAAAGAGAAACTAAGAAACAGTCCTTTTACAGTTGCATCAAAAATAATAAAATACCTAGGGATAAAATTAACCAAGGTGTAAGACCTGTACTCCAAAACATTGATGAAAGAAATGGAAGATGATACAAACAAATGGAAAGTTATTCTATGCTCACGGATTAGGAGAACAAATATTGTTAAAATGTCCATACTATCCATGGCAATCTGCAGATTTAATGTAATCCCTATCAAAATACCAAAAGCATTTTTTCACAGAACTAGATCAAATAATTTTAAAGTTGGTATGGAACCACGAAAGATCCCACATGGTTAAAACGATCTTGAAAAAGAACAAAACTGGAGGTATCATAATCCCAGATTTCAAGATATACTACAATGCTGTAGTAATCAAAATAGTATTGTACTGGGACACCTGGGTGGCTCAGTTGGTTAAGCATCCAACTCTTGATTTTGGCTCAGGTCACAATCTTAGGGTCCTGGGATCAAGCTCCACAACAGGCTCCATGCTCAGTGGGGAGTCTACTTCAGGATTCTCTCCCTCTCCCTCTGCCTCTCCCCCATCTCTCCCTAAAATAAAAAGAAAACAAACCTGTATTGTACTGGCGCAAAAATAGACACATAGATCAATTGAACAGAATAGAGACCCCAGAAATAAACCCACCATTAAATGGTCAATTAATCTTTGACAAAGGAGGCAGGAATATGCAATAGGGAAAGACAGTCTCTTCAACAAATCATTCTGTGAAAACTCAATAGCTACATTCAAAAATGAAGCTGGACCCCTTTCTTACACCATACAGAAAAAATAAACTCAAAATGGATTAAGGACCTAAATGTGAGACCTAAAACCATAAAGACCCTTGAAGAGAGCACAGGCAGTAATTTCTCTGACATTGGCAGTAGCAACATTTTTCTAGATATATCTCCTGAGGCAAGGGAGATATATCTAGAAAAATTTTGCAAAAGCAAAAATGAACCATTGTGACTACACCAAAATAAAAAGCTTTTGCATAGCAAAGGAATCTATTAAGAAAACTAAAAGACAACTCAGTGAATGGGAACAGATACTTGCAAATGAGATATCCAATAAAGGGTTAGTATCCAAAACACATAAAGAACTTATACAACTCAACACTAAACAATCAAATAATCTAATTTAAAATGAGCAAAAGACATGAACAGACATTTATGCAAAGAAGACAAACAGATGGCCAACAGAAGGATGTAAAGATGCTCAACATTATTCATCATCAGGGAAATGTAAATGAAAACCACAATGAGATATCACCTCATACCTGTCAGAATTGCTAAAATCAATAACATAAGAAACAGCAAGTGTTGGTGAGGATGTGGAGAAAAGGGAACTCTTGTGCCCTATTGGGGGGAATGCAAACTGGTGCAACTACTGTGGCAAACACTATAGAGGCTCCTCAGAAAATTGAGAAAAAAATTACCATGGGATCCAGTAATTCCACTACTATTTAGCCAAAGAATACAAAAATGCTAATTTGAATAGATATATGCACCCCTATGTTTATTGCAGCATTATTTACAATAGCCAAATTATGGAAGCAGCCCAAGTGTCCATGCATAGTTGACTGTGTAAAGAAGAAGTGGTATATATATACAATAGGATATCACTCAGCCATCGAAAAGAATGAAATCTTGCCATTTGCAACAACATGGATGGATCTAGAGGGTATAATACTATGTGAAATAAGTCAGAGAAGACAAATACTGTATGATATCACTCTTATGTACAATTTAAGAAACAAAACAAAGGAACAAAGAAAAAAAGAGACAAACCAAAAAACTGACCCTTAACTATATAGAATACATTGAGGTGTACCATAAGGGAGGCAAGTGGGGGGATGGATGAAATAGGCAAAAGGGATTAAAAGTATACTTATCATGATGAGCCCTGAGTAAAGTATAAAATTGCTGAATCACTATATTGTAAACAAGAAACTAATATAACACTATGTTAACTATACTGGAATTAAAAAAATAAAATTTAAAATCAAGAAGGGTATTATTCAATATTATATGTGTAAATTAAGACTGTATTTTATATTACTAACCATAAAATCCCCTTTAAAAATAGTAATAAAGCTATAATAATACATGTGTTTCAAGTGTTTGTCTCTTTTCCTTCCAGCAGTATGGAAAAATAGTGATGAGGAGCCAATGTAGCTATATAAAATGCTTCAGAAACATGTTTTTCACTGCTTTTGTTCCTTCCTCAATGAATATGTAACAAGCTATTGTAATAAACTGCTGAGTATAATGGAAGAGGCATTGTGTTTGGAGTCAGTGAACCTGCTGAAGTATTACCTTGGCCACTGGTTAGATGAAAACTAAAACCTCCACTTCTCTGAGATTTCTTCTTTTCTAGCTTCCAGCCACACTGGCCTTTGATATTCTTTGAGTATACAAAACATGCTTCTCCCTCTTGGCCTTTTCTTTGCTGTTCCCTCTACCAGAAATGCTCTTTCCTCAGATATTTTATGGCTATTTTCTCATGTCACTCAGATCTGTTTAAATGCTATCTCCTCAGAGTGAGCTTCCTTGACCTTTTTGAAAGAGCTCCTGACTCTATTTTCTCATCTTGCTTTATTATTTGTAACAACACTTTTAACCAGTTGACATTATATTGAATTATATTGTACTATATTGCTTTATATTAAATTGTATCAGACATTTATATCTACTTACAAAAATTTGTGTAACTCATTTAATGCAATCCCTATCAAAATACCATCAATTTTTTTCAAAGAAATGGAACAAATAATCCTAAAATTTGTATGGAACCAGAAAAGACCCCAAATAGCCAGAGGAATGTTGAAAAAGAAAAGCAAAGCTGGTGGCATCACAATTCCGGACTTCAAGCTCTATTACAAAGCTGTCATCATCAAGACAGTATGGTATTGGCACAAAAACAGACACATAGATCAATGGAACAGACTAGAAAGCCCAGAAATAGAACCTCAACTCTATGGTCAACTAATCCTTGAAAAAGCAGGAAAGAATGTCCAATGGAAAAAAAGACAGTCTCTTCAACAAATGGTGTTGGGAAAATTGGACAGCCACATGCAAAAGAATGAAACTGGACCATTTCCTTAAACCACACACAAAAAATAGACTCAAAATGGATGAAAGATCTAAATGTGAGACAGGAGTCCATCAAAATCCTAGAGGAGAACCCAGGCAGCATCCTCTTCGACCTCAGCCGCAGCAACTTCTTCCTAGAAACATCCCCAAAAACAAGGGAAGCAAGGGCAAAAATGAACTATTGGGATTTCATCAAGATAAAAAGCTTTTGCACAGCAAAGGAAACAATCCACAAAACCAAAAGTCAACTGACAGAATGGGAGAAGATATTTGCAAATGACATATCAGATAAAGGGCTAGTATCCAAAATCTATAAAGAACTTATCAAACTCAACACCCAAAGAATAATCCAATCAAGAAATGGGCAGAAGACATGAACAGACATTTCTCCAAAGAACACATCCAAATGGCCAAAAGACACATGAAAAAGTGCTCAACATCACTTGGCATCAGGGAAATCCAAATCAAAACCTCAAAGAGATACCACCTCCACCAGTCAGAATGGCTAAAATTAACAAGTCAGGAAATGACAGATGTTGGCGGGGATGTGGAGAAAGGGGAACCCTCCTCCACTGTTGGTGGGAATGCAAGCTGGTGCAGCCACTCTGGAAAACTGTATGGAGGTTCCTCAAAAAGTTGAAAACAGAGCTACCGAATGACCCAGCAATTGCAGCACTGGGTATTTACCCCAAAAATACAAATGTAGTGATCCAAAGGGGTACATGCACCCCAATGTTTATAGCAATGTCCACAATAGCCAAACTATGGAAAGAGCCAAGATGTCCATCAACAGATGAATGGATAAAGAAGATGTGGCATATATATACAATGAAATATTATGCAGCCATCAAAAAACCCGAAATCTTGCCATTTGTAATGACATGGATGGAACTAGAGGGTATTATGCTGAGCAAAATAAGTCAATCAGAGAAAACTGTATCATATGATCTCTCTGATATGAGGAATTCTTAATCTCAGGAAACAAACTGAGGGTTGCTGGAGTGGTGGGGGGTGGGAGGGATGGGGTGGGTGGGTGATAGACACTGGGGAGGGTATGTGCTATGGTGAGCGCTGTGAATTGTGTAAGACTGTTGAATCACAGACCTACACCTCTGAAACAAATAATACATTATATGTTAAAAAAAAGAAAAAAGAAAACAGTAGGAAGGGAAAAATGAAGGGGGGGATATCGGAGGAGGAGACGAACCATAAGAGACTATGGACTCTGAGAAACAAACTGAGGGTTCTAGAGGGGAGGGGTGTGGAGGGATGGGTTAGCCTGGTGATGGGTATTAAAGAGGGCACATATTGAATGGAGCACTGGGTGTTATATGCAAACAATGAATCATGGAACACTACATCAAAAACTAATGATGTAATGTATGGTGATTAACATAACATAATAAAATAAAATTATTTAAAAAACCACAATGAGATATAACCTCATACCTGTTAGGAGGGCTATCATCAAAAAACAAAATATAATAAGTGTTGCAAGGATGTGGAGAAAAAGAAACCATTGTGCATTGATGGTAGAAATGTAAATTGGTGCAGCTACTATGCAAAACAATATGGAGGTTCCTCAAAAAATTAAAAAGAGAATGTTATATTATCCAGCTATCCAATACCAAAGGAATTGCAATCAGGATCTCAAAGAGATATCTGTACTCCCATGTTCCTTGCAGAATTACTCATGATAACTAAAACATGGATGCAACCTATATGTCCATCAATGGATGAATGGATAAAGAAAATGTGGTAAATGCATATAACAAAATATTATTCAGCCTTATAAAGAAGGAAATCTTGCTATGTGCAACAACATGCATAAACCTGGAGGACATTATGCTAAGTGAAATGAGCTGGACACAGGGCAAAGACTATGTGATACCATTTATATGAGCAATCTGAAATAGGCAAATTCACAGAAGCAGAGAGTAGAATGATATTGCCATGGACTGTGGGCAGGGGGAAACAAGAAAGTACTAGTCAAAGGGCACAAAGTTGCAGTTACACAAAATGAATAAGACCTAGGGATCTGATGCATATGGTGCCTAGTAGTTTACAAAACTGAATTGTATACTTAAACAATTGCTAAGAGAGTAGATTTTAGGTTAAATGTTCTTATCATATAAGAAATAAAGAGGACAGTAGGAAACTTTGAAAGGTGATAGATATACTTATGGCATAGACTATAGTGATGGTTTCATGGATGTACACTTATTTCCAAACTTACTAATTTGTACACATTAAATATGTACAGCTTTTTGTATGTCAGTTATACCTCAATAAAGTTTTGTTTAAAAAAATTATGTAACTATTTTCCGTCTCCTTCACTGAAATCTAAGTTTCATGAGGTCAGGTCATTTGCTTGTCTTACACACTGCTGTATCTCCAGTGTCTTAAACAGTGTAGGCAAATAGCAAATGTACAAAAACATTTGTTAAATGAATCAATGAATGCATAAGTAACATTGATTTTGCAGGATTCCTTTGGAGAACTAAATAAGACAGCTTATAAATAACACAGTAGTGGATGTTCAATCAATGTGAGCTGGCTTTATTCAGTGGTGGGAGAGCAATATTATATAATTCCCTTTATGTTTTCATGCAAAAAGATGGTGAGCAAATATATCTGTATGAAATGCTTCCAAAAACAAGTGTTTTTAATTTAGCACTACAGAGCAGAGAGGTATTTTTTTTTATTGTGGTAAAAACACACAACATGAGATCTACCTTCTTAACATATTTTTAAGCATACAGTACAGTATTGCTAACCATATGCATGTTATTGTACAGCAGATCTCTAGAACTTTATTCCCCCTTCTCCTAGGCCCCAGCCTCCACCATTCTACTTTTTGCCTTTACGAGTTTAGCTACTTTAGAAACCTCATATAAATAGAATCATGCAGTATTTGTCCTTCTATGACTGGCATATTTCATTTAACATAATGTCCTCAAGCTTCATCCACTTATAGCATGTAACAAGACTTCCTCATCTGTGTGCATGTGTGTGTGTGTGTGTGTGTGTGTGAGAGAGAGAGAGAGAGAGAGAGAGAGAAAGAGAGAGAGAGAGAGCGCAAGCAGGGGATGGGGAGAGGGAGAGGAAGAGAGAGAATCTTAGGCAGGTTTCATGCTCAGCAGCATGGAGCCCCACAACCCTGAGATCATGACCTGAGCCGAAATCAAGAGTCAAACACTTATCAACTGAAGTTATCAAACACTTAATCAACTGAGCCACTCAGGTGCCCTGATTTCCTCATTTTTAAGGCTAAATGGCATTGTATGTATATACAACATTTCATTTATCCATTCATCTGTCAATGGGCATTTAGATTGTTTCCATTTCTTGGCTTGTAAACAATGCTGCCATGAACATGGAATGCAAATCTCTCTTCAATTCTTTTGGATAAACACCTACAAATGAGATTGCTGGGTCATATGGTAGCTCTATTTTAAATATTTTGAGGTGCCTCCATACTGTTTTCAGCAGCAGCAGCACCATTTTACTTTCCCACCAACAGCACATAAGGGTTGTAGTTTCTCCACATCCTTACCTTATTACTTCTCTGTTTTTCTTTTTTTCTATAGTAACCATCCTAACAGGTGTGAGGGTCTATCTCATTGTGATTTTGATATGCATTTCCCTGATTAGTTATATTGAGTATCTTAACATATACTTGTTGGTCATTTGTGTCTTTGGAGAAATGTATAATCCAGTCCTTTGACCATTTTTAATCAAGTTATTTGGTATTGGTTACTGTTGATTTGGAAGAATTCCATATTTTTTTATATTAGCCTCTTATCAGATATATTGTTTGTAGTTATTTTCTCCATTCCATAGATTGCCTTTCATTCTGTTGATTTTTTTTTTCCTTTTCTGCAAAGCTTTTCAATTTGATGTAGTCCCATTTGTTTAGTTTTGCTTTTGTTGTTTGTGATTTTGGTGTTACGTTAAAGAAATAATTGCCAAAACCAATTTTATGAAGCTTTCCCCTATATTTTCATCCAGGAGTTTTACAGTTACAGGTCTTTTTTTAAGGTTTTATTTATTTATTTGAGAGAGAGAGCATGAGCAGGGGGGAAAGGCAGAAGGAGAGGGAGAAGCAGACTCCCTACTGAGCAGGGATTCTGACACAGGGCTCAATCTCAGGACCCTGGGATCATGACCTGAGCCGAAGGCAGAAGCTTAACCAACTGAGTTACCCAGGTGACCCTACAGTTACAGGTCTTATGTTCAAATCTTTAATTCATTTTGAGTTGATTTTTGGTGTATGGTATAAGGTAAACATACAGTTTCATTCTTTTCCATGTGGATATCCAGTTTCCCCAACAGCATTTGTTGAAGAGACTATCTTTTACCTATTGTGTAGTCTTGGCACTCTTATTGAAGATGAGTTCACCATATATGCATGGGTTTATTTGTGGGCTCTCTATTCTTTTCTATTGTTCAATATGTCTGTCTTTATACCAGTACCATATTATTTGAATTACTGTAGCTTTGTAATATGTTTTGAAATCACAATATGTGATGCCTTCAGCTTTGTTCTTCTTCCTCAAGATAGTTTTGACTATTTTGTATCCTTTGTAGTTCCATATGAATTTTAAGATTATTTTTCTATTTCTGCAAAAAAAAAATGCCACTGGGATTTTGATATGGATTATATTGAATCTGTAAGTCACTTTGGGTCATATGACATTTAAACAATATTAAGTCTTTCAACCCATGAGCATGGGATGTCTTTCCACTTATTTATTTCTTCTTTAATTTCTTTCAGAAATGTTTTATAGTTTTCATTGTATAAGTCTTTTACCTTCTCAGCTAAGTTTAGTCTCAAATATTTTACTCTTTTTTTTAAAGATATTATTTATTTATTTGAGAGACAGAGATAAGGAGAGAGAGCATAAGTGGGGAGGAGAGGGAGAAGCAGGCTCCCCGCTGAGCAGGGATCCCAATGTGGGGCTCGATCCCAGGATCCTGGGATCATGACCTGAGCCTAAGGCAGATGCTTAACTGACGGAGCCACCCAGGTGCCCCTATTTTACTCTTTTTAATACTATTTTAAATGAGATGATTTTCTTAATTTCCCTTTGAATTATTTGTTTTTAGTGTACAGAAAGACAACTGATTTTTGTAGTTTGATTTTGTATCCTGCAACTTTGCTGAATTCGTTTATTCTAAGAGAGAGAGATGCATATAAAATGTGAAGTACTTATTTCTTTGCAAATTAGCCAAATATCTTCAAGCCTGGTCCGTTTGTGCCCTCACCTTCTCTTTTTTTTAGTTAGTCCTTCTTGTCTTCTTCTTTTGATCTTGAACATCATGAAAGATGACTAGCTAGGTAAGGGTAAGCTGCTAAAGTGCCAAGGAACAAGCTATAGTGAGGACTTGCAAGAGAACAGTACAGAACCCAAAACTGGAGGGCAGGAATAATCCTTTCCAGGTTGATGATATCAGTGTAGCCATGATGCTTGGTTGTCCTGGGGACAAGGAAGCAGAAATAGCACCAGTCTACCTCTCTGTCCTAACAAACCCAGATTTCACAAAGCATTGCCTCTGTTTCCTCAGTACAGCCACTGTAAATAACAGAGCCAGCTATTGTTTTACATGTTGCAGGCTGTGGATTACTTCAAAGAACTTCTCAGGTATATTTCCTGAGGGTTTTAAAGTAGGCACACACTGTTTTTTTCTTTTTTAACTACTTAAAGATTCTCTTAGATTAGGGCAGTTTTCTACATTTCACATCAGCTTTTCCAATGTAGTTGATATAAAATGCTTTTCCCCCCCTCAGTTCAGAAGGACCATTTAAATTGGGCTTTACCTAAAACTGGGTTTTAGGTGAGAAAGGTACCATCCCATGTCAAAATATAATAAAAACTAGAACAATATATTATGCCAATTAACCTCAAAATGTTCATGCCTGGACATAGTAATTTTATTTATAGGAATAGAAGAAAATAACCTGAACTAGAGAAAAACTTTATGTTCATATACATTTATTATAATATTATTTATAATGGTGAAAAGCTAGAAACAATCTATATAACTAACACTAGAAGGGTAGTTCAATAAACTATTAAAATTGTGGTCACAAGAAGACTATGAGAGAATGGAAAAGTACCTGGTATAATTATTAAGAGTAAAAGGACATTTAAAGTAGTATATGTAGTCTAATAAAAAAATTTCAAGAAAAATCCACAAAAATGTATACAAGGAAAATATCTGACAAGAAATTTACTATAGCAGTGGCTCCCAACTTTCCATGCATGAGAACACTTCTTACTATCAAAAACTCATCACAGACTTCTGGCTCCAGTTAAGATGGAATAGTCCCATTCTCTCCAGGTCCTCTCTCTTATGCCAAAAAAATTCCCTGGTTATAACATAAGAAACAAGCATAGGAAGACTCTGAAAGGTGGAAAGAAGAAGGTAGACATCTTAGGGACTTTGGGACTGATGAAAACACACAGTGGTAAAGTTCTTCGGGTTTTTATATTGCCTCTACTATATCTCAGATGATACAGAAGCCAGAAGCCTCCAACCCAAGTTTCTTTATGTTTGTTATTAATTGATTTATATATTTGGGTGCTCCCAAGTTGGGGGGATAAATATTTACAATTGTTAGATCTTCTTGATGGAAAGACCCCTTAATTATGATATAGTGCCCTCTTCATCTCTTGGTACAGTGTTTGGTTTGAAACCTAGTTTGTCTGATATAATTGTGGCTATTCTGGCTTTCTTCTGACATCCATTAGCATGATAGATTGCTCTTCATCCCCTCACTTTCAATCTGCAGATGTCTTTAGGTCTAAAATGAGTCTCTTATAGGCAGCATATAGATGGGTCTTGTTTTTTTCCATTCTGATACCCTATTCTTTTGATTGGAGCATTTAGTCCATTTGTATTCAAAGTAATTATTGACAGATATAAATTTAGTGCCATTGTGTTACCTGTAGAGTCGGTGTATCTAATGATGTTCCCTGTTCCTTTCTAGGCTTTGTTGCTTTTGGTCTTACCCACTCAGAGTCCCCTTTAATATTTCTTGCAGGGCTGGTTTAGTGGTCTTGAACTCCTTTTGTTTTTGTCTGGGAACCTCTTTATCTCTCCTATTCTGAATGACAGCTTGGCTGGATAAAGGATTCTTGGCTGCATATTTTTCCCATTCAGCACATTGAATATATCCTGCCATTCTCTTCTGACCTGCCAAATTTCTGTGGACATATATGCTGTGAGCCTGATCTGTCTTCCCTTGTAGTTTAAGGACATTTTTCCCCTTGCTGCTTTCAGGATTCTTTCCTTGTTTGTGTATTTTGTGAATTTGACTACAATATGTCTTGGGGTGTTGGCCAGCTTTTGTTGAACTTGATGAGACTTCTCTGTGCCTCTTGGATTTCAATCTCTGTTTCCTGCCCCAGATTAGGGAAACTTTCAGCTATAATTTGCTCAAATAAACCTTCTGTCCCTTTTCCCTTCTTTTCTTCTTCTAGGGCTCTGAGAATACAAATGTCCCCTAAGTTTATATTTGTCATCCAGTACTTTTCTTTTCCTCTTTTCAGCTTCACTATTTTCCATAATTTTATCTTGTATATCACTGATTTGTTACTCTGATTCATCCATTCTTATTGTCATTGCATACATTCAGTTTTGCATCTTGGCTACACCGTTTTTTATTTTAGCGTGACTAGTTTTTAGTTCTTTTATCTCTGCAGTAAGGGATTCACTAGTGTATTCTATGCTTTTCTCAAGCCCAGGTAGTATCCTTATGAT
Source organism: Zalophus californianus (assembly GCF_009762305.2). Taxonomy (NCBI): domain Eukaryota; kingdom Metazoa; phylum Chordata; class Mammalia; order Carnivora; family Otariidae; genus Zalophus; species Zalophus californianus. Next base: position 112,294,663 of record NC_045612.1, on the reverse strand, counting down.
TGTTTTTTTAAATTCTGGTTCAGGCATCTTATTTGTACTATTTTGATTAAATCCCTGGCCATGACTTCTTCCTGTTCTTTCTTTTGGGGTGAATTCCTCTGTCTTGTCATTTTGTCTAAGTCAGTGTGTGTGTGTGTGTGTGTGTGTGTGTGTGTGTGTGTGTGTGTGTGTGTGTGTGTGTGTTAGGAAACCCTGTTATATTCCTGCTTCTGAGAGTAATGACTATATTAAGAAAAAGTCCTATATTGTCTTAGACCTGGCACTTCAAGAAGTGTTTCAGAATATGTACTCTTCTGTTGTGTTTTGGTTGCTCCTTCCCTCAAGTCAGTCTTCTGCAGAGTTTCTTCTTGCCTGCAGTGGGGAGTGTTTGGACCTTGTCCACTGTGTGGCAAGTTTTAACTAGGTGTGTTTTGGTCTGCTTGTTAAAACAGGCTAGAACCCATTTCCCCTAGAGGTGAGGCTTTGTAGCATTCTATAATCAGTAGTCTTGGTGTGTGATAGGGGTTTGTGCTGGTCTATCAGGGGAAGAGCCTCCTGTGCTGGATTTCAGGTGGACTTGCCTAGGAAAGATGCATCTACAGGGTGCAGCAGAGTGGGGCTTGCTTTATATGGCTCCAGCCTCCACTGGGGGTGCTGTATTACTCACTGAATTTGGTCAGTGCTGATGGGCAGAGGAAAATGGCATCAAAAGATTAACACACATTGAAATTTTTCTAACATGCTAAGCATAACATAACCAAAAAGAGCTATTTTGGAAAAAAAATGACCTAGCCAATTTCTCTGGTACAAATGTTCTCACTTGCCTAATTTCTTCTATTACAATATTGTTTAAAACTAAATTAAATGTAATAATTGAATTTATTATCAAGATTACCAGTATATTTGTTGAAAGCTGTAAACTTTATAAATGTTTGTTAAAAAGTTTGTAAAATGTTTTACAATGCTGAAAAAGATTGATCCTCAAAACCACACTTTGAGTGTCAACTGTGTTCAGCTTATTCTTCCTATTAGAAAACTGAAAATTCATGGAGAGAAAGAAATTGTCAGGGAGGAATGAAAATGGACATGTTTATAATCTTATTTAATCTTAGTCAAAGGCATTTAGTATTTCATTACCTTCTCTCTGTTTCTGTCTCTGTTTCCCTCTCTCTCTCTCCCCCTAAGGTAGCATGACTTTCTAGAAAAACACTCAGGCCTTAGAACCACTCAAACCTAATTTCAAATCCCATCAATTCCATTTCCTCTCAGGGTGTCAATTTGCTCATCCGTAAGGTTGTAGTAATAATACATATTTTATAAAGTTATCTTAAAGATTTACTTAAATGTTATAGCATAGTGTCCATCATGTTTTACAAAGGAATGTTTAAGAGCAAACTTCCTACAGAGGATGCCAGCATCATTAGACCTGAGTGTTGTGCTGAGCATCTTCCATTTGCTTCTCTAAATCCCCTCTACCCCTTCTCCACTCAGCTTTGTTCCAAAGGGAACAGGAACTAGAACAATGCCCTGGAGAACAGGTAAAGACCTCCTGGGTTAAGGATTATTCGACTTCTGCTATTGTCTTCTCTCCTCTCATGCAGTGGAACTCAAAACTATGGATGACACCAGCACTGAGAAAACAAATTCTAGACTAAAATTCAATGGACAGCTCCCTAAATCCCACAAAACTGAGCTACCAAGGGAGCTGCTACAAAGTCAGGAAGTCAGAGCTGTCAGTTCCAAACTCCTATAGCACACATCACAATCTGCAGCAACAGGGATGCCTTACATGCTGTCTCTCTTCCCACTCAACTCATTTCCCAATTCAAGTTTCACACAAGAGCATATTATTGGTGGAACACAAATCACATTTAGAATTCTAGCTAAGAGGGATTTTTTTAGTCTTTGAAGTACAGAAGGGCACACTAGAAATATGTTGGAACAGGAAAGTAAGCCACTCTTTAGCATCTGCTAGAGTATGCTATCAAGCTCAAGCAGTTGGCGATGGCCTTTCTTTGGCATTTGAAAAGACTGGGAGAAGCACAACTGCAGATTAAAGCTGATAATTAATGGAAGATACTATAAAATGAAGCAAAGGAGCTGACTGTGAACCTCAAAAGAAGTCATATGAAAATCATCTTCTTAAAGATATCAAGTGTAAGGATCTTCATGAATGCAATTTCTCTAAACAGTGCAGCCTCTTCCTCCATTTCTTGCTGTTACTTTTAAGATAAGGTCCGGGCTTATTAATTGGGTTTCTTAGCCCATCATGACATGGTACTTTATAATATGGGCCCTGAAAATCTGCACTAAAAGTCCAGATTCTACATATGATCATTGCAAATGCTTGCCTATTTTCCTTAAGGAAGAACTGGAAAACATGGGAAGCTGTTTAGACTGCTGTCATCATTTTGTATAATTACAAAACTCAACAAAACAGCTGCAAGTGTGCAAAACAGCTGCCAATGTGCAGAGTCTGAAAAAGAGCCTATCACACACAGGCTGTTTTCTGGAGAATTCACAGAGAGCTGTGCTGGGGTATGTAGGGCAGTTTGCAGTTATATGCCACAAGCTGTTGTCAACAGCTGCCTTTGCTGGAATCCATGCCTGTAATCACACACACACACACAGACACACACACACACACACAGAGAGAGGGAGAGAGAGAGAACTTTTTAATGTTTCTACAGAGGAAGTCTTTCTATTGAGTTGATTTTTGTTGGAAGATTGTCTTAGAAAATGTCCCCAAACTAACTTCTTAAAAAAGATCACAAGGTAAAAATTCCACAAATTTGCCATTCTCCACACTCATAAAACTCTGTTAGCATCCATTTGGGCAATTATATTTGCTTGCTGGGATTTCCTTTTCTTATTATAGAAAAGTATGTCCCACCTGAAAAAGAAGAGAAGTGCCCCAGAGAACAGCCAAAGACCTCATGGATTGTTGGGTGATACTGCTTTCTTCTGCCATTGGTTTCCTTCTTCTCACACAGTTAAACTCAAATCCAGATGTATGCTTTCTTTATGCCACTTCTTGCCAATTTGGAGCTATGGGTGGAGATAGTTTATTGAATGATAGTTGGAAATAAATAACAGTAATCAAGATCTACCACAAAACTTGGGGATTATCAAAAGACTGATTCACATGAAAAAGTCTGAGGAATGAAAGAAATGTTTTGTCTTCTTTGGAGGTGTCTTTTTTTTTTAATCTCCCCAGCTTTATCTCTAGTTTTCCTAAATCACTGAACTTCTTTCTAGTCCACCTACTACAATTTACTTTATTGCTTCTTATATGGTCCCAAGAGAAATATGAGTTGGACCAGGGCAGTTTGTAGCCATAGACAAAATTTCAACCCTGGTTTAAATCCATCTTGCCATCTTTGGCATGCACCCACCTCACTTTCTGAACATGAAAGGAAACAGGTATGAAGGTGGGCTCATTTTAGGTTTATGACTATGAGCCACACATGGGCCTTCAGTGCTGCCTGGCAGTGTTATACTTCCCTGTGGTCAAATCATTCTCCCATTACCTAAGATGACTATGTCACACAGTTGCCTCCTGCCTCAAAACTCCAACACCTTTTCCCCACTCCTCACTTTTAGCTGATGAGTATGCTTCTTGTTTTACTGAAAAATCAATTTAAAAGAGTCATAACTTCCAGGGCACCTGGGTGGCTCAGTTAGTTAAGTGTTTGACTCTTGATTTCAGCTCAGGTCATGATCTCAGGGTCATGAGATTGAGCCCTGTGTCGGGCTCCCTGCTCAGTGGGGAGTCTGCTTGAGATCCCCTCTCTCTGCCCACCCTCAAATAAATAAATAAATCTTTAAAAAATAAAAATAAAAGAGTTGTAACTTCCATATCCTTCACCATCACATCTTCCAATCTCATTGCATCACCTTCTCTCCAGTTACAACAAATAAACTGTCTGGCTTCTATCTTTATGTATTATCATCCGTATCCTTCTCACTATTTTAAGAACAATGACTCTGTAACTGTCCCCTTTTCTCCTGCAGCATTTATTTTTCTATTATTTTCATCAGCACACAAGCATGCTGAAATAGCTCCAATCATAAAAAATCTCCCTTGTTTCAACATTTCATTACTCCATTTTATAGCCAAAGTCTTCGAAAATGTTGACCGTACAACCTTCACTTCTTTCTTTCCAACTTCCTTGAATCCACTACAACATGACTTTTTTCATCAACACTCCACTGAAATCTGCTTCTGAGTCTCCTCCACATTGCCAAATCCAATCTTCATTTCTCATATTCCTTGAGGTCTTAGCATTATTTGTCAAAGTTGGTCATTCTCTCCTTCATGAAACACTTTCTTAACTCAGCTTTCAGGACTGGTTTTGCTTTCCCTGATGGCTGGCTCTTCTGAGTCTCCTTTGCTATTTTCTTGTTTCATAATCTGTCATAATGCCCAGGAGTCAGTCCTCATACACCTTCTCCTCTGTACACTTTCTCTCTAAATGATTTCATTTTCCTTTAAATACAATTTAATATCTCCAGCTCCAACTTCTCCCTGAATTCTAGTCTCCTATCTCTTGCTCACTCTTGGATTTCTATTAAAGACCTCAAAATTAACATGTCAAAAAATGAACCCTAGATTCTCCCTTTTTTGCTCCCTCTCAGTAAATGTTTCCCATCTCAATAAATGGCACTGGTATAGTGCCATTTCTCTGTAAATGTTTCTCATCTCAATAAATGGCACTGGTATAGACTAAATATTTGTATCCCCCCCATTCATATGTTGAAATCTTAGCCCCCAATGTAATGGTATCAAGAGGTGAGGCCTCTTGGAGGTGATTGAATGATGAGGGTGGAACCTCCATAAATGAAATTAGTACCCTCATAAAGGAGAGCATAGAAAGGTCCTTCACCCCTTTTGTCATGTGAGGACACAGAAAGAAGACAGCTGCCTATGAAATAGGAAATGGGCCCTCACCAGGCACTGAATCTGCCAACACCTTGATCTTAGACTTCCCAGCCTCTAGAACAATGAAAAATAAATTTTTGATATTTATAAGCCACCAGTCTAGGGTATTCTGTTATAGCAGCCCAAACAGTTTAAGACAGGCATCATTATCATACATTTGCTCAAGTCATGAAAGTTGTAGTCATATTTTACTCTCTCTCTTACAAACTACATTAGCAAATCCTGTAGATTCTACCCTCACTCATTCCACCACTTCCACCAGTACTCCAGGTCACAGCCACCATGATCTCTCATGTTCTTGGATTACTACAGTAACTTCTGACCTTGTCTTCTACCTTTCACTCTTATCTCTCTATAGTTCATTCTCCTAGAGTTTTTAGAATGACTGTTAAAAAGTGTAAGTCAGTGTGTGTCATTCGCATGTTCACAACTTTCCAGCGGTTTCCCGTGACACTTAACAATAAAATCTAGTCTTTATTGTGGCTTACAAAGTCCTTCACTTTGTGGCCTCCGGCTATTTCTCTGGCCTCATTTCCTACCACTAGCTCTCTTTTTCACCAAGCTCAAACCACACACTGGCCTCTTGCGCTTCCACTAGCACAACAAACACGTTCCCACCTCAGGACCTTTGCACTTGACATTCTTTCCTCTCTCAGGGACTGTCTTCCCCAATATCTTCACATAACTCACTCTCATTTCATTCAGGTCTCTGCTCAAATATCTCCATGTTGAGGTCTTCCTTGATCACTCTACCTTAAATGGCATCACCCATAATCCTATTCTAATGCACTGATTAATTTCCTTTTCATAATATCACTAACATTAAAATACATATCCACTAATCGACTTTATTTTGTGTACTGCTGTATCTCCAGTGTCCAGAACAGTGGTTTAACCTAGTAAGTCCCAGTAAATACTGTTGAACTAATTAATCAATAACTTCCTGAATAACCTTGAGATAGGGGACTATTCTTATCTTAATAGGGTATCAGTCCTATTATCAGTCCTCCTATGGAGCAAAGGTGGATGGGAATGTCCGTTTCCTTGAGTAGTAGATTCAGTTCATAATGGGAAAGTCTAGGCACCAGCAAGGCTTCATTTACAAGGATCTTTGTAAATTAATAAAAAAAGGTACACCACAAAATCTAGAATGCCTGAGCATTCCCACTTTAAGAAGCAGTTTTTCTGATTCCTACTTGATATAACTCACTATATGAATGTGCTTTGTTGATGTGCTATTTTATTTTATTTTTTTTTAATTTTTTTATTATGTTAATCACCATATATTACATCATTAGTTTTTGATGCAGCGTTCCATGATTCATTGTTTGTTCATAACACCCAGTGCTACATGCAGAACGTGCCCTCCTCAATACCCATCACCAGGCTAACCCATCCCCCTACCCCCCTCCCCTCTAGAACCCTCAGTTTGTTTTTCAGAGTCCATCATCTCTCATGGTTCGTCTCCCCCTCTGACATACTCCCCTTTTCTTCCTCTCCTGTTATCTTCTTCTTTTTCTTTTTTCTTAAAATATGTTGCGTTATTTGTTTCAGAAGTACAGATCTGTGATTCAAGTCTTGCACAATTCACAGCGCTCACCGTAGCACATACCCTCCCCAATGTCTATCACCCAACCACCCCATCCCTCCCACCCCCAACCATTCCAGTAACACTCTGTTTCCTGAGATTAAGAATTCCTCATATCAGTGAGGTCATGTGACACATGTCTTTCTCTGATTGACTTATTTCACTCAGCATAACACCCTCCAGTTCCATCTACGTCGTTGCAAATGGCAAGATCTCATTCCTTTTGATGGCTGCATAATATTCCATTGTGTATATATACCACTTCTTCTTTATCCATTCATCTGTCGATGGGCATCTTGGCTCTTTCCACAGTTTGGCTATTGTGGACATTGCTGCTATAAACATTGGGGTACACGTACCCCTTCGGGTCCCTACATTTGTATCTTTGTGGTAAATACCCAGTAGTGCAATTGCTGGATCGAACGGTAGCTCTAATTTCAACTGTTTGAGGAACCTCCATACTGTTTTCCAGAGTGGTTGCACCAGCTTGCATTCCCACCAACAGTGTAGGAGGGTTCCCCTTTCTCCACATCCCCGCCAACATCTGTCGTTCCCTGACTTGTTAATTTTAGCCATTCTGACGGGTGTGAGGTGGTATCTCATTGAGGTTTTGATTTGGATTTCCCTGATGCCGAGCGATGTTGAGCACTTTTTCATGTGCCTGTTGGCCATTTGGATGTCTTCTTTGGAGAAATGTCTGTTCATGTCTTCTGCCCATTTCTTGATTGGATTATTTGTTCTTTGGGTGTTGAGTTTGATAAGTTCTTTATAGATTTTGGATACTAGCCCTTTATCTGATGTGTCATTTGCAAATATTTTCTCCCATTCTGTCGGTTGTCTTTTGGTTTTGTGGACTGTTTCTTTTGCTGTGCAAAAGCTTTTTATCTTGATGAAATCCCAATAGTTCATTTTTGCCCTGGCTTCCCGTGCCTTTGGCGATGTTTCTAGGAAGAAGTTGCTGCGGCTAAGGTCAAAAAGGTTGCTACCTGTGTTCTCCTTTAGGATTTGGATGGACTCCTGTCTCACGTTGAGGTCTTTCAACCATTTGGAGTCTATTTTTGTGTGTGATGTAAGGAAATGGTCCAGTTTCATTCTTCTGCATGTGGCTGTCCAATTTTCCCAACACCATTTGTTGAAGAGACTGTCTTTTTTGCATTGGACATTCTTTCCTGCTTTGTCAAAAATAAGTTGACCATAGAGTTGAGGGTCCATTTCTGGGCTCTCGATTCTGTTCCATTGATCTATGTGTCTGTTTTTGTGCCAGTACCATACAGTATTTATGATGACAGCTTTGTAATAGAGCTGGAAGTCCGGAATTGTGATGCCACCCGCTTTGCTTTTCTTTTTCAACATTCCTCTGGCTATTCTGGGTCTCTTCTGGTTCCATACAAATTTTAGGATTATTTGTTCCATTTCTTTGAAAAAAGTGGATGGTATTTTGATGGGGATTGCATTGAATGTGTAGATTGCTCTAGGTAGCATTGACATCTTCACAATGTTGATTCTCCCAATCCATGAGCATGGAACGTTTTTCCATTTCGTTGTGTCTTCTTCAATTTCTTTCATGAGTATTTTATAGTTTTCTGAGTACAGATCCGTTGCCTCTTTGGTTAGATTTATTCCTAGGTATCTAATGGTTTTGGGTGCAATTGTAAATGGGATAGACTCCTTGATTTGTCTCTCTTCTGTCTTGTTGTTGGTGTATAGGAATGCCACTGATTTCTGTGCATTGATTTTATATCCTGCTACTTTACTGAATTCCTGTATGAGTTCTAGCAGTTTTGGGGTGGAGTCTTTTGGGTTTTCCACATACAGTATCATATCATCTGCAAAGAGTGAGAGTTTGACTTCCTCTTTGCTGATTTGGATGCCTTTGATTTCTTTTTGTTGTCTGATTGCTGTGGCTAGGACTTCTAATACTATGTTGAATAGCAGTGGTGAGAGTGGACCTCCCTGCCGCGTTCCTGACCTTAGGGGAAAGGCTCTCAGCCTTTCCCCATTGAGAATGATATTCACTGTAGGTTTTTCATAGATGGCTTTTATGATATTGAGGTATGTACCCTCTATCCCTATACTCTGAAGAGTTTTGATCAAGAAAGGATGTTGTACTTTGTCAAATGCTTTTTCTGCATCTATTGAGAGGATCATATGATTCTTGTTCTTTCTTTTGTTAATGTATTGTATCACGTTGATTGATTTGCGGATGTTGAACCAGCCTTGCAGCCCAGGAATAAATCCCACTTGGTCGTGGTGAATAATCCTTTTAATGGACTGTTGGATCCTATTGGCTAGTATTTTGGTGAGAATTTTTGCATCCATGTTCATCAAGGATATTGGTCTGTAATTCTCTTTTTTGATGGGGTCTTTGTCTGGTTTTGGGATCAAGGTAATGCTGGCCTCATAAAATGAGTTTGGAAGTTTCCCTTCCTTTTCTATTTTTTGGAACAGTTTCAGGAGAATAGGTATTAATTCTTCTTGAAATGTCTGATAGAATTCCCCTGGGAAGCCATCTGGCCCTGGGCTTTTGTTTCTTGGGAGATTTTTGATGACTGTTTCAATTTCCTTAGTGGTTATAGGTCTGTTCAGGTTGTCTATTTCTTCCTGGTTCAATTTTGGTAGTTGATACATCTCTAGGAATGCACCCATTTCTTCCAGGTTATCTAATTTGCTGGCATAGAGTTGCTCATAATATGTTCTTATAATTGTTTCTATTCCTTTGGTGTTGGTTGTGATCTCTCCTCTTTCATTCATGATTTTGTTGATTTGGGTCATTTCTCTTTTCTTTTTGATCAGTCTGGCCAGGGGTTTATCAATCTTGTTAATTCTTTCAAAGAACCAGCTCCTAGTTTCGTTGATCTGTTCTACTGTTCTTTTGGTTTCTAGTTCATTGATTTCTGCTCTGATCTTTATGATTTCTCTTCTCCTGCTGGGTTTAGGCTTTCTTTGCTGTTCTTTCTCCAGCTCCTTTAGGTGTAGGATTAGGTTGTGTATTTGAGACCTTTCTTGTTTCTTGAGAAAGGCTTGTACTGCTATATACTTTCCTCTCAGGACTGCCTTTGCTGTATCCCAAAGATTTTGAACAGTTGTGTTTTCATTTTCATTGGTTTCCATGAATTCTTTTAATTCTTCTTTAATTTCTTGGTTGACCCATTCATTCTTTAGTAGGATGCTCTTTAGCCTCCATGTATTTGAGTTCTTTCTGACTTTCCTCTTGTGGTTGAGTTCTAGTTTCAAAGCATTGTGGTCTGAAAATATGCAGGGAATGATCCCAATCTTTTGGTACCGATTGAGACCTGATTTGTGACCTAGGATGTGATCAATTCTGGAGAATGTTCCATGGGCACTAGAGAAGAATGTGTATTCCGTTGCTTTGGGATGGAATGTTCTGAATATGTCTGTGAAGTCCATTTGGTCCAGTGTGTCATTTAAAGTCTTTATTTCCTTGTTGATCTTTTGCTTAGATGATCTGTCCATTTCAGTGAGGGGGGTGTTAAAGTCCCCCACTATTATTATATTGTTGTCAATGTGTTTCTTTGCTTTTGTTATTAATTGCCTTATATAATTGGCTGCTCCCATGTTCGGGGCATAGATATTTACAATTGTTAGATCTTCTTGTTGGATAGACCCTTTCAGTAGGATATAGTGTCCTTCCTCATCTCTTATTACAGTCTTTGTTTTAAAATCTAGTTTGTCTGATATAAGAATTGCCACCCCAGCTTTCTTTTGGTGTCCCTTAGCATGGTAAATGGTTTTCCACCCCCTCACTCTCAATCTGGGGGTGTCTTTGCGTCTAAAATGAGTCTCTTGCATACAGCATATGGATGGGTCTTGTTTTTTAATCCAATCTGATAGCCTGTGTCTTTTGATTGGGGGATTTAGCCCATTTACATTCAGGGTAACTATTGAAAGGTATGAATTTAGTGCCATTGTATTACCTGTAAGGTGACTGTTAACTGTCTGTTGTCTGTGTTCGTTTCTGCTCTTTGCTGCTTTTAGGTTCTCTCTTTGCTTAGAGGACCCCTCTCAATATTTCTTGGAGGGCTGGTTTCGTGTTTGCAAATTCCTTTAGTTTTTGTTTGTTCTGGAAGCTTTTTATCTCTCCTTCTATTTTCAATGATAGCCTAGCTGGATATAGTATTCTTGGCTGCATATTTTTCTCGTTTAGTGCTCTGAAGATATCTTGCCAGTCCTTTCTGGCCTGCCAGGTCTCTGTGGATAGGTCTGTTGCCAATCTAATGTTTCTACCATTGTAGGTTACATATCTCTTCTCCCGAGCTGCTTTCAGGATTTTCTCTTTGTCTCTGAGACTCGTAAGTTTTACTATTAGATGTCGGGGTGTTGACCTATTATTATTGATTTTGAGAGGGGTTCTCTGTGCCTCCTGGATTTTAATGCCTGTTTCCTTCCTCACATTAGGGAAGTTCTCTGCTATAATTTGCTCCAATATACCTTCTGCCCCCCCCCCCCTTCTTCTTCTGGGATCCCAATTATTCTAATATTGTTTCGTCTTATCGTATCACTTATCTCTCGAATTCTGCCCTCGTGATCCTGTAGTTGTTTCTCTCTCTTTTTCTCAGCCTCTTTATTTTCCATCATTTGGTCTTCTATATCGCTGATTCTCTCTTCTGCCTCATTTATCCTAGCATTTAGTGCCCCCATTTTTGATTGCACCTCATCAATAGCCTTTTTGATTTCGATTTGGTTAGATTTTAGTTCTTTTATTTCTCCAGAAAGGGTTTCTCTAAGAACTTCCACGCTTTTTTCAAGCCCAGCTAGTATCTTTAAAGTCATGATTCTGAACTCTAGGTCCGACATCGTACTAATGTCCGTATTGAGTAGGTCCCTGGCTGACGGTACTACCTCTTGTTCTTTTTGCTGAGGTGATTTCTTTCGTCTTGTCATTTTGTCCAGAGGGGAATAGATGAATGAGAGAACAAAATGATAACAGGTTTACAACGTCCCCAGCAAATATACTGTATACAAATCAGAAAAGACCTGAAACCAGGGGAAAAGAAAGGGAAAGAAAGAAAAAAGAAAGAGAAAAAAAAAGAAAAAAAAAGATAAAAACAAAAACAGAACAATACAAAAAAAAAGCAGAATATGATCAAATATGATCAGGCTAGTGCATAGATCAGTGCCACACACTAGATTTTGGGCGTATTTTGGTCTGTTAGAAAAAAGTGCCTCCTAAAATTTTAAAGGAAGCAAGACATATATGTACAAAATAAGGGTTGATACAATGAAGGGATGGAAGATGACTGTAAAGATGAAAATTATAAAAGATTTTATAAAAGGACTTGGTAAGATAAGTTGTTTGAAAAAAGAAAGAAGATTTAAGAAAAAAAAAAAGGAAAAAGGGAGAGAATGTGATCAGGCAGGAGACTAGAAGAAAGCCATACACTAGTGATTTAGGGTATCTTTTGATCTGTTAGAAGAAACTGTACCTCAAAATTTTAAAGAGAGAACAACTTATATATATATGCCAAAAATAAGGGTAACTACTATGAAGGGATAAAATATGACTCTAAAAATGAAAAATAAAAAATGTTTTGTTTTTTTTTTAAAAAAAGGGATTGATAAGATGTTGGTTGAAAAAGGGAAAAATTAAAATAAAAAAAAAACAGTCAACAAAAATTAACTTTGATGAAATAATGAATCATGGTAAAAAAAAAAAAAAAAAGCCATGAATCTATGTGCAGTATTCCCCTAGCGCTGGAGTTCTCCCATTCTCCTTGATCGCTCAACTTGGTCTTGGCTTGCTGGCTGTTCGTGCAGATCTTCTGGGGGAGGGGCTTGTTGCTGTGGTTTTCAAATGTCTTTGCCGGAGGCTGAATTGCCCCGCCCTTGTCGGTCCGGGCTAAGGAAGCTGCTCCGGTTTGCTCTCAGGAGCTTTTGTTCCCTGCAAGCTCTCGGTACAGCCTTGGAGGACCAGGGCAGAAATGGTGGCCTCCCAATCTCCACCCGGAGGAGCTGAGAATTCGGGGCCCCGCTCCTCAGTGTGCCCCCAGAGAAAAGCAGTCACTTCCGTGTCGCCGGTCTCCGGCCGCACTCCGTGCTCACCCGGCCTGTGACCGAGCGTTGCTATCTCTGGCACCCGACCCCGCGCGGAGTCTCCAAACCCAGCAGATCCCTGCAGTGCGCTCCCGCACCGCTCCTACCCGGGAAGGAAGGGGAGTCTCCCCGGATCTGCCGCCTGCTGGGTCCCTGCTGGAGGAGCTGTGCCCCGACTGGGCCGCGGATCACAGTTTATGGCAACCCCGAGCTGAGAGCCCGCGACTCTGCTCCGTCTCTGCAGCCGGCTTCCCCGCTCTGATACCTGGGAGCTCTGGCGCACTCAGGCACCCCCGGTTTCTCTGTGACCCCAAGGGTCCTGAGACCACACTGTCCCGGGAGGATTCCACCCCCCTCTTAGCCACTGCAGCGACGTCCCTCCGCGGAGCCAAGTTCTAAAAGGTCCGATTTTGTGCTCCGCGGCTCTATCACTTGCCAGAAGCGGCTGGCGGAGGTCCCTCCCCCGCCGTCTATCCTCCCGAATATCGCCTCGGATTCACTTCTCCGCACGCCCTACCTTCCAGTAAGTGGTCGCTTCTCTGTTCAGAGAGTTGTTGCTACTCTCCTGTTCGATCTCCTGTTGAGTTCGTAGGTGTTCAGAATGGTTTGATCCCTATTCAGCTGAATCCCTGAGACCAGAAGAAATCTAGGTCTCCTACTCCTCCGCCATCTTGCTCCGCCCCCTTGATGTGCTATTTTAAACTTAGTCCAGAGGACGTTAAGTATTCCAAACAGTTTCTGATTTGGATTTTAAAATGGCATTTCTGTCTTTAAAATGGAGGAATGTTTGATCTAGTATTTGATAATAAAGAAGTTTTCACCAATAAGCCAGATTTATCATGTTGATTAAGTTGAGATGAGTGTTTAAAGATGTTTTCATTCTTCTGGGTGGAGCAACTAAGAGTTCCTCTTCAATGTTCTGTTTGCTTTGCACCCCGGGGATTTTTACTGAGGGTGTTTCAAGTAGATGCCAATATTGGTGCTCTTCCTCAATTCACAGGGGGAAAAGTTAGATTAATAGATGCAAATTTTTCAATTTTATAATTCCATCAATAAAGTTTTCTCACACTGACTGGTGGGACAGCAAATGACAAAATTATTAAAGTGGCAGCAAATGCAGACTAGTGGAGTAATTTAGAAACTCTTTCTATTCACATATGTGGTTGTTGTTATGTATTACAATCATATGCCATATTTACTTTGAGTAAAACTGCTCCTAATTCACAAGATTGAGTTATATATGTCAGAATTTCAAGGTATTTCTCAAAGGGCACTGTGATTCTCAGATGCTTCACTGTCTGAACTAGACTGACAATCTCCCCTTACCGAGGAATAAACTAAAATTTCCTGAGATCATGCTTTATCTTATTTAAACTTTTAACTTTATTTATTTTTTAAAAGATTTTATTTTTGAGAGAGAGAGAGAGTGTGAGCACAAGCAAGGGGAGGGGTAGGAGGAGAGGGAGAGGGAGAAGCATACTCCCCGCTGAACAGGGAGCCTGACACAGGGCTCATCCTAGGACCCCAGGATCATGATCTGAGTTGAAGGAGAACTTTAACCAACTGAGCCAACTCAGGCACCCCTAAATTTTTTAATTTTTAAATTGATTATTATGACAACCACATTTTATAGATGTGGAAACTGAGGGTTTAGAAACATAGATTACCTGTTTCAAATCACACAGGTATAAGGGATAGAGAATCCAGTGTGCAAACACATATGGATAAAAATCTATACCAAATTTGCAGCTACTTTGTGAGACTGGCTTAAAGATACCAGTACAGGGTGCCTGGATGGCTCAGTCAGTTAAGTATCTGCCTTTGGCTCAGGTCATGATCCCAGGGTCCTGGGATCAAGTCCCCTGTTCGGCTCTCTGCTCAGCAGGGAGCCTGCTTCTGCTTCTCCCTCTCCCTCTGCCTGCTGCTCCCCCTGCTTGTGCTCTCTCTCTCAAATAAATAAATAAATTTTTTTTTTTAAAAAAAGATACCAGTACAATGCCAAAACTGTATTAAGCACTCTTTTCCTAAACTTAATATTTCAAAAATACAAAAAAGAAAATATAATGAACACCTGTGTATCAACTACCTAGTTTAAGAAATCAAATATTATAAAACAATGTAAGTTCTTATATATCCCTTCTGACATTTCTCCCACCCCAAAATTTAGGTTTATTATTCCCATGAATGTGTTTTGATTGGGATTGTATTGAATTCTTAGATTCATTTTGGGACAATTAACATTTATGATTATTGAATTTTCTTCTTCATAAACATGGTATATCTCATTTCCTTGAGTCTTCCTTAGTCTTGTAATAACAGTTTATACTTTTTCTCCATTAAGGTTGTGTACATTTTTAGTTACATCTATTTGTGGGTATCTTTTTAAATTGCTATTGAAAATGGCATCTTTTAAAAATTACATGTTTTAACTTTGTTACTGATGAAATGCAATGGATTTTCACATATTAATTTTTTTCCAAGTTTTTATTTAAATTCAAGTTAGTTAACATACAGTGCAATATTAATTTCAGGTGTATAATACAGTGATTCAACACTTCCATACAACACCTGGTGCCCTCCTTAATCCCTATCACCTACTTCACCCATCCCCCCACCCACTTCCTCTCTGATAACCATCAGTTTGTTCTCTATAGTCAAGAGTCTGTTTCTTGGTCTTCCTCTCTTTAATCCCCCTATGTTCGTTTGTTTTGTTTCTTAAATTCCACACATGAGTTTCACGTATTAATCTTATATTTTGTTAATTTGCTGAATATTCTTATAAATTCTAATAATTTTTCTATAGGTTTTCTTGGGTCTTCACTATAGACAATTGCATACTCTATAAATAGTGTTAGTTTTATCCCTTGCTTTCCTAATCTAATAAATTTTATTTTTTTTAATTCTTGTCTTACCAGGCTGGACAGAATTTCCATTGAATGTTGATATGAAGTAAAACCAATGGTATCCTTGCCTTGATCCTTATTTTAAAAATGAGGCTGCTAGTCTTAAGTATGATATCATTAAGTATGGTGCTTACTATGGAAGTTTTTTTATAGATACTCTTAATCAGGTTAAGGAATTCTTTTGTATTGTTAGTTTGTAAGAGATTTCTAAATCATAAACAAATACTGAATCCTATCAAATGATTCTTCTGCTTCTATTGAGATAATAATACATTTTTCTCCTTTACTTGTTTATTGTGTTGAATTACATGAATGAATTTTCCTAATGGTAAGCCAACCTTGTGAAACAGGATTTTATTTATTTTTTAAGATTTTATTTATTTATTTGACAGAGAGATAGAGCCAGAGAGCACAAGTGGAGAGAATGGCAGAGGGAGAGGGAGAAGCAGGATCCCCACTTGAGCAGGGAGCCCGATGCGGGGCTCAATCCCAGGACCCCGGGATCATGACCTGAGCCAAAGGCAGATGCTTAACCATCTGAGCCACCCAGGCACCCCTGTGAAACAGGATTTTAAAATGGACATTTTAATCCCTGTTGGCTGAGGCCCAAAGACAATAAACACATTCCAATGAGAGGTATGAGACCACCCTGCTGGTTTTGTAAAGGAGGTAGTTGCAAACTAGTTTTGTGACCTTAGCAGATCACCAATCCCCACATCTAAAAGAAGCTGGAGAAGACAAGTAAAGGCTTGGAAATTGGGAGAAGAACTGGAAGAAAGCTGTAGACATGCTGTGCTTCTAAAGCTCTCTCAGTGTAATGGCTTGGTAGCAGGGCTCACATTTACCTTAGGCCTTGGGAAAGGACCTTCAATGGAAGCACTTGAAGGTTTGAAATGTGTCACCCAGATCCCAGGAGACACAGTATATTGGTTGTCAACGCACTTGAAAAATATGAAGGACAGGAAGGCCTCAGAAAAGGCCATAACAGTACTCCATATAAAACAAATTTATTTTAAACATGAGCTAGGTTCAGACAGTGTTGATGCTGGTTCATGGAAGTATTAATCAAGAAAGAACTTCTTCATCTTCTCACCTGCACCTCTGGTGCAATTCTAGAGGGATCACCAACCTTCATAAGCAATATGGAAGAGAAGGGTTAGACATACTCAATGGAGAAAGTGAGAAGATACTGACCACATCTCCTTCCTTACTTCAGCTGCCCAGAAGATATAACTTTAAAGAAATATTAAAGCTTTAATTATTACTGATTTTTAATTAAATTGAGACTCTTCTGTCACAAAACATAACCAAAATGCTCAAGAGTCATGGAACTGCCTTTAGCTGTGATCAAGAGAAAAGAAGATCTAATCCCACAGAGTGGACTTAAAGTGGCAATATGGGAATCAAAGTTGTTTTCTGATTATACCCCATGAGTCCTACTTATTCAATTTACTAGTTATACATTTAAAAAAATTCTAGTATAATTAACAGTGTTATATTAGTTTCATGTGTACAATATAGTAATTTAACACTTCCATACATCACCCTGTTCTCCTCACATCAAGTTTACTCCTTAATCCCCATCATCTAGTTCGCCCATTCCCCCACACCCCCTCCACTCTGGTAACCATCTGTTTGCTCTCTGGTAATCATCTGTTTGTTCTGTTTGTTAAGAGTCTGTTTTCGGATTTCTCTTTTTTTTCTTTGTTCACTTGTTTTGTTTCTTAAATTCCACATATGAGTGAAATCAATGTGGTATTTGTCTTTCCCTGAACTAGTTACACTTTTGTGCTTGAGTTTAACCTAACCTGGCTGTATTATATATTTTAAGGGATGCCTGGGTGGCTCAGCTTGTTAAGTGTCTGCCTTCAGCTCAGATCATGATCCCAGGGTCTTGGGATCAAGTCCCACATTGGGGTCCTTGCTCAGCTGGGAGCCTGCTTCTCCCTCTGCCTGCAGTTCTCTCTCTCTTTCTCTCTGACAAATAAATAAATAAAAATTTAAATTCCACATATGAGTGAAATCATATGGTATTTGTCTTTCTCTGAACTAGTTACACTTTTCTGCTTGAGTTAAACCTAGCCTGGTTGTATTGCATATTTTAAGACATTAATATACAAACATACTAAATAAAATATTACTGGTAATATTTTTATAATTATGGAAATACTTCTGTAATATTTTATTTAGGATCTTTTGTTTATATTAACTAGTGAGATTAGCCAGCAATTTTCCTTTCTTAAAATGCCCATGTCTATATTTTGTATGAAGATTATATTAGCCTCAATAAAATAATTGTTTCATCATTTTCTATTGACTGGCGAATCTATAGATAGAAATTTTATGAACATTTGGTAGAATTCATTCATAAAATTATTTAGGCCTACTCTTTTGTACTTGTGTAGAAGTGAATCTTTAGCAACTGACTCAGATTCCTTAGTGATTATTCAAGTTTTCTGTTTTCTATTTGTCAGTTTTAATATTATATTTTTCTAGGGAATTATTTGTTTTATATGTTTTCAAGTTTAGGAGCATGAAGTTGATTAGAAAATCTCTTATCTTTTTTAAGATTTATTTACTTGAGAGAGAGAGAGTGAGCACATGGGAGGAGGGGCAATGGAAGAGGGAGAGAGAGAATCCTAAGCAATCTCCACGCTCAGTGCAGAGTATGATGCAGGGCTCAATCCCATGACCCCAAGAACATGATGTGAGCCAAAATCAAGAGTCAGATGCTTAAAGACTGAGCCACCCAGGTGCCCTATATAGAAAGATATATTTGTATCTATTCAGCTCACTGCAATTTTATCACATGTGTAGATTCATGAATCCACCACCATAGCCAAGATACAGAATAGTTTGATCACTACAAGGATACCTCACACAACCTTTTTATAACTGCACCCACTTCCTTCCCATCCCCTGCCCCAGTCTCTAAGAGCTGGCAACCACTAATCTGTTCTCTATTTTTTTATCATTTCAAGAATCTTACACAAATGAAATGATGTGGTATGTATGTAACCTTTTGAGATAGACTTTTTTTCACTCTGAATTTTCTGGAAATCTATCCAAGATGTTGTATGTATCAACAGTTCATTCCTTTTTATTGCTGAATAGTATTCCATGGTATGGAATCACCACAGGTGGTCTAATCATTCACCTGTTGAAGGTAATCAGGGTTGTTTAGTGTTGTTTCCAGTTCTTGCCAATTTTGAATAAAGCTATTATTAACATTTGTGTACAGGTTTTTGTGTAAAAATAAATTTCATTTCTCTGGAATAAATGCCCAAAAGAACAACTGCTGAGTTGTATGCTATATGTATGTTTCGTTTTTTATGAAACTATCTGTTTTCTATATTGGCTGTACCATTTTACAGTTCTACCAGCAATGTATGACTTATCCAGTTTCTTATAATACCTGCCACCATTTGGTATTGTCACTAATTTTTTTATTTTAGCCCATCTGATATGATACAGTGAAATCTCATTGTGGTTTTAATTTTAATTTCCTAATGGCTAATGAAGGTGAACATCTTTCACATGTTTATTTGCTATCTATATATCTTCTTTGATGAAATGTCTGTTCATGCTTTTTGCTTATTTTCTAATTGGATTGTTTTCTACCACTGTGTTTTAACAATTCTTTATATATTCTGGATACTAGTCCCTTTTCAGATGTGTGGTTGGCAATTATTTTTTCCCACTCTTTTTTTCTTCTGTGTAGAATGCAACTTTCTTTTTATTAAGTTCAATTAGCCAACATATAGTACATCATAATTTTTTGATGTAGTGTTCAATAATTCATTAGTTGCATATAACACCCCACATATAATAGTGAAGCTTGCAAATCTTAGAGCCAAAGAAGTTATCCTGAGAGCAGCTAGGGAGAGGAGATTCCTTATGTATGAAGAGAGGAACATCAGAATAACATCAGACCTATCCACAGAAACCTAGCAGGCCAGAAAGATCTGGGAAGATATATTCAGGGAACTAAATGAAAAGAACATGCAGCCAAGAATACTTTATCCAGCAAGGCTGTCATTCAGAATGGAAGGAGAGATAAAGAGTTTACAGGACAGACAGAAACTGAAAGAATATGTGACCACCAAGCCAGGCCTACAAGAAATATTAAGGGGGATACTGTAAGCAAAGAGAGACTTCGAGAGTAACATAGACCAGAAAGTAACGGACACAATCTACAGAAACAGGGACTTTGCAGACAATACAATGGCACTAAATTCATATCTCCCACTCTTTTGCTTACCTTTTCATCCTCTTCACATGGTTTTTCAGAGAGAATTTCTTTATTTTGATGAAGTTCAATTTATTAATATTTCTTTTTATGGATATTTTAGGTGTCCAGCGTAAGAAGCCTTTGCCTAGCCTTAGATCCCAGAGATTTTCTGCTACATTTATTTCTAAAAGATACTTAAGCTTTACAATTTACATTTAACTCTGTGATGCGTTTGAAGTTAATTTTTGTGTAAGGTGTGACGTTTGAGTTAAGGTTGGTTCTTTCTTTCTTTCTTTCTTTCTTTCTTTCTTTCTTTCTTTCTTTCTTTCTTTCTTTCTTTCTTTCTTTCTTTCTTTTTCTTTCTTTCCTTTCTTTCTTCTTTTCTTTCTTTTCTTTTCTTTCTTTCCTCCTTCCTTCCTTACTTCTCTCTTTCTTCTCCCTCTCTCTTTTTTTCCCCCAATGGATATCTAAATGCTCTAGCACTATTTGTCAAAAAGGCTATCCTTCCCCCTTTGAATTGCTTTTGAACCTTTGTCAAAAATCAGTAGGATATGTGTAGGGGTCTATTTCTGGGGTCTCTATCCTGTTCTACTAACCTAGGTGTCTATCCCTTCATCAGTACTACACTGTCTTGATTACTATAGCTATACCGTAAACCTTAAATTGGGTAGAGAGATTCCTCTCACTTTTTCTTCCTTTTCAAGATGGTTTTAGATCTTCTAGGACTTGTGCCTTTCCATATAAATTTGAAAATAAACTTAAATATTTCTACAAAAATCCTTGCTGGGATTTTGCTAGGGATTGCACTTAACTGACATATCAATTTAAGGAGAATTGACATCATTACTATGTGTCTCCATTTATTTAGGTTTTCCTTGATTTCTTTCATAAGCATATCGTAATTTTTCATAATACAGGTCCTTTTCATCTTTTGTTCAGTTTATACCTAAGTATTTCATTTTCATCAAGCAATTATAAAAGGTATTTTGTTTTTAATATTGGTTTTTACAAGTTTGTTCTTAATCTATAGATATGTGGTTGATTCTTGTATCCTGCAACAGTGCTGAGATCACTTATTAGTTCTGGAAGCATTTTTGTAGATTTTTGGGGATGTCCCACACAGACAGTCATGTCATCTGCAAACAGAGACAGTTGTACTTCTTGCTCCCTAATCTGGATTCTTTTTATTTTGTTTGCCTAATTGCAGTGGCCAGAACAACCAGAATTATATTGAATAAGAATGGTGAGAGGGGACACCTATTCCACATTCCTGATCTTAGGTGTAAAACATTCATTTGTGCACCATAAAGTATGTGATTACATATAGATTTTTTGTACATTCTCTTTATAATTTGAGGTTGTCCCCTCTATTTCTAACCTGATGAAAGGGTTTTGTTGGAGTTTCCTTTTCACGTATGGTTGTTGGATTTCTTCAAATGCTCTTTCTGCATCAGTTGATAATATCATTTTTGTTCATTAGCCTATATTGATTATGTTGGATTACATTGATTGATTTTCAGGTATCGAACCATCCTTTCATACTTGGGCTATTTTAAATACCTCATATAAGTGTAATTGTGCAGTATTTGTCCATCTGTGATTGGCTTATTACACTTAGCACAGTGTCCTCAAGTTTCATCTATGTTGTTGCACATGACAAGATTTCCTTTTTTTAAAGCCTGTATAATAATTCCATTATATGTATGATCATATTTTCTTTATCCATTCATCCACTAATGGACATTTAGGTTGCTTCCACATTATGGTTCTTGTGAATAATGCTACAATAACCATAGGACTACAAATATCTCTTCAAGATTCTGTTTTCAAATTGAATGAATACCTCAAAAATGGTACAGCTGGATTATATGGTATTTCCATTTTTATTTTTTTCAGGAATCTCCATACTGTTTTCCATAGCACCTCCATCATTTTTACATTCCCACCAATAGTGTACAAGCATTCCAATTTCTCCATATTCTCACTAACACTTCTTATTTCTTGTTTTTGCTTTGTTTTGTTTTTTGATAATGGCCATCCTATTAGGTATGAGGTGGTTTCTCATTGTGATTTTCATTTGCATTTCCCTGATTACTGATGTTGAGCAACTTTACATACAATTGTTACCCATTTGTATATCTTTTTTGGAGACATGTCTAATCAAGTTCTTTGGCCATTTTTAAATCAAGTGATCTGGAGTTCATTCTCCTTTTTCATTTTTTTCTTCTTTTTTGCTATTGAGTTGTAGGAGTTCCTTATAGTTTTTGGATATTGGCCTCTTATCACACATAAAGTTTGCATTATTTTCTCATATTCCGTAGGTAGCCTTTTCATTCTGTTAGTTATTTCCTTTGTTGCAAAGAAGTTATTTGGTTTGATGTAGCCCCATCTCTCTCTTTTCTCTTTTGTTGCCTATGTTTTGATATCATATTCAAGAAATCATTGCCAAGAACAATTTCACGAAGCTATCCTCTATGTTTTCTTCTAGATGTTTGACAGTTTCAGTTTCAGGTCTTTAACCTATTTTGAGTTGATTTTTGTGTATGGTGTAAGATAAGGGTTCAATTTCATTCTTTTCCATGTAGATCTCCAGTTTCCCCAACACCGCTGGTTGAAGAGAATATCCTTTCTCTATTATGTAGTCTTTGCACCCTTGTTGAAGATCAGTTCACCATATGTGTGTGGGGTTATTTCTGGGCTCTCTATTCTGTTCCATTGGTCTGTATGTCTGTCTTTAGGCCAATACCATATTGTTTGGATTACTGTAGCTTAGTAATGTGTTTTAAAATCATAATATGTGATGACTCCACCTTCCTTTGTTCTTCTTTCTCAAGATTGTTTTGGCTATTTGGTATTCTTTGTGGTTCCATATGAATTTTAGTACTATTTTCTCTATTTCTGAAACAAATGCCATTGGTTTTTGATATGGACTGTGTTAAATCTGTAGATCATTTTGGGTGGTATGGACATTTAACAGTATTAAGTCTTCCAATCCAAGATATGTTCCCATTTATTTAGGTTTTTTAATGTCCTTCAGTAATGTTTTGTAGTTTCCTTTTATTTAATATCATTTTTTATTGTGTTCAGTTTGTCAGCATATAATACATCATAAGTTTTTGATGTAGTGTTCAATGATTCATTAATTGCCTATCACACCCAGTGCTAAAAACCACAATGAGATACCACCTTACACCAGTCAGAATGGCAAAAATTAACAAAACAGGAAACAAATGTTGGTGAGGATGTAGAGAAAGGGGAACTCTCCTACACTGTTGGTGGAAATGCAAGCTACTGCAGCCACTCTGGAAAACAGTATGGAGGTTCCTTAAGTCATTACAAATAGAGCTACCCAGCAAGTGCACTACTAGGTATTTCCCCAAAGATACAGATGTAGTGAAAAGAAGGGGCACATACACACCAATGTACATAGCAGCAATGTCCACAATAGCTAAACTGCGGAAAGAGCCGAGATGCCCTTCAACAGATGAATGGATAAAGAAGATGTGGTACATATATACAATGGAATAGTACTCAGCCATCAGAAAGGATTTTTGTAGTTTCCATTTGAAAGTCCTTCACCTACTTGGTTAAGTTTATTGCTAATCTATCTTTCTCTCTCTCTCTCTCCCTCCCTCCCTCTTTCTCTTTTTCTTTCTCTCTCGCTATTATAAACAGAATTGTTCCTTAATTTCCTTTTCAGAGAGTTCATTTTCAGTGTATAGAAATGCAATTGATTTTTGTATGTTGATTTTGTAACTGCAACATTACTAAATTAGTTTATTATTTCTAAGAGTTTTTTGTGGTGTTTTAGGGTTTTCCACATATAAGATCATTGTGAACAGAGATAATTATACTTGTCTTTTTTCCAATTTGGGAACTTTTTATTTATTTATTTTTTTTACACACTTGCTCTGGCTAGGACTTTCAATACTATGTTGAATAGAAGTAGTGATAGTGGGCATCCTTGCCTTATCTTAGAGGAAAATATTTTCAGTTTTCTACCACTGAGTATGATATTACCTGTGGGCTTTTCATATATGGCCTTTATTATGTTGAAGTAATTTCCTTCTCTTCCTGGTTTAAAGTTTTTATCAGGAAAGGTTACTAATTTTGTCAAATGCTTTTACTGCATCTATTGAGATATGTGATTTTTTAAAAAAGATTTTATTTATTTGTCAGGGACAGAGAGAGTAAGCAAGCACAAGCAGGGTGAGCAGCAGGCAGAGGTAGAAGCAGCCTCCCCACCAAGCAAGGAGACTAATATGGGATTCGATCCCAGGACTCCAGGATCATGACCTGAGATGAAGGCAGACACTTAACTGACTGAGCCACCCTGGTGTCCCGAGATATGTGATTTTTATCCTTCCTTCTGTTAATGTGGGCTATCACAATGATTGATTTTCATATTTTGAACCATCCTTAAATTCAAGAGATAAATCCTTCTTAAAGGAATTAATGGGAAAAGAGCTCATCAGATTTTAATAGATGGAAAGTACATAATGGAGTAAAAGAGATTTTTGAGTAAAGGGTTGCTAAAAGAATAAAACATGCTTAGAAATAGCTTTTTCTTAACTCTAAAATTTATTTCCAAGTGCTTGTTTTTCTACCCTCACTATAATGGTTACTTCTATGTGTCAACTTGGCTAGGTTATAGTACCTAGTTATTTAATCAAGCACTAATTCAGGTGTTGGTGTGAAAGTATTTTGTAGATACAGTTAACATCTACAATCATCAGTTGACTTTAAGTAAAGGAGATTACCCATGATAATGTGGGTGGGCCCCATCCAATCAGTTGAAGGACTTAAGAGTAAAAACTGAGGTTTTCTGGAGAAGAAGAAATTCTTTCCTAAAACTGGAGCCTCAGTTCCTGAGTTTCCAGCTTGCCTGCCTGCCCTATGGATTTCAGACTTGCCAGCTCTCACAACTGCATAAGCCAATCCCTAAAAAGAAATCTAAAAAACCCATAATTTTCTGTTCCCTCCTTTGACAATTCATGTCATCATCTTCCTCGTCTCATAAAACCATCTATTCTTCATCATCACTGTTAGCAACTTATTTGTTATATAACTTCCCATGTATTAAACACTTCGACATCTGCCTCAGTCTTTCTTTCCCAAGTCATGCCATCCTCTTGGGTGACCCCAGTGTCCTTGTTGATGACCCACCAACAACCTATCCTATACATTTCTTGACCCTTCAATTCTAGTGACTTCTGTATGTCAGATACACACACCCATGGCCAAAACCTGAACTATCTGTACCCTGACTTCAGGGAATCTGGGTCACCACAGCAGCCAACTCCAAAATTTGCAGTACTGTCAGATATGAACAGGGTGGAAATATCTGGAACAATGCCAGAGTCAGTATGGAAGGGGGCAGTTGCTACTCCTCAACTTATATCAAAGAAGTAGATAAGTGTTTACATCTAAAGAGGATCATTTATACCAGACAACTTGGATACCCAATGTTTTGGGTGAAAGTATTTGTTTTATTCTTCCTTTTTTAAAGATTTTATTTATTTGTCAGAGAGAGAGAGAGAGTGCATGCACAAGCAGGTGGAGTGGCAGGCAGAGGGAGGCAGAGGGAGAAGCAGGCTCCCTGCTTAGCAGGGAGCCTGATGTGGGACTCGATCCCAGGACCCTGGGATCATGACCTGGGTTGAAGGCAGATGCTTACGCGTCTGAGCCACCCAGGCTCCCTATTCTTCCTTTTCCATCTAAAAGAGTTACTCTCTCTGTCCTCTCATTTCTGAAACTAATTCTTTTCTTTATTTCTCATTCTTTTCTTCTAGAGGCTTTCCCTTTCACCTAATTGTAAATTCCTGTGAGACTTCACTTTCTCCTTTCTGAAAGATTTGCAATTTACATGGCATATTGCCTAATTCAACATCATAAAATTACAGATATCACAAAAATTACATTGAAAATAGGGGTAAGTTCCTTTTTAAAGGTAAGAAAATGCAAGGACATCAACCACTCTGGGAGGTTATGTTGGAATTAATACTTTCTTTTCTATTATAGTTGGCAACAAAGGAAGGAAAGGAAAAAATAATTTGTTTGTTAGAAGAATAGGAAAGAGTAATGGAGCTTAGGGCTTGTAAAATCCTAAAGAAGAGGAAATATAAAGATATATCACATTGCTTCTATTTTTTTTTTTAGGTATACCTTGGGAATTTTTATTTTATTTTTTTTATTTTAATTATGTTATGTTAGTCACCATATAGTACATCATTAGTTTTTGATGTAGTGTTCCATGATTCATTGTTTGCATATAACACCCAGTGCTCCATGCAATACGTGCCCTCCTTAATACCCATCACCGAGCTAACCCATCCTCCCACCACCTTTCCTCTAAAACCCTCAGTTTGTTTCTCAGAGCACACTGCTTCTTTAAAAGAGCCTGGGATAGTGAATAGTTAAGGGTAACTAGGCAAACTCAAATCCATCTAGTTTTAAGCAGCAACAAATAAAAGTAACTGCTTCTTCTCTTTTCCTCTTCATCCCCAGAGAGTTAGAGAACTGGCAAAGGTAACTAATTCCTCCCCTTTCTAGGAACTTAGCTCCTGAAATGGATCTATTATTCTTTGAATGTTCTAACCACACAAAACATTTTGTAAGAATGCCCTGAATAAAAGAACCATAGCATAGCTCTCTCATGGCTATAGACTAGGACACTGCACAGACCTCCAAAACTTGTTTGCTTTAGAGTTCAGAGAATTAAGTTTGTCAATTTCTCCACCCTTTAGGAAATACCAAAATGCTAAATTAACCTGTTAAGCTATCACTTTTCATGGTCATTTGGGCAGGGGGTGGGGGAGGATGGATAATAGGACAGTTTCCAAGGCTCCAAATTTCAAAGCTGCCTTTGATACCCTTCTCTCTTCAACAAGTCCTTTTACTATCTCTTCCTTTACATCATCTTTTATAATCCTGCCCTTCTTTTCCATGTTCACTGCCAGCACCCTGGTTCTGTAACACATTCTCTCAAGACAGAAACATTGTAATAAAACCTCAGCAGCAGTATTCCTGCATTTTTTCTGTAGTATCCCTTCCAATTTATTATTACTACAGAACAGAGATTCACATTTCTAGAACATATCATGGCAGTCCTATATTCATAAACATTTAATGACTGCACTTCGGAAAAAAGGTAAAGTTCAAACACATTGCAAAATGGCTTCTTGGGTACCTTCCAAAATTTACAGACAGCCTAATATTTCACTTCTCCTTAGCCATACCAGTTATCTTTCAAAAACAAAATAATAATATTCTGCTAAAAAATTCTAATTCACACACAAATAATGGAATTATCTGATTTTACAATTTTAGAAAACTTAGAGAACTTCAAAGAAAGATCTGTTTCAAATCTCTTTTTATCAATCTGTCCCTGACACACTTCAATTTTTTTTCATCTGGCATGCCCACACTAAGGTTTACATGAGTTAACATATACACAGAGCTTAGAGCTGTGCTTGGCACACAGAAGCCCTATTCAAGTATTTACTATGATTAGTATATAGTTAGTAATGGGAAGTGTGCAATCTCCAGATGAAGACAGACCTGGGTTTTGGATTTTATGTCTGGACTCACTAGCTTCGTGATCATGAGTTAATCACTTAATCTTTCTGGGTCTTTGTTGATTCTTGTGCAAAAGAGATAATAATAACTACCATGAAGAATTATAAAATAAAAGATAATGAAGGCAAAATGCCTAGTATAGGACCTGGTACATAGCAGGCACTCCATAAGGGGAAGTTTTTACTATTATTATTCATTTCTGTACTTTTTTCTCTGTGTTCCCCAGACCAAATACCCCTCATCATTACTTCTCTTCCCTCATTTGAACCCTATCCACCTTTTCCTGAGAAACCAGACACAGAAGATTCATCATTCTTTTCCCTCACTGACGATTTAACTGTACAGCCCATTTGGCTCATGCATGGCGAGAATATTTTATAGTAAGAACTCAATTCCATATTTGCCAGATATCAACACCTTTTCTTTTCCAAACAGCTTTACTGAGATATAATTCACATGCCATATAATTTATCCATTTGAAGTGTGCAATTCAATGGATGTTAACATATTCATAGAGTTGTCCATTCATCACCACAATCTTTAGACCATTTTCATTACCCCAAAAATAAATCTCACTCCCCACAGACATCAAAACCCCAGATCCTCCACCCCCTGCAAAGCATAGGCAACAATTAACCTACTTCCTGTCTCTACAGATTTCCTAATTCTGGAAATTTCATAAAAATGGAATCATACAATATACGATCATCTGTGATTTCCTTCTTTCATTTAGTATAATATCTTCAAGGTTTGTCCAAGTTTTGCATATATTTATATTTCATTTCTAGTCACAGCTGAATAATATTCCAGTATGTGATTGTAACATCAAAGCCTTTTAAATTGTGTTTCTTGGAAAGAGAGACCAAAGGCAACAAAGACTAGAAAGGAACACAGACAATCTACAGGGACAGCAACTTTACAGGTAATAAAATGGCACTAAATTCATATCTATCAATAATTACTCTGAATGTAAATGGACTAAGTGCTCCAATCAAAAGACTTAGGGTAACAAGGGGGCGAAGCAAGATGGCAGAGGAGTAGGAGACCTGGATTTCATCTGGTCCCAGGAATTCAGCTAGATACGGATCAAACCATTCTAAACACCTATGAACTCAACAGGAGATTGAAGAAAAGAATAGCAACAACTCTTTGAACAAAAAGTGACCACTTTCTGGAAGGTAGGATGTGCGGAGAAGTGAATCCGAGGGGATATTTGGGAGGATAGACGGCGGGAGAGGGGGCCTCCGTTGGCCGCTTCTGGCAAGTGATAAGAGCGGTGGAGCACAAAATCCCAACTTTTAGAAGTCGGCTCCACTGAGGGACGTCACTCCAGTGGCTAAGCGGGGGGTGGGGTGTGTGTGTGTGTGGAACCCTCGCTGGCACAGTGTGGTCTCAGGACCCTCGGGGTCACAGAAAGACCGGGGGTGCCTGAGTGTGGCAGAGCTCCCAGGGTATCAGAGCTGGGAAGCCGGCTGCACAGACGGAGCCCAGGCGCGGGCTCTCAGCTCGGGGTTGCCATAAACCGTGATCCGAGGCAGTTGGGCCACTGCTCTTCCAGCAGGGACCCAACAAGCAGCAGATCCGGGGAGAATCCCCTTCTTCCCTGGGGAGGAGTGGCGCGGGAGCGCACCGCGGGGATCTGCTGGGTTTGGAGACTCCACACGGGGTCATGTGCCAGAGATAGAAACCCTTGGTCACAGGCCGGGTGAGCACGGAGTGCGGCCAGAGACCGGGGAGACGGGAGTGATTGACTGCTTTTCTCTGGGGGTGCACTGAGGAGTGGGGCCCCGAGTTCTTGACTCCTCTGGGCGGAGATTGGGAGGCCGCCATTTTCACTCTCATCCTCCTTGCCAAACCGAAAGCTTGCAGGGAACAAAAGCTCTCCAGAGCAAACCCGAGCAGATTACTTAGCCCAGACCCGCATGGGTGGGGCAATTCCACCTCCAGCAAAGACATTTGGGAACCACCGCAACAGACCCCTTCCCCAGAAGATCAGCAAGAACCGCCAGCCAAGACCAAGTTTACTGATCAATGAGAATGGCAGAAATCCAGCGCTAGGGAAATACTGCACATAGAATTCATGGCTTTTTTACCATGATTCTTTAGTCTTTCAAAGTTAATTTTTTTAACTATTTTTTTTTATTTTTCTTTTTCCCTTTTTGAACCAACATCTAATCAAACCCTTTTTTAAAAAACATTTTTATTTTTCCTTTTTAGAGTCAGTTCCTTCTTTCATTTAGTATAATGTCTTCAAGGTGTCTGTTTTTGTGCCAGTACCATACAGTCTTGATGATGACATCAAGACAGTTCTCTCCCTTCATAGTAGTTACCCTTAATTTGGCATATATATATAAGTTGTTCTCTCTTTAAAATTTTGAGATACAGTTTCTTCTAACATATCAAAATATACCCTAAATCTCTAGGGGACAGCTTTGTTCTAGTCTCCTGCCCGATTACATTCTCTCCTTTTTTTTTCAAATCCTCTTCTTTCTTTTTTCAAACAACCTCTTAACAATTCCTTTAATAAAATCTTTTATAATTTTCACCTTTCCAGTCATATGCCATCCCTTCATCGTATTAACCCTTAATTTTGTACATCTATAAGTTTTTCTTTCTTTAAAATTTTGGGAGGCACTTTCTGCTAACAGACCAAAATACACCCAAAATCTAGTGTGTGGCACCGATCTATGCACCAGCCTGATCATATTTGATCATATTCTGTTTTTTTTTGCTTTATTCTGTTTTTTTTTTCTTTCTTTCCCTTTCTTTTCCCCTGGTTTCGGGCCTTTTCTGATTTGTTTAGAGTATATTTTCTGGGGATGTTGGTACCCTGTTAGCATTTTGTTCTCTCATTCATCTATTCTCCGATGGACAAAATGACAAGACAGAAAAAAATCACCTCACAGGAACCTGCTCAATACAGACGTTAGCATGATGTTGGAATTAGAGTTCAGAATGATGATTTTAAAGATACTAGCTGGGCTTGAAAAAAACATGGAAGTTATTAGAGAAACCCTTCCTGAAGAAATAAAAGTACTAAAATCTAACCAAGTCAAAATCAAAAAGGCTATTAATGAAGTGCAATCAAAAATGGAGGATCTAATGGCTAGGATAAATGAGGCAGAAGACATTTTAATGATATAGAAGACCAAATGATGGAAAATAAAGAGGCTGAGAAAAAGAGAGATAAACAACTACTGGATCACGAGGGCAGAATTCGAGAGATAAGCGATACGATAAGATGAAACAACATTAGAATAATTGGGATCCCAGAAGAAGAAGAAGGAAAGAGAGGGGCAGAAGGTATATTGGAACAAATTATAGCAGAGAACTTCCCTAATTTGGGGAAGGAAACGGGAATCAAAATCCAGGAGGCACAGAGAACCCTTCTCAAAATCAATAAAAATAGGTCAACACCCCGACATCTAATAGTAAAACTTACGAGTTTCAGAGACAAAGAGAAAATCCTGAAAGCAGCTCAGGAGAAGAGATCTGTAACCTACAATGGTAGAAACATTAGAATGGCAACAGACCTATCCACAGAGACCTGGCAGGCCAGAAAGGACTGGCATGATATATCCACAGCATTAAATGAGAAAAATATGCAGCCAAGAATACTATAACCAGCTAGGCTGTCATTGAAAATAGGAGAGATAAAAAGCTTCCAGGACAAACAAAAACTAAAGGAATTTGCAAACACAAAACCAGCCCTACAAGAAATATTTACAGGGATCACCTAAGCAAAGAGAGAGCCTAAAAGGAACATAGACCAGAAAGGAACACAGACAATATACAGTAACAGTCACCTTACAGGCAATACAATGGCTCTTAATTCGTATCTTTCAATAGTTACCCTGAATGTAAATGGGCTAAATGCCCCAATCAAAAGACACAGGCTATCAGATTGGATTAAAAAACAAGACCCATCGATATGCTGTCTGCAAGAGACTCATTTTAGACCCAAAGACACCCCCACATTGAAAGTGAGGGGGTGGAAAACCAGTTACCATGCTAATGGACACCAAAAGAAAGCTGGAGTGGCAATCCTTATATCAGACAAATTAGACTTTAAACCAAAGACTGTAATAAGAGATGAAGAAGGACACTATATCCTACTTAAAGGGTCTATCCAACAAGAAGATCTAACAATTGTAAATATCTATGCCCCGAACATGGGAGCAGCCAATTATATACGGAAATTAATAACAAAAGCAAAGAAACACATTGACAACAATACAATAATAGTGGGGGACTTTAACACCCCCCTCACTGAAATGGACAGATCATCTAAGCAAAAGATCAACAAGGAAATAAAGACTTTAAATGAAACACTGGACCAAATGGACTTCACAGACTTATTCAGAACATTCCATCCTAAAGCAACAGAATTCACATTCTTCTCTAGTGCCCATGGAACATTCTCCAGAATTGATCACATCCTAGGTCACAAATCAGGTCTCAACCGGTACCAAAAGATTGGGACTGTTCCCTGAATATTTTCAGACCACAATGCTTTGAAACTAGAGCTCAGGCACAAGAGGAAAGTCGGAAAGAACTCAAATACATGGAGGCTAAAGAGCATCCTACTAAAGAATGAATGGGTCAACCAGGAAATTAAAGAAGAATTAAAAGAATTCATGGAAACCAATGAAAATGAAAACACAACTGTTCAAAATCTTTGGGATACAGCAAAGGCAGTCCTGAGAGGAAAGTATATAGCAATACAAGCCTTTCTCAAGAAACAAGAAAGGTCTCAAATACACAACCTAACCCTATACCTAAAGGAGCTAGAAAGAGAACAGCAAATAAAGCCTAAACCCAGCAGGACAAGAGAAATAATAAAAATAAGAACAGAAATCAATGAAATAGAAACCAAAAGAACAGTAGAACAGATCAACAAAACTAGGAGATGGTTCTTTGAAGGAATTAAGAAGATTGATAAACCCCTGGCCAGACTTATCAAAAAGAAAAGAGAAATGACCCAAATCAACAAAATCATGAATGAAAGAGGAGAGATCACAACCAACACCAAAGAAATACAAACAATTATAAGAACATATTATGAGCAACTATATGCCAGCAAACTAGATAATCTGGAAGAAATGGATGCATTCCTAGAGATGTATCAACTACCAAAACTGAATCAGGAAGAAATAGAAAACCTGAACAGACCTATAACCCCTAGGGAAATTGGAGCAGTAATCAGAAATCTCCCAACAAAGAAGAGCCCAGGGCCAGATGGCTTCCCAGGGGAATTCTACCAAACATTTAAAGAAGAATTAATACCTATTCTTCTGAAACTGATCCAAAAAATAGAAAAGGAAGGAAAACTTCCAAACTCATTTTATGAGGCCACCATTACCTTGATCCCCAAACCAGCCAAAGACCCCATCAAAAAGGAGAATTATAGAAAAAAATCCTTGATGCACACGGACGCAAATATTCTCACCAAAATACTAGCCAATAGGATCCAACGGTACATTAAAAGGATTATTCACCACGACCAAGTGGGATTTATCCCTGGGCTGCAAGGTTGGTTCAACATGCGCAAATCAATCACTGTGATACAGTACATTAATAAAAGAAACAAGAATCATATGATCCTCTCAATAGATGCAGAAAAAGCATTTGACAAAGTACAACATCCTTTCTTGATCAAAACTCTGCAGAGTATAGGGATAGAGGGTACATACCTCAATATCATAAAAGCCATCTATGAAAAACCCACTGCGAATATCTTTCTCAATGGGGAAAATCTGAGAGCTTTTCCCCTAAGGTCAGGAACACGACAGGGATGTCCACTATCACCACTGCTATTCAACATAGTATTAGAAGTCCTAGCCACAGCAATCAGATAACATAAAGAAATAAAAGGCATCCAAATCGGCAAAGAAGAAGTCAAACTCTCTTTGCAGATGATGATACTTTATGTGCAAAACCCAAAAGACTCCACCCCAAAACTGCTAGAACTCATACAGTAATTCAGTAAAGTGGCAGGATATAAAATCAATGCAGAGAAATTAGTGGCACTCCTATATGTGAACAAGAAGACAGAAGAAAGAGAAATTAAGGAGTCAATCCCATTTATAATTGCACCCAAAACCATAAGATCCCTAGGAATAAATCTAACCAAAGAGGCAAAGAATCTGTATTCAGAAAACTATACAATACTCATGAGAGAAATTGAGGAAGACACAAAGAAATGGAAAAACGTTCCATGCTCATGGATTGGAAGAACAAATATTGTGAAGATGTCAATGCTACCTAGAGCAATCTACACATTCAGTGCAATCCCCATCAAAATGCCATCCACTTTTTTCAAAGAAATGGAACAAATAATCCTAAAATTTGTATGGAACCAGAAAAGACCTCGAATAGCCAGAGGAATGTTGAAAAAGAAAAGCAAAGCTGGCGGCATCACAATTCCGGACTTCAAGCTCTGTTACAAAGCTGTCATCATCAAGACAGTATGGTACTGGCATAAAAACAGACACATAGATCAAGGCAACAGAATAGAGAGCCCAGAAATAGAACCTCAACTCTATGGTGAACTAATCCTTGACAAAGCAGGAAAGAATGGCCAATGGAAAAAAGACAGTCTCTTCAACATATGGTGTTGGGAATATTGGACAGCCACATGCAGAAGAATGAAACTGGACCATTTCCTTACATCACACACAAAAATAGACTCCAAATGGTTGAAAGACCTAAATGTGAGATCGGAGTCCATCACCATCCTAAAGGAGAACCCAGGCAGCAACCTCTTCGACCTCAGCCACAGGAACTTCTTCCTAGAAACATTGCCAAAGGCAAGGGAAGCAAGGGCAAAAATGAACTATTGGGACTTTATCAAGATAAAAAGCTTTTGCACAGCAAAAGAAACAGTCAACAAAACCAAAGGACAACCGACAGAATGGGAGAAGATATTTGCAAATGACATATCAGATAAAGGGCTAGTATCCAAAATCTATAAAGAACTTCTTAAACTCAACACCCAAAGAACAAATGATCCAATCATGAAATGGGCAGGAGACATGAACAGACATTTTTCCAAAGAAGACATCCAAACGGCCAACAGACACATGAAAAAGTGCTCAACATCACTCGGCATCAGGGAAATCCAAATCAAAACCTCAAAGAGATACCACCTCACACCAGTCAGAATGGCTAAAATTAACAAGTCAGGAAACAACAGATGTTGGCGAGGATGTGGAGAAAGGGGGACCCTCCTACACTGTTGGTGGGAATGCAAGCTGGTGCAGCCACTCTGGAAAACAGTATGGAGGTTCCTCAAAAAGTTGAAAATAGAGCTACCCTATGACCCAGCCCAATTGCACTACTGTGTATTTACCCCAAAGATACAAATGTAGTGATCTGAAGGGCACATGCACCCCCAATGTTTATAGTAGCAATGTCCACAATAGCCAAACTATGGAAAGAGCCTAGATGTCCATCAAGAGATGAATGGATAAAGAAGATGTTGTATGTATACACACACACACACACACACACACACACACACACACACACACAATGGAATATTACGCAGCCATCAAAAAATGAAATCTTGCCATTTGCAACGATGTGGATGGAACTAGAGGGTATTATGCTAAGCGAAATAAGTCAGAGAAAGACAGGTATATTATCTCACTGATATGAGGAATTCTTAATCTCAGGAAACAAATTGAGGGTTGCTGGAGTGGTGGGGGGTGGAAGGGATGGGATGGCTGGGTGATAGACATTGGGTAGAGTATGTGCTATGGTGAGTGCTGTGAAGTGTGCAAGACTGTTGAATCAGAGATCTGTACCTCTGAAGCAAATAATACATTATATGTTAAAAAAAAAAGAAGATAACAGGAGGGGAAGAATGAAGGGGGGAAAATCGGAGGGGGAGACAAAGCATGAGAGACTATGGACTCTGAGAAACAAACTGAGGGTTCTAGAGGGGAGGGGGTGGGGGGATGGGTTAGCCTGGTAATGGGTATTAAAGAGGGCACGTTCTACATGGAGCACTGTGTGTTATATGCAAACAATGAATCATGGAACAGTACATCAAAAACTAATGATGTAATATATGGTGATTAACATAACAATAAAAAATACAAAAAAACTAATGATGTAATGTGTGGTGATTAACATAATAATAATTAAAAAAAAGTTAGGGTATCAGAACAGAATAAACAGAAAATAAAGATCCATCAATATGCTGCTTCAAGAGACTCAGTTTAGACCCAAAGACACCTACAGATTTCAAGTGAGGGGGTGGAGAACAATCTATCATGCTACAGCAGTGGACAGATCATCTAAGCAGAAGATCAAGGGGCACCTGGGTGGCTCAATCAGTTAAGTGTCTGCCTTCAGCTCAGGCCATGATCCCAGGGTCCTGGGATAGAGCCCTGTGTCAGGCTCCTTGCTCAGCAAGAAGTCTGCTTCTCCTTCTTCCTGTGCCCCTCTCCCCACTCATATTCTCTCTCTCTCTCTCATATAAATAAATAAAATCTTTAAAAAAAAAGAAGATCAACAAGGAAACAATAGGTATGAATGAAACACTGGACTAGATAGACTTAACAGATACATTCAGGGCATTTCATCCTAGAACAGCAGAATACATATTCCTTTTCAAGTGCACATGGAACATTCACCAGAATAGATAACATACTCGGTCACAAATCAGGCCTCAACCAACACAAAAAGACTGAGATAAACCATGTGTACTTTCAGATCACAACATTATGAAACTTGAAGTCAACCACAGGAAAAAATTTGGAAAGACCACAAATACATGGAGGTTAAAAAACGTCCTTCTAAAGAATGAATGGGCTAACAAGGAAATTAAGGAAGAAATAAAAAAAAAAATACATGGAAGCAAATGAGAATGAAAACACAACAGTCTAAAATCTTTGGGATCCAGCAAAGGCAGTCAAAGGAGGAAAGTACATAGCAATATAGGCCTTCCTTAAGAAGCAAGAAAAGTCACAAATGTACGACCTGAAGGAACTGGAAAAAGAACAGCAAAGAAAGCCTAAATCAAGGAGGAGAAGGGAAATAATGATTAGAGCAGAAATCAATGATACAGAAATTAAAAAAAAAACAGTACAACAGATCAATGAAACTAGGAGATCATTCTTTGAAAGAATTAACAAAAGTGACAGACCCCTAGCCAGACTTATCAAAAAGAAAAGAGAAAGGACCCAAATAAATAATATCATGCATGAAGGAGGAGAGATTACAATGAACAACACCGAAATACAAACAATTATAAGAGAACATTATGAGCAATTAATATGCTAAAAAATTGGGCAATCTGGAAGGAATAAATTCTTAGAAACATAGAAATTACCAAAACTGAAAACGGAAGAAATAGAAAATTTGAACAGACCTATAACCAGCAAATAAACTGAATCAGTAATAAAAATCTCCCAACAGTCAACAAAACCAAAAGACAACTGACAGAATGGGAGAAGATATTTGCAAATGACATATCAGATAAAGGGCTAAGATCCAAAATCTATAAAGAACTTACCAAAGTTGAGAAACAAGACAGAGGATCACAGGGGAAGGGAGGGAAAAACAAAGCAAGATGAAACCAGAGAGGGAGACAAACCATAAAAGACTCTTAATCTCAGGAAACAAACTGAGGGTTGCTGGACAGGAGGAGGACTGAAGGAATGGGGTAGTTGGGTGATGGACCCTGGGGAGGGTATGTACTATGGTGAGCACTGTGAATTGTGTAAGACTGATGAATCACAGACCTATACCCCTGAAACAAATAGTACATTATATGTTAATTAAAAAAATAAAAAAATTTCCCAACAAACAAGAGTCCAGGGCCAGGAAGCCTCTGGCTTCCCAGAGGAATTCTACCAGACATTTAAAGAAGAATTAATAACTATTTTTCTGAAGCTGTTGCAAAAAATAGAAATGGAAGGAAAACTTCCAAATTTATTCCATGAGGCCAGCACTACATTTATTCCAAAACCAAAGATCCCACTAAAAAGGAGAATGACAGATCAATATCCCTGATGAATATGGATGCAAAAATTCTCAAAAGATACAAGCTAACTGAATCCAACAGTACATTTAAAGAATTATTCTCCATGATCAAGTGGGATTTATTCCTGGGGCTTGCATGGGTGATTCAGTATTCACAAATCAATCAACATGATACATCACATTAATCAAATTAATATGATCCTCTGAATAGATGCAGAAAAAGCATTTGACAAAATATAGCTCCTTTCTTGATAAAAACCCTCAAGAAAGTAGGGATAGAAGGAAAATACCTCAACATCATAAAGGCCATATACCTAAGACCCACAGCTAATATCATCCTTAACAGGGAAAAACTGAGAGCTTTTTCCATAAGATCAGGAACACGACAGGGATGTCCACTCTCACCACTGTGGTTCAACATAGTACTGGAAGTCCTCGCCTCAGCAATCAGAAAACAGAAAGAATTAAAAGGCATCCAAATCAGCAAGGACGAAGTCAAAGTTGCACTCTTTGCAGATTACATGATACTTTATGTTGAAAACTTGAAAGGGGACACCTGGGTGGCTCAGTCGGTTAAGCATCAGACTCTTGATTTTGGCTCAGGGTCATAAGATGGAGCCCTGCATCAGGCTCTGTGCTGGGTGTAGAGACTGCTTAAGATTCTCTCTCTCCCTGGGGTGCCTGGGTGGTTCAGTCAGTTGGGCATCTGCCTTCAGCTTGAGTCATGATGCTAGGGTCCTGGAATCGAGCCCCACGTTGGGCTCCCTGCTCAGTGGGGAGCCTGCTTCTCCCTCTCCCTCTGCCGCTCCCCCTGCTTGTGCTCTCTCACTCTATCTCTCTCAAATAAATAAATAAAATCTTTTTTTTTTAATTTTTTTATTGTTATGTTAATCACCATATATTACATCATTAGTTTTTGGTGCAGTGTTCCATGATTCATTGTTTGTTCATAACACCCAGTGCTCCATGCAGAACGTGCCCTCCTCAATACCCATCACCAGGCTAACCCATCCCCCTACCCCCCTCCCCTCTAGAACCCTCAGTTTGTTTTTCAGAGTCCATCATCTCTCATTGTTCGTCTCCCCCTCTGACATACTCCCCTTTTCTTCCTCTCCTGTTATCTTCTTCTTTTTCTTTTTTCTTAAAATATGTTGCATTATTTGTTTCAGAAGTACAGATCTGTGATTCAACAGTCTTGCACACTTCACAGCGCTCACCGTAGCACATACCCTCCCCAATGTCTATCACCCAACCACC
This sequence comes from Zalophus californianus, assembly GCF_009762305.2. NCBI lineage: Eukaryota > Metazoa > Chordata > Mammalia > Carnivora > Otariidae > Zalophus > Zalophus californianus. Next base: position 112,256,141 of record NC_045612.1, on the reverse strand, counting down.
CCATCCCTCCCACCCCCAACCACTCCAGTAACACTCAGTTTCTTCCCTGAGATTAAGAATTCCTCATATCAGTGAGGTCATGTGATACATGTCTTTCTCTGATTGACTTATTTCACTCAGCATAACACCCTCCAGTTCCATCCACGTCGTTGCAAATGGCAAGATCTCATTCCTTTTGATGGCTGCATAATATTCCATTGTGTATATATACCACTTCTTCTTTATCCATTCATCTGTCGATGGGCATCTTGGCTCTTTCCACAGTTTGGCTATTGTGGACATTGCTGCTATAAACATTGGGGTACACGTACCCCTTCGGGTCCCTACATTTGTATCTTTGTGGTAAATACCCAGTAGTGCAATTGCTGGATCGAACGGTAGCTCTAATTTCAACTGTTTGAGGAACCTCCATACTGTTTTCCAGAGGGGTTGCACCAGCTTGCATTCCCACCAACAGTGTAGGAGGGTTCCCCTTTCTCCACATCCCCGCCAACATCTGTCGTTCCCTGACTTGTTAATTTTAGCCATTCTGACGGGTGTGAGGTGGTATCTCATTGAGGTTTTGATTTGGATTTCCCTGATGCCAAGCGATGTTGAGCACTTTTTCATGTGCCTGTTGGCCATTTGGATGTCTTCTTTGGAGAAATGTCTGTTCATGTCTTCTGCCCATTTCTTGATTGGATTATTTGTTCTTTGGGTGTTGAGTTTGATAAGTTCTTTATAGATTTTGGATACTAGCCCTTTATCTGATGTGTCATTTGCAAATATTTTCTCCCATTCTGTCGGTTGTCTTTTGGTTTTGTGGACTGTTTCTTTTGCTGTGCAGAAGCTTTTTATCTTGATGAAATCCCAATAGTTCATTTTTGCCCTGGCTTCCCGTGCCTTTGGCGATGTTTCTAGGAAGAAGTTGCTGCGGCTAAGGTCGAAAAGGTTGCTACCTGTGTTCTCCTTTAGGATTTGGATGGACTCCTGTCTCACGTTTAGGTCTTTCAACCATTTGGAGTCTATTTTTGTGTGTGGTGTAAGGAAATGGTCCAGTTTCATTCTTCTGCATGTGGCTGTCCAATTTTCCCAACACCATTTGTTGAAGAGACTGTCTTTTTGCCATTGGACATTCTTTCCTGCTTTGTCAAAAATAAGTTGACCATAGAGTTGAGGGTCCATTTCTGGGCTCTCGATTCTGTTCCATTGATCTATGTGTCTGTTTTTGTGCCAGTACCATACTGTCTTGATGATGACAGCTTTGTAATAGAGCTGGAAGTCCGGAATTGTGATGCCGCCAGCTTTGCTTTTCTTTTTCAGTATTCCTCTGGCTATTCTGGGTCTCTTCTGGTTCCATACAAATTTTAGGATTATTTATTCCATTTCTTTGAAAAAAGTGGATGGTATTTTGATGGGGATTGCATTGAATGTGTAGATTGCTCTAGGTAGCATTGACATCTTCACAATGTTGATTCTCCCAATCCATGAGCATGGAACGTTTTTCCATTTCTTTGTGTCTTCTTCAATTTCTTTCATGAGTATTTTATAGTTTTCTGAGTACAGATCCTTTGCCTCTTTGGTTAGATTTATTCCTAGGTATCTAATGGTTTTGGGTGCAATTGTAAATGGGATAGACTCCTTGATTTGTCTCTCTTCTGTCTTGTTGTTGGTGTATAGGAATGCCACTGATTTCTGTGCATTGATTTTATATCCTGCTACTTTACTGAATTCCTGTATGAGTTCTAGCAGTTTTGGGGTGGAGTCTTTGGGGTTTTCCACATACAGTATCATATCATCTGCAAAGAGTGAGAGTTTGACTTCCTCTTTGCCGATTTGGATGCCTTTGATTTCTTTTTGTTGTCTGATTGCTGTGGCTAGGACTTCTAATACTATGTTGAATAGCAGTGGTGAGAGTGGACATCCCTGCCGCGTTCCTGACCTTAGGGGAAAAGCTCTCAGCCTTTCCCCATTGAGAATGATATTCGCTGTAGGTTTTTCGTAGATGGCTTTTATGATATTGAGGTATGTACCCTCTATCCCTATACTCTGAAGAGTTTTGATCAAGAAAGGATGTTGTACTTTGTCAAATGCTTTTTCTGCATCTATTGAGAGGATCATATGATTCTTGTTCTTTCTTTTGTTAATGTATTGTATCACGTTGATTGATTTGCGGATGTTGAACCAGCCTTGCAGCCCAGGAATAAATCCCACTTGGTCGTGGTGAATAATCCTTTTAATGGACTGTTGGATCCTATTGGCTAGTATTTTGGTGAGAATTTTGGCATCCATGTTCATCAAGGATATTGGTCTGTAATTCTCTTTTTTGATGGGGTCTTTGTCTGGTTTTGGGATCAAGGTAATGCTGGCCTCATAAAATGAGTTTGGAAGTTTCCCTTCCATTTCTATTTTTTGGAACAGTTTCAGGAGAATAGGTATTAATTCTTCTTGAAATGTCTGATAGAATTCCCCTGGGAAGCCATCTGGCCCTGGGCTTTTGTTTCTTGGGAGATTTTTGATGACTGTTTCAATTTCCTTAGTGGTTATAGGTCTGTTCAGGTTGTCTATTTCTTCCTGGTTCAATTTTGGTAGTTGATACATCTCTAGGAATGCACCCATTTCTTCCAGGTTATCTAATTTGCTGGCATAGAGTTGCTCATAATATGTTCTTATAATTGTTTCTATTCCTTTGGTGTTGGTTGTGATCTCTCCTCTTTCATTCATGATTTTGTTGATTTGGGTCATTTCTCTTTTCTTTTTGATCAGTCTGGCCAGGGGTTTATCAATCTTGTTAATTCTTTCAAAGAACCAGCTCCTAGTTTCGTTGATCTGTTCTACTGTTCTTTTGGTTTCTAGTTCATTGATTTCTGCTCTGATCTTTATGATTTCTCTTCTCCTGCTGGGTTTAGGCTTTCTTTGCTGTTCTTTCTCCAGCCCCTTTAGGTGTAGGGTTAGGTTGTGTATTTGAGACCTTTCTTGTTTCTTGAGAAAGGCTTGTATTGCTATATACTTTCCTCTCAGGACTGCCTTTGCTGTATCCCAAAGATTTTGAACAGTTGTGTTTTCATTTTCATTGGTTTCCATGAATTTTTTTAATTCTTCTTTAATTTCTTGGTTGACCCATTCATTCTTTAGTAGGATGCTCTTTAGCCTCCATGTATTTGAGTTCTTTCCGACTTTCCTCTTGTGGTTGAGTTCTAGTTTCAAAGCATTGTGGTCTGAAAATATGCAGGGAATGATCCCAATCTTTTGGTACCGATTGAGACCTGATTTGTGACCTAGGATGTGATCAATTCTGGAGAATGTTCCATGGGCACTAGAGAAGAATGTGTATTCCGTTGCTTTGGGATGGAATGTTCTGAATATGTCTGTGAAGTCCATTTGGTCCAGTGTGTCATTTAAAGTCTTTATTTCCTTGTTGATCTTTTGCTTAGATGATCTGTCCATTTCAGTGAGGGGTGTGTTAAAGTCCCCCACTATTATTGTATTGTTGTCAATGTGTTTCTTTGCTTTTGTTATTAATTGCCTTATATAATTGGCTGCTCCCATGTTCGGGGCATAGATATTTACAATTGTTAGATCTTCTTGTTGGATAGACCCTTTCAGTAGGATATAGTGTCCTTCCTCATCTCTTATTACAGTCTTTGTTTTAAAATCTAGTTTGTCTGATATAAGGATTGCCACCCCAGCTTTCTTTTGGTGTCCATTAGCATGGTAAATGGTTTTCCACCCCCTCACTTTCAATCTGGGGGTGTCTTTGGGTGTAAAATGAGTCTCTTGCAGACAGCATATCGATGGGTCTTGTTTTTTAATCCAATCTGATAGCCTGTGTCTTTTGATTGGGGCATTTAGCCCATTTACATTCAGGGTAACTATTGAAAGGTATGAATTTAGTGCCATTGTATTACCTGTAAGGTGACTGTTAACTGTCTGTTGTCTGTGTTTGTTTCTGCTCTTTGCTGCTTTTAGGTTCTCTCTTTGCTTAGAGGAGTCCTCTCAATATTTCTTGGAGGGCTGGTTTCGTGTTTGCAAATTCCTTTAGTTTTTGTTTGTTCTGGAAGCTTTTGATCTCTCCTTCTATTTTCAATGATAGCCTAGCTGGATATAGTATTCTTGGCTGCATATTTTTCTCGTTTTGTGCTCTGAAGATATCATGCCAGTCCTTTCTGGCCTGCCAGGTCTCTGTGGATAGGTCTGTTGCCAATCTAATGTTTCTACCATTGTAGGTTACATATCTCTTCTCCCGAGCTGCTTTCAGGATTTTCTCTTTGTCTCTGAGACTCGTAAGTTTTACTATTAGATGTCGGGGTGTTGACCTATTATTATTGATTTTGAGAGGGGTTCTCTGTGCCTCCTGGATTTTAATGCCTGTTTCCTTCCTCACATTAGGGAAGTTCTCTGCTATAATTTGCTCCAATATACCTTCTGCCCCTCTCTCTCTCTCTTCTTCTTCTGGGATCCCAATTATTCTAATATTGTTTCGTCTTATCGTATCACTTATCTCTCGAATTCTGCCCTCGTGATCCTGTAGTTGTTTCTTTTTCTCAGCCTCTTTATTTTCCATCATTTGGTCTTCTATATCGCTGATTCTCTCTTCTGCCTCATTTATCCTAGCATTTAGTGCCCCCATTTTTGATTGCACCTCATCAATAGCCTTTTTGATTTCGACTTGGTTAGATTTTAGTTCTTTTATTTCTCCAGAAAGGGTTTCTCTAAGAACTTCCACGCTTTTTTCAAGCCCAGCTAGTATCTTTAAAGTCATGATTCTGAACTCTAGGTCCGACATCGTACTAATGTCCGTATTGAGTAGGTCCCTGGCTGACGGTACTACCTCTTGTTCTTTTTGCTGAGGTGATTTCTTTCGTCTTGTCATTTTGTCCAGAGGAGAATAGATGAATGAGAGAACAAAAGGCTAACAGGTTTACAACGTCCCCAGCAAATATACTGTATACAAATCAGAAAAGACCTGAAACCAGGGGAAAAGAAAGGGAAAGAAAGAAAAAAGAAAGAGAAAAAAAAAGAAAAAAGAAAAAAAAGATAAAAACAAAAACAAAACAATTCAAAAAAGCAGAATATGATCAAATATGATCAGGCTAGTGCATAGATCAGTGCCACACACTAGATTTTGGGCGTATTTTGGTCTGTTAGAAAAAAGTGCCTCCTAAAATTTTAAAGGAAGAAAGACATATATGTACAAAATAAGGGTTGATACAATGAAGGGATGGAAGATGACTGTAAAGATGAAAATTATAAAAGATTTTATAAAAGGACTTGGTAAGATAAGTTGTTTGAAAAAAGAAAGAAGATTTAAGGAAAAAAAAAAAGGAAAAAGGGAGAGAATGTGATCAGGCAGGAGACTAGAACAAAGCCATACACTAGTGGTTTAGGGTATATTTTGATCTGTTAGAAGAAACTGTACCTCAAAATTTTAAAGAGAGAACAACTTATATATATATGCCAAAAACAAGGATAACTACTATGAAGGGATAAAATATGACTCTAAAAATGAAAAAAAAAATAAAAAAAATTTTTTTTTAAAAAAAGGGATTTATAAGATGTTGGTTGAAAAAGGGAAAAAGAAAAACAAAAAAAAGTCAACAAAAATTAACTTTGATGAAATAATGAATCATGGTTAAAAAAAAAAAAAAAAAAAAGAAGCCATGAATCTATGTGCAGTATTCCCCTAGCGCTGGAGTTCTCCTATTCTCCTTGATCGATCAACTTGGTCTTGGCTTGCTGGCTGTTTGTGTTGATCTTCTGGGGGAGGGGCCTGTTGCTGTGGTTTCCAAATGTCTTTGCCGGAGGCGGAATTGCCCCGCCCTTGTCGGTCCGGGCTAAGGAAGCTGCTCCAGTTTGCTCTCAGGAGCTTTTGTTCCCTGCAAGCTCTCGGTACAGCTTTGGAGGACCAGGGCGAAAATGGCGGCCTCCCAGTCTCCGCCCGGAGGAGCCGAGAACTCGGGGCCCCAGTCCTCAGTGCGCCCCCAGAGAAAAGCAGTCACTCCCGTGTCCCCGGTCTCTGGCCGCACTCCGTGCTCACCCGGCCTGTGATCGAGCGTTGTTATCTCTGGCACCCGACCCCGCTCGGAGTCTCCAAACCCAGCAGATCCCTGCAGTGCGTTCCCGCACCGCTCCTCCCTGGGAAGGAAGGGGAGTCTCCCCGGATCTGCTGCTTGTTGGGTCCTTGCTGGGGGAGCCGTGCCCCGACTGGGCCGCAGATCACAGTTTATGGCAACCCCGAGCTGAGAGCCCGCGACTCTGCTCCGTATTTGCAGCCGGCTTCCCCGCCCCGACACCTGGGAGCTCTGCCACACTCAGGCACCCCCGGTCTCTCTGTGACCCCAAGGGTCCTGAGACCACACTGTCCCGGGAGGATTCCACCCCCCGCTTAGCCACTGCAGCGACGTCCCTCCGCAGAGCCAACTTTTAAAAGGTCCGATTTTGTGCTCCGCGGCTCTAGCACTTGCCAGAAGCGGCCGGCGGAGGCCCCTCCCCCGCCGTCTATCCTCCCGAATATCGCCTCGGATTCACTTCTCCGCACGTCCTACCTTCCAGTAAGTGGTCACTTCTCTGTTCAGAGAGTTGTTGCTACTCTCCTGTTCGATCTCCTGTTGAGTTCGTAGGTGTTCAGAATGGTTTGATCCCTATTCAGCTGAATTCCTGAGACCAGACAAAATCTAGGTCTCCTACTCCTCCGCCATCTTGCTCCGCCCTAAATAAAATCTTAAAAAGAAAGATTCTCTCACTCCCTGTCCCTCCGCCCCTCCCTCCTGACCTTGCTTGTGCTCTCTCTCTCAAAAAAGAAAGAAAGAAAGAAAGAAAGAAAAAGAAAGAAAGAAAGAAAGAAAGAAAGAAAGAAAGAGAAAAAGGCAAAAAAAGAAAACCCAAAAGACTTCACCAAAAAATTGTTAGAACTGATACATGAATTAAGCAAAGTTGCAAGATATAAAATCAATATATAGAAATCTGTTGCGTTTTTATACACCAATAATGAAGCAGAAGGAAATCAAGGAATCAATCCCATTTATAATTATAGCCAAAACCATAAGATACCTAGGAATAAACCTAACCAAAGACATAAAAGATCCGTACTCTGAAAACTATAGAACACTTACAAAAGCAGATGAAAAAGACCCAAAGAAACGGAAAAACAGTTCATGCTCATGGATCAGAGGAACAAATAGTGTTAAAATGTCTATACTATCCAAAGCAATCACACATTCAGTGTAATCCCTATCAAAATAACACTAGCAATTTTCTCAGAGCTAGAACAAATATTTCTAAAATTTGTATGCAACCAAAAAAGACCCTGAATAGCCAAAGTAATGTTTAAAAAAGAAAAGCAAAGCAGAAGCATCAAATTCCGGACTTTAAGTTGTATTACAGAACTGTAGTGATCAAGACAGTATGGTCCTGGCACATGAAAGTATGGTACTGACACACAGATCAATGGAACAGAATAGAGAACCCAGAAATGAACCCACAGCTGTATGGTCAACTAATCTTCATCAAAGCAGGAAAGAATATCCAATGGGAAAAAAGACAGTCTCTTCAACAAATGGTGTTGGGAAAACTGGACAGCAATATGCAGGAGAATGAAACTGGACCACTTTCTTACACCATACACAAAAATAAATTCAAAATGGATGAAATACCTAAATGTGAGACATTAATCCATCAAAATCCTAGAAGAGAACCCATGCAGCAACCTCTTTGACCTGGGTTATAGCAACTTATTCCTATAAACATTGCCAGAGGCAAGGGAAACAAAAACAAAAATGAACTATTAGGACTTCATCAAGATAAAAAAAACTTCTGCACAGCAAAAGAAACAATCATTAAAACTAAAAGCACCCTATGGAATGGGAGAAGATATTCACAATTGACATATCAGATAAAGGGCTTGTATTCAAAATCTATAAAGAACTTATCAAACTCAGCACCTCAAAAATAAAAAAATCTATTTAATAAATGGGCAGAAAACATGAACAGATATTTCTCCAAAGAAGATATGCAAATGGCTAACAGACATAGGAAAAAATGCTCAACATCACTCATCTTCAGGGAAATACAAATCAAAACCATGATGAGATACTACCTTACACTGTCAGAATGGCTAAAATTAACAACTCAGGAAACAAAAGATGTTGGTGAGAATGTGGAGAAAGGGGAACCCTCTGGCACTGTTGTTAGGAATGCAAACTGGTGAAGCTACTCTGGAAAACACTATGGACATTCCTCAAAAAGTTAAAAATAGAAATACCTTTTGACCCAGCAATTATACTACAAGGTATTTATCCAAAGGATACAAAAATACTGATTCAAAGGGGCACATGCACCCCAATGTTTATAGCAGCACTATCCACAATAGCAAAATTATGGAAAGAGCCCAAATGTTCATTGACTGATGAATGGATACAGATAAAAGAAGATGTGGTGTATATATACTATGGAATATTACTCAGCCATAAAAAGGAATGAAATCTTGCCGTTTGCAACGACGTGGATGGAACTAGAGGGCATTATGCTAAACAAAATAAGTCAGAGAAAGACAAATAGCATATGATTTCACTCATATGTGGAATTTAAGAAACAAAACAGATGAACATAGGAAAAGGGAAAGAAAAAGAAAATGAAATAAAAGCAGAGAGGGAGATTAACCATAAGAGACTCTTAACTTCAGAGAATAAACTGAGGGCTGCTAGAAGGGAGAAGGGTGGAGTTGTGGCTAAATGAGTGATGGGCATTAAGGAGGACATGTGTTGCAATGAGCACTGCATGTTGTACGTAAGTGATGAATCACTAAATTCTACTCATGAAACCAATACTACACTATATGTTAGCTAACTTGAATTTAAATAAAATCTTGGAATGAATGAATTGTGCTTCTCAATTCCATTGCTGCCTCTCAGAACACACTCTCCAGACCCGAAAGCCTCTATGTGAAGGCCTACACCAGGTGGATGTCGAGTACATGCCATATATATAAAGGTATTCAAATATTGCCACCCTACAAAACACATCATTAAGCAAAGAAATGCAAAGTGGTGGCAGTTGGAAGTCAAGCTAGTGTTCTTGGAAGGGGTATGGGCTGATGAGATGGGGGGGGCATGTCAACAGTGTCTGCTGTACTTCCTATCTGGACTTCCATACAAAAATGAAACAGATACAACAAATATTAATTGAATTTCTTCTATGTGCCAGACAGTGTTCTGGGCACTGAGGATACAGTTGTGAACACAACAGGAAAATCCCTGCCCTCTCGGAATTTATATTCAGGTGAGAGAGAAACAGTAAACAACATAAGTAAATTATAGAATCTATTGGAAAAGAATGAGTACTAAGGTGGGTAGTGAGATAAGGAATCTGGGGAGTAGCCTGCTAACTAAGGTGGTTACTGGAAAAGTGACATGTAGCAGAACTCAAGGGTCTTGTTCTACCCTCTATTTTCCCCCCTGAAGATGCTTTAGGATAATCAGAGAGGGAGACAAACCATGAGAGACTCCTGACTCCAGGAAACAAACTGAGGGTCACGTAAGGGGAGGTGGGTGGGGGGATGGGGTAACTGGGTGATAGGCATTAAGGAGGGCACATGATGTGATGAGCACTGGGTGTTATACACAACTAATGAATCATTGAACACTACAAATTAATGATCTAGTATATGTTGGCTAATTGAATTTAAATTACAAAAAAGAAGAAAAAAGGATAATCACCAAATTTGAAGGTTTTTAAAATCAATTCCTGATCCAACATTCCAGAGAAAGAGGCTTTTGCTAGTGCTCATGGACTCTCAGCAATCTTGTCCACTAATTAAGCTGAGATAGAGACAGCTGGGAAAACACTAGAAAGGGAAAAGGGAAGCCTATTGTGGTGAGTTTGAAGTTGGAAAGCAAATTCCCCATCCCCAATCCCTGCCACCATCCTATGTAGTTAGAAGGCGCATCTTCACTGCAGCCTCTCCATGGATACTGCATTCATTCCAGAGCTTCTCCTGGCACCAGCAGTAGGCACCCACTGAGAGAAAAACAAGCAGGTACCTCCAAGAAAAGCCTTAGTGGAGAAATTCTTACCACATGTAGAACCAAATAGCAAGGAAGGCTCTCTTCCTCTCTAAAGAACTCTTGCCAGCTAAGGTCATGTCAGGTTTCAAATGGTGTGTTTGCTCCTGGCCCTGGGGGACACAGTCTCATGGATGATACATCTAATGTGCTGTAATATATGATTCTGTACAATGAAACAAACTTCAGGGTTCTCTTGCCTCCAGTACCTAACATAAATTCTTTAGCACTTTCCTCTGCCTTCTTTTTCAGCCTCATTTCTTGCTGCCTCCCAAAGGGCTGCTGCATTGGATATGGGGGATGCTGCTGACATACAGGACCATCAACTTTTGGAATACACCAACTCTGTAAAACTTTCTAAGATTATCCTACCATCCTCCTGCATTGTCTCACACGCTTCTTAAGCAAAATCAGCCTCTTCCATTCTTTGAAAAAATCTTTATAATAATGTTTAGCATTTAGCTCATTGTGTTGAAATTAATTTTACACCTTTCTTATAGCAGCTAGGATGTGAACATTCCATCCATATTATGGCAACCAGAACAGTCTACCCCCTTCCTTCTTACCTCAACTCATCACTTATGTCTTTTGCCTTAAGTCCTCTGGCTAACCTGTATTTTTTCTTTTGTCCCCTTCACTTCTACCTACCTTGAAAATGCTATGATCATTACTGCCTTATATTGTGGTCCACAAGGAGTAATTATTCATACTCCATCCTTCTGAATTTTGAACCAATTGATAAACAGATACAGGAATGTAATAGGGATCCAGATATTAGCTTCATTTCTACCAAAGCTGCTGTAAGGGCCAAGGGCAGTGTGCCCCAAATTGTGCCACTTTGGCAGGTTATTTTAAATAAAAGTTACTTAAGAGACAGCCTATGCAAGGAAACTCAGACTCCTTCCTGTCCCCCTGAAAGCAGGAAATAAATCTCCCATGCGAAAGGTACCACCCCTGTACTAGGAAGTAAAGAGACATCCTTATCATCAGAGATGGGAAATTAAGAGCCAAGAAGGCTGAATAAAAACCTGTGTTACTTTTTCCTAATTTACTACCCCAGCCCAAATTCTCTTTAGAATTCCTTACTAATCAAAGCTCCCAAAGTTAAATTTTCCTTGTCTTGTCAATTCCTCATAGATTTATTGTCTAAAATTATAAAAATTGCCTGCCTTGTCATTTTTTAAGCCTCAATTCATTATTGGGCCTCAGTGTCCATGTAATAAAGCTTTGGTTTTTTTCTCCTGTTAATCTGTCTCATGTAAATTTAATTCTGAGTCCAGTTGGAAGATCTTGAGGGTAGATAAGAATTTTTCCTTCCCTTCATTTGGCATAGTCAGCAGGATTCTTGACACATTTGCCCTGGACAACACTGCAACTAAGAGATCTTGGAATATCTGACATACAGCCAGCAGAAGGTAAGATTTCTTACTGTCAGCCTCCCAGAATCTCTGCCTGCTGAGTCCGATGGAGCAAGAATGGTGAGAATCGTTACTTCTCTCTCTGACTTTAGATGAGCAGGAAAAGATATTGTAGAACTAGTTCCTTGGGCTTAGTGACTTTTGGTAAAAATTTGGTAGAGTACTCTTTGGTATTTCATCCATTTTCTCCCAGAGATGGTCTTTGTTTTTCTTTGTCTGTGTCTTTTGTGTCATTTGTCATAAAAAGGAATTACCATAGGGCAGAACTCAAGTGTAGGCCCTATAAGCCTACTATTTAAGACAGCCTCTCATACTGGTGAGTTCATGGTTCTCTCAGACCATTATCTGTTGAGACAAACTCTGCTGTGGGTTAATGTGCCATGAGGTAAAGGCTGTTACTAAGGGACATCTTGGAAGCCAAAGCCACAAAATTGGTGGGCCCAGATGAAGCACTTAAAAGCTATTAGAGTGCTTTCTACCTAACTCAAAGACTTCCATGTTAGGATAAGTCAGTCACTGAATGGGTTAGATTGACACTAGGTCACCTGCCAACCTCGAGAAAATTTCTGTGCAACAGGCTACACGTAAAACAACATGCAATCCCCAACTCACAGTACATCCTTCGTAGGTATTAGGGTGGCTCCAAGAGACCTAAGGCTCAGCCTAAGCTGTTAATGTGCATATAAGAACAAATGAATGAGGTTTTTCCTTTTCATCTTGTTGTATGTCCTAACAGCTTAGCTTTGTGACCAGTGAGAACATTCTCTTTGGTTTCTGACATTCGGAGGGTACACTTACCAGGGTGTACATTGGTGGCCAAATAGACTGGGGATCCAAGACACACAGTTATAAACAGCACACTCTTTGTCCAGCTATGCCAGCTCTCAGGGGAGTAAGTCCTAAGAGGCCTCAGCCCATAAGGGGCCTTTGTTGTCTCAACCCTCATTGCTTATCAGTGCTGGAAAAATCTCATTCCAGTAGCGCCTACACGGTGTCACAGATGATCAGGTCTGCAACTGGAAGGATCTCAGAATTTCATGGGAGACCAGAGACACCATTTTTCTACACTATCCTTACCACCTGTGCAACAAAGGTCTTCACTTTCTTAGACTAATTTTGGGAGTGAACTTTTGAATCATGGGAGCTACATCATCTATGCCCTCTCCAGATGCCTCTTGTGTCTCTACTTAAGGCATTAAAAGGCTTATTGGTTTGAGTCACTATTAATAGGTCCTACTCATAAATGGCCGGACAATGGATCCTTAAAATTGGGTAAATTTGAAAAAAAAATCCTTTATAAAGAACTCTCAATTGTCTTATTAGAATAACAGCTAGACTTAGAGACTCCCTAGACAAGATAAAAGAACAAAATTAGACTTAAGACAAATAAATGTCCATATCCAGTGAAAATTCTCCTTCTTAAAATCCAGTTCCATCTGCCTATTTTAACTTCCCTTTCCCTGTAAGATTTGCAGAAAGCACTCCAGCCTAATCTCTAGGTTCAAAATATACAGGCTACTCTTGTAAATGCTGAAAGCCAGAAACTGAATTTTGCCAAAGCACCTGGGACAGGCGATAGGGTTCAATTTGCTAAAATCAGGCTCTGCCAACTTCAGGCATTTCCATGTAATAACTTTCACAGATGTATTCTAGACCCCACCAACACTACAAAGAATTCATATGCCCTGAACAGCAGCAGATCTTTTAAATTATAAAGCCCCTTTTCCTCCATTTTCAAAAGATCTGACCAAATTTAGAGAATAATTGGAAAGCTTAATTGCTGTTCACAACCTTACTCACAGAGATCTTGACTAGCTGCTAAGGGGAGTTCTTCCAGACCAAGATTATATTATGGTTATTAGACAGTTTAAGAAACCCCCCTCATGGAGGAAACAGGACCAGAATTTCTCTTAGCCCCTCCTACATATGAACTGCAAGGCCAATATTCAGAGACTAATAGCCAAGGTTGAATTGTGTACCCAGAAAGAAGGTTTTTGTTAAAATCTTTACACAGACTTTACAAAGGCATAAATCTTTTGATTACCATTTTAGCTAAAAATCTCCCTGACATGAAACAAATTTAGTTAAAAAGGTGAGCCAGTCCCTTGATATTCAGGCTGTAATCCTGTTCTTTGGGGGAATTAAAAACAACTGTCTTTGTCTTACAAGTACCTATAAAACCAGAGAGGCAACTCTAAAATCAAGTCAAAGCCCAACCATCTTTATAAACCTCACCTATTCCTCTCAAAATGTTTATGGATATTATAAAAGATCTCGATCTTTTATATGGAACAAAATTGTCCTATACTTGGAAAAAAACCTTTCATTCTTTCTCTGTCCCTTTAAAGTTACAAATCTTACCATGTCTTTGAAGTGTAGACACAGCACACAGTCACCTGAGACAGAAGAAAAAAGGGGGGAGGGGAAAGAGGCCTTTTTAAAAAATACAAACTGTGGAAAGGACTCATGCCCAGACTCTAGCAGCTCTGATAACAGGTAGATATATTCCAAATTGCCATCTTAAAGAAAACTTGGATAGTTTCTCTGTAAACCTACTTCCATTCTCTCTAGGACCTAGAGAGCCATTCTTTGAAAGCAAACTTTAGGGAAAAGTTTTTCACTAAAAAAAAAAAAAAAAAGGTATTTGAAAATTGGGCCTATGTTCTCTCTACAAATATTAGTAAAACAAAAGTTATAGAGTTTGCCTCTTGTTTGTGTATTTGTATGTGTGTCCAGGTATGTTGGTAAATATGAGATATTTTCTCAACCTCTAGATGGTATTGCTAAAATTAATTTGTAAGAAAGCTCTAGTTGGTTCGAAGACAAGCATTTGTAAGGATTGGGCAACTAAAACTTTCAGAAAGATAGAAACTAATCCAAATGTTTTTCAAGTTCATGTGATCCAGAAAAATATTTGGTATTGAAGCTAATTTAAGGGGCACCTTAGTGGTGCCATCAGTTAGGCAACTGACTCTTGATTTCGGCTCAGGTCATCATCTCACGGTCCTGGGATCAAGCCGCATCTGGCTCCCCACTCTGCGGGAAACCTGCTTCTCCCTCTCCCACTCCCCCTTCTTGTGTTCCCTCTCTTGCTATGTCTCTCTGTGTCAAATAAATAAATAAGATCTTTAAAATAAATAAATAAATAAAATAGTTTCTCCAAATCTTTCTGGTAACCTGAAACCTTAAAGTTTTGCTAAATTAAATGATAAATTGGGTTGACTTCATTGAACATCTAAGTCATTTTCCAAAAATATAAAGTTATAAAAATTGAATGCTGAGTATGGGTTTATCTACTTTTGTCTTTTTACAAAGAAACTAAAGAAAAATTTATTATTTAAATTATTTAATTTAGGAAATATATTCATAAAATTGCCAATCTAAAAAATTCTGGTGTAACAGACCATAATTACTTACTACTTAGTTTTTACACAAGAAAATTAGGAATTAATTAAGAATTCTAATAAATGTAATTAAGACTACTAGAGATAATAAGAGAAACAACTCTGTATACAAGGAAAGTAAGATATGTGGTTTTGATAAAAAAAATATTAGAAATAGAAATACATTTTTGTTAAGGAAAAAAAAATTGTCCTAAAGTGAGATTGGTTATTTAAAGAGGGAAAACTTAGGATAAAATCTGAATATAAAAAAAATGTAAAAGTTTCATTAAAAAAGAACTTTAAGAAAGGAACTTTATGTGTGTTAGGTAGTGGGTAAGATTAGAATAAATTTATTTAAAATGAGTTTTAATATAAAACGTACACTGCTGCAAAATTAGAATTTGGTTTTTCTCTCTGTTAAAAAACAAAGTTTTTTTAGATTCTTGGTCTGCTCTTAATAAGAAACTCTAGACAAAGTTTTTCTTTACCTTTAATGTAACCTGCCTAAAAAACAAAGATTCTACATTTTGTCTTTATCAAATCTTTGATTACTCAAAAAAATCGAGTCTTCTTAATATTAAAAGAGCTAAGTTTTATTCACAACTATGTAACCTTCTATATTTGCTTTTAAAATCTTCTATTGTCACTTTGGTTAAATAGATATTGTTTCATAATGATCTGATTTAATCAAATGTTCAAACCTTTTAATATTTTTTTATTTATTTCCCCAAATCAGATTCTAAAATGAAATATTTTGACCATAACCTAACTGAGGTATTCTAGGGAACCTCCTGGAACATTTCAAAAATATTATGAGAAATTAAACTAAGTAGGCTTATTTGTTATGTTAAATTACATAGACAGCATTGTCAAATAAATGATACTAAACCCTCTTAAATTATATTTGGGTAGATATATGTTATTACTATAAGTGTTCTACCTGGGGACAGACAGCATGGGAAGACCAATCTGAAAAATGCCTGGGGCACACAGCAGGGAGATTATTTGCTATTCTAGGAACACTTCCCTGAGAGGCAGCATTCAGGGAGACACCTCTCTGGGAATAGGGGAGCTGGTGGCATCACTTCCCTCACCTGCCCCTCAGCATAAACACAGAGCCACCTAAAGGAAACAGCTTAGCATGGACACTAGCTGCCTAACTTGCTTACACCAAGCCCCACCCTCTAGCACTCTGGCAGGACTGTCCTTCTCAGTTAACCTTGCCTCAGTCCCTGCATGGCAGGTCCCTCCCCAAGAAGACCAGCACAAACCTCTGTCTGCACCATATCTCCTGCACTAGAGAGTTCTGCAGGGCCTCAGTTCTGGTGGAGTTGGTGACAGGTCTCATTTCACAAGCAGACCAGAGCACACCTAATTAAAACTTGCCACATTCAGGCCAGGGGTAAAACACTGCCCACAGTAGGTAAGGAGAGCTTCTGCAGACAACTTGCCTGAAGGATGGAGCAGCCAAAACACAACAGCAGAGTGCACACAGCACAAACTTGGAGACACTCCCTGAAGTGCCAGGCCCTGGGCACTACTCAACCTCTTCATAAGGCCATTACTTTCAGGAGCAGGAGACATAACTGACTTTTCTAGCACAGAGAAGGCAGAAACTTAGACAAAATGCTGAGATGGAGGAATTTATCCTAAATGAAAGAACAAGATAATACCATGGCCAGAGAACTAAGCAAAACAGATATAAGTAACATATCCGATGGAGAATTTAAAGCAACAATCCTAAGGATGTTCACTGGGCTTGAGAAAAGAATAGAAAACATCAGTGAGACCCTTACCACCGTGATAAAAAAGTAAAAAAAGAATCAATCAGAGATGAAGAGTGCAACAAAGGAGATTGGGAACAGGCTTAATGCAATGAATAGCAGGTTGGAAGAAGCAGGGGAATAAATTAGTGACCTAGAAGACAAAATAATGGAAAATAATGAAGCTGAACAAAAGAGAGAAAGAAGAATTATGTGACACAAGAATAGACTTAGGGAACTCAGTGACTACATCAAACATAAGAACATTTGTATTATAGGAGTCCCAGAAGAAGAAGAGAGAAAAAAGTGTGCACAAACTTTATTTCAAGAAATAATAGCAGAAAAGTTCCCTAATCTGGGGAAGGAAACAGATATCCAGATCCAGGAGGTACAGGGAACTCCCATCAAAATCAACAAAAGCAGGCCAACACCAAGACATGTTGTAATTAAATTTGCAAAATATAGTGATAATGGAAAAATCATAAAAGCAGCAAGACAAAAGGGAGGGAAAACCAATAAGGCCAGCCAGAGATTTCTCAACAAAAACTTGGCAAACCAGAAGACGGTGGCATGATATACTTATTCAAAGTGCAGAATGGGGAAAATCTGCAGCCAAGAATACTCTATCCAACAAGGCTATCATTCAGAAAAGGAGAGATAAAGAGTTTCCCAGATAAACAAAAACAAAAGAAGTCTGTGAAAACTAAACCAGCTCTGCAAGAAATATTGGGGCACCTGGGTGGCTCAGTGGGTTAAGTGTCTGCCTTCAGCTCGGGTCATGATCTTGGGGTCCTGGGATCAAGCCCCACATTGGGCTCCCTGCTCAGCAGGTGGCCTGCTTCTCCCTCTCCTCCATGCTCATGCTTTTTCTCACTATCTCTGTCTTTCCCTCTCAAAAAAATAAATTAAATTAAATTAAAAACTAAAAAAAAAAGAAATATTAAGGGGGACTCTCAGTGCAAAGGAGAGACCAAAAGTGACAAAGACAAGAAAGGATCAGAGAAAATCTCCAGAAACAATGACAAAACACATATTGAAATGGCAATAAACACATATTTCTCAATAATTACTTTGAATATAAATGGACTAAATGCTCCAAGCAAAAGACAGGGTGTCAGAATGGATTAAAAAAAAAAAAAAAACAAGACCCATCTATATGCTGCTTACAAGAGACTCATTTTTCTTTCATTTTTAAATTTTTAAAAATTTTTTAGTGGGGGAGGGGCAGAGAGCATCTTAAGCAGGCTCCACGCCACCCAGGACAGAGCATGACACAGGGCTTGATCTCACAACCCTGAGATCATGCATGACCTGAGCTGAAATCAAGAGTCAGATGCCTAACCAACTGAGCCACCCAGGTGCCCCAAGACTAAGTTTAGACCTAAAGTCACCTGCAGATTGAAAGTGAGGAGGTGGAGAAACATTTATCATGCAAATGGATGTTAAAAGAAAGTCAGAGTAGCAATATTTCGATCAGAAAAACTAGAATTTTTGTTCTTGTATTGTTTTTATACCGCTTTGATATCAGAGTAGTACTGGCTTCATGGAATGATTTTGAATGTGTTCCCTCTATTCCGTTATTTGTAAGATTTTAATTAAGATTGTCATTAATTATTTTTTTAAATGTTTGGTAGAATTCACCAATGAAACCATGTAGTCCTGGGATTTTCTGTGATGGGATATTTTTGATTCCTAATTCAACTTTCATTCTTGTTATTGGTCTAGGATGAATCTTGGATTCAAGATGCATGATTCAATCGTGGTAACTTGTGCATTTTTAGGAATTATCTTTTTTTTCCCCCAAGTTATCTGATTTGTTAGTATATAACTTTACAGTAATCCATTATTACACTATTTCTTTGGTTATCTGTTGTATTCTTTTCCTTTCCATTTCTTATTTTGGTTTTTGAGTCTTCTTTCTTTTCTTAGTTAATGTAGTTAAAGCATTGCCAATATTGTTTTTCTTTTAAAAAAAGTGGTCATTACTTTCAATGTTATTGTTTATTCCGGTCTCTGTTTTACTTATTTGATTTTTCTTTGTTATTTCCTTCCTCTGCTAAATTCAGTTCTAGTTCCTTGTGGTATAATGTTGTTTATTTGAACTTTTTTTCTTAATACAAGAATTTATAGCATAAATTTTACTCTGATATCTGCTTTTGCTGCATCCCATAGGTTGTGGAATATTGTGTTTCCTTTTTCTTTTGTTTTGAGACATATTTTGATTTGCTGTTTATTTCTTATTCGGCCCATTGCTTGTGCAGTAGTGTGTTGTTGAACATTTACATATGAAATATTTAATACTTACACTGTAGATTTTCCAGCTTTGTTTTATTGTTGATCTTTAGTTTTTGTACCATTGTGGCTGGAAAATATACTTGGTATGATTTCATTCTTCTTAAATTTGTAATATTTGTATGTCTCTTTTTATGTGATTTAACCAGGGGATTCCCAGGGTGTACTTGAAGAAATTCTGTATTCTACTTTTCTTGGATGGAATGTTTTATATATATCTTTTAGAACCATGCTTCAAGCAAAAAATGTTCTTTTTGTAAAAAATTAATAACTTTAACTGAAGGTACTTGTTTAAAGCAAAGCATATCAGAGGGGAGGTTGATGGTGAGGGAATAGGTGAAATAGGTGAAGGGGATTAAGAGTACACTTACCATGATGAGCCCTGAGAAACTGCATAAAAGTCTTGGAAATCTGATGTCCTGATATGTTATGATCTTAAAGTGTTGTATATCACCAAAACAACCAAATTTCCTTATTAATTGCATTGTAATAAACTCTAATCAGATCTTTAACCATGGCCATTTTAAAGTCTTTTAACATATACAGTTAAACTTTCACTCATGTTTTTACCAAAGCTTCCTACAAATGACTTTCATCTTCAGAGAGATTCAGAGAGAAGACTTATGACAAACACAAGTTTCTGATAACCTTAAGATCAGAAACTGAACTGGGTAAGAATCTCTAGAACAAATGGAAAAACTGAATTCAAGCAGAACAAGGAGTAATAACATGGGACTAAATAAACTGAGAAGGATGGTTATAATTTTTATAAACTTTTTGTTTGAAACATTGCTATTTTTTTAAATGATTTGTTTTTCCAGATTTAAGGAAACTTTTTCTCTTAAGCTAATTGACTTACAGCAATTTGATAAAATACACCTTTGTGAACAAAGTGAACATTTTTCTCCTTACCTGATCCCTCCAGAATTCAGAAAGCCTCAATGAGTGTTCTTACATTTTCATGGCAATGTATTTATTTGCAAAAGTTCACTAAGAATCTGTTCTCCTTTTAACAGGACACATTTGGAAACATTGGTTATATTATCAAGGCTTTGACTGGAATGTCATATTTGAGAGACATGCATAGACTCAGATATATACAAAGAGCTTAAAAAACTAAGGATGACCATACAGAGCCAACAAAGCCCCTTGGAAAAATAGCCTGATACCTTGCTTACAGGTTTCTGAGCAATCTTACCAGGTGAATAAAGAAGCTCACTTCCTGGAAGGTGCAGGAACCTCAGGATATTTTGGGGACATTGAGAAGAGAGGAATGAACTCAAAAACTGGTTTATAATCTATAGGTACTGCAGGCTAAGTCTCATGGCAAGTATTTGGTTTGCCCTCTGGCCTTGAGAGGCTATTTAAAATTCAATCTAGGGTTAAAAATAGAACTTTGCTATGACCCAGCAACTGCACTACTAGGTATTTACCCCAAAGATACAAATCTAGTGATCCGAAGGGGCACCTGCACCCCAATGTTTATAGAAGCAATGTCCACAATAGCCAAACTATGGAAAGAGCTGAGATATCCATTGACAGATGAATGGATAAGAAAGATATGGTATATCCAGAACTGTGAGGAAATAAATTTTTGTTGTTGTAACTGCAAAACAAAACAAAAAAAGATTTGGTATATATATACAATGGAATATTATTCAGCCATTAGAAAGTACAAAATCTTACCATTTACATCTATGTGGATGGAACTGGAGGGGATTATGCTGAGCAAAATAAGTCAATCCGAGAAAGACAATTATCATATGGTTTTCCCTCATATGAGGAATATAAGAAACAGTGGAGGGAGGGAAAACAGAATGGGAAGAAATCAGAGAGGGAGACAGACCATGACAGACCCGTAACTATGGGAAAGAAAATGAGGGTTGTTGGAGGAGAGGTGGGGGGGGTGCGGTAACTGGGTGACAAGCATTAAGGAGGGCATGTGATGTGATGAGCACTGGGCATTATATGTAACTGATGAATTACTGAAATCTACATGTGAAACTAATGATGTCCTATATGTTGGCTAATTAAATTTAAATTAAATAATTAAATAAAATAAATGAAAAAATCAATTTAGAGATTCCTTGTTTAAAAATTCAGCAAAGCAGATTTAAAGGAACCTATGATCAATCACTATTCTTGCTGCATTTACATAATAATCACTCCAAGTTTTTTTAAAACTAGACTTATTTTGCAAACAAATTAGTCTTAATTTGGTTATCTTTGATAAAAATGAGGGTAATTATAGAGAATTATATTCTAGTAACACATCTATGTAGGTATTTATTGTAATACTGTTCATTACAAAGTGGACTAAATCCTGGGACGTTGGGTGGGTCAGTCAGTTAAATGTCTGATTCTTGGTTTCCACTCAGGTTATGGTCTCAGGGTCTGGCATTGAGCCCTGCATCAGGCTCCATACTCAGTGCAGAGTCCGCTTGTCCCTCTCCCTCCCGGTCTGCCCCTCCACCCACTCGCATGCACGCAAGCACATGCTCTCTCTCTCTCTCAAATAAATAAATAAATAAAATCTAAAAAATAAATAAAATTAAATCAATCAATCAATCTTTATAAACTGGATTAAATTCTGATTTCTTCTAGTTTCCACCAATGCCTGGCTAAAAGGCTCCAAAGTTATGTTTTTTTATTTTTTTCTATCCTTTTGACTTGGAATCATTTGGTGACTAAAACTGCCCTTTTCCCTGAAGCCCTGCAAACTAATTATATACAACTGGATGTAAACTTCAGAGAAATCACCACAACAGCACATATATAGACAATCTTCATGCTTGTTGATCAGTGGGCCACTCAAAGATCATGAGAGACATTTGAACTACAAACCAGGAAAATCTGTCAGACTACCACTGCCTACTCTCACTCTGCCTAGAGATACTTCTAGTCTGGCATCTCGAAATCTTGACTGGGCGGCCTACACACTCAAAAACTGGTTTATAATTTCATCCAATCATATACCATTATTTTTCTTTTGTTTTCATAGAAATGCCTCTTATTTAATACCCAATTATTTGAACCACAGGCCTAACATTGAGAACACACCTGTATTATCAGCTTTTGAAATAAGCTTAACTTAATTGACCTACTGTCAAAACTGAGACTGATTCAGCAAGATGGAAAAATCTATTAGCTCAACTCTTAATATGTGAAAATTCCAGGGAATTTCATAGGCAGGAACCGTGGGCAAGGGCAGGCTGCCCCAAAATGTGCCACTTTGGAAGATTGATTATTTGAAATAAAAGTTACAAAAGAGACAGCCTATCTTATGCAAGAAGGATACTCAGACTCTCCTCCATTCCCCTGAAAGCAGGAAATAAATCTCCCATGTGAAAGGTGCCGCCCCTGTACCAGGAGGTAAAGAGATATCCTTATCACCAGAGATGGGAAATTTAGAGCCAAGAAGGCTGTATAAACAACCCTTGTTACTTTTTACTAATTTACTACCCCAGCCCAAATTCTGTCTAGAATTCTTACTAATTGAAGCTCTCAAAGTCTCCCTTGTCCTGTCAATTCCTCACAGATTTACTGTCTAAAATTATAAAAACTGCCTGCCTTGTCATTTTTTTAGGTCTCAATTTCATTATTGGGCCTCTACACCCCTGTAATAAAACTGCTTTTTTATCCTGTAAATCTGTCTCATGTAAATTTAATTGAGTCCAGCTGGAAGACCCTGAGGGTAGAAAGGACTTTTGCCTTCTCTTCACTGCCTTGGAGACTGTAGCTCAGGTCTGAAGCCCGAATGGACTTTCTACTTCTTTACCCCAAGTCCAGACCTTGGGACCATACAGGTGAACTGGATCTGCACAGGAGGCCCTTAGGTAGACATTTGGGGGAACATGGCCTTCCTCACACCTTGGTAAGCACAGATGGGCCAAGAGAAAAACATCAGTGATCTTTAATCTACCAGGGCAATCCCATAAAGAAGTAAAGACCCAATGATGTCATAGTCTAACCATTCCACCACTCAAGTAAATGATTTGTTTCCACAGAAAACATTTAAGAGGAGGAAAAAAGAATTGAAACATTCTCTTCAATTCTCCCAACAGAGTAGAAGTTATGATTTTATAGGCTGAGGTGAGCATGTGAAGAGAGAAACAAAATGATTTTCCCTCAACTATACATTTCCTTACTCATTACTTCCCTTTTCCAGGAAACCCAACTTCTTCCCTTCTGTTTTATAAAAAAAAAAAAACCTCTTCATCCATCAAGTCTGAGTTCAAGTCCATCTTTTCTCTGAAGCCATTTCAAATCAACTAAGCCTACCTTTCCCCCCCTCTTAAGTACTGAATGTGTGTTTACAATTAGTCACTTAATGGCATGTGGTTTTGTGTTATTTGCCATTTGTTTCATATATATGAGCTGGTTTCTCCAATGGGATTCTATGCTCCTTGAAGGTTGTTACAATGCCTAATTCACCTTCCATCTCAGAGCACCTAACAGTGTTTCATACAGAGCAGATATTCAACAGTTAGCTGTGGAAAGTGGTAGAATAAAATGGAATTGAATGGAATGAAAAGGAGTGGGGTATGATAGGATGAGATGGGATGGCAGGAAATGGCATGGAGACTGTGGAGGGGAAGCTGGATTAAAACATGAAAATCCTGGAAGTCAATCAAGTATATATTGAATGTTTCATATTCATTGAAAACTGTGATTTCATGGAGTCCTTTAGGAGCCCAAATATCATGTCTTCATTATAATTTATCCAGAGGTTGCACAGGCAGAATGGCCATTTGAAGCTTACCAACCCTACTTCCTTACATTTGAGGAAGGTTTCCCCCTATCCTCCCAGGACAAAAAATTCTCCATCCTGATGTCAAAGGTGTTCAGGTATTGAGAATCTTCCACCTGACCTAATGTGGTTTTTTTTCCCCCACAAAACTCAAGCCATCTCACAAACAATACCTTATTCCCCAAGGAGTAAGTTTCAAGGCAAGCTTTTTTTTTATGTTGCATACACTTTTATTTTTTCATTATGTTCAGTTAGCCGGCATATAGTACATCATCAGTTTTTGATGTAGTGTTCAACGATTCATTAGTTGCATATAACACCCAGTGCTCACATAACACATGCCCTCCTTAATACCCATCACCCAGCTACCCCATCCCCCCACCCCCTCCCCGCTGAAACCCTCAGTTTGTTTCCTGGAGTCCAGAGTCGCTCATGGTTCATCTCCGTCTCTGGTTTCTCCCCCTTCAGTTTTCCCTCCCTTCCCCTATGGCCCTCTGTGCTATCCCTTATGTTCCACATGTGAGTGAAACCATATGATAATTGTCTTTCTCTGCTTGACTTATTTCACTTAGCATAATCCCCTCTAATTCCATCCATGTCAATGCAAATGGTGGGTATTCATCCTTTCTGATGGCTGAGTAATATTCCATTGTATATATGGACCACATCTTCTTTATCCATTCATCTGTTGAAGCGCATCTCGGCTCCTTCCACAGTTTGGCTATTGTGGACATTGCTGCTATGAACATTGGGGTGCATATGGCCCTTCTTTTCACTACATCTGTATCTTTGGGGTAAATACCTAGTAGTGCAATTGCTGGGTCATAGGGTTGCTCTATTTTTAACATCTTGAGAAACCTCCATACTGTTTTTCAGAGTGGCTGCACCAGCTTACATTCGAACCAACAGTGTAAGAGGGTTCCCCTTTCTCCACATCCTCGCCAACATTTGTTGTTTCCTGTTTTGTTAATTTTGGCCAATCTAACTGGTGTAAAGTAGTATTTCATTGTGGCTTTGAAATGTATTTCCCTAATGGCTAGGGATGTTGAACATTTTTTCACGTGTCTGTTAGCCATTTGTATGCCTTCTTTGGAGAAGTGTCTGTTCATGTCTTCTGCCCATCTCTTGACTGGATTATTTGTTTTTTGGGTGTTGAGTTTGAGAAGTTCTTTATAGATCTTGGATAGCAGCCCTTTATCTAAAATGTTATCTGCAAATATCTTCTCCCATTCCGTGGATTGCCTCTTAGTTTTGTTAACTGTTTCCTTTAAGTTCTTATGTCTACTCCCCATTACCCCTGAAATTGACCCCAATCAAAATTAAGAAACTGAAGAAGTTTTATCTTTGGGTTGTCTCCATTCCTCCAAAAAGGCTTCTTCGTTTCTCCCAAATACTATGTCCCTTCAAGAACCTAGTTGATTAGATATTATGGGTGAATGGAGCCTTATTTGGTATCACTCATATCACCTCACAAAGGCCTGAGTTAGATCTAACACGAAAGTAAGTGTGAGCTGACATAACTGAGCTAACAAGAGAGGCAGAGGCAAATCCAGAAGAAGATTCAAAACTTTTCATAAATGCCATCAGCCTCAAATAAGATTATTATCTTTACACAGTCCGTTTTTCAAAATATATATTGTTTTCAGATCAGTAACTGTTTTTCAGTTTCCCTCTGTTCTTAAAATATTAAGTACAGTGCAATTCCAAATAGCAAGTGTATAGCTCCAGATTTTTAAAAAGTTCAGAACAAATTTAAGGTTCAAATGCTTTACTGTCAACATCAATGTATCAGCAAAGGCTAGAATGAGATATAAAATAGCAGTAATGAGAGACCTCCTAGGCAGAGAGAGGCAGACAACTATATTTCTGATCCAGAAAAACTCTGTTCTCTGGCTTTTCTGTAAAGGACACTGATTTCTTGGACACAACATACACACACACACACACACACACACACACACACACACACACACACACACACACAATCAGTGTTAAATCCCCTTCCCAATTAGAAATTTGATTTCAGGCTCTTTACAAATGACATGTAAAAAAATAATATATTAAAAAATATCATAAAGATAAATTAGATTTTTAAAACAAGTTGCCTAGTATTGCAACTCTCAATTGTGTCCCTGTACATAATAATATTTTGGCAGGAGAAAGTACCAAAGGTAGCTTGAATCCAAATTTTTGTCTGCAAAAACAACATTGGTCTAAATTGTATAAGTACTGTGAATTAATGGCCTATGTCCTCCCAGAATCTTTCTCCACCAACAGGATGGTAGTAAATACAGAACTTTTTTTTTTTTTTTTTTTTTTTTTTTTTACCACCTAACATGGATATCTGGATATAGACAGTGGCTACTTTTCATTGACAGCTGTTGTGTAGCTCTCTTAATATGATGCTGCTTACTAGGGGCACCTGGGTGGCTCGGTTGGTTAAGCATCTACCTTTGGCTCTGGTCATGATCTCAGGGTCCTGGGATGGAGCCCCGCGTTGGGCTCCCTGCTCAGGGGGGAACCTGCTTCTCCCTTTCCCTCTGCTGCTCCCCCTACTTGTGCTCTCTCACTCTCTCTCTGTCAAATAAATAAGAATAAAATCTTTTAAAAAATATGATGCTGTTTATTAAATGTGTCTGCTTCACTTCTCACTGCCTTTACCTGTTCATTCAACAGTGTCTACCAAAGCTGACCAAAAGAAAAAAAAATAGCAGGAGCTACACATACAAGCACATGCTTAATCTGCTACAGAGTATTTTTCTTCATCATGTTTTCCCAGGAGTCCCCTGTCCAGTGAAAGCCAGTACTACCAATGTAGATCAAGGAATACCAAATGTATAAATAATTCAGCAGGAGGAAAAGAGCTAAGAAGGGCTTAGGAATCATTCTTAAATGTGGCGAAACACACAGGCTGTGAATTGCTACTGGATCTGCAGAAATTATTTCCAATTTATAAAGGTTTTGTCAGTCTTTTCCCCAGTTATCCATGTAAACAGTGCTACCTCCTCAAGGCAAGGAGTTGTTTATGTCAATGGGTTACAGAAATGAAAGCTTGAAGGTATTCACCCTATACAGTCTCCTGTCCCTCTACACACACAGTCTCCCCAAAAGTTCTATGATCTTCTAGTCACTACACAGCATATAAACTCCAGCTGGGGACACCCATACAAGCAGAGCTGTAGTGGGTATAAAAATGTCTTTTCCTTTGCAATGGCTATGGTGAGAATTTCTCTTTTCCTTACCTTTTCCTCTAGACCAGGGATCAGCAAACTGTTTCTATAAAGGGCCAGGTAGTAAAAATTTTAGGCTTTCTAGGACCTATGAGGTCATTATTGCATGTTCTTATTCTTTTTATTTTTAAACAACCTTTTAAAAATATAAAAATCATTCCTAGCTCATGAACCTAAAAAAAAAAAAAAAGGCCATAGGCCAAAATTGCCCCACTGGCCATAGTTTGCCAACCTCTGCTCTAGATGACCAGCTACCTAGTGTATTAGTCAGCTACTGACACATAATGATATATTACAAACCACTCCAAAATTCAGTGGTATATAACAATAAGTTTTACTTCGCCTACTCCCAGATCTGTAGATCAACTAGAGCTGCTCTGTCCATTTCTCAGCCTGAAATAATACACGTGTCCTAATTTTATTTTACCCATTGTTTGTTTTTTTTAAGATTTTATTTATTTTTTGACAGAAAGAGAGACACTGAGAGAGGGAACACAAGCAGGGGGAACGGGAGAAGGAGAAGCAGGCTTCCCGTGGAGCAGGGAACCCAATGTGGGGCTCAATCCCAGGACCCTAGGATCATGACCTGAGCCAAAGGCAGATGCTTAACGACTGAGCAACCCAGGCACCCCTCCCATAGCTTGTTTTTAAAGGAATTTTGACATAGGAGAATACTGCTTTTTTTGGAAAACGCACCCTTATTTATAAAGGAAAGTTACTAAAGTTGGAAGTTTTATGTATTGGGAAGGAGACATCACGCTGGCTGAATTTCTTCTATATTTGCCATCTGATTTCTTTTAAATGATAAAGTAGCTAACATTTATTAGCATATATGTATGATACTATGTATCAGGGACTATTTCAGCCCTATAAACATATTAACTTATTTAATCCTACTGCCTATTATTCCCAAACTAAGGCCAATGCCCAAGGTCATACTTCTAGGAAATGGAGGAGTCTATGAATCAGCAGATTGTACTGCTTCCCAAGATTTCCTTAAGGTCTATGGTAATCTTGGCACTTCTGCTGTATAAAATAACAAGATAAATAAAAACAGGAGCCTATATTCATATTTTAAGTCTTAAAATATTTTTTCATAAAACTACCCCTTCTGGGATGCAAGGTAAGTGTTCTTATGAATTAGACTTATCGTGTTCATAACACTCACATCATGAGATCAGTTTATAAAGCCTTTGAGCTACTTGAACAAAAGAATAACTGTATAATCACCAGCTATTTTTGTTATGCCAACCAATCAGGTCTGCCAAAGACTGATTATTTTAGACATGCACATGTGTTGAACATTGACACACACCTGGCTTTAGCCATTTGAATGTAAATGGCTTAAGGAAAATTGCTTCTACATTCTTATGACAGTGTATGTTGGAGTTAATTTTCTTGGAGATATAATAAACTATGTAAACTGTGCTAATCTTAAGTATGCAGCAGGCAATTTTTACTGTATAAGTACACATTCCCCCAACCTTCCTTCTCCTCTTCCTATAACTATCACCCAGATCAAGATATAGAATATTTCCAGTACCCTCCGAAGTTCCCTTTTTCTAGTCTACATTCCCATACACAGCCCCCCACAGGTAACCAGTATTTTGTCTCCTATCTTCCTCAAATAGTTTGTTTTTTCTTGAATTTAATATAAATAAAATCATACATACATACTCTTTTGTGTCTGGCTTCTTTCACTCAACATAATATATGTGGGGTTCATCCATGTTGTTATGTGTACTAGTAGTGTGTTCTTTTTATTGCTGTGTAGTTTTCCACTGTATAAACATACTGCCATTTATCCATTCTCCTACTGATGAGCATTTGGCTTGTTTCTAGCTTTGGCTATTATGAATAAAGCTCTTATGAATATTGTTATATATGTCTTTTCATGGACATATGCACTCATTTTTCTTGGGTATGCTGAAAAGTGGAATTGCTGGGTCATAGGGTAGATGTATGTTTAGCTTTAGTAGAGTTTTCCAAACTGGCTATGTGGAGTTACATGTTGAAATACCTAAGCAAGATCCATAACATTGCTTAATGGTAGTGTTCTGTTTAATGGTTCAGTTGTAAATAAAGTTTTTACATTACACATACATACACAGTCATATTAAAATGTAATCTTGTGATGCAATAAAATTTTGAGTTTCAGTTTGATTACTAAGTTTGGCAAGTATGTTTGGATATTCCATTTAACATCCTTTCATCCTCTAATTATGTGCCTTATTTGAAATGAACCTCTTAAAAAGTGTGTTTATTTATTGATTCTGGCTATAATCGCATAATAATCACTTTTCTGAGCCCAAGGGCTAAATTCTACTAGAACTTTTCTATGTGATCTATCAGTCAGATATGGCACATTTCTGTGCTCTACAGCCACTATGGAAATGTAAGAGGAGAAACACCAGGAATTTCTAGGAAGAGGGTGTTTCATTTAGCTGGAAAGGAAAACTCCCTACTCTTGCTGCATTAGACCTGGACATCCCAAACTGAGAAAGATTGTGAAATTCTTTTATCTCCCCCTATTGTTCTTTAGAAAAGGCTATTTCAATTATGGCATGCTAGATTAGGAGAAGCAAGAAGTGGGCAAAAGTCAGGACCTGGAAGGAAATTTATGCTAGAGAGGAAGTGAAGGCTGTAGGTAGCAGAGCAACCAGGAGGATGTGACATGATATAAAAGTTGTGCTAAACACAGTGGTAATGACTACTATCTAAAAATTTAGATTGTTAGTCCCTACTGGAGGCCATCTTTACACGTAAGTAATTTGGTTTAGCTTTGGTCCTACTCTTCTTATAAACTTTCTGTGCCTGAAGTCCCAGCTTGTTTTATAGTTAAGCCCATGTAGGTCACTGTGAGCCACACATGAGTTTGTCCTGAGAGAATCATATTCTAATATGTGCTCATTTGAAGACCAGGATCCTTGGAAAACAATGTGGAAGACTAGTTCTATTTTCTCTTTCAGGTTTGGCTTATTAGATAGCTTTAATCCAAGCTCTGTCACTGCTATGAATCCCTCCCCTTCTCCACTTTATGATATGATTGACATAACTTGTATAACTAGAATGGTGCTCAAAAATCACTGGATGGGGTGATTATGATGTTGAGAGGCATCAGTTAATTCACTCTGAGAAGTCTGGGAAGGATGAAGATGAAGAACAGAACAGAGGATAACACTTAGGTTTATAGACCAAAGGGATACATCCATGGAGTTTCAACTAGGAAAATACACAGATCAGGTCAGGACACATTTCAGGAAAGTAGCTAACAGGGAAAGACACCTTAGCTCAGGCCAGGCTTAAACTCAGTAAAGGAGTGGTCTCATTCAATTAAATTAGTAATAGTGAGAAAGAGCCTGGGAATTTTCACATACAATAAGGCCCCCAAATTATATAATGGCAAAGGTACTAAAATGTCAATGCCAAAAGAAAGCAATGCACTGCAGAAGTATCAATGAAGATGAAGTAAATGTCAAAGCCAAAGATGATAAATATTCATAGCAGGGGGAAAAAATGACCAGTCTCTCTTCAATGTGCTTGTCTATACTTCTTCACTAATTACCTAAAAGCAAATGAAGAAACCAAGCTCCCTAGTGAGAAGTAAAGACTAGTGCAAGAGAATAATACTTCCTAAATACAAACAAGTTTTTACCCAAGGAGAAATGTTCCTTAAAATAGGTAAATAATTAACTCTAGGAAAGAATATAAAAGTATACAGAGTTTATGTATTTGCTAATTGTTCTTTTCTTTAATTCAAAGGTGAGAACTCTTTATCTGTGGTATCTATGTATCCTATATCAGTGATCCTAGATCTCAACCCTGGCCTCATATTAGAATTTTAGGTGAGTGGGTGGGAGGGGTGGGCTTTTATTTTTTTTAAATGATGCCTAGGCCCCACAGCAGACCAAGTAAATCAAACTGGGGTTGAAGCCTCAACAGAATCCAATCCAAGTATTTGTTTATATATGGTCTGCTTTGTTCCTTAAAGAGTTTGAAGTGCTTCACAATCCTTAGGATGGAATTTAGCCTAACACGAATTTACCTTACTTGGCTTAGTTACGACCACAATTTAGACTTTATATGGCAGGCATTAAAGTTGAGGCTTCAAAGCATTGACTGAACACAATAAGGAATACACAAATGATTTAGATATTCTTGCTCTCATGAACCTCACAATCCAGTAGAAAGAGAAGAAAAGTGATTAATAATCACAATGTAATAGCGACTACAACATGTAGCCATGGAAGAGGTACTCATGGAGGCAATTCAAAAGATAAAAATATCACATACACTTTCAGGGATCAGAGAAAGCTCCATGAAACAGGTGACTGTTTTTTTTTTTTTTCCCTAATCAGCGAAAATTTATTGAGTTTTTAACAAAAGCCAGACACTCTTATGCTAACACCAGCTAACAAAGATAACTAAACCAGTCAATATTTATACGATGGTTAAAGGTATCAAACCATAAAAAACAGGGCTAATTTAGCTATTAAGAGAAGCTGCGACCAATATATTTGGTATCTGTACTTATAGTTTGCTGCCCACACCAGGGTTCTCTGATATGTGATAAAATTCCCACCTAATTAAAAATATTTTTCAATAGTGTCCTAGATGGCCTAAAATGTCCACCTTTATACTCATTCTTTGTTTTAAAGGCGAGATTTTTAAAGTAATTGTCTATGAGAAACTATGTCCCACAAAACACAGAGAATCCATCCCTAGATCTGCTCCACAAGAAATATTAAAGGTAAAAAAAAACAAAACAAAACAAGCCCAAGAAACAAACAAAACAGGTGACCTATAATATAAATCTAAAAGGGTAGCTAGTTCTTGACAGGCAGAAAGAGAGGGTAGGATATTCTAGAATGCAGGAAGAGCATAATCAAAAAACAAAGACAATAAAATGTGGGGTGTTTTCTAGAAACAGCAGGTAGTACATTTTAGCCAAGTAGAAAGGAGCAAAGAATACACACATGATAGTAATAGAAGAAACAGTTAGAAATATATGATCAGATTATGCAGTATTTCTAATACTAAGATTAAGAATCTGAACTTCATTCTGTAATAGGGAGGGAGATATTCTTTTAACAAGGGAAGCCAAGATTAAAGGAGTCCTTTGGGAAATTAATGTGGACATTGGTCTATAGAATTGTTTGGAAGATAAGGAATTTGGAGGTGGGATGAAAAGAAAGGAAGAGACTATTCAAAAACTTGGGTGACTAATAACGCCAAAAACTAGCTTAATGTCAGTACTCATGAAGGAGGAACAGTAGATTTGAGAGTAACTATGAAGGTAGATTCTATGAAGCAAGGAAATTACTTACATATGTTTAGGATAAGGCTGAGGGAGAGGTCAAAACATGAGTTTGTGGTTTTAAACCAAATGGATGATACCATTTGTAGGGAGTCAGAATAATAGTAACACTAGCCAGCATTTATTGAGCACCTATTGAATATCAGTCTAAGTGTTTTACTTAGTCTATCTTATTTCATCACCTAACAGCCTTTTGAGGATTAAACAAACAAACAACAAAGAGAAATAGACTCATAAATATAGATAATGAACCACTGGTTGCTGGGGTGGGAGGGAATAAGCAGAATAGGTAAAGGGGATTAAGAGGTACAGATATCCAGTTATAAAATAAATAAAATCAGAGAGATGAAAGGTATAACATATGGAATATGTGGTGACAGATGGTAACTTAATTATTGTCGTGAGCATACTGTAATTTATGTAATTGTTGAATCACTATGTTGTATATCTGAAACTAATATAATAATATGTGTCAACTATACTTCAATTAAAAATGCAAGTAAGTAAATAAATAAATACATACATACATAAATAAAGCAGATAACCTGAAGTGTAAAGAGGTTAAAAATTTGCCCAAGATCACCTAGCTAGCAAGTGGTGAGAGAGAATGATATAGGAGATGTATGTAACTAATGTATTCAACAGTCTGAACTCTAGAGTACAAATAAAAAAATGACTTTATTTTTCCTGTCCACTGACTTAAAGCATTTGGCCAAGATCTCATTTTCTACCCCTTTCTGACATGTGAGGCCAAATATAAGTTTTCCACTCCCTTTCAATTTTAAGAACAATTCCAGTAACTGTAGATTGCTTTAGAATCTTAAAAGGTATAAATCAAACCTAAGCTAGTATAAATCAGAACTGTAATATCATGTCTAAATCAAACCTCCTCTCTTCCTCCATTTCAGGCCTGACCCATGGTCCTATAACAAGGATGGTGAGTACTTGATACATTCCATTTTTCTCTGTTAGCTTTCTTCTTTTCTCCCAGACATCATAGATTACTCTAGCCAGTGTCTTGCTTTTGGAAGTCACCAAGAAACAAATTACAATCTTTTTGGTAATATATGCCCTAAAATCCTATGGGACCAATGTCAAACTCTCCTAAGAAATACTCACAGAAATATTCTGTTTTATTACAGGCCTATGAGCTTTGCAGCTCTGTAAATATCCAATTGGGAGTGAGTTGCCAACCTCTGTTTTTTTCCCTAATAGTTCCAATGTTTTAAGTAGAGTTCTCTCAAAGAAAATCCTGAGATAAGGATTCAAGTGCAAGTAGTATATTTGGAAGGGGATCCCAGGAAACACTAGCAGGTAAGAAGGGAAGTGAGACCAAGAAAGAAAGGAACCCAACAGGGATGCCTGGGTGGCTCAGTCAGTTAAGTGTCTGCCTCTGGCGCAGGTCATGATTCCAGGGTCCTGGGACTGAGTCCTGCAACGGGCTGCTTGCTCAGCGGGAAGCCTGCTTCTCTCTCTGCCTGCCACTACCCCTGCATGTGTACTCGCTCTCTCTCTCTCTCTGACAAATAAATAAATAAAATATTTTTTAAAAAATATAGGAACCCACTATATGATATGTAATTAAGAAAGCTACATCAGTGGGCAACGGGGGCGGGGAAACTCAGGAGCTGATATAAAATATCAGCCTCAAAGTTCTACATGAGATGCAAAGGAGTTAAGGTATTAATACACAAGTGCCAGAGAGTCATTGGTTGAGAGCAGTTTTCCCAATATCTTCAGTTGCCCTGTGCTGAGGCAGAGAAGCTATCTGCAGCTTCATAAAAAAAACACACAGGTTAAGAGTACCAGATATGTAGTTAAAAACAAGCCAGAGCATGAGAGAAAATTCCTGAATACACCTCACTAGTTTAACAATTCACTAAAATCTTATAAATTACCTCCTTTATGGAATATCTTTCTTCAGTGAGCTCTCTGCAAATCATTTAGCTTTCTTTATGGGTTGGTTGGGGTCATGGGGATGAGGGTCTACCTCTTGTTAAACCCTGAGAGAATGTCTGGCAGTATCTTGGCCCTGATGTTAGAATGGGGGATATTTAATAACTGCTGTCCTCAATTTGGGGACTTTAATGGAAATTTAGACAACAGAAATATCTTTTAGCCTCTTATTAC
Organism: Zalophus californianus; assembly: GCF_009762305.2. Taxonomy (NCBI): domain Eukaryota; kingdom Metazoa; phylum Chordata; class Mammalia; order Carnivora; family Otariidae; genus Zalophus; species Zalophus californianus. Next base: position 112,221,821 of record NC_045612.1, on the reverse strand, counting down.
AGAGGTTTTACCATATAGAAGTAGTAGGAGGACAAACTGAACAGTGGTCCAAAAGAAGAGAGAACCAAAATATATGTACAATGAGGTAGAACTGTTTATAATTGTAAAAAATAAAAAATAAAAACCTAAATGTCCACCAATAAGAAAAAGGTTAAATAATTATTATGCTTCTACATACGGTAATACATCAAATATGTAATACTTTCAGAAAATGAGTCTGATTATCTATACTAACTTGAAAAGGCTGCTAAGCAAAACATCAAACATCACATTACAGAATATAGAATAATCTTAATTATTATATATATGTGTGTATATATATATACACACACTTATACACACACATACATGTATACTTTGATACATATATACATAGGTATATATACATACACATATACAAAAATGTAAATATATAATCCATCCCTGACCCTCTCCCACAATCCTTTCCCCCTTTTAAGGAGGATTTTTATTTGTTTGTGTCTCTCAGATCCTGAGTCTTTGTAGAGCTGTCCAGAGATAATGGGAGAAAATACTAATTTAGACTAGCTTAGAAACTCTCATTTGATTCACATTAGGCAGAGTGTGACACTACCCGAAGAAGAAAGAAATAGGTAGGCTATATTTTGTAAGAGAGAGAAATGTAAAGGTGGCTTTGAGGGAGAGAATTGTTTAAAGTAGAATTTTTGGAAGTTTTGCTGTTTGTGTATGTGTTGACTGAGGTGTTATTCCCTACTCCCCATTCTCTATTCAAGAGGTTTTAGTAAAAGCACACATTAGAATTCAGTGTTTTAGGAAGTTAAATTTGGATTCTTTTAAATATGACATTTCAGTGAGATCAGTTTATGGTAGTAGCAGAAAGGCTTGGTCTTATTTGGAGGGTATATATTATATACATTTTATATAATATATATCTCATATTTATATGAAATATATATTATATATGAAATGCATGTTGGATTCTGTATTGCATATTATATTATGTATTATATAGGGTTAGGGTTATTATAGTACTTTTTATTTATCACATGTATTTTATATGCATAGAAAAATCATCCAACAAACTGTTGATAGCCAGAAATGGTTATTTCTGAATAATTAGGTTGGGTGGGGATGTTGGAGAAGAACCAAAATTTATACTCTCAAATTATAGTTTCTTCTGTACAATGTGATTTTTTCACAAGGCTATATTCCTTTTACAATTAAACAAAAACAGCAACAAGGAAAAGAGAAAAAGCATGACCTATTCTGGAATCAACTGGTAAAGCAGTTATGTGGCTGGATGCTAAGTTCTTGAAATGGGAGGAATGTTTTGAGAGGAGACTAAAATGGTAAAGTGAAAAGAGGTTGTATACCTTCATCTGCTTCATGAAGGGCTGTGACCTTAACCTTGTTGGCAATGGAGGGCCTTTAGAGGATATTTTACCTTGACATGATTTGATCAGAGCTGTGATTTAGATAGAGGGCAAAATTTCCCTTCACAATGATTTTCTAACATCCTTTTACTATCTTTTCCAACTCTTCTTTACTTTCTTCAGTTTTCACTTATTCTAGGTTTTCTAAGTAACTATCTCATGAACACACTAACTTGGGGGGCCCTTGAATAAATTATGTGTAGTAAATCCTATAAAAAACAAATACATGTTAATTATTATTATTATTATTTTATTATTATATCATCCAGCCTTAATTCATGTCTTATGTATTTGAATCACTGTTTTCTGATTTATTTCCAGGTTGCCAATTAGACATTATTTTTTCAGTATCTCTCAGGTCAGTCTTTCATTCCAATAAAAGTTGACAGGAAGTGTGGGGATGGGTGAAATAGGAGAAGAGAATTAAGAAGTCCAAATTTCCAACTGTAAAATAAATAAGTCACAGGATGTAAAGTACAGCTTAGGGAATATAGTAAATAATGTTGAAATAAAGTTGTATGGTGGCAAGGTAACCATATGTGGTCATGATTTCATAATGTATATAAATGCTAAGCCACCATGAAACTAACATAATATTGTATCTCAACTATACTTTAATAAAAATGTTTTTTCAGTTGTCTGGAGTTTTAAATAACATATCCACCACCATCTGCTTATTCTTTCAAAGTCTATACATGCCCACCCTTTCTGCTTTGTGTACTACTATTTGCAACACCTATTGTTTCTTGCTATAATTGTCTTTTATCAAACAAATGCTCATTTTGTCAGAGGGAGAGGGGATGCACAAATACCAGAAAGTGCCCTCTGATATGTGCTATCAGAGGCTTGTGCCAGGAGAAAGAGGGGATTCAGAGCAAGAGCAGATTTGGGACTAGAAGTGAAGTAACTGAAAGGCCTATGTAATATCAATATGTATTTTCCAATCAGGCAAATCTTAGCAAGTCTTCCAGGACCTTCCAAAACTCAGAGAAAAGAGAATATTTAGCATTAATAAATCAAATTTCTAGCAGATAGCAAAAAGTAGCTATGTACCTCAGGCAAAAGGAGGAAAGCAAAAGGAGAGGTAGTCCAATCTGTTTTGTTTTGAAACATGGATAAACTTTTTTTTCTTACAAGAAGGGGAGACCATTTTAATAAAAACATTAATCAAACTCCCGCTCTTTTAAAAGAAAGATCTACAGAAGCAAAGACTTGAGCTACTTAAGAAGCTGTTTTCTCCCCTCTTGAAGGGCTTAATCGGAATTCATTTCACCTTCAATTAAATCCAATCTCAGTGCTTATTGCAGGCCAGAGGCTTATCCTAGATAATAATTCAGGGAAGCAAACAAATTTGGATTCTCCTGTTAAGAAATTTTATTCCACATTAGTCTCTTGGAGAAATCATAGGTACAGTACTTCTGGAGAGATATATACAAAGGCACTTTGGTCCTCATTTACCTTCCTGGATATGGTGAAGCCAGAGATTCCTTGATGCTTTATTCTAAAATAGAAAGGTTATCATCACTGCTGTGCTCAAATAAAAGTAGAGAATTAAGGGAGCTCTCCCCAAAAAGAGTTAAACCAAAACTGGGGATGAAGAGATGGACAAGTAGGAAGGGTAGTGCCAAAATGGCTTTCAACCAAACCTTGGGTTTTTGCCAAACCTTGCAAATTTTGAGCTTCTTCCTTTCACAACTGCACAAGGTGTGGAAGACAGAATCAGTGTCATTCTAAGTGGAGTTTGCAGTAAGCCATCCCCCATATATAAATGGGGCCCCAAAGGACCACATCCATCACAAACATGGAAGAAGGGTGAATGGAAAGTCAAACCCCACCACAGGAGATAGAAAATTTGCTTCTCTTGACCCTGTTACTAGATGACAGTAACATGAAATATTGTCTGAGAATTCACAATCATAAGAAAGTTCTCTCTAGAGTTTACAGTTTAAATTCATACTACTTATATGGTCCAAAAACCTCAAGTAGAAAATTAAATTTAACATGGTCCATGTTTGGTACCATTCCCAGAAGATTGCAGAAGCAAATAGAAATTCATTCTGGAAGACCTTGATTTCAAACCAGACTTTGAAGAACTAACAAAAATAAAGTTCTAAGGAAAATGAATATTTCAGAGTTAAAAATTACAAAATCTATCAGAAATAAAGTACCATGAGTAAGAACCAGAAAAACTAACAGGCAATAGAAACAGACACATAAAACTTGAGATATTAGAATTATCAGGTACAGAATAGAGAGTACTTATATTTATAAAAATAAAAGAACAGGGTGAAAGAGATACGAAAATAGTCAACTAGAACTTCTAGAAAGGAAAAATACAAAACGTATTTCTTGTAACTTTTCATTTTAAATAATTATGTATTCACAGGACATTGCAAAGGCAGTACAGAGGTCCCACATACCCTTCACCCAATTTCACCCAATGGTACATCTTACATAACTATAGCACAATGTCAAAATCAGGAAATTGATCTTGGAATAATTGTGCATATTGTTCTATGTCATTTTACCAAACTGATAGATTCTGTAACCACCATGGAACTATTCCATTACTACAAATATCTCCTTTTATAGTCATATCCATTCCTTGAACTTCCACCATCCCTAACCCATGGAAACGACTTAATCTGTTTTCCTTCTCTATAATATTGTCATTTTGAGAATGTCATAAAAATGGAATCATACAGTATATTACCTTTTGAATTTGTTTTTTTCCAGTCAGCATAATGTCCTTGAGATCCATCCAAGTTGTTGTGTACACCAATAGTTTGTTCCTTTTTATTACTGAGTAGCAATCAGTGGTATGGATGTACAACATTTGGTTACCCCTTCAACAACTATAGGACAATTCAGTAGTTTCCTCTTTTTGACTATTGCAAATAAGCTACCATGAACAATCATATACACATTTGTGTGTGTGTGTGTGCATGTGTGTGGAGATACAGGTTTTCATTCTTCTAGTGTAAATGCACAGGAATGTGATTGCTGGGTCATATGAAAGAAGTTTGTTTAGTTTTTTTAAAGAAAACTGTTTTCCAGAATGGCTATACCATTTTACATACCCATATATTCCTACATCCTCACCAATATTTTGTCATGAAAATGAAAAATAAGTATTTATTTTAGGTTTACTTGCAAACAAATATTATCTTCAATGTCTGTCCAAGTGTGATCAATACCCATGGGAAACAGCACAGCAGCAAGATGAAATGGGAAGTTCACAGATTCTAGAGTTAGAAAACCCCAGTTCAAATCCCAACTCTGCCAATTAGCAGTAAACTTAACCTCATTATTCCACATCTGTTTCTCATCCATAAAATACAATAAGTTTTCTCTCTGCTCAGCACAGGGAGATTTGAATACTTTATGCGACATTTTACAACGTCATTATAAGGCAAAAATTATAGTTTCCATTTTATTTTATTTTTTTAAAAAGATTTTATTTATTTACTTGAGAGAGAGCAAGAGAGAGAAAGTGAGAGTGAGAGAGAAAGTGCAGAGGGAGAGGGAGAAGCAGACTCCATGCTTAATAGGTGGTTCAATCCCAGGATCACTAGATCATGACCTGAGCCAAAGGCAGCCACTTAATCGACTAAGCCACTCAGGCACTCCTATAGTTTCCATTTTACAGGAAGATCTCTGACTTCTTTATTTAAACAATAACCTCCCTTACACTCCACACTTCCTTTTCCCCATTATCCTTCTTTACTGTTCTCCACAGCAAAACTCACCATCTGATATACTATTTAACAACTTACATTTTTAAATTGGAAATATAATTGAGATACATATTAGTTTCATGTATATAACATAATGGTTTGACATTTCTATACATTGCAAAATTATCACCACATTAAGTCTATTTACCATCTGTTAGCATACAAATTTACATTTTTTCCTCCTATTGAGAACTTCTGAAATTCACTTTATTTTGGACAGTGCTGCTATAAACATTGGGGTGCATGCACCCCCTTCAGGTCCCTATATTTGTATCTTTGGGGTAAATACCCAGTAGTGCAATTGCTGGGTCATAGGGTAGCTCTATTTTCAACTTTTTGAGGAACATCCATACTGTTTTCCAGAGTGGCTGCACCATCGACAGATGAATGGATAAAGAAGATGTGGTAAATATATCCAATGGAATATTACGAAGCCATCAAAAGGAATGAAATCTTGCCATTTGCAATGACGTGGATGGAACTAGAGGGTATTATGCTAAGCGAAATAAGTCAATCAGAGAAAGACATGTATCATATGATCTCACTGATATGAGGAATTCTTTTTTTTTAAAGATTTTATTTATTTATTTGACAGAGAGAGACACAGCGAGAGAGGGAACACAAGCAGGGGGAGTGGGAGAGGGAGAAGCAGGCTTCCCGCTGAGCAGGGAGCCTGACATGGGGCTTGATCCCAGGATCCTGGGATCATGACCTGAGCCGAGGGCAGATGCTTAACCGATTGAGCCACCCAGGCGCCCCTGATATGAGGAATTCTTAATCTTAGGAAACAAACTGAGGGTTGCTGGAGTGGAGGGGGGTGGGAGGGATGGGGTGGCTGGGTGATAGACATTGGGGAGGGTATGTACTATGGTGAGCACTGTGAATTGTGTAAGACTGTTGAATCACAGACCTGTACCTCTGAAACAAATAATACAATATATGTTAAAAAAAAGAAGAAGATAGCAAGAAGGGAAAAATGAAGGGGGGGAATCGGAGGGGGAGACAAACCATGAGAGACTATGGACTCTGAGAAACAAACTGAAGGTTCTAGAGGGGAGGGGGGTGGGGGAATGGGTTAGCCTGGTGATGGGTATTAAAGAGGGCACATACTAAACAAAACCTAGGTGCGCCATGAAAAAAAAAAAAAAAGAGGGCACGTACTGAATGGAGCACTGGGTGTTATACGCAAACAATGAATCATGGAACACTACATCAAAAACTAATGATGTAATGTATGGTGATTAACATAATTAAAAAAAAGAATTCCCTTTTCCTCGGGGACATCAGTCTTTTTCTCTGAAGGCTATACTATACTATACTATACAGTGTCATACCCATAGTATGGTGATTAACATAACATAATAATAAAAAAAATTCACTTTGTTAGCAACTTTCAAGTTTGCAATACAGAATTGTTGACTATAGTCCCCATGCTGTACATTACATCCTCATGACTTACTTATTTTATAAATGGAAGTTTGTACCTCTCAGTCCCCTTCACCTATTTCACCCAATCCTGAACCTTCCTCCCCTCTGGTAACTATTCATTTGTTCTTTGTATGTGTAAGTTTTGTTCTATTTTTTGTTCATACATTTTGTTTTCAAAGATTTTATTTATTTAGTTGAGAGAGAGAGAGAGTAAGCACAAGCAGGGGGAGTGGCAGAGGGAGAGGGAGAAGCAAGCTCCCTGCTGAGCAGGGATCCTGATGCAGGGCCCTATTCCAGGACCCCAGGATCATGACCCGAGGCGAGGGCAGATGCTTATCCGACTGAGCCACCCAGGTGTCCCTGTTTTGTTTTTTAGATTCCAGATATGAGCAAAATCATACAGTATTTTTCTTCCTCTGATTTATTTCATTTAGCAAAATGCCCTTGAGGTCTATTCATGCTATTGCAAATGGCAAGATTTCATTCTTTTTTTATAGCTTAGTAGTATTCCATTGTGTGTGTGTATCTTCTTTATTCATTCATCCATTAAAAGACATTTAGGTCGTTTCCATATCTTGGCTATTGTAAATACTGTTGCAATGCACATGTGGGTGCATCTTTTCAAATTCATGTCCTCCTTTTCTTCAGATAAATACCCAGAAGCAGAATTTCTGGATCATATGGTAGTTTTATTTTTAATTTTTGAGGAATAGTCATACTGTTTTCCACAGTGGCACACCAGTTTACATTCCCACCAACAGTGCACAAGGGTTCCCTTTTCTTCACATCCTCACCAACATTTGCTATCTCTTGTCTTTTTGATAATAGCCATTCTAACAGCTATGAGGTGCTATCTCATTGTGGTTTTGATTTGTACTTCCCTGATGATGAGTGATGTTGAGCTTACCTATTCATCTGTATGTCTTCTTTAGCTATTCAGATCCTCTGTCCATTTATTAATCAGATTGATTTGTTGTTGCTGTTGTTATTGAGCTGTATGAGTTCTTTATATATTTTAGATATTAACATTTTATTGGATATGATTTGCCAATATTTTCATCCATTCAGTAGGTTGCCTTTTATTTATTTATTTTTTTTAAGAAAGAAGCACCAATGTTTCAAAAGAATGGGAGGGCACAAAGACTGGGCTGCAGAGGTGAGGCTTTAGATTTAGGGGCATGTACTAAGTCTAGTGATGTGCAGAAGCAGGAAAAACTCAGCACCTAAATAGCCACTGCTCTCCTGTGGCCTGGGTGCTCCTCTTTCAGGGCCGTGGAATCCTGCAGCAGCCCACCTGCGGCCCACCATGGCCTGGCGTCCAGATCACAGAGTGCAGGAGGTGCCATGTTCACCCAGGGCCATGCCTCAAGTAGGTTGTCTTTTAATTTTGTTGATGGTTTCCTTCACTATGCAGAAGATTTTCAGTTTGATGTAGTCCCATTTGTTCATTTTTGCTTTTGTTGCCATTACGTCTGGAGTCAGATACAAAAAGATATCACCAACACTAACATTGAGGAGCTTACCATCTATGTTTACTTCTAAGAGTTTTATGGTTTTTAGCCTTACATTAAGTCTTTAAGCCATTTTCAGTCAATTTTTGTGTATGGTGTAAGATAGCGGTCCAGTTTCATTCTTTTGTATCTGGAGTCAGATCCAAAAAGATATCACCAACACTAACATTGAGGAGCTTACCACCTATGCTTACTTCTAAGAGTTTTATGGTTTCTGGCCTTACATTAAGTCTTTAAGCCACTTTGAGTCAATTTTTGTGTATGGTGTAAGACAGTGGTCCAGGTTCATTCTTTTGCATGTAGCTGTCCAGTTTTTCCAACACCATTTATTAAAGAGACTGTCTTTTTCCCACTGTATATTCTTGCCTCCATGGTCACAAATTAATTGACTATATATGCATGCATTTATTTATGGGCTTTCTATTCTGTTCCATTGACTATATGTCTGTATTTATGCCAATACCATACTGTTTTAATTACTATAGCTATGTAATATCATTTGAAATCAGGGAATATGATGTCTCCAGCTCAGTGTCTAATAGTTTTTAGTGTATAGGTCTTTCACCTCCTTGGTTACATTTATTGGGGGGTATTTTATTCTTTTTGATGCGGTTGTAAAGGGGATTGTTTCTTAATTTCTCTTTTTGATAGTTCATTGTTAGTGTATAAAAATGCAATAGGTTTTGTATATTGATTTTGTATCCTGTAATTTTCTGAATTCATTTTTTAGTTCTAACAGTTTTTTAGTCAAGTCTTTAAGGTTTTCTATATGTAGTATCCTGTCATCTGCAAATGGTGATAGTTTTATTTCTTCATTTTCAATGTGGATGCCTTTTATTTCTTTTTCTAGCTCTGGCTAGGACTTCCAATACTATATTAAATAAAAGTGGCAAGAGTGGCCATACTTGTCTTGTTCCTGATCTTAAGGAAAAAGTTTTTAGCTTTTTACCATTAATCAAGATGTTAGCTATGTGCTTGTCATATATGGTCTTTATTATGTGAAGGTACATTCCCTCTATACCCACTTAGTGGAGAGTTTTTATCACAAATGGAAGTTGCATTTTGTCAAATGCTTTTTCTGCATCTCTTTCTTGAGATGATCATAGGATTTCTATCTTTCATTTTGTTAATGTGGTGTATCATGTTCATTGATTTTGGGATGTTGAACCATTCTTGCATCGCTGGACTAAATCCAATTTGATCATGATATATGATACTTTTAAGGTTTTGTTGAATTCAGTTTGCTAATACTCTGTGGATGATTTTTGCATCCATGTTCATCAGGGATACTGACCTGTAATTTTCTTTTCTTGTGGTGCCTTTGTCTGGTTTTGGTATAAGGGCAGTGCTGACCTTGTAAAATGAGCTCAGAAGCATTCCATCCTCTTCAATTTGTACATGTCTAATAAATAACCCTGAAAATATAGTAGTGGACCACCTATAAATCATGATAACAGTTTAAATAATCCTAAACTTAAAGTGTCATATTCCCTTCAGGATTTCTGAGTCTCCCTTTGACTACCATATCAGCCTATAGTCTGGGATGAATTAGGATCTAAATGCAGAGCCAGATGATTACAACCACAGAAACCTGAACTTACTCTTTTGTAGAAAACTCTTTTAGAGATAAGAAATCTGTATTAGGAGTATGCTCTGAAGGAGAGGAAGATAGAGGGAGAGAGAAATTTGCTTAATGAAGCCAAGAACAGGGTTAACAGGCATCAATAATTAAACACACTTCAGTTTTGTGAATGGTACTGTGATTGATGAAGTAATAAATAATATCTAGTCCTGATCTTCAAAAATTGTACAATCTAATTTGGAAAATAAGAACTAATAAATATTTTGGGGTGAATTAAATACTTCACTATTATATATATAAAACTATAAATCAAAAATAGAAGAAAATTCCTAATATAGTATATGATTATTAACCAGCTGAAAATGATTCAATAATTCCAGAGGAATTCCAAAGACGGAGCAATTCTATTTTTTTTGAAGTATAACTGACATGTTATATTAGTTTCAGGTGTGCAACAGAGATTCAACAATTCTATACATTACTCAATGCTTATCACAATAAATGTAGTCACCATACAACATTATTACACAATATTTCCTCCGCTGTACTTTTCATAAAAAATGGAATGATTCTTGTGAAGTACTGCAAAAGGTTTTAGATTGGGGGACTTTGTGGACTCCTTCAGGCACACAAAAATTATCCAAAGGGGATTCAGGCATAGATAGTTTTAAAGAAATCAATTTCTAGACCTTCAACTCTCCTGTGTATTCCTTCCTAAAATTGGTCTGACAGAGAATGTGCTTGCCATCATTCTGCTTTTCCTTTCCCACTTCTGCTGTTAGACTCATACTTCTCCCCTCTACAAAAAGAAGCCTATTTCTCAACCACCCTGAACCTTACTACTGAGTGCCCTGGGTGGGGAAACTTCCTTGGTGCCAAATAAGGGGGCAATTCGAAATATTGATTTCATTGATGTAAAGTGCATGGTTCTAATGAGAGGATCTAACAAATCCTTTGCCAAGTGGCAATTTCTAATTCTCTGCTTTCAGCAAAATTGAAAAAATTACTTAAGTTGTTGGTTGATAGATCATGAAAAGTAGTTTTTGATGATAAAACACATGTAATTTTTGGCAAAGAACTCAGAAGACATTCAAAGAATTAAGTGGCATTGCCATAACTAAATTCCTTCCTTTCTCATCTACTTCTGCATGGGCACAAGCTTGCTCAATGCTTACATACATAACAAGTAAAACTGGAAGATAAATTATGCTGACCCTTGTCTCATTCTAGCAATAAGTTGCTGGGCACAAGTCAGAGACATTCAGGGGCTATCATAATAGGCAATGAAACATAAGTAAGAGGAGAATCATTCCTTCAAAACAGGGCAGACCTCAAATTCTGTGGGGGACAAGATGGGGTCTAAATAAATAAATATGTTGCTATTATAAGGCAAAATATGCTGACTGTCTTAAGAAAAGTTCAGACAAGTTTCCATAAGGATTTATTTTTATTTGGTGAAGTCAAAAAAGGGTTCCTCTAAGATGTGACCTTGAGGTAGGTAGAATGGTAAGGCCTTGACATTTCTCTTTTTTTTAAAAAGATTTTATTTATTTGACAGAGAGAGAGAGAGACAGCGAGAGAGGGACCACAAGCAGGGGAAGTGAGAGAGGGAGAAGCAGGCTTCTCACAGAGTAGGGAGCCCGCTGTGGGGCTCGATCCCAGAACCCTGGGATCATGACCTGAGCCAAAGGCAGATGCTTAACAACTGAGCCACCCAGGCACCCCCTGACATTTCTCTTTTTAAGAAAAGTTCTGCAATACATTCCTTTCATGCCCATAATCCTTTACCACTAATACTGTACTTAGAAGCCTGGTAGGAGGTCATGGTTTGAGAAGAAATGCTCAGAGAAAAATTCTTTATGACAAAGATGGTGGAAGCACATTAAGACCTGGAATTTCCATTAGTCCAATGTTTGGGCAGGCTGTATAATAATGTAACCATCCTCCAGTCTCCCTAAGCCTTAAGCTAAAGAGTGATATAAGCAAAGACCTTCATTCATAGTTGTTTTGGGTTATCAGAAAAAGTGTCAGTAGTCCATTTTAGGGTTAGCAAAGAAGGAAGAGACCTCTCACTGGAAATGAGACATAAGAATATAGAGTTGTGCTGTATAATACATTAACTACTAGCCACATGGAGATATTGTACACTGGAATCATAGCTGGTGACACATGTTGAAATAACATTTGGACATACTGGATTTTAAAAGATATATTAAAATTAATTTCATTTGTTTCATTTTGCTTTTCTTAACGTGCTATAAGAAAATTAAAAATTATATATGTGGTTTTCATTATATTTTTAATGGACAGTATTGAATACAGAATGCAGAGAAATGTAGGTATTGGAGCAAGAGATGACTAGGACAAATGTATGCTTACCTAAGAATTCTTAAAGATACTGGGAAATGCTAAGTTTCCCACAATATGGGATGTGAACTCAAGTCATTTTAAGTATTAAATTGAAACTACCTTCCCCAAATTGAGGAATATGGGACTACAGAGTTTAGGGATTATATAAATAAAAATTTTTAATTCAATTATTTATTCATATTTTAATAAATGATACCATTTAAAATTTACTAATGAAAGTTGGAAATAATTTCATTATTTAAAAAATACCTACATATTCTCATAAAGCAAAATAATATCATGCTGGTCACAAGAAACTGCACTGTGTTCTAAGTGTAAAGATGTTCCCAGTTCTCTCTTTATAAACATTGAAATTATCCCCTCACAGTTATTCACAACATAACATCTCTGGTAGGAGAGAAATGACAAGAGGCAGTCAATAAAACAGCTTGATAAGTAGAATTGTTCCTGCCCTTTCCCCTCCCTGAATGAAGCAGGAAGTACTAGAAGAAACAGCATGGTAGAGTTAGCCCTTAGTTCTATAGAAACTAATAAATACTATGCTGCTTATGGTCATTCTTCCTCTTACCTTGATATAGTGGTGAGTAGTGTCTGTTAAAACAATGCCACTCTATCTGTGAAAACTGAGAAAGAGGTTGTGCAATGATGTTCCCGTATATCCTCCCCCCAAAATAGCACTGGTTTTTGTATGTAGAGATGAGGAAAAGGGATATGGACAACATTGGAAATCATTTATAATGTAAATCCCCTCAGAAAAGTTAAAGGCAATGAGTGTGGAATAGTGGGATTTTAAGTATGGTGCAAAAGGCAACTCCTACTTGCAATTAATCTATGTGAAAACCTATGTCTGGATAATACCTTCAGATTCAGTTGGCCCACCTTCAATACTTCAGATAGAAACCCTCTTAGGCTGGACAACAAGTTGATGCTTAGAGAAATATCCAATGTACATTCTAAGATAACCAATTTGTACTGCTTGGAAATTCTTTCTTATATCTAACCTTACAGGAAGGTAGAAGAAATGATGTATTTCATTTTCTTTGAGCCGTTAGAATGAAAAATATGCCTTTCCCATAAAAAGAATACAGAATACTGGAAAGTGTACTCAATACTATAATTAGAGTTCAGAATGCATAGCCCTTGTTCTATTATGGGATTATGACAAAGGTCCTACTAACATCATGCATCTCTCTATCCCTCTTTGTTCCATTTTCTCTGATAATCTTTTATTTCTTCATCAATTTCTCTCTCCTACTCCTCCCAGGACCAAATACTCTCTCAAGATCCCCAATCATCCTGGAATATTTTCCTCTTATTTGGCAATGACTAACCATGACACCTAATAACTATCTCTTTTAAAAGATTTTATTTACTTATTTGAGCAAGAGCAGGGGTGAGCAAGCAGGGGAAAGAGCAGGGGGAGAGGGACAAGCAGACTCTGTGCTGAGCTCAGAGCCCAACACAAAGCTCGATCTCAGGACACTGAGATCATGACCTGAGCCAAAATCAAGAGATGGACACTCAACCGACTGTGGTACCCAGCTGCCCCAACACCCATTAACTATCTTAAATGGCAATGATGTGCGTGAACTATTTAAACATCACTGTTTAATATTTTTCGAAGAAAGTGACTGTAGCATCCAGTTTGGGTTGCCTCCCTGGGAGATTTGCCCCTTTCTTCCTTTCAAATAGTACAGGAGTACATGGTTCCTCCATGTAGTGCTTCAGTACTTCAGGGAAGGCTGGCTCCATCCCTAGCCTTAGTGGGTGACTCCTGAGTTGATCAAGCCAATTACAGTAATTCTACCACCAACTCATCCTGATCAGTGACTAGACAGTGAAATATGAAAGGAAATCTTGTCTTCTGGTCAGTTGTAGGGGGATACATCTAGGAAATATTTCTTAACAAGAAATAAGAAATATATAAGCACTTTTTTTCCTTCCTCTGAACTTAGGTATACAAAAAGGTGATGATAAAACTACTGCAGCCATTTTACAATCATGAGGGGAGCTACCATACAGAAAATAAAGAACCAGAACTCATGATAAAATAAACCATTGAACAATTGAAATAATAAACTGTGGCGCATCCTACCTCTGGACATTTTGTTATGTGAAATAATAAACACACTATGGCTTAAACAATTTTGAGTTGGGTTTTCCATTACTTGCAGCCAAAATCATTCTAATGGATGTGACAGCATAGCATATAACTTTGAAAACTGATGCTGTTTAAGTCATTTTATCTGCGCGTGTATGCCATGATAGTATTAATAGTTTTCACTTTCTTCCAGTTTACAAATGGCCTTAGGAAAATGAGTTTGGGTTTAAAATGGATAATCCAATAAATAAATCAAAATTTAGAGACTTGCAAAGTAGAGAGAACAAATTGTTTTCCTTCTCTCTCTCATCAGAAGTTTTATCATTCATTTTCTCTGCCCAAACTTCTTTTCCATTTTCTCCACACTATAGGATTGTAGGTCCGTTCTCCTGACTGCTTCATCAATCAGAACTCTTTCTTCAATCAGAGACCTATTTGCCTGGACCCCTGATAGCTGCACCAAATATAGGCTGACAACATGAGTAGTTTTAGTAGCAGGAGCAGCTGCTGCAGATACTTTCCAGGAAATCCAACAAAGAATCAGAGTTGACTATTGGGAAAATTGAAGGGATAGTAAGTAAAGCATGACTCAGGCAAGGTTATATGTAACATCTGAGTTGTATCTATGAGGATGTTGTTTATGTTAATAAAGTGTGCAATTCAGAGGCTAAAGTTCATTTAAAAATTATCAAGTGCAAACATAACCCAAAGGAGACTATTTGAGACATCTTAATTCTTCAAAACTTGTACTCAAGAGAAACAAGTCACTTGGACAAGAAAGATTTATAGTTGAGTAATCCTTTAACCTAAACAGATTTATTTCAATTGAACAAATCTTAATTGCAAGCCTAGTTTGGGCTCAGCCCTGTTGTAGGCAGTTGCCATGAGCATAGAAGATAAGAAAGAATTCTTCTCGGGGCACCTGGGTGACTCAGTCAGTTAAGCATCTGATCTTGATTTCCGCTCAGGGCATGATCTCAGGGTCATGGGATTGAGCCCTGCATCAGGCTCCCCAGTGGGCATGGAGCCTGCTTAAGATTCTCTCCTTGTCTCTACCCCCCCCACCTAACTCCCCCACAAACAAAAAAACAAACAAACAAACAAAAGAATTATTGTCTGCTCTCAAGAAGCTTCAACTTGGTCTCAAACCTAATTAAAAAGTGCTAAATTGAGGTGTAAATAGGGTTGTTTGTGAGCAAAAAATGAGGTTATCAGTGCTGACTGGGAGACCAGAGAGTATATCATAAAGGAGGTGGCACTGGAACTATATCATAAAGGATGAGTAAGATCAACAGGGAAGAATGGAATCCAGGTAGGTGGATTTGAATGATGCAAAAAGACACTCCTGGAATGACAACAGAGCTACAAGTAGGTTGTATGTTTTTTATGACTTCATCTTTAGAAGTGAGATAAACAATGAGACTCTTTTTCATCTTCCTTCCCCTGACTTGCCAGCTGTTAGGATTTCTCCATCTTTGGCTATTGTTCAGCTCCTCAGTTTGAGAGCTGCAATTTCAGTCTTAATGTCTGTTCTTTATGTGACAGTTCTTGCATAAAATGCATTCTCAGTCCCTTCCATGGTACTTATTCTTGATATAGGGAACAGATGTCAGAAACCAAAGTTATTTCTCTTTATGGACCATTCAAGATGTGAGGGATTATAGATGTTGTGACATATGACTGTTACAGACCTTTTACACAGTTTTTACTTCAGTCATTTGATGGTTTTAAAGAAGTAATATCTATTTTTCCTTATTTATATTTGAACAAAAAAGCATAAATAACCATGTCTTCTCAGTCTTTTCTTTATCAGCTTTTCTAGATTTCAGGTATGATGGTATGATCTAACCTATGGATTTAAAGTCTTCATTATATTGTTCTTTAGCATTTGCTCAGTCTCACCCCAGAGATCTTGGTCTCTTCAGTATATAATATACATATGTTAGGTACTACTGATTGTTTGGCCTAGGAAATACAAAAATGACTGCAGGGAGAGATAAGACATTAAACATACACCTAAGCAATATCATGATCATTAGCACTGGTCTAGATAAGACATAAATTTGGGTTCAAATTTGAGATCCAATACTTGATAGCAGTGTGATCTTTTTTTAAAAATTTGTTATTGTTATGTTAATCACCATACATTACATCATTAGTTTTTGATGCAGTGTTCCATGATTCATTGTTTGCTTATAACACCCAGTGCTCCATGCAGTACGTGCCCTCTTTAATACCCATCCCCAGGCTAACCCATCCCCCCACACCCCTCCCCTCTAGAACCCTCAGTTTGTTTTTCAGAGTCCATCGTCTCTTGTGGTTCGTCTCCCCCTCCGATTCCCCCCCTTCATTCTTCCCTTCCTGCTATCTTTTTTTTTTTTTTAACATATATTGTATTATTTGTTTCAGAGGTACAGATCTGTGATTCAACAGTCTTGCACAATTCACAGTGCTCACCATAGCACATACCCTCCCCAGTGTCTATCAGTGTGATCTTGGATAAGTCATTGCAACCCTCTATACCCTAATATTCTGATGCTTAAAACAGGGGTATCAATATTTAGTCCCTAAAATTACTATACAAATTGCTTAAGATAATTTATGTACAGGGCCTAACACAATGTCAGGCACAGAATAAATGGTTACTATGCTTATATACAGGGTGCTGTGCTCATAATGTGGCCTGGGAAAGTCAAGAAAAGCCTCATAGAGGAGATATTATTTACACTAACACTAGAAGAATAAATAGGGCTGCCTAGAGAACAGGAACATAAAGGGTTTTCTGAGCAAAAGGAGCAGCATGTGAAAAGGCATGGGAAAAAAGTGGCTTCAGGTCATTTGAGGAACTGAAAGTATTTTGGTATGACTAAAACCCAGGTGAATGTAAAAGAATAGGAGTTAGGAGAGGGAAGTAGATAGATGAGGCCAAAGAAGTAGGTGAAGGCCAAAACACAAAAGCTTTTGTATACCATTCTAAAGATATTTATACTTTAACACATGACTGATCAAGAATAACAGAAGAGTTTGGGGTGCCTGGGTGGCTCAGTCAGTTAAGCACCCAACTCTTGATTTCAGCTTAGGTCATGATCTCAGGGTTCTGAGACTGAGTCCATTGTCTGGCTCTATGCTCAGCAGGGTGTCTGCTGGGGATCTCTCTCTCCCTCTCCCTCTGCCCCTCCCCACTAAAATAAATAAATAAATATTTTAAAGAAAGAATAAGAGAAGAGTTTTAAATGGCGTGACATAGTCATATTTTCATTTGGGGTCAAGGTGGTAAATGTTGAGGGAAGTGTAATTATCAGGGAGGATGATACTAGTAGAGGTGCCATTAGAGTCTAGCTATTGCAATAATCTAGTAAAGAAACTACAAGGGATTGAACTGAGATAGTTAATGGGGATCTACAAGAGGAGGAGGGTATGGATCAGCAAGGTCATCAAAGGTATAATCAATAGGACCTTATGATTAAAAGAAAGGAGCAGGGGATTGGTGAGAAGAGAGAAACATCTAGGATATTTCTCATCTTTCTAATCTGGAAAATTAGGTGGATTGAGAGGTCATTAACTTACATTATAATAAGAATTCAGTTTTGAACATGTTGAGCTTGAGGGCTCTGTCATACATCCAAGTAGATCAATCTGGCAATTCTATAATTTAGAAGAGACAATTAGACTGAAGTTGTGAATTTGTAGTGGTCAAATCTAAATGCACTATGACTTAATTATGATGATGATCTGTATAAAGAATCTAAGTCCATTTCTCATGTTTGACCGCTGACAGCTTTCAAGCCCTGCCACACTCTCTTCCCCTACACTTGAATAAGTTGATAAGAAGGCCTTGATGCTCCCTACTTTGGTGTCAGGGGGTAACTCAAACTATACAAGCCCCAGCCCGTGCAAGGAAACCCTTCACCCCTGCAAGACCCACTACCTTACTACAATAAATCCAAAGCCAGCCACCCTCCTGCTCTCTCAAACCATTTTTGGACCTGCTTGGAAATCTACCTTTCTTTCCACAGAAAGTCTAATTATGTGAATAATAAATCTCTTTCATACCCTCTTGGTGTATATGTGGTATGATGAGTCTTAATATCCAAACCAATTTTAGGTGAGGGGAGTTCCATTCCATCTCTCTTGTATGGTAACAATTGGGCCAAACTGTGTCCATTATGTAAAGGTCCAAAGTTATTTTGTCTTTCTCATAATATGTAGCTTTGGGGTACCTAAGTGATTAAGATCATGGCAAAAGAACCACCTAGATATGGTATGTATAATGTATAATATGTATATATAAAGGCAAAAGAGAAGTGGTCAGGGCATAGAGAACCCTGGAAGAAAATCAGCAATTAAATATCAAACAGAAGAAAAGAAGCTGGTGAAGGAGTCTGAAAAAGACTTGGCTGAAAACTAAGAGAAGGAATTCAAGCAAGGAAAGCATTTTCAGAAGGAAAAAGAATTCATCAGGATTACATGTTCAACAGGATTCAAATCAGTTTTGAAAAATGTTATTGGTTTAATGATATATCAGGAAATGACTGATAAAAAGAAAGTATTGGTTGATTTATAGAACATCTCCATATGGGAAGGAACAACCTGTCCCTCAAAGTTTGGCCATTATTAACCTTGGTCCACTTTCCTTTTAGAGAATTAGATAACTTTCACCAATATAACCATGTAAGCTGCTCTCAGTTTAACACCCCAGATAAATATGGATATCTGGCTCTCTTCCTAAAAAAAAAAATGATAAAATAATTCAACAAGTTCTTTAAACCATATTTCACTTAAAGATCAAGGATAACAAAGGACAAATAAACAGAAAAAATTACAAAACCAGAATATCAGGTTCAAAAGGTATGGCCTATTGTCCAGAAATCATAGTTTTTTTCCTGTCTTAAATTCTAGTCTTATTCCCAGTATTCAATACCAGCTTAGGACCCACCCACACATCTTCACTTCTAAAATTCTAGAACCAATAGAACCAGCACAAACTTGCACCATATTAAGAATTAAGAGATATGACTTTGATTTTTCCACAGTCAGTAGAGATTGGTTCTGTCATCTGCTGAATGACTGTGACCATATCTTGCAGTACATGTTGGCTCAAAGTTCTACCTTTACACCTAAGAAGCTAATCTGTTCTCCCTCCAGTTTCACAGTTACAGGATCTGTTCATCTTAGTTTCATCCCAAAGCTAGTATGTAGTTTGTGGTTTTTACACAAAGTTCTGTTTTATACATTCTTGAGCTATCTAAGAAATAGGCAAAATTAGAAAGCACTCCCCAAAATTGTGATGTGGGTCAAAGCGCAAGTTCACAATTGTTTGTGTTTCTTGTTACAATATACAGAAATTGTTTAGTTTTGCAGGTTATGATCATTGTTTATGGAATCAAGTAGACTTCTGTTCAAATCCAAGACTGACCACACACAAGCCATGTGACCCTGAGTGACATATTTAATCTATCTGAGACAGTCTCTACTATAAAATGGGAATTAAAAATATCCATCTGAGAGTTTTAAGCGTATCTGCGTGTGTGTGTGCGTGTGCACTTATGTTTAGTGCAGCACATGACACAGAGAAACATTTTACAAATGACAAATGTTATAACATAAAAAACTTAGGTGATAATAGCTAAAATTTATTAGACTCATTTTATACATCAGGAAGCTAAGATTTGGAGAAGATGAGTAAACTTCCTAAGGCTGTGCAGCTAGGAATGAGTGGAGCTGAGATGCCCAACTAGATCATTTGATTCCAGGATATTTCTGTGTGCTGCTGGCTCACTGCAATTCATTGTTACCTTCACTGCCTTCACAGATCTAAACTGAGTTAAAGGAGTTACAGAAATCATACATTTACTTCTTGCAGATATAACTGATCTGTATGAGTGGGATGTCCTGGTTTATTTACCAGATTCACTCATTCTCTCATCAATCCTCAAGTACTATTTTTAAAAAAAAGTCAAACTCCTTCCTTTAATCATCAGATTTTTTAAAAAGGCTTTTGTAGACTTAGGTCTGGAATTTTATTTTAGTTGCTTCAAAATACATTTTGGAAAATTATTGGATTGTTGAATTTTTCTGATATTTATAGTTTGAAATCCATCTTCTTAAGATGGTTGTCTATTGCCTCTCCTGGAAAGGGCAACATTAACATTTCTTTATTTTTAGGTACAGCAACCAGTTTCTCAAATAAACATCCACTGAGAGTTAATTCTTAAATAATGGGACCAACCAAAACAAATTTAAAACCACTAGTCTGTACAATATTTTCAGAAATGTAGTATTTATCAAATAAATATTCATTTCTTTAAAAACACTGTGACTCCAATGGTTATCACATATCCATATTTCATGTATATCAAATATTACCCTTGTGTAAAGTTAAATAAAATAACCTAAGCACCAGAAAATTTTAATAAAGACTAAAACTTTCAGAGGAGTTCCAAATTGTTTTACAAATTATTTCTCTCAATGTAATCATTACATTCTAAAAGCCTCATACTGGGGATTTCCTGGCTACTTTTTTTTTTTAAGTGATTCCTTGTGAGGTTCCACATTCTCATTTTTCATTTTTATTCCATAGCACATAAATGTAATTATTCTTTTTCATTTATGAAAACATTTATATCATAAAATTACATAAATTATGCATACTCCAGACACAGAATTATCTTGAGGACTGGTGATGACCTTGGGTCATCTTTTAATTACTTGCAAATAAATTAGTAGATGGATTGTTAAGAGTCTTGCCAGTGGAATAATTTAAAATTCTGGATCATCAAACAAACTTTTCCAAAAGTTTCCTCTTATTCTTGATTTATCACTAAATAAATCTCCAAACATGTGGGCCCCTGTCAAATCATGGATGAGTCTTCAACTGAGGAGCTGCTTGAGTGTTACTCAAAACTGTGTAAACCAGGGCAATTTTGGTTGCAAATAATAGAACATCCCAAACAAATTAGTTTAAGCAAAAAAAGGAATTAAAGAAATTAACTGATTTACATAACAAATCCAGAGGCAGCCTAATCCAGAGGCAGGGTTGGCTACATGCACAGCTGGAGTCAATGCTCAAAAGGTGTCATTAAGATTAGATTTCTAGGGGTGCCTGGGTGGCTCAGTCATTTAAAAGTCTGACTTTGGTTCAGGTCATGATCTCAGGGTCCTGGGATTGAGACCCCTGTCGGGCCCCACACTCAGTGGGGAGTCTGCTTCTCCCTCTCCCCTTTCCTCTTTCTTTCCCTTTCCTTTTCTCTCTCCCCCTCCCTATGCGCCTCCTCCCACCCCTCCCCTGATTGTGCCCTCTCTCTCATATAAATAAATAAAATCTTAAAAAAAAGAGAGATTTGATTTCTCTCCATCTCACTACCTCTGGCCTCCTACTTATTTTCCTCAGGCTTGAGCACCTTGTTGTACCAGTATAAGGGAAGTAATATAGCCTCTACAGACCCTTTTGTTCAAGTAAAGCAGTAAAGAATGAATGTCTTCTCCCTAGAAGCCCCGGGAAAGCCTCAGTGTGTTCACAGACTTACAGAATCATGGGACCATCACTGAACCAATCACTGTGTCCTAGGGAAATGCAATATGCTGACTGGCATTGTCTTAGTCCATTTGGCCTGCTAAAACAAAATCCCACAGACTGGGTAATTCATAAACAACAGAAATTTATTTCTTGTGGTTCTCGAAGATGGGAAGTCCAAGATCAAGGGGCAGCATGGCTGTGTTCTGGTAGGGGCCATCTTCCTGGTTCATAGCTGGTGCCTTCTCAGTGTCCTCACAGTGTGGAAGTGACAAGGAGTCTCTGTGGGATCTCTTTTTAAAAACACTAACCCCGGGGGCGGAGCAAGATGGCAGAGGAGTAGGAGACCTGGATTTCATCTGGTCTCAGGAATTCAGCTGGATAGGGACCAAACCATTCTGAACACCTACGAACTCAACAGGAGATCGAAGATAAGAATAGTAACAACACTCTGAACAGAAAAGCGACCACTTTCTGGAAGGTAGGACGTGCAGAGAAGTGAATCCGAGGCGATATTCAGGAGGATAGACGCGGGGGAGGGGGGCCTCCGTCGGCCGCTTCTGGCGAGTGATAGAGCCGCGGAGCACAAAATCGGACCTTTTAGAAGCCAGCTCCGCTGAGGGACGTCGCTCCAGTGGCTAAGCGGGGGTGGAACCCTCGCGGGACAGTGTGGTCTCAGGACCCTCGGGGTCACAGAAAGACCGGGGGTGCCTGAGTGCAGCAGAGCTCCCAGGTATCGGAGCAGGGAAGCCGGCTGCAGAGATGGAGCCAAGGCGTGGGCTCTCAGCTCGGGGTTGCCATAAACTGTGATCGGTGGCCCAGTCGGGCCACCGCTCCTCCAGCAGGGACCCAACAAGCGGCAGAGCCGGGGAGACTCCCCTTCCTCCCCTGGGAGGAGTGGCGCAGAAGCGCACCGCAGGGATCTGCTGGGTTTGGAGACTCCACACGGGGTCGGGTGCCAGACATAGAAATGCTCGGTCACAGGCTGGGTGAGCACGGAGTGCGGCTGGAGACCGGGGAGACGGGAGTGACTGCTTTTCTCTGGGGGCACACTGAGGAGCGAGACCCCAAGTTCTCAGCTCCTCCAGGCGGAGATTGGGAGGCCACCATTTTCACCCTGGTCCTCCAAAGCTGTACCGAGAGCTTGCAGGGAACAAATGCTCCTGAGAACAAACCCGAGCAGCTTGCTTAGCCCGGACTCACAAGGGCACTGCAATTCTGCCTCTGGCAAAGACATTTGGGAACCACAGCAACAGGCCCCTCCCCCAGAAGATCAGCACGAACAGCCAGCAAGCCAAGACCAAGTTTACCGATCAAGGAGAACGGGAGAACTCCAGCGCTAGGGGAATACTGCACATAGAATTCATGGCTTTTTTACCATAATTCATTAGTTTTTAAAAGTTAATTTTTTTAACTTTTTTTTTGAATTTTTCTTTTTGCCTTTTTCAAACATCTTATCAATCCCTTTTTTAAAAAGAACTTTTTATTTTTCATTTTTAGAGTCATATTTTTATCACTTCATAGTAGTTACCCTTATTTTTGGCATATATATATGTTGTTCTTTCTTTAAAATTTTGAGATACAATTTCTTCTAACAGATCAAAATATACCCTAAATCACTAGTGTATGGCTTTGTTCTATTCTCCTGCCTGATCACATTCTCTCCCTTTTTTTTTCTTTTTTCCTTTTCTTTTTAAATCTTCTTTCTTTTTAAAAAACAACTTCTTATCAATTGCTTTTATAAAATCTTTTATAATTTTTATCTTTACAGTCATCTTCCATCCCTTCATTGTATCAACCCTTGTTTTGTACATATATAAGTCTTTCTTCCTTTAAAATTTTAGCAGGCACTTTCTTCTAACAGACCAAAATATGCCCAAAAGCTAGTGTGTGGCACTGATCTATGCACTAGCCTGATCATATTTGATCATATTCTGTTTTTTTTTTTGTTTTGTTCTGTTTTTGTTTGTTTTTATCTTTTTCTTTTCCCTTTTTTTCTTCTTTCTTTCCCTTTCTTGTCCCCTGGTTTCAGGTCTTTTCTGATTTGTATAGAGTATATTTTCTGGAGACATTGTTAACCTGTTAGCATTCTGTTGTCTCATTCATCTATTCTCCTCTGGACACAATGACAAGACGAAAAAAATCACCTCAGCAAAAAGAACAAGAGGTAGTACCGTCTGCCAGGGACCTCCTCAATACGGACATTAGTACGATGTCGGACCTAGAGTTCAGAATCATGACTTTAAAGATACTAGCTGGGCTTGAAAAAAGCGTGGAAGTTCTTAGAGAAACACTTTCTGGAGAAATAAAAGAACTAAAATCTAACCAAGTTGAAATCAAAAAGGCTATTAATGAGGTGCAATCAAAAATGGGGGCACTAACTGCTGGATAAATGAGGCAGAAGAGAGAATCAGCGATATAGAAGACCAAATGATGGAAAATAAAGAGGCTGAGAAAAAGAGAAACAACTACAGGATCACGAGGGCAGAATTCGAGAGATAAGCGATACGATAAGATGAAACAACATTAGAATAATTGGGATCCCAGAAGAAGAAAGAGAGAGAGGGGCAGAAGGTATATTGGAGCAAATAATAGCAGAGAACGTCCCTAATGTGGGAAGGAAACAGGCATCAAAATCCAGGAGGCACAGAGAACCCCTCTCAAAATCAATAAAAATAGGTGAACACCCCGACATCTAATAGTAAAACTTACAAGTCTCAGAGACAAAGAGAAAATCCTAAAAGCAGCTCGGGAGAAGAGATATGTAAACTACAATGGTAGAAACATTAGATTGGCAACAGACCTATCCACAGACACCTGGCAGGGCAGAAAGGACTGGCATGCTATCTTCAGAGGACTAAACGAGAAAAATATGCAGCCAAGAATACTATATCCAGCTAGGCTGTCATTGAAAATAGAAGGAGAGATAAAAAGCTTCCAGGACAAACAAAAACTAAAGGAATTTGCAAACACGAAACCAGCCCTCCAAGAAATATTGAAAAGGGTCCTCTAAGCAAAGAGAGAGCCTAAAAGCAGCATAGATCAGAAAGGAACACAGACAATATACAGTAACAGTCACCTTACAGGCAATACAATAGCACTAAATTCATACCTTTCAGTAGTTACCTGAATGTAAATGGGCTAAATGCCCCAATCAAAAGACACAGGCTATCAGATTGGATTAAAAAACAAGACCATCCATATGCTATCTGCAAGAGACTCATTTTAGACCCAAAGACACCCCCAGATTGAAAGTGAGGGGGTGGAAAACCATTTACCATGCAAATGGACACCAAAAGAAAGCTGGGGTGGGAATCCTTATATCAGACAAATTAGATTTTAAAACAAAGACTGTAATAAGAGATGAAGAAGGACACTATATGCTACTTAAAGGGTCTATCCAACAAGAAGATCTAACCATTGTAAATATCTGGAAGAAATGGGTGCATTCCTAGAGATGTATCAACTACCAAAATTGAACCAGGAAGAAATAGAAAACCTGAACAGACCTATAACCACTAAGGAAATGGAAGCAGTCATCAAAAATCTCGCAAAAAACAAAAGCCCTGGGCCAGATGGCTTCCCAGGCTTTCCCAGGCTTTCCTTTAAATCAGACATTTAAAGAAGAATTAATACCTATTCTCCTGAAACTGTTCCAAAAAATAGAAATGGAAGGAAAACTTCCAAACTCATTTTATGAGGCCACCATTACCTTGTTCCCAAAACCAGACAAAGACCCCATCAAAAAGGAGAATTATAGACCAATATCCTTGATGAACATGGATGCAAAAATTCACACCAAAATACTAGCCAATAGGATCCAACAGTCCATTAAAAGAATTATTCACCATGACCAAGTGGGATTTATCCCTGGGATGCAAGGCTGGTTCAACATCTGCAAATCAATCAACGTGATACAATACATTAACAAAAGAAAGAACAAGAATCATATGATCCTCTCAATAGATGCAGAAAAAGCATTTGACAAAGTACAGCATCCTTTCTTGATCAAAACTCTTCAGAATATAGGGATAGAGGGTACATACCTCAATATTATAAAAGCCATCTAGGAAAAACCTACAGCGAATATCATTCTCAATGGGGAAAAGCTGAGAGCTTTTCCCCTAAGGTCAGGAATGCGGCAGGGATGTCCACTCTCACCACTGCTATTCATCATAGTATTAGAAGTCCTAGCCACAGGAATCAGACAACAAAAAGAAATCAAAGGCATCCAAATCGGCAAAGAGGAAGTCAAACTCTCACTCTTTGCAGATGATATGATACTGTATGTGGAAAACCCAAAAGACTCCACCCCAAAATTGCTAGAACTCATACAGGAATTCAGCAAAGTAGCAGGATATAAAATCAATGCACCAAAATCAGTGGCATTCCTATACACCAACAACAAGACAGAAGAGAGACAAATCAAGGAGTCGATCCCATTTACAATTGCACCCAAAACCATAAGATACCTAGGAATAAATTTCACCAAAGAGGCAAAGGATCTGTACTCAGAAAACTATAAAATACTCAGGAAAGAAATTGAAGAAGCACAAAGAAATGGAAAAACGTTCCATGCTCATGGATTGGAAGAACAAACATTGTGAAGATGTCGATGCTCCCTAGAGCAATCTACACATTCAATGCAATCCCCATCAAAATACCATTCACCTTTTTCAAAGAAATGGAACAAATAATCCTAAAATTCGTATGGAACCAGAAGAGACCCCGAATAGCCAGAGGAATGTTGAAAAAGAAAAGCAAAGCTGGCGGCATCACAATTCCGGATTTCCAGCTCTATTACAAAGCTGTCATCATGAAGACAGTATGGTACTGGCACAAAAACAGACACATCGATCAATGGAACAGAATAGAGAGCCCAGAAATGGACCCTCAACTCTATGGTCAACTCATCTTTGACAATGCAGGAAAGAATGTCCAATGGAAAAAAGACAGTCTCTTCAACAAATGGTGTTGGGAAAATTGGACAGCCACATGCAGAAGAATGAAACTGGACCATTTCCTTACACCACACACAAAAATAGACTCCAAATAGTTGAAAGACCTCAACGTGAGACAGGAGTCCATCAAAATCCTAAAGGAGTACACAGGCAGCAACCTCTTCCACCTCAGCCACAGCAACTTCTTCCTAGAAACATCGCCAAAGGCAAGGGAAGCCAGGGCAAAAATGAACTATTGGGATTTCATCAAGATAAACAGCTTTTGCACAGCAAAAGAAACAGTCCACAAAACCAAAAGACAACCGACAGAATGGGAGAAAATATTTGCAAATGACATATTAGATAAAGGGCTAGTATCCAAAATCTATAAAGAACTTATCCAATTCAACACCCAAAGAACAAAGAATCCAATCAAGAAATGGGCAGAAGACATGAACAGACATTTTTCCAAAGAAGACATCGAACTGGCCAACAGACACATGAAAAAGTGCTCAACATTGCTTGGCATCAGGGAAATGCAAATCAAAACCTCAATGAGATAGCACCTCACACCCGTCAGAATGGCTAAAATTAACAAGTCAGGAAACGACAGATGTTGGCAGGGATGTGGAGAAAGGGGAACCCTCCTACACTGTCGGTGGGAATGCAAGCTGGTGCAACCCCTCTGTAAAACAGTATGGAGGTTCCTCAAACAGTTGAAAATAGAGCTACCCTACGATCCAGCAATTGCACTACTGGGTATTTACCCCAAAGATACAAATGTAGGGATCCGAAGGGGTACGTGCACCCCAATGTTCATAGTAGCAATGTCCACAATAGCCAAACTGTGGAAAGAGCCAAGATGTACATTGACAGATGAATGGATAAAGAAGAGGTGGTATATATACACAATGGAATATTATGCAGCCATCAAAAGGAATGAGATCTTGCCATTTGCAACGATGTGGATGGAACTGGAGGGTGTTATGCTGAGTGAAATAAGTGAATCAGAGAAAGACATGTATCATATGACCTCAGTGATATGAGGAATTCTTAATCTCAAGAAACAAACTGAGGGTTGCTGGAGTGGTGGGGGTGTGGGAGGGATGGGGTGGCTGGGTGATAGACATTGGGGAGGGCATGTGCTATGGTGAGCACTGTGAATTGTACAAGACTGATGAATCACGGATCTGTACTTCTGAAACAAATAATGCAATATATTTTAAGAAAAAAAAAAGAAGAAGATAGTAGGAGGGGAAGAATGAATTGGAGTAAGTCGGAGGGGGAGACGAACCATGAGAGATAATGGACTCTGAAAAACAAACTGAGGGTTCTAGAGGGTAGGAGGGTGGGGGGATGGGTTAGCCTGGTGATGGGTATTAAAGAGGGCACATTCTGCGTGGAGCACTGGGTGTTATGCACAAACAATTAATCATGGAACACATCTAAAACTAATGATGTAATGTATGGTGATTAACATAACAAGAAAAAATTATTAAAAAAAAAAAGAACACTAACCCTATTCATGAGGGCTCAACCCTCATGACCTAAGCACCTCTCAAAAGCCTCACCTAACACCATCGCATTGGGCATTAGAGCATTTCAACATGTGAATTTTGAGGGGACAAAATATCCAGACTATAATAGGTTTAATCTTGGCCATATTCTCTATCCTGGTGTTCCATTCAGATTCATGGGCTATAAATAGGAGACAGGTGAATCCCCAAATACCTGTACAAATAGGATAAATAGATGCCCAGCCACCAAAAAGTAGCATCTATACCCTCATTTCTTTATGCTTTCCCGTATCTTTAATGCACCTTTCCTCCTATAGGGAGCTCATGAGGTAAAGAATATTATTTCTAAATTCAATTTCTGCTAACAGGTACTCTTTAAGGGAAAAAATGCTCAAGTAGCAGCTCCTAGAATACATATTGTAGGAGTTGGCTAATAAGACTCTTCTGTATTCTTCTGCCACCTGTCATCTTGGGATCTCTCACCATTCATTATCTGGTAGCAGGCCTGCAGTGTACAGATGGAAAAGTCACCCCAGAGGGAAGAGAGCTGTTATACTCTACCCCCCTTCTGGTTCCACTTCTGTGCAATGCTAATTTAATCGGGCACATGATTCACTCACTCACCTTAAACTTAAGCCAGACCTCATTCTATTTTTAATGTTTTAATTTTATTATTCACCCACAAATGTATCTATCTCAGCTTAGGTATATTTTTAAACAGTCAGAAATATAAGCTAAAGGATAAGGGTTTCTCTTGTCATTCCTATTCTGTCCTTCCCAGATCATTCCAAATACTTTGCCCTAAGCCATGTATAAGAGAAACACTTTGAAAGCATTAGAAGTTACCTTGAAGCCATTATTGGAGTGAGTGAATAGCATACTGATTGGAAATCCAAGTGAACATCCAAAATGGCCCTTTATAGCAATACCACTGGAAACAAGGGCTGAGACAGTGGGGAAATGAGCAGATTCAGATTGGGCCAGGTTGGCATGTTTGGGCTACCATTCAGAAACTGAAAGCCGTTGGTTTCATTATCAGATTTGTTATGATCTCAGAGTTTACAAAGGATAATGCAGGTAGAGATGTGGGAACAAGAGAAAGGAAGGTGGTCAAAGCCCGAAGAAGTTGTAATCACTACCTTTGTCTAATAGAAATTCCAAAGCAAGAACCTAGGAGGAGAGCTTTGAAAAATAAGAGAGCTGGCTTGCAGGTGTATTTGACTGAGGTCTCACACAGCTAATTAAAATTCCTTTAGCCACAATACTGACTGTGTGTGGGTGAGGGGTTATAATATACTGCTGCTAATTAACCATTAAAACTTGGTCAATAGCTTATGAGTCACCCCATTTCATTTTATAATACCAAATTATATTTGATTCAGTTATAAAGAAATGCTTAGCTGCACCTGTGAAATCCACACTATTTTCAACTTGAAGATAGAGATACGGAAAAATATGATAATATTATTTGCTGTCACATATTTGCATGGTAAACTGTGTTCTGGTTATCTTTAACAATATTCTGATTTATGGAAGGAAGAGAAGAAGGGAGGTTGTGAAATATGCAAGATAATAGTCATGTCTAGCAGCAAAATTTACATGAGACACCGCCATGTAAACAACATTCTGAAAACATCACTCTTCAAAGATAGTCTCCTGCATGATAAATAGTTCTATGCAGAATCAATAATCACTTGAAGCACTAAAAATTATTTTATACATATTCTAAAATTCCATTAAAGCCTGTGAAATATCCAATAATGAAAGTTGTATTTTAATGTGTTTTAGTCTGTGCATTATAAATTAGCTAATTGAGAAAGTTATTTTGGGAAGAAAAATAGAATACTGTGTGGATTTTTAAGTAACTAATAATTTTTAAACTTCTCATTGTAAATGTTCACATCTGATAACAGCAGTTTTTCAGCCTTGCTATCTATTCAAAAATGAAGATACCAAATTTTTCTTTCTGTGAAGTTTTTAATAGTCATGGAAATATGATTGAAAAGTTTTAACATTTAAGGCGGCTCTCCATATATCTTTGATTTAATGAGAAACATTATTGTAGAATATTTTTTCCCATTCAATTAAATCAACAGTTATTGAATGCCTTATATTTGGAAAGCAAATTACTAGGGGCTGTGGGAGATACAAGAGCACTTTGGATGCTTAGAAATTAGTATGAGAAAATAGACAAATGCATAAATAACACTTAAAACAAGGCAATGTTATAATAGAAATACCATTATTTTAAACTTAAAGCAGAGAAAATAATATTCTTGTATTTAAGTTAAAATAATTTAAATGTTTATTTTTCTAGTTGGTCATCAGTACTGTCAAGACATCCCTCTAGATGATGGACACTATTAATGGCCAACTAGAAAAATACTCTGGAAGCCCTTAAATGAAAGGTAATATAATATGATGCAATGGTTCTCAAATGTGAGTAAATCAAAGAGGACTTGCTAAAACACAAATTGCTGGGCCTCACCCCATGATTTCTGATCCAGTAGGTCTGAGGTGGGATCCAAAAATGTACATTTCTAACAAATTTGCAGGTGATGCTCATACTGCTGGTCTGGGAGGCCACACGTAAGAACCACAGGATATAGTGTCAGATCACCCAAGTCTGAATTCTGGCTGACTATTTACACCTGCATGATCTTTGGAGCATGCCCCCATCACCTCATCCAAAAAATCTTCATAATGAAAGCACTGTAGCAGAAACTGCTAGCCAATGACCAAACCTTTGTTCTCTTCTTCTTTCTGGGCCTAAAGCTAGACAACTGTCCCCAAGCTCCCTTGATGTAAATTAGGTGTGGACCTGTGATTGAGATATAGCCAAGGAATATGAGCAGAAATGATGGGCATCACTCCCAGGCCTGACTCCTAACCACTCTCACACACGTCCTTCATGCCCTTTCCATCACTTGCAGTTTGCCCCAAATGAGCATAGAAAACTTGAGAGCTGCAAGTTGAACACAGGGGAGCCACAAAATGGAAGGAGACTAGATCTATGAACCATCACCTGAAAGAGAACTGCCCACCAATCAGCAACACCCATTTGGGCTTTACACAAGGGAGAACTTGACCTATTCTTCCTGGTATTCCTGACAGCTAGCATGCCATCATGAGACACAGTTGCTCAATAAATAATTGCTGAACTGATAAAGAAAGATATAAGGAATGGATCAGTCTAACAGCAGACATGATGGAAGGTAATAAGCTCTACAACAATGGAGATATTTAAATAAAACTAGATGGCTGCCATGAAGAGTTCTATAGAATGTATTCCTCAATAATAGAAGGTTAGGTAGGATCACCTCCAAGGATCCTTGCAAATATATATTCTATGTTATTCTGCCCTAAATTTAAATAACCAGGATGCACATCAGAAACTAATGATGTAATGTATGGTGATTAACATAATAAATAAATAAATAAATAAATAAATAAATAAATAAATAACTAGGATGCAACTTTTGAGAGCTATACCTTTCTTCCCAGATCCATTATGTTCCAGTCCTTTTGTTTCTCTCTCTCTTTTTTTTTAAAGATTTTATTTATTTATTTGAGAGAGAGGGAACACATGAGAGGGGATAAGGTCAGAAAGCTAAGCAGACTCTGCCGAGCAGGAAGCCCTATGCGGGACTCGATCCAGGGACTCCAGGATCATGACCTGGGCCTTCGCTTAGCCAACTGAGTTCGCTTAACCAACTGAGCTGCCCAGGCACCCTGTTTTCCTCTTTTCTAAATGTTTCATCTTTCCTTGTTAATTAATCAGCATTCACTGAGCATGTAAAATATGCCCAGGCCAGTCCACAAGGTATTTGGCATCTAGTTGAGGAGAGTGCTTGTGAAACAACAACACATTTGAAACAAAAACAATATCAAAGAGATTAAATGCTACAATAAAAAGTTGTTAAAGGAGTTGCTTCAAGTGTGTTACTATGCATGTTAAAAGCAACCACCAGACAGACAATTAAAAAGCTCAAATTCAACTTTCTTTTCTGTAGATAAGAAGTGCAAATGTGGGCAAATTGTTTAACCTCATTTCTCCCTTCTATAAAAGTTACAATTCTGTCCAATTTACCAAGGAGCAGGATGGAAAAAAAAACTGATTCATGAATTAGAAAGCATGATCCTTTGGAAAGGAGTGCTCTATTTTGGAACCTCATGTTTCAGTTCAGCTTTATTTGCATTCTTTGTTCTCTTTCCACATGTAATCAGGATTTTTGTTATTAGTGATGGTTCATCTAAGAGTCCTTCATTTCACCTGCCTGCGGTACCCAGAAAATTCTGTTTTTGATCATGTTGGAAAAGCACAATAGGCCTCTGGTCCTCCACAGCAAGGAATG
The DNA here is from genome assembly GCF_009762305.2 of Zalophus californianus. Classification (NCBI taxonomy): domain Eukaryota; kingdom Metazoa; phylum Chordata; class Mammalia; order Carnivora; family Otariidae; genus Zalophus; species Zalophus californianus. Next base: position 112,189,355 of record NC_045612.1, on the reverse strand, counting down.
TGATTGGAGTTCTTCACTTTGGACTTATGCCCCCTTCAGTAGCCAGTTGTTGCCACTGCTGTTGACCGGCCTGCCCCTGCTTGAGTTCAGGGTGGAGAAAAGAAATTCAAATGTTTCAGCAGGACTTGTTAGGCCAGCTGCTGATGAGCAAAGTGGAGATTACATTTCATGAGCATTATTTTATCTTCTGGTAGATACACTAAATATCCTTTCATATCTAAAGAGATGGTAAAAAAAAAGTTACAAAAAGGAACATTTAATGTTTTTCTAAATTAACATAATGTAATAATAATTGAAGTAAAATTAGACAAGTTTGCCCTGACTAGTTAAACTTCTTTCTGCCAGCTGTAAATGCTGCCTCCAGCTGCATTCTTTTCATGGGAAAACAGTTCAGTGTTGTACATTTTATCAGACTCATTTTAAAACCATTTCCAAAATGTTTTCCTCTAGTCCTGTTTTGAAGATTTCTGCATCTGTAATATATTTCTTAGATATTTTTCTCCAATTAAACCCTTTGAAAAATAAATGAATGAAAAGCTCTATTTCAGCTTTTCCAATGTTTGATTCCAGTTCAGATGGCCCCTTTAACCTTTGTGAGCTGTATTTATGAGAGGTCTTTTGTATGACAATTGTCTTTTGTATCCTAAACTGGTTACAATGTTATTAGCCCAAGAAGAGAGACTAAGGGAAGAAAATTAAGTATCTTGCTATTCTGTGTTTTTAATTTAGCTACAGGAGAAAGAGTTTTCGACAAATGCTGTAAATCAGTGCCTCCTAGATCCTACTCTGAATTTGATTCACTTTAGGATTTTGTTAAAATACAGATTATGACTTAGGAGTTCTAGGGTAGGGACTGAGATTCTGCATTTCTAACAAGTTCCCAGATGAGCTGATGTTGCTGGTGCAAGGCTCTAAATTTTTAGTCAGCTTTCATCTTCTTATTGCTCAGCCACCATAGATTCTACCTGTGTCTCAACAGATCTTGAGAAGAGAACCAGTTTAACTAATTTTTCACAACTCCTTGTAAAAGTAAGGAGATATACTTTAAAAATAACTTTTAAAATTCAATAAAAATAAGTGGGGTAAACAACAAGTAGAAAGATGTCCTGGTAAGAATGGGTCAAAGGTACATGAGATTCAATTAAGGAAAAAAAAAAAAACCTATTCTGTATGGCATTCAGAAGTACAGTAAATAAAATATTATTAGAGGTTGTTTTGTAAAGATCTATTCTATTTGGGTTGGTACAACCTCTGGGTGAAATCTTCTCCCCAGGATACCAAGAAATATCCTCCACTTAAGTCTTGCTTCCTATTGAATTGAATTAGTTGCTTGCTCAAGAGTATAAACATAAACACAATGGTGCCCTTAATCTGTTTAATCCAAGAAGCTGTCTGGCCTCTGTCTCCCAATTTAGGAGTCTCTTTCAGCAAATCTACAGATTGCTAAGAATGAAAGTACTTAGTGTTTCCAAATTGTTACATACACACTGAAAGAAGAGATGTACTTTTCTCCAACTTCTACCACTGGTGTCATTAGATGCCCATTTTCACAGATACTATCCAGTATTTTAACTGCCATTAGTCATTTCATAAGCAGATTTAAGTTTATTCATTATGGAAGTCCATTCCACAAACAATGGAAGAACCTACCTAGTAAAGTCTATTAACTCCAGAGGGAAAGATGGCTACCTAAGAAAAGTAACCACAATGATAAAAGGGATATAATAAAGAGTTGACAGAAAATGAAGTTGATGGCTGTTTTTTCTTATTTACACTTATTTGCTGAGAATGTTCATACCCATCTCTTTTTTACCAAATGGCAGATAGGAAAGGAAAATTGGAAGAAGAAAATACATCTTCCTACCTGTGTTTTCTAATTATTTCTATTTGTCTTGCTACTCTTTTATTCTTTCAGTTTGTTTTACCACAATTATGCAATCAGGTTCTATGTTATTACTAATTTTATAGACCCAATGGCTAGAGCAGTGCTATGACATATAATGGATGCTCAATAAATATTTGCTAAATGAATGAATGAGTATATTACACAAATGGTAATTCATTATTTAAACCTTTTTACACCTTTTTCTGACTCACTAAGAGAAAGAAAAAATACACATTGACATTTAAACACATACGTACACTGTAAAATTGGAATGAGTAATCTATTTGGTTTTTATTCAAAGGGATAAAAAATGAATTTATTTTTATTAATTTTCTGAACACCAAGACCAGTGAAATGACTTCTTCTACTTAGCAGAATCTCCTAGCAATTTGCCCCAGGAAGTGGTTTATAAATCAGAAAGAGGTTTTCTTAATTTAGAAATAAAAATCAAATCTCACTTATCTGACTTTGGAGCTCTTGGTACTTTGAAACCATTACTATTTGTGGGAGACACTGTGGTGTGCCACCATGATTACCCCTGAGAGAAGGGCTTGTTGTCTCAGCTGCTGGCAGTGCTGTTGGCAGGCAACCATCAGCTGTCAGCTCCTTTGTGGTTGCCTCAGCTGCGAAGAGCCATCTGGCCCAATATCAATCCCCTTACCCGATGACCCACATCCAATGACCAATCAGTGCAAAGGTAAAAAGACCTAGCCATCTTGCACAACTTGGAACAACTCAAAGGCCTTTCTGGTTTCAGAGCTCTGTGTGGGGTCAGTCGTGGCTGTTGTTGGATCGAAGTCATACCTCAACTTCTCCCTCTTCCCAAACCCTGCTCCCTTCCCCTATTGTCCCAAGGGCACTCCCTAATAAATATTTTGCATGTTAAACTTCATCTAAAAGTTGGCTTCCTAGGGAGCTCAACCTATGATATTATTATTTCCATTCTATTTTTATACAAAATACAGAAAATGCTTGTAAGTTTCCACTGAGAACAAATTGCTGCATTTTGTGGAGTTTACTTTTTGAGAAAACTTATTCTAGGTCAGAACTATTTGACAAAAATCCACACTGTCAAGGTTACTGTTCCTACTACTTTTCTTATGTCATTATTGTGTTGATGATACAAGGGAGTAGACCAGGAGTTACACTGCCATGGTAATTCCCCTGCAGTGAAAAGAGCCTTATTTGAGGTTCTTACCTTGTACCACAGGGGTAGAGTTGGTGCAAAGGTTTCTAAATTGAGTCTCCTACAACTAAGCCATACTGACATGAAGGAAGCATCCAGAAACACGTGACTTTTGAAGACCAAACTCAGAAATTCTCTCTGGATTGTTAAGTCACCCCATGACCAATCATTCTGGAGCTCTAGCCTGCTTGCTTTGTAGTAGTCCCTCCCAAATTTATTCCTGTATCTGTTTATATGATATACTGATAATTTGAGACAGAGATGGGTAAGGAGAGGTCTCCATGGTAAGAGTTCTTTCAGTTGTCTCCATGGTGATCCCTGCATAGCTAATAAATATGCAACTTAATTTTATTGCTTATCTTGAAATTACCAACGGCTTCAGTTTTGGAATACATATGGGAGAAGCCACCAGGACTCATACCACAATTTGTAAAGCAGGTAGTGCCAAGCTTTACTGGAGACTCAGTCTCTCTTTTCCATTTCTTTTTTACCTTCTTTAGGAACTCAAGGTCCTAATATGTTTTATAGTTTGTTTCCTCCCCATTCCTACATTATAAAACAGAGACTAAAGTATAAATAAATGATAAAGCAGCATATTACCTTCCTCTAAGAGATTGCTTTTTAAATGTAAAGAAGGTAATGAATCTCTAATTAGGGAATTTTAGAAATTGAGAAAGTTTGTGAATGGGGGAAGAATAGGAAGAGGTTGAGGAACAAAGCCTATGCATTGATTACTCTGTGCCCCATTTTCCCCATATATAAAAGGGAAGAGTAATATTATCTACTTCTGAGGGTCATTGCATAGATTAAATAAGATATAACATGTAAAGGGCGTAGAACAGTGTTTGACTTGTTCAACTACTGCTATTTTTTTATTTAAAGATTTTTATTTATTTATTTGAGAGAGAGTGCACATGAGAGGGGGAAGGATCAGAGGGAGAAGCAGACTCCCTGCCGAGCAGGGAGCCCAGTGCGGGACTCCATCCAGGGACTCCAGGATCATGACCTGAGCCGAAGGCAGTTGTTTAACCAACTGAGCCACCCAGGTGCCCCAACTACTGCTATTTTTATAATATTGTTTTTTACTCTGAGGTATACAATTACCAAAGTTCTGGTCTTTCTCTTTATGGGGAAGCTGTAAAACCTTGCTATTCAAATAGTGGTCCAAGGACCAGAAGTATCAGCTACATCAGGGAGCCTGTTAGAAGTCCAGAATTTCAAGCCTTACTCCAGACCTACTAAAGTAAAGTTTACATTTTAACAAGATTCCCAGGTGATTCCTACACACATTAAAATTTGGGGCCTTGAATTAGATATAGTGATCTCAAATAGGGGTTTTGAAATCAAAGAGACTCAAGCTCCAATTTGCTAGCTGTGGGACTGTGGGCAAGTTACTTACTCTGAGTCTGAGGTCCCTCATGTGTAAAATGTACAATAATCACATCTATTTAGTAGGGTTGTTGTGAGGATTTACATGTGAAAATATGCAAAGCATTTACTGATACGCATGCTGGGCAACTACCAAGTATCTTATGAATTGTGGCTATAACTACTCTCAAAACAATCTCTAGTTTTTGAAACATGTAGTTTTAAGCTCCCAAGGACAAAGAACTTGAGTTCATTCAGGGCAGGATTGTTCATACATGTATATAATTCTTAAAATACACAAGGAATGTTAGGGATCATCTTAGATAAATTAAAAGAAAAAAATGGTTAGGTCTATTTTGTATTGAAGGCTTGGCTGGTGAAGAAACGATTTTCCTTTGTGTCTCTCTGAATCTTCCATTGCCTTGCTGGGTAAGATACCTTTAGGTTAGACACAAAGGTGATCAGTTGGCCATGACAGGTAGAGGAATACCAGCAGGTCTAGTCAAGCATTTGAGTCTTTTAGACATGATTCTCCCTGCCAGTGAAGGTGACCAGATTGTTCAGGTATCTGATCCTAAAATATAGTACTCCCAAAAACTCTCTGAAGATTGGAACCTGAAGTTGTTGAATTTGTATTGGCAACCACAAGGTTCTAAATTCTTTTTTTAAGATTGTATTTATTTATCTGAGAGAGAAAGAAAGAGAGAGGGAGAGAGAGAGAGAGAGAGAAGCAGACTCCCCTCTGAGCAGAGAGCCCAACGTGGGGCTCAATCCCAGGACCCCGAGATCATGACCCAAGCTGAAGGCAGACGTTTAAGTGACTGAGCCACCCAGGCGCCCCCAGGTTCTACATTCTTAAATTCATTTCACATTCATCTCAATGTTAAGAGCAGAGGCTCAAGAACCAAAACACTGGGGTTCAAATTTGATCATTTGTAAAACAGAGATCATTATAGTTCCTCCTTCTAAGGATGTTTAGGAGAATTGAATGAAGTAATCTATGTATAGATGTTAACACAGTACCTGGTTTACAGTGAGCACTCAATAACTGTAAGTTATTGTTGAAATTACCATACTTGCTGCAGCTGCTTTCTCTAGAATTCTGTATTTGATATGTCTGACTCCAGCCTATTTTGTTGACCTCAACACTGATTTGGGGACTATACCCAGCCTCTAACTAATCTATCATAATAGTTTGGTTGGAAGATTTAGAGTTAATATCATGACATTCCAATGGAAATGTGAGATTAGTTAGTAGAATATTTCCACACAAGGGCATTTCCTAGATGACTGAGCATTGGGAGAACTAATTTCAGTGTTGTTGAAATGTTAGTGTAGCTAGGCTCTAAGAGACTGTCAGCCATTTTCAGGCTTTTAATGAGTTCCCCAAGGAGAAGCAAAAGCTACCACCCCAGCAAGCCTTTCACTATGCCTGAATTCTTTGTCATTCAGTTGCTGGTGCTCTGGAGACTAACATATTGGTATCCTTTGCTGCAGAAGGCTGAAACAATAAAATCTGACAAATTCTTGATCAACCAGTGCTGGAAATGCAGACCCATTTGGAAATGGAATGGAGTAGATAATGTGAAAACCTGGACTATATATCCATGGGACTTCCTGAAAATACAATTCAGTAAGGATTTGAGAGACTTCAGTCACCTGAACAAATCAATTTAAACTGGGGCACATGACAAGGTTTTGAACGGGCTTCTACAGCCTGACTGAAATATTACTTTGAGTGTAATTAGTACTAGACATCAAAGGAACCTCATCAAAGGATCTTCTATGTTTTGGAAAGAAAGCTTCCCCATTTTCCACATTGCAATTCATCAACATGCCACCCTCTCTCCACAAAATAGTCCATGTAGTCTACCCAACAAGAGAACCAACCTGATCTTTGGGGTAGGGTTGAATCACAAAGATAAGAAAAAAAAGGAGGGAAATGCAAAACATGGACCAGAATTCTGCCAAAGTTGTTCAGTTTGGCAGAATTAGCTTTAATAAAGTTTATAAGTTTTTAAAAGTATTTATAAGTTTAATTTAAATAACTTTTTATTCAGAGAGAGAGAGAGAGATGGAAGGGGGAGAGGGAGAAAGAGAACCTTAAGCAGGCTTCACGCCCAGTGCAGAGCCCAACGCGGGGCTCAATCTCATGAGCCTGAGCCTCAATCAAGAGTCAGACCCTTAACCGAATGAGCCACCCACGCACCCCAGTTTAAGTAACATTTTTTTATTTTTTATTGTTATGTTAATCATCATATATTACATCATTAGTTTTTGATGTAGTGTTTCATGATTCATTGTTTGTGCATAACACCCAGTGCTCCATGCAGAATGTGCCCTCTTTAATACCCATCACCAGGCTAACCCATCCCCCTACCCTCCTCCCCTCTAGAACCCTCAGTTTGTTTTTCAGGGTCCATCGTCTCTCATGGTTCATCTCCTACTCTGACTTACTCCCCTTAATTCTTCCCCTCCTGCTATCTTCTTCTTTTTCTTTTTTCTTAACATATGTTGCATTATTTGTTTCAGAAGTACAGATCTGTGATTCAACAGTCTTGCACAATTCACAGCGCTCACCATAGCACATACCCTACCCAATGTCTATCACCCAGCCACCCCATCCCTCCCACCCATCACCACTCCAGCCAACACTCAGTTTGTTTCCTGAGATTAAGAATTCCTCATATCAGTGAGGTCAAATGATACATGTCTTTCTCTGATTGACTTATTTCACTCAGCATAACACCCTCCAGTTCCATCCACATCGTTGCAAATGGCAAGATCTCATTCCTTTTGATGGCTGCATAATATTCTATTGTCTATATATACTACTTCTTCTTTATCCATTCATCTGTCGATGGACATCTTGGCTCTTTCCACAGTTTGGCTATTATGGACACTGCTACTATAAACATTGGGGTGCACATACTCCTTCAGATCCCTACATTTGTATCTTTGGGGTAAATACCCAGTAGTGCAGTTGCTGGGTCGTATGGTAGCTCTATTTTCAACTGTTTGAGGAACCTCCATACTGTTTTACAGAGGGGTTGCACCAGCTTGCATTCCCACCGACAGTGTAGGAGGGTTCCCAATTCTCCACATCCCCGCCAAGATCTGTTGTTTCCTGACTTGTTAATTTTAGCCATTCTGACGGGTGTGAGGTGGTATCTCATTGAGGTTTTGATTTGGATTTCCCTGATGCCGAGTGATGTTGAACACTTTTTCATGTGTCTGTTGGCCATTTGGATGTCTTCTTTGGAAAAATGTCTGTTCATGTCTTCTGCCCATTTCTTGATTGGATTCTTTGTTCTTTGGGTGTTGAGTTGGATAACTTCTTTATAAATTTTGGATACTAGCCTTTTATCTGATATGTCATTTGCAAATATTTTCTCCCATTCTGTCGGTTGTCTTTTGGTTTTGTGGACTGTTTCTTTCGCTGTGCAAAAGCTGTTTATCTTGATGAAATCCCAATAGTTCATTTTTGCCCTGGCTTCCCTTGCCTTTGGCGATATTTCTAGGAAGAAGTTGCTGTGGCTGAAGTCGAAGAGGTTGCGGCCTGTGTTCTCCTCTAGGATTCTGATGGACTCCTGTCTCACGTTTAGGTCTTTCAAACATTTGGAGTCTATTTTTGTGTGTGGTGTAAGGAAATGGTCCAGTTTCATTCTTCTGCATGTGGCTGTCCAATTTTCCCAACACCATTTGTTGAAGAGACTGTCTTTTTTCCATTGGACATTCTTTCCTGCTTTGTCAAAGATTAGTTGACCATAGAGTTGAGGGTCCATTTCTGGGCTCTCTATTCTGTTCCATTGATCTATGTGTCTGTTTTTGTGCCAGTACCATACTGTCTTCATGATGACAGCTTTGTAATAGAGCTGGAAGTCCGGAATTGTGATGCCGCGAGTTTTGCTTTTTTTTTTTTTTTCAACATTCCTCTGGCTATTCGGGGTCTCTTCTGGTTCCATACAAATTTTAGGATTATTTGTTCCATTTCTTTGAAAAAAGTGGTGTGGTATTTTGATGGGGATTACACTGAATGTGTAGATTGCTCTAGGGAGCATTGACATCTTCACAATCTTTGTTCTTCCAATCCATGAGCATGGAACATTTTTCCATTCCTTTGTGTCTTCTTCAATTTCTTTCCTGAGTATTTTATAGTTTTCTGAGTACAGATCCTTTGCCTCTTTGGTGAAATTTATTCCTAGGTATCTTATGGTTTTGGGTGCAATTGTAAATGGGATCGACTCCTTGATTTGTCTCTCTTCTGTCTTGTTGTTGGTGTATAGGAATGCCACTGATTTCTGTGCATTGATTATATATCCTGCTACTTTACTGAATTCCTGTATGAGTTCTAGCAGTTTTGGGATGGAGTCTTTTGGGTTTTCCACATACAGTATCATATCATCTGCAAAGAGTGAGAGTTTGACTTCCTCTTTGCCGATTTGGATGCTTTTGATTTCTTTTTGTTGTCTGATTGCTGTGGCTAAGACTTCTAATACTATGTTGAATAGCAGTGGTGAGAGTGGATATCCCTGCCGCGTTCCTGACCTTAGGGGAAAAGCTCTCAGCTTTTCCCCATTGAGAATGATATTCATTGTAGGTTTTTCCTAGATAGCTTTTATGATATTGAGGTATGTACCCTCTATCCCTATACTCTGAAGAGTTTTGATCAAGAAAGGATGCTGTACTTTGTCAAATGCTTTTTCTGCATCTATTGAGAGGATCATATGATTCTTGTTCTTTCTTTTGTTAATGTATTGTATCACGTTGATTGATTTGCGGATGTTGCGGATGTTGAACCAGCCTTGCAGCCCAGGGATAAATCCCACTTGGTCATGGTGAATAATCCTTTTAATGGACTGTTGGATCCTATTGGCTAGTATTTTGGTGAGAATTTTTGCATCCATGTTTATCAAGGATATTGCTCTGTAATTCTCCTTTTTGATGGGGTCTTTGTCTGGTTTTGGGATCAAGGTAATGGTGGCCTCATAAAATGAGTTTAGAAGTTTTCCTTCCATTTCTATTTTTTGGAACAGTTTCAGGAGAATAGGTATTACTTCTTCTTTAAACGTCTGATAGAATTCCCCTCGGAAGCCATCTGGCCCTGGGCTTTTGTTTGTTGGGAGATTTTTGATGACTGCTTCCATTTCCTTAGTGGCTATAGGTCTGTTCACGTTTTCTATTTCTTCCTGGTTCAATTTTGGCAGTTGCTGGCATAGAGTTGCTCATAATATGTTCTTATAATTGTTTGTATTTCTTTGGTGTTGGTTGTGATCTCTCCTCTTTCATTCATGATTTTGTTGATTTGGGTCATTTCTCTTTTCTTTTGGATAAGTCTGGCCAGGGGTTTATCAATCCTGTTAATTCTTTCAAAGAACCAGCTCCTAGTTTCGTTGATCTGTTCTACTGTTCTTTTGGCTTCTAGTTCATTGATTTCTACTCTGATCTTGATTATTTCTCTTCTCCTGCTGGGTTTAGGCTTTATTTGCTCTTCTTTCTCCAGCTCCTTTAGGTGTAGGGTTAGGTTGTGTATTTGAGACCTTTCTTGTTTCTTGAGAAAGGCTTGTATTGCTATATACTTTCCTCTCAGGACTGCTTTTGCTGTATCCCAAAGATTTTGAACAGTTGTGTTTTCATTTTCATTGGTTTCCATGAATTCTTTTAATTCTTCTTTAATTTCCTGGTTGACCCATTCATTCTTTAGTAGGATGCTCTTTAGTCTCCATGTATTTGAGCGCTTTCCGACTTTTCTCTTGTGATTGAGTTCTAGTTTCAAAGCATTGTGGTCTGAAAATATGCAGGGAATAATCCCAATCTTTTGGTACCGGTTGAGACCTGATTTGTGACCTAGGATGTGATCAATTCTGGAGAATGTTCCATGGGCACTAGAGAAGAATGTGTATTCCGTTGCTTTGGGATGGAATGTTCTGAATATGTCTGTGAAGTGCATTTGGTCCAGTGTTTCATTTAAAGTCTTTATTTCCTTGTTGATCTTTTGCTTAGATGATCTGTCCATTTCAGTGAGGGGGGCGTTAAAGTCCCCCACTATTATTGTATTGTTGTCAATGTGTTTCTTTGCTTTTGTTATTAATTGCCTTATATAGTTGGCTGCTCCCACGTTAGGGGCATAGATATTTACAATGGTTAGATCTTCTTGTTGGATAGACCCTTTAAGTAGGATATAGTGTCCTTCCTCATCTCTTATTACAGTCTTTGTTTTAAAATCTAATTTGTCTGATATAAGGATTGCCACCCCAGCTTTCTTTTGGTGTCCATTAGCATGGTAAATGGTTTTCCACCCCCTCACTTTCAATGTGGGGGTGTCTTTGGGTCTAAAATGAGTCTCTTGCAGACAGTGTATGGATGGGTCTTGTTTTTTAATCCAATCTGATAGCCTGTGTCTTTTGATTGGGGCATTTAGCCCATTTACATTCAGGGTAACTATTGAAAGGTATGAATTTAGTGCCATTGTATTGCCTGTAAGGGGACTGTTACTGTATATTGTCTCTGTTCCTTTCTGATCTACGCTGCTTTTAGGCTCTCTCTTTGCTTAGAGGACCCCTTTCAATATTTCTTAGAGGGCTGGTTTCGTGTTTGCAAATTCCTTTAATTTTTGTTTGTCCTGGAAGCTTTTTATCTCTCCTTCTATTTTCAATGACAGCCTAGCTGGATATAGTATTCTTGGCTGCATATTTTTCCTGTTTATTGCTCTGAAGATATCTTGCCAGTCCTTTCTGGCCTGCCAGGTCTCTGTGGATAGGTCTGTTGCCAATCTAATATTTCTACCATTGTAGGTTACATATCTCTTCTCCCGAGCTGCTTTCAGGATTTTCCCTTTGTCTCTGAGACTTGTAAGTTTTACTATTAGATGTCGGGGTGTTGACCTATTTTTATTGATTTTGAGAGGGGTTCTCTGTGCCTCCTGGATTTTGATGCCTGTTTCCTTCCTCACATTAGGGAATTTCTCTGCTATTATTTGCTCCAATATACCTTCTGCCCCTCTCTCTCTTTCTTCTTCTTCTGGGTTCCCAAGTATTCTAATGTTGTTTCGTCTTATCGTATCACTTAAACCTCGAATTCTGCCCTCGTGATCCTGTAGTTGTTTATCTCTCTTTTTCTCAGCCTCTTTATTTTCCATCATTTGGTCTTCTATATCACTGATTCTCTCTTCTGCCTCATTGATCCTAGCAGTTAGTGCCCCCATTTTTGATTGCACCTCATCAATAGCCTTTTTGATATCGACTTGGTTAGATTATAGTTCTCTTATTTCTCTAGAAAAGGTTTCTCTAATAATTTCCATACTTTTCTCAAGCCCAGCTAGTATCTTTAAAGTCATGATTCTGAACTCTAGGTCCGACATTGTACTAATGTCCATATTGAGTAGGTCCCTGGCTGACGGTACTACCTCTTGTTCTTTTTGCTGAGGTGATTTTTTTCGTCTTGTCATTTTGTCCAGAGGAGAACAGATGAATGAGAGAACAGAATGCTAACAGGTTCACAATGTCTCCAGCAAGTATACTGTATACAAATCAGAAAAGACCTGAAACCAGGGGAAAAGAAAGGGAAGGAAAGAAAAAAGGAAGAGAAAAAAAAAAAGATAAAAACAAAAACAGAACAACACAAAAAAAGCAGAATATGATCAAATATGATCAGGCTAGTGCATAGATCAGTGCCACACACTAGATTTTGGGCATATTTTTGGTCTGTTAGAAAAAAGTGCCTCCTAAAATTTTAAAGGAAGAAAGACATATATGTACAAAATAAGGGCTGATACAATGAAGGGATGGAAGATGACTGTAAAGATGAAAATTATAAAAGATTTTATAAAAGGAATTGATAAGATAAGTTGTTTGGAAAATAAAGAAGAAGATTAAAAAAAAAAAGAAAAAAGTGAGAGAATGTGATCAGGCAGGAGACTAGAACAAAGCCATACACTAGTGATTTAGGGTATATTTTGATCTGTTAGAAGAAACTGTATCTCAAAATTTTAAAGAGAGAGCAACTTATATATATATGCCAAAAATAAGGGTAACTACTATGAACGGATAAAATATGACTCTAAAAATGAAAAATAAAAAATGCTTTTTTTTTAAAAAAGGGATTGATAAGATGTTGGTTGAAAAAGGGAAAAAGAAAAATTAAAAAAATAAACAGTTAAAAAAAATTAACTTTCATGAACTAATGAATCACAGTAAAAAAAAGCCATGAAATCTATGTGCAGTATTCCCCTAGCGCTTGAGTTCTCCCGTTCTCCTTGATCGGTAAACTTGGTCTTGGCTTGCAGGCTGTTCGTGCTGACCTTCTGGGGGAGGGGCCTGTTGCTGTGGTTCCCAAATGTCTTTGCCGGAGGCTGAATTGCCCCGCCCTTGTCCGTCCGGGCAAGGAAGGTGCTTGGGTTTGCTCTCAGGAGCTTTTGTTCCCTGCAAGCTCTTGGTACAGCTTTGGAGGATCAGGGCGAAAATGGTGGCCTCCCAATCTCCACCCAGAGGAGCTGAGAACTTGGGGCCCCACTCCTCAGTGCGCCCCCCAGAGAAAAGCAGTCACTCCCGTCTCCCTGGTCTCCGGCCGCACTCCGTGCTCACCCAGCCTGTGACCGAGCATTTCTGTCTCTGGCACCTGACCCCATGTGGAGTCTCCAAAGCCAGCAGATCCCTGCGGTGCGCTCCCGCGCTGCTCCTCCCAGGGGAGGAAGGGGAATCTCCCCGGCTCTGCCGCTTGTTGGGTCCCTGCTGGAGGAGCAGTGGCCCGACTGGGCCGCGGATCACAGTTTATGGCAACCCTGAGCTGAGAGCCCCCGCCTCGGCTCAGTCTCTGCAGCCGGCTTCCCCGCTCCGATACCTGGGAGCTCTGCTGCACTCAGGCACCCCCAGTCTTTCTGTGACCCCGAGGGTCCTGAGACCACAGTGTCCTGGGAGGATTCCACCCCCCGCTTAGCCACTGCAGCGACGTCCCTCAACGGAGCTGACTTCTAAAAGGTCCGATTTTGTGCTCCCCGGCTCTATCACTTGCCAGAAGCGGCTGACGGAGGCCCCCTCCCCCACGTCCTACCTTCCAGTAAGTGGTCGCTTCTCTGTTTAGAGAGTTGTTGCTACTCTCCTCTTTGATCTCCTGTTGAGTTCGTAGGTGTTCAGAATGGTTTGATCCCTATTCAGCTGAATTCCTGAGACCAGATGAAATCTAGGTCTCCTACTCCTCTGCCATCTTGCTCCGCCCCCCTTAAGTAACATTTTTTCAAGACAAAAATAATATATGCTCCTTGCTGAAAATAGAAAAGTATTAGGAAAAAAGTTTAACTACTCATAAACAAATCACCTGAAGTTAACATTTCGATATATTTAATTCTGGACAATTTTCTCTGAATGTTGATATTAGTTCTAATTAATATAACTGGGATTATTTGGAAACATGATTATTAATGGCTATGTAATAGTATATTATGTGTTGCAATTTCAACATCCTTGGGCATTTATTTATAACCCCAATTTTTGCTATTATAAATAATTCTATGACAAATATCTTTTGTAAAATTTTGTCTTCATATACAAATGTTTCCTTAGAATAGGTTCTTAGAAATTAAATGTTTCAATTAAAGGGTAGGAACATATTTAAGTTTCTCAGTACATTTGCCAAATTGCTTTTCAAAAGGATCATCCCAATGTATTCTCCTATGGCCGTGTGCACCAGTGACTACTTGGAGCATTACCTTGGCTCATTTTTCTCTAATTTCATGGTCAAAAATGCTATCTCTGGACACCTAGGTGGTGCAGTCAGTTAAGCCTCAGACTCTTTATTTTGGCTCAGGTCATGATCTCAAGGTTGTCAGACCAAGCCCTATGTTAGGCTCCATGCTCAGCGTGGAGTCTGCTTGGGATTCTCTCTCCCTCTCCGTCTGCCCCTCCTGCTTGTGCTCTCTCTCTCTCTCTCAAATAAATAATCTTTTAAAAATGCTATCTCATTACCTCACTATTATTTTTTAAATGTAATTTATCATTTCACACATAAATATATTGGCCATTTTTCTTTTGTTATTTGTTCATGACCATAGTCCATATCTTCCAATGGGCAATCAGGTTTTTTTCTCTTAGTTTTCTTAGAATCTTTATATATTAAAACATATTAGTTCTCTATTATATTTTTTGCACTTATATTTTAACATTAATTTTAATTTGTGGTAAATTCTCATTGTTATCATTATACAGAAATTTGGAATTTTAATGCAGTCAAATCTATATACCTTTTCCTTTATGATTTTTTTTTTACATTGCTTTTATTCTTGTAAAACCTTCCCCCATTTGGAGAACAAGTGAATATTAACCCATATGGTCTCTTAACCAACAAAACAGTTTTATTAAGTGTAAAATGCTTATCTGAAGGCAGAATGGGGTCAGAATGATTTTATTCACCATAGCTAAACAATTTATAAAGCACATGAATTTGGAAGTACTCATAAAGTGAATATAGATATCATCTCAGGACTTAAATGAAATTATCTTTAAGATGATTATATAGAGTACTTGAGGGAAAAAATAGTTAAAACGATGTCAAAGAAGAAACTGTTATAAAAGTGAAGGTGAAACTAGACCTTTTAAAGAAGTTCCACACTTCTGATTCATTGAAGGGAAAAATTTTATATTATCCTTGTTTTCATTCAGTTAGCTTCATTTGCAACAAGTGTTTAACAAGTACTCAGAACCATTTTATTATATTAGCAACATTGTCTAATACTGATTGACTTTGCAAGGACCTTGCTTGCAATACAGGAAACATACTTCAAAATAATTGAAAAAAATTGTAAAAACTACGACTCTAAATTTGTTAACAAATTTTATCCTAATAATCCTTGTTTCCATAATGAATACACAAACAAAAGAACATCTAAACTCTTTATAAAATAGACACATAAGAGGAAGAGAGGGATGGAGGGAGGAGGGATGGTAAGAAGACAATTGATAAGGGTCTAAAAATATTTCCACCCAAATTTATTGTTTGAAAAATTGAAAGTGATGTGTAAGTCTGTGTCCACATAAAGAGGCCTCACCACAAAAAACAGATCTACACTGGAAAGGAGAGAAAAGCATAGGCTCTCAGGAATTTGCCAGTCTCCAACAACACCATCAGCAACAGTTGGTTTGCAAAAGGATACCTTCAAGTAACTATTACCCAGAGAATGATGGGGACAACAAAAGGCAATGCTTTGCAACTATTTAGCATATTATTAGCCATATATTCTTGTGGTACATATATTACATACATGAACAGTGTGCTGGACCACACACATGTTCTCAATAAATATATAATAGACTGTGGTAGACTGAGTGTATTAATAGCCCCAATTTTTCATGTATCCTTGTATCCATGCTCTATGACAGTGCCCTCTCACACTGACTTTGGGCCTGGCCATGTGACTTGCTTTGGACAAAGGGACAGTAACAAATTTGATAGAAGGAGAGGCTTGAAAAAGCACTTGTGTGGTTCTGATTTCTTTCATAGACTCTGTGACTATCAGGAAAACAGGTCCTAGCTAGTCTGCTAAAAAATGAGATAACATGAAGCAGAATCAAGGTGTCCTAGACAAAGTCATCCTAGACCAGTAGCCCTAGCCAACCTATCTGCTGACTATAGGCGCGTGGGCAAGCTCATCTTATTAGATCAGATGAGTTTGGCCCAGCTCATGAAAACCTCTCAGCTCACCCTAGACTCATGAGAAATAATAAATGGTATTTTAAGAGACAAAGTTTTGGTTAACTTGTTGCACATTTATAGCTAACTGATATAATAATTAATAAGAGGGTAGGAGCCTAGGATATTAAAGGGCAAAACTGTGGTGATAAAGGCGCTTCCAGAGAGAAGCACAGAAGCATGGTGGGGTTAAGGTAAGAAGCCACCATGAGTACCTATGTAACCTCCCCCTGCCAATTGAAAATTTCAGTACAGTGGGGAGGGCTTCAGAATCTTCTGTCCTCTTTAGGACAGAAGCACAATCAACATGCGTTCAATCAAAAGCTGATTTTCAGAAGCAAATTTCTTGGCCATGGGAAGCTTGAAGAAGAAACCAATAATTGCTTCAACCTGCAATGGGATGATAACTTTGACCTCTCTCTCCAAGGATTTTACAGAAACTTCAGCTGGCAACAAATGTAGTGACACAAGGATCTAGCATGTTCCCACAAACACGTTTGTTTTGCTTCTGTTTTCAATGCAAGTTACTGAACTTAGTTATTAAGAACTCTCTGTGATTTGAATTAGGAATGTATTAGAGGTTTTCCATTTTGTTTTGTATCAGTCTGTAAAGGGAGATGAGATTTCTCAAGCATCTTTCCTAACGACCTTTACTATAAAGTGGCATGAAATCATTTAGAGCAATGGTTTTGAACCAGAAGTATGTATCAAAATTACATGACCATTAAAATCACCCATGCTCCTAGGCCTTATCCTTGGTGTGGTAGATACACTGCCCAGATTCCACTTCAAGGAATGGCTTGCTGCCTAGCTATTGGAAGTGCAGTTGACAACCTCCAGCAGTCAGTTCCTTCAGGGTCTGTCTCAACTGCAGAGAGACCTTTGACTCCTGGTTACACTCTTTCCAGGACAGCCTGTATCCAGTGACTGAGAAAAGCAGAAGTATACTAGCCATTTCAGCTCAATGTGGAGCACTGAATGGCAATGCTTATTCCAGAGCTCCCTGCTGTATTGGCTATGGTTTGTCTGACCTAAGTTGCAGCTGTACTTCTCCTTCTGCCTAATCCCATTTCCTACCCTTTCCCTTCACAGATATCAACCTCCAATAAAAATCTTGCACTCAAAACTCCATTTTAGCACCTCTGTCTGGAAAACCCAACCTAACACATATGGAGAATTTCATTCAGTAGATCTAGTATAAGCAGGGCCCAACTACACGCAGTTTGAAAAAACACCCTAGGTGATTGAGATATGCACTTTTCTTTTAAGATGTCTGACTTAGAATGTTTCAGAAGCCCTGAAGACTGAAGATGGTATCTTAGGATTGCTATATAGTCCTAACACATAACTACCTGAGAGAACTTTTCATAGACATAAATTTTTAGATTCTGAAACCACTGAAAACACTTGATGTTATCCAACCTGTAGCACTGAGAAATAATACAAATTGTTTAACCATGTAATTTTAGAGCTAAAGATGTACCTAGAAACCCAACCCACTTATTTTTCAAAAGAGAAAACTAAGTCTCCCTTAAGAAATGATGGTAGTACCAGGCCAAATCCCAGGCCTCTTGGCTTTTGTTCCATCAGAGAAAGTCTAAACCTTCACTTTCAAATGTTAGTTTTAATGTCCTCTATTACTAATTCTCCCATCAACATTAACTTCACTAAAATCAATTAATTTGAGATTTATATCCTTTCATTTTTCTCTTTTCACTCAGAAGAAGAGGTGCTTATAACTGTAAAATGGTAAAGATGAGCTTCTTCTAGTGACAAGAAGGAGGGCAACAACAGAACTTAGCATTTATATGCAGCCATAAGCTACACAAAGATCTGGGAGAAAAGGGTTCTAGACAGAGGAAACAGCATGTCCAAAGACCGTGAGGCAGAACAAAGTTTGGTATGTTTAAGGAAAAATAAGAAGTTCATGTGACTTGAGTGAGGTAAAAGAGGCAGAAAATTAAAGGACATGATAAGACAAAGATTACCAGGCCCTGTACTATAGTTATTTGGATTCACCTCTCTCTCCCACAAGCAATTACTTGCAAGGTCTTTGATAACCACATAGTTTTCTGGAAAGAGAGTCCCAATTTCCAGTAATGGGAGACTTGGTTATTCTCACCAACTTGCCAGAGGAAAACAATGAAAAATATTGAGTGAAGGTTTTTAAAAAAATCTCTTAAAAAGCAAAAAGAGGGGCTCCTGGGTGGCTCAGCCCATTAAGCGGCTGCCTTTGGCTCAGGTCATAATCCCAGGGTCCTGGGATCGAGCCCCACATTGGGCTTCTTGCTCAGCAGGGAGCCTGCTTCTCCCCTGCCTGCCACTCCCCCTACTTGTGCTTGCTCTCTCCCTCTCTCTCTGTGTCAAATAAATAAATAAAACTTAAAAAAAAAAGAAAAGCAAAAAGAGCTGACAACAAAAAGAAAATCAGGAATTCAGACAGTTAAGTGAACAAGGAAGCCAATTTTACCCTTGGGGCACTGAATATTTCCTTAAAATATACATGTTTATTCTGATGGTCTCACAAGACTAGGGGCACAGAGATCAAAGCCCAAGGCCCACAGAAGATGGGAAGTGTATTATGAGACTCTACTCACAAAAAGCTATGATCTCAAAGAGCTGCACCTTCAAGGAAGGGGTAAATGGTCTTTCAGCCTAAAATCATGTCACTTTTGTGGTCCAGGAAACTTAAAAACTGAACTTGGATTAAGGTGAACCTAGAGTGTTAGTAATGCCAGGCACCTGGTAAAAACAAATGCAAATTCTTTCCAAAGGAAGGTACTTTCATCCTATGATTTAAGTTATTCTTACAGATAATTTTCAGGTACAAAGAGCAGCAAATACTCAAGGGTAAGCAGGCATACAAGGAAAAAGTACACACGAGCAAAACCCAGGAGAATTAATAAACAATAGAAATAGATACATAACGACTTTATAAATTGGAGTTATCAAATACAGACTATAAATAAACCATGTTTACTATAAAAAATTAACATAGATTTGAGAAAGAAACAACTATGTTTCCATCATTATAGTCCCCACAACAATTACTACAGTATTTTGTACATAAGAGGTATTAAATGAATGCCTGTGGATTTCAATCAATAATCATCTAGCCCTTTCCATGATATCACCTACTACACATGTTCATTCACTCTTATCCAAAAAACTTCATTGCCTATTCATGGTGGTCCATGCACTGTTTTCAGTATGAAAGATACAATAGTAAACAATATGCACACAGGGTGTTTACTCTCAAAAATTCTCACATCTAGTGGGGTAGACACCTACATAAGACAGCCAAATATAATCTGGCTCCCTCAAGGACTACAACAGGACTAGATAATTAAATGTACTCATAAGACTCCCAAGAGTCTTCCAAGTGCAGCTCCCCAAGGTCATTCTTACTCATTCAAAGACACAAAAAATTTGTGTAATAAATATTTGTTTAGAGAGAGCTCCCTAAAAGTTTCTAGCAAATTCTTCTATGACCCTCTAGTCACATAACCAAGCCAGACTCTCTAACTGGTTACACCAGGTGTAGGGCATGAAAAAACAGGGCTAGATCAGGAACTAGACAAGGATGCTCATTCTCACCACTCACATTTATAGTACATGTGAGTACGAGAAGTCCTGGCCAGAGCAACGAGGCAAGGAAAAGAGACAAAAGGGATCAGAATCAGAAAGGAAGAAGTAAAACTATCTCCATTTGCAGATGATATGATTTGTAATACAGAAAACCCTAAAGCTCCCAAAAACTGTTAAGATTTGATCAACAAATTCAGTAAAGTTGCAACACACGAAATCATCATAAAAAAGTCAGTAGCATTTCTATACACTAGCAGTGAATTATCAGAAAAAGAAATAAAGAAAACAATGCCATTTAAAATAGCATCAAAAACAATAAAATAGTGACTTCCAGGGAAGATTGTAGTCTAGAAGGACCCTAAGCTCACCTCATCCCATGTATACAACTAGATAATCCCACATCAGTGTAAATAACCCAGAAAATGACCAGAAGACTGACAGAACAAACTCTCCACAGCTAAATGTAGAGAAGAGGCCACATCAAGAGGGCAAAGATGTGGTCAGGAACTAAATCCACCCAGGGGACTCTCCACAGAAGCGAGGGATAGGGTGGGCACAGAGAGGGAAGAGAAACAGATTTTCACACAGGGTGCCCACATGGGGAAGACAAATCCCCATAACATTTGGATTTGAAAATCAGTGGGGCTTAATTTCATAAGTCATAAAACCTGGAACTTTAAAAATCAATAAGCTCTTGGGAGAGCCAGGAGGCTGAGAGGAAACTGAGTCTCTACCCTTAAAGAGACAGCACAACAAAGAGACCTGCAGAGATATAGCATAGAAGCAGCAGTTTGAAAACCTCCTGAGGTACATCACAGAGAGTATGCTGGAGGGGCAAGGATCCTTGGGAAACTTCTCCAGAACAAAGGAGCTAGTGGGAGCATTTCTCTCCCCTGTCCCCCAGCCTAGATACACTTGCAAGAACCAATACTCTGCCAACACTCACTACCTAACTTGTTAACAGTGCACTGCACCCCCCCCCCCCATTTTCCTGCCACCATGCCCCCTCCAGCCAGACCTCAGCTCCAGGTCTCCTCCCATAGCAAACCTAAGCAAACCTTGCTACCACATGGCATTCCATCCCTATGCACTTCTGTTGATCAGCCCCCCTCCAACCCAGCCTGCCTTGGGCACTGGCACTACAGGTCCCCTCCCACCAGCAAAGACCATGCTGGCACCATGTGTCCCACTCCTAGAGTTTGGTGCTACTGCATCTCTGGAAAACACCTGGTGTGACTCAGCTTAAGCCCAAGGCAGCCCCAGAATGAACTACTAACAACATAGGGACCAAACCCTGCCCACAACAGGCAAAGAGATCCATTGCAGATGACTAGGTTGAAGGAAAAAGTGGCTCAGCCACAATAGTAGGGTGCATGCAACACACATAGGAGACACTCCTGAAATGCCAGGTTCTGGTGAACAGGGAATACTGCATTGCAGGGCACTACAGCAACTCTTCTTCATAAGGCTACTACTTTCAAGAGCAGGGGATGTAACTGACTTTCCTAAAACACAGAAACAGACACAGAGAGTTAGAAAAAAATGAGGAGGCAGAAGAATATTTCCCAAATGAAAGAGCTAAACAAAATGGACAGAAGTAATATGCCTTATAGAGTATTTAAAGTAATGGTCATAAAGATACTCCCTGGGCTTGAGAAAAGAGTGGAGAACCTCATTGAGACCCACACAATGAGATAGAAAAGATGAAAAAGAACCAATGAAACGAAGAACTCAATACTGAACTTAAAAATATACTAGATGAAACAAACAGTAGACTAGAAGAAGCAGAAGAATGGATCAGCAAACTGGAGGCCAGAGTAACGGAAAATAATCAAGCTGAACAGGAGAGAGAAAAAATAAAAAATGTAGAGACTCAGGTAACTCAGTGACACCATCAAGAGTAATATTTGCATTATAGGGATTGTAGAAGGAGAAGAGAGAGAAAAGGAGGCAGAGAATTTATTTGAAGAAATAATAACTGTAAACGTCCTGAATCTGTGGAAGGAAACAGAAATCCAGATCCAGGAGGCAGAGAGAGCTCTCAAAATCAAACCAAGGAGGTCCACACCAAGGCACATAGCAATTAAAATGGCAAAAAGTAGTGATAAAGACAGAATTTTAAAAGTAGCAAGAGAAAAGAAAACAGTTACATACAAGGGAAACCCCAGAAGCCATCAGCTGATCTTCAGTAGAAACATTGCAGGCCAGAAGAAAGTAACATGATATAATCAAGGTGCAGAAAGGAAAAAATCTGCAGCCAAGAATACTCTATCCAGCAAAGCTATCATTCAGAATACAAGGAGAGATAAAGCATTTCTCTGACAGAAGTTAAAGGATTCACCACTAAGTCAGACCTACAAGAAATGATAAAAGTAGACTCTGAGTGGAAAGGAAAGACCATAATAGGAATAAGAAAAGTAGGAAGCACAAAAACAGTAGAAATATATAAAATCAGTCAAGAAACTCCTAATATAAAAGGATGTAAAGTATGACACCATATACCTAAAATGTGGGGTGGAAGAGAAGTAAAGAATGGGTTCAAACATAAGTGACCATCAACTTAATATAGACAACTATATAGAGATGATGTTATATACAAATCAAACAGTAACCACAAATCAAAAATCAGTAATAGATATGCAAACAATAAAGAGAAATCAAAGGGTATCACAAAAAAGCCAACAAACCATGAGAAAAGAAAACAAGGGAAGAAAAGAAGAACTACAAAAACAACCAGAAAACAAGTAACAAAATGGCAATAAGTACATACCTATCAAGAATTAGTTTGGGTGTAAATGGATGAAATGGTCCAATCAAAAGACATCAGGTGATGGAATGAATAAATAAGCAAGACTCATCTATATGCTGCTTACAAGAGACTCATTTCAGACCTAAAGACACATGCAGATTGAAAGTAAAGGGATGGAGAAGCATTTATCCTGCAAATGGAAGTGAAAAGAAAGCATGGGTAGCAATACTTATAGCCAACAAAATAGATTTTATTTATTTTATATTTTTAAAAGATTTATTGATTGATTGATTGATTGATGTGAGAGAGAGAGAAATAGAGAGTGGGTGTGAGGTGGGGAGGGGAAGAGGGAGAGAATCTTCAAGCAGACTCCCTGCTGAGCACGGAGCCCAATGCAGGGCTCAATCCCAAGACCCATGAGATAATGACCTGAGCCGAAACCAACAGTCAGACACTTAACTGACTGAGCCACCCAGGTGCCCCCAACAAAATAGATTTTAAAGACTGTAACAAGAGACAAAGAAGGACACTAAATAATCATAAAGGCAACAATCCAGGGACGCCTGGGTGGCTCAGTCAGTTAAGTGCCTGCCTTCAGCTCAGGACATGATCCCAGGGTCCTGGGATCAAGTCCCGCATCAGGCTCCCTGCTCAGCGGGGAGCCTGCTTCTCCCTCTGCCTCTCTCTCTGTCTGTCTCTCATGAATAAATAAATAAAATCTTCAAAAAAAAAGGCAACAATCCAACAAGGAGACGGATAAGTATTAAGGAAGGTACGTGTGATGAACACTGGGTTTTATATGCAACTAATGAATTGTTGAACACTACATCAAAAACTAATGATGTACCATATGTTGGCTAACTGAACATAAAAAAAAACAAATAAATAAGTAAAATAAAATATCAAGCTTGTCATGTGTGCAATACTGAAAAAAACCATAAAGGGGGAACCTGGGTAGCTTAGTCAGTTAAGCATCCAACTCTTTATTTTGATTCAGGTCATGATCTCATAAATCCCCACATCAGGCTCCTTACTTAGTGGGGAGTCTGCTGGAGATTCTCCCTCTCTCTCTCTCCACCCTTACCCTGCCCCTGTTTGCATGCGCGCTCTCTCTCTCTCTCTTTCTCTCAAATAGATAAATAAATCTTTAAGACAAAACGTAAAGGAAGCAATTGATAGTGATACAATAGCAGGTGACTTTAAGACTCCACTTAAATCAGTGGATAGGTCATCCAAATACAAAATCAACAAGGAAAGAGTGGCTTTGAATGACACATTGGACCAGATGGCACTAACAGATATATTCAGAACATTCCATCCTAAAACAGCAGAATACACATTCTTTTCAAGTGCACATGGAACATTCTCCAGAATAGCTCACATGTTAGGCCACAAAATAAGTGTCAACAGATTCAAAAAGACTGAAGTCATACCATGCACCTTTTTATCTTTTTTTTTTTTAAGATTTTATTTATTTATTTGAGAGAGAGAGAATGAGAGATAGAGAGAGCACGAGAGGGAAGAGGGTCAGAGGGAGAAGCAGACTCCCTGCTGAGCAGGGAGCCTGATGTGGGACTCGATCCCAGGACTCCAGGATCATGACCTGAGCTGAAGGCAGTCGCTTAACCAACTGAGCCACCCAGGCACCCAGTGTTTTCTTTTTTTTTTTTAAGATTTATTTATTTGTTTGAGAGAGAGAGAATGAGAGATAGAGAGCACAAGAGGGAAGAGGGTCAGAGGGAGAAGCAGACTCCCTGCTCATGCACCTTTTTAAATCACAATGCTATGAAACTAGAAATCAACCACAAGAAAAAATCTGGAAAGAACACAAATACATGGAGGTTAACTAACATGCTAGTAAACAATGACAGGGTCAACCAAGAAATCAAAGGGGAAGTCAACAAAATACATTGAGACAAATGAAAATGAAAACACAATGGTCCAAAATCGTCAGGATGCAGCAAAAGCTGTTTTAAGAGGCAAGTTTATAGCGATACAGGACTACATAAAGGAGCAAGAAAAATCTCAAAGAAACAACCTAACCTTACACCTAAAGGAGCTAGAAAAAGAAGAACAACCAAAACCCCAAACCAGTAGGAAGAAGGAAATGATAAAGATTACAGCAGCAAAAAAAAGGAATAGAAACTAAAAAAACAATAGAACAGATCAGTGAAACTAGGAAATGGTTCACTGAAAAGATAAACAAAATTGATTAAACTTTAGCCAGACTCAGACTCGTCTGAAAAAAAAAAAGAGAGGACTCAAATAAATAAAATCAGAAATGAAAGAGGAGAAATCACAACTGATACCACAGAAATACAAAGGATAGTAAGAGATTATGAAAAATTATATGCCAAAAATTGGACAACCTATAAGAAATGGATAAATTCCTAGAAACATATAATCTCTCAAAAATCAGAAAGACAGAAAATTTGAATATAATGATTACCAGTAATGAAATTGAATCAGTAATCAAAACACTCCCAACAAACAGAAGTCCAGGACCACAAGACTTCACAGGTAAATTCTACCAAACACTTAAAGAAGATTTAATATCAATTCTTCTCAAACTATTTCAAAAAATAGAAGAAGGAAAACTTCCAAATTCATTCTATGAGGCTGGCATTACCCTGATACCAAAAGCAGATAAAGACATACCAAAAAAGAGAACCATAAGCCATTATCTCTGATGAACACATGCAAAAATCCTCAGCAATAATTAGCAAATGGAATCCAACAATACATTCACCATGATCAAGTGGGATTTATTCCTGGGATGCAAGGGTGGTTCAATATTCACAAATCAATCAATGTGATACATCACATCAACAAGAGAAAGCACAAAAACCATAGGATTATTTCAATAGATGCAGAAAAAGCATTTGACAAAGGACAACATCCATTCATGATAAAAACCCTCAACAAAGTAGGTTTAGAGGGAATATATCTCAACATAATAAAGGCCATATATGAAAAACTCACAGCTAACATCATCCTTAATGGGGAAAAACTAAGAGCTTTTCCCCTAAGGTCAGGAACAAGATAAGGATGTTCACTCTCACCACTTTTATTCAGCATAGCACTGGAAG
This sequence comes from Zalophus californianus, assembly GCF_009762305.2. Lineage (NCBI taxonomy): Eukaryota > Metazoa > Chordata > Mammalia > Carnivora > Otariidae > Zalophus > Zalophus californianus. The sequence goes on along the minus strand of NC_045612.1, from coordinate 112,163,811 downwards.
TCTTAGCCATAACAATCAGACAACAAAAAGTAATAAAAAGCATTTAATTAGTAAGGAAAAAGTACAACCTTGACTCTGCAGATGACATGGTATTATATGTAAAAAACCCCTAAAGACTACACGAAAAAAACTACTCAAACTGATAAATGAATTCAGAAAGATTGCAGGATACAAAATCAATATACGGAAATCCATTGCATTTCTACACACTAATAATGAAGCAGCAGAAATAGAAATTAAGAAACAATTCCATTTACAGTTGTACCAAAGATAATAAAATACCTATGAGTAAACTTAACCAAGGAGGTGAAAGAACCATACTCTGAAAGTATTAAAACACGGATGAAAAAAAACTACATGACCAGACTACATAAACAAATGGAAAGATATTCCATGCTCATGGATTATAAGAACAAATGTTGTTAAAAATGTCCATACTACCCAAAGCAATCTAGAGATTTAATGCAATCCCTATCAAAATAGCAACAGAATTTTTCACAGAACTAGAACAAATCATACTAAAATTGATATTGAACCACGTAAGACCCCGAATAGCCAAAGCAATCTTGAAAAAGGAAAACAAACCTGGAGGTATCACAATCCCACATTTTAAGTTATACTACAAAGCTGTAGTAATCAAAACAGTATGTTACTGGCACAAAAGCAGACACATAGATCAATGGAACAGAATAGCCCAAAAACAAACCCACAATTAACCTTCAACAAAGCAGGAAAGAATATGCAATGGGAAAAAGACAGTCTCTTCAACAAATGCTGTTTGGAAAACTGGACAGCTACATGCAAAAGAATGAAACTGGACTTTCTTACACCATACAGAAAAATAAACTCAAAATGGATTAAGGACCTAAATGTGAGACCTGAAACCATATAAATCCTCGAAAAGAGCACAGGCAATAATATTTCATACATCAGTTACAGCAACATTTTTCTAGATATGTCTCCTGAGGCAAGGGAAACAAAAGCAAAAATAAACTATTGAGACTACATCAAGATAAGAAGCTTCTGCACAGCAAAGGAAACTACCAACAAAACTGAAAGACAACCTACTGAATGGGAGAAGATATTTGCAAATGACAATCTGATAAAGGGTTAGTATCCAAAATATATAAAGAACTTATACAACTTAACATTAAAAAATCAAATAATCCAATTATAAAATGGGCAGAAGACATAAACAGATATTTCTCAAAGGTGATATAAAGATGGCCAACAGAGAAATGAAACAATGCTCGACATTACTAATCATCAGGGAAATCTGAATCAAAACCACAATAAGATATCACTGCACACCTGTCAGAAAGGCTAAAATAGGGGTGCCTGGGTGGCTCAGTCTCTGAAGCATCTGCCTTCAGCTCAGGTTATGATCTCAGGGTCCTGAGATTGAGTCCTGCATCGGGCTCCCTGCTCAGTGGGGGTCTGCTTCTATATCTGCTTTATCCGTTCATCCATTGATAGGTACTTAAATTGTTTTCATGTTTTGACTTTTGTAAGTAATGCTGCAGTGAACATGGGGACTGCAGATATCTTTTTGAGATAGTGATTTTGTTTCCTTCGGATATATACCCAGAAGTGGAATTGTTGGATTATATGATGTCCCATTTGAAATATTTTGAGAAGCCTCCATACTGTTTTCCATGGTGGTTATGCCAATTTACATTCCCACCAACAGTGTATAAGAGGTTCCTTTTCTCTACACCTCAACATTTGTTATCTCTTCTTGATTTTAGGCATTCTAACAGGGTGAGATGATAGCTCATTGTGCTTTTGATTTGCATTTTCCTGATGATTAGTGATGTTGAGCACCTTTTCATGTATCTACTGGCCATCTGTGTATCTTCTTTGGAGAAATGTATACTCAGGTCTTTGGCTCTTTTTTTTTTTTTTTTTTGAAGACTTAAATTGCTTTGCTTGCATTTTCAAAAGTGGAATACATCACTGTGGCTGCGAAGAAGCAAACAGGGTTTTGATTAAATAGTTTCCTGGATTTTTTAACTCAGTGAAAACACTCTCTAAATAATTTTGTTACTTTTGGTCCATTTTTTTTTATTTTTATTTTTAAAAAATAACGGTATAATTAACATACAGTATTATATTAGTTTCAGGTGTTCAATGCAGTGATTCAACAGTTCTATACATTATGCAGTGCTTATCAAGATAAGTATACTCTTAACCCCCTTCTCTTGTTTCACCCACTCTCTCACTGACCTCCTTTCTGGCAACCACAACTTTGTTCTCTTTATTTTAGAATATGGTTTTTCATTGGTCTCTTTTTCTTTGTTCATTGGTTTTGTTTCTTACATTCCACATATGAGTGAAATCATATGGTATTTGTCTTTCTCTGACTGACTTATTTTGCTTAGCATAGTACTCTCCAGCTCCATCTATGCCATTGCAAATGGCAAGATTTCATTCTTTTTGATGGCTGAGTAATATTACATTATATATATACCACATCTTCTTTATCCATTCATTGGTTGATTGACATTTGGGCTGTTCCCATAATTTAGCTATTGTAGGTGCATGTATCCCTTTGAATCAGTATTTTTGTAATCTTTGGGTAAATACCTAGTGCTGCAATTCCTGGGTGGTAGGGTAGCAGATATAGTATAATACATACACTGGAACATTATTCAGCCATAAATAAGAAAGAAATCCTATCATTTGTGATAACATGGATGAACCTTGAGGGCATTATGCTAAGTGAGAGAAGTCAGGAGGAGAAAGACAAATACTGTATGATGTCACTAATATGTAGAATCTAATAAAACCGAAGTCATAGAAACAGAGAAGAGATTGGTGGTTATCAGAGGTGGTGGGGGTGGGAGGTTAATGGGTGAAGATGGTCAAAAGATACAAACTTCTAGTTATGAGATAAGTCAGTTCTGGGGATGTAATGTACAACATGGTGACTATAGTTAACAATGCTGTATTGCATATTTAAAAGCTGCTAAGAGTGTAGATGTTAAAATTTCTTATGAGGAAAAAATTTTGTAACTATGTCAGGTGATTGATGTTAACTAAACTTACTGTGAAAATCATTCACAATATATACACATATCAAATCATTATGTTATCCACCTTAAACTTATACAATGTCATAGGTCGATTATATCTCAATAAAACTGGAAGAAAATGAAGGGGGGGAATCAGAGAGGGAGACGAACCATGAGAGACTATGGACCCTGAGAAACAAACTGAGGGTTCTAGAGGGGAGGGGGGTAGGGGGATGGGTTAGCCTGATGATGGGTATTAAAGAGGGCACATACTGAACGGAGCACTGGGTGTTATACGCAAACAATGAATCATGGAACACTACATCAAAAACTAATGATGTAATGTATGGTGATTAACATAACATAATAAAAAAAACTAAATAAACTGGCTCTATGTGCTGCCAGAGAGTTTCAAACTTTAAACAGCATGTTGCAAATCATTAGTTAGCCACTGCCCATATCTTACCCAAGAGTCAGTGCCAGACATCTAGGCAATCCTGGACATAAGCATAAACTGTCCTAGTCTAGCTGCACAATAATTCTATCATTCTCAACTACAAAGGTGGTGACCTAGGAAAATGCTGCTTAAGCCAAGTCTTGAATATATAGGCATATTCATTGTGAATTGTGCCAGACATTTACTTGATAGTTAATAAATATTAAATACTTGTTAGTTCCTACATGTAGAAAGAAAAATAATTTCTGACTAAATTTTATGGTAGTTTTAATTTTTCCTTAGCATTTGTATTACCTGTAAAGTCTCTTGCCTGCATTCATGATTTTAATATCTTACTATTTTTGGATTGGGCTCATTTTATTTTTTTAAGATTTTGTTTATTTATTTATTTTAGCTGAATCAAACTTATTTTTTTTAATTTTTATTTTTTATTATGTTATGTTAATCACCATACATTACATCACTAGTTTTTGATGTATTAAGTAATCTCTACACCTAATGTGGGACTTGAACTTACAACCCCAAGATCAAGAGTGACACTCTCTATCAACTAAGCCAGCCAGGCAGCCCAAGATTGGGCTCATTTTGGATCTGAGAAGCAAGATTTATTCTTATAATAACAAAAGCTACCTTTTTATTTATTTATTCTTATTTTTAAAGATTTATTTATTTATTTATTTTAGAGGAAGAGGGAGAGAGAATCTTAAGCAGACTCCCTGTTGAGCACGGAGCCTAATACAGGGCTGGATCCCATGACCCTGAGATCATGACCTGAGCTGAACCCATGAGTCCAATGCTTAATTGACTGAGCCACCCAGGCATCCCACAAAAGCTACCTTTTTAACTTCCTTCTATGTGTTGGGTGTTTTAAGTGTGTTATTTAATTCTGACAATCACCCTGTGAGGTACCTATATTATCTATGACTTGCAGACCCAGAGAGGCTACGTAAGTTGTCTAATTAGAAGTAAGCACTAAATCCAGATCAACCTAACTCCACTGCCACTGCTTTATGACTATAGCAGATATTGTCAAGCCCAAGTCATATCCCTTCAACACTTGTCAGCTATTCCATGCACATCAGTAACATTCCAATGCAAGGACCCATGATTCTCCATCTGCACAGGGCAGACCAGGAGTACTGGGGATTTAATGTCCCAGAGAATAGTCCCCAGTCAGGAGAGATGAGACTGAAAGATAGATACCCTTGCTTCCTTACCCTTTGGCCAGGACAATTCTGAAGTGTGTTCCAGAGGTTCCTAGTAAGACTCATATCACCCCCTTCCTACTGATACTTCCTGGGATCACTTTCCCAATAAACCACTTGCATTTAAATTCTTGCCAGTGAGTCTACTTCTGGTGCAACCCAGCCTAAGACCCTTGCCTTCCCTTCCAGCCTTAATTCAGAAGTAATCTGAAAAGTTACCTTGAATTCAGCCTCCCACTCACTGCAGTTTTCTGCAATATCATTGACAACCAACAGACTGTTTATAAAATTTTAGGAAAATTGTGCTGAATATCAGCATGACAATCTATTTTAACTAGAGGATAGCACTAGTTGTGAGCTAGTTATTACTTTTATTGAGTAGACCTACTCTTTCATGTAACTTAAAACTTCTCATTGCAGTTCAGTCCTCTAGAGCTAGGGCAAGGCTATTTCCTCTACCACTTGCCAACATTTTGCATATTTGAAGAGAGGCATCCAGTCCTTCCAAAGTCTTCCTTATTCTATTTTTTCAATGTTTAATTGTGTAAATTACCTGATTGAGAACCAAAATTCTGAAAAAACTTTTAAGGGGTATCTGACATAGTCCCCCTTCTTAAAGCATGGCTAAATCTAAATCATCAAAGACAGATGGTAAAACTATGCAAATCTGTGCTCAGTATAATTTTTTGCATTTTTTTTCCTGGCCACTGTCCAGAATTATGTCCCCCTTCCCCCCGCCCGCAGCTCTTTTTCCTAAATATAGAGAAAGAAGGCTAATTGGAATTCATCTATGGCATAGCAATTTGCAGTAAAATATTAAAATTCATTTTTATGGGATTTTCAATTTTAGGGTTTGGCAATGATGAAAACCACCCAGATCCTAGGAAAGAAAGAATGTGATTGCTATCTAATTCTATGATCTTTCTAAGAGTAGAAAATGTATTTTTTTCCTTTGAAAAAAACTGTCCAAATTTGAAGAACTCAAAATTAACATGAAACTACTTCTTTCATAAGTGTTAGTATTATCAGCTTTCAAAAAATAAACTACTCTCCATCATTATGTACAAATTTACATCATTATGTAAATACCATCTATCTATCTCCTAAGCCTTTTACAACACGTTCATCTTTTATTCATCCCACGATTGTGTACTGGGCAGTGTGTGCCATGTCCAAGATAGTTATTTCGGAGAGGGACATCTTAAGAATTTTGCTTTCTTGGCTTTCTATTAAGGTCTTGTAAAATTGTTGGACTTATCTCATGTAACTGCAAAGTGTCCTTTTCATTAATTTTCTAAGTATGTGTCTCTTAAGCTTATTCTAGCATCCCTCTTCTATTTAAAACTAGATAAACTGTTAGTTTTTGATTAAGCTCAAACCTTAGTGGGATTATGAAGAATATACCAAAATGTGCCCATTCCCTCTGGGAGATGATGCCCCCTTGCCCCATCATGTACATCAGGTACCTTTTTACCCTCCCCCTCCTCACCTGTTCTTACTAAGTTATCTTGTATGAACCACTTACATCTTAAATATAATAAAAGGAAAAAAAAGAACCTTTTTATTAGATGTAATTTGAAAGGTCTTGTCCACTGCCAAATATATTTTAAAAATCAACCCAAAGATAGGGGAGATATTTGGAGGCACTCAAAATCACCTATGATTAGTCAGACACATACGCAGAAAGTAGGTCTTGTTTTGTAACCTCTGTGAACACTGGAAACCTCTAAGGATGTTCACAAGACCAGTGCTGGCCTGACCACATTAGGATTATGGGAATGTTTACAAAAGCCAAATCTCTGGGATACACAAGTGGAGATTCTGATTCTGTAGGTCTGGGTAAAGAATCAAAGGATGGAGAAAGGGAAGAAGAAAGTGAACACATAATCGTGATAAACTCCAGGTCCAATTTTTAGTGATGATACATGGGTCAAGCTTATGAAATTTCCTCCTTCAAAGCCTACTCTGCAAGTTTGTCTGCTTCCATAAAAGGCTGTGCAGAATGTCAGAAGTCTCCTTACTATAAGGAGCATGGCTATTTGAGGGTGGAGGGTAGTAAGGATGAAAGAAGAGTGTGATAATCATCCTGCATCACAGAAAGCCAAGGACAGTGTTTCTGCCAGTCAGCTATCATTACAAGTCCAGTGGTTTCATATGTAAACCTAGAATTCATAAAATTAACATAACATTTAACTAAGACCCTGAGGATAGTTTTTAATCTTCATTCTCTCCCAAACAGACATTTGTTGAGGTTTCTGTGGAGCCTATCAGATGGACCAGTTATAGTGTTTTTGTTATACTATTTCCCAGATACTCTTGGAAAATGGAGCAATAATTAGAGGATTGTAAAAAGCTTTTCAACAGGGATCAAGGAAACTTTACCATAAGAGAGCTGAAGCTTCAGGCCTAGTCGTCTTTATAGTCCCTTTCTGCTCTTGAGCTCATTCCAGCCCTGCCTCACAGTCCCAACCAGATGTATACAAAGACATCCAACTAGAACCTTATAATTAGAGACATGGCGTGATCTGAGGCCCATTTGTGTGTGTGAAGCACATTCTATCTTGCCTCTGACCCCACAGAGAATGTTCCCCAATACTGATGATTTAAATCCCTTCATACTCACAAATGTACTCTGTGGGTAAGCTTCCTCCTCCTCTTGGCCCGCCTCTTCCCTTAGTGTTTTCCATTAGGCGTTTCTCTTTTTCTCTTCGCCCACTTGTGACTCTGTGTCTTATTTTTTTGTGACATTCTTGCAGCCTAATGCTGTCTCCTTTCTCTTCATAGACCTCTCATCTCCCACCCCCACAAACGTATCTCACATCTTCATATAACTCATTTTTTTCCCTCTGCCTTCCAGAGTTTCCAAAAGAATTCACTCTCACAGCGGGGTGTCTGGCTGTTCTCTAATCTCCAGTTTTCCCTGTGAACATCTAATACGGGAGCCTGTTGTAACAATTTTGTTCTGTGTAATTTAGTGATAGTATATTTTCTTAGGAAAAAAAGGCTCAAAACTCCATTATTCTACTTGTTTCCTTTCTTTTTCTCCACTTCTTTCATTAAATCAAAATACATTTTAAAGCTTCTTTTCATTTTCTAATATTACAAACAAAGGCAAAAAAAAAAAAAAAATGCAGTTTCCTTCCCCCAAAAAGAATACAGAGCTGATAGCATGAGAGATTCGGTCCAATTTAAGTTCTACTGAAAATACAGTGTAGGCTTGTGGTGTTCTATAAATAATAGCCACATTTCCCAAAGCTGTCCGTGGTTTATACAGAGGACCCCAATTAAACTCAAAATAGCTGAAAAAATAAACCTGTCAAAGAAAATGCATTTATAGTGTACCAGGCAGGTTAGACTATGGAAGAAGTCAAATTCTAATTTCCTTAAAGTCACTGAGCTTCCATGTTTTGGTGAGATCAAGTCCTAAATAATAAATCCATTTTATTTTACACACTCTTATAAACAAACTTTTTTACTTTACAGGTGCTTGGTAGTAATTTTTTAATGAGATCACACAATTAGAACAATAAATTTGACTAAAATCTCATTTCCCAAACCCTGAAAGTACAAATCCACCCTTTCTATCAGTTCTTATTTGATAATTAATACATCAGCCTCCATGCCCTATGTAAACCTTTGTCTCTAGGTTTCAAAATACTATATTAGGACCCAGGTCAAAAACAGTGTGCTAAATTTCCAACCCCCAATTCCCTGGTATGTCTAGGTTAGAGTGTGAAGAAGAGTGTGGGAGAGGACAGTGATGAACACACAATGACTTTTGACTTTCATGAGCAGGTTTATATTCTGATTTGCCAGGAGTAGGTGGGCACAAATAATGGAGAGGAAATGGGGTAGCAGTGACTGGCTGAACCTCTCAATGAAATCCAGCTAAGGTCAGCATTAGCCTTAGTAGGCTGGGGTGTTCCTATTTAAGGAAATGTCCTGATTTGACATATTGATTCCCAAATGAGTAACCAGTCTTTTTATAAAACTACCCTTTTCTCTAGTTCTGACATAAGGAGTTAAATTCCTTTGCCTCTCAGGAAAAACGGAATAAGAAACTTCTGTCTTTCAATTAACAGGACAAGTTCTCTTAATGATGTTCTATACAACAGAGTACTTGAATCATTCTTACATTTCTGAGTCCTAGCAAATATTAGGCATTCACACAAGAACTTTCCCTTTCCTTTCCAACACAATCACCTCCTCCTCCATTTGCTTCCCTGGGTTTAACACCCAAGAATATTAGCAATAAAGAGCTGGAAGTACTAAAATTGAATAGTGTTGTTCCCTAGCATCACGCCATCCAAGCTACACCCTGTTTGCATGCTATCTTTTAAACCGAGACTATTCTTTCAGGAAAGGACACTGGACAACATTTGAAATCTGATCTTGCATTTGTTTTAAGAGCAGATTTTCCAAAATGACCTCAGAGATGGCGTGGGTTGCCAATCCTTCCTACCCATTAGTATTTGTGTTCAGTGTCCTGAAAAAAAATTACCCATTTGGCCAATTAGTTCACACTCATTTAGACACATATCAGACAGGGAGAAAGATGTCTTCTAATCCACTAGAGTTGAAGAACCAAAATGCAGTAAAATGCAATAAATGCAATAAAATTCAAGTTGTGAATATTTTGGAACTTGCTGTGCAAATTATTTCTTAGTATTCATCACAGCAGCTTTCCCCAACATATTTAGTTGATGAATAACAGTCTGTGACACCTGGCCCTCTATGTTTATTTACATTATTTCATTAATTTGTTTCATCTAACTGTGCTTATCCCTTTCATTTTGGTTCTCTTTAGACTACTGAGCTTTTTTTTTCTGCATTTTATCTAGCTTCCAGACAATCAGCATTAATTTTTCATCCAATCACCTTATTAGGTACTGAGATGATATCTCTGCCTTCAACTTCCTTTTGAAACACTTACTACTTTTCTCCTTGTTTAAAACTGTGAAAGATTCCTGATATGCACATTTAGCCTGAGGTAGATGAATGCAGTTGTGTAAAATAAAACAACAGGGTGTGACAGTTCTTAAAAAAAAAGTCCTTTGAAATTAGCTCTCCTAGGAATCTATTAAACCCTCATTCATATCTTTGGAATATTTTATATAAAATATAGTACACTGCTGATATAATCCCTGGAATGTTTTATTTTCTAATGAACAAAAACTAAAACTAAAGGAGAGATTATCCTACAGAGGTGACATTTGAGAACATAAATAACATTTTAATTTCTGAGCATGACAAGTTGCCTGTATATGGGGTAAGTAGTTTTTAATTCATTCATTTATTCATAATGTTATTAAGCCCCAATCTGAGCCAGGTACTGTGCTAGGCACTGAGGTACACAGTTATTAAAGATAGCCCTTCACTCAAGCAGCAGCTATAGCTAATACACAGAGAGACAAGAAAACAATTATAATACCTCCTGTTGTTACAAGTTAAGAACAAGCTAAGGACCAGGTGCCAGTTTAGGGGTTGAGGAAAGGCCTCCTCAGGACTGAAGAAGAAGGAGTAAGGCAGGTAGGAAAGGAAGAATGATATTCTAGGCAATGGGAACAGTATTTGCAAAGGCATAGATGGTAAGGCATAAACTGTATGTATGGGAGTAGTTAAATTTTAGGAAGCCCTCCATCTTCCAGGATGCTTGAAATTGTAATTGGTGTGCTTCCCTCAGATTTCCCAAATAATTTACTTATAATATGGACCAGTGTTAGAATTATGTATAACAAAATAGTGTACCAAACAGGCTTTCTACTGTCTGCATATAAGGATCACTTTAAACTTTATACACCTGACTACTCTCAAGTGGTACTTGTTTGTAGATAAATTTGATGGGAATAGACAAGATGGTTATTTACCTGATAAACCAGGTTCTAATTATCATTACACGGGAGAAAAGATATTCTTTAGGAAAATTATTCAGATAAGACCATTGTCTTAGACCAGTGTTTCTCAAACTTGAATATATAACAGAATTCCCTGGAGGCCTTGTTAAAATACAGATTGACCGGCCCCAACCCCAGAGTTTTGATTCATCAGGTCTGGGTAGGGACTGAAAATTTGCATTTCTAACAAGTTCCCAGGTGATGTTGATGCTGCTGGCCCAAGACTACACTTGGAGAAAGACGGGTTTACAGACTTCTTTGAAGACACTGCAGTCATAGGACTGAAAATATCAAATCACATGAACTATGGGTTAACCATAAATCAGAGTTAAAAGCTCCCAAAATAACGGATTGCACCCAAGATGTTTTCCAGCTGAAGTCTAGAGACTTTAAATCTCATTCACTCCCCAGGCCCCCACCTCCTTAGCTTTGTCCTCTGGGCTTCAGAAAGCAATGTGATTTAAATAATTTATTCCCATACTAAAAGCCTTGTTTCTGACAAGCGCACTCTGTCCTGCACTCTGGTGCTTTCTGAAATATTGTTATGTAAGGAACAAATTACTCCCAAATTTAAGCAGATGTCAACAGCTATTACCCTTGTGAAAGTTGCTTGTGAAAGTGTGGAGAGAGATCTTTAATGTTTTCTCTTTCTGGTGAAGGAGAAATCAAGCAAAATAAATGTCAGTCTGAGGGTCCAGATACTTGCAGTTGAATTTAAATAATGAAATAAAATGTCAATATTTTCAGAGAACATCTGTGTTAAAAAAAAAAAAAAAAGCTTTCTTTGCTTCCCAAGATATATATGGCATTTTGGTTAAATGAGCTTTTGTTAATATATCCACTGAGTACATTCACAGAAACCTTCAAGCAAACCAAGGTTCAGAGTAGCCCTGGGTTTTTTTTAAATGACAAAATGGCTGGGGTTAAACAAAACATAGGCAGTGAAGCTTCATTTTCACCTAGAAGAGCCTGTTCCCCACTTGCCTTGTTATGAAATCTTGTTATGCTCCCCAGCTGAGGGAGCCTCTGGTACAATGACTCCACAGTTATTTTAAGTAGCCTTGTGGGAAGAATGGGGGATGGGATGGACACAAGGTTGATAAATTCACTTACCCACCTCTGGAGGAGAGGAACTCTGGGCAGGGCCCTGCCTTATTTACCAGGCAAAAGGTGTAATCAATTAGATTTGGCCTAGGGAAAGGAGGGAGGGGGGAGAAAAAGGAAAAAGTGAACACTAAATTGAAAGCATTTCCATTTGTCCATAATTTTTGAAGCAAAACCAAAGAATAAGCAATAGAATATTTTTAAAAACCATTTTTAATGAACATATCACCACTCATTCATCTCCTGTTTCAATGCTCTAGCGAAACTGAGCTGAAATATCTGTGTAGTTCTTATTATCTGTGTGCAGTTGGGGCTGTCAGAGGCATGATCAAGAGCACCCTGAGCCAAGCCAAGTTAAAAACAACAGATTTCACATTGGGCAACATTTTCTTTTCACCTAGAAAACACATACATACACTATCTGTGGATCTCTTGGTGAGGTGATTTCTCCCAGGAAACTTGCCCATGCCAGAACTTCCCTGTGTCTAGCCACTTGCAGAGGATTCCCCTCTTCCCTGCTGCTGCCCCCATACCAGGTCATGAGCCTTGAGCTTCTCTCTAAGCCCCTCCCACAACATCGGATTAGATAGGGAAGAAACAAGTGAAATAGCCACTTTCTCAAATGTCAGGACCCTGACACAGGAATCATGTAATTTAAAAGTAGCCTCATAAATTTTAGACCCAAGCCATAATGCCTAAAGAATACTATGATAATGTAAATGTCATAATACTTAAAATGTCTCGGATAACAGAGAAGACATTTGTCAAATTTATAACATCAAAAATAAATGAAGCATATATGGATTAGTGTGAGTATCCATGCTACAGGGTTTGAGAGAATCTAACCCCAAATAATTATTTGTTTTTAATATACTGCAAATTATCCATAACTAATGGCTTTGTAGAATAAATTCTATGGCTATTATAACCACAATGATAAATATTGTATTTCATAAATTCTAAGGTGCAATATTTTACACATCTTTATATCTAACAAATCAGGATGCATCTTACAGTGAACACTGTATCATGGTTTTATTGGCATTTTAAAAATTTAGTAGCACATAAAACAACAATGCAGCTTATATTCAATGGTGTCTTTGATTTGGTGATATGTGTAATTATCTATGATAGGGAAAAACTTTAGCATGAAGCATTTCAACTAACAAATCATATTCTGAGTGACTTACTATGTACAAGGCACTGGGTTTAGGTAATGAACAAGGCACTGGGTTTAGGTAATGAGAAGGCAAAATTACATAGAATGCACCCCTGATTTCAGATTTAACAATATAGTAAGGGAGGGTCATAAATAAACAACTAAATAAGTGCAAAATTTAGTGCTATGGGAACACAGAGCAAGGGAAAAGGCATCCTAATTAAGGGATCAGAGAAGGCCCATGGAGGAGGTAATTTTTTTTTAAAGATTTTATTTATTCATTTGACAGAGAGAGAAACACAGCGAGAGAGGGAACCCAAGCAGGGGGAGTGGGAGAGGGAGAAGCGCGCCTCCCGCGGAGCAGGGAGCCCGATGCGGGGCTCGATCCCAGGACCCTGGGATTGTGACCTGAGCCGAAGGCAGATGCTTAATGACTGAGCCACCCAGGTGCCCCGAGGAGGTGATTTTTGACATGAGTCTTGAAGGATGAGAAGGCTTCCATCATGTGCATTTGATGCAGGTGGATATAGATGTAGAAGATTGAAGAAGTAGGATCTAGCCTGGAGAAAAGGAGAAGCAAATCTGGACAGTATGGAAATTGCTCAAGAAATATCAGAGAATTGTGATATCAGCTGAATAAGGAAACCAACTGGCAAGCCCAGTTTGGGCAGGGGTGGCGGTGAGGGTGGGGTAAAAGTCAGATTGTTTGAGACATAGTAAGGTTGAGGTATTTATAGGACATTATAGTGGGCATTTGCCTTTTTTGAATGTCCAACCCACATTGAGGAAGTTCCCTGCTGTGTAAGTCTTTTTAGAAAGAAGAGCCCACTTCCCAATACAGAAGCAAAAAAAGCTAAATATTTGCTTTCTGACTCTCCTGCTGCTAGGGTACAATTGTGAGACCAGGGTTGGCCAAAAAAACATGACTGTCCTGGGGTTTGAATCTGAAGTCAGTGATTCAAAAATGCAAGGCCAGGGGAGAATTCTTTTGGAGGTGATGGTAGTGGCAGGATCCAGTATCCATTAGAAATTACAGTATTCAATATTCAGCATTCAGTAGTACTGTTGTCACCACACTGGTTCTGCTGAATGATTTCAGCCAGAGTTCCAGCTATGAAACCTCCCTACAATCTTGCCAGTTTTCCAACCTGGTTTTCCAGCTTTCCCAGGAATGTTGAGAGACAGAAAATATATTTTTAATTGGTTGCTTTTCTACTTAAATCCATAAAACTTACTTTCTGTGGTTTGCAAAGCAAGAACCCTAGGCTACATACATCAGGAGATGTCTGACAAAGACTTGGAAAAGGAGCACAGAGCACAGGAGGGAAGTTGGCCTAGGGAACTAAAGAGAGGAATCATTTGACTAGGACTAAAATTTAAAGGTAAGGGAGAAAATACAGATAGAGACAGAGAAAAGAGGGAGGAAGGGAATGGTATGGTTTTGGGAGGAAGATGGAGCAAGAACACTTTGCATATGTGAGAGAATAGTCAGAGAGCCATAGAAAGCACCTGTCCTGAGGGCCTACTATGTACTAAATATATTTAATATTTACAAATTTTGAGTTAGGTATTGGTATCCTAACTTTGCAGATAAGGAAAATGGGATGCATGGGCATTAAATAACTTTCAGAAAGTCCCATAAATAATATGTGGTATAATCAGCATTCAAACTCAGATTTGTCAGATTCCAACATCACACTGCCTCCATGCCAGAACATTTAGGAAAGCACTTTGGTATGGAAACCAAAGATAAGGTGTTAGCGCAAGAGTTCTCAACTATGGCCGCACACTGGAGAGATAAGGAAACTGCTAATGCCTGGGTCCCATCCCTAGAATTTTCCATGTAATTGGACTGAGGTGTGGCCTGGGGATCAGAAATTTTAAAAAGCTTCCCAAGTGATTCCAAAATGCAGCCAAAGTTGAGAACCACTGTCGTAGGTGCTATTTCATCAGAGAAGTGAAATTGCTTGAAGAGTGAGTGGGAAATTTGGCTACAGAAGTAGCAAGCAATGATGGTGATATATTGCTAGAGAACAGTGCAGTGATCATGGGAGAAAAGTTTTGAAGGACATGAGTTTCAAGTGGATTGAAAAGTAAATTGCAAGTGCACACAGAGAAAGTGAGTGTAGATTATTCTTAAGTTATAACTATGGAGGTGAAGGAAGGCTGATAGATATGTGTAGCCCTTAGGAGACTTATAGGGGAATATGCTTTGGGAAGATAAAGAGCAATCAGAACATCCGTAGGCTGAGAAAAAGAGACCCTTGGGAAGTGTGAGAATTGCAGATAAAAGGGAGAGGGTTGAACTCCTGGACAAAATGGAGTCTGGTATTCAAGAAGAGAGAAAGGTTAAATTTTAGAAAGGAAAAGAACACTTTTTTCCTTTAATAAAGAAGGAAAAAATATTTTTGTGTCAGAGTGACTGAGATAGGCAGTGGGAAAGTAATAAGGGGAGCTTGAGGGAAGTTAAAGGGCAAGACTGGAAAATGAGTGTAAGGAATGGAATAAAGGAGTCAAAACAAAGGAAATGAAGTGTTCACCTAGAATGAGATAAAAGGAATTTGAAAAGTAATTAATCATTAGGATTCCATGACTTTTGCAAACATACTTGAGAGTTTTGAAAAGTTAAGAGAATGGATAAGAGAGTTTCCCCAGAGTTGGAGATTGCCCAGGCTGATTGGATGGTCAAGAGAAAAAAGGACTTTGGGGTGCTGAGATCACATACAGATGTACATTTGAAATCTAAACAAGACTTTTTACTTTGACATAAAATTTAGTATATTACAATTTACATGAGCCTTCATTCCTTAATTGGCACATAAAATATGTGAAATCCATACTATCATGTTGATATCCAAAAGTATTCGATGACAGATAATGATGATTCAGAGGAAGAACAGTGGTTTCAAATCAAGAAATGATTAGAAGTGATTAGACTAGTGGCCAGAGGCCTAAATAATTAATTTGGTAATTCATCTTTCCTGTTTTCAGACAGGCCACATATCAGGCACTGGACAAAACATACAAATTTAGATATAGATAAAAATCAGCCCAATAAATACAGAATGCTAATTCTATCAATTATGCTTTTTCTAATTCAACAGGGAAAGGAAGGTTCTTCAGTGGGGCAGGGCCTCCTCTCTGCCCGCCTTGACCTTGAGGTCCCTGGGTCCTGATTCAGTACTTTGGATACATCAGCTAAGCTTTGTTCCTGAGGAGGCCAATGACCCAAGATTTTTCTGAAGAAAATTATTGAATCTGTTGCTCGAGAAAGGGACATTACTGAGTGTCATGTTTGTTTGGGCCCCTTATATTTGGCATTACAAGTTTCACAGCCCACAATCTAGTAATATTTTGCCCTCTCCACCCCAACCTTGACATTTCTAACACTTTCTCCTACCCCAGAACCTCTGGAAGCTGTATTTATGTTCTTAGTATCTGTGGAGAAGGGGTGAACCCAGGTTTTGTGTAGCCCTGAAGCTTATATATTTAGGGGCCCTCTTTAAGAAAA
This sequence comes from Zalophus californianus, assembly GCF_009762305.2. Lineage (NCBI taxonomy): Eukaryota > Metazoa > Chordata > Mammalia > Carnivora > Otariidae > Zalophus > Zalophus californianus. The sequence goes on along the minus strand of NC_045612.1, from coordinate 112,147,467 downwards.
AAGCTACAAAACTACAAATACAGAATTAGGCACATGACCTAAGAAAGAACCTATGCAACTGAGGGGCCCTGAACCTTAAGCTCTTTCAGTGTATCTGCCTTTGCAATAAGGACTATGGTACAACAGAAAAAATGTAACAGAAAGAAAGAGTATTATATTTGGAGTTAGATTTCAAGCCCCTGATCTATTACTTGCCGGCCTAGAACACCTCCCTGGTCAGAGAAGCTAGGGGAAATGGAAGACCTGAGAAACCTAGGAGCATAGGGACTCGGGTATCTCCACAAGAACACCATCTGTAGGTTTGTTTGAGAATCTACTATGACAATTGATGTAAAGGGACTTAATAAACTGAAGAGTGCTAATAAAATATGAATTGTGATTTTATCACACTCTAAGAAGTCTGCTTCCAGAGAAGTCTCTCCTTATAGCTCCCTGGCCACTAGACAAGACCTCAGAGAAGATGATTGTGGAAGTCGTGGGCATTGTCCTATCCCCATGGGTGGGCCATGATGAGAGTCAAAGTCACCATTCCTACTCTTTTTTTTCTTGATTTGCATACAGAATGATCTCTATACTAACCAAATTTTTATTAAAAGGAAGTGGAATAGTAAGATATAATTTTTCACCTATAAAATTAGCATATAGGTGGGAGTATTACAGCTTTCTTGGAAAGCAATTTGAGAAACTGTTAAGAACTTAAAAGATGAACATGGATACCTATTTTAAGGAAATAATTAGGCCAATGAATATTTTGACAGGGTTATTTATCATTATTGAATAATTGGAAACCTAACTGTACAATGTCCAATATTGGGTGAATGAATTGATAATAGTATACTAAATTAATTACAGTGTATTCAGATAATGGGCTAAGGTGCATTCATTAAAATAATGCTTCAAAATATTCCTTTAAATGAATATGTTTATAATATAATGTTATAAAAAGTGTGCACAGAGTAAAATCTCAAGGTTGAAAGAAAATATGGTAAAAGGTTAACACTGGTTATCTGTAGGTATTGGTTTTTAAGTGTTTGTTACTTCCTTCCTTATTCTCTTATGTATTTTTCCAAACTTTCCACAATATATAGATATCACGATTATAGTCAGGAAAAAATTAATTTAAAACATGAAAAACTTGATCTGAAAATGGAGATACCTATTGCTCATAAGAAACTTGGTTTCAGATGGACTTCATTACCTCTATCAGTTAACAAGACCAAGACTTTGCTGGCAAGTGCCTGGGATCAGGTTTACTAGAATTTTAAAAAGGCCTCTGTCTGAGGGCAGTAGACAGGAACAGCTTAGTTCCCTAATATGGTAAAAGAACGGGCAAATGGAACCTGATTCTACCAGCCTGTCTGCCTTTGAAATTGTATGCTATTTGTGTAACTGCTCATGCTTGGTTGACAGATCAAGGGGCACCCTGCAGGTCCTCACATGGCAAGAATTTAGATGGTAATTTCAGGCCACAACAGATGGGAACTGGAAGCACAGAAGGTCACTCAAAATATTAGTTGTTTTCTCTCTGTAGAGCTATGAAGAGAGGGAAGAAGTTACAGACCTGTCATAAGATAGTGCATTTGATTCACTCCAGAATGCTCCTATCAATAGGCTCAAAGGGCATAACACCTACAAGGGCAGACTTTCAATTAAGGCACTCGCAAAAGACCATTGGGACCAAGGACAGAGAATGATAGCCTGGCTAAAAGTTAAATAAAAAACATTGAGTCGGGGTTTTCTATATAGATATATCATCAGAAGGCCCTACGAACACAAAATGTATATTGAAAAAGCATGCTATACTGTTGTTCAACTTAGCAATTCAGGGCCTTAAATGATTCAGGATGAAATTTAAGTGAAAGCCATTTAAAATATCGGGAGCATAATACTCAAAGTGCTTAAATTTGACACTGGAAATTTCTTTAGGTATGAATTTTTGAGGACTAAGATTGTGCCAGATTTTATAGGCAATAAGAAAGAGTATTTCAGTAGTGGAGTTAAAGTATGAAAAATGTTTTCCAGATCTTAATAAGATTATGGAGTCTATGAATAGGATACTTTTAAATGAGTAAAAAGGATGAAGCCATGAGATGTGAATTAAATTTAGAATACATGAAACCAATTGGGCTTTGAGGATCATGGCTCATATTTTTTCCCCCTGCCTTTGGCTGAATTTGATGAAGACCTTTGAAATTTTCATACCTCTATCATTCAAAAGGCCTCTCAAAACATGCTTCATTATAGAAGAGTGATACCATAATAGTCATATAATAAGATACAGGAGAATAACAACTGACAAATAGAACTGAGAGAAAATAGAAGTCAAAATAAATCACTTAAGAGTTTGTAGATACTTCTTTTTAATTTAGGATAAATTTGAAAAAGTTATTAAAGAGAGATAGGCAAGGCGTTTATAAATAAGAATGTTTACTCCTTCTATTTTTTAAACTTAATGTCTGATGTCTTCACATCTGCTATTTGATCTTCTAAATGGATGTTTCTTTTCTTTTTTTAACATTTTTAAAGATTTTATTTATTTATCACATAGAGAGAGAGCACAAGTAGGGAAAGTGGCAGGTAGAGGAAGAAGCAGGCAGAGGAGAAGCAGGCTCCCACTGAACAGGGAGCTCAATGCAGGATCCTGAGATCATGACCTGAGCCGAAGGCAGACACTTAACCAACTGAGTCACCTAGGCTCCCCTAGATGAAGGTCTCTTTTTTTTTTCTTGTTATGTTAATCACCATACATCATTAGTTTTTGATGTAGGGTTCCATGATTCATTGTTTGTGCATAAAACCCAGTGCTCCACGCAGAATGTGCCCTCTTTAATACCCATCATCAGGCTAACGCATCCCCCCACACTCCTATCCTCTAGAACCCTCAGTTTGTTTTCAGAGTCCATCGTCTCTCATGGTTCGTCTCCCCCTCCGACTTACTCCCCTTCATTCTTCCCCTCCTGCTATCTTTTCTTTTTTCTTAACATATGTTGCATTATTTGTTTCAGAAGTACACATCTGTGATTCAACAGTCTTGCACAATTCACAGCGCTCACCATAGCACATACCCTCCCCAATGTCTATCACCCAACCACCCCATCCCTCCCACCCCCAACCACTCCAGCAACACTGTTTTCTGAGATTAAGAATTCCTCATATCAGTGAGGTCATATGATACATGTCTTTCTCTGATTGACTTATTTCACTCAGCATAACACCCTCCAGTTCCATCCACGTCGTCGCAAATGGCAAGATCTCATTCCCTTTCATGGTTGCATAATATACACTTCTTCTTTATCCATTCATCTGTCGATGGACATCTTCACTTTTTCCACAGTTTGGCTATTGTGGACATTGCTACTATAAACATTGGGGTGCACGTACCCCCTTGGATCGCTACATTTGTATCTTTGGGGTAAATACCCAGTAGTGCAATTGCTGGATCGTATGGTAGCTCTATTTTCAACTGTTTGCAGAACCTCCATACTGTTTTCCTGACTGGTTGCACCAGCTTGCATTCCCACCAACACTGTAGGAGGGTTCCCCTTTCTCCGCATTCCCACCAACATCTGTCATTTCCTGACTTGATAATTTTAGCCATTCTGACGGGTGTGAGGTGGTATCTCATGGAGGTTTTGATTTGGATTTCCCTGATGCCGAGCGATGTTGAGCACTTTTTCATGTGTCTGTTGGCCGTTTGGATGTCTTCTTTGGAAAAATGTCTGTTCATGTATTCTGCCCATTTCTTGATTGGATTATTTGTTCTTTGGGTGTTGAGTTGGATAACTTCTTTATAAATTTTGGATACTAGCCTTTTATCTGATATGTCATTTGCAAATATTTTCTCCCATTCTGTCGGTTGTCTTTTGATTTTGTGGACTATTTCTTTTGCTGTGCAAAAGCTGTTTATCTTGAAAAATCCCAATACTTCATTTTTGCCCTGGCTTCCCTTGCCTTTGGCGATGTTTCTAGGAAGAAGTTGCTGCGGTTGAGGTCGAAGAGGTTGCGGCCTGTGTTCTCCTCTAGGATTCTGATGGACTCCTGTCTCACGTTTAGGTCTTTCAAACATTTGGAGTCTATTTTTGTGTGTGGTGTAAGGAAATGGTCCAGTTTCATTCTTCTGCATGTGGCTGTCCAATTTTCCCAACACCATTTGTTGAAGAGACTGTCTTTTTTCCATTGGACATTCTTTCCTGCTTTGTCAAAGATTAGTTGACCATAGAGTTGAGGGTCCATTTCTGGGCTCTCTATTCTGTTCCATTGATCTATGTGTCTGTTTTTGTGCCAGTACCATACTGTCTTCATGATGACAGCTTTGTAACAGAGCTGGAAGTCCGGAATTGTGATGCCGCCAGCTTTGCTTTTCTTTTTCAACATTCCTCCAGCTATTTGGGGTCGCTTCTGGTTCCATACGAATTTTAGGATTATTTGTTCCATTTCTTTGAAAAAAGTGGATGGTATTTTGATGGGGATTGCACTGAATGTGTAGATTGCTCTAGGGAGCATTGACATCTTCACAATGTTTGTCCTTCCAGTCCATGAGCATGGAACGTTTTTCCATTTCTTTGTGTCTTCCTCAATTTCTTTCATGAGTACTTTATAGTTTTCTGAGTACAGATCCTTTGCCTCTTTGGTGAAATTTATTCCTAGGTATCTTATGGTTTTGGGTGCAATTGTAAATGGGATCGACTCCTTGATTTGTCTCTCTTCTGTCTTGTTGTTGGTGTATAGGAATGCCACTGATTTCGGTGCATTGATTTATACCCTGCCACTTTACTGAATTCCTGTATGAGTTCTAGCAGTTTTGGGGTGGAGTCTTTTGGGTTTTCCACATACAGTATCATATCATCTGCAAAGAGTGAGAGTTTGACTTCCTCTTTGCCGATTTGGATGCCTTTGATTTCTTTTTGTTGTCTGATTGCTGGGGCTAGGACTTCTAACACTATGTTGAATAACACTGGTGATAGTGGACATCCCTGCCGTGTTCCTGACCTTAGGGGAAAAGCTCTCAGCTTTTCCCCATTGGGAATGATGTTCGCTGTAGATTTTTCATAGATGGCTTTTATGATATTGAGGTATGTACCCTCTATCTCTATACTCTGCAGAGTTTTGATCAAGAAAGGATGTTGTACTTTGTCAAAAGCTTTTTGGTTCCAACTATTGAGAGGATCATATGATTCTTGTTCTTTCTTTTGTTAATATATTGTATCTCGTTGATTGATTTGCAGATGTTGAACCAACCTTGCAGCCCAGGGAAAAATCCCACTTGGTCATGGTGAATAATTCTTTTAATGTACTGTTGAATCCTATTGGCTAGTATTTTGGTGAGAATTTTTGCATCCATGTTCATCAAGGATATTGGTCTATAAATCTTCTTTTTGATGGGGTCTTTGTCTGGTTTTGGGATCAAGGTAATGCTGGCCTCATAAAATGAGTTTGGAAGTTTTCCTTCCATTTCTATTTTTTGGAACAGTTTCAGGAGAATAGGTATAAATTCTTCTTTAAATGTCTGAGAGAATTCCCCTCGGAAGCCATCTGGCCCTGGGCTTTTGTTTGTTGGGAGATTTTTGATGACTGCTTCCATTTCCTTAGTGGCTATAGGTCTGTTCACGTTTTCTATTTCTTCCTGGTTCAATTTTGGTAGTTGATACAACTCTAGGAATGCATCCATTTCTTCCAGGTTATCTAATTTGCTGGCATAGAGTTGCTCATAATATGTTCTTAGAATTGTTTGTATTTCTTTGGTGTTGGTTGTGATCTCTCCTCTTTCATTCATGATTTTGTTGATTTGGGTCATTTCTCTTTTCTTTTGGATAAGTCTGGCCAGGGGTTTATCAATCCTGTTAATTCTTTCAAAGAACCAGCTCCTAGTTTCGTTGATCTGTTCTACTGTTCTTTTGGTTTCTAGTTCATTGATTTCTACTCTGATCTTGATTATTTCTCTTCTCCTGCTGGGTTTAGGCTTTATTTGCTCTTCTTTCTCCAGCTCCTTTAGGTGTAGGGTTAGGTTGTGTATTTGAGACCTTTCTTGTTTCTTGAGAAAGGCTTGTATTGTTATATACTTTCCTCTCAGGACTCCCTTTGCTGTATTCCAAAGATTTTGAACAGTTGTGTTTTCATTTTCATTGGTTTCCATGAATTCTTTTAATTCTTCTTTAATTTCCTGGTTGACCCATTCATTCTTTAGTAGGATGCTCTTTAGTCTCCATGTATTTGAGCGCTTTCTGACTTTTCTCTTGTGATTGAGTTCTAGTTTCAAAGCATTGTGGTCTGAAAATATGCAGGGAATAATCCCAATCTTTTGGTACCAGTTGAGACCTGATTTGTGACCTAGGATGTGATCAATTCTGGAGAATGTTCCATGGGCACTAGAGAAGAATGTGTATTCTGTTGCTTTGGGATGGAATGTTCTGAATATGTCTGGGAAGTGCATTTGGTCCAGTGTTTCATTTAAAGTCTTTATTTCCTTGTTGATCTTTTGCTTAGATGATCTGTCCATTTCAGTGAGGGGGGTGTTAAAGTCCCCCACTATTATTGTATTGCTGTCAATGTGTTTCTTCGCTTTTGTTATTAATTGCCTTATATAGTTGGCTGCTCCCACGTTAGGGGCATAGATATTTACAATGGTTAGATCTTCTTGTTGGATAGACCCTTTAAGTAGGATATAGTGTCCTTCTTCATCTCTTATTACAGTCTTTGTTTTAAAATCTAATTTGTCTGATATAAGGATTGCCACCCCAGCTTTCTTTTGGTGTCCATTAGCATGGTAAATGGTTTTCCACCCCCTCACTTTCAATGTGGGAGTGTCTTTGGGTCTAAAATGAATCTCCTGCAGACAGCATATGGATGGGTCTTGTTTTTTAATCCAATCTGATAGCCTGTGTCTTTTGATTGGGGCATTTAGCCCATTTACGTTCAGGGTAACTATTGAAAGGTATGAATTTAGTGCCATTGTATTGCCTGTAAGGTGACTGTTAATGTATATTGTCTGTGTTCCTTTCTGATCTATGCTGCTTTTAGGCTCTCTCTTTGCCTAGAGGACCCTTTTCAATATTTTTTGGAGGGCTGGTTTTGGTGTGTTTGCAAAGTCCTTTAGTTTTTGTTTGTCCTGGAAGCTTTCTATCTCTCCTTCTATTTTCAATGACAGCCTAGCTGGATATAGTATTCTTGGCTGCATATTTTTCTCGTTTAGTGCTCTGAAGATATCATGCCAGTCCTTTCTGCTCTGCCCTGCCAGGTCTCTGTGGATAGGTCTGTTGCCAATCTAATGTTTCTACCATTGTAGGTTACATATCTCTTCTCCCGACCTGCTTTCAAGATTTTCTCTTTGTCTCTGTGACTCGGAAGTTTTACTATTAGATGTCGGGGTGTTGACCTATTTTTATTGATTTTGAGAGGGGTTCTCTGTGCCTCCTGGATTTTGATGCCTGTTTCCTTCCTCACATTAGGGACGTTCTCTGCTATAATTTGCTCCAATATACCTTCTGCCCCTCTCTCTCTTTCTTCTTCTTCTGGGATCCCAATTATTCTAATGTTGTTTCGTCTTATCATATCGCTTATCTCTCGAATTCTGTCCTCGTGATCCTGTAGTTGTTTTTCTCTCTTTTTCTCACCCTCTTTATTTTCCATCATTTGGTCTTCTATATCGCGGATTCTCTCTTCTGCCTCATTTATCCTAGCAGTTAGTGCCCCCATTTTTGGTTGCACCTCATTAATAGCCTTTTTGATTTCGGCTTGGTTAGATTTTAGTTCTTTTATTTCTCCAGAAAGGGTTTCTCTAAGAACTTCCACGCTTTTTTCAAGCCCAGCTAGTATCTTTAAAGTCATGATTCTGAACTCTAGGTCCGACATCGTACTAATGTCCGTATTGAGTAGGTCCCTGGCTGATGGTACTACCTCTTGTTCTTCTTGCTGAGGTGATTTTTTTCGTCTTGTCATTGTGTCCAAAGGAGAATAAATGAATGAGAGAACAAAATGCTAACAGGTTAACACGTCCCCAGCAAATATACTCTATACAAATCAGAAAAAAACCTGAAACCAGGGAAAAGAAAGGGAAAGAAAGAAAAAAGAGAGAAAAACAAAAAGAAAAAGATAAAAACAAAAACAGAACAATACAAAAAAAGCAGAATATGATCAAATATGATTAAGGTAGTGCATAGATCAGTGCCACACACTAGATTTTGGGCATATTTTGTTCTTTTAGAAAAAAGTGCCTCCTAAAATTTAAAGGAAGAAAGACTTATATATGTACAAAATAAGTGTCGATACAATGAAGGGATGGAAGATGACTGTAAAGATGAAAATTATAAAAGATTTTATAAAAGGAATTGATAAGATAAGAAGTTTTTTGAAAAAAGAAAGAAGATTTAAAAAAAAAAAAAGGAAGAGAATGTGATCAGGCAGGAGAATAGAACAAAGCCATACACTAATGATTTAGGGTACATTTTGATCTGTTAGAAGAATCTGTATCTCACAATGGAATATCATGCAGCCATCAAAAGGAATGAGATCTTGCCATTTGCAATGACATGGATGGAACTGGAGGGTGTTATGCTGAGTGAAATAAGTCAATCAGAGAAAGACATGTATCATATGACCTCACTGATATGAGGAATTGTTAATCTCAGGAAACAAACTGAGGGTTGCTGGAGTGGTGGGGGGTGGGAGGGATGGGGTGGCTGGGTGATAGACATTGGGGAGGGTATGTGCTATGGTGAGCGCTGTGAATTGTGCAAGACTGTTGAATCACAGATCTGTACTTCTGAAACAAATAATGCAACATATGTTAAGAAAAAAGAAAAAGAAGAAGATAGCAGGAAGGGAAGAATGAAGGGGAGTAAGTGAGAGGGGGAGATGAACCATGAGAGACGATGGACTCTGAAAACAAACTGAGGGTTCTAGAGGGGAGGAGGGTGGGAGGATGGGTTAGCCTGGTGATGGGTATTAAAGAGGGCACATTCTACGTGGAGCACTGGGTGTTATGCACAAACAATGAATCATGGAATACTACATCAAAAACTAATGATGTAATATATGGTGATTAACATAATAATAAAAAATTTAAAAAAATCGAAGAAACTGTATCTCAAAATTTTAAAAAGAGAACAACTTATATATATATATGCCAAAAATAAGGGTAACTACTATGAAGGGATAAAATATGACTCCAAAAATGAAAAATAAAAAATGTTTTTTAAAAAAGGGATTGATAAGATGTTGGTTGAAAAAGGGAAAAAGAGAAATTAAAAAAAAAACAGTTAAAAAAATTAACTTTGAAAAACTAATGACTCATGGTAAAAAAAAGCCACGAATTCTATGTGCAGTATTCCCCTAGCGCTGGAGTTCTCCCATTCTCCTTGATCGGTAAACTTGGTCTTGGCTTGCTGGCTGTTCATGCTGATCTTCTGGGGAGGGGCCTGTTGCCGTGGTTCCCAAATGTCTTTGCTGGAGGCGAAATTGCCCCGCCCTTGTCCGTCCGGGCTAAGCAAGCTGCTCGGGTTTGCTCTCAGGAGCTTTTGTTCCCTGCAAGCTCTTAGTATAGCTTTGGAGGACCAGGGTGAAAATGGTGGCCTCCCAATCTCCGCCTGGAGGAGCTGAGAACTCATGGCCCCACTCCTCAGTGCACCCCCAGAGAAAAGCAGTCACTCCCGTCTCTCTGGTCTCCGGCTGCACTCCGTGCTCACCCGGCCTGTGACCAAGCGTTTCTATCTCTGGCCCCTGACCCCTTGTGGAGTCTCCAAACCCAGGAAGTCCCTGCGGTGCACTCCCGTGCTGCTCCTCCGGAGGCAGGAAGGGGAGTCTTCCCGGCTCTGCTGCTTGTTGGGTCCCTGCCAGAGGAGCAGTGGCCCGACTGGGCCGTGGATCACAGTTTATGGCAACCCCGAGCTGAAAGTCTGCGCCTTGGCTCTGGCTCTGCAGCTGGCTTCCCCGCTCCAATACCTGGGAGTTCTGCTGCACTCAGGCACCCCCGGTCTTTCTGTGACCCCGAAGGTCCTGAGACCACACTGTCCCACGAGGGTTCCACCTCCCGCTTAGCCACTGGAGCGACGTCCCTCAGCGGAGCTGACTTCTAAAAGGTCCGATTTTGTGCTCCGCGGCTCTATCACTTGCCAGAAGCGGCCGATGGAGGCCCCCTCCCCTGCTGTCTATCCTCCCGAATATCGCCTTGGATTCACTTCTCCGCACGTCCTGCCTTCCAGAAAGTGGTCGCATTTCTGTTCAGAGAGTTGTTGCTATTCTTCTCTTCGATCTCCTGTTGAGTTCGTAGGTGTTCAGAATGGTTTGATCCCTATTCAGCTGAATTCCTGAGACCAGACGAAATCCAGGTCTCCTACTCCTCCGCCATCTTGCTCCGCCCCCTAAATGAATGTCTCTTATGCCTTAGTGTGACTCCTATAGAAAATCTTGACTGTGGATATCCTTTTAGGACTATACTCCACAAATTTGAAAGTTGGAACTTACAAACTATATAGATCGCTCCCTTGAAGAAAGTAATTTTAAAACATTTTTAGACTTGGCCTGGTCTTTTTTGATCACTCAAGCAGTTTAAGTGACATTTGTTTTCAGTTTGACACCAATACAGAGGCTGGACTGTATATCTATGCTATGAAGTTGAGTAGGGAGATGAAGAATTTCTAAATATATTCCTTCTTTTTAAGTATCTGCTTAATGTAATAAACATTTGTTTGGGTGTTTACTATGTACAAAACACTGGAAGACTATGATGAATAAGACAGTCTACCCAAGTTGTTCATAGGTCATGTTGGCCTGCCTCACCCCCAACCCAGATATATAAGCAAAATGATAGTCTCCTTTGGTAATCATTGCCTTACTTCTTAATCCTCAACTTAACATGCCTCATGACTCAAACCCACGGCCACAGATGATTAGGCCACAGATGGACACATGGTCCAGGCTGAGCCAACCAGTCAAATTCTATTCTGAGCATGGGAATTAAGACTCTGAGTACTGAATTGAATTAGGAATGGGGAGCACTTGAACAGAAAGGACATGTAAAATTAGAACTAGAGTCAGCATCTTGATAATTAAGCCTCTAGAATCAAGCCCAAAATTAATGACCTGACATTGTTTCCCACCAAGACATCTTGACTTCTCTAATCATGCTACTCCCACAAATGGCTATGTCCATTTATATCTATGCATCTTTTTTAAAGATTTTATTTATTTATTTGACAGTGAGCGAGAGAGAGAGCACACAAGGAAGGGGAGTGGCAGGCAAAGGGAGAGGGAGAAGCAGGTTCCCCACGGAGCAGGGAGCCTGACTTGGGGCTCCTGAGCTGATGGCAGCTGCTTAACTGACTGAGCCACCCAGGCACCCCTATATCTATGCATTTTTACTCATTTTTTCTCCCATCACCTTTTCCTTTCTAAGTAAATCAAAAATTTTCCATCTTTCAAGAACCACCTCAAGCCCTACTTCTTGACCATTCTGGACAACTTATTTCTCAGAAACTCCAGTAGTAGTGGTAATGATAATTATAATAACAATGGCAATAATAGCCAGCCTTTATTGAGCATATACTATATTGAGGCACTGTTTTAAACTCTATACATATATTACTTAATTTATAATAACCTTGTGTAGCTAGTACATTATCACCATTTTATAGATGAGGAAACTGAGTCAAATAAAGTAAAATAATTTGCTCACTAATAGATGATGTAGTACCTAAAGACCACACATGTTAGATTTCATATACTGTCTCATCTTTACATATGCTATCTCTTTAATCCTTACAGCAACCCTAGTTAAATAGGTTTTATTATCCCAATGTTGAAGATGAGAAAACTGAAGCTCAGAGAAGTAAAGAACATTATTCAAGGTTACACAGAGAGTATGTAGCACTTCAAAAGTAAAACCTAGATTGTATATCTACACTCCCTTGATTCATAAGCACTAGATTACTTGTAAGATTCTGAGGATCAGGGCTACATGTTATCCTTTTGGACACAGTGCCCACAAAATAATTCAATAAACAAAAACTAAGATGCTCTAAAAACATTTGTTCTAATAAGGGACCTAAAAAGAAATCCTGAAATAAGTTAGCCAAAACAGTAACTGATTTTTTTGCCTATGATAATGAAAATTATACCTTCCTCTGAAACCATAAAGCTCCTAAAAGTTAATTAGCTTTGTGTTAATATTTTGATGCATCTCTGCACTTCTTAATCTAACTGCAAATTATTATTATATCAGCCATTCTGTCTGTGGCAAAATGAGGAAGGATAGCACAGCCCCCAAGGTGGCTTATCCTTGAAAGATTTTCAGCTTGATATGTTGCTTCTTGTTTTTTGGCTTATTTCAGCCAGGATATAAAGAGAGGAATGATTATTGTGTGGGTGTTCTTGCCTCATTTCCTTGCAGTAGAACCATATTTCATCTATCTATCAAGGCTTGAGAAACCTCAGCTTAGAAAAGGTGGTAAACAAAACCCATTTTCAATAGAAAGGAAACAGATCAAGTTATACCTGACATTCAAAGAGCCCAAGGGAGTCTACTCTCCACCAATTAGAACAAAATTGAGTCTAGTTCTTTCTGCAGCTATTCTAAAGAAAGGTTTTGGGTGAGGTTTTCTGAACCTTCTGTTGTGTTGATGAATGATGGGAGGCCATTGTTGATATCAAGGGATTAGTGGAAATGGAAATGAAGTATTGACTCTCAAGTTTGAGTAGAACTTGGCAGTCATTTAGGTTTAAATATCTTCCACAACTGGTCATTGCCTATACTTAAAATCATTCCAGAGAATGCTTAGATTCCAGAGTTGGTTCATTCCATCTTTGGGTGGCTCTTGGCTTATTGGAATGAAATATTTCTTCCTCTCTAGTCTCTCCATAGTAATAAATTATTACTCTAAGTTTGCCATACCTACATCTATCATTATATTTGTTTTATACTTACATAAAACAGTATCATAGTTGTATCTACTAGGAAGATATTTGACAATTATTTCCCACACATATAAAATTATGATAATATGTACTGTTTATGGAACCATGATGATAAGAGTTCATAAACATTATTTATCATTATTGAGCACTTAGGGGATTTTTGAGGCATAATACTAAGCACATTACAGATACTCATGAAATCCTCACAATCATATTATGAGGTAAATGTCATACTCTCTGTAATGCAACTGAGACTCAGAGAAATTCAGTCTTTCTCAGTCATACAGTTAAATGGTAGAGCCACATTTCTTTAGGTCCTAAGTTGGTGCTAAAAAAAAAAAAAAAAACTAGTCTGTACCACCTCCCAAATCAAGATACTAGCTCTATACAAACTCTACATAAACTCTCCTGTTTACTGGAGTTATGTCTACTCATAAGGCTTTACATAGTATTGTGTGTGTATTAAATGTTTGTGAATGTAAGTCTAATAGTAGCCAAGTACTTAGAAAAAATAAAAACCTCACATCACAAAAGTAGGTATTTTGCCAGTGCTGCTAGAAATCACTAGGGAGGTGTTCTTAGTTCACGCCATATTGGTAGACAAGAAAATGTCTATACTGTATGTCAACTACACTTCAATTTAAAAAAAAAAGAAAAAAGAAAGAAAATGTCACAACTGTTATGGCTGTAGTGACTATCCTTGTTTCAGTTCAAGTACACCCCAAATCACTCTTTTCCACTTTCTCTGTGCCAAGGGGCAGAGAAACAATGATTTGACATGAAGTCAGCCCAATATATCCACCCAGAGTGGCATGTACCCTCAGCGTTACAAAGAATAATATCTGAATGTAAAAGAAAATAAGAAAAAACTCATGTCCCATCTGATAGCACACAAACATATTTTATTTTTTTGCTAGATTTTTGAAACCCTATTAAATAAGTAATGGTTCATTTTGATGTTGCTTCAGGTATTCTTCCAGCCACTATTAGCACAATCTTGTCTCTACAGGAATCATATGTTTTAGTTTCCAATTCGACAAACCTGTAACCAGTGTCTTAAGTCAATTTTTTAAAATGTGACTACTTATTGTGTTACTGTTTGGACCTCATTTGTAAAAGCTTGTTTAATTGTCTGCTGTGATGTTTCCTTGTAAATACATATAGCCTACTGAAAACCTTGCAAATTAAGGCAACTTCTTGGCAACAAAATTACTCTCCAAGGATCTTGAAGATGCAGAAAGTTTGTCTTTTTTTGTCTAGAGATTATAGGAAAATTCCACCAACAGTCTCTTCAGAGCTAAGGATTGAGCACAGTATCCAAAAGTATGTTCCATCACCTTGTCTAGTGTCTAGGTTGCATCTCACATTCATGAGAAATCCTGAAATAGAAAGTTGCTTCTGAACCACTTCACATCCATGATGATGGCTATAATAAAAACAATAGAAAATAACAAGTATGGGAGAGGATGTGGAGAAATTGGAACCCTTGTATATTTCTGGTGGAAATATAAAATGGTGCAGATACTATGAAAAACTGTTGGGTAGGTCTTCAAAAAGCTAAACATAGAATTACCATATGACCTAGCAATTCCACTCCTGTGTATAAACCCAAAGGATTTAAAAGCAGGGACTAAAAAAGATACTTATACACTAATATTCACTGCAACATTATCAACAATAGAAACAACCAAATGTTCACCAACAGATGAATAGCTAAACAAAATGTAGTATATCCATACAATGGAATATTATTCAGCCTTGGAAAGGAATGAAGTACTAATACATGTTACAACATAGATAAACCTCAAAAACATTATGTTAAGTGAAACAAGCTGAAACAAAAGGAGAAATACTGCATGAGTCCACTATATGAGGTATCTAGACTAGGCAAATTCATAGAGGCAGAAATTAGATTAAGGTTAACAGGAGATGGAAGAAAATAGGGAGTTATTGCTTAATAATTTCAGAGTTTCTCTTTGGAGTGATAAAAAACCCTTGGAAATAGATCATGGTAAAGGTTGCACAACTGTAAATATAATTTATACAACTCAATTGTACATGTAAAAATGGTTAAAATTTCAATTTTTATATTATACATAAATTTTTACCACAGTTTAAAAGTATTAATAATGTAATATATGAAAAACCATTGAATGGGTAAATTCTATGGTGTGTGAATTATATCTCAATAAAACTGTTAAAAAGAAAAAAATGCTACTTAGGGCACCTGGGTGGCTCAGTTGGTTAAGTGACTGCCTTCGGCTCAGGTCATGATTCCGGAGTCCTGGGATCGAGTCCCGCATCGGGCTCCCTGCTCTGCAGGGAGCCTGCTTCTCCCTCTGACCCTCTCCCCTCTCATGTACTCTCTCTCATTCTCACTCTCTCAAATAAATAAATCTTAAAAAAAATGCTACTTAATTAACAATGGTAATTGTGATGATGATGACAAAGATGATAATTCTAATAAAAGCAACAACTACCATTTAGCAAGCACCATCCAAGAGCTTTACCGGACTTTACCTTGCAAGAGTTCCTTATGTTAAACATAACAGTATGGTCTCTCTTTTCACATGAGATGCAGGGAGTTTAGGTAGCTCATACTACTTGCTGGGGGTCAAGAGCTAATAGTGGTGAAGCTGGGATTTAAATTTAAGACTGTCTGAATCCAAAATTCCTTCTCAAACTACCTCACCAGACCCACATCCCTTGAAATTTGCAGTATTTGCTACAATATGTTTCTATAACTCCTCATTTTGGGGAGGGAAAAAAGGACTCCCACTCTTTCACTCTAATAAAGGGATGCCTTCATGCAGGCATTTCAAGCTCCAGAATGATGCTGGTCTTGAGACACATACATCTCTGTAATATAAAATCTTGAATGGGGATGACTACGGGCATGGCTGCCTAATAGGGACTAATTAGGGAGGAAAATGTTGTTGAAGTTAAGAACTTGGGTTCTACTGACAGACTTGGATTTCAATCATTTAGTTCAGGTCGCTAAACCTCTCTAATACTCAGTTACCTCATCTATAAGATGAAACTGACACCTCTACTTCTTAAGTCTGATGTGAGGATTAAGGACAATAATGCCTATAAAGCTTTGGAACATCGTCTGGCAGAGAATCCACACTCAACACATGGAACCTCTTACTGTTACAATAGATGATGGGATGGGAACTTTAGTAAACTGAAGTAAGGAAGCAGAAACCATATTAGTGAGGTAAGACATAGAAATTGGAAGATGAGATAAAGTCAATATTAAAAGAAAAAAAAAACCAGGTGTTTTTCTTGTGTTTTGCTCTAAAGAACAGAAAGAAATTAAAGTCCTTCTCCAGAGATACACAGGACTGGAAAAATCTGAAGTTACTTGTGAGGACTGAAATAAATATTCGGTGGGAGGGCAGGCAGGTAGAGAAATTGAGGGGACTTGGGGCAGGAGAAAAGGGGCAGAGGAGACAGATATAAGGGTAACTTTGTGTGGACTCTTAGGACTTTATGGTAACAGTACAAAATTGTTTTATCCCAGCCTCTACACTCATTGTATATGAAAGATAATTTTGTAACTTTCTCTCTCCCTGCCCCAATTTTTAATTTTTAACAGTGAACTGTATGTGCATGCCATCCCAGACATTATAGACATAACTAAGAGATATCTAAGGGGTTACAAATATTATCATTAATAGTAGGGAGCACCCAGACTCCGAAGATAACTTAGTCAGGAGTGAAGAACATATACTGGGCCTCCTAAAGTCCTCCTCATTGTCTCCTAGTAATCTAGGGATGAACTGAAGGGGTTTAGTAAGGACAGTGGCAAACTCCATCCTGCCTTACTTTTTAAAATTACAAATATAATATTTACATATGGGAATACAAATTCAAACCATAGAGAGGGAAATAAAAGGAAATCTTCATCATGTTTCTTCTTCCCACCTTTGTGCCACTACCAATCATAATCTCCAACTGTAATGGGCAGTTTTTATATTAATCTGTTTGTTACTTCCCTTACTATAAATCAGTGGTTCTCAAATTGCTGTGTACACAAAAACTACCTGAAAAGCTTACTGCTTGCTTAAAAAAAAAATTACTGGGACTCACACTAAAAAGTTCTGGGATATAGCCAAGGAATCTGAATTTATCAAAACTACTGACAGTGGGTTTGATTCAGGTAGTTTATGGGGTAAACTTTGAAAGAAAGTAAAAATATAAGAAAAAGAAAAAGAAAAAGAAAAAGATTGAGAAGATTGAACCACGCTAAATTCCTGGAAATAAGGAAGGTATGAGGGGAAAAAAATTACAGAAAAAAACATAAGATTTCCAAGAACTTTGTGCTTCTCTTTTATGTTACAGAAGATTTATTATTTTATTCCAGTCTTTTTATTCATTTTATAGTTTTGGCAATAATATTTTTAACCTCTAGGTCTCTCTTATTCGTACACTGATTACTCTTTTCTCTTAGCAGGTGAATTTTATTTTGTATATACAACCTTTTCTCAAATGTCTCTGAAGATAACTCATTAGAATTTTTTTAAAATTTCTCTTCTCTGAATTACTTTGATTCTACTACAGACTTATTTGCTCTCTTCATTCACTTTTGTGCTGTTGGCTTCTCAAAAGTAGTATGATCTTTGGTGTCCTTCCATTGTCCTCCAAACCACTACTTTGAATAAGAGAGCTAACAACCTTCAGTTGTGATTAGGACACCATAAATGGCAGCCCTCACTTCAGGGTACAGAAGCAAGATAGCAGACAAGTGGCTTGGATGCCAACACCCTTTCCCTTACCAAACCTCCATATACATTATACATCACCAAAGTGCGTATACCTAAATCTATGTTTCAAATAGTCCATCACATAAATTTAGGGGTTGACTTTCAGGCAAAACTGATTAGATTGTCATCACATTTAATTCTTAAGAATTAATTTTATTTTTGTTCATTTGTGCTTAAATTCTTGTTGTTACTCTTCACAGAAATCTTTTAAGCTATTTGTCGATTTTGTGAGGGTCACCTTGATTATGATTTGTTAATGCAATAGAAATTAGAGCACATTTAAAGTACAAGTTATCACAATATGCTGAAAATGAACAGATGAGTGAAGGCCTGTCTTAGTTTGGACTCTCTCAGAAGCAGAGCCCAAGTAAAGAATCTGAATGCAAGTAGTTTATTTGAGAAGTGATTCTAGAATGCTCAGTAAGAGAGAGGGGAGATAGGAAAAGGAATAAAAAAAACCACTAAAGGGTACATTATTGAGCAAGTTACTACTGTGGGTGGCTGGGACATAATCCTGCTGAAAAATTTGGGGGGATCATGTAGGTTATCTTTTAGGGTTATATACTATACACTTTAGAGGGCCCACTCACTGATACTCTGGTTTTCCATTTCCCCTTCATTTTTGAGGCCCAAGGGTTTCCTTTACTTACCTGCAATCTCAGCTATGACTCTAAGGATGTTTGTTAATAGTTTATCCAGATTTTCCAACTGTTATGTTGTGGGAGAGTTTTCAGTTTATTTAATTTATCTTATGGTCTAGTTCCCCCCAAAGAGAAATGTTAGGAAAGGCAAAAAATCAACAAATACATATTAAAAGATATAAATGACTTAGAAGAATGCCTACCATATTGTAAGAGCTCATTAAATATTAGCAATAGCTAATACTGGAGATAGTAGTAATACAAGCCATAGAAGTAGTGGAAGAAAAAGAGAGAGAGAGAAATTGATGGGGCTACTTTTGATGCTCCTGAGAGGAAGAACAATAAGAAGGTTTGTCCCAACAGTGTTCTATTTCATATTATTCCCACTAAAGTCCCATTCTCTGCACATGTCTCAGTTTGTGTCACTGAACTTGAACAACATATATAAATTATGTGAGAAAACATTTTATCTCATTAGCAGGTGCTATGAGAACATCTTTGTAGGAAAAGAACAGTTTTATTAAAAGGGGCTTTGCTAAGCTCACTGTGAGGTAGAAGTCATTCTCAGATTGCTCAAGTTTCATCAGAAATGAGAAAGGGTCACTGCATATTAAGTAAGAATAACTTTGGGGATTGCCTGAGAGAAAGATCAAGGAGATAAGGCCTCTGACTGTTGAAATGACTGAAGATTTTTGAAAGAATCAAAGCATTGAATGGAGACTTACTTAAATATCCTCAGTGTGTTGTAAACTAAAAACCCTCTCTTAACACTCCCCTTTGAAGTCCTTAATACAACTTTCATTATTCACTAAGCATTTTATGTGAATGGAGTTTCAGTTTGAAGGAGCTCAAAAAGAACTACTAAGGGATATTTATATACCTGAATGATGGTAACAATTCCCTTCTTCCTTGGGAGTGGAAGCCGTGAGGTATTCTATGAGCTGCCCCTCCTAACTAAAATATCAAGCAGAGGGAAAGGGGGCATTCTGGGGAGAAAGGGCAGCATGAACATCTTCCTGGAACTGAAAGCAGATCAGTGAAGGCAGATCCCAGGCTACAGGGTGGTGGTTAGGCAAGAGGTATGACCAGAAGAAATGTCAAGGAACAGACTACAAAGAGTCTTCAGTGCTGTGCCAAGAGTACAGAATTTTTAATATAGATGATGAGGATTAACGAATAGTTTTCAAGCCCAAAATCTATTCCCATTTAATATTGTGGAAAGACAATTATTGACATAGTTTGGGATAATGCTTTGGAGGGAAATAAGACCAAATGCAGGCTAAGAAGCTAATTTGGGACCATTGCAGAGCCTTTGCCTAAGGAGAATGAGAACCTGGATAAAAGAAAGGGTAGCTGAGCTGAAGGTGATGGGAAGAATTTGAGATCTCTCTACAAGACAGAAATGACTAACTTTGGAAGAGTAATGCATTCATTAGGTAGGCTAAGCTGTAGTAAATAATGGACCTGAATATATATAATGGTTCAAACAACATAAAAGTTCATTTCTTGCTCACATTACTGTCCAAGGAAGATGTTCCTTGACAGCTAGAGACTCTCCTTTGTTTGGTGATTCAGGAATCTGGGCTCCTTCTATTTTTTGGTTCCACTATCCAGTAGAACTTCATGATAGCACAAAGGAAAACAGAGTGTGAAGGGGGGACACAACACATTCATTTTAATAACTTTGTTCAGGAAATGGCTCATAACACTTCTACACACATTCTATTCACTAGTACATCATACCATGGCCACATCTTACTGTAGTGGAGGCTGGGAAATGTAGTATAGCTCCATACCCAGGAAGAAAAAGAAACGGATTTTGGAAAACATCTAGAAGTCTCAGCACAATCAGTAAGGGAAAGAAAGGATCTTGAAATAATTCTCAATATTCATATTAGCTAACTAGATAAATGGTGGTAACATTAAAGATTATAGGTTTGCTTGGAGAAAGGTGCGGTAATGAGCTCAGTTTGGAACATGTTGAGTCAGAGATGCCTGTGAAATATCTGTGTGGAGATATACATTATATCTGTCTATGCATATCCATCCTTAAGGATTAGAAATGTACAACATTGGCAATTACACTAATTTACTAAGTTTTATATAAGCTTTAAATGTGCCCCCAACATATATAAGATCTATTTGAATAAAATCTCTGAAAGCTCTTCCACTGAATCCTTTGTTGGTCTATACTCATAGGCACAGATAGGGAAAACACAACTTAATATTATTCCAAAGCAGGAAGCAAACTGATTTCCAATGAAAGCTAAACTATATGTTCTATTCAGAACTGAATTACTACATACTGCACAGCCATCCACAATAAAAAGAGATTGGGAGCACTGTCCTGGTGTAGCTGTGCTTGGTTTCAAATAAGGGAGGACAGGCAGAGTTGGGATTCTTTGCTTGTTAATTTTTCATGAACTCCTTTTTAAAATATGCCCCATGTATCTGAGAGAGGTGAAGAGGAGCTATTAAAGTATCTGATGCTTGAGAACAGGCTCACCTCACTTCAGTTCTGATTCCTTCAAAGTAAATTGCCTCAACATCGGGGTGTGTGGGCAGCTCAGTTGGTTAAGTGTCTGCCTTCAGCTCAGGTTATGATCCCAGGGTCTTGGGATTGAGTCCCGTGTTGGGCTCCCTGCTCAGTGGGGAGTCTGCTTCTCCCTCTCCCTCTGGTCCTCCCTGCCCTACTTGTGTTCACTTTCTCTCTCAAATAAATAAATAAAATCTTTTAAAAAAAAAGTAAATTGCCTTAACGTGAAATCAAGTCTCAGATTCTCCAGTAACCATATTCTCCCTGTCTGTAAAGCCAACCATTACGACAAATCTGAGTGTTCTTAGGACAACTTGGTAAATCACTGATATTTCAGGGTCCTTTTGATTATCTTGTGGTCTGAAAGTGCTTTGTCACCTCCAAGACAGAGGTTTTTCACTTGAATGATCCACGTGACTGAATGAATTAAAATATTTCCATCTTTCTTTTTTCTTAACTTTTAAGAAAATAATAAAGTATATATATTATTAATAAACCTGGATAATAATACTTAAATTAAGATTTTCTGTACCTTTGATGTGTCAAACTTTGTTTCATTATTGTGTAATAACAGCACAGGATGAAGGTGAGGTTGAAGCATTAAATGCCTTACTGGAATCATCACAAAACAGGCAGTTAAGTGATTCTACGTGTTTCAACATATTCAGCCAGGGTCAGCTGGGATATATAATGTATTAATAAATAGCTATAAGACATGCTTAAGAATTGTCCAAGATATTAACATGTGAAATATAGAATAAGACAAAAAATCAACTATAAAATAAGAACCCTATGGAAACATATATATTACAAAATATACCCAAGCAGTTGAGAGTAGGGGGAGGTGACAGGGAGAGGGAAAGAGTGTGTATATAATGCTTTCTGCCCTTGGGAGAAAAAACACTGGCAGTATCATAGTTTGAGTGTTAGAAAAGACCTCAGCACAAACTGTCAAAATGATATAAATGAAAATGCCTCTCTTGCTTTTCTTCACAGAATAAATATTTTTCTACTTGTACCAATGAAAACCCCAGACACTACACAGCCAGCCAATCTGTGTTTACTTCTCCCTGTTATATAACCTGTCTTTCCCCTAACTCTCATACTCCACAGGGGAGTCAGAGTTCTACAAACAGCCTAAGATGAAATCATCATTATTATGGCTTTTGCATGCCAAGCTGTGGCTCGGTCCCGTAATTCCAAGGACTAAACCCATAGAGACAAAAAAGATTAGCAAAGGCTCTTCGCCACTCTAGCTGCAGGAGTCCACTTGGAGGGCTTCTCCACTGAATAACCCCCATGGAAACCCAGTGCCAGATTCTGTAACACTACAAAACACAAGGTTGCATTACATACTTCTTTATGCGGCTGCCAGATGGAGCTGCCAGTAGGGGAAAACGACCAGATCTTGAATCTATATTTCTTCTAGGGTTCGAGGGAAAAAGGAAAACCCATCACATGTCAATTAATAACATGCCCTCAGTCCTGTCCTTCTCCCTCATTGGGAGTTCACTGCTCCAATTAATTTCTACCTCAATTAATATTCATCAAGTGTCCACAGGGAGCAAGGCCCAGCTGGGGGTGGGGGACCAAATAAGGACAATCACTCCCTCTGTCCATATCTCTAGTATGGAATGTATTCATCAATATGGAAATTTCCAGCACCCCTACTGACCTTGAATAGCTGGTCTTCATAATCTCTTCAGAAGTAATTATTAAGCCATCTGCCTTATGTAAACATATATGACCCTAGAGGAATTCCAGTGCAAGTAAGAGGTACATCTGTCTGATACATCTGTCTTTGTGCCAAGAACCTTTTTACAGAGGTTTCTGTAATAAGATGTTTAGAGGATGTCAACAAAGTACACTCCTAACTACAGACAAAAATGTATATTTAATTTTCCTTTGCAAAAAAGAAGAGTAATAATGCTGACATTTAGAATATATTCAGCCAATAGTTTCAGATGAACCAGATTACAAAAAAGGGGGGACATAAAGAGATAACCTAGTGTTCCCAGTTCCCTATGAAACAAACCTGAGTTAAAGGATTTCTAAATGTGAAGTGATGACAATTTTCTAAGTTTCCTTTGCTCTGATATTTATTGCTTAATATTTCTCAGCGGCAGGCACAGTCAGTGGTAGTCTCACATATACTTTTCCAAGATAACACAGCAAGCCTAAATTAGCAATAGTCTGTTAGCTTTAGAGCTATCTATGTATGCAAATAAGCTTTTACCTGAATTTTCTGTATTTGAAAATTTACCCACTGACAGGTAGATATGAAGATTGCTATATAAGTCCTCAACAAGTCTGAGGCATTTTTAAGGATATTCTGAATGAGTCTAAATTATTAATTCTGGCTTAAAATAAGTAATAAAAATGATACAGTCTCCACAGGAAATTAATTTTGTTACCTTTCTTAGTAATAAAAGCAAAGGTCTCTGGGATCTAGTGTTTTGCTAGTACCTTCCAAAATATCCATTGTTTATCCTGATTATCTCAAATTGAAGGTAAAAAGTTTGCATTACCAACAGCCCTTCTTCACAGTTAATGGGCATCTCAATTTATCTTGAATAGCATACAATAGTATCCCAAGCTGGAGCTTTGCATAAGCTGGGGAGAGTATCTCTATGGGTTCAGCTATGGCCTTCAGTTAAAGAGAAGCAGTAAACTCCTGGTGGCCAGAAAGAGAGGAAGCCAGGTGATAAACACCCCCTCCTATTCTTCCCACCTTCTTATTTCATGCAGGTGCCTCTCACTGGCCAAATGGGAAGCCAAAGGACAAGGGAGCCTACTGAGATAGTCTGCAGAGGTCAGTAGCAGGCAGAGTGATACAAGGATATGGGATAAAAAGTGGAAGGGGGAGACGAACCATGAGAGATGATGGACTCTGAAAAACAAACTGAGGGTTCTAGAGGGGAGGGGGGTAGGGGGATGGGTTAGCCTGGTGATGGGTATTGAGGAGGGCACGTTCTGCATAGAGCACTGGGTGTTATGAACAAACAATGAATCATGGAACACTGCACCAAAAACTAATGATGTAATATATAGTGATTAACATAACAATAAAAAGATTTAAAAAAAATTAAAAAAATAAAAAGCCAGATGTTAGACTTACTAAATAAAACTTTTAGTTTTTAAAAAAAAAAAAAAAAAAGTGGAACATATTAAGACATTCAGTCTAGAAGCCCTGCTGCATTGTTGGATGTTTTTGGAGTCTGCTCTAATGATAATGCCAAGATCTCTTTACGTCACAGTGTGAAAGGCAAGATTAATACAGCATGTACTGTACTATGAATACAATAATTTAAGTAAACTATGTAATAAATAGTATATTGTAAATGCAATAGTTTACAGTTATGATGCACTAATAAATTGTTTTCTGAGAATTCAGCATACCAGAGTTATACTTGTTCAATAGGTCAAAGATATTTACCAATAACATATGGGAGATGCATGAAGGGAAATAAATCTGTTGTAGGAGATTAATGTGAAGTTCTGAGTCTATACTAACATATTTTGAGAAACTTAAATATATTTGTAACTTAATCTTTAATTTCTTTTTATTTTTCCCAAAGTTTCCCTGTATTATGAAGTAATTATAACTTGAATTTAATGCATTGTTCATATCAACACAACTGGTTTAGTCCTGAATACAAAAAGTCCTAATATGACAGAAATGTTCACTTAACTCTAGATCATATAGTTACCTGAATAATCAAATAAATACTCCTTTGGAATTTTTTCCTTTCCCCCCTTTTTTTCTATAGAAATGATTCCAAACACCATCTATATGCATTATTTCTGCTGCGTTAATGACTTTTCGACTTAACATATTCAACTAAATCATGATGTATGGGCTAATTTACTTATGTTTTCATCTCTCTTCCATTTCTTGAGGCATCTCTGGGTACATAACATTTTGAATAACTCATTCACCAGTTGGCTCTTCTACTACTATAAGACCTCCATTAGTATCTGTTGATTCCCATTTCCTCTTGTAGAAGTGAATGAGGGGTCTCCATCTATAAATGCCCAGCTATCCCTTGAAATCCTGTTCATTATAGTAAATACTTCAGTCTTCTCTGAAGAGTGCTAACTCTTCAAGTACTCCTTAAACAGAGCATTTGGCTGCTAATGTGATCCTACCTAGGGAGTCTTTAATGGCTGGCCAGGGAGCCAGCTCTCCTGACTGATTCACTCTGCCAATTCACCACTGAAACTCCTCACAGCAATCTGTTTGTGCATGGAGGCAAAGCATAGATGCTAGGTGGCCAGGACTTTGTAGTCCTTAAAAGAGTATTTCTCAGCCTTTTTTTGATTACCATTCCTCACCTATACAGACTTTTTAGACATATTTTTCCGAATAACCTCCCCACACCATGAAATTTGAATACCACAGAGATTCACTGTATATCTGTTTATGTACTGTGTGACCCTTTGGAGGGTCACAAATCATTATAATATCTAAGATTTTTTTACCCCACCAAGAACCAGTATTTACCTCCTTGGAAGTGATAATCACCTCCATTGAGAAGGCATGCTTTACTTGGAGGACTTGAAGGCCTCCAAATTATAAGATATAGGTTTACTGATTTCTACTTTATCTGGAAGTGAAGGAAGAGTGAAGGATAATGGTGGAAAAGAGATGAAAATAAAAGACTACCATGACTTTGACCTAAGGTCCTAATCAATCAATCAATCAATGAGAGATTTACTGAGTTCTGACTGTGCTCTATATATATGCAGATATAAAAGAAACAGGATAGGGGTGCCTAGGTGGCTCAGTTGGTTAAGTGACTGACTTGATTTTAGCTCAGGTCTTGATCTTAGGGTCATAAGTTTAAGCCCCAAATTAGGCTCCACATCTGGCATGGAGTCCAGTTAAAAAAAATAGGGGGCACCTGGGTGGCACAGCCCATTCAGCATTTCACTCTTGATTTCGGCTCAGGTCATGATCTAATGGTCATGAGATCTGGCCCCATGTTGGGCTCTGGGCTCAGCGGGGAGTCTGCCTGAGATTCTCTCTCCCTTTCCCTCTGCCCATCCCCCTTGCCCCACCTCTAAAATAAATAAATAAATCTTTAAAATAAATAAATAAAAATTTAAAAATGAATAAAAGATAGAGGGTACCGTGTTTTTTTTTAAAAAGTTTCCATTCTTCAAACATCTATTCCATATACACAGGCCATCTTCTGATGTGCCCCACATATTTGCCAAGAATTTCAAAGTAATTATATTAAGACTTCATTCTCTGGAGGGCACTTCTGAAAAATACTTCTCTATGTACAGTTATGCTTACAAAGATGTGAAAAATCACAAAAATACAATGAAACTCAGCCTTAGTCATTCTCCTAGAGTCAGGGGAAGGAATGCATGATCGGCTTTCTAAACAGGAGCTTCTAGGTTTGGTGCCAACCCAGGAAAAAGTAAATTGCTACACCAGTAATACAATTCCCTTCATTTCCAATTTAGTAATATAAATATTCCTATTAATGCTTGCTCTGTTACCATAGTAACAGTGAAGTGTTCCTGGACCTGAATTTAAAATGAGTAACTAACAACACTTGGGCAAGGAGAGATGTCCTGGAAAAGTGATACCCAGACACAGGTCAGTTGACCTCCCACATTTGAATTACCTGCAGAGCCTGTCAAAACTACAGACCCAAAGGTTATAGCCAGAGTTGGTGGAAAAGAATTTCCAGAAGTGAGGCCCAAGGATCAGCAATGTATTTTTCAAAAGCTTTTCAGTTGATTCTAATTCACAGCCAGATTTGGAAGGCACTGCAGGATAGTGGAAGGCATTCATTTGTTACAGAAACAAAGAAAAAAGCTAAATAGTGCTCTAATTCAGATTTTCCTAGTCACCAAATTTGTGATCTTGGGCCAAGCATTTAGAATTCCATTGACTTTACCCTCTTCTCTGTATGTTTTCCAGCTCCTTATTCTTAGCTTCCTCTCATCCATAAGTCCCTGATATTGAAGTTGCCTCAGGGCCTCTCTTATGCAACTTCTCTTTGTATATCTTTCAGCTTCTGCTGTCACTAACAATTTCCTTGCTCTTTCCTTTTGTTTCCTACTCCAAGTACCTGAAGGAAATTAAATTGATTCAATCCACCACTATCATCCCTGATGGACAATGTTCTCATAGGCCATTAGGACCACTAGGACCTCTAGGCCACTGGACCACCAGACAGCCTGTAGTTTGGCTGCTTTAGAATTGGATGCTCTCCTCAGTCCAGACAGCTGAGGCCTGAGTTATTGGGATCACTGGTACAGAACAAGGTCATCTCAGTATCTGGAACCACTTAGGGCAATTTTCTTTAATAAAACTTTATGTTTATGGTCATAGTTGCCAATCTAAGGCATTGCTTAAACTGGTCCCTTCCTTTTTTAAAATTCTATAATTTTATTAACAAATAATACCCCACCAAGCACCTAGATGATGACACGTGTATACATCTTGATTCAGTGTTATAATTCTAAATAAGTCATCTACTTCTCAAATATCTTTAAGGAACCATAAGGCACCCATATTGGTTTTTTATTAAAGCCTGTCCTTGCTGTGTGGCAATCTTTCTTACTTATTCCTTAATAAATAAAAGGTTATTGTGGTATCATTCATGAATATTTAAAACAATGACATTTACCTCTTTATTTTTGCCTCTGAAGAGGGGGATTCCATCACTGACCAAACCTAACTCCTACACATGTGCCATGGATTTCACTTCCTCCTATCAGTTTCAGGAACTGAACTCACCAATTTTCCTTAACTGTCTTTATCTTTAATTTTTCTTTTTCCCTACCTCCTTCCTCTCAGTCTATACCCATGAACACTTCATTCCTATTTTCAAAAGAAAACTTTCTTTAGAACAAAATCTCAATATGGGTGATGAACCCATATTTCCTTCCTCTCCGGATTCTGAAAATAAGTGGTTTGCTTTCATGATACTCCTTCCCAATTTTACACTCACTCTTTAACCCATTTCTACCCCAACCATCCATCTGAAATGATTTTATCCAAAGTGACCACTGCCTGTCTACTTCCTGAGCTGATTATATATTTTGTCCTTTTCTTACTTGAAATTTGACATTGCTGATCACTCTTCTTAAAACCATCTCTTACCATTGGATATTTTTTCCTGATGTGTCAAAGATTGGTTGACCATAGAGTTGAGGGTCTATTTCTGGAGTCTCTATTCTGTTCCATTGGTCTATGTGTCTGTTTTTGTGCCAATACCATGCTGTCTTGGTGATCACAGCTTTGTAATATAGTCTGAAGTCAGACAAGTGATGCCTCCAGCTTTGTTTTTCTTTTTCAACATTCCCTTGGCGATTCAGGGTCTTTTCTTGTTCCATACAAATTTTAGGATTGCTTGTTCCAGCTCCTTGAAAAATGTCAATGGTATTTTAATAGGGATGGCACTGAAAGTGTAGATTGCTCTGGGCAGGATAGACATTTTAACAATGTTTATTCTTCCAATCCATGAGCATGGAATGTTTTTCCATCTTTTTGTGTCTTCCTCAGTTTCTTTCATAAGTGTTCTGTAGATCCTTTATCTCTTTGGTTAGGTTTTTGGTGCTATTGTAAATGGAATCGACTCCTCACTAGCCATCCAGGAAATACAAATCAAAACCACAATGAGATACCACCTTACAGCAGTTAGAATGGCCAAAATTAACAAAACAGGAAACAACAAATGTTGGCGAGGATGTGGAGAAAGGGAACTCTCTTACACTGTTGATGGGAATGCAAGCTGGTACAACCACTCTGGAAAACAGTATGGAGGTTCCTCAAGACATTAAAAATAGAGCTACCCTATGACCCAGCAATTGCACTACTAGGTATTTACCCCAAATATACAGATGTAGTGAAAAGAAGGGGCACATACACACCAATGTTCATAGCAGCAATGTCCACAATAGCCAAACTGTGGAAGGAGCTGAGATGACCTTCGACAGATGAATGGGTAAAGAAGATGTGGTACATATATACAATGGAATATTACTCAGCCATCAAAAAGGATGAATACCCACCATTTGCATCAACATGGATGGAACTGGAGGGGATTATGCTAAGTGAAATAAGTCAAGCAGAGAAAGACAAATGTGGGTGTGGGGATGGGGTAAGCAGGTGATGGGTATTGAGGAGGGAACATGTTGTAATGAGCACTGGGTGTCATATGCAACTAATGAATCATTGAACACTACATCAAAAACTAATGATGTAATATGAAGTGGCTAACTGAACATAATTAAACAATGCTTAAAAAACACTCTCTCTTACCTTGACTTCTATGACATCATTCTTTCATGGCTCCCCTCTTCCCTCTCCATTTCTAATGGATCACCTTTTTAGACCATTCATATACAAGTCACTACCCTTTGACTACTATCTCTACTCATCTCACAGTCTGAACATTGGTATTTCAATCAGATATTTCAAACTGTTTCATCTAATTTTTTTTCAACTTATATCTATGTCTTGACAAGAATTTAAAGATTCCACTTTGGGAGAATGTAATTAGGAGCAGCAATTGCTTTTCTTGTTT
This sequence comes from Zalophus californianus, assembly GCF_009762305.2. Classification (NCBI taxonomy): domain Eukaryota; kingdom Metazoa; phylum Chordata; class Mammalia; order Carnivora; family Otariidae; genus Zalophus; species Zalophus californianus. The sequence continues at coordinate 112,118,063 of NC_045612.1, read as the reverse complement.
CCCCTTTCCTCCCAAGCACTTAGTCTCAAGTCAAATGCATCAACCAGATCTAGCACAAACTTGAAGACAGTTCCTTGGATCCATTCTGAGTATAGTAGATTGTGTGTTGTTCCATCTAGATCCCTCTTGACAACTAAAGGTCCCATTACCTCAGCTTCTGGTTATGCAGCCAAGAGACAGTCCTCAACTATCAGCCCTCTCCAGAAATTGCCCTCAGTTGAAAAGAGCTTCTTCACATAAGGTCATGGGCATTTTCCAGGGGTAACCTGCCTCCAATGAGCATAATGTGGAAATATAGAGATATAGCCCCTTTGTTGCAGTAGTCCCTGTGGGGTTGGTTAAACCCTCTTTGTGGGCTGTATTAACACCCAACTTCTCCCTCTGCCTGGTATTGATCTGTAAAGCACCCTTCCCCAGTAAACCTCCTGCAGGTCTCTCTCAGGGTCTGCCTCACAGGGAAGCCAACCTACAACTCTGAGTCACCTAGGTAGTCAACTTGATTGTTCACTATGTCCAGCTGATTAGCACTACATCAATGCATATACTTTGTATTTCAACATCACCTATGTTGCCAGGCCTCATAGAAGCCCACCTACCACTTGGTTCCCCATAATTAAAAAGGCGGGTAATAAAAATTCAGTGTAGGGAGGTAATGCATGCAGAACACTTTGAAAAGTCATAGAAGAAACTTGAAAATGTTCCAAGTGAATCAGGAAAGAAAACATATCAAAGAAAAGGGAAGTGGCATAAAGCTCTGAATTAAGTCACGTTTTAGAAAGCAATAGCCCTCTACAACGTCCTGTAGGTAGAATAAGCACATAGTGAATTGTCAAAGACAGTTCCCCATATTGACAAAGCATGAGATGGAAGGGTGTGGACTGAAGAATCAACCTGATTCCTCATTCTACCTCAAAGAGACTTTTAAGTGTATGAAATCTACCATTAGATAAATTCAAAAAAGGCCTAGCCTGGCTCTGATAGTCAGGGGACCTGAGACTTGCCCTTTAAGAATTAATCCCTAGCTTTACAAAAGATTCAGTGCCAAATTTAAGGATGAAGAGATAGACAAATGTTCAAGCAGCTTCCAAATTGCCCTTGTTTGTTTTCTCTCCGCACAGTTTGTGACCCAACCCCACTCACTCTCCAGATACATCTATTTCCCAACTCTCAGTTGTTGCCCTTGATTTCTCAGACACTGAGGATCCTCCTTATAGCCTAATGTCACTGAAGATTGGTATTCCTGTAACAGAACATTTTTTACCCAGTTCCCAGAATCTCCCTCAAGAACAGTTGTGACTCGTTTTAGGCTGTGCTGTTTGTTTAATCAGTTAAAAAGAAAAAAAGTGTGGATAAGGTTATACAGAGCACCACACTACTAATGAAATATGCATGATGAATGTTAACATTCAAAGTATTATTTCAAGCAGTGATATCTATCTCCTCATGCTCATTTGCTTGAGTGTTGAAAAAAATGACCATCATAAGGCCAAAATCCAAATGCTAAAATGGCTCTTTGACTTGCAGCTGTGACCACTGTTTGCAGAATCACTTGGTTCTCCACCCTGCTGCTCAGAGACAGTGTTGTCCTCAAGCTATTGTTCAAACTGGGTTTTCCTGCACCCTTAAGATTTTTGCCAGCCCTGTCCAACAGCTGCTAATGTTTTCCAGGCATGCCCAATAACGTGGTCCTCTCTAGCAGCTGTGATTCAGAGTGTTTTTAAAAAGCTCCCTTTGTCTTCTCAGTTTGTGGTCACTTCAGTTCTTCATTCAGTAGGGGTTTGAGTGTCCATTTCCTACCACTGTATAGTAGGACTGAGTTAACACAAACATTTCATTAATGCACAAAGATTGACTATGTTTTATGGCCCTCTTTTTAATTTATTTGTTTATGAAAGCTCTGGTTATCTATTAGTGCATTACTTAATGGTATAAACCAGCAACTATAATTTATTATTACTATTATTATCTCTCATATTTCTGGGGTTGACTGGGCTCAGCTAAGTACTTCTTGCTCAGAGTTTCTCATTCGACTACATGCTAGTTGTTGGTCTCATCTCAAAGTCTTCCTCACTCACATGTCTGGTAGTTCATGGTGGCAGTTGACTGGGACCTCAACTGGAATTGTTAGACAGAACATGAACATATGTCCCCTCTATACAGCAGTTAGGTTCCAAGAGCAAGCATCCCAGAGAGGGAGAGCCAGATGAAAGCTCTATCACCCTTTATAGCCTTGCCTTGGAAGTAACATGGCATCACTTCTGCTATATTATTTTGGTCCTTACAGTCATAAAGGCCCACCCAGCTTCAGGAGGAGGACACATAGACTCCACCTCTCTATGAGGGAGGGGTGAAATACATCATATGAGGAGAATGCAGAATGGGAGATATTGTTATGGCCACCATTAAAAATACAGTCTCTGACAATATATAACTTTTAAAAATTACACAAATGATATTCATTGTAGAATATTTTAAAATACATATAAGTAATAATTACTGTTTAACATTAAACAGGACTTATAACCTAAGGAAGATAGAAGCACTGTCAACTTTGAGCTGTTTCAAACCTATATGAAAATTCTGTTTTCTACTCCCAGTGTTATGATTCATTGGTGTTTCTGCTGCTTCCAGATACAAAAAGCAGTCTGAGAGTTAGTTTGGTTAAATATTGAGAATTTTGACATTGTGATGGTTAATCGAGGTTCAACAAGACAAAATATATAAAGCCAGAATAGTCTCAGAAAACTCACTGTGTGCTTACCCCACTTACAGAATGTTGAAGAGGACTATTCCTTTCTAAAACTTCACTTAATACAGAGTTTTATTCCACTTTGCCTTTCATACTTTTGATATGTTTACTTTCCTGAAACACTTATAAGAACATTTTCAGAGTTGTTTTTATGCCTTTTCGAAGTGTTCTACATGTATCACCTCCATTTGATCCTCTGCAGTGTTGTCAGTCATTTGTAATGCCAAATAGAACAATTAAGTTACAACTTTGTATTGTCATTGAAAATAATCATTTGCACAGCAGCACCTGAGAAATGAAAGATGGTATATCAGTATCACGGCAAATCACGAGGCCATTAAAATGGCATCTAAGAATATGTATTATAAGGAAAAATGTGCATATTAAAAATATGATACAAAACTATGTATATACCATGTGATAACTTTTGTTTCAATTACATACATAAATAGCAAAAAATTACAAGAGGATAGTGAGATTATAGTGATTTTATTTGCTTCTTTATACTATTCTGTATTTTCCATGTTTTTTTTTAAGATTTTATTTATTTATTTGACAGAGAGAGACACAGCGAGAGAGGAAACACAAGCAGGGAGAGTGGGAGAGGGAGAAGCAGACTTCCCGCGGAGCAGCGACCCCGATGCGGGGCTTGATCTCAGGACCCTGGGATCATGACCTGAGCCAAAGGCAGATGCTTAATGACTGAGTGCCCCTGTATTTTCCAAGTTTTCTGTAGTGCACATATGTTCTAGTTTTAACTCAAAAATAAAAGTATACATTTTAAGGCAAAGGCCATAAAAAAGAACAGTAAAGAAGAAACCCTCAATTGTGTACACTATTCATGATGAGGCTTGAACTCATCCTTAATTTATCTGATTATCATTAAACTTGTGGCACATACAACCATTTAACCAATCCTGAAGAATACGTTTTTAGAGGTACATTTCAATGGACACAGTTATACCACTTGGATAGCTCTCACTGAAATACAAGAGAAAATACAAAACAAAGTGATACAAATATTCTACTTGTAAAATTATCATGGTGGAAATGTACTACCAGTCCATATCACTAAGACTTGTGAATCTACACTTCATTCTGAACTTGTTATATTTGTTGTAAATATGAGAAAGGGCATATTATATGGTTCTTTTTGAAATGGCTTAACCAGTTAAATTCACATCTCCATTTCAAATGACTTATTTGGTGAGAGCAACAATGTCACATGCCAATGGAAATAGAAAACAGGGAGTATATATAAAAATGGAGGAAAAGGAAGCATTTTATAATTTATCAATATATGAAGGCTTAATATTAGTTTTTATTTAAACATAAGTACTGGAAAGATAAGTGAATTCTGTGAATATGTGGTTGATTGGGGCAACAAAGAGTGAGATGGGCACATGGAGTATAATAATGAATCAACCATTTCAGCTGTGAGTCAAAGTGTCACACATTTACCATCATGTGTGAGAAGAAAAACCACTGTTGTGTTTCACTCTTGTCTTGCATTGGACTAATTTTATATGTCCACCAAGTATTACAAAAGCAAATTTATGTATTTTCAACCAAATAAATGCTAATAATTATAAATTCCAAAGGATATTTTCCAAGGACCTGTGGGGGATATTTATTCAGTCAACAGCTATATGCATTTGATATAACTCACAGAGAAAGCACCTCTTGGTAATCCTTCTATTTAGTTGGCAAGTCTTCAAACTCCTTTACAAATATATTCCTTGTCTTCCCTCTCCTTTAAATTTTGCTGTTCCCATGAATCTACACTTTATCCTCTTTTCCTTTCAGTATGGATAATCTTTTTGGGAGGTCCCGCCTTCAGTCATGGCCACCAATACCAATGACTAATAATTAAGTCTCTGTCACAGCTCAAATCTCTCTCCTGTGTTTCAAACCCACAAGTCCAACAGCCTCTAGACATCTCACCTGAATGTACCAGAAGAAACTCAAACTCAGAGAGTCTAAAACTGATCTCATCATTTTCACAATCAAACATGCTGTAACTTCAGCTTCAGGCCTTAATTGTTTCCTGCCCTGATTATAGAAAAAAATACCCTAACTACTCTCTCCACTTTGACTTTTGCCAGCTTTCAAGTATTCAATTCAACATTTAGGAAATGGGATGGAAGTAGTTCTTTGTTTAAAATTCTTCATTGTCTCTGTCATGTTCAAGACAGTTACTCTAATTCTGTCTAGGTCTCCAGTCTTACCTCTTTTTTCTTCAGTTTCTTAATACCACTTGCAATTCTTTGGACACAGGTTTGTTAAACTCTTTAGATTACAGGAAACATACTTAATTTAGCCATCTAGGGTACTCAGAATTTATTGTAAAATTTTATAAGTTATTTTAGGAGAATATAATCTCACACAAAACCAGGAATTGCTGCCATTTAGGACCTAAAGCATCAAGCCATTTGGCCAACATTTAAGTAAGTTTTCCATAGAGCTTAGCATGAAAATATTCTCCCATATCTTCTTCCAGAAACTTTGTTTTACCTTTCAGATTCAGACCTACAATGAACCTAGAATTGATTTTTAGTTTTGGCCTGAAGTAGGGGCAAAATTTCATCTTGGATGTATGGCTATTTGGATATATGGATATCTAATTGATTCAGCATCATTTACTGAAAAGATGGTCCTTTTGCCAGTGTTCTGACTGGCCATCTATGTTTTATATCAAGTGTTCACATTCATGAATCAGTCCTAGGTTCTCTATTCTGTTCAAATAGCCTATATTCTGGCACTAATACCAAACTTAATTAAGGTAGCTTTAAAATAATGTTTGATATTTTATAAAGCAAGTCCTCTAAATTAATTATTCTTCAAGAATGACTTGGCTATTACTGGCTTTTGAACTTTCAGGTAATGTGTCAATTTTCAACATAAAAATATTCCAAGATATTTACTGGAAATGAATCAAATTTTATGTCAATTTGTCAATTTTGAGGTTATGAGCATCTTTGTGTTATTTTCTTCCAAACTATGAATGGTGTTATATCTTCAAATTATTTATTTGTTACTTTATTGATAGAAGTTTTCAGTAATATTTCATTTTAAGATTTTATTTATTTTTTTAACAGAGAGATAGAGAGCTCAAGTAGGCAGAGCAGCAGGCAGAGGGAGAGGGAGAAGCAGGCTCCCCGCTGAGCAGGGCACCTGATGCGGGGCTCCATCCCAGGACCCTGGGATCATGACCTGAAGACAGATGCTTAACCAACTGAGCCATCCAGGCACCCCATTCGGTAATATTTTAAAGTTTTCTATGAACTGGTCTTGAACTTCATTAGACTTATTCCTAGGTATTTGATTCATCTGATATGAGTGTAAATTATATTATTTCCATTTTCATTTTAATTATTTATCACATATCAAAATACAGTTCATTTTTATATGAGGACTTATATTCAGAATCTGCTAAATTTATCAATTCTAATAATGTGTTCACTTTAGTTTTAAAATTTATTAATATAAAATTTATTAATATAAACGCACTTGTAACATTTATAGGGTTTTTGTTGATAACCTCTTTTTCATCCCTACTTATTGGGAATTTTTTTTTTTGCATTCTCTCTTTTTTTTTACAGACTCCTGCAAGAGAGAGAATCTGTTTTATCAGTCTTTTCAAAGAAATAACTTTGGTCTTGTTAACTATTTCTACTACATGTATTAATTATTTTCTTCTGTTTTCTTTGTGTTTACTGTTATTTTTCCAAATGCTTGAAAAGGATGTTAGGTCACTGATTATCAGACTTTTTACTTTTAAATATATGCCATTAAGGTTATAAATTGTATTTTAAGCCTGGCTTTAGCTAGATTCCACAAATACTGATATCCAACATTTTTATTATCAAAGTATTTACGAATTTCCATTTTGAGTTCTTTATAAATTATTTAGAAGTATATTGATAAATATCTGAACATATCAGTATTGTCCAATAATGTTCTTCATCACTAACTTTTTCTTAATTTTACAACAGTAAGACAATATACTCTATGATTTGAGTCCTTTAAAATTTACTGAAAATAGCTTTATTAACTAGTATTGGCCAACACTGGCAAATATTCCATGAAACTGTACCAGAAAATTTTTATTTACTCCATAGTTTGGGGGTACACTGCTCAATATACAAAAATTAGGTCCAGTATATTAAGAATGTTGTTTAAATCTTCTACGTCACCACTGTTTTTTTTAACAGCTTTACTGAGTTCTAAATGACATGCAATAAATTAGATGGATGTAAAATGTACAAATTGATAATTTTTTATATATGCACATATGAGAAACCATTACCACAACCATAATAATAAATACATCCATCTGTATTAGTTATGAGGCTGCCATAATAAATTACCATAAACCCAGTTGTTTAAAACAACATAAATTTATTCACTTATAGATCTGAAAGCCTTAAATTCAAAATCAAGACATCAGGAGGGCCACACTCCTTCCAAAGGCTCTAGGAAAGAAGCCTTCTTTGCCTCTTGGCGCTTGTGGTATCTCCTGATGTTCCTAGTCTTGTGGAAGAATAGCTCCAATATATGCCTCCATCTTCACATGGACTTCTGCCCTATATGTATCCAATCACCCTCTCCTTGCACTTTTTTAAAGATTTTATTTATTTATTTGAGAGAGAGAATGAGAGAGCATGAGCTAGGGGAGAGGCAGATGGAGAGGGAGAGGCAGACTTCCTGCTGAGCAGGGAACCGGACGTGGGGCCTGATCCGTCCCTCCTGACGCAGGGAGCCTATGACCTGAGCCAAAGGCAGACACTTAACTGACTGAGCCACCCAGGCGCCCCTCTCCTGGTACTTTTAAGGACACCAGTAATTGAATTTAGGGCCCACTTTAAATCTAGGATGACCTCATCTCAGATTCTTAATTGCATCTGTAAAGAACCTATTTTCAAATAAGGTCACATACATGGGTACCAAGGGTTAGGACTTCTATATACTTTTTGGAGGGACACAATTCAAGCAACTACACCATCACACCCAAAAGTTTCCCTATAACTCTTTGAAATCCCTCCTTGTTACCCCTCTTCTTACCCGCTCCCTGTCCTATACCCAGCAATCAGTGATGTTTTTTCTGTCACTACATACTATACTAAATTTCCTAGGATTTTACATAAATGGAATCATACAGTATACACTCCCCTTTGTCCGGCTTCTTTAGCTCAGCATAATTATTAGTTTTTCAGCATAATTATTTTGATATTCATTCACAGTGTAAGATATATCAATAATTGATTCCTTTTCATTGCTAAATAATATTTGGGTATACCACAAAACTGTGGTATGGACTTTTGGTTTTTTTCTAGTTTGGGGAATTGCAAACAAAACTGCTATAAACATTCATGCAAATGTCTCTAGATGGACACATACTTTTACTTTTCTTGAGTAAATACTGAGGAGTGGAATGACTGGATCATACAGTAAGTACACGTTTAATTCTTTTTAAAACTGCCTATTTTCCAAATTGAGTATACCATTTTTCAATCCTCCTAGAAATGTATTACAGTTCCAGTTTAATTCCATCCTAGTCAATACTTGGGATGGTCAATCTTTTTATTTATTTATTTATTTGAGAGGGAGATAGCACTTGCATGAGAGTGTGGGGAGGACATCAGGAGAGAATCTTCAAGCAGACTCCCTGCTGAGTGTGGAAACACACATAGGGCTCAATCTCATGACCCATGAGATCATGACCTGAACTGAAACCAAGAGCTGGATGCTTAACAGACTGAGCCATCCAGGCACCCCTGGTCAGCCTTATTTTTTTTAAGATTTATTTATTTGAGAAAGAGAGAGGGAGCAAGTAGGGGAGGGGCAGAGGGAGAAGGAGAGGGAGAATCCTCAATCAGACTCCCCACTCAGTATGGAGCCCAAAAGACGTGAGGCTCAATTCCAGGACCCTGAGATCATGACCTGAGCTGAAATCAAGAGTCAGCCACTTAACTGACTAAGCCATCCAGGTGCCCCATGGTCAGTCTTTTTAATCTTAGTCATGAGACTAGATATACAGTGGCATCTCACTATAGTTTAAATTAGCATTTTACCCAATGAATTATGATGTTAAGCATCTTCTCATGCACTGATTTGTCATTGGTATACTTTCTTTGAAGTGTCTATTCAAATATACTCATTTTCTAATTGGGTTGCTTGTTTTTTTATTTTAAGAGTTCTTTATATATTTTACATATAAGTCCTTTCTCAGATATATGCTTTGTTAACATTTTGTGAATATTTTATCCCAGTCTATGGCTTATCTTTTCATTTCCTTTACAGTATCTTTCAAAAAGCAAATGCTTTTAATTTTTATGAAGCCCATTTTATCAATTTGTTGTTTTATCAGTCATGCATTTGTGGTTATATATAAGAAACCTTTGTCTAACCAAAATCACAACATTTTTCCTCTATGTGTGTTCCTTTTTTAAAAAAAATAAGACTATTTTTAGAGCAGTTTTATGTTCACAACAAAATTGAGAAGTAAATATAGAGATTACTCATTCAGAAATTTCCCCCTTATCTGTACTTTTACGTTCTGATGTTTCAATTACTCATGGTCAACCACAATCCAGAAGCAGGTAATCCTCCTTCTGATGTATCATCAGAAGATCAATAGTAGCCTAACACTGTCACAATGCCTAAGTCATTCACCTTGCCTCATCTCATTATGTAGGCATCTTACCATCTCACATCATCACAAGAAGAAGAGTGAGCACAGTAAAATAAGATATTTTGAGAGGGGAAGGGAGGGGGGAGAGGGGGAAGGAGAGGGGGAGAGAGAGAGAGAAAGAGAGAGAGAGAGAGCACACTCATATAACTTATATTAAAATACAGGCATACCTTGGAGATATTGTGGGTTCAGTTCCAGATCATCACAATAAAGCAAGTATCATAATAAAGTCAGTCAAATCAATTTTTTATTTCCAGTGCATATAAAAGTTATGTTTACACTGTACAGTAATCTAAGTGTACAATAGCATTATGTCTAAAAAAACAATGCACATACCTTAACTAAAAAATAGTTCATTGCTAAAAAGTGCTAACCATCATCTGAGATTTCAATGAGACATAATCATTTGCTGATGGAGGGTCTTGCCTAGATGTTGACGGCTGCTGACTGATCAGAGTGCTAAAGGATAGTGTGCCTTTGGCTATTTCTTAAAATAAGGCAACAATGAAGTTTTCCACATCAAATGACACTTCCTTTCACATACTATTTCTCTGTAGCATGCAATGCTGTTTGATGGTCTTTTACCCACAGTACAACTTCTTTCAAAATTAGAGTCAGTCCTCTCAAACCCTGCCGCTGCTTTATCAATTAAATTTATGTAATCTAATTCTTGGTTGTCATTTCAACAGTCTTCATAATGTCTTTGCCAGGAGTAGATTCCATCCCAAGAAACCATTTTCTCTGCTCATCCATAAGAAGCAATTCATCATCCATTAAAGTTTTATCATGAGATTGCAGCAATTCAATCACATCTTTAGGCTCCACTACTAATTCTAGTTGTCTTGCTATTTCTACCACATCTGTAGTCACTCCTCCACTGAAGTCTTGAACCAATGAGGCTTGGAATCAACTTCTTTCAAACTCCTGTTCATGTTGATATTTTGACCTCTTCTCATGAATCATGAATGTTCTTAATGACATCTAGAATGGGGAGTCCTTCCCAGAAGGTTTTTAATTAACTTTGCCCAGATCCATTAGAGGAATCACTACCTATGGCATCTATAGCCTTATGAAACATATTTCTTAAATAATAAGACTTGAAAGTCAAAACAACTCCTTGATTCAGGAGCTTCAGGATGAAAGTTGTGCTAGCAGGCATGAGAACAATGTTAATCTCATTGTCCATCTCCACCAGAGCTCTTGTGTGACCAGGTGCATTGTCAATAAACAATAATATTTTGAAAGAATTTTTTTTTTCTGAACAGGTCTCAACAACAGGCTTAAAATATTCAGTAAACTATGTTGTAAACTGATGGGTTGTCAACCAGGCTTTGTTGTTCCATTTATAGACCACAGTCAGAGTAGATTTACCATAATTCATAAGGGCCTGAGGATTTTCAAAATGGTAAATGAGCATTGGCTTCAACTTAAACTCACCAGCTGTATTGTCCCCTAATAAGAGAGTCAGCCTGTCCTTTGAAACTTTGAAGCCAGGCACTGACTTCTCCTAAGAAAGTCCTAGATGATATCCTCTTCTAATAGAAGGCTATTTGATTTACACTGAAAAACTGTTGTTTAGTGTATCCACCTTCATTAGTTACCCTAACTAGATTTTCTGGATCACTTGCTGCAGCTTTTAGATCAGCACTTGCTATTTCATCTTACACTTTAATATTATAGAGATGGCTTCTTTCCTTAAACCTCATGAATCAACCTTCACTTGCTTCCAACTCTTCTTCTGCAGCTTCCTCACCTCTCTCAGCCTTCACAGAATTGGCTTTTGACATGCCTTCCTCACTAAGCTTAATCATTTCTAGCTTTTGATTTAAGTGAAAGATGTGCAACTCCTCCTTTCACTTGAACACTTACAGGCCATTGTAGGCCATTAATTAGCCTGATTTCTTTTGTGTGTGTGTGTATGTTAGTCACCATACAGTACATCATTAGTTTTCGATGTACTGTTCCATGAATTGGCCTGATTTCAATATTGGTGTTTCAGGGAATAGGGAAGCCCAAGAAGAGAGACAGGGAATGGCTGATCAGGGGAGCAGTCAGAACACACAAAACATTTATCAATTAAGTCCACTGTCTTATACATGAGCACAGTTTGAGGTGCCCCAAAACAATTATAATAGTAACATCAAAGATTACTGATCACTGATCACCATAACAAATGTAGTAATAATGAAAAAGTATGAAATATTACAAGAGTTACCAAAACGTTACATACAGACATGAAATAAGCAAATGCTGTTTAAAAAATGGCACCAATAGAGTTCCTTGACACAGGGTTGCCACAAATCCTCAATGTGTAAAAAAACTGCAGTATCTGTGAAGCACAATAAAACAAGGTATGCCTGTTTAAGATAATACTATTGTATCAAAGATAAAGGTCCCCAGTTGAATAATTATATTGTTGCTATGTAAAAAAATGTCTTATTCCAGGGAGACACATGCTGAAGTACTTAGGGGGTGAAGAGATAGCATGTCTATAATTTCCTTGCAAATCATTCAGCAAATATAACAATTAAAATACAGATTAATTTATTCTTGCAATCTTTCTATAGGTTTGAAATTTTTCAACATAAAAAATTAAAAATTATAAAGTAAATGAAGGGACTAATCTAGAGAAACTATTGCACATGAGCATCAGGGGATATGTACAAGTTTAGAGCAGCAAGTGTGCTCTTATATCACCAAAAAGTTAAACAACCCAAATGTTCTTCAATTGCAAAGTGAATAAACAAAATATAGTGCATGAATAAAATGGAATACTACAGAGCCGTAAGAATGAATCAGCTACAGTTACACAACACAAGATAGATGAATCTCCAAAACATAATAACCAGAGAGTGAAGAAAGTAGCAAAAGATATCATACAATATGATTCTAGTTATTAAAAGTTCAAAAACAGGCAAAACCAAACATAACTATCAGGTAAAACTATAAGAAAAGCAAGGGCAAAAAGGTCATTAGTGTAATATAATAATCTACCATCTGAAAAAATTCAGTAGCTTTATTTGAACTGAATATCTTGCTGCCCTTTACCAGTTGTGTTCTTCCTATTAACTCATTATAGGACTGTGCTCAGGAAACTTTAGAAATTGTGGTCTGATCATTGCCTGTTTTAGCTCAGTTGTATTTTTTTCATTTGTTTCATATTTACAGTCATTTTAATGGATGTTATAATTCATGAAGTCAGATGACAGACAGAAAAACCATAAACTATCCTATTGACATCCCTGCCTTCTATTCTGGATATATGTATATTCAATCTCAGCACTGGAAATAGGATACACAAGGTCATAATAGCAATTTGTCCCTAGGTTCCTTAATTCTTTTTGCGTTTACCTTCTCCATTCAGTGTCATTGCCTCTTCTTCTAGCATTATATAAATTATAATGTGAAACATTACCATTCACTGTCGAAACAGTACTCCCCCCAGTAAAACACAGAAATAGCATCACACTCACAGCCACAGTAACAAAGCCAGGAGACACACTTTGAGGTTGGGGATAGAGACAAACAGACTGGAGGTCAAGATATCCAAAAACATACCACATAAGAAACATTTTAAAGAACTGGCTACTAAGCTCTAGAGAAGGATGTCGGGACAAGACGCATTTGATAACTAAATTCAAGTATCTAAAGAGGTATCACATGAAAGCTGGATTTGACTTGTTCTTTATTACCCCAAGGGTCAGAATGTGCGCCAGTGAGTGAAAGCTTAAAGAAAACAGATCTGAATCAATGTAAGAGAGAGCCACAGAGATATATAATAGCCTCTCAGGGAAGTGAATGAAATACTTCAAGAAGCATTCTAAAAGAGGTTAGTCAAGCAATGGGATGGGATTGTAGGGTAAAATGATTGGGTTCTGAGTGTCTGGCTTCTAAGGCAATTCTAGGTACAGGGGAGGATGTTGAGCTATTAGTCTGAGCCTGAGTCACTGCCCTTGCTTGCCCACTAACTAGCTGTATAACCACTATTTGGGGATGTAATTTTTCCTCTTCTAATGAGGCAAGAGTATGAGGAGAAGTTGATAACAAAGTCACTGTCTTGATAGAGACAACAACCCCATTAGCAGGTTAGTTTAACACTGATGTCAACCTTAGAAAGCAAGTCCACTTCATTGAGGCCAACCTAATTTACTAACACTGGGACTCACACATAGATCAACAAATTTCAAAGGATTTCTTCTCTGGGGAAACAAGAGTGAAAGAATACTGTACATATCACCACCATGGAATTAAAAAAAGGAAAAATGAAGGGTGGGAAATCAGAGGGGGAGCCGAACTATGAGAGACTATGGACTCTGAGAAACAAACTGAGGGTTCTAGAGGGAAGGGGGTGGGGGGATGAGTTAGCCTGGTGATGGGTATTAAAGAGGGGACATTCTGCATGGAGCACTGGGTGTTATACACAAACAATGAATCATGGAACACTACATCAAAAACTAATGAGGGCGCCTGGGTGGCTCAGTTGGTTAAGCAACTGCCTTCGGCTCAGGTCATGATCCTGGAGTCCCTGGATTGAGTCCCGCATCAGGCTCCCTGCTCGGCAGGGAGTCTGCTTCTCCCTCTGACCCTCCCCCCTCTCATGTGCTCTCTCTCTCTTATTCTCTCTGTCTCAAATAAATAAATAAAATCTTTAAAAAAAACTAATGATGTAATGTATGGTGATTAACATAATAAAATAAAATTTTAAAAACAGATTTAATCAAAGTGAAAGATTACACGGGAGCTATGCTTGATGCTCAAGGAAAAACAATTTGCCTTTGAGAGGAATTACTCTCCAAGAGTAGCTTCATTTTTGATTTCTATGAAATACCAGTATCTTACCTGGAACTAAGTACTACAAACATTTTCTTTTTTATTCATTTATTGTGTTACTAAAGCATACGTAATAAGCAAAGTTAATTGGTCACACATTGCTCACATTCTGAATCTTTGTAAGAGTACAGAGGAATAGGGCGCCTGGGTGGCTCAGTGAGTTAAGCATCTGCCTTCGGCTCAGGTCATGATTTCAGGGTCTTGGGATCGAGGACTTCATCGGGCTCCCCGCTCAGCAAGGAATCTGCTTCACCCTCTCCCTCTACCCCTCCCCTTGTGCGTGCTCTCTATCTCTCAAATAAATAAAAACAGTACAGAGAAATAGCTTATGACATCCTTGATATCCCAGGAACCAGAGAAGTCAGCTGTGTTTGTTTTACTATTATAAATATTACAGAGGAAGGAAAATTCATTTTCTTGGTACTAAGATCCAGGACTATGGACAGGAAAAAAGGCTCATTTCCTGTCATACTGTTTCCATCATGATATTAGGAATATAGTCACTCATATCTACTTTTCAGCTGCTTGGTAGTTTTTAGCAATTTTAATGAAGAAGTGTATCAGTTCAGGTTCTCACAGGAAATAGAATTCTACTCAGATGATTCAATGAGGAGATTTTAATAAAGGACTACTCATAGATGTACGAGTAAAGGGAAACAACAAGAAAGGTTGAGACACCCAAAGATGAGTCATAGCTGGAAGCCAATACCAACTCTGGGACTGAAAGGGAAAGGGAAGTACATAGTGTCACACAAACCAGTAAGAGCTGCAACTATGAAGGAGAAGACACCCAATGGAAGCTGTAGTCATGGAGAGACCCAACCACAGCCAGAACCAAGGCATGAAGCAGGGTAGAACAGGGAAGAGCTATCCCAACCTCTCTCTTCATGTCCTATAATCTCATGCTGGTGCCTCCCTTCAGCTGAGCCAATGAAGCAAACTCAGAAACTCAATACATGTTCAAAATTGTTTGTTGAATGACTATCTCTTAACTCCTATTTCAAGTTTCTTCCCATAGTAGCATACTCTTGTGGGGAATGTGGTCTAGAAATGTTTGGTGATGGCCACCTAATCTGTAAGTAATTCAGTCCATATGCCATTTGGAGAGAAAAATGATGCATGGCGTCACATTTATTAAAATGTCATCTTCATTCAAAAGTTAATTCAGCTTCTACTACATGATGCTGGAGACCGAAATGGTCTCAGACCTCATGGGTCTGGTCTTCTACGAATATTAAAATGTCCAGAGACATGCTCAGCAAAAATAAGAGAGAATATAGACACTACATGCAGATATAAGTTTGACTATACAGACATGTGTATCTGAGGTATGTGTATATGGATGTATGTGTGTGTGCCTTCAGTGAGTATGCATATATATGTTTATATGTTCAGGATCACCTCGATTTCCCTTCCCCAGTTGCTTCCCACAATTCACTCTCCACTATTCTCCACATGCTTTATATCCTGGGAGACTGACCTATATAAATTACATCAATGGGTTTCCTCACCCTCTGGCCTCCTGTTAGGTTCAGACAATGGGAAGAGCACCAGCAGAAGATCAGAAGGCAGTAAAATAGAAAGGCCTGGATATTTATTTCTTTGACTCCTTGTGAGGTCACTATGGGTGGCCATGTCCTCAACTAAAAATCACAATTTCTATCAATTCATCTTTCTCTCCAGGTTCCAGTTACCGTTTTTTTTTTTTTTTTTTTCCCAGTTACTGTTCTTTTCCCTTATCCCTTCAGTGGTGATAGCACCTTGTTGTGATCATCTCCTGAGGAATTCCACTCACCTTGTGGTTTCCCTGTACTCTGCCCACAACTTGTAAATAGTACCTTTATTAAACTCTTTTCAGATTACCCAATCTGAATGTTATCTGTTTCTAGGAGAGACCCTGGCTAATACAATATAGCCTGACAACTCACAAGGATTAATAGTGTTCTTGCAGTCTATTACAACATTCTGGACTTTAAAAAATCATATTTGTTTGGTAATAATCTATGTCTCTTAGACTGTAAGATCTTCAAGAGCAGGGATCATAGCATACACATGGTTGTAATATTTGTAGGCCTAAATAGCTCCTGCCCCATAGTTGGCACCCAACAATTATTCTGAGGAATTGAATTGAATTAAAATACAACATAGCTATTCCTAGGTTATGATCTTGAATGAACAAGATAAACATCTTAATCATGACATAAAAATCACATGATCCTAAAGAATGGAGGAATGTTAACTTGCTGAACATAATACCCATTTTAATGTCTTCTTCATGCAGAAATAAATGGTGTTTAAGGGTATAATACAGCTTGCTGTGTAATTACATTAATCAGAGAGTGCCTCTTCTGTTGGCTCCTTTGCTGTTGCCATGGTAGCAACCAGACTTGCAAGTAGAGAGCATACATAGAACCCATTCTTAATTACACGTGTAGCACTACATTTCAGAAAACACAATAAATATGGAGGTCATGGAACACGTGGAAAAGAGATTTGATGAAAAAATATTTGCTCTCTAGTTTTTCTATCTCTTGATTATTCCTTAATCCTTTATTAGTATTACTCTCTATTACACTTTCTCTTTCACTGCAGTAAAAAGGCCTTTGCGGCCACCCACCAAATTATAATCCTCTACTCCTAAAATGATCCAGAACTATCTCTGATAAAAATGTCAGGAGGAAATTAAGTCCTGTCATAACAAAAATAGAGTGGAGTGAGTGTCCACTGACAATTTTCTAAGAAAAGTGACACCATCTTCCATCTTTTTTCATATCATAGCAAAGCATCAAAAACCCTCCTTTCTAAATAATCTTTGTATTACTAAGAATTCTTATTTGTGCTTAAATACCTTGCTTGGCTGTGCAGTTTGGGTAATAATGTTTGCCATTTACAAGGATATTACCAAGAGTAATTATTGCACATTTTAAAAATAAACAAACCAAAAAGCAAAATATTGAGTTTAAAAAGAATTTTTCAATCAAAAGTTTTTCATTAAATCAAGGCTAAATGATACCTTTTCTTTTTCTTCTTCCACTTCCCAGGTATTTAAGGAAGATAACACATTCTTTGGAGGAACAAGAGGTGGTCTTTCCTTAATTCTAATTAAGTCTTTCCAAAGAAGAACCATATACTAATTCAATCTAGTTGAAAAACTTTTATTTTAAAGATTTTATTTATTTATTTGAGATAGGGAGAGCAAAAGCAGGGGGAGAGGCAGAGGAAGAGGGAGAAGCAGGTTCCCCACTGAGCAGGTAGCCCCACGCTGGGCTTGGTCCCAGGACCCCGAGATCACGATCTGAGCTGAAGGCAGACACTTAACTGACTGAGCCACCCAAGCACTCCAACTTTCATTTATTTTAAATAGTCCTGCAGTTTAATCATATATTTTAGTATTACTTTTTGCCAATAAAAATTAGTCTTATATGGGCAATAAATTGTCATTGTGCAACAACGGATTTGTTTTTGCCTCCTTTTGGTCTTCATCTCATCACTGCTGATCATTTGTTTATTTATCCTTTTTATTAGCATTTTGCTAAATACTCATCATGAACTTAACACTTTCCCAGACTCAAAGGACACTGAAATGAACAGTCCCAACTCTCCAAAAGCTCCTGTCTAAAGAATGAGATAGACATAAAGTCAACTTGCAGGCCAGCTGTTTATGGCCTATGAAAGTCTTAGTGGGAACCACTTAGCTCTGCTCCCTGTATTCAGTCATCTCCTAGCCGCCTAGCCTAAGATAGTTCTCATGGAAAGGGTAGAGAAGAAAAGAACAGGAAGTAGATAAGGGCTCCTGAGGCCAAAGCTTTAAACTAGCCCACTGTATCTTGTCAGCCAAGGCAAGTCACAAGGCCAGCTCAGATTTAAGGGATAATTATAATGGGCTCCACCTCTTGATGAAAGGAGAAGCAAAGTAACAGTGCAAAAGATGTGGATGCAGGGAGGAGTAGACAAATGGGGCCATTTTTGCAATAGTACCAAATGTATAGTAAGACAACAAATCCAACCCAGCAGGAATTGTAAAAGGCTAAATATAGTCTTAAAAGTGGAGTAGGATTTGCCATAATACTATGCATTAAAAGACAAATCAATACTTAGATAGTATAAAACAAGGAGTCCAAAACATACAACTGAAGAATATCTTGAGTCAAGTGTTTCCTTGTAACACTTCTCACTTAACTAACACCTCTAAAAAGTAAAGTAAGACCTTTTTTCCCTGAGTTTTAGTTAAATTAAATTCTGATTAAAGTCAATTCAAGTCTTATATTCTCACAACCACTTCAATACATAAGAATTATCTGTCAACAGCTGGAGAACTACAAATATTCCAGAGACAAGCTTATAGTGAATGCCTCATAAGTATTTCTTTGCTGAACAAATTAATTAATTAATGAAAGGATGAATGAAATAAGTTTCAAAGGCTTTAAAATTTATTAAGCCAGCCAGGCAATACCAACAGAGATTATGCCACAAAAAGCAGCCCAACCTGGGAAGCCTCTTTATCCCCACAAGCTTGAGACTGATTTTCTTCTCCCGTCAAGAGAAACTGAACAGGCCAACCTTAGGAAATTCCATCTTCTCAGGCAGCAGCAAAGACCAATGGGAGTCTCAGTGGTACTAGACAAACTGAGCAGATCAAATAACTGTAAAAGCTCTGAAAATTAAACTGCCATTGGAACTGCAGACCACAAAAGCAGACCAAGACCTGTGTGCCAAACCTAAAGAGGATGAGTGCCTACTAACATAAAAGATTTAAATAAGATTCTGAGTTTCTGAACATAATAACAAAATGTGCAGAATAGTATAAAAAAACCACCCATAATTCCAAGAATAAATCACAACTTAAATGAGAAAAGACAGTCAACTAATACCAACACCAGGATGAGTCAGATGTTGGAATTATCAGAGAAAGATGTTAAAGCAGCCATCAAGAAGCTTCAACAATCAATTGTAATTTCTCTTTTAAAAAATGAAAAAAAAATGGAAAATCTCAGCCAAGAACCAAAAGTAATAAATAACCAAATACACATAAAGAACTAATAAATGCAACAAAATTTTTTTTACAAACCTTTTTGGGTGGGCTTAATAATAAAGTTGAATGACATAGAATAAAATCAGTGAACATGAGGTCAGATCAATAGAATTTACTGAATCTGAAAACAGAAAAATGAACAGAACATCAGAGACCTGTGAGACAATGACAAAAGATTCAAGATTGTTATCAGAGTGACAGAAAAGGAAAAGAAAAAGAATGGGGCTGAAAGATTGTAAGAAAAAATAATGGCTGAAGATTTTCCCATTATGGTAAAAGACACAAAGCTATAGACTTAAGAAATTCAGTAATACCCAAGTAGGATGAATCCAAAAATATCTACACAAAGATACATCATGTTTAAACTTCTAGAAACTAGAGACAAAGAAAAAGTCTCTTGAAAACACACACAAAAAACACAACAAATTACCTATATAGGACCACCAATTAAAATCAATTAAAATTCAAATCTGAAACCATAAAAGCCAAAAGGAAGTGGCAGACATTTTCCACAGATAATAGAAAAGAACTGTCAACTTCAAATTCTATATTGTGTAAGTAGCCTTCAGGAATAAAGGGGAAATACAAATATTCTCAGATGAAGGAAAACTAAAAGGATTTCTCATTAGTAAATCTATCCTTAAAGAATGGCTAAAGAAATTGTTTCAAACAAAAAGG
Source organism: Zalophus californianus (assembly GCF_009762305.2). NCBI lineage: Eukaryota > Metazoa > Chordata > Mammalia > Carnivora > Otariidae > Zalophus > Zalophus californianus. The sequence goes on along the minus strand of NC_045612.1, from coordinate 112,098,080 downwards.
AAATTATAAAAGAAGGAATATTAGAGCATCAGGAAGAAAGAAAAATGGAAAAAGCAAAAATATGGTTATATAAAATAGATTATGCTTTGCATGCATTTTATAAATCATATATGATAATAAAAACAAAAATTATAATACTATCTGATACTCAAGACAATAGTATTTAAAAGTGGAGAGAACAAATGGAATGGTAAATGAAACAATAAATGGAAGTATGGTTTCATAGTTCACTAGAAGTGATAAAATATTAATACCAGTAGATATACATATATATATATACTATAATACCCATATAAATTGCTATAAAAATTAAAATATATACATTGAAAAATGCTATAAATAAATCAAGATGAAATTCTAAGAAATATTCAAGTAACCCACAGGAAGGTAGAAAAGAGAAACAAAGCAAAAACTAGTAAAAACAAAGAGAAAAAATAATAAAATAATACTTAAGCTCTAAAATATCAATAATTACCTTAAATGTACATGGTCTAAATAAATTGACCAAAAGACAGATTGACATGACCCAACTATATGCTATTTATAAGAAACTGACTCCAAATTCAACAACACAGGTGGTTTGAAAGTAAAAAGATGGAAAAAGATATACCATGCAAACATCAAAAACAAGCAGAAATGGAGATAAGCATATCAGATAAAGTAGACTTCAAAGCAAATAAAACTACAAAAGAGAAAGAGGAATACTACATAATGACAAAATGATTAATATACCAGCAAGATAAAATGATACTAAATGTGTACATACCTAAAAAAAAAAAAAAAAGCCTCATAATATATAAAGCAAAACTAATAGACCTGAAAAGAAAAACAGACAAATCCAAAATTATAGTTGGGTACATCAAAACCACCCTTTCAACAACAGATAGAACTAGTATATAAAATAATCAAGTATGTAGAAAATCTGTACGACATATTCAATCAACAGGATCTAATTGACATATATAGAATATTCCATCCAACAACAGCAGAATACTCAATTTTTTCAAGCACCCATGTAACATTCAGCAGATACAGTATATCCTGGGCGAAAAAACAACCCTCAACAAATTTCAAAGAAGTGAAATCATACAGACTGTTCTCCCACCATATCAGAATCAAACTAGATAAAAGAAAGACAACAGGAAAATATCTAAATATATAGAAATTAAACAACACACTTTGAAATAATCCATGGGTCTAAGAGGAATTCCAAAATTATTTAAAAATAGATAAAACTTAATTAAAATGAAAACACAACATATCAAAATATGTGGGATGCAGCTAAAGTAATGCTGGGAGGGGGTTGCCTGGGTGGCTCAGTCATTAAGCATCTGCCTTCAGCTCAGGTAATGATCCCGGGGTCCTGGGATCGAGCCACGCATCAGGCTCCCTGTTCCATGAGAAGCCTGCTTCTCCCTCTCCCACTCCCCCTGCTTGTGTTCCCTCCCTCACTGTGTCTCTCTCTGTCAAATGAATAAATAAAATCTTTAAAAATTTTTAAAAAATAAAGTAGTGCTGGGAGGGAAAGTTATAGTATGAAATACTTACGATAGAAATGAGGAAAAGTGGCAAATCAATTAATCTAAATTCCCACTGCAAGAAACTAAAAAAGTAAGAGCAATCTAAACCCAATGTAATCCAAACTGGTGCAGCTACTCGGGAAAACAGTATGGAGGTTCCTCACAATGTTAAAAATAGAACTACCCTACAACCCAGCAATTGCACAACTAGGTATTTACCCAGAGGATACAAAAATACAGATTTGAAGGGGCACATGCACCCTGATGTTTATAGCAGCATTATCAACAATAGCCAAATTATGCAAAGAGCCCAAATGTCCACTGACTGATGAATGGGTAAAGAAGATGTGGTATATATATACAATGGAATATCACTCAGCCATCAAAAAGAATGAAATCTTTGCAACAACGTGGATGGAGCTAGAGTGTTATGCTAAGCAAAGTAAGTCAGTCAGAGAAAGAGAAATACCATATGATTTCACTCATATGTGGAATTTAAGAAGCAAAACAATGAACAGAGGAAGGGGGAAAAAAAGAGAGGGAGGCAAACCATAAGAAACTCTTAATTATAAAGAACAAAAACTGAGGGTTGATGGAGGAGAGATGGGTGGGGGGGTGGACTAAATGGGTGATGGGTGTTAAGGAGGGCACTTGTTGTGTTGAGCACTGGGAGAATCTGAGAATCTGAGAATCACAAAAATCTACTTCTGAAACCAATACTACACTATATGTTAACTAACTAGAATTTAAATAAAAATTTGAAGAAAAAAATCAAGTGTTAACAATAAAAAAGTTATTCTATTATTAGAAAAAATAAACCCAATGCAATCCAAAGGAACAAATAATAAACAAGAGAAAATAATGAAGTTAAAAATAGGAAACAAAAGAGAAAACTAATGAAACAAAGAGCTGATTCTTTGAAAAAATAAAAACTGATAAACCTCTAGGAAGACTGACAAGAAAGACTGACAATCATCAATATCAGGAATAAAAGAGAGGCTACCAGCAGAGATCATGAATAAATTAGAATAATAAGTGCATAATACTATTATGAGTTACATTGTGCACCCCCAAAGAAGATATGTTGAAGTCCTAACCCTAGTGTCTGAGAATGAGACTTTTGGAAATAGGATCTTTACAGCGGTAATCAACTAAGATGGGTTCATTGTGATGGGCTCTAATCCAATATGAATGGTGTCCTTATAAAAAGGAGAAATTTGGACATAGAGAAAGATACACAAAGACAGAGGACAATGTGAAGAGGCACAGGGAAAATGCCATGTGAAGATGAAATCAGAGTCTGGAATTATGCTGCCACAAGCCAAGGAACAAGTGGGGCTACTAGAAGCAGGAAGAATCAAGGAAGGATCTCTCTCCTACAGGTCTCAGAGGGAGCAAGGCCCTGCCCACACCTTGATTTTAGACTTACAGCATCAAGTAAAACACAATAAATTTCTGTTTCTCTAAGTCACCCAGTTTGTAATACTTTATTATGGCAACCATAGGAAATTCATAGAAATATGGACAACTTCATGCTCATAAATGTGACAACTTAGAAGAAAGGAATCAATTCCTACCAAAACTCAATTAAGATGAAATAGATAATCTGAATTGTCCTAGTCAGGAAACTGAATCTATAATTTAGAAGATCCTGAAAAAGAAATCTATGGACCCAGATAGTTGCACAAGAGAATTGTGAGAAATACTAAAGAGATTTAACATCAATTTTACACAAATTCTTCCAGATAACAAAAGAGGGGACATTTGCCAATTCATTCTGTGATACCACTACACTCTTAGACCAAAACAAATATAAGACATACAAAAAAAGTTACAGAAGAACATCTTTTACGAACTTACATATAAAATTTTCAACAATACTATTAGCAAATCAAATCCAAAAATGTATACAAAGATTGATATACCATGACCAAGTAGAATTTGTTCCAGTTATGGAAGGGTGGCTTAACATTGGAAAATCAACATAATCCACTGTATAAACAGACTAAAGAAAAAAATAATATGATCATATCAATTGTTACAGGGAAAAAAGCATTTGACAACATCCAATACTCATTCATAATAAAAACTCTCGGCAATTTAGCAGGAAAATTACCTCAACTTGTAAAAGAGCATCTACACAATAACTACAGCTGACATCACACTTCATGGAGAAAGGCTGGATGCTTTCTCTCTGAGACTGGTAATAAGGGAATAATGTCTGTTCTCACCACTCTTATTCAAAATATTTGAAGTTAGAGCCACTGCATTAAGACCAAAATAAATAATAATAATAATAAAAAGCATACAGTTTAGAAAGGAGAAAATAAAAATGTCCCTATTTGTGGATAACATGATTACCTATGTAGGAAAACCCAAGAAATCATCAAAAAGCTCCTAGAATTAATAAGTGAGTTTGGAAAAGGTCACAAAATACAAAAATGATCTAAATAAATTGAAAGACATATCCTGTTCGTATGTTAGAGGAGTCAACATAGCAAACATGTCAATTTTCCCCAAATTAATTTTTAGGTTTAATATGTAATTCCTATCAAAATTTGATATAAATTAAAACACAAGTGGCAACATGAGTGGTTTTTAAAGTCCTAAGGATATATACCAATAAAAATACCGATCTCTGTTTAAGGGAGGATAAAGAAGGCCTAGATTGCTTCCTACTTGCTCTCAGTGAGTTCTGTATAGCCTCTTTTTAATGAAAAAATTTTTGAGGTAATTGTATATCATATGCAGTTGTAAGAATAGCACAGAGCAATCCAGTGTACTCTTTACCCAAGTTCCCCAAATGGTAACATCTATAAAATTGATATAAAAATGTAGGCTGTAGAATACTTAACCTTGAAAAAGAAGAATAAAGTGGGAAGAATCACTCTATCTAATATTAAGTTTACTATATAGATACATAATCAAAAAATTTGATATGAGCATTAGGATAGACACACAGATCAATGTAACAGAATAGAGAAACGAGAACAAAAAGTCCCAAATCAGTATGTTTAATTATTTTTTTACAAAGGTACATAAGCAAAGCAATTCAAAAGAGGAAAGATAGCTTTTTCAATAAATGATACTGGAGCAACTGGACACAAATGAGGGAAAGAAACGCTTGATTTAACCAGTCCTCAGTATAAAAACATAACTCAAAATTGATAATGTACTTAAATGTAAAATGTAGGCGCTTGGGTGGCTCAGTCATTAAGCATCTGCCTTTGGCTCAGCTCATGATCCCAGGGTCCTGGGATCGAGCCCCGCATCGGGCTCCCTGCTCTGCGGGAAGCCTGCTTCTCCCTCTCCCACTCCCCCTGCTGCTTGTGTTCCTGCTTTCACTATCTCTCTTAAAAAAAAAAATGTAAAATGTAGGGGCGCCTGGGTGGCTCAGTCAGTTAAGCATCTGCCTTTAGCTCAGGTCATGATCCCGAGGTCCTGGGATCCAGCCCAGTGATGGGCTCCCCGCTCAGTAGAGAGCCTGCTTCTCCCTCTCCCTCTGCTGCTTCCCCTGCTTGTGCTCGCTCTCTCTCTCTCTCTCTGTCAAATAAATATATTTTTTTAAAAAATGTAAAATGTAAAACTATAAAACTTTCAGGGAAACACAAAGAAAAATTTCAGGGTATCGGGCTAGGCAAAGAGTTCTCATATTTGACACCAAAAACACAATCCATAAAAGCAGAAACTTAATAAATTTATCCAAAAACGCACATCACATCATGAAAAAATGTTCAACATCAATGATAAACAGGGAAATGCTCATTAAAACCATAATGAAGTATTACCATATACCCATTAGAATGACTAAAAAACAGTGACAACACCAAATGCTGTGAGGATGTGGAGAAAATAGATTACTCACTCACACATTTCTGGTATAAATGTAAAATGATAAAACCACTCTAGAAAATAGTTTGGCAATTTCTTTAAAAACTAAACATGCGATTACCATACAAGCCAGCAATTGCACTCTTGGGTGTTTACCTCAGAAAAATAAAAACTTTTGTTCACACAAAAAGCTATACCCAAATGTTCATAGCAGCTTTATTCATAATAACCAACTAGAAACAATGAAGATATCTTTCAACAGGTTACGTGATTAAACAAACTATTGTATATCCATGTGACAGAATACTAATCTTCAGTAAGAAGGAATGAACTACTGGTACACAAAACAACTTGGATGAATTTCTAGGGAATTATGCTGAATAAAAAAAGAAGCCAATCCTAAAATGTTACATGCTACATAATTCAATTAATAACATTTTGAAATGGCAAAATTATAGAAATAGAGAACAGATTAGGTATTAGGATGGAGACTGGGTGGGATCCTTGTAGTGACCAAACTTTTTTTTTCTTGACTTAAGTAGTGGTATATGAGTACGTGTGATAAAATTATATTGAACTAAATGCACACACACACACAAGAATGCTCATAAAACTGGGGAAATCTGAATTAGATTGGTGGATTATATCAATCTCAATAACTTCTGTGATATTGTACTATAGCTTTTCAAGATGTTACCATTTGGGGAACTTGGGTAAAGAGTACACTGGATTGCTCTGTGCTATTCTTACAACTGCATGTGATATACAATTACCTCAAAACATTTTTCATTAAAAAGAGGCTACACAGAACTCACTGAGAGCCAGTAGGAAGCAATCTAGGCCTTCTTTATCCTCCCTTAAACAGAGATTGGTATTTTTATTGGTATATATCCTTAGGACTTTAAAAACCACTCATGTTGCCACTTGTGTTTTGCCAACATCTCCTCTATGAAGTAAAATGTACATAAGGCTTTGAAGTACTATGATTTTCAAGAAGTAGTAGCAGAAAGAAAAATATCTTTAAACACCATGTCGGAGTAGAAAGAAGCTAAGGGTCTGAATTAATTGCCCATGGTTTCTCAGCAAAATATCAAGGTTTTGAGGAAAAGATTAGGAAGCAGTTTTAAGAGAAATTTTTTCTTTTTCTTTTTCTTTTCTTTTCCAGGATAATTTGATTCAGTGATTAGAATTTAGAATAAAAAAGACAAAGAACAAAAGATGAAAAGAGGCAGTAGACTCAGGATCCTGGACTCAAGTGTCAAATCTGCTACTATCCGTGTGAGTGTGGGCAGTCCAACTCAATCTGTTTGCATCTCCATTTCCTCGTAAAAATTAAAGCATTAGACCAAATCCCAAGATCCCTTCCAGCTTGAAAATATTCTATGATACTACAAAATTTGAAACGTTGATGAAAGTAAAGCTGATGATGTTTCATCCCATTCCTTCATTAGACTTAATTTAATAAGGTTCTCCATGGTAACTTCAATTGGCAATCCAAGCATTCCCTTCAGCTGTGTAAATGATGCCCCTAATTCCAATATAACTATTCAGGTTTCCTTACCAAGTCTCTAAGTGCTAATTAACTTTGAAGCAGCTCTCCAAAACAGTCTCCATTAGAATTTAGACCAAACTGCCTTTCTTTTTAAAGATTTTATTTATTATTTTTCAGAGAGAGAGAGAGAGCACGCACGTGCACAAGCAGACGCTTAACTGACTGAGCCACCCAGATGTCCCTATCCGTTGCCTTGAGTTCTTTTTCATTCATTCCACTGAGTGAAAGAATTTTAAAGTGTAAAGAGACTGGAGAGAGTTTCAACCATACAGCAGCTTCAAGTTTTCGGGGCTAATGCTTTTGAGGATCTTGCATAATAGTCTTCTGGGGCTTAGATCTCATCATTCTCAAGATAAAAGTTACCCTTGATACAGTGCAAAATGTTTTTGTTATACAACTCTTGCTTTCTTTAATAGACCACCCAGTTCCTTGAGAAAATTTAGATTAGGCAAACTCAGTGGTACTCGTCTCTTCCTACCACCTGATACCTACCCCCTGCCAAAAACCTTAAGTACCTTACTGAATCTCCAAGTCAGAGCCTATTTTTCAAGGAGCAAATCTGGCTGTTGACCACAACTCAATGTATGGTGTCTATTCATGATGTTGTGAGGTGCCTATTATGAAACTAGTCTGCTGTATTAGTCAGGTTTTCTACATTAATACTGTTTAACAAAGACTTCTCCCTATCCCTGCTCCCCCTCCAATTCTCAGTAGCTTACAACCACATAAATACAAATATTTCTTTCTTTCTTACAGGTCTACAGGTCAGCTGTTGGTGAAATGGACTTGACTGCCTTGGTTCCTAGCTATGAGTGATTGCATGTCTATTTTGCACATTTCTTTATTCTGGAACCAGCATCTGTTAAACATTTAATTTTTTTTCATGACAGAGGGCAGGTTTACATGAGGGCTGGCAATAACTTATCATGTTTCTTTAAAGCTTATAGCTGAAAACTGTCATACTTTCAATTCTGCCCACATTTTATCGACTAAAGCAAATCCTATGATGAAGCTGAACATTAGCGCATGCAGGAAGTATATTCTATACATGAAGAATCCATGACAAGGACAGGGAGGGAAAGAAGAATTGTAAGCAAATAATACCATATATCACTTTTGCTTACCACTATAAAGAGAAAAAAGTAAATTCAACTACTACCACTCCAATATGTTACAGGCAAAATGCCTGTAACAGGTTTTTCACCTTCCTGTTAGAGAGTGAGAATCTGGGTTTTAGAAACATACTCTTAGTTCCAATGATCTTGTCATTCTTTCTCCCTGCCTAGACTCAGAGCGCCTAGTCCAACAGCCTAGGCTGACATCCTAGTGCTCCAACGGTGTAAGGTGAGAAAGAGCCTCTGACTTGGAGATCCAGTGAAGAAACTTAGGGTTTGGGGCACGGATGGGTATCAGGTAGTGTGAGGAGATGAGTACCACTGAGAGTTTTCCTAGCCTTGATTTTCTTAAAGAACTAGGTGGCCTAATCAAGAGCCACAGAAGAAGAAGAAAATTTTGTACTGTATCAGGATAACTCTAATCTTGAGAATAGTGAGATGTGAGCCCCAGAAGAATATTGAGCAAGATCCCTCAAAAGCACTAGCAGGTAAAAAGCCTTGAAGCTGCTGTACGATTGATAAACTCTCCAGTAACAGTGTCTACACCTTAAAATGAAAAATAGCTTTTCTGCACTCCTAGTTCCATTCCCTCCCATTCTCTCAACTGAGATTCAAAAAGATGTAACTGTTTTCAGAGAACATTAGGTCAGAGTTTACACAAATCTTTTACGTGGTTAACTACCAACACTTACCAGGCTCAGAACTGCCACTAAGGAGTATTTTGGAAACTTGGGGGTGATTTTTAATTTTCACAGTGAATTGAAGATAACACAAACATTTGGTAAGCCAAGGATGACAGATTTCTTACAAGGAGCAGTACACTGACATACAACTATTCTATAGTCCACATAAGTTTCTAATGTCTTACCAGTCTTGTAGAAGAAAATCCCATTTGTATGTATTTATACCTAGAACCTAACTCCATGGCACACAAAGTGTTTTTTGCAAGGTGTTAATTTGCACTAAATTTTCTAGAAATGCAACCACTGTATAAATTATGTATTTTTTTCCTGAGCTTTGTCTGAAACTTTACCAAGAGTTGTTTACATTTCAGGAAACCAATATCCCTGAGGCAATGCTGCATATGTCTTTGAGTCATCAATACAACACACTTGTATCACTCTGCAGCTGTAGCTGCTCTATTCACATTGATTATAATAATTGACCCAAGCAATGGACATCATGTTTTAAAGTGCAGTCATGCTTAAATGCATATTGAAACATATTATAAATTACATATTTCTATATAATGTATTATATTTAATAAAACATTGAAACTATTTTCCTTTTATTGCTCCTTTATATTACAGTTTGGATATTTTATATTTTTAAAACTTATCAATGTAAGCAGATTACATTATATATGAATTGCATTTCAGGGTAATAAAGAGGGCCTACAAAATTGTTATAAAAAGGGAACAGGTTTTGATAGGTTTGAGAACCCCCCCATGCCATCCTGCTATTTGTTTTCCCCCATCTTGTCTCTAAAAATACTGCATAATCAGTGTCATTTTTTTTGCATTTGAATTATTATATTAAATATTATTCTCATGTGATTCACTCACTGTTTTGAATATTAATAGTTTTTGTGGGGGTTATTTTATTTTTTTATTTTTATTTTTTTATTATGTTCATTTAGCCAACATATAGTACATCATTAGTTTTTGATGTAGTTTTTTTTTAAATATGGAATGCTTCATGAATTTGCCTGTAATCCTTGCACAGGGACCATGCTAATCTCTGTACCATTCCAATCTTAGTATATGTGCTGCCCAAGTGAGCACTTTGCAATTTTTAATATTCTCATTCCTGTATGATATTCCATTGTAAAAATAAACTATAATTCACTTACCTATACTACTCTTATCCCCCCAGTTTCAGTAAGAAATAATTAGCATATATCACTGTATAAGTTTAAGCAAACAGCATGATGGTTTTCAGTGTCAGTTCTTGATTAACAACTTTGAATTGTAAATTAATGAAATCAAATTTAATGAAGCAATCCTGATAAATGTTTACTTTATCCTCAGGTCCAAAAATTCAAGTGTCAAGAATTTTTTCTCTTAAATATGCTTTTTACAAAATGCTTTTGACCCATTCCTTTTCTCCAGGTTTTCCCTTCTCTAAGCCATTATTATCTTACTTATGTCTTAGCCCTAATCATTATGTGTTAAAATATCTTTCAGGAGGCACCTGGGTGGCTCAGTTGCTTAAGCATCTGACTTTTGATTTCGGCTCATGTCATGATCTCAAGGCTGTAAGATTGAGCCCCGCGTCATCTCTGCACTGGGCATGGAGCCTGCTTAAGAGTCTCTCTCTCCTTCTGCCCCTCCCCCACTTATCTCCCCCCCCTTTAAAAAAAAAAGATTTTTCAGAAAAACCCACAAGCTAATCTGTATTTTGTCCAATAGAAAACTCATTCTATAATAATCTGAGTGCTTAACACAAACTTTCTGATTTCTTATTTCATTACTTCTATTCTTCTGCTATTAAATGTTATATCTGACTTATCTTGCCTATCACTTAAAAGGTCCTATTCCTTTCTTACTGAATGTTTAATTTTCATGATCATCTGGATTAATATCATTGCTTTGAAAGAAAGCCATCTTTATTCTATCTGAATCATCCTATATGAGTTTCATCCCAAATTATCTTCCACTACACCAGCCAAATATGCTAGGTCAAATGTTAAATACTGGGTAGGAGGGAGGTGAAAAATTAATAATCTTTTCTTCTGTTTTCAAGGGGCTTATCCTCATGGTTACACCAATCTGTATCCCCATTTCTTAATGAGAAATAGAGAAGACAACAGTATTTGTACACATAGCAGTATCATTAAAAGCCCACACACCAGCACATTAGTTTCTCACACATTTTTTTAGTTCTTAGCATCATGGTTTGACATTATCAGAAACTCAGTAGAACCTGAAAAAAATAAGACTGAAGAGTGTAAGTGTCCAAATCCAACACTATAAAAAATGGAAATACATGCCATGAATATATTGTTGAATAAAATGAGTTGAACTGAGTGCAGTTCAACTTGCACATTTCGTTTAAATTGTCATTGCTTTCCTTCTCTGCTTACTTGCTGTTCACTGATTATATATGAATCCCAGGCCAAAGATGTAAGGTTCAAATAATAATTATTGCCTAGGGATGAGGGGGTTGTCTCAGTTTTGCAATAAAATAAATAATGGGTTTATAAAGATTACCCATATATTTGTATGTCTTTGTCTGGAACTTATGCATTAGTCCAATTTATAAGCAAAAATTATGCCATCTTAACAGATGGCCCTACATGTAAATAAATAAAAGAACAGAAAGAATTGGTAGAGATTTACTAGGGTTCCTATATAATGGCACACTCGGAAAGAAAGAATAGGGAGAAACTGTATAAACTCAGAGATTAAGAAAAGCATCGCTATGCTAAGTATTAGAATTACCTGCAGAGATTAAAAACCTATACCAATGATTCTAATTTAGCTAACCTGGGGCGTGGCTTGGGTACTGGGATTTTTTTAAAAGGTCCCCAGTGATTCCAAGATACAGCCAATTTGAGATCTACCGCACTAAACAAAACCTAAAACACAGCTCTGTTACCAATCATACTTAACTGGATATTTAAGGTAAATTATTTGAAAGATAATATTCTCAAAGCAAAAAGCAATTCTGTCAGCATAATATTCTTCACAGCTGTAGCTAATGATACACAGTTTATTCCTGACTATGATAATAACTCATTTTATCAAGATAATTTTGGTCAAAAAACTATGATGTATAATGTATTTCTTTCTATCCTCATTTTTAAAAAATCTGACATGGACTAATTAAATGCAATAAAAACAGGTACTTCAAATTGTCAGTGAGTTGCTAAAGTTCTATTAGTATGCTATAACTCTATGCATATTTCTAACTGCTAAAACTTCTATGGACATATTTTATGCTGAGAGCTTAGGCAGGGTTAGATAGGACAGCAAATAGTATCATGGTTTTCCTCAAACTATTTCGATTATTGACATAATAATAAAAGCATTTTTTTGTCTCATTACCCAAATCTGTATCAGTTTAAAGATTAGTCATATTATTAGCTAAGTAAAATCTTCTTTATCCAGGATGTCTAAAACAAAGGTCATTCTAAGTGAGGAAGTGTAATAGTTGTGATGTATGCAATTCTACTTCAGTTGACCCCGTATTAAAACACTGAAAGCTAACTCCCTATAAATCTATGCTACTCATAATTTGGTTTGAAACAAGCAGCACAGGCATCACTAGAAAGTTTGTTAGAAATGCAGAGTGTCAGAACCCTCCCAGACCTACAGACTCATAATTTGCTTTAACAAGATCCCCAAATGATGTACACTAAGGTTCACGTGACCACTTTGGATGATTTTTATTCACATGAAAGTCTGCATGACCACCTTGCCAAATTCTCTAAATTTATCAAGTTACCAAAATCATGCTTTAAGGAATAGTGTTGAATTTATCTAATTAATATATTCAATACCTATATTCTTCTTAGCAGCATTTTTGTACAGTTGGTCAAAAGCTAAGGGTCACTGAATAGCATACTCTATTAATCTATTTTTATCAACATATTTAAGAGGAAGATAATTATTAATAAAATGAAATGATTTAAATATATTCTCAAATGTAAATATATTAATAAAGGATATATTCATAAGTGTATTCATTTAATGTATATTCTTAGTCTTTGAAAACAAATAATATTTTTGGTAAATTGCTAAATTTGGTAAATTTGGAAAACGGGCCATTTGGTGAAATGGTCACTTGACAAATTAAGCTTTAGAGCAAATGGTATTTGGTACATTGATTTTCAGTGATCAGCCTCTTCCAGTGGATAATACCTAGCATGGCAAATCTATCAGTATTTGAACTATACTTCTCTTTTTTCACTGTGGTTTTAAAACCACATAAGCTGATTAATATTTAGGGAATATTAAGTAGGATTAAGAGCAGACCTGGGTTTGAGTACTCAATCCACTCCCTGTATGATCTTGATTAAATTATTTAACTAAGACTATGTTTCCCTAGTCCACAGGACTCTTATGTAATTAATAAAAATACAGAAGTCCCTGGTGTGTATTATTCTCCAGTTTTTATTTAAATTCCAGTTAGAAGGACATTAGGAGAAGGAAGGGGGGGAATCAGAGGGGGAGACAAACCATGAGAGACTATGGACTCCGAGAAACAAAGTGAGGGTTTTAGAGGGGAGGGGGGTGGGAGAATGGGTTAGCCCAGTGATGGGTATTAAGGAGGGCACGGTACTGCGTGGAGCACTGGGTGTTATACAAAAACAATGAATCGTGGATCACTACATCAAAAAACTAATGATGTATGGTAACTAATATAACATAATAAAATTAAATTAAAAAATAAATTCCAGTTAGTTAACATACAATGTAATATTAGTTTCAGTAGTGGAATTTAGTGACTCATCACTTCCATACAACACCCAGTGCTCATCACAAGTGCCCTCCTTAATCCCCATCACCTATTTTACCCATCCCCCTGCCAACCTCCCCTCCAGCAACCCTCAGTTTGTTCTCTACAGTTAAGAGTTTGTTTCCTGGTTTACCTCTCTTGTATTTTTTCCCCCATGTTCATCTGTTTTGCTGCTTAGATTTCACATATAAGTGAAATCATATGGTACTTGTCTTTCTCTGACTGATTTATATCACTTAGCATATTACTCCCTAGCTCTACCCATGTCATTTCAAATGGCAAGATTTCAAACTTTTTGATGGCTGAGTGATATTTCATTTTATATATATACCACATCTTCATCCATTCATCAGTCAATGGATATTTGGGCTTTTTGCATAATTTGGCTATTATTGATAATGCTGCTATAAACATCAGGGTGCATGTGCCCCTTCAAATCACTATTTTTGTATCCTTTGGATAAATACTAGTAGTGCAATTGCTGGGTCATAGGGTAGTTCTATTTTTAACATTGTGAGGAACCTCCATGCTGTTTTTCAGAGTGGCTGCACCAGTTTGCACTCCCACAGTGTAAGAGAGTGCCCCTTTCTCTGCAACCTTGCCAACACCTATTGTTTCCTGTGTTGTTAATTTTAGCCATTCTGACTGGTATGAGGTGCTATCTCGTTGTAGTTTTAATTTGTATTTCTCTGATGATGAGTGACGTTGAGCATCTTTTCATATGTCTGTTAGCTATATGTATGTCTTCTTTGGGAAAATGTCTATAAATATTTTCTGCCCATTTTTTAACTGGATTGTTTTTTGGGTATTTAGCTTTATAAGTTCTTTATGTATTTTGGATACTAACCCTTTACCAGATATGTCATTTGCAGATATCTTCTCCCATTCTGTAGGTTGCCTTTTAGCGCTGTTGATTGTTTCTCCCTGTGAAGAAGCTTTTTATTTTGATGAGGTCCCAATAGTTTATTTTTGCTTTTGTTACCCTTGCCTCAGAAGACATATCCAGTAAGAAGGTGCTAAGGCCAATGTCAAAGAGGTTACTGCCTGTGTTATCCTCTACAATTTTTATGGTTTCAGGTCTCACATTTAGGTGTTTCATCCATTTTGAATTTATTTTTGTGTATGGTGTAAGAAAGTGGTCCAGTTTCATTCTTTGGCATGTTTCTGTCCAGTTTTCCCAACACCATTTGTTGAAGAGACTGTCTTTTTTTCTATCGGATATTCTTTCCTGCTTTAAGATTAACTGGCCATACAGTTGTGGGTTTACATCTGGGTTTTCTATTCTGTTCCATTGATCTGTCTGTTTTTGTGCCATACCATACTGTCTTGATCACTACAGCTTTGTAATATAATTTGAAGTCCAGAATTCTGATGCCTTCAGCTTTGCTTTTCTTTTTCAAGGTTACTTTGGTCATTCAGGGTCTTTTGTGGTTCCATATAAATTTTAGGATTGTTTGTTCTAGCTCTGTGAAAAATGCTGGTGGTATTTTGATAGGGATTGCATTAAATGTGTAGATTGTTTTGGGTAGTATAGACATGTTAACAATATTTGTTCAAGTCTATGAATATGAAATGTTTTTCCATTTCTTTGTCATCTTCAATTATTTTCATCAGTGTTGTTTCCAGAGTACAAATCTTTTACCTCTTTGTTTAGGTTTATTCCTAGGTATCTTAAGGTTTTTGGTATAATTGCAAGTCAGACTGATTCCTTGATTTCTCTTTCTGCTGCTTCATTATTGATGTATAGAAATGAAAGAGATTTCTGTACACTGATTTTTGTATCTTGGGACTTTACTGAATTCGTGTATCAGTTCTAGTAGGTTTTTGGTGGAGTCTTTCGAGTTTTCTTTATAGAGTATCATGTCATCTGCAAATAGTGACAGTTTGACTTCTTCCTTGCCAATATGGATGCCTTTTATTTCTTTTTGTTGTGTGATTGCTGAGGCTAGAACTTCCATTACTATATTAAATAACAGTAGTGAGAGTGGACATCTCTGTCTTGTTCCTGACCATAGAGGAAACGCTCTCAATTTCTCCCCATTGAGGATGGTATTAGCTGTGGGTTTTTCATAGATGGCCTTTACTATGTTGAAGTATGTTCCCTCTAAACCTACTTTGTTGAGGGTTTTTTTAATCATGAATGGATGTTGTACTTTGTCAAATGCTTCTTCTGCATCTATTGAAAGGATCATGTGGTTCTTATCTTTCTTTTTATTAATGTGGTATATCACATTGATTGATTTGTGAATACTAAACCACCCTTGTAACCCAGGAATAAATCCCACTTTATCATGGTGAATGATCCTTTTAATTTACTGTTGGATTCAATTTGCTACTATTTTCTTGAGAATTTTTGCTTCCGTATTCATCATGGATATTGGCCTGCAGTTCTCTTTTCTAGTGGAGTCTTTGTTTCGGAATCAAGGTAATCCTGGCCTTGTAGAATGAGCTTGGAAGTTTTCCTTCCATTTTTGTTTTTTGGAATAGTTGGAGAAGAATAGATATTAACTCTTTAAATGTTTGGTAGAATTCCCCTGTGAAGCCATCTGGTCCTGGGCTTTTGTTTGTTGGGAGATTTTTTTTTTTAAGATTTATTTTAGAGAGAGAGAGAGCATGAGTAGGAGGGGCAGAGGGAGAAGGAGACAATCTCAAGCACAATCCATGCTGAGCACAGAGCCTGATGTGGGGCTTGATCTCACCACCCTGAGATAGGACCTGAGCAGAAACCAAGAGTCGGATGCTAAACCAACTGCTCCACCCAGGAATCTGTGTTGGGAGATTTTTGATTACTGATTCAATTTCTTTGCTGGTTACTGGTCTGTTCAAGTTTCCTATTTCTTCCTGTTTCAGTTTTACTTGTAGTTTACTTGTTTCTAAGAATTTATCCATTTCTTCCAGGATGTCCAATTTGTTGGCATATAATTGTTCATAATATTCTCTTATAACTGTTTGTAGTTCTGTGGTGTTGTTATTTCTCCTCTCATTTGTGATTTTATTTATTTGGGTACTTTTTTCTTTTCATAAGTCTGGCTAGGGGATTGTCAATTTTATTAATCTTTTCAAAGAACCAGCTCCTGGTTTCATTGATCTTTATTGATCTTTTCTTTTTTTTTTTTTTTAGTTTCTATGTCATTTATTTCTGCTCTAATGATTACTTCCCTTCTTTTGCTGACTTTAGGCTTTAGTTGTTCTTTTTCTAGCTCCTTTAGGTGTAAGGCTAGGTTGTTTATTTGAGACTCTTCTGGCTTCTTCAGGTAGGCCTGTATTGCTATATACTTCCCTCTTAGGACTGCTTTTGCTGCATCCCAAAGGTTTTGGACCACCGTGTTTCCATTTTCATTTGCTTCCATGTATTTTTTTATTTCATATCTGATTTCCTGGCTGACTCATTCATTCTTTAGTAGCATGTTTAACCTCCATATATATACTACCCTGATACCAAAGCTAAACAATACAAGAACAAAAAAGTATAACTTCTCTGATATAAGTATTACTATTCCAACTTTCTTTTGATATCCATTTGTGTGATAAATGTTTCTCTACCCTGTCACTTTCAATCTGCATGTGTCTTTAGGTCTAAAGTGAGTCTCTTAGAGGAAGCATATAGATGGGTCTTGTTTTTTTTATCCATTCTGACACCCTATGTCTTTTGATTGGAGCGTTTAGTCCATTACATTAAAGGTAATTACTGATAGATATGTATTTGTTGCCATTTCATAACTTGTTATATCATTGTTTCTGGAGATTTTCTCTGACACTTCCTTGTCTTTGTCACTTTTGGTCTCCTTTTTCACTCAAAGAGTCCCCTTTAATATTTCTTGCAGGGTAGTTTTAGTGGTCACAAACTCCTTTAGTTTTTGTTTGTCTGGGAAATTCTTCCTGGCTGCAGATTTTTTTTCAGCATTTTGAATATATCATGCCACTTTCTTCTGGCCTGCAAAGTTTTTGTAGAGAGATCTGCAGCTAGCCTTATGGGTCTTCCCTTATAAGTTAGGGACTTACGTCTTGATACTTTTAGGATTTTTTCTTTATCACTCTATTTCCCAAATATAACTACAATATAATCCCAAATATAACTTGGTGTTGGCCTGCTTTTGTTGATTTTGATGGGAGTTTCTGTGCTTTCTGGATGAGGATGTTTGTTTCCTTCTCCAGGTTAGGGAAGTTTTGTGTTATTATTTCCTCAAATAAACCTTCTGTCCCCTTTTCTCTCTCTTCTTTTTCTGACACTCCTATGATACACATGTTATTATGTTTGATGTAGTCACTGAGTTCCCTAAGTCTGTTCTCATGATCATAGTTTGTCTTTCTTTTTCTCAGCTTCATTATTTTCCATTATTCTTTATCACTTATTCGTTCCTTCCTCTGCTTCTTCCATCCTTGTGGTCATTACATCCAGATGGTTTTGAATCTCAGTTGTTGCATTTTTCATTTCTAAACTGATTGTTTTTCAACTCTTTTATCTTTGCAGTTAGGGTTTCCCTGATGTTTTCCATGCTTTTCTCAAGCCCAGAGAGTATCCTTATGATTGTTGCTTTAAATTCTCCATAAGGCATATTACTTACATCTGTTTCGATTAGATCTCTGGCCATGACCTCTTCTTGTTTTTTCTTTTGGGATGAATTCCTCCATCTTGGCATTTTGTCGAGGTCTCTGTCTTCTGTGTGTTTAGAAAACCTGTTATGTTTCCTGCCTCTGAGAGTAATGGCTTTTTGAGGAAGATGTCATACGGTGTCCAGGGCCAGGCACTTCAGGGAGTGTCTCCGGCATGTGCTGCTTGCACTCTGCTGCTGTGTTTTGGCTGCTTTATCCCTCAGGTCAGTCCTCTGCAGAGTCTCTCCTTGCCTGCAGTGGGCAGTGTTTGAATCTTAGCCTGAGTGTGGCAAGTTTTAACCAGGCATGCTCTGGTCTGCTTATTAAATGAAACCTGATGCTATTTCCACTAGAACTGAAGACTTGCAGAACTCTATGGTCAATAGATGTGGTGCACGTGGGGGTTTCTACTGGCCTTCTAGGGACAGGGCCCACTGTGCTGGTCCTTAAGCACACTTGCCTGAGAAAAGCAGTACCAACAGCGTACAGGAAGGTAGGATTTGTAAGCAGGTTATGCAGCCAGTGTGCTATTTATTGAAGTTGGTTTATGCTAAGGGACAGGGAAGGCAAATCTGCCAGCCAGCTCCTTTGTCCCCAGAGAGGGGATTCCATGTTTGCTGCTCTCATGGAAGCACTCCCAGAAGAGCGAATAATTTCCCCTCATTTATCTCAGGTGTTTTTAAGATCGCTGTTTTCATGCTCTCTGAAGCTGGGTTGCTTACCTGCCTGGACCAGCACAGTGAACTTCGGGCTCTATCCCAGCCAAGTCTGCTGATGTTTAAAAACTCCAAACTTTAGGGACCTGGTGTGGTAGGGACCTGCAGTGGTCTTCTGGGGAAGGGTCTCACCATGCTGGAACTGATGCAGGTTTGACCAAGAAGGGCAGTCACACCAGAGTACAGGGGCATGGGATTTGAAGCAAAGCAGGCTAAACAGCCAGAGTCTGGTTTAGCCACCCTCAGAAGGTATCTCTGCACCTATGCTGAGGGACAGGGGAGAGAAACGGTGCCCACCAGCTGCTTTGTCCCTGGAGAGGTGTCTCTGAGAATGCTATCTCTCACAGATGCAAGAAGAATGAACAATCTGTGTATGCCTTACACAATCCTCAGATTGTACCATCTGCTCCAGGGTTGCTTGCCTGCCTTCTCTCCAGGAGTAGGGCAGTGCCTCTGGGCTCTATCCCAGCCAAGCCCACAGACCTCTAAATCTCCAGTCTTTGAGCCTTGCTGGCTGCAAAAACTCACAAAAATCAGGCCCTCTCGTTATCCCAGCCAATGACTTTGGGGAAGTATTTTCTTTGTGTATACCCTGTGTGCTCTACTCTCTCTAACCTTTCTCTGCAAACAAGGCTCCCTCCCCTCTGCAGCGCCCACAATCCGTTTCTCCAACAAACACATCTCCACACTTCCTACCTTCCTCAATGTGGCCTCTTCTCTCTAATTGTGCAGTTTGTTCTGTCAGTTCTCAGGCCAATTTCTTGGATATTCATAATGATATCTAGCTATGTTTGAGAGACGAGGCAAGCCTAGGGTCTTCCTACTGTGCCACCATCTTAGCTCTCTTTGTATATATTATTAATAATAATACACAAGTCACATATTAATCACTCACTAATTCTTGTTTTAATCATTCTGTCATCAAGATATTTGTTTTCAAATGAAGAAAATAAAATGAGCAAAAGTCACACTGATATTCTTCATTTTATTTCCTAACATGGAGAAATGCTTGAATATCCACTTTCCCAGAAAAAATACTGGCAAATATGATTGATGACCTGGGTCTTTTATCTTGTTTTTAATTTCCTTGGCTTGTATCTATGATCCCTGCTCCAGATGCAACATCTCTTTTCTAAGAGACTGTCTGTCAGTCATTCTAGGATGCAGAAGACAGTGCTATTTGCTTTTAGCACCCTCATTACCCAATGACAGAATCTCCTAAAGAATCTTAGCAAACAGAAGAATGGGGCCAAAAGAGATAAACGGTTTGAGGCTAATGGTGTGACTAAGGTACGAATGGAATACAAAAAAATTCTCAGAAAACTGCCATGTCTAACTCAAATGAGAGATAATTTTACCAGCTCTCATGTACTTTTAATAAAAAATAATTCAAGCAGATAAGACAATTCAAGTTATCCATAATAATACATATTACAACCAATTCATTACCTGTGTTTTCTTAGATGGGAAAAAAGTAAAATGAGATTTCCTATCATGGGGAAATAAAATTCTTACCTACCTTTAGATAGCAAAAGATATGTTAAGATCAGCTCTTGTATTAGTTTTGAATTAAAAGTAACTTATGTAGGCTCAGTGAACTGACTGATACCCTGTGTTAACATAATGCTTTTACAATGTGCTACACCGAAGGCAGAGAAGGGAATTACCAAGTCATGTTTACTCTTTGCTGAGTACTTTACACAGTTATATCATTTACCATAACCCCATGAGGTAGATGTTCTATCACCAGTAAGAAATTAAGATTGAGGTTAAATGACTTGCCCAAGAACTCACAGCTGGAAAATGCAAAACTAAGCTCAAATGCCAGGTCTCTCTGCCTCTCAAGTTCATGCTCTTTGTAATGATCTATGTAGCACTCAGCACCTAAAGTATATTGGAGAAAGCCCATGTGATTTGTCATAGAAAGAGGCACAATCATTATGAGTTTTGGGCGATCAACAACTGACATTATGATCAAGCAAATTATTTTACCTCTATTTCCTTATCTATAATATTAGGAGTTAGATTAGAAGATCGTTAAGGCCTTCTGCCACTTCCAAAAGAATGTTATGTTACCTGGTACACAGAACACAGTTCTAGGGGCACCTGGGTGGCTCAGTCGTTAAGCGTCTGCCTTCGGCTCAGGTCATGATCCCAGGGTCCTGGGATCGAGCCCCGCATTGGGCTCCCTGCTCAGCAGGAAGCCTGCTTCTCCCTCTCCCACTCCCCCTGCTTGTGTCCCCTCTCTTGCTCTCTCTCTCTAATAAATAAATAAAATATTTAAAAAAAGAACACAGTTCTATATATATGCCTTGCTGATTTATTTAATAATTCATTCATTTATTTAAAAATTCAATTTATTTAAATATGTATTTAACAACTATATTTTTTAAATATTCACATTGTTTTCCTACATTGTTTCCATACCAATACTGTTTGTGCCCAAAGGATATTTTTTAAATGTTTTTAAATCAAAATGCCAATAGAGATGGAATCTGCCCCTGACTTAGTCTCTAGCTACCAAATATACAAATAGCTATTTATGGAAAGTTGAGTTGCTTATTAATCCCAGGACTAATGAAGTATTAATCCTGGTACTAATGAAGCTGAAATTTCTTCTCAGAATAATAATAGTAATAATAATAATTACCATTTATTCAAGGTCTCTTTGGGGGAAGATGTTTTGTGTTTATCATGTCATTTACATGCCTTATACATCAAATTCTTTTTTTTTAAATGTTTTATTTATTTATTCATGAGAGTCAGAGAGAGAGAGAGAGAGAGAGAGAGAGAGGCAGAGGCAGAGGCAGAGGGAGAAGCAGGCTCCCCGCCTAGCAGGGAGCCCGATGCGGAACTTGATCCCAGGACCCCGGGATCATGACCTGAGCCGAAGGCAGATGCTTAACCATCTGAGCCACCCAGGTGCCCCTCAAATTCTTTTTTTAATATTTTATAAATATTGATTCAGCACAGGAACTTCATAAAGGTAATAAGATACAGAAGGTAGGAAGTTTTACAGTCTCAAAATGTGCAGCAGATTCTTTCTTTTTCAGTGCCAGGTCAAGGCAGAAGTATTAGCTGTATTATGATGACAAATGATATGTCTATTTGTCAATGTTTTATGTCCAATGACAATTCTCTACTGATTCAACTATAAAATTCTATGCATTTAATAGATGCATTTTGCCAGGGATATATAAAAACCATTAATAATTTACTTAATCCCTACTCAGCTGAACCCCCAAAACCATAGCCCTGAGTAAATTCATTTCTAAGGAACAGACAGCCTTAGAATCAAGTAAAGAGAGTCACTATTGTATTATGTCAAAATATTTTAAGCTTGAAGCTGCCACCACATTCCCTTGATAAAATAGCAATCAGCCAGTTCCTGCCAAAAAGAAATAGTTGCATGCAGCAACCGACATAGCATTAAACACCACACATGGTAGAACTGATAGATTTGCTACTCATTGAGTCAGCAAGATGAGCTACATACCTGGGTTAACAAATTTCAGGTTTTCAAAGTAATGATTAGAGTTGATTGAGTGTAACAAAAATGGATACTCTGGTTATGAAGCTGAAGGCAGCTAAAAGAGATTTTTCTTTTATTCCCTTTGGAAAAAAGTCGTGAAAAGGAGGACATAATGTAGAAAAGTTTAACAAAAATATTTCTTTCTTTTTAATGGAAAATGTGCTATACTGTGCCCTTATAGAATTTGAACATATTTCTCTTGTGTTTACCAAAATAATGGCCATTTGTACAGGGCCAGTTTAATATCTAAACAAAGCAGGCAAGAGCTTGTCCTGCCTCTCCAAACCATTGCTCCCACCAACCTAATGAAGGTCTTGAAATTGCACTAATTCTCCCTTTGAGTTAAAAAATGTTATCTTCCATGGAATGCCTATTAACATAAATTTAAAAGGTTAAAATATTAAATCATCAATAGTCTTTAGTTCATAAACTCAAATAAATTAATGTGTTAAATTGTTACGGTTAGGCATAGGGCATAGAACAACTAATTCTGACAAGAGAAGGGCAAACAACATGTGAGGCCAAGTCCAAGGGCTGCAAGCCGGAACAGTATATTTAATGGAGAGACTCTGGCAGACAAGGGAAAGCATGAGGACCTAGAATCCCACTGGTAAAAGAGAGGAATAAAAAGGGAGAAAGAAGGTAGATGTGAACTGTGCCTATATTTCAATTTTGCCTTAGGGAAGCACTGGTAATTTTGTTTGGATGTATCCATATCACTATATTTTGCTTTGCATATTTTTTAAAATTTAAACTTTCTCATTTGAAAATAATGGTCTTTCTAATTTTTTAGGATCAGATGCAGAATGAATAACCCATCCTTTTTTTACAATATGGTTATGTAGGTACCTGGGGAGTTGCTGGTCCAGAAGAGATGGCAAGTAAAATGGTATAGCTGCTGTTTAGGAAGAAGAGATCAAGATAGGCATTGGCAGTAGAAGTCTTATTTTCTCCTGTCATTCAAGAGCACAAATGCAAATGCCTTTAGCTCTTGAGCAAGCCTTTGGGGCTCTCTATGAGCACTTTTTGGTGTTGCACCATTGGGAACTGTGAAAGACACATCAGATTCAGTCCTTGCTCTTAAAAAGTTTTTCCCACAGAGGACTTTGATATGGCACTACAGATACAGAGCATTTGTCGGTTGATTACAGCTGTTTTAAACTCACCTAAAGGGTCTTGTTTGAGTCTTACAGAAAGGTTTATTTGGTGTGCTTGGTTTTGAGTAGTTTTCTACTACA
The DNA here is from genome assembly GCF_009762305.2 of Zalophus californianus. NCBI lineage: Eukaryota > Metazoa > Chordata > Mammalia > Carnivora > Otariidae > Zalophus > Zalophus californianus. Next base: position 112,074,520 of record NC_045612.1, on the reverse strand, counting down.
GGTGAAACATAAATTGACCTGTTTTAGCAAACATGGTTGCTTTTACCAGGGCACTCTGTCAAAACACAAGAAATTATTCTGGGAAAAATCATGTATGGTGGGAAAAAGTATGAAAGGTGGCAAGCAAGGGACAGTCAGAAATGTACCAAGATTAAGAGTAACTATCTTTTCTCAAAAAAACAAAAAATCCACAGATTATGAAAATATGTTTTACAGAGTATCTCCTGTATCCTGACTCAGGTCAACAACTGTTATATCACTAATTTAAAGGGCACCTACTTAAAGTGAGTGAGAACCCAGGATCTCAACAGTCCATGGTGAAGAGCCTATGGCCTCCAGAGCAAAAGGTCCTCCACAGTGATGACCTACCCTTTGTTTTTCTTTACAAAACTGTGGGTTTTTTCTGATGTGCATGAAGTAAGGGCAGAGAATTTGTGAGATATGTGGAATTGATAGCTCTATAATTTTTTCTGCTAATTGTTTTTCAATCTTCTTGAACTAAGAATGTCAGTAAGGAGGTTTGGCCATTTCTTTGTCTCGTGTAGAATGAAAATTCAGTATTTGCCGGTATGGGGGTTATTGGTAGAAAATGCCCTTTGTGAGAAGAGCATTTCGGGTACACTTGTTATCATATGCCATTTTTATCCATTATGCATATCTCTTTTTATAAACCCTTGTGTCGAGGGCTGACTTTCAATAGATCGTAGGGAGGGAGCTGCTCTACTACATACAAAACCTAACCCAGAAGCAAGTCATTTGTGAATGGTTTAGCACCAGGTTCCCCATGATCATGCTTTTGTGTGACTGGTGAGGGGGTGGCCCCCTTTCGGGCTAAGCCCGTTTTGGAAGGAGGGGGTCTCCACACTGGATCTGGCCAAATGGCAGGCAGGGATGGTGGGGGACAGCTATGAGGCCAACCAAGGCCGCAAGGTACTGTCCTATCGTTCTGCCTGGTGGGATTCTGACTTAGAGGTGTTCAGTCATGATCCTAAAGATGGTTTTATCCGTGTTTTAATTTAGATACATTAAATTTTTCTGGAAGAAGTCAGAGAAGGAAAGGAAGGAAAGAATAAAAAGAGAAAATGAAGAGAGGAAAGGAGTTTGGTTTACAGGAAGGCAGGAAGGCTATGGTATTAACAGCTTAACCATTTTACCTATTTTTCAATACTATAATTTTAGCTGGGAGGAAGAAGTTAAACACGAGAGAATATTTCCAATGAAAAATAGTGTCCTAAACAAAAAAGGAAAGTGGGTTCTTACTCTCTAAAGTTAAAAAGAACTGCCCAGTCTCCCATTTCATTTGCAGTTGACCCATGTCTTAGATTAGGTTCCTAGAAGCAGACCCTGAGATAGAAACTCTTGTGTAAGTGATTTATTGAGGAACTGCTCTCAGAAGGATCCTGTAAAAGGATAAAGGCATAAAGATAGAGGAGAGGAAAAGCAAAGGGGAAGATGCAGTGTCAGCTGGAGACTAACTTCAGCTTGATCTCCTGGTGAGTTCCAAACCTTGAGTTTTACATCAAGACATGATGGCCAGGCTTGGTACCTCAGTTTCAGTCAGTCATTGCCTGCAAACTGTCCTATGCCCCACAGGAAGGGATACTGCTCTCCCAGGCAAAGCAGTTCCCCTCTCTCAAGGTCAGTTGTTTCCAGAGAAGGGTGTACCTGTGAGCCTTTAGCAGCTGACATTCACAGCAGCTAGCAAATGGATGGATCTGTTCACTAAGGATCTGAGTGAGGCAGCATCTACTACCATCCCTTTAACTCTAGAACCAGAAAGTTAGATGGTGTTAAGGGTTTAGAGCAGTAAAAACAGCCTTATCATAGAAATCCTTTTGGACAAGTGCTGTTACCTAATTTCCAGGGATCTTATTTGAGTCCTCATATGGAAATATTTCTGAGCAAATTATAAGAGCTATAATATAATATGGCATTTTCCTATTAGCAGTACCTCTGCAGTTCCTGCTTTAGAAGAGATTCCTAATTACAATCCCACAGGTATAATCTTAAAACTTACAATATAGTTTTGAGCTACTCTCCAAAAGCCCTAACAGAGGAAAACTCAATAAGGATATGAAATACTTTGAGATCCCTTTTATACCAAGCTGTAAGAGCAAAAGATTTTGTTTTGTTTTGTTGTCTTTCTAACAAGATTTTATTCTTGAAATAAGGGCTATGTATTTACTATCCCTGGTTTGTATCATTTCTAGAAAATCTTTTAACAAGATGTTAAAACTAAGATTGTGATTTCTCTCTCTCAGTCCCTTTACTGCCAATTCTGGGTCTTCAATGAGACATCTATTTCCCCCTATTCATTCTTCCCAATGGGTAGCTGTCACTAATTTCATACCTTTTCTACCTTTGCTTTCCTTTATTTGCCATATAAAAATGTAAAAAAGGAAATGTCACATGACGATGAGGAAGGCATGAGTAACACTACCTTAATTGAGTTGATCCCCCTTCTCAATTCCTAATAATCTCAGATACTTGTCATGTTTTACTTAATCTTTAATATAATTTAATTTAAAAAAACACTGATAGCACATTTTGGTCTGATGTGATCCCTCTCCTGAAATGCCAGATGCTAACTGTAATTCTGTCTTTAAAACAAAAACCCTGAATGTTTAATAAAAATGAGAACTAGTTGGCATTCTACTCTAAAACCAGCTAGCCTAGGAAAAGAGGCCTTTCCATAAAAGTAGTGTGGTAGGCAAACTTCTAAGATGATCCCAAATTATCCCTGCCTCCTCCACACTCTTGTGTAATCCTTTCCCCCTTGAGAGTGGGTTGGACCTAGTGACTCACTTCTAATGAACAGAATATAACAAAAGCAACAGTATGTCACTTCTTAGATCAGGTTTCATAAAGATTCTGTCTTCCATCTAGCTTTCCCTTTCTCATTCTCTTGCTTGTTTTCAGAGAAGACTGCTGCCATGTTGTGAATACTCTATTGAGAAGCTTATATGACAAGGAACCAAGGGAGGCCCCTGACCAACTGCTAGGGAAGAACTAAGTCTTCAGTCCAATGGCAAGAAACTAAATCCAAGATTGCTGGGAAGAGAGCAGAATAGGAGGACCCTAAGCTCACTTCATCCCAAGGATACAGCTAGATAACACATCAGTGTAAATAACCCAGAAAATGACCCAAATCTTGGCAGAACAAACTTTCCAACTAAATGTAGAAAAGAAGATGCATTTAAGTGGGTAGGAAGGATGGAGACGCACTCAGGAGCCAAGCAGACTGTGGGACTATCTGCAGGAGGGAGGAACACACTGACACAGAGAGGGGAGAGAAACAGACTGTTACACTGGGGAGCCTGCATGGAGAAGATGAATCCCCGTAACACTTGGCTTTGAAAACCAGGAAGCCAAATTTCATGAGTTCTTACAACCAATGAAACTTAAAACTTGGAATTTTAAAAATTCGTGGGGGAATGCCTGGGTGGCTCAGTTGGTTAAGCCTCGATTTCTTTATTTCAGCTAAAGTCATGATCTTGGGGTTGTGAGCTCAAGCCCGGTGTCAGCCTCCACACTCAGCAGGGAGTCTGCTTGAGATTCTCTCCCTCTCCTTGTGTGCTCTCTGTCTCTGTCTCCCTCTCTCTAGCTCTCAAAAATAAATAAATCTTTAAAAAAAATTAGTGGGCTTTGCTCCGGGAGAGCTCAGAGGGTGAGAGGAAACTGAGTCCCCACCCTTACACAGACAGCAAAACAAACAGTCCACGGAGAAATAACACTAAAGCAGCAGTTTGAAAAACACCTGGGGCATATGGGAGTGAGAGTTAACTCATCTCAGAACATGTTCTGGAGGAACAGATATCATTGTGGGACTGCTCCAGGAACAAAGGAGCTGGCAGGCACCGTTTCCCTCCCCTGCTCCCCAGCATAAACATGCAGCCACCTGCGAGAAACACTGCAGCAACTACTCTCCCCACCTAACTTCCTAACGCTGCCCCGTGAGTGCTTTAGTGGATCTGTCCCCTTCAGCCAGGCCTGCCTCAGGCCTGGCTATGAAGGTCCACTCCCCCAGAGGACACACACACAAACACTGCAAACACTGTGTGTCCCATCCCCATACACCTTTCAAATCCTCCTCCTCCCAATACACTCTTGACTAAGGACCATGCAAAGGGTTACCACACTGGCAGTGTACAATCAGCCCCAAGAGTTGCCAGAACCACTCCAAAGAGACTTCTGCCCTTGGGAGAGGGAAAGACAACTACACACACCAGTCAGACTGCAGCCCCAGCAATGGGCTGGGAGCAGACAACTGGTGTGACTGTAGGCCCTGCCCACCAATGAAAGCTTCTCAGAGAACAACACAAGGAAAGTGCTGTACAGTTTCGTGCTACTGCATCTTGCACATGCCTGATTTGACTCAACTCTAGCCCAAGTCAGCCCCAGACTGATGCCCTACCAACACAAGGACCAAACACTGCACACAACAGGCAAAGAGAGGCATTTCAGATGACTGAACAGAAGGAAAAAGTGGCTCAGCCACAACAGCAAGGCATACACAACACACACAGGAAACACCTCTGAAGTGCCAAGTTCCAGTGAAGAGGGGACATTGAACTGCAGGGCACTACAGGATCTCTTCTTCATGAGGCCACTACTTTCAGGAGCTGGAGATGTAGCTGACTCTCCTAACATGCAGAAAAAGATACAGAGAATTAGACAAAATGAGGAGACAGTAGAATATGTCCAAAATGAAAGAGGGAAAAAAAACACAGTAAGATACCTAAGCAAAATGGAGATAAGTAATATGCCTGATAGAGAATGTAAAGTAATGATCTTAAAGGTACTCACTGAAAAAAGTGGAGGACCTCAGTGAGACCCTTAATGAAGAGAAAAAAAGAACCAATGAGAGATGAAGAACACATTAAATGAAATTAATAATACACTAGATGGAGGGGCGCCTGTGTGGTTCAGTCAATTAAACAGCTGGCTCTTGATTTCAGCTTAGGTCATGATCTCAGGGTCCTGGGAGATCAAGTCCCATATTGGGCTCCATGCTCGGTGGGAATTCTGCTTTAGGAATCTCTACCCCTCTCTCTCTTTCTGCCCCTCCCCCCTTAAATAAATAAAACTTTAAAAAATGCACTAGTTGGAATAGTAGACTAGAGGAAGCAGAAGAATGGATCAGAAAACTGGAGGACAGAGTAATGGAAAGTAATCAAGCTGATGAGGTGAGAGAAAAAAATTATGCAAAACGAGAATAGACTCAGGAAACTCAATGACACTGTCAAGTGAAATAACATTCACATTATAGGGACCCAAGAAGAAGAGAAAGAAAAGGGGGCAGAAAAATTATTTGAAGAAATAATAGCTGAAAACTCCCCTAACCTAACCTAGGGAAGGAATCAGAAATCTAGATACAGGAGGCATAGAGAATCCACAATAAAATCAATCCAAGGAAGTCCACACCATGACACATGGTAATTAAAATGACAAATAAAAAAAAAAGTAATAAAAGAGAGATTTTTAAAAGAAGCAAGAGAAAAGAGAACAGTTACATACATGGGAAACCCCATAAGGCTATCAACTTATTTTTCAGCAGAAACTTTGCAGGCTGAAAGAGAGAGGCATGATATATTCAAAGTGCTGAAAAAATAAATCTGCAGCCAAGAATACTCCGTCCAGCAAGGCTGTCATTCAGAATAGAAGGATAGTTTCCCAGATAAACAAAAGTTAAAGGAATTCATCACCACCAAACCAGCCCTACAAGAAATGTTAAAGGGGAATCTTTGAATGAAAGGAAAGACCAAAAGTAAGAGTAAGGAAAGTAAGAAGCACAAAATAAGTGTATCTGTAAAAATCAGTCAAGGAAGTCACAGAATAAAAGGATGTAAAGGCCTTCCCAAAGTAAGTTTATGCAGTTATGGGGTAAGCAGAGAGCTTTCCTGTATCTGCTGGGTTTTTATTGCTTTTAACTTGAAATAATCTTTATGCCACACGTTTTGGGGTGTCTCATCCTGCACCCCTTCACTTACATACATGCTCAGTTGCTTTCCTCCCTACTTCTTTACACTCCTTGTATGCCTAAATCTCTATAGCAAAACCAAAAGTTTTTGAGCCCCTTTGTTGCAGCTCCAGAAGTACCATTTCCAACTCAGTTCCCCTGGCTCTCTGCCTCCACTGTCCTCCTCATCCTGGCCCTGTCTAGGCAGGGAACCTGGGGTATGGGCAAGACCAGAAGGACCAAAGGCAAGTGATAAACTAGAACCTTCAAAGAGCTTGTTTGTTTTGCATTAACATTTCTTGGTGCAGTCAGCAGCAGGATATCACAGCAACTCTCCTGAGATCACATGGGGATCCTCTGGAACTCAATGCTCACTCAGTATCAGCATGGGCCCCTTGTGACTTCTCACACCTCACAGGTGTATCTGCTATGACAGCACCTACACTTACTCTCATGGATAATGTTTACTTCATGAGGAAGAAAATATTCCACATTGCTGAACCCTGGTTTTTCATACTGCAGATGAGATGACCCTCTCTGAACAGACCCAGGAACTCCCTTATTCCAAGCTAAGGACACAGTATCTTGTCGTTTTGTTGTTTTAAGTTGTAGTTAAAAAGAGACATCACCTACAATTTAAGAAATAATAATAATAAATGGATGCAAAGTATAATGCCATATACCCAAAACATGGGAGAAGGGAAGAGTAATAATGGCTTCAAACTTCAAACTTAAGCAACCATCAACATCATATACACTGCTACATGCAGATGTTATATACAAACCAAACAGACACCACAAATCAAAAACCAGTAATAGATATGCAAAAACTAAAGAGAAAGGAATCTAAGTATATCACTAAAGAAAGCCAACTAATCATGAGAGAAGACAGCAAGGGAAGAAAGGAAGAGAGAATATTACAAAAACGACCATTAAAAATGGCAATAAATACATACATATCAATAATTATTTTGAATGTAAATGGACTAAATGCTCTAATCAAAAGACATCAGGTGAAGGAATGTATAAAACTGCAAGACCCGACTATGTGCTGCCTACAAGAGACTCATTTCAGACATAAAGACACAGCAGATTGAAAGTGAAGGAATGGAGAAGAATTTATCACGAAAATGGAAGTGAAAATAAAGCCGGAGAGCAATACTTACATCCAACAAAATAGACTTTCACCAAAGACTATAAGAAGAGACAAAGAAGGCACTATATAATCATAGAGGAAACAATCCAGCAAGAAGATATAACAACTTATTGATGCACCAAACATGGGAGCATCCAAATACATAAAGCAGCTATTAACAAACATAAAGGAAGTAATCGATAGTGATACAATAGTAGTAGGTGATTTTAGCATCCCACTTAAATCAATGGATAGATCATCCAAACAGAAAATGAAAAAGGCATCAGTGGCTTTCAATGACACATTGGACCAGATGGCACTAACATATATTCAGAACATTTCATCCTAAAACAGAAGAATACACATTCTTTTCAAGAATACACATTAATTTTATAGCAATAGAGGCCTACTTCAAAAGCAGGAAAAACCTCAAATAAACAACCTAACCTTAAACATGGAACATTCTCCAGAAGAGATCACTTGTTAGGCTACAATCTCAAAAGATTAAAGAAGTTGGAAGTCATACATCTTTTCTGACCACAATGCTGTGAAACTAGAAATCAACCATGAGAAAAACCCTGGAAAGAAACCAAATATGTGGAGGTTAAATAACATGCTCCTAAACAATGAGTCACCCAAGAAATCAAAGGGGCAATCAAAAAACACATGAAAACAAATGAAAATGAAAACACAATGGTCCGAAATCTTTGGGATACAGCAAAAGCTGTCTTACAGGGTATGTTTATAGCAATACAGGCCTACTTCAAAAGCAAGAAAAGTCTCAAATAAACAACCTAACCTTACATCTAAATGAGCTAGAAAAAGAAGGACAAACAAAATCCCAAACCAGTAGAAGGAAGGACATAATAAAGATTAGAGTAGAAATAAACAAAATAGAAACTTAAAAAAAAAAAAGAACAGATCAATGAAGCCAAGACCTGCTTCACTGAAAAGATCAACAAAATTGATAAACCTTTAGCCAGACTATCAAAAAAAAAAAAAAAAAAAAGGAAAAGACTCAAACAAACAAAATCACAAAGAGGAGAAATAACGACTGACACCACAGAAATACAAAGGATTGTAAGAGAATATTATGAAAAGTCATATGCCAAAAAATTGGCCAACCTAGAAGAAATGGATAAATTACCAGAAACATATAAACTCCCAAAACTGAATCAGAAAGACAGAAAATTTGAACAGGCCAATTACCAGCAGTGAAATTGAATCAGGTATCAAAAAGCTCCTAACAAACACAAGGCCAGGCTTCACAGGTGAATTCTACCAAACATTTAAAGCAGAATTAATACCTATTCTTCTCAAATTATTCCAAAAAAATAAAAAAGAAAGGAAAACTTCCAAATTCATTCTACGAGACCAGCATTAAGCTGATACCAACACTAGATAAAGACACGACAAAAAATGAAAACTACAGGCCAGTATCTCTGATAAACATAGATGCAAAAATCCTCAACAAAATATTAGGAAACAGAATTCAACAATAAATTAAAAAAATCATTCACTAATACCAAGTAGGATTTATTCCTAGGATGCAAGGGTGGTTCAATATTTGTAAATCAATCAATGTAATACATCACATCAACAAGAGAAAGGACATAAACCACAGGATCATTTCAATAGATGAAGAAAATACATTTGACAAAATACAACATCAATCCATGATATAACCCAGAACAAACTAGATTTAGAGGGAAAATACCTCAATGTAATAAAGACCATATATGAAAAACCACAGCTAACATGACACTCAGTGAGGAAAAACTGAGAGCTTTTTCCCTAAGGTCAGGAACAAAATAAGGATGTCCACTCTCACCACTTCTATTCAACATAGTACTGGAAGTTCTAGCCACAGCAATCAGGCAACAAAAAGAAATAAAAGGCATCCAAATTGGTAAGGAAGAAGTAAAACTAGAACTGTTTGTGGATGAGATAATACTATATATAAAAAACCCAAAAGACTCCACCAACAAAACTACTCAAACTGATAAATGAATTCAGAAAGGTCACAGGATACAAAGTCAATGTACAGAAATCTGTTGAATTTCTATACAGTTTTAATGAAGCAGCAAAAAGAGAAATTAAGAAAACACTCTCATTTACAATTGCACCAAAGATAATAAAATACCTAGGAAAAAACTTAACCATGGAAATAAAAGACCTATACTCTGAAAACTATAAAACATTGATGGAAGAAACTGAAAATGACACAAATGAGAACACGTTTCATAATCAAGGATTGGAAGAACAAATATTGTTAAAATGTCCACACTACCCAAAGCAATGTACAGACTTAATGCAATCCTTATCAAAATACCAGGAGCATTTTTCACAGAACTAGAATAAATCATCCTAAAATTTGTGTGGAACCGCAAAAGACCTCAAATAGACAAAGCTATCTTGAAAAAGGAAGACAAAGCTGGAAGTATCATAATTCCAGATTTCAAGTTATACTACAAAGCTATAATAATCAAAACAGTATGGTACTGGCACAAAAATAGATACATAGATCAATAGAACAGAATAGAAAGCCCAAAAATAAACCCACCATTATAAGGTCAATTAATCTTAGGCAAAGCAATAAAGAATATGCAATGTGATAAAGATAATTTCTTCAACAAATGGTGGTGTGAAAACTGGACAGCTACATGAAAAAGAATTAAACTGAACCACTTTCTCACATCATACACAAAAATAAACACAAAATGGATTAAACACCTAAATGTGAGACCTAAAACCATAAAAATCCTAGAAGAGAGAACAGGCAGTAATTTCCTTGACATTGGCCATAACATTTTTCTAGATATCCATCCTAAGGTAAGGAAAACAAAAGCAAAAATTAAAAAATACTATTGGGACTACATCAAAATAAAAAGCTTCTGCACAACAAAGAAAATAGTCAACAAAATGAAACGACAACCTACTAAATAGGAAAAGATATATGCAAATGACATATCCAATAATGGGTTAGTATCCAAAATATATAAACAACTTATACAACTCAATACCCAAAAAACAAATAATCCAATTAAAGTCAGCAGAAGACATGAACAGACATTTCTCCAAAGTATATACACAGATGGCCAACAGATACATGAAAAGATGCTCATCATCACTAATCATCAGGGAAATGCAAATCAAAAACACTGAGCTATCACCTCACACCTGTCAGAATGGCTGAAATAAAAAACACAAGAATCAACAAGGGTTGGCGAGGATGCAGAGAAAAAGAAACCCTCTTACACTGCTGGTGGGAATGCAAATTATTGTTCCTCAAAAAATTAAAAACATAATTACAATAGGATCCAGGATTCCACTAGTAGGTATTTACCCAAAGAATATGAAAACACAAATTCAAAAAGATATATGCACTATGTTTATTACAGCATTATTTACAATAGTCAATTATGGAAGAAGCTCAAGTGTCCATGCATAGATGAATGTATAAAGAAGAAGTGGTATATATGATGGAATACTACAAAGCCACAAAAAGAAATGAAATCTGGCCGTTTGCAACATCATGAATGGACCTGGAGAATATAATGCTAAATTAAATAAATCAGAATGACAAATACCATATGATTTCACTCATATGTGGAAATAAGCAAACAAAGGAACAAACAAAAGAAACAAACAGGAAAATAGAGACAAACCAAAAAAGACTCAACTATAGAGAACAAATATATGGTTACCAGAGGAGAGTAGGTGAGGGGATGGGTGAAATAGATGAAGGGGATTAAGAATACAATTCCTTGATGAGCACTAAGTAATATATACAATTGTTGAATCACTATATTGTACATACACCTGAAACTAATTTAAGAATATATGTTAACTATACTGGAATTAAAATAAAGTTTAAAATTTAAAATTAAAATTAAAAAAAAAGTACAAGAAAAAAAGAACTGAATCCTATCAACAGCTACTTGGGTAAGCTTGAAAACATGTACCCATCTCCAGTTGAGCCTTAAGACAAATACAGCCCCTACAAACACCCTGATTGCAGCCTTTTGAGAGTCCCTGAGACAGAAAACCCAGCTATTTCCAGATTCTTGACCCACAGAAACTATGAGATAATAGATGATGTTGTCTTAAGGCATTAATTTTTGGAGTAATATTTTATAGAGCAATAGATAATACACAAGGATTCAATAATTTTTTCTGTTGTAAATCTATCCCAAATTCTTCCTTCTATCCTTAAAATGAAGCAAATAGGTGCCTCACAAGTATTTTTGGCAGGTGGTGATATGTTGACAGTGATTGACTACTTGGATTTAAATTACCATCACTATTTTCATAGGGAGTACAGGAGCTTTATGTAAATGTATGAAGAAAAAGCCTAAATTTGATATAGAACATTCCCAAAATGTGAATTGAGAGCTCTTTTGCCTAAAATACAGATAAAAGCAGTGTTCTTTTATGCTATCTCAAATTTTAGTGACTTTTGTTTGAATTTTTACAAACTTTTGAGCATCAGTGATGATATCTTCGTTTTTTTCTCAAAGACATACTGATGAAGCACTAAGGATTTTTACAATGGCAAAAAAATCAAATATTGCTGAAAAAGAAAATAAAAAGGAATCTAAGAGGCTAAAAGGCAAAGTAGTAAGAATATCTGCAAGTCTTACATACCAACTATCTTTGTTGTCTATCACCATGTGGCAAATAATATATGAGTCCTTATGTATTTTAAAAATTCTTTTTGAGGGACTTTTAAAGGCATGATTCATGAAAGTTAGATTCATCCTTAACAATAATGAGAACAGTATTTTTTAAAATTACTTTGGAATTTCTCTAATCCTGATTTTAGCCATTCAAGAGTCAGATGTGGATATAGTCAACAATATCCTCTAGCTACTCAGACCTAGCTTATGGATTATTATTCCCCTTCCTACATAGTCATTCCAAAATTAAACAAAAGAAAATGCCTAACGTTTAAGAAAAGGATTCCAGAACTGAAAGTATTCTTTTACATAGGCTATCTCATCCTGGTCCTTTAGGCATTATCTTCACTGGTTTTAAAAGGCATGTATCTGGAGCACCTGGGTGGCTCAGTCATTAAGCGTCTGCCTTCAGCTCATGATCTGAGGGTCCTGGGATGGAGCCCCACATCAGGCTCCCTGCTCAGCGGGGAGCCTGCTTCTCCCTCTCCCACTCCCTCTGCTTGATTTCCTTCTCGCTGTCTCTCTCTGTCAAATAAATAAATAAAATCTTTTTTAAAAGGCATGTATCTTTTATTGTGGCTTTCAAATGGCAAGAAATAGGTTTTATTTGTTAATGTTATGATTAGTTATTTGAGACAAAATGTCCTACCATAAAATGAAATAACTAAATAGGCAGGCATTCAAGTACCATGTTGGAAATTTTGTACAAATAGAGTGGGTAAATTCTGTTGGACACTATTATTTCTAGGCACTGAAATTACAAAGATGAATCAGATATTTGAATAGATAGCTACAATTTTAGGCATGTACAGGTATGCACAAATACTTATAGAACACATAAGAGGAAGTCTTATTAAATGAGAAATAATTATCCAAGTAAACATGCATGTGTTGCTGTGGGGAGAGGCATGTTGAGAGAATTCCAGAAAGAGGTGACAGAATGAGCTAAGGTTTAAAAGCAAGAAACTGTATGCTATGTTTCAGAAATCTACACCAGACCAGAAAACACAAAATTCCCTAGCAACCCTGGCAAATAATTTTCACTCATTACCAAAGAGAAACTAAAATATTGTACCAAAACCTCTCCCTTCTAGCTTCATACATCTGTTATACTTGATTGTTTATGTTGAAATTTATTACATAAAGAAATATATGTAAACCTCATATAATTCAAAAGGTTTAATAATTTTCAACAATCTTTTTGCTCTATCTATCCAGTCTTGAAATACAAAACACCTTCACAATTATAAATTAGTATCTAGACTGGGCCAACCCTATCTGAATCTTCTAATTGTGAATAAGGAGCCTTTAGAGGGCCAAACCAGGTAAACATCAGTCACTAAAGAATACTTCTTCAGAAAAGGTTGGTTGTTGCTTTTTTTTTTTTTTTTTTAATTTCTGGGTGTGCTATAAGTTATCCCGGATTTTTGAAAGCATTTTCCTTATTCTACCCCAAATACAGCCACTCTACTCCTACTACCCTTTTCTAAGGCAAAGACTGCCAATTATACCCAAAAGATATTTCCTTAGCGGCCTGATTATTTCACTGGCACCATTTATTATTTATATCACAGCCTTTCAACTTTTAGGTCATACTTAGCAATGTTGTCATGGGGAAAGACTCTCCTTGGCCCTGTATTTGGCCCAGACAATAATTTCATGCCAAGAAATGTAAGACAGCAGTGAAGGATATAATGAAATATAATTAAAATCCCCCACACTGAGTGTTTGTTTATAGTAATCTCCTTGACTGTTTATCTGTTTATTTTTGTCACTGCCCAAAAACATTATTTCTAGCCAATTTAGTGAAAGAATGGTTGAGCATTTTTTAAAAATTTTTCATGAACTTTCTAGCAACTCATTTTTCAGCTGTGGAAATATTTCATCATTCCATTGGTTAATTTTTTGAAAGAGAGAGAGAGAGAGATGGGGGAAGGCAGAGTGTGAAGGAGAGAGAGAATTTTAAGCAGGCTCCATGCCCATCACGGAGCTAGATCTCACAATTCTGAGATCATGACCTAAGCTGAAATCAAGAGTCAGAGGCTTAACCAACTTAGCCACCCAGGAACTCCTAAAGGTAATGTATTTTAAATGGGATATTTTTTCTTGCCTGGGATGTAATACTAAAACTACCAATGAAATGCTGCAACAAATTATATTTAATCAAGTACTACTCTCAGATTTAATTTTTCATTATAAGCTCATTACTATAGGTACAGGAGAATCATTTAGATAAAAATTATAATTTCATTCCTTTTTCCATTTGAGTGTTTATAAAACAGGACTTAAGAATTTACTAGAATTCAAGGCAAAAATGTTAACAAAATAAGAATGTTTTCTACTATATTTAATTACAAATTACATGATTATATATATGACAGATTATAGAGACCAAATACATCTTGGAAATAATTATGTCCTGAACAAATTTAAAACATGGATCTGAAATCTGTCCCTTGATATCAGTTTTATAAGGGATTTCTACAGTATTTGATGGGAACTTTACACAAAAAGGAAATTATAGTTCATCCTTAAGAAAAGTAGCATTGATCTCATAAGTCTCAGGTGAAAGTTTTAACTTATACGATTCATTTGCATGACTAAAACTTCCAAAGCAAGCAGAAATGGCCATATATTCCTTGGAAAGTCAAATGTACTACTGAATAATTGGGGACTGTACCACATGAGTGCATATTTGCATAATTTCTTTCTCAAAAATCCATAGAATAAAATAAACTAAAAATAAGAAGAAATTCCACCCAAAATAAGGCAATGAATGCTCCCCCCCCCCAACACACACACACATTTCCCTTAAAACTGATTTCGGAGAAGCATCTGTCATATACAATAAAATATGAATCAAATTAAAGGAGATTTCTAAGACTAATGAACAGTGAAGGGTGAAGTTACCAGGTAAGAAATAAAAGACTGGTGAAGAGTCCTACCAAAAACACTGAAACAAGAAATGAGGTCTGAGGAATGTTGGCAGGCCACAGTGGAAGCATTCCACTAGGAGCCAGTTTACACATGGCAGTATTACAAGGGAGAGAGAGGTAAAGGAAAGTCTACCGTGTGGTTAAATGACTTTTGTTTTTCCATATTCTGCCTTTGAGCCAATCAGAATAGGAGGGAGATGAGGTGGGACACAAAAAAGCTAGGAAATACCATGAGCTAACCAGGTGAAATACAGTTAAGGCAAAAGGAGACAACAGTAACTTTGTAGTCAAAATACACAGCTGTTTTAACAGAATTCACTGAGTAGAGGTAAGTAACAACAAATAACAACAAAAGAAAGTACGTGAGCATAAAGTTCTTACACAAGAATAAAAAGAAACAAAATTCTCTTTTTCATGCCTCACCCCCCACCAAACACTGAATAATAATCTGGAACAGAAGAGTAAAAGACTCCAAAAATTTGGTGGGGAACCATTTAAATTACAGCAGCCAACTGTCTGTTGCCTCAGCTCACCAGCACAGCTTTTCAAACAACTGAATGACAATACTGAAAAATACATGTCTCCCACCTCAAGTTTTAACAGAGCGATTGAAGCATTGCCCCAAAAAAGATGGTAGGATTCAGCAGAATAAAAATCTATATATTTTTCAGTGAATAAAATGTTTGGATAATATTGCATGATTATTAAAAAAAATAATAAGCTGGAAAAAGCTATAAAAGCTTTACAGGGGCACCTGGGTGGCTCAGTAGGTTAAGCATCTGCCTTTGGCTCAGGTCATGATCCCAGGGTCCTGAGATATAGCCCCACATCACGCTCTCTACTCAGCGGGGAGCCTGCTTCTCCTGCTCCCTCTGCTGTTTCCCCTGCTTCTGCTCTCTGGCTCTCTCTCTCGCTCTCTGCCAAATAAATAAATAAAATTGAAAAAAAAAAGCTGGAGAGAAAAAAAGATGGCAGAGGAGTAGGGGACGCTATTCCAACCAGTCTCCTGAATTCAGCTGAATATCTACCAGACCACTCTGAACACCCACAAAATCAGCCTGAGATGTAAGAAGATATATCTGGATCTCTACAAACAAAATATCGCAGGCGGCTGGTTTCAAGGTATGAAGCAGGGAGCCATAATTCCGTGGGCAGATATCGGAATATAAATGAAAGGGGGAGGGAGACTTCAGGATCCTGCAAGGCCGGTGAGGGAAAGCCTCCTGCGCTGGGGACAGGGCACAGACTCACAGACCAGTAGTGATGGGAAAAGGACTTTAGGGCTGTCCCCCGGACTGAAACACACAGCAGCAGGGCCACGGTGCGAACTGGGGGCGGCTGGCGGTTTTAGAAGCAAAAAGGGCAGAGATGAACCCCAACCTGGAAGCCAGGACTGAGAGCACTGCTGAGGGGCACACAACCCAGGACGCTGCAGTTTATAGCAGCACAGACAGAAACGGAGATAGTGTGGCCTGGAGAGCTCACTGAAGAACAGACTGCGATCTCTCTGTTCAGAGGCAGAGGAAAGAGTTTCTTCTGCTCTGACTCTCGGAAGAGATGTGGAAAGCCACCAGGGAAAGCCGCCAGAGAACAAAAGCCCCAAAAAACCGGTTTTCAATGAGCTCATCACTCCCCCAGAGGGGACAGGGCAACTCTGCCCAAACAGGTTTTCCAGAGTAACAGCATGGCAGGCCCCTCCCCCAGAAGAAAGGCTGGGAAAACAAGAGGGCAGCAATCCTAAGGTCCGAATAAAACAGGTGCATCTTGCGTGGGTTGTGTCAATAATTTGGACTCTATACATTCTCTCAACCACCCCCCAACAGAATGACTAAGAGGAGGAACCCCCAAAATAGTAAAGACTCAGAGACTGTGACTTCTGCCACAGATTTACAAATGGATACAGATATAACCAAGATGTTGGAAATGGACTTCAGGGTAACAGTTATGAAGACGACAGCTAGAATGGAGAAATCAGTTAATGGCAACATAGAGTCTCGAAGGGCAGAAATGAAAGCTGAAGTGGCAGAACTTAAAAATGTTATCAATGAGATCCAATCCAATCTAGATACTCTAACAGCTAGGGTAAACTAGGCAGAAGAATGAATTAGTGATATAGAAGACCAATTGATAGAAAAAGAAAAAGAGGAGGCCTGGGAGAAACAGCTTAAAATCCAGGGAAAAAAAATTAGAAAATTAAGTGATGCCATGAAACATTACAATGTCAGAATTATTGGGATCCCTGAGGGGGTGGAGAGAGAGAGAGGACTAGAAGATAAATTTGAGCAAATCGTAGCTGAGAACTTCCCTAATCTGGGGAATGAAACAAGCATTCGTGTCCTAGAGGCAGAGAGGACCTCTCCCAAGATCAAGGAGAACAGACCAATGCCCCAGCATGTAATAGTAAAACTCGCAAATCTAAGAACCAAAGAAACAATCTTAAGGACAGTTAGGGGGAAGAGATTCCTTACATAGAGAGGGAGGAACATCAGAATAACATCAGACCTATCCACAGAGACCTGGCAAGCCAGAAAGGCCTGGCAAGACATATTCAGGGTACTAAACGAGAAGAACATGCAGCCAAGAATACTTTACCTGGTAAGGCTGTCATTGAGAATGGATGGAGAGATAAAGAGCTTCCAAGACCAGCAGAAACTGAAAGAATATGTGACCACTAAGCCGGCCCTGCAAAAAAATATTAAGGGGCGTTCTATAAAAGGAAAAAGACCGCAAGAGTGATATACAACAGAAATTTACAGGGACAATCTATAAAAACAACATCTTCACAGACAACATGATGACAATTAATTCATATCTTTCAATAATCACTCTCAATGGGAACAACATAAATACTCCCATGAAATGGCACAGGGTTGCAGACTGGATAAAAAGACAGGACCCAACCATTTGCTGTCAAGAAGTGACTCATTTGAACCAAGAAGAGAATCATTTTGAAAGATACATCCAGACTGAAAGTGAAGAGATGGAGAGCCATCTTCCATACCAACAAACCTCAAAAGAAAGCTGGGGTAGCAATTCTTATATCAGACAAATTAGATTTTAAACTAAAGACTGCAGTTAGAGACCCAGAAGGACACTATATCATTCTTAAATGGTCTATGCAACAAGACCTAACAATTATAAATATCTACGCCAACATGGGAGCAGCCAACTACATAAGCAAACTGTTAACCAAAATAAAGAGTCATATTGATAGTAATACATTAATTGTAGGAGACCTCAATACTCCCACTTTCAACAATAGACAGATTATCTAAGCAGAAAATCAACAAAGAAACAAGAGCTTTGAATGACACACTGGACCAGATGGACTTCATAGATATATACAGAACATTCCACCCTAAAACAACAGAATACTCATTCTTCTCGAGCACACATGGAACTTTCTCCAAAATAGACCACATACTGGGTCACAAGTCAGGTTTCAATTGATACCAAAAGATTGAAATTATTCCCTGGATATTCTCAGACCATAATGCTTTAAAACTGGAACTTAATCACAAGAAACATTTGGAAGAAATTCAAACACTTGGAAGCTAAAGACCACTCTGCTCAAGAATGTTTGGGTGAACCAGGAAATCAAAGAAGAACATAAACGATTCATGGAAACCAATGAGAACAAAAACACATCAGTCCAAAACCTATGAGGTATTTACTCCGAAGACACAGATGTAGTGAAAAGAAGGGCCATATGCACCCCAATGTTCATAGCAGCAATGTCCTCAATAGCCAAACTGTGGAAAGAGCCGAGATGACCTTCGACAGATGAATGGGTAAAGAAGTTGTGGTCAACAAAAACAATGGAATATTATTCAGCCATCAGAAAGGATGAATACCCAACTTTTACATCAACATGGATGGGACTGGAGGAGATTATGCTAAGTGAAATAAGTCAAACAGAGAAAGTCAATTATCATATGGTTTCACTTATTTGTGGAACATAAGGAATAGCATGGAGGACATTAGGAGAAGGAAGGGAAAAATGAAGCGGGGGAATCAGAGGGGGAGACGAACCATGAGAGACTATGGACTCTGGTAATAAAACTGAGGGTTTTAAAGGGGAGGGGTGTGGGGAGATAGGTTAGCCTGGTGATGGGTATTAAGGGGGGCACATATTGCATGGAGCACTGGGTATTATACAGAAACAATGAATCATGGAACACTACATTAAAAACTAATGGTGACTAACATAATAAAATAAAATAAAATTTTTAAAAAAAAGCTTTACAAAGGTACTACAGAATACAAATTATACACCAATTAGAGGAAGAATTATTCCAGGTTAGTGAAAAAAATCCCAAAGCTGTTTTTCACTATTACAGATAGAAAAATTCTTTGAAATAAGATATTTAAAAATGTACTAATTAAGATATTAACACAACAAAACTAGATTTTTGAAAAGAAGCTAATAAACATAAGACAAAAATATAAAGTTGAAAATATTACAAATAAATAATGTACAAAAACAATAATAAATCACAGACAAGTAAATTTATCCCAGGAATGAAAGATTGGCTTAACATTAGAAAACTGACTAGAAGACTAAAAGGGATTTAACTATACATTTTCATTTCAACTGACAGAGAAAGCACACATGTTAAAATTCAATATCCATTCGGAATAAAATCTCTAAGCCAAAAGTTAAAAATTCTAAATACAGAAGAGAACTTAATGTACTTAAAAAAACTATAGTAAATATCATACTAAATGGTAAAAGAGTAAATCATTTCACGTATAAGTGAAAGGATGATATAAAATAATATCAAAGTAAATTGAGACCAACAATATTCATGATCAGATGACTCAAAATTTAAAATGTTAATTCTCTTTACATTGATGATCCATAAGCTCAATAAAAGTTGAATCAAAATTAAAATTAGGGTTTCTTTGCAGAACATGAGAAGTTTATTCTAAAATGGTATGGAATAAAAAAGGGCTAAGAACATTCCAAAAAAACAAAGAAAAACTCTTGAAAAAGAAAAAAACCACATTGGAGAATTTGCTCTACCAAATACCCATAATTCTTTAAAAGCTATGCTAGGGGCACCTGGGTGGCTCAGTCAGTTAAGCATCTACCTTTGGCTCAGGTCATGATCCCTCAGGTTAGGGTCCTGCTCAACGGGGACCCTGGTTGTCCCTCTCCCTCTGCTGCTCCCCCTGATGTGCTCTCTTGCTCTCTCTCCTCTATCTCTCTCAAATATATAACTAAAATCTTTAAAAAATAAAAATTAAAAAATAAAAAACTGTGCTAATTTAAGAATTGTAGCAGTGGTTCAGAGACAGATACATAGAACCATATAAAAGAACAGATCCTCACATACATATTTGATAAAGTGTCATCATAGATAGCGGGATAAAGAAGAAGTTTCCAATAAATGATGGGATAGCTATTCATATAGGAAAAATGAATTTAGATCTGACACAAATATTACACATAAAAATCATTTCCAGGCAGAGTAAATATTTAAGTAAGAAAAAATTTAACTTTTAGAAAAAATATGGGGATATATCATAACCTTGGGTACAGAAGAATTTCTTAAACAACTAAAGAAAAGTAACAAACTATAAAGGAAAAATTAATAAATTTTATATCAAAATGAAATATTTTTTGCAAATCAAAACTACAATGAGATATCACGTCACACCTCTAAGGATGGCTAGTATCAAAAAGACAATAAATAATACATCTTGGTATGGATGTAGAGAAAAGGCGACGAAACCTGGTACACTGTTAGTGGGAATGTAATTTGGTACACCCATTATGGAAAATACTATGAAGTTTCCTCAAAAAATTAAAAATAGAACCACCATATGTTCTGGCAATTCCAGTTCGAGGTAGGGAATTAAAATCAGGATTTCAAAGAGACAAATGTACTCCCATGTTCATTGCAGCATTATTTACAAGAGCCAAAATGTGAAAACAATCTCAACGTCCATCAACAGAAAATTGGATAAGTAAAATGTGGTATGTATATACACTGGAATAGTATTCAGCCTTTAAACAGGAAAAATTCCTGCCATTTGCAACAGTAAGGATGAACCTGAAGGACGTTATGCAGACACAGAAGGATAAATACTATACAATTACACGGGGAATCCAAAATATTTAAACTTGTGGAAACAGAGAGTAGAATGGTGGGTTGCCAGGGGCTGGGGTACAGGTAAATGGGGAGGTGATCCTCAAAGGGGAACAAAGTTTCAGTTATGCAAGAAAAATAAATTCTGGAGATTTACTATAATGCATAGTGCTTATATCTAACAATATTGTAGTGAATGCTAAAAATTTGATCTTAAAAAGTAGATCTTTTGTTAAATGTTAACACACACACAAATATAAAAATAATAATAAATGGGTGGGAGGAAACTTTGGGAGAAGACAGATGTATTTAAGGCCTTGATGGTGGTAATGGTCTCACAGGTTTACATTTATCTACAATCTCATGAGTTGCATATATTAAATATGTAGAGCTCCTTATATGTCAATCATATCTCCATAAATTGGTTAACAAATACAATAAACTATAACATATATATAAAGAACCCTTACAAATCAACAACCAGGGGCACCTCGTGGCTCAGTCAGTTAAGTGTCTGCCTTCAGCTCAAGTCATGATCTCGGGGTCCTGCTCAGCGGGGAATCTGCTCCTCCCTCTCTCTCTCTCCCTGGCTCATGCTCGTTCACTCTAACAAATTAATAAATAATCTTAAAAAAATCAATAACCAAATAGAAAATTGGCGAACATTGTTAGGAGACATTTAACCAGAAGAATGTACATGAAAAACAGGTCCTCCTTAATTAAATACAGATATAAAACAGAATGACAAACTATTTCAGATCCAACACTCGTAAAAATTAATGTGTGACACACCAGGGTTTACAAGAGAAATGAAGAAAAGACAGTTTTTATACTCTCCCAGTTGAAATGGAAATTGAAGTGACCGCTCTGAAAAAAAACTTGACTTTATCTGGTAAACTAGAAGGTATACATACCCTATAATCCAACAATTCTACTTGTACATATATGCCACAAAGAAACTCTTATAATTTTGTATGAAGAAATATATACAAAGTTTTTAACAATATTACAATAGATAATTCAAATGTTTTACAGTAAAATGAACAAACATACTTGGGTATACTTATACAATGGAATGAACCACTACCAAGTATATGAACTTGGGTGAATGTAAAAGAAAAATGCAATTGAACGAAGGAAAGCAAGATGCAAAAGGATACACAGTAAATTATTTATTCAAAGTTCCAAAACCAGTAAAAGTACACATATTTTTCAAGACTTCATATATGTATGGTAAAACTATAATGAAAAGTATAGTAAGAAACTCACAATTGCTGGTCATGGTTATTTCTGGCTGGGGTGCTGGGTGAATAGGGGTTGTATTCAGAAATGGCACAAATAGGGCTCCAAAGTACTGGTAATGATGTTTCATAAGTTGAGAAGTCAGTATGCTGATAATTCATTTTACTATAATTCTTTAGGATTTATATATACTTTGTGTATATTCTTTTATTATGTCATGATAAAAATAATTTTTTTTTGTTTACCCCACATAGCATTTATTTATTTATATGTATTTATTTTTTAAATTAACATATAATGTATTATTGGTTTCAGAGGTACAGGTCTGTGATTCACCAACCTCATATAATACCCAGGACTCATTACATCATATGTCCTCCTTAATGTCCATCACCCAGTTACCCCATCCCTCCACCCTCCTCCCCTCCAGCAATCATCAGTTTGTTTCCTATAATTAAGAGTCTCTTATGCTTTGTCTCCCTCTCTGGTTTCATCTTGTTTTTTTTTTCCTCTCTTCCCCATGATTCTCTGATTTGTTTCTTAACTTCCCCATATCTGTGAGATCGTATGATAATTGTCTTTCTTTGACTGACTTATTTTGCTTAGCATACCTTTTAGTTCCATCCACGTCATTACAAATGGCAAGATTACATTTTTTGATGGATGTGTAATATTCCATTTTGTGTGTGTGTGTGTGTGTGTGTGTGTGTGTGTGTATATACACTATATCTTATTTATCCATTCATCTGTCGATGGACATCTGGGCTCTTTCCACAGTTTGGTTATTGTGCACTTTGCTGCTATACACATTGGGGTGCAAGAGCCCCTTTGGATCACTAAATTTTTATCTTTGGATAAATACCCAGTAGTTCAATTGCTGGGTTGTAGGGCTCTATTTTCAACTTTTTGAGGAACCTCCATACTGCTTTCCAGAGTGGCTGCACCAGCTTACATTCCCACCAACAGTGTAAGAGAGTTCCCCTTTCTCTGCATACTGACCAACATCTGTCATTACCTGACTTGTTAATTTTAGCCATTCTGACTGGTGTGAGATGGTATCTCATTGTGGTTTTGATTTGTATTTCCCTGATGCTGACTCAGGTTGAGTGTTTTTTCATGTGTCTGTTGGCCATTTGAATTTCTTCTTTGGAGAAATGTCTATTCATGTCTTCTGCCCAATTCTTGATTGGATTATTTGCTTTTGGGTGTTGAATTTGATAAGGTCTTTATAGATCTTGGATACTAGCCCTTTATGTGTAGTGTCATTTGTAAATATCTTCTCCCATTCTGTCCGTTGTCTTTTGGTTTTGGCAACTGTTTCCTTTGCTGCGCAAAAGTTTTTTATATTAATGAAATCCCAATAGTTCATTTTTGTCTTTGTTGGTGCCTTTGGAGATGTCTAGCAAGAAGTTGCTGTGGCAGAGGTCAGAGAGGTTGCTCCCTCTGTTCTCCTCTAGGATTTTGATGGATTCCTGTCTCATATATAGGTCTTTCATCCATTTTGAGTCTATTTTCATGTATGGTGTAAGAAAATGACCTAGTTTTATTCTTCTACATGTGGCTGTCCAGTTTTCCCAACACAATTTGTTGAAGAGACTGTCCTTTTCCATTGGCTATTCTTTCCTGCTTTGTCGAAGATTATTTGACCATAGAATTGAGAGTCCAGTTCTGGGCTCTCTATTCTGTTCCACTGATCTATGTGTCTGTTTTTGTGCCAGGACCATATTGTGTTGATGATTAAAGCTTTGTAATAGAGCTTGAAGTCTGGCATTGTGATATCCCCAGCTTTGCTTTTCTTTTTCAACATTCCTCAGGCTATTCGGGACTTTTCTGGTTCAATACAAACTTTGGGATTATTTGTTCCAACTCTGTGAAAAACATTGATGGTATTTTGACAGGGATTGCATTGAATGTGTGGACTCTGCTAGGTAACAAAGATTTTAACAATATTTATTCTTCCAATCCATGAACATGGAATGTTTTTCCATTTCTTCATGTCTGCCTCAATTTCTTTCATAAGTGTTCTGTAGTTTGTAGAGTATAGATCCTTTACCACTTTGGTTAGGTTTATTCCTAGGTATCATGGTTTTTGGAGCTATTGTACATGGAATTCATTCCTTAATCTCTCTTTCTTCTGTCTCATTGTTAGTGTATAGAAATGCAATGTATTTCTGTGCAATGATTTTATATCCTGCCACGTTGCTGAATTGCTGTATGAGTTCTAATAACTTGGGGGTGGAGTCTTTTGGGTTTTCCACATAAAGTATGATGTCATCTGAGAAGAGAGAGAGTTTGAATTCTTCTTTGCCAATTTGAATGCCTTTTATTATTTTCTTTTTGTTGTCTGATTGCTGAGGCTAAGACTTCTAGTACTATGTTGACCAATAATGATGAGAGTGGACATCCTTGTCATGTTCCTGACCTTAAGGGAAAAGCTCTCAGTTTTTCCCCATTGAGAATGGTATTTGCTGTTGGCTTTTCATAGATGGCTTTTAGATATTGAGGTATGTTCCCTTTATCCCTGTACTTTGAAGAGTTTTAATCAGGAAAGGATGCTGTATTTTGTCAAATGCTTTTTCTGCATCAAGAGGTTCATATGGTTCTTGTCTTTTATTAATGTGCTCTATGATGTTTATTGATTTGCGAATGTTGACCTGCCCTTGCAGCCCAGGAATAAATACCACTTGGTCATGATGAATCATTCTTTTAATGTACTGTTGGACCCTACTGGCTAGTATTTTGGTGAGAATTTTGGCATCCATGTTCATCAGGGATATTGGTAATTCTCCATTGTGGTGGGGTCTTTGTCTGGTTTTGGGATCAAGGTAATGCTGGCCTCATAGAAGAAGTTTGGAAGTTGCCCTTCCATTTCTATTTTTTGAAACAGCTTCAGAAGAATAAGTATTAGTTCTTCTTTAAATGTTTGGTAGAATTCCTCTGGGAAGACATTTAGCCCTGGGCTCTTGTTTGTTGGGAGGTTTTTGATTAGTACTTCAATTTCCTTGCTGGTTATGGGTTTGTTCAGGTTTTCTATATCTTCCTATTTCAGTTTTGGTAGTTTATACATCTCTAGGAATGCATCCATTTCTTCCAGATTATCTAATTTGTTGGTGTATAATTGTTCATAATATGTTCTTATATTTGTATTTCTTCGGTGTTGGTTGTGATCACTCCTCTTTCAGTCATGATTTTATTAATTTGGGTCCTTTCTCTTTTCTTTTTGATAAGTCTGGCTAGGGGTTTCTCGATCTTATCAATTCTTTCAAAGAACCAGCTTCTAGTTTTGTTGATCTATTCCACTGATCTTTTGGTTTCTACTTCATTGATTTCTGCTCTAATCTTTATTATTTTTCTTCTCCTGCTGGGCTTAGGCTTTATTTGCTCTTCTTTCTCCATCTCCTTTAGGTGTAAGGTTGGTTTGTGTATTTGAGACTTTTCTTGCTTCTTGAGAAAGGAATGTACTGCTATATACTTCCCTCTTAGGACTGCCTTTGCAGCATCCCAAAGATTTTGAACAGTTGTGTTTTCATTTTCATTTGTTTCCATGAATTTTTTTACTACTTCTTTAATTTCCTGGTTGACCCATTATTCTTTAGCCTCCATGTATTCGAGTTCCTTCCAAATTTCCTCTCGTGATTGAGTTCCAGTTTCAAAGCATTGTGCTCTGAAAATATTCAGGGAATGATCTCAATCTTTTGGTACCAGTTCAGGCTTGATTTATGACCCAGTATGTGATCTATTCTAGAGAATGTTCCATCTGCACTTGAGAAGAACATGTATTCTGTTGCCTTAGGATGCAATGTTCTGAATGTATCTGTGAAGTCCATCTGGTCCAGTGTGTCATTCAAAGCCCTTATTTTCTTATTGATCTTCTGCTTAGATCATCTGTCTATTGCAGTGAGGGGGTGCTAAAATCCCCTACCATTATTGTATTATTAGCAATGTGTTTCTTTAATTTTGTTATTAATTGGCTTATATAATTGGCTACTCCCATGTTAGCAACATAAATATTTAAAAATGTTAGATGTTCTTGTTGGATAGACCCTTTAAGCAAGATATAGTGTCCTTCTTTATCTCTTACTACAGTCTTTGGTTTAATATCTAATTTGTGTGATATAAGGATTGCCACCCCAGCTTTCTTTTGATGTCCATTAGCATGATAAATTCTTTTCCATTCCATCACTTTCAATCTGGGGGTGTCTTTGGGTCTAAAATGAGTCTCTTGCAAACAGCATATTGATGGTTCTTGCTTTTTTATCCAATCTGGTACCCTGTGTCTTTTGATTGGGGCATTTAACCGATTTATATTCAGTGTAACTATTGAAAAATATGAATTTAGTGTCATTGTATTACCTGTAAAGGGACTGTTACTGTATATTTTCTCTGTTCCTTTCTGGTCTATGTTACTTTGGTACTCTCTTTTTGCTTAGAGGATCCCTTTTAATATTTCTTGTATGGCTTGTTTGGTGATCACAAATTCTTTTAGTTTCTGTTTGTCCTGGAAGCTTTTTATCACTCCTATTTTGAATGACATTCTACCTGGATAAAGTATACTTGGCTGCATATTTTTCTCATTTAGCTCCCTGAATATATCCTGCCTGTCCTTTCTGGCCTGCCAGGTCTCTGTGGTTACGTCTGCTGCCAATCTAATGTTTCTACCCTTGTAGGTTATGGACATCTTGTTCCGAGCTGCTTTCAGGATTTTCTCTTTGTCTCTGAGATTTGCAAAGTTTCACTATTATATGTTGGGGTGTTAACTTATTTTTATTGATTTTGAGGGGGGTTCTCTGTGCCCCCTGCATTTTGATGCCTGTTTCCTTCCCCAAATTAGCAAAGTTCTCTGCTATAATTTACTCCAATATACCTTCCTGTCCCTCTCTCTTTTTCCTCTTCTTTCTGGGATCCGAATTATTCTAATACTGGTTTGTCTATGGTATCACTTATCTCTCGAATTCTGCCCTCGTGATCCAGTAGTTGTTTATCTCTCTTTTTCTCAGCTTCTTTATTCTCCATTTGATCTTGTGTATCACTAATTCTCTCTTAGCAGTTAGAGCCTCCACTTTTGCTTGCCTCTCATTAATTCCCTTTTTGATTTCGACTTGGTTAGATTTTAGTTCTTTATTTCTCCAGAAAGGGATTCTCTAGTGTCTTCTACACTTTTTTCAAGCCCAGCTAATATCTTTATAATCGTTATTCTGAACTCTAGTTCTGACATCTTACTTATGTCCATACTGAATTGGTGCCTGGCAGTCAGTACTGCCTCTTGTTCTCTTTTTTGAGGTGAGTTTTTTCATCTTGTCATTCTGTCCAGAGAAGAATAGATGAGCAAGAGAACAAAATACTAAAATGGCAACAATGACCCCAGAGAAATATACACTAAACAAATCAGAAGAGACTTGAAACCAGGAAAAAAGAGAGAGAGAATATAATCAGACAGTCAAGCAGAATAGGGAAATACACTGGATTCTATATTTTGGTCTGTTTTTTAGAAAACTAGATCCCAAAATTGTAAAGAAAGAAAAACTTAGATATACAAAAATAAAATTAAATGCATTGAAAGGATAGAATGTAACTGTTAAGGTGAAAATTAAAGACTTTAACAAAACAAAATTTTTAAAAAAAGGAAGAAGAAAAAAGAGAACAAAAAAGAGATTTGTACCAGACAGATAAATAGAACAGAGCATACACTAGATTTTAGGTGTATTTTGGTCTGTTAGAAGAAACTACATCCCAAAACTGTAAAGAAAGAAAAACATATATATATACAAAAATAAGATTAAATACAATGAAGGAATAGGATGTAACTGTAAAAATGAAAATTAAAAAAGAGTTGGTAAAATAAGAAATTGGTTGAAAAAGAAAAGAAAAAAATTGTTTTAATTAAAGTTGAAAGACTAAAGAGTCATGGGGAAAAAAAAAAACATGGACTCTATGTGTTGTGTTCCCCTAGCACAGGAGTTTTGCAGTTCTCATTGGTCAGTAAACTTGGTCTTGGCTGGATGTTCTTGCTGATCTTCTGGGCGAAGGGCCTGTTTCTTTGATTCTCAAGTGTCTTTGCCCCAGGCAAAACTGTACCGTCCTTGCCAGGGAGCCAGGCTAAGTAATCTGCTCTGGTTTGCTCTATGAGGCTTTTGTTCCCTGAAGGCTTTCCACACAGCTTTAGAGGATGAGAATGAAAATGGTAGCCTCCCAATCTCTGGTCCTGGAGTTGAAAGCTAGGGGCCCCACACCTCAGTGCACCCTCAGAGAAAAACAGTCAATGACTCTTGTCTCCCCAGTGTCCGGGCGCACTCCATGCTCACCCAGCCTGTGACCCAGAGTTTCTATCTTAGGCACACAACCCTGTTTAGAGTCTCCAAACCCTGTAGACTCCTTTGGCACACTCCTGTGCTGCTCCTCCCCAGGAGGAAGGGAGGTCTCACCAGTTCTGCCACTGGTTGGGCCCCTGCTTGTAGAGTAGTCGCCTTACTGTGCCACAGTCCATGGTATGGCAACCCCAAGCTGAGAGACCACTCCTGGACTCCCTCTTCGCAGCTGGATTCCCTGCTCCACTGCCTGGGAACTCTGCCTCACTCAAGCACTCCTGGTCTTCCTGTGACCCAGAGTATCCAGAGACCACATTGTCCCAGCTAGGTTCCAGCCCAACTTAGCCACCTGAGGGATGTCCCTTACCGGAGCAGACTTCTAAAATTCCGATTTTGTGCTCCATTGCTATATCACTTGCCAGTTGCCAACTTACAAAGGTTCCCTCCCTTCATGGTTTATCTTCCCATATATTGCCTTGGATTCACTTCTCCACACCTCCTACCTTGCAGAAAGTTGTCGCTTTTCTATTTGTAGAGTTGCAGCTATTCTTTTCTTAGATCTCTGGTTGAGTTTGTACGTGTTCAGAATTATTTGATAGCTATCTAGCTGAATACCTGGGGCCAGACGAAATTAAGGTCTCCTACTCCACCATCTTGGACTCCCTTCCCAAAGTAAATTTTAAAAAATTTATGGAGTTATATAGAAATAAATTTAATAAGGACCATGCAGGATCTACATAGCAAAACTATAAAACTACAGAGGGATATGAGAAGGACTCAAGAAATGGAGAGTCATGTTTTGCCTAGGTAGAAATGTTCAATAATGAAAAGATGTTAATTCTGACCTTAAAAATCTAAGCGTTTTATAAAACCTAAGCCCAAACTCTAAACAATTACAAAGTATATCTAAAAAAAGAAACTTGTGAAAAGAACCAGGAATTTTCTAATTTTAAGAATAATTATAAAATATATAAGGATGTACTTATCCTGTCAAAATGTAAAATTTAATATATACTTTGGTAATTAAAATAGCATGTTACTGATTAGGAATAGACCAAGATGTAAAATGAATAAATTGGTCAGGTCTAATATCTGTAAGAATTCAGTACATAAAAATGGTGGAATTTCAAGCCTGTTGGGAAAACATCAATTGTCAAAAAATGGGAGTTGGAACTGGTTTGCCAAGAAGAAAAGAAAAATACATGTTTAAAGCAGTCCTTACGTGGAAATAAACTTAAGATGAATAAAATATTTTAATGTAAGGTATAAAACATAAAAATATCAGAATTATAAAAGAATATTCTAATCTTGAGGTGATACTAATATGACACAGAAGCCAGAAATAATTTTTAAAAACACTGCTTTTGGGAACACAAGTTTAAAAGATAAACAAGAAACAAAGTAAAATATTTGTAACATGTATTTTTTTAAAAAGTACTCTGGCAAAAAATAAGAAAATAAGAATGACAGCCAATAGTGTAAAAGACATGAACAGGTAATTCATTAGAGAAGTGGATAATAAAACCACATCAGTAATCAACGAACTAAATTAAGAGTTTTCTTTCATTTACCAGATTAACCAAAATTAAAATGTATAATAATACCCAGTGATGACAAGGGTATGGAGAATGAGGCACTCTCAGACACTATTGTTAAGAGTGTAAATCAGTACATATGTTTGGGCAGTAATTCAGAATTTTCTATTATACTGTGAAATATGTATTGCTCATAACACAGTAATTCCAATTTTACAAATTTATTCTATAAAACTCTTGTGCAATTGCACAAAAAATATGTACAATACATATTGCAGCATTGTTGTGATCATGATAAGATATAATGAACCTACATGTCCATTAATGGAAAGGGGTAAATAAGTTACAAAATATCCATATAATGGGATATTGAACCACCTTAAAAAGAAATTAGGTGGGAGGAAGGCAAGATGGTGGAGGAGTAGGGTCCCCATTTCAACTGGTCCCCTGACCTGAATTTAGCTGGATATCTATCAAACCATTTTAAACACCCACAAAATCAGCCTGAAATGTAAGAATATATATCTGGATCTCTAAAAGCAGAAAAGTGACTGCTTTTGGCAAGGTAGGATGTGCAGAGTTGTGCATCTGCGGGGAGATATCAGAAGATAAACAGAAGGGGGAGGGAGCCACCATTAGCTGTGATCTGGAAAGTGATATAACACCAGAGCACAAAATCGGTATCCTGAGAAATCTGCTCTAGTAAGAGACATCCCTCTCTGAAGGGGGCTCTGGAAATGAAAAGGCAGAATTCTGGGTAGAGCACTGTGGTCTCAGGGTATGAGGGATCACAGAGCAAGAGAAGATTCCTGAAACAGTAGAGGGACTGAACATTGGAGCCAGGAAGCAGGTTATGGTCAGCAAGCCCAGGAAAGGACTCTTAGGTCGGATCATCAGAAACCTCGAACTGGGCCTGTCCATATCCACTCTTTCCTTGAATAGCCCGAAAAAATCTGAAACCTGCACCCATGATAAGGCAAAAACTCTCAGAGCACTAGTCACCAGGAAAGGGCTTTAGGGGGGAAACAGACCTGATGCCAGAGCTTTGGGTGCTTGGACGAGCCCATACCACTCAATGTTTTAGAAGCACAAAGGGCAGAGATACTCCCAGGCTCTTGAAAACACTTCTGAGAGAGTAGTTGTGGGTGCACACCACGGGAGGCTGCAGTTTTCAGAGAGGCGCAAGCAGAAGTGGAGACTGTTTGTCCTGCAGACTTTATTAAAGAGGTCAGGCTGTGAATTTTCTGCTCTGAGCCAGAGGTTTCGCTGTGACCATTTTTCCTCTGATCCCCTGAAGAAGCTCGGAAAGGTCCCAGGGAACAAAAGAGCACAAAAGACCAGTTTCCATTGAGCCCATCCTACTGACAGGGGGTGGGGCAACTCCACAAAGGCAAGGTTACCTGAGAAACAGTACAGCAGGCCCCTCCCCCAGAAGACAGGCTGGAAGAACAGGTGGATGACAATCCTTTGGATCCTATAAGAATCTAAAATCCCAACACCAAGGGAAAATTGCATATTGAGCTCCAAGTGTGGCCTTACAAACTGTTTATTTTTCAAGTTTTTAATTTTATTCTTGGGTTTCATTTTGGCTTTGTGTTTTCGGTGGTGGTGTCTGACCACTCCAGATTTTGCTAAGGTGAATCTAGCTTGGGTCGTGGTTGATATTTTGGACTCTGTCCATTCCCTCAACCATCCCTCAACAGGTTGACTACAAGGAGGAACTCCCATCAAAGAAAAGAACCTGAGACAATGTCCTCTGCCACAAAACTAATGATATGGATATAAGCAAGATGTCAGAGACAGACTTCAGGATAGCAATTATGAAGTCAAGAGCTAGGCTTGAAAAAAGCATTAGTGAGAATATAGAATCTCTAAGGGCAGAAATGGGATCTAATCAGGCCAAATATAAAAATTCTGTGAGTGAGATGCAGTCTAAACTGGATACTCTAACAGCCAGGGTAAATGAGGCAGAAGAATGAATTAGTGATCTAGAAGATAAGTTGATAGGATGGAAGCTAAGGGAGAAAGGGATAGGCAGCTAACAGCCCATGAAAATAGACTCAGTGAGATCACTGTAGCCATGAAACGTGCCAATGTCAGAATTATTGGGATCCCCAAGGGGGTGGAGAGAAAGAGAGGACTAGAAGGTATATTTGAGCAAATCATAGCTGAGAACTTCCCTAATCTGGGGAAGGAAACAAGCATTCATGTCCAAGAGGCAAAGAGGACCCCTCTGAAAATCAATGAAAATAGATCAACACCCCGAAATGTAATAGTGAAGCTTGCAAATCTTAGTGCCAAGGAAACTATCCTGAGAGCAGCTAGGGGGAAGAGATTTCTTATGTACAGAGGGAGGAACATCAGAATAACATCAGACATGTCCACAGAGACCTGGCAAGCCAGAAAAGGACACATTCAGGGTACTAAATGAGAAGAACATGCAGCCCAGAATACTTTACCCAGCAAGACTGTCATTCAGAACGGATGGAGAGATAAAGAGCCTTCAGGACAGAAAGAAACTGAAAGAATATGTGACCACCAAGCTAGCCCTGAAAGAAATATTAAGGGGGATTCTGTAAGCAAAGAGAAAACCCGAGTCACATAGACCAAAAAGAAACAGAAAACCTACAGAAATAGGGATATTACAGGCAATACAATGACACTAAATTAATTATCTTTCAATAGATATTCTCAGAGTGAATGGGCTGAATATGCCCATCAAGAGACACCGGATTTTAGATTGGATAAAAAAGCAGGGCCCATCCATATGCTGTCTACAAGAGACGCATTTTGAACCTAAAGACACATCCAGATTGAAAGTAAGGGGATGGAGAACCATTTACCATGCCAGCATACTTCAAAAGAAAGCTGGGGTAGCAATTTTCAAATCAGACAAATTAGATTTTAAATCAAAGACCGCAGTAAGAGATGTAGAGGGACACTATATCACACTTAAAGGGTCTATCCAACAAGAAGATCTAACAATTGTAAATACCCATGCCCCCAACATGGGAGCAACCAATTATATAAATGAATTAAAAACCAAAATAAACATATGGATAATATATTAATAGTAGGAGACCTTAACACTCCACTCACAGCAATGGACAGATCATCTAAGCAGAAGATCAACAAAGAAACAAGAGCTTTGAATGACACATTGGACCAGAATGACTTTGTAGATATATATGGAACATTCCACCCTAAAACAACAGAATACTCATTCTTCTCAAATGCACATGGAACTTTCTCCAGAATAGAGCACATACTGGGTCACAAAATAGGTCTCAACTGATACCTAAATATTGAGATTATCCCCTGCATATTTTCAGACCACAGTGCTGTGAAACTGGAACACAACAACAAGATGAAATTTGGAAGGAACTCAAACACTTGGAAGTTAAAGACCATCCTGCTAAAGAATGATTGGGTCAATGAGGAAATTAAAGAACTTAAACAGTTCATCAAAACTAATGCGAAGGAAAACACACCGGTCCAAAACCTATGGGAAACTGCAAAGGCGGTCCTAAGAGGGAAATACACAGCCATCCAAACCCTTCTCAAAAAAAAATTAGAAAAATCCCAAATGCATAAACTACCATTCCACCTAAAGGACCTGGAGAAAGAACAGCAAATAAGGCATAAGCCAAGCAGGAGAAGAGAAATAATAAAGATTAGAGCAGAAATCAATGAAATAGAAACCAGAAAAACAGATAAACGAAACTAGAAGCTGGTTATCTGAAAGATTTAAAAAGATCAAGAAACGGCTGGCCAGACTTATCCAAAAGAAAAGGGAAAGGACCCAAATTAATAAAATCATGAACGAAAGGGAAGAGATCATGACTAACACCAAGGAAATAGAAACAATTATCAGAAATTATTACCATCAACTATATACCAACAAAATAAGCAATCTAGAAGAAATAGACACAGTCCTAGAAACTTATAAACTACTAAAATTGAAACAGGAATAGACAATCTGAACAGACCAATACCAGCAAGGAAATTGAAGCAGTAATCAAAAATCTCCCAAAAAACAAGAGTCCAGGGCCAGATGGATTCCCAGGGGAATTCAACCAAACTTAAAGAAGAAATTATACCTATTCTACTGAAGCTGGGGTTCCAAAAAAGAGAGATAGAAGGAAAATTTCCAATCTCATTTTATGAGGCCAGCATTACCTTTATCCCAAAACCAGAAAAAGACTCCACCAAAAAGGACAATAACAGACCAAAATCACTGGTGAACATTGATGCCAAAATACTCAACAAGATTCTAGGCAATAGGATGCAACAGTACATTAAAAAGATTATTCACCACGACCAGGTGGAGTTTATTCCTGGGATGCAAGGGTGGGTCAACATTCACATATCAATCAACATGATACAGCACATTTATAAAGGAAAAGACAAGAACCATATGGTCTTCTCAATTGATGCAGAAAAAGCATTTGACAAAATACAGCATTCTTTCCTGATTAAAACTCTTCAAAGTATAGGGATAGAGGGAACATACCTCAATATCATAAATGCCACCTATGGAAAGCACACAGTGAATATTTTTCCCAATGGGGTAAAACTGAGAGCTTTTCCCCTAAGGTCAGGAACAGGACAGGGATGCCCACTCTCACCAGTGATGTTCAACATAGTACTAGAAGTCTTAGTCTCAGCAATCAGATAACAAAAAGAAAAGAATAAAGGTCATTCAAATTGGCAAAGAAGAAGTCAAACTCTCTCTTTGCAGATGACATGATACTTTATGTGGAAAACCCAGAAGATGCCACCCCTAAGTTATTAGAACTCATACAGCAATTCAGCAATGTGGCAGGACATAAAGTCAATGCACAGAAATACAATGCATTTCTATACACTAACAATGAGACAGAAGAAAGAGAAATTAAGGAGTTGATCACATTTACAATAGCTCCAAAAACCGTAAGATACCTAGAAATAAACCTAACCAAAGAGATAAAAAATCTATACTCTAGAAACTACAGAACACTTATGAAAGAAATTGAAGAAGACACAAAAAGATGGGAAAATATTCCATGCTCATGGATTGGAAGAATAAACATTGTTAAAATGTCTGTGCTTCCCAGAGCAATCTCCCCAGAGCAATGCAATACCTCTCAAAATACCACTGATATTTTTCACAGAGCTGGAACAATCCTAAAATTTGTATGGAATCCGAAAAGACCCTGAATTGCCAAGGAAATATTGAAAAAGAAAAGCAAAGCTGGGGGCTTCACATTGTCTGACTTCAGGCTATATTACAAAGCTGTGATCACCAAGACAGCATGGTACTGGCACAAAAACAGACACATAGGTCAATGGAACAGAATAAAGACTCCAGAAATGGACCCTCAACTCTATGGTCAACTAATCTTCAACAAAGCAGGAAAGAACATCCAATGGTAAAAAGACAGTCTCTTCAATAAACTGGACAGCTGTATAAAACTGGACAGCTTTATACAGAAGAATGAAACTCGACCATTCTCTTCCACCATACACAAAGATAAACTCAAAATGGATGAAAGACCTCAATGTGAGACAGGAATCAATCAAAATCCTAGAGGAGAAAATAGGCAGCAACCTCTTTGACATTGGCCACAGCAACTACTTTCAAAATACGTTCCCAAAGGCAAGGGAAACAAAAGTAAAAATGAACTTTGGGACTTGATCAAGATAAAAAGCTTTTGCACAGCAAAGGAAACAGTCAACAAAACTAAGAGGCAATCCATGGAATGGGAGAAGATATTTGCAAATGACACTACAGACAAAGGGCTGATATCCAAGATCTATAAAGAACTCAAACTCAACACCCAGAAAACAAATAATCAAGTCAAAAAATGGACAGAAGACATGAACAGACACTTCTTCGAAGAAGACATACAAATGGATAACAGACACATGAAAAAATGTTCAACATCTAGTCATCAGGGAAATACAAATCAAAACCACATTGGGATACCACATTACGCCAGTTAGAATGGCAACAATTAACAAGACAAGAAACAAGAAGTGTTGGCAAGGATGTGGAGAATGAGGAACCCTCTTATACTGTTGGTGGGAATGCAAGCTGGTGCAGCCACTCTGGAAAACAATGTGGCAGTTCCTCAAAAAATTAAAAATAGAGCTACCCTATAATCCAACAATTGCCCTACTAGGTATTTATCCCAAAGATACAGATGTAGTGAAAACAAGGGGCACATGGACCCCAATGTTCATAGCAGCAATGTCCACAATAGCCAACCTGTGGAAAGAGCTGAGATGCCCTTCAACAGATGAATGGATAAAGAAGATGGGGTCCATATATACAATGGAATATTACTCAGCCATCAGAAAGGATGAATACCCACCATTTGCATCGACATGGATGGAACTGGAGGGGATTATGCTAAGTGAAGTAAGTCAAGCAGAGAAAGACAATTATCATATGGTTTCACTCATATGTGGAACATAAGGAATAGCACAGAGGGCCACAGGAGAAGGGAGGGAAAACTGAAGGGGGAGAAACCAGAGAGGGAGATGAACCATGAGCGACTCTGGACTCCAGGAAACAAACTGAGGCTTTCAGCGGGGAGGGGGTGGGGGGATGGGGTAGCTGGGTGATGGGTATTAAGGAGGGCATGTGTTATGTGAGCACTGGGTGTTATATGCAACTAATGAATCATTGAACACTACATCAAAAACTGATGATGTACTATATATGCTGGCTAACTGAATATAAAAAAAAAGAATTAGGTATAGCTACCTGTACTGATATGGAAAGGGGTCCATGATATATTATAAATTGCACATATATATGTACTATATACACCTGGAAATGCTATATGGTATATACATGCACACATATATGAAGTCACATTGTTTACAATTGCCACAGCTACCTTGCCTCCAGTGAGGGAAAACAGAATCTCATGCAAACCATGTCAGAAGCAAAAAAAAGAAAAAAAAAAAATCACAGAGACACTGAAATTTGGAAAAATCTCAACTCCAGACTTCTGATTATATGAGATAATAAACATCCTAATTAAGTCAATTTTAGTCAGGTCTTCTGCTACTTAACCAGAAAATTCATAACCATCACAGTTGCCTTATCAATACAACTGTAAATCAGTAACATGATAATTTAAAAATAACTGATGGGATTTTTTGGTATTACATACACATGGCCTTTCCAAAGAAAGGAAGTCCAAGGGACAGAATGGAGAATGAATTCTACCTGCATGTTTCATTGTTTGTTTTCATGGGAATAAGATTAAATTAAGACAAATCTCCCAGATTCAGACATCAGGTAACATCATAGATGTTACATACCATAAATATAAATGTTAAAACATGAAGAGTTATTCTACAATACAAGTAAAATTACTTGTATAATTTGTTGAAAGGGATGAGAACTTTAGGAGGTATTTTTCCTCTCAAATTCATTTTGCTTAATACCACACATCACACTTTGTTTATATTAGTGACACTTGTAAATCTGTATGTCTTAGCTTGAATTCCCCCCAAAAGCAATCTGACAAGGGCTTGCATGCAGGTGATTTATGTTGAGCAAATGGAAAGGTTGAAATAGTGAAGGAAAGAAAGTCAAAGAGTGCTTTATTGAGCTACCTAGTGCTCAATATTGGTAACTTGGGGCTCAAATCCACTGGAAACCCTGCCAGGAAACATGTAGAATGCACTGCAGATTTGCATCCCCAAGGCCTTTCTGAGGCTTCACTTCCTTCAACTACAAAATGAGAATTTTTTCTTTCCATGAATCCCAAAATCACATACTGCTCTAAAATTTGTATTTATGTATTTATGCATAAACACAAATGCTGCTTTTAATTGACCAAAAACACAAATGCTGCTTTTGATTAACGAAAAACAATACAACAAAATTCATTCAGTAAGCATGAATAATTTTATTCATGTATTTTGAAATATATACCAAACTCCTAGAATACTGTTGCATATAATAATGCACAATGGGAAATGCAGTCAAAAACAAAACAAAACCTTTAACTTATCAGGTTTGGGTTTTTTTTTTTCTATTATAAAGTTATCTACTATGCCTGACAGTGCTAAAGTAAGCAATGATTAAAGTAAAAACTAAGAATAGTTGATTCTTCAGTTTAAGATGTTTGGAGTATTTTCACTCTGCCAATAAATATTTCATTATATTTTAAATATAAATTGATCCAATCATAGTAACCATGTGGAATCAAAAGAAAAGAAGGGAAATAGAAACTGCTATATCTAAAAATAAGAGTTTGTTACAGTGATTACAATTTGAAAGAAGCTTTATCAAACTAACATTAAAGTATGTGGAAGTGTTTATTACAGGTGATTACAACTGCTTTCTTTTTATGTGTATAAATTACATCATTATCTAATTATTTCAATCCACTGTCACATATTCATCTTAACTTACTTTATTACTTACCACTCTACATGGATATTTATTATAATTTTATAGCTTAGAGTAACAGTATAATGTCTTCTAATTTATTAATTCAATTCTATATCATAGAATTAATTAATAAAAATCACTAGTTAATATTAATAAAATAATTAATTAATAAAATTATAGCTTTTTATTAATACACTTATGAAAACACCCTTTTCTTCAGAAACAAAATAGTTGATATATTTTCCCTAAATTTTTGGCAATTACCTTTATATTCATAATTAACAATGACTTCAGGGAACATTAAGAAAATTTAATTTTATTTTTATATTTGAAAAATGGAAGAAATTTCAGAATGCATATCATTTTTATGTTAGTCACCATACAGAACCTCATTAGTTTTTGATGTAGTGTTCCATGATTCATTGTTTACATATAACACCCAGTGCTCCATGCAATACATGCAGTCTTTAATACCCATCACCAGGCTAACCCATCCCCTCAACAGCCTCCCCTCTAATACCCCCAGTTTGATTCCCAGAGTCCATAGTCTCTCATGGTTCGTCTCCCACTCTGACTCCCCTCCTTCATTTTTCCCTTCTTTCTCCTAATGTCCTCCATGCTATTCCTTATGTTCCACAAATAAATGAAACCATATGATAATTGACTTTCTCTGTTTGACTTTTTTCACTTAGCATAATTCCCCTTCAGTTCCATACATGTTGATGCAAATGTTGGGTATTCATCCTTTCTGATGGTTGAGTGATATTCCATTGTATATATGGACCCCATCTTCTTTATTCATTCATCTGTTGAAGAGCATCTCAGCTCCTTCCACATTTTGACTATTGTGGGCATTTCTGCTATGAACATTGGGGTGCATGTGGCCCTTGTTTTCACTACATCTGTATCTTTGGGGTAAATACCTAGTAGTACAATTGCTGGGTCATAGGGTAGCTCTATTTTTAACTTTCTGTGGAACCTCCACACTGTCTTCCAAAGTGGAAACCTCCACCTTGCATTCCCACCAACTCCCCTTTCTCCAGAACCTCTCCAAAACTTGTTTCTTGCCTTGTCAATTTTTGCCATTCTAACTGGTGTAAGGTAGTGTCTCAATGTGGTTTGATTTGAATTTCCCTGTTGGCTAGTGATGTTGAACATTTTTTTCATGTGTCTGTAATCCATTTGTATGTCTTCTTTGGAGAAGTGTCTGTTCATGTCTTCTGCCCATTTTTTGACTTGATTATTTGTTTGTAGGGTGTTGAGTTTGAGAAGTTCTTTATAGATCTTGGATATGTCCTTTGTCTGTAGTATCATTTGCAAATATCTTCTCCATTCAGTGGGTTGTCTCTTTGTTTTGTTGACTGTTTCCTTTGCTGTGCAAAAGCTTTTTATCTTCATGAAGTCCCCAAAGTTCATTTTTACTTTTGTTTCCCTCGCCTTTGGAGACTTGTTTCGAAAGAGGTTGTTGTGGCCGGTGTCAAAGAGGTTACTGCCTATGTTCTCCTCTAGGATTTTGATTGATTCCTGTCTCACGTTGAGGTCTTTCATCCATTTTGAGTTTATCTTTGTGTATGGTGGAAGAGAATGGTCGAGTTTCATTCTTCTGTATAAAGCTGTCCAGTTTTCTCAGTACCATTTATTGAAGAGACTGTCTTTTTACCATTGGATGTTCTTTCCTGCTTTGTTGAAGATTAGTTGACCATAGAGTTGAGGGTCCATATCTGGGCTCTCTATTCTGTTCCATTAATCTACGTGTTTTTGCGCCAGTACCATGCTGTCTTGGTGATCACAGCTTTGCAATAGAGCTTGAAGTCCGGCATCGTAATGCCCCAGCTTTCCTTTTCTTTTTCAACATTTCCTTGGAGATTCAGGGTCTTTTCTGGTTCCATACAAATCTTAGGATTTTTTGTTCCAGCACTTTGAAAATGCTATTGGTATTTTGATCAGGATGGCATTGAAAGTATAGATTCCTCTGGGCAGCATAGACAATTTAAAAATGTTTATTCTTCCAATCCATGAGCATGCAATATTTTTCCATCCTTTTGTGTCTTCTTCAACTTCTTTCATAAGTGTTCTGTAGTTTCTAGAGTATAGATCCTTTACCTCTTTGATTAGGTTTATTCCTAGGTATCTTAAGGCTTTTGGTGTTATTGTAAATATAATTGATTCCCTAATTTCTCTTTCTACAGTTACATTGTTAGTGTACAGGAAAGCAACTGATTTCTGTGCATTGATTTTATATCCTGCCACATTACTGAATTGCTGTATGAGTTCTAGTAATTTGGGGATGGAGTCTTTTGGGTTTTCCACATAAAGTATCATGTCATCTGCAAAGAGAGAGAGTTTGACTTCTTTGCCAATTTGAATGCCTTTTATTTCTTTTTGTCATCTAATTGCTGTTGCTAGGATATCATTTCTTTGGTCAGAATTTACCATATTATCTGATGGCTCTGAAGTGGTGTTTATATGTCTGTTAAGATTAAAAAACCATGTTTTATCTTTCTGAGATTTTAATTTTCTCTAATGATGTTAAGTGCTCCTCTATATTTTTAAGATTTTATTTATTTATTTTGAGAGAGAGAGAGCCCGAGAATGTACAGGGGCAGAGGCAGAGGGAGACAGAATCTCGAGCAGACTGCATGCCGAGCACAGAGAGCCCAACTCAGGGCTCAATCCCACAACCCCAAGATCATGACCTGAGCCAAAATCAAGAGTTGTAAACTCAACCAACCAAACCACCCAGGTGCCCCAACTGCTCCTATATTTTAATTATTAAAGGAAAATCTATGAAATAATCTCCACAAAACTACCCAAGCAGATTTGATGTACTCTCTATATACTTACACTATAACTATTCTACTTATCACTGATCATAATCGATTATTTCCCAAATCACCTTGGAATTTAGTGCAAATGGAACAAATGATCCTAAAATTTGTATGGAACCAGAAAAGACCAGAATAGCGAGAGGAATGTTGAAAAAGTAAAGCAAAGCTAGTGGCATCACAATTCCAGACTTCAAGCTCTATTACAAAGCTGTCATCATCAAGACAGTATGGTACTGGCACAAAAACAGACACATACATCAATGGAACAGAATCGAGAGCCCTGAAATGGACCCTCAACTCTATGGTCAACTAATCTTCGACAAAGCAGGAAAGAATGTCCAATGGAAAAAAGACAGTCTCTTCTACTAATGGTGTTGGGAAAATTGGACAGCCACATACAGAAGAAAGAAACTGGACCATTTCCTCACACCACACACAAAAATAGACTCAAAATAGTTGAAAGACCTAAATGTGAGACAGGAGTCCACCAAAATCCTAAAGAAGAACACAGGCAGCAACCTCTTGGACCTCAGCTGCAGCAACTTCTTCCTAGACAAATCAGCAAAGGCAAGGGAAGCAAGGGCAAAAATGAACTCTTGGTACTTCATCAAGATAAAAAGCTTTTGCACAGCAAAAGAAAGTCAACAAAACCAAAAGACACCTGACAAAATGGGAGAAGATATTTGCAAATGAGATACCAGATAAGCGCTAGTATCCAAAACCTATAAAGAACTTATCAAACTCAACACCCAAAGAACAAATAATCCAATCAAGAAATGGGCAGAAGACATGAACAGACATTTTTCCAAAGAAGACATCCAAATGGCCAACAGACACATGAAAAAGTGCTCATCATCACTCGGCATCAGGGAAGTGCAAATCAAAACCTCAATGCCATACCACCTCACACCAGTCAGAATGGCTAAAATTAACAAGTCAGGAAACGACAGATGTTGGCGGGGATGCGGAGAAAGGGGAACCCTCCTACACTGTTGGTGGGAATGCAAGCTGGAGCAACCACTCTGGAAAACAGTATGGAGGTTCCTCAAACAGTTGAAAATAGAGCTACCATTCAATCCAGCAATTGCACTACTGGGTATTTACCCCAAAGATACAAATGTAAGGATCCGAAGGGGCACGTGCACCCCAATGTTTATAGCAGCAATGTCCACAATAGCCAAACCATGGAAAGAGCCAAGATGTCCATCGACAGATGAATGGATAAAGAAGATGTGGTATATATACACAATGGAATATGATGCAGCCATCAAAAGGAATGAGATCTTGCCATTTGCAATGACATGGATGGAACTGGGGGGTATTATGCTGAGCAAAATAATCAGTGAAAGACATGTATCATATGATCTCACTGATATGAGGAATTCTTAATCGCAGGAAACAAATTGAGGGTTGCTGGAGTGGTGGGGGTTGGGAGGGATCGGGTGGCTGGGTGATAGACATTGGGGAGGGTATGTGCTATGGTGAGCGTTGTGAATTGTGTAAGACTGTTGAATCACAGACCTTTACCTCTGAAACAAATAATACATTATATACTAAAAATAAAAAAAGAAAAGAAAGAAAGAGATAGCAGGAAGGGAAGAATGAAGGGGGTGGAATCGGAGGGGGAGACGAACCATGAGAGACTATGGACTCTGAGAAACAAACTGAGGGTTCTAGACAGGAGGGGGATGGGGGGATGGGTTAGCCTGGTGATGGGTATTAAAGAGGGCACATACTGCATGGAGCACTGGGTGTTATACGCAAACAATGAATCATGGAACACTACATCAAAAACTAATGATGTAACGTATGGTCATTACCATAACATAATAAAAAATGAATGTATACTAGTATGTACACACTTTTGAAGGTGGGTATAAATCTTCGCTTAAGCAATGAAATGAACAAAAAATTTATGTGTTCACTGTGATGTTTAGCACAACATTTTGCCCCTATTAAAGTCCTTTCCCGGTGCTAATCCTTTCCTGATCCACAAGGTAACACAACGTAGTCTGTGTTTTTCTGTGCTGTTGATAGGGCCTCACAACAAAACTCAACTGTGATGCAATTATTTTCATTTTTTTGTACATCTGTGTTTGGGAGAAGTGTCACCTAGGGAATTTTAAAAAACAGCACAAGCGTGAAACAGGAGTTTGCATCTCATTAAGAATTTGGGATTTTATATAAATTGTTTCTGACAAATATTTGGCAGATGGACATTTATATGTGACGGTTAGGAGGAGTCATGAAAGAAACCTCTTAATCTCTAAACCACTAGAAAAACATAAAAGCGTTTAGATTTTTAGCAACTCACTTTAAAGTTTTATACAGATCAATACATATACAGTCTAGGGTCTGAAAAAAATGGAGACCTTCACAGAAGTTTCTCTTATATCATGTTTTTCAACTAAATCTATTTATGCAGTACTCTAATTTTCTTTTTAACTCTCCTCCCTAGTTCAACCAATCCTGAATTATCCAATAAACAAATTGAGTATATGCTAAGACACCAATACAAAAGCAGCATCCAAAAACTTTACAAAAAAATGTGACAGTTGATATCTAGACTCCCTCCCCCTGCATTAAAGTAGAATTGGCAAAGTCATAACTTAGATGGAATTCCTTTCTTTAGTATTAACACCATTTCTTTTTACTTATTTATCAGGGTGGGATACCATACTCTTCTTTGTTTAGAACCTCTAATTGCTATCCTCATTTTTAAAATTTTATTAATGAACCTACATATACCTATCACCCAGCTTCAATAATCTATAACTCTTGATAATTATTTCATCTATACTTCCATCTAACCTTATTCTGCATCATATCTCACACATTATATCATATTTGTAAGTATTTAACTGTGCATCTCTAAAATGCTTTTTTGAAAAATTCAAATCTTCAGAAAAATTATAAAAATAACACAATGGATAATGGTATTTCGTTACCAAGATTACAAACTATTAATATTTTCCCAGATTTACTTTATCTTTTTCTATATAGTATATAAATATGTGTGTAAACATATTCCAGTTATTTCTGCTGAGTCATAAAAGAGTAAATTCAAATTGCAATTATCATGACCCTTTACCCTGAAAGAGTTCTGCATGTGTCTCTTAATAAGAATCTTCGCTTATATAACCATATTACAATGATAAAATTCAGAATACATAACATTGATATAAAACTATTGTTTAATGC
Source organism: Zalophus californianus (assembly GCF_009762305.2). Lineage (NCBI taxonomy): Eukaryota > Metazoa > Chordata > Mammalia > Carnivora > Otariidae > Zalophus > Zalophus californianus. The sequence goes on along the minus strand of NC_045612.1, from coordinate 112,030,207 downwards.
ATAGTTCACCTTCAGATTTCTCCAATTTTCCCAATACTGCCCTTTATAGTAAATATTTTCCATCCTTGATTTAATCCAGAATCGCTTTTAGTTATCATATTGCTTTAACCTCCTTTAATATGAAATAATTCTTTTGTCTTTTTTATTTTTCATGACATTGACATTTTTTAAAAGATCATTTGGTCTGGGAATGTTTCTGAATTGTCTTACTATAGCCCTGACATCAACCATCTCCACCCCTGTTCTCTGTGCCTTTGACTTCTTTTGGGTTTGTGGATGCCATATAGAGAAATGAAAGTGTCTTCACGTAGAACGTAGAGAAATGAAATGTGTTTGGATTTGTAGAGAAGCAAAAAGGCAATTTGAAGAAGGAAATAGGAGTGGACAGTGCTAAGAATAAGCTCAAAGTCATTCAGATTCAAACACAATGTTTTCATTATAAGCTTTTTCAACTTCTTCTTTCTGTTACTATTTTTAGAACTTCACTTGACAAGTGCTCCAAAAAGAACATTTTAATAAGCAAGTGTGTGTATCTGATGAGATTTGGTGAACAGCTGAGAACACTGCTTGTAATACAATAGTTTGCTTTCTACTTGCCCTAGGCTGTCTTGACATCTTAAATCCATCCTTCCACTGCAATCAGAGGAACCTGTTTAAAAACACAACCATGACTATGCTGTTCGCCTGCTGAAACACCACGAGAGAGATAAAGTTGAAGCTCCATGGCACAGCACAGAAAGTCTTTCATGATCTAATATACTCTATCTACCATTCCAGTCTCTCAAATTTCCTTCTGAGCTTCCCAAAGAGTAATACCTATATGCCAAGAGGTATGAGACACTATGCCGGAGAGAACAGTATTAGTGCAGTTTTCTAGAATTTTTTTTATTGTTATGTTAATCACCATACATTACATCACTAGTTTTTGATGTAGTGTTCCATGATTCGTTTATGCACAACACCCAATGCTCCACGCAGAACGTTCCCATTCTAATACCCATTTCCAGGCTAACCCATCCCCCCATCCTCCTCCCCTCTAGAACACTCAGTTTGTTTTTCAGAGTCCATTGTCTCTCATGGTTCGTCTTCACCTCCGACTTACACCCCTTCATTCTTCCCCTCGTGCTATATTCTTTTTCTTTTTTCTTAACATATGTTGCATTATTTGTTTCAGAAGTACAGATCTGTGATTCAACATTCTTGCACAATTTATAGCGCTCACCATAGCACATACCCTACCCAATGTCTATCACCAAGCCATCCCATTCCTCCCACCCACCACTCCAGCAACACTCAGTTTCTTTCCTGAGATTAAGAATTCCTCATATTAGTGAGGTCATATGCTACATGTCTTTCTCTGATTGACTTATTTCACTCAGCATAACACCCTCCAGTTCCATCCACGTCGTTGCAAATGGCAAGATCTCATTCCTTTTGATGGCTGCATAATATTCCATTGTGTATATATATACCACCTCATTTTATCCATTCATCTCTCGATGGACATCTTCGCTGTTTCCACAGTTTGGCTATTGTGGACACTGCTGCTTTAAACACTGGGGTGCACGTACTCCTTCGGATCCCTACATTTGTATCTTTCTGGTAAATACCGAGTAGTGCAATTCCTGGATTGAATGGTAGCTCTATTTTCAACTGTTTGAGGAACCTCCATACTGTTTTCCAGAGTGGTTGCTCCAGCTTGAATTCCCACCAACAGTGTAGGAGGGTTCCCCTTTTTCCGCATCCCCGCCAACATCTGTCATTTCCTGACATGTTAATTTTAGCCATTCTGACTGGTATGAGGTGGTATGTCATTGAGGTTTTGATTTGGATTTCCCTGATGCCGAGCGATGATGAGCACTTTTTCATGTGTCTGTTGGCCACTTGGATGTCTTCTTTGGAAAAATGTCTGTTCATGTCTTCTGCCCATTTCTTGATTGGATTATTTGTTCTTTGGGTGTTGAGTTTGATAAGTTCTTTATACATTTTGGATATTAGCCCTTTATCTGATAGGTCATTTGCAAATATTTTCTCCCATTCTGTCGGTTGTCTTTTGGTTTTCTGGACTGTTTCTTTTGCTGTGCAAAAGCTTTTTATCTTGATGAAATCCCATTAGTTCATTTTTGCCCTTGCTTCCTTGCCTTTGGGAGGGTTCTAGGAAGAAGTTGCTGCGGCTAAGGCTGAAGAGGTGGCTACCTGTGTTCTCCTTTAGGATTTTGATGGACCCCTGTCTCACGTTTAGGTCTTTCAACCATTTGGAGTCTATTTTTGTGTGTGGTGTAAGGAAATGGTCCAGTTTCATTCTTCTGCAAGTGGCTGTCCAATTCTCCCAACACCATTTGTTGAAGAGACTGTCTTTTTTCCACTGGACATTCTCTCCTGCTTTGTCAAAGATGAGTTGACCATAGAGTTGAGGGTCCATTTCTGGGCTCTCTATTCTGTTCCACTGATCTATGTGTCTGTTTTTGTGCCAGTACCATACTGTCTTGATGATGACAGCTTTGTAATAGAGCTGGAAGTCTGGAATTGTGATGCCGCCAGCTTTGCTTTTCTTTTTCAATATTCCTCTGGCTATTCGGGGTCTCTTCTGGTTCCATACAAATTTTAGGATTCTTTGTTCCATTTCTTTGAAAAAAGTGGATGGTATTTTGATGGGGATTGCATTGAATGTGTAGATTGCTCTAGGTAGCATTGACATCTTCACAATGTTTGTTCTTCCAATCCATGAGCATGGAACCTTTTTCTTTGTGTCTTCTTCAATTTTATTCATGAGTATTTTATAGTTTTCTGAGTACAGATCCTTTGCCTCTTTGGTGAAATTTATTCCTAGGTATCTTACGGTTTTGGGTGCAATTGTAAATGGGATCGACTCCTTGAATTCTCTCTCTTCTGTCTTGTTGTTGGTGTATAGGAATGCCACTGATTTCGGTGCACTGATTTTATATCCTGCTACTTTAGTGAATTCCTGTATGAGTTCTAGCAGTTTTGGGGGGGGGGAGTCTTTTGGGTTTTCCATATACAGTATCATATCATCTGCAAAGAGTGAGAGTTTGACTTCCTCTTTGCCGATTTGGATGCCTTTGATTGCTTTTTGTTGTCTGATTGCTGTGGCTAGGACTTCTAATTCTATGTTGAATAGCAGTGGTGATAGTGGACATCCCTGCCGAGTTCCTGACCTTAGGGGAAAAGCTCTCAGCTTTTCCCCTTTGAGAATGATATTCGCTGTAGGTTTTTCATAGATGGCTTTGATGATATTGAGGTATGTACCCTCTATCCCTATACTCTGCAGAGTTTTGATCAAGAAAGGATGCTGTATTTTGTCAAATGCTTTTTCTGCATCTATTGAGAGGATCATATGATTCTTGTTCTTTCTTTCGTTAATGTATTGTATCACGTTGATTGATTTGCGGATGTTGAACCAACCTTGCAGCCCAGGGATAAATCCAACTTGGTCATGGTGAATAATCCCTTTTATGGACTGTTGGATCCTATTGGCTAGTATTTTGGTGAGAATTTTGGCATCCATGTTCATCAAGGATATTGGTCTGTCATTCTCCTTTTTGATGGGGTCTTTGTCTGGCTTTGGGATCAAGGTAATGGTGGCCTCATAAAATGAGTTTGGAAGTTTTCCTTCCATTTCTATTTTTTGGAACAGTTTCAGGAGAATAGGTATTAATTCTGTTTTAAATGTTTGGTAGAATTCCCCTGGGAAGCCACCTGGCCCTGGGCTTTTCTTTGTTGGGAGATTTTTGATGACTGCTTCCATTTCCTTAGGGGTTATAGGTTTGTTCAGGTTTTCTATTTTTTCCTGGTTCAATTTTGGTAGTTGATACATCTCTAGGAATGCACCCATTTCTTCCAGGTTATCTAATTTGCTGGCATAGAGTTGCTCATAATATGTTCTTAAAATTGTTTGTATTTCTTTGGTGTGGGTTCTGATCTCTCCTCTTTCATTCATGATTTTGTTGATTTGGGTCATTTCTCTTTTTTGATAAGTCTGGCCACGGTTTATCAATCTTGTTAATTCTTTCAAAGAACCAGCTCCTAGTTTCATTGATCTGTTCTACTGTTCTTTTGGTTTCTATTTCATTGATATCCGCTCTGATCTTTATTATTTCTCTTCTCCTGCTGGGTTTAGGCTTTATTTGCTGTTCTTTCTCCAGCTCCTTTAGGTGTAGGGTTAGGTTGTGTATTTGAGACCTTTCTTGTTCCTTTAGAAAGGGTTGTATTGCTATATACATTCCTCTCAGGACTGCCTTTGCTCTATCCCAAAGATTTTGAACAGTTGTGTTTTCATTTTCATTAGTTTCCATGAACTTTTTAATTCTTCTTTAATTCCGTGGTTGACCCATTCATTCTTTAGTAGGATGCTCTTTAGCCTCCATGTATTTGAGTTCTTTCCGACTTTCCTCTTGTGATTGAGTTCTAGTTTCAAAGCATTGTGGTCTGAAAATATGCAGGGAATGATCCCAAACTTTTGGTACCGGTTGAGACCTGATTTGTGACCTAGGATGTGATCAATTCTGGACAATGTTCCATGGGCAGTAAATAAGAATGTGTATTCTGTTGCTTTGGGATGGAATGTTCTGAATATGTCTGGGAAGTCCATTTTGTCCAGTGTGTCATATAAAGTCTTTATTTCCTTGTTGATCTTTTGCTTAGATGATCTGTCCATTCAGTCTGGGGGGTGTTAAAGTCCCCCACTATTATTGTATTGTTGTCAATGTGTTTCTTTCCTTTTGTTATTAATTGCCTTATATAATTGGCTGCTCCCAAGTTAGGGGCATAGATATTTACAATGGTTAGATCTTCTTGTTGGATAGACACTTTAAGTAGGATATAGTGTCCTTCTTCATCTCTTATTACAGTCTTTGTTTTAAAATCTAATTTGTCTGATATAAGGATTGCCACCCCAGCTTTCTTTTGCTGTCCATTAGCATGGTAAATGGTTTTCCACCCCCTCACTTTCAATCTGGGGGTGTCTTTGGGTCTAAAATGAGTCTCTTGCAGACAGCATATCGATGGGTCTTGTTTTTTAATCCAATCTGATAGCCTGTGTCTTTTGATTGGGGCATTTAGCCCATTTACATTCAGGGTAACTGTTGAAAGAGATGAATTTAGTGCCATTGTATTGTCTGTAAGGTGACTGTTACTGTATATTGTCTGTGCTCCTTTCTGATCTATGCTGCTCTTAGGCTCTCTCTTTGCTTAGAGGACCCCTTTCAATATTTCTTCTAGGGCTGGTTTTATGTTTGCAAATTCCTTTAGTTTTTGTTTGTCCTGGAAGCTTTTGATCTCTCCTTCAATTTTCAATGACAGACTAGCTGGATATAGTATTCTTGGCTGCATATTTTTCTCATTTAGTGTTCTGAAGATATCATGCCAGTCCTTTCTGGTCTGCCCGGTCTCTGTGGATAGGTCTGTTGCCAATCTAATATTTCTACCATTGTAGGTTACATATCTCTTCTCCCGAGCTGCTTTCAGGATTTTCTCTTTGTCTCTGAGACTCTTAAGTTTTACTATTAGATGTCAGGGTGTTGACCTATTTTTATTGATTTTGAGAGGGTTTCTCTGTGCCTCCTGGATTTTGATGCCTGTTTTCTTCCCCCAATTAGGGACGTTCTCTGCTATTATTTGCTCCAATATACCTTCTGCCCCTCTCTCTCTTCCTCTTCTTCTGGGATCCCAATTATTCTAATGTTGTTTCATCTTATTGTATCGCTTATCTCTCGAATTCTGCCCTTGTGATCCTGTAGTTGTTTCTCTCTCTTTTTCTCAGCTTCTTTATTTTCCATCATTTGGTCTTCTATATCGCTGATTCTCTCTTCTGCCTCATTTATCCTAGCAGTTAGTGCCCCCATTTTTGGTTGCACCTCATTAATAGCCTTTTTTGATTTCAACTTGGTTAGATTTTAGTTCTTTTATTTCTCCAGAAAGGGTTTCTCTAATAACTTCCATGCTTTTTTCAAGCCCAGCTAGTATCTCTAAAGTCATGATTCTGAACTCTAGGTCTGATATCGTACTAATGTCCGTATTGAGTACGTCCCTGGCTGACGGTAGTACCTCTTGTTCTTTTTGCTGAGGTGATTTTTTTCGTCTTGTCATTTTGTCCAGAGGAGAATAGATGAATGAGAGAACAAAATGCTAACAGGTTAACAAGTCCCCAGCAGATATAGTCTATACAAATCAGAAAAGACCTGAAACCAGGGCAAAAGAAAGGGAAAGAAAGAAAAAAGAAAGAGAAAAGAAAGAAAGAAAGAAGAAGGAAAAAAAACAAAAACAGAACAATACAAAAAAAAACAGAATATGATCAAATGTGATCAGGCTACTGCATAGATCAGTGCCACACACTAGATTTTGGGCGTATTTTGGTCTGTTAGAAAAAAGTGCCTCCTAAAATTTTAAAGGAAGAAAGACATATATGTACAAAATAAGGGTTGATACAATGAAGGGATGGAAGATGAGTGTAAAGATGATAATTATAAAAGATTTTATAAAAGAAATTGATACGATAAGAAGTTGTTTGAAAAAAGAAAGAAGAAGATTTAAAAAAAAGGGGAGAGAATGTGATCAGGCAGGAGACTAGAACAAAGCCATACACTAGTGACTTAGGGTATATTTTGATCTGTTAGAAGAAACTGTATCTCAAAATTCTAAAGAGAGAACAACTTATATATATATGCCAAAAATAAGGGTAACTACTTACCATGAAGGGATAAAATATGACTCTAAAAATGGAAAATAAAAAATGTTTTTCTAAAAAAGGGATTGATAAGATGTTGGTTGAAAAAGGGAAAAAGAAAAACTAAAAAACAAACAGTTGAAAAAAATTAACTTTGAAAAACTAATGAATCATGGTAAAAAAAAAAAGCCATGAATTCTATGTGCAGTATTCCCCTAGCGCTGGAGTTCTCCCGTTCTCCTTGATCAGTAAACTTGGTCTTGGCTCGCTGGCTGTTCGTGCTGACCTTCTGGGGGAGGGGCCTGTTGCCCTGGTTCCCAAATGTCTTTACCAGAGGCGGAATTGCCCCGCCCTTGTCGGTTCGGGCTAAGCAAGCTGCTCGAGTTTGCTCTCAGGATCTTTTGTTCCCCACAAGCTCTGGTACAGCTTTGGAGGACCAGGGTGAAAATCGTGGCCTCCCAATCTCCACTCGGAGGAGCTGAGAACTCGGGGCCCCGCTCTTCAGTGTGCCCCCAGAGAAAGGCAGTCACTCCCGTCTCCCTGGTCTCCGGCCGCACTCTGTGCTCACCCGGCCTGTGACCGAGCATTTCTATCTCTGGCCCCAACCCTGTGTGGAGTCTCCAAACCTAGCAGATCCCTGCAGTGCGCTCCCGCGCCACTCCTCCGGGGGGGCGAAGAGGAGTCTCCCTGGATCTGCCGCTTGTTGGGTCCCTGCTGGAGGAGCAGTGGCCCGACTGTGCCGCGGATCATGGTTTATGGTAACCCTGAGCTGAGAGCCTGTGCCTCAGCTCCGTCTCTCAGCCGGCTTCCCTGCTCCAATACCTGGGAGCTCTGCTGCACTCAGGCACCCCCGGTTTTTCTGTGACCCTGAGGGTCCTGAGACCACACTGTCCCACGAGGGTTCCACCCCCCGCTTAGCCACTGGAGCGACGTCCCTCAGCGGAGCCGACTTCTAAAAGGTCCGATTTTGTGCTCCGCGGCTCTATCACTTGCCAGAAGTGGCGGACGGAGGCCCCCTCCCCTGCCGTCTATCCTCCCGAATATCGCCTCGGATTCACTTCTCCGCACATTCTACCCTCCAGTAAGTGGTCCCTTCTCTTTTCAGAGAGTTGTTGCTACTCTCTTCTTCGATCTTCTGTTGAGTTCGTAGGTGTTCAGAATGGTTTGATCCCTATTCAGCTGAGTTCCTGAGACCAGATGAAATGCAGGTCTCCTACTCCTCCACCATCTTGCTCTGCCCCCAGTTTTCTAGAATTTCAACTTTACACAGTGGTAGGGAATTGTGGCATACTGTATTTTCCAAAGATGGATGCCAAAGTATCTTAAATGTAAAAGTTGACAATCCTCCAATCAAGAGATAGCTCTATGTTACTTTCTCATGAAAGAAATGAGAGAGAGAGAGAGAGAGAGAGAAAGTGTGTGGGTGGGTGGCAGGGGGTAATATCTGCATTAATTCCAACCATAGCATAAAAATAATTTCATCTTCAATGTTTATAGCAGCCATGTCCACAACAGCCGAACTATGGAAAGAGCCCAGATGTCCATCGACAGATAAATGGATAAAGAACATGTGGTATAAATATACAATGGAATATTATGCCGCCATCAAAAAAATGAAATCTTACCATTTACAATGACATGGATAGAACTAGATGGTTATGCTAAATAAGTCAATCAGAGAAAGACAATTATTACAGTGATATATGGAATTTAAGAAACAAAACAGAGGACCATAGGGGAAGAGGGGAAAAAGTAAAACAAGATGAAACCCGAAAGGGAGACAAACCATAAGAGACTCTTAATCATAGAAAACAAACTGAGGGTTGCTGGAGGAGAGGGGGTGGAGGGATGGGGTAACTGGATGATGGACATTAAGGCAGGCATGTGATGTCATGAGCACTGGGTATTATATATGAATGATGAATCAGAGACCTATACCTCTGAAACCAATAATACATTATATGTTAGTTAATTAAAATAAAAAAAATTTTAAATAACTTCATCTTTCAGAACTGTCATACCTATAAACTTAGTAAATCGAATCATGATTTTAGACCACTAATTTTCAGTGTGGGAGGCACATACCCCAGGAAATTTGCAAGGCTATCCACTAAGATATAGGGAAAAATATTAGAATGTGGAACTTCCTTTTATATATTTTTTATTGTCATACATCTTTAATTTATATTTTATTTTTTTAAAATTTTTAAATTTTTTTTTTTATTTTTTATGTAGACTCCCTGGCTGGGCATGGAGCCCAATGCAGGGCTTCAGCTCATGATTCTGAGATCAAGACCTGTGCCGAGATCAAGAGTCAGGAGCTTAACTGACTGAGCCACCCATGTGCTCCTTTATTTTATATTTAAAAAATATAAAACTACAGTATTAGATACTGCAGCTATTAGTCACACATAGTTATCGAACACCTGAAATGTGGCTCGTCTGAACTAAGATGCTGAAAGTTTAAATATACAGCAGATTTCAAAGACTTATTATTTAAAACTGAATACCTCATTATAATTTTATATTGATGTCATGTTGAAATGATATCTTTGATATATTGGCTTAATTAAAATCTTAAAATTAATTCTATTTTTTTTTTATTTTTTTAATTTGGCTGCTAGAAAATTTAAAATTACATAGGTAGCTCTCATTTGTGGCTCACCATATATTTCTATTTGACAGTGCTGACATACAGTTTTATAGTATAGGGGCCCAGGGAAGGCCACCCCATAATATGTCTTTGGTATATTGAGTATTTTGAATTAAAGTTACTTAAGAAACAGCCAAATGTAGGAAGAACACTTTGACCCTCCTTTGTCTCCAGAAAGCAGGAAATAAATCTCCCAGGTGAAAGGTACTCTCCTATAACAGGAGGTAAAGAGACATTCTTATCACCAGGGATAGGGAATTCAAAGCTGAGAAGGCTGTATAAACAAACCTCATTATTTTTACTAATTTACTACCCCAGGCCACATACTGTTTAGAATTCCTTACTATCTGAAGTTCCTAAAGCTAAATTTTCTTTGTCCTGTCAATTCCTCACAGATTTGTCTAAAATGTATAAAAACTTCATGCCTTGATCATTTCTTTGGGTCTCAATTTCATAATTGGGCCTCCATGTGCACATAATAAAACTTTAGGTTTTTTCCCCCGTTAATCTGTCTCATGTTAATTTAATTCTTAGACCAGCTAGAAGAATCTTGAAGGAAAGAAAAACATTTCCCTCTCCATCATTAGTAATGATATATATTTTTAAACTAATAAATCTGTATTGGGGAGATATATGTTTACACATTTTTTATGATAGGACTGGGCAATTAGAGATGTTTGGAAAATGCTGATCTAGAAAGCCAATTGGGAAATTCCTTTTTTGGGTGGTGGGGGGGAATATCCCCTTTAAATAATGTAGGACGCAAAGTACCAAAAGAAAAACATCCATCTCCATCCTTTTGCCCTTCCTCCTACCAATTCTCCAAAAATATTCTTTATTCTACAAATCAATACTCCCCTCCTATGAGGGCTCAGTTTGCACTACTTTCAACTCTGCAGTTTGCTTCATGTATTCCACTGGCAAAACTACTAGTGTAGGTCTTTCTCACCAACCAGCTGTCTCATACAAAAGTTGCTCTCTTAGGTGACCTCAGATCAGGAACTAGCTACCTACTTGCGTGGCCTAAAGCAAAACGAATGTGGGGCACTTTGTTCAAAACTTATTAAACATTTCAAGAAAGCAAAAACAGAGAATTAAACTAAGTGCAAGGCCCTTCTGAGCCCTTGGCCCTGTGCAACTACACAGGTCACATACCCATGAATCTGATTCTGCCTCAAGTCATGTACCTTCTCAGAGCTTCCAGGTGTTCTCAGTTCTTTCATACCCCCTAGATAATTACTGTGAGGTGCTGAGAATTCCCCATCCTATTTCAGCAGGATGATTATAGGTCTTTATAATTATAGTTCCTGAAGTAAAGGCTCAGCTCTTTCATTACCCTGCTAAAACCATATATTTTCTTAAGTCTTCTAGAGTCTCTTGGACTGTCTCTGGAAGGATCATTCCTGGCCAGAGCAAAGAGGAAGTTTTTACTGTCTTCACAAGAAAAACACCTCATTCCTTTAGCATTCTTGGCAGTTGTTTGATTAAATTTGAAGTAGAATGTTTTAAGAGACAATGTTTTAATGATAATTATTTCTTCACACAATATAAGGCCCAAGTGACGTAAGGAATGTTAAAGAAATGTGGACGGCTGTCATTCTATTTCATTAAAATATAAGAAATACCAACAAATTTAAATGTCTTATTATTGTATGAAATTTTCATCACAATTTAAAATATCATTATGCATAGAGTTGCTTAAGAATGATAAAGGGAAGGTACTAATGTTTCTGTTGAATTTAAAAAGGTGAATTTTTATTAACAGAATACAAAAACTGGTTCTAATTAACTTTGTGCAAATAAATCAGAGTAATGATTACACAATAACATATGTTGATAATTTTTGTTCATAAACTGACCTGCAATTAAGTATGCCTTCTGAAAGTAGAGGAAGTTGAAAACTATGCTTCTCATTGTGGAACAGAATAGCAGCTAGTACATGGGAACAGGCATGGGTAATGGAGGTGTGGACACAGAAAAATTCAGTGATTCAAAGATACAATAAGAGGGCACCATCTCATTAAACTGACGCTGTCATAAACCCCATGACCAAATTTCACTCCAATAACAGACAGTTTACTTTTAAATAACTTATGCCTCATACCATGCTTGCTTTCATTTTAAACTTAATTGGGTATGAAATGAACAGAAAATAAAATGTAAACTTTTAAGTCAAGGTAAGTAGGTGTTAAATCAATACATAAAAAACAATAAAATATAGTATTAGGCAAATTTCATGAAGCTATCTTGTATTTCTGTAATAAAGCATTTGTATAGCCAACAAAATTTCTACTATTATATGTAGTCAACAAACAGAATTTACTTTTATACTGACATATCACCTGGCAATACACTCAGTGTCAAAATTTATTTGCTTTTGGTCAGCATCCTTCTCCCCAGACATACAGAAAATAAATAGAGATCTTTTAAATTATATTGTATTGTAAACATACAGTAAATGCCCAAGTGAAGTGTGCTGTTATTTTTAGTAACAACTGACTCAATGTCTATTAAGAGAAAGATGGTGGAGGCGCAAGATGGCGGAGGAGTAGGGGACCTAAATTTCATCTGGTCCCAGGAATTCAGCTAGATAGGGATCAAACGATTCTGAACACCTACGAACTCAACAGGAGAACAAAGAAGAGAATAGCAGCAACTCTCTGAACAAAAAAGCGACCACTTTCTGGAAGGTAGGACGTTTGGAGAAGTGAATACGAGGCGATATTTGGGAAGATAGACGGCGGGGGAGGGGGCCTCCGTCAGCCGGCTACTGGCAAGCAATAGAGCAACGGAGCACAAAATCGGAACTTTTAGTAGTCCGCTCCGCTGAGGGACGTCGCTCCAGTGGCTAAGCGGGGGGTGGAACCCTCGCTGGGACAGTGTGGTCTCAGGACGCTCGGGGTCACAGAAAGACCGGGGGTGCCTGAGTGCGGCAGAGCTCCCAGGTACTGGAGCGGGGAAGCCGGCTGCAAAGACAGATCAGAGGAGTGGGTTCTCAGCTCAGGGTTGCCATAAACTACGATCCGCAGCAGAGTTGGGGCGCTGCTCCTCCCAGCAGGGACCCAACAAGTGGCAAATCTGGGGAGACTTCCCTTCCTCTCCCGGGAGGAGTGGCACGGGAGCCCGCAGCAGGAATCTGCTTGGTTTGGAGACTCCAAACAGGGTCGTGTGCCAGAAAGAGAGATGCTCAATCACAGGCCGGGTGAGCACGGAGTGCAGCCGGAGACTGGGGAGATGGGAGTGATTGACTGCTTTTCTCTGGGGGCTCACTGAGGAGTGGAGCCACAAGTTCTCGGTTCCTCCGCAAAGAAGATTGGGAGGTGCCATCTTCACTCTCATCCTCCAAAGCTATAGGGAAAGCATGCAGGGAACAAAAGCTACAGTGAGCAAACCCTATCAGATTACTTAGACCAATTCCCGCAAGGGAGGTGCAATTCCGCTTCCGGCAAAGACATTTGAGAACCACGGCAACAGGCCCCACCCCCAGAAAAATCAGCAAGAACAGCCAGTCAAGACCAAGTTTACCCATCAAGGAGAACGGCAGAAATCCAGTGCTAGGGGAATACTGCACATAGAATTCATGGCTTTTTTACCATGGTTCTTTAGTCCTTCAAAGTTAATTTTTTTCTTTTTTTGAATTTTTCTTTTTCCCTTTTTCAACCAACATCTTATCAATCCCTTTTTTAAAAAATCTTTTTTATTTTTCATTTTTAGACTCATATTCTATCCCTTCATAGTAGTTAACCTTATTTTTGGTATATATATATATATATAATATATATATATATATAAGTTGTTCTCTCTTTAAAAGATTGGGATAAAGTTTCTTCTAACAGACCAAAATACACCCTAAATCTCGAGTGTATGCCTTTGTTCTAGTCTCCTGCCTGATCACATTCTCTCCCCATTTTTTTTAAAACCTCTTCTTCGTTTTTTCAACCAACTTATCAATTCCTTTCATAAAATCTTTTATAAGTTTCATCTTTACAGTCATATTCCATCCTCTCATCGTATTTACCCTTATTTTTGTACATATACAAGTTTTACTTTCTTTAAAATTTTGGGAGGCATTTTCTTCTAACAGACCAAAATACACTCAAAATCTAGTGTGTGGCACTGATCTATCCACCAGCCTGATCATATTCCATTATTTTTGTTTTTTATCTTTTTCTTTTTCCTTTCTTTCCCTTTCTTTTCCCCCAGTTTCAGGTCTCTTCTAATTTGTTTAGTGTATATTTTTCTGGGGTCGTTGTTACCCTGTTAGCATTTTGTACTCTCATTCATCTATTCTCCTCTGGACAATATGATAAGACAGAAAAAATCACCTCAAAAAAAAAAAAAGAACAAGAGGCAGTACTGACTGCCAGGGACCTAATCAATACGGACATTAATAAGATGTCGGAACTAGAGTTCACAATGACAATTTTAAAGATACTACCTGGGCTTGAAAAAACCATGGAAGATATTAGAGAAACCCTTTCTGCAGAAATAAAAGAAGTAAAATCAAACAAAGTCAAAATCAAAAAGGCTATTAATGAGGTGCAATCAAATATGGAGGCTCTAACTGCTAGGATAAATGAGGCAGAAGAGAGAATTTGTGATATAGAAGACCAAATGATGGAAAATAAAGAAGCTGAGAAAAAGAGAGATAAACAACTCCTGAATCACGAGGGCAGAATTTGAGAGATAAGTGATACCATAAGATGAAATAAATTAGAATAATTGGGATCCCAGAAGAAGAAGAAAGAGAGAGACGGGCAGAAGGTATATTCAAGCAAATTATAGCAGAGAACTTCCCTAATTGGGGGAAGGAAACAGACATCAAAATCCAGGAGGCACAGAGAACCCCCCCCAAATCAATAAAAATAGGTCAACATTCCGACATCTAATAGTAAAACTTAAGAGTCTCAGAGACAAAGAGAAAATCCTGAAAGCAGCTCTGGGTAAGAGATCTGTAAACTACAATGGTAGAAACATTAGATTGGCAACAGACCTATCCACAGAGACCTGGCAGGCCAGAAAGGACTGGCATGATATCTTCAGAGCACTAAATGAGAAAAATATACAGCCAAGGATACTATATCCAGCTAGCCTGTCATTGAAAAATAGGAGAGAGAAAAAGTTTCCAGGACACACAAAAACTAAAGGAATTTCCAAACACAAAACCAGCCCTAGAAGAAATATTGAAAGGGGTCCTCTAAGCAAAGAGAGAGCCTAAAAGCAACATAGACCAGAAAGGAACACAGGCAATATACAGTTACAGTCACCTGACAGGCAATACAATGGCACTAAATTCATACCTTTCAATAGTTACCCTGAATGTAAATGGGCTAAATGCCCCAAACAAAAGACACAGGCTATCAGATTGGATAAAAAGACAAGACCCATCGATATGCTGTCTGCAAGAGACTCATTTTAGACCCAAAGACACCCCCAGATTTAAAGTGAGGAGGTGGAAAAAAATTTACCATGCTAATGGACACCAAAAGAAAGCTGGGGTGGCAATTCTTATATCACACAAATTAGATTTTAAACCAAAGGTTATAGTAAGAGATGAGGAAGGACACTATATCCTACTTAAAGTGTCTATCCAACAAGAAGATCTAACAATTATAAATATCTATGCCCCTAACATGGGAGCAGCCAATTATATAAGGCAATTGATAACAAAAGCAAAGAAACACATCGACAACAATACAATAATAGTGGGGGACTTTAACACCCCCCTCACTGAAATGGACAGATCATCTAAGCAAAAGATCAACAAGGAAATAAAGACTTTAAATGACACACTGGACCAAATGGACTTCACAGATATATTCAGAACATTCCATCCCAAAGCAACAGAATACATACTCTTCTCTAGAGTCCATGGAACATTCTCCAGAATAGATCACATCCTAGGTCACAAATCAGGTCTCAACCGGTACCAGAAGATTAGGATCATTCCCTGCATATTTTCAGACCACAATGCTTTGAAACTAGAACTCAATCACAAGAGGAAAGTCGGAAAGAACTCAAATACATGGAGGCTAAAGAGCATCCTGCTAAAGAATGAATGGGTCAACCAGGAAATTAAAGAAGAATTTTAACAATTCATGGAAACTAATGAAAATGAAAACACAACTGTTCAAAATCTTTGGAATACAGCGAAGGCAGTCCTAAGAGGGACGTATACAGCAGCACATTCCTTTCTCAAGAAACAAGAAAGGTCTCAAATACACAACCTAACCCTACACCTAAAGGAGCTGGAGTAAGAACAGCAAATAAAGCCTAAACCAAGCAGGAGAAGAGAAATAATAACGATCAGAGCAGAAATCAATGAAATAGAAACCAAAAGAACAGAACAGATCAATGAAACTAGGAGCTGGTTCTTTGAAAAAATTAAGAAGATTGATAAACCTCTGGCCAGACTTATCAAAAAGAAAAGAGAAATGACCCAAATAAATAAAATCATAAATGAAAGAGGAGAGATCACAACCAACACCAAAGAAATACAAACAATTATAAGAACATATTATGAGCAACTATATGTCAGCAAAATAATCTGGAAGAAATGGATGCATTCCTAGAGATGTATAAACTAACAAAACAGAACCAGGAAGAAATAGAAAACCTGAACAAACCTATTACCACTAAGGAAATTGAAGCAGTCATCAAAAATCTCCCAACAAACAAGAGCCCAGGGCCAGATGGCTTCCCAGGGGAATTCTATCAGACATTTAAAGAAGAATTAATACCTATTCTTCTGAAGCTGTTCCAAAAAATAAGAAATGGAAGGAAAAATTCCAAACTCGTTTTGGAGCCACCATTACCTTGATCCCAAAACCAGAGAAAGACCCCATCAAAAAGGAGAATTACAGACCAATATCCTTGATGAACATGGATGCAAGAATTCTCACCAAAATACTAGCCAATAGGATCCAACAGTCCATTAAAAGGATTATTCACCATGACCAAGTTGGATTTATCCCTGGGCTGCAAAGTTGGTTCAACATCCACAAATCAATCAATATGATACAATACATTAATAAAAGAAAGAACAAGAACCATATGATCCTCTCAAAAGATGCAGAAAAAGCATTTGAGAAAGTACAGCATCCTTTCTTGATCAAAACTCTTCAGAGTATAGGGATAGAGGGTACATACCTTGATATCATAAAAGCCATCTATGAAAAACCCACTGCGAATATCATTCTCACTGGGGAAAATCTGAGAGCTTCCCCCTAAGGTCAGGAACATGGCCGGGATATCCACTATCACCACTGCTATTCAACATAATATTAGAAGTCCTAGTCACAGCAATCAGACAACAAAAAGAAATCAAAGGCATCCAAATTGGCAAAGAAGTCAAACTCTCTTTGCAGATGATATGATACTTTATGTAGAAAACCCAAAAGACTCCACCCCAAAACTGCTATAACTCATACAGGAATTCAGTAAAGTGGCAGGATATAAAATCAATGCACAGAAATCAGTGGCATTCCTATACACCAACAACAAGACAGAAGAAAGAGAAATTAAGGAGTTGATCCCATTTACAACTGCACCGAAAACCATAAGATCCCTAGGAATAAATCTAACCAAAGAGGCAAAGAATCTGTACTCAGAAAACTATAAAATACTTATGAAAGAAATTGAGGAATACACAAGAAATGGAAAAACATTCCATGCTCATGGATTGGAAGAAAAAATATTGTGAAGATCTCAATGCTACCTAGAGCAATCTACACATTTAATGCAATCCTTATCAAAATACCATCCACTTTTTTCAAAAAAATGGAACAAATAATCCTAAAATTTATATGGAACCAGAAAAGACCCTGAATAGCCAGAGGAATGTTGAAAAAGAAAAGCAAAGCTGGTGGCATCACAATTCTGGACTTCAAGGTCTATTACAAAGCTTTCATCATCAAGTCAGTATGGTACTGTCTTACAGTACCATAAATCAATGCAATAGAATAGAGAGCTCAGAAACGGACCCTCAACTCTATAGTCAACTTATCTTCGACAAAGCAGGAAAGAATGTCCAATGGAAAAAAGACGGTCTCTTCTCCAAATGGTGTTGGGAAAATTGGACAGCCACATGCAGAAGAATGAAACTCGACCATTTCCTTACACCACACACAAAAATAGACCCAAAATGGTTGAAAGACCTAAATGTGAGACAGGAGTCCATCAAAATCCTAAAGGAGAACACAGGCAGCAACCTCTTGCACTTCAGCCACAGCAACTTCTTCCTAGACACATCACCAAAGGCAAGGGAAGCAAGGGCAAAAATGAACTATTGGGACTTCATCAGGATAAAAAGCTTTTGCACAGCAAAAGAAACAGTCAACAAAATCAAAGACAACCGACAGAATGGGAGAAAATATTTGCAAATGAAATACCAGATAAAGGGCTAGTATCCAAAATCTATAAAGAACTTATCAAACTCAACACCCAAAGAACAAATGGGCAGAAGACATGAACAGACATTTTTCCAAAGAAGACATCCAAATGGCCAACAGACACATGAAAAAGTGCTCAACATCGCTCAGCATCAGGGAAATATAAATCAAAACCTCAATGACATACCACCTCACACCAGTCAGAATGGCTAAAATTAAGAAGTCAGGAAACGACAGATGTTGGCGGGGATGAGGAGAAAGGGGAACCCTCCTACACTGTTGGTGGGAATGCAAGCTGGTGCAACCACTCTGGAAAACAGTATGAAGGTTCCTCAAACAGTTGAAAATAGAGCTACCGTATGATCCAGCAATTGCACTACTTACCCCAAAGATACAAATGTAGGGATCCAAAGGGGTACGTGCACCCCGATGTTTATAGCAGCAATGTCCACAATAGCCAAACTGTGGAAAGAGCCAAGATGTCCATCGACAGATGAATGGATAAAGAAGATGTGGTATATATATAAAATGGAATATGATGTAGCCATCAAAAGGAGTGAAATATTGCCATTTACAACAACGTGGATGGAACTGGAGGGTGTTATGCTGAGCGAAATAAGTCAATCAGATAAAGACATGTATCATATGATCTCACTGATATGAGGAATTCTTAATCTCAGGAAACAACTGAGGGTTGCTGGAGTGGTGGGGGGTGGGAGGGACGGGGTGGCTGGGTTTTAGAAATTGAGGAGGGTATGTGCTATGGTGAGCACTATGAATTGTGTGAGACTGAAGAATCACAGACCTGTACCTCTGAAACAAATAATACATTATATATTTAAAAAAAAAAAGTAGATAGCAGGAAGGGAAAAATGAAGGGGGGGAAATTGGAGGGGGAGACGAACCATGAGAGACTATGGACTCTGAGAAACAAACTGAGGGTTCTAGAGGGGAGGGGGTGGGGGGATGGGTTAGCCTGGTGATGGGTTTTAAAGAGGGCATGTACTGAATGGAGCACTGGGTGTTATACGCAAACAATGAATCATGGAACACTACATCAAAAACTAATGATGTAATGTATGGTGATTAACATAACATAATAATAAAAAAAAGAGCAATACGCTTGTTTATCTCTAAATATAATCATAATCCTTGCTCTGCATTATTGCTCACCAACTAAGGACATTCAAATGAGGCAACAAATATAAAAAAACTTTAAAATCTACAAATCACTGTGTAACTATATCATATTTGTGCATCTTAAATCCTTAGGATTGTTTTAATTCTAGGGCTCATCTGGGGTCTCCTTTCAGGGAATTGCTTCCTCCTTGTAGTTTAGATTATTTTTAAACTATGCTGTAACTGTCTTCCAAATGCTACCATAGCATGTTTCCTCACATTGTGGATAAGCACATGGTGAAGATGATGTCCATCTCAGACATAACACAAAGCAATTAAAATTGTGTGGTATATCATGATTAGCATGACTGTTACTTACACAAAGCATTATAAATAAATAAGATTCATCTGCATATGTTGCCTAAGTAAACAATCTGACTTAATCACTACAATTGAACTTCCAAGCTAATGTGAATTAAGTAAAAGAAGAATGGGTCTTACAGGCTGTATTTTCTTTAGATAGATTTCTCATTTTTCACGTGGTGATTGATTATTCTGTGACACATGGAAGACAGCAGGTGAATGTGAATCAGAAAGGTCACTTTGTTCAAAGCAGGAAAAATAGCTGTGATGTGACTTTCATAACAATCATATTTATGTATACAAATGTGGAAAGTGACAAAGCCAATTCTAAAATGAAACATTTCCCATGTATATCTAGGGGAAAAGGAAAAAAACCTTCTTCCTGAAGATCAATCCAGCATCTCCAGTGGCCATTTAGTTCTCATTCCAATAAATGGATCACAATCATCTTATTTTAGTTATGTATTATAAATGTGCTGAACATGATTTGGGGGGAAATCTATTATCCAAAGGCATTCTATCACAATAAGTTGGATATGATGAAGTAAGACATAACATGGGTCTGATTCAATTATAGCACCAAAACAATTGGTGTCTACTACTTGTTAAGCATTACAAAAAATATGTATACAATATGGTCTCTAATTTTATTCTAAACACTCAGCTCCATTCTGAGTTCTGACATTACAATTTCTCACTCCAAAATCCAATTTCAAGGGACAAGTTTTAAAAGGTAAAGATCATGGTCCACATATTAGTACTTGGTTCATATCATAACATCACAAAATACTAAACTGGAAGAGACCACAACGATTTTATTTATTTCATGACATATATAAGGACACTAAGGCCTAAAGAGTTAAAATGACTACTAGAGTATGTCAACTGCAGAGAAGAGTCTAAACTTGGGTCTCTGAGATCCTAATATACATGTTTTTTTATATGAATTAAGTTGCTTTTGTTACTTTTGAAAAAAGGTTACAATACTTCTTCCTTGTAGGATTTTGGTCAAATCAGGTAGACACCTGATTAAATCCTAAATTCTGGTTTCTCTCCACCTTACACACTAGCACTAAAAACAACAACAAAAAGCTAAATAATAAAATATTTTATATCATCCAAGTATCACCCTTTTTCTTCCTTGGAATTGCACTATGATCCATTTCAATTTAGATTTTTCTAATATTATTATCTCTGGAGCCTCATCAGAGAAGAGGTAAAAGAAGAAAGGCCTGGTTAGAGAACAACAAAGACCTACAAGTCCATAAAGTCACTCTCAGTCCTCTCAACAGACTATCTTCCTGAGAAAAAGCCAAAAAATGTTGCAATTTGTCCTATGGTTTATACCAAAGCTACCAAGGACATCTATTTAGATTGACTGTTTGGCTGTGTGGTTGTTGTAAGTAGACTACAGGGTTTCACCAACAACTGTAAACACAATATACCATAGGGCCTCTTTTGGCTGCCACTTCTTGGCTCATGTATCATTTCTACCCCATTAGTCTCTTTCCAGCAATTAACATTGAGCAAGTATTTTTTAACATCTTTTGTATGTCAGGAATTGTGCTGGCATTGAAGATATATGGATAAATATGTTAAAGTTACCATCTCCATGAAGCTAAAATCCTAATCTGGCATGACAAGAAACAAAGTTAACAACGTGCTAAAAAGAATTTGAGGAAATTTAAAAAGTAATATGAGGGGCGCCTGGGTGGCTCAGTCTCTAAGCATCTGCCTTCAGTTCAAGTCATGATCCCAGGGTCCTTGGATCGAGCCTGGCATTGGGCTCCCTGCTCAGCAGGAAGCCTGCTTCTCCCTCTCCCACTCCCCCTGCTTGTGTTTCCTCTCTCGCTGTCTCTCTCTGTCAAATAAATAAAATCTTAAAAAAAAAAAAAAGGAATATGATAGTGCCTGAGTAACTTCCAAAGGTGGCTTAATTTAAGTAAAGGGATCAAGGAAAATCTTTCTGAGAAGATAATATTTGAGCTAATCCCTAAAAGGTTAGGAAGTTGATGTGGCTGGTTTGTAGAAAGTACAGTATTGTGACATGAAATGGAAGTAGGAGATAGAGGCAGGGCCGATCATGTAAAGCTTTAAAGGCTGTTGAAGGTGGTTTCGATTTTGTTCATGCAATAGAAAGCCAATGAAAGTGTTATGGAAGGATTGACCTTTTTATAATCTCAAAACACAAAACTGGATGAGACCACAGTGATTATTTTGTTTAAATATTTTATTATAGAGAAAAGGACAGTAAACCCTACAGAGATAAAGTGACTAAGAGAGTAAGTCAATAGCAAAGCAGAGCCTGAATTTGGGTCTCTGAGCTCTAGAGAAAGGCAAAAAAAAGTAAATATCAGGAAAAAGTAAAGAGGAGATATTTTTAGATCATTATGTAAGAGTAACAAGTAACCATGGGATAAATAAGATTTAGGTAATATCTTCTAAATGAAGAAAATGTTCAGGCAAAGCAATAGCCAAAAAGATCAATTCCAAGGTCTGAAAAACTGTAACACCTTTTCTTTGACAAAGGCATCATGGACATTTGTGTATTTTTAGGTCATCATGCTCCAAAAAAAAATCCTAGTTTCCCCTAGTAATCCTACTATGATCGTAATTGATAAACTTCGTGCTATCTACATACATTTTCAGCCATTACCACCCTTTATGATTCTGCTTCCAATGTTTGCTACCTACTATATATAGCTCAAGAGTGACATTAAATAAAATTCTGAAAGTTTTAATTTCTTAAACTTAATTATTCTCAAACATGTTTCCAAATGCCAGAATAAATTTATAACAATAACCATTAGTGGTTAATATTTGTTGGCAGCTATTACTAATTGCTGAAGAAAATATATTTTAAGTAATTATTTCACATATTCTAAAGAGAA
Source organism: Zalophus californianus (assembly GCF_009762305.2). NCBI lineage: Eukaryota > Metazoa > Chordata > Mammalia > Carnivora > Otariidae > Zalophus > Zalophus californianus. The sequence goes on along the minus strand of NC_045612.1, from coordinate 112,008,109 downwards.
CAAAGTTTAATTTAGCAGAAATGCATTTATTTATAAATTTATTTTCCTAAAGCCCTTTTATGCTTTCAGCATCTTGTGCAATCATGTTCATTAGTTATTTCTCAAATAATACTTATAAGTACTTTAGCACCCCATACATATATTTTTGATGTGAACTTTTTTAAAAATTCAAGTATAATTAACATACAGTGTTCTATTAGTTTCAGGTGTACAATATAGTGATTCAACACTTCCGTACATCACCCGGTGCTCATCACAAGTGTACTCTTTAATCCCCATCACTTATTTCTCCCATCCCCCCACCCACCTCCTCTCTGGTAACCATCAGCTTGTTCTCTATAGTTAAGGGTCTATTTCTTGGTTTGTCCCTCTCTTGTCTTTTTTCCCCTTTGTTCATTTGTTTTGTTTCTTAAATTCCACATATGAGTGAAATCATATGGCATTTGTCTTTCTCTGACTGCCTTATTCTGCTTATTTTGCATAATACTCTCTAGCCTCATCCATGCCATTACAAATGGCAAGATCTCACTCTATTTTATGGCTGAGTAATATTCCATTTTGTGTGTGTATATACACATATATATTTTTAACTTTATATACACGTATGATTGTATCTGTGGGATAATTTCCTAGAATTGCCATTATCGGGGTCATTGAATAAAGTATTTGTTTTTAAGTTTACAGCATATATTTCATAATGATTTAATAGTCACTTTGCTCCTTTAATCGGTTATTTAAGGTGTCACAAGAATTGCTTTGTCTTCCATAATCAATATTGTACTTACTTCTGGTTTCTTACTAAACAACAAGCAGTCTCAATAATTACTATCTTAATTGGTTACGAATTGATTGCACAGCCTGCAGAATGTGTATAAATAAAGGTAAAGACAGACCATACGAGCCATGGCATGACTGGCTCATTATCCTATTGGCATAAACTTTATTATCACATGTATGAAGTGTACATACACCATTTAGATGTTCCATCAGCCTAGAAATAAAACACAATGACTTGTCTAGAAAATTGGAGTAAGAATTGCCTATTTCCAAAGAAAGGATGTGTGAGAAGTTGTGGATCATTTCTGTGCAGAAGTGTAGGAAGCTTGCTTTTTCTAGGATGTTATGGCAGCATTTATGGACCAAAAGTTGTTATTATCTGTCTGTCTCGGTTGATGTGTCATATTTCACAGCTCTGATGCATTAGCATTTTAATCTGTGGCTAAAGAGTTTGCTATTCTACTCATTCAAAAATATGTGATAGAATAAACCTTTTTACTATAACTGACTTTGGGTGGAATTACGGTACACTGAAAAATATGCCAATTTTGTGATGGGCAGTATGCAGTCTGATTTATGACAAACCATAAACCAAAAGAGTTTAAATAATCAATAATTAATACAAACAAATATTGATAGTACTGAACATCTCTTCTGGCTCAGAAAATATTCATTGAATCCAATATCTTAAATCAGTTATGAAAACCAGACAAATGACTTGAGAATAAAGGCTTGAGCTGTCTTTATTCTGAAAACTAAAAAAAAAAAAAAAAAAAAAATTGAGATTTCCTGTCTCAAGATTTTCCATTTCCCTCAATGACTTTGATATCCAAGGTAGAACTTAAGAAGATAAGAATAATGCTAAGGTAGTTTCCAAAATCAAAGAAATATATGAACAGTTATTTCTCAGAACAGTTAAACATCATTGCTATCATTCTGACAGATACTTTATTTTCATCCTAAAGCTACCATCCTAAATGAATGAATGAATGAATGGCATTTCTAGGGTAGTCAGATGGAAGACTAGTTACCCCAATCAACCTCTTAACTAAAAAAGAACATCTTTGGGGAGCCTGGGTGGCTCAGTTGGTTAAGCGTCCAACTGGTGATTTAGGCTGAGGTGATGATCTCAGGGTCATGAGATCAAGCCCTGTGTCAAGCTCTGAGCTCAGCAGTGAGTCTGCTTGAGGTTCTTGCCCTCTCCCCCTCCCCCTACTCACACTCTTTCACTCTCAAATAAATAAATATTTTAAAAAATAAATAAAAAAGAACATCTTTTTAAGTGCATTGGTGAACTGATACAAAAGAAAGAATTCTGTGGAAGTAAAACAGTGAAACCTGGGATTTAAGTTAATGTCAATGTTAACCTCATCCTGAGAGTTTCTACTGGATCCTAGACACCATAAGCTTTTGCCTTGTTAGCTGTATTAACATGGAAGGAGGGGGACGCCTGGGTGGCTCAGTTGGTTAAGCGTCTGCCTTCAGCTCAAGTCATGATCCCAGGGTCCTGGGATCGAGTCCCACATTGGACTCCTTGCTCAGCAAGGAGCCTGCTTCTCCCTCTGCCTGCCTCTGTCTCTCTCTCTCTCTGATAAATAAATGAAATCTTAAAAAAAAAAAAAACATAGAAGGAGGACAGGAGATAAAGCCAAGATGCCAAAGGTGTGAAATATGACAAGAAACCCCTCATAAAGATGGGCCCAAAGGTGTATAAGTAAATGGGTAAGAAAATCAAATTAAAACTAAACTAAAAAACTACATTTAGAAAGGACAGAAAAAAACAAAACAAAACAAAACAAAACAAAAAAAACACTTGCTAATCTTGACCCTGATACTGGATGAAATGGAAAAGAAAAATCTCCCCTGAAAACTCATGCATAACCATAAACTAGTTAATTCAAGAATTTGTAGTCTAAATTCATATTACCTGCAAGGCCAAAAATACATTGAGCAAAGAATGTAATTTAAGGTGACTCAGAAATCTTCAATAAAGATGGCAGAGTACAAAGATCCTGAGGCCACCTTATCCCACAGATACACTAAGGCTACAACTATTTATAGAGCAACTCTAAGAATGACTTGAAGACTAGCAAAATAGCTCTTACACACCCCAGGACATAAAGAAAAAACACAACAAGAAGGGTAAGAGCCAAAGAGAAGTAGTTTGACCGAGACCCATTCCCAAGTACAGTGACCCACACATGGGAGAAATATCACAGTGGGGGAGGTCCTCCCTGAGGAACAAGGGGTTCAAACTCAACATCAGGGGGTGCCTGGGTGGCTCAGTCTTTAAGCGTCTGCCTTCGGCTCAGGTCATGATTCCAGGGTCCTGGGATCGAGCCCCACATCGGGCTCCCTGCTCAGCGGGAAGCCTGCTTCTCCCTCTCCCACTCCCCCTGCTTGTTCCCTCTCTCACTGTGTCTCTCTCTGTCAAAAAAAAAAAAAAAAACTAAAAAAACCTCAACATCAGGCAGCCCCTGCTTGAGGACCTGTACTGGGAAGATGAGCTCCCATAATGTCTGGTTTTGAAAATCAGTGGGGCATAACTTTAGGAGAGCCAAAGGACTACAGGAAACCAAGACTCAGCTCTTAACAGACCCACACACACTCCAAGACCAGCACACAGGCAGCAGTTTGAAAAGCATCTAGGCCAAACCTAAAGGAGATTTATTGACTAATTTTGTGGCAAATGCTGAAGGGGCAGGAATCAGTAGGAACTTTCTTTGGGAACAGAAGCACTGGCCATTTTTCTTGTCCCCTTCTGCCTAACTGGACTGACTCTGACAGGCATCAGATCTGACATTCTCCATCTATCCTGCTAGTACCCAACTGTCCCATCAAGGCATTCCCCTACTTACCACCCCAACCTATACACCCTCCCTGGCAGGCATCCCTCCAAATCAGCTCCCACCTCATACATGGTGGGCAGATTTGGCTGGGCCTACCACCCCCCAAAGTTGCTGCTATATCACCACACCCTACAGGTAGCCTCGGCTATAAACAGTACCTCTCCAAAGAGGTTCCTGGGGAAGTAGGGGAGAGGGAGAGCCCACCCACTAGGGTATCTGCAACAGTGGCAACCAGGCCTTGCAGCCAGCCATACCGGAGGCTAGACCCACCCACAAGAGAGCCTGCAGCCACCACAAATAGCCCTCTCAGCCAGCTGCCTTAGGGGGTCAGACCCACTGAGCAGAACACCTACACCACCTGCATCCCACCACAACAGGAAGGCACACACAGACCACACAGGGGACACCCTTGGAGGGCGTGGTTCTAGTGACAAGGGGGATGGTGCTTCTGAACATAAAGGACACATTCTAAATAAGACCACTATTTCAAGACTAGGAGATGAAGCTAATCAACCTAATACATAGAAACAAACAAAGAGAGTTGGGCTAAATGAGGAGACAGAGGAATATCTCTAAACGAAAGATCAAGACAAAACCTCAGAAAAAAAACTAAACTAAATGAAGATAAGCAATCTACTTAATAAAGAATTCAAAGTAGTGGTCATAAAGATGCTCACCAAATTCAGAAGAATGAATGAACAGAGAACTTCAACAAAGAGATAGAATATATAAAAAAGCAGCAAAATAGAAGAATACAATAACTGAAATGAAAAATACATGAGATGGAATCAACAGCAGATTAGAGGACACAAAAGAATGGATCAGTGATCTAAAATACAGGGTAGGAGAAGGAAGGGAAAAATGAAGTGGGGGTAATCGGAGTGGGAGACGAACCACGAGAGACTATGGACTCCAAGAAACAAACTGAGGATTTTAGAGGGGAGAGGGGAGAGGGGTGGGGGTATGTGTTAGCCCAGTGATGGGTATTAAGGAGGGCACGTACTGCATGGGGCACTGGGTGTTATACGAAAACAATGAATCATGGAACACTACATCAAAAACTAATGATGTATGGTGACTAAATAACATTATAAAATTAAATTAAGTTAAAAAAATAAAAGACAGGGTAGTGGAAATCATCCAAGCTGAATAGCAAAAAGAAAAACAATTTTAAAAATGAGAATAGTGGAAGGGACCTCTAGGACAAAATCAAGTGTACTAACATTTATATTACAGGCATCCCATGAGAAAAGAGAGAAAAAGGAGTAGAAAACTTATTTGAAGAAATAATAGCTAAAAAATTCCCTAACCTGGGGAAGGAAACAGACATCCAGGTCCAGGAAGCACAAAGAGCCCCACACAAGGTGAACCCAAAAAGGTAAACACCAAGACATTTAATAATTAAGATGTCAAAAATTAAAGATAAAGAATCTTAAAAGTAGCAAGAGAAAATGACTACCTATGTACAAGGGAACACATATAATATTATAAGCTAATTTTTCAAGAGAAACTCTACAAGCCAGAAGAGAAAGGCATGAAATATTCAAAGTACTGAATAAAAAAGAAAAACTACAACCATGAATACTCTACCAAGAAAAATGACCATTCAGAATTGAAGGAGAGATAAGGAGTTTCTCAGACAAAACAAAATTTAAAGGAGTTTATCACCACCAAACTGACGTTAGAAGAAATGTTAAAGGGACATCTTTAAGCAGAAAAAAAAGAGGCCATAAAGAGAAGATTATGATGAAAGGAGAAAATCTCACTGCTAAAAGTAAACACATAGTAAAGGTAGTAGATCAACCGCTTACAAAGCGAGTATAAAGATTGAAAGAAAAAAGTAGTAAAATAAACTACATGTACAATAATTAGTTAAGGGATACAAAGAATAAAAAGATGCAAAATATGAAAGTAAATACATAAAGCGTGGGAGGGGCAAAAACAATGTAGTGCTTGTAGTATTTGAATGTAAGTGACCCTCAATTTAATATAGACTGCTATACAACCTTGAAAAAGAAAAAAATCCTGGAGGTATCATGGTCCCAGATTTCAAGATATACTACAAAGCTGTAGTAATCAAAATAGTAAGGTACTGGCACAAAAAGAGACACATAGATCAACAGAACAGAGAGCCCAAAAATAAACCCACAATTGTATGGTCAGTTAATCTTTGATAAAGGAGGAGAAGAATATCCAATGGGGAAAAAAGACAGTCTCTTCAACAAATGGTGTTGAGAAAACTGGTCAGCTACATGCAAAAGAATGAAGCTGGGCTACTTTCTCACACCATACACAGAAGTAAATTAAAAATGGATTAAAGACCTAAATGTGAGACCTAAAATCATAAAAATCCTAGAAGAGAGCATAGGCATTAATTTCTCTGACATGAGCCACAGCAACAATTTTCTACATATGTTTCCTGAGGCAAGGGACGTAAAAGCAAAAATAAACTATTGGGACAATACCAAAATTAAAAGCTTCAAATAAATAAGTAAATAAATAGCTTCTGCACAGCAAAGTAAATAATCATCAAACTATATGTTGTCCACAAAACACTCATTTCAGACCTAAAGACACAAAGAAACTGAAAGTGGAGGGACAAAAATAGATATTCCATAGAAATGTAAATGAAAAGAAAGCTAAAGGTAGTAATACACTCCATCAGACAAAGCAGCCTTTAAAACAAAGACCGTAACAAGAGACAAAGGCATTACATAATAATAATGGGATTAATCCAATAAGAGGATATAACAATTGTAAATATCTATGCACACAACATAAGAGTACCTAAATATATAAAGGAAGTATTAGCAGACATAAAGGAAGAGATTGAAAGTAATACAATAATAGTACGGGACTTCAACACCCAACTTACATCAATGGATACATCATATAGGAAAAAAAAAAAACAATAAGGAAACAGTAGCCTTAAATGAAACATTAGACCAGATGGACTTAACAGATATATACATAACATTCCACCCAAAACCAGCAGAATACACATTCTTTTCAAGTGAATATGTAACATTTTCTAGGACAGATCACATGTTAGGCCATAAAACAAGTCTCAATAAATTTAAGAAAACTGAAATCATATCAAACATCTTTTACCAGCCACAATGGTTGGTATGAAATTAGAAATCACTTAGAAGAAGAAAGCTGGAACAATATAAACACATGGAGGCTAAACAGCACACTACTAAAAACCCATAGGTCATTAAAGAAGTCAAAGATGAAATAAAAACCCTGAGACAAATGAAAACAGAAACAAAACATTCCAACATATATGGGATACAGCAAAAGCAGTTCTAAGAGAGAAGTTTGTAACAACACAGGCCCATCTCAAAAAACCGAAACAAAATAAAAACTCAAAGCGTACCTGGGTGGCTCAGTCGGTTGGGCATCTGCCTTCGGCTTGGGTCGTGATCCTGGGGTCCTGGGATCGAGTCCTGCATCGGGTTCCCTGCCCAGCAGGGAGTCTACTTGTCCCTCTCCCTCTGCCCTGCTCCTGCTCTCTCTCTCTCTCTCTCTCTCTCTCAGTCTCTCTCTCTCTCTAATAAAAATAAATAAATATCTAAAATAATAAAATAACAAAATAAAAACTCAAATAATCTAATCTTATACCTAAAGGGATGATAAAAAGAAAAACAAAGTCCAGTGAGTAAAAGGAAGGAAATAATAATTATTAGAGCAGAAATAAATGAGAGACTAAAAAACAACAGAAAATATCAATGAAACTAAGAGCTTATTCTTTGAAAAGATAAACAAAATTGATAAACTTTTAGCTAGATTCAGCAAGAAAATAAGAGAGAGGACTCAAATAAATGAAATTTAAAATGAAAGAACATATTTACAATTGACACAACTGAAATACAAAGTATTATAGTGACTACGATGGACAATTATATGCTAACAGATTGGACAACTTAGAAGAAAAGGATAAATACCTACACAAACATACAATCTTCCAAGATTGCATCAGGAAGAAATACAAAATCTGAACAGACCTATTACTAGTAATGAAGATGAATAAGAGATCAAAAACCTCCCAATATACAAAAGTAAAGGACCAGACAGCTTCATTGGTGAATTCTATCAAACGTTCAAAGAAAATTTAATAGCTATCCTTCTCAAACTCTTCTAAAACACTGAAGAGGAGAAAATGATTCAAAGCTCATTTTACAAGGCCAGCATTACCCTGATACCAAAACCAGACAAGGACATAAAAAAAAAATTACAGGCCCAAATCCCTGATGAACATGGATGTAAATCTCATCAACAAAATATTAGTAAACATAATTCAACAATACATTAAAAGGATCACAGGCCATAATCAAGTGGGATTTATTCCAGGGGTGAAAAAATGATTCAACATCCACAAATTAATCAACATGATATACCACTTTAACTAAATAAAGGATAAAAATCTTACGAAGATTTCAAGAGATGCAAAAAAAGCATTTGACAAAAATTCAACATCCATTTATGATAAAAAGTCTCCAGAAAGTGGGTATACAGATAATATACTTCAAATTAATAAAGGTCATATATGACAAACCCACACCTAACACCATAGTCAAGCTAAAAAGCTTTCCAAAAGTTTTTCTCTAAGATCAGGAGCAAGACAAGAATGTCAACTCTTGCCAACTTTATTCAACATAGTACTGGAAGTCCTAGCTACAGCAGTCAAACAAGAAAAAGAAAAGGCATCCAAATTGGTAGGAAAGAAGGAAAACTGTCAGTATTTCCAGATTATATGATACTAAACATAGAAAATGCTAGGGGTGCCTCATTGGCTCAGGTCATGCATGATCTCAGGATCCTGGGATCAAGCCCCACTTGGGCTCCCTGCCCCCCTCCCTCTACCCCTCTTCCTCTACCCCTCTTCCCAGCTCGTGTGTGTTCTCTCTCTGTCAAATAAATAAAATCTCAAAAAAAAAACCTAAAGCCTCTACCAAAAAACTATTAGAATAAATTAATTCCATAAAGTTCCAAAACACTCAATTCATATACAGAAATCTGTTGCATTTATATGTACTAATAATGAACTGTCAGAAAGAGAAATTAATAAAACAATCCCATTTACAATTGCATTGAAAAGAATAAAATACTCAGGAATAAATTTATCCAAGGAGTTGAGAAACCTATAGTCTAAAAACTGTAAGATAATGATGAAAGAAATTGAAGATGACACAAATAAATGGAAAGATATACCATGCTCACACATTGGAAGAATTAATATTGTGAAAATGTCGATACTACTGAAAGTAATCTACATATTCAATGCATCCCTATCACAACTGCAATGTAATTTTTCACAGAACTGTAACAAATAATACTAAAATTTGTATGGAACCCAAAAAATACCCTGAATACCCAAATCTTGAGGAAGAACAACAAAACTAGACATGTCACACTACCAGATTTCAAACTACACTACAAAGCAACAGTAAACAAAACAGTACGGTACTGTCCCAAAAAGAGACACATAGATCAATGAAACAAGATAAAGCCCAGAAATAAATGCATTTATATGTTCAGTTAATCTACAGCAAAGGACACAAGAATATAAAATGGGGAATGGACGGTCTCTTCAATAAATGGTGCTGAAAAAACTGGATAGCTACAGGCAAAACACTGAAACTCGACCACTTTCTTACATCATATATAAAAATTAACTCAAAATAAATTAAAGACCTTTAACAGACCTTGTTGCAGAATGCAGGGGCACAAATGAGCAGTGGTTCAGAGTTTATGGTAAATCGCAACACTCAGCACTCCAATCAAGGGAACCACTTCACCCTGTTTATGACCCTAGGGATCCTCAGGCTGTCTGCTCCTGGGGCTCAACTATGCTCCCCAACTGGGCCACTGCTCAGTTCCCCAGGGCCTGAACCTGGCTATGTAGTAAACTTCCAATACCTCAGAATCTGCGCTCTGCTGTCTACAGAAGACTGGTGGTGATGAAACACTCTCTTGTCTCCCCACCCCAATCAATGTTTTTTTTATTTAAATATTTTATTTATTTATTTGACAGAGAGAGCACAAGCAGGGGAGCAGCAGAGGGAGAGGGAGAAGCAGGCTCTCTGCTGGGCAGGGAGCCCAATGCAGGACTCAATCCCAGGACCCTGGGATCATGACCTGAACCGAAGGCCAACGCTTAACTGACTGAGCCACCCAGGTACCCTGACCCCGTCAACTGTTTTGAGCAATAGTTTTCTTGTGCAGTTCCCTGTGCGTGTTTTTACTTTTTTTCCCACAATTTTTCTCTCCTCCCCCTCTCTCGCTACTCCCTCTTTGGTCAGGGCTCCCTCCCCTGGGGAGCACCCACCACTCTTTGTTCCCATGGATCAACTCTTCACAGTTCCTACCTTCTGCAGGTCATTTTTCCAGTTTTTAGATTCACAGCTTCCTTCTCCAAGACTTCGGATTGATTTCATGGGTGTTAAGAATGATTTGATATTTATCTCACTATGTTCAGGTGAGGAGGCAGGCTTAGGGTCACCCTACTCCTCCATCATCTTACCTCTCCCAGATCAAGAACCTCATGTTTAAGTTGGTACCTACATAAAAGTGAACTCAAAATGTGTGATGGTTCGAAACACAAAAAGTAAAACCATAAATCTTTTTAGAAAAAAAACTTCAGAGAAAACCTTTGAGATTTAGGGTAAAGTACAAAATTCTTAGACTTGATACTACGAGCATAATATATAATAGGATAATTAATTGAACCTCACGAATATTAAAAACTTTGGGACTGTGAAAGACAACATGAAGAGAATGAAAAGACAAATGTACAGACTCTGAGAATGTCCATGCAAAACATATAGCCAACAAAGGACTAATATCTAGAATGTATAAAGAACTCTCAAAAAAAAAAAACCTTTCTTAAAAGTCAAAGGTATGAAAACAAACAATACAACTGGGATATGAGCAAACAGATAAATAAGTGAGAGTAAATCTTAAGTATTCTTACCACTACCACCACAAAAACAAAATGGTAATTATGTAAGGTGATGGGTGTATTAGCTAACCTTATTGTGGTAATTATTTTTCAGTACATACATTTTTCAAATCATCATGTTGTAAACCTTAAACCTACACAATGTTAGATGTTAACTTATCTCAACAAAACTGGGAAAAAAATCAATATAATTGACTGTATTGACAAACTAAAGAAGAAAAGTAACATATCATCTCAGTAGATGCAAAAAAAGTATTTGACAAAATTTAATATCTATTAATAATAAAAAATATCTCAGTACTTGGGGAATAAAAGTCAACTTTGTTTATTTAAGGGAGTTACTTGCAACTAACATGCTCAATGATGAAAGACTCATGTTTCTCCATAAGATGAAGAACAAGTCAAAGGCACTTATTCTCCTTACTCTTATTCAACAGCATCCTAGAAATCCTATCCAACACAGTAGGTGAAGAAAAAGAATAAGACATCCAGACTGGAGAGGAACAAAGCTAACACTATGGTGAAATAATAGGGTGTCTATATGGAAAGCCTTAAGAACTTTATAAAGAAGCTCCCAGACCTAATAAGTGACTTTAACAAGGTTGCAGGATACAAGGTCAATATAAAAAATCACTTATAGGTGAGGAGGGAAGATGGCGGAAGAGTAGGGGACCCTCGTTTCATCTGGTACCTTGAATTCAGCTAGATATCTATCTAATCATTTTGAACACCTGTGAATTCAACCTAAGATCTAAGAAAAGAATTGTTGCAATTCTACAAATAAAAAATTGACCACTTTTTGCAAGGTAGGAGGTGCAGAGGAGTGCATCTGAGGGGATATATCAGAAGATAAACCACGGGGGGGAAGGAGCCTCTGGAAGCCAGCTACCAGAAAGTGGTATGGCAATGTAGTGTAAAATCGAACTTTTAGAAGTCTTCTCCTCTGAGGGACCTCCCTGACTGAAAGGTGCTCAGGTGGAAAAGTGGGGCAGAATCCTAGGTGGGAGAGTGTCTCAGGATCCCCTAAGTCACAGAAAAAACAGGGGTGCTTGAGTGTGGGAGAGTTCCCAAGCATTGGAGTGGGGAAGCCAGCTACAACTGGCAAGTCCAGGAGTGGCCTCTCAGCTCAGATAAGCCGCAAACCGTGGTATGATCAGGCAACCACTCTTCAAGCAGGGGACCAGGAAGCAGCAAGGCTGTGGTGAGATCCCACCGCCCCCCGGGAAGATTGGTGTGGGTGTGCACCACAGAAGTCTGGAGAATTTGGCATACACAAAAGTGACTGACTGCTTTTCCATGATGGTACACTGAAGAGTAGGGACAGTGATAGTTTAGCTCCAGGGCTGGAGATCTGGGCACCACCATTTTTATTTTTTTCATCCTCTAAAGCAGTGCAAAAAGCCCTCAGGGAACAAAAGCCAGATCAAGCAATCCAAAGCAGCTTACACTGAACACAGCTGGTGGCAAGAGTGGTGCAACTCCACCCAGGCAAAGACACCTGAGAATCAGCGCAACAGGCTCCTCCCCCAGGAGACCAGCAGGAACATCAGGCTAATACCAAGTTTATGGATCACACAGAAATGAAAAACTCCTGCACCAGGGGAAAATAGTATATAGAATTCCAGTTTTTTTTCTCATGATTCTTTAGCCTGTCAGTTAAATTTTTTTTCAATTTTTTTCTTTTTTCCCTTCTCAACTAGCTTATCAACTCTTTTTTTAAGTCTTTTTTAATTTCATTTTTACATTTACATTTTATAGATACATTCTTCATTTTTGGTTTCCTTTCAATGTATTCAATTTTATTTCATATATATATATGAAGTTCTTCTTTCTTACAATTTTGTGATCAAGTGTCTTCTAATAAACAGACCAAAAGCCACCCAAGACCAAGTGTATCACCCTGTTCTGTCTACCCGTTTGATTGTATTCTCTCCACCCCCCTTTTTTTTCTTTTTTGGTTTCTGATCTCTTCTGATTTGCCTAGTGTATATTGTACTGGGGTTGTGTTTGATATTTTTTTTATTTTTTATTTCTTGTTTGTTCTCTCATTCATCTATTCATCTCTGGACAAAATGACCAGAAGGAAAAATTCCCAGAAAAAAGAACAGGAGGTAGTACTCACTGCCAGAGACTTAATAAATATGGATATTGGTAAAATGTCAGAGCTAGATTTCAGAACGATTATAAAGATACTAGCTGTGTTTGAAAAAATCATAGAAGACACTAGACAATCCCAGTGTGGAGAAATAAAAGAACTACGATCTAATCAGGTTGAAATAAAAAAGGGCATTGCTGAGATGCAATCAACAATGGAGGCTCTTACTGCTAGGATAAATGAGGCAGAAGAGAGACTAACTGATATGAAAAATAAATTATGGAGAATAAAGAAACTCAGTAAAAGACAAACAATTATTGGACCATGAGAAGAGGAATACCATAAAGCAAAACAATATTAGAATTATTGGGGTCCCAGAGGGAGAGGAGAGAGGAGGGCAGAAGGTATATTTGAGCAAATTATAGCTGAAAACTTTCCTAATCTGGGGAAGGAAATAGGCATTCAAGTCCAGGAGGCACAGAGAATCCTCCTCCAAATCAATAAAAATAGATCAACACCCTGACATATAATAGTGAAACTTGTAAATCTCAGAGATAAAGAGAAAATCCTAAAAGAAGCTCAAGACAAAAGGTCCTTCACCTACAGGGTAGGAACATTAGACTGGCAACAACCCACTCACAGCAATAGACATATCATCTAAGCAGAAGATCAACAAGGAAATAAGGACTTCGAATGACACACTTGACCTGAGGGACTTCACAGATATATTCAGAACATTCCATCTTAAAGTGAGAGAATACACATTCTTCTCGAGGGTACATGGAATATTCCCCAGAATACATCACATACTGGATCACAAATCAGGTGTTGATTGGTACCAAAATATTGAGATCATTCCTGCGTATTTTCAGACCACAATGCTTTGAAACTGGAACTTAATCAAAAGAGGAAATTTGGAAGGAACTCAAATACTTGGAGGTTAAAAAGAATCCTACTAAAGAATGAATGGGTCAACAAGGAAATTAAAGAGGAATTTAAAAATTCATAGAAACAAATGAAAATGAAAACACAACTGTTCAAAACCTTTGGGATGCAGCAAAGGCAGTCCTAAGAGGGAAGTACATAACACTACAAGCCCTTCTCAAGAAACTAGAAAAGTCTCAAATTCACAAGGTAACCCTACACCTAAAGGAGATGGAGAAAGAACAACAAATAGAGCCTAAACCAAGCAGGAAATGAGAAATAATAAAGATTAGAGTAGAAATCAATGAAATAGAAACCAAAGGAAAAGTAGAATAGATCAACAAAACTAGAAGCTGGTTCTTTGAAAGAATTAATAAGATCGAGAAACCCCTGCCAGACTTATCAAAAAGAAAAGAGAAAGGACCAAAATTAATAAAATCATGACTGAAAGAGGAGTGATCACGACCAACACCGAAGAAATACAAACAATTATAACAACATATTATGAGCAACTATACGCCAACAAATTAGGCAATCTGGAAGAAATGGATGAATTCCTAGAGATGTATAAACTACCAAAACTGAAACAAGAAGAAACAGAAAACCTGAACAGACCCATAACCAGCAAGTAAATTGAAGTACTAATCAAAAACCTCCCACTAAACAAGAGCTGAGGGCCAGATGGCTTCCCAGGGGAATTCTACCAAACATTTAAAGAAGAACTAATACCTATTCTTCTGAAGCTGTTTAAAAAAAAATAGAAATGGAAGAGAAATTTCCAAACTCATTCTATGAGGCCAGCATTACCTTGATCCAAAAACCAAAGACCCCACCAAAAAGGAGAATTATAGACCAAAATCACTGGTGAACATGGATGCCAAAATTCTCACCAAGATACTAGCCAATAGGATCCAACAGTGCATTAAAAGGATGATCTACCATGACCAAATGGGATTTATTCCTGGGCTGCAAGGGTGATTCAACATTTGCAAATCAATCAATGTGATACATCACATTGATAAAAGAAAGGATAAGAACCATACGATTCTCTCAATTGATGCAGAAAAAGCATTTGACAAAATACAGCATCCTTTCTTGATTAAAACTCTTCACAGTGTAGGGATAGAGGGAACGTGCCTCAGTATCATAAAAGCCATATATGAAAAGCCCACAGTGAGTATCATTCTCAATGGGGAAACACTGAGAGCTTTTCCCCTAAGGTCAAGAACATGACAGGGATGCCCACACTCACCAATGTTGTTCAACACAGTACTAGAAGTCCTAGCCTCAGGAATCAGAAAACAAAAAGAAATAAAAGGCATCTGAATCAGCAAAGAAGAAGTCAAACTCTCACTCTTTGCGGATGACATGATACTTTATGTGGAAAACCCAAAAGACTCCACCTGAAAATTGCTAGAACTCATACAGGAATTCAGGAACATGGCAGAATATAAAATCAAAGCCAGAAATCAGTTGCATTTCTATACACTAACAATGAGACAGAAAAAAGAGAAATTAAGGAGTTGATCCCATTTACAATTGCACCCAAAATCATAAGATACCTAGGAATAATAATCTAAAAAGTACAGAACACTTATGAAAGAAACTGAGGAAGACACAAAGAAATGGAAAAACATTTTATGCTCATGGATTGGAAGAATAAATATTGTTAAAATGTCTATGCTGCACAGAAAAATCTACACATTCAATGCAATCCCTATCAAAATACCATTAACTTTTTTTCCACAGAGTTGGAACAAATAGTCCCAAAATTTGTATGAAACCAGAAAAGACCCCAGATAGCCTGAAGAATGTTGAAAAAGAAAACCAAAGCTGGGGGCATCACAAATTTGCCATGTATATTTACATTCTTATCCTTTTCCCAAACCTTCTTTTTTTCATTCTGTAACTCCTTTGCAAGCAGTACAATCACTTATTTGTCCCAGTTAGAAACCTGTGAGACTTTCCCCCACAGCTCACATTCCACCAATTATCAAACCCTGCTAAATATTTCTGGAACTCATCCCCTTTCCAAATTCGAGCCCTCACCATCTTTCACCTACAGTATTGCAATACTGCCTTCCTATCTTCAATATTATACTCCTCAAATTCATCCTCATCCCAATTCAAATGATCAAACCCAAACCTGTCATTGCATTGCATAAAACTCTCTGAGGGCTTCCTTTACTTCCAAACTCCATACTAAGGAAAATTCAGTCTTCTGCCATCTAGCTACTGATGTGAAATGTTGGGGTCTGGGAGCGAATCGTCAAGAAAGAATTCTTGAAATGTCTTTGGTGCAAAAAAACATAGTTTTATTAAAGCACAGGACAGGACCCGTGGGCAGAAAGAACTGCACTGGGGTTATGAGGAGTGACTGGTTATATACTTTTAACTTGGGAAGGGGTTAGGGATAGCATAAGTCTCTAAGAAATTTGGAAGCAAGGTTTTCAGGACCTTGAGGGTCCGTTAAGATAAGGTCATTTATCACTGTCTAGTAAAACCTTAGTCATAAGACCCTGCAGACGTATATCAGTGGGCCATATGTTTGGAAGATGATTGCTAACACATATCTTGGGGGGATTAAGATAAAGTAAATTTCCAAAGGGATTTTTATATGTTAAAGAAGCCTTACAGGATCCTGGAGGTTGGGCTAATGTCAAGCTAAGGTTGCCTTTCACCTCTAGCAGTATTAACATTGAGGCATTGAGTTCCTAGAGGAAGTCACACTGTCTACTTATCAATGGGCTGTAAGTTGTAGGAAAATTTAATTTTTTTCTACACTTCTTTAGCCTTTCTTCTCTATTTCAGCTACTGCTTGCCTTTTCTGCCATGTTCTGTCACTCCTTTCTTCACTAAGCCTCTGTGACACATAAATGTTTACATTTCCTCCTACACACCATGTACTTCCCGTTTTTTAAGTTTTTGTTTCAACCATCCTTTCTGCCTACTTCCTACTCATTCTTTTAGACTCAGATAAGGAAAGCTTCCCTGAGCCCACTGGGCTGGAATAAGTGCCTGCCCTCTGCTGTCCCATAATACCCTGTCATATAACTCTTTTACTGTAGGAATCTCTTTGATCAACTGGACTATGTGGTATTTTAAAATTTGCGTTTATTTCTCATTCATCTTTGTATCTACAACATTTAGCACACAACCTGCTATTCAATAAATGTTTATCAAACAAACTGAATGAGTGGTTGCTGGGTTTACTTATGTGAAGCTGAATTCATCCACATAATTGACCCCTTAACAACTTTAATTATTCTATGATAGGTCATATTTCTTGTACATTAAGAAGTATAAAGTATGATCTACTAGTTGTGAAACTAAGCTTGTGAAAACCACCATTCCAAATAACAACAAGGGTAAGAACTCAGTTAAGAAAGTACTTGCACCTTCTGTATTTTTCCAAGAACTTGGTTTAGCAGCCTGGTCAAATAACTGATATTGCTCTATTGGTAATAGCACTGTTCTTAAGCTTAGATATTCCACTATACAAAGCAACATTTACAAAGTACATAATCTAGGAACTGAGAATACAGAGATAAAAAAAGATTAATTCTCAAAGGAGCTTACAACTTTCCTGAGTACTACAGAGAAATGATTCTTCTTGAGCACACATGGAACTTTTTCCAGAATAGACCACATACTGGGTCACAAATCAGGTCTCAACCGATACCAAAAGACTGAGATTATTCCCTGCATATTCTCAGACCATAATGCTTTAAAACTGGAACTCAATCACAAGAAAAAATTTGGCAGAAATTCAAACACTTGGAAGCTAAAGACCACTCTGCTCAAGAATGTCTGGGTCAACCAGGAAATCAAAGAACAACTTAAACAATTCATGGAAACCAATGAGAATGAAAACACATCTGTCCAAAACCTATGAGATACTGCAAAGGCGGTCCTAAGGGGGAAATACATAACCATCCAAGACTCAAAAAAATAGAAAAAAACTGAATTCACCAACTAACTTTACACCTTAAAGAACTGGAGAAAAAGCAACAAATGATGCCTAAGCTACACATTAGAAGAGAAATAATTAAGATTAGAGCAGAGATCAATGAATTAGAAACCAGAAATACAGTAGAACAGATCAACGAAATTAGAAGCTGGTTCTTTGAAAGAATTGATAAGATCGATAAACCACTGGCCAGACTTATCCAAAAGAAAAGAGAAAGGACCCTAAAATAAAATTATGAATGAAAGGGGAGAGATCATGACTAACACCAAGGAATAGAAACAATTATTAGAAATTATTATCATCAACTATATGCCAACAAATTAAGCAACCTGGAAGAAATGGGTGCCTTCCTGGAAACCTATAAACTCCCAAGACTGAAACAGGAAGAAATTGACAACCTGAATAAGCCAATAACCAGTAACGAGACTGAAGCAGTGATCAAAAACCTCCCAAAAAACAAGAGTCCAGGGCCTCATGGATTCCCTGAGGAATTCTACCAAAATTCAAAGAAATAATACCTATTCTCCTGAAGCTGTTTCAAAAAATAGAAACAGAAGGAAAGCTTCCAGACTCATTCTATGAAGCCAGCATTACCTTGATCCCCAAACCAGGCAAAGATCCCATCAAAAAGAAGAATTTCAGGGGCATCTGGGTGGCTCAGTCATTAAGCGTCTGCCTTCAGGTCAGGTCATGATCCCAGTGTCTTGGGTTCGAGCCCCACATTGGGCTCCCTGCTCCTCGGGAAGCCTGCTTCTCCCTCACCCACTCCCCCTGTTTGTGTTCCCTGTCTCGCTGTGCCTCTCTCTGTTAAATAAATAAATAAAACCTTAAAAAAAAAAGAAGAATTTCAGACGGATATCCCTGATGAATATGGACACCAAAATTCTCAACAAAATCCTAGGTAATAGGATCCAACAGTACATTAAAAGGATCATCCACCATGACCAAGTGGGATTTACCCCTGGGATGCAAAGGTAGTTCAACATTCACAAATCAATCCATGTGATAGAACAGATTAATAAGAGGAGAGAGAAGAACTATATGGTCCTCTCAATTATGCAAAAAAAGCATTTGACACAATACAGCATGCTTTCCTGATTCAGAGTATAGGGATAGAGGAAACATTCCTCAATTTCATAAAATCCATCTATGAAAAACCCACAGTGAATATCATTCTTAATGGGGAAAGCTGAGAGCCTTTCCCTTAAGATCAGAAACACAACAAGGATGCCCAGTCTCGCCACTATTGTGCAACATAGTACTGGAAGTCCTAGCAACAGCAATCAGACAACAAAAAGAAATAAAAAGTATTCAAATTGGCAAAGAAGAAGTCAAACTCTCTCTCTTCACAGATGACATGATACTTTATGTGGAAAACCCAAAAGACTCCACCCCCAAATTACTAGAACTCATACAGCAATTCAGTAATGTGGCAGGATACAAAATCAATGCACAGAAATCAGTTGCTTTCTTATACAACAACAATGTAACTATAGAAAGAGAAATTAGAAAATCGATTCCATTTACATTAGCACCAAAAACTATAAGATACCTTGGAGGTATCTCCAAGGTAACATTGGAAAACATTCCATGCTCATGGATCGGAAGAATAAACATTGTTTAAACATTGTTAAACATTGTTAAAATGTTTATACTGCCCAGAGCAATCTATATCTTCAACACCATCCCGATCAAAATTCCAATGGCGTTTTTCAAAGTGCTGGAACAAAAAATCCTAAAATTTGTATGGAATCAGAAAAGACCCCGAATCGCCAAGGAAATGTTGAAAAGGAAAAACAAATCTGGGGGCATCACGTTGCCTGATTTCAAGCTCTATTACAAAGCTGTGATCACCAAGACAGCATGGTACTGACACAAAAACAGACACATAGATCAATGGAACAGAATAGAGAGCCCAGATATGGACCCTCAACTCTATGGTCAACTAATCTTCGACAAAGCAGGAAAAATATGCAATGGGAAAAAGACAGTCTCTTCAACAAATGGTGCTATGAAAATTGGACAGCTATATATGGAAGAATGACACTCGACCATTCTCTTACAGCATACACAATGATAAAACCAAATGGATGGAAGACCTCAATGTGAGACAGGAATCCATCAAAATCCTAGAGGAGAACATAGGCAGTAACCTCTTCGTTACTGGCCACAGCAACTTCTTTCAAGACACATCCCAAAGGCAAGGGAAACAAAAGCAAAAATGAACTTTTGGGACTTCATCAAGATAAAAAGCTTCTGCACAGCAAAGGAAACAGTCAACAAAACAAAGAAGCAACCCACGGAATGGGAGAAGATTTTTGCAAATGACACTACAGACAAAGGGCTGATATCCACGATCTATAAAGAAGTTCTTAAACTCAACAACCCAAAAAACAATCAAGTCAAAAAATGTGCAGAAGACATAAACAGACACTTCTCCAAAGAAGACATACAATGTCTAACAGACACATGAAAAAATGTTCATCATCATTAGCCATCAGGGAAATTCAAATCAAAACCACATTGAGATACCACCTTATCCCAGTTAGAATGGCAGAAATCGACAAGGCAGGAAACAAAAAAGTTGGAGATGTTGTGGAGAAAGGGGCACCCTCTCACACTCTTGATGGGAATGCAAGTTGGTACAGCCACTTTGGAAACCAGTGTGGAGGTTCCTCAAAAAATTAAAAATAGAGCTACCCTATGACCCAGCATTTGCACTCCTGGGTATTTATCCCAAAGATACAGATGTAGTGAAAAGAAAGGCCATATGCACCCCAATGTTCATAGCAGCAATGTCCACAATAGCCAAACTATGGAAAGAGCCGAGATGCACTTCAACAGACGAATGGATAAAGAAGATGTGGTCCATATATACAATGGAATATTGCTCGGCCATCAGAAATGATGAATACCCAACTTTCACATCAATATGGATGGGACTGGAGGAGATTATGCTAAGTGAAATAAATCAAGCAGAGAAAACCAATTATCAAATGGTTTCACTTATTTGTGGAACATAAGGAATAGCAAGGAGGACATTAGGAGAAGGAAGGGAAAAATGAAGGGGGGGATAATCGGAGGGGGAGATGAACCATGAGAGACTATGGACCCTGAGAAAGAAACTGAGGGTTTTAGAGGGGAGGGGTGTGGGGGAATGGGTTAGCCTGGTGATGGATATTAATGAGGGCACTTATGGCAGGGAGCACTGGGTGTTATAAGCAAACAATGAATCATGGAACACTACATCAAAAACTAATGATGTACTGCATGGTGACTAACATAACAAAATAAAATAAAATTTAAAAAAGATAAATGAGCAAATAATTGGGAAGAGTTTCTTATTTTGGCTATAAGGTAAGGAGGTAGAGTTGATGGATTTTTTTTTTTTTTTGTATGCCTGTTTAGCATCAATTTGTTTCTGGCCTACAGAGTCATCATAATAAATCAATTCAATGGTCAGGAGGAAAACAGGGATTATGCATAGATAAGAATAACTTTTAAACATTTACTAGGAAAACAAAAACAAACAAATAAAAAAAACTTCAAAGCACAAGCCAAAAATGAAAACAAATAACGAAAAACCAAAACTGATCTCAGAGTGCATGTCTTATAGAGAGTGAGGCAGTAATATCACCTTTCTAGATGAAGGACAGTTCCAGATTCATCAGTGATTGTGATGGTAAAGAAGTGCTTGTTTTACTAACAAAGGCTCTGAGTTAAACTGCTAATATTAGAGTCTCTGCTTTGGACTTTCATGGAGCATGAATTACTTCCCAGGGTTGAAACAGTCATCATAAATTCTATGTGGAAGAAATACATAAGATGGATAATTATTCCACTTTCTTCTTCTAAAAGATAATTATTCAGCTCTGTCATCAGGCATCACATTTCTCTTTCAATTAGGTCAGGTTGTCTCTGCAGAACAACCAAAACACACGTTCATTCATTTTGCCAATGAACTTTCAGAATGATTACATAATCTTTTTATTTTCTATTCCTCAGTTTTAATTTGAAGAAAACAAAATTATTATATATCAATTTTCTATTAAAAGGTATTTCTTTAAACAATATCATTTATGCAAAGTCAAGCAATCTGTCTTCATCAAACAAGCAACTTAATTTGCTATGTGATTTTTTATTACAATGGCAACCAACTTGGACTTTTTAAAAAAAAAACTAATCTCAAATAAAACTACCTGGATTTTACTCTCGCCACTTTTATTTAACATAGTACTAGATGTCCTGGCCACAGCAATCAGACAACAAAAAGAAATAAAAGACATCCAAATTGGTAAGGAAGAAGTAAAATTTTCACTATTTGCAGATGACATGATACTATATATACAAAACCCAAAGGACTCCAGCCAAAAACTACTGGAACTGATAAATGAATTCAGTAAATTAGTAGGATACAAAATGAATGTGCAGGAATCTGTTGCATTTCTATACACTAGTACTGAAGCAGAAGAAAGAGAAATTAAGAAAACAATCTCATTTAAAATTGCACCAAAAATAAGACACCTAGGAATAAACTTAACCAAAGAGGTAAAAGACCTCTGCTCTGAAAACTATAAAACAACGATGAAAGAAATTAAAGACATCACAAATGGAAAGACATTCCATGCTCATGGACTGGAAGAACAAATATTATTAAAATGTCTATACTGCCCAAAGCAATCTACACATTTAATGCAATCCCCTTCAAAACACCAACAGCATTTCTCACAGAACTAGAACAATCCTAAAATTTATATGGAACCACAAAAGACCCCAAAGAGTCAAAGCAATTTTGAAAAAAAAAAAAAGTAAAGCTGGAGATATCACAATTCCAGACTTCAAGTTACATCACAAAGCTGTAGTAATCAAGACAGTATACTCCTGGCACATAAATAGACACACAGATCAATAGAAAAGAAAACCCAGAAATAAACCCATTATTATATGGTCAATTAATCTTTGACAAAGCAGGAAAGAATATCCAGTGGGAAAAAGAAGTCTCTTCAACAAGTGGCGCTGGGAAAACTGGACAGCTACATGCAAAAGAATGAAACTGGACCACTTTCTCACACCATACAAAAAAGAAAAAGAAACTCAAAATGAATCTAAATGTGAGACCTGAAACCATTAAAAACCTAGAAGAAAGCACAGGCAGTAATGTCTGACATCAGCCATAGCAACATTTTTCTATATATGTGTCCTGAGGCAAAGGAAACAAAAGAAAAAATAAACTATTGGCACTATATCATAATAAGAAGCTTCTGCACAGTGAAGGAAATGACCAACAAAACTAAAAGACAATCCACTGAAGGGAGAAGATATTTGCAAATGACCTATCTGATAAAGGGTTAGTACCCAAAATGTGTAAAGAACTTAATACAAGTTAACACCCCCAAAATCAAATAATCCAATTAAAAATAGGTAGAAGACATGAACATTTTTCCAACTATATTGGAATTAAAATTTAAGAAAACTACCACGATTTTAAAATAACCTACCTCTCTTCTACATAAGCTGTACATAAGATTTTTAAGAAATCTCTTTTTAAAGGGGCATTTTTAGGAAATGGAACAAAGTTTAGTTCTGGTAACCACCAGCTCCCCTACCTCCTATGTGAAAAAATCAACATTTAAATCCCTGATTGATACCCACATCCAAATACCTACGCTAATATATCAGAGTGTGACATATTTCTCTCTCACCCACCCTCCAAATCAACTGTCTCCTCACCACTTGTCTTAATAACTACTTCTCATCTATACAATGTGTTACTTTTTTCCAAGTGTTCATAATTTCCTACAAGAAAGAATTTGGAAAATCATACACTAAAAAAATAGTTTAGGGGCTCAGTACAACACGTGACTCATGACCTCAGGGTTGTGAGTTCCAGCCCCTTGTTGGAGTGTAGAGATTATTTAAAAATAAAATCTTTAAAAAAATTTAAAAATAGATAATATATTCAAATGGTACAAAATACAAAGAGTACTAAAAATATATGTTGAAAAGCAAATCTCTCTCCAACCCTTCACCAGCCATCTAGTTTCCTTCCTCAGGGATAATCCCCATTACTTGTTATCTGTTTCCTGCCATAGACATGCATGTATGAGTATACAAGTGTAAAAATACATCATGGAATTTTAAAGCTAAGCCTCAGAAAGAGTAAATACTTTGTTACAGCATCTTTTCCCATCTCTTTTTTATTACACAACTGCATATAGAGCATTCCTTCTATTAGATTACCACCTTCTCAGAGTCAAATAGAGTAGCCTTATTCATCTGTTTAATGTTAGTGAATATATATTTTTGCCATTATAGGAAAGATTTATTCAGTTAACATTGGGAGAATTTAGATAAAACCACTTAATGTCCAGCAGTGTTTGAGGAGGTCAAATAATTTAAGATAGTTATTTCCCCACTCCATGACAGATGTAATGATGACACAAGACTGCATATATAATGTAATATAATCTTTCCTTGTTTCTATTCCCGCTGCTGTTATCCTATTTCAGGTCATTATTACCCCTCATTTTAGGTAAGGTATCCTAACAGCCCAATCTTTCTCTTTCTTCCATAAATTCCCTATACACTACAGCTTCAATAAATTGCCTATACACTACAGCTAGGTTATCCTTATAAATCCACAGTTTAATCATCTTACTTTATGAACCTACTCCTAAATTCCAATGGTTTCCACTTTCTACCAATGTAGTTTAAATTCTTTTGTACAGCAAGCCTCTTCCAATTTGATTTCCAATTACCTTTCTAGTGTTATCTTCAAACTCATGTGCCTACTTCCATCAAATCAAACAACTCACATTTCTATCAAACAAAAGTTGGTAAGGTCCAGCATTATATGAGAGTATAATGATTTTTTAGAATATTAATGTCTCTCATCAACAAAGTATATTTCCTCATAATTTATAGTTTAATTTTTTTGTACTCAACCATATAGGTAACAGAAAGAAAAGATAAACACTTAGATGTACAAAAATTACACAGACATTCATGTTCTATACTTGTATGACTTAAGGTACTCATAACAAGTCAATTTTACTTTTTAAAGATAGTATGTAAAGACAGTATGGATTCCTCTGGCCTTAGCATGTTTTTATAAATAAAAAGAACAATATTCTTGAATAAGTGAAACTTTTTTTTCCTATGGAGATGCACTAAGTTTTCTGTTGACTTTTACTTCTTTAGAGTTACCATCTTTCTTGTGGATTCTTCTCCAGATTTGAGCATTTTCTCATAAAGATCTAAGAAGTTGGTCTAGAATTTACTTCTGAAACTTAATAAACATTAAATTTGGAAAGCCATTTGTCAATCCAATAATGAAAGAATGGCACTCTTGGGGTTTTACAGATTTTCTTTCACCTTACCTTAAATTTCTTTTAATTTAATCACTAGTGAGCTGAATCACTCTTTAAAAAATGAACCAAAAGTATACTCTAATTTAGGTGGCTTCTAGAAGAGCTCAAAAGTTTGTTCCTTCAGGGGTGCCTGGGTGGCTCAGTTGTTGAGTGTCTGCCTTCGGCTCAGGTCATGATCCCAGGGTCCTGGGATCGAGCCCCCATTGGGCTCCCTGCTCCACAGGAAGCCTGCTTCTCCCTCCCCCACTCCCCCTGCTTGTGTTCCCTCTCTCACTGTCTCTCTCTCTGTCAAATAAATAAAATCTTTAAAAAAAGGTTGTTTCTTCTATTTTCTGTTTATAGTAGTTATTTAAAGCATCTCTGTTTGTCAAATTATTTCAGTGGTGCAAAGATTCAAAAGGACAGGAAGATATATTTTCATATGCCTTTGCCCCCTTAAGTATGAATAGGTTATTTTTCTCCAAATGTCCATCAACAGTAGACAGGATAGATAGATAAATTTTAATAAGTATGCAACTGATATACTATACAGCAATGAGAATGAATCAGTTATTGTTACACCCAACAGGGGTTTATCTCACAAAGTACAGTCGTTCTTTGACTTAGGATGGAGTTAAAGTCCTGATAAACCCATCATAAGTTGAAGATACTTTAAGTTGAAAATGCACTTACTACACATAACCTACTGAACATAATAGCTTACCCTCAGGGTACCTGGGTGGCTCAGTGGGTTAAGCGTCTGCCTTTGGATCAGGTCATGATCCCAGGGTGCTGGGATCAAGCCCCGCATCAGGCTCCCTGCATAGCAGGGAGTCTGTTCTCCCTATGCTTCTGTCCCTCCGCTTGCTTGTGCTCTTTTGCCCTCTTTCTCAAATAAAATAATTTTTTAATAAAAAAAAAAGCTTAGCCTATCCTACCTTAAACATGCTCAGAACACTTATATTAGCTTACATTTGGGCAGAATCATCTAACATAAGCCTATTTTATAATAAATTGTTGAATATCTCCTGTAATTTATGGAATGCTGTGCTGGAAGTGAAAAATGGAATGGTTGTATGGGTAGAGTGGCTGAATATGTATTGATAGTTTATCCTTGTGATTGTGTGGCTAACTGGGAGCTGTGGCTCATGGTCAGTGTCCAGCATCACAAGATAAGATAGTACCACATATCAGTAACCCAGAAAAAGATCAAAATTTAAAACTCAAAGTACATTTTCCTTTTCTTTTTTTAGATTTTATTTATTTGTCAGAGAGAGAGAGAGGGCACAAGCAGGGGGAGTGGCAGGCAGAGGGAGAGAGAGAAGCAGGCTCCAAAGGACTGAGCCACCCCAGGCATCCCCGAAGTACATTTTCTACTGAATGAGTAACACTTTGACACCATTGTAAAGTAAAAAGTTATAAGTTGAACCACTATAAATCAGGCATCATCTGTACCCAGCAAGTATTATAACATTACTGGTACCTTAGAGGCCCAGTAATTCATGAAGAACTATTCTTGATTCTCACTTTCTGAATGTTGAGAAGCATTCTTACTCTAAACGTTTCCTCCACACAACCATTTGGCTTGGAGGAGTTAGAAGAGTGCCTCATTTTTGTTTCCAGGACTTTCTCCAAGTCTGACTCTCTTTCTATAAAATTTGATGGTGGCCCTTGTAGTGTTTATGCATGAATAGGCATTCATAGCTACATCCCACAGCTGCCTGGTTGACAGCAATTGTACAATGCCTTGATTATGAGATTCACTCCAATAACAGATATATAAAGTGTAAAAATTTGTGCTTTGGAATTGATGAGATCAACAATGGAATTTATCCTTGAATCTTTATCTGTTAGAAATCCTTGAGCCTTGGGGCGCTCAGTCAGTAGAGCATGCAACACTTGATCTAGAGGTCATGACTTCAAGCCCTACATTAGGTTAAAAATAAAATCTTAAAAAAAAAAAAGAAGTCATCAAGCTTAGGTTGGTGTTGCCTTCCCATACTGAAGATTTACCACTTGCCTATGGGCCATTCCAACCTCGAACTACTTTGGGGTTTTTTGGGAGGGGAGGGGAGTTTATTGACATACAGTTTACATGTAATATTAATTTCAGCTATACAACATGGTGATTTGATATTTAGACACATAGTGAAATGATCACACACTAAGGCTAGTTGCCATCTTTAACCATATAGTTAATATAGTATTGATTGTATTCCCATGCTGTATATTACATCTGCATGCCTTATTTCTTGTATAACTGGAAGTTTGTACTTCACCAATTTCATTCCCCATAAGCCCCGCCCCCTCCCCAGGAAACCACCAATCTGTTCTCTGTATCTATGCATCTAGTTTTGTTTTTTAAATTCCACATATAAGTGAAATCATGTGGTTTTGTCTTTCTCTGATTTATTTCACTTAACATAATACCCTCCAGGTCCATCCATGTTGTCACAAATGGCAAGATTTGATTCTTTTGAAATACTACTATGGCTGAGTAGTATTCCATTGTATACATATACCACATCTTCTTCAACAATACATCCAATGATAGAGACTTTGGTTGTTTCCATATCTTGTTTATTGTGAATAATGCTACAATGAGCATAGGAGTGCATATACCTTTTTGAATTAGTGTTTTCATTTTCATCAAATAGATACCCAGTAGATAGTATGGTAGTTCTATTTTTAATTTTTTAAGAAAGCTCCATACTGTTTTCCATAGGGGCTGTACCGATTTACATTCCCACCAACAGTGCACGAGGATTTCCCTTTCTCCAGACACTCGCCAACACTTGCTATTTTTCTTGCCTTTTTTGATAATAGTGATTTTTACAGGTGTAAGGTGGTATCTCACTGTGGTTTTGATTTGCATTTCCCTGATGATTAGTGATGTTGAGCATCTTTTGATGTGTCTGTTGGCCATCTGTATGTCTTCTTTGAAAAAATGTCTATTCAGATCCTCTGCCCATATTTTAATCAGATTGGTTTTTGTGGTGTTTCATTTTTTGAGTTCTTTATACATTTATTTTGGATATTCACACCTTACTGAATACATGATTTGCAAATATCTTTTCCCATTCAGTAGGCTGCCTTTTTGTTTTTGTTGATGGTTTCCTTCACTGTGCAAATTTTTAGTTTGATGTAGTTGCACTTTTTAAAGTTTTTGCTTTTGTTTTTCTTTTCTGAGGAGACAGGTTTTTTAAAAATGTTGATAAGACCATGTCCAAGAGTTCAGTACCAACATTTTCTTTTAGTAGTAGGTTTATGGCTTCAGGTCTTAATTTAGGCCTTTAATTCATTTTGAGTTAATTTTTATATGTGGTGTAAGACAGTGGTCCAATTTCATTTTGCATGTAGCTGTCCAATTTTCTCAGCATTATTTATTGAAGAAACTGTCCCTTCCCTGTTGCATATTCTTGCCTCCTTTGTTGAATATAACATATATATACATCTATATATATTATACATTATATGTATAAATCTATATAGATTTATTTCTATGTACATTATATATATACATATAAATCTATATACATAGATTTATTTCTGGGCTCTGTGTTTTGTTCTATTGATCTGTTTTTGTGCCACTACCATACTGTTTTGATTCTTATAGTTTTGTAGTATAGTATGAAAGTAGGGAGCATGATACCTCTGACTTTGTTCTTCTTTCTCAAGATTGTTTTGCCTATTCTGGATCTTTTGTGGTTCCATATAAATTTTAGAATTATGTATTCTAGTGCTGGGAAAAATGATATTGGAAGTGATAAGGATTGCATAAAAAGTGTAGATTGTTTTGAATATGGATATCTTAATATTAATTCTCCCAATCCATGAGCATAAAATATCATTATATTTATTTGTGCTTTCTTCAATTTCTTTCATCTATGCCTTATAGTTTTCAGTGTACAGGCCTTGTACCTCCTTGGTTAAATTTATTCCTAGGTATTTTGTTTCTGATGTGACTGTAAACAGGATTATTTTCTTGATTTTTTTTGGTAGTTTATTAGTGTATAGAAATGCAACAGATTTCTGTATATTAATTTTATATCCTGCAACTTTACTTAACTCATTCATTAGTTTTAACAGTTTTTTGGTGGTCTTTAATATTTTGTATATATAGTATCATGTCATCTATAAATAGTGACAGTTTTACTTCTTCCCAATTTCATTGTCTTTCATTTATTTTTCTTACCTAAGTGCTGTGGCTAGGACTTCCAATACTAAGTTGAATAAAAGTAGAGAGAGTGGACATCCTTGTCTTATTCCTGATCTTAGACAAAAAGCTTTCAGTTTTTCACCATCAAGTATGATATTAGCTTTGAGTTTGTCACATATGGCCTTTATTATGTTGACATGCATTTGCTCTATATCTATTTTGTTAAGAGTTTTTATCATAAACGGACGTTGAATTTTGTCATTTTGGCTTTTTATGTTTCTATTGAGATGGTCATATGACATTTATCTTTCACTTTATTGTGGTATATCACGATGATTAACTTACAGATGTTGAGCCATCCCTGAATCCCTGAAATAAATCCCACTTACCATGGTGTATGATACTTTTAATGTATAGTTGAATTTGGTTTGCTAATATTTTGTTGAGGATTTTTGTATCTATGTTCATCAGAAACATTAGCCTATAATTTCCTCCCACTCCCTTCCTCCCTTTTCTTTCTTTTTCTTCTTTCCTTCCTTCCCTCCTTTCCTTCCTTCCTCCCTCCCTCCCTCCCTTTCCTTCTTCCCTTCCTTCTTTTTTCTTTCTTCTTTCTTTTTCTTTCTTTCCCTCCCTCCCTCCCTCTCTCTCTCTCTTTCTTTCTTTGGTGGTGTCCTTGTCTGGTTTTGTTATCTGGGTAAAGCTGGCCCCATAAAATAAGCTGACGTCTTTATATTTAAAGGTAGATTTTTTTGTAGACAGCATACTTTGGTGTTGTTTTTTGATCCACTCTGACAATATGTCTTTCAATTGGTACAGTCAGACCACTGATGTTAAAGTTATTGATATAGTTGGAGTAATATGTAGCATATTCATTATTGTTTTCTTTGTATTGCCCTTATTCTCTGTTTCTATTTTTGTCTTCCACTCTTTTCTGTCTTTTTGTGGTATAGTTGAGTCTTACTATTTTATTTTTTTATTTTTTTAAAGATTTTATTTATTGAGAGAGCGAGAATGAGAGAGAGAGAGAGAGTACATGAGGGGGGGGAGGGTTAGAGGGAGAAGCAGGCTCCTCGCTGAGCAGGAAGCCCGATGCGGGACTCGATCCAGGGACTCCAGGATCATGACCTGAGCCGAAGGCAGTTGCTTAACCAACTGAGCCACCCAGGCGCCCCGAGTCTTACTATTTTAACCACTTTGACAGTCTCAGCCTTTAGGTTTTAGTGGTTGAAATATACATTTACAATTAATCCCAGTACAAATTCAAATAATACTATACATATTTCAGGTAGTGTGGGTGCCTTATATTACCAATTCCTCCCTCTTACATTCTTTATAATATTGCTGTCATTTATTTCACTTATACATAAGCTATAATCACCCCATATATTCAATTTGAGAAGTTTCTCCTGATATATGTTCAAGCTCACTAACCCCTTGGCTATGGCCAGTCTACTAATGAATCTACCAAAGTCATTCTTCATTCTTGTTTATATTTCTAGAATTTCCTTTTGATTCTTAGTTTCCATCCATCTACTTCCATTACTTATTTGTTCTTGCACATACCCACTTTTCTATTATATCCCTTAGGATATTAACACTTGTTATTTTAAATTCTCACTGTGATAATTCCAAAATCTCTGCCATATCTGGGTCTGGTTCTGATGCTTGACTCTTCAAAATGATTTTTTGGTTTGTTTTTTTGTTTTCTTTAATTTTATTATGTTAATCACCATACATTACATCATTAGTTTTTTGGGTATTTTTATCATGTTATGTTAATCACCATACATTACATCATTAGTTTTTGATACAGTGTTTTTATTTTTGTTTCATTTTGCCTTTTTGTAAGCCTTGGTTTTTGTTTTTTTTTGTTTGTCTGTTTGTTTGTTTTTTGATGAAAGCCAAACACGATGTGTCAGGAAAGGAACTTAGGTGAACATGCCTTAAGTGTGAGGTTTTACATTTATCTGGCAAGGAATTAGGCTGAGTTTATTGTGTGCAATAACTGTAGGTATGGGAGACTAAGATTTCCTGTAAGCTCCCTTGTCTTTATTTTCTCTGTTGCCTTTGGGTTTCCCCAGAATTGCCTCTTAAATATAGCCTGAGCCTTGTAGTTCCTTTAAGCTGTAATCCCCTATTATTATAGAAGAGCCATGTTGATATTGCAGAAAAATGTGGGGGAAGGAGAAGCATTATATATCCCTACAAATAGATCTTCATCTTTTACTTGGCCTGTGCCTCTGGGCTATAACCTTCATGAGAGCTTCCCAGCTTTTTTCCCTTAAGTGAAACAGGAAGGCTAGAGGGGGCTGGAGATAGGTATTTCCCTTCTTCCACACCGGTTAGGCTCTGGTAAAATCCATGTGGGTTAGGATCTGGTAAAATAGTTTCTCTAAAGGCAAGGTCTTTATTGATGAGAACATAATGCTCTGGGCATATTTCAGAATAATAACTTTTTCTCTCCTTTTTACAAAAGCAAGAGGGGATTTTTCTCCAATCTTTACCCTGAGAATCTGGTGGGGCTCCTGGAAATACAACGCACAGGAGTATGGGTGCCCTGCTAAGGCTGAATCCCTAGGCATTTTTATCTCTTAAGGTAGTCCATTCTCAGTCTCCAGCAATTTGTCAGTGATCCTTTATGTGTTCCTACCAGACTCCAGCTGCACCTTCTGATTCTGGTAAGCTTGGATTCTCTGTGTTCCTCTGTCTCTCCAGTTTGAGGATCTATGATTTGCCCTGTGACTACAATTCTCTGATCTAAGATGCACTGTTGATTTCCAGTTTCTTCAGGTTTTTTCTTTTAAGGATAGAAATGACAACTTCTAAGCTCTTTACATATTGGACTTGAAACTGGAAGTGGATTGTGGGGATTTTCTTAGCTATTCTGCCAATCTCTTTTAATTGGCGTATATAAACAATTTACACTTAAGTTATTTATTGATATGTAATGGCTTAAGTTGTCCATTTTATTATTTGTTTTCTGTTTCATTCCTCCTCTTCTCTTTTCTTACTTCCTAGTGGGGTAAACATTTTTAAGGGTTCTTTCCTGATAAATTTATGGTGTTTCTGAATACATTTCTTTGTCTAGTTTTCTTAGCAGTTGCTCTAGGTATTATAATATACATATGTAACATCACAATGTGCTTTTTTCAACATTTTACCACTTTGAGTTAAGTATAGAAACATGACTTCCATTTAGGTCCCTTTATTCTCACCACTTTAAAAATATATTTGTTTAAAGCATGTCCTATACATATGTTAAGCACCACAGCAGCTGGTGTTATAATTTTTGCTTCAACCTTCAAATATGATTTAAGAAATTCATGAGAAGTAGGATAATCTGTTATATTTGCCCCTATTTTTACAAATGCAATCTCTTTCTTTTCTGAAGTTCCAAGCCTTCTTCTGTTATCATTGTCCTTCTGATCAGAGAAGTTACTTTAGCCATTCCTTAATGGGAGGTTTGCTAGCAAATATTTATCTTAGTTTTCCATTGTCCCAGAATGTCTTTTTGCCCCTTCATTCCTGAAGGATATTTTTGTCAGATATAAAGCTTACTGTTGACAACTCTTTAATTCAGTGCTTGGAAAATGTGCCACTTACTCCTGATCTCCATAATTTCATATTTGAAATCTGCCGAAATACCAATCACTGTTCCCCTCTAATGAAACATTTCTCTCTGGCTGTTTTCAAGATTTTTTTCTTTGTCTTTGGTATTCAGAAGATTAATTATGATGTGTCATGACATGAACTTCTTTGGGTTTATTTTATTTGGGACTTGCTCGCCTTCTTGAATCTGTAGGTTTATTTCTTTTGCCAAAGTTGGATCATTTTCAGCCATTATTCCTTAGAATAATATTTCAGTCCAACTGTCTCTCTCCTCTCTTTTTGGAAGTCTGATGATACAAATGCTGCCTTTCACTATTGTCCCACAGGTCCCTGAGACTGTTTGATTTTTTTTTCAGTCTATTTTCTCTCTGATGTTCAGATTGGGTAAATTCTACTTTCCCGTAGTCCACTTATTCTATCAGTTTTCCCTACTATGACCCATTGAGTTTTTCATTTTATTATATTTTTAGTTCTATCATTTCTATTTTTTTTGCTACAGCTTCTTTTTCTTTGGTGAGATTTTCAATTTTTAAAGAGAATTCATAATTGCTTGTTAACACATTTTTGCAATGCCTGCTTTTAAAATTTTGTCAGATAATTTCACCATCTGATTCCTTTTGATATGACTGATATACCTCCATTTATTGTTTTTCACATTAATATTTGATTTTCCTGGTTCTTGCTGTACTGATTTTTTTTATTATATCCTCAACTTGTTGGAAATTGCATTATGAGATGATGGATTCTATTTAATCTTCTTTATCAGGTAGTCCACCTGTTGAGGTATAACTCCCACACCTGGTGGAGTGTATGTTATGCTTTTCACTGCGTCCTGCCAACTCCACCCTGGCAAAAGTGGGGCACTGACTCACAATGCTTCATTGCAGATAAGTGGGGTGGAAGGTCAGCTCCTCCTTCAGTCTTGCTGACACCTTTTCAGTGAAAGTAGGATACTGGCAGGTGGGTGTAGAGGCTCAGCTTCCTACTAGGCCCCTTTGACACTATTAGTGAGGGAAGAG
Organism: Zalophus californianus; assembly: GCF_009762305.2. Lineage (NCBI taxonomy): Eukaryota > Metazoa > Chordata > Mammalia > Carnivora > Otariidae > Zalophus > Zalophus californianus. The sequence continues at coordinate 111,974,394 of NC_045612.1, read as the reverse complement.
AAGTGCTGTCTAGCCTTGCTTAGCACCTCATCATTCAGTATCAGTGCTACTGGATGAGTTTGAAAGTTCAGCTCTGCACTTGCTTTACTGACACCAGGAATAGGTGGAAAATGGAGTACTCACTAGCCCTGACTTGAATCACCTTATTCAGTCTCATTGATCCCAGATGGGGTAGAGGCTCAGCTTTCCACTGAGCCCTGTGACATGGAGGAGGGTGTAAAGCCTAGTAGTGAAAAGCCCCATCCCTCCTATCTTATTAAGCCTCAGTGCTGCTAAATATGACTAGAGGTTCAGCTCACATCTGAACCACACTGAAACTACCCTATTGGGAGAATCCGAGCACTGCCTGCTCTCCTGGGTGGTAGATGGAAAATCCTCTCCCTACTCAGCCACACCAAGAGAACCCTGGTAGGGGAATTAGAGTAGCCCCTGCTTCCACAAGCAGGGGATGGAAAATCAACTGCCCAGGTGGGCCAATCATTACTGCCTCTACAAGAAAATCAGATAAAAGCTGCCTGTTTCAGATCCCCACTCAGCTTGCTAACACCACCTAGTGGAGAAATCAGAGTGCCACTTGCACCAAGTGGAATACCACTGAAACCATGGGGGACGAGGCATACTTTTTCCCTTGCTGTTTGTCTGGTATAGAGTGCGTGTTGCCAAAAAGGTTTTCTGCTCTTAGGCCACCCTTTTCTGGGTTCTTTGGCTAGAGAATAAGAAATAGTTTTTCTTAAAACTCTTTTTGTCTTTGCCTGTTGGCAGTTCTGGACTGAAGGCTTCTGCCAGGTCCTGACCAAGAATTTTGGGAGGCAACAAGGAAACCCAGGGAACACACTACTGTGTCTTTCCTCAAGTTACTACCTAGGCTGTCACCCTTCTTCTTTCTACTCTTCAGAGTTTCTCTCTATGACTGTGCTATGTCCAGGTTTTTTTAGTTGTAAGAGGGAAGACCTGGAAAGAATGAGGCTACTTCATCTTGCTAGAAAAAAAGTCTCCCAAAAAGTTATTTTAAGAAGACAATGTTTTCTGTTTATACCATACTAGAATTTTTTAAAATAGGGATTCAATATTTAATTTTACCAAATTCTTTTCTTCTATGTATTTGGAGGTTAATATGTGTTTTGACCTTTGATTTGCTGATTAGGGTTAGGATGGACATTTAGAAAAACTGCACATGATGGCATGAACTTTTCTATGAAGGAGGCAAGATGGTGTACTGACCACCAATTTTTTAAATCTAAAAATGGATTTTAAAAATCATCAATATTGTGGAGAACCTGAAATAAGTACTAAAGGCTTTAATATTTGATGTTTTTAAGATATACAATTGATGTCTAGAAGGTACTAAAGAATCTAGTGAAGCTAGAGTTCACCAGTGAAGCTGGAGGCCTCCCAAACGGAAATAGGTACTTTACCAGGAATCATTTCAATGCTAATATGTGTGATATATTAGTATCGCAGCTGCTCAGTCAAGTGTCTCCCAATATTTTGTTTCACCTGATATCAACATGCTGTTCCTCCATATCTCATCTGACAACTGCCTAAAGCCTTCCTAATTTCTCAATGTTTCAGAAATATATAAAAATCATGATGGAGGCAACATTCAACCTTTAATTGGTTCCTATCAATAGTCCATCCTTATTTCCTATATGTGCAAAATTACAAGATAGAATTTCATTATTGGATATAAGTTACATACCACAAACAGACCAATATTGATCAGCTAGATACATAGACTAAAATTAAAACACAAATACACGCCTATAAAATGATGCGTTAAGTAACTAAAATTAAACACAATGTATAAAAACTTGATTCTCCTCTCAGGGATATTTCAGAATCAAAAAAGAAAGAATGGACTATACATCCACACCCCAATATGGATAAACCTCAAAAATATACTGAATATAAGGCAAGACACAAAAAATGCATACTGTATAATTTTGTTTATATGAAATTCTAGAATGGACAAAACTAACCTATGATGACAGAAACCAGACCATGTTTATTGTGAGGGACATTCACTGAGATGGGGCACAAGGCAACTTTCTATGATGATAAGAATATTCTGGGTCTTAATAACGGTACAGGTTATATAAGTTAATGCGTTTGTCAAAACTGAAGAGTACACATATAGTATTTAGCTAGCCTACTTCAGTAAAGAGAAGTCAAGATCCATATATAAAACTAAAAGACTTAGACAGTATACTGGCTTGCTAAGTTTTTTCCTCCATCAAATTAAATAAAAGCCCTGGAGCTGTAGGGCAAAGCAGGGAAGAAAATTTGAAGAGCAAAAACAAGAAGCCAGGTGTAGTGGCTTAAGTGTATTTGAGAGAGTATAAAGAATCCTGGGTAGGGGCACCTGGATGTCTCAGTCAGTTGGGCGTCCGACTCTTGACTTTGGCTCAGGCCATGGTCTCAGGGTCATGAGATCGAGCCCCACATTGGGCTCTGTGCTGGGTTGGAGCCTGCTTAAGATTCTCTCCCTCTCCTTCTGTTCTTCCACCGCCTGCTCACACAAGTCCTCTCTTTCCCTCCCACTTAAAAAAAAAAAAAAAAAAGAATCCTACATAAAGACCAAGGAGATGGCAAACCTTTAAGAAAAGTCCTCCAGACCATTAAGCTATTGTTTGCCCATAATACCATATTAGAGAGGGCCAGAGAAAACCTCTGAATTTCCAGTGGGACAGCATCTGAAAATTCCTGAAGAGTTAAATAGCTAAGAAGAGAAATAGTTAATGAACCTGCAAGAGATCTACAGGTGATACTAATGACCACCACACTAGAGGAATGTATAGCCAGGGATCCAGTAAGGTATATAGTTTGATTTTAGAAGATGTCAGCATGAAGGGGATAGGCCCAGGGATTAGACAGAAGGAGTTACATTACAGAGGATGTCAGTTTAGGACATAACCAAATCAAGCATAACAGGTAGATGTGCCCACGTTATGGAAAGTTTCATATATTTGTTTAAGCTTCCTTCCAGCTTTACATCTACCTTGGAGGGCAGAAGGCCGAACTTGTGAATTTTCTTAAGAAAAATAACAAAGGTGACCAACTTAACCTGCTTGTGACCAAATAAAACTTTCTCAGACATAATTTTTCTTATCACTAGGTAAAATTTTCTGGGCACTTGATTTAGAGATTACATTTAGTTATATAAAAAGTAAAGCTTCTCTTTCTGTATGTGTGTTAACTTACAGAAAAGTGGCAGTAATAGTACCGAGAACTCCCTCATATCCCTTATCCATCAACCTGCTTCCCCCAGCATTAACGTTTTATATAACCATAGTTTGATTATCACAAACAGAAAATTAACATTGGTACAATATTTTTAACTACAGACTTTATGCAAATTTTTCCACCATTGTCTTTTTTTCTGTTCCAGGATCCTATCCAGGATCCCACATTGCTATCAAAACTGAGTTTGCAGCCTGAGAAATATATACTCATGAGATAACTAGAGACATTCTTCATTTCTCCAACATCTTTAAGCTGAATTGAAAATTTTGGTCAACTCTCATGAACATTTTCACTAATGATTATATATGTACAAATACTTCCCCAAAAGTCTTTATATGATAAATACCTGGGAAGGAAAAGATTGCATGATGATGTCTTCTGTTTCAATGAGCCCCTGCATTTGGTTTTATTGTGACAAAGAACTTTCTAGGAGGCTTGCCTTCCACTTCAATGACTCATTTTCTCTGGAAAAATCTTTTATGTAGCTCTATAGGTAGTTACAAATTTTTCTTGAGTGATGATGCTATGACAACAAGTTTTTCTTCTGAAATAATCAAACCTTTTGCTCATGATGGTGTGTCAGTACATTAACTCTCAGTTATCTTGAACAGCAAAATGTCTTGGTCACATTTGTTGCCTGGATTTGAGGCATGCGAATTTACTGCATTTAATCACAGATCTATGCGACCAAAAGTGTCTCTACCCGATAAAACAGCCCATCCCAATTCAAATTACCACTGATGATACTGGTCCTCTTCCCAAACTACTTGATGGTAGAGCTTAGCTGCTATGTTTGAGGAAGTCATTAGGTATTGATGAATTTGAAAACACAGGTTTTGATTACTCATTTGGGAAAAGAAAAATCATTAAAGCAGAAAATCAAAGTCAAATTGTCACAGATTTCCTGGCTTGAGAATATTTTTCTAATCAGTTTATGGGAAAAGTGTGACACAAGTTCCATTTACCTTAAGCTTTTGATTTTCTCTTCCAATCTAGATAGATTTCTTCCAAGGCCATACTGGATAATATGTAAGGTGATGAAGGGTAGCAAAATATGTCACCCTAAAATATGCTGCTTGGTATTGATTATTTTGACCTGAAGATGCTCAAAAAGAGCCAATGCAGGGAGAGGTTTTCTCTGAACTCCCCTTATCTGCTGTAAAGATAAATCCTCCAAAAGGAACTCAATTGTCAAATCCCCTCCCCAGAAATTTCATCAAGCAGAGAGGACTGACTCTTATCACAGGAGAAAAAGCTAGAAGTCAATACCACACCCAGATAAACTGTCACAAATGATCATACCTCCCAACTATTCTCTTATGGGCCTACCTTTCCTAAAAATCATTTAGTCTCCGCAAAGAAGCCTACAACCTGCCTCCTCTTTTCCTATTCACAGAGCATTTAGTCATGAATTCTAAAGCCACCTCTCTTATTAATATGTCTTTGGCTACAGGGGTCTCAGCTAAGAATTTAGAAGGTTAGAAAAAAATGTTTTTCCTCCCCTACATTGAAAATGGCAGCTATATTAAATGTGTAGAAACCAACTTCTAAGAAGCACAACTAAAGTGTTAGCAAATGATTCAATTCTTTAATTCAAAGCAAATGTAAAACACAATTGTATAAATGGCAGGTATCAGTTGGAGTCATCTTTGTCAAATGGATACAAGAAATCTTGGTATGAATGTTTGCTTTAGTTTGCAAGAAATCTTTGTATGAATCTTTGCTTTAGTTTGCTTATTCTGTGATTTACCCAAACATAAATTAGTGTTAAAAGACTTTCCATTTTTATATGGCAATTGAACCAAAATTTGGTAAGATTCCATTAGAACCGAAGTATATTTTTAATACTAAAAATCAGGTATATTACATGTTAACAGATTACTTCTGATTATACTAAATAGTTTCTGAAAGAGACTTAATGCCTTGCTGTTTTCATCATATGTGCTGCTGAAGTGAGCAATACCTTGCTATTTTCACATATTTATACCAAGAAAAATTGGGTAATCAATACAATATTAAAAAGCCATGATAAAAGAGAAACACACTGCATTTCAGAAAACAATTAATATCCCTTCCACAAAAGTAAGATCACAGTTGGTACCTCATGTAATTTCTGAATAGTATTTTTTTTAGGTAGGCTCCACACCCACCATAGAGCCCAACACGGCTTCAACTCACAACCTTGAGATCAAGACTTGAGATCAAGAATTGGATGCTTAACTGACAGAGTCAGTCAGGGACCCCAGTTTCTGAATAGTATTTTTTAAATAAATATTGGAATTAGTCAATTCCATCATCTTTCTAATCTATCTTTCCCTATTAACTACAACTTCATCTTCCTGTTCAGGAATATATTTTGTACGTCAAGACTTTCTTTTTCCATGAGATTTTCCATACCAGAAATTGTGCCATTAAGAAAATGAAGTTCTACATTTTCTAACGATGGCCCAATATTTTTCTGAGGAAAATACATACAGTAATTCTATGACTTCTGTCTTCCCCTGCCATGTGAGAATTCTGACAATACTGTATAGGAACTACAGGAACCTAGGTTGGCATGGGGAAATGTGAAACAGTTTACTTTCATCCAGCCTGCAGAAAGCGTATTTCCATATATGGAGAACAAAGGCAAGGTTTAACCTTTTAAGATAATTTTGTTTTATGTAGTTACTCATTTGAATATGTTGATAGTGGGGTGCCTGCTTGGCTCAGTCCCAAGAGCCTGTGACTCCTAATCTCAGGGTCATGAGTTCAAGCCCCATGTTGGGTGTAGAGTTCACTTAAATTAATAAAACTTAAAAGAAAGTTGAATGTATTAATAGTGAAGTGCTACTTAGTAATTCAAATATTTTCCTTTCCATTCCCTCCCTTCCTCTTCCAATCTTTGCTCATAATCCTGACAAAAGAAATAGTTTACAGGAGCTGTTCTTTTATTTACCTTTTTATACCCATACAGGAAAAAAATACATAATAACCAAATAATTTATGTCTCATTTTACAAACATAAATTTACTTGATTATTTTGTGCTCTACCTTAAACTTTCATAGAGTAATATCTTAAACCAAATATGTAGATTTAAGATAAAATAACATAGGAGCTTATATGGAAACATTAGTAAAATGCAGATAAACATATTCTTTTAAGAATCTTAGCCAAATAAATATAATAATTAGTGTTAAGCCTTCAAAATAGTTATCTTTGGGATGCTGATGTAATTAAAAACATTTTGGGAGCTTTTAATACATTGCCTTCAGTAATTTTATGTGGCATGCTTTTTAAAATGTCCATTTTATAGCTATTCTTTATTTTTTTTCCTTAACCAAAAAAAGTATTAGCTAATTGGAGCATCAACTTTACTGGGCAGACATGGCTTCAAATGAATTTTGACTATCAAAATTAACCTTAATGAAAAAAAGCGTTGCCAATTTTGAAGATATTTAGAAGACTGTGCTATGAATTCTATGCAACCTAAAAAATATTATCTTACATGTATATAGTTTAGAGTGATTATGAATACATTTTCTCATTTAAGCCTTATGACAATTATGAGAGATGGGAATCCAATTTTGCAGATTAAAATACTGAGGGTAAGTGGAGTTATATGATTTGCCCAATATTACAGAGCATTGAACCTCAAGTTTAAACAGAAGGCCCAACTCTTCTCACTCCTAATTTAGCTCTCTAAGTACATGATATTGCTTTGCAATTCTACATATCCTGGAAAGCTTATAGATTTTTCTTATAACTTTATATGAAATTTATTTTAATATAAGTTGTAATAACATAATTATGCAGCTGCTCTATGAGGTAATTTTGATGAGAACATATACTTCAATGAAAATTAACGTTTGCTACTGAAAACATCCTTAACTTTGCCTTTGAATTCACACATTCAGATTAATACCTAAGCAGATGTAAAGCCTCAAATCGTTATTTCCAAATTTCCAGACATCTGGTACTTTAAGAGTCACTGTATTAGAACAACCAATCCTTGATACCAGTATAAAATCTGGACACATTCAAAGGAAAATTAATAATTCACACTTTCCCTTAATGGCCATAATCTGCCATGAAATAAACCAAAAAATAAGGATTGCTTTTGTAGAATATAAAAGCCACACACCAATGGAAAAAGACTTGGTAATTATGCCTTCATACAGGACTTTTGCTAAAAGCTATTTGCTTGGGAAATGAGAAAATGTTGTCAGAATCTCATTATCAGTTGATTCCAGTTTCTTCTATCACATTCCAAATCCCACAAAAATTGGGTTAACTTATAATTGTTTGACATGGGAAAAAGTTTACCTCCTGTAACTAAAAAGATGTGCTGCTTCAGTCAAGCTTAGAAATAATATATTGTTCTAAAAATAAGGTTTCTGACTTAGAAGACATATGGTGAATCTTCATGAAATCAGGGAGAGAGGAGGTGTTGTCATGAAATGTGCTCCATTAGAATTGCCAGGGGGACAGACTGTACTTTCCTACTAACAAATGTCCCTTTTTTAATGTGGTTGTCCCTATATTTTCTTATTACATGAACAAGTCCTTTACTTTCCCCCTGTAAACATGTGAAATGCTTTTTAGTTCAAATTCCTAGAATTTGTGTTTCTATTTACTTACTAAAACTCAAAAGATATATTGTATACCCATTGCATAAAAAATGGAATTTAAAAAAACATGCTAGAAAGGAGATAACAATTCCATCCTTCAGGGTAGAGAGAGGGGTTGATTTGGAAAAAGCTCCAATATTAAATGTGTAGAAACCAACTTCTAAGAAGCACAACTAAAGCGTTAGCAAATGATTTAATTCTTTAATTCAAAGCAAATGTAAAACACAATTGTATAAATGGCAGGTATCAGTTGGAGTCATCTTTGTCAAATGGATACAAGAAATCTTGGTATGAATGTTTGCTTTAGTTTGCAAGAAATCTTTGTATGAATCTTTGCTTTAGTTTGCTTATTCTGTGATTTACCCAAACATAAATTAGTGTTAAAAGACTTTCCATTTTTATATGGCAATTGAACCAAAATTTGGTAAGATTCCATTAGAGCCGAATTATATTTTTAATACTAAAAATCAGGTATATTACATGTTAACAGATTACTTCTGATTATACTAAATAGTTTCTGAAAGAGACTTAACACATTTCAATAAGGTCTTGGTGGATAAGAAGGGTACTAGACAAGAGATAAGAGAAGCAAGACTTTGTTTTTTGATGCAGCTAAAACAAAGTGTTTTAGGAAATGTCCAGAAATAGAGACGTAAAACTAGATTGGGGTCAGGCTGTAAATTATTTCAAACACCGTGCAAGGAATTTCAGTCTTTATGCTCTAGTCAGTCACAGCAGAGACTTCTGGTTTTATTTAAAATATTTTTTAAATGTTTGTTAAAGTAATACATGCACAAGATTTAATAATCAAGTAGTACAGAAGGATTTAAATAAGAAAACCATAGTCTTTTGCTCTTCTCTTATGTACTCCCATTTTAAGTCATTTAAGCTGATTGTCACTATTAATAAATTTGCTAATTTAGGACATTATCCATGGACTTTCTGACACAAGAGAACAGGATTTAACTAATTTATAGCATACTTCGACTGTTCATTCATTCCCCCCAATATGATTATTTTCAGCTCCTGTATAGCTTACCATTGTAACTTTAAGGAAGATATTTAGATGTTTATTTTCTTTTCCATCAACTCAAGTATCCCATGACTCTTTCCCATGTAAGATGAATATACCAGCACTTCCACTTTTCTCCTTTAGTTTTCTTCCCTCCTTGAAATCTACTTGATCCAAGATTAATAACAGCCACTTCTGCGGGTTTTTTAATTAATATTTGCTGAATATATCTTTTTCCATGCTTTTACTTTTCAACCTGCCTGTATCGCTATATTTGGAGTTTCTGGTAGACAGCATATAGTTGGGTTATGTTTTTTAATTCACTCTGCAAATCTTTTCATTGGTGTGCTCAGACCATTTATATTTAAGGTAATTATGATGTTGGAGCTTAAGTCTGCCATTTTAGTTTTGTTTTCTGTTTGTTCTGTTTTCATGTTTTCTTTTTCCTGTTTTCCTGTGGGTTATATTTTAGAAACTCATATTATCAATAGTGTTTTTGAGTGTATATCTTGTATAACTTTTTAGTACTTGCTCTAGGTACTATATTATATATACATAACTTATTACAGACTACTGGTTTCATCATTTTACCATTTAAACTGAAGTTTTGAAACCTTACTTCTCTTTGTATGACTTTACTCTCCTCCATTTATACTATAATAATCTTATATATATCCTCTACCTACATTGCGAATTGTATCAGACACTGTTATAATTTTTGCTTCAAACATCAGCCATAATTTAGAAAACTCAAAAGGAGAAGGCAAGTTTATATTGTATTTACCCATATTTTTGCTTACCATGTTCTTTCTTCCTTCTCGATGTTCTTTCTTTTATTTCCTTTCTGTTTAGAGAACTTCCTTTAGCCATTCTTTTAGGGTAGATCTGCTGGCAAAAGTTCTTAGTTTTCTTTCATCTGAAGATAAGTTCATTTATCCTTCAGTCTTCAAGGATATTTATATATCCAATACAGAATTCTGAATTCTGGGTTGACAGCCCTTTTAGCATTTGAAAAATGTTGTAACACTTCTTTCTGGACTCTACATTTCCTCCATTTTTGTGCCTTTTATAAATATTTTTTATTGTGATAAAATAGACATAACAAAACTTAACCACTTTAACCATTTTAAGTGTTAAATTCAGTGGCAGGGGCATTAAGTACATTCACAATGTTGTACAACTATCACCACTAACAATTTCTCAAACTTATCCATTAGAAAATCAACCCCCATACTTCCCTCCCCCAGCACCTAGTAAACACTATTCTGCTTTCTGTCTCTATGAATTTGCCTCTTCTAGGTACCTCATATAGGTGGCATCATAATAGCAGTCCTTTTGTATCTGGCTTATTTCACTTAGCACAGTGTTTTCAAGGTTCACCCATGTTGTAGCATGTATCAGAACTCCAAATTTTTTAAGGATGAATAACATTCCATTGTATATATATGCCATATTTTGTTTATATATCCATCTGTTGATGAACATTTGGGTTGTTTCTACCTTTTGACTATTGTGAATAACTTTGCTGTGAACACTGGTTATAGAAGTATCTGACTGAGTCTCTGCTTTCAATTTTTTTGGGTATATACTAGAACTGCCAAATCATATGATAATTCTATTTTTAATATTTTGAGGAACTACCAGACCATTTTCCACAATGGCTGTACCATTTCATATTCCCATCAGCAATGCACAAGAATTTTAATTTTTCCACATCCTCATCAATTCTTTTTATTCATAGCTGCCTACCTACTGAGTGTGAAGTGGTATCCCATCGCGGTTTTCATGTGCACTCCCTTAATGATTAGTGATGGTGAGCACTTTTTCATTTGCTTTTTGGCCATTTGTTTATCTTCTTGGGAGAAATGTCTATTCAAGTCCTTTGCCCATTTATTTAGATGGACTTATTTTTTTTTTTATTTTTAACTTGTAGGGGTTCTTTTTTATATTCTGTATATTCCTTTTTTTTAAGATTTTATTTTTAAGTAATCTCCACACCCAACATGGGGCTCGAACTCACAACCCTAAGATCAAGAGCCACATGCTCTACCAGCTGAGCCAGCCAGACGCCCCTGGATATTAATTCCTGATCAGATCTATGATTTGTAAACATTTTCTCCCATTCTGTAGGTTCTCTTCTTACTTTTTTTACAATGTTCTTTAACGCATAAAAGTTTTTATCTATTTTTTTTCTTTCATTGCCTGTGCTTTTGTTGTCATACATAAGAAATCATTCCCAAATTCAATGTCATGGAGAATGTCTCCAGTGTTTTCTTCTAAGAGTTTTACAGTTTTAGCTCTTACATCTATGTCTTTGATCCATTTTGTGTTAGTTTTTATATATAGTATAAGGTAAGATCCATATTCATTTTCTTGCATGTGACTTTCTGGGGTTTTTGTTGTTGTTGCTGCTATTGTTTATTAATGTTTCTGTGGGGGAACAAGAACTTGGAGTTTCCAGGTAGCCATTTTGTGGACATCCTTCTGGACTCTGGTTTCTGATAAGAAATCAGCTATCAAATTATTTTTCCCCTGTGGGTAAGGTGTTGCTTCTGTCTGGCTGATTTTTTTTCCTTTGCCTTTAGTTTTCAAGAATTTGACCATAGCATGTCTTAGTGTGGATTTGTTTGGTTATCCTGTTTGGAATTCATTCAGCCTCTTGAATTTAAAGGTTTATGTTTTTTGCTATATTTGGAAAGTTTTTAGCCATTATTTCTTTGAGTCCTTTTTCAACCCTGCCCTCTTTCCCTCTCTCCTACAGGACTCCAATGACATGAATGTGGGATCTATTATTTTTGTACCACAGGTCCCTGAGGCTCTGTTTTTTTTAATCTAGTTTCTCTTTGTTGTTCAAATTAAGTAATTTCTATTATTCTGTCTTCCAGTTCCCTGATTCTTTCCTCAGTCCCCTCCATTCTGCTACTTCATTTCTACATTTTTTATTGTATTTTTAAGTTTTTAAAATTTCATTTGTTTCTTTATGTCTTCTATTTCTTTGCTGACATTTTCTCATATTTTTTCATATGTTTCAAGTATGTTTTAATTATTCATTGAAGCATTTTTAGGATAGCTGCTTTAAAATCTTTGTCAGATAATTCTAACATTTTTATCATCTTGTTGTTGGCTTCTACTGTCTTTTTTCATTCAGTTTGTTATCTTCCTGGTTCTCAGTATGACAAATGAATTTCATTTGAAATCTGAACATTTTGTGTATTATGTTTTGAGTCTCTGGATCTTATATAAACCTTCTCTTTTAGTTGTGACACTGCTCCCTCAGAGGAAGCTGGGGTGCTGGCTTCTTTTTGTCCAGGTTCCCCACTCAGTCTTGATTGACACCTTAGAGTGGAGCTTCTCATTACTGCTGGGCCATGGTTGGAATTCTAACTTTCCTGCAGGCTTCTACTAATACCTACGAGGCTGGGAAGGCTAGGAATTATTTCATTACTTAAGCACATTATTTGGACTCTGCTGACATAATGAAGTAGGAGGTATTCTCATTATCGGATAGTGATCAAACTCTTTTGACTCTCCACAAGGACTTCTCTGACACCACTCCAGCAGGAAGGGGGACACTCTGTTACTGCTGGGTGTGGGCAGCAATCCAGGCTCCACTGACAATGGAAAAAGGGGGGTGTTCATTACTGCCTGGCAAGGATGAGTGCCTCAGTTCCCACCTGGCCTTCTCTGACACCACCACTGGAGGGATATTAGAATGCCCTGCTACAGCCTAGCAAAGTAGAAGTCTTAGCTCCCTACTTTGCCTTTGCTAGCATAGGTGGGGGTGGGGTCACAGTTTTTTCTGCAGTATTTGGCTAGAGCAGAGTGGTTATTATCTCAATGTTTTCTACCTTGCTAGCCTGTCCCTTTCCTGATCACTTAGGGAGCAGGCTCTTCTTGGGACCTTTTTGTTTGTTCCTTTCATGTTTCCAAGGTGCTGGCTTCTTCAGCTCTGTGATACATGAACAAAAAATTAAAAACCCAGAGAACTCACCAGCATGTCATTCCTTGGGTCTGAGTTCTCATGCTGGTTTGCTTTCTTCTTTTTCTTTCAAAGTCTTCTTATGTTGGTTTTATATATAATGTCCAGGGTTTTTAGTTTTAATTAGTGGGAGGAATAAGGAAAGGTACCACTATTTGATCTTTCTGGAAAAAGAAGTCCCCCTCCTTAATTTATAAATATATATCAGATCATGTTTCTGGCCTCCTTACAAGTCTTAATGGCTTTTCACTACACTCCAAGCTAGTTACCCCATAGACTTATAAGATCCTGTGTTCTCCAACTCCATCCTATTTCTCTAGTGTCTTTTATGCCTTTGCCCATTCACTACATTTCAGCCATACTGATTTCCTTTCTGTTTCTCAATCACCTCAAATTCTTTACTGCCACAGGGACTTCACACATGATTTTACTTCTCCTTTGAATGAGCTATTTCTGATCTTTGCCTGCTTGTATTCTTTTTTTTCCAAAAGAAAGATTTTATTTATTTATTTGAGAGAGGGCAAGAGCTCCAGTAGGCGGAGTGAGAAGGAGAGAACCTCCAGCAGACTCTGTGCTCAGTGCAGAGCCCCATGCGGGGCTCGATCTCATGACCCTGAGATATTGACCTGAGCTGAAATCAAGAGTCAGATGCTTAACCTACTGAGACACTCAGGCGCCCCAGCTTGTATTCTTCTATCTCAAGATTGTGTCTAAAAGTCACCTAGTCAGAGAAGTCTTCTCTGATCACCTTAAGGAATTTCCTCTCTCCCTCACCCCAACAATTCTGTATCAATACACCTTGTACATTTCATATCAGTACTTTTGATTATTTGCATTTATACATTTATATATATTTATATATTTTGTTTGTTTACTAGTATAGTGTACATTTCCCACTATGTTGTAACTCTATAGGGTCAGGAGCCATATCCATTATATTCACTAGTTTATCCATGGGGCTTAGCCCATTATACAATATACAATAGTATATTACATTGCCATCTTATAACCTAGAAAGATGCTTCTTTATTTATTCATTTGGTATGCATTCATATTTCCATATTGTGGAATATACCCAAAATACTTTTGTATGTCTCTGTCATTTACCTAGCTACATTATATAAAGAAAAATCTATTGGTATGCTTTGGTTTATAGGATTTGAAGACAGCAACCATGTTTTACTCATTTTTGTAATACTGCTTAGCACAGGGTACATATAAGTAGTAGATACTCTTTTTGAAAAATCAATAAATGATAGCTTGCATTGTGCTACAAAGTATTTGAAACAGTGAAGAAAAACTAAAGAAACCAAAATATTTTCATTCCTTAGATCACCTAGATCACCAAAATCACCAAATTTCCTTTCAAAATGAAGAAAATCTCAAAAATAGTGACAAACTTACATGCCTTTCTCTCTTTCTGGATACAGTTCCTGGTCAGTGAAAATAAGTGATTTGTTCCACTTGGTATGAGCATCCTTAACATGCCAATTTTCCTAGAAGTAAACAAAACCCATTTCAGAAAAAAGACAAAATCTATGGAGAAAGAAAGCAATCTTCCTTTCCTACTCCCCATCTTTAATTGTCTGTAGTCTGTCAATTATTAAGCAAGGATTAAACAATTTGTCTTCTACCTTAAACACTTTTTACATTTAAAAAATATGATCTATAGGGATGTACCAGTTAACCTACAAAGAGGACTTCTGAACTTATCCAGCACCAACTTTGCCAGTTCATATTTGCCACTAGCAAGTAAGACTGCCAAATGTTCAGAGAAAAATGAACCTAACATATGAAGGAATTCCCTAAAATCTAGGTGTTTTGTAAAAAAAAAAAATAATGTCAAAGCTCAGAAGAAAGGATTTATAGATCAGGGTTTTGTTTTTATCCTGCAACATTAATACAGAGTTTTATTAATTATGGGGTTAACTTAGGGAGCCCAAATAATTAGGGAAATGCAATCTCTTCCAATTTGAAATTGGGGTGTTGCTGCTGCTTTACTAGGCCAGGGCTGAACTGGCCTAGTTTATCTAGGCAGACGTTCAGCAGAGCGAGTATTTATGGACTTCCTAGATCAGATCTGTGCCAAGTGGTCAAGTAGTACCTAAGCAGCAGCATGGTGGCAGCTGCTAGGATGGCTTATCACACTTCTATAGATGCAGTTGAAAACAACCCCAAATGGATTTAGATAATTTATTATTTACACAGACAGGAATGCAAGATCAGCATGGTCTCAACTCCACATGCTGCTAGTCCCAGGATGATACCAAACCGGATGGGCCAAATGATAGATGATACAAGTGGTGGGTTGCTCTGTCATCAAGGAGCAAACTCTAAACTACAGCTGAACAATTCTTTGGTCTGAAGCTGTACCTGAAGCTGAGGCCTCACTGGAACTAGGGTGGCAAAGGAGAAATGGACTTGGGATAGCTCCTCACAAGACTGTGTTGCCATGTTCCAGGGAAGATCACAGGGCATTCTGCCAAGACATCTGTTATATTGAGGTTGAGTCTTGTCTACATGGCCTATGTAGAGATATGCAAAATCACCAGAATGCCATGGCAAAACTGTTCTACAATCTCATGAGAGAAGGATTTCAAAGCTAGCCTAGTTTAAAAGGTGTTGTCATTCTGTAAGTGGCAAAAATATAATCACATAAGAGTAGGGATCATCATTAGTGTCCAGGATTTCATCAGAAAAAGAGTAATGCAAGTGATGGTGGTAAATTGGAGAATCATTACATTCACTGTAGAGCCATCTGAATAAGATATACACATAGGTGGGCTATGAGGAAAGATAGAAGAAAAATTGACTCATGAAAAAGTAAATGCCCTATATATCAAGCCCCACCATTCTGACATCCAGTTCTTTCACAGATCTTAATAAGGCCATTAAGGATATCCAAACTCACAAAACCAGCAGATTCTTCTCAGTTCTTACTGGGACAACATCATTTTTGTGCCTCCCACAGTTTTCCATGCCTTTCTACTTGAAATTCTTTTCTCACTGGCCTACCATATCACTGTATTCTCTTGGTTCTTCTCATAATTCACTGATTTTCTCTTTTTCTTCTGTGGGCCTCCTTCATGGGCATCTCATATTCTCCCTATCTCATTTATGTTCTTGTTTTAGTAGTGACTCTCAAATCTTTCTCTTCATTTCAAACTGAATTTCACATTCGTATATGTGAATGCAGAAACTGTCTACTGGAAATCCCTTCTTGGCTGTCCACAGGCCTCTCATGTTTAGAAGGTCCAATAAAGAACTAATATTTCAGATTACTTCTGCCTCCCAAGTCTGCTGCTGCTATTTTATTTTAGGTGGAGAAGAAATAATTTATTCAGTCACCCAAGCTAGAATCTTGGGAGTCATTTTTGATATTGCTCTTTTCCTAACCTCTTCTTTCTAATCAGTCACCAAGCTCTGAATATTTATTAAATCCAGCCCCTTCTCTCCATCCCCATCTCTACTATTCTATTTCTGTCCCAAGACATCTATTCACTAGTCTATTGCCACATCCTCCAAATTGAACCCCCCATATTGTTCCTCTCAAATCTATGCTCTCTGTGGCTTCCAGTCAATATAAAACATAAATATATAAATATGAGCAGTTCATTCCTGAAAATTCTTAGATGGTTCTATCTTTTTAAGTTATATTTTAGTTTGAGTTTTTCCCCCTGATCTGGTTATTGTCTACCCCTCCCACTCTATCTACTGTCACTTCTTGCTTTGCTTTTCAAATTTAGACTTCCGGGTACCTCTACAGAGTGCACTGTAACTTTGTGCACACTGTCCTGCCTATGAGGTCTTTCCTGCATTTGTTTGGCTGCCATACTTTAAGACCTACAATAGTCATTACCTCTTCCAAATAGTCTTCCCCTCAGTAATTAGGTACTCCTCTGCACAGAGTACTGGGCACATCTATCATTGCCCTTATCACATTATCCTATTAAATTAACAGTGAATGTTTCTGCTCCCCCTACCAGCCTATGAGCATCTTGGGTTATCTCTGCATCCACAAAATCAAACTAATTTTTCTGATCAAAGGATACAACTTAGGCCAACATATTGATAGTGTTCAAAAACTTTTTGTTGAATACTTTTATATGCTCTTAATTAATGGCTCCAAAGTGCACCAGAAACTTCCCTGATGGGCTAGGGCTTAATGTGTTTAAAAAAAAAAAAAAAAAAAACCTAGGTTTCCTAATCTAGGTGGGATCTGGGATTTTTATTAGACTATGATTAGTACAGCAGGGAAAAACCTGGAAAGAGTCCTTAAAAAACCCTATTGGGATAACCTCAACTCAAGCCATTTTCTCTTTACCCAGAGATGATTGCTATGAATCTTGGTCTGCAAAGGACATGGCTTGATTTAATACAGTTTACCCTAGAGGCAGAACAGCAAAGAAAGAATTCTACTAATTTTATTATAGTCTCTGGGTGCTTCTCCCTGATAATCTAAAGGGAGGTTTGGCCCAGAGCAGCATGCTTATGGCCCCATTTACATTTAAAGGTCTCTTCCTACTTGATTCTCTGACTATTGGAGGCATGGATAGATTTGTTATCTGGTGGCTAGTTATATCAGAGGCTTTGGTTCTTTACTCATAGCTGTTAGTTGAATTGCACTGCCAAAAAAAAAAAAAATGAAAACATTGTTCCAGAAATTTTGTGGAGCCTTCTTTGGAGCAAGTTTCATACACTGTTCTTGAGAATAACTTGTATTTTGTTTTATCACTACCAGTCTTATCAGAATTGCCTAGCTAATTTTTCTGATCAAGGTATACAACTTGTGCCAGCACAGGACACCTGCTTTTGAAATTACAGTTAAAGGTCTGGGCAAAACTAAGTGAAAAAAAAGAGGGCCCCTATCCTTTCCTGTAGTTTAGAACATGGACTACCCTCATACCTGTTCTCTCCGTGGTGTCACTTCTCACTCATTATTCAAAAGTGAAAGATAAGAGAAAAAAGTAATTTATGATAAAATATTACTCATTAAAAAAGAAATATAAAAATTAAACAGACAGCTATAGCAAAAATACAATCTAAGCAAACTGGGAAAATCACCAGAAAGGGCTCTCCAAGACATTTTGTCTAAATGTTAAATAACTAAAAACATTAAAATATGTGTGGCATGGCAGTCTGAGGTCTGACTCAGAGCTAGCTTCTTAGTAAAAGAAATGGGAAGTGACGATTAAGGCCCCTATAAAATAACCCAGGTTGGAAAATGTGGAGGTTAGAGATACTCAGCTTATAGCTCCACAAGAAACATTCACATTATTTACTCCTGTCTATGGCCCTAAGAGACAAAGACTTAGTGAAGATCTTTCCACGGGAAGTCTTCCTCCCTATCTGGCTCAAACCCTAAGAGTCAGAACCATTAATCACATAGATTCCAGTCAGAGGACCTTTGTAAATTCCACATCTCAAGTACTTAGACTCATTACATATACTATAAAATCTTAACTGAAAATATTTTCGTTAAGAGATTTTAATTTTTTATTGAAATCTAGAGGGAGAAGAATAAAAAGGCAAAACTATAACAATTGGATTAAAAGATCATTTAAAATGATCTGTTTGGATATGGTTGCAAACAACTCACAAGTTTTAGGTCTCCAATTAGCTTAATTAACTTAGTATTTACCCTCTGCCTACTTCCAAAAAGAATCCAAGTTTGTTTCCAAAGAATCAGTTTGGCTTTTATATCTAGGCTGTTGAAGTATGTATGATTTATCATTTAGTACATTATGTTTTGATGTATATTTTATGACAACATACCTTTTCCCCTAATCTTTGGGATTGTGTTGTGCATTAAGAGAAGGCAAAGTTAGGCTGCCACAGTTTGTATGTAATCACGTTATATTATACTTACAAACATGAGGCAAGACATTAACATTTTGAACAATAGGCAGAAGAATATAAAAGCTAGTTTATTTGGAAAGAAAAGTGCAGGAAAGATTTAGCTGAGTCATTTGGAGTTAAGAATAAAAGGGAGAAGGCAATGATGATTTAATCCTTTTTCTTCTCCCTCTATTAAGGATATTTGAGTGAACAGCCAGTTATGCTCTGAACTAATTAAATGAAATAATTAAGTCTATTACATTGTCAAAATCAAAGGCAAATTTTTTATTTTTTGTATGTTTTGTAGGGGAAACCTCAAAGAGGAGAACTTAAGTCAAATACTTAAGGCCTTGGTGAACTCTGTAAGATAGTATAAGTCCACACCAACATTTTGGCTCAGTCATTCTTAGTTCTTAGAATTGTTTTAGTTATCTCAGGTGATTAGACTAAATAAATTCCTTACTGTAACATAAATAGGGGAATATGTACAATTTAGTTCTGATGTAGGGTCTTCCTTAAAATCCTCTCTCCTTGGGATCTTTTTCCTTCATCATTTTTGGAACCAACCTTTTCATGAAATGTGTATGTTTTTAATTTTACTGTAGCCTGATCTTTGGCATTTATTTGGATTGATATTTTATTCATTATGCAAACAATATCTCACTCTAAACTTGCTTGCAATATATAGTCTGGTTGCCTGTCATGCAAGCCCAGTCAGACTATGCAGTTTGGTGTTTCAGCCAAATTTGGTCACTTCCTACATTCTCACAGTTGCTGGTCAAACACTTATGGTAACTGTCAGACTCCTTTGTAGTTAACTTTCTGATGAGACATATTGAGTTAAGCTTCAACGGACCTTCCCCTTCCAAAGTAGTTAATTTTACGATACAGATATAAATCTTATTACTATTCTTCAAAGCTCATACTCTGAAATCACCTTAACTTGGTATTACAATCATGCATCATGACCTCAAATTACTTACCCTCTTTAAGCCTTATTTGTTAGTTTTTTCAACATTTATTGAACAATGTGTAATAGGCTCTGGGAATAGGAAGTGAATGTGATAGCCAAGGTTTTCTCATCTGTAAAATGTGGCTAATGACAGAGCTGTTTTGAGGATAAAATGTATGTAACATACTTAGCACATTGCTCAATAAATGTTCATTGTTATTAGCAGTATTATTTTGATAAAGTTACTTTTAACATCTCCCTGAGTGTAACCTCTAATGATTCACAATGGATTTGCATTCACTCCATTTCTGAACATAAAGCTACTCTATAAATTACTGATGCTAAAAATTTTCTAGAAAAAAAACTGATGCAATGTTCTGAAACTCCATTGTAATGTAAGCACTCCAAAATGCCTTTCACACCTGATTATCTAAAAAAAAAAAACTGTAAATAACAACCATGATCTGGATTGTGAATGAAAGGTGCTATACCGGTACCCTCTGAACCTAGACTTGTCTAAATAATCTAAATTTCTTCCCGTGTACTTTTAAGTTTGGATTAGAAAAATAAACAAGCGTATGCATGGGCCATCTTAAGTTTTACTTGGTTTGTATCACTAGCCTGAAAACATCAAAATATTTTAACTACTGTGGTTTTAGTTCTTTTTAGGTGTGGTGGGGGATGGATGTCAACTTAAGTCAGTTGAGAAAAGTGGCAGTTCTGCAGCTCGTGCAATAGAACTAGAGAAAATGGGTCACTGCAGGAACGGGCAAAACCAATTGACATTATTGAAATGGTTACAGAAAATAAAAAGTTTCTCTTTTACTCAACGCGGCTATTTAAGAATGACAAAGAGAAAACATCTTTAATGGTGGTAGAGAGTTTGCATCTATACTTTCTAGGATTATTTGTCATTTAAAGTCAAGCCTCATTAGGCAAACTGTCTTTTACTAAGGGTTGCATAGTAGCCTTTGTAAGATTTCTGAAGAACCTGAGTTTTGAAGGATCATGTTTACAATTTATCACTTATTTTAAATCCCAGTGTTACCCCTTAGTTCTTATGTAAGATTATCTGAAAACAAAAGGACATCCCCTAAAATAGGTACTGGACACTCTCGACTTCGAAGGACACTCTCGGCTTCTTTGGCCATTGTTGGCCAAAAACCCGACAATGAGCCCTTCAAAAGGCACGTGGGGCTGAACCTGTCTCAGTATCACCACGACCAGCCCTTACAGGTTCCAGGCTCCACGCCTGACTTCCCAGGCCCGGGGCACCACCAGGGGCGGTCCGACAGCACGGGCCCTCCTGCCTCGTCATCGCTGCGTTTCTGGCTGGCGGAGCCGGTTCCCGTCCGCGGCATTCCACGCCCCCGTCTCCGCAGGCGTGCACGGGGCTCGGGAATCACCTCGGAAGCCCACTCAGCCGCAGGGAGGGCGTGAGCGAGGAAAGCCCGGGCTCTCGCTGTAACCCCCGCGCTCGGCGGTGTCCCCCTCCCCTTGACGGCGGGGCCATAGGTACCTCCTCAGCCGCCTGAGCATTCAGCGTTCAACTGGTGGGCGGCCCGTCCCGCAGCCGCCACGTCCGCTCAGAGGCCCCTCCGAGCCGCCGGCAACCGACTGACCCCGGGGCAGGGACTCGCGCCGACACCGCTGCGCACGCGCTCCTAGCGTGCCTCTATCCCGGGGCGGCTCGCCGGGCGGGAACGCAATCTGTGAGCCACTCGCACCTGCCTGACTGACAGGCAGACCCCGGGCTCGGGCCTCGTGCCGGAGCGCGCACGCGCCTCGCGCGCCTGCCGTCGGCCCCGGGGGCGGGACCGCGCGGCGGCGAGCGGGCGGGGGGCTTGTGGCGCGCGCGCCCCGCACCCGAGGGCTGCGGAGAGATATTTTGGGTGGCAGGAGGCCCCTCGTCATTTCCGCCGGGCAGCTTGTGGTGCCCCGAGCTTCACTCCCGCGCGCGAGGCGAGCGGGCAAGTTGGTTGCGGGCTTGCGGCGGCGGCTTCTTTTCTCAGCCCCTCGACCCTCGGCAGTGCAAGCCGTGAACTGAAGCCCTGGAGGGACGGAGACCGGAACGGAGCGGCGGAGCAACAGCAGCAGCCTCTGCGGGGAGCGACCAGAGAGTCCGCACAGAGCCGCGACCCCAGAGCGTTTCTCTCCCCGTTGCCGCTCCCGCCGCTGCTGTTCGCCGTTTGCTAAGAGACATTGCAGCCGCGAGACCCGACACACAAAAGCCGTCTTCTCGCCACCCGCCCAGCGAGGCAGCGGCCAGCAAGGGACCCCACCTGAGGGCGGCTCGGGCTACCGAGTTCGTTTTGTTTCTGATCTCCGGGCCCCGCGCGGTAGCGACCCCGTGTCCATGGCTCTGATCATGGAACCCGTGAGCAAATGGTCTCCGAGTCAAGTAGTGGACTGGATGAAAGGTAATGCCCGCTGTGCGGAGGGCGAGGCGGTCCTGGGGCGCCGGGGTACTGGCGCGCGAGAGGGAAGGGGCGCCTACTGCGGCCGAGCCCGCCATCGGGGCTTCCACCGGCTGATCGTGGTGTGCTGGGGGGAGGCGGAGGTCCTCCGGGGCAGGCTGGGGCTCGGGATCCCGATCCCCTATTGTCTTCAGTGGTGGCTGCCCAGTTAGAGAGGGTCGCGGAGAGCGCGGGGGTTGCCGGCGCTACCGGATAGGGTTAGAAGGCGGGCCGCGGAATCCCAGTATCTCTCGCCTCCTCCCCGCTCCTCACGGCGCCCCTAGGCCGGGAAGATGTGGCGACCCTCGTCTCTCCCCTCAGGGAGGAGCCCCCAGGGACCTGCTCCTTTTCTCGTTCCTTCCCGGGCCCCTTTGTTCCTGGGAAACCTAATGCCCCCTCGGTGGCCGCCCCTGCCAGGTGCCTTTTCCAGCGCCAACTCTCCCTACAACTTTTAAGCCCATATAATGGGGTCAGGACGCGGCTGCCCGGGTTTGAATTGGGCGAACTCCCCCAGTTTGGGCTGAGGATGCTCGGGGGATGCGCTACTTTGGGGGAGAGGAAAACATGCTTCCCCTGGGACAGCATCCGCGCTGGTATCTGCGGGCTCCCTCCTGCGCAAACCCCTGTCCCTCCCCCGCCCCCCACGTCCTTTGCCTCTTCCTCTTCTCGCTGGTCGAGGCTTTGGATCTCATGGCTTTTTATTGGGGGCTTGACGCCAGGTGTAAGGTGATGCGCATTCGGGTGCCCCCTCATTTCTTCCATCTTGAAGGCTCGCCCCTTTTTCCCCCTGGCAATTTCTAATAACCACAGTTGTAGACACTCGCCCTCCTAGTCTCAAACGTGGGCTTTTTCTTTAGTCCCTGGGCTTTCCTGCCTCACTATCTCCCTCTGTTGTCTGAGTTAAGGGGCTTGTAGAGGATTCCCCCCACCCCATGACCACTGCCTCCCCCATCACCAAGATTCCTAAGATTTGGGGAACGCCAACAGGGATGGATGGGATGAAATAAAGGATTCCTGGCCACACTTGGGAGATGTCAGGGCTTTGCTTTTGGTTATTCCTAGGCACAAACTCTAGGTAGATTAGTCAGGAGCCAAAGGCTTATCATTGTGAAAATGCGTGTTGCGGAGATGAGGGAGCCCCTTTTGGGGGCTTGCTTAGCAGGCAGACTTTCTAAGCTCCAGGTACTTTAGAACGAAAGGTGGGGTGATTGGAAGTGGTTAAGAGCGACATAGAGAAACTCAATTTTGTTTCCTCCTTTTCCGAACCTTTTCGGCCTCTTGCTTATTCTTACGGATTTTTCTTTATACATTTGCTTTCCTTTTATTCCCTTACTGGCCCCTTTATTTCTCACTTAATTAGTTTTTTTTCTTTTCTAATATGTGAAAAGTGCTTCGTAACTGCAAATCACAGTACACATGAGAGTGTACTGAATTAAGTAGAATTAATTATCAACTGCTCCCCTGTGTGTAGTGCGTTGTGCTAAGGTGCCATGGGTGCCATGACTAAGACAAAGTCCTGCAGTGGCTCATCTTTTCTGTTTCTTCTCTTCATATTGGCTATTGAAATTATGCTTTCCTAGATTCCCACTAACCCCCACCCCCCTTTGGATTGTCAGAAACAAACATCTGTCTTCTCTGTTTCTCAGTCATGGAAGAAAGAGCCAGGCGGTGCGCAAGAAGCAAGAATGCTTAATTAAAAAACCCTTTCTTTGAATTTGCGTAAAAGGTTACTTTGGTTTGAGTCCGTTACTGAAATACTCAACAGAAAGCTTTCTTGGCTCCATGGGAGTCTGATTACCTTCACAAATTCCCATGATGCTTGTAGTGAGTGATGCATACTCCATCTTCTTCACCTCCACCCTCCCAGTATAATCTTGCAGTTTCTTCTTTCTCTATAGTTTAGGTCTACCGAAGCAAGTAGAACATAGGACACATATTCTGACACACATTATTAGATTTCCAGTACAGTAGTACTTTAAAAATCTTTCCAGTCCTTTAAAAATCTCTCCAGCCTAAAATGCAGCATCTTTGAAGTTGAGCTAACATTGTTAGCTGTGATTTTAAATGATTGTTACGTATAAGTTGAATAACTTATTTTCATACCTGTTGGTGATTAATTTTAGAGCTATTTGAAAAGATCAAGCAAGTAGCCAAGATAGAATTTGTATATTTTTATACACATTAGACTAGAAGAGAAAAACTGATGTCATTATCTGAATATTTCAAATCCCAAACTGCTTACTGCTGAAATTTCTATAATCTTCATATAAATTTAATTTAAGATAGTAACAGAAAACAAGATTTTAAAGAACATTTGGATGAAATGAACATTTCCTCAACTTGTAATTATACTGGTACCTTAATTAATTTTTCCTCCCTATTCCTTTCCCCAAGTAAACTTTACAAGTAAACACATTAAAAAAAAAAAACTTCTCACCCTGTCCTCAGATGCAGTAATGTTTAAAAGTCAACTAATTGAGGCTGTAGCTTTGGAATGGCCAAACTTCCTTTGGTGTTGTATAATGTATAGTGTTATAAAAGCAGTAACAAAGAATGAACAAGACTTTTGAACAACTGCAACATTGTGGGAGTTCTTCAAAGCGTGCTCCTAATGTGACAGTTTCATCATCCTTAACATTTAAAGTATATAGCATATGCTTTCAGCTAGTCACAATCATAAATAGTTATAACTCTGTTTAGTAAGGTACATGCCTTATGCTCTTTCTAGGGTGTTTTTCTCTTCACTAAACAGAAAAGGAGACATTAAGCATATAAAAATAGCATGGCCATATATTTGTGCTTCCAGACAATTTATATAAGTGGTATAGAAATTCAGCAGAGAAGGAGATGAAGGGAAAAAAAAGGGCTGATGAGATTATTAAGCTTTAACATATATTCAAAATTGTTTATGAAGGACCATTTATACATTGCAATTCATTTTGATCTTTTTTACTAAAATGTATTTGAGGGAGGCAAATTTAAATTTATATATTAATTATTAGTAAAGATATAAGGAAACACTTGCATTTTTTTCTCACCACCAACACCACTATTTGAAAAATCCAATACTCAATGAATTTTCTTCTAACAATAAAAAATTGATGTGACACAGTGTCAATGTTAGTTCCAGTAAATATATGGACTCCTCATGAGTCAGTAAAATAAGCAGTTACATTCCAGATATCTTGATAGTACTTCAGGCTATTTGGAAATAATAGAACTTCAAAATTAATTTTATAAAAATATTTTTTGAGAAAATCAAATACACATCATTTAGCATTAAGAAACAGCCTTTTTTTCAGTAGGAAATTGCATTCAATCCTCTGGTAGTTTTGACAAAATTATAAAATGTAAACCTTTTTAGAGTAAAAGCAAAGCCTTTATTAGAGAAAGCTGTAGGTAGAAAAGTAGGCCAATAACAGTTTCTGATTTTTGCTCAGGGTATTACTCTAAAATACATCATATCTCAGCTCTTACCTATTCACTTGCAGGTCCTATAGAAATACTCCATAATCTACAGTTGTTTGAGTTTACTTTTTTGCCCACTGAAATACAGCAAAAATGTCTGAACACTTCAGGCCCCTATTATTAATTTCGGTATTGATTTTCCTTGTCCATGTCACACCCAGTAATTCCAGTTTTCTTCTCACAGTTTTTCCAACTTTGAAACTCCTCCAAAATATCCATATGACTAAAATAAAGTTATTTTCTGTGGCTAACTCCCTTCATGACATTTTTTCCAGTGATCTTTAATCCCTTCCCTGATCAAATAAAATGAATTATTGTTTTCAGAGTCACCAACAGGCCCTGCTTTGCTCGTCTTCTCTTATGGTCTCTGTGACTTAGCTCTTTCTACTCTTATAGTATGAGTCCTAAAATCTAAATTTTTAAGATAGTCTTTTCTCACACCATCCCACAATTAACTGCTCTGCTCTTTTCTGTTTACTATAAACCATTTTCTTTGAAAACCATTCACTGATTTCTACTTTCTGTCCTGATGACTCAGCCATCTTGAGGATAGAAAATGAAATACATTATTTTAGGTACAAAAAACAAAGACAGAGCCATCACTTTGCATACAACCCTACAAAAGAGGAAAATGCAGTGATGAAATAAGGTCTATTTATTATAAGAGTTAAATGCTACAGAGGAGAATGTATCTGATAAGATACAGAAATTTTGACAGGCACAGTGCTCTCTAATAGTTTTACCCCCTTCATAGGACCTAGAGCTGAGGTTGAAATTTATTTTATTAAGATGAAGGAAAATGTCAAATTTTTGAGTTAAACTGTCTTAGGAAAAATTTTCTGGCAGAAACTTGAGAAGTATGCATTGTAAAAAATATGTTAAATTTATATGATCAAACTAGTCCTATCATTTTTGAAAAATTATTTGCTTTCCTCAGTTGCAGTATGACTAGATAGTCACCAACAATCACCTACTCTCGATATGACTTTTTTTGAAACTCAATACTTGTCATTTCACACAAAGAAGAAATTTACTGTTTATGTAGAGTTTACAGGAAAATATCTTTTTATTTATACTGTCATTAACATTTACTCCTTAAGGTAACACTCATGATTTAGTACAGATTAGGAAAAAAGAGTCTATTTATGTAGATACATTCTGGTGCTTAGAGATTGTTTACTCCATACCTCTACATGGAAGGGGCTTTAATGGATTGTTTTAAATAAATTATTCTCTGCTTTGGGGAAATTAGTCTCTGTAAGGGATAGCAGTGACGTTGAGAAACCTAAGCCAAAACAGAGACAGGTGCCAACTAGAACATTTGCTAAATTTAAAAAATGTTTGCATTATGTGTGCAAGCACCAGTGGAAAGACGAGATGATGCTTTTAATCAGTCAGGAAGGAATCCATGGAGAAGGTGGGGTTTTAGCAACTTGTTATACAATTTATTTAACTAAGGCATATTCTAAGATGGATGTAGTCTAAATGTAAAGGCACAGCAAGAGACTTCGGAGTTGAGATGGGGTGATTAACCAGAACGGTTGTGTCTAGGTTTGTCTGGTTGAAGGAGAGAGGTGGGCAGTAGAGGGAAAATGAAGGAGGAGCCATGAGTAGGTGGTACAAAAGTACAAGAACAAATCTGCATTTCACAAAGACAATAAAACTCTCATCATGTCCTGAGTTTAAATAAATACCACATTATAAAACTTTGGCTGCCAAAAATAAGCCCACAAAGAATGTGTATTGAATTAGTACAGCTGTTTCAAATCTGTTTCTCAGGAATAATTTGGAAATAATGTTAAAGTGAGTTATTTTGAAGATTAATTACATCATGAACATTATGTTTTTGGATATTTAGAATTTTACTCATCCAAATTCTTACATGAAGAATGAAGATAGGCTTTTAAATACTGCTCTTGTTCTTAAAACAATGATGAATTATCATTTTTCATGTAGAGCAGAGTGGGACTTAAATTTGTTCTTAATGACTTTTAGCTCTCTATGTGACTTCCCTACAGCACCTCAACGCATAAGGTTTATTGTGAAAGATGAAGGATTAGTTTCTATAAAGAGTACTAGAAGGATGGATCATCTGTACGTTAAGAGAGGGAAGGGAGAGTAAGTAATTTGGAAAAAAAATGTAGCCTAAGCTTTTTATTTTTTAAATTTTTGTCATTGTTTAGTGTCTGGCTAAATAAAAGCAAATGTAATCTTCACTACAGGATCATTGTGTTGAATAACATTCAGTGAGTGAATTCACAGATTTCATGCATAGCATGGGCTTGTGTTCCCCAAAATGGAACATTTCTGTGGTTGTGAGAGCTAAATGATCAAAAGAAGACAAAGGGTTGATTTTTGCTAAGTATTGTAAAACATTGTTTTTGTATTAAAACAAACCTGGATATTAAATTCATGGTGTAGAAAGCAAAATTGGCATGATTTTAAAGATGAGACCAGAAGCTTAACAGGAATTTTAGGCTTGCAGCAAGCTGTTTCAAGCTGTGTTTCCCAGACCTTCCAGGGTTATGAGTAAACTTCGTTCAGCAATTATGGATACATCAGTGGAATAATTTGAGAAGTGCTGGTTTGGGCTTAGAAAATGTAAAATTAATGTACTTTACTTCCTCTTTTTCTTCTATTGCAAAGGACAAAATATTATCTTTTCAGTCAAAGTCATGATAATTATAGCGTCTTACTTTTTATTTTTTGGGTGGTTTTTTTTGGATCCATAAACCTATAATCAGGATAAATTTCTTAGGAATGTTTCTCATCTGATCCTATCCTCTCACTTCTCACCCCCATCAGCTTAAAAAATTTAGTGGCTTCTCATTATTTTTAGGATAAAGATAAAAGTTCTTAGTATGGCTTTTAAGACCATTGAAGGTTTGGCTATTGCCTTTGAAATAACCCTTATTCCTAGCACTAGTTACACTGGCCTTTCAATCTTGTTTGCATACCACAGGGCCTCTGCACTTAATACAGTTTCTCTTGCCTTTTTTCTTCACCCAGTTAAGTCCTACTCATCCATCATATCTCAAGCCTCCCCTTCTATGCCTCAGAAAAGCCTTCTCCATTCCCCAGGTCACATCAAATCCTCAGTTGTGTGCTCTCCAGGTACCATTTGTATCTTCGTTCTATATGCCAGTTTTATTTTTACATTAGTTTCTATGGTTATTTGTTGAGGTCAGGGACCTCATCTTATTTGCATAACAAAGCATAAGAAAGTATCTGGTGAAAAGCACTTAGGAAATACTTGTTGAAGGAAGGAATACATAAATATCACAAATTACTGGTCTGTCAGCAAATCTGCTTTCCTAAATGAAAATGCATGTAAAGTCCCTTATAATGCTGTAATGGATACTTCAGTGCCAAGTTGTATATTGTGTGCCAGAATACAGTAGAAGTGGGGTTGCTTTAATTCATAGTTGTATCGCTCTAGTCAATTCAATGACCTAAATCATGGTTTAGATTCATTTCATTAAGAAATGTGAATAATTTCAATGTATCTACAACACTTCTGTGTTTAAGCTATAAATATTTGCTGATATCACATTATTAATAGGCAAACATTACTTAAAAATTAAAACATACCTCTTAAGAATTTATTTTTTTTCGGGCGCCTGGGTGGCTCAGTTGGTTGGGCGACTGCCTTCAGCTCAGGTCATGATCCTGGAGTCCCGGGATCGAGTCCCACATCGGGCTCCCTGCTCGGCAGGGAGTGTGCTTCTCCCTCTGACCCTCTTCCCTCTCGTGCTCTCTCTCTCTCATTCTCTCTCTCTCAAATAATAAATAAAAATCTTTAAAAAAAAAATTTATTTTTTTTCATACAAATTTTCTAATTGTTTCTTCATTTCAGTGTTTTTAAAAGAGCTGTGTATTTTGGAATGCATGGTAGAGTGAAATTAATAAAATGTCTTAAGTTTCTCCTCTTATAGGGACACCTGGGTGGCTCAGTTGGTTAAGCATTTGTCTTTGGCTCAGGTCATGATCCCAAGGTCCTGGGATGTAGTCCCTCATTGGGCTTCTTGCTCAGTGGGGAGCCTGCTTCTCCCTCTGCCTGCTCTGCCTGCTGGTCTCCCTGCTTGTGCTCCCTCTCTCTCTTTCTCTGACAAATAAATGTAAAAAAAAATTTTAAAGTCTCTCCTCTGGGGCGCCTGAGTGGCTCAGTCGTTGAGTACCTGCCTTTGGCTTAGGTCATGATCCCAGGGTCCTGGGATCGAGCCCCGCATCGGGCTCCCTGCTCCATGGAAGGCCTGCTTCTCCCTCTCCCCACTTCTTGTGTTCCCTCTCTCACTGTCTCTCTGTCAAATAAATAAATAAAATCCTAAAAAAAATAAAAATTAAAATTAAAATTAAAAAATAAAAATAAAGTGTTTCTCTTATAAAAGAAAAAAAAACGTAAGAAATTAAAATGCATTTTTCTGTTGTGAAAAGAAAATATCCTTTGTTAACTTGGGTGATAAAATGGAAAAATAGCTTTTTTAATTTAATAATAACCATTATCTTTATTATACTTAATGTTGAATTTATATTTTATTAATAGGAATAAAACTAATGCTTAAAAATGCATCTTAAATCAGCATTTCTTATGTAATTTTCCATCCTTCCTGATATTGAAAAATGAATTTTAATTTTTTAAAGTGAATATAAATTTGGGCTAATTTTTGAAGGGCACTTGTTAAGAACCTATGTAGAAAGTTATTGTGAAGTATAACTTTTTAAATACATGTGCCTTATATGGGTTTTTTTGTTAATTATATGTTACTGGATAACCAAGTAGCAAGTAATAGATTTTTCTAATAAGTCAAGTCCCTCCCCACAAATTTACAATGGTTACAGTATAAATCAGAATAAGCGAAATTTTTAAGACTTTAACTTAGCTTTTTGCAGATCTGTTAACTTTTAATGAAACACCTTCAGACTTAATCTTTCTAGCTAGTACTATAAAACAGTGTGTTGCAATTGTGCCCTGATTTAAACTACAAATAACTATTCAATATGATAGAATTTTTTAGACTTTAAAGATGTATTTAATTTGTTTGATTTCAATTTAAATTACAATTGTTAATTCTAATAAAAGTTTTCATTAACTTGCTCTTGCAATTTCAGGGAAGAAAGGGTTATGGGTATTTACATAAATTTATTGAATCTTAAATTTTACTAAGTACAGTACCTGCTATTTTAGTTTTCTGTGCTCATCTGTTGAATATCACAACATAAAATTGGTTTTAAAACCAAGATTTAAAAAAAATAAAAACCAACATTTATTAAATAAAACAAAATTCACAATGGCATTAATGTATTATAGTTTGCCAAGATGAAAACATTGTTATATCCACTACTGAGTGTTTATCCAAAGAAAACAAAAATACTTATTTGGAAAGATATATATGGGGGCGCCTGGGTGGCTCAGTTGGTTAAGCGACTGCCTTTGGCTCAGGTCATGATCCTGGAGTCCCAGGATCAAGTCCTGCATCAGGCTCCCTGCTCGGCGGGGAGTCTGCTTCTCCCTCTGACCCTCCTCCCTCTCGTGCTCTCTGTCTCTCATTCTCTCTCTTGCAAACAAATAAAATCTTAAAAAAAAAAAAGAAAAGATATATATGCCCCGATGTTTATTGCAGCATTATTTACAGTAGCCAAGATATGGATGCAATCTAAGTGTCCATCAATAGATGAATGTATAAAGAAGTGATAACACACAGACACACACAGGAATATTACTCAGCTATAAAAACACAAATGAGATCTTGCCATTTATGATAACATGGATAGACCTAGAGAGTATTGTGTTAGGTGAAATAAGTCATACAGAGAAAGACAAATATCATATGATTTCACTTACATGTGGAATCTAGAAAACAAAAGAGCAAACGAAAACACACAGACTCACAAATACAGAGAACAAACTGGTGATTGTTGGAGGGGAGGGATGGGGGATGAGCAAAATAGATTAAGAGGTACAAACTTCCAGTTATAAAATAAGTCATGGAGATGAAAAGTACAGCATAAGGAATGAAGTCAATAATACTGTAATAACATTTTATGGAGATAGTGACTACAATTATGGTGAGCATTGCATAATGTATAGAATTGTTGAATTATGTTGCACACCTGAAACTAATATAGCATGTCATATATACTTCAATAATAAAAATGTTTTTTAAAAACATTACATAATATCAAGTATTACACACTTATCTCTCTCCTTTTTTTTAGAGAGGGGGAGAGAAAGAGAGAGGAGGGGCAGAGGGAGAGGGAAAGAGAATCTCAAACAGGCTCCACACTGAGTGTGGAGCCCTACTCAGGGCTCATCTCACGACCCTGAGATCATGACCTGAGTCAAAATCGGGAGTCGGGCACCCCAACACACTTAATCTCTTTTATATTTACTTGACATTAATGTTCTTGGAAATTAATCTGATTAGGTAGGTTGGAAAGTCTTCTAATAAGGTAATAGATAAAAAGAGAAACCACACTGTTAGTTGCTTTTAAAGTGTTGCCCAGGGGCGCCTGGGTGGCTTAGTGGTTAAGCATCTGCCTTCCGCTCAGGTCATGATCCCAGGGTCCTGGGATCGAGCCCCGCATCATGCTCCCTGCTCCGCGGGAAGCCTGCTTCTCACTCTCCCACTACCCCTGCTTGTGTTCCCTCTCTTGCTGTGGCTCTCTGTCGGATAAATAAAATCTTTAAAAAAATAAAGTGTTGCCCAATATCCTTTTTTTGTTTGTTTGTTTGGATTTTTTATTTTGTTTCAGCTACATCTGCTATTTTTAAAATGGGCTTGCAACATGTTTTCTCAAATAATATCTACAACAAATCAATGGAAGGCTGGCTTCAATCCTGGATTTTACTTTTTTCAACTTGTTTACCAAAGATTATGAAAGAATCTATTTTCTAGCAAGTTGTTAGACTTACAATGTGACTTATTAATAAAAACCTTTAAAGTAGTGGCCTTAAGTAATTATGCTGAATGATTAATTTCAACATTAGCTGAATTCTTATTATAATTTTGGTGTGTTTCATATATACATGGGAGTTTATTTCATATACTTTTATTTTTCAACCATCCACATTATTTTCAAAATGTTTGATAGTCCTGGGGAGTTGTGATTTTTTTTCCTGGCTAAGCATAAAATTCATATTTTAATTTCATATAATTCATTTATAAGCTTTCAAAACAAACCATTGAGCTGTTAAAAACATATAAAAGAGAAAATGTTGCAGAGTTTTTGTTAATGGAGCTCAAAACAGACATGTAGTCCAGTTGATGGTTTTCCTTCCCACTTGCCAGAACTTAGGTGGATTCTGAGTCCAGTGTGGTAAAGAACCAGCATGCATGGCAGCGCTTAGCTACTCCTTCCTGATTTCCCTCCATAGTAGTGGCATGGTGAGTCTTGTGGCAGTTTCTGTTGACATCACTGTTGCATTAAATCAGTGGCAGAGATTTTCTTATCTAGGGGACTGTTCCTTTGCCTTCTAGCTATCAGATCTGAGGCTTTCAGTTTGATGTTGAATTGTCACACACAGAGAGAAGCTTTCTCTATGAAATACTGAGGAATAGATAATTTTTCTTTCTAGTCTGTCTCTAGATATAATGCTTTAAGTATATTTATGGTAAAAGCATGTTAATTCAGATCTTGTTTATTTGAGATTTGTGATAATTACAGCAGGTTCTTATTGAAGTTTACTCTTTTTTTTTAAGATTTTATTTATTTGACAGAGAGAGACTTAGAGAGGGAACGGAAGCAGGGGGAGTGGGAGAGGGAGAAGCAGGCTTCCCGCGGAGCAGGGAACCTGATGTGGGGCTCGATCCCAGGACCCCGGGACCATGACCTGAGCCAAAGGCAGATGCTTAACGACTGAGCCACCCAGGTGCCCCTGAAGTTTACTCTTAATATGTGAAGGAAGGGTTTGCTGATTGAGCTTATAATGCAAACAAGGTTGGAAAGAAATTGTTTGACCCAGGAGGAGATGGTGTTTTCAAGTACTATACTCTGCCAGGAGCCATTTCCATACTGAAAATAAACTAGCTAGAAGTGAGTTGTATTTTTAGTTAGAATTTCTGCATACTTCGAATCATGGTTTTTTATTTTTTTTTGGAATATTTTTGTAAACATTCTATGATACAGCTTGGTTCTTCCCTTCATTCGCCAAAGTTAGGAAGGTCTCATGCACTTCACGTCTATTATTAGTAGTAATCCTTAAAATAAGATAAGGAACTGTTATTGACACCCTTTTACAGGTAAGGTGCAGAGAAGTTAAGCAGCTCAGCAAGGATTGTACAGCTATTCAGTGATGGAATTAGGTCGGACCTCAACTCTTTTTTTCTCTGTTGAATTGGATTTACACTTTAGTGGGTGAAGAACATAATTCAGGTTTGTCCATAATTATCTTCAGACTTGACTTTTATTTTTTTTAAGGTTTTATTTTAATTCCAGTTAGTTAACATACAGTGTAATATTAGTTTCAGGTGTACAATATTCAGCACTTCCATACCAGACTTGACTTCTAAAACATTTCCTAAATTTTCTACCCTGTAAAAATTGGCACCATGTAGGATATAGTAAAGAGCACTTTGGAATCAGATGCCTGGGTTAGTTATATCCAGACTCTATTACTTCCTAGCTGTGTGATTTTTGAGGGAGAATTTAAGTAACTTGCCAGGTTTTTTCATTTTTGTAAAATAGAAGTGATAGTATTACCTGCCTCATAGGGTTATGGTATACTTAAAACAATGCCTGGTACATAGTAAGTGCATGGTAAATGCCAGCTTTTTTTTTTAATTAAGGAATTGATTGCATTCTGTTGGCAATCTTCAAAGGCACAACTACTAATAGATAATATTTATTGAGTATTTACTACATACCATGTACTGTGCTGGGTGCTTTCTCTGCATTATCTTATTCCTATCCTAGCCCTGAAAGATTGGAATTATCACTGCTTTACACACGAAGACACTTTTGCTTAGAAATATTGAATGACTTATTCTATATACCCAAAAATTTATTTAGCAGGTATTCAATAAATATTTTGAAAAATTAATAAACAGTGGAAGAAGCAGAATTTGAATAGATTTATAACTGGTTACAAAACATAATATTTCCACCTTGCCATTCTACCAGAGGTACATATGAAATGAGAAGAATCCTGGGAATACTTTCAAAAACGTGGATGTCCACTCCACCAGACCTACCTTCTGTAGTGCGTGGTAAGGTGGGCTATGGTTCTTGGGTCCTTTTGGCCTCTAGAGGGGTGTGTGGGTGGGTGGGGTGTGTGGGTTTGTGTGTGTTGAGGTGTTTCCATCAGAATAGTACTTAAGCCAATGACAAAGATGCCACATATAATTATAGTCTTGGTGACATTTTCCTATTTTGATGTGAACCTCAGGAGTTTGATTCTCACCTCTGCTGAGTCTAGACCTAAACAAAAGATCTACTTGAGACCACTGCTACTACCAACCCAGTGCTGGAATGTTTTGTTCTAAAAGGATTGTTAATAAAAATACATGGTGTCTGATAATAGATGTTCATAAATGGCTTTACATTATACTACAAATAATGGCTTCTGTTATATTCTTTTGTTTAGCTTTACTTAGCAGTGGTTAGCATTGCTATCTGCATTTCATTGGTGTTTCTTTGAACAGCAGACTTTATTCAGTGCATGCCTATAGCTTTGAAATCCTTACCTACCTACTAGATGGTAATTATTGCCCCCAAATTGTTTTGTTTTGTTTGGAAACTCCTTTATCTTAGACCAGATTGTAATATGATATGGTAGTATAGTGAATCACAAAAGGAACTTAAGTGTTAAAGAAAACTTAATCATAATCAGTCAAAAACTATTGTGAAGTCAGTGCAAAATATGAAGTTGAGCTAGAGATGTTTGGTCAGTTGAGTATAAAGTAGTAATGAAAGGTAAAATTCCATCTACGTTATATTTTAAAATAATACACGTGGTTTTGCATATATATAAAATATATATTCTAGCATGTATTTAGGAACTTAAAAGTTAGATTTGTTCAGAGTAAAAACACAAAAATGATATTTCTTATTTCTCTTTGTTCTTTAATGCAATTGAGGTGAGTTCGCTTTAGACTGGAAGTTTTAAAATAAGGGAAAACAACTTACATTGTTCTTTGCTTGTGTAGAGAATGATTTGAAGCCTCTCATTATTTATGAAAGCTATCACAATACCCAGGATAATAGGCAAAAGAAAAAAAAACAACTGTGGTAATTACCAGCTATTTTGAAGTTTCCTTAGGATTATTGTCCACTTGATTATGTAAAGTACTTTCCCAAAGTGCTCATTATCTTTTAAAATCCATATGAATTAAAATTAATTTTGTTTGGAGATGTTTTTGAGAACTTTATCACTTTCCTTGAAATAATTATTGACATCTTGTGTTAATAAGCGGTCTGATAGAAATAGACTTTTAATAAGCAGTCTGGTAGAGATAGACTTTTAAATATGGTAACACCATGAATCTCCATCTGCATTAATTTTAAGATGTGTCTAATTCAATGTTTAAAGTAAATGGTTTCTCATTGTGGGGTTTCTTTTTACATGAGGCTGCCTTGCCACTTTATTCTTATATTTGTGACCAGTACACACAGAAAGTAAATATAGCAGAGTAATACCTACGGATCTAATAACATTTTTCTCCTTAGTGATGCACCAGTAACAAGATCACCAAAAATTAAGGCTGGTATGTATGTCTGAAAAGTAAGGACTTAAAAATACACACATCGTATACACTCAAACGAATAACATGATAATCACACCAAAATTTATTTCTTTATATCAGTAAATATCTAGTGGTTCAAATTTCTGGTTTTGTAAATGTCAAACATTTTTATAGTTTTTTCCTTAAATCAGGATCCAAATAAAGTCCACATATTGTAGTCTACCTTATTCTTTTTTCCCTACATCATTTCTTTAGGACTCAGTACCCTCTGTTTGTACCTTATATAATGTCTTCTGAAATAAAACTCATAGATAATATAGCCTACCTACTAATATAATTTTTAAAAATCCACTGTAATGACCATATTGTAATGTAATGACCATATTGTAATAAAAAGGAAAAATAATTTGTAAAAATAAAATAGGTTTTTATATGTAGGTCCTCAATATGACTATACTAGGAGAAACTAATTGATATTTTTTCCTGCTTATAATGAGCATATCTGGATTTAAGAGAAGCAGTAAGTTTAGAAGTCATTCCATAGAAGTACAAGAAGATGGAAGAACAGATGAAATGATAGACACTGGAATAAAAATGAATATTAGGGGAAGTAGTACAAGCTAGACTCATTTGGTATGTCATCCTAATAATTCCTATTGATTATTTAAAAGTCATGTGGGAAGGAACCACAGCTTTTCAGAGAAATGAGAGACTTCTAGGGATAGGGACAGAATATTTAAGATGAGCCTGGAGCATCTTGTAGTGCCAGAAAGTAAGGAAGTGCTTAAAAAACACAATGATGAGAGCATGTCAAAAACTTAGGAGTCATTCTGAAACAGCTCTCAATGGCTAAAACTGCAACAGTTTGAGGAACAAAAGTAGTATTGGATTATAGCTCAATACCTAAATATCCATGAATCCATACTGATGTAAATAAATATCTGAATAAATAAAGAAATGAGGGGCAAAAGAAAAATCTCCCAAATAGAGAACTCCAAACAATTTATATAGATAATCCCCTCTCAAGAAGATGGCACTTAATTCCCCACCCCTTGATTGTGGGCTGCACTTAGTGACTTGTTTCCAAAGAGTAGAGTGTGGGAAGGGGAAACATAACTTTACAGTGGAGAAGCCTAGTAAACACTGTATTGGCCAGATGATCAGAGTTTGCATCATCAGTGATGAGTCATGCTGATGATAGCATGTACCCTTAATATGATATGTTTAGAATGTCACTTTACCCATGTGGTCTTCCTCTCCCAAACCCATAAGCCCAGTCTAACTATGAGATAAACATTAGACCCAGATTGAGGACATTTTACAAAATACCTGACCAGTACTCCTCAAAACTGTTAAGGTCATCAAAAAATAAGGAAAATGTGAGAAACAGACGAGAGGAGGCTAAGGAGACATGATGATTGTTTGTACTATGGTGTCCTGGATAAGATCCTGGAACAGAAAAAGCACATTAGGAAAGAACTAGTGAAATCTAAACGTAGTGTGGAATTTAGTTAATAGCAATATACCAGTGTTGGTCCACTAGTTGTGACAAATGTATCATAGTAATATGAGCTGTTAATAATAGAATACAGATAAGAGGTATATAGAGACTATATATTTATATATATATAAAATAAGATATACATACTATAGTAACTTTTCTGTAGATCTAAAACTATTCTGCAATAAAAAGTTTAAATAAAAAAGTTTATTTTCAAATTTGGTAATATCAAAATATAAGCTATATGTCATATGTAAAGTAGCTTTGGTTTGCCTCTGTAAGTGTTAATAAAGTCTTTCAAATGCAAACAAACAAAAAGTCATGGGATACAGGCAGTTTTTTAGTATGTAACTGTTGCATCCTTCTAGCAGTCATTCAGTAACTGGATCATTGTGATAACCCCAAGCTCCTCAAAATTCTCAAAAGGCTCCCAACAGGGTACATTGGCCCTGTCTTGACATCAAGAATCTCTCTGCCTTACCTCTTCTCTCCTGTGTAAACCTCATGTTTTTCCACACGTGAAAAAAATTTCTTGGATTATTGGTGTACCTGGTTTACTTTCTACTGAAATTAATATTTTACTTGATTAGCTATTTTTTAACCTTTTGCTAATCAGGAAGTGTTTAAGAAAAGGAAACTGGGGTGCCTGGGTGGCTCAGTTGGTTGGGCATCTGCCTTTGGCTCAGGTCATGATCTCAGGGGCCTGAGATCAAGCCTCTCATCAGGCTCCCCTGCTCAGTGGGGAGCCTACTTCTCCCTCTCC
The DNA here is from genome assembly GCF_009762305.2 of Zalophus californianus. Classification (NCBI taxonomy): domain Eukaryota; kingdom Metazoa; phylum Chordata; class Mammalia; order Carnivora; family Otariidae; genus Zalophus; species Zalophus californianus. The sequence continues at coordinate 111,935,889 of NC_045612.1, read as the reverse complement.
CTCTGCCTGCCCCTACCCCTGCTTGTGCTCTCTGGCTCTCTCTCTCTGTCAAATAAATAAATAAATCTTTAAAAAAAGAAGGGAAACTGAATGTGCATGGGTTAGAATGGAGACCACCAATAGTTAGCCTCATGTTCTTATTTTACCTCACAAACAGGTTTGTAGTTAAACTCTTGGACAGAAGAGTGTGCTATTCTAAACCTTGTTAACAAAGCCTGGTTTCCAGTACTCCTGCTATAATTGTAGTTTCCTGCAGACACTGTCTAGGAATGTTAAACAAGGTATGAAAATTTTTGAGCAATGTTGTGGTTTATAATAATTGATTTTAAGCTAAATATATAAATGTGTGTGTAAATATGTGCACGTATTTACTTAGGGCACATATCTGCCTTGGGCAGATATACTGAAATTGCATATAGCTAAATGACATTTTCTCATTGCTTTTCTGCAAAAAAATCAACATTTTTCTTTTTGTCATTAAATGTAACACCTTATTTTCATTGTATTATGGGGTCATGTAGTATGTTAGTACCTGGGTTTGGATATGAGGATGGTTGTAACTTAAGGCCTCCTTTGGTCACATCTCTAAGAAATTATATTTCAAAATAGAACTGTTGTCATACTTGCACTTTATTCCTGTATCTTTTTGGTTAAGATCTTCCATATTTTCTAGTTTATGAGTGTGCACATGCTAAAGGGATCAAGCTCTTGTAATAAGTGGATAAAACTGTGACCAGGAATTTAATGAATTAACCTGATAACTCTTCTTTTCTTGCCACAATAAATTGAAATGTTATAATTATCACAGTGTCAACTTACTTGATTCTTTGTTATTACTCCATGTCTGTAAAAGTGTGAAGTTCTGTTGATGTTGATGTGAATGCCTTAGAATTGTCTTCCTGGCTTTTTACTAAATGTTTTCTTCTTTTTCTGACCTTATGTATACTCTGAGAGTACCAGCCAAGATATGCATTATGTTCTCTGTGAAATGCTTCTGCTTTTTGTACAAAGTGGTATTTCTTAAGCTACCCTCACAGGAATGAAGGAGAGTTTGGTTTGTCTGCTTTGTTTTGTTTTAGTAAGGTAAGAATGCTTTGCCTGCAAAAAAAAACTTCAAAAAAACAGCCGGTTTAGATTACACATTAAATATCAAGGGTTTGGAACTATCATTGAATATGTGACTGGCAAGGATGGTTTAACTTTCCAAGATTCTCCAATATCTATCCCAGGTTAAAATCTGTCTCGGGATAGGTGAACAGCATTTAGATTGAAGTTATTTTCACAACTTTTCAATGATACTTTTCATAACAAAATTGTACAGATTTAGGATGACTACCTATTTCGATAATACTCTTATAATAATTAAAAATGGAATGTTAGAGGAAATTGTGTCATTTGCCCGACTTTCAAAATACAGATGGCTTTAGAAGTAAACTTGGAAGCTTTTTTCAGAGTGCAGATGGACACAAGTTCTTCAGTGAAGTTAATTAAGAATAATCATTTTATAGCAACCACTGTCTTCTAGGCTGCCATGTAGAAGTAGTAGTCTGCTTTCCCAAATAAAAATGCCAAATCATGCTTTTCAGGGCTGCTGAAAAGATTTTATCACCTGTACCCATGTCAAAAGACTCATTCCCCTACCTACTACCCAAAAAAATATTAAAATATTTAAAATATTAGAGGGTAAAAAAATATTAAAGGGACAAGCATCTAGGAGGAAGCACTGTATGTGGAAGACAATACAAATTATCTATAGTCCTGAGATGGAACTGGAAGTCTCCAGTTGTAGTCCAACCTCAGTTCTGTCTTGTATTTGCCATATGTGTTTAACTCATCTCTTCTCAAGCCCTCAGTTTCCTTATTTAAAAATGGGGATAAGGAAAATGCACTTCATAGGGAATTCTGAAGAATAGTCAGTCAAAATGCAGTCCACGTAGAAATGGAGTTAACGTTTTGACACTGGCAAATTACAGTTTATTAATTACTGAACATGATTTTAGAATTATCTTTATGGAAAGGTTACTTTAAGAATTATATTTCAATTTACAAATGAATTACTGGATATATCTCATATATGTTTGTCTTAAGACATGGCATACAAAGAAGATTATACTGATTTAAAAATGTATCTGGGGTATGGATTTCAGGTAGCTAATTCTTTCTCTGACAGCTTTATTGGAGCATTTCTAACCAGACCAGTTTTTTCTTGAGTCAAATGATCACTTAGGTAATTCAGCCTAATTATTAGAATGCTATATTTCACTCTTCCTGCCAGGGAAGGCAATACAAAGGTCCTACGGTACTGCTGTTGATGACTGTCAAACCTGCCGAAGTCTGAACCAGTGTAAGCCTCATCTTAGGAGTAGACTCTGCATATCATGGTTCCTCATACTTCTCAGCATTATTTAATCAGAAGGTTCATGATAATTGAAATTTCATTTCTCAGGCTTTGTCAGAAGCTTGGAGTATAAGAGTTTTGTCATCACAGGCATATACTTGGTATTCATTATTATTAAACACTGAATCTCTGCAATGAAAATGATGGGCACTTATGAGCACTAGAACTCCATGTAAGTGATAAGAATGCATTGACTTTTCATAGGAGAAACAGTCAATTGTAAGATACAAATGAACCAATGCATTTGAGCTTGGATCACTGAAAACTAGGGAGAATCACTGGCAAAACAATGCCTTTTCTCATTCATGTGTCACAAGTGGTATTTGGATTGAGGACAATTGAAAAGCATTAAGACAACAAATTAGTTCCCATGCTGTATAGAACGGTTGTTGGAAAATGTACTTTCCCAAAGCTAGTATGCTGGCTTTTTTATTACTATTATTACCAGTAGGTTTTTTCTCCTTAGAGTTCACATTTTGGCCTGCATTTGTGTTTTTCTTGGAAAAATTCTTTGTATATCCAACATTGGTGCACTTTGTGTAAAGGATGTCAACTCACATATAAAATTTGGTTTAGATGAATTTCTAAAATATAGAAATTAAGAGTCTCCTTTTAATCAGAGTAACAGTGTAACAATGTTTGACTTTAAAGCTTTTGAGAAACTCTTTCACTGTGATTTTGTTGTTATTGCTACTTCTTCCATCTTTTTGATATTGATATGTTTCTAAATGACGGGGGACAACAATATGCCAGATCTTATTCTTTCATTCAAACTTTGAAGATCATTTGGATTTTTTTTGTTTGGCCCTGAGCCATCTATAACTCATTTCTAAAAACCATGTAAAATTTAAACTAAATGAACACCTTAAAAAAATGATATCATGAGACAGCTCTGATTCTATCAGAGTTACCTAGGGAAAATCGTTTGAATTTCGGGTTTTCTTTACTATAAAAGAAAGTTGGGTGATATGTTCTTTGTTAAAACTTGAGTTTCTAGGGGTGCCTGGGTGGCTCAGCCATTAAGTGTCTGCCTTCGGCTCAGGTCATGATCCCAGGGTCCTGGAATCGAGCCCCACATGAGGCTCGGCAGGAGGCCTGCTTCTCCCTCTCCCCCTCCCCCCGCTTGTGTTCCTGCTTTTGCTATCTCTCTCTGTCAAATAAAATCTTTTAAAAAAACCTTAAGTTTCTGTGATTCTAAATTTTTCTTAAAGATTTATCTATTTTAGAGAGAGTGTGCGTGAGTGGGGGAAGGGGCAGAGGGAGAGAGAGACTCTCAAGCAGACTCCCTACTGAGTGCAGAGCCCAATGTGGGGCTCCATCCCAGAACCCATAAGATCCTGACCCAAGCCGAAACCAAGGGTCAGTTGCCCAACCAATTAAGCCACCCAGGCGCCCCTGTGATTCTAAATTTTTAATTCATTCTCATATTTGTTTTAGAAGCAACGAATGGTGAGCATTCCTTTAATTTTTTATATCTACTTTAATGACCCCTAGAGATACTTGGGGCTTCTGAATTTTTAGAAGGTATAATTTTATTTTATCCTGTAAATTTAGTACCAGGCACAGAACTCTATATGTTTTACATGAAGACTTGCTGTGCAACAAAAGCAAAAGGTGTATTTTTGATGGTTTTTGTGGATCTGGATTCCCCAAGTGTAGGCCATCAGTGTCAGATTACCTTTACAAATTTTGGACTGGCAAATTCCTAGGGTGTTAAGTTACAAATATCTTTCCTTTTTCCTTTTTTCTTTTTCCATTTTCTATAATCTTTCACTACCAAAACTATAACCATTACAAATTAGCAAGCAGGCTATTCAGCGAATACCTTCTAACCCCTTAGATAAGTCTTTCTCTGCCTGCCCCCTTGGTAATGTTTAAAAAAATTTTTTTTCAGGTGGTTCTAAAGTCCTACTATATAAAAATAAGACTTATTTACAAATGAACTCACAAGACCAAAGAAAATATAAATTAGAGTGGTAAGTATAAGTTGTAGAGTATCTGACAAAAACCAGTACTTTTTGTTCTTGATGTTCATTTTTAAATCATGCTTGTAAAATCATGGCTTGTGTAACACAATAGTTCTCTCAGTCAGTTTAAATATGCGCAGATGCATCAAACAGATTTGTATTATGGATGTACTTTCCTTAAATTCTTAGCAAAAATTTATAGCTGTTTTATAGACCTTTAACATTTATGGTTTTAATTATAATTGATAAGCAAATTTGAAACAAATACAGTTCTTGTGTGCGTCATTGAAACACATCACTAGTTAAAACAGTTTATAACATTTTTTATAAAGGAACATGCTTAGTTTCTCTACACACTGACACTCTTGTTCTGTGTGAAATGAACTGATAGTTAAAACCAGAAAGAACTTTTAGAAATCTCTTGGTCTTACGCCATCATCGTATTACATGCAAGCAACTAAGCTCAGAGACATTAAAGGACTTGTCTAAATTCACATATCTTTCTAGTAGCAAAATTAGTATGACAAAGAACTCAATGTATGAAAGCTCAGGAATAGTATGTTGCATAGATCTTTTCATTGTTTTTGAGGACATCTCAACAAAAGAGAATGAGTTCTTTTGATAACTGGTGTCAAAGCTAGAGAATGTCTTGATTAACACATACAACAAGTCTACTTCGCAGAATAATACTCTCATTAACAATGTTTGGTTTAGATTTCATTTTATTATAATCAAATATAAGATTTTGAGAATGCCAAACCCCAATTACAGGGAGTTAAAATGCTATGAACTCCTGAAAAAACTTCTGATAGTCTCCTAAATCTCATTTTCTGAGGCTTTGTGGATTGGTAGTGTAGCCCAGTGCAACAGGATTAAACCCAGATCCAAACACAGAGTAGATTTTATTGTCTGTTTAGAGCTGAACAAGTGGTTTGCTATGTTGAATTGTCTATTACAATTCACTTATTTTAATAATTTGCTGTTTTAAGTATGAACAGTATACATGCACCTAAAACTCTAAATGTGGAATAATTTTTGACCCTGTATTCTTTAACTGTCTATATTACTTAATGTAACCTCATTTACACTACTGGGATTACTAGAATAAATTGTTTCCTACCACATACAAATATCTGTCCTTGATATGTCAAAAAAATATGTGTTTGAAAAGATCAAGGTCACCGAATTATTTTAAAATTTGTTCATAGAGTTTACTTACTGTGAGATCCTCCTTTGCACCTATTTTAAATATTGCTTTCTTCCTCTATGTAGTAGGTATTATATAATTTATACTGTTCTTGTCTCTTTCCAACATTCCTATGTTTCAATATTAAAGTCTTAACAGTTGGAACCTCTGATTTCAAAGAATATTTATTTAAAATCTAGAGTACAGCAGTGTGACATGCATTCCTCAGTAACTTGGTATGGTTTGTAAATTACATGACCATAGTGAGAGTTCTGGTAATTATTTTTAAAAATATGTGGATGCCAAATAGGGAGAAGTGACTAAATAAAAGTAGTTAACAAAATGGAAACAAACGTATTAGTGGAATTTTTCAAGTTTAATATGTGTGTAGTTCTCTTATGTGTGCTGTCAGGTATACAATAACTAGATGAAAATGGAAAGTAGTTTTTCTTTCACTATTGAATTATCATTGTGTGTTTCCTATTGTAAATTTATTTCTAATGGCATTTACTGTCCTTTAGGAATTACTCTCTTTTACATGTTAATTTTTTAGGTATTTTTCAAGATTTGTCATCCTTTAAGAAAGGCAAAATTATGTAACTTAATCACTTGAGAATGAACTGTGGCATTATGCACATTTTCTGATAGCTGCTGTCAAAGATGGAGTAATAACACTTTTCCTGCCACCATAAGAAGTGTGGTCACCTCAGGACAAGCACTGAGTCATACTTCTGGGGCCAGTAGGAAAAGTTTGCTTCATTGACAGCCACCTGGGCTCTTCATGTTCCATGACAAATGGCAAACTGGCACATGGTGTAACTGAAAAATTTCTCAAATGTCTAAGTCTCAGAAAAAAATTAATGTTAAGGTGTGTAAAAACTCAAGTCTGTAACTTATTTTGAACCAGTAGATTTGAATTCTTAATTTAGGTATGTTTGTTGTAAAAATTTGTAATTGTGTTTTAACTTAGCTAAATTTATTTGATAGCTTAATATGGTAAAACTAAAGTACCTTGTAAAGAGCTAGAGAATTGAGTCTTGTTTTTATATTTTTTTAATGTGCTAACCAGTCTTAATAACCTAGATAACACTGGACTATGACCCTTAATATTTGTTTCCTCTCTGTAGATATACAGCTGTTAATTTAGCCTCGGTAATTGCTGGACTTCTAATTTAAATGTATATCTAAAGTATTTATACAATTATGAAGAACAGTAATACAGTATTAGAAAACTTGATCGATTGTCCTGGTAAATATGAATAAAATTTTGAACCACAGAAACTGCACCCCCTCCACTTACTCAAACAACCTTAAAGCATAAAATCTGTTTTAGAGTATTTTACTAATATGATTGTCAATATCCATATGATTAAAATAAGCACCTTATTAAGAAAAACCTTTAATTGAATGTTTTTTGAATGTACATCCTCAATTTATACCTTATATATTTATGAAAATTTATTATATATCCTTCAAATGAAAGGAAATTTGTCTTAGAGACATTTTCCCTCTCTATCTTTATAGTCATACTTCGAAACATGTATTTTGCTAATTATAACAGAGCTATTTCTGTATGTTTAGATAATACTTATATTTACATGTGGGTTGTTTAGTTATAGTAAAATATAATGTGTTGCTACATAATTAGGTATTTTTAAAAGTTGCCGTACACATTGGAGCCTACCATAAAAACCTTTTAGGGTAGTACAGTTGGGGCACCTGGCTGGCTCAGTTGCTAGAGCATGTGACTCTTGATGTCAGGTTTGTGAGTTTGAGCCCCACTTTGGGCATAGAGTTTACTTTAGAAAACAAAAAAGGATACTGCAGTTGTTCTTTTCTTTAGGTAATCAGAATGTGTCTATTCTAATTCTGAATTTGGTCAGAATTTTTTATATTGTTTAATCACATTAATTTGAACTCCTGTCAGGCCTGAACACCATGACTGTTGTATAACTAACCACCTCTAGTAATCGACTTGAGTGGTAATTCTATTACACAAACCACTCCAGTAGTCACTACATTACAGTGGGGAAGATGTGGGCTTTGAAGCCAAATACACTTAGATGTCAAGCCAGCTATAACACTTTAAATTCCAGCTTTGCTACTTACTGGTTGTATGGGTTTGGGCATATAATAACCTCTTGACTTTCAGTTTTCTCCCTTTTTAAAATGCGCAAATAACAACTACCTCTCAAAGAGCATTGAGGTTTAAATAAACTGATCTGTGTAAAAGCCAAACCTCAGTAATTGGTACTTAGTAAGTTCTAAATAAACACTGGCCACAACCAATGGCACCTGTAAAAGCGGGTTGTAGTCGGGTTGATAATGTATGCCAAGATCATAGGTGGAACTGGAAAAGTATTGGTTATTATTGTTACCACCAGGTGTCATGCCAGTGGCCTACAATTACTATAATTGATGATGAATGTAAATAGACTTTTTTTTTGAGCCACTCCAATTTAACTTCTTTGAAATTACATAATGAAACTGGAGAAAAATAAAAGATTACTGAGAGAAGATGACTATAGACATAAAGATTACATAAGCACTTGATTTATATTAAAGTCAGAAACAAAACTCTGCAAAGAATGGACCACCAACTCAGCATGGCCTACTCATACAAAAATTTCTGATTATGTGGCTCACGACTTGATATACTTGGATAACCCTGTTCTAACCATTTAAAAAGCCATACTTCTGAAATGGAGAATTCCACATATTTCCATTTGGCTATATAAACTATTTTATTCAGACTAACCAACATCTGAGTTTTAGAAGACTTTAAGAATAACATCTGGCATATTTGTACAATAAATACTTGTCAAATGAACAAAAGAATGAATGAAATCAACCCAGCTATTATAACCCAATCTAAGATAAGGACTACTGTTAAACTTCTGTTTCATATGTAAATTTAGGGACATGGCCAGGAATATTTTTCTTCTCTTCCTCCCTTTTAAGACCTAAGAAAGATACATTTTTTTTTAAATTTCAAAAGCAGAGATTTCCCCTTTATATGTTTGTATAAATTAAACATTTTATTGAAAGCATTTCTTTTATGAACTAAAAGTTCAAAGGCTGTTGCCTGAGTGAAAAACCAGAGCAAAAGATAGGAAAACAACACTATTTTTTCAAAAGATTTTATTTATTTATTTTAGAGAGCATGAGAGAGTGCAGGGGGAGGAGCAGAGGGAGAGGAACAGGCAGACTCTGCATGGAGCCTGAGCCCTGAACCAGAGCCTGAGCCATACACAGGTCTTGATCCCACAACTTGGAGATCACAACCCGAGCCAAAATCCAGAGTTGGCCGCTTAATCAACTTACCCACCCAGGCGCCCCAGAAAATATCGATTTTAAATGAATACATTTTCTTAGTTATTTTGGGGCAAATGCCTTAATTTGGAAAATTCATTATGAATGAGAAGAGATGAAAGAAACATTTTAAAACTAATATATGTTTTATCACTCCTTCCTTAGTTCTTTACAAGTGTTTTGTTGGTACAAGTATGCAAATAAGTTTTAAAATCTTTTCTGCTTTTTTAAAATTTTATTTATCTATTTGAGAGAAAGAGATAGAGCATGAGAGAGGGAGAGGGAAAAAGGATCCCTGATCAGCTGGGAGCCCAATGTGGGGTTTGACCCTAGGATCTTGAACTGACCCCAAGGCAGACGTTTAACCAACTGAGCCATCCAGGTACCTCTTAGTTCTGCTTTTTAAGAACACCTTGGAATTGAAACATACAGCTATACCTGTTCAAGCTTATTCCTTTTGGCCAAGATGTATCTTTTCTGAGCAATAATTTTATTAAGTTAGGAATTCCATTACAAGCTTGGATGTTAGCAGTACTAATAGTATTAGAACGAATGAGTTTAGAAAACTGGGTTAAATGATCGGGAAAGGGATACCTTGCTAGCTCAGTCTGAAGAGCATGTGACTTTTGATCTCGGGGTTGTGAGTTTGAGCCCCACATTGGGTGTATAGATTACTTAAATAAACTTTAAAAAAAGAAATCAGGAAAAAGTAAAAAGGCTGGATGGTCCACTAAAAGAATAGTTTTGGAATAGCTGAAATTTGTAAAAGACCATAACCTTTTGAGTTTTTATGTTCTGTGTTCAGAGATAGAGGGTTTTAAAATTGGAAATAATATATGTTCCTATTTATTGATATTTAAGTGCAAACATTAACCAAAGTGGAGATGGAATGAGCTACTAAGATCTGGCTCAGAGATAATTCATTTTGGCCTTTTTCAAAGCCAGACAAATCACTTGTGGGTTCAGGAAGTGTATTACACAGTAAGAAGTGTGTATTTGGTTTTCCTTCCTTTTTTGACCCAGAGCTTCTAAAACCCTTGTAATTTCCTAAGTAATGAGAATGATAAAGGTGTCTTATAATATTAATAAGCTGATTTGGACCACACCTACAGTTGGTGGTGGGTTGCCAATGGAGCTAACCATGTGATTAGAGGGTTGGAACTTTCAGTCCATCTCCCAACTTCTGGGGAGGGGAAAGTGAGATCGACTTCAATCAGCAATGGCCAGTGATTTAATCAATCCTCCCTATGTAATGGAGCATCCATAAAAATCTGAAAGGACAGGGTTTAGAGAACTTTCAGGTTTTGAATGCGTGGAGATTTGGGGAGAGTGGCCAGCTCCAAGAGAACAAGGGAGCTATATGCCCTTTGCGCCATACTCTTTCCCGTGCATCTCTTCCATGTGGCTGTTCCTGAGTTGTAATAAAGCAGTAATATAGTAAGTAAAATGTTTCCAGAGTTCTGTGAACTGCTCTAGCAAATTAAACCCAGGGGCTATAGGAGTCATGGGAACGTCCAGTTTATATACAATTGATCAGAAGTAGAGGTAACAACCTGGACTTGGGATTGGCATCCTGATTTGGAGGGGGTCGTAACTGCTCAGCCAGAAACACAGGTAACAAGCTGGGTTTGCAGTTAGCTTCTGAAGTAGAGGGTGGTCTTGTGAGACTAAGCCCTTTACATGTGGAATCTGATGCTCTCTGACATACCCTGCATAGTGTCAGAATTGAGTTGAATTCTCTGACACCCTGCAGCATCTGAAGAAGTCTTTTTACTCTGATAACAGAAAAGGGCAAAAACATGGCTGCTGCATTTTGTGTAGCTTTCTACTATGCTGTATATGGTTGTGCAGGTTTTGCACTGCACAACTCGAGTGTCCTTGGCTAAGTAAAGGAAACTTCATAAAATTACTGGTTTTACTTATCCAGTAAAATTGAGAAAATTAGAATAAATCATTTATATTTTAGAATGATTTTGTTTATGTTCATATTTAGATTAGGTAACAAATGCTTAGGCCAAAAGCTATATTTTAATTTATGATGATATTTAACAGGTTTAATATTTTTAATTTTTTATTGTTATGTTAATCACCATACATTATATCATTAGTTTTTGATGTAGTGTTCCATGATTCATTGTTTGTGCATAACACCCAGTGCTCCATGCAGAATATGCCCTCTTTAATACCCATCACCAGGCTAACCCATTCCCCCACCCTCCTTCCCTCTAGAACCCTCAGTTTGTTTTACAAAGTCCATCCTCTCTCATGGTTCGTCTCCCTGTCCGACTTACTCCCCTTCATTCTTCCCCTTCTGCTATCTTCTTTTTCTTTTTTCTTAACATATGTCGCATTATTTGTTTCGGTAGTACAGATCTGTGATTCAACAGGCTTGCCCAATTCACAGCGCTCACCATAGCACATACCCTACCCAATGTCTATCACCCAGCCACCCCAACCTTCCCACCCCCCACCACTCCAGCAACCCTCAGTTTGTTTCCTGAGATTAAGAATTCCTCATATCAGTGAGGTCATATGATACATGTCTTTCTCTGATTGACTTATCTCACTCAGCATAACACCCTCGAGTTCTATCCACGTCGTTGCAAATGGCAAGATCTCATTCCTTTTGATGGCTGCATAATATTCCATTGTGTATATATACCACTTCTTTATCCATTTATCTGTCGATGGACATCTTGGCTCTTTCCACAGTTTGGCTATTGTGGACATTGCTGCTATAAACATTAGGGTGCACGTACCCCTTCGGATCCCTACATTTGTATCTCTGGGGTAAATACCTAGTAGTGCAATTGCTGGATCATATGGTAGCTCTATTTTCAACTGTTTGAGGAACCTCCATACTGTTTTCCAGAGTGGTTGCAACAGCTTGCATTCCCACCAACAGTGTAGGAGGGTTCCCCTTTCTCCGCATCCCCGCCAACATCTGTCGTTTCCTGACTTGTTAATTTTAGCCATTCTGACGGGTGTGAGGTGGTATCTCATTGAGGTTTTGATTTGGATTTCCCAGATGCCGAGTGATGTTGAGCACTTTTTCATGTGTCTGTTGGCCATTTGGATGTCTTCTTTGGAAAAATGTCTGTTCATGTCTTCTGCCCATTTCTTGATTGGATTATTTGTTCTTTGGGTGTTGAGTTTGATAAGTTCTTTATAGATTTTGGATACTAGCCCTTTATCTGATATGTCATTTGGAAATATTTTCTCCCATTCTGTAGGTTGTCTTTTGATTTTGTGGACTGTTTCTTTTGCTGTGCAAAAGCTTTTTATCTTAATGAAATCCCAATAGTTCATTTTTGCCCTTGCTTCCCTTGCCTTTGGCGATGTTTCTAGGAGGAAGTTGCTGCGGCTGAGGTCGAAGAGGTTGCTGCCTGTGTTCTCCTTTAGGATTTTGATAGACTCCTGTCTCACGTTTAGGTCTTTCAACCATTTGGAGTCTATTTTTGTGCGTGGTGTAAGGAAATGGTCCAGTTTCATTCTTCTGCATATGGCTGTCCAATATTCCCAACACCATTTGTTGAAGAGACTATCTTTTTTTCCATTGGACATTCTTTCCTGCTTTGCCAAGATTAGTTGGCCATAGAGTTGAGGGTCCATTTCTGGGCTCTCTATTCTGTTCCATTGATTTATGTGTCTGTTTTTGTGCCAGTACCATACTGTCTTGATGATGACAGCTTTGTAATAGAGCTGGAAGTCCGGTATTGTGATGCCACCAGCTTTGCTTTTCATTCTCAATATTCCTCTGGCTATTTGGGGTCTCTTCTGGTTCCATACAAATTTTAGGATTATTTGTTCCATTTCTTTGAAAAAAGTGGATGGTATTTTGATGGGGATTGCATTGAATGTGTAGATTGCTCTAGGTAGCATTGACATCTTCACAATGTTTGTCCTTCCAGTCCATGAGCATGGAACGTTTTTCCATTTCTTTGTGTCTTCTTCAATTTCTTTCATGAGTATTTTATAGTTTTCTGAGTACAGATCCTTTGCCTCTTTGGTTAAATTTATTCCTAGGTATCTTATGGTTTTGCGTGCAATTGTAAATGGGATCGACTCCTTGATTTGTCTCTCTTCTGTCTTGTTGGTGTATAGGAATGCCACTGATTTCTGTGCATTGATTTTATATCCTGCTACTTTACTGAATACCTGTATGAGTTCTAGCAGTTTTGGGGTGGAGTCTTTTGGGTTTTCCGCATACAGTATCATATCATCTGCAAAGAGTGAGAGTTTGACTTCCTCTTTGCCGATCTGGATGCCTTTGATTTCTTTTTGTTGTCTGATTGCTGTGCCTAGGACTTCTAATACTATGTTGAATAGCAGTGGTGATAGTGGACATCCTGCCGCGTTCCTGACTTAGGGGAAAAGCTCTCAGCTTTTCCCCAGAGCTTTTCCCCTTTGAGAATGATATTCACTGTAGGTTTTTCATAGATGGCTTTGATGATATTGAGGTATGTACCCTCTAGCCCTATACTCTGCAGAGTTTTGATCAAGAAAGGATGCTGTACTTTGTCAAATGCTTTTTCTGCATCTATTGAGAGGATCATATGATTCTTGTTCTTTCTTTTGTTAATATATTGTATCACGTTGATTGATTGGCGGATGTTGAACCAGCCTTGCAGCCCAGGGATAAATCCCACTTGGTCATGGTGAATAATCCTTTTAGTGGACTTTTGGATCCTATTGGCTAGTATTTTGGTGAGAATTTTTGCATCTATGTTCATCAAGGATATTGGTCTGTCATTCTCCTTTTTGATGGGGTCTTTGTCTGGTTTTGGGATCAAGGTAATGGTGGCCTCATAAAATGAGTTTGGAAGTTTTCCTTCCATTTCTATTTTTTGGAACAGTTTCAGGAGAATAGGTATTAATTCTTTAAATGTCTGATAGAATTCCCCTGGGAAGCCATCTGGCCCTGGGCTTTTGTTTATTGGGAGATTTTTGATGACTGCTTCCATTTCCTTAGTGGTTATAGGTCTGTTTAGGTTTTCTATTTCTTCCTGGTTCAATTTTGGTAGTTGATACATCTCTAGGAATGCACCCATTTCTTCCAGGTTATCTAATTTGTTGGCATACAGTTCCTCATAATATGTTCTTATAATTGTTTGTATTTCTTTGGTGTTGGTTGTGATCTCTCTTCTTTCATTCATGATTTTGTTGATTTGGGTCATTTCTCTTTTCTTTTGGATAAGTCTGGCCAGGGGTTTATCAATCCTGTTAATTCTTTCAAAGAACCAGTTCCTAGTTTCATTGATCTGTTCTGCTGTTCTTTTGGTCTCTCTTTCATTGATTTCTGCTCTGATCTTGATTATTTCTCTTCTCCTGCTGGGTTTAGGCTTTATTTGCTGTTCTTTCTCCAGCTCCTTTAGGTGTAGGGTTAGGTTGTGTATTTGAGACCTTTCTTGTTTCTTGAGAAAGGCTTGTATTGCTATATACTTTCCTCTCAGGACTGCCTTTACTGCATCCCAAAGATTTTGGACAGTTGTGTTTTCATTTTCATTGGTTTCCATGAATTCTTTTAGTTCTTCTTTAATTTCGTGGTTGACCCATTCATTCTTTAGTAGGATGCTCTTTAGCCTCCATGTATTTGAGTTCTTTCCTACTTTCCTCTTGTGATTGAGTTCTAGTTTCAAAGCATTGTGGTCTGAAAATATGCAGGGAATGATCCCAAACTTTTGGTACCAGTTGAGACCTGATTTGTGACCTAGGATGTGATCTATTCTGGAGAATGTTCCATGGGCACTAGAGAAGAATGTGTATTCTGTTGCTTTGGGATGGAATGTTCTGAATATGTCTGTGAAGTCCATTTGGTCCAGTGCATCATTTAAAGTCTTTATTTCCTTGTTGATCTTTTGCTTAGATGATCTGTCCATTTCAGTGAGGGGGGTGTTAAAGTCCCCCACTATTACTGTATTGTTGTCAATGTGTTTCCTTGCTTTTGTTATTAATTGCCTTATAAAAGTGGCTGCTCCCATGTTAAGGGCATATATATTTACAGTTGTTAGATCTTCTTGTTGGATAGACCCTTTAAGTAGGATATAGTGTCCTTCTTCATCTCTTATTACAGTCTTTGTTTTAAAATCTAATTTGTCTGATATAAGGATTGCCACCCCAGCGCTTTTTTGGTGTCCATTAGCATGGTAAATGGTTTTCCACCCCCTCACTTTCAATGTGAGGGTGTCTTTGGTTCTAAAATGAGTTTCTTGCAGACAGCATATGGATGGGTCTTGTTTTTTAATCCATTCTGATAGCCTGTGCCTTTTGATTGGGGCATTTAGCCCATTTACATTCAGGGTAACTATTCAAAGATATGAATTTAGTGCCCTTGTATTGCCTGTAAGGTGACTTTTACTGTATATTGTCTGTGTTCCATTCTGATCTATGCTGCTTTTAGGCTCTCTCTTTGCTTAGAAGACCCCTTTCAATATTTCTTGGAGGGCTGGTTTCGTGTTTGCAGATTCCTTTAGTTTTTGTTTGTCCTGGAAGATTTTTATCTCTCCTTCTATTTTCAATGACAGGCTAGCTGGATATAGTATTCTTGGCGGCATACTTTTCTCGTTTAGTGCTCTGAAGATATCATGCCAGTCCTTTCTGGCCTGCCAGGTCTCTGTGGATAGGTCTGTTGCCATTCTAATATTTCTAACATTGTAGGTTACATATCCTTTCTCCCGAGCTGCTTTCAGGATTTTCTGTTTGTCTCTGAGACTCGTAAGTTTTAGTATTAAATGTCAGGGAGTTGACCTATTTTTATTGATTTTGAGAGGGGTTCTCTGTGCCTCCTGGATTTTGATGCCTGTTTCCATCCTCACATTAGGGAAGTTCTCTGCTATTATTTGCTCCAATATACCTGCTGCCCTTCTCTCTCTTTCTTCTTCCTCTGGGATCCCAGTTATTCTAATGTTGTTTCATCTTATTGTATCGCTTATCTCTCGAATTCTGCCCTGGTGATCCTGTAGTTGTTTCTCTCTCTTTTTCTCAGCCTCTTTATTTTCCATCATTTGGTCTTCTATATCGCTGATTCTCTCTTCTGCCTCATTTATCCTAGCAGTTAGTGCCCTCATTTTTTATTGCAGCTCATTAATAGCCTTTTTGACTTCAACTTGGTTAGATTTTAGTTCTTTTATTTCTCCAGAAAGGGTTTCTCTAATAACTTCCATGCTTTTTTCAAGCCCAGCTAGTATCTTTAAAGTCATGATTCTGAACTCTAGGTGTGACATCGTACTAATGTCCATATTGAGTAGGTCCCTGGCAGACGGTACTACCTCTTGTTCTTTTTGCTGAGGTGATTTTTTTCGTCTTGTCATTTTGTCCAGAGGAGAATAGATGAATGAGAGAACAAAATGCTAACAGGTTAACAATGTCCCCAGCAAATATACTCTATACAAATCAGAAAAGACCTGAAACCAGGGGAAAAGAAAGGGAAAGAAAGAAAAAAGAAAGAGGAAAAAAAAAACAAAAAGAAAAAGATAAAAACAGAACAATACAGAAAAACAGAATAAGATCAAATATGATCAGGCTAGTGCATAGATCAGTGCCACACACTAGATTTTGGGCGTATTTTAGTCTGTTAGAAAAAAGTGCCTCCTAAAATTTTAAAGGAAGAAAGACATATATGTACAAAATAAGGGTTGATACAATGAAGGGATGGAAGATGACTGTAAAGATGAAAATTATAAAAGATTTTATAAAAGGAATTGATACGATAAGAAGTTGTTTGAAAAAAGAAAGAAGATTTAAAAAAGAAAAGGAGAGAATGTGATTAGGCAGGAGACTAGAACAAAGCCATACACTAGTGATTTAGGGTATATTTTGATGTGTTAGAAGAAACTGTATCTCAAAATTTTAAAGAGAGAACAACTCATATATATATATGCCAAAAATAAGGGTAACTACTATGAAGGGATAAAATATGACTCTCAAAATGAAAAATAAAAAATGTTTTTTTAAAAAAGGGATTGATAAGATAGTTGAAAAAGGGAAAAAGAAAAATTTTAAAAAACAGTTAAAAAATTAACTTTGAAAAACTAATGAATCATGGTAAAAAAAGCCATGAATTCTATGTGCAGTAGTCCCCTAGCGCTGGAGTTCTCCCGTTCTCCTTGATCGGTAAACTTGGTCTTGGTTTGCTGGCTCTTCCTGCTGATCTTCTGGGGGAGGGAGGGGTCTGTTGCCGTGGTTCCCAAATGTCTTTGCCGGAGGCAGAATTGCCCCGCCCTTGTCGGTCCGGGCTTGCTCTCAGGAGCTTTTGTTCCCTGCAAGCTCTCGGTACAGCTTTGGAGGACCAGGGTGAAAATGGTGGCCTCCCAATCTCCACCCAGAGGAGCTGAGAACTCGGGGCCCCGCTCCTCAGTGCGCCCCCCAGAGAAAAGCAGTCACTCCCATCTCCCCCGTCTCTGGCCGCACTCCGTGCTCTCCCGGCCTGTGACCGAGCATTTCTATCTCTGGCACCCGACCCCATGTGGAGTCTCCAAACCGAGCAGATCCCTGCGTTGCACTCCCGCGCCGCTTCTCCCGGGGGAGGGAGGGGAGTCTCCCCGGATCTGCCGGTTGTTGGGTCCCTGCTGGAGGAGCAGTGGCCCGACTGGGCCGCGGATCACAGTTTACGGCCACCCCGAGCTGAGAGCCCGCGCCTCGGCTCCGTCTCTGCAGCCGGCTTCCCCGCTCCGATACCTGGGAGCTCTGCCGCACTCAGGCACCCCCGGTCTTTCTGTGACCCCAGGGGTCCTGAGACCACACTGTCCCGCGAGGGTTCCACCCCCCACTTAGCCACTGGAGCGAAGTCCCTCAGCGGTGCCAACTTCTAAAAGGTCCGATTTTGTGCTCCGTGGCTCTATCACTTGCCAGAAGCGGCGGAGGCCCCCTCCCCCGCCGTCTACCCTTCCGAATATCGCCTCAGTTTCACTTCTCCGCACGTCCTACCTTCCAGTAAGTGGTCGCTTCTCTGTTCAGAGAGTTGTTGCTACCCTCTTCTTTGATCTGTTGAGTTCGTAGGTGTTCAGAATGGTTTGGTCCCTATCCAGCTGAATTCCTGAGACCAGACGAAATCCAGGTCTCCTACTCCTCCGCCATCGTCCTCCGCTCCGCTCCATGAGGTTTAATATTTTTAAAGAATACAGTGTTGATATAATTTTTCTATTTTTAATCTAGCAACTAATCTGGAATTTTAATGGCAAATGAGCATATAGATTATAGTATAACATTTTACAAATAAAAATATATTTTTTGGTATCCCAGAACATGAAAATGGTTGACATTTAGTTAGCTCTTAAATATTTATGCTAAAACAGAAGATCATACTAAAATAGTAGACAGTGAAATTTTCATATTTACTTGACTATTTAATTTATTGTGCTTGGTTTACCATTCTATTTATGTTTAGGACATAATTCCTAAATTAATCTTTGAATCCTTAAGCTAGTGATTGAGTATATCAATCATCAAGCCTATAAACCTATGGAAAAAAATGAAGAGCCAGGAAAACACTGAAAAAGAAAAACTGTTAGGGGATTAGCTCTACCGGACATTAAAACATTATAAAGCTCCTATAGTAAAAACAGCATGGTGCTGCCCCATGAATAAACAAATATACCAGTGGAATAGAATAGAAAACCTAAACTAGGCCCCAGCATATGCAGAAATTTATATGATAAAGGTAAAATTAGATTCATATGTCATACCATATACAAGAATAACCTCCAAATGAATTATGAATCTAAATGTAAAAAACGAAACCGCACAAGTAGAGCGAAACCAGGATTTTAGCCTCGGTGTACATTTTTAAAGAAAATTTCCATATAATAGGGAAATTTTCCTTTTAAAATGGCACATTTCCCCCCACATTTTGCAGATGTCATAATTGGCAGGTAACAGGCATAGTGGAAATCTTTTCTCCTTCAGTATTGTCAATCTTCTAACCCAGTACATGTATTTTCTTTTTTAAAACATCACTACCAAAACTATGAATTCATACTGATACTACTTACTTACAATAGACTCATTCCCAATGACCAGTATAGATTTATATACATCAGCAACTCTACCCTCAATTTTTTTTTTACATGAACTTTTGTATCAGCTTATCTAACAACATGAAATATCAAATGCAACTCATGGTGAGACAGGAAATGTATTTTAAATTCTGCTGTGACTATGGCTAATGAGGGTAGAGTTGAATTACAGAGAAAAGGGAGTTAACTGGTGATTTGTTTTAGAAGGAGAAACTCCATAAAGTTTAAAGAAATCTCCCAAATTTAACTTGTAATCTGTTGAATTTTGAAATAAAGCAAAAGAGATGTTCATTATGCAGACATGTAATTGAGTACCTTCTGTGAGCTAAGTCCTGCTCTGGAAATACAAAAATGGTGTATGTAGTCCTATAGCTAGTCTTACTAAGTATCTGAAATTAAATGTAGAGTCATATCCTAGGGGTCATTATATTGACTCCAGTATATGACTTTACATTCATTATACAGCTGCTGCATTTTACTTAAACCACATGCTGCTTGCCATAACAAGGGTTAAATACAATGGAATATCACTCAGCCCATCAAAAAGAATGAAATTTTGCCATTTGCAGAGACCTGGATAGAGCTAGAGAGTATTATGCTAAGCAAAATAAGTCAGACAGAAAGACGAATACCATATGATTTCACTCATATGTGGAATTTAGGAAACAAAACAGATGAACGTGTGGGAAGGGAAGAAAAAGAGAAGGGAAGAGAGGGAGGCAAACCATAAGAGACTCTTAAGGACAGAACAAACAGGGTTGTTGGATGGGAGGTGGGTGGGGGATGGAATAGATGGGCGATGGGCATTAAGGAGAACACTTGTGTTGAGCACTGGGTGTTATATATACGTGATGAATCACTGACTTCTACTCCAGAAAGCAGTATTACACTATATGTTAACTAACTAGAATGTAAATAAAAATTTGGAAGAAAAAAACTATAAAAATAAAAAATAAACTGTGATACATTTTAACTGCTTCCAGAAAATAGCATTATGTAACATACTATTCCACATAGGGTCTTTCTTGGCAACTTCTATATTCATAAATAGGAACATGCGGCAACATATACTAAAGTCAACTAGATTGCAAGATTAGCTTAATTGGTTGAAGAATCAGTGCACTTAATCACTACCTTTCAAAGAATTTGCTTTGAAAGAAAAGACTGATTTCTGGGATCCACATGCAAGATGCAACACACTTCTGAAAAACCAGTGGCTCACTAGAGCTTAGCTTCTTAAAGGAGTAAAGGGAGGAAGAGGAAAGATGAGATTTTTATCAGAAGCTAGGGCTCATGTGTGTACTTTGAAAAAGTCCTCTAAGTCTCTTTTATCAGAAAAATACTAAATTTTAACATAGCTGTATTTGTCATTTTTCCCCCTTCTATGGCTAGTTGGTGTTGTATCTTGCTTTGGAAGACCTTTTCTATCCCACTATTTTTAAATCTTTTCCTATATTTTGTTCCACTATATCCATTTTTTTGAACCTGAATTTAGCTTTTCAATATGAAAAAAAAATTTTTTAAGTACAATACATGAAGTAGGGGGTGTGACTTTATATTTTTACCAAATGGATAGCCAGTTGTTCTAACGCAACTTATTAGCTAGGATGGTCTCTCTTTTCCTCTCATTTAATTTAATTGCCAACTTTATAAAAAATTAAAATGATAACCTCAATCATGTAAACTAAAATTCATATGGATAGGTCTGTTTATGGATTTTCCTTTTGTGTTTTATTTATCTAGTTTCTTTCAGTGCGATTAATGTTGCTTTCTAGAACATTTGTTGTCTGAATGGCAACCCCCCCACCATATTATAGGTTAATTTGGGGGAAAAATTCATATCCCATTCAAAATTGGTTCTTCATATCCAGGAATGTATATGTCCTCTATTTACTTTGATCTCTTTTTATAGCCTTCAGTGAAATTTGATAGCTTTTTAATAAATAAATACATTTCTTTTTAGGTTTATTCCTAGGTAGCTTGTTATTTTTATTCCTATTGTCAATGGAATTTTTTTCATTGCATTTTCTATTTGGTTTTGCTGTGAGTAGGGAAGTTATATACTGGTCTGGTATTTGGCCACTTTAATAAACTTGTTTATTAGTCTAATAATTTTTCAGTTCATTTTCTTGAATTTTCTAAGTAGACAAACCTATATATGTTGAAAGTTTTTTCACTTACTATCTCTAACCCTTCTTTTTCTTTCATTTTCATGTTGGCTAGGGCCACTGCTCAATGTTGAATATTCTTGACCTTAGTGAGAATGCTTCTTGAGTTTCATTTTTATATTGATCGTATTATTATGAATTGTTCTAAATGTGTCTCTGCATTTAATAAGGTCTGGTTAATTGATATATTAAGTTTAAATTTATAATAAATTTTCTAATTAAAAGATTATCCCATTATAAATCCTAACAATTGGTTTAGAAAAGTTAGTTTAAGGAAATGATCATTAATGGTCTCTGAGGCTTAAGGATTTTGCTTCCCATCTTCTAGGAAGCAAATTTATGTTGAAGATGATTTATACATATTTTCACTTAGTTTATCAAGTAAGTGGCTTTCAGATTTTAGGTGTAAAACATTGAATTCTATTTTGAGTTGATTTCAGTTTATATGTATTGATGATATACCATTAACATTTAAGTTATTGAACCATTAGGGCCCCTAACCATGTGCCCCCACTATTATGTAGAAAGTTTCTGAAAACTGTTTTTTGTATTCCTCTGGAAGTTTATAAAGTAAACCCCTGAGAGTTAAGTGCAGAGTTGAGACCATTGGACTACTCTCTCCCTCCATTCTTTTGTGTCAAGGCTAGAATAAAGAAGCGATGGGAGTAGGAGAGTTAGTGTCATGTTTTTCTTCAGTTTATGGAAATAATGATTTGAAGTACAAGCTTGCAATCTTCTTGAGATCTTCTAAGTATGTGAGGAATATTAATCTTATTACCATGTAAGGCCTGCTTTTAAAAAAGAAAAGAGAAGTGTTGTCTGTGTTATCCTCCATTTTTTTTCTTAATAATCAAAGTGTGTAAGAACCATAGTTGAAAAATGTCATTGTTTCTGCTTCTCATTGGAACCCTTTATGATTTTGATTTTTGTGGCTTTACTAGGTCATAGTCATAGACTAACTCTACTCTTTTCCCATCTCATGGACTCTGCCAAGGCTTCTATCTGTGGAATGTGGATTAGAAATTTATTATTTTCTAAAATAAATCTAAGAGCTATAAGGTATTTTGAAACAAATGTAAAACTGTAGTTAACATTATACTCTTAAAAATTATTAGAAGGTTGAAATGTACGATAAATAAATAAATCTAATTTCAGAAAAATGACCCTAATTTAGGTGTTATTATCTGCCTAAGTTTGAACTGGTTAACCTTAAGGCTGGACTACATTGTACGTGTTGGAGAAAAGATGTCATAGTAAAGCACTGGGGTAGTTATCATAGACTCACATGGGCCATATTTTGTTTCAGAGAGGACCACTTTCTCCAGGTTAGTTCTATTCTGCTTCCTATGGTAGGCTTTTATCATTTTCAGTTTCTTTTTCTTTTTTTCCCCTGTTGCTGTGTTCTTATAAGATATCACCAACTACATGCCTCTCCTATTCA
Organism: Zalophus californianus; assembly: GCF_009762305.2. Taxonomy (NCBI): domain Eukaryota; kingdom Metazoa; phylum Chordata; class Mammalia; order Carnivora; family Otariidae; genus Zalophus; species Zalophus californianus. The sequence goes on along the minus strand of NC_045612.1, from coordinate 111,913,404 downwards.
AGCAAAAATAATTTTGGTTGTTTTTTTCTTCCCTTTTGACAAAGGTCGAGATTACCATGAAACTAATGAAGTCAACTCTTTTTATATATAATGCTTTCTTGGGATGACATGACTCAGTTTTTAATAGAAATGCAAGGTTCCATTTTGAATTCTTTACCTTTTTTTAGCTTATAGCTTTGGGAGGTCAGGATCAAGAATGCTTTGTTCATAACTAGTGGTGTCCAAAACTTTCACGGGAATTTAAAGTTGCCTTTATCATTATTGAATGAATCACACTCTTCCAAAATGACTTTTAATCTGTGATGCTGTAACTAAAGAGAACGTGTTTTGTAGGAGGCTGCTGACAATAAAAAGTAATTGTAGGTTTTCTTGCATTGTTATATATTTTAGTATATTTCATATTTTCTTCATTCAAATGTGAAATTCTTATTTGCGCTAGGTTCCTTCAAAAAAAATTCCATTTCTGGAATTAAGTAGCCTGCTGTTTAAAGTTATGAATAACAATCTATTGCCTTTGGGAAAGGAGCCGTTTTGACTCAACTGTAAAATTAAAAGAGACAATGTTAATCTTATACACTTGGAAATATCTACCAATATTTTTATATCTTTCACCAGCATTATTTGTAATGCTTATTACAATTAATTTTACTTTTTATAACATTTGCAGAACAGTGCGGGAAATAGTTCTTAGTTTGTGGCTACTCAAGATGACTCTTGGTCCTTAGTTCCTTTCACAAGTTGATTTACAGCTGTCTGGATTATAGGTCTGTGTTGCAGTCAATGGTGGTATATTTGTATATATGCAAATCTTGAATCCCTTGGGGTCTTTCCATTGAAATTCACCAATGGAGAGACTTGAAATTGGATTGAAATAAAAGCTTGATAAAAGATTGTTTGCACAGCTGCTTTCAGGCAGAGGCCTGAGTCTCATAGAAGGATGAGAGAATACACTCTTGTTGTCTTAGCTCAGAAGTTTTGGGGTAACACTTGGCATAATATAAAGTCATATGTGTTGGGTTTTTGCCCTTTCTCTAACCTCCCCAACCCCCACGTTCTTTTTTTTCTTTCTCAGTCTCCTCTCCCTAGAAGAGCTAATCATTTATTCTTTGTGTCTTGTAGAGGTAATTTTTTTAAAAAACTGTCTTCTCATATCTAGGGATCTTAAATTACATTTCATGTTAGACAGTTTTTCAATTCTAAGAACTGAGTGAAGATGATGTCCATGTGTTTTTTCTTCTTATAAACTGCTGTCTATGAAACTAGGCTTTTGAGCAGTAATTTAATCAGGAGAATCACGATGACATTAACCTCCATTAACTGTTGGATTGCCAACAATATGAATCTAGGATTAAATTATGACTTGGAACTTTGTAAATGTCATCTAAAAGTTAATTCTTAAATTCCTGGCAAGCACTTACAGTCTGCTAAGAAACAGATGTTATGGAGGTTAATTTGCGACTAGAGAAGCAATGTTGTCTCTGCAGTAGGAGTGAATGCAAGAGTTTTTTTAAAAGTAGGCCTGTCAAACTGTTAGACACAATACTAGCAAGGCCCTGAAGTCCTCCTACTTTCTTTCTGTCTCGTATGTATGTATGTAGGACTTTTTTTCTCCTTTCTAATTTTCCAGTATTTCTGATTCTGACCCACATGAAGGAATTTGTGGAGTCTGAAGGGAATACAGGGAAAGTAGTGCTTACTGATACCCTTGTCCAGTTTGGCAAAAGGAGAAACTCCACTTCCTAACAGACTGTGATTGCAGTAGAATGCTATCATAATGAAGGAGAATTTTACTGAACAGAGAGAAATTATGAGCAATATTGGAAGAGTCTCATATTTTAGGAGCTCTTTGAGAAATGCTTAATAATAACAGAACATGAGTTTGTATTATTTGTGGTCTCTTTTCCTTTATTTTTGAAGAACTTCCACTGCACTCTTTTGTATTTGATAATAGTTGTTATGGATGAGACTAATTGTGCTCTTTTAGCCTGATTAATTTCTCCGTGGACTTTACATTTTGGAAAATTAGGAAGTTTTCTAAATACACATCCTTAAAACATGCAATTAGGGATTTATTTAAATAAGTACAATTACAATTAGTTTGGAATAGCCTTTTTTCTTTTCACTTAGTTAAAATAGTATGTCTAGCTTATAGTGTGAGAAATTTCTTTCTTTGTGGTTTATAAATTTATGATGAATATTAGTTGATCCTTGGGTATCATTATAAATGTGTTTCCATATTGGAACTGGTAAGCCCATAAAGAACATGACTAGAGGGGCCCATGGGTGGCTCAGGTGGTTGAGTGTCTGCCTTTGGTTCAGGTCATGATCCCAGGGTTCTGGATTGGGTCCCGCGTCGGGCTCCCTGCTCTGCGGGGAGCCTGCTTCTCCCTCTCCCTCTGCCACTCCCCCTGCTTGTGATCTCTCTTTCTCTCTCTGTGTCAATTAAATAAATAAAATATTAACAAAAAAAGAACATGACTAGATATTTTGCAGCATAAACCTACTTGTATCTATGTGTATTATCAGTCATCATGATTGTCCTGTTTGATAATGACCTCATCACTTGTTGAAAAAAATCAAGTCTCTTTTTGCCTCTGTCTGACAAACATTGCTCTGGTAATGGCCATTGTTACTTGGGAGATTGTTAGAAATACAAAATCTCAGGCCCCATGCCAGACCAACTGAATCAGAATCTACATTTTTTAAAAGATTCTTATTTCTTTATTTGAGAGAGAGAAAGAGAGCACGAGCAAGCAAGCAATCACACATGCCTGAGCACAAGTGGGGGCAGAGGGGGAGGGAGAGAGACAAGCCAACTCTGAGCTGAGCTGAGCAGGGAGCCCAAGCCTGGCTCCATCTCTAGGACCCTCAACTGACTGAGCCACCCAGGCACTCCCAGAATCTACATTTTAATCAGATTCTCAGATGTTTTGTGTGCACATGAAATTTGAGAAGCAGTGGAAAACTGGCATTGTTTTGAATTATAATAGAATTATTTTGAAGAGGTGTCAGGAATTTTAGGGGGAAAAGTCTGCCCCTCCAAGTAACCTATTTCCCTAGGTCAAGTAAAATTTACATCATAGACTAATAAAAATTATTTGGCTTTAATATAACTATATATGCTATTACATACTGATTTCATGAAGGAAAATTAATACAAAATTCAATATCACTATATATTTCCATTAGACAACCTAGAAATGGCTGTCAAATAAATGTAGGATTCTTTTTTTTCTTGAAAATAAATCCTTATGAATACATTTTTCTTAGAGTTATTTATTTTAGAAAGAAAGGGAGAGAGTGTGTGTACATGCAAGTGCACACAGGGAGGAGGGGCAGAAGGAGAGGGAGAGAGAAAATCTCAAGCAGACTCCCTGCTGAGCATGGAGCCTGCCCAGGGGCTTGATCTCACAGTGCTGAGATCATGACCTGAGCCAAAATCAAGAGTTGGACAGTCAACCCACCCAGGCACCCCAAATCCTTATGAATACATTTTTACTTTGTGTTAAAAGGCCAAAATTCATACCTTTATTTTAATTTTAATTTTAAGTAAGACTAAGTGATATAAAAACATTAGATGGAAAATACATGTTCACTGAAAATTAAATTGGGCTTAATATTTTAGAACCTGTTTTAGGAGACATAAAGATTTTAAAACACCTAAGGTTTCTTTTTTGCTTGACCCTGTGATATTATTGAATAGTTAATAATGCTGACATTGATTTATAGTGAGAAAGTGTGTATGTATGTGCATGTGTGTGTGCGTGTGTGTGTGTGTGTGTTTGTGTGCAACAGTAAAGGAAGCTCCAAACAGTGGATATGAAATGCTGAAAAAGATTTGTTTTGTATTAAGGGACAATTGTAGGAGATGTGTTGAGATTAGGTTTAATAGTGGTTGGCACCCTTTGTTACTTCAGTTACTTTTATGCTAGAGTTTTCTTTTGTGGAAGTTACTTCAGTCAGAATTCATGAGTTGCATATGTCTGAATTAAAATGATCAGGTGTAACTTCTAAAAGCAGTTTTTATCTATTACCATACTGTTTTCTAAAATCACCATTTTAAAAGATGTTTCTACCTTATCACATTTTCCTATTGATTTTTTTAAGGATTTTTTTAATTAACATATAATGTATTATTTGTTTCAGGGGTACAGGTCTGTGGTTCATCAGTCTTACTGATTTTTATTTGTTATTCAGGAGACCATGGATTTAGTTTTAAACAACATAGGTTCTACTTGTAAGTCTTTTCCTTACCTTCTTTTACCAGGAGAGTAAGAGTGGTATAGATGAGCACAGAGGAATAACATGGTCAAAGAAAGGTCATGTTTGGGAAAGCTGCATGCTTCAGCTCACATAGCTGAAATGGCAGACAAAGTGAAGGTGCTGACCAGGAAAATGAGTTCTTGCCAAGAATGATCCTTTCTTTGGCAAAAAACAAAGTGGCTTCAAGTCACTGTTCTACACATTGAAGCCAGAGAGCTTTTTAGAACACAAGTCTGAACACAACCTTCAGTCATGGTGGCTTTCTTTCAATGCCCCACACTCCATCCTGTCTCCTACCCCTGTGTCTTTGCTGTTTTCAGAGTCTAATGCTCTTCCCTCACTCTTTGCCTTATAACTCCCACCTCTCCATATCTCAATTCTTGCCACACTTCTCCCAGAAAACTTGCTCTTGATCTGTCCCATTTGATCAAATCCTCCAATTATAGGCTTTTGGAGCACTTTCTGTCCCTTCAATTTACTTGCTGTGGTTACTTGTGTGAATCTTTACTCGTAGTTTTTTCCCAGTCAGCAAGTAGCTCAGTGAAGGAAGAGACCATGTCTGTTTCTGCTCACTGTTTTATTCATACTCCCTGAATTAATGCTTACTTCATAACTAGGCATTTGATAAATATTTGTTGAATAAATGGAAGCTGATATCAGGAATTGGAAAAGCACTGGGGTAGAGATCCTGATATAGGGGACAGGAAGAGGGGAGGGATTCCATAGCTCAGTAAGCTAGCTGGTAAGATTTGAAAGTCATGTAGAGGTCTGTGCTGTGGTGGAAGTATAAGGAATGGACAGTTTACTGATTTAGGAAGCTGATTTAAATCTGAAGAAATCATGAGTACTAAGGAAAGACAGGGGCTGAAATAAACCAAGATTGGATGTGTCTCCAGAAGAAAAGTTGGAAGTTTTCCCCTTTACAATGGCAAAACTCCAGGGTTGTCTCCACCACCAACTCTACCTCCTACCACCCCCTACGAGAGACAGCCCCCTTCTTCCCATGGGCATATCCTCCCTGCAGGAAGGGACTCTGTCCCAGCATTCAGACAAAGATGACTGATTAATTCTTTGTGCTACTATTCCTTCAAAATTTATCTGGATGGCATTTGGATACAAAATTCTTTTTTTCCCCTCTTGGTGTGTCTAATATATGATTTTTTATAAAATTTAAAATTCACACATTGCTGAAAAAATTTTTGGCATGCCTTAACATTCAGCAATGTTGTTTAGATATTAAATGAAAACAGCAAAAAAGATGGCAGCTGTATTAATAAGTCCCATTGTGATTAGGCAAATTATAATTTTTTTAAATAGTCTCTATGGCCAATGTGGGGCTTGAACTCCACCCCAAGATCAAGAGTTGCATGCTCTACAAACTGAGCCAGCCAGGCATCCTTAGGCAAATTATTTTCCATGATGAATTTGCTTGGGTGAGATATCATGTTGATGAGTTCCATGTAAGATTTACTGAATTTAGTGAATCGTCGGCTTTGATGGTTTCTTCATCGTCTATAAAAAAGGGAAATTGTGTTTCTGTTAAAGAAATTTGATTATAGGGCGCCTGGGTGGCTCAGTTGGTTAAGCGACTGCCTTCAGCTCAGGTCATGATCCTGGAGTCCCTGGATCGAGTCCCGCATCGGACTCCCTGCTGAGCAGGGAATCTGCTTCTCCCTCCCACCCTCCCCCCTCTCTTGTGGCCTCTCTCTCTCTCTCATTCTCTCTCTTTCAAATGAATGAATAAATAAATCTTTTAAAAAAAAAGAAATTTGATTATACCTGGGCATAGCATGTATAATCATATATAAAATAGTAATTTACACCTATGGTGTTCATATACCCATAATACCTCCCCAAATGCCTAAATCTAAGTAAAATTTGAAAGTAGCAAATTTAGGCTATTTAAGATTAATCTGTTAACTCGTATTTTTCTCATTGTGGTAAAATAAACATTGAAATTTTAACTGTAAAGTACACATAACATTGAATTTATTATAAGTAATTTTTAAGTGTATAGTTCAATGATGTTTAAATGCATTCACATTGTTGTGCTACTGTCCCCACCATCTATCCACAGAACTCTCTTCATTTTGCAAAGCTGAAACTCTGTACCCATTAAACACTAACTCCCCATTCCCCCTGGCAACCACCATTCTACTTTATGTCTTTATGAATTCCAGGTACCTCATGTAATTGGAATTGTACAGTATTTGCCTTTTTGTGACTTGTTTATTTCACTTAGCATAATGACTTCATGGTTCATCTGTGTTACAGCATGTGTCAGAATTTTCTAGCTTTTTAAGACTGAAAAATAATTCCATTATATCTATATACACGCACATACACCCTATGTGTTGTTTGTCCATTCGTCTGTTTGTACTTCCTTTCGGCTGTTGTGAATAATGCTGCTGTGAACATGGGTGTACAGATATCTTTTCAAGACCTTGCTTTCAATTCTTTTGGATGTATATCCAGAAGGGGAATTTCTGGATCATATAGTAGTTCTGTTTTTAAATTTTTGCTTTGAGTAACTATATGATATTGTTTTTCATAGCAGCTGCACCATTTTACATTCCCACTAATACTGTACAGGAGTTCCAGTCTATTCACATCCTTGCCAATGCTTGTTATTTTCTGAGCTTTTTTTGGGGGGGGGTGTTTGTTGTTGTTTGGATAGTAGCCATCCTAATGGGTGTGAGGTGGTATCTCATTGTGATTTTGACTTGCATTTCCTTAATGATTAGTGATGTTGAGCATCTTTTCATGGGCTTATTAGTCATTTGTATATCTTCTTTGGAGAAATATCTATGTAAGATTTTTTGTCATTTTTAGTTGAGTTGTTTGTTTTCATTGCTGTTGAAATGAAATTACAGGAATTCTTAATATATTCTCAATATTAGTCCCCTGTCAGATTTACGATTTGCAAATATTTTCTCCCATTCGGTGGGTTGCCTTTTTTCTGTGTTTGTTTGTTTAAGATTTTATTTATTTATTTGACAGAGAGAGAGAGAGGACAAGCAGGGGTAGCGGTAGAAGTAGAGGGAGAAGCAGACTCCCCGCTGAGCAAGGAGCCTGATGCGGGGCTCCACCTGAGCCAAAGGCAGACTTACATGGAACTTAACCAGCTGAGCCACCCAGGCTCCCCTTTTCTCTGTTTATAGTGTCCTTTACTGAACAAAAGTTATTAACTTTAATAAAGTTCATTTTGTCTATTTTTTTTCTTTTGTTTCCTGTGACATACTTTTTAAAATCAAAATCTGGGGGCACCTGGGTGGCTCAGTCATTAAGTGTCTGCCTTCAGCTCAGGTCATGGTCCCAGGGTCCTGGGATCGAGCCCCACATCAGGCTGCCTGCTCCGCCAGGAAGCCTGCTTCTCCCTCTCCCACTCCCCCTGCTTGTGTTCCCTCTCTCGCTGTGTCTCTCTGTCAAATAAATAAATAAAATCTTTTTAAAAAATAAAATAAAAATCTGTAAACATGCTTTTCAAGATATGAAGTATGGCAATATGTGGCTTTTCTTTTTTAATAAGTAGGCTCCTTGCCCAACATGGGGCTTGAAGTCATGACCCTGAGATCAAGAGTCACATGCTCCACCAAACGAGCCAGCCAGGTACCCTAGGACTCTTTCATTTTAAATTGTCATTATATTGAATAAATACATAGTATGCATCTCCAAAACATTTTAGGCACCTTTTGACAAACTATCAATTTTCTAAAGACGATTCAAACACAACTCACCTATTTATTTCTTACCATTACAAAAGAGAAACACTGTTAGCTATTTTCTCCATAGAATTATAACCTCTGTTGATAAATTGTAACCTCTTTAAAACCAGTAAATACAAATATTTTTTATGATAACAAGTTGTTATTTGGTGTACAATATAATATAATTTTTGGAAAAAATATAATTCAGAAGTGCTGTAAAAAGCACTCCAGTGGGAATTTGTGGTTGTATTTACTCAAACTGTTTATTGAAGGCAGTGTTCTTTATATCACACAAGGATTTCTTCCCTTAAGAAATCTTTTTTTCTGGTTTTAGTATCAGGAATGGATGAGTTTCTCTGAAAAACTGGCTTGCTTTTATCTAATGAATGTTTTTAACTATGTACCTAATACTGTTTTCCTCTTTATCAGGTAGATAGTTTGCAGCCAGTGTTCTAGCTCTTCCCACACTTTAGCAAGTGCCATGTTCTTCATTGGTATGAATTTCTTACATTACCATTATTTCTGGCTCCCATTTTATGACTAATGGTATTTTCCTTTAACTATTTTACTCATCTACTTTTAATTTGTGTTACCTTTCTGAATTGTGCGTGGGTGGGTATGTAAACAACATATTTAAATCCATTTTGATACAAAGTGTAATTTAGATACATGTTCTTTAAAACAATGTATTTATAGTTTTAAATAGAAAATGAAAAATATTTTTGGCGTAACATCTTTTGGTATGGTACAGATGATCAGTTTGGGAACAGTCCTTTTGAGGACTGGAAACAACCCTTTCCACCCTTCACCACCTTCCTCTAATTTAGCTTAGGCTTTAAGGGCAGGGATTTGGAGTCAGACAGACCTGGGTTTAGACCTTGCCTTTCTATTTATTAAGCTGTGGGATCCTGGGTTTGGTCTCTAAATCTCAATTTTTTATCTGTAAAATCAAGATAACAATATGTAATTCTTTTTTTAAGGTTATGGATATTTTTTTGCCACTTATTTATATTTATTTATTTATTTATTTATTTTTAGTTTTTGATGTAGTGTTCTATGATTCATTGTTTGCGTATAACACCCAGTGTTCCATTCAGTACGTGCCCTCTTTAATACCCATCACCAGGCTAACCCATCCCCCTACCCAACAATATGTAATTCTTAAGGTTGTTCTAAGGATTAAATGAGAACATATTTGTGAAGTACTTGAAACAGTGCTTGGCACACAGCACAAAAAATGAGTGAAAGGTATTACTGTTGATCAGCATCAATTCTTCCATTTGGAAATAATGGAAGATTATTGCCAGCTTAGCATTTTCTAAAAGAAATTAGGACAGAGTAAATGAGAAAAGGCCCAGAAGAAGGCCCAAAAGAAAAGAATTATCCTTCTTTTCTCTATTTTATTTGGTTTGATTAGGAATCCTCATGAAAAGAAATCATATACTATTTGTTATAGAGCAACTGTTTGCTTGTAGGAGGAGGGTGGCTGAAGGATGGCATTGAGGAACATAGGAAGAGTTCTCAAGTGAGCAGGTAGTGCATCGATATCAGTGACATTGCTCCTTTCATTCATTTTAATGCAACCTCAGATCAGATGTCAACCAGGTGCCATACATTGTGTTCAATTCATCAGGGTATATTAGCGTGGAATTTGGTCCTTGGTAGGTTTTTTTTAGAGTGGGGGAGGGAGAGGGACACAGAGAATCTCAAGCAAGTGCCACACCCAGCATGAGCCTGACGCGGGGCTCTATCTCACAACCCTGAGATCATGACCTGAGCCAAAATCAAGAGTTGGACACTTAACTGACTGAGCCACCCAGCCCCCCCCCCCGCCCAGTCCTTGGTAGTTTCAAGTAATTTCTTTCATGTAGGTCTGGAAGAGTATGATTTTATTAGCCACTGTGCTATGTTATCCCTTCTTCATTTTAATAACTATATGTTTCAGTCAAGCTCCATTTACTTTTTTGTAAGCATATAAATACATTTTATTGTTCAGATATATTTTTTCAGTCTTGAAATAGTCTGATGTAGTCAAAATAGATTGAACTTCAGAATCCTCTGGGACTAAGTTTTAATCCTTGCTCTGCCAGTCACTTACTGCCAGTCAATCTACTTACTGTGTAGATTTAGGAAGCTACTTAATTTCACAAAGATTTTATTCCTTCATCTCTAAAATTGGTATAACAGTAGTCCCTTTGACCTGTCATGACACCTCCCTATCCACTCTCCAGTCCTTACCAATACCACATAATCTCCCCAAAATGTATTCCACATGCAAACCCTCTACTTTCTCACCTGTCAACTCTATGTCCTGTATGACTTCTGTTTCTATCATTATAATACTCTCTGGTTAAAGTCACTGATAATCTCCTAATTATCAAATTCATAGTGGGCTTTAAACTCTAGTAATCTTTTTTTTGTTGTTTTTTGTTTCTGTTTTGGTTTGGTTTGGTTTTGGGTTTTTTTTACCACAGTCCTTTACTGCCAGTCTTGAAACATTTTCTTCCATTGGCTTCCATGACACCACCCTTCATTTTTTTTTCATTCCTCTCTGGCTGTACTTCCTTAGTTTTCTTTGTAGGTTTGCCTGTAACAAGCCTTTCCATTTTGGGGTTTCTTAAAGTTCAGTTCTAAATCCTCTTTTTGCTCTACTCATTTTCCCTATTTAGTCTCAGTAACACTCATGGCTTCAGTTGTCTACCTAGATGCCAGTGACTTTCAAATATATTTCTCCAGAGCAGACCTTTATTTTTGACTGACTACTCAACATTTCTACCTGCCTGTCTCAAAGGAACTGTAACCTCAGTATGTCCAGAAGAGAGCCAGCTACCCTAAACTACTTCTGCGGTGTTTCCATCATCTCTGAATAATGCCACCATTAATCCATTTCTGTAATCCAGAAATATAGGCATCATCTCCCTTCCCCTGGCCACCCCTCCGTCACCTCTAATCCAGCATCAACTCCTGCATGTTTTGTCTTCTTTCTAGCCTTCTCTTCCTTTCCTGCTATTGTCCTTGGACAAACTAACATTTGATAATTACATTATTTCAAATGTCACCCAACCTGCATGTCTTGGCAGCCTCCAATTCATTTACTATACTACAGCTGGAGTAATGTTCACAAAACACAGAACACTTTTAATGCTGCCTGTTTCAAATCCTTTGATACCTTCTCATTGCTCTTGGGTCACACTGCATCATCTTGCCCCAGGCCCATCACTCTAACCCTATCCTGTTCCATTCTTTTCTCTGTATTTTGGTCACACAAAGTTCTTTCAGTTTTTCCAATGTGCAGTGTTCCTTTTTGTAGCACAGTCTTTGCATATGTTGTTTCTTTTGCCTGCAGTGTCCGCTCCTCCCCTTTGCCTAGTTAACAATTTTTAAGCTTACGAATCATAATGTAGTCATCGATTCCTCAAGTAAGTCTTCCATTCCTGACTTGTCACCTCAGCATAGGGTTAAGTCTCCTTTTTTGTTTCTCACAGCACAGCGTATTTTTTTTCTTCATAACAGTTATCATGGCCTATATTTATACATCTGTTTTTATCAATTAAATGATTAATGATTGATGGTCATCTTCAGTATTATATAAACGCCATAAAGTCAATGGCCATGTCAGTCTTTGCTCAGCATTTGATTCCCAGTGCTTAGCACATAGCAGTCACCTTTGTAAATATTGATTAAATGAAAGACTGACTGATTATGTATCAGATGCTCTCTGTGCTCAGTGCTGTATGAAGGAGTCAGTGATGCTGCCCTTCACGGTTCTCTAATCTGTTGGGGGAATAAGACACTAATACAAAGATTATAACAAAACAGCATGAGTAATAAGTGCCATAAGTATAAAATCCATAGATATACAGAGAAGAGAGATCCATCAGATTTAATGATCAAGACCTAACAGGATTTCAACAACTAAATATGTAGAATATGTAAGTATTCTGGGTAATATGAACAATCACATTAAGGAAATAGTTGAGTTGTTCAATTTGGCTGCAGCGTAGGATATATGAATGTGTAAGAGAGAATGTCAGAAAAATAGTTTGGGGCCTGAACTTGGAGGTTCTTGAATGTTGGAATGAAAGATGTAAGGCTTAAATGGACTTAAGCTTCCTTAAACATAACAAAAAATAAAAAATGATGGTCTATTAAGTTGTAAAATGAAAGATATCTCTAATCTGTAGGTTTGCAACTAATTCCTTACGCTTGGTCTACCTATGATTCTTATTAAAGTCATTTTTCTGTTAATACAATATTCTTAGCAAAGACTGTGAAGACTTGCAAAGAAATAGTTTCAGTGTTACTTAAAAGTATGTGAAATGGACTGTTAATTTGAGGGAGAAAATGTTATCTTTGAAAAATGTTGTATGTGAATTCTTAAGTATGTAATAGCTTTAGGCTTCATGATAAAAACCAGTCAGTCTTTGTTTACTGAACATGTCATTAAAATCATTTTAGACTTTGTTTTTTTTTTATTTTTTTATTGTTATGTTAATCACCATATATTACATCATTAGTTTTTGGTGCAGTGTTTAAAAGATGAAAGTGTAGAATAATTGCATAATATTTAGAATTTATTTCATGTTTACTTAAAGAACATTTAAATGCTTGTAAGTGGGCCACCTGGGTGGCTCAGTCGGTTAAGCGTCTGCTTTTGTTTGGCTCAGGTCTTGATCTCAGAGTCCTGGGATGAGCCCATGTCAGGCTCCACGCTCAGCAGGGAGTCTGCTTCTCCCTCGGCCTCTCCCTCACCTCCCCTTGTGCACTGTCTCTCTTTCTGTCTCTCTCTCTCTCAAATAAATCTAAAACAAACAAACAAAAAAACCAGAGCTTCTAAGCTGTACTAAAAATCACTTTGAGAAGAACTGATTGTCCAGCCGCTTTACCACATTCTGGATACAAAACCTTAAAAATTAAAAATTATAAAACCATTCAAACATTGTTTTGTGTGATGTGCATTTTAAGGTTGCCGTCTCAGATTACCAGATACCACTATTTTAAAACTGAGCAGTTTTAAGCAACTTGATAGTATATCCGTGGGTTACTTTGTCCTCTTCAGTTGGCCTTGATGTAGTGTTATCACTGGATATGTTTTAAGGACTTTCTTGTGAATATTCTGATTTGATATGTCATAACAAAAACTTAATTTTTATGTAGTCAAATAATTGTCTTTACTGTTTCTGGCTCTGGTTTGATACAGAACCTAGATTTCTTCTAATACCTTTTTATTTTTTTAACATTAAATCGTGACTATATTAGGTGGTTGGCACTGTCTCCTGGTTTCAGTGCTGATTAAGTTTTCTTCTTTACTTTTGTTTTCTTTTGGTCATTTTGTAGGGAGGGGAGTTTTAAACCAGATATTTTTTAGAAATTCATTTTGAAGTTGCCTGGCATTTAAAATCTACTCTGGTTTAAAATGAAGAACCAGGAACAGATTGTAAGGAAGCTGAATTATTTTGCAAAATGGAACAATTGCATATTGTTACCCAGTCAGGATTTTTTTTAGTCTCTTAAAGACAACATTAAATTGTTAGAGAAACAAAGTAGGTCTGAGAAGAGTAGAAATGATGATGATCAGCGTAGTGAGGTTTGGGCTTCTCAGAAGTCTTCCAGAGACTACAGGCAGTGATTGGTTTTCTAATGCATCAGTCTACACACCCCATATCCTATACAGCTTCATAGGGAGAATTCTGTTTATAGCCTTTCAGCTCTGCCAATCAACAGAGCAAAGGAGTCTTTTCAAAGGTAGTTAAATGCATTGGTGTATACACTGCCCCAAACTTAGTAGGTGCTTAATAAATAGATGCTGAATGGAATGCTGGAAACATTGTTCCCTGGTCTGCGTCTTTTATATCGAACACCATGAGAAAATGTCAGAAGGAAAATTTTTCAATGAAATTTTGAGTTTAATAGTATATTCCAAATGTTTGTTGCCTGGAATTCATTTGTAACTGAGAAAAAAATTTTTAATTAACAGAATAAAATTGAGTTTTTTGGTGTTAGAGTTGTAAACATTTTAACACATGTGTAGAATTATGTCACCAGCACACCACAGTCATGATAAAAAACAGTTTTATCACCCCCAAAAAACTCCCTCCTGCTGCTTAGCCTCTTCACATTCCCAATCCCTGGCAACTAATAATCCGTTTTTTGTTGCTTTAGTTTTGCCTTTTTCAGTATGTAGTATAAATGGAATCATTCAATAACTTCTTTCAGAGTTGCCATTTTCACTCAGCATAATACCTTTGAGATCCATCCACGTGTGTATATCAGTAGTTCCCTTTTTATTGCTGAGTAGTATTTCGTGGTAGGGATGCCCCACAGTTGGTTATTCTTGTTATGTTGTTTCTCAGTTGTTAAAACAGATACTGCCTTTTTTTTATTGTTGGAATTTAGAATTGTCTAGTGGCATAGGTGTTTTTGAAGAAAACTTTTCCTTATTTTTTTTTTGGCTGAACAAAATATAAACTGGAATATAATTAAAAGCACAGCAAAGAGTAAATACATTTTTACTTACCAAGTAAGAGTGATGTGCAGCTCATCTCTGAATTAAAGCAAGAATTTATAAGGCTATATCATCCGAGAACTATATGGAAATTGTTAAATTTTTAACTACATGGGTTCTAGAGCAAAAATCTCATTTTTCTAGAATAGTTCAGGAATTTGTTTTATTAAATATTCTGGGAATCTGTAAAGTAGCTTGTATATTTATATAGGTTAGCCAGTTTTCCAATAATTAGAATACAGTAAAGTCATTTAGTGCCAAAATGCTATTGAATATAATTTCATACTTTTCAGATGGTTTAGGAAGTATCACAAGATCTTAAATAGGAATTGTCTTTTGCTAGATCATTTATCATTATATATCATCCTGTGCATAGAAGAAAAGCATGGTTATATGAGCTTTCTGGCTGTTTGTAATGTAGAAAATGCTTTTATTGTCTGTAGTAGTTGTTGCAATTAATACACAAATGCTAACTGATAATAACATCCAAGACCCCTTCCCCTCAAAAAATGTCTTAAAAATAAGAAAAAAGATTTTTGAATTTTAACCTTTTGTCAGGAAGATTCCTTCACATTTTTGAATTGGGAAATGGCTTAATCAAAGAGTGTTTTTAGAGATCTGACTGTGATAGACTGGACAGACTGATGCCAGGGGGAGCAGATGGGCATCAGGGCAGGCTGTACAGCATGAGTAAGTTGGTGACAATGAGATCAGAAATGAAAGGACAGAGCAAGAGCTATTTTGAATGAAGAAATTATGTTCCTCACTAACTGACAAGATAAGAGATTAAATTGGGGGATCATCTAAGATGGTTTTGAGACTAGAAAAATGGTGGTAGAAATAGAGAAATAACTTGCTTAGGGAGAATGAGATTGTAAATGAGGCAATTGAGTCTGGTGTGATTTTGGTCATTGATGATCTTGGAAAAAAGCAGTGTCAGTGAAATAAGGGGACTGAAAACTACATTAAAATTAAGACCTTCTGCCTCGAGTTATCATTCACGTATTTGAGTCCAGCAAAAGGATATCGGATTAATATGTGTTCATCTTAATTTCCTGACCTTATTTTGCAGAAGTGACAAAAGTCCTCATAAATCTTCATTTGTTGATCTTTGTAATTCACAGTAAATAGTGGCAACAGAACTCTAACAAGAATTTACATTTTTATTTTTTGCTTTAAATATCAGTGTTCTGTTTATAGATAAGAGTACATGTAGTATGTATAAAATGGTGTATAAAGTAAAATTTCCTGGAGTAGGGATAGAGTCATCTTCTTAATACCATTTTAAGTGGGTTTTTAAGATTTTGAACATTAGGATGCCTGGGTGGCTCAGTTGGTTAAGTGTCCAACTCTTGGTTTCGGCTCAGGTCATGTTCTCCCAGTCCTGGGATCCAGCCCTGAACTTGGGCTCTGCACTCAGTGCAGAGTCTGCTTCAGATTCTTTCTCCCTCCCCCTCTGCTCCTCCCCGCTCACGCATGCTCTCTCAATCTCTCTCTCTCTCAAATAAATAAATAAAATCTTTTTTAAAAAGATTTTGAACATTAAATATAGTAATTTGCACCTTTCATATCTACTTCCACATATAGTGGATTAATTTATTTTACTCCTTTTGTAATATTGTTGATTTACTGGAAATTTGTGCATCCTTAGGACATCTCTCAAATGTCATCATTTTGTAAATGTTTCATTATTTTTGGAACATCTTTCTAGATCCATGATTATGTTCATTCCTCTTCCCTGCAGATGGTGGAAAGCAGTATAATTCACTGAAAGAGTCAGAGGCACATGTCATAGTAATGATTTCAAGCCTTCATTTTAATTGTTTTAAGGCATGGTTTTAGACAAAAAAAATGTATATAGTTTAATGTTTCATTTGACAAAAGTGCACAATTTTCTTCATGGTACACTTGTGTGGTTTTTAGAGTATGGATCAAAATTTATTTTCTGTATGTTTTCTTAAGAATAATAGCAATTTATAAGTGGAGGTTATAAAATTTACTTATAATTATTTAGAACATAGGTCAACTTAGGGTAAAATTTGGTGGAAAGTAAAGAAATAATTTATGCCACATGAAAGCTTTAAAAAAGAGGTAGATAATAACACTTTTAAAATCTGGTATATATTTGTTCCCATTTTATCTATTGAATAAATGTTACCTTGTTGAAGACTAGTCATAATCACCAAAGAATTTCTCATTCTTGAAAATGGGACAGCTCTACTTTAAATAAAATAGTGTATTAGTGAGTGAGAAGGTTTTTTTTTTTTAAAGATTTTATTTATTTATTTGAGAGAGAGAATGAGAGATAGAGAGCACGAGAGGGAAGAGGGTCAGAGGGAGAAGCAGACTCCCCGCTGAGCAAGGAGCCCGATGTGGGACTCGATCCCGGGACTCCAGGATCATGACCTGAGCCGAAGGCAGTCGCTTAACCAACTGAGCCACCCAGGTGCCCGAGTGAGAAGGTTTTAATTGTTACATGTATGCTGTGTAGTTCCTAGAATCATGAAGTTCAGGCCTTTAGCCCAATAATATAATGTATTCATTTTTGTGATTTTTGTAGATGGCTTTTTGGACCATATTTTTTCCATATACAGATTTGAGATATTGATTTTGACCTTTCAGTCAAAACGACAACTCTAAAATATTATAAGGTCATTTATTATTTATAATTCAGGTAAGAAAAAATGTATATAAAAGTACCTTATAGTTCATAAATATGTATATTGATACAAAGTGACATTATTATAATTTTATAATATCCTAGCTGTATATTTGCCATATATTTTACATTTTAAATATAGGAGCCAAGATATTGCCTATATTATGGGGTAATACACCTTGATAGTTAAATTAGGCACCAATTAATGAGATCTTTCCCTTATTTCTGCCACAGATTACGTGACTTGGTCTATAACACTAATGATGCTGGTGGAATTGGTGCTGTAAGAGATCCTTTATCATTCCTTTACATAGAAGAATCATAAGAAAAATCAACTCAAAATAATAGCATTCTGTCTCCTATTATTCTGCAATGTATTAAGACATGAGTGCCTCAAAATGCCATGTACCAAATGTTTTTTCCCTCCACTCTTATTTTTAGATTTAGCTCTTATTTAAAATGTTCCTGATTTTCTCTGACCAGGTGATATAGCATAAAAAAACATGTCTGATTTGTTCATTTTACCCTTATTGAGTCCTATTCTGTGTTAGTCACTGTGCTAAGCCCTGGGTTTTCATTAAGAAGACACAGTCCTCAACTTCAAGGAATTTCTAAGCTATTTGTTGGGCATACAGAGATGGGAACAAAATATAATACAATGTGGGCATTGTTGTAATGGAGGTCTGTAGTGTAGAGTGGGAGATTGGGAAGCGTGAAGTGTGTCTGGAATAAGTTTTTATAGGAAGGCAGGGTCCAGATCAGGAAGGACCTTGAACACTGTATAAAGTAGTTCAGATTTTATTCTATCATAAATATGAAGAAACTGAGAAGTTTTGAGATAAAGAATGACATCAGAATTTTTACGTTGGGAGAGATGAATTGGAGGGGATAGTGACTCGCAGCAGGAAACCCATAATACTGCTTTAGTCTAAACTAGAGATATTTATGGCCTGATTTAAGATTAAGACCTTTTAGTTTTTGCTAATTGCCTCATTTTCTTGGTGCTCCTCACTTAAAAATCTGGAGCGAACTAATCTTGTTAGTCCAGTTCACCATTGGTTCATCATTTTTATCAGGTTATTTCATAGGCAGTTGAAGCTGACCCAAACTATAGCCTGGCTATTCACTTATGGAAGTGCCCTGAGTAATCTTGAAAAATGTATCCACTCTGGATTCCACTTTTGAATTTGGGTGAAATCTAAATGTTAGTGGATTAGGGAGTACATTACAGGTGGGGTAAAAAGGTAAGGAGCTTGGCTCTGAAGGGACTAACAAACTAGTGGGGGAATACAGGATCAAAGAAATCAAGGAAAGGTTTTTGTTTTGTTTATTAAACTGGCAGATGTTCGAATACTGGAGTCAGTGGCTAGGAAATGGTTGAAATAAAGAGAGTGTTTAATTTTTTTAATTGCTGAAGTAGTGTTAAGGTGGCAGAAGATGGGATTCCAGAGCACAGGAAGATTGATTAGTCTTGTACAGGAAGGAAGGATAACTCTCCCTCTGCAGTGGGGTTAAAGAAGAAAGGAGGAGTGAAGTGTAGGTAAGTTTAGAAGTGGGGAGAACCTCTTGTTAACACACTTTATGAAATAAGCAGCAAAGAGAACTGCTTGAGAAGTGAGGTAAAGATTTCCAACAATTGCTGAGGAAAATTCAGATAGGAACCTAACAACTAAGGAAATAATGAAGTGTCTTTTTTTCCTCCTGCAGTCCATATATTGGTTGGAAAAAAAGTGGATGATTGAACTAGTCCAGAGTTGAAACAGACTTAACCTGTGACTTGGAAGGAGTTAATGCTTATTTTATTTTATTTTTCCGTTTGTTTCGTTCAACTCTTTTTTCATTCTGGTCTTCCATATTTTTCTTCTGCAGGTCTGGATGACTGTTTGCAGCAGTATATTAAGAATTTTGAAAGGGAGAAGATCAGTGGAGACCAGCTGCTGCGCATTACGCATCAGGAGCTAGAAGATCTGGGGGTCAGCCGCATTGGCCATCAGGAATTGATCTTGGAAGCAGTTGACCTTCTGTGTGCACTGGTAAGGACATTAACTTGGTAGGAAGGGAAACTTGTATTACTTCCGTTTAAATTTTTTTCCTTTCTTAGTTTCTTTCCTTCTTTTTCTTCTCTTTTTAAGAATAATAAATTGTGTAAGTAGGAAAAACTCCCCTAATTCTCAACTAACTGGAAGTGGTATTTTCCTCCTTTATTAAATTTGGTATGTTATATAGTGCCAAATTAAAAATTAAAGACGCTTATAACTCAGCTGGTGACATTACATTTAGTTACTTCAGAAACTTGTCTTAGAGTGTTCACAGCATCATTTGGGATATACAGTTGTATACAATCAGTTAAAAAGTCCATTCCCTTCTAAAAGTTTTGATTTACTAACATAAATATTAAGAAATCCTATTTTAGAAAAATCATCCTTAAAATAATCAAATTATTTGAATATTCTAAATGTATACATCCAATAAAAATTGAATATTGTACATTATATGGTTACTTTTGTCAACATACAAGAGAAGTAAGTGTCAAAATAATCCTGGAAGATTCTGATAATACATTAAATATTCTGAAAGGAACAGAGTTTTTTTTTTTTCCATGTTAGGTAAGATGACACCTGATTGGTTTTAACTTCTTACAGATATTTGTAAGGGGGCTAGAGCTACACTGAGATAAAAACATCAGTCATGTAATATAATAATCTGTGATTTAATTTTGGCTCAGTCAGTTACTGACACTTTTGGGCAATTAATTTCATCATAACCTTGGTTTATTTAGTTATTTTTATTATTTTTATTTTTTTAAGATTTATTTCTTCGAGAGAGAGAGGAGGGGGGCAGAAGGAGAGGGAGAGAAGTAAAGTCCCCACTGAGCATGAGCCTGATGCAGGGCTCAGTCTCACAACCCTGAGATCATGATCTGAGCTGAAATCAAGAGTCGGACACTTAACTGACTGAGCCACCCAGTAGCCCCACCTTGATTTTTTAATATAAAATGGAGATAATAACAATTGCCTCTTGGAGGTGTTGTGAAAAGCAAATGAGATGGTATTTGTGTGGTGCCTGATTCAGTGCCTGGCACATAGTAGGTATTCAATAAGTAGTTAACTATTAAGATGATGATAATTAACAAGAAATGAGTAGATAATTATATATAATTCAAGAATCAATTAATACACTCAGAACTTGTGTGTCAGATGTAAGATGTAGTTCCTGCCCTCTTGGAAAGCCTAAGGAAGAGGGAGTGACACAGAAATAATCACAATACTGTAGTATAAATACAAAAATAAAAGTATGAACTAAGTATCATGGGGACACAGAAGGGAAAATAACTAGCTTTGACTATGATAGTTGGGTTCATATAGCAAAAGAGGTGATATTTAGGGAGCCTAGAGGAGGATGAGCATGTGTTAGGAAGAACAAGAGGGAAGGTAGATAAAACAACCCATACACAGGCACACAAAATAAAGAGCATGCCTGGTGGGTTTAAACAATGGTTAGCTATTTTACATGACAAAAATACATGGAAAACAGTGGCAGAAAATTAGGCTTTAATTTTTAATATGTAATGTTAGTCACCATATAGTACATCATTAGTTTTTGATGTAGTGTTCCATGATTCATTGTTTGCATATAAATATTTGGCTTTAAAAGAGAATAGGCCAACACTATATAAAGTACCTAAATATCATGATAAGAGATTTGTACTTTCGAGTGTGGGTATTGGAGAACCATGCAGGAATGATCAAATACTTGTTTTATATTTTTTATTTTTTATTGTTATGTTAATCACCATACATTACATCATTAGTTTTTGATGTAGTGTTCCATGATTCATTGTTTGTGCATAACACCCACTGATCCACGCAGAACGTGCCCTCTTTCATACCCATCACCAGACTAACCCATCCCCCCACCCCCCTCCCCTCTAGAACCCTCACTTTGTTTTTCAGAGTCCATCGTCTCTCATGGTTTGTCTCCCCCTCCGATTTACCCCCCTTCATTCTTCCCCTCCTGCTATCTTCTTCTTTTTTTTTCTTAACATATATTGCATTATTTGTTTCAGAGGTACAGATCTGTGATTCAACAGTCTTGCACAATTCACAGTGCTCACCATAGCACATACCCTCCCCAATGTCTATCACCCAGCCACCCAATCCCTCCCAACCCACCCCCACTCCAGCAACCCTCAGTTTGTTTCCTGAGATTAAAAATTCCTCATATCAGTGAGGTCATATGATACATGTCTTTCTGTGATTTATTTCACTCAGCATAACACCCTTGAGTTCCATCCACGTCGTTGCAAATGGCAAGATCTCATTCCTTTTGATGGCTGCATGATATTCCATTGTGTATATATACCACATCTTCTTTATCCATTCATCTATCGATGGACATCTTGGCTCTTTCCACAGTTTGGCTATTGTGGACATTGCTGCTATAAACATTAGGGTGCACGTACCCCTTCGGGTCTCTACATTTGTATCTTTGGGGTAAATACCCAGTAGTGCAATTGCTGGATCGTACGGTAGCTCTATTTTCAACTGTTTCAGGAACCTCCATACTGTTTTCAAGAGGGGTTGCACCAGCTTCCATTCCCACCAACAGTGTAGGAGGGTTCCCCTTTCTCCGCATCCCCGCCAACATCTGTCATTTCCTGACTTGATAATTTTAGCCATTCTGACTGGTGTGAGGTGGTATCTCATTGAGGTTTTGATTTGGATTTCCCTGATGCCGAGCGATATTGAGCACTTTTTCATGTGTCTGTTGGCCATTTGGATGTCTTCTTTGGAAAAATGTCTGTTCATGTCTTCTGCCCATTTCTTGATTGGATCATTTGCTCTTTGGGTGTTGAATTTGATAAGTTCTTTATAGATTTTGGATACTAGCCCTTTATCTGATATGTCATTTGCAAATATTTTCTCCCATTCTGTAGGTTGTCTTTTGGTTTTGTGGAATGTTTCTTTTGCTGTGCAAAAGCTTTTTATCTTGATGAAGTACCAAGAGTTCATTTTTGCCCTTCCTTCCCTTGCCTTTGGCGATGTTTCTAGGAAGAAGTTGCTGCGGCTGAGGTCGAAGAAGTTGTTGCCTGTGTTCTCCTTTAGGAATTTGATAGACTCCTGTCTCACACTTAGGTCTTTCAACCATTTGGACTCTATTTTTGTGTGTGGTGTAAGGAAATGGTCCAGTTTCATTCTTCTGCATGTGGCTGTCCAATTTTCCCAACACCATTTGTTGAAGAGACTGTCTTTTTTCCATTGGACATTCTTTCCTGCTTTGTCAAAGATGAGTTGACCATAGAGTTGAGGGTCCATTTCTGGGCTCTCTATTCTACTCCATTGATTTATGTGTCTGTTTTTGTGCCAGTACCATACTGTCTTGATGATGACAGTTTTGTAATACAGTTGGAAGTCCGGAATTGTGATGCCGCCAGCTTGCTTTTCTTTTTCAACATTCCTCTGGCTATTCGGGGTCTCTTCTGGTTCCATACAAATTTTAGGATTATTTGTTCCATTTCTTTGAAAAAAGTGGATGGTATTTTGATGGGGATTGCATTAAATGTGTAGATTGCTCTAGGTAGCATTGACATCTTCACAATGTTTATTCTTCCAATCCATGAGCATGGAACGTTTTTCCATTTCTTTGTGTCTTCCTCAATTTCTTTCATGAGTATTTTATAGTTTTCTGAGTACATATCCTTTGCCTCTTTGGTTAGATTTATTCCTAGGTATCTTATGGTTTTGGGTGCTATTGTAAATGGGATCAACTCCTTGATTTGTCTCTCTTCTGTCTTGTTGTTGGTGTATAGGAATGCCACTGATTTCTGTGCATTGATTTTATATCCTGCCACTTTACTGAATTCCTGGATGAGTTCTCGCAGTTTTGGGGGGGAGTCTTTTGGGTTTTCCACATACAGTATCATATCATCTGCAAAGAGTGAGAGTTTGACTTCCTCTTTGCCGATCTGGATGCCTTTGATTTCTTTTTGTTGTCTGATTGCTGTGCCTAGGACTTCTAATACTATGTTGAATAGCAGTGGTGATAGTGGACATCCCTGCCGCGTTCCTGACCTTAGGGGAAAAGCTCTCAGTTTTTCCCCTTTGAGAATGATATTCGCTGTAGGTTTTTCATAGATGGCTTTGATGATATTGAGGTATGTACCCTCTGTCCCTATACTCTGAAGAGTTTTGATCAAGAAAGGATGCTGTACTTTGTCAAATGCTTTTTCTGCATCTATTGAGAGGATCATATGATTCTTGTTCTTTCTTTTGTTAATGTATTGTATCACGTTGATTGATTGGCGGATGTTGAACCAACCTTGCAGCCCAGGGATAAATTCAACTTGGTCATGGTGAATAATCCTTTTAATGGACTGTTGGATCCTATTGGCTAGTATTTTGGTGAGAATTTTGGCATCCATGTTCATCAAGGATATTGGTCTGTCATTCTACTTTTTGATGGGGTCTTTGTCTGGCTTTGGGATCAAGGTAATGGTGGCCTCATAAAATGAGTTTGGAAGTTTTCCTTCCATTTCTGTTTTTTGGAACAGTTTCAGGAGAATAGGTATTAATTCTTCTTTAAATGTTTGGTAGAATTCCCCTGGGAAGCCATCTGGCCCAGGGCTTTTGTTTGTTGGGAGATTTTTGATGACTGCTTCCATTTCCTTAGTGGTTATAGGTCTGTTCAGGTTTTCTATTTCTTCCTGGTTCAGTTTTGGTAGTTGATACATCTCTAGGAATGCACCCATTTCTTCCAGGTTATCTATTTGCTGGCATACAGTTGCTCATAATATGTTCTTAGAATTGTTTGTATTTCTTTGGTGTTGGTTGTGATCTCTCCTCTTTCATTCATGATTTTGTTGATTTGGGTCATTTCTCTTTTCTTTTGGATAAGTCTGGCCAGGGGTTTATCAATCTTGTTAATTCTTTCAAAGAACCAGCTCCTAGTTTCGTTGATCTGTTCTACTGTTCTTTTGGTTTCTATTTCATTGATTTCTGCTCTGATCTTGATTATTTCTCTTCTCCTGCTGGGTTTAGGCTTTATTTGCTGTTTTGTCTCTAGCTCCTTTAGGTGTAGGGTTAGGTTGTGTATTTGAGACCTTTCTTGTTTCTTGAGAAAGGCTTGTATTGCTATACACTTTCCTCTTAGAACTGCCTTTGCTGTATCCCAAAGATTTTGGACAGTTGTGTTTTCATTTTCATTGGTTTCCATGAATTCTTTTAATTCTCCTTAATATCCTGGTTGACCCATTCATTCTTTAGTAGGATGCTCTTTAGCCTCCATGTATTTGAGTTCTTTCCGACTTTCCTCTTGTGATTGAGTTCTAGTTTCAAAGCACTGTGGTCTGAAAATAGGCAGGGAATAATCCCAATCTTTTGGTACCGATTGAGACCTGATTTGTGACCTAGGATGTGATCTATTTTGGAGAATGTCCATGGGCACTAAAGAAAAATGTGTATTCCGTTGCTTTGGGATGGAATGTTCTGAATATGTCTGTGAAGTCCATTTGGTCCAGTGCGTCATTTAAAGTCTTTATTTCCTTGTTGATCTTTTGCTTAGATGATCTGTCCATTTCAGTGAGGGGGTGTTAAAGTCCCCCACTATTATTGTATTGTTGTCAATGTATTTCCTCGCTTTTGTTATTAATTGCCTTATATAATTGGCTGCTCTCGTTAGGGGCATAAATATTTACAATTGTTAGATCTTCTTGTTGGATAGACCCTTTAAGTAGGATATAGTGTCCTTCTTCATCTCTTATTACAGTCTTTGTTTTAAAATCTAATTTGTCTGATATAAGGATTGCCACCCCAGCTTTCTTTTGCTGTCCATTAGCATGGTAACTGGTTTTCCACCCCCTCACTTTCAATCTGGGGGTGTCTTTGGGTCTAAAATGAGTCTCTTGCAGACAGCATATGGATGGGTCTTGTTTTTTAATCCATTCTGATAGCCTGTGTCTTTTGATTCGGGCATTTAGCCCATTTACATTCAGATGTAACTATTGAAAGATATGGATTTAGTGCCATTGTATTGCCTGTAAGGTGACTGTTACTGTATATTGTCTGTGTTCCTTTCTGATCTATGCTGCTTTTAGGTTCTCTCTTTGTTTAGAGAACCCCTTTCAGTATTTCTTGGAGGGCTGGTTTCGTGTTTGCAAATTCCTTTAGTTTTTGTTTGTCCTGGAAGGTTTTTATCTCTCCTTCTATTTTCAACGACAGCCTAGCTGGATATAGTATTCTCAGGACCCCCTAGGGTCCTGAGACCACACTGCCCCTCAAGGGTTCCACCCCCCGCTTAGCCACTGAAGTGACGTCCCTCCGTGGAGCCGACTTCTAAAAGTTCCGATTTTGTGCTCCGCGGCTCTATCACTTGCCAGAAGCGGCCGACAGAGGCCCCCTGCCCCGCCGTCTATCCTCCCGAATATCACCTTGGATTCACTTCTCCACACGTCCTACCTTCCAGAAAGTGGTCGCTTTTCTGTTCAGAGAGTTGTTGCTATTCTTTTCTTCGATCTCCTGTTGGGTTCATAGGTGTTCAGCATGGTTTGATCCCTATCCAGCTGAATTCCTGAGACCAGATGAAATCCAGGTCTCCTACTCCCAAATACTTGTTTTAAAATGGTAACTACTGGTAGTAAAAAGGAGGGAATGGAGTGAGTACAATCTGAAGACCAGACGAACAATTCAGAAATGTTTTTTTTTTTTTAAGATTTTATCTTTATTTGAGAGAGAGAGTGTGTGTAGGGAGAGAGAGAGAGAGCACTAGAGGGGGGAGGGTCAGAGGGAGAAGCTAACTCCCTGCTGAGTGGGGAGCCTGATGCAGGGCTCACTCGTGGGACTCCAGGATCATAACCTAAGCCAAAGGCAGACACTTAACTGCCTGAGCCACCCAGGCGCCCCAGAAATGTTTTAAATGATCTACTTAGGCTATGAGTAGGGTTGAACTAAGGTTAAACAGGAATAGAGAAGATCTGATGAATATGAGGGGTGAGATAAAGGGAGGAGTTGAAAAAGATTCCATGTTTTCTAGCTGCCAAGATAGAGTAGATAATTTTGCAATAATGAAGATGGGCAGTAGTAGCAAGAATAGATTTAAGTGGGAATATAAATTGAGTTTTAGATTCATTGAATTTGAGCCATCTCTGAGTTATCCAGAAGGAGATACTCATCAAAGAGTTGAACATATGAATTTGGAGCTTGAGAAGTAGCTGAGGATAGAGATTTGGGAGTCTCCAGGATATAAGGATCAAATCCATAGAGAGAGAGATCACCCACAGAGGGACTCCCCTCCACACTGGGGCTGGGAAGGAAGAAGAGACTACAGAAGAGGCTTATGGCGTAGTCAGAAAAATGTGAAGACAGCTTCAAAAGAATTGTCACAAAAGCAATGGGGAGTGTTATTTTCATTAAGGAACATCAGTAATATCATCAAATTTTGCTAAAAGCCAATGGGTTAGGCAAGGAAAAACAACCTGACTGAGGGGCACCTGGCCAGATCACTTGGTAGAGGATGCAACTCTTGATGCTCAGGGTCATGAGTTCAAGCCCTCTGTTGGGTGTGGAGCCTACTTAAAAAATAATAGAGGGGCACCTGGGTGGCTTAGATGATTAAGCATCTGCCTTCTGCTCAGGTCATGATCTCCAAGTCCTGGGATCAAGCCCCACATCTGGCTCCCTGCTCAGTGGGGAGCCTGCTTCTCCTTCTGCCTCTTCCCCTGCTTGTACTCTCTCTCACTCTCTCAAATGAATAAATAAAATCCTGGAAAAATAAAATAAAAAAATAAACTTGACTGAAAGCACTTTCTAAAGAAGAGTACAATCTGAAACCAGATTGATTGAATATTACCTCCCATTTACACATCTCAGTCTTAACCTTGTCATTTCCTCCAAAAGACATTCTCTGATTATTCCCTCACCATTGGTGGAGGTTAGCCCCTTACTGTTATTCTTTTAACCCTCATCCCATTTTGTCATGACATATTTATAGGTGTATTTATCAGTTTAATGTCTGTTTCTTCTGCTAGACTGTAAGCTATGTGGGAAAAGTAACTGCTTATTAAATACCTAGTGTGTATCACAGATGCCTGACAATAATGGATGCTGAATAAATATTTTCTGAAAGTGGTATTGTAAGAGTCTTGACATGGTTTTCACATGATAGTTTGGGGATCTTCTTATTTCCCTATTCTGAGATCAGAGAAATCAGCTTAGATTAGAACATGCACTTGCACTCTATCCCTTATCATAATTAAATCACAGAAATCATGCCTGATATAAGAGATAATACTCAAGGTAAGGTAGGCGTCCTCAGTGTTTTTGCATACTGGTCTCCAAATCTGAGTCAGTGTGGCCGTGAAGGTGCAACAGAAGTGGCTTGGAGATGGGGGCATGATCTAGCAGTCCTCTATTTGCCACATTTTTTTTAAGAGAGGAGAGAGTAGGGAGGGGCAGAGGGAGAGAGAGAATCGTAAGCAGACTCCAAGCCCAGCACGGATCCTGATGCGGGGCTCTATCTCACAGCCCTGAGATCATGACCTGAGCTGAAATCAAGAATTGAATGCTTAACCCACTGAGCCACCCAGGTGCCCCTATTTGCCACATGTTTTATAACAGTAAATAGTTGGGTGTGTCAGAGTTTGAAGTTCAGGATGTTATGTCTCATAAGCAGGACTCTTCAGAGATGAACCACTTAAGTGCTGGACTTCGAGCTGTCAGTTTGAAGAGGGAAATAAGATTAATGATTACAGTGCTCCCTACAAATATTCTGAACCTCCAGGTTTTGGAGCTTGGCACATGAACAATCTCTGCTGACCTTAACTTAGAAAGATGGCATGCGAGATAGATGTCTAGACCATTTCAGTGTTCTCACATAGAGCTGTGTAAGTCTCTTCATATGCTGAGTTTTAATTCCTGTACAGTTCTTGGTTTAAGCACCATAGTGTTGCATCGTTTTCTTTGGAAAAATACACATCAAATTCATTCTTTCTGTGTTTATTCAGCAATAAATTGGTCACATTCCCCAAAGAGGCCAAATATTAAATTTCCCTTCTACCACTTCCTAGTGACTATACATCAGCAAGTTAGAAGTGCAGATACCTTCCATTTTATGCAATGCATATTTTCCAGTGAATATCAAGTGAATTTCTGAGCAATGAATTCTGATTTACTTCTACATACCATTATAAAATTAGGAGGTGAGATCCTTCATCAGCAAGCTGAGTTGACTAGACCAGGAGGTGTGCTGTTGGGAATGGGGGATTGTGTATTATCTCTTTGAAACTTTAATATCTATAGTGGCTTTCTACTTTTTTTCCCCTACATCTACTGTTTTTATTTCTTCTTTTAACAATTATATATTCATGCTCAAACAGTGATACAACAGGAATTACAAAGATTAAAAAGGCATAGTCTGTGCTCTTAAGATGTATACAGTCCAGTAAAGAAGACAATAGTCATTAAAAGATTATACAGATTTAAAGCAAATCTCAGGGGAGTGCAGAAGGAAATGATGAACACTACTGCGGGGATCCGGGAAGTGTAGGCGGGATTTGCATTGGGACTTGCAGGGTGAGTAGATGTTTGCCAGACAAAAAGTTGGGGAAAAGTTATCTAGGCAGAAGAAATATCATGTGTAAAGAGAGAATTGTGAAAGAATAGGAAGTGTTCAGAGAAAAATGATAATTTTGATTTGGCCGGTGCTCAGTGGGAAGTGATAAGAAGAAAGGCAACTTACGTTTTATATCACATTATAATTTTTTGCTTAGATTTTTTTTATGCTCTCTGCCCAGTGCTTAGCACATAAAGGATATTAAATTAATGTTATCTTGCTGAATGAAGTTCTCTGCTTTTTCCCAGAGAACTGTAATTTTTTCCTCTTCCTCCGACTCTGAATTTTCTGTTCCTAGTATAAGGAAGAAGAAGAAAAACTATCAAATTCCTCTGTTTCTTTCAAGCTATGGAATATTTTCATCTGCCTTATTTTAAAGTTAGTCCTCATGGGGAATAAATGTTATGGCAGTTGATGAAAATCAAAGGTTTATTTAGTAACTTGTTCATTCATATGACATATATTTATTTAAGAACCTACTATATTGTTTGTACCATGTTATTCTAGAAAGAAGTAAGCTGTTCGTGATTTGGAGGTATGTTAACTCTTTCCTGCTGTTACTCTATCATTTAGTATGCTTCAATAGAGAGTACAGTATATTAACTGAAATAGTAAAGCATAAATAAAATATCAATGTATAGCCCATAATTTATGCTCCGACAATACAACTTGTTATTGGGAAGTATAAGTGAATCATTTATGACAGGATAAGAACAGTTTTCATTTCATTCTTCATGTACTTTTCATATAATAGGTATTTTGCATGAAAATTTAGATGTCTGCAATTGCTAGGATTTGTTTCTTTGCAACATAATTGCTTGGTTCATTCATCTCAAAATAATTCATTTCTAAAAAATATTCATTAAAGCAGTCCTTTTACGACTCATATTTATAAAGCAAAGTATTATAAAACCTAAACACCTGCTACATGATGCAATCAAATTAAGAGCTCTGAATAAAATAGCATTGATATTGTAAAATATGTGGTGCCAATATGAATATTTTGTTAAGTGTTTAGAGAATTCACCACTAGTGAGGAAACCGCCAACTTGATCTTCTAAAATGTTAAGTATAGCCTTCATTTCTTTCTTGTGCTTTTGCATGCATATAATTAAAACAGAAGAACAGTAAGAACATAGCACCAATTATTTAAGAATAGACTGGCTATGTTGAATCAGTGTAGCCACAGCTGGTTCCTGGCAGACATATATGTAAACAAATATGTAACATATAGGACAAAGAAAATAGCTAACTACATTTCATGTCTAAGCTTTTGTTTTCTTGATGCAGTTCTTTCCAAATCAGTAGTAATGCATATTTGTCCCATGCATATCCAGTACAAAGCAAGTCTGTAATGAATAAATCTGCACTTTTTAAAAGCTGAGGGAATAGGTAGGAGGGGAAGATGGTGGCAGAGTAGGAGGACCCTAGACTCATCCCACAAACACAACTAGATAACTACTCAATCATCCTAAATACCCCCTAGAAATCGACCAAAACGGGTACAGAACAAGCTCCATAACTAAAGGGAGAAAAGAGCCCACATCAAAGAATGTAAGAAGTATGAAGACATGGTTTAGGGGAGAAGCAGATCAGGGTGCTGCAGAGGGGAGGGAGCCACAGTCCTGGAGAAGGGCTACAGAGAGAGGAGCACACAAGGGAACACATAAGGAAAACATTTTCCCAAAGCCATTGGCTTGGAAAACGAGACGGGCTGAATTTTGTGAGGTCTTGCAACCAGCAGGGCCTAGAGTTTTAAAGATCAGCTGGCTTGGCTGGAATGGAGCCCTGAGGACACTGCACTACTCCTGAGGGGAAGGCAGGCAAACAACCTGGGGGAAGACAGCCTGGAATTAGCAATTTGAAGAATGCCTAGGACTGACAGGGAAGAAATTATTCATTCAGAGTACATCTCTAAGAGGTACCTTTCACAGAGACATCTCTCTCCCTAGGAGCAAAGGAGCTGGCTAGTGCCATTTCCCTCCCCCACCTCTCAGCAGGGACAACTGGCTGCCTAAGTTGCTTACACCAAGCCCCACCCACCACACTCTGGCAGGACTGCCCTTCTCAGTCAAGTTTGCCTCAGTCCCAGAGCAGTGGGACCATCCCACAGAAGACTAGCACAAAGCCCTACCCACACCACATCTCCAGACCAGAGAGTCCTGTGGGGCCTCAGTTCTGGTGGAGCTGGTGTCAGGTCTCATTTGACAAGCAGACCAGGGCACACCTAGTTAAAACTCTCCATATTCAGGCCAGGGACTAAACACTGCCCATAGCAGGCAAGGAGAGCCCCTGCAGATGACTGGCCTGAAGGATGGAACAGCCAGAACACAACAGCAGAGCACATGAAGCACACACCAGAGACACTCCCTGAAGCACCAGGCCCTGGGCATTACATGACCTCTTCTTCTCAAGGCCATTACTTTCAGGGGCAGGAGATATAACTGGCTTTTCTAACACAGAGAAGGCAGAGACTTAGACAGAATGCTAAGATGGAGGGATTTATCCCAAATGAAAGAAGATGATAAGGCCATGGCCAGAGATCTAAGCAAAACTGATAAAAGTAACATACCTGATGGAGAATTTAAAGCAACAATCCTAAGGATACTCACTGGGCTTGAGAAAAGGATAGAAAATGTCTGTGAGACCCTTACCACAGAGATAAAAGAGTTAAAAAAGAATCAGAGATGAAGAATGCTATAAACAAGATCGGAAACAGGCTTGATGCAATAAACAGGCTGGAAAAGCAGAGGAATGAGTTAGTGATTTAGAAGACAAAATAATAGGAAGTAATGAAGCTGAACAAAAAAGAGAAGGATCATGCAACACAAGAATAGACTTAGGGAATCAGTGATTCCATCAAACATAATATCATTTGTATTATGATATGAGAGTCCCAGAAGATGAAGAGAGAAAAAGGGGCAGAAAACTTTTTTGAAGAAATAATAACTGAAATTTTCAGCTGGGTAAGGAAAATGGACATCCATATCCAGGAGTCACAAAAAACTCTCATCAGAATCAACAAAAACAGGCCAACACCAAGACATATTGTAATTAAATTTGCAAAATATACTGATAAAGAAAAAGTCTTAAAAGCAGCAAGATAAAAGAAGTCCCTAACTTACAAAGGAAGGACTCATATGGGTAGGTGGAGATTTCTCAACAGAAACATGGGGTGCCAGAAGACAATGGCAGGATATATTCAAAGTGCTGAATGGGAAAAATCTGCAGCCAAGAATACTCTATCAGCAAGGCTATCACTCAGAGAAGAAGGAGAGATTGAGTTTCCCAGACAAACAAAAACTGAAGGAGTTCATGACCACTAAACCAGCTCTGCAAGAAATATTAGGGGGGACTCTGAGTGGAAAAGAGAGACTAAAAATGACAAAGACAAGAAAGGATCAGAAGAAATCTCCAGACACAACAACAAAACAAGTAATAATATGGCACTAAATAGATATATATCAGTAATTACTTTGAATGTAAATGAACTAAATGCTCCAATCAAAATACATAGGGTGTCAGAATGGATAAAAAATCAAGACCTATCTATATGCTGCCTCTAAGAGACTCATTTTAGACCTAAAGACATCTGCAGATTGAAAGTGAGGAGATGCAGAAATAATTATCATGCAAATGGATATCAAAAGAATGCCAGAGTAGCAATACTTATATCAAACAAACTAGACTTTAAAACAAAGACTGTAAAAAGAGACATTGAAGAACACTATATAATCATAAAGGGAACAATCCAACAAAAAGATATAAAAACTTTAATTATTTATGCTCCTGAATGGGAGCACCCACATATATAAGACAATAACAAATATAAAGGAACTAGTTGATATAACACAATAATAGTAGTGGACATTAGCATCCCACTTATATCAATGGACAAATCATCTAAACAGAAAATAAGCAAGGAAACTTAACAGATATATTTAGAACATTCCATCCTAAAACAGCAGAATACACATTCTTTTCAAGTGTACATGGAATATTCTCCAGGATAGATCACACATTAGACCACAAAACAAGCCTCAGCAAGTTCAAAGAGACTGAAATCATACCATGCACCTTTTCTGACCACAACACTGTGAAGCTAGAAGTCAACCACAAGAAAAAAATTTAGAAATACAAATACATGGAGGTTAAACAATGTGCTGCTAAACAATGAATGAGTCAGCCAGGAAATCAAAGAAGAAATTTAAAAATACATGGAAAGAAATGAAAATGAAAACACAATGGTCCAAAACCTTTGAGATGCAGCAAACTGGTCCTAATAGGGAAGTATATAGCAATACAGGCCTACCTCAAAGCACGAAAAATCACAAACAACCTAACCTTACACATAAGTAGCTAGAAAAAGAACAACAAATGAAGGCTAAAGCCAGCAGAAGAAAGGAAATAATAAAATTTAGAGGAGAAATAAATGATATAGAAACTAAGAAAATGGTAGAACAGATCATTGAACCTGGAGCTGGTTCATTGAAAGAATTATTAAGTTGATAAACCTCTAGCCAGACTTACCAAGAAGAAAAGAGAAAGCACCCAAATAAATAAAATCACAAATGAGAGGGGCGAAATAACAATAGCCGCCACAGAAATACAATTATTAAGAGAATATTATGAAAAATTATATGCCAATACATTGGACAACCTGGTAGAAATGGATAAATTCTTAGAAACATATAAAGTACCAATACTGAAACAGGAAGAAATAGAAAACTTGAAGAGGCCGATAACCAGAAAGGGATTGAATCGCTACTCAGAAATCTCCCAACAAAAAAAGTCCAGGGCCAGATGGCTTCACAGGGGAATTCTACCACTTAAAGAAAAGTTAATACCTATTCTTCTGAAACTATTCCAAAAAATAGAAAAGAAAAACTTCCAGATTCATTCTGTGAGGACAGCCCTACCTAATACCAAAACCAGATAAGGATTCCACTAAAAAAGAGAATTACCTCTGACGAACATAGATGCAAAAGTCCTCAACAAAATACTAGAAACCTGAATAAAACAATACATTAAAAAAATCATTCACCATGATCAAATGGGGGTTATTCCTAGGTTTCCAGGGTGGTTAAATATTCACAAATCAATCAATGTGATACATCACATTAATAGAAGAAAGGATAAGAACCAAATGATCATTTCAATAGATGCAGAAAAAGAATTTGACAAAGTACGATATCCATTCATGATAAAAATTCTCAACAAAGTAGGTTTAGAGGGAACATACCTCAACATAATAAAGGCCATCTGTGAAAAATCCATAGGTAACATCATCCTCAATAGGGAAAAACTGAGAGCTTTTCCTATTCAGTCAGAAACAAGACAGGGATGCCCAGTCTCATCACTGTAATTTAACATAGTACTGGAAGTCCTAGCCACAGCAGTCAGGCAACATTAAGAAATAAAAGGCATCCAAATTGGCAAGGAAGAAGTCAAATTTTCACTTTTTGCCAATGACATGATACTCTCTGTGGAAAACCCGAGAGACCCCCCCAAAATGCTAGAACTGATAGAGGAATTCAGTAAAGTCACAGCGTACAAAATCAATGTATAGAAATCTGTTGCATTTATATACACCAATAATGAAGCAACAGAGAGAGAAATTAAGGAGTCTATCTCATTTACAATTGCACCAAAAACAATAAGATACTAGGAATAAAACTATCCAAAGAGGTAAAAGATCTGTACTCTGAAAATTGTAAAACACTCATGAAAGAAATTGAAGGTGACACAAATAGAAAGATATTCCATGCTCATGGATCAGAAGAACAAATATTGTTAAAATGTCTATACTACTCAAAGCAATCTACACATTTAATGCAATTCCTGTCAAAATACCACCAGCATTTTTCACAGAACTGGAACAAACAATCCTAAAATATGTATGGAACCAGAAAAGACCCTGAATAACCAGAGCTATCTTGAAAAAGAAAAGCAACGCTGGAGGCATCACAATTCCAGACTTTAAGTTATATTACAAAGCTGTAGTCATCAAGATTAGTACTGGCACAAAAACGGACATATAGATCAATGGAACAGAATAAAAAACCCAGAAGTAAACCCACAACTGTATGGTCTGTCAGTCTTTGATAAAGCAGGAAAAGAATATCCAATGGGAAAAAAGTCTCTTCAACAAATAGTTTTGGGAAAACTGAACAGCAACATGCAAAAGAACGAAACTGGACCACTCTCTTAGACCCTACACACAAATAAAATCAAAATGGATTAAACACCCAAATATGAGACCTGAAACCATAAAAAACCTAGAGGACAACATAGGTAGTAACCTCTTTGACATCAGCCATAGCAACTTCTTTAGAGGTATATCTCCTGAGGTAAGGGAAAGAAAAGGAAAAATAAACTATTGAGATTTCAGGAAGATAAAAAGCTTCTGCACAGTAAAGGATACAATCAACAAAACTAAAAGAGGAATGAGGAATATAATTGCAATAATTGCAAATGACATATCTGACAAAGGGTTAGTATCCAAAATACATAAAGAACTTACAAAACTCAACACTCAAAAAACAAATAATCCAATTAAAAAATGGGCAGAAGACATGAAGAGACATTTTTCCAAAGAAGACATCCAGATGGCCAACAGACACATGAAAAAATGCTCAACATCACTGATCATCAGGGAAATGCAAATCAAAACTACAATGAGATACCACCTCACACCTGTCAGAATGGCAAAAATCGACAACACGGGAAACAAGAGGTGTTGGCAAGGATGTGGAGAAAAGGGAAACCTGCACTGTTGGTGGGAATGCAAACTGGGCAGCCACTCTGGAAAACAGTGTAAAGGTTCCTCAATAAGTTAAAAATAGAACTACTCTATGATCCAGCAATCGCATTACTAGGTATTTACCCAAAGAATACAAAAATACTAATTCAAAGGGATTCGTGCACCCTGATGTTTAGATCAGCATTATCTAAATAGCCAAATGATGGAAAGAGCCCAGTTGTCCATCGACTGGTGAATGGATATAGAAGTGCTGTGTATATACAATGAAATATTAACTCAGCCATCAAGAAGAATGGAATCAAGAGACTCTTAACTAGAGGAAACAAACTGAGGGTTGCTGGAGGGGAGGTGGGGGAGGTTGGGGAAATTGGGTGATGGGCATTAAGGAGGGCATGATGATGTGGTAAGCACTGGGTGTTATATGCAACTGATGAATTATTACATTCTACATCTGAAACTATGTGTGTACTATATGTTGTCTAATTGAATTTAAATAAAAATAAAAATAAGGAAAAGAATGAAATCTTGCCATTCCCAACTATGTGGATGAACTAGAGTGTTTTATGCTAAGTGGAATGAATCAGAGAAAGAAAAATACCATATGATTTCACTCATATGTGGAATTTAAGAAGCAAAACAATCAAAGGGATAAAAATTAGAGAGAGGGGAGACAAACCAAAAAAGACTCTTAACTGTAGAGAACAAACTGATGGTTACCAGAGGGGAGGTGGGTGGGAGGATGGGTGAAAATAGGTGGTGGGGATTAAGGAGTGCACTTGTGATGAGCACAGAGTGATGTATGGAAGTGTTGAATCACTATACTATATGCCTGAAACTAATATAACACTGTATGTTAACTAACTGGAATTTAAATAAGAACTTTTAAAAAATAAAATTTGAGTCAGTACTTATTGTCTGCATACTTCTGGACCAAAGCAAAGGGGTGCATCATTCACTTGTCACTTCTTGATGTAGTAGGCACAGGAGCATGATTTACTGGTGACTTTAGTGAGACACAGCACACCATCTGCTTTCATGAAGGAAATAAGAAGATCTATGTGTTGTCAGTAACTGATTTTGAGCTCCTTAGAATTGAGAACTTTGATGATAAAAATTAACTTGAGATCAACTAATCTATCCCTTGTGTTAAAATAGTACTACACAGACACTTGTATACAGACGAGCTTCTAACCTATTTTTATAATCTTACAGAATTTTTTTTCTTTTTATTAAGTTAAGCCCCAGCTTGGGGCTTGAACTCAAAACCCTGAGATCAAGACCTGACCTGAGATCGAGAGTTGGACACTTAACTGACTGAGCCACCCAGGCGCCCCATGGTCTTAGAAAATTTTCTTAAAAATGCTTTTGAGTTATTGGTTTAACTAGTTTTATTTTATTTATTTTTATTAGTTTAACTAGAATTAGTTTTAAGAATTTCCCTCTCCATCCTCTACTACATATCTTTTGTCTCTTCTTGCCCACTGCATTCCACTGTCCTCATTTTTCATCTCTGGTCCATGTAGGATATTTCTTTAGTAGGTTTCCAAGTTAGGAGAAGTTCTCTCAGGGTATCCTTCCAAAGGTTTTTTCCACAATATTTTTTTTATTCCCTAATTCTTGAGTTGTATTTTAAAAAATAATTTTAGTATTATCTTAAATTTTGAAGGCTTCAAAGTATTTTTACTTTGCCTTCATATTTTTATTTATAAGATCTGTATTATTCTTTTTAAATTATTCTGACCTTTTCTAAGAAAATATTGAGATGCTAGTGTTATATATAAAGAGAAATTAGTGTTATATGGCAACTAATGGCTATAGCGTGAAAGTTATATTACAGGTTGATTGATTAGCTTCCTCTCTAATGAACTATTATCATTTGAGCTTCTCTAAGAAATTATTATGTTTATAAACAAGTGTTTCCTCATGAAAATCATTAATACACAAAAATTAAAAATGAGAATACTTTTAAGATTTTGGATTTCTGATCTCCAAAGTATGAGAAAAAATTTCTGTTGTTTCAAGCCAAATTAAAAAATAAGTTGATATGATTATAAATTGTTCTTATCTAGTCATTAGAGAATATCTTTAATAAACTTATAAAAAGATTTCCTTCTTTTTTTTAAGATTTTATTTATTTATTTGACAGAGAGAGAGAGAGGCACAGCAAGAGAGGGAACACAAGCAAGGGAAGTGGGAGAGGGAGAAGCAGGCTTTCCACGGAGCAGGGAGCCCGATGCGGGGCTCGATCCCAGGACCCTGGGAACATGACCTGAGCTGAAGGCAGAGGCAGATACTTAACGACTGAGCCACCCAGGCACCTCAAAAGGATTTCCTTCTTAATATACTGACAAGCTGGATAAAATTTCCCAAATGTTTCACAGATAATCCATGCTCAGATGCAAGAGAATCTGAATAGAATGTTGTTTTATTTGTGCAAACAAAACGTTTTGACTTAAGAGAATATTGCCATTCAAATTTAGTAGTGAATATTTAATAACTATGTTTTTTTAAAAAAAGAGATCCATGGCTCCAAAAGGAATGTTCTTTAATAAAAAATATAAATTTTTAGCAAAGAACATTCAGACTTTTATCACTAAAAGACCTTCAATGGTAACATACATAACTTTGGTATTTATTTATATATACTTGGTTTTCAATGTTTATGTGTCCAAATCCTCCTCTAGTCCTTTTTTTTTTTCTCCTCCAAGTTTCTTTTCTTAAATTACCATAGAAGAAATAAACTTAAATTTCATATAGTTACCCAGTGGTTGTTGACTTAATACAGCTAAATATATTGT
Organism: Zalophus californianus; assembly: GCF_009762305.2. Taxonomy (NCBI): domain Eukaryota; kingdom Metazoa; phylum Chordata; class Mammalia; order Carnivora; family Otariidae; genus Zalophus; species Zalophus californianus. The sequence goes on along the minus strand of NC_045612.1, from coordinate 111,875,105 downwards.
GCCATTTGCTTCCCTTTTTCATACCCCTAGTATTTTATCTACCATTTTGCTTAAATATCCCCTCACATATGGCCTTGTGACTTGTAGTCCCATTCTGAACTCTGTCTACTCTAAGCTCTGTAAGCACAGAGAAAATCTCCCTGTGCTTCATTGTCCTCAACTGTAAAAGGAAGATAAATCAATCTTAGAATTCATTTGGGCTTCAGAAACTATCTAAAATTCTTTGGGTTTTATGATTTTTCTATAAGGTAATAATACTTTTAATTTTACACATGACGATAACATACATGCTGCTAAGTAGTTTGATGAAAGTCATCTTTTGAGCAGGTTAACCAGCCTTTCTTGGAGGTGTTTTACAACTCACAATTAGCTCTTTTAAAATTTAATTGTAACTTATGAAATCTGTCCCTAAAGTTTATTTGTGGAGATCTTAGAGTGTTTTGTATTGAATGTGTTTTTTTTTTAAAAAGCTATTTATATTGATTCATATAACTTCTTTCTACATTAATTTATAGACACAATATTTAAGGTTAAACAGTAAATATTACTGCAAATTCAAAAATGAGACCAAGGAAATATAAGAAAATAAACTTAGCAAAAAGTCAGTATGATTGTTTTCCATGTGCTTCATAATTGGCTGTGAGCTAGTGCAGCCATGACAAAAAATAAAAATAAGTTCAGTTTCATAATTTGTATTATGAAAAGGAAAAAGTGTATTGGTACCACTGAGAAATTAGAGTTTTTTTCTGGTACCATATAGAAGTTCTTATGTGAGTCATTATGGAGAGGACACAGAATAAAGCTATATTGCATATGATTTGTTTCTTTTTCATTTTATCATTAGCTTGTGCTTTCTTTGCTCACTTTGGGAAAGCAGAATTTTTCATAGCATCTACATTCATGACTATGCATATGCTAATAGAATAGATACTAAAAAATAATTACTGGGGTTCCTGGGTAGCTCAGTCGGTTAACTGTGTGCCTTCAGCTGGGGTCATGATCCCAATTGGAGTCCTGGGATTGAGCCTCCATGTCAGGCTCCCTGGAGCCTGCTTCTCCCTCTCCCTCTGCCCCACCCCTAGCTCACGTTTGCGTGCACCCTCTCTCTCTCAAATAAATAAAATCTTTTAATAAAAAAATAATTACTGATAAAAATGATTTTCACAAGTAAATGAACTTAAGTTTGGGTTTAAAAAAACACTTATGAGTCCTAATAATCTTTCTTTCTTGCATGGCATATTTCCAAGATATAATGCCCTCATCTTTTCATGTTCATATTAGCATTTAACACATTTTATTGTAATTTGTTTATCTTACATTTGCCCAGATCCTCACTTGACTGTGGGTTCTGCTAGGCCAGGAATCCTATCTTAGTCATTTGTAACTCTTAATACTAATTCTGTTGCCTGTACATAGTAACATACTTAGTAAATATTTTAGTTAATGAATATAATATTGACTTCAAGTATATTTGTTTTCTCTCTTTTTATAATTCAGAATTATGGCTTGGAAACAGAAAATCTAAAAACCCTTTCTCACAAGCTGAATGCATCTGCCAAAAATCTACAGAATTTTATAACAGGGAGGAGAAGGAGTGGCCATTATGATGGGAGAACCAGCCGAAAATTGCCAAATGACTTTCTCACTTCGGTTGTGGATCTGATAGGAGCAGCCAAGAGTCTGCTTGCCTGGTTGGACAGGTAAAATCTTCCACATGTTTCATAAGTAATCCTCCTCGACACTATCTTGAATATAACAGTATTTCATGTGTTCTTGTGAAAGAATTGAACAGGTAGAGGAATATCAAGTTACAAATGTCTAATTATGATTCATCACAATATAGGGGTATCATCAAATAGACATGAATCATTTGTAAATTTTTATATCTAAGTAGCCAATTAATAATTAGTCCCTGACAATTTCAGAATACCTTAACTGCTTTACAAGCAAAGTCATTTTTGGCTGTCATAACAAGATTGATAGTACTGTTTTATCTCCTAATTTTCTTTATTCATTGTATTAATTGGTCATATTTAAGGGTGTGAGCATTAGGATTCTATTTAGTTTTAAAAGGGTAATTAGACACTGACACTTTAATAGTATGCAGTGCATGTCTCCTTACCTTGCTAAATTCATTCTTTATTATTACTCACATTGCACAATCTTGAATATCATACACATATTTTTAGATTTTTTCTAGTTAATTTTTATTTGTCTAGGAACACATAAGATAACAAAAGTTTTTATGATATAAAATGAAAAGAATATTAAAATATGTGATTAAACATTGTAATGGTAAAACAAATTACAATTGTTTTTAAAAATTAAGCTCTTTACTTTCATTTTTAGAATATTTTTGTAAGGGATATGTACTATGTTATGGTGGTTAAATAACCATATTTTAGAATACATTTTATTCTCATAAGAAACTCTGGTAATATACAATTTTACCAGAATTCTTTCTTGAGTAAATGTCAGTGGGATATACATTATATATAATATTTTGGCTTTTTAAAAATCTGAGGCCTTAAATAAAAATAAAATATTTGTATTTTTAAGGTAAAAGTTAAGATATTTAACTTTATATTATCTAAATTTATATATATTAATAATAACATAATATGATGATACTAAATCCAAATCTTAATACTAAGCCCTGGGTTATTAGCTTTTTGATAATTAATTGGTGGACAGCATATTTCTTTTGCATTATGACATTTTAAAAATTTAATTCTAATTGTCTAAACTATTTTTATCGATTGTTTAAAGAAGTTGCACTTTAAATATATAAATTCTGCAAGTTTCATAATGGTCAATAAGTAAAATATATTTAAAATATGGCTTAGTCCTTAAGTAATGTAATATATTTGTTTCAGAAGGCTTCTCAGTAATTATAAAGCTTAAAGAACACATACTCCATTTTAGTTTATGCTCTTACACTATGACCTGCTCTATAATTGTGAATTTGCTCGACCTCAATAATTGTATTTAGTAAATTTCATTTTATGTTCTTTTTACACTAGTACTTGTCAAATAAATGAATAATAGAATGTTTTTACTTTTTAGTGGCAGATACGGCTTTTTACAAAATCATATAAATAGCTTCTAGAACACTATGATAGTTTCTGACATTTTATTGTATTACATAATTTTTTATGGTGACTTTTTTTATCATCTAAGAAGATGCTTTTAGTTAAGTGTCAGTTCACCTACAAACACATATGAGTGTACACACACATACAAAAACATATACAAATACCCGCATAACAATCCATGAAGTCAATCAATGGTGTTTTGTGTTTGTTTCATAGGAAGAGAAAATGTGATAAAAAGCCTGAAGGAAATAATTTAAATCATCTGTTTGGCTTCCATTGCTGCACAGGTTTTCACAATGCTTATTTTGTATTCCATCATACCATGGTGATTGATTAAATCAAAGGCCATTTAATATTTTGACCATAAAAATGAAATATGTACTCAGAAGGAAACAAAAAGACAACTTTGTGATAACTTTAAAATCATCTGCTGAAACTGTAAATTGAAAAAAGAAACTGAAGTTTATATTTTGAAGATCTTTCACAGAAAAGTTCACCTCCAGGCTGGCTTGCCTATAATGATGATACTTTAGCAAGCTTAAGTTTTAAAAAAAGGAAAGAAGGAGAAAAGAATTTTCTTACATGCGAAGCATTTGGACTTATGCCAAAGGCCTTCGGAACCTGTTTAGTATGGTCATTGTGTTTAGGCCTGTGGATCTTGATGATTACTAGGGCTGCAGTGTTGGGAAAAATTAAAGGGTAAGGATGGAAGAAGGAAAACTAACTTAAGAGGCTATTTTAGGAATTAATCATGCTGCTGGTACTGTTGATGATTTTGATGCTAATACCTCCAGCCATACTCATTTAATCAAAGCAAACCTAGGAGTGTTGTCTTCATTTTGCAGATAGGAAAACTAGCACTTACAGAGGTTAAATTCAAAACCAAATGGTAAGTAAACGGTGGAACTATGATTCAGCCCAGGCATCAGACAACAGAGTTGATCCTGCTATTTACTGAGGTTTTTAATTAGAGGAGTGGAAGTGAGAATAGAAGAATGTTAGAGATATTTATGCAGATAAATAAGATTCTGGGACAGGTAAGATCTATAGACTACAGGAAGCATCTAGGTATTTGACTTGGCTGGCTCAGTGGATGGTTATTGCCATTATCAAAACAGGAACAAGTTACGGTGGAAGATGAATGTTGAGTTGAGTGTGAGGCATGATAAATTGTGAAAAGGTCTTTAGAGTATTGCTGCTCAGAAAAAATATGTGATCAAATAGAGATTTGGGAATAGTTAAAATATAGGTGATAAAGTCATGGATGTATTAATATGGTGGTCTAAGGAGAGTTTTAGAATGGATTCCTTTTATTCTGCTGTTTGTCTTCTGTACCACTTATAGCTTTCTAACACTATATCATTTACTTATGTATTATTTTTTTGTCTGATTATATGATGTATGCTTCAAGAGAGCAGGGATATTCATCTGATTTGTTCACTGCTGTCACAATTATCGAGAAGAGTTCCTGGCCTATAGTGGGTGCCCAATAAGTATTTTTGAGTAAATGAAGAGAACTGAGATAAGGAGTGAGCTCTGTGAACCACCAACAACTGAAGGATGAGTAGGAGTGCCGCTCGTGGAAAAACAATGAGAAGGCATGACCAAAGAGGTAGGAGAGAATTAGATGAGAGTGGTGTCATGGAAGCAAAGGTAGTAAAGAGGTTCTTGTTTGTTTGTTTGTGGGTTGTTGGTTTTTTGTGGGTTTTTTTGAGATTTCAGTATTGTTTTATTTTTTCCAACTTTATTGAGCTGTAATTGACAAGTAACTATGTAAGTTTAAGGTGTACAGCATGATGATTTGATACACGTATATATTGTGAAATGATTACCACAGTAAGGTTAGCTAATACATCCATCACCTCATATAATTACCGTTTTTTTCTGAGTGGCGAGAACATTTAAGACGGGAGTAAAGAGTTGTAGGGGGAAAAGGAAGTAGTGAGTAGGATCAAATGCTGCTGAGTGATTAGGTAGGTTGAGGACTGAAAGTGTGTAGTGAATGAGGGAATCAGGATATATGTGACCGTACTAGCAACAGTTTAGTGCTTTTATTTAGAAGTCATGAAAACTGGAATGCATGAGTTGGTTATGAATTAAAGGTTAAGTGAGAATTCTTCTTGAAGAAATTTTTCTCTGAAATTGTTTGTAGTTCAGAATAGTTTGTGTAATGTTAACTTCCCTTTTTCATAGATTCTTAATCTTTTAGTGGTGATAGGAAAGAAGAGAGGTTAATGATGAATACTACTTCTATATTTGGGAGTTTAACTTTGCTTCCTCCTCTGCCATGGATTATATGAATATCTTAACTGTTCCTTGGCTAATATAAATTTCAGAAGGTCCTGAAATCAATTTAATAGGACTTTTTCTGTAACTATGCAAGGTAAAATGTTTAGGCTGTTTGTTTTCCTGACAGTAACCCAGACTTTTATCAGAGCTTATTAGTGGGTGTGTATTTAAGTTATATTTTTATTCTTCTCAAAGGAAAAAAAAAGTGTTTTCTAGGTAGCGGCAAGAACACAAGATAACACTTCATATGTTCTCTTGTTTCATTGTGTCCTACAAGCTACACAGAAAACAAAACACATGAATCATTGTTAGAATAGCCAAAAGAGCAGTGTTCCCCATGGCCATTATTGTGAATCCTGGCCAAAATGCATCATGAAATACTGCAAAGGAGCAGAAGGCTGAGAAAGAGTTGAATTTCAGCTCTGCCTGTTAGTCCTGTGTAATCTTGAACCTTAACTTTTGTTTTTATTTTCTTTTTAGAATAGGATGTAGGGCGCCTGGGTGGCTCAGTCGTTAAGCGTCTGCCTTCGGCTCGGGTCATGATCCCAGGGTCCTGGGATCGAGTCCCACATCGGGCTCCCTGCTCCGCGGGAAACCTGCTTCTCCCTCTCCCACTCCCCCTGCTTGTGTTCCTGCTCTCACTGTCTCTCTCTGTCAAATAAATAAATAAAATCTTTAAAAAAAAAAAAGAATAGGATGTAAAACCTGCAGAATTTGAAGTTCTCTTCTAAGCACTAATACTCTATAAATTAATTGACCTTGTTCACCAAAGCCATATGAGGAATATATCCAACTTATTTCCTTCTAAATAATATCAAAGGATGAACTAACAAATGTTGTTAGTTACTTGTAGAATCATTATTTAACTCTCTACCTCTTCTCTTAGTTTTTTTAAGTTCTAGAACAAAACTAATCTCTTAATTTTTTAAATTTTATTATGTTATGTTAGTCACCATACAATACATCATTAGTTTTTGATGTGGTGATCCACGATCCATTGTTTGCATATAACACCCAGTGCTCCATGCAGAACGTGCCCTCCTTAATACCCGTCACCAGGCTAACCCATCCCCCCTCCCCCCTCCCCTCCAGAACCCTCAGTTGGTTTCTCAGAGTCCATCGTCTCTCATGGTTCATCTCCCCCTCCGACTTCCCCGCCTTCATTTTTCCCTTCCTTCTCCTAATGTCCTCCATGCTATTCCTTATGTTCCACAACTAAGTGAAACCATATGATAACTGACTTTCTCTGCTTGACTTATTTCACTTAGCATAATCTCCTCCAGTCCCATCCATGTTGATGTAAAAGTTGGGTATTCATCCTTTCTGATGGCTGAGTAATATTCCATTGTATATATGGACCACATCTTCTTTATCCATTCGTCTGTTGAAGGGCATCTCGGCTCTTTCCACAGTTTGCCTATTGCGGACATTGCTGCTATGAACATTGGGGTGCATATGGCCCTTTTCACTACTTCTGTGTCTTTGGGGTAAATACCCAGGAGTGCAATGGCTGGGTCATACGGTAGCTCTATTTTTAATTTTTTGAGGCACCTCCACACTGTTTTCCAAAGTGGCTGTACCAACTTGCATTCCTACCAACAGTGTAAGAGGAAAACTAATCTCTTTATGCTTTCATTATAAAAGGTAAGAATGTGTCCTGTCTTGTTTATTTTTGTTTGTTTTAAAGACCTTAGAACTAAGGTACTTAATTATAAAAGTTCCATAGAAATGACATTGACCAAAAATTCTTAATATTTTGATCTGTTGGTGTAGATTTATTTTAATTTAAAGAAACAGTGATAAATATTTTGGCATTAAATTTTCTATTGCATTTTGGGGAGAACTTGCATGTATAGCAATATGATATGTGTTTATTGCAATTTTTATTTTATGTCACTTGAAAGAGAAGAAAGGAAAAGAAAGAATAGGTGAAAACCTTTAATTTAGTTGTAGATACTGAACTAGATGCTTCATATATATCAACTCACTAAATTCTCATAAAGCAGGTATCATCCCCATTTTACATAAAACAGTAAGTAACTTGCCTAAAGTCATTTGTCTAGCATGCTACATCTCCTTTCAAATGTTGACTAATTCTTAAATATTTTGAGGAACTTATTCTTAGGAATGCAGCATATATAAACATTTATTTTTATTTTGGTATTTCTCTTCAAGTGCTAAACAAGAGTGTCACTTTTCTGGTTTTGGCCTGGATACTTAAAAATCACAATATAGAATTTTTATTTATAGAAAATTTAGTTAGCATTCTACTTTGAAGGCATCAATGGGATATCTTTTAATACCACTGAAAACCTTTTGGGGCTCCTGGGTGGCTCAGTCGGTTAAGCATCTGACTCTTGATTTCGGCTCTGGTGATTACCTCAGGGTTGTGAGATTGAGCCCCGCATGGGACTCTGCTCTGGTCATGAGGCCTAATTAAGATTCCCTCTCTTTCCCTCTGTCCCTCTGCCCCCACCCCTGCTCACACGCACGTGCTCTCTCTCTCTCTCTCTCAAAAAAAATAAATAAATAAAGTAAAAACCTTTTGAATGTTTGAGACTTAAAAGTTAGGGGGAAAATATTTACAGTTCACAAAACCTTCAATTTCAGTGGAGCTTTCATTCAAATAAAATTCATTTTCAAAAACCAGTCATCTGTTGAGGGGCATCTGACACTCATATGTGGAACATAAGGAATAACACAGAGGATCATAGGGGAAGGGAGGGAAAACTGAAGGGGAAGAAATCAGAGAGGGAGACCAACCATGAGAGACTCTGGACTCCAGGAAACAAACTGAGAGTTTCAGAAGGGAGGGGGTGGGGGGATGGGGCAGCCAGGTGATGGGTATTAAGGAGGGCATGTACTGCATGGAGCACTGGGTGTTATACGGAAGACAATGAAGCGTGGATCACTACATCAAAAACTAATGATGTACTATATGTTGGCTAACTGAACATAAAAAAAAAAACAGCTCTTTACATTTCTTAAGTCATATAAACTCTAAGGGTAACAAAATTGCCTTTTTGTTCTCCCATTTTAAATATTTACTTGAATGAAGTAGCAGACTTTCCCAGAGGAAAAGCTTCAGAGATGAATCACATTTGGTAGCTTTACTGTTTATTTTCAATGCATGGTTTACTTGTCTATTTTTAACCTACATCCTGCTGTTTTTCACACCTCATCTTTCCTGCAGTTTTATATGGCTTCGCCAAGTCGATCTATACTTGGAGGTTTACAGATCACTGTATGTATCATGTTGTACAGTAACATCATTAACAATGTTCATAAGTGTTATTTATAGAAAAAGTTAATTTTGTTACTTATAGTGAACGTTCATTATTTCCTCTCATTTTTTAGCATTAACACCTAATTCTAATTATTTCTAAAATACCTTTCAAGACGATTCTATTTTGAACAGATCAAGGAGATATCTTTTTATGTCATTGAAAACCTTTTAAATGTTTAAGGCACAAGAGTGACAAGGCAAAAATATTTTCTTTGAAATCTTTTGCCTTATCCAAAAAAAATGGTTGAACTGATTTCTTCTTCCATGGTGGTAAACTATAGGACAAAAACTAATTGTATACCAGGAAAAAAATTACAAAAACCAATCTACCTCAGACACTACCAGATACTGTGGTCCATTGTTGCTTGGTCTTCTTTCCTCTCACATGCTCACTGCTCTCACTTGGCACCTCTTGTTGCAGAGATAAGCACTAATGTTAGAACTGCCACTGTGCATGGACTGTGCTCAGGCTCAGCAGTGCCAACCTGAGAAATAGTAAGGCATTCCAGATATCCTTATTAACTTCTTAGCTTTTCAGCTTTCCTTATTGGCTTCTAATTTGTTTAGCATTTCTGAACCATTAATAACTTTTCCATAAATGTAATACTTTTGTTTGAAAAGAACATACAAAAGAATACTTTCTTATAGGGTCATAAACCTTTGCACTCGAAAGAGTTATAAGCACTGTATTATCCATATGGTGATTTAAGAGGAACAGTTGCTTAACGTTTAAGATCTAAATAGGATAGTTCCTGTAATGGCTATTTATTGATGAGCGAAGGATTTTTTTTTTAAACTTTCTGGCATCAGAAAGTTTTCCTGCCATGAATTTAATTTCCTTTACTTGGAGTCACTGTGTTCTTTTTTGTAAGTAGCCTGAGCTCTAGCTTGGGGTTTTTTTGGCTTTTTTTTGTTTTATTTTTCCAGACTGAAGAATAAATTTCTCTTTTTTTTTTTTTTTGTTTTGTTTATGAACTGGTTGTGCTCATGCACTCTACGGAGATCTATTTCTTTATCTAGATGATCATTAAGTCATGATTGAGTAATCATCTTTGGTAACTCACAAAGATTGGAACCCTGTCGGTCTTCATTTATTTACATATGTGTATAGCCAAAATAATCATACCAAACATTAATATCTTCAGGATAAGTGTTCTTTAGTATGGTTATACATGATCTGCCTTTAAAATAAAAACTTGAGGGGAATTCACTACAAGAGAAAAATCAGTGTTTTCTTTGGTGTATGTTTAGAGTTTTCCCCCCAGTTTTCTTGACATTTAATCTTGAGCTAGAAACTTGTCTTACTTGAAATATGAGTGGTCAGGAAAGTGGAAAACATGCCTTAGAATTCGGTTTGCTATAGGCATTCAGTCATCAAATAGATTTTTCTGTTTATATATTTTGAAGATCAAATTTATGGGAAAAATAATGCTATATTTCATCTTATTACTTTTGAATGAAGTTTTTAGATTTTATTAACAGACTTTGACCTTTTCAAACCTAGGAACTTAAACTCTTTCTACTCTTGCCAGAAGCATGTTGAATTCTTAATTAAAATGCCAATTTTTATGCTTCAGTGCAGCAAAAATGGCCTTTAGTTACTTTTTAAAAACGATTTGTCTTAGAAGTGTTTATATTTTACATCTTTTTTAAAAATAGTTTTATTGAGGCCTAATTTACATTCTATGAAATTCAACCATTTTAGATGTAGAGTTTAATGAGTTTTAGTAAATTTAGATACACCTATGCAACATCTCTACAATCCAGTTTTAGAAAACTTCCATAAGAATAGATTTTTTTAAAGCTGGTTCCTCACAAAGAGGTTAATTTTTTTAAAAATGAGAACGTAGATTAATTACTTAGTTTTTCCAATTAACTTTATTTGAATTCTTAATGTCTGTTTTAGTAAATTATGGTGATAAATACACTGAGTTTTGGAATGTAGATTAGTGGAAGACAGCCTATAATAGGCCATGGCATATAGAATTATTTAGAAAACAATATGTTAAAACCACTGGAGAAAGAGTCATTTAATAAATAGTATCGGGACACCTGGTAAAACCTTTAGAAAATAATGATAGAACACTACCTGTTGTTTACTAAAAAATTTTAAGTATATCCTTTATTTAAGTGGAAAATAAACCCATGAGAAAATACAGACAAAAAATGATTGCTAGTTGTAGGAAGACTTAAGTATTAAAAATATGGAATAAAATACAAATGAATACCCCAATTGACTTTCACTACATAAAACTGAAAAATGTGATAAAGTATAAGACAGATGACAAACGTGGAAAAATAAATACTTGCAACAAACGTGGAAAAATAAATACTTGCAACAAACATATGAGAAGCAGAGTGTTAATCTGTACTATGTGAATATTACCTTCATATTTTAAAAATACCAAAATATAATGGATGAGCACATAGACATTTCAAAAGGACACAGAAATTGCTCATAAGATGTATGTCCCAAACGTCAGAGCTCTGAAGTAAAAACTGATGGAAGAAGAAGAAAAAAACAGATCCACAGTTAAATTGGATACTTCATATCCACTCTCTTGATATTGATAAAACTACCAGACATAAAGTCAGCAAGGATTAGAAGAACTGAATACCACCACTAAACAACATTATATAATTGACATTTTTAGAGTACTTCATCCAACAACAGCAGAATGCAAATTCTTTTCAAGTGCCCACTGAAACATTCACTAAGATAGACCACATCTACATCATAAAGCATACTTTGACACATTTGAAAGAATTAAAATCCAGTTAGAGTGTATTTTTAACCATAATGGAATCAAACTAGAAATCAAACAACACATTTCCATGTAATCCATGTTTAAAAGAGGAAGACTCAAGAGAAGTAAAAAATATATTAAACAGAATGAGAAGAAAACAAATCATAATTTTTGTGGCACACAGTGATAAAAGGAAAATTTATAGCACTGAATGCTTGTATCATAAAAAAAGATCTCATCAATCAACTAAGCTTCCATCTTAAGAAAATAGGAAAATAATAGCTAATCAATGTGTATAAATTTTCAGTTAAGCAAGATGAAAATTTCTAGAGGTCTGCTATAAAATATTGTACCTGTAGTTAAGCTGTAGTTAATACTGTACCTGTAATTAACAATACCATCTTGTACACTTAAGGTTTTGTAAAGAGGGTAAATCTTGTGGTAAGTATTCTAAAAATAAAAGAAAATAGAAAAAATAAGAACGAAATAAACCTAAAGCAAGCGGAACGTGGTAATAATGACAAAGGATTAAAAAAATCAATGAAACTGAAAGCAGAAACAGTGGAGAAGTTGATCAGAATAAAAGGATCATGAAGGAATACTACAAATACTTCTTCATAAATTTGACAGCTTAGATGAAATTGACCAATTCCAATTCCTTGAAAAACACAAACCAAAATTTACCTAAGATAAAATAGATATTCTGAATAATCCTCTGAGTATTAAAGAATTTGAATTGTACTTAGAAACCTTTTGTGGTGGGGTATAAAAGGTCCAGGCCCAGGTGATTTCCTTGGTGAATTCTACTATATGTTTAAAGAGGAAATAACACCAATTCACACAATGTTCCAGAAGGTAGATGAGTAGGTAACTCTTCCCATCTCATTTTATGAGATGATTATGATCCTAATCCCAATACTCAATGAAAACAGTACAAAAAAAGAAAACTGTCAACCAGTATCTTAGGAACTTACATGTTAACTTTTTAACTTACATGTTAAAATCCTTCACAAAATATTGGTAGACCAAATCCAACCATATATAAATAAAATTATATACCATGACTAAGTAGGATTTATTCCAGGTGTGCAATGCTGCCTTAAATAAATCAGTGTAGGGGTGCCTGGGTGGCTCAGTCATTAAGTGTCTACCTTCGGCTGGGGTCATGATCTCAGGGTCCTGGGATAGAGCCCCGCATCGGGCTCCCTGCTCCTCGGGGAGCCTGCTTCTCCCTCTCCCACTCTCCCTGCTTGTGTTCCCTCTCTCGCTGTGTCTCTCTGTGTCAAATAAATTTTAAAAATCTTTTTAAAAAATCAGTGTAATCCACCACATCAATGGGTTAAAGAATGAAAATCATATGATCATAACAGTTAATGTATAAAGAGCATTTGGTAGAATCCTATACACATTCATTGGAAAAATTCTCAGCAAGGTAGGAACAGACTGGTAATACCTTAACTTGATATAAAGCATATATAAAATGCAACAGCTAAACTTACACTTCCATTATGAAATACTGAAAGCTTTCCTCCTGAGACTGGGAATAGGGTAATACTATCTGCTCTCACCCCTCCTATTTAATAATCTATCAGGGGTCACATCTAGTACATTAGGCAAGAAAAGGAAAGAAAAGACCTAGAGATTAGAATGAAAAAATAAAACTTCCCCTATTTGCAGATTTTATATATATATATATATCTCCTTGGATAGAAAATTCCAAGCTATCTACAAAACATCTGTTAGAACTAATAAGTAAATAGGAAGGTTGTAGGATACAAAGTCCACACACAAAAATTAATTATATTCCTAAACAATAACTAGAAACCAAAATTAAAAACATAGTACAATTTACAGTTGCTTCAAAAGTAGTGAGTTGCCGGGTGCCTGGGTGGTTCAGGTGGTTAAGCGACTGCCTTTGGCTCAGGTCATGATCCTGGAGTCCCGGGATCGAGTCCCACGTCAGGCTCCCTGCTCAGCAGGGAGTCTGCTTCTCCCTCTGACCCTCTTCCCTCTCGTGCTCTCTATCTCTCATTCTCTCTCTCTCAAATGAATAAGTAAAATCTTTTTTTTAAAAAAGTAGTGAGTTGCCTACACATAAATTTAGCAAAATATCTACAGGATCAGTACGTGAAAACTATAAAACACTGATATAGGATATCAAACAAGATATAAAGAAATGGAGATACATACTATATACTGTGTTCATGGATTGGAAGCCTCAGTAAAAATGTCACTTCTCAAGTCTCCCTACAGGTATCATGAAATTCATTTAAAAATTCCAGCAGGATTTTTTTTTTATAGCCACAGACTGTACGATTCTAAGTTTATATTAAAAAGCAAAAAAAAAAAAAAAAAAAAAAAAAGCTGTGCCTGGGTGGCTCAGTCCTTAAACGTCTGCCTTCAGCTCAGGTCATGATCCCAGGGTCTTGGGATCGAGCCCTGCATCAGGCTCCTTTCTCCAAGGGAAGCCTGCTTCTCCTCCCACTCCCCCTGCTTGTGTTCCTGCTCTCAGTATTTCTCTCTCTGTCAAATAAATAAAATCTTTAAAAAAATTTTTTAAAGCAAAAAAAAAAAAAAAAAGCCTAGAATCGTTCATCACTTTTGAAAAAGAAATTACTCAGTTTTGAGTGTTATATAACTATAGTAATCAAAACTGGTATTGGTGACTGGATAAACACCAAGAGAGTCCAGACTGTTCCTTTATAGGTCTGGTTAGCTGATTTTTGACAGTGGAGAGTGGATAGCCTTTCAACAAATGGTTTTGGAGAACTTGGATAGGCATAGGGGAGGAAGGGAAACTCGACCCAGACCTCACACCTTATATAAAAACTGACTCAAAGATGGACCACAGATCTAAAGGTAAAACATAAAACTATAAAACTTTCATAAGAAAATATGACTTACCATCAGGTGAAGATTTTCTGAGATATAGGACTAAAGGTATAATCCAGAAAAAAATTATCAAGTTTGACCTCATAAAAATTTAAAACCTGGTATGCTAAAGATCCTGTTAAGAGGATGGAAAGACAAGTCATAGACTGAGAAGAAATATTACAGTTCACTTGTTCAACAAAGAACTTGCATACAAAATGTGTTAGGAATCCTCTAAACTCAATAGTAGGAATACCAAAAATCCAAACAGCAAATGGGCAAAGGGTGTGAGGAGACATTCCAGTGAAGAGTATGTATATGGATAGGAAATATGCAGATGAAGATGTTCATCATTACCAATTAGAAACCCATTCAAGAAATACAGATTATTAGATATGGGTAATATATAGCATAAATATAAATAAAACACCTTGGAGGGATTAAAGACCTAAATGTGAGATCTGAAACCATAAAAATCCGAGAAAAGAGCATAGGCAGTAATTTCTCTGACATTGACCATAGCAACTTCTTTCTAAATATGTCGCCTGAGGCAAGGGAAACCAAAGCAAAAATATACTATTGGGACTACATCAAAATAAAAAGCTTCCGCACAGTAAAGGAAACAACAAAACTAAAAGGCAACTTACAGAATGGGAGAAGGTATTTGCAAATGACATATCTGATAAAGGGTTAGTATCCAAAATATATAAAGAACTTATAAAACTCAACACTCAGAAAACAAATAATCCAATTAAAATATGGGCATAAGACATGAAGAGACATTTTTCCGAAGAAGACATCCAGATGGCCAACAGACACATGAAAAGATGCTCATCATCACTGATCATCAAAGAAATGCAGATCAAAACTATAATGAGATATCACATCATACCTGTTAGAATGGCTAAGATCAACAACACACAACACAAGAAACAATAGGTGTTTGTGAGGATGTGGAGAAAAAGGAACACTCAGGCACTGTTGGTGGGAACGCAAACTGTGTGGGACACAGTATGGAGATTCCTCAAAAAATTAAAAATACAATTACTGTACGATCCAGTAGTTCCACTACTGGTTATTTACCCAAAAATATGAAAACACTAATTCAAAAGGATAGAGGCACCCCTATGTTTATTGCAGCACTTACAATAACTAAAATACGGAAGCAACTGAAGTGTCCATGGATAGATGAACGGATAAAGGAGAAGTATTTATATACAATTGATTATTATTCCACCATAATAAGCATGAAATTTTGCCATTTTCAACAACACGTATGGACCTAGAGGATCTAATGCTAAGTGAAAGAAGTCAGAGAAAAACTAATCCCATATGATTTCACTCGTGTGGAATTTAAGAAACAAAACAAATGGGCAAAGGGGGGAAAAAGTGACAAAGCAAGGAACAGACTCTTTAACTATAGAGAACAAACTGAAGGTTACCAGAGGAGAGGTGGGTGGGGGGGATGGGTGAAATAGGTGATGGGGATTAAGGAGTACACGTGTCATGATGAGCAACAGGTGATTAAAACATTAACAAAATATTTTGGGGAAATTCAAATTACATAGCTAACAGAATGGCCAACATCAAAAATACATAAGTGAAAAATAGGTTTAAAAAATGTAACCAATAAAGGATATCTCTTATATGGACCCATGTGAGAGTGGGAGGTGCTTGAGTTGTAGAGTTTCCTAGAAGAAACAAATTATTTATAACCAGGAAGTAGTTCCATATAAGCATTCTTAGTAAATTGCCTGAAGAGATATCAAATAGGAGGTTCTAAAGCACTAAGGATTCAATAATTTCACTAAATTTTGACCTCCATGCCTTCTTTTATATTAATGATTTTCTTTTCATTAAACTGGGCCTCCCAAATCCTATAAGCTTTGACCTTACAAAACCTGATGGGCATTCACAGGTGAGAGTGGATAAAAATTAACGGAAAGTCACTGTGAATTCATTTGGTGGCAAAACGCTTGGTAATAAAAAAGATTGCTATTTGTCTCTGACAACCTTGTAAATATGAACCTTAAGCCAGAATATGTTTATTATTTATGTACCACCTTATTTGAAAAAGGATGTGAAGTGACATAAATAATTGGTTTAGTACAAGATAAAACCTGGTAAGTAAGTTCATAGAGGCAGTATATCAGTGTTTAAATCTATGGCATATGGGCTCAGACTTCCTTGGTTTGAATACCAGCTCTTCCCACTTACTAGTTGTTACTTAACCTTTTTGTATCTCGGCATTCTCATCTGTAAAATGGGAATAATAATAGCACCTACTACATAAGAGTTTTTGTGAAAATAATTTATTACATGTAAAGCATTTAGAACAGTACCTGGCACATAGTCTAAGTCCTCAGTAAGTGTTAGCTATCATTACTAGCTCTGAATTGTGAATATTTGAAGAAGATACTGTATTCAGAATCTTCATTTGAAAGTAAACTAAAATATTGTCTTTGCCTAAAGTACTCCTTTGTTTTATTTTAGATGTAGTGAAGAGACCTTATAAGTACCAAAGAACCAATAAATATTAAGAACTAAAAAAAGAAATTTGATGAAAAGCAAACATTATGTTTCTTGAATTTAATTCTCTTCTGTTTCCTGATTTTTTTTTCTAAAATATGTCCTGAATATTTTTTATCGCTGTGTAAACTTCAGAACAACTCATTTCCTATTATTCAAGATCTTAACTTAAGGCTATTGCGTTTGGGGACTTTTCAAAATCTCTTCCTATTAATCATAATTTTCCTTTTCCCTTTATAGGTCACCATTTGCTGCTGTCACAGACTATTCAGTTACAAGGAATAATGTCATACAGCTCTGCTTGGAATTGACAACAATTGTGCAACAGGTATTAGCTGACAACCTTTACTTCTGTTAATTTATTATCTATTTCATATTCTAACAATGCCAAGTATTCTTTTTTACCAATAGTTTATAAGATACTGGTTTGGGAGTTTGTCACTCTAATGGTTCTAAATAAACCAGATATATCATTTGGGAAACTATTCATGTAACCCTATAAACAAGCATTTTATTTACCAGAAGATGTAAAAGTAAACTGAACCTCTAGAGAAATCATTATAAGATGGTAGGTCTGGTAGTCTCACATTTTATTGGGGGGTGGTTGTACTGCCTTTCACAAAATGAAATTGCCCCATTTAGATAACAATCTAAGACTTTTGCTCTAAGACACTGTTCTTTATTAGTACAACTCTTAGTTTCACTTATCTGTTGCACACATGACAAAATGTAATAGCTTTCAACAGTGATCTATTTACATGTCCTGGTTTTTTACTTTGAATATTATCCAACCCAGGGATCCCCAAGTCAAATGCCTTCAGGAGTGCTGTGGCTAATGTAAATGTTTGAATCAAGTCTAGGATAAGATATGGAGAAACGTTATAGTGGTGAATTGACTAGTACATATTTTACAATATTTAATTAAATGTAATAACAAAACACATTTGAGAAGTCTGAAGCCCACAGTCACCATGCTGCGTAAGCCCCCGTGGCAGCTGTTGCTGCTGCGTTCTCGGGGGCCAGCATTTGTTAACCTATCCATTGATGCAGAAAGAAAGCAGATGAGAAAAAGGAGATTATTGGGGAAGTTGATGATTTAATCTATTCTTCTACTCCCTGTCCTTTATTACCAGGGATAATTATAGGAAGGAGAGTAACTTTGTGACTTTTAATTGTGGAATACTTCAGACGTTCATCAGGATTCTCTCATGGCAGTGAGAAGGCAGCTCGTGGTTACTCAGAGACATGCGTGGAGATTGTGAACATTTTTATGAGCTTTGAGATACCCTAATGGTCTCACTGCATGTCTTTGTATTTGATAGCCATAAACTCAAGTTCCGAATTTCAAAAATCTCAACTGGATAATGGGGAGAAGAGTGGCATTTTAGGACAAGGGTCAACAAACTTTTCTTTTTTTTAATTTTATTATGTTATGTTAAGCACCATACATTACATCATTAGTTTTTGATGTAGTGTTCCACCATGATTCACTGTTTGCGTAAACTTTTTGTAAAAGAATCAGATACTAAGTATATAAGGTTTTGTAAGCTACGTAGTGCAGGCTATCAGGGTCTGTTGCAACTACTCAACTCTGCTGTTGTAGAGCAAACGCAGCCATAGACAATGTGTAAATGGATGGGAGTGGCTATGTGCCTGTAAGACTTTTTTGCAAAAAAAGGCTACAGGTTGATTTTGGCCCATGGGCCATCTTTAGCTGACCTGTGATCTAGGGCAGTGCTAGACCAGCGCAGTCTCTGCATGAGCAGAATTATCATCACATGAAAACCTCTTAAAAATTCAGATACTTGGGATACACCCCGAATGTACTGTGGGGAGGGCCCAGGAATCTGCATGTTTGCTAGTTTTTCAGGTGATTCTGGTTCTCCTACATTGTTGCAGAGCCCTGGGGTAAAAGCAATAATATAATCTATGGGTTATTTTTCTTGTAGCTCTTTGTTATCAATGACATTTCTTAAAAATGTATTTTCTAAAACCCTATTTCTTTTAAAGGCATTAAACTTAACCAAAGATTTGAGGTGTGGATAACAGATTATTAGTTTCTTCCCTTTTACTATGAGAGAGAAATTCTCTTGATTTAGGGATATGTATTATATAGTATTTGTATGATAATCTTGCATAGCCTTTTAATATAGATATGTGCTCAGTAGTAATCTGTATTAAACAATCCTAATAAACCAAGAATTATTAAGTGCTACATGTCCAGATCTGTGATAACTGTATTATATTTGTTATGTAAGCTTTTTATTTACACATGAGAACCAAAACAATTGACATATGGTACAATTAAATGTGAGGATTATTGTCAGTTCTATGAGAATGCAATCCATCTGATATCAACTTGCAAGAGAACTTCATTTCCAAGCGTAATTATGACAGAAAGTGGGTGTTTTTCAGTTCTTGCATCTCCTCCAAACATCTGGACCTGGATAGCCTATTTAAAGTTTGCTTTTGAGTAATTGGACAACTCTGTTGCTTTATAAACCAAGACTGCAAATCTAAATGGCAGTCATGATGTTTTCTTGACAATCTTAAGAAAGAGTACTCAGGTGTATTCATTTTCTCTTAATTAATATAGAACCTTTTCCCATATCCAAAGGGGATCAACAAAGAGACCTTGAAAAAAAGTTAGCTTTACTTAAGTACAGAGTGAGGTCATAAATGGAGAGTTTTCTCTGTTTAGAACTCACAGGTTCCAGAGCATACTTTTGTCATTCCAACCTTCAAATGTTACGTTGAGAAGAATGGCTGAAATGATTTTCAATGAATTAAGATCTCCTGTAGAGAGATTGTCCAGTGGTGAAAGTGTGGTTTATGTCATATATGACTAACTCCCACCCATTCTGCTATTTTAAGAACCTACCATCCAGGTAACAAGTGGTTCAGCTTTTGTTTCCAGAATGTATGAATACCTACTATTGACAACTACATCACAATAAACGTATGCCATTCTGATATTGCCCTCAGAGGCTTGTTTATGCTCTCAGAACCTTTAACGGCTGCACTGTGTGGCCTGACATTCTCCTTAGGAATTTGTTTTAAGGCATTAATGGGTTTAAGTGTTTCTGTTTACAGGTCAGGAAACATTAGGTAGAGTAGAGAGAGATGCTTTCAGAAGTTGAACTGTATGTACATTCTGACTTGACCACATACAGAATTATTGAAAACCCTCCAAATAATTGAAATACTCCAAATATACTCAGATGTAGAAGAAGCTTCTGTACTCTCCACCCACTGTACACTCTGTTTTAAAGAGGATGCCTTGCCCTTCATAGGACATGTTGCTCTCACATTACCTGTTTCTATTTTTTAAAGTTCAGCAGCTTGTAACATTTGTCACAGTTCTTCTATCTCACTCTCATTTTCCCATCACATGTCCTGTTTCATGTGTCACTTTTAAGATGCTTCTGAACAAAAACTTCTGTACCCAGCTGGTTTTGGTTCTTGCCTTGCCCACCCCATCCCAACCTGTTCCTGACCGGATATACTTTAACTAGGTCTTTTCTGTTGTATCTTTTTTTAAAGATTTTATTTATTTATTTGAGTGAGAGAGAGAGAGCACAGGTGCAGACTCCCTGCAGAGCAGGGAGCCCAATGTGGGACTTGATTCCAAGACCCTGGGACCATGACCTGAGCCGAAGGCAGACGCTTAACCTACTGAGCCACTCAGGCACCCCTTTTCTGTTATGCCTTAAAGGAAATGTTAAGATACCAATTTCTCTTAACAAAATACATCTTCATGATTTAATTTACTTATGAGTATAGAATCTATCATTGTCATACTGATCATCCCAAAGCCCAGCTTTGATTTTCTTACTTTTAGCAATTTTCTTCTGATTTTCAAATTGATTACAAACTCCTTTCTTTGGAATTCAAGGGGGTTCCAAGTAGGGTCCTACCATAATTTCAGTTTTATCTTCCAGTACTCCCATATATTTTAATTGTAGCCTAGTGTGTGTGGATGAATTATTGTTGGTAAAATAGATTTTGTAGTCTCATCTTTTTATGGTGTGGGTGTCCTCAGAATATGCTGCATATATCTTCTTATCTCAGCCTGGTAAAATTATGTTCTGTTCTTTAAGGCCTCTAGGAAGTGCCTTAACTCTTTTCCACAACTCTCTGTACCTTCTTTCTACTTAGACCATTTATATTTAATGTAACTATTTATATGGTTGGGATCAAATATACCACCTTGCTGTTTGTCTTCTATGTTTCCCATTTATTCTTTGTTTTCTTTTTTCTGTGTATGTTTTTATTAATTACTTTTTATTATTCCATTTTATTATTCCATTTCCATTGTTGACTTATTAGCTATAATTCTTTGTTGTGTGGGCAGATGTAGAAATCCCTTGAACTTACTTTACATAGCATTTCACATCTCACCTATGGCAGTTTTATTCTGCTATGAATAATAATTATCTGACTTCCATTAGATTATGAACTCCTTGAAGACAAGAATGGTGTCTTGCTCATTTTCATATATAGTAGATATCCATTACATACCTGTTAAAATAAATTGACCTAAGACCCAATTATCCCCTGTGGCTAGCACATGCTCATTTGTACTCTTCCAAGAAAAAGTTGGAATTAAATGCTTGAATTGTTACTCATTTTATTTCATCTCCTGTAGTTCTGTTTCTGCTAGCTATGTAAAGAACCCCAGAGATAGCCTTCACTTTACATCTTAGTTTATTCATGAGTTAAAATAAGAAGATGGATCCTTATAAGCACTTTCCAATGCTAGAATGAAAGTGAACAAAACTTCTGAAACACTATGCAAATATAGAATACTAACAAAACATGTCTTTTAGAGGAAACTTAATTATAAGCATGATATATTACAGTGTTTGTAAATCATCTCTTAAATAATCTATTATTTTTCTACTGTGACATGATGTCATTATCTTTGGTACCGGGTTTTTCTGGGCTCTGGTCTGTTACTGCCTATCGTAACAATAGGAATGAGGTTGATGCATAAAATAATGAAATAACATAGGTGTTTGTCAGGGCCCCTGGGTGGCTCAGTTGGGCAAGTATCTGCCTCCTGCGCAGGTCATGATCCCAGGGTCCTGGGATCAAGCCCGCATCTGGTTCCCTACTCAGTGGGGAGCCTGCTTCTCCCTCTCCTCCCCACTGGTACTCTCTGTTGTTATCTCTGTCTCTGTCTCTCTCTCTCAAATAAATAAATAAAATCATTTTAAAAATAGGTGTTTGTTTCTTGATAATGAGACTATGAGGGATTTTATTTCATTTAGACTCTACTTTTCTTTTTATTCCATATTTTCTAAAATGCATTTGAGTTGTCAGAAAAAAAATGAATGCTATATAATTAAAGTAATACTACTTTGATAAAAGAGCACAGCATAGACAAATACTATATTTTAAAATAAATGATGTAGTTGACAGTCAGTGTCCATCTAATGGTCTCGTTCAGCCATTGTATACACACTAATCACTGTATTCACTTGGAATTGTACGCAGTATCTGAAGACAGGAATTAAACTTAAGCTACCAGTAAAAGAGGCCAATTTGAATAAGCAAAGTGTAGATTTAAAAAAAAATATCTAGGGCATGCATTTATTACCAGCCTTTCAAGAAATCTCATCTGAACAGTTATGATGATAGTTATGCTTTGAAATATGCTGTACTTCAAATTATTTTTCACTCAACTTTAATTATTTTTATTCCCTTTGCAGCAAGAGGAGATGATCAATATCTAAAAATAAACTGTCACAAATAGCTTTTTTCCCTTCTTAACACAAAGGGGTGGTACTATGAAGTAAGTGGAAAGTGCTTCTTGATATTGGCCACCTATATTTAAAGTGGTGCTAACATTAGAGGAGAAAGAGAATATAAATTTATTTTAACAAGCTCTGTTTGGAGGAATTTACTTAATCTGCTATATCTGTTTTATTTATTTACAGTTGTGATGGGTTTAGATACTTATATTTAAAGTCTTTTAAAGAGATCCCTCCCTCAAAACTTTCCTTCCCACATAAGATTGGTTGTGATAACACATTTTTTTTATTTTAAAAATTTTATTTATTTATTTATTTGTCAGAGAGAGAAAGAGAGAGGGCACAAGCAGGGGGAGCAGCAGGCAGAGGCAGAGGGAGAAGCAGGCTCCCCGCTGAACAAGGAGCCCGATGTGGGACTCGATCCCAGGACTCTGGGATCATGACCTGAGCAGAAGGCAGACGCTTTAACGACTGAGGCACCCAGGCACCCCTGTAAAAACACATTTGAGCAAAAGGGGAAACTAGTTTTTAAAAAAATCGTAAATGGAAAGTATTCTCAGAGAACTGAAGCTTCATTTAGAGCGCTGTCAGGAACTGAATCAGAAAAATGAGACAGGTACCCAAGCACTTACTTACTTACTTGCTTACTTATTTATTTATTATTTATTTGTTTGTTTGTTTGAGAGAGAGAGAGAGAAAGAGTCGGTGAGAGAAAGAGAGAGAGCATAAGTCACAAGCTGGGGTGGGGGGGTGCGGAGGGAGGCAGAGGGAAAGAGAGAAGCAGAACCCACTGAGCCGGGATCCCAACACACAGAACTCAGTTCCAGGACTCCAGGATTATGACCTGATCCGAAGGCAGATGCTTAACTGACTGAGCACCCAGATGCCCCAGTACCCATGCACTTCTTATCAGTATTGACATAATTTCTATGATGCCTGCCCTAACGAGTAGCAGCTTGATCTAAAGTTATTCTACTGTGCCATTTTTATATTTTCCACTTCAAACACAAAAATGACTAGATTGTCACTAGTTAAGAAATGGACAGAAAAGTATCAGTTTTTAAGGTGAAGCTTCAGTGGAATTCACAATACTTGGGGCAAGGGACCGAGGGTAGGGATCATGAGTACTGGGAGACTTGAGGCTTAGCCCAGTTGCCTCATGACGAACCATGTGCTTTTGCTTGTGGCATCTATAAACAGAAGTAATTCTGTTGTGAGAATCAAATTAGATGCATTAAAAATGGTTCACAAATGTGAAGTGAAAAACAAAAGGAAAGTAATATCTATAAAATGGGTGAGAAATAGAGACTTGATAAAAAGAATTAGAATAACAACTTTGTTTTAAATAATGAATATACACAGTTTTTTTTCTCCATTTAGTGTTAGTTTTCTTTAGCTGCATCTATAGTGAAATCTGAATTACATGCTGAGAGAAAAATTTCAACAGGTTGTGAAACATTTTAGATCAGATTTTGAAATGTTGTATACCAGAGTGAAAAACGTCCTTTTAAAATTCAGGTTCTGGTAATTTACTTTTACCTGAAATGTCTCCTCTAAATTGTATATATTAAAATGTCTTGCTATTTTCTTATGGGCTTGCTCATTTTTCAACCTTTTTAGATCCATTTTCCTTGTCCTTGGATATCACTGGCTTTTTGAATAGTGTTTGAAACATTAGCTTACCATTCCCAGCCAAAAGTTGGATAAAAAAAGAGGAGATATCAATAGTCTTTCACATGAGATTGTTTAAATTAACATTTGTACAGAAATGCAAAGGAAAAGGAAGTTCTAGAAACCTTCCTTAAAACATCCTATTTTAAGTACGTAATTATTACCTGCTGCTCAGTCAACACTTTCCTTCTCCATCCTTTAAAATTTGAAGAAATAGCATGTACTGTTCAAAAAATCTTAACTGAGAGAATCATCACCAAGAACTAGAAGTTCATTTAGATGTTGAATTATTATGATCTTTGCTTGCATTCATTCCATTGATGTTGTATGCCATCAGTATAAAGCTTTATATGTAGTACATCCTATAGTATAATTTTTTCTACATCTTTAAAATTACAAAAGTAATATCTGCTTTATAGAAAAATTTGAAGTTATGAAAAGAAAAAAACATTGCTTGTAATCCTTCCACTCAAAGAAAATCCCTGTCATCATTTTGCCTATTTTATTTCATATTTAGTTTTATGCCATAATTTTTTTATTTTACTGCATCATTCATATTAGGACTTTTTAAAAATTCCAGTGTAATTAACATACAGTGTTATATTATTTTCAGTTGTACAATATAATCCAACAATTCCATATGTTACTCAGTGTTCATCGTGCTAAATGTACTCTTACTCCCCATCACCTATTTTACGCATCCCCCCCATCCATCTTCCCTCTGGTAACCACCAGTTTGTTCTCTGTTTAAGAGTCCATTTGTTTCCCTTTTTTTGTGTTCATTTTGTTTTCTCAAATTCCATGTATGAGTGAAATGATACGGTATTTGTCTTTCTCTGACTGACTTATTTCACTTAGCATTATACACTCTAGATTTATCCATGTTGTTGCAAATGGCAAGATTTCATTCTTTTTTATGACTGAGCAATATTGCATTAAACATATATATATATGTATACATATATATATATATATACACCACTTCTTTATCCATCCATCTATCGATGGATCTTTGGGCTGCTTCTATATCTTGGCTATTGTAAATAATGCTGAAATAAACATAGGGGCACATATATCTTTTTGAATTCATGTTTTTGTATTCTTTAGGACTTTTTTTTAAAAGTTTATGAAATGATAATATTAATTTTTTAAAATACAGAAAACTACAAAGAATATTTCACAGACATTCCAATCTAAGCACCGGGAACAACTGTGCTATTGCTTTGAGCTTTCCTACAATAAATATCTGTATTTAAATTGTGAGTCTCACTTTTTTACAATTCATTTGTTCCATTTTGCTCTACATTTACCCATCAGATGTATTCTATTTCTTTTATTTTTTATATTTATTATTTTTAAAATTGAAGTATAATTGACATAAATTATCCTATTAGTTTCAAGTATACAACATAGTGATTTGATATTTCTATACATGATGAAATGAGCCTCACAGTAAATCTAGTTATCATCTGCCACCATGCAAAATTATTACAGTATTATTGACTATATTTCCTATGCTGTACATTATATCCCCATGACTTATTTTATAACTGAAAGTTTGTACCTCTTAATCCCCTTTACTTATTTTGCTTGTCTACCTGACTTCTTCCCCGTCTGGTAACCAACAGTTTGTTTCCTGTATCTATAAGTCTGTTTCTATTTTGTTTGTTTGTTTGCTTGCTTGCTTTTTTTAGATTCCACATATAAGAGAAATCATACAGGATTCATCTTTCTCTTCCTGACTTATTTCACTTAGCATAATGCCCTCTAGGTCTATCCATCTTGTTGCACATGGCAAGATTTCATTCTTTTTTATGGCTGAGTAATACTCCATTGTGTGTGTGTGTGTGTGTGTGTGTATACATATGTGTGTGTGTATGTGTGTGTGTGTGTATATATATATATATATATACACAATATCTTTATCTACTCATCTATGGATAGACAACTTAGTTTGCTTCCTTATCTTAGCTACTGTAAATAATGCTGCAATGAACATGTATCTTTTTGAATTGGTGTTACCATTTTCTTTGGATAAATTCCCAGAAGTGGAATTGCTAGATCATATGTTAATTCTATTTTTAATTTTTTGAGGAACCTCCATAGTGTTTTCCATAGTGGTGACACCAATTTATGTTACCACCAAAAGTGTATGAGTGTTCCCTTTTCTTTATATCCACACCAACACTTGTTACTTTTTGTCTTCTTGATTATAGCCAATCTGACCAGTGTTATTTTATTTTTCAGTCTTTATTCAAGAAAAATGGAAAAAATATTCTTCAAAAATCAATATTGAAAGTGTTTATTTCTGATGGACAACTCAGTCTAAATTATGTATGTGTGTTTTCTAATCACTTTTCTTACCTTTACACTTATTTTAAATACAAATCAGTAAAAATAAATTATTTATGAAGTACTTTCTAAATTTTTAAATGAAAATATAAATGAGCATATTGAGTGTATTGCCCTTTTAAATGTATTCCTGCTTGAATCTAATCTATCCTGTTTTAAGCAGGTTGTTATTTACTCAAGATATAAATACTTAAGAGAAAAGAAGAGCTTTTTTAAGACTCATGAGTCTTGAACTCACAACACTGAGATCAAGACCCAAGCTGAGATCAAGAGTTGGATGCTTAACCAACTGAGCCACCCAGGCACCCCTTGGTTGACATTTTATATCATTTAGTCTTCTCTCTTATGGCAAAATAGTGTAGTGGGCTTTGATATAAAGTATATTTGAGTTCATCATCCTGGCTCTGCTTTTTGATACCCTGTATGAACTTTAACAAATTGTTTGACGTCTCTGATCAAACACTTTGTTTTATCTGTAAAAGTGGATCACACCTTGTTGTTGGATTATTGTAGGGTTGTTGTGAATAATGGAAACTGATCTAGCCCGTAATCTGGCATTCAGTAGGAGCTTAATAAATGGCCATTTTAGTTACCTTATATAGCAAAAGAGCCCTTGGAAACTCTAAACTCCGGTAGTTTTTGCTCTACAAAAATTTGAAGGAGTGATGCTCTGCTTACTTTTGGTATTGTGTAGCAGTGAAGAAAGACCTATTTCTAGAATGAGTGCTTTTTTAAAAAAGGACTTTGGTTTAATTTAGGATGTTCTTTAGATTTTAATGCAAACTGATTACTGTGCTTCATATTCTGGAAGATATTTTGATGTAATACAGGAGCGATTTTTGATCAGCTGTGAACTTGCCATTCCTATCCACATATTCACATTACTTAGAGTTGAAAATGGAGAACTCAAAACGTATAAAGGTACAATGCCCATGTATAATAATCAGTCCTACAGAATTTGCGTTGTAAAAGGGATATTAAGATTCAAGTAGTAAATCTATGTAAAGTTTTAAAGTGGGGATATAAATTATACTGGGGTAGCACAGTATCTATTCCATGGTTCATGTAGTCAGTATTAAAACCTATAAAAGCCCATCCAGGATAGCCTCTCATTCATCTCACACACAACTTTAAATACTATTTTTGCTATATTAGGGTTAGTGTTTAAACCTCCCTGCATCAGACATTCTAGGTGACCTGAAAAGTAGACTGGGGCTCCTGAGATTGAAACTGGGGCATTTCAGACAGAAAACCAGGACAGGTTTTATCTGTAAATTTTAAACAATATGGATTACATTAGTTAGCGTACTTGTTGATGAAAATATTAAAGGTGATTCTAGTTTCTTTACTTTGTATTTAAACAAACAGTATACTTAGTTCAGTGTAATTATACTTAATCCTTTGTTTTCTTCAGCTGTTTTAGTTGATCATGAAGCAGCAAAAACAGTATCTTTTAAAACTACTCTATATAATCCTTATATAGTGAATCAGAAGTTAGATCTAGAACTATTAGGCATAGTACCCAGATAACTTGAGGACTTTTATTCTAAAGACAAATGTAAAACTAAAAATATATAGAATTTGCAAAGCTGAGATTATATTATATATGTATGCATGTATCTCTTAAAAGGACTAGAATATAGTCTTGTAACCAAAATAAATATAAATACACACACAGAGAAATCTTCATTCTTGGTGTAAAAATATAAAATGTTTACTGGTAGCTGTAAATTTTTTGAAGGCTCAGAATGAAAAGGTAAAAAAGAATGATGAGATTACTGCATGCTAAGACTTTAGGAAAGCACTATTTAGAACACTGGGACATAATCACTGATTATCCCTCCAGCTTTCTGATACTGGCCTGACTTATGAACAAAAACTTAAAAATTTACATATATTATATGAAAATGAATGCTGAAATAGACTGTTTTCATAGCTTTATTTTCTTGAAAACCTGGACTATATTATATGAGCATCCTGCCAAACACTTTTAAAGATGTAGACAGTATCACCATCAGCAATAACAGAAGAACTGGAGGTCTGGTGTACTATACTTATCCAATTCTTTTACATGGCAAATGGCAGGATACTATTTCTCAGACATCTGTTTTCTGTGTATTGTATTTTAAAATTTATGTAATACTTTATATATATATACCAAAGAATGCATGTCATATATATGTTATGAGGCATAATAATAAATCAAATACTCATGAATGTGTCACCTAATAAGTAGAAATTACCAATATTGTTTTAGTTACATTTGTGCTCCTCCCCAGTCTCATCACCCCACCTCTTTTCAGGTTGTTTATTGTTTTTTTTTTCCCTTAAAATAGTTTTTTTAAGATTTTATTTATTTATTTAGACAGAGAGAGTGTGCGAGCCGGGGGAGGAGCTGAGGGAGAGGGACAAGCGGACTCCGCATTGAGCGCGGAACCCGACAGGGCTCAATCTCACAACCCTGAGATCATGACCTGAGCTAAAATCAAGAGTCAGACGCTTAACCAACTGAGCCACGAGGCACCCCTCCTTAAAATAGTTCTTTTTACTTTTCTAAACATCCCATTTAATTATGCTTGTCTTTGAGCTTTGTAAAAACGGTATCACTGTGCATATTACTTGTTTCACTTGATTTGTGTTCCTGAATTCATTCACGTTTCATCCATTTACTGTAGTTCATTCACTTTATATAATACTTAATTGTGTAAATACTTCAATATATTTATTCATTTTCCTGACCATGGACATTTGGATATATACCTACTTTTAAATATATTACATGGGAGGGTAATTGCTGTGTTACAGAGTATGCACATGCTCATCTTTATAATTGTATTACATTCCTGTTCTGAAAGTTTTATCACTTATTTATGTAATGTACTTTCATTGTCTTTCTACTCTCTGAATTATGATATGTTTGCCATGCTGTCTTATGATGCATTTCACCTTTCAAGAGGCTATTAAAATTTTCTCACAAAGACCCTAAAAAGATAGAACTTTTACCATGCTATGTTGCTATGTTATGTATGTGGAAGCAGATATAGAAAGATGGGTTCCATGATTCTTATCCCTACAGGTGATAAAATAAACTTCAGAAGAGAGTCCCTGATATGTTACCATTTGTCTTGTACCATGATGATTCTTTTTAAAGAATAATATCGAAACTAATACCAATCCATTTAAGAAAAGATTTGCTGTGTGAGACTTGGTGAAAGCATGTATCTGCCTCATGCATTTCTGTGTCTCCAGTGCCTGGCAAACAAATGTTTGTTCGAAGAATGTAAGGACTCATTTTCCCCTTAAAATTCCACCCAAAAAGGGCTGCAGATTATAGATTTAGCTGCTGTAACTCACTGTGATACTGATGAAGACCTAAAGAGAACTAAACACACACACACAAAATTCTTTCAAAGTTGATGAAGTCCAGGTCTATTGTCATTATTACAAATACACAATTAGTCCTTTAAATTTGAAGGCTGCTTCTTCCTATTCCTTATCCTATTACTCCTTGCAACTTCAGGAAGATGAGTGGGGGAGGCAGGAAACAGTGGTGATAGTACCAGTCTCCTCCATGAAACCAGTAATGGGCTAGTGAATGGGGGAGGGAAGGGGAGAGGAGAAGGGAGGGGAAGGAAGGGGAGGGGAGGGGAGGTTCCTATGGAGAGGACCAGAGTCTAGGAGGAGAGGGCTGGTTTTGGAGCTAGAAAATGTTACCATTACTGTCCAGTCTGCTCAGCCTCCCCAAATAAATCCATGTGTACATTTCTGAGTATCATTTGGAAGGCTTTTGTAGCTTAAAAATTCCCATTTTGATTTGATACCAAATTTGGAAAGCTGAGCCATAAAGGAATATAGAATATAATGCTATGAGACTGTGTAATGCCAGAGTGGGAGTTATAAAAGCACCTAAGCAGGAAAAAATCAAAAGGTTCGATTAGATACTTTTATTCATCCTGGTTCCTGTAACTATTTTATGTATCTTGCTACAGTTTAAGTGCCATCCCAAAGGCATTTAAAAATGCCTTTTAAAATGTCTACAGTTGCGCTATTCAGCAGTTACTAATAATATAACTGTTAATTTCCATTTTAATGTCTCACTGTTTTCCACAGCCCTCCTCACCCTACCAAATATCTCACTAGGCTTTCTGTTTCTTCACATTTAAACTGTCTACAGAAATATTTTCCTGCTCTCTCTCCCAACTGAACTGCCTTTTAGAATCAAAATGTATACTGCCCTGGGCTCTTCTCTTCACTATTTACCCCTCCCTCAAACCCTATCTAGATAAACCCTATGCCTTATGACATTTAAAAATTATTAGGAAGAACAAAAGGTCTATATGAAGTTTAATGGTCAGGAAATAATACCATTGCTTTTGAGTTTGACCAAATGCTTTTATAACATGTTATCAGAATCAGATTTTTTCCTCATGATAATCCGGTGAAGTAGGTAGACCAGATGTCACTATCTCAATTTTGTAAACGAGTAAATGGAATTTCAGAGAGGAAAAGTGACGTAATAAGTGACATGGTCAGGACTTAGATCCATGATTTGACATTGTGTGTAATAGTTTCTGCTCATTGCTCCTCAAGTTTGGCTTAACCTTAGAATGAAGTGAGAAGCTTTTTAAAAGCACTGATATCTGTGTCCCATAAGACATTAAATTAGACTCTTTATGGTCAGGCTTGGCATCAGTAGTTTTTAAATGATGCCTTCATTGATTCTAACTTAGAGCCAAAGTTGATAACCACTGTGCTCATAGTTAACTGGTTTAGAATGAGATGAGTAATGAGGTGAGAAGAAAATGTATGTGTTCAAGAATGGTGTTTTATCAAAGGCTGGTCCATGGACTATGATTCACCTGGGGAAGCTTGTTAAGATGCAGATTCCCCAGACTCTGCCATAGGTTGAAAGACTGAGAACTGTGGATCAGTAGGTTCAACTATTTATAGGTGATATCAGCCCAGAGGCCACACATTTATAAAGGAGGCTAGTTAAAGTTTTGAATTTACAACTCTCATTATCAATTGTTCATAGTCAGTTGGTGCCATAAATGCAGTCCAAAAGGATTAAACATGTTCTTTAAGACATCAAACAAGATATTAATGAAAATGGTCATTGTGCATTTATAATAAGGGGAAAATCAGTGTTAGAAATTAATGTGCTAGGAACTAGGCTTAATAAAATAAGAAGAAATAATAATATTTTTAGCATGTTATGAATCCTTATGCCTTACATAGATTATCATCAGATCATTATAAACAGATTTTCATACTTATAAAAGATTAAAGCATACCAAAAAAATATATAGAGCTACTCATTATAGGCACCAATTTTCTAAGGCATTTGTCTCTGCTGACAAAGTAGTTTTTAATAACCCAGTTCCCTTGGGTTGGGTCAGAATGACAACCAACATCAGACAGATAATTCAGATGAAATTAGGCCTCAACACAAGTGAAATAGTAGACTGAAATTATAATTGATAGTGGCAGGTTGAAGAACTGGTAAGAATTAAGTAATTAGGACAAGGGAGCATGAGTAAGACGAATAAAATGAGGCAAAAATTATATACAAACACAAGATGGTGAAAAACTAGATTTGCATAAAGGTAGAATGTAATCTGAGGCTGACTGCAAATTGCAGTGTGTAAGGAAAGACATAGCATCTCTGAAAAGTAGCACATTTCCTGAAATGAAGTACAGCATGTAAAATTCATGGAATGGGGGCACCTGGCTGCCTCAGTCAGTAGAGCATGTGACTCTTGATCTCAAGGTTGTGATTTCAAGCCCCACATTGAGTGTAGAGCTTACATTTAAAAAAAAATTAATGGGATAGTTATTGCATTAGACTCTGCATTGTTTAGGTCTTCATTTTCATATGTGCTCAGTTTTACCCCTTGTATCTGGTAGAAGATTGTATCAGTCAAGTTAAGCTAGATTATGCTGCAATAATAAACAACCCAGAAATATTTGTGCTTTTAATATCGCTCATGTCCAGTGCTCATGCTTCATATCCAGCATGGACTGCTATAGCTCTACTCTACATCCTCCTCCTTCACAGCCCAGAGTAGCCTCTTGTTGAACACTGCTGGTCATCACAGCAGAGAGGAAAGAGAGGATGGTGTAACTATGAACTAGTTCTTGATGTTTCTGTATGCAAATGGGACAAGCACATCTCACATTTCATTGGACAAAGTAAGTCATATAGCCATGGCTGACTTCAGTGGCTACAGGAAGTTTACTTTTTTCTTTAAAAAAAGGAATGTATATTTAGAAATCATAATATAAGTCTGGCACAGTAATGAATCTATAAAGAATTCCAGTATAGCGTTATACTGGAATTTTAAGGACAATACTCTTGTTTATTTGAACATGAGGAAAGCACCATAAAATTAAATTATGTGGAAAAATTTTTAAATATCCACAAATACGTTAGTAAAGGTTGAGTTTGAAGAATTTCTTCTCTCTTTTCAATGGTGTGTTCTTATGCATTGGTGTGTCTCTTAGTATTTTAAGTATAATCTACTGCAATATTGGTGATAGATTTGGTGGGAGGGGGAAGAACTTTTGACATTTTTCAAAGTATAAAATTCTCTCTTAGAATCATTCAGTGTTACTACTAGGAAACCCTAAGTGGATACTGATTATTTATGATAATGATTTTTGAGGGTGTACAAAATTAAGCCTAGATGTAGGCTGGTACTATTACTTGGACAATTTAGTATTTTTTAGGATTTAAATATGTTATTATCATCAATGATCTAAAGATATTTATTGAGTGCCTGGGTATCAATGTTACCTTTTCAGATGTTGCACATAGTGAAAAGAAATGCTTCCATTTTGTCCAAGAAAATGCAATCTAAATAGATAAAAGGACAAATACATATGGACTAAGAAATTTTTAAAACTAATACTTAGATTTTGTTTCAAATATACCAAAATTTCTATTTATTTTTCTGGAAGCCAAGCAGATGATCTTGAACTGATGAAGTAATGTTTAATTTATATTTTCATTTATGATAGGTCATGGTATTTATCTTTGCTTGAACTCATTAGTTGAATTTGTCACAAGGGAAAAACTGTCTCTCATCATTTAGACCCTATAGATTTTCTTTCCCTTATGATACATTAGATGGTCATTACAGTAAGTAACTTGAACATCTGGAAGCTAGAGGCTTTTTATTATAAAGAAATGTTAGCTTTATTGTATGAATATAAAATTCTTGATATCTTTTACATAATATGAATCTTCATGCATGCAGAGAAAACCCAATTATTTTTGTTGAAAATATCTGCTGAGATCATGCAGATTAAAGTTTAAAACAAACTCATATTTAAAATTATTTTAAAACTGAAACTCAGTCTATTTTGGTACAAAACTGAATGTACTGTGCTAGTTTGGCAATTAGAAATTTTGTTTTTAAAAAACGACTTGAAAATTTCATTTGTGTGTACCTAATCTCTAAAACCAATGTGAAGGGATGCCTGGGTGGCTCGGTTGTTAAGCGTCTGCCTTCAGCTCAGGTCATGATCCCAGGGTCCTGGGATGGAGCCCCGCGTCGGGCTCCCTGCTCCATGGGAAGCCTGCTTCTCCCTCTCCCACTCCCCCTGCTTGTGTTCCCTCTCTTGCTGTGTCTCTCTCTCTTGTCAAATAAATAAATAAAATCTTTAAAAATAAATAAAACCAATGTGAAGTGTTTATTATGGAATGTGAAAATAGAGAATCAATGGAATAAAATATTCATAACTGATAAATTAAGACTATATTTGTAGTGTACAGAGCACCTTTAAGAAATTAAAAGAGACAGTTCAGTTCCTTCTTTGAAAATACTGATCGTCTAATGGGAGAGAGTAAGACTAACAGATAACTGATGGAAACATAAAATATGTGCAGTTAGTACGTAGCACATAGGCCTTTCAAAAATATTTAGGTCTTGACTCAAGACATGCAGAATAAACAAACTTAGCTCATGATGGGGATTAGCTCACTGCTTCTTCAGGTTGTCAAAATAAAGCTATTAAAGTTACAGGGATCACAGTCTCACCCTAATGGGTTTTCTGTTCATTAACACCTTAACTTGACATTTTTACTTTTTATCCCTTTTGACACTTCGATCTTGATTAGCCTCAGTAGTTTTTAGATTTGTTACAGAGCCATTAGGATGCTGAAAAAACAATCAGCCTTGCTTCTGCCTGCATCCCCAAGTCCTATATGCTAAAAGATTGGTTTCCACACCCATTCACCTATTGAGACAGTAGTCTGTCATTGTGAAGTGAAGACTAGAGTGATTAAAGCCAGATTGGGGCACCTGGGTGACTGGGTCGGTTAGGCATCCGACTTTTGATTTCAGCTCAGGTCGTGATCTCAGAGTCTTGAGATCAAGGCCCATGTTGGGCTCTGGGCTCAGCGAGGAGTCTGCTTCTCTCTCTCCTTCTCCCTCTCCCTCTGCCCCTAACCCCGCTTGCGGTCTCTCTCTCTCAAATAAATGAATAAATCTTTAAAAAATAATAAAGCCACGTGAGAGACTATGGACTCTGAGAAACAAACTGAGAGTTCTAGAGGGGAGGGGGTGGGGGGATGGGTTAGCCTGGTGATGGGTATTAAAGAGGGCACGTTCTGCATGGAGCACTGGGTGTTATACACCAACAGTGAATCATGGATCACTACATCAAAAACTAGTGATGTAATGTAGGTGATTAACATAACATAATAAAATTTTAAAAAATAATAATAAAGCCAGATGAGGCTTCATTTTAGATGGCCTCCGTGGGGGGGCGGAGAACTAGACAATTTTGAAAAGCAATATGATGCAAAGTGCGGAAGAATATGACTATGTTCACTGATAGAAAGACTATAGATGACCACTAAGGTCATGCCCACTCACATTCTCCTCCCATCCCTTGTTTATTGCTCTTTGTATGTTGCAAGTCAATACCTTATTTAACCCAATGAAAAATCTCAGCCAATTCTTTTCAAAATGGGTCATTTTAAAATTTCAAGAGGGGTACCTGGGTGGCTAAGTCATTTAAGCATCTGACTCTTAGTTTCAGCTCAGGTCATGATCTCAAAGTCATGAGATCAAGCCCCACTTCAGGCAGTCTCTGCCCTCAGCACAGAGTCTGCTTCAGATTCTCTCCCTCTTCTTCCCCCCCCCCCCACTGCTCACACTCTTTTTCTAAAATGGATAAATAAGTAATATCTTAAAATTTGAAGAGATACCATCCTTTATGAACTCTCCTCTTCTCATTCCCAAAACAATAGCAAGAAGACTGCTCCAACAAGTTTTTGGTCTTTAAGCCAGTCAAAAGGTGAAAGGGTTGCCAAGGAGGTACTTGTGGGGTGGTTGGTTATACCTCTGCCTGCCTTGTTTGCTAAGGACATTTATATATTTGCAGTTTAACAGTGGCATTTTGATAACACATTCAGGAAGACCAATGACTGTCTATTCACTATGGACATACTTTTCACTCAGGACACTCAGTCAGGTTTTGCTCTTTGATGAATCCAAATTTAGTTTGGACTTTTATCTTCCATCCATTGTAAATCTTTTACCCCTGGCACTGCTTGCTCTGTGCCCACAAAGCTAGGTGATGACTACTTTGGATTCCTTTTAATAGCTCTTTTCTGTATATCATCCTACAGAGAGAATTGCTTTCATTGTACTATGCTGCTACTGTAGATGTTACAATAGACTGGAATCTGCTCTTGTGGAAGGAAAAAAAAAGCGAAGCATCTGGTCAATAACTGGAAACTAAACTCCTCCATATCTTTCTTTTCAGATGTTGCTTTATTGTTATTTGTTTGGAAATCTTGTTAAATGGCTTCCCATTTCATAACTGTTGGAAGGACCATAGTATATTTCTCTAGACCTGACCTTCTGGCTAGCATGGTGACCACTAGCTGCATGTGGCAACTAAAATACAAATTTAAATTAATTAAAACTAAGTAAAATTACAAATTCAGTTCCTCCTTTGCACATTTTAATTGCTCAGGAGGCACATATATCTAAAAACTACTGAATTTCAAGCAGCACAGACATAGAACTTATGATAATTCTCTTATCGCTCTAAGTTTTAATAAATATGTCTCTGTAATACCACTTTCTCCCTTTATTCCTGGCCACGCAACTAATCCTTTCTTCCTGCTCCTAAATATAAGCATTGTCTGAGCTTCTGTCTTCTGCTATCTTCTCACTATACATATTCTTTTTTACTGAATTTGTTGTTGTTTTCTTGTGCCTTTAACTATCACCTCAGTGTAAATACTCCCAGATCTGGCTTTATTTTAGATCCAATTCAGTTTATTAAGTTGCTTGCTGGACAGCTTTGTATAAAATGTCCTGTCTTTTAGCCACTTCTAATTTCACATACCCAAAATATAATTATTTTATTCTCTCCAAAGTCTCTCCTAACATCTCTACTCAGCCATTCATCCATTTGCTCAGGTTTGAACCCCTAGAGTAATGTCTAACTTTCTTCTCCCCATTATTCTCTGTGTCTGATGAATCAGTCACCTAATTCTCATTCCTGGCTACATGTATGTCAGCCACCTCTCCTCAACTTGCTTTCCAGCATCATAACCTCAGTTCAAGCTTTGATTACATTTTACATTTTCTATTGAAAGGGCACTCCAACTTATCTTCCTGCCTCCAGTTTTTTTTCATTCCAAATCCACAACTTCTTCCCCATTGTTTGCATTAAACATATATTTGATCACATACTTCCCATGCTCAGACATCTCTGAGCATTTTCTTGAATCAGAGTAAAGTACACACTCCTCCATCCTCCCTACAGATGAAATGTCTACTTGGTATATCTAGGAAGATACACAGCTTTACAGAGATTCATTATCTAAAACATGACCTGAAAGTTACTCTTGTAACTAAGGGAAAGGAAAAAGAACCATGAGAAAAGGAACAAGAACAGATGGCTATTAGAGTTGTTAGCTGGACCAGAGAGTTTGGACTCCGCTCCTCCTCCCCTTGCCAGCAACACACATGCTCACCATTTTAATGTTGCTGTTTAACACCAGCCATGGCACTATATAATCTACCCTGACTTTAACCCCTCCCAAAATAAAGTCACAAGAAATTATCAGTTGACCAAGTTAAGTGCTATCCCGGTTGAATGGGGCTTCAGAATAGATCGTTACAGAAAAATAAAAATGTTATTCCCTTCAAAACAAAATTTCTCCTGGCTAGCATTGGTAGCTCTCCACAATATGACCTCATGTTATTTTCTAGACTTTCTTTCCTATTGCATTCATTCCACATATCTTATGCTCTAGTCTGGTGTGCTTACTTCTCATCATGCCTTTGTTCATTGTGTTTGCACAAACTGAAGTGTTCTTTCCCCGTGAACCCCAATTTCCAGATTCAAAAGCTATTTAAGGTCAGTAAAATACCTCCTCCAGAAGGTCATTCCAGAGTTAACAAGTTAGGATTTATCTCCTTTTATGGGATCTTCTGTTAGCATTTGTCATGTACCTTATATTATTATTTGATTGTTTGCTCCACTAAATAATGAAATAATGATGGCCAAGGGCCAAGTTTATTTTATCTTTGATTACCTGGTAGTGCCTGACATTGAGTTGCCCTTACAAGATGCCCCCAAAACCTTTTTTGGTGAATGGAATTGTGACTCGAGTAAATGAATGAGTGAATGAATAAAACTAACACCAGCTCATATGAATTAATCACTTCAGCACTGAAAACATTTTGATACCTTGACAATAGAATATGTGAAGTATTTGGTACAAAGGTGCCGTTATTAAAGGTTTGCATAAATGGATGATTTAAATATTACATATAAAAAAAAACAATATTTTTAGGGACGCCTGGGTGGCTCAGTTGGTTAAGCATCCAACTCTTGATTTTGGCTCAGGTCATGATCTCAGGCTCATGAGATAGAGCCCCGCCTCAGGCTCTGAGCTGGGCGTGGAGCCTGCTTGAGATTCTCTCTCCCTCTTCCTCTGCCCTTCCCCTGTGCATGCATGTATGCTCTCTCTCTCAAAAAAAAAAAAAAGAGGCATTCATAGTTACAAATTTCCATGAAATACAATTTTATACAGCATTAGAAACATACACTATTTTTCTTCACTCTCTTGCTTTACGTATTCAATATTAATAACCTGTGAGCTGTTCCTATGACTATAATCCACAGTTGATGAGAAATAATTACTTTTACTGAACATCGTGACCCCAGGATGCTTAAAATGTGTTGACAAAGTATGGAGCATCAGTGGTAACAGAAGTGTTTCTATGTGTTCTGCTCAGTACGGCAGTTGCATCACTGTTTCACAAAAACAATAACTGATTATGATCCTGTGTGGGCACATAGCTCTTCCGTGGGAGACGGTTTCTGTGCATACTTAGGCTTTTCAAAAGGAAAAAATGATCAAAACTGAAAAAACACTCATTATCCTTATGAATATTGTCTTGTTAGGAATTTGATGCATTTAAATGTGGTTTTTAAATCACATGGTTTGTAGAAGCATTATATGGAAAATGATAAAGAAGAAATTGCAAGTGTCATTTTGCATGCACAGTAAAAGAGCATGAGCTACTGAAGAGAATTCCTAGGAGTATATAGTGGCATAGCTCTAAATC
This sequence comes from Zalophus californianus, assembly GCF_009762305.2. NCBI lineage: Eukaryota > Metazoa > Chordata > Mammalia > Carnivora > Otariidae > Zalophus > Zalophus californianus. The sequence continues at coordinate 111,835,904 of NC_045612.1, read as the reverse complement.
CAATCTTTTTTAAAAATCTATATTTAATCCTAACCTAAAAATAAGTAGAACGTCAGAGGTGTACCTTTTCTTAGCATGAATAGGTCCTTAAAAATGTGGATTTCTCCATATTCAGTGCTATTTTCTTTTTAAAACTTGGGGTATGATCTTTTGGGAAAATATTTTGCCCTAAGTGTTAATAAAACCCACACTTGAGAAGCCAATATTTTAAATTCATGTCTTGATGGAAATAAAATAACTTATTAAAAATGAATCCCCTAAGGTACCTATGGCTATTTAAATATTTAGCATGATAAAATGAACTCCTTAACATGATAGCTTAAGTAAAAAGAACATAGTCATTTAGTTTCTGTTCTTCTCCCTAATATAAAGTAGGTTAATATATACCTTTTTGTATTGTTTTGTTCTGTTTGGTTTTTATTATGCTCTGTCCCACACTCTGTGAAAGCCTTTGGCTTTCATAATGAACAGGCCGATCTGGCTGAAAGAAGGTATAGATATAAACAAGTAGAAGCAGTTATTCAAAGTAGTGAGCAGTTGAAGAAAGAAAGAAGTTTACTAGGAGGACAAAAAGAAAAGCCAATCAATAAATGGGGGGAATGTGTAACAAAAGCAGGTAGTTCCGAAGAGTTGAGAACTATTTCGAGTGACCCAGCAGATACTATTTACAAATCAGTTTATTGTCTTACAGGTTCTATATATTTGGTCATTTTTGGTTTGATTTGCTTTGGCGTTCTTCTATCACATCTTATCCTATAAAATAGATTGTTTTTCAAAATACCATCTTTATCAGAATCATGCTGGGGCCCCCACTCCAGGTCTACCCGATCTGTGTATCTGGGGCTGAACCTGGGAATCTGCGTTTTAACCCACTTTCCAAGTGATTCTTACATATATACAGAGCTGAAATCTGAAAATTATGACAGTAGCTCAACAGTGTTGGAGTGTAGTTTTATTGCTTTTGCAGTAATGCCGCCTTTATTTTCTTTACCTAAAAACCTACTTTTTCCAAGACCCAATTAAAAGCCACCATTCCCGATTTTTTTAAGGCAGAGTTAGCTGTTTCCTCCTCTGCTCCCCCAGCCCTATGACCCTGCCTTTATTATAGTAATTGTGAGTGTCCCAAATGTGTTAGTGCAGATTTAAGCTTTAATAAGTTCACATATGGGAATATGCTACAAACATAATGCAAGCCTCCTTTGAAAATTTAATTATTCCAATTTCTTTTGTAGTCATTTGGTTTTGTTTATTTCAAACAGTAAGTTTTTAATTTTAATATTTGTGACAGATTTTTAGACTGGTGGAAAACCTTGTCCACCTCAGTCACCTGATGTATCTCTTTTAGACTTTGTCTTGTTGGTCATGTTAGAATTGTCAAGTATGCATCAGTACTTCATTCTTTGAATAATCTTAAAGCTCAGATTATGGATATAATCCTTTTAGTCACTGAGAAGCAGGAGCTGATGAATGTGTTTACAAAGTTTGAAATTTGACTTGAGCAATGTATATAGCACAGCACAATCGTCACTTTACATTTTAATGAGAAATATATCAGTATTTTAAAATTTTAAATAATTGGCTTTTCACATGTTGATTTCTATATTTTTGTGGCATTCATATTTGTAAAGTTATTGAAACTTAAACTTTGTGAAGACTTGGGGAATCTGCATATTTTAACTTACTTGTGTGAATGCCTGTCTCCTTAAACTGTGCTTTTCTAAGTCAGGGGCCATGTTTAATATATTCAGTATTACACAACTGTTACTGAATATATTTGGATGTATTTGGTACATATAAAATTTAACATCAACTATATTAATACATGTAATAATTAATATGTACTTTACTGTTTCCATTCATTGCAACTATTATTTTTTTAGATTCCCAATTGCTCCATCTTTGGCCAGTAAGAATCACCTCATGTTGACTTCTGAATCCTGCTGGCACAACCCTTGTAGAGTTCAATAGCTTCTTTCTATCTGTGTCACAGTACAGTCCAAGCTCATCTTGTACATTTCCTACCCTAGATTTGGAATCCACCATTTTCCTAGAAGGCCTGGGAAATGGTATTTGAAAATCACTAACTGTGAGGAATTTATTCATTACTCAGTTGATTGTGTCTTTTCACTGGTTGGAACTAAGAAATACATACATATGTGTACCACGTAATACATCAAGAGACTCTAGGTTCTACTTACCTTGTATATGTATCTACTTTGTCTCATGCTAAAATTACTTAGGACACCAAAACTGATAGAATGATAGTATCACATAACTGTTCGACTGCTTCACCCTATGAAAGAAACACAGTAGTTTCAGCAAAACAGTAACAGACTAACAACACTACTACCAACAAACAATATGATTACTGACAATAGTATAAGATTTTGTTTAATAGTTCTTTTTGTTGTGTCACACTAGGGATGTGCAAGTAAAGTATTATATTTTGAAGAACTTGAAATAGTTTTTCTCTGTATGATTATTGTATCACTAGCAGGATATCCATTTAGATCATATTTGCTTTTTTCCTTGAGGAGAATCCCTTTGAAGTTTGAACATTTAATCATATTCTCTGATTCTGGGAAGGTAGGTAAATAATCAAACTTGCATCCATTATAGCTGCAGCAGGTTGTACAGGCAGCTTGGGGAAACTGGGCAACTTTCCAGCTTTTCCCAAATCATCTCTTACCGATATAATTGTGTTTGAAATTAATGTAAAATTGGACTCTTCCAAATTCAGATGTAAGTACAATGTACTTTCCCAGTATAAATGCTTTATCTATACTTTGTCTCCCCTGCACACGTAATTCATACTTAATTTATAGAGACATAGATATGTCTAAATTTGTAACAAACTTCTTTGGCACAGAAGCCCTTCAGTATAGCAAGGCCCAATCCTTAAGTATTTCTATTAGTTTGTAAAATAAATCACACAAATTTAACTTTAAAACTTTTGCCCCAATAAGAATATGTAATACTTCCGACAAGGTATTGTGGTGAAATGGCATTATCAAAAACTATGTTCAACAAGATTCCTTTTCTTAAAATTAAATTCAGGGGAGAAAATGAAATGGGCTATCATTCCTTAAAATATGCAGTACTGTGAAACATGGTTGTTCTTTCAAAATTAGATGGTCAAATAGCAATTAGTTAATGTTATATTTTGAAGTAAAGGTAATTAGATTAAATTTTTAAAATAAAGACATAGAACAACAATAACTCATGGTTAAAATGTATTTATCACTTACTGTATGCCAGATACTGTGCTAAGCCATTTATCCATTTTCTCATTTATTCCTCACAATACCGTTATTGGGTTACTACTAATGTCATGCCCATTTTATCAATTTCTTAAGAAAAATGAGCTATAGAAACAAAGTTTCTAAGCAAAGATCACTTTGCTATATTTTTATTCGTTGTAAATCTAGCAACTACAGGTAAAAAGACAATGGTGATTTTTAGAAACAATTTTTTATAATTTCAAGGATTCAAATTTAGGTAAGAACTATGAACTTGATATTTGTTAGTAGTGTGTATCAATTTTAAATGCATAATATAAAGGATATTTGATAGCCCACAACAGTTGAAAATATAAAAGCATTTTTGAAACTAAGACTGTTGAAATAAATATTAGTGTTTTTCCTTATGTTCCAATCTGTAATAAATTAGTATTTGAAACGCTAGAAATACTTCAACAAAAAAGTACTTATCACACATAAAAATTTAGGTAGAAAATGGTTACAATAATTTTTTCTAATATTTGATTTTGTATGTTTATTTTTTAATATGTGTATAAAATTGGAAAATATAGTTAAGCAAAAATAAGAATATCTCTGTAACTGACCATCATAGTTAAATACAATGAATATTTTGGTATATGGCATTCCAGATTTTTTTCCCATTCTTATGGCTGTTTTTGTTGGAATTGTCAAGACTTTTTCAAACTGTACATTTCCTAAGAAAGTATTTTATTTTTTTTAATTTAAAGATCACATTGTCTTTATTCACTAAGAAAGTATTTTAAAAGGCATGTTTGACTTTTTTAAAACTGATGTATATGTTTCTTTTTTTTAAAGGATTGTACTGTGTATGAAACAGAGAATAAAATTCTTCATGTGGTAAGTATGCTTGAATTTATTTTCATCTTCATTAGAAAATATTTCTTTAACTAGTAATTAAATAAAAAGGTATAGCCTATAAAAATGAGCTCTGCTTATCTCATAGGAAAAGTACAAAAGGATATAAAAAGTATAAAAGAACAAGTTAAATTAGTTACAACCATTCTTTTGTATCCTAATAGGAAACTACGATACAATGTGATACAAATTTTTAAGATAGTAATATGTAGTAAGGTTGGAATATAATGCAAAACCTAGAAAAAAGAGAATTTGAAATCAGAATTTTTTTGTGACAAAAAGAAAAGTATTTGGTTGTATAATGGGGTAAATAACTTATCGTCATTTGGATGAAATACTTAATTAAATAGTCAATCTGCCTTTGATCAGATTCTATACTTATCAAAGAACCTTCCAAATTTTAATTTGGTAATAGTTGTTTAATCAATTAATGACTTTGCAAATATTTTATTTTATTACTAGAAATGGAATGTGAGTACATTATACTTTATAGAAAGTATCCTTTATAGAAAGTATCCTTTCTTATTAATGAACAGTTTGCTGCTTTTCTTTGTAAATCTGTAACTTGGTTGATGCTCATTGGTCCTGATAATTTCTTCACCTCTGTTAGAAATGAATGACAACATAAGTAACACTGAAGAAGTTGAGAAGTGAATGCAATATATTACTTTGGCAATTTCACATTCCAGCTAGTTAGAATTTAAGATCCTGTCTGATGATGATTGAGATTGTGGATGGCATTAATCAATCAGTTCAACTCAGAAAGCATTTGTATTTTCTTCTCTTTTTTTTTGGAGTTCTCCTGTTCTTTTATTTTTTTATTAACATTTTTGAAATTTTTATTTAAATTCCAGTTAGTTACCATACAGTGTGATATTAGTTTCAGGTGTACAATATAATGATTCGACACTTCCATACATCACTCAGTGCTCATCACAAGTGCCCTCCTTAATCCCCATCACCTGTTTCCCCCATCCCCCCACCCACCTCCCCTCTGGTAACCTTCAGCGTATTCTCTACAATTATGAGTTTAGTTCTTGGTTTGCCTCTCTCTCTGTTTTTCCCCCTTTGCTTGTTTGTTCAGTTTCTTAAATTTCACATATGGTGAAATTATGTGGTATTTGTCTATTTCCACTCCTCCCTTCCTGGCCTTTTAATGTGCTAGCTTTCAGTAGAAGGTTATATACTTGTGTGTTACTTTTCTCACAATAAGACTCTTTTTGAAAATAATAAAATAGTATTGAGTTATACCAACCACTTGGTATATGATGCTGGAATACCTTCTTTAAAACAAAATATTCAAAAAAGTCTCTTTCTAGATTTCCTGTAGTGTAAAGGAAATCACATTAAGTCTAAAGAACTATCTGAACCCTAATTCTAACACTTTGTATCTCCATGACCTTAGTCAAGTGCTTTAACTATCTTTGAGATTTTTTAAGGTAAATTTTAACAATTAAAAAAAATTATTGCTGTAATTGACACAAAACATTATATTAGTTTTAGGTATATGACAGAATGATTTGATATTTGTAGAAGACTTTGTTCTTAATATGTAAAATGAGAATACTAATATCTGCTAAGTTCAATCGTTTGTAATCTCATGACCTTCTTTCCAGTATTTGTTTCTATTTTCCCTTTTTCCTTTTTATGTGCGCCAGAAAATAAAAACCTGAGTTTTGATATAACTTGTTTAGAATCAAATTGTGACTGAATTTGAATGTTCTCTTTGTTACTATGATAGTTGAGTCAGAGTACTCATACTGCAGTAGCTTGAGATACGCACTAGAACATCATCTGTCTCAGCCCAGACCCGATCCCTATAGACAGTAGGGGAGGCAGTTGTGAAGAGGAAGGAGAACCTACCACTTATGAAAACCTGCCATATCCTAGGAGTTCCATAGGCAGTATAAGCACCAGAGTACTCTTCAACAGCTAAACAAACTGAGATAGCTCAGAAAAGTTGTGAGGTGTGTCTTTTCTTGAAATAGATCTTTATTTAAGGATGAGTAAAGAAAAAGAATGGGAAAGAGAAGAAGTATCCTCTCATATATCAGAAGAAAATCCTTCCCCATGCAGTAGGTTTATTAAGAACATCTATTTAATGATCTCAAGAATGATCAAAAGAATATTGTTTGCATTAAAATAGAATACCATATTATAAAGAAGGCAAAACCACTATAAACTGGACACAAAATGAACTAAGAAAAGCAGCCTTTAAAACTAAGAACTTGGAAATAGAAAACCATGCTAATAGCAGTAAAACCATACTGGTTATTCCAGAAAATTGAAACAATGAGACACAAAATAAATTTTATTGACACTCAGATTTTTAGTAAATTAATAAAAAGACAAAACATGAGAGAAGATAATGTCTATAGAGGATAGGTTATGGTTAATACACCTTCAACTAATTATTAGTTTCTAAAGAAGGAAACAATAGAAAACAAGTATATAATAGAAAAATTTAGGAATAGAAATCAGGAAAACTGAATTTCTCAACAAAGAAAGTGAATTGGAAAGATAATAGCTTCACAATATTTTCTGGTAACATTTTACAGTTTTATGGCAAGAAGCAACTACATTCATTTAACCAGTGTGAAGAGACACATGAGAGGTTTTGACTTCAAAGAAATGGAAATTATATTGTATTCAGATGTGTACTGTGAAACCATGACTGGAAGAAGACGATGAAACAAAATCCATAAATCTTTTAAGAAAAGTAATGTCCCAAAATGTTTATATCTAAATTATCATTCATGTATGAAAGCAACAAAAAGATATTTTTAGATCAGCAAGATCACTAACATACCTTTTTGAAAAAATATATTTGAGTAAGTTTACCAGGTAAAGGAAGCAAAAGTTTCTAATTCCAGAATAGGAGACTTGTGGTAACAAAAGACTGGAGTGAACAACAAAATCAGATGCCATTCACGCTGCTATAACAAAAATATCCTAGCCTGGGGGGCTTAACCAACAAACATTTCTTATACTTCTGGAGGCTGGGCAGTCCAACATAAGGGTGCCTGCAGATTCGGTGTCTAGTGAAGGCCTGTACCCTGGTTCACAGAGAGTCTTCACATAGTGGAAGGGGTGAGGGAGCCCTCTAGGGTCTCTTATAAGGACACTAATCCAATCCAGTTTACGAGGGCTCAGCCCTTATGACCTAGTCACCTCTCAAGGACTCCACTCCCAAAAACCATCACATTTTGCATTAGGTTTAAACATAAGAGTTAAGGGAGAGGCATAAGCATTGAGTCTATAACACATAATGAGGAATAAAAAAATATATGAGTGCTATTTTTTAAATGAAAGTTATTAAATAAATCAGATAAGTATCATTAGCTAAATCAGAAAGATAATGCAAATCAATGGATTTATTTATTTCTTAAGATACAAGCCCTGCATACCTAAATTAAATCACAAAGATGGCCATTACTTTCCAGCCGCGGTTTTCCTCAGAAAACAAGGAATCCCTGTAACACAGTAATGAAATACAATTTTTCACGTATCAGTTCATAAACACAAATACATACACACACAAAAACACACACTAAAAATATTCAAATGCCGGTGAGAATCTAATGAAATTAAAATGGACATACCTTACCACTAGGCATGTACATTCCTTAAACCTTTTTAAGTTTTAGGCAATTTTAAGGCTCAGAAACTTTAATACTGATATTTATATAGTAATGACAGTATGTCTCAGACACTATTTCAAGTGCTGTATATAAACTAATCATTTGGTCCTCGTAACAATCATATGAGATAGGTTTTATTACTACCCTCTCCTTGTTACAGATGAGGAAACATATGAAGCACAGGAAGGTTAGTTGACTTTCCTGAAGTGACGCAGTTGGAAAGGATTTAAGACAGGATTTAACTCGGGCAGTCTCGCTCCAGAGTCTGTATTCCTAACCTATCTTGGGAATCTGGTCTAAAAACAAATTATAAAACACAATAAGATTTTTTATAACAAGAATTTAGAAGAGCATTATGTATAATAGTGAAAAATAGGAAATAATAGGGTAATGCGTCAGTAAATTATGGTGAAATTACAAGATGAAATATTTACTATTCATAGTTACTATTTGAAATTATATCTGAATATATAATTTATGAATAAATTACATTTTTGAATATACCTAAAATATTTATGTTCCAATGTCCAAGGAAAGATTCTAAATAATAATGTTAAGTAAAAAACAGATTATAAGCATTATAAACACAAGTCATCACTGTTGAAAATTTTAAAAGAAAATATTCAATGTTAATATTTATTGTGTTTGCTTAGTAAGATAATAGCTGATTTTTTAAATTTTTAAATATTTCCCAATTTTCTTCAGTTAGTTTGCATTGCTTTTATTTTTTTATTTAAAAAAATTTTTTAAGATTTTTATTTATTTGAGAGAGAGAGAAAGCACAAGCAGGGAGAGAGGCAGAGGGACAAGCAGACTCCCCACTGAGCAGGGAGCACAATGGGGGGCTCCATCCCAGGACCCTGGAATCATGACCTGAGCCGAAGGCAGATGTTTAACTGACTGAGCCACCCAGGCGCCCCGCCCCAGTTTGCATTGCTTTTATAATGAAAAATTATACAAGTATGTATTCTATTAGATTCATAATCCTGATGGCTTTCAAAGGATAATTTTATGGTACACATGCTAGATTTCCTGATGCTCGCTGTTCTTGTCTTTAAAACAGTTTTTTATGCTTAAGACTCTAAAGTAGTAAACTCTGAAGACCAAAAAGTTGGGTGGAAAAGAGGGTTGGTTGTTTGGGTTGCAGTGGTAGACAAAGATGTCTGTTAATATAAAACATGAGAATGAATAAAAGGAAACTGGACAACTTGGGTTTCCTTGGAATTTGTCAGTAAGTATAATGGAACTGACCACACAGCTCAGCCATAAAGGACAAAAAGGAAATGCAGATGATCAGTGCACTATATGTCTGAGTGATTGTTGGCTAATGATAAGCAGTAAAGCATTTCCCCTCTATTGACCTGGTATTTCCCTTTCCGTTAGGCTTTGGCCCTGATTATACCTTCCCTGACAGGTTGGAGTGCATCTGTTTTTGCTTTGCACCGATGCTGGTGTTATACATAGTAAATCAGTTACAGGGAATCTGGAGTTTTCTTGCGTTTCGTACCCTACTTTCTCCTCACTCCCACCTTTCACTGAGTCTTTGAATCTGGAGAGAGAAGCACTCCTGACAAGCCATTTGAGACCTTGTGCTTCAGCGGACTTCAACTGTGCTTATCACAGCCCTGCCGCTCTCATTGGTGAGCCTGGAACACTTACCAGCTTTGATAAACTGAAAATCTCAGGCCAGGCGTGATCATGAAAGTCACATTGTTTAAATCAGATTGTGCTGAGCTCAAATACTCCTTTGACATTGACCAACAGTGTGTTCTTCTATTTGGCGCTTGCTTTGTACTGGCATTTTATCCCCATTGCTTTCATAAAAATAACGGGAGGAATAAAGACAACGAATGCCTATTTTATTATGTTAGTGTTAAGATTATCTTTTTGTTAAGTAGTACTTTAGTTTGAAGGAAGGACATTCTCATAAATGCTCTCTCATCTTTTCTCTTCTCCCTCCAAGTTATTCTCTTTTTTTTTCACTAATTTAGGTTTTATCATTAATTAGGCTTATGTTGGCATGTTGACTATTTGTTTTATTTCATAAACATTCGTGTAATTTTTTTCCTGTCTTTAAATGTATGAGTCTTTACTCCTAAACTCCATCTGGGCTGAGAGTATTGTGCCTTCTCTGCTATCCAGACCAGAAATGGCTAAAACTACACAGAACCAACAGGCCTAACAGAAGAGCCCAGAGGAGAAAATAAAGAGCTCATTTGAGACTTTGCCCCACCATCTATGTTGTATCATTTAAGTAAACATAGCTTTCTTCTGATTACCCCAAACCTTGAAAATAAGTACTGGGACAGCAGCATGTTCCATAATAAAATAAAAATGATCATATTGATATTTTATCTTTAGAGATTTCTTGAAAATAGTGGCACTCTAATGACATCATCAAAATAATTTTACATTGGTCTTCCAAAGGTCCCTAATGCTTTGAAAAGGCAGCTTTGGCAATTATAGCTAGACTCTTCTCTTAACACTGTGGTTTGGAGCCATTGCAAGTGGAGATATTTTTTTGTATGGTTCACATTTTGGCTGTAACTGTAGTATTTGGACATGCAAATTATGGGCCACCTCATTAAAATGAATTCTAATACTGAGTTTTATAGATGAAAAGCATCAAGAGACTTCTTTGTTTTCACAGTTGATGTGACTCTTCTATCTTGGCCCCCCTTCACTATCTTTGTGCTCAACCTGAAGAAGCATGCTAACACTATTACTGAACTAGGCATTGATTTCTTGAGTGTTGTATTAGACTATCTTCAGGTTTTGACATTTTGTTGGTTAATTGCCTTATAAATTATTTTAACTGTAACTTCTCTGCAGTCAATGTCTTATAGAGGAAAGAAAAATCAGATAGAATATGATGGAGGTAAAAAATGTTTGTCTTTTCTAGGACAAAAGGAAAACATATGTATATACTAAAGGGAATATGGCCATACATGATGAATTAAGATAATCTCTTTTTAATGTGTCTTATTATGATTTGGATAGACATTATATGGATGTTCTTGCTAACATTACATTTGCTGATCACATTATGCATTATAAAATGCTTACACAGACTGACTCTGAGTGTGCAATCCTTGTTCTCAAAGAATACTTGTTTTTGTTGGGGAGTCAAATGAGGCAGAGTAATGTAGTAGAAAGAGTACCAATTTGAAAGTTAAAGAGATTTGGTGTCTTGACCTCATTCTGGCACTTACTAGCTGTGAACAAACTAAATTAGCCTTTCTGATTAAGTTGGAGTTTGGAGTATCTGTGTTTTGTAAGGTCTAAATGCCATAATTCTTTGGTGATAACTCACAAAATCAGTAAAAAACAGTATGGTCTCATGAAGTGTTAAATTGAAGAGCCGTCTTCATCTGAGACAATTCCCCATAGTCTGATCAAAGACACTATGGATTTTTTTTTTTGACACTGTAAATTTTTTTAAACTACAGTTGCAGTCACTGTAAAAGATTTCTTCATCAAGGTAATAGAATCAGTCTGGAGACAGGAATCAAACTGTAACTTAAACAAGTTTGATCTAAATAGTTATTAAACAGGGGCACCTGGGTGGCTCAGTTGGTTAAGCATCCGACTGTTGATTTTGGCTCGGGTCATGATCTCAGGGTCGTGGGTTCAAGCTCCCTGTCGGGCTCCCCACTTACCATGGAGTCTGCTTGTCCCTCTCCCTCTGCTCTCTCTCAAATAAATAAAGTCTTTTTAGATAGATAGATATATAAATATTAAACTACAATAGAAGATTACCTATACAGATACAAAGAGAATGTAAAGCATTCCCTAGGATGGGGTGGGGGGATATATACAAGGAAGGACAACTTACAGGCAGACATTCTCCCACCAGCCAAGAATTGTAGGTTGAGAGTCAGAACTCATTGGAGCCATAGGGTTGCACGGGGTTGCCTAAGCCAGAGCTGGTCCACTGTTACCAGGCAAATTGGAAACAGCCTTCCAAGATATAAGCAAGTGATGCTGGTGGGAGGGCTCACCAAGGGAGTAGGGTGCTGCTGTGGGTATGAGGCTGGGAGGGCCCCAGGATGATGGCCACTGAGCCCAGGCCGAGGCTGAGAGGTCACTGAACGACTGCATGGTCTGGGCACCACAGGATGTTCTCACACACATCCATCACTGATGGACCATGCAGCAGGAACAAGACAAAGCAAAATGCAACACTAGGGAACCTGAAAGAGAAGCCTCCTTCCCCTTGTGATGTTTCTTTAGCGCCCTCTACTGATAAGATCCTAACAGTGTCCTTTCTGTAAAGCAGAAATGCTTGAAGCCTCCTGGCCATATATATCACAGAGCAAGCACTGAAGGGTGAATTTGGAGCTGAGAACCAATAAATTCATAATTGGCACAGTGCAATTAGCTCTGTCCTCCCAAAAAAACACATACGGCAATTTTGAATTTCTCAACTCTAAGTGAAGACATTGCTCCCTGGTCTCAGCTATTTGTTCTTACTTGCCGTTAACTATGTATAGATAGTGCCTGGATTTTCCTGAAGTTCATCTAATTATAATGAACTGCTTCAGTCTTGCTATTTGAGTCTAAAGTAAAATGGCATCCTCTTCCTGATAACCTACATCTTAGCTGAGCTATCCTACGGCCAGACCCTTGTTTATTTTGAGCCTGGAAAGTAGCGCGCCCCCTAATGAGTGCTCTCTCAACTACGTGGGGACCCACTGCAAGCCTGCCTACCTCTATTTCTTGCCCCTGAGAGAGCAGGCAAATAGAATGGAGATTTTCCCAGATTAACTTCTGGTTTCCAGCTGACTGTTTCCCTATCAGAAACTAGAGGAGAGTGGAGCCTCTTCTGTCAACTTTAATTCAGACCAGCATGTCTCGGGGATGCCACTGGAAGTAAGTTAGAAGTGTCTTGGGTCCACTTCTTGCTCATTAGAGCAGGTTCACATTTGGGATTTATATTCTCTCACTGTTTGGTACTGACCTCATCATTCGCAGATGATGGTTATTTTAAAGTGTTACTGCCTCTTTTCCATTATCAGGAACACAAGGGCAGCATGCTTAATGTCAGTGATATTAAGCACAAAGCCAAACTGATCACCTGAAACACTTTCCCAGGTTGCAAAATCCTTGAACATAATAGTTGACATTTGAATCAGTAACAGATACTCACCCTCAGTGATTATTGAGGGAATACACAGCTTTATGGAATGGTGGTGGTGGTTTCTTCTCATTTTGTAGTTGTTTTGTTGTGTTTTTTTCCCCACCATCAGAATTTGAAACCTGAAGGAATTGCAGAGTTTTCTAGGCCTTGTTGGAAGGCAGCTATGCTCACCACTATACCACCAACGCTCTAGGCCTTGTTGGAACAAAGTTCATATAACCTTCATATATTTGCTCCTACAGTTGCATTCTAAAGCTATTTGAAACTCTTAATCTTCACTGTATACAGATATAATTTTTACATTAGGTTTAAATTGAAATTCTATTCTATTAGTTTTTAAGTTTAAAAAATTGTCTCTCCTTCAGTTGTCTTCATTCATATGAGCAAGAATTCTTCCTGTGTTGGGGAATATTTATGTAAAATAATAGTTTTAAATACCAATTTAAATTCTTTTTGTGTATTTTACTCTTTCAAAGTTACCTGTGATTGTTTACTCCTTGCATCTTGTTAGGGAACCATCATAATTAGAAGTACAAAATTGTTAGCTCAACAGAGATCTGGCAAGTATTAAAATACTAAGAATACTATATTTCTGAATGAGGCTTATATCATTTAGAGTTCTCACTAATATTAGAATAAATGTGTGCTGTTTTATAAAAACAAAACCTCTCTTGTTCACAAAATACAATGCAAATGTCATCCTAAGTTGGCATAGAATCACATGATTTATAATACTGAATTACACTAATATACAAACCAAACAAAAAAATAAAAACATACCCCTGAAACAAATAATACATTATGTGTTAATTAAAAAAAATTTAAAAAATTTGAAACATGCTCTGTCTTCTAGACTATTTTAATTAAAATATTTATATTAATAACTTTTAATATGTATACACTATAAAAACTTCTGTTACTATTTTCCATTTTATTGATAATAAAACCTGAATCATTTAAGCTGTTCTTAAATTGTAGCTTTCACATCATTGTTGCCTTCTTAAAATGTATATGCATCTGTTTGTTGTTTCCCCCATTTTGTCTTGGTTTTATATTCTTCTCCCTTGTATATATGTATATGCCTTAAAAAGTAGAAATGTCCTTTTGTAGTCTTTTTTTAATAAAATCTTTTGTAAAGATTATGAGCCTGAAGTTCTTTCTTATGTCAAATGAATTTCTAATTTTTTAATCTAAAGATAGTTCCATTCATTTCCTCCAGTACACTCAGAATAACTGACCCAGAACTTCACTTGTTTAGAAAAATGTAAATAAAAATACTTTGAGTAGCTCAATCATGCCTTAGTATGCTCCAGTGCTAACCAACATAGGAAAGACTTCTTTCCTATCCCTTAGCTTTTCAATATTGTTTGTACTTAGAGTACTTACTGTGTTTCCCTTTTGAAATACAATAGCTGAAACTTCACATATTAATAAGTACTTGATAAAGCTGGTGATAATGAAATAATGCTGTTATTAATATATAATGTACTATATATTAATATAATTAATATAAGGTTGCTGTTTTTTGAATCTCCACAGAGACTAAAATGTTGCTTTTTTAAAAGATTTTATTTATTTATTTGAGAGAGAGAGAGCTCACATGAGCAGGAGGAGAGGGAGAGGGAGAAGCAGACTCCCCACTGAGCAGGGAGCCAGATGCGGGGCTCTATCCCAGACCCTGTGACCACGACCCAAGCCTAATGCAGACCCTTAACCGACTGAGCCACCCAGGCACCCCCTAAAATGTTGCTTTTACAACTGTTTTAAAACCATTTGTCTTATACTAAACGTGCTTGGATCTTTTTTCCCTTTAGAACTTTTAGTGTTAGGTGAACTAGCCATACACATATATGCAAATATATATAAAACATATTATGTATATAGAACAGAATATGAAAACTTTCCATTTCATTCCGAGAATATGTTCTATTATATTAAGTCATAACTGAAATTAATATGAACTACTGAGGGAAAAAAAAAGTCACAGTACCACTGATTCTAGCCATGACCCTCTTTTGTTTTAAAAGGTTCTTGAGTCATAGCTAGCCTTGTTTGTCACCTGCTATTTAGTCACTAATTTTTTGTCACCATCTTGGGTAGCTTATAACAGAATCCACAGGGTCAGTTATAATACTCATTGCCATCTTATGTTCCCTTTAGCTTTATTAAAGGCATGTTATTTACTAGGCTTTAATTTTAGGTTCAATTTTTTCTTTCTGTTTTTAGAATTAAAGATAAATAGAATTTAAAATTCTTTGGTATGAATATTGCAAAAAATAGCAGAAGAATACCCTTAATATAAGTGATTACCAAGTCATCTTCTAGCTAGAATAGAGTTGTTCTTTTGCTGCTAAAATGACTAAATTTTCCCAGAGAGCTGTGCCTTTCACAGTCTCAAATCTACTACTCCTTATCTAAACGGCATTCTAAATTGCAAGAAGGCTTGCAAGAGTGGCTTATATTTCATTATACTATGTAGTTTAAATGTGCTTTATAACATCCATTTAATACAGACCTAGGTTTTAAGCAATAGAAAATGAAATTGATCAAAAACAAGTTGAAACTTAAGGATTGAAATAAGAGATGGTAAGCATAATGATTAAGAATTCAAGTCCTTCTTCTGCCAAGGCAATGACCTTGATCTGTTTATTTTGCCTTGCTTTCTCCTCCGCTATGCTGGCTAAGATAATATCTACTTCAGGAACTTGTTATAAGGATAAATGATATAATGAATATGGAGCATGATTGACCCTTGAACAGTGCGCTGAACCACTACGCAGCTGAAAACCCGCATATAACTTTTGACTCCACAAAGCCTTTAACTATTAAATAGCCTACTTCTGACCAGAAGCCTTACCTATGAGATAGCTGATTAACACATATTTTGTATGTTATATGTATTTATAGTGTGTTCTTACAATAAAGTAAGCTAGAGAAAAGAAAATGTTATTAAGGAAATCCTAAGGAAGAGAAAATACATTCACAGGACTGTACTCTAAAAATTCTGCATATAAGTGGACCCACTCAGTTGAAACCCATGCTGTTCAAAGGTCAACTATTTAGCATTGTGCCAGACATGTGGTAGGTGCTCTGTAATATTGATGTACACTTATAATAATAAAGGATGTATTTTTCTTACCATCTGATAATTTTTTCTAGAATATGCTATTAAGTAGCAGTAGATAATACTGTGCTTTATAATGTTAACAACATAATATCACACGATTTTACTGAATGAGCAAATTTACTTTTTACAAGAATGTGTTAAATAACTTCCCTGGAACTTTGCCTAGTATTCTTAATGTGGTTTCCTGCAGTGGCTTGATGTATGATGCAGTAATGAGTACAGAATTAGCATATAAAGCCAGGCCATTTTATACCCCTTCTAATTGGCTTACTTAGTCAAGTGCCAAATACTACAATATAAAGGTTCTAGTACATTATCTCTAAAACAGGCAGCAAGGTTCTAGTGGAGTTTCTTTTCTAAGTCTTTCTATTATTTTTTTCAAGATCTTTAATCTGTTAAATCCTGATGACTTTTCTGGTAAAGTCAATGTTTTACTCATCTTTTGTATTCCAGCAGACCTTGCACATAGCAAGTATTTGGCAAACAAAATTACTCAAGAAGAAGAATCAGAGAAAATGATTTGCAACTTAATACGGTGGATTTAATTGGTATTTTCTTTTTTGTAAACACATCTCCAGTCTAGTATTTCTGCCTTTCCTCCTTCTACCCCACTTCTAAGTGCTTCCAGTGCCTGAATACAAGAGCTACTCTTGCTCATTACCAGTGTGTTCTATGAGGCCCTGAATATTGTAATGTACACATATTGAGCCATTTATATACGCCCATTATTTTCCTATTTACTTATGCTTTGGACTCTTGAAATATTTCAATTTGTAGAAACTATGAAGGTTTCTTTTTAATGTACTGATTTAGATTAATATATACATATATAAACATATATTTATATATATAAACATATATATCCTTTAGATTATTAGATTTCTTTTGGCATACTGATTTAGATTAATATATCCTTTAGATTATCATACAATCCAAGTATCCTATTGAAAAATTCTTTAGGAATTAACGATATTATCTCCCCCTTTGAGATAAAGAGAAAATAAGAATGAAAATGTACCCACACATGAGAGGAAAGGAATAGCTAAAAGATTTAAATCTGCCCCAGAGTGTTCTCTTCCCTTTCAAACATCAGCCAGTTATTGTATGTTAAGTGCTGCCATTCTGTCCTTTTCCCCATGGCTGCTGATGAATATTTTCAAGAGGATTTAAAGCACACACACACACACACACACACACACACACACACACACACACACACACAATTGGGGTCCCAGGATGTGCTACATAATATGTGAGACCTAGTACAAAATAAAAACGTCAAGTCCCTCCCTTGTTCAAGAACAGTGGAAAATCCCTCCCTTGTTCAAGAACAGTGGAAAATAAGAGCAGAGCATAATACTAAATGCAGGCCCCTGTGCAACTGCACAGGGCACGTGCCCACATCTGGCCCTGTAGGATTCCCAAGTTCTGGGAGGTGGTCTTCCTCTTGGCACTATGCTTAGCAGCTCTTCAGGGTAAATACTTTCATGATATCTGAGCACTAAGATTTGAACATCAGAGAGAGTAAAGAAATGTGAACTCTCCCATCATGACCATGCAGTATGGTTACTGGTCATTGTAACATGGTCAACAAAGCCATGTAATGAAGAGTAATGAGATAATTCATCCCATGAGTAAGGATTAAGTCCTTTGAAGGTAGAGAAAGCAACCAGGGAAAAATAAGCTTTTATTTAGTATGTTCTTTGGATAGGAGCCATATTAGGCTCTTTTTTTTATACATTAACCTGATTTGTCATATAAACCATATAAAGCAATTTTTATTACCCCATTTTCTACAAGAGGAAATTGAGCCTCAAGTGTATAAAATAACTTGCTGACAGTTACACAGCAAGTAACTAGCAGTGTGGTGATTGCCCACATCTGTCTTCATATCAAGCCCGCATTCTTTCCATGGGTATTGGTATCTTGCTGGCTGATGTCTGGCTCTGGAGGCTGATGGCTGCAATAAAAGTGCAGCCTTAAGAAGCAGATGCAAAAAAGAGTGCAATTACGAGGGAAATTTAGTTTCGCAGTTTGTTTGGTGTGAGGAAGCTGAACCCAGCACAGACTGAGAGGCCATGGGCCATGTACAGAATGCAGCAAATAAAAAGAGAGTCCTTATTATCTTGACCAGGCAGAGAGAACTGTCTCCCTTAACAATAGAGCAATGCAGTGGTCACAGAACAAGTGTGACATCTTGGAAATGGATAGAAGAACACACCTTGATTGCTGCAAAATAATGGCTCTTCCCACAATAAAGGTAAAATAATAATAATAATAATAATAATAAACCAAATGATGGACACCAGGTTTCAGTAAGTACAGCGAGAGTCTGAAGCATCTAAGGGCCAACATATGTGAGGGGAGTATACGCCAAGCTTCATTCACTTATGTTCCACATTCTTCATGATTTTACCATGTCTAACTCTTAACCATATCATTATGGATGTAACATTTTAAATCTGTTCTGTAAGCAGCATGAATGGATTTATCCTAACCTAAAGTACTGGCTTTCTGTCCTCAATCCAGGCGCTCTAATAAGTGTTAAAGCTCATTTGCTCTTCAGTTTATTCGGCTCGTATTTATTGAGTACCTTATATGTTGTAGGATCTCTCTACCTGCTGTGGGTGGTTGGTAGGGGGAGGGGAGGAAGAGAAGTCAGAGATGAGTAGGACGTGGTTCCTGCCTCCGGAGGGCTTCAGAATGAAATTAGACAATTGCAGACTTCACAGAATGCTGAGAAACCAGTATTGAGAAAGTGGCGAACTTTGCCTGGAGGAGGTAGGAAACTTTATACTAAGGTAACCTTGAGCAGTAAAGTCTAGACAAATAAGTAGGAGGAGTTCACTGAGCAGATTTGGAAGATTCATCTTCCTAGTCATTGACTGGATTTTTTTTAAACTTTTCTGATCATGATCATCGGTGTTTTGGAAATTATTGAGTTCAGTTCAATCCAATGGTTATTATCAAGAACTTTTCAGATTATTAAGCTTGTTTAGAAACAATCTTTGATTTTACGTCTGACAAATCAAATAATAAAATAATAGAAACAAACCCATAACTTTCTTGAATACTTCGATGTTTAGCTCCTATATCCATAATTTAGAATATAGGTGTGTTGTGTGTGTGTGTGTGTATTTTTTCACCTGAATATCTTTCTTATGCAGATTTTATAGACTAAAATGTTAACTACTTCTACTATTTCTTTTATTTTTCCTTGTAAGAAAGTTAAAACAAAACAAAAAGTGATTCATATGTTACAAACAACATGTGTTTACCATAATTTTTTTCTTTCAGTGTAAAACTCTTTCTGGAGTCTGTGACCACATCATATCCCTGTCATCGGATCCTCTGGTTTCACAGTCTGCACACCTAGAAGTGATTCAGCTGGCAAACATCAAACCAAGTGAAGGGCTGGTAAGAGCTACCATGTTTGTCAAAGCCACCATCCATCAGTGGACAGCTAATGATGTAGGCAAAGCGGCGTCCAAATATGGGAATCCATAAATTCTAACGAACTTTGAATATTTTGGTATTTTTTTTTCTAGGGATAAATTAAAGTAGTGGGAGTTTGTCACTATAAGAAGTTTTATGAAGATAAATGAAAATGAAAGAGAATTTAAAATGAGATTTCTAAATTATCTTGTTTACTTTGGTATTAAATTAGCTTTTATTACGTTCTTTCACCCCCTACCAAAGTTCCTTAGGTTTAAAGGAAGTTTAAGAGTTTTATACTAAGAACCAGTGTTACCTGCCCTTGCAAGTAGGTGTTTTGTTTGTTTTGCTTTGGTTTGTTGTGGTTTTAATAGGACTCTTTTCCCTTAGGTTGTGTAAGCTAGACAAACCCGATATTGTTTATAACTCACATCCGTTCTTTCTTACAAGGGTGAGTAAGCAGGTGGGTTTTGCCAAAACCAGGCTGACATCTAGGAGATGTATTTTTTATTATGTAATAATAAAGATAATCATCTTCTATATTTTGTTCACTTGATTAAAAATTGTATTGATTCTAAATTTAACCCAAAGGAGAGTTTTTTCTTTAGTAGGCCTCTAGGAAGAAAGCACATAAAATTAATATTAATGAGAGAGAGGGACAGAAAACAAGAAACTGGCTGGAGAACATCTTACCCACTACACAACCATGGCTTGTTAGTTTGGTGCTACAGTGTTTCTACTTTCTCCCTGTGGATGAATTTTCCTAGGATACAATTATTGATATTTTAGAAAATAGAAATCTTGGAAATAATATAGTTCAGCTAATATTCTTAAAGACCTCTAAACAAGTTTAATATTTATGTGGCTTTTCTTCAATTCCTAACAGTGAATTTTCAGAGTGAGGCCATCTATTCAATAGAGTGACTTTTCTGCTGATACTTGGCAAATTACTTTTTGGTAACTATAGTTTTTCATGCTTTTGTGGCTTTTATCAGTGTTTTCCTAGGAAGATGGAAATCATTATGTCAGCAAGTATGTCATCATCATAGCTTATAAGTGTAATATATAATTTTAATTTTAAGAGCTTATTTTTAGCATTTATAAACTTATTTGAAGTAGTATTTATAATCTTAAATTCTTACTATTCCTTTTGGTTATCTTTACACAGTCCAGTTTCATTTAAAGCGTCTTTCAACCTATAATATTGAAGAGTTTCCTTTCTATATTTCCTTTTTCAGTAGTTATAAAGGAAAGGAAGCTGTCTCAGCATGATTTGTAGAGTGGGAAATTAAGAATTAATATATATTATATTAGACTAGGAGTCAGGACACCTGGATACAAATCACTTACATTAAATATAGCTGTGAGTGTGATCTTGAGGAGGTGGAGGAGTAAATTTAACCTCCTTGGCCTTGCTACTTTCATGTGTAGAATGTTGGGGTCGGGAAGGGAGGGTGGACTAGATCAACCTTAAGGCTTCCTCTAGCTCTGTGAGTCTGTGGTGCTAAGGACAGGATTTGGAGAAAAGAGCCTGATTTTTTCCCCCACTAATTTCCACTGAAATCATGGGAAATAGTAACCATATGAAGTGAGTCAGTACAGTGCTAATTGACGTTATGAAATCTTGACTTGTTTTCAATGAAAGAGGTATAGCCTTGGACATGTCTTTTATTTTTTGAATTTGGAAGGGGTAGATCTGGGTCCAGCCTTTGAAACAGTCGTGATCTTAAAATGCTAATAACCAGATTCAGTTAGTCTGAGAAAGAGCTGGAAAAGAAAATACCTGAGTGCTTACCATTTGTCAAGTATTTTCTCACAACTCTTTAGAGTAGATACTTTCTTATTTTGCAAATGAAAAAATGGATTCACAGATCTTCACCAATTTGCCCTGTGTCACATAGGTAATATACAATAGAGGCAGGGTTAAGTCCAGGTATACCTCCATAAAGTACATCTTAACAAAGCTTGTTCCATTATCCCACAATTTAAAGTTGGAATTGCCAAAGGGAAGTGTGAGAGATTTAAGAGGGTAACTTTAAAACTGGAACCACCTAGAGAAATCATTTTTAAAGGACAATTGGCAGCACTTCACTGGGAAAATATTTCCAAGGGAGGAAAAGAAAAACATTTCAACCAAAATGTTGAAAATAAATAAAAAGTGAAATAAAGGGCTCCTGTGTGGCTCAGTTGGTTAAACATCTGCCTTCGGCTCAGGTCATGATCCCAGGGTCCTGGGATCAAGCCCCACATCGGGCTCCCTGCTCGGCGGGAAGCCTGCTTCTCCCTCTCCCACTCCCCCTGCTAGTGTTCCCTCTCTCGCTGTGTCTCTCTCTGTCAAATAAATAAATAAAATCTTTAAAAAAGTGAAATAAAAACTATTTCTTGTGATTCATGTTAAAGAGATGCCTAAATAGAAATTTTTATGATTTATTCAAGGAATCATTTTAAAAATCAGATACCATTAAGCAAGTTTACTCAGTCATATTTGAAATAAATAGATCTGAGGATTTTGGTAATATTTAGCATGTGCTTAGCCATAGGAAATGTCTAAATGGTAAATGAAGGAAAGAAAGGTGGGAGAATACCAAGCTTTAAGGAAGTTTAATTAGCTGCAGAAGGTTTCTGCGAGTTTCAAAACAACATCTTTCATAGGCAAAAGGTAATTGCTTGGTTCTTCCACTGATAAACTGGATAGATTGTTCATCAGCTTTCTACCTAATTAGTAAAATCCCCTAGGATTTCTTAGTTTTGAGAGTTCTAAGCATTATAACGAATGATGGGAAATGTACTTGTTATGATTAAATATGCAACTAGCTTCTAAAATGCTTTTAAACAACGATGATCAGCAGAAAATTAAAGGAGGGAGAATGAGAGCTATTGGAACATATCAAAACTAGATCAGAACCAAGAGATGAGTTGAACAGAGAGGAAGGGGCTTGGGGGGACATCCTTGGGGAAGCCTCTTGGCCTCAGAGAGCTCTTTTGCTATTAGACACTTAGATTATCCTCAAATATGCCTTATTCTATTGACTTGACTGTAAGGTTGCTTTGGCTCCCATTGGTTAACTGACATTTGGAGACCAAGTGAAGCAAATGTCATTTTGGCAAGCTAAGCAGGAAAGAGGGAGCTGTTCAAGTCAGCTCCAGAATTAATTAATTGTTTAAAGAAAAAAGAAGAAAGAAGGAAGAATAAAGGTTTTGATGAAATGGAAGACCAGATTTGTCTCAGTTCCAGAAAAAGAACCATTTGAATTACATGTCCTGCTGTTTGACCCTTTCTCAGAGATGAACAAGTGATCAGCTGTAGTTCTGCGGACTCTTCATTATTTGGAAGATGGTTAATTTGAAACCTCATCCAAGCAACTTGCTTCTTTTACTTTCTTTGGGTACCTGACTTTTTTGGCCATTTTTCTCATTAATACTACCAGAGGGAAATAAAAAGAATGAAGTCAGTTTTGATTATTAAAAGCATTTACAAGTGGCTTATTAAGGTTAAAAATGAAAATATTGAATAAAACAATATCTTCGTTCTTTGTGGCAGTTTTAAAATTGCTTCTGTGAGGTTACTAGAATTGAATTCTGTATACATAGTTAGATCCTCCTTTATTTAAGCATTTTAAAAATATTTTTATCCATCTGAAAAAATTACCTTTAATGTCATATAGCATTTAATTATATGTAAATAATGATGAGATTTTCTTCCTTTAAATAACAGATACCTGCTTTAGCTTACAGTTGCCACTTTTGAGGTTCCTGGTGTGTGTAATAATTGCACACAAATTTTATTTCCAGAGGCACAACTAGATTATGTCCATGAGTTTTTATTATCTCCATGACTATATTGCCTTTTCTAAACATTTATCTTAGGATATTAGACTTTCTCTATGACCTAATCATTAATGAGACTATTTAGAGCTCTTGTCAAATATCTGAATTCATAATCAGTAATACGCAGTGTTGAAAGAAATGTAGAGAGAAACATAATCAACTTCTGCCTACCACTTTCAGAGGAGATGGGGCAATAAAATAAATTTGTAAAATAGGAGACCCAGTTACTCTTTATAACCACATTGCACATAGTACATGTGTGCTAAACAGGTCTCAGTCTTTTAGCATAGATGTTAAACAGCGAATAGTTGACTTTAATACCTACAGTTGCCAAATATTATGTTATAATAAGAAAAGTGAAGGTGCACAACTGTCCTATTAATAAATCGATAAATCAGGAGCCTAGTGGTTAAAAGTGTAGTCTGGAGTCAGACTGCTTAGGCTTGAAACCTGGCCTCACCACCTTGGGCAGACTCCCCAGCTTCTCTGTGCCTCAGTTTCTTTATCTCTAAAACGGAAGTAATGAGGGGCCTCTGGGTGGCTCAGTTGGTTAAGCGTCTGCCTTCGGCTCAGGTCATGATCCCGGAGTCTCAGGATCCAGCCCTGCATCAGGCTCCCCGCTCAGCAGGGAGTCTGCTTCTCCCTCTGACCCTCCCCCCTCTCGTGCTCTTGCTCTCTCAAATAAATAAATAAAATATTTTAAAAAAATAAAACAGGAGTAGTGATAGTTTATACCACATTGGCTATTGTGAAGTAAAACAGTCCCTGGTACATTGTAACCAGTAGCTTTCCGTGATGATGGTGATAGAGAATGATAAGTGATGGCTGTTTTGTATGTCCAAGTAATATATACTGTTTCTTTCCCTGTCTTTTCCCACTTTATTCTCTCACAGTCCTTCACAGTCCTGAGACAAAATTTAGTGTTTAGCTCTAACAAATATATTTTGAGAGTCTTTATTAATCTATTGTAATTTTGTTAATTCCTGGAGGAAGATGATGACAAGGATCTTGTCCTCCTCTAAGTTCTATAATGGCATCATTATATTTACCCTCCCATAAATAATGGGATAAGTATGAACTTAAAAAGTAAGTATGCTGTACACTTGTCACCAGTGTAGGGTTGAATATTACCACATGGTCATAGGCAACAACAGCTGCCAATTTCTTAATTTCTATATGTACTTCCGTTGAGGTTATTTATTTTATATGAAATAATGAAGTTGCATTTAAAATACTAGAGTTCACAGGTAAATGAACACCTTTTAAATCACATTCATTTTCTTTCATGTTAGTGATCCAGGCTTATCCATTTTTGGAACAGGTACCAACATTTTAGACATAAGACATTACTGAAATGACTGCAGAATTCACACCTACCCAGTTTTTTAATAGTACCACCCCATGAACTTTACTGCTTCTTGTTTTTATTTCTTACTTATTTCCAATGAAATACATGTACATTCAGTTATCTAAATATGTAATTAACCTAAAGGTATGGGAAATTAACATTGTAGTAATTGTCTATATAAGTGCTAAAATTAATGCTTTTCTGAAATAATATTGTTGGTTATTGTTAAGTCCATTATATTTTAGACTTTGAGTTCATTAAAATTCATATTTTTTATTTTTTAATCAATATTTTGAAATGCAAGGCAGTTGTGTAAGTAAAACTTGGGTAATTTTTTCCCAGAGAAAAGTAACAATCTTCCTTAGAGAGGAAGAAAAATCTTTTTTTCCCCATCCTTTTTTTTTACTTAAATGAAAATATTTTAACATTTACAATGTGAATATATTCTTGTGATTTTTTCCCTTTCAAGTTCTCCCACTGTCCATAATTTAAAGTTTTTGTTTGCTCATAAAGCTGACATAATTTCAGGATTTCTAGATAATCTTTAAAATGTAATAAAGCATTTTCTAAAATGGCTTTATTTAAACGGGAAATGGAATCTTACCCTTTTTGTTAGCAGGAGGGCTTGCCACACATTACCTCTTAATTATTGATATAGAAGTGTTGGATATAATTATTAAAACTTCATCAATGAAAATAAAGGCAGGAAAGACAGGATTTCACAAAAGAGATGGAGAAAAAGTTTACATTAACAATATTTTATCACTGTCTCTAGTTAGTTGTAGTTGAAGTGGCTCTATAGAAAACTACTCTTTGTTGTGTAATATGTATCAACTATAATACGCTAATAACCAATATTTGAATTTCCCATTATTACTTTTATTTTGCCACAGAACAAATAGTAAGGACTGTTGGGGGAGTGAGGTGCATTCTTTCTTCAAGAATATTGAATTACCATGCTACATTTCATAAGTTTCACAGGCAATTTACTTATCAAGTAGTTATTTGATTAAGTTGAGGACAGGCTTCTTCGGGCAAACTCTAGAAACCAGAACATTCAGATAGGAATTTTTTACTAGTTTAAAGTTGGCATTATTGAATATGGAATCATGGAGTATGTGGCAATTTGATAGGATAATTTTTTGTAAATGATTGTGTAATATACTTGAAAACATTCCAGTCGCTTCACTTTTTTTTTTTGATGCTGTCTTTTTCTAGGGTATGTATATTAAATCAACATATGATGGCCTCCATGTAATTACTGGAACTACAGAAAATGTAAGTATTATAACATTTCAGATTATAGGGTGTTTTTCTTTTTATTGTTAAACAACATATATCTCACGTAATTGAGGTTGACTTCTGAGGACATGAACAGATTAAGAGGAAAAAACTAAAAGGACACATTGGGTTAGTAAGTGTTGGTTTGGGAAGAATTTCAATCATTTTATTTAGTTTAGAGTAACTATTTACTCAGAGTAAATCAGATGTTTTCTGTTCACAGCCAGAGATTTGTCTTTGTTAAGTATTTTCTGGTTTATGACAAGTTACTGTGACATCTAAAAGAATCCACTTCCATCTGTCAAATAGTTTAGTTATGTTAAGAAACTTATATAAGAAAGAAACATCAGATAATTCAGGCTTTCTGAATATGCATTATAATTCAGCTTAATTCAGTGAGGAGACAGCATGGTATAGCTCACTGGTTTTCACAGTGAGGTCCCTCCCTGGATCAGCAGCACCAGCTTCCCTTGGCAACTTGTTAGAGATACATATTCTTGCCCCCCCCACCAGAACTACTGAATCAGAAATTCTGGAGACCAGCCTGTTTCTTAATAAGAGATTTTGTTTTTTATTTTTGGGTTTTTTTTAAAGATTTTATTTATTTATTTGAGAGAGAAAGCATATACACAAGAGAGAGCACAAGCAGGGGGAGCAGCAGAGGGAGAGAGAGAAGCAGGCTCCCCACTGAGCAGGGAGCCTGATGTGGGGCTCAAACCCAGGATGCTGGGACCATGACCCAAGCCAAAGGCAGATGCCCAACCAACTGAGCCACCCAGGTGCCCCAAGAGATTTTGTTTTAACAGGTAATTCTAAGACATGCTGAAGTTTGAGAACCACTGCAAGCAGTGGGTCAGAGTCCCTAGGCCTAGGACCTACAATTAGTTCTGCATCTTAATGGCAGTGTAATTTTTGGCAAGTCACTTACCCTGCCATTGCTTTAGTTTCCTCAACTATAAACTGGAAATATTACATGCACTACATACCTCACTAGGTTGATGTGAAAATAAGTAATAAATGTGAAAGGCTCTGCAATAAAGAGCTACAGAAATGTAAAGTGATTGTGTTGAGCCTGAACATGATCACTAAAATAGATTTGAATCGTATAATAAATCATTATTCCTCCATTTGGTTGACCCAGACTTCCATCTCACTCTTAAGCAGGTGCTGAGCTTTGAATTTTTTTTTTCTTTTCGAAATTCTGACCAATTACATGTTTATGCTGTGTTCCTTCAAAGAAGACTGGGGTGGAGTTAGTTGATTTCAAGTTGTCATAGATCTCAATATTTTACCGGCATTTTCTTTTAAAAAAAATCAACATTCTTTTCATCTAATTCACTTAGTACTTTAATCATTTATTGCTTTTTTCCCACTAACTTCTCTTGGTTTCTTGAGAATAGTGAAATACGTAATATACATTGCAGTTGGATTGCTATACTGGCTTCACATTTGGTATTAAATATGGGGTTAGAAATATCAGTAATATGCATATTGTCAACCAATTAAAATTTTTAAAGCAGTGAAATACTGTAAATGATACTCCTATCACTGATTCATCATTCTCATTTCTTTGTACATTCCCCCAATCATTCATTTATTCATTTGTTCTTGTAACAAACTTTTGTTTCATGTCTGCTATGTTCCAGGCATGGGGCTAGGTATTGAAGGAATTTTTAAACTAAACTAGTTTGCTGTTCCTAAGGAATGCAACTAGGGGTTTATGTGTGTAAACAGGCACTGAAATTTGTGTAGACAAAGGAAAGAACCATAAATGCTGCCAATGAAACTAGAGAAATAATCACAAATGATTTTGAGCTATATCTTGAAGAATTTATAGAAATGCATCTCTGTATTGTCTGGGGTCTATAAAAAAGTGGAGTACTATGTACTGTTCATATTAATTACTCAGTAATATTTGATAAATGGGTGAGTGATCAAAGAAAGATTGATTCTATGAATAGTTTAGATATGAACCATATATTAATGGCTTATCATTTAATTCTTTATTCTTGAAAATGTTTTACTATTTTTGGTATCCTCAGTCATTTATCATTAGTAGATCTCTGTTGAGTCTTAGTAAATCTGCTCACTAAAGTGGTTAAGTTATTTTGCTTTGCTCTGCCCTAGTTTCTTAGTTTTCTTTTAGGTAAAATGAGAAGTTCAGACAAAATGATCTCTAGGGTCCCATTTAACACTGAAAGTCTATAATTTATATGACTTATTCCCTTTTTTACTTATCTGGGAAAGAAGTTGTCTCAGTTTCTTTCAATTTTATATACCAACTATCATTTTCTTTTACACCATGATTAGAACCATTGGCTTGATATTTTTCTTCTATACTCTCCTTTAAAAAGATCAATTGTAAGCCAGACAGCACAGGGACAGCCCTATTATAGTAATGATTTACACACTTTTCAGAATTGTTGCATGGTACTTATCTGCTTTGATAATATACCTACCTCCTAAAGGTGCTGTGAATAAAAATACATTGTTTTCTTGTTATGATACCATTCTGAGGGTTGAGTTCATATCCTAGATGAACTACCCTCTTAAGAGTATACTTGTGTTATTATTTGAGTAACTGGAATTCTCTGGAATATTATCTTACCTTGAATTCTGACCTATGATAGATCATTCTTTTGTGAATTTCAAAATTTGTTGGATAGAGGTTAATATTGTTTCAAGACTTGTTTTGAAATAATTGGAAATTGGAAATGAATGAAAAATAAACTGGAAATCATTTTTTAAAGTAAATCCTACTGTCTATTATTAGTTATCTGTAGAGTGCAAACAATATATTAAACACTAGTAGTCATTTTTGTTTAATTTTTTCAAGATTAAATAATTTCTTGATCTAAAGAGGTGAACTTATTGTAGTATTTCCAGGGAAAAGAAATGAGTGATAAAATTTATGTTCTTTATCATTTCCATTATGTTAAATTTAGTCACCTGCAGATCGGTGCAAGAAAATCCATGCTGGCGATGAAGTGATTCAAGTTAATCATCAGACTGTGGTATGTATAATTACCTTATGAGTCAGTGGGAGGAAATAATATAAAGATTTGCTAAAGCTTTAAAAGGATATCAATGAAATAAAAACTCCTGTTTGTGTACAAAATGATTGAATAGCCTTTTTTCAGATAGCTGAATCAGTATTCTTAATTATTTGACAGAAGATAAGGCACAGTTTTTAAAAAACCATAGTTTTAATACCAGACTTGGAAATACTCGTGTTGGCTAAGGTTAGATATGCATTTCTATATAGACAGGTGCAGGTTAATGCCATATACCCCATGACCTGAGATAATAATTTTGGGCTAAAAATTAAAGTGATGATGCACACAAATTCAACCTTTTCCGGATAAAACTTTTAAGTTTTACTTCACAAACTATGGAATTTCCTAGTAGGTATGTTTTGTAAGGGCATACGTTCATTCATCTGCTTTAACATTGATTTGTTCACTGAAGTTTCTAGTAGATTGGTTTATTTTAAATGTTGATTTTTTAAACAAATTTAAAAATTAATAGCCAAATTGGCTCTTCATTTCCCAAAAGAAGACTACAGTTTTTGTTTTAAAACTGTTGCACGTAACTAAATAAGTTCATAAAATTTTCTTGCTCTGTGAACCTCATGAATCCCTTTCTAGGCTAAGATCTTGACAGTGGCATTTTTGTGTCTAGGGTAGACTTCCAAGGGCTGTTTTCTTTAATGTTAGTTTTAGAAAATGAACATCATATAATTTTCACTCTGGGCTGTTTTCTGTCTCAGCTGATTTACTTTCTTCTTCTATATCTGCCAAAATAAAGTATATTCTCTAAAACAAATGAAGTGAAAATCTGATTATTAATATAATAAACTTCATTTGCAAAAAATGTGGAGGTTTTTTCTGATAAATATTCTACTTATAGCTCACTAATCCTTCAGAGTGAATAATTATTACCTATTGTACCTTTTAACTAAATTTGTTTTTGCCTGTTCTAGTCATAGAAGAAACTATTAAAAGGAAAGTCTGTATTTTGGGGATAAGAAGACTGGTGTGAAAAACTCCAGTCTTTCTCACTGATTCTGGTATGAAGGCAGAAGATATTTCATCTTTGGCTTTGAGTAAACTGAGAACTTTATGATATTGTGGAGAGGCTCCTGAACACTGATAATTAAAATTACACTGTTTCTTCAATGAGTTCATTAACTAAGTGAATAAAAATTAATGAAAGTTTAAAAAAATTAAACGTATAGGTGTTAGGTTAATAATAATTAATGCAGAATTCTGGTCATCAGCAAAGCCTTTCCACACTATGACAGTTTTGATAATGAGAAAGTTGTCATTACTAGAAACTATACAAAGTGTTTGTCCTAACTTAAGTTTCTTGTCCCCTAGGAAGAGGATTTGGGCAGTGGGATAAAGCAGCTGCTTCAGTAGACAGGCAGCTTCTCCCTCTTGTAATGTTCATGCTGCCTCCATTTTTGCATGTGATCTGAACAAATATGACATCTGTTCGATAGTTGGACCAATTTCCAGTTGGTCAATTCTAAGTGGGTGGAATTAGTCTCTAATGAAAAATAAAATTGTTTAAAGGATACTCTTTGTGGGGCAAAGATTTTGATGTTGACCAAATGAATACGAAAGTCTTTAAGGGACTACAAGTGAACTGATAAAATCTATATAGATTGATGATACTTAAATACTGTGAGAATGTATAAATACATCTTTGCATCACAGGAATATTCTAAAATATTGAAAGTGACCCAGAATGATGGTTGGGGGAACTTGCTTCCAGTTTTTGCTCTGAAATTGACTTTTGACTTTAAGGGAATCATAGTAACTAAGCATCAGTTTACCTTTTTATAATAATAACCATAGCCAACGTTTACTGAGTTCTTACAGTGTGCTAAGCATCATGTTAAGTACTTTACATATTTTATGTCATTTACTACTTAAAATAATTATACAAAAAAGGTATATGTGGAAATTGAGACTCAGAATGATTAACTCGCCTGCAACTCAAAGCTCTCTGACTCCAAGGCCTTCAGTTTTATACTACCTCCCCAAACTCAAATTATAAAATTATCAAGCAAAAGGAGAAGAATTCTAATGATCATGTAAGTAAAACTCACGATTCAGTGAGAGATTAAGGGGGGGGGGGCCAAGGGTAAGAGAAGAGGAAAGGAAGTGAGAATTTACATAACCAAAGCAGTGAATCAGCTGGAGTGAAATTAGAAATGGGTTAGAAATTTAACTTTATTGCTACTTCCTCACTCCTTTCCTTCAGATATATATGTAAAACACCTATCACAATGCCAGGCACACATTAAGAGCTCAATAAAAATTAAC
This sequence comes from Zalophus californianus, assembly GCF_009762305.2. NCBI lineage: Eukaryota > Metazoa > Chordata > Mammalia > Carnivora > Otariidae > Zalophus > Zalophus californianus. The sequence continues at coordinate 111,804,635 of NC_045612.1, read as the reverse complement.
TTTCCAACCTACCTTCCTCCCTTTTACCTGCAACAACTCTTGGGCCAGTTGGAGTCTGGTGTCTCGGCAGAATGCTACTAGAACCTACAAATTGATTTTGGATGATAACAGAGACATTCTCTGACAGGAGAATATGTTGAATTCCCTAAAAGTAGCCTTCCTTAATAATGTGATCAATTACCAGATTGTCTTCTTTGTGTTCAAATGAGAGGCCTATTTGTGTAAGAATGGCTCATTTTATTAAATGCAGCCTAGTCTGCTCTTTCTTGCTGTTGCCTCCTTTTTGGTCTGTACAGTGCTTTTAACTTCTTACTAGACAATATACAGAGGTGATGAAATGGAAATTATCTGGGTTTTGTTACTATAAAAGGTTTGGTAGGTAGATAAATGAGTTGAAACAAGTATAAATTATTTGTAGTCTACAATTGCTCCTTCTGTCCCTCCGTTAATTACCAGAGACATTAGGGGTTGGTTATGATATAATAATTACATTAAGGAGTGGCCTAATACATTTGAAATACTTAATATTATTTTTTAATCCAGTAATTAATTGACCAGAATAGCAAGATAATTGCCAATATTGTTCTATACCAATTTAGATTCAATAATGAAGAGTAATGTTCAGTCTTATGTTTTGATTGTTATTAGCCCAGTTAGTATTTTTCTGTAATTCTAAAATTTCCTACTGCTAAAGGTAGTAATATACAATATAAAATCTGACAAACTTTTCTTATTTTAAAATACATAGAAAAGCATCTTGAAATTTTTCCCTAGGGGTCTGAGAAAGTTGAATGATTCACAGATGAATTCAAATACTATTTTTTTGAAATTGCTAGTATGGTATATCTTCAAGATGTCCAATTAGATGTATGTATTTTCTAGTTTGCTCTCTTTTTAAAAAGTATATTTTCTTATTTGAAATGAAACTGGAAATTTTATGTCCTTTTTCATATTGCTATATTCTTTATTATAAATGGCTTTTAAGCTTTTCAAATCAACATACTTCTGTGGCTGAGAAACTGTGGCTGCCAGGTAGGAAGAAGAAAAAATCATGAACATCCAAGCAAAGCAGACTGAGTCCTATTGCATGTCTTCCCTGCCAGTGAAGATCCAACTCCTCAAAGCTGCTGGAATCTCCCAAGATTTTTTCCACTTCATCTGCCACTACATCCCTCTCTCTGGGAGATACCTCGGCATAGTTTGAACCAGCAACTCTGCCCTCATGATGCACTTTTAACACGTTTTTTTAGCTGATGAGACTACTTATAGTTATTAAATCTATTGAGGCATATTCCTAATGAATCTGTTAAATTTTGTTAATACTGTTTTTGGTGTGTAAGTGTTTTAAAGATTCTATCCATACTAAAAACAGATATTTTCTTCTTAGGAATATCAGTTAAAAGGAGTGGGGTATGTGGTGGTTGAATGCAGCATTTGGAAAATTTCCTTTCATTTTGTGTAAATATTAAAACATATTCACTATTATTTTGAAAGGTCTTCTGGAACCTGGTGACTACATTCTTGCATGAAATGGTTTAATATATGTTGCTATAAAGGCTACTGGAGTGGAAAATAGCTAGGTTGGGAGAGTCAAAAAGATAGATTACAGCAAATAGTTAGGATGTAGGACATTGATTAGTGAGAAATGGAAGATGAGTACTATAAGCTAGTGTTTTTTATTACCCACCAAATGGTAAACATTGCTCAACAAGACTTACAGGTGGTGGCAGTGGGGGCTGGGGAAAGGGAACATATTAAAGGACTACTGAGTCATCTGAAAAAGTCATTCTAACTTCATTTATATAATTCTCAAAGGTGTCTTCCTTATTCTCTCTTATTCTCACCTCTAGTCTCTCCGTTTTGATTTTGTCCTCACCGTCTTGTTCCTTTAACCCCAGAACAGGAGAGTGCTGTTTACAAGGGAAACCAGCATCATCAGAATGGATACAGAATGTGGTGACCCATTAAAGCCCAGCTCTCCCCTCTCCTCCCCTCCCTCTCACCCTACGGCCCAGTCCCTGAACTTCAGCAGGAAGGAGTGGCTTATTGAATGGAATCAATACCATGATATTGACTAACACCAGATGTTCCCTTTCTTTCTCTCTCTATCTTTTTAAATTTACTAAATTGTTGTCTTTATTTTTAAGGTTTTTTTTCTCCTTTCCTTTACCATTCTTATCACTTCTCACTTGACTGTTTCTCCTCCATTCTTCATCTTGTTCACTTTTTTATTCTTGCCTATTTTCTTTTGTTCTTTCTTCTCAAATGAGAAAGTATTTATCTTATAATTCCTTATGCCCAAAATATTGAAAACTGAGACCTCAAAAGGCAGTTTTTCTGGTATACCTCACATCTTATTCCTGTAAACCCAAGATGTTGCTGGAGTACAGAGGTTGAATATATTAGCATGGCATTTAACATATTGCTTAATGAATGACTATGAAAATACCATAAAATAACCCTATTAGGGTTCTAAGTAATTGGTATTCTAAAACAGGAAGGGAATTGTTCTCTTTTGGAAGGAAAAAAAATCATGAAGAGTTATTTATCAAAAATTAAAGGAAACAATGCATCATAGATATCAACCATTCATAGTAATACTTTATTTCAGGTTCTGCCTTATATAGTAGGTAGTTTATGAAATTAATATAGGTTTTTTTCTTCTATTTTGCATTAAACATTGTAGATTTGATGAGAATGTGTGGAAACTGGTTTCGAAGTGCTACATATTGATATAAATTATAAAATTTATTTTGCCTAGAGAAATCAATTCATTACTTTATTATCCAATATAATATTTTGTGAGTTTTCTATTACCAACTGAAATTTGTTACATTAAGTCTTTATATAAAGGAGATAAGTTGTATGATGCCTTAATAATGGTAAATTGCTATTAACCAATTTATTTTTTCGGCAGATTTCTACATCCTGACTTATTTCTTTCTTAATTCTATACTTCTTACTAGCTTCACCAGGAAAACGTAATTGCCTTTGAAAATGGTTACTCCCAATATATTTTTATTAGTAGTATATATATATCTTTTGGTATCAATAGACAGTTAATATGATCTAGTTATTTTACATGGAATTTTATAAGTTTTTTTTATAAGTGATTATTTTGTATATTTCAAATGTATCTATTGGCTGATGTTCTTACCTGCTTCGGCTTATTAAGTGTGCAACTCACTTGCAAATCAGTATCAATAGCTGCAGCCCTTTTCCTACCTGTATGGAAAAGGCAAAAAGTCAGCCAGTCACAATTACCTAACATACTTTCTGTCTGTGGGGTGGGCAATTAGTAGATAATAGTTAACTGTCTGAAAAAGATAAAAATTATTGCATGAAAGGGAAACATGTTAGAGCACCATAACACAGGAAATTCAAGAGATAATGATAACAATCTCAAATTCTTTTTAGGTTATTTAGCCCTAGAATTCAAATATAGGCCTCATCCTCTAAATTAATATTCTGATCAGCCTGGTGGCTGAAACTTTAGGTAATGTAACCAATTACTTTTACATTTCTCTCATCTTATTACCCTAATACTGGACAATAAAGAATTTTTTTAAATTGAAACAAATGGCTGAGAGAGTTCAGTATGGCCCCATTTGGAGCTGACACTGAGTTACCTTTTTTGTCTGAGTTGTTGGATTTCTGGTAAAATGATTTCTAAAGATAACTGCTACAGTGAAAGTATTTTTAGCCATTATGGAAGTTCTTAATTTTTTATTAATAAAGACTTAGAATGCTGTTTATTTAGCTATATATATACATATATACACATGCTTTGGTTTTGTTTTGATACATATAGACATCTATTGCAGTATTTGCTTATATTTTCAAGTAAACATGTCTGTTAAATGCCTGACAGTAAATGATATTCATAGCAAAAGTACATTTTTAAGCATGTCACCTTTTGAATAGCAAGGTTTGGGTTACTTTTATTTATTTTTTCCATTTGGAGTCCCAAATTAAATTTAAGCATGGTTTTTCATAAGTACAGATGTTTTCTTTATTCTTCCTCAGAATTCTTTTAAGTAGGAGCTATAGATTTTTTAGATAACAGTGCTTTGTTTCATCCTTTAGTTTTGTTGACTAAGACTCTTTTTTATTTTAAGATGTGTATTTCCAGTATCTTTGCAAGAACAGAAATGAAGTATAGGAAGGAATGGCTGAAATATAATAATTTCCTAATCTGTAAACACAAAATTGTTTTAAAATTTAACCCATGTGATTATCTTTGAAACTTTTAGTTAAAAACCTGTATTATTATGGTTCTTTTCAAATATGTCCTTAATTTTGGGGGGGATGAGGTTCTGTTGTATGACCAAAGATTCTCCCCAAAAGCCTGTAATGTGATTGTCTTCTTCCTCCATCTTTCACTAGCAGAGGCTTTCAAATTCGCTCAATTTTATGTTTTGGGATGAAATAAAAATAACATTGGCTTTGATTCAGTTTTCTATAGCATATACAAATGTAAACCATTAGGCTTCCAAAATAAACCTCTGGCCTTCAGAGACCACAACATTACCAAATACCACATGGAAATGGAAGAAGGGAAAGAGAGCTGTATGCTCACAATGCCTAACTACCCACAGTTTTTTAATCAGCGGGTCACAGAAGCAGAGACACCAGTGATAGAAAGGCTGCAGTTAGGATATGTGATAGATAACAGGAGATGATGCAAGTAACAGGATATGCAAATGTGTCACTTTGGGTGAAAACTCTGTGGGTGAGTCGTAAAACATAAAGGAAAAAAATGATGACTGTTTTCTTCCTCCCATGAGCTTCCCCATGAGCCAATCAAGAAATTCTGATGTAGCTCTACAGAACTTGTTGGTTATGGAGGAAAAGACTCTAGGGAGGGGGTGTGCAATAGGTAAAAGTTACTAGTTTACTGTATTCCTCAAGTTGGCTTTCTGTCTTGGACTACTTGTTCGTTCTATAGCAGTGAGAGAAGTGCTTTCTCTTTATAGTACACACGTTGTATATATGACTCTCTGAAATTCACATGAAAATACTAAGTACAAAAACATACATGTAAATCAAATTATGAACAACTCAGCATGGTCCAAGCTTTAGAGTAAAATTAAGCCACATAAAAAACAAATGCCTTAAAAAACAAATGCCTTGGCGTTCTCTACCTTCACTGGATAAGTGCCTTTTAAAGTTAAGGAGGATGTGAGATGAAGAGTCGTTCAGTGAGTAAAGATGTAAAATTATGCGGGTTTTCCCCTAATGAAAATAAAACTTTTCATTTCCATATTCCTTCTTTTCAAATGCTTGTTCCTTTTCTCTTCCCCAAGATTACCTTTTCTAAACTAATGTTTGTAAAAATATCAATACTAAGGTTTTATATAAAATAGTTACACCTTAGGGCATTTCTGAATACTGTGAATTACCTATTTAAATTACTTCATGCTAGAATTTAATATCATTTTTTTGTGTGTGTAGTTACTTAACCAAATGTATGCCTTTCAGCTTATATTCGCTTATATTTGAACCATGGGCAAATCTCTGTTTCTACTCAGTAAGTAAATGGAAGAGCAGAATTAGGATATCTCCAAATATATTATAATTTAATATTGTAAGACCTTCTCATTAATATTTTGTGAAAAAAATAAATTTAGGTGAAGGCGAAGTTTCTATATTGGTACTCAGCGTTTATAGTTCTCGGATCTTTGAAAGATACTGTATATCAAAATTCATTACTTCTGAAATGTTTATAAATATGACATTTCCTCCACATAGCTTGTTTTGCTAAAGAAAGAGGCAGTCACAGATATAAAATGTTGGATTTATTAGGTATATCAGTATCTTTTTAGTAATGCGAAGGAACAGAACACTATAATAAATCTCTCAGCAACAAAAGATTTGTAAAGACAGAATGTCATTAGTCACAGCATGGTGGGTTGTGTATTAAATTAAGTCTCTAAAGTACTTTTAAAAAGAGTAGAAGGACATTTGGGTATAGCATGGCTCATGTCATCAGACATTCATATAGGCACACCTCAAGTCTCTTTGAAATTTCCTTTGTGAAGAGGTGTAATTTATACATTACAGCCTGTGGGTAAGAGTGTGTGTATACACAGGAGCATGTATAAATGTTAATGAATCTGTTGCTTTGTCTTGTGAAGGTTAATAACTTTAAAAATAGTTTAAGAAATGTCCTATCTTCCTGTCTAGGTATAGAGATATTTTCTTGTAACTCCAAATACAACTGTGACAAAGGTAAAGAAGTTCTGGGTTGATAGGCTTAAATTCTTACCTTTATACTTACTTTAACTTTGGCTTCTTGGGACCATAGGGTAGAGTTTCTTTTTATATGGTGGTCAAATAATTCACCAAGTGTTCGGGAATCAGATAGGCTAGGGATGTCCTAAAGGGATCAGAGACTATTTCCTCCCACTGTGTACCAAGAGGAAAGGAAGCCACTCATCTCTTCAGCACCAACCCCAAAGCCTCTTGTGCACCTAATCTGGGCAACTCATTGTCCAGGGACCTGCCACTTATGTTGCCCTTCACCCAAGGAATTACAAGCCCCATCTACAAGAAAGCAGAACCTCTGGCTTTTAACATTTGGGATACCTTAAAGATTTTCTTGGGAAATTTAATCTGGTTTGTGTTGTATGTAAAATACATTTCAGTGTGCAGGTTGGCAATTACATCTAAACTAGTAATATGACTTGCCATTGCTTAGAGACGCTGGCTTGTGCTGCTTTGGACAGTCAGGAAGATAATATTAGCAGTTCAGCATATGTGAAAATACATATTATCTATAACTAATAACACAGAATTTGTATAAGGTGCATATGGTGATTTTTAAAAGATTCATTCACCTGTAAACTTAATATGAATGAAATATTCTAATAAACGTTGAGAAGGAGAAACTTGGACTACTTACAACCACTTTAAAACAGTTTTCTGGTAAAAAAAAAAACCTTCTTAAAACTGTTTATATAATGTGTATGATAAAGCAAAATCTTTCTATGACAAACAAGAACTTTACCCACTGTTATATTCCTTTTCATAATCACATCACTATGACTTTAGGTCTGGAGTATGCAAGATGCAAATACTACTTTTTTCATATGTTCATTTATAAGAAAGTTTATTTGGTAAATTTAGGGTAAAGAATGTCTGTTAGGGCTTTAGTATCATCAATTATATGCATTTAGAGAAAAATTTAATACATCTTGGTTTTACAGACTAAACTAAACTCCTCTTGGAGTTTCCTGTCTCTGAAATGCTTTAATTCTCATGTCACCGTATGATGTTACTAGTAGTCAAGTTTTTAAAGGTAATTAAGTGTCTACCATTTGTAAAGCACCTTATTGATTGCAAGTATATCCAGACAAATAAGACTCTTTTTCTTCTCAAAACAAACAAACAAACAAAAAAACCTCAAAATCCTGTTTTGTGAGGTAGCTGGAGAGGAGGCGGGGTGAGGAAAAATATATAACTTTAATTAGAGGCAGTATGTGAAAAAATGTCACTAGAGAGAGACAGTGTGCTATGAGATTCACATGAAGAAAACAGGGTTCTAGATGTTGAGAGGCTTTATGATGTCAGCCATTCGTATGATGGATATTGCACTTACAGTGAACCTTTATGGATAGGTAAGATTTTGTAGGTGGGAGAAAAGTTACAAGCAGAAGGAAGAGTGCTTTTGCAGAGACATGGCCGAGGAAAAAAATAGTGTTGAGGAGAGTGTATACTTAAGTTGTTTTTTGTTTTTTTTTTTACTTGACAGAGAGAGCACAAGCAGAGGGAGAGAGAGGGAGAAGCAGGTTCCCTGCTGAGCAAGGAGCCCGATGTGGGACTCGATCCCAGGACCCTGGGATCATGGCCTGGGCTGAAGGCAGCCACTTAACCGACTGAGCCACTCAGGCATCCCGGAGAGTGTATACTTAAATCCACCACCTCTTCGAACCATATAGAACTGAAAGTTCTCAAAACAGTGATACTTTTTCTCACGCCTTTCTCCACTCCCTCAAACTCCACATCCTCTTAAACTGTTGACCTCCTAAGAAACTCAGCTTATGCCAATAGGAAGCCTTTCCTCAACCTGCAAAGATGGGGTAGATGCCCATTTCAGGGACTCCCATTGAATCCTCTATTGACCCTATATTGAGGTTCTTCTCTTGATTGTAAATGTTTCCCACTGCTCATTATGCTCTTTAACAAGGCTCAGGCTGATGTATGCACCATTACATGCATACGACATGGAAGGTACATGATAGATAAACTGACTGTAAAGTTATTATAGTCTTAAAAACATTAAGCACCTAAAATATTCTGGACACAGGTGAGTCACTGCCTTCAAGAGGCTCATCGTGTGTGTAGTACAGCAGTTCTCAAAATGTGGTTCCCAGACCGGTAGCCTCAGCACCACTTGGGAACTTGTTTTAAAAATGCAAATTCCACCTCAGACCTACTGGATCAAAAACTGAGGGTTAAAACACAGCAATCTGTTTTAACAAGCTTTACAGGTGAGTCTAACGCATGCTAAAGTTTGAGAAGCACATTAAAGTGAAATAAAGTCTAGACAGCTGTGGCCATATTGACGCAGGAGCTATTTGAGGAAGTGATTCTTTAGTTGGGCCTTCAGAGAGCTTTTCAAAGGTTTATAAGGGAAAAACACTTTCTCACTGTAGCAATATTTCGGAGTTACAAAAGACTAGAGGCAAAAAAACAGTTTGGACTCTAAGTCTAGCAATCAGGTAAAGCAAGCCAGAACTAAGGCAGTAAGAAGAGATATTAGTTGCTAGGATCTATTCTTTAGGACAAGTGGATTAAAAAGAGGGGAAGTGGTCGTAGGTGACCCCATGCTCCAAATTTGAGATGATGATGGGGAACTTTTTTTTACTGATGTTGAACGAGAGCAGGGAGATAATGAGTTTTATTTTCAAAATGTTACATTCATTAGAATTACCAATAGGATATCTAGAGGGTGGGGCATGCTTGCTCTCGTAATGCTTTGTGCTTTAGAATCGAACAGACTTGAATATGAATTCTGGCTTCGCCACTTAACTAAATTTGTAATGTTGGCTGAGAAAACTTAGAATCTCCTTTTGCTTCAGTTTCTTCACATGTGAAATGGGTTTAATGGTTTCCCTCATACAGATGTTAAGAATGAAAATACAAAGCAACCTAATATAGTTATGAAGGATATAGCATAGTGAATTATTGTTGCTAGATTATTCAATAGCTATTAGTATGGATGAATTGAACTGTTGGAAGTATGCCACTAGAGTTCTTCTAGGAAGCAGGGATGATGAGTTTTGAGAGGCATATACACAAAGTTGGTAGTGGAAGCTTTGGGAAGAGAAGAGGCCATTGTAAGAAGACAGCATGCAATTTTAGAAAGGAGTCTAACAGCCTAGGGTAAACACCTGCATTTATCGGTTGTGAGGAGGAAGAAAAGATGGAGAACACAGCAATCCGAGATGTACCAGGACCTAATCTGCTGTTGTATGATCTATTGGCATTTTCCTACCCATTCTGCGTATTACAGTTGGAATGTATCCTGACTTTGGAAATCTGTTGTAATCATTTAGCCTCTGCAAGAATATTGAAACATCTCTTTTGGTATTGAGCTCACTATTTCACAAGTCGGCTGATTCCTTTTTGGATGTCTTTGATTATTAGACTATTTTTCTTCACATGTATCCTTAACCTATTATCTCTTGAAATTTTGTACCTTATTTAATTCCTTTCTGTATTAGTGGATTAGCCTCTTATGTTAGCCACCACTAGGATCCCTTCTTCCTTCCTTCAAATCTCCCTCTACTACTACAGAAAAGATTTTATTGCAGCCAGTGTAAAGAATACTTGACAATTATTTTTTAAAGTTACTTTTATATCCTTACATGGTTTCTAATTTGCGTCTCTCACACGGTATTTTAAAAATATAGCCAGCAACAAAAGGAAAAATGGAAAGCTGATCTTGGAAAATGATTATTTTACTTATTTTCACATGACGTCCTAACTCACATACTTGCCTCTTTTTATCACACCACCTGCCCATATCCCCCTATAATCTGTCAACCATAAGTATCTCAATAACAGTTAAAGAGAAAAGTTAATTTCAAGAATTCACTACACTTTATTATATGGCTGAAGATATGTTAGGATATCACAAAACCAAAGCTGGGAATCATTTTTCCTGGAGCTTTAGTACCATGTCACATTTGCCCTCGAATAGAACATGGTACAACCCAATAAATGGATACATTTGTTAAGAATTATATATAGTAGACAAGGTAGAAACTAATGAAGAAATGAACCAAATTAGAGAGTTTGAGATGAGTCTAAGGAAAAGGACAATTGAAATGAGAGACATGAGGTTTGGTTGCTGTTTAGGAGTGTACAAGCCCTGGATTGGACTGATACAGCTAAAACCTACCTCTGTTACGGAGAAAAATGTCACACACAGGCTGTGAATTGCTCAGCCAGCTTCATTCTCATTCAGTAATTAATATGTGGACCTGATTTAACACTTAAATTATCTACTGAAATCATTCACTGAACCAAAATCAACAGAATATAGTTCTTATTAAGCACAGCTGAGTAATAAACTTTTTTGCTAATCATCTGAAAGTATAATTAACAGAGAAGATGTAATTCCCCCATCACCACCTTTTACTGTTTTAAATAGTGTTGTCTTTCTAGTTCTATACTTTTTGTGGAAATTGTCCCTGCATAACAAACAGTCCTCATTAAGTAATTCATAAAATTAATGATTTTCTAACGAATATCACTATTCATGGACTAAGTCCATTTATTTTGTTGATTTTGTTGTTTATAAGAATAACATGTTTATCACTTAAAGTTCAGGAAATAGAAGTATAAAGAAGAAAATATATACTGTAGTCCTTACTCATCCCTTTAATGTAACCACTGTTCATGATGTTGTATATCTCTATCATTTCTATATTTATATAAAATTTTTTACAAAGGTAGAGTTGAGTTACATTTGCTATTTTGGGACTTCCCTTTTTTCCACACAACAATTTTTATATCCCTTACTAATGGACATTTACATAATGTACAGTTTTTGGTTGGTTTAAACAGTACTGTGACACACATGTTGCACATTTATTTCTGCTTTTATCCAAATCATTTCCTTATGATAGTGGAAGTAGAATTGGGGAATCAAAGGTACATAACTTTATCTGGGTCTTCATGGATATTTGCTTACTTTTGTTTAGAATATTGCTAATGCTGTCAGTGAGAGCGGGAAGGCTGATTGATAAATAGTAAAACTTGTGTTGCATGTGAGTGTTGGATCACTAAATTCTACACCTGAAACTAATATTACACGGTATGGTAACTAACTGGAATTTGAATAAAAACTTGAAAAAAAGAAAACTGAAAAAAATAGTAAAATTATATACTTTTCTGCCATTAAGTAACATTCAGCTATAAAATTAAAATCTAACCAAATTACTATTTTCTCATCAAAAAACAATTTTACTTTCTCATGAAAAACAATTCTGTTTTTGGGATTGCATATTCAGATAGGGCATAAAGTGTGAAAGAACAGGATAAATCAAATTGCATTGAACACGATAGAGGAAAACACCATCTAGCCTTTGAAATTCTCAACTAGTCACAATGATCGTATCAGAAAAAAATGGAAAGAAATTGGTAGATAGAAATGTGTAATTGTTGAGAATACATAGGCTAAAAGAAAAGGACTGTTTTAGTATAGTTAGTAATTATTTGAATAAATAAAATAAATGATAAAATGTGGTTATCATTAATAAGTTGTTCATAAACTCTTTGTATAAACAGCATGTTTTTTCCTCTAAACCTTGAACTCAAAAATCTGCTCGCATATTTTTTTGGCAAGCAAAATGAACACTTGAATTTGAATTCACTTTGCTTTGACTCTTGGCTCATTGAAGTGGCTGCAGAGACACTACTTAGCTATCAGAGGAATCAGACTCAATGTTCTACACCTTTGGGCACATAATAATCCTCCTCACTGATATGTAATGGGAGACATTTGACCAGTTTCATTACTTTAGTTATCTGCTTTAATGTGATTTTTTTTTTAACTGGCAGCCTCTTATTTGTGTTAGGCAAGTATCATAATGATCATTTTGATTCATATCAGGGCCCCCTGAGTTTTTAAGCATTGTAGAATCTCACTTCTTTTTTGTCCTGACTTTTTCTCTTCACCATCACTCCTTTCAGCTGCAGTAGAGGTTATGATTTAAATGAATGCCCATGCATCTTATAAACCACCGTCTCCCATTATCCCACAGTGGCTGCAGTCCAGAGTACCTCTTCATCATAGTCTCAGGATCTGTGATTCTTTCCGTGGAAGTACTTATTCTTTTCAGCTTGATCATTATCTTCCAGGCAAAAACATGATGTATAACAGACAAGGGCACCCATTCCCTTGCACTTGGGTGCCTAGGAAGAAACTAGATTACTGTTCAGACTATTTGTTAAATCCTGTTTATAATCCAGGATAAATTTTGATCCAATGTATTTATATAACATCCTGGAAAATTCTAATCCATTAGAGTTGGGATAAAATGTTCTTCTCTCTTTTAAGTGTGAAATGTGTTTATAGCTATTTTTAATGTGCTTCTTTAAAGCATAGTGAGAGGATTTTAGTTACCTGATAGCTGCATAACTAGTCCATCTTCAAGCAAACTAACAAATTATTCTATGTTTAAAAGCTTAAAAGGATGATGAGTGAAGTAATTTAACACGGAAAAGAGTTGAGCCAGGTTTCAGGACATTTATTAAGTACTTGGGTTTAATTATACAATATGTTTTGAGGTGATTCTCAAATAGAATGGCTTCATTAAAGTCAGCACATTATATTTTAAGTTTATAGGGTCATTTGGAACACATTTCCAATAGCTGCTGCATGGGAGTAGTGTGACGTTGTCATTTTTTCTTCTATCCATGTAACGTGGTAAAAGGTTAATTTTATTGATGCTGTCTTCCATGCATCAGAGTGTTGCCTTGCTTTGTCAGCAGCAGCTATCAGTAGTATAAATTCAGTCTAATTGAGAGAGACTTGTACCACAAATTTCTAAAAGATGGTGATGAGAAAGCATGTGGTATAGCTTGCAAGCTCAGGACATTGCCAAATCCTTGTTTTCAAGCATGTGGATTTTTGAATTGTACTTGTGAACAGAGCTTGGATCTAGGCCTTGCACAGCATTAATGATGACATAATCTCTTTAAACTCTAAATTACTCCATTGGTAGGATACCGTTTTAGTTTCTGCTTTGAACTGGTAAATGTCCATTATGTTATCTCATAATAATATGGACTCTAATGCAATAACATGGTAAATCAATTCAGAGATAAAATTTCTTTTTTGAGTATATATCTCCTGAAAATTGATAGGATGGTACACCAATTATGTGATTTTCTTTTTTTTTTTTTACTAATCTTATTAAAGGGGGAGAACATTAAATCTTTGAATACTGTACCTCAATTTTATTGTAATGATTTTGCTGGTTACCAGGTGGGGTGGCAGTTGAAAAATTTGGTGAATGCACTACGAGAGGACCCGAGTGGTGTTATCTTAACTTTGAAAAAGCGACCTCAGAGCATGCTTACCTCAGCACCAGCTTTACTGAAAAATATGAGATGGAAGCCCCTTGCTCTGCAGGTAATGAAGCTTAATCATAAGTCATACACCATCATTTTAGCCATAGATTATCTCAGTAATGCTTCTTTATTGTGCCTCATCTCAGCAGCATATAGATTAATCTTGTATGCTTTTGAAAATTGGTTTGTGAAATTATCTCCTCACAGCTTATCCTAATAGGCTTAATTGTGATGAAATCTGTAAGTTACTATAACTAAAACCCAAATGATAAAGAACTCTGCCTTAATTTGTAAACATTTAAAGCATAATTACAAAAAAAAACACAAGTTATTTCAAGCCAAAATATGGATAGAGAGGAAAATGAGAGGTTTCATTTTGAGATGTAATCTTCTATTTAAAAGTTACACTATCATATTTCTTGGAGAAACTGTATGATAGTTTATAGAATTCTTTTAAATCAGGTCATAAGATAGTAAGAGTTATTTATAAACAGTAGGTAAAGGAAGTTTTATATAGTAAATAAAATGTACCTACTACATTCCCTTTGATCATTTTTTCTTTTTCACTCTGTCAGGTGGCAGGATAGGGAAATTATTGCATTAGAATTTCTGCATTTTTCTTCAGCATGAAACCACTCTAAAATATTACTCTATGGATGTTGATAAATTATATTCATTAAGAAGCATAGTTATCTAGGAAGTTATAAGAATATGATTCTGATTAATGAAAGACAAGGAAGTAATACATTTCTTTCCATTTCAGTCAATATAATCTTTAAACACATCATAAAAGAAATATTTGTCTTTCAGAAAACCTGCATTTTTAAAATAGGAGACTATTACCTTTCTTAGAAGTCTAATTTTTTAAAATTGTAATTGCCCGCTGAACTAGAACATTGCCCATTGTTCAGATTAAAAAGAAAAGCAATATATGTAAATGTCATTGTTATCACTGTTATATAAATTGTTCCTAACTTGTATATTATTAGTACCATTCTTAGATGTTTTTTCCCCTAAAATCCTAAATTCTCTGTTACACATGAATGGCCTTATGGAGTATAATGATTTCTTATCGTTTAAAACTTTACTACTTATTTGCCTCAAAGTTGCATTATATTTAAATAACATAAAAACATATAAAATGTTCTAACATTAAGGTCTTTAAATTTTTAATGTTAATCTTTCATTTTTCAAATGAATATATGTAAACTGTATTAATATGTCCAAATACATTTGATTTGCAGTATATGTCTATTATCAAACATTTTTAATGTCATTAAAGTTCAGAGTTCAATGTTTTTTGACTCATTAAATCATAAATTAGCAGATCAGACTTTCCCATCACATCATTTTATTTTCTCACTGTATTATAAGTTGCTTTGTTGTTCCACTCTGTAGTTTTCCTATTGACATGTCTTCCTCAAAGATCCTGAGAGGTGGGAACACTGAAGAAGAGTCCCACAATTTCAGCCATTAGGTTTTCTTCTCTATATATGTGTAGTTAAACTTAACAACTTCTCTCTAATCCCTTCTATTTCGCCTTGAACACCAAAAAGACACTATTTTCTTATTGATCCATGAACTCTGTTTGAGGGAATATCTCTAGGAAATAAATTGATAATTTGGTCCCTTTTTAGATTCTTTTCCACAAGCACAAACTGGAGAATTAAGGTAATGACACTATCCAGTTCATCACTTTTATATAAAATGCTGAAATAATTGAAAAACCAACATTTCTTTTTTGCCACACATTTGGTGTGTATATTCAAAGCTGGAGAACAAAGACTTTAATTTTTTTTAATTATTTCATATCATGGTTTAGTTATAATTATGTTATTAGGATACTGTTTCTAGGTCCATTGCTAACTGCCAAGAAATATGCCTCACAGATCACTAATTATATTTATTCCTCATTGCCTGTTCAGTTACTCTGAATATATTTATAAATTTACTTTTTCAGATTGCTGAAATCAGAAAAAAGAAAATCAGCATTTCCATAAGTGCTTATATGTATCCACATTTTTGTAAATTTGTTATTTCAACTGAATTTAGTTCCACTGAAATGTATTGTCCAAGCTCAGTTCCTTATAGATAAACAATACTGTTGGGAAGGTGGGGAATTTGCTTTCAACTTCTTTAAAAAATTGCTTCAGTTGTTGACTTTTTCCAGAGCAGAAGGAAGAGTATTAGTTTTAATTAAATACTTCCTAATGGCGGTAAAGCAAGGTCTTGGTGGTAAGAGCAATGGATAAGTCCTCTAACCTACTATACCACCATCACCAAATATCCCTGAAATTTTGAAGACCTGAAATTGTGCCATTACAGAGTTGTTTCTTGACCTTACAGTTTTGGCCTACTCTAAAATACAGAGATACCAAAAACGTAATGGTAACTCTGTGGTCAGAATTTTTATACAGTGTAAATTAACCAAAGATGAACAAAACCTGAAGGTACCAGAATCTGTAGATTAAAGGTAGACTGCCTCCAGAGGGGGAAAAGTCAAAGAAATAAGATAAGAAGGTCTTGCAGGCAGTTTTGGATTCCTTTGTGACTTTGCCTGAGGCCACATATTTTTCCTAGTGTCTAAGAAAGGACCTCAGATGTCAAATATAATGCTTAATGCAGGAATAAACCTCTGTGCAGACCCAAGTACCAGTCTTACTGTATTCTTGCTTCTGGTATGTGTACATATACGTTGGAGCTAAAATGTCTGTTAACTCAGTTAAATATAAATCTTCAGTGTTCTCACCTGGAGAATTAGACCTTAGGTTATTTTTTTTCCATACAAACATTCTACTAAGAATGATTTAAATAGAGATTACAAAAAGAAATAATTTGTGGCATTTATTTAACTCAGTATGTCTATTTCAACTTTCTCTTCTCTACCAGGCTTAATTTACCTACTAGCATTTTCAAATAAAATATGGCCAAGTTTGTGTGGTGTGGAGGCAGACACTAATACACGCATCTTAAAAAAGAAAAACTTTATTCTAACATAAGGAATAATTATTTTTTAAACTAACAAGGAAATAATTTGTACCTACACAAATAAAATTTAACCTTGTCTACCCTAAGGTAGAAGATTGTTAAAGAATTCCACATTTTCATGAAAGAAGTTTTATTTCTAAAAATATTTTGAAAGGATAGTAACTTCTATTGTTAATCAACTGCAATAATGAATTTGGATTTGGGTTTTCTTGTGAAAATCATTCATGAAATTATAGCCAAATAAACAAAAGCATACAATTCAACTTCATGCTCACAGAGCAATTTCATTAGTACATTTCATAAAATTTGGCAGTTCTTTTTTTAAATTTCTGATTTCTCAAACATTTTGCAATAGAACTGAAAGACTTAAAGATACCTTAGTCAAATATTACAAGCAGATTTAATCTGGAGTTGAATTCTGTTGTCATCTGTACCCACTTATAAATAGTAGAGATGTTTTACCTGAGATAGAATCTTTTATTCTGTGAGAGCAAACCAGGGATTTCCTGCTTTCCAAGAACTGTTTTTAAAAACATGTTCTTAGTAGCACTTCTACTAATATCCTGGATTTTGGTGACCTTGGTGATTGCTTATGGTCAAATTCTTCCAATTTAATGAAAAAATCTCAAGGAACTCTGAATAAGCTTCAAGGTATATTTTTGGTGTTTGTGGTTTTAAGTAAGTGTGCGTAGGTCACAAGCATGCGTGGGTGGTGTCATTTTCTTCTTACAAGAGATGCATGAGAGAATTAGCTGGACACTAGCAAGAATGTTGGTTGAAATCACATCACTGGGAATCAGCAATTAAACATTAAAGAACCCAGCTTTTTTGGTGAGAATGCATCTCAAATGATCACTATAATCAATGTTGGAATTCAACATACTGATATAGGTTTCATTAAATACATTTTTATGTGAAATAAGAAGCTGTATCGTTAGGATTATGTTCCTAAGCTGCATCCTAATCCATAAATCTCTTATATCTGTGTGAGAGTTTCTTGTGTAGTTTTGTGCTTTTCATTTAAAATTTTATTGCTTAGCATTACCATTTTCACAGGATATTTAACTTTGAACAGAAAAAGAAATGGAAAGCAAATAGTTATAACAGTTTTGTCTATCGACTGGTATAACAACAAAAGAACACTAATTGAGTACATTACATTTCATATACATACAGAGATGAATGGTTATTCTGTGAAAACCAGAACATAAGAAATAAGAAAATTTGTTTGAATATCACAGTTATGGGTCAGGGAGACCAAAAAAACCATTACTAACAAAAGTTACATTTCTGAGAGTTTTGTTTTAAAAGCATGTTTTGAAGAGGAAGATAACCAATATTAGGTATGACACTAGAGAAGAAAAGAAATCTTAACTAAAAACATAATTGTGCTGACTGAGAGGCAGAAACAATTATATGTTTTACATGCTCAAATTAGTAAATAGCTGCAAGCAATTGTCACATCAAATTTTTGTTCAGCAGTATTTAAGCAAATTAATTAAAGTATCTAAATCACATTTGTGTTTTTCAGCCAAATGCTTTCAAATGTTACGCTGACTACAGATAATCACCTAAAATGCAAAAATTATTTTTCAGTTTATTCTTTAGTTTCTTATTCTTTAATTAATATCCTAAAAATGATGTTTACTGTAACTTGAAAAAATGGAAGTCCAGTTTTAATGTTGCAGTATTAACTATGCCAGTAAGACTGGACAACACAAGAATAAAGACCCTCGTATTAGTCTTAGTACAATGTGCAAAATTTGATGACTCAGTGGATAAAACCATTTCATAGTGTGACTCTGGTCTATATTTCTTGTATATCATGTAACTACATATTTTTTATGCACATATATCTGTATTTTTAAACCTATACAGATATGGTTTCCTGATCAAATTAATGGTTGGGAAAAAAATGTTTTTTTCTTGGTGGTCTGACAGGAAAGATTACATGCTTATAAAAGAAGACTCAAATATTTTGTATGTATGAATTTAGATTCTAGAAAAAGCTGTGAAAAAACTGAAAGTGGGAGAATTTTGAATACATGCATTTCCTTTGCTTAGGTTCTTTTCAAATAATTTAATACTCAAGAAAAGCTTTCCCAGGGAAAATTATGCCCAATAATTTTCCAGATTAGATCTAACATTCTTGATATGGTCAAGAAACTTACAAATTGTATACAATGTCTTGCCTCCCCAAATCCAGCATACATTTTCTCTGGAGCATTTGTTTAGATGATTAAGAACAGAGTTGCTAACATAGAACAATATTCTGGTACTTGTGTTGGGAATTATAATAAAAATGTGTTTGAACTCAGTAAGGACTTTGTGTGAATATTCTATGCTAGAATAATGGGGTATTGTGATCCATCTGAGTCTGTGCTTATTCCCAAGAGGGACTAAAATAAATGGCCAGGTTTTATACTTGATGTAATCATTCGTATTTCAGTGGGTGTTTTCCGCCTGTAAGGCAAAGCAAGCTCTTTCTGATCTTTGCATTCGTGAATTTTAGAGAGAACTCCGTAATGTGTAACACGTTGTTTTAATTTTTAATGTTGGGGCTGTCTTTATGTCACTGGTGTCATTCAAGACTTTCTATAGCTCTATGAAAGCCAGGTCACTTACCAGACAGAGGGACCACTAAATTAAGCTTGCCAAGAGTTGTTAAAATGTAAAATGTTTCAAATAAAACCTCAATGTCAGATGTAGTTTCTTAAGTATGGAAGCTCTTTTCTCATAATCTTTAAGACCATAGGGGTTTAGAGGTATACCTTCCAGATGTGTTCAGTTACCTTAAAAACGTTAGAAGGAAAAGACCTGAGCCATCAGAGAATTTAAAGTGAGATTTCAGCGATTCCTTACAAAGGCTGAAAATTTTATTTTATAATAATCACAATCTTCCAATGCTGTTTAAACTGGATGAGTAGGATATTATTACTAAAGTAATCACAGATGACTCAGAGGAAGATTTGTGTAGTACCATATTGTAGGATACAATTTGAAAGTATTTATGTAGCTCAAACTGACAATATGAAAAAAAATGTGTGTGTTTTACCTAGTAGATTTCTAGTTAGTGGTCCTGTTGACTATAGTAAGTTATCATTAACTGACTTAAGGTTATCAATGTATATTTGAAGAGATGCATATGATCATTTTATTTAGAATCTGGATATTTTCAGAGATGCATGCCAGTGCCCAAGAAGTCTATCAGAGTCATTTTAGCAGGGTAATGACATATATGCAAATGCCTCTTCCCTTTTGGAGTCTCACTGAATCAGTGGAAGGAGAGCTTTATGTCATTAGGACCATTTACATATGAAAACCAAATGTTATGACAAGGTCCTTCCAGGAAATAAGCCTGTTTGCCTAGAATCCAAAATGGATCCATATCATTCTTGATTGCATACTGTAGCAGATCAAGTTATAGAGAAGCTTCATGCTTATTTGAGTAACAAGATGCAGTATTAAAATAACCTTGCATTTAAATGATGATAATTTTTAATTCTCTTTCCATATTTTGCCAATATAAGAGAAAGTGTCAAAGTGGCAAAAAGGTAAAATTAAAAAGTATTACCCTTATTTCTACATTTTTCCTTAAATTAGAAATTCTTCATAGTACAGTAGTAACTACTTTCTATGTTATGAACAAATGATGGAAAGTAAATGTTGCCAAGATAGGAGGAGCTACCTTTCTGCATTATTATGCTAACATATTTGGATATTTTTTCTGAAACTAAGAAATATGCCTATTAAAATGTGAATTGGATGCTGAGAGAACTTTTTGATTTGAGGGAAGTTGTATTGGTCATTTTTTGTGTATTTTCACACATTTAAATGGTTATTAGTGGTGGTTGTAATTTTAATGCCACTTGTTACAACTAGGAATTTCTTGCTGCTGATTTCAGCTAATAATATCATTTATTCTGTGCTTGATTTAGTCAAATTTTGCCTATCTTTCTAATGTTCCTTAACACCTTTTTCATTCTTTTTAATTTTGTATTCATTCAGTTCTTGTTCAAAGGTAGAAACTTTTTAAAAGATTATAATTTTAAATTATCACAAAGACTTCCATTGGGGTAAGGCAGCTATTTCCATTTTCCCATGAAGCTTCTATTTTACCATATTTTATTTTTTCATTGCTTAATGTATAATTTTTTTAAATAAGATTCTCAAGAAGAATGTTTACTTTTTAGTGTGGATTAGCTTGACAAA
The DNA here is from genome assembly GCF_009762305.2 of Zalophus californianus. Lineage (NCBI taxonomy): Eukaryota > Metazoa > Chordata > Mammalia > Carnivora > Otariidae > Zalophus > Zalophus californianus. Next base: position 111,783,848 of record NC_045612.1, on the reverse strand, counting down.
AGTAATACAATTAGTAGACAAAAATATACTGAATATATTTAATATTTACTGTGTGTTTTATTTGGTACAAAGCATACTGATTAGCCAGATGATATCTGCATAAACCAGTTGAAATGTTTTCTGTGATTTATCAGTTAATACAATAACTAGCCAGTTGTGTTAAACAATAGGGTTGACTAATTTCTGTTTTTCTCTGAAAGAATAATTGTTTTTTTCCATCACTTTAATTCATTGAACCAGCTGGCACAAGCAAGCCTGTTATCTGTTTAAACATATTTAAGAGTCTTTTTCTTCTACGTATTTACTAATTTAGCTCATCATGCTAAGTGATGATATTAATAGCAACTCCTTCCTGAAAATAGAAACCCAGAGAAAATAGCAATTTGAAGAAAGCCGACATGGCTAATATTTAAGTTTACTGGGAGGGGAAAGACACACATACCCTAAGGAATCCTAGTAATAATCCATGTAGAATGCTAGTAATAGTCCAGGCAGAATAAAATATTCTGTTGGCCCTTACGTCACACTTCATGGCTATTTAAAATATACTTGTAAGCAGTGACTAATATTTCTCTTTTTTCCTTCCATCCTTCCTTTCTTCCTCTTGGTTTGGGGAAGGCAGAGATGGGCACTAAACCAAGAAAGATTCTCTTTAGTTCTATAGATGGTAAAATAAAAGGAGAGAAGTCTTCAGAATAGAAATAGTGACCCTAAAACAAAAGAAAGAATAAAAATTTGTTAGGTTATTTTTAATTGCTTATGTTTTTAGAACTTGTTCTTAAGTTCACTTGTAATATTAGAATATTTTAAAATAAGAGATACTAAAACATTTAAAAAGCATAGTGAATATAAGTTTTTCTCTCACAGTATATTTGTTACAAAGTTTTGGAAAGTAATGTACTACATAATGGATTTTTTTATATTTCTATAGTGATGAACTTACTTATTTTTTATGTCATCTGTATTTAATACCAAGATGTCCTGACAAAGAGGAAAGCAATTATAAGTAGAGTCCCATCACAGTGACTATATATAGTGTGTCTAAAGACTTGATCTAAAGAACCTATCATTCAGAGATGTGTTGTAGAGGCATGTAATACATCACTAGAAACAATACACTTCTTCATTTCCTCAGGCTTCATGGTATTCATCCATACAGATGACTCTTGATTACCTACATAATCTCACGATTTCCCATTGCCAAGATTTTTGTTACTAAAAGACACATAATTTAACTGGAGCTCTTTCAAAATCAGCATAGTTAAGCATAAGTCTACTGCATACTCTCATTATATTTCAAAATTCCTTAACATGTAAAGTTTCTGACTTCTTTTACATCATATGAGATAGAATATTGTAGAGTCCCAAAATAAATTATCAGTTCTTTTTCCCTTCTCTCTTTTTCTTTAATTTCTATTTCACATAGATTAAAACTTAACCGTCATTTTGGCAGGATGTGTGATTTCAACCTATTAAGGTGAGCTGTGTAATAAGGAAGGTCAAAAACCATGAACTGAGTCATAAACTATGTAGCCTACCCCAGTGGCCTACATTGTACATTGTATTTGTGCTTGGTTTTTTGAACATTTTGTTTATCTGTACAAAAGCATTGTCACAATATAAAATAGCTGTAATATGCCATTTTTTGTCCAGCAATACATGTTAAAGTAATAGAACTGCGGGTCTATATAGATTTGCTAAAAGTGTTTTCATATTGGCTAAAATAGCAACATCTTATCATGTGAAGATACAGTTCATTTTGTGATCATTACTTTTGTGTTTGCGATTGCACTAAAATTCTTATTTTTAATATGTTATTGTATTCATAGCTAATCAGTAAGATCTGTAAGATAAACATGAACATTTGTGAATTTTAGTCTCACTTTAGGATAATTTTTCAAACCAAAAGATCATTTCCAAATGCTTTGTAGCTTAGAATTGGCAGTGCTCTTAAGTTAATGCATCCTGGTGTATCACTTTATTCAGTATATATGCTATCTTAATTTTTAAAAAAGTAGTTCATACTTAAACAGGCATGAAAATGCAATCTATAGATATGTATCTAAACATTATTTTAAACAATGATAAATGTGTGTGCCTATGAAAGGTGAAATGATTGTGTTACATTAATCCCTATGCTTTTGAAGATGTACCATAAAATGACCTTGAGAAGACAGTTAGTTGTGTTTATATTTATGAAAAAAGAAAGTATTCTCTCATATCGGCCTTTCATCCTCAACTTTTGTAACCTCTTCTGAGAATCTGTGACATTCTGCTAACTTAAGAGTATGGTATATCTTTTTTGGGGAAAAGATAGGAAATATCTTTCTTGGGTATGAGTCAGGATGTGAGTGAGCTAATTCTTTTGAAAGTTACTCTTTATTATCTCCCCTTCAAAGGTGGGATTCCAACAAAGCAAATTTAATTTGAATAAGTTTCTGACTGTGAAATAAATCTTACCATTATGAAACACTGCATGGTGCTTTTACCTTGTAAATAGCTTTTACATGGTTATGCCATAGAATAAGGTGAGTTGAGAACTAAGTGGGAACCTCTAAAGTAATAAATTGTTTTTGGAGATTCAAAAGAATATCTGTGTGCTAAATAACATGCTTCTTGATTTCAGCCAAGTTCAAAAACTTCACAGAAATAGATAATTTTAAAATGATAACTATGTGTCGTTGTTGTTGTTGTTCTGTGTGTTGTTTGTGTGCGTATGTATTTTCTTTTTCATTTTAACCAGCCTCTTATACCTAGAAGTCCCACAAGCAGCGTTGCCACGCCTTCCAGCACCATCAGTACACCAACCAAAAGAGACAGTTCTGCTCTCCAGGATCTCTACATCCCCCCTCCTCCTGCAGAACCATATATTCCCAGGTATAAAACCAACCATCCTGTTGTTCTGGGCACCTTCTATCCAAAGACTAGCCTAAATGTACGTAAACTGTGAAGTAAATTCTCAAGGAGCACCTTGAATATTTTCTTAGATAGGAATTCTGAACACATTCTGGAAAACTATTGCATTGTAGAAAATGCACTTTGGTTAATAATAGTAATAACAATAACTAATTTGTATTAAACACTATGCGTTAAATATCTTGTAAACATTATCTCACATAATAGGAAAGAGCAGGAAAGTAAAAATAAATAAAAATTAGGATTCTTTTAATAAGTAAGGAATAAGTGAGGATTTTTGGCTCTGAAGCCCCAGAAAATCGCAAGTTACTTTGAAGCATTCCATACTTTTTTCTAAAAGAGGACGGTAAAGATAACTTTTATGCCTTCTTATATGTGTGCAATGAGGGAGCTTTTTGGGGAGGGGGTAGATGATGAGAAGGGAGAGTATTTTCCCCCCTAATACTTCTGTATCTACAATTTCTCCTTGATTAGTTCATTAATGTTTCTGTCAGAAAGCAGAAAGAATTTGCAAGAGAATGGGTTGCCTTTAGAATCTATTTTCTAGATTTCTTGAGGCTGTATTTCCATTTCATTTCCAGATTTATATTTGAAATTCCTGGCAGGTGTGGAAGATTACAACTTTGTGCCATAAGGCATTCTGTCCAAAAGCATTCTGACACCCAGTCTTGTGGAATATAAAAATTATGGAAAGGGGCCAGCACTAAATGGGGATAATTAATACCAATCACAAAGAATTTGGTTCCATTTTTAAATTAGTTGTGCAGTCATTCAAAAAACAGTAATTTAAGGTCTCTTATTTTCAAGCCACGCTTCATATTAAATTTCTTCAGTATATAAAAGAACTGAAATTCCTTGTTTTAATTAATTTTCATTATTCTTTAGTGCACCTAATGTTTCATTCTCTCAGATATGATGGTACTGACATTTTACAATCTAAAGGCCATATGACAGCATGATGTGTCCGTAAATACCCTATTGTTGTCTAGTAATAAAACTGTAGTCCATTTTATAAACATTTTAGTTCTAAATTTTGAGAATTGAATGTAGCTGTGGGACCATGGTTTATGAGAAGACACAATTTACTAACCTTGCATTTCACAAATCTTTCTAGTATATAATTTATAGTCTTACGTTAAATTTACAATCAGATGTACAGATCCATCTGATATCCTAGCCAAATGCAAGTTACTTTTAATTCTATTAAGATGGTGTCAGACTTTCTGAATACTCTTGCCTGAGGAGCAATAAAAACATGTGTGTTTCGAATAGTGACTCTTTTGGTTTGTTTTAATTTTAATTGGAAAGATTTTTATTTCAATGCAAATGATTATTTAAGAGACCTTATTCCAAGGGCTCTATGTACAGGTAAACATCAGATTATTTTTATCAATTCTCTGCAGTTTTTTATCTTTCCTTTTCTCTTGTGTAGGTAGGAACTTATTATAAAGAAAGTATTTCCTAAACAGAAAGTGTTTAAAATACACTCCAGAAGGGCGCCTGGGTGGCTCTGTCATTAAGCGTCTGCCTTTGGCTCAGGTCATGATCCCAGGGTCCTGGGATCGAGCCCCGCATCGGGCTCCCTGCTCTGCGGGAAGCCTGCTTCTCCCTCTCCCTCTCCCTCTCCCCCTGCTTGTGTTCCTGCTCTCGCTGTCTCTCTCTCTGTCAAATAAATAAATAAAATCTTAAAAAATAAATAAATAAAATAAAATATACTTCAGAAGACAAAAGAATAAAATGATTGAGTTCTGTCCTCTGAGTGTGGTGGAGATAGGATTATGGAAATGTATTGAAGCCAATAAAAAGCTTGAACATGCTATTTAAAAATACTAAAGATATTTGAAGTATCAACATGGTGGTACTTGTTTTGTTAGTATTGCTTGAAAGCTTCATACTTTTCAGTAAACTTCATAATCACTTTAATTATTCTAGATAGTTTTGATTTAGTTAATTTAATATTTCAGAATATTAAAATATTCTAGATATATTTTGAGTCAAATTATTGTTTATCCAAGTCACACAATCGTTTGATATAGCACAGTCAGAACAATCCATGAATCAGAGTTCCTTTTTACTGCAGCCTTGTTTATATAAATTATCGGCATTTTCTGGTTTGACTTGATGTTATGGCATAGATACAGCCTCGGCACTTTTTTCCCATTTTGTCATTTTGATGTTAAATGGGGTTCACCCGATTTAACTCATCTGAACATTTCTTTTTTCCTATATTAAAAATTTTTGTTTATGTAAGAGAGCCATGTTAGTGTTCATTTGAATTGTAAATAACAAAAGCTTTCTCACCTTAAATCCAAAAAGAACCCTTAAAAATAGTAGGGTCAGTTGTCAGGTGGAAATTTTTTCATGGGCTTACAATTCTTTGAACACATTTATTCCAGATTCTCTAAAAGAGAAGACACTCATGTACGTGGAGTGAGTAAAATTTGGTCAGTTTTTTGTTACATGTTTTATGACTGTATGTAGCTTCTTTATCATAGTATATAGAGCATTTACATACTTAACCAAATTTCTTTTTCCATGACAAAAATCAGGAATTTGTAGGTCTTCGCACAACTCTGAAGTTCAAGCACTAATTTCTCTCATTAATTTTACTCTGAACCATTAAATATAAAGAAAATCCACTAAAGCAGTGTTTTAACTTTTCATCTGTTTCCTTAAATCCTTTTCAGAGTAAAAGTGTAGATTTATTACATACATAACAGTAAGAAAAGTTTTTTTTAAATCTGTACAGCAGGACAAATTAATATGTTGAGTTATTCAGGGACTCATGATGTGAGTACATACAGAGATGCACACACAACTGTGCACACACTTCTACACACAACACATGTATCAGTTCATTCTACTGCAAAGATTGTTTTTTGTTTGTACATTTCTTAATTCTACTTTGTGTGCATTTCATATAGACATGTTTAATAAGTCTTCCTTGTTGGTATGAGGTGAGGCCTCCTTTCATATCATTACAGAGTAAGTAATACCAGCCCTTGCAATTTTCTGCCACGGGGATGTCCATATAAATAGAGCATGCTGAATTAACTAGGGCTGAATCACTCTCTGATCTCAGCTGCATTAACATTCATGTCACAGGCCTGATAGAAATATCTGCCCATTTATAGACAGGCAAAACCTTACCCCAGTGCCACGAGTTCGTTAGGGCTGGTTTCAAGCTAATTGCAGTGTCAATTTCTTTTTGATAGAGGACTAACAGTAACAAAAAGCACCAGGCAATTTGTTCGGGAAAAGTTTTTAGCTTGCTGAAAATGAAATTCTGCCTGGATTTTATATTTGTTTTCTTCATGTTGCCTAAGAAATAACTATCCAGTTGCAATTTAGCAATAAGCAATACTTTAATTTTAATAAAAAATAAAAGAGTGAATAGCAATGTGAATGGCATTGTCAACTTGTGATGTGTTAAATACATGAGACAGCTTGCTGATTCAATCAGTCTTAAAGAATATTATTTACTGCTTTCAGTATATTTCACATACTAGGAATATAGCTCTCTTCATTTGGACAGACCTAATCTAGACATTTGCTTACACCTACAAAAGTGTAGTATACCCTAGTATGGAAGTATAGAAGTATAATATTTCTTGCTGAGCTGTAACTCATATTTTGGAATTGACATTAGATTTATAAGCTCATCACCATTTTATAAGACATAATGTCAATTAAAATTGTGTTCTTTTTATCTGTCTTGTTATAATTTAGTTAATTCTGTTGATTTACGATTTCAGTCTTAGCACTTAAAATAAAATTAAATTTTTATCTGGTTTGATAGCATTCACGGCACTGTTGAGGGTAGAACTGGAAGCAATTAAGAACTAGTAGGAAATAAAATTAATGATCTGCAAGGGAGCAAACATTGCATTTACATTCACAGTCGTGTTCTAGAAGACAGGCTTTTCTAACAAAGACTTCATAGCTAGTCATAGTGAAACATATCATAAAATAAGCAAGGTTCAATTTAACCCATCCTAAATGGAGTATTTCTACCAAAGTACCACTCATTAGGGGCCCAATTGCCTGGGCTATGTATATTAATACTATATGTGAGTAACAGTGTTAGGGATCCCATAAATGATTAGATTTTTCCTTTTTAGAATCCTATAGAAAATCAGTTTGCCATCATCTTAAATTCCATATTTTGTCAGGTTTCTCTGCCCTCTCTCCACAAGAAATGTTGCTGATGTGCAATGAAACTTTGATCTATCCATTAGAATTAGTTCTATGAATGTACATTTTTAATATTAAATGAGATACATAGATTTTAAATACTGAAAGTAATTCTATTCAATAAGGTTTATTTTAAATTAATAACAAGCTGTTTAAAATTCTAATACCAATTTATAGAATGCTAATTTGGTTCTTAAGGCTGCAGATATCCTTACAAAAGTGGTAGTTCTTAAACACATCTTTGTTTTTAAGCAGTGCAAATACTACTGTGCATCAATTAGTTAAACTGGCACAAGAAAGCTATATTGTTAGCATTGTTAAACTTATACCTACTGTCTTGAGCACTGAAAGTAATTTTTGTGCTGACATGAACATAACACAGTGAAAATGGACTAGAGCAGGAGTTAGAAGATCCAGGGTCCATGTCCAGCGATGTCATTTATTAGCTGTATGACCTTTAGGTGAGTCATTTAACCTCTCTGATCCTCAGCATTTATTTTCCTGCAATATAGGAATAGTTAAAAATTGCCTTTTAAACATCAAAGAAAGTTTGAAAAGATCAGAAGATATATTGTATGAGAAGGATATTATGAATGGTTTTAGGCCCTCTCTGCCATTTTACCACCCTAACACTTTCCTACATCCTTCTCCTTTACCTTTCCTTTTCTTTAGGGATGAAAAAGGAAACCTTCCTTGTGAAGACCTCAGAGGACATATGGTTGGCAAGCCAGTGCATAAGGGATCTGAATCACCAAATTCGTTTCTGGATCAGGAATATAGAAAGAGGTTTAATATTGTTGAGGAAGATACTGTCTTGTATTGCTATGAATATGAAAAAGGAAGATCAAGTAGTCAAGGAAGACGAGAAAGCACCCCGACTTATGGTAAGAATTCTTTTCTTACACTGACAGGAGAACATATGTCTCAGATGAGAACCTATATTTCTTTTCATAGGTTTTTGGGTTATGAAAATTATTTGATATACTTGATAGCTTTTGAGTCTTTATAATTGATCTGTGTCTGTCATGTGCTTCTAAGTGGAATCTCAATATGAAGCATGACATTAAAAATTATTCTAAATTTTCCAAAATAGGTAAGAACAGTAGGTAGCATTTTAGCTCATTAATGACTTAAGGAAACCTTCTTGAATCACATGTAATTTTTGTAATGTCAGATATTGCTAAATTGGAATAATTCAATTTTCCTTTTTTAAAAAAGATGAATGCTTCCTATTAACTTGACTTATATAAAATTAACTTCTTATTCCTCAGGGATTAAAAAATCTTTACACAAACTTTCTGGGAAAAATCTCTCCTCAATTTTTGTGTTTTTTAAGAAGTTGGAAAATTTGAGCAGAAGTGGATTCTGAATAGGAAACACACAACACACTCTATTTAAATCAGACATGGCCTTAGAGTTACCACGTCCCTAGGATTTTTCGTCTTTGTCTTCTGTTTTTCTGTGCATGACCAAGAGAGTAACCCAGTCACGTATACTTTAAATTGATACATTGTATGTGAAAGATTTGCAGATAAAGTTGCCTAAAGTAGTAAAGCTATGATCCCATTGCAAGAATGAATGGATTTAATTGAAAGTCTATGCTCCTCCTTTTCCAGTTTTCAAACTAATCATTTTTAGTGAGGAGCGTAGAGAAGAGGAAAGACAGGATCCTTGCCGATTAGTACAGATGATCCGCAGGAGCTGAGCAGAAGGACATTTGTTTTCAGGGTTTTTTTTCCACTTGCCCTCCTTACTTGTCCACCATGGCCATATGTCTTCCTCCTGTGATCCCAAATGATTGGTCATCATGTACCTTACTACATGTGCCTGATTTCCTTACAGCTCTTTGGTAATAATTATGTATGAGAAGTTTTGCCCAAAATGGTCCTAAAGAATAGGAACCTTACTTACCTTGTGTTATTCTCTGTACGTGTGCTTTTTTTTTATCATAATAAGTAATGAATTTTTTAGCATAGCTCCTCAATTATACTGTTCTGTGGACACTTTTTTTAAACTCATAATTTGAAGGTATTTGCACCTTTGCTTTTCTTCCCTATTATATTGTAAACCTCTGCAGTACAGAGCGGTACAGAGACCTGCCATCTTTGTTATGCCTACCCCTGTTTTATCACATAAGATCTTTATTTTTATTCATTCATTCCACAAATACTTATTGACTACCTGTTACTGGATAGGCAGTAATGTATATCACATCTTTTTTTTAATCTCTTAGAATTTTGGGGCTGTTTTCTACTTATTTTGAAGTAGATAAGAATGTTTAAGGGGAAATTATAGTCATCAGATGAATTTGATTACTGATAGCTTTATAAAAAATGGTTACTTGGTTCTACTTGAAAAGCTGAATTGTTAGTCTCTTCAGACTACAGTTTTAAACCACCTAGTGTCATCATGTTCCACAAATCCTATCTCTCCCAAGAAAATAGAATACTGTTTTAAATTTTAGAAAATTAAGATATCCTATAGATATATATTTTTTAGAGATTTATTTATATGAGAGAGAGAGAAAGAAAGAGCATGGAGGGGAGGGGCAGAGGGAGAGGGAGAAAGAGTCTCAAGCAGACTCTGCACTAAGCAGGGAGCCTGACACAGGGCAGGGCTCAGTCATATGACCCTGAGATCACGACTTGAGCTGAAACCAAGAGTTGGTCACTTAATCGACTGCACCATCCAGGCACCCGATATGATAGATTTTTATAAATAACTTAGGAGAAAAGAAATATATATATATGCTTAAAAGGAGCATAGGAAGTTTTTTAAAAAGGTTATTTTACTTTTGATCCTGGAAGGGTTTTTTTTTAACTTTTGAACATGAAATGTAATCTGAACCTTCAGTGGAAATACTTACAGATGCTTCAGTGAAGATTTTCTAATACAACCTGTAGGTTGTGCCAGGTAACTAGCAGTTTAATGTATTAAAACTTTTTCAAAATCAGATCATAAGTAATAAATTCTGCCTGTCACACACATGAATTTGTGTCCTTAATTTTCCCAAAGATTAATTCATTTCTTAATTCATTCAGCACATATTTGTTGTGTACATAAAGTCATCCAGTCACTGGGGATTCGAAGGTGAATAAAACATAAATTTTCCCTGGAAGGCAGTCATCACCTAGAGGGAAGAAACAAATAAGGAGATGCATTGTAATAACTTTAGGTAAGTAGGAATATGTGAACAAAGTAGTACGGTAGCCTAGGAGCTGAAGCCCCAGAATCTTCCTGGGAAGTCACATAACTAAAAGTGACATTTGTGCTGAGTTTTAAATGATGAGTAGTCATCCTCTAGGATTTCTAAATGTTAGTTTTCCCCACCAAATACATGATACCTTCTCAAACATAGGTGTGAGGTCTGAGGATTTGTGTAAATCTTTCAGCCCAGACCCTAAAGGTCCCAATACAAATTATTCCAAAACTTGATAAGCAATTATCAATGACTTCTTTTTTGTTTGTTTGTTTTGTTTTATTGTGTTTTTTTATTATGTTATGTTAATCACCATACATTACATCATTAGTTTTTGATGTAGAGTTCCATGATTCATTGCTTGCGTGTAACACCCAGTGCTCCACGCACAATGTGCCCTCTTTAATACCCATCACCAGGCTAACCCATCCCTCCTCCCCTCTAGAACCCTCAGTTTGTTTTTCAGAGTCCAGACTCCCAAGTGTGACAGTATTTCCTTAGATTTAAAAAATAATGATAATAGGGGTGCCTGGGTGCCTCAGTCATTTAAGCATATGACTCTTGGTTTCAGCTCAGGTCATGATCTCAGGGTCCTTGGATCGAGCCCTGCTTCAGGCTCCACGTTCAGCGGGGAGTCTGCTTCTCCCTTTCCCTCTTCCCCTCCCCCTACTCTCGCTTGCTCACTCTATCTCTCTCAAATAAATAAATCTCTAAATAAATAATGACCAAAGATACATGATTCTTTTGAAGTATATTACAAAAAAGCCCTAAAGTACAAAAATGTTCATGTTTCATGCTTTCTAGAAATGACAGTAATTAACATGTTAGCACTTATGTGATGCCTTAAAATGTAATGAGTAAGTCCTTTAGGCTTACAGTGCTCAACTTACTTCTTAGTCACAAATACCCTTATCTTGTATATGAGCTTAGCCACCATTCTCTCCTATTAACTCCCCAGATTACCTGTTTATTCCAAGAAGTTTAGAGTTAAGATTGTAAGAGTATAGCTAGGATTTTGAGAAACATGATTCAGTTCTTATTATGTGCTTTTGGTTAAATATGTATATACTTGTCCTATTGTCTTAGTACATTCATATTTTAAAGTTTGATATATAAAACAAAAATATTTAGGGAAGCTCTGCTATTGAACACAGTGACAAAGAAACACACATGTAAAGAAAAATACCTGAAAATATCCCAACTGTGGACATTAAAATACACTTTTTTAGCCAAGGTTCTCATTTTATATCATAGACCCACTAGTTGTTGCTAAGAGTAAGTTAAAAGAAGAACAATTATTTACCCTAAACTATCAGACCAGTATAATATGGATAGACAACAGATGGCCTTCTAGAAATTAGTCAGTAATACCTGTGAGCTTTTATACATGCCAGGCATTGTGCTAAGCCTTTCAAAGGCATTGACCCATTTAATCCTCACAACAACCCGTGAAATCAGTCCTAATAGAATCCTTATTTTACTGATGGATTAAATAACCTACCCAACTAGTAAGTAGTAGAGCTGAGATATTTGTGGGACTCTACCAGTGGTACTAGCTAGCTAAATGTGATGAAAGTAATTTGCTAAATTGTAGAGAAATAATTTCCAGAAATTGTATTACTCCTTCCAAATTTAAGCATTTGATTTCAAGCAAGCAGAAGTAGGTCTGATTTTGTATGTTCTTGTGTATGTTGTTCTGTATTTATTGGCATTAGAGTAAGTATGTTTTTACGTGGACATGGCCCTTACAGACCTTAGGAAAAGGTAGCTAAATTGAGGGGTAAAATTAGCAACAATGTGTTACGTCCTTTTTAAATCTGAGAACATAAAATAGGTTTTACTTTCCTAAAAAGATAGATGAGACTAACTTCTGGAAACACAGAGCGGGGGAAACAGCCTAGGTCAGTGTTTACTAGCACTGGCTGTTAGTAGCACCAAGCCCTACTTGGTAACCCTGTCTTTTATCTAATTACTCTAGTGTGAGCTTGGGGATGTTGGCGTCAATTTTCTCCTTTGTTAAATGAAGATGATAATACCTGTCTCATAGACTTTTTGTGAGAATTTCATGACAGCGCATTGTAAATCGCCTGGAAAGTGCCCAGTATGTGCTATAGGTATTGATTTTCATCATTGTCGCTGTTGCACAGAAACTTCAGTGTTGCTAAGAGAATACATATGAAGTATTCTCACCTCACAGAAAAAAGGTAACTCTGTGAGGTGATGGATGGTTAAAATAGCTTGATTGTGGTCATTTCATAATTCTCTATATATCAAATCATCACGTTGTACACCTTAAATAGATACAATTTTTATTTATACCTCAATACAGCTGGGGGAAAAACCAAAAGAACTTGAAGATCTCAGTGCATAAATAATAATAATATCAGCCATTTTAAATTCTTTGAAGAATTAGACAAGGTGAATAAACAGTTTTTAAAAAAGTAACTTTAATGTGAAAACGAGAAGAGGGGTAAAGAGGACGGCATTAAATCACTTTAACTAGTTGGTCTCATCTGCTCATGCTTCAGAGGTAAAGGGTCGAATTTGATGAGATCAGTTGCTTGGCAACTTTTCCCCATTAGCTTTCCCTTTTGCGGTTCACAGACTGTTTGCCCTTGCTATTCCATCATACCACATTTCTATGCCTAGAAACCTGGTAAAAGTAGACACAGTTGGCTGAGTCACTTTGTGGCTGTTGAGTCGTCATATTTTATAAGAATAGGAGGAACACATATTTTTTTACAGTAATATCACATAATAGTATTGGTTTGAAGGAATCCAGACTTGTCTGATTTATTGAGATTCTAGGACCTCACAAAAAACACATGAATGAGTGCAGAGTTGTTATTTTAAAAATGTTCCTCCTCAATGTTATTTGTACATATCTTGCACTGAGGAAGATTAATTTCTATAACATTTTACCTGAACATTTTCCACTCGAGTACTTGGGACAAGAGAAAACTACCATGTCCCATATCCACATGAATAGCAAATGGCTTGAAATGACTTAAACCAGCATGGTGAAGAACTTATGGGCAGTGACACTTTGAACTGTTCTATTGGTGTGAGGAGAGGAAATTATCCATAGGTTCCAGGGTCATCTTTGTCTTACAATATCATTCTACCTTTTTGCCAGTTAAATTATAATTAATAGCACTGTTTAAAACATTTCTTAAAGGATCACGTATACACAATACATTCATACTTCTTTATTTCTGAATATAAGCCTTCTCTCTTTCCTGTGATTTTTAAATGTAAATTGTCTTCCTAATCAGGTAAAAATTCAGCTGTCATTCATCAGCTATGCTACAAAGAAAAGAAATCAGGATTCTAACCACAGGAAATGTCTTTGTTCAAGGAAAATGTACCACTTCCAAAGTAGAACTAACCATAGAAATAGAAATTAGTGAATCAAAAATGTAGAAATATGAGATGTATACTGTACCCACAGGAATTCTTTTTCCTTTGGACTTACTTAATACAGTTCATAAAGACTGCATGTTGATTGGCTTCACAAAATAATTTTGAACATCAAGCTGATAGTGATAAGGGACCATGTAATGGATCGAAAAGTAGTTCAGCAATATTTTGAGAGAAATAGAAACTTGTCTGTTCCTAATGTAAATACCAGAGTAATCAGCAAGAGGAGGCACTCTTCCCTAATTTGTGCATTTTTACTGATAGAAATAGCAGAGCATGAGTTTTGAGCTCAGATCTGAATTTGGTGTCACAGGTTGGCCTTTAATTTAATAACTGATTGACCTTGAAATTGAGCCTTTGTATGTTTTTGTTTCCTTACCTGTAAAATGGGATGGCAGGATTACTCATGGTGTTTTTATGAGGGTTAAATGAGATAATGTATGTCTAGTACTTAGTACTATTTTTGCCGCATGGAAAGTGCTCAGGAAATAGTGCCTAAATGGCGTAGGGAATTACTCCTGCTCATAAATGAAAATGTTCCAAAGATTGTCAAGTGCCTAGAGATCAAATTAACACTTCATCCTCTCCCTGTGGAGGGATTTAATAAAGGACAAAAGGGCTGGAAATATTCCCTTGCTTTGATCCCTTTACCTACCCACTAACCAGCCATTTAAATCATAACAATTAAAAGAAATATGAATAGTGTTGGTCTGTTTCTGTTGGTTTGGTTTTGAAAAGTAGAAGGAAGAGCATTCAAATAGGTAATAACACTAAAAACTGCCCTGATCCAAATCTTCTTTTTAAGTTCCATTATGGAAACCACTAGGTCATACTCTGGACAGAAGGGTCTAAGTAAAACCTCACAGCATCAGAATTCTGAAAACAGTTCAGACCCCACACCTTTTTTAAGTTTAATTGCTAGGGGTGGGGGAAGGAGAGCAAAAATAATATGTAGAATAAATAAAATAGTTGGAGACTCTCAAAAAATGAAACCAGGAAAGAAAACAATCAGCTTGAACAAATTAAAGGGCTAGGTAATGGATAAAATAATAAGATTAAGAAAAAGGAACTCTTAACCAAGTTCCAGAGTATCAATATGTGGGTAGTATGGAAAGATTAGCAAACCAAGTCAACAAAACTGATGCAACTGTCAGGAAAAAAGTAACTCTTCAAATGAATTCATCAACAGAAAGATATGAACTAGGTGAAATAGTGCTTCCCTTAAAGACAAAATGGGAAGCCAAGAATAGAAACAGTCTAACTCAGTGATTCTCAACTGGGGTCAGTATTGCCCTCCAGGGCACATTTGCAATTTGGGGGGACATTTGTAGTTGTCATAACGAGTACAATGTCATTACAGGTGGAAATGCTACTGGCATGTAGTGGATAGAGGCCCGGGATGCTAGTACACATCCTACAAAGAACAGGACAGCTCCCAGCAATAAAAAATGATCAAGTCCACAATGTCAAGAGTGCTGCTATAGAGAAACCCTTAGCTAACGTAAGAAGAATCAAATGCAGACAGATTTGATACAGAAGCAGATATTTATGACTAGAAAATCAAGGAGCCCTTGTATGACACAGGGCCAGTTGCCTTTTTTTTTTTTTTTTTTTTAGTTCAAAGAATCTGTGAAATTATTGCCCTGGAAAGAGACTTACATTTACTCACAATTAACATAGTCTCTGGACAGAAGTAATATAATGTTGTGAGTGTCTGGAATGACCTACCCTGCTCTACAATAGAAAACCCAATCGTGACATTCCCTGGAGCAGGAGGGGACCCATTGTCCCTAGTTGAAATCAAAATGCATTTTCCCCTATGGGAAAAAAATGTAATCAATGGCAGCTAGGTAAAATTTAAAAGAGTGGTTACTGTTAGCTTTCACATCACAACGTGGATTAAGGATCCATCATTTTCCCAAATATGTTCTTCAGGTCTCTAGTTCTAAAAGAGAATGTTTGTAAAACAAAGAGGCTATCTGGTTAAATATGATTCGGAAGCTCTGAATATTTTATCCCCTTCTTGGCGATTAATAAGTGCATGTTCGCAGACTAAAGGCTTTGAAGGTCTTCTTGAATTTGGGTTAGCTTATTGTTTCCCGTATTTGTACATTGAGGCTTTTTTGGTTTTGGTCACAAAATACTTATTAACCTCCCAATGGAAGGTTTGACAGAATATATTTTGGAAAATGCTAAAATAGACTTTTGTAGCTCCTCTTAAAGACCAATATACCAATGATAAAAATTTCTTTGTGTTTTAAGTTCCAAACATCTGACTTAATAGATCTGGAAAGGCCTCTATTCTTTTTGAGGGGGTCGGAGGGGCAGGGAGAGAGAGAATCTGAAGCCGGCTCCACGCCCAGCGCAGAGACTGACATGGAGGCTCAATCTCACAACCCTGAGATCATGACCTGAGCTGAAATCAAGAGCCGGGTGTTTAACTGATTGAGTTACCCAGGTGCCCCTGGAAAAGCCTCTATTCTTAAGTCAAAGCCTATCCCAGCAGACAGTGTGTTGATTGTCATCTTCAGTTTTATCTTGCAGAAAAGCCATTTTCTAGAGTAAATCTTATTTGTGATAAAAGTCCAAACTCAAGTAATAAATACTAACTGGAGAGATCAGTGCATGGCATTTTATCCTCCAGGCTCCTTGTAGAATTACTGGTTTCACTGCGAAACAGTTTGCCGGACATCATGGAAGAAATAGATCCCTGGCGCAGGAGAGAGGGAAGGGGGTAGAAAATGTCAAGTGTTATATTGAAACTTGTTAAAGAAGAGATAACCAAAAATTGTACACTGATTACCTTAAAGACTGGAGACATTAGAGCAAATAATTAAGGCAATATACAAGCATTTAAAAGTTTACATATGATAACCTAGCATTGTTTTATAAGTCTCTAACCTTACAAGTTGAGACATCATGTCAAAGCAATGTATTTTCCATCTTTGTTAAGGTGATGGACAGCAAATACAAAGCAAATCCACAATTTATGTTCTAATCCTCCATTAGTTCTTCACATAGTTTTTAAGAAAGAGTTGCATATTGGCGGGAAGGATACTTAAACCAAAGCAGTAATCATACATGTCATTGAATTATTTTTGAAGATAAAAGAATTGGATTTCTGTGTAATGTGGTGTTCTTGAGTTCATCACCAAGGCAATGTGATATAGCACAGAGAGCACTGGGATAGGGGTTGACAGTATATTCGTGGGCTGACTCCAACACTGACTACTGGTGAAATCCTGAGGAATTAACTTTGGTGTGTCTAAGTTTTCATTTCTCCCTTCCTTGCCAGCTTTACTGACTAATGTAATCCCGAACAGAAAATTATGTGAAAGGAATTATAAAGTTATTACAAGATGTCAGTCTGTTTATTTCAGTCTTAATCATTGTCTTTTTCACTCTTCATGAGAAAAGGGGACTCTCTTCCATATGTTGATAAGATTTTCAAGACACTGCTTTACTAAGATTTTTGTAAAATAGAGTGACTGATGTTATACTGTATGTTAACTAACTGGAATTTAAACAAAAACTTGAAACTACAAAAAAAATAAAATAAAAACACAGGGCTTTAATTTGTGGTTGTTTAACTTGAAAATTGGATGTTTTTAACCAAGTAACATTTATATACTCATGTCATCTTTCTTGTCCACGACTGTATTAATGCTGAGCACAGCATGGGGCAATGGTATTTTAGCATAGCTCATTTTTTTTTACCCACCAGAGCCTTCAGAGGAGGACCCAGAAGTCTTTTGCCACTTAAACAGTATTCAAACCGTCTGAATCTTTCCTAGTCCTCACACCCCTCTAATGCAGAAGTGACTCTATGCACAGTGGCAAACATTTCAACTTAGAAAAACCTGTCTTTCAAAACTCCAGTGTGTACTGCATAGTTGTTCTCTTGGTAGAATGTTTACAAAAGGTAATCTGGTTCAAAATATAATTAGCCTCGAAATCAAGTGTTAAAAGTCCCGTATAATTTTTGATACAGTTCAAAATTTTCTCCTTCAGTAACTTTTATGTTACTTCCGTTTAAAGTCTAGATCACTTTTAGAAAACAATAGGAAAATTTAAAAACAAGATGTAGCTTATTCTTTGAGATTTTAATTGTTTTTGTTCTCCATTAATGAAACTGAAAAGATTTCAAGTTAATAATAATTGGGTTTGTATTTGATTTAGATTATTATAAGGCTTTAAAGCCAATACTTAAATAATCATCACATTGCAATGTTTACAATCCAACTTTTTCCCACGCTCTTTTATCCAAAAATGAAATTCAAAAAATATGGCCCTAAAGATCAAAGTGCCTGTTTTTACTTATTTTATTAGATCCAGATATGTTGCCTTTATTCTTAAAAAATTACTGGCTTTCCATTCATTTCCATTTTATTCCTCTTTAAATGTGTTATTGTCTACCTTAAATTACCTCGGGATGTTTTCCTAGATATGCAGTCAACCATCTGAAAGTAATTTTTCTGTCTGGTATGTGGGGAGTTTGATGGGTATATGTGGCATGCTTGTAGCTTAACATTCCTTACTACACTCATTTTCATCAAAATATTGGCTAAAATATTCAGAACAGATGTGTATATGTGTGTGTATATGTATATATTTTTTTCTCCTTAGACTCTAGAGAAAGCTTTTTCTGTGAGCGTTAAAGGGTATGTCAGATTTCTCTGCAGTCTTTTTTTCAACTCTTTGGCAACTGTAAGAGAGAAGATCGCTTCTCAGGTTCTGCTTATCACCCTGAAATTTAATGATTTTAGCATGTCTGAGGAGAGTTAAAAAGGGGGGATAAATACAATTGAAAAAGGCAGCAATTCAACGGTATTTCAACAGACATCATGGGTAGCCTAATATAGGAATGTTTCTACATATCAGAAGGCATATCCTAGTTCTTTTATTTTATTTTATTTATTTATTTGAGAGAGCATGTGCATGGGGGGGGAGGGGGAGTGGGAGAAGGAGGAGCAGACTCCCCGCGGAGCAGGGAGCCCGAGGCGGGGCTCGATCCCAGGACCCCGAGATCACAACCTGAGCCGAAGGCAGATGCTCAACCGACTGAGCCACCCAGGCGCCCCTGGACTCCTAGTTCTGACGTATTACAAAACTGCTCTCTAAGGCTTGATTTGTTAGAAATGAAGGAGGTTGGTCAGGTTGACAACCTACATTAGAAGGAAGGGAGGGAGGGAGGGGAAGGGAAGGAAAAAGGAGGGGGAGGGGAATGGAAAGTTGACAGGAAGGAAGGAGAAGGAAACTATGAAAATAAAAATTAATGGTATAGCTTGGACACTTCTCAGTCCAGTGTGTGAGGAAGGTCCCCTGTTTACTTTCTTAACAAGTAATTAGTCGCTAAGTATTGAACAGTTACTGTGTTTAAGGCGCTGTGCTATGTGCTGGAGATACCACAGTAAACTACAGAGAAATTTCCCCTGTGAAATTTACATTCTAGAAGAGGGGCAGAATTCAAGCAATTAATTTAATAAATACTTGTTTGACTATAAATGGCATGCTATGAAGAAAAACTACAACAGAAAATGATAACAAATACAGAGAAACCCAACCTAGAATAAGAGGTCAAGGAGAGCGTCCCTGAAGAAATGACATTTTCACTTAGCTCTCAAGGGTGTGTGTGAATTTAGCAAGAGAAGAGGAGAGGAAAATCAGAGGACAGAGTCCTGGGTACCAGATGAAGAAAATGTTTCAAAGAAGGGAGCAATCCTCTGCATCAAATGCTACAGATAGGTCAGAAAAGTCAAAGGTTCTAAGAATTGTCTATTGGATTTAGTAACATGAAGGTGCTAGTGAACTTGACAATAGCAGTTTTGGTATAGTTTTGGGGGCAAGAGCTTAATCAGAGAAGGTTCAAGAAAGAGCGAGGAGGAGATGCCACATAAAAGTGGGATCCTACACTATTTGTCTTTCTGTGTCTGGCTCATTTCATTCAGCATAATGTCCTTCAGATTCATCCATGCTATCACAAATTTAGGATTTCCATCTTTTTATGGCTGAATAATACTCTGTTGTATACATATACCACATTTTCTTTTTTCACTCATCCATTAATGGATGCTTAGATTGTTTCCATGTCTTAGCTATTATGAATAATGCTACAATGAATATGGGAGTGCATATATCTCTTTGAGATACTAATTTCATTTTCTTTGGATATATACCCAGAAGTAGGGTTGCTGGATCATATGGTAGCTCTGTGGTTTTGTTTTTGTTCTTGTTTTGAGGAACCTCAACACTGTTTTCTATTTTATACTTGAAATTTGAGTGTAGATCTCAAGTGTTTTCACCACACATATCCACACATACAGATGGTAATCATGTGAGGTGAAGGATGTGTTAATTGGATTGTGGTCATCACTTCACAATGTATATGTACATTAAATCATCACATTGCACACCTTAAAAAATCATGTTGTACAGCCTTAATATATAACATTTTTATTTGTTGATCATGCCTCAATAAATCTAGAAAAAAAGGAGAGGAATTAGAGAATGAGAACATAAACAAGTTTTATATTCTAGGAGTTTTTCTGTAAAGGGGAGCAGAGAAATGAGGTGGTAGTTGAGTGGTACTTTGTTGGTGAAGACAGGTGGTGGTTTTGTTTTTTAAAGATTGGAGAAATTGCGGCATGTTTATTTGCTAATTGGAATCATTGGGTAGAAAGGGAAAAATTGATGCTGCAGGAGAAAGAAGCAAGCATTGCACAAGAGATACTTTTGAGTAAGTAAGAGGGACTAGAATCCAGTGAAGGGCCTAGTAATTTGGAATATCCCTAATGTCTAGCATCCTTCCATTTCAAGCATTCAAAAAATTTTAATCAATACCTGCTCTGGGTCAGTATCTTTGCCAGGAGCACTCATAACAAAGATACCTAAGACCTAGTTTCTGCCAAAAAGTAGAAAAACCTTTAACAGAGAGATATAATACGGTATAATAATATATAAGAATACATATATACCAAAAGCACTATGAAAGAGCCCAGGAGAGTGAGCAGTTAGCTCTGCCAAAGGGCATTGTAGCATTTGCAAAAGCACCAAATATGCTTTATTATCTAAGGGAAATGTCAATTTATTTTCAAGTAAGTTTATATAGTAATATTTTATTTTATTTTATTATGTTAATCACCATACATTAGTTTTTGATGTAGTGTTCCATGATTCATTATTTGCATATAACACCCAGTGCTCCATTCAGTACGTGCCCTCTTTAATACCCATCACCAGGCTAACCCATCCCCCCACCCCCCTCCGCTCTAGAACCCTCAGTTTGTTTCCTGGAGTCCATAGTCTCTCATGGTTCGTCTCCCCCTCCGATTTCCCCTCCTTCATTTTTCCCTTCCTACTATCTTATTTTTTTTAAACATATAACGTATTATTTGTTTCAGAGGTACAGGTCTGTGATTCAACAGTCTTACACAATTCACAGCGCTCACCATAGCACATACCCTCCCCAATGTCTATCACCCAGCCACCCCCATCCCTCCCACCCCCACCCCTCCAGCAACCCTCAGTTTGTTTCCTGAGATTAAGAATTCCTCATATCAGTGAGATCATATGATATAGTAATATTAAAACATAGCAATTTCATTTTAAAACAAGTACTTTAGATCATTATAAAGTACTCCGTCATTGTCAGTATTCTTTTTTTAAAAGATTTTATTTATTTATTTTTATGTATTTGAGAGAGAGAGAGAGAGAGAGCACAAGTGGGGGAAGGAGTAGAGGGGGAAAGAATCTCAAGCAGACTCCACGCTGAGCATGGAGCCTGGTGCCGGGGCTCGATCTCATGACCCCAAGACCATGACCTGAGCTGAAACCAAGAGTTGGACACTTAACTGACTGAGCCACCCAGGCACCCCTCATTGTCAGTATTCTTAAAATTATATTTAGTGTTCTATTTGTGTTTAATTACAGCTAAATATAGTTCATAATTTAAAAAACTATTTGCCATCAACTTCAGAATAAAATTCAGACAAAATCCAAAAATAATTATCTTTCAACTCTACATTTATTAGAATACAGTAAGAAATACAGTGCACAATTCCTGCCTGTATGGAAATCCAAGTTAGAAAGCTCCAGATGGGGCGCCTGGGTGGCTCAGTTGGTTAGACGACTGCCTTCGGCTCAGGTCATGATCCTGGAGTCCCGGGATCGAGTCCCGCATCGGGGTCCCTGCTCAGCAGGGAGTCTGCTTCTCCCTCTGACCCTCCTCCTTCTTCCCTCTCATGCTTTCTATCTCTCATTCTCTCTCGCTCTCAAATAAATAAATAAAATCTTTAAAAAAAAAAAAGAAAGCTCCAGATGTACAAACAGATATGAACAGCCAAGTAACAAAATAGTTTAACTGTGAGACCCTAGCACAGAGATATCATAAGGTTTATGACAGGGTATCACATGTACTCTACAATTAATAAATGTTTTATGCTTGGAGGAATAAAAAAATTAAGAGGAAGTGGTCAGCAAAATTTTTAATAGGGCTCTTAACTTTATTTTTTACTGTATTCTTGACTGCTATTATTAATTTTCATCATGAATTAGTAAATACAAGTGTCACTACCTAAAGAGATGTCTTAAAATTTTTCAGATTATTTTTCAGAGATTTATTATTAGTACATGTACATTTCCATAAGGAGTGAGTCAAATGTGTTTAATAAGCCTTTAAAAGTCATTACAAACGTAAAAATACTTTGCATATATTAATAATAGCGTACATTTGACTTAAATCTAAAATAATGCTTATAGTACTCTTTTTTTTTTTGACTAGTAGTACTGTAGCAACAAACCATAAATTTCTTTTTCCATTTGAACTTTGCTGTTTTGTGAAATTACAATACTGCTCTACCCGTGCAGTGGCAAACATTTCCATGCTGCAATCAAGGATCTCTGTATTTGGAATTAGAAATAATCTAAGCCATTCTCCGTTTTTTCAGTTTGCCAAGGACTGCTGTTTATATGAGCGTTTCTTGATTCTCTTTTATTAAATCTGTTTCAATATTTCAGCACAATAAAAACGTTTATAAAAGGAGTAATACTTACAAGCAACATTATTTCTTATAACTGAAAAATAATACTTTTAAAAATAGGTATTTTTACTTGCATTGCTAAATTCAGAGCTTTATAACTAGTAAAAAGCAAAAGCCTGATGTCCTCCAAAAGTAAATTTTAATTAAGATTTTTATCTCAGTTTTTTGTTTAATTCACTACCTTTTTCTCAATTGTATGTTAGCAATATACAGTATACTCTACTAAAAAATCACCAGTGTTTAATCTTCTGCAAATTTTTTCCTATAGTTAGTAATATAACCAGGCATATCAAAAGCTTAATTACATGCCTCAATGACTTAGCTCCTTGAGAATCTCAGAGAAGATGACCTGAAATACAACGAATACAGTTATTTATTTCATATTCTATGCATGAAGTATGTTTCTTCTTGGCTTTGTGCATATATATTTGACTCCAAACAACCAATCAATTCTTTAAAAAGTATCAAACTACTTTACATATACATATAATAACATATAGAGCAAGTAAAACAACTGCTTATTAATTGGATTGTTCACTTTCCAAAAGATTTTCTTGGTGACATGTAGAAACAGTGTTAGGGCTGTTACTTGCTTCAGTTTCAGTGCACACATGCTGAAAGGGACTTTACTTGAAAAACCAGATTCTAAAGAAATAAGTTGTAGGAGTTTTGAAAACAAAGAATTCAGAACATTGAAAATCTGGAGGATTGATTCTGCCAAGCAGTTGAATAGACATGACAAAACTAGACCTTTCCTAAAAGCTTTACCCAACCCTGGGAGGGCAGGGATATATTGACCTGCATCAGCTCTCCCAAAGCTCTCCCTTGTAAAAGTTCAGAGATCCACTCCATGAGAATTTTGGAATCTTAGGTGATTGTTTTTAAAGTTGTTTGCACACCTTGAAAGAAAGCCACTTTTAAATAAACACTGCAATTTTTTGGCTCATTAATAATTTTATCATATCCAGTTCATTCTCAGACTTTCAAAGAGCTTAGCAAAATATACCAGGTAAACGCTATCATTGTACATAATATAAATCCATAAGGTTACATTTTCCTTAGGAACAGAATTAGAAGTCTCCTAACAGAATCTTTTTTTAAATACATGGACCAATCATAGTAATTGATCATGAAATTTAGTTGGGCAAGGAAGGAAATGAAGAGGATATACAGTGACTGACCTAGAGGTGTTGGAAGGTGGGAAGATCAGTAGATTAAGGAGGAGGATATTTGGACGTGGAATGCTGTAGGGATGGCACTAGAAATACAGAAGATGGTAGTTGAAAAGTGGGATACTAGAAGGGATTACAGCCTTTGCAGTTGACAGGTTAAGCATATGACCACAGGAGTGGGTGGAGGAGAGAACCTCAAGAAACTGCGAGACCAGAATATTGGAGGGTGAATATTGAAGTCACCAAGAATTACGGCGTTTTTAAAGTGGTGTTTAAGTGCCTGGGTTTCAACCCTGGTACTACACATGTCCCAACTCTGTGTCCTTGGGCCAGTTACATAACCTGTGTCAGTTTCTTCATCTAGTAAAACAAGAGTAATGATAGTATATTTCTCATAACTATGAGGATTAAACAATTTAATACTTATAAAACCCTTAGACAGTTTTTGGCATATGGTAAATGATATGTAAGTGTTTAGTAGTATTATCACAGGCATCATAATCATCATTATTAGGATCCAGTCCCGTGTGAGTCTTGGCCTTTCATTCATTTAAAATTTATTAAGCAGTTATTGTATGCCAGGCATTGTGCTAGGTATCCTTTTTAAACCTTTGTATGATTTTCTATGGCTCTTTTGTGCTTCAAGAATTTCAAGTTGATTGAAAATAATGCACTGCCGCCTCACCAAAAAGTTATCCTTGAAGTCTATGCCATGAGTTCTGCTTGCTAAAGTAAAATGCTATTTAGTAAGAATACAAACAGAGGGAAACAGGACAGGCCAAAGCAGTGATTACTTGGATCTGGAAACTAGACTTGTTCACAATAGCAAAAAGGATGCTTGGGAGGGCAGACCCAGTTATAGGCCATAAACGGAAATCTAGCCATATTGCTGAAGCATGGTGGTATATTCAAAACGTATTGTGACATGAGTTAAGACACAGTGAAGATGGGAAGTTAGCATTGTAGCGTTCCAACATGCCACAGTGGGTTAATGTCCTTGCAGGCAGGTTAAACACAAGGGGCTACTATCTTGGAGACTGACTATCAAGATGGAGACACTTGGGCATTGGGGAATAAGGCAGAGATCCAGTGACTGAAGAGAAAGTGAAATCCCTAAAATAGTGATACTCTTTGTAAAGGACCATACCCTTAAAATCTGGGGCTCCTGAGAGAGCAAACCTAGGCTGTTCTTTATTATTTATAAAAGGATGCCTTAAGATTGCATTATCACCTGGCCAATTGCCACAGGCAGTTTCACCTTCTGGCTCAAAACACACATTTTTCATCTACACAAATGCCAACCATAATGTTGCATATGAGTGAGTGTGTTTTGCAGACTATAGCTAAAAATCAGTGTTAAGTATGAGCGGACATGGGGAAGAAAAACAATGTGATGTGAATTTTGTTCTCTGTGTTTAGGCAAGCTACGACCTATATCTATGCCAGTGGAATATAATTGGGTGGGGGACTATGAAGATCCAAATAAGATGAAGAGAGATAGTAGAAGAGGTAAGTGTTCTAGAATTTCAGTGTAGGCTGGGTTGTTGGAACAAAAAAGCAAATTTAAATGTTCTTTAAATAGGTTTTATGGCTTCAGTGGAAAACTTCATTCTCTTATTGATTTTATGATACACCCAAACCGACTCAGACCAACGTTTGACTATCTTGATATGTTATTAAATAGATATCTTCTCTGAATGTCTCCTAAGGGATTCAGGGTAGATAAGCACAGTATAAAAAAAATAAATCTCTGATTGTTATGTGAAGGTCACTATTTGGAAAACAACGTCAGAAGTGTGAAACTGCATAAAAGAATTAAGTTCAGTGAATAGGAAGAGTTTGTGATCAGTCCCCATTGGTCCGCAATGCAGCCTCACCACTTTTGTATATTAGTACAGTCTTAAAATGAGTATTGATGTACATGAATAAAGCTAATGGAAACTGGGCCAGTGACTCTAATGTGAAAACCATATAGAAATGGAAAAAAAAAAAAAAACCACTTTGCTTTTTTTTTCTTCTGTTTGCTGTTCAGGGTTATCTTCTTACTTGGGGGTGGGCTACACTTGAAGTATCTACCAAAAGTAAGTTTTTATGTTCACTTATCCTGCTATTGAGGTGAACAGTAAGGAGAGCCACTCAAAGTCTCACTACTAAATGGGATTCAACCAGCTGTGGATATGGTGGGCTACTTCCGCTTTCTGAAATATAGAGCTATAAAGTTGTAGATAAAAAATAAAACAAAGCAAAAACTATTCATAGGGCCTCAGTTCACTAAGCTTCCTTCATAATATATTTAACTCATTTGCCTGTTATTTCTAACCGATGTACAGAATTTACCACACAGGGATAAGCAAGCCTGAATATCTGCTTCATTAGTCTAGTTAACACTTATTTCATAGAGAGAACATTTCAGAAAATGTTGGTAAATACAGGAACATTGACAGATTCCCTTACATCTATGTATTCATTCCATTTTCCAAACTTTAGTTTCTAACTTCATTTGTGTTATAGAATTAATCAAGAAAAAAATAAAAAGAGAAACATATATGCTATTTCTGAGTTACTGTTTTGGGACTTCATATGATGATGATATCTTGGGGGGGGAATGCCTTATGAAGTTCTAAGTGTTGGCTATCAGTTTAAGCATAGATTCTATGAACTAAGTTTCCTGACTCTTGGTTCAAAATGTGGGCTTTAACTTCTCCGAGGATGCTAGTCTGTTATAGGTCAGTGTTTGTCATCGATTTTTAGCAGAATCCTCCTGGGGGAACTTGTTAAAAATTTTATGAGCCGCACACCCAGTGATTCTCATATAGTTGGTCCAGAGATAAAACTCAGAGAAATAATCTGTAGGCTATTTCTTATTGCCCTATGATCCCAAATGATTAAGATGCTCTATATTTTCACTACATAGGTATTTTATAAATTAAATCAAGTTACATTTCTGAAATGAAATCTAACAGCACAATCAGGAAAGAGTGGTAAATTTGGAATATTTGTGTATTTATATTAGTGTATTTATCTCTTTTTATATAGAAAACTCCCTACTCCGATATATGAGCAATGAAAAAATTGCTCAAGAAGAATACATGTTCCAGAGAAACAGCAAAAAAGACACAGGGAAGAAGTCTAAAAAGAAGAGTGATAAGAGTAATAGCCCGACTCACTATTCATTGCTACCTAGTTTGCAAATGGATGCACTGAGACAGGACATCATGGGCACGCCTGTGCCAGAGACCACACTATACCATGTGAGTAAAATTTCAAAGACTCTGTGCTATAGCTTCTATTGGGAGCCTGGCAGATGACTCTTTTGGGTAAAGGCCAGATTGCTTATCTTTATCCTATTGCCAGATTTTCACAAAAGATCGTAAGTTCAGAAATGTTTTTAAAAACCTTGATGGCTTATTGATTTGTTCTTCAGGTCATATATTCAACAAGTTCATATGTTGTAGCAGGTTCGATTTTTTTAATGAAATAATATGCTCAGAATTGATGGAGAATAATTAATTAGCTGATTGATAACCTATAATAATAAACAGTAAATAGATAGCTATAAAATTCAACATTAAAGATAGGATTTTTGGGGCGCCTGGGTGGCTCAGTCATTAAGCGTCTGTCTTCGGCTCAGGACATGATCCCAGGGTCCTGGGATCGAGCCCCGCATCGGGCTCCCTGCTCAGCCAGGAGCCTGCTTCTCCCTCTCCCTCTGCCCCTGCTTGTGTTCCCTCTCTCGCTGTGTCTCTCTCTCTGCCAAATAAATAAATAAATAAAAAGATAGGATTTTTAATATGTTCATGAGCATTTCTTATGTGCTAGACTTGGAGCTTGGTGCTCAAGGTAAAAATGAGAACACATAGATAGCACATTATTATAGGGAAGGGGAAACTGGGCCAATGACTCTAATGAAACAGGATCTTTTAATCTGTCAGTGCAGTAGAAGGTGTACCATCTAGGTATACAAGGTGTGAAAGATTTAATGGCTTCTACTTGAGTTACTTTTCTGAGCCTACTTTTAAATCATTTGCTTAGTTATTCCAAAGCTCTCTCATAAAACTAGAGTATAGAAAAATATTTTCATTTATTTGGGTAGAAGTAGGAGAGCAATAAGCACTTCTAGGTATTCATTCTCTATCCTCCCCAAGCCTCCTCCTCTCTAAGAGATAGTGCCCATGTCAAAACTTGCTCCCCTAAGTGACTGACAAATCAAATGATTTTATTTGCCACAGTTATTTGTAGTCAGTCTGAAATCAGTACTCTTAGCTGTATGAAGCGGGCCACTTTTGCTGTCGGTAGTCAGAAATTCTGTCTGAATACTGAGCTCCCTCTAGAATCTGGTGCTCCAGTCATAAGTAATGTTGTCCAAACAAAGACCTAAACATAAGAGACAGCTGGTCTGTTCGAGAGGGAGGTTGGTAGTGGGAAATGAGGCTGCAAAAGGAAGAAGAGGCCACTTCACCCAGAGCATGTAAACTATTAAAGAGTTTGGATTTATCCTAAGAGGAGAAGTAAGCCATTGAAGGCACATTTAAACGCTCAGCCTTTGCCATCCTGTCAAGCACATCTAGACAGCAGTAGACTGTATGAGGAAGGAAAATAGATGAATCTTGTGGATTTTGAGTTATTAATTTATGGAAGATAGTAAATGGTAAATCAAACTGGTAAGGAGGAATATCCTGAGGATTGAATATTACAGAGGAGTATAAATTGTTACCACTTTTCTGAAGGGCATGATTTAGTTTTATGTATCAAGAACCAAGTCTAGTAGCTTCACTTCTAGAAGATTATTCTAAGAAAGAAATCAGTCTACTTTTGCCTCCTACTTTTATTATGTGACCTGAGTCTGTAAGAAGGTATTTCCCAGATAGGTGATATTTATCCCAACTAACTTTTGACAGAGGAACAGCATACAGTAAGGAATATTGTTAGTTGTTGGGGCGGGGGAGAGTCCTCCCATGTAATACTGACCCACTAATCCCACAGTAGAAGGCTTGACACTTTCTAACTCTATTCTGTGACTTAAAAGGAGCTAAATAATTGTTAGCCCCCAAGTGCATGCCTAACCAATGTTCAAATGCCTATAGCCAATGCTCAAGAAGAGAAAACATTAGGGGGTTTTCACTAGGCTCTAAGTTCCCTTGAGGACCTTATAAACCTTGTGCTTATTTAGTACCTTCATGGTTATCAAGGGAGCTTGACCACATTTGTTGTCTTTCAAACATCACAACAACCACATTGGCAAATGACAAAACTCAAACTCAGAAAGGTTAAGTGATTTACCCAGAACTGTGTTGCAAAAAAGTGTGAGAGTAAGGACTAGAACCCAGATCACCCACTTTGAGTGGTCTTTGCACACTGTATGCATGGTAGGCATTCCTACCTATGCTTTAATGACTGCATGAATTTTGAAAAAGCTTGACTTTAAGAAACATGTGCCTTCATATGTTGATTTTAATAACATTTTCAGTATCTGGATTGACTTGTACCCAGATTTCTCTTTTGCTCTGTGTTACTATTTTTTATTAACTCCAGGAAAACATACAGATCTGCTGCTGTTATAAAGCACAAGTAGTTCTTTGGCATGATCTACTGCTGAGACTATGGAGTATTGTAGTTAAAATTGTCTGGACCTTGAAGACAAAACAACATATGCTTATATGATTGTTTCTTATACTTCGTAGGAATTCATGGTTTTTTAATCTGTTTATGCACACCTATTTAAAAATTAAAGGATTTTTCCTTACATTAAATTGTCCCGAAACACAAGATCAATATCAATATTTAATCACCTTCATGATGAACCACTAATCATTCTTACCAGTTATTCCTTTGGATAACACAGCCAATTTTAAGTGGAAGAAGACTCTGAAGATTGAGTCCTGAGTTTCATAGGCTGCTATTTCTCCTGTGATATACTAGCTCCCTATGGTCTGAGTTCACATTTAGACAAAATTTAGTTGAATTTAATAGCAGGATTATATTAACATTAAATACCCTTTAAACAATTTACAAAAAAAACTGTATTGCGTATGTGGCGGGGGAGGGGAAGGGAGGTTCCCCATAAACAGACCTAGATTATAATCCCCATTGGTCTATTTTGGAAAGCAGCCCAATAAAAATACACAAAGCAAAGCAAATACAGTTTGATTTCACTGTTTGACTCATTCCTCTTAGCAATTATAGCAGAAATGTATATATATTAATAAAGAAAATTGAGAAGTTTATGATATTATAAAATACAGTTTTTATTAATTCCATATATTTGTTATTCCAGTATGCATATTTTTCCTTAAATTGTCTAAAAGGAACTCACTCACTATGTTCTGACTACCCTGATCATCCACTGGTCTTTGCCGTCTCTTTCCTTTGTTGACATGCTCTGCCTTGTCCTGAAACTGCTTTTACCCCTTCCCCCTTCACCCCCAGTGACTCCCGTCTAAACCTGAAATTACAGAAGGGCTTTGCCTAATCACTACCCTCTAAACTAAAAAAGCTTGTCCTATTAAAGTCTCTTAGCACCCTCTATATTTTCTTCAAAACCTTTTTTATGATTTGCAATTATATACTTATTTATGTGATTATCTGCTTAGCGTCTTTCTCCCTTGTACATAGTAGGGAGGGCATGTCCATGTTCATGACAAGAAAGGAAAGTTTTTCCATTTTGTTCACTATATTTCAACACCTAATATAAGCATATTATCTTACAAATGCTCAGTAAACAGACAAATAAATGAGTGAGTGAGTGAATGTGACAGGAACTTCACTGTCCTTCTCAGGATCTCTCAGTTGATGTCCTCAGCATGCAAACAGCTACTTCAGGTCCTGCCCAGCACAAACAGGCCTTCAGTGGGAGTGTAACTGTGGTGGAAATTGCCAGGAACTTATTACCATAGTCTCAGTGTCCCATGTGCCTGGGGAAAGCCTTCGGACTCTAAATATCTTGTCGTGTTTACCTAGTCCATATTACTAAATTCTTCCTTGGTTTATCGATTAACATTCCATTTCACTCCAACAATTGGAACCCTGCCCTTACTGGCACCTCTGCCAGGGAGCATCTGTCTTGGTTTCTGCTACAGAAGACAGATCATGTGCAACCTCCCTCTGGCTACCCACCACATTTAAAAGAGTATTGGAAGCGCCTGGTAACTTACACTTACCATGTTGGGCTTCCAATCAAAGCAGGTCTAATCAGAGTCATTTACAGGACTTCTCTGCTTCACAGGTGCCACTAGGGGCAAGAGGATTAGTTTCCCCTCAGTCCCCACCCCACCTCCTCTACTCTGGCTCAGTTTCAGCTCCAGCTCGTACTTGCTTTCTCCGTATCACTGCCATCTCATTAGGGAGGTCACAATATACCTGTCAGCCAAGTATGTTAGGGTATTTTTCACAAAAGAGTATAACTTTATTTTACCTACTCACTGATTCTCTGTCTGAAAATGCAGGAGTTGTTAGCTGTCAAAGCCCTCATCTGACCTTGAGAGCACAGGCAGAAAAGGCAGGCAGCAGTTGTGAGAAAGAGAGAGGGTAGAGGGAGAGGGAGGGGAGACAGAAATTCGAATGTAGTGATAAAAGCTTTTAGATAAAGACTTTAGATAAAGAATGATTAGATCCGGGTCTTTTTTTTTTTTTTTTCCTTAATAAGCTCTACATATGACAACTTGGTCTCACATTAAAGCTGCTAAACTAAATCCATAAACAAAATAATAACTTATTTTAAATCCACAAGCTGAGATGCCAAAACAAGTAAAATTTGATTATGGATCCAGGCAACATGCAGGTATACTTTCCTAAACTGATTGTGATTTTAGATGGCTTATTTAAAACAGATTTAGAGTAGGTGTTCAAAAATCTGGATAATCTTTTCATAACATTCCAACACTTATGTGGTTTGTCTTAGTTATTTAGGATATAATGGCAAACATTCAGTTGTTGTTTTACTCCTGATAAATACTTTGAGCCATCCTCATCAACTTGTGAAGGTGTTTTTGGTGAAACTCCTGGAAGAAGGAGGTGGGGAGCCGTTAAAAGACATTTTTTTAACTTTACAAGTAGATGAACATTATGAAACAGACACTGTTTTAAGTAATTTACAAATCTTAACTCATTTCATCCTCATAACAGCCCTATGAAGAAGGTGCTTGTGTTATCCCCATTTTATAGATTAGGAAGCTGAGACACATGGATTAAATAAATAGTAAGTGGTAGAGCTGGGATTTGAACATTAGCAGTCTGCTTCTTAGCATATTATGTTGCCCCTCAAAAAAAAAATAACATAATTTAACAGAAACTCTATAGCAGTTCTAGTAGTGTCAACCATCTGTAAAGCCAAATCTAAGTGCTGTGGAATACATATTAAGTAATAATAATATTGCAAGTGCTGCTACTAATAGTAGCTGACATTTATTGATTGCTTACTAAGTTCCTATGCTAAGAAGCTATATACATTATCTCACTGAATCCTCAAATTGACCTTGTGAGGTTGCTACTGTTATTATATCTATTTTACAGAACTGAAACACAGAGTTTACCTTACTTGTGGTCACACAGCTAGAAAGTAGCAAACTTGAATTGTGAGTTCAAGCAGTCTGGCTCCAAATTTCGCATTTGTAGATGAAAAAAGCCATTTCTACCCATAAGTATTTTACCATCTATTAGAGAAGACAGAGCTATTATTATCACAATGATGCAAAGTATGCTGTATTGTCAGGATATAGACATTTATAATTAAATTTATCTGTAGTCATAAACGTTGGTTTGTCTAATTGCTACTGGACTTGGCTGCATTGTTTCAGGATCAATGAAACTAAAATAAAACTAAATTTTAGTGGCTAAAAAGCCATCTCTGACCTAACAGTTGTTTATAACAACCACTTTTCTCTGCATTTGTGACCTGATGTTTCTCTTCACCAGGGTGCATGCAGACATGTTGGATATCCATTGTAAACATTATTGTATTCGTATTTGTATGTACTCTCTGATTCCTATGGATGACTTGATTATTTCTAGAGTGTTAATGTCAAATTCAGTAAAGCCCTGCATACCGTGAAAAGTATTTCCTATTGAGCCATTTTACTAGAGCAGTGATTCTCCACATATAGGCTGTCCTTGGCAAAGGGCTCCTAGTGGCTGAGACTTGATACAGAAATGGAGTTCCTTTCTTTGATTCTTATGGGCAAATAACACATAAGTACATAGACTTTCATTTTTACCTGTGACTAGATATTGCTTACTAATAATCTACTACTTGATTTTAAAAGGTTATAAATTGAATAATTATAAAATAGTTCATTAATAGAATTTACCGAATATTCTAGTTCACTGTTTCTCCAAAAAGTCTCATATCCATGCAACTGATGACACAGTCACGCTCTTACTGCACAAGCACAAGTGTAGATGGTTTGGGTTCCCACCATTTTCAGGAGGAATGCTATAATGATATGTCATTTGGATTTGTTTTGAGTTATCTGTAGTTTTCAGATGCTGTTTCTTTTTCATTATAAACTATCGTTAGACTTCATCACTTTTGGTTTTCATTTGTTTTAGTTTGCTTGCTTTTACTGTGTAGCATTTTGTGATTCATATTACTCACAGTTTTCTAAAAATGATACTATGAATCATCCATACCCAACAGCACTTACATAGTCATAAAATGGGGACCAATGGACCATGGGGTCTGTTAGTGTATCTTAGGGGACCACAATCAAAAACTGTTAAGAAGCCCTGCTTTAGACTGAAGCCAGTCTTTTCAGTTTCATGTGTAGACAAATGTGGGTTTCATTCTGCTAGTTCCTGGTTAGATAATGGCTGCCAGGAAGCAAAACACAAAATCTGGCTTCATTAGTAAGGCATCATGCAAAACAGGACTCAGAAGAATTGAATTAGGAATTTATTAAGTTGAAATTTATTAAGTTTAAATCTTATTACAAATTCCTTGTTGCCTTTGAAAAAATAAAATGAAACCTAAATTGTGATGAGAGGTCTTTGGCTTGGTTGTTAAGGTCAATATTTGGGGACGTACCTGCCTTGATCAGAGAAGTCAAAGAAGCCCCATTCTCTCATGTTGTAGACCTATGTCTTCCAGCTTTATTCAGAAAAATATCCTCAAATTTTGTTGGCAGTAGGCCTTTTTTTGCTCCCATAATCGTCTTTTAATCAATTTATTCATAATTCATTTAATCAAGCATCTCAAGTTTAATGAAACTCCAGTTAAAACTATTTTACCCCTAGAACTCTTTAAAGCCTCTTCTGACTGATTATAATCTATGTCACATTGTTTTCTTCACCCAACTCCTAAATATATCACCCCCTTGACAGTTTTAGCACCCCCTGATTCCACAATACAAGCCTAATGGTTTGCTGTATGCCCAAATGTCATACAAAGATTCCTCTTAACAAACTCCATGTCTGCGTCTCTTGGCCCATATCTTATATGAGAATGAAGTTTAGGGCACAGTTAATGACTACTGTTACATTCTAGTTTCTCGAAGAAAACTTTTCCAAGAACAGTGTTAAATTGTTTGCAGCCTCCATGGACCCTTCATTGGCTTTTGGCTCAGATAGCAACTGGAAGTGGGCCAATGTACACAAACTCAACCTAGAGTCTCAGTTCTAAATGATATTGCTAAATCTGTTTTTTAACATCTCTGCAAATATCAGGCTAGGCCAAGAACAAGATCCTAATAGACCTGAACCCAAAACCATCTGGAATGTTGAGAAATAGATCAGTGTTTCAGTTCCTTTTCTTAATGTGCAAATTATTTTAAATTAACTGGATGCAAACTTTCCTGCTATAAGAAATAGGAGATTAAGTTATCTTCTCCTACTTTATTTTATTGTCATACATTTGGAGCAGCCTTGAGATAGTCGTTCTTGTATCTAACCACCTCCGAGGAAGAGGGCTCAACATTAAAGAAGAGAAATGCCTTTTCTAAGATTCAGATGGCCAAGAATAATGCTGTACTTCTAGAACATGAGCTTGAAGTCAGCTGTGTAAAACCTAAACACATTTCTGAACCTGAGTTTCTCATCAGTAAAAAGAGGATAATACTTACCTAACCTGGCTGTTTCACAATTAAATCATACATTGTATGTGAAGTTTTTTTCCACTGTGCTGGGCACATAGTAACTATTCTTAATGCCATATGGAAAAGAAATTGATTCATCTACATGGAGGGGAATTTACTTCCTGATGAGCGAATCAGAAAGCTTTCTAGGACTAAAACATACGTCCTCTTTGGGCATTAACGAGTGTATCAGTTAGGGTTCAATCAGGGAAGAAGAAGCACTAAGTAACATGGAATAAAGGACTAGATCCTACTCAGCTAAGGAGCTGGTTAAGATGCCTCAGCAGAGTCAGTGGTCGTGAAGAAAATCTCGATGTGACGCCAGGGAGAGCAAGATAAACTAGAACCCATGAGCGCAAACTGGAACCCTGCCTCCAACGTCAGCAACAAAGCTGGTTGGTGCCTTCCACCGTGGAGATTCACAGGCTCCTGGTCCGGGACTTGGGAGAGCTGAGGTTGTGGGCCCAGCTTCAGAGCCATACCAATAAGCAGCAGAACAGTGACAATGTGTGTGAGTTGCAGCAGTGGGTGACATCCTGTGCCAGCCTTCAGGGCATCAGGCTGCCGCTTCCCTTGTGTTGTCCAAAATTCACGCAGCTTGATTTGTGGCCAACCCTAGCTAGAACTATACAGAGAAGGGAATTCTGAGACACGTAGTTCCCGCTTTGCCAAATTGACACAGCAGGAAGCCACCATATTGAGGTGTCCTTTTCTGTGGCCACTGTAGGTGCCTACCATGTAAAATCTGCTTTGCAAATTCTCTAGTGACAGTCTGCACGAGAATCAGCGGTCAAGTGAAAAATTCTAAATTATCATAAATCTAGAGTGGACTCAAGGTACAGCCCAACTCTATGAAGGTATCATCCCTACAGCCCACTGACTTAATTTTCCAAAGCATATATTGGAAAATATAACTTCAAGTTGTTATTTATCTATCTTCAATCAAGAGACTGACTAATAGAAGCAATAGTTAAGATAACACGTCTAATTTACCTAAAGAGATTTCTACTTACTACAATGTATTCCCCAATTCCTTAAAGAATTCCTTTGCGTACTCTGAGAAGGAGTACCACAAGGCCAGTACCTCGACCATGTTACCTGAGCCAGTTGCTGAACCTCCTTCACGTAGTTGCATTTTAGCGTCACGTCCTCATTTTTTATCAGATGACTGCCATGAGAAACTGCCGTGTGAAATCCACTTCTTTGTTTGCCATAAAAATATTTTTAAGGCTACTGTGTTTTCTACTCCTTTGTGCCCCCCATACATGTTTTTATAAATGGGTAAGAGCTTTGACTCCCTGTGATAACAGTGTATGTGGAGTATCTGCTAGTGTCTGGCACTATGGTAGTGCACCAGTATTCTTAGTATCTTTCCTCCAACCGTACTCCCAAAATGTCCACACCAGCAGGCTGAGAACAAGCCCGACCTCATCTAGGTGCATTTAAGGCAACCAGTACCGGGGAAGTGGCAGCACACATCAGGCCCTGTAGAAATCTAATTTTTCATATCTGAGCTTGCACAAATTGCTTTCTTTCTCTTACTCAGTTTTCTCATTTACAAGATGAGCATAGTACTGCAGAGAGGACTGTGGAAAATGCTATCTAAATTGATAGCATAATGATGATTTGATTCCTGCTGCAAACACAGAATTTAAAAAAAAAAAAAACCTTCCCATCAAGTCCTTTTTTCCCTTCTGTTAGATAAAAACAGTTTTGCTTTCTTAGTCTCAAAATCATGTCCCACTAGATGGTTCAGAATGGAAGAGAAGGAAGAGTATGATTTATCTTTCTCAATTATTTTATTATAAAGTGAATTGCATATAAAGTGACTTTTAAAACTTTCTAAATTTAATTTTTATTTTTATCCAGTATTCCCTTTGAAAGATTTTCTGATAAGAAAAAAAAAAATCTCCAGATCAAGAAAACTGCAGCAAAACTAGCAGACGTAGAAACATTTGAAGTGGTCATCTTGGAGAGTTTGCCTACTCTCTAAAAGCAAAAATCTCAGAATAAAAGCTTGATATAAATATACTCTTAGCCATAAAGGTATTTAGATAAAAGCTAGCATTCTTGGAATGAATTATACTGACATGGCAAGAATTTCATGATGAGAAAATCTGTACAATATATGAGAGCAACAAACCTAAATATAAAGGTATCCAGAAAAAGCTGTTAGTTTCATGTTCTTCTCAGTAAAGCCAGTTAAGTCAATAGCCAGGAAAATTTTTCAATAATTATGATTCAGTCATGTCATTGCTGACAGCATTATCATGCCATATTCAGTGGCCTCATTTGAGATTCTTAGGTTTTGTGCGTTCTTCATAGAGGTGATTATTTTTATTTTATTTATTTCTCTATCTTCTTTTACATATAATTTATTCCCTTGTCACTGAGTAGTCTTCAGAAGGAAAATCTGGTTCCCTGTTTTTCCTCATTGTAAATGTTTCTCTGTCAGAAAAGATGGGCAAGACTACCCTGATTTCTCTGACACCCAGACGTCGACAGTTTGTCAAATAGAAGTGTCAGAAGCAGGGACTGCCCTAGTTCTGCTTTTCAGGTGTTTAGACTTTCTGTCTCGTGCAAAATCTATGTTAATTGTACACATTAGTCAAGCACCCAAAAATAGCTGTGTTTAATGTGGCTGGCGATAAGTTATTTCCATACCTGGTAGAGCTTGAGCGTAAACTTAAGTGCCTTTCAATGAATAATCTAGCATTAAGTGTTAAGACTGACACTGATTGTGGGTATATATAATTCTTAAAACGTCAATAATTGGATGTACATTGGTGACTAGCCATTTTTCCCTTATTTTTAAGTCAGAATCATGTACAATTAGTGATCTGTGAGATATTCTCAGAGCATTTGGTCCAAATCCCTGATGTTTGCAGATGAAGAAATAGAGGTCAAGAGTGGTTCAGTGACTTGACTGCAATCATAGAGCTGGAATATGGACTAGAATATGAAGAACTAGAAGTCAGGTCTCCTGATTCCCACCCGTGTTCCTACAGTGGTATCAAGCATTCCATTCTTGCTGAAGCGTAGGCATTCGAAGTGTGTCACTCTAGCCGGTGTGTTGAGAATAAACTGAAGGGGCTGAGGTAAGTGTGGAAGCAGAGAGACAAGATAGGATCTGGTCGATTCCAGTGAGAGATAATAGTGGCTTAGCCCTGGGCTCTAACGTGGAAGTGGTCAGGAGGGGTTGGACTCTGGATATGTTTTGCAGGGAGAGTGGACAGGATGCGCTCGCTGACAGATTGCATACAAGTTGCCGTAATGCATAGCCTCAGTGACCTGCACACATAGGTGGTCAGGAACTGTTTGATTCATGCTTTCAACAGATAATTATATGTCAGGTCCTGTGGTAGGACCTGAGTATAGCCTGGTGAGCTAAAGCAGATGGCTTCTGCCTTCACAGAAACTAATGCAGTAGTTGGAAACCACATCTTGAAAAAGTGAACCAAGTAATTTTAAGGCATTGCATAATAATCAGCAGTGTATCAGGTGAAAAATTGCATAACACAATGAATCAGCTCCAAGAGATTTCTCCTGTGTAAAGAATTAGTGGAGATGCAGCTTGCCTTATTTGGATCACTGATTCCTTCATCAGTATTGACATAGGGTTTTTTAATTGCACTGAGTTCAATTAACACTGTTAATAGGTTTGAATAAAATGTGATTGCAGTCTCATCCTTGTCTAACTTGGCTGAGTCTTATTACCTTTCTGTACCTTAGTTTCTATCTAATTTGCAAAATTAAAATGTTAACATAAGAGCTCCTCTCATGAAGATATTATGATTAATGATCACCCCCCCAAAAAGAAAAACCTTGCAAATCTTTATTTTTTTTTAAAAGATTTTATTTATTTGACACAGAGAGACACAGAGAGAGCAGGAACACAAGCAGGGGGAGTGGGGGAGGGAGAAGCAGGCTTCCCACGGAGCAGGGAGTCCGATGCTGGGCTCGATCCCAGGACCCTGGGATCATGACTTGAACCGAAGGCAGATGCTTAATGACTGAGCCTCCCAGGCGCCCCGTAAATCTTTATTTTAATCCACAGAGCAATATAACTTGCTAATTAAAATAAATTGACAAAAGCATGAAAATTAAAAATTGATGTTTCCAGTTTGAATTATCTCCATTAATAATAAAGTGTTACCCTTAGTATCTTTCTGTTTTATAGAACCCTTTCTTTCCACATAGCAATGTACTTATATCACATGTCATGAGTGGTTTTCATAAGTGGAAGTCTTCGTGTCACAAGCAGTTTTTCTTTACTCTCACATTGTTACTATGACGACAGAATACTTATTTGGGAGGCAGTATTGCACAGAGTGATTAAGAGAACAGGTTTTGCGATTGACAGAGCTGGGATTGAATTTTAACTCTGCCAATATCTGTGTGGTCCTGAGCAAGCTGTTTATACATTCTGTGTCTCCATTTTCTCTTCTTTAAAATGGGGTTAATGATAACTACTTTAGAGGTTTATTGTAAGGATTAAGGTCAATAACTGACATAAATTCCCTAATACTAGGCCTGACACAGAAGCCCTCTGTAAATGATAATTATTATGACACAAGAATGACAGTTCCTATTTCACAAGAGTGGTGATTCTTTTTTTTTTTAAGATTTCATTGATTTATTTGAGAGAGAGAGAGAGGGAGGCAGAGCACCAGCAGGGCAGAGGGGACAAGCAGACTCCCTGCTGAGCAGCGTGCCTGATGTGGGGCCCCATCCCAGGACCCTAGGATCATGACCTGAGCTGAAGGCCGATGCTTCATGAGCCACCCACCCAGGCACCCCCCAAGGGTAGTAATTCTTGTTACCCTTCTCAACTACTCACCGCTAATCACTCTCCTTCCTACCTTACCACCCCATAGGAAAAGAGGAAGCACCTTATGGGATCCTGCATAAGATTCAATCACTTCCTTCCTTTAGAATCTGATACGTATGATATTCTTTTGATGAAACATTGATTCTGCCCAACCTAATGAGTTTGACCTCTAAATTCCACCCCCCAATCACTGCCTTTTTATTCTTTGATTGCTAATTTATTAGCATGCTTATTATTTTTAAAAGCACACTTATTTTTGAGTGCCTGCAGAAGCATTTTCAGTCAATATAAAGTTAGGTTAACCTTACTGACGGAATCCAGAGCAAACTCACCCCACTATACTCCGAGATCCCATGTTCATGCAGGGTCTCATTCCCATCCCACTCACTTCACAGTTGCTCTGTCATGCAGCAGAATGTGCAAGGCTACCACAAACAGCACACTTGTTCAATTCTTGTGCGCTTATCTCTTGTAAGTGGAAGAGTTCTTGATTTAATATTTAGTCCCATTAGCATCTTACCCCACTTCCTCATATTTAGACCTTTTTTTCTGCCAGCAGGCAATAATGAGAAAGTAAGGCAAAATCCTTTTCTTTGTGAAATATTTAAATCTCAAAGACATTTATTTATTTAAAAATTAAATATGTGAAAGTAGCTGTCATTTATCCCAAATATTTCTAATTGCTAAGCACCTTCTTTTCTTATGTATAAGAAAATAAGCTATTGGTTTGACTAGTCAGTGCAGAAATGTTGGGACTTTGCAGAAAATTACAGTAAGAGGAAGTTGCTATATTGCAACAAGAGAGTATTTTGATTGCAAATTTTTCCATAAGTGTGGCAATTTGCAACTTGAGAAGAATTTAATAGTAGCTGAGCTTTCAAAATGTAACACAGAAACTGTCATTTTCTTCCACAATTAAAATAAGTGCTTCTGAAAGTTTCAGGATAAGAATGACCCAAATTACCCTCCCCCACACTTCCTCATCCAAAAGTGGGGGGAATGGAGTTTGAACAGAACATCTGTGGACAAAATGAAAGATAAATGGTCTTTTCAGGCAAATGTCTGAAAAAGGGATCTTTTATAGCCAAACAGAATACTATTGCATGCATCGCCATGGTTAAGTAGAGGATCAACAATACTTTCATAATGGCCTTTTATTTTAGCACATTCTATTTTTATGGGTAGAATTATGATTTCAACACACCCATTCATAATTCATCATATAATTATTTGCATATATATCTTTTGACACAGATTTAATGTCCTTTTGCCAGCCACGTCTTGAATTCAAATTTAAACTATTAAGTGCACTAAGATTGTCTCGGTGCAAGTAATGCTAAAGGAGAGTGGATAAAAAGAAATATTTCTTATCTGCCAAAAGAAACGACCTACAAAAGAACAGACCTATACGTGGCTTACTGGAGAAAAGATACCTGGCTTGTTTATTTCCCCTGTTGAAAGACTTCTTCAGGTTAAAACAGTTATCTGATTAAGACTACATCCTATGCTCTTTGCTGATGGTTTGTTCAACTTCCATTCACTCAACCAGTATTTATTGAGCACTTCCTCTGTACTAGGCCTTGTTCTAGGCAGAAGATGAAACAGTGCATAAAATAGACAGAATTCCTCTTTCATGCCATTTATATTTGGAGGGAAAACTGGGTAATAAACAAGAAATATAAGTACTTTTAGTAATGCTGAGTGCTAAGGAGAGAAGTGAAGCAGGAAGGGAAACAGGAAGTAGTGAGGGCAATGAGAATAATAATTTTAGATAGGGAAGCCTGGGAAGAATTTACTAAAAAGGAAGCATTTGAGTTACAATCTGAAGAAGTTAAGGGAGTAACCCACAACAACATCTGAGCAAAGAACAACTCAGACAAAGGGAACAGCAAGAGTAAAGCCCTAAGATGGGCCTTTGCATGCTCTAGCTATGGCAAGTGTGGCTGGAACAAAGTTAGCAAGGGTAGGGGCAGGAGACAAAGGGGCCAGGCCATACAGGGCCTTCAAGGCCATTGCAAGGATTTCAGCATTCAAATTCAGAGTGGGATGAGAAGCCAGTTGAAAGTTTTGTGTAGAGGAATGACATGATTCAAATCATATTGTAACGAGATCACTCTGGCTCTTCTGTTAAAAATAAGGTAAGAACAGAGGCACAGAGGACAGTGAGGAAGGGTAATCCAGGTAAGGGATGGTGGTAGCTCAGACCAGGGTGCTACTAGTAGAGGTAGTAAGAAAAAGTCATATTGTAAACATATATTTAAGACAGAGCTGATATAACTTGCTGGTGGACTGGCTGTGGGATGTAAGAGAGGAGTTAAGGTTGACTTCAAGATTCTGGATGGGAACTCCTCTGGGGGTGGGGGGAAAGGAATTGCTATTTACTAAGGGATAGAAGACAGGAGAGGAGCAGATTGGTTAATGGGTGGTGGATATCATAAGCTCAGTTTTGTACACATAAAATCTATTGAGTTAGGAAAACTGCAGCTCAGTCAAGAAGTCCTAGCTAACGATATGAAGTCATACATTACCAAAGATCAGTGTTTGTAGATATTCTTAGGGAGAAAGTTCAAAGAACTTTTGCCCAGATGTTCACTACAATAAACAGAAAGTATTAGTGAGGGCATTAAAAAGATTTCATTGAGGGGCACCTGGGTGGCTCAGTCGGTTAAGCATCTTGGTTTCAGCTCAGGTCGTGATTGCAGGGTCCTGGGATCAAGCCCCACGTCATGCTCCTCACTCAGCAGGGAGTCTGCTTGAGGATTTCTCTCCCTCTCCCTCTCCCTCTGCCCTTCCCCCTGCTCGTGCTCACTCTCTCTCTCTCTCTGTGTATAATTAAATAAATCTTTTTAAAAAAGATTTTATTAAATGATAATTTAAGAAATAAGGTAAAAATACATTTTCAAGGCAGTTAATCTTCACAAATGCTTACAAAGGGAATCTATTTTTGGTGGTCAATAAGCATTATGAGCTTATGCTTTAAATACACATACACACTCACACACACATACACAGACACTCACACACTCACCCTACTCCAAACACATAAAAGGTAATGATCAGGGTCAAAAGCAAGAGCTAGTCTCCAAGTACCAGAAAAAAGAACAAAATTGTTCAGTGTTAAATGGGAACTAAAGCCACATAGCTGGTCGGCTCTGAGTCCAGAAAGAGATAAAGATGGCTGGGAGTCCGCTGTAATGGGTGTCAGGGAACAAATGACCTGCAGCCATGTCAGGAAACTGAGGATTGACTTCACTGAGTGAAACCAAATGGGAGAGCAAGCAGAGCTTCCTCGCCCATGAGTAAGGAGGTTGAATAAAAAACAGCCACTGACCAGAGCTCTGACTTGTACTTGGGTGATTCTTTCCTTACTAAATACAAATTATGGAAAATCCACAAAAGCACTTAAAATGAATTTTGAAATAACAACAGGATGATTAAGAACAGTGGATAGTCAAAAGAGCCAATACCAACAAAACATCCTGGATATGTAAAATATAGTCAGTGAAATAAACACTCTACAAATAGGATAAACCTAAAACTGGATGCAATAAGAGAGAGAATTAGGAAATTAGAAGACATCAGAATGAATTTATCTAAAAAGCATTGCAGAAATATGAAAGTATAAAAAATATGAAAAATATATGGTTGATAAATTGAGAGGTGTCAACATATGTCTAGAAGGAAAAAAAAGAGACTGCTAAAGACCATTTGAAAACATAATGCCTGAGAACGTTCAGAATTAAAGCAATAATACCTTCAAGGACAACACAATGAATGTGAAATAGGATTATTTAAGAGAAATTATAACTTATACAATTGCAGAATATCAGGGATAAAGAGAAAAATATTTTAAAAGCTACTGAGAGACTAAAGACAACTTGTGACAAATGACAAAGTAGCCACAGATGTCTTCAGAGTAGCAATAAATGCCAAAAGAAAATAAAGTAATATATTCAAATTGCTGAGGGAAAATGATTTTCAACTCAATATTCTATGCCCAGCTAGGCTATTATTCAAGAGTGAAGGCTTTTAATATTTTCAAACATAAAAATCTAGAAGAGCTTGCTACTCACAGACTGTTATGAAAGAACTTCTAAAGGATATATACTTGAACATGAACCTGGAAGAAGGATGATCTAAAGCTAATAAGAAAAACACAAAAATAAAATATATTGTAAATTTCCACTGTCATGAGAAAAGTATTCATCATCATGAAAGCAAAGATTCCAGGCCTCTCTTTTTTTTTCAGTCATAGCACCTTATATGATCTGCTGTGTTAGCCATTATAGTCATGGGTCTGTTCTTAATGTCTTGCTTATGTGAAATTTTTCATGATATCATTAGAAACTGAAAAAAAAAGTGATACCGATTGTCATTCAGAATGAAGAATTCCATCAGTTCTACTAGAAAAGACTATACAGGATTATAAATTTGCACATCAGGAGTGCCTAATCGCTGATGACATGAGGAAACCTTCACTATCAGTAGCTTATTTATGCATATGAACAATTTTTAATATAAGTTTGTAAGGACTCTTTTGAATATGAGGCTTTTTCAGGGGTCCCCAAGATCACCCAAATGTTCTGTGATTCACTAGAAAGACTCACAAGACTCAGCATGTAGTTCTACCCACAGCTAAGATTTACTACAGTGACACAGCATGGAGGTATAGTCAAAGCAGTAAGGAAAAAAGACACCTATGGGATCTGGAGAAATCTATGTGCAGGCTTCCTATGCTTTCTCCTTGTGACAGATCATGTGGAGTGCATTCTCACTCAAGCAGCAAAAATGCAGTCACGTGTATATTGTCTCTGCCCAGGAAAGCCCATTAAAGACTCAGCACTGAAGACTTTTATTGGATTGGTCATAGAGACATCCTCTGTCTAGCAACTACAAAAATTCTAGATTCCCCAAAGAAAAACAGGTGTTTAGTCCCTGGGTGGGCAAAACAGTCTTGTTGCTTAGTGAAGCTCATGTCAGTTATAGGGAACTGTTCACCAGCCAAGTTCCCGGATGATAGCTGAGGGCCAACCTTGCAAGCAGGCCCCTCTGAGATAGCAGCCTGAAGCCTGCTGTATTAATT
This sequence comes from Zalophus californianus, assembly GCF_009762305.2. NCBI lineage: Eukaryota > Metazoa > Chordata > Mammalia > Carnivora > Otariidae > Zalophus > Zalophus californianus. The sequence goes on along the minus strand of NC_045612.1, from coordinate 111,738,932 downwards.
CTCTTCTAGAGACCTATTTCCTTAACTGTAATTTTCATTGCTTTCCCTATTACTTTCAAAAGCATATACTATGGACTCTGAAAAACAAACTGAGAGTTCTAGAGGGGAGGGGGGGATGGGTTAGCCTGGTGATGGGTATTAAAGAGGGCACGTATTGAATGGAGCACTGGGTGTTATATGCAAACAATGAATCATGGAACACTACATCAAAAACTAGTGATGTAATGTATGGTGATTAACATAACATAATAAAAAAAAGCATATACAGTTGACCCTTGAACAACGCGGGTTATTCACTTATATGTGAACTGTATGGGTCCATTTATATGTGGGTTTTTTTCAATAAATATATTGGAAAAATTTTTAGAGATTTGTGACAATTTGAAAAAAAACTCACAGGCAAACCACATCGCCTAGAAATACTGAAAAATAATAAGAAAAATTTAGGTATTGTTGTAAGTATACAGTACATAATACATATAACATATAAAATATAAAGTTAATCAACTGTTCACATTATCAGTAAGATTTCCAGTCAACAGTAGGTTAAGCTGTTTAACAGTAGGCTATTAATAGTTAAGTTTTGGGGGGAGTCAAAAGTTATATGGTTGGTGCCCCTAGCTCCCCACCTTGTTGAAGGCTCAACTGTAGTTCAATTCATTTTTTTATTTTAGAAAATGTCACACGGAAAAATAATAAAATCTCTTAAGATAATTTCATTGTAGTATTTGTAATATTTACAAAAGACATCTATGGCTTTGCTTCTTTGAATGTTGGATAAATCTATATTGCGTGCCTGGGAGTTCTTGAGTTTCAACAGTATGTACACTGATTATACTCTGCAATCACGCTCAGTATAAAAACATCTATGGGGAAAGAAAAGATAATCTTATTATAAAGAAAGCCTGGAGAGCATAAAATATATTTTTGTGTAGATTTTAAAGTAGACCTCCAGGATCTAAGAAATAGCATGCAAAAGGCATAGGACGTACTTATATAACTCAATTCTTTCAAGTTGTCTGTTATACATATAGCTCCCTAAAAATAAACCACCCCCACCTTTGTCATTTTTAAGAATAATGAACTGTAAGATTGTAATGAGTACTTGTGGAAACACGAAAGGAAAAAAAAACAATCAGTAATTTTATAGACAAACAATTTAGGGAAAATAAATCTGTGTAAATTACCTATACTTGAGCACACTAGCCTGAGTTATTATTTGAGCTCTTATTTTGAAACAAAGTGCACTCAAGAGAATCAACACAGCATAACAGGTTTTATCTTTTGTTTCCTCTCCAAAATTGATTATGAATTTCTGTAGCCATGTGTCCAGCAAAGTTTTGTAAACACACACACACCACGTACAAACATGTTTCTATTGCTTTAAAGGTAATTATTTCTGGGTTACGCTGTACATCAGCAATTTATCTGTTCCTCATCTTTAGGACTGGTATCCATCCGTAATACCATATTCATGAGAATTAAGTAAACCATATACAAAACAAGAAAATTACTATAAGTAGAATGTTATTTTATGAACAAAGATACCAAATAAGAAAGTATGTCACAGAATACAAATGTATTGTATAAAACCAAGACCAGCGAGTTTTATGTAAGCAAAATCCAATTACCCCTTATAGGCATACCCTTCTAAAGAGATAGAAGATTTTGTTACCTAAAATTCATTTTGAAGGAGTATCTGTGAATTGAAATTACACATGCTATCTCTGTACCCTGTTAGCTACCTAATCATGAGAACATAATTAACCTCATTATACCACTGAACAACAATGTAGCTTAGTAGACTGACTAGAACCAGTGATTTGTAGTCATTGAAAGCTAGACCAGTCAATACAGTTGTGGGTTTTTCTCTTAAAACATTAGGCTTTTCTGGTACTTAGCATAAGAGCAGACAGGCGGGTTTAGCTGAGATGGTTGTTTAGCTAGGCAAGTATGGTGGAGAGAGCATGGTTCAATATAATGATTATAATGATGTCTCATGAAAACTAAGTGAGGAAAAAAAAAGGCACAAAAGGGTGGTAAGGCCGATGAATTGGATTCCTCAATGAAGATTTTCTAAAAATGACTGGGTTGGAGCTATTGGACTACATAAAATGTCAATAATAGAGGCAGTGGTTGGGGCATGCTTAAGATAACAAACCTGGTCATGGGGATGGGTAGCTGAGGAGAGGAAAAGTAAAAATCATTGGAGATGAGGTACTAACATGACTTACACGAAGATTACTTCCCAGTCCTAGTAACAGAAGTAGGTATGACAAGAAAATATTCATTCAAGTGCTGGTGGCTTATGGAAAGGAATGAACTTCAAAGTAACAAGTGAGAGTCCTATTTGCCTGACTACTTCATAAGCCCTTGTGAGAATCAAATGAGATATTGCCTGGGAAAGCACAATAAACCTGTAAAAAAAAAAAAAAGGGTAAAAAATAGTACTGTATATATGTAAGAGTCCTGAGTTTCACCAGTGCTTCCTGCTCTGCTTTCTCTGCCTACAAAAGAAAGACAACGATAATATCCTCTCCCGCTTCATGGTTGATTAGAAAGTTAAGTGACATGATCTATATGAATTTGTTTTGAGTCTTTGGAAAAAGAAAGTACTTTCTCTGACCTGGGTTCAGAGTCATTGTTCAGCTCTTGAGAGTTCTGTGCAGCATTCTGGCACTGCGGATGGCACCCCGAGTGTCAAATAACATTCTTCCCGTCCTTTGATTTCAGACATTTCAGCAGTCCTCACTGCAGCACAAATCAAAGAAGAAAAACAAAGGTAAGAAAAGGAAGTGAAATGAAATGAAATGAAATGAAATGAAATGAAATGAAATGAAATGAAATGAAATGAAATGAAATATATAGCTGCTTAGTTTGCACTGTGATAATCAGCATACTTCACGCATCCTCTCTTGCCTGAGCCCATTGTGGTTCAGAAGATCACAAACCCCTAGCAAGAACTGCCAAGACCAGCTTCTCTTTCAGGTCAATTATGATGAAGGGGTACCTTTTACAATAAATGGTCTTGACTGTTTTTGAGACTGGGATTACATACTCCTGATTCCATTGCATGTCACTTAGGTGGGGGAAAAAGTATTAAAGATTTCCATAGTTTTCTATTCTGATACAGTGTAAAAATAAGAATTTTTAAGGTTAAGTACCTAGACCTATCTTTATGAGCTATAGAGTAATCTTCTACCTTCACACTTGTGTAAAATTTAAAGAGCATTTTTACCTACTATGATCTTTAGGTCCTATAGCTGGCAAGAGCAAAAGACGAATTTCTTGCAAAGATCTTGGCCGGGGTGACTGTGAAGGTTGGCTTTGGAAAAAGAAAGATGCAAAGAGTTATTTTTCACAGAAATGGAAGAAATATTGGTTTGTCCTAAAGGATGCATCCCTATATTGGTATATTAATGAGGAGGTAAGACAGAGGGTTTTGTTTTCTCATCCATTTTTCTGTCTTTAACCCAAAGAATCACCATTTGAGGACTTAAAATTTAAAATCATATAACCACCTTAATCCTTATTTGGGAGAGTTCTGCTAGTTATTTTTTAATCTGCCTTCTTAAAATGATTGCATTTTGGGGTTCTGGAAAGATAGTTGTCTCAATTATTCAAATGTGGCAACATATCTAAAACACAACACAGATAAAATTCTGTGTATCTAATTCAAAATTCCAAACTAATTCCAGCAATAGCTTAACTAGAAGGATTATACATGGAATTTGAAATAGATTTTTTTTAAATGTCTCACTTTTGCTCAAAGTTTTAAAATTTTTTCTGTTTTCTTGGGGGAAGGAAGTTATTTAATAATTTAAGTAAATTAAGAGCACATGAATTTGTTTTTCTTAAAGAATACATGAACTGGGAGACTAGTTTTGAAAATCTGCAAGTGTTCATTTCATTTGGCTCATTCGAGGGGTGGGGAAGGGCAGTGTATATAGTATATTTAAATTGTTCTTATGATTTCCTGTTTCATTTGCAGTAAACAGATCTTTATCCAGAGTAGTTATATCATAACCTACCACAAGAGTATACCTTATTCGTTGATATTTCTTTGACTCTGCATTTATTTTCATTCTTTTGCCATACCCATCTATCAGTTGACCTTATTAAGATATTTTTTTACAATAATTCCTATTGTTAACTTGTTTTCTCAAAAAATGGACATGGTTTAATATAGTGTGCTGGCTAAATAGTCTTACAGGAATACTGTCATGTTAAGACATTCATCAATTTGCATTTGAAGATTAATTTTTGAAATATAATTTAACAACGTAATTATGCTTATTATTATAACATAAAATGTCTAGAGGAGTTATGTTTGTTATGGTTAAGAGAATAGACTTAACCCACGTGAGTTACTAAGCATCAGTTTCCTCATTTGCTAAAAGGGGGAGTAATAATAGTACCTAGCTCACTTGGCTATCGTATGGATGAAATGAATCAGTTCATGTAAAGCCCACTTAGAACAATGGCTGGCATACACTCAGTACTCAGTAGTATGCTGTTAGTAATATTTTTCAAATTGACCTCTTATTTCATTTGTAAAATCTTAAAGTAACATTTTGCTGTTTAATATAAATGCCTATATTATATAGAAGGATTTGGTTATTTTCTGCACTTTTGATATTATTTGTGCCAATCACACAATTACCTAAAAAGTCTTCTATTTCACTAAGTATATCTTATTTTAGATATAAAAAACAATTTTACCAATATTTTCACTTAACATATATCAAATACTTTTTATATGCCCACCAAAGAGTATCAAAATATAGTCTTCGTTTCTCTTTAAGTTCACTTGTAGATTTGTCTGCTATATGCTATATTATATTCTATCTTTCAAAATTTAAGTGATAAAAAACTGAGACCCTTTTTTATTGAACAGTAGCTAAGTTTCAGAGTTGTGACTGTGTTAGCCTTGTGAGAAGTGAATGAATAATTCCATAGTATATATTATAAGAATAACTTAGTGTGATTTTTTAGGAGAAATGTAAAAATCCCTTATCACATCATTATAGGAAAATCATATCTACCCCAAAAATATTTTAAATTGTTCAAAATTTAGAATTTTTAAGTTAAAGACATCAAGGTTGGTATAGCAGATGTCAAAGTTGAAAAAGAGATTTGAAACTATTGTGTTTACCCCAAGGTTGGAAGAAAAAAATACTCACATATTGGAAAATATTGAAAAAGTTATAATACTCTCTTTTTTATAATATACATTTCAGTCACTATCAGTAATAATCAGATTTTTATTAAGTTTTACATTTATACATACATACTGAAAGAATTGAGAATCTGTATTTTTTTTCCTTGAGATAGCAGATGGGGGTGTAATCTCACTTGAACTTGATATGTAAGGAGCCATGGACTGATAACAGCACAGATCGAAGTTTGGGGGAGTAAAAGTCTGAGGAGCTTGGTCATGACCATGAAAGGGACAACAACAATGAAAGGATTTAGCCAAAGGTAGTCTTAGCCTAGTTGGAATGACTTGTATCAAACATAACATTTTGGGTAATTCTCCTATCTTGTTTTTCCTTGCCACATTAGAGCTCTAGAGGAGGATTTTATGGATTTCATTCAATTGTCCAAGTAGAAAATGACTTTTATATATATAGCATTCATAGCAAGGTAGATATTTGAAGATCAAATTAACTTATTTCATTTATAAAATCTTGAATACACAGCATATTTATTTTTTAATTTTATTTTATTATGTTATGTTAATCACCATACATTACATCATTTGTTTTTGATGTAGTGATCCACGATTCCTTGTTTTCATATAACACCCAGTGCTCCATGCAGTACGTGCCCTCCTTAATACCCATCACCGGGCTAACCCATCCCCCCACCCCCCTCCCCTCTAGAACCCTCAGTTTGTTTCTCAGAGTCCATAGTCTCTCATGGTTCATCTCTCCCTCCGATTCCCCCCCTTCATTTTTCCCTTCCTTCTCCTAATGCCCTCCATGCTATCTCCTATGTTACACAAATAAGTGAAACCATATGATAATTGACTTTCTCTGCTTGACTTATTTCACTTAGCATAATCTCCTCCAGTCCCATCCATGTTGATGTAAAAGTTGGGTATTCATCCTTTCTGATGGCCGAGTAATATTCCATTGTATATATGGACCACATCTTCTTTATCCATTCGTCTGTTGAAGGGCATCTCGGCTCTTTCCATAGTTTGGCTGTTGTGGACATTGCAGCTACAAACATTGGGGTGCATATGGCCCTTCTTTTCACTACATCTGTGTCTTTGGGGTAAATACCCAGGAGTGCAATTGCTGGGTCATAGGGTACTCTATTTTTAATTTTTTGAAGCACCTCCACACTGTTTTCCAAAGTGGCTGTACCAACTTGCATTCCCACCAACGGTGTAAGAGGGTTCCCCTTTCTCCACAACCTCTCCAACATTTGTTGTTTCTTGCCTTGTCAATTTCTGCCATTCTAACTGGTGTAAGGTGGTATCTCAATGTGGTTTTGATTTGAATTTCCCTGATGGCTAATGATGATGAACATTTTTTCATTACACAGCATATTTAATTCAGGTTTGATAAAAGATTTTTTGGAGGCAGAAAAGGAATTGAATTAGTAAACTTCAATGTATTTTACATCTGAACATTAAAAATTATAGAAAATTATGAATGGTGAATGTGGACTGAAGCTATTTTATATGTTATGGAAGTATATATACATTCTGGTGAGAAAATTACTTATAAAGCATGTTTCACTTTGACAATTTAAAGAATTTTCTATCTTCATTCTAATATAAGGAGTTTTCAAAATTTCTGTGTATATCTTAATTTGTAGTATTCTAAATGTTCAAAGTATATCTTTAATTTAAAGGAATATAACAAATAAGAGTGGAATTCTAATCTCTAAAATGTCAAATTTAAGAAATTAAATGAACAGATTTATTAGTATAAATTTTTAAGGCATAGTTATATAGTATTATCAGCTTCAACACTTTGTGTATAATACCCTAAATAAGAGTGTTGCCTCTTCAGGATGAAAAAGCAGAAGGATTCATCAGTCTGCCTGAATTTAAAATCGATAGAGCCAGTGAATGCCGCAAGAAATAGTAAGTTGATTTTATCTGGGGAGAGGGAGAGAAAGGAAGGGGGGTTGTTTTGTTTAGTTTTGTTTTGTTTTTTAATTTGTAGCTTTTAAATTATAGGTTGCTTGTCTAATGCTTTCAAATTGAGATAATAAGAAAACAGTTTTGTGGGCAGAAAATTGAATTTTTTAGTGATTTCTGTCATCATGGCAGAAGCATTATATATGTGAACTCGGGTTAGATGTTGAGGTAATTTTACCCATAAAAATTATTTGGTTCTAACTTATTTCCCAATTTGAAATAAAATAAGTGTACTTTGTTTCCTTTTACAGTGCATTCAAAGCCTGTCATCCTAAAATCAAAAGCTTTTATTTTGCTGCTGAGCATCTTGATGATATGAACAGGTAAAATGTTACTTAAATTTCAAAGCACTTAGAAAGTCAGTTAGGCTTAGAATTCTAAGCTTTCCACATTAATATTAGAGAATAATGTCACTGTGATCGATCAGTTTAAAATAAAATGGACTCAGGCATAGCTGCATCTAGCCTTAGCTAATTTCAGAGAACAGCATTTTAAAGATCAAAATAAACTTGTTGACTGTTTATCAAGTTTACCAAAAATGGGCCTGAATCCATATATAGACAAAAAAAAAAAAAAATCCACTGTAAAAAAAAATTTTTTTTAAGTCCATTTCAAGAATGTGTCTTCAGATTTATTTCCAGGTGGGGGGAAAAGATAATCACCCCCCAAAAAACTAACTTTTCCATGTGCTGAGTGTTTATGGCACAACATCCATCTCAATTATTCAGTCCTAAGCAAAGTTAGTGTTTCTTTTTGTCGTCTTTCTTCTATCAGTGGAAAAGATTATACTGCCAAGTGACTAGATGGCTACATGGTTATTTGGGGCTGCTGGGAGGAAGTGAGAAATATATATTTTTTTACATATACATATTATATATATATGTGTGTGTGTGTGTGTATATATATGTGTATATATATATATATATATATGTATGTATGTATATATTCCCATCATCTACAACATTCTGCTCCAGGTTTCCACTTTAGCTTTTATGAATTTGATGCTTTCTTCCTTTTCCTTCCTTTCCCCTCTCTCATTTCTAGAGTCAGAGAAACTAGATTTAAGATTCAGATTTTTCCTTTTCACAGGTCTTCCACAGGTCTTCCATATGACCTATATAACTTGCCAACAGTTAGGGAGAGGCAGCATAGCATAGTGATTAAGAGCATAGACTTTAGAACCAGACTGTCCAAATCCCAGCTGTCGTGCTTACTAGCTGTGTGACCTTGGCTATAGAACTGGACCAATTTATGCCAGGTATTGGCCCCTTGAAAAAGATGGACATAATAACCGTCTCCACCCAGGGGACTATTGTGAGGAGCAAATGAGCACACATAAAGGGCTTAGAATAGTCCCTGTTCAATTGTAAGTGTTATTTAAGTGTTTGCTGGCAATATATATTCCTTTTATATACTTTGGACTCTTAGCCCATTTACCTTTCTTTGTGTATCTCCTAAAAATTTAGTATCCAGATATTTTTTTTAAGATTTCTTTATTTATTTGAGAGACAGCAGGGTGGGCAGAGGGAGACGGAAAGTCTGAGGCCGACTCTGCACTGAGTGCGGAGCCCCATGCGGGGCTCAGTCTCACCACCCTGACATCATGACCTGAGCTAAAACCAACACTTGGACGTTTAACTGACTGAGCCACCCAGGCGCCCCAGTATCCAGATATTTTTAGGCACAAAATGGTACAACTTTATAAATGCGCTTGAGCACACTAAATGAGCACTTGATATGCTTTTATAAATAATCGTTGTTTTTTGACACGTGGGAGTAAAGGCACGGTTTGTCCAAAGCAAGGAAATGAATACAAGGAAATGGCAAACAAGTGTTCAAAACACTTGATAAAATATGTTATTATTGGGACGCCTGGGTGGCTCAGTGGGCTAAGTGTCTGCCTTCGGCTCGGGTCATGGTGCCAGGGTCCTGGGATCGAGCCCCGCATCGGGCTCCCTGCTCAGCGGGGAGCCTGCTTCTCCCTCTCCCTCTCCCCAGCTTGTGTTCCCTCTCTCTGTCAAATAAATAAATAAAATCTTTTAAAAATATATGTTATTATTAATAAGGGAACTAAGTCTTTCTTGTACTTGCCATAATCTTCTTTTGATTTATGTTACCATTTTTGAAATTTCACACTAGGCAATTAGAACTTGGAGAGCCTTTTCTCCTTAATTTGTTCTCAAAATGAAAATGTTCATTCACATGCTCATGGGGTGAGGGGGCAGGTTGTAATGCTCTATTTTGTGTTTTAATAATTTTATAATTCTACTATTCTAGTTACTCACTATCTTTTTTATCGCATGTTGAGCTTAGTGCCCTTGGGATGAATATGAAATGTTTACATCATGACCAAACAGAATTAGTGGTAAAAATGAGCATTATCCCATCTTACAAGATGGATACACTAGAACACAATCACCTCTATCAAAGAATTAGCATAACTTAATTATTCACAAAACATGTTAATCAGGGTCTTTTTAGGCATAGAAAATGCCTTTTTATGAACTATAAAATTTACATATACCCATCTATACATACATATACATATATCCAAATGTATGTATTTATACATATATAAACATGTGGAATATTAAAATCTCACCTTCTATTTTCTGAGCAGCTGTAAGTTTGATTGTGAGGTAATTTGCAAAAACACTTTTTGAGGCCCCCATCCATCTGTTTCCTCCTCAGAAATGAGCACTGAAACATGAAAAAAAAATTGCCAGTCTTTGTGAAATCTGTGGGAAGAAAACAAAATATCGTGTTTCTCAAGTATTCTGAAACTTATTTACTGAATTCATTTGGCCTATATATTCCTTATCGTGTCAGCACATATGTCCTTACAATTGTGAGGATTCACCCATTTCTCTTTGGTAATTACTTTTTGTACATTTCTCCCATAGTTCTTACTCATTTTTTTCTTCTCAATATATTATTCTCTGTTAGTTATTGACAACTTCATGGGAATGTTTCCTTTAGGCTCAATATCCCCTTACCTATATTATCTTGTTTTAAAACATTAGTGTTGGGGCGCCTGGGTGGCTCAGTCGTTAAGCGTCTGCCTTTGGCTCGGGTCATGATCCCAGGGTCCTGGGATCGAGTCCTGCATCGGGCTCCCTGCTCAGCGGGAAGCCTGCTTCTCCCTCTCCCATTCCCCCTGTTTATGTTCCCTCTCTCGCTGTCTCTCTCTGTCAAATAAATAAAATCTTTAAAAAAAAAAATTAGTGTTACAGTAAGGTGCTGAATGTAGACCTAATATTAAAGCACTTCCCCATCATTAAATTCAGTGCTTGTATCCCTAACAGGTTTTTCTTAAAATAGCCTCCCCCCATTCCTAGCACCTTTGACTTTCTAATTTTTCACCTAGCTATTTTTGTAAATGGCACTTGATACTAACATGACATATGTTTATTTGTATCCCTATTTATTGTCTGTTGCCTTCACTAAGATGTAGGCTCTGTGAAGGCAGACGTTTGGTTTTGTTTCTCTCTATGTCCTTGGTGCTTGGAACAGGACTTTGCGGACATAGGTTCTCATTAAATATTTCTTGACTCCGTTACTGCATATATATCTGCTGTTTATAATGGCCCATAAATACCAAATTATACTGCAACAAGTATATAGGTCAGCCTCTTCAAGCTGAGGCCTTAAGGACAGGTTTATCCAAGACAGCACCAACAGCAGTGTAGTGTTCAGCCTTTTGTGTGTGTACACACTGGCCTGAGTAAGCCACATGCTTTCTAAAGAGTTTTTATCATGAACAGAATTTTTCTTCCTAACAGTAGTCGAATTTTCGATTGTCTTGTGACATTTAGCAATTCTGGAACGCACTGAAGGCAGGAATTATGTCTTATTCATTTTTGTGCCCCCAAAACATAGCTCATTGTTCAGCATATAGCAGGCACTTAGTAAATTTGTTGAACTGAAAAATCAAGGAAGCCTCTTTTTAGTTTTCTGATTCATCTCATAAAGACCTCATTGTTCTTTAAACTCCTGACAAAATGCAATTTCAGTGATGTTTTTTAAAATGAGGTACTAGATTAAAATCTAATAATACATGTTCCTCTAGTGCTATTATCATCATTTTCACCCAAAAAGCACCAGATAAGTCTTTCTCAAGAGTGCTAAAAGTTGTAGTACAAATTCAACCCCTTTCTCGCTACAAATGACCTATAGACTGAATTTCAATTTTGACTTTTTACTAGTGATTAGAGTCATTTTTAAGGGTTATCATGACGTTGACTTCTTATCATTTGTAATTTTCTGGAGTGTGTGAGTATACTCTATGCTACTGAATTTATTTGATCAATCTTTATTTTTTTTCCCCTTTCTGTTCCAGTCCCTTCTTCACTTCCCAAAAATACTTGAGGTGATAATTACATTGTATTATCAAAATAAAGTTGAGCCTTTAGGTGACTTATTCTTAAAATTAAAGCATAAATTTCCATGGATGTGATTTTGTCAGTGAGAGACAAAGATTTCCTCCCTTTTCAAGATATTCTAAGAATCTGCTGCACAGTGGATACCACTGGACATAAATGCTGAAATATATGACTCACTTCAAATCACATCATCTTCCATCTGACATAGGAGATAAATTCTTGGGAGAAAAATTTCTCAAACACAATTTTTTCTTAAAAATATATCTTGCTCAGATTATTCCACAGTTTAATGATGTTAACTATACTATCGTTTCCAAACTTATGGTAGTTTGGAAGGGGGGTTCTTCCTTAATTTCTGACTTGGGAAAGTATATGGATCATAGCTCAGAATGGACCAATGGGAAAGTGTCAGGTTAATTTAAAGATTTTATGATTTGATAATCTGATGCAGTGTAAACAGCTGAAATAATGTTCACAGGGAGAGACCTGGTGGGACAAAAGATGGAGATTGAAACAATGCAGGCCCCTCCACTGGCAATAGCAGCACTACTGAGAGAGGAAAGATTTATTTTTAGGTTACTATTGGTTGTGGAAATAAATTTTCAGGATCTGAACAGAGGTTAAAATTATGTTTGTTCATTTTGTCTTTAGGAAACCTAATACCCTTGTATTTAGAGACAAATTTCCAAAGTACTCCTGACATGTTTCCCCCGGATCACTAAACTTAAGTGACCTTCATCAAAACTAATATTTCATACTAAAATTTATTTTGACAGGCAAGGTCCATAACTTTCTCCCTCATCAGTATGTATTGTATGATATTAAGTAACTGTAAAAGAGCATTTGCTCTGAAGACACAATCAGCAGCGATATTTGGAGTGCTTCTAAATTTGGAGCAACAGAATTGATAGGGCTCTGATCATCTTAAAACCCTCTGTATTACAGATATGAACAGGTTTGCCTAAGACTTTTCTATCAAAATAGCATCTTTAGTGTGGGAACAATTTGTACTACAGCAAATTATAGCTCATTGAAGACTCCATGTGTCGAGAGTAGCAAAGAACACATCTGTTATGTAGAATTATTTCTTATATTCTTAAATATCTTAAAATAAATACTTTTATTAAGTTTTGTAATTTTGGGGCTCCTGGATGGCTCAGTCAGTTAGTCATCCAACTCTTGGTTTCGGCTCAGGTCATGATCCTCAGGGTTGTGAGATCGAGCCCCGCATTGACTCCATGCTGGGCTTGAAGTCTGCTTAAGATTCTCTCTCTCCCTCTCCCTCTGCCCCTCCCCCTTCCCTCTCTAAAAATAATAATAATAATAATGTTTTTTATTTTAATTCCTGTATAGTTAATGTACCGTCTTATTAGTTTCAGGTATACAATGTACTGATTCAGCAATTCTTTACATTTACTCGGTGGTCATCATGACAAATGCACTCCTAATCCCCTTCACCAGCCCCCCCACCACGTACCTCCACTCTGGTAACCATCAGATTGTTTTCTAGAGTTAGGAGTCTATTCCTTGGTTTGTCTCTCTCTTTTTCCCTTCATTCATTTTGTTTCTTAAATTCCACATAAGAGTGAAATCATATGATATTTGTCTTTATCTGACTGACTTATTTCACTTAGCATAATACTCTCTAGCTCCATCCATGTCGTTGCAAATGGCAAGATTTCATTCTTTTTTATGGCTGAATAATATTCCATTGTATATATACCACATCATCTTTATTCTTAAAATAAATATATTTAAGAAGTAAAATATAAAAAATTAAGTTGCAGTATTACTGATTTTAATATTTGTTTTTTTCAGGTGGCTTAACAGAATCAATATGCTAACTGCGGGATATGCAGAAAGAGAGAGGATTAAGCAAGAACAAGGTAAAGGAATATTTTTTTTTTTAGAGTCACGGGGTTTTGTTTTGTTTTGTTTCGTTGTTATCCTATACAGTGATTCACTACTATCATTTGAATGAACATGCAATCACCAGGCTGTGGTTATTTCTCTTCTGGGCACTTTGAATCCAAATCATAGCGTCTTATAGGTAAGGTCTACTAAACTAAACAGATGGGGAATAAACTCTGAAATTTTTGGAGCACCTAGTGTGGAGTTCATTGCTGTCTCTCTCAGTCTTTTTTTCAAAGGAGGAAAAAAATCTTAAAAAGTCTGTAATTGATCCAAAATATTGGCCAAAGTTCAGGTCCTTGTTGGTGCATTGTTTTTTCCTATTTATCAGTTTCATAGACATTTTAGTGGACTTTTATGCGAAGAGCTCAGATGGATGACCCTTCTTCCATAAATTATCTCAGTTGGTTATGTTCTTCAGTTCTGTTCATCTGTTACTCTGTAATCTTATGGAACTTGCCTCAGTATTGACCTCAGATTTACAAAAGACAGTGTCATGATGCAAAATTAAAATTTTACTGAAAGTTGCAGTCACCATTCCAAAGTTGCTTTACATTTCCAAAAAGTGTTTATTGTACATCCCTTGGAAGCATCAGCAGGTTTTGGAAGTCTCAAAAGAGACTCAAATCAGAGAAATTCTAAAAACCTTCTGTTTCCTCTCAGAGTAAAACCTCAGCCAAAACTGTCAGCAAATGTTTAGGGCAGGGGGTTGGCAAACTTCCTGTGAAGAGCCAAGTAGTTAATGTTTTAGGCTTTGCAAGCCCGTAAGATTTCTGTCTAAACTGGTCAAAGTCGGCCATTACAGTATGAAAGCAGCTGTACACACATGAGGGATGTGGCTGGGCTCTAATAAAGCTTTATTTATGGATACTGAGATTAAATTTCATATCATTTTTTACATTTCAAAAAATATTCTTCCTTTGATTTCTTAACCATTTAAAAATCTAAACACCATTCTTGATCCACAGGCCATGTAAAAACAGGCAGAGAGCCTCATTTGGCCTGCAGGCCTTAGTTTACCGACCCCTGGTTTAGAGCCATTGGGTGAGGGAATGAGAATGGGTAGAGCACTGAAGGGTTAGGAGTTAGGGCAGGAAGATTTCAAAGAAAAGGCAAAACATGGTTCCTGCCAATAGGAATATATCATCTTGTTGAGGATCTCAAAGACACACCCTTGAAATTGCTTGAGAAAAACAAAAACAAAAAAAGAAAAACGAACAAGCAACATAAAGTAAATGAGTCCTGATGATTGCACAATGTGCAACTGACAAAAAATTTGCTAAGTGGATGCAAAATTAAAAAAAAAAAAACCTGGGAAGGAGGCAGGATTAATGAGGAAATAACTTGCTAGAGGAAGTGATTATGAGCCTGATGCAAAGTCAGCAAAAGAGGGGAAGAGAAGATATTTTATTCAATATGAAACTTTTCTGTGTAATGCCTTCAACTAGCACTCTGATTAAATTAAGGTGAAATAGGCACCCATTCTGCCTGAAATTACACTGAATTCTAGTAGAAAGGGTACTCTTAATATAATACAGAAAATGAAATGTAAGAAAGTACAAATCAAGTTCTGTGGAAATTCGGCTGGAGAGATTGCTTCCAGGAGGGGAATGGGAAAAGGCTTTATGTCGACTCCATTATTTGAACTCGTTCTCACAGGATGAGAAGGAAGTAGAGTTAAAGAAGTAACGAAATAAAGCATTCCTGAGAGTGGAAGCAGCATGGATACTTCCACAAATAACGTGGAAGCAATCTCCATCAAATCAGTGTGCACAGGCAAATCCCAGCCAGGACTAGGAAATGTCAGGCCAGTTATCAAGCCACATTTTTTCATTGTTAAAAGTTTTTTTAAGGAATAAACCTTTCATACTTCAACTTAACTTATAGGCCTAAAATTGTGTTCAGAGTACTAAAAAAAATACTAGTCTTCCTTTTCGCATTTTTTTAAAGTCATAAAAGAGTTCTTTATAGGTGCATACAGATTTGTTTCTGATTCTTTTAAGATGCAAGAATTAAAAGTGAGCAATGTACGGATAGAAAAAAAATGAATCTTTGAAAAAAAACGTAATTTACATAAATAAGGAATCTTGGATTTTCAGGCTCAACTCTTGTATTTTATCACTTTGAAGTTTAGCATGGTCTTGAGTTTAGTGAATTTTCTTTGTACCTGGTGTTATATAGTCGAATTTCATTGTGGATTAAGGAACTGGTAAGTTATATTGCACATGCAGGTTCCAATAAGTATTCAGTCCATGGATTCATGCTGCCCTGGTCATGTGAGTATATATTTTAGTGCCTTCTGGAGTGGTAGGCATTCATTGGCAGAAGCTAATAGTTAATAATTCACCTCTCTCTTGCTAGCACATCGCAAGCAGAATCTCTGAAGTAATTTGGATTTCCACATAGAGTATATATTCCTCAGGCACTCTGACCTAGGTCAGAAGCATACGACACTTCCTACCTTCTGCACAATTAGGTCTTATGGTATATTCTGTAGAGAAAGCAACTGGATGCCTGTATCTACTCCACACTTCTCTACAGTTCTTTGACATCTCCCGAGAACCGTTCTCAGTACTGAAGTTAAACTTCATACAAAATATAGCTCTTTGAGGTTTGGGAAACATTCACAAACATGTAAAGGAGTAACAACTGCCAAGCACTTTTTATTTAAGTAGCCAGTGCAGCTTAGAAATGACTCTTATATTGATTTAAATAAAAGTTTAGTGAATTGCTGTCTGTAGCTATGGAAGTGTAAAGGATATGGGCTTCTCTTTCATTATTTATTGTTGTACTTAGAGAAAACAGGGTTACACTAAATTATGCCAACATCACAATTTGGCTAACTGTCTGCTAATCATTTTTCTATATTTTTCCACCTTCAAGTCAGACGTTCATGACACATTATTTTCTGTCATACATAAGGCCTTTCTAAAGCTTTAATCACATAAAAATTAACAAAATATATTATATTTTTGGTAGTTTTAGATGAAAGAGTCATTCTTTTTTTCAAATTTTCCTTTTATATCGACATGAGAAGTAAAGTGAAAATGTTCCTGTTCTATTGACAGCACTGTTTATTCATGATTAGTTACTTATAAAATTGAATACCACTACAAGAGACATTAAGAGTTCCCATTTATTTTGTGCTAAATAGAAAGCTAAAAAAAATAATTTGCTCTTAGAATGCAGATCAAACTGGTTTCAGCCTCTGAGCAAACGGTGTGCCTGTAATTTTCCACATAAACCCCAAATAAACCATAATTGAATTTTCTGTGTAGGTTCCTCTCTGGCATTGCTCTCTCAAAGACACACAACTTACTGTGAGAAATGAAGCTAATTTACAAGGTGGGATTTCAGTCTTTTCTTTAGCAACCCAAGAAAGCTATAGATTGATGGTACTTTTTAGTAAACCAAGAATTACATCAAATAGTGGACTAGAATTCTTCCTAATTCAGCTGAGGGGGAAAAGGAGAGAGAGAGAATCTCCCACATCTATCACTTGTAGTGATAGCTATGGAGAATTGTATAAAATGGCAGTCCTCTCCTTCTCAACATGCTAAGGACCACTGGAGGTACTAATTCTTTGAGACCCCCCAAGGTATCAGTGCAGAGGTCAAGGAGAAACTCAACACAGGTGCCACAGTTTCATGAAATAGTGGAAAGGGTAAAAACAAAGTGATCTTAGTAAACCACCGCTTAGGGATGGGATGGGGGTTGCTGATCCCTTCACCTCCAGCAGTGACTTTCCTGTAGTATTTCAAGCTCCCACAGAACTACCTAACCCAGATCCCAGAACTTCAGAATTCACTTTTCATTGCTGAAACTTGCTACAAGAAAAAAAAATGTCCAAGAAGATAAACACAAGGCATCTATCTCCTATGTGATCTGGGTCAGACTGTCCTAGCATGCTACCTACAAATCCACCCAAGAAGATCAGGGGTCCTAATATTTATTGAGTGCTGTCAAGGTGCGAAACACTTGACTATATATTACCTTATTTAGTACCCACACACACACATACACACATACACACAACTCTGAAAGGTGGTTATCATTAGCCCCCTTTTACAGATGTTGAAAGAGACTCAGGTTTAGTAACCATCACAAGAGCACAGAGATGGTAAATGGTACAGCCAAGAATTGAACCTACATCTGCCCAGCTATATAGTTCATGCTTTTCCCACCATTGTTTGTTGGGTACATCTCTGGGCAACTACATCAATTTATATTTGAGGGGAAACTTAGTATACTGGCTGTCACCAGCATGGTCCATTGTAAATACCCGACACAAATTTAGATTAACTAGTTTCTGCTTATCTTTTAGTCAAAGGGAGTAATTGAAGTAGGAATAGCATTTTCAAAGTTTTTGCATTTTGAGACCTGAATATAATAATCTCCATTGCTAAAGAATTGCTGTTCATGATAGCCCGAGTAATAGAGCAGTGGGAGGAGGGGGGCTTAAAGCGTCATGTATAAGGACGCCTGGGTGGCTCAATCAGTTAAGTGTTTGCCTTCAGCTCAGGTCATGATCCCAGTGTTCTGGGATTGAGCCTCAGCAGGGAGCCTGCTTCTCCCTCTCCCTCTGCCTGCCACTTCCCCTGCTTGTGCGCTCTCTCTCTCTCTCTCTCTCTCTCTGACAAATAGATAAAAATATTTAAAAAAATTTTTTAAGCATCGTGAATATATGTCAAATTAAATTCTCCCACTATGTCATACAAAAGAGTCCCTTCAAGGTTTAGGGTAAGGTGATTTCTTAGTTCAAATCCCAGCTCTACTACTTTCTATTCAGCATATATAGTAAGTACTTAATATTAGCTATATTTATTAATAAGTATCACAAGGAAAATTTATATAAATATTACAGTATAGGAATTCCTGGGTGGAGAGGGGTTCCTGTAAAAATATGTGCCATGATTTTTCAACTAAATCTCAATATCATTTAGGCCTTATGATGGTTCTTTTGTGATTTGGATTTTCATAAGAATAAGGAACATATGTCTCAATACTTCTTCTCTTCCTTTACCATCTGAGATTCATATGGGTAATACTTGTAGGTTTTTCTTTGTAAATCTTGTAAAGAATTAACCCAGAGTTAAGAGTGGTTAAGATATTAGTGGGACAGGTTCTGATTATTGGCCTTTGTGCTGTATTTCACTTAACTGATTTATCTCTCAGTTTTTTCCCTTCCCTCTTGCCTGAGGTCTGCCAAATCTAGCGGCTTACATTTTCTACCCTTTTAAGTAGTTCTGGAAGTTTGGAACTTGCGGCCCACATCAGCAAATTTGCCCTTTTGCATTTGGCAAGAATCAGGATTTGCCATGTGTTTCCAAGTAGAGGTGGGAGTATGGTGTTATAGAGATTCATGTCAGCATGACTCTGGAAACAGCGATTGTTAGATAACCAGTGAATTGAAGCCAGAAAAAAGAATTGAGAACGTTATTTTTAGAGCTGTTCATATCTGTAGAGATCTACAGCAGTGTTTGTGTGTGTGTATGTATGTGTGTGTGTGTGTGTGTGTGTGTGTGTGTGTATAGTGTTTTTCTTTGAGTGTTCATCTTTAGGGTAAAATGATACACCTTTCAGAGGCATCATGTGATATCATTCATTAATTGAAGGTTCGGGATAATTTGGCCTGGAATCTAAAGCACCCTAAACCCGATTTGGCTTATGCAGTGTCTTTTTCTTAACTCCTTAAAATTGTAGCTATGTATAATCGCTTGCTTTAAAGGTTGGAATTAGGTGATTGTACTCTTTCTTCTTCCTCAAAACTCAGCCAAAAATAAGTAGGAGTAGGAGGTGCTGGGGAGCAGGGTGTAGGAGTGGAATTTAAATTTCCTTGTGTTAGCTGGTAGTGTATGTTCCTGAAAATATGGCTAGAAACATTTAATAGAACGTTATTGTATCGATGTGTGTGAATTTACAGATTACTGGAGTGAGAGTGACAAGGAAGAAGCAGATACTCCATCAACACCCAAACAGGACAGCCCTCCACCGCCCTACGATACATACCCACGGCCTCCCTCTGTAAGTTGCCAACAAGCATGTATGTAATTTGGCATCAGATTCTTCGATGATATCCCTTCGTTCATTAAAAACAACTATGTAGTGAATTGCATGTCAGACCTCAGGATTCCTAAGAGGAAGGAAAATAGGGAGTCTAAAAGCAATAAGGGGGGGGAAATTTTAAGTATGCAAAGACTGTTTAATCAAGAGAAACAGTCACCACAGATTCCAGGCGTAATAAATATCTGCCCAGGTTTATTTTTAAAAAATCCTGTTTGTGTCAGAGTAGACTTCATGGAAATATCAGCAAGAAAAACAAGTTTTCTTAGAAAAAGATATATAAATGGACCTTATGTATTTCTACACTAATGAAGTTCATTCCTGTGTCCTTCAGAAACAACTCATAAAGATTAATATTATATCTGTATTGAACACATGTTTTGACATACAGCTTTTTAGACAGTCATGGGGTCTGGTTTAATGTATGTGTTTATACGGTACTCCAGACTTCTTAAATGTATGTAAATTATTCTGTGTATACACTGTACTTTAATCTTTTAATGGGATAAAACAACTGTCCTGGTTTTCTTGGGACTATCCCAATTTATGCCCATTTCCCATCAGAATTATTAAGAGCATCTCAGTAGTGTCCCGGTTTCGACTACATACTACTGCTTACAGCATCTTAAGAGTCAATTCTGCCTGTCCTGGGACTGAGTCGTCCACATAGGAAATGGAAGCTGAATTTAGGTGACAAGAGCAGCCAACCTAATTGCACCTCCATATTACTCTATAAGATTTTAAATAAAAAAGGCACTACACAAGATGTTGATATAATTTGAGGACACTTCTCAACCTTGGTTGTGCATAAGAATCACCTCTGGAACATTTAAGAAATGCAGACGCAGACATTAAATCATCATATCTGGGACTACAAACAGCTCAGTGGACTAGACTATGGACCTTTTGCAAACAGGGGCCCTGTTGGATGGATCTACACATCCCCATGGCCTAGCACAGCACTGGCACTTATTTATTAAGTGCTTAATAAATATTTCTGAAATAAACACATGGGCACTTTTGGCCAATAACTAAAAGGGAAGCCACATTTTTAATAACCACGCTTGATGACAGTGTCTATTACCTAAGAATTGTTCCTCTATATATGCATACTTCTTTAATAAATGCTTCAGTTTACTGAGTGCAACAGAATGCAAGGATGAGCGATAGAAATGAAATCATGAAGTCAGTGACAAGATATAGTTTATATCATATTTTCCCTCTCCCTAAAACATCAGGGCCTGAATAATTCCTTTAAAATATTTCTGAAAGAGGAAAAAAGGGAAGCTGCAGCTTCAGGGGACAGCTCCTTAATCACAGCAGCGTGGGGATTTCAAGAGGGAAACTATTTATATGTTATTAACATGTGGGAAGATAAACTGCCCCCAGAAGATGCCACTTAACTTCTCCTCCTTTAGCCAGAAGGGCTGTATGTGCTTTCGCCTCAGCTGGGCTTGTCCTCACCACAGCTGCCGCCCCATTTGCCAGGATCACATTTGATAAATCTGGCTCCTCCTGCCAGAAAGGGGCCCGGGCTGATCTGTTAGCCCCCGGAGCTGGAGTAAGCCTTGTCCCCAGCGGGGGTGCCTGCAAGTCCTTTACAGCATTCACTTGATGCCAGGCCTTTTTCTTGGTTCTGCTTTGTGCTATGCTATATATTCCCAAACTTGAAATTCCGGGAATAAAAGTATCCCATTTTTCTTTTGTGTTTATGTACCCTGGGGTGCCCATGCTCAAGGCAAATGCCAATCCCCATCAGGGTGTAATCTCATCCTGCCTATATTTTTAACTCTCTACAAAGTGCCACAAATTGACCAGATCCTAAGAAAGCTTTTCCTTGGGGCCCATAGGAGCAAACATTCAGCTGTGAGGAAGAGGAGGGGTTCTGTCTGATTATAGGCATCTTGTTTTCACATCCAGAAGCCTCTCTCCTTTCCCTCGTCCCCAAACGCCATAAAATCTGGAAATATGAATTTGGCAACAATTGTTCACGGTTTCAAATGCATAGGGATTTTTAAAACTCCAGATTTTTTTGTAGTTGTTGCTGACTGTTTCTTACATAAGCACTCGGATTTTCTTATGCTTCATTGTAAAATTTTGCATGTTAATATGTCAGATTTTTCATGAGAGTCTGGTAGTGCTGCATTTAAACACTCCCCATCTCAGTCCCTTAAAAGATCAGCCGGGGCCTAACTTTGAGATGTCTGTAAACTTGACCAGTCATTAACTTGACTGGTAAATGTTAGCTGGTGGAAATCTAATGTGTGCCTTGCTGACAGAGGTGGTCCGTTATTTCTGTGGAGACTGATCAGAAGCTCCTTTCCACAGATGAGTTGTGCCAGTCCTTACGTGGAAGCAAAACACAGCCGGCTCTCGTCCACTGAGACCTCCCAGTCACAGTCCTCCCATGAGGAGTTTCGACAGGAAGTGACCGGGAGCAGTGCGGTGTCCCCCATTCGCAAGACAGCCAGTCAGCGCCGCTCCTGGCAGGATTTAATCGAGACGCCCCTGACAAGCTCAGGATTACACTATCTTCAGACTCTGCCCCTGGAGGATTCTGTCTTCTCTGACTCCGCGGCCATCTCCCCAGAGCACAGGCGACAGTCCACTCTTCCAACTCAGAAGTGCCACCTACAGGATCACTATGGGCCGTACCCCTTGGCCGAGAGCGAGAGGATGCAAGTGTTAAATGGAAATGGGGGCAAGCCTCGAAGTTTTACTCTGCCTCGAGATAGCGGGTTCAACCACTGCTGTCTGAACGCACCGGTTAGTGCCTGTGACCCGCAGGATGACGTGCAGCCCACAGAGGTGGAGGAAGAGGAGGAGGAGGAGGAGGAGGAAGGGGAGGCGGCAGGGGAAAACATAGGAGACAAAAGTAAGTATGCTGGAGATCTTAGCCTATGTACGCAGAGTCCTAACCTTTCCAAACTTCTTATTTGAAGAAAATAGAATCTTGTTTCCCTTTTTTCTTAAAATAATGGTCTTGCTGCCCAGGAAGTTAGGTATCCCTTGGTGTTTTACTTTCAGAACTTGAGTAACGTAGGGGACAAGAGATGGATAACGAAGCCTATGTCCCAGGACACCCAAAGCTAGAGCAAATGGTTTTCCCCAGTTACTCATTTGCCTTTTAAGGTTAATGATAGTCATTTCTTTTCCTTCCTCCTGTTATCCACTTTCTTCTCCCTTGCATGCATCATCCCTTTGGTCCATCCCTTTGGGCTAAGAAACTAAATGGTTGAAGCAGGGTGTTAGCAGAACCTTGGTTGAATATGTAAGTGAACACACACACACATATACAACTTCCCTTTCCACCATTAAAGGATTTAAAGGAAAAATTCAGAAGAGTTTTTCCAAGAAGAAATTCCAAATAGCACTCCTATCAACTCCAAATAGCTGAAATAACCAGTTTGCCAAAAGCATTTATTTACTTTCTTGGTTTGTATGCAGATTGCAAAACTCAATTTATGCGAATCAACTCTTAAGAGAGACAAAGTCAATTAAGTAATCCTCTGACTTGTTGGCATTAAGAATATGTTTACTAATTATCGAGTTCTTTATCCAACATGCCTTACCAAGCATCTGTTTATAATTAATGTGCTACACCAGTCCAGAAACCCAGCCTATTTTAAGGGAAAGGCTAGAACTCAGTTTTTTACTTAGAAAGAAAATCTAGGTTTGGCTGTAAGTCCTGAATGTAAAATTACCACCCAAAAAATAGTGTTAAAGTAGTAGTATAAAACTGTTTGCATGTTTTTATTCAAAATGAAGTATGGGCCAGTTAGTATAGATGTCCCAAGCCAATGTTGATGAAACCACAGTTGCTGGGTTGGTCCCACTAGAGCATTAGATTTCTCTTTTAAAGGATACAAGCAGACTATATCCATCAGCCCAGTTTGTGAGTATACAAAACTTTGACTGTGGGATATATTACTGTAAGTTCTTCATCACGACTGGAAAAACAACTCAAAGCTCACAGAGAACCAGCAGGTCAGGAGCCTCATCGCCATGTTAAGCTTGGCTTATTTAAAATGAGGGTCACTTTGGAGATGATTAATAAGAAAATACAGTAGACTTCCTTTTGTGGTATGGATCTTCATTGCATTATTTAATGGGAATTAAATTATATCTTCTACCATCAAAATATGAGTCGTTTGTAATAAAATTCATATGTTAAAGCAGTTTCCATGTGAAGTGTATTTTAGCCATAATCTCCATGAGGAGCATTACAAAAGGTATACTATCGGTACAGGAGAATGTAATTGCCATCTGTTACCTGCCAAGGCCTGCCAGCATTCACATTTATCAGAGATTATGGAGGAGTCTGGTGGAAGAAATATCTAGGAGCCATGTTAGGCCTCTGTAGGACTTCTGGCAAGCATGATAATACATTTTTACGGTTACGATGTTTACCAAAATTATTCCATTGCTTTCTAAAATTTAAAGCTGAGTTAGAAACTTCGATGGTCATCCAGGTGCTGCACAACTGCTGTAACTAACTGTATGAGGTTTGTTCAGTATTGTACCAACATAGCGGGGAAAGTACTTTATCTCTGCCATGCTAAAATAAATGGTGTTGACATCTGCACAGCCCTCTGGACTAGAGAATTCTGTTCAGAAAACATCTCCTCGTGGTCGCAGGTAGAAGTCATTGATGCTGTCTTTCTCGCCTAAGCCAGTTACTTCCCAGGTCCTCCTGGCCATGAGTGAGGGAGTACCGGAGAGGAGAAGGCACGTCCTCGGGCCTGAAAGGAAAACCCAGCCCACAGAGCATCTGTAGTTAGATGGCTTTCGAGTTTGTTCTTCTAGTGTCTCTTTTTTGCTGTTTTGTTGATTGGATATATTTTTACTATATAGATGCACTCCTAAGTTGGTGGGTTTTTCCTTCAGGTTCCCAAATGAGTCAAGTGGGCAGTTCTTCGGTATTGTCCATCTCTTGCGGGGGCTCTTTTTTTTTGTGGAACAATTGGAATAGGGCCGAACAACCCTAGGAAGTGTGTCTATAAATCTAGTGTTGCACATTTGGTCTTTATGATTCAATATCGTGGGGGCAGTTGATGCTATTTCAGTTGGATCTGCTTCACGAGAGGAGGCCATGCACTGTCTTTCAGGGCCCTGTTTCTTTCTGGGCATTTTCCCCCAAATCTTGCCACTTGATGTGTCAGTGTTCTTCAGACCATTCTCAGCAGAGCCGTGCATTTCATGGTTGCCAAGTAGAAGATGCTTTTTACTTAACGAAATGTATGTTTACTTTCCTAATGACGGACTTTCTTTCTGCATTACTGTTTTTAACACTTAGGAGTGTGTCATTTGATGAACACGTCATTTGAGAAAATCAGCTATAGAATCAGTGTTTTCAAAAGAATTCTTAAGGTCTAGTTAAAGGGTGTTGTATTCGTGACGGCCCCGGGCTGGCCGTTAGGAGCCCGTATTCCAGGCTTCTTACTCAAATTGAGCTGCTGGGTGTTATATCAACAGAGCCAAAATTAGAGGCACCAAAGAAACCGTGGCCACGCCATCAGTCCCAGGCTGGTGGCAGGCCCTCTGACACGGAGCACTCACCCTGCTGCCCACAGCTTGGCGGGCACCTGTGCTTGTTACAGACAAAGCCCAGCAGTGGTGTGTTACTAACTGTCCGGCTCAAGGCCAGCATTTGGTTTGACCTACTAAAGTGAATTTGCACTAATCCAGTACAGACCTGCAGGGGAAGTAAGTCTCGTGTCATTAGCTCCAAATATTTTTTCATAGTTTACCAAGAAATGAAAAAGAGGAAGCATCAGGCAAGTGGGCAGGAGTAATGGAAGAAAATGTGAAAATATAGCCTACCTTCTGCTTTACGGATGAAGAATTATGTCATCAACCAAACTCCTCTCTTATCATTTATATTTACCTTAACTTTATATAATATATATATATTATATAGTGCTTACAAGTTTGCAAAGCAATATAAAAAGCAAGATGTACCTAAATCGGTGACTTAGATGTTGTTGTTGTTTTTTTTTTAATTTCACTGCTTATGAGGTGTAAGTTTAGCCTCCTTTAGAACTGTCTTCAATCTGTGTTCTCATGGTTGGACTACGTTTTCTCTTATTTTGAAATTCAGTTATTTAACTGAATCATGCTATGATTTTTCACAGACTGAACTCATTTTGGTGTAAGATGGATGGTATTAAAAGTACACAGATGAGACCTATCTTGTTTTCCTTTGACTGAAAAGTCAGCTTGCATATTAATTATCCTGACCTACTTCACTGGCATTTGGGAGAAGACAAGTAATTTCCTATTATCCCAATTAGCAGTTTTGAAGCTTACTGAGATGTGGGCCTTATAATACCTCAGTTAAATTAAATTATAAATTATGTCAGCCTATGCAACTTCCAAGGAATATAAATCATAAAGGTGTGGACAAAATATAAAAATAAACTTCATTCGGAAATCATCTGCTGTAACATTAAAATACTGTTTTGGTTAATACAGGTTGAAATCTACTTGGAATAGCTCTCTTTTCTTTGCCGTACTAGACAGTTTAGATGAGGTTTTCAAAAGCTTTATCCTTTTAATTCTGCTGATTTCCCTCTTGGCAGTTATAAGAATACTCTTTACTAGCCATACATTCTTGGTGCCTCCATGTACTCAATGAAGTTATAATGTGCTCTTTTTCGGTGTCTTAGAGATGAGCTACAAGTATTCTCACTTAATTTACATATTTATTAGCTTGGTCTTAGAAATCTAAAGCAAAACCCGGGGTGTTTTGTTTTTGTTTTTGTTTTTTTCCAGAGGAGGGAGGGTGGATAAAATCTGTCATCTTGTAGCTACAATGCCCATCAGCTTATCCGGCCAAGATATTTACTGATGCTTTCAACATGAGATTTTCTGAGAAATGTATTTTAAGGTAATTTTTTTTTAATCTGAACCTCCTTTGCACAACACTGGTAAGTTAAGAGCTGTATAAAATATGCAGCTCAATGGCCTAATATCTTAAATTATCTAGGCAGAGAGGCTAGATAATGACTACCAATATAGTGCAGAAGAAGATAGATTAATCCTCTTCAATCATTTTAAGGGTCCTAAAGTAATATCCTAAAGAGTCTCTAAAAGCCATGAATTTTATTTTTAAGAACATCCAGGTACAAAGTATGTGGGCAAGGGAAAGATATTCCCCAAATATGAAATTGTATAAAAGGAAAAAAGGAGCAAGTTGAAAATAAGTGTTGCAGCATGTTTTACTGCTTTATTGATTGTTGAGATCAATTACGCACAAACACAAAAAATTTGGAAGGGCATAATCATCAATAATATCTTCAGTTATAGTTCAAGTCTAAAGGAAGCAGATGGAAAAGCTGTATGAGAAATGTGAATAAAAAGACGTGCCTTAAAGTCAGAGAAAAAATAGCAGAGAACCTTATATATGGCACTTTTGTGAAGTTTAAGGGCATCATTCTTGGCTGGTTATGTAACAAGTATATATAAAGAACACAGAAAAATCTAGAAAGTAGTAAACAATTGTTCTCTTAATACCATATTTTCTGATTTTGAAGATTAGATAAAAAATAGAGTCTAGCTAAAATGCTGATACTGGTTATAATTTGGATTTATATTATTGAGAAGTTCAGAAGTGGGTTGTTCTGGAGTGCATTTTGAGGCTCTGCAGCATCAGGCCTCTCAGTTAACTTTTCTGTAATGCCAACAGCTCTAAGCATCACTTCCTATAAGACAGCATCCTGAGAGCCAAAGACCAGCATCCCGGGCATCCTATCTTTAGTCCTGTTTGTAAGATCAAGGAAAACTTTTCCTAGATTCTTCCAGCAGACTTAGCTCCCCATTGCGTTGGCCAGGATTGCATCATATGCCCAAATAGCAAGGGAAATGGAATAACTATGAGTAGTTGAGACTAACTTGATTTGTTTTTAAGATCATAAAGAAAAAAATATACCAAACCGTTTGTCCTTACTATCCACACAAGTCTCTCCACTGTTATATATGCTATATCTGCAAATATATTTGTTCAAGTAGTGTGGCACTCTTTTAATATATATATATATACATACATATATGTATATACAAACATATACCCCAGATCACATCACATCATGTAAGTCTTGACACTAACGAAATGTTCCATATCTAAAAGGGGATAAATATTATGTAAACCTGAAAATACAGCAAGTTAGGTATAATTATTGTTGACTTTTGAAATGAGTAAGTGTGTTTTCCTATAAACACTAAGTGATTGGAACTTAGAATACAGTCTCTAAAGATATTTCTCAGTTTAAATCCTTGCTTTGTCACTCTACCACTTGCAAGTGGTATGATGGATCAAGTTATTTAACACCTCTGGACCTCAGTGTCTTCATTGTTACATCATGTGGTAGCTGTACATGAGGTTATATAGGGATCAAATGAGGCAACACCAGAAACACTTAGTTTCCATATCTGACACACCGTAAGTCTCCCAATAATTTTTTTATAATTGTGTAATTTATGTAGATTTTATGCATATTTGGATTTGGGCAATGAGGGCAATTATAATACTTAAATAGTGAATTAATACTGGTAAACCTCAATAAATAACATTTACCTGACTACGTGCCCTAACTTCGTTCAGTTCCAGCTACTGAGTCGAACCATATGAATTGCTCTTTTTGTAGGTCAAATGATGAAATATCAGCAATTTTGTACATTTCAATATAATACATTAGCCATATCCTAGGAGCTAAAATAGAAATATCCCTCACTTTACATTCTTATCACTCACTATTCTTTTCCTTTTTGACTCTGGACATTTGGGAACTCAAAAGAAACCTTTTATTCCAAATAACAATAACGTTATATCTATTTACTGAAATATGTGTTTATAGATACCATGCGGGTCTCAGTTCACATATTTTCCCCTCAGAGAGTCCTACCCTGACAACCCAGTCTGACCCAGAGGACCCCTCACCACCATAACCACCACCATTCATTCTCTGATATATTATCCCCTGTTTTATAATGTTCACCGCTTTATCACTCTGAGTATAATATCAAATATGTTCACTGATTTATTTTCCATCTCCACCCACCAGAATATAAGTTTCTGAAGAGCAGGGATTTTATTCCTGTTTTGTACACCTGGTGCCTAAAATGATATATGGCCCAGGGTAGGGCAGACACCACTGGATGAATGAATGAATGAATGAATAATAGCTACCCCTTTTGTCACCAATTCTTTTCCATTTTATTATATAATAGTTAAAGCTGAAGTTAATGTTTTATCCATCGTGTGACATAAAACAGGAATAAAACCATCGCAGAATTCTTTATGTTGGGTATTTTGTAAAGAGAGGGACAGTACTGCATGTTCTGCGTACCCTCTTCATGCTGGACACCACTAAGCTGGGTTGCAAATAACTAGAATTACTGCTCCTTGTGTTATGGCTCACTTAACTCTTAGAGAAGAGTCATCTTCTCTACTATTGAAACCGTACTTTCCTGATTTAATCCCATTTCAAAGATGAAGGCCACAAGAATAGGACATGTGAAAGAACCAGTTCATGGTTGGAAACCAGATCTACCAGCACCCCTAGGCAGTTGTTTTCTTCCCAAAATCTGCTGTCTGCAGAAGGAAGGCTGGCCCCCTGGGTGGATGAAGCCACCTAGCTTCATCCTGTTTCCTTTGTAAAATGTGTTGATATTGCAACTTGTGCTTGAGTGAATAACCAATAGCCCTGCATCTGCCAGGAAAATAATCTCAGGAATGTTACTAAGCCAGGAAGCCAGATTTAAATGGCGAAAGAATGAATTCTCGATGCTACAGAGTCACACCAGCAGAAGATGTGGGCAGCTAAGAACTGAAGTTCACATAAGAGAATGACAACCCCTCACCAGTGTAGGTAAGACAAGTTAGGATTTCCAGTTTGTTTGACCAAGCAAGTTGATTAGGTTCAGCCACAGTTTCGTGTGCTATTATTTTCACACATCAGGAAAGCACACCACTTTTCTTCAGGTCAGTAATAGCATATTGTTCAGTTTCTCAAGTGGAGTAATTTCTAGCTTATTTTATGAGAACCTATCCTAAGTTCAGTCTCCATTTACCTTGGTCACCCTTGCCAGAGGAAGCTGAAGATCCCAAGTGCTTCCCTTTCTTCCCTCTGCATATGACATCTACCTCCTCTGGTTACCAACTACTGGAAGATGGTAGATTAAGACATAACAGGATTGCACCAAACAACATAGCTTGGAAGTGTCTCAATTTCCCCATGTTTTTCTTTTATTGTTTTAATTGAAAAGTAGTAACTTGTTTATTGCTAAGCAAATAAAACAATGATGAAAATAAAAAGCAACCCTCTCTCCTCCCTCTCCAGGGGTAACTTCTGTTCAAAGTTAAGGTTTTAAAAATTAATTCTTGTATGAATTTGTTTTCCTCATGTATCTGTTTCCTGTCACTCCACATGAGTAGGGAGGTGAGGTATAGTTTCGTTGGTTTTCAGGTAGTTTTTCCTCAGAAATTCTTTTGATAATGACCATAGTTTATAATAGAAGCAACAATCTTATGAGATAACTCCCATACTGCCTCAAAACCTGGCCCCATTCCCAGCATGTCACCCTAGAAAATGCAGCAGTTACCTATTGACCTTTTCAAAAACAATGGGAGGAGAAATGTGAGAAGAAAGAAATGACAATGGTTGTACGTGCACACTTAACACCCTCTGATACACACCCCCATCCTCATATATCAGAAGCTCGTTGCCTACCTGCCTAATGCCTTGGTGCCATAAGACTTTTGCCCAGCCTTCTTGATGAAGGTCTTCCAGTAATGTCATCTGATCCCAAAGCTCTGCACTGAAAACAGCTAAGCCAGAGACAGCTAGCTAGAAAGCACAGCAAGTCTAGCCTCCAAAAACTAGAATTTAGAACTCAGAGATGGGCTTCAGAACCACTGCGCCTGATGGTCAGAGTTTACCTAGAGCTTTTGGTTTTAAGTTATAAAACACTAACCCTTCTACTAAGCCATCTTCCTATTTTTTCCAGTGTTCTCACTAGCTCCGTTCTTCTGGCCTTTCTTATGCTAGGCCATAGGCCCATCTTAGTGCTAATAGTTGGTCTTTAATAGCTCCATCTATTATACTCTGAAACTTTTCCTTTAATGGAAAAGTACTCTTGTCATTCGATAAGGGGAAAAGGGCCTATTACTATATATTTTAAATGCAAAAGTGACAGTTGGTCATAAAAAAGTATTTTAATATTTAAATCTCATGCTTGATAACTTCTAGAAGGTTCTTAACTCAGGAATGTAATATGACAATTTCATATGCATGTGTTTCTATTACAAGCACAAAGTATGCCAATGAAATCAACTTTGAATTATTTCAAAAAAATTGTAGAATACTTGAAAATAAGAATGATAGTTATTAAACTCATGGATTCAGTACAGAGCTACAAATTCTTTAACTTTCTTAGTCATGGGTCCCCTACATTTCATTATCTAGATTTAGCTCACTAAAATGTAAACTAAGCCTCCATCTTGTTCTTTTGGTTTGCTGTATCAATATGCAGTCTAATTAGTTCTAAGCAAGTATTCATTTATTCATATTCATTTATTTGACATTTATTGTTTATTTACTACATACCAGATACTATCTTAAGAGTATATCTTCCATAGCTCTTCATAAGTCTACTTACAACAAAAATTTATGAATTATCTTCGAGAAATAAGAAAGGTCTTTCTGATAACATGAAACAGAACAAAGTATGCAGCGTCTTTATTATCTTGTGCCAGTCATTTTCCCAACTAACCAATTAATAATATTATAAAAATGATTCTTTAAGAGATGGCACATATTCTGTGTTCATTTTAAGGTACTTATAACTTATGCAAAGTTGATAAAACTGGTTAGAATCAGATGAGATCCCTTTTAGAGCTATTTCTGCTTTGACTCATTCCTTAAACATTATGGTTGGGGAAAATGCATTCTGGTTCCTCAGCTATACTGATGAACATAAATCAGATGTCTAACAATCTTCATTGATTTGTACTATACAACTAGGAAGCATCTTCTCAGTCATCAAAGGAATATTGATCTATGGTCAGTATAATATTAGAGTGGCCCTAATACTATACTGGCATAATAATATACTGATCACAGATTAGTGTTCCTTTCGTGATTGAGAAGATGCTTCCTAATTTTACAGTACAACTAACATGGAGTTTAATTATCAGAAAAACCTCCTAATGTTAGCTGAGATACAGAAAATTATACTGTATTTTGATTGTCTATTTTAGGGAAACTTGGACCTTAGCATTTTAAACAATTTTTCACTTTCTTCCACATTTATAATCCCTAATCTTCCACGATTTTGAATGTGATATTTTTATTGTGCTATTTCTTTTTTGGTAAATCATTCATAGAATATTTTGACTTCATGCCTAAGATCTATTCATTTAAGACCTCCATATTTTCTCATCCACGACTTTATTGGCTTCTTTAGCTATAATTTTTTCCTTAAATTATTGTTGTGGTTGTTTTTGGCCTGATTTAGAGTCTATTCTGTAAGTTAGAAAATGGAAATCTTAAAACAGTCATTTACTTTAGGGATTCTTGGTGAGGGAAAATAGCCCACAACTTGGTATCACTGAACTTAAACTTTATACCTTTTACCTTGAGCATCTCTGCTGTTTTCTCTTTGTTCTTTAACAATGCCAACACACAGGGGTTTTTTTCATGCCTTTTCTAAAAAGAACGGGGAGGAGGGCAGCCTGGAATCACTGTGGCTTTAATACAACCCTGCTGCCAACTCTGACAGTAAGCCCCACCCCTCACTTTGTATTCTATTGTCCATTTACACCGTGTGTACTTGCTGGGCAGCCATCTCTTGATTTAGCATCCTGGGTTCTAAGACTCTTTTATTAACCTAATTAGAAGGAGTTTTGCCCTGGCACTGGAGGTAGGAAAGATGTTTACCATTCCAAAAATAATTCTGTACAAATGCTGAACATCTTTGCTGAATAATGAAGTGAAAAGTTCAGCTTAACTTTGAATGCTTCTTTAAATGTCTAACACCTTTGTGGGCGTTTTTGTGTACGTGCTACAGCGAATAGTGTCTCTCCGGTTAATACTATAGAACCCATTTTAAATGCTTTATATTAAGGTAAAGAATTCATTTAATAGATAAATTGTTTTTTTTTTACTGGAGAAGACGTATGATGTGTGCCATGCTGTATGTAAATATGCAGAATAATTAGCCATCTAGACATAAAACTTAGACTTTGAAATATTTGTTTTCCCACTTAATACAGAAATACTCTTTATACACTTGAAAAATTGTTATTGAGACTCTGCTTCAATATTTCAGGCACTCAGAGCTTACTGCCCCCAGGCAGAGCAACTCATGTTGGACAGCTCTAATTAAAAATTCTCCCTTGTATTGATACGCAAGCTGACTTTCTATAAATTTTCCACTCATGGATCTTGACATTGCAACTTAGAAAACCACAGAGCAAGTATGTAAATGGCTGACATGTGGAAGAGGGCTAAGGATAGTCTTTGATAGGTGGAAGGTATATAGGGGCTTTTTGATTGAAATGAGGGGGAAATGTTCCAGTGGTTGCACTTGCCCATGAATGGAATAACTGGTCTTGTCAGTTTAGTGGCCTCCCCAGTACTCAGTGTTTAAGAGTGAGCTGAGTAACCAGCTACCAGTCAGGGCTTCCCAAGCTAGTTGGGACACTTGAACCTGATGGCTTTTTCCATTGCTAAAGTTTCATAGATCTCTTCAGCAGAATGGCCTTGCTTTTGCTCTCACCACAGTGCCCTGTATATTGTACATGTCCAAAACTATACAGTGGAATTTTGTTATCTAACATATTTTGTGTTGTCTCATCTCTGAACTGAATATATATAACCACCTTAACGTTATGACATGAGTTCTAGATAACTCACTGTCCTGGTGACCTTCATCTGTATGCCCTATTTCTTTTTAGTATCCCCACACCAAGTGTATTAGAAATATTACAGTACTTTATTCATAAGGATATCATGCTAAATTTAATCAGATGAAGGACATGCTCACTGCCCTTGGCTTTCCTCTTGTCTCCCAAACTAGAGATACTGTCCAGAAAGGAAAAGCCAGTTTAAAATGCTTCATTTGTATTGAATCCATGTTGGTCCTTCAGCTGAAATTAAAAAATGAAACTCCTTCCAATCATACTCTATTCTAAAATGTTTCCATGTATCTATGTCAGATTTATCATTTCATTCTCTGTAGAACCCGTGCTGGGTTTGGTTTGTTTGGATAAGAGAACTCTCTTTAAGCAGTAAGTCTTGAGGGATTCTGAGAGTGGCCCTAAAATAATTTCCAAAAAGTTTGTTCAATTCCTAAAATTTTTCTGCTGGTCCAAAGAGACCACCAAGTGGGTCTTAGTAGTCCCTTACCTTGAGAAGCATTTGTTTTTAAATTTCCTAGTATGAGGACTTTTTTCCATGCAGGAAAAGCCTAAAATATTTTTGAAGCCATATGTTTCTACTTTCTTGTGTCATTTATTTTTTCTTAAATTTTTTTTAAAAACTCTGTCTCCTGTTTTTTCAGAAGACTCAGTGGAACATTTGCCTTCCTAACACTCTTCTTACAAGGAATCAGTATTATTTTCTGTTTGTTCGTTTCTAGTAGCCCCTTCTTCCATCTTTTATAGAAATCCTCCTTCACCTGAAGCTTATTCTAAGGAATCTCCTTGTAACTACCTTAACTTCAGCGGCATCTCCTTTCCCTCTCTTATTGGGACAGTTTACATTTATACTGCTGGAATTTAATTTTTTTAAACTACTGACTATTGAAGACTAGTATTTGTCTAAAGTTTTAAAATAATATTTATTATCATCT
Organism: Zalophus californianus; assembly: GCF_009762305.2. Classification (NCBI taxonomy): domain Eukaryota; kingdom Metazoa; phylum Chordata; class Mammalia; order Carnivora; family Otariidae; genus Zalophus; species Zalophus californianus. Next base: position 111,704,564 of record NC_045612.1, on the reverse strand, counting down.
AGGGTCCATATTTGACTATGTGTTTTCTCTCCTCACCACTAGAAAAACAAAAATAAGTGGCGCCTGGGTGGCTCAGTCAGTTAAGCGTCTGTCTTCAGCTCAGGTCATGATCTCAGGGTCCTGGGATCGAGCCCTGCTTAGTGGGGAGTCTGCTTCTCCCTCTCCCTCTGCCCCTGCTCATTCTCTCACTCTCTCTCTCTCATAAATAAAATCTTTAAAAAAAAAAACAAACAAAGAAAAAGAAAAACAAAACCCAAAATTCTAGGGCTTCTTCTAGTCCCCTGCATGTCTGGAGTGCCACTTAGTTCTTCCCTGTGGCTCATTGTTATATCCCAAATACATTTTACTCATGTCTTTATATTTTTGATTCATGAAATTATCAGGGTTTTAATGCATGCAGCAATTACTTATGTGTATTAATCTCATTTTTAATGCATTCCTCTTATAGTTATTATATTGGTGACAAGCAAAAATACTAAAGCTTACATTATATCATTTTATGTTTTTTCCTCTTCAGAAAGTTTTATAGATACTGACTCACCAGGTTTTATTCTACAAATAAGGGGGAAAGTGGATATAAAAATCAGGTGACCTCATTATGACAGTTTGCAAGATTTTTAATCCTTTGTTCTTACATCCTTCAATCAATACCAGAATGTGTCAAGATAGAGTATTAGAACCAGACTTTGGCTGTCTACAAAAGTTAGTAAGAGTAAGGAAATAAGAATATCAGAGATTTCTGCTAACTTATTGTTTTAGACCAGAGTCCTATCCCTGATCAACCATATTTCTTGGTCAACTGCATTCAGTGTTTCCTAAGAATTAGCATTTCTATACTGTAACCAAACTCACATCCCCTATAGCTTCAAATTATGGAAGCAAGTTGCATTCATACCTCTTCATGTTAAAGCCTTTTTATAAAATAATAATGTCTTGGTACTAAAAATCTATACTATCAGTCTCTGCTCTAAGAAGGATTATGGGGTGACATTTGAATATTTCTGTTTATTAGATTACTTGCTATAATGGTCCAGTGCTAGATATGTGCTGTCTGTGTATAAAGAACAAGGCTATCTCTTGAAGGTGATTTCTTTGTTATGGTTTTTAGAGAATACATGGTAAGATTTTATAATGTGTGATTTAATGAAAAGTAATGTTGAGTTCCATTGTCCATGTTCCTTGAGATTTTCACACAAAGTGAGAGCTGTACATCTCCCTACTGAGTAATAACATAGATGATGGTAAAAACAAACAAACAAAATAGATTTAGCCCTTCAAAAATTACATGCTTATAGTTCATTGAACATGTGTGTATTAAACAAAATTTATAGCCTGTACTTCACTGTTATGGAACCAAGACTAAATAAATACTAAATACAACTATTTTAGGGATTTATAGCTTACAAAATATTGTATACACCACTGGAAGAAGAAAGACATAGGTGTCCAAGAATTAGTTTCTGATCAACTATAATATGATGAAAAAGAGATGGGTAATTCCAGCCAAAACTTAGCAATTCCATCTATTAATTTGAGCAGTGAGTTTATAAATAACTTTCAGGTTTTTCAAGTTTAATAAATACACCCCAAGAGTGAAAATGAGACAGCCAAATTACACGAGTGACCCGCTGTTTAAACATCACTAATATTTCCGCTGATAACATCAAATCACAGTCTTCAATTTATGAAATGTGTAAGGAATTTCTATGCATTACTGATATTCAGAAATATCTTTTTATTATATTGAGATGATTGACAACAAACCAGGAGCTTTAAGCCAGTTAAACTATTTTCACATAATGCAGAGCTATTCTATTTCACTGTGTGTCTTAAGTTTAAAAAAAGAAAGAAAGAAAGAAAAGGCAGAAAAAAAGACATACTGCAGTTTGTTTTATTTGACAGTTATCAAAAACCTTCTAAACAGGGTTTGGTTAACATCCCAAAGGTGAATCATAAAAGCAGTCATAAAACAGATATTTTTAACACAGCATATATCTGACCAATGATTAAAAACTCCAGAACACTTTATTATATTTGCAGTTGAGTTTAGCAGAGCTAAAATGATGAGTATTGTGCCTATAAAGTTATAATTCTTATGGCTAAAGAATGGGAGCAATCTGGAATCCTTTTCTGATACAAAAAGGAATAGGTTGCCCTTGAGTTTCCAATCATGACTTGTTCCATTGGTTTCCAAGTTAAGTAGAATTATGATGTATTAATAATTTATTTACCTAACCAAACTTTTATTCTATCCATTGCTCAATTTCTAAAATCAGAGGTTGTCTGTATCTGACATGCTTGTATATTACCTCCAACAGTTCGTAATTCAGGTAGTCATTGCCCAATTAAATGAAAGCATGAGTGATATAAGCCATTAGGTTTGAGAAAAGTAGAATACTAATTCCTATGTTATAGTCGTCTCTAATGAGTGACTGAATCTTTAGAAAAACCACTTAATTGATCCAGTGATATAAGAAATCAGGTATTTTTAGGGATTCGAGAATGCTTATTTAGAATTAAGGTGATCTCAATCCAGCTTTCAAAGATTATTAAAATAAAATCATGTTATATTCTAAAAGTTAAAAAGGAATGAACACATGGGTAAATCACTCAAATCTTTGGGTCAATTTTGGCTACTCTTTTTCTGTTAAATTCTCAATTTTATGGAACTGCCAAGATGAATATATATGTAATGTGGCATTTTAAAATGGTGAAATAGTCACTAATGGTTATGTCATAATAGTATCTATTTTTTCTGATCCCTCTGGTACAGAAACCTAGCCATTCAAAATCTTCTTAAAGACTAAATTTTAGATGTATCAGTAAATCCATATCAAGCACTTTGGCTGCAACCCCTTCCAGTATCTCCTCAGTGTAGCAAGGTGATAAGATTTTTTTGCAGTAGTTCCTTCTAAGCAGCCTCTGTCAACAGAGGACCTTTAGAGACTATAGTTGTAGCTATATTTATAATTAAAAACTCACCCTCAGTCTTAGTAAGATTCTGACTCACTTCATCTACTCCTGATATGAATGACATGTGAATAACTTGACAATCTAGGTCATTCAAAGAAAATACCCTTTAGCAGTGGCTAGACTATCACTTCATATAAGGTCTAGATCATTCTTTCTTGACATAACAGTGCCATAAATAGCATTCTTTGACCTCAGGGACCTATCTTCCTAAGGTTCTCTCCTCTGCCACATAGTTCACCTCAAAGACTTGATGTAGATCTTCTTACTAAAATTGAAAACTAGTGAGGTAAAACACCTTGCCCAATTTTTCAGTAGAGCTCTTCTTTCAATGTTCAGCTTACATCTCATATTCCTAGACATTAAATTAAAATGCATTTTAGTGATTCAATTCAAGTAATATTTATGGACCAGCTGTAATGTTCTGAGTACCCACTCTGCTAAGTGCTGGAAAAACAAAGATATTTTTTAAAAATCACATAATCAATGTTTGTCATCTAATGGGAGAGAAAAACATCCAAATGTAAGAGTATAACATGTTAAGTGTTTTATTTTTTTTAAAGATTTTATTTATTTATTTGAGAGAGAGAGAGAATGAGAGAGAGAGCACAAGAGGGGGGAGGGTCAGAGGGAGAAGCAGACTCCCTGCTGAGCAGGGAGCCCGATGTGGGACTCGATCCCAGGACTCCAGGATCATGACCTGCGCCAAAGGCAGTCACTTAACCAACTGAGCCACCCAGGCGCCCTTGTGTTAAGTGTTTTAAAAGGTAAACATGTTAAGTTTCACAAAAGCACTTAAGAAGTCTTGATTATTTCTACCCTGTGAAATAAGGCAAGGCTTCACAAAAGCTGTGACATTTGAGCTGGATAAGTAAAATTTCACCAAGAGGAAAAGAAAAGGGGAGGGAGGTGCATTCTATTGTGGTAAAGAAAGAAAAAAGTAGCATCAGCAAGGGCAGAAATGGGGAAAAAAAAGAATAATTTAGAGAAATATGGCATGTATATAGATGAGTAGAGATGAGACAAAAATTTATGCTAAAACTAGAATATAAAGGCCCTGGTATTCCATACTCAGAAGTTTGGATTGTATCAAAAAAAAACACATGATGGAGTGCCTATGGAGATCTCATTAGGAAGATGACATAATCAGATGTAAGTTTCAGCAGGGTCACTCTGATGGCAGTGTAGAAGTTGTATTGGTATGGGAGAATACAAGCGATAGGGTTAGAAAATTTATTTCAAGTTAGAAAATTATTTCGGCAGTTCAGATGCGAGAAGCAAATGTGGAGGCAAAAAGTTATCTGCTAATGGAAAATCAACAGGTAGAGAGTAAGGCTTGAAGACTCTAATGGAAGTTTAAAGCACCCCCCAATGGGGAAATGGAAATTGAGCTAACCAAGCACTAATAAGAGGTCCACCAAGTAGCCCTGAATGACCAAAAATCAGAAAACAAATTTAGAATGGTGTCAGTCAGCATGAATATACAATTTTCTCCAGAATTGCTTAGTGGTCAGGCAGGAGTAAGAAAGCAGATGGTTGATTACTGGAAAGTGTATGTGTAGTGCGTTTTCGAGAGGGTGAGGGAATTGAAGGGTCTTGTCAGAGTGGTCCAGATTGGATAAGGAAGTGAATTCAGGAGGGGGCTGTGTTCTTGAGATCAAAGATTAGACATAGTGGAAGAGACGGAAGGAGAGGAAACTGGAATAAGGGAAAGCTGTAATACTTCAGAGGTAACATGGTTCACCATGATGACAAGCTGAAATGTGTGATGTTTTTGGATTTGATAGCAAGAACCAACACAGAGGACACTTATTTCAAAACAGTCTTCAATATCTCACTTTTATGTTTGCATCTTGAAGAAAAAATACTTAGAATCCTTTGCCACATTAGTATTTAAAGTAAGCTATCTAATTGCAAGAGGGAAATACCCATTAATATGGGAAATAAATCCCATTTATATTAATATGATTTATTACATATTTCAGTTGTTTAGTGAAATATATTTGATGAACATAACTTGAATTATAAAGAGGTGAAAATTGGAGAGGTTTTAACTTGCTCCCTCAACTCTAAAGTCAGTCTCAGTTAACCTGGGTCATTCAGGTTTGTAGCATCATTAACCGATCCATCTTTGAATAAAATAATTTTAAAGATGATATCAAGGACACTCTGGATGGAATGACTGAATACCATGTATTTGTCCTTTACTTTCACTAGTGTCTCAGGAAAACTCTTTTTTCCTTCCTGTGAACTATGCCTGTCTGTTGAATGAAAGACATTTTAGTGATTTATCCTTTCTACAAAGGTATGCTGCATAGTCTGGACCTGAAATACAATCTGCAAAGCCAGGCATGCCCATAAATCTGAATCTTTCATTCTTTTCCCATGAAGAGAGAGAAAATATTTTTCCACATGGAAAAAAACACTAAAATAGAATTGCCTTCCCTGAGGAAAAGCCAATACCTCGGTAGTATGGTGCATTTCGTTTAAATCCCGTGGGTTTTTTGAACAGCAATCTATCCAAATAATAGCTAACTTTTTCAATGAGTGCTAACTACTAGCTAATGTCCTTGCATAATGTAACTCATTTAATCCTTACAACAACCCTAAGAAGTAAATACTGTGATTGTCCTCATCTTCTAGATGAGGAAACAGTTTAAAGAACGTGATCCAGGACTCTCAGCTAGTGAGCAGCAGAGCTGAGATTCAGGCTAAGACATCCTGACAGCAGAGTGAATGCTCTCAACTATTTATTGCCCCCTCAGATATATCACTTTAACTCTGGTTAAAATTTAGCAAAATGTTTACTTTTTCAATATATGTATATATGTATACACACATACACACACACACACACACACACACATTAGACCTATATAAAAGAAACTAAAATATTTAGATTTTATTACAGCAAGTGAAGTTCACCATTAATATGCTCCATCAAGTGTAGCAAAAACCCGCACACCACTTTACCTTCTATTACTAATGATTGTAATCTGTGTACTTCCAATTTTAACTTACCAGAATCCAAAAATCATGTACCTTGACATCTGTCAACAGTGAAACAGTTCTACCCCGTGAGTCAAAATTCTTTTTTTTTTTTTGTAGCTTGAAGTTTGACAGGATTCCTTTCACAGCTCATTTGTGCCAATATTGGGATATTAGAAAAAATATATATAGCTACTTGCAAACAATTAAGTCTTGAGACCAATTTGAAAAGTATCTCATGTGGCAGCCCAAGTTTATTGCAGTTTTTCCTTCCAAGTTCCCTTTTATCCATCTTCATCAAAACAATCTAAATATTTCTGCCTTTTTTTTTAATCAGCTAAAGGATCGTCTTATTTATTTATTTTTTAATCTTTCGGTGGAGGTAGGAAGTGGAAGGAAAGTCACAGATTTAGGAGTATAGTCGGGAGATCCTCTGATCGTCCCAGTTCCCCTTCACAGATGCCAAGTCTGAGGTGTTCTGGGTTACTTAGTTTTCTCTCATGATAAAACATTACTTCCTATCACCTCTTACAAATCCAAAAAGTCAATATTCACACGCCTTGCAAAGGAACTATTAACAAATGCAACATTCACACCTTCATCTGTTTCCAACTTCTAATTTCTCACTTGTACTATGCAGTAGATAGTATGAAATGAAAATTCATTACCAAAGTGAACTCTAGTAAAAATCTCACAGTTTCTGCATATTCTTTTTAAATATTGTATGTAGAAGCACTTTACAAAGTGGAAAGCAAAATAGAAATGTGTTGGTATCACACTCCTTGTTATTACCAAGCTAACAAGCTAAATTGATTGGCGTTCAGAATGTTTACAGAATGTTTAAATTGAAGAAGAATAAAAGTTATTCAGGGCTATTTCTTAGGATTTTTTTAAAGATTTTATTTATTTATTCATGAGAGACAGAGAGAGAGAGAGAGAGGCAGAGGGAGAAGCAGGCTCCCAAGGAGCAGGGGGCCCGATGCGGGACTCGATCCCAGGACCCTGGGATCATGACCTGAGCCGAAGGCAGACGCTTAACCATCTGAGCCACCCAGGCGCCCTCTTAGGATTTTTTTAAGAAGGAATTCTAATGAGATTATATGAATTTTGTAAAAACAATAATGCCTCTATTAAACTCGTAGGTCCTATTTAAGAAAACCAAAATCAGAACTAGTGAATAAATTACTACTTTGAACCCAGAGCTGGCTTTTGATTTAACATTTTAGTAGTTAATTGGTGTGGGTATCTGTAACCCACCTTCCTTAGCAGATTGCCATGGCAACTCCTGAGGTATAGTACCAGAACACTGAAGCTTCAGGCTTTGTCAACGCTAAATACAGAAGCTGCATTTGATTTCAGCTTGTCTGTTTCTACAGGGAGCGATGCACTACAGTTCTTTACACTTCCCAGGCTTACTTTTTCATTACCATGGAGACCTGATCTGCCCACACAACCAAGATCTGAAACCATTCCTAGTATGGCTAAAACTAAGGCCTTGGGAACCAAGGCCTTCTATAATTAAAGTGCATTGTTTTGTTACAGAAGAGTTCCTGCTTCTGCTTTTGAAGTATATTGATTTTCCACAAAGAGAAAACAGGCTTTCTAGTCCTGTGCTGAAGATTTACAATAAGGAGAAAGAAAATGTCATCATGACATTTTCCTTGGTCAGGTTCTGGTTTTGTGTATGTTTATGGTGTATACTCTGCATAGTCAATTACTACAGAGTATGTTTCATTTCAAATTATGTGACAGTGTTACCTAATGGTAAACACATTTAATGCACACTTTATGGTGGTCTTAAAATGCTACTTTTAATTTTAGTGTGGGATTGTGTAAATTTGTTTCTAAATCAAGTGTTGGTGTCTTTTAAATTAGTTCTTCACTTCTTCACAATAAAATCTGTGTGAGAAAAGTTATTCTGGAAATTTGATCATAACTATACATGGATTTAACAAGAAAGGATTGGTGTAATTTATCACTATAAATCCAATATAGCATATCCAGATAGAGCTGATGAATTACCTATGGAAGATGATACACACCAGTACAACTATATTCTAATGTATTCTTGTTTTCAGTTTTTCAGTTTTATCTTATTGTGGTAGTAACGTGGTCATATGGTCAATTTTCTCTTTGACCTTTCTTGGCACTTGTTTTGCTGGGAAAGGTATTTTTGGTTGTCCTTATTGCTACAAAATTTAGTTGGTGCAGAGTGTCACTAAAGCAGTTCCTCCTTGCCAGTGTTGTTAATGAGGAAATGATCCCAAACATCACACACACACACACACACACACACACACACACACACACACACACCCCACACACACACACACACACACACACACACACACACACACCCCAGTGTAACAAAAAGGGCCATTGTTCTACAGTTTTTTGATGCTCATACTTGTTAAGGAGATAATTACACCTTAGCTGCTATTGTTGGAGTCTGCTCCATGCCCCCCACCCAGTGGCACCAGTCAAAAGAGATGGTAAGGGAGTCTTAAGTGGAACTTGAGAATCCCAAATTTACCCTTTGATTTGCATGTCCTTACAAATTCATATCTTTAATTTGATGGGGGTTTTTTTACCCCCAGAGAAGGTAGTATGTGTCCTTGTTTTAATGTAAATAAACTAAATAGGAATTCTTTTAAAGCCTGGCTTCAATGAAATATGGATTGTCTTTAAATTTTTCAGGATATTATGAATAAGCTAGCACCATGAAGTTGCTATGAATTAATTAATTTACAAGTGGAAAACAAATTTATTAATATAATTGGATTTTTTGTTTTGTTCACTAGCAGGAAGTTAGCAATTCATTGCTATATTTGAGTACAAATTAAGTTGTATGATACAGAGAACCTTCTGACATTTCAAACATTTGAATTTTGCAAAATGAGCTATCATCCTAATGAAGTCCCTGTATGATTCTAGTTTTCTGTAATTACACTGATGAGGGTGAAATTCAACATGAGATGCTAAATGTTAAACACAGATATAGCTGGAAACTTTTTGCAATAGCTATAAAGTCATTTGTATTTGTCCATAAGAACACTGAGAGTCAGCATATCTTTAACTCTTTAGTAACACTTATTTTCTTTAAAAGGGCAGTGCTATACAATTTTGTCAGGAAAGAAAAAAATGAAACTCCTGTATAATAGGGCATTTTAAAACAGTATTCTTCATATGTTCTTAGACTCTATAGTTTTCCATCCCAAATGCAAGATGAGTTTGCTGATTCAAAATATAATAAACAACAATTTCAAGACAATTAAGATTGAGTTTGAATACTTACTCTTCTAACTTCTGAGTTTTTTGCTAAGATGGATGATTGTGCTAATTTGTTTACATCCATGCTGTATTTCTAAGAAACATGATTTTATAGTGATTTTTACCAAAATAATCTTTCTTATCATGTACATAATATATTTTGAGTACCTAAAAATGTATTATTTTGAATATCATAATATTCAGAGGACTTTAACCATGGGAATTTATGAGAATATTTTATGGTGTAATTACTTTAGATTGAAAAATAAGAGAGAATATGAAAATATTATTGGTTAAGGTGGGAGATTAGATGCGTAACAGATTCGAGGTAAAGAAAAATAGGAATTCTGATAAGTAACATACAATTTTAGGTTCTTACAAACAAATGTCTGTTGAATTTTCTCTTTGACCTTTCTTGGCACTTGTTTTGCTGGGAAAGGTATTTTTGGTTGTCCTTATTGCTACAAAATTTAGTTGGCGCAGAGTACCACTAAAGCAGTTCCTCCTTGCCAGAGTTGTTAATGAGGAAATGATCCCAAATATCAGGCTGCTGTATCAAGGAGGTCAGTAACAGGGCATTAATATTTAGAAGTTATTGAAGAGGGAAAATAAATATTGCAACTGTTTGTAATATTTTAAGCTCATCCAGGAAAGGTAAGCAAAAGTCCATTTCAAGCTTCTACAGTCATAAACAATGTTACATCATGAAAGCAGATAATGTCTTTACATTTTTTTAACATAAGAATTACTTCTTTTCTTACTATACTCCCAAACCTCCCCACACACACCCCCACACACCTACACATGTTTTGATGTACTCTTGTTGAAAATAATATACTGTTTCACTCACTTTTGTAGATCAATACCTCTTTTTCCCCTCACTTAGTCTCAGGGGATATCATGATACTGGAGCTGATACTGAATGATATTTTTAAAAAAGTAATCGCACCACTAACAAGATGGCAGTACTTTGAGGCTAGTATATGAGTTTAGTAGGAGAATAAGAATAGGGTGGACTCTGGGGTGCCTGGGTGGCTCAGTCAGTTAAGTGTCTGCCTTGGGCTCAGGTCATGATCCCGGGGTCCTGGGATGGAGTTCTGCGTCAGGCTCTCTGCTCAGCGGGGAGTCAGCTTCTCCCTCTCCTTCTGCCCTTTGCCCCACTTGTGCTCTCCTGCTCTCTCTTGCTCTCTCTCTCTCTCTCTCTCAAATAGATAAATAAAATCTTTTAAAAAAAGGGTAGGGTGGACTCTTGAAAGCAAAAGCTCACAAAGATCTTTGTTACTGCTAATTTGAAAAATATATATGTCTTCATTTATTCTGGATCAAATTTTCAAGAATTAAGTCGTGCCATTGATTGTCTAGTTACTAAAGAAATTTAGGCAATAGTACAATCTACATAGCATCAAAATTTATCGATTACAGGTCATGTCTGCTGATAAGCAACCTGGCAGACGACATAGAGCAAAGTTCTTTGTTTACTTTGAGTAGATTCTGATGGAGTGAACATAAAATTGTATCTTTACAACCCCCATTCCCCAGGTACAGATACCCTTACCTGTCATTCCACCAAAATGTCCAATTTGGAGCATTCAAGTCAAGTGTGGTAGGCAAATCAAACAGGTTGGGTCATGGAAGTATAATCAGTGTTCTGAAAACATTTTTACCACCTAGTCACATAAGCGGTTCAGGTTTAGGTAAGACTGGAGCTGCTTTTTAGAGTGCTTATCAGGTAGCAAAGAGAATGTCATAAAAGGGTTAGGAAGTACCATAGAAGAACCCACTGAAAGAAATAGGCAAGAAACCAATTGAGATGTATTTGGTCCCAGTTTGCCTTTTTATTTTGGCAGACCAGATATAGTAACAGATGAAATGTTGTGTCGGTATCATATACCCGTTCACCGCATTGGCAGTTCTCATCAGTGAGTTATTTCACACCAATTATCATCCAGAGTGAATATGATCTATTTAATTATATCCTTTTACTATAACCTTATAAGGTTGTGGTAGGGGTTGAAAATTCTCATAAATTGGGGCACCTGTCTGGCTCAGTTGGAAGAGCATGCAACTCTTGATCTCCAGGTTGTGAGTTCAAGCCCCATGTTGGGTGTAGAGATTACTTAAATGAACTTTAAAAAATAAAATATTCTTATAAATTAAAAATATGCAGAGGGACGCCTGGGTGGCACAGTTGGTTGAGCATCAGAGTCTTGGTTTCAGCTCCGGTCGTGATCTCAGGGTCGTGGGATTGAGCCCCGCGTGGAGCTCTGCTCTTATCATGGAGTCTGCTTTGAGATTCTCTCTCCCTCTCCCTCTGCCCCTCCCACTCGAGCTCTCTCTCTCTCTCTCTCTCTCTCTCTCTCAAATAAATAAATCTTTTAAAAATATATGCATTATTCATCTCTTCAGTACTTGGTATAAAAAAAAAGTCTATTTCCTATAGTGGGTTCATGTCTCAGACTTCAACTATGTTACCTCTGTAGCTGTTTCATCTGGAAATGAGAATTTTAGAGATTATCCTAAAATAAGTAATCATTAATCATAAAATAGGTTGCAACAGGGGCACCTGGGTGGCCCAGTTAGTTGGGCATCTGCCTTTGGCTCAGGTCATGATCCCAGAGTCTTGGGATCGAGCCCCAGGTTGGGCTCCCTGCTCAGCGGGGAGTCTGCTTCTCCCTCTCCCTCTGACTCTCCGCCCCCACCCCCGCTCATGCTCTCTTGCTCTCTCCCTCTGTCTCTCTCAAAATAAATAATAATAAATAAAATCTTTAAAAAAAAAAGAATAAGTTGCAACAGCAACCCATTCTGCCAGTAAGTTGCCATCCACCCACAATGCTGAAAGAAAAATTTGCCAGGAATGGTTGTCTTTTTATTAAGGTTGTCTCACTGGAGTTTAATATGATTTTTTAATAATCTCAAAATAATCTTATCTATGAAATATTTTAAAATGTGGATGAATTAGTATGGAATGACTTAAGAGTGATCTAAATGTTTTATAGGGTAGGAAAAAAACTTTTCCTCTACCCTCCTAGGTTTTTTGCTTGGGGCCTGCAAATTAAACTGACTAATGACAGATTAACAGAAGAAAAGGTATATAAATTTTGTCCCATGTCAGCATTTTAATTTTTATCTGCACAGAGCCCTTCACAGAAAAGAAGTGAAGACCCGAAGAAGTAGTTAGACCTGGAAGCTTATATACCATTTTAACAAAGGGCAATAAATTGTAGAGAAGTGACAAGATAAAGGAAAGGGTTTTGGGCTTCTAGGGCCATAAATTGTGGAAAAGTAAATATATGGGGGAAAGTAATGCAAGATAAGGGATATTTTCGTAAGGTTTGTTTGTGCAAACCCATCCTAATGTCAATTTTCTCTCTCCAATGATAAGGATGTTCTTCTCCTGGTATGGAAGAGGTGAGAAAGAACACCTTCATGAAGAGAAGTATTATGTCCTGCTTTTAGGCAAATCAGTAGACAGCCAGAGGTCTTTCTATGTTTGCTGATTCTTAATTACCTTCAGCTCAAAATAATCCTTTTGTCGAAGTGGCATATTTTGGGGTGGCATATTATGATCCCCTTCAGTTTTAAAGTCTACTATAAGTGTCAAAACTTAGCACATACATATATACATTAATGTTTTAACTCTCTTCTTTAAATGTGACTTAAACTTCAAATACTTTTATTTTCTATTTATTCCAAAGGTATTTAATCAATTAAAATTAATATGCCCATACAATATGTTATTAATGTAATTATATATTATGATTACATATAATGTACATTAGGGTAATTGTATAATTAGTCATATAATTGAGTTTAAATTTGTATATGTGTATATATATATTTGTATTTAATAAAGTAGATCTTAATTTTATTGATAATCCTTAACTATAAAATTTTAAGACAGAAATGGAGAAAGGGTCAGGCAACTATGCCATGAACTCTTTGAAATCAAACTGTCATCTTTGTATATTTATCCCTAACATTTGATATAGTATACATACCCATAGGCACCCATTAAATCCTCACTGAATAATGCATGTCTATAAAAATGAACTCCTCCCATTTTCTTTTTTTTTTTTTAGGGTGGGGAGGGGCAGAGGAATGGGAGAGCATCTTAAGCAGACTCCACCCCCAGCACAGAGCCCAACACAGGGCTCGATCTCACAACCCTGAGATCATGACCTGAGCCAAAATCAAGAGTCCAACACTTAACTGACTGAGCCACTCTAGCATCACCCCCACTCCCATTTTCTCTTTTAAAGTCTGATTGGTAATATTTAGGATGACAATATAATGTGACCAAATTCCAGAGTGCATTTTTCTGAAATATCTATAGACACTTCATTGAAAATAAACTGGTGGTAAATTGAATTAACATATCAAGTACTTTTGTGACTATTAAATATAAAAGAGCTCTTCAACTATTGCTAATAGATGTTACATTTAGAGAGTACTTTGCATGTGCCTGTATCTCCGGTAGTGGTTTTTAATGCAGGTAGAAAAAACCAGAATGGGTGGTATACTCATAATAACTAATTAAGTCCTAAATATACTCTAATGTCATAGTATAGCAATAGGTACATTAAGATGAGATACTGTTTTCATAAGGAAATGCTCTATCTCCTGTGAATTATACACAGAAGATAGAACTGTGATTTGGCAATTTAGAGAACATTCTAATTATCTGGAAACAGTATTTCCTTATCTGTTTTGCCTGTGGCTAGGTTTATCAAATATTTTATTTTACCTGGAATTGCTAATTGAAGATCTATCTCCATAAGTGCTTTAAGAATAAGAACAGGCTATATTACCGTTTACTATGTATCATTTTATTTAAAAAAGAATACTTTGTCATGAAAATTTTACTTCTCATTCATAAAATAAAAATACGTTCCAGTTACTTCCCCCTATGATATTAAATAAAAAATAAGCAAACAACTTTTTTTACATCTGATATCCTGTCTTTTTGAACTTAAACCTTTACAAGAAAATAGGCCCTCACAATTTGGACAGATACTACTCAAACCACAATTAACAAGTCTTTTCGGTCAGAACATTCTGAACCAAGGTATTATCAGCCTACTCTTTCAACACTGACACTGAGACAAGTATCACCAATTATCAATTCATGATGTTAGATCTTCCTGTTTTTCAAAAAGAAAAACCTAAATCTGAATACACATTTAAAAGGCGAGGCTCCACATAATAATGTTAAACAAGTTTGGTTTTTTTGGGTTTTTTGTTTTTTTAAGCACACAAAAACGGTTCTGCTTTCCCCAGAACTCCACTGTGTTGCTTGGATGTCTGCTCTTGGTGACCTCTGTTATCTGCAAGCAGCTTAAGAGCAGTAATCAGTGGCCTTGCCCGTAAATTTGCCCTGAATCTCACTGATAGTGGAGTACGCAGAACCAAATTTTCTCTCAGAACTCAGAAGTAGGAATTTTTGAAAGTGCTCTCCCAGCTTAAGCACTTATTTCCATTTTCACATGTTTTATTCTCTTTCATTCATTAAGAAAAAGATTTTTGTCACCGATTTTGAATTCAAACTTAATCATTCTCTTGCAAATGTTTGTGCCTATGTCCTTACCCTATAATCTAATTCTCAGGCATTTGATTGAAAGATCATCAGCTCTTCCTCGCAGGCACACTATTAGAAGGCTGATTACATTTCTAAAACTTATGTTTCTAGAATCTCTATTTCTGCTTATTATTTGAGTGATTCTTAGTGGGGAGATTTTTAAATTTATAAAACAAAAAGGGAAAAAAACATCCTCCTCAACAATTGCTACGTAGACACAGTCTGTGAAGAGCTTGTGTAGGAAGTGGATCCAGATTGGAATAAGTTTTCTTATACATGACTCAACGTGGTATTACCTCTGGGTTCACGTTTCAGATCTCAAGGGGTTTAGTAACAGGGAAACAGGATCTGTTTCTTTTTATCTAGCTGGGCTGGTGGCCTCACAACTGGAGGTTTCAGTGATGAGCTGAATCAATAAACATTTGTTAAGTAATGTGTCAAACAGAAACATTACTGATTTTCTTGAGGCAGCATAGTACCTTGCTGTTGTTTCAAAATGTAATTGGTTAAAAGCTTGCTAAATAGTGAAGTTTATTTTAATAGCAGGAAGTTGGGAATATTTTTATAGTTAGGATACTGGCCAAAAGAAAGCAAAACCATCAAGAGCCATATAATTTAAAGTTGTTTTTTTTTTCTTTCAAGGAACATGTGACTTCCACCTGTTCTTTCAAAAAAGGAATAAAATTAGTTTCATTATAATAAATTAATTTTAACTGGTTTGGGTATTGTGACTATTGGGGGATAAATGAAGTTGTCAGCTGCAAAGAAGAGTAGAAATAGGGAGCTAGGGAAAGCCTGACAAAAGTACAAAGGGAGAGAAGAGGAGAGGGTGTTGAGAACCGGAAAGGGACTTGAAAAAGTTAAAGACACATCTAAGTATGAGATTCCCAGACGTCGGAGGTAGGCTTACATGGAACAGTGTCATTTACGAGGGTTGGTTTGTGTTCTGAGATTCCATGTCGATTAGCCACAAACCAGTCCAGCAGAGCCCGCCCCCCCCCCGCCCCCCGCCCGCGGGGGCTGCTCATCCTGGAGATTCCGAATGCACCGGCATACAGTTCACTCAGGGGGCTTGAGCCTGGAAGTGTCTTTATAGTCAGTCCGTTTGCCTCAAAAATAAAGAACTATTTCACACTACCTAAAAATAAAGCTTCAAAGAATTTATTCAAGCAGTTTACCAAGGCCTCTTTTATCTTGCTGTTTTCTCTGTAGACCAAGATATTTGCATCCAGTTCCTCAGCAAAAACCTTGAAATTGTGTGAGACTACTTGTGTATGCAGTACAAAATTGTCGTCAGTGCAACCTGCCCTAGCCCCGGTGTAGCCCATCCCCATGTGCCTGGCCTAAAGCAGGGTCGCAAACTGCAGTGGGTACAAGAATCAGCAGCGTTGCTTGCTTTAAATGCAGATTCCTGAGTTCCATGCCCAGAAATTCTGATCCAGTAGGTCAGAGGTAGGGCCCCGGAATCTGTTTAGCAAGCAAACCTCTACCCCCGGAAATTTTGTAGCCAGCGTCGGGACCGCGGCTCGTTGAATCAACACCTTTCCTTAAGGAGTTCTCTTCTCTTGTGCTCATCTGTACAGACTGGGGGCTACTTGTAGCCATTGGAAGTAGCCATCCGCCCCCCACCATCCTGTACTCTGGCAGGGTGCTCCACTGAGAAGGGGTTTGCAGCCTCCTGGCATGGAATTCAGCAATCCTATAGAAACGAAATCACAAATGTAACTAAATGTGACTTAATTCTCAGGGCTCTTGTTCAGGTTCAGGATGGGTTAAGTGCACTAGGTATTAAGCCCCTCGTGTTACATTGTTTCTGAGGGGGAAAGAGGATGTGTTGAAAACAACTTACAAAATGTTTGAATTGCTTAGACAAATTAGGAACAGTTTAAATTTAGAAACGACCTTGTGCCCCAGGTAGATTGCCTCTGATTTTGCTGTTTGAAACTCTATGAACTTCTGAAACAAAGTGGTAGGAGCCAGAACTAGCATTCCAGGACCATCATTTTCTAAAATGCCGTATTGTCTTTTCTTTCGTTCGACCTACCTATGATTACTCAATATTTAGCCCCTTTTCTGCAAAAGAAGGATCCGATATGATAAACAAAAATGAGTTCTGCTGATTTCTGAACTACGCTGCGTCCTGTTATCCAGATACTGTGCTCTGGGCAAAGTGCACCCTTCCATTTTCTAAGGCAGGTGGTAACGAACAAAATGCTTTCTCTGTTCCCTCTCCCACTTTGTTCCTTCTTGATACCACTCAAAAAAGGATGCCACAGGATGTTGGAGATAAAAATCTGCCTCAGGCTAGAAAGAAAAAATATGGCTGATTTGTGCCCAATGACAATATTTGGATTCCCCCAAACCCAAAATAAAACGAACTAAAAGAAGATTACAGTTTCTTTTATCCCGATTGTTCTTTGTTGCCCAGGTCATTCAGAAATTTTGATCTCTTGTTTCTTAATTCCTTGCCATATAGCTTACTCTCAGGTGTAAAGTCACCATTTCATCATGTTTACCCTGTGAGGGTTTTTCATTTCTCTCCACTTTGTATTGGTCAGCGTGCGGCCTCCTCATTGGAGCCAGACGAGCTGGGCTCTTCTGTCTCACTCATCAACACATGGTAGCATATGGATCAGGGCAGTTAGGTAGAAGGCAGACCAGGAAATTTTTCCTCATGCTTCTTGATTGGGTGAATTCGAGGAAAGATCTCCTATAGAAATACAGTTTCATTTTCTTGAAAGACTGGTCATTTTACATGTGTATGGAGAATACTTTTACCATAAACTTCTCTGATTAGAATTACAGACGTGCATATGCATGTAGAGAAGTGGGAAAAGATGTATCTGTGCTGTGTATTATTTTGTATACATAAGGTTGGCATTTCCAAATGATGAAGCATAAAACAAAAACTGTCCCGTTTATGGCCAAGTAGACTTGCATGCCAACAGAAAGACATGATGGTATTAAAACCATATGCAATTCTAGCCATTTTTTTTCTCTTTTCTCTTCATGGGTATTGCATGATGGTATTTCGAATACAAATACTAATGTGCTTTGGAAATAATGGCACTCGCAGGTCTTTCATTATATTGTATCACTGCTTTATCATATTAGGCTAATACACTGCGAGAGTTGGTAGAACCTCTCCATGCCAAATCGGATCCACTTCTGTTGGCACTCAACCCATTGGACTCACAGATTGATAAGCTAATGTTTAGAGAATTTAGATCGGAGAGAGTCGGCACGGCGCAGACTCAACATCAACCTCTTGCAAGCAACTAAAATGGCCTCGTCCTTGCTGTTTATAACAGAAAACTGACTTTTAAAAAGCTTAGATCATCAAGTGTTTTGGATTGGGGGCCTCCCTAAAGGGATATTAAGAGGGGCAGGCCACTCTTAAGAAGAATGCAAGCTTCCTACACTGGGACTAGCATAAGATCAAAGCCCATCAAGATGGAGCACAGTGACAGAAAACTGCCGTTTCTGTGGGAGAACGGAAGGGGAAGGGTACTGACTGGGGAAGGGCTGTGTGTGGTGACACCTCAGTTGTGTTCTCCTGACACCAGGAAAGGAGAGGGATCAGCTCCGATAACTAGAAAACCCTGGCTATTTAATGGACTCTTTGGTGGCCTCTTTAAGGCAAAGCAGAGGAAGCAAATTCTGTGTATTAAGTGTATTTTGCATTTTTCAAACTTGACGTGCTGTATTGTACTAAACTAAGTGTAATCTATTAAGGCAAGGTATACACACCCTGCTCTGAAATTTACTATGTTTATTCTATTATCAAGTGTATTCAGGTGCAACACAGAGACTGCTTTCGGTGGCAAATGAAGAAAATTCCTCATGCCAGGCTTTATTAGATTCCTCAGCTAAAATCCTAACTTTCTCCTTACTTCTTGGCACTTGTATACAAATGGTGTTGCCTCATAGGACAGGCATGAGCTATTCTTTTTCTGTAAAATTTTCCGAATCTATAGGCTGTGGTTCTCACTTTTGAAAAAGTATTTTGTCTGGATGTCTTTCAAACTAGCTTCAGATATTATTTAATACTATGTAACTGGGTCCCCTATGGCTCAATATTGCTTATTTTTCTTCTGTAGTGGATGTGAACTTTCCTTAATTTAGTTGGATTAAGACACTCTGTAATAATTTCAATGCTAATCAATGGATATTTCATACTGTGCAATGAACAGATAATTTAACATTGTATTTGGAAATGTTTTTTCTCCTTCCTGTCACCGCAGTGTGTGGTACTGCATAATGTGAATACCTGTAAAAATATAAATTACTTAAAAATAAAAATATGACCAGTTGGTATCAAATCTTTTTAGATAGCTAAATAATTTGCTAAGTATGCTTGATAGTAAATATCTTTCCAAAGAGAAGTAATCTCTGCTTCTTTCTCACAAATGGAATTTGTGTTGTGAATAAAAATCACATTGATCTGCCTTATAATTGCCTCTGTGCTCTAACCATTTTAGTGTGTTTTTTAAGTCTATATGAAAATGATGGTTGTGGTTTTTAGAAATCCATCGAAAAGCTTTTTTTGGCACTTAATATTAGTGGGATTATCTTGGGTCATTCTCTGTTTAAGTCATAGTAAAATGTTACAATAAGAGGAATTTTCATTTTTTCTCGTTAAGGCATATGTTGACTCCACATTAATTTTTGAATATAATCGTGTCTTCGCTTTGGTTTTAAACTGTCCTCTTTATGAATTCCTGCCTGAGAGCCAGGTACTTTGACCTCCATGTCTCTACTAGTTAAATTTTCGGAATTCTATGGGCAAATCTAGAATCTGTCATTTATGTCTGTGATTGTCCTTCAAAGAACCTTCCCTGTGGATCAATAAATCAATGCCAAGGACACCAAGACTTTGCCATCTGAACTACTCATCATCAAAACTGCTGTAGTGCCCTGAAAATTCAACCACTGTCTTATTTATGGCATTAAACCACACAATTGGGCAGAAATTACATGCTCAGAGAGTGAAGTGTAGAATAAACTTCAGTTCTGCCTCTTTTGTCACATCTTCTTGGACAGATGGTGTGCAGAAGGGATTGACTGACACTAATATGGGCTATACTTAATTTTGATGAAGCACAGGGTCATTCTTAACAGGGATGGGCTTCACATGTTGTTCTTTAAAAAGGATTCACTCCAGCTGTTCTTTTAAAAAAAGGTGTTTTCTCACTTGAAATAATTTTTTCATTTTTTGCCTCAAAGATGTAAATTACTTTTAATTATGAAAAAGGTGGTTGAGTACAGAGCAAGGAGTAAAAGCCAGCTCTTGAAATCTTCTGCTTCTTTTTTTCCTGCCATAACAAACTGCCCTCCCTCCAGTTCTACAATGCTAGGCATAGCTACTGGCTTATATAAAAGCATGAATTAAGAGATCTAATATTTAATTAGAAGACAATTCAAATTAGAGGGTAAACTCCTGAATACATAATCATCTTTAGCATAAAACCGAGAAACATTAAACCTGTCTACATTGAACCCATTAAAAGTTTAATTGGCACCTTACATATAAATAAGTTGTTTATTATGGCGTGCTAGCAAATTAGTATTCACGGAAACCAGTCCCGTGTCTCAATGCAAATGTTAATTGCCCTTCCTGACAAGAACAGCGCTCCACCAACCTGACGCCCTCAGCCTGGGAGCCTCCGGAGCACTCTGCGGCTGCGTGAGAACAGATGCCTCTCACATCTGACCGGTGACTAATGCTACTATGTCCAGCCTTCTCTCCCACTTGTGACTTAGCTTTTCCCAGCCTGCTGTGCTCGTGACCCAGCTGTGTTGTGGAAGGAACAACTGTTTCCACGAGGACATCATTGTCCAATTTTAAAAAGAGCACAGTTCCCTTCCAAAACATGTCCCAGAAACGGTTATCCGTTGTTGGCTTGCTTCTTCAAGAGTCCCCGTTGGTATATGCATCGCGTTCTGTTTGGTTTTCATGTGCTCCTCTCCTTCAACATTGTCATTGCAGAGGCAGGGAGACGGGGAGGGCACCAGAAGGAAATTTTAGGTCTCCAAATTCATATTCTGCTCTCCTTCATGTTCTCCAAAGAAACCTGAACGAAATCACACAATAAACTGTCATAACAATTACACAGTCACAGAATAGGGAGCCCTCTTTGGAGTACTTCATGTATAAAGTAGAGGAAACCATCACTCACTTGAAACGTTGGTGCCTGGGAGAAGAGTGGGAAATGCAAATGAGAGGGAGGCGTACTCTGCCCAGGGAGAGTCACAGTCACGGTCTCGGTACATATGGGGCCATTAGGTACAGGAGGAAAAAACATTGGAATTTCTCCTCAGGTTTTATAACTCGTCCTTTCGAATTTATTTTCTGTGTCTGTTTTATAACATGCATATCTATTAATATACAATAACGCATGTATGTAAGTTAACAACAATGGAAGTGTTTTAACTGGTAAAGAGGCACAATCAAAAAAGTTTGGAAACCACCGAGCATGAATGTAGGGGAATACGTCAACCAAAGACCTTTTAGTATCTGAGAGAGGCATTATCATCTGCTAATAAGCCATTTGCCAGAAAGTTTCAACAAACTACGTATTATTTTGCGGTAGCTAATGTTTTTCCTTGAGCTTTGTTTTTTATCACCACCCGGAAGTCATGGGCAACCTGAAACAACCGGACAGTAAATCGTTGTGATACCACATTCCTAGAGTCACCATATTCCATAGTGTAGAGTAGAAATGAGACAATAGAGGGTCTTCTTTCACCCCTGCCAAGTAGGACACAGCCAGAAATGACCCCCCCACCTCACAATGCAGAATACAAGTTGATCCATCAGTAACTTCACTGTGATCCTCAGATTATCAGCCAATGAAATTTTATATCGGAAAGACAACTTTGTATGTTCACTTTGCTTTAATAAAATTGGAAGAGTATGTCATCTGATACAGGACTAATTTACACATTGTAAACATAAATAAAATTTGGGAGGGAATTTCTTCCTCCACAGACCCAGAATTCCTGAATAAACTGGATACAAATTAAAATTTCATTGTAGCAGCGATACATCCTCATTAGGAATTGCAGAAGGTTCCTATATACGTCCTGTGGTTCGCATGCGGTCTTCTACACTTTGCCAACTTTCAGAAAACGTTCTTTCAAATTGCAAATTGCCAGTGCTCCAAATGGCTGAACTGGTATATTGAAGGAAAGTCAATTGGGAAGCCAAACTCAAAAACTGCTTGCCTCATCTTCCAAAGCAAGCCTCTTCTA
This sequence comes from Zalophus californianus, assembly GCF_009762305.2. Taxonomy (NCBI): domain Eukaryota; kingdom Metazoa; phylum Chordata; class Mammalia; order Carnivora; family Otariidae; genus Zalophus; species Zalophus californianus. The sequence goes on along the minus strand of NC_045612.1, from coordinate 111,682,507 downwards.
GAGGAAGAAGAGCCGAAGTTTAAAAAAGAGAAACCAGAAGAGAAGTGAGGAGATGAAGAAGAAGAAGAAGAAGAGGGCAAAAAGAGAAGAAAATAAAGGTGCTTTCATATTCTCAGTTGCAACAGTAGCCCCAGTTGACTTAATTGGTATTCTTAGAAAAAAAAATCAAGGAAACCAATTGAAAATTATAAAAGAAAATAAAGGCCTGTTTTTGTCTTGAATGTTGAGTTCTGTGTTGTTTTGACTGTTGAGCACAGTGAATCAGATTTATAATGTCACTTTGCTCCTCACCCCCGTCCTTTGGAAATAAAAGGACTCTTTGTCCAGTCTTAAAATGTTAAGTAATTGGTGGCATTTTGTGGTAGCCTGGCATCTCAATCCCTCATCCTTTCTCATCCCACTACTGTGTCCTGTGGTGTTGCATATGTGTATGATGTGTATGGACTGGGGGGAAGGGAGCCTTACTTATCTCTAGTAGGAGCCGCACTATTCCATTAATATGCTTGGAAATGTTTCTGTGTTCCGTCCCATTGTGATTCCTTGTTCAAATGTGCTGCCCAGAGATAAATCTATACTGAATTCTTCTTAACAGCTGTCAAACCAGAGTCTTCGCAGAATTATGTTGTCCTTTAACGGCAAGGAGGGGGAAAACAGTTTCCATTTGTATTTAGTTAATAGCTGTGTGTGTCACTTTTTAATATTAAGTCTTTATTTATCCTTCTTAAAATAGGACCACATTGAAATTTTACAAAAAAGACAGTCCCCCGGCCCAGGATTCCACAAACTTTAAGAACTGGGGAGAAAGAAAACTGCGCAAGAATGTTTTTAAACAAAATATATACTCCCTACAGTATTAGGTAGTTATCTTAAAATAAAAATTTACTATATAAAATATAAAAATATTTCTGCCTCCCTTAAATCCTAAAACTACATTCTGAATCCCTTTTATTTCTTCACATTCTTTCAAGAACTGAAAAGCTACTAATGCATTAGGCCACCTGATACATTAACCATGGTAATACTCATCAGTTAGGCCTCCCACCCACCCACCGCCGCCCTCCCCCCAGCTCTATGAAATTACATCTGGCTTTAGAGGCAGTCTTGCCCTGAGGCACAAAGAGTGATGACTACCAAATAATTCCTCGGGGTCTTTTCTTGGCCTATGATGTATGAAATGGAATTATGCTCTTCCTATGTATCCTTGTTTTAACAACTCCCATTTAGTTACTCTCAATGACCTTACGATTTTGTGCCTTCCTGGCTCCAAACCATCCTCAGTCAAAATTCCCCATCTTATTTCGATCTTGCTCTTAACCCCCAAAAGCAGTTCCTCCTTTTCACAGTCCTCCATTCACCGGTCCCTCAAAATCCTCTAGGTGTTGCCGACATCCAAGGACGAGCCAACAGAGAATTAAAAAGCTGTTGTTTAAAAGGGATTTTTGTATGTTTATAGTTCTAACTTAGGCATCTGATTAGGAAGTTAAAAATTCGTTAGAGAGGGATTAATGATAGCATGTGCTGATGATAACAAGGAACTTTCTAATGGAAGGACTCAATAACCCTACCGGTCATTAGTTGCTAACCTCCGCAGCAGCGCCAAAAATTGAATATGAAACTGAAATGAAGCTACTTTTTACTGCTAAAGGTGATCCTTTCAAGTTAAGGTACTGTGTTTATGGGCTTTGGGGGCCGTTTTAGTTACACTCTCAAACAGTTTTTTAGAATGCTCCTCTTGAAGGAATTCTCACAAATTCATCCACGCCTACTGTTACATACACAGTCCAAATGACCACTGACAAAATTGGCAGTATGGAATTCTTGTTAAAATCGTGGATTCTGGAGCCAGACTGCCCAGCTGCAATTCTGGCTCCACCACTTACACTTACTAAGTATGTCCTTGAGCAAGGTTCTTCCCTGCTATAAAATGAAAATCAAATAGATCTCCTCTCAGTATTGTGAGAATTAAGAGAGACCATGAATGTTAATCATTTACCCTTCTGCCTGGCACATATAAATGTTAACTGCCGTTATTAGCAACTAGCAATTAGGGAGTCTTTTTTTTTTTTTTTAGCTATGTCAGAAAGCCTGAAATATTCACATGGACCATGGTGGAATGAACAACATTCCATGTGTACTCCTTGAGCCAATATAATTAGTATTCCTCAAATAGTACTCTTTGGCTCTCTATTAAAGGAAACTTGAGATAGCCCTAATCCTATCTACCACTCAAAGCAAAATCCGAGTTTATCTTTGTTTATCATTATTGAGAAAGATATGACATCAGTAGTCAGACTATTAAAGAACAAGATGGGAGTTTGATTTATTCAAATAGATCTAAGATCCTTAACTGAACCAGTCTCTAATTTTTTTCTCAAAAACATTTAATTGGAGTATTTCCTTCCCAGATCTTACAAATGCTAAGTAGCTTCTGCTAGTATGTGCCAGATTTTTCCTTACATTTGCATATAAACATTCTCATATTTCATTTTAATTAAAGCATTATTATTAATGATAATTTATGATCATTTACTAGATTTACAATGTGGCAGGCATTACTATGGCAGTCACATGAAACCTAATAATCCTCTCTGGTACATTATTGGAAGATTTTTATAATCAGATATACTCCAGTGAATGCCATTCCATCTTATGCAGTCTGGAACAATGTAAAAATCAGTTCATTCAATATTGCTAAACCAAGAGAGCTCTGTTAATCAGCACTTCTCTGCTTCTCAGTATAATGATAAAGGGTATTCATTAATGTGTTAAAATATTATGTGCAGGATTGTTTCTGTGTTGTGTACCTTTTGTACTCTATCTTTGAATTTAATGGACTCAAGATATGTACGGCGATTTGCTATTAAGAGAATATTCTGTTAATCAAACATCTTATTATTTGACCATTCTAAGAAATCTTACCTAATATAACTAGCAGCTGTGGGGTTTTTTTTAATGTAATATAGTGTTTTCCCAATCATTCATTATCCTGTTTTTCAGATGGTTTGGATTTTTTTTTTTTTAGTAGATTTTTGGAGTGTCCATGAACTGTCCATTACACTGGATTCATTTCTCTCTCTTTTTTTTGGACATTGCAGGTGAAAGTAGGGAAGAAAAGTTAGGAGATTCATTGCAAGATTTATACAGGGCATTGGAGCAAGCCAGTCTGTCACCGCTGGGAGAACACCGCATTTCAACCAAAATGGAATACAAGCTATCATTTATAAAGAGATGTAATGACCCTGTGATGAATGACAAACTACACAGGCTGAGAATTCTCAAAAGCACTTTAAAGGTAAGATATAAAATGGAAGGAGAAATTCCTTTCAAGAGATTCATTCTTGAGCTCAGTGGATTACCAGATACTCTAAATGAAGAAATACAAAATGGGGAGGTGGAGGAGAGGGCAGGTAAACAGGAAGAACCTGAAGCTGAGCTGTTCCTTTAGCATCTTATAAGTGCATTGGTAAAGAGGAAATAACCCTAACTTTTCATTACCATCTCAAAGCATTGGCTAAATGTTATATGACCTGGTTCTAGGTGAAAACAGGATGTAATTGAAATTATTTTCAAAAATGTGGGGCTGGTGTTATTCCTCCGTCTTTCATTTTCCTAAGATAAATATGCCATGTAGTTATTAATATAGTTATTAAAAGAACACAGCATGCATGCAGAACGCAGTAGTGGGCCCTAAAAGGCTTTGAGATATTTCATGAATATCTCCTGCAGCACATTTGGGGTGAAGCCACAGTGATTCATGTTCCGTGTACAAATTTTATAATTGTTCTGTTTACACTATCCGTTCCCAACTCACATGTTACTTTCTTATTCTACATTTCCATAAGTGCTTACATTACCTCCAGTCTCCTTATTATGCCACCCTTGGTTTGGGGAGGAGGTGGTGAAGAGAGGGGCGCAGAGAGGCAGAAAGTTGAAGAGGGAGGCAGACCACAGAACCCCCTCACTGTGTGTGTCGGAGGGGAGAGGGCCTGTTATACAAATTCTCCCTAAGCGGGCCTTCCACCCTTGAAAAATCAAAAACAGAAAAGACCTACCGTACAGAGTATGTGGTTCAGTAATTTCAGGAACCAGAAGGTCAAAGGGCTCCTTTGGGAAATATTTCAGATCCATAGTGTGCTGCTGAGGTTTGGTGATTTTGAAGCATTGATGAGTACCAAAGAGATAAACAAAACAGAAAATGCGTGATTTAAAAGAGTTTCCAGTAGCAAGCAGCCAAGTTTTCAGAGTCCATTAGCTTTCAGTTGGCATTCATGCAAGCACTATTCCAAATCCATGGGACGACTTAATGGTCTTTTGGTAACTAAGGCCAGAATCTTAAAAAGACCTCTAAAATTCATAAGAATAATTCTGCTAGGGGCATCTGGGTGGCTCAGTCTGTTAAGCATCCGACTCTTGATTTTGGCTCAGGGTATGATCACAGGGTCCTGAAATTGAGCCCCGTGTCAGGCTCTGCACTCAGCCTGGAGTCTGCTTGTGCCTCTCCCTCTGCTCTCACCCTCGTTCTCTCTCTCTCTCATAAGTAAATAAAATCTTAAAAAAAAAAAGAATGTTTCTGCTGACCAGCCCTACTCCAAAGATGACCTCACCTTCCCACCTTTGAGAGCACCCCACCCCATTCAGATCCAAACTGTCCGGTTGTGAAAACAGACAGGCATTTTGAAGCTGGTCAGGCTCACATGTATTTAAAGACCTGCTTCTGTCTTGTTCTCTCAGCCCCTCACACCTGTCTTTTATGCTCTAGATTCCCAAAAGCATTTACTTCCAGTAGCAAAGAATTTGAGCTCCTGCCAGTGTTCAGTTCACTGAGTATTGTGAATCACCGGGGGTGTGAGGCTGCGCTCCACTCTCTGGGGCAAAGATGATGAAAAGTCACTGTAAAGAAATGCCCCTCGTTGATAAAACCGAACTACAGAGCCCTATACTTTTTAGTGTGAGAAATTGACAGAGGATAGGAATCTCGCATTAGGGAAGGATAACTGCCCAAGCAACCCTGGATGTGTGTAGTCCCTGGAATTGTAACAGGCTGCTCACCGAGCACAGGGCGACTCCCAACATCCTCGGCCCCAGCCCCGCTGTCCCCATCTGGCCCCAAGGACCAGAACAATTGCTTAGGCACCTTGCTGTCTTTCCCACCCAGCTCTCCCTTCCTACTTCCTGCAGAACATTCCCTAGACTTCCCTGCCCCTTCTTTGAGCCCATAAAAGACAGGCCTTAGCTTCTCAGACTGTCTTACCCCTCATCTTCCATCCCCCTCCTCCCACCTGGAAGACTCACGTCTCCCACAGGAGACAGCTGTGCTGTGTTGAGTTCTCCCATAATGAAGCTCATTCTTCAGCTGAGAGCCGGCCTCCAGCAGAGAAGGGAGAGCTCCTTTGCATTGCAGACCCCCAGTGCTGCAGGAAGGGAGCCGTGACATTCCTACAGCAAGAATTATATATTTGTGGTGACAGGAGGGCCATGCTCCCTCTTGTGCAAGTATGAGGAGCTAACCATCTAGCAGGAAAGATAGGACCGTGCAAAAGTAACTCAAGACAGAGTATGTAGTAAGTCCACTCAGTGGCAGGGATAAAGTGTTAGGATGACATAAATGAGGGAGAAAACATTTTTTTTTTTCCGATTGTTGATGGAGAGCTTTAAGAAATGGTAGGCATTTGAACTGGATCTTAAAGAATGAGGAACGTTTCCATAGACAGAGTTGGGAAACAAGACTGGCCCAGAGAAATGAAGCACACGGAGTGGAGAATACAGGCGTAACTTGGGTGTAGAAAAAAGTACACTAAGATTTGAATCTAAATAGCTGGGTTTGAGCATACCATACCGGAGCCGTTTGTTATGGGCTTCTTATAAGATTTGCATGTTAACGTTTTATTTTAAACGTGAAAAAAGTCTATATCCAACTTAACTGTTGAATTCTTTTTGCTTTTCAGGCCAGAGAAGGGGAAGTAGCCATTATTGATAAAGTCCTAGACAATCCAGACTTGACATCTAAAGAATTCCAACAATGGAAGCAGATGTACCTGGATCTTTTCTTGGATATCTGTCAAAACACCACCTCAAATGACCCATTAAGTATTTCTTCTGAAGTAGATGCAATCACTTCCTCTCTCACACACACTCACTCGTACATTGAAACACATGTGTAAGTGTATTCTGCCCTCTGGCCATCTGGTACCTTCTGGCACTTTGAACAAGTGTATGACGTAGTTTTATATCAGTGTGGGGCACTTGACAAGCTAAACTTTAATGTTACCAAACCATATGAAACAAACCATATATGGTCATGATACCACTGTCTTTAATGAGCATTTGTATATTTTATATGCAGTTAGTGCTCAGCTTATGTTTACCATGTGCAAAATCAACTGTCTTCAATGACTTAAAATTAACTTTTACAAACAACTCTGAAGACAGGTGGTCTTCAAGTAGTAAAACCACAAAAAGGCAGTTTTCTATCTAAGGTCATTTTTCTCCCTCTAAGTTAATTTTATATAAACAAGACTTCAAAAGTAAATCACATTTTTCAGGTGCAGACATCCTTGTGGGTGGGAAAGAATTTAAACCTTTTTTATATTTATTAAAATGTTCTAAGAATTTTCTTAAACATTGCACAAAGTTTAATGCTGTAGTTTTATTTTTGTGAAATGTAGATGTGCATACAAGAGTCAAGCAAAATAGAGGAGCATCAACATAAGAAAAGTTCAGGTATCTAATATTCGTCTTAAAAGTCTGTTAACTTGTGAAAGCTGGTTAATGGAAATACTATTCCAAATCTATGGGGACACTTAATGGTGTATCAGGGCAAAGCTTTGTAAGATGTTTTTGTAACTAAGACCAAAATTGAAGATAGAGCTGCTTTATTTTCTTGGTTTAAATCTTCCTTTATTTTTGTAGTGATGAAATACTGATTGTGTACAGAGGAATTTGAGAGTGGATTTTGTAAAACACAGCTAATTCGCCCAGAAAGGCAGCTAACAGATTATATATATATATATATATATATATATATGTGTGTGTGTGTATGTATATATATATATATAATTTCAGCCCAAACTCATGTTTTTAAACTCCAGCTCCTAAAAAACAAGGGATAAACTGAAATGAATCACCTTTCCAGTTAGTTTCCAATTTTCTCCCTAGCCCATTAATTAAACTTACGTAATTATATTTCAGGCAGGGAAGTAAAATACGTTTAGTTACAGGACAATGTGTGTTCTAATGTAGACAACAATGTTGAAAAATAAAAAATGTGCCTCTCTCCCGAGAAGCAAGAGGATAATGGTCATTCAGAGATATATTACATTGAATTATATGAAAGAATTTATAGAGGTTTTTCCTAGCTTCATGAATTGTTTCTATAGAGTGGATGAAGTCTGTGAAAAAGTCCTCTTCATATGTTTTCCATTTATAAGTATCACGTTTTTGAAAGTGACCACAGCATGATAATGACTGTGCTGCTTTTTAGTGTCGGGCTGCATAACGTACAAATCACAATTTGCTGTTTGTTTGGGGTTTTTTTAGGAGGAGGAAGGGACCCTCCTTTACTATTCTGTATCCTAAAATCTACTTCTAATCAGCTTTATACTGTTGCCTGTACAGCTCAGTGAATGTACTTTCATCTCTAAGAGTTCAGATATATGCCAGTGAATATTTTTGCTGTAGAGGAGAAAGTAAAAACTCCACAGCAGGGGTCTTTTTCGTTGCTTTTGAAACCAACATTGAATCACTATCGTTTTGCAGACTTTGCACACTGTACAGGAGAGTGGCCTTTCTACAGCACATTTTCAGTAATCCTATATTTAGTCAAACTGGATGAGAAATCATGTATTAATGTTTGTATGGAATTTTGGGTCTAGTGTAATATTTTTATCATTTAAAAAAACCTATTTGTAAAAACATTTATTTACTGCATGGATATTGACGTACATTAAATTGTGGAATTTTGTATATGTAAAAAAACAAAATGAAACAAACAAACAAAAAAAACCTCTTGTCCTAAAATGAAGTGTGCTTGTTACAGGTGTTTAGACTTGTTGATGTTTACTAGACCAAATGTGTACATTCACTTAAAAATATCTGTACCTGATGGATGTGTCATGAATACAGTGGCAAGGTTGTGCCCTGTATAGAATGAGCAGTTGACGGAAAGACTAGCTGTGTTGCTACTAAGCAGCTTTTACTTTTGTAAAGTCAGCTCTGTTGTTTTAAATGGTAAAAATTAAACTAATGAATTTTAAAAGACTCATGACTAGCTTAGCATGAAAGAGACCTTTTAACACTATATTTATCTGTACATTTTATTGCATTAGTTTCAAATCTAGGAGAGAGGCAGCACTGTAAACTGAAGTGAAATAAATTTAGCTCTTAATGAATCCTTATAAGGCACCTACTTTATTCATACAGAGTCCTCACCACATTTCTTTGAGACCCAGTCATAGAGCCGCCCTCCCCTGACCCCCTTCCCTAGTCACAAGTTGTAACTTTGCCACTCCATCTGTGGTCCAAGCCAGAAGCAGCAGCTGTTCCATGTGTGTGTGCAAGGATCTTTTCTGAGACCCTGCAAAATCAAACTCCTTTCCCATTTAGCTGACACAAACTTGAGAATTTCACCTACTCTTCCCTTTCTGTTGATTCTTGGGAAGTTGGGGAGGAGGGACCGCCAAAAATGTGTTGTGTGTGTGTGGTTTTTTTAACAAATATAACCGACAGCATGTCTGCAGAGTGAACTTTTAAAGAAAATGAAAGAAAGAAGTTGGGGTCTTGCTTAACCCGAAGTAACCAGAAGAACCTGATTATTATGGCTAAGGACTGCTGAAATAAAACTGAAAACCCAATGAACTGCCTAAAGCCAGGGCAAAAGCAGGCTAGGGGTAAGAATGAGGAACAGAAAAACTTAACCTAGGATATTTTCTCCAAAAAAAAAAAGTGCTTTCTTAGAGATTTTTTCCCTCTCAGTTCTACATTCATATTAAACCATCAGAGCAGAACTGTAAACATGGTTCTGAATCATAAAATCATAGTTCTCCTTACAATGACTTCATGCTATTTAATGAAGGCACTTTCCCTTCACTATTTATTCAGATAATGCCATCTTTTTCCGACTATTTATTACAGCCTGTATAGCTAACAATTTCCTGGGTTTTATATATAACTTCTTGTGGTACATTTTTGGCCTTGCTTGTTTGGCACAAAAGTAATCACTGTTTAGCACCTAGGGCAACACTTTAACTATAAGAGGGAAAACAGGGCCGTATTTTCTTTTCAAAAGTCCATCTCTAGACCAGCATGAATCTTCCTAGAAATCCCCAGCTCACCGAAGCCGATTCATATATCCTGTTTTGATCCCTCCTGTCTCCCATTCTCAGCTTAGGGGGCATTGTTCCTCTTCGACCAAGCCCTTGTTTGCATCCTTAAACTTCAGAAGCCGCTCCGCTCCCAGAGTCCCATTCTTAGGAAAAGCCCACCCACGCGTTACTCTGTAAGCCTGCTTAAGTGCGACTTTTTCTCCTCTGTCGTCCGGAGGCTGCACTAACCCATTAAGCCCCGCACTAAATCTGGCGCCTCGCCGAGCCCTCCCTCCCTCTCCTCATCCCCATCCTCAGCCAGCTGCAGCACTGCGCACTGGAGGCCATTCCAGGCCCAGGGTAGCACGCAGCCAATGTCCTCCCAGCGGTCCAGGTCGAGGTCATAGCCCACCACGTTGCGGGTAGGCACCTGCCGCGAGTCCCGCCACTTGAGGCCACCGAGCAGCAGCGCCGTCTCCTCCACCACGGCCAGCCCATAGCAGAAGCGATCATAGGGTAGCGGTCGCAGTCGAGTCCACTGGTCCGTGCCGGGATCATAGCGTTCGATCTCAGAGAAGGGCTCATAGCGCCCCAGAAAGGCGAACACCGCGCCGCGCAGCACAGCCATATGGTGCCCGAAGCGGGCCGTGCTCATGGGCGCCCTCTTTCTCCACGCTCGCTCCCCAGGGCCCAGGGCGTACACGTCCCGGAGGCTGCTCGCGCCGCCCTCGCCTCTTCCCGCCTTACCCCCAGAGATGTACACGACGCCACGGTCCCCGACGGCCCCCGCGTGGCCGTGCAGCGCCCGCGGCAGTGCCCCGGCCGCCGTCCAGCGGTCCCGGCGCAAGTCATACATCTCTACGGACGCCAGCGCCTGGCCGTCCGCGCCCACACCCCCGACAGCCAGGAGCCCCTCGCCCACGGCGCCGCACCAGAAATGGGCCCGCGCTTCCCGCATAGCGGGCACTGCCGTCCAAGCATGGAAGCGCGGGTCGTAACGGTGCACTTGGGCCGTGACCGCCCGCACGCCGTCTGCCAGGGGTGAGGAGGCGCCATCAGAGGGACTCTCCCCGCCCAGGACGAACAGGAAATTGCCTGCGGTGCACACGCTGTGCCCCAGTAGCGGTGCAGGCAACCGCGTGAGACTGCGCCAGCGGTGGTTGTACACGTCGAAGGCCACCACGTCCTGGGTGACCTCCCAATCCTCCTGCTCTTCCAACTGCTCATCTTCCTCGTCCTCCTCCTCCTCCTCTGGCTCCGCCGCGGCGCCCCTGCCCCTGGCTACCGCCCGGGGGACCACAACCTCCTCGGTCACCGCCTCCCGTGCCCTGCGCCCCCCTACCAACAAGATGCGGGTTTGGGGACTCCGGACGCTGGTCTGCTCGCCCTGCAAGAGCGGCTGGCGGGAGGGCGCCGTGTGGTAGTTGAGGGCCTGGATGATGAGGCCCTTGACCCGGGCGGGCAGGACAAGGCCAGAGCCCGAGTACACGCGCCGCAGCACGTCGGCGGGTACTAGGCCGAAGCGAACGCGCTCGAGCAGCGAGGCGCAGTGGGCCAGGCGTTCGGCCTCGGGCTCTTGCCTCAGCCAGGCCAGTGCCAGACCCAGCAGCCAGGCCTCAGGCACCCGCGCCACGTCGGGGGCACCCAACACAGCCTTGAGCGACGTGGGGTTCAGCTCCAGCAGTCCCATGGGGCCCGCGCCGCGCAGCAGCAGCTCCCGCAGGTGGCGCACGATGCAGCTCTCCGCGGCGCCCAACGTGTGCGCCAGGCCGAAGCGCGCCGCCACGTTGGCGGCGAAGCAGCAGTTCTCCGGGGCCAGCTGGCGCTCCAGGTAGCGGCCGCACAGCCCCAGTGCCTCGGTCACCTGCAGGTAGCTGGCGGCCTCCAGCGTGTCTTCCACCGTGTCCATGGAGAGCGGCAGCCAGGCGGTGTAAATGAAGTCCAGCAAGCGCTGCAGGCCGGCAGCCGAGGGCACGTGCAAATGGATCACGCTGGCCCTGGATTCCCGGGTGTGGCTCTTGAACAGAGCCCTGAAGTAGTCGCTGGAACACGCGAGCAGCGACCTATGCGCCGGGAACTCGCTGCCCTCGGCCTCCAGCGTCACATCGCACAGGAAGCCCTCGGCGCGTAGGGCCTGATAGCCAGTGAGTAGGGCGCCGCCATGAGCTTTACAGTAAGATAGGAAGTAACTCATGATGTCCAGCGCGGGAAGCGGCCCGGCCGGGGCTGGAGCCCACCGGGCACGGCCAGAGGCATCTCGGGGCACAGCGCCCCAGGGCCCCCTACGCGAGCCCCAGAGCCCCTAGTAGGGGCGCATTTTTGCCTACTCAGCTTAAAGCCCAGGGCTCCTTCATCCAGGCCTGCAGATATCCCTGTACCCCTCTCAGAGCAAACCGGGTGGGGTTTCCAGACGCTCCCAGTAGCGGAGATCACGGAGTTCGGAGTCTTCCGGAGGGAGCCGGGTTTGCTTTTGGCTGCTGCCGAGGCTGCCAGCGCGTTGCCCAAAGCCCCCTCCCCGTCCCAGTTTGGGGAGCCCACACCTGCGCGCCTGGGGCCGCAGTGGCCACGCACCATCACCTGGAAGGGTCGAGCTGTGGGTGGACTGATTCTGAGGGGTGCTGGATCTCCGACGGCGCTGATGCGCGGATGTGGCCCGGCTCGGGGCGTCCGGGGAGTGCGGGCCGAGGGCTCTGGCCTCCCGGGGTGGACGAGGACGGACAGTGCAGGCACCCGCGAGGGCCGGGGACAACTGGGTATGGGGCGGAGAGGGGGGTGAGCTTGTTCCGCGCGGAGGATCAAATCAAAGCCTGGGGGATTAAGGAGGGGGGGGGCGCAGGTCAGCGCGGCGAGTCGGAGGCATGATTGGGCGCCGTACATAACATGCCGGTAGCTCACAGCGACAGGAATAGCGCGCGGCCGCGGCCTCCCCGGCGCGCCCCGCCCCGCGCCCCGGCTGCTGGCCGCGAACCCAGGGCCGGGGCGCTGGAAGGAGCGGCCCAGGCCTGGGACCTGACTCCGGTGACCCGACGAGCCGCCGGTCACCGGGGCGGGGGGGTTTCGAGAACTCGGCTAGGGCTGCGGGTGGCGCTCACTGGAGGGGCACAAGTCGCCGGGGACCCTGTACCTGGTGGTGTCTGGGGAGAGGCGGCCGGCTGGGCCGGAGGAGTGTCGACTCCCTGGTGCACTTGCGCCTGGGAAAGAAGCCCCTGGCACAAAACTTTCTGCTTTGAGAAGGCCCTAATTAATCTGGCGGGGGCGAGGATTAAGCGGCGACTTTGCGCGCTGACACCCAGGAGGCCGCTGCGCGCCGGGGAGCTACCGGCGGGAACCACGCCCGGGGGAATCTGGGGCTCCCCGCCAGCGGCGCTCGGTAACATGCCCCTCACCCGGACTCGCCCTTTCGAGATGCTGGGCCTACTCTGCGCCCTTCCTGAGGCAGCCCGCGTCTCCTGGGCTGGCTTGTCTCACGTTCTGCGCTGGGGAATTTGCTCCCACCCCCGCTCCCTGACCCCAGCCGAGGTCTCCCTTCCTGTTCTTGGATCCTGCCCAACCCATCCCTTAGCAAAGTGGACAAGGAGATTGGGTTTTCTGCCTTTGAATGACCACTTCCCTTTAAGAAAATAATTCGTTCCAGTTTCTCTCCCTGACTTTCCAGACTGTGATCTAATTAATGCCTGCTACATCTTCAATGCTGGGACAGGATAATGGGCAGTAAGGTCGCAAAGCTCGGTAGAGGCTAGAGGTTCCTAAGGTCCCTTTTCATGAAGTTATTTATAAGGTGTACCCAGCACAGAAATGATGACTAAAACCACCCAATCTTGAGACATTAGGAAAGCATTTCTCCATCTCCTCCATCCTGCTCTTAAATAACTAAATGATTAATATAACTGTTCTTTCTTGCCAATTTGGAGCTTCTGTGTTTTGCTTTCATCTAGAATTGATTTTTCTATTTTCTAATGCAACTCCTCTGGCAATCTGTTTTAAGTGAACCTTTTGAGGGCATCTGAAATAACTTGCATTTCTGACAGTTGGGCTGTGTTTCATTTAAAAAAAAGAAGAAGTCGTCCAAGGAAGTATAAAAATGTATCGCTTTCTGCCTCATATGCCATCCATACTTACAAGGTCTCCAATTAGAATTCTTAAAGTGCATAAAAATATTAGTAAAATGATCCTGCTTTCTTGTCAAAGATGGAATTGCTTTATGACTTAAATTAGCCAAATTATAAAATGCAGGCAGAGGCTCAAGTTAAGGGCTTGCTTAAACTCCAGAGGCTAAAAATACTCCAATTTGAATTCCTAATGTTAAAACTACAGATGGATTCAGGCGGGGTGCTGGTTGGTTTTTCTTTTTTAAGTACTAAAATTCTTAGTTCAAAAATAAAATACCAGTTTGGTTCAGTGTGCACAGATCCGAATGGTGAAATTAAACGGCCTTTACTTGACCTACTAGAAATTTGCTAGAAGGGATGCTATAGATCATTTAGCTAAACTCTCTCCTTTTCCTCGGCAATTTCTTGTTTCTCTTTTCAAACAAATGTGGCAAATGAGCCCCAGAGAGAATACAATTTGTCTGGGTGACTTGGATATTGAGTTACAGAGTCTGGACAGGAATCCAGGGCTCTCTCCCCACTATATTATGTGACCTCCTGTATGATAAAAATAAAATAGTACAACACACCATTAGATTACTTTAACCAAATTTCAGAGTGATAAAGTATAAATACAGTTTTTTAAACACGTTTTCAACCCCAAAATCGATCCCATCTCGTCAGGTCTGTCCATCATCATGCATTCAGGTTGAATCCAAAATGTCACACTTACTTGAGAATGAAGATGCTGTGGAAGGGTTTACATCTTGACATCAAAAATCAATGTACACAACAAGCATGTGTTCGTTGCTGGCGCAACCTGCCACCTTTATGTATTTTGCTGTTGAGGATACAATGAACTGTGCTAACAGAAGAAATTTTCATATTGGATGTGTTTCCAAGGTTTTATCTAGAAAATGTAATTATCAATCCGTCCAAGAATATTCTTGTCCTTTGAGTAACGTTTGTGGAAAGGATCAAGATTTTAATTTTTGTGCAATATTAAGTATGCTAAATAACATTTCAGTGTGTGCTTTTTTAGTTGTTGTGAGAGATGTGTGTCTTAAGTTGGATCCCCTAGAAGCAGTCTCTGCCACCCCACCTGAACATGTGGGGATGAGCTCATGTGGTGGGATATGATCGTCGTGTTGAAAATGATCTGCTCTGTGTGGCCTTCCCCCTCTAGACTGTAAGCTCCTCGACGGCAAGGACTGTTTCTTGATTCTTTAACCTCTAGCCCCTATCACAGTCTTTGGCATAAGTAATGTTGAGTTGAACAGATCTAGGGAATGGTACCCAGTGGTGCCATCAGTGGGAGGAGTAAAGGATTATTAAGAGGAACTCAACGGGGACAATTAGTTCTTGCTCTCTGGTTCTCTTTCTGCCCTTCACCCAGCTGGGGTTGAAAACACATCCTGGTCAGGCTGTGAGCTCACAACCCTAGGAATCAAATGGGTAACTGTGAGTGGCGGCCCCCCCATCCGACTCTTCTAAGCCCAGACCACCTGGGCCAGCCCCCACTGCAAGCCAGTGCCGCCCTGCAGCCCGAGTCCTTCCCCCAGATGGGCGCCGCTTGGCTCTCAGCAGCTAGTCAGACGAGCTGCTGCTGTTCCTGTCTGGACCAGGGGCCCCACGTGCCCCAGCAGCTGCTCCATGCCCCAGTTTATATGACCGGGCTTCCACCGAAGGCCCAGCTACACCGTCCAGCATGCCTGGTGGGACCCCGAAATTTGCCCCGAACCCCTCCCCCCTTGTCAGGACTGTGACCTGCTCTCAACATTCCCTTCCATACATCTGTACCTCCTGTGAGAGAACCCGGAGCCAAAGTCCTCCAAGCTCCTGCCTGACCTCAGGGTGGCACCGCTCGTCAGCCATGGCGCTCGCCTTTGCCTGAATCGGCCCTATCTAGCTCATCCTAAATTTCCTGGTTCTCCTGTCTAAAAGAATTGTACATGTTTAAAAAAATCAAAAACTGCAAATATCCATGTATAACAGACACAACATTTTTTTGCAGATGGAATGCGCTATCTTTGGTAGTGGCTTTATGGACATACGATGCACATACCATACAACTCACTAATTTAAAGTGTACAGTTCAGTGGTTCTTAGCATATTTACAGTTATGCAGCCAACAGTGGAGTCTAATTTGGGGACATTTTCATCCCCCCATACAGAAACCCTGTGCCCTCTAACTCTGGCTTCTCTATACCACCAGGCCCCCAACCTTAGGCAAGCACTAATCTACTTTCTATCTCTGCAGTTTCTGGACATTTCATACAAACACACTCATACAATACCTGGTCTTTTGTGACTCATTTCTTTGACTTAGCATGTTTGCAAGCCTCATCCATTGGAATGCACTTTTGAGGAAGAAAACGGTTATGTATAGGAATAACACTGGGAACCTTATCTCAAAACTACAAAACCCTAAAATGTGCCTATTTGATATTTAAGATACAGTGTTTGGCAGGTTAACTCCTTATCATCTCTCATTACTGGCTCCTTTCAATCCCAGTATGCTTCCTTCCAATGCATGGCTTCTGGCAGCCTCCATAGAGAACCTGTAATTAGAAATGGACACATTTAAGTTAGCTAATTACGAAAACATGATTACAAACAATAACAGACACGCAGTAGAGAAAATCTTCTGTGTTATCTTCACCCTGTTCCAAGACCACTTTTTGTGTACATGAAAGGTATCTTATCTTTGTGATATGCAGTTCAAGCGAAAGAGTTTCAAGGGGCGGTGTGTGTGTGTGTGTGCGTGTGTGTGTGTGTGTGTGTGTTTTAATCACGTGTGATTTTGGTGTTCTGGCCCAGCTGACAGTTGAAGAAACAGCATGGCAGTGGGGAAGGACTCAACTTTGGGGTCAAACAGACCTGGGCTTCGTTTCCAGATCTGCCCCGTGTGACTTTAAGCAAGTGACTTGAATTCTATGAGTGTCGTTTTATTATTTTTAAAAGGAGGATAATGACTCTACACTCACAGCACTGTTCAAATTAGATTATATATATATATGACTACTCCTGGTATAAGTACGCACAACAGATATGAGTTTTTCCTTCTTTTCCCTCCCTTGACTAAAGCTTTCAGAAAACTCATAATACCAGAGTGTAAGTACACAGGAAATGTAATAGAGTAGTGGTTCTCAGTGGTCCTCCTGCAGTATCACCTAGGAACCTGTTAAGAAGTGTAAATTCTCGGCCCCACCTCCAACCTACTGCATCAGAAGCTCCAAGAGTTGGGCCCAGTGATCTGCTTCTCTAAGCCCTTCCAGTGATATGAAGCACTCAAAGGCATGAGAACCACTGTTATAGAGCATTGTTAATTTCTGCTACACCCTGAAATCACCACTCTCAGTAACAACTTGTTCTGGGTGTGATGTCAACATCTTCCAAAGAAGTGGGGCAGCCCACTCGCTCCAAAAGGTCAGAGGTCAGAGACCCAGATGGGAAAACTTAGTGGCCTCCGCCTCATGTCATATGACTGGTCATATTAACAAAATTAGGTTGTGGACTTGTTTGCCCTTTCATACCCCACAAGATGATGGTATTAACAGCGGGTCACTGGAGCATGAGATGCGATGACTTGGTAAGCAATACAGTTTCTCAAACACTTGATTGAATAGTCAAATCAGAAGCCCTGATTTCCTATCTGGAGCCACATTTTAAGAGGTTCTCAGATGAATCAGGGAGTGTCCAAAGAGGCCAGCCAGAAGGAGGGGAGGGTCTGGAAACATTCTTTCTCTCACATAGGGAGCAGGTGAAGGAGGAGAAGATTTTAGACTAAAACAAAAGAATCCTCTAGTGGTTAAATGATTGCTGTCCAAGCTATATACAGAAGAATGAAACTCAACCATTCCCTAACACCATACACAAAGATAAACTCAAAATGGATGGAAGACCTCAATGTGAGACAGGAATCCATCAAAATCCTAGAACATAAGCAGTAACCTCTTCGACGTCGGCCACAGCAAATTCTTTCAAGATACATCTCCAAAAGCTAGTGAAACAAAAGGGAAAATGAACTTTGGGGACTTCATCAAGATAAAAAGCTTCTGCACAGCAAAGGAAACAGTCAACAAAACTAAGAGGCAACCCACAGAATGGGAGAAGATATTTGCAAATGACACTACAGACAAAGGACTGATATCCAGGATCTATAACGAACTTCTCAAATTCAACACCCAAAAGACAAATAATCAAGTCAAAAATGGGCAGAAGACATGAACAGACACTTCTCTGAAGAAGACATACAAATGGCTAACAGACCCATGAAAAAATGTTCATCATCATTAGCCATCAGGGAAATTCAAATCAAAACCACATTGAGATACCACCTTACACCAATTAGAATGGCAAAAATTGACAGGGCAAGCAACAACAAATGTTAGAGAGGTTGTGGAGAAAGGGGAACTCTCTTACACTGTTGGTGGGAATGCAAGTTGGTACAGCCACTTTGATTCTTTGTTTTTATTATTGTTATGTTAATCACCATATATTACATCATTAGTTTTTGATGTAGTGTTCCATGATTCATTGTTTGTGCATAACACCCAGTGCTCCACGCAGAACGTGCCCTCCTTAATACCCATCAGCAGGCTAACCATCCCCCACCCTCCTACCCTCTAGAACCCTCAGTTTGTTTTTCAGAGTCCATCGTCTCTCATGGTTCGTCTCCCCCTCCGACTTACTCCCCTTCATTCTTCCCCTCCTGCTATCTTCTTCTGTTTCTTTTTTCTTAACATATCTTGCATTATTTGTTTCAGAAGTACAGATCTGTGATTCAACATTCTTGCACAATTCACAGCGCTCACCATAGCACATACCCTACCCAATGTCTATCACCCAGCCACCCCATCCCTCCCACCCCCCACCACTCAGCAACACTCAGTATTCCTCATATCAGTGAGGTCATATGATACATGTCTTTCTCTGATTCACTTATTTCACTCAGCATAACACCCTCCAGTTCCATCCACGTGGTTGCAAATGGCAAGCTCTCATTCCTTTTGATGGCTGCATAATATTCCATTGTGTATATATACCACCTCTTCTTTATCCATTCATCTGTCGATGGACATCTTGGCTCTTTCCACAGTTTGGCTATTGTGGACATTGCTGCTATAAACATCGGGGTGCACGTACCCCTTCGGATCCCTACATTTCTATCTTTGTGGTAAATACCCAGTAGTGCAATTGCTGGATCATATGGTAGCTCTATTTTCAACTGTTTGAGGAACCTCCATACTGTTTTCCAGA
The DNA here is from genome assembly GCF_009762305.2 of Zalophus californianus. NCBI lineage: Eukaryota > Metazoa > Chordata > Mammalia > Carnivora > Otariidae > Zalophus > Zalophus californianus. The sequence goes on along the minus strand of NC_045612.1, from coordinate 111,663,858 downwards.
GGGGCTGCACCAGCTTGTATTCCCACCAACAGTGTAGGAGGGTTCCCCTTTCTCCACATCCCCGCCAACATCTGTCGTTTCCTGACTTGTTAATTTTAGCCATTCTGACTGGTGTGAGGTGGTATCTCATTGAGGTTTTGATTTGGATTTCCCTGATGCCGAGCAATGTTGAGCACTTTTTCATGTGTCTGTTGGCCATTTGGATGTCCTCTTTGGAAAAATGTCTGTTCATGTCTTCTGCCCATTTCTTGATTGGATTATTTGTTCTTTGGGTGTTGAGTTTGATAAGTTCTTTATAGATTTTGGATACTAGCCCTTTATCTGATATGTCATTTGCAAATATTTTCTCCCATTCTGTCGGTTGTCTTTTGGTTTTGTGGACTGTTTCTTTTGCTGTGCAAAAGCTTTTTATCTTGATGAAATCCCAATAGTTCATTTTTGCCCTGGCTTCCCTTGCCTTTGGCGATGTTTCTAGGAAGAAGTTGCTGCGGCTGAGGTCGAAGAGGTTGCTGCCTGTGTTCTCCTTTAGGATTTGGATGGACTCCTGTCTCACGTTTAGGTCTTTCAACCATTTGGAGTCTATTTTTGTGTGTGGTGTAAGGAAATGGTCCAGTTTCATTCTTCTGCGTGTGGCTGTCCAATTTTCCCAACACCATTTGTTGAAGAGACTGTCTTTTTTCCATTGGACATTCTTTCTTGCTTTGTCAAAGATGAGTTGACCATAGAGTTGAGGGTCCATTTCTGGGCTCTCGATTCTGTTCCATTGATCTATGTGTCTGTTTTTGTGCCAGTACTATACTGTCTTGATGATGACAGCTTTGTAATAGAGCTGGAAGTCTGGAATTGTGATGCCGCCAGCTTTCCTTTTCTTTTTCAATATTCCTCTGGCTATTCAGGGTCTCTTCTGGTTCCATACAAATTTTAGGATTCTTTGTTCTATTTCTTTGAAAAAAGTGGTTGGTATTTTGATGGAGATTGCATTGAATGTGTAGATTGCTCTAGGGAGCATTGACATCTTCACAATGTTTGTTCTTCCAATCCATGAGCATGGAAAGTTTTTCCATTTCTTTGTGTCTTCTTCAATTTCTTTCATGAGTATTTTATAGTTTTCTGAGTACAGATCCTTTGCCTCTTTGGTTAAATTTATTCCTAGGTATCTTATGGTTTTGGGTGCGATTGTAAATGGGATCAACTCCTTAATTTCTCTCTCTTCTGTCTTGTTGTTGGTGTATAGGAATGCCACTGATTTCTGTGCATTGATTTTATATCCTGCTACTTTACTGAATTCCTGTATGAGTTCTAGCAGTTTTGGAGTGGAGTCTTTTGGGTTTTCCACATACAGTATCATATCATCTGCAAAGAGTGAGAGTTTGACTTCCTCTTTGCTGATTTGGATGCCTTTGATTTCTTTTTGTTGTCTGATTGCTGTGACTAGGACTTCTAATACTATGTTGAATAGCAGTGGTGATAGTGGACATCCCTGCCCTGTTCCTGACCTTAGGGGAAAAGCTCTCAGCTTTTCCCCATTGAGAATGATATTGGCTGTAGGTTTTTCATAGATGGCTTTTATAATATTGAGGTATGTACCCTCTATCCCTATACTCTGCAGAGTTTTGATCAAGAAAGGATGCTGTACTTTGTCAAATGCTTTTTCTGCATCTATTGAGAGGATCATATGATTCTTGTTCTTTCTTTTGTTAATGTATTGTATCACGTTGATTGATTTGCGGATGTTGAACCAGCCTTGCAGCCCAGGGATAAATCCCACTTGGTCATGGTGAATAATCCTTTTAATGGACTGTTGGACCCTATTGGCTAGTATTTTGGTGAGAATTTTTGCATCCATGTTCATCAAGGATATTGGTCTGTAGTTCTCCTTTTTGATGGGGTCTTTGTCTGGTTTTGGGATCAAGGTAATGGTGGCCTCATAAAATGAGTTTGGAAGTTTTCCTTCCATTTCTATTTTTTGGAACAGTTTCAGGAGAATAGGTATAATTCTTCTTTAAATGTCTGATAGAATTCCCCTGGGAAGCCATCTGGCCCTGGGCTTTTGTTTGTTGGGAGATTTTTGATGACTGCTTCAATTTCCTTAGTGGTTATAGGTCTGTTCAGGTTTTCTATTTCTTCCTGGTTCAGTTTTGGTAGTTGATACATCTCTAGGAATGCACCCATTTCTTCCAGGTTATCTAATTTGCTGGCATAGAGTTGCTCATAATATGTTCTTAAAATTGTTTGTATTTCTTTGGTGTTGGTTGTGATCTCTCTTCTTTCATTCATGATTTTGTTGATTTGGGTCATTTCTCTTTTCTTTTTGATAAGTCTGGCCAGGGGTTTATCAGTCTTGTTAATTCTTTCAAAGAACCAGCTCCTAGTTTCCTTCATCTGTTCTACTATTCTTTTGGTTTCTATTTCATTGATTTCTGCTCTGATCTTGATTATTTCTCTTCTCCTGCTGGGTTTAGGCTTTATTTGCTGTTCTTTCTCCAGCTCCTTTAGGTGTAGGGTTAGGTTGTGTATTTGAGACCTTTCTTGTTTCTTGAGAAAGGCTTGTATTGCTCTATACTTTCCTCTTAGGACTGCCTTTGCTGTATCCCAAAGATTTTGAACAGTTGTGTTTTCATTTTCATTGGTTTCCATGAATTCTTTTAATTCTTCTTTAATTTCCTGGTTGACCCATTCATTCTTTACTAGGATGCTCTTTAGCCCCCATGTATTTGAGTTCTTTCTGACTTTCCTCTTGTGATTGAGTTCTAGTTTCAAAGCATTATGGTCTGAAAATATGCAGGGAATAATCCCAGTCTTTTGGTACCAGTTGAGACCTGATTTGTGACCTAGGATGTGATCAGTTCTGGAGAATGTTCCATGGGCACTAGAGAAGAATGTGTATTCCGTTGCTTTGGGATGGAATGTTCTGAATATGTCTGTGAAGTCCATTTGGTCCAGTGTGTCATTTAAAGTCTTTATTTCCTTGTTGATCTTTTGCTTAGATGATCTGTCCATTTCAGTCAGGGGGGTGTTAAAGTCGCCCACTATTATTGTATTGTTGTCAATGTGTTTCTTCGCTTTTGTTATTAATTGTCTTATATAATTGGCTGCTCCCTGGTTCGGGACATAGATATTTTCAATTGTTAGATCTTCTTGTTGGATAGACCCTTTAAGTAGGATATAGTGTCCTTCCTCATCTCTTATTACAGTCTTTGTTTTAAAATCTAATTTGTCTGATATAAGGATTGCCACCCCAGCTTTCTTTTGCTGTCCATTAGCATGGTAAATGGTTTTCCACCCCCTCACTTTCAATCTGGGGGTGTCTTTGGGTCTAAAATGAGTCTCTTGCAGACAGCATATGGATGGGTCTTGTTTTTTAATCCAATCTGATAGCCTGTGTCTTTTGATTGGGGCATTTCGCCCATTTACATTCAGGGTAACTATTGAAAGGTATGAATTTAGTGCCATTGTATTGCCTGTAAGGTGACTGTTACTGTATATTGTCTCTGTTCCTTTCTGATCTGTGCTGCTTTTAGTCTCTCTCTTTGCTTAGAGGACCCCTTTCAATATTTCTTGGAGGGCTGGTTTCGTGTTTGCAAATTCCTTTAGTTTTTGTTTGTCCTGGAAGCTTTTTATCTCTCCTTCAATTTTCAATGAGAGCCTAGCTGGATACAGTATTCTTGGCTGCATATTTTTCTCGTTTAGTGCTCTGAAGATCTCATGCCAGTCCTTTCTGGCCTGCCAGGTCTCTGTGGATAGGTCTGTTGGCAATCTAATGTTTCTACCATTGTAGGTTACATAGCTCTTCTCCCGAGGTGCTTTCAGGATTTTCTCTTTGTCTCTGAGACTCGGAAGTTTTACTATTAGATGTCGGGGTGTTGACCTATTTTTATTGATTTTGAGAGGGGTTCTCTGTGCCTCCTGGATTTTGATGCCTGTTTCCTTCCTTACATTAGAGAAGTTCTCTACTATTATTTGCTCCAATATACCTTCTGCCCCTCTCTCTCTTTCGTCTTCTTCTGGGATCCCAATTATTCTAATGTTGTTTCATCTTATCGTATCGCTTATCTCTCGAATTCTGCCCTCGTGATCCTGTAGTTGTTTCTCTCTTTTTCTCAGCCTCTTTATTGTCCATCATTTGGTCTTCTATATCGCTGATTCTCTCTTCTGCCTCATTTATCCTAGCAGTTAGTGCCCCCATTTTTTATTGCACCTCATTAATAGCCTTTTTGATTTTGACTCGGTTAGATTTTAGTTCTTTTATTTCTCCAGAAAGAGTTTCTCTAATAACTTCCACGCTTTTTTCAAGCCCAGCTAGTGTCTTTAGAGTCATGATTCTGAACTCTAGGTCCTACATCGTACTAATGTCCGTATTGAGTAGATCCCTGGCTGACGGTACTATCTCTTGTTCTTTTTGCTGAGGTGATTTTTTTCGCCTTGACATTTTGTCCAGAGGAGAATAGATGAATGAGAGAACAAAATGCTAACAGGTTAACAACGTCCCCAGCAAATATACTGTATACAAATCAGAAAAGACCTGAAACTAGGGGAAAAGAAAGGGAAAGAAAGAAAAAAGGAAGAGAAAAGAAAGAAAGAAAAAAAAACAAAAAGAAAAAGATTATAAACAAAAACAGAACAATACAAAAAAACCAAATATGATCAAATATGATCAGGCTAGTGCATAGATCAATGCCGCACACTAGATTTGGGGCGTATTTTGGTCTGTTAGAAAAAAGTGCCTCCTAAAATTTTAAAGGAAGAAAGACTTATATATGTACAAAATAAGGGTTGATACAATGAAGGGATGGAAGATGACTGTAAAGATGAAAATTATAAACGATTTTATAAAAGGAATTGATACGGTAAGAAGTTGTTTGAAAAAAGAAAGAAGAAGGTTTAAAAAAAAAAGGGAGAGAATGTGATCAGGCAGGAGACTAGAACAAAGCCATACACTAGTGATTTAGGGTATATTTTGATCTGTTAGAAGAAACTGTATCTCAAAATTTTAAAGAGAGAACAACTTATATACATATGCCAAAAATAAGGGTAACTATTATGAAGGGATAAAATATGACTCTAAAAATGAAAAATAAAAAATGTTTTTTTAAAAAAAGGGATTGATAAGATGTTGGTTGAAAAAGGGAGAAAGACAAATTAAAAAAACAGGTAAAAAATTAACTTTGAAAAACTAATGAATCATGGTAAAAAAAAGCCATGAATTCTATGTGCAGTATTCCTCTAGCACTGGAGTTCTGCTGTTCTGATTGATGGGTAAACTTGGTCTTGGCTGGCTGGCTGTTCGTGCTGATCTTCTGGGGGAGGGGCCTGTTGCCGTGGTTCCCAAATGTCTTTGCCGGAGGCGGAATTGCCCCACCCTTGCCGGTCCGGGCTAAGCAAGCTGCTCGGGTTTGCTCTGGGGAGCTTTTGTTCCCTGCAAGCTCTCGGTACAGCTTTGGAGGACGACAGTGAAAATGGTGGCCTCCCAATCTCTGCCCCAGAGGAGGCAAGAACTCGGGGCCCCGCTCCTCAGTGCGCCCCCAGAGAAAGGCAGCCAGTCACTCCCGTGTCCCCGGTCTCCGGCCGCACTCCGTGCTCACCCGGCCTGTGACCGAGCGTTTCTATCTCTGGCACCCGACCCCGTGTGGAGTCTCCAAACCCAGCAGATCCCTGTGGTGCGCTTCCGCGCCGCTCCTCCCGGGGGAGGAAGGGGAGTCTCCCCGGCTCTGCCGCTTGTTGGGTCCCTCCTGGAGGAGCAGTGGCCCGACTGGGCCGCGGATCACAGTTTATGGCAACCCCGAGCTGAGAGCCCGCGCCTCGGGTCCGTCTCTGCAGCCGGCTTCCCCGCTCCGATACCTGGGAGCTCTGCCGCACTCAGGCACCCCCGGTCTTTCTGTGACCCCGAGGGTCCTGAGACCACACTGTCCCGCGAGGGTTCCACCCCCCGCTTAGCCACTGGAGCGACGTCCCTCAGCAGAGCCAGCTTCTAAAAGGTCCGATTTTGTGCCCCGCGGCTCTAGCACTTGCCAGAAGCAGCCGACGGAGGCGCCCTCCCCCGCCGTCTCTCCTCCCGAATATCGCCTCGGATTCACTTCTCCGCACGTCCTGCCTTCCAGTAAGCGGTCGCTTTTCTGTTCAGAGAGTTGTTGCTACTCTCTTCGATCTCCTGTTGAGTTCGTAGGTGTTCAGAATGGTTTGATCCCTATTCAGCTGAATTCCTGAGACCAGACGAAATCCACGTCTCCTACTCCTCCGCCATCTTGCTCCACCCCCCCCTTTTTTTTTAATTCTCTGGTACAGCCACTTTGGAAAACAGTGTGGAGGTTCCTCAAACAGTTAAAAATAGAGCTACCCTATGACCCAGCAATTGCACTCCTGGGTATTTACCCCAAAGACACAGATGTAGTGAAAAGAAGGGCCATATGCACCCCAATGTTCATAGCAGCAATGTCCGCAATAGCCAAACTGTGGAAAGAGCCGAGATGCCCTTCAACAGATGAATGGATAAAGAAGATGGGGTCCATATATACAATGGAATATTACTCAGCCACCAGAAAGGATGAATACCCAACTTTTACGTCAACATGGATGGGACTGGAGGAGATTATGCTAAGTGAAAAAAGTCAAGCAGAGAAAGTCAATTATCATATGGTTTCACTTATTTGTGGAACATAAGGAACAGCATGGAGGACATTAGGGGAAGGAAGGGAAAAATGAAGGGGGGGAAATTGGAGGGAGAGACGAACCATGAGAGACTATGGACTCTGGGAATCAAACTGGGGGTATTAGAGGGGAGGTGGTTGGGGGGATGGGTTAGCCCGGTGATGGGTATTAAGGAGGGCACGTACTGCATGGAGCACTGGATGTTATATGAAAACAATGAATCATGGAACACTACATCAAAAACTAATGATGTATGGTGACTAACATAATAAAATTAAATTATAAAATATAAAAATTTAAAAATTTAAAAAAATAAAAAATACTTTACTTAGGGCACCTGGGTGGCTCAGTTGGTTAAGTGTCTGCCTTCGGCTCAGGTCATGATTCCAGGGTCCTGAAATGGAGCCCCGCATCGACAGGGAGCCTGCTTCTCCCCCTCCCACTCCCCCTGCTGTGTTCCCTCTCTCGCTGTCTCTCTCTGTCAAATAAATAAATAAAATCTCTTTTAAAAAATGAAAAAAAAAGATTGCTATTGGCAACTTTCTGAAAGGCAGGAGAGACAAAGGTGGTCTTGTGGCTACAGAGGGCAGACCAGTAAGCAGAAGTTACAAAGAGAAATTTGGCCACAGCATAAATGAGAACCTTCTAGCAGTATGGAACCTTGAAAGAAAGTGTACCAGTAGAAGTAGAACACACCAGGCCCTGAGAAGAGTTGCCTGAGCCTTGGAGAAGATAGGGAACTCGTCCAGGGTGACAGAGCAGACCTTGTCAGAGCCCCACCCACGCACAGCCCTCCCTGTCACTTTTACTCCCAGCAGCCAGCACCTGCGTCCCTTTGTGGGCAACCCCCCCCGGGACCCTGGAGCCCACCTTGCCAGTGCACCTGATCCAAAGCAAAAGTACCCGAAAATTTATATCTCCTGAGGGCCACCCTTCACAGCTCCCTTCCCAGTGTGACCCACACTGTTTCCAGAGATTGCCCTATGGGACTGAGCCAAAGCCACCTTCTGTGGGACCCTGCTTGCTGACTTCCTTCCCTTCCCAGTCTCACCTCCCCACCTATTTTTTCTGGGAATACTTCCTAACAAATGACTTTCACAGGAGTCCTCATCTCAGAAGGAACCCCTGCCTCTGGGAAACCCAGCGCAAGCCATATAACTGGCAAATTTCTCAGAAGGGGGTGGCACATACGTCCACAAAGGGCCGTCCATCAGCCCCTTGCAGGCATGGACAAAGCACAGCAGATGTGCCGTGTGCATGGATGCGTGTGTCTGCTGGTACAGCAGGCCTGGGAGTCAGGACAGTCTGACACTGGGGATGGGCATCTTTGCTTCCGCCCGGGGGGGGATTTCAGGGCTCTTGTGGGGGACTCCGTGGACGCCAGGGTCCTTTCAAACCCAGCATGCCCCATTTTGGAGCCACGCGCCCCTTAAGTCTCATCTGCAGGTGCCGTCTAAATATGAGCTTTACCCGAAGTCTTTGTTCTGTAGGATTGATTTGGTTCTTCAGTGTCATGCCCCCCACCTCAGGCTGGCTCCTGCCCACTGGCCTCACCACCACTTTCACTCGAGCTCGTGTGTGTGCCTTGCCAGGCTTGGCTGCCACTGAGCTTTGCAGCTGACTTGGTTTCCAAAGGGGCAGTTGATGACTCTGATAACTTTCTCAATGAGAACGATATAAACCATCCGTGGTTCTGACCAGGTGGCTGGAGACCACTGGAATCAGAATCTGCAGAGCTTATTAAAATGCAGGCTTGTGGGGTACCTGGGTGGCTCAGTCGTTGAGTGTCTGCCTTCGGCTCAGGTCTTGATCCTATGGTCCTGGGATGGAGCCCTGCATTGGGTTCCCTTCTCGGCGGAAAGCCTGCTTCTCCCTCTCCCACTCCCCCTGTTTGTGTTCCCTCTCTCGCTGTCTCTCTCTCTCTGTCAAATAAATAAATAAAATCTTTTAAAAAAAAATGCAGGCTCGTGGACCACACCCCAGACCAACTGGATCAGAATCCCTAGGCACGGAGCAAGGGGGTCAACCCCTGTGATAAGCTTCCCTGGTGTTTCTCACTCACTTTCAGGCAGTGCTGCTCACAGTGTGGTCAGCTAACCCACAACACAGCCTCACCTGGGAACCTGTTAGAGACGCACATTGTCAGGACCCGTCCCAGACCTCCAGAATCAGAAACTCTGGGGACAGAGCCCAGCCATCTGTGTTTTATCGAGATCTCCAGGGGATTCCCATGCACACTAAGGTTTGAGAAACATTGCTCTCAAGTTCAGGAACCACTCATGTAGAATTTTCAATTCATTCATTCAAAAATACCCTGTTCCAAACGCGGTGGACACTGATGGCACAGTGATGAGAGAATGAGTCAGAGGTCCTGCCCTAGAAGAACTCAAGCCTTAATGGATTCCATGTCATATTGGTGCTTCCATGTGACTTGTAGATTCCCAAGAAAATTCAGTCTTCTTGGTCCCTTTCCCTAGGTTTTTGCCACTCCTACCTCATTTGGCAATAAGCCATCTAAATAGCAGAATCCAATGCCAACTCTCAAATGACTGTTGCTGAGGTCCAGACTGGGGCTGGCTGAGGGCTTTCCCAGAAGAGGAAGGAACATTCTGTGTCAGCAGATCGCACCCTGCACCAAGTCCGCAATCAGCCCACAGTGCCGTGGGTTGGCCCTTAGCATCTGACCCCAAAGCACCAGCTGTCGACCACTTACCGACATGTACAGACAACAACACCTATGACTTTTGATGGTTGGACCTTCTTCAGAAAGATGAAACAACATTCTGACATCAACATCAGGGTCTCTTATGCATCTTTCAAAATGGCTGCATTGTACAAACCAAGTCACACAATGGAAAGTGGTTCAGATATGTCATCTGAGCACAACCAGAAATAAAATCATGGAACACCTTTGGGGTGTTGGTAAATTTCTCCAATCACCCATGCCTGTTTAAGGAGCTGCAGACCTTGGGACCTCAGGTGCTTTTTTATTAACCAACACTCTTCCATGGAGATACTATACTCTTTCCTGAACTTTCCCTGTATCTGACACATGGCCAACATGTCAGCTGCACCAATTACTTCTGCTATTTTCAGAACCTTTTTCTAATGATGCTGGTCAGTGACTAATATGGAAAAATTCTGCACAAGATCTTGCCAACAATGGGGAGCTTACAGGATAGTTTGCTCTCAACTGCTTATAATCTTCTTAAAGGTATTCATAATCTTAACAGCCTTGAAATCTTGTGGCATTTGCCCATTTGTTAGGAAAAATCTTGCGGAAGTGTCTACTAAGAGTTACCCATACAATCATGGGCCAGAAATAGTAATTAAACATGTGATTGTTCTCTGAGCAGTGTTTAATGCCGTCACTCAGGAAGTTTCAGTTTGAATTCCAAGCAGGAGACGTTTCCCACTAGAGCAGTCATCTGATTGCTCTGATCCACCCCGCCCTCTCACCCAGCAAAGAGCACATTACCACCAGAATTATGAGGACACAGGGCCAAGAGCGGTGTTTCCAGAGCCTGCCCATTTTAGAAGGTCCACCGCACCACCATTCCAAGGGGCAACAAGCATAACCCTGGCCTCAGCTTCCTTTAATTGTTCGATAAAAATGGCACCAGCTCTCTCCCTGGAGATGGTGGGGGAAACCCAGTATTGCCCCAGTACCTCCTAGTAACTCCTCGCTCCAATTCCTGCTTCTACTGTTGCCTCCATATCACTCGTGGTTTGCCTCTTGGGGTTGTTCCCTCTTCTCTGCTCTGTACTCACCCACCCATGGAACACAGTCGCTAAGCCTTCATTCTCCCCCTTGATTTCTCATACAACCTCTGGAGGACTAAAAAACTTTTACTGAAGACTTGGGTGGTACAGGCACAGAGAAACAGCAAAGCATAGGGGGGTAGCAGATAAAACCCATACCTATCCTGGTTTTTAAAAATTGCACACCTGACAATTCATGCTTTTCAGGGACCATTGTGCCATGTAGGACACTGTCTCCTTCCCTTCTTCTGTTCTGCCCTGCCCCCACCACCCCCTATCTCCCAGACTGGTTTAGAAATCCAACATACATGTCATTTCATTGTTGAGACCACTTCAGCTGTCTCTTTTCTCTCGGCATGTTTGCCTGGCCAGACCTGACCCTGGTGTGTGCGTGCATGTGTGTGTGCGTGTGTGTGCACGTGCGTGTATGCACGTGTGTGTTAAAGTATACATAACATAAAATTTACCATTTTAACCACTTTTAAGTGGACAGTTTAGTGGCATTAAGTACAGTCACATTGTTGTGCATCCATCACCACCACCCACCTCCAGAACTTTGTCATCATGTCAAACAAATTCTGTATACATGAAACACTAACTCCCCAATTTCCCTCCCCCCGCCAGCCCCTTCCAACTACTATTCTACTTTCTGTCTCTACGAGTTTGACTATTCCAGATACTTCACATAAGCAGGGTCATAAAGTATTTGGACTTTTGTGTCTGGATTATTTTATTTAGCATGATGTCTTCAGGGTTCATCAGTCTTATAGCATATGTCAGAATTTCCTTCCTTTGTGTGGGGGAATAATTTTCTATTGTACATACAGACCACATTTTGTTTGTCCATTCTTCTGTCGATGGATGTTTGAGTTGTTTCCACCTTTCGGCTATTGTGAATAATGCTGCTGTGAACCTGGGTGTACAAATATCTCTTACAGTCTCTGCTTTTAATTCTTTTGTGTATATACCCAGAAGGATTGATGGATCATATGGTAACTCTGTTTAATTATTGAGGAACTGCCATACTGTTTTGCACAGCGACTGTACCATTTCACATTCCCACCAGCAGTGCACAAGGGTTTCAGTTTCTTCACATCCTTGCCAAAACTTGTTCTTTGTTTTTGCCTTTGATAATAGCCATCCTAATGGGTGTGAGGCGGCATCCCATTGTAGTTTTGATTAGCATTTTTCTAATGATTAGTGATGTTGAGCATCTTTTCATGGGCTTATTGAGCATCTGTATATTTTTTTAGAGAAATGTCTATTCAAGTCCTTTGCCCAGTTTTGAATTGGGTTGTTTGGGTTTTTGTTGTTAAGTTGTAGGAGCTATTTAATTTTCTAGATATTAATCCTTCATGAGATAAGTGATTAGCAAATATTCCCTTCAATTCTGTGGGTTGCTTTTTCACTCTGTTAACGGTGTCCTTTAATGCATGAAGGTTTTTAATTTTGATGAAGTCCAATTTATTTTTTCTTCTGTTGCTTGTTCTTTTGGTGTCATATCCAAGAAATCATTGCCAAATCTAAATTCATTAAGACTTACCCCTATGTTTTCTTTTAAGAGTTGTATAGTTTTAGCCCTTACATTTAGGTCTTTGATCAATTTTGAGTTAATTTTGTACATAAGGTGAGAGTCCAAGTTCATTCTTTTGCACGTGAATATCCAGCTTTCCCAGAACCGTTTGTTGAAAATATTGTCCATTCTCCATTGAATGGTCTTGGCATCTTTGTCAAAAATCATTTGACCATATATGCAAGGGTTTATTTCTGGGCTCTCTGTTCTCGTCCAATCATCTTTATGTTTTGATTACCATAGCTTTGCAATGAGTTTTAGAGTCAGGAAGTGCAAGTCCTCCAACTTTGTTCTTTTTCAAGATTATTTTGGCTATTTGGTGTCCCTTGAAATTCTGTATGAATAATAAGATGAAGTTTTCTGTTTCTACAAGAAACATCATTGGGATTTTAGTAGAGCTTGCACTGAATCTGTAGATGGTTTCGGGCAGTACAGCCATTTTAACAATATTAAGTCTTCTAATCCATGAACACAGAGTATCTTTCCATATATTTGTGTCTTCTTTACATTTCTTTTAGCAGTACCTTGTATTTGTCAGTGTACATGTCTTTCTCCATCTTGGTTAAGTTAGTTCTGAAGTGTTTTTTTCTATTTGAGGCTACTGTAAGTGAAATTGCTTTTTTAACTTCCTTTTTTGGATTGTTTGTTGTTAGTGCATTGAAAAGCAACTGAGCTTTCCCTGTTGATTTTGTATCCCATAACTTTACTAGATGCATTTATTGGTTCTAAGTGTGGGTGTGTAATCTTTGGGCTTTCTACACATAAGATCGTGTCATCTTGGAACAGAAATAATTTTACTTCATTTTCTTTTTCTTGCTTAATTGTTCTGGCTAAAATTTCCAATTTCAGGTTGAATAAAAGTGGAGAATGCAGGTGTCCATGTTTTGTTCCATGATTATATCTTGGGCCTCCCTTTTATATGCAGAGAAACCTTCAGAGCATTTTTATACACATGTCCCTGACTGACAGAGCCTGCACTGTGCAGAGAAGATGTGGGAGTCTGGCAGAAAGTAAACACCAGGGCAGACTTGGAAATGGTCTAAACTTTGAATGCATGCCCAGTGCCTGGAAGTGATTTTGTAGGAAGCATTCCCAGGAAAAATTACTAAGGGAGAGGTGAAGGGGGGTTGGGATGAAAGGAGACCTAACAAGGATGAAGCAACCAGCAAATCCCACAGAAGGTAACTTGGGCTTGGTCCTGAGGGATCACTGGAACAAGAGAGGTCATACCTCAGAATTGTCCCCATTGGGAGCACAGGGACTGGAGTGTTGATACTCCTGGATGTCAGTCATTGATCAAGGGCCAAGTACCCTTGGGGACACTTCCAGCTCTTTCTTTGAACAGGCAAAGCAAAGGCCAGTAGTCAGAGGCAGTCCTCCAGCAAGGAGATGCAGTTGCTGCTGTTGGGAATGAAAGCACCCCCACCAGAAGCACAAAAATGGTGAAGGAAGCCGAGGTCTGTGGGTGGAGCACTGACTGCAGCTCCTATGCCCATATCAAACTAACAGGTTAGCAACATCTGCTTATATATAGGGAGGCTTTGAGACCCCAGCATTCCTACCCCAGGAGAACACTGGATGGGTGTATCCATGGTCCCAGCGATGCCAGCTATTGATGACATCATGAGGATCAGACACATCTTACCCAGATAATTCTTGACATCAAATATTGCGTAGACTGGTTGCCGATTAAGCACTGAACAGACTTGTCCTGAGGGGCTGCGTGGCTAAGCACTGGTGACCCAAACACACGGCATGATGCCCAAAGATCAGCAAATAGACATATCACAGGGCCAAGCTGACAGGTGTTGTGAGGGAGTTGGAACACACTTTCACTCCTCTCTCCACCCACTAGGGCAGTGGTCAGCCAGCATCCCCCAACCCCTACCCTCCAGGGGGACATTGTAGACCAACGTAACTGAAGATGGCAAGCTCTTGGCATACTCCTATCCAAGTAAGACTTCTGAAGGTGACTGCATGGACTTGCCCTGGTCGTTCTGTCTCACCCCAATCTGTCCCTGTCTCCCTCACTGATATCTCCCCAGAGTCTAGCAACTGGTTGCAACTCCATGGGCAACTCACCCCTCTGTGCTTTTTTACCTACAAAAAGAGATACATCTAATACAGTGTTAAAAGGGTGAGCTCTCGAGTCATTGTGCCTGGGTTCAAATCCTGGCTCTACCATTCTCAAGTCATTTAATATGGGACAATTTGTGTGGCCTCCCAGTGTCAGCTTTCTCATCCTGGAAGTACATAGAACAGGGGTAAGGAGGGTGTTATTTCATAACAGCACTCGGTACATTATAAATAATAAACATAAATATTCTCCCTAAATTCATTAGGGAAATACACATAGCCCTAGAAAAATGACTTTCATTCCAGAGTTTTCATATAGTGTTCGTTGTACCTCAGTGCAAGTATGCAAACATCTTAGAGAAAGGCATAGGGCAGCCCTTGAACTATGGTATTTAATAGCAAGGATCGATTGGTACAATATTTTAACTTACTAAGCAACCATTCATTAGTAATTTATGCTTCTGTAGGAAGGAAAAATCATTACATGGGAGGGATCAGTAGGTTCATACTCTACAAATGAAATTTACCCAGGATCCCTCCAAGGCACTCACATTTACTTAGGGGCAGAGTGGGACCTGGAACCCAGTTTTCCAGAGCCCACAGGAATAAGCTTCTGGATGTGATGGGAAGTGCTGCAACACAAAAAAACCAGCGCAAGTGAGGTTATCCTTGCAGTCATGTTCTCAGATCAAAATAAACAGCACAAAGGGAGTTCAAAAAACATTTCTTTCATCCACAAACCTCCAGGGAATGAACTTGTGTGGCATGGCTGTTTAATAGATAGTAAACATTGAAGAGTTTTACAAATTGATGTTGTAAACAGAGTACATCATAAAAGCCTGTGACCATTAATAAGCCTGTGCATCATCCCAAGCCATGGTGGCCTGGTAAGGACACTCTGTGTCAGCGTTCAGATTAAGGGTTGTGCAGACCAGCCATCTTCCGGTGCTTAAGGATATGGAGCCACGTGTCTTATAGTGGACTCATTGCTTAATAATATATAATAAGTACTGTTAGCAGGTTTCTAACATACACACATTTCCCCCTTAAATAAACTATGTTTTTAATTTTCCCCATCTCTGTTCAAAGATATAGAAATTTCAAATTATTTTACCCAAACTAAGAAAGCAAAAGTACCTGAGGTCCTTCCATTCAGTAACCACTGCTATCCCTGGGGGTTATTACTGAATGGAACATAGTCATATTCATGTAGAATTAGAATAAATAATTTTGCATGAGTGAGATCACACCACATGCTCTTTTGAGACCAAATTTTTCACTTAATTATATGTTGTGGGGATATTCCCAAGCAAATGTATGTGGGTATATATACCCTTTCTAATATTTGGGTAGTATTATTTATATGAATGTAGCAAAGTTTAACAAATTCTTTTCTAATAGATATTTAGATTACTTCCTTGTTTTCATTCTTATAAACTAAGCTGCAGGGAACACCCTTATACAAATCTCTCTGCATTGCTGTGTGATTAGTTCCTTGGGATAAAGTCCATAAATGTAATTCTTAGATTAGAAGAATGCATTTCTTAAAGGGAGGCATATATATGAGCACTTGCATATGCAAATACAAGTCTGGAGGGTATGAGCCAGAATACTATCAGTAATCATAACCAAGTGAACTAGGTAATTTTGTCCTCATTTATATTTTTAATTTTCATAGGGCTATAGATATTTTTTCTCCTATGTTTTTAATATTCATAGAGCTATCAACTAAAACCTGGTTATGGCTGAGAGAAATACTTAGGATAATCACAGGAGTATAGATGAAAGGATAAGAGATGAAGAAAATGAAAAAGAAGTGAATATATATGTGGAAAACAGGTGATGATCCAATATAAGGATAATTGATGTTCTTGAAATAGAGAAGCCCGCTATTGAAAGAAGGGATGCTCATAGGAATTATACAAGAAAATTTCCGTGGGGGCGCCTGGGTGGCTCAGTTGGTTAAGTGTCCAGCTCTTGATTTTGGCTCAGGTCACGATCTCAGGGTGGTGGAATCGAGTCCTGCATTGGGCTCTGTGCTCAGTGGGGAGTCTGGTGGAGATTCTTTCTCCCTTTCCCTCTGCCCCTGCTCGTGCTTGCTCTCTCACTCTCTCTCTTTCCCTAAAATAAATAAATAAATCCTTTTTTTTTTTAGATTTTATTTATTTATTTGACAGAGAGATACACAGCAAGACAGGGAACACAAGCAGGAAGAGTGGGAGAGGGAGAAGCAGGCTCCCTGCAGGCTCCCCATAGAGCAGGGAGCCTGATGTGGGGCTCGATCCCAGGACCCTGGGACCATGACCCGAGCCGAAAGCAGATGCTTAACAATTGAGCCACCCAGCTACCCCAATAAATAAATCTTTAAAAAAAAAAAAAGAAAATCTCCCCAAAATAAAGAAAATAAATGAATTTGCTGATTGAAAGGTAACACTTCATTCTAGGGAAATATGCAGAACATTCAACAACGAGGCGTATTTTCTTATTAAGCATTTGAAGTGTGAAATAAAAACAAAAAATTCAAGTGTCCAGGAAGACAATGAAAATAGCCACAAGGGGGAAATAATAATCGGGTTGCCTCAGACTTATTCATACCCACCACCCGACAATTCTATATGTAGGAACATCATCTAAGGAAGTAATTAGATGAGTTTCAAGATTTACATACAAGGATGTTTAATGGATTATTTATAAACTTTTTTTTTCAAATATGTGAAATTCAAGAAAGATTTAAATGGTAGAATACCAGGCAACCTTTAAGATTATTTTTTAAAGACTAATGGCATAGGAAAATGCCCATAACATGATTGTCAAGTGAAAGAATCCTGTTACAAAAGAGTAATCACAGTATTATTCTAACTAAATCTATGCACATAGGGAGGGAAAAAAACACCAGAAGGATGTACATTAAAATGAAAAGGATAATTATATCTAGTAGAGTATTACAGGGATACTTTTCTCTTTTTACTTTTCTACATATACCGAGTTCCCTACTAACAAGTACTGCCATTATATTGGGGAGAAAATGATAAATTTTATTAAAAATATAATCAGTAACACCAAAGAATCTTGCCATGATGTTACTGGTAGCAAATCAGAAAGATTTAAAATGTAGAGTTATGAGATTTGGGGCCAGTTTCTCTGACTAGACTTTTGGAAAACTTAGCTGATCCTATTTACAAGCAATTAGCCTGGGGATGTGTTGATAGAAGAAATAAAGCTTTGAAAACTTCAAGTCCTGAGCCTGCTCATGGTCATCATGAACAAGCTTTACTTGGATTATGCATCAGATGAAATGTCAATCAGGCTAGAAATTTAAGCAGGCTACATTAGATGGGAACATAGACCATCTCTGTATACTTGGGTAAGCACCATTTGCTTCATGGTATGAATAAATGTATCTGCAAAATAAGCCTCTGAAAAAAATCTAGTTTCTGACTGCTGTCAGGACACACAGCACCAGTGACACATGGTGTGCATAAAAAAAAATAGCATTTATTGAGGGAGAACGTATAAAAGAGGAGGAGACAGCAAGTGCTAGCCTCCCGAAGTGGCATTATTCCCCCGCTTACCATGGCCAGCGATCCAATAGACAGGGCCCCCCTCTCCCCATGATACTCTATATACTGTTGTTCCAGGCTCAGGAACTGTGTACCGTAGTGGAAGTTTCCTGGGTGCACTAGTGGCTTTGTTAGAAAGGGGAAGCCTCCAGACCCGGTAGCCTGTAGCAGCCTGTCCTTTCCCTGAGCTAACTAGACCTGCTGAGCCAGATTGTCCCTCATCTCCCATAAGGAGGGAGGAAATCAGGCCCCAGAGCCATCCAGATGCATCTTGCCTCACTGATGTCTGATGCATTGAGAGCTGAGACCGAGTCTCTCAAAACTGCAAGGGATCTGGATTGCCACAGCAAATTTCCTCCACCAAATAGGAAATAAGAGCTGTTCCTCTATTTGGAAACTCATCACCCACCATGTGGAAACCGACGATTTCCCACAAGACCTTGCCCAAGTGACAGCTGGAAGTGATTGCTTATCCCCTGGTCTCCAGCTGGAGGCTCTTCCAGCTTCAACATTCTGGTTGGATGACACCAGTGATGACTTCTGAGACTGACGCTCCAGCTCCTTGGTGGGCCCCTTCTGGTGATATTTTAAATTTCAAAACATTTTAGTCATTTAGTCAGTCCTTAATCTATTATCGTGAATCTGCTGTTTCTTTTATTTGAGTCTTGGGATTTTACAAAATAATTTTCTATTTCATGCATTTCATTTATTTTTTAACTGATTTATCCTTCCATAGTGAAGCGACATGTTAAGCCGGAAATATACAAAAAGGGTTCTTTCTCCACAGTGTTATGCCCTAAAATCTATTGAAGACAAAAGCCCTCTCTCAGCTCTTAGTGACCTTCTAAAAATAGTGCAGAGTTGGGTTTTTTCTTCTCACACGAATTCCTTTTATGATAAGCTTAACATTTCTGCAAAGAAAATGTTACAATACCAGAAACTTGTAAGTTGACATTTACTTAGTTCTTACAAGAGGAATATTTAAAATTTACACAAGGCTTACATCTGAACATCTTCAAGTTTTGTAGGTATAAATCTCAAAGGGTAACTCTAAAAACTTAGGACCACTGCATTTTCACAGGTAAAAAGACACATGGCCGTACAACTGGTTCTAGGTCAGTACGCTCAAATCCTTGGAACTTCGTTGGGTTATGATCCCAGGTAGCCACCTGCTTGCCAGGGGAAGCAGATCGAGTGAGCCATGTACCCAGAGTGATTCATGCATGAGAAGCAACATGTGTGAGCAGGTAATTATTTATTTCCCCTGTCCCATAAAATGTACCCAGAGACTCCCTCAGGAATTGGGCATGAGTAATTTAAAGGAAGCTGCACCCATGGACCCATTCCCAGCCTTTCATTATGAAGATCGTTTTGCAAAGTAACAACATTTTACAACCCCTCACTTAGTGGTCCTGCTCTTCACAGTTGTCCTTTGGGAGAAAAAAGAGACAGAGAGCTCCAGTGTCCTTGGCAACATGCAACACTATTTTTGAAAATCTAAAAACAAAACAGAACTAGAAAGTATAAAGGAGGAAATAAAAATTATTCCCATTTCCACATCCAGAGGAAAATGTTAATATCTTGGCATGTTTGCTTCCCAAGTTTCCTCCTCCCTTACCGCCCCCCAAACCTTCCTTCTCTCTGTCTTTCTAATTTTTTCTTTTTTAAAGAAAAGCTAGCCTTCTTTTGTCAACACAATACATGCCTATTTCAAAGTTGACAGTCACTCACAAAACACCATTCTGAAGCAGTTATCACTGATATTAAGAAGGTTCCAGATACATGCCTATGCTCATGCAAAAAGATAGATAAGTAGATAGACACAGAGAGACTTTTAAGAAAATGCTATTATTTAAAATAAGGATAAAATAGTTACATTCTACTTTAATTTCTGTCTTATTTTTCTCTTTTGTCAAAGAAAAACTAGCCTTCTTTTGTCAATACAATACATGCTTAGTTTGAAGAATTCAAATCGTTTAGAAGAGCATACTCCATCATATAATGGCATATGCACACAAAAAAATCAGGTAGTCGATGTTTTAAATGTTTTAACATTTACATCCTTGGTGCATGGTTCCAGAGAACTTTAAGAGTGTTCCAGTGATATTTGAGAAAATTGGTTGCAGCCTTTGGATGGGCTGGGAATACATTGTTTTTGCCATTTAAAATAATAGAATATAAGCTTCCTTTATCTGAAAATTTGCTATCCCACATGTTTTCAGGAATGGATTAGATGCAGATAGCAAGGGAGGTCTGCATTCACAACATGAATGTTGAGAGATTGAGAGGCATCCGTCAAGAATTGCCTCGCAGCATTAAAGAGCCTGTGTGGTTGAACAACTACCCCTTTCTTGCCTCGTTTTAAGGGCCTCCTGACAGAATATGTACATAAGCCAAAGGGGGGAAATCGTGGGGTGGTGGTATGAAATATTTGGGTAAATACGTGAACATTTTTTAGGATTTTAAAGAAAAAAGAGTTCAAGGGCACACCGAGGGAGAACTCAAGGCCATGTGGAATGTCAGCTCGAATTCTCACCAAAAAACAACGATGCAGAGAGAATGACAGTTTGCAACCAGAAATGATGTGAACCAGGTTTCTCAAATAACCGATGTTTGCAGGTCACCACCAACCACAGCCAGTCAAGGACAGGTCTAAAGGAAAACTCCTGTCTTGACGGAGCACCACTTAGCATCGTTCCAAGTGCAGATGCCATTAACCAGGGCTACACTCGAGCGTTGACATTTCTAGCAACAGTCGTGAAGCAGTCCGCTGATTATGTAAAGTTCAAAAGGAGTCAAACAGCATAGAATGATCCAAGGGGAGAATGTCTTGTGGAGATAGGTGATCCTGAAAATCAGCTTTCCCCTTCTGTTTCAAATATACATAGGTCAAAACACACACATTTTCCTTAACTCAGAGAAAATCTCTGTGAGAATAACTTGCAAATGCCCATCCAGTAGAGGTAAATTACATCTGGCCTGAAATCTTCACAAAAGACCCCAGGCACGTAACACCAAACAGAGGCATACAAAGAATTTCAGCACAAATAATACTTTTAATTAGGCACTTACAAACCATGGTCAGGGCATTTATTCCATGACCACATTTGTAAGCCCATATGATTTCAGAATTCACTCAGCATATATTGAATGACTGGGGGGAACCAATAGTCACTTTAAAGTAGAAATTATACTGTTCAGCAAACCTTGATTGCATCGATAACTGTAAGGAATGAGGTAATGTGATGCAATACTCTTTGTTTATCTCTGCCTGAAAAGTGTGTCTGTTCTAGGAATTCTGGAAGCGGGCCGAGGTTAGTCCTGTCATAACAATTGAGGCCATATATCTTGATATTGACAGATTGCTCTATTTTCACTGGATACATACAATGGAGGCAGTTGATTCTGCAAAACTAATATGTGAAACTATGTATTCTCTAAAGCAACGTCTCATTTCTTGATCCAGTGTGTGTTTACCATTTTGTTCCATTTAAATAAACCTAACTCTATTCCCAGGCACAGAATTTTTCTGTCTTCACACTTATCCCTCAAATTATTTCCTTTATCTAGAATACCTTCTATTTTTCTCTGAAAACAGATACATCTCTTTCAAATCTTTTTTTTTAAAGATTTATTTATTTTAGGAGGGGAGGGCAGAGGGAGAGAGAGAATCCCAAGCAGACTCTCTGAGTCTGAGTGTGGAGCCCAGCACAGGGCTTGATCTCATGACCCTGAGATCATGACCTGAGCCGAAACCAAGAGTTGGTCACTTAACTGACTGCACCACCCAGGCATCCCTCTTTCAAATCCCTTTAAACTTTATCTTAAATACTTCCCACACTGAAGTTATCTCTCCTGGTCTTATTGAAAAATACTTACTGGGCTCTCACCATGCAGTGGGCACTGAGTCATTCTCCAGCATGGGCCTGAAAGTCCCAAGATTGGCTAGATGAGAGAGAGACAATTTAGCAACCAAGAGCCACACAGTGTAATTGGGCCCAGATCCAAGCATCACAGGGTCTCCGTGAGCACTTGGCAAAAGGCACTTATCTCCACAAAGTCCAGGATTTTTCCTGATGTCCCTGAATGTTGCTAGTATCCATTCTAAAGACAGGACATCAAGTACCCAACATTCTAAGGTGAAGGAATTTTCACAAGTTGGAGAAAACCAACTTGGCTTGCTGAGGGACATTAGTTCAGACCCGTCCTATCCTCCACCAAGAGTGGAACATGTTGGAGGCCTTTTGGGTCAGTGCAGTATTCAGATAAAGAGGCTAGTTTCTCTTCTCTGCATCTGTTGAAGCGAAGAGAATCACTTGTTTTACAAGTGTTGGCAGGAAAGGTCAACTGACATTTCATCTCCAGTTGGATACTGGCTTAGCCATTGGACTTGTCAATCGCTGCCTGGCTTCCTTGAATGAGGGCAAAGAGAACAGGCAAAAGGTGACAGGACTAAGAAAGGAGCTGGTGACAGACTTGCTTACCTACCCACCATCTGGGGGGGGGGGAGGATTGGGGAGCTTCCTGTGGGTTGAGTGGACACCTTGGAAGATAGCTGGGCTTGAGCCATGTTGCTGTTCTCTTCCACCAAAGGGTGTGCTGCAGAAAGAAGCCAAAGGGTAGACCGTCTTTGTGTAGGTGAACGGTGGGAATGAAAGTGGTCCAGGTAAAGGCTGGTGTCCCAGGACAGGAAAGAATGCAGTGAGGAAGACTCACATAGATCCTCTGAAGGAGCCACGTGGAGCCATATGTACTCCACGAGACTCAGATAGCAAGGAGCCTGCTGAAACAGGTGTCTGTGTGCTAGTGGTGTGTGCCAGTTTTGGCCAGAGAAGCAGGGAAAACCAAAGAAGAGGAATGTCAGCTTAATCAATAAAGAAATGGACCTTAGCTCTTTTCCTTTGCCATTCCTCTGCCCTAACACACGGAGAAGTTAGTGTCTCCAACAGGGAAGAAGGGAATGTGTGTGAAGAGACATTGCACCATCCCCAACTCCAAGCCTGACCTAGGGGTAGAGGCATCCGATGAATTTCCATTTGACCTTGAGATTGAAGTTTGAGAGTGAAGAGGACTGAATATTTAAGCTGAACGGGAATTGTTCTGTTAATCAAAAGTGACTGGTCAAGATGTTTTCAAGGACCTGTTACCTGGTGGAGAAGAGGGAGGTAGTAATTGGACAAAAACCAAGCAAAGAGACTGAGAGTCCACCAAACCAGTTCCATCTGTTTAGAGGGCAAGGGAAGGCTTCTCAACGGAAGTGATACCTTGTGATAAACGTTAGTGCTGCTTATGGATAATTCTGCTTTCTATCATTCTTGGCACCTGGGAAGATTTTACATTACTGCTCCCTTGATGTCAGGCAGGGCCTTGGCTTTGTGACTATTCTGCCCGTGGGTTGTGAATGCAAGTACCATGTGTCCCTTCTAGGCCAGAGCAATCACTGGTTGGTGTGAGACACAGCTCTTCTTTTCCCCTGCTATGGTGAGTGTGGAAGCCCATGCTGATATGGGGGTGCAGTCCTCAGCCAGCCTGAGGAGAGAAGTTGCCCTGCGGAGGAGGCTAGGCCTGCCAAGGACCTTGTGTGAAAGAAAAACAAATACTTGTCATCTTAAGCTACTGAGATTGAGAATTTTCACTGTGGCATGGGGTCGCCTCTCCTGGCCAATATACAAGTGAACTGAGACCCGAAGGACAAAAAGCAGTCAGCCTTTGGAAGGACGTGGGGAAAGTGTTGCAAGCAGTGGGAGTAGTATGTGTGAAGTCTAGAAGGCGAGAAAAAGAATGGGACATTCTGTGACCTGAGGGAAGTAGAGAAAGCTAACTGATGGTGAGATGAGTAGTTAGGAGAGATGGGGTGCCAGGAACCAGATTGTGAAGAACCTTGTCAGCCATATGTAAGAGTTTGTGCAATTTTTAGACCATGATTTCTGTAAGGACCAGGCTATAATTTCTCTTCTCCAGTGAACCCACTGTAGAGCTAAGTGTGGGACACAAGGCAGCAAATGCAATAGGTGGCTTTGCTCCCAAATTGAATGCTACCTTTCAGTTTTTTCATGGGTAAAGTTTTACTCCCGTTACTAATTTTCTTTAGGGTGCAAGGAAGGGTATCAGAGATATTTGCAAATTGGACATTAATTTGGAAAATAAAGTGGCTGGCCCTGCCTAGAGACTTTATGAATATGTATCAAATGAATGAAAGCAGGAATAAATAGAAGGTTGTTGTAATACAGCCCCTAAACTGAATGCATCTCTTGGTTTCACAAACACAAGTGGAGAAATCTCCATTATTTTGATTTTGATTAATGCCTCCAACTCTGTGCCTATTAAAGCATGGCCTGCATTCTATATACATGCTCCAATAATTCATGCAGTTTATAAAAGATTAATAAACTGTATCATATCCATGTCCCCATGATTTTGCATAATTCTGTCGAATCATGCTTCTCACTAGAGTTGATATTCATAGTTTCATCAGATTCCATACACTGTTGATCTTCATAGCTTGGTTATGAAATTACCTCATCTTTTAAAGAAATATTAATGAGCAGTCTGTCCCTTGAATCTGGAAGTACTGCTCAAACCCCCAAAAGTTAAAAATAGAGAATTGAGGGGCACCTGGTGGTGCAGTCGGGTAAGAATCTGACTCTTCGTTTCAGCTCAGGTTGTGATCTCAGGGTCGTGAGATTGAGCCCTGCGTCAGGCTCCACACTCAGGGCGGAGTCTGCTTGAGATTCTCTGTCCCTTTTCCACTGCCCCTCCCGCTCCTGCTCTCTCTCTAAATAAATAATAAATAAATCTTAAAAAAATAAAAATAGAGAATTGGCCTTTTAAGTGCCATGAGCACCAGATGCAGGGGGAAAAACATTAGGCCCACAGCTGAGAAATTTTATATACATTTAAACCTAAAAACTGGAAATGAGAAAATGTCAAAAGAGTGATTATTACACAAAGTTCTACTATGCAAGTTATTTATGGTGCTTCTTCTAAGACTCCTGCCCCTGGAATCAATTTCTAAATCAGTTGGAAAACAATTTCATCCTGAGTGCAACCCATATATTCTCATTCAGAGCCAGCTGAGACCTTTCCATTGTTCTCCAGTCATCTTCCCATGGGTTTCGTGTCTGGGTGTGGAAAAGGGAAGATGGTAATTGTCCCTTCTCATTTGCCTTATGCCCAGGACAGATTTTTTTTTAATTTAATTTTATTATGTTATGTTAATCACCATACATCATTAGTTTTTGATGTAGTGATCCATGATTCCTTGTTTTCATATAACACCCAGTGCTCCATGCAGTACATGCCCGCCTTAATACCCATCACCGGGCTAACCCATCCCTCCACCCCCCCTCCCCTCTAAAACCCTCAGTTTGTTTCTCGGAGTCCATCGTCTCTCATGGTTCATCTCTCCCTCTGATTTCCCCCCCTTCATTCTTCCCTTCCTTCTCCTAATGTCCTCCATGCTGTTCCTTATGTTCCACAAATAAGTGAAACCATATGATAATTGACTTTCTCTGCTTGACTTATTTCACTTAGCATAATCTCCTCCAGTCCCATCCATGTTGGTGTAAAAGTTGGGTATTCATCCTTTCTGGTGGCTGAGTAATATTCCATTGTATATATGGACCCCATCTTCTTTATCCATTCATCTGTTGAAGGGCATCTCGGCTCTTTCCACAGTTTGGCTATTGCGGACATTGCTGCTATGAACATTGGGGTGCATATGGCCCTTCTTTTCACTACATCTGTGTCTTTGGGGTAAATACCCGGGAGTGCAATTGCTGGGTCATAGGGTAGCTCTATTTTTATTTTTTCTTTAAGATTTTATTTATTTATTTGACACAGAGAGAGAGACACCGAGAGAGAGAACACAAGCAGGGAGAATGGGAGAGGGAGAAGCAGGCTTCCCGCAGAGCAGGGAGCCCGATGCGGGGCTCGATCCCAGGACCCTGGGACCATGACCTGAGCCGAAGGCAGATGCTTAACGACTGAGCCACCCAGGTGCCCCTGGTAGCTCTATTTTTAATTTTTGGAAGAACCTCCACACTGTTTTCCAAAGTGGCTGTACCAGTTTGCATTCCCACCAGCAGTGTAAGAGGGTTCCCCTTTCTCCACAACCTCTCCAACATTTGTTGTTCCTTGCCCTGTCCATTTTTGGCATTCTAACTGGTGCAAGTTGGTATCTCAATGCGGTTTTAATTTGAATTTCTCTGATGGCTAATGATGATGAACATTTTTTCATGGGTCTGTTAGCCATTTGTATGTCTTCTTCAGAGAAGTGTCTGTTCAAATCTTCTGCCCACTTTTTGACTTGATTATTTGTTTTTTGGGTGTTGAGTTTGAGAAGTTCTTTCTAGATCTTGGATATCAGCCCTTTGTCTATAGTGTCAATTGCAAATATCTTCTCCCATTCTGTGGGTTGCCTCCTTGTTTTGTTGACTGTTTCCTTAGCTGTGCAGAAGCTTTTTATCTTGATGAAGTCCCCAAAGTTCATTTTCCCTTTTGTTTCACTAGCTTTTGGAGATGTATCTTGAAAGAAGTTGCTGTGACCGATGTCAAAGAGGTTATTGCCTATGTTCTCCTCTAGGATTTTGATGGATTCCTGTCTCACATTGAGGTCTTTCATCCATTTTGAGTTTATCTTTGTGTATGGTGTTAGAGAATGGTCGAGTTTCATTCTTCTGCACGTGGCTGTCCAATTTTCCCAGCACCATTTATTGAAGAGACTGTCTTTTTTCCATTGCATATTTTTTCCTGCTTTGTTGACGATTATATGACCACAGAGTTGAGGGTCCATATCTGGGTTCTCTATTCTGTTCCATTGGTCTATATGTCTGTTTTTGTGCCAGTACCATGCTCTCTTGGTGATCACTGCTTTATAATATAGCTTGAAATCGGGCAATGTGATGTCCCCAGCTTTGTTTTTCTTTTTCAACATTCCCTTGGCGATTCGGGGTCTTTTCTGATTCATACAAATTTTAGGATTGTTTGTTCCAGCACTTTGAAAAATGTCATTGGAACCTTGATCGGGATGGCTTTGAAGGTATAGATTGCTCTGGATAGCATAGACATTTTAACAATGTTTATTCTTCCAATCCATGAGCATGGAATGTTTTTCCATCTTTTGTGTCTTCTACAATTTCTTTCATGAGTGTTCTGTAGTTCCTAGAGTATAGATCCTTTACCTCTTTGGTTAGGTTTATTCCAAGATATCTTATGGTTTCTTGGTGCTATTGTGAATGGAATCGTTTCTCTAATTTCTCTTTCTACAGCTGCATTGTTAGTGTATAAGAAAGCAACTGATTTCTGTACATTGATTTTGTATCCTGCCACATTACTGAATAGCTGTAAGAGTTCTAGTAATTTGGGGGTGGAGTCTTTTGGGTTTTCCACATAAAGTATCATGTCATCTGCGAAAAGAGAGAGTTTGACTTCTTCTTGGCCAATTTGAATACATTTTATTTCTTTTTTTTTTTTTTTTTGTCTGATTGCTGTTGCTAGGACTTCTAGTACTATGTTGAACAAGAGTATCGAGAGTGGGCATCCTTGACGTGTTCCTGATCTTAAGGGAAAGGCTCTCAGCTTTTCCCCATTGAGGATGATATTCACTGTGGGTTTCTCATAGATGGATTTTATGAACTTGAGGAATGTTCCCTCTATCCCTATACTCTGAAGAGTTTTAATCAGGAACGGATGCTGTATTTTGTCAAATGCTTTTCTGCATCAATTGAGAGGACCATATGGTTCTTCTCTCTCCTCTTATTAATGTGTTCTATCACACTGATTGCTTTGCAAATATTGAACCACCCTTGCATCCCAGCGATAAATTCCACGTGGTCGTGGAGTGGAGGATGATCCTTTT
Source organism: Zalophus californianus (assembly GCF_009762305.2). Lineage (NCBI taxonomy): Eukaryota > Metazoa > Chordata > Mammalia > Carnivora > Otariidae > Zalophus > Zalophus californianus. Next base: position 111,636,383 of record NC_045612.1, on the reverse strand, counting down.
AATGTATTGTTGGGTCCTATTAGCTAGGATTTTGTTGAGGATTTTGGAATCCAAATTCATCAGGGATATTGGTCTGAAATTCTCCTTTTTGATGGGGTCTTTGCCTGGTTTGGGGATTAGGTAATGCTGGCCTCATAGAATGAGTCTGGAAGCTTTCCTTCTGTTCCTATTTTTTGGGGTTTTTTGGGGGTTTTTTTGTTTTTTTTTAAGATTTTATTTATTTATTTGACAGAGAGAGACACAGCGAGAGAGGGAACACAAATAGGGGGAGTGGGAGAGGGAGAAGCAGGCTCCCCGCTGAGCAGGGAGCCCGATGCGGGGCTCGATCCTAGGATCCTGAGATCATGACTTGAGCCGAAGGCAGACGCTTAATGACTGAGCCACCCAGGCGCCCCTGTTTCTATTTTTTGAAACAGCTTCAGGAGAATAGGTATTATATCTTCTTTGAATGTTTGGTAGAATTCCCCAGGGAATCCATTAGGCCCTGGACTCTTGTTTTTTGGGAGGTTTTTGATCACTGCTTCAATCTCGTTACTGGTTATTGGCCTATTCAGGTTGTCAATTTCTTCCTGTTTCAGTCTTGGCAGCTTATAGGTTTCCAGGAAGGCCTCCATTTCATCCAGATTGCTCAGTTTATTGGCATATAGTTGCTGATAATAATTTCTAATAATTGTTTCTATTTCCTTGGTATTAGTCATGATCTCTCCCCATTCATTCATAATTTTATTACTTTGGGTCCTTTCTCTTTTCTTTTGGATAAGTCTGGCCAGTGGTTTATCGATCTTATCAATTCTTTCAAAGAACCAGCTTCTAGTTTCATTGATCTGATCTACTGTGTTTCTGGTTTCTAATTCATTGATCTCTGCTCTAATCTTAATTATTTCTCTTCTAATGCGTGGCTTAGGCATCATTTGTTGCTTTTTCTCTAGTTCTTTAAGGTATAGAGTTAGTTGGTAAATTTTTTCTATTTTTTTAAGTGAGGCTTGGATGGCTATGTATTTCCCCCTTAGGACTGCCTTTGCAGTACCCCATAGGTTTTGGACCGATGTGTTTTCATTCTCATTGGTTACCATGAGTTGTTTAAGTTCTTTGATTTCCTGGTTGACCCAAACATTCTTGAGCAGAGTGGTCTTTAGCTTCCAAGTGTTTGAATTTCTTCCAAATGTTTTCTTGTGATTGAGTTCCAGTTTTAAAACATTATGGTCTGAGAATATGCAGGGAATAATCTCAGTCTTTTGGTATCGGTTGATACCTGATTTGTGACCCAGTATGTGGTCTATTCTGGAGAAAGTTCCATGTGCACTCGAGAAGAATGAGTATACTGTTGTTTTAGGGTGGAATGTTCTATATAGATCTATGAGGTCCATCTGGTCCAGTGTGTCATTCAAAGCTCTTGTTTCTTTGTTGATTTTCTGCTTAGATGATCTGTCTATTGCTGAGAGTGGAGTATTGAGGTCTCCTACAATTAACGTATTGTTATCAATATAACTCTTTGTTTTGGTTAACAGTCAGCTTATGTAGATGGCTGCTCCCATGTTGGGGGCATAGATATTTACAATTGTTAGATCCTCTTGTTGGATAGACCCTTTAAGAATGATATAGTGTGCTTCTGTGTCTCTAACTACAGTCTTTAGTTTAAAATCTAATTTGTTTGATATAAGAATTGCTACCCCAGCTTTCTTTTGAGGTCCATTGGCATGGAAGATGGATCTCCATCCCTTCACTTTCAGTCTGGATGTATCTTTAGGTTCAAAATGAGTCTCTTGTAGACAGCATATGGATGGGTCCTGTCTTTTTATCCAATCTGCAACCTTGTGCCGTTTTGTGGGAGCATTTAGGCCATTCACGTTGAGAGTGATTATTGAAAGATAGGAATTTATTGTCATCATGTTGCCTGTGAAGACCTTGTTTTTATAGATTGTCCCTGTAAATTTCTGTCGTATATCACTCTTGGGGTCTTTCTCCTTTTGTGGAAACCCCCTTAATATTTCTTGCAGGACCAGCTTAGTGGTCACATATTCTTTCAGCTTCTGCCGGTCTTAGAAGCTCTGCATCTCTCCATCCATTCTAAATGACAGCCTTGCCGGATAAAGTATTCTTGGCTGCATGTTCTTCTCGTTTAGTACCCTAAATATGTCTTGCCAGGCCCTTCTGGCTTGCCAGGTCTCTGTGGATAAGTCTGATGTTATTCTGATGTTCCTCCCTCTGTACGTAAGGAATCTTTTCCCCCTAACTGCCCTTAAGATGGTTTCCTTGGTTCTAAGATTTGCAAGTTTTACTATTACATGCCAGGGCATTGGCCTGTTTTCCTTGATCTTGGGAGGGGTCCTCTCTGCCTCTATGACACAAATGTTTCTTTCATTCCCCAGATTAGGGAAGTTCTCAGCTACAATTTGCTCAAATATATCTTCTAGTCCTCTCTCTCTCCACCCCCTCCAGGATTCCAATAATTCTGACATTTGAATGCTTCATGCTCTCACTTATTTCTCTGATTCTATTTTCATGGATTCTGAGTTGTTTCTCCCTGGCCTCCTCTTTTCCCTTTTTATCTATTAAATTGTCTTCCAGGTCACTAATTCATTCTTCTGCCTCACTTACCCTAGCTGTTAGATTATCTAGATTAGATTGGATCTCATTGATAGCATTTTTAAGTTCTGCCAATTCAGCTTTCATTTCTGCCCTTAGAGACTCTATGTTGCCATTAATTGATTTCTCCATTCTAGCTATTGTCTTCACAATTGCTAGCCTGAATTCCATCTCTGACATTTGGTTATATCTGCATCCATTTGTAAATCTGTGGCATAAGTCATAATCTCTGAGTCTTTTCTATTTTGGGGGTTCCTCCTCCTAGTCATTCTGTTGGGGGTGGTTGAGGGTATGTATAGAGTCCAAATTATTGACCACAACCCAAGCAAGATGCACCTGTTTTCTAGGAACCTTAGGGCTGCTGGCCTCTTGTTTTCCCAGGCTGTCTTCTGGGGGAGGGGCCTGCCATGCTGTGACTCAGGCAATCCTGTTTGGGCAGAGTTGCCCTGCCCCCTGTGGCGGGGAATGGGCTCAGTGAAAACCGGTTTTTTGGGGACTCTGTTCTCTGGCAGCTTTCCCTGGCGGCTTTCCACGTCTCTTCGGAGAGTCAGAGCAGAAAAGACCATTTCCAACCCTCTGCCTCAGAGCAGAGAGATCGCCATCTGTTCTTCAGTGAGCTCTCCAGGCCACACTATCTCCGGTTCTGTCCATGCTGCTATAAACTGCAGTCCTGGGTTGTGCGCCTCTCTGCAGCCCTCCCAGTCCTGCCTCCAGTTCGGGGCATGTGTCTGCCCTTTGTGCTTCTAAAACCACCAGCCCTCCCAGTTCGCACGTGCGACCCCGCCGCTCTGGGTTTCTGCCCTGGGGGCTGCCCTAAAGTCCTGTCCCCGCCTCTACCGGTCTGTGAGTCTGTGCCCCATCTCCAGCGCAAGAGGCTATTGCTCACCGGCGGTGTAGGATCCTCACGGCCAGGCTCCCTCCCGCTCCCATTTATCCTCCAATATCTGCCCATAGAATCACGGCTCCCCGCTTCGTATCTCAAAACCAACCACTGCGATATTCTGTTTGTAGAGATTCAGATCTTCTTACATCTCAGGCTGATTTCGTGGGTGTTCAGAGTGGTCTGGTAGATATCCAGCTCAATTCAGAGGACCGGTTGGAATAGGGTCCCCTTACTCCTCTGCCATCTTTTCCCTCCCAGTGCCCCAGGACAGATCTTAAGAGACGCTTATCATCCCCATGGTTCAAACCGGTTATCCATACCAATTCATTGTGCCTTTTTTCTTTAAAAAAATTTTTTTATTATGGCAGAATTTAAATCATGTACCAGACAGAATAGTATAATGATCGCCCACATACCGACCCACTCAGTTTCACCATTACCAACTCATGGCTGATCTTGTTTCATCTATACACCCTTCAGACCTTCTCTCCCATAAAATTTTGAAGTCAATTCCACTTCATTTGTAAATATTTCCGAGAGAAAAGATCTTATCTTTGGATAAGAAAATCACTACTATTCCTCCCAATTCTCTCAGATGGTGACAACAGAAAGTTAAGGGGGGGAGCTATTTCGAGTCTATTCTTTTCGGGCTGCTCTGAGGCACATATCTTGTCACACTACCCATGTATCTCATCTCAGGAATTCTACTCTTACTGGCAGGCAGGAAAAATGACAACGCACATGCATCATTCAACTAGCCTCAGCCCTCTTCGAGTCCATGGCAGAATCATCAGGGATCCAAATGCTTTTCATCAACTGTAAGTTTATGTTTATTTTTTTTCCCTAGGTGTATTTCTGTTATGGATTTCTGGTTTAATCCACTTTGGTCTGAGAGCTTACTTTGTACAATTTCAGTCTTTGACTTATTGAGACTCGTTTATGCTCCAGAATGTTGGTCTGTTTTGGTTAATGTTTCTTGAGATTTCTGTACATTCTACAAATGTCAATTAGATCATGTGGGTTGATAGTGTATTTAAATTTTTTGTGTGTCTATTGATTTTTTTCCTACTCACTCTAACAATTAGTGAGAGACATTTAAATTTGTGCAAATAAGATTGTTGATCTGTCTTTACTTTCAGTTCTGTCAAGTTTTTCTTTATATATTTTGAAGCTGTGTTATTAGAATTGCATTCACAGTTAGGATCACTATGTCTTCCTGTTGAGTTGATTCTTTTATCATTATGGATCATCCTCTTTATCTCTAGTAATACTTCTTTCCTAAAGTCCACTTTGGCATTAATATACCCAGAGAGTTTTCTTTTCAGTATACCTTTCCTACCCTTTTATTTTTAAGTTTTCTGTGCCCCGGTATTTAGTTTGTCTTTGTCTTATCATTGGAGCATTCAGTCCATTTATATTTAATGTAATTATGATACAGTTTGGTTTAAGTCTACCAAGTTACCTCTGTTACCAACCTCTCTCATTGCCTCGGAACTTGGCAAGAGGCCTGTTGGAGAAAAATGGTAGGGAAAGCTATCTATATGTTTGAGGCTCCTCTTGATTTCAATCAGTCGTGACAGCCCACACAACTATTAGAAGCTTCCCTGGCCCCTATAATGTCTCTCTGCATATGGCAAGCCTATTCCTCAGTTCTTGCCCACACTTGGTAAACTCTTGCTGAGAGGACAGCAGTTGTGTTTCTCTGCTCACTTAGGAATGGTTCTTCCCTCTTTGGAATTTTATTTAATGAAAAAAAATGGAACAGAGAATAAGTGAGATGTGAAGCCCTGTAAAATAGTACAAATTTCTATATATCCTATATATATAGTCACAAATTATCTAACATCTTGTCACATTTGCTTAATCTTTCACAGAACACTCACATAAGTTGCAGATATAGTACGTTACATCTAAATGCTTCAGCATGCATCAACTAAATACAGACATTCTCCTCCATACCCACAAGATCATTGTCACACCGAAGAAATGTAATGTTGCTACTATCATATTATCTAGTATACATTTAATATTCTAATTTCTCCAATTGTCCCCAAAATATTATTTGTATATTTTTAAATCTAGGATCATAAGTTGCATGTAGCTGTTATTTATTTTTTAGTCTCCTTTAATCTAGAACAATCTCTCCATCTTTATTTAAATTTCATGAGTCCTGACATTTTGGATTTGTCTAATTATTTCTTCACCATTAGGAATAGACATTTTTGGCAAGCATATTGTATAAGTGATAACGTGTCCTTCCTACTACATCATATCAGGAGGAACATGGTATCAGTTTGTCCCATTACTGGAGGTGCTAGATTTGATCATTTGTTTAAGGTGGTGTCTACCAGATTACTGTAAAGATACCTTTTGTCCCTTTAAATTAATCAGTAATCTGTGAGGCAATACTTTGAGATTATATGAATAGCTTGTTATCCAACAGCATCTCACTCATTGGTTTTAGTATCCATTGATGATTTGCATGAATCAGTGACTACACTGTGGATTGCCAAGTGGCGATATTTGAATTCTTTCATTTCTTCTATATGTCTAAGTTGACATTCTTTTGTATATTGTGTATATAATATTACTGTGGAGTCATTGATTTCCTTTTGTTATAACCCATTGCTATCATTAGTCATTGTGGTCCTCAAATTATCCCAAATTTGGCCAGTGGGAGTCCCTTCCAGCCAGTGTTTATGCCCTTTTGATGTATTCCCATTGTTTCTTGAGCACTTCCTTGTTTTCTGCACCACAGGATGCTCTAGGCTCTCCTTTTACCTTCTGTGCCCCATGCCTGGAATCAGCCATTTCTCCAAGAGAGTGGTGGTCTTCATGGTGGTGCCCCGCAGTCGGTGGTATGTAGGATGTCCAAACCCAGTGGCAGCTCTAATGGTTTCAGTGCCAGGGTGTGATTTGGGCATCTTTCTTGGCTGCAAAGCTTCCCAAGCCTTATTTCCTGGCCCTACTGGGGATGTTATGAGCCACTTGATACCATTTAATCATTCCTTGTGCATTTAAATGAGCTAGAGTGTCTGTTGCTTACAGCCAAGAACTTTGATTGATACAAGCACCAAATGATTCACATAATAAGACTGAACTCCCTGTTCTCTGGGTGGCAGTAGATAATCCAGAGCCTGTGAAAAAGTGTGATGTGATAATGGCTTATAAGAGTAGATTGGATAAAAATGAATTTAATAGCACTTTTCAGTTCCATGGCACTTTAAGCATCATTTTTAATACCCTTGACATGTTTGAGAGATGTATTATTTTCCTCATTTGAAAGATGAGAATTTTTTAATAGTTTTTTTTAAGATTTTATTTATTTATTTGACAGAGAGAGAGAGAGCAAGAGAGGGAACACAAGCAGGGGGAGTGGGAGAGGGAGAAGCGGCTTCCCGCTGAGCAGGGAGCCCATTGTGGGGCTCGATCCCAGGACCCCGGGATCATGACCTGAGCTGAAGGCAGACGCTTAATGACTGAGCCACCCAGGCGCCCCAAAAGATGAGAATTTGAGGTAAATGTTGTACGAACATGTGTTAGAACTGAACTGTTTGAAGATAAAAGGTGTGTTGAAAACTCAAGTAAAAAAAAATAGGAAAATACAGCCAAATATGGTTTTTTTGGTAGTCACTTCAAGAAGCCAAATCAACAAAAGCATCCAAATGTTACTATCTAAAGCTAGGCTCTCTTGTCCTTGACTGGTCATTTATCTGCAAAGAGTTTTATATTGAATCCATGAAGATATACCAGCAATCGTTAAAGGGGACTGTACTGAGAATATAGCAAGAGCCTGGAGTAAAAAGAAATGGGATGTAAATTACTGAGATAGAACATGAATTTTAAATGGTGGTGGTTTGTCACAGGCGATTGAATTAAAAATCCGATCTACATTAACTTCACTATCTCTTTGTAAATTCCCCATAACTACTCTTGACATTCTCACATGCTTTGTCTTGGTTCCATGATTCTCCATGAGGGTGAACTGCCTGGAGGAAGCATGTAGTAGCTTATACTATTCCAGGTGTATTACTTACTGCTTGCCATATAACAAATTACCCCACGTCTTAGTGGCTTAAAACAACACATGTTTATGAACTTGCTGTTTCTGTGGGTCACGAATCTCGGCATGGCTTAGTTGGGTCCTCTGCTTCATGGTCTTTGATGAGGCTGCAATCAAGGTGTTGGCCCAGGGTCTTCAGTCTCACCTGAATGTTCAACCTCTTTACAAGCTCACTCTGGTTGTTAGCGACATTCTGTTCTCTGCTGGCTGTTGGCTGAGGCTGCTTTCAGCTTCTCCCACATGGCCAGTTACTTAATTCGAACATGCAAACTGAGAAGTCAGTAGGTAGAGTCTGTTGCAAGACAAAAGTCACAATCATTTGTAACCTAATCATGGAAGTGACATCCCATCACCTTTCCCATATTGTTTTTGGTTAGAAGCAGGTAACAGTCCCCATCCACACTCATGGGGAGAGGATTGCAGAAAGGCGTGAGCAGCAGGAGGTGGGGATCATTGGGGACCATCTTAGAAGGCACACTACCACAACAAGGGCACCATGCTGAATAGAGTGTTGGGGCAGCACTTCAAAGATGGGCTATTCCCAATGAGATGGAAAATATCTTGGGCTTACTTGTGATCCATAGTACCCCTGAACCATTCTTCCTTGACTTTCTAAAAAGTGAGCACTTTGAGGAAACTAATTGCCGAACATTCTTGTTGTTTCTTTTTGAGGATACATATTTCTTAAAACATACATTTTAATAAGTCAGTCGTCATTTAACAAAGACTTTAGTTTACGGACTAAATTTTATTCAGCACAGGACCATGTGTGCAGGGAGGCCGGGGAAGGATAGCAGGATGTCCTGTATTTTTGCTGCATGTAAATATAAAATACTCATCAGTATAAAAATATTGTCACTCAACCTCCTGGGATTCCTTCCCACCATCCCACTACCCCCGGCTGTGTTTTCTATTTACATATTTTCCTATTACCTAGCAGTTATCTCTAATTTCCCCTGACCAAGGACTTTGTACCTCATCAGGAATCTCCTTTGTTAGGTAAATTGCTTGCTTTTACTCTTTGAAATACTCCACACACTTTTCCTGGCCATATTTTTTTCTTATGATCCTATTTTTCCTGAAAAAGATAAGCCTCACAGCTGTGAGTATTGGAAGATGCCAGAAGGAAAGGAGGCCGGGACTTCCCAAATCTGGAAGGATGCTTTATCTGGTTGGTTGAGAAACATAAGATACAGGGGGGAAATGGCAGGGAAATAAGTTCCCCCTTATCCCAAAAGAATTGTCCCCACTCTGCCACCAGCCTATGAGGGGCTAGTGGTAGTGGTGCTGAGGTGGCTATTACTGGGAACTTCAGTGACATACCAAAGATGTGAGAAGCACAGGAATTGGGGCGAGAACACCAGGACCATCAGAAACGCCTTAGAGGAGGATTTCAGGAAGGTCAGTTGCAAGACCTCCCACCTATTCAGCCATAACAGGGTAGGATGTGGAGGCTTTAAACTGCCAACGAGAAAAGAATAATATACCTGCTTTTGTACCACGAAGGAAACCATTAGCAAAACAAAAAGGCAACCTACTGAATGGGAGAAGATAGTTGCAAACAATATATCCAATAAGGGATTGATATCCAAAATATATGAAGAATTCATACAACTCAATAACCAAAAAATCCTAAACAACCTATTTTAAAAACGGGCAGAGGACCTGAATAGACATTTTGCCGGAGAAAACATCCAGATGGCCAACAGACACATGAAAAGATGCTCATCATCACTAATCACCAGGGAAATGTAGATCAAAACCGCAATGAGCTACTACCTCACACCTGTCAGAATGGCTGTTATCAAAAAGAAAAGAAATAACAAGTCATTGATGAGGATGTGGAGAAAAGGGAAGCCTCGTGCACTGTTGGTGGGAATGTAAATTGGTGCACTACCATGGAAAATAGTATGGGGGTTTCTCAAAATATTAAAAATAGAACTACCTAGGATCCAGTAATACCACTACTGGGTATGTATCCAAAGGAAATGAAAACACCAATTTAAAGAGATACACACACCCCTCTGTTTATTGCAGCATTATTTACAATAGCCAAGATATGGAAGCAACCTAAGTGCCCATCAAAAGATGAATGGATAAAGAAGATGTGGTACGTATATACAATGGAATACTACTCGGCCATAAAACAAAAGAATGAGATCTTGCCACTGGTGACAACATGGATGGACCTAGAGGGTATTATGCTAAGTAAAATAAGTCAGACAGAGAAACACATACCATATGATTTCACTTACATGTAGTAAAAAAAAAAAGTGAACAAACAAAACAGATACAGACTCATAGATACAGAGAACAAACTGGCAATTGTGAGAGGGGAGGGTGGTGGTGGGACTGACGAAATAAGGTGAAGGAGATTAAAAGGTACAAAATTCCAATTATAAAATAAATAAGTCATGGGGATGTAATATACAGCATAGGGAATATAGTCAATAGTATTGGAATAACTTTGTAGGGTAATAAATGGTAACTTGACCTATTGTTGTGATCATTTTGCGATGTATAAAATTTGCAAATCAATGTGTTGTATACCTGAAATTAATATACACTTGACCCTTGACAACACGAGTTTGAATTGCATGGGTCCACTTATATGCAGATTTTTTTTTATAAATACAGTAGGGTACCATAAATGTATTTTTTCTTCCTTATGATTTTCTTTTTTTAAGATTTATTTTATTTATTTGAGAGAGAGAGAGAGAGAGTGCGAGCAGGTGGAGGAGCACAGGGAGAGAAAGAAGCCTCAAGCAGACTCCCCACTGAGTGTCGGGCCCCATGCGGGGCTTGATCCCACCGCCCTGAGATCACGACCTAAGCCAAAATCAAGAGTCGGCCAGTTAACCGACTAAGCCACCCAGGTGCCCTTCCTTGTGATTTTCTTAACCACATTTTCTTTTCTCTCTTACTTTAGCATAAAAATACAGTGTATAATGCACATAACATACAAAATATGCATTAATCGACTGTTTATGTTCTCAGTAAGGCTTCCGGTCAACAGTAGGCTCTCAGTGGGGCGCCTGGCTAGCTCAGTCAGTGGAGCGAGCGACTCTTGATCTCGCAGCTGTGAGTTCAGGCCCCACACTGGGTGTAGAGATCACTTAAAAATTTTTTAAATCTTGAAAAAAAAACAGTAGGCTATTAGTAATGAAGTTTTGGGGGAGTCAAAAGTTATATGCAGATTTTTAACTGCACAAGGGTCAGCACCCCAGCATTGTTCAAGGGTCAACTGTAATATTGTATGTCAATTATAATCCAGTTTAAAAATGTTTTTTTTAAGAACACAATGTTGAAACACAGGAAAGTAGGGAAGGAGAGGTGGGGGGTGATGTGAAAGTATGAGCATCCTTCTTGTTCACAGCAGGGAGTCAGTACTGTCTAAACTTGGAACAGGTGGTTAAAACATTCCAACTTCAACCACTTAATATTTTAGAATCTTCTTTCTTGTACTCAGGAGTCATTTGGGAAATAATATCTCACGGTGAAGAAATATTGATTAGGAATTCTTTAGTTTCACTTCAATTTCTTTTTTCCTGTGATATTTAAGTAAAATTAGAAGTAACATCTTAATTAAAATAGCATTTAACTATTTCATTATTTTAATTCAGAAATAGAATCTTCTTAAAAGCCTCCCTGTCTATCTATGTAATTATGTATCTTTTTGCATGAGCCCAGGCGGTTATATGGAACCTTCCTAATATCAGTGATAAGTGCTTCTGGATGGTGTTTTGTGGGGTGACTGTCAACTCCTCTAACTTTGTACTTCTCTAAGCTATTTGAATTATTTAAAGTAAGCATGTATTGGGGCACCTGGGTGGCTCAGATGGTTGGGCGTCTGCCTTCGGCTCAGGTTGTGATCCTAGGGTCCTGGGATCAAGTCCCACATCAGGGTCCTGGCTCAGCGGGGAGCCTACTTCTCCCTCACCCTCTGCCTCTCCCCAGCTCATGCTCTCACTCTCTCTCTGTATCTCTCTGTCTCAAATGAATAAATAAAATCTTAAAAAAAAGCATGTGTTGTGTTGACAAAAGAAGGCCGGTTTTTCTTTTTAAAAAAAGAGAAAGAGAAAGAAGAAAGAGGCAGAGAGAGAGGAGGAGGAGGAGCGAACTCTGGAAGCAAACAAGCAAAAATATTAGCATTTTATTCTGGATGTGAAAATGCAGACAATTTTTATTTTCTCTGTTATGCTTTCTTTTTTTATATTTTCTCATAATTGACATACAGTATTACAGTTGGGGATTAGGGGATAAACGTGGGGATTGGGGCGCCGACCCCTCAGTCGAAAATCCTTATGTAACTTTTGATTCCCCCAAAACTTTACTAATAACCTACTGTTGACTGGGAGCCTTAGCGATCACATAAACAATTGATCACCACCTATTTTGTATGTTGTATACATTATATAATGTATTCTAACAACAAAGTAAGCTAGAGGAAGAAAAAAAGTATTTTCCATTTAATTTTTTTATTTATTTGAGAGAGAGAGAGCACAAGCAGGAGGGGCAGACGGAGAGGGAGAGACTCTCGAGCAGAATCCATGCTGAGTGGGGAGCCCAACCTGGGGCTCGCTCTCACAGCCCTGAGATCACCACCTGAGCCGAAACCAGGAGTTGGACACTTAACCGACTGAGCCACCCAGGTGTCCCTTTCCACTTGATTTTCAAACAAAACAAATGAACAGACAAAACAGAAACAGACTCCCATTTTTTTCAATTTTGGTATGTGCCATCTGGGGAGTGTGCCGAAGCCGGAATCATGGGACCCAGAATTTCAGATTCAGGAGGCTGAGCTGGGACCCAAGAGTTAGCATTTCTAACAAGCTTCCTGGCCATGCTGATGCAGCCTGCTGTATAGATATGAATTTCATCCTTCTTCCACATTCAGTGAGCAGTACTGAAATATAAATAACCAGAGTGGAAATAGTATCTTCAGGATGCTTTAAATAATGAATGAAAATTACACTTAAAAAATGAATAGGGCAATTTTCTAATAATGGTTATTGGCCAATGGAAGAGTTGTCTCAGCAGAATCTGGTGGCCAGAGAAAGGAGACGGAAGCTTCAGTCGAGCTGGCGTTTGGGGGTGAGTAAAGGAGTAAATGCAGCCATTGGTGCCTCACTTCCTAGAAGTCCAAATACAAGGAACTGGGAGACAGCTTTCTCGGGCATGGGAGGCTCCAGAAGTGGGTGTGGCCCTGAGCCATTGTCTGAAGCCATAGATGTAACAACGGGGAAAGGAGCAAAAGTTCTCAAAGTGGTCATCTGTGCACCTCCTCTTTGCGTCAGGTTCTATAGCTCTCTCTGGACAGCACAAGACGGGGCCTGGCATTGCATTTGCAGAGTGCGGTGCTTCCTTTGATATCATGAGCACGCTCACTGCAGCACTGCTTTTGTGGGTGTGAGCTACAATTTCTTTTGAAGATTCAGCACTTGGATGCTCTTTTCCCTTTCCTCTAAATGCTGATGAACATGAAGTTGAATTAGTGCTACTCTCGGAGAAGACATTTTTCATTTAATAACTGGGAACGCCGATCCTCTGAATGCTGCCGGTACACATTTCAGCAACATGTATCTGCATCAGGCCACAGCTGAGCTAGGACCCACGCACAGTCTCTGTCCTCTTACCTGGACTCACTTGCAGCATAAACAGGCTTTCTGGCATTTGCTTACTGATTTGCAATAACAGCTTTTTGATTCAGACAATAAATCTGGAATAAACATTTCTGTAAGTCATTTTAGTGAATAGTTGAAGAGGGAGAGTTCAGATAATGAGGGATCCTTGGGTGAATTAAATCTTTACTGTGTGGCAGGCATAGGCCTGGATGCTGGGTATGTAGTAATCAACACACAAATACGGTGCTGCCCTCATGGCCTTGTAGCTAGTGAGAGAGAGAGAAAGACAATAAAGCAGCAAAGAAAGAAAATGTATACCCTGGCCAAGTGTGATAAAGACTGAGAGGAAAATAACAGGATGCTTTGAGAGATAATAATGTAAGGATGGGGAAAGGGGCGGAGAACTCTTCTGAGAAGGTAATATTTTATTTTTGTTTTTGTTTTTATGGAACATTTTGTTTTGAGTTTTCTATGGAAATGTTTAAAGAGCAAAAAAGTACCAAGAAGAAAATAACAGCCACCCACATTTCCACCATCCAGAAATAACCTCATACCACTTCAGCATTGTAACTTGCAATTAAAGCTTGTAAAAATCCCCTTCGCTGCTGGAAGAGAGCAGCGGATTCAGCAGAGAGCTCAGGGCAGCCTGGCTCAGTCTCCTGGGCTTGGGGGTGATTGAGTAGGTGGCTGAGGCGGGGGGGAAGCAAATAGGATGGACCCCCACGTGTTTGGCATGACCAAATGGGCGATGATGACATCATGAAGGAGCTAAGAAGGGGGTGTATGAAGTAGGTTGGAGGTGGGGAAGGGGGACCAAGACTGCAGTAATTTTGAAGATTCACGTGAAACACCCAAATGGAGCTGTGAAGTAGGCCACCGGAGAAAAGATTCTGGGGCACAGAAGAGAGAGGATATTTATTAGAGACGTTGTGTACAGATGCTATTTAAAGCAGGGGATGGAAGAGATCGCCTGGGAAGAAAGTTTAGAGAGAAAAGAAATGGGGTCAGGACAGAACCCCCAAGAAAAGCCAACATGAAAATGAATGAGAGGAATAGCAACTGGGCTAAAAGAAGGAAAATGACTAGCCGGGGGGGTAGGAGGAAAACCTGGTAAGTTCTGTGGCAGGCAGAACAGTGGCCCCGAAATATCCACGTCCTGAATCCTGCAACCTGTGAAACTTTACTTCAAACGGGCAAAGGGACTCTGCAGATGGAGTTAAGGTTCTGGACCTTAGATGGGAGCGCATCCTGGGTTCCCAAATGGGCCCGGTGTAATCACATGGGTCCCTGAAGTAGAGGAAGAGGCTAGAGGGAGTCAACATGTAGAGAGACTTGATCCACCATTGCTGGCTTGGGAGATGGAGGAAGGGGCCGTGAGCCAAGCAAGGTACCCAGGCAGCCTCTAGAAGCTGGCAGGTGCCCTCAGCTGCCAGCCCGTGAGGAAGCGGCAGCCTTGGCGCTCCAGCCACAGGGAACTGAATTTTGCCTCCAACCTCAGTGAGCTCCGAGCAGATTCCTCCACACAGCTTCTGGAAAGGAGCCCAGCCAATACCTGTGTTAGCCTGGAGGGACCTGTGCCAGACTCCTGACCTCCAAAACTGTAAGACAATATACTGTGTTGTTTTAAGCCTCTGAGTTTGTGGTAAAGTGTTAGAGCATTTAGTGCTCAAACAATATTAGCTATTATTGTTACCCTTTTTGAGATTGTCTTACTGTTTAACCCATGAAAGTCAGGATTCTCTTTCAGTGGGGGTGGTCATGTGAGAATTGCTTCTCTCGTTTGGGGCCTGGGGGAGTCCTTACAAGGTTCACCAAACTATCCGTATGGAGAGCATCGGGGGCCGTGATTGATGAGTCTCCCATTAGGTCAGCCTGTCTTAACTGGTGGCGCAGTTCCCAGCTGATGGCATAGGGATGCCACCTGCACACCGCACAAGGTATGCTGTTATGTCACTCCCTCAGTTCTATTTAGGCCATCTGTAGTCAGCCGTCAGAGTCCCTCCCTCCCTCCCCCTCCCACCCCTGCCCCGTTAATGCCGCCTCCTCAGAGAAGCAGAGAGGAGTTGCATACAAAGTAACCCAAGTGTTGAGACACTCTGTGCTCCCTGCCTAAATGTCAGGCTTTGACAACGATGCGCTCGCTATTGTTCTCCCAACATGGGTAATGTCTTAGTTCCTGAGAGCTGGAATCTACTCACCTGTTGGAGCCCCCCAGGGATAAGTGGTAGCCCATTGTCTTAGAGCAGTGTTTCTCAACCCTGGCTGCACCTTAAAAGCAGCTGGGAAGTTTTTTGAAAATACTGAGAGTTGGGCCCCATTCTAAAGGGAGTGAACCAGGACCTCTGGGTGTGGGGTCTGGGCACGGGTACGTTTGAAAGCTCTCTGGGTGATTCCAAAGTGCAGTGCCATTGGAGAAGCATTTCCCTTTCACTGCGGAGGTGGAGGGAGGCAGCCTCTCTACCCAGGCCTCTGTTAAAGCCTGAAGCCCGCAGAGCTGATGGACAGAGCGCCCACTTCGCACACATCATCCAGAGAGACCAAGAGGGGCCATCCAAAGACAAACGTCTCCAAGCCGGGCTGGAGGACTCGGCTGCAGCTACCTTGACTGGCCGTATCATGCTCAGGGTCCCCTGGGAGACTGGTAAGGCCTAAAGCTTGGAAGACAAAGATCGTTCACTCCTTCTTTCATAAGCTTTATTCAGGATGCTCATTTTTTTTTAGCTAAGCAAGAAAAGTCCACCAATTCTGGTTTCACAGCATGGCAGACAGAATTGCCCTCCATAGGTCTTAGTCAGCTTGGGCTGCTATAACAAAATACCACACCCTGGATGGCTTAAACAACAGGCATTTACTTCTCACAGTTCTGGAGGCAGGGGAGCCCAAGATCAAGGTGCCAGCCAATTCAGTTCTCAGTGAGAGCTCTCGTCCTAGCTTACAGATGGCCATGTTCTTACTGTGTCTTCACATGACTAAAAGAATAAGCTCTGGGGTCTCTTCTCCGTATGTGGGCATGAATCCCATCATGGGGGCTCCCCCCTCATGACCTCATCTAAACCTATTTACCTCCCAGAGGCCTCCCCTCCGGATACCATCACAGTGGGTCTGAGGGCTTGAACACATGAACTTTGAGGGAACACATTTAGTCCATAGCACCATATTACCATACAGTTTCTTGAGAATCTATAAATTAAAACGATCAGTGTCCTGTAGATACCTCCAGCAACCCAAGTAGCCAGAGCTTAATAAAAGTGACAGGAAACCACATCTTTGGAGTCCTTGGCTAAGACTGACAGGGGATTGCTATGGTAGGCAGATTGCCCCCCCAAAGATGTCCATACCCTCATCTCTGGAACCCATGACTATGTTACTTTACCCAGCAAAAGAGGCTTTACAAGTATAATGAAGTCTACAGGCCTTAAAATAGGGAGATTTTCCTGGATTATCCAGGCAGTTCCAATCTAAACACATAAATCCTTAAAAGCAGAGAACCTTCTCTGGCTGGTGGCAGAAAAGACACTGCAAGAGGGTAAGTCGGAGACCCCTGAAGCAGGAGAGAGACTCTGTGCCCCATCACCACAATGAAAATGGAGGCGGCGACATGATAAGGATGTGACGTCCTGAAGGAGCTGAGAGAGGTTCTCACGTGACAGCCAGCAGGGACACGGGGACCTCAATACACTCATTACAAAAGAACTGAATCCTGCCCACAACCTGAAAGAGCTTGGGAGCCGATTCTTCTCCAGGACGTCCAAAAAAGAGCTCAGGCTACCCAGCCCCTTGACCTCAGCCTTGAGACCTAGACCAGAGGAAGCAGGGGCGCCCACCCAGATTTCTGACCCACAGAACTATGAGCTGATATGCTTGTATTGTTTCAAACTGCTAATCTGCAGTGACTTCTCAAAGCCAACAAAAGAAAACTAATATAACACATTCTGAACGATTACTCCACTGATAAACAACTTCAGCGGTTTTTGAGCACAAACCACAAGGTGAGAGATGCACAACCGGGCAAGCTTTGGTGGTCAGTTTACCCCTGGGACATTTAGGCTGACTGTTGACTTGCCAAAGATGATGGCAACTTGGATGAGGTCCCTCTGTGCAGAGTCCTCAAAGCACAGTAAAGGGAAATACTGCTGGGTGTCAGAAATTGCCATGCCTGGCCAGCTCTCTTGTAAAAATACGACGCAGAGCTATGATGATTGCAAAAAAAATGTTCACAATGAAATGCATGATTGGGGAAAGAGGTTTAACTATCATCAAGACAATTTTCCCCTGCAATAGACCTGTGAGAACAGTAGGGACTTCTGAGCAATCTATCTTGGTCATTTCCCATGGATATTATGTTAAGCAGCCAAACACACCCACAGCTTTTATGTTCTCCTCAATTTCCCAGCAACAGATTTCTAGCTCCTAGCCAAGGGTCTCATTAGGAAATGCCTGCATTTTAGAATCATAGCATGATCCTTTAAAAGGCTTCCTTCTGGGCATATTTTAGTTAACTCCAACAACAGAAACCAACTCTACTTACCTTAAGCAGAAAATTAATTTATTGCAGTAATTTATCGCATAGCTCCCAGAATTAACAGGAAGGTTGGGGAATTGGCTCTGAAAGGGGGCAGGAAACAAAAGAAGCCCAGCAGTTGAATCCACTGCTAAAATTATATCATAGGAAGAGTAGGTTAAAGAAACCACCTCTGAGCCACAGATGCTGTTACCCCTGACTCTGTCACCTCTGGATGCTGGCTACTATGCCGTTAGCCGCAAACAGTTCGAAACTACTCCCTCTCTCTGTCTCCAGATCCAAAATCCCGAGCGGAAGGATTTAATCTTTCTCAGCTTAGATAATATGCAAGAAAAAAAAAAAGTCCAGCTACCAAGGGTCAGTAAAAGCATGTATTTTCATTTCCTTAGTAGGAGGCGGGACTGTTCTTCCCTCCGAGATTCAGACTGCACGCCATTCCTCAGACATGAGAGAGGGTGCAAGGTGGAGAGGGGTCTCCACCCCTTTCATTTTCCAACATCCCTGAAGACTCATTTTCGCAGGTGTCTGAAAAAAATACACACACACACACACACACACACACACACACACACACATTCCCCCTTCAAATAATGCAACCTACTCAATTCCCAAGGAAAATAACCCAGTATTTCCTCAGTTACTTCTTCTGTCCCCCTGCCCAGGGCGTCCGAGGGATATCTAGTTCTGCGTTAATCGCTTCTCAACCACCATGGGCCCGCTCTGCGAAGTAGCAGGGCAGTCACTTAGAATGAGTAAATACATACATGGCGCAGTGAGGAAGAGAATCTGGGTAGAGGCTCTCGTCCTTGTTTCTGTACCTGATCATGAGGTATTTACACCTTCCCTCCTCCGTTACTCCTTCATGTTCCCATTACCCTCAAACCCGCTGCGGCTGGCTGTGGCAGTATGCTGGTAAATGTTTAATCAACTCTCCGGGAAAAAAAAGGTACTCGTACGTTTTACTGATATAAAGGATGTTTAGCACAATTTACAAATAACAATAAAATATGCAACGTTCTTTATTGTAAATTCCATATTGTGGGTTGATTATCAAAGCGTGGGTTTTTTAGGGGTGCCTGGGTGGCTCAATCAGTCAAGCATCTGACTCTTCATCTCGGCTCAGGTCTTGATCCCAAGGTTGTGAGTTCAAACCCCGTGTTGGACTCCACAGTAGGTATGGGGCCTACTTAAAAAAAAATAATAATAAAGCTTAGGGGTTTTTTTGGAATGTTTCTTTGGGGGTTTTTTTGTTTTTGTTTTTGTTTTTGGCCAACCCATAGTAATTCAACCATGATTTGACAAAACCGGACTACAAATGAAGGTTTGATTACTACTCCAGCTTGGCCAAGAAGTTGCTCAAGTCATTAATAAATGTAGTTCTGACATGCGTATTGTTTGATAATTCTGTTTGCATTAACAAGGAAGATGGCAGGAAAAAAAAAAGTTACATGACAGAATTTCATTTGTTCATCAATGACATGAACAACTGCTTTACTGAATCAAATAAGTTTTGAAATATTAGAAGACTATTTCCTCAGATTTTTGTGATATATATATATATCAATAATCTAAAATTTTAAATTTTATCTCTACGTGTGAAAAATATTTTTAGACTAAGTCATCATTAGTTATTATTTGTGCACAATTAATCAAAATGATCTAAATATAAATACTGATAATCATAAAACAAAAAAGCAAATTTTAATGGAAATTGCATTTCTTGTAATATGGAGGGGGCCGATTTTTAAAAACTCATTCACGTATCTGTGGATGAATATGAATGAGGCAGGGCTCAGCAGCAATTGAACAATGTATTTCTGCTTTTTCATTGTTAGAGATGTAAGTACTGAGAAATCTTGCTCACATAAATAAGTATATAGAAATGAAGCAATTCTGTCCCTCAGGTTGTTGAAGTCTTTCCAAGTATGTGCTAAACGTTCCATAGCGATCTAGCAACAGATATAATTTTCAGTGTTGTAGCAGCTCCTAGCTCATAGGATTTTCACTTTTATCAAAAGCAAAGAATTAGAAATGTATGACTTGAGAAATAAATTATCATCTATTCTTGGCTTCATTTACTTTCTCCATTTCTGAGAGTATTCTAAAAAGATACTACTGTAACTTACAACACAACTGTTAATGTTACTTGCTGCCCTTTCTGCAACAGTCATCTCACTCAGGCTTTATACTCAGAAAAGTTTGCAAATACTTTTAACTATTTGTTGTTACAGTATTATTTTTAAAGTATCTTTATCTTGCCATGTGCTTTAATTATATATTTCATCAAGAGCTTGGAACCACAGCTTTATTTAGCTCATTCAAGTTTTGGAAAATGTCTGCCATCTCATCTATATGGGAAAGCCCATTCTCATTGTCAAACCAGTTCATCAAATCATATTTGCCTCTGTCTTTTTCCCTGTGACATCTCATACTGACTTGGGCTTCTCGCAGTGTGGTGGTGTCAAGGTAGTTGGTCTTCTTACAAAGAGGCTGTCTTCCAAGAGGCGGGAAGCAGGAAGTGCCGGGCCAGTTAAGGGTTGCACATAAAGCTGGTATGGTATCACTTTCTGCCCAATTCTGTGATCAGAACAGTCACAGAGCCCACCCAGATTCAAGGAGGTGAAGAAATAGACTCTACCTCTCCCTGGGGAAGTATCAAGGTTGCATTTCAGAACACTGTTGGGATGGGAGATACTGCAACCATCCTTGGAAAAGAAAACCAGTCTGCCACAGCCTGTTTCTGAGAATGTATTTCATCGGTACTTAGGAACTGAGGAAACAGCCCAGGAATGGGTTCCCATAGACATTACCATGAGGTGGACTCCATTTACTTTCCGACCATTCTGACTGATGGGCCATGGTAACTTTCAGGGTCCTCGGGAATTAGTGTGATCTTAGAGCCAGTGTCCAGTAATCCCCCAGAAAAGTTTCCCTTTTCCCAGGGCATGTTTCCAACGGTAAACCATTGAGCATCTCTGATGAGGGCCAGAGGGAAGATCCAAGAGGTGCTGGGGAGGTCTTTGCAGGGTCCCCACTTCAAGGAGCTCTGGTCTGGAAAGGGAGTGACTCAGGTTTTAGAATGGATGAGAGAACTCAACCGAGTATTTTTATTTTTTGGCCCGTGTTTAACCTCTGTTAACCAGATATGGAGATTTGTTGTTGTTTTAAAAGGTAAATAGTGCCTTAGTAGATTACCCAAGATCTTCAGACCTGGTGATCCCATGATCAATCCATTTCTGCCAAAGATCCCCATGACTCAGAACCTTCTGATTCCTGCTCTAGTAACCACGGTCATCTTGCTTCTGGTGGTGAAGTAGTGTCCCCTGGCCTTTGTCATCCTGACATCTTCCTAACACACTGATATCAGGAAGCCATTCCTACAGATCATCCCCATCAGTAATTTTGGCCTACAGAGAAGAAGGTTTCCCCTCACCAATTTATTTCTCAAGGCCGTGGGGAGGGGGTTGTCTTCTGGGGGTTCTCAAGTGAATCATTAGTGGAAACATAAATGAATCAACACAAGCAGTAGTATGTCTGTAAGTCTTTAGAATCCTTGCGAATGAATTTCTTGGATCTCAGCCTCCTTTAGGTTGAGTCAACCAGTCAGGTGCATTCTTAGACATATTTTCAGCCTCTCAGGCTAGCCTACTAGATCCAGAATCTCTGGGAAGTGGCCCCATATTGATTAATTCAGCCCAAAATAAAGTTGTGCTTTTCCATTTTTGATCTAATACCCTCATTTCTACATATTCCCCAGATTTTTGTTGATTATAAGTGAACAGCCTGCAATTATTTTGGTGTAGAAGTCTTCTTGTTCTGGAGTGACTTGGTGATTGGCCACCAGAACATGCTGATCTGATTCTAGTGGTGGGAGGCGTAGAGGGTGAGAACTGGCTTTCTACTGCATTACTTTGTTTAGGAAGTTGTAAGACAGAAACCACATAGTAATTTGGGGGAAAGTTTAAAGGATTACTAGCTAGTGACAGGAGAGTAGGTACTAAATAGTATGGACAGCTGTAAAGAATACATGAATAGTGGCTATAGAAAGCAGCCACTACCTCTAAGGCAGAACACCTAAGGAAGGAACAAATTTGAAAGAGGCCTCACCAGCCAAGGCTGAGATTCTGACCTTGATAGAGAGAGTCAGGCTCAAGTCCTGGAATGTGGAGAAGTTCGCTGAGGTGCCACGGAATACATATGGCAAGCTGGGAACCAACAGCTAGAACATCAGTGAGACTCACTCGGAGGCTCCCTGTCAAGATGCTCGTGCCACTTGCTGGGAAACCACCAGCAAGGACAACCCACGGACACCTGCTGGACGGACAGTCCCCCTGCCTGTCTTGCACCTCACTGGCTGCTGCATGCTGAAGATGCAAGAAACAGCCCACCAGCGTCAGGGAAAAAAGCCCCTTCCTCTTGCCCTGGCCCCACAGTTCCCATCTACTGCCAACGCTTAACATCATGCAAGAGGGCAGAGGAGAAATGCTTACCAAGGGTCTGGCTCTAGAAGACAATGAGTGGATAAATGTGTAATTGGCGTGGGAATGACCTCACCAAACAAAGGACTGCCCCCAACAATCCCTTGACGTTAACTGGATCTACAACCAATGATCCTGCCATCTTTTCATTCATATTTTCCCTCTGGTCCTCATTGCCCTTTTTTGTTCAGCTTTATTTCTCTGGTCAACCATTTCATTTCCCTGTCCTGGTTAAACCCAACTCTGCCTAGCCCATGGCTGTACTCACACAGCCTCATGTGGCTGGATGGTCGGAATCAGGGTACTGAACAAAGTAAGCTGTAACATAGGAGGTGATGGTCAGAGAATGGGTATTTGAATCTGAGATTATGGAGGAATTGTAGTTTTTCGTAATAATACTGTAAGGTCTCTGTATGACCATGAGAATGAGTGGCCCAGGTAGGGCAGATAACCAGAGAGCGGTCAAGGATCTGAGAAGCTAGGATATAGGAAGGAATGCACAAATTCATATACTTCATATACCTAAATCCTCAAGAAAGAAAACCATGCTAGAGAGAGCAATAGAGAGCCAGGAGACAAAATCCTCAAGAAGTGAGGGAGAGTGGACAAGTGCAAGTGTGATGACAGGAGATTCAAACTGCGGTGGGGGGCGGTTGAGAAAGGAGGGAAGTCGGGGGAGAAATGGTCTGGAACTGGTCATGAGGAGCAAAGATGACATCTACCCATCTCCGTGTTCTGTACTATGTGAAAGATGAAAGTAAAAATAAAAACCGCCACCATTTGTGAGGGACGAACAGGAAGTAATGTCCTCTAGAGAAAGTCAGGTTTTCATTACAACTTGCCCTATGCCCATTAGGGAGCCCTGTGCTCAGGGTTTGCTCAGAAAAGAGATGGAGGACAGAGGAGGTGGTTGCTGATTACCAAGTAGGGGCTCTTCAAAGGAGGTAGGGAGGTTGGGAGGTGGAAACTGAATAGGGGATACACAGAGTCCTCTGGGAGGAGGGTGACATGGAGGGGAAGGGAATTTAGGACACAGTAAGACTAGTCCTGGTGGTCTTAAGGCAGATGATGGTGAAGGGGTGTGTGTTAGGGGAAGGTGAGAAAGCTGGAGGCCGACAGCTGCTTGCCTCTTCTCTCCTGCCCGGAGGAACATGATCCCACCTCTTGGGGGAGGGTTTCACTCTCGATGCTGCCAGTGGAGATGCAGGAGTCCGAGGAGGAATGAGTCTTCAGTGAGGACATTATTCCGAGTGACCATAGATATTTAATTTGCTGGGTTTCCAGTGGCTGCCGCAGTCCTACCCCTTCACACTGCCTTCAGACCCAACGAGGACAAGTAAGTCATTCCAGATAGCTTCTATTTCTCTAATGCTATTTGTTACAAGTCATGCCCAGATGGCAATTTCTGTATGAGTCAAGGTTTCTGATTGCATGCAAAACCACTGACCTATCGCTGGAAGGATATTGGGAGTGCTGGAGAAACAGGATTGGAAGGAGAGTAGGAGAGAAGGGCTAAGTGTGACGGAACTATCACCAAACCATGCCATAGAAAAGTTTGGTTAGGACACCAGTGTACCAGTGCCCGGCACTCCGCCTTGCCTCAGACACTGCCGCCATCGGACTGGGCAGGCCGCTTCCATCAATCTGGAATGTGTTCTAAATGGATTCTGAACTGTCCACTGCTCCTTTTGCCATACTCAAATGACCTGCCTTCATGCATGTGCCCAAGCTCTGGCTCTCCATGGAGGCAAGTATCTGTCCTTTCTGTACAGGGAGGCAGGGAGAGATATAGAATGACTGAACCTCTAAGGTAAGAAGTGAGTTCATTTGCTGGTCAAACAAGAAAATCTATTCCAGGAAATAACTCACAGGTTCTCATATTCATCTCCACAGAAGAATGGTCCTTTCACTAGTCGACATAAGGTTCAGCTGTGAGTAACAAAAACCTCGAAGTACAAGAAAGTGGTTTGGTTTCCTTCCCTCAGAAATGTAGGTGGTCCAAGGGGAGTATGGTGGCTCTATGGGTTCCGGTCAACACAGCTTCCACTGCATGGCCCGGGACAGCTGCTGCTGCTCCTGCCCTTGCATCCGCAATGCTGCTAGAAGGCAGGAGGAACAGGCAGGAAAGAGGCAGCTGACCTCTCCCTTCAGGGATACTTCGCAGGAATTATAAACACTGCTTTTGCTTAATGACCCTTAGCAAGAATTTTGTCCTGGGGCCCCAGTGAGCTGCAAAATGGGTGGTTGTGCAGGTAAAGTTTAGAGGTTTTATTGCTGAGGAAGAGGGGGAAGAATGAGTACTGAGAGACCCCTAGCGCTCTCTGCCGCTTCCAAGACATTTTTACATTCAGCAGCCGTGAAACTGCCTTCTGTCCTTTCTGGACTCACAGCACCCTGACTCACCGTGGCCTGGAAGCCACTCGGTGGAAGGGACTTGCTTGCCACCCTTCAACCTCAGGCCTTCTCAGGACCTCATATACTGATCTACTCAACCGCATTTCCACCACAGGCGCTTTCACTCCCGATTCCTTCGGGATGCTTTTACCTCCTTTGCCAGTTTCCCTGCAGAGCCTAGCAGCCCACCAAATCAGCGGTACCGAGTACATATTGTATTCAAGTTCTCCTTCTCTCTCACTCTTTTTATCACTTTATCAAGGGGGCTTTCTTACTGAACTGATACTTAAGCCCCAAGTCGTGTACAGTTTTGCAATGACATAAACAAGAATGATGAAAAGTCAAGGGTGTTTTGGAGCCATGGGGCTTAACCATGAGGATATTCTATTGCACGGTTCAAAAAATTCTAATAGATGAAACTGCATTTACAGAAAAGAGAAATCTGGGTCTGATGACCTATTTTTCTAGGGACACATCCATCTATTTTAAGCATAAAAACAAGTTTTCATCCTTATAGTAATCTTATATGTTAATTATATATGGAGAGCAAATAACATTAATCATGTAGTAATTATCTGTATTTATATAGATATACTTACTTACATACTTATTTATATATATATATATATGTTTCGTTACTATAGATAGATATATGCCTTCCTGGCTTTATCTCTATATCATTATGATGAAAATGTAGTTTGAAAAATATACGCGGGGGGGAAGAGTTGTGAAATTAATTGAGATAAGATGTCCTATAGAATTTCTGTTTTTAAAATGATTTCCATCATAAGTATGTTTCAAAATGTAGGGGGAGAAAAAGAAAGGGATGCCACTCCCCTTACCCTGTGTTCGACCCATCTCTCGTTTGTAGTGGGAAAATACCAGGAATGACTTGCTCTCTGAATTAAAGTAATGATGGCTATTTCGCCAGTCACATCTTCAGTGGAGAATGTGTCTGTGATCTACAATAATATTATTTTTTTGTTTTTGTCATTTGTACATAGAAGTTGTAACAAGCCCTGGGCCTCACCTCTTGGCTTGTATCTTTCAGCACAAATGACTCAGCTTCCAGCCTGCCAATCACCGCATGCTTTCCCTGCCCGGCAGACTACACTTGGTCGGCCGCTGCTGCAGGCAGACCTCAATCAGTGATAGATGGGAGTTGGCGCATAAATACCCCAGCTCCCTTGTTTGAACTGGGATCACTCTGGGCCGTGTATTCTCTTCAGATTCCCCGAGCTTCCCCTGTGGAGTTAGGGTTGAGTTACCCATAGTCATAACTGGCTTCCCAGCCTCCCTCCTCAGCTACCTGCCCAGACCCCTACTGGTGTCTCCTTCTCCACCCGAACAAGCTACCTTCGCTTGAATCTTGTCTCAAAGTCCGCCGCTAGGAAAAGAAATGAAGACAGAGCAAACAAGCAAACAAAAATGCTTCTCGATGTGCTTACTACCCTGAACATTTGCCTAAATCATAATTTGTGATTTAGAGGAATCTGGATTATGGGGGATTTAAATTAAGTCCAAATGATTTGATCACGACTTAAATCACAAGCTATATAGATTCATCCTAAATCACTGTTGGTAATTACTCCCTGTAATTCAGCACTGCATATAGCCGTCACACACGGCCCTCAATATCCCCCTCCAACATAGTCTTCACCACTCTTGCTTGAAAGTGTCTGGGTGAAGGGACTCCCCAAGGTAGTGTTCTTTCCTCCAGTAGTGCCTGGCCCTGCACTGGATTGAGGTTCACTGCCTATTGATTTGCCCGTAGTTTTAGTTTGGAAAACACATGCAGCATTTTAAGTGATTGTTGCTCCAATAGAGCAGCCAGGGTTTAAATGCAGATCAATCTGAATTCAGAGACCCAGCTCCTAACTGTGCAGAACTGTGGAGCTGGCCCCCGAAAGCAGGAGGGAGGGCTGCTCTGAGCTGCTCTGTGGGCTGTGGCTGTGTTAATCTCACTGGAGTAAGGAAAGCAAATAAGGGATTAAGAAAGGGCTGGTGCCTGAGTCACCCCAGGGCAGCTCCAGGTCACATGCGCATCAAGGCTATGTGACATTTGGATGTCTCAGGTCACCCCAAGCCAGATTATCTTTTAGTCCTTGCTTGGCTCCCCCCATGCACTTGGAAGCTCTCATGCATCCTCCTTACCCTTCAGGAAAAAATAGATGATGAGTATTTGATTGTGCACGAAACAGATAGGCTTCCCCTGCTCAGCCAGACCTCAGGGAAGCCACGGAATCTTCTTCAGTGGCCTGACCCTGGGGCTCTAGAAGCAAACGCTCTCTCTCCTTCTTTCCTCTGCCCCTCTCTCATTTTCTCTTTCTCATCATCTCTCCCTCCTTCCCTCCTACACACCTTTGTCTTTACTACTTCTTAAGCAGCAAGAAGCCCTGAAGCTTAAAAGCACGTTCTTTGACGCGTCTTTGGGTAAAGCACGTGACGCCGGGCCGCCCCCCCCCCCAGACATTCTTTGCAGGGGCTCTCTGACCCACCCATCTTGCATCTGGGTCTCTGTGTGCATCAGTTATCAGGCCCAATGGGTCAGGTCCCCCGAGAAGGGTCAATTGTCCTAAAAATCTGATTCCCAGAACCACAGCAAGTGATTTCAGCTTATTTACTGGGATCAAAAGTTGGCAGATACGTGGAGCACAGGGTGTTATGCACAAACAATGAATCATGGAACACTACATCAAAAACTAATGATGTAATGTATGGTGATTAACATAACAATAAAAAATTTTAAAAAAAGTTGGCAGATAACCATGATGTCTGAGGACCAGAGACTGTTACATAATCATCCTTCGACGGAGACAATGGGGTCACATGTTTGCCCGTCTAATCACTGATCAGGGACATGTTTGATTGCAGATCATGTGCTCACTGGCCCACAACTTAATTACTGAGTATCTGAATCAACAGAGCTTTCAGATGTAGGTCTTGCCTAATGGTGCATCTGTTAGAGATCATTGCCTCCGTTCGGCCTCTAAACTAAAGGTCTGGGGGATACAGTGGGTCATTGCCGGCACTGTTCTCCATGACCTCTCGCTGAAAAACATGCCAATTCCCACGGTTTATTTTCCAGCCAGCAATAGGCGTTATTGTTTATATCCAGGGCCAAATGGAAGGAATGACTCCAGTGGGACAGATATTGGTAAAGCCTCGGGTAGATGCACACTCTCCGAGGAAATTAATGCCACAGTCATTTCAGCATATCTGCAGCCAGAGTCCAGTTATCCAGATGGGAAGGTTCCAGAGCACAGAGAGGAGGGAGTTCCTTTCCCAGCTGGTAAAGAAAACATGTTGGGAAAAGTCTAGGGAAATAAGCAATAAGTAAAGTAGGGCCAAAACTTTGAATCTGTGGGTTGGGGTCCCAGCAGTCGACTAGAATGTTAACTACAGAGTTTGGAGCCCAGTGGGTCTCATTAAGGGACATCTCTCCCGGCTCTTTCCTCCTTTCCAATTCCGCATTCTGTGTGTGTGGTTTACCTGGATTCCAAATGAAGACCCCAACCCTCCCCCTCCTCGGCCATCATTATCACCACCACAGTGCCTAGCAATGTTCAAGATTTGGAAAACAAAGAAGTTTGGGGTGGGTTTTTTTTTTTTTTTGATGTTTTTTGTTTGTGTACGATTTAAGGAGCCTTGGTCTGTGTACAATTATTTAACCACTCGGGACAAGTATGCCGGTTTCCTTGCCTACAAATTTAAATAAATGCTGCATGCCAAGAAATTATAATAGAGTTGGATGCACCCAGATTTTAGAACGCTATAAAGAAATGCCTAATTTCTAAGGCTGAGCAGAAATGTCCATGCCCTCATGGGTATCCGGTCCCCTAGGAGTTGAGATATTTCCTTTGGCTTCTTCAAGTGTTCATCACCTCCCACTGAATACTGGAAAGCCCAGCTCAGGCTGGGTGAGGTAGGTGAGCGTTGCCTGAGCCCAAGAATCTTTCTCTGTGTGGTCAGAGCCGGAAGACACGGTATAAAACAAAGCCAAAAAAAAAAAAAAGTTATAAGTAAGGCACGAAACCTACCCCCCATTTTTTTTCTTTTAATTAAAGCTGTAAAGCACTGTGGCTTGTGTGAGTGTGTGGCTTGAACGTAGGTGTGTTTCCTCCAGGACCCTGTCTTGTCTAGTGCACCACAGAGGCATGAGCAACAGTAAAAGCAGGAATCGCTTCCAGAGAAGCCTAGAATTCTCATTTTGTTTGTCTAGAGACCATAAGCAACCCGCACTGAGGTAAAGTCCTGCCTGTACCCACCCCCACCGTTGCTCCGCCCAACTCAGGATCACATTTGGAAAATTAGATGGTAGAGGGCAGACCTGCTTTTGCTTTGCGGCTCATCTGCAGGCATCTGAAGCCCAAAGGGAAAGCCCCTTTCCCTGTGGAATCTGCGTCTTGAATAGCCTCACTGAACCAGGGGAAGAGCTGACCATAAAAAAAGAGCCTTGCTATCTGATGGTGCAGTCTCTCCCAGTCAAGGGTGGCACTGAATTATTTTTGCAAAGAAGTCAAATGTTATAGGAGTGATTTTTCTCCTTCAATAAACAAGCATTGGGTGGAAGGATATGAGGCCAAGTGCATCCCAGAATTTGAAAATGATTGCTTAATTGAGGTTGTTTTTCTTTCTCTGAAGAACACCTTTAGGTGATGGTGTTGTTAAAGCTGTAATCTTATTTTACAGCTGAATCCCCTCTTTTATAATCAGCATATATATATTTTTTGATAGTGTGATTTGCCTTCAGTACAGAATCTAAGCAGGTTGGGTCATTTGCTTAGAGAAAAAATGAACTCGGGATATGAACTTGAATGGTTTTCTTCACGTAGCAACATGCTGGTGGATCGTGTTCTAAGTGGTTGTTCTGTGTGGGGCTTGTTGACTGAATACACAATCGTGTCTGAATGTTAAAGTAACATATCCTCTCCTTTAGAGAAGCACAGAAATGTCATTAATGGTATGTGAGGCAAGGAACTAGCTGGGGGCCACATTGGTGCCTACATTCAGCGTCAGGTTAAAATCCCAACGGAGCATCACTTACCAAGTTAAATGTGGTTTCTATTTCAAGCTAGATTGCAAAGCACTGAGTAATGCCACACGCCTTCAAGGGGAACTAGTTGTCATTGATCAACCTGAGGTCCTTGAATCCAGATGAGCCCTGTTCTCATTCCTCACGAACCTTTCCATGTCTTATTTCAGAGGGGGAGCCCTAATTCTAGGTCAGCCCAAGAACATCAGAGCAGTAGCTTCATGGGATGGTACATTCAGATTAGTAGTGTTCCTTATCAAAAATGAGAGGCTTTTTGTAAATCCTCTAGCTGTTCTAGTTAGAAATGAGGGATTCATTTGAGTAATTATCATCCCCCATGCCCTGGGCCTAACTTTTAAAATTCTCCTTTGTCATTCAGCTGCTCGGGAAGTAACCTTGGAAGCAAAGCTAATTGCCTTCCAATCTGTGCTCTTGAAATATAAAGATCATAAAAAAAAAAAAATGAGTGGTTGAGGAGATTTTGGAGAGCCCTGCTTATTCCAGATGGCTTCTTCTCCAAAGGGAGAAGCTTTTCAAGTGTCTCACATGGTCCTGAACCCTGCGGGGCCTTCTCTTTCACTCACTCAAGCACAGTGTGTGAAAATCCCATGTGGGGAGGGAGAGGGGAGAGAGGATGTGAGGGGGGTTGGTGAAGCAAGGTCTTCTGGGTGAATGTGCTGCGCTCCCCCCAGCACTTAGCACAGAGCCTGCCACAGAGTAGGCCGCCAGGCAGTGCGGGCGGAGCGACTGTGATCACACTCCAACATCCCCACCTGTCAGTGGAACATCTGACACTCGTACCATTTACAGCACTTGTACCAAAAACACTATTGTACCTTATGCTTTACTTTAATTGCTCAAACTGATGTCATTTCTAGTTTTGTTCTCTCTCTCCTGATGAACCTTCAACTACGTGTATCTTGTTTCTTCCCCACGGAAAAGTTGCATAATAATTGGTTTGATTACAAACGTGTAAGATAAATAAGGCTGTCTCAGCGCCATATACGGGTTTTAAAAAGGCCCATTTCGCATGAGGCATGTGAATTTTTTAAAAATAATTTCATTGAAAATAAACTGTTCCTACATTATAGGTGCTGTCCAGTAAATGATAGAATGTGGAACTTGCTAAATCCCAAATACACTGAATTTGCGCCTTAACAAAATAAAATACATAGTAAATTAAAAGCTGTCCACAGATCCGCTGAATTTCTCTGATGCCTCTGGTCTGTATTATGCTGCACATTTGACTGGGCAGACTGCAGGAAAATGTGAAGACAGCTTTTGTAACATTCAACCAGAATGTCATTTTGAAACTGAACATGGGTCATTTATAAATAAAAAAAGGGAACACTGAGATTTAAAAAAAAAAAAACAAAACCCTACCCAACTACCCTAATTAGGAAGGAGCGGAATGGCCTGAGGCAACACAATGCCATATTATTTAGGACCTGTTCTGCCAGCAGAGGATTAGGCTGGCAGGTTTTGTTCTGACTGATATTCTCTTGCTGTGCGTCCTATGTTAGATTTAGATCGCCAGGCTGAGCCACAGCCCAGAGAGATACCTGGGAGCCACAACCAGATGGCCACCCTTTCAGGAAAACCTAGACTCATCAGGCCCTACTGAACCTACAGCCAGTCACGCGTGTGTGCACGATAGTCCTGCTTGGGGAAGCTGATCTGTATGAAACAGAAAAGCTAAAGGCTAATTTTTGCTTGAGATGTTTAGAAATATGTCTTGGTTTTTTGGTTTATTTATTTATTTATTTTTAATGGGAGGCCCTGAAGCAAGGCAAAAATCATGGTGCTGGGGTCTCCGCATACCAGATAGGTGACACACTTGCCTTTAAGACAGTGTGGTCTCTAGAACTTGGTTCCTCAAATCTTCACACTGTGAAGTTGCCCTGGCATCTGGGAAGATCAGAAGACTCTAGAGGGACATGGGTGACTCCTTTTGGTTTATGATGGTGTTGGCCACTAATTAAGTTTCATAAAGACTCTCCATCTCAGCAGCAGGAGACACGTTTTGGCTTTCTTTGGACGACTAAGGTATGATCTGCCCTTCTCTTTTGTTCTGACCTTTCAGTTTTATTTTGTTGTGCCTTTTAATGAACTCTCTCCCATCTGGGCAAAGGGAATTTCTGAGCCTCTATGGAAGTAAAATGCATTCACCATAAAGATCATCCTTGGAGGAGGAATATCGACGATGCCCAGTTCCTAAGGCAATATTTAACCTCATTTGCAATGACCAGTCAGCCATAGTTTTACCCAGTTATTCAGAAGGAGAAATCCCCATGTAAGCAATGTGGGATTTGGCCGGCTCTTTTTTTTTTTTTTTAAGATTTATTTATTTATTTATTTATTTACTTATTTATTTACTTATTTCAGAGCGTGCGACCGCAAGTGGGGGAAGGGGCAGAGGGAGAGAATCTTCAAGCAGACTCCCCACTGAGTGTGGAGCCCAACACGGGGCTCCATCTCAGCACCCGTGAGATCATGACCTGAGCCAAAACCAAGAGCCAGATGCTTAACTGACTAAGCCACCCACGCGGCCCTGGCTGGCTCATATCTCATTTCTCTCCATGTAGAGGAATATGTAGCCATCTGAAGATATGAAAATTAATTTAGTCTGGATTCACATTTTAGATTTACTCAAGTGTGAACTCATAAAAAGTTTATTGATATAATTTAGGATGTGAAGAACTAAAATACATTCCAAATATTGATCAAAATAGTGTGTGAAGTAGAGAACTTCCTATCAAAATCATTGTTATGCATTGCCCGATCCCTCTCTGTAAAATCCTTTTCCTCCTCAAAAGCACACCTTCCAGTTGGTGAATTCTTGAGCTGATTTGCTTTGCAAGGTGCCATACATGAAGATAAAGTAAGAAGCGTCGCCAACTAGAAGGCAGAGATAGAAATGTACGAAGAAGACATTTCTGCTGGAGTCTCAGGCATTCGGGAGGTTCATAATCTTCAGACAAATATATAAAATTTTTTCAAGAGCCTTTTTCATTTGAATCCATTCTCTTTCTCTTCAGTTCTTCACATCAAGCCTGCAAAAAAAAAAAAAAAAGGAAGCATTAGTTTTGTTTTCATGAGCTATATTTAGGGATAGCTTGAAAATCAGTATGACAGGTAAAAGTCAAAACTGAAGACCTCATTTTCACTTGGAAACTTCGTCTCTTGATTCCATGAATGTAAAGTGAACTATGAGTAGGTGTAACCCATCAACTTTGGCTCTAGTGATTTAAGTAATTCCAAACTAAATTAGGATGGCTTCCTTCTGAAAGGATTAGAGTATAATGCTAACCTTATGTTTATGACTTGCAATACCTTTGGTGCCTGTGGTAAATTTGCAATCATGGCTCCAGTTCTCCACCCCTCCCTGTATCCATCCCCATTGCCATGTAACTTTTTAGTTTCCTACTATTGTAGATGGGGTATAAATTCCTCATGTCTGAGTTTGGCCACAAGACTTGCTTCAGCGAACAGAATGAGGCAGAAGTGATGGTCTGCCACTTCTGACCCTGGACCTCAAGAGGTGTCACATGTGTTTGCTAACTCTCTTGCACACCTGCCATTGGCCTGCCTGCTGATCCAGGAAAAGGATGAGAAAGATGTGCAGCTGAGCCACCCCAGCTAACATGCCCCAACCGAGCCCGGTCAAGCACAGAGACCCCAGCTGATACAGATGCGTAAGTGAGCCCAGCCTAAATCAGCTGAGCCATGAGCATATGAGCCAGGATAATAAATGACTTTGTTCTAAGCCATTGGATTTGGTGGTGGTCGGGGGGGGGGGATTGGTTATGCACTATTGGCTAATGGACATAGTGCCATTTCTTTTAAAATCTCTTGGAATGCAAAGATCATTTGACGTTATTTACACGTTTGTTTTCCATTATTCCTGGTGTCGTTCCTTGTATTCTTACGTGAACAGGTTGAATCTTTTCTAACAAGTGGAATGCTCACATTTTTTTATTGTCAGTGGCTGGAGAAAGAAAACTCCACAAAAAAAGGTCCCTCACTGCTGTGGCAGACACTAGGGCTTGGGTCTCTCCATATCCATTCTCAACTACCTTCACCCTTGTTTTTCTCTACTACAAAGGCTGGTGCTCAAACACTCTACCTCCCAGTATCTCTTCAAGGTAGGATTAGCCATGGGACCCAGTCATGGCTAGTGAGCCCTGAGGAGAGTTCTGTAGCAGAGGTCTCTTTTTTTTTATTTTTTTATTAATACATAATGTATTATTTGTTTCAGAGGTACAGGTCTGTGATTCACCAGTCTTACACCATTCACAGCGCTCACATACCACGTACCCTCCCCAATGTCTATCACCCAGCCACCCCATCCCTCCCACCCCCCTCCACTCCAGCAACCCTCAGTTTGTTTCCTGAGATTGAGAGTCTCTTATGGTTTGTCTCCCTCTCTGGTTCGTCTTGTTTCATTTTTCCCCTGCCTTCCCCTATGATCCTCTGTCTTGTTTCTCAAATTCCACATATCAGAGAGATCATATGATAATTGTCTTTCTCTAATTGACTTAGCTCACTTATGTAGCAGTAGTCTTTAAGAAAACTTTGCTTTCCGGTGTTTTTTTCTCAGAGCCCATCGTGTCATTGAACATTTACAGCATTGCTGTAATGCGGTTTCTGTTTATATGGGCATACCTCGTCTTCTTGTGCTTCACTTTATTGCACTTTGCAGATACTGCATTTTTTACAAACTGAAGGCTTGTGGCAACCCTGTGTCGAGCAGGTCTACCGGAGCCATTTTTCCCAACAGCATCTGCTCACTTCATGTCTCTGTCACATTTTGGTAATTCTCACAATATTTCAGACATTTGCATTGTTATATTTGTTATGGTGATCTGTGATCAATGATCTTTGATGTCACTATTGTAATTGTTTTGGGATGCTATGTACCGTGCCCATGTAAGACAGCAAACTTAACAAAGGCTGTGTGTGTTCTCACTGCTCCAACGACCAGTCCTCCCCCCGCCCGCCCCCCGCCCCCGTCTCTCTTGCCTCGGGCCTCTCTATTCCCTGAGACATAACAATATTGAAATTAGGCCAGCTAATAACCCTTACAATGGCCTCTAACTGTTCAAGAGAAAGGAGGAGTCATTCGAAGCAGCAAACTTCACTGTTGTCTTATTTTAAGAAATCACCACAGCCACCCCCACCTTCAGCTCCCACCACCCTGATCTGTCAGCAGCCATCAACATCAAGGCAAGACCCTCCACCAGCAGAAAGAGTACAACTTGCTGAAAGCTCGGATGATGGTTAGCAGTTCTTTAGCAATAATGTATTTTATTTAAGACATGTACATCTTTATTTTTAGACCTAATGCTATTGCACACTTAATGGACTGCAAAATAGTGTAAACATGACTTTTATAAGCACTGGGAAACCAAAAAATTCATTTCAGTCACTTTATTGCAGTGGTCTGGAACCAAGCCCACAATGTCTCCAAAGAATGTCTGTACTCATTGTTGAGATGAAATACATAGAGGCCAAAAGGCAACGTGAGTAGCTCCAAGTCTCATAGCTGATGAACAGAAAAGCTGGGATTTGAACTCAGGTGTTTTGACTCTGGGGCTTTTTCCACACCACTAACAGGGAAGTTTTGGATGGTTCTCAAACCAGAGGAAAAGATTAATAATTATACAGCTGAAAACATTATCAACAGCAGTCAGCACAGGCTTTCATATTTCTTTAGCATTTATTTTTTTAGAAACTCGGTTTTTGGTCCATGCCAGTC
Organism: Zalophus californianus; assembly: GCF_009762305.2. Taxonomy (NCBI): domain Eukaryota; kingdom Metazoa; phylum Chordata; class Mammalia; order Carnivora; family Otariidae; genus Zalophus; species Zalophus californianus. The sequence continues at coordinate 111,601,040 of NC_045612.1, read as the reverse complement.
ACCAAGAGGAAGCAAGATACCAACTCCTTCCAAGCCTAGGAGTTCTGGCTGAAATGCATTTTGTTGACCAGCAACTTCCCAGCCTCATCCGGGCCCTCCAGCCGGTCTGTATCTGACCACTCTCCCTCATGCACCCTGCACTCTGAGTTTGCTGGACACTTACTGCTTCTGTAACAGAAGAAGAGCCCTCAGGGCTCTCCCTCTGTGCTTGTAACTTTGGACTAGAATCCCCCACCCTGCCTCCACCATGACTCGCCACGTAACATGCTGCATTGTAATTGTCTGTCCTGTGCATCCTCTCTGTTCTCTCATGTCTTTCCTACATAGCTGTCCTGCCACGAGGCTGTCACCTCCGGGAGCATGTGAACATGTCCTGTTCATTTCCACATCCCACTGCCTATCATAGCACCTGGCCCCATAGCAGGGCCCTGAGGTCTGACGCGTGGGACCACTCGGGGAAGTGAGAACAGGAGGAGACCTGGAGTTGGAGTTACAGCCAAAGCCACGTTCGTCAATGTGAGGCAACAGGAATGAGCGAGGGGCCACACAGTACCCCAGGAGTGTTGATTGGATGTGCCACGTCCCCGTGGTGCTGTCACAGCTGCCCTGGGCCCCAGCTACAGCCCCATCATGGTATGCTCAAGCCATTTGACTGCCATGGTGACTGTGCCGGGTGACATATGGCCAGTCCCTCTGGCTTAGTGAGAGGCCATGACAATCTGCCCTGGAAGCTGAGACATTCCTTCGGCTTCTCTGAGCAGCGTGGAAAGAGTGATGAGTCATAGCAAATTGTCACTGAAGCATCTATGAGGTGTGATTTCTCGCCCAGAAGAGTCCAGACTGTGAAGTGCCATCTGCAACCCAGAAACGGGAGCCATTTCTGTGATGGGCTTGCTCGGGACTTTGACCACCACATATATGTCCCCGGTGGATGAAATTATGGCTATACTGAGAAGTGCAGGCTGAGCCATTTGCAATGACCCCTCAGGGACCCCTCATGACTGGGGTCAGCTTGTGGACCTCTGACTTTAGACAGTTTGGGAAACACAGGGAAACGTTGAGCCAGTCTTCCCAGATCATCGTCGCCACGGTAGGAGGGCCAGATGATTTAGAGAAACAAACACGTGGAGTTCTTTATGCAACACTCTTCCTGGGGGGACCGTGCTCTTTCCCCTTCACTTGCTGTGCCCACAAGCCATGGGAAGCATGGGGAAGCTGGTGGAACAGGGGACCCCTGTGCCCAAATCATTGGCCTGTGCTTCATATGGGGGTGGAGAAACAGCTGATGGTGATGGCGTCGGTTTTGACCTACTGTGCGCCACTTGACATAGTTCCTTCACTTAATCTACAGCGTGAACTCAGTTCTCCCTTGTAGAATGAGCCAGGCAAAAGGCAGCAGATGGGACAGAGGAGTCATGGCAGTTGTCCTTCTGCAGACCACCCTGCCCCCCACCAGCTTTCCCTCTCCCTCCTGGGTCCCAGTGGAATCCAGGAGGACCCAGCAAGCCTGGAAGCAGGACACTGCAGATGGCTGTGGTCACATATGGTCCTTCCAGCCGGGCAAAGCCCCCAAAGGACCAGACTCCATCCTTGACCTTGTGGGATTCAGTGTGTTCTCGGAATACCTGTCGGTTACCGGAATACAAGAACGCAAGAATTCGGAGACTTGGGGTCAAGGCTCAATTTTACAAATGGGAACAATGGGAAAGGATCCAGAGCTAAAATTGCTCATGCCGCAAAGCACACTTGTTTGTCGCGTTGTTGGAATGCAAGCGTGTTGGGCGGCATCCCGGACCGCACCGCTTTGCTGCCTAGACAGCAGCTGTCAGCTACTCTGCTGTGTCCTTTCTCTTGTAGGGACATCTGTGAGAACGATGGGGACTATGAGGCACTCTGCTGAAAAGTCACTCTCCAGGCATCCCACACACGTTTTGTACCCAAATCAAAAAGACACAGAGGCCCCACTTCTAGTTTAGACTTGGGAAAGACACACCCTGGCTGGTACAGGGGCGATATACCACATATCTCCCTTGTGTCACCCTAAGTCCAGGCTGAGCAACATGTGATGTTTACGCCTTGCCATGACCCATTTATAGCTGTGTTAGTCATAATGGCCACGGCCCCTCATACATCACTTATGAAATGGAGTCCACTCAAGACTTGTCTGCATTTAGTCCTTTAACCGGACACTCGGGCACTGTGCAGTGACTACTTCCTCCTGGGTGGGGCTAAATCACAGAGCCATAAACACAGTGACACTCAAAAGTCGTCAAGAGAAAGGGTGTACCTCATATTCTGTCTGGTTCCATATGCAATGGCTGACCATGCACCCAAAGTGTCGGAAGCTTTGGAATTGGTTGGAGGGCGTCAGTAGGGTCCTCTAGAGCTGATAAAGAACATGCACACACATTGGCCCTGTCGGTGCCCTCAGGGAGACCAAGGCGGCACAAGCCACACCTGCGGCTCCTCTGGAACCTCACGCACCAGCGTCAGGGAAACAGGAGGAAGTGCGCCGCCTGGAATTGCATTCCGGTTAACTCCAAACCCAGAATTCTCTTTTATCCCAAACAGCCACTCATAAGGTAAAAGGAACAAAACTCTAAGTAAACACTTTTAAAACTTTTTTCTTAAACCATGAAGTGTCCACCCAGATTGGCTTTTGTGCATCATGAAGCTTCTGGTGGAGAGAGCCAAAATGGAAATGTTTCTACCAAGACCTAGTAAAAGCAGGGAAGATAAGAAAAAGCACAAAGAGCAGGACTTTTTTTTTTTTTTAAATTCTGCACCTAAAATCCAGATTCAAACAGTGTTCTGTGCTGGACGTGGAGAATTTGAGTAAGGAAAAGGCAAATTGCGTGTCCAGGTCAAATCTCACTAAAACAAGTTCAGAAGGGTTTTGTTGTTTGTTTTGGGTTTTTTTAATCCTATTGTATTGAGAATTTGTTGTCCTGGATAATCAAGCCAGAGTTGGGGGCCGGCTGCTGAGACAACATTGAGCTTGTTTGGGGAGATCTTAGCGGAGAAAGGGGCACTGTCCGAGACCGGTCACCGTCCGAGAGCGGTCACCACTGGCAGCTCCTGGCTCTGTGGTCAGTTTCTGTCCATCCAGTAGAGCACAGACCTCCCTATTTCTAAGGGGGGCAGTGATTTACTGGAGAAACACTGACCCAAGACTTCCTACACAAAGCAGAGCTCACGAACACCAAAGGTAGACAAAGTGATAAAACAAATGGAGTAGACTGCCGTCTTATCCAAGCGATTCTCAGAGGTTCCAAAGATGGCGAACCCCTTCTTTGTTGTTTAGGCATGAGCATTCAAGGCATAGAGACAATGGTGCTTGCATCAGAAATAGCCAGCGTCCTCTTAGAACCATCTGGCAACAGAACTGTGGCAGTCACAGGTTCCGGAACATCCAAATGGTAAATCAATTAGTTGACATAAGGTTAAGAGAACCGATAAAATAAATAAGGCATCCTGGAAAACACATTGCCATGGAGACCACCTTAGAGCTGACTGACCTTTTCTGTTTGTTTTTACAGCAACTGATGATGGTACCAAGAGGTCCAAGGACTCAGTATTCAAATAAAAACTTGGCATTTGATGTTCCATCAGGCAAAGATAGAACTACAAAGCTTTAAAACTATTTTTGAAGATGAGCAGAACTAGAATTGTAGTACTGCTCCTTGTTTTAGAAATCAGGAAATTAAAATCCAGAGGGGTTGACTCAGTTGTCCAAGGTCACATAAACTAGTTAATGGCTGGTCCAGGATTAAAAAGCCTGTCTGGAGCTCTTTCCCCCATGCTGAAACTCTTCTTCAAAATTCATATAAAATGGGCACAAGTCATCTATACATATTGGCAGTATTTAAGGCACCTTGCAGGAACAACTGATACAAAGAAATACATCTGTAGTGTATCAATAACTTGACTTAAACACTCTTGTACTTGTTCTAATGGACACCAAAATCTAACTTAAAAAATATCTCTTGCCTTCTCAGAATTTAGCAGTATTTCTTTTTAATATTTTTTTCGAGTAAATGGACAAATCTTAAGTGAACAACTTGATGGATTTTTTCTATGTATTTGTGTATACAGCATGTATGGCTTTTATTTGTACGTAGCTTTTCAATACTACTGTATCTGCCAGCATGTCCTTAAGCGTTGGGTGGTTTGTTGGTTTGTTTGAGTAATACCAGGTCCCAGAGACAATAAAACAAGTTTCACTTTTGAAAGACAAGGAAGGGAGAGGAGAAAAAAAAAAAAAACTTGCCATGGTCAGATAAAGGGAAAAATACTAGGTTAAACAAAGATAAAGCATTTTCTGTTTTAGGGCTGCTCAGAGTTTTATTTTCTTTCTTTTTTTTAATTTAAATTTTAGTCAGTTAACATACAGTGCAATATTGGTTTCAGGAGTGGAATTCAGTGATTCATCACTTACATATAACACCCAGTGCTTATCACAAGTGCCCTCTTTAATCCCCATCACCCATCTAGCCTAGCCCATCCCCCACCTGCCTCCTTCCAGCAACCCTCAGTTTGTTCTCTTTCATTAAGAGTCCTTATGGCTTGTTTCACTCTCTCCTGTTTTTCCCCCTTCCCATATGTTCATCTGTTTTTCTTTCTCAAATTCCACATACGAGTGAGATCAGATTGTATTTGTCTTTCTCTGACTGATGTATTTCACTTAGCATAATACACTCTAGCTCCATCCATGTCGTTGCAAATGGTAAGATTTCATTCTTTTTGATGGCTGAGTAGTATTCCATTGTGTATATATACCAATCTTCTTTATGCATTCATCAGTCCATAGACCTTTGAGCTCTCTCCATAAATTGGTTATTGTTGATAATGCTGCTATAAACATTGGGGTGCATGTACCCCTTTGAATCTCTATTTTTGTATATTTTGGGTAAATACCTAGTAGGGCAATTGCTGGATTGTAAATAGTTCTATTTTTAACTTTTTGAAGAACCTCCATACTGTTCTCCAGAGTGGCTGCACCGGCTTGCACTCCCACCAACAGTGTAAGAGGGGTCCCCTTTCTCCACATCCTTGCCAACACCTGTTGTTTCTTGTGTTGTTAATTTTAGCCATTCTAACAGGTGTGAGGTGATATCTCATCCTGGTTTTGATTTGTATTTCCCTGATGACAAGTGATGTTGAGCATCTTGTCCTGTGTCTGTTAGCCATCTGGGTGTCTTCTTTGGAAAAGTGTCTACTCATGTCTTCTGCCTATTTCTTAACTGAATTATTTGGTTTTGGGGTGTTGAGTTTAATAAGTTCTTTATAGATTTTGGATACTAACCCTCTATCAGATATGTCGTTTGCAAATATCTTCTCCAGTTCCGTAGGCTGCCTCTTAGTTTTGCTGACTATTTCCTTTGCTGTGCTGAAGCTTTTTATCTTGATGAAGTCCCAATAGTTAATTTTTGCTTTTGTTTCACCTGCCTCAGGAGACATGTCTAGTAAGAAGTTGCTCTGGCCAAGGTCAAAGAGGTTGATGCCTGTGTTCTCCTCAAGGATTTTGATGGATTCCTGTCTCACATTTAGGTCTTTCATCCATTTTCAATTTAATTTTGTGTGTGGTGTAAGAAAATGGTCCAGTTTCATTCTTCTGCATGTGGCTGTCCAGTTTTCCCAACACCACTTGTTGAAGAGACTTTTTTCCATCAGATAGTCTTTCCTGCTTTGTCGAAAATTAGTTGAGGATCCATTTCTGGGCTCTCTATTCTGTTCCCTTGATCTAAGTTTCTGTTTTTGTGCCAGTACCATACTGTCTTGATGACTACAACTTTGTAATATAACTTGACGTCTGGAATTGTGATGACTCCAGCTTTGCCTTTCTTTTTCAGGGCTGTTTTGGCTATTTGAGGTCTTTCGTGGTTCCATACAAATTTTAGGATTGTTTGTTCTAGTTCTATGAACAATGCTATTGGTATTTTGATAGGGATTGCAATAAATATGTAGATTGCTTTGGGTAGTATAGATGTTTTCACAATGTTTGTTCTTCCAATCCATGAGCATGGAACACTTTTCCATTTCTTTGTGTCATGTTCAATTTCTTTCGTAAGTGTTCTAGAGTTTACAGAGCACATACAGATCTTTTACCCTCAGAGCTTTAAGTATACAGATGTATATTGTGTGTTTTGGGTGGTGGAGATGACACCATGTAGCGTTTTCAAAATTTACTTTATTACTGAATCATTCTTCTGGTTTTCTACTGCTTGTATTCTTTTTTCATTAATCATTCATTAATTCACAAATAGTGTCTGTAGTATTTCATCAAGTGGATACACTAGAGTTTACTTAATCATCATCCTATTAATGGGCATTTGGGTTTTTAATCAGTTTTGCTCTCATAAATGAACAAAGCTTTTTCCACATGAACATTTTCTTTAGGATGGATTCCATCAAGGCCTAACTGGGCTGGGTGAGATAGAAATTCTTAATGGCTGGAGTTTTCTCTATTTACTAAGCCCCACACCCTCACTGTGTAGGTTAGCGGGGTGGCTCCTATACAGAAGACACTCAATATCTATTGAGGGAATAAGCAAGTGTCTATTTCATGATCATTTTCCCACTCATCTTAGTGCATATTATAAGAGGAAAATTGGTAATTCTTTTTTCACGGAGCATCCCTTTGATTACTAGTGAGGCTGCACATTTTCTCATGCTTCTCTAATTATACATCCACTTTTGTGAATTGTGAGTTCATTTCCTTTATCTGTTTATCTATTAAGGTGTTAGTGTTTTGCTTCCCAATTTTCATGGGCTCTTTATATAATTGCACATTTCATGCAAAACAATTTTCTTGATAGAGCTTGCTGTTTAATGTTTGGATTTTTTTTCAAGTACAGACTTTTTTTTTAAATTAGTAAGATTTTGAGGGATGATTCTGCTGGCTCTTCTTTTAATTAAAGTTTTTTTAAAAATTTTTTTTTTATTTGACATGCAATGTTACATTAGCTTCAGGTGTACAACATATGTGATTGGACAAGTCTATACATTATGCTGTGCTCACCACAAGTGTAGCTCCCATGTGTCACCAGACGGCACTATTATAATATCACTGAATATATGGCTTTTACTTCTTTAAGAAGTTATCTGGGGAAGGTTAAACCAGTGCCTTCATTTTTTTTCCCCAAATTATTCCAACCATGATTTTAAGTTAGTTATAGCCAAACCCTACCTTTTGAAGCCATCATCAAAGGACTTGAACTCTATCATCTTAAAAGTGATAAGAGGTCAAAAAAGAAGGATGTTCATGGGAAGGAAAGAAGCATCACTTTGGAGATGTGAGGTCACACTTATAGGCTTTTGGAAATCACTCCCAAAGCTGTAGGGCAGGTTGTTTTTGAACTATCCAGAACAAGAAGCATAAACTTGGCTGCAAGTTAGAATCACCTGGAGAGTTTTTAAAAATCCCAAGGCCCCGGCTGCCCCCAGACCAACGATATCCGAGCCTCTGGGGGTGTGATCAGTATTCTTTAAAGCTCCCCAAGGCCTCTGATGCACAGGCAGGGTTGAGAACTGCTGGCCTAGAAGGGCTTCGCAGACTTTAATGTCCATAGGAAGCACATAGGGATCTTGTTAAACTGCAGATTCTGACTCAGGAGGTCTGGAGTGGGGCCTAGGTTGTGTATTTCTAGCAGCCTTCCAAGAGACGCTGTTGCTTTTGGTCTTTGGCCACACTTTGAGAATCCAGGGTCTAGAGGAGTCGTTCTCAATGTGTGGTGTGGTATTTTGCCCCCTCCCACAGACATTTGGCAATATGTAGAGACATTTTTGGTTATGACATCCAGAAGGAGGAGGTGCCACTGGCGTCTGATGGGTAGAGGCCAGGGATGCTCTAAGTATCCTACAGGGCCTGGAACAGCCCCCACCCCAAAGAGTTATCCCGCCCAAATGTGAATATTGCTGAGGTTGAGAAATGCTTCTGTGAAAGAAAATGATCCCAAACCTGAGCTAGGACAGCTGTGTGCTCTGTCTGGCGTGATGAGTGGTCCCTTCTGGGGCATTTCTGATAAAACATATGAATGACTTTCTGATCAACTCCAATTAGATTAAGAGCCCCTTCTGGGAAATTAGATTTACCTGCCTCACTAAATTAGCCTTGTAACGGAGTTTAATGACCACTTCTACCTGGTCTAACAGGGTTATCTAACCACATTATTTCCTATTCCAAGTTCTTGAACTAGCCTTTTGAAGCCTCTTTAAGCAACTTTGTTTTTCTTTGTTTTATTGAAGTATAGTTGACAGGTGGACAACATAGGGATTCAACAAGTCTATATGTTATGCTGTGCTCACAGGTGTAGCTACCGTCCATCACTGTGCAATGCTATTATAATACCACTGACCATGTTCCCTGGGTTGTACCTTTCATCCCCGTAACTTATACAGTTCACGACTGGAAGCCTGTACTTCCTCCCCCTCCCCCTCCCCCTCCCCCTCCTCAAGCAACTTTGGAATAAAGCTTTGACATGTACTTGCAATCAATTCATCAGAGAAATCCCTTTCACACCCTTTGCCTTGCCAGCCTCCAAACTGGTTCCCAGATGGGGCCCTGTTTATATGTTCAGCTCATGTTTACTGAGTACCTACTGTGGAGACGTTTTAGTGAAGACTCAGATTTCAGATCCCAGCTCTCCTGCTTCCTAGCTGTGTCACCTTGGGCAGGTGTTCTTTTGAAGTGCAGGAAACTAATAGTATCAAGCTTATAGGGTTGTTGGGAGTATAACTTACTAAAGCATTTAGCAGAGTGCCTCCCATGTAGTAAAGGGAAAAAAAAAAAGCTTACAAGTCCCACAAAAAGTTTCTAAGTCAACACATCTCTTCCTCCCCCTCTGTCTTCCAAGCAAGATTCAGTCTTTTGCCATTTTGGCTTGAAGCTCATTGTGGTGCTGATGGTTGGTGGAGGTCTAAGTGGCTGGAGTGGAGAATTGAAAAGAGTGAACTGAGTCGAAATTACAGAAAAAAGAAGGGCAGGGCTGGGGCAGTCAGTGGATAACTGGGTTTGGGGGAAATAATGAAGAGACACTTGGGGCAAGAAGTCTGTAGGGTGAAGGGATCTTGGGCTGATCATGAATCAAGAGACTCTTGGGGTAGTTCTACTGTGTGTTTTACAGTGTAAATCCTTCTTAGATGAAGATCTGTTTTACAATGTAAATCCTTCTTAGATGAAGATCTGCATTCATTTTGAGGCCATTTTTGGCAACCAATTTATGCTTCTTTTCGGATGTGGCTTGAGGCTTAGATGTGCTTAAATGGTCTTAAAGGTAGACACTAAAATGCTTGGCTTTAATTTGGTTACATCATATGTCAGAAAATGTATTAGGCACTGTGGATACCCTAGGGGACAATTTATCCCCCTTCAAGAAACTGAACATCTAGGACGGTCAGATAATAAAATAAATGGTAGCTGCTGTGGGTGCTATGCAGTGAAGAGGCCATGGAAGGGCTTTTCAGAAACTGTATTTAGACTGAGACCGAATGAGAGGTAGGAGGTAGCCAGCTAATTGGTATGGGAGAAAGACTTGAAAAGAATATTCTGAGCATGTGTTGCAGCCTCATGTCAGCATGGCACCTCCATGAACTGGGAGAACTTCACTAGGGTTGGAGAAAGGAATGCTCTGAGTAGGGCAGAAATGCAAGATGGGGAAAAACTGATGAGTGTGAGCCAGTTAATGCAGGCCCTGGGGGTCGTGGGGAGCCACTGAAGGATGTTCAGCAGGCAGTAACATTATCACTTTTGTGATTTTTCTTTTTCTTTTTCTTTCTTTCTTTCTTTTTTTTTTTTTTTTTTTGAAAGGTCTGTTGACTGCAGGGCTCTGGAAACTAAAAACAAGTGAGAAAAGGCTTTGAGAAGTGAAGTGCACAGGTCACTTTGACAGCTGTGGGCCATTAATGCTCCAATTGTTCAGTGAGGTCACCTGTGTGTCAGCAACAAGAATGGCGGGTGAATGGAGTTTGCAAACCTTCTTTCAGGGCAAGGAGAGAGGTCAAACATGTCAGAACCTCCTAGCGCTTGTCCAAGAGCTCTTGCCTGAGGATTGAGAAAGGAGGCCCCTCACCATTAGCAAAGGTCCATGGGCTCCTCAGTGAAGCTGAAGTGTTTCAGCTCCAGATACGAGACTTTTCATCAAGAGCTTAGGAAAATTCCCATGGGCCACACAAGCATTATTCGGAGAACTAAATACGAAACGAATCGCAAGTGACCACAGACTGCTGGGCAGGCAGTGGGAACTCATACTGAGCTCTCACCTGTCAGTTCGCAGTATTTTGTGGGCTAGGAAGAATATGAGCAGAAATGGACAGTCTCTCCGATCCCATGGCTTAATTTATTGAATAGGGGAAATAAGCCTTGGGAGGGAGATAGATCCGCTCCTAACAATTTAACCATTAATAAAGCCCTGCTATAAATGGAACTCAGGAGAGAAGGTAGCATGGCAGAGGGCAAAGGAGTGGGCCCCATTAGACAAAACAGGTCAGGCAGGGAGAGAGTCGTCATGTCTCCTAACTAGTTATGGTGATCAGAGATGGCAGGCCTTGTCGTTTTTTAACTAATAGAAAAGGGATAGAGAATAAAGAACAGGTTTCTTTCTTGTTGTTGTCTTTCTTAGAAGATAGCCATTTCAAAGAGGATCCTGAAGAGAAAAGAACTGATAATATTGATCAGTTCTGAGTTTTGTGCTTAAAAATCTCTGTGTGTGTGTGTGTCTGTGTGTGTCTATGTGTGTGTGTGTGTGTGTGTGTGTGTGTGTGTGTGTGTGTGTGTGTGTTTTCAGAGACATAGTTTTTACAGAAAAAAATTCTGTGATTCTCCTAGGGAGTCCCTGTGGCCAGATCACTATCCTTTATCTGGGATTAATGAAATCCAAACTCCTAAGGAGGGTGTCCTTGCCATTGGTTTGATTGTTGGTGATAGTCTCTGCTTTTTTCTTATTTCTTGTTTTCTTGTTCTTGTTCTTGTTTCACCCTCAGAAATCAAAAGAAAGAGCCGGGATACATCACAATATGGGAACAAGCCGAGGAGAGAGAACAGCATGCAAAAGGTAAAAGCTATCCCTCAAACACTGGATTTTTCGTTCTCTTCTGGATTTGCCTTCCCTTAGAGGTTCTGCTTTTTTCTCCTTCCTTCTGGAGCACTTCCTCCCTAATGACTCAAGGAAGTGAAGAAAAACCTTTCCTGAGTGCTTGTAATATACACTTTGCTTATATGTTGTCTGGTTTCTGAAGCCTTCCTCTGTTAAAAACATCAGGGAAACTGGCTTCACATTTGGAAATAATCTTCCTAATCTTCCCAAAGATAAACAACATTTGGTGTTTTAAATAAATACAAGAAATTGTGGGTGGTAAGGATCAGTGGGGTTGAAAGAAAAACAAATATTGAAATGTTAAGGCTATGTGACTTTGGGCAAACCTCTCTGGACCTCAGTGTTCTCAATGGTTTAAAAAAAAAGGGTGCTATTGCAGGCATCCTCCCAAATGGCCCCCCACAGTGAATCTTACCTCCTGGTATTCATACCCTTGTATAGTCCCGTCCAATACCAAACAGGACTGATGAGGGTAATCAATAGCATATTACAGAAATGACAGAATGTGACTTCTAAGGCTAGGTCATAAAAGCCACTGCAGATACAGATACCTTGCTCTCTCTTGGATCACTTACTCTGGGGGAAGCCAGCCACCATGTTGTGAGGGCACGCAAGCAGCCCAGTGGTGAGGTCCACATGGGAAGGCACCAAGGTCTCCTGATAACAGTCATCACCCATTAACCAGTGGCATGAGTGCACCATCTTGAAAGTGGATCTTTCAGTCTTAGTCAAGGCTTTAGAGGACTGTAGTCCCAGCTGACATTTTGACTGCAACCTTATGAGGGACCCCAGGCCAGAACCACCCAGCACAGCCACTTCTAAATCTCTGACCCACAGAAACTGAGATAATATTTATTATTGTTTTAAGCTGCTGGGTTTGGGATAATTTGTTATACAGCAATAGATAATACAGTTGCTCAGTAGCCAAATTGTGGAAAGAGCCCAAATGTCCATCAACTGATGAATGGATAAAGAAGAAGTTGTATATATCTACAATGGAATACTACTCAGCCATCAAAAAGAATGAAATCTTGCCATTTGCAACGACGTGGATAGAGCTAGGGAGTATTACACTAAGCGAAATAAGTCAGTCAGAAAAATACAGATACCATATGATTTCACTCATATGTGGAATTTAAGAAACAAAACAAACAAACATAGAGGGAAAAAGAGAGAGGCAAACCAAAAAACAGACTCTTAACTATAAAGAACAAACTGATGGTTAGCAGAGGGGAGGTGGGCGGGGAGGATGAGTGAAACAGGTGATGGGGATTAAGGAGGGCACTTGTCTTGATGAGCCCCGGGTGATGTATGGAAGTGCTGAATCACTAAATTCTACTCCTGAAATGAATATTGCACTGTATGTTAACTAGCTGGAATTTAAATAAAAACATATATATATATAAAAAACATGTGTGTATATATACATATATACATGTCATATATATATATATATATATATATATATGTAATACAGTTGCTATAAGCCAAGTCCAGCTCTTATATTTTATGTGTCAATGAATATTTGTTATTGGTGGGAAGCACAAAAAAATGGCACTTATGTCAAAAACCATATCCTTAGCCACAGGATAGGAACATACTGCTTCGGGCATTTCTGAAATGGGGAGTAGCCAGACATTAGAGATCTGGCATCCTGAGAACTCATGGGTTCAGTTTTGTGGGAGCAGGCCAACATAGCTGACTGATCTTGAACCAAAGCTTACAGTGCAACAGTTCAGCATTCAGTGATTAGTGCCTTGCACATCATACCAAAAACATAACCCCCTTGTATTATGTTTACACTCAGAGACTGAACAAGTTAAAAGAAACGCCAATGGAATGGGACTTACTTGGACTCTCCTCTTAATGAGTCACTCCGAAGGGTGCAACTGGGATTATTTGGAGAGAACAGCAGCCTGGCAGTTTTTAGAGTGAGATGGATTGGGACAGGGCTTAAAAGTTGCTGAATTCATAGTGAAACCCAAGTGACTCTCCCTAGTAAGGGACATATCTGGAAAGCAGGGAGTACAGAAAGGACCTACTGGGCTGGGTTGGACTAAGTGACACTGATGATCCCCTGACCTATGAGAATATGGCTGGCTAAACACACATCACAACACTGACAAGGCACAGCACACTCACTAGAGGGGACCAGAGTGTCTTCAATATGACTATTGTTCTGGAGTCAATGGCATTCTGGATAACACTATCTCTTCCCCGTGTCCTACCCCAAACAGAAGCTGTGGTCACCATTGGATCACCCCATGAACAAGTGTACATCTATGCTCCATGCCTTTCCAAGAATGCTTGGATATTTCCCACATTTAGGGACTTTCATCCCAGCAACCTTGACATTCAACCAAAGAAATACTTTCCTAAGCAAGAAATATTTCATTTTGGTTTGTCCTGGGAAGAACTGAGAAACATTCTCTAAGTCAGTCCTTCTGACCCAAGCTGCACGCTGGACTCACCTTAGGGGCTTGTGAAATATCCTTCTCCCTCTAAGAGTTAATTGGTCAGAGGTGGGGCTCAGGCAAGTCCAGGTGATCCTAGGGTGCAGCCCACACTGAGGATCTCAGGTCTAACTATACCAGCAATTCACTGCTGCCTGACTCTAAGACTACGATAACTAGAATAAAAACAAGTGGTTCCCACCCAAAGCCCAAGGCCAGGCCACTCAATTGTTCAGAAACTGGCTTCAGTTCTTATGTTATAATATTTGAGAAAAGCTATACTGACTGACTGTCAGTCAACCAAGTAGCTGTGATCCTGGTCGTGCCTTGTGCTGGACTTGAAAAGTGTTCAAATTTAGAACCTCTTTTGTGTTTTCCTTCCACTTCCTGGACATCCCTAACAGTATACTTGATGAAGATTATCAAACCCGGCTTTTTGGTCTCTGCATATATTTGAAACATGGCAAGGCCTTCCTTGGAAATATTTCTATAGAGATTGGAAAAATGATTTTTCTTCTTTCTTCCCAATCACTGCATCTGGGGATCTCTTTGTAGTATTTCTTACAACCGCATGTAAATCTGGAATTGTCTCACAATAAAAAGTTTTAAAAGAAAACCAAATGGTAGGCAGGATTTCGCCTGTGGGCCCTAGTTTGCCAACCCTTGGATTGTAACAGTGTTGAATCAGGTTAAGTTGATGCCACTGGCAGAATTCCTCATCTGTTATATTAGGAGTGTCCTGAATTTACACAGCACATTTCACCTCCATGGATCTTATCCTATCTGCTACATAGAGAGTCAACCTGGGGTAATGGGTTAAGAGCCAGACAGCCTGGATTTGAATCCTGTTTGCCCCATTATCTAGTTGGGCTACTTTGGGGGAAGTCACATAACCTGTCTGTGCCTCAGGTTTGTCACCTGTAAAATGGACCTCTTATGTATACTAACTCATTTAAGAATCACAAGGTAAAATACTTGGCACGGTGCCTGACCCTCAGAAGCACTATTGTAAGCATTAAAGATTGTTGCTTCATTGATGCTTTGTGAATCTGAATTTCAGCAAAGAAGTTTGACCGATTTGCTCACTATACCTTTGGATACTAGCTATAAAACTGTGGACCCGATGATGGGTTAGAGATTTCCAATGTCCAGACCTAAACAATCTAAATTAGTGGCACTAGGTCTGTGGTTCTCAAAGTGTGGTTTCCAAGCCAGCAGCAGCAGCCCACGGGAACTTGTCAGAAATGCAGATTCTTGTACCCACCCTAGATCTACTGAATCAGAAACTCTGGGGGTGGGGCCCAGCAGTCTGAGTTTCAGGAAGCTCTCCACGTGAAGCCGACGCAGCATGAGAAAGTTTGAGAACCACTGCTGGAGGCCAATCTAAAGGGTTTCCATTGCCATAGCCCATAGGATGCTGTCCTTGGTGCTGCCTTGTCCCCCTCTCTCCTCGAGATCTCAGTTAAAGAAAGGGATGAGCTTGCTTTTTAAATAGGCGGATCAGATACGCAGAGCCAGCACCAGGGATAACGGCACCACTGGATGCTAGAATATGGACCTGAAATGAGGTCAGTCGGCTGGGAATGTCAGCCGAACTTCACAAAGGCATTTTAATTTTTAATAGAGATAGCTTTATTTTCACCCATCACAAGTTTCTTTCTTTCTTTTTAAATGTTTTATTTATTTATTCATGAGAGTCAGAGAGAGAGAGAAAGAGAGGCAGAGGGAGAAGCAGGCTTCTCACGGAGCAGGGAGCCCGATGCGGGACTCCATCCCAGGACCCTGGGATCATGACCTGAGCCAAAGGCAGACGCTTAACCATCTGAGCCACCCAGGCGCCCAACCATCACAAGTTTCTAACTCAAGTTTCTTGGCATTTTAACTCCTACATGTTCGGTGAAGCCGTCAGTGATGACGTGGGTATCCAGGCACTGTTCCTAGTTAGCACCGTGGCCAGCGCGGCGAGATCGCAGCAGGTTGACTGCGAGTGCGGGAGCAAAGCCTGGCCTGCAACCTCTTGGCATTTCATAATTTGATCACCTCATGAGAAAGGGTGCCACCCAGGAGGGACAATTGAGTCTGTAGTCAATTGTGAAAGACTGGCAGTGAGATGGTGAGGAGGTTCAGGGGCACACTGGCATCTGCCTTCTGTGCTGCTCTCCATACTCTCTCAGCGATTTTGTCTTCTCTGAACCACGAGCTCTTCTACTCATGTACGGGGAGTCCCTGCCAGCCAGGGGCTCTGAAACCAGCTGGGTTGGTGGTGTGGCCCATTCCTGGCAGTGGAAGCAGGTCTATAATTGGCCCATAATTGAATTGGATTTGGCTCAGAATGACTCCCAGGATCTCTCTCCCCTGACAGATAACCAGCAGTAAACTTTGTATATGATTCTGCAGGGAATCCAGGATGCCATTTCTTGGCGCTTGGTGACAATGGAGAGTTTTCCAAGAGAGTTTACCTTTAGGGTGATTATTTCAGGGTTTCTTAAACTGGAGTCTTCCCCAGGGGCAATTGTTTGCCACCTGGTCTTTCTGAAATGAAGACATTTCAGCCAGATTTTCAAATCTGGGATCAAATCTGTGTGTGTGTGTGTGTGTGTGTGTGTGTGTGTGTGTGTGTGTGTGTGTGTTTATGCATACAATATGGGGTGCCTGGCTGGCTCAGTCAGTAGAGCGTGTGGCTCTTGGCCTCAGAGTCATGAGTTCAAGCCCCACATTGGGCATGTAGCCTACTTGTAAAAAATGAAATAAATAAAACGAAGGATACAATATGATTTTTTAAAATGAGGCAGTAAGAAAACCATAAATAGAGATGAAAGTTCAGATAGTACATTTCCTTTGAGTTATAGAAATGGATAGATTAATTCTAGCTCTCTTTTCATGTCTATGAGAAAAATCCTCCTGGGTATAAACAGAGCCATTACCTGTTCAGTTCTGGCCCATGGCACGGGCGGTAACTGACTCTTCTTTGGCACCTGCTGGAGACTGTGTGGTGATCCTACTTTTCTGATTAAAAGAGATCACACCCATTTTTACAGATGCACTTAGCTAGGCTTGATTAATAATTAGTCTTAAAATGAACTTTCTCTGGAAGGAGATGATGACACATCCCACAGTCTTCCAACCTGTATGAAGTTGGAAGTCACCTTAGAAGGACCTGCAAATTCAGTGCCCTGCCTGTCTCACAAACCATTGTGAGGCTCAAACGAGAACATGGAAGTACTCTGGAATTCTTAAAATCTAGTGCAAGGGCTTTGTTAATATTATTGCTACTATTAGCCTCTCGCTAAAAGATGTGATTTCGTTTTTGCCATAAAACTCCAAATAAGCCTCTGTTTCCTCGTTGCCTGGCTCCTGATGCCCCCATAAGTGATCTGTTCACAGTGGCTGAGCTGGCATGTTGTTTGGCACCTGTGTTTATTAATGTCTGCCTACTTGTTTCACTCTCACTGCAAAGTCGACATTACTTAATGATCAAGTTAAGTAACATCAGAAAGAGGGAGAAAACACTCCTGGAGAGTAACAATAGGTGTAAGTTGGATGTGAATGGGGCATAAGCCAGGACAGGATGTCATAGAGAAGACACCCAGGGCACTTTCTGAATGTTTAGATTGATATGGATCTTGTTTTTGTTTCTAGGCCAGACTCCAATAGTACCTAGTCTGTGCACCAAAGATTCCTAAAAAGGTGAGATGCCTCTTTTTGGCCATCAAGCCCATTAGAAATGCTTAGTAAAATGTGGTCTCAAATGCATTGTTTCCCTTTTCCTTGATAGTAGAATGCAGCTTGACCTTCCAAATATTTCTTAAACTGATTTTCTTCGGGGAAAAGTCTGAGATTACAAACCAGATGTATTTGCTGCTTAAAAATGGTCAGGGGGTGGAAATCCCTTGAAGTCTCCAAAACAAAATGAAAGTGCTTGAGTGAAATGTTTGTAATTTTACTGTCGAGACAAGGGCTTTGGAAACTGGAGGTGCTGCAGGTTTTGAAAAATGGGACTGCAGTGCCTCCTCCAGGAGAAGGAGCGTATGTGCAGCTTAGAAATCATCTGAACTGGCTCAAGCTCAGATGGCGCAGGGTAGGTGGAGGCTGAGACAGAGAGCCTCTCTGAGGCTTACAGGTGCTTCAGTGAGCTCCTATTAGTCACAGACAATTAACAGGATTTCATTTTCAGTGAGCTCTTTCGTATTCCCTGGGAAAAGATGCAGAGCTACTCTTTAGAGAGTATGTCATTTAAAAACAGACCAACCGATCCCTGCCCTTGGTAGAAAGGGGCAGAGGAGAGAGGGTATAGGCAAGATGTGGGGCCAACAAAGGGAATGAACACTTTCTGGGTCCTGGTTCACGCCAGGTGCCCCATCTGAGTCAACTCCATGTCTTTATGGTTTCCTCTCAAGATTGGTATTATCACTCCTATTTATAGATGTGGCTCAGAGTGAGCAACAACTTGCCCAAGGTCACAGAGTCACTACGTGATATAGCTGGAAGCGGAGCGCAGGTGTGCCCGACTCTAGCACATCCAGTGCCCGATGGTGACATGCTGTCGTCAGTAATCATAGCTACCACTGGCCTGAGGACTTCATACACACCGTGCAACTCAGTGTTTCGCAACCTCGGCGTGACTGATATTTCTTGTGGGGAGCTGTCCCGGGGAGTATTGTGGGATGGTCAGTGATCCCTGGCCTCAACCCACGAGATGCCAATAGTCGAGTATCTCCCCCAAGGTGTGACAACCAAACACTTCTCCAAACATTGCAAAATGTCCGTTAGGATAGGGAGCAAAATCACCCCTGTGAGGTAGCTATTTTTCCTCCTTTTTCAGACAAAGACACGGAGCAATCATGCCAAATCACAGACCAAGGGAATAGCAAAGCTGGGGTCTCGACCTACACCCGAATCACCTCTAAAGTGTTTGCTCTTCAACCTTCTTTCAGTAGAATATCTCTTTTCCAACCTCCTCTCTAGAATCTTCATCACCTACATCCAAAGGCTGTGTCTTGTTTCTTCATTCATACTATAGCCTTTATGTGCTCAGGTCCCCTCTCTCGTCCTCACCCACCTGCACCGTGAGCTCCTGGAGGGGCCCTGCCCTGTAGGGCCTACCTCTGACGTAGCACTGCCTGGCCTGTAGTAGGTGTGCCGGTGTTCACTTACTAAATGAGTAAATGATTCCAGTACTTTACGCCTTCCCATTGAAATCGTTCACGCTGTTAACTTGCATTATGAAGCAAAGAGTTAATCCAGCTAAAGTAAATTCCAAGTAGCGCATGTACAAAATGATTAAAAGATGAAACATAATTGAGTCTGAATAAACAGACGTTTGAACACTCAGAATTTAATAAACCTGTTTGGTAAGTTCTCAAGAATTAATCATTACCTCTGGAACTACAGGGCAGCCATGATTCCTATCATCTGTGTCCAAAATTGGGGGCAAGGCGCGAGTGAGGCACTGCCATGTGTGTATTCCTTGTTAAGGATTAGCTGTGCCTGCTCTGCATCAGGGCAGGTCTTCTAGGGAGGGAGGAAGAGCCACTGTTCTTTCTACAGAAGGCATCCATGACTTGGGGGCAGTGGGACCCGCTTGCTTTCTGCTGTTTTTCCAGCAGTCAACATGAATTGTTCCAAGCAGCCTTTCGCCACCTGCCTGGACGAAAGTGACTCCAATCTGTCGACTGCTTAATAGAAATTTCCCTCCATGAGAAGCCAATTGACCGACACTGCCTGGGATGAAAGCAGCCACCACCTCGCCATCTGCATAAAGCCCTAAACCGGAGGCTGTGGAGTGATCAGTTCACAGGCAGGGAGCAGTGGCGAGGGAGTACAAGGGAAATATGCAAGTCTTGATTTGCTCCTCGTGATTCCTTCTCCTTCTCAAATGCCACAGCGTGTGGAGGGAGTTAAAACGAGCAGTGTTGTCACGATGCAGTGGAGCCTGATTAGACAGCCTGGAATTCACTTCCCCAGTCTTTCTGTGTGGGCTGCACACAGCAGGAGAGCAAACGAGAGAGAAAAGCCTTCACAGGGAGAAGGGGTAGGAGCCGGCTGCCTCCTGATGACACAGAGACTCCTGCCAAGCCCTCGCTCATCCCCGGAGCGGAGCGAAGGCGGCCTCTGCAGAGGCCTGGGGTTCCTCTGCTGCCGTTTTGTCAGCACCTCGCCAGATCCCTGTCATCCCCAGCACAGCCGCTGTCGCTGCCTGCCGTCCCATCCCTTTCATCTTTCCTTCCTTCCCTTCCCTTCCTTTGCCTTTCTCTTGGTCCTTCTCTCTTTCATGCTCCCTCTGATATTTATGGACATTAACCCTCTTTTTCAAGACATTTCAAAAGAGCACATTATTTGTGCTTCCAGGCCGTTTTCTGCACATTCACCTGAAGCTGGGTAGTCTGATTCGTATTTGAGTCTATGACACTGATAGCCTCCACACTTGGCACATGCTTTGTGCTTAATGAATGCTTGCTGAATGAATGAATGCACGCATGAATGAATGAATGAATGAACGAACGAATGAATGAATAAAGCAACATGTCAGTTATAGTGTCACCTCTTTGTGAAGGTGACAGTTTCTGCAGTCTCTTTAGCCTTTGCTTGTTTTACTCCGACCTAACACAGTGAAATATTTGCAAAGCCTGGAAGATACAACTAAGAGAACATGTTAAAAGAATGCAGTGGGTGACCGTGATTGAAACGAGTGGCTGCAGAGTATGACAGATGACCGTTTGCATCTCACCTCTGTGGCTTGCAAGCGGGGTGACCCTGATCAAGGTCGTAAAGTCTCTTAGCCTTCTTTCCCCCATAAGTGGCCAGGCAGCATCGTATGTACCACACATAGTCGGCACGAAGAGTGGATGAAATAATGTAGTGACGCGCAAGCCGTGGCATTCGGCACCCCCTGAGCCCACACTACATATACTAATGCTAGTGAGGGCAATAGAAATGATGACGTTGACGGTGCTGATTACAAATGCTTAAAAGACTCGATGAGCTGCTAAGATAACCTACTGCTTTCTGATACGTTTAAGATGAAAAAATAACCTACAAAAATAGTTGCGTTTAAGGCCTAATAGTATAACTCGGGAATATTCCATATATACCATACGCCAAAAATACATGTAGTTACCAGCTGACAAAAGAACCCTATTTAAGAGGGTTTTATTTTTATTCCTAACTCTCTGATGACTATAAAGAGATAATAAATACTGGGCCATTAATTATTATTATTTTTATTAATGTTTAATTTCTCTAAAATACAACACACCGATTGTTTGGAAAGGTAAGTGTGCAAAAAGTCGGTCCCGACATCAACATTTGAGCGAGGTAAATCAGGGTTACTTACTCTCAGCACTACTAGCATTTGGGTCTAGATCATTCTTTGTTTGGGGCTAGGGGGAGGGGCCCTTGCTGGGCATTGTGGGGCATTTCCTAGCATCCCTGGTGTCTTCGCACTAGGTGACAGTAGCAGCCCATACCCACACCTCCTCCCAGTTGTTACAACTCAAGCTGTCTGCAGACTTTGCTGCCCCCCATCCAGTCCCCAAACTACTGAGATGGGGTCATGAGTTCCCTGTGTTGCAAGCAGGCCAAGTTGTCACCATCCCTTAGCCCATGAAAATCTACATGCCAGTGTCCAAGGCTATACAGAGTTGGGTCCTGAGTCACCTCGGCCTTCTACCAAGTGGCCTGGAGCAGATGTGCTTCTCTGCTCTCAGGTCTACTCCCCAAACGCTCTCTCCCCGATTCCAGCTCCCTTCCACCGGCGCGCGTTGGGCGCGCAAGCACACGCGCGCGCACACACACACACACACACACACACACACACACACGAGGCCCTCCAGATCTCTGTTTTAATAGAACCCCTCCGGATAGCTTCTGTGTGTTTGCTGAGGAGAGCCTCTTAAAGCAACTGCCACAATCAGCTCAAAGGCTTCTTATGTTCACCCTCAAGAGCACTTTGCACCCACACAGTTTGTAACCAGGGCCTAGAATAATAGCTTGGCTGGTCAGGAAAACAAATGAATAAAACCTTGATGCAGTTCAGAACCACAGCAGAACTTATCTTTATCTTAACCAAGTGGGAAGCAAAAGAAAAAAAAAAAAAGAACATCACAAATCAAAAGAAATATGGCTTCACTAGAGAGTGAAAAAAGTCTCAGGATAAAGCCTTTTCCTTCCAAGAAAGTGAACAGAGCTTCTGTAATTGAGTCAAAGCGGGGAGCATTTTAAAACTGAACACAAAAAATTTCCAGCAAATCACAGAGAAGATATTTGGAGAAATTTTTTTCTTTTTTTTTTAAATTTAGTTCTGTATACAACAATAAATCAGTCCTTTGTCTTCTGGAAAAGGGAAAAGGTTATGAAATTATGATAAGCCAAACACTATGAGAAATAAGTCATCTTAATTCTGAAAGTCACAAAGCAGCATAAAAAATATTCTTACGGGAAAATGTGGTGTGGAAAAAGCAAGATATGAAATCGTACATGTGCTGTGAATGATGCTATGTAAGAAAAAGTAAAAGCAGAACAGGTTTCCATCTTTGCATAACTACCCTGTCCCAGGTGCCATGCCCACATATACTTTCTTAAATCTATACATCTCCCTGATCCTTCACAACTACCCGATGAGGAAGACGCCATTTTTTGAAATGACGCTTTTTATGAAATGAGGGAATAGAGACCCTGAGCTCAAAATTGCAAAGGTAGAAGGTAATGAGACCAAACCTTCCATGACCCGATGACCCCAAATCCCATATTGTTAGCAACTTTGTTGTACTGTATCCAACAGGTAAACTCAGAGGAAAATACTGGAAGGGGAGTTGTCAAATT
Source organism: Zalophus californianus (assembly GCF_009762305.2). Classification (NCBI taxonomy): domain Eukaryota; kingdom Metazoa; phylum Chordata; class Mammalia; order Carnivora; family Otariidae; genus Zalophus; species Zalophus californianus. The sequence continues at coordinate 111,578,674 of NC_045612.1, read as the reverse complement.
AGTATTATGCTAAAATGGTGATCTTATGGGTGATTATTTTGTATTTACCACCTTCTATTTTGTTGTTATGGTATTTATACAAATCAATTTTTAAAGCATACTACATCTTACCATTTGAAAGGAAGGATATTTCCATGTACACATCAATTTAATCATCTGCCACATATGTAGATATCACTTAAGTTTAAGATAATCAAGGGCATGTTTTCCCAAAATGGAGCTGCTAATATATTGATTTGACTGGTTGGTTACTGATTTGAGATCTTTCTTCTTTAACGTAGGTATTTAGAACTGTAAATTTCCCTCTTAGCCCTGCTTTTGCTGCATCCCACAAGTATACTATATTTTTGGTTTTGTGTGTCTCAAAGTATTTTCTAATTTCCCATGTGATTTCTTCTTTGACTATGTCCACCCAAATTCATATGGTGAACCGGTAATCCCAATGTGATGGCATCTGGAGGTGGGGCCTTCAGGAGGTGACCAAGTCATGAGGGTGGAGCCCTCTTTAATGGGATTAGTGCCCTTAAAAAAGAGACCCCAGATGGGAGAGATGGGGTGGCTGGGTGATAGACATTGGGGAGGGTATGTGCTATGGTGAGCGCTGTGAATTGTGTAAGACTGTTGAATCACAGACCTGTTCCTCTGAAACAAATAATACATTATATGTTTAAAAAAAAAAAAAAAGAAGCTAGCAGGAGGGGAAGAATGAAGGGGGGGAAATCGGAGGCGGAGACGAACCATGAGAGACTATGGACTCTGAAAAACAAACTGAGGGTTCTAGAGCGGAGGGGGGTGGGGGGATGGGTTAGCCTGGTGATGGGTATTAAAGAGGGCACGTACTGAATGGAGCACTGGGTGTTATACGTAAACAATGAATCATGGAACACTACACCAAAAACTAATGATGTATAATGTATGGTGATTAACATAAGATAATAATAATAAAAAAGAAAGAAAGAAATAAAAAGAGACCCCAGAGAGCTCCCTTATCCCTTCCATTGTGTGAGGATCCAGTGAGAAAATGGCCATCTATAAACCAGGAAGCAGGGCCTCATCAGACCGCGAATCTGCTGGCATCTCGATCTTAGACTTCCCAGTTTCCAGAGGTGTGAAAAATAAATTTCTGTTATTTATAAGCCCCCCCAGTCTATGGTATCCCATAATAGCATCCCCAGAAGACTAAGAGTTTCCTTTTTGATCTTCTGTCTACTTCTATCTACTGTTGAAAGTGGGGTATTGAAATCTCCTGTTATTATTGTTGAACTGTCTATCTCTCCTTTCAGTTCCATCAGTTTCTGCATCATGTACTTTAGGGGTCTGTTGTTAGGTACTAAATGCACTTTTCATCAAATGTCTGGGTACATCAGTTTGCCCTCCTGCCAACACTCTCAAAATTAGCCCTTGAATCAGCAGGAACAACGGTGATGCATAATACTTAACATTTAAGAGTAATGAATACCTTATGTTCTCTTCTAGCAGAAATGACATCTCCTTGGATAAATGGTTGGTAAATATGTCTTATCTGGACCTAGATGGTCTTTGAAAAATAAAGCCAAATAACTCTTGATAATTAAATTACTTTCTTCTGGTTTTACATGTTTTTCTCCCCTTCGAAGACTATGAGCCAAAGTTGACATCTTCCCTAATTTTTCAGTTTCCCAGAGGAATAATGAAGTTATAATCAGTGAATTCAAGTCAAATTTCTGAGCCCTTTACTAATCATGGTCAACAAGGTTACTTTCAGACCTTGCAAGAAAAGCTAGTCTTGCTTTTAAGTAGTGATCTCCCTGAGAACACAAGGATTTGGGAACTCTACAAGAACACACATTTCTAGGGGCCACCAGAGTTGCTATGGTCACAGCACCAGTAACATTCTACAGACATGCCTTGTGTGCTCATGATCTATCAGGTGTCCCCCCTCCCCCGGCTTTAAGAAGCTTTATCCTGGCATCATGAAGAAAGTATAAACAAGGAAACCAATATATCACTCTGGAAGTATTGTGACGGCATAAACAGAAGATGCTAGGGGTGGGGCAGAATGTTCGAGGCATACCTCCTCTAACAGGGCTTTATAATGGTTCTTTTCGAACCACAAAATCCAGAAGCAAGGCTGGTTGGCTGACTTGGGGTATGGGATAGAGGCCAACTCGAGATCATGGGACCGTGTATGGCTACACAGGCATTGCAGATCATTGGAACTCACTCTCACTGCCTTACCACAGTGTTTCTCAAGAGAATGTTCCAATGCCCACTGGTTGACCTCAAAAGTCTTCCTGATGCAAAAATGCAAGTGCTTTCCTCAGTTCTTTTTTTTTTCATTTTTTTAATTTAAATTCAATTAATTAACATATAATGTATTATTAGTTTCAGAGGTAGAGGTCAGCAATTCGTTAGTCTTCTTTAATACCCAGTGCTCATTACATCAGGTGCCCTCCTTCATGCCCATCACCCAGTTACCTCATCCCCCACCCCCTTCCCTTCCAGCAACCTTCAGTTTGTCCCCTAGAGATAAGAGTCTCTTATGGTTTGTCTCCCTCTCTGATGCTTTCCTCAGTTCTTAACGGCAAATGGGGATTAAGTCCATAGATTTTCACTTACATGCATGACCAAAAGCCATTGAGTTATTAAGAATCACTAAATTTCACATCTTTCTAAAAGCCTGGTGTAGTAAGTGATCATGAAGTCTGGCTGCCGGTCAGGCAGCAATGTCCACCACAGAGAGGGAGAATTCCTGCAACCTCAGAATGAGTTTCTTTCTACGGCTTCATGGGTCTCAGGACTTTTGATTGCTGCTCTTTGTGCTCATTAACATAATTGTAGACTTATTCTTAGGATTTACCTTTGTTAATCATTTTCTTTGTAACTGCTGCATGGCTACCACTTTGATACTTATTTTGTTCCTCTCCAATTCTTTGTTATCACTGAGTTCTTTTACTGCTGGAAAAAAGAGAAGAGATGATGGTGTGGGACGGTTGTAGGATCTTGTTTTGTTCTGCTCCAGAAGCTTAAGGATATTGCCCTTGAGGAACTGTTTGATCTCACTAGGCTTGTCTATTAATCATGTTCTGGACATTCAGTATGTCCAGAAGCTAATTCTGAGCCTCTGTTAAACCATTCCATTCCCACCACCTCCTTCAAATTGTCCCTGAACCAAAATCATCACGAGTTTCCCCTCTCATAAATCATAACATTGGTTATCTTTACTGCCTACTTAGGGGGTCATAAACAGCCATTAGATATCTTGAATCGCTGAGCTGCTGTCTAATTCTTTTTTTTTAAGATTTTATTTATTTACTTGAGAGAGAGAGAAAGGGAGAAGCAGACTCCCCACTGAGCAAGGAGCCTGACGTGGAGCTCCATCCCAGGACTCTGAGATCGTGACCTGAGCAGAAGGCAGATGGTTAATCAACTGAGCCACCCAGGTGCTCCCACTCTCTAATTCTTGAATTGCCTTTTGAAGTATTTTATCTTTCCACCAAGATCGAAGTATCCTGAGAGCAGAGACCAAGTATGACATCTATATATCTCAGCACAGAATGAAGAAAATGCCCGTGGTACAGAAGCTAGTCATAGAGGTTCTTTACAGGGCCCCTGTGGTCTGATCTGAGGATTGAGAGGGAGCAGAAATAGACACAGAGTGCTGGACACCAGCCCTGAATAGTCCTCTGGGTTCTCCAGATCCCTGTCTATGAAGTCTGAGGTGGAATCTGCTGTAGCTACAAGCAAACAAGCCGATGGTGTCTTCTGACTGTAGACACGGGGGATTCCGGATCAAGCAGCAAATAGCAGGTGCGGGAGTGTTGGAAGGCTCTTTTTTTTTTAAGACATTGCCTCTGGTCCTGTCTCTTCATCTGGCCTTGTTTAATGCCCTTACCAGCCTGGATTGGGGTCCCATTTGGGATACTCCCATGTCTCTTGGTCTTGACTCCGTACATGCTGTCCTTGTGTAGCTTGGCTCTGGTTCCCGATTGGGTCCAGGTCCTAAGTCCTTTGCCAAAAGCCATGATTCCTGATCCCTAACTGGCCAGTCACTGTCCTTTTTGGTTCCTATCCCATAATATTTTAAATCGATTTCCAAGAACAATTCTAGCCATGGCACAGGGCATGGAAGGAATCTGAAATCCCACTTAAAAGGAGTCACTGATCTCAGCTGGAAGGACATGCTGGTCCATCTTTATGTTAAAGTATTGTAATAGTTATAACCTGGACTTTGAGCCTTGGGTCGCATGGTGTTCACAGTGTTTGACACTATGGACTTACTCAAACTTCAGACGACAATCTGTTTGATCAAATCATTGAACAGGACATGGTGAGGGTAGGTGACAAAGTGGGGGCCCAAGAAGGAAGAAATCAATCCAAACAGTAAGGGGCTAAATGATGGCTGGTCCAGGATATTTACTGCTTATGAGTCCACTGAACTGATCAATGTTAAAAAAATGCTCTCCCTCTGTGACCACAAACCATGACCATGGAAGTCTCAAAATCTGACATAATTGCAGGAGAAGAATTGATAGGTCAAAAGCAAACCAGCCTAATACCTCTCCTATGAGAAATAAAGATCATTCCTTGGCTTAAAACAACGACGGTGCTCATTTGGAATTTGGATCAATTGCCCTGACAAGGGGCACCTGGGTGGCTCAGTCGTTAAGCGGCTGCCTTCAGGTCAGGTCATGATCCCAGGGTCCTGGGATAGAGCCCCGCATCGGGCTCCCTGCTCGACGGGAAGCCTGCTTCTCCCTCTCCCTCTGCCTGCCTGCCACTCCCCCTGCTTGTGCTCTCTTCTCTCTCACTCTCTCTCTCTCTATGTCAAATAAATAAATAAAATCTTTTTTTAAAAAGTTTAAAAAAATTACCCTGACAATGTAGGTTTTCACATTCCTGTAAGAATAAGGAAAAACAGGCCTCTCTGAGTGGTTTTGCCTTATTAGAATTTGTTCAGGAAAGAAGAATCATTAAAGTCTTCCCTGAGAAAGTGAAGTAACAAAAACTTGTCCTGGATATTCTGGTAACTTTTTGATATTTTATGGAGTGGATATTGTTCCCCGTTCCTGTAATCACTGCCAGATAACACTACAAGATCCTCTCTGAGCTCATTTTATTTATTTATTTTTACAGATAAACAGTGATTTATTTTATTTTATTATGTTAATCACCATACATTACATCATTACTTTTTGACGTAGTGTTCCATGATTCACTGTTTGCGTATAACACCCAGTGCTCCATTCAATACATGCCCTCTCTAATACCCATCACCAGGCTAACCCATCCCCCCACCCCCCTCCCCTCTAGAACCCTCAGTTTGTTTCTCAGAGTCCATACTCTCTCATGGTTCGTCTCCCCCTCCGATTTCCCTCCCTTCATTTTTCCCTTCCTACTATCTTTTTTTTTTAACATATAATGTATTATTTGTTTCAGAGGTACAGGTCTATGATTCATCAGTCTTAACACAATTCACAGCACTCACCATAGCACATACCCTCCCCAATGTCTATCACCCAGCCACCCCATCCCTCCCACCCCCACCCCTCCAGCAACCCTCAGTTTGTTTCCTGAGATTAAGAATTTCTCATATCAGTGAGATCATATGATACATGTCTTTCTCTGATTGACGTATTTAGCTTAGCATAATACCCTCTAGTTCCTTCCACGTCGTTGCAAATGGCAAGATTTCAATTTTTGATGGCTGCATAATATTCCATTGTGTATATATATATATATATATATATATATATACCACATCTTCTTTATCCATTCATCTGTTGATGGACATCTTGGCTTTTTCCATAGTTTGGCTATTGTGGACATTGCTGCTATAAACATTGGGAGTGCACATACCCCTTCGGATCCCTACATTTGTATCTTTGGGGTAAATACCCAGTAGTGCAATTGCTGGGCCATACGGTAGCTCTATTTTCAGCTTTTTGAGGAACCTCCATACTGTTTTCCAGAGTGGCTGCACCAGCTTGCATTCCCACCAACAGTGTAGGAGGGTTTCCCTTTCTCTGAGCTCATTTTAAATCAGCATTCCTTTGAATCTTCAAAACCAAGTTCTTCTGAAACTGTAACTGGGGTTAAATTTAGGTCGACACAGATTTCATAAAAGCAAAATCCTTTAAAGTTTACATTAAAGTTTCATGTGTCTAACTGGCCTTGGTTGGGTGATGGTAATAAATATTACAAAACATTAATTTCTTCCCTGGGCTTTCTCACAAGAAAGTTCTGTGGCTTCGTCCCAAGCCTATTGGAGTATTTCATCTCAGCTGGGCTATATAAGCAGGACTGAGTGTCATGATACTCCTCATCAACTTGTTTCATTCTGTCATAAATAATAACAAGTGTGGGGGCGCCTGGGTGTCTTAGTCGGTTAAGCTTCTGCCTTTGGCTCAGGTCATGATCCCAGAATCCTGGGATCGAGCCCTGCGTCGGGCTCCCTCTCAGCGGGAAGCCTGCTTCTCCCTCTCCCTCTGCCTGCCTGCCTGCCTGTCTGCCTGCTTGTGATCTCTCTCTATCTCTGTCAAATAAATAAATAAATAAATCTTTTAAAAGAAAAACTTAAAAAAAATAATAATAACAAGTGTGTCTAGTCACGCTTCAGATCAGTTCCTGTTGGTGTCACTTTGTCCCCAACCAGGTTCCTGGGATTCATTCTAGAGTCAGAGACTCCACGGTATTTTATCCTGACTCCTTTGTTATTTTATGTAACTGTGCTGCAAACACCAGATACTGTTGTGTTATTTTAATTCAAAACAGCTCCTCTTTCTCTGTGCTATAAAGAAATCTTTTCCTCAGAACTAACTTGCAAATGTCTTGGTAAGCCAGCATAAGCATGACACAAGGAACATCGCCCCTACACTTGGGATTATCTCAGAGAACATTCTGTTCTTCGTTATGTCTACAAGAGAAGGCGTGGCAGGGCTCCAGTGCTGTGCTTGCCTCTACCTACATAGTCAGAGGATTTCACCCTGACACCTATAGGGAGAGTGCAATCCCTCCGTAAGGTACGGTAGGAGGAAGGGATGAAGCGGAGTAGCAAGTTGAGTGACAGCACTAACTTTGAAGTCACACGCCCTCTTGAGGATGCACGACAGATGGGGAAAACCAGTGCTCCTGTAAAAGTCCTCTCAAGAATGGGAGCAATAAGTGGGTATCATAAGGCTTAACAGGAACAGTGGATACAAGGCTCTTCACGCAGTATCTGGCATATGGTATATGATTAACAAATGTTTCTAGTGCTCAGCACATAGAGGATGCTCAGTAAATATCGGTTGAAGAAATGAGCACGTTGATGAACAAAAGAATGGGCAGTCAGCCAGGTAAATAACTGTTTTATGTTACCAATATAGATTCCTCTCTTCTAAATTTAAACTTATGTTTAAGAAATGGAATCAACTGTGCATGGTGGGACTCAGTAATGTTGGATAAAGTGAATTTGCTCTTAGGGTCCCACCGGAGAGTTGGAAAGAAAGGACAGACCAAGTCCACACGCCCCCTGCTGGCAGAATTCGCACACGTCAGGTCTGCAGATGGAGGTCAGGGCTGAGCCCTCACCAGAGGGTCATCATTGAACAGATCCAATAACAATGAAAATAAGGTCACAGGTTCTGCCTGTACTGACTTCTCGGGAGGGTGGCAGGTACAGTTTTGAGCCTGCCCTTCCCTTGTGCACATTCTGAGTCATCACTGTGTCTGCATGGTCTGCTTTGCACACACCCGGGTTATTCGTCTCAAGGCCTGAACCGGTCTCTACCCCCTTTACACTTCCAGACCTCCTCAGCGCCTTGCTCCCATGAGCCTCTCCTCAGGACTAGCTCATCACTCTTCGTGGCATCTGGGTGAGGAAACTGAGGCATGGAACGACAGAGGCCCTCTCCCTGGACCCCAAGATGAGAAGCTCCTCAGGGCCTCCTCCCAAGCATCTTCCTTCTCCCAACCCTGTCCTCCCCCAACTAAGAAGGTGAGCAGAACGGGGTCGGCAGGCGGACGTCCTCGATGGCTCTCTGGCTGGTTATGAAATATGACAGGCCCCAAAGCTCGGCTTTACCAGAAAACCTTTGCACCAGAAAAACTGGTCTAAAGTGAAGGCCCTGGTACTTAATGAATGCTTCCAGAATTCCAGACTCTTTCTATGGAAGGCTTCCTTAATCCATTTTATAGCGGTCTTTTTAAGGGGAAGGAAATAATTTTTCACTCACCTCCCTTCTTCCAACTACTGCTCAGCTTTGGGGACATACTTCAGTTCACTTTTAATATTCTGGATCTCTGAAAGGTTGACCGCAGGTCCCAGAAGTTTCTTCGCTCCTGGCATTGGCTTCTTCTCCTCGTCCGAGGTGGGAGGAACACCCTGAAGGGAAAGAAAAGAAAAAAGGGATCAGCTCACTGAAAAAGGCATTTGGTCTCTGTCAAAGTGTGATTCTAGCTGCGTCACTTCTTCCTGTGCTACTGAGACACCCTCAGAGCTTCCAGATCTGAAGTTTGTAGACAAATATGGAATAAAGTTGGAAGAAGAAAACAAGTCATCTCCACGTGACTTAGAAAACCCAAGAGTAGTCAACGTCTGATAACTAACAAAAATTAGACTAGTTAGGATTTGTGTTTCCAAGCACCTTACGAGAGCAAATTTAATTTGGCCTCTTACGATCCTAATATGCCTGAACAGCAGAGATTTGTAGAATGTTAGTGCACAGTTGGCTCTAACAGTGACTTAGTCCAGAAGCTTAAAATTCTTTTGTTTGGGGTGCACAGTAGCTGCCAGACTTTGTTCCAACATCTCCAGGAAGCATAAACAAACGGATATTGACATACACAAAAACTTCTCGAATGTGGGTGGCGTGAGAGGGAGCCACAGAGGAGGCCCGGTTCTCCCTCCCGGCTTTGGGAACTATTTTCTTTTTTTTTTTTTTTTTTAAGATTTTATTTATTTATTTGACCGAGAGAGACAGCAAGAGAGGGAACACAAGCAGGGAGAGTGGGGGAGGGAAAAGCAGGCTTCCCGCCGAGCAGGGAGCCCGATGCGGGGCTCGATCCCAGGACCCTGGGATCACGACCTGAGCCGAAGGCAGACGCTCAACGACTGAGCCACCCAGGCGCCCCTGGGAACGATTTTCAACTTCCTATTATCTAATGTTTTCATGCTGTTGCAGCTTTAGGGCAGGACCACATCCTATACTTTTTTTGCGGCTCCTCCAATGCCTGGTTCAGACGTGCACACTTGTCCAATGCTGTTCAGCTGATTGATCCCAAGAATGTACCATAATGACAAATACACGCCTCTGTGTACATACGCCAACCCGACCCATTAACAGTGACTATAGACAGTAACAGTAGCAGAGATCAGTTGCTGTGTGTGGCGCTTAGAACACCCAAGCCATTACTACAGAAGAAAGCTGCCTATTAACTCATTCCTCCTCTGCTAGAGGTGGGGTACTCTGCAGCCCCAAAGGAAGGTGTTGGAGGAACATTTGGTCACCGTGGCAGCCACAAGAGCACGCCTCCCCGATCAGTTTTCTCCTGGGAGGGTAATCAAATCACCCCAGCTGCTTTGCTCTGCAACTCGCCCATCAGCACGCTGAGGTCACACTTCCCACGGCTGCTCCTGCCCAATGACTGAGTGTCACAGGATCCTAAACCCGCCCGTGGCTGGGAGACAAGAGACTCCTCCTGGGGAGGAACTTGGGCTCGAGAATTTTCCTGAGAACCTCAGCGAGGCCTAAGAGGTTTCGGCCTGACCCTCTGTCACACTCTTCTTCACCCACATCACAGGTCTAGTCACCCTCCCATTTTTCCTTAAAAGTGGTTTCGCCAATAAATATTTTGCACGTCTAAGCCTGTCGTTGTGTCAACTTCTTGGAGGACCCAAACTAACAGTCGCAGTGTGGGACTGCCAGGGCTTCATCGGCTCGGCCAACAACTGAGTAAACCAGTACAGCTCCAGGGAAAAGGAGGAAGAAAACACACGTTTGCCTCTGGTTCAAGCCCTAAGGCCCATACTTGTTGCCCGCCTAACCAGGCAGCCTTGTGACTTGGGTAGTAAAGCTAATGCTGGGCTGTGACCCCATCTGGCTCCTATGTCTAGTTCTCAAACTGTCTAGAACCTAAAGGAGAAGGGAAGAAACTGTTTAAGATTCCCACCCTCTAACCAATTATTTGGTAGGCATGTCCTTTATAGAATTGCCTGTTTGAGGGGTGAGGCAAAATATAAAATAATTGAGGTGCTGTTCTTCTGCTAAGGGCTAATGGTTCTTCCTATAGTCATTTTCTTTGAATCTTGGCACAGCACTGATGAAAGAGCTAACGTGTCTCCCACACAAAATGATAAAGTAATTCAGTGTAGACTGTACCTGTTGTAAATATCTGGAAAATATTGTTTCCTCAGGCCAACGTACATACAGAGCCATAGGATCGGCTTCCTTTTATCAGGCACACACACTCATCATTTATAAAAGCAGATTTACAAGCAATCATTAAAACGATTAAACATCCACTTGGGGGACCAGGTATTTGAAAATATTCTTTCCTAAGCTTTTGGAAAGAAGTTTAAAACAAGGCTATAAATTGGGTTTGTTTTAATATGTGTAGCAGTGAAATGAAAAATGTTTCCTCACTTATGAATGTTCTCATGGTTGTTAGGTGGGTAGATCTTAGTAAAGAAGCATGAAGAAGAAAAATGTTTCTAATTCCTTCTGTTAAGTTCCTGGGTACGTCACATTCACTGTGTTTGTAATATCAAAATGTGCTATTTTGGCACATTTAATGTGTAGAGCCAATATGTGTAGTTATGTGTCTATGTGCAAAGACTTATTATGTGAACATACACGGATAGAGGATGATAATATTTAATATTAGGCCCTTTCAAGTTATTAAAACCTCAATACACTGTGTTTTTTTATAAGGTAAGACTTTTAGCAGTTGATTTGGCACAGTTACATATAATGGAAATTATAAGTGGATATTTTCAGTCAGTAGACATGCCATTGACTCAGGAAGGGGTTAATGGTGGGGGCATTTCTCAAATGAATCTTCTCTTGTCTTTTAAAAAAAATGGGAATCAGATTCCATTTCTTCTAAAATTTATTATAAGAATTATTAGAAATAAAGGCATGAGTAAGCAGGGCTCCAGATGGCCCCATTTGGCTAATACAGAGTACTTTTTTTGCTTCTGCACATAGATATTTGAATTGAGAAGGGACATGGAAGACATTCTTTGGTTGAAATAAAGAGAGCCGGAGAAAGGGCTTATCAGCCCCAGCACCTTTACCTGTTTGGGGAATGGCTGTTGTCAAGGGGAACGTCCCCGTGGGGGATGACAGAGTATTTGTAAAATCTGGCAAAATGGTGAACTGTTTTCCTGCTATCTGACCTTCATCTCCCCCTTTACTCCCTGACGCCCTGTTGCGTTCTCCCCTAACCACAGCTCTGTGGGGTGAGATGGTCTGCTGTGCTCATTCGTGCTCAGACACTGAGGACTTAGCAGTAACAGTACGCACTAACACTGCTAGCCGTTCCAAGTTACACATGCTAACTCGTGTAATCCTCATGCCGACCCTCTAAACCTGCTACTATTACCCCGTTTTATAGCCAAGGAAACTGAGGCCCAAGGCAGGGAGGGAAGGAGTAAGAGACTTGCCCCTGGCCTCACAGCTAGGAAGGAGTGTGACCGGAATTAAATAGTGTGTCTGCATCTTGTGAAGGGACAAGATGGAGAGGGAAATAATTAACAGAAAGTCCCAACATGCTATTTTCTGGCTTCATAACGATGGAATTACGGTCAAAAGAGAGATTTGGGAGGCAGAGTGGAGGCTTGTCAATACCCTTCAAGTCACTTCAAGCAAGCAGCTGCCTTGTCTCATCCAAAAGGTGGGCCCTGCTTGTAAGGATTTGGCTGTAAGGCCTCTGTGTCGGGCACGTGCCAAACTCTGGCTGGGCTGAGCAGACGGAGGGTGGGCTTCAGCTCTGTGAGCAGAACAAAGGGCTCACGGAGACCATAGGTGGGCTGGAGACCAGCCAGTGCTCACAAGGCCTGGTCAGACGGCCACAGGCTGATCCTGGCTTCCTGCTGGAGTACATCCTCTTCAAGTATGAGATAGTGTCAGGATTGAGATGGGGGAGCTACTGGCTGTGATCAAGGTGGCCTGTTATGTTCAGGGATGGTATGTTATGATCTCCATTTTATACCGTGATTATCTTCACGCAAGGCTAGGCAACAAATCCCAAAACTAGGTACGTAAGCAATTCCAAGTTTGCAAACCAGACAATTTTTTTAAAGTGTGGCTGTAGAATTTATTTTTATTTCAGATTCCATTTTCCCCTCCAAACTATGGGACAAACGGTGGCAAACCCACAAAATCCTACTTAACGCACCTTGTAGCCAAGCCAGGCTGCCTAACTGCTCCCCTTGCAATGTTGTTGCCATGAGAAACTTACTCCAAGGTCCAACCTAGACCTTGAGTCATTAGATCCTACCCCTACCTAAGACCCCACGAGTCCCGAGAGCTCATTTCTGCTCAGACAGTAATGGAATACCACCCTCAGCTCCACCCTCCCAGCCCAAGAGCCCCATGCCAAAGGTATAGCTCAGTTCAAGAAACACTCCTGGGGTCTCTGGGTCTCTGTGCCTACCTCACTCCCTCCATCCTGTGAAGAATATTGATTAGCCAGTTGTACATGTGGCTTATCATAAAGTAGGTGTTCACAAACAGGATATATCAGTTCTTGTCTATTTTAGAATGTGCTGGAACTGTCAGACAAGAGTGAGAGCAACGTGATTTCCCAACCCCCTAACTGGGGCACTTAGGAGGAGGAAAGTACCAGCTGTACAGAGAAGAACTGAGGGTCATCTGTAGCACAGGGGGAAGATGAGATGCAAGCCTCCAAAACAACTGTTAACATCCATCAGTTCAGTGAGAAAACTGGGTCAAGCTACCTTTTGACCGACTGCCATGGTAGTGACACACACGGCTTAAGGAAGCACAGGAAGAAAACCTAATTACAGATAAATGGAGGTGTGGGAAGAATTTCCCTGTCCTCTCTTCAACCTCCCCATGCCTTCTTCTTACAACACGCCAAGTAATAGGCCTCGGAGTCCTTCATGAAAATTGGATCATTAGATCAATTGATGAACAATCATTTACTGACTCCTCTCAGCAACCCTCTGAAGAAAAGAGTGGATCGTATTTGGCAGACGTAGACTCAGAAATGCTTGACCAAAGTCCCAAAGGGAGGGCTCATGGTCAGGAGTGAACTGGAGAGCCAAGTATGTAGCGTCACAGTTTGAGATTATATACCAGAAACGCAGGGTAGTGCTGGGTCTTTTCAACTTGTGCATTCAAAATTTTTATTCATCAAAGGTGACTTAGTGGCAGAAATTCCAGAACTTGGTGGTGTCACTCAAATACTCCATCTCTTTCTTTGAAAAATTATCTTCCTATTGATAAGAGGCTGGAATTACTAACTTAGGACGATGTCAGTAATTATTTACAGGGAAGAAGAGGTTAGATGACGACAACCAAAGTTTTATTAGGAAACTTTGAAATGGTTATAGGTGTTCTTTGGGGGCAAATATCAAAAAGGTCACCTACAGAAGTTACAAGAAAAGAGTGCCTTTTTAAAAAGATGAAATACAGTTGGCTATGCCCTGTGGCCTTGTTTAATTCCATTTTCCTTGTCTTGTGCGAATGACATGGTCCGAAACTTGAATTTTTTTTTTTCCAGAACTGGACCTTCCAGGTTTCATCAGAAAAGTCACAGTTGGTGAAGGAATCCAGACACTGCGGGGCGGTGGGGGGCGGGGGGGCACCCTTCTCTATTTAATGCACTTACTCATTTTAGCCTCCATTTCAGCCGAGCGGGCATATGAATTTGGAAGAGGTAAAGGATTAGAGGGAGGAAAAGAAGACAGAAATTGATCGGCTCCTTTGCAAAGTCCTCTTTTCAAAGGAAATACCCAGAGACTGGGGCTTTTTATTTGAATCCACGAGTAATTTAACGTGCTTATTACCTGAGCTCCCACTGGGGTTTGTCACTCATCAGAAGTTGTACTAAAGACATCCTGCTCGGTTCAGTGTAAGCTCCGAGGGAAACCTTACCGAGCTAGTGACTGTGGCCAGACCGAGAGCATTTGAGAGGCTATTTGCCGCCCCCCCCCCAACACACACACACACTCTCTCACTCAGTCAACAAACTGCATGTTAAACTCAGCATCTTCAAGTAACTGGGGCAGGCACTTAAAGAGCTGAAGGGAAGTGAGGAGCAGTGTGTTTCATGGCTAAGTGAGCAAGACAGTCAAAGAAATGTAGATGCTATGTGGTGACTCCTTGCCCCACATCCATTCCTGCCTCCCTTGTCCTGGGGAGCCAACCCTCGCCTTGCCTTTGTCCCCACTCTAGTCAGGAGTCTGGAGGGGAAAGACAAGGCTGAGCTCTGCCAGCTAAGTTTTCCTCACCTCCTCCACTTCCGGAGTACACTCTTTTCTTCTGGGGGGTTGCCCAGCTCCCGGCCGAAAGGCTCCCATTGGGATGTTGATATTTGCCTAAAAGAAAAAAGCAGGGAAGATTGAGCTCGAAAAGGGTAGGAACTTGCAGTGACACTGGGAGACCGAATTCATTATGAGGAAAAACGCATCTGAAAAGTCCATCTTTAAAGCTTTTTACCTCAAGAAATTTGCCATAATGACAGGACAAAAATATGCAAAGGAAAATTTGACATTTATTACAAATTTCTGGAACTCATCCTTAGGTCTGTACAGTGATTTCACAATTCCCTGTTGGATAGAATTTCAAGACAGTTTGTTCTGGATGCTGCCCTCCTGCGGTGCTTAATATTTTCCTCTCCCTCAGATGAGGAAGGAACACATAATGACAGGAAAGGAAGAGACAGCAAGCACAGAAGCCATCCCACAGCTTAGCCCTCCTTCAGCTTCCTTCAGACTCACCCTAGGAGGGCTGAGTTCACACCTCCTAAACCACCTCCTCCTTTCCATAATGTCCTATGACTGTTCCAGCACTTCCTGAGGTTTCTCCACAAACGACACTCCTCTACCTTCTCCCCAGCACACCACTGTGTGGGTCAGTGCATAAGGAGAGTGCTGGAAAGTCGAGTTCATTGGTGTCACACTTCATAGATTCTTGTCTTTTATTAAGATAACATGCGGGGCGCCCGCTTGTGCTCTCTCGCTCCCTCTCTCTCTCTCTGACAAATAAGTAAATAAAAATCTTTTTAAAAAAGCATGAATTCTTTAAAAAAAAAACACTTTTTTTTAAGAGGTGCCTGGGTGGCTCAGTTGATTAAGCATCCGACTCTTGATTTCAGCTCAGGTCATGATCTCAGGGTCGTGAGATCAAGCCGTGCATCGGGCTCTGTGCCGGTCGTGGAGCCTGCTTAAGATTCTCTCTCTCCCTCTGCCTCTCCCGCCCAATTGTGCTCTCCCTCTCTAAAAAACAAAAACCTTTTTTAAGGTAGAACATAATTTTTCCACTTAGATAAAGTGTTGCCTTATGAGTAACTAGATATGTGGACTTGAAAAGTTGAAATTGCACTTTGATGTTATGCATGAAAATGATGCCTGAGCAAAAGGGACAAAATATTTTACTACCTTATGATACAGTTTGGACAATTTTGGTGCCACATCAAACAAAATTATTGGGAACTATGGTAAGGTCTGTTTGGAACTGCCTGATATGAGCTCTGTTGCAAGGGGAATGTTTAACTCAAGACACAGGAAATATCCAGGGTCCATGTTCAGGCAACATGGCAGATCTGTGTTCTCCCAAGAGCAGGAAGTGATGTTTTCTTCCTAGAGTCTTTCCAATTCCCTTTCCTACTAGAATAATGCTGATCCCACAGAAAGGAAACAGATCCAGAGTGTTCATGGAGGGTATCAAAAGAGGTACATCACCATTCCTAGGGCCAACAAGCCAAGAGTTTTTTTCGTCAATGTGTACTATATATGCCAAAATATATGTGCAGCACAATTTTAGACGGAAGTATTTTGGAAAGTCTAAGGCTGAGCCTTCTATGCTATTTCTCTGCTTAATGGAAATATCAGGTGGCCTAGAGTGGGAGGAGGGAGGGGCAGAAGGCAAGGGGGAAAATATGTCTTATATGGTGGCAAATATGGTAGCATACTTCATGAATTCCAAGATGCATCTCTTTTAATATCTCTGAAATCAAAATGTGTCTTACAACCAGTGGTTTCTTAAATTTTTAATGGGCACATGTGTTTTATTTTTTAGCAGGACATAACATAATGGTATTTTACAATTGGCAGTGTCTTAGACTGGATGAAATATCATTAGGGTCCTGAAATAAGATCAAAACCATGTAAATAAGACCCGCAGACAATTATCTATATTGAAGCAATAACTATCCCCATTGCTACAGTTTGATTGGAAAAGGGGGAAAGTAGATACAGGGACTTTGGGGAGAAGGTTGACTGGCTAAAAGTTTAATTGGATCATCACAACCCTGACCCATTTTTTAAGCATCTACAGAGGGCATCTTCCTAATGGTGAGTTGAAGTTAACATACGGTTTCTGAAAGATTTGCCTGCTAAACTAACCTATTTGATGAAGTGTGCATGCTCTGTAGTGGGTTGTAGTTTTCAGTAAAGGAATACATAAGGTCATCCAGGATAATGTATTCGGTAAAGCACATGCTATGGGAACACCACCTTTTCTTGCTGAGTTCAATTTTAGCAATACGTGTTGCCTCTTCACGGTTAAACGGGTGCCTTCTGCTAGGGCAAAGAGCCCAGGGCTAGGAGGTGTTACAGATTCTCTGTACTTGAAAAGATGACAGTCTTCTGGGTCTCATCTTTCCCGCTTGTAATATGAATATTAGGCTTTGTCAGTGGTTTCAAACCTTTCGGCTACGGAACCCTTCCTTTACATAAAGTATTGTGAGAACATCTAAAATGCAAACTAGGTGGAGATAGAGGTAGAGCTGCTCTGGCTAAGGTGGTAGGGAGTGCAGAACGACATCTGCTTCCCCCAAACCGTGGGCCATGAGCAGTTCCTTCCAGTGAGGAGGGGGGTACCCAATCTGACAACCACTGAAAGAGATCATCCTTAAGTGGATGAGTATTGACATGTATTTAAAATGTTCGTTCTTTGGTGCCTGGGTGGCTTCAGTCGTTGGGCGTCCGCCTTCGGCTCAGGTCGTGGTCCCGGGGTCCTGGGATCGAGCCCCGCATCGGGCTCCCTGCTCCGCGGGAAGCCTGCTTCTCCCTCTCCCACTCCCCTTGCTTGTGTTCCTGCTCTTGCTGTGTCTCTCTCTGTCAAATAAATTAATAAAATAAAACGTTCGTTCTTCCCATTGTTAGGTTGTCTGTAATTTACTTTCAACCAGCATAGACCGTGTGATATTTTATATGTTCAGGTTGGTTTAAACTGCAGCTCTAGAGAATTCTGCTCTAAGTGGGAGTTTATCCTCGTAGAGTGGTGATGAGGTGGTAAAATATCACTAAGACCACATTCCCACGGTTGCTACTCCAAGTCCTTCTGTTAGCCATCTGTCCACTAACACCTGAGGTTTTGATGTCTGAAGAAATGTCAAAAATAGGGGGAATAATGGCATGAGCATTAGACATGGCTCTTGTTAAAGAAATTAGAGAAGGTTAGGGTATGTAGATTGGTTAAAATGTCTTGGAGACAATCCCTCCCCCGTGCTGAACAGAGTGTAAGAATTGGAGAGCCTATACATTGCATCTTCAGAGACCAAGCTCGAGGAGTGATCCCTAAATGGGCCTGTCTCCAGCCACTGATAATGAGGATTTCCAGCTGGGTGCTGCCAACGAGGGGCACAGAATCTCCACCTGCCTCATGTGAGCCTTTTATGTGAGGTGACAGTCACTTGGAGCACTTAAAGGCACAAGAGCCGAGGCTTCCTGGAGCTCACAGAGAGACCGCATGGACGGTTTTGTGCTGGCTTGCTAATGAATGTGTGTTTAATAAACGTCCGTACATGTGGCAGAGTTGGGTTTGAGACTGGCTTTCATCTTAACCCCATGCGAGGTTGGGGATAGTAACTACTCCCCAGCCACCCACCACACACTCCTTTAGCCACCCCCAAACCCCGATTCAGCCTGGGTCCTACAGCCTCACAACAAACTGCTGAGGAAAAAACTGAGCCTCAGAGAAGTTAGGTGTCACACAAAGAGTTCGAGGAAAAGCCAGGATTCCAAATCAGAGCTGCCTGACCTTAGGGACAGACCTTTTTACTCTATCAAGGCCTCTCCAAAGAGCTCTTTTTACTTGACCAAAGTGAGCTCTAACCACTCTAAAATGCTCTAAACTGCACAAAAATTACAGGCTTACACTTTGAGAGTGGCCTTGGAAAAGGGGCACACAAAATGGATTAATTCCAAAATAGGTGTCAAAGAAAAGCCACATTGATAAATGAGCCATTAACTCAGTGACTTGATGCTTTTTCATCTTTAAGGCATCACTCAAGAAACCAGGAACCTAAATGGGTTTTTGACAGCAAATATTGACAGGATCCAAAGCAGCCCAAGAACGCGTCAAATATCCAGTCATTAATGTACACCTGAAGGGAGTGTCAGAAGAGTGATTTGTAAATGATTAGAGATGTTTCATTAATATAATTGTAGAGTGGTGATATGTGAGTGACAAATTATAGACTAAATTATAGCCATAAGAAAAATTCCTTATAACTAGAATTTGATAGTAAAACGTAGACCTTAGCTCTCTTTTTTATTCCATGGCCAGAGAATTGAGTCATATTGTTGTTTTTCACTGATTCACTCTGTTCGAGTTCAAATAAAATATCTTTCAATGATTAATTTTTCCATCTGCAAATTGGGTGTGGTATTCGCTATTCAAAATGGATTTCAAATATAAGGTACATTTTTATGAAAGAAAATGGAGTCAGTCCAGGTCATTGATGTTCGACTTTCTCTGTGTTGAGGTGACTCCCTATCACTGATGTGATTAGACTTTTTCCTAGGTTTGTTTATTGTACAAGGTTGAACTTCTTCCTTCTCTTTATAGAATCTGTATAAATGCAAACGAGGCAGACTTTTGTTTTTTTCCTTTTATAACACATTCCCTTGCATTTCTTTTCCCTCCTTGAGTTTTATTCATCTCAGATATTTTTAAATATGCCTGGACGCAGCAAGCCCAGCGCATCGCTTTCCCAAGCTAGACATAATTTGTTACATCCTCGAAGTTGGGAATGGAAAAAAATCTACTAGATCATCTTTTGCCAGAACGGGATACAGTTCCCTGATAATGGACCTATCTGATGTGAAATGAATACTACCCTTGATCTCACCAGGTGAAGAAAAGTAGAGAGAATTCCCTGTAAGTTAATTCCACTACTCCCTTAATTATTTGTATTGTTCTCCTGCTTGGCTCCAGGCTTTGAGCCCGAGGATTCTGGAAACAATATTCCCTCCCCAGCCACTCCTGTGTGACTTCCAATGGAGCGACATCTTCTCTCCCCAGTCGGTTGGATTCTGATAGCTGCCCGCCACTGACTCCCTTCAATCCCTATCCCCTTCGCTTTCCATAGCCAGTGTTCTCTTCTCTCTCCCTCCCGGTCCTCCCTGTTGGTGCCCACTGTGTCTCTCCTTTTAGTGTTGAGGCTTTTGGAGTTTCCTCCCATTGCATATTTGTTTCAGATAACCCCCCCCCACACTGATTCTATCTTTAGTTTTCAAAGGTCTCGAGCCGCTCCAGCCAGAATCTATAGCCACCCTCACCATGCCATCCTCCCAGGCCACAGGCAGAGGAAACCCTACAGGGTTGCATTTTGCAGTATTTCTTTCTGCACTTTCCTATTCTTAGTGCCCTAGACCTTCCCTGAATGGAGCAGGAGATGACATTTTGAGATTTCTAGCATCTTCATAGAAGACTTTCAGAAAAAGCTGAAAGAGCTGATTAGAAAATGAGATTCTTATTTGATTTAGTAGCTTAAATTAAGAGAGACAGATGAACCTACCAACTAAAATACAGTCCAACCTATTTTAAAATACAATTCTATACCACTAGAATGTAACTTCTTTGTCTTTCGGGATTCTTGAAATCTGGAAAGGATTCAGAACATACAAAACTTACCCTCTCGACACAACCTTGAGAAATTCCCACTCAGCCACTGTCTATCACCCATGGTGTTCCATACTGAAAGGTTTTCTTCTCTGTCTCTCTCTGTTCTCATCACTTTGTTTTTTTCAGTAATTTCCTGAATGACTCAACTGTAGTGTTGTCATCCAGGGAAAAGCAGATTTCAAGAATGCATTATGGCTATTAACATAATGTGTACAAATGATTGAGGGCAAGTCATATATCTGAGGTACTTGTAAAGGTCAGCCTCAAAAAATGACATCTTTTGGCCAACATATAGACTACTTGCTTCATGTTACTAACATGGAGCCCTGGTCAGAGCAGCAAAGACTATCAGCTGGAGGTAGCACTGAACCCACTCTAGAGTCAGTCTGTTAACATTCAACTTCTGGCTACATGTTAAAGAAACCAGGGTTAGAAATGATAAACAATGTATTATAGTGGTTTATATAAGAAAGAAGCTATAGATCCATGATCAAAGAAAAGGCCTTGACTCTACATTAAAACAAGTGGCAAATGACAGTTCATTTTTAATTTTTAAATTTAAATTAGATGTTAAAGGAAGGTATGTATCATTATGTTATTTTTAGCTTTAACCAATGTATTTGGTTAACTGGCCAGACATGGGTGGTGATAGTTTATTCTTTTATGCCAAGGATCGTCATGGACCTGGAATCCTTTTTAAACTAGAAACCCCAGTTAGGAAGCTCTTAGAGTTTCTGACACCTGTCTGTAAAGACTTTGGTCAGGCTGTTTTCTTCTTCCATGGAGCCTTTATGCCCTGGGCAATGGGAAGTGGAAGAGCAATGATAATGGGTGGGGAAGGGAAAGAAATATTAAAGCTTGGGGCTTCACGATATTCTGTTCAACACATGGATTGGGTGGCAACTGACAAGTTCCCATAAGAGGCCACGTACTAACGATGCAGGGCTCATGTACTCATTCCTTTAAAATGTATAATAAGGGTTAGGTTGACTTTTACAAGCAGCTTGGTTAAGTGAATTAAGCAGAGAGGTGGTAATTCAGTGGCCATGGCTGTTTGTATTTTGAGACCATGCTTGTCACCAAGTCTCTTTACTTTGTACTTTTCACTCCCAGCCAACTTACATTTAAGATGACTTTATTTTTTTTTAAGATTTTATTTATTAATTTGACAGAGAGAGACACAGCAAGAGAGGGAACACAACCAGGGGGAGTGGGAGAGGGAGAAGCGGCTTCCTGCTGAGCAGGGAGCCCGATGTGAGGCTCGAACCCAGGGCCCCGGGATCATGACCTGAGCCGAAGGCAGCTGCTTAACGACTGAGCCACCCAGGCGCCCTTAAGATGACTTTAATCAGGGTGGGCTATTAGCTTCTTCCCTAAAATGCTGACACTCTTTCTGAATGTCACTTGAGCTCTTTAAAAGGGAGGACCCAGCTTCATATTTATGATTACCCTAGTTAGATGGTCCCACCCACTCCTCCATCCTCACTCTCCGTGCCAGGGTGGGGATGGTAAGTAATGAGACTAGAGAATGTTGTAGAGTGGTTCCACACATGGGCTTTGGGATCAGACAACTTGAGCTCGGGTCCTGACTCTCACAAGCTGTTTGATCCTGGGCAAGTTGTTTCACTTCTCTAAACCTTTCGTTATAATTCATGGAGATCTCATTGCACTGTGCCAAGTACATAGTAAACCCTGAAGAAACTGTGACTATTATTGTCATCCTAATAATAAACCTTAGAAGTTATTCTCAGGAAGTTCATAGATTATTAGAAGCTACACAGAGGCTTGGAGGCCATATAATGCAACACCTTCCTTTGCAGATCATGGAGACCAGGGGGTTGAAGTCACAGAGCAGAGCTAAGACTAGGGCATAGGACTCTTTTCCATTCAACCATGAAGCTCACAGATCTCATGAGAGAGGACAAATAATACTCAGCTCACTCTGGTCAACGGCAGAGAGAAAAACCAGTGATGACCCAGAGAACATTGGCTCTGGGTGGGCTGAGGCCCTAGGGAGGCCCATGGTGGTTTCCAAAGGGGGTGTGTTCAGGAGGAAGGGGAAGGACGGGCAGGTGCTACCGGTGACCAATGTCACTTGGTCTCATTAAAAAGACTTGCCGAGCAGATCACAGAAGGGATTGGATTCCCCAGCAGCTCTAGCTTTCCCCACCTGTCATGTCAAATGTTTTCATCTGAAGGGATCAGCCCCACTATGCTGAGTGTGCTGATGTTACCTTGGTTGCAACTCCATCCCCATCAACAGTGGGGTGTAACAAGCAGCCTGGAGAGTACAGAATGAGGGCCAGGAAACTATGGCCCATGGACCAAATCCAACCTGCCACCTGTTTTTATAAATAAAGTTGCATTGGCACACAGCCACCCTCATTCATTTATGCATTGCCTATGTCTGCTTTTGTGCTGTAATGGCAGAGTTGGGTAGTTAGAACAGAGACCCGATGATGTGCAAATCCTAAAATATTTACTATCTTGCCCTTTATAGAAAAGATTTGCTGACATCTGGTATACAGCCTTACAGCTGCTTTGGGAGACAAAGGCCCTGTCCAGGCAAAGGAAGGATCAACTGATTCCTTCAGTATATTTTTATGTCCCGGGCATAAATGTGATTTCATTAGTACAACTGAAAAGAAACACCGACTTAGATAGAATTCCCTTACAATTCAAAGGCCACCTTTTCCATGTGGGTATGAAAGACAGCTGTCCAAGCCCTCTCAGGGTAGGCCTAGTTCTGTCCTCCCTGTTAATTTGGGGCATGGAGGGGATGGAACCAGTTGAAGAGAAACCAAGGCCATTTCATGCATTACTTGGGCAGTTAGAAGAGCCATCTCTTAAGGAATTGTGTGCTATAAACCAGGCACTTGCCATTCATTAGTTTATTCATTATAACAATCCTTTCAAGTAGTAGGATTGTCCCCGTTTTACAGAAGGGTAAACTAAGGGTGAATGAAGGTCCCAGAGTGAATGAGTGCCAGGCAGAGATTTGTAACCATTTGGCTCCATGTTGTCTGATGCACATAGGCGCAGTAGTTCAACTATCTAAATGCTTATCTGTTTTAAGTATAGCTGACATTGGCTTAAGTTTGCTCAATCCAGACAAAATAGAGATCGAAGTCATTATTTTCTAGAAGTTTGCACTGCAAAATGCTATGCTGCCAAATACTCATTTGAAAGTTCCTGTATGTTTTGAAAACTCTGCCTACATCACCACTTTCTTAAAAATATATAAACCCATTAGGAAGTTATGGACTCTGAGAAATCCTGCAGTAAAAATCCTATTCAACTTCGCTGAATTTAGTGTTTCCCAAACACTTTATCATGGAACCCTTTAATTAACAAATGACATCCCATAAAACTAGTATTCCAAGAGACACACCTTGGGAATTGTTGAACTAGATGATGGTGTAGATGGTGATATGGTGATGATGACTGATGACTGATGATAACAGCTAATATTTATTAAGCAATTATAACAAGCCAGGCAGTGGCCTAAGCATTCACATGTATTAATTCATTTAACTCTCACAGCAACCCTATGAGACCAGTACTGTTATTAAATCCCCCACTCGATAGATGAGAAAACCAAGGCACAAAGAAGATAAACAACTTGCCCAAAGTCACACAACTAGTAAGGCCTGGAGATAACAAGCTCCTCAAACAGAGGGACCAGGTATCAGTTCATCTTTGCATGGCCTGGACTTTGCACAGTGCCTGTCACAAAGACCCAGGAAATGACAGTTGAACTGCATTGGAAATAAGATCCTAATAAAAAGGAGAAGCAGGGGCGCCTGGGTGGCTCAGTGGTTAAGCGTCTGCCTTCGGCTCAGGTCATGATCCCAGGGTCCTGGGATCGAGCCCCACATCGGGCTCCCTGCTCTGCAGGAAGCCTGCTTCTCCCTCTCCCACTCCCCCTGCTTGTGTTCTGTGTCTCTCTCTGTCAAATAAATAAATAAAATCTTTAAAAAAAATAAAATAAAAAGGAGAAGCAACTAGAACATTTTGAATAGATCATTTAACATCTTTAAGTGGTATTTACACAATGAGGGCACTCCTCATCATTTGGGGTTTCTATTTGTTCCAGACATGACTGTACCCTAGATAATGTTACTACTATAAACCATTTTCTACAGTGTAACCATTTTCAAATTTTATTTAATAGACCCTACTTTAGGTTAATGAAGAGATGATAGAAAAATATCAGATAGTACAGATCCTATTTAGCCACGAGAAATAATATTTCATTTGAAGGTGCATTAAATTAGGCTTTTTGAGTGGCATAAAATATATTGAAAGAGGAAAAACCACATCCATAAGGAAGCACTCTATTGCCTTTGTTGGTAGAGGGGATGGAATTTTTTAAATGCAGTAAAACAACACTTACTGAGAAGAGTCCATAGCAGGTTTTTAAATATTACAGACCTAAAAATATATCAAGGTCAGAATTAGTAGATAAAATACTGGTGAATTTTCAGCATAGATTTGAGGGAAGCGAGAAAGCACTAAGGAAGAAAAATCAACACACTTTCAGCTTTAAAAGGAAGAGAAGCAAAGACAGCCTGAGGGAAGACTATGTTTTTGTGTCCTGCAAAATAAAAAGGAAATTGTATGTTTAGCACCTTGGGAGCTTCAAATGCAGTGATTAAATGGTATTATTTCTCATCACGTTAACAAAGAACATTCCTGAATGATAATTATTATGATAATAGTTGACCCTTAATGAGGGCTTACTGTGCTGTTTTAAGCAACATGTATGTGTAGCTCTAGGACGTGAGCACTGTTATCATCCCCATTTTACAGACGTAGAAAGAGAAGCAGAGAGATAAAGTAGTTTTCCCATGATTCCACACCTATATGGATTAAGGATTCAAACTCCAGTAAAGAAGGTTCAAAGGCTCAAGGATGCCCATAGGTCTGGGAGGCAAAATAAGTTCCACTACCAATGTCAAGGTATGTCAAAGACTCACTAGGTAGACACAAAAGGGCCAAACGTGGCTATGCGGGGAGTTGGATCCTTGCCAGTAGGCTCTTCCTTGGTAGTTCGTTCTATGACAAGTTTCCAGGGGTTGTAATACATCTGGCCACTTAAGAAGCCCATCCAATTAAGGCTGTGCATCTGTCTTGACAGGTTAAAGATCTGTCCCTCCACCCACATCTACCACTGGCGTGTGCTAGGATTTCTAATCCCATAACCTGGCCACATGCACACCCCTCCAAAATATGGTCAATCACTTATGTTTCTGCTGTGATGGTATATCAGATCCCAAATATTCAGGAACTGTGCCACACATCCTGCGGTATTCAGAAAAGTTCAGGAAAAAAAAAAGTTTAAACGTTCCTTTAGAGGTAGCACGGATGACTCTAGGTCAATGCAAGAGAAAGATGGAATTTTACAATAAAGGATCATGCCCGGCATCACAGTGTGGGAGCCATTTGAGAATTAAGCACAAAAACCTTAAGAGAATAATAAATTAAGTATGGAGTAAAAACAAATACTGAAAGTTATTTTCATAATTGTATTTGTGTTCCAAAATGCCTGTGCCCCCCTCCTCTTTTTTGGGGTGACTCTTAAGTCAGTTGAAACAACCAAAGAATTTGTTTGCTGGGAAGGCATGAGGAGATATAACAGCACCCAGACTTTACACGATGCATACCCAAGCCTTAGGAGGGATGCTTGACAAGAAAGGATATGTTCTAAACAGATGGGTCAATAAATTCAGTTAGATATAAAAATGGGAAGTGAATTTTTTAATTCGTATCAGTGAGCCTGTCAAAAACATGTACATCGGGGCGCCTGGGAGGTTCAGTCGGTTAAGTGGCTGCCTTCAGCTCAGGTCATGATCCCACGGTGCTGGAATCGAGCCCCGCACCGGGCTCCGTGCTCGGCAGGAAGCCTGCTTCTCCCTCTCCCACTCCCCCCGCTTGTGTTCCCTCTCTCAACTGTCTCTCTCTCTCTGTCAAATAAATAAAATCTTAAAATATATATATATATGCATCGGAAAACATATCCAAAAACTAAACACTGCATTTTTATAGACGGTCAATTAATTCTCATTCATAACTTTGATTGTCTCACAATTCAGCATAATTGAACAGTAGCTTCTCCCTCCTCAGCCCTACCTTCCCAACCTCAGATCCTGTCTCATTTGTGCCCTAGGGGTCAGTCTTTTCTTGAAGTGAATTACCAAGTTAGGGGTGAACAATGGCAAAAGGTCTGATTTATTAAAGCAAACAGGCGAGGAGTCGCAGAGCTGATGTTAAAACGCAAATACACCTACTTACCTGGATGGCTCTGACATTGGAAACCGGCTGTTTTGACATATTCACGGGGTCTTATCCCTAAAAAAACAAGTGAGAAACTGTTAGAGGTGGCGGCATTCAGATTCTCCGGCTTGATAAATTAGAACTTAACTCATGATTCAACTGGGCAGTCACCCCTTTCAGTGGCCCTATATTCTTTCAGTCTCAGTTTCTGAAGTTACTTAAGAGACTCTCCTTCCCAATGCCTCGGGGAGAGGGAACACTAGAGCGCCCGGATAAATCATTCATGAGGAGAAATGCTGAGATGCCTCGCCCCTGATCGAATGATAGGCAATCAGAAACTTGAAAGGAGCTATCATCCCCTTCCCTGCCCTCCTGCCCCCACTGCCGAGAGCAGCAAAGCAAAGGGGTTGTGGGAATAAAACACCTTTGTTTGGGGCCTCGGAAGCTCTCCGCTTGAAACTGAACTTCTGATCTGAATGAGCTGTTGCCAGGGCTGTGTGTCAGCCCGTTGGGAGCTCCTCCTCTCCATTGAGCACCCAAAGAGAAAGGGCCTGGACTACGTCCGCACTACTGCACCGCCCTCTGCCCGCCGTGCACGCACGCGTCTGTTCCACGCGGGGTCCTGGGAGACGCTGTGAGCACCGGGCCACCACCTCCCCACTCTGGGTGTCCATGGCCATGGCTCTGTAAACACAGGCAGCCGCAAGCCTCGCCCGGCTACTTTGCTTTTAAGGGAATAGCCTCACAAGGCAAATAAGGATTTACACGACCATGTCATTTCCCCAAGACACAGCAGTGCTTCCTTCCCAAAGGACTCGTGCTTTCTCTCAGGTGGGGAGACCTGACTTACAGGTGACTAGTGGCCAAGGTTTGCTGGCGCGAGGGGCACGGGGGACAGCCCGGCTCAGGCCTGTTCTCGCACCTCTAAGTATTGTCATAGCTGGGTCTATGACATGTTGACAGGCCCAACGGAAAAAGTTAAAAAATTCAGGGAATGGAAAACATGCTGACACGTTTTGGATTTAAACCCAAACCATACAATGGGTTGACTGACTTTCCTCTACTGCCTGGTGTAAATGCATGTGCTAACCTGTGAGCAAATGAACACAGGCAGCAGGGCGGGCGTTTGCGACCCGTCCCACATCACGTGGCCAGTGTCACTCAACATTTCTAGGCCCTTTTCCTCTCCCTTAAATTTTACCTGATTCTTAGGCTGTGGTGAGAATCAAAATGACGTAATGTTCCCAAAACTGCCTCAGGGACTCTAGAGCACGATGCAAATATTGACAACGCCCCTCACCACTTGTACATATAAAAGATCTGAGAACTCTGAAGAACATTGTTTTTGAGATCTTCAAAGTCGTAGGCCCTGTTATATAAAGTTAAACAATTACATAATTTTTTAAAATCTCTAGTATATCCAAATGTAAGTCTTTGTGGAGTCACATTCATGAAAATAATGAGTTTTGTTTTTTTTTAAGTTTCACCTGCATGTTTTGGTAATAGATAGATATAGATAACCTCCATCCAGAAGGGTCTAGGTAGAATTATTCTTGCTTTGGTTAAAAAGTTAAAAAGCAACAAGACATTGAACAGTTAGGACTGCATTTTTCTCTATGATATGTTTCAAATAGATTTCTATCTTTCGCGCAGTGTCAAAGAGTCAATGAGGGCTTTTTAATTTTCGGATCTAGGATACACAGTTCAATATCAAAAGGAAAAGTTTGGTAGTTTAATTTTTAATGTTTCTATTCCTCAAAAGCTATTAGAAGTCATTCAAAGCAACAATTCTCACAGGACTTTAAACATCTCAGCATAGAGTTTTCTCTCTGCATGTACAACTACAGTTTAACCAGTATCACTTGAGAACTTACAAAAAGTTACTGCACATCGATTTGAAACATAGGAAGTAGGAAATTTCTTTTGTTATTACAATAGCATGTTGAAATGTAAAAAAGAAATCAGGCAATGAATGATTGTGTTATTTATATTGCATTGAATTTTTTTAATTAGGCTGATTTTGTTTTTTCACTAAACTATTGGATTGCTTTGTTTTTGTGGACCTCTGAGCCTAAAGGATAGATAGACCTTGGGCCTCGGCTCCTATATGGCCTTGGTATATCTCATTTGCATATGAATTCCTTCTAAACATACATGTCAATCTGCTATAGAGACATCTTTAGAAAGTTGGTCAGATCCCAGCTCTCATTCCTTGCAAACAGGCTATATAACATTTGTGTAAATCCGTCCTGCAGCCGTTCCCCACTGTCCTCATTATTCACAGAGAAATCAGGGCAAAGCACACTGATGAATAAAAATAGACAGTGTTCCCTGGCTGTTTCCCTGGCCATGCATTCACCTCCACTAGGGATGCAGTGTAGAATGCACCTGCTTTCTTTATCTGCGTGCCTCGTCCCGGGACCAAAAAACACAGCTATGTCTTAGAGGCACAACTCTACCCACAGCTGACCACAGCTTTTCATCCGAAGAGGTACCGTTTAAAGTACTCTTATTACTGCGTCTCCTGGTTCTGGCTAAAATTTGGAAATGTGGAAAGTTTGACAAGACATATATTGACTTTTACAAAGCCTATACTATAAAGGAAATGTTTGCCAGCTTAGCACAGTTGTGTTGGGTTTTCCTGGAAGATCTGCGAGTCAGTGGGGAACTTTAATGGGGTCTGTATGCTGAGTCACATACAATATACCTCTGCTGGGTTTTTGATTGGGCAACACCTAAAATCTGACTTCTAAGGAAGACTCTTTCCTTTACTAAAAATTTGTCAACATTAATATCACTAATTTAATAAGAAGGGATTCAGAGTAAAATAAATCAATATTTGGATAGAAGGGGCTTTGTTTGTTCTTTTTAAAGATCTATTAGATGGCTAAAGCTCACTCTCAAAGGGAATTATCTTCTGTCCTGAAGCTAAAAATAATTCCTGAGAAGGGTGTAGAAAGATGTTCAGCTGTCTGAACTGACTAACTCCTTATTCACTTTGCCTGAAATATGCCGAGAGGCAAGAGGCACTCATCGTTGCCGAGTCTCAGAACCCAGTGCCCACACAGAGAGAGACAGGTACTGCCCTCCACCCTGCTGGGTACAGGGAACACTGTGACCAAAGCAGGGCTTTCGAAAAGATGGTTTTGTGATGTTAATCGATCTGTACGTTGATAGAACTTTGTCATTGAGGCCAAGCCCAGCGCTGAGGGAGAGGGGAGAAGCATTTTAAACTTGTACTGGGTAACAATAATTTGCACTTAGGTAAATCAGAGAGCTAGCATGATAGCCTTCCTCTGCGGCAGTTTCTCCTGATTAATCCTAGGCTTCCAGCCCGAATCGGTCTGCAGCTGACTGATTGTAACCCTGGCCATTAAGAATGAAAATGACATAGATACAGTCATCCTCTGTGGACTGTGGAAATTTTCTTAATGTCACGATCAATGAAAACTACTTTTAGTTCAATATTCTTTCAAATAGCCCCCCCAAACACACACAATTTCTAAAAACAGAATCAGCAACACCACCAATGAATAGTGAATTTACAAGGAAGCTACAGCCACTAGTTACAAGCCTACAAAGTTATAAGTAGTCACTTCAAGTTAGGTATCAAGGAAATTTCCTTCAGAAAGCCCAGTTGCCCGAGCTGGGTCCTCCTGCTTACCTGCTCTATGTATTTGTTTACTGCCTAAGGAAAGTCCCAGGCAGCCAGGTGCAAGAATACAAGGCTCCTCAGAAGGTGGAAGGGACGCCCGGTGTCCTGTGAGCTGTGATCTCAATTCCGACGCTTTGCATGTGGCTGAAATAGCTCAAGTGCTCGGTGCCTCACTCAGTACTGAGAGCTGCTCCCCGCTCGGGGCTGGAGGGAAACTCGGTTTAAGGCTAAGTGTTAAAGAGAATTCCTGTCATAGCTCACAGTTGTTCTTCCTAAATATAGAGTTTGATACAAGCCATATACTGGCTGCCTCCGAAAGGCTTGACCGTGCTGAAAGCAGGGCTCAAATGTCAGCCGGAAGGTGGCTACGGAATCTTCCTGCCCTCCTAATCTTCCAGAAGATGCTGGCTGCGCTTTCTCACATGTTCTGAGGGGGCACAGTGAAGTTTGAAAAGTAGGAAAAGTTTCTATCTTTAGCGTTATTACCTGGAGGCCAGAAGACAAGGAGCGTTGGATAAAAATTAGACAGAAGCAGCATGGCCCCAACCTTCTTAGCAGGGGCACCGACATTGAGCACCTTTTGAGTCCTAGCTTGGTCACTTAGGAGCTGTTAAAATTCTTTCATGATCAGCAGTCAATAAACGCTCACCAAATGATGATAATTATAACATCACATTGAACTGTAAGACATCACCCTTTTTGTGGGTCATACATGGTCCCAGATCATTCCACTCAAACGTGGTGCCAGGGCTGAGTCCTTGCTATCTCTGCTGTCCTGCCTCTACTGGTGACAATGACTTGGGCCACAGAGCACAGGAGACCACAGCACAAAACCAAACAAAGAGGAAATATCTATTTTAAGTGCGACAGGAACCAGGACCAGGTATGAGGCAGAACACTTTTTAAACAAGAACACGGCCAAACACTGAGGCACGTGCTCATTATCTTTGTTGTGGGTTGGTTTTTGGGTTTTGGCGGTTGAGGAGGGTTGTTTTTTTTCTTTTTCCTGTGCTCATCATTTTTAACACTGCTTTTATTAATCAATTAATTTACTTGGCTTCTTCAGTCTCTGAAACTACCTTTACATAGTTCCCTTCAGTAGAAGGATCAAACAGAGTGAGCACACTTATAATTCACCCACTGGATGAAGGTGACTCCATGTCTGAGTCCCTCACAGTGTAGTCAGCCACTGACCCACCACCAGCAACCATCTCCTCCCAGTCCCCTCGTTCCGTGAGGAAAAGAAGTTCTGGTTCATATGAGCCCCTGAAGTCATGTTCCTGTTCCATGCAGCTGAATGCGTTCCAAACGGAAGCAACCAGCTTGTTTTCAGGTTGGTAAAAAGAAAACCAACTCTCTGTAATTAGGAGGTCTGCAGATAATTGTGGTTCATCTCAGTTTGGAGCTCACCATTCTGTTCTATTCATGTGCTGCTTAAAAGAACCTTTAAAGTTCCTGGGGCACCTGGGTGGCACAGTCAGTTGAGCGTCTGACTCTTGGTTTCGGCTTGCGTCGTGATCTCAGAGTCATGAGATCGGGCCCTGTGTCCAGCTCCACGCTGAGCACAGTCCGCTTGAGGTTCTCTCTCCCTCTCCCTCTGCCCCTCCCACTCGTTTTCTTTCTCTCTCTCTCTCTCTCTAAAATAGATAAATAAATCTTTTTTCAAAAAAAGAATCTTTAAAGTCCAGTTTAAACATCATGCTTTGAGATGATCTGGCACCAAAAGTGAGTTATTTTTCACTGGAGAAGAGAATGTAGTGAGCACCTTCCCATTTCCCCAGCTGTTTGGCTACTCTTATGTGTTCGGAGTACTTCAGCAGACAGTAGGTGGCATCACTCCATGGACAGAAAACAACAATGAGCCATTCTTGACTCCTTGCCATGCAGTCAGCGCAAAAATTCTGCCACAGTCCTTTTGCCTTCGGTGCCCCCTCAGTAGCCAGTGGTGTCATATATGTCAAGGAAAGTGCAATGTCTTGTACCCCAGGCTGGCCCGACGTGGGTGTGGCTGCCTCTGGGGGAAGAACTGAGGTGAGCGGCATTATCGGGACTCCTTTGGTCGTAAGAGACAGAAACGCAGAGAGAACCAGTTTAAGCCAAGAGGGGGTGTGGCAGACAGTGCTGATGCCTTTCTCAATATCACCTCTGCCCACCTGAGTTTTCCTGCAGCTGTAGACAGTTCACAGTACACTGTCAGCTTCACACTTCAAAAGCCTGAGTCTCTCAGCCTCTGCACGGGGGCTCTCTCTGTCTCCGAGACAGGTTGCCTGGGTGTGCCATAAGTGCCAGGGAGCAGACACCCTAGGGACCAACCTCAAGCAATGGGGATGTGGGAAATACTCCGCCTCCCGTCCTCCCGATGGTGGACTGATTCCTCGGCATGGTCTACAGTTTCCCAGGGGTCTCCAGCAGAATTGAGCTCCAGTGGCTCACAGCGGGAACCTGCTCACTAATATACCCTTTTAGCTTTCTCTTTTCCCTTTCTCACATCCCCACTCCCTCACGTGTGTTCTCTGGGATCATGACCCAAATACACTGCCTGCAGCCAAGTCCTTGTCTCCATGTCTGGCTTTGAGACAATGCAAACCAAGACAGAGAGGTTCATTGGGAAAGTTTCATATTGTGGCAGGGGTGGAGGTGACCCTCAGAGATAACCAGAACCGAGAACTCAGACCTCCTTAGAGAGTGCCAAATCTATTTCTCCAACTCCAGTTTTTAAAATTCCAGGGTTCTGATGGCCCCCAGCCCGAGTCAATCACCCAACTCCTGGCCAGGGGCAAGGTCACCTAGCATAGAGGAGGCCACTGGGGTTCACATCTGTGGATAAGGTTCTCCAGAGAGGGGAATAGCTGTGAGCTGAGCAGCCCCCCAGCTGGGGTCTCCCAGAAGCACCAAGAAGCCAAATGCCTGTCCTTGACCTCCTGCCACAACCCCTTGCCATTTCCACTCCCGTTGTTATTTCATCAGTATAAGGCCCCTACACAACAGAAGAAGCCCCAGGCACACACCAGCACATAACGGGATTGGTGAGTGACAATTAACTGGGACCAAGGGGATGGGCACAGCGTGAGTCCATTTCTCACTGGGAGGAGCAACTGGAAGGAGAGGGAAAAAGAAACAGTGTTTAAGTATGGGAAACAGTGCTGGGCACTGAGCAGACAGCTTGAGACCTCTGGGAATATTTCAGCGGAGGTCACCGAAGAGGGGCAGGGTGAGGGATTACTGGCAAAAACAGAATTCACCTAAGTAATTCCTGCCTGCATGCCTTTATCCCTTGTCCACTACAGTCCAACAGCAGGAGGATCTCTAACACCTTCTGTCCGTATAGCCCTTGCTGAGCTGCAAAGCACTTTCATTTGTATTATTTTACTGAGTCCTCCCAGCAGCTCCACGGGTTAAGTGGTATTATTCCAATTGTATAGGTCAATAAGTCCAGGTTCAGAGTGTTAAAGCAGAGCCAGTTACCCCCAGGTTTCAACTGTCATATTTAGTGCTCTCTCCTGTTCTATCACAATGACTTCAAGGAAACACACTCCCATGCGCAGCCCCACATAAGCACTATACACACGGTGTCAGGTAGGATGCACTGGCTGCAAGTAATGAACACCAGAGTAGCAGTGATTCAATCAGTAAAGTCGTTTAGTCATCTCACTAGCCTAGAAACCTGAAGGGAGGTATTTCCAGGTTGGTTCAAAAATTGTATAAAGTCAAAAAGCCCCAGGCAATTTCTAGTTCTTTACTCTGCCACTCTCAACAAGTCAGTTTTTCATCCTCATGCTTCTTACTTCCTGTTACCAAGATGGCTGCCACGGCTCCAGGAATCAGGATCTTGCACTAGCATTCAAACGAGAAGGAACAGCAGGGATGGTGGGGAAATGGGCTTCCCTCCTCTCAGGGAAGAACCTCTCCCAGAAGCCCCAGCAGACTCCCCCTTACATTTCGTTAGCTGGAACTAGAGCTCATGGTCGCACAGGAGAAATGAGAAAATCTTCATTTTATAAATGACAAAACGCCTTGAAAAAGGTAAAGTCACACGACTAAGAAGTCCGGGTCAGACCCTAATCTAGGTCTTCAGGCTCCGAA
This sequence comes from Zalophus californianus, assembly GCF_009762305.2. Taxonomy (NCBI): domain Eukaryota; kingdom Metazoa; phylum Chordata; class Mammalia; order Carnivora; family Otariidae; genus Zalophus; species Zalophus californianus. The sequence continues at coordinate 111,544,597 of NC_045612.1, read as the reverse complement.
TACCGGAAGCTTCTGCTTGTTCCTCTACATGCAAGCCAACAGAAAAAGCCAGGTTGCCAGAACAAACAAACAAACAAACAAAAAAAAGTCCAGGCTGCTCATTCCATTGCCCCACCCCGAATGCCCTCTTGGACACTTATCATGTGCCCCAAATTACAGTCTTCATATAATTAGTAATTAATTATTAATTACTATTAATAATATAATAATAATTAATTTTTAATTAATTTAAAATTTTCCATAATATGATTATGAGTTCTACTCAGTTCTACTCTATCATAAGTCGCCTACAGTTTCGGCAAAGAGTAAAATAAATCATATTATGGAAAATTTTAAATGAATTAATAGATAACTATCTATACCATTATGTATAAAGATGTAATCCCCAAAAACTTGATAGGCTGAAAGAAAGAAGAAAATTAATAAATGAAGAATGATTAACTACGAAGAAAGAATTATGAAAAAGAAACTAGCCATGATCTATGAAAACACTTTATTTTGCCGTAACATTTACTTCTATGCTGAATTTTAATTTTTGACACCGTAACTGTGAACAAATCAATGCTTGTTTTTAATCCAGGAGAGCAGGTGACAAGGTTTGTCCCCTGGGGTGCATGCTGTGTGATGACTTCCTTCCTTCTGTGATTTCTTGAGCCAAACCACTTCTCTCCTTAACCCCAGTCCTTCACGGCCACGTAGCAGCTATGTTTACGACTCTTTCCTTGGAATTTACCTGACTTCATGAGTAGCCACAGAGAGGAAAAATCGCTTTTCCAAAAAGAAGTAATGTGCGGAGTTATAACTCTACCCACATGAAAAGCTCTTTTACGGGGCACCTGGGCGGCTCAGTCGGTTGAATGTCCGTCCAACTCTTGATTTCAGCTCAGATTGTGATCTCAGAGTCCTGGGATCAAGCTCCGCTTTGGGCTCCCAGCTCATGGGGGAGTCCGCTTCTCTCTCTCTCTTCCCACCCCCTCTGGCCCGCTTCCTACACGCGCATGCTCGCTATCTCTGTCTCTCTCTGTCTCAAATAAATAAATCTTTTTTAAAAAAGAAAAAACCTTTTACATAATTATGCAGAACAGTTTAGAATCTCCTCGTCTGAAAACTTTTCATTTCAAAAAGGGACCTTTGTTTCCCCTTTTGTGTCGTTAACAGCTTTTTTCCCCCAAAGTATTTTCCTTCCAGAAATAAAAGAGCTGCCTAGCCTCAGAAGGGAAAGTCAGACCTCCATCTCCAAAAACATGGTGCGGTTTCTCCGTGCTCAGAAATTGCTGGCATCCACCTCTCAGTCACTCCCAGCTGGGAGAATAAGATTCCATTCATTTATTCATGCATTCATTTATCATTTATTAAGTGCTTACTGTGATTCAGGCACTGTGCTAGATACTGAGAGTTTAAAAATAAGTTATAGTTCTGTGTTCTAGGAGCCTGTTCACCATGGTCTGGCGGAGGAGACAAGTAAGCAACAACATGGTTATTAGATTTCTGTGCTATCTTCAAACCGTTAGAGGAATTCACAGGAAGTTTGCCCCTAACTCTTCCGTGGCGCTGAAGGCTTCACAGAGAAGGACATGTTTACAGGGAATGTCCTGAGGGTCTACTAAATGCCAGCACTGTTCTGTCCCCACTGTCACTGGGGTGAAAAGAGCGAATAAGCCTATGTTCCTGCCCTCAGAGCTTACAGTGGGGGAAAGAGCGTGCAGACAAAGCTAAGAAAACAGCTACACAAGATAGTTGTAAATCCTATTAAGTGATACAAAGACAAACAAAAGGCTGAGGAAGAGGCTAAACTGGGGGAGGTGTGGCTGGAGCAGCATCTCTCCAAGAAGAAGTGAGATTGAGAGGGCGAGAAAAGAATATTTCAGGCAGAGGGGACCGCATGTGCAAAGGCCCTGGGATAGGAAAGTATGTTCTCAGGACTCAAAGAAAAACAACGCAGCCCAAACACAGAGACGAACGGCCTGAGGCTAGCAGGGCCTTCGGAGGCCATCTTGACAAGAGATGCCGATTTTCTTCCAAGGGCAGTAGGAGCCCTGAGAAGGTTTTAAGCAGTGGAGTTGCCTGATTTGAGCTTTGATGAGCTCACTCTCACTGCCATGTGGAAAGAGGACCCTACTAGAATGAGCAGGAAAGAAGGGAGAACCATTAAAAGGCTAGAGATGATGGTGCCCCGAACAAAGGCGTTGGCAGTGAAGATAAAGACAAGAAGAGAGGTTCAAAGTATATTTTAGTAATAAAGTCAAAAGTAACCTTGCTGGGGGCGCCTGGGTGGCTCAGTCGGTTGAGCGCCTGCCTTCTGCTCAGGTCGTGATCTCAGGGTCGTGGGATGCAGCCCCGCGTCTGCTCCGTGCTCAGCGGGGAGTCTGCGTCTCTCGGTCTCTCCCTCTGCCCCTCCCCCCTAAAAAAAAAGTAGCCTTGCTAACTGATTGGATGTGGGAGGACAGAAGGGAGAAACATGGTGCTTTGGGGGAGGAGTGAAGTAATGAATCAGAAAGCCAGTGTTGACCTCAGAGGGAAGTGTTTCCATAGACTGTGGGGGCTGGTTCACAAACCAGGTCACGGCAGGTTGTGGGGCGAATGAAGAGTTCAGGCTGCAAGTGGGCCCGTCTCTTCTAGCCCTGAGACTAAGAACCGAGAGAAAGGATAGCAGTTTGGGTTTGGAGATCTCCCACATGGAGAGAATTGGGGGGGGCTGTATCTTATAACAGTCTGAACAATATTTCAACCTGTTTAGAAGCCAGAGTGACAAGGATAATAAAGGTCAGAAGGAGGTCACCGATGAGCGGAGTCCAAAGGGGGGGAGGCAGGAACACATATTCTTTCCTCTGAGAAGGACCTAAGCTGATCCCAAAAGGGTCGTCAGAGGGTCTGTGGGGTTGGGGAGGAGGAACAGGGAAAACGGAGGCCACCTGGCAGCCCGCCTCACCTTTCTAAGGGTCTTGAAAACGAAATCAGTCATAGAGAGCAGGGAAGAGCTGAAAGTACCACCTAGCAGCGTTGGGGCTCCAGCTGAGGCTGGAAACCTTGCCGCCTGGGGCACGGCGATTCCGTCAACATGGTGACTGCTTTGTGCGGGTGTTAGTTCTAAAGGACACATGTCTTCGGTTGGGTCCGTCCAGAAGCCGATCTTGAAATGAGGAACTGTGTCTAAGTGGTTAATTAAGAAAATGTTTCCAGGAAAAACTGGGGGAACAAAGATGGAATCTCAAGTCCCACAGAAGGCATCTCCCTTCTGACCCTGCAAGAGAGCTCTGGAGTGTGAGAGCTGGCGCCGCAGAGTTGCCCTACCCCAGGCAAGGGGCGGGAGCCGTCACACTCCTGCACCGGTCTACCCTAAGTTCAGGGCTACCTGGGGGGGGGGGGGGGGGGGCGCGGGGAGGACACGACAACAAATTCCCAGGGCTTTTGGCCCTCCTTACCAGGTTGGAAAGGCCTGCTCCAGAGGCCCTAGGGCAGGCCTCCAAAGGAGCACTGAGGTGTTGGAAACAAAGTCCCAATGAAGCCAGCAACAGACAACAAGTGGGAAAACGGATCTGAAGGGACCTGGGCAGAGCTCCGTCATTGTCTGCCCAACACAGGTGTCCTTTGTGGCACCTAGGCTGCAGCAAAGTCCTTCTGAACTACGTTGGCACCTTGTCTCTAAAAAGCCTGGTTTATTTGAACCAATCTTACAAAGTTATATTATTGCAGGGTTGAGCACTTCTGTTTCTTATTAGTCATTTTCTAATGAGTGTTGAAATGGACAATGTTTGCAGAGTTTTGGCAGCCTATAAATGTATTTAGAATTACTTTGTCCTGCATTGTCACATGAGACCTCTATAATAACCTGGCTCTTTTTCAAAAATGAGGTAACTCTAGTCCCTTTGTTGACACATGGTAGATGGGGGAGGGTCCTCCTCCAGGGTCCGAAGCAGTAACAGTAGCCAATGACACATGCACCCGACATCTGGAATGTGACCGAAACATCACTGCGGCCTGTGTGCCCTTGAACAAATTTTTACCGAACTGGGATTCTACCCAAGGTCAGGATCTGTAAAACTGGAGAGAATCACAATTGTACCATACACTGTGCAGGGCAGTTTCCCCACTCTCCTTTCCTGACTGCCCTGCAAAGTTGGGGGTTTTTTCTAACCTAGACTTTTTTTTAAGATTTTATTTATTTATTTGAGAGAGAGAGAGAACAGAGCGAGACAGAGCACACAAGTGGCGGGGGGAGGGACAGACGGAGGGGGTGGGGCAGAAGGAGAGGGAGAAGCAGTGGAAATGGTGACCCATCATTGTTATTTTCCTTTTCTTTTCCTCCACTAAAGTCTCCCACTGTTTCCAACTTGTCTGCTTTCTTGAAGCTTTGAGATAATCCTCTCTGTTACTTTGTAGGCCTTGAGTCTCTGCTTTGTTAAACAAAACTATTGAGAATGTTCTCAGACTACTTCATATTCCAAGATCTTAATCTTCCAAGCCTGTAGAATCTGACAAAATGGGCCCACTTTAGGGGCGCCTGGGTGGCTCAGTCGGTTAAGCGTCTGCCTTTGGCTCGGGTCATGATCCCGGGGTCCTGGGATCGAGTCCTGCACCGGGCTCCCTACTCAGGGGGGAGCCTGCTTCTCCCTCTCCCACTCCCCCTGCTTATGCGTGCTCTCTCTCTCTCTCTCTCTCTCTCTCAAATAAATAAATAAAATCTTTTGGGGCACCTGGGTGGCCCAATCAGTTGAGCGTCTGCCTTCAGCTCAGCTCATTATTTCCAGGTCCTAGGATGGAACCCCACATCAGGCTCCCTGCTCAGCGGGGAGTCTGCTTCTCCCTCTCCCTCTGCCCCTCCCCTACTTCTGCTCATGTTCTCTCTCTCTCTCTCTCAGATAAATAAATCTTTAAAAAATAAATAAAAATAAGTAAAATCTTTTTTTAAAATGGGCCTATTTTAACCTTAGTAATATTGCCATCAAGTCATCCATGGCCTGACCTCCCCCACTTTCTGAAGGTATTCCCAGCTGTCTCGGTAAGCCATTCAAAGCAGGGGGAAATGAACATGTAAAAGAGGCTCCCGATTCAGAGGAAGAAAACAGCCTAAATTCATTCATTTGTTCATTCGGCCATTCAACCAATATCTTTTGAGCATCTACCATGTGCCAGAAACTGCACTAAGCCATGAAAATAAAGCAATGAACAAGGCAGGCATAGACCCCATCCTTATAGAGTTTGCGGTCTATGAAGAAGACATTAAACACGAAGTCACTACAAAGAGGGGTGGCTGCAGTCAAGGTAGAGAAACCTAATGTAGCTGGAGAATCAGAAAGGGAATCTGTATTAAAAGCAGATGCTGAGAGAAATTGCGTGCCAGTGGTTGCTTTGGGAAGTTATCCCTAGGAACAGAACAAGGGAGCAGGGAGAATGAGATGGAAAGATTTTTATAAAAGCCAGTGACAGGTGCCATAGTGAGCAATTTGCCTTTGTGGGCAACTGAGGCTCAGTCCTGCTGGGGACCCTTCAAGGAACTGTGTGGAACACACCTCAGAGTTACCTCACCAGAGGACAGGGAGCCTCAGGTATTTACCCAAGGGTTCTGTCCTCTATTCCTTGAGGCCTGCCCCCAGAAGCATTAGCGTGGGCGCGCACACACACCCCCCCCCACACACACACCCCACATACACATACACACACTTCTGAGTCGTATCACCATCAGGATTTCTTGGCCTGGCACTACTGATATTTGGGCCACATTGTTCTTTGTTTGGGGGGCTGGGGGTCCTATGCATTATCGGCTATTCGGCAACAGCCCTGGCGTCTACCCACTGGATACCGGTAGCATTCCTACGCACAGCAAAGTGTGACAAGCAGACACGGCCAAGTGTCCGCTGGTCTACATGCAGCTGAGCGAGGCTCCAGTGCCAGAACATTCCCTCGGTTCAAGGAAGAAAAAGATGCTGGCAATGAGGAGTAAGCAGCGGGGACGTGGGTGGGGCCGAGCACCTACAGCAGCCACGGCAACTTCCCTGAGGATGTGACGGTGGCTAAGCCATGACTTCAAGAACGAGTAGGAATGGCCCTTTGAAAGTGGAAACCAAGACTGCCAGCACACTTGTTTTGCTGATGATGGCAGCCCAGCCCCCAGCACAGTGCCCAGTGACATGTGGTAGGAGCTCAGTTCAACCCCGGGCTGCTGCAAGTCAATGGAAATGCAGAGGAACATAAATTACGTGAGCGAAAGGACAGAGCTCCGTGAAAACCTTCGGTCTTCAACAGACCGCCCTCGCTCCCGACGGCATAGCCCCACAGGCACAGGGCTTGCCAAATGGGGTGTGCTGGGCTGACTTTCAGCCCCACTTGCCCTGCTGTCCAGCCCCCGCCCCCCGCCCCGTGTATATCCGGCAACCCCACCGTAGGCCCTACCCTGCACACCGCTCACCCCTTCATGCCTCCTGATCACCATGTACAGAGTCTGTGCTGTGCGTGGGGAGGAGCCTGTGGTATAACGGAGGAATGTGGGAGCATCACACAGCTTGATAAAGAACTTTTTTTTAAAGATTCTATTTATTTGTTTGACAGAGAGAGAGTGAGAGAGCACAAGCAGGGGGAGTGGGAGAGGGAGAAGCAGGCTTCCCGCCGAGCAGGGAGCCCGATGCGGGGCTCGATCCCAGGACCCCGGGATCATGACCTGAGCTGAAGGCAGATGCTTAACGACTGAGCCACCCAGGCGCCCCGCTTGATAAACACCTTTAAGCTGCTGTCCCGAATGTCCTCGGCTTCTCCTGCTGTGGGCAGCACCAGTATAAAGTGTCTTTAGCTGCCTTTCTCCCCGGCCTCTGCACTCTGCCCTGTTGCTCTCTCCGACCTGCTCTCCTCGGATCTCTTTGTGGTTGTCTCTATCTGCGGCTCTGTCTGCAGTTGGCTCTCTTTATCGCTCTTTGGCTCCCTGTCTGTTGGTCTCTGTGTCCCCCTCCGCAACTTCTGATCCTTCCTTCCAGTTTTTTATCTCCCCCTTTATTATGTTCTCTTTCCACCATGGCAGCCCACCCAGGGTCATTTGTCCTGCATTAAAAAGTTTGGGGAGGCAGCGCTAACCCCTGAGACAAACATGCTCATTTGCTGGGTCTCTCTCACCCCATTTCCTCCTACACAGGTGGAAAGGTGTGGCCTTCTGCACTTAGAAGGGCCAAGACTCAACCTAGGTTTAGGCTCTGAAAAGAAGGCTGTTTTTTTAGGTGAAGCTAGATGAGGTAAAGGAATTTTCTGTGATATCCATGAGTTGGCTGTGTGGTTGGAAGCCACAACTCCGCAAAGTGATAGAGCCGGGTTTGCCTCCTGTGTGCATCTGTTTCCCTTGAGGACCATATCCGGGGGTGGGGTGGAGGAGATAATGACTAGTAAAAGATTACTTTGGATATTCCTAAGCCCCTTCAAGAACTTTCTCTTAAGTTCATATTCTTAAAATCACCCCAGAACTAAGTGGAAGAAGAATAACTGTAAAGTTTCTAAAGTAGGCACCTGCTTGTCATGCTGAACCAAATGGCTTTAGAGCAGTAAGCCAGAGGGGTAGAAGGAAAGGTAGATCACGGTTAGATCGTGTAAAGCCTTAGAGAATCTTCTATGTACCAGGAGCAATTCTAGGTGCTGGAGGTACCTCAGCAGACAAAACAGGAATCCCTGCCCTCTTGGATCTTATATTCTAGGAAGAACCCCCAGCTCCAAGCCTGAGCAAGTCAGTGAATGGTGAGGTGGGGAATTCTCGGTTGGGGCCACTATGCAAGAAGCAGATTTGGGGGGCAGAAAACAAAGTTTGGTTTGGATAATGTTAAGTTCATGCTGCCTATTAGATATCTAAATGGAGATATGACAGAAGTTGGATATCCAAATATAGAGTTCAGGAAAGAAGTCCAGGCTGCGATCCAAATTTGGGGGTCACCATTGTGGAGTTGGTATCTGACACCAGGTTAGATGAGATCTCCCAGAGGAGTGTAACTAAAGCAGAGATAGGGTCAAAGCACTGAACCCTGGAGCATGACAACATTTAGAAGTCCAGGAGAGACTGAGGAGTGGGGGAGGTGTGGGGGCTAGTGTTTCATAGGTCCAGCGCTTCCATTTTGCAAAGTGAAAAGAGTTCTGTGGATGGAGGGAGGGTAGTGATGGCAGCACAACATTGTGAATGTGCTTAATGCCACTGAGGCATACCCTTAAAAATGGTTAAGATGATAAATTTTATGTTATGTGTATTTTACTACAACGTTTCTTTTAAGAAATATTTTAAAGATTTATTTATTTACTTATTTACTTATTTATTTGACACGGAGAGAGACAGAGAGAGAGAGAGAGAGAGCACAAGCAGGGGGAGCAACAGAGGGAGAGAGAGAAGCAGGCTCTGCGCTGAGCAGGGAGCCCGACATGGGGCTCGATCCCAGGACCCCGGGATCATGACCTGAGCCGAAGGCAGACGCTTAACCAACTGAGCCACCCAGGCACCCCTTACTACACCTTTTAAAAAAGGTAGAGAGAGAAATGGGTACAAAAACCCAAATGAAAGAAATGTTTCCAGAAGGCAGGAGGGATCAACCAAGTCAAATACTGCTGAGAAATCAACAAGAGTTAACCATTGGTTTTGGCAATGTGGAGAGCGTCAGTGACCTTGAGAACGAAACAGGTAGAGGTAAATGCTTGCTTGAAGCGAGCTCAAAGGCATCGGGAGGATGAGTTAGGCAAGACGGAGAAGGTGGCTAACTCCTCAGGCAGTAGAAAAATGAATACAGTGGCTGGAAGTGGTCATAGGAGGAGAGTCTTCTTTTAACATGAAAGATAACACATCGGATTTCAAGGCTGAGGTTGAAATGGTCCCACAGAGAAACAGTCATGAAACAGGAAAGAGAAGGGACACTCGTTGTTAAGACTCAAGCAGCCACAAATGGTGGGGACCTGATTTGCAAGGATGGTGGGCTGGCCTCTGTAGGAGCAAAGGCTGCTGGCCAGTGTGATGAGGGGGACAAGGCATGGGGATACAGAGGCAAGCAGGTTGGTTCAGTTGCCAGGGGGATGTGCTTTTCTGATGGAAAATAACTTTTCAGTGAAATAAGCAAGGTTGGCAGGTGAGAGTGAGGATTGAGGAAGAAGTTCGGGAATTTTGAGGAGGTTTATCATAGCCCTCTTAGAGAGTGAGAAGGAATTGCCCTGGAAAACGTAGTTGGGCTGTGAGGTGGTTCTTAGGGCCCAATTAAGGTCATAAATTTCAAGTGAGACCAGGATAGCCTTCATCTGAAGATATTTTCATTAATATTTTCTTAATAGTGTGTCATTTCAGTTTTGATTTCCTCTTTTATTCATGTATTATATGCAAGAATTTTTTAAATATTTTTAAGAAATTAAGAGTATTTTAATATAAATATAAGCCACCAAAATATATCAATCGTGAATCTCTAAGTACTGACAACAGTTTATCAAAATAAAGAGAACAGAGACTATTTTAAATAGGAAAAAAAGTTCTGACAGAACACCTCTTCAGAATTTGGAAAACTATCTAGTTTAAAATAGATACAAAAGAGTGTAATACTACAGTTATTAAACCGGATTGACTATCTATATATATGTACATACATACATGATTATACACACAGACATAAATGTTTAATTTGGCATTCATTTCTTACTGCCATGAAATAGTTTTTTAAAGATTTTATCCATCCATTTTTGAGAGAGAAAACAAGCACGAGTGGAGGGAGAGACAGAGGGAGAAGCAGACTCCCCACTGAACAGGGAGCCCGACGTGGGACTAGATCCCAGGAACCCGAGATCACAACCCAAGCTGAAAGCAGACGCTTAACCAACTGAGCCACCCGGGGTCCCCTGCCATGAAATATTTTATAAAAGTGTTAAGGTACTATGAGACCAAGAAAACCTGAAATGCCCACATTTAGTACTTACATATTCCACAATCTCTGACCCAGATGCTAAAAAACTAGAAGTTAGCAACAAGAAGAAAAAACTAAAATTATTAGGAAAACTCCAAAATACTCTTCAAACAACTCAGGGGCTGAAGAAAAACATGAAAATTACAACTACAACCCATTTGCAAATTAACCACAGTGAAAACAATGCACACTCAGAGGCAAATTCATAGCCCTCAAGCTCTACTTCTTGATGCAAGAAACTGCAAAATAGGGTGGCCATGTTTTTCAATCACAATGAAGGCAAAAAATACGAAGGTTTACTGAGGTAACTAGGAAATTTCTGCAGGGTATATCTTCTCGTTTAGATGATACTTTTGAGATCCAATTTAGTGAACTCAAACACTTCCTGCTTAGGAACAAATGACTCGAAATGGGGGCCAGCAGCAGTCACCACTCAGTCCAAAACCATCACCGAAACCCCTCCTCCTGTCCAGCCTCTTGCATCTCAAGGGCATGGCCAGACCAAGAGAGCATCCTGCCTTATCTCCAAGGTCAGGGGAACAACAAAATAAGGGATTGTCTTTCTCTTCCTTGTCTGCTGTGCCCGTAAGAATAGTCCTTGTTTCCCTTTTAAGTGTCTGATGTTGGATGCTCAGTTAGGTTCATCCACATAGGCAGGTTAGACAGGAGGAAGAAAAGCCTCTGACTCCACCCTCATTCTTTAGGTCAACTGAAATATCTTTAGGAATACAAATAGCATACATGTGGAAGATTCCAAATGTACAAGACTCACAGGAACAGCTGCTTTGAAGGGTAAAATGCATCACTGAGACAGAAAATGAAGTAGGCAGAGAAATACAATTCGTGCATTGAGTTCACAGGAAATGGCCTGAGTTGATTCCACACACTGCAGGGCACTGGAGAACCGGATATGAAACCTGCCTTCAGGGAACTAACAGCTGCTAGAGGCTCTCATACAACGTTCCTTAAAGCTGTCTTCCTTGGTGGTGAGAAAAGAGTTGAAATCCAGAGTGATCCAATGACAAATGTGTATGGAATTATTTGAAAGATTGTAAGGCACCAAATTCTATAGTATTATTTCTACTGTTTAGTACTTAATCGTAACGGTCTCCCTAATGGATACATAGGAGGGGCTGGCAAACTATGGCCCGCTGGAGGTGTTTGTAAACCAAGTTTTATTGGCCCACAGCCACGCCCATTCACTTCCATACTGTCTGTGGCCCCTTCCGCCTGTAAGGCAGGGCGGAGTAGTTGTAACAAAAATGGCCTCGCCCACAAAGCATAAAATGTTTACTATCTGCCTTTTACCACCAAAGTTTGCCGACTTCTGATACACTGTCATTCAAACGTTCCCTGGGGCACTCATTTCTTCTAAATCTTCTTTCTTTTCCCTGTGGGGAATAACTGTATTTGCTTTCGTGTGTGAAAAAACAACCTTCGTTCATACAAATTCTTTACAATCATGTGAAAAATATGGGATGATATGTTCCAGCAATACCTATAATTACATTTACATGCTAATATGATGAACACAGAATTATAATTATAGTTTCTTTCTATTTTACTGAATCATAGGAAATAAAATTTTGCTTTTCATAGATGAAAAAATGTATTTTAACAATGTGGTAACTTGCTTTTTTCTAATTTTTTAAATGAAAGCTTTTTTTTTTCCTTAAATTGTGACAGTCTTTCTTGTAGAAGGAATAATTGCATTGTGTTAAGGTGGCTTGCTTTATTCTGTTTTATTATCGCCAAGCAACCTCATCTTAAATCCCAAAGTTGTAACTTCTTTTAATAGACACAGAGGTATTATCTGAGTTCCAAGAATTTATATTAAGCTCTTACAAAGTGTATTATGAATGTAGCCCACACAAACACTGAAATATAATTCTGGGACAGCTGCATTAACCCAAGGTTGGTTTCAGTTACCACTTAATCTTTGAATACAGCAAATATCCAGCAGTGAAAAACTCTTTGAGATACTAACATATCAGTTGGCATTGCATTAGTCCTACACAGGCCTTGGTGATCATCAAAACCCTGCAGCCACAACCATGAAACCTAATCAAGATGGCAGCATGAACTTTCTTCTTCCCTGCCAAGTAGTACTTTATATGTATTCTAAAAATTATCACTCTACCTAGAACCAAGAGGTTTTCTGTCCTTTGATGTTTGAAGTAGGTTTTAGGGGGGAAAAAAAAAACCTTTGGCTTATTTTCTAACTAGAACTTAGGCCCTGAAGAAATAGGAACTAGGCAAATGTTAGCCTTGAAAACCTCAAAGACTGTCATACTTAACATTCACAGTCCTGTTCATTACTGCCGTCTGGACACATCACTTCCCCAGTCCCTGACTTCTCTTCTAATAGTTTGTTCTAGTCACCATCCATTGGGTGGTTTTGGAAGTGTTAGGTCACCTGCTGCAATGGCTGATATCGTCCCAAAATAGAAGCAAAAAAGCAGCCTAGGCCAAGAAAGGCCTTAGACAGAAACACATTCATTAACATGAGAATGTTTTGGAAAGTAGGTAAGAGGAATGTCTTCAGAATATTCCTGCTTATTTAGAGAAAGATGCTAGAAATATTCTTGCTAATTCAGAATGTATTTTATGTCCACATTTTATCTGAAGAGTTTACCCATTAGCAATCTACTCCCAGGGCACAACAAAGCTTTAAAATAATGATTGGTACTTTCCCCAGTAATAGATGTTATGAATTGGTTTGTGTCCCCCCAGAATTCATACGTTGAACTAGTAACCCCCAATACCTCAGAATGTGACCTTATTTGGAAAGAGGATCATTGCAAATGTAATCAGTTAAGATGAGGTCATACTAACGGAGTACGGTGGGCCCTGAGTCCAGTATGACTGGTGTCCTCATTAAAAGGAGAAAGTTGGACACAGACACGCACACGGGGAGAATGCCACGTGAAAATGAAGGCAGAGATCTGAGTAATGTATCTATAAGCCAAGGAAAGTCGAAGATTCCCAGCAACCGACCAGAACCTAGAGGAGAGACATGGAACAGATTCTCCCTCACAGCCCTCCAAAGGAACCAACCCTGCCAACACCTTGATATTGAACTTCTAGCCTCCAGAACTGTGAGATAATAATTCCCTGTTGTTTAAGCCCCCCAGTTTGTGGTACTTTGTTATGGCAGCCCTAGCAGATGAATACAGTAGAGCCTCCCTCAGCTTCTCAGTCGGCATCTGCGTGTCTATAACAGCACTGCTCCTAGATCCCAGGGCATCCCCCCCTCGCTTTATTCCTTCTGTAGACCACTTTGGAGAAAACTCCAGTCAAGTGTACATTAGTGTTCCTGTATATGGTAATGGTTAGTTCACTTTTCCATTCCTCTATTAAAGCAGCTGTTTCCCAGCTTACTAATTTTTCACTTCTGGTTTCCAAACTAAAGTTCTTTGGCAAATTAAAAACAATTCTTTCCTTGTCCCTCATTGGATTAGAATGAATGTAATATCTGAAAAAAAAAAAAAACACACTAGCTTCAAAACACAAATAACCAGAATACTCACTGAATGCTTTTCTAAATCAGGATATGCATAATCACCTCTAGTATATGATCTCAGTTTCTTTCATTATTTTTCTCCTAATGAACAGGAACTATACAGGGATCTACCAGATCTCTACATTTGAAGAGTTGTGTTTCACCCAGCCAAATAAATCTCAAACGTGAATTATTCAAATTCTCTCTTTAAAAGTAAAATTAAGATGGGGTGCCTGGGTGGCTCAGTCAGTTAAGCATCTGACTCTTGATCTCAGCTCCGCTCTTGATCTCAGGGTTGTGAGTTCGAGCCCCATTTTTTTAAAAAAATGTAAAGTGAAGGTAAGAAAAGAATCCTAACAAAAGTATAATAGTCAACTTGGTGAGGAAAAAAAAACGGTTTGCAGGCTTCGGCTATGATCAAATCCATAAGACATGATTAAAGTGGAAAAGAATGTACACATAATAAGGCTAAAACATATTCAGTGTTTCTATACCGAATGTGGTTAAGTGCTTTATTCCACTGCACAATCTTATAAAGTAGGTAGAACTAGTATTTTTCCCATTTTATAATTGTAGAAACTGAGACACCATAAATTAAGTTAATTGCCCAAGGTCACAGAGCTAGTCTTGGTGGTGCTCAGGCAGCCTGACTCCCCAGTCCACACACTAACCTCTCTGTGACATAGCCTCTCAACATCCTGGCACATACACATTTATATTTTGTTTCTCTCTTTTTGCATGTGGGAAGTGGGAGTCAGTATTTTTTTAAAAGACAAAAAATCTGTAGTCATTTAAAGACATTGGGGGGTCAAGAATTGAGGAAATTGAATTTAATGCTCTTAGAAGCCCTTAATTATCATGTTTTCTAATTGTGGGCCCACCATCTTTTTAAATTCTTGCTATAATTCTGAGAGATAGGAGTTATTTGCCTTTTAAAAAAGATGAGGAATCCATAAGGAAGGATTTTGTATATACATCACATTAATAAGATCAGGTACCAAGGAAATCTATGGCATAAGTAGGAGAGACTCATTGCTTTTCGAGGCAACTGATAAGCTTTTAGGCAAAGGCACTGATGATCCAAAAATAGAGTAATCCGTGTCCCAAATCCAAGGCAAAATTATGAAGCCGGTGAAACTCAGGTTCTGTGTTCTGATGCCTCTTGTTTTTTGCTCCTGCCTTCAATAAAACTGGCCTGAGGAAGGAAGAGAGAAAGGGAAGGAGAGAAGGAGGGAGGGCGAGAGGGATAAGGAATCCAGGCCTTAGTTTGGGTTCCCTGGAAGCAGAGTCTGAGACGGGACTCTTGTTCACGTGGTTGTGGTGGGAGCGCTCTGAGGAGAAGTGGTGTGAGGGAAACAGGATAGGAAGGGGTAGATGTTTTGCAAGAATGTGGTCTCAGCTGGAGACCAGCTTTAGCCTGATGCAGTAAAAAGCTCTGGAGTGCAAATGGCAACACACCAATAAGACGATAGCATTGGCACCCGCATGTCTTTTCTGGGGGGTTGGAGGCGGGAGAAGCCACGCTGAGCCAAGGGCAGCTCTGGAGAAGGGGCTCCCAAACTCACAGGACCTGGGTGGCTAATGCACTTCATAGTAAAAGAGATCTGGGCAGAGCACCAACAGCATCCATTAGGCTTCAAGAGGTTGTCCTATGAGTTCCTTTTCAGAAGTCATTTCCACCAAGAAGCCTCCCCTGAACCTCCAGGTGTGGGTCTGAGAGAATACCTCATTTTTTCAAGTCTGCCCTCATGCAGGAAGACCAAACTTTCATGCATTTTCCTTTGACTCTAGCAAGCAAACAGGCTTCTCATAATGAAAGTACTGGATTTCTACAACTACAGCGGAATAATGCAGGGGTTAGGGGCATGTGCCCCTCACACAGTCAAAAATCCAAGTGTAACTTTTGACTCCCCCAAATGTAACTGCTAAGAGCCTACTGTTGACCAAAAGCTTTACCAATAACATAAGCAGTCAATTAACAATATAACAAACAATATGTTGTTTGTTATATGTAGTATGTACTGTATTCTTACAATAAAGTAAGCTAGAGAAAAGAAGATGTTATTAAGATCATGAGGAGAATACATTTACAGTACTGCACTGTAAAAACTTTACGTATAAGTGGACCCGCGAACTTCAAATCCATGTTATTCAAGTGTCAACTGTAATACAAAACTGGAAGGAAGGCTAGCTGCCTCTGGTACATCAAAGATATCCTACCCAGTGGCATGAAGATTTGCCTCCCCGTCTTTCCTCCGTCCTTTTTTAGTCCGCTTTCTACACTGGCCTTCCTCAACCCCCGCTATTTTTTTCTCTTCTACTTCTGTTCTCTACTGCCCTCTCTGACACCATCCAAGCCTAGAGGTAGTCTATCATGGACTTCATTTTGTGACAATATGTAGGGCCAACTTCAAAATGACAGACCACAAGATGGGGCTGTGGGCTAAGGGTCCCACCTCAAACAGGGGCAGCCATGTTTTGATCTACTGTATCTATTGGCCTTCCCCAAGAGCTATTATTTGAAGACAGGGCTTAATGACTTTACAAAGATTCAAAAACACTGGTCTACACACCACAGCTGCATTTATAGCGTTTCATTTGAGGAAGCTGAATCCTTCTGGAGACCATGGATTCTTACTTTTCTGCCATAGACCCTTTTGTGTCTAGGAAACCCTTCGGGCCCCTCCTCTGAATAATGTTTTTAATGCATAAAATAAAATATATAGTACTACAAAGCTAATCAATTATATCAAGATAGTTATCAAAATATTAAAGATAAACTTATGATATAATATATATGCTGATTTATTAATGCATTCACTGATAAAGTCCAGAGGTAGTTCCATTAACTATCATAATTTCCAACTGATGAGCATAAACAGTGTTTCAATGATTCCAACAGTTATAATGTCCTTGGAAAATACATGTTCCATTGGTGATAAAGTTACAGATCAATGCCTAATATTGTTGTGGTTCATTGCCTATATTCATAATTGAGATAAATACTAAATTTCGGTTAGAAGACAGTGAAAAGAAAGATGTAAGTCCTTAAGCCCCCTAAATTAACTCCAGGTTAAGAAGCCCCAGAATGGGTAGAATTTAGAAGATGGCTATCAGGTCAATCTTGACAACTGTGAGGTAGCTCATACAAACACACATACACCCACAACAGAAGAGACATTTTTGTGGTGCATTCCATCAGGTCGAATGCCATGACCAGTCACTTGGCTCTCAGGAAGGCCTGAGGCCAACTTTCGGGGTCCAGTTCATCTTACAGCCCTTGGAAACAAGTTCAAACACTAGATGGATGCCCTGAACGTCCTTGAAAATTAAAAGTAAAGCGTTTTCGGGAACATTTACATCTAAAATCCCCCCAAATTTGGAATATGAAATTGAGTGGTAGAAAAATCACTTGCCACCACTGGGTGAACTATGTGGTTTGCAAGATATTACTTGCAACTGGCACTTCTGGGACTGGTGTGAGATGTGTTGTTCTTCATTTCCAGAGTTGTTTCTGACCTGCTTTCTCCCTGACCACCCCACCAGGAAAAAAGGAGGAAAAAACTTTGAATTTGCTCTAAGTATTTTCCTAAGTACTTTTAATTAAAATATTTTGAAGGATAATGTGCTTTCATAAAAATTGTAATGGCACTTGTCTTTAGAGCTCACATTTTATGTCAGCAAGCAGTTATGACCCAGATTGAACAAAGTTTGGGCCTGACTCATTTTTCTATTAATATAGTAATAATCCCTCATGAATATTCATAATTCCTCCATTCTTACTATTTTTACGTATCTCCCTTAGATGAAATAGCCTAAAATTTCCACTTTATCAAGGAGGAAATAAGCATAGTTAATTTCAAACAGATAATGTAAATTTTTACCAAACTTGGGTTAGTTTTCTTCATTGATCTTTGCATAAACATATTTAATTCTCAAATGAAACTCAGATCAAACGAGTCCCAATTCTTGAAGACTACCTAACACATCAAGTTCTTTCTTCCCACTCCCATACAATCTCTCTCTTCCTCGAATAAAAGAAGTGTTTATTCAATCCTTAGCTACTAGAATGTTCTAAACTTTAGTTTATTCATTCAACAAATATTTACTGAGATGCTCCTCTCTGATGGTCAGTGAACTAGACCTGGGAATGCAATGATAAATAAGACATGTTCTGATCCCTGAGAGTTTCATAGTGAGGAAAACAGATAAACTTAACCAGACTGGGTGCAACAGAGGCAGGGACAGAATGCTGAGGAACTCACCATTAATCTGCTTAAGGGATTAAGGTAAGACTTCAAAGAGATAATGATTTTTGGATTGGGTTCTGAAGGATGAGTAGGAGTTTTCCAGGTGGAGGAGCCTAGAAAGACACTCCAGCTTTGGGATATACGGTGTTCAGAAAAAAAAATTCTGCTAAAAATTTAAAAAACAAACCTAAATATATTAACCCCAAAATTGAATAAGTTTACATACAAAACACACAAAAACAATTACCTCTAGGAAGGGGAGGAAAAAACGGGGAAAGAGATTTCAAGTTTAGCTATAATGCCTCTTCTATATAAAAAATAAATTTGATGTTAGTCATTAGCAAATTATGGCTCATGGGTACAAAGGTATTTACTATACTGGTATGGGGATACTTTTCCATATATCTAAAAATTTGTCAAAATTAAAAATAAATAATGAAAAAATAATAAAGACATTTATTTTATTTACTCTAAAATGGAGACGGTTAAGGTAGCTAAAAAATTCAAGTAAAAGAAAGAGATAATCTTTTATCCATTCCTTATAAGGAAATGGTCCCCAACTCATAAATTGCAGATTTACCAGAACATCCTGAAATTTTACTTGGTCCACCGCCAAACCATTTGTCAACACAATACCTGCCCTCTCTGAACCCCTGCCCCTGCACCTCCAACTTGCACCTCCTGAATCAAGAATGTTGAAAATAAAATGTATGAAAGTAGATACCAACATTAAGTACAACGACATCTCAGGGAGGTAAAGCATTATATTAAATTACTAATGAGGTGGTAATTAAATCAGGGAGGTTAAATTACACAGGGAAAATTACAGAACAAGACCAAATTGAAAATAGCTTCATTTCAATGGATTATCTGATTCAAATTCTTTTCTAGGGTTCTTTTATGCCATTCTTTCAGTCAAAGACTGGCCAATACCTATTTATCTCCACCACCTCTAATTTATTGTGCTATTGAAAGCTATTATGACTCACATACCTGGTGATGCTTGATGTACCTTTGATTGATCTTCTATTTTTTTTATCATGCAAATAAAAGTTCACCATGATGGGAGTGCCTGGGGGGCTCAGTCATTAAGCGTCTGCCTTCGGCTCAGGTCTTGATCCTGGGGTCCTGGGATCAAGCCCTGCATGGAGCTCCCTGCTCGGCGGGAAGCCTGCTTCTCCCTCTCCCACTCCCCCTGCTTGTGTTCCCTCTCTCGCTGTGTCTCTCTCCGTGAAATAAATAAATAAAATATTTTTTAAAAAAATTTAAAAAAAAAGTTCACCATGATGAGTTGAACATAATGAATATTCTCATTATTTGTCCTCCAGGATGTAGTTTGGCTATATATAATTGTATCTCCTCAAATCTCAGCCACTTCCTAACTTTTATTGTCACTCTCCCAGTATTGGGACAATTCCCAAACTCATTTCTGGTGAAAGCTTCTCTGACTAGACCCATTAGATATGTCTTCCATGAACGTGTTTGTTAGAACACCTGTAAAACAATGTTCATATTTCAAAACCAATTTCAAATCAATATGAATTTGGTATAATCCTATAAACATTTTTTGAGCACATAATTTCATGGAATGCTCTATTTGGGGAAGGAATGCAAAGAGAAATAACTTCTGTCTTGCTAAAATTCATGTTCTGGTGCTCACTTCGGCAGCACATATACTAAAATTCATGTTCTGTATGAGGAAACCAACATGCAAATAAATACTTAGGATGTTTTGTGATGAGCACTCTACTGTTACTGAGGTTTACACACAGCATTTTGACAGCACTGAGGGAAGGGGGATTAATTTGGCTTTGCAAGGTGTCTTTACAGAGGAAGTGATATTTGAGGTAGGTATTGAAGGATGAGTCAGCCACATGCAAAATATTGTAAAGGCATGAGGAGAAGAAAGGCTAGATCTTGAGGACAAACAGTTGGCAAAGTGACAGGATCAAATATGTGTTTTGCAAACACACTAGTGTTTAGACCACTAGTATGTCCTGCAGATTTGCCCAGGAGGGAGACGATCATAGCCTTCAATGTCAAATGAGAGTGCCAGAGAGGAAAGAAGAAATATGAGGAGAGGAAGTGTGAGGTATCGTGGTATGAAGTAAGACAATGAGGAAAAATAAGAAGAAAGCTGAGGAAGAGCAGACTTGATACAGAAACTAAAGAAGTTGTAAATGTGCTGAACCTGAATCTGTTTATCAGTGGTTGAGAGCAAGAGTATGGTGTGGCTTAACTCCACTCTGTACTAGCCAAGACTTCCAGTTGTCAGCACCTGTAGTCCTGGGCTTCAGGGCCTTCTCTGGCTACTATAGCCCATTTTGTCTGCAGGATAGAAGTGGCAGAGAATTAAACACCCCTGGGGCCAGTCCTCAACCAAACACTAGCAGGAATTGGTAGATCCAGTCTCTAGCTCCCTTCTTCCTTGGATGGCATAACTTTGAGGTATGTGGTTACCTTTTTTTTTTTCTTTTATCTTTATTTTTTTTAAGATTTTATTTATTTATTTGAGAGAGAGAGAAACAGCAGGAGAGGGGAGAAGGTCAGAGGGAGAAGCAGGCTCCCCGCTGAGCCGGGAGCCTGATGTGGGACTCGATCCCAGGACTCCGGGATCATGACCAGAGCCAAAGGCAGTTGCTTAAACAACTGAGCCACCCAGGCACCCTGTGGTTACCTTTTCAACCAGATTAAGTTCTAGTTGCCCAGAGTGGGCACCCTTGATAATGCATCCTTTATTGTCTGCCTTCCCTGCCCTGTCTTACTTCCCCATCCCTGAACGGGGATCTCGCAGGATCACCTCTCAAAGGAACAACTTGTATCTGAATCCTCATTCCATACCTTGATTAGAAATAAAGTATGTGTGAGAGAACAAATAAGAATGGAAAAGTGAAAGGTAGGTTGAAAAGTGAACATGAAAAATAAAATAAGAGGCAGGAGAGACAGGGGTGCCTGGGTGGTTCAGTGGGTTAAGCATCTGCCTTCGGCTCAGGTCATGATCCCCGAGTCCTGGGATGGAGCCATGTGTCAGGCTCCCTGTTCAGCAGGGGAGCCTGCTTCTCCCTCTCCCTCTGCCCCTGCTCATGTGTTCTCTCTTTTGCACTCACTCTGTCTCTCAAATAAATAAATAAAATCTTTAAAAAGAAAAGAGAGACAGGAAAGACAAAAAGGAAACTTGCTAAGTCCTAGGAGAGATGAAACAGAAGAATCCAACCACAGATCCCTTAAAGCAGAGGTTTTAAACTTCGGCTGCACGTTAAAATCACCTGAGATCAAAAACAAACCATTCTTTTTATGGCTGAGTAATAGTCCATTGTGTATATATACCACTTCTTCTTTATGCATTCATCTATTAATGGACACTTAGGATGTTTCCATACTTCGACTAATGTAAATAATGCTATAATAAACACAGGGATATGTATATCTTTTCAAATTAGTGTTTTTGTTCTTGGGTGAATACTGAGAAGTGGAATTACTGTATTTTTCCTTTTTCGAGGAACCTCCATGCTGTTTTCCATTGTAGCTGCACCAATTTACATTCTCACCAACAGTACACAAGAGTTCCCTTTTCTCCACATGCTCACCAACACCTCTTGTTTCTTGTGTTGTTGATTTTAGCCACTCCGACAGGTGTGAGGTGATAGTTCATGGTGGTTTTGATTTGCATTTCCCTGATGATTAGTGAAGTTGAGCATTGTTTCATGTGTCTGTTGGCCATCTGGATGTCTTTGGAAAAATGTCTTTTCAGGTCCTCTGCCCATGTTTCAATCAGATTCTTTGTTTTCTTGGTGTTGAGTTGTATGAGTTCTTTATATATTTTGAATGTTAACCCCTTATCAGGTACATCATTTGCAAATATTTCCTCTTGTTTTGTTGATGGTTTCCTTTGCTGTGCCAAAGCTTTTTAGTTTGAAGTAGTACCAATTATTTATTTTTGTTTTTACTTCTCTTGCCTCAGGAGACAGATGCAGAATAATATTGCTAAGGTTGATGTCCAAGAGATTACTGCCTATGTTTTCTTTTAGGAATGTTATGGTTTCAGGTTTTGCATTTAGGTCTTTAATGTATTTTGAGTTTATTTTTGTGTATGATGTAAGAAAGTGTCCATTTTTATGCTTTAGTGTGTACCTGTCTAGTTTTCCCAGCACCATTTCTTGAAGATGGTCTTTTCCCCATTGTATATTCTTGCCTCCTTCGTCTTGGATGGGTTGACCACATAAGTATGTGTTTATTTCTGGGCTCTCTATTCTGTTCCATTGATCTGTGTGTCTGTTTTTATGCCAGTACCATACTGCTTTGATTACTACAGCTTTGTAGTATGTCTTCAAATCTGGAGTTGTGATACTCCCAGCTTTGCCATTTGCCACAATATGAATGAACCTAGGGAATATTATGCTAAGTGAAATAAGCCAGACAGAGAAAGTCAAACTAAAAGGCAAAGCAAACAAACAACAACAACAAGAATGAGAGAACCGGACTCATACATATAGAGAACTAATTGATGGCTGCCAAAGGAATGGAAGGGGGATGGGCCAAATGGGCAAAGGGAATTAAAAGATATAGACTTCCAGTTATAAAATAAATAAGTCACAGGAATGGAAAGTACAGTATAAGGAATATAGTCAATCATACTATAATACACTTACTGTGGTGAGCTTTTCATAATGTATATAATTGTTGAATCACTTTGTTGTATAGGTGAAACTAGTTTAATATTATATGTCAACTATACTTCAATTTAAAATTAAAAAAAAAAAACTGTACCCAGGTCCCATGCAGAAATTCTGATTTAACTGGTCTGGCTGGGGTTTGGGGCCTCAGATATTTGATAGAAGTTTCCCATGTGATTCAAATGTGCAGTGGGTTGAGAACCGCCACCTCAAAGGGACAAAGACACTGTTTAAAATATAACAGGGACACAAGAATTGTAAATATACTAAGTGTGTCTCCTGAGTCTTCTGCCCTTCCACTCCCTGCTTTGTGCTGCTCTGCTATTTGGTGTCATTGTGACCAGGGGAATAGGTAGAAATGCATACTTGTACGAGCGAGTGACCGAAAATGAATGGAAAAGGAGGGAAGAACAAAAGGAGAGCTAGCTGAGTGTTGAATAAAGATCTGCATTGCTCTTGAAGGCTTTGGAATTAGACTGGATTTTTCTTTTACGTGTACACACTGAGGAGGGCCTCAAGGTGGCCTAGATTTTTTCAGGTTCAAAACAACAATTTTTTTTTATGACCATTTGATTGACAAGGTCTTCAAGAGGAAGGAACAGAACAAATGTGCCTAAGAGAAAACACAGGGCTGGGGCTGGGAATTCCTTTTACCTCAGTGGGGACAAAGCCAATAGACTAGGTGACACTTACTCATGATCTCTACCATCCTGATTTGGAGTGGAAGATAATTTCCTATTTGATTTCGGACAAGCTTTTAAGGAAAATAATGACACTACTCCATGTTTGTTGGGGACTGGGTTGGCAGAGAGACTCAGGATGGGAATAGGTAGAAGATCAAGTCCACGAAACATCACTGAGTGAGCCAAGGGTTCTTACTTCAATGAACGGGATGGAAATAAACACTGCAATAAATGCAAGTCCCCCAAATGTCATCTTCTCTAGGAGGAGTAAAAATTAGTGGTACAGACAACCTATTAGCAACCCCCAAAAGAAATCTACAGCAAACTTAGAGCTAGAAGAAAAATTAAGTTTACTTTCATTCTTCAGCTATTCTTCATTTATATCGTTAAATTACCATTTTTAAAAATAACTGGTGGTGAATGACACTATACGGTGCAATAGAAAGAGCTGAACTTTGAAGTCAAATACACCTGGATATAAATCCCAGCTTACTAGGTGTGTGTTCTGATGTCTATATCATTGGGTTGTTGCCAGGATTAAAAGAGATAAAGAAATACAGAGCATGTAGCTGGTGCATAGCTATTGCTCAATAAAATTAACCAGCAGTTGCAGTGGTAGCAATAGTAATAGCATTCCTATTAATTAGTAACCTTTCTCAACCTCTCTTTCTTCATCTGTAAAGTGAGAAAAATAAGACCCACCTTTTAAGGGTTTTGAGAATAAATGTGCAAATTAACTCATTTATATAAAATACCTAGGCCTTGGGGCACCTGGGTGGCTCAGTGGGTTAAGTGGCTGACTTCGGCTCAGGTCATGAATGATCTCTGGGTCCTGGGATCGAGCCCCGCGTCGGGCTCCCCACTCGGTGAGAAGTCTGCTTCTCCTTCTCCCTCTGCCCTTCCCCCGACTTGTGCTCTGGCTCGCTCTTGCTCGCTCTCTCAAATAAATAAATAAAAATCAATCAATAAATAACAGTAAAATACCCGGGCCAGTGTCTGGCTCAAAGTAGATATTCAATTAATGTAGTAGTTATTGTTACTGGTGTGCTGTTATTTGCCTGGGACCTCGTGATGTTCCCTTACTGATCCCTGCCCCCACTCCCTGGACATGTCCTCAAACTCTCTGCAGGTCAGCAGTTTGACCAATGGACCACAGTTCTTTTTCTACCCAGGTGTGCGTGACATGCATTTAGAAATGTTTATCATCCTCATAATAGAGCAGATAGGAACATTGGTTTGGTCTGGTCCTCACTCTAGGTCGTCTATCCCTGATTCCTTTGGCACTCTTCCCCTCACTGGCACTCTTTACCTGTTACCAACCCCCTTTAAGTCACCGCTTAAACCTAAGTGTTTTTATCTGAGGAAAGGAAGTGGGATTATTGCTGAAGACAAAGTCCTCAGGGCAGTCACAGTAGGAGACTTGTGGAGCCTTTTGCTTGGACAGTGGAAGGAACAGTCCAAGGAACGGGTACAACGGGGAAGAACCCAACTCCTGGTCCCGCAAAACACGGGACGAGACAAATGGTATCGGGTGGCTGGTGAAATATGAGGTCTGCTTCTTCTTTCGTAGCTTATTTATAAACCTCAAGTAATCTCCATCTTGTTGAAGGGGACTTTGAATCTTTGTTACAGAACAAATCCCAGCTTTGATTAAACACCTTTACTGTGAATTTGTAAAGCACCTGAATTTACAAAATGTGGCTCTCACAAAGCTAAATTGTGCAGAGAAATCTGGCTCATGATGATGAACCCAATCAAGCACAGAAGAAACAATCATTTCCTGTTCCACTCAGGTTGCTGAGGTGGCTATCTTTTTTTTATCTTAAATTTCTCTTGGCTTTATTGTTAATTGTTTCAAACAAGCAATGAATACAGCATAAACATGGCCTAACTTTTTTTTTAATTAACTATGAAATCCTATAGGACTAACACTCCCATTTTCCATTTCCTGTCTTCTGTCCCAATTAAGCACAATTATGAAATGACATACAGTTTGATTCAATCAGCTCCCTTTAAAAATGTATAATATTTATCTTTTATTCTGGATAGTAAACGAAAAGATGTTCATTCTAAAGGCAATGTAGAAATGCCACAAAGGCCAAAGAGGAAAAAAAATTACTCAGTGCCTTAGCAGAGAAATACTATTAACATGTTGGTGAAGATCGCTCCTGTACTTTTATATCCATTTGTATGTTTTATTTAATCAGGATGATAATGTACACAGTGCTTTTGTGATCACATTTTTAAATCATTCAATGTCTTTCTCAACATGATTTTTATTTTTATGATTTTTTAAAGATTTTATTTATTTATTTGAGAGAGAAAGAATGAGACAGAGAGAGCATGAGAGGGGGGAGGGTCAGAGGGAGAAGCAGACTCCCCGCTCTCGGTGGGGAGTCTGATGCAAGACTCGATCCCAGGACCCAGGATCATGACCTGAGCTGAAGGCAGTAGCTTAACCAACTGAGCCACCCAGGCGCCCTCAACATGATTTTTAATGACTGCACGGTTTTCTGTCAAATGGTTACTTTGGATAGCCAATCTCTAATTGTTGACCATTTGGGTTGTTACAAGGTATTTTTGTTATTTTTAACACTTCAGGGAACATTCCCATACATACATTTGGGCACAACTATGATTATTTCTCTAGGGTAAATTCCTAAGGGGAAAGTTTCTGTACAAATGGCATATTTATTTTAAAAGGTATTTTTTACTTTGTAGAACCTATCACAACTACAACTAAATGACTATTCTTGTAATTATTCTTCAAATGACTGACTTCCCAAGTAGTCAGTAAGTTCTAACACTTTGGCTTCCAGTCTCTATCTCCCTCACTGTCTTTCATATCTGAAAGAAGTATAAAAATCTTTCATCGTGAACATGTGTCTATGTTTTTAGCTTGGGAAACATGGTGGCCATAATAACCACATGGCATGAAAGTAAAGTGTTCAGTAAAGTCCCATATATTGACACACCTAACACAGAGTAGAAGCTCAAAAACTTCTTCCTGAATAAATGAATGAATGAATGGTTATCTGGTAAGGATTATATCATCTTGCATTCCCACCAATAAGGAGAGGAACTTAAATCTTATAACTTCAGTCAGACAACTTTTAGGTAAAAATTCTATGTATTCCGTATATACCCAACTGTTTAAGAAAATATATTTTAATTGCTTAGGTGATAAACCTATCTAAAGGAATCACTCAGTCTCACCAAAGTAAAAAGCATGTGAGATTAATCAACCTACTTCGTATGTGTCATTCTAGAACAGCACTGACCAACAGAAATATGATGCAAGCCACTTAGATAATTTTAAATTTTCTGGTAGCCACATTAAAAGGAACTGAGTGGAATTCATTTTAATAATATGTTTTATTTAATCCAGTATGTCTAAAATATTGTCACTTCAACATGTAGTAAATAGAGAAAGTATTAAAATTTTACATTCTCTTTCATACTAAGTCTTCAAAATCCAGTGTGTTTTACACTGCAGTTCAGACACCAAATTTTCATCAGAAATTCTTTTTTTTTTAAGATTTTATTTATTTATTTGACAGATAGAGACATAGCGAGAGAGGGAACACAAGCAGGGGGAGTGGGAGAGGGAGAAGCAGGCTTCCTGCGGAGCAGGGAGCCCGATGTAGGGCTCGATCCCAGGACCCTGGGATCATGACCTGAGCTGAAGGCAGACGGTTAACGACTGAGCCGCCCAGGCGCCCCCATTAGAGATTCTTGACCTGTGTTTAGATTTCATAATATTTACAGTTCCATACTCAAGGTGTTCCAAATACAATGCAAGTTGTTCCAAATATACTACAAAGTTTTCCAATAACTGAATCAAGTATCAGTCTTTAAATTTTAATTCAAATGAGACAAAATTCAGTTCCTCAGTGGCACCAGTCATATTTCAGATGCTCAGTAGACACACATGGCTATTAGCTGCTGTACTGGACAACACTGCAGAGGCCAGCCCTTTAGATGGATGTGGGCTCTCAGCATTTAACAAGTTATCCCGTGAATTAGATCTTACTATCCCCAGTAGATAAGGCCATGGAGGCTGTGAGAAGTTATCATTTGTATAAGATCACACAGCTAGGGAATTAGTTTAGCCTCAAATCTAGGCATTTAGACCCCAAAGGCTGAATCCTTTCCCCAGTCCCACCAGCTAAATGGAACATCTGTGTTAGGTGTGCAAGTATCTAGGACTTTCCAAGACACTCTGCTTTCATGGCATATGGTTATGGCTACCATGTTGCCCAAATTAAAAACATAG
The DNA here is from genome assembly GCF_009762305.2 of Zalophus californianus. Taxonomy (NCBI): domain Eukaryota; kingdom Metazoa; phylum Chordata; class Mammalia; order Carnivora; family Otariidae; genus Zalophus; species Zalophus californianus. The sequence continues at coordinate 111,517,320 of NC_045612.1, read as the reverse complement.
ACCCATGGTTTTGACAAAAGATTTTTGCACTTCTTTCAGGTGCGAAAGACAGTGAGACAGACAGTTTGGAAACCAAAATGTTGGAATTTGAGGACATTTCAAGAGTGGTTTCCAACTTCTTTTAAACAGCAGGACCCTTTTATCACTGATATCTTAGATGGAAACCCAATATATAAAATCAAAACAAAAGTGAAGCTGCTCTATGAAATCATAGGGGAGGGCTCCTAGAGGATCAACGACCACTCCACATTCCCCTCGGTCACCCTCTCCCCCACTGTAGCAGCCCCTGTGGTAACACCCCAGAAGCCTATGACCCCATGAAATGGAATTTTAAAACAACTTTCAGAAAGGACTTTTGCTTTCAGAAGGATAGAGTAGTTGTACTTTGTCCTATTTCACCCACTAAGTACACCTTAATACTCCTGGACATTGTATATCAAACAAATAAGGAGACTCAGAAAGGTAGAGAAAAGAAGGTAGACAAGCTAGAGACCTTGAGGCTTGAAAAACAACATGGTGGTGAGTTCCTGGGTTCTTGCTTTTTGTTTTTGCCTCAAATATCCCAGTTTGGGTACTGGAGAAGCTGGATAACTAGAATTCCAATGGGCACGGACCAAAAGAAGCCCCAAGAAAAGCCTGCATTCCCTAGCCAAAGGATCACGAAAGGCACGAAAAAGAAAGATAGAAAACTTTTAGACAATAACCCCTCTACCCGCAGCATACACCAGACAAAATACTGTAGCCCCCATACCCATCTTCATCAACAAAGGCTGACTGGGAAATCTGTTCTTCTATACTTGCCAGGCTGTAAACAAGCACCACAGGTCCCTCACCAAGGTGTTTTCAGAGAAGGCCAAATGAGGAGCCCAGACTTTCTTCTCCACTGGGCGGTAACAAGGCTCACCCACCTCCTGGTGTCAGTGGAGACCACGTGGGGAACCTGGACTTCCACTCCTACCAGTCAGTAATGAGGCACTCCTCCCCTTCCCCCATTAGGGTGGTGTCAAGGGGGCCTAGTGGAAAGTCAAGACTTTTACAACCACCCAGTGGTAATGAAGCCTCCCACTGTCAGTGGAAGCTATGTGGGGAGCAGTAAAGAGGCACCCTATTCCTCCCAGCCAGGGTGGTATTGGCAGAGGCCCAGTAGGAAATGAACCTGAACTCCCACCTTAACCTAGCAGTAATGAGGAGTGTGAATGGAGGTCAATGAAGAACCTGGATTTCTACCTCCACCTAGCAGTAACAAGGCAGCACCCCTCTCTTCTCCCTGCCAAAGTGATGTCAAAAGAGGCCAGCTAAAACAGAAACTTCAAATAAGATCCACCCCCTATTACATAATACCAAACATGTCCAAGTTTCAACAGAAAATCACTTGTCACACCAAGAACCAGAAAATCTCAACTTGAAAGAGAAAAGACAATCAACAGACACCATCACTGAAATGGCACAGATGTTAGAATTATCTAATAAGGATTTTGAAGCAGCCATCATTAAAATGCTTCAATGGGCAATTATGAACATGTTTGAAAAAAATGAAAAATTAGAAAGTGTCAGCAAAGTAATAGAAGACATAAAGAAGCATCAAATGGAAATTTTAGAAGTAAAAATACAATAATCAACATTCAAAATTCACTGGATGGGCTCAACAGCAGAATGTAAAGGATATACAAGAGAATTGGTGAACTGGAAGACAAAATGATAAAAAAAAATTACCCAATCTAGGGGCGCCTGGGTGGTTCAGTTGGTTGAGTGCCCAACTCTTGATTTCAGCTCAGGTCATGATCTCAGGGTCTTGGCATCAAGCCCCGCCTCGGGCTCTGCGCTCAGCACTGAGTCTGCTTGTTCCTCTCCCTCTGCTCCTCCCCCTCACTCTCACTCTCTCTCTCTCTCAAATAAATAAATTCTTTAAAAAATAATTACCCAATCTAGGGGCGCCTGGGTGGCTCAGTCAGTTAAGCATCTGCCTTTGGCTCAGGTCACAATCTCAGGGTCCTGGGATTGAGCCCCGTGATGAGCTCCTTGCTCAGCGGGGAGCCTGCTTCTCCCTCTGCCTGCTGCTCCCCCTGCTTGTGCTATCTCTCTCTCTCTCTCTCTGTCAAATAAATAAATAAAATCTTTTTAAAAAATTACCCAATCTGAACAACAGAGAGAAAGTATACTTAAAAAAAACAAATGATAGAAACCCAGGGACCTGTGGGACTCCAACAAATCTAACATTCGTATCATCAGAGTCCAAAAAGGGGGAGGGAGAAAGGTTAGGCTTATGAAGTATTTGAAGAAATCATGGCTAAAACTTGCCATATTTGGCAAGAGATACGAACAGATTCAAGAAGCTGAGCAAACCCCAGATGGGATCAATCTAAGGTATTTCACACAAAGACGCATCATAGTCAAACTTCTGAAAATAAAAGACAAAGGGAAAATCTTGCAAATAGCAAGAGAGAAATGACACATTACCTACAGGGGTAAAACAATTCGAATGACAGCAGATTTCTCATAAGGAACTAGGGAGGTCAAGAGAGTTCTCAAGTGCTAAAGAAAAAAAGAACTGCCCATCCAGAATTCTATATCCAGTGAAAATAACCTTCAGGAATAAAAGAGGAAATAAAGACATCCTCAGATCCAGGAAAAATAAGGGACTCTGTCACTAGCAGACCCATGCTAAAATAACGGCTAAAGGAAATTCTCTGAACACAAAGGAAACGATAAAAGGAAATCTTGGAACATCAGGGAAGAAGGAAGAATAATGGAAGGAATAAAATATGGGTAAATACAATAGACCTTCCTTCTCTTCTTGAGGTTTCCAAATTATGTGTGACAGTTAAGGCAAAAATTATAATACTGCCCGATGTAATTCTCAATGTATGTAGAGGAAATATTTAAGACAATTATATTATAAATGGGAGAGGGTAAAGGGAGTTAAGGGGAAGTAAGATCTCTACACTTCACACAGACTGGTAAAATGTTAATACTAGCAGACCGTGATAAGTTATGTATATGTAATATACATTATATATACCATTTGCAACATTATTCAGATGCATACACTATGAAACACAGGAAATCAAACACAAATCCCAGAAACATAATAAATCAAAATGGAATTCTAAAGAATGTTCAAGTAACCCACAGGAAAGCAGGAAAAAAAACAAAACAGTAAACAGAAAATAAAAAAGAATGACAAAACCAACTTCTTTCAAGGATGTAGAGTAACTGGATCTCTCTTACACTGCTGGGAAGAATGTAAAATGGTACAGCCCTGCTAGAAAATAGTTTCACAGTTTCTTAAAAAACTAAACATATACTTACCTTAAGACCCAGCAATCTCACTCCTGAGCATTTATCATAGAGAAATGGAAACTTAGAACCACACAAAAACCTGTACATGATTTTTCATTAGCAGCTTTATTTGTAATAGCCAAAAACCAGAAACGACTAAAATGTTCTACATAAGCGAATGGTTAAACTGTGCTGCATCCATACCATGGAATACCACTCAGCAATAAAAAGGATCAAACTTGTAATATACACAACAATTTGGATGGATCTCAGGGGCACTATGCTGAGTGAAAAAGGCAATCTCAAAAGGTCACAGACTCTAAGATTCCATTTATGTAACATTCTCAAAATGACAAAAGTATAGAAATGGGGAACAGATTGGTGACTGCCAAGGGTTAGGATGGTATGGGGAGCATGCTGGGTAGAACTATACAGCTCTGTATCTTGATTGTGGTTCTTCCAATTGGTCATTATTCCAAAATAAAAAGTTAAAAAAAAAAGAGTGATCAGACTGAACCGTATGAAATGCTGGTAAGAATGTGGAGTAACTGGATCTTTCATACACTGCTGATAGAGGAGTATAAATTGATATAATCCCTTTGGAAAATAGTTTGGCCATTCCTACTAAAGCGAAATGTATGTATGTACGTGTGTGTGTGAACCTTTGGTTTGAGATACACACACACACACACAGAGAGAGAGAGAGAGAGAGAGACCTTTTCGTTTGACAACTCCAGTCCTTGGTATAAACTCAAGTGAAATGAGATCGTATGTCCACCAAAAGGCGTGTACAAGACGTGGTACTTTTATTCATAATATCCAGAAACTAGAAATAACTCAAACATCCATGAACATTAAAGTGGATGAGTAAATTGAAGTATATTCATACAATGGAAATGAGACAGTCATGAAAAGAACAGACTACTGCTACACACAACCACACAGAGAAATGTTAGGGACATTTTGCTAAGGAAGAGCCAGATACAAAAGAACACATACTGTATGATTCTATTTGTGTGAAATTCAAGAACTGACAAAACCAACTGATAGGGATGATAGAGGTCAGAACATTGATCACCTCAAGAGAGGGGTATGGGTACTGACTGGGAGAGGACATGAAGGAACCTTCTCAGGTTATGGAAATGATCTATATCGTACTCTGGGTGCTGTCTACATGGGTGTATACCTTTATAGGAATTCATCAAGCTGTACATTTAAGATTAGAGCACTTTAGTTTATGTAAGGAAAACCTCAATAAAAAGTAACAGACGAACAAAGAAACCAACAAGAAATGACAAGCCAAACCACTGGTAGTGGGAGACTGTTCTGCAATGTCCGGGCTACTGGGTCACTTGGAATGGAGCACTGAAGCCAGGAGCTGTGTGTGATGGACACAGAGTCACCTTCCTGCTCTTATGCCCTTTCCGCTTCTGCCACCTCCCTTAGTGGCACCATTTAAGCCCCAAACCTGGTGTCCCTGACTCTTCAACCCAAGCCATGGTTATGTTTTAGTACATTTACTTACCTCTGTTAAAGAAGTTATCACACCTTAAGTAAATATCTTTTTGCCAATATTTGCAGGGAGAAATGTGGCACAGTGCTTAGCCGTGTGGGCTGTGGAATCAGAGAAGATTGCCTGGGTTTGAATCCCTAATCGGTCACCTACTAACACTACTTTGGGCAAGATCTTGAATTCTGTGGTTTTTCACTTTCCACCTGACAGCGAGTTATGATATCCGTTTCTTTATGGCAGCTACTTTCTCTGGTGACGTCTCATACTCCCTTCGTGTGTGCCAATCTGAGTTCCTTCAGGCTCAGAGATGCCTTTTACGACAACCTCCCCGGGATTGCTTGCTGTTCCCATGGGCCTCTCCCTCCTCAGAAAACCTAAAGTCGCTTGCCATATTCTGTTTTATTTATGTATCTTAAACTCTCCTCTACTAGATGATAAACTTCTTGGGGTCACAAGATTTTCTACAGTTTTCCATTTCTCCAATGTGTCTTGTACTTAAGAGGCATACAGTAGATATCGATAGACAGTAAACTCCAAATTAAGGATAGGGGTGGGGCGCCTGGGTGGTGCAGTCGGTTAAGCCTCTGACTTGGTTTCGGCTCAGGTCGTGATCTCTGGGTTGTGGAATGGAGCCCCGCGTGGGCTCCGCTCTGGGCACGGAGTCTGCTTGGGACTCTCTCTCTCTCTCCCTCTGCCCCTGCCCCGCCTCAGCCTCTGAAATAAATAAATAAATCTTCGGGGCAAAAAAAAAAGGTGAGATAGGCATAATATGCCAGTCTCTCACACTTGGGGACAAGAAGCAAATCTGATTCATTCGCAGTGTCCCTAACAATCCAGTGCTTGCCACACAGCTATGACCACCATAGCCTAATGATTAAAAGTAAGGACTCTGGAGCCACAGAGACTTGGGTTCAAAAGCCAGCTCTACCACTTACCAGCTGTGTGGCTTTGGGCATACAACCAAACCTCTCTGATACCAGTCTCCTTGTTTATACAACAAGAGAAGAAATGACAATTCATAATGCTCCACACAGTATCTAGTGCACAGTAGAAGCTCAAGTAAACATCTTAAGTTTAAAATAAACATATATTTAACTGGACTGAACCATCGTAGGGGTTGTAGTTGAATCTACAGTATGAACAACTATACTTCTCTGAGTAATCCGAACCTAAAGTCTGCATGGGGTTTAGAAGAAAATATTTGCCCACAGGGTATCCATCGTAGCTGAAATGTAGAATGTATTATTTAGGGGGAGGTTAACTTCTTTTACTTCAGCCTCAGCCAGTGTGGGGAGAGAAGATGTGACACATCCCTTCCACCGGGGCGAGATGGGTGAGCCAGAAGGAGGGGAAGGAAGAGCTGTCCTACGACTGGAGGCTGATGTGTGGCACTGGGCCCGCCGAGGGGTATTGATTTGTTCTTTCCAGGAAGAAATGCACATTATTCATTTTTTAATAGGCTGTCTTGTTCTGGAAGGCAACTCCTGCGACTTTGAAATAATGCACTTGCGTGGTTTGGGTATAGCCTGCTTTGGCAGAAATTCTGCTTTGGAGGTATGCTGTTTTGATTAAGTGGGTACACAGGAGAGCTCTGTTCTCGGTCCCATGATTAATGGAGGAAATGTTCTTAGTCCTGTTCTCTGCCTGTTCCTCGCTTGACTCTCATGGTACACGATCTCCCCAGAGCTCATTATGACTAACAGCTTGTTCTATGGTGCTATCTTCTCCCATATGGTCAAATGTGTCATTCTACACGGGGGTTTGAAAAGTTCCTAGTGCAGTTTCACTTTGCCTGGCTCTGGCCACTTTTCTCAACATTTCTGCATCACCGTATTATCTTGTCCTCACAACAAAAACCCAGCGAGGTCACATACTGACCCGTTCCACTGCCGAGGAAAGTGAGGCACAGTGGTAGAAAAGAGAGGGCAGGGGTGGCTCAGTCGTTGAGCGTCTGCCTTCGGCTCAGGTCATGATCCCAGGGTCCTGGGATCGAGCCCCGCATCGGGCTCCCTGCTCAGCGGAGAGTCCACTTCTCCCTCTCCTTCTGCCCCTCCCCCCTGCTTGTGTTCCCTCTCTCGTTGTGTCTCTGTCAAATAAATAAATAAAATCTTTTAAAAAAGAAAACAGGACAGAAAGAATGAGAGTTAGCCACCTTGAAGAAGGAGGAGCAGCAGAGGCATTTAGGACCTAACCAATCATTTATTAATTAATTAATACTATATAGCAGGTGGTGCTTTTTCTACTAGGAAAAAGACAGGAGAAAAATAGATATATTGAAACACTGGGAATGTCAGATACTTAAAAACACTTTCCCAAAATATACTGCACAACTTTATGGAATAGGATTCCAAAAAACTATACTAAATATAATTTCCTTCTGTATCTGTGAGTTTATTCATTAATTGTCTATCGATATCTACTGTATGCCTCTTAAGTACAAGACACATTGGAGAAATGGAAAACTGTAGAAAATCTTGTGACCCCAAGAAGTTTATCATCTAGTAGAGGAGAGTTTAAGATACATAAATAAAACAGAATATGGCAAGCGACTTTAGGTTTTCTGAGGAGGGAGAGGCCCATGGGAACAGCAAGCAATCCCGGGGAGGTTGTCGTAAAAGGCATCTCTGAGCCTGAAGGAACTCAGATTGGCACACACGAAGGGAGTATGAGACGTCACCAGAGAAAGTAGCTGCCATAAAGAAACGCATCAGAAGCCAGAAAGCAGGGCACTTTCTCAAAGTGTCAGAGTGACTACAGTGGGGCCTATTACTATTGAGGCCTATTTTAGAATGCTTCAGAGAAGGAACCTGAACTACATTCTCTCACAATGTGGATTCTCTCCACTTGGGTTATGCATTGTGCTAATTCAAAGCAGAGTTTAGGTGCTTTTGGAAGCGCTGGTGCAATTCTCTGCAGCAGGGATGTGGCAGGGGAAACTTCCCTAATCGTATGGGGATGTTAGTTTTAGTAGAAATGAGTCCCACTGAAGCTCACAGATAGAGCCGGACTGTGCAACTTCTGACCCCAGAAATAATTTGGTCTAGGAGGCCGCTTTGAAAACCACCTGGGGTTTGCAGCCAAGCAGGTTTTGTACCATCCAAGATTCGTGTCACTGTGTTTGGTGAGCCCGAACGTGGATAGCCATACAGTTCTGGGCTGAGAGCTCACCCTACCCCGGATTTGGCCCAGGCTAGCTGTTCTCCTGGCTCTCTTTGCTACATGACCTTTTCTACTGTTGCACCTGCTCGAGGGATAAACCTGGAGATGAGGTGTGAACTCCCTTCCCAGCAGGCTGTAGTACAGCGGGATTAGGACGCCACCTGGTTTGTGCCCTCATAGAATTACTGACCTCCGTGGCCTGGATTGGCCTCTGCCGTTATTTTTAAGCCAAGTAGTTGGGAGTTAGTCATCACCTAGAATTTAGTATGTGTGTTTCTTGGCCTCCTAACAGAACACTTTGCTCAGTACACAGGCAATGTATTTACACTTGGGTCCAACATATAATAAAACGGTGCTGTTTTGTAACAGTTCCTCCTGTCATAGGCCAGGATCATGGATCATCTTGAGCCTTTAGCTACTCACTTTGGTCTCAGAAGGGAATGGCTTCAGCGATCCTCTCCCACAGGTAGGCTGTGGTCAGGATGGGCCCTTATCTAGGTGCCCTTCCTCGAAAACCAAGAGCCATCCCAGTTTTCTCCCTGTAATAGCAGGAGGGATACCAGAGGCCTTTTAGCTTGGGGGGGATGGCCACAGGATCGAAGCTTGTTAGTTACCAGGTCCTATACTGCCTTCTGGATGACTCGTTTGGCCCCTGACCCTTACTCTGCCCAGCCACTTGGTTCCTGTGGATTCTTTGTTTTTTTACTACATGGCCACTATTTGACGCTCTGCCCCTTGCCTTCCTGGCTGCTCAGTCTCCCTGTCTGTCAGCTCTGTTCCACCCTCCCTGGAGCTCCTGCAGTCTTTCTACAAAGGAACCATTTACCCAGCTCCTGACCTCCCATTCTGTCTTCACTGTGGATCTGACCAAATCTCAGCATCTTATAGGACAACCATACGGTCCATCTCTTCCAACCCTTTCTTCTCCTTGCACTTGGCTCTGATCCTTACCTCAGCCCTCTGGATATGACTATGTGTCTTATCTTTGCAAACCCCTACTGCCTGTGTTGGTGCTAATGATACCATGGCCACATGTAAAATCCTATGACTCAGCATCCCCACTCCTAGGTGTCTATCCCAAAGAACTGAAAGTAGGGACTTGAACAGATCTCTATACATGAGCACTCATAGCAGCACTATTCACAACAACCAAAAAGTGAGAGCAACCCAAGTGTCCGTGGAGGGATGAATGGATAAAAGAAATGTGGTCTATCCATACCATGGACTATTATTCAGCCATGACAAGGCATGAAGTTCTGACACAGGCCACAACATGGATGAACCTTGAAAACACTATGCTAAGTGAAAGAAGCCAGACACAAAGGACAGATATTGTGTGATCCCACCTATATGAAATACCTAGAATAGGCAAATTCATAGAAATAGGAAGCAGAATAGAGGTGACCAGGAGCTGGGGGAAGGGAGGAAGGAGGAGCTGTTGTTTAATGGGTACGGAGTTTGTACTGGGGGTGAGGATAAACTTTGGTGACGGGTACACAGTACTGGGAATGTAATTAATGCCACGAGAGTGTATACTTACAGATGATCAACATAACAAATACTATGCATATTTGACCACAATTTAAAATATTTTTTTAAAAGTCTCTATTACCAGCACCCATGAGTGACCCCAAATGGGCTTTCTTCTTTTGGTGCCCAGCACCCACTTTGCCTCTAGCACATCTGTGGACAGTAGCCGGCCCCTAGAAATGCTTAGATATGAAAAACAGACGAGCTTACCTCGGGACAGGATTGATGATACACCAGTGGCCCCACCATTTCCAGCAGACCTTATGCAGCAGGACTCTGCCACGGCCTTGCTGAGTTACAAAGACGAAGGTACTCATGAGGGAAAGAGTCGGGGCCTGCATTTCTTAAGAGAGCAGAGAGAAGCAGCAGAGTACATTGAAAAGGAGAGAAGGTACCCTGCGTATGCCAAAAAGCCGGAACACAGAGCTCATTACCCCACTCCCATCCCTCAAGCTTCTTTCTTGGATCAGCACAGTCGGAGGAGAAACCTCATCCCCAGACAGCCATTCCGTCCCTGGCTCCGTTGCTTCCCCAAGAGGGCAGTGTCTCTGGAATTTGTCCAAGAGCAAAATGGATTTTTAGGGACCAAAGACTTAATTCACATAAAAAGCAAGGTTTACAGCTGGGAAGAATTACTCTTTGGTGCTTTTTTTTCCCCTCCTTTCTGTAATTTATTTCTGGTGTGTTAGAAAACCCTGCGGGGGGGGGGGGGGATTAATGTGATTTGTTTAAAATTAAGACAGGCTCCAGTGCAATTTTCATTATACTCCCCAAACCTCAAAATTAAAAAGACACCATGAGAACTTATAGAAATTTCCCTCGGTGCTCTAAATAATTTCTTCAAGGTGTGCTGTGTAATTTTTATTGTGTCTCTAAGTTTAAAATTCACTTCCTAAAATGTGTAAGTGGCAGTGTCAGGCAAAGGATGGACACCCCATTTTGTACACAGAAAATAGAAGCCCAGAAAGGAACAGGAACAGCCTGCTTTGATTTGTTTGTGGGAGAGTCAGGACCAGAGCCAAAACCTCCTAACTCTTCAAATCCAGGCCTCTTTTCAGAGAAACCGTTCTGAACAGACGCAATGCAGGGATTAAGATCAGGTTTCTTGGCTAAAGTCAAAATGACAAGTCAGCAGCACGAGAAAATCTGAGGAGTACGGGATAAAGCATCCTGAACTCAACATCGTCAGGCCTGAGAGGAGCAATTTCAGGACCTTAACTTTCCAAGCTGTGTGGGTCCCAGCCAGTGTGGGCCTAGCTACCAGTCATGCTAGGATGTCACCTCAGCCAAAGGCCTATCAGGGAAGCATGAGTCAGGCAGAACTGGGCAGGACTGGGACTAAGGGAACTGACCTTGCCTTGGGTGGCCTGTAGTTCAAATCAAAATGTTCCAAATAACAGGGAAGCCTTGGGTCTAGAAGGACATCAACACAGCAGGGGTACAATTCAGTGAATGGGACACCATGGCAGGAATATCTGGCCAGATTCTGCATGTGAGAACAGGTAAGCAGGGCATCCTTGGGTCTCAGCCAGTGGCTGAGGATAGTCGACTCTAGCACCTTGGAGAGAGAACTAGAAAAGCTGGTAAGGCAGTCAAAGCCTGGTCAGACAAGGGCCTGCCTCCTGTCCAAAGGATGTACAAATCAGGAGAAAGGACAGCAGTTTAAGTACGCAACTAGACACACGGGGTGAGAGTTAAGGCATCATTTGGAAATGCTTCTGGCTGTAAGTATCAGAAAAACACCTAATAGTGGCTTCAACCTTAGGAGCATTTATTATTTACTTAATAAAGAGTCCAGAGATAAACAGTCCCAGGATTCATTCAGGAGCTCGACAAGGACAGAGAGATTTTGGTTTTTTTCCGTCCTTCCCTCCCACCATTCCTCAGCATATTGGCTTTTATGCCCTTGGACTGCTACCTAATGGTCACAAAATGGTTGCCACAGCTATAAGCATTTTATCTTCAAATAACTGTCCCCAAAGGCAGAAAGTAGGGGAAAATATTTCTCAGAAGAGTTTGCCTTATGTCTCATTGGCCAAAGCTGTGTCACATCAGTACCCACAAGACCATGTAGTATTTGACTTTGCACTTCTCCAGTGTGAGGTAGGCAAAGGAAAAAGAGGAATGGTTATAGAACAACCAGCCAAGGGGCACCTGGGTGGCTCAGTCGTTAAGCGTCTGCCTTCGGCTCAGGTCATGGTCCCGGGGTCCTGGGATGGAGCCCTGCATCAGGCTCCCTGCTCCACGGGAAGCCTGTTTCTCCCTCTCCCACTCCCCCTGCTTGTGTTCCCTCTCTCACTGTGTCTCTCACTGTTAAATAAATAAAATCCTTAAAAAAAAAAAAAAGAAGAACCAGCCAACAGTATGTGACACAGTGTGGCAGGGAGGTTGCAGGTTGGTGGGATGTGCTGGGGCCCAGGGTCTCCCCACCAAGCACCCCAGACACCAGGATTGGGCAGCCAGACCAACTGCAGACCCCCATTTCCTAGTAAGGATGGAGGTACTAATACTCTTGTTCAGATGGCACAGGGCCTATGTGGGACTAAATCCTTGGTTGAAGGTCTTTAGCATAGACATATGTTTTGGAACAAGTCTCTTAACCTAAAACCATGTATGTGAAATCCTGTCTTCCTATAAGAAATAATGGCAAAGTCCATGACTAGGGATGGCCAAGCCTACCCTGGCCCCACCCAGTGACAAAATTTGGTGAAACTGCCCCCTAAGACTCTGGTCTCCTTGAGTGGCCTTTGGGAGGCCAGGGCCTCAAATCAGTTCCTACGATAGGCTTTCTAGATGTTTTGGCACCTGAGTGTTCCAATAAACCAGACAGACCCTCTCCTGACAGATGTAATTCCAAATCACAGCAACCAGGGGCAATGATAATTAACCAGTGACAGCTAACACTTACAGAGCATTTCCTATGAGCCAGGAACAACATGTTCTATGCCCTTTCTGTGCCCAGACTCATTTAACCCTCGTAACAACCCTGTGAGTAGGTACGGTTATCATCATACCCATTTTACACATAAGGAAACGGAGGCACACAGAGGTTAAGGAACTTTTAGTAAACGGCAGGGCCAGGATTTGAAGTAGGACAGCCTGGCCCCAGAATCCATGCTCTGAACCACTACCCTGCCTCTGATCCGTGTCAGCTTTGCTGTGCTTTGAACGACACATGGCAGATGCCCAGCACACAGAGGCCGGAGGAAGCATATGGATGAAGAAGGAAGGCGGGGCACTGCCATTCATTCGTTCATCACTCCCCAGGGTCTGGTGCCCTTACCCAGTGCTGTTGTGGTAGCTTGTGGTGGCAGCCACCGGACAGGGAGGACCACTCCGTCTGGACAGTGGCACACTTGTGTTAACAAGAAACCTAAACGGAGAGTGTCTAATCCAAATATTTGTGAAAAGAGCAGTGTCTGGAGCTAGGCTGCTGTGGGCCAGGCAAGATCGGACATGACCTATATGAGGATGGAGTTGTCACTTGGGTTATACTTAACATTCCCACAAAATGGAGTCTTTGTGAACTTTTTACAACACATAAACAAAACGTCTTCTTTCTCATGCAGTTACTTCAGAGCGATTTTATGGCTGCCTGCCTAACCCTGACATGAGATTGCTTTTGTCTTAACTGCCCAAGTCATGAGGTGACAATATTCGAAACACAAAGCTTGCTCCTATCTGTTCTCATTGCTTTGTGAAGTTTTTGCCCACGAAGTACCAAATATAAAATTCATTTTTAAAAGGTTTTGTATCCATATACATTCCCTCCAGGGCTCCTTTTAAAGGGTACTCACAACTATATAAAATATATGAAATTGGGGTTAAAATATGCAGACTGTTTAATGACCTAGGGTTTTGAGGCTGTAACAATGAAAGTCAATCACTCTTTGACTTTGGCAGCACCTTTAGGTAACTCGGCCTCCATTGAGGAGAATACCAAAATTCTAAAAGCTCAAAAATAATATTTCACCTAAATCAGGTGTTTGGGATTTGCTTCTAGGTGATGCGTGAATCACAGGGCAAGTATACAATATTTTTAGCCAAAGGGTGACTCTCTAATGACATAATCTACTTTTGGGGCCACCCTTACCTCAGCCTCAGCTGATTCACTTTAATGACACAATGGGTGACGTTAATGACATAATGTGATAAAAAATCACCTTTGAATACCCTAATTCAACTTCTTTCATCATTTAAAGTTTGATTATGAAAAAAAGAAGCAATATACAATGAAGACATTGTTTTATACTGCAAAGGTGGAAATAGAAATTTAATATTTAGGATATAGTACAAAAGCCACCATCTTAAAAGTCCCTTCTGCCCCTGATTAGAGATCTGGAATAGCCTCTTGTGAGAGGGTGGGCCACCTGGAAGGGTACCAAGTAAGAAAGAACCTTCTAAGGGTCAGGTACAGAGCTAACTCTCAAGGTTGGCCCTAAGCCAACGTATGAAGTCGGAAAATTTCCCCTGTCGGCGATCCCCATGTCCCTTTCTTTACTTGGCCCCATTCCCCTCACCCTCCTGCCTCTCTCCCTTGCTTTCTCTCTAGTGGAGGGAGGGATGGTCAGGGAAGGCCTCAACGTCACTGTTTCTTTTCCAAACTCTTGGCTCTTACTTTCCAGTTACCCAGGTTGATTGGATCCATTCAGATACTGCTCAGGCAACCCAGATTCAGAGGAAATCAATGTGTAACAGCAATCCAAATTAATAGCTTGCAGGAGAAATGCAGTTTTTAGGCTGCCAGTGGATAATACATTCCCTCACTTGCAAGATGGTCTGCTTACAAGGCAGAAGAAAACAGCAATAGTCAGGATAGACTAAGTCAGCCTGTGGTAACAAACAACTCCAAACTTCAGTGGCTTATACGGAGCCAAAGGTATTGCTCACTCACACCTGATGGCCGGCCCAGCTCTCCTCCTTGCCATTATTCCCTCAGACTGTTGAGGCAAAAGGAGAAGAGAGATCATGAGCCACAGGGAAGGGGTACTGAAGAGAGAGAAAAAAAGGGAATATTTTGGGGAACAGTAATACAATCTGCCAGAAGCACATGGGACTGTTTCTCAGAAGACCCCTAGGCTTAGAGTCAAAAAAGAGGGTTCCCCTTCCAGCTCTGCTGCCTAACAAACTCTTCACCGTGGACAAGTCTCTTCACCTCTCTGAGCTTCATTTTACAACAGGAAAATAAGGGGACTGAATTCCATGACTCTCAAGGTGCCCTCCAACTTGGAAACCTGAGGTTCTGATTGCTAGAATAGGGACCCTCTCACCAACTAGTGCCTTCAGCACACTGCCGAAGTTTTTCTCTAAACTCTTCTGACTCTACCAGAAGGTACCTTATTTGGGCTATAAAAAGCCTAATGTCTCAATTAGGAGTCCATTTCTGAACCCCGGAACATAGAAGATGATTCAGGTGTCTCTATTCTCAATTCCCCCAAGGAGAGTTGAGAACAAGTACCATTCTAGATGCACAGGAAAGAAGTTAATGCATTACATACAGTGTGTGATGTGCAGCAGGGTCTAATTCTCTCTTGGAACTCTTCTAATTATCACCTGGGTCTGTTCCTTGGATTTGAAGGAGCTCAATCAGCTCAAGCCTCCCCAAACCTTGTGAGAAATTCAATGCTGTCCCCAAATGTCTGCAAATTCCTAGGAGCTCATGATCTCCTGATCACTTCTCAGTAGGAATCCCAGCAATTCCTGAGTCTCGCTCATACATTTCTTCCTATTCTGTTACCTCATCTCATCTCTGTCCAGGTGAGAAAGGCAACGCCTTTATCCTTCATCTAGCTGAGGGAAATTAGCTATCCCCAAAGCAAAAATGTTCCATGTTATGTGTCCCAAAAGTTAAAAACCCAACTAACAAAATAGATCCTTAATGTTTTGTTCCCTCAATGTTTAATTCCTAGGTTCTTAGCGAATACTGCAACTCTCTGTCTTTTTTTTTTTAGGATTTTATTTTTAAGTAATCTCTACACCCCTACATGGGGCTCAAACTCACAACCCCAAGATCAAGAGTCACATGCTCTATCAACTGAGCCAAAAAGACACCATTACAATTCTCTTTCTTTTTAAGTCACCTGAATCTTTCTCCAGGTGAACACTCATTCAGTTTACTTTGACTTCCTTTGTTTTCAAAATGTATACTTTAATTGCTTTCCAAAGTTGTATAAATTGGAGACTCTTGTATAAATACAAGAGTCTCCATCCCCTGCAGATCCCAACACAATTTCTGGAAGGTGGGAGTGCATCTTGGACCACACACATGAATTAGAGTAGCGGTAAAGCCGATGAGTTAAGAACTGAGGCAAATTGTCATTTGGCTCTGGCTTGCAGGTGCTCTCCTCCTTTCTTCTCACATGAATAATTGTAGTAAATGTCAAGTGTTTCTATATGAAAAACTCTTGAGTCTGTGGTCTTATTTCCACATCAGTTTCAACAGAAAACATTCCAAAAAGGCATAAGTTTATAGCAAATACTGAGTACTGGACGACCTTGTTCTAAAAGTTTTCCACTTGCTCACTGGCAGGAACTTCTCCAGAATTCAGCCTACTGCCTACTGCCTGGTGCCCTGCCCACTCTCACCCTCAGTCTCACACCCACCCTGGGCCTTCCTGTCTTCACTCACTCCAGGAATTCCCCTCCATTCCTATGTAGGCAATTTTGCTGAGACCTTTGTCGTCTCTTTTCGCTTTGTCTTCCATCCCCTAAGCAGCCCTCCAAAGGATTTTAGGCCCTTCCCTAAATTCTGGTAGCAGCCAATATAATCAAATGTTCACGCTGCTGTGCTGCCTTACAAGGAATCATTTGGTAGAGGTACAAATAGTGCTAGAATGGGTTTGACCAACCCTAGTAACCACGTCCCCAGGTTTCCTATCAGTGATCTCAGCCTCCCAGTATCTGGGAACTAGTCTTCCTGTCTGACTTTGTTCTCTCTTGTTACATATGACATACTGTAGAACCTAGGGGCTTAAACAATCATCTCATTCTCTTTCACCATCCCTTAGTTGACTGAGTTCAGCTGGGTGGTTCTCTTGCTCCACCTGACATCAGCTAGGACTACAGTCATCTGGGGGCCCGCTGGTCTGGAACATTCAAGATGGCACACTCACATGGCTGGCAGCAAATGCTGGCTGTCTGCTGGGCTCTCAACTAGGATTATTGACCAGTGTACATCAGTTCTCCTTTATGTGGCCTTGCTTTGTGGCTCGAGCTTCTCATAGCACGGTGACTGGGTTATGAGAGCAACTGTCTCAGGAATGAGCAACCCGAGGGGAAGAAGCCTATGCTGGCAGTTCTATTAATGACTGGGCTCAGAATTCCCAGAATATCAGCATAAAGCCAGTCACAAGACAAGCCCAAATTCACAGGGAGGGGAAGAAAGTTCTACCCTGATGGAAAGACTGGCATGTGTGTAAAGGAAGGGAAGGTATTACTGGGGCCATCTTTTGAGACTAGCTAGCACACAGTCTTTTACTCCCGGGCACGCAGTGCCTGCTTCCCCAATACCTGCTGTCACATCACTGTGATAACTAGATCTTAGAACATCTTCTAATGACCTGATATAGGCCTACCATACTGACATTTTCAACCTTAGGCTCTCCAAAGATAATCATATTCTATTAGTCCTTTCCTTGTAAACTAACCTTTTGGTTTGAAATTTTCATTGCAAAGCTCCTAGAATTTTTTTTTTTTTTTTGCTTCTGTTCTTATATTTAGACCCTGACTGTATCATTTAGGATCCAGTCTGGAAAATAGAACCCAGACCAGTTATTTTAACAGAGTAAGTTTAATATAGGGATTTAGTAGAGCAGGTACTGGAGGCCTGGAACCATAAAACAAGAACAATGAGGCAACTCAAAGACAGTAACTGCAAGAAACAAAGGGAGGAAGTCAGTTCCCAGAGCCTAGGGGCCCTGAGGAAGGGTCCCATGGAGCTGGGACCCAGACCTCTGAGCAGGGAGGAGCTGGGCTGGTGCCAGTGTATCAGAAGCACGGGAAGGTGATGCTGCTGACAGAGCGAAGTGTAGTTGCTGGTTGAGGCTGGACCCAGGAAGGAGCAGAGTGCTTTCTTCTTTCTGCCTGTGGTCCCTGCCCAGGGGCCCTCCAGGCAGAGCCTAACAGGGACGGCTGGCTAAGCAGGCACGCTCACAGAGTCCCCACCCCAGCAGCACAAAGAAGAGCTTGGAATTGAGGAACAATGGTTAATAACCTGTACACTGCTTTACTGTGAGGGGCAGGGATTTCATTGAGTTATTTTATTTCCATGAAGGATGTGTATAATATTGTTCATGAAGATTAGTGGGGGGGTGGGGGAAGGAGCACAGGAATTGCTACAGGAATGAAAATGTACTTTAATCTACACCCCAGGGGCAGTTAGCGAACACTGAAGGGCTCTCATCAGTAAACCACATTCCAGGGTAGCTCTGCAAACATGGCCATGTGAATCTTCCCTGGGGCTTTTATATTAATTCAGGGGATGTTGGAAATCATTGCTCACTGGTGAAATGAGTGGTGTTGGAGATCTATGAGAGACCCGAAAGATTCCATGAGCCTCAGAGCTCTTGCATAAATAAGAAAATAGGAATCTACTACATCGAGTAGCCGAACATAAACCAATCTATTTGATCTGGTGTGTGCTCCCTTCAAAAAGGACAATGGGGGCCTGATCTCACTAAAAGGGCCGGTCACCCGTCTTCACAGCAGTGCTGGGTCTGCCTTGGATGAAACCTCTGGGACCGGGGGCTTGTCGGAATTCCTAAGGAACTGACAGCAAGCTCACCGAACTCACAGGGACGAGTCATCTGTCTGGTGACTGTTGGCTCTAAGTACTTGTTATGTTTGGCAGAATTAGGTTTGGTTTTATAGTGGTATCCACCTGGTTGTGGGGGAGGAGATCCATAATTCACATCCATCTCTGCTCATTAAGTATTTCCTTATATTAACCAAAAACCCTGGCAATGACTGAACAGCCACACCGGGTCAGGTTCCTTCGCCAGAACGCTAGAAGGCCTGGAGGTGGTGGCAGCAACAGCTCATAAGAGAGCACCAAGGAGGTCAGATTCGGGAGGTGAGTCAGATGAGCATGGTCAGCAGAGCATCCGTCCCTGCAAGTTCTCTTTCCAGGGCCTCTCCCTGGAACCCTTGAAACATGTGCATTGAGAAGCCATTTCTTCACCTTGAAATCCATGATCCTCCAGCCCTCCAGATCCGGGAACAGCCGCGCCCTCCAGCCTCAGCCCTCTCTCCCTCACCTGGCCCCCTCACCCAGGCCCTGTCCTGCTGGGCTCCTCTCTGTGGCCACCGGAGCAGTTCCCATATGCGCTGGGAGAGGTTCGCTGTCCTGTGAATGACGAAATGGGCAGAGGGGAAGTCCCCAAGGCCCTTGTGAAGTTCAAGCAGCTGTGCTGAGAACTGCGTAGCAACTTCTAAAACAATTGGGAGATAAAGGGTCACAACACAGAGGATGGGAGACATTTTGGAAGAGGTTAATCATACAATCTGGAGTTCTCCACATCCCTGCTTGCACATGTAAAGTGTTTCCATAGTCTCTTTATAACCACCTCCCACTGCTCCCCAACACACACGAACCCACATGCTTTTCCAAAGAGATTACTGATCCCATCTGAGAAACAATCAAGTCAGTGTTGCCAAGCCCTTAAATTTAGCTGGGAAAAATGAGGCTACATTTTAAAAGGACCAAGCTTTATATAAGACGACACTCAGAAAATCGAAAAAATAAACAAATGCCACAAGTCTATACTGTAACCTAGGATGATTTGGGCCCTTCAGCAGAAACTATTTGGCAGCTTTGGTTATGATATCTGTTCTACTGTTTGGCCAGGATGGGATTTTTCAACGCATTCATGCAGCTCATTAAATATGTTATTATGTTGGCTTATGTTTCTCTTTCAATTTAAGAACTCAGCTCTTAGAAAACATTTGCCTGAAATGAGTCCAAGTAGTTTAAGCCGCAGAAGCAAATCCATTTTGACTAATAAAAGACTAATTCTCTAAATAAGCAAGATGGTTTTTCTTAAATGAGAATCTAATTGTGAAATCCTATATCCTTAAATTTAGCAAATTACTAGCATAGACATTTCTAAGCCTATGCGACTTGGATCAGATTTCTCATCATCAGAAAAAGGAATAATTTCTCTATCATCAGAATTTGAAATGAGCTGCAAGAACACAGGCCTCAGCTGGCAATCACCTCTAGAAGTAAACAAACCCACACGCTAGGACCTGGAAGATTTGGGTCCTCCATGACTTCTACTATCCCCCTTCCATGCACACCCCACACCCACCAGCCAATCACCTTAAGATCCTTAATTGGCCTTCTTGTCTGCCCTTTATTGGGGGCTAGGAATGGCTCCCATCCTTAATGTTCTTCCTCAAATTCCAGAGACAAGACATTAGTGCTCATACTTTCATGTAGAGCAGGTAGTCAGGTGTGACTGATCGACTCCCAGCCCTCAAGCCAGAACTGCATAAATTGACACACTCTAAAAGAGAAAATTAGCATGTAACATCTGGGTCTCTTCACTCAGAAATGCGTCAGTTAAGAATTAGTCTTCTGGCTATAAACAAATGACTTAGAGCCGTGTATCTTACAAAGGCAGATCTCACCACTCGGTCCTGGGGGAGCTGCTTTTGTCCCTTGGCATACGGTCAGCCACAAGAGCATCAATATTCTGGCTGTATCCTTTGAATTGTTGCAAACATCATTGGCCCAGTTCTGTCTTCTTATTACAGCCACCAGGTAAAGTCTCCTCACACTACCGGGCTCACTTATAGGCTGTCTTGCAATGTAGTGTGCGGATGACAAAAGTCTCAAAAAGGGGAGATTTGTGTAATGAAAATAAGCAGCAGAGACCAGAGAGGACTCTGAAAAAATGAAAAGGCTATGCACATATTCATTGCCTTGAGCCTTTTGGACATGTGTATATCCTAGACTTTTCAAAATAAATTACTTTGAGCAGACCCTCAAACCAAATTGTATTCTCTGTTGTTTGTTCTTGCTTATGAGTACATTCGTTGAATAAAAACAAAATGACTACTCTTGTATGCAAGGCACTAGCTGGGGACAGGCTAGTGGAACAGAGTCGCAGTCTCCAACCTCAGGAAGGTCACAGTCAATCAGGGGAGCCAGTCAATTACATAAGAAAAAAAACAATACCTGGTGAGAAAGGCTCTGATAAAATCAAGTGCTGGAGCTTTGGCGATGCAGACAAGGAGGGATGGACAGGAGGTACCATTTATACTGGCCGCCAGGAGAGGTGAATCCCCTGGGGCGAGTGGGAGCAGGGAGGTAGGGGTGAGGAAGAGAGACGGAAGGGTGCATCAGGAGAAGGCAGTAGCACAGATGAAGGCTTGCAAGTGACAGCATGCCCTATTATTGGACCTGATCGTCTCCTGATCATCCAAAGCTCAAAGAAAATGCATGAGAGAGGAGGAGAAGTTGCAAGAGAAGGTGAGAAAGTAAGAAAACAGATTGTGAAGGGTTTAGGACTGAATCCTAAGGTCAAGGAAAAGTGGGGTCGATTGGGTTGTTGCTCCCAATTCTTTCCCCCATTCATGTTACAGAACTGACCAGAGCTTTACGGTGTGCAGAGCAAACGTCCCTGCCCCTTGACCTTGGGTTTAGCAATGTGACTTGCTTTGGCCAATGAAACGGTAGCAGAGAAGGCCGGTGGAAGCTATGAATGAGCTACTTGGGTTCACCTGTCCTTTTGCGCCGCTGCGGTGGTCCGTGTCAAGGATATGCTTCGGGGAGCTGATGCCCCTTCAGGCTAGGCCCTAGAATGATGGTTCATAGGCGACACCTAAACCCTACCAGAAACCTGGAGTCCTACCCAGCTGAACCCACCCTGGGTGAGCCAAACTGCTGCCAACCTGCAGACCTAAAAGCATGAAAATATTTATTTTGGTAAGTCACTCAGATGTGGGGGCTGTTATAGAGCAAAAACTGACTAAAATACAAAACCATGGCAAATTTTGCCGAAGGGACTGACACGGTCATAGTTGTATTTTAAAACACTCCCTGGCTCCATTATGGAGAACAGATTGAGGGAGAGAAGCCCAGTTGGAAGAGGAACACAGCCAAGCTGAGAGATGGTTTTGTTAACCCAGAGAAAAATAAATGATGGGGTCTTGTCTAGGGTGTCAGTGGTAGGGGGCAGAGAGAAGCCCTGATTCTTGTTTAATATGTATTCCTTTTAGTGCAGTATTCTTGTTTTGTGGGGGGTTTTCTTTTTAATATAAAATCTATTTTCCTCTAAGACCAAGATAAGCCCACAATCTCTCTAAGACATTAGAGTGCAGGCCTGTTTAGCAATCCGGCTTCATTTGTTCATTCAGGTATTTATTCTACTGACATTTATCGAATGCCCGCCGAGTGTCAGCATAAGGAAATACGCCATCCCTGCCACCCCAAAGGCCATAGTCCAGGCTGGAGAGACAGGCACGTGAGCAAACATTTGCAATAATACATTGAAGGTACTGTAATAAAAATGAGAATAAAACCTACAGTGACATGAAGGAGAGAATAAAATCCTTTATTCTATTAATGTTCCTGAAGACATTTATATTCATTTGCATGGGCAGCAGTCTTTGTTTTATTCACTGATACATTGCAGCTGCCTGAAAGAAAATGCCTAGCACGCATGATTAGCGGATGCTTAATAAATGTTTAGGTTTCGTGCTTAATTTCCTGACCTGTGGCTCAGATCCACCCTTCTGTCTCTTTCCAGTCTGGACTGCCTCGGATACGAGTCCCAGGAACTGAGATGGTGGTCAGTAGGTTCAAGTAGCAAAGCGAGTGTAGGATAAAGACTGAGAAGACATTGCACTGGGCCACCAGGATGGTGCTACTGGCTTTTGAGGGCAGAGTTTCAATAGAGGCCTGGAGTAAAACATCACACTGCAAACACAAGCTTCTTCACCCTATTTTAAGTTCTTCAGCAGTAGGGACTGGAATAGTCACCATATGCACTGTAGATGGGGGAGAAAAGGTACACAACCAAGAAGGGCTAGCAGGATGGCTACTCCATTGATGGTGTTTATCTTAATGAATTCACCCTGGTCTAACTAAGTCTGGCCCTTGGTTGTTACTGTCTATGAGATTTATCTCAGAGATCATGATTCATACTAACCCACAGGGGACTAAATATGACACCCCAATATGCTTCATGATGAATTTTTATTGAGAAATAGAACTGCTGTGTGGACTTTTTTATTCTTATTTGTCTGTGATAAACATGGGGGTGCATATATCTTTTCAAATTAGTGTTTTTGTTTTCTTTGGGTAAATACCCAATAGTGGAATTATTGTGTCCTATGGTATTTCTACTTTTAATTTTTTGAGGGACCTCCATACTGTTTTCCACAATGGCTGCACCAATTTACATTCCAACAGTGTACAAGGGTTCCTTTTCCTCCACATCCTCGCCAACACTTGTTGTTTCTTGTCTTTTTTATTTTAGCCATTCTGACAGGTGTGAAGAGATATCTCATTATATTTTTGATTTGCATTTCCCTGATGTTGAGTGATGTTGAGCATCTTTTCATGTGTCTGTTGGCCGTCTGGATGTCTTCTTTGGAAAAGAAGTCTGGTTGGTTGGTTAGTTGGTTGGTTGGTTTGTTGGTTGATTGGTTGGTTTTGAGTTGTATAAGTTCTTTATATATTTTGGATATTAAACCCTTATCAGATATATCATTTGCAAATATCTCCTCCCATTCAGTAGATTGCCTTTTTGTTTTGTTGATGGTTTCTTTTGCTGTGCAAAAACTTTTTAAAGCTTTTTATTTTGATGTAGTCCTTTTTTTTTTTTTTTTTTTGCTTTTATTTCTCTTGCCTTAGGAAACATATCTAGAAAAATGTTGCTAGGGCAAATGTCAGAGAAATTGCTGCCTGTGTTTTTTTTTAATATTAAAAAAAATTTTAAGTAATCTCTACACTTCATGTTGGGCTCAAACTCACAACCCCAAGATCAAGAGTTGCATGCTATACTGACTAAGCCAGCCAGGCTCCCTCTGCCTGTTTTTTCTTCTAGGATTTTTTACGGTTTCAGGTCTCACATTTAGGTCTTCAATTCATTTTGAGCTTATTTTTGTGTATAGTGTTAAAAGGTGATCTAGTTTCATCCTTTTGCATGTAGCTGTCCAGTTTTCACAGCACCATTTATTAAAAAGACTGTCTTTTCCCCAAAATGGAATCAAATTTCATTAGCTTGCCATAATTTCAGGGTTTGAAGCATCAGGCATTTTGGATATTTGTTGAGACTCACAGTGGACCCTCTCCCCAGGACAGGGCATAGAATGTTTACCCAGCTCACCATGCTTTTTTCTAGGGCTTCATTACTGACCAAATGTTGCTTCTGATTAACACTTAGGTTTCCACAAAGCTTTTGAGGACAGTTCCATACCTGAAGGCCATGTAGCTCTCACACGTGTAATGTTTGAATCCAGAAAGGTTGAATATGCCAATGCAGTTTGTAAAAACAATCTGCAAGTGAAGTAATGCTAAATAAATTAAAATTTGACTGGCTCTTCTTATAAAGCTGGTTGTAGTACCATAATGCTGGCACGCTGATTTTCATTTGGGGTTACACCTCCGTGACAAAGGATTAAGGAAAATTTCACAGCTATTTGTTTGAACAATCTTTAGTCTTCCAATGAACCACAAATTAATAAACCATTCTGTTAGTGATGTATTCACCTTTACATCTCCCCCAACTTACCCCTAATTGACTCAGCAGTTTCAAGATAAAATTGCATAGTACTGAATAAAATGTAAGCACACACATGTAAATAATATCACCATAGATCACCATTCTTATCAAATTTAGCCTGTCTGCATTTACCCATGCATTTATTGCTCTACAGGTTATTGGAACAGAGTAGCAGATTTCGATTGGCAGTTACTCAAGTCACCTGGTTGAGTGGGAATGGCGGTATCTTGCAACTTTCTCCATCTTAACTGGAAGGGGAAGTCCTTTCTTATTTACTTAAAATCCTTGATTGGCTTGTTAGTATTTCTACTACAATTGGTACTTGGTTTCCAGCATAAATTGTTTTTCTCTTGAGGCATCTGTATTCCTCAGATGTCTGGTTATTTTGGCCTATGAACTCATATTCCCATGGAGGTCCTGGCAGCTTAGCCTCATATCAACAGGTAATGGCTGAAGGCCAGCCCTAATCTGAGTCAACCCTAATCAAAGTTCAAGGGAAGCAGCAAGGAGTACTCCCTATATGCAAGTTCTCACACAAGGCTCTAACTATATCATTTGCTGGGGACAGGATGGTTAAAGAGTCATCTGTTTACTCTCATCCCACTGAGCAAATTCTGAGGGTAAGGGTACACCTTTGGACTCTCAGAGTAGTGGCACTTGGAGAAGGCAGTCTCCATCAGCTATGCAGGGGGCAGGGTGATTGCCTGAGGTCAGGCAGTCCACCCTGTCTTCAGCCACTCCACACCCCAGGAGCACCTGGGCTCTGGTTAAATTACTCCCACAGTCCCCCACAACCATGCTTTGGTCTCACTTGATTGTGCCCCTGCATTTGCTTTTTCCAAGAGCCCTGAAAATAATCCAGTCTGCAACCATCTCTTAAACTAATTTCCTAGCTTGGGGCTGCCAGGCCACAGAGGTAGTATAAATTCAGACTGAAAACTACCCTCAGAAAAGGTGATGATTATTTATTCCCATGGATGTGTGTGTGTGTGTGTGTGTGTGTATCCCTCCAACTCAAAGCTCAGATAAGGGTAGACCAGCTGCTTTGTTTTCTACCTCAGCTAATGGATGGCTTTGCTTCCTATTCCACTGTAGCCTTCTCAGGGTCCTAAGTTTATACAAGGTTCTTAGTTCCAGATCCCCATCTTGTCTGCTCCCAGACCCTTTTCGCTGGACCGCCAAGGCTGTTAAAACCCAAGCATCTTAGTTACAAAAATAAGAGTTCTCTCTTCCTCTCCGGGGGAAACAGTGTCAGCAGCTCCTTACCATGTGGAACTGTAGGTCCAGCTCTGATTTTGGCCTTGAAATATTTTCCTTACTCTCCTAACTGTGCATTTAAAATAATACTTGCCAGGGCGCCTGGGTGGCTCAATTGGTCAGGCTTCCAACTCTTGATTTCGGCTCCAGTAGTGATCTCAGGGGTGTGGGATCAGGCCCCAAGTCAGGCTCCGGGCTCCACGCAGGGTCTGCTCCTGATTTTCTCTCCTTCTTCCTCTGTCCTTCCCTCTACTTGTGCTCTCAATAACTAACTAAATAAATAAATAAATAGAATCGATAGATAGATAGATAGATGATAGATAGATAGATAGATAGATAGATAGATAGATAGATAGATAGATAAATGAAATGACACTTGCCTCCACAGGGTGCCTGGGTGGCTTAGTGGTTAAGCGTCCAACTCTTGATTTCGGCTCAGGTCATGATCTCTTGGGTCATGAGATCAAGGCCCAGTCTGACTCCGTGCTCAGCCAACACTCTGAGATTCTCATGTCCTCTGCCTCTCCCCACACTTGCATGCGAGTGCACATAACACGAACATGTCCATGTTCTAGCCTCAGAGAGTCTCAGCCTTGCATCTAGCCAGGGGCCAGGACCAGGGCTATTGTGAAGATGCACCCCCCTCCAAGTGATTCTCATGTGTGTCTCCACTTAAAAACCACTGGAAAAGAAAATAACAAGCCTGGGTCATTACAGCATGCACGAAGACTGTTTATATTTTGCTGGAAAATAATCTTTGTCTATTTTTCAAAAGAAATGAAACCTTTATTGGCATCTACAAAGATAAAATGTTTTGCTACAGATGATTGCCTTTTGATGGTTAGTTCTTTTTATAGCTAATTGGATGCAGAAGAATTTGTTGGAATTATGTATTATTATGTAGTGGACAATTCCATTTTCTGAAAGATAAGAAAAAATAGATGTTTGCATCATGTTTCCTGCATGAAAACTTTTCTTGACCAAAATTTTACTGAGCTCTGAAAACATTTTAAAATTTTTGCGTCATTTGCTTTACGTGTCAGTATGCCAAAAACCAGTATCAGAGATTTTGACCTTTGGCAGTTTTATCGCTGAATGGATAATAATTCAGCAATTTTTAATTGTGCCACTGATAAGATAACTGAATAAGTAAATGAAAATTTCCAAGTGCTAAGTACAGATATCCAATTTGCAGTTCTCACCAAAACCCATTAAATCCGGGTGGATAAAATGTCCATTCTAAATACTGTACATAATATTGTACAGAATTTGCCCAGAAGATATAAGCTAAATTTTTCAAGTCACCTATCAGAATTATTGTTGACACAATATATGCTCTGTGTTAAGGCGATAAAAATAGAAATTTTAAAAATTAGCTTTCTGCAAATTTCTTAGTTATCAAAAAATATTGGAAAATAAATGGAGGGGTGCCTGGCTGCGTCCATCAGTGGAGCATATGACTCTTGATCTGGGTGTTGTGGGTTTGAGCCCCACGTTGGGTGTAGACATTACTTAAAAAAATAACATTTTTTAAAGAAAAAAGAAAAAGAAAAGAAGAATTTTCTTCTGTGTTTTGACAATACTCATTATAATATCTAAACAGCGTCTCCTTGCCCCAGCTTAAACCAGGCAAAAATCCATATTCCATATACCATAAGTTTTTTTTTTTTTAAGATTTTATTTTGGGGGCACCTGGGTGGCTCAGTAGGTTAAGCAGCTGCCTTCAGCTCAGGTCATGATCTCAGGGTTCAGGATTGAGCCTGCATCAGGCTCCCTGCTCAGCAGGGAGTCTGCTTCTCCCTCTCCCTCTCCCTCTGCCCCTCCCCCGCCCCATCCTCCACCCCCCCCCGGCTCACGCTCTCTCTCAAATAAATAAAATCTTAAAAGAAAATTTATTTTTAATAATCTGTACACCCAATGTGGGCTCAAACTCACAACAGTGAGATCAAGAGATCATATGATCTACTGACTGAGCCAGCCAGGCACCCCCATGATAAGTTTTATATGAGGTATCTCATTTATTCCTTGCAAGAACCCCCTGCTCATATTCATCCACATTTTACAAATGAAAAATGAAGTAATGTGCAAGACTGCACAACTGATAGGTGGTAGAGTTTTGATTTGAACCTAGAACTTATATGTTTAAGAAAACTGCACTGGCTCTTACATTTAAAAAACTAAAAAGCCCCCACATAGAAGCAGCTTCTCGTGTCCTTCTCGAACGTCTTTCAGGTTCAGCCTACTCGCCTCCACTCTAGCCTCCACCATGTCCATCAGGGTGAGCCAGAAGTCCTACAAGGTGTCCTCCTGCAGCCCCCGGGGCCTTCAGTTGCCCTATGTACGCAAGTGCACCCGGCACCCACATCAGCTCTTCAGCCTTCTCCTGTGTGGCCTGGGCACCAGCGTGAGTATGGTCTGGAGCCACAGTGGGGCTGAGAGTATGAGGGGCATCACTGCTAGCTCAGTGAACCAGAGCCTGCTGAGTCCCCTTAAGCTGGAGGTGGACCCCAGCAACGAGGCTGTGCACCCCCAGGAGAAGGAGCAGTTGGAAACCCTCGACAAGTTCACCTCCTTCATCAAGGTGTGGCACCTAGAGCAGCAGAACAAAATTCTGGAGACCAAGTGGAGCCTCGCGCAGCAGCAGGAAATGGCTCGGAGCAACAAGGACAACATGTTCGAGCTATGACAACCACCTTTGGTGACAGCTGGACACGCTGGGCCAGGAGAAGCTGAAGCTGGAGGTGGAACTTGGCAACATGCAGGGACTGGTGGAGGATTCAGGAAAAAGTAGGAGGGGGAGATCAAACAGCATGCAGACATGGAACATAAATGTGTCCTAATCAAGCAGGATGTGGACAATACTGACATGAACAAGGTAGAGCTGGAGTCCCACCTCAAAGGGCTGACTGACAAGATCAGCTTCTTAAGGCAGCTGTATGAAGAGAAGATCGGTGAGCTGCAGGCCCAGATCTCAGACACGTTTGTGTCTGCTCCATGGATCTGGACAGCATCATTGCCCAGGTCAAGTCCAGGACAAGGACATCACCAACGACAGCCAGGCTGAGGCCTACACCATGTACCAGATCAAGCACGAGGAGCTGCAGATATTGACTGGGAAGCACGGGGATGACTGCTGTCACACGAAGATGGAGATTTCTGAGATGAACCAGAACATGAGCCAACTCCAGGTTGAGATGGAGGGCCTCAAAGGCCAGAGGGCTTCCCTGGAGGCCGCCACCAATGATGCAGAGCAGTGTGGGGAGCCAGCTGTTAAGGACGCCAATGCCAAGCTGGCCAAGCTGGAGGCTGCCCTGCAGTGAGCCAAGCAGGACCTGGCGTGGCAGCTGCATGAGTAACAGGAGTCCGTGAACATCAACCTGGCCCTGAACATCGAGATCACCACCTCCTGCAATTTGCTGGAGGGCGAAGACAGCCAGCTGGAGTCTGTGAGGCAGAAAATGACTACTCACGTGGGCTGAGCTCAGCCTACAGGGCCCTCATGAGCCCTGCCAGTCACCTACAGCCTTAGCTCCTTCCAGTCCAGCTTCAGCTGCGGGAGGTCTCCAGTTCCTTCAGCCAAGTCAGCTCCTCCAAGACCATGGTTGTGAAGCTGGTGTGCAAGTCATCTGATGTCCAGTCCAAGTGAACAGCCACTGTGGTCTCTTCCAGCCTCCCTGCTCCTGAGGCTACCACAGAGCCTTTGGGGGAAGGAGCTGTGGAGGTTGCATCAGGAACAAGACACACACCTGAGGCTCAGCCTTCAGCCCTCAGCCTACCCTTGGGGGTGTCTACTGCCTTGGGTACCCCCTCTTGCCCATGCCCCCAACTAAAAGCCAATTCAAGTGTCTTTTCCCAAATAAAGCCTCAGATGGCTCTGCCAACCCCTCCACCTCAAAATTTTAAAATAAATAAGTAAAATAAAAAACTAAAAAGCAGAAACACACAAATAGGAAACCTACTCAAAGAACAACCTAGGATCACAATGTTTAACATCAAGTTTCATTGGCTAGACCCCTACAAATATATCCTAAATCCAACAACCTCTCACCTCCACTGCCTCTCACTGGGACTTCGCAATCAGGGACCTCAGTGGCTCGCACCGCAGTGTGCTCTTGGGATCAGCAGTATGGGCATCACCCGGGAACTGGTTAGAAATGCAAATTCTCCACCCACTCCGCCAACCCAGATCTAATTACTCAGAAACTCTGGGGGGTGGGAGTGGTGAGCTGTGGTTCTCTTTACTAGACAGTTATGGGGAGAGAAGTAGAGAATGCTCAGTCTTTAATGTATCTTGTCTTCTCATACACTTAGCTATGAAGTTAATGAAACTTTCCTATGGAAAAGGTACCACTGAGTAATTATTTCTTTTTAATGATAGTGGGTACACATACAAACAACAGACTTTTCACTTAAAATGCAGTAAGTTTTGATCTTGCTCTTTTTAGCAATATCTACTAACCTATACCAGGAATTCCATGCTGCATGGGGGGTTTTTTGCTTAAGGTTATAAAGGTAAAATTGGGAAACAGCAGGGCTTCTGGAGAATGGCAGAAAAGCCAAATTGCAATTTCTTAAAATATGAATATTGGCAGCACATGTCAACTTTAAAAGGAACTGGTCATTGGCACAGAGCACAGAAATAATCAATAGCTCTTCCCTGGAGTAAGTCCCCAATGTTAAATTTATAGTCTTTGGCCATTTTTCCTCAACCTAGGATCTGAGAGTAGCTGGGGTTAGGCAGATATATTCTCAAAGATCTGCAGTAACTTATCCCTTTTTTAAAAAAAAAAAGGCTTGTAGGGGCGCCTGGGTGGCTCAGTCGTTAAGCGTCTGCCTTCGGCTCGGGTCATGATCCCAGGGTCCCAGGATTGAGTCCCACATCGGGCTCCCTGCTCAGGGGGAGGCCTGCTTCTCCCTCTCCCATTCCCCCTGCTTGTGTTCCCTCTCTCGCTGTCTCTCTCTCTGTCAAATAAATAAATAAAATCTTTAAAAAAAAAAAGGCCTATAGGAGGTAACCAGGAGCTGGGAAGAGGCGGGGAATAGATAGTTATTATTTAATGGGTTCAGAGTTTCTCTTTGGGATGATGAAAAAGTTCTGGAAATAGTGATGATGGTTATATACCATTGTGACTGCACTTAATGCCACTTTAAAATGGCTGAAACTGTAATGTTTATGTATATATATTTTACCACAATTTTAAAAAATCAGGTCCGTAGGGACTTCCATTTCCAGTAAAATGGCACATTAGCTATCCTGAAAAACTTCCTAGAACAAAAATGCATAAAATATTAGAAAAGTATTTTAAATATTTTGTAAATGCATGGTTGAAGTAGTGGAAAGTAAGGGAAATCCTCAAAGGTTTTATTTTTTTTAAGATTTTTTATTTATTTGAGACAGAGAGAGAGAGCACAAGCAGGGGGAGCAGCAGTAGGAGAAGGAGAAGCAGACTCCCCACTGAGCGGGGAGCCTGCCGATGACACAGGACTTGATCCCAGGACCCTGAGATCATGACCTGAGCCGAAGGCAGACGTTCAACCGACTGAGACACCCAGGCACCTTCAAAGGTTCTAAAAAATTTCAGGATGAGAAAACATGAATTCAGAGAGGGGAGTAAGCTCTAAAACTGATGTCATCTGCTGACCTTAGCTATTTTAATGTGCCCTCAGTAGGGACAGAAGATGTGGAAACTGGACCCTCAGTGAGTGAACTAGAACAGACCAAACATCCCCTGAGCATGACATTAAAGAAGAAACTCACCCTTCCTGGCCTTGGCTATAGATGGAAGAGAAAAAAAAAGTCTCCCATGGAATTTTCTGATTACAAACTAGCCTCCAGCAGCTTTGGAGCCTGTAAGTCTTGATAATTCCTATTGCTCCTAGATGAGGCTTCTTTTCAAACACCATCTTTTTTTAAAATGTGAAAAAAAAAATCATAATAGATAAACTTTTCAGGTAGAACTCACCTAATTCATTCACCTGTTCTTCATATGACATATTTTCCAGACCACTTACCCCCCTAACAGTCTTTCTTTGGGTACTTTCTGGTTTGTTCCAGGATCCTCTTGAGGAATAATGGCCACAGTGGGAAATAACATAGATTTGGCTCAACCTGTACAAAGTAGAATAGGACTATTACTGCTGGTGATTGGTGTGATACTTATCTACTACTTGATAACAAATAACACCAAAACTGAGTGTCTTGAAGTAACATTTCTGATCTCACCATTTCTGTGGGTCAGAAATCTGGGCCCAGTTTAGCTGGGTCTTCTGGCTCAGGGTCTCTCACAAGGTGGCAGTCAAGTTGTCAGCTGGGCCGCAGTCGTCTCAAGGTTCAGTCGGGGAAGGATCTGCTGCCAACCCTGCTCGTGAGGTTGTGGACAGTATTCAGTTCTTCAGGCTGTTGGTCTGAAGGCCTCAGTTCCTCACTAGCTATTGGCCAGAGGCTGCCCTCAGTTCCTTGCCTCTCAACAGGACAGCTTATAACACAGTAACTTGTCTCATCAGAGTGAGAAGTGAGAAGAGCCAGAAAGAGAGAGAGAGGGAGAGAGAATAAGGAATATAAAAGTCACAGTCTTTTGTAACCTAATCATGGAAGTCACACCCCATCATTTTGGCAGTATTGTATTTGTTAGAAGCACATCACTAGGTCTAGCCCACATACAAAGGGAGGGGATCACACAAGGCATGATTATGAAGAGGCAATGATCATTGGGAGCCATTTCAGAAGCAGCCTACCACAACTGGACACCACACCTCTAATGGTGTCCTAATCCATCTAATTGGGACCTAAAAAATTAATGATTTGGATTTAAGTGACGCCTCAGGTTAGTGGAGCCCTAAGGTACTTAGCAAAAGTAAATGTTACTCCTCTCAGGAGGAGCTTACCTTAAGCTCAGGCATTAATTACTTCCACCAGATAGAATTCCAACAAACATGAGTTTGCAATAAAAAAGGAAAAAAACACACATTACCATGAGCAATAATTAGCAGAAACAAAGGATCAGAACAGCTGACATTACAGATACTGGAATCATCGGATACACAATATATAATGACCGTGTTTAATATGTAGAATTGAAAATATGACTAAGGAACAAGAAAAAGTAAAAAAAAAATAGCAAATCAGATTTGAAACAAAACCGAATATAATTTCTAGAAACTAAAAATAAAATAATTAAAATTGGAAAGTCAATAGACCGTTCAGAACAGCAAATTAAACACAGCCAAAGTAAGAAATAATGAACTGAAAGATGAATTTCAGGAAACACCCAGAATGCAGCATGATAAAGACACGGAAAATATTAAAGAGAGGGAAAAAGACAGGGCGGATAAAGAATCTATTACATCTAATCAGACTTTCAAAATGAGGGGGGAAAAAGAACAAAGTGAGAATGGCTAAGAATTTGCCATGTTTGATGAAGATGACAAATCCTAAAATTCAACAAGCTGAATAGTGCTGTATACCTACCTAGCTTTCAGCTCCACATTCATCCTTCTATCCCCAGCAAGGTAGCCCTGGGGTTGGGTGTTTGCAAAATGCTGTCCCAGGCTCCTTTAGCAGGTGGCTTCTTCCTGGATTCCACCAATAAGAGGCACTGGTTGGTACTTAATCTTAAGTAGAAAGAGGGTAACAGTAGGAGTTCTGCTCTCACACTTGCTCTCTTAATTTTTCTCCTTCTGGCCAACAGCCCTTAGCCACAACATTTCCTCCAACCATCCAGCCCAATCATTCCTGGGATGGTGGCCCCTTCCCCCACCCTCCAAGGTTCTAGTAGCATAACCTCCTCCCTTTGGTGCCTTGAGCCTTAGGGATATGCTAGCTACTTTATGCTTTCCAGTCTCCCAGCTACCTCGCCTTTGTTCCTCTTTCAACCTTCCGATATATGTGTAGCCAATTCCCTTATAAAATCCTCTCTGCTTTGAAGTACCTAGCATTGTTGTCATTTTCCTGCCTGGACCCTGACCCATATACCAACAAATTCCAAGCAAGTTAAATAAAAAGAAATGCACATCTAAACACGCCAAAGAGGAACACCAAAAAGAAGACAGATTACCTAAAACAAGAGACAGTTAAACTGACAACAGACTTCTCGACACCAACAATAGAAGCCAGAAATTAAGTAACATTCTCAAAATGCTAAGTGAAAACAACTTTCAACCTAGAATTATATGCCCTATGAAACTATCTAAAATAAGAGGGAAATCAAGATATTTTCAGATAAGCAGTAAGGGATTACTTTCAGAGCCTGCTGGATTAAATTACATTTTTTTATTAAATTACGAATTAAATAACAGCGATGCAATGAAGTTTTGTTTAAACCTTGGAACTTGGCACTTGGGATCTTGTTTCCCCCTGAGCCTTGTCTTTAGAAGTCCAAATGGCTGAAGCAGAGCAAAATATACCTACAACCCCAGAATATGCCTCTTTGGCATATTGATTATTTTAAACTAGTTTGTTTTGTTTTGTTTTGTTTTTTAAGAAACAGCAAAGGGGAAGCTTTGAAAACTGAATACAAGTTACCCTTTGTAAGAAAGAAACATTTACAAGGCAAATCTCCATTTGTAGGGGTGTCTCCCTCTGTACCAGAAGGAGGAGGATGACTCTTAATCTCTAGAAACTCTTATCAGTGCAGAAGGCAACAACTTAAATCTGTTTAACAACCTTACTCTTGTTTACTGTGCTTGTCCTGGTCACCTCCCATAACTAGCTCCCCCCACTAACATCGTTTGTTTCTAGCTGAAGATATTTAAGGTGGTGGCTTGGGCTATTTCAAGGAGTTACTCAGTTTTCCTGGGTCTCTCCGCTGTATATAGGAGGTGTACATGTTATTAAGCTTCTGTTTGCTTTTCTCCTGTTAATCTTTTATTATGGGGGCGGGGTCTCAGCCAAGAAACTCAAAGGGTAGAAGGAAAATTACTTTTCCTCCCCTATATGGCCAAATGCCTACTTCAATATCATTTCTGGAATCTCTGAAAATTTGCACAACCAGTGATCATATGACAGAGGAGATATCATGATATATAATTAGTGAAACAATGTCAATAATATGAATAAGGTGTATCACTTGAATGTACTGAAAATATTTTAATGTTCACTTTCAAACATACATGCAGAGTCTAAAATAACTTGAGGTAAAAACATTTTTATGTGCTTTCTAAGTTTAAATCCATCACTTGATTAACAAATGTATACCCATTACTGAAGAGTAAAATGCTGTGATAATTATAATTTTTTAAAACTATTAAGCTTATGTAGAGAAACAATTAAGAATCTGCATTGCTTGGCTTTTGCTAGGTTATGGTGTAGCAACAAACTCTAAAATAAAGAACTGTATTTAATTTTTTCTTCTTCACTTCCACTTAGGTTATAAGCCTTACAAGAAAAAGTCTCACTAAGGAATTCTTCACATCTTGCAAGGGTAAATTAATGGCAGAATGTCAGTTTGTCACGTCAAAATTTCACAAGCAGGAAAAATTCCAAAGTCCTGTTCAATAGCATCCTTGATAAATCATCCTCAATTTATACATAAAAAAAATAAAGTATAAGAAGAATAAAAGAAAGTGCTAAAGCAAAATGAGGTCTCAAAACCACATTTTATTCCCACTTAGCAAATTTCAAAATAATAGACCTCTTGAGAAGGTTTTAAGAAGAGAACTCCTTATAGTTCTATGCCTAGGGAAGCTAAAAGTTAAAGAAAATCTTATCGACAATATTACTATAGACCATAGGTCAGCACACTTTTTCTTTTAAGGGCCGGATAACATTTTAGGCATTGGCAGCCATTAAGTCTCTGTCACAACTACTTAGTTCTGTTTTGGTGCAAAGGTAGATAATATGCAAACAGAGGAGCATAGCTGTGTTCCAACAGAACATCATTTACACAACAGGCAGAGGGCTAGATCTGACCCTCAGGCCATAATTTGACATCTCCTACCAGATACTACGAACTATTTTCAATATTTGAAGATGAAGGATTTTTTTTTGTATTTGCTAGAGCTATAAATGCTAGTTTTAAGTTCCTTCTAAAAAAGTGTCATTGGAAAATTTCTTGAATACTGTTCTGCTGTATATAGAAAGGCTACAATATTGTTAAATGTGTTACTTTATAGAGGACATCAGACATTTGCATATATAGAAACAACTACAGGTCATATTTAAGTCAGATGAAATGGTAGATTAATAATGAATTCCACTCTGTTTCTGTTCAGAGATTGCTGTGGTCTCACACAGCTATCAACATTGCATTCTGACTAAAGAACTACTTATAGAATGGAAAAATCAGTTGTAAAATGTGTCACTATTATTAATAATAAAACAAACATGGTAAAGGCTAAGAGTGATTTAGGAATCATAAGTATACAGTGTTTTGTTTATACACACTTCAGTACTCTAATCAAAAAGCCATTATCACTGTCTATAAGCAGAAGGATAGTGGGCCACTTCATCAAACTTCAAAGACAAAAGTACATGATGTCCAAAGATTTTGGAATTGCCTTGTCATATATTTAACAAGATGTTTAAACAATTTAAAAGCCATCTTGAACAAAACCAAAATAATATGCTTTTTAGATGAAAACAATACATCTTATTACAACTGCTTGCAGAGCAAGTACTTTGCTTGCTGGAACCTGATGAAAAAGTAACCAAACTGATAGTTTCAGAGTACAAGTTTTTCTTACATGATAGCTGTTAAAGAGATTCTCTTCTGGGTGCCTGGGTGGCTCAGTTGGTTAAGCGACTGCCTTTGGCTCAGGCCATGATCCTGGAGTTCCAGGATCAAGTCCTGCATCGGGCTCCCTGCTCAGCAGGGAGTCTGCTTCTCCCTCTGACCCTCCCTCCTTTCATGTGCTCTCTCTCTCTCATTCTCTCTCTCAAATAAATAAATAAAATCCTTAAAAAAAAATTAAAAAAAACAGATTTTCTTCTCCCACCAGAAAGATGAAGACACTCATGTACACGAGATGAAACTGAAACACAGATGGAAAAACCTAGATGACTGGTTTCTTGAAAGCCAATTATATTGCTCGATTAGCACATTTTTAGAACCAAGGTTTATAAGGACAAACATTATTCACATGACTGTAAAACAGCAATTGCAGGCAAAATGTCTATATATATTAGGAATGAAATGATAAGACAGCACTTTCCGAAGAGATTCAGAAAATATTTTCTTCAACTGGCACAAGAAACTTCCATTTATGGGACTGTTTCCACCAAACTGTGCCATCTTCAGCAACCATACCGACTGGGATTTAAAATGGAGAGGAGTCTTTACCTTAGTCGGTGCCTAGTAAACAGAAAGGAAAGGCTTAGTAATTATGTGGCAGCATCGCATCAACACTAGCAGTATCCCATAATGACAGCACTAACCAAACATTTTGTGTCACTACACCCTCCATAGGTGAGAGTGAATGGCTATTTATGTGGTAGATAACACTACTGTGTATTTCCAAGTGTTCTTCTCTCTTTCCGGGTGATGACACTCCCTCTGCCCTTTATGTTAAGTACAACTATTTGACTACTTTTGGCTAATGAAACATGAGTGGAAGTAACATGTGCACATATGGGCCATAGCACTTCACTGCCAGTGGTACATACTCTAGTCTTCTCTTTCTCTGCTGCACTAAACTCTGAACCTCATTTTGAGATGTGAGCATGATAAAATGGTGGAGTCTCCATCAGCATGTGAACCCATCATGGATACATAGCACAAACAAAAAATAATTCTTTACTGTTTTTAGCTCTTAAGATTTCTTTTTAAGATTTTTTTATTTATTGGGGTGCCTGGGTGGCTCAGTCCGTTAAGTGTTTGCCTTCAGCTCAGGTCATGGTCCCAGGGTTCTGGGATTGAGTCCCACATTAGGCCCCCTGCTCAGTGGGGAGTCTGCTCCTCCCTTTCCCTCTGTCCCTCTCCCCCTGCTCATGCTCTCTTTTTCTCTCCCTCAAATAAATAAAATCTTTTTAAAAAACTATTTTTTATTTATTTATTTGAGTTCAAGAGCAAGGGGAGGAGCAGAGGGAGAGGGACAAGCAGATTCCACACTGAGTATGGAGCCCAATGTGGGGCTTGATGCAGGGCTCAATCCCAGGACTCCCAGACCATGACCTGAGCTGAAACCAAGACTCAGATGCTTAACCGACTGAGCCAGGCTCCCCTAGACCCTGGGATTTTAGAATTTGTTATCCAGGCATAACCTAGTTTATCCTGACTGGTATAATTTAGTGTCACAAATGTAGAGTATAATGACCCCAGAAGCAAACTATCAGCTTACATTGATAAGAAACAAATATTCCTGGGATGCCTGGGTGGCTCACTTGGTTAAGCATCTGCCTTCGGCTGAGGTCATGATCCCAAGGTCCTAGGATGGAGTCCCACATCAGGCTCCCTGCTCAGTGGGGAGTCTGCTTCTCTCTCTCCCTCTGCAGCTCCCCTGGCTTGTGCTCTCTCTGTCAAATAAATAAATAAAATCTTTAAAAAAAAAGAAAGACATATTCCTGCATAAAACATCAGACTTTAAAAATCTGAATACTAATATTTTCCATAATAAATTTGTAATAATATTTTAAATTAATATCTAATGTTATATCTCATGTTGATTCGGGCATCTCAGAAGTTTATTATATGATGTTGATATTCTGCTTCAGCCAAATATTGATTTTTAATAATGAGGCTATTTTGCATTCAGCCAAAATATATATCTGGTACCCCCTCTAAAAATAATAAATTAAAATTATATGAATAATTTCATAATAATAGAGGCTATGTGTCCTCTATTTAAAAGTTACCGGACACGGGTGCCTGGCTGGCTCAGCCAACAGAACATGCGATCTTGGGGTTGTGAGTTCAAACCCCATGTTGGGTGTAAAGCTTCAAACAATCAATCAATCAATAAAATAATTACCTGACAGAAATGTGAAACGACCTGTAAATTAGGTCACAAATTTGTTTTTAAGGAAATATACTTTGATCTTCTGGAATTCAGGAATTTTTTGCTGCCATCTTGCATCCTCTATCTTGTCTCTTCTGCTGCCACCAGCTGGCTTCCACTACTGATAAATTCCAGAAACCAGCAGGATTCAATTTAGTGTTTTGTTTTGACTGCTGGGTCCCTGATGAGAACACCAAGTCAGCTGAATAAGTAAATTTTTAGGTTGGGAACAGAAAAACACAATCAACTCATTTCCTACATATTTTGGGTAATCAGATAGCCACACAGTAGCTAGTACTTGTCCCAGCAAGGGGTCCAGAAAGGGCTTCAGGCTAACAAAAAAGATCTTAAGTTCATAGTCTCTTCTGGGGGGGGGGGGGGCAAACAATGTTAAAAACTGCAGTCGTTATGTAAGAGTGAACAAAGGTCAGTTCAAACACAATAGCCTACCAACAGTCTCAGTGCAGTTTTAAGCTTTAATAACTTCAGAAGTACAAATTCTACAAACTTAAAACATCCTTTGAAAGTAAAAATACCATGGCACCTGGACAGCTCAGTTGGTTAAGCCTTTGGCTCTGGTCATGATCGCAGGGTCCTGGGATTGAGCCCAGATTGAGCCCCGCCTCGGGCTCGTGGGTCATCGGCTTCATCAGGGAACCTGCTTCTCCCTCTCCCCCATGCTTGTGCACTCTCTCCCTCTCTCTCTCTCAGATGAATAAATAAAATCTTAAAAAAAAAAAAAGTAAAAATACCTAAATTTCTTTCATGCTTAGTCTTGGGAATTTTTGAACAGTAAATGTATTTCAATTTTTTGTTTCAATGTTTATCTTCAGTTGAGAGACTAAAACACTTGAAATTTAAAATTATTCAAAATTCATAAAATAAGTA
This sequence comes from Zalophus californianus, assembly GCF_009762305.2. NCBI lineage: Eukaryota > Metazoa > Chordata > Mammalia > Carnivora > Otariidae > Zalophus > Zalophus californianus. The sequence continues at coordinate 111,478,032 of NC_045612.1, read as the reverse complement.
TAAAAGAAATTTAAATAAACTTTCAAGTGATGGCTTTTATAAGTTTGTAGCAATTATACTTCTGAAATTATCAAAACCTAAAAGTGCACTAAGACTGTTGGGGCACCTATACATGGAAAACTGTGGGGTCAGAGTGCTTGAATACAAACTTTTATAATTTACACCCAGCTACATCCAAAATAAGTTGAAACATTTTGTAACAACATATATGCGCACATGTATGCAAGGAGATGTAAAACTGAGTCTTAAGGGCTCTTGAAACTAGAGGGACATGGTACTAAATTATTAAATCTTTAGGAAAAGGATGGGAGAATGAGGCAAATTAATACCAATATTTGTAATACAGCTTTATAGTATTATACTATCATTTTTACTTCGGAGGCCGTTGAGGGTCCATTTTTATTAGGAATACTTGTTCTTAAAATAGTATTATGTTCTCCATATTAGTACTGATATTATCATTGCTAATGATGCTTTTCCGGAAAAGTTAACTTACAAAAACATGAACATTAAGAGAATGCATTAAAACACTCCATAAATAAGGGTTTTCCTTCCCTTTAGAAGTCCTCTAGTTCAGTGATTCTCAATCTTGTCTGCACAGTGGAATGACCTAAGGAGCTTAAAAAATACTGACTCTTGGGGCGCCTGGGTGGCTCAGTCGTTAAGCGTCTGCCTTCGGCTCGGGTCGTGATCCCAGGGTCCTGGGATGGAGCCTTACATCGGGCTCCCTGCCCCACGGGGAGGCCTGCTTCTCCCTCTCCTACTACATCTCCTACTCCCCCTGCTTGTGTTCCCTCTCTCGCTATGTCTCTCTCTGTCAAATAAATAAATAAAATCTTTAAAATAAATAAATAAATAAAAATTAAAAAAAAAATACTGACTCTTGGGTCCCACTCTGAGCTTCTGATTCAATTAGTCTAGGCTGGAAAATGGGCAACGGAAATTTTAAAAGCCCCGCGATGATCCTACTGTACAGCCAAGGCTGAAAACCACTACTCCAGGTCAACATATAATCAGGTATAAGTCAACATAAAAATAAGTGCAGATATTCAGAGCTCCAATTTTTTAAACATAACACCAATTGCAAAAAGAACCTAATTTAATCAACATGAATGAATCTCAAAACTATTATGTTGGTGGATGGAACTAGAGGGTATTATGCTAAGGGAAATAAGTCAGTCAGAGAAAGACAACTATCATATGATTGCACTCATATGTGGAATTTAAGAAACAAAACAGAGGCTCATAGAGAAAGGGAGGGGAAAATAAGATGAAAACAGAGGGAGGCAAACCATAAGAGATTTAACTATAGGAAATAAACAGGTTTTCTGGAGGGGATGTGGGAAGGGGGATGGGGTAACTGGGTGATGGGCAGGAAGGAGGGCACTTGATGTAATGAGCACTGGGTGTTCTATGCAACTGAAGAATCAATAAACTACCTCTGAAACTAATAATACACTATATATTAACTAATTGAATTAAATAAAATTTTTAAAAAAGTATTATGGTGAGCGAAATAAGCCAGACACAAAAGAGTATACTTATCCTATAGCTCTATTTACACAGTTTAAATACATTGGAACAGGGCGCCTGGGTGGCTCAGTTGGTTAAGCAACTGCCTTCGGCTCAGGTCATGATCCTGGGGTCCCGGGATCGAGTCCCGCATCGGGCTCCCTGCTCAGCTGGGGGTCTGCTTCTCCCTCTGACCCTCTTCCCTCTCGTGCTCTCTGTCTCTCACTCTCTCTCTCAAATAAATAAATAAAATCTTTAAAAAAAATAAATAAATACATTGGAACAGGGGTGGGCTGGGGGTACTGCCTGGGAAGAGACACGAAGAAAATTCCTGAGATGGAAATGTTTTCTATTTTAATTAGGGTACACTGATATAGGCAGTTATCAAAACTAATTGAAATGGACAACTGAGACCTGCATTATGATTTCGCTTTATGTAAATAACACTTCAATTAAAAAAAAGAATAAACATAATTAACTTAAATCTGGATACCTATGACAGGGTCTGGGAGGCGGAGTCATGACCTGCCGCCTTCAGAAGACCCCAAATTCTCACCAGCTTTAAAAGGAACAACAAACCCCAGACCAGAACCGGAGAGAATAGCGAGCCAACAGCAGGGAGGGCCAGAGCCTAAGAAATCGCTAGAGGTCTGGGAGCCGGTGTCGAGCAGACGCCCACACCTCGGCGCCCGGGTGTCCCACGAAAATAAGCACCCGCCCCCCTTTTCCGGTGCGCACATGGCCGTCTCGGTGTGCTTTCCGGAAGGGTCCGGGGAGAAAAGGAGCCACTGCGAGAAAGGAACCGGCAGCAGCTTGGTTCCTGCGCGGATGCTGGGGCTGTAGGCGCCGCGCTTTCGGCTCGTTGCCGCTCACAGGGAAGAGGACGCCGGGGCTCGCTTTCCCTCCGCTGCCTCCGCCACTGCCATGATTCCAGTGTCGCTGGTGGTAGTGGTGGTGGGCGGCTGGACTGCCGTCTACCTGACCGACTTGGTACTGAAGGTGAGGGCCTCGGGCCTAAAGCCCAAGCCCGCGGTGTCCAGGGCCGGGGCGCAAGGCCCGAGGCCTTTTCTCTTCCTCTGCCTCGCGCCTCCCGGGCTGTAAGCCGCGCGGCCAGTATCCACGTGCGCCTTTCCGCGTGGCGCCCGGGCCCCGTGGAGTATAAAACACGGCAGACCGCCGGAGGGGTGTGGCGGTCTGCGCAGCTGCCGCAGTCGCATTGCGGGGCGCTGCAGGCCCCGCTGCCTTCGGGTCCTGCCCGGGAGGCGCCAGTAGTGGGTTCGGGAGGGTCGGGGTTTTGCCAGACCCCGCGGCAGTGCACCTGGGAGGAAAATAAAAAGTCCGCCTAGGAAAGGCATTGTTTTCCCTCGTTGTCTTTAAGGCCACGACCCTCCAAAGACTGGTACTGGAACGAATCTAAATCAAGTTGTGTTTTAGACCAGCGGGCTCGAACTTTAAAAGTGCATACAATCATTTGGGGTTCCGGTTAAAATTGCTTTCTGATTCAGCAGGTTTGGGGCGGGGCCTAAGATTCTGCATTTGTAACCAGTTCCCAGGTGCTACCAGTGTTGTTGGTCTACAGACCAAACTTCAAAGTAGCATACTCAGGGAACAAGGATTTAAATAACTAGTTTCTGGGGCGCCTGGGTGGCTCAATCGTTAAGCGTCTGCCTTCGGCTCAGGTCATGCTCCCTGCTCGGCGGGAAGCCTGCTTCTCCCTCTCCCACTCCCCCTGCTTGTGTTCCCTCTCTCGCTGTGTCTCTCTCTGTCAAATAAATGAATAAAATCTTTAAAAATAAATAACTAGTTTCTGACTACTACAATTCTAATTTGCACCCTGTACCCACTTCTTCACACTAATCTCCTTCCCCCACCCTACATGTACATCCCGGGTGCACGGTCCACTTTTCAGCTATTTGGGAAGGGTAGCAAAAATTATGCACAATTGTCTGACCACATGTTTCAAGCAACCTGTGAAATTGAATGGGGGGGTGAAGGTAACAATAAAGTCATTACAACATACAGATTTTATTCCACTGTACAGTTCTCAAGTGTTTAATAAAACCTTCATGTTATGAATACCGTTTTAAATAGAATATTACAGTTTAGTATTGTGTGTTTTAGGTGTAACAGTAAAATGAAATGATACTTGTGCTTCTTTGTTGGATTTAAACTTACAAAGTGAGGAGGTTTTACAGGAGAGTCCTTAGAGCAAGGGCTGGGTTCAGCCACTTCCCAGCCTTTGTGACCTTGGCCAAATTACTCTCTGTGCCTTGGTTTCTTCATCTTCAAAATGGAAGTAATAATGGTAAGGATCTTCTGAGATTGTAGAGAGGATTACATTAGTTCATGCACATAAAGCTTTGCTATTCAACCTAAAATTCAAGTGCCAGCAGCACTCGCATCATCTGGGAACTTGTCAGAAATGTAGAATCTCAGGCCTTATCTCGGACCTACAGAATCAGAATCTGTATCTTTACAAGATCCTTAGGTGCTTCCTCTGCAGGTACTTGGCATAGTGTTCAGCATATAGCAGTACCAGCCACTGCTTCTTTAAACAGTGATTTTGTTTAGAAAAAACAAAACCACGTGATTTCCTCATGTTGCATATGTGACAAAAGTCCAAAATAAAAAGAACTTTTCAAACCTCTACAGTCTCTGGTCAAGTGTGTGAGGTGATCAGGTTACTTCACTTTCAGTAACAGCCCTTAGTTCTCCAACAGAGCACTATTCCTTGAGCGAAAGACCTAACTCTCACTCAGAATATCTCCTGGGGAATGGAGAAACCTCAAGTTTTAGGAGTCCACACCTTCAGCTTCTCTGCTTCCAACTTGGTCGGCTGTTCCACGTTTGGTTCTTCTAAGATTTCTTTAGTAGACATATACTAAACGGGTGTGTCACTCTACTTTTCCAAGTCCTGGAAAACAAGCAAGTTTTTAAAACTTCACCTAAAGACTGAGAACAGAGAACATTACGGATCCAAAGGCGAACAGATACTTATATTCAGTCAGGTCATTTCTTATGACTGATAGGGCTGAAATATCCTTCTAGAGACAAATTTCTCAAATGGATGAGCATCAATATAACAAAATACATAACTGCTTTCTGTAACTGAGGGGTAATAGGGGTCAGTGTCAGGGTATATAAAACAAAATCCTGAACTACTCAAGGACTTCAGACTTCCCTAAAGATATAACGCTTGTTAAGCTGTGTATAGCAGCTATCCCCTCAACCCTGAAAAATTTAAGTTGCTAAGACCCAAGATGACTTTACGTAAGTTTTGTACTTTTAAATGATCAAAGGCAGCCTAATTTCTTAGGGTTGTTGCTCATAAAAGGATAGAAGGCACTGATTCCAACTAACTCGTCCCCTGTGTTGGATTGGTTGGGGGTCTTTTTAAATTATAGCACAAGACCTCTTTTTGTCGTAACAAGGCTTCTAGAACTCTGCTGTCTAGTGTGGTAGCCACTAACTACATGTGGTCATGGAGCATTTGAGATGGCACTAGTCCAAACTGAAATGTGCAGTAACACTGGATTCAAAGACTTACATACAAATAAGTAAATGGAATGTAAAATATTTCAGTAGTTTATTTATTACATGTTGAAATGATAATATCTTAGATATTTTTAGTTTAAAAATATATTTAAATTAATCTGTTTCTGTTTACTTTTTAAAATTCAGCTACTAGAGAAGTTAAAATTATATATGTGGCTTGCATTTGTGGCTCTCACATTTCTGTTGGACAGTGCTCCTCTAAGCAGAGCTCAGCAAACTTTTTCTGTAAAGGGCCAGATGATAAGTATTTTAGGCTTTGTGAGCCACATAGCATCTCTGTCACATATTCTTGGTTTTTGTTGTCTTTTTTTTACAATCCCTTAAAAATGTAAATACCATCCTTAGCTCACAGGCTGTACGAAAACAGGCTGTATTATGGGGTCCCTGGCTGTCTCGGTCGATAGAACATGTGACTTGATCTCAGGGGTCGTGAGTTTGAGCCCCACATTGGGCATAGAGATTACTTTTTAAAAAAAAGAAAAAGAAAAACAGGGTGTAGGCCACATTTAACCCATGGGTCATAGTTTGCCAGACCCTAACCTCAGTAGACCAGCTAGTCTGAGACCTTTAATATCCTGAAGAATGAACATAAATCTTTTAAATTATAAGTGTCTGGACAGTCAGTGTCTTGCTTTCCTATAGAAAAGACTTTTTTGATTTTCTTAAACTTCATACATGTTCTTCAAAACTGAGTGATGTTGAACTTTTCTTTCTCTCCTAGTCATCTGTGTATTTTAAGCATTCTTATGAAGACTGGCTGGAAAACAACGGATTGAGCATCTCCCCTTTTCACATAAGATGGCAAACTGCTGTTTTCAATCGTGCCTTTTACAGTTGGGGACGGCGGAAAGCAAGGATGCTTTACCAGTGGTATTCTTCATTTTCTTTTTTTTGTTTAAATCAGTCGTTGTGATCATGAGAAATGCTTGTTGAATGAACTCTTTCCATTATTTTCCAATCTGCTGTGTTTTAAAATGGCAGTATAAAACTTTTCTAGTTTTATATAAACTTAGGAGATTACATCATTGTACTTTTGCATACATCAAAAATCCAGGTTCTGTATCTTGATCTGAGTGGTAGATACATGGGTGCACATGTAAAAATTCTGTGAGCTGTATGTATGAGACTTGTGCACTTCACCGTGTAAGTTATACACTACTAGAAATGCAAAAACAAAAGAAATGCAAAAAAAAATTGGAGCATTTTCTATCAGGAAACTAATTCTGTAGAATTCTGTCCCCTGTCATCACACATAGAAACAAGGGTCCAGGGAGTCATAGGATGCCCAGAAGTCTGCAGGCTTTTCCCTATACTTCTTTTGTGATACCCCTCCAGGGGAATGATATTTAAAATATTTCACAACCATGGGACGCCAGCTAGTCTAGGCTCAGTCGTTAAGTGTCTGCCTTCGGCTCAGGTCATGATCCCAGGGTCCTGGAATCGAGCCCCACATTGGGCTCCCTGCTCAGCGGGAAGCCTGCTTCTCCCTCTCCCACTCCCCCTGCTTGCGTTCCTGCTCTCGCTGTCTCTCTGTCAAATAAATAAAATCTTTAAAAAAAAATAAAATATTTCACAACCAGTAAGGCATATACACAAACCAATTGGGAAAATGGCCAGCCAGATTGTAGCAGCAGGGTTCTGGAGTACCCTGGCCATGCCAGGCATACCCCTTTAGTTTAACAAATTTTTTCAATTGAGGAGCATATAGTGTTTATTGTTAAGAGGTTCATAATGATCTTTGGGACACCGTAGAGACTGACAGGTTTTGTAGTTGGCAGAATTTCTAGTGTGGGCATAGGAGGCCTTTGTCTAAATTCCTTTTTTTTTTTTTTTTTAAAGATTTTATTTATTTATTTGACAGAGAGATAGAGAGCACAAGTAGGCAGAGTGGCAGGCAGAGGGAGAGGGAGAAGCAGGCTCTCTGCTGAGCAGGGAGCCGGACATGGGGCTTGATCCCAGGACCCTGGGATCATGACCTGAGCCGAAGGCAGCCGCTTAACCGACTGAGCCACCCAGGCGCCCCTGTCTAAATTCCTTTTTGCTAGAAATTTAGCTCCAATGGAATAGAGCTAAATGTAAATAATCAGATCATTATAAAGCAAAATATGTAATAGCGGATCAAACAAAATAGAAAGAAGGAAATTATAAAGAGCAGAAATCAGTGAAATAAAAACTATACAGAAAGAAAATCAGAAAAGTCAAGTGTTGGTTCTTTGAAAAGATTGATAAAACTAATAAACCCCTTCCATAATTATGAAGAAGAAAACACAAGTAACTAAAAATCAGAATTGAATGGTTAGTATAAAAAAGATAAAAAGCAGTAAGCATTAGCAAGGATGCAAAGAAAAGGGAACCCTAGTGTACTGTTGATGGTAATATAAATTGGTGCAACCACTGTGGAAAACAATATGGAGGTTTGTCAAAAAAAATGAACTAAAATACCAGCAGATGGTAGCTACACTTGTAGTGAACACAGGTATAAACTTGTTGAATCACTATGCTGTACAGTAAAATTAATGTAACATTGTATGTCAACTATACTTCAATCTAAAAAAATTTTTTTGAAAAATACCATATGATCCAGTAATTCCACTACTGGATATTTAGCCAAAGGAAATAAAAACACTAATTAAAAAAGATAGATGCACCCCTATGTTTATTGCAGCATTATTTACCATAGCTGTGATATAGAAGCAGCCCAAGTGTCCATCAATAGATGAATGGAGGGGCGCTTGGGTGGCTCAGTTAGTTAAGTGTCCAACTCTTGATTTCAGCTCAGGTCATGATCTCAGGGTCGTGAGTTCGAGCCCTGTGTTAGGCTGTGCACTGGGTGTGGAGCCTGCTTAAGACTCTCCTCCCTCTGCCTCTTGCCACCCCCCCCTTGTTCTCGCCCCCCACCTCTCAAAAAAAATAATAAATAATAATAAAAGCTTAAAAAAAAAGACGAATGGAGGTGCTCTTCGGTGACTCAGTCAGTGGATCCTCCGACTCTTGGTTTCAGCTCAGATCATGATCTCATTGATCATAGGATCAAGCCCTGCTTCGGCTCCACACTCACCGGGGAGTCTGCTTGAGGATTCTCTCCCTCTGCCCCTCCCCCCACTCGCTCTCTCATTCTCTCTCTAGAATGAATAAATCTTTTTAAAGAAAGATGAATGGATAAAGAGGGTGTGGTATATATACATAATGGAATATTAGCCATAAAAAAGAATGAGATCTTGCCATTTGCAACAACATGGATGGACCTAGAGGATATTATTATAAGTGAAATAAATTAGACAGGTCCAGACAAATACTGTATGATTCTACTTACATGTAAAAACAAAACAAATGAACAGCCAAACAAAAACTAAGCAGAGTCTTAAATAGAACAAACTGTTAGTTGCCGGACAGGAGGTAGGCAGGGGTATGGGTGAAATAAGTAAAGGGGATTAAGAGGTACAAATTTTCAGTTACAAAATAAGTCACGGAGATGAAAAGTACAGCGTAGGGAATATAGTCAATAATACCGTAATGATATTGTATGATGACTACACTTAGCATGGTGAGTATTGAATAATGTATAGAATCGATATGTTGTATATCTGAAACGAATATGTTAATTGTACTTCAATTTAAAAAAAAATCAGAATTGAGAAAAAGGAACATTACTGCCTATTCCATAGATGTTTTTTAAAAAAATGAAACTATTGTGAACAATTCTGTGCCTATACATTTGACAATTTAGATGAAACAGACAAGTTCCTTGAAAAACACAACTTATAAAAAGTTAGAAAATATGGGGTACCTGAGTGGCTCAGTCGGTTGGGCATCTGCCTTTGACTCAACTCATGATCCTGGAGTCCTGGGATCGAGTCCCACATCAGCTCCCTGCTCAGCGGGGAGCCTGCTTCTCCCTCTCCCTCTGCTGCTCCCCCTGCTTGCACTCTCTCTCTCTCTCTGGCAAATAAATAAATAAATAAAATCTTTTAAAAAAAAGTTAGAAAATGTAATAGATTATTCCCAACTGTAGAAGGGTAATTAGTAATTATTAAAACAGTAGAAGGAGACTGTTGTTAAAGTTTACCATGTTAATATTTAAGCTCATCACAAAATATAGCTAAAATAAAATGCAAACAGAAGAATTGGTAGGGGAAAAAGGAAATGGATGTCTATAATGTCAAAAGAGCTTTTTGTAATTATATGAGAACGAGATCAAAACAATTCTATGTAAATGGGCAAAAGACATGAGAGGAAAGAAACTTTTTATTGGGAACAGTATTCAGCCTCTTCAGCTATGAGAGAATTATAAACTATTACAGTTGCTTAGAGAGATCAGTGCCTGTGCTTCAGTCACATACCTGAAGTTCAAGTAGGAGAACGAGGCAGAAGTAGTGAAATTTTTAGCCATTACTTTGAAGCTATGAAATGTGGCTGGTCGATGAATTTGTTAACCCACAAATTGGAAGGAATTGGGTGTTTATGTGATTTTGTTTCCTCCCGACAGGTTCAATTTTGGAATGGTGTTTGGCGTAATTGCCATGTTCAGCTCTTTTTTCCTCCTTGGGAAAACGTTAATGCAGACTTTGGCACAGATGATGGCTGACTCTCCCTCTTCTTATACTTCCTCCTCTTCTTCCTCTTCCTCTTCCTCCTCTTCCTCTGCTTCTTCCTTTTCATCATCTTCCTCTTCCTCCTCCTCTTCCTCCTCCTCCTCACTTCACAATGAGCAAGTGCTACAAGTTGTGGTAAGTACCTTCTTTTTGCTTTTTAAGTTTATTGCAACACGAATATAAGGTATTTCTTCTGGCTAGCATAACTCCTCTCCATATTATAAATATGGAAATAGATGAAAAGTCTCATTTCTCAAATTACCTGCTTAAACAAAAATATTAATGGGGATCTAGCAAAGATTTGATGCAATATGTAGTAGCAGCAGTAGTAATAGAACAAATGCACCACCATTAAGATTGTCAACAGTTATACAGATACTTGATTCAATTCATGTTGTCTTCTCGAGGTGTTAAATGATTGTTTCTATCAAGGAATGAGGTGACCTATTTAAGATCTCTGTACTGTATAAATAAATTGCATTTTAACCCTGTGTAAAGTGTTCCCCTTTCCTCTTCATGGCTTTCAGACTCTAAGCAATAATATCCTTTTATTTAAAGATATAAGACCTTCAGTAGTCACTGTGATTTCCTGATGTGAAGAATAATGTGCTGAGTTTTACTCCTTTACTCCTTTATAAGCTATTTATAATAATTCTCACTTGAAAGCACATGTATAAACCTATATCTTATTGATGCATGTCTCCAGAGTGCGGAAGGGTGCTTTACCATTGACTAACTTTTATTTCAAATTTTTTACATGTATAGTTTTTATTTCCGTGAGTCATGGGTGTTATGTTCTTAATCATGCTCTTATTAATGGAATAGACTATTTAAGAGCTAGTTACTGATTTTTTTTTAACTCTTCTTTTTGTGGTTTCTACTAGGCTGGGCAACTATGGATAGATTTAGAAGTCATTTGTAGAGAATGATAATGAATCTCTCCTATGGTCATAGCTCTTTTTTAGAGGTTCAAAGGATTCGCCAGGTGAGGCCTCAGAAGAGATGATTTATTTCTTCGACATTTACTAAATGTATTCTGCCTACTGGCCCTATGCTGAATCCTGCTTATATGGGGAACAAAATCCAATCCTAGCACTCATGGAGCTTTTAGTCTGGAGGGAGAGCTGCCGTGATTGTGCTACAACTGGACAGAGTACCAGGTACTATGGCACAGAGAAGAGGCATGCTGAGATGTCCCTGGCCCTGGGAAGAGAGGAGAGGAGAGCTTCAAGGGAAGGGTGAGGAGACTCCCCATAGCCTCTAAGGAAAGGTGGCAGTTAAGCATCCCAGTAACAGAGAACCATATTTGCCTATTAAAGATCTCTATACCGTATAAATAAATTGCATTTTAACCCTATGTAAAGTGTTCCCCTTTAGGGAGGGGGCAATAATAGAGTAATAATAACAGTGCTTCCTGTGTGAGGTTTTTGTGCCCATTTTATTTTATTCTTGCAACAATCTAGAGATAAGTATCTCATCACAGATGAGAAAACCAAGGGAGGGAGATGTTAAGCCACTTGCCTGTAGTCACAGCTTATAAATGGTGGGCCCATTGTTCACCCACCACTGACTTCAGAGCCATTATGCTGTACTCCCTAAAGAAAGACCAGTAATTCTTCAAGGAACTATAAAGTAACTTTCACCTGTGTCTGGGTGGTATATTGGTGTATGGTATATGGTACAGGAGATAAGATGGGAAATAGAGATAGGGTCTGGGTTATGAAAGACCATTCTAAAAAGGTTTTTTTTGGGGGGGGGTATCTGGCTGGCTTAATAAGGCTGGAGTCATCCTAAACTCTCAGGCTACACAACAGGTTATTGTTTGCTAAAGAAGAGATAGTAGAAAAAGAAGCAGGTTGGGAGGAAATGTGATCATTCACCTGTCTGCCTGCTAGGATTAGAATGGCAAAGTGTTTTTATTATTTCTTCTTTCTGCTTCTCAGTTTATTCATAGAGTTCACAAAAATATTGACTCTGTTAGGAGAGTCATGCTTCAGAACCACGAAAAAGCTGTCCTCTGTAGTCCACTGTGCATATTTATGTGTGCATTTAAGAATGTTAAGTCTTCTGGCTTTGATATGAGTTCTTGTAGCTCAGAGAACGTACTTTCTATTTTACATTATAATTCCTACAGCCTCATTCAGTATTAAATCCCAAAAACCTGGCACTCTGTGTCATTGAGAGATCAGAATTCTGGTACATCTAATACCCTGTGTGATCATGGCCAAGACAGATGGGCAGTCACATACTGTTGCCAGGAAATAAGACCTACCATCTGTTAGTATAGTCACACACTCAAATCCTTAACCTTATCTCATCATTACATCCATAAAATAATAAAGCAAAAGGGGCGCCTGGATGGCTCAGTTGGTTAAGCATCCAACTCTTGATTTCGGCTCAGGTCATGATCTCAGGGTTAAGAGATCAAGCCCTGTGTTGGGCTGTGTGCTCAGCATGGAGTCTGCTTGAGATTCTCTCTCTCCCTCTCCCTCTGTCCCTCCCCCGCTCATGCTCTCTCTCTCTCTCTCTCGCATGCGTGCATGTGCATGTGTGCGCACACTCTCAATAAAATCTTTTAAAAATAATAATAAAGCAAAGGAACCAATGTCCTATTGAATCAAGCCTACTGATGTATTTGAAGTAAAGGTAAAATAAGATGGATACTTATAAAAAGAGAGAGAGTGTATAAGAATTAATCTTAAGTACATAAATTTAGAAGAGGGGTCAGAGAAAAGGAAACTAGTGATCTGAACAGGCAGACCCCTAACAACATGGAAACAGCAGGTATGTAGAAGAGTGTACCCTGATATTCCCTTTTTTTTTTTTTAAGATTTTATTTATTTATTTGACAGAGAGAGATAGCGAGAGCAGGGACACAAGCAGGGAGAGTGAGAGAAGGAGAAGCAGGCTTCCCGCGGAGCAGGGAGCCTGATGTGGGGCTCGATCCCAGGACCCCGGGATCATGACCTGAGCCGAAGGCAGCCGCTTAATGACTGAGCCACCCAGGCGCCCCATCCTGATATTCTTAGAAAGAGTTGCTTAGTAGGGGCTGAGTAAAGAGAACTTCAGATAATGAGCATCATAAAAATATTCATATATGTTGACCATTTATTTCCACATCTAGGACTCTAGTTTTAAGGAAACACTTCCAAATATGGAAAAAAAGTATTCATCAAATTCTTCTCCTAACATTATTTATTATAATGAAGAATTAGAAACAATCACAATGTGTAATTGAGGAATGCTTAAGTTATGGGATTGTCATACAGGGAAATATGCATACATTAAAAATGAAAATTATGAAAACTAGTTTCATAACTAAGGAAAGACACTTGCAATTTATGAATTTAGAAAGTGATCCTGCAACATGGTTTGAATCTCCTCTTCAGTTACTAAAGGAGACTTAAAAGTGAAATTCCTCTGTGCACAAAAATAAATTCCAATTGAATTAAAATTGAAACACAAAATCATAAGACCTTGAAAGATAAAAAACAGGTTTCTGGTATATGAACACAGAATTAGGATGACATAAGCATAACACTAATGGCACAAACCATGAATATTGATAGCTTTGATGACATAAAAATTTTTATATATCAAAAAACTAAAAATAAAATTAAGCAAAAGAACTTGGGAATACATCTGTGATATGTATTACAGAGGACTGATCGTAGATATTCGAAGTGATCGTCTAGAGCAATAAGAACAAAAGAACACTCTAGGAGAAAAAAATAGACAAGTCATGAGTAGACTACTCACAAAAGACCTATCAATGGTCAGAAGTAGGGGAAAAATTGAGCTTTAATAATCATCAAAGAGGGGCACCTGGGTGGCTCAGTCATTAAGCATCTGCCTTCAGCTCAGGTCATGATCCCAGGGTCCTGGGATCAAGCCCCACATTGGGCTCTCTGCTCCACGGGAAGCCTGCTTCTCCCTCTCCCACTCCCCCTTGTTTGTGTTCCCTCTCTTGCTGTGTCTGTCAAATAAAATCTTTAAAAAAATGAAAATAAAAATAAAAAAATTTAAAAAAAACAAAAAAACTAAAAAAATAAAAATAAAAAATAATCATCAAAGAAATATAAATCAGTGAGAAACTTTATTTCCCTCAAATTGCAGATTTGAAATATTTGAATAATACAAGTTTGCCCAAGGTTATGGAAGGGTCTGCTTCTGGTGAACACTTTGATATGTATCAAAGTCCTTTAAATTTTGTGTAATGATAGCATTTATTACTCTCCATGAAGCATAATATTAAACATGGGACAAGAATTATTTAATCCTCAAAATTACCCTTTTATGTAAATGTGGTTATTTCCATTTTAATAGTGAGGAAATTGCAATGTTGGGGGGAATAATCCAAACTTCCTTGAGGTCACTTTAGCTAGTTGGAGATGGATCCAGAATGTCAAACCCAAGTGACATGTCTCCAGAGCCAGAACCAACCATGCTTGTCTAAGAATTTATTCCCCCAAAATATTTGAATATATGTGTCCAAATAGGTTTGTCACAGTATTTATAAGAGGAGAAACTTTTAAAACAATTAAATGCCTAACAGTCTATTTTATAGAATGCAATACAGGTATTAAAAATCATGTTGAGAGGGCGCCTGGGTGGCTCAGTTGGTTAAGCAACTGCCTTCGGCTCAGGTCATGATCCTGGAGTCCCTGGATCGAGTCCCGCATCAGGCTCCCTGCTCGGCAGGGAGTCTGCTTCTCCCTCTGACCCTCCCCCCTCTCATGTGCTCTCTCTCTCTCTCTCTCTCTCTCTGTCTCAAATAAATAAATAAAATCTTTAAAAAAAAATCATGATGAGAAAAAAAATCATGTTGAGCCAGAAAACCCTCGTGGAAAAATGTTTATGATGCCATTAAGTGAAAGGGGCAGGTTTCAAAACCATATCTATAATAAAAGTATAATTTTTTAAAAATATATGTATATGAAAAGACTAGAAGGACATAAAACATTGAGAATGGTTTTTTGTTTTGTGTTTTGGGATCAGGATTATAGGCTTCTGTTTTTCTGAGTTTTCCAGTTTATAATTAAAATAATAATAAGACAGGAGGAATTTCCTCTAGAAGGATACTTTTAGGGTCCAACTCCTGGACTATGAGAAATAGATGCTCAGTGTGTAAATAATGATGCCTGGTGTGCCCCACTTAACCTAATTTATGGAATTTCTCCTTAACAGTTGACATAACTTGGGAATGATTATTTATCTTACAAGGCGATTCTTGGGTATCTAAAAAACTATACCATGCAGCCCTGACAATAGCAAACTTGCTTTGTGTATGCAGTGATACATGCACATCATCTTAGGAGCATGTGCTTGCAAGACAACTTCTGCTTCTTCATAGGCCCTTGATATGTCTATATGTTCAAAGAACTTATTTCCTGCATTAAATTTTAATATAATACTTATGTATCATTTTGATACTATTTTTCTGACCAAGGTACTAGACAAATTTGATGGAATCAAAGAAATGGAGGTCATGGTGCTCCCACTCCTACACCAATGAGGCACTTGATTACACTACTCTTAATTACCAGTGCTCATGTAACTCAAGAATATTAAAATGAAAACTCATTGATGGGAGGCAGGAATATCCTATATTACTCACTTAAGTACTTGGAACCTTGCAATAACAATTCAGAAGAAGGACTAGGAATTGTAATAAGAATTTCCAAATCAGGCTTCTAGCCCCTGAGGGTAGAACAGTTGCTGACTCTGTCATTGTCACGCCGCATTCCCTGACACTTTGCCAGGCTCCCTAATTCTTTCCCATGGTGAATACTTCAGGAAGCTAAAGTTTTTACTTTTTTTAAAGATTTTATTATTTATTTGACACAGAGAGAGCATAAGCAGGCGGGGAGGAGCAAGGGCAGAGGGAGAAGCAGGCTCCCCGCTAAGCAGGGAGCCCGATGCAGGGCTCCATCCCAGGACACCGGGATCATGACCTGAGCCGAAGGCAGACGCTTAAACGACTGAGCCACC
Source organism: Zalophus californianus (assembly GCF_009762305.2). NCBI lineage: Eukaryota > Metazoa > Chordata > Mammalia > Carnivora > Otariidae > Zalophus > Zalophus californianus. Next base: position 111,462,382 of record NC_045612.1, on the reverse strand, counting down.
CAGGTGCCCCGAAAGTTTTGACTTTTTAACCTGGTGTTTACTGTTATCTTTAGACTGGTGGTGTGCTTAGTTCAAAAACTGCCTAGTTCAAAAAAACTGATGTTTTTACTTTTATTGTGATACAGTAGTGAAGTGAACCACTGCTATTCATATTACTTTTACTTTTTTTAAAAAAGATTTTATTTCTTTATTTGAGAAAGACAGAACACGAGCAGGAGTGGGGGGCATGGGGGTTGCGAATTCTCCAGCAGATTCAGTGCTGACCACCGAGCCTGAAGCGGGGCTCAAGGCAGGACTCAATCTCATGACACAGAGATCATGACCTGAGCTGAAACCAAGAGTCAGATGCTTAACCAACTGAGCTACCCAGGCACCCCTACTTTTAGTTTACAGAACCTTCAGCCTGGAAGTTTAAGCTTTAACCTGGAGTGAACATCGTGGTTTCTTTGTGCCCATGTGTGTATTTATCATTGTGTCTGTGAACAGGTTCCTGGTATAAATTTACCTGTCAACCAACTGACCTATTTCTTCGCTGCAGTTCTCATTAGTGGTGTTGTACATGAAATTGGACATGGGATAGCAGCTATTAGGTAATATTTTTCTTTCTACTACATGTAAAAACTTTTTACTTAGAAGGGTTTATTACTAAAATCTAAATTTGATAGTTTTTTCTTTCTGTGGATATTGCCCAGTGCATATCCACATTATTTTGAGGTACCTTCTCTTTTATAATGGTTAATATATTGATGAATATACTCAAATAACTATGTGCACATCTGTAATCTAGGTCTTCTACCCTTTGCCTTTTGCCAGCCTGGTTATATCTTCATGGTGCTTTAAGATTTTCATCAAACCCTGAAACCTAATCTTTATATTCATCATTAGGTTGGAATGATAACCGCTACACTTGGAGACCACCTACCTGCCTTCTTAGTACTTTGTTTGACTTATTGGCTGAAATACTTTCCTACTTCTACTCATGGCCTCTGCTGGCTAGAGCAAGAACATTGAAAGCTCTGGGTTTGTTAACAAATATCATAGCCTATCTAGATACCCAAGTAGAAGATAAGAGAGGATGAGACCTGGAACTTGCTTTAAGTATCATGCCCTGTTCTTGTCTTGACTACTCAAATGTGTCATTGTAATTACACCTGAGTATTTTAAAGGCTCCTAAACGTAGAAAGTTGTGGTAAGGGAGCACAATGCCCCCTTCACTCCCACTGACAATTACTGCCATGGTGAACACACATACTGATGGGAATGTGTTTTATCCTCTGGGTATGTGGACCAGATAAAAGATTTTATAGAATTTTTTCTTATTACTTTCCAGTTGCTTATGAACAAGAGTCTGTTGACTGCTGATAAACCCTCATCTTGACAGCATATACTGTTACACAAGTGTGACATATAGTGGTTTAAGTGGGCAGCTACTTTTTTTTTTAATCTCTCACCTTTGCTTCCTTATTTTTAGCATTGCAGCTTTTAGGGTTTTGCATATAAAATCATTGTTATTAACAGTTTAATACTTCAATGTATGTTTGTGAAACAGTGTGGGTAATCTTTTATGAAATCCAACTGCCAAGTGAAAGTAAATTTTACAGTCATATTCAGTACTAAATGACAGCACAATATATTTGGGGAATGGTTTTTTAGAGTAGCTGTTTGGTCTTATGAGGCTATTATATGTAATTCCATTTTTAGAGAATGAATTGATAAAAAATAGTTCTCTTAAGGACAGTTTGAGCATTATGCATATTTAAGTATACTTATTTTAACAATAATTCAAGAGGAATACACTTAAATAAACCTCCACTTTTATTAATAATAGCTAAAAGATAAATATTTAGATACTTTACTTGAATTATACTTTCTTTTGTGTCCTTCTCTGAAAATAAATCAGAGTAAACCATAAAAATGTTTTTCATTTAGTTTTTCACAGAAATATTAACCATGTCTTTATATATGTGACTAATTTCAAGTTATTTGCTCAGCATATTGGTTTCTAAAAGTTTTGAAGTTTTAAGCCTATTTTAGAATGCCCTTGTTTTACATAATAAAATTTCATAGATAACCAAATCTGTATACTATTATAAAATTATGAGATAAATATACGTCATATATGTTTATTTTTCTCGACTGTCCAGAGAGACTTGTTAAGCAAGAATTTAAATCACAGTGGTAAGTTTTAAAATACATTATTAATTTGAAAAATGCAGTACTAGTAGTAAATTCCTTTTTCTTATGTGATTTCTTAGGGAACAAGTTCGATTTAATGGCTTTGGGATTTTTCTCTTCGTTATTTATCCTGGAGCATTTGTTGATCTGTTCACCACTCATTTGCAACTTATATCACCAGTCCAGCAGCTAAGGATATTCTGTGCAGGTAACAAACCTAAATTTCTTTATTCATATGTGTATCATTATGGAAAATATTCACATCACAAATGAAAACATCTCACCTTTTGGTTCAGTTTGTAAGATTCTCAGTTAAAAGTAATAAAGCAAGGGGCTCCGAGCTGACTGAGTCTGAGGAGCATGCGACTTCTTGAGCTTGTGAGTTTGAGGCCCATGTTGGGTGTAGAGATTACTTAAATATTTTTTTAAAAAGTAATAAAGCAAAATAATTTACATTCCAGTGTCTTCAAAAACAACTTTAAAAAGGTTGAAAATAAAATGAACAGGACATACTGTGGAAATGTGAACAGGAAATATGACTACGTTGTTAGTTAGACATAGGGGGTGACTTAATAATCATAAGGAGGGTAATCCACAGTGAAAATGTAATCGTTGTGAACTCACTGCATCAAGTAACAAACCATCAAAGCAAAAATGGAAAAGATGCAAGTACAAGGAAAAAACAAAAATGTAATAAAGGAAGCTTATCTCTTAATACATGGCAAGTAAGTATGAAAAGTCAGATCATCAAAACTCAAATTAGTGAAGTAAAATTCAATAAATATGTCAAACTCTGTATCATGACAGTTTCTTTTCAAGTGATCATGAAACATAAAAATTGACCAATTCGGTTCCAAACATAATTGTGGTATATTTAAAAATGATAATGACATAAGTTGTAAAGTTTTGCTAAAAGGAAAATTCACTGCCTTACAGAGTTATGAAATAAGAAATGAAAGTAAGTTAAACATTCAACTGAAGAAGTGAGAAAAGAACTATAAAATAGTTAAGAAGCAATGTAATAAGGATATAGGTAGAAAATTACAAATTAGGAAAAAAAAAAAACCTTGGGCCCAAGAGGTTTTTGAAGAAAAAAAGGATTATACATGGCAAAAAGCATGTATAGACAGAATGACAACTGATACAGAAAAAACTAAATTATAAAAGTGTTCTTTGTTCATCTCTGCACAAAATTTTCAAAAACTTGGATAATTAATTAAAAATATAAATGGCATAAACTCCAGAGAAGATAGAAAAAAAAATCTAAATAGGCTAATTACAACGGGAGAAATTTAAAAAGTTGATGAAGAATGTCCCTGAAAGTTTCATAGGTGTAATCTTTTCCAATCTTGAAGGAAAGTTTTTTTTTTAATTCCAACTTATTTATAAACTTTCCATAGTGCATGGAAGAAATTAAAAAAAAAAACTAGACTAATATAACACTGACACAACATCTTGTAAAGTACCAAAAACTCTACATATGGTGTATCTAAACAATGCAAGGATGGTTCAACAATAGGAAATCTTTTTGAAAGTGGTAAACATTATTTACCATTAGGGAAAAGTAATCCTCATCGAGCAGATATTGGACTGGGTATTTAACAAAATCCAACATCCATTAATGGCTAAAAAAACAAAAAATTTCCTTAAGAGAAGTAAAAATAGCTGGATACTTCCTAATGGCATAACACTAACAAGCATTCCTATTAAAGGACAAGACAAGCAATCCCATTATCAATTATCACTGATACCATTAAGTGGGTCTCTAAATATGGGTCAGTACAGTAAGAGGGAAGAAAGGAAAAATATTAGGAGTAGGCCTTTTTTTCAGATACTGTTATATACTTTGGTGGGAGAAGGAAAGGAGAAAAATCAACAGAAATATAGAAAAATTCAGTGAAAAACCTAGTAACCGAATTAATATTTAAAAAACAATAGCGTGGCGTTCGGAGGGGGGAGGGGAGGGTGACATGCGCATGAGGGCTGGAGCGTCCATGAGCGCGCGTGAACGTAAGCACGCGCTTGTTGAGGTAGTGGGAAGCGCATGCGCCGGGCGCTCCCAGAAACACTTGCGTCTTCCGTGTCCTCGGCGTCCTCAGCCACGACTTCCGGGTCTTCTGAGTCTTATGACTCAACCGCCCACGCCCGCCTCTGGCGCTCGTGCTTTCCTCTGGAGCTCTCGCTTTTCTCAGCCTTTAACACAGCCTGCCCAGGAGCCAAAGCCTTTGTGGGGCTCTCAGCCATGGCCTCAAACGACGCTCTCTACATCCCCACAGAAAATTCGGAGATACTTACAGATACTGTGGAGCTGCACCAGATCCATGTGGAGACCGTCCCAGTAGCGACCGTCCCCGTGGCGGCTGTCCCTGTGGAGACCATCCCCGTGGAGACCATCCCCATGGAGACCATTCCTGTCGAGACCATCCCTGTGGAGGCTGTGGCGATGGAAACCATCACAGAGTATGAGATTATCAGCGGCAGTTGGGTCCACGGTGGCCACCACCATCCACCTCTGATCGCACTGCAACCGCTTTTTATCAGCAACTCGAACCAAGGGGACCACGACCAGGAAATAATCATGGTGCAGACACAGGAGGAAGTGGTGGGCTACTACGAGTCAGACAACCTGCAGGCCAACAGCAGTTTCGAGAACCAGATGATCATTCCGGTTGATGAAGACAACGGCTTCCAGCCGACCGTGACTTCCTTGTCAGCTACCACATCACCGTCAACCTACAGCCGCAGCAAGAAGCGCAGCAGAAAGGCCAGCGGTAAGAAAAATTACACCATCGGTGAGCCCCAGGCGGGAAGTAGCAACTCCAAGGAGATGGGCCCCAAGAAATGGGAGCAGAAGCAGGTGCAGATCAAAACTCTGGAGGGTGAGTTCTCTGTCACCATGTGGTCCCCAAGTGAGAAAAGAGACGATGGGACAGGACAGATTGAGAACTCCGCTCCTGATTATTCAGAGTACATGACAGGGAAGAAGCTTCCTCCCGAAGGAATACCTGGTATTGATCTCTCAGATCCTAAACAACTGGCAGAATTTACTAGAATGAAACCAAGAAAACCCAGAGAAGATGCTCCAAGAACAATAGCTTGCCCTCATAAAGGCTGTGTGAAGATGTTCAGGGATAACTCTGCTCTGCGGAAACATCTGCACACACACGGTCCTAGAGTCCATGTATGTGCAGAATGTGGCAAAGCTTTTGTCGAGAGCTCAAAATTAAAACGACATCAACTGGTGCATACTGGAGAGAAGCCCTTTCAGTGCACGTTTGAAGGCTGCGGAAAACGCTTCTCTCTGGATTTCAATTTGCGTACACATGTGCGAATCCATACTGGAGACAAGCCCTACGTATGCCCCTTTGATGGTTGCAGTAAGAAGTTCGCTCAGTCAACTAACCTGAAATCTCATATCTTAACACACGTAAAGAATAAAAACAGCCCGTAAAAAGAGCAGACCTTTCTCAAACTTGGGAAGTGTCTTCTAGGAGTGTGATTGCAAATAAATATGCCTCTCTTGTGCATTGCTTCCAGGAAATAATTTTTTTAATGTTTCCTACACATCTAAGGGTCATGTTTTGATAGAGTAGTAAAAGTAAAATTAAAAAAAAAGTATTCCTTTATATAAGATAACATTGTTAAGATGCTATATCTTGTTCTGTAATGCTATTTGAAATACATGGTGTTTTTGTAAAGTTTGGTCCCAACAGGAGGATAATTTATGAACCTCACATCAAAAGACCGTTCTTTATGCAACTGTTCTAAAAATGGGACTTATTTTCAGGTTTTTTTAAATATGAAGTTCATGTATTGCCTACAAATTTTTAAAGTTCTGTATTTTCCAGATGTTTATATTTAATACTTTTAGGAATGTGTTTGGTAATTCTTAGTATGTTTGTTCTGAATGTTGATAATTTTGCTTGCAACAGATTTTCTTTAAAAATGAACAATTACATATGTAAAGTATTTTCCTGTTTAAAAAAAGTTATATAGGTTTTGTTTGCTATCTTAATTTTGGTTGTATTCTTTGATATAAACACATTTTTCCTAACTTAGCTGCACTGATTTCCATAGTATTGAATATTAGATGTGTTTTAGTAGTATTAGTCAGTTTAAATCTATTTTAGTCATTTTATTTCCCCAAAATACTGTCGGGTGCTGTTGTGTGGTATTTCTCTGCATGTTCAGTTAGTGGTGTTCAGTTGTACAATATATTGTGTGTATATTGGCTTTAACACTTGATGTGTATATCTTGTGTAATAGAAAAAGCAAAAATAAAATACCTCTTCTGAAGAAAGAAAAAAAAGCTTGCCTATATGAATACCATAGCTAGAAAATAGAGAAAATGGGGAGGGTGCTACTGGCATCTGGTGGGTAGAGGCTAGGGATGCCGCTAAACATCCTATAGTGCACAAGACAGTTCCCCACATCACAGAATTATGTGTCCTAAAATGCCACTAGTGCCACCGTCAAAACACTCTGCTCTAGAAAAAGTAAAAATATATAAGTTAGAACAAAGATTCCTTCGGTATACTTACAAACAAATCGTTAATGGACAAGAGGTTGTTTAAATAAAGGAAATGTTTATTGCCACTTAGCCATCATGGGCAAATCTGGAATCTAGAGGGGTGCTGTTCTACCAGCTGCCTCCCTGACAAGAGAAAAGAAGCTGCCCAGAGAGTCAGGAAAGCAGTGCTGCTCTGTGCCCCCTCTGACTGTTTGGATGGGAAAACAATACTATGGTTGTGTGGTGGTATTATCCTGATAAGGGAGAAATGGTGAGAGTGCAACTCTCCTCATGGCAGTCTCCTCATGAACTGCCATCCTGAAGAGTTGGGGGAAAGCTGAATTTAACACATGGTAACAATGGCAAATCTAATCAATGTTGGGGATGGATTATTTTGTGAAATTGTATTGGGACTAGCAATTTGGGGGGGAAGCGGAGTTTATAGCTGTATCCCTAAATTAGTTTCACTAGAGTAAATTCCAGTGGGCAAAAAAAAAGTTTTTGCTTTATTTTTTTTTTAAGATTTTATTTATTTATTTGAGAGAGAGAATGAGAGATAGAGAGCACGAGAGGGAAGAGGGTCAGAGGGAGCAGCAGACTCCCTGCTGAGCAGGGAGCCCGATGTGGGACTCGATCCCGGGACTCCAGGATCATGACCTGAGCCGAAGGCAGTCGCTTAACCAACTGAGCCACCCAGGTGCCCTATTTTTGTTTTTTAAATGAAGCTTGAGAGCAATATAAGAAAACACCAGGTGAGTATCTTCTGTAATCTTGAACTGGGAAAGGTTTAATGCAGAGGAGCAATTTGACCACACCAAAATGTAAAATGTCTGCATAGGCAAAACTATAAGCCAAGCCAAAAAACAAACTGGAAGAAAAATTGTAATACCTCTTACAAAGGACCAAATTCGGGGGCGCTTGGGTGGTTGGATAAGCATCTGCCTTCAGCTCAGGTCATGATCCCAGGGTCCTAAGATCGAGTCCCGCATCAGGCTTCCTGCTCAGTGAGGAGCCTGCCTCTCCCTCTCCCCACTCTTGCTCTCTCACTATCTCTCTCTCTCAGATAAATAAATCTTTTAAGGGGACTGACCTGGGTGGCTCAGTCAGTTAAGCGGCTGCCTTCGGCTCAGGTCATGATCCTGGAGTCCTGGGATCGAGCCCCACGTCCGGCTCCCTGCTCAGCGGAGAGCCTGCTTCTCCCTCTCCCTCTGCCTGCCACTCTGCCTACTTGTGCGCTCTCTCTCTCTCTCTCTCTCTCTCTCTCTCTCTGTCAAATAAATAAAATCTTTAAAAAAAATTTTTTTTAAAAAAGGACCAAATTCTTCAATATATACATTCAATAATAATATATACAAATTAGTAAAAAAATGTGAACAGGCGATGGATAGAAATAGTTCTCAACAGAAATACAAATAGTCTTAATAAACATGGAAAATGTACAAGCTTATACTTAAACAAATCAGAACAGATTTTACTTTTAACCTAGCAGATCGCAAAATCTAACATTGCATAGCATCCAGTGTTATTTACAGGGTAGGGAAACCTATGCCAATTATGAGAACATTGATGCAGACTCCCTGGAAGTCAATTGTTTTTTAAGATTTTATTTGAGAGAGAGAGATAGCAAGAGAGAGCATGAGCAGGGAGGAGAGGAAGAAGCAAGCTCCCCACTGAGCAGGGAGCCCAACGCTAGGCTGGGAATGGGGCTCATTCCCAGGACCCTGGGATCAGGACCTGCGCCGAAGGCACTCAACTGACTGAGCCACCCGGGTGCCCCTGGAGGTCAATTTTAATGCACATTTTTTTGATCCAACAATTCCATTTCTATGTAACTTTCCATACCTTCATAGATGCATGCTTAATTAGATAGATAACAATATGAACAAAGCTGATTGTTGCAGCATTGTATGAAAAAGTTAAAACAGCCTAAGTGATCATTAGTAGGGAACCTTATAAATAAGTCAGTATGTTTTTTAACATGGATTACTCTGTAATGGATATAAGAACTGGGCATTCTGATAAATTAGGAAAGTAATGGATATAAGAAAATAAAGTGGATATAAGAAATGGAATAGATATGAATATGCAGATGAGGGGAAAGTCCAAAATACATGCATGGAAAAGCAAAATATAGTTTCCAATAAGTAGTTTGATACCATTGGTGTATTTAAAAGATCTCTCTGTGTATAGAACAAAAAAGATTGTTTACCCATTCTGTCCTGGACTAGACCTGCTCTGGATATTTCTGGAATTAAACAACTTACAACACTTAAAAAAGAAAAGTGGAAGAACATCTTAACAGTGTGAATAAGGTACATGAAACATGTCTTAGCTAGGTATCTGACTACCCTAATAGCTAAAAATAACAATGGCTTAAACTCTCATAAAACATTCCAAATATAGGTAATTCAGCACTGATATGTTAATTCTATTATTTGGAGGACTCAGGCCCTTTCTGCCTTGTTAGCTCTATTATTCCCAACATGCAGCTTCTATGTCATGGACTCAGGTTTATCTCCATCATAGCCCCATTCCAGCCATAAGGACAGTGAAATTCCCATCACCTCCACTCATACCCTGTTAACCAAAGCAGGCATATGGCCATACTCAGCTTCCTGTGAGTATAGGAAATGCCTTTGGGTTACATTTCTGTCACTATAAAACATTGGTTCTCAACCACTGGTGCTGTTACCCTCCTGGAGATGTTTGCAATGTGTGGGGCGTAGGCAGTATTCTTTGGTTGCCTCAGTGAGGGGAGAGTACTAATGGCATTTGGTGGATGGGAGCCAGAAATGCTAAACATCCTGTAATGCAAGGGACAGACTTGTACAACTAAGAATTGCAAGGTTCAGAGTGCTAGTAGAGCCCCCACCCTGCCCCATGAGAAAAATTAGTAGAAGAAGGAAAGACTAGGTATGGAAGAAAAGGGTATCTAGTGATGTGCTAGTGATTGTTTAAGCCCTGGCTCTGGAAGGGAGAATGAGGAGCTCTACATATGTAGCATTTGCTGGTTTCTGTGGTATAATTTCTCCTGCCTTGACCAATTTCAAGGTGCCAACCCAAAGTCCCTGAAGGAGGAATTAGGAAGAGATGTACACAGTCAGCTGTGGCAAGCTGGTAGGACTGGCCTCCCGCATACCACTGAGTTCACTTTCACCTTCTCTATATTTAAGGGGGGGAAAAAAAAAGGAAAGAAAGAAAGAAAATCTCTGTATATATGGTAGAGATGGTTATAGTCTGTGACACGGTGTAAGATACTGTGTTTGGTCCATCGATATTACTCTCCATAATAGTTTAATTCTTAAAACACTCTCTTTTTCCAAGTACCATTTGAATTTCCATGAACCAGCTCAGCAAGAATTTTTTTTTATTTCATCTTAACTTTTATTTGAATAGGTTTGAAATTTTTTTCAAAGATCACAAGTATGCTTCAGTTAATGTGTACATTTTCTGAAAAGAAGATGAAGCAAGTAGAAAATATTAATTCTCTTTATGTTTTATATATGTATTAGAATATATAGATTCTACTAATGTTAAATCATATTAGTATATGGTCTTCTTTGTGTGGTATTGACATGCTCATTTTACATTTCAGAATCTGAAATGGAAGAGGCCTCTAACTGAACATTTTTCCTCGGTACTAAAGTAGTTTTATCTGCTTCACAGCTTCTTCTGGTTACTTCACTAATTTATCAGAATGCCCAGGTATTCTGAAGTCCAGATACCTAGATCAATCCTGCCCCTGGTTGAGCTTATTCCTTTTTTTCCTCTCTTTTCAGGTATCTGGCATAATTTCGTCCTTGCACTCCTTGGTATTTTAGCTCTTGTGCTCCTCCCTGTAATTCTCTTGCCATTTTACTACACTGGAGTCGGGGTGCTTATCACTGAAGTTGCTGAGGTAAATAATGAGGATTACGTGGGGCATTCGTTTACCAGATTCTGTGATGTAACACTTAGCATTTTATGTTAGGAATGTATATTCAAGTTTCCATATGCAGAATGTTCAGTTTCTCCTGAAGAAATTACTATAATCCTTTTGAGTTGAACAAAAAGTTTTTTGAAACCCATTGGCTTTTTAAAAATACTTAAAATTGTTTCTGTTCTGAGTTACAAAGATAGTGTCAAGATTTTCTACCTGTACTTTGTTGATAAAATGCATCATTTAACTTTACTGTTTATTTTTATAACTGTGCTTTTGAGTCAGATGTCCTTATTCCTAAGTAAGAAGATTAAAACCTAGGCTAGCCAGCCAGAACTTTTCACAGGAGCTTAAGTTACTTTCTTCAACTCTTTATTTCACTGCCTTAGACAATAATTACTACAATGGCATCAAGTCTTCTATTCAGACCTTCAGAAGAGGAAAATTACCTTAGTGAGCAACTGGCTCACGTATTCATTGTGCTGATGGTATAGTCTGCATATTTGGGACTGTGTTTAGATAAGGACTTGTCTTACAGTTTTATCCACTGAGGGTATACAAGATAATGAAGGCATCTGATGACTACTTTCACAAAAAATTTAATCAGCTGTTTGGGAAAAACTTTATCATTTTAATCTTGATAGTTGGCAAGTAGGTTTTCTTTCAGTTATGAAAAAATATGAATCTTGGAAAAGTAACTGTAATTGTTAGGTATTATTTTATTAATGTTCTAGGACTCTACATCTTGGATTCAAAGCTGGCTTATTTTCTGCATTAGTCAAAATATTCTACCTGATTAACTCAGTGTCTTTATTATTTGGTCAGATTAATCATAGCTTGTCTTCATACATTATCTGATTTGGTTGTACCCTCTTCCCAAGGATTCACCAGCCATTGGACCCAGAGGCCTTTTTGTGGGAGACCTTGTCACCCATCTACAGGATTGTCCTGTTACTAATGTACAAGATTGGAATGAATGTCTAGATACCATCGCCTATGAGCCCCAAATTGGTTACTGTATTAGTGCATCAACTTTACAGCAGTTAAGCTTCCCAGTTAGAGGTGTGTATATTTCTTCAGTATAATATAATGCTTCAAGCAGCAGTACTTGCCATTCACCAATTCTTAGACCATGTCTATAGATGTGTTTTGTTCTAATTTCTTTAAAGCAAATCAGTAAAGTAATAATAGGCCCAAACTAGGAAACATTCTTCTTGGTAAGTTGGGTACTAATATTTATATATTGTTGAATTTCTAACTAATTTCATAATATTATATTTGAGTTTTAGGACTCTAGTATCTAATTCTTCACTTAGAAGAACTTGTGTTAAGGCAGCATTCAAGCTCAACCATAACCAATTAACTAAATTCCAGTAACTAAATACCTGCATGCTGTATCGGTGGTGTCCTATCCAAAGCTATTTGGGGTAGTTATTTTATGTAGGCATCTAGAGGAAGTCATTTTGGCATCCGAACATACACTTTGAAGTCAGATCTTTTGTTCTGTGTAGAAAGTGACAAGGTGAAGCAAGTTTATTCTCAGAAGCTGCCAAATTTATTTTGAGTTCTTTCAGCTCTGAAAAATCAGCCTCCCAAGTCTTTATACAAAATCACGGGGCCCAGATTATTATCAGTGTTGAAAAACACAAATTATGTTCACAGACAATCTCTTTAAGTCAAGAAACGCCCTGGATGCTTGTCCACATCTACTTGGGGTTAGGAAATATGATAATCAAGAAAAACTTCACTTAAGTACTGTGTGCAAGAATGGCAGAGTAGTAAGAACTGATTTTTAATTTTTTTTCAAATGTAATCTTCCATTTATAATACATTTTTAAGAACTTTTATTATTCTACAAAGTTTTCAAACATACATAAAAGTCAAGAAAGTAGTATGGGGGTGCCTGGCTGGCTCAATCGAAGGAGCATGCAACTCTTGATCTTGGTCAGGGTTATGAGTTCGAGCCCCACGTTGGGTGTAGAGATTACTTAAATAAATAAAACTTAAAAAAAAAAAAAGGTAGTATAAATGAAATCCCCTGCATCCTTTTCCCAGCTTCAGTAATTATCAGCATTTTGCCAGCTTTTTTATCTAATCAGCCCACTTTTGAGGGGAGTATTTTAAAGCACATCCCAGGCATTGTATCCTTTCATCCATGAACTTTAGCATGTCTTTAATATATGATGACTTTTTAAACATGACCATAGTACTGTTATTCACACCTAAGAAAATTAACACCAATTCCTAATATCTGGTTGGTATTCACTTTTTCCTAATTGTTTTTTTCATAGTTGGTTTAGATTGGATGGTACCTTTTAGTGTCTTTGAACTTGGAACAATTCCCCCTTTGGGCGGGGGGGATATCATTTAAGAAACAGTCATTGGTTTTGTCGAATTGCCCATATTCTGGATTTGTCTGGCTCTGTGTTATCCTTATGATGTTGTTAACATGTTCAGTTATCCCTCAGATTTCCTATAAATGGTCATTAGGTTTAGAGGCTTGCTTAAATTCTGGATCCATTTTTTGAGGGGATGAAAATATTTCATAGTTGTTGTTCACTACTTCCTATTGCATCATGTCAGGAGGCACATAGTGTTACACCCTGTGGTAATGTTAACATTATTCAGTGGGCTAACCTGATTCTTTAAGGTTGAAATATTTATCAATTTTTCTTGTTCTCAAGAACCACTTACCATCTTCCCAAACCTTTCAGATGACACAAGGTTGGTATATGACCTCTAATGCATTCTTCTCCGAGAAAAATAACACATTATCTCATACTTCTTAAGTCCTTTATCATTTTCCTCCAATTTCTCTAAATTTGGTATAATTTCTATTGAATTACAAAAGCCAAACTGACACAGTGATCAAATAAAGTTCTTTCTAGTAGAATTGTTTTATTTAGGATATCTGCATTTCAGATGTTTAAGGTTTTGTTCTTTTCCTGTCATACAGAATGGAAATGAAAATTTTCCCTGAAATACTCTGAAACTCTTATTAACTTTTTGAGTATTTCACTTTTATGAGTCATATGGTATATTTTGGAGGTATTTGTGTAAAAACCCAAAGCAGGTATTATTCTTTCCACACTAATAAAAAAAAAAAAAAAAAAAAAATCAGTCCCAAAGTAATTCTTCAATATCTATTTCATCTCCTTAGGAGTGACTATATTAGGATACATGTTTATTCTACATGATGACTGTGTCTGATAAACCTGTACCTCTATTTAACCATTTTAAAATGGAGTACATATGGGCACCTGGGTGGCTCAGTCGTTAAGCAGCTGCCTTCGGCTCAGGTCGTGATCCCAGGGTCCTGGGATCGAGCCCCGCATCGGGCTCCCTGCTCGGCAGGGAGCCTGCTTCTCCCTCTCCCACTCCCCCTGCTTATGTTCCTGCTCTCGCTGGTGTCTCTCTCTGTCAAATAAATAAATAAAATCTTAAAAAAATAAAATAAAATAAAATAAATAAAATGGAGTACATATATTTAGCCAACTTACAGGAATCTTAATGACTATAAATGTAACTTTAAATAAATACCAGATTAATTTTAATGGCAGACTTGACCACTGGGGCTGTGGACATTTTTAAGAAAGCTATGGATTAATAGTATTTTACATGTCTCTAGTACGTTTTTTTATCCTTCATTATAAACATTGGGGAAACATACAGCTAAATACAGTAATACAAAGTGGTCAATAATCCAAAAGTGATTTGTGTTCATTTTGGAGTGGAATTTAGTATACATAATTAAAATTCTAGGAAATCGGGTGCCTGGGTGGCTCAGTCGGTTAAGCGACTGCCTTCGGCTCAGGTCATGATCCTGGAGTCCCGGGATCAAGTCCCGCATCGGGCTCCCTGCTCGGCGGGGAGTCTGCTTCTCCCTCTGACCCTCTTCCCTCTCATGCTCTCTCTCTCTCATTCTCTCTCCCTCAAATAAATAAATAAAATCTTTAAAAAAATAAAAATAAAAAAATAAAATAAATAAAGTTCTAGGAAATTATACCACTGCAAAACAATAAAGCCACCTTGGAAAGATCTGACCCTGGATGTGCATGTAAGCTGTCCCAAGCAATCATACCTGGCCCCTTATCTCTCCCGGGTATATTATTAAATTTTTTGAAATATAATTAAGCAGACTGGATGTTCTTCTTAAAATATTAACAGAAGAATTCTGTCAAATTAGAAAAATATGGTTAATCCACGTTAGGAAATTGTTTAGACCTACTTTTTCTTCTGTTAATCCTTTCCTGTTTTTCTTTCCTGAAAGCATTGTCTGGCGTAAAAAAGACTATACTCAACAGGTCCACCATTTGAACTACATTTTCAGGAGCATGAGATTGAAAACGAAAGGCAGCTGCTCCCTAAAATGAAGCTTTGAGCTCAGATTCAGACATCCCCCTTGAACAGCCTGTATTCCTTTTCGGAGGAGGCAAGGGTACCTCCCTGTAACTGCCTGGGAATGAGGATATTGCCCTGTCCTACATACCTTCAACTCAAGTGAGAAAAGACCTTTCCCCGCCTGGTTTAAGAGAATCAAAGGAAAAGTTCAGGAAGCCTTTCCATATATTTTGAGTACCCAGATTGTTTTTATGCCTAAGCCTTCTTTAAGGTTTGGAGTAAAGTATCTGTTTTTCCATTGTGAATGTCAAGTTATGATCCAAAGTTTTTTTGCTACCCTAAAGTGAAGAGAGAATGTGTGTGTGTGTGTTTATAATTTTTTAGCTACTGGTTACTAGGTGATGCTGGTATAAATTCTGCTGTGGAACTAAGAATAAATAATTAGGCTTACCTCCCTGTGTTGGAGCTCTAACTACATTTATATATTTAATAAACTAGAGTAAGAAAATTGTTCAGTTCATTTTAGTAATATAGAAAGTAGTGGGGACTATGAACTGGAGATTGAAAAAGTCTCTTCTTTCCAGCCAATAATTATTCTAAAATTAACCTCTGGTGGGGTACCTCGCTGGCTCAGCCGGTAGAGCCTGCGACTCTTGATCTCAGGGTTGTTAAGTTCGAGCCCCACATTAGGTATAGAGAGTACTTTTTAAAAAAAAATTTTTTTTAATATAATAAACCTCTGGTCTAGACTATTCTTTGGAGGCTGGACTATTTCTACAACTTTGTTTTGAGGCCCATCTTAGGGTATATTCAGAATATGCAGGTTGTCCCTATAGTAGAATTCTAAAACTGATCTGTTCTTGAATTACCTAATTGTCTTCCAGACTGAGGAGATTTAAGGGCCAATTCTAATCTTCTAGAGTTAAATTCAACCTATGAATGCCTCGGGGGCTTCTCAATGCAGTCTTGACGGCTCTTTGTAAAGTAGAATTAGACTGGCCTCTCATTCTTAATAAAAGTATGTACACTAGTGTGAAAATTGTCTGTGGCATACCATCTTATAGGTTAAGAATTGAGTTACAGAAATTGGCTTAGCAACTTGTCCTTAAATGTGACCCAGTAGAAAAGATTCTAATACAACTTTTTTTAACAGATAAACAGAGAAATAATCAAATTTACTTCTCAAATCACAACAAAATATTTAACTCTTTATTGGAAAATTCTGTTTGTCAAGAGGTATTTAAACTTGTCAGGATGGCCACAGCCATGGATTTATGTTTGGGTTATAGTAATCACCATAGGAAGAAGCCATAACGTAGAGGTTACAAATTGGTGGTAGCCCAGAGGCCAAATCCAACCTCAGCAGATGTATTTGGTTTGGCTTGCATGGTATCTTTTTTAATATTAATTAGATGCCAATAACAAGAGGCTTCATATGAAAGTACAGATTTCATATTTCTTTTGGAATAAAATAGATGATCTGTGGAATCAGGCCCCCAAGTTGAGTAGCCTCACTGCTCACCCCTTAAAGCAGGATATATATTTTCTAATTCATCACAGTCCCAACACTTACTACTTTTTCCAAAACTATGCACTTCATTTATTTGCTTCCTGGTTGGCCCCTTTAAGCATTTGTGTTACCAGACATGCTGTATCAAAAGTGTTATCAAATTATTGACTTTCAATTCTGCATTGTATACATTCCTCCAAGAAAAGTTAGTGATCGAGCATCAGATGTAAATTTTCTAAACAATTACTAATACAAAGGCAAATGGCATAGAACATCATTCATGTATTCAGTGTATATTGAGTTATGCACCTTATGTAAGATTGAGAAACTTTTTTCTCAAGGAGCTCAATCTAGTCAGAGATATAGACCATGTGATAGGGATTAAGGAGTGTACTTGTGATGAGCACTGGGTGATGTATGGAAGTGTTGAATTACTATGTTATATACCTGAAACTAGTATTACACTGTATGCTAACCAATTGGAATTTAAATAAAAACTTTTTAAAAAAAGAAGCAGACCATGCCCATATTATTATGGTACAAGGTTAACTGTAGGTAATGACAGGAATTGGTGGGAGTTATGGGAGTTGGTGGCAGTCAGTCTTGACTGAGAAGATGAGGGCAGGTTTCATAATAGCAGCCCTTCAGTTGGGCCTCAGCAGTGAGTTTAGTTTCAGGAGGCCAAGACAGAAATGAACCTTGGTACCGTAGACAAAAAGTGGTCAGGGAACTGCTAGTAATTTGGTTCAGCAAGATAATAGTATGAGATAAGGTGATAAAAGAACGGAAGTCTCTCTAGTCTCTCTATTTTAGTCTGGAATTTAGACATTATTTGGGAGCAGTGCAATCTTTGGAAGTTTTGAATTAGAGGAGTTAACATTCTTGTAGTTCTACCTTGGAAGGTTAATCTGAAGCATTCAGTATGTAAGAAAGGCTTGCAAATGCTAGCTAGCTGGTGAGCAAACAAGACTTAACTAGGATTCTTCAAATGGGTCGGATGAGAGGGAGTAGAATCTACATTCAAATGGGAATATATAGGTGGAAAAATAATAAGGAGGTTAAAATTGGTGGGACTTGGCAACTGATCAGAGAGAACACTGAAATTGTAGCCTGTATTGGTAAACAATAAAAAATCCTAAACAACTTTTTACCTTATACTTTATAATTAAGGCTGATGAATGATTACAGGCACAGGTTTGTCTGTGCCATTAGATACTCAGTTTGCTTTCATATTTCAGAGACAACTCATCATCCAAAATTTAAATACCTGTTCAATTATGCTAAGAAAACAAAACAAAACTACCCACACAGCCAAGCAATGCAGAGGAGAAACTGACTTATCAGCCATTTTGTTTCATCTCTGTTTTGTTCTTCGTTTTATGTTGGCCAAGGAGAGATAGTGACAGTCTAACCAATACAAGATGTCTTCCTCAAATAACCTAGTTTTTTTTTCTTTTCTTTTTTTTTTTTTTTAAGTAGGCTCCCCACTGGGCGTAGAGCCCAATGCAGGGATTGAACTCAAGACCCTGAGATCAAGACCTGCGCTGAGATCAAGAGTCAGAAATTTAATGGACTAAGTCACCCAGGCACCCCTCAAATAACCTAGTTTAAAAAAAACTGTTTTGGGGTGCCTGGCCAGCTGGCTCAGTCAGTAGAGCATCTGACTCTTGATCTCAGGGTCAGGAGTTCAAGCCAACTGTTGGGTGTAGAGACCACTTAAATAAATAAAACTTAAAAAAAAAAAACTTTAAAAACAACAACTGATGGCAAAAATAAAAAATCCTTATAAAATCACATTGCCTATCAACTAACATTTTCATGCCAGTGTTCCTGAAGATACTCTTGTAACAGAAAAGCTTTTTGTGGTACTAGAAAAATGTACTTTTTTTTTTGTAATTCTCTGGTAACTTTGCTCTTGAGTCTATCTTCCTCAGCACATCTGAGTATGGTAGTGTGAATATAAGAATCTAAGTTTAATTGGTCTATGCTACACATCGATTTATGCTTTACAAGTTTGATATGCTGAATGCAGGAAACCTTCCAAAATAAATACATGGAAATAATTTTTTATCCCACCTGTATCAGTGACTTAGTTTTCTTATTCTGCCCTAGATACAAGTGAGGCAGTCTACCAAAGAACTTTTAAAAATAAATGAATAATGGGAATAAATAGTTGCCCTGTTTCCATTGTCTTCCAAAAATGGTAACTGGATTACTGGTAGGCTGGCAAATATTGCACATCTCTGGGGTCACATTGGGCTGCCCTGGTTTTATGAGGAAAGCCCCAAGGTAAGCATTGGAGGTAAGATAGATATTTGATATAATAGTGATTTTAGGGATGAGAGTCTCTTAGGCATCCTCTCGCCCACTCTGCTAACACTAGAACGCAGGAACTCAGTAGTAATCCTGGATCAGTAGCATTAAAGCCACTAATAGTGGCTCATTAAATATTTGTGCTTGACCTGCTGGAGTTATTGCAAAACCTTACTGAGACCCTGGAACTCCAGCTTTATTTGTAGGTAAGTTTATGTGAAGACAGGTAACCGAGGGGAAGTGCTGCTTCTTGATTCCAAACTGGACACATCTCTTTTTGTAATATCATGTCCTTTTTTGTACCATAAAATCACTGCAGCAAGTAGCCTGTCAGACTGAACTCTGAATCATATAGTTGTTTCCAAATTTGTGTGCACTTTACTCTTTTTGTCTTTTTCTTTTTTTTGTGGTTCTTTTATTGTTATGTTAATCACCATACATTACATCATTAGTTTTTGATGTAGTGTTCCATGATTCATTGTTTGTGCATAACACCCGGTGCTGCATTCAATACGTGCCCTCTTTAATACCCATCACCAGGCTGACCCATCCCCCCACCCCCCTCCTTCTTGAAAGCAAAATTTTTATTACAAATGTACTTCTGTATAACAGATTCTAATAAATTATTTCTCTTTAGCATACAAACGGCTAGATGGTTCGACCGAATGCTGTAATAATCACAGCCTCACGGATGTGTGCTTTTCATACAGAAATAACTTTAATAAGCGTTTGGTGAGTTGTCCCTGAAGCAATCTTGTTTGTCTGATATAATTTTTACAAAATAATCATATAGAACTAAAATGGAGTCTATGAAAATTTTACTTTTTGCTTTGTGTCGTTTTATTAAAATTTCTACATTTCACTTGTCACATTTCATCTGAGAATCTTTAACAATTTATAGCTGTAATATCTTATTTGGCCGAAGTGGAATACTTGAATCTAATTTATAGTAGGTGCACATAAATGGCATTTCTTCTATATGAATTTTGTTCCTTTTATGCTCTGTGACATAAAAGATATTAAAGAGCTGTAACTTTCTGGTTTTCTTGTTATAAATTATTTTTAGTATTGACTAATTAATATTTTGTTCATAGCACACATGTTTACCTGCCCGGAAAGCAGTTGAAGCCACACAAGTTTGTAGAACCAATAAAGATTGTAAAAAAAGTTCAAGTTCAAGTTTCTGTATAATACCTTCTTTGGAAACTCATACTCGCTTAATAAAAGTGAAACATCCACCTCAAATTGATATGTTGTATGTAGGCCATCCACTGCACCTTCACTACACAGGTGAGTATTTATTGTGGGGCGACCCTCAGAAGATCATTAAGATGCCATATATTCTCCATGGTAGAAACTCAGTACAAATCCTGTGTTAATTTTATTTATTATAAATGTGACCACTTTTCAAAGTCTTATTACCTTGTTAAGCGTTGCATGAAATTTACCATTAGGAAAATAATCTGAATTTATGAAGCAAGATGGAGCTGAATCCCATGTCTGCCTATGGAGAGTGATGTATTTTCTTTTCACCACCGTTTATGCCCAAGTCACATAGATGATTTCTCAGATGTTCTCTGAGAGTTTACTAAATCTATCCAAGCTCCCAAAACAGTGGCAAGAGCAACATACCCCAGAGAATGCCAAGAGTCATCATAAGACTATAATTTGTGTATAACACATGAATTTTATATGAATATAATTTTCAAAACTGGGCCAGCATAATTGTTTTAACAGTGGCTACATGATTGGACTAAATAGATAGCTTCTCCATATGGCTGAAGATCGTATGGTCCAACTCATTTTGTTGTACAAGAATTTTTTAAGTTCCTTTTTTTGTAACAGTTGTATTGAAATATAATTCACGTACCATATATTTGACCCTTTTAAAGTATACAATTGAAGAGTTTTTAATATATTCAGAGTTGTGCCACCATCACCAAATCTAGTTCTAGAATATTTTCATCACCCCAAAAAGAAACCTCATATCCATTAAGCAGTCAGTTCTTATTTCTCCCCAAACCGCCCCCCCACCTCTTGGCAATCACTAATCTACTTTCTCTTTCTGTAAGTTTGCCTGTTCTGCACATTTCATATAAGTAGAATATTTTGTGACTGACTTCTTTCACTTAGCATAATGTCTTTAAGGTTCATCCATGTTGTAGCATGTGTCAGTATGTTCTTCCTTTTTAGGGCCAAATATTCCATTCTATGAACATACCACATTCTCTTTATTCACTCATCAGTTGATGAACATGTAGGTCTTATGTTACTCTTTAAAAGGCTCTCCCATTGCTTTATAGGCATATCCTGAGATACAACCTGGGTCATTCTTCTTATTTATTAATAGTTATAGTGATTATGATTTTAAGGTTATATCTCTTTGATGGATAAGGACTCTTGATAAATTCTGGCATAGTTTTTAAGTCAGTCTCTGTATTTAGTAGTCATACTTGGTATATAGTCAGTTTTATCTTATTCTCACCTCCAAATATAAGTGCACACTGGGACATGAATTTCTGTATTCCACTAGATTTATTAGGTGTTCTAGAATAATTGTTTTTATATGCGGGGCATATACGCTGCCTGCATATGTCTGGGAAGGGCTTTCTCAACCAATTTAATAGGCTAGCCTAATTTTTGACCATATGGAAAAATTTTTATAATACTGTTGCTTATCTGTGTGAACAATATTCATTATTCCTTGTTTTTCTTTTTTTAGTGAGCATCACCAGTTTTATCCCACGTTTCAACTTTCTAAGCATAGATCTGCCTGTGGTTGTGGAGACATTTGTCAAGTATCCTTTCTGGTGTGAAGAATGTTTTTATAAGTGTTACTTGGAACATGATCAGGCTTACCTTGAATAGAGCATGCATAGACCTTACAGGTACCTATTGATTGCTAACAACTAAGAAGGAGACTTTAAAGTTGAAAAAGATCAGATTGTACCTAGGAGGGAAGAAGTCATGGGAGA
Organism: Zalophus californianus; assembly: GCF_009762305.2. NCBI lineage: Eukaryota > Metazoa > Chordata > Mammalia > Carnivora > Otariidae > Zalophus > Zalophus californianus. The sequence goes on along the minus strand of NC_045612.1, from coordinate 111,440,639 downwards.
GAGATGGATCGGGGAAGGAGAAAAGTTAAGATATGGAAGGAAGGGAACCCAGCCTATAAACTGAGAGTTGAATTTACAGATCTAAGACCCTTTAGTAAGTTTATAAAGAATCAAAGCTTCAGTTACTACCACGGTGATGAATTCTGCCCCTTCTGAGCCTGTTAGCTCTGACTAAATGGAGGAATGATTAAGGGAGATCGACCTGGTTTCCACTATTAAAATAGCAATTCAGAGGACAAAATCTTGTGTTCTTTAGCATATTCAGTTTGAATATAAAACTTGTTTTTTTAAAATTCATCATTATGAAGAATCTGAACAAACCAAACAATTTGTAAGGGTTCTTTATTTTTGTCACTTTTTTTTTTTTTTTACTTTCTAGATTTTAAGTTTATTTCTAAGCATGGATCTTTTTGTTTTTTTTAGTTCCAGTGTAGTTAACATTACAGTGTTATATTCGTTTCAGGTGCACAATACGTATTTTTGTCGCTTTTAAATCACTTTCATTTCCTTCCTCAATAATTTGCAAAAAAATGAAAGGGAAAACAAATGAGCAGCTACTGAAAAGTATGTACAATCAAGATTGTAACCTTATAGATAATAGTAAAATAGAGTTGAAGCAGCCAAAATCTTTATGTTTCCTAAGATAAGTTAATACTCTGTAAGGATCAAAAAGTGATTTTCCCTTATCTCTAATTGCTTCCACATTCCTTTCCCTCCTTGTGTCATTAGAGGATTACAAAGACTCCATCTTCCTCTGAGTTTGCTATAGATTGCCTTCGTTTATAAATGGTTGTCCTTTTATTTTTCTAGTCAAGGTTTTTGAGCTTTGAAATAATATAAATAATTTGTTTGAAACAGTAGAGATCTGGGGTGCCTAGGTGGCTCAGTCAGTTGAGCGGCCAGCTCTTGGTTTTGGCTCAGGTCATGGTCTCAGGGTTGTGGGATCAAGCCCCTCATGGGGCACCTTGCTCAGCAGGAAGTCTGCTTCAGGATTCTCTCTCTCTCCCCCTCTGCCCCTCCCCCCTGCTCACCCAGGTACCCTTACTCACTCTAAAATAAATAAATAAATAGATCTTTTTAAAAATAAATAAATACCAGAATCTAAGAAGGCATATCCTGTACTGGTGGGCAGAAATTTAAAGAAAGGAGGGAAGTCAACTATGATCTCAAATGCAGTCCTAGTAAAATACCTTCTTCTGACTATTAGATATGTGTTTTCCACTCAGACTTCACAGTCGGCTCCTTAACTCATTTTAACCAGGTACCTGATTTCCCTCTCAGGAGCTCTAGCTATTGTTAATGCAGTGCCCTGCTTTGCTTTGGATGGTCAGTGGATTTTAAACTCTTTCCTAGATGCTACCCTTACCTCAGTGATTGGAGACAATGATATCAAAGATCTGATAGGATTTTTCATCTTGCTTGGTGGTAGTGTACTTTTGGCTGCCAACGTGACCCTGGGACTCTGGATGGTTACAGCACGGTAATATTTGCACTCATCTTGCAGAATGATGCTTCATATGAAATAGAAAGCATTTCCTTAAAATTATATTTTAACCAACGACTTTAAGCTCCTCCTGTATCAGAATATCCAAACTCTGGGATGGGGGATAAACAGAAGGAATGAAAGGCATAGTCTCTGACTACATCCGACTTTTAAAGACTGAACTTAACCAACTTCAGATGCTTGTGGAACAATTTCTAAACAAGTGAAAATTCATGTTAAACCATTTTGTGTGACTACATATCATATTGCAGTAGTGTAAAGGAGAACTGAATTGGGTGGAATTAATCGGGGAAAACTTTTTGAAAAAGCATCATTAATCCAGATTTGAAGAAGACCAGACTCTGGCCAAGTGGAAGGGTGAGCATTTTCTTGGCCTATATCTCTTGACCTTTTTCTTAGTTTGAAAAGTATTTTAAGATTTATTGGTATATTATTTTGTACTCTGACAACTGAGGTCTGATTACAATTAATAAAATTCTATAAAGGAATCTGCTAACATGAAAGGGAAAATCTTTGTCAAATGATACCAAATAAGTGAACAAAGTAGGAAGTAGGGCTTACAGTGATAAATGCCTTGCCCCACAAGAGTTGCCTCTTTGATAATGTGTCCCCATACGCTCCTAAAGCAGCACTGTGTTCTGACATTCAGACTGAGCTACAAGAAGTATCTTCCACTTGCAGCATGTGGGTTGAGGAAGTTAAAGTTGAGCGTGAGAACTGAGCTTGGTCTTCTAACAGATCACGAGGCAGATCTGCTGCAGTCCTGGTTACCATTCTCTACAGAGCTCTGAAGCTCGGAGCCTTTCCAGGGTAGACGTTTTCTCTGTGCTGCTGGGGTTATCTGGGGCCTAGGTCGTGGGTTCCTGTCTTCAAGGAGCAACTACCTTAAGCTCTCAACCATACTCTGTCCTCACCAGCAGCTTCTGTGTTTCTCTGTAGTGAGTAATTAAACACCCAGTCCTTGTTTTCCATCTTTCTCCCAAGCTACCTCTGTGGGTCCACAGAAGACTTGGTAGTACAGTGAGAATGGCCACACGTGAGTACAGACGTGGACTTGCCAGGGCCCGGGAACTGCCTCTTGAGCCCAAAAGAGCCCTGAGTAGTTCGAGGTCTTTTGGACTGGAGCTGGAGCCCTGGAAGATCCAGGAAGTCACCAGGCCACTGTGAACTCTTGGTCTTCTAAGTGTCTGAGCGTGCTGTTTTTTGATGAAAAATATGTGCTTCCCTCATACACTCAAGCACATTAACAACTGTGTACCCAACTTTTTCACTAAGTGAGGCATTCCATGGGGTTCACCTTTTTCTGATCATTGAGCTGCTCTTCAGGCAATAAAGGTTTTTAATCATTTTTAAGAAACTCTTTAGACTGTATGCAAGTTTGCCTGCCTTCTTAAATAGAAATTATTTATTGAGTATAATGTTAAGATTTTATTAATGACTTGAGGTCATCATTTAAACCATACAAGTTATTCGTTTATCCCAGAAAAAAGGTGGTGGTTCTATTCTTAGGTAGATAGTCATTCAGGATCAAAGTCTTAGCAGAGAGCTCAGACCTGGTTTAGGTAGTAGAGCTTGGGGAATGCCATGAAATACTTGCATAATTAATTTGATTACATGAACTATGCAGTTTACTAATGAATATGTCGTATATGTGCAGATCAGTTTTTTAAAACAGAGAAGAACTTAAATAGAGGAACTCCTACCCATTAACTTCTTTTTCTGGGTGGAAAAAACAACAACAACTGTAACAACAACAACCAAACACCTCATTTTCTTGTAGCATTTGAACTTCTTGGTCTCTTGCTTCATAGGGTCAGGCTTTGAGAACCACTCCTATTAGGATAATGAGCAGATCAATCGCATTTGTATAGAAATGGCCTCATCGTGTAAAAAAGGAAATGTTGTCGTCTCTTCAGCTTGATTGTGGGCACTTCTAGAGCAAGGACCATGCCATACTCATCTTTGCATCCCTGGCACAGTGCATGAGACATCATAAATACTTAAACGTGGTTGAATGGATGATGAATAGTGGTATTTATGGATTAGAAAAGCATGTTTCTATTTAAGTAAGCTATGAATAGTATTATTGAATATTTACTGTAAATATATGTTAACAAAACAATAACTTGGAAGGTCTTTGTGTCCCTAGTATATTATTATCTTCATGAAAATAATCCATTTTGGTTACTGTAGAGCAATTAGAAAAATGAATTACTTTGAGGATTTGAAGAAAATGTGCTTTCTGTGTTGTCATGTTCAACAGTACAACTTTACTTTCAGTGTTCCTACTCTATGTTGTTTACATTTTCAACAGTTTTTTTTAAATCACCTACAATATGTAAAGAACGTATATATTCTTTTCATCTCAGTTTGAAAAGACATGCGTTAAACTTGACCTTTTGATGATCGCTCTTATAGGGTCATTGTCTTCTATTCTAACAGCAAATTTTAAACAAGCACTTCATGGATACATGGCTTTCAGTCATCAGTTTGTCCTATGGTATTTATTGAATGTCCACATACTAATTGATGGTGCACAGGTATTTTTTTCTACAGATCTTTCGACTGTGCTGTAATTCATTCTTAGTATTCAAGTTGAAGATACCAAGATACCATAGTTGCTGGCATTTGATGTTTAGCAATAAAAGAATAAATGTGTACCAGCACTCTATGTTTTATCATATTTATGTGTTGTCTTTTTTAAAAAAACTATTCTATCAAAAGTGTTCCCTTTACATACAGTATGATCTTTGTTGTTTTCAATTCTTGTTTCTAAAAGCAGCCTTCACTTTTTCACTCAAGCAGTCCTTATATGAAAGTTGTTGCTGGCCACAGAAAGAAGCCTTTTTTTTTTTTTAAGATTGTATTTATTTATTTGAGAGAGAGAGCTCAAGCAGTGGGGAGAGGGAGAAGCAGGCTCCCCACTAAGCAGGGACCCTGACTTGGGGCTCAATCCTAAGACCCTGGGATCATGACCTGAGCCGAAGGCAGACACTTAACTGACTGAGCCACCCAGGTGCCCCAAAAGAAGTCTTTTTTAAACAAGATTCCTGAGCTCTTACTAGTGTTTTGGAAATGGCCTGTTTATGGATGAAGAAAGAGGACTATCACGTTTCCTTTCAATAGTGTCTGACAGAAGTCTTCTCTAAGTTAGTCTGTTTCTTAGGAATTCATGGAAAAGTATTTCAACTCTGACATTTGGTTCGTCTTGACCTTTTGCTCTAGCACTTCCTCCCTTGTCCACAGGGCCAGCCTCAATCTCTCTCTCCCTCTCTTTTTCTCTCTTCCCCTCCCACTCTCTCTCTCTTTCCCTCTCTATGCCACCCATCCCCCCTCCACACACACACACACATAGGCACATAATCTCTTTCTAGATTACCTAAAATCCAGATAAAATAGGCTGGAAATTTAGCCCAAATCCTGATTGGCTAGCATCATTCCATGCCTCCTTTTTGCCTCTGATCCCATTCTACTACAGTTAAGAGCCACAAGACTAGATGACTGATTATCTAAACCACTTTTTTTTAGCAGCTTGAGATAGAATTAAATACCATAAAATTCACCTGTTTAATGTGTACAATTCCACTGTAAACTCTTTTTCTTTTAATGACTACTCAAACAATAGTATACATAGGCTTTAGTATAATCTAACCTTTTAAGCAAATGAGCATGTGATAAAAGACTGGGAAGAAAGAAAATGTTTCATTTATTTCACAGCTTTTAACTCTGAAGTGGTTTTCAGTACTGGAATAGAGTTGAATAACAAATCATTTTTAAGGGTAAGCATGTAGAGGGGCGCCTGGCTGGCTCAGTCAGTAGAGCACGCAGCTCTTGATCTCGGGGTTGTGAGTTCAAGTCCCATGTTGGGTGTAGAGATTACTTAAAGATAAAATCTTTAAAAAAACAAAAAAAGGTAAAGCATGTGATTGGCACCTTGGGTGGCTCAGTCGGTTAAGCATCTGACTCTTGATTTTGACTCAGGTCATGACTCAGGGTTGTGAGATCGATCCCCATGTTGGGCTCTGCACTGGGTGTGGAGCTTGCTTAAGAGTCTTTCTCTCTTCCTCACCCTCTGCCCCTCCCCCCCCCAAAGAAGATAAAGCATGTGGATATATTTTCTTTGAGACAATATGCCTTTTTAATCGGTGTATTTGCAAGCTACTCTTGCTGTTTCGGCCATACTAATTTGAATAATTCATTGTATATTTTATCAGACCATGGCAAATGAATTCAATGAAAGGAAAGTCTCTATTTCAAAACCTAATACCACAATAGATTATACTCAGGGTGGAGGTAGGGAAAAAATGGTTAAAGGAAGCTGCAATTCTAATTACCAAGCAGGTGATATTGCCTAATTTCCCATTGAAGAGAGACAAAAACATCCTTATAGCTTAGTTTTATTTAGCTAAAGATTGAAGGATATTCAATAATTGTCCCTTCTTATTAACTGACCATTTCTCAAATTTTTCTACTGATGTGCTCCTGACACCTTAGAGAAGGGGAAAAACTCAGAAAGATCTAAGAGTAGAACCCTGTAATTGGCTTCCATCCTACAAAATTGAAGTCTTGCTTTATCTTAAATTTATGTAAATTTTACACTCAGTCAAGTATCATAAAGCCAGTTCTCTTAAAGATATGAAACTCTAAACTGTGAAAGAATTAGGTGCTAAGAATATTAATATTTTTTTCATATGTCCCTAAAACACATCGGTAGTAGTTTATAACAGCTGGTCTGTAGACTAGTGACAGTCTATGATGGTATTTTTGTCTATTTCTAGTGAAATGAGAAAAATATGTTATATCTAATTACAAAATAAGGAAAATGTATTTGTGTTGTTATAAGGTGCCTGCTGTCCTTTATCAAGAAGCTCTCCTTTATTTGGATTATGGAAACACATACATAAGTTCACTTAGCCCTTCTAGATTGCTCTGCAGAATGTCTCTCTAACTGACCCTCATCAGCAAGGCATTAGGGTTCCATATTTCCCCATGCCCTCACCTCCCCCTGAATTGTCTGACTTTTCATTGGGTGCAAAATGGCATTTCCTTTTAATTTGCATTTCTCAGATTAATAAAGTTGCGCATCCATACACTTGTTTAGCCGCTTAGATTTTTCGTTTTGCCAGTTGCTTATTGATACCCTTTGCCGGGTTGTCCATTGAGTTTACTAAATTTTTCTTATTGATCTGTAAGAATTTTTTGTATATTCTAGATTAGGAGTCAACAAACTGCTGCCTGCAAGCCAAATCCTGCTCACCACCTATTTGTGTAAAGAAGGTTTTCTTACAACATAGCCACATTCAGGGGCGCCTCGGTGGCTCAGTCTGTTGAGCCTCTGACTCTTGACTTTGGCTTAAGTCGTTATCTTGGGGTCTTGGGATCAAGCCCCTCTTTGGGCTCCACACTCATTGGGGAGTCCGCTGGAGATTCTGTCTCTCCCTCTGCTCCTCCCCCTGCCCTTTCTCTCTCTCTGAAATAAATTAATCAATTTTTTTTAAAAAGAACACAGCCACATTCATTCATTTATATATTGTGTATGGCTGCTTCCATGCTACAACAGCAGAGTTGAGCAGTTGCAAGAAAGAACGTATAACCCCCAAAGCCTAAAATATTTACTATCTAACTGTTTACAGAACAGCCCATGTTCTAAATATCAATCTCTTGTCCATTTTATTTTATTTTATTATTATTTTTTTAAGATTTTATTTATTTGACAGAGAGAGACACAGCGAGAGAGGGAACACAAGCAGGGGGAGCGGGAGAGGGAGAAGCAGGCTTCCCGCTGAGCAGGGAGCCCGACGCGGGGCTCCATCCCAGGACCCTGGGATCATGACCTGAGCCGAAGGCAGACGCTCAACAACTGAGCCACCCAGGCACCCCTCTCTTGTCCATTTTAGATGTTGCAAATAATTTTTACCAGCCTGTCACCCATTTATAAGTTTTATTTATGAGGTTTTGTTGTTGAACGAGTATCTTTAGTTTGATATAGTCAAATCCATTAATTTTTTTATTGTTTTCATGAATCATTTTGATTCATTCACTGAAAAAGTGCTGTCCTATCCCAAAGTCACAATAACATCCTACACTTTCTTCTATTTGCTTTAGAGTTGTACTTTCACAATGAGATCTTTGATTTCTAGAATATATGGTGGGAGGTAGGAAATCCAGGTTCCAGGTTTATTTTTCTATGTAGCATGAACTATTTTTAAAATAGATATAACAGTATTTTCCTTTTTAAGATTGTTAAAGCAGTTTACATGAAATTCTTAATATGGTGCCTGGCATATTCAAGATATTATGTACTTAAATTACTTATTTTCATAATGCAGAATTATGACATAAATTTTCCCTGATATCCCTGATCACAGTGGTGTCAGATCCTGCCTCCTTTTGATATGCCTTCTTGGCTTCCACTGTCGTCAGGCTCGCTCTGGTTGTCCAGAATGTCTTCCAGGCCTTGACCCTTTTAAATAGTTCTTCCTCCAATTAAAATGAACCAAAAATCATAATACTTAAAGTATTGGCTAAAGATTTTGCTCACTGAAACTATTCAAAATAACCTGTGTTTGTGGGTATGGGTATTGATACCAGCCAGGCACCCCTGAATATGACATAATTAACCAACCCCTATTATTTCCAGTTTTGCAATGTTATAAACAAAGCAGTGAGGAATATACTTATAACTAAATCTTTTTGCATATCTATGATTTTTTGGATAATTCTAGAAACTCTTAAGATAATCTTAAAAGAAAAATTACTTTCTTGAAATGTGAACGTTTTATATATACATATCGCCTTGTTGCATTTACATTTTTTTCTCTTAATTGGATATGCAAACAGCATCCCATTTTAATTTGCATTTCTTTGTTTAGAAAAAAAGTTAAACATTTTTAAATGTATTTATTGGCCATTGTGTTATTTTTGTTTATTCCCATCCTTTGCCCATTTTTCCTGGGAGTGATTATTGTCTTACTGCTTTTCATCATAAGCTCAGCTCTGCCATTTGATTTGTTACATGTGAATAAATTAAAACCTCATTTAAGTATAATGCTAATGCTTATTTTTATGTTTTTATATATCATGATCTGTTAAGCTTTGCCTTATGTTTTCCACCTTTGGTGAAATGTTTTCAAAGTCTTCTCAAGATTTTATAAATATTCACGAACATTTTATGATCATTTTATGACTTCATTTTTTCAAATATTATAATCTTTAATTTACATGCAAGGTATTTTGATGTTGGTGCAAAGTAGGAATATAATCTTGTGTTTTGTTATCCCTAAATGATTAGCCAGTCATCTCAAAGGAGATGGTTAGTCTTAAGAGCTATTTCATGCCAGCCAGGAGGAGACATAAATTTATATCCTTTTGAGAGAATGGTTATAATAAGTGAAATTATCTCTCATTTAATAAACCATTCTTATTTATATAGGAGGCAGCTATTTATTATTTACTTTTTCAGTTCAGTAATACAGTGAATTGAGAATATGTCTTGTACTTTGACAAGAGTCCTTAAATCATTTTTTTCCCTAAGGTGTTTTTAGTTTTATTGAAATAGTGTTTCTCATTCCTAAGCAATATAGATTAGCAATCTGGAGATTATCCTTAATTATATCATTATCTAAAAGTACTGTCTTCATCAACGTCTTAATTGAAATATTTTTTTGCTTCTTAGATTTTCAAGCTTTAATTCCTCTCTCTGTGGATTGTTTAATATTAGTCTTTAAAGGTTTAAAAAAAGATCTGTCTTTGAAATAGATGTCCTGATTTTAAAGTAAGTATCTTCTCTTCATCTGTTTTAATTATATAATGATTTAAGTTTGGAACACTGCATTCCTTGATTACATGTTCAAATATATGCATTTTTAATCATAATTTAAAATCATGAAAATAAGAGGTAATGAGGATACTATGAATTTGTATTTTATTTCTTATAAAGTTTGAGCAAGTGTGCTTTTTTCCCCATTTAAAATGTTTTTCTTCTGAGATCATTGTAGTTGGTTTTTAAATTTGCCAAATTTTAGAATATGACTCTTGTAAATATGCTACTCTAGGAGATGGTTATTGGATTTAAAAGTTTCCATTTTTCTTGCTTAACCCCATTCTGTAGTCACTAGAACTGATAGAAATATTCTTTCATTCATTTAAGAAATATTTATTGCATACTTACTATGTTCTTGGCACTGTTCTGGGCTCCAGGGATATAGCAATAAATAAGACAATTTTTCTTTTTTGTATTTTGTAAGGAAAAAAACTATTTATTTTTAAAACAATAAATATATGCTAAGCATTACTAAGTGTTGCAGGCATGGGGTGGCAAGAGATTAAGCCAAGAAGGTTAGCAGAGGCCAGGTCTTAGAAATATGTTATGGACTTTAGTCTAATTGCAAATGGGAAGTCACTGGAAGTCTCAAGCAAAAGAGTGACATAATCACATTTGCATTTTGGTGGATCACCTTGACTAAGGATAAAGGATAGATTGGAGGGAGGCAAGTCTGGAGGCAAGGAAATTGGTTAGGAGACGATTTCACTAATCTTGGCAAGAGGTGATGGTGATATAAAATAGATGGTGACAGTAGAGGTTGAAAGAGAGAGAACAAATCAAAAGTAGGATCCACTATATTTGATGGTTTCATGTGGTTTAGATTCAGGAAGGAGTCAAGAGGACTTCAGGTTTCTGGCTTGGACAATTGAATGGTGGCTAGGAAACATCAGAAAAGGAGCAGTTCAATTTGGAACTCTTGAGTTTGACGGCCTGGGAGAACTTCAAGTGGTTTGTTGGACGTACAGGTCTGGAACTCTGTAGAAATTAGTTGGAGACACCATGTACAAGCTGATTTACCACAAATATGTAATTAAACCCATGGGAGTGGATCGTCTAGGGAGAGAAGGAAAGGGAAAGGAAAGAGAAGGTATCCTAGGATAAAGCACTCAAGAACACCAGCTTTTAGGTAAAAAGGATACAAGGAAGAGGAAAAATGAACTTTAGAAAATTAGGAGGAAGGGGCGCCTGGGTGGCTCAGTTGGTTAAGCGACTGCCTTCGGCTCAGGTCATGATCCTGGAGTGCCGGGATCGAGTCCCACATCGGGCTCCCTGCTCAGCGGGGAGTCTGCTTCTCCCTCTGACTCTCTTCCCTCTCGTGCTCTCTCTCAAATAAATAAATAAATAAATAAAATCTTAAAAAAAAAAAAAATTAGGAGGAAAACCACAAGTGAGAGTTTGGTATTAGAGAAACAAAGGGAAGAGAATGTATCAAGATGTCAATAATGTGAGATAGTACTGAGAGAGGCTGTCAAATGTCCATGGGCTTTAGTAGTTCATAGGTGATCTTGAGAGATCAGACCCAGTACAGCACAGAAAGCTGAGCCAGGTTGTGGTGGGTGGAGGGGGGTGGGGGTGCAGGGAGAGACTGCAAATGCAGAAAACGCACCCAAGAAGTTCCGTTTGAGGGGGTGCCTGGGTGGTTCGGTCTGTTGGGTGTCCAACTTGATTTTGGCTGAGGTCATGATCTTGGTGTCATGGGATGGAACTGTGGGCACGGTGTGGAGTCTGCTTGAGATTCTCTCTCCCTCTCCCTTTGCCCCTCTCCCCACTCGTACTTGCGCGCTCTCTCTCTCTCTCTCAAATAAGTAAATAAATAAAATCTTAAAAAACAAAGTTCTATTTGGAAGGGGTGGGGAGAACTGGGACTTGGTGAAGGATGTAGAGGAAAGTGTCAGTATTGTTGTTGTCATTGTTTTAGCACTAGGAAAATTGTGGGCATGTTTTTGGTGCTGATGGGAAGAACCTAAGAAAAAGAAAGTAGATCATCAAGGGAGGAGATTGGGCTCTAGAGCACAAGTAGAGCAAGAGCCTTCAGCAAGAGAGATGCCCTGTCTAAGAGAGGGAAAGAGAAAACATGGATACAGTTATCTTGAATCCTAAGTGTCTAGAACAGAGCTTGGCACAGAGTAGGCACTCTAGAAATCCTTGTTGAGTATGGAGTTCTCATACAGCTGCAAGGAGCAGTTTAGCCAACCCCCCTTCTAGATAAGACATACTGTCAGAGGCGATTGAAGAACAGGTACAGAGTGCTCAGCTCTAGGATAATAGCATTGAATTTCCTGATTTTGAGAATGTTCTCTGTTTACCTAAGTTCTCGGGAAACACAGGGCTGAAGTATAGAAGTTGAAAGGGTCCAGAATAAGACTCTGTGGCATAAAAATTATTTTGAGCTGAAAACGTTTGAGTTCCTAAAATGCCTTATCTGCCTAAAAGCAGAGCTTCCCAAAGGAACTCAATTGTCATAAATCTCCTACCCAGGAGCACCTCTAACCTTGTCAAACAGGCATTGATACAAAACTATCATAGCTCCCACCAGTTCTTCTAGGGGCCCATTCATCTTTCCAAAAAGTTACTTGTTTTTTCATAAGTGCCCTTTCTTTCCTCCTTCTAAGAAGTCATTTATTCTCCCAGAAGTGACCTTCTGCCCCTACCCATCCCCTATTAGATGCCAGATAAGTCCCAAATTCTGACTGCCTTGAGTCACATTTCTTTGTGAGCTCCTGTGCTGTGTGTGTAAATAAATCTGTTGTTCCTCTTGTTCATCTGTCTTTTGTCAGTTTAATTTGCAGACATCAAGTCATTAACCTAAGAGAGTAGAGGAAGTTTTTTCTCTCTGATAGACTAAAGGGGCATGATGTGTGAAACTTACTCTCAAATGGTTCAGAGAGAGAGATAATAAAGCCAAAATGGCAAAATATGGGGGCGCCTGGGTGGCTCAGTCGGTTAAGCGTCTGCCTTTGGCTTGGGTCAAGATCCCGGGGTCTTGGGATCAGCATTGGCATGGGGCTCCCTGCTCTACGGGGAGCCTGCTTTTCCCCTCTCCCTCTGCCTGCCACACCCCTTGCTTGTATTCTCGCTCTCTGTGTCAAATAAATAAATAAATAAATCTTTTTTTTTAAATGGCAAAACGTTAACAATTGTTGAATCTCGATGAAGGGCATGAGGGAGTCATTTGTATTCTTCTTTTTCCCTTGTATTCTTCTTGAAATTTTTGTTTGAAATTGCTTCAAAATAAAATGATTTTTTTAAAAAAGAACCAGCTTCTGCATTTATTGAATTTCTACTTTTTAACTTTCTATTTTATTTTATTTCCAATTTCAACACTTTTTATTTCCAGCTTCCTGTGAATGGCGAGCATGAGGAATTTTAAAGACAGAGCTGCTTTTTGGATTTGGGCAAATTATGTCTCTGTGTTTTAATTTCTTCTTTTTGAGAATAATACCTACAAAACTTTGCTATGTTAACTGAAACAGTCACACAATCGGCACTCATAAATGTTTTTCCCTCCCTTTCCAGGACCTGTTCAAATCACGGTGCCCTTATGAAACCTTCCCTCATCACCTCCATGATAAAACTTATTTTGTATTGCCCCATACATTTAACTAAAGTGGATTTGTCATACATTACATCTTTGAATTCTCCCAATAACCTTCCAATCATTTTCTTTGCCTTATAGATTAGGACATTTAATGAAATTAAATGACTTGGCTAGGATCACACAGTCAGTAGACATGCAAGGATGAGAACTCAGGTTCTTTTAGTTCCAAGTCTTGTGTTCTTTGTTACACCATAATTTGATATTTCTCCTCAGGTGTTTTTTTTTTAATTGTGGTAAAATATACATAACAAAATTTGCCATTTTAGCCATTTTAATTGTACAGTAGTAAGTACATTCACATTGTTATGCAACCATCACTGCTGTCCATCTCCACAACTCTTCATCTTGAAAAACTGAAACTCCATACCTATTAGGCAATAACTCCCCCCTTTCAACAACCCCTGAAAACCACCATTTTACTTTGTGTCTCTATGAGTTTGACTATTCTGGGTACCTCATATGAGTGGAATCATAGAGTATGTGGCCTTTTGTTACTGTCTTATTTAACTTAGCCTAATGTCCTCAAGGTTTATCCGGTTTTTTTTGTTTTTTTGTTTTTTTTTAAAGATTTTATTATTTATTTGACAGAGACACAGCAAGCGAGAGAGAACACAAGCAGGGGGAGTGGGAGAGGGAGAAGCAGGCTTCTTGCCGAGCAGGGAGCCCAATGCGGGGCTAGATCCCGGGAGCCTGGGATCATGACCTGAGCCGAAGGCAGACGCTTAACGACTGAGCCACCCAGGCGCCCCTAGGTTTCTCCGTTTTATAGCATGTGTTCTTCCCAAGTTTTATAAATATCTGTGCTCATGGCATTCACCTGTGACCCCATGTGCCCTTGACTCTTTGCTTACCCTTGGTCTGGCCACCCACATAGTGCCTAGTTCATAACAGTAGTCAATGAGCTCTGTTGAGTGGATGGCTAAGGCCACTCTAAAGGAGAAAATGACCCTCCTCTTATACGGTATATTCCAATTTCACATCTACCTTCAGCTACTGGAGACAAGGAGATGGATGAGCATAATTGTTCTCTCTACTATTGCAGTGGAAGGCCAGACATTTAACAGAAGTTTCCCCATGGTTGGAAGGATGGCAGGCACATGAATTTTAGTCATGTACAGTTAGCTCCCTGCTCACTGTAAAAATCATATATGCAGTAGTCTTTAAAAAGAGGAAAAAAAATCTTTAAGTAATATGAGTTGAGTGAGAGTTTGGTAATGTTTTTTTCCTCCCCTGAGAAAAATAAAAGTGACTCACCACATTATGGTAAGAACGAACTCTTTGCATGATTGGCCATCAATCTTTGATGTCATCTGAGTGTGCTGAAGATGCATTTGCCTTGTCATGCTATTTGATTATTATATAGTTCCTATACACATTAAAGGATAAAAAGAGGAGAAATGGAATAAGAAATATTTTCATATTTAGCTCTGCCACCTACTCATGATTTCCAGAACGGGAAGTCCCTTCTCACTAGCAGGCCCATGCCTCCACCTCTGTGGAGCAGCAGAACTTCAAGGGCCAACCTGGCTTCAGAGCCAAGAGAGAATGTAGCCTGGTCAACAGCAGCCCCAAGAAAGTCGAAGGTCTTCATCCCCTTGTCTAACAGCAGATTGCTGGACTACATGCCACCAGTCCCACTCCTGAAGCGCAGAACATTCAAGGAGGATGTCCAAAAAGCAGAGGCCACCTACTCCCCAGGAGGAAAGGCTATGCTTCAACCAGCCTAACTCTACTTCAAGAAAAGGCACCCAGAAGAGACACAACCTGAGGGATTCATCCAAATGTTTCTGCCAGGACCTCTACCACACTTTGGACACTGGAGTCATAAAGTAATTTGGATGCAACCTGAAAAGTAAAGTTGTTGAATATACTAAATGACTTCCCTCTGGGTGTCTACAAAAACACCAGTAGCACATTTTTCGAACATGCAAGCTCTGTGGAGATCAAGCAACACACAGGATCTCAAAGGATCTTCCTTACTAAAGGGAAATCAATCAGGCTTTTATTTTAGCAACCTACTTATAACCTTAATCTACTTGTGGTTGTTTTATGTCGTATTAAATATTTCTCATACTGGATTGGACTTCTTAAATCTGATTTTTTATTTTCAAATCAAAACGGGAAATATAGGGGTGCCTAGGTGGCTCAGTCGGTTAAGCGTCTGCGTTCGGCTCAGCTCGTGATCCCAGGGTCCTAAGATCGAGCCCCACATCGGGCTCCCTGCTCAGCAGGGAGCCTGCTTCTCCCTCTCCCTTTGCTCCTACCCCCCCCACTCATGTTCTCACACACTCTGCTCTGTCTCTCTCAAATAAATAAATAAATAATCTTAAAAAAAAAAAAAAATCTGCCTGAGCCAAGAGATAAGCCAGAGAGACGAACCCAACTAGAAAGTTTGAGGTCAAAATGGAGGCAGCCAAAGTCTTTCATTTTCAATTTCAATTATGTCATATAATCCATTGTTTCCAATTGTGTCCTGCTACAAGGAATACGGATTCTTATTGAATTTATGCAAATATATATTGCCATAAAAATATATGAACACTCGGGATGCCTGGCTGGCTCAGTCGGTGGAGTATGTGACCCTTGATCTCAGGGTTGTGAGTTCAAGCCTCACTTGGGTGTAGAGATTACTTAAAACTAAGATCTTTTAAAAAAAGTTGAAAATCTTAAAAAGAAATAAGAACACTCACTGACAGTTTCTGAATTCTGGAGGGATCAGGTAGGGACAAAAGATAAATGTTTCAATTTGTTCACAAGGGTATATTTTATCAAATTGCTATAAATCAGTAAGCTTAAAAGTATTTTTTTTAATTTGGAAAAACAAAGCATTTTTTTTAAAAGTCAGCAGTGTTTTAAACAAAGTCATAGGGCGCCTGGGTGGCTCAGTCGGTTAAGCGACCGCCTTCGGCTCAGGTCATGATCCTGGAGTCCCGGGATCAAGTTCCGCATCGGGCTCCCTGCTCAGCAGGGAGTCTGCTTCTCCCTCTGACCCTCTTCCCTCTCATGCTCTCTGTCTCCCATTCTCTCTCTCTCAAATAAATAAATAAAATCTTTAAAAAAAAAAAAAAGTCATAAAAATTACATTTACCCTCTTCAGTTCATGCAGTTCTATGTTATTACTTTTTGTTCTGCTTAAATCCAGTTTTCCCCCTAGTTTTAGAAATTCTTACTCAGTTCACTTTTAGGATCTTTTTTTTCTTTTTTAAGATTTTTTTGTTTCTTTATTTGACAGAGAGAGACACAGCGAGACAGGGAACACAAGCAGGGGGAGTGGGAGAGGGAGAAGCAGGCCTCCGGTGGAGCAGGGAGCCTGATGCGGGGCTCGATCCCAGGACCCTGAGATCATGACCTGAGCTGAAGGCAGACGCCTTACGACTGAGCCACCCAGGCGCCCTTCACTTTTAGGATCTTAAGGTTATCAGGAACCTATACTCAGAGGTTTTCTATGAGTATCTTTTAATATGAAACACATTTGCACCAGCATCAGAGTATAACAGTAACTGTAAATGAACATTTCGAGTTAATAACATACCGAACATCGGATTTCTAGGAGTTTCATACCATTTTTAGAACACTTATCTTAATAAGATATCTATACAAATATAATCTAAGAGGGTTTAGTACCACTTACTTGACAATGCTTCTCATGTAATTTAACATACCAAATAAGCCTAGTTTAATGTCTCACAAAATCTTTGAAATGTTCCATGAACCCTTTGTAACACCTCAGATTGTGGCCAAAAGACTATTTTAGAATTTGATTTTGTGGAGCACCTGGGTGGCTTAGTCGGTTAGGCATCTGCCTTCGGCCCAGGTCGTGATCCCCGGGTCCTGTGTTGAGTTCCTTGCCCAGCGGGGAGTCTGCTTCTCCCTCTCCCTCTGCCTCTCCCTGCCTCTCGTGTGTTCTCTCTCTCTCTCTCTCTAATAAATAAATAAAATGCTTAAAAAAAATTTTATTTTGGGAAGTATGTTTAAAAAATATTAAAAGGTTTGAACATGTGATTAAATAGAATCATAAAGTATTATGAAACAATATCCATTTTTAACCAAAGTGACAATAAAAGATATTAAAGGCAAATATAGAAGGTTACATAGTAGTGAGCAAAATTTAGCTTTTTTAATATTAAGACTCAGTTTTTGTTTTTATTTTTTCCAAGTAATCAAAGACCTGACAAACAGGAAATTATTTTGGCAAAACATAGAATCCTTGTTTTTTAGGCAGATAAATTTATTTTATGTATGTATGTATTTGACAGAGAGAGAGAGCAAATGCACAGGCAGGGGGAGCAGCAGAGGGAGAGGGAGCACCACTGAGCAGGGAGCTGGATGCTGGGCTCGATCCCACGACCCTGAGATCACGACCTGAGCCGAAGGCAGATGCTTAACCTACTGAGTCACCCAAGTGCCCCTAGGCAGATAACTTTAAAGGTAAAGAAAAACTTCTGTTTACAATTTCTTATTAAGAGCAGACCAATAGTTCAAGAAAACTTTGTCCTTTTAATAAAGAGAAAACCCTATTTTCATTTTTGGCATTAAAATTCATTTACTTACTGAAATTTATCGTAATCTTAGCCAGTATTGACCACACATAAATTCCTTTCAAAAGGTTCCTTTTGTATAAACCCTCTACAACTTTTTTTACATTCACATTTTGCCCTCAGTTTTCCCTCTTTAAATAACCAGCATCATTTTAGGAGAAAATCGTTTTATTTTCCTCAACTCAATAAAAATGTATTTCTATTCCTTATACTACTTCTTACCAAAAACACGTCTTAATTTCCTTGCATACAGAGTTGTTCCCCTTATTTCCAGTATTCTCATTTACATTTATTAGAATTCATAACTTTTTAAAAACTTAGTTTCTAGTAAAAACTAGTAAGCAGTTGTGAGCCATCTGTTATACCATTATTCTTTACAATAGCAAATTTATGAATACATTTCATAATTTCTAGAAACGTGCTTTTTCATAGTATAATTTTTCAATAAAACATAAACCAGGTTTACTAAAAGACCTATATTTATCTTTAGTTTCTCTGTGATAAGATAAAAACAGATAAACCTATGTTTAGTACTTGATGGTTTATTATTTTGTCTTATTTGGAAATGATTTAGGTATTCAATAAATTTAACTTAACTCATTATTTAACTTAGCAAAATTTTTAAAGTTTCAGGTTACCAAAGATTTTGAAACTACTTAGAAGTTTACTTATAAACCTTTTTACCTTATTTACATCTATTTAAACTACTTGTTCTTAACAATTACATTTAGATTACCCACAAAACTTTATAAGGCATCAGACAAAGTCAACCATTACTCTGGTTTTTTAGACAAATTTTGCAACAGAGATAACGGACTTATTTGACTTGCAGTGGACACAGGCAGACTACAAGTTTTATATTTAATGCTGTTAACTCTAAAAATGTGTATTTTAACTTAACCAACAACCTTAAATTAGCTTTCATATTGAATACTTTCCCAGATCATGTGAACTTGAAAAACATTTGGGTTAGTTTTTGTTTTTCTGAATTTTATATGCCCAATCTTACAAACACTTGCCTTCAAACTGACTACATAGATCTCTTTTATGAGTTAATTTTAGCAATACTGTTAGGAGTTAGTTGAACAGTTAGGTAGTCTGGGCCAGGGTCCCCGACAAGAAAATATGGAGTCAGGACAGCTAAAATAAAACACTAACATCCTGTTTTACAGCTTAGACAGGACCACATTAGTATTCTGCTTTGCAGCCTTTGCAGAAATGACTTCGGCAAAATGTCCTAAAATAAGGTAATTAACCACAAAGCATTTGTCACTATCACAGGCGAGGGGCGATTAAGACATAAGCCTCCAGATGTGAGCAAAAAAGACCATCAGCACAGAGACATTAACCTAATAGATAGACAGATATGTGACCAAAGCCCTGATTGCTTAAGAAAGTTCTGCAAAAGAGCTCATAAAAACCCCTAAACTTAGAAACTCTGAGAGCAACCCTCTTGGGCCCCCCTCCCTCCCCAGGAGCTTTATACTCTTGCTCAACAACTTTGCTTTGCTGCCCACCACTCCTCTGGTCTACCTCTTCATTCTTCGAAGCAGCGTGACCAAGAACCTCGGGCACTAAGGGGACAAAAATCCTGTAACATTTACATGAGCAACCTGTATACTTTGAACCTAGAGATTAGGCTGCAGTGCTTCCTGTAAATCTTGTAGGGAAAGGGAAGTTACAACGGGCAGATGAAGCTGGGTTTTAAGAAGGGGAATTTACATTGGATGTGGACATTTATTTTTAAGTCATAAGTCTAATTTCCGTTATTTCATCTTGTCAAGGTGGTCCCTAAGGCGAGCTACTACACTAATAAGACAGTTGAGAGCTGTCTGTTAAAAAAAATGTTTTTACTATAGCCAATTTAAAGTCTCCATCCTTCAGCCATTGAGTAGGATGTATTAATAAACCAATAAGCCTTAATGTAAACGTTTAGCCAGAGATGCAAGGCTTCCAAAGAGGGGTTAGATGACACAACATCCATGATCCAAAAGTTTACTCCCAAAATTAGTCTAAGAAAGCAAAAGTGTGCCTTGCATAGGCAGTAAGGATGGTGTAGGGAAAACTGTGTCTCTGGTCCTCACAAAATCGTGAGATGCCTCCAGTTACAGACCTGCTCATCTGTGACACGGGGCGGGTGCTCCTGGAATGGGACTTTCCCGCACTGACAAGCGACGAAGTTTGAGATGACAGGGGTTCCTCTGGGCCAGAACCTCTCATGACAAAGTTCCCACAGCCAGACAGAGCGAGTGAGCCTCGGATCTCAGTCTATTTGACTGGTCAGCCAGTACGCTCAAGAAAGTGCACCCTCTGAATGGTAGAGACCAAAGACAATATTCTCACTGGTCACAAAGCCAAGCTCTTGAAAGAGGACTTCAACTACCTCCATTTTGACCTCAAACTTTCTAATTGATTAAGTTTTTCTTTCTGGCTTATCTCTTAACTCGGGCAAAATACCCTGTGGGCAAAGCATCCCCGGATAGGAACCAAAACTACCCCTTTAAGCCATAAGGACTGCCCTGAGCCAGCAAGACCCTGCCTGTGCTTGACTTCAGGACAATGATCGACTTGACCTTCACGGCCCACCTGCAGGTACTCACCCACCTTTGCCCCACATTTTCCTGATATAAACCTAGAAGTATTTTTAGCACTTTGGAGACAGTCTCTGAGACACTAGTCCACTGTCTTCTGGGTGTTGGCCTCACTGAAATAAATTCCTTTCTTGTTTCACCACCACTCCCTTCTCTGCCTTTGGATTTTGTCAGCAGTGAGTGGCCAAACCTGTTCTGTTTGGGACCCCCCCCGAGCCAGGTGCTCTTGCACTCCTGTGCCCCGGCTGTACTCTTAAGACATAGAACATGACTGGGTGCCTGGGTGGCTCAGTTGGTTAAGCATCCGACTCTTGATTTCAGCTCAGGTCATGATCTCAGGGTCATGGGATCAAGCCCCATGTTGAGGCCCAAGTTGGGCTCCACACTCAGCGGGAAGTCTGCTTGGGATTCTCTCCCTCTCTCCCTCTCCCACTCGTGCTTTCTCTCTCAAATCTTGAAAAAAACCACACAGAACAAGAGGAAAGGGCACATCTTTTATATGCACATTACAAGCCTTGGCTAGGCCTTGGGTCTCTTGGAGCCACAGCCACACTAATACTTAGGAGGGATGTGCAGCGGGGTTAAGGATTGTGTGTTGTTTTACAGTGTATCTCATTGCACGGAAGTTTTCTTGAGGTTCAGGGGTGACCTAGTGTCAATCTAACCTGTTCTGTGACCAACTTACCATAACATGGGAGCCTTCTTGAGGTGGTAAGCACTCTAACAGCTTTTAAGTGTTCGACCTGTGCCCACCAATTTTGCCGCTTTGGCTTCCAACATGTCCCTTAGCAACAGCCTTACCTCATGTGGGGATTAAAGGACACCGAAGACAGACAAAGGAAAACAGAGACCATCTCTGGGAGGAAATGGGTCAGGAACCCAAGAGCACTCTACCAAATGTAGCCAAAGTGTAACCTAGCCCAAGGAACTAGTTCCACAAGTATTTTCTCCTGCTAAATTCAGAAAGAGAGAAAAAGGCCTCTCACCCCTCTGGTTCCATTTGCCTCCACAGATAGAGATTCCAGGAGGCTGACATGGTAAGAAATCTTACCTGCTACCGGCTGAATGTCGGAAGTCCCAAGGATCTCTCAGCTGCAGCAGTGTCAGGGTAAGAGGTGTCCAGCGAATTCAAGTATCCTGCGGATTATATCATGTTGGGGAGAAAGAATTTCCTCTGCCCTTTAAGACCCTCTAGCTTGGAGGTGTTGGGTGGTGCAGTTGATTAAGCATCCTACTCTTGGTTTTGGTTCAGGTCGTGATCTCATGGTTGTGAGATCAAGCCCGGCATCTGGCTCCACACTCAGCATGGAGTCTACTTGAGATTCTCTCTCCCTCTACCCCTCTCCTCCACTCCTCCTGCTCATGGTCTCTCTCTCAAATGAATAAATAAATCTTTAAAAAAAAAAAAAAGACCCTCTAGCTGGACTAAGAGTCAAAGTGACATGAGACAGATTAATAGAAGAAAATCAAATTTAATAGCAAACATACAAGGAATCCACATAGACTTAACATTTGAGTTGTTTCTACTTTTTTACTAAAAGAAACCATTAAAGTCATTTATACTTTTTTGCTTAGTGATTAATTTCCTTATACCAATCATTTCCCTAGAATCATCTCTTAGAAGTAGATTTTCTGGGTAAACAGCTTTGATTATATGAGTTTATAGAATTTTGCTTGATTTCTTTCTTTTCTTTTCTTTTCTTTCCCTTTCTTTTCTTTTCTCTTCTTTTCTTTCCTTTTTTTGGAGTCCCTGGGTGGGCCCAAATGATTTCTTTTCTTATGCTATGATAATCATGCAGCAAACGAAGTTTCATATCCTGTTTTATTTTTAATGAAAATATTTCCCCATGTTATCACATGTGTTCTGTAAAGCAATTTTTAAGTTTATTTTTTTAGTAATCTCAACACCTAATGTGGAGCCCAAACCCACGACACAGAGATTAAGAGTCACATGCTCTTCCAACTGAGCCAGACAGGTCCCCCAGTTTTTAATATTGTTATGTGGACGTCAAGTTAGTCAATTTAATCTACTATTTCAGTTGTGGTACAGTTAGGTACTTTCTAGTTTTTCACTGGGTTAAATCACACTTTTAGTAATATCTCTTTGTAGAAAGCCTAGTGTACATTTAAGATGATTACTTCAGGATAAATTCTCAGAAAAGGAATTACTGCCTCAAAGGCCATGGACTTTTCTTTTCTTTTCTCTCTCTCTCTTTTTTTTTTTTTTTTAAGTAGGCTCCATGCCCAGTGTGGAGCCTAATGCAGGGCTTGAACTCAGGGCCCTGAGATCAAAACCTGAGCTGAGATCAACAGTCAGGTGCCTAACCGACTGAGCCACCCAGGCGCCTGGATGTTTCTGAGGTTAGTTGATAAATATTGCTAAATTGCTTTCCAAACTAGTTATATTAGTCTACGTTATAATGTGTCATGTCTTACATAGGTTAGATATTAGAACAACCTGATGGGCTGCAGAACAACTTTCCTTGGAGTTCTTTAAAAAGAAAATAAATTTGGGGCACCTGGGTGGCTCAGCTGGTTAAGTGGCTGCCTTCAGCTCAGGTCATGATCCCAGGGTCCTGGGATTGAGCCCCATATTGGGCTCTCCATTCAGTGGCAAGTCTGCTTCTCCCTCTCCCTCTGTGATCTCTCTTGCTTTCACTCTCTCTCAAATAAATAAATAAAATCTTTAAAAAAAAAAAAGGAAAGAAGAAATAAATTTCTTGGGGCACCTGGGTGGCTTAGTCAGTTGGGCATCCGACTATTTGTTTTGGCTCAGATCATGATCTCGGGATTGTGGGATGGAGCCCCCACATCAGGCTCCACACTCAGCGAGGAGTCTGCTTCTCCCTCTCCCTCTCCCTCTCCCTCTCCCTCTCCTCCTTCCCCTGCTTGCTCTCTCTATGTCTCTCTCTCTCTGAAATAAATACATAAACCTTAAAAAAAAGAAAAAGAAAACAAATTTCCTTCTCTGTGCTCCAGTTTAAACTTTCAAAGACATAAGAAAGGTATGCCATCTCTCAATTAAAAAGAAAAGACATTTAGGGGCCCCTGGGTGGCTCAGTCAGTTAAATGTCTGACTCTTGGTTTTGGGCTCAAGTCACGATCTCGGGGTCCTGGGATCAAGCCCTGCCTGGGGCTCCCTGCTTCGTGGAGAGTCTGCTTGAGGATTCTTTCTCTCCCTCTCCCTCTGCTCCTCCCCTCAACTTGCGTGTGTGCATTCTCTCTCTCTCTCTCAAATAAATATATAAATCTTAAAAAAAAGACATTTAAATTATAAAAACCAGGAAGGTTAACATGGACTTGGTATTCTTGACCTTCTCTCTTATATAAAATCTTAAGATTTGGATGGTGACTTTCTTTCCAAGTAAAACGTTATCACATTATCTGTACAAGCAAGGTAGGTATCTATTCTATGGACAAGGAAATACTGAGGCACAAAGAAAGTTTTTAAATTGACTTCCCTATAGCTATATAATTTATGCTAAATTCACATCTATAGTTTCATGCCTTGGTGAGAACTCTTTGCAATGTTAGTAACATTCAGGTTCACCTCCAGACAGACTAGATAAACAACAATTATTTTTCAAAGATGGAATTCCAGGAAGGAAGGCTCCATCTAAGTTCCATCTTCTTTTTTTAAAGATTTTATTTATTTATTTTGACAGAGAGAGAGAGAGAGAGAAAGCGAGAGAGGGAACACAAGCAGGAGGAGTGGGAGAGGGATAAGCAGGCTTCCCACCGAGCAGGGAGCCCAATGCAAGGCTCGATCCCAGGACCCTGGGATCATGACCTGAGCCAGAGGCAGACGCTTAATGACTGAGCCACCCAGGCACCCCCTAAGCTCCATCTTTACATGGAAGAAAATATTATAATGTCAAAAGAAGGAATTTCTCATAGAAAACAATGCAGGGGCCCTGGCTGACTCAGTCAGTGGAGCATCTGAGTCTTGATCTTGGGGTCATGAGTTTGAGCCCCACAATGGGTGTAGAGATTACTAAAAAAAAAAAAACAAAACCACACAACCCCCCCAAAAAAAACAATACATACAAGCTAGACTTCAACCTAATATTTTGCAGTTTGTAAGAATCAAGGTTTCCCCTGACAGTCTCTTGAGATGACTTTAAAATGATAATTATTATTTCCTTATCAAGAACCATTTTGTGTTATATTTAATTTAATTTTTTATTTTTAATTTTATTTATTAAAAATTTTTATCTTTATTTATTTTAGAGAGAGAGCTGGGGTGGGGCAGAGGGAGAGGGAGAGAGAGAATCTTAAACAGACTCCCCACTGAGCCCAGAGCCCAACGTGGGGCTGGATCCCACAACCCTGAGATCATGACTTGAGCTGAAATCAAGAGTCAGACCCTTAACTGACTGAGCCACCCAGACACCCCTTATTTATTTTTTTTAAGTAAACTCTAACCCCAACGTGGGGCTTGAACTTATGACCCCGAGGTCAAGAGTCACACACTCTACTGACTAAGCCAGCCAGGCACCCCTGTATTATATTTTAAGTATCAACATGCTTGGTGTAGACTAGACATTTGGGGTCTGGATCATTCTTTCTTTTGGGGAGCTGTCCTGTACATTGTGGGATGTTTAGCAGCATCCCTGGCCTCTACCCCCCAGATGCCAGCAGCACCCTGCCCCCTTCCCAGTAGTGACAATCAAAAGTGTCTCCAGGACGCCTGGGTGGCTCAGTAGGGTAAGTGTCTGCCTTCAGCTCAGGTCATGGTCCCGGGGTCCTGGGATCCAGCCCTGCACTGGGCTCCGTGCTCCTTGGGAGCCTGCTTCTCCCTCTCCCTCTGCCCCTGCCCCTGCTTGTGCTCTCTCTGTCTCTCTCAAAATAAATAAATAAAATCTTTAAAAAAAAAAAAATTGTCTCCAGACATTGCCAAATGTTCCCTGGGGGACACAATCATCCTGGTTGTGGTACATGTAGTATATTTTATATACCACTGGTGTGGTACATATGGTATATTTAATAAACTCTGGTTACGTCTAGATGAATGACAGATGGAAAAGGTGGACAGCTTGGATAGTAACATCCTTTAATAGATATTTTCATATTAATTTCATTTTTTCAACTTGATCTAATACATTTTGGGAAAATTGTATGCCTTATCACAGCAAATAAATGGAAAAGGAAAATGGGAATCAATTGCTAAGTGTTCCAAATCTGTAAATAGAATGTGTGTGTTCCATATAAATTACAGTAAATCTAGAGTTTTTTTAAGGATTTTATTTATTTGAGAGAGAGTGAGCACAGCAGGGGGAAGGGTCAGAGGGAGGGGCTGAGCAGGGAGCCCGGCATGGGGCTCGAGGCTCCTGGCTCAGCGAGGAGCCTGCTTTTCCCTCTGCCTCTCTCCCTGCTCATGCTTTCTCTCTCTGTATCTCTGTGTCTCAAATGAATAAATAAAATCTTTAAAAAATAAAAAAAAGAATCTCGAATAATTAAGATTGGCAGTCATATCTTTGCTCTTGAAGTTTAAACTTTTTGAATTGTATTCTAATAATTGTGCCAATAAATTTGGCCAAAAAATTTTCATAACATATATTTTCACTGTTGTAGTATGTCTTTTCTCAGACATTATGAACAACCCTTTTTGACACCATAAAACCTGAGATGTTACCGGGTCAACCCTCAGGGCTCTATGCTGGGAGTCTCCCTTTATCCCAATGTTATAAAGACTTTCTCATATGCTTATGTTCAGTAATATGCCTTCCCAATATCTGAGGGAAAATTAGTAAATATTTGGTGTAAAATAGTTTCCTCTGGACTGTATTTAAAATCTTTTTTTTTTTAAGATTTTATTTATTTACCTGACAGAGAGAGACAGCAAGAGAGGGAACACAAGCAGGGGGAGCAGGGGAGGGAGAAGCAGGGGGCCCGATGCGGGGCTCGATCCCAGGACCCTGGGACCATGACCTGAGACGAAGGCAGACGCTTAACAACTGAGCCACCCAGGCGCCCCTGTATTTAAAATCTTCTTGAATCAGTTAAGATGCTTTTACCTGTGAATAAGAATATCCAACTAAAAGTGGCAGATATAACAGGAAGTTTCATTGTCTTACCTAACAAGAAGTTTAGAGGTAGATGGTCATCCCAGCTAAACAGTGTTGTCAGTGACCCAGGCTCTTTCCATCCCTATATGTTGTCATTCTCAGCACATTCGCTTTTGTCTAGTGCTTAATGGCTGCAATATGGTCTCCACAGCTCCCATAGCCTATGAAATGACAGGAAGGAAGAAGTGGGAAAGAAAGCTCTCCTTGAATATCCCGCTTTCATCAGGATGGAAAATCTTTCTAGGCGCATCTAAAGAAGAGTGCTGCTGAAGGGCTCACTGACCAAACCTGGGCCACATGGCCAGCGCTTCCGGCAAGGAGGGTGAGAGAGAGAGTATCTGGCATTTTTAGCCTCTATTATAAGAGGCAGACCCTGCCAGAAGGTAAAAGAGAGAGAGGAATAGCTTTTTGGTAAGCAACCAAACCTGTGTGCCGATTCATATTTTGGGAGAATGTTCCTCAATCTAAAAACCTGTGATATTACCAAAGTTCTATGAGCATTCTAAATAGCTATCTCTTCTCTATAGTTCCCGTTTTTTAAAAAGATATTTTATCTATTTATTTGAAAGTGAGAAAGAGAGAGAGAGCACATGAACTGGGGCGGGGGGGGGGGGAACAGAGGGAGAGGGAGAAGCAGACTCCCTGATGAGCAGAGAGCCCGACTTGGGGCTCCATCCCAGGATGGGATCATGACCTGAGCCGAAGGCAGACACTTAACCGACAGAGCCACAGTAGCTCAGATGTTGGCAATCTATATGTTTGTTGCTCTTTGGGCCATTCAAAAAGATCAGCACGGGGCACCTGACTGGCTGTCAGTAGAGCATGCGACTCTTGATGTCAGGGTCATAAGTTCAAGCCCCACATTGGGCTTGTAGTTCAAATGTTTGTGGTTTATAATGTGATCCAATCATTAACCATTCTTTTTCTTTTGTTTCCATAGAAATGTCTCTTATTTAAAACCTGATTGCTTGAACCATAGGCCTAACTTTGAGAACACAATTGCATCACTGCCTCCTGAAATGAATTTAACTGAACTAACTTACTGCAGGGGCTGGTTCAACAAGACAGAATGATCTACCTGATTAACTTTTATATGTGAAACTTAAGGGAAGTTTCAGAGGAGGAAACTGTAGGGGCCAAGGACAGTATGCCCCAAGATGGGCCACTTTGGCATGAACATTATTTTGAGTCAAAAGCAATCAGAACCCAGCACATTCAAGAAAAGCTCTTTACCTCCCCCTCAACTGCTTGTTGGTTCCAGGAAGAGAGCTATTTACAGAGATTCCTCTCTACCCAAGAAACTTACCCACATAATAGGGCAACTTTGTTTTTCAAACACCTCCTCTCACCTTCCTGCTAATGATCTTTCTCCCCTTTGTATCCTCAGACCCCTGTCCTGCTCCTGAGCTCATACAAGCCTCATGTTGCTTGACTATCTTTCGGATTTGCATGTCTGTTGATTCCATACTTATGAAATTAAATTTGATTTATTCCTGTCAATCTTTCTCATGTCAGTTTGATTCTTGGTCCAGTTAGAAGGACCTGGAAGAGCAGAAGAAATTTTTCCTCCCTGATACAACCTTTCCAATTTACTCATGACATACTCAGCTGGGCTAAAAATGTAGCTTTCTTAGATTTCTCTAAGTCTGCCCTGATCTACCTTACAAGCTCCCATATTCTGGGTGGAAGCTGGGAGGGGGGACAAGATCAAGTCTAATTTATTAACCTGAATTCAAGCCTATAAAATGCCTTTGTAGGTAAACAGTCTCTACTTGGATGACTCTGTGAAGAACTCAGCCAGTCAGATTTCCACCCTCCCCCTACTCCTCTCCAAGAAGACATCCAGGTGTGTGAGGGAGGGATGTGGCTTTTATGACCTCAAAGTGACAAAGGGCATATGTTAATCCTCCCAAAGAAAAGCAGAATCCAGACTGCCCCACTTCTGTCTTCTGCTTTCCCAGCAGCCTAGCTAACTTCCTTCCTTCCCCAGTACTTAAGCCTGGAAGGAAGAGATCAGGACAATTGTGTCTTGTGACCTTCCTCCCAAACTCCACTCCCCCGTTTCCCTGTAACTGATCCAGAATTGCTTTCCCCCTCATTCTTTACAGCCTGGAGGAGTCTCCCTTCTATTCTGCACACAGGCCCTATGTATTAAAAAGGAAGCTTTGTCATTTAGAAATCCCTTTCTCCAAAAAGCCTGGGTTTTATGTACGTTGTCTTACTAAAAAGTTAGGTGAAGAAAATCAGCTTTGAAATCGGCCTCTCTCTTATGAGCAGCACCTGTCTGTCCTTCCTTTCTTGGGACAGTAAGCTTGATGACTCTATCAGAAGGCTAATAGGACATGGGATTTAAAGGGGGGGGGGATCAAAATGCATTGATTTAATTCCTATAAAATATGTTCCCCAGAGAAGTGAAATTGGATGAACTAAAGAAAAGAGATTCATTTTCTTGGGTGCTTGTGAGCTCCATCTCTTTTTCTTCATAAAGACAAAGTATAACTTTCAAAAACATGACCCTAATGAAAATATAGAATGAATATATGTCACAGGTTTTATGCATTAATGAGGGAAGCAGGAGAATGGTAAATAAGGTACAGAGGAGAATTTGAAAGACAGATTTATAGGTTCATAAAGGAAAAGGATGCTGAAATAAGTTTGCTAAATTAGAAGCAAAATAGGACAATAAATCCAGAACCTCTGCACAGAAATCTTTTGCATCTCTCCTGGACAAAAACCTACAAGTTAACATGTCTGAGCTTTAACCAAGCAACAGTGCATTTCTCTGAAGAACTAAATATTCCTTTGGTGGGCCTGTTAGATAAAGGCCTTGAAATAAAGCTTTAGTCCAAGGTTCAAAGGACAAGCAGTCATCTTTTTGCTTTGGTTCCAAGTGTTAAGTAACTTTTCTTGACATAGTCAAATGTTGCATACATTCTACCCACCTTAAGGTAACCTTTGTAACCTTAAGGTAACCTTTATAACCTTAATGGTTACAAACCCAGTATGGTGGGAGTTGATGAAATAAAGGGCCGTGAATGGATTTATAAAGAGCCTATAGAAATAAAAGATGTGGTTTAAAGCAAGGTCAGTTTTCTACCTTAGAGATACAAGTGAATAGGTATCTTTAAAAACCTAAAATTGTGATGTTGCTCCAAACATGCAGATTTTAGAGATATCTTTTTACTCACAAATTACCCTTTCCTGAGAATCATAATCTAGATATATTTAATTAAGCACAAATGATTCCATTACCAAAGCAGATTAATCTGGTAAATGAAACCATAAGGGCATGTGATTATTTTTCAATCATAGGTTACATAGGTTACTACAGCCCATGTAATGTATGCTAGCCTATTCATTTACTGACGTGACAAACATTATTTCATCAATCAGGCATATTCAGAGTTGGCTTAACTTTAAGGAATTTAGCATAGTTCACATATAAACCACTCTCCAACTGATAGTAGTTTCCAAAACAGATCTGATTTTTAAAAATTTCATAACAGCTCATTTGTAATACCATCCTCCCTATTCAGATGGTTATTGAAGTATCCTCTTGGTTAGAGACAAATGAAAGGAAATGAATATTATAAAAGAACAAAGCCTACTCTGAGTAGCAGTTTCCCCATGGAATTTCATTTTCTGAGTAGAGCCTAAGATCATCTGATTAAAAAGCTAAAATTTTCTAAAACTTTCTCTTGATGTCTGCGGTGTGTGTAACATGAGCACGTTTCCATATTAAGGTTATTCAGCTGTGGAAAACACAAAGTTCACACAAAGCTTTCCCTTTAAAAGTTGGAGATATCTAAGACGGCGTGTTGGTGTAGCAATGAGAAATCTTTAAATGTTGGTCACCAACTGTTTGGCAGTGGGTTTTGTTTGTTTTGCTTTGCTTTGCTTTTTGTCCTGCAAGAAAGCAAAGACAAACATTTTGGAAAGCACTGTAACTTAAAGGCATGACCAAAGCTAAGAAATTTAAGTAAGTGTGTCACAGAAACACAGGAACATAGATTTTGTTGGCTAATCCAAACAGATAATTAATCATGTTCCTGACAGTGTGGAATGCAGATTTGCCTGCTATTTGCAGAAACTTTAGCAGGCAGGCCAAGAGCTTTCTTGAATACTGGAATCTGGAGTGGCTTGAGGAGCTAAGACAGTGATTTCAAGATCTACAGATTTCTTGGACCAGTAAAATTTCAAAATAATGTTGCAGACCAACACGGTGTTAACTTATTTTGGCAAATAATAATATTGGGGGGGAAATCTTAATATTTGTAATTGACATCCAATTATGAACTAGTCTCAAAAAACCCGTTTTGGAGTTGGGTTTGGGTGTTTTGTTTTGTTTTGTTTTGAGGGCAGTTCATAATTGGATTCACCAGTAGATTTGGGGTCAAGATATCTTTAGGGTAACTTAGCTTGTTTCTCAAACCTTTCATTAGTGACTAACAAGCACATTGAAGTACCTGCCATCCATGGCTGATCAAAATGAATGCTACTCCTGAGAAGGGGAGTGTGACAGAATTAGACTTTGGCTCTAGATAAGGTCTTGGTTCTTGAGAGTTCTTCTTAGAGATCATCTTGTCTTAAGGAGGATTTTTTTCAAATGGTGAGGAGATAGGAGATTAAAACATTGACCAAATTCTGACTGGGGCATTTATTCAGCTTTCTTCTGACCTACATGACCTTTAACAAAAATCAAGTCAAATTCCTTGAATGTCTATTACTAAGAGTGTTGTGCTAAGCTCTGGGGCAAAATTTCTCAAACTTAAAGTCTTAATAAATAGAGCCTCAGAACTTATCAAAAGGGCAGACTTCTGTGTTTCAGGACTGAATGAAGTCTGAGATGGCAGCCCTGGAATCCCAATTATTAACACATATAATGTGATTTTGATGCACGTGGTCCATGGACCCCATCTTGAGAAACATTGTTCTAGGAACTCTAAGGAAGTCAGTAATGGCACACTAGCTAATTCAGATCACCCCTCCTGCTGAACGTAATTTACTAAAAATTTAGAAGCATCAAAACGATAACAAAATATTGACAAATTCCAAGGGTGAGACCCAGAAGAGAATGGAAATCCAGAGGAGTGAGCCTGGTCATTTTTGGACATGTTCACCTTACAGTCATTAGCTGATCCTGAAGAGACAATTGAGAGGGTTAGCTGTCTTTTTAGCAACCTTGTGGGATTAGGGGGACAAAAGTCAGATCAGAACCTGACAAGGGTGGAGACCTGGTAAACCATTCCCCATTCCACATGCACACACTCCCCCCAGGAGTAAGGGTGAACTGGAAGTGGCTTGCTTGAAAAAAATCTCAAATCTTGAACTTGAACTAAAGTGATCCTGGAAAAAGCAAATGACTATTCTGTCTAGGAGAAAACCTATGAAATTGAATGATAAAAATTATCAATCCAAAAGGAGGCAAGGAAGGAAAGAAAACAGAACACAGGACAGAAGAAGAGTCGTGCATAAGAAGATGGTAGATTTGAATACAATTATACCAGCAATTACATTGAATATAAGTGGAAGAAATTTTCCAGTGAAAAAACAAAGATTGTGAGATGGAAAACAAACAAACAAAATCCAACTATGTGTTGTTTAAAGAGCTACATTTAAAAAGAATAAAGAAAGGTAGAAAGTAATGACAAACATTTTCCCCACAATTACTAGTGAAAAGGTATAGCTATATTAATATCACACAAAATAGACTTCAAAGCAAAAGGCCTTATTAGAAATAAAGCAAGTCATTTCTTTTTTTTAACATTTATCTAGTTATTTATTTATTTAAGATTTTATTTATTTGAGAGAGAGATAGACATAGTGAGAGAGAACAAGAGCAAAGAGGAGAGGGAGAAGCAAGCTCCCCTCTGTGCAGGGAGCCCGATGCAGGGCTCCATCCCAGGACCCTGGGATCATGACCCGAGCCGAAGGCAGTCGCTGAACGACTGAGCCACCCAGGCGCCCCAAAGCAAGTCATCTCTTTTTTTTCTTAAGAAAAGATTCAATTTACCAGAAAGATAGAACAATTTTAAATTTCTATGTAGATAATAACATGGCTTTAAAATACATTAAATAAAAATTGATAATACAAAAAGGAGAAGGCAGTTCTCAGTTATAGTGAGAGATTTTACTACAACTTTCTTATTAAGTAAACCAACAGACAAAAAGACCAGGATACTCTCCACAACCTACTTCAGGTATGACCATGGAGAATAATGAACAAGGACAAAGCTAAAGTCCAGAGAGGACCAGGTCTAGGGCATTCCTCCCAGAATACATAACCAAGGTCTGACACAAGGATTCCTTTACCCCAAGAAAGGGAACCTGCATTTCTTGTTCAACACAGTATATCATTGCTATGCACCTGTGACTGCTAAATGCTTTCCATTCTTCCCCTTCCAAAATGGGAATTCTCACTGTAGATAACCTGTTCCCACTCCACATTATATACTGAAAGCTGAGTAATGGTGAAGGAATTACATACTGTTATTATATATACTGCCGGAGCTAGACCTGATGGAGAGGAGTACACACTACCCAGAGATGCTAGACTTTATTTTATATTCAGTGAATGGATTATACTTTGGGCTATCTCTTGAGGGGAGATAGGAATGCATTCTATGTGTGTAAATAATTATGGGTATGCATGAATATTTAGATGGCCAGGGCTTTGGAAATGTCAGTTTGCTAATTGTTCCCTGTGTCCATTTTCCCTTTCTACATTTTAGTAACAGAGCCCCTTTGAATGTAAGCTCATCACATGGCTGCCCAGCAAGATACTACATTTTCCAGTCTCCTGTGAAGGTATGTGTGGTCACATGACTGAGTTTGGACCAGTGGGATGTGAGCAGAAGTTATGTGTATTTATCTTTAATAAAGATGAAGCTTTCTTGGAGTGCCTGGCTGATTCCCTTGGTAGAGCACTCTCGGGGTTGTGAGTTCGAGCCTCACATTAGGTGTAGAGATTACTTAAAAAATTAAAAAAAAAAAAAAACTTCAAAAAAGATGAAGCTTCTTGCCTGGATTCGCACCACCACCACCCCCTGCTGCCCCAATTGGGAAATGACAATGATTGGAACAATTCCTCGAGTCCTAAGAGGGATGCTGAGAATGGCAGAACAGAATGGCTATCAGCCTAGGTTCCTATGTACCTTAATGCAACAGAGCTGCCCTGCAGGCCCTGAACTATTAGGTAAGAAAGAAAGAAGTTCATGTCATGTATCAGCTATTGTGCTTTGGGGTTCCTTCGCTACAGCGGTTTTGCTTATATCCTAACTAACACAGAGATATGTGTTACGGAGTAACAAAGGTCGGTGGGAAAGGTGAGAAAGAGGAGGAAGCAGTTGTTGGGAGCCTTAATAGCAAGCTCAGGAGTCAGGATTTGAGGGGTTTGGGGAGGTGAAATACTGCAGAGGGATGGGGCGGGTGGTGCTATTGGTGGGGGGTGGGGGGGAAGCTAATTAAATGACTTTAGCTACCTCATATGATTTTTATAGTTCTTTATCTCCAGGAAAAAAATAATTCTGTATCTCCAGGCATATCTTTCTCCAGAATTCCATGCTCTTATTTCTAAGGACTGGCCAGATTTTCTGTCTGGAGGTCTAATAGGCTCCTCAAACTCAACATTTCAAAGCCTAGCTTTCTTCCCCAGAGAGCCTTTTCTTCTTGTATTCCCTATTCTGGTTAATAATTGCTCCTTTCAATACCACTCTCCACTCAGTTGTCCTCACTAGAAGCTAGGGTCACCCTAGATTCCTCCATCATCACACCCAGTTTCTCATGGAGAAAGGTTACTTCCGTTCTTTTTACTCATTTGACTATTCTCATTGCCAATGCCTTGATTTGGGTCTCCATTATTGCTTACCTCAAATGTTGCAGTATCCTCCTTTCTAACTGATCTTTCTGATTTCAGTTTCCCCCATGCTTCACATTGCTCTCAGGGCTGTTTACCCAAAACACAAACTTGACCGTGTCACTTCACCCATTTGTACACTTTCTCCCATTTCTTATAAGCCAAGGAGCCCAGGCTTATAGGCAATGTACTGTACAGATGAGTACAGATCTGGTCCCCTTTGAACCCCTATCAAGCCCCTCAGTGCACTGTAGGCCCTGAGCACACTGGGCCTTGGCAGTGTTCTCTGCCTGGAAAGTTCTTGTCCTGTCCTTACTTAATGGACTCATACTCAGCCTTCAGAACTCAGCTTAAATATGGCTCATTGGAAAATTTTTCCAGGACCCTCTGGCTTAGTTGCTTAGTTATTCCCATCTCAATAACTGATAAGTGAATGAATTAATTAAAGATAGAATACTAAGAACTGAATCCCAAAGAACACACCTAGCAGAAAAGCAGACAATTCCAGAAGTATAGAATTTTACAACTGGAAAGGGAACTTATAGATTTTTTTTTTTAAGATTTTATTTATTTATTTGAGAGAGACAGAGTGAGAGAGAGAGCACAGGCCAGAGGAGGAGGGGCAGCGGGAGAGGGAGAAGCAAACTGCCCGTGGAGCAGGGAGCCCTATGTGCTAGGGCTTGATCCTGTGACCCTGAGATCATGACCTGAGCCAAAGGGAGATGCTTAACCAACTAAGCCACCCAGTTGCCTCAGGAACTTATAGATTTTAAAGATTATCTAAATGTGTTTATAGATAAGGTTCAGAAAAATTACATGACTTTCCCAGGATCAGAGAGCAGAACTAAAAGTAAGACATGGGTTTTCTGGTTCCATTTCTGGTGCTATTTTCCCACATTTTGCTGTGAAAGTGTTAGAGAATAACTAAATAGAAGGGTTTGTGTGGAAGGTTGAGTTTAAAGGTTTGGACATTTTGGCTTGTGGACTAGGTTGTATTTGAAGTCAGATATGGAATGATCAAAATGTCAGTGTAACCTTGTCACAGAGATAATTATCTAAATTATGGGCCGTTTCCCAGAGAAACAGATAGAGATCCTGTGTACATACCAATGTGGACATAAAAAAAGAGTGTCCAGTTCAAGGGCTCTAAATATTTTTTTGACCCAGGGGCCCTTTCAGTCTGGCTTCTCAGAATAATGTCTGTTTTTTGTTTTTATTTTTTTTTAATTTTATTTTTAAGTAATCTCTACACCCAATGTGGAGCTCGAACTTACAACCCTGAGATCAAGAGTTGCATGTTCCATTGACTGAGCCAACCAGGTGCCCCAGAACAATGTTTTTGAATGCACAAAACATCATACATAGGAAAACAAAGGAAACCAATTACACTGAAAATATGGTTACCAAAGTATAAAAATGTATGAATGTGTGATATAGGTAGTTCTTAATTTAATCTACTAAATACAAGATCTAACAGCAGTCTAATAACTGCCATGATTTTGATGTAGCAATGAGCATAAACGATATTTTAAGATATCTGCAACAACAGTAATATGATGTGAAAGTATTTGTGATTTCTATTAGTGACAAGTCACAGGTCCTGCTAACAGGATTATGGTTGGATACTTATATTTGCAGTTGAAGGAAACACTTTTGTTAGGGATCACTGAAAATGAAGAGCAGATGTTTTTCTCTCATAGTCACTGATCTGCTAAACCTCAGGTTGAGAACCCCTGGGTTAGTCCCATCTCTTCATTTTAAAGGTAAGGAATCTTTTATCTGAAATATGTACAATGAGTTCAAATAAAATTCAAAGAAAACCATGGGTCATGATCTCAGGGTCCTGGGATGGAGTCTAACGTTGTGTCAGGCTCCCTGCTCAGCAGGGAGTCTGCTTCTCCCCCTCCCTCTGCTTGTGCTCTCTCTCTCTCTCTCAAATAAATAAAATCTAAAAAAAAAAATTAATTGGGGCACCTAGGTGGCTCAGTCGGTTAAGCGTCTGTCTTTGGCTCGGGTTATGCTCCCCGGGTCCTGGGATCGAGTCCTGTACAGGGCTCCCTGCTCAGGGGACAGCCTGCTTCTCCCTCTTCCTCTGCCTGCCGCTCCCCCTGCTTGTGCACACACTCTCTCTCTCTCTCTCTCTCTCTCTCTAATAAATAAATCTTTTAAAAAATTAAAAAAAAAAGAAAGCCATTGGTAGAGTCTATGCAGTTGACCTCTCTCAACTCAGCATACCTCCTTTAAGGAACTTGGGTTAAAACAAACTTTTGGAAAAGGGAAGTTGCCCTTAAACCGTTTCAGCTTTTTTAAAAATTGAAGTATATTAACATATAATGTTGCATTACTTTCATGTGTACAGCATAATGACTCAACAATTCTATACATGGCTCAGTGCTCGCCACAGTAAGTATGGTCACCATCTGTCACCAAATAACGTTATTACAATACTATTGACTATATTCCCCATGCTGTACTTTAAATTTCCATGACTTATTTATTTTATAACTGGAAGTTTGTACCTCTTAATCCCCTTTATCTATTTCACCATTCCCTCTCCCCCTCTCCCCTCTGGCAACCACCAGTTTGTTCTCTGTATTTAAGCATCTGTTTTTTGTTTGTTCGTTTCGTTCTTTCTTTTTTTAAAGATTTTATTTATTTATTTATTTGAGAGAGAGAGATAGCACAAGCAGGGAGAGAGGCAGAAGGAGAGGGAGAAGCAGGCTCAGCTGGGCAAGGAGCCCAACGCAGGGCTCAATCCTAGGACCCTGGGATCATGACCTGAGCCAAAGGCAGACACTTAACCAACTGAGCCACCCAGGCGCCCCATGTTTGTTTCTTTCTTTCTTTGTTCACTGGTTTTGTTTTTAGATTCCACATGTAAGCTAAATCATACGGTATTTGTCTCTCTCTGTCTGACTTACTTCATTTAGCGTAATAACCTTGAGGTCCATCCATGTTGCCACAAAAACTATTTCTGCTTTCTGTTCCCTGTTTCTGGTCCCTAAGGCCTGCTTGGCACAAAGGACCTTGGGGAGGGGAGATAAAAGAACTAAACTCAACTTAGTATCTCAATGAATTATGCTGCCACCATACTAAGATCAATAAGAAAGATGACACAATTAATTATTTAATTTTTTAATAAATGCCAACAATTGGATAAGTGATATATACAAATATCAAATCATTATGTTGTACACCTACAACTAATATTATGTCATATGTCAATTATGTCTCAATGTAAAAAAAGAAATAATGTGACTATAGGTTTGGGATGTAAATTCCCCTGAACTGTATTTTGTTTTAATCAGATTCCATTCTGGGTTATTTTTTGTGCTCCTATTCTGGTTATTTTTAATTTGACTTTTTTTTTAATTTATTGTTATGTTAATCACCATACATTACATCATTAGTTTTTAATGTAGTGTTCCATGATTCATTGTTTGTGCATAATACCCAGTGCTCCACGCAGAACGTGCCCTCTTTCATACCCATCACCAGGCTAACCCATCCCCCCACCCCCCTCCCCTCTAGAACCCTCAGTTTGTTTTTCAGAGTCCATCATCTCTCATGGTTCGTCTCCCCCTCCGATTTCCCCCGCTTCATTCTTCCCCTCCTGCTATCTTCTTCTTTTTCTTTTTTCTTAACATATCTTGCAT
Source organism: Zalophus californianus (assembly GCF_009762305.2). Taxonomy (NCBI): domain Eukaryota; kingdom Metazoa; phylum Chordata; class Mammalia; order Carnivora; family Otariidae; genus Zalophus; species Zalophus californianus. The sequence goes on along the minus strand of NC_045612.1, from coordinate 111,403,004 downwards.
TATTTGTTTCAGAAGTACAGATCTGTGATTCAACAGTCTTGCACAATTCACAGTGCTCACCATAGCACATACCCTACCCAATGTCTATCACCCAGCCACCCCATCCCTCCCACCCCCCACCACTCCAGCAACACTCAGTTTGTCTCCTGAGATTAAGAATTCCTCATATCAGTGAGGTCATATGATACATGTCTTTCTCTGATTGACTTATTTCACTCAGCATAACACCCTCCAGTTCCATCTGTGTCGTCGCAAATGGCACAATCTCATTCCTTTTGATGGCTGCATAATATTCCATTGTGTATATATACCACCTCTTCTTTATCCATTCATCTGTCGATGGACATCTTGGCTCTTTCCACAGTTTGGCTATTGTGGACATTGCTGCTATAAACATTGGGGTGCACATACCCCTTCGGATTCCTACATTTGTATCTTTGGGGTAAATACCCAGTAGTGCAATTGCTAGATCATATGGTAGCTCTATTTTCAACTTTTTGAGGAACCTCCATACTGTTTTCCAGAGTGGTTGCACCAGCTTGCATTCCCACCAACAGTGTAGGAGGGTTCCCCTTTCTCCACATCCCCGCCAACATCTGTCGTTTCCTGACTTGTTAATTTTAGCCATTCTGACGGGTGTGAGGTGGTATCTCATTGAGGTTTTGATTTGGATTTCCCTGATGCCAAGCAATGTTGAGCACTTTCTCATGTGTCTGTTGGCCATTTGGATGTCTTCTTTGGAAAAATGTCTGCTCATGTCTTCTGCCCATTTCTTGATTGGATTATTTGTTCTTTGGGTGTTGAGTTTGATAAGTTCTTTATAGATTTTGGATACTAGTCCTTTATCTGATATGTCATTTGCAAATATTTTCTCCCATTCTGTCGGTTGTCTTTTGGTTTTGTGGACTGTTTCTTTTGCTGTGCAAAAGCTTTTTATCTTGCTCTATGGTCAACTAATCTTTGACAAAGCAGGAAAGAATGTCCAATGGAAAAAAGGCAGTCTCTTCAACAAATGGTGTTGGGAAAATTGGACAGCCACATGCAGAAGAATGAAACTGGACCATTTCCTTACACCACACACAAAAATAGACTCCAAATGGTTGAAAGACCTAGATGTGAGACAGGAGTCCATCAAAATCCTAAAGGAGAACACAGGCAGCAACCTCTTCGACCTCAGCCGCAACAACTTCTTCCTTAGAAACATCGCCAAAGGCAAGGGAAGCAAGGGCAAAAATTGACTTTTTAAAAAATACATTTTCAGGGCACCTGGGTGGCTCAGTTGGTTAAGTGTCTGCCTTTGGCTCTGGTCCTGATCTTTGGGTCCTGGGATAGAGCCATGCTTTGGCCTCCCTGCTCAGCGGGGAGTCTGCTTCGTCTTCTGCCCCTCCCCCACTCGTTCTCTCTCTCTCTCTCTCTCTCTCTCTCTCTCTCTCAGGCGTGCGCGCGTGCATGCACAGATGAACGCTCTCTCTCTCTCTCAAATAAATAAAATATTTAAAAATAAATAAAATAAAAATACACTTTGTAAGGTATGGAGTAAGGCTGTAAAACATTTTTAAACCAAATAATTGACTAAATGTGGCAGAACAATTTATTGAATTCATGTCTCTACCATTGATTTATGATATCTCCTTTATCATGTATTAGATTATTAAATGTACTAGTATCTACTCCTTGAGTACATAATTCTTTTATTCTTGTGCCACTCCAATCTTGTGCTATACATAGACTCATCTAATTACATCTCTGAAATTTTGGACATTTGAACAATAATAATAACAACAATAAAATAATAATAATATTTAAAAAGAAGTGTTCAAAAATGCCCTGTTAAAGAACAGAATGCCTAACCTTAAACTGAACTGTTGTCATCCAGAGATCCTGAGCAGCTGTATTTTTCAAACCTTTTTGAGTACCACAAACAGTAAGAAATATATTTTTATTTTTTTAAAGATTGTATTTATTTATTTGACGGAGAGAGACACAGCGTAAGAGGGAACACAAGCAGGGGGAGTGGGAGAGGGAAAGCAGGGCTCCCGCGGAGCAGGGAGCTAGACGCAGGGCTCGATCCCAGGACCCTGATCATGACTGGAGCCGAAGGCAGACTCTTAACGACTGAGCCACCCAGGCGCTCCAGTACGAAATATATTTTTGCCTTGGAACTTATCACACACATATTTATTTACTTGTGGTTTTTCTGTTCAGTCATTTTAATGTGGATTCATATATTCTTACATTATTCAATAAAATATAACCCTTAATGTTATTTATGTTTATGCTCAAATTGTTCCAGGGTTTTTCGACCTGGCTTCTGTGACCTTTTCCATGTCTCCACCACTTCTTGAGCACTCCCTTCCTTTTTAGCGCAAGATGATCCAGGCTTATCCTGTCCTAAAGTCAGCCATTTCTCCAAGGATCCCTGGTTCCTTTTAGTGGAGAATGTTATTTAGAAACCAAGATCTGAGTCCTGGGTATACTTATTACTGTGGTTTCATTACTTCTAGACCCTGTCAGCAGACAGAGCTGGGAAATAGATGTATATATGTATATATACATATGTGTGTATATATACATGCACACACGTGTATTGAATACATACGTAACACTCACACGTATCTGTACCATTTCTATATCTAGCTGTCTCTACATATTAAAACCTATACCTTGGTCCCAATCCAACACAGCAGTGTTCAATCTATTCCTCCCCCTTTCCATAATTGTAACTACCTTCTCCAGCAATGAAAATCTGGATCCCGTCATTCACAATACATTGACTTACTCGATTAATCCTAGAATGCATAGAAAGTAGTTTCAGAATTGTGATCTCATGCCTATGCTAAAAAAACTTTCTTAATTTAGCTTGAGAGCATTGTAGTCCAAATTCTGGATATCAAAATTACTTGGACTAATGCCCCCTTCCCTGATATGACTATATTATGCATTTGAAAAATGCTTCTGTTCATTTGTTTGTATTCAACTTGAAGATCCCCTAAATTGTTATTGTAAGCCACTAAATTCTGAAGTGGTTTATGTCACAACAATGGATAACCAGACACCATGGCATCACACCATGAGGCACATGATGTCAGTTTGTCCTGTTATCAGTGTTGAAAAGTTGGATCATTTGGTTAAGGTCTCATCTCCCAGATCACTCCATTATAATTAATAAGTTATCTGTGGGGTGTTTCATCTTGCTCCATGAGCATAAGACCACCATAACTACGATCAAGGGACCCTACTTCAGAGTTACATTTTTCTCTGTGGAAATAGCTGCCTTGATGCCACAGGAACACAGAGAGAAAGTGAGCACCTATTGGCTGATTACCCAGCAGGTGGACTCCACAGCTTGCAGAGAAGGTGGAAGTCCAGCTGTGATGAAAACACTTAATTCTATTTGTAGTTCAACAGAGTCTGTGCTTGAAGCAGAATGCTACAAACTCTGTGTAGGTTTGCCAACTTGTGATTCTGATCCCAAATCACAAGATCTGGAGAAAGAAAAGCAGCAAAGAGCTGTCCTTTTATTTTAGGCTTTTCATAAGGAGTTCAGATTGGATGCCACTGAGAAAGAAGTCTATTAAGGACACTACTTCCCACTTTCAGAGTGATGCAGTTGTTTCCTAGATAGGATGAAGGTCCCACTTTATAAAGCTAGTCTGGTCTATGTTGCCTTCTTGGTTATGTCTTTCGATTTCTGCTTTTAAGTATATTGTCTGATCATGGTACTTTTATATTCCAAACTTACAAATGTCCATGGCTTTATCCCTGGTGCCTAGGTTGGCACATAGTAGGGGCTGTGTGCATGCATGCATAAATGAATACATGGGGATTCTCATTCTTCCACTCATTCCTCACAGATTATAGCCTGCCCAATCTCCTGTTATAATGCCAGGAATTATCCTAGGCATTGAACCACAGAGGTTAATAAAACAGAGCCCCTGCTTCAAGGGCTCACAGGCTAGAGGGCAAGAGAGGAACATCAACAGTGAATTATAAAATTTGGGAGGGGGCAGGCACTGAAAGAAATATGCACTGAGTTTGTTGTTGTATTTATAAGGCATTGTCAGTCAATTTATTCATAATTTAGGCACATCGAAGTATTGTTCACAGGGAAGTGCCAAAAACCCACAGCGTCTCAGTAAGCAGTGCAAAGAACATATCACAGTTATAGAAACGGGTGGAAGACTGCACAGTTTTGTATACATATTTATCAAAGTCATCACCATCATCATCATTTTTTTAAAAGTATCAGTTGAGGGTGCCTGGGTGGCTCAGTCGTTAAGCGTCTGCCTTCGGCTCAGGTCATGATCCCAGGGTCCTGGGATCGAGCCCCGCATCGGGCTCCCTGCTCGGCAGGAAGCCTGCTTCTCCCTCTCCCACTCCCCCTGCTTGTGTTCCTGCTCTCGCTGTGTCTCTCTGTCAAATAAATAAATAAAATCTTTAAAAAAAAAAGTATCAGTTGAATTAGCTGACAAGTACCTGGGATAACCAGAGTTGCCCAACTGTTTCAGAATATTGCCCTGAGATTTATAGCAACAGAGAAGAGGGCGGTAAGAAAAGCCCTCCTGCATTTAACCTGAAGTAAAATTATAAAATACTTTCATGAGATTTTTCTTAGTATAAATTATACTTTTAAAAATGAAGATAGGGGGCACTTGGGTGGCTCAGTCGTTGAGCGTCTGCCTTCGGCCCAGGTCATGATCCCAGGGTCCTGGGATCGAGCCCGGCATCAGGCTCCCTGCTCGGCGGGAAGCCTGCTTCTCCCTCTCCCACTCCCCCTGCTTGTGTCACCTCTCTCGCTGTGTCTCTGTCTGTCAAATGGATTAATAAAATCTTTAAAAATAAATTAAAAAATAAATAAAAATGAAGATAGTTGGGGGGAAAAATGAAGACCATCAGGGTGCCTGGCCGACTCAGTCCATAGAGCACGCAACTCTTGATCTCGGGGTCATGAGTTCCAGACCCACATTGGGCCCAGAGTTTACTTAAAAAAAAAAATTAAAGGGTTCCTGGGTGGCTCAGTCGTTTAGTGTCTGCCTTCAACTCAGGCCATTATCCCAGGGTCCTGGGATCGAGTCTTGCATCGGGCTCCCTGCTCCATGGGGAGCCTGCTTCTCCCTCTGTCTCCTTCTCTCTCTCATGAATAAATAAAATCTTAAAAAAAAATTGTTTTTAAGTTTTAAAAAAATTGAAAATGAAAAGTCAGAAAAAGGAAAATATTTAAAAATCATGCATAAGTGACCCATAGTTAATAGTAAACATCTTTGTTTATTTCCTTATTTTTCTAGAACATATATACTTTAAAATAAACAAAAATAGAACTAATCTGTATATTCTCTTTTGTGACCTGCTCTTTCTCACTTAACAATACTCTGTGAATATTTTTCCACATCCACAAATATTCTCCTGTGATCTCAAAGTTAAGGGCAGTACTATATGGAAAGAGAGAATGTTGGAATATAATTGCTGACTAAGCTACAGAGTTAGATACAAATGCAACCATTAGTGTTGTCATTTTTACCAGGCAGAAATCATTTGCAGTTCTACCAGACAGAAGAAATCATGCACAATCTTATCAATCTTTTCTTTTTTCTTTTTTTTAACGATTTTATTTATTTATTTATTTATTTATTTATTTATTTATTTATTTATTTATTTGAGAGAGAGAGATCACAAGCAGGGGGAGCAGCAGAGGGAGAGGGAGAAGCAGAAGCTCCCGCTGAGCAGGGAGCCGAACTCAGGGATTGATCCCAGGACCCTGGGATCATGACCTGAGCCGAAGGCAGACGCTTAACTGACTGAGCCACCCAGGCGCCCTATCTTATCACTGTTTTCTACAAGTTAACATGTATATATGTAACTTCAGGGAGTCTGGGCCCCAATCAATAGTAATCATTAAGTTAAAGTTACATTTCTCTAGATGTATACTATCCAGTATGGTAGCCACTAGCCATATGTGGCTACTGAGCACTTGAAAGGCTAGTGTGACTGAGAATCTGAAGTTTTTTGTTGTTTGTTTTTATATCATGCATGTGCCTCTCACCATAAATGATTTGTTTATTTATTTTTATTCAAATATGATTAACATACAGTGTTACATTAGTTATAGGTGTACAATATGATTCGACAATTCTATACATTCCTCAGTGCTCATCGTGGTAAGTGTACTCTTAATCCCCTTTTATCTATTTTATCCATCCCCCCACCCACCTCTCCTCTGGCAACCACCAGTTTGTTCTCTGTAGTTAACAGTCTGGGGTTTTGTTTGTTGGTTGGTTTGGTTTTGGTTTTGGTTTCTCTTTTTTTTTCTTTGTTCATTTGTTTTGTTTCTTAAATTCCACATACGAGTGAAATTACATGTTGTCTTTCTCTGACTGACTTACTTCACTTAGAATTATACCCTCTAGATCCATAGCGTTACACATGGCAAGATTTCATTCTTTTTTTTTTCAAGATTTTATTTATGCATTTGACAGAGAGAGAGAACACAAGCAGGGGGAGCCGCAGGCAGAGGGAGAGGGAGAAGCAGGCTCCCCGCGGAGCAGGGAGCCCGATGTGGGACTCGATCCCAGGACCCCAGGATCATGACCTGAGCTGAAGGCAGACGCTTAACCGACTGAGCCCCCCAGGCGTCCCTAAACTGAAATACTTCTTATGCTTTAAATTATAATAGAATTAAACTATTTTTAAAATAAGAAATAAGTATGGACTAATTTTTAAGTTTAAAATGAAAGCATACTACTGAGGCAGAATTGAGTGGAGATACAGATACTAGTATTGTGCCAGAAGAAGGAAAAAACAGAGATTGGAAGTACGTTGTGTCATACGATTTTATGCAGCCGACCAAAACAGAAAAGCTGTTTGTTGTGTAAAAATTGAGTAAAGATAATAAAGTGGACAATTAATAAGGGACATTTTGGGCAGATACAGAGTGAATTTGATGAGAATAGTCAAGAAAAAAAATCGATAAAATTAGTTGCCTGCATTCAAAATTGAATGTGCAATAAAAATTGTTTCAAAAATGATAGCAGGTTCTGAACTTGTAACTTTGGCCTGCTTGATAATGGCTTGGATTTCTGCACACAGAAGAAAACCAGTTTCAGATTGCTCAGTTCTCTGGAACAAACTATGTAACTGTCATGGATACAGTTGTTAAAACTGCTCAGCATATAGGTGCAAATGCTGTGACTCATCACCAGTGGTTATGGAACCATTGAAAGAAATAGACAATGATTTTAATGATCTTGTGTTTGTTGCCAGTGCTCTTTGGTTGAGCCACAAAAAGTTTTACAGAGTTTTACTGTGCTGTTGACTGCAATTCAAGATTTTCTTGAAACAAGAAGAATGCTTGCTAAATATTAATTAATTTTAAAAATGGCATTGTGATTTACATGTTTTCTCATGGATAAGTTTGAAGCTCCAAGGAAGAGAAAGCTTATTTGTGATTTAACTAGAGAGGTATAAGAATTTATGTTAAAATTGATAATTTTCATGATTCAAATCAATAATAATATTATACCTTTTTCTAACATGAGTCAATATGGGGAAGATTTTCATTGTAATAGACAGTGTTATGTACATCGGTTGTAAAAACTAAGAAAAAAATTGAAGAATCCTTTGTTTATATTGATAAATTTAGCATTGCTTTTCAAATAGCATAATACCCCTTTGAAACTAATACTGAGTTGACACAAATTAATGAATTTACATTGCTTGGACAGACGTAGTTTTTTTTAAATAAATTTTTATTTATTTATTTGAGAGAGAGCATGAGAGGGGGAAGGGTCAGAGAGAGAAGCAGACTCCCTGCTGAGCAGGGAGCCGGCTGTGGGACTCGATGCTGGGACTCGATCCTGGGACTCGATCCTGGGACTCGATCCTGGGACTCGATCCTGGGACTCCAGGATCATGACCTGAGCCAAAGGCAGTCGCTTAACCAACTGAGCCACCCAGGCACCCCGGAGAGACATAGTTTTGAAACTGACATCCCTTTTACTTCAAAGTCAAATCACTTCTTCCAAAAAATCAACTAGTTTTATAAATGTGGATGTAAATATTAAAGGAAAATGATTTTTGGTACTCAATTTAGTTACTGGAAAATTTTTAGATATCTTAAAACAAGTTCTTTTATGAACTAACTTTTTTCAGAGGTAAATTGTATGAAATCTAAATGTAAATTAAACACTTCTCTTGCAAACATAGCATGCAAAGATGTGCTGTAAGAGTAAAATACATACTGAATTTCAGAGACTTAAGGTAAAAAAGATAATCTAAAATATCTCATTAAGGAGCACCTGGGTGGCTCAGTTGTTAGGCGTCTACCTTCAGCTCAGGTCATGATCCCAGGGTCCTGGGATCGAGCCCTGCATCAGGCTCCCAGCTCAGTGGGGAGCCTGCTTCTCCCTCTCCCACTCCCCCTGCTTGTGCGCTGGTGCGCTCTCTCTCTCTCTCTCTCCGTCAAATAAATAAAATCTTTTAAAAAATAAAATAAAATAAAATCTCTCATTAACAATTTTGTTGGGGAGCCTGGCTGGCCCAGTCAGTAGAGCACGCGACTCTTAGTCTTGAGGTTGTAAGTTCAAGCCCCACATTGGGTGCAGAGATTACTTAAAAAAAATTTTTTTTAATTAAAAACAATAATTTTGTTACACACTGAAAGGATAATATTTGAATATATTGGGTAAAATAATATGCACTAGTAGCATCAATTTCTCCAGTTTCTTTTTATTTCCTTTTTTTAATGTGGCTACTGGAACATTTAAAATTGCCTGTGTGGCTCCACTGGACAGTACTGCTCTGCATCAGGTAACACAGGTCTAGTATGGCATTGAAAGAGCTTGGACTAATCTTTTTATTATTTGATAAGTAATCTTATTACCAAATTTTGGATAATGTTTCTTTACATTACTGGCTCCTGAAAGACCACGCAGTAGCTGACACGAAGGCTAAGACCAGATTGTGGTGTATCTTTAAATTATAGGTGGCACTTGATCTTTATTCTGTAGGCATTTGGCAGCCATCAAAGGGTTTTAGCAAGAGGGTTATTGTATCATTAGATTTGTATTCTGGAAAGGTAACAATTGAAGCCAGTGGGGCATGAATTGCAGGGATCCACTTATTACTGTGCAAGATAGTAGGAATAAAGGCCTAAATTTAGGTAATGGGAGATAGGGGATGGGGGAAATGATGAGACAGATCTAAGAAAGATTTGATGGGGGGGAGCACCTGGGTGGCTCAGTTGGTTAAGCGTCCAGCTCTTTGTGTCTGCTTAGGTCATGATCTTAGGGCCCTGGGATCAAGTTTTGCTTCGGCCTTGACACTCAGCACGGAATCTGCTTGAGGATTTTTCTCCCTCTTCCTCTGCCCCTCCCCCTGTGCACTCTCTCTTTCTCTCTCTCTGTCTCTAAAATAAATAAATAAATCTTAAAAAAAAAAAAAAAAAGATTTGATGTTTGGTAGAGTGGGAAGGGAAGGGAAAGACTCAAGAATGAGTCCAAAGTTTCTGATGTGGTCAGCTCAGCGGATGGTGGTACAGTCTGTTTTTATTCTCCATTTACTCCATGTAAATATCCTAGGTTTGGGATTACATGAGAACGATCATTTTGGGGAGGAAGGTAAAGCGTTCAGTTTGGTCATTTGACTTTGACTCTGTAGGGGTAAATATAACCAGAGACAGGGGCAAAGCTCAGGGGAAGAGGGGGGAGCCAGGGACAGAGATATGGGAATCTTCTGCATATAGGTGGCTAGAATTGTAGGAGTAGATGAGATCACCTGGACAAAGAAGTTCTCCACCTTTGCTGCACCTTACAGTCCCTTGGAGGGATTGAAAAATCCCAATGCCCCAGCCATACCACTGACCAATCAAATCAGGGATGAGGACTCAGGAATGACCATTTTTTTAAAGCTTCCCAGGTAATTCTAACATGCAGCCAGGTTTGAGAACCATTGGTACATGATAAGAAGAGCAGACAAGGCAAGGATGGAATCCTGCAGAAGCTCAGCATTGAGAGAGAAAACAGAGGAACCTATAAAGAAGTTAGTGAAGGAGCTGTCAAGTCAGAGAAGTAGCAGGAGCCCGAAGACAGTGATGTCATAGCAGCCACGGGAGAAAGAGGTTTCAAAGACACAAAATAGCAAAGAAAAGATCAAGTGACAAAAGAACCAAAAAAAAGCAAACAAAGATTGCCAAATGTGGTGAGAGCCCAGCGTCGGGGGTAAAGGCACACACACACGCACACGCACACCTACACATATATGTGTGTGTAGGTGTGTGTGTGCCAGTCAGCACCAACGTGAGGTTTGCCTCGTTCTCCTGAGCAACAAGTGGAAAGACAGGAGGAGGCCCGAAGCTGGATTGATCCGGGTCTGGGAATGCACAGGGACAAAGAACCAGGGCTTGAGGGGTTGGGGATGTGAGGACCAACCATAGGGAGGGAATGGAGACAAGGTGAGTGAGAGAGGGAGCAGGAATAGTGTGCGGTCCAGGGACTGAAGGTCCTGGCGTGATCAAAGATCGGGGACAGCATACATATCTGAGTGGCCCTTGGCCTGTCCCTGGAGCTGCCTCCTCCTTCAACCCGCCCCAGGGATCCAGAATTACTGGAGCTCAGGTGATCAAGGAACTGACAACAGGGCGTTGGCCGAAATCTTCCACCCAGAAGCCCAGCTCCACCCAGGAGGAGGCAGGCACGGAAGTGAGGTCATACACGTGTCCAAGTTGGCCGTTAAGGTGAGCTGCCCCCGGAGGCCTAATAGAGTGGCTGGATGAGGCACCAACCTACGGGGGATTTTTATTAAATCGTGAGCAATGGGCTGAAAGTATCAAAAAGGAGACCTTCCTGTTTTCCTCAACACTGCATTTTATTTTTTTTTCAAGCTTTTATTTATTTATTTGTCAGAGAGAGAGAGAGAGCACACACAAGCAGGGGAAGCAGCCGGCAGAGGGAGAAGCCGACTCCCAGGACCCCGGGACTATGACCCAAGCTGAAGGCAGATGCTTAACCGACTGAGCCACCCAGGCGCCCCTCAACCCTGCACGTTAAAAGGCACTCTGTTTCCCTTAAGTCAAGCTTGCCTGTTACCAAGAGATTTAAGCGTGTCTTAGACACCGCTATGTCATCTACACTTCAGGAGCCTTAGGGGTTCTTTTCCTTCTTTTTAACATTCTTATGTTTTCTATACAGTCACTGTTTTGGGTAACTCTATTTTTTTTTTAAGATTTATTTATTTTAGAGAGAGGGTGGGGGGAAGGGGCAGAGAAAGAGGAAGAGAACCTTCAGGCTGACTCCCCGCTGAGCAGGCAGCCTGACTCCGGCTCCATCCCAAGACCCTGAGATCGTGACCTGAGCTGAAACCAAGAGCCAGGGCTTAACTGACTGAGATATCCAGGCACCCCTTTGGTAACCTTATTTTGATGATTATTTTATTTTATTTTAAAGACTTTTATTTGAGAAAGAGAGAGCTCGCACGTGCTCGAGTTGGGGGGGAGGGGCAGAGGGAGAGAGAAGGAGAAGCAAACTCCCAGCTGAGTGGGAGCCCAACGTGGGGCTCCATCCCAGGACCCCGGGATCACAACTGACCAGAGCCAGAAGCAGACGCTTAACTGACTGAGCCATCCAGGCGCCCCTGATAATAATTTTAAATGCCCGCACAGAAAAGTTGCAAAGAGAGTACAAGGAGCTCTTGTTTATCTTTACTAGTTTCAACCATCATTGACATTTTATGCCATTGGCATTATCGTCTCTCTCTCTCTCTCTCTCTCTCTCTCTGCATGCAAATATGCATATACATATTTACACATGCATCTATAATTTTTTTCCAAACCATGAGTTAGTTGGAGACATTATGCCCCTTTACCCAAAATGCCTCAAGGTGTAATTCCTAAGAACAAGGGCATTCGGTTATGCAACCACAGTACACCAATCAAAGTCAGGAAATTTAACATTGCTACAGAGTGATTGTTCAATCCACAGTTGCTGTTCCACTTTGTCATTTGTCCCAATAATGTTTCCTATGGCTATTTTCCTTTCCTGGTCCAGGATCCAATCCAGAATCACACGTTGTGATTTAATTGTCATATCTTCTTAGTTTCTTTTCATCTGGAACAGTTCCTCCACTTTTCATTGTATTTTTTGACCTTGACATTTTTTGAAGAACATGGGCCATTCATTTTGTGGAAGGTCCCTTAGTTTGAGTTGGTCTGATGGTTCTTCATGATTAGATTCAGGTTGTGCATTTTTGGCAAGAAGACCACAGAAGGGATGTTGGGTTCTTCTCAGTGTCTCACAGCGGGAGGCACATGAGGTCAGTTTGGCCCAATTGCCGATCTTACCTTCGCTTTGTAACAGCAATGGAATGTTCTTTTAGCTGTATTTTTCCCATTTGGCAGACATCTTGCATTGCAGTACAATTTTCTTTTTTGCACAAGCATGATAATGCGAAGTTTCTGAACTATTTTTAATTAATTGCAAATAAGCAAAATGCAATAAACTGGTATTTTTAAAGGAAGCATGTTTAAAATAACATGTTAATTTTTACTTGTGGAGTTTTAATGTCAACTGGTATACACAGATTGAAACAAAATCTATTTCAGACAAAAATGAGAAAACTACATATTTGTAAATAATTTTGAAAATATGCCAGTTAAGATTAAGAAAAAAAAAACTTTCTGGGACGCCTGGGTGGCTCAGTTGTTAGGCATCTGCCTTCGGCTCGGGTCATGATCCCTGGGTCCTGGGATCGAGCCCACATCGGGCTCCCTGCTCGGCGAGGAATCTGCTTCTCCCCCTCCCCCCCCCCCCCCCGCTTGTGTTCCCTCTCTCACTGTGTCTCTGTCAAATAAAATCTAAAAAAAAAAAAAAATTCCTGACACAATGAACTTATTTTTAAAATAGTAACATTAGTATATCCTTAAAGTACAAGACTTTTGTGAGTAACATGTTGATGTGCCAGGCTATATAGTATGAAACCAAAAGAAACTTATGGCTTGGTGGGGAGGAGTGAAGTATCCTTTGCAGTGTGGTCTTGATTGCAGGGTCATGCTGAGCGTGGAACCTACTTCAAAAAAGGTTGGGGGGGGCGGGAAGGGGCTACCATGCTGCACAATGGCAGCTTCACTCCAATCCCACTGCAATTGGCTTCTGGGACTACCTCTGGCTGTTGAATTATATCAAATACATTTTAAGACAAGTGGCCCCTCTGTGGGCTTTGGAAATCTTTTAGCTCTGCTGCAGGGAAATGGCAGCCGAAATGGGAGTGCTCTGTACATGCCCAGGCACTCACCATTTGGACCAGGGCAAAGGAAACTACCAGTTAAACATTAATCGTAACTCATTAGTAATTAGTAACTAATCCTTCTGTGGGGCTTTTTACACACTAGGCACTGTTCTAAGTGCTGTACTTCTATGAATTCACTTAATTCTCAGGCACAATTGTGTGAAAGAAGTGCTGTTACGATGTGCCCTTCACAGAAAGATGAGAGCATTTGTCAAAGGTCACCTGCAAACTAATGGAAGAATAAAGGTTAGGATCCAGGCTGGCTGACAAAGGCCTGACCCTAACTATTCTGTGAACTGCTTCTCTGGAGACTTTAGGCAGTAAGGAGTCATTCTTACAGAAAAAATACATATTTAAGTAGCACTAATAGTTGAAAATTGAGTCACATCTTCAAGTACAGCTGTAGGAGGTGCTATATTCAGACAAGAAGCCAGGCGTTACTTTTTGGACCCAAAAACACTCTATTATTTTCCTTATTAACCCTTTTGATTATGTCATTATTTGGGCATAGGCGCTTAAGCAACGCATTGCAATAATTAAGTCTCCCCTCCTCCTACTGCTGTTCTTTGCTGGAAGTGAGAGGAAAGGAGGAAGTGGAATGGGTTGGACAGCGTTTCACGTGGGGGCTTTGTGTCAAGTGGAGGTTCTCCCTCTCTCTCCCTCTCTCTCTCTCTTTTTTACTTATTTAAGTAATCTCTACATCCAACATGGGGCTCAAACTCACAACCCCAAGATCAAGAGTCACAAGCTCTTCCAACTGAGCCAGCGAGGCGTCCCTCATGTGGAGGTTCTCTTAAAAAGCCTGGCCCAGTGTGTCTTCTTGGGGCTGTATGACGGAGCCTCAGGTTGGCAGTTTTCCATCTAAGTCAGGCTTTCTCAAACTGGAGGAACCCTCCAGGGAGCTGTTTGGACACATCTCAGGGCACTGTGAGTCTGCAGGAGTCAAGAAAGTGGTTGCAGGGTAATAGCAAGAAGTGACTCTTCATGTCTTTGTGTTCTACATGCTAGTTCTAAAAGGGTCAGCAGAGGGGCGCCTGGGTGGCTCAGTTGGTTAAGGGACTGTCTTCGGCTCAAGTCATGATCCCAGGGTCCTGGGATGGAGCCCCACATCTCAGCATTGGGCTCCCTGCTCAGCGGGGAGCCTGCTTCTCTCTCTTCTGCTCCCCCTGCTTGTGCACTCTCTCTCTCTCTGTCAGATAAATAAAATCTTTAAAAAAATGATATCAACATCCTCCTCATCACTGCTACCTACCATTTACTGAATACTCGTTATATGTCAGATATTGCCCTCTGTGCTTGTCGTATATTTACTCATTTAATTTTCACAACAGCTCTATGAGGTGGGTACTGTTATTAGCTCATTTTACAGAGGTGGGGGAGGAGGCACAGAGAACTTGATGAACCTGTTGACAGTCACATAGCTAGTAGGAGGTGAGCTAGGAATTCACCCCAGACATTGTTTGGTGGAGATAGGCAGTAGCTGCAGAGAGGCAGAACACCCACTCAGTTACATACACACCCTGCTGGGGAGGAGGCACCTGCTGCTGGGAGGCAGGCCGACTCAAGCACCTTGGCTTTGGGGAGCTGTAAGGAAGCACAGACACCTCAAGCCCGCAGGCAGGGCAATCACAGGCAGTACCATGGAGGGGTGAACAGCCGGACTCTGGAGCCACCTGCCTGGCTTCTAGTCTTGGCTTTACCATTTTCTAGCCCTTGAACCTCTTCATGCCTCAGTTAACTTGTTTGTAAAGTAGCGATAATTACACCTACTTCTAAGGGCTGTTGTAAGGATTAAGTTAGCATCTGAGGCTGAAGAATGTTTTTCTCTGGGAAAACCGCGACCGTGAGGATGGTTTCCTAGCAGCCTTCAATTTTGCTCTTTTTTGTAAACATCTCACTTCAACTCCATCTGATCGGGCATGTACTAGAAATTTGCTTCAGGTAATGAAGTTCACTTAAATACTCCTTTACAGCAGGGGCACCTGGCTGGCTCAGTCCAGAGAGTTGGCGACTCTTGATCTTAGGGTCTTGAGTTCAAGCCCCACATTGGGCATGGAGCCTACTTAAAAAAAAATTTAAAAATTTCTGTATGGGGTGCCTGGGTGGCGCAGTTGGTTGGGCATCTGCCTTTGGCTCGGATCATGATCCCAGGGTCCTGGGATGGAGCCCCGTGTCGGGCTCCCTGCTCAGCTGGGAGCCTGCTTCTCCCTTTCCTGCCCGCTTGTGCCCTCTCTTGCTATCTCTGTCTCTCAAATAAAAATAAAGTCTTTAAAAAAATTTTCTGTATAGTTTTACCTTATAAACTTGGTTCAGCTACAAGTCTTTTTTTTTTTTTTTCAATTGAGGTAAAGTTTACATAACATAGAATTAGCTATCTTACAGTGAAAAACTCACTGGCACTTAGTACGTTTGCAGTGTTGGGCAACAACCACTTGCATCTAATTCCAAGATACTGCATCACCCCAAAAGGAAACCCCATACCTATTAATCAGTCACACCTCCCACTCAAATATTAACCTGATTTCTACCTGTATGGAGTTGCCTATTCTAGACATTTCAAGGGGAATCATACAATATTTGTCCTTTTGTCTGGCCTCTTGCACTCAGCATAAAGTTTTTTTTTAAAGATTTTATTTATTTATTTGAGAGAGAGAGAATGAGAGAGAGAGAGCATGAGAGGGAAGAGGGTCAGAGGGAGAAGCAGACTCCCCGCCGAGCAGGGAGCCCAATGCGGGACTCGATCCTGGGACTCCAGGATCATGACCTGAGCCGAAGGCAGTCGCTTAACCAACTGAGCCACCCAGGCGCCCTCAGCATAAAGTTTTTGAGGTTCATTTATGTTGGAGTATGAGTCAGTACTTCATTCCTTTTTATGGCTGAATAATCTTGTTTATCCATTCATTGATCAATAGAAATTTGTTTTTTTCTACTTTTTGGTGATTATAAATACAATTGTGTACAAGTTTTTGTTTGGACACCTGTTTTCCATTCTTTGAGGCACATACCCAAGAGTGGAATTGCTGGGTCATATGGTAACTAAGTTTTTTTTTTTTTTTTTAAAGATTTTATTTGACAGAGAGAGACACAGAAAGAGAGGGAACACAAGCAGGGGGAGTGGGAGAGGGAGAAGCAGGCTTCCCGAGGAGCAGGGAGCCCGATGTGGAGCTCGATCCCAGGACCCTGGGACCATGACCTGAGCCGAAGGCAGATGCTTAACGACTGAGCCACCCAGGCGCCCCGTAACTGTCTAAGTTTTTGAGGAATCGCCAAACTCTTTTCCAGAGTGGCGGCACCATTTTACATTTCCACCAGCAATTGCTCCACATCCTTGCTGACCCTTGTTATTTTCTGGCTTTCAGAAATCTATTTACTTATATCAGAGCTAGCTTTGGGGGTGTGGAGTTGTATCTCTCGTAGTTCACACTGCTTTTTGGCTTTGCAGTGGCACACTTGGTTTTACGTTGGAATCTCCTGGGTTTTTATTTTTGGTAAGAATCCCAATGTTAGGGCTGCACCCCTGGCAGCAGGATTTAAAGCTCCCGAGGTGATTCCACTTTGCGGGCAAAGTTGAGAATCACTGTGTCAAAGATTCTGGGATGCTCTCAGTTGCATGGTCTTTTTACTCAGAAATTCAAATCATGTTTAACTTACTGGGCCAGGCCCACATTTATCTGAAAAATGGCAGGGGCGTGATACAGATTTCTGTCAGCCATTCCAACCCTAATAGCTAAGGCCAGGTTTTTTTGTTTTTTTGTTTTTTTGTTTTTTTTTTTTTTGAGAGGAAGTGATTTCACCACAGCTGCACACAGGGGGCAGGGAGGCGGAGTGTCTCCAAGGGTCCAAGTGAACTGCTGAAAACAGAAAAAACAAAACAGTAAAACAAAAGGCTACTGGCTTTGATGGCAGGTGCAGCTGCTAAGGGCTGCTGGTCCCCACCCCGCCCGCCACCTCCCTTCACAAGGAAGGTTTGGAAAAGCAGCACTCTTGGTGACCTCTGGGTTCTTACACCCTGGAGAGGTTTCCAGGTAGCACCTTGCCTCCCTGCCACCACCTTCCCCTCTCTGACAGACAGCCTTTTTCCATTTTCCACTTCCTTCTTCCCACTAGGTAGTTACTGTTGCTGAGCTGGACAGACATTGTGGCTATTCCTCTGAGTTTGTAAAGATTTTATTTATCTATTTGAGAGAGAGAGAGCTAGTGGGGGGGGATGGGGGTGGGGGGTGGGAGGGGGAGAAGAGGGATATGCAGACTCCTAGCCAAGTGCAGAGCCCAGCGTGGGGCTCAATCTCACCTTCCCGAGATCATGACCTGAGCCGAAATCAGGAGTCAGAAGCTCAGCTAACTGAGCCACCCAGGCACCCCTATTCCTCTGGATTTATAAAAACTCTGTTGCGGCCTTCCAAGTTGGCCCGACCGCAAAGAAACAGGTGGGCCCATGTGAAGGTGAATTTTGCATAAGAGTAATACGTAACATCAGTAGCATTTTGCTATAGAGGTTCACCTAGGGTTCTTCACTCTAAGCACTGACTTCATGTTATTGTCACTATTGTTACCACTCTCCTGCCACGGCCCCTCCCGCCTCCAGGACCACACCTGGCGTGGAACGGCCGGTTCTCCTCTCGTGACAGCGACGGACCACAGGGAGCCGTGTGGGACAGGACCATGCGGAGGACTGTGCCTGTGGCAGGGGCTTTAGGGGAGCGTTTAAGGAAGCTGGGTGTTGCTCTGGATTGGATGCTGGCCGGAAGCGAGGTAATTCCATGATGGGGGGGGGGGGCGGTCCTCGTCAGTCTTACCTAGAAGCAGGAAAGACCAGAGGCTGTGATTGGTAACGAAGCAGCAGTCCCTCCTATTAGCCGGGATGCGGGGATGTGTGGGGCCGTTTGTAATTTGGACAAGGTTCACTTGTTCTCCGTGTTCAGCCAGGATTACAGAGTGGTCTTGTTTTTGTCTTGTCCCATGCTGGCCACAGAGTGGCCTTGTCTGATGCTGGTGTCCTGGGGAATTATTTATGTTCAGTGGGAGCCTGCCCGGCCAGTTCCCAGATGGCAGGGGCTGCTTTTCTGTCTCAGGCCTCACTTTTGGCCAAGAGCAGACAAGGTCAGGATGTGAATCCATGAATATCCACATTTTCACCATTGCCAAGATTCTGTTGATTAGGAGGTTGTTTTAAGAGTGCAGGCTGTAGTTGGGTAAATTTCTCTTGCTTCTCTGTTGCAGGATAGGTCGCTGTTGCTCTGTTGCAGGATAGGTTGCTGAATTATCTGGTGTGACAAAAGCTGCACAGGATACACTGGTAACTGTAACACAAGCAATTCCCACAAACAAAATGATTATTCATCCTGTAACAGACCTTGAAGCCAGGGGCCTGGATTATAAAACCCAGACAATGAGAACACATTCCAGAATCCAAACAGGTACTCACAGCCCAGCTGGAGGTGTTTAAAGAGGCCTCAAGACCTTGTTCCTGTCCATGACTTACCTTTAACAATTTTGCCAGGATTCAGTCCTTGGTAGGTAATGCACAATACTGCGAACACCTTTACAATAACTCCTAAAATTACCTCAACAGTGTGGGCTCCATTTCGAGGCCCATTGATCTCCAATGTTGTGCTGACATCATGAAGCCTTTTTGCTAAACTCCACTTTTGTTACGGCTATCTGATTAGCTAATGACAAAACCTCTTAAGGAATTCCACCTCTATTTTCCACCTTGCAGAAGTAAGGGGAGGTACTTTCGCAGGCCACTGCTGCCTGCACTGCAGGACACAAGCTGCTGAGCAGGACTGGCTACATAATTTTCAGGCTCAGTGCAAAATGAAAACCCGGGGTCCCTTGTTCAAAATGGTTAAGAATTTTAAGAAAGAGCCGAGAAACCAAGTTCAGGGCCATTCTGAGCCCCGGGGGCCCTGTGCCACTGCACAGGTCACATGCCCTAGAGGCCCACCCTGTGACACTTGAGACCTCTGGAGTCCTGCTGTCCATGTAGCACGACAAAGGACAACTGTGTCCCCCTGATTGGACTCCGGAGGAGTGGCAAGAACTGGAGAATGTCCAAGGACAAGAGCAGGCGCTGCAATCTAAGGTAGCTAGACTGAAGGCTGAGATAACAGAATAGCTCGTGAAATTGAGACTCTGGGATCCCAGAAGAAAGGAAAACACGCAGAGCAACTGCTAAAAAGGAGATCCAGTTCCTAACAGGATGGCCTGTTAAAGAACACTTGTGAAGATATTGCCCAGTTTTTGTAGAATGCTGAAGGACTCAGGAAAACAGCCAGTGGGGACTGCTCTTGGGAGAGGAGAGTTCAATACCTAGTTTCTTCATGCCTTTTTTTTTTTAATTTTATTTATTTATTTGACAGAGACACAGCGAGAGAGGGAACACAAGCAGGGGGAGTGGGAGAGGGAGAAGCAGGCCTCCCGCCGAGCGGGGAGCCCGATGCCGGGCTCGATCCCAGGACCCTGAGATCATGACCTGAGCCCAAGGCAGACGCTTAACGACTGAGCCACCCCAGGCGCCCCTCTTCATGCTTTTATGAGGGTACAGAAGGTCACTGTTTAAACTTTGTCCGGCCATTATAGCGATTCCTGCGGCGCTTCCGGACCCTGAGAGACGCACAGAAGACTGACGGGATGATGGAAGCATTTGCCTAGTGAGACTGTCAGTGGAATAAAGGAGGGCTTTAGGGCGCACTGATGTTCTCTCCTTTGCCACATCGTGTTGAATAGCAGCCATAAGCCCAAAGTCAAAGAGAAGCCCACAGCGGAAAGGTTCATCGCCTCGAACAGGGGCATCAGTAATGGAGGAGCAACTCTGGAATCTGTAATTTCCCAAATCAACATTAACAACCTTAATCTCTGACTTGCTTCTCCACCATTCCCATTTTTCATGCAAACGTAGGTAACTTAAATACGCAAGAGGCTTTTATTTGGTCCCGAAATGCAAGCCGACCCTTGCTAATAATGCAATAATTCTGATGGGTTTAACTGTAGCATTTGAAGAGTTAAGGAAAAGGCGGCAGTACTTTTGGACTACAGGGTGGATCCTAGCATGATTTTCTTGACTTAGCCAGGAAATAAGAGGGGCCCTGGCTTGGGGGATGGTCTGGGGATGTGTGGATGTGTAGGGGGTGGGCCCCCCGGAAGTCGTGCTGCGCTGTTCAAACCTAAGGTGACCTAACGGATGGCGAGAGCGCCCGCCCGATCCTCGGCGCGGGAGCGGCCATTGGTGACGCACGCCGGGGAGTACGGCGCCCACGTTTCCACCATTACATTAGCGAGGCCCCACACCCTGCGCTCTAAGTTCGGGGCTGCGGGCGTCCTCGCTTCCTCCCTCCCGGAGGCGGGCCCGACCCCGCCCCCGCGCCCCGGATCGCTCCCGGCGGTCCCTCCCACCTCCTACCCTCGGCCTCCCCGGCGCGGCTCACTCCCCGCCGGCCGCAGCCCGACACGCCGTGCGGCCCCCCAGTCTCCCGCGGCCGCCTCCCCCAGGCATGGCACAGGGCCTCGCCTCACTATGGCAGCAGCACGGCACAGCACGCTCGACTTCAAGCTCGGCGCCAAAGGTGAGGGCGCGCGGCCGCCACCTGCCCGGTCGCCCGCGCCGCCCGCCGGGCTGGGGCCAGCGGGGACCGGGCGGGGCGCGCGCCGCGGGCCGAACAATGCGGACGGCCCGCGCGGCCCCGGCGTCTCTCCGGCTGCCGCGCCGAGCGCGCTGCGGGGCCGCGTGCACCGGCGGCCGGGGCGGAGGCCGCGCTCCAGTCGGTCCCCGCCGCAGCGCGGGGCCTGGAGGGGCCGCTTCCCCCCCACAGCCCTCCTCCGGCGGCGCCGCCCTTCGAGGCCCGAGTCGCCCACCCGCGCCCCGTGCGGGCGTGGCCGCCCCTGCGAGGGTCCCCTTTGCGCCGCGCGGCTCGGGAGGAACACCCCCCCCCCACGTCCGCGGGTCCCCCTTAGGGCGGGGGTGCAGGGGCGGGGGGCGTGCGCCGCGCGGGGCCGCCCGCGTGACCTTTTCCTGTTCTCAGAGGCGGGTAAATTCCCTCCACCCTGGGGCGGGGGCTCCCCTCGTGGGAGCCGGGGCTGGGGCAGGAGCGCGCCGCGCTTGCGGATTTCTTAGCCGACTGCGTAGGAGACGGGTCCCGCGGAAAGGGCCGGGGGGCGGGAAAGGAAACGATGATTATGAGGGGGGGGTGGTGAGGTCTGGGCGCGGGAACTAAAACTCCCCGAGTCTTGGAGGTTCGGAATACAACCGGCCAGAACAGAGGACTAGAAAGTCGGAGAGAGGGCAGGAATTAGGAAGGGGAAGGGGAAGGGTATTTTGCATGCTTTTCTTTGGGTGTTTCTAACGTGGGGGGGGGGAGGGGTAGGGCTGCCAGCCTTTTTTTCCGGTGGCTTTTAAACCTTTAAGTGCTGCAGACTTGAGTCTGCGCTTCCTGTACGTCCCACTTGGAGCATCTCATCCATATCTTGCCTTTTCACCGTTTTCCTTGAATTGGATGGAGTAACCTTTTCTGTTCCCACTTAAAACCATGACTTTTTCACTTTCTCTCTTTCTCTTTTCCTTTCTGAAGTTCTGAAATCTCATTTTGCATTTTTCTCCCCCAAGCTTAAAGGCTCTCCGAAGGCAAAGATTTAATTAAAAACAAAACTTTGAGGGTTTGAAGCAAGACCTAGGTTTGCATCTTGTCTTTCTTGATTGGCTCTGCCTGGGACTTCGGCCTTAACGTCTCAACCTTTCGGAGTATTATCCTCCCGGTGGTTTAAAAAAAAAAAAAAAAAAAGGAAGGACGGTGCACACTTCATAGGGCTTAATTTTAAGGGAGTTGCCCTATAACACCAAAAGGTTCTTAAGTAATGTCGGTGTATTTGGTGGTTGGGAAGTGACTTTGAGAAAACAAAGCATTTTTTAGTTCCTGCGTTTCTTAGTTGAGGATAGAGAGAAGGGAGATGACTGGGAGAGTCGGGAGATAAAATGGTGATTGGGGCGTGCAGCTAGTGTTGGGTGTGAGATGGCTAAGGTTTTGTTGAGTAATTATCCCGCCAACTTTAGGGATTAGTGGTTAGTGAAGGTTCTTGCATACTGAATTTAGGGGTGAGGAGGATGAGGCTTGAGGAAGAACTAGTGGGTCAGGGTCACCCAGCTGCTAAGAGGTGAGTCTAGGAAGTGTCCTTGGTGGAAGCATGTGTGAACATTGACCTGTACTTATTGAACATGGGTTTTCTAGGCTCTAAGGGTAATATCAGGATGAGGCTTGGAAGATTCTGGCACTTCTCTCAGTCTGTGTCAGTGCCTGAAGCCTTAAACAGCTTTCAGCTTAATTCAGGTGTGGTATGTTGAAATGATGGCTCACAATGGGGTTCTGTGTTCCGTTGTAAAAGTGCGGGGCAACTTTCACTTTATGAAGAAAAGGAGAAAGAACTTTATTTTTTAAATTTTTAAAAAAGATTTATTAATTTGATGGGGCACCTGGGTGGCTCAGATGGTTGGGCGTCTGCCTTCGGCTCAGGTCATGATCTCAGGGTCCTGGGATCCTTAGTCCCACATCGGGCTCCTGGCTTAGCGAGGAGCCTGCTTCTGCCTCTGCCTGCCGCTCCCCCTGCTTATACTGTCTCTCTCTCGCAAATAAATAAGTAAAATTAAAAAAAAAAAAGATTTATTTATTTGAGAGAGCGTGCACAAGCGCAGAGGGAGAGAAGGGGGCTCCCTGCTGAGCAAGGAGCCTGGCGCGGGGCTGTGTCCCAGAACCCCAGGATCATGGTCTGAACCGAAGGCAGACGCTTAAGCAACTGAGCCACCCAGGCGCCCCTATTTTTTTTTTTTTTTTAATTAAGTAATCTCTGTGCTCAGCGCAGGGCTTGAACTCACGTCGGGGAGATCAAGAGTCACATGCTCCAGACTGAGCCAGCCAGGTGCCCCAAGCAAGTGAACTTTAACACTTGGGGCTGACATTGGCCAGAGAGGGAGAGAACCATAGACACACAGTTTAGAGGGGAGCAGGAGAAGCTGGCAGATTCTAAGCTGGCAAGGTGTGGAAGTGGTATCTAAATAATTTAGTTGGGCAAGGAGAAAATAAAAAAAAACAAACATTCCCAGTCAATTATCCTTAATTCTCAGCCTGTTAATCTTTTTTTAAAAACTTTTTTAATGATTTTATTTATTTGAGAGAGATCGCAAGCAGAAAGGAGTGGTAGAGGGAGAAGCAGACTCCCCGCTGAGCGGGGTGCCCAATGGGGGACTGGATCCCAAGACCCCGGGATCACGATCTGAGCTGAAGGCAGATGCTTAACCGACTGAGCCACCCAGGCACCCCTTTCAGTCCGTTAACCTTAAAGATGAGAAAATTTTGAGCTGAAGAACATTCTAGGAAGAAATAATACTAAGGAGGGGGATGTGTATATATTCATCTTTGTTAGTTCTTGAGTCCCTACAAAAGTGTTTTGGGAGTAAGATTTTTTTTATTATTTATTATTTATTTTAGTATTTTTTTTAAAGATTTTATTTATTAGCACGAGCAGGGGTAGAGGGAGAGGGAGGCTCCCCACTGAGCGGGGAACCCCAGATGGGGCTCCATCCCAGGACCCTGGGATCACGACCTGAGCCGAAGGCAGACGCTTAATCGACTGAGCCACCCAGGGGCCCAGAGCACTCTGATTCTTACTGTGTTCCACCATTACTTAATTTGGGGAAGACATGTTACCCTTGCTGTCAGTAGGTGTCTACACTTAGAAAATAAGGGAATCTGGCTAGACTGGGATCTTGTAAGTTCTTCGAATTTTCAGTTAGGGGCACTTGGTGAGAAATCTACCACCTGTGTGTGAGGTCTCCAAAAACATTTATTTTAATTGATAATAATGAGTCAAAAGGCATTAGTCTTGGCATGGTGAGTACTGGATGTGACTCAGGGGTGAGTCAAATGCCTGTGGAGCCTGGATTCATGTTCTTTTTCCCATTTGTCAGTAATCCTTCCTAATGCTCCAGTTCCATGATGTGATTTTAATGGAATTAAACTTGAACCACTTAGTTATGTCATTATGTTGTGATTCCATATAGCTTAGTTACCAGTGCAAGCCAGCTAGTACCCAGCAGCCACTGGGCCACTAAGGGCAATTATAGGTTGGGCCTGGTGGTGCCTGTCTAGTGTTGTGGCTGATGACATAATTCAGGAAATTTTAATTTTTGCTAAAAAACAAAACCTCGTCTTTGGTCATCTTGCAAGTGAAGTATTGGATTCTGAGGACTCCTGAACCCAGAAAACATTTTGTGATTCTCAGCTGAGGCTAACAAGAATAAACATGTCCCATGTTTGTATGGTTTGAGCATCTCTGGGCCGGTGGAGGACACACGATTTGTTCCTAGTCATATACACTAGGCAGCAAGCGGGCTGGGTATCCAGAGGGCAGTGTGGTGTGGTACTCCCAGCCTCTGCTTGCCCTGTTAGAGCAAACAAGCCTCGCTAGTCAGCCCTCCAAAGCTCGAGCAGTCCTCCTCTCCCTGTCTCATTTCTTCCCCTCGGCTGGGAGTATCTGCGAAGGCTGGCCTCCAGAGTCTGTTATCCTGGACACAGTTCTGGTACCTCATAGATGTTTGATAAGTGCTGGTTAAAGTGCACCTGATTGATGTTATGGTCAAGATGGAAAACTAGTTCAAGTACCCTAGGGGGAAAATGAGACACACATTTACGGGTCCTGATTGAGGAAACCTGCCTGATGGTGTTACGTTTGGGTTCTGGACCGCTGATCTATAGTTGATGTAGGGAAACAAAGTGACTTATGTTACTCCAATTCAGAAAGTAGTTTTCTTTTTTTTTAAGATTTTTATTTATTTGACAGAGAGAGAGACAGCCAGAGGGGAACACAAGCAGGGGGAGCAGGAGAGGGAGAAGCAGGCTTCCCACTGAGCAGGGAGCCCGATGTGGGGCTCGATGCGGGGCTTGGTCCCAGGACCCTGAGATCATGACCTCAGCCGAAGGCAGACGCCCAACCACTGAGGCACCCCCAGAAAGTAGTTTTCTAACAAAGATCTTGTTTAATAAATTAACAGAAGGCTGCTTAGGAATTGGGCTTAACCAGAAAGGTTTAGGATAGGGGTTCTAATTTTGTGCCTTTGACCCTTATCAAGGAAGACTGTGGAGCCTTAGAGTAAGAATTTTACTTTTTTTTTTTTTTTTGAGTGGAGTGGGGAGGGTAAGAGGGGGAGAGAATTTTAAGCAGGCTTCAAGCCCAGCATGTGAGCGGGAAGCGGGCTCCATCTCACAACCCTGAGGTCATGACTTGAGCCGAAATCGAGTCGGACGCTTAACCAACTGAGCCACCCAGGTGCCCCTCAGAGTAAGAATTTTAAATGCATAAAGTAACACAGTAACTTTAAAACACAATTTTCAAAATAAAAAGTCCTAAATATGTAGCATAGTAATACGTGCTTCTTCAGTAGCACATTAAATAACATTACTAGCATCAGGCCTAATAACGTCCATAATTTTGAAGTAGAGCTGAGAAAATCGTATTTCAGCTGCGTTGTAAGAAAAAGCTCTGAGATTTTTATTGGTGACGATAGCCACCATAGTTGATGTGTGGTTTTACAAGCATAACTGAAGAAAATGCTAAATTTCAGTTAGTGAAAACAAGGATGTGTATTTTTTTTTTTTCCCATCTGAGTTCACAGAGCCCCTTGAATTGTATCCACTGGCCCCTGGGAAGTCCCTGGACCCCTGGTTCAGACCCCCTGGACAGGGAAGGGAGAGTGCCATTTCTGTATATTGTTTCTTTTAGGCCGAGTAGGTTTCCACTCAAGGCCAGAGCTGTAAGCAAATGTCCCTGGTTCCTCTTCAAGACAGACATCTCTTTGAAAACATAAAAGCCGGTATTTATTAGTTGCCTCCTGGGCTAGGCATTGCCCTAAGCGCATTACACGTTATTTTACGTAATCCTCACAACAACCCTGTGGTAGGTCCTGTTATCCCCATTTTAAAGATGAATAAATAGGCCCATTGAAGCTTTTCACCTTATAAATGGGGTAGCTGGGATTCAAAGCTTTGTCTGTTTGATTCCAAGGCCTTTGTTAATTCCACAACTGCGAAGCCTCTTAGTTTAAGGCAGTGATTCTCAACGACCCTGTCTCCCTTCCTCCCCCTTCCTGGGGACATTTGGCAGTATCTGGGGACATTTTTGGTTATCACGAGTGGGGAGATGCTACTAGCATTTCGTAGGTCAGGGGTGCTTGCTCAACACCCTCCATTGCACAGGACAGGCCCCCCACAGCATTGACAGCCCAAAATGTCAATAGTGCTGGGGGGCAGAGAATCCCCGGTGTAAGTTCTAGCTAAGCCGATGCTCTAATGCAGATGACAGATCATCAGCGAAATTTCCCAGGTTCTTTTTGGAAGTCTCCATTATGCATAAATCAACAGTCATAGAGGGAGGGTGGGCCTTACCTTCCTCCTAGGTTTGCCCTGGGGTCTGTTAGGAGCGGAGGGCTTGGCAGCACTGGCTTCTGGTCACCCTCCCTCCCTGATTTCCTGAGCCTTGCTCGCATCCTCAGAGCTCCCACTGTTTTCCGTGTTATTTGTTGAGCTGCTTTCTGGTAGAAGCATAGCGTCTTTGTGCGATTCGTAGCTATAAGCACAGAACCTTTTTAAAAAAATCCAGTTTTGATCGCATCTAGTGTTTTGTTGTTCAAGAGGAGAAAAAGCTTTCCCCTTTGTCTTAGCATTATCATCCCTTGTCGTAACACTTTATCTACCAGTGTGATATAACACCCCCGCCCCCACATACCCGCTTTAACAATGTAGCCTTAAGGGGGCGGGTGCCTGGGAAGGGGGAAATGCATGCTTGGGTCCTTTTCTAGATTGACTGAATCACGGTCTGGGCTGGGGGAGTTTCTGGAATTTGCATTTTTAACCAGCTTCCTCCCAGTAATTCTGATGCTAATTAAGTACGAGAATCAGTATGGTAGGATCCTCATTAAAAACAAAAAGCCCTTGTATCAGGAACTTGGGGCGTGCCCCTACCCCAAGCACCAGGCAGCCAGGCCTTAAGTCCTGCGGATTGTGCCTGCTACGCGCTCAGATTGCTTGCTCACCTTTTCCTGGCTGCACCTCTTGGCCACAGTATCCCAATGTCTCCATTTTGGGGAAGGGCTCAATCACCACAAACTCCCAACAGATTCCTCCTGTCCCTTTTCTCATTTAAAAAGCCTCGTGTGTGTCCTCATCACCTTGTCAGCCCTTCCTGGGGCCATTTCTGCCCAGCTGTCCCTACCCCTGCGCACATCTGAGTCTCACTCCCTGTGCTTCCGAGTAGCTGGGAGGCACCCAGACTCAGAATTTAACAGCTCTGGGGCAGGCATTTTTCGTCCTTTTAGGTATTCTCCCGTACTTAAATGCTGTTTGCAAATGTTTTATGGGCTGTTTGGGGGAGGTCTCAATGGAATCTCCCTTCATTTGGCATGCTCTTTTGCTTTTTTTTTTTTTAACTCTCTTTCCTCCAACTCTGCAAAAGATTCTTAATTGCACGAATCAAGCTGTATTTGACTCCAGGCTGAGTAATTGCACATTGCTGGGAATTAGTTTTGTGAGCTTGCCATTAAAAAATTGTATAAACCATAATCTTTTTAAGAGTGTAGTCCCAAAGTTACACCCATTTCTTTAAACCTGTGGAGGTAGCGTATGGTAAAATGAGTTTGTGCTTTATCTCAAGAAGCCTCATCTAGTTATTTGGTCATTCTCTGTCGTTATTTTAAGTGCTGTGGAAGGGGTAACAGCTGTTTAAGAAATTGACTCCCTCATCCAGGCATTAAGAACAATCTCTACCCCAGCTAATGAGAGAGGTGCATTTTCAAGTAATCTGAAGCCCTGCATGTGACGTTTCTTAAGGATAGCATTTTCCACCTGCATAACCAGCTAGTAGACACTTTGCCGTGTGTGTGTGTGTGTGTGTGTGTGTGTGTTTGGGACGGGGGAAGGTGCTTTTAAGTTGGCTAAAATTAAAAAGACAAGATAGAAAACGTATGTTTCTGTCTTATGTGTGGCAACAATTTAGTATTTTTAACAGACAGCAAGCCAGAAGGTCTTCTGAATAGAAACCGGTATACCCTTAAAAACAAAAGCTTGTGATTAGGTAATGTAGGAGAGAAAAACATAACCAGTTGCGGCAATAGAGGTATACATAAAGGTCTTCAGCCTAACAAGGAGAGAAGCAAATAAAAATAGAATGGTCTTAACTTCTCAGATTGGAAACTGAAAAAATACTTAAGATACTAACTGATATTTAGAGCGTGAGGAAATTGTCTACACATAATGGAAGGTTTTGCAGTGGAGGAGTTAAACCACTTACGAAATCTTCTTTGCATCTTAATTGTGTCATGAAATGGGCTGTATCTGAATGGCCGCTCAGGCCTTTGTTACTTTGTTGGGAGACGACCGAGGTGCAGGGGCTCCTCAGTCTCCGAGCTTGGGAAAGTTAGTGCTGCTGGTGTCAGGCGTGGTACCCGGTACAATTTGGAATGACGGGCTTTGTAATGTGAATTGAGACCGGCCTGGTTGTACTACTCCTTGGCAGGTAAGGATCGGTTCGGAAGTGCCTGGGCTGTGGTTGGGCATCTGTTGAAAAGCGTGTTCAGGAGAGCTGTGAGTGAGTTGAGTTTCTGGAGTCCCGCACACGGCAGGCGCTTGCCTCCAGCGGTTGTAACCCGGGCCGTGCCGGCCACCATTTCATGGGACTTTGCTTCCAGGCCCAGTTCTTGTGAAGAGTCAGGAAGCCTCCTCAATTGAATCTTTAAAGCAAGTATGTAAACCATTGCACGAATGCTCTTTGAAACCCTTATGACTAGGCACTTATCCAGACCCCAGGAAAAACAACTCTGGGGCCCTAAGTTGTGGTGGGCCTGGATTTCATTAAACTGATACTGTCATCTGTGTTCCTGAGGGAGCCACTGAGCTAGTGGGTATATTTGGGATCAGATGCGTTTATGTGCTAAGCAGCAAACCCAAAAGGAGCTGCTAAGAACCGGTAGCGTCTTCTAGATGACCCTCTGGGTAGTTTCACATGCGCCTTACTTTCTCCCTCTGCATGAAGGTGCTAATGATCCCCAAATCCCACACACTGTGTTGTTGGGTGGGATGTCCAATAAAATGTTTGGAAGAGTGTCAAATGATACATAAAACACTTAGCACTAATTGCAGTACTTAGGGCTGAGTACTTTGAGATTGTGCCAGTGGATAAAGATGCTCAGTTATAAAGAGGGGTGAATTTAACTTACTGAAAGATAAGGAAAGTTCTGCTGGCAAAAGAAGAGGCAGAAAATAATGCATTGGCATGCAATTTGAAGGTTGGTCTTTATTTAAAGGAGCTCTTTAAGTGAAAGCAGAATTTTTTTTTTTTAAGACTTTATTTATTTGACGGAGAGAGAGCACAAGCAGGGAAATAGCCGAGGGAGAGGGAGAAGTAGACCCCCTGCTGAGCAGGGTGCAGAGCAGGGAGTCTGAGGCGGGGCTCCATGCCAGGACACGGGGATCCTGACCTGAGCCGAGAGCAAGAGGCTTAACCCAAGGCAGAGGCTTAACCGACTGAGCCACCCAGGTGCCCCTATTGCTGAATTCTTATTTGTTAAGGATTTGCAGAGGACTTTTGTGTTTATATATTCACGAGGGATACTGGTCTGTAGGTTTCTCTTTGTGGACTTTTTCTGGTTTTGGTATTAGGACAATGGTTTCATAAAATGAATTAGGCATTCCTTTTCTGTTTTCTGCAAGAGATATTGTATAGAAGTGTGTTACTCTTTTTTAAATGTTTGGTAGAACTCTCCAGTGAAACCCATCTGGCCCTCAAGATTTCTCTTTGGGGAGTTTTTAAATTATGGATTCTATTTCTTTGGTAGTTAATAGGGCTCTTCAGATTACTTCTTATTGGTGAGTTGTGGTAGTTTGTGTTTTTTGAGGAATTGGCCCATTTTAAGTCGCTAAATTTATGTGTAGAGTTGTTTGTAGAATTCCTTTATTATCCTTTTGGTGTCTACTGGGGTCCTGGTTATATGGGTTATTAGCTGTTATTTTGTCCCCCCGCATTTAATAAATTGCTAACTTGAATGGAGGAAGTATTTCTCAGATTATTCTAGTCCCAAATGCTAAGAATGTCACTTCTGGAAATTCAGGTTGTAGAATTACAGCTGAGCGTCTCTATGCCTGTTGGTGAGGAATTTAGAGCTGGAAAAGACCTTAGACGGGGGGGTCAACAAACTTGGGCCCTTGGGCCACATCCTGTTCTTCTGGCCTCCTTTGTATGGCCTTCTGGTAGTTGACAGAGCCCTGATTTGGCCTGCCAAATCCTGAAATCTTTACTGTGTGGCCCTCTAAGGAACAAGTTTGTCCACCCATGCCTTCAGACTGTCTTAAGTCCAGTCGCTTGCTTTAGAGCCATCTGGAAAAATATTCAAGTACAGATTCCCAGGTCCCCACATGGCCTTTTTCTCATCTGGAATCCATCATAGTATACATTCCTCCCTCTGTACAGGGAGTTTTGACTTGTGTCCTTTGACTTTCATCTCTGTGGCACTTAACTTTTCCAGTACTTCCTGGGCGCTGAGTAATCTTGGAGGTTCATTCTGAAGGGCGCAGTCCTGAATGTTGACTTCGCTGAGTCTGCCTTGGCCAAAGCTGGAAGAAGAGAAAGTGCAGGGGGTCACCTCAGGGATGGCTTGATAAAAATGTGACTTTTGACGACACAAAGTCCAAACTGCTTTATCTCTGGAAATACTATTTCATTGTTGATTTGCAGCCTGGCAGAGAAGCTTGGGCACAAACCCTAGAATTATTTGCAGAAACACAAATGGTTAATAGATCTGAACCCGTAGGGTATTCTGCCCACCTAAAGGCAGTGGGAAGAGAGCTGGATGTTCGTGATACTGGTTAAGTGCTCCTGGACAGTAAAAGTGGCGATCCCACAGTTTCTACTTTGGGAAAGAAACCTGGTTTTCTTCTGCATGGAGCTGAAGGAAGCCATTGCCGTCTGACCTTGGGCCAGCCTGTAACCTGGTTTTATCCTGCTGCTTTGTGAGATGAAGGGGAGGTGGCAGTCGGCAGCTGGGATGGTTTTCACTCCTCACAGTGGACAGTGGAGGGCAGTTGTGAACTAAAGGTGTAAGGGCTGATTAGTTTTCCTGGTCCAGGTGCCTTAGGTCTTCTCCTTTCCTCTCACCTCATACCCTACCAGTTCCCTCTCACCACCTTGCTCATCCCTTTTTTGCAGCTGCTGGGTCTGGTTTCACCTCATTTCTTGGGCTTCTTCCTATTGGGTTGAGTACAGTGCCCAGAGAGGGCTTTTTGTGGTCCTGGTCTCTACAGTGTCCTCTGCCTTGGTGGTCTTCTGCTCTCTTCCACAGCTCTAGCCCGAGTTTACTACTTCCTCTTCTGGAAACATGGATCTTGAACCCGTGGAGTCTAGGCACACCTTATGTTGCTCAGAAGATGCCTTCTGGGAGAGTTCAGGTGGCCAGACGTCCGGCTTCTCAGGGCCACAGTTTATCTTCTCCCCAAGTGAAAGCCAGGCTTCTTGCATGATCTCCCCTTTCTGTGCCTTTCTTTATAATTCTTGGTTAGCCTCCCGTGTGGACTAGGTCAGAATGTGAGGATTGGATAGTTTGAGCGACATGAGCACTCCATGGAGGTGCCTCCCTCTCTGTGCTGACTGAGGCTTGTGGGTTGTGGCTGCTTTGAAGACTCCCGTAGTCTTGTCGGGGTGACGGGTTTCCCAGGAAGAAGAGGGTACAATATTGCGTTACTGGTTGGGTTCCAGACTAAAGAGGGGTTAAGATTGTGTCTCATAAATTCTTTTTTTTTTTAAAGATTATATTTATTTATTTGAGAGAGAATGAGAGAGAGAGAGCACGAGAGGGAAGAGGGTCAGGGAGAAGCAGACTCCCCGCTGAGCAGGGAGCCCGATGCGGGACTCGATCCCGGGACTCCAGGATCATGACCTGAGACGAAGGCAGTCGCTTAACCAACTGAGCCACCCAGGTGCCCTCATAAATTCTCTTTTTATGAGCCCTTCTTTAATGTCATAAGGAGATTGGCTCATGGAGAGACCTAGGTGGTTATGTTAGAGTAGAGTGAGGCTCTTCCCCCTTTTCAGTAGGTGTTGGGGGTGACGGGAAATGCCTTTCTAACTGTTCTCTTGCAGTGGGAAAGGGAAGGCAGGGCAATGAAATAATTAGCAACACATTTACAGTATGCCTAGGGTACTGTAATGTGAGTTTTAAGAAATAGTCCCTGTGGCTGGTACTGTAAACAGTCCCATGTGGTTTTCTTTAATGCCCACTTGCATGAAAAGAGCTTGGGTGTTATGTCTGTGTTGTGTTGTATGGCTGTCAATCCAATGTCAGTATGTCTTTTTCTTTCTGTAGCTGATTTTTCCTGGTTTGGTGGTTCTTCTGTGTGAACATCAGAAACTGCTCTGGGGGGGGTGCCTGCGTGGCTCGGTTGGTTAAGCGTCTGACTCTCTTTCAGCTTGGGTCTGATTTCTCAGGGTCGCGAGATCGAGCCCTGTATCTGGCTCTGTGCCTGGCGGGGAGTCTGCCTGGGATTCTCTTGTCTCCCTCTGCCCCTCTTCTCCCTGTCACGCACACCTGCGCTCGCGCGCGCTCTCTCTCAAAAGAGAAAGAAGGGGAGCTGTGCTCTGAAAACAAGCCCACCAAATTGTCATTTGTCCCTCTCTATGTTTTGTGGCCCCATCTCACTGCTATGATTTTTAAAATTCAGAAAATTTAAAAGAATTTTTTTTGTTGAAATATATAATGGACATAAAGCATTAGATTTAGGTGTACAACATAATGATTTGGTATTTGTATATCTTGTGAAATGATCACCACAGGAAGGCTAGTTAAGATCCGTGCCACACATAAATAGTTTTTTTCCTTGTGATGAGAACTTTTAAGATCCAATCTCCTGGCAACTTTCAAATATATGCTACACAGTTACTAACTGTAGTGGCTACGCTGTACATTGCCACTGTGACTGAACTGAGGCTGAGCCTGGCTGCAGGTGTGCATCCATCCAGTGCCCGGGACAGTGCCTGCACACAGCAGCTGCTTGGATACTCCTTTTTCTGTGACCCGTCTGTGGGGTGGGGGAGGGTAGAGGAGACAGCCCCTCCCAGCCCCTTTAATCTGATGCCTCGGGCCTGGCTTATGCTTGGTTGAAAGGGAGCAACCCACTTCTGGAACTCTCTGTTGCCTTGATTGCCTCACAGTAGCTGAGAATCTAAAAGTGCAGCTTGTATGTTTGGGTTCTTGGGGACAGATTTATTGAGATGACTTCTGTGCCACACCGTTCCCCCATTTAAAGTATACACTTAAATAACTTTCAGTACATTCAGAGTTGGGCGACCATCACCACAATTTTAGAACACTTTCATCACCCCGGAAAGAAACCTCTACCCCTTAGCCATCATCCCCATTCCTCCTAATCTCCAGTTGCTCCCAGTCCCTGGCATATACTAATTTGCTTTTTATGTCTAGGGATTTGCCTTTTCTGGCTCTGTCATACAAATGGAATCCTACAACATGTGACCCTTTGTGACTGGCTTCTTTCATTTAGCATTATGCGATCCATGTCGCAGCATATATCAGTACTGCATTCCTTTTATGGCTGAATAAATAGTCCGTGGTATGGATAGACCACAGCTTGCTTATCCAGTTAGAGTTTCACGGACAATTTGGGTTTCCACTTTTTGATTAATATGAAACCTGCTGTTCTGAACGTTGCCGTTGTCTTGGGTGTTGTGCGATGAGATTAATCATCTTGCAGCTGTTGTAAAAAGAACTGGACACGGGAATTGAAGACGAAGCTGTCGAAGTAAGATAGCCCAGGCAACCACCTGCTTGACTTTCACTTTAATCTCTGGGAATTTATTAGGCTTCTGAATGTCTGAGATGTCTCCTGATACACAGACCCTTTGTTAACATTTAAAAATAAAACAAGTTTTTAAATAATTTTCAGTGCTAAGCTCTTTGTGAAATATGAAGGCTTTCTCTGTATATCACTTGATTTCGGTAATCTGGGCTTGCTGCCTATCAACACTGATTTTTTTTTTAAAGATTTTATTTATTTATTTGACAGAGAGAGAGACAGTTGAGAGAGGGAACACAAGCAGGGGGAGTGGGAGAGGGAGAAGCAGGCTTCCCGCGGAGCAGGGAGCCCGATGTGGAGCCCGATGTGGGGCTCGATCCCAGAACCCTGGGATCATGACCTGAGCCGAAGGCAGACGCCTCACGACTGAGCCACCCAGGCGCCCCTGGAATAGATTTTTAAAAACTTGATATAATTTACATCAAGGAAATTTTGTGTACAGTTCTGAGTTTCGACCCATGCATACAGTCATGTAAGCACCACCACTGTCAAGATTAGGACATCTGAGTGGATGCTTAAAGCAGGTACTTGAATGGCTTCAAACTGTGTTGGAGTCCAGTTTTCCTTTCTTCTTTAGGTTTAGAGGAAGCCTAAGAGCCTATCAAGGTAACCCGAAAGCTGGTCTGTGTGTGCACAACCCAAACCTGGCTCTTCACTTCTCTGACACCAGGGTGTCTCAGGGTTGGGGGAAAGGATGCCCGCCTTGATGCTTCCCCTTGCTGTGAGCTGCTGGTGTACGTGCTGCCACTCACTGTCCCCCCTTTAGGGGAGTCCCGCTCTCAGAAACAAGGAGGGAGGGGGGCGTGGGGGTGGCCCCTGACCTGGATGGAAAGTGGAAGCGGGAGGGGGAGGCAGCCGGCAGGGTCAGAGGATGGAGGAGAGTTAAGGGCCCCGGGCTCCGGAGATGCCAGGCTCTGTGGAGGAGGGGCGAGGTGGGAGGAGGCCAGGCGTTGGGCCCCACCACTTGGGTACGGTGCCATGACGGCGATCATCAACCCCTTGGAGACGGACTAGCTTGAGCCATCGCAGGGGAGAACTAGGAAGCACACGGGCCTGATGGGGAGGTGTGGAATTTCCAGTGCTCGTAATTAAAGATACGCTTGGCAAGGATAGCACTTCGTCTCCTAGTTTCACGAGCCAGATGCTGCTCTAGCATGGGAGCAACTCGCCCGGTGCAGCCCCCTGACTTTGCGGAGGAGGCCAGGGCGGCTCTGGCCCGAGGCTGGCCAGGCTGAAGGTCCTGCGCGAGGGGCGGCTGCCACACACCCTGTCCCGAGTTTTCTTTGCTCAAATGTTCGAAGTTGAAAGGACTTGAGGATGCACGTTGAGGTCCGCAGGTGTTTTCTGGAAGTAAGAGAATTGCTTGTTTCCTCAGGGCAGCTGCTACTGGAATTCAGCTTGTTGAGGAGGTTACAGGATCTTAGCCGTTACTTAAAATGGAAGAAAGTGGGAATGGGTCTAACTGAAGGATGTTTTCCCCCCTTTTTGCCAGGGTGCCGGGTGTCTTAGGTGTTTACTCAGCACAAATCCCTCAACTTCTTGGGCTGGTCAGCCTGGGTGAGTGCAGTTGCTCAACTGAACGTCCACTTGGGGCTGCCCACCTTGTGGAGCGCCGATTACAGGGCAGCCGAAGGCCACGAGCGATGGAGGGAAGGAACACTGGTGCCAGGATCCCTACAGGAACCCTGCAAAGTGGTGGCCCCACCTTGAGGGTTGAGGTTTTGATGCCTGTTGGGGGGGGTGCCTGGCCAGTGAGTTTGGAGGAACAGAGAAGCTGCGGTAGGCGATTTGTGCAAGAAGCTTCAAGGGGAGCATCCTGGGGGATTTTTTAAGTGGCAAGGGTATTAACATCTAGGGGAGGGAATAGAGCAGTCCAAGCCCGATTTCAGACTTGACTGGGACAGTGTGTTGAGCATTTAGGCAGGGAGCAGTTTCCATTTGGGTATAAGGATTTGGGATTCAGCCATCTGGATGGAGCTGACCGTCAGAGTCAGAGTGCTCCAAGAGCAGCCTCTAAAAATGGTCTCTGGGAGAAAATGAGGCAGGGAGATGAAACTTGGGCCTTCATGCCCTGCCCTTCCTCCCCACCCCACTTTTATCTTCTCTTCCTTTCTTTTGGTAGTGGTGTATTTAATTTGGACTAGACCTCCAAGTTGATTCTTTCTAAGTTATTGTTGAATAAACACAAAGTGGGCAGTGGTCTGGAAATGACATTGAGTTGTCTAGTGGACAAAGGACACATTTTGCCCTGGGACAGGTCACTGTGTTGCTGCGCACTTTGGAGGGCTGAGTCATCTACGAGTTGCACATCATTCTTGCCTGGCCAGAGTTTTCTAAGAACTTCTGCCAAACATTTTGTTAGCCTAGTTTGGATTACCATGTGTACTTGAAAGCCGTGTGATTATATCTCTTTTAGCATTTGAATTTGCTTTCCAATTTTCTGATTTTGTAGCCACTTAATGACATTGCAGTCTTGTGTTCCCACATTTGGGCATGCTCTGACCCCAGGCTTATTTTCACTCCTATGGAGCATCTAGTAGTTCTCAAGGGACTGTATTGCCTGCCCCACTTCTGTCCCTGGGCAGTGGGAGTGTGGGGTCTTTTTTTTTTTCTCTCTTCAAACAAAGTGGGGGACTACCCACATGTAATGTGTATGGCTGGGATTGCCAAAGTCCTGTGAGGAACAAGACTGTCCTTCACACCATATGTTGTCAACCCCAGTTGAGGAACCCCGATAACAGCCAAGTACATTTTGCTTGGTCATATTACATGTTTCTTACTAGACAGGCATGAAGGTTGAAATTGGATAACTGCAAAGCATTTTCTGGGGCATGTCCTAGGCTGCCTGTTAGTAAGGAGTTCAGGCTTTTTTCAGACCTTTTTCAACATTTTCTATAACCCTTTTGGTGACTCGACTAATTAGTTTGGAAATAGTGGGGTTTTCTTGTTCTTCTTGTATCTAGTGGTTTAGCTCGGTGGTTCTCAACCATGGCTGTGTATTGGAATTTCCCAGGGAGCCCTGAAAAATACCGATGCCTGGTTCTCACCCGTAGATTTTTATTTAATTGGTCTAGGATGTGACGTACCACTTTTAAAAACTCCCCAGGTAATTATAATGCACTGCTGGGATTGAAAACCACTGGTTTAGATATTCTAGAAACTCTGCAAAGATACAGCAATATGGATGATTAATTTAGGCAACTGAAATAAATTTTCATTTACCCACAAAACATTTATTGAGCCCCTGAGATCAAGATGACCAAGTGAGCCTCATCGTTGAACCTAGTGGAGCTCACGTCTTTGGCTTTGTTTTCATTTTCAAACCTTGGTTCTGGAAAAGAGTTGCTGGGCAGTTTCAGCTCTAGAGCCCCTTCCTGGAATCATCTCCAAGGGCTGGGAGCATTGTGGAGGACGAGAAGACAGGAGGGGAAAGTGCAGAAAGGCACACGGTCCGTGGATCCCCTGCAGGGCCGGCACATTCAGTGCCCACAAGGGACCAGGTGGTGGTGACAGCCAGAAATAACATTCAGACCTAGCAGATTTCTTCTGAACTGAGGGGCAGGCCCATAGTATAGACATCAGTAACACTCCATTGGGTTTCTTTCGTAATAGGTTTTTTGTTCAGTTTGAAACCTGGTTGTAGGGCCTTTCCACTGATGGTGCCAGCTAGAAAAAGGGGGCGGTTGTCGTGCTGCATTTGGCCGGCAGTCAAGGGTTTTAGGAGTTTTAGACAAAGACACCCCTTTCCCTGGCCCAAGAGAGAGTTTGCCCCGGCTCAGCCCTGGGGCCGAGGTCCTCATATCCTGCGCAGCCTGGCCAGTGACGCGCAGGGTGGCCCTGTCTGGATCGTTCCCTTCACCAGCCTATAGGGGATTTGTGTTCTGTTTTGTAATGTGCCAACAGAACCCAGTCTTGAGGCCATTTACCAGGAGTGATGATTTGTTTTATACACTTTCAAAACAGAAAACATGTATTCTAGCCAAGGAGAGATTGAATAATGACATAGTAGCTCTCCTGTTCAGGGCAAGTAGTGCTGGGCTATGCAGGCCTCGGGGCCGTGCTGGGCACATTGTCCTTCCCGTCCTACAGCTCAGTCACTTCCGCGGTAGCTTGACCCCACCAGGCTTCAGTGACAAACAGACTGAACGAGGTCCCTTCTTTGATGAAGTTTGAAATCGGAATTTTTTTTAGAGGATGGATTTCAGTCTTAGAACCGAATATCATTCAGAGGATATAATTCAGGCTTCCCCCTTTTAATTTCCAGTTTCAGAATAGTGAAGCCAGCTATTTCCTTCCAAACGAGTTTCCCAAAGGCACAGTTTTGCTGGGAATGAGCGAGACTAGTGAGACATGAGGTCACCACCCCTGTTGCTTGATGCTTGTGTTGCGATGGGTGTGTGGTGTGCTTTCTGCTCCAGGAGTCTTTCCCTGATGAGGGGCTTTTTCCTGGATTCAGCCTCAGTTCAGCTGGCTCTCATCGGGCTTGGCCATGCTCACATTCTCTGGCTCTGCCCAGGTCCCTGCTCCCTCCTGGGTGCTGCTCTCTCAGAGGAGGAGACGCCTTCCTTGTGGGTGAACCTCAGCTGGTATTTTTATGAGAAGTGTGAAGTCCCTTTGCTTTCTGATTTCCTCTCACATGGTTGCTGGTGGACACACTTGTGCCCACCTGCTCCTGTTTGGGGGCTTGGGGCCCGCACACTCACGCAGTTCTGTTTTTAAATGCTGTCCGTGAGTTTGTCTGTGTTCAGGGACTCAAAAGGATTAGCAAGTGGATGCCCTCACGGCCATTTGTGCTACGCTATTTGCCATCGTTTGTTAAGTGAAGTTGAAAATACCTGTTTTGGGGGGTGTATCCGTCTGCCAGAGCTGCCCTAACAAAGTGCTACAGATCGGGCGGTTTGTTGAAACAACGGACACATTCTCTCCCAGTTCTGGAGGCCAGAAGTTCAAAACTGTTGTTGGCGGGGCCGTGGACCTTCTAAAGGCTCTAGGGGACAGCCCTTGCTTGCCTCTTCCAGCTACGGGCAGCTCCTGTTGTCAGGATCACCTGCTCTTTATCCCCTTCTTTCCTCTTCTGTCTGTCATGAGGGCACCTGTCCTTGGATTTAGGTCCCACCTGCATAATCCAGGATGATCTCATCTCTAGACCTATAATTACATCTGTAAAGACCTTTTTCCAAATCAGGTCACCCTCCCAGGTTCTGGGGGTTAGGATGTGGACGTATGTTTTTGGGGGCCACCATTCCACCCACTACATTGGGGTAGGTGCAATTTTTTTTTTTTAAGATTTTATTTATTTGAGAGAGAGAGAGAGAGAGAGAACGAGCACAGAGAGGGACAGAGGGAAAGGGAGAAGCCGATTCCTTGCTGAGCAGGGAACCTGATGCAGGGCTCAGTCTGATCCCGGGACTCTGGGACCATGACCTGAGCCAAAGGCCAGATGCTTAACCGACTGAGCCAGCCAGGTGCCCTGAAATCTGGTTTTTAAGTGGCAACTGACTTTAAATTTTTTTTTTAAAGATTTTATTTATTTGTTTGACAGAGAGACAGAGAGCACAAGTAGGCAGAGAGGCAGGCAGAGGGAGAGGGAGAAGCAGGCTCTCCACTGAGCAGGGAGCCTGACGTGGGACTCGATCCCAGAACCCTGGGATCATGACCTGAGCTGAAGGCAGCCGCTTAACCGACTGAGCCACCCAGGCACCCTGACTTTAAATTTTTTGAAAAGTCTGTGCCTACTCGAATAAGACAAATTTGCTGCGCAATTTGGCCTCTGAACCCAGTTTGTGGTCTTCATTCTTAACTGTGCTCTGGAAGGTCTTGGGAACATAGTTCCAGACATGGCTGGAGATAGATTTTTTTTTTTTTTTAAGATTTTGTTTATTTATTTATTTGAGAGAATGAGAGAGAGAGAGAGAGCATGAGAGGGGGTAGGGTCAGAGGGAGAAGCAGACTCCCCGCTGAGCAGGGAGCCCGATGTGGGACTCGATCCCGGGACTCCAGGATCATGACCTGAGCCGAAGGCAGTCACCCAACCAACTGAGACACCCAGGTGCCCTGGAGATAGATTCTAAGTAGGGTGAAAAAAATGCTTAACGTCTAGTCCAAGTGTTGGCACTACCTTAGTTTATGGAAGGAATTCTAGTGTGATTTTTCTGGTGAAACCACACTGCAGTCAGCTGTGAATCTTGTTGTTTTTTTTCCTTTGCCTTCGTTTAGGTCACAGACATACTCTTCGTACATACTGTCCGTTTTGACGCTTTGCAGCCTACACCGTGTTTTCTGTCATGTGGAAAAAGCACCAGCCCATGGAGGGCTCGTGGGACAGTACAGAGTAATTCCTTTTGTCTCATCTCGGTGCTTTACCTTACCCTTCTCAGGCAATGAGTGCTTAGCAGATCGAACTAGAGGAGAACAAATTGCATTTTGCCTTTTCTCTTAGGCGTCATAATGTTGGATGTTCCTGAAGATTCTGGCATCAAGTGAACCTGCAGAGATTAATGCAATTTCTATAACCTTGACCGAAGTCCTACCTGGGGATAACACTTGGGAAGTGGGTGGGGAAGGAGAGGGGAAGATGGGCCCCTGGCCAAGGATAGGGTCACAGTACGTATTGGGTTGTTCCATAAGGAATTGTTCAGTTTCTGCAAAATAGAAATATGTTACTGAGTGGCCCCATTTAATTTCTTTTTCCCTGTTATAATAGCAACCCATGCTTATTGTGAGACACCTGGAACATAAAGCCAAAAGTTTTGAAGTCCTTTATGATACCCATCAGGAGTGGGTGGACATCCCCTTTCTAGCACTGTATAGCCTCATTAATTTATATACCCTAAAATGGAAGCTCATTTATTTGCATCTCTTTGATTTCTGGTTAGGCTAAACACTGTGTTGTGTCATCTCCGGTTGGCTGGAACACCTGTCTGCATCCTTGGCACAGTGACTTTGGGGTTGGTGGTCTTGTGTCTGTCTTGTGTTACCCAGTAATCCGTGTAGCCTCTCCTCATGGGGTTGAGAACCTTTATAGTTCCTGACAATGGGCGTGACGCTGGCAAATCTTCGTTCAGGTTTTCTTACAAAGTCCAGTCGTCAAACCGCGCCTTGCTGGCTTTCCTTTGGAATGTGTTTCATCCTGACCACCTTGCCTTCTCTTCCTTGTTCTCCAGCTGATGGCGAGACCATTCTAAAAGGCCTCCGGTCCATTTTCCAGGAGCAAGGGATGACGGAGTCAGTGCACAACTGGCAAGACCACGGTTATCTAGCGACCTACATCAACAAAAACGGCAGGTGAGGTGGCCTTCGGATCTGAGCGCTTCAGCTGGTGGGGGTTGGGGGCGGATGACAAAGCGGGGAGGGCTAGCGTCCAGGTATTTTTTTATTTACTCCTGTGACATCTTGTTAGGGGGGCTAGAATTCCGTGCTTCACAGTCCTAGCTGCAAAGTAGAATCGCCCGGGAGTGCTTTCACAAGACGCCATTACCGCAGTCACTCTCCCAGAGATTGAGGCCGGTGGCATCAGTATTTTTCCAAAGTCCCCCCCCCCCACCAGGTGATTCTGCTGTGTGGCCAGGACCCAGAACCCCCCCTGGGCAGCAGAAGCAGTGTGAACTGCAGGCCACGATTCAGACGTGGTTAAAGCAGATTCCTGGGCCCCGCTCCAACAGTTTCAGATGTAGCCGCTCTGGGGTAGCACCGGAAATCGCATTTTCAGCAAGCTCCCAGGGGACCCCACTGCGAGTAGCACTGTTATAAGTTATTAGCAATTAATGCAGACCCATCAGGCGCCTGGGTGGCTCAGTTGGTTAAGCGACTGCCTTCGGCTCAGGTCATGATCCTGGAGTCCTGGGATCGAGTCCCACATCGGGCTCCCGGCTCGGCAGGGAGCCTGCTTCTCCCTCTGACCTTCTCCCCTCTCATGCTGTTTCTCTCTCTCTCTCTCTCTCTCTCTCAAATAAATAAATAAAATCTTTATAATGCAGACCCATCATCAGATGCGGAATGAGGATGTCTGCAGGGAGGTTGATAGGAAGCTGAGGGGATCCAAGATTTCAAGTTGGGTTTTTTTTTTTTTTTCCTTAAGACCTTTATAGACTATCCAGACTTTACCTAATCAATATGTAGATGAGAGCCAATATGTTCTGGGAATAGGGAAGGAAACCTAAATTAAGAACTGACCGAGAACAGAAGACACCAGTGTGTTGAGCTCTTTGTGCTTTCCTAAGTCTAGGTTTGTATTCTATCTAGACTGGTTTAGTATGCAAAACTGGTAAGAGTCTTCATCATTTGCACTATTAATTTTAAAATGTGAACTCCTGGGTATTTTCAGTGGCTTTAATTCCATTTCCCCCAATGGTACAAAGTACTAGAATTCCACATGGTTTCATTAATATCCCACATTCTCTCCCTTGTTTCTCTATTAAAAGGAAAAATAACCACCCCCACGACCTCAGAGGCCCCAGAAGGCAATGCTGGGAGATCAGGAAACTTTGACTTCTGAGTGCTCCCTTCTGTTACTCTCTTCATAAGTCAACATGCTCCACACCATGGGGATTACTGGTCTTCCCTCTCTTGATGCCTCTCAAGGACTTCCCAGCTCCTCTCTCCCCAAGCCCAGATTTGTATTTCTAACTATGTAGCAAATCTCCACATATGTGTTGAGCAGATACCTCAGATGTACCTAAAATCATTTCTTCTCAAGGGTGATCCTAATTCAACACCACCACCGAACTCTCCTACCTTCCCTCCTCCGTGCCCTGGCCCAGTTAATAGCACGTTTCCTGCAAGTAGAGGTTTGCAGCTGTCCTTGATCCTTCCAGCTCCTGCAGGCTTGGGTTCAGCCTCTCTCCGTCCTGGCCTCTTTTCTCCACCTTCCCCACCATGGTGTCTTGCTGTCCTGGATGTGGTCCAGCCTTTGGGGACCACAGCAAATTGAACCCTGTCACCTTGCCACCCCGTAGGCTCTTTGAAGCCTCGATTCTCTTAGAATCTCCTAACTGCCTTTGCATCCAGGCACTTCTCTGCCTCACTTCTTGAATCTTCTACCATACACACCATTTCCAGATGTCTGGG
Source organism: Zalophus californianus (assembly GCF_009762305.2). Lineage (NCBI taxonomy): Eukaryota > Metazoa > Chordata > Mammalia > Carnivora > Otariidae > Zalophus > Zalophus californianus. The sequence continues at coordinate 111,359,772 of NC_045612.1, read as the reverse complement.
GGGCCTAGAATTCTTCCCAGAAGGGAATTTTGAATGACAAGAGCTGTTTAGAAATTGCTTCAGAAAGAAAAAATGAAAATTGACGTGCTTAGTTTAAAAACGTATTTTCAACATTGGTCTCCCTCTTCTCTCGCTTGCTCCACTGGGACCCATCCTCATGGTGCCTGTCCTGAAACCTCACTGCTCCCACCCATGCCTGGGCGACCAGGCACCAGCTCAGGGGGACCATACTCAGCTTCTGGCCTGACTTCTGGTTAATAGCCACTTTGTGATGCTGAGGTCCTGGTCCTCAGCCCGGTTTTAATCCCTTGAGCTTTTTGTACTAACTTCCAGCACTGTCTGTGCTCCTGTGTTCCTGCAGTTCCATTGGCAGAGGACTGCACTAGAACCACCCAGCTGGTTAGGGGTGATGTTTTTCTACCCTTTCCCTTCTCCAGCCCCTGTCCTTTGTGTTGCGGGTGGTGGAGGGGGAAAGAATGATAGGCGCATTCAGGTGTAAATGATTTGTGGTTTCCTGGACCTGAACTTGATTTGGGGGCCATTTAAAGGCTGAAGGTGAAATTAACTAGTAGTATTTAGTTTTTAAGCCAAGCACATTGCCTATATTCTCTGAACGGAATTCTTCTGATTTAGTATTTTTCAAATGTTTCTTTAACCACGACTTATAGTAAGAAGTAGTTTTATTTATTTATTTATTTTAAAGATTTTATTTATTTATGAGACAGAGACAGTGAGAGCAGGAACACAAGCAGGGGGAGTGGGAGAGGGAGAAGCAGGCTTCCCGTGGAGCAGGGAGCCCGATGTGGGGCTCGATCCCAGGACCCCGGGATCATGACCTGAGCCCAAGGGAGCCGCTCAATGACTGAGCCACCCAGGCGCCCTATTTATTTATTTTTTTTAAAGATTCTATTTATTTACTTAGAGAGCAAGGGCAGGAACACAAGCAGGGGGAGTGGGAGAGGGAGAAGCAGGCTTCCTGTGGAGCATGGAGCCCGATGCGGGGCTCGATCCCAGGACCCTGGGATCATGACCTGAGCCAAAGGCAGACACTTCTAACGACTGAGCCACCCAGGCGCCCCAAGAAGTAGTTTTATATCATAACCTCGTAGTCATCTGTGTCTATACAGTACAGATAGATACACGTATGATCAAAACAAATTTCTCCACATAATTGACTTTTTATTACATGTGATACACTCTGATATTTTAAGACAAATGCACAGATCCCTTAAATTAGGGGTCAGAAAGCTTGTTCTGTAAGGAGCCACATAGAGTCTCTGTCACATTCTCTCTCTCCTTTTTTTTAAACAACTCCTTAAAAATGTAAAAACTATTCTTAGTCTGCAGGCTCTACAAAAAAAAGTCCTGCAGGCTGGATCTGGTGGTTTGCAGTCTGTGGGCTGGAGTGTGCCAACCCTGAACTAAATCACTTTAACCACCACCCGCTTGCAGTCAGAAAACCACGGCTCTGTTTTGAACTCTGAAGGTTAATTGGGAGGACCCAGTTTGTCCTTCATACCCTCCCTTCGTTTGAGGGCCGTGGTCACTAAACTTGGCCGAATCACGTGCCAGGGAACCTTCTTAAAAATCAGGTTCACAGGGGCACCCGGCTGGCTCAGTCGGTAGAGTATGCGACTCTTGATTTCAGGATTGTGAGTTGGGGTGGAGTTTACTTAAAAAAAAAAAAATAAAAAAATAAAAAAAAAAAAAAACGGTTCACAGAACTTGCTACTGAATCACTTTCTGGCCCCAAGAACCCGTTATCTGAAAACGTTAGCATCTGGTGACTGTCTAAATCTTCCCTAAATTGATGGGTGGCTTCCCACCCCCAAGAAGAGGTTCTCATAAGAAAGCTAAAGGGTTAACCATGTAACTTAGGAAAAAAAGAGCAATGGTCTTTGCTTTTAGTTGGGTGGGTTGGTGTCTTTTCTTCTTTTGAATGCCATGATACAATTCCTAACCTTAAAATTATGCTTTCCTTTGTAGCTTTGCCAGTTTGAGAATTTACCCACATGGATTGGTGTTGTTGGATCTTCAGAGTTATGATGGTGATTCGCAAGGCCAAGAAGTTGACAGTGTTGGTTTTTCACTTTTATTACTTTTATTTAATTATTGTTTTCCTTATTTGTAATTACAAGTATTTGAGGATCATCAAATCTCATATTTTTAATGACAAAATTGTTTTACATAATTGCTGATCTCCCAGTTAACTTTAAATTTCCTCCCTCCAGATAAGTGCTTTTAGAAGAAAAATAGTGGTTCCTCAATTGTTGTTAGGAACTTGGCTTGTCCTCATTCCCTTGACTGCTTAAAAACAGTTTTACTTTCCATGATGAAATGTAAACTTTTGAGCAGGATGTTATATCTGCATTATCCATGTGCTCTCCCCTTTCCCATTATCTTGCTGGTGACTCGCACTGAAGGTAGCACCATGAGGCCTGGTTGGTGTGGGTGTGTGGAACTGGGCCAGGCCTAGAGGCTGCTGAAGGGATGGGGGAGGTCAGGAATATCACACAGCTCTGTCACCACAGCCTCAGCCTCCTGGAAACTTAGCTGTTGCACTCAGCTTATTCTATAGGCCCATTGACTTCTTTTCTTTTAATTGTAGCTTTTGAACAAAGTAGAAGAAAGAATGAAAGAATTGAGTCAGGACAGTGCTGTGCGGGTGAAGCGGTAAGTCCACTCCCAAATGTCCTTTTATATTTGTTTAACTGGTAAAATTGGAATGGTGGTGTTGTCCCCGAGCAGTGTCTGCTTCTGGCAACATGGGTAGACTGAGCTAATAGATGCCTCACATCCAAACAAGACAAAATGTATGAACACACACACACACAAACGCGCGCATGCTGTGTAAAATGAAGCAAAGGTAGAAAGGAGGTAATGGAGTGAATCTCAGGAGCTGGAACTGTATAAAGCAGAGAGCCGGTGGGGGGGGGGGGCTTCTGCCTCCGTCAAAAGAGAGTGAGAGAACTCCCCAACCTGGTCCAGTAACGTGAAAAGGTTGCTGTCTCTGCTCAGAGCTCTGGGCTCCAAAGTGGAATTCACTTCTAAGATTTATGACAAGATGAGGTGACAAAATTTGCTTCAAAGCTTTCAAGTAAGGTGACTTTGCAAGATACTAAGAATTGAGAGGCCACCTACTTTGAGCAGCCACCGGTTGGTTCTTTTCAAATGATACAAAAGACAGTTAAGTTTCCCCTCTCCTGACTATGGCTATTTAAACTTCAGTAAATAAAGATAGTTCCATTCCTCAGTCTCACTAACCTCCTGTCAGTAGCTAATGGCTAGTGACTATCACAGTGTACCGTGCAGATGTGGAACCTTTCTTTTGAACAGTGCAGCGGTATTTGTCCATGGTAACAGATGTGAAAAGAGCCTTGATAGATGTACCAGATTTGACATTTGTTGGAATGGGTAGAGTCTTGTTTGGGTCCTGGGAATTAAGAATAGGAGTTAATCATGGATGCCCAACAAGTAATTCTCACCAGTTTGCTCCTGTCCTGTCTGGGTGGATCCTTATCAGGCTCCAAAAAGTAGGAGGCCTGTCCCTTACTCATAACAGCAAACACAGAGAGACCTAGAGAGACTTTATCAAGGTCATGCCATCACTGATGGAAGTGACCAGAATACAGATTTCTCTAGTTGACAGCGTTCATTTGTAGAAGCATGCATTCATTTTGGCAAGACGTAGGATGTGAAGGACTTACTAGCTCAGCATGCTAAATTTCATCAGCCCATAGGAAAGCTCCAGGGCTGATGTAAGGTTAACCAGAAGGTTGGTTAATCTCTGGTAGGGTAGAAAGCAGGGAACTGCCAGTAAATGAACGTAACAGTGTACAACTTACCCACGTGGTTGAAATCTGTCAGAGCATCTAGATTTGTTTACCCCACCTAAGTTCAGTGTACATCTCCTCAGCCATATTTCCCTCTTCCCTGTCCTTAAAAGCATGTCCACACCCACACACTTTTCTGGACTTTCCACCTTTCCCTGCTTGCAGAGGTTTTCAGCATTCCTTCGACTGGTGCAGACCTATCTGCACCAACCTGAATTCAGCGGGTTCCCACTCTGTTCTAAAATGTGTTAACTCCGTGATAATGAATTGGCCAACATCGAAATGCCTCTGAGTTTTATTGGTCTCACTTTTATTAGGGTTACTTCTAGGAGTAAGTAAATAGATGGAGTACATTTATGGGTTTCGGCACTCATGAGAAGTCTTTGTTTTGGATATAGGAGCTAAGTGAGAGTGGAGTCAAGCTTCATATTTTCAGTTCAAAATACAGACCTTGCTTTTGCTTGTCACTGCTCTTACACCTTTTTGTAAAATCAGGGTAGAGGGGTCCAGAAGTTATTGGGAGTACTTAGTGGCAGGCTTTTTTAATTGGCCTGAAAAGGAGAAGGGTGGCGCCATTTTTGTCTGGGGAGTGACACGGTTAGAAATTTAGCCATTAACAAGTAACTCATAACATTATCTGAAATCATTATTCCCCTGTGGCCAATGAGTTAAATCTGAATTTTTGACTAAGAAGCCATGGATGTGTTAGATAATTTATTTTTATATTCTACCTTTCCAAAGAAAAGGAACAGGAAAACAAGCTTACATCCGTTTTGTTGGGGGTTAGGGGTGAGGGAGATACTGCAGTAGACACAGTGTACCAGAGACCCAGGACGTACTCTGACTTTCTCTCTACGATTCATTTTCAATTTTCAGCAGTGAAAGTTGAAAGAAGAGTTGTGCTGGGCTCCAGAATAACTCCTGTAGCCCATTACAAGGAGAATGCACTTCATGCTAGGATGAGTACTTCATCAAGATAAATGGCTTCCTCATCCTGTTAGAGATCCTTGTTTCTTTGCCAGTCTTTAAAAACCATTGTGTTTCAGGGCACCTGGCTGCCTCAAGTCAGTGGAGCGTGCGACTCTTGATCTCCGGGTCGTGAGTTTGAGCCCCATTTTCGGTGTAGAGATTACTTAAATTAATCTTTAAAAAAAAAAAAAAAGAAAACCATTGTGTTGCAATTGAGGAAAGAGCTCTTTACTTTAGCCAAGGCACTTAGTGACACACTCAAGAATGGACATTTATTTTCATCGGGCTTGTGCAGTTTAGTAATTTCGTATAGCTGGCTGGCTGTCAACCAGGGGGTGGGTTTCCTCTCCTGAAAACCCATGATTTGATATTTGTCACCTTCATCTAATGTCACAGGTGGTTTACTCTCCCACCTCCGTCTACCCACCAACCATCAGCCAAGGATGGAGGCTTCCCCCAAGTCCCGTTTGCCTGCTCTGGGCCGGGCCGGGCAGGGGGGTGGGGGGTGGTATTGTCCTGTTTGGGACTGCACATTTTACAAGACAAACCTGGTCTGCAGACATTCCAACACCTGCATTTGTTCACTTGAACAGTGCAAGAAGTGGTTAAATCAGGAGTTGCTAGGATTAAATGAGAGTTCATAGGCATTTGCTTGGTAAATCTCAGTGTTCTTTTTTTTATATATATAGATTTTATTTATTGAGGGACAGAGAGTGTGTGCAAGCGGGGGGAGGGGCAGAGGCAGAAGGAGAGAGAGAATGTCCAGCAGACTGTGCACACCCAGCACGGAGCCCGATGCGGGGCTAGATCCCACGACCCTGAGATCATGTCCTGAGCTGAAATCAAAAGTCGGATGCTTAACCGACTAAGCCATCCAGGCGCCCCAATCTTAGTGTTCTTTATGGTTGTTAGTGTTTGCTCAGAGGAAGCTTCATTAAAACAGGTTCAGACTGTATTCCTGGAAACAGGTGAGTGGGAGGGCAGAGACTCAGCAGAGCAAGTCAAGAGGTAGCATACGCCATCATACAGCTGTTTTACTGTTGAATACCGCTGTGTTGGAGAATACAGGACTTGCACACAGTTGTGTTAGTATGCAGCGAGTTCTCACTTTGTGTTTCTGTTAGATTTGCCAAGCCCCTTTTCTGGCTCTGGTTTTCATTGTCATTTAGTGTCCTCTGCTGGTAGTTTCTAGTACATTCACGTTTTCTGAAATACTGAGCATTTGCAAAAGAATGGAATGGGGAAATCCTCAGTTTGCAGTCCTTCTGGTAATAATAATTGATACAGGCAAGAATCTTCTAGATGCCAAAACCACTACTGGAGGTTTGTTGAGAGCTCAGGGGCTTCACCCAGCTTGAGAGGGCTACCCCACAGCCTGCTTAGTAATTTCAAAGGGAAAAAAGGTACCTTTGTAAATGGAGGGATCTGGTGCCATTCACTTGAACCAACTGGTCACACTCAGCATCTCTAATAATAGGACAAGCACACATCTTTTGCCCCTGATGTGATGCTTTTGTAAATATCTACCACCCTGACTTTAATGAAGAAAGAGGTCTTCAGGCAAACCCACCTTAGGGATTTTCTGCAGAACACCTGGTCTGCACTTCCCTAAGATGTTATGAAACACATTGAGTGGAAAAACTTAACTATACTAGATGAAATGAGGGTAAAAAAGGAAAAGAAAATACAGCATATGATCCTTCATTCAAAAGCAGAACAGCTGTAAATGACATGATTGGGACGGTCTTGGGGGCATTTGAATGTGGATTGTGTACCAGATGATGGTATTACACCCCCGTGCACTTGCATGAACGTGGTAGTGGAAGTGTGGTGGGGTAGGCGGTCTTAAGAGATTCCTGCTGAAGTATTTGGGGTGAGTGTGATGTCTGAGGTGGCCATTTTCTCCCAACTTTTTTTTTTTTTAACGATTTTATTTATTAGAGACATAGTGAGAGAGGGAACACAACAGGGGGAGCGGGAGAGGGAGAAGCAGGCTTCCCGCTGAGCAGGGAGCCCAATGTGGGGCTCAATCCCAGGATCCTGGGATCATGACCTGAGCCGAAGGCAGACACTTAACCCACTGAGCCACCCAGGTGCCCCTTCTCCAACGTTTTTTTAGGGAAAATTGAAGGCATGCTAGAAAGGTTTATGAAAAAAGTAACCTCTTAATGTACAACGGTTTTTGAGATTTGATAGTGGCCATATTTGTATATAAAGCTGAAAGCCCAAGCTTTAGATTTGTATACTATTCTGGAATTGGCTGGAGGGCACGTCGCTTGCTTTTGTACACTCACTACTTCCGGGTTCACTTTTTTTTTTTTTTTAAGTAATCAGTACACCCAGCGTGGGGCTCGAACTCACGACCCCAAGATCAATAGTGGCATTGTCTGCTAAGTCAACCAGGCGCTCCTCCAGGTTCACTTATTTTTTTTTTTTTTTTTTTTTTTAAGATTTTATGTATTTGACAGAGACATAGTGAGAGAGGGAACACAAGCAGGGGGGAGAGGGAGAGGGAGAAGCAGGCTTCCCGCAGAGCAGGGAGCCCGATGCGGGGCTCAATCCCGGGACCCTGGGGCCATGACCTGAGCCGAAGGCAGACACTTAACCGACTGAGCCACCCAGGTGCCCCTGCAGGTTCACTTTTAAGGCAGTGGCACCATAAGCAGTGTTCCTGTAAAGGCTCATTCTTGTTTTCCCCTTTTCCAGATTACCACCCATAATTCGAGGAGGAGCTATCGACAGATACTGGCCCACTGCTGATGGTCGCCTGGTTGAGTATGACATAGATGAAGTGGTGTATGATGAAGATTCACCTTATCAGAACATTAAAATTCTACACTCGAAGCAATTTGGAAATATTCTCATCCTTAGTGGGGACGTTAGTAAGTATTCCATCCCTACCCCAATTGCATAGCAGAGTGACAGTGTTTTAGATAATGGTGCTTTTCTGACAAATAGCACCATTGTGGATTTGTCCTAGTTTGTCCTTGGCAGTGCTGTTTTTTTGAAAGGAATATTTATGTCATATTAACCTGTGGATTGTCTGGGCTTTCCTGTTTTTATTTTAAAGATTTTATTTTATTTATTTTAGAATGTGAGCGGGGGGAGGGGCAGAGGGAGAGGGGAAGCAGACACCACTCAGGACAGAGCCCAACCAGGACCCGGGGTTCCATCCAACCCATGACCCTGAGATGAAACCAAGAGCCAGACACTTAACCAACTGAGCTACCCAGGCGACCCTAGGCTTTCATGTTTATAGCAGAGCCATGAAAACTTTGTCTTGATGTTCCTTTTTCTTAGTATTCTTAGTGTTGAGTATTTGGATTATACTCATATAAAGAAAATATGATTGCTTATTTTTTTTTGTTTCGGAAAATTTCAGAACTGAGTAGACAAAATAGTATGATGAACCCATGTATACTTACCATTGAGTGCTAACAATTAGAAACTCCTGGCCGATCTTGTTTCCCCTAAACCCTGGTTTACTTTGTCTCTCTCCTATTACTTGGAACAACTTTCAGATGCCGTATTTCATGTAATAAAAGATGTGATTGCTTTTAATTAGCATATCAGAACATTCTTAAGACTGAATTTTTTTTTTTTCCACTGACCATGGTATATGTGTATGTATTATATTAGGTGTCAGAGTAGGGTTGATGAAAAGTCCACAATCCAAAAAAAAAAAAAATAACCTCTGCATGTTGTTGATAGTTTTTAAAGATCAAAAATGAAAAAAATTTGAATTTTAGACTAGATTCCAGCACTTTCTAGTATGGCAAGTCAGGTCTCTCTGTGGGTTTGGGTAGAATCACCATTTTGTACCTGTGTTTTTCCTCCCTAGATCTGGCAGAGAGTGATTTGGCGTATACCCAGGCCATCATGGGCAGTGGAAAAGAAGACTACAGTGGCAAAGACGTGCTGATTCTTGGGGGTGGAGACGGGGGCATATTATGTGAAATAGTCAAACTGAAACCAAAGATGGTCACTATGGTAGAGATATCCTTTGGAGATCAAGTTCAATTGGCTTCTGTTTTCTTCCTCTTTGTCTTAAGACTGCAGCTAATGTTATGAGGCAAATGCCTTTTAAATACCGCCTTGAACAGACATTTCCATTTAGTACCAATAGCCTTTTCATGTGGCTACAAACAAAGCAGCAGAGATCCTCTAGTTGAGAAAACGAGAAAGCAACCTTGGTACTGTGTCTACTGCTTAGCACTTTCTGAAAGGGCTTCTTCATGAAAAGAGAAAATTCAGTTCTTTTTGAGTGACCTTGGTACAACAGTGAAATCATTGTCTCATTCATGGTTTTTTTTTTTGGTAAATCTGATACCCAAGTTAGTGTTAAAAAATTCATGTTTGTCTTACCTTTATTTTTTTTTTAAGATTTTATTTTACTTTATTAAGATTTTATTTATTTATTTGAGAAAGAGAGCCCGGGGAGGGACAGAGGGATAGAGAATTTCAGGCAGACTCCACGCAGAGCTGGATGCTGGGTTCCATCTCACAACCCTGAGATCATGACCTGAACTGAAATCAAGAGTCGGACGCGTCACCGACTGAACCACCCAGGTGCCCCTACCTTTTCTTTAAAGTATTACTATTTCAGAATTCTTTGATAGATCCAAATTCAGGATTAATTTCTCCTTGACCTGTTTGAACATTGACCAAATGGTGATTGATGGATGTAAGAAATACATGCGAAAAACATGTGGCAACATCTTAGACAATCTTAAAGGAGACTGCTATCAGGTAATTATGTTTTCTAGATAACATTTTGAAGTCAACTAATAATATGTTATTGACTTGAATTGTACCTTCCTAAAACAGCTCTAAGGGTAATTGGTTAAGAAGATACATAGATTATCTTGGAGGGAAGGAAAACTTTTCCCTCTACTGTTAGAAGGTGGAGGAGGGACAGTAAAGTATCCCCCCAAACTGAGAAGGCACTTGGTGACTGGAAAACAAAGTGGGCCACTCCATAGAGTTTACACCGAGTTGTACTCAGGGACACCTAACTGACAGGTGGGATTGGGCGGAGGATGGTCCGCGGCAGCTGCATAGTTATTCTCTGCAAAGTCCAGACTGTAGTCCACAGATTTTATAGAGGGAGAGGACATGCAGGAAGGGCACTGGAGTGAGATCATACCATTCCCATGTACCTCAGAGGGTATGCGTGCACCTAATTGACCTTTAATCAAGCTAACCTTTCATTAGCTTTTATGGCACAACCTGTGCATGAGGTTGGGGAAGACCATTATCTCTAACAGATTCATGGGAAACCAAAGTGCCAGCCTTCCTTGGCAGGCATTTTTGATGTACGTATATTAATCTCTAAGGTGCCAGAACACGTAGTCCCAAGAGAGGTCATTGAGCAAACATGAACAAGATAAGAGGGCCAAAGATGGACTCATTATTATCAGCACCCTTACCCTCTGCCTTCCTAGTTCTTGGCTAAGACTCCTGTAATAAAAGATTAACAAGAGAAGAACAGAAGTCGAGTAACATATATATATACCTCATGTGTACTTGGGAGAGACCCAGAGATCAGTGAGTAACTCAGAGGTAGCTTTAAAATTTAGGCTTAAATATCAACTTAATAGGGAAAGGGGTCATAGGTGTCTTGGGGAGAGTGAGTGACTTTTAGGAAAGATAATGGGCCCTTGGAAGAATAGATGGGGTAGGTATGATACTTGTGACTAAATTTGTCTGGATGTGGTATCCATTTCCTGTCTTGTGATAGAGGTCATCCATCCCTGGTTGAACCCACTAGGGAGGGGATCTCGGACAATTGAGTTTCTTTCGGAGGATCTAAGGCAGATTGAAGGGGAGTTCGGAGAAAGCTGCCTTCTGCATTTGCTGTTTTTTAAGTGCCTGTACAGCTCAAAATAATACACCAAAGTGGCATACTTTGAGGTGGCATCTTCTACTTTTCAGACTCTGTGTGAGTTACGTGTACATCTCAACGGTTGCTTCTTGCTAATAAGCAAGTTTGTTTCTGTCCTAAATTGTACTGTGCTTCCACATTGACCAATCAGTTTGTTGGATGTTTTGTATTGTATTTTAAACATGCACATGTTCAGTGCTTACATCTACAATACTTGTTAGAACAAGATAACCAAGCAAATACATTTTATTTGAACAGAATCTTAAATATGTGTCTTCAAAAAAAAGTTATTACTCTAGATTTATGAACAATTTAGACGAGTGCTTTCATTTATTGATCTGTAAATTGCTTATCCCTACCCCATCATCCCTAACGTGTTTGCATCCAAATTTGATTTCATGGTGCATGCCTGTTAATTTTTTAAGCTGAAAGAGAATTCTGTCTATATTGAAATGTAGGTGTGATTGTTTTGTGGGCAAAAGGGAAAGAAGGATATATGTATTTCACATGTACTGTTTGAGAGTTTTAAGAAGGGACGGGGAAGGGGGGTTAGGTTCATCAGAGCATGACAGATTTGTTTCACTCACATGGAGCTAAAAGTTACCATTGTTGTCAAATAATGTTTGCATTGTTAGCCAGACTCTGCCTAAGGTGTTTTAACCTGTAATGCTCAACCCTGCACCAGGGAGCTATTATTTCTCTTTTATGGCTGAAGAAGATTCAACTTAGAGAGTTCAAAGGACATTTATTCAAGGTTATAGGGTAACTTCAGAAGAGTGATTCACTCCGATACCCAGCTCCCTGGCTCCTTCTGTAACTTCCTTATATGGATTCAGAAAAACAATTGAAGCATAAGCAGAACTGCAAACCCAAACCTGCAGTACCGTGGAGTTGTAGATTGTTGTAATTAGAGGCTGGATGTACGTGGGATGATTTACGAATGGCTTTGGAAAACAACTCTTGCACGTCTGTCTGAAAGCGGAGCACCAAAGGCAGGTGGTGGACAGTTGGACAGTCTAGGGAATGGAAAAGTAGTAGTTTATTTGAAATGGCTCTGCTTTTGAGGAAGTTGGGTGTCTGAATACATCCGCCCACCCCTTCCATCTTCTTGCTGGATTAGAACAACCATTGGGGGAGCCTGGAAAATTCTTCTGAGGTTGAGGGTTTTCTGAGTGCTCTCAAGGGGTGGGGGGTTCCTCGTCTGGGGGTATTCACAGGCAAGCCCCCTAGCCATTAAAATACTACCATTAAAAAAAACACCAGGTCTTTGCAAATGTTTATTTCAAAAACACATACTCTGTTATAACCATGTTTAGAAAAGTAGAAAATGTTTCAAAGCACTCCCCATTCCTTTTATAATGATTGAGTAACCTTAATACTAAAATCCTTAAGGTGGTACAAAAAGAAAACTAAAGATTGCTTTTGATGAGTATACAAGATTTTTAGTAAATTAAATCTAGCAGTTTATTTAAAGAACTCTAGTAGACCCAAGAAAGATTTAGTTCGGAAACATAAGAATGGGAATCTTAAGAAATCTGTCAACATGATTTATTATATGAATTATTTAAAAGAGAAAATAATGTACTAACAGATGACAAAGAATTTGGGGGATATTTAGCAGTCATTCAAAAAGTCTTTTAAGTAAGATAAAATTGCAATGGAAAGGAAACTACCCAAACATAACTAACTGTCAGAAACTTAATGTTATATAAAAAGGCAAAATACATTAAGGCATTTCCAGTAAAACTAGAAATAAGGTCGAAGATGCTTGTTAACTTTATTCAACATTGTTTTTGAGGCATTAGCTAATACAGTAAGGTAGGAAAATGAAAACAGTATAAATATAGAAAGAATCACTATTTGCAGATGAATGAATGCTTAGAAAAATCTAGGAAACTCACCTAGAAAGTTAGTTGAGTTCGTGAGAATTTGGTGAAGTGATTGGATGGAGATAGTCTAAAAAAATGTTTTTTAAGCTATGCTAAATGCAAAACAGTTTGAAAATTGGAGGTAGAGAGTGGGCTAGAGATCCTATTCAGAAGAAAGACCAAGAATAATGACCAATTGTTTTTTTTAAGTTACTAATTTTAATTCCAGTGTAGTTAACAGGAGTATTATATTAGTTTCAGATGTCCAATATAGTGATTCAATGATTCCCTACATGACTCAGTGCTTATTACGATTAAGTGCACTCTTAATCCCCATTACCTATTTCACCCATCGCCTCACTCACCTCCCCTCTGACAACCATCTGATTGTTCAAGTATGAGTGAAATTCCAGTGTAGTTAACAGGAGTATTATATTAGTTTCAGATGTCCAATATAGTGATTCAACGATTCTCTACATGACTCAGTGCTTATCACGATAAGTGCACTCTTAATCCCCATTACCTATTTCACCCATTGCCTCACCCACCTCCCCTCTGACAACCATCTGATTATTCAAGTATGAGTGAAATCTTACGGTATTTTGTCTTTCACTGACTTATTTCACTTAGCATAATACTCTAGCTCCATCCACATCGTTACAAATGGGCAAGATTTCATTCCTTTTTTTTTTTTTTAAAGATTTTATTTATTTGAGAGAGAGAGAATGAGAGATAGCACAAGAGGGAAGAGGGTCAGAGGGAGAAGCAGACTCCCTGCTGAGCAGGGAGCCCGATGTGGGACTCGATCCTGGGACTCCAGGATCATGACCTGAGCCGAAGGCAGTCGCTTAACCAACTGAGCCACCCAGGCGCCCGATTTCATTCCTTTTTAATGGCTGAATAATATTCCGATGTGTGTGCGTGCGTGCAAAATTTTTTAAAAATCATAGTGCAGGGAAATTTGCCCTGTTGTTTGGTAATTTACTGTTAAAGCATAGTAATCAAATAGGAGTATGATGTTGACACAGGAATGCGCATATGAGAGGAATGGCACAGAGACTTTGAACATGTCTGAGTGTGTATTCGTACAAGTAATGGATGGCCTAAGGTATATTTCCGTTTGCTTGGGAAAAGGAGATTGAGTTGATTTCATAGGTAACACCAACACAATGGGCTGTCCATCTCCATGAGAACAAAGTTAACATGACCCTAGAAGCCATAGAAAAATTAATCTCAGATTGCTTAAGCTCTGGATACAAAAACTTAATACATTTAGGTAAATTTGACATATTTAACCTTGGAGTTGGAAAATCTTATAAAGAAAGACAAGAAACAGAAACTACAACAACAATCTAATCCCATAAACGAAGCTGAAAAACTGGTAACAAACATGACAGGGATTTAATCCCTTTAATAATACAGAGCCCCTACAACTTTAAGATATAAAAAATAAGATAACTATATAGAAAAATAATAAAGGACGTGAACTGGTATTTCTCAGAAGACAAAAATCAAATATCCTATAAACTTATAACAAGATGCTCACCCCTGTTAGTGGCCCAGCAAGTTCGTGTGAAAACATTAGCAAGGGACTTGACAAAATAGAAAGAGGGACAATATCCAGGCAACAGGTGCTTGCATGCATTGCTAGTTGGAGTGTGAATTGCCATCTAAACTATAAAAACTAAAACGGACATGCCTTTGGTCTCAGCAACCCACTGTTTGAATATCTGGCCCTACGAGGAGGCTAAAGAGTAGTACATTTTTCATGGAATGATCTAATTAAAAAAAAAATACCATTACCCTTCAAAAAAAATTCTGTCATTACCTAGAACGGTGTTAGATGAAAATTTTCAAGTTCAGAATGTGTGTGATCCTAGTTCTAAAAAAGAACAGCGTATGTGTTTATGTGAGAATGTGTGTTGGTAAGAGTATATGAGCATATCCCACAGGATTGATTAGTGTCTTCTAGATCGTTTTGTGGTTGTACTTAGATGGTGCATTAAGTGAAGCAAGTTATAAAACAGTAGGGCTGTAAGATCAGGTTCTTAAAATTGTGACTGAGGATCTGTGTAAGAACATTTCAGAGGAAAAATTCTAGAATAGGTTATTTTAGGGAATTTTGACAAACTTCTGACTTCTATGAATTTGTTTTTCATGAGTGTATTTTGTAACTAGAAAAGTAAAAGACAAGGAGAGTAACTCTTGCTAGTTTGTTGCTTACAGCAGCATATAGCTTCAGTACCTCAAAGATTGCAAGCCCTAAACTGAGTTCCTATACAGTTGACCCTTGAACAACATGGGGGTTTGGGGTGCTGACCCCCCACACACAGTCAAAAATCTGCATATAACTTTTGACTCCCCCCACAATTAACTAGTAACATAGTGTTGACTGGAGGTGTTACCAAGAACATAGTTAAATTAACACATTTTGTATGATATATGTGTTATGTACTGTATTCGTACAATAAAGTCAGCTAGAGAAAAGAAAATCATAAGGAAGAGAAAATACTTTTACAGTGTTGTACTGTATTAGGAGGAAAAAAAAAACTGCAAATAAGTGGACCCAGACAGTTCAGACCCATGTTGTTCAAAGATAAATGTGTTTACTGCACAGGATCTGTTCGAGAATTCCAACTCTTAACTGCTGTACTCGTTAGTAATTGTGATTGTGGGAGTTGGTATTTCTTACACAGTTGTATTACCAACAGTACTCAATCAAAGTCGTTAAAAAAATGAAAAACTGTAGGTTAATAGTTCGAGGTAAGATGCAAAAAATCAATAGACAATGAAGTCATTCAGTGCCTAGCATAAAAGAAAAACTAAAAGTAGAGGAAAATAGAGACAGTAGTAGGAGAGGCAATATAGATTAGAGTTAAAAGTGTGAAATTGGCTTTCATATAGATCTAGGTGTACTTCTTGGCTTTGTTTCTTATTGGGTACCTTTGGACAAGCTACATAACCCCTGCCCCCTTTCCCTCCCTTTCTCCCTCCCTCACTCTGTCTCTCAAAAGTATGGGACGCTTTAGGAATTTGTGTTTCATCCTTGTGCAGAGGCCATGCTCAGCTTCCCTGTATCATTCCAATTTTAGTATGTGTGCAGCCGAAGAACACACTACCACATAATCTCTCTCTCTTTTTTTTTTTTAAGAGAGGGAGGGGTGGAGGGGTAGAGGGAAGAGACTCTTAAGCAGGCTTCATGCCTCTCCCAGCACGGAGGCCGAGGTGGGGCTTGATCCCACAACCCTGAGGTTGAAATCAAGAGTCGGACCCTCAACCAACTGAGCCACCAAGGCGCCCCTACATAACCTCTCTTAACTTGGTTTTTCCATTTGTACACTGTGGATACTAATAGTACCTGTAGATTTGTTGCTTAGATTAAATGAGAAGGCAGACAAAGCCTCTAGCAGGCACTGAATTGTAGCTGTTAGAGGCATGGATGGAAGTCATTTTTGTTTGGATCTCAGCAGCAGTTTGCGTTTTCCTCCCTCCTCTACAAGGCTTTAAATATTTCCACCCACATGCGTCAGCTCACGTGCATCTATTCCTCTTCTCTTTGGAAGGTTCTCATAGAAGACTGTATTCCAGTACTGAAGAGGTACGCCAAAGAAGGGAGAGAGTTTGATTATGTGATTAATGATTTGACAGCCGTTCCAATCTCCACATCTCCAGAAGAAGGTAGGTTCTGTTTTTTTCTTATATAACCAAGATAACGTTCATGAAAATGTTTTACTTGGCACATTGTGAGAATGGAAGGATCTTGGAGCTTGTCTACTTGATTGGTTCCTTCATTTTTTCAAGGTCGTTCAGTTGAGGCCCACAGTGGAAAAGATGGCTGGATTTCAGTCACTGAATGAGCAAATTTACTCAGTTGTTGGAGAGAAACATTAAATAAAATGACTCACAATTACATCATTGAGAAATTAGCTTGTTTGAGAATTTATTTCTTTTATGTGATTTTTAACCCGTACTGGGACAAACTGGTGAGCTTTCTCAGCAACACCAGAGACAGTTCCCCATTCTCAAACCACACACTCCAAATCAACCGCTGGTGTGGCATTTCGATGTTAGTGTTTTTTTCTATAATCTTGCCTTCCTGCTGAGCTGGCACACTGGGTCCCCACGTGATGACTCTTGCTGTTTCTCTCTTGGGATGTCGCTGCTTCCCCCTTAAGCTGTTGTCTTTCAGATTTCAACCACTGCCTTTTTGGTCAAATCTTTATTGGTATCGTTAAAGCAGTGCTAAGCACATGAATATTTGCTTTTGACCTTGCTTGAGTATGTGCACGTGTGTGCAGGACACACAAAAACGACAGTAAGTTTTCATGAATAAGCTCTTGAATATTGGGTCTTAAGCCCTTGGCTATTTCTTTATTTTTTGGGTATTGTTGAATATTAATGTGGATAATTTGACTTTTTAGATGTTGTTTCTGATGAATGCAAACCTATATATTAATATAACTTAAAATTTTTTTTTATCGTCCAGATTCCACATGGGAGTTTCTCAGACTGATTCTTGACCTCTCAATGAAAGTACTGAAACAGGATGGAAAATACTTTACACAGGTAGACTACTTGTTTTTTCCCAAAACTCTCAATGAGAATTGTATATTTTGAAATTTGCATGTATTTTATTGAAATTTATATCTGTTAAGGATAGAACGTCGTAACTGAATTATGTTCTTTCAGGGAGTAGTTTATAAATAGCTGACCTGTCATCATCTCTTGGGAATTCATGAGTCTGTGCGTGTCCCCCTTGCCCACTGTCCTGATTGAGCAACCTTGGGCTCTGGCTGTAGTACGTGCTGCTGCCACCAGATGGAGACACAGATTGGGATTGGGAGGTTTTTTTTTTGACTTCTCCCTCTTACCCTCTAGGAGATTCTTCATTGGAAAGCCAATTTATCAACATAAGTTTCATAAACTTACTATGAGCTCCTGCCACCAGATGGAAGCAAATTGTTTCTTTCTCATTCTCTATGGGATTCTTAAATTTAAAAGAAAGTTTAAAGTTTGTATCTCTTGTTATGTAAAATATATATTACATATATATAACCTACTAAGCCCTGAAGAAAATTCTGAAGGTGATCTGAGTCTCTTTACTTGGTACAACAATCCCTTGATTCATAAGCGGAAGATAAGCACTTACTTGGGTGGTATTGCACTATGGTCCCTGTAATTTTTGTTTTTTTGTTTTTTTTTTTTAAAGATTTTATTTATTTATTTGACAGAGAGATAGAGAGCACAAGTAGGCAGAGTGGCAGGCAGAGGGAGAGGGAGAAGCGGGCTTCCCGTGGAGCAGGGAGCCCGATGCGGGACTCGATCCCAGGACCCTGGGATCATGACCTGAGCCGAAGGCAGACGCCTAACGACTGAGCCACCCAGGCGCCCCTGTACTTTTCTTTATAGTTGTTTCACATATGTGTAATTTCCTAAATCATTATATTGTTTACCTTGCTTTTGAACTTGTTAAGAATGTATTCTTCTGGGGGTGCCTGGGTGGCTCAGTTGGTTAAGCGACTGCCTTCGGCTCAGGTCATGATCCTGGAGTCCCGGGATCGAGTCCTGCATTGGGCTCCCTGCTCAGCGGGGAGTCTGCTTCTCCCTCTGACCCTCCCCCGTCTCATGCTCTCTGTCTCTCATTCTCTTTCTCTCAAATAAATAAATAAGATCTTAAAAAGAATGTATTCTTCTGGACCTGTTATTTTTTTTTTTACATTATAGAAATCTTAACCTGCTAACTGTAAAATTTAAAAGATAAAAACAGGTGCCTGGGTGGCTCAGTCGGTTGAGCATCTGACTCTTTTTTTTTTTTTTTTAAAGATTTATTTATTTCATTTGAGAGAGAGAGCACGAGTGGGAGGGGCAGAGGGAGAGGGAGAGAATCTCAAGCAGACTCCCTGCTGTGCACAGAGCCTGGCGCAGGGCTCAGTCTTACTACCCTGAGATCATGACCTGAGCCTAAATCAAGAGTCGGATGCTTGACCGACTGTGCCACCCAAGCACCGCATGTATCTTACTCTTGATTTTGGCTCAGGTTGAGCCCCACATTGGGTTGTGCACTGGGTGTAGAACCTACTTGGGATTCTCTCCCTCCCTCTCCCACTGCGCCATCCACCCCCATGCTCTCTCTAAAAAAAATAAATAAGATAAAAACAGTACAGAAATCTATAAAGTAAAAAGGCAAGTGTCACCTACCCACACGTAACATGGGGCAAGGAAAACTTAGACCAAACTACTGAATTGGTATTCACCTCTTAGAATGCCTTCCCCTCCAGTGATTCCCTTCCCATCCTTAAGAGGTATTTAATTCTCTGCTATTGGGTTTTTGTTCTGCATCTCTGTCTTTTTTTTTGGTCCACTGAGACATTTTATTTGCACGTATGTATTACATCCCTAGAAAAAGAATCCCAGGATTTTCCCTCCTGTGTGTTTTCATCTTGCTTCTTATGGTCCATGATGCCAGCTAAGGGTGTCAGTACAGTGAAACCAAACCGGTGGGGCGGGAGCAGATTCTTCTGCCATTTTTCTAGATCTTTGAGTTGTACATCAGATCTGGGGCTGATGACTCCACACTTGTTTCACCTGCCCGTGAGGTTCACAACAATGTTCCCACCTCTGTGATCATCAGTGATTTCAGATTCACCATTGTAACCGTGCTAAAATGATAAGTCCTACCCCACACCTATGGAATGAAAATCACTTGTAATTCACATGCACAGCACAGTGAGAAACCAGACATTGACTTTGGAGCCTGGCTTATTAAGTACCTGGCATTTGCCTCCCTTCTCGGCATTGTTAGTGCTCTTGAGAACATCTGCCAGGACGTTCATGCGCACCGTTATGGCAGCAAAGATCCAATATGTCTTTCTTAAGAAAAGAAAGAAATGTATTTCCATTTAAAAACACAGGAAAGTAAAATGTATCACATTACTTTTTTTGGGTAGGTCTCCATTTGTGGTGAGGTTTTTTTCCTTTCTTTTTTTAAACTGCTTTTTGACAATGTTGGGGAAGAACAAATTGAAACTTTCCTATATCCTTACCACATTCTCAGGAATGACGTCCTCCCATATGACCTCAATAAAGAGAGTGTGGTGTCAATTTTAAGATGGCAAGAAAAAACACTGAACTGTGCACCTGGGTGGCATTTTCCATTCTATAGCTTCCCCAGTGGTGATGTGTTCTAAAAACATCCAGGCAGTGTTTTCTATTTGTGAATCTTAAATTACACATGTGGTGTTTATATACTCTCACGGTGAACTTGATGTTGAAACCAAATTATATACTGGCCAAGGGCACTTTGGCCAAATCCCACTGCAGGACCCTAGATGATGGGTTACTAAACAGGCTGGCACTGAAGGACGATGTCATGCTGAGCGAAGGTGCCAAGTTAAAACCACTGAGGGTAGCTCTCAGAATAGTTATTTTTGCCCACTTGCCTGTGGCTGGTTGGTTGGTTTCGAAATGCCCTTCGTGGGGATGCTTACATCACAGGATGCCTTCATTTGTAAATGATTTTCATTTTACATTGTACTTGGCTGTTCTGAGGCTCATTGATAGTGAAGTTGTTAAGAAGAAATAGAATCAGTATATATATTCAGTAGTCTTCAGAATGCTAAGAACTTCAGAGGTTAAAAGGAAATAGATGATATTAAGTACCCATTATGAAAAGCCCTTGGGGGAAATTGTGCTACAACGATAAGCCCTACCCCACACCTACGGAATGAAAATCACTTGTGATTCACATGCACGTTACAGATTAAGAAGCTCCACTTTAGGTGCGCCCGGCTGGCTCAGTCAGTGGAACGTGGGACTCTTGAGCTTGGGGACCCGAGTTCGAGCCCCACGTTGGGCGGAGACATGACTTTACAAAAATAAAAAAGCCGCAGCAGCACTGCCCTGGAGCTACGCAGAGGCTGCACCCATACCTCTGCTCTGTTCTTGGCCAGCATCTCATTCACCCTTTTTTCCTTCGTGGTCACAGAGCGGCTACTGCAGCTTCTAATGTCCCCTCTAGGTTCTAGGCAGGAATTAAGTGAAGAGGCGGGTCACTCTGTTTATCCTTGGTTGTCTGGAAGTGGAAACCTTCCCGGTCACCCCCAGCAGACTTCACTGTAATCTCCCTGACCGCTCCTGGCTGCTGGGGGGTGCTGAAAAAGTGGTGGCAAGAAAGGGAGAAAAATTGGAACAATGAAGTCAGGAGAAGATGTTTGATAAGGAGTGGAATTGCGGGCTAGCCTTAGTCCATATATTCTGAATAAACTTTTGTTCTCATAAGGCTTCAAATTACATATCTGGGGGAAAGCATGGAGATGGGAATATAGTTCCGTATCATTGTCTTAGATTAGGGTTGTAGTTTTAAGCCCTTCTGGAAATCAAGAACATTATCGTTCTGATGCTTCATTCTCAACACCGTGGTGACGACTGGGCAAACATTTTGAACGGCGATGTGTATGAACCTTTGCTAATTCTGTGGTGTTGATACAATGACTGCGTTACTAGTGAGAAAGTGGTCTCCCTGCTTTCTGTTGCTTCATACTCTGAATCATTTGAAATGGCTTGGTAAATGAGGTAGAAGAATAATGAGCTAATGGATCTATAAGTAGAACTGGATGCAATTTGTCAAAGTACAGAAGCCTTATCTCATGTTCAAAGATGAACTTCCATCTAAAGCTAAAATTGTTTTCGTTTATTAGAGACCTTCAAATGAGCGGGGGGCCCCCAATGAGACTCAAGAATCCCATTGTTTGCTTTTCTTTCTTTGATTTAGGGTAACTGTGTCAATCTGACAGAAGCCTTGTCACTCTATGAAGAACAGCTCGGGCGCCTGTATTGTCCTGTGGAATTCTCAAAGGAGATCGTCTGTGTTCCTTCATACTTGGAATTGTATCCTTAGACCAAAACACTGTGTTGTCAGACTGCAACACCCAAGTACATCCCATGCCACTTGAACATTTGAATCCAATAATAAATGGGATTGATTCACTCTTTACTCCATAAGGCCGTGGTATTCCAATGCGGCTGCACGTTGGAATTTCCTGAAACTTTAATTAAAACAATACTGATTCCTGGGTCCCACCCTCAGCTTCTGGGGCATGGCCTACCATAGCTCCCCAGGTGGTTCTACTGAGTAAGCCCTGCTGGTTCTCAAGCCCCACCCATCAGAGGCTGGAGCCAAGGCTTGGTCAGCCATCTTAACCGGCCTGCCTGGAGACTGATGTGCATCTAAAGCTTCAGAAGCCCTAGTCGAAAGCACCCCCTGAGCTGCAGCAGGCAAAAAGAATGAATATGCTCATTCTGCTTTTATATTAAAATTAACCCCACTTTAATATTAGTTTCTACACTTCACTTGATCGTGATTTGCACTAGAAACCACGAGCTAAAAATAATGCTGGGGATTGCAGAGTTAATGTTGGTGTTCTTCATTAGTTCCCCTTAGTAAAGTTAGTCCAGAGAAATAAAGGAACCCAGAGAAAAACCAGAATGAGAATTGTCAGTGGAAATTTAAAATGCCTTTCTTTCTCCTAAACGGAGGGACTCTGGTCTCCAGATAAAAGCTTCCTTATCTGAGGTGGCCGAGTCCAGTTTCCTGTCACAGCAGTCTGCGTTGCTGTCTAGGATCCTGTGACTACTAGGCCCTCAGGGAAGTCCTTGCCTGCAGGCCCCCGGCAGCCTCTGACAGAGACACAGGTTCTAGGAAGCCCCCTAGATCCCCCTGGGAGGAGGGGAGCGGTCTGTCTGTGGGGGTGGCCATTTTCTTCCATGGCCTGAGGAGATCCTTGACCTCCCCCCCTACCCCGCAGCCGTCCACCTTCATCACGGCTTCCTTATGGAGCATTTTTTACAGTCAGATCTGTTTATATATTGAGAGACTATAAAAATCATCTGATAACATCTGGAGAAAAGGCTTCTACCCTCTGGCCCCCCCCCATCCTTCCATCTTTTTCTCCTCCTCTCCCACCCTCCCAATGTCTGCCCTCCCCCGCCCTTCCTTGTCCTACTGTCCTAAAACATCTTAAAACCTAGGAAGCGGTAGCGTTACCGGAGGGAATATTTGTATGCCTTTGGCCTTTTCTCCACTTTGCTCCTTTCACCTCACAGGTGAGAGGCGTTCAGGCCGTAAAGCGGCCTTGTTAAGAGGCCTTAATTCTCATCGCCGCAATGCTTTGAACCATGAAACTCATCCATCTTCCAATTTGTAGGCCAGCAAACAAATTTTAAGTGCTGCCTGTTCTTCTTTGAATTACCTGCTCTTATTCCTTGACTGCCTGTCCAGGTGGGTATTTTACACTGTTTGGAAGAAAGCTAAACCTTGAAGACCAGTCTCTCCTAATCATGTGTGCTGCAAATAGCCTTCCTGACCTTCATATGCTGTACATGACATCGAAATGAGTCAGGCAATTGATTGTGATTTCCTTCAAGTTTTCTTTTTTTAATTATTATTTTTAATTTAAACAAAGCAAATGGAAAATGTATATTTTGATGCGCTAGGGTGTTAATTTTTTTGAAAGTCAGCTGAAGGATGATTAGACAGCACAGCGAAGGCTGCTAAATGCACTGAACCCCTAGAATGTGATTTTTGTTACTTTTTTGTGTGTGTGTGTGGGCTTTTTGTTTCTGTTTTGGTAGACTTCGAATTTGGTTGTTTGGAGGAATGAACATCATTGTTTTGTTCTGGAGGGAAGTTCTTTGATGGTGTTTCTTTCCCCCAAAATTGACTTAGCTATTAAAATTTGGTGCTTATAAGAAAGAGTTAAGAAAAAAAATGAATAGCAATGCTTCGATTAAAATTATAAATGAGAAATTTCATGTGTTTGTTGTTTTATTTCAGCTAGGTCCCCACTTTCTCACTGCTGATCTCACAGAACAAAGGTGTCTCCTGGTCTTTTTTTAGTTCTGTTCTATCACTCAGTGCCATTTATCTCTTTATAACGGGATGGCCATTGGGCCTTTTTTGAATAGTAGTAATGACTTTGTTTACCACGGTGGTAAATGACACACAACCTATTACATTCACCAGTTCTTCATTATAAAATTGACCTGAGGATAGGAAAAGATTTGGCTTCATGCTTATTTCTATTCCCACTCTTAGTGGTGTATTAGATGTGGAAATAAAGATCATTTTGGATTGCTGCAGGGAAACTTTTTAAGAAGATTTTCAGATGCACAGAGCTAGGATGATAGTTTGTGGAGAGACTCGCAACAAGAGAGCATAAACTCCCCTAAGGAAGTGCAGGCAAGTAGCAGCTTGGTGTAGTGTATTCGTCAGTAACAAGCCACATCAAGGGTGGAGATGTAACTGACTCACGTTAGACATCAGTGGTTATATTGTTTTCATAAAAGGTTTATGCTGTATCAAGGGATTGAGTTCATTTATGGTGAATTTGCAGTAAGCAAAGCATTAAAAATGGAAATATTCAGTGTGTGTTTTGAGATAGAATTAGAGTCAACCCAGAACATCCTTCTTCCCAAGATAGGTTTGTCTGACAGATTTTTTTTTTTTTAATCGTTGTTTTCATTTTTTTTTAAGATTTTATTTTATTTTTTAAAGATTTTATTTTATTTATTTATTTGACAGAGACACAGTGAGAGAGGGAACACAAGCAGGGGGAGTGGGAGAGGGAGAAGCAGGCTTCCCACAGAGCAGGGAGCCCAATGCAGGGCTCGATCCCAGCACCCTGGGATCATGACCTGAGCCGAAGGCAGATGCCTAACGACTGAGCCACCCAGGCGCCCCTAAGATTTTATTTTTAAGTAATTTCCACCAACGTGGGGCTTGAACTCATGACCCCAAGATAAAGAATTGCATGCTCTACCTACTGAGGCAGCCAGGCGCCTCTCTAATGGATATTCTTTAAAAAGTGAGTGCATGCCGACTTTACTTTTTTACTGGATTGGCATGGGAGAAGAAACTAACAATAAAGGGATAGTTAGTCATGTTGGAACTAGATCGGCTTTCAGCAAATATTTTTCTTGTGCATAGAGCTTAAAAACAGCATTGGTAGACATTGAGACTCCTACCTACCCCCTGAACTCTTCTGTAATGCTTTGCAAAGGCTTTGTTTTTGCCTACTGTGTGAGATTAAAAATGGTGGTATTATGACCGTTAGAAACACCATTTTAGCTTAACGGAATTGGATTTTTTTTTTCCATTTTAGAAAAGAAACTAAGTCTATTTGCTGTCTGGATATGGTGTTACCAATATGTGGGGCATAACTTTATACTTGAAGCCGAGCTTGGTGCCAAGGCTCAAGCCAGTGCTGAGTCTAATGACACACTCTTCCCGCCCAGAGCTGAGAGTTAGAACTGAGGTGGAGCGGGCTGGGCCAGACCATAGAGGATGCATTCGGGAGAGAGTGAGGGGTGCAGTATGGGAGCAAGAAGGGAACGAGATACTTGTTGGGGGTGATGTGGTAGATTCCGACCCTGCTCATTTTTTTGTATTAGAGAAAGGATGATGCCTGCTTGTTTTTGAACATCTTTGTAACTGTTAAGGCAAACTGAACTGTGATAGCTAAAAACAACTACTTTTGCTGCATTTTGAGGAAATGTAATACGATCTAAACCATTATTTTTCTTTAATGGCTGTTACGCTTTATATGATCTATATATAATCAAACAATATACCATCCTATCAGCCATTTTTTTAATTAAAGACAAACACTGGCTATAATAGAAATTCCATTCAACACATGAGCAGATATCAAGAATTGGTTTATTTTTTAAAAATGCTTACTCCTACAAATGTGATTGAATATTTTATGCAATTTTTTTTTTTTTTTTAAGTTGAGAGAGAGAGAGGGCAGAGAGACTCACAGGCAGATTCCCTGCTGAGTGCAGAGCCCAATGTGGGGCTTGGTCCCATGACCCTGAGATCATGACGTGATCCCAGCTCAAAAGTCGGATGCTCAACCGACTGAGCCACCCCGGTGGGCACCCCCCCCCCGGTTTTTATTTTAAAGATTTTATTTATTTGACAGAGACATGGCGAGAGAGGGAACACAAGCTGGGAGAGTGAGAGAGGGAGAAGCAGGCTTCCCGCTGAGCAGGGAGCCCGATGTGGGGCTCGAACCCAGGACCCTGAGATCATGACCTGAGCCGAAGGCAGACGCTCAACGACTGAGCCACCCAGGCTGGCCCCCCCGCCCTGGTTTTTAAATGAAATTTTTTTGAGAGAGCGAGCTTGGGGAAGGGCAGAGGGAGAGGGTGACTGAATATCTTAAAAACTCCATTAATAGTGGGCTGGAGGAAGCCTGGGTTAACTTTTTTTACTGGGCTAGAGCAGTGCTGATGTCAAAATAAAACTGTGCCTACTACTTCCGGTGCAGTGGAATAATCACCCCCTTGCTTGAGTTAACTATTACTGATAGGAGTTTGCGTCTGTCTCGGCTGGATGAATTTTGTTCCGTTGCCATGACTCCTGGGATTGGGCACAGGAAGTGTGTGTGTGAGGTCATGTGTCCCTGACCTGTTTGA
This sequence comes from Zalophus californianus, assembly GCF_009762305.2. NCBI lineage: Eukaryota > Metazoa > Chordata > Mammalia > Carnivora > Otariidae > Zalophus > Zalophus californianus. The sequence continues at coordinate 111,333,742 of NC_045612.1, read as the reverse complement.
GCCTTGAGAGCAGCACTTCTCAAAGTGTGGTCCTTCGGCCAGCTCTTGGTTTCTAAGCACTTTGTTTACTTCAGCTGAACTTCTTGTTCCTAGCGAGACCTTCTTCGAGAAGGAAGCTGTCTGCTGATTGACAGACACTACAGCTGTGCTCCTCACCCAGTCCGGAATAACACATGCTGTGACACTGTTCTAGAAGCTAGTTGGGCAGCATCGTTTGATGACAGGAGCCGCTATGTGGCCGTGAAGAAACATTGAGCCTCTTTCTATCACCCTGTTGCTGCGCGTCTTTGTACTAAATAATCTTTTATATTGCTGTGCGTTGGGCTAATAAACCCCTTTTATTTACATTATCTTGCGCAGTTTGAAAATAGCTTTGTGAATTCAGTGTTCCTGTCACCGAGTGGGCCAGTAGTCAAGATGTGAAATGTGCCCCAGGGGTCCCACAGCTGGTCACGGTTTGAACCTGCGTTCCAGCATTCCGAATTGGCTATTTGTAAGCCTACCACAGGGGTTCTTAACCTTTTTTTGTTTTTGTACCTTGGACTCCTTTGGCAGCTTGGTGAGACATAAAGTAGATATGATTGATGACAAGGAAACGAGTTATATTGTTTTTTAAAAATTAATGACAATATTTGTGCTGTCATAACTTCTTACATAGCTGGATCTTGTGGTGGATCAGATACCATAATTCTGGGAGGAGTAATGGACATAAATATTTCTAAGACCTGCAGCAAGTGCACTGTGGTTAAGAATGCATCTGATTTCTCTTGTTGACAGACTCCTAGTTACTGCCTGTACTAATATGGTTTGTTGCCTACGTTCATGATTGAAGGAAGTGCTACATCTCAGGTAGAGGTTAGTGAGTAAAGATAGAAATGTTTTGCCATTCAAGTTTAGGGACACACAGTTCTGTCCAGAGGTCCCAGTTTAAGAACCTCTGGCCTACGGTGTTTGCTTCCATTGTTTGATTGTATTTAGGTGGTGGGGAGGGGTAGCTGGGTCCCTTCACCCTGCTGTCAGAACCTCAAATGAGTGCTGGCAGATCAGTTCCTCTCGGCCAGAACCATTTAAAATCTCAATTACCTAGTGCCGTCATTCCACCGATTCCTACTTTACTCATTATTTCAAAAATGAGAAATAGAACATGGGCAAGAAATAGCCCAGTGCTTTTGGAAAGCTTTTTGAATACTCTTGGATGTGATTTCCCTGGGAAATCAGATGATAAATGTGACTGGACAGGTATGCTTATCTCCTGTATCTGGGGGTCTGGCCAGGAGACGCCCTGGCCAGCTCATTAATGCAGACGCAGACGCGGTCCCTGGGCGGCAGCCAGTGATGTGGCCATTTTAGTGAGCAGCGGCTTTATGAAGAAGTATCAGGGAACAGGTCCCCCTCTCTGCCAATTTGCTCAGGAATGTAATAGAAGAAATTAAAAGCAAGCTAAACAAGCCAGGTCTGTTTTGACAGAAGCGCTCCAGTATCCAAAGAGGGAATCCTGGAGGGTTGTCCCACCCCATTGGCTAGAGATGAAAACCCGGGATTATAAATACAGGCAACGGGCAGGTCTCCATAGACAAGGACTTTGACTCGGGTGTTAACTTAGGAGAGACTGCCCCTGATAGGTTGATGATTATGTCGGTAATTTAGGTTCTCCACTAAGTGAGTTGGACAGCTCTAAATTCATTGCAGAGGGGCAGAAATGCTCCTTGGGCTACATTCCATGTCTTCCACTTTCTAGGCAACTCTGCCTTTGCCTGCGTTCGGTTGTGCGAGTTAAATTTGATAACACGAAATTCCCCATCCTCTCTCCCAGGGCTGAGGGGGAGCTACCAACACGCCCTGTGCAGGCCCTTCACACTCAGTGTTTCTACTTTTTCCTCAAGGCATATTAAATATTCTTCATTACGTATCGTCCACATGTGTTTAAATGTTTAACGTCTGAAGAGACAGTGTGCCCTCATGAGAAAGAATACACCTCGGTATGGGTTTTGACTGCCCTGTAAGAGCTGGAGGTTTTTAACTGAAGTTTGGGGGCAGAGGAGGCAAGTTCTTGAGGCCAAGTCTGGTTGACAGATGGCGAGAATGTACGCTCCAGAGGCCACAACCCGGTCCCTCTTGGTCACGTTTGTTTAACGCTTTGCACATATAGTAGGTACTTAGGAGGTTCAAGTGCGCCGTAAGAGGGAGTTCTTGGAATTGCATTTTCCAAGTGGGACATGGAGGAAATAGGCTGGTGTGAAGACATTACACAGGGTTGGGTATGTTCAAGAAGAAAAACAGAGATACAGGGAGAAGTCCTTGCACCTTCACACATAGAAGGAGCAAGAATGTCCACCCTACCCAAGTGAGGGTACCGTCCCAGTATGGGTGAAAGTGCTGTGTTGGTGATAGGGGCCTTTCACTAGGGCTTGTGTCTTTTGGGCTCCTCCTTGGTGCCCTAAAGGGCTGAAGAAGCACAGAAACTCAGGAAGGTATACAGCATTCAGACCGTAAAACTGGAACGACATGAGGATCTGCGGCCATTTTGGTGTCAGCCGTATCTGTGAGTTTTCTTTTTCTTTTTTTTTTTCCCCTGTTTGTGGTCCACTGTCAACTTACAGTCTTGAATGTCTCCGTCCTTGGTGACTCCCCACCCATTAGGTGGAATTCTTGCACCAGGCGTCCACTTTGGGCCATGGCTTGGGTCCCAGTGCCGGTCCACAGAGACCAGGCAGCAAGGCCACAAGACAGCCTGGCCCTTGGCTTCCAGTGGATAAATCCAGAAGGGTTTGTGCACTAAAATAGTTAAGCATAGTAATGAATTACAAGCCATTGAAAAAAAATTGTAAGAGGGTATATGGAAAACAAATGTACAAATAAATGGGGACACATAAACAAACATAATGTGCTTGCCATAGAATGGTGAGTGCTGGAGTTGAAAAATTAGCATTTTGTAATCATCACAGTGAAGACCAAATCAGGCAGAAGTCACCCTCTGATGTAAAATCTTGGGGAAAATTTGACAAGGAGCCTGTTATGTGGCTGTAAAGCATCTCCTACAGATTGCTTATGAGTTGTGTATCAGGTTCCTGTTGTAGCTCGAACAAGTTAACTGCAAAATTCCTTCCTTTAAAATGACACAAAATTTATCATCTTACAGTTCTGGAGATCAGAAGTCTGAAACTAGTCTTTTTTTTTTTTTTTAAGATTTTATTTATTTATTTTGACAGAGACACAGCGAGAGAGGGAACACAAGCAGGGGGAGTGGGAGAGGGAAAAGCAGGCCTCCCGCCGAGCAGGGAGCCCGGTGCGGGGCTCCATCCCAGGACCCTGGGGTCACGACTTGAGCCGAAGGCAGATGCTTAACGGCTGAGCCACCCAGGTACCTGTCTGAAACTAGTCTTAGCAGGGCTCAAATCAAGGTGTGGGCAGGGCTGGTTGCTTCTGGAAAGTTGAGGGGAGAATCCATTTTCCTGCCTTTTCTAGCTTCTAGAGGCCCTCTGCAGGCTTTGGCTTCTGGTCTCTTCCTCCAGTTTCAGAGCCAGCTCTGTAGTATCCTCTGCTACTGTCTTCACATTGTCTTCTCTTTCTGACTCGTCTGCGTCCCTGTGGTAAGGCCCCTTTGGGATTACATGACAATCCCCAATAATCCACCGTCTCCCCAATTCAAGATCTTCCCACAGCCGCAAAGTTCCTTTTGCGATATAAGGTAGCATTCACATAAAGTAATGGAGAAGGTTCTGGGTTTAGGATGTAGACATCCAGGGGGGCCCTTCTTCAGCCTCCCACTTATTGCTAGAGAAAACAACTTGATAATGGAAAAATTGGACAACACCTTGCCCAGGTGATCAAAATCACCAACAAGGGGCAGATGGACATATGCGCGTCCAGTACTCTGTGAAGGGCCCATCACCACCTGTGCGGTCCTGTGGCTGGCTAAGAATGCATTATCTGAATCTGATCACAGGGAAGCATTAGACCCAAAACGAGAATATTGTTTTAAAAAGGCCTATGTTCTTTAAAAGTATTAATGTCAAAAGACAAAAAAAGCCTGAAAAGGTTTCCAGATTAAAGGAGGCTAAAGAGATGTGGCAACAATACGTGAGACCTGGCCCTACCCTGGGTCCCATATTGGAGAAAAGATGCTTAAAGGGGATTATTGCATCAGTTGACAAATTGGAATATGAACGGTAGTTTCGATACAAGTATTGTATCGGTATTAAATTTACTCAAGTCCTTATTGCAACCTTTCTCTAAGTTTGAAATTCTTTCCAAGTAAAACATTAAACATTAAGAAAAAAAATAGGGACGCCTGGTTGACTCAGTTGGTGGACAGTGCAACTCTAGATCTCGGGGTTCTAAATTGGAGCCCCATATTGGGTGTAGAGATTGCTTAAAGTAAAATGATTTTTTTTTTTTTTTAAGCAGGCTCCACACCCAGCATGAGTCCAATGCGGGGCTTGAACTCACGGTCCTGAGATCAAGACGTGAGCTGAGATCAAGAGTCAGACTCACCTGAGCCATCCAGGCGCCCCTAAAATAAAATCTTTAAAAACAATTAAGAAAGGGGTGCTCCTGGCACAATTGGTCTCCTGTCTGCCTGATGGACACGATAGCAAGGTTTTTGGACACAGAACCAAAAACCTAAAAGGAATAAGGCTCAGGGGACCCAAATAAGTATGTGCTGCTTTTAAGATCTAGTACAGGATGCGATGTTCTTGAGGCAGAAGTTGTAATGGCTACACTGGTTTTGGGGCCTTCTGACTGTCCCTACACAGTACCTGCCAGGGTCCCCGCTAGAGACCATGAAGGCTGAGCCAGCAAGAGGAAGGGGATCGTATGGCAGTTGGCTCTCCATCCACTTGCGGATTCTTGTGGGTCCTGCTGGCTTAGAGGCTAAAGGTCTCTGGCAAAGATTTCGCTTCAAAGACACCACTGTTTCTTTGCCGTGTGATGTTTGTTCCTGAGCTTCTGCTAAGACGCTGCAGGGCGTGAAAAGGTTGATTGTTTTCTTTCCCCAGGTCTGTGGCAGAAGAGAGGAATGGAGAGAGGGAGAGCGAGCCTGAAGCCTCCTCTTTACTGAAGGCAAAGAGCCCCATATTATACTATTTTAGATTTACAAATAGGATAACAGTAAAAAGCTATTTAATTAGTTCTATAGGAAAACTGGCTGAGGACTTTAAAAGGTTCAGCTGGAACAGTAGTTGTCCTGCTGTTCAGAAACAGGAATAGAAAAAAGAGGGCAGTGCTTCTCAAACTTTAGTGCGCAGAAGGATTACCTGATTATATTTTTAACAGTCTGATCAGTAGGTCTGGGGCCAGGCCCAGGAGTCTGCATGTCTCACAGTCCAGTCGGCTGACGTCAGTGCTGCCCGGGTGCAGACCACGCTTGGAGTAGTTCTCAGCGAGAGTGCTGTAAGTGGAAAGAAAGATGGGGGGCCCTGTAGGAAAATGCAGAAAGCTCTTGCATGGCCCACTGCTGAATCCAAATGTTTTGATTATCAACTTACTGTTACAGGTAGCCTCAAAAGTAATAGTTGTTGCTGCCGTAATTGCTCAAGTGAGTTTCTGTTTGATTTCCAAGGGTTAGAAATGTTCTCGTGGATTTTGTTAAAATGGCAATTGGATCGGGGCGCCTGGGTGGCTCAGTCGTTAAGCGTCTGCCTTCGGCTCAGGTCATGATCCCAGGGTCCTGGGATCGAGCCCCGCATCGGGCTCCCTGCTCGGCCGGGAGGCCTGCTTCTCCCTCTCCCACTCCCCCTGCTTGTGTTCCCTCTCTCGCTGTGTCTCTCTCTGTCAAATAAATAAAATCTTTAAAAAAAACGGCAATTGGATAAACCATTAATTTGGAGCTTGATTTTAAGCTCCCAGTACTCCCCAAACCAAAAGGCATTTACACTCCCAGCATTTGAAAAATTGGCAGCGGATGGAGGCCAATTAGTGGAGACCTTGAGGCAAGGAACAGTGTCGAAATTTTCGAGTCGTCCTCAAAATTCTGAAAGGATATGGAGAACCCCCGGTCAAGGGTGCAGACATTGCCCCGACAGCTAGAAGGTTCTCAACACAAGGATAAGGGATTATACTTTTTAGTCAACTAAATATGCAACTTACTGAAGCCTGGATTGTGCTTTGATTTCATGGGTTTAGGTTAAGTTTGTTTATTTCTGTGGAGAGTAAAACCCAGAACAAATTAAAATTCGAGGTTGGGTCTTTTGCAGGTTTATTCAAAATGCGAAGAATAATAAGTGGAAGGATTGGAGGTTACATACCAGAGCTTTCTGTAGCACTTATTGGCCACTTTGGCGACAGCAGCCTCTGTGTAGGGGGTCCTGGAAGACAATGTTTGGGGGCTGTTCAGGGCATTGTGTAGAGGAAGAAAACCTGTGGGCAGCCTCTTAAGGAGCAAAGAACAATAAGCATAGAACACCAGCTCAAAACAACGGAGCACGCTATGAGGGCTGCAGGAAACGGAAGCATGCAGGAGTAAGCATGGGCTTCCGTAAGGTGAAGGCTATAAAGAAAACAGGTTTTCACTAGGGGATGGGTAGGGATGGAGGTGATTTATACAAGTGGTTTTTAAAACCCCAGTCGTTTAGAAGAAGACAGCAAAACCCAGTATTTATCCCAACTACAGCCCTACAAAAAGGTGAATAACTCTTGGGCGCCTGGATGAGCCTTTTAAGCGTCTGACTCTTGGATTCGGCTCAGGTCATGATCTCAGGATCATGAGATCAAACCTCATGTCGGGCTCTGCGCTCAGCACAGTCTGCTTGAGATTCTCTCAAATAAACAAACAAAATCTTAAAAAAAAAAAATCAACTCTTAGACTTGCCTTAACCAAAGGCCATCGGCCCTTCCAGTCTTACTTCTCCCCCACCAGGAGGACATCTGGGATGCCGCTGTGGTCGAATCGTGTCCGCCACAAAAGCTGTTGAAGTCCCCACCCCCCAGTACCTGTGAACGTGATCTTGTCTGGAAATCGGGTCCTTGCAGGTGGTCAAGTTAAGATGAGGTCATTAGAATGGGCCCTCATCTGATACGACTGGTATCCTTATAAAGGGAAATTTGGACCCAGAAACATACATTGTGGGGACACGAGAACATTATTCTACAAGCCAAGGAATGCCTCAGGAGAAAGGCATGAAACTGATTCTTTCTCACAGCCCTCAGAAGGAACCAACCCTGCTGACACCTCGATTTCAGAGGCTTAGCCTCCAGACCTGTGAGACAATCAATTTGTTGTCTGAGCCGCCCAACTTGTGGTACTTCGTTACATGCATCCTGGGAAATGAAAACAGGTGGTCTTCAAGATAATTAGGTGGCAAATGGAGGATACTAATATTATGTATTAGTCAGCAGTTGCTGCAGTAATACTGCCTAGCAAGCCGACTTCAAATTTCAACAGTTTATAGTAGCAAGTGTTGATTTCTCTCTCACCCACCTGTGGGTTAGCTGGGGTTCAGCTGATCCAGGCAGGGCTCTGCTGAGCTTTTCTCCCAAGTTGTATTTTGGGTCTAGGTCTGCTCCACACGCCTCTCCTCCTCCTCGGACCAGTGGCTACCTGAGACACGTTCTCATGGCAGAAGACAGGAGGGCAAGCACAATGACGGGGCACATCTCTAGCCTCTGTTTCAGGTCTGTCTCTGTCCAGTTGGTCAAAGCACATTGCATTGCCAAGCCCAAGGCTGAGAGGCGAGGAAGTATGTCTTTTTCAGGGATAGTAGCACAGACTGTCCATCTTAACTGACAAATATGTGAAGACTGAATCTTAAAACCCTATATTGCATTTTGAGTGAAGCAGTCAACAGAAGACCTCTTAGTGGCGAAGAGATGGTGAAATCTTGAAGGAAAAAAGCAAAGCACTGACAGGTGCCCCATAAGGTAAAATAGTACTGTGAATTGTAAAGATATACTACTTGGCTATGAGATGCCAAAGTCAGTGGCTCCCTGGAAGGAACATCATTCAGGAAACTTAGGGAAGGTGCCATTTGGCAAACATATTGGTAATTAGGGAGCCTGAAACACAACACTGAATTGTTGCACATGGAAGTCAAGGCAGCATTGTTACTTCACTCCTTGCTTTTAGTAGCAGGATCAAGACGTGGCTTGAGAAACCATTATACATTTCCAGAACTAGAAGTCAGTGCTTCAGACATACTTAGTGATGTTTCAGTTTACTCCTGCAAATACGAGTTACTTATGGGGTGCGGAACGTGAAGGTGATTTTGAGCAGAGGCTCTGGGCCCAGACTACTGGCTTCAAATCCTGGCCCTGCCACTTACTGGCTCTGGGATGTTGGCCCTCTTTTGGGCATCTGTAAAATAGGAATAATCATGGCGACTCCGTCTCCATCCATTAGAGCTGCTAGAAGAGAATACCATAGACTGGCTGGCTTATAAACAAGTTTATTTCTCACTGTTCCGAAGGCTGGGAAGACCAAGACCAAGGTGCTGGCGGATTCAGTGTCTGGTGAAAGCCAGCTTCCTGGTTCATAGATGGCTCTCTTCTATGTCCATGTAGTGGGAGGGTCAAGGAGCTCTCTGTGGTCTCTTTTATAAGGGTACTAATGCTGTTCATGAGGGCTGCACCCTAATGACCTAGTCACCTCCCAAGGGCACCCTCTCCTAACACTATCACTTTGGGGGTTAGGATTTCAACATAGGAACGTGGACGGACACAAACATTCAATCCATAGCAACCTTCTGGGTCGTTTGAGGCTTAGATTGGTGCCTGGCACAGAGTAAGGGCTCAAATGTTAGCTTTTTATTATTTACCAGCAAGAATCAAGTTTCAAAAAATGAGTTATGCAAAGTCATAATTTATACCACTGTGGCCAAACTCAAGTTTTTTGGGCCACTGCTGCCTTTAAAAGAAATCGTGTGGTGGAATCTTAAGGAATTCTAAGTGCCATGCCCTCTTCAGTTTTTATACTCACCAAGAACAATTATTCGGATTTGGTTTTACCTAATTTTTAAAAATCAGTAATTCTCCCAAATGCTCATTTTTTTTTCTCTCCCAATTTCTCTACCCATCTTCAAGGTAACTGGCTATATTAAATGATAATTAAGTGAGGGCAGTAAGGAGGTTGGGTATTTTTGATGTGTCCTAGAAAGACTCATTTAAGGCAGGTTTGGGTGATCTCTTTTTGTGTGTTAAAATCGGTTAAGTTTAGATATTTATTATATAAGCTCCTGGAGAGTAAGAACCATGCGCTAAGGAGCTTGACATCCCCAGGGTTGAGCAGGTACACAGTACCCAATAAAGAGAATGAAAATATAAATGATCAAAGGAGATTCTATGGAATGTAAATCATCAAAAAGACAGTGTATCTGATAGTTTGGGTATGAAAGACCCAGTAACCTACAAAAGCCTTAGCAAGTGTTTCAAGGTTAACAGTAAGAATAGTGACTAGTTTATGTTTCAACTTGGCACTGACATATAAAGAAATTAACAACCAAAGAACTGAGATGAACAGCTTTCTCTTTCATGGAACAAATGCATTTAACCTGCCTGAAATCCACAGGCCATCAAAATTTGGAAGACTAACAGGCAACATCCTCATGGAAGAATCAGAATGCTACATTCATGTTACTAGGAAAAAAGCAATGGGGAAGTTAGAAAACAACATTATTGTGGATTTCTGTTATTCGCCAAAGAGCTCCTTTAAAAACCTCACCCCTTTAAAACAACACCGCATGTGAAGGGCTAATAAAATCATCAGAAGGTAGAAAGGTACTTGGCAACATTTATCAGGTGACCTACACCTCTTCCTTAATTATCTGCTACCCCCTACTGCTTGGCTCCCCAGCCTTTAAATTTACAATTCTTTTAGAAATAGCACCTCCTGGTAGACTCATATAAAAACAAACCACTCTTCCAGGACCTTCTCACAGGTTTGCTTCTTCAGGCTTCAACTTTATTAGATGTTGTTAAATTGCTTTCCAAAGTGGAAATTTACACAAAGTACCAATTTACACACTTATGATCAGGACAATCAGAGTTGAGCTTCCTCCATTGCCAACACCTGGTATTGTTAGAATTAAACATTTTTGCCAGTCCGGAGGTGTGAATGGTAATGGTTTAAGTTTTTATTTACCTGATTACTTAACTAATGAGGTCGGGCACATTTTTATAAGTTAATTGGCTAGCCAGTGTTCCTCTTTGGAAAAATGCCTTTCTTCTGTCCATTTGGCTATTGGGCTCTTATTTTCTTGTTGATCTATTGTGTTTATATTTTTAGGATAATAATCCTGCGTTGCTTGTATGGTTATGAGTATCTACTCCCAGTCTGCCCTTGTGAAATCTTTTTAAGCTGCACTTTGTTTTTAATTACATTTTGTAATCATCAGGAGACCAGCTTTGGCCATGCTTTATCTTTTCATTTATTTATGGCATTTTTTGATGCACATGAGTTTTTTATTGTAGTCATATTTGTCAGTCTGTTTCCTTTATGGTTTGTGTTTATTGGTCTTGTTTTAGAAACTTTTCCCTAGCCTGATCTTATATATATATATATATATATTTTTTTTCCCCCTCGCCCAGTGTTTTAAACTTTTGCTTTTCATACTTAATTCTTTCATTTATCTAGCATCCTTTTTTCTTTTTTTTTTTTGGTAGGATGTGAGGAAGGGTCTTTCGGGGATTTTTTGTTTTGGTTTTGGTATGCTAGGAGTTGTTTTGTTCCATTGTAATCACCACTTGTCCCAATACCCTTGATTAAATTGTCCATTCATTCGCCAGTGATTTGAAATGCCTTTGTTGTCCTACATTAAGTTATTCATTTATTCATGGGCCTGTTTCTGAGTATAGCAGCTTTTTTGGACTTTGAGAAAGTGATATTTGACGGGGCTGTGCCAAAAATGTACTTTAAAAAAGATATACAGATGGCCACAGAATGCCAATGAATTGTATTTTATTCTAGAATATTAAAAAAAGGAAAAGATGCTGATCACACTCTAGATGAAATTATTTTTTCAGATGGCTCACTATATAATTTTTTAAAGATTTATTTATTTTAGTGAGAAAGGCAGCACGCGCCCACGTGCGTGTGCATGCGCAAGTCAGGGGAAGGGCAGAGGGAGAGAATCCCAAGCAGACTGCCTCTGATTGCAGAGCCCCCGAGACTCGATCTCATGACCCATGAGATCATGACCTGAGCCTAAACTTAAGAGTCAAACGCTTAACTGACTGAGCCACCCAGGGGTCCCCATAATTTATTTTTAGACTTTAAATTTAAACATTTAAATTAACAGCTACATTGTGTGGAATTAGTTATCGTAGGCTAAACAACTACATTACAACACATTACTGAAGATGCTGTGCATAAAATATTTTATCAAATGTGGTAGTTATATCTAAGTCTATTACGTTTGTGGACAGAACAGTTCAGCCTATGAAATCGACCAAAAAAAAAAAAAAAAAGAACTGTATCTTGGGAACAATTCAAAGGCTAGTAAATATGTTCAGCCAGGCTCCGCGCACCACCTTAAAAAAGAAACATTACTTACTTAGTTTTTTGGTGGCCACAAAATTGTGCTTAGGTAAGCAATGAAATCCACGTAGTTATCTGTCTGTCTTCAGACTTTATAGCTCAACTCTTCCCAGGAGTGGTCAAAGGCAGCTCACAGGGTGAAAACACATTTAAAAGAGTAGGTAGCTGGGGGCAGAAGAAAGCCGTTAGCTGCCATACTGTATTGCTCACCTATTCCAACCCCTTGCAGAATGATTCCCTTCTGAGCTTTTCCAGGATCTGAAGGCTTTTTAATTTCACCTCTAAAAAACAACCTTGTATTAAGTGCAATGTTGTATAATTACTCAAAGCATAGTCAAACCTTGTGCCCTGATGATTATAAAATGTAATTAAAATGAAGTGTGTCTTAGAAAAGATTTCACAAGGGCGTGCCTTGTCAGTCTTGTCTTTGCCACCAAGTTCTGGGAGTTCTCCTATCTGTCAGCCTCTATCCAGTGGGATTTGAATGGAATCATCCAGGATCTTACATCTAGACTTTCTAAGTCTTAGATTCGAAACCTTGTGCTAGTGGCACACTGGCTTAATTCACTTCCCCAGGGAACTGAGGCAGACATTCTTTATGCCAGGACCCCCTGTCAGTACTACATAGTTCATGAGGGCACAAAGGTAAGCATTCGTTTATTCAGTAACACTGTGGGTATTTGTATGAGTCGGCCCTGGTGGGGATACCAAACATACGAAGATGACCAAGGCCTCAGAAACATCCCCCAATCTACTTGGGGAGACTAACTCACAGACATAAAATAGCAGGCTGGTGTCTCATGATCCTGCATGGTGTGCCCCATGGACATTTGAAACAGTGCAGGTAACAATCTAAAATAGCCAAAAATGGACAGAGGAAGGAGGGAGGGACTGTTTTTCAGTACTCGAACGGAAACGCTGATGGTTAGGTGGAAGATACAGTGAAGGGACAGCTGTGTATTTTCCAGGTTTCTTTTTTTTTTCTTTCCTTTTTTTATTCATCATCATTTCAGATAGAAATGTTTAAGGGAAACCAGGGAAGGGCTGCCAGGAACATAGCAATTTGGTTGTCCAAGATCATTATATTTAGTACTTTAATGTCTAGCTTTTGAGGTGGGGGTGAGGGGTGTTGAATTTAAGAAAAAGTAAACGGTTGTTCTTAATTATACCATACTATGGGACTTGCTGTGCTAACTTCAAACAAAAATAATCCAGCCTTTTCCCCATTTCAGAAACATCAGTGATTAAACAGAATCGATTGTCTGAGTGGTTATGATTGGGGGTTACTACAGGTAAATAATGCTAAGCCTTTAAGATGAGCAGTAAACTGCAAATGGAATTCGTGGCTAATAATATCAGTGAGGCAGTCTGTTGTGTAATGTGGTATTTATCACCTCCTTAGGAAGACAAATGATCTTTCCTGTTTGTGTAATGTATTGCATTTTTTTGAAATTCATATATCACCTGATGAATTTTGTATAACACTAACACAATGAAATGTTCCTGGAGTTGGACATGTTGAAAAACATTGTCTCCTTCAACAAACGAACTTGCATAAATTACTTCACTTACGAATGCCTAACTGAGGTCTTTTCCTTTTTGTTTAAGCTGTCAAGGCCCCCACTTGCAGTAGGTAGCTCGTCTCTAACACCTATATTTCTCTTTAAAAAAAAATTCTTGTAGTTTCAATCTATTTGGGTAGGTTGGATGTGAAACGATGTAAATGGTAAGCTGCGTGATAAGGGCTACAGCTTAGTCCTTAGCACTGGGCAAGAGGAGCCCTGCCCTGGGTCCTGGTTTCAAGAGGCCTTTTGCTCAGCCTCTCCGAACAGTTGTGCCCCTCGCCACTGGGTGGTGGGTGGTCTGCAGCACTGAGGGGATGTGTGCCCGCGTCCCCTTCTAGAACACAGTTTGTATCTCCAAGACTTGAAATTTCCTGCCCAAACTGCTCAGAGCACTTCCAGGGCCCACGGGACCTCTTTCTCTGTTTATTGTCCTATCGGTCCTGATGGAAGACTCTGCCCGGGCTCTGGCGGGTGTTCAAGGTGCTGCTGCTGGTGGGGGTGTGAGTAAAGAGAAGGGGGTGGCTGAGGGCCCCGGCATGCCAACATGTTTTTGCATGGAACTTCACAGAGCCTGAGCATTCTGAATGGGAACCTGGCCTTTCAAGTGGGTAAGTGAGATATTTACAAGTTAGGAGGATAGAAAGTATTTAACAGTTTGTAGCCTGATTTATAGTTTTAAATGGTATATGGATGGACCTGCATTTGTACTCTGATCTCAGATCCTGCAGTGTGGGTATGAGCCTGGGGAACTGTGTAAAAAATGTCTAAAAATATGGACAGTGAGTTCTCATTGAGCTATGTTTGGAAGAATAATGGCAAATATTATATTGCATCAAACAAGCTCTTTTTATTGTTATTATTTTTTTTAAAGATTTCTTTATTTTAGGCAGAGAGAGAGAGTGAGTGCATGCATCAGTGGGGAGAGGGGCAGGGCAAGAGGGAGAGAGAATCCCAAGCAGACCCCCCACTGAATGCGGAGCCCAACGTGAGGCTCGATCTCATGACCCTGAGATGACGACCTGAACCAAAATCAAGAGTCGGACACTTAACAGACTGAGTTACCCAGGCCCCCCAAACAAGCTCTCTTTGGAGTCAAAAACTTTCAAAACTTTATGAAACTGAAAATAACCAGTTGAAATTTGAAAATCTTTTTTTTTTTTTTAAAGATTTTATTTATTTATTTGAGAGAGAGAATGAGAGATAGAGAGCACGAGAAGGAAGAGGGTCAGAGGGAGAAGCAGACTCCCTGCTGAGCAGGGAGCCCGATGCGGGACTCGACCCCGGGACTCCAGGATCATGACCTGAGCCAAAGGCAGTCGCTTAATCAACTGAGCCACCCAGGCGCCCGAAATTTGAAAATCTTATCTTCGTTCCCTTTCCCCATTTGTAGGAGATGCCCTACGTAATGGGCATCCATCCTTCCTTTTTCTTTTCCACTGAGTATTCTATTGGCAGAAAGTTCTATGGAACAAGAATAGAACAGGTGTTCATTTGATAAAAACCAGGTTCAGTGCGCCCAGAGAACACTTGACATTAAAGAATCCAATGGTGAGTTATGGCAGAGGAGCCATGAACAAGAAATGATTTCCCTCTTGTCCTTGACGTCTAGTAACTTCAGAGAAGAGGTCCATTACTGCCACTCTCTCTATTCCTTTCTTTTCATCCCAACTGCAAAATCACATTCCGAACCTAGCCTTTGCAGGCTGCCTTCTGTCATCTCTTTGAGATTCCAGGTGCGTTCATCCTGCAATGTATATGTGCTGCCGAAGTGAGCACCATCCTGCAATGTTAAGTGCCTTCTTGGTAAGGTCCCAGGGTTGTAAAGATGTTGAGATCATGAGGAAGCCCTCAAGTGGCTCAAAGACAGGAGGAAGCAGACAGGTGTATGTTGACACTTGGCTCTTCTTACCGCCAATAGGAACACAACCAGCTAGGATTGGAGGATGACCAGGGTCTGTGGTGAAGAGCAAGAGAAATGACCAGAGAAGAGGGCACATTGTGGTTTTATGTTGCATTTCCTTCGCGACTAATGAAGTTGAGCTGCTTTTCCAATGTTTATTGGTCACTCGGATAACCTCTTTTTGAAGTGTCTCTTCAAATCTTTGGTCCACTTTTTCTATCGGATGATCTGTCTTTTCTCATTGCATTGTACACATTCTGTATATATTCCAGATATGAAGGACAGGCACCCCTTCAACCTACCTTAGAGGCAAAGAGAAAACCATCACAATGCAGAGTTCATCTGTGTGTCTTGTGTTGGGGAAGAGTAGGAGTTGGTGTGACTTCAAGATCATGGATGAGGAAGGGAGCCAGACTGATGTTCGGCTGGTAAGCAACCATATGGCTAAGCTGATTCTTAAAATCCTGAAATAATTCTCGGCCTCTGGGAGAGTAGGTGCTGCCCTGAGCCCGCAATGCCTTCCCTCTCTTCCCTTCCTCTCGTCTTTCCTCCCCTCTGCTCCCCTTCCTGTTCCTTTCTTTGCTGTTCCATTCTTCCTCCCTCTTTCTTCCCTCCTCCGGTAGATTGTCATTGAATACTTCCCATAGGCATAGACACAGCTCTGAATAAGAATTAAAAAAAATAATAATAACCAAACACTAAGAGCCATCTACAGGTATATCTACACGTGACAAAACATATGAAATATTAAGAAGCACAATAATGATGCCTAGCGTTTCTTCAGACACCATTTTAAGCACTTCGTCTTACAATAACTCTGTAAGATGAAGATTATTGTTATCCCCATTTGTCGGATGACAAAACTGAGACCCCGAGAGATGAGGCAGTTTTCTCCTGGTCACATAGTAAGTAAGTGGCAGTGACTGCTAGGAAGCCAGCCCAGGAAGTTCAGTCACGGGCACCATGCCCTTAGGCACTGTGGCCACCGCGCTGTGCCGCTTAGCAGTGTGGACTGTGCATCAACCTGAATGGCTATTTCCAGTTACAGAGGGACAGGGAAGGGGCCTATCACTGTCAAGTGTTCAGCCAGGAAAGCAGAAACTGCTGTACCTATCCTAAAGACAGTGTATTTAATGCAGAGAATTGGTTCTAAAGGTATTGGAACCAATCAGCAGAAGGAGTAAAGAGGGGACGATGGTGCTCAGAGTTCCGTAACTTCCGGAAGCTGCTACTGCTACCAAAGGACGAAAGGTATTGACCCCGAGTCCGCCGAAACACTCCCCCCTGCAGCTGCTGCTGACTGGGACTCCAGGAGCCACGGTCCCGCAGAAGCTTCTGGAGTCTGAGCACCAGCAGCCATATGCTGCTGCTGCTGTCACCTCCGCCCCCACTCTTGTAGGAGCCCACCGTTGCCTGCTGGAGCCACGGGTAGAACCAGGAGGAGCAAACAGAAAACCAAAGCAGACTTGTACGTGCCTTCTGCCCATGCATGCCTCCCACTGACAGAATCCAGAACTCGGCTGGCAAGGGAGCCTGGAAAATGTAGTTTGTGGGCTTGACACTGAACATGCTAGAAGGTCAGAGTGAGGCTGAGACTCAAAGCATATCCTCCGTGCTCAGTATTGCACAAGGACATGTGGGTACAGGGAAGAAAAAAGCTTGTTTTGTTGAATCTAAGATACAATTGATTGTAAGATGTACCACAATACTATGTACCATTAAGAAAGACAAATGCTATCAAATTAAGAGATACCCCCTACTTCTAGAGATGTTAAACCTTGAAAAAAAGTCCCTCTTAAAACTGATGCAATATGGTAAATGCCTGCCCTCAACTTGCCTGTAGTCTAATGGGGTGGATTCCCATATAGATCATTGTGACAAAATCTAAGTGATAAGACAGGTCACCCCGTGACCTTGATAAGAAGAGGGCTTTAGGACGCTTCCAAAGGGGTTGGAGCTGACTCTCAAAAGATGAATCTGAATTTCTAAGGGAATGGTTTTCCGGGCAAAAGAATGTTTTTTTCTGAGAGCAAAAAGCCTGGGTGAAGTTCGGTGTGTCTGGGAACTTGAAGAGGGTTCAGAATGACTGGTGTGTAGCGTGTAAATTGAAGGGCCAACCAAAGTGAGCCTGGAGGATTGCAGGGGTTCAGTCATGCAGGACGTCCATGTGATGCATTTTGACATTTCCCCCAAAGCTGACAGCAGCTCTTGAAGGGTTTTAAGCACCATCGTAAGTCCGTTTGAAATTTGACTCAGGATGGCAATTCCGTGGGCGCATGGCGGTGTGGCCGGAGCTGTTGTTAACTATTGAAATACCTGCTTCCTTTCAGGGGCTGACTACTGCCCCAGTCCTCCTGGTGGCCTCACCTGCCCCGGCCCCTCGCCTGGGACCCTCCAGATACAGCAGCTAACAAGTAGCGCCTGTGGGGAACATCTAGCCAAGCACTCCATGGTGCTGCTGCCTTGACATCCATGTTGTTTGGCCAGGCCACCTGAGGAGACCCGAAACTGACCCTCGGCCCTCATGCAAGTGCATGCCCTGGATAACAGCATGCAGAGTCACAAGCAAGTGTAAGTCCCTCATAGGATTTCCCCAGCAGCCCTTGCGAGCAAGGAATGCTCTCCCTCACCTCCCAGGCTGCCCCTCAGATAAAAGCTCCACGGAGCTTACCACAACTCTGCTGTTTTGGGTTTGAAGTGACCAATTTGGCCTGGGCCTGGGAACCCCAAAGCACTCCACCCCCGGGACATAACGAAGGCACGTGCCCAGGTCCTGCCTCTTGCTCTGTGAACTCGCCCTTGACCTCCCCATGTTGTCCATTGAGGCACACTGTGTGCATCCTCCAGGACCTGCAAGTAGGAACCTTCTCTATTTCAGTTTCTCCTGTAGTCTTTGGCCGAAGCACAGCTCGCCACCCAGCACCCTGTGCTGCATCCACTTCACAAATGTTATTTTAACCAAGTCATAGCAGCCTGGCGCTTTAATTATTTAAATATTGTTCAATATTTTGAATGTCATCCCTGGGTTCTCTGTATAAGTTTAACGTTTAGGTTTGTTAGTTCTTCGGTTTGCCTTACTAAAAAGATGTGATGCTTTCTCTAAGCCAGTGGTCCTCCAGATGTGGTCCTCAGGCCAGCGGCATTAGCATCACCTGGGAGCGTGTGAGAAATACACATTTCAGACCATCCAAGAGCTACTGAGTCACACACTCGAAGAATAGCGCCCAGTAATCTGTGTTTAAACCAGCCTTCCAGGAGATTCCGGTGCCTGACCGCACCAACTTGAAAAGCACTTCTCTAAGCCTCTTGCCTTCATTAAACATCTGAGTCAGCCATCCTTGAACAGTTGGCTATAATAATCACAGGCATACAAACTTCTGTATGTTAGTTGTCTAACCAAGGGGTCAGGGTGGATCTGATCAGTTTGAGGCTGTAGCATGTAAGCACTAGTTGGATGAATAGTCATTACATTTTAATAGAATGCTATGCAGTAGAATGCTTTGGAAAAGGTTTGAAGAATTTTGGAGCTGTGTTACTCATGTTTTTAATTTTCTTTTTTTTTTTTTAATTTTATCTATTTATTTGACAGAGACAGACAGTGAGAGAGGGAACACAAGCAGGGGGAGTGGGAGAGGGAGAAGCAGGCTTCCCGCCGAGCAGGGAGCCCGACGCGGGGGCCCAACGCGGGGCTCGATCCCAGGACCCTGGGATCATGACCTGAGCCGAAGGCAGACGCCTAACGAATGAGCCACCCAGGCACCCCTTTAATTTTCTATGTCTTATGACTCTTTGATATCTTTGGGCCTTGTGGACCCAGGGAGGGCCTGCCCCTGCCAGGGTTCGCTAATTCCCAGAGCTGGTAAATGACTTGCCTTGTGGCATGCCTTTGAAATGCAACCCAACCCATCCTGAGTCCATACCCTCACCGGCCTCCTTTTCTCAGGCTCCTGCAGTCCAGGATGCTATCTACCCAGAACCCACATCACCCCAGGGCCGGGTGCTGGACAACTAGAGACCACTCCTATAGACTAGCACCTGCTGAAATTATTCAAACTCTCCCTTCCTAAGCCTGTCTCAGCTGCTTAGCCTGCCTGCCCATTTCTTTTCTTGAAAACCATAATAAAAGGCTTTTGTGTGTGTTTTCCCCTTGCTCTTCTTTTCTTCCCCCCTTGTTCGTTCTGCTGCCTGACCAACCCCAGTGCCTCCCCATGTGGCCCCTTCCTCTTGAAAACTGTGAGTAATAAACTCTTCTTTCAAAGCCCTTCTCTGTGTCTGTCATCTTCCTCGGCCTGTTTAAAACAAATCTGGGGTACATTTCAAAACAAGACCTCGACAGATTTGAGTTCCATCTGTAAAACAGAAGATTCCTCCACCATAGGACTGATTATAATACACACGAAGTGAGTGCGCACTGAAGAAATAGTAGCTATATGGCCAAGGATGTGAGAAAGTCAAGAAATAAAACCCCCCTTTAGGCTCAGAAGTGAACAGCACAGTACATGGTTGGAAGGCCTTTCAAACGTAGATTATCTTTCCCCATGTTCAATTACGAGCAGCAGTAAATCGGGAGGCATTCTTGTTGCCCAACCCAAAAAAGTTTTTCCCCATATTTAATGATGGTGGCTATTCCTGTGAAGGAAATGAAACCTGATAATTAGTCTTGTCAACAAGAGAATTAGAGGAGACATAGTTTATCGCTTTCCCTGGGTCTCAAGTGTCATTTTGACATGCTGTACCTACCTTCACTAATTACCTGAGGTAGATAAACAAATTTATCAAGTAAGGGCAGAGAGAAAAGAAGTTGGAATTTGAAACCTCTCAGGCCTTAAGACAAATACCTGCTGTGTGACCTTGGGCAAATCACTTAATAGCTCCAAACTTCAGTTTCCTCATCTGTAAAAGGAGACAGAACACCCAGCTAAGAAAGATGTTGAAAAAGATCAGATATAATGTAAGTAATGAGTCTCATTAGTGGGAGGCCTGGGACTTGAACCGTCCCTAGTCTGAAAGGCCTGCCAACAAGTTAACAGAGCCCCACCACAGCCCGCCGCTCTGAGTCTGCGCCACGGTTTAGCTCTTCTTTCCCTTTCCTCTCTCCCTCCTCCCTCCTCCTTCCAGGGGATGGATGAATACATTTTTCAGGTTTTGAATCATTTCCTTCTTTCTCACTGAAATTGTAGCTCACGTGGGATTTTACTGCCTGAAACCGAAGGCCCCGCACCTCTGAGCAATGACCAGATGCACTCGTGCAGCACAAAGACTCCGCTTCGCCTGTCATCCCGGCCACTGAGGTTGGGCCAAGGTCGCAGGATTCTATTATCTTTGGATAAATAATCTTACCTGGGAGTCCTACAGGGAGAGATGTCAATGCCCAGGAGAGTCCCAGGTCAGCTGGGGTTTGGCCTATCTGGAAGCCTTCCTTTTTTTCCCCTCAAGGGGTCCATTCTAGCAGGTCCCCCTGGAAGTCTTCCCAGCGGATCTGTCATTCAGGGATTTCTATTTCTCTGGACACTTGTTGGCCTTTAGTGCTCTGTAACTAAGTTGCCAAGAGCTTTGCCTATTGTGATGACTGGCCCAGTTTACTGGTCTGGAACCCCGGGCACGGCTTCTTCGTCTGCCCTTACAGGGCCTTGCACGGGACCAGACACCTGAGAAATGCTCAAGAAATTTCGGTGGATTCCATTGACTGATTCCAGTTAAAGCTCAAGACAGTCCTGGAGGTTCTGAATGGAAACAATTCAGTGGGGGCCGATCAGATGATTAAGCGGACTTACCTGTGTAGTGACTTTGCAGTCAACTAATTTTCATGGCTCTTGAGAAATTGTAACATTTTTGACATCCCCCTTTTTTTATCCCAGAATGACACTTCACCCCAAAACACACTAAATAATACACCATAGTTTTAATATTACAGTTTCAGACGAAGACACATGCACTGTGACACATTGACACAACAGCAGACATTCAGAGAATATTCAATAGAATGATTTTGAGAAGCTGGTCAAGTTCAGGTGAACATTTTGCTTTGTGTTAGTGTGCCGTGTAGGTGAGGATGAGAGGCAGCATCTTCTACTACCCTTCAGTCCAGGGTTTCTGTGAAGGGCCAGAGAGTAAATAAGCTCCAGGGGCCATATCTGCGTCGTGGGCCTACTCAGCTCTGACCTTGTAGCGTGAAAGCGATCATAGACAATATGTAAATGAATGGGGGTGACTTTCTTCCAATAACATTTATTTACAAAAATAGGTGGTGGCCCAAATTTGGCCCATGTGCCTGAGTTTACAGACCCTTGCTTTTGTCTCTTGTAAGCACTCATTATTTTTCTATACTTGGAACTTCTTTATTTTGCTCTATTTTTTTTTTCTGTGCTACAACCTTTTTTGTTTCTTCTCTTTTTTTAAGATTTTATTTTTAAGTAATCTCTGCACCCATTGTGGGGCTTGAACCCACAACCCCGAGATCAAGAGTCACACGCTTCACCGACTGAGTCAGCCAGGCGACCCTGCTGTGCTACAAATTTATTTTTAAATGCAGTTTGAGTGCAAGATAATCAACATCTCCCCAAAGGTTGAAAACTTAATGCAGAAAATGGCACAGAATGAAGAAGGCACCTTCTAATGAATGATTCACCGGCACCTTTTCTCCTCCCAATCCCCACCTGCTCTCCTCTTCTTTACTCCTTTGGTAAGTAAAATAAAACTTCATTACTTGCATTACATGGACAAACTGTATTTATTTTCAATACCTCGAAAGTTGTTACTTTTATAGACTTGTTTTCATTGTTCAGTTAATGCATTGTTCCCTCTGCATTTGCATATCTTCGTTTGGGATGGAATGCATTGGAGTTTTCCTATTACGATTAATGGAAGTCTTTTTTGGTTTACTGGCTTTTCACTTTTGCAGTTGAGTATTCCGGAACAAATTCACATGGTTAAGTGAGGACTAGGTGTACTTCAGGGTAAGTCCCAGCCGCCCTCGCCTATGGGGAAATCACCATTCCCAGGTGGGTGCAGGCTCCCCCCGCAGGCAACCCGCAGCCACCATTGCCTGTCAGTTTGGCTTCGGAAGGTGGGAGACTCAGAGAAGAAAGGAAAGCGGGAAGAAGTGGTGTTACGCTTGTGTGGGTGTCCTCTCCCTTGTGCCCAGGGAGCTCTGACAAGCTGCAGACGTGCAGTGTACGGCAGCGATCCCTGCACCGACTTTCCCTTTCCTGAGTTTGCTGTGCTGCTTGAGGCTGGTCCTTGGGCCTCAGTGTTCTCATGTGCAAACCAGAGATAAAAAGGCCTTTGCTATCAAGCATGTACATTTACCATGAGGTTAAAATGGGAAATGAACGTGCTATCCTTTTGTGATATATTATTATTGTTTGAGCCTTTAGTGAAGGAATTAGGAGGCTGAAAGACCCCTAGACACTCGCATCTGAGTGTCCTGAAGCTGCCTTTTTTTTTCCTTAAGATTTTATTTATTTATTTGACAGAGAGAGACGCAGCGAGAGAGGGAACACAAGCAGGGGGAGTGGGAGAGGGAGAAGCAGGCTTCCCACTGAGCAGGGAGCCCGATGCGGGGCTCGATCCCAGGACCCTGGGATCATGACCCGAGCCGAAGGCAGATGCTTTAATGACTGAGCCACCCCTGAAGCTGCTTTTTAAGAGTGAGTACCTGGAGCTGACTTGCCCAATTTTCATTGTTCTTATTTCTCCCTTCACTGTTATGGGCCATGAACTGTAGATGCTGGGGCTATAGCATTGAACTTGATGGACGTGATTCCTGACTTCATAGAGCTCGCAGTCTAAGAAGTACTGTGGATTCAAGTCTAAAAACTCTTGGGAGAATCCCTTCCTAGGAGCCAAAGGCCTGCTAAGATGTGTTATGGAATAACAACAACAAAATGACATCAAGAGGTAATGAGCACATAATATCTACAGCATGCTTTGATGTCATAATTTGGACAAAGGCTTATGTTCTGCTGCCTTTGGGGCAACGTGAAATGAGCAGAAAGTGAGGTAGGATGTGTTCTGGATTAAGTCTAAAACCTTGGAAGAATCCCACGCTAAGGATATAAGGCCTGACCCAGACCAGCCAGATAGGACCATGAACACGTGGCCGTGTTATGCTGGGCTCAACAGTGTCTGCTGAGCTCTGGTGTGACCCACAAAGCCACGGGCACAAGTTTTGCCTGCGAACTGTGCTCTACTGGTTTTCAGACGAATCCTCCACCCCCATTCCCACTGTCCTATGAGCTTCAGCAAAACAAAAACAGGTAAGGAGTAACTGTGTTGTGAATCAATGACATTTGTATCATTGGCTAATAAAACCCATAGCATTGGACTCTCAGTTGCCTTTCCCCATGAAGAAAGCAGATTTTCATAATTTAAATTGTTAGCAAATTAAATCAAAGACCCAGTCATTAACTCAGTCTTTCCAGGGAAACCAATTGCCTTTGATTTTATCCTGGAGAATCTGCTGATATGTGCATTTTATGTAAACACAAAACTGTACTAACCAAAGGCTGCCTTGGTGGGCCTGGAGGGCCAAATACACAGGGGCACTTTCCATCAAAAGATGCAGGGAAAAAACTCTCGTACCGTTTCTTCTGTGGTTGCGAATAAGCTTAATTTGAACGCTTACCTGTCTTTTATCCAGTTCTTAGCACCACAGAGAGGAAGTGCTTTTTTCTTTCTCCTTAAAAAAAGTTCCAGTCCAAACCATCAGCCTCTGTAGGTTGTCTTAATTGCTACTTTGCACTGGACTGGACTATGACTCTGATTTTTGGCACATGCCGTCATACACAAATTTCCTAAAATAAAATGCTCCAGGACATCCCAGGAACTCTTAGAGGGCTTTAAAAAGGGACTTGCACACAGAAACAATAGCTTTGATGGAGACAGTTCAGGCGAGCAGAATGATTAGTGCAAAAGAATTACGTGATTCATTGAGACCTTAAAGCGGGTCTGGAGAATCCCTGCCACCTAACCTATCACGGTTTGGGGGAGTTTGATGAGAATCCAGTTTTGATAAAGACAATTGTTTTTTCCTCCCAAAGTGACTATACATTTAAATAGCTAAAACATCTGTTCAGCCACATAGTAAAACATGTACACTCAGAACGCCTGAGAGAAAAGCCTGCCAAATCATCGGTTGAGAGGGACTTTGCTGTGGGGGGGGGGGAGAGCACCAAGATAAAGCAACCACTGTTTGTTTTGTCTGGTCAGGGGGAAAGCCAAGGCAACCAATATTTTGGGTTTCTTTTATTTCATTTGTGAAGAAATATTTGAAAAAGGGTGGTGAGGGAAGATTTCCTGACGGGATTTTTTAGGCTATTAGTGGAAGAGCAAGAGAACCTTGGATGTCAACGCCTAACAGACTCTTGAGACCAGCCACCAAACCACAAAAAGTGACCTTCTCTTCGCGTGGCCTCTACGTCCCTCCTGATGGAGGAAGAAATGGGGAGCAGCACGGAGACTGGAAAGACAGCCAATAGGGGCACTCGAATTGCCCTGGCTGTGTTCATTGGTGGCACCCTTGTGCTGGGCATGATCCTCTTTCTAGGTAAGTGGAGCGCTGGAGGCCAGGGAACAGGGCGAGTGCAGTTAAGTTTCCTTGTGCTTTATTCTGGCAAACCTTGTCAGGACGCAGGTGGAGGGCTGTTTGCATGTGTGAGTAGGTGGTGTATCCTTAGCTTCTATTAAATATGCAAAAGGGAAAGAAGCCTTTTCTTTAGGAAGCTGAATAAATAAATACAGGCAAGCACCAAATGTATAGTCCAGACTGCCAAGTGGGTATAAAGTAGCTTCCAGCAGCTGGAGGATTCGGTCGCACTGGGCCCACATTTTCTTATGCATTGCATTTTACATTTAGCAAAATGAGGGTTTATGAATTCATAGTCAGATACTTTCATTTATTTTGTGGGGAAAGACTTTACATTATGATCAAAACCACGCTGGAGTTCTTTTTCCATTTGCGTTTTGCTAATGTTTGCCTGAATGAATCATGAAATTTAACTTAAAAAAATACAAAGCAGTCTTTAAACAGGCACCTTAATGATATTCCTCCATGCCTTTCTAATCCAGTGACTCTGGTGGGATGAAATTTTAACTCTGCCTTTCTAGCTTTAAAAATTAATATGAAGGAAAACAGAGGTTTTCCTTCCAACATTTGAAAGGTATTGTGATTACATTATTTTAATGACTCTTGGTGAGAATGATGTACCCAGAGAGTATATATGATGAAAAGCATATTCCTATCAATAAGAATGAGATATCTTGGAAAGGGGAGATGGATGTTCTAAAATTGCAGGCATTTTGGACCCTTGATTATTACCCTTTGTATTTTCCTCATACAGCCCATACAGTTTCATTAGCTTGAAAGCTATATAGGAACAAGCCCCTATCCTTAGGAGATTTGAGGTGCAGTCTGAAATGCAGCAAGCCTGGAAACCTTCTTTGGCTCGTACAAGTTGCAGGAGGCCATGTTTATTTTGGCAAGGGGAAACCAGTGATTCGACTTTAAAAGAGTTAGGGTTGTGTGGTTGAAAACTCTGCTAAAACCAGCAAACCATCTTTCCATGTTCTCTGTGGCTCTAGATTTAGGAAATTAGATGGGTTTACTGCTTTCTGCTGCAGCTAAACCTCCTACTCCTGCAGCTGAATTTGTGGCTCTCAAAAACTTTTCTGAGATTTCTCGGCACTTGGGGTTTAGACATGTGTCCTATCCTGAAATTCAAAGGGGAGGAAAATGACGCGGCACATGCCCATATGGGAACTACACACTATGTGGGAAGTGAGTACAGAGTTAGACTATCTGTGTTTTGTGAACACTCCCAAACTTCAAAATCCAAATGATGATTGTTTATGTGAAAATATGTACTCTTTTTAATGATGTTACTGCTGCTTGAAGCATTTGAAATTCCACCGTTTAAGAACGACTATATTCTGAGGCTGTTACATATTAGTTGGAATATTCTCTCTCTCTCTCTCTTTTTTTTTTAAGATTTTATTCATTTATTTGAGAGAGGGACAGAGACAGAGCACAAGCAGGGGAAGAGGCAGAGGGAGAGGGAGAGGCAGACTCTCCGCCGCCGAGCAGGGAGCCCGATAGGGGGCTCGAGCCCAGGACCCTGGGATCATGACCTGAGCCGAAGGCAGACGCTTAACCAACTGAGCCACCCAGGCGCCCCTAGTTGGAATATTCTCAATGGCAGCAAATCTTTGTTCCTTGAGAGGAGATGATTCTTTGGAATCAGCTCTTAAGTTTTTAGAGCACAGTAAAATTCTTGAAGTCAGGCAATGTTATGGATAAGGAGGCCTGCCTAAAGAAGACAAAAATAATTTGCAATGTGCCCAATTACCTGGCTCTTACTGCAGATTTCTAAGAGGAGCTCTAATGATGTTAGAAAATAAAAGTGTGGCCTCTCTACACCTCCACTAGTCGCTGTGGTCGGCGGACTGGCAGCGTGCGCACGCCTTGGGAGCCTGAGCTTCTGAACTCAGAACTACTGATTCAGAATCTGCCTTTCCATAAGATCCCCAGCTGATTCATTTGCAAATTAAAGTCTGAGAAGCCTTGGGGCGCCTGGGTGGCTCAGTTGTTAAGCGTCTTGCCTTCGGCTCAGGTCATGATCCCAGGGTCCTGGGATCGGGCCCGCGTTGGGCCCCCGCGTCGGGCTCCCTGCTCGGCGGGAAGCCTGCTTCTCCCTCTCCCGCTCCCCCTGCTTGTGTTCTCTCTCTCGCTGTGTCTCTCTCTGTCAAATAAATAAATAAAATCTTTAAAAAAGAAAAAAGTCTGAGAAGCGTTGCTCTAGCTGACAACGTCCACGTGGATGTATATAATCGGGGATATTTGCTTTCAGATAAATGCACATTCTTTAGTAGGTTTTTGTCCAACATCTCTGCACCATTTCAGACTTCCTTCCCCCTGACCCTTCTTCCCTGCCTTGTCCCCCAGGCTCTGCCACCTACCTCCACCGCGCACTTAGTGAAGTCCTTGTCTGAAAATCTCCAGGGACCTGCAAGGCAACACTCTTTCTGACGATATTCTGGTTAAGTCCTCTTCTTGTCAAGGCACTTCCTGGTTGATATTTTCCTGTCTGTCCAAATTTAGGCACATGCCTGCAATTTCTAGCATCCCTCCTTACCTCTTTGTATTTCCGGCTCTGGGCTAATCCCTTTCCTGAACCTTAGTCCTTCTACGGTAAGAGTGACTGCCACCGGCCTTGGGATGGTCTCAGAGAAGCTAGAAAACTCGAATTTTAGATGGCAGGTATAACCATATGCCTATAAGTAGTTTATTTTAAAGTGTCCTTTCCTCTCTTCCTCCTTCCCTCCCCCTTCATTCTTCCTCGCCAGTCTATTTCTCAAATGTAGTAGTTGGTGACCTTTTACTGTAAAGGGCGAGATTGTAAATATTTTCAGCTTTCTGGGCCATCCACTCTCTGCTGCTGCTACTTGACCATTGCAGCAAGAAGGCAACTATGTACACAAACAGGCATGACTGTATTTTGATATGATTTGATTTCTGAATACTGAAATTTGAATTTCAGATCATTTTTACGAAACATGATTCTTCTTGTGGTTTTTTCCAACCATTTAAAAATGTAAAAATCATTTTTAGCTCACGGGCCATACAGAAACAGGCAGAAGACTGGACTTGGCCCATGGGTCATAGTTTGCTGACCCCTACTTTATGGTCATTCTCACGCTGTCGATCTGCGGATGACTCCACTGCATTCTGAGGGCATTTCTACTGGTTATAGAAAAATCTAAAATGGGGCACCTGGGTGGCTCAGTCGTTAAGTGGCTGCCTTCGGCTCAGGTCATGATCCTGGGGTCCTGGGATCGAGCCCCACATCGGGCTGTCTGCTCAGCAGGGAGTCTGCTTCTCCCTCTCCCACTCCCCCTGCTTGTGTTCCTTCTCTCACTATCTCTCTCTGTTAAATAAATAAATAAAATCTTTAGAAAAAAAAAAGAAAAATCTAAAATGAGAAACCAAACTGCTCCTTTTTTAAAAGCACCTAACCAGTAAAAAGTAACATTTTCATTTTTTATATAAAAAATATTCTCCTTGTTGTCCCAATTTCATTCACCCACACCTTCACATTATCTGGTCCTGTTGATTCTCATTTATTTGCAGGATCTTAACCCCACCCCCCATGGATATAATGCTCTTCCTCAAGGGGTTAGGTCTGTCTGCATCCCAATTTAATTTAAACTTCCTTTTTACTCATATTCAGATAAAGATATCTAGTTCTGCTTCCTTAGAGGGTTGGGTCAAGAGTTCTTGTCCATGAAAGCAATAACTCCTTAAACTAACCATTTCATTAGCTTTTTATTTTTATTTTTATTTTTTTAAAGATTTTATTTCTTTATTTGACAGATAGAGACACAGCGAGAGAGGGAACACAAGCAGGGGGAGTGCGAGAGGGAGAAGCAGGCTTCCCACTGAGCAGGGAGCCCGATGCGGGGCTCGATCCCAGGACCCTGGGATCACGACCGGAGCCGAAGGCAGACGCCCAAGCGACTGAGCCACCCAGGCGCTCCTCATTAGCTTTTTTAAAAAAATAAGGCTAGTATCAAGATGGTACTGTCCAGAATCATAACAGTATTACTTATAATAAAGTTTATTTTTCCATTATAAAAAATAATACAGGCTCATTAAAGAACATTTGGTAAACATACAGAGGTAGACTGAAGGGAATATGTCTCCCATGGTTCCATCACACAGGCATAATGAAATATTCAGTACTAATGTTTATGCTGCATGTTTATATTGTTATCTAACTTTGCTCTTTAAAGAAATCAAAACACCTTTATGCTAAGGTTTTTCTTTTTTAAATGATTTTTTTATTCAGGGGCGCCTGGTGGCTCAGTCGGTTAAGCGACCGCCTTTGGCTCAGGTCATGATCCCAGGGTTCTGGGATGGAGCCCCGCATCGGGCTCCCTGCTCAGTGGGGAGTCTGCTTCTCCCTCTTCCTCTCTGCCACTCTCTCGCTCTCTCTGCCTCTCTCAAATAAATAAATAAAATCTTTAAAAAAGATTTATTTATCCACTTTAGAGAGAGAGAGCAAGTGGCGGTGGGGGGTGGGGGGGAAATGGGAAAGCAGACTCCCCACTGAGCATGGAGCCTGATGCAAGGCTTGATCCCCCGACCCCAAGATCACAACCCCAGCCGACATCAAGAGTCAGACGCCCAACCGACTGAGAAAGCCCGGCACACCTAAGATACTTCTTTTCTTAAAAACAGACCTGAGATGTTCCATTGGCAATTTTCTTATATCTGTAATGTAACACAAGTAAAAAGGCTGTTTGGAGGATGGCAGCAGAGAAAGGAACAAAGAAAAAGTAGTCTCTTCTTAGAATGCGGGTTAATAAAAAATACAAATTGCCATACTGGCAAGAGATATACAGGTCTTCCATCTCTAGCAGAAATATAGGTACCGCTGTGCTTTCTTACCCTGCTTCTCAGCTGAGGATGCCACAAAAGGCCTTGGCTCCCCTTCACTCCCCACCATCCATCTCCCCACGGCCACATCTCCAAATGATTCCTTATTTCTGCTCACAGAGTACAGCAATAATGAATTTCTGTTAACTTCCTTGGCTACCAAAAATATTTTTGAAATCTAAACTCACATCTACTAATGCCCAGGTGCTGCCTGGAGTTTACAAATAGGGCACCCTTCTGTACTTCTGCAGAAATCCATTTAGATAATATTGCTAGCCAGATGGGGAAAATTAAGCCCTTGGTGAAAAGCTAATTCCATCTCGCAGGGTTTTTGTTTTGTTTTGTTCTGGTGGAAGTAGTTGGAAGCTTGGTCCACAAGCCACATCTGTCCGGTAGCTAGGCTGAGCTTGGTGGGAGGAGGGTGTGTGGGGTACAGGGTGTAT
The DNA here is from genome assembly GCF_009762305.2 of Zalophus californianus. NCBI lineage: Eukaryota > Metazoa > Chordata > Mammalia > Carnivora > Otariidae > Zalophus > Zalophus californianus. The sequence goes on along the minus strand of NC_045612.1, from coordinate 111,303,930 downwards.
CATGACTCTCTTGCTAGATGACTGTGTAACCACCCCCCCCCCCCACATCTATGGACGGTTTAGATAAGATTCAGAACTTTAAATGCCACACATGCTCTTTTTCTCCTTCCAGTCTGGATTTACTCCAAATGACATAGTTCTAAGTTTCATTTTATCCCCATCTCTAAAACAGGAACGTAGTTGTAAATAGAGTGAAATTATGAGACTTAAATCATAGATAATTGGAGATGGAAGAGACTTTAGAGATCATCTAGCCCAGTGGCTCTCAAACTTGAGTGTGCATCAGAATCACCTGGAGGGCTTGCAAAAATGCAGATGGCTGCTCGTGCCCCACCCCTCCACCCCCCCCACCCCCCCCACCGCCCAGACTTTCCGATTCAGGTCAGCGATAGGGCTCAGTAATTTATCTTTCTAAAGAGCTGCCAGGGGATGCTGCTCCCGAGGCCTGGGCACCCCACTCTGAGAAGCACTGGTCTGACTGTATCCACTCATATTCTAGAGAACCCAATTTCAGAGCAGCGAGTCTCACCAAGGTTACTTATCTTGTGACTGGAGTCTGGTTGGGTGATACTGAGCCAGCTGGATTTTTGAACTCCGTGTCAATGCTGAGAAGGATGAACTGATATCAAATGTCTAGCATATGTGCCTGACTGTGGGTTACCTGACGGTGGTCTGCTACAAGCCAGTCATTTCTTTATTTTGGTCTGTTTTTTCAGTGAGTCAAGGTTTCTTAAGTCTCCAAGCTAAACAGGAGTACTGCCTGAAGCCAGAATGCATCGAAGCTGGTAAGTCTGTTTTCCATCCTGTGTCAAGCTATCATAATGGTACCTTGGGGAGAGGAAGAGAAAACAGGTGGTATTTTTAGTATTCTGTTTGCTTGAGGTTTACCAAGTATGAAATGCAATTTTGATGAAATTTTCAGTTTACCTTCAAATCTCAGTGTGAAATTGTGGAGCATTGGTTTCCTGTTTTTTTCTTCCTTGCAAAAAACAGCTGTGGGGTATTCCAAGTCATTATAAGGAAATCCGGAAGGGGCTTGGAAGGCCTAATGGCTTTTCTTAACACCCAAACAGAGAGATCATCAGCCTTCCTATGGCCTTAGCTGGATACAGGTCCCTGTTTACCCTGAGCAGTCTCTCTGTATCATTTGGTCAGTGGATCCGACCTGTCTGTCTCTGAGCAGGGATCCTCCATCAATCTGTGCTTCCACTGTCACCTGAAATCACTTTGGGTCCTTACAAGTCAAACTTGTCTTGAGGTGACCGGACCATGTATCAGTGGGTACTCCACAGTGAATATGAGTGTTTAAACTTGCCTCAGTGTTGGCACAGCCCTTATATTCCCTCTATAGGGAAAAGGGAATAGGGTTAGGGCCTAGATTTGCAGGACCCAGATTCCAGCGCCCTCCCCCTCTTCTTTAAGTGGGCACGGACACTAGTGTATTTTCCAAGGAGAGAGTCAAACGGATTAGTTAAGCACATAGCCGTTTCACTTTGCTCTTGGTCTTAAGAGATTAATGAATTAATTTGCCAAATATTTATTCCAAGTCAGGCACCAAGTTAGCAGTAAAGTTGAATCACCCGGTAGGGGAAGACAATAAACACAAGGTGATCAATGTGGAAGAAAAATATCGGCTGGTGGTAATGTTATGCAGAAGATTAAAATATTCAAGTAGAATAATGTGATAGCAAGTGACAGGATGGCTAGATTGGAAAGTCTGAGGAAATGATGTTGAAATGACCCTGAATGATGAGAAGGGACGTGTTGTGTGAAGATCGAGGAAAGGCCTTTCCAGGTATGGGGAAGAACTGGGGCAAAGGTCCCAGAGCGGGAGAACTTACTGCCTAAGGGGCAGAGTGCAGGTGATGAGGGTTAGTGGGGAAGGCAGGTGTCAGGGAGTGTGGGTTTTTCCTAAATGTGCTCAAAAGGCTCCAGAAGGTTTCAATAAAGACAGAGACATGATCTTATTAGCATTTAAAAAGATCTCTCTGTGGAGACCTAGACTCAGGAGAGTCGTTTGGGTGGAGAAGAGACCATAGGGAGCAAGATGGAAGAAGGTCATCAGGCGGGAGGTTATTTTGGTAAGCCAGATGAGACGCGATGCTTTTTTGAATTCCAGAGATGGAAAGGGAGAGTGTAGAGGGTTTTGGAGCCAGGGGGTTGCTGAAGGATTTGAAATGAGTTGTGAGAAAAAGCAGAGAATCAAGGTGATGCTTAGATTTTTGGCGGTGGCATTTGTTGAGATGGAAAAGACTCAGGCGAAAGAGCTTTTAAATTCAGAGGCCTTAAAGGTGAGGGATTAGACAATTGCTATTTTTTGTCCCATTATTTTTTTGTTGTTGGAATTTGTGTGTTGTTGGAATTTTTTTTTAAAGACTATTTATTTGACAGAGACACAGCGAGAGAAGGAACACAAGCAGGGGGAGTGGGGGAGGGAGAAGCAGGCTCCCTGCCGAGCAGGGAGCCCAATGTGGGGCTCGATCCCAGGACCCTGGGACCATGACCTGAGCTGAAGGCAGATGCTTGATGGCTGAGCCACCCAGGTGCCCTTTGTCCCATTTTTAAGTGATCAATATGTGTTTTTTAACCAGGCATTGTGTTAAGTGACTTACATATGCTGTCTCATAAAATCTTAAGAACCCCATGATGTCAGTGCTATCACCAGGCCCAACTACAGATGAGGATATGGAGCCTTCTGGAAGCTAAATAATTTGCCCAGGGTCCCATCCTGAGTTAGCTACTGGGCTGGGCTTCAAGTTCATGTCTGTTTGCTCTCCATCAGTGCTTTGGTGCAATAAGGCCATGCCAGGTTACTCTTTGGCTGTGGTCCTGTCTTGCCTTTTTCATAACAATAGACCTACTAGTGTCTGGTGACTAGACAACTGTTTCAGCTTCTCCATCTCATCCCGGGAATGGTGAGAACAATTTGGGAATTCCCATACCCTTTCCTGTTTCCAGCTTCAGTGGCTGACCTAGGGTTCCTCAATGGAAAGTGGTGACTTGAAGTAGAGGGGGACACCAGGTGGAACTGTCAACAGGTCACGGTTTAGACTTCATGTCACCTTGTGATTTTGCTGTGGTTGGGTCCTTGCAGATGTGTGAAAATGAGATTTTTTTTGAACTAAAACATTTTTAATTTGCGTTTAGGCAACTTTTTGTATGGAGAGCCACTTACCGTATGAGTTTTCTTTATTACAAATCATAATCAAGAGTAAGACTTACAGAATGTCATTTGATAATGTCTTCTCCTGCCAGCTAGTCTGTTTTGCCTTGCTGTTTCGTTTTGAATTTTCACGTTGGTGAATGGCTTTTTAATATTGAAAAAAACTGATTTTTTCTGTTTCTGTGATGGAAGACTCACCAAGGATACATCCTCTTCTGTGTAACATGAGCCTCACTGTGCTTAGGGGCCTGCAGAACAGCTGTTAGGTACTCACCGCATAAATGTCTCTGGGAAGGTCTTAAACGAAAAGCAGCGCAAAGGCGCGGGGAGCGCGCGGCGGCTGTGCGCGTGCGCGCGGCGCGGGGGCGTGTGTGCATGTCTGGTCATGCAGGCTAGGAGCTCAGGAGATGGAAGTGTTTGATCCCCTCTGGACCGTTTCTGAGCAGGTGCCACCCCTTTGTGAGATGCCTCCTCTCCATAGCTCTCTTTTCCTCCTCTTGTCCATTTCCTCTTCTAAGCCCTCTTTCAAAATAAGAGGTGGAAAAAATTACAAGGAAAGGGCATGCTAAATAGGGATAAGGGCTGACAGGCTGACTTGGGTTTGAAGCATGATCTGGCTACTTAAAAGCCACATGATCCTGGGTTAATTGAATAACCATCCTAAGTCTCTTGTTTATCATCTGTAAAATGGGAGTACTGTTCTTAGCATACTAGGTGTGAGAATAGAAGAAAATAATGGTGCTACAACTAGATCACACAGTGTGATTCTTAACCCCAGACCCGGAGAACATCGTAACTGTCAGTTGGCAAGACTGGACCCGATTTCAATTGTTGTGATGGCGAAACTAGATCTTAACTTCCATGAGACTGTTGTGGACTTTGTTTATCCCACCTAGGAAAATATGCATATATTTCCTATGGAACTATTAATGTGCTTGCTTCAGGAGTGCCACTCCAGACATTGTTGTGGTTTATGCACTGTATTAGTTTTCTAAAATCTGAAAATTTATGAGCTCTGAAAAATAACTTAAGAGTTTCAGATAAGTATTTGTGGAATTGTAATAGCAAAAATTTGTAAGGTTGTCAGCTTTAGCTATGTACATACATGTTCAGGATGCTCAGTTAAATTTGAATTACAGATAGACAATAAGGCTGCTATTATTTTTGTATATGTCCCCTGCAATATTTGGTACATAAACTATAAAAGCTGCCATTGATATGAAATTCAAGTTTTATTCGGCATTCTGTATTTTATCTGGCAACCATATTTATTTGTCAATGTGCCTGACACTGTTCTAAACACTTCATGTGTATTTACTCATTTAATTCTCATGAAGCTCTCGTGGGTTGCGATTATTATCCCTTGTTACAGATGAGGAAACTGAGGTTTAGTAACCTGCCCAAGGTTACATAGCTTTTGCATGGTGTTGCTGGCATTTAAATCCAGGTGGTCTGGCTCCAGATGATGCTGTACTTTCTGAAAAGGGCTTAGCATAGATCCTGGCAGAGAGGAAATGCTCAATATTAATGATTTTACTATTAACACCACCCTCTCCCTTGAGCCCTGATTACACTTCAAAGCTCAGGCTGGTACACGGGGTGTGGTGCCTGCACCTCTAAGTAAACACTAGTAGGAGACCACATAACCACTGACCTTATACACAGTAACTTGAGAGAACACCTAGTTGGGCCTTTCACAGGTTTCTTTGATCATCAAATTTCTTTATTAAAACAAGTCTCTTTGAGTTTTCTCCATGGAACCGAACAGGGGGAAAGGAGTTGTGGTGTCTTGATAACTACGGTCCCTTGCAATTTGAAGTCTCAGTTCTGCAGAAAGTGCAGCCCTGTGCCCAGCTGTGAACGATGAATGATGAATTGGGAGGTTGAAACCAGAGTTTTCCCACTTAGCGGGCTGACTTCCAAATTCTCTGTGAGTGATGTATTTCCCTACTCTGTCAAGGCTGAGGTCAGAGCTGATCTTGCAGATTTTGTCGGTACCAGCAAGAATACTGAGGAGATGGAGAGGACACATTTTAGGTTGGGGGCAGGGGGAGGTTTGGGAAGGTGGCCAGAAGACAGTGCACTTATGTGAATAAAAATGTGAGGGTTCTTCTGTGTGACTGTAAATATCGTGTGGCACTGACACTTGTATAATCACTGCCCCTGGGGTGTCCCATAGCAGATTCGTCCTGTGGCTGCACAGCCAAAATCATTATACATACAAACTGAAATAAAGATTTGGTATGTCCTAGCTTATTTGCATACTAATATGATAAAATAGCAGCAGTAAGTAAAAATATAATTGGAGACCACTGAATCCTCGAAGATGAAAATATTAAGCCAGTTTTAAATTGATCAAACTTCTAAAACCAGTTTTTTATTTTACTTTTTTTTTTTTAATAGAGCACAAGTTGGGGGGCGGGGGAGAGGGAGAGCAAGAATCTGAAGCAGATTCCACACTCAGTGTGGAGCCTGATGTGGGGCTCAGTCTCCCAACCCTGAGATCATGACCTGAGCTAAAATCAAGAGTTGGATGCTTAACCGACTGAGCCACCCAGGTGCCCCTCCAAACCAATATTTTGCTTTGGTTTTTTTGGAAAGGGGAAAGTGCTGGGGATTTTGAAGTCCTGTAGAAACTTAGGATATTTCTGTATCATTCACTTTATGAAGGACAAAAAGCTGTTGAAAATTTGCATAGCAAGTATAGGCTAGAAAAATATCTAGCCTTAGCTTTGAACCTGGAGGACACGTGTAACCAAACTGATGACCAGCATATATAAATATATGCAGATGATACTTTTTTTTGGCAATTCCTTCATATTTAGCTGAAAACTCATTGGGTTTTTATTACTTGAAATATATTCTGGCATTAATGTATGAAAATTATGCAATGTCATCTTTCCAATGTCATTAAAATATTGGCTGCCTTTTTTTTTTAATTGGTGCGTATCTTTGTGTTAGAGTGGTAGCCAGCAGTTGTATGACAGTTGGAAGAGAGTTGGAGCTCAGTATTAGGAATTTTGGAACCTTCTCATTTTTAAAAAAGTTTTATGATTTGAGGGAGAGTGTGCACGAGCTAGAGCACCAGCGAGCACGAGCAAGGGGGAGCGGCAGAAGGAGAGGGAGAAGCAGACTCCCCGCGGAGCAGGGAGCCCGATGCAGGGCTCGATCCCAGGACCCTGCAATCATGACCTGAGCCGAAGGCAGATACTCAACTGAGCCACCCAGATGCCCCAAGAACCTCATTTTTTTTTTTAAGTTTTTTTTTTTTAAATATTTTTTATTTTATTTATTAGAGAGAGAATGAGAGAGAGCACGAGAGGGAGGAGGGTCAGAGGGAGAAGCAGACTCCCCGCTGAGCAGGGAGCCCGATGCGGGACTCGATCCCGGGACTCCAGGATCATGACCTGAGCCGAAGGCAGTCGCCCAACCAACTGAGCCACCCAGGCGCCCCAAGAACCTCATTTTTTAATGAAAGGTTTTTTAAAGCTCATGGTTATATATTAAGTATGCACAAACTTCCTCCTTGTTGACTGTGTTGCCTATGTAATTGTGTGTGGGCTTATGAAAGAGGAAGAAAAAGTAAGTCAGTCTGTTGTGTCTGTCTGTTAACTTATATACATACTCAGTTCTGCCCTGAGACCTGGGCAAGAGGAGCCCTTGCCCTGGGCCCCATGCCCACTTTGCCCTCCTCTGGCCATGCCTCTCCCATAGTCCAGGGGCCAAGTCAGCAGCCATATCCTTTTATAAGCCCGAATTCCCTGCTAAATGGCCCTGAGCCTCTCTGCAGGGCCCATGGGGGTCTCTTCCAGGGGTTCATTCCTCTGAGAGCTACACTAAACGTCCAGGGGCTCAGGAATTCATACCTGGCTTTCCAGGTCTTTATGGAGGTATATTGTAAATATATCCTTTATATATTTCAGTATGACTTACAGTCCTCTGTTTCACTCAGCTTATGCTGTGGAACAAACTACCCTCAAATCTTAGAGGCTTGAAACATGAGTGGTTTAATATTTCTTCTTCTTCTGTGGGTTCATCGGGGGTTCCTCTGCTGCTCTTGCCTAGGCTCATTCATACAGCTGCATTCAGCTGGAGGGTCATCTGACCTGGAAGGTCCATGATGGCTTCAGTCACATGTCTGGCACTTGGTGCTGACTGGGTTATTTTCCATGTGGCCTCGCCTCCTCCAGGAGGCTTCTTCAAAGGGCTGTCTTAGGGCTCCAATCAAAGGGAGTTACTATGGAAGGTACAAGGGTCTTTTAAGGCCTAGTTTTGAAACTCAAGAAAAGTCGCTCTGCTCTGTTCTGTTGGTCACAGCAAATCGCAAGGCCAACCCAGATTCAAGGCAGGGAAAATAGATCCTATCGCTTGATGGGCTGAGTTGCAAAATCACCTTGCAGAAGGATGAGCGGGTTAGAAGGAAAGGTTGCACACCTCCTTGCAGACAGTTTACCGTAGACTCCGTTTGTATTCCTATCCCATGCGGCGCAGATGTCAGAGGCAGTCCTGCGAAAACCATTCACCTGAATCCCACTCAATCTGAATTCAGTAATGTAATATAGTGAAGTTGATTCAGGGAGTCATTTGAGAGGAAAAGTAAAAGCCAAGGCTTGGGAACTGGTTGATAGGAAATGGTTGTTTAATTTGGAAGAGAACAGTACATAGTGTTCAGTGCTTGTCATTAATCCTATGATTTTCTTTTTAAATAGCTGCTGCCATCTTGAGTAAGGTAAATTTCTCTGTGGACCCTTGTGATAATTTCTTCCGGTTTGCTTGTGATGGCTGGATAAACGGTAATCCGATTCCTGAAGATATGCCAAGCTATGGGGTTTACCCTTGGCTGAGACATAACGTTGACCTCAAGTTGAAGGGTAAGTTTCTACTGGGGTTTGGTGACTCACTTTAATATAGTTAAAAAGTAAGCAGGTAAAGTCATTTCCAAGATTGTTTAAAATGGAAGATTGAAAGGAAAATTGTGGGATTTCAGTCTCCCAGATCTCGAATATAAGCCTAGCAGAGGTTTCATTATGTTTGCATTAGCTAATAGTAAATTCTGCTGAAGGATAACTAGCATTTCCTTGAGATTGGTAACAAAGGAATAGTTAATGAAAGTTATTTTATATAAGTATACTTATTCTGTTCAGAGCAAATCTCATCACATGCTTATTTACGTCCTGGATTTTCATGGCTACAAAATGTACTTAACACCTCATTGTCTCTTGAGAACTCTGGGTGACCTTGTGTTTGTCATATTGTTCCTGTTAACTTCTGACTTGGCTCTGGGGGGGACTTTTTTTCTCCCATGTCCTCTGTAGTCATGACAGGCTCACACACACATACTCACATATGCGTATGGACACATATACATGTGTGCGTGCATACACACACACTTCAAAACTTGGAAAAGTCTTTTACTAGAGGCACTTCTGTTCGCATTAGATCTATTTTTTACTGACCTATTGGAGGAAGGCACTTCAGGATGGAAGTAGGGAGATGGTAAGGCCAGATAAGGTAACTGTTTTGGGAAGGCAAAAATGTGTATGTTTCGGGGCACCTGAGTGGCTCAGTCGGTGAAGCATCTTTCGGCTCAGGTCATGATCCCAGGGTCCTGGGTTCAAGCCCTGCATTGAGCGCCCCCATCAGGCTCCCTGCTCAGCAGAGAGCCTGTTTCTCCCTCTCCCTCTGCTCTTCCCCCTGCTTGTGCTCTCTCTCTCAAATAAATAAATAAAATCTTTTAAAAAAGGAAGGTTTTTTTTTCTTTTTTTGATAACTGAGTTATGCCGCATAACACCTAGAAAGAATTTCTTTTTATTTCTTTATTTCTTTATTTTTAACTCTTTGGTTGTAAACAACACAAGTTGATCATCCTAAAATTCTGGAGGTTGGAAGTCTAAATGAGTTGGCAGGGCTTCCAGGGGCTCGAGGGGAGAATACATGCCCTTGCCTTTTCCAGCTCCTGCAAGCCACCTTTATTCCTTGGCTTATGGCCCCTGCCGCATCTTCACAGCCAGCACTGTCGCATCTTCAGATCTCTCTCCACGCTGACCTCTGACTTCCCTCCTCACATCTCCTCTCTCTTTCTCTTATGAAAAGGCTCTTCTACTTACGGAGGTAGGGCCCAGCTCTATGACCTGATCACTCTACACCTCAAGATCCTTAACTGAGTCCCTACCTGCAAGGTGCCTTTGCCATATAGGGAAACAGTCACAGGTCTGGGCATGGGGATGAAGACATCCTTGGGCAGGGAGAGAGCACTCATCTAGCACAAGAAGCTTTCTGCTCTCTCTGTTAGCAAGAGGTAGTAATGTGCTGTAGCCTGATATTTAGAGCATTGCATTTGCCTAACTCGGCCATCTAAAGCTTTTCTTTTTCATCCAGTGTGTAAAATAATAGGATCTAGAGCTTTTAGAAAACATAATCTTTCCAAGAAACTTTTGGATCAAATGTGAAGTGAAAAAGGTATGTTTTCTCTGTTCCATCATTGAATTTTTTTTTCTGTGTTTTGGATATTTGAGACTTTTGAACTCCAGAATTTCTGAGAAGTTAGAAGAATCCATTTTTCTTCTCCATCTCCCCAAGATTTTAAGTACATGAAAATTAAGTGTCTCAATTTATATGTTTTAACAACTGTAACTATTGGCATAGTGATTAGATACCTACTGCCAGTTGTAAGGAAAAATGTGCTTAAGTTTCACAACTTATCCATAACTTTTACAATATAAATCATATGGACTTAAATTTTCTAGGAGGACTTAAAAGTTTCATAAATTAGAATAAGAATGTGCAATAATGTCAGTTTTTCCCTAACCCAACAGGGGAGGTTCCCATACTATAGAACGATAAGACCTTGAGAAATGAATTTAATAATTCTTTCCCTGTGTGATATTAACTCACATTGGTCCTTCACTTACCATTCTTGCCTATTTCCCGGTTTCCCTTCTTTGGCTTTTCTTCCTAGACAGAGAGATGTGTGCACAGGTGCATGTATGTGCATGCACATAGTCATGCCCGTAGAAATGTCACTGAAGGATAAGAAAAAGATAAGATTTGCAAATAGATGCTCCTTACCCATTATTTAGAGCCAGAAGATTTCTATCTTCAGGGCATGAAGGAGTTAGAATAATTTAAAGCACTTCCCAGTGATGTCTTTTTTTTTTTTAAGATTTTATTTATTTGACAGAGAGACAGAGTGTGCACAATCAGGGGGCGTGGGGGCGCCTGGGTGGCTCAGTTGGTTAAGTGACTGCCTTCGGCTCAGGTCATGATCCTGGAGCCCTGGGATCGAGTCCAGCATCGGGCTCCCTGCTCAGCGGGGAGTCTGCTTCTCCCTCTGACCCTCTTCCCTCTCATGCTCTCTCTCATTCTCTCTCTCTCAAATAAATAAAATCTTAAAAAAAAGGGGGGGGGCATGGGAGAGGGAGAAGCAGGCTTCCTGTAGAGCAGGGAGCCTGATGCGGGGCTCGATCCCTGGACCTTGGGACCATGACCTGAGCCGAAGGCAGACGCTTAACAGCTGAGCCACCCAGGCACCCCTCCCAGAGATGTCTTAAAGTGAAAATGAAAATCAGTACCAATGTGCTTTTCTTGAGGACACTGTGTATGAAATCCTTGATCATTTGTAGAAATAAGACTAAATTGTTGAGAGGCACACAGGGTTGTTTTTGTTTGCTTGCTTCTTTTAAAAATGAAAAATTTTACTTATAAGCTCATTTGGGAAAGTACAAAGAAACAAAAATGCAAAAAGTAAGAAAGTTGCTCATAAATCCATCCATAGAAATAACTGCTAATGGAGCAGTTGGGTATACATCTTTTCAGGTTTTTTTTTTTTTTCCATTTGTGGGTACATATGCAGAACCTCATGTGCACACCCATCTATTTAAAAAAACAGCTAAAATTAGGCATACTACTGTCACGTGCTTTAAAAATGATGTATTTCTCATAGACACGGATAATGTCAATAGATATGTATATAACACTGTAATAAAGAGCCATGTGTAGTCCAGAAACGGAGTTGTTGTATTGAAAGAGTTGTCACAGTTTAATTTTGGATGTATACATACAGCTGAATCGCCCTTCAGAAAGTTATTTCTAGGTCTTTATATATTTTCTTGCTGCTAAGTCTTTCCATCAACTGGTTGTTTTTTTGTTTGTTTGTTTGTTTTTGGTGGTATAAAGTAGGGATCAGCAAACTATGGCCTGTGGGCCAAATCCAGTTCACTGCCTGTTCTTACAACTACGTTTCATTGGGAGACTGTGCATCCATTCACTTAGGCATTGTTCACGGCTGCTTTTGTATTAGGCAGAGTCGAGAAGTTGCTACAGAGACCACATGGCCCACAAGCCTACAATATTGACCCTCTGACCTGTAAGGAAAAAGTTTGCCAACTCCTGAAGCCATTGTAAAGCTTTGATCTGTCTATATTGGATCTCGTTAGAACTGTCTTTTTAAAAAAAGATTTTATTTATTTGAGAGAGCACAAGCAGGGGGAGCGGCAGAGGGAAAGGGGGAAAGGGGGAGGCAGATTCCCCACTGAGCAAGGAGCCTGACATGGCACTTGATCCCAGGACACCGGCATCATGACCTGAGCCAAAAGCAGACGCTTTACTGACTGAGCCACCCAGGCACCCATAGAACGGTCTTATTAATTAATAGCTTTTTGGTGGTGTCTTTAGAATTTTTTAGAGCCTCCAGAATGGTGTTGAATAATAGCAATGACAATGGGTGTAATTTTCTTATGCCTAGCTTGGTTGGTGATGCCTCCAGTATTTCCCCTGCAACCCCCAAATACATATTTTTCTTTGTTTTGAATAGGTATTCTTTATTGTGTTCTGTTACTCCTAGCTTGCAAAAAGAACTTCAATAATAAAATCAAAAAAAGTAAAAAGTCAAAAAGAACCTAGGTCAAGTCCTGCCGCCCAGTGATAACCTTTTAATGCGAATATACATACCAAGTTATATGTCAAAAAGTATCATCTATTCTATGTTTATAATCTTTTATTTGACATGTTAACATCTTCTCATGTCAAAAATAGATCTTTACCATCCTTTGCCATGACTGCTTTGTATGGATATGCTACCATTGATTCAGTCAATTCCTATGTTGCCATTTAGATTATTTCCAGATTTTTCCCCTCATTGTAAGCCACTCAGAGCATGGGCGTTGAAGTTGCAGACCTGCATTTGAATCCTAGTTTCCTTACATTTCTCCTCTGTGCCACTTTTGGCCACTCCTTTCACCTACCTCAGTTTTCTTACCTTTCAAATGGGGGTAAGAGAACCCATTTCGTAGGGCTTGTGGGGACTAGAGGAGATGACCCTTATAAAAGACACTTTATCCCAGTCCAGTTCCTGGCATATAATAGGCCCTCTATAAATATTTGTTGTCTGTGCTTCCATTTTGTCTCACCACTAGTTCTGAGGTTCATACCAAATGCTTTAGTTTTATTCTGGTCTTATCGTTTGTAAATATGTGCTTTCAAAAATATTGAATACTGTCTAGATATTTTTCCTCACCCTTGATAAAAAGTGAGAACATCCAAAAAATAAAACCCAATACAACCAATCAAAAGAATACCATTTTCTTATGGCTGACAGAGAACACACAGATACGGCTGTCCAATTTGTGAAATAAAATGGATTTGACAGACCTGGCTGATGAAAAATTGCCCTCTATTGAAGTCAGCAACCTGGCTTCATGAATTTTTTCTTTAAATGGCATATAAGACTCAGATTCCTAGTTGGAAGATAAAATTATTCCTTATTCTCTCCAAGAAGCAGGTTTTTTTTTTTTTTTTTTAAAAGCAGGCTGAATATAGTCATGTGTTTGAATGTCTCAAAATTTCCTTCCTACAAAACCTCCCAAATTTGTCTTCATGTGACCATGAAGATGACACAGCATGTGTTGCTTATGAACGAGCAGATGAAAATTTTGCAAATGAGCACTTATGAAACATGAGGCAATAAGTGAGATAGAACACTTGTGTCAAACAGAAGACAGATGACTCAGGGTAGGGCCAGCTCATTTCTATTATGGAATAGCAATCTTTGCCAATATTTTGTAAAGAAATGCAGTATATTATTATGTTCAAACACAGCACTGGCAGAACAATAAGATGAAATAGGGTTTGTGCATTAATGAGCAAAGAAAGATGATTATGATTCATAGATGGGTTATTTGTAAATATCTGCTGGCTAAGATTCAAATGGTTCTCATAATTAAATAACCCCCCCAATCTTGTTTTGCTATAATGATCCTAGCCAAATCATCTTTTGAAGATAGTGGAAAGCTGAAAACTTCAGCTCCTATAAAGTCATTTGATAATTAAGAAGTTGAGATGATTGAAGACAGTGAATTGTGTAATTTTCCTCATGCCATGAACATAGTATGATGTACCAAACTGAACTTTGACATCATTAAATTCTTTGAAACAGACATCAGATTAGAAAAAATATGGGGATACGGTGGAGAAGAGCTAGGGAGCAGCCAGCCATTGGGGTAAATCTCAGTGAGTCTGCTGTATAAATGGGGGGGGGGAGAGTTGCTATTTATAGATTCCTGTTTTTGTGACCATGCTGGCTCTTTCTCATGTGGCCACACATGAAGCAGCAAGTTGCCAAATTATACATGTGTCATCATAGGTCCCGCATGCACAGAGAGGTGCCGCATGAAGATTTGGGCCGGTGTAGAAGACATTTATTTTTTTTAAAAAGATTTTATTCACTTATTTGACAGAGCACAAGCAGGGGGAGTAGCAGAGGGAGAGGGAGAGGGAGAAGCAGGCTCTCTGCTGAGCAGGGAGCCTGACATGGGGGTCGATCCCAGGATGCTGGGATGATGACCTGAGCTCAAGGCAGACGCTTAACTGACTGAGCCACCCAGGCGCCCCTAGAAGACATTTAGAATGTGAAATGAAATGATTTTACCTGAAAAGTCTTTTGTTGTTGTTTGCATTTTTCCTAATCTCAGAACACCATTTGAGCGTGGGGAGGGGAGGGGGTGTATAGAGTGTGAAGAAAGGGAAAGAAGTTGTCAGATTGAAAATGTTAGCAATTTCCTGTTAGGAAACACCCCCTTCAAATATACATCTGAATTTCTTCCTGAAGCCTCTTTGAAAAATATATATGTAGCCCTAGAATATAGCTGAAGGAAGTGAAGAGGCCATGAGAACAGCCATCATGTGTAAAAGCTGTGTTCCCGTAGTTCTGATAGGATTTTAGGCTATCTTTTTTTTTTAAGATTTTATTTATTTATTTGAGAGAGAGAATGAGATAGCACGAGAGGGAAGAGGGTCAGAAGGAGAAGCGGACTCCCTGCCGAGCAGGGAGCCCGATGCGGGACTCGATCCCAGGACTCCAGGATCATGACCTGAGCCGAAGGCAGTCACTTAACCAACTGAGCCACCCAGGCGCCCCTTTAGGCTGTCTTCTTGTGTGTCCCTTTCTATCCCCCATGCATGTCCTTGTCTTTTTAACTTTTCTGCTCCAAGCATTCGATTTTAAGATCTGATCTTTCTCCCTGTGGCTTTTATGTAGCTCTTCTGTCATAGGGGTTAAATTACAAATAAGTTGGGTATACTTGACAAGAACCAGATCTGTTCATTAGATTCATTCTGGGTTGTGTGTGCTTTAATGTGGGGAAAATATATTCATTTTGAATAGATTGAAATGTACAGCATTTTGCCTGTGTTAATTAATCTGTGAACTCAAGACTATTGACTCGGCATTTACTTTTTTCTTGGCACCAGTTGCTTTCAGCCACAAGTAACAGAAATCCCAACTCCACCTGGCTTGAAAATAGAGAACATTTTCTGGTTCATGTAACCAAAATGTCTAGTAATATGGACTTCCGGTAAGGATTGATGCAGCAGCTGAACCATGTCATTAAAGATCGCATTTCTTTATTTCTCTGTGCTTTGACATTCACTGTCTCATGATTTTTTTCTAAGTCTGTTTGGTCATAAGATTCTTGGCAATAGCAACCAGAATTTATACTTCCTCATTCACATCTAGCAAGAGGCATTGTGTTAGACACAGGAGGATACAGAAGTGCCGAGATTAATAAGGCCCTCAAGACTACCCATGTGGAACTTAAAAATCTGCCCATCACAAAATGTTTCAGTAAGTACTGTAATCAGGAGTCTAGAGCAGCACTGTTCAATATGGTAGCCACTAGCCACTTGTGGCTTTTTTTTTTTTTTTTTTAAGATTTACATAGTTGAGAGAGAAAGAACATGCAAGCGGTGGGGAGGGGCAGAGGGAGAGGGAGAGGAAAAACTCAAGCAGACTCTGCGCTGAGCATGGAGCCTGATGTGGGACTCGATCTCAGAATCCAGAGATCAGACCTGAGCCAAAACCAAGAGTTGAATGCTTTAGCCAACTCTGCCATCCAGGTGCCCCCCACTTGGGGCTTTTGAGTACTTGAAGTATGGCTAGCTGGAATTGAAATGTGGTATAAATAAAAAATACCCACCAAATTTCAAAGACTTCATTTTAAAAAACATGTGAAGTATCTCACCAAGAAATTGATGATTCATTTCCTCAATTACATATTGAGATGATAATATTTTAAGATCTGTTTTGTTAAAATATATTAAACAACCTCACCTGTTTCATTTTTATTTTTAAATGTACAAGGAAATGAACAATGACCTATATGGCTCAGATAATGTCCTATCAGTGCTGCTCTAGAGCCCTGAATAGGCCTTTGGAAAGGTGAACTCTCTGGGAATAAATTCCAGTTTACGTTAGTGATAGAGTTCAGCAACAGAGAAGGGGCAGGGAGCACCTTTATTAAAAATAGTTCTCTACCCCATATCCAGTCCCTTTTTATCCTGTTACCCTACTAGTATTCTTTGTGGCACTTATAACCATTTGAATTAACTTGTTTGTATATTTGCTTGCTGTTTTTCTTAACTCTTTGTGCCATTTTGGGCTTCACTGTGACTCAGCACCCAGCATCGTGCCTGGCACATAGTTGGTGCTTACTAATACTTTACAGAGAGAAGAGAAAGACCGTGCCCTAGGTGAGTGGCTCAGTGCTGTGGTGGGGGTGGCTGGCTGACTCAGTGGAGAGGGGTGGCTTTCTCTTCTCTTCTTTCTCCCCCTCCCTCTGTGCCTAGGGCCTGACATACTGTTCCAGAGAATCCTGAGATGCAGCCAGAGCTTGCCCCTGATGGGAGGGGAAGAGGGTAATTGTCAGTTGTTCTTCAGGGCAGGGGAATGGACAGTGAGACAGGCTATAGCCCTTCCTCAGGCTCCAAGACTCCCTGGTGGTGTGGTCTTGTGTAAGTTACAGTAAGGAAAAGGAAAACTCCCAGGACGGCACGCACGTTTGGGTCTGAGAAGCAATTGGGATTCTGCCACTTACTGGCTCTGTGACTGAGGCGGAGTTTCTTATCTGGTGATACTGTTGGATTAATTCAATGAGGTGCATCAAACGTCTTCTACACAGAATTCAATAAATAGCATCTGTTATTAATTTCACGAGGATTAAATTAACATTTTGAAAGCACTTGGCACGTAGTAGATGCTTGAGAAATGTTAGATTCCTAGCCAACTAAAAATTACAAATGGATAAGAAAACTTATTGGTGAAAACGAGAAGTGTCATCGTAGGCTGTCCTAGGTCCTCTTTAGATGCCACTTTTTGCTGTTCCCACCCGTTTGCCTTTCTTCCCTCTTTTCTTTCCCTTCTCCCTTGGGGATTCTTAACTCAAGAGGGCTGTCTATAGAATTCCGGGGCCTTGAAGGGGAAAAGATGCTAACCTCTGACGGAACTTGAGCATTTTCTTTAACTGTGAAAGTAGGCAGAACTCTGGTATTATGGGCTGTGGCACTGTTGTTACCAATGGAAAGCATTATTTTTCTCTCTTGATACAAATGTTGCAAGTATCTTGAAATATTATCCACATACATCACCACTTCAAAATCATAGCAATGGTTAGACCCAATGCTAGATCTTATTATTTAACGACTTAATGAAGTAGCACGTATATTATGGTGACAAATAGTAAAACAACTGTTTTGTTAACTGTATCTCAGAATAACTGGTTTCTGCTGTAAACCTGTGTTTCTTGTGTACTCGTAAACATTATTTTGAGAGTGGTCCTTGGGTTTTAAGAGCCTGCCCAGGGAATGTATGGCACAAAAACGGTTAAGAACTCCTGCGTGGGTAAAGCTTGCTGGGGCAGGCCTCAAGAAGGTATAGTTTCATTGAACTCCAGCCTTTTGATGCATCCTAATCTAGGTGTTTCGAGCAGAGTTGGCTATTATATGACCCCATGGGTCCACTCAATGCCCGAATCTTTGAATAGTCCACAGTCTCGAATCCCTGGGTAATGAGCACATTACCAACAGTTCATGTATGTTTATAAGGATATTAGATGAAACCAGAGATTTGTGTTTGGAGATTTGTGCCAATGCCAAACCTTGCTGATTACAGTGCAGGCTTGATGTGATTACCTATGCCACGGAATAAATATATTTATAGATGAGATAGTGGACTGAGTGTTGTCACAAGCCTCTTATGAAAGCAGGAATTCGGTACCCAACTAGAGATGATACAGCTGTTACTATGGTCTAGGTAAAAATGCTTAGAAACGATACACATGATTGAAGATAGTAACACCAAGTAGAGTCGTCTTTCACAAGTACATGATAGGTGTCATCTGATCCTTGAAGACGGGGACTCTGGGTAGAACTTGGAATGGTAGAGGTAGAGGGGGGACTATAGATCTGGAGGGGCTGTGAATGAAGTTCCAGGGAAAAGACCGAATCCATGTAACTTGGCATTGTTGGGAGGAAGGCACAGACATGTCTTGGTGAGAGGTGACAGGAGTAAGATGGGCCAGTGAAGGATGTTGAAACCCATTTGTGAAATTTTTGACTTGCGGCAGAGAATGCTAAGGTTTCTGAGAAGTGGAGCTACAGCTTGGGCATGCTTTGCCTAGGAATAACGGCTGAAAAAAAAGGAGTGGAGATGCAGACGAGGGGGCATTTTTGTAGTGTAAATATTGTAACACATTATGAAAAGTTTCCTACTAGTTAGCTTGCATGTTGTGGGAAGAAAGAAACACTTTTACTTTAGAAGATGGCCGACTAAATTTAGGTTCTTTTGACTAAATATAACTTCTTTGGCCTGACTGATGACACAGGATATGGGCATCCCGAGAAAGACACATACACACCTACAGGAATACTTCTCAGCTTGCCTACACCCAGGCCCCGTTTTGCACAGTTGGTGTGTGTAAGTGTATTTTACTTGGCAGTTGTTCAGAAG
This sequence comes from Zalophus californianus, assembly GCF_009762305.2. NCBI lineage: Eukaryota > Metazoa > Chordata > Mammalia > Carnivora > Otariidae > Zalophus > Zalophus californianus. Next base: position 111,285,490 of record NC_045612.1, on the reverse strand, counting down.
GGTTGCATATTTTTGAAAAGCCACTTCCTGAAAGACCATGACTGGAAAGGGAAGAAAAATCCTAGCTGGTGTTGGTGGTAACAGTTCCGAGGCGTACCCATGTGAGCAGTGGTAATGATTACGGAAGCTCCTCCACATCCCCACGTGTTGGTGCTCCTGGTTGCCACAGGCTGGAATGATAATGGAGCTGAGAATGTGGGATTTTTGCAAGAACTTCCAAGGGTCATCTGGCTTTCACAGCAGAAGCAGATGACTCAGATCTCCTGGACCTTGAAACCTGCGTCTTTAGAGAAATGGGTCAGTCACTTACCTTTACTGTACTCCTAATTGGTCAGTGGCAAAACTTAGGCACCAGAAAAATGAAAAAGTTGCTTGCACACAAAAATACGTGGCCAAACAGTTGAAAATTTCACCCTTGCGTTTCCCATATCCCTGCTGAGACGGTTTCAGCTGTACTCCCTCTCAACTCTGAGAATATTTCAACTGCAACTTGACAGTGTGGATAGGTTGAGCAGCTGTAAGATGTGGCAAAATCCCTACTTCTCCCCCAATATATTACTAATGGGCAGGACTTCTACTCATTACTGTGAAGTGAGCTTTTAATGATTCAAAAAAAAAAAAAAAAATCCTAGGAATACACACGGAGAAGGGCCTAGCAAGCCAGGCACTGTGTAGAGATAACTTTCTTTAATAATACCCTTAGTTGAATTCTCTAAACTGAACTCCCACCACGTCTATAAGATGGAAGATGTATCTGTGTTTTGCCAATGAGGAAACAAAGGCACCGAGCAGTACTGTTAGCCAGCCCAAGATCACATAGCTGATGGGCAGTGGAGCTAGGATTAGAATTCAGATGGTTTGACCCTTAGCACCTCATAAAAATATTGACAGCCAAGAAGGTGGTATTTTTCCATTTTATAGTTGTGAAAGCTGAGGCTTGGAGAGGTTAAGTATTTCATAGTCACACAGCTAGTGACCTATGAAGTCACTATTGTCCAGAAAAAATGTAATGTGAGTCAAAAATGCAAGTCACATATTATTTTACATTTTTAAACAGCCGTGTTAGAAAAAGAAAAAGGAAACAGGTAAAATCGCATGATTCTGTCTAACCCAACATACCCAGAGAATTGTCATTTCGCGTAATCAAGATAAAAACATATTCACAAGACAGTTTACATTCTTTTGTTCCTAAGTCTTGGGAATCCGGTATGCTTCTTACACTTGGAACACCTCTCCATGAGGACGAACCACATTTCCAGTGCTCAGTAGCTCCATGCGACTCCCAGCTTCTGTGGCGGACAGGGCCATTCTAGAGCCGTGCTTCTCACTGACGGCTGCGCACTGAATTCACGAGGGAGCCCAAACAACACAGGCGCCCAGGGCCCATCCTTAGAGGTTTTGATGTAATTGCTCTGAGGTGGAGCCTGGCCTTCTGGATTTTTTAACCACTCCTCCCCTGCCAGGTGACTTTGTCATGGTGCCAAGTTTGAGAACCTACTCAAGGGTGAAAACCAAATCAACTGAGTCAAGCACTGTAGGCACTTTCCATTGGGGAAAGTTCTCTGAGTTTTCTGAACTGAGACCCGTTCAAAACTACTGCTGTCGCAACATGCTTTGCTAGTTGACATTACAGAATACCCAGCAGTGCCCTAATTCATTAGTTTCTCTCAATTTACACTTCCCAACCTTTTGGCTGAGTCCCAGAATAATGTAGGAGAAGAAAAGGGATTTCTTTTTTCTCCTTGATCTGCACGCTGGTCTGGATACACACCAGTGCGAGTAAATTAAGACCTAAAGGTCTGTTACTTGAATTGAGGTCAGAGGTGTCAGTGTCCGTCTGGAAACTCTGAACTGTGGGGAAGAGGAAGTTAGGGTTTGCAAGCTGCAGGTCGTTGCCAGAATGAAACATGTCTGGTGGGGAACATGTGGGAAGTGCTGGGTGAGGAAAGCAGGCAATTGTGGCTCCGCTGAGGTCTGAAGGCTGCACAGCCCATGGTGTGGCAGGACGTCTATGGAACTGCTCTTGCCAGAGGCCTTGCACCTGCCCGAGTACTCAGCCAAAGCCGCCATGTGCCTGTGACACCCGTGATGCAGGCGTCAAAATGTCTCCCCTCGCCACAGCTTCACTTGTCCTTTGAATGCTTTGGGAGTCATTTGGAAACAGTTTTATATTGCCGCCTTTTTTAAAAACCCAAACAACCTTACATTTCTGGACACGTTATTTTTCAGAGGGAAAAATGCTGGGTCTTCTGTGATGGTGGCGCTCTAGTTATATGCAATTTTGTTACGTTTATTTGACTTAAAAGTAAGCACGAGAACACACACAGGTGGCTGAGTCTTCCATAGCCTTAGCTAAATTGATACCATATTTCATTGAATCAGAAACACCGTCAACTGTAAGATGCACCATTACTTCACGTATGCCACCAAAGACGGAGCTGCTACACGGTGCCTTGTTTTCACCTGGCGTTTCTACCTTGTGTTCATTGAAAGAGTTCCTGTAGACATTAATTTTTGCCCTAGGACTCTTTTGCATGAGTTAAAAGGAAAATGCAAGCAGGAGAGATTGGTTGGAGTAGTCCTAAAACTTCTTCCCAGTCCTTTTGATTTCCAGTCATTGGTGCTTTTGTTTTCTCATGAAGCCTTGTCTTCTGGCTGTCAATAGCAGCAGTGATTCCACATTTCTTAAAAAACTGCTCCCCAAGGGGCGCCTAGGTGGCTTAGTCGTTAAGCGTCTGCCTTGCGCTGGGGTCATGATCCCAGGGTCCTGGGATTGAGCCCCACATCGGGCTCCCCGCTCAGCGGGAAGCCTGCTTCTCCCTCTCCCACTCCCCCTGCTTGTGTTCCCTCTCTTGCTGTCTCTCTCTCTGTCAAATAAATAAAATCTTAAAAAAAAAAAAAATTCTCCCCTGTCGGCTCAGGGATTTTCCTCCGAGATTGCCTCTTTGGATACACAATAAGTTTTCATTTCATACCCAAATCATATTGAAATCTTTCTGAAGACCTTTTAAGTGACAGTTTCCTGGCCATGCAGCCAGCTGGTTTCCAGTGCCTACTATGAGAACTGCTCGATCATGTCCTCACACGGGCAGGCAGTGACTGTGCCTAATTGACAGTTTTAAGATGGATTCCAATTTCAGTGATGTTAAAGTAGGAAAAAAATGTGCTTCTTAGATGAATTATGCTATGTAAATTGTATTTCCACTAATCCAGGCTTCATCCACCTTGTTTATGTGCTTTAAACAATACTCAGTGAGATTTGCATGATGTTCCCTATTCTGTATTCCTAGGTTTTAATGTGCACTGGTGGATAAGCAAACTCCCCCACTTTGTTCTTCAACTCTAACGTGTAGCTACAAAGCCAGACTGTAATACTGTTTTTCCCGGCCTTGAACGTGTACATGAATCCCCTGGGAATCTTGTTAAAGTGAAGATTCTGATTCACTGGGTCTGAGGAGGGACCCAAGAGTCTGCATTTCTGACAGGCTCTCAGGTGAAGCCCACACTACGGGTCTAGGGACCACGTGATGAGTGGCCAGGCTTTACTACATCTGAGGACACAGTATGTCACTGAGGAAACTCACCTCTCCCAGGGGCGTGGGTGGTTTTGTTTTACCTCCATTCGTACTATGATTTCAATGAAAATCTATGAATTACAAATGTTGTTATGTTGGGTAAAAACAAAGATGTCATAGGGTAAAAAGAAAACAGGAAGTTTGTGTGTGTTGTTTTATGATTCAGGAAGAGATATTTCTTCCCCTTAATTTGTTTTCTGAAAGGTTTGTTCATTTTGTTTTCCCTTGCTTTCCTCCCCCAAAACCTTGGGCAACTTGAGTTTATTAGGAAATCTGCAGGTAATTGCAGATTAATAACCTACCCATTAATACCACATTAGTTCATTGTGATTAATAGCATCTCTTTGAATGCTTAATGAATTAGTAATGATGGACTGTTTGCTTTAAAGTGTCAAGAGAACATTCTGTGTAAGAAGGCACTACCCATAACAGGAAAATTAATTATATGCCAGTTGGAGAATAGCTTGTCACAAATAAGAAATGTTTGTTTGGAAAGGCTCACTGGTGTTCATATTTACACAATGAGAGGTATTTTTAAAACATGTATGGGCCTTTTAGAAAATAAGGGGGTTTTATTTTCATCAATAGCTGAGATTGGTGTGAGAACCGATATTTCTGAGAGAAACACAGGCAGGTACGTCCTGGTATGCTCACAGGTTTGCTTCCTACCGTGGTCATTGCTGTTAAGTTCCAAATGGAACTTCTCCTTCCTGCTGTCTATTCTGAATTCATAAGTTCACTTCCCCAAGGCCCAAACATTTCTTGTTACTAATTTTATTCCTTTAGCCTATCATTTGTTTTCTCTCTGGTTCCTCACTCTAATTTGGTGCTGTTGGCCATCATTGTTTATTTCTGTCTTTGCCCTACATCCGAGGAAGCGAAGGTCAAGGAAATTATGTGACTTGCCCAAACCAATCCAGCCATATAATTTGTCCCCCACGGATTATGGGTCTAACATTTCAAATGTCTCCAATTTTAACCCAGGCGGAAAGAGCTGCATGAGCAGAGGCTTTGTCTAGATGGTGCCTTTGAGGAAACCCAAGAAGCCCAGTGTGACTGGAGCTCGGAGTCAGAAGGGAAAAGGGACAAAAGACAAGACTGAAGAGAAAGGAGGGGCCAGAGCGTGCAGGCCTGGTAGCCTGTGTAAAGATTTTCGCCTCTGTCCTCAGGCATCTGGGGGCCTGTTTGTAAATGTCACGTTGAGGGGCGTGATGGGTTTTGCCAGAGCACAGCGGCCACATGTAGAGAATGCCTTGGAGGAGGGAGTTGATGTATAGAGATCGGTTCACGAGGCCCTATCACGCTGTTCTGTTTTCTAGCTTGGGATCCAGATGAAGGCGGAGTTTGTCTTGTTACAGAAAACCTCAAGCGTTATTGGGTATTCTTTTCTCTGTGTTCTCCTCAGGACAACGTGAAGGGTCATTGTCTCTTCTCTCTAGCCCCTGCTTTCTTTGAACTTAGGAATGTACTTCATCAAGCACATCGGTTCCCCAGAATCTGCTGGGGAAGGCCCAGCAGCTGCGGGGGGGTGGGGGGGGCAGGGTCGTGAAAGTTTGCTGTCTTCCTGCCAGCCCTTCGGCTCCTTTGGCTTATGCCGAAGGTGCTGTTGCTTCCCCTCTTTGGGATACAGAAGGGAAGAGACCAGTTCCTAATCCCTCACTGTTAGAAACCCCATTTAAGAAGGACAGCCTGGGGCATCTGGGTGACTCAGTTGGTTAAGGTCCCACTTTTGATTTCAGCTCAGGTCACGATCTCAGGGTCATGGGGTCAAGCCCCGCATCGGGCTCCGAGCTAAGTGCAGAGTCTGCTTGTCTCTCTCCCTCTGCTCTTCCTCTCTCTCTCTCTCTCTCAAATAAAGTCATAAAAAAAAGGGGGAGCAGCCTTTCTTGATCACACAGTTTAGTTTGAACAGCCAAGAATAGAACCGCTGCTACTCTTAACTCCTCATGGAAGTTGGGAGTAAAAACAGGGGTTAGTTGGGAAGTGGGTTTTTAAACCTATGTTTACAGTGTTTTGATGCTGCTTTTACAGATGAGGGAGGAATTGTGAAGTCTAGAGCTCAGATTTTTTAGAATTTGAGGGATGCCGTAGGGTGTGGTATAAGCTGGAGTTGAAAATAGCTGTCCTGTATTTTTTTCACTTTGGAAGTCTTCCTGGCATCGTGTAGTTTTTCGTTTTTGTTTTTTGTTTTGGCTCTTGAGCCAGTGAATCAACCCTTGCCTTTAACCCCTATTGCATTTCACCTTTGTGAAGGGAACTTTTTAATTAATTAATTTTTTGAGAAAGGAACTTTTTAAAGCTGGACTTTGCAGAACTGAGGAACTTAGACTTAAATGGGCCAATATGATGAAAACACCTCCAGAACAAAACAAAGTAGTGCTGTCCTTGAAGAATGTTGACAATTAAAATGAAGCTGTGGAGTGAGGAAATCAGCAACCAGCATTGACTTTGAGTGGGATGGGGAATGGGGGAGGAGGGAATCTGGGCTGGTGATGTTTCCTGGGATCACAGGCATCAAGAAAGACTGGGGATAATTGTCAACTATACTTCAATAAAGTTGGGGGAAATAAAGGGGCGCTGGTGAGTGCTGTTGGTTCTCAAAGTATGATCCCTCTATCTATAGCATTAGCATTACCTGGGAATTTGTTAGAAATGCAAATTTCTGGGCCATACCCTAGACCTATGGAATTAGACACCCTGGGGGAAGACCCAGCACTCAGTGTTTTAATAAGCCCTTCCAATGATTCTGATGTCTGTTCAAGTTTGGACACCACTGGTCTAGACTGGGACATGATGTGAAGAAAAGCGTTAGGGATCAGCTAACTGTGTCCTGCCCTAACATCACCAGGCCTCCCATCCCTGGCTAGGTGCCTCAGGAGTGTGTCTCCCTGGTCACAAATAGGTTGACAGGGCAAAGTGGATACATGGCTCAGCACAGTCAGTCCACCACTGCAGAAACACACCTCGATGTCACCAGGGAATGCCTTTCTTCTGGTTAGGATTGAGAGCTCTAGTTCAAGTCCACGATCGCATTGCTGCCTCTGGCTTAGCCACTTGGGGGCCTTGTTCTCACACACAAAAGCTACTTGGCGCGGTTTTGCTGGATACCTGATGGTTGAGTGAACAGGACTTAGAGACCTGAACCCAAATCAGAGATCTAACCTTTACTACCTGAGTTTCCTTGGACAGGTTCTTAGGGTCTTCTCCCAAGTAGAGTAGAATGGGATCAGTGATACATGCTTCTTAGGGTTTGTGGGGGATTAATCGAGGTCATGTACAATACATGTGGCACAGAGCGGATGTTTAATAAATGAATGCTACCACCATTGGGTCCTTGGATGTTCAGGACTACTCGGGGAAGAACCCTTGCAGGGGGTATATAACCACGCATGGCCTTTCCCTTATAATGTTAAGATGGTGGAAACGGGCAGGACAAAATAAGTAATTAGGGTTTTTACTCTAGGAAAAAAACTGAAGATGGATTTTAGTGACTTTAAACTCGCCACAGGCCTTACACTGAATTATCTGCTAAGATCCAAATTATCTAACTAGGAAAACGATTTTTATGAGTTAAAATATCGTATTGGTAGATTCGTTGTAATTCTATGCTGTCAAAGAGTAATGTTAACATTTAGTTTAAATTATTTTGAAGTTTAACCCTGATAAGTGTAATCCTTATAAATTCACTTGTAAGTGAACATAATAAAAGAGTTACCTTCTCTTAGACTTTTGTAGTGTCTGGCAGTTTTATAAAATTGATTTCATTATGGGCAAAGAGGTCTTTTGTGTTAAGTTGGGGGTATTTTTATGTTATTTGGTAACCCATGATTTAGATCGATGAATTAGAGGTTTTTAGTGCCCCTAAAATAATCTTTGCCCCTTTTTCTTAAGCTGATGCCAGCCAACAATGATCATTTATAAGATGATCATAAAAAACGAACAGAGAAAAGGATTCTGGCAGTTTCTCTCCCTGTATTTAGGTGGGAGTTACCCCAAAGAATGAGAAATATCCGTTCTTACTGCCTTTTCAGTGTTTCAGAAAGACTCAGGTGACGCCGTGCCTGCCCAGCTCTGGGCGGAGGAGCGGCAGAGCTGAGCGCACCATTCGTGTGAAAACATGAGGGTTATGGGATCCACGGACCATGACTTAGTTAACTTGAATTTTGTTTTTTAATGAGAAGAGCAACAGCCTTTGCAAGCTGATTTAAAGTCTCCAGGTCCAGCTGCCTAAGAGTTTAATACCCATGCAGTGTGAGTTAGAAAAATGAATTTTCTCAGTACAGTAAATAAACTGAGGAGCCCGGAAACCAAACTGAAGTCTGTAGCCTGGAAAATCAACAAGGACTAAAAATAGTAAGATTAGAGGTGACAGTCTACCGTGGGCCATCCAAAGGTGGTTTTTAAGTACCACCAAAGGAGAAACCAGGCCATGATAGGATAAGTTTAAAAAGATATGTATTTCTAGAGAACACTGTGTTTGTTACCTAGGTGTGGAAGGGCATACCTTCCCTTAGAATGTGGATTCGACTTTCCAAAGTTTTGATTTTTCCTGTTTTGTTTTTTTTTCTTTGAACTAGAATTAGGAGGACACCCCCCCTGATTTCTAAGGGAGAAATGTTGGCATAATCTACCGTGAGATTGAGAATTCACCTTGATGACCTGTGACGTGAAGGTTTCAGGATGCAGTTGCTGTTTGGGTTAAGTGCATCAGGCACGCAGCTTCAGCATTCATCAGTCTCCTAGCGAGTAGCCAGAGGATCCCCTTTAGACTAGGCATATAGAAGGGTTGTAGGGTTGGGAGAAAGAACGCCAAGAAGCATGTTTTGAGCTCTTGACTTAACCAGGGGACTTCTGAGTCTTCAGGAGTCTGGTCCTTCCTTTGGAATTCCCTTCTCCTGTTCCAGAGCCCTCAGTAAAGGCCCTGTCTCAGCAGAAGTGAATTTGAATGAGTAGGATTGGCGGTCCTGTCTCAGCTTCTGAGCTTAAAGGAAGTTGGATGCCAACTAAGTATTTACCCCCAGGTGGAAGACCAGGAAGTGGATGGTTGAGCTGAGACTACTGGTATGATGAAACCTAGGCATTCTAAAACCTGGTATTCCTGAAAACCGTTGAATGAAGTCTTGGATTTCATTGTATGATGCAGAGACTGGGATGTGAGAAAAGGAGATTATGGATGTTTTTGTAATTGGGACATTGCTGATTATAACAAGCAATAATAAAAGAAGTCCAGATTCTCACAGTTCCTTTTCTGTTGGATGAAAAACTCTCAGACTTAAACTTTTCAGGAATTCAACTCTGCAAATGGGGAATGAGCACCAACCACGCCAAGCAGTAGGCCCTGGGTGCTCGAGATGAATGTGACCCAGCCCCTGCCCCACAGACTACTCCTTTTAATGGAGACCAGCCATTGTTAATGCCGGTTTTATGTACCGAGATGACTTCACGTCACAGTACTTGGGACCCAGTGACCAAAAATACCTTCTTCATTAAAGTTCTCCCTCTAGTTGCCCCTGTGAAGCCAGGCTTGTGTTACAAAGGCATGGCTGGCTGTCCACACCATGGGCAGAAACGAATTCTACGTGGACTGTGGATATAAATGTGAAACAATAAGGATTCTGTAAAAAACAGAATATTATGACATTGGGACAGGCAAAGGCTTCTTATATGGGACACAAAATACGCTAACCATACACAGAAAAAATGGGGAACTTAGATTATATTAAAGAATTCAATGATTTTATTTAAGATTTAATGAGAAGAAAAAATAATATTTTTGTGTTATGTTTGAATTTGATGATCAGCAGCACTTTGAAACCAACTTGATAGTCTCAGGTTTATGGCACGATAGGTTTTTTGCACTGGAGTTTTCCTTTTCTGTTGTGACATGGTTAAGAATACCTGGAAGGGGGGTGAAGATTGAGAAATTGTCCAAGAAACAGCACAGTTGATGATGGGAATGCCCTTGTGTGGGTGACCCAGGAGCCCTTCTCAGTGCTTTAGGGACATTTTAATAACCTGAGTAATTGCCTTTGATAGGCAGAGTTTGTTTCCTGCTCATTAATTACTCTCCAGGCTAGACTTTATTCCTCTTACCACTAATTCAGATACAGAGATACATAAAATGGTTGCTGCCAGCCGATTGCCACACCACTGTCTGCATATCAGTGCTCTCCTACCTGCTTGGGCATGAGGAGGAGAGGAGAACAGAAAGGGTTTGACAAGTATTACCCAGGACAGATGAATTTGTTTTAAAAGCCGCATTCTGGGGCCGCCTGGGTGGCTCAGTCGTTAAGCGTCTGCCTTCGGCTCAGGTCATGATCCCAGGGTCCTGGGATCGAGCCCTGCATCAGGCTCCCTGCTCCGTGGGAAGCCTGCTTCTCCCTCTCCCTCTCCCCCTGCTTATGTTCCCTCTCTCGCTATGTCTCTCTCTGTCAAATAAGTCAAATCTTTAAAAAAAAAAAAAAAAAAGAAAAAGCCACATTCTGGTACAGAAACCAGAATTTTGATACAGACAGGCATACCTCACTTTATTGGACTTCCCTTTCTTAGGGTTGGCAGGTACTTCATTTTTTACAAACTAAAGGCTTGTGGTAACCCTGCATCGAGCAAATCCATTTGGCGCCATTTTCCCAACAGCATTTGCTCACTTTGTGTCTCTATGTCACATTTTGCTAATTCTGGAATATTTCCAATCTCTTCATTACTCTTTTATTTGTTACGGTGATCCATGATCAGTGAGCTTTGATGTTATCATTGTAATTGTTTGGGGGCCCCGCGAACCATAGAAGATAGCAGACGTAATTGACAAATGTTGTGTGTGTTCTGGCTGCTCTTCTGACTGGCTGTTTGCCCATCTTGCTCTCTCAGGCCTCCCTATTCTGAGACACAGCAAAATTGAAATCAGGCCAATTAATAACCCTACAGTGGCCTGTAAGTGTTCAAGTGAAAGGAAGAGTCATGGGTCTCTTACTTTAAATCAAAAGCTAGAAATGATTAAGCTTAGTGACAGAGGTATGTTGAAAGCTCGGCCTCTGGCACCAGTTTGCCAAGTTGTGAATGCAAAGGAAACACTATTGAAGGAAATTAAAAGAGCTCCTCCAGTGAACACATGAATGATAAGAGAGCAAAACAGCCTACTTGGTGATCTAGAGAAAGTTGCAGTCGTCTGGACAGAAGACAAACCAGCCACAGTATACATCCCCTTAGGCCAAAGCCTAATGCAGAGCAAGGCCCTAACTCTCTTGAATTCTGTGAAGGCTGAGCGAGGTGAGGAAGCTGCAGAAGCAAAGTTGGAAACTGGCAGAAGTTGATTCGTGAAGTTTAAGGAAAGAAGCTGGCTCCCTAATATAAGGTGAAGCAGCGTTATCCAGTGACCCAGATATCCAAATTCTCCAGAAAATCTAGCTAGGATAATTCATGAAGATGACTACACTCCACATGACACATTTTCAGTGTAGATGGCACAGCCCTTTTTAGAAGCAGCAGCCATGTAGGACTTTAATAGCTAGAGAGGAGAAACCAGTGCCTGGCTTCAAAGCTTCAAAGGACAGCCTCTCTTGTTAGGGGCTAATGCGGCCCTGTGACCTTAAGTTGAAGCCAGTGCCTGTTGACCATTCTGAATATCCTAGGGCCCTTAACGGTTATGCTAAATCGACTCTGCTTGTGCTCTGTAAATGGAACAGCAGAACCTGGATGACAGCACATCTGTTCACAACCTAGTTTAGTGAGTATTTTAAACCCACTGTTGAGACCTGTTAGCTCAGGAAAATACTTATGACTGCTCACTGGCAGTGCATCTGGTCACCCAAGAGCTCTGATGGAGGTGGACAGTGAGATTCATGTTGCCTTCGTGCCTGCTAACACAACATCCACTCTGCAGCCCATGGATTAAGGAGTTGTTTTGACTTTCAAGTCTTATTATTTAAGAAATAGGTTTCATAAGGCTCTAGCTGCCACAGATAGTGATTCCTGTGATGGATCTGGGGACAGTAAATAGAAAACCTCCTGGAGGGCGCCTGGGTGGCTCAGTTGGTTAAGCGACTGCCTTCGGCTCAGGTCATGATCCTGGAGTCCCGGGATCGAGTCCCACATCGGGCTCCCTGCTCAGCAGAGAGTCTGCTTCTCCTTCTCACCCTCCTCCCTCTCATGCTCTCTGTCTCTCATTCTCTCTCTCAAATAAATAAATAAAATCTTTAAAAAAAAAAAAAAAAAAAAACCTCCTGGAGAGGATTCACCATTCTAGAGGACATTCAGAACATGTGTGATTCATGGGAAAAGGTCAAAATACCAACACTCCCAGGAGTCTGGAAGAAGCTGATTCCATCCCTTGTGGATGACTTTGAGGGGTTCAAGACTTCAGGGGAGGAAGTAATTTCAAATGTGGTGGAAATAGCAAGAGAACTAGAACGAGAAGTAGAGCCTGAAGGTGTGACTGAATTGCTGTCATGTCATGATTAAACTTGAAAGGATGGGGAGTTTTTTCTTATGGATGAGCAGAGAAAGTGGTTTTGTTTGTTTTTGTTTTTGTTTTTAAAGATTTATTTATTTGAGAGAGAGAGCACAAGTGGGAGAGGGAGAGAGAATCTCAAGCAGACTCCACACTGAGTGCAGAGCCCGATGCAGGGCTCAGTCTCACGACCCTGAGATCACAACCTGAGCCCAAACCAAGAGTCGGACGCTTAACTGATGGAGCCACCCAGATGCCCCGAGAAAGTGGTTTCTTGAGATGGAATCTACTCCTGGCAAAGATGTTGTGAAGACTGTTGAAATGACAGCCAAGGATTTAGAATATTCTGTAAACTTAGTTGATAACGTAGTGGCAGGGTTTGAGAGGATTGACTCTAATTTTGAAAGAAGTTGATCTGTGGGTAAAATGCCCTCAAGCAGCATCTCCTGCTACAGAGAAATAGTTTGTGAGAGGAAGTGCCAATGTATGTGGCAAACTTCACTGTCTTATTTTAAGAAATTGCTACAGCCACCTCAACCTTCAGCAAGCACCACCCTGATTAGTCAGTAGCCATCAACATCAAGGCAAGACCCTCCACCAGCAAAAAAAAAAAAAAAAAATATATATATATATAAAACTTGTTGAAAACTCAGATGATGGTTAGCATTTTATAGCAATAAAGTATTTTTTAAAATTAAGAATTACATTTTTTTTTAGACATGCTGCTATTGCTCACTTAATTGACTACAGTATAGTGTAAACATAACTTTTATATGCACTCGGAAGCCAGAAAATTAATTTGACTTGCTTTATTGTAATATTCACTTTTTTGCAATAGTCTAAAACTGAACCCACGATTTCTCTGGGGGTAGGCCTGAACAAATGATTGATATTTGTGCACACTTAGGGTTTTGGGAATGCCCTACTTAGCGTTGCATGTCCTCTTTTCACCTTCTCGTGATACACAGACTGCCTTGGGTGCACACTCAGGTACATATTTACTACTTGAGTTCTTTTGCTCCCATGGCTTGTTTTTGGTCCTCAGGGCATTCTTGTTTGCAATCTGTGGAGTGTTTATAGCATTGGAATAACATCAGATCCTTAAATGGAATTTGGATTATTTACTTCCAAATGTTTCTCCCCAACAGTCCAATGACTGTGGAAGTAATACAGTGCAAAGGCACCTGATCTGATTTGAATAGAAATATATGTGGGTATGGTTTTAGAGCTTTGTGTTTATTAAAAAAAGAAAACAATCTTCCTTCTTGATCCTTGGGGCTAGTTATCTTGCTTTTATTGCTGTGATAATACACAAGAAAGAAACACCAAACAAGCTGAGACAGTTGAAAACGCCCACATCCAACTCAGTTTATTTTATTTGAGTCTATGTAGTTCTGTGGACTTGTTTCATGTACCGGTGCTTTATAAAAAACAGGACACAAGCTCTGGATTGCATTTTTTTTTTTTTTTTGAAAGGTAGAACTTCTAGTTTAGAAGTAGAGATTCCTCTTCAGGGAATATGTAATTGTTTAATTAAGTTGATTAGCACGCTCCATTGTGTCTTGAAGCTATTCAGAGGACTGCGGGGGCATCTGTTGTGCCGGCATTGGGAGGCAGCTAGGTTGTTTCAGAAATAAGCTGCAAATGCCTTGACAACGGCAGTTTGACACGGCTCGATGTAGGCAGTGCCACGGTGCTGCTCGGGGATGCTTCCTCTTGGCTTCCTGTAGGGACATGAATGCTCTTCGGTACGTCCAAGGTGTGTTTTGCGGGGAGGGGAGGAGGGGAGTTTTTATTGAGTCTCGCCTTTCCCTCCTCTCCTTCATCGTGACGGCTGGCATTTTCCACCTTCAAACAATAGCATGAGGGATGTTATAAATCGCACATCATTTTCTGGGTGGGCTCATGGGTAGCCATTTTCTACCCACGACCTCATTTCAATGGCCAGGACTCCGCATGTGTAAATGGACAAGTCTTCAGGAGATTTGGGGAGGCTTTGCCAATCTCGCCTCTCCATTTCCTGTCTAAACCGCTTCTCCCATGTCCACAGCATGTTTATGCAACATCGCATAAAACTTCTAATGGGCAGTTTCTTCCAGGTGACCTCCCTGAGAGGCTGGGCTGTGAAGAAATCTTAAGAAACCTGACCCTGAGGAAATTGCCTCTTTTGAGAATATTACTTGGTGCAGAAACAAGGAACAGAATTCAGTTATTTTTGGTTCTTGAATAAATGAATTCTGTTTCTTTTTATGTAGGTGGCGAAAACATTAACCCCTGCAGCAGGTCTGGTCTGAGTCGGAAATTGAACTTTTGGTTTCTCTGAATTAGGAGAACCTGGGGAAAGAGAAGGTTAAAGTTTTTTTTTTTTTTTTTTTTTATTTGAACCTCAAGCAACTTGGACTCGGTTCTGCCGTCTGTATATCTTTTATAGATGTGTCTTTTCCAGGGTTGTCTGTCTTTACGTTAGATTTTCTGTAGGCCAGGACTGTGGCTGTAGAATGACCTCTAAGTTGGCACCATGTGTGGGTGGTTACTAATGAATCCTTTCTTAACCTTCCTAGCACTTTTGGAGAAATCCATCAGTAGAAAACGGGACACTGAAGCCATACAGAAAGCCAAAATTCTTTATTCATCTTGCATGAATGAGAGTGAGTAATAAAGAAAATAACTAAAATATTTTACACCCTATCCTTCAGAGTGTCTATTAATGTTTAAAGATATTGTTTAAGGAAAACGAGAACTACTAAGAATTCGATTAATGTTCAAAAATGTTGTTTGAGGAAAGGAACGATTCTCAAGGACTGAATCTTGACTCTCCCTGTCTTAATGTTCTGTTGCTGGCTTGATGGAGAAAATAGGAAAATAATTTTATTTCTTTGGCTTGGATTCTTTAGGTAGCAGTTATTCCGTGAGAAACTTGGGTAGGGTCAGGAGGGCAAACCCCACCATATGTGGTGCAGAAACAAGAATCCAGAGGCCCTGTCCGGTCTGAGAAGGAGCCTGGGAGAGAGGGCGTTTGGGAGTGTTGTGTTGCTCTATCCCATAGAACCTTACCGGGGTCTAGGAAAATCCAGATTCCCGGGTGGGCCAGCCTCCTCCTGCTTCTCCATCAGCCTAACAGGCAGCTTAGGTGGGTGTCTTAGGCCTGTCTTGGCATCTTGGGTCTGATTGGAGTTAAGGTTAACACTTGCCATTTTCTCTGGTGTGCTTTCTCAAGACCACTGCAGGAAGAAGCCAGTGCCTGTGGGAAGTGTGTTACCTTGTTTAGGATTTGGGGTATTATTTGGTGAGCTAGAAGAGGGTGGTAAAAGATGACCAAAGAGTCTGGAAGCATTAATTCACGGGTATTGGGGAGTGGTTGGCTCTCCTGAATGGTTTCCTTTACTTAGGATTGTTCCTTAGTCTTGCAGAGTATTCTCAGCCTAATATCGCTCATTGGGCTGTAGTGAGCCCATCTTTTCTTGTCGAGAATATCCAGCAGCTTCCCTAGTCAGCTCTCCTGGCAAGAATACCAAGTTCAGGCAGTCACACTGAAGTGTGAGTCAGAGGTAGTTCTGTCTCTGTGGTCCTGCTCAATCCGTTGCACCTCTCTCTAACAGCTGAAATGTTAAGTTGGGGTCTTATGGGGAATTTTCTCTTGAGAAGATATACTTGCATTCTAGTTTGGTGATCCAGTTTGCAATTCTAACTCTTCCTTTGTATTTGCTCCCTTTCAGAAGCGATTGAAAAAGCAGATGCTAAACCATTGCTACATATCCTGCGGCATTCACCTTTCCGCTGGCCTGTGCTCGAATCTAATATTGGTCCTGAAGGAGTTTGGTCAGAGAGGAGGTTCAGTCTTTTGCATACCCTTGCAACGTTTCGTGGTCAATACAGCAATTCTGTGTTCATCCGATTGTATGTGTCCCCTGATGACAAGGTGTCCAACGAGCACATTTTGAAGGTATAGTGAGGACTTGTTCATACTCTTTGTTCAGTCCAAGGTTAGACTTTTGGGGTGTCTTTCTGGGGAAAGAGACTCATCCTATCTCAGTGAAATCAGAGGATAAAAATTCTGTTAAACATTGGGGTCTAGAATAGTCCTTCCTCCCAGATTTGCAGAGTGTAACTCATGAACAAACCAATTTGGTCAGCCTTTCAGGAAGCTGGTGAGTGAGTTTCAAGTCATCTCTGATCTGGTCCTCAAATATCTACTCTGAGCATGTGTGGGGTCCCTAAATTCCAGTGGGGGAGCAAGCTGCTAAGACTTTCTGAACTCTGCTCTTCCCTACACCTGCTCATTCTCCTGACAAAGGAACAACAGTGAAAGACTCATCAGTGAAACAGCTTGGCAAGGATTCAAATAACATTTTTTTTTTTAAAGATTTTATTTGACAGAGAGAGACACAATGAGAGAGGGAACACAAGCAGGGGGAGTGGGAAAGGGAGAAGCAGGCTTCCTGCTGAGCAGGGAGCCCGATGCGGGACTCGATCCCAGGACCCTGGGATCATGACCTGAGCCAAAGGCCGATGCTTAACAACTGAGCCACCCAGGCGCCCCTCAAATAACATTTCTTAAATTGTTTTGTGTTTTGATCCTACTGTATTTTTTGCTTCCACACTTTTTTTTTAAGATTTTTAAATATTTGAGAGAGAGAATGAGCAAGAAAGAGCAGGAGTGAGGGGGAGGGGCAGAGGGAGAAGCAGACACCCCGCTGAGCAGGGAGCCCTACGTGGGGCTTGATCCCAGGACTCCAGGATCATGACCTGAGCCGAAGGCAGATGCTCAACCAACTGAGCCACCCAATTACTTTGACTAATAATGAAGATTTTATTGAACCACTGATTTTTTTCTCCCAATTGTGTCCTTTGTCAAACCAGCAAATATTAGTGATATATTGATGATCAAATCATAGAAGTATAAAACCTTTAGAATATATTACCCTTTTCCGCTATAAGTCAACTTTTAAAAAGCCACACCATGCAGCTTATTTTTTGGTTTATACCAAGAGGCTGGCTTTTTTTTTTTTTTTTTTTTTTTTTCTGTAAAGGACCAGATAGGAACTCTTTTAGGCCCTGCGTGCCCTCTGGTCTCTGTCTCACCTACTCAGCTCTGCTCTTGGACCTGGGAGAGCACCTGTAGACAGTCTGTCCATGGACAGGTGTGGTTCTGTAGCAGGTTGGCTGGCAGGCTGTAGTTCACTCAGCTATAGTCTAGACGATGGAAGTCTCAGGAAATCTCTAGGCACTTGAAGAATACCCATCTACCCAGGAGGAAGTTCTTAGTTCCAGAGACAGCTGTATTTTCATGCTGGGTGAAGGAACAAGAACATGGCATGGAGGTAGACCCTAATGCTATCCGGTAAGACGTGCTATACAAGACATGGTGATGCTGCCTAAGGGTCCAGTTGATCTCTGCCTCATGCTGATAGGTTACTCACTTTAAAACCCAACAAACCAGATTTTTAAAAAGATTTTATTTATTTGAGAGAGAGTGAGAGCGAGCGAGCACGAATGGGGGGGGAGAGGGGCAGAGGGAGAGGGAGAAAAGCAGACTCCCCACTGAGCAGGGAGTCTGACATGGGGGCTGGATCCCAGGACCCCGAGATCATGACCTGAGCTGAAATCAAGAGTCAGGCGCTTAAGCGACTGAGCCACCCAGGTGCCCCAAGGCTATCATCCTTAATTCCAGAACTATTGTGACATCCTTTCAAACACCTTAAGTGGTATTTTGAAGTTAGGTGGAGACTTTCAAACTTAAGTTTAAGTTTATGCACTCTATTGGGTGATAGAAGATCTTTTTTTTTTTTTTTTTAAGGATTATTTATTTTAGAGAGAGTGCAGGTGGGAGCGCACACAAGTTCAGGGCGCGGGGCGGGGGGGGGGGGGGGCGGCGGGGGAAGGTGGAGCGGGGAGGGACAGAGGGAGAGGGAGAGAGAATCTCAAGCCATCTCAAGCCAACTCCCCGCTGTGTACAGAGACTGATGCAGGGCTTGATCTCATGACCCTGAGATCATAACCTGAGCCCAAATCAAGAGTCTGACACTCAACCAACTGAGCCACCCAGGCTCCAGTGGGTGATAGAAGATCTTGATTCACACACAGATAAGTAGTTGCAAATGGCAGCCATTTTATTTTTCACCGATTTCTGGACCTACTCTAAGAATTTATCTCCTTAAACATTTTATTGTGGAAAATAATACAAAAGTAAAAAGAATAGTCCAACAAAATCCCATGTACTCATCAGCCCAGCTTCAACAACTGGCAACTTTTGGCAATGTTCTTGTTTTATCTGTTTAGATTCCCCCTTTTTGTGGGGAAGCTGGAACATTTTATAGCAAATCCAAAATATAATATCACTGCCCTGGTAAATCAGTGTTTATCTAATGGAAAGGACTGTTATCACAGCCAAAAAAGTAACCATAATTCCATAATTAACATCTGACACCTAGTTAATTTTCAGTTTCCCTGAGTGTCTCAAACATGTCCTTTTAAAAAATTAAACAGTTGCTCTTTGATTCAGGTTCCAAATAGGAATCTCATGTGCATTTGGATGATAAGTCGATTTTAATCTACAACATTGTGAATTTGACTGGTTTCAGTGCAACCTAATAGGTGGTGAGAGAAAAATCTTGTTTATAGGAGAATCACAGCTTAAAAAATGTAGGACAAAGAATAGCACTAAAAAGTTACCATTTAGGGGCGCCTGGGTGGCTCAGATCATGATCCCAGGGTCCTGAGATCAAGCCCCGCATCGGGCTCCCTGCTCAGTGGGGAGCCTGCTTCTCCCTCTGCCTCTTCCCCTTCCACCCTCCACGCTTGTGCTCGCTCGCTCTCTCAAATGAATAAAGTGTTTTTTAAAAAGTTACCATTTAAAAATATTTCTAATGAGATAAAGGACCAAGGCAGCTACCATCCATAGTTGCTAAAACCATTAAGTAAATGGTTGGTGCGGGAAACTCATGATAGAGAGATCATACTGACGTCAAAAGAACCCACATGTCAGTGGTAGCCTTGTTCAAAGCAGGGCAACCAGATTTTATATACCTTCTGATACCAGGCAGTGAGAAGCATACACCGTCATCAACGATGTCTTGCCGAAAGAAAAGGAAAAATAAAATGAACTTGGATGCTTACAGGAAACATGGGGAATAGAGGAACATGGTAACCAGTTTTTAACAGCTTGCCTTGCATACTTAATATTCAGTTAGATGAATCCTGGAAACACTGGACTGTCAGGGATAGAATAGTCTCCAGATACAAGAAGGCGCTCACGGACTTCCTGCTGCTGTGCTTTGCCAGCATGGTGACTTGTTCTAAACTGCTGTGTTGAAGCATGGCTTGGGACGGGGGTACAGCACAGGTTTGCTTTATTTTTTTTAATGATTTTATTTATGTATTAGAGCGTGCACGCATGAGCGGGGAGGGGCAAAGGGAGAGGGAGAAGCAGGCTCCCCATCGAGCAGGGACCCCAACGCGGGGCTCGATCCCTGGACTTCAGGATCATGACCTGAGCCAAAGGCAGACGCTTAACTGACTGAGCCACCCAGGTGCCCCACAGGTTTTTATTTCTAGTTACATCTCTGTACCATTTTATGTGAATGAATAGTCACACACCTGAATTAACAAAATAGAGCTACAGTCTTCGTAAACGTGACATGGTTAGAAGTTCAAGCTTATGTCTAGATATGGTAGGAGAAACTTTCTTCTGAGATCTGCATAAAACCCAATGAACCTGACAAGAATGAGCAAATGGGTCACTGCCGATGTTGTAGAATTTGTGAATTTTGCTTTCATTAGAAATAGTTAAAACCGTACAGAATTTGATTATTTCAAGCCTTGGAGCACCTTTTTTTTTTTTTTTTTAAGATTTTATTTATTTATTTGACAGAGAGAGAGACAGCAAGAGCAGGAACACAAGCAGGGGGAGTGGGAGAGGGAAAAGCAGGCCTCCCGCCGAGCAGGGAGCCCGATGCGGGGCTCAATCCCAGGACCCTGGGATCACGACCTGAGCCGAAGGCAGATGCTTAACGACTGAGCCACCCAGATGCTCCTTGGAGCACCTTTTAACTTTCATGGAACATAGTTTGAAAACCACTAAGGTAGTAGAAGAAAGAATAGGTTTTCGTGTTAAAGAGACTGAGGTTCATGGTTTGGCTTCGTGTTTGACTCAGTGAATATCCGTGTGCAAATTGTTTCACCTGTCTACGTCTCATTTTCCCCATGTATACTGACGGGTGAATTAGAATGTACTTTTCCCTGTTGCCGTGTGCTGTAAATGAGATGAATGTGGTGACAGTTTGCAGGATAGATACTGGGACACGGTAGCACAAGACAAGAGGTGCCCTTCTCTTAAAGCATGACAAGGCAACTGGTCAGAACCATTTGGAGAACCACTTGACTCTCTTCGATTTTGGTACCCAACATACCTCTCGGATCTCAAGTTCACATGTGCGAAAAATAGGCAATTTCAGTTAGTCTCACATCCATCTGAGCTCCCGTGCCACCTCGTAGTGGGAAACCCAACCAGTCTAGGCATTTCCCCACCTTCTGGTTGCCCCATTTCTTAGTCTTCTCCTAGGATAGTGGGAGATTCTCCACTCATCAATTACGTGTTTCTGAGAAGAAACCCCTTCTCTCAGCCCTTGTGGACCCTTCAGGTGTACTTTTCTGCTACCGGGGACCTGGGTCTCCCACTCCCTCCGCCATCCTGCTGTTTTCTAGGGGCAGTGACTGGTCACTGTGCCTATGAGAAACTTGGACTTCTTTGGCAGCTGAGGAGATCTTCTTCTTGCTCTGGGAGAACTCTTTCTTACCCCAGACTCTCCTCCCTCTATGTACTTAGACTTCTTTTCCCATCACGTCCTGTTTTCTTCAATGTTTTTAGCTTTTCTAATCCCATGAACCCATGAGGGTGAAGAAAAAGGACTCTCTTTGGGAAGGCACAGCACTGTGGCAATTCCTTTGGGCGAGCAGGTGGTACTTTTGGGTGAAGAAAAAAGGCACATTTCCAGTGGGCAGAGGTGGCCCCATACTAAGCACAGGCAGTTTGGCGAGCGGGGGGTTGCTCAGATCCGCCCAGGGGTCCTCTCTCGAGCTGCCCTGTGGCGAGATGGCACAGGATTTGCCACAGGCTGAAATGGGAGAAAGGAAATTCAAAAATAGAGGAAACAACAGAAGGTACAGCCCCCAAACGTACCTTGCTACATGTGTTTGGGTTTATTTTATGTAAGGAGATTACAAGAATGAGGACTTGCAGGACAATAAAGGACTTGAATATATAGGATCCTGAAAAAATGTTTGGAAGACCAGGTTGTCTAAGTACGTGTTACTGAAACTGACTTAAAATCATCATTAATGGCCTGCTTTTGTCTAGCTTTTAGCAAAATCCTTAAGAATGACAAGGAGAGACCCTCTTGGAAATGAAGTTTTTCTAATTGCTTTGTCTTTTCTTTTCCTAAATCATAATTTGGCAGATGTTTCTTTTTGTGTTACTGCTTTGTTTCCTAACCTGAGGTTTGTTGTACTTAGAGAAAAAAAAATTCATCTTTCAGTTCAATATATCGGATTTCCTAAACACGTACTTTATTTTCTACTTGGGATGTTCGGATCATTTGTAAACACAAGGATTAAAAAACCTCCAGTAACACAGTGTCCTAATGTTGGTCTCTTGAGAAAGTCTTTTGCCTCAAGAGTTTGTATGCTTCTAAAGAGATTTAGTTGTCAGACCTTATTCTGTTTGGTGTATTTAAAACGTTCCCTAGAAACCATAACAATGTGGAGGTTTAAAAAAGGTCCAGTAACTTTACTTGAGTCATATAAACTTTTACAATAAGAGGATTTAACTTCATTTCATCAGAGGGAAACTTTGGCTTTCATGATGTTGTCTATTTAGTTTCCTTTCCTGTGAGACTGAAGCTCAAAAGATTGCTCCAATTTGTCTAGATCTAATTGAAAGCCAAAGCGTCTTAATCATAATATTGTGTTTCACGATCCTGGCTTACTTAATTTTTGGAAGAAATGGTGGTAGATTGGGAGTTTTAGTAGGATGAAGCCAGGCTGGCTTATGATTTGGTTGTTTGGGACCAATTAGAGAAGACAGCTGAATACAACAATTTAAGGATTTTAATAATACATGCAGGCAAGATGGATGTTATGAAAATCTCTTTTTTCCTCCTTGAAACAAGAGTAGTGTTTTTCCTTGAATTTTTCATAACATCACTAACTCTTAACTTGGCCTTTGTAGAATTTGTTGCATATGAAGGAGATCTTCATGGAGAGCTGTAATGCTATACCAATCTTACGTATTAAAAAAAGAAAATATTAGAGATTATAGTAGAATGAACTAGAATACATAGATAAAAACAGTGTAGAGTTGCATAAACGAATGATACAGGCATGTAGAATCCAGTTTTTATTCACATGCTACTAATTTTTGATTTGTTACTTAGATTTTGTATGTTCTTAATTTGACTTAACTTTTTTCCTGTGTGAATCAGATTTAAATTAGAAAATCTGTTGGGATCTGTTTTATTTAGTCTTTAGGCAGTTGCTGAAACTCAAGAAAGAACAGCTATAGATTTAGAGAAGGTTCTGGAACTTAAAAAAATACTTTTAAATTTACATTCAGTGAAATTAACTTTTGTGATGCACATGTCTATAAGTTTTTTTAAAAAAAGATTTTTTATTCATTTGAGAGAGAGAGAGTACATGCGTGTGTGCGAGAGCACAAGCCGGGGGGAGGGGCAGAGGGAGAAGGGAGAAGCAGACTCCCCGCTGAGCTGGGAGCCCAAAGATGTGGGGCTCTATCCCAGGATGAAGGCAGACGCTTAACTGATGGAGCCACCCAGGCGCCCCTGTAAGTTTAGACAAATGCAGACTCATGTAATCACCTCCATCACCCCCCACAAAATTACCTCATTTTGCTCCTTTGTAGTGAACCGCTTTCCCCATCCTTAAACACCATTCTGTCCCTGTAGTTTTGCCTTTTTCAGAATGTGGGTAAAACTTCCCTGTGTTGTTCCATGTATCAGTAGTCCATGCCTTCTTAGGGCTGACTACTATTCCAGTGTATATCACAGTTTATCCCTTCACCAGCTGAAGAACATTTGGGTTGTTTATAGTTTTTGGCGGTTATGAATAGAGTTACACGTGGGTTTTTGTGTGAGCGTTAAGTTTTTATTACTCTTAGATAAATACCTAGGAGCGGGATTGCTGGGTCATATGGGGTCATGTGTAAGTGTATGTTTAAGAAACTGTCAAACTGGTTTCTAAAGTGGCTCTGCCATTTTGCATTCCCACCGGCAATGTGCAAGTGATGCAGTTTTTCTACATCCTGGACTGCTTTTACCTTAGCAGGTTTTGCTTGTTTGTTTTTGCCATTCTAATGATATATAGCGGTGGTGTATCATTTGTGACTTACATTTTCCTAATTATTAGTGCTGTTGAGCATCTTCTCATGCACTTACTTTCCATCTTCATATCTTCTTTGGTGAATTGTCTGTTCAGATCTTGTGCTTGCTTTTAAATTGGGTTGTTTGTTTTCTTACTGTTGCATGTTGAGGGCTCTTTCTAAACAAATCCTTTCTCATATATGTGATTGTCAAATATTTTGTCTCTGTAGCTCATCTTTTTATTCTGACAGTGTCATTTGCAGAGCAAAAGTTTTTAATGGTGACGCAGTCCAATTTCTTTTTTCTTCTATGGATTGTGATTTTGGTATCATGTCTAATAACTCTTTGTCTAGGGGTGCCTGGGTGGTTCAGTTGGGTGGCTCAGTCGGTTAAGCATCTGACCTCGGCTCAGGTCATGATCTCAGGGTCCTAGGATCGAGTCCTGCATCAGGCTCCCTGCTCAGTGGGGAGTCTGCTTCCCCCTCTCCCTCTGTGTTCTCTCTCTCTCTCTCTTTCAAATAAATAAATAAAATCTTTAAAAAAATAACTCTGGGGCACCTGGGTGGCTCAGTTGGTTAAGCGTCTGCCTTCGGCTCAGGTCATGATCCCAGCGTCCTGGGGTCGAGCCCCGCATCAGGCACTCTGTTCAGTGGGGAGCCTGCTTCTCCCTCTCCCTACTGCTTCCCCTGCTTGTGCTCTATTTCTTTCTCTGTCAAATAAATAAATAAAATCTTTAAAAAAAAATAACTCTTTGTCTAACCCTAGGTCACAAGAGTTCCCCCTATGTTTTCTTCTAGAAGTTTCATAGTTTTGGGTTTTACATTTAGGTCTATGATCCATTTTGAGTTAATTTTTGTAAAAGATGTGAGGTATGAGTCAAGGTTCATTTCTTCTTCTTTTTTTTTTTCTGCAAGCGGATGTCCAGTTGTTGTAGCACGTTCTTCAGAAACACTGTTTTTTCCCCTTTGATTGCCTTTAAGGTGTTGAAACTGTTCACTTCAAGAAATTATGCTATACTTTTCTATAATAATTTTGGTTATTTAGTTGTCTATTATTTGTATTTTTATCACCTATCCTAAACTTTCCAGAGAGAGTTCTAAATTTTGCAAAGATTTCTCAAAACAGAATTATAATTTGATTCCTTTAAAAAAAAAAATCACTCAATGCGGTACAGTATTTTAGGGGTATGGAGGTAGAAAAATGTGATTAATCAACTCTGTCCAGATTGGCATTTTTGTAAAATACTGCAGTGAGGAGAATGCTGGATCTGGTGACGGGAGACCGTGATTCTCCTCTGAGCTCTGCCTGGCCATGTTACATTGGAAAAGTCACCTCAGTTCTTTGGCTTTTGTTTCTCCACAAGAAGGGGGAAAACCAAATCATCTCTAAGACCTATTTCAACTCAGATAGCTTTGATGCTATTCAGTATTGGTAGAACCTCAAAAGGGTTAGAATCCATGAAGCAGGGGCCGGTCTCTGATTCTTGATAATTTCTGTCTTTGCTGAAGTACCTATTTGCCTATCACTCTGAGTGCAGGGAACTGTTTCTGTACTGGTGACGAGACTCAGACTATCCCTGCGGTGCACATTCCATGATTCTTGTTACAATGGTTGGTAAGAATTTATATTACAAGCAGAAAGCTTTCTGTTTTGTTTCAACAGCTGGACCAAGCAACTCTCTCCCTAGCCGTGAGGGAAGACTACCTGGATAATACCACAGAAGCCAAGTCTGTAAGTTTGACTCATATTCACCACTGTGTCTTGTCAGACTGTTGTTGGGTTCATAAATTGTTCTAAAATCCCTGACTCTTTACTGGAAATGAACAATGTGACTGTTTGATGACCATGTTGCCAGTGCAGGAAGCAGAGGCCTTTTATTCAATCAGACACATGGCACTCCCTATCTCCGGAAAGTCTGGCCGTCAAGGCTCAGGGCCCTCATGATCGAGCTGGGGAGGACAGCACACCTGAATGAAGTAACCAAGAAATGAGCTTGCAGCCTTTCCTCAGAACTGTAGAGAGCTCACTGTACATTGCGGAAGTAAAGTGTGGAGATTTGACTGGGTTGACATAGTCAGTCAGTGGTTCTCAAATTGTATGGCTTAAGAGTCATCTGGGAACCTCCTGTTAAATGTCGATTCTTGGGCCGCAGCCCAGGAGAGGCCCATGTAGGAGACTTGAAGTGGGGCCCAGGAATCTGTTTTCTTAACAGATGCCACGGGTTAATGCAAGGTTAATAAGGACCAGATGGGATCAGTTCCGATAGACTTCTTGGGTTGGCTGGGAAACCTAGTAGTTTCCTGGAGATTGGAGTAGAGCTGCTTCATTCCTGACACTTTCAATTCATTTTGGAAACATGGTTGAACTTCCAAAGGAGCCTCAGACCTGGGGGACCCTTGACTAGGGAGTTCACTGGTTTCTGGCCCAGCCTAAGAATGTAGGAATGTAGATTGGGAAGTGTTGGGGTCACAACGGAAGTCCCTACTCCTTTGCTGTTACTAAACCTTGTATCTAGAAGGTTCTGGAGGGCAGAAAGCTAGGTAAGATCTTAGGCAACTTTCTGGGTAAGGACACTCATCAAAGAAGGTTGGCATGTTTGTGTTGTTCAAAGTGGATAGAATGAACTTTTGCCAATCTGCAGGCACCTACCTTTCTGTTGGGGTCACCACCCTATCAGCAACCAGGCTTGAAACCCCCTCCCCTATCCCCTGTAACCAATCAGTCAAGTCCTGTGGATTCTACTTTCAAAATCTCTGTTCCGTCTGGTCCCTCCTCTCTGTCTTTACTGCCCTAGGTCAGATCCTTGTTAACTCTCGCCTTGACTACAAGTAGCCTTTAACTGTTAACTCCTCCCCTTCATTTCATTGCCTTCTTAGCACCACTGGACAAGTTCTCTTCTCAAAGTATAGCTCCCAGCATGCTTTGATCATCACATGATCCCAGAACACTTTTGCTGCCTCATTTACTTTTGTTTTTCTCCCAACAAAGGCAGCTTACACACCTCACAGGAGGATTCTTCGCTACTCTTGAACCTGTCTCCTTCAAGTGCTCTGTGCTCATTTCTCCAGGCTGGAATTCTTCTCTACTTTTTGAGTTTCCAAACACGTAGCAGCTTTGTTAAGGAACTGATTTTGATCTCTCTAATGTTACAGTTAGTAATTACATGTTTATCTCCCTCACTGGATTACACACTGAGAACCAGACTCCTGCATTATGTAATTTTTCATCTGTACCCCGCATAAGCCCAGAATGCCTAGCAAGACATCCTATACATGTACTGATTGAATAAATAATTTCTTAAATTGAACTGGGAATTATAAAACATTGTTTCTAAATAAGACTCTTTGCCAAGCTTGCTTACTGATTAACAAATATTTATTAAAGCCCTGCTATATGCCAAGCACTGTATAGGTCTCAAGGTCATAAACATAGCAAGAATAGCATATATAATCAAGATGTAAGGAAATCTTAGTCCCATAGCATAACCATGTGATAATTTAATATGTGGTATATTGAGTTCTCACAAATAAACCTGAAAGGAGAGGTTACCCTCAACAAGATTCCACAGTTCCCACAGAGTTAAGGTCCCTCTCCAGTGCCATATGAATAGCCTGGCAATGGGTTTATGAACATGCAGGGAGGAAACTCTGTATTTGCTATTTGCTGGGTTTCTCTTTATCATTCCTCTCTTCATTCTTTTCTCCCTGAGTAGTGAGGAGAACTTTGTAAAATCCATACAAAACTGAAGAGACAAAGGGTTGCAATCACTGGTCTTTTTATTGCTTAGTGTGAAGGTGGGTAAATTGAGCTGGAAGAGAATAAATCACAGTTTCCACTAGTCTTCATGGATCATGCCTCCTGCTTTTAGCAAACATTCTTTCTCATTATTTTATTAAAACCTCACTTGCCTGGAAAGAGGAGTCTGACCTTTAATTTTCTATTCTGGGCTCATTTGGAGATGTTTCCTGTATCTGTAATATCATTGGTTGCCAGAAAACTAGTTCTCTTGATCCTTGGTGGACTGGTCTTTCATGAAAACAGTCCCCCACTAGCTGCCACTCTTTCCCCCAAAGTGGTGGGTGGATGGTTGGTTTTGCCTCATGCCTGTAACCATACTTGGAGTATAGAGTGAAATTGAAGAGCATTTACTTCCACCTGCTGTTTTTGCCCTTCTCTGTCCCTGAAACGTACTTTCTAATAGGCTGTTGTCATGGTCACTTGCTTCTTTATCTCTTACAGTATCGGAATGCCCTTTACAAGTTCATGGTGGATACGGCTGTGCTTTTGGGAGCTAATAGCTCCCGAGCGGAGCATGACATGAAGTCAGTGCTTAGATTGGAAATTAAGATAGCGGAGGTAAGTCTTAATGTAAAAATCTCTTTATTTTCTTTTCCTTATTTTAAAAGTAGTATACCGTGAGTGAAAATATATATAAAAAGGGCATTCTGTGGCATTGTCCTTTGGATCCAAGGTAGAACTAATAGCATCCCCTCTGGAAAGGAACAGGAAGAAGAACCATGATAGAAAGAAGAGCTCTTCTTTCCTTCTGCCTCCCTGCTTAAAGCCCAAGGGCCGTATGCTGCCCAGCTGTGGCCAAAGAACAGCATCAGGGAGATCCTCTATGTTTTCCTACACGACTTCTGTGTGGTTCCTATAGAAGAATAGTTAGTTAATAAATCCATATTGATTTGGCTTGAGTGAAAGGTTATTTTTCATTTAGTTTACTCTTTATACCAGTCCCACTCAGGGTCAGTCTGACCTAAGATCGGGGCTTTGGGAAGTCTGTTCACCCGTCCTGGATACTGGATATACAGTTTGATGTAGAAAGTGCATAGGACATGGCAGTAAGCATTTTTTAGCTGCCATTCTGGTGCTACCTTGTACCTAACCATTTTTCATTCTTTTCTTGCCCCACTTAAGTGCCACTGTGTCACATGCTGTGTTCTTTGCGAGTTACCTTAAGTTCAGGCTTGGGGTGGAGACCTAAGAACAAACTTGAGGGAAAATAATGAGAAATCCTCACTGGTTTGCTTTGTTCAGAACATAACTTCTTTTGTAGAAGAACCAAAGTGTAAAATCCCTGTACATGCTTAGGACTGGAGGGAACAAATGTGAAATCTGTTTGTGGGGATACCTCGTAGTGGGGGGAAAAAAATGACACTTTTATCAAGTCTTGCATATGGGTTGGTAGTCTTTTATAACAGAAGTTGGTAAAAATCCTTAGTTGCATATGAGTCCAGGTGTTGCTTGGTTTTGTGTTTGGCAAAGTGGTGGCAGGGTGTTGAGGTATGGAGTAGGGATGATTGATAAGGGTCAGGAGGAATTAGTTTCTCTCAGCTGCAGTGATGTACATGCATACCTCTCTCCAAACTCTTACTTGCAGAGCAGAAAGTTCATTCATGCATGTCACCTTTGAAGACTCTGTGAACACTGCTGCAGATGTTCTGGAGTCAAGACTGGGCCTCTAAGCCATGTCTAGAGGCCATCTGGATTCCCTTCCCAGGCAAATAGGAGACCCAGAGCTCTAATTTGGACTGAAGCTCTGATATAGCAGGGAAAGGCCTTGCCCTGAGCCAGGGATTTGGACCAAAAAGGGAACTAAAAACAGCTGGGCTGAGGCAAGACTGGGAATTGTTGAGAGGCTAAATGAAGTGACAAATCCATGGGGTGGGGGGAAGTAGTTGGCAGAGAGCTGAAAACAGCTCTGAGGCCAAAGGGCTTCAATCCGGGGCTGAGAGCCCTAGTAGAGGGAGGGAGGGGTGTGGACATTCTCTGAGGTAGTGGTTCAGATGGATCCAGGAAGCTGTTTGTAAGATTCATGAACTTTCTCCTGTGGAGGGTGAGGTGGGGGAGAAGGTGAGGGCGCTGAAGCATTTAGAAAAGAGGGGGTAGGTATCTGTCACTCAGCCCTGTGTGATTTTTATCTTCAAAAATCTGTGGCACGTAGATTTTTGGCCAGCCAGTAATTCTTACCTCCATCTTTTATACCCCTAGCTCATTCAAAATTAGTGGAACACATAGTACTAGGGAAACTTCTGAAGCTGGAGAGACAGGACAACCTAGCCAAGCACAAAAAGGTCCTTATAAATACAGCCATGGAAGTGTGCATTTAACCAATACCAGCTAGAGAGAAGTGTTCACAAAGGGAGGGCACATTGATGGAGTGGCCCTTGTGATTGGAACCAAGTAGAGTTTAATTGGAAAGGCTTGACAGAGAAAATGAATCTTAAGCCAAGTCTGAATCCTAGTTCAAACTATGGGAGTGGTGATGGTGGATGGGGGTGCCAGGGTAGGAGAGTCTTGTGTGAGGTAGAAAGTGGCAAGTTTAATGCAAGGGAGTCAGAGGATGGAGGGCCTTAAAAGCACAGTATGGTTTAGGGGTATGGGGAGCTGCTTCCTGTTCATGGACATGATTAAGACGGCCCTTGAGGAAGATAATCATTGCTGCTTTTCTTAGATTCAACATAGCTTAGATTTGGTGTTGGCACAGTGGCCAAGAGCATGAGTATTGGGAATAGAAAGAGTGTCAGGAGTCAAGGTTGGAGATGTAGACTTGGAAATATGTGTTTGAGTGGTAACTGAACTCATTCCCTGAGCGGTGGGGGTGGGGGTGGGGTTCCTCAAGGCCAGAGAAAGCAGAGGGAAGAGGGGAGGGGAGGTAATGAGCTGTTGACACAATGATCACAGATGGCAGTGGTATCCAGATAGTCTAGTGCTCTTTAGTGAAAATGTGCCCCAAGGGATAAAGGGATGGCCTGTGGTTCATAAGCTCTTCTGGTCATTATCTGGATACCACAGGTGAAGGTGGGATGTTTGTCTCAGTTGCCTAATCTCAGTTTGGCTGTCAGACCTGAGCCAGTAATAGATTTTTGTGCATCCACATTAGAGATGAGGAAGGGATTTGGGAAGTTATTTTTGGACTGAGGGCAGTGTTTCACACTGAACAGGACAGGAAGGATTCTTCTTATTATCTTCATCTTAATTTTGCCTAAAGTGATGTCTTGTTTTCTCTCTCTCCCAAGTTCAGCACTGCACCAAAATCTTGAAAAGCTTTATGATACTTGGCAGATGTTTGGCACATATAGAAGGTAGTCATGCATCCAGAAACGGTTCATTTGAAACAATAACCAAAGTCTCTTTCCACCAGATAATGATTCCACATGAAAACCGAACCAGTGAGGCCTTGTACAACAAAATGAACATTTCCCAGCTGAGTGCTATGATTCCCCAGGTTGGTGAAAATGATCTAGGCAATGTTACCTTAACTGGTCATTTTACAAACGACTGTACATCATCTGTGTGTGAAGTTTTGCCTTTGTAAAACCTACCATCAGCCTTATTGGTTATCATCGTTTGTCAGTCACCACATAAAATATCCCCTGTCTGTGAGTTTGGATGCTTTCTACTGTAGGGAAAAGAAAACCTTTCCAAGAGTGGCTTAAAAACTTAAAGTCCATTTTCTTACGTGACAAAAGTCTAGATGTAGGTGGCTGTTGGTGTTGCTTTTGCTGTTGAACAGTGTTGTCAAAGACCCACGTTTGTTCTTTCCACTCTCCTTAGTGTGTTGGCTTTTTGACTTCCTGTTTGATGACTCAGGACTGTAAGGTGGCTACTGCAGCTCCACATAGCACGTCTGCCATCAGCCAGGGAGAGAGGGGAAGGGCCAGTGATAGTCATGTCTGTCTCTTTCACCAGGAAAAATACTAAAGCCTTTCCAGCATATTCCCAGATGTCTTCCCTTTATGTCTTAAGTAGGACTGGGGCTTTCCTGCCTACAGTGAGGAACTGGGTTTCCATTTCACTAGTAGATGCAGGCAGCGGAGAAAAAAAAAAAAAAAAGAAAAAGGCTGGAAATGACTTTTGGGGTAGCCAATTAAAAACGCCAAGAGAGTGGTGCTCTGAAGAGGGGACACGTATTACTTTTTGTTGCTCCTGTAAGTAAGGCTGCCCAGAGGGGAGACCAGTAGTGGAGCCTGGCAGGGGCAGCTGTGTGTGTCCGTGAGTGAATGAGCGCAGGGAGCTTGGTGGGTGGGGGAGGGGTGTGAGGGCAAGCACCGGAGGGAGCGACGTGGGGGCGGGGCAAGAATGAAAGACGGCGGGAGCTGAGGAGGGAGGTCGTGTGCTGTCCGCGGGCAGGATGGTACACAACGACGACGGGAAGTCTGTGTGTGATGCAGGCGCTAGGTCTGGGCAGCACGTGGCCAGTCGTTTCTTTTCTAGAGTTGAGCAGTCACAATCTCTAACTATGTGGTCAGAAATTCAGGCAGTGGAGGATGTTCAGCCAGCTCTCTTTGCCTCTCTCCTTGCTTGCTGCCCAGCAGATGTTCCCTCACTCTGTGTTTTGTCTCTCTCCTCAGTTTGACTGGCTGGGCTACATCAAGAAGGTCATCGATGTCAGACTGTACCCCGCCTGAAAGACATTGGCCCCGCAGAGAACGTGGTCCTCCGCGTCCCGCAGTACTTAAGGATTTGGTTTAGGATATTAGGCCTTGAGAGGAAGAAGTAAGAGCTTTCTTTGTGTATTTTACCTGACTTTTGTTTTTCCTTTTAAATTATAAGGCCTTCCCTCTCACATCCTTGACTACTGTTGTTGTTTAAGAAAGTTTACCTCAGAAAGTCTTAGGGAAAATCCTCGGTGCCCTTCATGACAAATTGGCCAAAATCATCGTCTGGTGTTATTTACTGGCTGTGATAGCAGATACACAATGTTTTTGCCCCTCATTTCTGCCTTTCTCCATATTTCTCTCTCTGAAAGCTTCAGTTGTTTCCTACTTTTAGGAGCTAGTTATATAATGACGTTATTTTACTGAAATTTCTATATGAACATCTCTTTTTTTCCACTTCATTCTTGGTCCTTTGCTGCTTTTTTTTTTTTTTTCCTGGTTTCTTTGTTAGCCAGTAAGTCACTTTGTTGCAATATAGTGAAGTACCTGTGTTGAATAAGAGTAGTCTGAGAGCCATAGAAAAATTGCACTGATGAAACAACTTCAGGAACTGTCTGGTTTTTCTTATTTTATATATAATTTTAAAGATTATTATCTATTTGAGAGAGAGAGAGAGCGACTGTGCAAGCCGGGGTGGGGGGGCGGTGCGGGGGAGGGTGGGCGGTGGTGAGGATCAGAGAGGGACAAGCAGAGTCTGCGCAGAGCACGGACCACAGTGCAGGGCTCAATCCCATGATCCTGAGATCAGGACCTGAGCCAAATCAAGGGTCGGACACAGTGGGACGCTTAACTGGCTTAACCTTAACTGACTGAGCCACCCGGCACCCCTGGTTTTTTTCTTATTTTATTTATTTATTATCATTATTTTTAAAAGATTTTATTATCTATTTGAGAGAGAGAGAGAGAGTGAGCGAGGGAGAGACAGAGCAAGGCGCAGGGGAGGGGCAGAGGGGGAGAAGCAGAACTCCCCGCTAGGCAGGGAGCTGGATGCAACTGGGGCGCAATCCTGGGACGCCAGGATCATGACCTGAGCCAAACAGCGGTTGCTCAACTGACTGAGCCACCCAGGCGCCCCATGGTTTTTCATATTTTTAAAGAATGTTTTAGATTGGTTGCACTGCTACTTTAGCACTACAACAAGAAGATCCTAAAAATGTCCATGAAAGGGAATTTTACATCTTCATGAAGCCATTCCGATTTGACTATAGAAAATGAAGCTCAGCAAGGTCAAGTAGCTTCACAAAGGCAGTTTACTAAGCTAGATGCCAGACCATAATTAAAAATCATATATTTTTTTTAAATCATATTTTCTTATTTGGACTTAGGGCTATCTTGCCGGAGTTATGTGTTAAAAAAAAAAAAAAAGAAAACCCCCCAAAAAGTTGCCTGCAGAAGTCCTAGGAATAAAATTTAGCATCCATCCCTACCTATGGAAACACTTAAACACCTTTGAAGAGCTGCTTTTCCTTTTAAGATTATATTTTATGATAAAAGCAGTATGTGTTTCACTGAGAAAAGCATGCAGAAAAGGGAGAGAAGAAAATAAATAAATTTACCTGTAAATTCTACCATTTAGGGATAAGCAGTGATTCTATAAAAATTTTCTAAAGTGAAAATTGAAATCTAGAGGTAGGTTAGTGGATGTGTGGGTTAGAGCCTTGCTCTTCAAAGTGTGCTCGCATGCCAATATTACACCTATTTGTGTAAGCTAACCAGAATTTAAATAAAAAACTGAAAATAATAAAGTGTGCTCCATGGACCAGTAACGCCGGCAGCATCACCTCAGGCCCTTGGTAAAAATACAGATTTCCAAGGCCCCTCACCTCCATAGGAGGCGGAAACAGTAGTTCTGGGGGGTGAGGCCCCGGAATCTGAATTTTAACAGAGCACCCCAGGAGAATCTTTCTGTTAGTGTTTTTAGGGGGGACTCACTGGGGTTTGAGACTATTGTTAATCACCAATATGGCTAACGGTTACCCTCTGATCATAAAAAAAAAAAAAAAAGGGGGTTCCCACTTCATAGATGGAGAAGCTGAAGTAAAGTGACTTCTGCAGGACATAGTCTTGAAGAGGGCATGGAGATTGAGGATTCTAAACTGGTTAGCCCTCGTTTCTACATCCTGTCTCTGGCACACAATCCCAGTATGGAAAAAGAGACCCTTCAGATATTCACTGCTAGTTGTGGAGATAGTCGGTTCCCCTCGCATTTCTAGGGTTACAAAGCCATCCTGGGTTGGCATCAGCTGGGTCGCGGCTGGACTGCCGCTTGCCCTCTTCTGTCATGCCCCCTGCCGGCCTGGCGGTGGTATTAGGCTT
Source organism: Zalophus californianus (assembly GCF_009762305.2). Taxonomy (NCBI): domain Eukaryota; kingdom Metazoa; phylum Chordata; class Mammalia; order Carnivora; family Otariidae; genus Zalophus; species Zalophus californianus. The sequence continues at coordinate 111,251,337 of NC_045612.1, read as the reverse complement.
TTCTTTCCGACCCACCGAGGTGGCTGCTGTGGGGGGGCGGGGGTACTGCCTCACTGGCAGGCCACGGTGCAGGGCACAAAAAACGAGAGCAACGAGACCCCCCCAGAGCTGGAGCCAGAGGCTGCACTGGCCCTAGCAGTTTCAAGGGAGTAGGTGGCCAGGGCAGGCCATTTGGAGGCCCAAGCTGGAGGCTGCCTGTGGGGGAAAGGAGTTGGAGTTTCAAGGTGGAAAGGGGGTGAAGATGCAGTGATGTGCTGGGTCCCCTCACTTTTTGCCTGCCTCTTCCTAACTCCATTTGAGTGATCTCATGTGAACAGTTTGAAATGGGAATATTCACACCATGGAAATTGGCAAATGCTACAAATCAGTCCCCCCCCCCCCCCCCCCCCCCCCCCTTGGAATGCCAGTTGTGAAACATTTACTAGCACATCACTGGTTGAGAGGTGCTGCAGATGTCTCTCCCTCTGGCCTCCCCTCGGCTTTCCCCCCACCCCGGCTCCTGACTTGCAGATGCCGCAAATGGATTAACCATCTAATTTGGTCTGAGGAGCAAAATGGGAGGAGGGGAGAGGCTGAGAGAGAGAGAGGCAGGATGGGGTTAGAGAGATTTTGCTTGGGGTCTTCTTCCGGGCAAGGCCCGGCCTCATGGAGATCATCTGCATCAGTACTTTTTTTTTAGGCAGGCTGGCCGAAAGCAAACCCTTGGAGATTTTTCCAAGCCTCTGTGATCTTTCTGTCTTCAGTTTTATTTTAATATTAAAGCAAGCACAATGTACATTAAAATGAATGATTCTCATTGTACATATGCTCCTGGGGGCTTACCTGGAAAATGTGCTGTTATGTGGACCTCGTACAAGGCTCAGTCTTACTGAGGGTGATCTGGGACCTTGTTGTTCAAAGTATGAACCCTGGAGACCAGTATTAGGCCTGGCCTGTGAGCTGTTAGAAATGCAGAAATCAGGCTCTGCTCCAGACCCACTGAATCGTAATCTGTCATTTAGTAAGATTCTCAGGGGGTTCATATACTAAACTTCTTAAACTGAAGTTTAAGAAGCACTGATCTGGGATTTAGAAATTCCTAGTTTAGCTCTGTGTGCAGAAAGAGGAGAAGATAGAGTTTTCCTAGACCAGTCGTGCTCAAACCTGACAAGCATCAGCACTCCCGAAGGGCTTGTTAAAAAAGGCCCACTGGGTCCCATCCCACAGTTCTGTTAGATGAGATCTGGGGTAAGACCTCGGAATTTTCTAACAAGTTCTCAGGCGATGCTGAAGCTGCTGGTCCGGGGACACACTTTGGGAACCCGTGCCTTAGGTGTACCTTTTAGCAGGCTCTAGGACTGACTTAGGAAGATCTCTTTGGCTTTGAGAACCTTTGAGAAGAACCTGTCTGGCTTTCCTCAGGTACTTTGACTTAGAAGAGCATATGCAAGCTCTGGAATCTGAAGACCAGCGGTTAGTTCTGGATTTGCCACATACTTGCAAGTCCCTTGAACTCTGACCTTTGTTTTCTTCATCTGATAATAAGGATAATAATAACCATCCCATCACATCATCATGAGGATCAGAAAAGGCACTTAATGATCTCTTGAATACAAACAAATGTAAGCTGTCACTAATTGACAAGGGGCAGCAAGGGCTTCTTTAAAAAAAAAAAAAAAAAAATCTTCCCAGTCAGAGGCTTTGGGAAATGATTTCATGTTGCTCTTTAAATGGTGGGTTCTCTCCTAAGATGTTTTGCTTTCCTCTGCTTTATTTATTGCCATTTGGGGAAATTACCATACTGCTGAAAATGCTTTTTGGAAAAAAAAAAAAGATATGTGTTATTTTCAAGGACTGTTGCTGAATATGATTTTTGTTTTTTGATATATCTGAGCATTTAAGTGGCAGTGATTCACTCATTACGGTCAGATCTGTTTCTGGCGTGGTAGTATTAGCGCTCCAAAGCTGGACTCCCCAGCGTTCTGTCAGTATATTTATAAGCCACTGGAGCTGCTCATCAGTGCCATTGTCTTGCTGCGTGAGCTTCCCTGCATTCCTTCTTCCAGCTCTCAGAGGTCTTGTTTTGCTATCGTCTTAGTAATGCCTTGCCCATGAAGGCGTCACACACTCTTCTTTCTTCGTACCCACAGACTGCGAAGCGTTTGGGGTCTTCGGACTGGCCAGGAAATCTCTGCTGAATTAGAGGCATTAATTTATCACCGTGTAGCATGGGGAAAAGCACAGAGCCTTTAGAGTTAGACCCACTTCCGTCTGGTCTAGCCTCCATCGCTTATTACACTGGTTCTCCATCTCGTTTGCACCTTGGACTTAGCTGGGGGAAATTTAAAAACAGTATTTATGCTGGATCCCACCCTAGAGATTCTGATGTCATTGCTTTGGAGTGGCCTTGGGCCCTTTATCTGGACTTTTAAAACTCCTCGAGTGCTCCTACCAATTTGGAGGTGCACTGACTATGTGGTCATGAGGAGTTACTTAATGGTTCTGGGCCTCAAGTTTATATGTGAGACAGGCACAGTAACCCTTCTCTTGTAGTGGGGGTGCCCACCCTTCTTCAAACCCAGCATACTTGCACTGCACTGCCTCTTCCATCACCCACTGTCAACCACCACCGTCAGCCCCATCCTGACAACTTCCCCAGGGAGTCTGGTTTATCACCGTGCCCTTGAGGGAATACCTTTTGAACTTCTGGAAGCGTATCTGCTGGCCATGGACCGTCTTCTAAACTGCACGTGTGGCTCCACCACAGCTCCTCAAACCTAGGAAGCCATATTTTAAAGGTTGAAGAACATACAGACCTTGCATTAGGGTCAGGCTCGCCTCCTTTGACTCTCTAGACACTGGGCCCTGATAGCTACCTGCATCATCTTCTCTGTGGCCGAACTTTCTGCCTATCTCTGTAAAGGGATGACCCCACTCACCATCTTCTCCAGTACACAAGCTATTCCTTTTTTTTTTTTTTTTTTTTTAAGATTTTATTTATTTGAGAGAGAGAGCTAGAGAGTGAGCATGAGTGGGGGGGGGGGGGGGGGAAGAGGGAGAAGCAGACTCCCCGCTGAGCAGGGATCCCGATGTGGGACTCTCTCCCAGGACCCTGGGATCATGACCTGAGCTGAAGGCAGACGCTTAACTGACAGAGCCACCCAGGCATTCCCTGCATTAGCTTTTCCTAATTAGCTTGTCCAGACTTCATATTCTTGCCTCACACCCATTAAACCTTCCATTCTTTAGGCCTAGCTCCATCCGTGTTCCTCTCATGAGGCTGAATCTTATCGCTCAGTTTGAGGTATGTGCTCCTTCTAATGAAGTGTCCAGCATGGGCTTTTTGGGTGCTAGGGTCCACCAAGTTGTTATTTATGCACTTACCTTGTTTCCCCTGCTCAGCTCAAAGCTCCAGGAGATCAAGGACTATATCTTTCTCACCTTCCATCTCCCTGGCACCTAGAAGTAGTAGCACATATCTGGGTGGTCAGGATGTGCTGAATGAGTGAAAGAAAGTACTTACAATGTACTTCCTTTCATATACTTAAAATGTATTTCTTCAAGTAAAAAACCCAATTATACGAGCAAGCGGAAATCTGAAGTTCTGTGTGCCCCAATGAGACTCTAAGTTCTCTGTAGGTGCTGGACTCCTATTTCTTTACGGTACTCAGGGCACCTGGAATGATGGTTGTCCAACAGGAAGTGCTCAGCGAGCACTTCTGGCTCAAGAGTAGAAATATGAACTGAGAAGATCCAAAGGAATGACCAACAACTATGTATTTATTATAGTAGCCTGAAAAGAGGGCTGGACTTTGCTGCTGAGAGTGGTGGTCTCTGAGGGGAAGTGTGCATACCTCAATATGGTCCACTGGGTCTGAGAAGAAAGAGAATTTTTATGTATCTTCATTTTTTTTCCACTGAAAAGAGAATTAGGCTTGGTTGAGTCCTATATAGATGGCCACGGACCCTTCATTTGATCTGCGTGGCACTCATGAGGGGGAGGGCACTGTCACCCTCACTGGTTTGTTTTCAGTTGGTACACTGAGAAAATAATCTCAAGCCATTTACTACATACCTGTAGATTAATGAATTGTTTTAAGTGGCTTAACCCCCACAGAATGGACGAGTGGCTTAAAAAATTCTTGTAGAGAAACAGGAATTGAAGCTATTACTAATAATGTCAGAACACAGTGAACATCAGGAAAATGACAGAAGTGACCCTTTTGCCAGTCTAGTATGTCATCTTGGTCAGCCAGGTGACAAGGTAAAACACAATGGTGGTCTAACCACAACTGACAAGGGTATGTTCACAGTGTTTTGAAATAGGAACAGGGGCACCTGGGTGGCTCAGTCAGTTAAGCGTCTGCCTTCAGCTCAGGTCCTGGTGATTCCAGGGTCCTGGGATCGAGTCCTGCATCGGGCTCCCCGCTCGGGGGGGGTCTATTTCTCCTTCTCCCTCTGCTGCTCCCCCTGCTCATGCTCTCTCTCTCTCAAATAATAATAATAATAATAATAAAAGGAACATTCTATGAATGGGTTAGAGTGCCATGCAAATGAGAGTTGGTTGTTCTTAATGGGCCAGATACCATCATCATGTCACGTGGATCTTACATGGCTGGATGACCCAATAGCCATCTCAGGAATGTGTGTTATTAGTCACCATAGTAATGGCACAACTGGGAGGGGATGGGTCATTAAAAATTCATCATCACTATTGAGTTAGAAATTAGATGATACATCCTTCTGAGGTCAGGGCATCTTTTACTTAAAGAGAAAGGCAACAGTTAACAAAATGTAAGGGATTTTTAAAAATATCTGTTATAGGCACTCCATGAGTGTATGGGCTTGTTCATATGTTTGGAAGTTAATGACAATAAAAAGTCTGGAATTTACTCTTTATTAAGGGTGTCGTTATTTATTTTAACCTCACAGTAAACCTATAAGGTAGGGATCATCCTTGTTGAATGACAAGAAAAGATAAAATCAGCAAGCTTAAGTGACAAGCTCATGTAAGTATAGAACGAAGGTGCAAATCTAAATAATTGGTATTGGCCAATATATTGCTGTTCTTTCCCAAAAGTAAGAGTTCATCTGCGTTTTATGAAGTCATCTAATAATTCCAGGGTATGGACAGTTTCTAGACAGAAAGGGCTAGGCAACTGTGGATTCCATGCCCTGAGAGGGAAAGCAAAATGCTGACGCTGAGGCCTCAGGCTAGAATCTTCATTTCATCTATCTGTATTAAGTGGTGAAAAGCAAGCCGGTTTTGGTTGAGCTTATTGGCATTGTGTCATCTTATGTCATTTCTCAAGTGCAAGTTCTACAGTTTTGTATAAGCAAGAGGTCCCTCCATGGAGCTTAGCCAGCAGTTTTCCCCAAGGTGTTCTGCAGAGTATCAGGTATCAACCTAATTGTAATAAATTGTGCATTTCTCTCTGCTAACAGGACCATTGCCAACTATTTGGTGTGGAGGATGGTTTATTCCAGAATTCCAAACCTTAGCAGGCGTTTTCAGTATAGGTGGCTCGAATTCTCACGGGTAAGTTTGAAGAAGATTGCAGTGTTACATCACTGGATAACTTTACATGCCGAAACTGTCTGTTTACTAACTAATCCAATAAAAATCATCTTTAGGGATGGGACAGAGGGAGTTTTGCAGCCCAGACTCTACTTTTTAAAAAAATTTATTAAGTGAAACCTTATGTACTGTAAACTACACTCAAGCTGTATTTGATGAGGCCATATAAAGATATTTGGGGCAGTATTTGGGACTGTCATATTGTTTTCACTCCATCTTATCAACTTATTCCCGTTTTCCCCCAGTGTTCTTAACTGGGTCACTGTAATTACAGTTTTAATGTATCTTGGTGATATATTTGTAACTATTTTTTCATTTTCAGTATTCAGAATATTCAAAATATGCCTAGTATACGTTTTAGATGGTAAAGTTTCATCTTTAATTTAGGGATAGAATTTTTGTCTTTATCTTGACTTTCATTCAGTCTTTAGTTTTATTCCAATTTTGCTAGGCCATAGAGGCCTAAATCTAGTCTCCTCCGGGAACCTGGACTCAACTGCCTGAAACACTTTGCTTCTTTCCCGCTCACCTGGTTCTTTGATTTTAGCTTCACTCCCTCACTTACACAGGTGTTATTTTTGCCTTTGTTTCACAAGCTTTCTGAATAATTTTCCCATTAATAAGGACCTAATGATTTCTGTTTGGTGTTTTTTTTGCATTTTAAATATTTTGTGACTTTTAAAAAGGTATTTTAAATTTATTTTTCTCTCAATTAGAAGTGAATGGACACATTTTATAACAGTGCTTTCATTTAACAGATGTTTCGGTTACTAGAGAAACAGATGAGTATGGAATTTTTTGGTGGGTCATTACTGGTTGAGCAGTAACACAGTTATTTTGGATACTTTTTGGCTCTCAAAGTCACTAGATTATTGAGTTTTTTATAGAGAACACTATAAAACAGCTATATTTATTGAGGTCATATTGAAGGGTTAAGTTACAAAACAAGTAGGATTTTTTATACATATAAATATATATTTATATTATGTGCATATGTATCATATATCCATGTTATATATATATTTATATTTATATGTATGTGTGTATATTTTTATACTCCTTGTGGGATCACATAAAAGATAGTACTCAGCTGCTTTCAATTCCTACTGTGAAGAGAATAAGAGAGACTGGTATAAGAAGTAGCGTGTTGAAAATTGGAGGGTTAGGTATGAGGGGATGTTTCTTGAGTGTAAAGTGCTAAATATAACATCGAGTTGCCAAAGACAGTTGTAGGATCCCTTTCTCTAGAGATTTAAAAAAATACATTGATTCCTTCCGTCTGCGAGGGGTTGTGTTGCCAGAAAGCAGGGGGAAGGAAAAAGAGATGAATCTAAGCATCAAGCCCATGTGTGCTGTGTCAGGAGCCTGGGTCTCCCGTGGTTCAAGCGGCTCCTCCACCATGCTGCAGGGCCACCCTGCCTTGCTACTTGCCTTCGGTTTGCGTTTTGAGCGCTGAACTTCCATCCTCCAAGGGCATTTTAAACCACTATTTGTTTCTTTGCTTTCATCACCAAGAGTAAACCTTTGAGCCTTCCAAGTCCTGCTTTGGAACCTCCTTACTTGTTTGTAAATGTTTTCTTGTAATGGCTTAATTGGGACAGATGGGAAAAAACGTTTTCTTCTGTTTTTTATTTGGTTATGGGTGTGTCCTTTGCTACGATACGATGTAAATATGCTTCTTGGGTTTTTCCCGGTGGGCCATGTTGTCTTTGGACTTGTGAGTGTACTACCCAGAGTAAGGAAAACCCTCGCTGGGCAGGAACTGTGATCATCCGCTGATATTAGACTTTTCCTAGTACAGCTTACAGTTCCCAATAGATATTAGAGGCTATCTAGACACTTGGACAGGACAGCATCCACTCATTTCCCTGCTAACTGCAGAAAAGCTGTGCCATTGTCCTAATCTTTCATTAAATGGGGAAAATTGATAAGGAAAGGATAAATACATCATTTTACTGTTAAAATATTTTCATTCAGTTTAAGTCTAACTAGGAACGAGCAGAATTTATTTTTTCATCTAATTTTCACTGTCAGCTCTACCATCGGACCCATGTATTGGGTTGGGGGGGTGCAATGTTTTGTAGCCTGTTTTCTTCAGGTTGTGTGAATTTTTTTTCAGCCAAGGTTTTATCCAAGTGACCTCAATCTAGATCATTATCTCCCACAGGTAATTCAGGGGACAACAACTTTGTTGCCTCAATGGGACAAATGTGTAAACTTTATCGAAAGCGCCCTCCCTTATGTTGTTGGGAAAATGTTTGTGGATGTACACTTCCAGAAGACAAGAAGGAGATGGTAAGTGCTGCTTCCCAGCTGGTTAAGAACCATGGCAGTCTGCCAGGTCTGACGTGGCCGTGGCCAGCAGGCCCATAGCAGCCCTCCAGCTCTGGAAGCGATGAATCTAGATAGATAATTGTTCGGCTTCAGAGAGGAATTCCTGCAGTACAGTATTAACTACAAACTCAAACCTAGAATATAGTCGTGAAAATTAAGACCAGTTAGAAGTGAGAAAAGAAGCATGAAATCATGTCAACCAGAGTCTGAATTTCTCCTGTAGAAGTTAAATGTGTAAAGTCGACGCTTAGGAACAAAGAGGGCCTAGATAATTTTATGATTAGGTATTAGAATGTTGTAATTACAAAAAGTAGAGGTCTTTTAGTCGGTCCTCTTTGTTTTAGAGATGAGGAAGCTGGAGACCCAGAGACGAAGAGATTTGTATATATTTAACAACGATTAAATGGTTTAGAAATAGAAATGCAGGGTTTTTTTCCTACTTATGTTGTTTTCTGGAAACTTCAGAAGTGTGACATTTATTTCTGAGACGTACTGTGGTGTCTGTTTTTTGTTGTTAACCTAAAAAATTCTTTTATTTTGGAAATTCCTAAGCATATACAAAAATGGAATGAGCAGCGTAATGAGCTTTCCTGTACCTATGATCTGTAGTAATTTGTAGTTGCTGTAATGGCATTAATGGCCCAGCCAGATCCATCGCTAATAAAACATGAGGTTTAGTTTCTTCATTTACTCAACAAATACATGTTGAACACCTCTTATATGCCAGGCACTGTTCCAGGCACTTGGACACAGCAGAGAACAGAAAAAAGATCCCTGACCTCGATGACTGACATTCTAATGGGTGGGGGGGACATACAAGTATGTTGGAAGATGGTAAGGACCCTGGAGAAAAGAAAAAGGAGATCAGGGTAGAAAGGAATTGGGAGTGCTGTAAGGTGAGGGTGTGTGGGGCGGGTTATAGGATTAAATAGGGTGGTGAAGGAAAGCCTCACTGTGAGGATGACATTTGGCAAAGATTTGAAGGATGTGAGAGAATCAAGACATGACAGCTATCTGGGGGAAGAGTGTTCCAGGCCGAAGGAATAGCTAGTGCAAAAAGTACTATGGCTGGGATGGTCCTGGAGCGCTCAAGTAATAAAAGGGAGGTCCATGTGGCTGGAGCGGAGTGAGGGTAAGAAGTAGGTGCTGCAGTCAGAGCAGTAATAGGGATGATGGCATTTTGTAAGGCCTTATGGGCCATTGTGGACTTTTAATCCTGAGTGCCGTGGGGAGCTAATGTAGGCTTTTGAGCGAAGGCCTGATGTGACCTGACTTACGTTGAAAGGATCACCCTGCTGCTGGGTTGAGAAGAGACTGGAGGGAATCAAGGACAGAATCAGGGAGACTAATTAGAAGACTATTGAAAGAAAGGGGTGCCTGGGGGGCTCAGTCAGTTAAGTGTCCAACTCTTGATCTCAGCTCAGGTCTTGATCTCAGGGTTGTGAGTTCAAGCCCTGTGTTGGACTCCAGGCTTGGATGTGGAGCCTACTTTAAAAAAAAAAAAAAAGACCATTGGAGGGACCAGGTGAGAGATGATGGTGGCTTGGACCAGGTGGTAGCAGGGGAAGTTGTGAAAAGGGGTTGGATTCTGAAGTAGAACCAACATATTTTGCTGACAGATTCAGTGAGGAATCTGAGAGTGAGAGCTTTGAATCTTATTTCAGTGGAAGCATGAAGTTGCTGTTAACTGAGAAGAAGAATTCTGTGGGAAATTAGATTTGGAATTGGGAGAGATCAGGAAGTTAGTTGTGACCATGTTGAACTTGAGAGGTTATCAGACTTCCAGTTGAAGATGTCAAGGAGGCAGTAGGGTATGAGTCTTGGCTTGAGGACAGAGGTTGGGGTTCAAGGTTGGAAGAGAGAGGAGAGGTGTGAAACGGTTGTCCAGGGGAGTGGGAGAGTGAGTAAACTGAGGAAACATGGTTACCCGGAGGCAGTAATGGTGTAGATGAGGTTGGAGGTCATGAACTGAAAGACTCCTCACCTTCCCAGTGTGTTCTTCTTCATTTGTTTCAGCTGCATTGGAGGAAAGGGTGTATTTTGAATTAGAAATTTGAATTTAGCCATGGTGGGGATTTTTTGGTGTGTATTTTCTTTGTGATGAATTATGCTTTACAGATGTCATGAAGCAAAATATCTAGGCACAATTAACTAATGTAAGGGAGGAAAAATAATTTCCCTCTACCCTTCTAGGTTCTTGAGATCCCACAGTGCTAAAGATTAGTGAGAGAAAAACAAACAAGTTTAATAAGGCACATACCTCCTGTATACAAGGGAGAGACCCAGGAAAACTGAGGAACTCCCAGAATGGCCCAGGCTACCACCTTAATTACCATCCCCAGCTAAAGAAAAGAAGATGAGAAGATGTGGGCACAGGGGTGGGCAGACCACTATTTCCTGGAGGTTACCAGGAAAAGCACAGTAGACAAAAGGTAAGGTTATTATGCAGATTTAAGTCCATGCTCTTCTCCATTGATCACAGTTTCTAGAGTTGAGAGTCATCCTCCTTTTCCTGATACAGGGAGGAAGATACCCTTACAATGGAGATTTCCCCTCCTAAATGTTAATTTCTCTCATAAAAGGCTAACTTCAACTCTGGTTTGAGAGGGTCCTCTATGTCTGTAGCTTCTCAAAAATAGTCCCAAATAATCAGTATGCCCAAGAGGTATATTTTAGGTATATTTCACTAGTAACGATCCGTTGTAGTCATTCAGATAATATATGAAAAAAATATATGAGCAGCTTGGATGCAGGTGCTCAACAAACACTGATTTTAAAGGCAAACACGTAAAGTCTGTTACATCACGATAATTCAAATGGTTGGTATTATGTGCTGCTACATAGTATGAACTTTGGTATTATGTGTTAATACTGTTGGGGAGGAAGAATTTCCTATGCCCTTCAAGGTCCTTTTTTTTTTTTTTTTTTTTTAAAGATTATTTCAGAGAGAGAGAGAGCATGTGTGCACATGAGCAGGGGAAGGGGCAGAGGAGAAGGAGAGAATCTAAAGCAGACTCCACACTGAGCAGGGAGCCCGTCGCAGGGCTAGATCTCATGACCCTGAGATCATGACCTGAGCCAAATTCAAGAGTCTGCTATTAACTGACTGAACCACCCAGGCTCCCTCAAGGTCTTTTTAGTTGGATAAAGAATCAAATTGGTATGAGACAGAATCAACAGGACAAAACCAATTTAGCTTTGTGCATAGGGAGAATCCACAAAGACCTGAAATTTTAAAAGACTGGCCCATGAGCCTTACATGAGCTCCTGAGCTCAGGAGAAGGGGAGGGTTGTGAGGACACAAAGGGGAGGAGGACCATTTGCAGGAAGGTGAGAGGAGATGTTTGGAAAACAAAAGCTGGCCCTGCGATGCACATAGATTACTTAAGTACAGAGGACTCTTCTGTTAATAGCGCTCTTCTCAGGCACAGGTGAGATCCTTTCCAAAGTAATGTAGGCAGCTAAAGGGGGAGGTAGGGAACTTTCTGAATCTACTGGGATTTGTTTGCTTTGACTCAAATAATCTTGCCATTGTGGCCCATCTTGGGGCAGTTAGCCCTTGGCCTCTACAGTAGGTACCACATAACTATATATTTGCTGACGTTTGCCTTGGATACCTTAAATCTAAGTATATTTACCTGGAATTTTTTTTTTTTTTTTTGGATACTTTGGGATTTTTCTGCCAAGTTTGAGACTATATTTGAACCTGCAGGTCCCCTTCTTGCAATTAATTCCACTGGAGATTAATGTCTTATTTCAGGATGCTCAATATTCCCATTGTGTGTTTTCTTTCACTCCTTGCTTAGAGTAAATGGATTGAGAATTTATCAGATAATCACAGTGGTAACATTATAAGCTTTGGGAAGGATATAAAAACAACTAAGGCATAACAGAGTTTTTGTTTTTCATTTTTTTTTTTTTGGCAGTAGAAGAATTTTAAGTAATATGAAAGGTATGTGGATTAATTTGTTTTTCTCAGTTTTGGTGTGAAGTGTGAAAGTCCCCTTTTCATGTGTTAGGGTGTAATAATCTAAAGTTGATTTTGGTAGTTTGCCCCCTTATTTTGATATACATGGACTTGGAGGTAGTGGGATAGCTACACAGATACTCATCTATTTTACATAAATTGTTTTCCTCCCTTAAGCCGAAGCTATTTGCCTCAGGGAATACTTAAGTTGGAAACTTATAAGAGAAATATCTGGCTTTTTATAGCCTTGTTGCAGGGCTCTCATCCAAGAACCACCTGGGAACCACTGATTTTACTTGAAAACATTCTGTATTATTAACTACAGCCCAAAGAAAAAGAAAACCAGAAAGAACCCCAGTGGGACAAATTCAGAGACTCTAACTCCGACAGGATGGCTGCCATTGTTTTATTTACAAAAAAGATTGCTAAGCAGATGAATACATTCAGAGGGTTAGATTTCAGGTAATTGTCAAACTTTATGTGTACACAGATCAAATGAGGATCTTCTTGTAAAAATGCAAAATCTCATTGCATTTTACCCAGGATATTTTTAACTTAGGTCTGGTTTAGGACCCAAGAACGTGCATAACAAGTTCCCAAGTGGTGCTGATGCTGCTGGTCCAGGGACCACAGTTGGAGTAGCAAGGCCTATGCGTCATTCATTTCCTTGCAAACGGTTGCCACCGGAATCCCAACCCTGGCCATTCATGTGAGCAGGGTAGGCTGTTGACTCAGACATCAGTACTTTGTTTACCAAAGCCTGTTGCATTAGTGCAAATAACTGCTTCAGTTTTTCACATCACTGAAAATTTCCTTGTTCCAGTGGTTTAAATGGACTTTGTCAAACCCTGTGGTGGGGGCCTCCAGGCTTCTTATTTTTTCCCCCCACAAACTGATTAGTTTTCCTTTGACAGCTGGTACTTAGGTTCTTCCAAGGGACTTCCTGCTTCTCCTCAGTATCTGTTTCTGTAGTCTCTCAGTGGTGGATTTGGCCCACCCTACCTCTGTTCGGCATCCTTTGTTAAGAGGGTAGGAGAGAGCAGTTCCCTTTGAGGTTTCCTTTGTAGAGGAGAAAGCCCCCCACCCAACCAGGGTTCTCTTCCTTTTCGCTGGGCAAAACCCAATTCCAAGTTGCTATTTCTTTTCCACTTCCCATAGGCAAGCGTGCATGTGCACCGCGCGCGCGCTCGCGCGCGCACACACACACCCACACACACACACTCACAACTCACATATACATTCATACGAATTCACTTACACATAACTATGGGAGTTTTACAGATTTGATTAGAAATGGGAGGGAATAGCATGTAAAAAAGGAGAATTCTTCAACGCAAAGCCCCCTAAAGAGGCATATGGAAGAATCTTGTGCCTTTTGATAGTGGGACAGGGCCTTAACCCATGTGGGACTGGCTGCAGGACAGGCCAGTGGAGTGAGAATAGTTGCAGAACTCTTCGGACAGTAGTTGTCTTTGTTACCTAGAGTGGTATTATCCAAAAGAACTTGAATATGAGTCACATAGGTAATTTTACATTTTCTAGCAGCCTCATTAAAAAAGTAAAAGGAAGGGACACCTGGGTGGCTCAGTCTGTTAAGTGTCTGCCTTCAGCTCGGGTCATGATCCCAGGGTCCTGGGATCAAGCCCCGCATCAGGCTCCCTGCTCCTTGGGGAGCCTGCTTCTCCCTCTCTCCACTCTGCCTGCCGCTCTGCCTACTTGTGCGCACTCGCTCTCTCTGTCAAATAAGTAAATAAAGTCTAAAAAAAAAAAGTAAAAGGAAACAGGTGAAATTAATTTTTATATTTTGTTCAACTAAATATATCCAAAATTATTTCAACAAGTAATAAATATAAAATTATTAATGTAGTTAGTTTATATGCTTTATTTCAAACTAAGTCTTTGAAATCTCATGTGCATTTTTATACTTATGGGATATCTCACTTCAGATTAGCATGTTTCAAGTGTTCTTTTGCCACTGTGGCTACCATTTTGGACATGCAGTTACCATATTGCACAGTGACCATTTAAAGAATTGAAGAGGGATCCATTGAGTTCAATGTGCTGGGGATTAGTCCTTGCGTGAGAGGGTGCTCAAAGCCAGGTTTAGGGAGGGCAGGGTCATCGGTCCCTGACCATTGGGGTTTCAATGGAGGGCTCTAATATCAGAGGGAAGGACTCCTCAAGCTATACCAGGTTCATGGCTTGGGAACCAGGATTGGAGTTAGGAGTCGCTGCTACTTGGTGAGGATGTTTCAGGTTCCCTGGAGTACCAGCATAGAGGAGATAAATTCCAGATGCTACTCTGCTGTTAGCACTTGGGAATCTTGCTTCTAATTGGCTCAAAGACCTGGAGGGAGTGGAGTCTACAAGTTAAAGGCATTCAGTTCCTTGCAGTTGCAAAGGACTTGGTCAAGCTGAAAGCCAGGGGTTGCAAGATCAAATACCCTCACAGGCAGTAACATTAAATAACATACAGAAGTAAAGCTGGCTAGGTATCAGCAAAAGCCAGGGCAAGTGCAATGATGAGAGGTAACTGCCTCTGGAACTTGGTGTCTGGGACACAGTGGTGGTGAATAAGAATGAATATGCTATTCAGGGTTCAGCTCAGGCTGTATTCATGCAGGATACCTGCCTTGCTAGGTTTCTGGGGTGTGTGTGTGTATGAAACTGTGTTTCTTTGTTTTTTGAGAGAAGTCAGAAATAGGGACTTTTATGTGAAATCTCCCATATTTTAAATCTTGGTCAATACTTTGGAGACCAAATGAAATATGTTCTGGGGATACCATTTTGTGTCTTTTACACTAACTTCTCTCTCTCTCCTCAGTCTTCAGAACTAAAAACAGGACCTTGTTTATTAGAGACCTTCTTTAATTTTTTCAAATCTTATTTAAAAATACAGCATATTAGCCAAACATTTAAAAAGTTGCTTTTGTGGAAAGTTATACACAGGATATGACAGTGGGACTCCTCACAGAATACATGATGTATTGTTGCTATAATAGAGATGATGCTCTTGTCCCATGGTAACAAACTCTGATCTGTATGCACATGAACTGAATGACAGGAGAAGATTAGGGGTGTGTGTGTGGGAGGGAGGAAGGATGTCTAAAGTATTACTTGATATTTTGCTTTTCCATTTTCTTTTTATTAAATTATTAAAAATTATTTTGAGAGAGCACGCACACACGTGCATGCAGGAGCGTGTGAGCAGGAGGAGGAGCAGGGGGAGAGGGACAGGGCAGACTCCGTGCTGAGCACAGAGCCTGATGTGGGGCTTGATCCCAGGACCCTGAGCCGAAATCAAGAGTCGGATGCCCAACCAACTGATCCACCCAGGCCCTCTATACTATTTTTAAAGTAAACTCTACCCCTAATGTGGAGGCTTGAACTCAAGACCCTGGAGATCAAGAGTTGCATTACTCTACCAACTAAGCAGCCAGGTGCCCCTTCCTTTTTTATATTGATGATAATTTTTATCTAAAATATATCAGTAAATAGCCCCCAGGTAAGTATCCACATCCATGGAGGGTAGGTGAAGATACTAACGATAGCCAGGAAGGGAAGGGATGGTCAGCATGAGCCTAGTATGACTGCTGTGGTAAGGGGTTTATGCTTTAATAATCTGGCAATAATAATAAAGTATCTAGGGGCAAACCTGGGTGGCTCAGATGGTTAAGCGTCTGCCTTCGGCTCAGGTCATGATCCCAGGTGACCTGGGATCGAGCCCCACATCGGGCTCATGGCTCAGCGAGGAGCCGGCGTATCCCTAGCCTCTCCCTCTGCCTCTCTCCCTGCTCATGCTTTCTCTCTCTATTTCCTGTGTTCAATGAATAATATAAAATCTTAAAAAAAAAAGAAACCCCAACCTTTAAAAAAAAAAATAAAGTATCTAACTTTTATTGAAGTTTAACTGGATGTCCGGTATTCTTCTAAGTGCTTTTAATGTGTTAACTCATTTAATACACATAATGGTCCTATATCTGCTTTTACTGCCCCCCATCTTCCAGATGAGCAAACTGAGGCTCCAACAGTTTAAGTAATCCCAAGATCAGACAGCTTAAAAATGGTTTAGGTGGGGTTCCTGCCCAGACAATCAGCTTTAAACTAGTGCTTTATTTCCTTGCTTCTCACTGAAAAAAACAAAACAAAACAAAAAACACTCGAATCTTCACTGATTTTATGTCTGGAATGAGGAAACCAGTCATAATGAGGAGACTTTTTTTTTTTTTTTAAGATTTATTTTAGAAAGAGTGAACATGTGAGTGGGAAGGGGCAGAGGTAGAGGAGTGAGAAGAATCTTCAAGCAGACTCCCTGCTGAGCATTGAGCCCCAACATGGGGCTCAATCTCATGACCCATGAGATCATGATCTGAGCAGAAATCATGAGTCAGACGCTTAACTGACTGAGCCACCCAGGCGCCCCAGTGAGGAGACTTCTAAGTGGCTTGTTTTATAATTAATTCACCCTTATCAGGATATTACTTATTCTAATATTAAGATCTTATAAAAATAAAAGGCACATGTTTATTGCTTAGTGTTTTAGAGATAGGAAATAATTGGATAGATTTTGCTTCTAGTACTTCAATATTTTAAAGATACAGTAAAAGCTTAATTCAAGTCCAACCAGTTGACATCACATTTTCATGTCCATATAATTTTCAGAAGAAAGAGGAAAATAATAAGAAATGAGCTGATTCAGATGCTATCAGAGATTTCATCCAAGAGCAACTTTTCTAGGTATATTCTTTGGCCCAGTCTACACACTGAGCTCAATTTCCAGTGTTTTCCCATATATCATTCTGAGGAGTGATCTCTGATGTTTGGAATAGTGACCTAAGGCTCTGTAAGCTTTCTCATCAAAAAATGTTCATAATTTTTTTAAAAATGTTCATAATTCTTTAGTTACCAAGCAGAAATGTGAACATGTATACTGAGGAACAATTTTCTATTAAGTGTTAATGCAAAAAAAAAAAATCTTTCAGCTTTAACTGTAGTTTCTGGAAAATTCAGTGAAGTTGGTTTCCCATTTGAACATTTTGGCTGTGCTCAGTTCTTCTGTATGAAACCATATCATTTAATTTCATTACAGTCGCTGTGTCCCCAAACTCTACATAATATATTCATGTATCTCAGCTCTATGAATAGCCATGTTTTTGCTAGTACCTCATATTTCTATGTTTTTGTTATAGGGTAAATCCTGTTAAAAAAATTATTCTGATACTTGTTAAAATGGTAAAGAAGACTTTATTCAGTACTATTGCAGAAAATGCAAGGACTAGTAGGTGAGAAAGATTGGGCTCAGCTCTGAATAGAGCAAAGACCAGTGGGGATTTATGTCCAACAAGAAGAGCAATGGAGTCAGTGGATGAAAATTGCTAAGAAGAGACCTTAGGGGTGAGAGGGCTTTTGCTGAAGGCAAGCCAGGTGTGTTCAGATAGCAAGGGCTGGGGAGGGGGAGATCTGATCAGATACAGAGGGTGCTCTGATATCGAGGGTAGGGGATTCTCTCTAAACCACTGACCGGGATTCTTGGGGGCGCCTGGGTGGCTCATTCATAAGCGTCTGCCTTTGGCTCAGGTCATGATCCCAGGGTCCTGGGATCAAGCCCTGCATTGGGCCCCCTGCTCAGCAGGAAGCCTGCTTCTCCCTCTCCCACTCCCCCTGCTTGTGTTCTCTCTTTTGTTGTCTCTCTCTCTGTCAAATAAATAAATCTTAAAAACAAAAAACCGAATGAGCGGGATTCTTGCTAATAACACTGGTCTATGCAGGCTTGGCAAGGACAGGATGGGGGCCAAGGTCAAGGCCTAGTCAAGAGGGCTAAAGAGGAACCTAAGATTTGGTCAAGAAAAGAGTCTTGGTCAATTCTCAAATCAAAGCTAAAGTCACTTATACATTAAAACATTACTAAATTTTTAAAACATTACTACATTACTGGGGTGCCTGAGTGGCTCAGTCTAAGCATCTGCCTTCGGCTCAGGTTGTGATCCCAGGATCCTGGGATCGAGCCCCGTGTCGGGCTCCCTGCTCAGTGGGGAACCTGCTTCTCCCTCTCCCTCTGCCTGCTGCTCTACTTGTGCTCTCTATCTCTCTGTCAAATAAATAAATCTAAAACAACAACAACTACAACAAAAAACAAAAAAAATTACTACATTATTAAAAGACACATATACTAAAGTCTCTTATACATTAAAACATTCTGTGTGCAGAAGGTTAATTCCTCTTTAGGAACAAATCTTTAATTACATGTCAGATTTAGACCTTATTCAGTGAAGAATTAAGACTTTATTTCCTGTGTAAAACAATTCAATAATTTCACCTGCACTCTGGTAGCTTCTTTCTTTTTCCCTTTCTGGTAAAGACATTGTGCATGTCCCCAAGTAATGCCATAGATGACCTACAGTATCTTTCAATTTTCTGAGCCGTTCTGTGTGACCAATTCCGGTAGTAATTCTTATCCCCAAAACGGGTTTCTCCTTCCAGCCCATACTGCTGTAGCTGGTGCCAGAGACCGAAATACCCACCTGGGTCCAATTGTAGTGGTGGAGTTTGAACTTGCAACTTCCATACACTAGGAGTTCACCTCATTAGTGAGCCAAGATAATTGAATTGATGTACTGCCATTAATATTGAAGTTCTCCAATTCCCCTGCTCACTGTTTCTCTCAGTGGTTGAGTAAATGAGATGTAACTCTAATGTTGGCGGCAGAAGTCACATGAAAGTCAGTGTTACACATTATAGCGATGCCCTTATACTGAGGGGTTCTTCGTCCCTTGCAGTTCCTGCTACTCACGAGGGTTGCTCTCAGTACAGCCATTGTACAGATAAAGATAAAGTTCCCTTCAACACAAGTCTTGGAAAGCAAGGCAGTTCTCTCTGGCTACCATGTCCGTTTCTGTGGTATCAGCTGTCATGTCAAGATTAGTTCCTTTGGTTCTTTGCTGAAGACCTGTCTGAATTAAGGCAAACCAAAATGATTTGACTTTTAAAAGGCTTTTTAATATAGTTATAAACTACTGGCCTTATATAGAAATTACATCCAATTTCCTGCAAAGTTGCATTAGCAGCTCAGAACCCAGCTGTATGTACTCTTACCAGTGGGGGCCAGTTAGTTACCATCTTTGTGCCTCTGTCTTCCTGTTTATAAATGGTGCACCAGGTTCTGCTACAGTAATGCTGTGTAATGATCAATCACAAAACCTCAGCGGCCTTCCCCAATGAGCAATTATTGCACATACATCTGTAGTCAGCCTGTGGTCCCCTGGGCAGCTCTGGTTACTTTGGCTCTTGGTTACTTTTGGCTTCTCACATGTCTGGGGTTTGGCTGGTCTAGGCTGGCTTTGGCAGAGGTGATCGGGATGACTTCCTTTAGCTGGCCGGCCTGGGTGTGTTCTCATAGCAATGGCAGGGGTGCAAGTGAGCAAGCAGGAACATGTGAGGACTCCTGAGGCCCAGGCTCAGAACTGGCACGATGTCAGGTCTACATTCTGTTGGCCAAAGCAAGCTGCAGGGCCAGTCCGGATTCACAGACTGGTGAAACAGAGCCTGCATTTGTAGTGAGAGTCACACAGCAGAGGGTGTGGACAAAGGAAGGGGTGTAGAATTAAAGCCATCCTTACAGCGAATCACAGATAGGGATACAAAGACTACTTAAGGTTTGTGGGGAGGACTGAGCGAGGTAATCCACCTAGAAGACTTAGCGCAACGCCTGGTGCGTAGTAAGTGCCCAGTGCTTGTGAGGTACTGTTATTATACAGTATACTGTATAGTATACTATTAGCTACATGCCTAGGATGAATCCTAATGACGGAATTCATACCATCAAAGTCCTGGCATAGACTGTGGCTGCTCTCCTTCCTTGAAATCTCTTCTTTCTAATTTCTAAAGAGTGAGAGTGAGGGAGGTGCCTGAGGGTTATTGCTGTTCCTTATCCTCCATACATACCCACTATAGTAGCTTTCACTTGGGAAAAGGTCCTTTTAATACTGGTGTTGTGGCAACATTCTGGAACCTGCCCTATCATTTAATGCTAAACCTGGCTCGTAGGAGAGTCTCAGGAAACAGCTCAAGGAGCCAAATATAATTCCTAGAACAGATCCGGGTTTCACAACTCTCTATGGGCTAAATCTTGTTACAGCAAAGCTCATCATCTGACCCCAGTCCTGACAGCTCTTTTTAAGCAACCTTTGGCAAAATGAAATCTAGCAAAACAAGTAATTTAGATAGCTCATAGGGAATTCTTTTGAAAAAAGTGTGGACACTGCCCTTACCTCTGGCTTTGAGTGTGTTACCACGATCATGACACATTTGGCCCATCTTTCTTGTTGGTCTTGGATAACATTGGACACTGTTGCCTTTGCCCCTCATTATCGGCCACAGTCTTGTCAATCAGATCTGATCAGACCTGTGGACTGAGAAGACCCTGTACTAAAAATTCATTCACTGAAAAAGAGCATTTACACCTTCCAACAGAGCTGAATTTTAGAAGTGACCAGGCAGTTCCTTGCTGGGGAAGTTTACCCACAGCCGAAGTTTAGACCATCATGAGACTGGTTGATTTCTAAATATTATTCTAGTCTCTGCTTCATTCCCTCTTAAAGCGGGAAAGTAGGAAACAGGAAAAGACAAGTTATAAAATTTGAACACAGTCTTTCTGTTCATATCTAGTAAATAAGATCTTACTCCTTATTATCTCCACCCGAGTCTTAAGGTTTTTGATAAAAGGACGTGCAAAACTCTTGCACCACCAACCAATATGCTTTATAGCATGTCTGTGGCCCTAATAACTTGATAATCTTTTTTTCTTTTGCCAACATATTTAATAGCTATGCAAGTTTGTTAATCCCAACAAACTGGTATGATTTGTTTTATTAGCTTGCTTGGCTGCCAGAAACCTCAGCATTTTCTAACCATCCTTAGTTTTTCCGGCTTAACCCCTTCTCCCATCTCAATATGGGTCTCTTCTTTACTACTTATTTTCATCCCATTGTTCTATTTTTACCAGGAGCCAATTCAAACTCATTTTAATGAATAGTTACAGTATAAATAACAAATATTTAAATCAACTTGTATTTATTGAGCATCTGCTATATGTGAAATATCTGAAAAACATATCACAGGAGCTATGAAATCATAAAACTAATAATTTAAAATTTGTAGAACACTTAAGTTTGCTTATGTCAGGGAGCAAGAATTTCCTCTGCCCTTTAAGGTCCTTCTTGTTGGACTGCAAATCAAATTGACATGAGATAGGTTAACAGCAATACATCAAATTTATGTTCATAAGTATGGGGAATCCATAAAGCCATGAAAATCCAAAGACAGTCAAGCAACACGAGGCTTATATGAGCTCAGGAGTGGGGTGGGGTCTGAGGGTACAAAGGGAAGGGAGACCATTTGCGGGAAGGTGAGGGAAGATGTTTGGATAACAAAGCTTGCCCCATTATGCAGATAAATTTCTTAAGTAAGGGAGAATCTCTGTGAACAGCTGTCTCCTTGGTTTAAGCAGGCAGTCCAGGGGAGAGATAAAGAGCTTTCCCTGTTTGTGCTAGGTTTCGATTGCTTTTGACTCAAAATAATGTTCATGCCAGAGTGGGCCATCTTGGGGCTGCCTGCCCTTGGCCCCTATGGTTTCCTCCTCTAAAACTTCCCTTAAGTTTCACACAGTAAAAATTGAGTTGGTAGGTTGTTCCATCTTGTTGAATACTCCTGACAATAGGTCAGTTAAATTAAACTCATTTTAGGAGGCAGTGATACAGCTGTGTTCTCAAAGTTGGGCCCATGGTTCAAGCCATCAGGTATTAAACAAGAGGCATTTGTATGGGTACAAAGACAGTGGTTAATGATTGGATCAAATTAGAAATCACTTGAGTGTGAGGATAGCTAGTTGAGATGATTTCTAGATGTTAAGCTTGAAGCATCTTTAGATAGAGTGAGAGCAGGCAGTGGTAGTCTGATTTTTCTAGTCTGTAGTTTGAATGTCTTGTGATCTTTTGAAAGGCCCATAGAGCAACAGGTGTGAAGGTTGCCTGTTGTGAGATTTTGGAGATTTCTCTGAAGTTTACATCAAGTCATTCATATTTGTTGGCAGGGTTTTAGGAGAAAGGGCAATTTTAGTTTTCAAATGAATCCAACTCAGAAAGATGGGAGAAAAATTGAAAACATTAGTCTGGAGAGTTGTAGCCAGGCATTGGAGGAAACTAGAAGGAATCAGGACCTAGGTGAGTTTATAATGAACAATATTAGAGTTTAATATTTATTCAAAAGTGTTATTGAAACATATTTTCTCTATATAATCACCCTCGTGTTTACCAAAGATAGTCTAATTAATATTTGTTTGTGAAAAGCCTAGTTTCAAAAAACCTTGGCGTGATCATTTACATAAGTGCAGCAAGAATAGTAGTTGACTATACGACTTTTTTGGGGGGGGGGAGGGGCCAAGGGGAAGAGAGAGAATCTTAAGCAGATTCTAAGCACACTGCGGAGCCTGACGCGGGGCTCGATCCCGTGACCCTAAGATCATGACCTGAACTGAATTCAATAGTTGAATGCTTAACCGACAGAGCCACCCAGGCACCCCAGGACTTTTTACATTTTATTATTATTTTTCTCTGTGAATTTGTTTTTATTGGGCTCTAAGGGATGGATTGGGTTGGGAAGGTCACCATGGATTATGTCCCCACCAGGGAAGTGTCTATTAGGATCTTCCAGGGATAGCTTCTGGAACTTTTTCTTTTTCTTGGAGCTGTGGCTCTTGTTGCTAGGAGCCTCGTCAGGTGTGCTGCTGAGCAGCTCCTCCTTGGAAGAGAATTTTTTCTTTTTCCTGGGGACACTCCTGCTTCCTGCCTCTTGAGGATCATTAACTGGTTCCTCTTCAGGGAAAGATTTCTTCCTCTTGGGAAGACTTGCCCTTCCAGCCTTCTCTTCAAGATCACCACTGACCATGTTCTCCCTGGAAACAGATTTCTTTTTCTTGGGTTTGGAGAAAGAGACAGAGACAGATGGGATTTCCATTCCTTTGTCCTGAGGAACCTTCTGGGACTTTTGCTTTCTTTTTATTTTATTTATTTATTAAAGATTTTTATTTTATTTATTTGACAGAGAGAGACAAAGCGAGAGAAGGAACACAAGCAGGGGGAGTGGGAGAGGGAGAAGCAGGCTTCCTGCCGAGCAGGGAGCCCGATGCGGGGCTCGATCCCAGGACCCTGAGATCATGACCTGAGCCGAAGGCAGACGTTTAACGACTGAGCCACCCAGGCGCCCCTGCTTTTGCTTTCTTTTGGGCCTTTCACCTGTCTTCTCACACTCCTCAGGGGTACTGCTGCTGGTTTCTGAAGACCTGAGGGTGCTGGCAGCTGGCTGTTGCTTGCTTTCTTCACGCATTTCTTCTCCTGTTTCTCTAGCTTCCTAGCAATCTTAGCAGCCACTTCCGCCCAAACCATTGCCTCCTTCCTGGCATCCAGATTCTTTCATGCAGTCTCTCCAGTCTCAGAGAAGGACAGGTGCTCCTTGACTTGGTCTGGAAGCTTCTGCCCAAAAGTACTTGTGGGCATCTCAGAGAAGGAATCACTTCTTGAGGCAGTACTGCACTTGTTTGCCAGGTATCGGAAGATGCAGCCTTTGTTCTTGGCAGCTGCTTGGCCAATGCAGCTGGAGTGGAAAATGAATCCATATTTTGTGGGAATCTGGAATTACTCAGACACCAGGGGGTTGAACTTTTAACAGCCTTTTGAGACCAGAAGCCAAGCCAAATACTTGCCATCAGACTTCGTCTGCAATGACTATAGATTTAGGTTAATTCCTCTCTTCTTGAGGTCCCCCAAATATCTCGAGGTTTTTGTACCTGCCAGGAAGTGACCTTCTTTATTCACCTAGTAAGCTAGGTATTAGGCGGACATTTCCCGAAGGGCTTTATTGATTCAATAAAGTCAACCTTAGTTCCTTAAAGCTGTCTGGTCATATCTGAGTCTATGCATGTCTCTCTCAAATATGACATTCCAGTCAAAGCCCAGGTAATATAACCAATGTTTCCAATTATGTCATGTCGTAAGGAGAATGGATTCTTATTGACCTTATGTAAATATGTTGCCATGAAAATATAGGAATACTCCCTGAGCTGCTGAATTCTGGAGGGATTAGGTAGGCAGAAAAAGATAAATGTTTCATTTTGTTGACAAAGGTGTATTTTATCAAACTGCTGTAAGTCAGTTAGCTTAAGAGAAGAGTTTCCTCAGATCTGGGAAAACAAAGCATTTTTTTTTTTTAAAAGTCAGCAATGTTTATATTTTATTTACTTTCTTTTAAATGAATTATTCTATTGTTTTTATTTATTTATTTGTTTTTTACAAACCCTTGTGTCAACGGCTGACTGACTTTCAATAGATCGCAGCAAGGGGGCTGCTCTGCGATGTGCAAAACCCCAACCCAGAAGCAGGTCGTCTCCAATGATTTAGCACCAGCTTCCCCACGGAAAGTCAGCAATGCTTTAAACAAAGTCATAAAAATTAGTTACCCGCCTCAGCTCATTCAGTGCCATGTTATTAATTACTGTTCTGCTTAAATCCAGTTTTTCCATTAGTTCTGGAAATTTTTACATCGTTAGGTTTTGTGATCTTAAGCTTATCAGAAACTTGTCCTCAGACTTCTTTTTATGAGTCTCAGTGTAGGTGAAGCACATTAGTAACAACATCAGAGTAAATCAGTAACTAAATGATAGAAAAATATCCATGGTCAGAGATCTGATTAGAGTTCTTTACAATGCAATTGACAAGGAAATTTGGTTATGTCTGTGACACGCAACACTTTAAGATAATAACATACCAGGACATCAAATTTCCAGGAGTTTCATACCATTTTTAGAACACTTCTCTTAATAACACATCTACACAAATAAAATCTAAGAGGGTTTAGTACCACTTATTTGACAATGCTTCTCATGTAATTTAACATACCAAATAAGCCTGATTAATGTCTCACAAAATCTTTGAAACGTTCTTTGGGCTCTTTGTAATACCCCAGATTGTGGCCAGAAGACTTTATTTTAGAATTTGACTTTGGAAAGCATGTCAAAAAATATTAAAGTGTTTGTACATTTGATTAAATAGGATCACAGATTATTATGAAACAATATATAATTATCCATTTAACCAAAGTGACAATAAAAAGATTGCAAAGGCAAATGCAGACTGTTACGTAGTTGTGGGCAAAATTTAGCTCTTTATACATTAAGACTCAGTTTTCTTAAGTAATCAAAGGCTTGATAAGCATAGGAAATTATTTTGACAAAACACATAATCTTAGTTCTCTAGGCAGATAAATTTATTTATTTTTTTAAGATTTTATTTATTTGAGAGAGAGCATGAGAGGGGAGAAGGTCAGAGGGAGAAGCAGGCTCTCCGCTGAGCAGGGAGCAGGACGTGGGGCTTGATCCCAGTACCCCAGGATCATGACCCGAGCCAGGCATTTGCTCAACCAACTGAGCCACCCAGGTGCCCCTAGGCAGATAACATTAAAGGCAAAGAAAAAGTTTGCTTTACAGTTTCTTATTAAGAGCAGACCGGTAGTTCAGGAAAACTTTGTCCTTTTAACAAGGACAAAATTTTAATTTTGCACCGGTTTATTTTTGATATTAAAACCCATTTAC
Source organism: Zalophus californianus (assembly GCF_009762305.2). Lineage (NCBI taxonomy): Eukaryota > Metazoa > Chordata > Mammalia > Carnivora > Otariidae > Zalophus > Zalophus californianus. The sequence goes on along the minus strand of NC_045612.1, from coordinate 111,225,840 downwards.
TTAAATTTATCCTAATCTTAGCCAGTACCAACCACACATAAAATTTCTTTCCAAATTTTTTTTTCCATGAACTTTTCACAACTTTCTTCTTTGCATTCAGATTTTGTCCTACTTTCCCTCTTTAAATAACCAGCCTCACTTTAGGACAAAAAAAATTTTTTTTTCCCCTCAACAAAAATGTATTTCTTTTCCTTATACTACTTACCAAAAACACACATCTTATTTTGCTTGCATACAGGGTTGTCCCCTTTATTATCTCCAGCAGTTATAATTATGTCTATTAGAAGTCCTAGAAATTCTTAGAAACCTTAATTTGTAGTGAAAACTAAGTAGTAAGCTATTGTGAACTGTTTGTTATACTAGTAGTCTTTAGATCGACAAATTTATGAATAAATTTTATAATTTCTAGAAACATGCACTTCTTTATAGTACAGTCTTTCAATAAGGCACAAAACATGTTTACTAACAGACCCAAATTTATCTTTAGTTTCTCTGTCATAAGACAAAAGTTAGGTAAACCTAGGTTTAGTACTTAAGGCTTCATTGTTTTATCTTACTTGAAAATGATCTAGATGTTAAATGAATTTAACTTATCATTTAACTTACTAAAACTTTAAAGTTTCAGGTTACCAAAGCTTTTGGTAGCTTTTGGAAGCTATTTAAAAATATACCTACAACCCTTTTTGTCTTATTTACATCAGTTTAATTTACTTGTTCTTAACACTTCTGTTTAGATTACCCAACAAACTTCATGAGGCATTAGACAAAGTCAGCCATTATTTTAAGTTTTTTTCCTGGTAAATGTAAATGAGAGAACATGAATTTGTTCAACTTTTAGTAAACATAGGCAGGATAAGTTTTATATTTTATGCTGGTGACTCTGATGATACGTCCATTTAATTAAACCAAAAATCTTAAATAAGCTTTAATACTGAATGTTTTCCCCGATCACAAGAACTTGAAAAACGTTTGGGTTAGTTTCTATCTGAGTGTTAGATGCCCAACCTTATAAGCGCTTGCCTTCAAACCAACTACATAGAGTTCTTTTACAAGTTAATTTCGGCAAAATCATCCAGAGGTAGAGACAATATCTTACATTAACAGTGTATGTGGAGACACATACAACAAAGAGACAAAAAAATTTTCTAGCTTTTGTTTTTACTGATACTTGTGGAGACGATGTGGTTTTGGAATATAGGTGAGGTTTGGTGGGGTGAGGTCTGGAGCCAAGGACCAAGAATTCTTTTTTTTTTTTTAAGATTTTATTTATTTATTCATAAGAGACAGAGTCAGAGGGAGAAGCAGGCTCCCCGCTGAGCAGGGAGCCTGGTGTGGGACTCGATCCCAGGACCCTGGGATCATGACCTGAGCCAAAGGCAGACGCTTAACCATTTGAGCCACCCAGGCACCCAACCAAGAAAGAATTCTTGAGACGTCTTTGGTGCAAAATGGTGGTTTTATTAAGCCACGGGGACAGGACCCGTGGGCAGACAGAGCTGCTGCACTGGGGTCTTGAGGAGTGGCTGATTATATACTGGGATTTGGGGGGAAGTAAGGAAAAGGGAGGTTTCAAAAGAACTTTCACATGCTAAAGAGGACCTACAAGATAATGTAGGCCTTGCCCTAGTCAAGTTGAGGTGGTTTTCCCCTCTGGCAAGGTATTAACATTAGGATAGTTGGGAGATCCCTGGAAGAAAGTCACAGGAGTCCCACCCGAAAGTGGGGGGGGGGGTGGGGAAGAGGTTGCAGGATGTCAGTTTGTGCTTTGTCTTCAGCTAGCCGCCTGCTCCCTCATCAGAGAGAATTTCCAAATATCTCCCTCTCTTTTTTATTTTCTGATGAAAAACTCTTCCTAAAGTTTGTATTTCGAGGAATGGCTCTTACATGTAGAGATGATGGAGGTATAATTTACATCATAAAGGTACACAGAAAGTATCCAAGTTTTCTCCAGGGTGGAGATTTGGAGCATGTCTGCCGGTTATCAGGGATGCTAGAGTCTGGCCACAAGAATCCCTTGAGCACTTTGTATTTAAAAAAAAGAAAAAAAAAGACATCTTAACCTGTTTTTTTCTTTAGTCTCAGGTGATTATGGGCTGTGTTTACATTTCAAAGACATGGTAAATTTTATAATTTCAAGGGACAAAGAAAGAATGCAAAATTTTTTCTCTCTAGTTTTCAGAGTAATTGCTATTTAAAATTTGCCCTTTAAAAAAAAGGGAAGGACAATTTTGTTCCAATATCCTGATCTTTTATAATATCTACAAATATTTTGAGAAGAATAGGGGAGTTTTGGGGAATGGTAAAGCTGCGTGCTTTGACTTGTTTCTAGAGTTGCATTTCTCGTTTTTAGAGGTTTGTAAAACACACAGTTGTTTCTGATCCTCCAAAGAATTGGATCACAGCCTGAAAATCAAGGGACTGGCCCATTTTTTAAAACTAAATTTGCTTTTTTATATTAAGGAAATTTTTAACTAAAATGGAAATCAAGAGGGACACCTGGGTGGCTCATTTGGTTAAACTTCTAACTCTTGGTTTTGGCTCAGGTCATGATCTCAGGAATCATGTGGGATCGAGCCCTGTGTTGTGGGGCTCTGCACTCAGCAGGGAGTCTGCTTGAAGATTCTTTCCCTCTCCTGCCCCCCCCAACATGCCCATTCTCTCTTTCTCAAATCTTTTAAATCTTTAAAAAATTTTTAAATTTTTAAAAAATGGGAATCAGGAGATTTAGGCCTTTGTCAAGTCTGTATAAAGCATTTTATTTATTTATTTTTAAAGATTTTATTTGACAGAGACACAGCAAGAGAGGGAACACAAGCAGGGCAGGTGGGAGAGGGGGAAGCAGGCTTCCCTCGGAGCAGGGAGCCCAATGCAGGGCTCGATCCCAGGACCCTGGGACCATGATCTGAGCTGAAGGCTGCGGCTTAACAACTGAGCCACCCAGGCACCCTGTATAAAGCCTTTTAGGAAAAACCTGTTTCCCCCCGGTGCACAGTTCAGCCTTGGCCCATGAATATTGGCCTTTTGCAGATCGTTTGTAGGAGGGGTAGGTTAAAGTTTGGTCTTGGTTCCTCTGTGAAGGGTTGTGAATAGTCATTAATCTTTCTAATTCCTTTCTAAATTTGGTAGGATCTTCTGAAAGCAGAGGTAAAAGGACTTTATAATTGAAAAGTTTTGCTGCTGTCCAGGGACATGAATCCTTTGGGTGGGGGCGTGGCGTCTAGGATACACCTCCAAAGGACATCGCAGACGAATGCCCGAGGCTGGCAGAGCCTGATGACAGAGCCTGATGACAGAGCCCTGGGAGGCAGAAGCAAAGCCAAGCCTTGCTGCCAGGCTCATGTGCTGTCGTTAAGTTCATTTCCTGGCTTTTAGCTTTTACACCAGCAACCTGTATACTTTGAACCTAGAGGTCAGGCTGGAGTGCTCCCTGTAAATCTTGTAGGGAAGGGGAAGTTACAACGGGCAGATGAGGCTAGATTTATTTATTTATTTTTTTATTATGGAACTTAGATGGGATGTGGACATATTTTTTAAATCTTAAGCCTGATTTCTGTTCTTTCATCTTTTCAGGGAGTCCCTTAAGGCTAGCCATCTTACTAATAAGAGAATTGAGACCTTTCTATAAAGTATATTTTTCCATTAAATACAGCCAATTTAGAGGCTCCATCATCTGGCCATTGGCCAGTAGGATCTGTGAATAGCGACTCAAGCCACAATAATCCTTTCAATGGCTTAATGAAGACTTAAGAGGCATCCAAAGAGGGCGGTCCCCATGATCCAAAAGTTTACTCCCGAAATTAGTCTAAGAAAGCAAAAGTGTGCCTTGCATAGGCAGTAAGGATGGCATAGGGAAAACTGTGTCTCTGGTCCTCACGAAATCGTGAGATGCCTTCAGTTACAGACCTGCTCATCTGTGACATGGGGCGGGTGCTTCTGGAATGGGGGGAGTTTCCTGCACTGACAAGCAACGAAGGTTGAGATGATGGGTTCCTCTGGGCCAGAACCTCTCATGACAAACTTCCCTGAGAGCGGGCACAGCTGGAGAGAGAGAGGGACTCAGATTCCTGTTCTATTTGGTCACTAAGGTGCACCCTGGTAAGGGCACCCTCTGAATGGTGGAGACCAAAGAGAACATTCTCACTGGTCACAAAACCAAGCTCTTAGGACACAGAATACGACAAAAGGAAAAATCATAATCCACAGCAAGGTTTGTCTTAAACGCACATTATAGCTCAGGCTGAGCCTTGGGTCTCTTGGAGCCACACTCATACCTAGGAGGGATGTGCTGCGGGTTGGGGATTGTGTGTTGTTTTACAGTGTACCCTGCTGCATTGAAGTTTTCTTGAGGTTGGCAGGTGACCTAGTGTCAATCTAACCCATTCTGTGACCAACTTCTCCCAATACAGGAGACTTTGAATTAGGTGGAGAGCGCTCTAACAGCTTTTAAGTGCTCCACCTGTGCCCCCCACCAGTGTTATGGCCTTGTCTTCCAAGATGTCCCTTAGCAACAGCCTTTACCTCCTGTGCACATTAACCCACAACAAGGTTTGTGTGATAAATGACATAAAAGACACAAAGGAAAACAAAGACTATATGTGGGAGGAAATGGATCAGAAACCAGAGTACTCTACCAGATTTAACTAATGAGTTGCTAAGCCCAAGGAAAGAGTTCCACAAGTATTTTCTCCTGTTAATCTAAATTTGGAGAGAGAGAAGGAGGCTTCTCCCACTCTTGCTCCATCAGACTCCACAAAGAGGAATTCTGGGAGACTGACATGTAAGAAACCTTGCCTTCTGCTAACTGTTTGTCTGATGTCTCAAGGATCTCTGCTGTAGCCATGTCTGGTGTGAGCGGTGTCTAGTGAGTCATTGTCTTGTTGACTACACCACCATTGGGGAGGAAGAATTTTCTTTGCCCTTTTATCTGAACTAAGAATCCACTTGACATGAGAGAGATTAACAGGAGAAAATCAAATTTAGTTTTGTATGAATGGGGAATCCACACAGCCATGAAATTCCGAAGACATTGAGGTACCAGGAGGCTTATCTGAGCTCAGGAGAAGGGAGGAGTCTGAGGACATGAAGGGGACAGAGACTATTAGCACAAAGGTAGAGAAGATGTTTGGAAGACATAGGTTAAGCTTCTTAGGAAAGAGGCATCTCTGTGAATAGCTGTCTTCTTGGTATAAGCAGGCAGTTGACCAGGAGGTAAAGAGTTTTTCCTGAATCTGCTGGATATTGATTGTTTTTGGCTCAAAATAATGTTTATGCTAAATTGGCTCATTTGGGTTGGTTTGCCAGTGATCCCTGAGTTTACATATCCATCATCTCATTTGATCTAAATTGTGATTGCTATTTTCAAAGCTTCCAGATTTTGTTGTGGAGACCAAATATATGTAAATGGCAATTAAACACACAACCTGTATTGTTCTGATCATAAGCCTAATAGTATGGGCTTAAATTTTGGGGATTCATGGGTATGAGGAAGATCTGTGTTGGCCATGTAGCATTATTTTTTTGTTGCTAGAGACACAGCTTTGAAGGAAACTATGACTATGGGCAAAATCCTGCAGTGCAAAGATTGAAAAGTGGAACCACTTTTAAATAGCACTGGTTGAGGAAAAGAACTAACAGCTGCTCATAGACCAACTGAATGAACTATATTTTCTTTTCTTATTTTTTTTTTTTAAAGATTTTGTTTATTTTAGAGAAAGAGAGAGTGTACACATGCATGGGCGCTGAGGGAGGGGCAGAGGGAGAGAATCCCAAGTAGACTCCCTGCTGAGTGCAGAACCTGATACAGGGCTCAATCTCACGACCCTGAGATCATGACCTGAGCTGAAATCATGAGTCAGACGCTTAACCAACTGAGCCACACAGGTGCCCCAAATGAACTGTATTTTCAGTGTGGATCCCTGAGATCTGAAATAAATAGATGCTTAGGAAAATGCTGCTTTGCCTAGAGGGCCCTTAATCTCAATGCGGCATATTTTACCATAAAAACAATTGAGTTAATTTTGGTATGTTTTTTATTTTTGTGTCTAAAAAAATATTTTCTATGGAAAACTTAGGATTTCCACCTTAGGTGTGATTTCTATTAATGTTACATGTTGGCCGGTGGGGGCATCAGGTCAAGGTTTGGTGAAGAAATACTCTTTCTCTTTTCTTATTTTGAAACTCTAGCAGGCTTTTGTGCCTCAGGGAACATGGTTTAACTGAAGGTGATGTTATTATGTGATGCTGTGGAGAAGTCTAAAGATAAAAATCAGAAGTGTTCAGTGATTTCCTAGTTCCAACATGCTAAGCTCATTATTTCTTTTATTTGCATTGACATGACAACCCATAATGACATTAATCACCATAAAAGATTTCACTTATTCTAGAACTCTGCTGGGGTGGCTCAGCACTGTATCACAGAAAATGTTAGAGTAAATCTGTAAAGGGGCGGGGCCTGGGGCGGGTGGGGGGGGGATGCGGAGGGGGGGCACCTGAGAGGACTAGGGCCAAGGCCATCTGAGGCTCACAGGAAAGCCAAGAGGGAAGTGATGGCTTGGGTTTTGACATCTGTGAGAGGGCCATGGAGAGACTGAGTTACCAAGATAGGGATTTAGAAAAGACAGAGGTGGGGGGGGAGGGGAGAGGGGAGAGAAGGAAAGGAAGCTGAAGAAGGAAGCTGCCTGAGTCAACAGTCAACTATTTGTCATTCTGCATCTTGGCAATAGGCAGAAATCTTTTTGCCCTTGAAAGGAAGGAAATTTTCTTTCTCTGTCCTTCAAGGTCTTCTGGCTGGGCTAAGAATGGAATTTAAATGAGTCAGATTAACAGGAGAACAAACCCAAGTTTTATTACATGTGCACCGAGGCCCTCTAAGGAAATTGAGACATAGAGAAATGAGCAGTGAGTTTTCGTACTTTTTAGACAAGGAAACGATAGATCTGTGAGGAATTGACAGGACAAGGGAGACTTACCTTTGAGAGCTTCAATAGTAAGAAATTCTAGACAGAATTTGGGCTGGGGTAGTAAATTAGTAAAAAGTAACAAGGGTTGTTTATACAGCCTTCTCGACTCTAAATTTCCCATCTCCGGTGATAAGGATGTCTCTTTACCTCCTGGGACAGGGGTGGCACCTTTCACATGGGAGATTTATTTCCTGCTTTTAGGGGGATGGAGGAGGCTCTTTTGTAACTTTTTTTTTTAAGATTTTATTTATATATTTGACAGCGTGCATAAGCAGGGGGAGAGGGGCAGAGGGAGAGGGAAAATCAGAGCCCCTGTTGAGCAGGGAGCCTGAGATGGGGCTTGATCCCAGGACCCTGGGATCATCACCTGAGCCGAAGGCAAACGCTTAACCAACTGAGCCACCCAGGTGCCCCATTGTAACTTTTATTTAAAATAATCAGTATGCTAAAGTGGTACATTTTGGGGCAGCCTGTCTTTGGCCCCTACACGTCTTAAGAGATTTCCATTTGAGATGCCATTCAGCAGGGTAGAGACTGAGAGCTTTAAGCATCCATGCAAAATGTTTAAAATGTTAGTGACTTCGAGAGCCATTGGAATGCCCAGGGATGGCAAGGGAGGGACCTACAAAACCAAGGTGCTTATTAGGGAGCAGTATCTGGAAGCACTCAGCCTCATTTTATTTTTTCTTTGTTTTTTAGGGAGGGAGATAGGTAGGGGGAGGAACAGAGGGAGAGAGAATATTAAGCAGACTCCCCACTGAACTTGGCGCCTGACGCAGGGCTTGATCTCAGGGCCCCGAGATCATGACCTGACCTGAAATCAAGAGTCAGACACTTAATGGACTGAGCCACCCAGGCGTGCTAGCCTCAGTTTAATAATAGTTACATACTTCCTAAAAGTGCCCCAAAGCGAATAGGGGCAAAATGATCTTAAGATTCTCTGTAGAAGTCCCCAAATTCCAAAATACGTATTTGCTAAAGATCTCTTTGGCTTGGGTAGTGCTTATTTTGTTCTATTTAAGTCATTTATTTTAAACCATAGTGAAAGCAGATTAGTTTTTATACTCTTTACTCCAAGTATTTTCCTTGGACACGTTCAGCTTTTCATGTATTCTTTAGGTGCTTTCAGTTATCACCACATGTTGGCTAGGGTACTGAGAGCAAATCTTTCATTGCCCTCTTTGTTCTCATCTGTAAATACCTCTCTTCCTACCAATATGTTCATGCTGCCAGGATGCACACAGCTGAATGTGAAGAAATTGAATTTTTTTAGAGAAACCTCCTTTTAGTAGAAGATCTTGCTCTTATTTCATAGAGAAAAGACACCATTGTACGAAGACTCTTAACCTTCCACCATCTAATCTAAAGCTTCTTCTGCATTCCTGTCCACCATTTTACCCTTCTCTCATAATCCTTCCTCATGTCTAAGGTGAATCCTTCCATATATTCTCTGGTTCCTGTCCCCCTTTGCCTCTCAGGTCCCAGCTCCTGTATTTTCAACCTCTTCCTCTTCACTGAATCCTTTTTCAGTATTTTTTTTTTAAAGACTTATTTTACAGCAGTTTTATGATTATAGCAAAACTGAGGGGAAAATACAGACATTTCTCATAACCGCCCCCCCAACCCCACACATACAGAATCTCCCCCATTATCAACATTGCTCTCCAGAATGGGAATTTCTTTCTTTTTTTTTTTTTTTTTTTTTTTACTGATGACAAATGTACATTGAAACATACCACTCAAAGTCCATGGTTTACCTTAAGGTTCACTCTTGGTGTTACACGTTCTGTGGGTTTGGGAAGACACACACACACACACACACACACACATACATACATACATACATACATATACACACTGACCTGTGTCCATCACTATGCTGTCATACAGAGTAGTTTCACTGTCTTAAAAATCTTCTGTACTCTACCTGGTCATTGCTCTCCCTACACCTCTGGCAACCCCTGATCTTTTTACTGTCTCCATAGTTTTCGCCTTTTTTCACAATGTCCTATTGGAAACATACAGTATGTAGTCTTTTCAGATTAGCTTTTTTCCTGTGGTGATAGGTATTTAAGGCTCCTTCATGTCTTCTTATGACTTGCTACCTCATTTTTTTAAAAGATTTTATTTATTTGACAGAGAGCACAAGTAGGCAGAGTGGCAGGCAGAGGGAGAGGGAGAAGTAGGCTCTCCGCTGAGCAGGGAGCCCGATGCAGGGCTCGATCCGAGGACCCCAGGATCATGACCTGAGCCGAAGGCAGACGCTTAACCGACTGAGCCACCCAGGCACCCCTTGCTAGCTCATTTCTTTTCAGGGCTGACTAATATTCCATTGTCTGGAAGTACCACAGTTTGTTTATCCACTCACCTACTGAAGTACATCTTTGGGTCTTCCAAGATGTGGCAATTATGAACAAAGTTTCTATAAACATCCTTATGCCAGTTTTTGTGTTGGTATAAGTTCCTTCATTTAGGGTAAATACCAAAGAGCACTGTTGCTGGATCCTATGGTAAGATTATGTTTAGTTTTGTAAGAAACTGCCAAACTCCTTTCCAAAGGGCCTCTGCTATTTTGCACTCCCACCAGCTGTGACTGAGAGTTCCTGTTGCTGCCCAGCCCCACCAGCATTTTGTGGTGTTAGTGTTGTGGGTTTGGGCCATTCTAGTAGGTGGGTAGTGGTAGCTTATTGTTTCAGTTTGCATTTTTCTGGTGACCTATCACAGGAAGCACCTTTTCATGTGCTTGTCATGTGTATGTCTTCCTTAGGGAGATGATTGTTAATGTCTTTGGCTCATTTTACTTTTTAATTTAAATTCAGTTAGTCCACACAGTACATCATTAGTTTCATTGTAGCGTTCAACAATTCATCAGTTGCATATAACAATTCCCCCACCTTCCTCCCCTTCGCAGCCCTCAGTTTGTTTCCCATGATTAAGAGTCTCTCATGGTTTGTCTCCCTCTCTGATTTCTTCCCATTTCGTTTTCCCTCCCTTCCCTTATGATTGTCGGCACCGTTTCTCATATTCCCCATTTGAGTGAAATCATATGATAATTGTCTTTCTCTGATTGACTTACATCTTTGGCTCATTTTAAAATCACTTTGGTTGTTTTCTTATTGTGGAGTTTCCAGTGATACTAAACACAGTGAGATCTCTCACATGGTCAACCACCACAGCAACAGAAGCAGCAGGAACAACAACAAACCCCAAACCCTCGGTCTCCTGTCTTAACCCTACATCTCCCTCTGCCTTACCTTGGCTTTCTGTCTTCCACAGAGTAGAAGCCAAGGGCAGCCTACCCCAAGATGGGTGGCTTTGGCATGGAGATTATTCTGAGCTGAAGGCACTTGAGACCCTATGGGCTCAAGGGAAACTTTTGCCCTTCCCTTAACAGCAGAGAAGAATCTAAGTTGGGAGTCTTTCCCAGAGTGAGGGTTATTAGCAGAGATAAATTTTATTTGAATGGCCCATGTGTATGGCAAGACAAACATCTAATTACCAAACACCTGCTCTTCTTACTGCCCCGTGAAGTGCATTCCTTTCCTCCAAAGTCCCAGACCCCCTGCCCCTTTGTCTTTAGTTCAGAATGACGTGTGTACCCATCTTGCCTGTCTTTGGAATGTCCACATCTGTGGGGATTCCCCTTACTCTCTTAAATTTGTTTTTCTCCTATTAACCTGTCTTATGTCAATTTGATTCTTAGTCCAGCTAGAAGGACTCTTGAAGGGGACAGGGGTTCTTGCTCTCTGATAGCAGACAGACTCCTTGACCGGGTTGTCCAGACTTGCTGTCTCCACTTCCCGTGCCCCCATCATCGCATGGAGGTGAGGCTTTTGTCCCCAGCCCTCTTTCTCTTCCAGCATCCCCGGTCTTAGAAAATGGCAGGAGCGTTCACCTAGTTGCCCATGCCTGAAGCCTGGGAAGTAATCTGATTTGCCGTCCTTTGCTCACCTCCCCACACAAAGTTAATCACCTGCTTCCGTTGATTTGGTCACTCAGTCTCTCTCAAATTAATTTACCCACCTTTTCCCACCCTGATTGCCCCCTCCTTAGTTAACTTGGGAAGATACTGTTTCAGCTTTTAGGTGAAGGTCATGGGCAGGCTGATGGGTGTTGCCGCTTGATGAGGTCATATAAAGACTTAAGGGTGCTGGTGCCTGAACAGGCAGAAATTCTAGTCGCTGGAGATTTCCTTGTCATTTTAACATCCTCCTTGCGTGGGCTTTCTGTTTGAAATTGTGACTTCTACATCTCTCGGCTGGTTCCCTTTTACTTCCCTGGCATTTGCCTCTCATGTATGAGGCACACTTCTGTTGATCCTGGAAGTTCTGAGCTCACAACTGTCATTTAGCTCTGTGGTTGCGTCTTGGCTCTGATCCTCCCTAGCTGCAAGAACTGGAACAGATCATGGACTCTCTCAACTCTTAGCTTCTTTAGCTGTAAAATAAGTGCCCCGCCCCTACAGGTGTGGTTCCACCCTGGCTGCGCATTAGGCTCACCTGGGGGGCTTTTGGAACTCCCAGCCCGGGCTGCACCCTGGAGCGGTGACGTTAGCATCCTGACTTGTCGCCCTCAGGATTGTTGAAAGCTCCCCTCAGAGATCTCAGTGTGTCGACAGGCTTGAGAACCACTGACTTTATGATTTTAAAGAACCACAACTCTTCTATCAATGCGTGTTGTCAGTCATGCCCCAATCCCAAGTTGAGATTTCCCTTAATGTTTTTACTAAGTTGGGAGAAAATAGCTGTGAAGTTCCCCCCACCCCCTTCCATCTGCTGTTTGTTCTTATTTACATACGATGGAACCCAGCCCACTGATTTACAGTTCTGGTTCCCTTACAACTGTTATTGAACTGAAAACATAGCTGAAAACTTATTAAACAGAAAAAAAAATTATTTTGAGCTTTGTGCCGACAATTCATTATAGAACCAAGGAAACATCAAAACTTTCCTTCTAGAATTAATACTAAAAATGGATTTACAACCTCCTAATCTTAAGTGAAAATTTTAATTCTGGTACCAAACCTAGTATTTATTCTTTCTTGAGTGTCCTATCAAGAAAATCAAAGCATCTCTGTGAGAGAATGGAATTTTTGGGGGAAACAGGCAAGACCTCCCCAGACTACTCAGCGTGGGCCTCTGAAGGCAAGCGTTAGCATCTCTCTTTCCCTAGTTCTCTCTGCTGGCCCATAGGCACAGGAAGGAGAGCCAGGGCAAACATACCATCAGTGTGGGTGTGTGGTCTCACTGTTGAAACACTTTGGAACAGGTCTTTCAGGAGACAGCTTTTCTGGAGCAGCCCCCTTCAGACCTACCATTTTAGGTTTGAAATAACCTAAGACTTTTTTTTAAGGTGCAAGGGAGTAGAGAGGAGAGCAGGACGATTACAGAGAACAGCCAAGCATTTGGTGTGACCACTGGCACTAAATTTGTGGAAAACTAAGGTCCTGACAGAAGTCTGATTTATACTGGGAAAGAGTCCCTTGGGGTGCTGGCTCTCCCTTGCCTCTTTCCCTGTTAACAGTATCTCCTTCAACTGTTCAGTCACTTGCTTCTGTAATTCCGCCTGAAACACAGAGCCCATGCCTTTGCATATCTCTCTCAAATCCTTATTAACTATTGAAACTAGTTGCTACCTTGATAAGGATGGCTTAATTTAGTAGGTATAGAAAGGTCAGTTTTTAGGTCGTCATAACCTATGGTGAATTCCTTTCCCCATATAATCCTTTTACAACTGGACCATCAAATTGTTCTCTGCAAAGGAATGATTAGTTATCTACTAGTGGTGGGGAAGAAAAGCATTTTCCTGGGGGAAAAAATGTTGCCAGAGCTTGGAGTCAAGCTGAAAGGAACCTGTTTCCTACCGTGTTTGGCACTGAACTATTTCTCGTGGCCCAGAAAACCTTGTCTGAAGCTTCTTGGTTTTGACCCCTCTCTCTTGGTATTTCCTTGTAGATGGAGGAATTGATTGAGGGTATTCGCTGGGCCTTTATTGACATGCTGGAGAAAGAAAATGAGTGGATGGACACAGGGACAAAAAGGAAAGCCAAAGAAAAGGTAAGAATTCCTTTTGATTAAAAAAAAAAAAAGTATATGACTTTTGGTGTAATGGATATTCACGGTCAGTATTGTGTACTTGATTTTTATATTGACTGAGCTCTTGACTTCGAACGACCCCAGAGTCAGGTGTCTGTTTTGGGATGAATATATAGATTTCATCACCAGCAGGTAAGAGAAAATAAGATGCGACTTTTTTCTTTCTCGAACTGCGTTTCAAACACCTTGTAATCCAGCCTTTCCTCCTCTCTTTATTGCGGTTTCTAAGAGCCACGTGGCCCGCTGCCCAGTGAATTTTGCTGCAAACCATCACCGGCTGTGGCAGAATGCAGAGCAGTGGGGGGGCCATGTGTGTCCTTCTGCTCTGTGCACGATGTGTGCAGATGTCCTCGGGAAAATCCTTGCCTGCAACCAAGCAGGTCTACTTTCCTAACCCATCATGTTGCTCTCATGATCCAGATAGCATGCTTATGAACTACAGACCCGTGGTAGACGACGGCGTAGGAATGCAAAAATGTTTCCTAATAGAAGTGGACGCTTGGTGGGCCTTGTACAATTTTCTGGTACTGTGTAACAAGCTGAAGGAGTAAGAAAGACAGGTATTGGCCGCCATGCTGCTTAAACAACGAAGAATCAGCTGTATCTTGAATTCTAGGGATTCAGATGGAGCTGGAGCTCAAGTGGGTAGGAAATATCTCCTGCACGCTGAGTGGATGCTGCCCTGTATCTGGGAGACTCTGAACTAGGAGCATTTCTTCTTTAGAGAGGTATTTTAAAGTCTTGCTGATGATAGTAATCCCCTGGGATGCCTAAATGCCCTATAGCTCTCTGGGCCCCTCCCCAGAAGGTCTGATTTAGTGGATGGAGGGTGCAGTTTGAATGTTTGTGACTTTAGCCAGTCTCCCTGGTGATTTTTATTGCTCAGTGGGCCTGGGGAACACTGCTTAGAGTCCTAACTGGGTCATGCTGAGTTCAGATCTTTTTGCCCTATGGTCAAGAAACAGAGGGAGAGGGTAGGGCAGTGAAACTACCCTCTGTGATACCATAATGGTGGATACGTGTTGTCGTCCGTTTGTCCAGACCCATAGAATGTGCAGCATCAAGAGTGAATCCTGATATAAACTATGAATTCTGGGTGGTAATGATGTATCAATGCAGGTTCATTGATTGTAACAAATGTATACCACTCTGGTGGGGGAGTTTGTTAATGGGGATGCTATGCGTTGTGTGTGGTCAGGGGTTTTATGGGAAATCTCTGTGTTTTCTTTTCAATTTTGCTGTGAACCTATGACTGCTTGAAAAAAATAAAGTCTATTAAACAAAACAAAACAAAACAAAAAAACCAAAGAGGGCAACATTCTGGGAATGCTTAGCCTTACTGAAATGAGAACGTGCAGAGGTTTAGCAAGAATGTTTTCTAGAGCTTTAATACTCCTGAGATGGATAAACATTACCATAGATATTTTTGTTAGTAGACATGGAAAGGCTGTTCACTCTTTGCAGTGAAGAAAGAACTTGGGTGGCCGGGGGTGGCAGGTGTTGGAAGAAGACAAAGGGATTTTTTTCCCCCTTGAGGATCTGTCAAAGCCATCTTAAGTCATGTAAGGCACAAGCTGATGGGGGCAGGAGCATGCGGGCTGTGATGAGAAGCTCTCCAGATGGTAGATGAAACTTTTGGCACCAACATATTGTTGTTTTTGAAGGCCCCATTTATTTGCTGGGCTAGCTTCTGATATCTGGAATAGAATTTGTCTTGCGCTGGGCAGTTGAGAGGTCAGAGCACTGGGGGACTCTTGATCCTAGGCTGACCCCTTGTGGCCTGAGGGTCATCCGTGTGGAGGGTGGGATGGAGTGATGAGGTCTGTGTGCATGTGATGAATGGATAGATACCAGCGGAATGTTCTGGGGACTGCAGTCCGTTTTTTGGGAAGTATGACTGGTTGCCTCAGGGGGAGATCTCCTGAGTTGCATAAAGGAGTGGGTACCTTGCAGTTAGGTCTTCTAGGCAAGTGGCCCATGGGTCTTCCTGAAGGCACATTATTCTCAGTTCTAATATTAGACATGTTCCTGTTTGACCCCTGAATTGCTCTCCAGTCTTATATTTTATTTCAATGAGAGCTGTCACTTTTTCTTCTAAAAGTACTCTTTGAACACTCCGCTTTCTTTGAGCTGAGTTCAACCTGCCAGGAACTCAACTAGTTCCTTGACAGGTACAAATATCAAAGGGAATTTTCCTCCTGGATCTCACCAGGCTCCCTGAGTATATCTTGTATTTCAGAGTTCAGGGAAATTCCACTAATAAAAGGGAAGAAAGAGGGGATGTTGTCCGAGAATTTTCACCAGTTTCCCAAAGCATGTCAGGCCCTGGACCCCAGAAGATGCAGATTTTCTTTTTCCAAATTAAACCAACATGCAGTTCTGGAAATGACCTCTGGGCGGAGCTCGTAGACTCACAAAGACACCATTTAGGAAGCTGAAGGCATTTATGCGGCTGAAGGCTCTGGGGTTGTTTTTGAAAAAAAAATTTTTTTTTCTTGCCCTTTTTCTCTGCTGTCCTCAATTTGATTGCCTTTTAATAGTCAACAAGAAAGGAGAAGTTCTGCCTACTAATTCCTTGAGTCTTAGATGGAAATCTCAGACGATCTTAGGGCTTTGTCTTTCTGATACTGAATAGCTTCTGCATTAAGACAAGATTTGCCTGTGTTCGAAGTGGAGGTGAAGGATTTGCCTGCTCTTCCTGGTATGACTTGGCACTGTTTTTGGGCATGTGTTGTATGCAGTATATCACCCAGGCAGAAGATTTCTCTCATCAATAATAGTGCCCACACTGAGCCAATGCTGAGTCACTTGGCATCCCATTGGGGAAACTGGAAAAATGTTCTGATTTGCGAGTGGGAGAAGCTTTTCTTTGCCTTACCATGGAGCTCTGGACTGCAACAAATGACGGTACCTCCTGTATTGGGTGTTGACCGTATATTTATAAGTGTTCCCTTGTGCTGGCCTCTTGAATGTGGAGGGCCCCAGATACCTGCAGTGGCTTGAGGACTAACAGCTTGAGTTGGGTGGCAGTGACCCCGGTTTCAAGATGGAACCATGGGGATGTGACTTGGTCGTGTTCTTCACTACGGGTGATCACCATAAAAGATCAATGAGGATGCCTCTGCTCCTGGGAAGGGTAAATTTTGTATCTCAGTCTCCCAGCCTTGCTCCTCTCATCTCTTAAGGGGTCATGAGTGGTTGAGTTTCTGAAACTGACAGTGTAGGTTTCAACTGGAAATTTAGTATCATGAAATAAGCACCAGTTTTTGTTTAGGATTCTCTTTCCTGTGAGCCTATGCTTTTACTGTAAACTAGCAGCAGAGGACAGGAAGCCTGTTATTTTTTGGTTATCACAGACGTGGGATGAGTGTAAGGTGATAGAAATTAGTTTGGGGGGGTGTCTTCTGGAAGATTTGCCTTTTCCAGAACAGAGTAGGAGGATCTCAAGGTCACTATGTAGTGATTCTGAGACCTGCTAGGAAGGGATGCAACACTGCCTTTGGCTGCCCTAGTGGCAGGAGCAGGGAGTCTGCTGGAGAGCTCTGTGTCAGATCAGGAGGAGCAGCTTCCTGAATTCGGCTGGTCCCCAGCTAGATTCAGTTCTGTATCCAAAAGCTGGATCCTTTCTGAAACATTTGTTTGTGCTCTTTACTTCTGGGACCGATGTTTGCCTAGCCACCCCTAGAGAGAAAGGCCTGGATAGAACTGCTAGGAAGGCAGCATCCTCAGGATCCTGTGAGTGGCCTTAACCTTGGCCCCAGCAGGTACAGAGGTTCCGGGAAGTGTACTACATGGTCCCATCGCCACAGGCATGCAACTCCAAGATATAGGCTTTCAGCAAGATGGGAAGAGTTTTCTTGCAGAGGGCCAAACAAAAGTGTATTTTACCTCTCTGGCTTTGTCTCCATTTGGGAGGAAAAATAATCATTCCTTCTACCCCTCTAAGTACTTGACTGAGCCCCCTGTGAGAAAAGACAGGTTAACAAGAGAAAATCAACCAGAAGTTTATTAATGTGTATATCTCATACATACATGAGAGAAATTCAGAAAAAAGAGTAACTCAAAGAGGTGGCTTAAAACCTTGGCTTATATAGCATCTTTAAAAAAGAACAAAAAATTTGCAGATAAATGACAAAGGAAAGTGGTTTTGGACTTCAAAGAGCAGCAGATTGTGGGAGGGTAAATATATGGGAAACTAATGGTAGACACAGGCTAGTTAGTGAAGTCTGTTATGTAAGATGACTCTGGTGATATCTCTAGGTTGATAGGGTTTAAAGTTGTCTTTGGTGATTCACTTTTGTCCTTCCTGGTAGAGAGAGCAGAGATGCATTAGAGATGCAAATTCCTGCGTCCCCCTAGACCTGCTGAACTCTGGGGTGGTGGTGTGAGGCCCAGTGCCTTGCCGTTACCATTTCCTTGCACATCCATCTGGCTTCCAGCTGCTGGCACCTGCACTTTGCCCAAGAGCTTTCTCTTCCCACGGGAACCTGCTATGCCACTCATACAGAGGGCCCATGAATGAACACACCCAGTAACTGATGGGAGTTGCTGTGTGTGTCCCCTCCTCCCTCAAGTATGTGTTCAACATGGGCTCCTGGAGTTTCCCCAGCAGGGTGAGCTTGCTCACATGGTCAGCTGGCTCAAGAAGATTCCCTTTACTGATAGCCTGCCTTGCTCTGGTCACTTCCTCCGTCCCTTCCTGGTGTCTGATGTTTCTTCCACTGCTCGTACTCAAGTCCTTGTCCCCGGGTCTGCTCTTGGGGATCCTCAACTAGGGCACTGACCCTGGGGTATGCGCCCTTTCTCCATCCTTACTGGCCTTAAGGTGACAACACATTTCACTGCACCTCAGTGTGAGCAGCACTTCAGCAAATTCAATTCCACAAACGTTTCCAGAACCAATGATGTGCCAGGTGTTGGAGCAGGAGCTGTGGATTCAAAGATGATCTGTGGCTTCCTTTCTCTGCAGGGGATTTCACTGCCTTGGGAGAGGATAGCAGGAACATGGGTGCTGGGCACATGGGCAGATATTTTAGTTAATGCAATGGAGAGACAAAGTGCTCCTGGCTCTTGCTGTAGGGGAGGAAGATTCCAGGGAGCCCAAACCCACATGTGGGGGCACTTGACCTGGGGACTGCCCACTCTGCGCCCCCCCTTCTTGTCACTGCCTCTGTCCTTGTAGCCCGTGGGTAAAGGCTTCCTCTGGCTCTTCCTTGCAGATCTCGACAGCTCTGCACCCAACTATCACTTCCCCTTGGTACCTTCACTCTTGCTTCATTCTACATGTTCTCTTTAAATTGTTCTGTAGAAGAAAAGACAGGGAAGGGCTTTGGTCAAACTGTCTCCTGCCCTTCCCTGCTCCAGATTCAAGGCTGTTTGCATGTGCTCCAGAATGCCAGGCCCTTGCCTCTACTCCAGTGCTCCCCCAGAGACACACAGGAACTGATGGAATAGCAAGTAAACATCTCTCAGCATCCCTCCCCACTTCCCGCAGATCCCTGGCTCACACGTGCTGCTGCGCTGCCATCTTGAGCTGGCTGGCGTTCTCGGGCTCCATCTCTCTGCCCCCATGTTCCTCCGTTTCTCTCACATGCACATCCTGGCCAAGGTGTAGTAGCTTTCATACTTGTATCTGCTCTCCCTAACTGGCCTCAACAGGAAGTACGTCAAGCCTACAGACTGTGGAGAAAGAGTCCTTAGGCTCAGAGCCAGTGTCTGCCCTTTTTAGCTGTATGACCCTTTGGAAGTTACTTAACTTCCCAGACCCTTACTTTTTACATCTGGAAAATGGGGAGATGAGTACCTACCCCATTGTTTATGCAGGAGTCAATGTACTTAAAGTACTTAGAAGAGGGCCTGTGGCGTGAGAAAGTCTCTCTAAGTGTGTTGGGCTGTTCCTTCTAAGCTGCCGTCCTGTGGCAGAGGAAAGGCTTTGGACTGGACATAGCTGGTGAGGAGAGAGAGATGGGAAGTGAGGTTCCATGTGTGTATCTGGGTCACAGTCTTTTCGTCTGGGTTAGGAAGGTAGGTGACGTAAGACCACAGGCTCTGAGGTACCTCTCACCCCTTAGGTGTTCTGATGCTCCTTGTCAGAACACTGCCCTTCTCCTCACTGCATCCCCTGAAGGGCAATTAATAGTGAACAGCCCCTGCTGAGAGGGTGATGGCAGAGCACACTGCTTTTTGTTGTGGAGGTTGGATTTTCTGGTTTGGAACAAATTGAGCCTTATCTTTGTGATACATATTTTAGTTTATTACTTTTTATTACCTTTTTGATTTTAATTCCGGTGTAGTTAACATACAATGTGATATTAATTTCAGGTGTACAGTACAGTGTTTCAACAAATCTATACCTTGCTCAGTGCTCATCACGATAGGGGTACTCCTAATCCTCATCACCTGTTTCCCCCATCTTCCCACCCACCTCCCCTCTGGTAACCATCTGTATATATATTTTAAACACAGCTGCAAATATTTGGCGTAAAGAGTTTGATGCATATATTTATCAAAGGCATATTATGCCTGATACCTTATTAGAGTGCGTTTAATTGCGTTTTGGTATTCTAGAGCCTTGTGGAAGTATAGTTTTGTGTGATGCTCTGGGGGATTGGTTCTCACACTTAGGGTGCGTCAGTGCCGTCTGGAGGGCTTGTTAAAGCACAGATTGCCAGGCCCCACCCCAGAGTTTCTGAGTCCAGAGCTCTGAGGTGGGGCCCCAGAATTTGCGTTTCTGACAAGTTCTCAATGACACCGTTGGTCTTGGGCCAACAATTTGATAACTGTTGGTGATCAGAGGTGACAATTCCCTTATCCCAAGCCTGTGTAACTAGAACTATCTACCATTCCTTAAGTGGCTGTTTTACCCCTTACCCCTGAGTATCAGAACCCACCCCGGCCATCCACTCCACTGGTGGTATGCCTGCTGAAAAGCCCTTGCTTGTTGAAAGAGATCCAAAGCCTCCTTCTCGGTCACTTCTGACCCCTGACTCCCTGTCTGTCCCCAGGAACTATGCAGAAGGAGTCTTCCAGGGAAGAGCCCTCCTAATATCTGAAGATGTTGAATGTGTTTCTATTTCAGATGAAATGTCTCTAGAGTTTGTCAGGAATTAACAAACATTATGTGCCAGACCAGATATTCTAAATGCTTCACAAGTATTAACTGCTTTAACGCCATAATATCTGTATGAGGTGGGTCAAAGTTTTCTCTTCTACAGATGAGGAGCCTGAAGCACATTGAGTGCCAGCAGGCTTGCCCAAGGTCATACAGCCAGTAGGCGGAAGGTCTGGGACTCTGTCCTTGGCAGTCTGCTCTGTGCTTTTATCCACACTTGCCAGGGGGTCTCTCCAAGTGTGGTCCACAGACCAGCAGCATCAGCTTCACCTAGGAAGTAGCTAGAAATGCAGATTCTTGGTCCTACTCCACGTCTGCAGAACCAGAAACCCTGGGAGGGGACCCATGAATCTGCATTTTAATAAGCCCTCCAGGTGATTCTGATGCAGCCAGTGTGGGAATCACTGCTCTGCGCCGTGGTTCTGATGCTTTTCATCCTGCTGGCTACTGTCCAGGTTTCAACATCTTTTTTTAAAGCTCAAGTTCGAAGCTGAACACAATATTCTAGATATAGTCTAACTCACACAGCACAACGGGAATATTATTTCTGCCTTTGTTTTGCATAGACATTATATTAAAAAATCCAAAGTTTATATTATGGCTGTTTTTTCCCCTCCGCCATGTCACTGTTGGCTCATAACGAATTTACAGTCAGTCAATTTCTAGATCTTTTTTTATCCCCCAGGAGCTGTTGTTTAGCCCTGTTCTCCAGTCCTAAACTTGGCCTTTTTTTTTTTTTTTTTTTTGAACCCTCATCCTAGAACTTCACATGTATTCTTACTTAATTCCATTTACCTTCGGTTCATGGCTCAGCTTTTAAAAATATATTTCTGGATCTTCTGTATGTTTATTTTTGTTGTAAAAATCTGTGCTCATTGAAGAAAATCTTGAAAGTAAAGTACAAAAGCAGAAAGAAAAAAACTGTTGCTAGTTCCGTCATCCATACATAACCACCACAAACATCTTGATGTTATTACTTAGGCTTTTTCCCTGTCCATGGGTTTGAATAATGTTATATATATATGAATTTGATTTCTTTTTTCTCTTTTATAAACTTTTCTTCTATTACTATGTAGTCTTTATAAAAGAGTTTTTACTATTATTGACTATTTTTCCATTGGTTGTATAGGAAACCACTTAAAAAGTTCTCCATAGTTGGGTAGTTAGGTTGTGCTGTTAATGATATTCTTATGATAAACATTTTGTGCATAAGTAAAGCTTTCCCCAAGTTCTGAACTAATTGCTTAGAATGGGATCTTAAAAACCATTAAAAATCTCAATCTGTCGCTCAATGTGTCAACTACTATCTCCACCTCTAAATCATTCACAATCTGAGAAATCTGCTTTTCGATTTGGATTGTTTTTTCTCGGTTATCAGTGAGGATGCTTACAAAATGGAGGTGGAATTGGTGTATTTGCTTATCCTTTGGAGACTCCTTCTAGATTCATCTACTGAGCAGATTCATGGAGAATCTGTTCTGTGGCAGGTCTTTTGTTAGGTGCTAAGTAATTCACTAACCAGTAGATTTTTAGTCCAGTTGTTCTACTTTGAACAACTCCGTGGAACTCTCATCGACTTCCTCCTTTCTGCCTGTTCAGAGATCCTGAGCTATTTAGCTGTGACTTGATAGAACCCAGTTACATAAGACTTAGGGTATTCTTTGATTTACTAGTGTTCTTTTTTTAAAAGATTATTTATTTATTAGAGAGAGAGAAAGCATGCATGAGTGGAGGGAGAGGGAGAAGCAGACTCCCCACCGACACGTGCGGCTTGATCCCAGGACCCCGAGATCAGGACTGGAGCTGGAGTCAGAAGCTCAACCGACTGAGCCACCCGGGTGCCCCTCTCGTGTTATTTAAAAAAAAGAGAGAGAATCCTGATGATATTGAACACTCACTGGGCTCCATTCTTTCTAAGGCCCCGTGTTATCCTCAATACAGATTACATCATTCCATGGGGTACAGCCAGCTCTTTAGACTCCCAAACCAGAAATCTCAGTCTTCCCTCCCAGCCAACTGGAAGTACTCAAATCCTGTTGAGTCTGTCTT
Source organism: Zalophus californianus (assembly GCF_009762305.2). Classification (NCBI taxonomy): domain Eukaryota; kingdom Metazoa; phylum Chordata; class Mammalia; order Carnivora; family Otariidae; genus Zalophus; species Zalophus californianus. Next base: position 111,203,626 of record NC_045612.1, on the reverse strand, counting down.
CCAAACGACTTTTAAATCTTTATCATTTCTGTTTCATCGTTCTTTCCTCCCCTAGCTTCTCATACTTCTTTTTCTTGTTTTTTTTTTTTAAACTGAAGTAAAATTCACATAATATAAAATTAACCATTTCAAAGTCTACAGTTCAGTGGCTTTAAGTAGTTATACAATGTTGTGCAACCATCACTGCTATCTAGTCCCCCCCAAATTTCTGTCACCTCATAAGGAAACTTTATACCTATTAGCAGTCACTCCTCACTCTTGCCTTCCCCCAGCCCTAGGCAACCACCATTCTGCTTTCTCTCTATGAATTCACCTGTTCTGCATATTTTATATACACAGAATCAGAATATGCGACCTCTTATGTCTGGCTTCTTTCACTCAACATGTTTATAGGTTCACCCATGTTGTAAAACTCATCCTTTTTAATCCATTTCCTCATTTATAGTCTTGGAAAGAGAATAGCAGAATCAACTTTTTTTTTTTAACATTTTCTGATAGTGAAATCTTGTCTTCTCTGAGCTTTTGAAATAGCATCATAGTGTTTATTCATAACTATAAACCTCTACCCCAGAATGGAGATTCAGTGAGTGGAAGTGACCCCTGCAAGGGAAGAACTGTGGCTGGCTGGTTGATTCTTAGAAGCTCAGAACCTGACATGGTCTGGCACTCCCTTCTGGGGCCACTGGGCAGACCTTAGTAAGGATCACGGCTCCAGCAAATACATAGCCAAGACACACATCTTTTGAGGACCTCGGTTTCTTCACCCATGAAATGAGAACAAATATACTACCATTTTCACAGAGTGCTTGGGAGGATTAAATAAGAAAGGTATGTACAGTGACTAGCAGAGAACAAATGCTCAGTATTAGGAAGATGACATTTTCATTTTTTCCCCCAAGTTGTCTTTTATTCCCTCCTCACCAAATAATGCGATATGCTGTTACAGTCTCTTAAAATTGGGAAAGAAAAGCTGATGCCAATTAAGTTGTTTTCTTTGGGGTGGAGGTACAGAGTGGACTTTTGACGTTGACTGTTCAAAATTTTTAAATATTTTATTAAGTTTTTTGATGTGCACGAAAGTGTACCAAGCAGATCCCCAGGTCTTCCTCAGCCACCCTCGGCAGCCTCGCCAGTGTTTGCCATTCTGACTTCATACACTCTCCACCCCCACCTGTTCTTATGCTTGAGAATTCAAAAGCTAATCCCTGACATCATTTTACTATAAACATTTCATTATGTCTCTCCAACAGATAAGTATTTTTTTAACTAAGTGCAGTACCGTGAACATACCCAGCTATATTAACAATACCTTGTTAATTAGTAGCCTGTTCATGTGCAGTTTTCTGTAATTATCTAAAAAATGTTTCTTTTTTTTGAACACTTGGTTCACATCACAATCCAAACGGAGTGCGTATATCACATATTGCAGTTAATAGGTCCATCTTTCAAGGCTTCAAAAGTTTTAAGAGCTCCCACTCCTGTTTTATCTGTCAATTTTATTTCTTGAACAAATTGCATCATTGGGCTGGTTGCGTTTTCAGCAATCTTGATTTGGCTGATTGTATCCTAGTGTTTTCTTTTAACATGGTCTTCTGTCCTTTCCATTTCCTGTTAATGGAATCTAGAGGTTTGATGAGATTCAGGTTCAGTTTTCTTTTGGCAGGAAGCCGTGGTGGGTAGTGCTGTGAGCTTCCTGTTGCAGCCTACCTCGAAGCTCGTGATGATGGGCTTGCCCACTTCCAGTGAGGAGCTCGGTTCATGGGTTTGGGTGTTGTCAGCCTGAGCCTTCCATTTTAACTTACCCATCAACCTTTCACCTCAGGTGGGGATCCTCTTTCTCGACTGTGGATCACCTAAGAAGCTTTTAAGAAAATCCTGATGCTGAGGCAGCTCCCCAGGCCAATGGCATCCAGACTACCTGGGAGCGTCAGCAGTTTTTAAAGTTCCTCAGCAGATACAGATATGCAGCCAGGGTTGAAAACCACTGTCCTAATTATTTTCACAGTCATTGATAATAGTACATAGGTACATGAGCTCATTAAGTGTTGCAGCTAGTGATCTTCAGGTTCTGTCATTCTGTCTGCATTTATTAGCTGGAATTGTTCTATAAAAAAGATTTTCTCTTATCAACAACACGAATATGCTGATGCATAGTTTATACTGACATAAACTGCTGAAAGGCACCAAAAACGTTTGTCTTTATTGATTTGTATAATGAATTGGTCCCTTAATATCTCCAAAGATGCCAAAGCACTTTTTTTTTTAATTCCAGTATAGTTAGCATACAGTGTTATATTAGTTTCAGGTGCACGTTGTAGTAATTCTACAATTCTAGACATTGCTCAGTGCTCATTACCATAAGTGTACTCTTAATGCCCATCACCTATTTCACCCATCCCCCCACCTACCTCCCCTCTGACGACCACCAGTTCTCTATATAGTTAAGAGTCTGTTTTTTGGTTTATCTTTTTTCCTTTGTTTTGTTTCTTAAATTCCACATATGAGTGAAATCATATGGTATTTGTCTTTCTCTGACTTATTTCACTTAGCATAACACTCTCTAGATCCATCCGTGTTGTTGCAAATGGCAAGATTTCATTCTTTTTGTTGGCTGAGTAATACTGTGTGTGTGTGTGTCTGCATCCCACTTTCTTTTTATCCATTCACCTATTGACAGACACTTGGACTGCTTCCATAATTTGGCTGTGAAAAATAGTGCCGTAAACATAGGGGTGCATATATTCTTTCAAATTAGTGTTTTTCTATTCTTTGAGTAAATGCACAGTAGTAGAATTACTGGATCCTACCTGTAGTGATTCTATTTCGAATTTTTAAAAAAGATGTATGTATTTATTTATTTTAGAGAGAGATTGTGTGCAAATTGTGGGAGAGGCAGAGGGGGAGAGGGAATCCTGAAGCAGACTCACCGCTGAGTAGGGAACCCAACACGGGGCTCGGTTCCAGGACCTTGAGATCATGACCTGAGCTGAAATCAAGAGTCTGTGGTCTAACTGACTGAGCCACCCAGGCACCCCTATTTTGAATTTTTTGAGGAACCTCTGTACTGTTTTCCACAGTGGCTGCACCAGTTTGCATTCCCACCAACAGTGCGAGAGGGTTCCTTTTTCTCCACGTCCTCGTCAACACCTGTTGTTTCTTGTGCTTTTGATTTTAGCCATTCTAACAGGTGTGAGGTGAGATATTATTGTGGTTTTGATTTGCATTTCCCTGATGATGAGGGATGTTGAGCATCTTTTCATGCATCTGTTGGCCATCTGGATGTCTTCTTTGGAGAAATGTCTGTTCATGTCTTCTGCCTATTTTTAATTAGATCATTTGGCTTTTGCTGTTGAGTTGTGTAAGTTCTTTATATATTTTGGATACTAACCTTTTGTTGGATATGTCATTTGCAGATATCTTCTCCCATTCAGTAGGTTATCTTTTAGTTTTGTTGATCGTTTCCTTCACTGTGCAGAAGCTTTTTATTTTGATGTAGGCGGAGAGGCAGGCAGAGGGAGAGGGAGAAGCAGGCTCCCCACTGAGCAGGGAGCCCAACGTGGGGCTCCATCCCAGGACCCTGGGATCATGACCTGAGCCTTTATTTTTACTTTTGTTTACCTTGCCTGAGGAGACATGCCTAGAAAGATGTTGCTGGGGCTGATGTCAGACAAGTTACTGCCTGTGCTCTCTTACAGGACTTTCATGGTTTCATATCTCACATTTAGGTCCTTAATCCATTTTGAGTTTATTTTTGTGTATGGTGTAAGAAAATGGCCCAGTTCTGTTCTTCTCCATGCAGGTGTCCAGACAGATTTCCCAACACCATTTGTTGAAGAGAGCATCTTTTCCCCATTGCATATTCTTGCCTCCTTTGTCAAAGATTAATTGACCATATAAATGGGTTTATTTCTGGGCGCTCTATACTGTTCCTTCAATCTATGTGTCTTTTTCTGTGTCATTACCGTACTGTTTTGATTACTACAGCTTTGTAGTTTATCTTGAAATCTGGGATTGTGATACCTTCAGCTTTGTTCCTCTTTTTCAAGATTGCTTTGGCTGTTCAGGGTCTTTCATGGTTCCATACCAATTTTAAGATGGTTTGTTCCAGTTCTGTGAAAAATGCTGTTGGGGGGCGCCTGGGTGACTCAGTCGGTTAAGTGGCTGCCTTCGGCTCAGGTCATGGTCCCAGGGTTCTGGGATCAAGCCCCACATTGGGCTCCCTGCTCAGTGGGAAGTCTGCTTCTCCCTCTCCCTCTGCCTGCCTCTCTGCCTACTTGTTCTATCTCTCTGTCAAATAAATAAATAAAATCTTTAAAAAAAAAAGGAAAGAAAAATGCTGTTGGTATTTTGATAAGGATTGCATTAAATCTGTAGATTGCTTTGGGTAGTATGGACATTTTAACAATATTTGGCCTTCCAATCCATGAGCATGGAATATCTTTCCATTTGTTTGTGTTGTCTTCAATTTCTTTCATCAATGTATTAAAGTTTTCAGAATAAAATCTTCACCTCCTTAGTTAAGTTTATTTTTGGTGCAGTTGTAAATTGGGCTGTTTTCTTAATTTCTCTTTCTGCTGTTTCCTTATTAGTGTATAGAAATGCTATGGATTTCTGTATATTGATTTTGTATCCTGCAAACTTACTGAATTCATTTATCAGTTGCAGTAGTTTTGTGGTGGAATCTTCTGGGTTTTCTCTATGTAGTTCCATGTCATTTGTAAATAGTGAAAGTTTCACTTCTTCCTTACCAATTTGGATGCCTTTTATTTTTGTTGTCTGATTGCTGTGGCTAGGACTCCTAGTACTATGTTGAATAAAAGTGGTGAGAGTGGACATCCTTGCCTTGTTCCTGATCTTAGAAGAAAAGCACTTAGTTTTTCACCATTGCTCATGATGTTAGCTGTGGGTTTTTCGTATATGGCCTTTATTATGTTGAGGTATGTTCCCTCTAAACCTACTTTGTTGAGGGTTTTTAAGATCATGAATGGATGTTGTATTTTGTCACATGCTTTTTCTGCATCTGCTGAAATGATCATATGGTTTTTATCCTTTCCCTGGTTGATGTGATATATCACGTTGATTGATCTGTGAATATTGAACCACCCTTTACCCCAGGACTAAATCCTAGTTTCTCGTGGTGAATGATTTTTTTAATGTATTGTTGGATTCAGTTTACTAATATTTTGTTGAGGATTTTTGTATCTATGTTCATCAGAGATATTGGCCTGTATTTCTCTTTTTTTTTTTTTTTGCACTGTTTTTGTTTATTTGTTTATTTTTAGAGAGGGGAAAGGGCAGAGAGAGAGAGAGAGAGAGAGAGAGAGAGAGGAAATCCCAAGCAAGCTCCACACCCAGCCCCCAACAAAGGGCTCGACCCCACAACCCTGAGATCATGACCTGAGCCCAAACCAAGAATCAGATGCTCAACTGACTGAGCCACCCAGGGGCCCCTTTGTGTAGTATTTTTATCTGCTTTTGGTGTCAGGGTAATGCTGGCCTCATAGAATGAATTTGGAAGCTTTTCTTCCTTTTCTATTTTTTGGAATAGTTTGAGAATAGGTATTAAAACTTCTTTAAATTTTGGGTAGAATCTACCTGTGAAGCTCTCTGGTCCTAGAATTTTGTTTGTTGGGACTTTTGTGATTACTGCTTTAATTTTATTACTGGTAATTGGTCTGTCCAAATTTTCTGTTTCTTCCTGATTTAGTTTTTGGGAGGTTATAGGTTTCTAGGAATTTATCCATTTCTTCTAGGTTGGCATCAATTTTTCATAATATTTCTTATAATCCTTTGTATTTCTGTGTTGGTTGTTATTGCTCCTTTTTCATTTCTGATTTTGTTTGAGTTCTCGCTCTCTCCTCCCTTCTCCCTCTCCCCACCCCCCACCTTTGATGAGTCAAGCTAATGGTTTATCAATTTTGTTGATCTTTTCAAAGAACCAGCTCCTGGTTTCATTGGTCTGTTTCTGTTGAAAGATCAGCTGATAGTCTTATGGGGTTTTCCTTGCATGTAACTGTTTTCTTTTTCTTGCTTTTATTTATTTATTTATTTATTTTTAAAATTTATTTATTTGAGACAGAGAAAGAGAGAATGAGTGGTAAGGGGAGAGAGGGAGCATGAATAGAGGGGCAGAGGGAAAGGGAGAGAGAAACTCAAGTGCGGAACCTGATGCAGGGCTCAGTCTAATGACCCTGAGATCATGACCTGAGCTGAAACCTAGAGTTGGATGCTCAACCAACTGTGCCACCCAGGAGCCCCTTCTTGCTCCTTTAAAAATTCTCTTTATCACTAGTTTTTGCCATTTTAATTATTATGTGTCTTGGTGTTGACCTCCTTGGGATGATTTGGTTGGGAACTCTCTGTGACTCCTGGATCTGGATTTCTCTTTCCTTCCCCAGATTAGGTAAGTTTTCAGGTATTATTTCAAGTAAATTTTTTGCCCCCCTTTTCTTCTCCTTCTGGGACCCCTACTAATGTGAATGTTATTACACTTCATGGTATTGCTGCATTCCCTAAGTCACTTTTCATGTTTTATTTTTTCTCTCTCTCCTGTTCAACTTGATTGCTTTCCATTTTTCTGTCTTCCAGGTCACTGATCTGGATTTTAATTTCAGTTACTGAGTTCTTCATCTCTGATTGGTTCCTTTTTATATTTTCAGTCTCTTTGTTGAGGGTCTCACCGAGGTCCTCCACTCTTTTCTCAAGTCCAGTAAGTATGTTTGTAACCATTACTTTAAATTCTCTATCAGGCGTATATATTATTTATCTCTGTTTTGTTTAGCTCTCTTGATGTGATTTTTGTCCTTTTCTTTCATTTAGGACATATTCCTCTGTCTCCTCATTTTGTCACACTCTCTGTGTTTTTATATTTGAGGAAAGTCAGCTATGTCTTCTGTTCTTGAAAGTAGTGGCCTTATGAGGAAGAGGTCCTATAGTGCAATGTTCCCTGTTCACCAGAGCCTGAGTCTTCAGCGGTGTCTCGCATGTGTGTTGCATGCACCCTACTATTGTGGTTCACCTGTGTTTGCCTGCAGTCCAGTCGTATGCTGTGGCTCTCTTTGCCTATCGTAGGCAGGATTTGGTTCCTGTATTTTTCGTGGGCCAGACTGGGGCTGCCTTGGGCTTGCATCAAGTCAGACCAGGCGTTTGCCACAGAGGCAATAGGAGTGAATTACAAGGTACTTTCCCTCTGTTGTGCCCTGAGAAGGTATCATTGGTTGGTGGGGCCTGCAGTCAGACCAGATGTCTGCTGCCAGCCCACTGTTGGGGCTGCAGTTGGAGTGGTGTGTGTGGTTATCTTCCCTTCTCCGTGGGGCAGGAGTCCCTTTGGACTGGTAGTGGTCCCTACTGGAGCTGCTTTCACCCTGCCAGGCTTGTGGCATCTCTTTGGATGGGCTGTGGCCAAGGGCATAGTGGATAGGGTCCATCCTCAGGAGAATGTAGGGATGGGGCACATGGTGTTAGCAAGGTTTGTGAGCAGGTCTGCTGTGGGAGGGACCTGGAGCCAAGGCCTGGCTGGATGGGGCATGTCTGCAGGAGAATGAGGTGCTTTTAGCAAGTTAGGTAGCGCTTGCTGGTTCTCCGCTGGTTCCTGCAGGTTTCTGTGCATCTAGACTGGAGGGCGGGGGAGGGAAATGACACTTGCCAGCTCCTTTGTTCCTGAAGAAGTCTCTCAAAGATCCCTGCCCCTCTAGCATATGCTCTGAGCTTAAGAAACTAATCTCCCTCCTGTATATCCCACGTTTTTTTCAAACTGTTGCTTCTGTGCTGTATCCCTGTGGACTGTTGTGCTGTCTCTTTAAGGGTGGGGACTCAGTTTCCTCTTGCCTGCCTAGCTCTCCCAGAGCTGAGCCCACTGATTTTTCAAGTTCTAGGTGGTAAGCCTTGCTGATTGTAAGAACTCGAAAGATTATGCCTCTCTGGTTTTCAAAGCCAAAAGTTTTGGGGATTCATCTTCCCCATGTGGGTTTCCCTTACCTGGGGTTTCCTGTGTGTGGGTATGTTTCTCTTCCCTCTCTGGGCCACATTGTCCCTCCCTCCTGCAGACAGTCCCATGGGTCCACTTAGTGCCCAATGGCGTCTCCACCTCTCCTCCCTCTGCAGTGTGGCCTTGTCTCTACATTTAGCTGTGGAGAGTCTGTTCTGCTAATCTTCTGGTCATTTTCAGGGTGATTTACACTGCTGTGGGTGTTATCTAGTTGTATCAGTGGGATGAGGTAAACGTAGGCTCCTCCTACTCTGCCATCTTCCCAGGAAATCCAAAGCAGTTTTTTTTAAGTGTCATGATAAACTCAGGGAATTTTATATATTTGATTTGTTTAATCACTTTTCTTAGCACAAATTGTCCCATACTGGCCAACCTGAAGCTTTCCCTTTAGGGAATTTTGATGTGACTCCAGTTGTTTCTAATGGTGTCTTTGCATCCTGGCATGATGGGACATCCTCTTTAATGCTCAATCTCTGTTTAATCACAAACTGTTTTGAATAATTGTAACTCAGTGCCTTAATTAGTTCCTCTACCAGTGAGCAATATATTGATTTTTTTTTTTTTTGTCTTGGTGGAGGAGAAACTCCTTACCAACTTGAGATACAGAGTTTCAGTAATAAATCTGCAGAAATAGGAGTTAGAAATTTATGTGAATTCTCATTTGTAAGGGGCACTAGCTCATGTCAGTGGACATACACGTAATACTTACTGTATGGTTTTTGATAATTTCTTGAGCGTCATATTCTCTGTTGATCATCAAGAATATAAATGAGTCTATAACTAGTGTATGACCGTGCCACATATGAAAAAAATTATGCTAATGTCAAGGAATAGAACCGATTTGAACAATGTGGAACAATGGAACTATATTAAAAGTTGAAAGTTGGAATAGTGAGTATTTAAAAATTTTAACAGTATCAGCAACCTGAAATAGTTTGAATACAGTCCTATAAAAGTGTTTAGTTGTTAAAAGAGTTTACCATTTATTATTTTCGGTTGAGGGATTGGTTGGCTGTAAGACTTTGAAAGCAGTTGGGAAAATGCCACAATAGCCTCAGAATGAAATTCCAGAGGCCCAAAGCAGAGAGCTGCATTTTAAATATTATGGGAAGTATTTGGTACTTTTATTCTTGGGATGAGTGGAAGAAATTTAATGCCTGTGTTTCTTCTTTTTTGGTCCAAATACAAATTGAGTATGTTGGGAATTACCTAGAAATGTATGTTTAGTTTGATTTGATATAAAAAGAATCACTTAAAAACTTTTTTAAAATTAGTAGCTTGAATTGAAGTATATTTGACATGCAATATTACGTTAGGTTCAGGTGTACAACATAGTGAAAAGGAATCTGTTTTGATATGTTGATTTTTACTTTAATGGGAAAAGAGTTCATTAGGAATGTTCAAGTTCTTTGTGTACATTTTGTGATGCTCCTCACTGGCCCAAGATGAAACTAATAGCCATGACGCACCTGCTTATCTGCTATCGGGGAGAGGGGGCTGCTGCTGTCGGCGGCTCCCTTATCTGGCTGCTGGTCCTGCTTAGTCACTTGTGCGGGAATGTCAGTTCCATTAATAACCCAAGGACTGGACAGGCAGATAGTGGGAAATGGGTGAAGAGAAAGAAATTGTATTTAACCCGGTGTTCTGAGTTGTCATTTTTCTAGACCCTAGCATAGCTGGGTAAAGGCAGTCTTAGGGCGTGACAGCAAATCCACTTCTGACAGAATCTCACTTTTGAGCCAGAGAAACAACCCAACACCAAGAGAAAAAAGAGTGAACAAAACTGGGGAAAAAAGGTAAAGATTGGGGCTTAGAAAAGTCTGGGGAAGCAGTGCTAGGAAAAAAGTGGCACGACCCAAGTATTTGGCTAGAAGCTCTGACAACTTTGCAAAGTAAATTTTATTTTTATTTTAAATATTATCATTCTTGGTGTTTCATATGAACAAAATTCCTTTTTTTAAAGGAATTTATGGAAGGATTGATTCTTCAGAGAGGATTTGGGAGTTATGTACTGTCCCTTTTGGATCTGCATTGGTCAGTTGCCAGAGGGAAGAGAGCAGGTTTTATTTTTCTTCACGCAGGTAGAATGACTCACCTACCGCAGTGCTCTGTGTTTGGGTTATCTACTGCCATGTAACACATCACCCCCAAACTTCCTGGCTTATTTCTCATGATTCCTTGGGTTGCCTGGGGCCGAGGTGGATGGCTCTTCTACTGGTGTCACCTGGAGTGTCTCGTGCAGTTGCATTCCTAGGTTGGTCATGGCTGGGCATCTGAGGGGGCTCCTTCGCTCATGTCTGGCGCCTCATGGTTCCTCCTCTGGCTTCTTTCTTCAGCGGGGTGGCACGGAAGCTAAGGGTTCCAAGAGGGAGGGAGTCACACTTGCCAGTCTTTCTAAGGTCTGGGCTCGGAAGTCTCAGGTTTCTTTTGCTACACTCTCTTGGTCAAAGCTGGGGACAAGGCCCGTCCCTAGAAGGGACTTCATCTTTTGGCTTGAGGAGCAGCGTGAGCATACAGAGACAGGAGCTGTTGTTGGCAACCATGTTTGGAAACTACCTACCTGCAGTCACTATCCTTTGCTTTCTCTTCTGTGTTCAGTTTTTCATTGTTTACATCAGAGAATTGGGAATTATTTTTACCCTCTGTCTTTAATACCTGACCACTGAGTATCATTAAATTTTTTTCCTATTTTCATGTTTGGTTGGTTCGGTTGTTTCTTAGTATTGACTGATTGCTTTTTCTTAGCTCAAGGCCAGTATATATATATATATATGTATGTATATATACTGAGAGTGTCCCCTCTCAGTATCTAATGACAGTGAGAATGTGTGGGGTGACCTTGGGAGGAGTTGGAAGCTCCTGCAAACTTTCCAGCCTGGAGTCCTCTCAGACCCAGGCCATCAGTAGTTAAAAATCAACTCCCCAGGTGAATGCAGTAAGCAGGCAAGGGTTTTTTTTTTTTTTTTTGGTCCAGCTTTATTGAGCTATAATTGACATACGTCACTCTATACATTGAAAGTGTGTAGCATAATGGTTTGACTTGCACATACTGGGAAATGATTACCACAATAAGTTCTGTTAACATCCATTATCTCATAAAGGTTCAATTAAAAAAGAAAAAGAGAAAGAAAATTTTTTTTGCTCGTGATGAGAACTCTTAGGATTTACTCTCTTAACAGCTTTCCTATAGAGCATACAGCAGTGCTGGCTATGGTCACCATGCTGTGCTATTACACCCCTAGTACTTATTTATCTTATAACTGGAAGTTTGTACCTTTCAACAACCTTCCTCCCAATTCCTCCTCCCGCCCCCCCAATCCCCTGCCTCTGGTAACTACAAGTTTGATCTCTTTGTTTTTTAGTTTTTTAGATTCCACATATAAGCGAGATGATACAGTATTTGTCATTCCCTGTCTGACTTATTTCACTGAGGATAATGCCGTCAAGGTCCATCCATGCTGTTGAAAATGGCAGAATTTCTTTTTATGCCTGAATAATACTCCCTTATATGTATGTATATCACAACTTCTTTATCCATTCATCCATTGATGGACGCTTAGGTTGTTTCCATGTCTTGGCTATAACAAATAATGAGGCAGTCAAGTTTGAGAAGCAGAGCACTATTAGAGTCGTATTGCTCAAACTTGAATGTGCACACCAGTCTCCTAGGGACCTTGTTAAAATGCAGATTTTTACTAAGTTTGGAGTGGAGCCTGAGATCCTGTATTTCTAATAAGCTCCCAGGTGAGGCTGATGGCCCTGGACCATGAACCACGCTTTGAGTACTGAAAGTGTAGAGCAGGAGTTAGCAAACTTTTCACGTAAAAGACCAGATAGTAAATATTTTGGGCTTTGCAGGCCATGCCAAGTCTACTCTTGTAGCAGGAATGCAGTCATAGACAATATGTGGACAAATGGATGTGGCTATGTCTATAAAACTTTATTGACAAAACCAGGCAGCAGCCAGAATTGGGCATGCAGGCCATGGCTTGGCCACCTGGTCTAGAGCTTTCTTAGTCTCAAGTTTTTGACCCCTTGCTGCTTTCCTCTCTGGTTGGGCCAACTCTTGAGTAAGAATTAAGTGGTTTTATAAGAGGTTACTCATTGGCTTTGTTGAATGATGAATAATTGATGATGACATTTAGGCTGCTGTTTACAAACAGCCCACATGGTCTCTTGGCTGTGGCTCATTGCTTTTCCTTGAGTATAGGTGGCCTTTCTGGTTTCCTTCCCTAGGCTGCCTTTTCAGAGGTAGATCAAAACAGAGCTAAAATTTGTTCCAAAATGTGACCCATGGGCATCCAGAATAAATAACCAGGGCTGAACTGTGGAGGCAGAGCCACTGGGGTGGATTTGAGTTGCATTCCCTTTATCTGTCTTCCACCACTTACCCCTGGACTTTACTCTCAAGGGATAGAGGCTGGTACTCTGGGTTTCAGAGAGGCAGAGAGCAACAAGGGACCTGGACCCATGCAGTTCACATTGACATGGGTCACACTCACAGGTCTGGCTGTTCTGGCAGCAGAAAGTTACATATTGCTGATGATATATTTTTACAGACAATGCAGGACCAAATTGTGAGTTTTGGGGGTTGCAAGTTTGGAACCACGTACTCTGCTCAGAAGGCCTTTGTTCCATCTCCTGGGCTTTTGGGGTAAGGTCCAAACATTCCTGGTCTGTTGCTTATAGTGCATTTTTTCATTTCTAACCCCAAAGCTAGTTAGGGTTGAGCTTTAAGAAAGTGGGGTTTTCTTTGTTTTTGTTTTGTTTTTGTTGTTGTTTTTAAGCTGGGCCCGGTGTGGGGCCTGAACTCATGACCCTGAGATGGAGACTTGAGCTGAGATCAACGGTCAGATGCTTAACCGACTGAGCCACCCAGGTGCCCTGCTTTAAGAAAGTTTTAAATTTAATTGGTTCAAAATTGAAACTGGCTCTCATTTGTCTTTATGATAGTGCTTAAATCCTGAAGGGGCAATGTTACTCCTCTTTAGCAATGGGAGGAAGAAGGCTAGAATTCTTTAGGCCAGGGATACTGATGATAGACTCCTTTTCTCAGGGTGGTTTTTGCCAGTGGATCTCCTCAGTGAGATTGATAACCTCTCCCTGGGTCCCCATTCCCTGGAACCTTCCTTCTATTGGTAAAATCTCTTTTATCTCATTACCTTGACTGGTCTGAAAAATGGATGCTCTGGTATTTCTACCCTAGAAATACTTTCTTGCCTTTCCTTTTCTGTTTTGACCTCACCTCTTGTCCAACTCTTGGTCTGCCAGGGGCTCTTGGTGAAAGTTTAATTCCGTTGGTGTCCAGAACCAAAAGCTCAATGCTTTGACTTTTACGGAGGGATGGAAACTTCTTAAAGGTATACTTAAACCCTGTCTACATGTGTCTTGTCATTCTTATGGCTGAAAAGATTATTTGGGCATATTGAATATGGTTACTGGTGCAGAGGTGGTCTATACATTACACATTATTCAGTTCATATGGATTTATAACAATGAGTCATATTCATATAATAGAATATTATTTTTCATTCCTCAAAAGATGGTACATGTTGGGAAAACATGGGCTTTTTGAAGTCAAATTAAAGCTAAATGAATCTGGGTTATGAGGCTGGTTTTGGTTCTCAAATGTCTTCGCGACTTGGGGAGGTTAATTACCCTTTCTGAGCCTCAGCTCCCAGAGCTGTGACATGGAGTGATCTGTACCTACCTGGTGGAGTTGAGGTAAAAATTAGATCTGATGAAATGAAGCATTTAACCCAGTACCTGGCCCATAGTAGAGGTTCAGCAAAGAGCATTACTTCTGTTATTATTGACAGTGTTATTTCTGTTGTTACTCATTCATTTTGGCTCTGAGATCTCCTCTTTGAAGGTGACCTTTTCACAAAGTTCTTCTCTTCCCATCCCATCCCATCCTCTATATTCTTCTAGTGTTTTTTCTTCCTTTCTTCTCTCCCTCCCTCCCTCCCTTCTTTCCTTCCTTCCTTCCTTCCTTCCTTCTGCATTTTGTTCTCCATATATGATCAACTGTGAACAATTTGAGGACAGGAATGCAATTTGTTAAACTCTGTATCTCAACTCCTGCTAGACACAGCAACATGGCCAAATGTCACAGATGTACCTTTGAGTGAAAGAAGCCAGACACCAAGAGTATACACTTTTTTTGAAGTTCAAGAACAGACAAAACTCATTTGTGGAGATGGAGGTCAGAATAGTGGTTATCTTGGGGTAGAGGGGTTATTGACTGGCAGGGCACCCAAAGGAGCCTTCTGGGTGCTTATAAATGTTTTAAATCTTGTCTTAGAACTACTAACACAGGGCTGTGTGTGCATTTAAAACTTCTTTTGATTTGTACACTTAATATTTGTGTACTTTGTATATGTGACAACTCACTAAAAATGTAGAAAGGTGTTTTCCAGTCTACAGTACTTATTTGGCAATTGTTAGTCATTCCATAAAAGGTTGAATTTTGAATGGATGTTATGATGAAGGAAGTGGTCGGTCTTAATCACCATAGGACTATGGCCAAATATTAAGGCAGCTGTAACATACATTTTGAAAAACACAGTGGGGGTCATAATTAGATTTTGCACTGTTATTCACAGCACTGCTTGAATCTTCACCTGGCTGTTGCAGAAAATATAGAAAATAGGGATAGCAGGACTTGTTATTTGGGACCATTCGTTCAGGTGGAACAAAAGAGAGTGAGGGATACAGTCCCATCAGATTGGTGAAAAACCTCATTTTTTCGTCGCCTCTCTACTGCTTCCACCTTCCTCTTCTCTTTCCCTCCCCTTGTCCTTTTATCAGTCCTACTTTGAAATGAAATCCGCGACTCTAATAGATGCTACCGACAATTGTGTGGCAATTCTGCCAGATGGCATTTGAATCTCGGGTGTTCTTTGAAAAATGAAAAGACCAAACACACGCACAAATAAATGAAGGTTGAATTAATCTTTATAATTAAATGGAATATTACCCCACTATGACTGATTTTAGCTTTCAAACTGGATTGCATGCTAATTTTTCAGTGAACTGTAATTGTATTAACATGGCTTTTTAGATGCTTCGAAGTACCAAAAATAGATTTTGCCAAGTTACTGAGAAAGAAGTTATTAGAACTTTTAATCAAAACATCTCTGAGATCTTGAGGGGGGTATATTTGTATCCTGACTTGTAGTTGCAAAGCATTTTCCAGTTATCGATTAATTGTTTGCCCCTATCATCCTGGGATTTAGGTGACACTGGCCAGAAATTAGGTTGAGTTGCAAGTGCCTGAGTCACATTCAGAAATTGTTGGGAAAGATCATGTTGTTTTCTTCATAAAGTACTCCTGTTGGCATAATAGTGGTGACTACTTGTGAGATGCCTAAGGAATATTGAAGGAGTGGATGGAGAATACAATGTCAGGGGTTCTCAGAAGTGAGTCTGGAAGCCTTGCTAAGTATCACAATCTAGAGCGTCTAGCAATCTATCACAGACTTGAGCATGCAGGATAATCCCCTCCCACACCTGTTCTTAACCCAGGGTGATATTGTACCCCCAGGGAACATTTGTCAAGGTCTGGAGACATTTTTGGTCACAACTGTGAAGTGGGGAGGGGGAGAGTCACAATCTAGTAAGTTGAGACGAGGGATGCTGCTAAACATCCCACAATGCACAGGACAGAACCCCACAAATGAGAATAGTTTGGCCCAAATGTCGTTGGTGCTAAGGCTGAGGAACCCTACCTTATGGTAATGCAGATTCCTGGATTGCAACCCAAAGACATTGTGACTTAGTAGGTCTGAGGTGGGTCCATAAATTTGCATTGTTCCCAAGCTGCCAAGGACTGCTGTTGCTGCAGTTAGTCCAGAGACAAAGCTTTGTGAGAAGCCCTGAACTAGAGGCCTACAGTGTTGAAGGAACCAGCCATCTGTCTGGGGAGTGGCCCTATAGCATCCCTCTCTTGGAGAAAAACTTTGTGACAATTCACGTTGGCCTAATTTAATAATTCTGCAAAGTTACCTCATTTGATCATTGCCCCCACAGTATGAGGGAGGTGGTTGAAAAATTTTTCACCCTAGTGAAGAATTGTTTATTTCCAAGGTAAACCTTAATGGAAAGAATGACCACGATACCCCCTCAATTGAACTGTTGTTGAGAGAGTAGGATATGTTTATTTAAGTTAATCTCCAATTTGCCTGCCATTTAAATAAGTAATTTTACAATTGAAGGAGGATTAAAGAGCTGATTAAATTTACCTGAGATATGTTAGGTGTTAGGGACTAGATGTTGCTTGTGCCATTTCTAAGCTCTTTGAATCTTGACATTTGAAAATGATTTTTAATAATTTATGTGCATTTTTTCTTTGATTTTTCCTGCTTCACGTTAATATTTTTATGCTGGCTCTGTTTTAAAATTCAGGTATTTACCTCAACAAAAGATGAAGCATTACAAGTTGAGTCACATTTATATCTTGATGAAATTGTCCAAAAACTTACACTTTGTCCCTTATTTTCTCCTTGCTGTCTTTACTATTAGTTTTGAAAAATCTGGGAAACTTTATCTTGAAGAGGTGTTGGCAAAATACTTCTGCAAAGAGCCAAATAGTAAATATTTTAGGCTTTGCAGGTCCCGTGGTGTCTTTTGTGGTTACTCAACTCCACAGCTATAGTATGACAGTGGACAGAGACAAGAAAACAAATAAGCTTGGCTGTTGTAAAGGAAAAACTTTTCCTCTACCCTTTGAGGTCCAGTCTTTGGGGGCCTGTGAACTCAGCTGACAAAAGACAGGTTAGCAAGAAAAAAAGACAAAGTTTATTCCCTTAAGAAGGTGGGAGCTTACAGAAAATGTAGCTCAAAATGTAGCTCAAAACCCCATTGAAAATTTAGGGCTTATATACCATTTGAACAAGGGGCGTGGGTTAGGATTTCAAGGGACAGTAAATGGTAGGAAATGACTGAGAAATATATGGAGGAAACTAATGGAAAGTAAAGTTTGTTTTAGTAAGGTCTGTTTATGCAGTTTCTCATTTCTGGCTATGGGAGTCATTCCCTCTGGTATAGGAAGCCTCCCTTGAAGGGGATTTATGACAATGGAATTCTTCTAGAAGACTCTGCTTTTAGGCAGATAAGAGGGGTTCACTTCTCTGCACGTCCTACCTTCCAGTAAGTGGTTGCTTCTCTGTTCAGAGAGTTGTTGCTACTCTCTTCTTCGATCTCCTGTTGAGTTCATAGGTGTTCAGAATGGTTTGATCCCTATTCAGCTGAATTCCTGAGACCAGACGAAATCCAGGTCTCCTACTCCTCCGCCATCTTGCTCCCGGGCCTCAATAAGAGGGGTTCAGAGAAAACCTCTTCCTGCATCGGATGTTTCTCAAATGCCTTCAGTTCAAAATAATTCTTAGGCCATGGTGGCATATTCTGGATCCCTTCACTGTGTTCCAGGAAAACTATTTGCAAAAGCAGGTGGTGGGCTGGTTTTGGCCTGTGGACTATAGTATGCTGACCTGAAGTAGAGCCCTATACGGGGGAGAGAGAGAAAAATATCATTTACTTTGGCCCATATAAAAGCCTAACTACAATATAGGATTGTTCCAGCTTCTGGGCTTTTATCATTTTGGCTATGTCTGGACAAATGGATTTAGCTAATTGAGGCTTAGGATCTTCATTTGAGAAGGTCTGGCAGCTGTTCTGCTTACAAAAAGTTTGTGAGCAGTTTAGGATATGTGACTGAAAGTACAGAAGGACATCAATTTTTTAAAAATTATATGATCCAGTTTTAAAGGGAGTATATGAGACTTGCCCCTGTTTTTAAGGTAATAATGCCCCTACCTACCCCGAGAGGGATATTATTGTTTTATGGATCAATCATAGGATGGTTTTGGGTTCTTAACTCTGTTACTGTTCCCTGCTCCATTTATTTACTAAGAAAACCCAAACGTTGGTTTCTTTCTTTACTTCTGTTGGGTGCAGTGCTCATCCAAGTGAGAGGAGGGGACCATCACAAAGACACCGGAGAAAGGTTTAGTGCCAGTTTGGCTAAATTATAGCTTACCCATGCCTACGTAGTTTCCTTTTTTTCAGACTGGAAAAACTGCCTGTCTCCAAGATACATGGAATTGGTGTTTCCAAGAAAGGAAGAGGGATGGATGGAACTGGTTTGTGATTTGGAATGCTTCCTAGAATGTTGTCTGTGTTTGGCGAGAAATGGGGATTGTCTGCTATACTGGGGCATTACTCAGGCAGGATTTAGGATGGAAGAACTGAAATCTGAGCATTCCTGTCTTCCAGCTCTTGTAAAATCACTACTGTGACTTGCACTTATAAAGCCTTCTGATTCATGGGGGCGCTTAACTCATCCTCCACCCCAGCATGATGCATGAGCCTCTGAACCACACCCAAAAGCAATTTGCAGAATTAAAATTTTCCACGATTCCTAATAAATCAGTGCCATTCTTACTGAGAAGATAAAATTTGATTTTTCAGATAAATGCATTGTTATTATTTGTGGGATCCAGATAGCCCCAGAGGATATTAAAGCCTGCTTCCCAGGGCTAATTTCCATCAATACCATCAGCTCTGCTTAGGATAATATCTCCAGCCAAGGCATCTATACTAGTCAATCATTTGTTTGGTGTTATGAAAACTGCCATTGTTTTGAAGGATAGTGTAATTCATGTACGGTCTCCTGAACCTTCAGATATGCTTAAGGCTCAGAATTTTGATTGATGTTTAATAGTTATTACAGAACTCATCAGAGAAAATGAGGCCTCAGTGTGGTTAAGCCTGACTGAAGCTTTCAAAGCCATTGCAAGCTTACGAAAGTCGTCTATGAATTGTTTGTAGAAGGGCAATTGATCATCAGTTTCCTTTCTTTCTTATGTTGGTTAAATTAATAAAAAAGAAAAAAAATAGGCCAAGAGACTTAACTAGGTAGCGGAAACACAAAGCTGCTTAATTAAGTGATTAAAACGATCCCTTTGATGTAATACATGCAAGACATTTGAGAATTTACCTGACTCTCCTAAACAGCCAAGTCAGTGGGGATTAAAACAAATGAGCTTTCCATCTTGCTTTCTGCCAATCAGCTTAATACGAAGTGGCTTTGAAAAATCAGGAGCAAAGCTGTCATCGTAACCAGTCTTTAAGTCACTTTGGTCATCTGTGTAAAAATTAGACACTGTTTCAATGTCACAGCCAAATCAGAATTATGTTCGGTTCTGTGCCTGCCACCAGCCCTATCAAGTTGTAGTGTACCTTGTGGAAAGTGCTGGGAAGGAGGGGTGAGTTGAGTGTTTAAATCACATTGTGTTTTACATTTCCGATGTTCCTTGTTTTTTTAGAGTTTATTTGTGGTAGTTATTCTCTCTCTGTGTCTCTCCCTCAATGTAATAATCCTCACTTTATGAACTCTCTGTTGTCTCCATAGAATTAATTGTAATTTTTTAGAGCTCTAGCCCTAAGACTTTAGGGCAAGGAATAAACTCCTAAGCAATTAAGATTTGTTATATGTACATGTTAGTAATAGCAAAGAGCAAAACAAAAACACAAAGTAGCTAAAAATGCATGCACATGCGCATACACGCTCACTCCCCTACACTGTTCCACATGAATCAATTTGGCAACCATTGTTGAGCACTTACTGTGTACTAGGCCCTGTGCTACCAGTTGAGGCAACTCAATGAACAGTCCCCTCTCACTGAATTGTCTACATCAACGCAGCAAACTGTGGCTCTTGGGCCGTATTTGGCATGCTGCTTATTTTTGTATGGCCCACGAGCTAAGGATGGATTGAACATTTTTAAATGGTTTGAAAAAATCAAAAGAAGAATGTATCATGATACATAAAAGTTATGAGATTCAGATTTTAGTGTCTGTAAGTAAAGTTTTATTGGAACACAGACACAGCCATTCATTTATGTGTTATCTACAGCTGCTTTCCTGCGTACAGCAGCAGAGGTGAGTGGTTGGATTAATGACCATATGGCTGGCAAAACTGAGAATATTTACTGAGTGGTCATTTACAGAAGAGGTTTGCTTAGGCTTGATCTAGGTGATTCAACTTTTCCTTTCCCAGTTCCTTTATTATTCCAATACTTCTTTCAACTCTCTCTTTCATTGTATTTGTATTAGAAGTAAATTTTTAAAAAGATTTTATGTACTTATTTGACAGAGAGGGAGCACAAGCAGGGGGAGGAGCAAGGGGAGAGGAAGAAGCAGACTCCCCGCTGAGCAGGGAACCTGACACCACGGGGCTTGATCCCGGGACCCTGGGATCATGACCTGAGCCGAAGGCAGATGCTTAACCGACTGAGCCAACCCCAGGTGCCCCCCAAATCTGTCCTTTTTAAAAAATGGATTCCTGGGAGTGGAACAGGGAATTTGTTTTATGCCATTGGCCAGAATCTCCTTCCATAGCCAGTCCTAGCTGGAAAGGAAGCCGGGTGATGCAGCTATTTTTCGTTTGCTCCATTGTCATCCTGAGCAGAATTGGGGTCTGATACTAAGAGAAGGAAAGGACAGTGGATATTGGGTAGACAGTAGGCAGTATTTGCTTCAGAAAAGTAAGTACTTTGCCCAAGGTCACAGAGGTAGTGAAGATCAGCAGTGGCTCACGCCTCTTCCCTTGAGGAAGGAGGTTTGGCTGTCATGTGCAGTCCCCTTCCAGAAGTTTGTGTAAGGGATGGAAATGCATGCAGTGGTTACAGAAAACTCTGGCGTTTCTGATCAGCCACAAGCAGCCTAGGAAGTACTGTTTGCAGAACATGATATACGGTCCCTTCTCTTTATACCGCTCTTCTCTCAGTATTTGCCCTGGGACTTGCCTTTCCTTCTTGTCCATGTAACCAACCCAGGCGATAATTGATTGCAGACCTCTCTCACCAATACTTTAACCTTTCAGCAAGCCATCAGATTGTTGGTGCTTCATTCATCTCGTTCATGAGAAGTTAAAAAGTGACGTGATCACTCTTTGCCTTAAAGGGTGTATCAACCTTCATGCAGGAAAGTGAGTGTCCGTCTAAGTATATCAAGCAGGAAGCTGTTTAATACGGGCAACTGGGGGCTTATGCAATCTTTGGGAGGGCCGGTGAGTGAAGGGCCCCATCTCCCAGTGAAGTACTGCCCACACACAGAAGGGGTCTCCTCAGGAGACTGCCTGGAGGCCGCGGGCAGAGTGCTCTTTCTGCTGTCTGCAAGTGCCTCTGTGTCTGCCCATAGCTGCCAATGGCAAGTGAAGAAATGGTGTCTCCTCGTCTACCTTTCCAGTCTCCTCTGAGTGCTTCTCACTGGCAGATGCTGACCTGGAGCCATGCCCCATAGGATTTCTGGAGATGGGATTCTGAAGCTTCTCAGGGAAGAAAATAGAGTGGCGTGGGGTGGGCTGACGTGGAATTGACAACAGACTGACAGAAGGACATTTGAGTCTGAGTTTGAATGGAGGCGTACATTTGGGGAAGAAGAGCACGGTGTCCCGAGGTTGGCAATGTTGCTACTAGTATTATTACCTTATTCTCTCTATGTGTCCTTGGGAGATGAATTTAGGGATTCTTTGTATCTCTCTGATGACTCTGTTCAAGTCAAGGTATTGCTAAATAAATAATAAAGAGGATTCAGTGACCCGCATGTACAGTGTAGATGGTAATATATTCTGTGAAGCTCCATCGTGCCGTAGGGGTCCCAGAACGTGAGGTTTGAAAAACAATGAATAATTCATCAGCATGCTCCAGAAAGACCAGTGTTTGGAAAAACAATTGTGGATGACTCAGCTTATACATTTCTTCATTTTGGGGGGTAACTATTGGGAGCTCTTGATTTGCTCTATGTTATACGTGTGACTTGTGATGAGCTCATAAAATACACTGAGGAATTAAGTACAGTGAGGGAAATGATACAGTGGTCTTGAAACAAGGTAACTTATAGACATAGGTATTGTTTGGTGTTGAGGGAGAGTCATAACTGCTAGTTATTATCTGCTATCTAGGTCACATCAGGCTTTGAGTGTAACTCACAGGGTTTTGAAGGTAGAATTTGGTCTGTGCTATATTTGAGTCTGGAACAGCAAAACCCATTATGACTGTGTCCTATGGCACTTGTAAAATCCTCTCTGAGTCTTGAGTTTCAGGTTTCTGCTGATATTTAATATTTGAATTATCTCAAGGAAGATAAGGAAATGCACTATCTTATTCCATTTATTTGTTGGGTGAGGAAAATTGAAAGGGACTGAAGGAAAGAACTCGTTGCAAGAGCAGTGTGTGCAGGGGTCCCTGGTTTTGCTGTGCTGGAATAAAACCAACATGTTTGGGGTTGCCTGGTCTCTTATGTGGGGTCTTCTGGAGGCAAAGCTGGAGATGAAGATGCATGTGCAGGTGATTTAGGATTTATTTAGCAAGTGTTCCCAAGAGAGAGCAGCAAGGGTATGGGGGAGGCCAGCCAGGGAAGGGTAAGGGACAGGCAAGGGTGTGACTTCAGGGGAAGTCTCAGACAGTCTGATCATTCAGAGGACTTCTGGAGTGCAAATTAGACCTCACAGTTTGTCCTAAATGGAGGCAAAGGAGCAGAGCTTCTGGACTCCTGCTACAGTCGCTCATTGGCTGACGGCTCCTGGGGTAGGTTGGGGTGGGGATGGGATCCGAAGGTAGAGAAACTCCCAGGAACTGTTTCACGCAGGCAAGGGGCTCCAGTAGCCCCAGGGCAGGCCTTCTAAGTGTCTGAAGTGCTGGCCATTAGAAAAGAAAAAGAACATTAGATGCTGGGGAAGGCTGTACAGAAGCATTGCTAGGGATCCCAGGGGGATCTGGGCAGATCCTCCTTACCGTGTACTTACTCTTTGAGTAAGCCCCTCTTTTGTTTTTATGAAACCCAGAATCTGGGGAGAGGAAAGAGACACACTTTCACATGGAACTGTAAAGTTTCTCTGGAGCAAGAGTTGGCAAATCTTTCCTCTAAAGGGCCGGGTAGTAAATGTTGGAGGTTTTGTGGGCCACAGGGTTTCTGTTCCAGCGACTCAACTCTCCCCTTGTAGTGCACAAGCAGCCACAGATTACGTGTCAGTGAGTGGTCTTGGCTGTATTCCAGCACAAGTTTGTAGAGCCGGAGGTGGTGTGCGGAAGAGAGGGGACAGTAGATTTGGCCCAGGGGCCATAGTTGGCCAGTCCCTGCTGTGCAAGCTCCTTGTATGTGCCTAAGGTGACTTTTCCTTCATCCATTCCCTTTATGCTACAGAACACAGGGAGTCAGTAGTCCGTCTATCAAAAGGATAGTTATAGCACATCTTAAGTTAGTCTGGACCCCCTACTTCCAATCTTTCTAGCATTCCGGCCATCACTCTCAGTGTTGCGTGATAATCTTGCTGAAGGGTGACTCATCTCATTTTACTCCTGCTAAAAACATTTTGTTCTCTCCTATCTGTGAAAGAAAATACAGACTCTTCGCATGGCATTTAGGAATCCCTGTGAACTGGCCCAAACCAGTTTTCCTACGGATTGTCTACTGCTCTCCCCTCCTAGTGCTGCTCCTCTCTGTGTGATGTCCTTCCTTTCTGGCTCCCTGTCTTTGTCCTTGTGCTCTCCTGCAATGCCCTTCCTCTCACCTCTGCATTTTGAAATCCCACCCATTCTCGAAGACTTGGTTTGGTCACCTACGTTAAGCATTTTCTTCATGAGGCATTAGTCTCTGCTCTGGAATTTGATAACAATATTGTCTTGAAACCTTTATTTTGTTTATCTTTACTATATTTGTTTGTGCATTCACTATATTGTTAATATATTGAGGGCAGGGACTAAATTAATTTTTTTTTTTTGCATTTCACAGTAGGTTGCATTTACTAGGCACTCAATAAAAAGAGTTTTCAGATGAACATTGCGTCCTACATTGTGTGATTATTAATGGTTTAAGTGCTGAAACTCTGACCTCGTTTTTCTCTTTCCTTTTTATAGGCGAGAGCTGTTTTGGCAAAAGTTGGCTATCCTGAGTTTATAATGAATGATACTTATGTTAATGAAGACCTCAAGGCAGTAAGTGCTAAATATACTGTATTTTTGTTTTTTGGCAACTTTTACTGGCCTCATGCCTTTCAACTAACCCAAGTCCAAGCACTTAAACCGAGTAGTGCCAGAAGGCACCAACTTTTGATTCATCCCTTGGCTAGATAGGAACCTCAATATGCCAGGCGTATCACAAGATTTAGAGCAGATTCAAAATAAAGGAAGTCTCAGAAAGAATGCATAGCTGAGTGGGTACCATAAAGCACATGGACCTGGATTCGGTCTGATTTGATCATAAGGGAAAGAATTAAGCAAATTGAGTATTTTACAATTAGTGGCCATGTTCTAATGAAAAACACATGATGTTTGTTAAACATTCTTTATGTGCTTCATTCATACTAAATGACTAGTAATAAATCTGCCGGTTGGGAGTTAACTTCATTAAACTTTATGAGTGTTTTGGCAGATTAAGTGCACATACATATGACTCTATAATTTACTATGAGTTGGACTGTATATTTGCAGTAAGTTACTGATGGAGGAATAGTAATAACTCTTTTGTATTCTGATATTTTGGGACATGCATTTTCCAGTAGATACATTCATTACAGGCCTTTCTAATCATAACCACTGTTACTTCCTTTCCTACGTTGTGATAAAGAACTTTTCTTCCTCACAAAAGCCCCTGTTTTTACCATTCACTACGTTTTCTTGAAAAAGTAGTTTTCTAGAGTGTAGTAAGTAAGGCTCTGAGATGTAGGTCTTTCCTGAGATTGTGGTTTGACAAGTCACATAAGTAAAAGCAGTCCTAGATTTGTAGATGAACATCAGAATTTTATAGGATTATTCAAAAGTGAGAGAACGCTTTCGTTATAAAGTTTCTCCACTGGTCCCAAGATATGGCCTTCCAAAGTATTTCTCTGGCTGCTCTGCAGGAGAATAATATGCTTCAACCCATCTTGTACATTGTTTTGTTGCGGAAAAATCTCAGTATTATTATGATAATTAAAAATACTGATGCACTTGATACATATGTACATTATATTGTAACCTCCAGAGTAAGCCTGTGAAGTAGATGGCGTTTATCCCCATTTTGCAGAAAAGGACGTAGAGACTCAAAGATGTTAAGTGATTTCCTCAGTGTCCTACATAGTGTCAGAGCCAGGACTGAAATCCAGGCCCAGAAAGCTCTGCCTATAATCAGAGCAGGGGTTCTGCAAGGTCCTTCTCAGGCACCTGCCCCAGAGGAAGACTGGTGGGTTTAAAGAATTGGTGGGAGCTGCTTTCCCAAAGCTGGTTGGGAGGGGAGAAGAAAAGAGGGAGGTCATATTGTCAAGTGGTTAAGAGCACAGACCTTGGAGCGCTTCTGCCTTTTCCACTTACTAGTCGTTTGATCTTGTGCAGGTTCAGTTAGCTTCCGTTTGGTTGTTGGGTATTGGTTTACAAGCTCCTCAGGAGCTTCCTGGGGGTAATCTGAAACTGGCCCTGGTACTTAGAAGGCTGGGAGAGACTGAAGAAGGAGGCAGGCCCCTCCAGGTTGGTAGGTGGTAGGTTTCATAAGCCAAGGGAGCTTACACACAAGGGCAGCAAGACGAGTGGATCCCCGCACCTGCTGGCCAGATTTTAAAAGTTTATATAGAGGCCATAACTAGGTTCAGTCATGTATACTGTGCAGGTGTTCCCCACACCACATCCCTATCTCCAGGCTGTGTCCTCGGAGCAGCCCCTGGGAGCGGGAAAGGTAAGCAGAACCCACATTCCTGGGTATAGGGCGTGGGGAGCCTCGGACTGCCCAGGCCCAGCTCACAGGTCAAGTTGTAGTCAAGTCTTTGACGACCTTCTTCAACACTCGGTACTGGAAATAATAATAACCAAGACTTGGTATTGTTGGGCAGATTAAATAAGAGTATATAAATGTGAAAGCACCTAACATAATGTTCTGGCACATAAGTAGGTTCCTTATAAGTGCTAGCTGTTACTTTGTGGATCAGTATGAGAACCATCGCTGCTGAGAAGAGCATCACTGGGGCACAAAATGCCTTAGAAGGAGAGCCTGGATGAGCTGGGCAATTATTCCAAGTCAAGGATGCAGATGAGAAAAGGTGTGAGAGGTATTTTGGTGTAGTGGTTATGGGCACAGGGCCTGGAATCAAGGTGCCTGGAGTTATATCCCTAGTCTGCCATTTACTAGCCATGTGACCTAGGGTAGATTATATAGTGTCTCTGTGCCTCAGATTCCTCATATTAGAATGGAGTTGAGAATAATAACCCCTCCCTTACAGGGCTGCTGTGGAGATCAGATAAGTTAACATATTTAGCATATTTAAAACGGACCCAGGCACGCAGTAAGCACAATCTAAGTGTTAGTTATGGCATCTTCAATTTGTACGTAAGAGATTATTTTGGTGTGGAAAAGTCATTATGAATTGACCTATGCACGATCCAGGTGCCTCAAATTGATTTAAAAGGCTACGCAGATGGAACAGTCTCAAGCTTTAATCAAATAAGATAGCTTTCAGGGCTCACTCACAATATTCAACTGATCAGGTTTTGTTGACAGTCTGCTCTTGTCTAAAGCAAGTACCCAAAAATGTGAGTACTCGCTGAATGCAGTATCTTTTGTGAAGAGAAACCAGATGCCAGACAGGCTGCAGTATTAGGTGGGTTTCCTTGTTTCTCCAGGGTCTGAACTGAAGCCATTACACACCAAGATTTTTAAGCACTTTTGTCAAGAAACAGCTTTTGTATGACTCATAGCCAGAGTAGACCCAGATGCACCAAAGAGTTTCTAACAGTCTCTTTAAAAAAAGAGACGGTGAAAAAAATCCAAATACTGAAATCAAAATACATTTGTGTTCAGAAATGGATAGGAAAAAAATGAATAAAACCCAACCTGAATATAGGGAAAGGATGCTTGATGTGATAGACAGTAATGGTGTCGCCACGGTGAATAGCAGTAGGACTAGAGTATTACCGGTATACAATACGGCTGTGTTTTCAGTTTTGAGAAACACGTAGATAAGGACTACTATAGGGTCTGTGAGAAATTTCTGGTAATACAAGCTCTGAGCTTGAGAGGCTGTTAGAAATGAAAAACAGCTTACTTTCTTTGACGCAAGCAAAGATATGCTTCATCAGGCAGAAACGCAAAGGAAAGAGGATAGAGATTAGGTAACGGATCAGATGAAGGTCAAGGAGAAAGGCTGAAGACTGAAGCTGGGCTTATGTGGAGATAAGAGCAAATGGAAAAGAACTTCGAGGCAAATGTAAA
The DNA here is from genome assembly GCF_009762305.2 of Zalophus californianus. NCBI lineage: Eukaryota > Metazoa > Chordata > Mammalia > Carnivora > Otariidae > Zalophus > Zalophus californianus. Next base: position 111,176,400 of record NC_045612.1, on the reverse strand, counting down.
GAATTCGAGAAAAGGGCGCCTGGGTGGCTCAAGATGGTTAAGCGTCTGCCTTCAGCTCAGGTCGTGATCCCGGGGTCCTGGAATCGAGTCCTGCATCAGGCTCCCTGCTCAGCGGGGAGCCTGCTTCTCCCTCTGCCTCTCTCTCTCTTTCTGTCTGTCATGAATAAATAAATAAAAAATCTTAAAAAAAAATTCGAGAAAAAAAAATTTCCCCCCTCTGAGATTGACTAGGTAAACCGAGATGCCCAGCCAAGTATTTCTGAACAACAGTCTTACTTTAGTCTTTGAAAAGAGCAGGAAGAGAGGAGATGCCCTTTGTGTGAACCCCTGGTAGCATGCGGGGAGAACCTACTGGTTAGCTTTAAACACATAGGCGTCGGTCCATTTTCAAATTAGCCTTACAGAGTATGCCTTCATGGATCCTTCATGAAGATAGACTCAAGAGCAAGTTGATGCCAGTTGTGGAAAGGTTGCTGTATTAGTCAGGAAAGCCAGAACCACAGTAGGTATTTCAAAGAGAGGAGATTTAATAGGAAGAGGGGCTGAAGATTCTTACAGCATCATTGTCAGAAGAAAGAGGAGAGAGAACAAACACAGCATCCTTTCCCTTCCTGCCACCTGCTGATTTCACCCAGTGCCTCCTGTTGGCAGGAAGCCAACTGGCACTCGGGCCTGGGAAATAAAGTTTTCAGATTTCCTGCCCCATTGTTCTAGAACAGAGTAGAAGGGTGGGCATGTAGCTGAGAGACAGTAGGTAAGTAATTGGCCCCACTCGGTATTTCACTCATTCTTGTGAAAACCAGTGGAGAATTGGAGTAAGGGCTGAAGTCAGAGTCCCAGCTGGCCTCTATTTACTTAGGAGAATTGGATCTGGGTACTTTTTCAGAGAAGATCAATGTTTCTGGTGAGTGATAAACACATCAATATGCAAATAGAGATATACAGATGTGTGAACCTGCATAATATTCTCTGGAGTGGATCTTGGTCTGCTCTAGCCAGTGGAATGGGCGTGTGTGTGTGTGTGTATCAGTGACAGAGAGTGGTACTGCCACTGTGCAAGAGTGAGGTGATGTTTAGGTGACATGTTCCAGAAAAACAGGTTGCTAAAATATTGAAGTAATTCTGTACGATAGGTAAAGAAACAAAATAAAACACTGTCCTAAGTTCAACCAAGTTATCTCTGGCCACCATGGCCCAGAAGAGCCAAAAGTGGGCACTGGAGGGGAGTGCCCTTGTACCTACCAGCCTTCCAGCTAGTCTTCCATAACTCCCGCACGCTGGCCTCCATCTTGAGTGTTCCCTTTGCAAGAGCAGACCAAATTGTCCCCTCACCCCCAGTGGTGGCTACAGGGCATCTGGTTCCTTGGTGGTGTGCCAGCTGGCGCTCCTCAGAGTCACCCTTAAGTGGCTGCTTGTGGGAACTGCATCATTCACAGTGTACCATATATGTAAGTTGTTAAACAGTTTGAACATTGTCTCTATCCAGGTATGTATATATGTACACACACAGAATACTTATGGACAAAGCTGTCTAAATGTAGCAGTCCTACGTATTTGCTATAAATAAGGGAAAACATAATTATAAAATCTGAATTCCGTTTTGTTTTTAGAAAATTCTATGAGTGCCTAACATAAAATCTTTCTTACAGATACTCAGATATATCTCTGAACATCTTTAAATGGATTTAACTTAAGTGTTCTAGAATCTCTTTGTCCTATTGGCTCATGTAGTGTTTTATCAACATGTACTTACCCTACGGAGAAGCTGAACACATTTCCTTGTTCCGTTCCTCAGCTTTGAGGGGTGGTAACAGCTTTATCCCTTTATACCTTTAGTCTGTGACACTTGATGCATGGTATGCTGGATAGGATTTCCAGGAAGAGAAATTCAGATTCCCCTGAATTTTAGGATCTGGACGGCTATTCCTAGGACATGACACGAGAGCCCCAATGAGTTTCCCAAAGATCACCCAATTGAAAAGTCAGGAGATGTAAGTGATTGAAAGTCATTATCAGCTTGACCTACATTTTCACCAGTAATGGATAGGACAAGAGGCTTTCGAGCCAATTATTGTCCCTTGCACAGTTTAAACATTTTGTTTTTTGAAGATTACAGGTGGTTTTCAACTACTCATGTACATTTGTTCTCATTGCTATCTCCACAAATGGAACTTTCCCAGTGGTAGCTGGGTTTCATCGTTGTTTTTCCTTCAAAGGAAAAACAAGGGCCTGTTGAAATATTTGCACTTATCAAAGTATTATCACATGGTGGAAAATTTGGGAAATAGAGAAAAGGCATGAAAAAGCCCCCATAATATTGGTACTGGAACATAATAATACATACTTCTGTTTCACCATGTTATCTTGTCTTTCAATTTTGGTATTGCTGAAATTAATGCTGTATATAATTTTGTATATTGACCTTTACCATTAACCTGTTGTTTTGGCCTTGACTTCCCTAGCCTAATTAGCATTATTTTAACAGCTATACGATGTTAAGTAAACTACCATCGCTTATTTAATCACTGCTTCTCCTCCCAAATTCTTACCTTTGATTCCTCTTTCCCTGTACTGTTTCTGTCCATTCACCGTTTTTCTTATTAGGACCAATGAAAGGAACATTGAAGTTAGGAGCCTCATGATTTGAACTGTATGGCTTTGCCAAGTTCCATAATCTCTTCAGCTCTTTTCCTCATCTATCATTTGGGAATAACAGGGGCTGGCCCTTCCCTACCCCCGAACACTTAACCCATGTCACAGGAAAAGGTAAAATTTTGTCCCCTGTTACCTATGATTTCCATTAAGTAAATGGAATAGATCTATTAAATTAGGCTAAGAAATAGCAAATATTCTGTGTAATAATTAAAACAATCTTAAAATTGTCCTTCGAAATAGAGATAAGCCATTGGCAAATTGTCATTACTTGCTCTTAGTTTTGCTCCCCATGATTATTTTTATGGCAATGATAGGATCTTATTTAAAGTATTTTTTTTTTTTTTACTCGGAACTTTTCTTTTTAAGGAAATTTTTGGATGGTTTTCCATTTAATGTCTATAAAACAACCTGAATATCAAGTTTTTTTTTCCAAATGGAACAGGGAAGTATCACAATTAGCAGACTCTTCCAAAAGCAACAACTGACCCCACTGATATTACCAAAAAGAAAAGTTAATGTTTTTGAAGGGAATTCCCTTGAGAGAATGTCCCAGAAAGTGTTGTGAACCCAAAAGCGTATCTGAATTTTTCATCAGTTACACTCATATTCTAAAGGTTCTGTCAGAGCTGTCTTGGGAACAAAAGCTAAAAAAAGGCTAAAGGTTGAACAGTGGACACATCTTTTAACTATATGACCCAGGAATGCATTAGGATGTTAGTTAAGGCTGCTTGCTAAAACAAGGAGCTTACCCTCTTTCTTCTGAGGTTGAGTATAAACTTCTATTTTTAAATACAATCAATTGTAGGATTTTATTTTGAAGCATCTCAAACACTGGAAAATATATAAAGTCCTATTTTGAACACCTCTAGCTTTAACAAATGTTAAACATTGCTGTATTAGCTTTATAATGCACATACGCATTTGAAATGAGTAGGATAAACTGGAAATTCTTTTTGTAATCCACCTTGACCTAATAATGTTTTTTCTTCCTGCCTACCTCCTTCCCTAGATATAAATACTATCTGGAATTCAGTGTTTATTATTCCCATGTATTTCTTTATGCTTTTGCTATATAGGTATGTATCCATAAACAACATACAGTATCATTTTACATGATTTAAAACTTTAAATTCGCTCATACATAAAATTTGCCTTATTCACTCAGCATTGCTTTTGAGATTATTTCATGTTCATGTGTACATACCATTCTTTTAATCTGCTGTATTATTTTCCATTATGGAACTATACCACAATTTGTTTATCAGCCACCTCTCTAAGAGGCTTGAAGGAGGGGCAACTTAAAGTCAGATCTTTATAACTGGTTGGTCAGGTAGAACACCAAAGATGCCAGGAATTGATACTTGCATTCCTGCTTTTCTCCCTGTGCCTTTAGTTATTTTTCCTCCTTCCTTTATATTTTGGCCTGATCCCCTGGAAACATCAAGATGAATTATTAACAAAAGTTACTCCATAGATATTTTTATAATGAGTATCAATCATACGTTAGGGAAGAGCTAAACATGAGCCAGATGTAGATGACTGTCAAATCTATAGCCATCAAGTTGTATGTGTGTATTCATATTTATAATGTAAGACCTGTGGGTTTCACATACATGCATTTGCTATATTTTAAATTTTGCTTTTAAAAGAGTATGGTTTAACTTTACAAAAAAATTACAGGTAGTAAGATTTTGATTCCTCTTGGTTATTTGCTTATTCAAACATGTATTTTTCTTATTTTATTTGCCACGGTAGTATATATTTTTAAAGATTTTTATTTATTTATTTGAGAGCACAGAGGGAGAGTGAGAGGGAGAAGCAGACTCCCCGCTGAGCAGAGAGCCCGATGCAGGACCAATCCCAGGACCCTGAGATCATGACCTGAGCCCGAGGCAGACGCTTAATGACTGAGCCACCCAGGCACCCCAGTAGTATATTTTCAAACCAAAGAATTAGCCATCACTTCATCCCATTGCTTTTACTGTTACACAGATATTGTTTGCAATATTTAGGTTAAGTACGGCTAGTTTTGTAGATAGAATGCCTAGAGAATTCAAACCATTTGCCATTCTCCTTCCAAAAAAAGAAAAGGAACTCAGGAATCATTTATGTCTGTTTCCCTATTTTAATACACAAATTGTTGTGACGCATCAACTTCCTGTTTTTCTATGCAAGCTGTAATCTACGATTCGCCTCTGTAATTCCATTAATTTTTAGAGACCAGAGAATTTTTTGAGTGGTAATAGACAAATTCTGTTAATAATGAAATGATTCTAGTGACTCCATTGTGCTGAGCGGGGAAAATAAGTCTCTGAATCACTTTCATTGTTTTCCCTTCATGAACAAATGCTGATTACAGTAAATTGGATTTTAACATTTGACTAAATCATCATCTATAAGCTAAATGAGGTTTTAGCTGACTAAACTGAATGTTATTAGGAGAACCTATGTGACAAATAAATAGACGACACATTTTAGAAAAGATCAAGGACTCATGTGAGCCAGGAAATTTCAAACCTAAGAGGATATGTCCTATAAAGTTTAAAGTAGATTTTTCAATTACAAAGTGAATGAAATGCATCATAAATTACTGCAGCATCTCTTGTTTTTTACCGTGATCCAGAAATAATCATATCGATTTGGGGGCTTTTTCTTTTAAAAGAAAAATCACGGAGATTAAATTTCATGGCTCTGTGGATACTGGGTTAACTGGTGATGGCTGAGAGGTGTCCTGAGGAGTGTAGCTTCTCCATTGGTTGCTCATTTGTGTGCTGAAGACTTTTTTCAGGGCCCTCTTTTATCTGCACTTGGAACAATGATGGTTGTGGTTTGTTTTATTTAGATCAAGTTTTCAGAATTCGACTACTTTGGCAATGTCCTGCAGACCCGCAAGTACTTAGCACAGTCTGATTTCTTCTGGCTGCGAAAAGCGGTTCCAAAAACAGAGTGAGTAAAAACCAAAACCAAAACAAACAAAACAAAACCCAAAAGGAAAAGAAATAAATATGCTGATGGGAAGTGAAGTCTCCTCAGGTCAAACTTGGTCATTCCCCTCTGGTCAGCGTAGCCGGCTGGCCAGTTACCTTGGTTTGGCAAAACCTGTATTAGGTTTCGATAACTCTTATTTCTGATATTATATGAATCACATCTTCATTCTGATGATGGCTGCCCCACTCCTAGCCCCGAAACGTTGCAAGAGGGCTTATTAGGATACAAAAGTTCAAGTTACTTCTAGATGTAGTTATGAATCTATGTACATAGAAAACAAGTTTCCCTAGAATTTCACACTCAGGTGGAAACTTTTGAAGATCTTAAAAAAGAACAAATGCTTAAAAAATCAAGTATAGTTACAAATGTAGAAGTAATTGTATAATTATGAAGTAACTAGAAGATTTTGTCAAAGTAATAAATGTCAAAGAACTGATAGCTGTATTATTTTTCTCCAGTAGCAGTTAGGATTTATTCTCCTTCTTCCCCGCTGCCCGTAGGGAATGTCCCTCTAGGTAGGAAAGTTTCCCGAGGAACTTTCTGGGCCAGGGCCAGCCATGATTTCCTTCCCTAGCAAAATGTGTATGATGATGATACTGATTGCAGCCCACAATTATTATGTTCACAGTGTGCTAGGGAGTGCTTTACCTGTTCTAACTAATTTTATCCTCTCGTCATTTCTTTGAGGCGTAGGTACTATTAATAAATAGGACCATCCCCATTTAGCAAATGAATAAGAGGCTTAGAGTTGAGAAATCCTTCAGCTCAGGTTTACGTTACTTTTTAAAAAACTTGATTACTTGACAGTATACTTGACACAGTGTTACGTGTGAGGTTTAGATTACTGTTTGTTCTGCCTGCTTGTACTTCTGACACTGTCTGCTGGGGCCTGCTTCTCCACTGCTTTCTTCCCTGTTCTCCAGATTGGATAATTTCTATTGCTCTGTCTTCAAATTCATTGATTGTTTCTTCTGCATTGTCAAATTTGCTTTTGACCCATGTAACGAATTTTTCATTGTGGTTATTGTACTTTGCAATTTCAGAATTTCCATTTGGTTGTTTTTTAGTTTCTGTTTCTGTGTTGTGATTTCCTTCCTTTTTTTTCTAAATTTTTTATTGTTATGTTAATCACCATATATTACATCATTTGTTCTTGATGTAGTGTTCCATGATTCATTGTTTGTGCATAACACCCAGTGCTCCATGCAGAATGTGCCCTCTTTAATACCCATCACCAGGCTAACCCATCCCCCTACCCTCCTTCCCTCTAGAACCCTCAGTTTGTTTTTCAGAGTCCATCATCTCTCATGGTTCATCTCCCCCTCTGACTTACTCCCCTTCATTCTTCCTCTCCTGCTATTATCTTCTTTTTCTCTTTTCTTAAAATATGTTGCGTTATTTGTTTCAGAAGTACAGATCTGTGATTCAACAGTCTTGCACAATTCACAGCGCTCACTGTAGCACATACCCTCCCCAGTGTCTATCACCCAGCCACCCCATCCCTCCCACCCCCAACCACTCCAGTAACACTCAGTTTGTTCCTGAGATTAAGAATTCCTCATATCAGTGAGGTAATATGATACATGTCTTTCTCTGATTGACTTATTTCACTAATCATAACACCCTCCAGTTCCATCCACGTCGTTGCAAATGGCAAGATCTCATTCCTTTTGATGGCTGCATAATATTCCATTGTGTATATATACCACTTCTTCTTTATCCATTCATCTGTCGATGGACATCTTGGCTCTTTCCAGAGTTTGGCTATTGTGGACATTGCTGCTATAAACATTGGGGTGCACGTACCCCTTCGGGTCCCTACATTTGTATCTTTGGGGTAAATACCCAGTAGTGCAATTGCTGGATTGTATGGTAGCTCTATTTTCAACCGTTGGAGGAACCTCCATACTGTTTTCCAGAGTGGTTGCACCAGCTTGCATTCCCACCAGCAGTGTAGGAGGGTTCCCCTTTCTCCACATCCCCGCCAACATCTGTCGTTCCCTGACTTGTTCATTCTAGCCATTCTGACTGGCGTGAGGTGGTATCTCATTGAGGTTTTGATTTGGATTTCCCTGATGCCGAGCGATGTTGAGCACTTTTTCATGTGCCTGTTGGCCATTTGGCTGTCTTCTTTGGAAAAATGTCTGTTCATGTCTTCTGTCCATTTCTTGATTGGATTATTTGTTCTTTGGGTGTTGAGTTTGATAAGTTCTTTATAGATTTTGGATACTAGCCCTTTATCTGATATGTCATTTGCAAATATTTTCTCCCATTCTGTCGGTTGTCTTTTGGTTTTGTGGACTGTTTCTTTTGCTGTGCAAAAGCTTTTTATCTTGATGAAATCCCAATAGTTCATTTTTGCCCTGGCTTCCCATGCCTTTGGCGATGTTTCTAGGAAGAAGTTGCTGCGGCTGAGGTCGAAGAGGTTGCTACCTGTGTTCTCCTTTGGGATTTTGATGGACTCCTGTCTCACGTTGAGGTCTTTCAACCATTTGGAGTCTATTTTTGTGTGTGGTGTAAGGAAATGGTCCAGTTTCATTCTTCTGCATGTGGCTGTCCAATTTTCCCAACACCATTTGTTGAAGAGACTGTATTTTTTCCATTGGACATTCTTTCCTGCTTTGTCAAAGATAAGTTGACCATAGAGTTGAGGGTCCATTTCTGGGCTCTCTATTCTGTTACATTGATCTATGTGTCTGTTTTTGTGCCAGTACCATACTGTCTTGATGATGACAGCTTTGTAATAGAGCTGGAAGTCCGGAATTGTGATGCCGCCAGCTTTGCTTCTCTTTTTCAATATTCCTCTGGCTATTTGGGGTCTCTTCTGGTTCTGTACAAATTTTAGGATTATTTGTTCCATTTCTTTGAAAAAAGGGGATGGTATTTTGATGGGGATTGCATTGAATGTGTAGATTGCTCTAGGTAGCATTGACATCTTCACAATGTTGGTTCTCCCAATCCATGAGCATGGAATGTTTTTCCATTTCTTTGTGTCTTCTTCAATTTCTTTCCTGAGTATTTTATAGTTTTCTGAGTACAGATCCTTTGCCTCTTTGGTTAAATTTATTCCTAGGTATCTTATGGTTTTGGGTGCAATTGTGAATGGGATCGACTCCTTGATTTGTCTCTCTTCTGTCTTGTTGTTGGTGTATAGGAATTCCACTGATTTCTCTGCATTGATTTTATAGCCTGCCACTTGACTGAATTCCTGTATGAGTTCTAGCAGTTTTGGGGTGGAGTCTTTTGGGTTTTCCACATACAGTATCATATCATCTGCAAAGAGTGAGAGTTTGACTTCCTCTTTGCTGATTTGGATGCCTTTGATTTCTTTTTGTTGTCTGATTGCTGTGGCTAGGACTTCTAATACTATGTTGAATAGCAGTGGTGATAGTGGACATCCCTGTCGCGTTCCTGACCTTAGGGGAAAAGCTCTCAGCTTTTCCCCATTGAGAATGATATTCGCTGTAGGTTTTTCGTAGATGGCTTTTATGATATTGAGGTATGTACCCTCTATCCCTATACTCTGAAGAGTTTTGATCAAGAAAGGATGCTGTACTTTGTCAAATGCTTTTTCTGCATCTATTGAGAGGATCATATGATTCTTGTTCTTTCTTTTGTTAATGTATTGTATCACGTTGATTGATTTGCGGATGTTGAACCAGCCTTGCAGCCCAGGGATAAATCCCACTTGGTCGTGGTGAATAATCCTTTTAATGTACTGTTGGGCTAGTATTTTGGTGAGAATTTTTGCATCCATGTTCATCAAGGATATTGGTCTGTAATTCTCCTTTTTGATGGGATCTTTGTCTGGTTTTGGGATCGAGGTAATGGTGGCCTCATAAAATGAATTTGGAAGTTTTCCTTCCATTTCTATTTTTTGGAACAGTTTCAGGAGAATAGGTATTAATTCTTCTTTAAATGTCTGATAGAATTCCCCTGGGAAGCCATCTGGCCCTGGGCTTTTGTTTGTTGGGAGATTTTTGATGACTGCTTCCATTTCCTTAGTGGTTATAGGTCTGTTCAGGTTTTCTATTTCTTCCTGGTTCAGTTTTGGTAGTTGATACATCTCTAGGAATGCACCCATTTCTTCCAGGTTATCTAATTTGCTGGCATAGAGTTGCTCATAATATGTTCTTATCATTGTTTGTATTTCTTTGGTGTTGGTTGTGATCTCTCCTCTTTCATTCATAATTTTGTGCATTTGGGTCATTTCTCTTTTCTTTTTGATCAGTCTGGCCAGGGGTTTATCAATCTTGTTAATTCTTTCAAAGAACCAGCTCCTAGTTTCGTTGATCTGTTCTACTGTTCTTTTGGTTTCTAGTTCATTGGTTTCTGCTCTGATCTTTATTATTTCTCTTCTCCTGCTGGGTTTAGGCTTTATGTGCGGTTCTTTCTCCAGCTCCTTTAGGTGTAGGGTTAGGTTGTGTATTTGAGACCTTTCTTGTTTCTTGAGAAGGCTTGTATTGCTATATACTTTCCTCTCAGGACTGCCTTTGCTGTATCCCAAGGATTTTGGACAGTTGTGTTTTCATTTTCATTGGTTTCCATGAATGTTTTTAATTCTTCTTTAATTTTGTGGTTGACCCATTCATTCTTTAGTAGGATGCTCTTTAGCCTCCACGTATTTGAGTTCCTTCCGATTTTCCTCTTGTGATTGAGTTCTAGTTTCAAAGCACTGTGGTCTGAAAATATGCAGGGAATGATCCCAATCTTTTGGTACCGGTTGAGACCTGATTTGTGACCTAGGATGTGATCAATTCTGGAGAATGTTCCATGGGCACTAGAGAAGAATGTGTATTCCGTTGCTTTGGGATGGAATGTTCTGAATATGTCTGGGAAGTCCATTTGGTCCAGTGTTTTATTTAAAGTCTTTATTTCCTTGTTGATCTTTTGCTTAGATGATCTGTCCATTTCAGTCAGGGGGGTGTTAAAGTCCCCCACTATTATTGTATTGTTGTCAATGTGTTTCTTTGCTTTTGTTATTAATTGCCTATATAATTGGCTGCTCCCATGTTCGGGGCATAGATATTTACAATTGTTAGATCTTCTTGTTGGATAGACCCTTTAAGTAGGATATAGTGTCCTTCCTCATCTCTTATTACAGTCTTTGTTTTAAAATCTAATTTGTCTGATATAAGGATTGCCACCCCAACTTTCTTTTGGTGTCCATTAGCATGGTAAGTGGTTTTCCACCCCCTCACTTTCAATGTGGGGGTGTCTTTGGGTCTAAAATGAGTCTCTTGCAGACAGCATATGGACGGGTCTTGTTTTTTAATCCAATCTGATAGCCTGTGTCTTTTGATTGGGGCATTTAGCCCATTTACATTCAGGGTAACTACTGAAAGGTATGAATTTAGTGCCATTGTATTGCCTGTAAGGTGACTGTTACTGTATGTTGTCTGTGTTCCTTTCTGATCTTTGCTGCTTTTAGGGTCTCTCTTTGCTTAGAGGACCCCTTTCAATATTTCCTGGAGGGCTGGTTTCGTGTTTGCAAATTCCTTTAGTTTTTGTGTGTCCTGGAAGCTTTTTATCTCTCCTTCTATTTTCAATGACAGCTTAGCTGGATATAGTATTCTTGGCTGCATATTTTTCTCGTTTATTGCTCTGAAGATATCTTGCCAGTCCTTTCTGGCCTGCCAGGTCTCTGTGGATAGGTCTGTTGCCAATCTAATATTTTTACCATTGTAGTTTACATATCTCTTCTCCCGAGCTGCTTTCAGGATTTTCTCTTTGTCTCTGAGACTCGTAAGTTTTACTATTAGATGTCGGGGTGTTGACCTCTTATTATTGATTTTGAGAGGGGTTCTCTGTGCCTCCTGGATTTTGATGCCTGTTTCCTTCCTCACATTAGGGAAGTTCTCTGCTATTATTTGCTCCAATATACCTTCTGCCCCTCTCTCTCTTTCTTCTTCTTCTGGGATCCCAATTATTCTAATGTTGTTTCGTCTTATCGTATCACTTATCTCTCGAATTCTGCCCTCATGATCTTGTAGTTGTTTCTCCCTCTTTTTCTCAGCCTCTTTATTTTCCATCATTTGGTCTTCTATATCACTGATTCTCTCTTCTGCCTCATTTATCCTAGCAGTTAGTGCCCCCATTTTTGATTGCACCTGATCAATAGCTTTTTTGATTTCGACTTGGTTAGATTTTAGTTCTTTTATTTCTCCAGAAAGGGTTTCTCTAATAACTTCCACGCTTTTTTCAAGCCCAGCTAGTATCTTTAAAGTCATGATTCTGAACTCTAGGTCGGACATCGTACTAATGTCCGTATTGAGTAGGTCCCTGGCTGACGGTACTACCTCTTGTTCTTTTTGCTGAGGTGATTTTTTTCGTCTTGTCATTTTGTCCAGAGGAGAATAGATGAATGAGAGAAGAAAATGCTAACAGGTTTACAATGTCCCCAGCAAATATACTGTATACAAATCAGAAAAGACCTGAAACCAGGGGAAAAGAAAGGGAAAGAAAGAAAAAAGAAAGAGAAAAAAAAAAAGAAAAATATAAAAACAAAAACAGAACAATACAAAAAAAGCAGAATATGATCAAATATCAGGGTAGTCCATAGATCAGTGCCACACACTAGATTTTGTGCGTATTTTGGTCTGTTAGAAAAAAGTGCCTCCTAAAATTTTAAGGGAAGAAAGACATATATGTACAAACTAAGGGTTGATACAATGAAGGGATAGAAGATGACTGTAAAGATGAAAATTATAAAAGATTTTATAAAAGGACTTGATAAGATAAGAAGTTGTTTGAAAAAAGAAAAGTTTTAAGAAAAAAAGCGAGAGAATGTGATCAGGCAGGAGACTAGAACAGAGCCATACACTAGTGATTTAGGGTATATTTTGATCTGTTAGAAGAAACTGTATCTCAAAATTTTAAAGAGAGAACAACTTATGTATATATGCCAAAAATAAGGGTAACTACTATGAAGGGATAAAATATGACTCTAAAATTGAAAAATAAAAAATGTTTTTTTTTTTAAAAGAGATTGATAAGATGTTGGTTGAAAAAGGGAAAAAGAAAAATAAAAAAAAAACAGTTAACAAAAATTAACTTTGATGAACTAATGAATCATGGTAAAAAAAAAAAGCCATGAATTCTATGTGCAGTATTCCCCTAGCGCTGGAGTTCTCCCGTTCTCCTTGATCGGTAAACTTGGTCTTGGCTTGCTGGCTGTTCATGCTGATCTTCTGGGGGAGGGGCCTGTTGCTGTGGTTCCCAAATGTCTTTGCCGGAGGCTGAATTGCCCCGCCCTTGTCGGTCCGGGCTAAGCAAGCTGCTCGGGTTTGATCTCAGGAGCTTTTGTTCCCTGCAAGCTCTCCGTACAGCCTTGGAGGACCAGGGTGAACATGGTGGCCTCCCAATCTCCACCCGGAGGAGCTGAGAACTCGGGGCCCCACTCCTCAGTGCGCCCACAGAGAAAAGCAGTCACTCCCTTGTCCCCGGTCTCCGGCCGCTCTCCGTGCTCACCCGGCCTGTGACCGAGCGTTGCTATCTCTGACACCCGACCCCGTGTGGAGTCTCCAAACCCAGCAGATCCCTGCGGTGCGTTCCCACGCCGCTCCTCCCGGGGGAGGAAGGGGAGTCTCCCCGGCTCTGCCAATTGTTGGGTCCCTGCTGGAGAAGCAGTGGCCTGACTGGGCCGCGGATCACAGTTTATGGCAACCCCAAGCTGAGAGCCCGCGCCTCAGCTCCGTCTCTGCAGCCAGCTTCCCCGCTCCGATACCTGGGAGCTCTGCTGCACTCAGGCACCCCCGGTCTTTCTGTGACCCCAAGGGTCCTGAGACCACACTGTCCCGGGAGGATTCCACCCCCTGCTTAGCCACTGCAGCGACGTCCCTCAGCAGAGCCAACTTCTAACAGTTCCGATTTTGTGCTCCGCGGCTCTATCACTTGCCAGAAGCGGTCGGCGGAGGCCCCTCCCCCGCCGTCTATCGTCCCGAATATCGCCTCGGATTCACTTCTCCGCACGGCCTACCTTCCAGTAAGTGGTCGTTTCTCTGTTCAGAGAGTTGTTGCTACTCTCTTCTTCGATCTCCTGTTGAGTTCGTAGGTGTTCAGAATGATTTGATCCCTATCCAGCTGAATTCCTGAGACCAGACGAAATCTAGGTCTCCTATTCCTCTGCCATCTTGCTCCGCCCCCTGTGATTTCCTTTCTTGACTGCTTTTCTTTCTTCCTTCTTTCCTTCCTTTTCTTTTTTTGTTTTTTAAAGATTTTATTTATTTGAGAGAGAGATGGAGGGAGAGAGAGAGAGCGCGCGCGCATGAGCGGGGGAGGGTCAGAGGGAGAAGCAGACTCCCCATTGAACAGGGAGCCCGATGCGGGACTCGATCCTGAGACTCCAGGATCATGACCTGAGCCGAAGGCAGTCTGACGCTTAACCGACTGCACCACCCAGGCGCCCCCAGCCTACTCTACCTATCCTGATGAAACTAAGTTCTTACTGACCCAGCTGGGAAGGGCGGGAGCTGCCCCTGGCAAGAAGGTCACAGACTCCTCTTTTACTTACTCTCAAGCTTTAGCAATTTTTCAAAATTAAACATTTTTCAATGTGTTGTTTGGCTTTGATGATCAATTCCCAGACCCCTAAAGTGGTTGTTGATGATTTTGTCCAGTTTTATACTTGATTTTTGTGGAAAGGATTTGCTGACTTTTTCATATACTCTTAGCTGGAAACCTGGATTCATGGCCCACTTATTTTTTTTATGGCCCACTTTTTAACCTTGGCTGATATTCTGGTCTCCAGATCTTTGGCTGGCTCTTGTTATGCTCTCTGGGTCTCTTATTACTATCCCTTCCAACTCTCTGCTCTGTTCTAGACTCTAGAAACTCTAGGCACTGTACCAACCCTTGGCTTAAGCTGTGATTACTGCCTGTCCCTCTTACCCATGGCTGCCATCTACCCATCCCTGCCCTTTGCCCTTCTAGCCTTCTTACACACCCACAAAGTTAGTTACAAGTGTTGGACTTGAAGGAGGAGGCCTACAACTGAACTATTCCCCTGCCCATCCCTGACTCCAATCAAAAGAACGCAGAGGTTAGAAGGCTTTCAAACTTCTTTGGAAATGACAGATAACAGCTTTAAAGTTCTATGTTCCACTGTCCTTGGTTCTCTCTTGTCATCACAGTATCTCTCAGTCCATCTCTCGTGCTTCATTCCTAACCTCAGTTATTCAATAGAAATTTTAGATGTAGGGTTCTAAAAGTAGCTTCTTGAATCTGATGACTTCAGCAAATGTTTTCCAGTATCCTGATGAGCCATCTACATGTAGTATGGTAGTCACAGATCTGTGTGAATCATCCTGTTTTTTTTTTTTAGATCTACTTCAGATCAGTTCAAACTCTTCTTGCAATTTGTGGAAAAATCAAGGTATTTTTGTCACCAGTATTTTTTCTGAATTTTCAGGGTTTGGGCTTCTCAACATTAGAGATGCTGTCAGGGTAATTCTTTAATTTCAAAATGCTGTTTTTCATTTGGCTATGTAGTAAGGCTTGGGTTGCTAATTGAAAAATCCCTAAGTGTGTCCTCTTTAACATCATCTTAAAATACTGATGGACTGTCAGATTCTAATGGCCTTGACTATTTCTGATATTTTATTTATGCCTTAGAAAAATGCTGGCTGACTTTGTGGGCTTAGGTGAACTCTGTGATCTTGTGTAGTTTTTTTCTCTGTCAGAATACCTCTTTCACAAGGACATTAAATTGGTTAATGTTTCTGGAAAAGTTATCCAGGAATGAAAATCAGTGCAATAGTACTAATACTTTTTAAATTTTTAAAATTTATTTTAGAGAGAGAGCACATGTGCAAGCAGGGGAGGGGGCAGAGGGAGAGGCAGAGGGAATCTCAAACAGACTCCCTGCCAAGTGCAGAGCCCAACCCAGGGCTCTGTCTCAAGACCCTGAGATCACAGTCTGTGCCAAAACTGAGAGTTGGACACTTAACTGACTGCCACCCAGGCTTCCCTCAAATTGTACTAATTCTTGTTTCCTCAGACTATACGTATATTTCAGGGAAAACAACATCAAAGAAATTTAAGGTCCTCTGTGTAGTAAAGTGGTAGGATAAGTCATTTTTTAAAAATTATTTATTGATTTTTAAAAGATTTTATTGATTTATTTGACAGAGAGAGACATAGCAAGAGAGGGAACATAAGCAAGCGGGGTGGGAGAGGGAGAAGCAGGCTTCCTGCTGAACATGGAGCCCCATGCAGGGCTCGATCCAGGACCCTGGGTTCATGACCTGAGCTGAAGGCAGACGCTTAACTGAGTCACCCAGGTGCCCCAGGATAAGTCATTTTTTTAAAGGAAATTTTGGGCTGCTCCTTTTTAAGTATTGTAGGAAATTTTAGCTTCATGATACACATTGGCTTTAGTTCACATCTTTTAGTTTTAAAAATTGATGACTTAATCTGGTGGGAATGATTCTGGAGTAGCTCCACTACACTAGTTTACTTTGAACAGCGCATCATGATTTTATTTCCACAAAGCCCTGAAATATCATTTTGCTTCTTTGTGGGTATAGGAGATAAATACACCTTATCTTTCATTCTCATGGAATCTATTTCAGCTGAGCTAATGTATATTAAGAAGTTTCTAACGCAACGGGAAATGTCAACAATAATGGAATTAATTGGGTGGTCATACCTGAAGGTACATACTTAGGGCTTGGTTCTCAGAATTGTCACTTCATCAGCTTGCTTAAAAATAGAGGATTTAGTCTACTGCTTGGCTTGAGTCAAAAGTAATTTTTTCCCCGTAGGGTCCCCCTTCTTTGACAGAAATGACTTTAAGTCAGCTTCCCTATTAACTCACTCTCATTCGTCTGTGACCAAACATGTCTGGATTTTTTTTTTTTTTTTTAAGATTTTTACCTATTTTTTGACAGAGACACAGTGAGAGAGGGAACACAAGCAAGGGGAGTGGGAGAAGGAGAAGGAGGCTCCCCGTGGAGCAGGAGCCCGATGTGGGGCTCGATCCCAGGACCCTGGAATTATGACCTGAGCCAAAGGCAGATGCCTAATGACTGAGCCACCCAGGCGCCCCTGGATCTTCTTTTTCTATCTTTTCAAAAATATGTAAAAAATACGGGGCGCTTGGGTGGCTCAGTTGGTTAAGTGGCTGCCCCTTGATTTTGGCTCAGGTCATGATCTCAGGATCCTGGGATGGAGCCCTGCCTTGGACTCCATGCTCAGCCGGGAGTCTGCTTCAGGGTTCTCTCTCCCTCTGCCCCTTCCCCCTGCTCTCTCTCTCTCTTTCTCTAAAATAAATAAAAATAAATAAATCTTTAAAAAATATGTAAAAATACATCAGATGTCTACACAAATTATGGTTTTGCCCATAATTTTTGTTTGCAAAAGCATTATCTATAGCATGGAATGGGAAGGATATAATCTATAGGATATTAGAAATAAAGCAATAAATATTCTGTGGTTTTGTCATTCCATATTCCTGCAACTATCTTTAAGAGTTGATAGGTAAAATGTAAAACCTTAGCCTGATGTATATCTCTTTTATATGGTCCATAGAAATTGGGGTACCAGTTTCTTTGTCTTTAGACAATTGTATTTCATTATTACTATTACACTCCTTTTGTGTATTCCATTGTCCAGTATAATTTCATCCCCATATATTTTTCTTCTGAAATTTATATGAGACCTCTTCATACCTTGTCCACTAAATCCTTCCCCAAACACAGACCACAGGAACACCCTAAGGTCATGGTAAGAAGAAGTTAAAGCACTTGAATGACACTCTTTGTTTATTCAAGTAGATGTATATATAGCAGTACAGTCATTTACATAGATGTAATGATCTGCTCAGCACATGCCACTTGGACAATAGTCTTAGCCCATAAGGAGCTTAAAATCTTGTTGGGAGATAAGTTGTGTGAACTCATATGCTTTCAGGGCTCAATCAGTTAACAAATGGTGACCTAGACAAGTACAAATGCTAGGGGGTGGTGGGGACTGTGGAAAACTAGTCATTGTACACCTCATTTAAAGGAATTCCAATTTAGTCCTTTTAAAAGCCATCATGTTGGGCAAATGAAACATTTTTATGGGAAAATTCAACCCAGTGGTTACAACTTAATCTATGGACAACCAACTTTTTGTGTTTCATTTATCTATTGCTGTGTAACAAACCACTCAGATTTTTTAGAGGCTTAAAACAAGAATTACTCATTTCTCTCTCTCTCTCTCTCTCTCTCTCTCTCTCTCTCTCTCTCTCTCTCTCTCTCTCTCTCTCTCGGCTCTGGCAGTCACTGGGCTGAGCTGGGTGGCTGTTGCTTCCGGTCTTTCATGTAATTGTAGTTAGAGAGTGGCTGGGGCTGGAGTCGTGGGGGAGGCTTCTTCTCTCGTGTCCAGTGGCTGATGATGGCTGTTGGCTGGAATGTCTCCTATGGCTTTGTGTACTGGGCTTCTTTACAGCATGCTGATTGAGCAAGAAGCGTCAAAGAGCAAGTTCCTGAGAAAGAGAGGCGGAAGGGAGCATGTTTGTACACCAGGGGGAGGTTGTACTGCCTTTAATTGCCTAGCTTGGGAAGGCCCGTGGTGTCATTTCCATTGCATTTTATGTTGTAGAACCAAGTCACCAAGGCTAGCCTATAATCCAGAGAAGAGGAATTTAGACTCCACTTCTAAATGGGAGGAGTGTGAAAAAAAATTGCAAACACCTATTAAAACCAGGGTAGGTAGCCTTATGTTAGAGAATAGTAAAACTAAATATATAATAAACTTGGATATAATGAGGGAGATAGACAAAATATTTAATGGCTGGTGTGGCATGGGCACTGACCAATAAGAAGAAATAATAGCACCCAGAGGTGGTAGGATCTACTGGTACAGCAACTTAATATCAGTTCTGGGTATAATCAAGGCTCCAAACATACCTTAGAGACAGCAAGAGCTCTGGGAAGTCAGGAAAGGTGAGATCATGTGTTTGAAGTAAGATGTTTTAGGTACTCTTGCTGAAGCTTCAGAGGCCCAATCGGGCCCCATCCGATTGTTTGATTTCTTTGTTTTGTCCACCTTTGTCCATCAGGACTTAGAAACGTTTTTCCTGCAGGGACCCTTATCCTCATGTTTTGCAAGTTCATTCTTTGCTAAAGGGAGGGGGGAGCTGGGAGGGAGGGGAAGAGAAGGGATGAGCTCTAGGAATACACATCATCTTTTGTACATAGTATGCTTCAGCCCAATATCATTTAGAAGCCAAGCTGAGAGGCACCCGGATTCTCCCCTCTTGACTCAAACTTCAGGCGTAGAAATGCTGGGTTCTTTCGGTAATGTGTTAATTTTCTGTTGCTGCTGTAACAAATTACCACAGCGTTAGCAACTCAAAACACAAATGTATTATCTCACAGTTCTGGAGGTCAGAAGTACAGGATGGCTTGGCTGGTTCTTCAGATCCAGGTTTCATAAGGCTGGAGTCAAGGTGTCAGCTGGCTGGGCTCATAGCTGGAGGCTCTGGGAAGAATCCTGTTCTAGGCTCATTGAGGTGTTGGCAGCTCCACCACCTGGTAGTTTTGGAACTGCCATCCGTACTTGCTTGCTGGCTGTCAGTTGGGAGCCACCATTCCCTTCTCGAGGCTTCTTTCTGGTCCTTGCACCGTGGTCCCTACATCTCAGCCAGCAACAGCATGACAGATCCTTTTGACTCTTGGAATCTGATTTCCTCCATTGCATCTCTGGGGTTCCAGCCACGGAAGGGTCTCTGCTTTTAAGGACTAGTGATGAGATTGGGCCCACCTGGATATCCAGGATAATCTCCTTGTTCTAAGCTTTAACCTTAATTTCATTTGCAGAGTCCTTTTGGGGATGTAATGTAACCTCTTCACAGGATCCAGGGATTAGGACATGAACATCTTTTGGGGCACCCTAATTCTACCTACTACAGGGAGTGACATTATGATGATAAAGGGCCTTTTGCTTCCACTTGTTTCCTCAAGAAAGTAGACCAGTCAGCAGGTTTGTTTGCTAAACATTAGGGCTTACTGAAATACTATTCCTAAATCCAAAGGAAAAGAATACGCATTTTATGGAAAAGAGTATAGATGTCGGTTTTGACTAGAAGAGGCACTCTTGTTTTCCTGATTTCTAGGAATGTCTCCAGCACGATGTAATGCTTAAAGAACTGGTTTGGAAAAAAAAAAAAAAAAAACTGGTTTGAAGTCAGACCAGACCTTGGGCAGGTTATATAATGCTTGTTAAGTCTCACTGTCCTGGTCTATGAGATAGGCTAGTAATTCCTATAGTTGCTGTGGGGAAGAAAACCCGAGGAATAGGGTGTGCTTAAGGGCATCATGAGTGCTCAGTGAATGTTCGCTGCCACTACGACTACTAGTGATAGTAACAGAATGACCTATTCATAGACTTCTTTATAGGGAGAAGGTATGTGTGGATCAACTAGAGTCAACACTTGGATTTCCTACTAATTTCATATTAGTCTGACTGACATAAATTATTAGCTTGTCATAATTCTTCTATTAGGTGTAAACTACTAAAATGATTGTTCCGAAAAGGGATTTATACGAGTTTATTTTAAACAATTTAGCTTAAGACAACTTGGTTTTCATCATAAAGGGTGGGACCTCACAGGCATCTAAATTAGGGGTCCACACACTGCAGCTTGTGGGCTAAATCTTGCCTGATGCCTATTTTCGTGTGGCCTGTGAGTGCAGAGTGATTTTGAGAGAGAAATATTTGCAGTCGATTTGAGATAAGAAGCACTAACCTTGAATCCCAATTAAGCAAAAATGTTATTCTGCCTCAAAAGAATTCCATTCTTCTCATTAACAGGCTGTCTTAAAAAAAGTTGTACTCAGTACATTTTTAATTTCATCAGTAACATTTTGTGGAAGCTTTGCTCTTACTCCAGAAGAACCTACATAACATCTTTGATTCTTGCCTCTTTGCCTGCAGAATGCCTAAATGTTTACCATCTGACTTTTGACAGAAAAACATTTGCCAAGCCCTGATCTAAGTAATCTATGCATCCACGATCTCTTAATGCAGTACCGTAATTTTATAGCTAAAACCATAGCCCAGGAAGGTGGGCAGCCATTCCAACACAACCCAGCTACTTAGTGAGAGAGGCAGGATGAGCCATTAGATCTTTTGGTGCTTAAATCTGTGAACTCAGGGGCACCTGGGTGGCTCAGTCAGTTAAACGTCTGCCTTCAGCTTAGGTCATGATCCCGGGGTCCTGGGATGGAGCCCCGCAATGGGCTCACCTCTCAGTCAGCGGCGAGTCTGCTTCTCCCTCTCCCTCTGATCTCTCTTGCTTTCTCTCTCTCAAAGAAATAAATAAAATTTAAAAAAAAATCAGTGAACTCGCGACTGGAGCAGGCAGACCCTTTGGGGGTAGCATGGTCACACTTTAGTCATGTCTCTTTATGTGGGCCTCTGTACTGTCATCAATCTAAAACCTCTAATGGACAGTTCAGAGGTGATGCAGCATACAAACTTAGCTGTCCCATGGACCCATTGAACAGGGCCTGCCGAACATCAGCTTGTTGCTGTTTCCATCTCTGGGGAGAGTCCTTTAGATTCTAGAATTTCTTCTTAAACCTATTTCAGAAGCACCGGTGCTTTTTCCGTAAAGTTAGTAACAGTGAATAGCCAGGCATGTTGATATATTCTCGCTGAATCCTGTTCAGTTTAGGATGAGATTGTTCACTGAACAGAGCAGTAACCCTAAACTGAGGTGATAATTTGCCTACGTGCCCCACTTCCCCATTGTTCCCTGGTTATTTGCTAATAAATCCTGCCGCCTTGTGTTCGTTCTTGCTGCCCTCCTGCCTGGATAATGATGATTGCCTGGTGGTATTTGCTTCTCTTTCTACAGGTGGTTCACAAATCCAACGACCGTCAATGCCTTCTACAGTGCATCCACCAACCAGATCCGTGAGTACCCAGCTTCTTGTCTCCTTGTTAACCTGGTACAAAATGGAAGGAACCCTTCCCTCACTATGATTTCTTTATTGCCCTCCAAAAGTGATCAGGTATGTTGGTGAGGGCAGTTTCCGTTTCTCTCCCCATATGCCCGATTTTCCTCTCTCCCTTCACCTTATTGAGTAAACAAACAAACGACAATAAATAAAATTACAGTGCAGTTGGCCATGAAAAGGAGCAAGCTTCCACTTTTCTTTCATCATGATCTTAATGATTTTGTCCAAACCATTTGTCTCTTTCTAGGATTGATGGGAAAAACAAGCGGGAAGCTGGGCTGATGGCACAACCTGAGGGGACTATCTATAAACAAAAGCTTGGCAATGTTCTGATTAGCCTTAGGATGTAAAGTCTTAAGTTGCTTTTATTTACATGTGTTGAGTAGATAAAATTATAAATGCCATGAAAAGTTTAAAAAATGATTAAAGATCAAATTAAATAAAAAAACGTGACAGCACCAAGTGTTGGCAGCAGGGACACACGTACCTACGCTGGTGGAAAGGTAAATTGGTTCACCCGCTTTGCAGAGCAGTTGGGTGAAGCCTGGAGAAGCGGAAGGTGTCCCTGCATATCTCTGACCATCATGCGCACTCCTGGCATGGGCCTCAGTGCTGTGTTTTCTCAGTGTGGTCTTGGGACCAATGGCAATGGCATCATGGGGGAATTTGTTAGAAATGCCAATTCTTGGGCCCCACCTTAGATCTATAGTTCTCAAACCCTGCACATGGGGCTCAGAAATCTGTTTTATTAAGGCTTCTGGGTAACTCTGACATAGCTTGAGAACCACTGCCTAGAGGTCTCACCTGAGACATCACCTGAGGAGGCCCATGTGAGAATGCTCATACTGGTGTTTATAATAGCAGAAAAAGGGGAATAACCTCTGTGTCCCTCTGCAGGAACATGGCTCAAGTGTGGCATGTTCACCCAAAGGAATTCCAGATAGCACCGAATAATGAATGACCTAGAGCAACATGTGTTAACGTGGATAAAGTTCACAAATATTGGTTGTGTGGGGAAAAGGACAACTGGGGAAAATACATCAAGTATGATACCATATAAAAAGTTGAAGAGCATGCAAAAACACTTCTATATATTGTCTAGAGGTATATCCTCTTGAGTGAAAGTATGAAGGCATTCATGAGAACAACAGACTTTTGAGTTCAGGTTGGCAGTGACCTGTTGTGGGGAGGGTGGGCTGCTCCTGCTCAGGCCCTGGCTGGTTTCTCATCCCTCCTGTACCTCTCCTTGTCTTCCATCTTCACTCCCTTGCGTGGTGATAACATCTAATCTCATGCTTTTAAGCACGCACTTTGTTGAATGTGGGGAACGGAACTTACAAAGACTTGCCGCCCTTGGCCATAGGCCCATCTCCTCCTCATTAGATACCCTTCATAGCCTCCTCGCTGGTCTCCCCGCTTCTGTCCGTATCCCCCTTCAATCTGTTCTAAATCTCATATTGCAGCCATTTAAACATGTTTTACAATCTTCTCAGGTCCCTCCTTTGCTCAGAACCGGTTATCAGCTTCCCTTCCCATTTAGAATAAAAGCCAAATTACTTATAATGGCCCTCAGGCCTCTTACTGCTGTCTTATGTCACCTCTGTTCCAGCCACACTGGCCTCCTTCCTGTTCCTAGAACATGAGACTCTTCTGTCCTAGCGTTTATACTAGAGGCTCTCTGCCTTGGAAAATTCCCCAAGTGATCTGCATAGCTCATGCTCCCGTTTCCTTCAAATCTTTGCTTGAATGCCACCTTCTCAGTGAGGTGCCTTGCCTGCCCTCTGTTAATCCTCCCTGCTGGCCCTCATCCTAGCAGGACTCCCTGGCCGGAGAGGACACAGCTCTGGAGCCATGGCTGCCAACTCCCAGCAGGCACAGCTCATTAGAGTCGCCCTTGTGTGGCCACTTTTGGGAATGGCAGTCTCTGAGGGACTGGTCTGAGAGCATAATGAATAGAAGGAAAACAAGCAGATGGTGGTAATTTTTGATTTCTACATTAATTTGTATAATCAGATCAGTTAAATATTTTGAATATGTTGAATGTCACTCCTTACTCTGGAAAGACTCATTATTATTTTTTTCCTCCCAGTGTTATTGAGATGTAATTGACAGTGAATGTATGTAACATGTGCATCATGATGTTTTCATATAGCTCCAGATTGAGAACTAAGATGCATATGTTACATAGGAACTTAAGATATTTGAGATTTTATTTTATTTTATTTATGTATTTTTTGGAGCGAGAGAGAATGAATGGGGGAGGGAGGGGTAGAGAGAGAGGGAGAGAATCTTAAGCAGGCTCCCTGCCCAGCGTGGAGCCCGACGCGGGGCTTGATCTCACAACCCTGAGATCATGACCTGAGCTGAAATCAAGGGTCGGACACTTAACCGACTGAGCCACCCACGTGCACCAAGATATTTGAGATTTTAATTATAACTACTATTTATAATAAGAATTATATGTGAATTATAATATTAGTTGGGATAACCTATTGGGCAATAGAAAATTCTTTGGATTATCTTTTTCTCTAAAAATCCCCACTTTTTATTTTATTTTATTTTTTTAAAAGATTTTACTTATTAGAGAGCACAAGCAGGGGGTGGGGGCAGAGGGAGAGGGAGAAGCAGATTCCCTGCTGAGCAGGGAACCAAATTTGGGGCTCGATCCGAGGACCCTGAGATCATGACCTGAGCCAAAGGCAGATGCTTAACTGACGGAACCACACAGGTTTTTATTTTGAACTACTTTAAAACGTACTAAAAAGTTACAAAACTACAACACAGAGTTTAGCCAACCACCCCACTGTTAGCATGTAACTGTAGTGCAACGATCAGAACCAGAAAATTAACATTGGTATATCACCATTAATTAAACTCAAGGCCTTACTGAAATGTCACTAGTTTTGCCACTCATGTTTTTTCTGCTTCAGAATCCTATCAAGATCCCCCATTACATTTAGTCATTATTTCTTCTTAGTCTCCTACAGAGTGTAATAGTTCTTTAGTCTTTCTTTGTCTTTCACGACTTTGACACCTTTGAAGAGTACTGGCCAGTCAGTTTGTGGAAGGTCCCTCAATTTGTGTTTGTCTCGTGTTTTCACACGATTGGACTGAAGCTAATGCATTTGGGACATGAATGTCACAGGAGTGATGTTGTGTCCTCCTTAGTGCATCATATCATCAGGTTTATGCTATCAGTGTGTCTTCTTGCTGGTGATGTGACGTTAGCCCTGATCACTTGGAGAAGGTGGATTCTCCTGGGTTGCTCCACCATAAAGTTGCTATTCCCCCTGCCTGATTAGGTGGCAAATATCTTGGGAACTGTATCACTGAGACTGCATATATCCTGTTTCTCTCCAGTCTTTCCCTCACTGATTTTAGCATCCATTAGTAAAACTTGCATGCAGCAAGTGTCCCTGTACTGTTTGCTCACTGTTAATTTCCATTTCTTTCCTTCCATTTGTATTGCTGTGAATTCTCTTGTAAGGAAGGGGTTGCCCATTCACCCATGGGTATTTTATTCTGTGGGTACTAATCCAGTACTCTCATTTTCTATGTCATTGCTCCAAGTGTTTGGCTCTGGCCATGAGGAGCTCTCATGGGTTTGCTGCTAGGATCTTGCATCACAGTGCTCCTCAACTTGCTTTTTGTTAACTGAAGCAGATGCCTGCTGAGCTCCTTGAGCTACTGAGTTCTCTCTGTGCAGGGGGGTAAGTCCCTTTCTTAGCCTGGATCCCAGCTGCCCACCTTTTCTGTTAGGAGCTTTCAGACTTGACTCGTAGAACATTTCTTCTTCCAGACGGGGTCCAGAAACCAGCAGGAGTCAGACTGGGTGCAGCATAGAACGGTTGAACTGGGTCCAGAAACTGCCTGGATTTGGACTAGATTATCCATTTTATCTATCTATCTATCTATCTATCTATCTATCTATCTATCTATCTGACAGAAAGAGACACAGCGAGAGAGGGAACACAAGCAGGGGGAGTGGGAGAGGGAGAAGCAGGCTCCTCGCTGAACAGGGAGCCCGATGCGGGGCTCGATCCCAGGACCCTGGGATCATGACCCGAGCTGAATGAAGATGCTTAATGACTGAACCACCTAGGCGCCCCTAGATTATCCATTTTAAAAGATGTTTTATTATGTAATAGTTGGCACATGCCAAAGAACATATGTAACATGTTAAAACATATAAATTATATTCCTATGAACCTCTCACCCAACCGAGAACTAGAACATTCCCGATATCATTGCATCTGTCCATGCTTCTCCCCATCCCATTTGTCTTGCTCACCATAGAGGTAACCACTTTTCTGATATTCATGTCTGTCGTTTTCTTTTTTTAAAATAAATTTTAAGCCATTTATTTTTATAGCACAATAAGATAGTATCATACTGCATGCAGTCTAAAGTAACTTAGTTTTTTTTTTAATCTACATGTCATTAAGATTCATCCATGTAGCATGTGACAGTGGGGTTTTCGTTTTCCCTGCTGTATAATATTTCATTGTATGACTGTACCTCAGATTACTTACCTGTACTTTATCTGTTGACAGACCTATGTGTTCTCCTACCCCAGGGTTTTGGTATTATGAACAGTGTCACAGTGTCGCTGTGAATATTCTCGTTCATGTCCCCTGAGATGAATGTTTAGGGTGTATACTGGGAGTGAAATTACTGGCCTATAGGGCATGCAAATACTCAACTTTGCCAGACAACACCAAATGGGTGGCAAAGAGAGTGTTCCAAAGTACAGAAGTGTTTTCACCAACTCTCATTTTTATCACCTCTTGGCATTGGTAGACTTGATTTTCCCCAGTCTAGTGGCATTGAGATAGATTGTTCACAGAGTCTTCCCACGCTCACTTTCCAATGTCAGTGAATGCTTACGGCTGCTTTGGGGATTTAAGTATGCCTAATAATATTCTGCCTCTGGGATTCACTCCTGCTCAGCCTTTTTCTTGTCTGGGTAGAGCTGATCCTAGCACAGGTTTACTGAAGAAACAGCCCTTTCAGGGTAACCCAGTGGTTTCTTGAAAGCTCATGAACAGGGGGGTTTGAAATGAACAATTTGAAGCAGTGTTTTAATTAAGAGATTCAAGCTGTTTCTATTTTCCTAATGACAAGTGCTTGCTCTCATTACATTCCCAGGCAAGATGACAAGGAATCCTTTGAGTGACTTTCTCTCTCTTTTCTGATTTTCTGGACCACAAATTAAGACAGGTGGAGTTCCTTTTTAGACATTTCCCCACTGGGTTTGCTGGGACTCCCCCCCACCCCAGCCCAAACCCCCAACTGCCTTCTTTTTCCTTCACTGAAGAAGTGAAAAATTGAGGTGATTTTCTGAAATGAACATCTTTATTGATTAGGGGCTGATTCTGACAGCGTGTGGCCATCTGTTTAATTGGGTTTCACATCTAAGATGTAACTATACTTAGTAACGTGATTTATGAGAATTTCATTCGGTTCCCGTTATGATTTTCTGATTTATGCCACTTAAGTCCGCTTCTGCTCGCAGTAGAGACTTGAGTAGAAAAGACAAAAGTCTATAGGTTTTTGGTTTGTTTTGTTTTTTCTTTGTTTGCAAATTGATGTCTTTGTCTGAAACCCTATGACTTGTGGCCATATTTCAGTGTTAGAATTTTGCAGTGTGGTCATACTTGTTATTTTTCTACCCTCGTCAAGCTGGGTAGCAGTGTCTTCAGACAGAGTGCAGTGTACCATAATAATGATTCAGTCTGCTATATGAGGAGTTATACAGAGGAGCTGTTGCAGAATTTAATTATATTTGAACCGATAAGGTGGTTAAAGAGGACAACAAGGAGCTGGGGTTATTGTTGCCTAAGCTTGTGCTTTCCTAGCTTTGTGATACCTGCCCAACTGGTCTTCCTGTTGGTATCTCCTGTTACCCAGAAATTCTACTCTTAATAAAACAAGTCAGTCCTTAGGCCCACCAAAACACATGAACATCGAATGTTCATAGGAGCTTTGTTCATAACAACAAAAACCTGGAAAGAACCTAATGTCCACGAATAGAATCGGTAAATAAATTGTGGTATATTCATATAATTGAATATTACACAGCAGTGAAGAACAAACTGCTCCAAGCTACAGTCTGTGACTGAATGCTCAGTGAGATGCTTCATGGTTCCAGCCACGTAAAGTACAGGAGGAGGCAAATGAATTTAAGTGATGGAATTGAAAACAATGGCTACCTTTGTGGGGGGTATTGACTGTGAGGGGGCCTGGGAAACATTTTCCCAATTTGGCAGGTGGTTGTACAGGTGATACATGTATGAAATCTCATCTTGTTCCACTATTAAAATTTGTGCCATTACTATATGTGTATAATACATCAACAGTAACACTCTCATCCCTCCACCATAAAAATTTTTATAACAGCATATAACACACATACACTTTTTTGGGCTTGTAACAACTTACATCAGGCCAGGCCTCCAGAAGCAGAGACCAGGGATTGGCAAACTTTTTCTGTAAAGGGCCAAATAGTAAATGTTTTCGCCTTTGCAAGCCATCCATTCTCTGCTGTCAGTTCTCACCTTTGGCACTGCAGCTGTAGAGAGTTCATAAACAAATGGTCACGGCTGTTTTAGTAAGACTACGTGGGCTGTAGTTGGCCAACCCCTGATATAGAGCACTGCAAAGGGATGGAACCCAGGAGGACTTGAAGAGTATTCTGACCCAGCTTACAAACTACTTTGGATCTAATCAGGTGGTGGTACCAGGGGCGGGAGGGTGGTAGAATGAATAGCTCACATTTGGCTTTCATTTCTACTAACATGGGCTAGTCTTCAGAATAAAATTCATTTCGTGTATTCATTCTCAATGTGTATCTGTAAAATGCTTCATTTCAATGTTGGTTTTTATCATCCTATGTCTTAAATCATTAAAGAATTACTGCAAGCAAATAAAATCTTGGCTTGAAAACAAGCAGGGACTGAGGGCTAAAATCAATGATTCTATTATCTTTGTTGTAATACCCAAGGGATTTGGTTACCTGGGTTTAATCACAGATATTCTGCTAAAGAAGATAAGCCTTTGACCAGAGGCTGGGCTTATGCTGCCCTCAAGCTATAGTATTAATCCCGAAATCAAACATAGATTTGTTTTGCTGTTAAGGAAATGATTATATTTCAAACTGAGAGAATTGCTCATACTTTGTTGACTCTGCCTAAAACCATAAAGTAGAAGCCAAGTTAGCAAATACTCACCTGTGACCTCTAGAGGAATTTAATGAAAGTAAAGCCTTGAATGCGTCTGACACTCTATTTGGGGACAATTTGGGAATAGTCTTCCATGGTTTTGGAGGTAAAAGGAAACTTAAGTGGTCAACTAATCCAAATTTATCATTATCTAGAAGAGATTCTGGCACTCACAGCAATTCTTAGGATATTTTCCCGCTTATTTAGTATTTACGGATCTCCCAGTGATTCTTCTTGGTGTTCACGCCGGCCTGTAGTGCCCTCCGACACTGAATAAAGCTGACCCTTGTAACTAATGGGATACCATGGAAATGATGGAGTATGACTTCCAAGGCTGGATCATAAAAGACATTGTGGCTTCTGCCTTGCTCTCTTGGATGGGTCACTCTGGGGGGAAGCCAGCAAGGATGTCATGAGGGCACTCAAGAAGCTGGCGGAGAGGTCCACAGGCGAAGGACTGGAGGCATCCTGCCCATAACCAGTAACACGTGTGCACATGCGTCTTGGAAGCAGATTCTCCAGTCCGGCCAAGCCTCCAGACAATGGCAGCCAAAGCTGCCATCTTGACAGCAACTTCTTGAGAGACCCTGAAACAGATCACCCATATAAGAAGTTTCTGAATTCTTGAGTCTGAGAAACTGTGAGATAGTAACTGCTTATTGTTTAGAGCTTCTATGTTTCAGAATACTTCACAGCAAGAGAGAACCAACAGAGACATTACAACTTGCTGGATACTGAGTTTGCTGCTAGCTTGTATATTGTAATATACTGTGGCAGTTAAGAGTGTGGGCTTTGATGTTGAATCCTGGCTTGGCCACTTGAGGCCTTGAGCAAGTGCCTTAACGTCTTTAAGCCTCAGTATAATGATCTATAAAGTAGAGGTAATAGGTAATAGTAGTGACGGTCCTGTAGAGTTGTCTTGAAGATGGAAGGAGTATATACAGTAAGCAAAAGACTGGTTTTTAGTAGGTATTCAATAAATCTTAGCTATTAAGTGTCCTTGCTTTTGAGAAGTTGGGAGAGACAGAAAGGTGACCAGTCATTTGTAAGACACAGGGAGTGTGCAGCAGAAGACATGCAATGCATTGTGGGAGCCACAGAGGAGGGATAACTGATCTGGGGGAGTCAAGATCGGCTTCAAAGTGACAGCAATGTTTGAGTAGCTATTGAAAGGAAAAAGACATTTTCTAGGCCAATAAGGGAGGTTGGACCCTGCAGGCAGGAGGGGTGCTGGCACAGAGGTGACGGACAGCAGAGTCTGGCAAAGAAGATCCCTAGGATGGTGAGATGGGCACAGCTGCCTGGGCATAGGCTGCGTGTAAGGGACATGACATGTGGAAGAGGTGGGCGAGGGCCTGGTAAGCCATTCTGAGAAACAGGCCAGGGAAGCTAGGCGAACTTTCTTTGGGAGGCAAGAAATTTCAGTTTTGCTTCCTTCGTCTTTTTTTTTTTTTTAAGATTTTATTTATTTATTCATGAGAGACGGGGGGTGGGGGGAGAGAAGCAGAGGGAGAAGCAGGCTCCCAAGGAGCGGGGAGCCCGATGCGGGACTCGATCCCAGGACCCTGGGATCATGACCTGAGCCGAAGGCAGACGCTTAACCATCTGAGCCACCCAGGCGCCCTGCTTCCTTTGTCTTAAAGCTGATGGCATTCCTTGGAGAGGGAGAAGAGTGAGGTCACTTAGACCAGTTAGGATTTTGGCAAATGGTTCAAGAGAAGGATGGAGAGGGTCTACGTTTAGGCAGTGACAGTGATTGGAATAGGGAGTGGCTAAGTTAAATCCCAAAAGCTGGCTCTCAAGTAAGCATGTGGTGGGAATACAGGTGCCAGTTTTCTAACTGGTCCGGCGATGCTGGAAAGGACACCCTTAAGATGGAGAATCTCATTGTTCTCTGCAGCTCCTCTTCACCGAGAGCTGGTCACAGGCCCAGCCTGGTGACAGCTACTTTAACCTATGTTATCACTCATCTGCACAGTAGCTCTGTGGTCTCGGCCTGCTGGGCTGATTTTACAGAAGAGGAAATTGAGGCTCAGACAGGCTAAGTCACTTCCCAGAGACCGCACAGCTAGTAAACGTAGAGTTGGGAATATAGCCCAGCTTCTCTGATTGCATGTTCTTAACCTTCACCCTACGCTATTTGTTACTGTACAAGGAAAGAGAATTACATGAAATGAGACATGTGAACGCAATCTGAAAAGGTTAAGGGCATAACATGTTAGAGTGTCTATCATCATTACATCATATGCTCACCCATGTGGTGGGAAGATTGTTTCCATCTGGTATGGGACTAAAATGCTACAAGATGTGGGGACACCTAGGAGGCAAGGGTCAGAAGGTCAGATGGTTCCCAGGTCCTGCCGACATCACGTCCCAATGGGCTGTGGCCTGGACCAGCAGTTTATTACTGGTGCCCGTAATCTCCGTGCTTCCTCGGGTTTGGGCAGAGTGGAACAGGTGTTGTTTGAGAGATGCCATAAGCTACCTTGAAAAGAATATTTAGATGTACTCTCCGAAAAGGTTTTACTTCATAAAATTTACTCTGAGATTTAAGAAGTTTTGTTAATTGGGCTGAAGTTGTCATAAACTTAGAATACGTTGCAAAATTGCCAGGTGATGCACTCAGCAAGGTTGTGGGACACCTGCTACAATTATTTTCAGACGTTCTTGCCCTGGTCTATTCCTAATACAGTTCCTAATACAGTTCGTTCTCAACCTCCCCGCCTACAATCCCTGGCTCTGAGGCCTGACCAAGGAGGCAGCTAAGAATGACATCCTGGGTACTGCCCCTGGGGGACAAAGGTGCCCTCAGCCGGGAAGCCCTGCAGTGTCACTGGCATTCGTGTTACTGTGGTGAGTCCCAGGGCCAGTGCCTGGGGGGGAAGACACATTTGCCACCTGCAGGGAACTTCCGAAAACATACTCGCGGGGCAGGACAGATGCTGCTTCCAGACCCAGGACTGTGCAGCTTCACTGCAGGGCTGATAGCAGGAAGCATGGCATGATTATCGGGGGCAGTCTGATGCATGAGGTGGGGTGTGAGTGGGGCACTCCCTGGGAGTGACCCGGATGTGAGCCAGAGTGAGGCGAGCACCAGGAAGTTGGCACAGAGCCGTGCTGATGGGAGATGGGAAGTCAGGCTGAAAGCTCACTCATTTATCCTGGTGGTCACAATGTCACTTGTCCCCCCTTGAAAGAATCAATAGTCTTTCACCCTTATTACAAAAGTAGTTAATATTTATTGTTGAAAAATCTAGAAAATGTTTAGCTAATCTAAAATTTTTCCAGCGAAAATATTTTTTAAGTTTTTATTCTAATATCAGTTAGTTAACACACAGTGTTATATTTGTTTTAGGTGTACAATATAGTGATTGGACACTTCCGTACATCACCCCGTGCTCATCACACGACAAGGTGCCCTCCTTCATCCCCATCACCTGTTTCCCCCGTCCCCCACCCACCTCCCTCTGGTAGCCAGCAGCGTGTTCTCTAGAATTAATCGTCTGTTTCTTAGTTTGTCTCTCTTAAGGGGAAAACTTTTGCTCGTTTGTTTTGTTTCTTAAATTCCACATATGAGTGAAATCATATGGTATTTGTCTTTCTCTGACTCATTTCATTTAGCATTATACTCTCTGGCTCCATCCATGTCATTGCAAGTGGCAAAATTTTGTTCCTTTTTATGGCTGAGTAATATTACACACACACACACACACACACACACACACCCACCCACCCTTCTTTATCCTTTCATCAGTTGATGGACATTTGGGCTGTTCCCATAATTTGACTATTGTAGATAATGCTGTTATAAACATTGGGTGCATGCACCCCTTCAAATCAGTATCTTTATATCCTTTGGATAAATACCCAGTAGTGCAGTTGCTGGGTCGTAGGTAGTTGTATTTTTAACTTTTTGAATACCCTCCATACTGTCTTCCACAGGG
This sequence comes from Zalophus californianus, assembly GCF_009762305.2. Lineage (NCBI taxonomy): Eukaryota > Metazoa > Chordata > Mammalia > Carnivora > Otariidae > Zalophus > Zalophus californianus. Next base: position 111,143,643 of record NC_045612.1, on the reverse strand, counting down.
GCTGCACCAGTTTGCATTCCCACCAACAGTGCTCGAGGGTTCCTTTTTCTCCACGTCCTCGTCAACACCTGTTGTTTCTTGTGCTTTTGATTTTAGTCATTCTTACAGGTGTGGTGTGATACCTCATTGTAGTTTTGATTTGAATTTCCCTGACGGTCAGTGATGTGGAGTGTTTTTTCATGTGTCTGTTGGCCATCTAGATACCTTCTTTGGAGAAATGTCTCTTCATGTCTTCTGCCCGTTTTTTAATTGAATGATTTGCTTTTTGGGTGTTGAGTTGTGTAAGTTTTTTTTTTTTTTTATAGATTTTGGATACTAACCCTTTATCAGATACGTCATTTGCAAATATCTTCTCCTATTCCTTGGGTTGTCTTTTAGTTTTGTTGATTGTTTCCTTTTCTGTGCAGAAGCTTTTTATTTTGATGTCCTGTGGTTTATTTTTGCTTTTATATCCCTTGCCTCAGGAAACATATCTAGAAAGAAGTTGCTACAGCTGATGTCAAAGAGGTTACTGCCTGTGTTCTCTTCTAAGATTTTTGAGGTTACAGGTCTCACCTTTAGGTCTTTCATCCATTTTGAGTTTATTTTTGTGTGTGACATAAGAAAGTGGTTCAGTTTTATTCTTCTGCATGTTGTTGTCTAGTTTTCCCAACACCATTTGTTGAACAGACTGTCCTTTTCCCATTGGATATTCTTTCCTGCTTTGTCGAAGGTTAATTGCCATATAGTTGTGGATTTATTTCTGAATTTTCTGTTCCGTTCCATTGATCTACATCTCTATTTTTGTGCCAATTTACTGTTTTGATGGCTACAGCTTTGTAATATAACTTGAGGTCTGGAATTGTGTGTGATGTTTCCAGTTTTGCTTTTCTTTTTCAAGATTGCTGTGGCTACGTAGGGTCTTTTATGGTTTCATACAAACTTTAAGATTGTTCTAGCTCTATGAAAAATGCTGGTGGTATTTTGTTAGGGATTGCTTTAAATGTGTAGATTGCTTTGGGTAATGTAGACTTTTTTTTAATTTTTTTGTTATGTTAATCACCATACATCATTAGTTTTTGATGTAGTGTTCCATGATTCATTGTTTGTGCGTAACACCCAGTGCTCCACGCAGAACGTGCCCTCTTTAATACCCATCACCAGGCTAACCCATCCCCCAAACCCCCTCCCCTCTAGAAACCTCTGTTTTTCAGAGTCCATCGTCTCTCATGGTTCATCTCCCCCTCCGACTTACTCCCCTTCATTCTTCCCCTCCTGCTATCTTCTTCTTTTTTTCTTAACATATATTGCATTATTTGTTTCAGAAGTACTGATCTGTGATTCAACAGTCTTGCACAATTCACAGCGCTCACCATAGCACATACCCTCCCCAATGTCTGTCACCCAGCCACCCCATCCCTCCCACACCCCACCACTCCAGCAACCCTCTCAGTTTGTTTCCCGAGGTTAAAAATTCCTCATATCAGCGAGGTCATATGATACATGTCTTTCTCTGATTGACTTATTTCACTCAGCATAACACCCTCCAGTTCCATCCACGTCGTTGCAAATGGGAAGATCTCATTCCTTTTGATGGCTGCATAATATTCCACTGTGTATATATACCACTTCTTTATCCATTCATCTGTTGATGGACATCTTGGCTCTTTCCACAGTTTGGCTATTGTGGACATTGCTGCTATAAACATTGGGGTGCACATGCCCCTTCAGATCCCTACATTTGTATCTTTGGGGTAAATACCCAGTAGTGCAATTGCTGGATTGTATGGTAGCTCTATTTTCAACTGTTTGAGGAAACCTCCATACTGTTTTCCAGAGTAGTTGCACCAGCTTGCATTCCCACCAACAGTGTAGGAGGGTTCCCCTTTCTCCGCATCCCTGCCAACATCTGTCGTTTCCTGACTTGTTCATTCTAGCCATTCTGACTGGTGTGAGGTGCTATCTCATTGAGGTTTTGATTTGGATTTCCCCGATGCCGAGCAATGTTGAGCACTTTTTCATGTGTTGGCCATTTGGATGTCTTCTTTGGAAAAATGTCTGTTCACGTCTTCTGCCCATTTCTTGATTGGATTATTTGTTCTTTGGGTGTTGAGTTTGATAAGTTCTTTATAGATTTTGGATACTAGCCCTTTATCTGATAAGTCATTTGCAAATATTTTCTCCCATTCTGTCGGTTGTCTTTTGGTTTTGTGGACTGTTTCTTTTGCTGTGCAAAAGCTTTTTATCTTGATGAAATCCCAATAGTTCATTTTTGCCCTGGCTTCCCGTGCCTTTGGCGATGTTTCTAGGAAGAAGTTGCTGCGGCTGAGGTCGAAGAGGTTGCTGCCTGTGTTCTCCTTTAGGATTTTGATGGACTCCTGTCTCACATTTAGGTCTTTCAACCATTTGGAGTCTATTTTTGTGTGTGGTGTAAGGAAATGGTCCAGTTTCATTCTTCTGCATGTGGCTGTCCAATTTTCCCAACACCATTTGTTGAAGAGACTGTCTTTATTCCATTGGACATTCTTTCCTGCTTTGTCAAAGATGAGTTGACCATAGAGTTGAGGGTCCATTTCTGGGCTCTCTATTCTGTTCCATTGATCTATGTGTCTGTTTTTGTGCCCGTACCATACTGTCTTGATGATGACAGAGCTGGAAGTCCGGAATTGTGATGCCGCCAGCTTTGCTTTTCTTTTCTTTTCTTTTTCAACATTCCTCTGGCTATTCGGGGTCTCTTCTGGTTCCATACAAATTTTAGGATTATTTGTTCCATTTTTGAAAAAAGTAGATGGTATTTTGATGGGGATTGCATTGAATGTGTAGCTTGCTCTAGGTAGCATTGACATCTTCACAATGTTTGTTCTTCCAATCCATGAGCATGGAACGTTTTTCCATTTCTTTGTGTCATCTTCAATTTCTTTCCTGAGTATTTTATAGTTTTCTGAGTACAGATCCTTTGCCTCTTTGGTTAAATTTATTCCTAGGTATCTTATGGTTTTGGGTGCAATTGTAAATGGGATCGACTCCTTGATTTGTCTCTCTTCTGTCTTGGTGTATAGGAATGCCACTGATTTCTGTGCATTGATTTTATATCCTGCTACTTTACTGAATTCCTGTATGAGTTCTAGCAGTTTTGGGGTGGAATCTTTTGGGTTTTGCACATACAGTATCATATCATCTGCAAAGAGTGAGAGTTTGACTTCCTCTTTGCTGATCTGGATGCCTTTGATTTCTTTTTGTTGTCTGATTGCTGTGGCTAGGACTTCTAATGCTATGTTGAATAGCAGTGGTGATAGTGGACATCCCTGCCGTGTTCCTGACCTTAGGGGAAACGCTCTCAGCTTTTCCCCATTGAGAATGATATTCGCTGGAGGTTCTTCATAGATGGCTTTTATGATATTGCGGTAGGTACCCTCTATCCCTATACTCTGAAGAGTTTTGATCGAGAAAGGATGCTGTACTTTGTCAAATGCTTTTTCCGCATCTATTGAGAGGATCATATGACTCTTGTTCTTTCTTTTGTTAATGTATTGTATCACGTTGATTGATTTGTGGATGTTGAACCAACCTTGCAGCCCAGGGATAAATCCCACTTGATCATGGTGAATAATCCTTTTAATGTACTGTTGGATCCTATTGGCTAGTATTTTGGTGAGAATTTTTGCATCCATGTTCATCAAGGATATTGGTCTGTAATTCTCCTTTTTGATGGGGTCTTTGTCTGGTTTTGGGATCAAGGTAATGGTGGCCTCATAAAATGAGTTTGGAAGTTTTCCTTCCATTTCTATTTTTTGGAACAGTTTCAGGAGAATAGGTATTAATTCTTCTTTAAATGTTTGATAGAATTCCCCTGGGAAGCCATCTGGCCCTAGGCTTTTGTTGGGAGATTTTTGATGACTGCTTCCATTTCCTTAGTGGTTATAGGTCTGTTCAGGTTTTCTATTTCTTCCTGGTTCAGTTTTGGTAGTTGATATATCTCTAGGAATGCACCCATTTCTTCCAGGTTATCTAATTTGCTGGCATAGAGTTGCTCATAATATGTTCTTAGAATTGTTTGTATTTCTTTGGTGTTGGTTGTGATCTCTCCTCTTTCATTCATGATTTTGTGGATTTGGGTCATTTCTCTTTTCTTTTTGATTAAGTCTGGCCAGCGGTTTATCAATCTTGTTAATTCTTTCAAAGAACCAGCTTCTAGTTTCGTTGATATGTTCTACTGTTCTTTTGGTTTCTATTTCATTGATTTCTGCTCTGATCTTTATTATTTCTCTTCTCCTGCTGGGTTTAGGCTTTATTTGCTGTTTTTTTTTCTCTAGCTCCTTTAGGTGTAGGGTTAGGTTGTGTATTTGAGACCTTTCTTGTTTCTTGAGAAAGGCTTGTATTGCTATATACTTTCCTCTCAGGACTGCCTTTGCTGTATCCCAAAGATTTTGGACAGTTGTGTTTTCATTTTCATTGGTTTCCATGAATTTTTTTAATTCTTCTTTATTTTCCTGGTTGACTCATTCTTTCTTCAGTAGGATGCTCTTTAGCCTCCATGTATTTGCGTTCTTTCCGATTTTCCTCTTGTGATTGAGTTCTAGTTTGAAAGCACTGTGGTCTGAAAATATGCAAGGAATAATCCCAATCTTCTGGTATCGGTTGAGACCTGATTTGTGACCTAGGATGTGATCAATTCTGGAGAATGTTCCATGGGCACTAGAGAAGAATGTGTATTCCGTTGCTTTGGGATGGAATGTTCTGAATATGTCTGGGAAGTGCATTTGGTCCAGTGTTTCATTTAAAGTCTTTATTTCCTTGTTGATCTTTTGCTTAGATGATCTGTCCATTTCAGTCAGGGGGGTGTTAAAGTCCCCCTCTATTATTGTATTGTTGTCAATGTGTTTCTTTGCTTTTGTTATTAATTGCCTTATAAAAGTGGCTGCTCCCATGTTCGGGGCATAGATATTTACAATTGTTAGATCTTCTTGTTGGATAGACCCTTTAAGTAGGATATAGTGTCCTTCTTCATCTCTTATTACAGTCTTTGTTTTAAAATCTAATTTGTCTGATATAGGAATTGCCACCCCAGCTTTCTTTTGGTGTCCATTAGCATGGTAACTGGTTTTCCACCCCCTCACTTTCAATGTGGGGGTGTCTTTGGGTCTAAAATGAGTCTCTTGCAGACAGCATATGGATGGGTCTTGTTTTTTAATCCAATCTGATAGCCTGTGTCTTTTGATTGGGGCATTTAGCCCATTTACATTCAGGGTAACTATTGAAAGATAAGAATTTAGTGCCATTGTATTGCCTGTAAGGTGACTGTGACTGTATATTGTCTGTGTTCCTTTCTGATCTATGCTGCTTTTAGGCTCTCTCTTTGCTTAGAGGACCCCTTTCAATATTTCTTGTAGGGCTGCTTTCATGTTTGCAAATTCCTTTAGTTTTTGTTTGTCCTGGAAGCTTTTTACCTCCCCTTCTATTTTCAATGACAGCCTAGCTGGATATAGTATTCTTGGCTGCATATTTTTCTCGTTTAATGCTCTGAAGATCTCATGCCAGTCCTTTCTGGCCTGCCAGGTCTCTGTGGATAGGTCTGTTGCCAATCTAATGTTTCTACCATTGTAGGTTACATATCTCTTCTCCCGAGCTGCTTTCAGGATTTTCTCTTTGTCTCTGAGACTCGGAAGTTTTACTATTAGATGTCGGGGTGTTGACCTATTTTTATTGATTTTGAGAGGGGTTCTCTGTGCCTCCTGGATTTTGATGCCTGTTTCCTTCCTCACATTAGGGAAGTTCTCTGCTATAATTTGGTCCAATATTCCTTCTGCCCCTGTCTCTCTTTCTTCTTCTTCTGGGATCCCAATTATTCTAATGTTGTTTTGTCTTATCGTATCGCTTATCTCTCGAATTCTGCCCTCGTGATCCTGTAGTTGTTTCTCTCTCTTTTTCTCAGCCTCTTTATTTTCCATCATTTGGTCTTCTGTATCGCTGATTCTCTCTTCTGCCCCCTTATCCTAGCAGTTAGTGCCCCCATTTTTGATTGCACCTCATTAATAGCCTTTTTGATTTCGACTTGGTTAGATTTTAGTTCTTTTATTTCTCCAGAAAGCATTTCTCTAATAACTTCCACGCTTTTTTCAAGCCCAGCTAGTATCTTTAAGGTCATGATTCTGAACTCTAGGTCCGACATCTTACTAATGTCCGTATTGAGTAGGTCCCTGGCAGACGGTACTACCTCTTGTTCTTTTTGCTGAGGTGATTTTTTTCGTCTTGTCATTTTGTCCAGAGGAGAATAGATGAATGAGAGAACAAAATGCTAACAGGTTTACAACGTCCCCAGCAAATATACTGTATACAAATCAGAAAAGACCTGAAACCAGGGGAAAAGAAAGGGAAAGAAAGAAAAAAGAAAGAGAAAAAAAAAAGAAAAAGATAAAAACAAACAAAAACAGAACAAAACAAAAAAAAACAGAATATGGTCACATATGATCAGGCTAGTGCATAGATCAGTGCCACACAGTAGATTTTGGGTGTATTTTGGTCTGTTAGAAGAAAGTGCCTCCTAAAATTTTAAAGGAAGAAAGACTTATATATGTACAAAATAAGGGTTGATACAATGAAGGGATGGAAGATGACTGTAAAGGTGAAACTTAGAAAAGGTTTTATAAACGGAATTGATAAGAAGTTGTTTGAAAGAAGAAAGAAGATTTAAAAAAAAAGAAAAAAGAAAAAAAATGGGAGAGACTGTGATCAGGCAGGAGACTAGAACAAAGCCATACACTAGTGATTTAGGGTATATTTTGATCTGTTAGAAGAAACTGTATCTCAAAATTTTAAAGAGAGAAGAACTTATATATATATGCCAAAAATAAGGGTAACTACTATGAAGCGATAAAATATGACTCTAAAAATGAAAAATGTTTTTTTAAAAAAGGGATTGATAAGATGGTGGTTGAAAAAGGGAAAAAGAAAAATTAAAAAAAAAACCCAAAAAACAGTTAAAAAATTAACTTTGAAAAACTAATGAATCATGGTAAAAAAAAGCCATGAATTCTATGTGCAGTATTCCCCTAGCGCTGGAGTTCTCCCGTTCTCCTTGATCGGTAAACTTGGTCTTGGCTTGCTGGCTGTTCGTGCTGATCTTCTGGGGGAGGGGCTTGTTGCCGTGGTTCCCAAATGTCTTTGCCGGAGGCGGAATTGCCCCACCCTTGTTGGTCAGGGCTAAGCAAGCTGCTTGGGTTTGCTCTCAGGAGCTTTTGTTCCCTGCAAGCTCTCGGCACAGCTTTGGACGACCAGGGTGAAAATGGTGGCCTCCCAATCTCCACCCGGAGGAGCTGAGAACTCGGGGCCCCGCTCCTCAGTGCGCCCCCAGAGAAAAGCAGTCAATCACTCCCGTCTCCCCGGTCTCCGGCCGCACTCCGCGCTCACCCAGCCTGTGACCGAGCGTTTCTATATCTGGCACCCAACCCCGTGTGGAGTCTCCAAACCCAGCAGATCCTTACGGTGCGCTACCGCGCCGCTCCTCCTGGGGGAGGAAGGGGAGTCTCCCCGGCTCTGCCGCTTGTTGGGTCCCTGCTGGAGGCGCAGTGGCCCGACTGGGCCGCGGATCACGGTTTATGGCAACCCCGAGCTGAGAGCCCGCGCCTCGGCTCTGTCTCTGCAGCCAGCTTCCCCGCTCCGATACCTGGGAGCTCTGCCGCACTCACAGTCTTTCTGTGACCCCGAGGGTCCTGAGTCCACACTGTCCCGCGAGGTTTCCACCCCCCGCTTAGCCACTGGAGCGATGTCCTTCAGTGGAGCCGGCTTCTAAAAGGTCCGATTTTGTGCTCCGCGGCTCTATCACTTGCCAGAAGCGGCCGTCGGAGGCCCCCTCCCCCGCCGTCTCTCCTCCCAAATATCGCCTTGGATTCACTTCTCCGCACGTCCTACCTTCTAGTAAGTGGTCGCTTCTCTGTTCAGAGTTGTTGCTACTCTCTTCTTCGATCTCCTGTTGAGTTAGTAGGTGTTCAGAATGGTTTGATCCCTATTCAGCTGAATTTCTGAGACCAGACGAAATCTAGGTCTCCTACTCCTCTGCCATCTTGCTCCGCCCCCACCGGTAATGTAGACATTTTTAACAATATTTGTTCTTCTGTTCCATGAGCTCCCATGGAATGTCTTTCCATTTCTTTGTGTCCTCTTGTATTTCTTTCATCATTGGTTTATAGTTTTCGTTGTACAGGTCTTTCACCTCTTTGGTTAGGTTTATTTGTAGGTATCTTATTATTTTGGGTGCAATTGTAGATAGGATTGCTTTCTTAATTTCTCTTCTGTTTCATTATTGGCATATTGAAATGCAACAGATTTCTGTACATTGATTTTGTATTCTGCGACTTTACTGAATTCGTTTATCAGTTCTAGTAGATTTTTGGGTTTTCTATGTAGAGTACCATGTCATCTACACACAGTTTAGGTTTTACTTCTCCTTACCAATTTGGATGCCGTTTATTTCTTTTTGTTTGATTGCTGTGGCTGGGACTTCCAGTACTATGTCAAAAGAAGTGGTAAGAGTAGACATCCTTGTCTTGTTGCTGATCTTCAGCAAAAAGCTCTCAGTGTCTTACCATTGAGGATGATGTTGGCTGTGGTTTTTCATATATGGCCTTTATTATGTTGAGGCATGTTCTTTCTAAATCTACTTTTGTTGAGGATTTTTATCATGAATAGATGTTAAACTTTGTCAAATGCTTTTTCTGCGTCTATTGAAATGATCATATGCTTATCCTTTCTCTTATGTGATGTATCATGTTGATTGATTTGCAAATATTGAAACACCCTTACAATCCAGAATTAAGTCCCACTTGATCATGGTGAATGATTTTTTAAGTTTATTGTTGAATTCAGTTTGCTAATATTTTATTGAGGATTTTTATATCTGTGTTCATCAGGGATATTGGCCTGTAGTTCTCTTTTTTAGTGGTGTCTTTATCTGGTTTTGGTATCAGGATAATGCTGGCCTCATAGAATGAATTTGGAAGTTTTCATTCCTTTTCTATTTTTTGGAATAGTTTGAGAAGAATAGTTAATTCTTCTTTAAATGTTTGGTAGACTTTGCCTGTGAAGCCATCTGGTCCTGGACTTTAGTTTGTTGGGAGTTTTGTTTTGTTTTTTTTACTCATTCAGTTTCTTTGCTGGTTATCTGTTCAGATTTTCTATTCCTGTTTCTGTTTTGGTAGTTTATATGTTTCTAAGAATTTATGCATTTCTTCTAGGCTGTCCAATTTGTTGGCATATAGCTTTTCATAATATTCTCTAATGATTGTTTTTATATCTCTGGTGTTGGTTGTTATTTCTCCTCTCTCATTTGTGATGTTATTTGAGTCCTTTCTCTTTTTTTCTTGATAATTCTGGCTAGAGATTTATCAACTTTATTGACTTTTTTCAAAGAACAAGCTCCTGGTTTCATTGATCTGTTTTATTATTTTTTTAGTTTCTGTATCATTTGTTTCTGCTCTCATCTTTATTATTTCCTTCCTTCTGCTGGTTTTAGGATTTGTTCTTCTTTTTCTATCTCCTTTAGGTGGAAGGTTAGGTTGTTTGAGATTTTCCTTGATCCTTGAGGTAGGCCTGTATTGCTGTATCTTGCCTTTTAGGACCATTTTTGCTGCATCCCCAAGGTTTTGGACTGTTGTGTTCTCATGTTCATTTGTTTCCATGTGTTTTTTTAATTTCTTCTTTTATTTTCTGGTTGACCCATTCATCCTTTAATAGCATGTTGTTTAACCTCCATGTATTTGTGGTTTTTCTAGATTTTTTTCTTGTGGTTGATTTCTAGTTTCACAGTGTTGTGGTCAGAGAAGATATATGGTATGACTTGGATCTTCTTGAATTTGTTGAGGCTGGTTTCGTGGGCTAATATGTGATCTATTCTGGAGAATGTTCTGTGTGCACTTGAAAAGAATGTCTATTCTGCTGTTTTAGGGTGGAATGTTCTGAAAATATCTGTTAAGTCCATCTGTTCCAGTGCGTCATTCAAAGCCATTGTTTTCTTGTGAGTTTTCTGTTTAGATGATCTGTTTATTGATGTAAGTGGGGTGTTAAAGTCCCCTACTATTATTGTATTATTATTGATGAGTTCCTTTATGTTTGTTATTGACTGTTTTATGTATTTAGGTGCTTCTGTTTTGGGTGCATATTTACAATAGTTGTATCTTCTTGTTGGGTTATCCCCTTTATTATTATATAACATTCTTCTTTGTCTCTTGTTACAGTCTTTGTTTTAAAGTCTGTTTTGTCCAATACAAGTATGTCTCCTCTGGCTTTCTTTTGACATCCATTTGCATGATAGATGTTTCCACATCCCCTCACTTTCAATCTGCAGGTATCTTTAGGTCTAAAATGAGTCTCTTGGAGGCAGTATATAGATGAGATGGGTATTGTATTTTTTTTATTCATTCTGACACCATATGCCTTTTGGTTGGAGCATTTAGTCCATTTATATTCAAAATGATTATTGATGATATGTATTTACTGCCATTTTATTACTTGTGGTTGTTTCTGAAGATTTTCTCTGTTCCTGTCTTGTCTTTCTCTCTTTCATGTTTTTAAGCTAAAAAATTTTAAAGATTATGTCATCATTTAAAGATTTTGTTGAATACTTCTCAAACTTATGTTTATCTACACATTTAAAACTGAAACTAGGGGCGCCTGGGTGGAGCAGTCGGTGAAGTGTCCAACTCTTGGTTTTGGCTCAGGTCGTGATCTCAGGGTCATGAGATCAAGCCCTGCGTTAGGCTCCATTCTTGGCACAGACTCTGCGTGAGGTTCTCTCTCCTTCTGCCGCTTGTGCTCTCTTTCTGTGAAATAAATAAATCTTTAAAAAATTTGAAACTAAATATGGACTCATCCAATAATGCTGCTTCCCCCCCCCCACTGAACATTGTAACATGAATATTGTCTCCATTTATTACATGTAATCCTAAATTATCATGCATAGTGTTCCACCAAATAAAAACACCTTGATTTCTTCAGTTAATTTCCTACCGATAGATGCTTAGGCTGTTCTTTTTTTTTGTTTTTTTAAAAAAAACCTCTGTGGTAAGTTTTGTGATTATGTTTTTATGCAAATCTGAGTATTTCTTTAGGGTAAATTCCTAGATGTGGAGGAATTGCTGGGTCAAATGGTATGTCCATTTTAAGGGTTTTAAAATACATCTTACCCAAATTCTCTTGAGAAAAGTAGTACCAGTTTATATTTCCATTAACAATAGAGGGGATGGTTTTCTTTTACTGAGTTATGCATTATAAAGTTGCTGTTGGAGGAGATGAAAGAGACTTTTTTTTTTTTTGTCCAATTGACATAAGGGAAAATGTTAGTCATATTTTCATTCTTAAGACCATTATCTCAAACCCAGATATGGATCAGGGACCCAGACAAGCATTTGCTGAACATCTTTTATATACCCAGGCCTGGGCTAAGCATCACTGCCTTTAGTGTCAGATTTGAACACCTCGGACAGCAATTGTGTGTATGAGATGACCTGTTGGAATAATAGAAGAGGAGATACAGAGCTCTATAGTGGGGGGAAATTTTTGTTTTCTTTGCCAGATATTGAACTGTAGCAGTGGTTCTCAAAGTATTGTCCCTGGATCATCTGCATCAGCATCACTTGTGATAAACGAGCATTACCTGGTCCCACCCCTAACCTATGGAATCAAACTCTGGGTGTGGGCCCAGCAGTTTATATTTTAAGAAGATTTTAACCATCAAATGTGGCTAGATGCTGAAGTTTGAGAACCTCTGAGGTATAAAAATGCAGCAAATGCAAAATAGGTCAACTTGGTTGGGTAAAAGTAGGGGAACTAACTTGTCTTGGTTGCCTGGAACTGTCCTGATTTTAACACTGAAAATGCGGGGCACCTGGGTGGCTCAGTTGTTGTCTGCCTTCGGCTCAGGTCATGATCCCAGGGTCCTGGGATCGAGCCCCGCATCGGGCTCCCTGCTCAGCGGGAAGCCTGCTTCTCCCTCTCCCACTCCCACTGCTTGTGTTCCCACTCTGGCTGTGTCTCTCTCTCTCTGTCAAATAAATAAATAAAATCTTAAAAAACAACACACTGAAAATGCTGTATCCCAGGAGCTTCCTCAGACTTGGGCAAACAGGGATGGTTGGTCACACTGGTAAAAGAAAGGAGGTTCTCTTTGTTGCAGCCTAAAGGTAATTATGGAAGAAAAGGAACAGAAGGGCCAGAAGAGGAAGTTTCAAGATGGAGGACAGATTTTAGAAGCTGCTTTCTGCTTGTCAGGTCTAGGATGATAGATACAGTGGCAGGAGGTTACCTGTAGGAAGCCAGCAGATGGCTAGGGCATCTTGCTGAATCCCTTGACATGAGTCACAGCTGTTAGTACTTGATACTTTCTGGAAGGGGGAATGTTGGCGTTCACCAAACTACTGCAAGATGCCAAATTGAAAAAAAAAAGCCACTATTAATCTTAGCAGTGATGACAATGAAATCCCTTTACAGCAGAAAATATAACCAGGAGTGCTTTGTAATTGCAGCAATTTCCATGTCTCAACGGATGGTCCCCTAGATTCTAGAAGAATGGTATCCGGCTTATCTGATTATGAGAACTAAGCCTGAATAAGATGTAACACTCATTCCCTCTTAGAGTGAGCATTCGTTCTGGATTTTCCAAAGCAGTTGCAATTAAAACTATTTTTGTGCTTTGTACAATGATAATTTGTTAGCCATGTAAAATTTCAGTTTTGAAAGTTTAGTCTGCAAAATTATAAGAAAAATATCTATATGTTACAAGCACAGTATTGAGGAGTGGTGAAGAGAGGAGAATGAGACTAGAGGGCTGATTTATATACATGAGTTAAATATAAGAAGTGCCTTATTTTTCCTAAACCAAGAGTTCTGAATTTCTTGGCATATTGGAGTCACCTGAGGTGCTTTTAAAACATACTCATGTTCAAGGCTTCATCCCAGAGATGAGGGCTCAGTAGGTCTGGGCAGAGGCTTTGACATGGGTCTACTTTTTAAAAGCTTCCCAAGGGATTCTGATGTACAGTTGGGATTGAGAATCTTTATCCTGACCTAAACCAGTAGGTCTCAACTAGCACATACCAGAATAACCTGGGGGACCTGCTGAAAACTCTGGACCCCACTCCCAGAGTTCCTGACTCAGCAGGTCTGGGGTAGGGCCCAATAATTTGTATCTCTAACAAGTGTCCAGGTGTTGTTGATGCTGCTGGACCATGACCACATACTGAGTGCCATTCTCTTAAACCATTCCTACCTCAAACCTCAACTGATTTCACTGGTCATAGATTTTACTCATTAGCATATAGACATGTATATAGCTACCCCTCTCTCCCAAAACACCTCTATGCATCTTTACTTAATTTAAAACACATTTCAATGAAAAAAAAATACACTGTAAAGAGCTTTGGTATCAGTTCACCTTTTTAGATATTACAATATGGAATTTTTTTTTGTTACATCCCTTTTCCTTCGCTAGATAGTAGGTTCTTTGAGGACGTTTGTATGTTCACAGCTTCCCTGTGTGGCTTGGAACATCATCAGTGCTTAGTAAATGTCAGAGGCCAATGATTATATGTAGAAATGGCATCATCGTAACAAAACCCAACTCCTCCTGGTAGTTTTTATAATGGTATTTAAATATATTAACATCTCCAAAAATAGGGTCCTAAAATATGTTCATTTAGTGAGCTGTAGAACGAGGAGCTGTTATTGCATAGGACAAATAAAATAATCAAGTCAGCAGAAGTAACTACAAGTGAATTTCACCAAGAAGTATAATAATGTTGCTAAGATGATATATCAGCAGTAAGTCCTGAAATGTAGATTGATATAAGGATTAGCTCAGTAATATAAGCATACACTTAAGACTTTTGAAAATAATTGTCATAACATGCACTAGAATAAAGCCATGTTGATACATGAGTAAATCCATGCAAAAGGCTAAACATCCTATTATTTGACAAAACTAATAATACATTGTACTGATACAGTCAGCCCCTTAGCAAAAATATCGCAAACACCCATAGTGAAAAGAAAACGGACACAGATACACAGTCAGTGGAAAATCCAAGTCCATCTCTGGAGAAAGCAGCTATAGCAAGTATGGAAATGGATTGAATTAAAGAGGTCAGCATGTACTTTGGCCTGCACATTCTCTGGCCCATTGGATTCTCCTTTAGAATCCTGCCGCCCCCCTTCCCCATCACCTTCTTTTGAACTGAACTTTATCATTTGGCCCTGGATGTGCCTCTTCTGCCCCAGAGGCTGCTGGAGGGATCCTAACTGAACAAATGCACTAATGCTAGTTTCTTTAAAGAAGTCAAAAGATAGATTGAATTTAAGAATGAACTCCCAATTTTTAGTTGAGTCTGAGTTGTCCTCCATTGTATTAGTATATTTATAAAAGTTTTCTATAGAGAAAGGGAAGAAGCAGACAGTCTGGGTTTTAAAGCCTGGCAAGTGAAAGTTGGAGGCCTCCCATTTTGTTAAATCTGACCAAACATGGAAACAACAGGAAAAGATGGTTGAGTCTGACCACAGTTGTCTTAAAGAATTACCATTTGTAAGTGTCAATATAAAAAAAAAATCCCCCAAACTTCCACATAACATAAAACTTTGGAAAGTCATGCTTTCAAAATATTTGCTATATGATAACTTTCCTGAGTCGTATGCTTTTATGGGTATGAAACTTAATGTGGCAGTTACATGAAAGCATGCAAAGAATGTGGGGAGAAGAGAATATATTCATCCAGTATTGTTAGGACCAAAGGACTCTGATCCAAACCAGCATTTTATCTGATTTCTCTTTTCACATGTCACAACCATAGAAGGGGAGCATATCCTACTTTATTCCTTGGCAGTAGGGAGGCCTGAGTACACAAGGGTGATGGAACTTGCAGGGAGCTGAGCAGGGCTTTTCATCTTGTTAAAATCTGTATTCTGATTGAGAGTCTTTTGGGGGGAAAAGTGCCAACCTCAAAACTATACTAGTTCTGCCATAAATGCAGGAGAATGGAATCAACAAAGTCTTTAATCTAGAAGGAAAGGGAAAACAACCTGAATAAGGGAACATATCTCTGTTCTGGTATTGAGTATGGAAACCTCAGGAAGTAGCACGTTGGTGACACCAATAGTAACGTGTAATGTTTTCGACTTCGGCTAACGCCGTATACTCATAATCATAGGTAATGCTTAACCCTGATTATACTTTCAAGTTTCACAAGGTGCAGATTCCATTCACTCAACAGATATTTATTGAGTGATTATCACATGCCAGGTAGTGTTCTGGCTCTACAGATAATGCAGCAGAAGCATAGTGAAAATAAAAATCCCTTTTGTTATGGAGCTTGCTTTCTAGTTGGGGGAAAGACAGACAATCATTTATACAGAGTAAATACAATGTAGAGTGTCATAGATGATGGTATTATGGTGGGATATAAAGCAAGAAACGGGGTAGGATAATGCCTCTTTCCTTTAAAAAGCACTAGGGAAGGCTTGAAGGAGAAGTTGACATTTGAGTAAATATCTGAAGCAAGCTATGCAGATATTAGTGGAAAGAAAGTTCCAGCATTGGGAGAGAGGACTGGGGAGAAAGGGAAATTATTAATGTTCATGTCTCTTCATACGGTATGAATTTGCTGTCCCTGAGTATATATTTTTGTTTTCCTGGGTCAGAGCTATGGGATAATGGGCTAATTTTGTTTTTTTTTCTCTTTATTTGTCTAAAGAACCTAACTAGTACAGTTTTCTGGTAACAAAATGGATACTGAAACCCAAACATATCCAGGCATTTAAGTTTTCTTGGAAAGCTGTTGCTACAGTTAAGATACAACTTTGTGACTTCAAAGGTCAAATAGTTGAACCTGTCTGAGTTAATCGCCCACTGAATATGGTCATTTCTTTGGCACTTGTGTCTGTCCTAAACAAAAACCCTCGAGGTTAGTCAGTTATTCGCTGATGTGGGAGTTGTGGGGAAACTCCAGCAAAAAAGCAAGGTTTGACTCTAGTAGAAAGCCGAAAACAGGCCTTAGTGGTTTTCCAGGGTGCAGATCTGAAAAAGAGAACTTTTTACTAACAAACAATGAAGTTATTACAACATATAGATAAGAATATTTTCTTTTGTTAGAATTTTAAATATTTTTTTTTTAGATTTTTTATTTATTTGAGAGAGAGAGAGAGAGAGACAGAGATAGCGAAAGAGAGCACAAGTGGGGAGGAGAGGGAGAAGCAGACTCCCTGCAGAGCAAAGAGCCCGATGTGAGACTCGATCCCAGGACCCTGGGGTTATGACCTGAGCCGAAGGCGGACGCTTAACCGACTGAGCCACCCAGGTGCCCTCTTTTGTCAGAACTTTAGTCTTTTGAGTTACATATCCACAACTTGTAGTTTTGCTTGGAATAGGAATGAAATTTGCTGGCATTGACAAACGTGAGAGCAAAATGCTATTATGTAAGCTCAGTGAACTGTAAACAGTTTTTGTATAACCTTTAGAAGAATTTTCTGTAATATATACACATTTCTTTTTTTATTTTTATTTTTTTAAAGATTTATTAGAGAGAGAGAGAGAGGTAGAGAGAGAGAGAACATGCACAAAGGGAGAGGGAGAAGCAGGCTCCCTACTAAGCAGAGAGCCGGACGCAGGGCTTGATCCCAGGACCCTGAGATCATGACCTAAGCCTAAGGCAGACGCTTAACCAACTGAGCCACCCAGGTGCCCCGATACACATTTCTTTCTTTCTTTCCTTTTTTTTTTTTTACACATTTATTTCTAAGAGTTCATTTTCATTACACAGGTTGATTACCTTTGACTAGTTAAAATTTACAACATTACATCTATGTCCAAAATCCCTTTAACCAGTCATCACCTCCTACTTCCCATTAGCTCCAAGAAGCAGCCACTCTGATCCCTTTGATACGTATTTTACAGACCTTTTCTGTGCATTTGCATTCATGAACTTATTTAAAAAATAGAAATGGTGTTTATATATCTATCTATGCCTTGCTTTATTCCAACAACATGTCTTGGGAGATTTTTTCATGCTAGAATATTAAGACCTACCTCTTTCGTTTCATTTGCTGCAGAGCAGTCCATAGTATGGTTATGTCATAATTAAGTCATTTTTCTCCTTTTGGACATCTGGTTTGCGGCACACTTTTCTCAATTATTGCGATGCAGCAATGAACATAATTAGCCATGACTCCACAGCACACATGAATGAGTGGGCAGCGGCTCCTTTTTTTTTTTTTTTTAAAGAATTTTTTATTTGTTCATTTGAGACAGAGAGAGACAGAGAGCAGGAGCAGTGGGGAGAGGCAGAGGAAGAGGGAGAAGCAGACTCCCTGAGGAACAGGGAGCCCGACACGGGGCTCGATCCCAAGACCCTGAGATCGTGACCTGAGCCCAAGGCAGACGCTTAACCATCTGAGCCACCCAGGTGCCCCTGGGCAGCCGCTTTTAAAGTGTGGCTCCTAGACCAGCCGCTTCAGCATCACAAGGGAACTTGTTAAAGGCACAAATTCTTAGCCTCCTCTCCGGACATATTCACTCAGAAACTCTGAGGGTGGGGCTGGCAATCTGTTCCCTTTTCTTTTTTTTTTTTTTAAGATTTATTTATTTGAGAGAGCGAGAATGAGAGAGAGAGGACATGGGAGGGGGGAGGGTCAGAGGGAGAAGCATCCTCCTTGCTGAGCAGGGAGCCCGATGCAGGACTCGATCCTGGGACTCCAGGATCATGACCTGAGCCGAAGGCAGTCGCTTAACCAACTGAGCCACCCAGGCACCCCAGCAATCTATTCCAATAAGCCCTCTAGGTCATTCTGATGCCTGATAAAATTTGAGGACCACTGGCAGGAATATATATGTGTTCATATGCACGTAGATGCCCACATGTACATATATAGTTCTGCTATAATGCAACATACATGTTCCTAAACATCACTGTGTTATGCGAAATTGTGCAATAAAAGCCACAGGCTTATGGGAAAAATGGGGTTAGGGACACAACAATCAAAAACTATCAATGACACATGAAAACAAAAGCCAGGAACCTAATAAAAATGATAGCACAAGGGTGCCTAGGTGGCTCAGTTGGTTAAGCATCCGACTCTTGATTTCGGCTCAGGTCATGATCTCAGGGTCGTGAGATGGTGAGATCGAGCCCCACATCAGGCTCTGCACTCAGCGGGCAGTCTGCTGCTTTCCCTCTTCCTCTCCCTCTGTCCCGCCCCCTGCTTGCACCATCGCTTGCTCTCTCTCTCTCTAAAAATAAATAAAATCTTTGAAAAAATGATAGTACAGTCTTACACATGTTAAATGAGTGAATACATAAATACTACAGTAAATATGGCATTTTCCCCTGGAAAGGCCTGAAGTTTGTGGAAGTGGGTGTTGGAGGACTTGCAGCTTGTGAGTTACTGTGTCGTGGTTGAAGGAGGGTGATCTGAAGTTGGAAGGAAAATTTCAACACCAGGTGTGGGTGTCTGTGGCTTCTAACGCATGTGGCAAGCTGAGGTAACTAACTGGTCCATGTTGGGATGTGTGAATTTTCTGTATTCCTATGTGGCTCAGTTCATTTGGTGCATTTTTTGCTTTCACTTAGCATTTCTTGAGGACGAAATTAAACATAAGCAAACATGAAATTGGAGTTAACCCCCAATTTTTTCCCCAGTGTATCAATCACCTTAGAGCAAATTTGCCTTTTAAATATGTGTTATAGCAGAACTATGTACCTATACGTATGTTTAACATATGTTATGCAGAAAAGGACCACATACATGACTGAATGCTGGTTTTTCACTTAATATTTTTTTTCCACTTAATATCTTTTAGATATTTTTTCCATGTCAACACATAGTTACTCATTTTTTAGAAGTGGCATTTAAAGCATTAAGAGATGACTAAGTTGCTCATCAGAATGCTTACAACAAACAGTTTACGCTCAAACCAACATGCTTCCTACACCCTGGCCAGTATTACCTATAACCAAATTGATTAATTTTTTTGCCAATCTAATAGTTACATTTTTTTCCTTCCTCTCCCTCCCTCTCTCCTCTCTTATGTGTATCTCTGTGTATGTATGCATGATGTGTCCGTATGTAATATGGGTGCAGGCACATGTATGCATACACACATACACACATTTACATTGTGAGGATGCCTCCCATAAATATACTGATAGGAAAAGGAGCTTTAAAAAAAAAAAAAGCTTTAAAAGTGTGAAACTCTTGACGCAGTGCTGAGATGGGGGGGAAAAGGAAATACGATGGATTTGCAAACAAAACAAAACAAAGTAAGAAAAGCCTATTAAAAAGGGAGAGAAGAGAAAATAATTCCCTTTCTGTTTATTTATTTTTTAACTTCTACCTTTGCTGAATACAACTTATCCACTTCCTGAGATGCGATACTGAGTTGGCCCTGTTGGGCTTTGATCTATCACTGTGGCCCGTGGGCACCTTCAAACCTGCAGCTTACACTGTGAAGCCATTCGCTTCAGCAAAACAGCCCTAAGGGCATCAGATTCTTGTGTTTGTTGAGCAGTGGAGGGTTCCATGGCCCCGACAGGCTGAGCAGACAGAGCTGACTCGAGGCATGCGATGGCTGTGGCCTGTGAGTCTGGGGCCCCTGACAGCAAAAGCCGCAGAAATGGAGGCGCATGCAGGTGTCAGATGTCTTCCTGTAAAGAGGTTGGCAGCGGACAGAAATGCTTCCAGCTGGGCACTGTACCAAGCAGGAGCGCCGTGATGATTTCATAATTAGATCCCATTGGTTCATGATCATTGTTCTTATTAGGAAATATTGCTTTTTGATGATTTATTGTCTGAGACGAGACTTTCACATAAACACTGTGATTTGCATATATATGTAATATATATTTGCATATATATCTCCAAGTTCGAATGACTTACTAAAAGTAATCACCAAAAATGGATGGAATATTGATGTAAAGATGCAAAAAAAAATCTCAGGCAATTTTGAAAACGATGAAGATTAATATGATGTTGCCCCTTCAAAGTCATGCGTTTTCCTCTCTATGAAAGTCGCAGGAAGAGAGAGAACTCCTAGCTAGATCCATCTCTGTTTTGCAATGAGGTTTTTGTACCTTGAAATCTCAAACTGATATGAAGAAAATATAAAGAATAGGTATATGGAATTAACATTTCACTTCTAAACTAAGAACTTGCTTTCTTGTCCTCGCTTCTCCTCCCAGTGTCGTAGTATCCTCTCATGGCTGGGGGTAGGCAGAATGTGGAGAGGGAGAGAGGGAAGGGAAAACATTTTAACTCCTAGAAGAGCTTTCAGTCTCACGGGGGCTAGAGCAGTGGCTGGAGCAGGCAAGGACATTGCAGAAGGTCGTGCTTGCTCCCCCCCCCCATTTGTTTTGTCTTCTGTTACTATTCTTTGCATTCCCGATTATTATGACTTACGAACGCAGCTCTCAGGATCAGCCCAGGGTGCCAGATTTAGTGGTGAGTTGCAATACCAAAGCAAAGCATTTCTCCTGCTCATCTGCACAAAGCCAGCTGCTTAATTTGTATGGCCCAGTGGCAGATGAAAATAGTTCAGAAAGCCAGAAAAAGTGCAGTTAAAGGTGCTCAAGTATGCAGCTTTGTCCTGCCTCCCGTGGCCTTTCTTTCTCTAGACTTGTCAGTTTTTTATTTGCTATTTAATGTCATTGTTAAGTTGTAGGAAAAATAAACATTTTCAGTCATCAGCATAAGTTTATGGTTCATCTTTATATGGTGCAATGTCAGTTTTAAATGAAAATATAAGAGCTTTTGACTTACGTGTGGAATCACCAAGATTATAGTTTGTATTTTTTAGCTTATACATGCATAGGTATTTTGTTCTTACCAGGCCAGTGGAAACGCTGCACAAAACTAACCCAGCGGCTTTTGTTATTTCTTAATACATGTACATTCTACTCACACTGTCTACCTCTGGCTTATTGATGAGTAAGGGAGGACTGAAAGGAAAAGGAACTGTGGGTCGCCCTGTCTTTCCCCTTCCTTCTATATAATTTTCAGTGTATGTGGTTGTTTAATACAGAGAAGTAACACAAGTAAGAAAGGATATAATAGGGTTCCTTGGTCATTCTTGTTTCTCAGAATGCCACTGCCTTTTTTTGGGTGATCAAAGCAAATCCTGGTTCCAATGGAAAGGGCCCTCTTGGGGCTGCCAGAGGCCCCTTCTACTCAGTCCTAGATGTCACATGCTTCCCTTGTACTCACTTTGAGTCTCACTGAATTCCCGCACATTGTGGGTCTAGTGGAGTTCTGTGTTCATAGGAAGTATCAAGAATGTTGCGTGCAAATGGGGCACCTGGTGGGGGGGCCTTGACTGCATAGGTTGCGTATCCGTGTAGCTGGCCCTCTCTGTATCAGGGAAAGCTGCTGGACAGCCAGAAGCCTCCTGCACGCACTATATAAAGGAGCCCAGTTCACAGCAGGCTGGACAATGCCAATAGCATATTCATGCAAAGTGGTTTCCTTGAAACTCATGTGATACACTTATTTCAAACTCCACTGAGCTAATATCATTTTAGAAATAGTTGAATCTCTTAGAATACTTCCAGCTCCACGAAGAGGACCTTTCACATGGACCTTTGAAACTTCCAGGCTGAAGCTTGAACCAAGTATTCATCATCGAATCAGTTTCTGTATCCCTTACAATTTTGTCTCTTTCTCCCAGGGTTTCCAGCAGGAGAGCTCCAGAAGCCCTTTTTTTGGGGAACAGAATATCCTCGGTAAGTAAATGAGTGAAGAAACCGGTTATTGACAAGTAGGGGAGAACATGCTGCTTTGGCAGAGAATAGAATATAAAGTCACAAAAATCAAAACAAAACAAAACAAAAAAAACAAAGCCAGTGATTGTTTAGCACAAGGAGGGCGTGGAACCTGGTGTGGGCCAGTCCCGCTTTCATCATTTTAGGTATTTGTCTTCCTATTCTTTTTACCAGGGTGTATGACTGGACAGGAGAGACAACTTCTACACATGGAGCTTTCATTTTTATGCATTTATTCACTTGTGCATTGACTCATAGTACAAATATTTGGACCTTGAAAGATTGTTCGGATTTGAGTTGATGGTATTGGGTCGAACACCATGGAAGAAATAACGTGAGAAGAGGAAAGAAGAGTGTGTATAGAATAGCAAAGACTTTAGTTTGGCTGGTTCAAGTCGTATATGAAGGGAAGTAGTGGAAGAGACATCTAGAAAAGAAGTTTAATATTGGATATTGGAGGGCTCCGAGTGCTGGGTAAGGAGCCTGGACGTTAACAAGCAATAGAAAATATAGAAGTTTTTGAACAAGTAAAGATAATCAAATTTGTCTTTAGAAATATAACCTGGGTAGTAATATAATAGGTCAAAAATTGACAGTCTCTGGAGTTAGAGATATTAAAGGTCGTTAATACCAACAGATTGTAGACTTAAATAATTCAGAATTTACATATATAGTGGGAATTCTGATAATATTCATTGTTGGTAATATCACCACTTTTATCATGTGCCTTTGTTTGCTCTGGTTCTTTAATACACAGAAAATTTAGTCTTGCTTTTAGAAGTCTAGTGGCTTGTGTTTTGGTTTAGATAAATGACAATTTAAATATTTTATAGGTTAAAAACATATGGGATCACATACATATAAAAGTAAGAGAAATATGGTGGCAGTATTTTGATTTGGACTTCTCCAAAAGCAGACCCTATGACAAGGAATCGAGTTCAAGGAGTTCTTATGGGAGGTGACAGCAGAAAACACCAGCAGGGGAATGGAGACATGAGACAGGGAGGGAAGGAAGCCAATAAATTGTGTTGTGTGAGTTTCCTGTGGCTACCATAATTATCACAAACTCAGTGGCTTAAAACAACATGAATTTATTAGCTTATGGTTTTTTAGGTCAGAAGTCCAACCTGGGTCTCACTGGGGTAAACACAAGATGTTGGTACAGCTGCATTCCTTTCTGGAAGCTCTAGGGAGGAATCTGTTTCCTTGCCTTTTCTAGCTTCTAGAGTTGGCCCACATTCCTTGGCTCATGGCCCCTTCCTCCATCTCCCAAACTAGCAAAGTTGCATTTCTCTGACCATAGATCCATAGTCACATCTCCTTCTGACTCTCCTCTTCTGCCTTCTCCTCCACTTTGAAGGACCCTTGTGATTATATTGGGTGCACCCAGATAATCCAGGATAATCTCCCTATTTTAAGCTCAGCTGGTTAGCAACCTTAATTCCCCTTTGCTATGTAATAACATCACATATTGTGGCTTCTGGGTATTAGCATGCAGACATCTTTTGGGGGCCGTTATTCTACCTACCACATATGTGTTTCAAAGCCAGTTATCACTGTGAGCAACTGGGGCTCAGTCCTGCTGGGGAACTGTAGAACATGCTTCAGCGTAATCCCACCTCAGGGGCAAGGTTGCTGGGGTGTTGATCATCCAACTCCCCTTCCCTCATTGATTTGAGGGCTGCCACCTGCTGTATTAACTCTCTGGCATTGCCCAGTCTCGGCCACGAGGGCTCTGGTACCCAGAAAAAGTCTTCAGGCAACTAGTTTCAGGTGTTGGCAGTTGGAAGCTCTTGTATTGGTGTGCTCAAAAATGGTGAGTGCCGAGGGGACCAGGAGCAGGCATCAGTAAAACGTACCTTAGGGAAGCACTCCATTAGCATAAATGAAAATTCTTTGTTTGCATTAACCAAATTCCTTACTATCATCCCAGGCCTCAGCTGCATAGTTTTTATTAGTGTTCAGATATTTGGAATTGATTTTTCCCTATTATTCAAATTAAAAACTTACACATATTTCTATAAAAATAAAGGTCTAGGCTAAATATTCTCTAAATTTCCTTCAAACTAAAAATGTCCTAGAATTCTTTGATTCTGCTTATCTTTAGCAGTTCAACTGAGCTTCTGTTATTGTGGTTATGTATCTAGAGACTTGGAAGTAGTCTGGTTAGGTTTTGAAGTTACTGATTCAGTGAATTTGTTTATTGAGTCCATGAGCATGATTTTCTGATCTAAAAGTCAAAATCATAGGAACCTAGGAAATAGTATTAGTGTCTGTGAGTTTAGCTTTAGGCTGAGCCGTATTTGATACTTGAGTAGGAGAGAGATTTATATTTTTTTTCCTAGAGTTCTATGTCCTCACTGAAGCCTTCCATCCTCTATTACGATATCTGCTCAATGAATAATTATTAAGCATCTTTTGGGTACTTGATGTTGGAAAGATGGAGATGTTGGAGACATGGGAATCACAGTCCAGTCAGCTGGCTTCCCATACATCTGTTTTGGATAGCTAGCCTCCAGACCCAGCAAGTGGGTATCCATTATGTTCACTCTGGTCAACTTAGTCCTTCCCTGAATGTTGGGTCTCGTTCTGGGGACATCAACAAGCTAAATTGTTTCTAGAGGAAAGATTCAGGATTGTAAGTAGCCTAAGACAACACCCCAAAGTGTGTGTTCCATGAAGTAGTAATAGAGGTAAGCCACCCTCCCTTTTGTTTTGGAGAATTACAATATTCAGCAGCATAAGAATTTCCAAGAAGTTCTGTAAGAAAGAAACGTATTTAAATGTGTTTAACCCAGAGGTTCCTAAGCTCTCCCTTTGCCTTTGTTTTGGGAAATGCTGGTTTAGAATTCATGGCTGAAGAAGAACAATTTAAAGAACTTGAGGACACTTGAAGGGGAACCTTGTAAGTGTCTTCTCATTTTTGAAGTAGAGTTAAGGTGGCAGACAATTTACTGTACTCAGGGGGGTCAGAGGGTATTTGGCTAGAGACTATACAAGACCAATAGATAGAAGATGTAGGAAAGAGATCGCGGATCAGTGTTAGGGAGAGCTGTTCTATTTAGAACCACCTGAAGAGGGACTGGTCCCCCTCATGAGCTCCTGGTTATTAGAAATCCCAGGAGAAGTCCTATGACTATTGGAATGGGTTTTTGTGGAGGAGGCCCATGCCTCTGCCAAGGAGTCGAAGTAAATAACCTGAAAGCTGCTTTCAAATTGGAGATTTTGATGAGTTTCTGATTCAGGCACAGAGTAGCCCTTACTTGATGACAGCGTGAGATCATGGTTGCTGCACAGCGGCCTGGCCGTCCTCTTGTTGACAGCAGAATCCAGGGCACATGTTAAACCCATGGGGTGGGTAGTAAGAACACGAGAGAAACTGAGTAGATGGAAAAATGGTCATTTTTTCCATTTCGTTTGGAAGACTCGATTTTTCTCTGCAGGAGTCTTCTTGTTTCTGGCCAGCCAGTCCCATTTTAAAAGGCATTTGAGTTTATTTATTTATTTTTATGGCATGCTCATTTAATAATGTCCATTGATGAAATGGAAGATGGAACTTCAGCATTCTGAAACATTATCATTGGAAGGCTCAGTCATATAAAATTACTTTTTCTTGTCTCCCGTCCAGAGGATCACGATTATGTGACTGAGAATTGGAACTTACAGTGATTCAGTCATTTTCTGAATTCTTTATTACCCTTCGCAAATAGGAAGCTCATCGGAGCAGTTGCTCTTAAGGGACTGCAGAGCAGTTCCTATAAGCTTCCGTTGTTCATCCCTTAAACCCATTCAGTCACCAGCATTGACCAGGGGTTGTAGAGGCCTGCATACTGTGCTCAGGGCTGAGAGGCACAAAAAACCGCAAGGTTACAGGCTGCATAGTGCAGCGCCTGCTGCAGAAACTAGCACTCTGTAAAATTACGTTTGTCCCACACTGCCAGGGGAGCTCCATGATTGAAATGCATAATTTTACTCTTACTTCCTTAATGAAGGTTTGCAATGATGTAAAAACAGTAGGAAGCGTTTTTTCAAATGCAAATTACCTTGCAGGAAAGAAATAACAAAGGAAAGAATTGCCACTGAGGGGAAAAATTAAATCTCATAGCACTTCCTTGGGTATAGTTGAGACAAACAATTAGCATGTTAAGGATCATTATGTCCTGTAATAACATGTTGCCTCAAAAATTTTTGTTCTTTCCACTTATGGGTCCTTTCCATTTGCTGGGTGACTTTGATGTCGCTTGTCAGGAGCCAACTGCGAAATATTTTTAGCATAATTGCAAATCTCAGGAAGAATCCTCATAACAAGGATTTTAAATCATCTTTAATCCTCATCCACATGTTAAATCACTAAAATAAGTTACATGTAGACCTGCCACTTGCGTGAAATGGTAGTTAATTAACCGATGAGTTAAATCACTGCGACTTTCTTACTGTGTCCTAGTTACAGAACATTTAGCAGTGACCAAGTAGATAAGGGTTTGGCCTTCATGGAACTTGTAGTTGAGAGAGAAGGTCCCAGACCCACACACACATCCAGAAGCCTCCTTATGGATTTCTTCATTTATCATTAACATACTGTTTCAGTTATGTATTGCTACCTAACCACCACTCAAGCACTTCCAAACCACCACTATTGGCTCATGATTCTGCAGTTTCCAACTCTGGTTAAGGCTTCAGGATCCTTGCCATTCACTCCTGACCTTGTCTGTCACAAAAGCAAGGGAATGTGACTCCCTTTGAAAGCAGTGATCTCTTTGAATTTCTGCTCTGTTCCTTTTTTATGATTACATTTGGGAAACAACTTCTAAGTCTAGAGTGATTTTTCAACAGGTTCTCATAAAAAAATAAATGGTATGTTTACTGACAGGATCTTTTCAAAGCCTGCTGCTGCTTTATGTGTTCATGGATACAAACTAGCTGGAGCAGATACAGAATCATAGAAACCTTAGGGCTGGAAGGGACTTTAGAAACCATTTCTTTCATATCCCTAATGTTGTACAGGGTCATAGTTTTCTTTGTGCATTTCAGTGAGAAGGGTGTGTTTAGATTCTTTTTTTTTTTTTTTTTACAATTTTGTGGGTATGGTTATTAAGTTGTTATTGTGGTTACTAGAAAACAGATTATCTTGGCTTTCATTGAAAAAAAAAAGGATTATGCTTTGAGATTAATGCTTGTAATTTTCTCCAAATTATATATTTGTACCATAGATCTCTGAGTTATGGAGCTATAGGAGTAATTGTTGGACATGAATTTACACATGGATTTGATAATAATGGTAAGTACCGGTTCATTGTATGAGCTGCTGCTTTTTATGATAATGTTGATGATACGGATGTTAATTGTTGCTATTATCTTTGCATAGTGGCATCATCATAGACTGAAGATGATCCAAAGCAGTATGATTGCTGATTGAAAACTTTCCCCCATGTCTTGCTGTGATAGCTTGCCATAAATAAGTAATTGTTCCCATTGGTGACGAGATAGCATGAAAAAAAAAAAAAAGACCTTGTAATTTCAATGAAATTAACTTTGCATTTAGATCAGGCTTGCTGTAGCTGCCACGATAGTTCCAGAAACTGCTTCATAGCTACTCCCCCTTTGTCATTTCTTTATTCACCATCTTGAGATGCTCTCCCTGGAGGTGTGAGCTCTGCTCCCAAGATGATTATACATGCTGCCAAGTTAGGACTCAGCCAGTTAGGACTCTGGAGCTTGGCTGCCTGATCCCTTTATACTATTGCAAGGATTATGCAATGCTTAAGCTCTGTTTTTCTCTATGCTGGCATATATTCAGAATTTTGTTAAAAGGCTATGCTTTCCTAATAATGTATAATATAGAAGAATATGTTATGTATCTTGATGATATTTAAGCACAAGAGCAGAATATGACATAAAATCCTGAAATTAGCGCCCTTTGAGGGTCATCATCATTTTTGATTGGCACTCCTTTCTCCTTTACCTTTGAGCATTATTGGAAAGCCACATGAAATCTCTAAAATTTATGAATTAGCAGCAAATTACAATCATATGCACATCTGCACAATGATTTACAGGCAGATTCAAGGAGCTGGCTGGCACAAGGCAACATTGTATAGGAGGACCTTTTTCTTCCATGTCGGTGCTGTCTCCAACATCCTTTCCTGGATGCCTACTCCAGGGCCAGAAACTCTTGGTTCTTCTCCTTCTGGACAGTTCTTCCTGTGCTCCCCCCAGCCCTTCCTGAATCACCTAGGGTTTCTGCTCCTCTGATTTCTCCCCTCCCTATTAAAAATGTAGCTGCCTTATAGTCATCTCAATCTCCAGAGCTACACTTTCTGTCTTTGCATGTTCGCTTTATCTAAGAGGAGAGTCTTAGCTAAGAAACATAACCCAGTAGTGATCTCTTGGTTCTGGGCCTTTCTTCCTGGGAAAAATTTAAGTACAGTTCTCCTCCTGAATCTTTTGGAGGCCTTCTGGAGCCATTCATTCTCAAAGGACATAATCTAATGATGGCAATTTCATTCTGTAACCAATAGTTAGAACAGAGAGTTACAGAGTTAACTACGTGCCCAGTAACTGTTTAATGATTGGTGGGATAGTGTATGGAGGACAGTGACTCCATGCCCTCCCAGGGGGTGGTGGTAGTGGCATCCACCCTTGCCAAAGAGCTTTGGATTATTTCAGTTAACACCTTTGCTTCGGGGACTTTCTTGTAAGTCCAAGGAAGAGTTCTTTGCGTAATTAAATTTAAACCAATAGTAATCTTGAGTATGGACGATAGTCCAGATCTACTCAAACTTTTTTTGAAGGGTGTAGACAAAACGAAGTGTGAGCCTGTAGCAAAAAACAGAAAAAACAAAAACAAAAAACAAACTACCATGTATAATTAATCTTTTTTTCCATTATGTTTTGGAGATTTCCATTCTTGTTCCAAGTTCTCTTTTTAGAGCCACCTGCCTTGTCAAAGCAGGACAGATGGGCCTTCCATGCACACTGATGGCTGTGGAATGATTCATAACAGAGGTTTTATGTGCCTCTCAGCTCCTAGCAACTTGGAGGAAACACGTTCCTATAGGGCTGAGTCAGGGGCTGTGGTCTCACGGTGTGAATGACTCACTCGGCTGTGCCTATGGATCGGTGTGAATGACTCACTGGGCTGTTCCTATGGATCGTTTGGAATTTCACTGGTAGTGACGCTCCAGCTCCCTCCATGGGCTTTCTGAATGAAGCTGTTTCATTTCATAATCCAGAGAACATTATGGGTCACATCAGGTGAAAACAAAGAATTCAAGATTGGTTCACGGTGTGCATGCCATAAGTTGATGAATCTTATTTTTAAAATACCTTTTTACAATTAACCTGTGACATTGGAGAGAAGGTGGGAGCTGCTCCCAGGAATGACCCTTGCTACTGGGACTGCTTTTTCAAGGTCTGTTGAATTGAGGGAAAGGGAAAATGAAGAAATTAGTTTCCACAAATAGTACAAATTTCTTTTTTAAGTTCTTATTTAAATTCTAGTTAGTGAACATACAGTGTAATATCAGTTTCAGGTGTACAACATAGTGATTCGACACTTCCATATATCACCCGGTACTCATCAGGACAAGTGCCCTCCTTAATCCCCATCACCTGTTTCACCCATATTCGCCCCCCACCCCCTCTCTGGTAACCATTAGATTGTTCTCTAGAGTTAAGAGTCTGTTTCTTGGTTTGCTTCTCTCTCTTTTTTTCCCCTTTGCTCATTTATTTCTTAAATTCCACATATGAGTGAAATCATATGGTATTTGTCTTTCTCTGACTGATTTCACTTAGCATTATACTCTCTAGCTCCATCCCTGTCGTTGCAAATGGCAACATTTATTCTTTTTTATGGCTGAATAATATTCCACTGTCTCTATATATACCACTTTTTCTTTATCCATTTATCTGTCGGTGGACACTTGGGCTGTTTCCATGATATGGTAGTTGTAGATAATGCTGCTATAAACATCAGGATGCATGCAGCCCTTCAAATCAGTATTTTTGTATCATTTGGATAAATATCCAGTAGTACAATTGCTGGGTCATAGGGTAGTTCTATTTTTAACTTTTTGTGGAACCTGTTCCTATTTTTAGCTTTTCGTGGAACCTCCATACTGTTTTCCACAGGGGCTGCACCCATTTGCATTCCCACCAACAGTGCAAGAGGGTTCCCCTTTCTCCACATCCTCTCCAACACTTGTTATCTCTTGTCTTTTTGATAGTAGACATTCTGACATGTGTGAGGTGATATCTCATTGTAGTTTTGATTTGCATTTCCCTGATGATGGGTGATGTTGAGCATCTTTTCATGTGTGTTGGCCATCTGGATGTCTTCTTTGGAAAAATGATGCAATCTCTATCAAAATACCACCAGTATTTTTCACAGAGCTAGGGCAAACAGCCCTAAAATTTGTATGGAACCACAGAAGACCCTGGATAGCCAAAGCAATCTTGAAAAAGCAAAGCAGGAGGCATCACAATTCCAGACTTCAAGCTCTATTACAAAGCTCTAGTTATCAAAATAGTATGGTTCTGGCACAAAAATAGACACATAGATTAATGGAAAGAATAGAAAACCCAGAAATGAGCCCACAAATATGCGGCCAGTTAATCTTTGACAAAGCAGGGAAGAATATCCAGTGGGAAATAGTCTCTTCAACGAATGCTGCTGGGAAAACCAGACAGCTACATGCAAAGGAATGAAACTGGATCACTTTCTGACACCCTACACAAAAATAAATTCAAAATGGATGAAAGACCTTAATGTGAGACCTAAAACCATAAAAATCCTAGAAGAGAACACAGGTAGTACAAACGTCTTTTAACTTTCCTTTTCACTAGGTAGAAAATATGATAAAAATGGAAACCTGGATCCTTGGTGGTCTACTGACTCAGAAGAAAAGTTTAAAGAAAAAACAAAGTGCATGGTTAACCAATATAGCAACTATTATTGGAGGAAAGCTGGCTTAAATGTAAGTACAACTATGGCGTTTAGTGGGTCATTTTTTCTCTTTTGGACATTAGCTTGCTTTAGACCATTGGTTCTCAATGTGTGGTTCCCAGGACAACAGCATCAGCCTCTCCTGGGAACTTGTTAGAAATGCAAATTCTTGAGTCCTGCTGCAGACCTCTTGACCCAGAATCCTGGAGGGAGGGGGGCACTGGGCTTCTGGCAGTCTGTTTTTTCACCAAGCCCTCAGGTGCCTCTGATACAAGCTCAAGTTTGAGAACTCACAGGCCTAAACGTTAGTTTGGTTTCCTAGATTTAGGTAAATGTCGAAAATCTTGTAGCAAACATAAACAATACAGTTCTTATAAATCTACACTCCATATCATTTTTAAAAATTTCCTTCCAAATTACTAAAGTTAATTCACTGAAATACATCTCATTATTTTGAATTAGTGACTCTGAATTGGTTAAGAGATGTTACTTATAGAAGTTTGAAACAAAAGATGTGTACTTCTAAAATGTCTATTTTCTATTGTGTATACATACATGCATGTCCGTGAAGGCAAGAATGAAATTTTATACATGCCGTTCGTGTCGGCCGGATTTTGTTCCTTTCTTGTCTTCAGCCCTACACCTCTCATCACTCTTCTCTTCCCTACCTGTCATTCATCTTAATCACCCTCATACACTGTTTCCCTTGCTCACCAAGAGATAGACACACACCACAGACCCCTTTATCTTTTTTTTTTTTTGGTAAAGATTATTTATTTATTAGAGAGAGAGAGAGAAAGACAGTGAGAGAGGGACCACAAGCAGGGGGAGTGGGCAAAGGGAGAAGCAGGCTTCCTGCGGAGTAGGGAGCCCGATGCGGGGCTCAATCCCAGGACCCTGGGATCATGACCTGAGCCGAAGGCAGACGCCTAACGAATGAGCCACCCAGGCGCCCCCCACAGATCCCTTTATTGCCTGGTTTTCAGCGGCTGTCTAGAAGTGCACAGTGGCAACGTACTGTACATGTTCACCTAACCTCTTGTTGAGAGAGGTCACACTTGGTCTCCAGTTCTTTTCCCACAGCAAATGCTGCGATAACAAACCCTCTCGTTGTGTACATACTCATTTTGTGCATCTAGGATAGATTCCTACTGTCACCAACAAGTTATAATATTCATATTCCCACTGGTGATATATGAAAGAGCATTTATCTATTCAGTGATTTTCTCACCAATGTGTGAGAACTTTTTAAAGATATTACAGATGTTAAAAATTTTGTCATTCACATTATAGTATTTTCTCCCAAAATATATTATGCATCCATTGGATTTTATGTATGGCATCTTTTGACATACAAAAATTAAACATTTCTATAGAGCCAAAGATACCTATTTCTCTTAAAAAGTAGGGGCGCCTGGGTGGCTCAGTCTGTTAAGCATCTGCCTTTGGCTCAGGTCATGATCCTGGAGTCCTGGGATCGAGCTCCACATGGAGCCCCACATCCCCACATTGGGCTCTGAGCTCAGGGAGTCTGCTTCTTCTGCCCCTCACCTTGCTCATGCTCTTTCTCTCTCTCTCAAATAAATAAATAAATAAATAAATAAATCTTTAAAAATACAGTTTCTGCATTTCCACTCTATATCATATATACAGTCTCCTGGCTTTTCTGGGAAGGTTTTTGTTGTTTTGTTATTTTATATTTAAATCTTCATGCATGTGAAACCTAACTTTTTTATGGAGGTTTTTTTTTTTTTTTTAAGATTTTATTTATTTATTTGAGATAGAGAAAGAGAACACCAGGAGGGAGGAGAGGCAGAGGGAGAAGGAGAAGCAGACTCCCCACTGGGCAGGAAGTGTGACTTGAGGCTCGATCCCAGGACCCTGGGATCATGCCTTGGAGCCTAAGGCAGATGCTTAACTGACTGAGCCACCCAGGCGCCCCCCTTTTATGGAGTTTAATGTGAGAGTTCTTTTCTTCCAAAAGGATAGTCAGTTGATCCAACATCATTGATTGAAAGACATTTTTTCCTCACTGAATTGAGTATTTGTCAAATTTTAGAATCTCCTACATATTGACGTCAATTTTTGGATTATGTATTCTATTCTGCTGGTCTGTATGTTGATTTCTGCACCAAGGTCTTATTACCATGGCTATATGGATTGTTCTGGTATCTGTCAATACAAGATCTCCCTTACTGTTCTTTTATGTGCTTTGGCCAGGCAAATAAACTTCCGTATATGCTCCAAGATCATGTTAGCCATTCTCACCCTGTCCGCCAAAGAAAATCCCATTGGGATTCTAGATTAAATCATATTCGGTGTATGGAATTGACATTTTTTATGATATAGTCTTCTTGTTCAAGAACATGGTATGCCTTTTTATCTGTTTGGTTCTTGTTTTAGGTTTTCCAGTACAACTGTATGGTTTTCTGTATATACTTTATCTCCTGCACATTGTTTTTACTTCTTTTTCGTTTTCCTTATTTTGCTGGTTTGATCAGGTTTTCATGCCCTCTCCCTACTATTAAGTTTTTTCTTGTAGTTTTTTATTGCATTTTCTGCCCCTGCTTTCATGATTATGAGATAGATTTCTCTCGTTGTATTTGACAGTAAGAGACCAAGAATGAAGAATTGTTGGTAGGGTATGGATCTGCAGGAAGCCCTTACTCTAAAATATAGATGCACACACTGTATGCTCCTACATTGTGTATTGAAGGCGACAGCACATAACAGAAGCAAGAGACCACACAGAACTGACTTGGTCCTCCTGGCTCTTCAGCCATATTCAACACCAGGAACACCACTCCTTGTCCAGGCAGAGAAACCAGAGGCTGTATCCTTGAATAGTATCTCTAGCTCTTTCATCACTGTTCTGGAAAGCCATTTATTTCTCTGCCCATATATTTCTTTAATATCTACAAGTATGTCACGAGGAGACCTGAAATGGGTGCCCCTGTTTATCTGTATTCAACTCAGAGGTTATCACATTGTGAAAATCCATCTAGAATATATGTTGGTTCAGGAAGACCATGGGGAGGGGTTCTAGAGTCAGATAGAGGTTCAAATCTTGACTCAGCCAGTTATAAGTTTTGTGAACATGGGAAAGTTGCTTGACATTCCTGAGTCTCAGAGTCTTCATCTGTGAAATGGGTCAATATTTCTGAACTCATTCATTTGTAAGAAGTAAATGACTGAAATTATGTAAAGCACCAGCATCATGTCTGACATGCAGTAAGTGCTTAGTAAATTGTAGCTAATATTATTACTACTTTGTGACATACTCATAGGTACCCCATCTTAGGGGAAAACAAAGGCAAAGATTTGGGGGCTGAAAACAACAACAAAAAACAATAGAAGAGCAGTTTTCTTGGATGAAGGGATACATATTTCCTGATGATTGTTACCTGCAGGCTTGGGTGTTAGTCTTTCCACTTACCTGAAACAAATTTAATCCTCATTCTGGTCCTGAGAGGTATACATATTGCTACCCTATTTTACATATAAGAAAACTGAGGCTCAAAGAGATAAAAACCCACAGTAAAGTTTAGATTAGAATTTAGATTCGTGTGATTCCAATATCCATCTTCCTTTTTCTTTAAGATTATATTTATTTGTCAGAGAGAGAGAGAGAGAGAGCGCGCGCTCACACAAGCGGGGGAGCTCAGGCAGAGGGCAAAGCAGGCTCCCCACTGAGCAAGGAGCCTGATGCGGGACTCGATCCCAGGACCCTGGGATCATGACCTGAGCAGAAGGCAGCCGCTTAACCCACTGAGCTGCCCAGGCGCCCCCCAAGATCCATATTCTCCCCCCCCCCATATCATTCTGTCATTTTCTTATTTTAAGTTCATTTTATTCCTAGGTGGTATGTTGGTGGGAGGACTATTCTACAGCATCCACTTGGACTAAAATGTCAGATATTGAAAGTAAATTCCAGCAAATGTGTACCTTTGTCACAAGGACGATAGAAAGGGGATGCCTGTGTCAGCATCAATCCATCCAACCATCAGAAAACAGTTTCACTCTCGTTCCCAGAGGAGAAAGGGTGCTTTCTTTGTGGGTATAAAGGGCTGTGCTTTATTTTCTGGCTCCATTTGTGGATGCTGGTCCTCTGTGCCTGAACCCTTGGCAGTGAACTGGAGAGAGCTCCAGTAGAGTGCCACAGAAGCAGACTGTGAGCAGCTCGTGAGTCTTGAGAGGCAAACCTACGGCCATATGGTCTGCTGAGGTGGTCTAGAGTGGGAGGAGCCAGAGGGGGAAGGCTACTCCCCAAACCTCCGATTTTGATAAAGCTTAGAGGAACAAGGAAGGAGATTAAATTTGACCGTGAGTAGTTATAAACAGAAGCACCAGAATCAAGAGCAGTTGTGAGGGGCGCCTGGGTGGCTCAGTCGTTAAGCGTCTGCCTTCAGCTCAGGTCGTGATCCCAGAGTCCTGGGATCGAGCCCCGCATCGGGCTCCCTGCTCCGCGGGAGGCCTGCTTCTCCCTCTCCCACTGCCCCTGCTTCTGTTCCCTCTCTCTGGCTGTCTTTCTCTCTGTCAAATAAATAAAATCTTAAAAAAAAAAAAAAAGCAGTTGTGACTTGAGAAGGTAGCATATTATGAAGCAAAGACTCTGGAGACAAACTGCTTGGGTTTGAATCCCTTTGAAAGGTGGGTAGTTCCTTTAATCACTATTTTAGGTCAGGTTTACTGGAAGCAAAGCCCAAGAAGGGGTTTCTTGGGTAAGGGACTTATTTAGGAAGTAGTTTCAGGAGAAACCTATAAGATGGTGGTTGGTTTCAGGAGAAACCTATACGAGAAAACATGTTGGTTTCAGGAGTTTAGCCTCAGCCTGATCCCGTAGAAGGTTCTGGGGCCTGAACTGCACCACAGAAATTGTTCAGCCTGGGGTAAGGGGCTAGGCAGTTCTGAGTGCATATCAGTCAGTTCCTGAGAGGTAGGACATCACCTGCCGGGAAACTTCAGGTGAGGCAACTCTGCTAAGCTAAGCTTAACCTTTTTGAGCTAGGAGCAGTTGTAGGAATGGGTGCACAGTCCTGGTAGAAACAGGGATCTGGTACGACACCAAAGACATGTGCTACACACTCTGAGCTCTTCTTTCCCCGTGTATTAAGCAAGGTGGTGGTAACAACACTTACCTTGGAGGACTGTCATAAAAGAAAGAATGTATGTGAGAGCAGGAGTGGGAACTTCGGGGAACCGAAGCTAGGCGGGTCCTGGGTGATTACAGAAATAAATGTTGTCTGAAGAGTTGTTTTTATCCATTGCGATTGCTTGATGCCTGGGTGATTGGTCTAGCTTAAAAGTGAAGAGTGGATAGGATCCATGGCTCTAAAGTTGAGAGCAGGGTGTCCATGTTTCCGGTTACTGCTGTCACAGATCACCACAAACTTAATGACCTGAAAGAACACAAACCCTATTCTGCAGTTCTGTATGTCACACTCAGGTCTCAGTGGGCTCAAGCCAAGGTGTAAGCAGAGCTGCTTTTCCTTCTAGCTGCTCTAGGGGAGGATCTGTTGGGTCGCCGTTCCTCGCTTTCAGAGGCTGGCCACATTCCTTGGCTCCCGGCCCCTTCTTTCTTCAAAGCCAGCAGTGGCTGGTCACAGCTCACATTGCATCACTCTGACACACTCTCCTGACCCCCCTTTCCTCTACTTAATACGGACCCTTCTAGTTACACTGGACCCACCTGGATAATGCAGGCTAATGTCTCAGGATCCTTTATGTAATCATATTTTAAAAGTTCCTTTTGCCACATAAGATAACACTTGCACGGGTTCCAGGAATTTAGGACCTAGACATCTTGGGTGGGTGGGTGGGGCATTATTCTGCCCCTTGGGCAGGGATTGACAAACTTTGTCTGCAAAGGGTAATTACGGGAAGTAATTGTGGTTTTGCGGGCCACGGGTCTCCGTGGCTGCTACTCAGCTCTACCGCTCTAGCAGGAGAGCCGCTGCAGACAGTACGTCCATGAATGGGCATGGCTGCGTGCCAGTATAAACCCCAGTTATGGACACTGAATTTGAACTTCGTGTAATTTTCACATGCCACAAAATGTTCCCCTTCTTTCACTCACCGTCCCCCCCCCCCCCCCCCCCCCCCCCACTGAGCCATGTAAAGTCCAGTTTCACCTTGTAGCCGGTACAAAAACAAGGGGCGGGTTGGATCCTGGCTTGTGGGCTCTATTGGTTTGGAGTATTTTTTGTCCTGGCCTATTTAGGGATTTCAGAAACAATCTTCAAATGTGTGGAGGAATTTCTTCACCACGCTTGGCTGGTTATCCTACCCGTTGCAAGCCTTGACCTTGTGGCCTGCACTACTTCTGTTTGAGTTTTGTCCCCCATGAGAACTACCCTCCCTTTAATTTTTCATGGACATCGCTGAAGGTAAAATGGTGATGGTTGGTGAAGTTTTGTTCCTGTGTGGATCGTAAATGTTTGGAAACAGAAGCACACTGAAAAGAATACTCAGATGATATAAATTAATCAGAGAAAGTAATCTGTGTATTGACATTTCTACTTTTTCTCCATTAAACCAGAGTCACTCAGAATTTGTTAACATTTTATTGGGGCTGGCTAAATTGGTGAGAATACAGAGGTGGGTGAGAAAGAAATGCGTAGCATAATAAAATAGAAATTATTATATTCAGGAGCACCTTGCTGGAGTTAGTTTGCATCGCACAATATATTATGACTACCTGTGATTTATTGAATGTAATTTGCTCTTTAAAATATGATACTTTCTCTAGCTATCACATTTATGCCTCTTGCTGAATGATACTTGGCTGTGAAACACTCTTTTTTTCTTTTTCTTTCTGTTAGGTGAAGGGAAAGAGGACCCTGGGAGAAAATATTGCTGATAATGGAGGTCTGCGGGAAGCTTTTAGGGTATGCACTGCAACATTTGCTGTGATTTTTAAAATTAAACTATAGAATGCCACATGGGTGCATGTCAGTTTACACTATAGGCATTCTTGAGGAGTTAGATTTCTGTCAATTCTGTGAATTTCTGTGAATAGAATTATATTTCCATGTTGACTCTGTCCTACTCTATTATATGGATAGAGCTGCATTTCTTTTTTTGGGGGGTGTAAAGTCACCCTAAAGAATAAGAATTGTTAAGAATCATGTATTTAAAGGATAGTTTTCAGTAGGTGCATTCACAATAATATCAAAGCATGCTACAGAAATCTCCTCAGGGCTACGTTCATATGAGTTTTCCTTGAGTACACTGTCTCTATAGCCCTTCTTGCAATTTTCTCTTAAAATACCAAACTTCTAAATTGTGGCCAGAGGCTAGTGGTTCTCATATAGTGGGCCAGGTAAGAGTCTGTAATAATGTTTTCATCATCCACTGGTCCTTGGTAAAACAAGAAATGTAAGGATGATGTGGAAAGATTTTCATAAAGGTAAATGCATTTAATGTAAAGACCAGGCCGTTATTCTGAGGTTACATCCTTCCTGTCTTCTGGTTAACATATATTTTATAAAGTGATGGTGATTGAAGATGACAGTTTTCCCTTTTATTTGGAAAAATAAAAATTTGGCACCAATATGTTGACCCCCAAATTTATTTCCATAGTCCTTGCCATTGTGTCAGAGAAAGAATAGCTTTTTGGGGGGGAGGAGTTATGTAACATGTGAATGCTTTGGCCCAGCTGCCCTGGTATCTATTGAGTGTGAGGTCTTTCTACAGGTGAACCTGCCTCGCTGTTAGGCAACACAACAATGTTTGGCATTTCCAGGGGCTGGTTTTGTTAAAGGAAAACTTGACAGGCTGGTACATGGTGGAGGATATATTTAGGATCTTTGCCCTGGGTGAGAAAAGAGGAAGGCCACCATTGCAGAGGATCATCCATTCTGCTTCTCTCACCAGGCCTACAGGAAATGGATAAATGACAAGAGGCAGGGAGTTGAGGAGCCTCTCCTACCAGGCATCATCTTCACCAACAACCAGCTCTTCTTCCTGAGTTATGCTCACGTGAGTAGGCCAAGGAAGGGGCATCAGAGATGAAATGTGGGACTTCGGCTTGCTCCCGTGGTCAAAAGTTTAGTGGTATATCTTTGATTTTAGCTGAAATATTATCTTGCTGTTCATTTTCAGGGTAAATTTCACCTTCTTAGTGTTCTATGGGACATAATTAATTAACTGATTGAGTGAGGGTTTATTCGTGTTGTTTGTCAAGTGGGTTACCAGCCTATCATAACCCACTTGGTATATCTTTAATATATGCTGACTTCTTAATGTATGCACTACACTTTATAACCATTTCTAGTGATTCTGTCTTTGGCTTTTGTGGCTCTGCCTTTTGCTGCATTTCTCCTTTTTTTTTTTTTTTTTTTTGCCTCACTGGCTGACTGTATCTCACCACTTTCAACCTGTGGGGGACCCTCAAAGCTATGTTTTCCACCGTCAGATGTGTATGTGAAGACTGCTAGAGCTGAAAACAACAACAAAAGCAAGGAAAGTCATCTCACCCTTTTGTGAGTTTGATGGGCTTTCTGAACAGAAAGTGAAGGATGTGTACTAAAAAAGACACAATTCTCAGTTCAAGTCTCTGGCTAATGAGGCAAGCGCCAGTTCTTGGTTGCTATTGGTTATTGCCCTGGCTTATGTCACAAACGTGTAGGCCTCATTTTCAAAGCAGGCAGGGATGGGTCGATGAAGGTTCTAACGCATGGCTTCACAGTGGGCAAATGTGTGTCTATAAGACAAAGGTTGTTACCAAAACAGCCTTCTTTTGCTCAGTCTTTGCATTGGCTCCTCAGTAAGCCAATTCCTTCCCGTATCTTCTTTGGTTGAGCCTGGCTAAAGGATTCTTACCTTTCTGGGATCTTTTATTTCTTAAAGCTGACATGGCAACACTTAGTTAGTGATCATTTATCTACATGACATCAGCAAAACTGGAGTCACCAAAATGACCTCCCTTTTTCGTTTTCCTGTTGCTATCAACACACCCCATTCTTTGGGTCTTCCTGGATAGAAAATCTAGATTCTTTGCTCTTACTTGATTTGTCTATCCTCGTTTTTATGACATGGGTTCCCAAAGCTAGATGTTTCATCCTTTTAACTTCTCTTTAGATTCATCCTCTCTTTCTCCCCATTACCCTATATCTCATCCTCTGTAGAATAGCCCTTGATCTCTCCTATTCTGGATTATCCCAACAGCCTTAAGGCACGTTTTTCTGCCTTTGGCATCTTTCCACCACTATCTTACATGCCCCTGTGAAACAGCGTTTTTATTTCATTACTGACCAGCTCAGGGAACTGCAGTGACTCCCAAGTGCCTACCACATGGAGGCCAAACACATGCAGCTGGCTCTTACCATTCTGTCCAGTCTTATCCCCCTCTACGCAACCAGCTCTGAGGCTCTACCACGCTCACCCTTAGCCAGGCAGGCGTCCTCATGGCCGCCCTGCAGTGTTAGGCCTATTACTGTCCCTGGGGCTTTGCTTTGGATTTTCCTTCTATAATGTGACCTCCTTCATACTCCTCTCCCTCAGACGATTTAATCCTGTCTTTATCTTTTAGGCTCTGTGTCGAGTCCCACCTCCTCCACATTTTCCACAAACTTCCCCAAGGACTCCAGTTCTCTTTTTCTCTCTCTTTTTTGAATCTCCAACTCCTTTACACTTCTCTTCATTACTATGCAGTTGAGTCCTTAATTGTTCTCAAAATGTTGAGGACTTTTAGTTTTATCTCCATAGCTAATCTTCTGGATCCTTCTATTTCTTATGTATCTCCATAGCACCCAGCAAAGATGCTGGGTATATTAAAGATGCTTGACATTTTTAGATGAATTGCTTAAAAGGGATAAGACTAGGTAACAGTTCCGTTAAGGAGACTTTTTTTTCTTTTTCTTCTTTTTTTTTTTTGGAGAGGGGGGAATCAGGACTGGGTCAGATATCTCAAATAAGCACACACAATACAGTTAGAATTTTCTAGAGCAGGGCTGGCAAACTAGGACTCATGGGCCAGATATGGTCTGCTGTCCATTTTTGTAAAAACTCTTTTATTGGAAAACAGCCAAGGTCTTTCCTTTGTGTTGTGGGTGGCTGGTTTTGTGCTACAGTGGCAGAATTGAGTAGTTGAAACAGAGATCTTCTGGTGTGCAAAGCCTAAAATATTTAATGTCTGCCCTTTTACAGAGAAAGTTTGCTGACTCTTGATCAAGAGGACAAAGTACAACATCCACTGGTTCTTCCTTTGGTTGTTAACTTAATCAAAGTCCATCTTATTTACATCTGAGTCCACCATATCTTTTTGTGCATAAAGTAAACTGGTAACAACATTACCTTCATAAGTTTTGAAATGTCTTCAAATAAAATCCCAAAGTATATCTGATTTATTTTAAACTAAAGTGATTTAGGAAAAAATGGAAAGCTATTTTATGTTACTAATGAGAAATTTATCTTGGAGGTTTTCCTACTGACAGAAGGAGATTTTTCAGTCTTTTGCACATTGGAAGAAGTCTGCCTATAGGGAGTAAAGTTATTTTCCCTCCTGAGAAGATTCTAGGAAAACAGTAACAACCATAATGTGTTTTCAGAAGTCTCTTAAATGATTTATGAAGCAAAGGCAGTACTAGAACAATACCATATAATGATGTAAGAATATAAGAAGAAATAACACAAGAAAAAATGAGGTAATGGCGAATGTCAGAAACAACTTCAATTTAGCTAGCTTCTGAGGAAATTAAGGAATCACATCATGAAAACGTCTTCCCAGTCACATTCGGACTGTTTATCTTCAGCAAAAGCAATAACATCATGCTACCTTTTCTGCTTCCTGTGTCCCTGTAGTTTCTGTGACCTGTTAATTTTTTCCCTCAGATATTCCCCTCATCCTTCTTCTCTCCATTCCTCTTTATCCTTATTTAGTGGCCACTCATCGGAAACCTTTCTGAGGCCCATAAATACTCTTCGAACTGATCTCTAATTTCCTCTTAGTACTATGCACTCCTGCCGGATAATTCTTTTAAAAACACGATTTCATCATTTTCTTGCTCACAAACAATGTTTAAATATAGTTTAAATTCTTTAACTTGTTGCTCAAGACTTCAGAAGTCTGGCACCGTCCTCTCCCCGCCGCCCCCCCCCGCCCCGGTCTCCCATCACTGCCCATCATGCGCCACACAGTCCAGTTACACTAAATGTCTTGCTTTTTTTTTTTCTCTCTCTCTCAGGTCTTTGCTTCCATTTTCTCCTGCACTTGGAATGCGCCCCATCATTTCATGTCTCCTAGTTCTTTTCGTACTTCAAGACTATATCATGTTTCCGGACACATTGCAAGTCAGGATTGAGTAGGTTACAGTGCAGGAGCAAACAATACAAAGACAGTTTCTTTTGTGTTCATGCTCCTCGTCTGTCTAGTGTGGGTTGAGAGTGGTGCTCTACTCATAGTTACTACTCAAGGACTTGGGTTTTGGAGTCTTGATCTCAACACGTGCTTACGTGTTCACCATTGGAGTAGGAAAGTGATATGAGGAAATGTACGGTGGACCTTCATGTGGCATCTTAAATTGCTCTTAAGATGCTTAAAACTTATGCTAGGTTTTTAAAGCTTCCACAAGGGTGTGCCGTCTATCACTTCTGCTCACATTTCACGGATCAGAGCAAGTCCTAGAGCTTTGCCTAACTTCAAAGTCTATGGAGAAGTGTCTTCCTATCCAAGGCCTTGACTAGGGGTGATGCAAGCAAGGCCCTTAGGGTGCAAAATACTCACATCCCATGACCATACTCAATAATGAATGATGGGTTCATTTTTTCCTGTTGGAGTATGACTGAATTTGATAAGGGCTCTTCCAAGCATTATATTATTTGAATTTATACATTGGCCGACTCCTGGGCATATACACTGTTCTCTTGATTTAAGAAATTTGTCTGGAAACCATCCTAATTTACTCAAATTGTGGAATTATGCACACAATAAAACCTTCTACTCTGGGGATTAGAATAATAGATGTTGCCACTGATGAAGGTTTTATCTGATCTACTGAAACTGTTTGTCATCCACTGAGTCTAAAATTACTCTTCAGTATAATTTGGAGCAGTTAAGGTGGTAGAAAGTGTAATTGGAAAGGAAACATAATTATTGGCGTGCTTTTCTCTTCTAGGTGAGGTGCAATTCCTACAGACCAGAAGCTGCCCGAGAACAAATCCAAATTGGTGCTCACAGCCCCCCTCAGTTTAGGTAAATGGGCAAATTGGTGACCCTCATTTTTAAGTGTGCGTCTCCCACCTCCTCCCCGACTCAGCCATCCCTGTTCTATACCAAATGGGAGA
This sequence comes from Zalophus californianus, assembly GCF_009762305.2. NCBI lineage: Eukaryota > Metazoa > Chordata > Mammalia > Carnivora > Otariidae > Zalophus > Zalophus californianus. The sequence continues at coordinate 111,100,650 of NC_045612.1, read as the reverse complement.
TCGGAAAAAAAGCCTGTCTTGTGAACAGCGATATCTCCATTTTGCAGACAGAAATATCTGGCCAAACAGAAACTGAGCACCTTTTCTTTCACTAGTAGGAATCTAGTTTAGTCAGAATTCTCTAAAAAAAAAAAAAAAAAAAAGTGTCTGGTAGGCATTGATGCATGCCTCTAGTCCAGTGCTATATCAAGAGATCCATGAGATAGTACAGACTCCAAAGGTACTTTAGAATCCAAATCAAAGCTTTAGTATTAATTCCCATTTCTTATCTTCCAGTTTTTGAAAGGCCCCAGTCCAGGGGTGCCATGAGCACCATGGGTGCTCAGTAAATGGAAGTATTTGATTTATCCAACCACCTACTTTTTTGTGTGTGGGGGCCAAAAATGTCTCTTTCCTTAGACAAGGATGGGACCTTACATACTGTGCCTTAAAACACATAGAGCTCTGGTGTATTTTGTGTTCTAGAATATCCTGTTAAATACCTCTTGTTCTTTCACACAGCCAACTGGCAGACATGAATGAATGCCTGCTTCCCAAATAGCTCTGAACACAAAAGGATGTATGGTGATATTTAGCTATTAGAATTCATATCTGAAGTCAAAGCGCTATGTTTTGGTTTTCAGTTTGAATCATTTTTTGAAACAGTTGCTTCAAATGAAGGGAAAGGATTATGAATTATAATCTTGTTTAATTGTGAGAATGTACAAAATAACAAGTAAAAATAAAATTAAGGTTAGTGTACTTACCCAGTGCTAGGTTTCTAGCCCAGTTTGAGGGAGATTTTCTACAGTTGGGGTCAGAGAATTATAATGGGATATATAAGAAACTATAGTAATTTTTATTGACTGATTCTTTCCTTGGAGCATGTTATATCTGGATATCTTTAATGTTTAAATGAATCCATCAGCACAGTGTAGGAAAATCATCTAAAATTTCTCCTATATTTAAAAATCTTATTCCTAAAGCCTTGCTTTAGAAATGTTTCACAAACTGACTCTAAATTACTGAGTAGCATAAAAATCTAATCACAGTGTTAGAAAATTCTCCCCGACTGGGCTAAACTGTCAAAAAATGCTGACAGTCTCTAATGAACTAATATATGCTCCCACTGATGAATGGTGCAGATAGAAACCACACAGTAGATTAATTACTTAGCAGATAAGATTTTAGAAACTGATTTCCTTTTACTAACTAGTTACCTGTAATGTTGGATTTTAGCTGATAATTTGCAGGGTATACTTACTAATTATCAGCTAAATTCTCTTTAACATTTGCCCAGGGTGAATCACACTAAGAAATATGCATTCCCTACTCATATATCCCAGCTAAAACACAAGAGGTTTGAATACAAGCCAGTATATTCCTTCACATGCCCGTAGGTGACAGAGTCATTAGGGAAGAAATAGTAACTAAGAACGCTGAGTCTCTCTAGTCAACCCTTTGAATATGCAGTTGAGTAAGAAATAGATGAAGGGGCAGTTTTTGCTGGCTTGTTAGTGATGTCTGCAGTAACTATAGATTTTGAGTACAGCAGAAATCACACAATGGAAATACCACTGCCAACCAAAGTGCTGAGTAGGAATCCACAGTCTTTACTGCAGTCAGGGAACGTGCAAGGACACCAGATTTTGGAACTAACTCCAGTAAAACAGTCCTCATCAATAACACAATAACCAACAAGACACCATTCATTAGTTTGTTGCGTGGACCAAATTCTAGGTAAATATGAACCTTCAAGCATAATGGGAATTAAGCGGAAGTATTTCTGTAGGTCGGATGAGGTCTTAGGTAGCAACGACAGGGATGAATCTTACAGACATAATATTGAGTGAAAGAAGCCAGGAACAACAGAGTGCATACTGTGTGATCCCATTGATAGGAAGTTCAAAAACAGGCAAAACTAATCTATGGTGATAAGAGGTCAGACTAGTAGTTATCCTTGGAAGTTCCACTGGTAGGGCACACTGTGGAGCCTTCTAGGTGCTGGAAATATCCCATGTCTTGTTCTGGGTGGTATATACACTTGAACAAAATCAATGAGCTTTACGTTTTAGGTATGTGCACTTTATATCAGTTATACCTCCCCTAAAAGTTAAAAAAAATAGAAAGCCTAAGTATTGGTAAATCTAACAATTTATAGGAATCTGTAAATTTATAGGACTATACAATCATATACATGATTTATAGGAACTGTAAATCCTACAGTTTATAGGAATTTGAGGGTATTGGGAAGATTAATAAGAACATTTGCCTGGCATTCAGGAGATGCTGGTTCTAGTCTCAGCTCTGTGAATTTCTTTGGAAATTTACTTCTCCCATTTGGGCTTCAGTCGTCTCCCCTGTAAAAAGATGAAATGAATGCAACATCCCTGTGAGCAATATGCTGCTACATTTTTATCCAGAACCTGTTGAGATGGAAGAATTAAATGACATGAGCTGTGACATATCTTTTCCAGGGTCAATGGTGCAGTTAGCAACTTCGAAGAATTCCAGAAAGCCTTTAACTGTCCATTGAATTCCACGATGAACAGAGGCCTGGACTCCTGCCGGCTCTGGTAGCTGGAACCCTGGTGTTTGCCGGCCCGAGAGCCATGCAGTACCAGTAGAGGCCACACGGAGTGCTCATCGCCACTGCTTTCAGCCTATATTCCCCACCCCGCCCCCCAGGACTTCTGTTTTTAGCGCATCTTCCTTATTTGGGTGTTGGTTGGATCTAAACAATATATTCAAATTGTAGGGCTCAAAAAAATGGAATCCGAGAAGGGATCCGAGTATGTTTCTTTACAAAACCAAACTAACAAAAATAAATCTCTAGGCCCCTTTTGTTAAAACGTGATCTGCTGAATTGTTGCTCTTGTCCATTTTTAGTGTGTAAACAGCTAGATGGTAGATACCGTTTTAAGCCACAGCTTCGCAGGGGGCCTAAGTAGAATGTATCCAGAAAAAAATTCCGTCTATTAAATGTGTAACCCTCAGTGATGAAGACATGTTCCTGGAATACCTGGTAGGTCTTACTGCTCTATAGAACACGGTGCTAGGCTTTATGTGTCGTCATCCACAGCGTTTATTAACTCTATGGTAGTTAAGTTAGAAATGTGTTGAAGCTTCATTTTACAATTTTTGCTGAAATTTTTGCCTTCAGTTTGGAAGCCTGTTGGGATGAAAACACATCTCGCAGCTTATATCTGACGTAGCTGATTGCCCTGTTCCAGTCAGCATGAACAAAGCTGGCCAAAAGGCTACTTGAGAAAGGATTTCAGTTTATCAAATAGAAAAAAAAAAAAAAAGATTTGTCTTTAAGGCCCGGAAGAAGTCAAAACTCCTTGTCACGTAACAGTAGGGACACGAGGAGATGAAATCTCCACCATTTGATCCCTTTTGCCCAAGCCTCAATGATTATGTCTGTCTGCCAGACACTTTTCTTTAGTCCAATTCTTACTTGTCTTATTACCCTCATATATGTGCACTTTTTTTGTTTCTGAAATGAGCAGGCATTGAGAGAATGATTTTCTGATTCTCCGTTAGGAACGTTATGGCTTTCATTCCCCTTTAGCACAAAGCAACAAATACCACAGTGAGGTGTGGGTGCAAAGTACCCTTGTGTTTTGCCTCAGTTAATGTTACCACTCTTTGAAAAAAGCTTTTTGAAAAATTTCTTGCTTGAAGACATTTTAGAATTTATTGATTAAATTTAAAATTCCCTGTATAGTCCAAAGAAACATAATTTTCACTGTCCAGGCCTTCTAAATAGCCTGTAAGGAAGAGCAGGACTAAGTTTTTGATCCTCAGGACTTTATGCTTTCAAGTGAACTCCTCCATCTCTTATTAGTGTGTGTGTGTGTGTGTGTGTGTGTGTGTGTAGGATAAAATTGTGATGGCCTTAAACTGGCATTTCCAGTTTCTTAAAATAGCTGTCACCCCTTTGCGTTATTCATTGTGTATGCAGTTTTGGCCAATAGGAAAATCTCAAAAGCAAAAGGACAAATTCAGACTAACCATAGGAGGCCATTTTGCACCCCTGTGATCTGTTGTCCTTTTTATTTTTTAAATATAAGTGTGTGCCATGTCTTTTCAAAACCGTGGGAACTTCTGAAGGGAGAAAAATGCAGGGGCTCCATCATGAGGAAAACAGTTACACTGCTTTAGAGGAGAGTAATTTTTCCCCTTGACCTCCTCTCCGAATGAATGAACTTTTGAAGGGCAGCTACTTTTTCCTCCTTTTAACTAAGGCTTAATGCGACCTTAGTTCATATTTTTAAAAACAAGGGGGAATTAGGGTAGGGCTGCTAGGAGAGTACATGCCTTTTCTCTGGAGGAATCATTCTGATTTGGTTTAGACATACAAGATGCTCCTTGTTTTATCCCGGTACTTGGACATTTAAAATCAGCTGAGGTTTCTTATGCTTTTATGGATAGCATTTTCCTTCTAGATTTCTCTTTTTAAACTCCCAATAAACACATTCCTGCAGGTCAGAGAAAGTGTTTGATAAAAGCATAAGATTAAGACTTTGGAAATGGGCATCTGTCAGTCAGTCGTTGATTGAGGACAGCTGGTTGATCAGCTGGGGCCCTACAATTTCTAAACAGTGTGGCTGCCTTGTCCTGATTAACTTTCCTTGATATGTCAGTTATCCTGAAAATTGTAGATATGATGGTCATTATTAAAACAAAATAACCCCAAAGCAGTGATACCAAATCCTCAGTACTAGCTAGAACAAATTTCCGGTAGGATTGGATTTCCAAATACATGCTCATTGTTTAAATTTTCAGACGACACTCTCGTTCCCTTTCTTCAATACAGATCACTAAAGGAAGCAGACACTGAGTAAGTGGTAGAGGGAAGAAGGTAAAACACAAGTGGAAGGAAAGGTAAAAAAGTAGGGAGAAGCTGGCTTAAGAATATGGTGCGGAAGGGAAGACAGGATTTGGGCAATCCTGGCTAAGCACATCCACTGGAGTAGAGCCATAAAGTTTTACAAAAATAATTATGCTAAGTCAAAAGGAAATTAGATACTGGATCACAGACTAGGACTGCTGTCACATACTTTTCTGATTCATATACCAGATGTTCTGCCAACGGACTACTGTCTGGGTGTTGGAAGGAGTTAGGGTTTTTTTTTTTGTTTTTTTGTTTTTGTTTTTGTTTTTTTTTTGAAAATTCTCCCAGATTAGTCAAGGATTTTATGTATATAAAGTGGTATTATTTGAGCTTATCACCATTGCCCAAAGTTTGTTCAGCTTTTCACCAGCCGCACAGCATTGGCCTCCTATTTCCCTTTTTTCCTTTTATGAGATGGACTTGGACATGACTGATGCAAGCTCAGGATTCGTAAATTATCCTGAAGTTTGTTCAGTGCCTTTCCTCAATGGAGCTTAAAGCATAGCACATAAATTTTATCTTCTTTAGCCCTGGAGCATCACTAAAAAGCAACAAGGAATGATGGCTTGCCACACGGGTTATGCTCATGCCAAAGAAGTGGAGAGAGGTTTGAAATTGCTTTGTCGAGTATCCCAGAATCAGGAAAGGCAGAGTCTTTGTTCTGTGGGCTGTTGACCTCTGCATTAACCTTCATCCCTTAGATTACCCCATTTCTAAATACATTTATCCTCTTAGTATTTCTATAACCACTTAGCATTTGATGGGCTTCTTTCCTGATATTTTTAACATAACATCTCAGTTGCATATTAAGTTAAGGAAGAATATGATTTTTCATGCAGCAACATTCTTGTCACTGGTGGCAGTGCCCCCACTGGTTTGAAGAAAGGTGTTCTTGCTTTATGCGTTTTATATCTAAACAGTCATTGTATTTTCTTCTCTTACTTGTGGAACAATGTGAACAGTCATTTTAAGGACAATAAAAAAGTTGAAGATTTTCTGTTTCCTCTTTTTATTTTTATGTATGTGTGTATGTATGTTTTATTCTCTCAAAAAATACTATAATCTATTGTATCTGTTAACACATTCGCTTCTGTTTTAGACTGTACTGTTTGCCCAAAAAGTACACAAAGCACTCTAGTAGACTAGGTTTCTTGGTTTAAGAAAGTGGGATTTGAATGCCATAACTTTGTAGACAATGAGAGATTTGCAAGGTGGTCATTGTATTTCCTTCCAGGATATAAGTCAGATGTGGCTTATTGCTTATGCAATAATATTCCTAGTGAGGAGAAGGGAGGCTTCTGAGGGAATTATCAGCCACGATAGGACTGGTCTTACCAAAGTGACAGTGAACTTTACAGTTAGTATCAGACCAAGGAGATCTCTGTGTGCTCTCACCTTTAACAATCTATAGTCACTCAGCACACCATAACTGAACACCTGTTCTATCTATATCATGGAACTAGCTGTATTCAGGCAGATTATATGCTGTCCCTGGGCCTCAGTGAACAGTTTGGTCTTAGTGGGAGACAGATCCATAAACTGTTAGAATCACCCTGCTTTGTGTGGTGATATTCAAGGATGTCAGGTTGTGGTTTGGTGCACAGAAAAGGAATTGGTCAACTCTCCTCTGGTGGATGCTGTTGGTGCTCTCTCTCTGCCCAAAGGCCAGTGAGTCCCCTTCCCTGGGCACCCTAACCTCACCTGTGTGCTTTTCTTTCTAAGTGGCCGCACTCATGCTACTGGAGCCTCTTTGCCCCACGCACGCTTAGAGAACCGGAAGTGCCTGGGATTTTGTATCCCCTGGTGACCTTTGGACAATGAGTGATGCAGGACAACGTAAGCCTCTCTGTCTTGCCTGAGTCCAGACAAATCTAGAGGCGTCCCATAGAATCTGTACTACTCTATGGAGGCATTTTGAGGTTAGGCTGGTAGGGCAAGTAGAGACCCTTGTTGATTATCTTAAACATCTTTCTGGCACTGATAATGTTCTAAGACATGGGAAAGCACTGGTTTGTCATAGGTGTGCCATAGGGACTGTGTACGGGAGATAAGTGTCAGACGGACGACAGAATTGGTGGGTAATAAGTGGCTGAATGTGGCCTGTTAGTGCCCCTCTTCGAGAGTTTGCTCTAGTTTCTGAGCTGATCCTTGAAATAAGAATTCTTGTGTAGGGGGTAGTGGCAGAAGGAAAGATGCATAGAAGTAATAGTTGATGAGTGATCTCTGGGGCATGGATAGGAAGGAGGGGCTTTGGGGGAATGGAGGCAAGGAGTCTAGAATTTCTCGTGCTATGGTCTGTATGATAGATTTTATGAGACCCAAGACGTACTGAGTCTGATTCAATTGTTAGATATATATCTAAGTGGACCTGATCAAAATTTGAAGGAGAAATGTTTCCAGTAGATCTAAGGTATTTGCACGTCCCTCAAGTTCAGTTTTTTTTTTTTTTTAATTAAGATCACACTAGCTGTTGAAACATTATCTTAATGGCTCAATCCAATTTAAGTTTATTTCTTGTTTTCATTGCATACAAAATGGTATTAATGGTCAGTGAGCCTCTGTCTTCCAATTGGTGATTTAAGAACTCAGGTTCCTTCCACGTTGTGATTCAGCCACTTTCAACATGATTGAATACATGCTCATCTTACAAGAAGCTGGTGGAGGGGAAGAGGCCATGGAAGATACTGAGTGGAAGGTTTGGTCTGGTTCCAGGAACTATCTCTGTCATTTCTGCTCCTATTCCATTGGCTAGAGCTCAGTCATGTGGCTAAGCCTAACTGCAGGGGAGGCTGGGATATACAGTCCAGCTGTGTGTCTAGAAAGAAGAGGAAATGGGTTTGGCTATCAGCTGGCAATCCCAGCCACACCTTGTAAAGTGAAATGCGGGACAGTACCTTTGAGGTCATCTGAATTCTGGGAAATTGCTTTTGGGCACAGCACAATGAAAATTTTGAAGTGCCATTGGTAGCCTGCAGTTTATTCTGTAGGAGTCTTTTTAATTAACAGCTTAATTGGATAATTTAATCCCCTTTAGGATTGGAGATATGAAAATGAAAATGAGATACTCCCTGTGATCTGACAATACTGTGCTTTAATAAACACACCAAAGCGAGCCCGGAAATGAACACCACAGAAGCATTATCATAATTTGTGATCAGTGAAAGAAAACCTGATCTATAATTTTAATTATTTCTAAATGGTTTAGATACATGTTTCATTTGAATGTGCATTTTGTTTTGTTAATTGCCTCAATTAGGAAGAAAACAGAATAGAAGATTGTGTGGCTATGCCACAGATAATACAATATATTCTAAGCTTTTAAAATATATCCCATTGAGACAGTAAATAAAATATCCTATGAAATAAAATCTTGTGCTGTATCTCCTAGTATTTTTAGAGAATTTAGATGAAAATTGTTTATACTTCTCCATTATGCGATGAGAAATTACTCCTCGTATTCTTATTTTATGCTTTCTCCACTTGAAAGACAAATTGAGGATGAGAGTCCAAGAAACAAAGATGAGTTCTCATCTACAAGCCACAGAAGTATGGTTTGCATTAATTCTGGCTTGAGATCCATTTTACAGAGAACGAAGAACAGTCCCCCATATACCGGCTACCTAAAATATTGAGTATCATTTATACTGGCAGGTGGGCTGAAATGTGTGCAGATGTCCTAGGCAAGAAGAGACGTATAGTTTACCATCTAGAAGTATACTCTGGCAATTTCCAAACTGATGTAGAAGTCAGTGGAATCAGTACCTTGCTTACAGTCACACGATCCTCCCACCCCATTGACATTTGATGAATGAAAAAAAATAAGCCCAGAGCAAACTTCTTTTAAAATTGACCAGATTTTCAATTGACATTTGTAAATGATTTTTTTTTTTTTTTTGGCCTAATAACGATCGTGTTGAAAATGGCTTCCGTTTCTGGAGACCCACCAGGTCGTAGGCCCTTTGCTAGGGTTTTACGTGCTTTGCAGCCAATCCTCACAACAATCTTGCAAAGAACTGTTGCTGTTTCTTTTTCACAGGTGAGGAATCCTTATGTGACTCACAGCATTAGTAATTAGAGGAGCCAGGAATAAAGTCAATTTGGTCTGACTGCAAAGTCCATTCTCCAGTGGTCTACTGGGCATATGGAACAATGTTCACAAACCTGATTTTGACTTGTGACTTACCGAAAAATTCACATTATGTTCCAGAGTCATTTGTTAGAAAATAACATGAAGAAAGGAGTCCATTTACAGGTATTTGTATTGGATGGTAGTTCTGTCCGGAGTCCTCCACGAAGCTCTCTGCAACCTGCTCTTCACTGATGATGCCAGCTACCGCTCAGTGAACATGTCCCATGTGTCAGGTGTGCACCAAATGCTTTATTTTCATTTTCGAATCCTTGCAGTCATTCAGATCCCTATTATCCCCATTTTATAGGTAAGGGCACTAAGAAGTTAATGACTGGCCCATGATTATATTTAGCTAGCAAGCGGCAGGGCCAGATTTGAATCCAATTTTATCCACGTGCTCCCTTGGGCAGACATAGAGCTTTGATGACCCTAAGTCCTGGATTTCTGGGGTGAGCTATCCCCCCATTTCAGTTGGTAGATTCCCCCTAAATGTGCCTGTGTTCGGTGTTGTGACTGCCTGTGCTCTCTCTGTTGAGTCTTCTAACACCAGAAGGTCCGCCTGTCACTTTCTCCTGCGAACAAAACCTTTGTGACCCTGCCTGTGGGTAGTTGAGGGCGTGTGACTGCAGTTACAGACTTTTAAGCAATCACCTTGTTTTTAACCCTCTCATGCCTACTGACATTTCCTGTGATTTGGAGCTTCCAGGGCTCGAGATCTGTGCTATTCTACAGGCTGCTTTAGCTTGCTTTTAGTAAGGGGGGGGGGAAATCTATTATTTTTGCCCATGTGGGCTTATACCTTTTTTATAATTTAGTGTCTTTTTTTGGTGAGAGGGAGTATAGATCGATATCTGAGTAACGAAGTCTACATTTTTGTTTTCTAATGGGAAAGTAGAACAAAAATTTATTTTAAAAGAAATGCTGCTATAAATATAGTTCTGTACTGAATTATTGTCTTAATCCCAGCAGTATCTGTAACTAAAGGGCCTAAAGCTTCCTTTAAACTGCTAAAATTAGGAGGTTTTGTTGTATGTAGAAGCCAATTCTACTTTTTCACAGTTATTTTAATAAAACAAGCATCATGTACATTGGGTATTTTCCATTTCTCCTGAAGACGTATAACTTAGTCTTTGGAGAAGTCATTGGAGATGAGAGGAATGTATCTCTGGCCACCTTCCAGAGTTGCCTAGGAGTACATCTAGGAGAATGCTAGAGTGGATTTGTCACGAATGCTCCAGAGGAAATTTTTACTTATCAACGAGGGCCAAGCTTGGTCCTTGGAGATTCACATTTCAACTCTCATTTGCACACACACATACAGGCTTGGTGCAGACTGAGTTTGAGTTAATGCACATAGCTTGTTCGGAAGAAATCAGTCAAAAGCCTTTTTAAGCATAAATGGTTCTTTAGGAACTGAAGGATCAGTGCCTCAATTTTATTGTAAGCATTGAATAAAACCATTTTAAAGCATTCAGCCTATTAAACCCACTCTGCAAATACCAGGAATAATGAAGGTGCTCCCTCACCCAGGTCCATTGGTGATATGTACAAAATAATATTTACTGTAGAATAAGAAAGAAAAACTATCATTTAACTTCTGCCTACCACGCATGAGGCACAGTGCTAGCTGTCATATTGCATTTTGATTAATCCGGGGCTTTGGCGACCTTAACCCCAAACTTCACAAACAATACGGCAATAACAACATTGTCATTCCTGTGTTTTAAAACCCTTCAGTGATCTCTCCATAGCATTTACGATAAAGTCCAAACAATTTACACTGACCTAAAGGCCCTGCGTGACCTGGCTCTCCATTTCTCCCTTGTCCTGTCTCTGTTGCTTTTTTCTTAGTTACACTGGTCTTTCCATTTCTCAAATTTACTAAGCTTTCTCCTACCTTCTCAGTCTCAGGGCCTTTACTGCTTTGCCTGAAATGGTCTTTGCCTGTCTTTCATATGACCCCAGTGCCCTTAGAGCCCCTCACCTTACCTTCCATCACCTCACCTAGCTTACACCGCCCTAGATCTAACTGCACTTACCAGTTTCCTTCCTTCCTTCTTCCCCCTCCCACTCTCCTCCCCCCCACACTTGTCTGTCTGTCTGTCTTTTCTTTTCCCCTCCCTCCCTCCCTCCCTCCCTCCCTCCCTTCCTTCCTTCCTTCCTTCCTTCCTTCCTTCCTTCCTTCCTTCCTTCCTTCCTTCCTTCCTCCTTATTGATAAGTAAAAATTTCCTCTGGAGCATTTGTGACAAATCCACTCTAGCATTCTCCTAGATGTATTCCTGGGCAACTCTGGAAGGTGGACAGAGATACATTCCTCTCATCTCCAATGAATTCTCCAAAGACTAAGTTATATGTCTTCAGGGGAAATGGAAAATACCAAATGTTCATGATGCTTGTTTTATGAAAATAACTATGAAAAAATAAGATTGGCTTCTGCATAAATAAAACTTCCCAATATTCAGATAGGTGCGTCCCTTAGGTGTTGAGGAAGAAGAAAGAGGCTAGTGTGGCTGGAGCAGAGTAGGGTGAGGAAGAGTGGAGAACAGGGTGATGTCAGAATGAAATCAGGCATTCAGATTGTTGATGGTCCTGTGGGCCATTGTAAGAACCCTTGTCTTCACTCTGTGTGAAATGGGAAGCCAGTGGAGGCTTTTGAGCAGAAAAGTGATAGGATCTGACTTGTGATTTCTAGGGCGATTCTGGCCGTGTTGAGAATGGACTCTGGATGGACAAGGGAAGAAGCAGGAAGACCAGTCAGGAGGCTGTTGCAGTCATCCACGTGAGCATGGTGGCCATGTCCAGGAGAGTCGCAAGGGAAGTAGTGACCAAAGAATCAATAACAAAATTTAAGAAAAAACTCCTTCATAATCTTGCTACCTGAAAATTTCCAATTATTTCTTTTGTATGTGTCCTTTTCCATGTTGCTCCCTGGCTCCATGCATGATTACATGGTGTAATTTTAGAGCATAAAGATTTTGCATGGTTTTTCATTTAATAGTATTGGCCGGTATCCATGATGCTTCATGATCTTCCATTTTAATGGTGGTGTAATATTCTTTAGAGTTTCTCTGGCATATTTTATTCAGTCATTTCTTTATTGTTAGAAATTTATTGATTTCATTTTTAACTATTGTAAATAATACAGAGATAAATAATGTGTAGAGTTTTTTCCTTTTCTCTTGATTTTTCCTTAGAATTAATACTTCAGAGTGAATTTACTTGATCAAAGGGGACCTGTATAAGCTTTCAAAATATAATGACAAATTGCTTGGTAACAGGGTTGTATGTATGAGGTACATATATCATTTTACAACAGGACTGGATCAGAAAATGGTCCTGCCTTTTTCTGGTAGGTGTATAAGCCAACAACTGTAATAGCAAGCATAATGAAGAATAATATGAGAAGGTGCCCCATTTAGTAATGTGATCAGCTCTAGGTGTCATTAATTTCAACTAAACTGATATTTTGCTCCTATCAAATATATAAAAGTGTGACTGGTTGTTTAATTTTACTAATTAGCTTTTTGTTTTCTTACTTCTCTTGATGTAAATTACCCACATATCAATGTCCTTTGTCTACTAAGCTCTTAAGATCTTGATTTTTTTTCTTTTCAGTTATATGAGATTTTTATTGCTTATTATTTGTAGTTATTTGTTTAAATAGAAAAAATTCTGCTATGCTCTGATTCTTATCTTTGTTCTTTTGCAACTAGTAGTGTTCTTCTGTAAGGTAGCGGAGACAGGCCGAATGCTCTACTTCATACGATTTGCTGGAGTAAACTTTTACAAAGGAGTATTTTAAAAAGTTAACACAAATTTAGGAAGAATACAATGTTAAATGCATATTAGTTAACTGAATAAATATTTATTGAACTACTGAACCGCTTACTAGATACTGGTCTAGGGCTGGGAATACAATGATGAATGAGAGTTCTAGCTCCCAATTATTTAACAATTAAAAAAATTATTTTACAATTCACAAGGAAAAGTAGATATGTAAATAACAATTTCAACAGTGTAATATGTCATAGAATAGAGGTGAATGCAGGGTTCTTTGGGAACAGGACTGAATAAAACTATTTATAGAGCTCAGCAATGAAATAATTACAATGCCCTCAGCTGTGAAATCAAAACAATAATAAGAAATGAATAAGGCAGACAACTCAATAGGAAATTGAGCAGATGATGAACTTGTTCATGAAAGAGGATATCCAAATTTCCAACAAATACATGAAAAGTCATTAAGGAAATGCAAATTAAAACCACAATGTGATTCATTTATATACCCCTCTCTGTAGGGTAGCTAAAATAAAAAAGGATTTAGAAAAGCAGAACTCTCATATACTGCTGATAAGATTATAAAATGACACAGCCACTTTGGGAAACTATTAGGCCATATCTTCCAAAGCTAAATAGATGTATATCCTGTGACCCAGCAACTTCACCTCTAGGTTTTAAGCTGACATCTTAGTAGATGGAAAATGGTCGAATATTGGCAATTTCTTCTTGTTCAACCTAATGTATATCCAGTAGAAGGGCACACATATGTTCACCAAAAGACATGTAGAAGAATGTTCATAGAAGTACTCTTTATAATAATCCCAGACTGGAAGCTATGCAAATGTCCATCAACGGTGTAGCCAGTAAGTAACTGAATATTAGTCTACAATAACAAGAATGAACAAACAAGTACTTACAAAGGAGTGGTCATCAGAAACATAATATTGAACAAAAGAAGCTAAACACAAAAGAAAACATACTTTATGATTCCATTTATTTGAAACATAAAAATATGTAAAACTAGCCTGTGCTAAGTCAAGGGAATTGGTTGCCCTTTGAGGGTTAGTGACTGGAAGTTCCCAGAAAAGGGGCTTTTGAGGTATTGGTAATATTAGGTTTCTTGATCTGGATGCTATTTATGTTAATAATTTGTGTACTTTTATATATGTGTATTTCACTATAAAATTAAAAGTAACAGTAAAAGGTACCTGGGTGGCTCAGTCAGTTAAGTGTCTTTCGTCAGCTTAGGTCATGATCCCCGGGGGTCCTGGGATTGAGCCCTGAGTAGGGCCCCCTGCTCAGTGGGGAGTCTGCGTCTCCCTCTCCCTCTCCCTCTGCCCCTCCCCTCCCTGCTTGTGCACTCTCTCTCACCCTCTCTTTCTCTCAAATAAATAAATAAAATGTAAAAAAAATAACAGTAAAATACATACAGGAAATTCACACAAGTTTGGAGCTTTTCCCATGATAACGACTTTGATTTTTTTGAGGGAAATAATATTAAACTCCTTCAAAAATCTTTTCTCTACCCATTTTTTGAACTCTTCTTTTGCTGGTACTCTTGGGTAATTCTGCATTTGTTATTGGGATACAGGCAAGACACTAGACCAGGTATGGGATCTCTCTGGGAAGCCTTCTTGGAAGAGATAAAGCTGGACTTGATTTTTTGTAGCATCCACCAGAGACGGGGAGCAAGCGAAGAGCAGAGAGCTCCAGGCAGAAAGGCCAGGCTGCTAGAAAGCATGAAGATGTGGTGGGGGAAAATAAAACCCATTGGGAGGGGCTGGAAATGGCTTGCTAGAGCTGGAGCTTGAAGGGTGGCCAAGGAGGGGTTAGTGATAAACAAAATAGCTTGGCAGAGGCCAGATGGAGAAGGGCCTTGAAGGGTTATGCTGCTGAGTTTGGACTTGATCCGGTAGGCATTTGGAAGCCACTTAACAATTTAAATCCAACCAGTGACACAAATGGATTTCTGTTTAATGAAGAGTAAGCTGGTGGTGGTATGGAGAACACTTGGCGAGGGATAAGACTAAAACCTGGGGTACCAGTTAAGAGGCCACTGCAGTAATCTGCAGGAGATAGGACATGCTGGTGGCATGGGATGGAGAGGTGGGGGCAGGTATGAGAATTCTTCTGACTGGACTTGGTAATAGATGGGTTTGGAATCTACATGTAGGTATGGTGCTTTATTTTTTCATAAAAATATGGTAGAACCTTTAATTTGATAAATGATGAAACACATCTAGCCTTCTTCCTGTCTTTCTTTTTCCCCTTAACACCATTCTATGGTTGCGTAGGTCAAAGGACACTGCCGTAAAAAACAAGAGAAAGCTTGTCAACTACTTCCCATTGCTTCTTAGAATGAACACTCACTGGGACACCTGAGTGGCTCAGTTGGTTAAGCGTCTGCCTTCGGCTTAGGTCATGATCCTCGGGGCCCTGGGGTCGAACCCCGAGTTGGGCTCCATGCTCATCAGGGAGTCTGCTGGAGATTCTCTGCTCTCCCTCTACCCACTTGTGCTCTCTCTCTCTTTCTCTATCAAATAAATAAATAAAATCTTTAAACGAACACTCAGTGACACATTTCATATTTTTTCGTTGGAGGATCATGTGGGTCATCTGCACTAGTGTGCACAATTTTTGGTTTGGCCAAATGAGTCAGTAGAGGGGGAAAAGGTAATTGACTTAAGAAGCCTTCTCTTAATGCTGTTCTAGAACTAGAGAACATGTGGTACCTACATACGCTGTCATGTACTATTGTAAAAACAATCTATGCATGTGTTTGTATGATTGTAGAGGTGTAAAAATATGAATCAACTTACACATATATAAATACGCACACACATATATACACACAGACTAGAAACTCATGTAAGTATGTGATACCCCTGAGATTTTAGATACAGAGATTATCTAGGTATAGAAGAATAATGTAAGTTTTAATTTAATTTTCCCTCTTTTTTAAGGGTGATGTTTGGGTGGGAGAGGATCTGGGTGATGTTTTCCTTTAATTACCTCACTGCGCTTCCTTCCTTTCAATTTTGGTTTTTACAAATGGGAACACTGTATTAATCCATTCTAATTAAAACCCAGCCATGCAATCCTTCAATTAAAGAAACAATTTTTAGTCCGCCTAGGATATGATTTGGTCTGTAATGGCCTCGATCGCTTTTGGAATTATCATCACTGCAGTGCTCTGGGGACCACTGGGGCGACGGCTTGACTAGCTGATTTTATTCTAAAAATATCAGGAATTGGCCAAGAGCCTTTGCTCTGGAGAAGGGTTCAGAACTTTTCCACGGGGGCCTAAAGAGAATGCGAAAATTCCTATTCCTACACTAAAAGAGGGGAGTTAAGGAACGGACAACAAGTAAAGGCCCCTTCACCTTCTGGCTGCTGGAGGAGCCATGCTATTCTTCGCCATCTCCTGCGAAGGGAATTACACAGAAGCCCTCTGAAACCCATTTCTGCATTTGTTCAAGAAGTCCTTTGACCTTCTGTAAATCCCTCATGCTATAACTAAGCCCTTGGTCTGCTCTTGGCCAGGTGGGAGGACAGCCAGTCTTCCTCTCTCCAGCAGAGCCCTTTCTGTACTATCTCGTCATCGCGCCACCCTCCTTCCCTTTCTCCACCCTGGAAGTGTTCATCTTGAGCTTCTTCCTTGTCATTCTCCTTGTCATCTCTATGATCCTGTCCCTTTTAACTCTTGCCAAACACCATTCAGAACTGGACCTAGTACTGTGCAAAGCCCCCAGCTGACCTTGCTCTCTGATCCATCACGAGGGGGGAAATGGAGAGTTACAGAGAGTCTGCGAAAGCAGCAGAGGGAGTTGAGGCAGGTGCCTCTTACCCACAGCTGTGGAGTAAAGCCAAGTACAGCTGAGTCATGGGCCAGAAGGCCAAGATGTCAGTACAAAAGCGAGGCCCCCCATCCCAGGTAGCATCCTCACAAAAACAAAGCCCACTCCAAAGGCCTTGACGGTCCAGGAGTCCAGGGAGAATCTAGCAGAATTGCTCAGTGAAGGGAGCAGTCTGGACATGGGCCTGAGTAATGAGTGGGCAGCTACAGCTTTTAAAATAAATTCCTCTTACTGTCATGGGGTGGGGAGGAGCAGGCACCTCCCAAATAGCTGATGAATTGATCAGTAGTGAGTTCAGAATACTGTTCTCGTTACCTTTTCAGACTAAGGCAGAATTCTTCCATGTCACTAAACATAGACCTCAGACCTTCTGGTGGACTAGGACCCAACTTGGGAGGATGTTGAGTGAGCATATGTGCTTCAGGTTAATTGGGTCTTCCCTAATTGGACCACGTGATGGTCTTTTGGACTTGAACACTTCAAGTCCTCTGTTTCCCTTCTCTCCATTGCCTGCTCCCATGAAATTAGTCACCAAACTGTGGCCTTTCAATGTCTCCCTCATGTTTGTTCCTTTTGCCTTCTATTTCCCCACTCTGACTTGAACAATCTCAGTTCTGAACTGTAATTGTACCTACATTTTAAACTGAAATAATAAAGATTTTAAAGTTTCTCAATAGATATACTACACATAAACAAAAGTTCTTTGGGGTCCTCAATAATATTTAAGAGGGGAGAGGAATCCTGAGAGTAAAAAAATGTTGGAAATTTAAACAAAAGTTCTTTGGGGTCCTCAATAATATTGGACATGTAATTGCATCTACATGATGCTCTGCTCCCTTTCTTTTAGATCTTTACTCGATGATTCTGAATTGCCTATAGAGATAAGTTTATACCCCTCGTTTGTCCATTCAAACCTGCTACCATTTGGTGCTAAACTACCTTTCCCAACTGTTTCTCCCACTGCTTCCTTATATGAGCCCTCTCTTGAGTTGAACATCTTGCCCTTGAACACATGGACTCTCCACATCTGTCTTTGTCTATTCTGTTCCCTTGACGTAGAAGGCCAGTTAAATTCTATCTTTAAAGATGCAGATCCAGTCTTAGTTCATCCAAAATCCTCTTGGCGAGAAGTTTTCTATGTACCCAGAACTCTTAGAGCACTTTCTGTCCATTTCCCTAGTTAAAAAGAAAACCACAGGCCCCAAATGGTATCACTTATGTTAAGGCCCCAGGTCAGTAAAGCAAGACTCAATGCCTAACCTAACTGCAGTTTCAAGCCCCTAGGAATGTCGCCTTTAACCAGTCAGCATGGGAATTTCTTGGTCAGCACTAGGAACTTTACTGATAGACCCCTTCAGTTCCCCTTAGGAGGGCAACCTTGCCTAAAACAATGGATTCTTTGCTAATAATTTCTTTTTCCCCCATTCCCTCTCTACCTTTAAAAACCTTTCCTTTTACGTAGTCCTTTGGAGCTTCCCCTACTGGCTAGGTGGGATGCTGACCGATTCACAAATCAATTATTGTATGGTGATAACATAATGAAATTAAATTAAAATAAAGGCACTTAGATCTTTAAAATTGACTTGGTTGAATTTTTGTTATTTACCACCCTCATCCAACCCTGTACTGTACTGGGCTATTGGCTTTCATATCTGTGTATTGACTTCCTTGTCTAGAGTTTTAAATACTTTGAGGGCAAAAAGTAGGCTTTTAGCGGAAGGATACCACTCTAAATAGTTTAGCGCTGTCCGGGAGGGCTGGACTCTGCTGTGGATTCAGTGTAGGTACAATGCTCCAGTGCAGTCATTCTCAATATTTTTCAAAGATGAGTGTCTCTTTGTTTTCCTGTTCACTGTCAACAGTTTTTTTTTATCTCCCACACGTGTGTCATGATTCATTGATTGAAATTGTAAAAAACCGTAATGACCAGAAGCTTTCATGAATTTGATAATGCTTTACAACGAAGTTTCATTTAAGTATGCAATGCCCACGTGTATTTGAAAATTGGTAGTGTGGTATTCGTTAAGATGTTTTTATTTATTTGGTCTACAGATCATTCTTAGTGAGCTTGTGATTTTGCTGACCCTTGAAATAATGTTGACTCCCCCCGTGTCCTACTGCCCCATTATTTGGGCATATCATTACTACTTTCACCTCTTAGGGCTCTCGTGAGGATTCAGTGAAAATACCATATATTAGGTGCATGAGATAGTGCTTGGCATTTAAGTGATCTCCATCTTGCTTTCCCTTTCCCGTGTTACCATCAGCCAATTCTGAACATGGGGACATTCTGGGATTTTCTGGGTAGTTTGGTTCAGATGGGACAGAGTTTAGGGGAGTGAATGGGAGGTGGGAAGGCCGCATCTCTGAGAGGGTGGGTGAGAAGGCATGAAAGACCACCTAGAGCAACAGTTTTCCAACATTTTTTTACTCTCAGGATTCCTCTCCCCTCTTAAATATTATTGAGGACCCCAAAGAACTTTTGTTTATGTGTAGTGTATCTATTGAGAAACTTTAAAATCTTTATTATTTCAGTTTAAAATAACAATAATAAACTATTACACATGAGCATAAACAACACATTTTTGTGAAAAATCTATTTTCCAAAAGAAAAAACGTTAGTGAGAAGAGCAGCATTGTTTTTAAATGTTTGCAAATCTCTTCAATGTCTAGTTTAATAGAAGACAGCTGGATTCTCATACCTGCTTCTGCATTTAATCTATTTTTTAAAAAGATTTATTTATTTATTTGAGAGAGAGATCGAGAGCAGGGGGAGGGGCAGAGGGAGAAGTAGATTCCCCGCTGAGTGCAAAGCCTGATGCAGGGCTGGATTCCAGGACCTTAAGGTCATGACCTGGGCCAAAATCAAAAGTTGGACCCTTAACTGACTGAGCTACCCAGGTGCCCCGGCATTTAATCTTTTGTGATACTTGGTTTGGTGAAATATAGGAAGAAAATCCCAGGCTCATACAGATGTAGTGTTGGAAAGCGGGGGAGTATTAGAACAGCCTTTCAGGTCATTGTGGATATTGTTCTTTGAAACTAAAACAAAACTCAACAAGTGGTAGTTTCCTCAAGGTTAGTTGCAATAAGGTATGTGAAACCTATAAGTGAGTTTTCATACTCTGTTACATTGAAATCTGCTACTGTCTTGATTTTAAATGGGTCTTTTAATCATGCATGATTTTATAACATCAGCCTTTGGTCATTTGGAAAATAGTGGTTCACTGAGTTATGCAGATCTTTCAAATTTTGACACATTTCATTATGCAATTCCAAAAAATTAAGTTCAATATTCATCACCACTGATCTCATCAAGTAAGTCTTTATTTAGTACTGGAAAGGTGTCAGGATCGTGGTAGCAGATAGAAGATTTTAGAAACGCTAATTTTCATTCAAAAAGATTACATTTTAATATTGACAACAAATTGTCAGTTGTTTTTCTTGAAGTGACTGGCTAATTTTGGTCATTTTTGAGAAAATGTCTGCCAGATACTCAAGTTTGAATGGCCATAGTTTGTCACTTGTTCTTTCAAGTGAAAACAGTGTTCTAGGAAAAAAGGAGATCACCTTCCAACTCAAATGAGGGCATAAATACTTTTCCTTGAGACAGCTGTTAAACATGCAGCAAAAGTGCTTCGTTGTACTTTCCATTTGGTCGCACGAAATAGGAAGAAAACAGGTACTCAAGGGTTGAGATTTATTAACATTAATAATTTTTTGAGCTCAATTAGAGACGTTTTCAAGTGAAACGAGCATTTTCTCTTTACTGAGCGACAGTAAAAAATACAGAGATTACTCGTATAGTTTGGGGCCATTGCCTTGCTTCATGCTAACATGCCAGCTTTTTTATCCACCATCGCTTTTTGCATCCTCATGGCCAATGTCAAATGGTAAAAGAGGCAAACAATGCTTTCGTATTACTATGAAAATAGTTTTGACCTCGAGGACCTTCAGAAAGGGCCTTGGCAATCCCTAGAGGTCTGTGGACCACATTTTGAGAACCACTGCTGTCAACTTGTGCCAAGGGCCAGCCCTCCCTGCCAGGATGTAAAATAGACACATTTGGGACGGGAGCTGAGGTTTTTTTCACACAGGGCAAATTTGCCTTACTTTTTGGAACCCGAGGTGGACTTTTTATTTCTTTGCAGAACTGAAGGCATCTGGCTTGGGAGCAGGATTATTCTCCACTCACCTTTAAACTGCCTCGGCTATTACTAAGTTTCTGGCAGTGATACGTTGATTATGTGAATTTAAAGCCCACAGGAGCCAGAGGAATGACGGATCAGATTCCCTTAAATGAGAAATAAAATCCAGGAGCCTGGCAGCGGGACATACGGCTCTTGCTCCTGCCGACCTTTGGTGTCACTCTGGTAGAATGACTGCTTCTGGGCCAGATGGCATGTGGCTTACACGGAGATGGCTCCACCTGTTTCCTAGCATTAATTGTGCATGTTGTTGCTCTTGCTTTGCGCAGTCCATAATTCTTCGTTGTCAGCCTCATTCAGATTTCTTTTGAGGCAGCCGAATTCTAACAGGCCTCCATGAATCCAAACAGTTTTATTTATTTATTTGTTTAAATTATTTATTTATTTCACACAGAGAGAGACACAGCGAGAGAGGGAACACAAGCAGGGGGAGTGAGAGAGGGAGAAGCAGGCTTCCCGCTGAGCAGGGAGCCCGACGTGGGACTCAATCCCAGGACCCCGGGATCATGACCTGAGCTGAAGGCAGACGCTTAACGACTGAGCCACCCAGGCGCCCCGAGTCCAAACGGTTTTAAACGGTCCACTTTCTTTGAAATCTCCGAGCCCAATCACTGTTACAGGCTGACAGACACTGAATTTCTCTTTTGTCAATCTAATGGAAGTCTAGCAACTTTTAAGAGCACCGAGATTGAAGGACAGAATCTCTGTGCCCTAAAGGAGACCCATTTAACTTTTTGTTTAAAGGCACTAAATACGGATCAGTTTGTAAAGGCAGCTTTTCAAGTGTAGCAAGATAGCTTCTTAAATCTGATGGGCATAAATGGAAGGTCAATACCCTTTATCTTATCAACAGTTTCACCAAATAATATTTATTATGGACTTTCAGATCCAGCTTCTCAGCTATAAACAAACGGATACTCAAAGCAGAGCTGTTTGCAAGTGTTGAACCAGAGCAGCTCTGGGTGTGAAATGTCTAGATTAGAAGTTAACATTGCCCGTCTGTGGTAAAGCATGCTTTCGTGACTCAAAGGCTGAACTTGGAGAATGTATTTCTAAGGTGATTTGAAGTAGACGCAATGAGCAACAAAAGCAAATTGAGCCAAGTAGGAAAGAGAGCTGGCTTTTTTCATTCAGGGTTAAAGTGTCAGGACAGAATGGTGTCATCTGAGAAATGTCTCTGTTTAGACACAGAAACACTGGTTCTAGGAAAGAAGAGGAAATAAGTTATGGACATTATGTTTGACAGATTTTTTTTTTCTCTTGTATTCACGGTATTTGAATTATGTGCACATTGCTAAAAAATAAAAAAGAATACCGACCCCTCATAAAGGGCCTGGCGAGCAAGTAGTTGTACTTATAAAGCAGGAACAAGTGTATATGTCTTAATGCTGTAAGTTTTAATTTGACTCAGAATTCTGGTTCATTGTTTACCATAGGGGCAGAATATCCATACTGTTGTAAGAACCACTTTGACTTATGAAAAAGTACATCTTTTTTTATAAGCCAAAATAATTTCAAATTATCTAAAATTCAAATCCACATGGGAGGCCTGGTTTGAGAGAATCCAGTACACTGGGCTTAGTGTTTTTTTGGGGAGGTGAGGTGTGTTTGGAGACTCCATGAGGTAGGCCCATAAGGAAGTTACTTGCATGAAGGATCTCATTGCCTCCTGGGAGTGAATGAATCCTAAGAGAGTCCCCCATTGCTGGAATGCCAAGAAAGTTCAAGAACTAGGGGAAAGTGTGAGAGGTGAGTGGCATTGTATATTCAGATTTAAACCAGCTACCATGAGCTTGCTTGCACTGCCTGAGTCCTTGCGGCACAAGGTTGGGGGGGGGGGGTGGCAATAATTAAGAGCAAGTGAGAAAGACCGTTTCTGAAAAATCTCTTTATGACTGCAGGGAGAGTAAGTCTGAAGTGCTTTGTAGCCCATGTAATAGAGTGAAAGAAAGGAGGGCAATGAAGTTCATTTATCTTCTTGGACTTAGCAGCACCTTCAGTGAGTATTGTTTCTTTGCTGGGCAAGCAGTGACTTTGGGCATGGCTGGGCGCTGGTGCTTTTGGTGGCTCTCTGGGCGTTGCTGTGTTTCCACCATTGGTGTAGCCAAGAATCTGAATAAGCCAGAGCCAGAGAAAAGAGAATGGTGGCTCAGTACTGAAACCAATGTGATTACCTGTCATTGTGTTAAACAGTGATAGGACTGGGGATAGTTTTCTGGTCCTATGTTAAACAATTCTGAGAATAAGCAAACTTAACTATTTGTTCCAGGAAATACTTCTTCCTGGAAGATAAATTTGTAAGCCAACTGAAGGCGTTTACTTAACAAGAATAACATATTCCCTATAAATAGTTGCTTCTCTGTTCACAGCTCCCTGTGCTTACCAATCTGTAGCTGTCATATTATCAAATCTGCCCAATCCACCCAGCAAGACCTATCTTAAGATTACCCAGCCCAGTCCCTAAGATCACACCCTGCTATCCCACTTTCGACACAGTAGATTCTGTTACGGGAGTGTTCTCCAGTACTGCAGTAAGTCTTAAAAACTTGGCTTTGATTGATCAGTTTTTTGTGTGTTTTTCTGGGGGGGACTTAATAGTAAACAAAGCCAAAAGACTGAATGTCTGCACATTCAGGAGAGACCCTTTAAGGTGTAGGAGAGCCACAATTATGGGTGGGGGTAGAGCCAAAAAAATATGGTTTGTTACTCTTTCTGTAGTCCAGTTTATACCTGCAGGAAGGTGAGACCTGGAGAAATTTGGCCTACACACGCATAATCATTTTTAAAGAAAGAACAGCAAATGTCTAGCCCTGTGAAATTACCATGTTCACTACTTCCACATAATTCTTCCTTGAGAAGATAAATACCTTCCTCCAGACAAAGATGATTTTAAATTCATTGTATCATGACAAAATCTTAGAGCTGTGTATGTATATATATATGTATGTATGTATGTACATATAGATGGGCACAAACACGCACACACCATCAAAGGATTTAAGGCAGTTTACAGAAATGCATTCAGATAAAAATAAGTAAGACTGTCTAGAAGGTAATGGTCTATGCGGTCTGCTGGGAGCTTCTACTTTTGGTTACTACTCACTTCCCTTCCCCATTCCCATCAGTCTATTTCCACAGTTAGAGGCCATTTTCTCTTGTGGCTCATGAAGAATCACTTAGCAATCTCAGCAACTCAACTAAAGCTCTTCCTTCCCCTGTCCAACCTGTGCCTGAATCCTTCACCGGAGTAGTGAGATAGGGCAGGAGAGAGAAGAAGAAAGACCCTGGAGGTCCAAGCTGTGTGGGCCAGAAGAGAGCGAGTCTTTGGCTTCCACTCCCAGGTGCAGTTTGAGCTGAAATGTGCATTCCACGGCCACTGATGATGGGTTACCAGGCACAGAGAGTTCTGGATCAGCAGGTGGCCTTGATGTTTGCAGACGAATGCCTTTAAAGCTCATTTCCAAGCATGTGAGCAAAGCCAAATTTGTGTCTCAAATTGCAAGGATTGTGAATGGGATGCCTGTTGGTGAAGAAGAATTTGAATATAACAAAGAAGGGCAGTGTGACTGTAGAGGAGGGGAACTATTGGGAAAAAAGAAAAAATTCCCAAATGCCTTTGGGAGGACTATAAGATGAACATAATAGGGGAAAAGGATGATTCGCCAGTGTATTTCTGTGACAAATGTGATTTGCCTATTCAAATTTATGGGCCAGTGATTCTGTGCAAATATGCCTTTTGCTATGACTGTGCTAATTTATATGACGAAAATGAAGATAAGATGCATCCAGGCTGTAGTATTCCTGTAGTGTTCATTGGGGAGCATATATGAGGTTCCGTCCTCATGGGTAGAACTGTCCAAGGATGCAAGCAAACATATTTGTCTGAAAAAGACTTACGAGCTCATATCAACCACCACCATAAGAAAGCTGAAAAACTTAACTGTGTTCCACCTGAAAAGGTTCATCGTCATCTTGCTTCACCAACAGCTGATATCCTTGCAGTGCTCCTAGACAAGGACCATATGAGCCAAATCCCATCAGAGCAGCACATCGTGATGTCACCACCTCCTGTGCGACATGTGCTGCGGGAGGATCTATGAGCTCCTTCAGCAGTTGTCTCCACCCCCACCTCCTTCAGTCCATCAAGAAACCATTAGTATTTCAATTAAAGAACACAGCAGTTTGATCATCATCCCTATTCAGGATGACTCAAATTCTGGTGCTAAAGAACCCTCTCCACCTGCTCCAGCACCTGCTTATCATCATCCTGAATATCGAAGTCAATCAGTGGAATGGCAGGTACCCTCATCCAATTATGCCTCTAGAGCATGTGCACCCCCCCTCTGCCCCCCGCCCCCTGTCTCCTCCACCACCACTAAGCCAGCCAACGTCATATCTCTCTAGGATTCAGGTACTTCTCACTTGGTTTGTAGTCAGGTGCCACCTCCACCCATGACTTCTGATCTATCACCATTAACTTCTTCCCCTGGATGTATTATTGCTCAGGTGCTACCTCAGATGAATTCTCCTCTGCCAGGATGTCCTCTTTCTCAAAATGGTGGCCCACCTGTAAGTGGATTCCCTTTTAACCATCATAATCGTAATTCTTTACCACAGTTCACCGAAGAACAAGAAACTCTGAGCCTTCCATTTACACAACCACATGGAACAAATCCTGGTATATGGCCTATGTCAAAAGGATTTTTACCTCCTTTTACCAATGCAGGGTTCACTTTCTCCAACTCCACTTCCTAGATCTCATTATTCAGATCAGACGAGGATGTAGATCATATTAACAATGATAATAGTATTTTGAACTGAAGAGCTGATGAAGAAACCTTAAATGTAGTTAACTTTTTAATTAAACTTTGTTTTGGGAAGGAAAATTACCTCTTAAAAACACTTAGGGGGCACCTGGCTGGCTCAGTTGGTAGAGCATGTGACTCTTGATCTTGGGGTCCTGAGTTCAAGCCCCACATTCGGTGTTAGAGCTCACTAGCAAACAAACAAAGAACACTTAGGATCTTGTCTCTTAAAATGGTTTTAAACCTTGATTTTAGGATTTATTTCAAGTTCTATACTGTGGTATGGATAAATGACTCAGTTGAGCACACTATATTTTACAATTTTGTTCCCTCGGCATTATAAATGGACTCAGAGTTGATCTTTTGTAATGTGAGTTTCTGAAATAAATTTGCATTGTTCTACTTCGAAAACTATTGTTTCTGTTTAGGGTTTTTTTGTGATCTATTTTGTGAACCTGTGTAAAAGGATTGAATTTCAGTGTGGTTGTAAAAATGCTATGTATTTGTGAATTTAAGCACAGTCACATACTGGTATTTTGAAAACCATGTTTTACCACTAATTTCCCAAAGAATAGTGAAACCCCTGTAAGTACAAATCTAGAATATACGTAAGACAGATTGCTAAATGGTAGGGAATTATTTCACATGTTAGGCACTGAAATTTTGAGGTATAATAAGTATATAATGCATTTCATTCGGATGCCTTTCCATTTTTAGGCAGCCCCAAAAGCACCAAAATACATTGGAATTGCAGTACTATGATAGATTTATGTTTGTAATGTTAAAAGGCATTACTAAATCATTTGGAAAGATAGGGGCAAAGTAATCGACTCTGTAGGCTCCAAGCTGGTGGGGATGCTGTTACTTGTTAATAATTTTTTTTTTCAGAATGGTTGGAATCACATAATGCATCTCACTTATTAGTCTTAAGTAACATTATGTTCTAGCACTGTTTAAATGGCATTATTTAGGTGAAGCGTGTGCTACTCTTATTGTCTTAAACTAGATATTTAGGGATAAATAGATATTATTTTTATGTATTTTTAAAGATTTTATTTGAGAGCGAGAGCGTGAATGAGCAGGGGGAGGGTCAGAGGGAGAGGGAGATGCGGAGAATCTCAAGCAGGCTCTGCGCTGAGCACAGAGCCCGAGGCGGGCTGATCCCACGACCCTGAGATCATGACCTGAGCCGAAACCAAGAGTCAGACACTCAACCGACTGAGCCACCCAGGCACTCCCAGGGATAAAGAGATTTTATTATAATTCCCCATTTCATGGTAGAGTTTGGGCTTGTTCTTATGGTTTTTTTGTTTGTTTGTTTATTGGGTTTTAAATTACAATTTAGGTGCCATGGAGGAATTCCAATAATGTATTAATGATACCCGTTCGTATAGTCGCAAACTCGCATTTGTTTCGGTTTCTTTATTATGTGGTAAGTGTTTTCCTTTGACTTGAGACAGAAAAATACTCTTTCCTATTTCTTTTATTGGTGAAGAATTCTAAACTTGGAACATTTTAGCATGAAATTACCAGTGAAGACTGCCAGAGGACTTTGTACTGGAGAAGAGAAAAGTGATGACTAAATTACATGAATTTCACTTTAAAATCATTTTTTGCATTACAGGGACTTGTTATATTCCTGATAAGGTAACCGCTTACACTTTATACAGAATTCATATGTATGAATTGACATTCTTAGGATATTATTGTATATCATTTGAATAAACATCTGTGGGTTTTCCTCCCCTAAATTGTGCATAATAGAAACATGAAATGTGTAGTATGTGGATATAATTTATTAGACAGTTTATAGTATATAAATTTAGAATGTACTTCTTTTTGGCAAAGGATAAACTGATGGCTGATATATTACCTTATGCCGTTGGATGCAGGCAAAGCAAGTTCTTTTTTTTTTTGGCTGATCAGATGCAAACACATATCTGAGCTTAGAGCTAAAGTAAGAAATCATATAAACAGCCATTTAAACCTTGATCAGCCTAAAATAACTAATATATATTTTTCTAAGTAAGCGATGTGTGACAGCTAGCAGTTTGAGAGTCCAGCGTTAATGCTGTATTTCTAGTGAGAAAGCCTTGTTATTAAAAGCACAGAGTGCAATAGTGTGAACTGTTGGTGGTAAACGCTTCTTTTTTTTAAGATTTATTTATTTTTGAGAGAGAACGTGAGCGGGGGGAGGGGCAGAGTGAAAGGGAAAGAGAGAATCCTTGAGCAGACTGCCAGCTGAGCGGCAAAGCCCCACAAGGGGCTCCATCCCAGGACCCTGAGATCATGCATGACCTGTGCTGAAATCAAGAGTCGGCCACTTACCCGACTGAGCCACCCAGGCGCCCCGGTGGTAAATGCTTCTATCATATTATTGTAGGTACTTGGACTGGTACAAACTTGTTTCCCTTTTTTGCCCAAGTTCAGGAACTGCTAAAACACTACTCTTAAGATGCAATCCCATTATTTGTTTCTTGTAATAAGAAAATAGCCAAATTCACTTTACATCTTCTTAACTATCAGTGAAGAGCTCTCCTGCTTTTATCTAAAGTCACTGGGGTTGAAGGTGATAAGAAACCACTTAGATGATGTATTGGATGAAACATCAGTATCGTGATAAAATTTCACAGGCTATAAGAGGTAGACTTTTAAAAGATGATTTATTTTCAGTTAGGTTTAGGAAATACAATGTTATGCAGCAGAGAAGATCAGATGAATGTGTTATGGCAGACAAAACCTTTAAATGGCGTTAGGTGTCAACTCATTGAGGTATTGTTTGAATGACTTTGGTGGGTAGAAATATACAATTAAGGTTATTGCTTCTTTCTTTAAGGAAAACAGTAATGTGAATTCTGCCTTATATTAGAGAATGCTTCGAAGCTATAATGGACATAAATCTGAATGAAATGTTTGTACAGTGCATTTTATTACTCTGCAAACTGCTTAGGTAGCAATTTAATTCTTAAAAACAACAAAATGGATGCATAAATACTGAAAAATAGTATGTATAAAAAAACCAGGGAGGGGCGCCTGGGTGGCTCAGCTGTTAAGCATCTGCCTTCGGCTCAGGTCATGATCCCAGGGTCCTGGGATTGAGCCCCGTGTCGGGCTCCCTGCTTGGAGGGAAGACTGCTTCTCCCTCTCCCACTCCCCCTGCTTGTGTTCTGTCTCTTGCTGTGTCTCTCCCTGTCAAATAAGTAAATAAAATCTTTAAAAATAAATAAATAAAAATAAAAAAGCCAGGGAAAGAGAAAATTAAGGTAGAATAGTAAAATTAAGCCCAGGTTAAATTTGGAACCAAAAATATTTGAGCCAGAAAATTCTGCACATTGTTAATGATGGATGAAATGTGGTTAAAGAAAAGCGGGATTAAAAAGATGCACATTTCATGGAGAACATAAATCTGATAGTGAGCAAAAGGCCTTTCGTGGGTGCTCATAAAATGGCCAGTGTGTGATATAGGGCACTGATTCCCCATGCTGGCCACACAAGAGAGTCTCCTGGAGAGTCAGCTGAGAATAGCAGCCTTTGCCTTATTCCCACAAGATTCTGATTCAGTAGGTTTGTGGCATGGATCTGCCCTTTCAGTAAGTATTCGGGGTGAGTTGGGAGCAGCTGCGTAACAAATTCAGTCACTGGTCACCTGGTCCCCATTCTCGGCTGCCCACCCTCCTTTCTGTACTCAGTGACCAAGGCAATCATTTGAGAATGGAAATCGGTCCTCGGTAGCTTTGTATTGCCCTTCGCGTCTGATTTCTTCTACGTGACCATACGATTTGGCTCTTGTGAATTTCCAAGCTCTCGATCTGCCCTTCTTTCCTTACTCCCTCTCGTCTAGCCACACAGCCTTTCCTTCAAAACACAGACTACCAAGCGTGCTCCTGCCTTTGCATTCTGCACTTGCAGTGAAAACTGGGGCCATCTCAGGACTGTCTACACTCCAAGATGATAGAAAGCCCGCAAATCAGCAATTAAAATGTCCAGTCCAATGTGATGGTCAAACTTTGGAATCGATGTAAGGTTGAGGCCTTTCTCCACTTTTCCGGCTGAGGCTGGTGGAAACAAGCAGCTAGGGGAGGATGTAGTGGTCAATTTCCTGCCTTACCCACATTTGATTTTATTTCTCCTCCTCTGCTTCCTTAAGTGGACGTCTTTGCCCTCCAGAGTTGAAGTGTGAGGGATTGGAGGAGGAGAGGTGAGAGACTAGGAAAGGTCTTACTTGACTGGCACTAGATAAAACTGGGTTACTGCTTTCTGGGCCTGACCACAGGTTTTTAAGAATTGATTCTGTCTTCTATGGGCACTTTTGTGGTTGATACGAATTGCTTTCATTGCTCTAGACCTTTCCCTGGAGTTTCCTTGAGGAAGATGAATGCCTCTCTCTTCCAGTTAGTTCTTTATTTCTTCTTCAGCCTCTGAGAATCTGGCGATACCTACAGCTTCTGTCCACTGAGTTGTGTTTACCCCTCCAGGTGGCTCTCTGGTACCAGGGCCCAGGATCACTTCCATCCTGGTTGCCTTTAGTGAGGGGCAGTATCTGGCCCACGAGAAACACACTTCCTTTTTCCTAATAAACTCTGGCTCTGCCAGCCAATCCCAGTGTCACCAGCTCCCTCTTCCTCAGCGGCCAGAGAAATCGGTCAGCTTGTCTCCTCAACCTAGGTTTCCCAGACGGCAGTCCAGAGTGTCCCTAATGCTCCAGAGAATGCCCTTTCAGTGGTCTCATCAAAGTGCCCCTCTCCCGGGAGGTGAAGGGGGAGGCATCTTTCATCCCTTCTTCTAAGTGGGGAACTGGTGTTTGGACTCACAGCACAGCAAAATCCAGTGTCAGGCTAGGTTCTGATTGATCAGTGCCCATGCCATACTGTCGGCTAAATATTCTTTATTATTACTCAGGATCCAACTATTCTTGACTTGCAAGTAGCCCAGGAGCCCCAGATAGGAAAATGCAGTCTGCTTGGATTGTGTCTGCAAAAACTAAGGAAGGGAAGAAGTAGTGATTAAATGGATGATTCAGAAAGAACGTATCAGGTATTGGATTTTTCTTGGCAAAGTTTTATTATCTGAAATCATTCTGAAAAGTGTCAGAATTCGGCACACCTCATTACAGTTTCAACAATATGATACTGAATAAAATCATGCCATTTTTCTTTGACAAAATAGTCAATAGATATATTTCATTTCCAATAGGGAGAACTCAGTTGTGTTTTAAGCATTTTTCAAGGTCAGACCCGGGTAAAAATGTGATACAGATGGTGTTCATATTTGGTTGTCATGAAGTGGAGATACAGAACTCTTTTTCCTCTGCTGAATGAAACTTTTTTTTTTTTCATCACATGTTATCACAGCATGGGAAAGAGATGGACGGACTGCTTGCCTCACTGACTGTCACTCACTGTGCTTTAACTTCTCCCCTCATATCTGACTTGGATATTCTCTTTGGTCTATGCAGGTGGTAGACTGATGTCCACCTTGGCTTCAGTTCTTCACTTCTTCCTAAATCTATACCCTTTCAGCATGCCTTCACCATTCTTCTTATAAAGAAGTGGAGTCTCTTCCCCCACCCCCTTGAATATGGGCTGGCTGGGTGATTTGCTTTGGCCAACAGAATGTTGTAGAAGTGTCAGTGTTCCAGTTCTGAGCCTAGTGTCCTTGTGTCCTTCCACTGTCTCTCAGAGCCCTGCCACCATCAGAACAAACTTGGCCTACCTTGCTGGTACATGAGGGAACACCTTGAGGAGAGCTTGTTTTTTTCCCATTCAAAGCCATCTTAGACAAACCTAAAGTCAGCCAACCTCAAAACGTGTGTGCCAGCCAAAATTAGCAGAGCTACCAACCCAACCCACACCTGACCGCAGACCTATCTATGCAAGAGCTCATCTGAGACCAGAAGAACTACCCAGACTACCTGTGGTTTTATGAGCAATAATAAAAATGCTTAGAGTTTTAAGTCACTGAGTTTTGGGATGATTTGTTACACAGCAGTAGCTAACTAATATGAGCCATTTTTGCCCTCACTTTCCCTTTTTCATCAGAGAATTACACACTATCCAGTTTTACAATGAAAATTTGCTCTAATGTAAGGTATTTTTTAAAACATGAATCATAAATATTTGATCTTAAGACATTGAGAGAATTCACCTTTGGAAGGCTTTAATATACTAAATATTTTCTTCAGGTTTTGTCCTCTTTGCATATTCACTTTTCCATTTTCTCATTACTATCCAAATTATAAGAATGATTAGCCTTCAATAAACTGAACAGTAATCGTGAATAAATTGTGAAGGATTTAGCTTAAGCAGACATTATATCTAGGCCTGGTATTTCCTAGAGTCTTGGTGATCAAATTACTGAAGAATGTGTGTAAAGTCTTGCACTTATCAGCATAAATCCTTATTCCAGACTTTCTCTTCCGAATTGGTATCCTGGGAGCCATTTGGGCAGTAGCTGAGCTATCTATGGTAGCCTATTCTTACTTGAAATATTTAGCTGTATGCTTTATGACTGAAAGATCTGTATTCAGGAGTATATTGACTTATGGTCAGTATGGTGCATATTCTTTATCTTCGCTTCTAAAGAGGTTCAAGTTAGAATGGGCTACCTTGGAGGACAACCCTCCTTTTAACCTCATCCTTTCATGGTTCCCAATGATCTGAAATGGCTTTCTAAGTTGATGTCCTCAAACTTTTTTTTTAACAAGTTTATTTTTTTCTTTTCTTTAGATTTATTTATTTGAGAGAGAGTGAGAGAGAGAGTGTGCATGCACATGAGTGGGGGCAGGGAAAGAAGAAGAGGGAGAGAGGCAGACTCCCTGCTGAGCATGGATCCTGACTCAGGGCTCAATCTCATGACCCTGAGATCATGACGTGGGCCGAAATCAAGAGTCAGAGGCTTAACTGACTGAGCCACCCAGGCGCTCCTCAAACTTTCTTTTCTCTGTTCCAGCCTTCCCACCTCTCTCTGTTATATATCAATTATATATGAGTAACCTATTAGCCACCCCAAGCTCTGCATAAGCCCAGATGTCTGCCACCAGGACTGACATCACTTTGGATACCACTTGGCTGCATTTTAACAGTGAGAAGCAGTTGGGCAAACATCTGTTTTAGGGACAGATGTCTGCATAATCTTAGGTTTTCAGTTTAGAATATCCTTAAAATATAATTTGAGATACTTTTATTTTTGATTAGGGGAAATGCTTTAAAAGAATTGTGGGGGGAGGAGCAAGATGGCGGAGGAGTAAGAGACCTAAATTTCGTCTGGTCTCAGGAATTCAGCTGGATAGGGATCAAACCATTCTGAACACCTACGAACTCAACAGGAGATTGAAGAAAAGAATAGCAACAACTCTCTGAACAGAAAAGCGACCACTTTCTGGAAGGAAACACCAGATGAATGCAGACAACTGCACCCAGCTGAATGAGCTGCAAGAGTACACAAAACATACACACCTCAAACCCCCACCAGCTACCTCAACCCATCGCCTGGGTTGCATGTTGAGAGCCACATCCATGCTCATGTGGTATTAACACCATTCCCTCTGATTTCGAGTAACCTTCCTTCCGCCACTTGACAGTAACAAAAGCTGTAACCTTTTTGATGCCCACTTCCACAAGAGAATTTAAGGCTTTTGTTCCAGAAAAACTGCCACCTTTTTGTACTATTTACAGATTTCTTAACCATTTAATGTATGTAAAACTGTGCTACTGTTTTAGTTAGGCTCTTATCTTTTCTGTCTAATGTGTCACTGACTATAAGTTTTGAGTGTTATGAAAAAAAATAAAATAACAAAATAATTGTTGTGTTGGGGTGCCTGGGTGGCTCAGTCGTTAAGCGTCTGCCTTCGGCTCAGGTCATGATCCCAGGGTCCTGGGATCGAGCCCCACATCGGGCTCCCTGCTCAGCAGGAAGCCTGCTTCTCCCTCTCCTACTCCCCCTGCTTGTGTTCCCTCTGTCTCTCAAATAAAATCTTTTAAAAAAAATAATAATTGTTGTGTTTTAGTTTATAAAAGCAAAACATATTTATTATTAAATATATAATATAGGAAAGATAAAAATTAAAATCTGTAATTCTACAGGTATTCTTTGTATATATTTCTATATGCATATATATAGTACTCTGTAAAAAAAAGTTTCTAAATTCAGGGTTCTTGGATGGCTCAGTCAGTTAAGCATCTGACACTCGATTTCTGCTCGGGTCATGATCTCAGGGTCATGGAATCAAGCCCCGAATTGGGCTCTGCGATGGGTGTGGAGCCTGCTTAAAATTTCTCTTTCTCCCTCTCCCTCTGGCCCTCCCACCCCTCTCCCTTTCTAAAAAAAAAAAAAAAAAAGTTTCCAAGTTTCCAGAATGGAGCTTTTCTACAATCTTTGTCTTTTATTAATAATTAATCATTTAAATTAAAGTTGTTAGAGGGTCAACTTTTACTTTTTATCTTTTAAAACTACATGGGCTTATTTGTATTTTAACATATAATAGCATTTGCTATGTTTTAGTTAGGGCTCAATGTGCATAAATTATTTAGGTTCTAAATGTAATACCTGTATGGTCACTTAAAATTGAAAACATTAGGGGCACCTGGGTGCCTCTGTCAGTTAAAAGTCGGCCTTCAGCTCAGGTCATGATCCTGGAGTCCTGGGATCGAGCCCCAAGTCAGACTCCCTGCTCAGTGGGAGGCCTCTTTCTCTGTCTCCCTCTGCCCTTCTTCCCCTGCCATGCTCCTGCTTGCTTACTCTCTTTCTCTTTCAAATAAATAAATAAAAATATAAAAAATTGAATATATTAATTCTAATTTACCCCTCACTCTGCCTGTGTTTTATTGCAATCCGTATACCTGATTCTTTAGGGCAAAGATAGAACATATCCACATGCCCATGTGTATTTATAGGGGATTAGGAGCAAAGTAGTAGCCTCCAAAACACGTGCTTTGAGAAAGAGCACCTACCTCAGTCAGTATAATTACCATTAAGTGTATTTTATCACAGGGGCACTTGGGTGGCTCAGTCAGTTGAGCATTGGGCTCTTGATTTTGGCTCAGGTCATGATCTCAGGGTCATGAGATCGAGCCCCAAGTCGGGTTCTGTGCTCAGCATGGAATCTGCTTGAGGATTCTCTCTCTCTCTCCCTCTCCTTCTGCCCCTCCCCCTTCTCATTCTCTCTCTCTCTCTCTCTCAAATAAATAAAATCTTTTTTTTTAAAGTGTATTTTATCACAAAAGAATTGTTACTAAATCCTTTCTTATTTTCTTTATTCTTTCCCAGTGCCATTGACTCTAAAAGGGGCTGGCCATGCATTAAGCCAGGGAGGAGTGGGAGGACACTGCACACTGTTATACAAAAAAGTATCTGATGAAAACAAAACTACTTTTGTTATTTTTACAAGTCTATAAGTAAATATTTGTATTAGATTTGAACATTAAATGTCATTTTGTGCTTTGATATACTAGCAACTCAGAGCTGTTTAAAATGATCATCTGGCCCACTTCCCTTGGTTATAATCCAGACACCTCAGCCCCCATGAATCCATTACTGCCTCATCATCTCCCAGTCAATGGACTTCTTCTCTAGTGCTTCCTCTCTTGGTGAATGGTTCCCTTAGTCAACCAGATGTACCAGCCAGAACCCTGGTGGTCATTCTTTAGTCCTCCGGACTCCTCCCTCACTCCCCATATTTAATTGGTAACCAAGCCCAGTAGGTTCCACCTTCACTATGGTGCAGGCATTCATTGCTTCTCTGGGGACTGCTGGAAGAGATTCCTTATCTCTTTTCCTGCTTCTGATCTCAACACCAGCCTCATTTCTCCACCAAGGCTGCCAAGTAAGCCCGGTAATTTGTAAGTCTGTTTATAGACATCAATGCACAGCTCTAGCATTTGAGATAATGTCAAATTCCTTTGCTTAGCACATCCTATACCAAGCCTATCTCCCTCGGCCCTCTCTGGCCCCATTTCCCACCACTTGCCTGTGGGCAGCCTTTTCTTTAGTCAGTGCCCTCCTGAAAAAAAAAAAAGGCAGTTTCCCTCTTTGTGTCTTTCCATATGGGTTTCCCTCTGCCAAATAATCCTTTCTTTGTCCCCCTCCCTGACTTTTCTTTTTCTTTCTCTTTCTTTCGTTTTTTTTTTTTTTTTTTTTTTGGTATATTTTTCAAGTCTCAGTAGAAACAGCACTTCTTTCTAAAACTTTCTCCAACCAAGTGACTGATTTTGATTCCTCTGCACTGTGATTACTGTACCATTTGTACGTTTACATCATGCCAATTATCACAGGGTATTTTAATTGTTTGTTTATATGCCTTTCTATTCTGCTAGACTAGTGAGTCTCAAAGTGTGGTCCCCTGACCAGCAGCATCAGCTTCACCTGGGAGTTTATTAGAAATGCATTCTTAGGCCTCCCCCCACCCCAACCCCGCCATCATTCAGGAACTCTGGGGATGGAGAGCAGCAATTTGTGGTGGGAGCAAATCATTAAATATCTTAGGCTAGGGGAAGACTGGCTGGCCCAGTTGGCATGCTAAGAAACATGGGAATTGTTTGAAAGAAGATGCATGAATATTGCACAAATACTGTCCTCCATGCCAACTTTTCTTAAAGAGACTGGCAACAGCAAGGAAGTCCAAAATGCCCCAAAGCATTTCAACACTTGTATTTGCTGCTGTAATAAATTCACACAGACTTAGTGGCTTAAAACAGTAAAAATTTATTATCTTACAGCTTTGGAGGTCACAAGTCTGAAGTGGGTCTCACTTGGCTAAAATCAGTGTTGGCAGGTCTGAATTCTTTCTGGAAGTTCTAGGGGAGAAACCGTTTCCTCACTTTTTCTAGATTCTAGAGGCTTCCTGCATACCTTGCTTTGTGACCTCTTCCTCCATCTTCAAAGCTAGCAATGGCCGGCTGAATCTTTCTCATGATGCCATCTTTCTGGTTCCAGTCTTCTGCCTCCCTCTTTCCCATTTGAGGGTTGAGACATTACTCTGCTCACCGTGACATTTATTCTTGTCTTTTAGAGATTTAAATAAAATTGATATTGCCTTTTGCCTTAATGGATGGGCTCTTTGGAGAGATCTAGGGTTCCCTTTCCACATTGTAATTTCTTGTGAAGAAAGTTGTTTGAAATTTTTGTGTTGATTTAGAACATTTTGCTGAAAAGAGGACTCCCACCCCCAAGGCTTTATGGTTGTGAATGTAAAATGTGAACTTCATTCAAGGTTACCCAAGGAAATGTCCCAGGTGGCAACTAGAGGCCATGAGAGCTATGAAAATAAGTGTGTATGTTAAAAATAAATCAGAACAAATCAGTTTTAAATATTTAAAAAAGGGAAATAATGTGTTATTAAATAATATATCTTTGGAAAAGGAACAGGTGAATGCTTTTTAAAACTTTTCTCAAGAGCCTGGTTTACATCAAACTCACCAAGTCTTTTATTCTCGGCATCCCTTTTCATTGACAGTGAAGACCAGAAGTGTTTTTTAAAAAGTTCCTTGTATTTACAAACCCCAGGTGATTGTTCACATCTGCCTCTCGTCTGTCTTCTGAACCAAAGCATCCAAAGCACTGTCGTCGGTGGCTGCCTTATCACCCTATCAGGTTTTCCTTTGCGATCCGGCATGGGTTTGGGAGCTCTCTTGAATGGTCTGTGTCTTCTTTAGTCCACCTTCATCCATGAATCTGTCCTGCCAGACCGCTGCAGCATCCCAGTTGAGAGGGATCCCCATCCCATTTTTGTGCCCGGCCCTGGCTTCCAGAGTCTCGTCTGTATCAGAAGCTTGGGTCCCCAGTTACCAAAGAAGGGTGTTCACCTCTTCAGTTACTTAAACGAAGTAAGTGTAAGAGACACAAAACTTTTAAATCGCTACATCTTAACGACGGGCCCTTAACTTCAGCTGCTGTCTCCAGGGAGCTCTCTGAGAATGGGAGACTGGAAGCAATATTACCGATAAGAGTATTGTGAGTAATGGGGAGACTGGCAGGCAACCTTTAAGCCATAACTTGTTCTTTTCCTGCCTGAAGATGGAAAGGTCTGTAGAATTGCTGCAGACACCCTGCAGGAGGCTTTGGCTTTGTAGGGCTCTGGCAGAAGGTATTTGAGAACCCACTGACACTGCAGAAGAGTTAGCACCTTCGTGTCCGTCATTCATACGGATCTCTGCACTAGCAAATAATGATGGAAATGGAGCAGAAATGCATTTGATGAAGGCTGTGAACTTTAAGTAGTGAACTTCGATAAGCTAGCATTTAGAAACTGAGAATACTGTTTGAATGCAATATATATCACCTCTGATATGAGGGCAAGCCCAGTCTGACATGGACCAGTTTGGACCAGCATTGGGCAGTACAGGAATGTATTTGTGGACAATATACCAGAAACATAAGAGAGGAAATGAACTGCAAATGGAAAAGGCTTGCTATGATTATTTATCCTTAATCAATGTTTTAATCCGTTTCCTAGTGAGAAAGGATGGGTAGTTAAATCAGAATCCTTTTAAATCTTCTGTGACTGCATGTGTCCAATATCTATAGTTACTTTCTTTATAGAATATGATTAAATTAATATGAACCAAACTGAGTTTATCCTGTACTCTGAATTCAATACGTAATTTTTAAAATCTTTACAGATCCTGGATTGAACCCCCCCCCCCAGCTATAGTGAAGGAGAGCAATGTGTACTAGGTATGGCCCACCTAACATTTCTCGTCACCATCACCTTATATCAAGATGTAAATGTCACTTTAGCCATTGAATTTGGCCGCAACAAATTTCCTTCAGTTTAAGGGAGTTGGAGATAGCAAGGGTTGTGATTCTTTAACTGAAGGTAGAGAAGGCAGCAGAAGATCACGTGGTCAATCCATTCATAGAACCTCCGATTCCTTGCCTCAGTATGTCTTTTATTTTAGGACAGTATGTTGTCTTGTTCTCATCTTGGGTAACTTTTTGGCTTTACTTTGCATGCGTTGTTGGGACAGTGAACTGTTCTAAACTTGTAGAAGTTGAGGACCCATGGTTATGGATTCAGTCTGGAAGTGTACTGCATCTCTCATCACCCATACAACAACGTAGGAGGCGTTACCTGAGTCAGACCTTGGCCTACCCACTCTATAGGAACATAGATTAGGAGAGGGAAATAAGAGGCCATTGATTTTCCACATTCCTACAGTGCTTTAATAAAGGGGATTCATAGGGTGTGTTTTCTTTGAACAGACCAGCTTTCATCCCCTTTGTTCATGAATCAGACTTAGAGAAGTTCACGCTTCTAAGAAATGACTTTGTTCCCTCCTAGGCTCCAAATGGAAAATTTTCAAGGCCATATTTGCTATGAGAGATATTCATCATGGAAGTTAAGTAAATTATGCTTTAATTTAAGCATCCTCTCAGCAATGAGAATAGGTTGTTTTCTCCAGGAGGCCCCAGCAGATTCCTGTTTTACAGAAATTGAAAAGAAATATATTGCTTTCAACAGCCCTCAAATCAATACAGTTTCAAATATAGATGGGACCAAGTTTCTTGTGCTTCTTATGTGGGCTGAGGAATGGTGCTGACTTGAAGGCCTGTGTGATCATAATACTTACACTGAAGCCACTATGCTCTGGGGTGTGAATGATTGTGGTTCTTTTCTCGACATCTTAGATTAAGGTGACCAACCCTTGTACACATCACACAGTCATGATGGCTTCCCATCTATTCAATTCCAGCAACTTCCCTAGGGAATAGATTTAGGACCAAGCCATTTGAACATCAAAACATATTCCTTTTTCTTCCCGCTTAAAAAACAACCTAGAGGGAACCTTAGGGCATCACCAATCAGTGCTTTTTTTTTTTTTTTTTTAGAATAACATGTGCGATAAATATGGCTGTAAGCTATAAAGTCCTTGATAGCAGAGTACCGATGTTTTATTTATCTGCCTATCTCCCTCAATATCTAAGTGTGGCTTAGAAAACTAGCTCACTCTATGCCTGTTAAATAAATGAATCTATAATTTCACATACTAATGCTACAAAAAGAATACCCACTTGTGTTATACATTTTAAGATTTTTTTACTTGACACGTGGATTTTTGGTGCTGGGAGAAGGACTTTGATTGTTTTGTATAGTTTCCATTTCTGTGCTGCATTCTCAAGATTGCTTTTTATCTCTTTGAATTCAGTGAGCACATTTATTTTAAAGCGTTTGTCTGGTAACTCCAGTATCCTCCCTTGTATTTCTATTTTTTCCCCCACTGGTCTTAATTCAGGTTGTCATGTCTCCAGCCTGTCTGTTTTTGTTTGCATGTTGCACATTGTATTTGAAAAATTGTTTGTGGAAATAATTTGAGGCCCAAGATGATGCTCTTTTCCTCCAGAGAGGATTCCCATTTGCTTCTGCTAGATGCCCAGAGGCATGAGCATTCTTGATCACCTCTGTCCAATTTCAGAGATGGGGAGGATTCGAAGATGGCCCGCAGTTCCTGCGTTCGTCTGTGTACTTTCAGTGCATGCTGATTTTAGGGTGCAGACCTCTAGAGATCCGATCCAAAGTGAGGAAGGTTGACCAGGACTCCCCACCCCTGGATTTCTTGGTGGCTCCCAGACACCACAGTCTGTTCCTTTAGCTCCCCCACATTGATTAAATTATTGCTGAGCCTGTCAGCTATCCCCTTCTGGACTATCCAGTACTTTCAGGAGTAGAGACTCTTAAAGAAGGGTTCATTTCTCAGGGCATCCATTCTTCCCTGGATCTTGTCCAGGTAGTACTTCCCTACCCCATTAACACTGTGAGGTCTTTAGGCAGATTAAAAAAATATTTTGTCATACTCTTCTAGTGGTTTTTAGTGGGAGAGTATATCACAATGACCTAATCTGTCATTAGCAGAAGCGGAAGTCCACTCACCTTTTTTTTTTTTTTCCTTTTGGTTACAGTTGCTTGGTGTTATATCTTTTAAAATACACATCACACAGTAATGATGGCTTCCCATCCATTCAATCCTTTTTTGTTTGGTTAGTTTTATTTCTTATTTTTTTGTGAGTCTATTCTGATAATTAGAAATATATATGTATTTGATATGATGGTGAGCTTTATAATTATAACTTCATATATTGCTTTCTCTATTTGTTTTTCTTTTTTTTTAAATTTAAATTCAATTTAATTGGTTCCTCTCGGAGCGGAGACGGCAAATGGCGGACTTTGATACCTACGACGATCGGGCCTACAGCAGCTTCGGCGGCGGCAGAGGGTCCCGCGGCAGTGCTGGCGGCCATGGTTCCCGCAGCCAGAAGGAGCTGCCCACCAAGCCCCCCTACACAGCATATGTAGGAAATCTACCTTTTAATACAGTTCAGGGCGACATAGATGCTATCTTTAAGGATCTCAGCATAAGGAGTGTGCGGCTAGTCAGAGACAAAGACACAGACAAATTTAAAGGATTCTGCTATGTAGAATTTGATGAGGTGGATTCCCTTAAGGAAGCTTTGACATACGATGGTGCACTGTTGGGTGATCGGTCACTTCGTGTGGACATTGCAGAAGGCAGAAAACAAGATAAAGGTGGCTTTGGATTCAGGAAAGGTGGACCAGATGACAGGCTTCAGGGATGACTTCTTAGGAGGCAGGGGAGGGAGTCGCCCCGGTGACCGGCGAACAGGCCCCCCAATGGGGAGTCGGTTCAGAGATGGCCCGCCCCTTCGAGGGTCCAATATGGACTTCAGAGAACCGACAGAAGAGGAAAGAGCACAGAGGCCACGGCTCCAGCTGAAGCCTCGAACAGTTGCAACGCCCCTCAATCAAGTAGCCAATCCCAACTCTGCTATCTTCGGGGGAGCCAGGCCCAGAGAGGAAGTCGTGCAGAAGGAGCAAGAATGAGCTTGCGGTTGGGAGGGAATGGGGTGTGGGGGGAGTTAGCGCGAGACCACAGCCTGGCCAGCCCCCTGGGCCGGCGGTCCTGCAGCCACCATTCCTGCGCCTGACCTTTGTCCTCCTTTCTTACAACGGAAACACAGAGCTTGTGAGCGCATGTCAGCAGTTAACAAGTGGTTTTTAGTACATTCTTGGCTTTGCTGAACCTAAAAAAAAAAAAAAAAAAAAAAATTCAATTTAATTACCATTTAGTATTATTAGTTTCAGGGGTAAAACTTAGTGATTCATCAGCGGCATGTAGCACCCAGTGCTCATTCCATCACATGCCCTCCTTAGTGCCCATTCCCCAATTCTCCCATTCCCTCCCCCACCTTCCCTCCAGCAACCCTCAGTTTATTCCCTAGAGTTAAGAGTCCTTTATGGATTGCTTCCTTCTCTGTTTTTATCTTATTTTATTTTTCCTTCCCTTCCCCTATGTTCATCTGTTTTGTCTTTATTTTTTTAGAAAGTATCTACTGAATTTTTATTTTGAGAAATGATAAAATTAGTATCCTTCTTTCTTATCCCACTCTACCATTTGATTTGAGTTGATTGCATCATATTTTTTGTGTTTACCATGACTGTTAAATATATATATATTTTAATAGATTTTATCCATTCATTGACAGAGAGAGAGAGAGAGCACACAAGCAGGGGGAGCAGCAGATA
The DNA here is from genome assembly GCF_009762305.2 of Zalophus californianus. Lineage (NCBI taxonomy): Eukaryota > Metazoa > Chordata > Mammalia > Carnivora > Otariidae > Zalophus > Zalophus californianus. Next base: position 111,058,457 of record NC_045612.1, on the reverse strand, counting down.
GAGGGAGAAGCAGACTCTCCGCTGAGCAGGGAGCCTGATGTGGGGCTCGATCCCAGGACCCTGGGATCATGACCTGAGCTGAAGGCAGAGGCCTAATGGACTGAACCATCCAGGTGCCCCTGTTAAATATATTTATATTATTTAATTTTCAGTTTAAAATAGTAGCATTAAAAAAATAAAATAGGAGCATCTGACATACAGCCATTAAAAAGGGCAGGATATGAATGATACATAGGTGAAGTAAAAGAAGAATCGTTTGGGAAAATGCTTTAAAGTAAAATATTATTTTTGAAGGCCTAATTTTTAGACTACATAAATGGCTAATTAAATTTAATCCCTTAATGTGACTATGGATCGGGGGTGCCTGGGTGGCTCAGTCAATTGAGCATCTGACTCTTGATTTTGGCTTGGGTTGTGATCACATTGTGATCCTGGGGTCCTGGGATCAAGCCCTGGCTGGGCTCCGCATTCAGCGCTGAGTCTGCTTGGGTTTCTCTCTTCCTCTCCCTCCCCCCACCACCCCCCGCCACCGCTTGCTCACTTTCTCTCTCTCTCAAATAAATAAATAAATGAAATCTTTTAAAAAATGTGACTATGGATCTATCTACTTCTCCTTTTAGTTCTGTCAGTTTTTACTTTACATATTTTCAAGCTATGTTTTTGGGTTTTTGTTATTGACTTATAGTATCTTCCTGGTATACTGACCCCTTTATTGTTACAAAATATCTTTCTTTATCTCAAGTGTTACTTTTTGCCCTAGAATCGACTTTTTCTTTCTTTTCTTTTTAGGTCATTTTTTTTTTTTAACTTTAATTCCAGTATAGTTAACATACAGTGTTAGTTTCAGGTATATATGCAATATAGTGATTCAACAATTCTATACATTACTCAAGGCTCATCGAGATAAGTGTACTCATAATCTCCATCCCCTATTTCCCTCATGCCCCCACCCACCTCCCCTTTGATAACCATCAGTGTGTTCTCTCTAGGACTTTTTCTGATATTAGCATAGCCATAATAACTTTTTCTTGGTTATTTTTTTGCATGATGTTATCTTTTTTATATAATTTTATTTCAACATTTTTGTGTTTTTACATTCAAGATGTTTCTCTTACAGGCATTATATACTTGGGATTTGATTTTTTAATTCACTAAGACAAATCACATTTAATGCAATTACTGATATATTTGAGTTTCTCTTCTTCCAAATTATTATGTGTTTTCTAACTGACCTACATGTCTTGTGATCATTTTTCTTCCCTTACCTTCCTTTGGATAATCAGTATTTTGTTTTTACTCAATGTCCCCCCCTCAGTTAGGTTGTTAGTTACATACCCTTTTTCTGTTCATTTAATGGTTACCCTGGGGATTATGTCCTGCTTCCTTAATTTATCATTTTACTGTAAGTTTTACTTTTCTATTTCCCTGACAATGCTAGATCTTAGTAGAGTTGAACTTTATTTCTTCCCTTTCTGCTTTTGTGATACTGTCATGCAATTTATACATAGATTTTAAACACAAGGCATGTTTTTTATATTTTATATATTCAGTACTTATTTAGATTTACCTTTATATTTACTTTGTCTTTGTTCCTCATTCCTTCCTGTATTTCTGTGTTTCCCTCTGAGATGATTTTCTTCCTCCCTGAAAATCCGTTTTTACTATTCCTTGTATTGTAGGCCTGCTGGTGATGAATTCTCTCAGTTTTTGCCAGAAGGCATCTTTATTTCACTTACATTGTTGCGGAGTATTTTACAGCATATCGAATTCTAGGTTGGCGCTTATTTTCATTCCTGTGCCTTCTGGCTTCTATCACTTTAGAGATCGTAGTGTTTTCCCCTCATGTATCTTTTCATTGCTGCTTTTAAAGTTCTCTCTTTATCTTTGCTTCTTTTAAGTTTTACTCTGGGATACCTAGCTTTGGTTTCCTTTGAGTTCATCTTGCCTGGAGTATGCTAAGCTTCTTGAATCTGTGGGTTGGTGCTTTTCATCTATTGAGAAAATTCTCACACTATTATCTTTTCACATATTGTTTCTGCCATGTTCTATCTTTCCTTTTCTCTGCAACTGTGTTTTAGATATTTCACTTTTCCCCTCTTCTCCTTTCTGTGCTTCAGTCTGTATATGTATTTTTATCAACCTATCTTCTGATTTATGAATCCTATTTTTTGTTATGTTTTACCTCTTGCTAAACATAACTATTTAGTTCTTAATTTCAAATATTATATTTTTCAGTCCTAGAATTTCAGTTTGATTGCTTTTTTATAGATATTATAAAAAAATTTCTCTGATGCTATTTCCCATCTTTTCATCCATTCTCTCTCTTTTCTGTTCTTTTTATTGAAGATATTAATTTTAGGTATTTCAAAGTTCTTGCTTGCTAATTCTAAAATCCAGATCATCTGTGGGGGTCTATGAATAGTACCCATTTTCCTCTTGGTTTGGGGCCTCTTTACTTCTGGTAGTATGCAATTCAGTATCAGATGTTGTGTATAAAAAGTTTTAGAGGTGCAGGATGATGTCATTTTTCTCCAGAGAGGCTTCATCTTTTCCTCTTCTGGACAGATGGAGGGCGCTGTTAGCTCAGTTCCATCAGGGAAATGGACTCAAGGTTGGGTTGCATTTTCTCCAGTGTCTGTCTACCAGTTGTTTGCTTCATGCTCCTAGGGGATAGCCCTTGAATGGTTCCAAGTGAGAACCTGAGGTATTCTGGGAGGTTCCTCTACTGTGGTTGGTCCCAAGCTCCGGGTCTCCTCAGCATGGAAAAACTGCTAAGTACAACCCTCTGCTCTTTAGAGGCTTTCCGCCTAACATCCTGCCTCCTGTCTTGGGCAGCTTCAGAAGTCGGCAGAGATTTTGAGGGGAAAACTGGTCAGGTGCAAGACTCAGATCTCTGTTCCTCCTTTTTCGCTGGAATCCTAGGCCACCAAAGCTCTGATTGTCTCCCTGCCTCTTAGTAGCATCCCCTCGCGGACAAATGCCTGTCTTCTCAGCCTACTGCTTCATGGCTGGAATCGCTCGGTGCCCTCTAGAAAACGCAAAAGCAGAACGCCAGCGGACTTCCCTGCCACTTCCCCCTTTTTAGCCTTTGTTTGCCTTTATAGCTCTCTGATGCTTCCAGACTTTCCTTCTTTCCTTCCTTCTTCACGCCCTCTGTTCTCTCACTCCGTTCTCTCATTTCTTTCTCTTGCTAAAAAAAAAAAAAAAATCTTTTTCTAGTGTTTCTTGACAAAAATTTGATCTGCTGTCAGTTATTCCTTTATACCTGGAAGCCCATTCAAATTTTTTAAAAAAGCAAGATCATACATAATAAATGTTAAAGAATGTAAACATCCCTTCCATTTACTTATTTATTTATTCATTTATCCAACAAACGTTTGATGAGACTCTAGTTTAATACACAAAAGATACAAAGATGAAAAAGATAAAATCCCAGCTCTTAATAGCTTATCTGTGATTTTAATGATTAAAATATGATTATCTTGGGGGTGGCTCAGTCAGTTATGCCTTCGGCTCAGGTCATAATCCCAGGGTCCTGGGATCAAGCCCTCCATCTCCCTCTTCCCACCCCACCTGCCCCTTGCTCATGCTTGCTCTCTGTCTCTTTCAAATAAATAAATAAAATATTTTTAAAAATATGAGTATCTTGTATTTCTGCCCTGCATTATTTTTAATTTTGTTTTACTTTTAAAAAATAGATATGCTAATTTCCCCAAGAACCAAGACTTTTTTCCAGTCTTGAGATATAGCTGACATATAAGTCTATGTTAAGTTTAGGGTGTACACATGATGATTTGATATGCATATACATTGTGAAATGTTTGCCACAGTAAGGTTAGTTAACACAACCATCACCTCACATAATTACCTGGGTTTTGTTTTGTTTTCTTTTTCTTGGTGGGAACATTTAAGATCTATACTCAGCTGCTTTCAGGTATATAATACAGTATTGTTAATGATACTCACCTTGCTGTGTATTAGATCCCCAGAACCTTTTTATCTTATAACTGGAACTTTGTACCCTTTGACCAAATCTCCCCTTTTCCCCTACCCACCACCCCCTGTCAATCACCATTCTACTCTCTATTTTTACGAGTTCAGCTTTTTTAGATTCTACATGTAAGTGAAATCATGTAGCATTTGTCATTGTTGTGTGACTTATTTCCCTTAACATAATGTCCTCAAAACTTATCCATGTTGTCACAAAAGACAATTTTCCTTCTTTGGATTTGTGTGTGTGTGTGTGTGTGTGTGTGTGTGTGTGTGTGTGTGTATCACATTTTTTAATCCATTCATCTATTAGTGGATGCTTAGGTTGTCTCCATGTCTTGGCTATTGCAAATAATGTTGCAGTGAACATGGAGTACAGATTATCTCTTTAAGATAGGGATTTCATTTCCTTCAGATATATACCTGTGAAATGAGATTACTGGATCATACGTTAGTTCTATTTTTAATTTTTTGAGGAGCTTCCACATTGTTTTCCAGAGTGGCTGCACCAATTTACATCCCCACCAAGAGTGCACAGGCATTCTCTTTTTTCCGTATCCTCGCCGACGCTTTTATTCAGAGAACTAAGTCTTGAATTGATCAGTTCAGTTATGATGTTTTCAGGTTTGTTTTTCATATGTCTGTTTTATTTCTATTTTTTTCCCCTTTAGTTTTTCTTGGAGTTATTTTTGCCTTTTGTTTAAAGATGAAACCCATCTGGCACTGTGGACCTCCTGTATTGCAATCACTTTCATCTCTGTTATATGGTAAAAACCCATATCCAGAGTTATAATAGCTAACACTACCTACTATGGACTATTCTAAGTACTTTATATATAGTAATTCAGTTACCATAACAGAATTTATGAGGTGAGTATGACTGTTATCCCCATTTTATAGAGGAGGGAACTGAGGCACAGAAATATTAAATAACTTGTTCAGTTACATGGTTAATAAGTGGCAGGGTTGGGATTCAAACTGCAGTAGTCCAGCTTCACAGGCTGAACAAGTAATCTCTCTGATACCACTTTACCTCTTCCAGTGATACACACTCTCAAATTCTTCTCTCTGACTCCAATATCCTAACTTTATACATCCCTGCACAAAGATTTTTTGTTCAGTCCCTTCCTCAGGTACAAGTCTAGAAACTTCCCTCAAGATCCTCTCCTTTCCCAACCCAGCCTGAATCTTAGGTTATTTTGGGTTATGAATCAGTTTCTGGGCTGTTTGATCATCTGGCCGTCTGAAAGCTCAACCCTTTGCCCGAACTGTTTTATGTGTATTTTCTCTGAATCCCAGGCCTCTGAGCCCCATTGGAGATAATTGCGAGCCTACCTAGATGAACCTCATTACTAATTATGCTTTATCAACCTCAGGTAGGGCCTTCTTACTCTAATAGTTCTTTATGTTTTCCACTGTGTATTCTATCTCATTTCCCTACTGTGACATCCTTTTTTTTTAAAGTTTTTATTTAAATTCCAGTTAGTTGGGGCACCTGGGTGGCTCAGTCAGTTAAGCATCTGCCTTTGGCTCAGGTCATGATCTCAGGGTTCTGGGATGGAGCCCCATATGGGGCTCTCTGCTCAGCAGGGAGTCTGCTCCCTCACTCTCCCTCTGTTCTCTCTCTCTCTCTCTCAAATAAATAAACAAAAATCTTTAAAAAAAATAAATTCCAGTTAGTTAACATACAGTTATAGTACTTTCAGGTGTACAGTTTAGTGATTCAGCACTTCCATAGATCACCCTGTGCTCAGCATGACAAGCCCGAATCCCCATCACCTGTTTAGTCCCCAGCACCTGTTTAATCCCCAGCACCTGTTTCACCCATCCCCCCACCCACCCCACCTCTGGTAACCATCAGTGTGTTCTCTAGAGTTAAGAGTGTTTCTTGATTTGTGTCTCACTCTTTTTTCCCCTTTGCTCATTTGTTTTGTTTCTTAAATTCCACCTATGAATGAGATCATATGGTATTTGTCTTTCTCTAACTGACTTATTTTGCTTAACATTGTACTCTCTAGCTCCATCCATGTTGTTACAAATGGCAAGATTTCATTCTTTTTTACAGCTGAATAATATTTTTGTATATATACACCGCTTCTTCTTTATCCATTCATCAGTCAATGGACACTTGGGCTGCTTCCATATCGTGGCTATTGTAAATAATGCTGCTATAAACATAGGGGTGCACCTATCTCTTTGAGTTAGTGTTCTTGTATTCTTTGGGTAAATACCCAGTAGTACAATTATTGGATCGTAGGGTAGTTCTATTTTTAACTTTTTGAGGAAACTCCATGCTGTTTTCCACAGTGGGTGCACCCATTTGCATTCCCACTAACAGTGTACAAGCGTTCCTTTTTCTCCACGTCCTTGCCAACACCTGTTGTTTCTTGAGCTTTTGATTTTAGCCATTCTGACAGGTGTGAGGTGATATATAATTATAGTTTTGATTTGCATTTCCCAATGTTGAGTGATGTTGAGCATCTTTTCATGTGTCTGTTGGCCATCTGGATATCTTCTTTGGAGAAATGTCTGTTCATGTTTTCTGCCTATTTTTAATTGTATTATTCATGTTGGGAGGTATTGAGCTTCATAAGTTCTTAATATATTTTGGAGACTAATCCTTTATTGGATCTGTCATTTACAAATATCTTTTCCCATTCTGTAGGTTGTCTCTTAGTTTTGTTGATTGTTTCCTTTGCTGTGCAGAAACTTTTTGTTTTAATGTAGTCCCAATAGTTTATTTTTGCTTTTGTTTTCCTTGCCTCAGGAGACCTATCTTGAAAAAAGTTCCTATGGCCAATGTCAGAGAAGTTAACTGCCTGTGTTTATGGTTTCAGATCTCACATTTAGATCTTTAATCCATTTCGAATTTATTTTTTGTGTAGAGTGTAAGAAGGTGGTCCAGTTTCATCTCTTTGCAGGTAGCTGTCCAGTTTTCCTAACACCATTTGTTGAAGAGACTCTTTTTCCTGTTGGATATTCTTTCCTGCTTTGTCAAAGATTAATTGACCCTATAATTGTGCTTTTAGTTCTGGGTTTTCTGTTCTGTTCCATTGATCTATGCATTTATTTCTGTGCCAGTACCCTACTGTTTTAATGATTACAGCTTTGTAATATAACTTGAAGTCCAGAATTGTGATGCCACCAGCTTTTCTTTTCCTTTTCAAGACTGCTTTGGCTATTCAGGGTCTTTTGTGGTTCCACACCAATTTTAGGATGGTTTGTTGTAGCTCTGTGAAAAATGCTGGTGGTATTTTGGTAGGGATTCCATTAAATGTGTGGCTTGCTTTGGGTAGTATAGACATTTTAACAATATTCTGTTCCATGAGCATGGAATGTCTTTCCATTTCTTTTTTTTTTTCTTAAGATTATTTATTTATTTATTGGGGCGCCTGCCTTTGGCTCAGGTCATGATCCCAGGGTCCTGGGACGGAGCCCCACATCGGGCTCCCCGCTGAGTGTGAGCCTGCTTCTCTCTCTCCCTCTGCCTGCCACTCTCCCTGCTTATGCATACGCTCTCTCTCTCTCTCTCTCTCAAATAAATAAATAAAATCTTTTAAAAATTATATTTGAGAGAGAGAAAAAGCATGAGCAGGGGGGAGGGGCAGAGGGAGAGGGACAAGCGGACTCCCTGCTGAGCAAGGAGCCTGATATGGGGCTCAATCCCAGGACCCTGAGATCATGACCTGAGCCAAAGGCAGACACTTAACTGACTAAGCCACCCAGGCGCCTCTGTCTTTCCATTTCTTTGTGTCATTTTCAGTCTCTTTCATCAGAGTTTTATGGTTTTCAGAGTGCAGGTCTTTCACCTCTTTGGTTAGGTTTATTCCTAAGTATCGTATCTTAGTATTTTTGGTGCATTTGTAATTAGGGTTATTTTCTTAATTCTCTCTCTCCTGCTTCATTATTGGCATATAGAAATGCAACAGATTTCTGTACACTGATTTTGTATCCTGCAACCTTACTGTATTTGTTTATCAGTTCTAGCAATTTTTTGGTGGAGTTTTTCAAGTTTTCTCTGTGGAGTATCATGTCATCTGCAAATAGTGGAAGTTTGACTTCTTCCTTGCCAGTTTGGATGCCTCTTACTTCTTTTTGTTGTCTGATTGCTGAAGCTAGGACTTCCAGTGCTATGTTCAATAACAGTGGCGAGGGTGGACGTCCTTGCCTTGTTCCTGACCTTAAGGGAAAAGCTCTCAGTTTTGCCCCATTGAGGATGATGTTAGCTGTGGGTTTTTCATATATGCCTTTATTATGTTGAGGTGTGTTCCCTCTAAACTCACTTTGTTGAGGGTTTTTTTTTTAATATCATGAATGGCTATGGTACTTTGTCAAATGCTTTTTCTGCAACTATCGAAATGATCCTATGTTTCTTATCCTTTCTCTTATTGATGTGATTACCCACTGTGACTTTGTAAACATTTGTCTCTCTCATTGAATTTTCTACCCAACTCTGCCTACCTCAGTTTTAGCAGATAAACTCAATTCCTGTCTCCTGAGGGAAAAAAGCCAGAACTGAGCTTTCTAAACTCCCTTTTTTTCTCCATAAAACTTACCTATAGTATCATCCATTCTTTTCTTTCTCTCCTACATGTATTTGTTTTTTTTTCCCCTCCCTCCTATGCTTATTCCCACTCTTCCTTTCTCCCAACCTTTCTCTTTCCTTCCATGAGCATCTGTTGAGTATCTACTATATGCCAGACACCGTTCTAGGTTCTGTGGATACCACAGTGATGATAACAGAATTCTTTTCTCTTGCGCTCACCCTCCGCTTGGGAAGACAAGTGAGAAAGAAATCAATGTATATCAGGTCAGATAATGATCAGAACTTTGCAAATAAATAAAGTGGGATAAAAGAGCTAGAGAATCCTGGAGGGACAGTGCTTTGTGTTCATGTTTGCTAGTCAGGGCAAGCCTCCTCTGAGTAAGTCCTTAAGGTGGGGTCACCAGATTTAGCAAATAAAAATGCATGGTGTCAAGTTAAATTTGACTATCCAATAAACAACTAACACTTTTTTAGTGTATGTCTCATACATACTGCAAATTATTCATTGTTTATCCACAATTAACATTTAACTAGACATCTTGAATTTTATCTGCAACTCTTTGAAGGAACTCTGTGATAAACCATGCATGTATCTGGAGAAAGGTTTTAGGCAGAGGAATTGTCTTTGGGATATTAATTTTATGTCTGCAGTTGTCCTAGGTCCTGGGGATACAGAAAGTCAGTAAGACAGTGTTTTGCCTCCTAAGTGGTCTAGCTTTGTCATTCCCATCTCTGCTCTAGTCTGTTCTACATACAGCAACCAAGGTGAGCCTTTTAAAATACATAAATCCGGTCCCTTCTCTGCTGAAAACCCTCAACAGGTTCCCTTCTCAGAGTAAAAGCCAGAGTTGTGTGGTTTTTTTTTTTTTTTAAGTTTTATTTAAGTAATCTGTACACCCATTGTGGGGGTCAAACTCATGACCCTGAGATCAAGAGTCACACACACTTCTGACTGAGCCAGCCAGGCGCCCCCAAAAGCCAGAATTCTTAAAATTCAAAGACCTAGACCAGCCGTTCTCATATTTTGATACACATCCATTACCTAGAGATCTGATGCCTGGATCCCACCCCTCATTCTGATTAAACTTGTTTATGTTGCGGCTTGGAATTCGGAATTTTTCAAAGCATCCCAAGGGATTGTGTTGTGCGCTGGAGTTTGAGACCCTCTGCCTTAGCTGACCTCATGCTCTTGCTACATCTTTGACCTTAGCTCAGACAGCTGCCGCTTTGCTTTCTCCCTTCCAGCCGCACTGGCCACCCCACTGGCCACCCCACTGGCTGCCACAGTCTTCTTCAGCAATGCTGCAGCTGCCTTGAGGCTTTTATTTTTGCTATCCTGTCTGCTTGGAATGTTCCTTTCGGGATAGCCACATGACCCCTTCCCCCACTTTCATCAGGGCTCTGCTCATGAGACAGGGAAAGTGTAGGGACCCCATGAAAGAAAAAGCCTTTTCTCCTCTTTGCTCCTTTTCCAGCTTCTATTCTTACTAGGACCTGAACCCCCACCCCACTCTACCCCTGCCTTGTCATGCAAACAGCATATGTCCTCCTTATAAGGGACAGAGAGATAGTGATTTCTTTGGAGTCTTCCAGCACAATAGGTAACATCTAAGGAGTGACTGGGCGAGGTCCTCATAAACATTCTCCAAGACCACTGACCCCAAATACCTTGACGTCAAGACCCCTGACTTCAGGGATTGAGTGACTTATGGAGGACACCTGGACCCGGTCCTTGTTCTGACCAGTTCCTGGATGCCTAAGAGGATACTGCACCAGGCCACAATCGCCAATAAAACCCCTGACTCCAAGCAGCCACAAGACTCATGCTCTTTTCCTTAATGAGTCTCCAGACACACACACTCTCTCTCTCTTTCATATCTATCTATCTGTCGTCTTCAGTAAACCCTGCTTTCACTTCCTGCTGGCTTATATTTGATTTCCATCCTTCACGAAGCCAAGGACACTCTTGGCTAGTCCTGTGGGACCCCCTCTCTGGGTCCTCAGACCTGGCCTGCCTGCATCACTCAAATGTCAATATATCATCAAAGCCTTCACTGGTCATCCTCACCCTCCACCCTGGCGTCCTCATTTTCTTTTTTCTGCTCTAGTGACTACTTTCCTGTTATATATTTGTTTATGTCTTTACTTATGCCCGGCTCTCCCCACCCCCACCATTCACTACTTTAATGCCTACAGCAGGGCCTGACACATCATAGGTTGAGCTCAACAAGTATAGGTTTAAGGAGGAGTTGAGTCCGGTGGGGAATTTAGACCCATAAACAACTAATTATAATACAACAGGATAAATCATTATCGGAGAGTTTTAAAACAGAATTCCCTAGGGAATATAAAGCTTTCGATTCCCAATGTCATTCTTTCTCTCCCTCTAGGATGTTGTTTTCCAACTTTATCATTAAATACCTCACTTTCCGCAGCGTCCATACCCTCAGTCTCCAAACCTGCTCAAGCACCCTCTTCCCCCACCCTCCCATTTAGTGAGTGCTGAGGCATTATATAAGCATTGTATAAAGATTAACTCTTGCAGCAGTCCCGGGGGTTAGGTGTTAGTATTATCCACATTTTACAGATGAGGAAACAAAGAAGTTAGGAAAATTACTGAAAGTGCCTGGGAGTTCATAAAGTCACGGAAGCGACTTTTTTTTTTTTTTTTGACATGTCAATTTTTGGTGCTGGGAGAAAGACTTTGATTGTTTTGTATAGTTTACAATTGTAATTATAATTGTAATTACACTTTTTACAATTATAATTTTCCCCTCTCCCGGGAATGTGACCTTGTAACAGTCAACCTAAAATTTCCTGAGCAGGACTCCTGAGGCCTTCTGCCTGGGAAAAACCCGGCAGGTTCCCTTCCCTGCAAAAAAGGAAGAGGTCCTGTCCTCAAACAATCCTTTCTTTTCTTTTGCTAATAACTTCCTTGTCCCACCCTCCCACCTATAAAAACCTCCCAGTTTGTACAGGTCCTCAGATCATCTCTGTACTTGCTAGATGGGATGCTGCCCAATTCGTGAATCGCTTAATAAAGCCAATTAGATCTTCAAACGCACTCTGTTGAATTTTTTTGTTCTTCGACAGCCCCAGTTGCCTACAGCAATAACCAGCTCATTAATGCATTGTTGGCTTCTCTCCCTTTTCTGCCTGCCTGGAATCCCCTCCCAAATAAACTACTCAACCCAAATCTTGGACTCAGGATCTGCTTCTGGGAGATCCCAAACTGATGCAATAGCACACGTTTTCCTCTAAGGAACAGAAAAAAAAAAATCCCCCAAACCACCAGCATCTTCTCAGCTGTTACTCCAATTGGGGGAGATGAAGCCATTCTGTAGAAACCTCCTTATGCCTTGACGACAGCCTCAACACCGCCCTGTACACATCAACCTTCCTTTTGACCACTGAGATCCTAGTTATTTTTACAAATTTCCTTTTATAACTGCTTGAAAGTTAATTTTGGTGTATTTGATCGTATTAGCCACCCATTTGATTCACAAAGATGGATGGAAATTTTGGCTTGACCAATCTGTGATCTGAGGATGTTGTTGCCTAGGTAACAGCCTGCGTGGGCGGGGGAATTAAGGATAATAGGCCTAATGTTACATATGAAAAGAGAACAGATTGCCTGGTAGAAGGAGGTGCATTAGATTTCTCAAGCAACTTGAGATGCCATTTAGTTCCCTGGAAGAGGCCATTTTCTAGGCAGTTAGAGGAGTAAATGACTCAGTAAGAGATGCTGTTTGACAGTAGGGATTTCTGTAAGGGGATTTTCCATCACCTTATTCCAACTTCTTTCAGTTCAGTGTAGTCCTGGGGGCAGCTGTGGTGTCCACACACACACACACCCATATAGGGAAAACACAAATATGTGAGAAAGAAAAGTAAACATACCAGTCCCTGTTTGTGTAGGTCGTTCCTCCATGCCCCATTGGATAGAAAGGATTTCTGTACAAAGGCAAATAGATGAAATCTTAATTCTGTCTCTCTGCCCAGGGATAGCAGTCAAATCAATATTCTGTGCCTCTAGGAGGAAATAAAGAGCGTTTATACTGTGGACTCAGCTCCATGTGTATATATATTAGGATTTGTTGAGCTTCCTGGCCCTGGTGGCACAAGACAAGCACCATATTGCTTAGTGCTTCACATCCAACTTGAAGTATGAAGTAAAGAGGATTCATTTGGCCATGTGCTACACCCCAAAACTCTCCCGGCTGCGTCATGTGCTCGCCTACCTTTAAAGGTGCCAGGGCAGCAGCAAGCACCCCACGTGGGATTTGCTTCCCTGCACCGATACAGCATGGAACTGGGAGACTGCTGTCTTCCAGAGACTTTTAAGCATCCCTTAAAAACCTAGGTGTTGGTGCTGCAATCTCAAGAAATGGTAAGCAAACAGGACCAGGGATTTAAGTTTCAGAGATAGCATCTCTTCGCATACGATAAAAATTTTGATTAGGATTTGGGGGCTCGGATCATGTTCTCACTACTTCAGGGTTTTTATATCAGACAAGATAATGTCTTTCCAGTTGTACATGCTCTTCTCTCACCTGTCTCATCATTTGTGACCTTCCTCATCCTGTTCAGCCTTTCCATTAACCTTGCCTGGGGAGCAAATCCTAAACACCGTTTCTGCATTTTCTCCTACCATCTTCACATGCATGCCCCATTGCTTCAAGTTCTTAGTGTGGCCTATTGCAAAGATTTTGCAAGATAATCACTGCTAAATACACTGACATGATGAGGAAATAATATGGTCCAGTTAAAGAAATTTTCCAGTTAGAGGATAATTGTAATGTCACCATTTATTTTAATTGTTTGATACAAATTTGTAGTGTATTTCTATCTTCTCTGATTCCTTCACTTGAATATTCTGAACATGGTCTAAATTTTTCAGATGATTCAGGATCATCGGGAAGAGCAACAGTTGTGCTGGGTCTTCAGGCCCTACTGGCGTAATCAAGAGGTTTTGATTACTTTAAATGGGCTGCCATTACTGAATACTACTTGGGTTTCCCTTTTTAAGTTGTCCATGTCTTTACTCTCCCCGTCTATTACCCCAGTCAGTGTGTTTGTTTTTACTCATCTCCTCTTCAGACTTATAGCAATTCCTCTTCTTTTTTTCCAATATGGCAATCAAATAACTAAGTTTGTTGGAGCAGCATGTGAAGTTAACACGCATAGATTCTGAGTGAGGAGCGGAGGCTCTGTTCTAGGAGGAAAGTCGATGAGCTTTGCACATGAACTTTCCATCATCTATTTCTGTTGCCCCAAGTTGTTTTCTCCTGGCAATTTCCTATTTTCTGTGTAGTCAAATTAGCTAGGCAGGTGATTACAGACAACAGAACTGTGGCCATTGTTCTTTGTGTGCGCGTGTGTGTTTGTCCTTCCCTCAGAAATGATTTCCTCTGACTTTAGGGACCAAACCCTCCATGTCCAGCTCACTCAATGGGCGGCTCCCGCGGTTCAGACTGGAATTGCAGACGGGGTCACTGACAGAGGATGGCATGCTGGGGCAGGCTAACACTTTGCTGACGTTTTCTGTTGAATGGCCGGGCCCACCTGAAAGTTGGCAATGGTTGTCATGGACTTTCTGCTTAGGTTTGAGGGCTATATTCATCTTCAGGGTCTAAGCCTTCCTGGGGGTTTCTCTTGGGCAAGACACTCCCAGATGCTGGGGCCCTAGAAGCGAACAGGCCTCTAAAGCCCAACCACAAAGTCTATTACAATTATCCAGAGTTGTGTGGTGTCGTGGTTAAACACCCACGCTGGAGGCTGGGGCCCGGTGAGTTGGTTGGAGTCTCTCAGCTGCTGCTCAGAGTCTGACAGACCTCGAGAAAGTGCTTTTTAACCTCTCAGTGGCTCAGTTCCCTGCCCCCGCCCCCCCCCATAAGTGGAGACAATAATAGTGCCCACTCAGAGAGCTGTTAGGAGGATTAAAATGGATATTTTTAAAGTACTTAGAAGGGTGCAGAACAGGCGCTTGGCGTAACGTAAGGGCAATCTAAGTGTTAGCTGTTACTATCGTGTTTCCTTCTTTTCCAGCATCTCATTTCCCTACAGGCTCTACTTAGGGAAGATGCTCATATTTGAATAATTAATTAGCCTTGGGAATGGATGTGTAAATAAAAGCGCAAGTTATGAATTTGATAAATGTTTTTTCCACTGTAGATATATTTGCAATTTTGTTAGTGTACAAATGCATAAATTAAGTACAATAAATTTGTATTTCTCTAGGACAGTTATTGAAAGGGTTATGCTGATAAATTTCATATTCTACCTAGCCTTAGAGCATAAAAAACAAACCTGAACAATTTTATAGAGAACATTGGATGCTTATAGCACTTGACTAAGATATTGTCATTAGCCCCATTTTACAGGTGAGGATCTTTGAGGCTTGGAAAAGTTTAAATGAATTCTCCCGAAGTGAACTGCCACCGGGTCTGGACTCAAACCCAGGTTGTGAGTCCCCGAAGCCCGTGGAAAATTCCTGTCATCCATCTACAGATAAACACTTCTCAGAGAATCTTAATATATTTCCTTCAAACCAGAAAACTGTCTTTCTTTCATAATTCCAAAGATACTTCAGAATACTGTAACACTTCAGCCCCCCTTGGGAGCATTTGTTGTTGTTGAACAACACTGCAAAATAGTTCTGGCCATTAGAATTTTCTGGTGGTGCGCATGCTGGATAAATGGAAGCTTTACCAGAGAAGACTGATTTTACTGCTTAACCATCCTAGTAGATTATGAGGGAGAAATGCTTTTGTAATACGTGTGAGTGTGCGTGTGTAGTTCTGTTTGTAAACTTGCCGTTAGAACTGATAAAGGAGATGAACAGTGAAGAAGGTCGGAGAAGGAAAGCATGTGTCTATTTAATGGAAAACTTCA
Source organism: Zalophus californianus (assembly GCF_009762305.2). Classification (NCBI taxonomy): domain Eukaryota; kingdom Metazoa; phylum Chordata; class Mammalia; order Carnivora; family Otariidae; genus Zalophus; species Zalophus californianus. The sequence goes on along the minus strand of NC_045612.1, from coordinate 111,043,027 downwards.
AAGTCAATAAATCTTGTTTTTGCTCGAGAACTCGCCGCCACACACCCGGTTGCTGACACCCGCGTATAAACAGTCTGTGAGCAGCGGCTTCAAGTTGCTGTTTCCAGAAATCCTCGTCCTCAGATCACCAGGTAACCATGATACGGTTTTTGTTTCTATCACAAGGTAATTTGAGTCATCCTCTCCCTGATTGCCACGACAGAGCTTATGTGATCTTATTTGGGGCTCTTAAAAATGCTTCCCATACCTGTATCCCTTCCTAAATTATTCCAGAGAGAGGCGAATTTAATTTTTATTAGCGGAGCTCGATGAGTCATTCTGCTAACTGGCACCACCAACCACCTTCCCACCAGACTGGCCTTTGCTGAGGGCTCTAAATTTAGAAACGGAATGAGATTGCCTCCGGGTTACAGAAGGAGGCGAGGCGGCTATTTGTAGAGCGCGGTTCTACCTAGGGAGCTCCGTGCTGCTGTCTGACTTGTGAACCGCGGGCTGAGGAAAACGTGGTGACTGCTCGGGTGCTGCACCCCTCAGGACCAAATGACATCTGCGGGGCTGTTTACTTGCAGTTCCTCCTGTTTATTTCGTCTGTGTTGTAAACACCCTGGAAATCAACTGTGTTCAAACACGGTGGCCATATTTTTTACTCCCTCCTCTATTTGAGGAAATCTCCCCAGTATGCATTATGATTTTTATCTTTCCTTTCTCTCTCTCTCTCTCTCTCTCTCTCTCTCTCTCTCTCTCTCTCTTTAAAGAACTGAAGGAAAGCGTTTGGGCTGCTCCTTTTCTAAGGCTGCTGTCAGAGCTCCTGATGGCACACGTCTGTCTGTCTAGCCCAGTGAAGCTCTGTGTTTTTCATTACAAGGCACTTGTTTTTACTTTCTGTTGGGAGGGGATTTTGCTGCAGCTGATTGGGAACAATAAGAGTGGCAAGGCAAACGTTAGGGGGCATGCTGTCATCGGGGCAGAAAATTAATGGCTGCAGTAGCAGCTAGAGAGAGAATCTGGACAGAAGCAATGTTTTGCTTGTCACTTGAACTGCATTGTTTCACAGCCTGATATTAAAAGTCAGCATGAGCCCCTCTGACTCTTCCAGGTCGTGTTTTAGCAATCCCGCACGGCTACTACTTTGGAATGCGAACAAAAAGTGAATCTCTCTTATTTATTTATTTATTTTGATTTTTTGTTATTTTTGAAGGGATTGGGTGGTCATATGGCCAGTTGCTTGGGAAATCTGTCTATTTAGAGTGACGTTCCTTTCTGTAATCAGCGTAGCTGACATTTCTAGCTGACGTATATGTGTGGAGCAAGGAAAATGTAAGGAGGAGAAATGAATGGTGCACATGCATACAAGGGCATTGCTGGCAACGACATTAGAGCTGCTAGCTGGAATTGTTCACAGGGACATTGTTAAGATGTTCATATTTTGCAGGGGTCCTGGGGATGCAAGGAGCTAGATCGTACCGCAGTGACCAGGTGGCTCACTCTGGGTGGCATGGTCAATGACCTGGCTGGAATGGGGCTCCTCTTTCTCCCAGTGGGAGCGTCTGGGTCCCTAATATTTACTTGCTAATCCTTTCTCTGCCCTTGCTCATAAAATTGGTTTCTGAAAGATAGATCTGGTCACGTCATCTCATTTATTAATAAGCAAATGGGCTATAGCAGTCCCTAAATAATGAAGATAGGGACGCCTGGGTGGTTCACTCGGTTAAGCGTCCAACTCTTGATCTCAGCTCAGGTCTTGATCTCAGTGTCGTGAGTTCAAGCCCCGTGTTGGAGCCTACTTAAAGCCATGCCCAGTGTGGAGCCTATTTAAAAAATAATAAAGATAACTAAGTGGCAACCAAATAAAAAACAACTTATCTGTTCCTTAATTATATGATTTACATGAAGATGGAAACAGGCTGTATATTATATGAAATGAGTCATTACATTTTTCAGAAATGGGGAGAGAGATTTCTGACAGAGTGTGACATTGTTCAGTATAATTCTTGATTCAGCCTAGTTGGCATCATTTCTTCCAGAGCAAGTGGCTGCTCACAAACTCAGTGGCCCATGGAACCGGTAGCTCCCATATGTGGACAAAAGTGGATGTAGCTTCCTGTGGGCACCCAGAGGCCCCAGATTCCTGCTAGTTGGTGGTCCCAGGCAACTCTTGCCAACAGCTGGAATCCACATCTAGGCGGCTTGGTGCCCAGGAGTGTGCCCATGACGTCTCTGACAAGGCTCCTTTCCCTCTTATTCACGCTAAGATTGAAGGTAAAAGGGCCGGAGTATTTGTCCTGGAAAGCAAACCCATGCCCTGGCTCTGGGGTGTCTCTCCAGGTAGCTCATGGGAGGAAGGAACATTTATGTCCTCTCTTCTCTTAGGACCCTAGCCTGGTAAGTTTCCATTTTCTCTGTAATGTGTGACATTGTGGAATTTGTTCTGAGTCTTTTGACGCAAGAGGTGATAACCACAAGTAGACCCACCTGGCACTTTGGGTGAAGAGAATTTCTGTTGTCCAGCAGGAAGGGATCCAGTGGGCCACCCCGGCAGTAGAAGATGTCCCTGCCGGGGGTACAGACGAGGTATCTGTGAGGCTGGTGAGCGGAGTCATCTGGGACGAGGGAAGGCTGCGGGATGACCATGGTGATCCTGGGTCACCATGGCCCCTGAGAAGGGAGGCCTGGCCATGCAGCCCAGTAAGGGCCAGTGGTCCGGTGCCTTTATCGTCAATCTGAAGATCTCTAGGACCAGGAGCAGCTGGTCATTTGGAAATCCTCGAGTGGTAGACTCGCGGTGAGAGCAGAATCCTGGGCGGTGAAGGGTGACATCAGATGGCCGAAGCAGTTCACCCTCTTCCCTCAAGTGTCTGAAAGCCCTTAGCCCTCAGGACAGAGGATGGAGAAAAAGGCCTTACCCCAAGATGCTATCTGAGCAGCTGGGTCATCCTAAGCATACCACCCACGGGCTGTCTGGGAAAAATTCAGTACAGATAGCAATGGAACATTACCAGGAAAGAAAATCAGGCTCCCTCGAGGCTAGTGTCTCGCTCTCGGTTGGCAAAATCGCCGGAAGCTTGGTTGCTTGTTTCTATCTGTAAAGCTGAAGGGTGGGCAGTAGGGAGGGTTTAACACAGGTCCCCCTACTGCAAAATAAATCACTAAACTGAGTGTATTGGACATATCTTGTGCCCAGCCTCATATATCCTCTTGGCCCGTATGTATTCCTGCGGGGGCAACCAGCTGTATGCAGATGGCTCCTGACAACACCTTACCTTAACTGTGCTAATGAGCTGACCCAGCACTTCCCGGCAGCCTCTGTGTTCTGAGGGGACGTACAAACCTGAAGGCAGTTAACCCCCATGGAAAAATCCTTGACCACTGAGGAATGGCAGTCAGCAGATAAATATTAGTCCTCAGGGCAGACAATTCCGAGGTGCTTCTACATGGCTCCCCAGGGGATCTCCAGAAACATTGAGATCCGACTGCTCACAGTGGTGATAGCTTCATAAAATGCCTTTAGATTGGCTTTCCATCCCTGTTTCACCCATCCCTGTACTCCCATTTCTGTTCCTTAGGGGTCACATTCCAAAATGAGCTACCCATATGCAAGCCATACCACGAGAGCCTTATCTTGGGCATTTTGCCACCTTCTGATTCTACTTATCCCAAAAAGCAGAGCCTGTCCTAGTGTAGAGTGCAAGGGTAGCAGAGCAGATCTTTTGACATTCGGAATCTACTTGGAGAGAGATCACCCTATTGGCAAAGTCCCTCTAGCATAGGGTTTCTTAACCTCAGCACTATTGACATTATGGACCCGATGCTTTTTTTTCTTGTTGGGGGCTGACCTGTTCATTGTGGGATGTTTGGCAGCATCTCTGGTATCTATCCACTGGATGCTAACAGTACCCCCGTCGTTGAAACAATCAAAATTGTCTCCAGACACTACTAAATGACCCCAAGGGGCAATCTGTCCTCATCAGAGAACCATTGCTTCAGGGGTCACAAACGACCAGCTGATCATCCAAGTCTTAGCATGTCTTTCTGTGGGATAATGGGAGGGTGGAGGCTTGTAGCTTCCCTTTTTCCTGACCCTGGCTTCAACTAGATGAAGCTCTTAAAATATGCCACACACTAAGTTTTTTACGTGCACTGTTTGTTTAAATTCTTATCACATCCCTATTTCGTATATGTGTGTATACACACACATTTATAGCTAGGACACTAGGCATGGAGAGGCTTTGTAGGTTTCCTAAGCCACACAGTAAGAAAATGGCAGCACTTGGATTCAGACTCAGCTGATGTGTCTCCAGAACCTGTGTTTCTAAGCACACTGTCATGCTATCTCAGGAGAAGTTCAACTCTTCAACCTCCACTTATGTTTCATAACTTCATAAGGTGAATTCACATATCATACTGTTTCGTATTCCAACCAGTTATACTTCTTCCCCTGGCTGAGATGTTGGAGCGATATGTGAGGATTTTATTCTGAGACACCCGAGGGGAGGACATTGCTATGTGACGGGGGCACATCTGCTTCATCTTCCATAAGACAGTGCTGGTTTGTGCCTTTTTGTAGTATATACAGATACACATTAACAAAACCATCTCCCAATTCAAATGAATATGATGAAGACTTAATTTCTTTTAAAAAATTTAAAAAAATTTATAATGCATTTTATTTCTTTTTTATAGGTGACAAAAATTGTATATATTTAAGGTGTACATGTGATAAGTTGATATACCTGTACATTGTGAAATGATCACCACAATCAAGCTAATGTGGTTAGCTTGTGTGTGTGTGTGTGTGTGTATGTGTGTGGTGAGAGCACTTAAGATCTACTCTCTTAGCAAATTTCAAGTACCCAATACAGTATTATTAATTATAGTCACCATGCTGTACGTTAGATCTCCAGACCTTATTCATCTTATAACTAGAAGTGTGTACCCTTTGAGCAACATCTCCCCATTTCCCCCACCCTGAGCCCCTGGCAACCACCATTCCACTCTCTGCTTCTGTGACTTAGACATTTTTAGATTCCATAGGTAAATGAGATCATACAGTATTTGGAAGACTTTTAATTTCTGAGTGAAACTTTAAAAGGTGGCAAATTTTTAGGAAATGGAATGGATTATATCCCAACTGTGACAGGTTAAATATGGTTACAAATTATTTGATATTTTTTCTATCGAGAGGTGAGCTCTTTGTTCCCTCTCCTTGAATATAGACATACTCTGTGACTGATTTGACTAAAAGAGTATCATGGGAATGACCCTATGGTAGTTTCTGGGCTTAGGCCAGATGAGACTGGCGAGTTCCACAGCCTGTCCCTTGGAATACCCTTAGAGTGTTGAGCTGCCAAATAAGAAGCCTGGTCAACCCTTAGACGACCATGCTGTGGAAGCACAGGCCATGTGGGAAGGCTTGGAGGAATATATGTGAAAAGAGAGAGAGAGACAGACAGATACTATGAAGCTCCAGACATGTGACCAAAGAAGTCTTGGAAGGGGAACCTGCAGCCCTCCTCCCTTGTGGATACCATGTGGATCGGAGTTGAACTGCCCTCCCAAAGCCTTTCCTGAATTCCTAAAAAGTCCTGAGGAAAATGAAAGTTTTGTATCAAGCCCTTCCATTTGGGGGAAGTTTGTTATGCAGCAGTTAATAACTAAGACACCTATCGTGGGGGCACCTGGGTGATGCAGTCGGTTAAGTGTCCAGCTCTTGGTTTCAGCCCAGGTCATGATCTCAGGGTCCGAGCCCCACGCCGGGCTCTGTGCTAAACATGGAATCTGCTTGATATTCTCTCTCCTTTCTCCTTCTGCCCCTTCCCCTTGTGTTCCCCCTCCCCCTCTTTCTAAAAATAAAGAAATCTTTGAAAAAATAAAACACCTATCATGATGGCTATAATTTATTTAAGACCCAAATTAAGCTTAGGATTTAATCAGCAAAAGGAGGAAGACCTTTATATGAGATTTTTAAAACTCCAGGTATCTGAAAAGCGAAGAATTTGATTTTACAAAAGTGAGACTTTGAACAGACATTAAATCCAAACCCAGACCGGGCCCTGGGAGAGAATAGAAACAAGAGAAAGCATGGCCCCCAAAGACATGTGGAAACAGTAGTCAAATTCCCAGAATTCTAATAGAAAACAAAAAGCAGGTCTTTGTTTTGCCCTATTTAGTTTGCTCCCTGGTGAAGATTTAAAGCATGAATACCTAAGGACAAGATCTCTTAGCTCACATCTGGTCGGCATTTTATTAACATGGGTCCACTCCTCTTCTGTTCTGTAATGATGGAGGAGTTTCTTACTCCTAAATTCCTATTTTCTGCTGAGAAGTCTTGAGGATTCCTCAAAATTTTTTTTAATAAGTTTCTCAACATCTCCGAGATTGTTTTCAGACACCGCAAACCTCATCCTGTAATTACCACATTTTCAGTTTGAATAATTATTATCCCATTTATAATAAATGTAGTGATAAACCATTTATCTGTGAGAAATGTAAAATTTGAAATCGTTCAAGCAATAGCACAGTCTTATTAGAAGTTATAACAATAACAATCAAGGAATGGAATATTATGTGGCTATAAAAAAAAAGAATGAGGAAAGTCTCTGTGTCCCGAAATGGAAAAATCTCCAGGATATATTATGAAGTTAAAAAAAAAAAAGTATAGAGCAGTGGGTACAGTATGCTTCCCTTTGTTTTAAAAATGAGAAAATTACAATGCTATACTTCTATTGCCTAAAGAAATTCCAGAAATATATTTGAGAAATTAACAAAAGTAACTACTTAGGGGTTAGAGGGTGGTAGGGAAGTAGAATAATGTGAGAAGGAGAGTTTTCACTTTACATATATATATATAATAATACATAAATATATATACATATATAAACGTTCGATCACATGAATGTATTATCTTTTGGAAAATGTAAATATATATGTATATGTGTGTGTGTGTATAGTATGTGTGTGTGTATATATAGTATGTGAGTGTGTGTGTGTGTATAATATTGTATATTACTGAGTAGAGATATTAAAGTCCTGAATCCTTTAACTTTTTATCTTTACCTTCTCTTTTTCGTTCTCTGTTGTTGTCCCTATGAATTTTAGTTTTTTTCAAACCCCAAAATAGACTATTGTTTGTTTAGTACCTTGTTCTAGTATCAGATGAGTCTTATTCAAACCTGTAAATGCTTACCTTCCCTCCCTCTAGGGGGTCATCTGGAGGGCAAACACATGACACGGAAGGATAGCATAAGAGCTTTCTCACATCTCCCTCCTGATTGTCGTTGGCCAGCCCCCATCTTTGACATGGAGGAGAGTTGACATGTCTCAGTTAACCATTATGCAAAGAGAGCTTTCAGCTTTCTGTATCTGCCTCCACCCCCTCCAGCTTATTAGCTCCTCAAAACTCGTTTTACATGAAGTTCTGGAGCTACTGTTAGAGAAGTGCTTGTGTGGGCACGGGGATATGTTCTCCCTCATGGTCCTTTTGTTTGTAGCTGGCTCCAGCGTAGAGGGCCATGAGTCATGTCAGCTGTAAAACCAGGTGGGTGAGACTCAGATAATGAACTTATCTGGGTTATTACCTTTCAACACATTCAACCTACTGTTTCCCTTCAGACTGTGTAAGGTGTATTAACCAGCTGCTGCCAGAGGAATGCTGCCTAACAAACAGCCCCCAAACTCAGTGGCTTATAGCAAGCATCTATTCTCCTGTGATAAGTGGATTGTGTTTGGACTGGTTCCAGCTGGGTGGCTGTTCTTCAAGCTGCAGGTTGGCTGGAGTTGGCTCCAAGTTTTAGGCTGGACTCAGGTGTGCCCAGTGTATCATTTTATGGAGCCCAGGCTGAAGGAATGCCGGCTATTGTGATCGTGTCTCGAATGAATTTTGGGACGAAAGAGCCAAGCCCAGTTACGCAGGCACATTTAAGGCCTTGCTTGCATCACAGTGGGTGGGGGAGGAGAAGGAATATTTGTTGAACAATAATCCAAACTATTATAGAGGGTACACTGACTTTCCCTCTGGATTTCAAAGGAAAGAAAACCTTTCCTCTAGTCTCCTTGTGAATTTTCCATGGAATCAGGAATGGGGATTTTAAGGAGTCATCTCACATTCCATGTTTATCTCCAGGAGGCCCACTTGCACTCTTTGGAGTCAAGGTTTTGATTCTTTACGTGCTTGTTTCTTCCTTGTTATATTAGTTTCTCCTCAAGTCTATTCTTATGTTTTTCTATTTACTAAGGTTTTTTTTATCTCTAGCTTATCCATAATATTTTTTCCTTCCCTATCCCACCCATGACCACAGCCTTAAGAAGTAATAGGCCCAAATTAAAGCATACCAGTGTTGTTAATCAAGAATCTGGTATGTGCTCAGCTATATTCTAGTATTATTATATTAGATACAGAACAAAGTTCCTGCAATTCCTTGCCTTTAGGAGCTCATAATTGAGTTTCTAAATCAGATTAAATATCGACTGTGTGATATTGACTCTGTGTGAAGAGAAATTTTTCAAGATGGAGCTAGTTCGGACAAAGCTGGAGCTCAGTAAATGGGTAGACGTTTGCAGAGAGAGGAAGGCGGAGAAGAGAATGTGCTGCCGGAGGGTAGAGCAGCAGAATCAAGGCCTGGAGGTAGGACTGGGCCTGCGCCTGCGCTGGAGGAAGGCTACTATCTAACTGAATTTGTGGGGTTGAAAGGTTTAGATTTCATACTTAGACATCCATAATCCAGAATGAAGAGAAATAGAAGTAGGCAAAGCCATGGCCTAGATATTGAACAGGCTCTGTTTTGTGACCATCCCCTACCTCCACCTGTTGACCACCAGGTAGGGAAGCCCGCAGCAGGATTGTGCCGGGTCACATACACCTTTGGTAGCAACATCCAAAGCACTTGTGCATCACTGGCCAGGACCCCAAAATTCTCTTTGGGTCCTAGATCCCTGAACTCTTAGGTTCCCTATACTAAGGACTGTGCTGCTCCTTGAGGGTGACCTACCAACAAAGGACTGGCCATGTTCTTTTCTAAAGCCTCCTTGCATGTCAAAAATACATACTTTAGATAAGTAGTGTCTTGTCAGGCAGAACTTTACTGAGGAAACACTTCAGGGTTATAAATAACGGGCAGGAATACCAATATTGGGGTTGAGGCTTAGACATACTGACAATCTTTGCTTGATGGAACTTTAGTCAGGTTCCTGAATCTTCTCCTAGGCCCATCTGGGCACTTCCTTTTAAAATCTATTTTTAGCAAAAACCCTGCTACGTCAGTTTAGCAAGAGTCCCCCATCTTCCATATCTGATCCCCCTTGATATCTAATCAGGTTTCTCAACCGCCCCCCTCCCCCAGGCAGTGCCCGATCACCCTGGCCTGTCTTCAGCAAGGAATCCCATTAGCTGGGTTGAGCCCAAATCCTCCTTACCTCCGATGTTTCCTCTTAGTAATTGTCTATCCACTAACTCCCACCCTGCTCCTTGGGTATAAATTCCCACCGGTTCATGCTGTATTCAGAGCTGAGCCTGGATCTATACTGGGGTCCGTCCTCTAGAGCAATAGTCCTGAATAAAATCTGGTTTTACCCCTTTAATTACTGTCTGGCTCTGTTTTCTCTTGGACAATACCAAATAGCCATGTGACCTAGAGGAGGTCAGTTGAGTTTTTCGAACCTCGGTCTCATTATCTGTAAAATGGGGGGAGGGAGTTGTGGTATGTCAGCCGTTTTAAACTCTCGCTGTGCATTGGGATCGCTGGGAGAGCTTAAAAAGTACCCTAATGCCCTGGCCCCACCAGATCACTCCAGTCATAATCTTTAGGTGTGGGACCTGAGAGATGAGTGCTAAAAATCAAACCAAACCATGATAACAGTGGATTTTAATGGGAGTCATTATTTTTAATGCTCCAAAAACCTCCACTACCTCTAAGGTTTGAAAATTCCATAGGATAGCTCTAATTATAATACTAGATAGCCGCTGTTAGTATTGATGAACATCCAGTGAGTGTGTTATACGCTACTCTGCTAAACATTTTACATGCATTATCCGTGTCTCAGAGCAATCTCATGAGAGGGGTACGAGTCTCATCCCATTTGGCAGATGAAGAAACTGAGTTGTAGAGAGGTTCAAGCTATTCCTTCCAAGGTTACATTGCCAGAAAGTGAAGGTGTTGGGTTCAAATCCAGAAGCCACGTGACTCAAGATCTTTGACCATTTGACCAAGACGCAATAACAATTCCAAAATGGTATCAGAGGAGACCAAGACGAGCCTGGTGCTTTATAGTGCAGGCGGCCCACGCAGTGAGGGAAGTGCTAAGTCAGGTTGGAAGGGTTTGGTAAGGCCAGTCCCGCTTGTTCCCCAGGGTCATATCCAATGCTTCCAGTGTCTTCTAGATAGAGCCATTCATTTATTCTTGAAGACATGTCCGTTGGGTGGTGAGTTCCTGCTGTGCCGTATTTTGTCACCTAAAAGAACAGGTAAAATAGTCAGCATAGAATATGAGACAGATGGCCTCTGCTAAGGGACATTCTTACTTAGGAAGCGGGCTTGCCAATTTTTAAGACTCTGATGTGCTTATAATTCACACTCTCTCCTCTTGGCTTGGCTCCCCAGCCCATCTTCCGGTGCCTGCATATTTAAAGTGGGGCCTATCAGGGGAAAATTGCAGGTAAGAGAACTCCACTGCCTGGAGATCTGATGGTCATTAAAACATGGTCATTGACCAAATCTCTTAATGCACAGAGCTCTTCGGTTGGCTTATAAACACACTTTTGAGAGGATTAACTGCAAAGCGTGTTTAATGGAGGGCAAATCACTCAGTCTCAAGGACCACAAATGGGATGCAAGTTTTACATCTTGGAAAGCTTTCCTGGGAGGAAATGCCTATCGTACTCTGCCACAGAGGTTGTTCATTGTCATTGAACATCAGAAATGCCACATTGCAAACATTTGGGCATTTAATTCTTGCTTAGCAGATTTCTGAAGAAACAAAGCGGTGAGGAGAAGACACGTGAATTCAGCTGTCAAATCCGTGTATTTAGTTCAACATAAATATGCACATACTCTGTCATTAAAAGCTGAGTGATGCTCTCGACCCCCAGAGGAGGCATTTTCTGTTAGTCTATAACTTCAGTTTTCTCTTCTCCAGAGTTTGCTTTTTCATTCGTAACACACTTTTCCTGAAAATGTAGGGATCCTGTGACTAGCTTGCTTGCATTCATTCATTTATGCATGCATCCATTCATTTAGTTAAAAATAGGACAGCAGGCCCAAAATGGAGTCGTACATGCCAAGCCCTACCTCACCAAACTGAGATTGAACGTAATTATGATTTCAGTCGTCCCAGAAATGGAATGTGAAACCGGTCAATCAGGAGTCGCCTGGTCAGCACTAGTTAGGTCATCTGCCTGATAGACCCCTGCCCAACCCATCCCCCCCCCCCCCCCCCCCCGCCCCAGGAAGGAAAGTGACCTTGCGGTAATCAGCCTGCTTTTTCACCTAGTAGAATTTCCTTGTTCTGGCTCCCTTCTGCCTGTAAAAGTCTTTTCTTTTATTCCACTTCTCCAAGCTCCTTTTCTGCTAGGCTGGCTGTTGCCTTATTTGAACCGATTTTTGCTCAAACTCTTAGAGTTTTTAATACGCCTCCATTTACCTTCGCACAGTTCATTTATTGATCCTTTCAACGAATATTTATATTTGAATGCCAAGTGAGTGCCAATGCCTTCTTCATGTTTCAGTGTGGTGGGGATGATGGTTTTCCTGAAGCTTGGAGAGTCATTTATGCCTAAATTCCCTCCCCAGAATGCATAACTGCATTTTTCTACACTGTAATTATCAAACGCGCACCTCTTTATTAAACTCGTGTTATAAAAGACACAACATTTAAAAAGGCTCTTTAATTGCAGCCTGTGAAGTTAGCCAGCCTGAGCGAAAGCGCTTCCTTTGTTCACATGTGCTAACTGGGGTAATGCCCGCTCTTCCCCTCTCTTAACTTCAACATCTTTAGAAAGGGAACCTTTGGCTCCTTTTTCTCATCTGCTTGCCGTGGTGCTGAACTCACCGAGCTCCTCCTGCCTGCACTGCTCGGTGACTTGGCTTTGATTTAAAGTCCTCTTAGCTTCTTCATTCACAACAGGACTGCGGCTTCTCGCTCAGCCTCAGTCTCCAGCGGCTGCCGGGGAAGGAGCCCTGTGGGGGCGGGAGGGGAGAGAATGACACAGCATCTCCTCTCCAGCCCCCCTGCTGGCGGGCCCGGCTCCCGCGCCCCCCCCCCCCCCCCCGCTGGGCTGCCCCCTCCTTTCCTCCTCCCTCTGGCCCCCTCTCTCCGGTCCTTCCTGTTTACGTTTCCAGCAGGCAAGAAAAATAAAAAGAAGAAGAAACAAATCTTACGTGAGGTGTGTGCGATGGAGAGACGGTGTTCTCATTCCCTCCCACGCCCTTTCCTTTTCCCCTCTCTAAAGGAATAAGTGACTTTATTCCTTTTAACTCGCCTACCTCCATCCCTTTCCATCTTGATTTAGGAGTTGGGTGGAAGCCGTGGAGCCAGATCCCACTTCCCTTACAGCCACTACTTTTTCTCGTGGTCCTACCGAGAGGTGACCTATGCCAGACTTTCCGTACAACCTTGAGAATAGTTATTCAGAAACAGTTTTTTACAGACCCACTGTCATTCACACAGAGCCAAACACCTTACTGACATTTCGACGACATTTTAAAGTGAGATTTCAACTGTTTCCCTTCCAGTCATTATCAATGTTCAGATGTTTTCCCAGGTGTATTGCCGAATTTGTGTGGATCTATTCACATGGTACAACTCAGCTCCCATTGAGACCAAGGATCGGTCCTGACAAGGCGGTAGAGGAGGAAGCTAGAAGGACTGCTTAAAAACCACCAGTGTGGAGTTCTAGTCAAACGGCTACATTAATAGCCTTTGGTCATTTGCTCATCATGAAAATATCTCTGAGCGATCTGGATTTAGAACGCATGATTTAATAAGTTGGTACTTGAGATAAAATAATCCAGGGCTGTAAACAGTGTCTTGACTATTGACTACCTGATTGTGAAATCCTTTTCAAAGGTGTGACTTAGAGATAGATTGTTAATTTGAAGAGGCACTTAAAAGGGAAAATTTCCTTCATGGGCAAATTATAAAATCCTTGTGAACTTTAAAACATCATAATTGAATTTGAATAATCATCTTAAACTTTTGCGCCTTCTGATTTGTCCCGAGAGAATTAAACATGTATTTTAAATGAAATAGCTGGAAATGCTGTAATTAAAGAGCTATATTCCTCTGGGTCACAATTCTTGGCACAGGGTGGGTATTTGTTAACATTATTTTTATTTAAAAAAAATCTCAGTGAAATCATTCATCTGTTTTGGGAAAAAAACATTTCTAAGAAATGTGTAGCTTGTTCTTCAACTTGATGACTCTATGAAAATAGAAGGGAACGTCTTTGAACACCAAGAGTCCCAAATTCCCCTGAATTTGCAGTGTTCTAGCACAAAGGAGGGAATAAAAAGGGAGCATTTGAAACTGTCAAAATGTAAATGACACATTTAAGCTACATTCATCTGGCACAGTAACACTTTACCAATTTTTTTTTTTATCACACCGCACATATTCGGTTTCCATCATTTTCAAAATGTGACATTTTAATATAGGATTTTATGACTTTGAGTTTTTGCCCATTTATAGACATCTATCTTGATACTGTACAATAAATCTCTGTCTTCCTTTCAGGGATTAGATTTGAAATTTAGGTTAAGCTCCTGTTAAGCCCGCCTGTCCCCTGGCTGCCATGGACCCGACAGCAGCATTTGGGATTCTGTGCTTGGGGAGCACACCGAATACCACCCCATCCCTGGAGTTGCCTCCTCCACCTTCCATCCTGCCCTTCTCACCCCCGTGCATAGCTTTCCAAGGAGAGATGTAACTCGAACTGCTTTGCCTTCTCCTCCTCAGGACTAGACCCGTGATACCTTACACCCCCCAGTCAGCACCAAGTAGCCAGTCTCCCCAGGTCCCTCTGACTGCCCAGCGCTTCCCCCACTATGTCTCTGTCTGTCTCCTACTTCCACCTGACTTCCCAAGGCCAACTTCACTCCTCGAGCCTTTCCACTCTGCCTGCTGGAAAAGGCCCTACTATGAAGATTCCCTTTTCCCCTTTACCTTCGTGATCTAACTCAGGATTTCTCAGCCTCCATGCTATTGACACTTTGGGCTGGAACATTCTTCGTCAAGGGGCTGTCTTGTGCACCGTGGGAGGTTTAGGAGCATCTCTGGCCTCTCCGCACTGGGAGCCATTAGCACTCCCCCTGCCCCTGGTTGTGACAACCAAGCATGTGTGCAGACACCACTGCATGTCCCCGGGGAGGGTGAGAACCACGGATCTAGCTGCTTTGCCTGCAGCTCCCCTTGCTCACCCCTCTGATTTCTGGGTTGGCTGGGACTGTGTCTTTATTGCTCCTCCCCCCACCTCAGAAAAGAGTTTTGGAGTTTGGGAGTACAGGCCTTTCATCCCACTGCTGACCGTTTGTTGCATCTACTGACCTCCCTGTCGCCTTCCCTCCCAGGATGAAGAGTTTAGCCTTCGGCCCTCTCTCCCACCCTCCCTCCCTGCCTCTCCACAGCTGCTCTGGTGCTAACTCTCCCGCAGCTTGGGCATCCAAGATCTACTCAGGCCTCTGGCCTCTCAGCTACCTGATCCTCCTGACCCGGGTCAAACTCGGATCTCTGCCCATTTTACTCCTCTCCCCTCCTCTGTCCCCTCCTCTCCTCTCCTCTGCCCTTCTCTGCCCTCCTCTGCCCTCCCTCTGTCTGTTAACCCTCAAAGTGGCTTCCGCAGGTCCCGTGACATCCGTATGCTAATGAGCTGAAGTTACGCCTCTACCTTTCATTGGAGCTCCAAATTCATGTCTGCAGCTGTCGCTCTGTCTGTCTGTCTGTCTCTCTCCACACACACACACACACACACACACACACACACACACACACACACACACGTATGTCTCATCAGCCACTCCCACTTAACATGTCCAAATTTGAACTTCCATTCATCCCCTAAATCCTTTACTTTTCCGGTGTTCATTTTTCCTATAAACGTAAGAAGGTGCTCTGGCTGAAAACCCAGAAATCATGATAATTTCCTTCTTTCTTTCTGCCTCGTGTGCCTCATCAAATCCCGTCAGCTGCACCTTACAAACACACCACAGATCTGACTGCTGTGCCTTATTCTCCGCCCCCCACTCCCCACCCCGCTTCGAAGCCACCATCATCTCTTGGACTGTCATAATAAGCCTCCAAACTGGGCTTGCTGCTTCTACTTTCACCTGCTGAGAGAATCTTCTTCACACATCAGACAGGGTAACCTTTGAAAAATTGTAAACCTTAAAAAAAAAAAAAAGTGCCTCAGATTATGTCCCTTTCCTGCTCCAAGTTCTTCAATGGATTCCATCAAATTTGCTGTACAAGTCTCTGTCCTGTCCAGCCTCGTCCCGGGCAGACGCAGACCCTCTCCTCCTCCCTAACTTCCGTTTAAGCCACACTGGCCTCCTTGCTCTTTGACACACACTCTAGACTCATTTCAGTTCTCGGGCTTCTTTGCCTGCGGAGGCCTCCTGTCTGAGATCTGTGCGCGTTTGGCTCCCCTGCCCAGGCGGCGTGGATATGTCCCCGATGGAAGCAAGCATGGCATTAACTGCTGTGCCGGTCCAAAAAATGTGTGGCCGCTACATGACCTTGAATTAGACACACCTTGCACCACGTTGGGAAGGCTGCCTGCTCTTGTGACGTAAATCAGGCAATGGTCAGTCCCCTGAGGGAGTTTATAATCACCCCTGTAACCAATCAGATAATGCCTTATATGGCAAAAATTCCTCTTTTGGACCCTATCCAGCCTTTGTGCTTGGGGAGACTTGGGGGAGACTCACTGAACTCACTTTGGCCTGATACGGTTTCCCCTTGCCTGGTGAGCTCTAAATTCAGCTTTGATCTTTTAGCTCTGCTGGTCTGGTTATTTCAAAATGACAGTGCCGTAATGACTTCATTTTCTTCCCCCTCACTGTTTTAGGCCTTTTTCTATAACATTTTTTAAGATGTCTGGTACTTAGTATTGGTCTCCTTGCTTTCTAATACCTCTTTGTGGGAACATGGTGTGTTCCTTTCTGGGACATTAAGGATTCTGTCCACCTGGATTCGGGACAACCACCGACTGTCTTGGGTAGTTCGGTCTTCTGAAAAATTATCATTTAAAAACCCATTCCTGAAACTCCAGCAAATCGGAATCCTTTTGAGACACTCCTGAAATACCCGCCCGCCCCTCCCCCAAACAAAACAAAACCCCTAAACTTTAATTACTATAGCTATTTATTTTGGTTCCTCTCTGTGGGTGAGATTTACATTAATTAGAGTATAATGAAGCCTGCCCTTTCAAACAAATTTATTCCTTTGTTTGCGCTCATTTGGGCAAACCGACTGCACTGTATGTGAGCACACAAAAACCAGACCCTCAGATCTAACCTTCCCAGTCCTTCCCCAGATGCTGGCGGTTTTGTCCACTTGAGATTTATGAACAGAGACCTGTGGGTCTTTTTTTTTTTTTTTTTTTTGTCTTGTTGTTTTCCTACCTGCAGAGGAGACACATTTTCTCGAAAAACATTTCCTTCTCTGCAGCTTTCTGGTTAGTATTCAGGCCACCACCTCTGTTATCAGACGGTGGCAACAAAGCTTTTCCGCCTGAATCTTCTGCGAGGTAGCGGGGGGAATGGATTGCACAGTAATGAGCTGGTTTTGCAGGCTTCCTTTGGGAGCCCTTTCTTATATCCCTTGGCAAGAGGAACTAATTCAAAACAGCAGCCCAACCCTTGGGCATCTAAAATTCACAGGAATTCAGCTGACTTGACAGTAAGAGGGTCTCCCTGAAAATCAGTGTTGTAAATCAGAGCTTCATTCTTCAAGGGGAGGGGTGGCTAGAGGTTTTCTGGAACCTTATATGAGACTTTTATCCCTATCGCTGTTTTCAAGCCAACAGAAGATGGTAGGGAGCGTGCTGGGAGCTGCTTTTCTCTCCTGATTATGCTGTTTCATCCTCTAAGCAACACGAACTGAGTGTCTCAGAGCAGTTCCTCCCAGAGAGGCAATCACGGACTGTTTTCCTCTTCATAAGCTTGACCGGATAGACTTAACCTTCTCAAGGGCAGGGCCAGGGAATTTTCTCTTTATACCCCCTGTAGCTGACACAGTGCCTGGCTCTTAGTCGACTCTTGGTGTAGTCAGTGGACGTTGCCTGCGTGCTGAATGGGGCTGCCAGTGGCTGAGGGGCTGTGCTGACTCTCTTTCCCTCGCCAGCACTGCTTCGGTCTTGCTCACTGTGGTTCTCTGCTCCCGTGTCAGCCCCCTGCTCCGTCCCCCTGCCCATGCTTTCCTTACTCCTGCTTCCAGCCTCTGGTTCTCTGTGCGCCTGTGTCTAGGTGTTAGGTCTCCTTCTTTCCATCTAGTCTCTTTCCCCCAGAATACGGTGAGTGCATCCTATAGACTTCTCTGCCTCCACCCTGAGAAGCTTGCTTAAAACACACGCGTGTACACACACACACACACACACACACACACACACACACACACACACACCCTTATGGCCAGTCTCCAGCTCTGCAAGATTCCTCCTTCTTCTGTAGGTTCCAATTTCCTTCTCTCTCACCCTCAGGCTCTCCCTTCACCCTCAAGGGGGTCTCATCATTCTTTCAATCCAGACTGACCCTCAGTAATCCCAGGTCTGCCCTGTCTTCTGCCTTTTCTTCTCCATTTCTATTCCCTTCACCCCAGCACCCCCTGGCACTTCCCTTTATATATATCTTAATTTGCTAGAGGTTGGAATTGGGAAGGGGTGGTCTTTACCTTTCAGATTTACATTGTTAACAAGTGAAATACCCACGCAATGGTAGTTTTAGGGTACAATGGTGAAAATTACATATATACCTTTGGAGTGTGTGGAATAATGATTAAAAGGATAAAGCTGGAGCAAGCCATAGTGTTCGGTTTCATTTAAACTAGCGGTTGTCAACCAGGAGCAATTTTGCTGCCAAGGGGACATTTGGCAATGTCTGGAGACAGTTTTAGTTGTCATGACGTGTGGGCTGGGGAGGAGGGGTACCACTGGCATCTCGTGGGTGGAGGCCAAGCGTGCTGCCAAATATCCTACAGTGCACAGGACAGCCCCCCAACAAAGAACTATTGGGGCCAGAATGTCCATAGTGCTGAGGTTGAGAAACTTTGGTTTGCACATTCTCCTCCCTTCTTCCCCAGCCTCCTCCCCCTGCCCTGTCTCCTGGTGTCCTGGGTCCTCACAACCTAATCTTGTCACTTGTGTCCCATGACCCCAATTGCTGTGTTTCCCCACTGCCTGGAGAGCATGGCATGCTTGGTTTTAAGCTCCACGGTGAAAGCTAACCATGACCACTCTCCGGGTCATGGAGTCATGGCTACCGGAAGCAGGAAGGGCCTTCAGAAGATTTTTAAATCCACCGTTTGATTCTTAAGAGGACAAGAATACTGGTGACCTCGTCCAGGTCTCACAGCTCCTCGGGAGGCTGTGGCAGGGGTTTCTATGCTCAGCTTTCTTCTCTTTCTGTTCGCTTACTGCTTTTGATCAAATAAAAGAAATACAAGCTAACTGCCTAGGCAAGGGCCAGGACCAGACTGATTGGTCTCATTAAAGTAGGGACACAGTAATGCGCTTTCCCAGTTTGGTTTTTCTGGATCACATCACCGATTGCTCTCTTCAGAGTCTCTGCACCTTCCTGTCCTCTTCGGGGGATTGCCATGACTGGAGGAGGTGAAATCCAGCTCTAGGCAGACCGTTGGGAATAACAGCTTTGGGTCGGCTGACCTGTCACTTCTCTTCATCTTAATGCCACATAGATAGCCACCTACTGGGTCAAGGAGTGCCTCAGTCTGGGGGATGGAGAACAGCATAAAGGCAAACTTTCTGCAGTTGGAGTCAAAATTTGAGAAAATTTCAGGATACTTTGGGCAATTTCTATGTCTTATTTCCCTTCCCCACCTCTCCCCAAACAACCACATTTTATCAGTGAGGAAAAGGATATTTTGGTGGAAGAAAAAGGGGATAGGTGACTGGTTTTCCAAGCAAGGTCCTTTGATCTACGAGCCTCGGGATGGCATTGGATGTGTGTAAACATGCATATTCCAGGGCCCATCCTAGACCTATGTTTACCATCTCTGGTGGGGCGGGGGGGGGGGGGGGCGACACAGACATTTTATCAAGCTCCCAGGGCATCCTTCTGCAGACTCAAGCTTAAGAACCACTGAGTCAGACATTTAAATAGTTAGGCCCCCCCCTTTTTTTTTTTGCTCAAATAGTCCTAGAAAGTCAGAAGCCTTTAGACAATGTGTGAATCTCAGAGAGAATCTGCTACTAAAAAAAGAAAACAAACAAACAAAAAACATGGCTCTTTTTGGTGACATCTTCTGGCTGTAAGGTGACAGAGTTTGCTTGGGACTTTGAAGATGCAAAGGTCACATCTGGAAACGCGTATAACTTACCAGGGAGAGATCAGGTTTTGCTCCTGTTTTGAGTTTTGAAAGGGCTAGAAGTAGCCTTCTTCAGCCCTTCTCACATCTTTCGGCATCCCCTCTTAGGGGACCTCTTAACGAGAGCCCTTTCCTTGAGGGCTGCTTTTTACCTAGCTCTCCAAGTTGCCTGCTCATTGATCCACCTTGAATGAGTGTCCGTATGGTTGGTTTTTTTTTTTTTTTAAAGATTTTTATTTATTTGACACACAGAGAGAGAAGTACAAGCAGGGGGAGCGGCAGGCAGAGGGAGAGGGAGAAGCAGGCTCCCCATTGAGCAGAGCTTGATGCAGGGCTCGATCCCAGGACCCCGGGATCCTGACCTGAGCCGAAGGCAGACGCTTAACTGAGCCACCCAGGCGCCCCGAGTGTCCATATGTTTTAATGAAGAGGGTTCACAGGCCTTGAGCACCTTCCTTATTTTAATAGCATCTCTCACTGGGTTTTGATGCTCACCCAAGCATGAATAATTTCCCAGGGATGGTGACATTCCATCTGTGGAACTAGCCACATGTCCTGGGTTAGTGTCTCTGTTTATCCACTTGTGTTTTTTTTGGACCAAGCTTCGGACTCAGCTCTCCTTTTCCTCTTTCCAAAACCCTTAGTCATTTGCAAAGTGGAAACTGCTCTGTTGCCTTGCTACTCCACTCTCCAAGAAGCACAGTGTTTCCCTAGTTGTGGACCATATTCTGCTTTCCTTTTGGAAATAGATGCAGAGCACAAATTCCTCTGTTTTGTGCAAATAAACTGCCTAATCATCTGACGTTAGTTGATTGTAATTTTTTATCTTCAGGTGGGAAGAAAAGGATCGAATCGAGTCTCAGCACCCAAGGTTTGCTTTACAGACTCCTCAGAAGCTCAAAAAACAAATGTCAAAGTTGCGAGCCAATCGGATCCACTAGATAGGCACTTATACTCTGAGTTTCATATGCATCTTTACCCCAGGCCTTTGCACTTGCTGTTGCAGGGCCTCGTAAGCTCTTCCTCCAGGTAACCACTTGGCTAGCCCTGTTCTCTGGCTTCCTTCCACTCTCTGCCCAAACATCTCCTCTTCACGGAGGCCTTCATTGACCATCCACTCTAAAATTTCTACCTGTGATGCCCCCTTGTCTGTTTTCCCTGCTTCAGCTCTCCCCACAGCACTTTTATCCCCACCTGACGTGTTCTCTGCAGCGTAGCTGTTTGGTTTTTGTGTGTGCATCACCCCTGAGAGTGGGGTCTTGGCTGTCCCTTCACTGCTGCAGCCTCGGCACTTACCACAGTGCCTGGCTGGCCCGGCAGACCCTCAAGCAATACTGGATGAGGGAGCGAATAAGTGGAGGGTTGGATGGAGCAACAAGGCCCCAGTTACTAGCTCCTTTTTATGCAAAATTTCCCCAGAATGAGCATGCATGTAGGGAAGGAAGTCGTGAGCTATAGGAGTCTGAAAAAAGATGGGCCTCAGGGATGGTTTCTCTTCACTAGCAACTGTTCCCAGAAACCACAGGAAAGGGGCGCCTGGGTGGCTCAGTTAGTTAAGTGGCTGCCTTCGGCTCAGGTCATGATCCCAGGGTCCTGGGATCGAGCCCTGCGTCCGGCTCTCTGCTCCACGGGAAGCCTGCTTCTCCCACTCCCTCTGCCTGCCACTCTGTCTACTTGTGCTCTCTCTCTCTGTCTCTGTCAAATAAATAAATAAAATCTTTAAAAAAAAGAAACCACGGGAAAGGCTTGAAACACATAGCAACAGTGATACAAATTCTTACACTTTCACTGGTAGAAACCTTTGTATCAAGTATGTATAAGCCGAAGCTCTCTGTTTCAGCCTCCTGAATCCTCCTTTGCATCTCAGTCTTCCCCATAAAAGTCCCAACTTCTACGAAGAAATTAGACAAGGCCTACAAATAAATGCAAGCATTCCTTACCTCCATTATTAAATTACTTGCCCCTGAATATGCTGTAAGCCATGTGTACACATCTTGCCTTCAATAATGTCCCCTTTTCATATATATATATATATATGTATATATATATATAAATTATAGGATTATATGTATGTATAATAGATATATATAAAATACAAAATAAGTATATATAAAATAAGTACTATATATACCCCCTCCCCCAAACACACACACACACACACACACACACACACACACACTCGAATGTAAGAAACACAAGAGGCAACATTTGTATATTTTTTGTTGCGGTGGTCAATCCTCTCTTTTAGGACTTTGGATAATTGAAATATAAGCTGGATTTAGTAATTAGTAACTGTTCTTGTCAGTAAGTTGTAATGACCCATGGGTAATCTTTTTCCAGTCTTACCCATCTTCTTGAGGTCAGATCAGTCTCTGTTGTGTGGCTGTCCAGCTGTCCCGGGCACTGTAGGAGGTTTAGCGACACCCATGCTCTCAACCCACTAGCTCCCAGTAGCCCTGCCTTCCTACTTATGACAATCAAAACTGTCTCCAGATGTTACCCAATGTCCCCTATGGATGAAATCTTCCCTCGGTTGAGAATCAGTGAGTTAAACCAAGAAGATAAACTTTCAGGGATTCTGATTCATCAGGCCTGGGCTGGAGCCTGGGAATGTGTGCTTTAGGAAACGGCTACCACAGGGGCGCCTGGGTGGCTCAGTGGTTAAGCGTCTGCTTTCGGCTCAGGTCATGATCCCAGGGTCCTGGGATCGAGCCCCGCATTGGGCTCCCCGCTCAGCGGCGAGTCTGCTTCTCCCTCTCCCACTCCCCCCTGCTTGTGTTCCCTCTCTCACTGTCTCTCTCTGTCAAATAAATAAATAAAATCTTGAAAAGAAAAAGAAACAGCTACCCCAGGGACGCCTGGGTGGCTCAGTCGGTTAAGTGTCTGCCTTCGGCTCAGGTCATGATCTCTGGGTCCTGGGATTGAACCCTGCATCTGGCTCTCTGCTTAGCGGGGAGCCTGCTTCTGCCTGTGCCTGCCACTCCCTCTGCTTGTGTTCTCTCTCTCTCTCTGACAAATAAATAAATAAAATCTTTTTTTAAAAAAGAAACATCTACCCCAGGCAAGTGCGATAATCAGCCAGAGGTGAGAACCACTGGATTCTCCCTGGTGATGACAACACGTTCCTTATTCAGAGGTCCTGGCAAGGACCCAGTTTTTAACTACGTGAAAATGGAGTGTTGGAAAAAATATACATTTGGAGGGAAAAAAGAGCAGAAAAGAAGTTCCCTTTCCCTTTTCCCACTCCCTGATGCTAGAGACCTGTCAAGCGACCAAATCAGAAGCAGTTTTGCCTCACCCATGAAACCAAGAAATAAAGAGATGGAAGCGTGTGCTTTTATCGGTCCTCGGGCACCTGGGCACTCTGACTGATCCCACAGGGGACGCCCGGGCCTTCTGCAGTAAAAGCTGCACTAAGAATAAATGCTCCACGTCGCGGTGACTGATGTTAGCGCAGTCTCCGAGAAAGCGGGCAATCAGCAGTCTGTCCGGTGAGGAATCTTAAAAGGAGAATGGCTCCTCGGAAGACACAAGTCTAGCATTTGACCCATTAGCCATTCATTTTGATGTGGTTCTTTCTAAGGCCTTCCTTCCACTCTTGTGGGTCTCTAAATTGTGAGCTGGTCCACAATGGCCGTTATGTTTTATCTCTAAAAGTGGATGATCAAAGTTGGCACTGTGGAGCTGTACGACCCATATCCATCCGGGTCATTCTTGGGTGTCATGCCTTTCCTTTCCCTCTTTGTCTCTCCCTCTTTTTTTCTTATCAAACATGGGATGATCGTTCTTCAGACTGTGGTTGAACCATATGAAATTATCATTTCTGTACCATCAACGATGAGAGTACTGGCAGCTTCTTAGAGCAAATCCTGACCTTTGCTGTAGGTCCTCCTTCTCCCAGGCCCCTTCTCCCTGTGTCTCTCTCTCTCAGTCTCTTTTCATGGCTCCGCTCTCTAGTTTCTTGTCTTTGCAGGCACATGTGTATTACCCAGAATACCAGCTGTGAAGGTCAATAGATATTACTAGGAAAAAAATTAAGAAAAAGAAGAGTTTCAAATTTCAATAAGTGTTAATTTGAAAACCCACTGATGCACTTCACA
This sequence comes from Zalophus californianus, assembly GCF_009762305.2. Lineage (NCBI taxonomy): Eukaryota > Metazoa > Chordata > Mammalia > Carnivora > Otariidae > Zalophus > Zalophus californianus. The sequence continues at coordinate 111,019,400 of NC_045612.1, read as the reverse complement.
TGTCTAGAGGGGAGGTCCTGTGGAACAGCTTAAGCACTGGCATGTGAAACCGAATGGACCAGTTCTGATGAGAACGTTAATTAGTTTGTGCCACCGTTCCTGCATGTGAATAATATTGCTTTTTTCTTTGGGCTCTCAGATGCAAGGGGGACTTTTCTGGGTGTGGGGCTGCAGTATTAGAGGGATTATTAAAAGGGTAGTGACCTCTGGGGCGCCTGGGTGGCTCAGTCGGTTAAGCGTCTGCCTTCGGCTCAGGTCGTGGTCCCAGGGTCCTGGGTTTGAGCACCTTGTCGGGCTCCCTGCTCGGCGGGGAGCCTGCTTCTCTCTCTCCCTCTCCCCCTGCTTGTGTTCCCTCTCTCGCTCTGTCTCTCTCTGTCAAATAAACAAATAAAATCTTTTTTTTTTAAAGGGTAGTGACTTTTAATACCATGAGGTGTAAAAATCCTCATGTATGTACTGACCAATAAAGCAAAGCTGGAAGCGCAAGCTTCGTCATCCTGGCCCAGTGAGGATCCAGGCACCTGGTATCCAGTTTCCCTTCAGAGGTTACCTTCCGGATGAGAAGTCAGGTTCTCACAGCATCTTCGTGAACTTTTGCAAGTGGACCTTGTTGACTGTCCTTATCCTGCTTGCCAAGCTCGCTTTTGTCTTCTGGATCACAACTGGAGTCTGTCACCTTCCCCTGGATACTACACCTCAAGTCACAACACCTCTGTTCCTCTGTGAACAATGTGCTTTCTCTCTCTTTCTTCATCTCGTTATCCCTTAAACACATACATGTGTGCGTTCACACATAGTTCATAGAACAATCATTTTAGAAATTTATATTTCAAATACTACTTTTGCCTGTTGCCATAATTTGAACAATACAGGAGAGTATAGAGAAGAAAGTTATAATCACTACTACCCCAAAATAAACACTATTTAAAAAAATTAACACTATTAACATTTTAGTGCATGTTCTTTTTTTAAAAAATTGAAGTAGAGTTGAGCCACAATGTTACATTAGTTTCAGGTGTACAATATAGTGACTCAACTTGTCTGCACACCTTACAGTGAATTACAAATTCACCACAAGCGTAGCTACCATCTGTCACCATGCAGTGCTGTTGCAATACCTTTAACCATATTCCCTGTGTGTTCCTTCTATTTCCGTGACTCATTCAGTCCATAACTGGAGGACTGCACCCCCCACTTCCCTTCACCCATTTTGCCCAGCCCCCCACCAATCTCCCCTCTGGCAACCATCAGTTTGTTCTCTATATTTATGGGTCTGTTTCTGCTTTTTTTTTGTTTGATTATTCTTTTTTTTGTTTGTTTTTTTAGATTCCATGAACAAGTGAAAACATATGGTATTTGTCTTTCTCTGCCTGACTTATTTCACTTATTAGTGCATGTTCTTATAATGTTTTAATGCGTACATATTGCATTGGGGTTATACTGTATATGTTACAACATAATCTATTCACTTGAAATCATCTTAGAGCATTTTTCCATCGCTGAATATTCTTTGGAAAGATGCTTTTTAATATATACATTGTATTCCATGATATATATGTGTGTGTGTGTGTGTGTGTGTGTGTGTATGTGGGCGTGTGTGTGTGTGTGTATATATATATATACACATACACATGTATATATGTATGATTTATTCTTATATTATTTATTTATCACTTAAGTTATTCCCACTAGTTTGTAAATCCTAAGTGATGATACAGCAGTGGACTTTTTCTATATACGTCTTTTATTGTACCCCTCATTATTTTGCTAGACTAAATTTGTAGAAATTGTATTACTAGGTAGGAGGGTATGACCTTAGTCAAAGCTCTTGACATATATTTCCAAATTATTTCCTAGAAAAAGTTTGTATCAATTTATTTTTTCACCATCAGTACAAAGAGTCACTTTCCCCCCCGTATTTTCCCCATTTTGATTAGGGGAGAAATCTTATTTAAATTTGTACTTTGTGATGAGCACTGGGTGTTATAGGCAAATAATGAATCATTGAACACTACATCAAAAGTTAATGATGGCCTGTATGATGACTAATATAACATAATAAAAAAATAAATAAAAAATAAAATAAACAGTAAAAAAATAAATTTGTATTTTGTTGATTTCTAGAGGAACTGAACTCTTTTGTATATTTATTTACTATTTGTATTTTTTTGGGTAAATTGTCCATGTCTGGACTTGATTCTAAGAGCAATACACTGGGAAGACACTGGAAGATTTTATCTAGGGCAGTGGTAAGATTAGATGAGAGTTTTCAAAGACTCATTCTGATAATAGGGAGGAGAGTGGATAAGACTGTGAACAGGGGAGTGAGTTAGGAGACCCACAGTAATCTTGGTAAGAGATGATGGTGACTAGAGTCATGGTAATAGGACTGGAGAACACTGGATGGATTCAGGAGATGTTTAGGAGACCGAATAGGCAGGGCAATGATTGGACATGTGTGGTTAGGGTGAGGGATTAGGTCAGGGTTTTTCAACCTTGGCACTGTTGACATAGCACTATCGGCTGGGTCATTCTTTTTTGTGGGGCCTGTGCATTATAAGACATTGAGCAGCATCCCTGACCTCTGCCCATGAGATGCTAATAACATGTAGGCCCCCATCCCCCAGGTTGTGAGAACCAAAAATGTCTCTAGTCATTGCCAACTGTCCCTTGGGGTAGAGAAAAAAAATCACCCTCAGTTGAGAGCCACTGGACAAGGTGATGATGACTTCTAGGATTCGGGCTTGGGTAACCCCAAAAGGGAACATAGGAAAAAGAACGGTTGTCAATGGTGAGGGAAGGAGTGGTCACAATTCAGTTTTGGACATGTTGATTTGAATTAATTCTTCAGGACAGTAGTAGGCAGTTATAATAGTCTGGGCTCCAAAGATCTGGCCTGGAGATTTAGATTTGGGATTTGTTGGCATACACATGACGATCAGTGAGAACGAAGAAAGAGAGAAGGGAAGAGGGGTTGGGGCAGAAAGAACATGAAGGGTTATCAACACTTAAGAAAGAAGAAAAATTTACAAAAGGAACTTAGAAGGTGTTATCAGGGAGATAAGAGGAAAAGCAGAAGTGTGGGATGTCATGGAAAGCAAGGTGAGAGACTGAGGAGTAGCAGAGGTGTTTAACCAAGTCACATCCTGCTAGAGGTCAGTTAGGAAAAGGACTGAGGAGAGGTCCCTGGAATTAGTGACCTGGAAATTCTTGATCAGCTTGGCAAATAGCTGTTTCAATTGAGTATTGGCGTTCAAAGTCAGACTGAAGTTGGTCAAATGGTGATTGGAAGGTCATGATGTAAAAGCAGAGTCTGAACCATTCTTAAAGAAGTTTTGCTGATTAAAGGAAGAGAGATATCAGGTGGTAGAAAGAGAATTAGGTGGGGTTGAAGGACTTTATTTTTTTTCATGGTTAAAATCAAACTTCTTATTTTGAGATACTTATAGTTTCACATGCAATTGTAAGAAATAATGCAGAAATTACCCTTTATCCATTTTCCTCTCAAAGGTAACATCTGCAAAACTATATTATCACAACCAGGATATTGACATGGATGCAATCCACTGATCTTATTCAGATTTTCCCGGTTTTACTTATTCTTGTATATGTGTTGAGTTCAATACAACTTCGCCACACATGTAGGTTTATCTGCCACCATAGTCAAAATACAGGCATTTCCATCATCACAAGGCTCCCTTATGTTGCTCCTTTAAAACCACATTCACCTTCTTGCCACCCTGACCTTGACCCCCCACAACCATTCATCTGTTTCCATTTCTATAATTTCATCATTTCAAAAATGTTATATAAATGGAATTGTACGGTTTGTAACATTTTGGGATTGGCATTTCCACTCGGCAAAATTCCCTGGAGATTCATCCAGGTTATGGTATACATCATTAGTCCCTTTCCTTTTTATTGCTGAGTAGTATTCCGTGGTGTGGATGTACTATAGTTTATCTATTTGTCTAACCATTCACCTACTAAAGGGAATCTAGGTTGTTTCCAGTTTTTAGCTAATAAAAATCAAGTTTCGTTTTCTAAGAAAGCTCCAGACTGTTGTCCAGAGGGACTGTACCATTTTATATTCCCATTAGCAATGTATGAGTGATTCAACTTCTCCACATTTTCACCAGCATTTGGTGCTGTCACAGTTTTTTGTTTTAGCCGTTCTGATAGATATGTAGTGACATGTCACTGTGGTTTTAGTTTTTATTCCCTTAAAGACTAATGGTGTTAGACATCTTTTCGTGCGATTAGTTGCCATTTTTATGTCCTCTCTGGTGAAATTTTATTTAAGTCTTTTGCTCATTTTCTAGTTGGATTTTTTTTTTTTTTTTTTTTTTTTTTTTACTGTTGAGTTTTGAGAGTTCTATATGTATTGTAGATACTGGCCTTAATTATGGGATCTAAGGCTTGCAGATGTCTTCCTTTAATCTGGAGCTTCTCTTTTCATCCTTTTCACAATGTCTTTCACAGGGCAAAAAAATTTTAATTTCAATGGGGTCCAGTTTATCACTTTTTCCTTTTATGGGTCATGCTTTTAGTGTCACTGCTAAAAACTCTTCACCTAGCCCTAAGGCCCAAAGATTTTATCCTATGAACTTTCCGAATGTTTTGTAAGTTTTATGTTTTACAATTAAGTCCATGACCCATTTTGGGTTAATTTTTGTATGAAGTGTGAGTCAAGGTTTTTGTTTTTTGTTTTTGTCTGTGGATATCCAATTATTCCCACATCATTTATTGAAAAGGCTCTTTAATTTTTTAAAATGCAAAAAGATTTGAACACACATAAAAGCTTATGGAAAGGAACCATCAGAAAAGAGAGGTCAAATTGAAATATGGAAATAGGCACAGGTTCTTAAGAAGGTGAGAGAAACAAGGTCCAGTTTCAATACTGTAAATATGATGGGGCACCTGGGCGGCCCAGCCGACTGACTCTTGATTTGGGCTCAGGTCACGATCTCATGGGTCCTGGGATGGAGCCCCGAGTCAGGCTCTGCGCTCAGTGTATACTAGTCTTGTCCCTCTCCCTCTTCTCTTCCCCTGCTCTCTTTCTCTGTCTCTGTCTCTGTCTCTCTCAAATAAATTAATCTTTAAAAAATAGTGTAGATATGATGTGTGACAAGGGCAAAAAAGAGCAGGAATGTCATTGTTACATTTTCTTCTTGTCGGAATCATTTGGGATTATGGAGATTATAGTCAATTGCAATTTGAGAGCCTTGCAATGTTTTTGATTTATCTTCTCTAATCTCACACTATGGAATCATGTCAATCTTTTACTCAAATCTTATTAGACTCAAGAAATTCAAACCAGTGGTTATTTATTTAGCATATATTTCATGTTTAGTGTATACTAGGTGATGTGGAGATTGCCACATAAGGCATGACTCTGCTCTTGAGGGGTTTGTAATCAAGTTGGGAAAGATGAAAAGTTGAATAAGTCAAGGAAAATATATAAGTATGTTGAAGTGCTAAACACAGATCCCCAATCTCTCATTCAAAACTAGAGCCAGACTTCAGAATTCAGATATTTTGGGGCACCTGGGTGGCTCAGTTGGTTAAGCAACTGCCTTCGGCTCAGGTCATGATCCTGGAGTCCCTGGATCGAGTCCCGCATCGGGCTCCCTGCTCGGCAGGGAGTCTGCTTCTCCCTCTGACCTTCCCCCCTCTCATGTGCTCTCTCTCATTCTCTCTCTCTCAAATAAATAAATAAAATCTTTAAAAAAAAGAATTCAGATATCTCCCCTCATTTTAGAAAGGTACTGTGGTTTATAGCCTATATAATACGGAACAACTCTAGTGGGGTAGGACCACAGTCCCCAATAACCAAATTATATGTATAATAAAATATTTAACAAATAAAAACAATATGTAATAAATGAAGATTGTTAATAGACCAAGCTTATTGCCAAAACAATTTGAACCAAATTTAAGAGGAAAAACATGAGTTCTGTTTTCTGAAATGCTTGGGTTTCAGAATTGTGGAATGTGATACAGGGAAAAGGAAATGAATGTTTATAGTATAGATAAAAACTTCCCAATTTCTTCAGCCATAGAATCTGAGACTCAAAATAAGGAATAATTTGTTCAAATGTGTACAACTCAGCATTGTCTAGAAACTTATAAGAAATACAATTTTCAGGTCCCATCCCACACGTCGTGAATCAGAAACCTACGGGCTGGGCCCTAGTCACCTGTGGTTTAACAAGCCCCCCCCCCCAGGTGATTTTGATGCATGTTAAAAATTTGAGAACCACTGACATAGCAAGGAGGTTGACAGAGTGCAGGATTCAAACTCAGATGTTTCTGATTCAAAACTCAGTGGTCTTTTGATGCTGTTTCCCTTGCTCTCAAAGTAGAAAGAAGCAGAGATTAATGTGAGCTCAGATGGTAATAGTGACTTCAAAGAAGGTATGCTGAGACATGCTTCACTTTAATCTAACAGATAAGAACAAAATAATTTTGTAATATACATTCCTAGAATATTAGCCAGTTCCTTAATTATACCAGGAAGAAAAATAAGCATTGCTAATTCGCTGCTTTATTTCTCCATGTTAATATCTCAAAGATGGTACAATTTATTTTGCAGTTTCTTTAAGATCAAGGTAGCAATTTAGCTTAATTGTGAAAATTAGGAGTTAGGAGCTATGTAAGTAAAAAAGATTCTCAAATATTCCTAAGGTGGCTATTGACCTATTATTTGCTAACTTTGATATCAGCATATTTTACTGATAAGTTGATGTGTCTTGCTTTTCTACTTTCAGCATGATTTTTAGTGTGCAAGTTGGCAAATTTAAGAAAAAACCTAACTGAAGACCATTAAAACATCCCTTTGCAGGTAAATGATGGTTATTTGTGTGGTCCTACCACTATTTAGAAGGCAAGAATCTATATCAACCAGGAGACTATAGGTTTAAACTTAAAGGGTGAGTATAGGGCAAAGAAGGAAGGAAGAAATTAGGACACTGATCACATTGCTCCTCCTTCACTGACAAAGAGGATGACTTAGTTCTGAAAGTGAACAGGTAGACATTAATATGGATGTGCTTAGAATGAGACCTAGCAAAACAGAAGCCTAATATACCCTTAAGTTATATCCCGGTAGTGATGTATGGAACTGTTGAATGACTATGTTGTATACCTGCAACTAACATAACACTGTGTTAACTAACTGGAATTGAAGTAGAAACTTAAAAGACATATCTCAATAACTCTGTGTCATATTGCTCTCCTTTAGAAAGGAATACTGTGTTGGAAAATAAATCACTGTAGAAACAAAAAGGAAAAAAAAGACAACCCTACCAAACTCATACCACTTATGGGTTCTCTTTTTACCTATGTGAGTCAAGCTTTGTTTTAAGAGATGAAATTGATATAATCCAATATCTTCCAAGAGCAATTAATCATATCAGTTTAGGGCAGCTGTTCCAGTTATCTTTTGCTGCCTAGTGAATTACCCCAAACTTTAGTAGCTTCAAACAATAATAACAACAACTATGCTCACAAATCCACAGTTTGGGCGGGGTTCAGTGGGCCAGCTATCTCTGCTTCACTCAGTGACTGATGTGATGACTTGAAGGCTGTTGCCTAGAATTATCTGAAGGTGTATTCGCAGGTCTGGCTGTTGGCTTAGTGATTAGCTGGGGCTTTCAGCTGAAATGTCTACATGTGAAGTCTTTGTGTGGCCTGGGCTTCTTCACAAAACTGTGGCTGGGCTCCAAGGGTGAGTGTCCAGAAAGAGAGAGCCAGGAAGAAGCTGCATCACCTTTTACGACCTAGATTCAGAAGTCATGAAGGGCCTGTTCTAGTCACTGACATCGTCCTAAGTCCTGTCGAGGTTTCAGGGGAGGGGAAAAAGACTGCACCTCTAGATAGGGGAGTGGCAAGGTTCTAGAAGAACAAGCTATTGTTGGAAAAGACAGTCACAGAAGCTTAAGAATTACATCTCTGATTTTTTTCTATTGTTGTCTTTAACTTTTTATTTTATTTATTTATTTATTTATTTATTTATTTATTTATTTGACACAGACACAGTGAGAGGGGGAACACAAGCAGGGGGAGCGGGAGAGGGAGAAGCAGGCTTCCCGCGGAGCAGGGAGCCCGATGCGGGGCTCGATCCCAGGACCCTGGGATCATGACCTGAGCCGAAGGCAGACGCTTAACGACTGAGCCACCCAGGTGCCCCTAACTTTTTATTTTGAAATAATTTGGGGCTTACAGACAAATTGCAAAAATAGGGCAGGGTTCCCAAATTCCCTTCACCCAGTTTCCCCTCATGTTATGTCCTTTTACGTCTTACATACCCATAGAACAATGATAAAAAATGCTTACTTCCGGGGCTGGTAAACAGAGGAGGATCATGGTGGAAATAAGACTTCCTATATTGACTTTTCAATTGTATATTACCTATTCAAAAACAGACTCATTTTTTAATTTTTATTTTTTAACTTTTATTTAAATTCCAGCTAATTAACATGCAGTGTTATAATTTGATACTCATCATGACAAATGCACTCTTTAATCCCCATCACCTATTTAACCCATTCCCCACGCCCCTCCTCTCTGGGTTCTTTGTAATTAAGGGTCTGTTTCTCGATTTGTCTCTGGTCAGTCATTTTGTAGAAGGTCCCCTAATGTGGGTTTGCCTGTTGTTTTCTCATAATTACATTAAAGTTATGCATTCTTGGGAAGGATAACACAAAGGTGATGTGCCCTTTTCAATACATCATATGAGAGGATGCATGATGTTCGTATGTATTACCCGTGATGTTAATCTCAAACAATTGGTTAATCTGCCAAGTGGTGTCTGTGTTATTCTTGACTATAAACTTACTATTTTTCTCTTTGTAATTACTAAATATTTTGGAGAGATACTTTGAGACCATGCAAATCTCTTATTTCTACTTAAACTTTTGCAAACAAGTTTTTGCATCCATTGTTGGGTCTTGCCTGGAGCAACGACTACTGTGGTGTTCTAATGGTTATTTTCTATTTCCCTCATTCCTTCTATTTTACTTAGAGTTCTTCTCTATGGGAGAGCTGCCCCTTCTTCCCTGTTTATTTATTTATCCAGTTATGTATTTACATCAGCATGGACTCATGGATATTTATTCATTCTTAAGTTTATATTCTAATACTATCCCTATTTATTTTGTTGCTCAAATTGTTCCAACTTTGGCCATGAGGATCTCTTTCAGGTTGGCTCCTATGTACTTCTACCATGCTCTCATCCTATTTTTAGTTATAATTTTTTTGAGCACTTCTCTACTTTCTGGCACCAAAACACGTGGCAGGTTCATCTTGTATTGTCCTTGCCAAAGTCCTGGACTCCATCAGTTCTTCCAGGAGTCCTGGTTCCTTTTATTGGAGAATGGTATTTAGAAACCAAGATTTGTGTGCTTAGATGTAACCATTGCTACTGGGCTGTCATAGGTTGACTACACACATCTATATTTACTTCTATATCTACTTATCTGTGTATAAATATCTTTTAAAAATAAGGATGCCTGGGTGGCTCAGTTGGTTGAGCGTCTGCTTTTGGCTCAGATCATGATCTCAGGGTCTTGGGATCGAGTCCTGCATTGGGCTCTCTCCTCAGCGGGGAGTCTGCTTCTCCCTCTCCCTCTGCCCCTGCTCATGTGCTCTTTCACTCACTCTGTCTCTCACATAAAAAAATAAAATCTTTAAAAAAATCATGAGTCCATGTTGATATTTCTGACTCCAGTTGAGCACCACAGGATTTATCCTAGTCTTGCTCCTTTCTTTATTTGTAGTTTCTTGCTCTCACAGTGAGAATGGGCTCCCATTAGCTACAATATATTTACTTACCTCACTCCAGAATCCAAATGGCTTCAGAATTGCTTACTCAGAACCCTGTGAGAAACAAATCAACCAATTAGAGTATAGTGTTTGTATCCTGCTCTTTTTACCTTTAGTGTTACGGTATCCTGTCAAAACATTGTTTTTCAGAGTGATTTAGGTCGGCTCTTTTTTTCCCTAATCATCTTCAGGGTAGTTACGTGATTCATTTGTAATACAGTTTGGTTTGTCATAGTCTGCATTTCCATCTCCCCTCGCCCAACATCTTACTTGAGTTTCTTTTCTTTTTTTTTTAATTCACATACAGTAAAATTCACTCTTTGTAGCATCCAGTTCCATAGGTTTTGACAGATGCATGGAGTTGGGTATCTGCCACCAAAGTCCATTACAAAATAGTCCCATCACTCCAAAAATTCCCTTTTGACTGCTCCTTTATAGTCTCCTCTCCTCCACCCCTCAACTCCTGACAACCAAGGCTCTGTTTTCCATTTCTATGGTTTTGTCTTTTCCAGAATATCATATCAGTGGAATCATGCAATCTGTAGCCTTTCGGCTTTGGCTTCTTTCATTTAGCAAAGTGCATTTAAGATTAATCCATATTGTTGTGTGAATCAGTAGTTCATTCCTTTTTATTGCTGGGTAGTATTCCACTGTATAAACAGACCACAGTTCATTGATCCGTTCACCCGTTGAAGGACATCCAAATTGTTTCAAGTTTGGGTGACTGTGCATAAAGCTGCTATAAACATCCTTGTACAGGTTTTTGTGTGAACGTAAGTTTTCATTTTTCTCGGGTAGATACCCAGGAGTATGATTGCTGTTACATTTGTTGGGTGTATGTTTAACTTGATCAGAAACTGTCACACCATCTTCCGAAGTGGCTCTACCATTTTGCTCCCACCAACCATGCATGAGGGCTCTGGTTGTCCTGCATCCTTACCGCAGACATCTGGTTGTTCTGTGACTTCAGCTCCCTGACAGGGTCAGAAAAAAAGTCAGAGGTTTGAAGTTACTCCTTTTAACTCCCTATTATCACAAGGGGTAAGGAGAAGTAGAACTTTGATTTGAAATTTTAGAGAGATAACATAAGTTTAACTGTGAAATTAAGGTCAAAACAATGTATTTATATTATTTTGGAATGACTAGAGCTTCATTGCATAGAAACATGGTGTGCACGTTGATAATGGCGATAAACACATCACATTCTTTCAGTGTTCTCCTTCAACATTTTTATGCCAAGTGACTGGCTTCCTTCTGGATGTTCCCAGAGACCTCTGCGCATGCATCTGCTCTGCTGGTATCCGACTACTTTGCCATTATTCATTAACCACAGGTTGGATATTGAATGTGTAGGGGGCAAAGAGATGACATAAATAGGCTAATCTTGCTGGATATGATACAGTAGAAAGAATTGGGTCTGTGCCAAACTAGGGAGTGCATTCCCTGCTTTAAGGTAATTCAAATTAAAATTTATATGTGCCTGAGTGTGTGTGTGTGCGTGTGTATGTGAGATATATATATATATATATATATGTATCCTAGCAAGTAAAAGTGCTTAGGGTACTACTGCAGACAATAGTCAAGACCTTATGATCCCTGATTCATTCTGTATGGTTTGGCTGTCAATACTGCAAGCCATGGTCAGCATGGTGCCAACAGCAGTACCTAGTAGGTGTTCAATAGATATTTATTGAATGAATGAATTACTGTCACAAAATCTGGCAGGAAATCCAAAGCATTAATGATTATATTAAAGCAGATTTTTTCTTTCCATGTACTTTGGGAATGCCATTGGCTTTTATAGATCTCCCAGAATTTCATGTCCCATCACAGTTTTTGACAAGGTCTCTATGTGTACATGCCATAGGGAGCTGAAATTAAAATAATGTAAGGACTGGGCTTAATTTCCTATAGCAATACATGGGATGTTTCTACATCAGTTGTTGAATCAAGTGACAACACAAGAGGATTTTTTTGGGGGGGGGGGCCACGTAGAAATAGCTAATTTGAGTTGGTGAATGGCAGTAAGAAATTTCTTTAAGTTTAAAATTTTCCTAAGCACCGTTCATCTCTCTCTGAATCAGCTCACAGTTCTTGCAGGCTATGCAACTATTTAATGGGGGTATGTCAGAGGATCAAAAGCAAGAGAATGAATGTTTTAAGCTGCCATTGCTTCCAAAGGGCAATTTGGGAGTTTAGATGAAGATCGATACTTTGGGTTCCTGTAGACAGGACAAGGCACAGTCCAGGAAGTGCCCTGGAGTTTCAACTGGGTGGGTGTTTCTAAGAAAAACTGAAGGGACACTGAGAGATTTTTTAAATTTCTCAGTTGTCATTTTATCTCCAAAGGATTGAGGAACTTTTCTTGAGACAGAGTGGGAGCAGAAGGAAAATGATCGGTTAGGAGATAAAAAGCCTTTTGGGCAGAGGAAAGATTGTGGTAATAGAGATGGCCCGTGGCAAGATGGAAAGGATACAGTTAAATAAAAAAAGAACTCAGTCTAACAAAGAATTCCCTGGGGCAAGTGAGACACAAGAATGAATTATGTACAAAGCACAAGAGTCCCTGAAAAATTGTAATGTGGATGTTACCAGCTGGTTTCTCCAGAGCCAGACATTCCATGTCCATTTAGAGGATCATGAGATCCTCTACAACCAACACAACATTGGCCGAGTTTACATTTAGTCAACATCATGTGTTTTCTATCTTTGTTGCTGCTATTTTAAAAAACTCACCTTATTCACACTTATGATCACCCTCATAGCTGTGCTTTTTTTGTCTGGCTCACTTCGTAACACACACACACACACACACACACACACACACACACACACACACAAACTGGTCTGCGGTAAACATTTTCTGAGTCAGTTTGAACCAGTGTTTCAAATACCACACTTCCACATCCCCAAAGCATTTTTTACTCATTGGTGTAATTAATATATCTTTATGCCAAGTTAATTTGAAATCTTGCTTTAATTTTCCTTTCATGTGATTAAACACGCGTTAGATCTCAAAGGCTAATTTACATAAATAACGAAGAACCCAATTCATCCTATCTACGTTGGCCCTTCCCTCTTTTGGGGAAATAAATGTAATATACTTGCATCCCCCACTGCAAAGTCCTCTCCCTTTTCTATCCCTTAGAAATACTAATACTGAAATAGTAAAGAGTTTTGGCTTTCATGGGTACATTGCTGCCACATCTTGGCAGTTCACAGAGGAAGAAATAGGGATTTCATGTATTTGGGAGGGTAGTATTTATAAATAACAATGGCTGAAAGGCTAATGTGTTGATCAGATGTCTGTGGCTTTGAAAAATAATGGAGCGCTCTCTCTACACGGCTGTCACAGTGTAGTCCAGGGCATAAATCCACAGCATTTAAGATGACAAGACCTTGTTATTTACATAGAGACTTTCTCCAAGGAATTCACACCACTCCTTACGAAAGGCTCCATTAATTCTTATAGCTTTGGGAACTAGACTGGGAAGATATATCATTATGGCCAGTTGTCATAAATGAAGGAACCATGCCTGATATAGGTCTGTAACTTTCTCAAGGTCACTCTAGCCAGACTGAATTGCCAAAAGTGTGGAAACCCAGAGTGATACCAATTCTCCATGTGAGGTAAGAAATGTATGGGTCACTTTGGGTAGGGGAGGAACATGGCTTTTCAGAAAGGATCTTTCATCATTTTTACTACCCCTGTGTCATCTGTGGCTGAGAGACATTATTTTTGGTTCGTGGTTCCCAAACCATGGTCCTCTGAAAACTAGGCTATGCAAGACATCAATAGGTCTGCATTGAAAAAAAAAAAAAAAAAAAAAAAAACAAGACAAAACGTGGTTTCCATGGCCAAGTAAGTTTGAGAACTGCTTTATCTTGTATTTACTTCTTGCTGATCATAATTCCTATTAGTGCAATAAAAGCTCTGTGAAGTCCTGTAATGAAGAAAATTACTGACTTTCTTTCAGCCACAGTTTCCAGACTTATATGACCATGGAAATAAAGTTTCTTTTATACAGCGCCTCTTAGTGATTTATGGAACTGTGTTTCAATGGATTGCCTTCTGGGGAAATATAATTTGTGGGTAAAGGCTCTGGTGAAATAATACTTCTCTAAAATCTGTTTTTATTCTCTGATCTTTCCAAGCCCACACTCTCTGTTGAGATCTCATTCACAGATGACCTGGCTGGCGTTTGAGTCTTAGAGATGCAGCAGATACTCCTGATACTGCTGACTAAGTTTCTATGGGAGGAATGGGATGGTGCTGAAAAATGACCCAGGAACAATACCACATCCTTTGTTCCAATCTCCTTCCAATTCCTGCCTAGTTCCAGTCTATTTCACACCCTGATCTGGGGCGCTATGCCTGGAATGGTGCGACAGTGCCCTGTGTGCTAGACACTGGGGGGTGAACAATCACAGACCAAGTAACAGATATAGAACAGGCCAAGAACAAGGGAGGAGTCAGAACCAACTAGACAAGAGCCAGGGGGCGTCTATCACTGAGGCACAGAATAGAACATGGTTTAGAAAATCAGGGAAGAGATAGTGATGACATCAGGAAATGGGGGTGCCATGGAATATGTCATTCCAACAGACAGTAAGAGTCTAATGTGGATCAAATCCTGATAGGCTTGCACATGTCATCCCAGATAAGGTTTCAGGGCTAGGGCAGGGTCCAAGAGGAAGTCCCACCGAGTTTTCATTTAGGTAGTTCCTGAACTTGCTTAGGCAAATCAGTATTAGCATATTTTAGTCACTCTCCTCTTGACTGTGATAAAAATGCTGCTCTGTGAGTTGCTAACTAAAAATCATTTGGGAAACAGGTATTTGTCACTATGGAGACTGATAGCCAGGGAAAACTTTTATTTTTGTTAGAAAAAAAACCTGTTCCAATGGTCACCTGTCTTAATGAAAAAGGCGGGGTGAGAATGCATAGATGTTGGGCCATATTTGGATGCTAACTGTCCTTGTTCTTCCTAGCTAATCAGTGCTCTGCTCCCTCCCCCCACATAAGTATTGTCACTACTGTGAATAAGCAGGGGAATGAGCTCTTATTCCTCAAATGTCATTTTAGTTATTGGGATAGCATTGGAAAATGACAGGAGGTGGGGGTAAGTAGGAGGGTAGGAAGGAGTCTATCACTGAGGAACAGAATAGAGCAGTTATGAAGGATGTTGGCTCTCATAGAAGAGTTACATATTGTGTCCAAGTTTGGACTTTGTGGTCTGGAAATGAGGAGAGTACAAAGTTTGGAAGTTGGCCTTTGGCATGATTGAGTGTTACCAACCCGCTCAGGTATTTACCAGCCCTTGGATTGTCCCCACCCTCTCATTCCCACCAACTGAAAGACCCTGATCTCTGGGAAATAGTCTGCACCAAAGAGATGTTGAAGGACAGAAGGTATGTCATCATATTTAGTGAGTTTTAGGTCACATTTAAACATGGTAAGTAAATGAGATGACTATATGTATTTTCTTTGATTATTATAACAACAACCAAGAGATAGGTTCTTTATTGTTATAGCCAATAATAAGAGACAATTATAATAAACACAGGCAAGCCAGAAAATTCTTTGGGTTTACTTCAGAGTAGTTTTTCTTTTTTTTCTTTCTTTTTTTTTTTAAAGATTTTATTTATTTATTTGACAGAGAGACACAGCCAGAGAGAGGGAACACAAGCAGGGGGAGTGGGAAAGGGAGAAGCAGGTTCTTGCGGAACAGGGAGCCCGATGTGGGGCCCGATCCCAGGACCCTGGGATCATGACCCAAGCCGAAGGGAGATGCCTAACGACTGAGCCACCCAGGTGCCTCGAGAGTAGTTTTTCTTAAGAGCAGAGAGACCATTGTCCTCTAGTTGGCCTGAAACATAGGATATGCATATGTCTGTGTTGGTCCCAGTCCTATAAGAAGTGGATGTCAAGACAGGATTAAATGGGCAAGGTTTTTACTAAGAAAAATGTCTGTGAGAGAAAATGGGCAGGGAGATGGGCAAGGCTAGGAGAGCCATCAGGCCTCAGTGTGCGTGTGACCCAGACTGAAGAGGAGGTGAGAGGTTGGATGGAAGCACCCTAGACTGATGTGCAGTCACGTAAAGGTTTGGCAAGCCTCTCTGAGTGTCCTCCAGCCGACACTGGCCATCAGGATTCCCTGTCTCCTTGGAGTGGGCCTACCTTACTTAGTACCCCTGGCCTACTCAGTCATTGGCTGGGAACAGCCCGTGGGAGATGCAGCTCCACCTCCCCACCCCAGAAATGCAGCAGTGGCTTTCAGAGCACAGCAGCTGAGGTCCAGGCCCCCCCAGATGGAAGTCGGGGAGGTGTGTTCTATTGGCCGCAATAATGTGTGTGATTCAAACATTTTTCTGAGACTTTCCAACAGTCTGTACCTCTGTTTGCTCATGGCGTTCCGTGGTTCAGAGGGAAGGGAGGGAGGGACTTCTGTTGGTAGAAATGGAAGGCGAAGGCAGTTCAGAGATGCTCATATTGTTAACATCTGAACACGCCGCTTGCCTGCTTAAAAAGATTAGGCTGATTTGCAGCTGGTTTTACTAAAGTCGGAGAATTCCATGGCATCTAATGTCTTCCTGCTTAAAAAGAAAAAATGATATTACAGAGGGGGGAAAAGGTAAAATGTTATTTTCGATTTCTAGGTAAAGCTGTCAGATTTCGGAAGTTTTTGACACTTCATTATAGGTAGAAGCACTTTGTGTAGTCTCTTTACATTTTATACTCAAGATAACTTTTGGATTGATACAATTGTTCTAAAATAATGCTCCCGTCAGATGAGAGGCAAAAACAATTAGACAGAAGACACCTTTGTTTGAAATCAGTATGACTGCATAAAATGTATTAATAAAACACAGTGAATAATCTTGATCTCTTGATAAATTGCCTGCTCTAGAGAGCATGGGCAGCTCTTGTGGCATCTATTGAGAAAACAAAGAAATCCTGTCAAGATGACATCTGCTTCTTCTGTGGAACATGTTAGGAGTCATGAGGTTTTGAATATGATGCAGTTAGCAGCATCGTGTACTTAATCTGCTGGCAAGGAGAAAAGTTTGTCTTCCATCTTGGGCATGCATGGATTCTAGAATGCAGCTCACATACGGCTTTACCTGAAAATCAGCAGGACGCTTAGCTTGAAGAACTTGGCTTGAAGAAGCTGACTGAAAGTGCTGTCCCCAGCCTGACATCTCTGAGGGCACTGTTGGTCATGCAACAGTGAATTCTGGTGAGATGGGCCTGGAGCGCTATGTCAGTTGACTCTGGCCACGGTAATGCTGCATCATAACTAACCACAAAATCTCAGCAAACAAAATGTGGGTATTTGGCTCACAAATCTGGGGGTTGACTGGAGATTGGCTATTCTAGGCTGGGTGTAGCTGGGGTGATTTGGTTGTGCTCTCTGGGTCTCTTCTCTTCCTTCTGGGATTAGTGGGTCAGCCTAGGTATGTTCTTCTCATTGTGATGGTAAAAAGACAAAAGAGAAGGCATAAACACACCAGTCATCTTAAGGCCCAGGCTTGGAACTAGCACACTCCCTTCCGTCTCATGTTAGTGGCCAAAGCAAGTCCCATGGCCAACATGATAGTCAAGGCAGAGAGAAGTATACTCTGCCTGTGATGAGACCATGGCAAGGGTGTAGGTGCAGGAAGCTGTGATGGATCGGGCCCAAATAGGCCATCTGCCGTAGGGAGAAACCAGCCCTGTCCATTTTGATCTTTTGTTTCCTCAGGCTACCCAGGAAAACTGAGGGACTCAGTCCCAAGCAAGGCACAAGTTCTTGACTGTCCTTCTGTGGCAGGGGCTGTTAGCCATTCACTAAAATCCATTGCCACTTCTCGGGTTGTTTGTCTTTTTGCTGTTGAGCTGTAAAAGGTTTTTTTTGTATGTATTCTGGATGCTAGACCCTTATCAGATACATGATGTGCAAATATTTTGTCCTGTTTCGTGGGTTGTCTTTTCATTTTCTTGATGGTGTCCTTTGATGCACAAAAGTCTTTAATTTTGATGGGGTCCTATTTATTTTTCCTTGGTTGCTTATGCTTTTTGTATCATGTCTAAGAATACTCTGCCAAGACCAAAGATTTGCACAAATCCCAAAGATTTAAACCTAAGTTTTCTTCTAAGAGGTTTGTAGTTTTAGCTTTTACATTTAGGCCTTGGGTACATTTTGAGTTGGTTTTTTATACGGTATGAGACAGGAGTCCAGCTTCATTCTTTCACGTGTAGGTTCCCGGTTGTCCCAGCATCATTCACTGAAGATACTATTGTTTGAGAACCACTGATTCTGATAATAAGAAATTTTCACAGCTGTTGTCCTTCAGGTAGACTTGGATGTAAGGCTTTGTGGGTTGCTTGGTACCAGGGTCCTTCAGGGGAAGGAGAGTTTCCATGAAAAAGAGAAAGCAAGGGCAGGGGTGGGGTGGGGAGGATAGAACTGAAATCGACGTGAAGGCTGGCCTCTCGCAGAGGTTGTAACAGTCTAAGAACACTGCCAAAGAGATGTTATAATCTTAGTCCAACTTCTAAAACTTTTGGTATCAGTGAATTCAGTGGCATGTATAGACCTGGTAGTTGGGAATCCAGATGGCTGTTGAAAACTTGGCAAGTGGTTAGTTATTATCCAGTTGATTACATATCCATCCAGCTGTAGTGGAACAATTACTCAGTGGGCTAAGGGTTTGAAACAGGGGCCAGTCCTGGGGAAGAGGTATCCTCAGGGCAAAGCTAGGCAAGGTGTGGTACGGTGATAACTAAAATGGCCACAGTTCTTGTATCTAGACCTTTTGCAACGTGACTCTGTAGCTCTTTCCTTCAAGAGGTAGAGCTAATTTTTTCACACTTCAATCTGTGCTGTCCTCATAATTCTGTCTGGTCAATAGAATGCAGCAGAAATGACTGTGTGTTATCTCTGAGCCTAGGCATTGAAATGTTTTGTGTACTTCTGCTGCCTCTGTCTAGGAACCTTACCTCCCTCCCATGAGAGCAAGCCCTGGTTGGGAGATGAGAGACTTAATGGAGACATTCTTGGGCAATCTAGTAATAGCCAGTCAACTCCCAGAAGTAAAGCCACCTAGCTCACCTACAGCTGAGCAAGGTTCAATGAGGGAGCCCATCTGTGACCAGAAGAATAGTCCAACTAAGCCCAGCCAAAGTTGCCAAACTCCAGAATCATAAATGAATGGTTTTTATTTTAAACCACTGAATTTTGGGGGTCCTTTGTTACATAGCAACAGCTGACCATACACAGGCTGTCAGGGTCTGGCCAAAGGGGCTGCAGATCAGGATGGGTTTTCTCAGGGCCAGGACAAGTGTGACGCATGGGAGGTGCCCAGGGTGCAACATTTAAGGAGGTATTCACTCTCTTGTGCAGGTCCCGTATTTTTCCTGGCCTGCGTCTTCTGTTCCAGAGTGGGAAGTGTTGAGAGTGAGACCTAACAAAGGCACCTGAAGCAGACTGGATCACTAGGAGAATAAGAGTGATGGCAGGCAGGCTGTGTGCTTCGGTATTGTCCTGGGTTGGCCTTGGTGGAAAAGATGTCAGATCTCAGGTATGGTTGGTGGTCAAGGAAGCCTCCGTTGCAACACAGAAGTTCAGCTCTTCTTATGTCTGGGCCATTAGCTCCCAAACCTGAGTAGATGTCAGAGCCCAGGAGAAGCTTTAGTTTGGGCTGTTCACTCAGTTCAAGCTCTACAGAGCTTCCATGTATGGAAGGACATGGGAAGGGGGCCAGGCTGTCATCAGCTCTGTACACACCCACTCCTTGGCCTATTGCTCCTTTGACAAGTTAGAACAAAATGGTTAAAATTCAAGAAATAATGGGCCACTTTTAGAAACGAGCTGCCTTGCAGAACGCGCTTCAGAACAAACAATTTTCATGATGAGCAGCAAAAGATTCTTTGCTCCAATTGCAGCTGCCACAATTTACACATTGCATTGAGTAGTGACAAGCAATTTCACAAGTGACAGAGACAGGCCATAGCCATGCCTGCAAAACCTGGGTCAGACCAACGTTGATAATTTCCAGGCTCTCACATCATCACCATCTTTCTAGTAATAAATGACAACGATGATGGCTCTTTGGCTTTGGGGAGGGGAGTTGCCCAAAGAGTGAAGTGGAAAAGTAATAAGGGTATGTGTTCCTTGGGCTAAGATGTGAAGAGTTTTGGAGACCTGGTCTACATTGTAAACACTTCCTGAGGCCTCTAGGATAATAAAGACATATTTCAGACAAGATTTCAACCCTTAGCTTGTCAGTGTTCATGGAGTATCCTCACCTCTTGGTAAATTGGGAAACACAGCCTTTCTAGGCTTCGGTAATTAAAAGAGAGCAGAGGAGGGAGGGGCTATTTGGTAGCTTCATAGCTGGATCTCCAGAAACTGCTTCTCACTCACCAAGATGCAACCCCTACTTCTCCCTTAATCTAGTTACACAGTCACCCTTTCTCCTTCTTGAAATGACAGCCATGCAGATGCTGTTCATTATACCTACTCTGAGACCCAGGACCTAGAGGTGGCCTGGCCACCGTGCTTTACTGTTATTGGGAAACCACTCTTTCTGTAAAGCTCACACCAGCCAGTTGTTGCTGAGAGTCCATTCTTTGCACCATCGTCTGTGGACCTCTTGGGGAGTCATTTTTCAAAAAGATTTATTTATTTATTTGTGGGGAGGGGCAGAGGGAGAGGGAGAGGGAGAGGGAGAGGGAGGATCTCAAGCAGACTCTCCAGTGAGTGTGGAGCCCGATGTGGGGCTCGATCCCATGGCCTTGAGATCACAACCTGAGCCGAAATCACGGGTTGGACGCTTGACTGACAGTCACCCAGGCACCCCTGGAGAGTCATTTTTTGATTTCACCCTTGGCTCCTCACTTTCTTCCTTTCTATCCAAGTGTGGTCATTATACCACATGATTTTAATGATGCATGGGCATAGCAGAGCCTGTTTTAACGTCAGCTCTTGTAGCTCACCTATCACTGTGGAAATTTGGTATTTTTTGTCTGATATTTTGAATTTCCACAACTTTCAGCTAGATAAAGTCTGACTCATAGGGCTTAAGGAAACTTGGGTGGTCATCCTGTTTATAACTAATTGCCTATCTACTGGAAATGCTTTCTTTACTCCAGAGAGAGGAACTCCATTGTTCCTCTTCATATATTTCTCTTGTGTTCAACTTGGTTACTTTCAGTGGTAGTCTCCAGAATTTAGAGACTGTATCTCATTATTCTCTATCCTTCACAGTGCTCATTAGCGAGTAAATGCTTCTTGGTGTACTGGTCTATCAGTGTTTCAGATTTGATGCAATGGGAAATGGGCAGGTAGTTTTTTTCTTTCAATTTTTTTTTTTTTAAATTCTGAATGCCCAGGTTAACTGTCATTGGATTGGCCTTCATTCTCCATGTAGGAGTATAGAGAAGATAGAAAATAGAGTTGATTTTTGTCTTACCCAATTTTGAGCTCAAAAGAATTTGATGATTGCTAAGAAAGAAAACCAATGGGAAACTGATGTATAATTTATTTGGTACCCAGTACCCACAGGAAACATCTGTTGTGATTTTATAAGCCTGTACAAATTCAAAACAAGATAAGTGAAGAAAATGTGTCTATTTAAAAGACAACATAGCAGTCTTCTCTAAGCACATTAAGGAGAGAGATGTCTGCAGCTTTATTTGGCAATTGTATATAATCTCACAGGCAACACAGCTATTTTATTCATTTAATTAAAAATGGAAAACGTATTATAATAAAAAAAGCAAGCTGTGGAAAATCATGAACCATACTCCCTGAGTTCCTAACCTCTTTTTTTCATTTTGCGTGGCTAAGTTTTCCTGGCAATTAAGATGTTTAAAATAGTGGAACGAAAGTACAGAGTTATGGGATGGCTGGTTAATTTCCTCATAAACTTATCCCTTGCAAATTACTCGATAAGCAAAAAACTTAGACTTTGATGTTAATTACCTCTATTAGTGCTGACAATAGTAGTTTCCACTAATGATCGGGTTTATTCTCTGCTCCATTTGCTGAGCTGAGTTGTGAATTATTAATGGGTATGAGGGCTACTTTACTACAGATGGGAATACTTTGCAGACTGTTTTCAAAAGATCTGTCAACAAAATCGTCACTGTGCAGACCGGCTTCCTATGTACATCCATAAATACCATGTTCAAAGAATCTGTCTACCTATCTAGTAATCATTGGGCCCATGATCAGTGTGTTTTAGCTAAAGACAGGGTGGTTCTGCATATGAAGCTGCGTCAGCAGGGTACAGAGCTGCTGCTAGATCCTGGCTCGTTGTGAAACACGGGGCAAGTGCATTTACACTTTTGGATTTCTTTGGCCCATGTGTAAATTAAGACTGTTGAATTAGATTCCCCCTACCTTGGAATTTTATTATAATGTGAGGCCAGCTAGGTTCAGGCCTTAAATAAAAGAACTTCCCTAGCTCAGCTCAGGTGGATATGAAGTCAACCTACTATTCATTCTGGTTTGATACCCTAAAGATCATGCAACAGCACTTAGTTTTAAGTCTCCATATGGCTCCCCTCAATGCCGTGCAGTGTCAGAGCGAGGGCCAGATACCTTACTAACTGCTACTCTTGGACCAGTTGTGAGAAGACTTACCGACCTCCGAATCATTGTGGAAAAGAATCCCATGCCTGAGCAGCGGCCTGTGTCTAGGTACAATAACAACCAAGCCTTATATTTGTACAGGGCTTTGAGCTCTTTCAAGGATTTCACACATACTTTCTCATTTTATCCACAATATAATGAGGGTGATGATGAAGACGGTCTGGAAGCACATTTTCAAGGAACACGAACGCGTTGAGGTTTTCAATCTTCCCCAAAATGAAGAGCTGCATTTTTCCTTGGGGGTGGGATTGCATTTATGTTGTTCTTCCTGAATTTCATTAGCTTCTCACTCCCAACTTGAAAGAAGACTGTGAACGGCAGTGAAGGCATCGAGAATGTGACAGCAAATGCTAAATTTAAAAAAGAAAAAAATGGAAGTCTTCCCTGTGAATTTAAGGAAAATAATGGTCTTGGCACTCTAATCATTGGGTTGGATATTGAAACAGCCCGCAGATTGTCAAAACGAGGGAAATTGCATGAATCTGAAACTCAAGGCCAGAACTGCTTAAAAAGATAGATTCAAGGATGTGGCCAGGTTGCTGCGATTGAATGTACAAATTTAGCAGGAGTAACTTCATCTTTTTTGTTCCCACTGTTCTTCAATAACGAAACCTCCAAAACACTAAAAGACTATCCAGGCTTGAAACAGATGGGAAAAGCAGATGCACCTTGGTTTTCCTTCAGACCGAGTTCCCATATACTCTGGGAGATCGGAGGAGAAGGTTATTTTCCTGGGAGCACTGTGGATTTGTCCAGCTCCAACCAGCAGAGATCTGGCTTGCCTGACAATGGCAAGATTAATTCTCATACTTAAAAAACTTAGTTTCATGACTTTCATTATAAATATTATAAATAGAAAGTGAATATATATATATGTGCATATGTATGTTTTTTTCTTCTCCCTAAAGAGGTGGTGATATGGCTTGTGGATTTGACTTTTTTTTCCCCCCAACCTGTTTCAATCAAGTTTGTTGGCACTTTGGAAAGCCTTCTGGCTCTCCTTTGGCTATAACAAGTTAGAAGTGAGTTCTAGGTCAAGACTGCCTGGGGTATTAAGAAGTTTTTTACCCTATTTAAAAGTCAGGCCGTGGGGGAAACTAGACGGAGGGAACCATTTTTTATTAATTGACTTGATGTATGCGTGGGAATCCACCTCACAATGGAAATATCACAAAGCAACTCACTTTTTACTCTAAAGCCTCCCTATTTGAGAACCCAATGGGCAAAAGTACACACATTTGGGTATTCCCGTGGTTCTCGCAGTGTGGTCCTCAGCATCACATGGAAACTTGTTAGAAATGCAAATTCTCAGCCTTACTCCAGACCTTCTCAATAAGAAACTCTGCAGGTGGAACCCAGCAATCTGTTTTACCGAAGCTTCTAGTTGATTCTCATGCAGGCTACCGTTTAGGAACTACTGGTGTTTGCAATTAGAGTAGGTCTAAATGTTGTCCCAACACTGGAATCACTTGGAGAACTTTAAAAACAAATCTTGTCTGGTTCCTACTTCTGTGGATTTTAATATAATTGGTCTGAGGTCTGGCCTGATCGCTGAAGTTGTAAAACCTCTCCAGATGATTCTAATATTCAGACAAGCATGGGACCCACCCACTATGCTAACGTCAACCTACTCTCTTTATAAGGGGCAATTTTTCAAAAAAAGAAAAGCAGGAGACGGTGTTGCCAGAAAAGCAAGGCAGAGCAGTTTTGGGGGAAAGGTAGATAAAGTGAATTATACATACTGAATGCTTTCTGCTTTATATAAAGGCATTCGAGTCTATCTCTAGAACCTTTTCAAGTGATGATTAATTCTCCAGGTAAGAATATTCTTCTTGGTGTGAGGAATTGTTTTGCTTTTGTGGTTGTTGCACTTCAAAGTTTATTGTCAGAAAGAAAGTTTCCTATGGGATTCTGATGGATATATAAATATACACTCATATATATGTATATATGTATACATATGTATGTATAAAGAAAGAGCATACAAATTTTGAAAAAGGTACTGTTACTCGAGAATATTGGTCAAAAACCATTTGCATCGCTTTTGTTCTTTGAGATCTTAAATGACAAAGTTGTATTTCAAGCCTGCATTTAAAAAATTTTATTGAATCTTACAGTTAGAAGGGACATTAGAGGCCACATATACTACAGGAATACTCTCCTGTTTTTGTGAGTTAGTGGCCTTCATTGGAAATTTGCCGGGAAACATCTTGTATCACACTTACCAACCAGTTGTGAAAAGTTTTTTTTTTTTTTTGATATTAACAAGTTCAAATTGAAATATATTTCCTTCTAAGTTCTACCTGCTCACCTCCTTTCTCCTTTGGAGAACCACTCCTAAGAAGCTGTTATTTAAAATTCTTTCTAGATCAAGGAAGGGGGTGTGTGTGTGTGTGTGTGTGTGTGTGTGTGTGTGTGTGTGTGTGTGTGTGTGTGTGTGTGTGTGTGTGTGTGTGTGTGTGTGTGTGTGTGTGTGTGTGTGTGTGTGTGTGTGTGTGTAATCCAGTGGGAATTTTAAGGGCTGTGATCATGTAGGTGATAACTACTCATACCATTTTCCCCACTGGTTTTGAGCCAACTAGAAATACACATAGAGGTCAGATACCTCTACAAGGTCATCATAATTGTGGGTAAAATTAGGGCTTTGATCTACAAACATCATTTGGCTTCAACAACTTCTCCCTGAACTGTATGGACTCCATACGGTTCATCTCTGTGAGTCTATGTACCACATCCTATCGGGACAAATAGAATTCCCTATTTTTTTTTTTTAAAGGCAGCAAGGTTGGGGTCCACACATGCTTGATTCTTTTTCCTCCTCTCTTCTACTGGGAAGGGGTGGGTTTAAGATCAAAACCCAAAGAATTCCTTCCATCCTGGTCCTTCCCAGGGAGAAGAGAGAAAACTGGAGGTGTGTGGTTATAAGTTCCTATCCTCCAACACTTAGCAAGCACTTGGAACATTTTTATACTTCAAATAGTTGAAGGTAATTCTTATTTGCCTTGTAAGTCATCTTTATTTTTAGAAGATTCCCAAGTTTATGTGTCTGTTCTCTAAGATTTCCAGGCCCTTCACCAATGCTGGTTGTCCTTATATGGACATGATTCTCTTTGTGATTGTTCCTCTTAAGGTTCAGAAGAGGTGAGTGTTTTATTTTGTTTTTTTTAATTTTATTTTTAGACACCTTTGGTTGGTACTTTGTGATCTTGTTTAATCTTTCCTTACTCTAGGCGCATAGAATCTCATATTTTTTTTGAAATATTTTAAGATACTGCCTTTCATATGGATGTCCTTTCCTTATGTGGAGTTGATTTTTCTATCAAGAAAGGGATTCAAATTTATTTTTTTCTTGGATATCCATTGTTGTTGGATAACCAATTGTTTTAGGGTATTTGTTCGAGTCCCACCTGTCCCTCGATTTCTAATAACCCTTCATTCATGTACCAAGTTTCCATTTAGGCACGAGTCCATTTCTAGGCTCTGTGTTACAGAGGTCAATGGCCTATTCCTGTGCCAAAAGTACAGTGTTTCAATTTTTGTAGTTTATAAAAAGTTTTGATATCTGGTATGAATTCCCATACCTTTTTTTTCTTTGGAACTGTCTTGGCTATTCTTAGTCTGTTGATGATCTTTGATGTCTTCAAGAATCAGCCTTAAAAAATTGTTAGGACTTTGACCAAAATTTTATCGACTCTGTAGATGAGTTTGGCTGGAGTCCATGCAGAGCTGGTTATCACAGTAGGAGCTTGTACAAGAGTCAGGAAAAGCGAAGAGGATATGAAGTGGTGTAAGAAGTAGCCCACTTCATTGTGTGTTTTGTGATCTCTTTCCTTTCTTCCTTCCCATCTTCCTTCCTTTCTCCTTGGCGCACTTTCTTTTGTGATAAGTAGTATTTGTAGAAACTGTTATCTGTGACAATTCTTTGAAACCTAGTTTTAATGTGCTTGCCTCCAGAAAGCAATTGTATTTACTTCTGTGAGGTTTTTGAGCCTCTTAAAGTAGATCTCTGCTTGTGTTTTTTCCGTTCTTAGAGGTTGTGTGATTTCTAGATCCAATTTTGCATGAGTACTAGCTTACACTGACACATTCTCAGATGAGACACTGCCACGCCCACCACGGAAGAAAAGACTAAGAAAGGCAAATGACTTCATCATAAGTCTCTGTAAACTAGAATTTCCTCCCTTCTTACAGTGAGTACAGCTTCTGATGGACTAGGCCTTTTAAAGGAATCTCCCATCTCTGCTTGGGCCCAATCATTGTTCCTTTAAAATCCACAACTCTAGGCAGCCAAGACTCTGCAGATAACCTCAGGGCAGCTGCAGACATTAGCATTTTGTTCTGTGTGGATTCGTACTTTTGCCTCTTTTTAGCCACTGAAGACTTTGGTTCATTTTTTTGCGAGCTCATCCATCCTCACCCTGGTTCCGTGTAGCTAGTCACCTACCTAGGTACCCTCTATCAGATAGAATATATTACAACTAATCCCATAGGTATATATCCTATTTTCCAGCCTTTTTAGGTAGTCTCTAACAGGAGAATTTTCTACATATTTTCTGTTAAACCAATTGCTATTGAATTCGAAGTTAACCACTAAGGCATTTGTTTGTTTTTCATAATTCCTTTGCCTTACTTGAAATTTGACAAGCATGTTCTTTGTGTGTTTCTAGTACTAAGGTCTTAGCTTTTGTGGTGTTAAGATCTTTTGGAAGCTCCCATTAACATTCTGTGCCTTAGAGGTATTTTTCCTCATTAAGGAGAGGTTCACGATTGCCCAATTCCCTACATTCTGTCCTGTTCTTGAAGAGAGGTCCATAGGCCCTTAAAATTTCAAAAGAAACACACGGGATATGTCCTGGTTATTGTTGGGTGCATAACATATGAACCCCCAAATTTGTGGCTTACATCATTTTATTATATTTTATATTTACTATATTTCATAATTCTGGGGGCTGAGTTCAGCTGGGCAGTTTTGGTTTGGGTTTTTTTCCTACATTTGTAGTAAAGGAGGTTGAGGTAAACTCAAAGGTTTCTTCACTCATATGTTTTAGGGTTAAGGCTTGCTGTCTCCTGGGACCTCAGCTGAGCTATGGTTAGAACACATGACTGGAACTGTGGTCTCTCCATGTTGCCTGGCCTTCCTTGCAGCATGGTGGCTGGATTCCAAGAGAGAGTATCCCAAGGGAGAGAGTGAGGTAGAAGCTGTATTGCCTTTTATGTTCTAGTTTCAGATGTCTCTGCTGCATTTTATTTGTTAGAGTTGGCAAGACTGGCCAAATTCATGGGGAGGGGAACCAGACTCCCATCTTTTTGAAGACAAATCAAAGACTTGAGGGACCAATGTTTTAACCACCATAGTAGACAAATATAGGAAGGTTTCATGTTTTCAAATTCTAATACATTTTTTATTGCCATGGCCATTGCTCTTCAACTCCTGATCCTTTTTGGGAGAAAAACAAATGTGCATTTTTTTTTCTCACTTTTATTGCTCACTATTTTATGCACTAAATCTTCTGAACCTAACTTCATGTATATTCAAGCTCTGAAAATGCATCCAACCTACAATAACCCTTACCATGACTCCCAAGTACTCTTCAAACAACCTTTATCTGGCTTCTCTGCCTCCACTTTTACCTTCCTCTTCACTGATGGATTTCTAAGTAGCACATGTGATCTTGTCTCTTTCGTGACTGAGAAATCACTGGTGGCTCTTCAGCTCCTCCATGTGACACACAAGACCAACTGTGATTGGCTCCTTACCCTTTCCCATGCCTCCTCTCTCATTTTCCATTTTCCCTTTACACTCTAGCAAAACTAAACACCATGCCTTTTCACAGCTCTGTGCCTTTGAATACATTGATTTCCCCTCCCTAGAATGTCTGTCTCTAACTTGCTTGGCCATCTCAAGCATTTTTAAGGTAGATTCACAAATCTATCCATGTTCCTGTGTCTATAGCACCCATCTGTTCAGTCTACTTGCTAGACAAAGATTTTATCTTTTGAAGCCCTCTAAGTTCAACACTGCTCTAATTGTCTACTTTTTCTTGGTAGTATGTAATAAATACAAGAACCTCTCCCTTCTGACATTAGAAATAGCACTTGTCAGCTCTGGTTAAGAGCTCAGCAGTCTTTGAGACACCCCAATCTTCAAAGGACATGGGTCAATTTTCTCAAAAAAAAAAAAAGTCTCCCTTCCCTTTCCTTTTGTGACAGTAGCCATACTCATAATCCCCATTGTTTGTTTTGGTTTGGTTTTTTAAAGATTTTATTTATTTGAGAGAGAGAGATAGGGAGAGAAAGCATGAAAAGGATGGGGGCATGGAGAGGGAGAAGCAGGCAAGCAGGCTCCCCGCTGAGCAGGGAACCTGATGTGGGGCTCGATCCCAGGACCCCGGGATCATGACCTGAGCTGAAGGCAGATGCTTAACTGACTGAGCCACCCAGTGCCCCACATGATCCCATTGTTGTCACCGGATAGCTTTACAAAATTTTCTTCACTGTCAGCTAGAATTAAGACTTTCTTATAGAGACAAAAGGTAAAATTAATTCGGCAATAAAAAAGAAATAGAGCATTATAAAATATAAATAGCATTACAGATGTAATACAGCATATGAAATTTTCAAAACCTAAAAACTAGGGCGAAGGAATTACTAAAATAGCAACTGTTGCTGTACCATAATTTCAACTCCCCTATTGTTGGGCATACCAATATTTTTAATTTTTCTTTGACAGTCATGATGGAAACAAACATCTTTATGCACAGAAAGTTGTTTGTTCTTATTTTCTGCTATCTCATTGCATAAATTTCCAGAAATGGAACTACTAACTTAAAAATAAGCTTTTGGATATGTTACCAAATTTCTACCCTTCTTTCCAACAATGCATGACAGTTTGGCTTCCCTACACTTTCACCAGCTTTGGTATAATTTTTTAAAAAAAGTTTTGTTATTTGAAAATTAAAAAAATGTTTACCTTCAAATTGAATGAAGTTGGGGCTTTCCCTTATTTTTACAAGGTGGGAGTTGGATTGGACTTTCAAAGACAAGAGAGCTTTAGGTGGGCTTCAAAGAGACAATTGGACCTGGTAGTTGAATTTTAAAAGACTTTAAAAATGACTCTTTTGTATCCAGGCTCATTATTTACTCAAAGCTAATTTTGTGTTCTCCATGATTTTTTTCAACGATGGAAGAATTGTTATATGCGGTCTCATTTAGAATTCAAATATATCGTAAACAAGACTTTATAACAGTTAAATCTTCATCTTCCCTCAGATTTCCATTTAAAATATTTCTGTTCAGTTTTATCCCTCGTGTGTTGAATAAGGTGGCTTATATTCATGTCATCCGATGGATTCTACATAGCTTAATTATGAAAAAGGAGAAAATTTAAATTTTTTAAGTTGGTGCCAATTAAACCATGTAAGTGAATGTTTCCTGCAGTTTCTGTTGTTGACTTCATTGCTTTTAATTTTTTTTTTCACTGACTATCTCTATGTGTCGTTAGGGTGAAGGTGCCATACAGAGTATGTCTATAGAATAAATATTTGGCTCTCTTTGTTACTACCTTCTGAGGCACCTGGGAAATACTCCCATTCTTGCCCCAGAAATTAAATGAACATGTCTACTGAGCCACTTGCCATATTATCCCTCTCTCCCCAGACTTGCAAACTTTAATTTTCAAGGTCTCTGGGGAAGTGGTTCATTTACTCTGAATCTTACCAATCTCTGCAAGCTGTTTTTTTTTTTTTCCTCCTAAGGTATGTTCCTCTATTACTTCAGTTTAATAAGCTTGATTTGAATTAGAAAACAGATTGTTTGGTCAGAGGTATTCATGTCAGGAGATTCTCTAGGACATACACGCAGCATCTGCTTTACTGTTTCCTGGGGAGATGGACAGTTTTGTTCCTTTTTTTGGTCACTGAACCAGTTTCCTAATGAAAGTAATACGACATTAGAAGTTCAGAATTTATAGATCGGGGAAACGATTTTATGAAACATGTGTCCACTTGCTGTACAAACTGTTCACATCCTTATAAAACATTTAAAACAATATGTATAACTCAACATCCTAGGTTCTTCGCTTACTGTTCTTTCCTGGCCACGTGTCATTGTATACTTTTGAATTACTGTCCTGGCTAAATAGGCCTGTCTTTCCTCTCTCCTCAGTACAGAATAACCTGCTCAGTTCCAAAGGCCAAGAGTGTCCATATAGTGTTAGAAAAAGGATTTTCCCAACTGGAGAGCTGTTCATTGTACTGTTCTAAATTAATTGAACTATTCTGGGCCTTGGTTGCCTCCTCAGTAAGGCAGAAGCTTGGAGCAAATAATCTTTAATGCTGAGCCCTGGCAGCATGCAGTTCACCCCTTACTTTACCAGTGAGACAACTGATGACAAACTTGCCAGAAACCCAGGACATGCACTCAAAGTTCTTGACTTCAGGTCCAGTGTTTTAGGGCTCATTTCTAAGACTTGACTCTGACAGAAATTGAGTGGCTAGAATCCATTTCATTTAAATTCGGTGATAGAGGAGAGATGGTGAGGTGATGAGCTAAGTAATGGGGAAGAACTTTCTAGGCAAAAAAATCATCATGAAGAAAGGCCTAAAATCAGGAACGATGTCTGCTTGTTTGAAGACTACATGAAAATCTGTGTGACTGGAGTATAAAGAGTGAGGGGGATAGACTGAGTTTGGGCTGGAGAGGTGACCAGGAGCCATGTCCTATATGCCCTTCTTTGTCCTGTCAATTAGCTTTGATCTTTTTCAAAATGGGATGAGAAGCCATTGAAAGGTTTCCAGTAGGAAATGGTCATGATTTTGTGCTTGCTTCACCTAAGTAAGCTTCATCAGGGCTTTATGTCCAGTATTAAATTTCCAATACATACCACTCTGTGTGGCTCCTCATAGGCCCTCAACTATTCATTTCATCCTCTCATTCATGTATTCATTTCTCAGTCAGTGTATTTTGTAGCATGGAGAATCCAGCAGAAACATGGGAGGGGAACTCTTAAGGGGCTATTGCAGCATTCCAGTCAGAAGTGTCTCAGTCTGTGGTGGACATGTTGGAGATGGAAAGAAGCAAATATGGTTGAGAAGTATCCTGCATTTAGAACTGTCACGACTTGGTCAGAGTGTGGGAGGTGTTAAGATAGCTCCAACGTGGTAGCCAGAAGTAGCATTTACTGAAATGGAGAAGAAAAAAGGGGCAGATTTCAGAGAAGATCAAGGGCTTGACCTTGAACATGGTAGAGTTGGGATGCATGGAAGAAGCCATCCAAGTTGAAACACCAAGTTATCAAGTGGATGTATCAGACTGGTGGTTAGAAAGGACATTTTGGTAAGAGATATAAATTTGGGCATTGTCTGGAAATAGAGAGTTTTAAATAAACTATAGGCAAAAAATGCCTAGGAAAGAGAAGCAGAACCTAGATCTTAGGAAATCAACATTTAGAGTCCTGGGAGAGAATGAAGGACCATGAAAAAAGCTGGTAGAGCAGGGTCCATTGAATGAGGAGGTCAAAGCAGAAAAGCAAGGCATCTTGAAAGTCAGTAGAAGAGTATTTCAGGGAGGGAGGGGAAAGGGTTAACAGAGAATGCTCCAGACAGGACTAAATGATGATAATCACTGACAAGCTAGGATTCTGTGTATGAGATTGAATCATAGGACATTGCTGTTTTCATAGGTAATAAGTGGTCAAATATTGATATTTTGTATGGCTCACTGTAATACATAGTTTGCTTATAAAGTAAACATTTCAGGAAAACATCTCTGTCATGAAGTGAGGAACATCTGTAACCACAGTTGTAAGCCCTCCCCCCCCACCCCCGCAAATTCTCTTTACCTTTCTGTTTACCTAACTTCTCTCAGTAAATTTTTATTTAGTTGGATTTATTCTAAAGCTTTGGGGAAGCCATTGAAGGATTTGAGGCAGAGTGAGATGGATCTGATTAGGTTTTGTTTCTGTTGACTGTGAACTCGTGGACCAGTGTCTGTTTTCACCTACAGCTTGTCGCCCGGCCTGTGGTTCATAGCAGGAAGTCAGCATTTCTTATACATCAGAGAGGGTTTGTCCTCCACGTGCTGCACAAACCCCTCTCTGAAAGTATCTCTTCTAATATTTTGGAATAGTAGGGGCTTTTAAGTGTCACCATACAAATTATATGAGCTCTTCAGTTTACCATCATTGTTATTGTTTCCCAAGCCCTGGATTTTGCCATTTCAGTGTAGAAATGTCCTGACTTACAGAGTCAAGGCTGGTTCACCTTGATGTCAACACAGGCCCTGGGCCAGGAGTTGGAATCCTGGCAACTGTTGGTGGATTCATGAGTAAGTTCACCTTACCTGTGAAGGCTTAATTATTTTACCTTTTTCCCCCTCTATTTTTATTATTTTTTAAATAACTAGATTGAACTGGATGATTTAGGGTTTTTTTTGGCTCTTTATGCTTCTATTAACATTTTAATATTCAGACAGAATGTGACACATCAGTTCATTTATGTTTGTCTTACGGGAATTGCAAACTAGCCACCCATTGGCCAAGACCCAAGGCCAATATTGACGTGTTTTATTTATGCCCCCCAAATAGTTTTTTTAAGAATCATTTTTCATCCTTCCTTTCTTTCTTCTACCTTTCTATCTTTCTATCATCTTTCTATCTTTCTATCATCTATCTTTCTATCATCTTTCATCTATCTAATATCTTTCCATCTTTCTATCATCTTTCTATCTTTGTTTCTTTTTTTCTAAGTTTCTTTTTTTGTAATCTCTACACCCGATGTGAGGCTCAAACTCATGACCCCAAGATCAAGAGTCTCATGTTCTTGAAACTGAGCCAGGCTAAATATTTTTAAATGTGACTCAGTGCTCTCAGATTGAGAGATCTCACATAAAATTTAGATTTCTCTTTCCTCTCAAAAAACTGAGATCTTTGGCTGTGTGGGTCGGGCATTCTTGCAGGGCAGTGATTGGCTGGAACTGACTCTCAGCATTCTGTGCTCTTCTTCACCCTCTGCACACTTGCCACATCATTGTTGCCATTCTTGTAGCTCTTTGAGTTGGATCGACCAGGGATGACCCGAGCTGGAAAACACCTCCATGGTGAGACTTCAGGGTGATGTGAACCCTGGACAGGTATGCAGCCCGTTTTCTCATTTCTTGGCTGAGAATTCTGAGAGTCCTGTGGAGTCGATTAAAGTATTGTCAAAAAATAGGTAAGTAATTAAGGGAGGAAGCCTTGGCTGTGTTCAGTTCCAGTTTGCACAAATGCCTCTGAGCAGTGTTTCCTGACCTTGGCTACCCATTAAAGTCATCTGGGGAACATTCAAAAGAAAATCCATGTCCAAATTTATCCCCAGAGCACTTAGATCAGAACTTCTGGGTGAAAGGCCCAGGCATCAGTATTTGGAAAAAATTGGATGTTCCAGTGTGCAGCCAAGGTTAAGAAAACACCACCAGAGAAGCTGTGAACCCAGCACCAAGTACTGACCTCATCAGCCTAGAGAAATCCTCAGAAAGTTTGGGGAGTTAGTTGTGACTGGTTTGCAGCCTCTATGGAGTCGCTGAAAACCATCCTAAGAATAGCTTCCATCCTCAGAAGCTAGGCGGCCCCATTGCCTGCAACCGGTTTGCGCCCTACCTGGTAGTGTCCCTGGGGTGCACTTGCAGAACGGGCCCTGGAGCCATCATGCTCTCCTTCCATGTATGGAACTAGGAGGTATAGGGTGACCATGGGAAGAGGCCTACATAGAACAGTGAGAGGTGGGGAAAAAAGCAGACAGCTGGGATGTTGGTTTTCTACTAGTCCAAATGGCAATCTGTCTACCGTGGAAAAGCGTGGATTCAATACCTTAGCTTTTAAGATGATTGATGAAAGAGCAGAAAGGAAAGTGGTGGTAAGACAAAGCTGAAAACATAGGTTCAGAATTTGCTTCCATCTGAAGTGTTAACTTCCTTTCCAGTGTCCCCGTTTGGGCTACTTTGATCTGGAAAGTCTGAAAAATGACTTCCCTCTTAGAGTGTTGTTAAAGACTTAAAAGACTAGGGAAAAATCGAGAACCAATGATTGTGTCCAAAGTTTCCATAGATAAATTAGTGTTCCAAAGACCCAGAATAATCTGGTGAGAAGAAGTGCTTTAAACAATAGCTACTCAATGACCCTCTCCTTGCCTGCCTTCTCAATAACTTCAGAACAATAGGCTTTGAATCTGAGCCTAATATGGAATTGAAAAATTGCAGACTTAGGGTTTATGATGAACATAACCCAGCTGGAGCATTTGCTGAACAATGGCAGGAAGGTTTGGTGAAGCCAATCTGGCCTGCTGTGGTTCTGCCACAAGGGAACGATGAGTTTTAAAGGACACAGCCTAATTTCTCTCTGCAGCTGGGTGTCATTGACTAATGAAAATATATTGGCACACTGCTCACGGGTTATTGTTCCATGGAACTGCACCTCTTAGCTGGGGATTTGTAAGCAGGCCATGATTGAAAGCAATATGACTGTGCTCGGTTATTAAAATATTCCAAATACAGCCTGCCCTATTTATTGGAAACAAAGTTTGACAAGATTATGTTGATACGAGAAGCAGATAATGAAACATTGCTGTGCATAGGCACTGCCAATGTCAACTGGGCAGAATTACAGTCCTTAAATATTTAGATAGGAAAATGAAATGCAACTATTAATACTTCCAGGAAGTGATACAGTGTGAGAGGAGAAATAGACATGAGGAATAGGATTCTGGGTGACTTTGAACAGGCCAATTTATCATTTTTAGAAAATGGCTGTATGTCTCATTTACAGGAACTCTTCAAAGAATGGGAAAAAGCATAACCATCTCTAAACCTCTAAAAATTAGGCTTGTTTCAACAAAAGTGTCCAAAAACCTGATGACTAGATTTATCTTTAAGAAAGACTTCATTTTTATAAAAGGTAATGTCTTTTGGGCCGATTAAAGCTCTAGCCTATTTAGTCATTAACTTGGGTGCTGTAATTTGGTTTTGCTTTACTTTGGTCTTTCTTTGGGGAGAAATCCCTAAAAGCATATGAAGGTAAGTGTCCAGATGGCAATAGTCACCTTAAAAGGCTATATAGAACAGTAGGAAAGGCATTAAGTCTTCGAATCAGAAGTTCTGGGTTTGAGTCCAAGGTTTACCTTGACTTACAACTGTGGCAAAGTTGCTTTCTCATTACAGGCCTAATTTATACACTTCCTGTTGTGTATATTGTCTGTATTTTGTGTTTGGGGATTTGACAGTACCTTTTCTCTAAGTATTGTGGAAATGCATGTCGTATAGTCTGCAAATTTAACAATTTCCTAAACCTGATTTGTTACTGAGGTTACAGCCATTCGTACTTGAGGAATTGGCAGGGATGGCAATGAACAGCCAGGACTTGCCTGGGTTCTGGGGCCTTTGGATTCTGCTTCCCCTTCTTGTCCTTGACTTTTCTCTGTCTCTCCCTTTTGTTCTTCGCTCACTCTGGCACTCAGTCCTCAGGCTCCTCATGTTCTCTGCCTCTCGCCTTTTCTCCATCTGCCCCTTACACAGTCTCCTTGTACTCTGTCAGTTAGCAACCCTTCTCTGCGATGGGCAGCCCAGAAGTGATTTTTTGCAGGCGTGAGCCCTCCCTCCCTGTTGTGGAGTTGTAGGTTGGTGGAGCAAAGTGCAGTGTACTTTGCTTAAAATGCTGCTTTGAAGGCAAAATGAAAACCACTCACATCAAATTTAGCCAAAGTCTTCAAAAGGCTGTTAAAAGCATGACATTCAATAAAAAAATGCTCTGAACTGTATAGTCATAAGAAACAAATTTTTTAAATAAATCAGTTAATTTGATTAATTGGACATTTGGCAAACTGCCCATTTGTTGAATTAATGTTCAATCCGTTGCACTAGAGCAGAAACTAAACTCTTTTTCTTTCCCTTTCCTCTTTTCCATTCTCCAACAGATTCCTTTTTTTCCTAAACCATCTTCAGTCAACATTTAGTTTTTTGATGATGACTTCTGGTATTGAACCAAATAAAATAATTGGCAGGAAGACATAAAAGATGAAAAAAGAACATAGTTTAATTGCAGCGGTTCCCAAACTTTGTTCCAAGCATAGTTTTTTTTTTTTTTTAAAGCCTTTGCAAGAGTTTGGTTTGAGAGCAAGGTTTGATTCAAGAGCATTCTGAGGTTGCAAGGGGAGTTATTAAAAACTGTTACTTGCAATTACTTTTCTGAGTGAGTCAGGATTTTCTCAGTGCTGTGTAATAAAAGGAAGAAAAATTGGATGCTGAGACTGATTTGTTGGCACCTATAATCCCCAATTTCAAAAATTCTCAAAAATCTCCTT
The DNA here is from genome assembly GCF_009762305.2 of Zalophus californianus. Lineage (NCBI taxonomy): Eukaryota > Metazoa > Chordata > Mammalia > Carnivora > Otariidae > Zalophus > Zalophus californianus. Next base: position 110,982,607 of record NC_045612.1, on the reverse strand, counting down.
TTTCCCTTTGATTGATGTTATAAGTATATTCTGTGCATAAAGCTCATAAAACAATTTTATACCAATAAAATGCAGCATCTATCAGTTACACATACTGAGGTTACATAAGATTTCATTCAGAGAAAACATGGTTCCCTGTCTAAAAAATGCTTGAAAACCATTGATAATATGGACAACCCTGGTCTGGGAAAATTAAGACAGTTTTGCACCCATAACTCCAACAGTGATGAACTTGGTGACCTTGAGAAAACCATTTAAAGATTTGGGGCTTCAAAAACATCCACTGGACAAAAAGACAGTCTCTTCAATAAATGGTGCTAGGAAAATTGGACAGCCACATGCAGAAGAATAAAACTGGGCCATTCTTACACCATACACAAAGATAAACTCAAAATGGATGAAAGACCTAAACGTGAGACAGGAATGCATCAAAATCCTAGAGGAGAACATAGGCACACAGGCAGTAACCTCTTCGACATCGGCCACTGCAACTTCTTGCAAGACATGGAAACAAAAGCAAAAATGAACTTTTGGCACTTCGTCAAGATATAAAGCTTCTACAGGGCCAAGGGAACAGTCAACAAAACTAAAAGGCAACCTACATAATGGGAAGATATTTGCAAATGACATAACAGATCAAGGGCTGGTATCCAAGATCTATAAAGAACTTAGCAACCTCAACACCTATAAAACAAATAATCCAGTCAAGAATGGGCAGAAGACATGAACAGACACTTCTCCAAAGAAGACCTACAAATGGCCAACAGACACAGGAAAAATGTTCAACGTCACTTGGCATCAGAGAAATACAAATCAAAACCTCAATGAGATACCACCTCACACCAGTCAGAATGGCTAAAATTAACAAGACCGGGAACAACAAATGTTGGCGAGGATGTGGAGAAAGGGAAACCCTCTTACACTGTTGGTGGGAATGCAAGCTGGTGCAGCCACTCTTAAAAACACTCTGGATGTTCCTCAAGATGTTAAAAATAGACCTACCCTATAACCCAGCAATTGTATTTACCCCAAAGATCCAGATGTAGTGAAAAGAAGGGGCACCTACCCCCCACTGTTCATAGCAGCAATGTCCATAATAGCCAAACTGTGGAAGGAGCCGAGATGCCCTTCAACAGATGAATGGATAAAGAAGATGTGGTCCATATATACAATGGAATATGACTCAGCCATCAGAAAGGATGACTACCTACCATTTCCATAGATGTGCATGGAACTGGAGGGTATTCTAAGTGAAATAAGTCAATCAGAGAAAGACAATTATCGTATGGTTTCACTCACATGTGGAAAATAAGGAATAGCGTGGAGGACAATAGGGGAAGGGAGGGAAAACAGAATGGGAAGAAATCAGAGAGGGAGATGAACCATGAGAGACTCTTGACTCCAGGAAACAAACTGAGGGTTGCAGAAAGGGAGGTGGGGGTGGGGTGGGGTAACTGAGTGTTGGGCATTTAGGGAGGGCATGTGATGTGATGAGCACTGGGTGTTATATGCAACTAATGAATCATTAAACATTATATCAAAAACTAATGTGCTATATGTTGGCTAATTGAAATTAAAAGAAAGATTTGGGGCTTCAGGTTAAATCTATGAAATGAGAGAAAATATAATCAGTGTATTTTTTAAAAAGCCAGAACACAAACAAAAATAACCTAGAGGAAGACTAAGAATCCCAGGAGATAGTTGAATATTTGAGAAGGATGGTAGAAAGAAAGGTATGTGACAAATGTGGAGGAATCATCTTTGCCTGTCTGAGAGTCACCTCACGTGGCTATAGCAGCACTCACCTCCTTATTTTAGCTAATGGCCTTGTTTACCAGCTAAGAAAAACACTGAAGCCTCTATGGGCCAGTGTGGGAAAGTCATGAATACCCCAGGTCACCATTATAAGATATATTCTATTTCTATACATGAGGACCTTGAAGTTGACTTTCACTAGATACTGATCATACATGCGAGATTTTCACATATCCCAGATCTGTAAATACTTTTCATCTGTAGCATGTACTTTTCTCACTAAAATTCAGACATCTCCTGAGAGTTACTGCCTGAGCAGTCTTGAGCAGAAAATAGTAGCCTCGTAAGCATTTAATACATCCTCAACCTGCTTTTCTTGCTCACTCAACAGTCTTGGCTCAAATTCCTGCCTTCTACAAATGACAAGTAATGACATATCCTGGACCTACAGGAGCATTCTAGAAATGTCAAAACCTTAGATAATCAATTCTGGACTTCTGAGGGTCTTTTTGGTGGGCAGGACAACCTGTGCCCGGGGCTCAGACTCCAGATTTTAGAAGACTAGAATCTGAAGGCTGGTTGTGCCACTTAGTGCCTAGGTATCCTTGGATGAGAGAGGGCACCTCAGGTTTATCCACTGTAAGGTGGGAATAACCAAGTTCTAGGTTCAAAATAAGTTTCTAGCCAAATAGCTCAAATGACTAGCCTGAATAGTTGATCTGTTGAATAGCAGTATTTTTCAAGTGACCAATTAGCCTAATTTACCAAATACATCAATATACAAAAAACTCACTTCTTCATATTAAATCTAAAGCTCACTGCATTGAATAATAAATGGGATGATCCTAACAGCTTTGGGAGAATTCGGTGAAGTTTCACTTGACTGGTTTTCATTTTGTCTTCAGAGCAGCATTTTAAGGAATATTCAGTTTGTTGCAAATGAAGATGGATATGGTGGTTTGATATTATTACAAATACATTTAATTAGAAAATTGTTACTTTTTCATTGTACAACATTTCAGAAGTTCAAGTGGGATTTTTTTTCACTTTATAGAGCATTCTTTTGGATCGTCTAGTGAGCCATTTTCTCTTTTACTCCTCTTTTAGCATTTTCAGGATTTTTTTCATCAAAATTTCAAGCAGCAAATCAAATTCTATTTGGCCATTTGGAGAGCCAGATATTTGGCAAATCGATTTTCAGCACATTGGGCTGCTTCTATTAAGTTCAACAAATATTTCATGAATGCCTATGTTGTGCTGCCCTTGACTGTGGTTAGAATGGAAGGATGAGACAGACAGGGTCCTGCTCTCTAATTTTCCATTCCAGTGGAGGAGACCAACAATAAACAAAAGGTGGTAACTACTGGGAAGAAAATTGAACCAGTTGTCAGTATAGACGGTGCTAAAGTGCTAGGGCAGGAGTGCTCGTAAGCATTCAATACATCCTCAACCTGCTTTTCTTGCTCACTCAACAAGGCTTGACTCAGATTCCTGCCTTCTACAAATGACATGTAATGACGTATCTTGGACCTACAGGAGCAGGGGGCAGGGCAGGGGCTTGCTATCTTAGGGAAGGTGGTTAGACAAAGCTTCTAGAAGGCGAGGATGCTGTGCTCAGGAGGTTGCCTTTGTCAGGATGGGTACTTCTGAGCCATGGGGGGAAAAACGATTGGGGTGATAGGAGAACCAAAAGCAGTGGCCGAAGACAATATTCACTTGCTTTGCTACTGTGGCTAAGGTCTGTGCAGATGAAATGCATAGCCTCTCATTGTGGAATGCTTGCTTTACCATATGACCATTCATATAAAGACTGGATGTTTGTGGCTGTATTATTTTTCCCCCTTCTGCCACATAAATGTTAAATATTGCCTATATTCAGGAACATAACAGTGCTATGGGAACAAAAGATATACGTATATACAAAACAATCAGTCAAGCTGGACAGTTTTGGCAAAAGGTTTCCAGAATACACTTTCATTGATATAGTTTTAAACTGCTGTAGCAGCATTTTAGTCCCTGATTAATGGGTTCATTTACTTTAAAGCCTGTTTCAAAACATAACCTCTTTGAAAAAATATATACATTAAGAACCTTCAGAAAAACTTGTCAGCATTATTTCATTTACAAACTTTCTTGCACTAATCTTCACTCTAATAAAAGTGCAGTGAATACTGATTAGTACAGGGATTTATATAGTAAAAAGCCTCTTATTTCAGTGCAAAATACGCTTATATAGCCTACAGAATAAAATGAAAAATAAGATAAACACATCGTAGAGTCATTTTTGAAAATATCAGTGAGGGGCGATATGGAATCCTATCACTGCTCCTTAAGTAGTGTAAAACTTGGCTTCCAAATAAATCACAAGAAGGGCTGAGGAGTCACTGGGGAATGTGTTGGATGAAGCATTAAGTCAACCTATCCTAGAGAAGGTCAATGAAGTGTTGGTGCCATTTGAGAGATTTTAACAGCAGCACTTGTGAACTTTATTTCAGTGGTTTGAAAACTTGCCTGAGCATTTGTGTCGCCTGGGAACCTTGTGAAAACAGATATTTCTGGGCCATATGTCAGATCTGTGGGTCACAGTGTCCAGAGTAGGGATAACAAATACTTCCCAGGTGATTCTGATGCAGAGGGAACACAGCCTTATGTTTAGAAATCCTCATCGCACATTAATAGACAAGACCGAATCTTTACAAGAAACTTCTAGAATACCTTGCGAATTGTTTTCCTAGAAGGATGGCAAAGATCACCTGAACTGGCAGGGAGGGTGGAAGTGGTAAGAGGGAGGCCAAATAGCAAGGGTTCTGAAGCCCCGGGGCCTACTTGAACAGAAAAACTCCATTTTTATGTCTTAAAAAACTGTATTTTTAAGGATGTTGAAATATTCTGGTCTTGTACTTAGTAACCTTAAGGCAGTAAGTGCTCAGACAAGTTGTGTAGAGGAGAGATAGTAGCAGAAAACCTGGGATATTGTCAAGCGAGGCCTGACGTAGTCATCTCAGGCTGGATTTAATGCCACGCAAACACAAAGTGTTGTGGGTTCTGATCTCCAAATCCTCATTTTCCCTCTGTTTGTCCAAAGTCCTACTCTCAGCTGGGAGGGTCTGATAATTAAACCAAGCCCTTAAAGGGACAGTTGTCCACATGGATGGATCCAAAGAAAAATTCTTGTGATACAGGCATTATGTTACTCTTGCTAGGCTCTCCATGGATGCTGGACAGGCTGCTGTGACTAGGAGAGCCTTGCTACTCGGTGACAAGCTGGATAATTAGCGCTCCTTGGTGCAAGGGTGCAGTGGGGCATTTCCCCATGCTTTGTTGGATTGTTTTGGGGGCCAGCTTAGCTTCCTTAGGGCTCCCTGGTTCTGGCAATGTTCTGACTTGAACAGAGGCCGTGGTATTCCTGGCTCAGCACCTTCCTTTGTGGTACCTGAAATCTAGTTCTCTCATCCCTTTTCCAACCAACCTTATTCCTGGGTCACGTCTCTCTCCTTTGCCGGGGCAACCCTTGTCTTGTCCTTGGAATCAATAATCTTGCCTTTCTTCCATTCTCTTTTGACTGAGGCATAAACTTCATGTCTTGTTTGTTCACAGTTGGCCTTTTGATTTCCAAACTTCCTAGCTCTTGCTGTCAAACACCTTGGACTTCAAGACCATGTCTCTATCATGAGTTTCAGAAACTTTTTTTTCTTGACTGTGCTATGTGCATTTGGCTGTGTCACATCTCTAAAACCCCAGTGGCCATGGAACATTCTTATTGAGTGGGGGTGGGGAGTGATAATGAGGTAAAAAAAATTCCTAGGATGAACAACATATTGGTTCATTCATCAAAATACTATTCGCTTGTTGTGATACAGACCTAAGATTGAAGACAGAAGAAATGTTTTGAGAATGTAGTAAATGATAATTTGTAAAAGCCAGCAATCATAGTAATCTTACTAAACTCTAGAAACAAATGAGAGTACCCTCATGTGGAAGAGTTAGAAATGAAGGGATGTTTTATGAACAAAACTCTGGATGGGTTGAAGGGTAAGGCCAGAGTCAAACTTGATGCAGAAACCCATGCAGGAAAAAACCAGTTGCAGGTTTCTCCAAGAATTAGAAAGAACTATTAGTCATGTATCAGCCGTATGTGCAATATGCAGCTATCTATGTAATATGTATATATCATAGACAACATGATGGCTATTCTTAGTCATTGAGTTGTGGCTACAGTAGGAGGAAAGATAAATCAATTTTATTGTCCCGTTCTTTACAGATAAATTTCCTTCCACAGGAAGACTGTTACTTAGGTAAAGCCTCTTGCCATGGTCAGAGGTATAAGCCTAAAAAAGTGTTTTGAGTACTTGCCATGGAGTATAATTTTTTTTAACTTTTTCTTTTTAAAGTAGGCTCCATGCCCAACATAGGTCTTGAACTCATGAACCTGAGATTTGAGAGTGTCATGTCCTAATGACTGTGCCAACCAGGCACCCCAAATTTTGAGTCCAATGCCATGTAATTCCTTCCAATAGCTTGTCCAAGAGAAATGAAAATCAGTAGAAGGATTGTTCGAAAGACAGGCAATCCATTCATTTCTCTCAGTAATTCTCATTGTGACTGCAATTGTCATTTGGGACATTACAATTCTTTATGGTGTGTGATTTTCCTATGCGTTGTAGTATGTTAAAGTCCCAGACCTTCCTCATGAAATGCCAGTGGTGCCCACCTCCCATCACAGTTAACAGTCGCCCTCCCATAGTATTAAAGCCATACCACCCTTGCGTAGGTACCATCGCTAGAGAACCTAAAATGTATATAGTGATAATTCAGAGAGCTGAGTACCTGAATCGCTTATATAGGCAACCTAATACAATCGTAGCAAGTATTTTTATTTTTTTAAATCCTAGCTCTATGACACTTTGCCCTTTGTTTATCATAAGAATATTTTTTGTCACTACAATTAAATTCTGACCTTTCCTGAGATGGACTTGGGAGATAATTTTGTTCTCTGGTCTCAGCAGTAGTGCTTTTTTCCTGAACAACCTGGCTTATTTTTCCCTCACAGATTCTGTGAAACCTGAAATCGTGTCCATTTTCCTATAGGTAGGTGACAAGCTTAGAGCCAAAACTGTTGGTTTATCTCTGGCATAATTGCCATTGTGTTCCAACATTATTTCTGGCTTCCTATTAGTGACCCCGATTATGTACCCTTTGGCTCATATTTTTCTTGTCTTTCATGGGTTTTTATTCTGCATTACAGGAATTTTTGTAAATGGCTCGAAGTCATCTTTGGATCAAGGTAAGATAAAAATGTGTACATGTATTCGGATATATACGTAGAGTTGATGGCATGGGAAACTGGGAATAAACATTGGTGATAGTCAAATAGTTAAGCTTTCTAATCACTAACAACTGTTGGAAATCAAGGTAATTACAAATTATAGTAGAACAGCTAACTTAAGGAATTTAATTATAATAGCACAGTTGTTTACTTTGCTAACTGCCATTTCTTGGCACATAATACTCATACATTAAAAAGGGTATTACTCCGTGCTTAGTAGGAATCTTGTCAATTATTTTGCCTCCTGTATTTAAATTTTAGCAGTCACAAGTTTAAGCAGTAAGATAATTTATACTATAGCCTGTGTTTGCTAATGTTTGTAACGCTACTTTATTGTTTTTACAAATTACAGATTAGTCCAACACTGCATTTTATATGAAAATAATTCTTCCAGTCACTTGGAGCTCTAAAATTTCAACAGCTAAAAAGGTAGACGAACTTTCCCTTGGGGGTGTTTGTAAACAGTATTTCTGTTTGAGAGGTGGGAACATTTGTGGGAGGAAGTGGATAGAGAGATGTAAACAATCCTTCCTCATATTGGAAGACACTGGGAGCACAGTAAGTTTCACTAATGTAATCATGATTGGCATGGAGTGTAGAATAGATGAATAAAGTGGAGAATATAAAGACTCCAGCAATAATACGAGATGCTCGTATGCTTAAATTAAATGTTCTTGAAGGTCAAAATGCTTTTATTTGCAAAGATCTCTGTATCTGGGGTAGGAGAGCGTTCAGTATTGATTTGAAAATATAATGGTTAGAATTCTTTTTAAGGTCACTGAATAATAAACATACCCCAAACCCCAAACTTCCTTCATAGCCCAGGAAGCTAGATGCTCAGAAACAGAGAAAAGCAAAAACCAGAAAATATTGGAGCTAGGATTCAGGCAAAGCTTTGATCCGAAGGTGTGCGTGTGTGTGCTCACACATGTGTGAGCACGTATAAGTGTGTGTGTACACGCGCCTGTGCCCATGCGTGTTTTCTCTCATTGTCCCTCTATCTGACATTGAAATGGTGTCTGTGATTTGGACAGAAAGAACATGTCTGAAAAACAGCTTTGAAAATCCAAATTACAAGTTGTAGGCTGTTATTAGGATGTTAGACTAGACGGTGGCAGAGGGACAAGGCAAACAAGTCACAATGAAATTTTGAAATAGAAAGATATGCTGCCAAGAGAGAATTCACTGAGCTGGTAGCCCTGTTTTTTCCCTAATAAAATGATTTTTGAGTGACTGTTCAGCCAGAAAGGTAAACCATTCTCACAGTTTAGAAGTGCCAGTCATCTGTAAAGCCATAAGCCAGGACAGAAAGAAATTTATCATGAATAGGATTGTCACTTAAAAGTTAGAAGAAGATAAGAGAAAGACAATGGAGCCTCTAGAGCAAATCATTTATTTAGGGGTTTGGGCTCAGCTTCTGGATTTTCCCTCTCCTGAATCTTCTCTTCTCTCTTCCTGACTTTGGTCTGCCTTTAACCATTAAACAACCTATTAGGATCAGCCATGGAAAGGAAGAAGAGCCATACTAACTAAACCTGTGTTGGAACAATGGCTGGCCCAAAGCAATACAATTCAGAGGGAGAACGAGATAGTCAAGTTTTGCCTTTTATCTTTCTCAATTTTTCAAAACCATACAATGCTCATTTAATCATCTCTATATCTAGTGAATACAACTGCAGCACTTGGGTGTGAAGGATTGGGTATGGGGCTTGTCTGGGATGCTTATCATTTGAACTCTGTTTGGGCGCCTTGGGTTAAGCATTGGACTCTTGATTTTGGCTCAGGTCAGGATCTCAGGGTGGTGAGATTGAGTTCTGGTTTGGGCTCCCCACTCAGCAAGGAGTCGGCTTGGGAGTCTCTCTCCCTCTGCCCCTCCCCCTGCTCGCATGTGCTTTCTCTCTCTCTAAATAAATAAATAAATAAAATCTTAAAAAAACTGTCCCTACTGATGTGTGGCAGATACACACATTACTCAGTTGGACAAACATATCTGTGTATAAGGACATTATAATGGCAGATCAGGATAAATCATTCTGCCTGTGTTGCTTACCCTGAAAAGTATTTTGACATGCTTTATTAATTTTAAAATAATAATGATCATTTTTAAGGTAAAGTTTGTATTTAGAGCAGTTTGAGATTTACAGAATTATTGCAAAGATAGTACAGAGAGTTCTTATATACCCCATATCCAGTGTCCCCTATTAACATTTTAAATTAATATGGTACATGTGTCAATTAATAAACCAATATTGATAAAAGATTATAAACTAAGCTCCGTACTTTATTCAGATTTCCTCTGTTTTTCCCTGATGTCCATTTTCTGTTCCACGATCCTTTCTAGGATACTATATTACATTTAGTTATCATGCCTTCTTAGGCTCCTCTAGGTTGTCACAGTTAGTCAGACTGCCTTTATTTTTGATGACCTTAGCAGTTTTGAGGATGACTGGTCAGATATTTTGTAGAATGTCCCTCAGTTGGGGTTTGTGTGATGTTTTTCTCATGATTATACTGGAGTAATCTGTTTTTGGAAGGAAGATTAACAAAGGGAAAGTGCCATGCTCATCACATTATATCATGAGTACATAACTATCAGTATGACTTCTCACTGTTGATGTCGACCTTGATCACCTGGCTAAGGTAGTGTTTGTCAGGTTTCTTCACTGTCAAGTTACTCTTCTTCCCCCCTCCCTTTCCACACTGTCTCTTTGGAAGAAAGTCACTAGACATAAAACACACTTAAGAAGTGAGAATTTATGCTTCACTTCCTTAAGGGCAGAGTATCTACATAAATTATTTAGAACCTTTCTCCTTGGGAGATTTCTTTATTATTCCCTGTTTATTCAATCATTTGTTTATATCCATGTAGATTCATAGCTATTTATATTATACTGTGGGTTATAATCTAATACTACTTAATTGTGTTGCTCAGATTCTTCCAGATCTTTTAGTTGACTCTTATATCTCTTTTACATAACTCCATCATTATTGGGATTGTTTTGTTTTGTTTTGTTTTTCAAGCACTTTTTTACTTCCTGGCTCTATGAGATGCTCTAGGCTCATGTGGTGGATTACATTGATTGATTTTTTTTTTTTTAATATGGAACCAGCCTTGCACACGTGGAATACATCCCATTTGATTGTAGTGGATAGTTATTTTGGGGTTTGATTTGCTAATATTTTGATAAGGATTTTTGCATGTATACAAATGAGAGCTACTGGTTTGTAGTTTTATGTTTTTGTAATGTCACCTTGTTTTGGCATTAGGGTAATAATGACCTTGTAGAATGAAGAAGTGTTCCCTCTGCCTTCTGGGAGAGATGGGAAGTATTGATAAAATTTCTTCCTTAAATATTTGGTAGAATTTACTGGTGAAACCATCTGGGCCTGGTGATTTCTTTTTTGTGAGGTTATTTTATTCTTTCACTTTCCTTAATAATTTCAATAGCCGGATATCTATTTGTCCTTGTAAGAGGTTTGGTAGTTTGTATGTCTCAAGGAATTGGTTCATTTCATCTAAAGCATTAGATTTGTGGACATTGCATTGTTCACAGTATTCCTATATTATCCTTTTATGTCTATGGAATAATAGGGATGACACTTCTTTCATTCTTAATATTGGTAATTGTGTCTTCTCACTTTTTTCTTGGTTATCTTGGCTAGGGGTTTGTCAATTTTGCTGATTTTTTTTTTTTCTAAAACAAAGAACCAGCTTTTGGTTTTGTTGATTTGTCTCTATTCTTGTTTTCAATTTCATTGATTTCTGCCCTAGTTTCTATTGTTCTGCTTGCTGTAGGCTTAAATTGTCCTTATTTCTCTAGTGACCTAAGGTGGAAGCTTAGGTTAGTGATTTTTTTAATCTGTTTTCTGATACATGCATTTAATGCTATGAATTATCTTCTAAACACTGATTTTGCTTTATTACACAAATTTTCAAAAGTTGTATTTTCATTTTTATTTAGTTCAAAATATTTTAAAGTTTCTCTTGAAGCTGTTCTGTGACCTATGTGATATTTAGAACTGGATTGTTTAATTTCCAAATATTTGGGAATTTTTCCAGCTATCTTTCTGTTACTGATTTCTAGTTTAATTTTGTTGTGGTCTGAGAAACATACTTTGTATGGGTTATTCTTTTAAATTTGTCAGGATATATTTTATGGCCCAGAATGTGGTCTATTATGGTGAATATTGCATGCAAGCTTGAGAAGAAAGTGTGTTCTTCTGTTGGATGGAGTCTTCTACATATGTCAGTTAGATTACACTGATGGACAGTACCATTCAGGTCAACTTTGGACTTAGTGATTTGTGCCTGCTTGATCTGGCAGTTATTGATGGGGTGGGGAGCAGGGCTAAAGTCTCCAACTACAGTAATTGATTACTCATTGTATCCTTTCAGTTCCATCATCTTTTGCCTCCTGGATTTTGATGGTTCTATTGTTGGGTCCATATATGTTTGTTCTCTTGTTGCGTACATACACGTTTAGGATGTTATGTGTTCTTAGATGATCCCTTTATTATTATGTAGTGCCTCCTTTTATCTCTGCTTGGTCTGAAATTAATATAGCTACTCCAGCTAACTTTCTTTTGATTAGTGGTGGCATATATTACACTATCCCTTTACTTTTAACCTGTCCAGAGTATTTTGTCTTTTTAGTGGTTTCCTGGCAGACAAAAAATAATTGGGTTTTGTTTTGTGTGCAGTATAACAATTTCTGTCTTTTAATGGCTGTGTTTAAAGTAATTATTAATATATTTGGGTTCATATCAGCTATGTTTATAACTTTTTTGCTTATTACCAGAGGCTTCTTTTTCTGTGTTCTCTGGTTTTAACTGAATATTTTATATAATTCAATTTTCTCTCTTCTTTTAGTGTAGCAATTATACTTGTTTTAGAAAAATTTGTAGGGGCGCCTAGGTGGCTCAGTTGGTTGAGCATCCAGCTCTTGAATTTGGCTTAGGTCATGATCTCAGGGTCCTGGGATCCAGCCCTGAGTCAGGCTTCCCAGTCAGCGGGGAGTCTGCTTATTTCCCTCTCCTTCTGCCCCTCCTCCCACTCACGTGCTCTCTTTCTCTCTCTCAAAAAAAAAAATCTTTTCAAAAAAATTTTAAAACATTTTTAAAAGAGATTTTATTTATTTTTTTGACAGAGAGAGACACAGCAAGAGAGGGAACACAAGCAGGGGGAGTGGGAGAGGGAGAAGCAGGCTTCCCACGGAGCAGGGATCCTGATCTGGGGCTCGATCCCTGGACCCTGAGATCATGCCCTGAGCCGAAGGCAGACGCTTAATGACTGAGTCGCCCGGGCGCCCCTCAAAAAAAATAAATCTTAAAAAAAAAACTTTGTAGTGTTCCCTAAAGTTTAAAATCTGCATTTTAAAGTAATATAGGTTCACCTTTAAATAACACTGTTGCATTTCATGTGTATTACAGGTACCTTGTTAACAGTATACTCCCATTTCTCCCCTCCTGTTCCTTTGGGAATTGCTTATTCATATGCAATAATGACACGATGCATTACTATTACTTTAGACAGTTATGTTATAGATCAACTAAGAAAAAGAAAAAGAAAATATTATATTTTAGCTTCATTTATTTCTTCTCTGATGCTCTTCCTTTGTTTATGTAGAGCCAGCCTTCTGACTTAAAAGATTTTCTTCAAGCAGAAGGAAAATTATGTAACATTTCCTGGGATAGATCTGCTGGTGGTAAATTACCTTGTTGTCTGAAAAAAACTTTATTTGTCCTTCATTTTTGAAGGATAATTTTGGTGATTTTTTTTTCTTTCAACTATTGAACTATTTCACTTTTTTCTCTTGTTTGCATGGTTTCTGATAAGTTAGGTATAATTTATATTTTTGTTCTAATAAAGGTAAGTGTTTTTATTCTTTGACTTCTTTACAGATTTTCTCTTTGTCTTTGGTTTTCTGCAGTTGTGAATATGATATGCCTGTGTGTGTGTGTGTGTGTGTGTGTGTGTGTGTGTGTGTGTGTATGTATGTAATTTTGGTATTCATCCTCTTTGGCATTCTCTGAACTTCTTGGATGTGGTTTTTTTGTCCATCATTAATCATCATTAATTTTGGATAGTTCTCAGCCATTATTATTTCAAAAATTTCTTCTGCTCTGTTTCCTTTTCCTTTTGGTATTCTAATAACACACCTATTTTATCTTTTGAAATCTCCCCCATTTCTTGAATGTTTTGTTCTCTTCTTTATTTTCCCTTTGCAGTTCAATTTGGGAAGTTTGTATTGACTTATTTTCAAGCTCATGGATACCTCAGCTGTATAGAGTTTGCTCATGAGTCTGTGGAAGGCAATCTTCATTTCTGTTGCAGTGGTTTTGATTTCCAGCATTTTCTATTCATTTTTTCCAAATCTCTTCTATTACTCCTCTCTTCTTGCATGTTGTCTGTTCTTTTCATTAGAGTTGCTATCACAGTAGAGTTATTTTAAATACCCTTTTGGGTAAGTCCAACATTTGTGTCACATCTGAATCTTGTTCTGATGCTTACTTTGTCTGTGTAGACTGTTTTTCTTCCTTTTTAGCCTGGCTTGTGTTTTTTGTATTCAGAAGTTAAATATGTTGTATTGGGTAATAGGAACTAAGGTAGAAAGGCCTCTAGCATGAGTATTTATGTTAATCAGGATAGAGTTGGGCTTTGTTTGATGTTTGCTGTAGCTGTAGGCATCAGAGGCTTCACATTCCTTTGGTGTTCTTTGTCTCCTCTTTTGACTTTGGACTTTCCTAAGCACTCCTCAGAGAGGATCTGTGTCTTTCAGCTCTTTGAGCTGCAATCCACTCTTCTACTGGAGCCCCGTCGGTGTGGTGCTGAGGTGTGGAGGAGGTGAAACATACTATCATCTCCAATTAAATCTAGTCTTTCAGTGAATCTGTGACTCTGACCTGTGAGCAACACCAGTGTTTCTTGTATGGCTTTCTCCTCTCTGGATTAAGTGAGATAGGAATGCTAGATGGGCCTCTCATGAGAGGATCTCTGGGGCACAGCTCTGGTAAAGTCTTTGCTCCTGAAGCCTATGCCTCTGTTATGAAAAAGGCTCTGGATATGTTTTACCAAGATTGCTCTACTGCTCTCCCTACTTGGGTTATAAGGGGATCTTTCTTGGCTCTTGCCCATGAGAACCCAGTGGGGATTCTGGAGTTATAGCCTATGAGAGTATGGAGATCCTCCTAAGACTGCAGGAGTTACTCAATCTTGGGCTAGTCCATGTTCGAGCAATGCACCCAAAATAACTATGTAGATGTTCCAACCAGTTGATGGCTTCAGTGGTGGCTTCTGTTGCCGGTAAGCAAATTGTGGCTGTGCCTCTGGATTTGCCTGTATCTCCAGATTTCAGTGTGGTGATTTTCTTTGAAAACTTGTTTCTCTGGTGGGTCCCAGACAAGTTATTGATTTTTAGTTTGTCCAGCTTTTTCTTGTTGCAAGGATGAGAGTTCTAAGCTCTTTAAATGCCAGAGAGAGTCATATGTAATTATTTTTGAGAACATTACCACATATCTTAACACCTCAGAAAGATAGTTATTATTTTTTTTTATTTTATAGGTAAACAAATGGGCTTCAGTGAGGTTAAGTTATATGTCCAAGATCCTATGTCTGTAGGTTTAAATGGTTCTAAAATTTATATACCTTAGTTTCTTTGAAAATAGCTAATAAAGTGTCTTTTTTATGTAGGCATATGTTTATGTATATTGAAATGTATGAGATATAAAATAAAATACATATTTTATTGTATATAACTGCTATTTTCTTGTATATTTCATTCAGTTTCTTTCTTTTATTCTAGGCACTGTATTTTTAAACTATATCCATATTGCTCTGGGTATACCTGGTTGGTTTGTTCAAACTATTCTATAGTACTCCAGCTTTATTATTTTTATAGAAAGCTTACATTCTCCTTGTAGAAAAGGGAATTCTCGATACCAAAAAGTGAAAATAAGGAAGTAATGATCACCACAAATGATATCCTCAGATAACCAGAGTTACCATTTTGGATCCTGTAGATCTCTTTGAGCATATATAGAAATGCATTATATGTGCTCAATTTTACTTAAACAGGATCACCCTGCACATGTTATTTTATGATTGCTCCCTTTCATTCATCTCTATTTCATGGATGTTGTTTCACAATAAATACGGATCCATAGTATGGCTTTTAATGACCACACATTACTCCACTGTATGGGTGCACCATGTGTAAACACGGTCCCCATTTATGGGTATTTTGCTTGCATTTTTTATTTATTATAAACACTGCATCAGTAAACAGCTTTCTGCAGATACCTTTTCCCATTTATCCAGTGATCTCTTCAAAGTAAATACTTTCTGTCCTCTGCATGGGTTCAGCCAGGTTTTATTTCATCCACAAAATTCATGCCTTGTCTACTACTTTGTTACCCAAAGACTAAAGAGCTAAAGTGACTTCAGCTGTTAAATTCTGTGCGTTTATAAGTTTATGAACATTGGCCGTAGGGGAAGAAGTCACATACACACATAAAAGAGACCATTTTACCAACTCCGCTCTAGTAAGTGGGACTATGCAAAAAGATTTATGTATGCATACACATGAATCTGTGGTCTTCTATGGCGTCACTTAGTGGAGCCTTTGGCTTCTGCTGCCATCTGTCTTTCCAGTCATGGCCCTGCACCAGGTCATGAGGGCAGCTGCGGATTCAATCCCTTCCTAGTATTTTAATACTGATGAGACACCACACCCATCTCTCTCTTACTTTGTGGCAGAATAAATATAAATAAATAAGTTGTCAGAAATTAATAGCTGACATAACTTGATTAAAATTATAGTTCAACACTTAACTTTTGATGGAATCAGATTCTGTTCTAAATGCTGTTCTTAACACTCAACATGCCAAAATTATCTACGGGAAACTTATTTTCCTAGTATTTACAACTCAGAAAGATGTATGCCAAGAAACCTCTTGGGTATATCTGCTTTCCCCAAGATATTTTCGGCCAAGATTTGAAAACTCAGAAAATTTAGACACATATGTTTGGGTACTTGTTCTTAAATAAGCCAAATGTTTCCTTGTTTCAGTTTTCAGTATGTTTGTTTTTTATTTATAGTTTGTGGAACTCTAAATAAGAGTTCTGATAAATGAAATCTTCTGGGTTCCAGTTTGCCCTTTTTGAGGTGAAGAGGAACAAAGCTTTTGTTCAGTAGGAAAAAAACACTTTTTTCTCATGGTGGACATGAGCATGGAATATTAAAATACTTAGAGACAAATAAACTTAAAAGTTTAGAGTCACAAGCCATTTAAAAAGACCTAATTACCTGTAACTGACATGCTAGTGGGGAAAAAAAAAATTTGTTATGGTGAATTGCTATAAGCTTTTATGAGCCACTTTGACTTACTATATTACATGGAAATAATTAAGCTTCAGTTTTTAAAATATTCAGTGAAATACTTTAATGTTTTTACTATTCTAGAATAAACAAACACTTGAAAGACTGCTGGCTTTGTTGTTTACTGTCATGGTTTATTTTTCTCCTGGATCCATGTGATGGACTTGTTTTAATGACATTGTGGTGATCAAACTGGACCAGCAATCCTTTTTCCCCCTTTTTAATGAGATATAATTGACGTATAATATTGTGTAAGTTGCAAGCGTACAACATAATTTGCTTATGTATATACTGCAAGATGACTACCACAATAAGCTAACATCTTTCACCCCACATAGTTACAAATTGTTTTTTTTCCCCTGTAATGAGAACTTTTATGATCTGTTCTCTCAGCAACATCCTTTTTCCTCTTCTCTGGTAATCACTCCACTTTCCAACTGGGGGCTGGCCTGTGCTGAGCTCTTCTGCTCCCACCATGGTCTGCACTTGTGTTCAGCTCAGAGACAACTTGAGCCACTTTAGCCCCAAGAGGAAGGAGATTGTCCCTTCCAGTAGGAAGATTCTTCAGCCAGAGGGGCATCCTATAAATCCTAAATGATCATCCTGTTTTTTATCCTTGACCACCAACAGTTCTTTAGTTTTGGTAGTGTTCCTCTATCGAGGACCTTACACCACCCACCTCTGACTGGCCGCCATGGCCGTGGGTGAGTCAGAGCTTTGTCACGTCCTCATCCACGAGAGCTTACCTTCATCAGGGCCAGTTCCGTGCCTTCCTGCTGGAGAGTTACTGGGGTTGGCCAAGAGTCCTTAAGTCCCCTTCATGATAATTTCCAGGGGGCTTCAATTCTCTAGAACCTTGGGCAAGTTAGCCTCTCTGCGCATCAGTTTCCTAGTTGGTAAAGTGGGAATAATAAGCATCTACCTTCAAAGGCTTCTGTGAGGATGAAACAAGTTAATATTTATAAAGTGCTTGGAGCAATGCCCTGGCCATAGAAAGGGGCCTATGAAGGGTTAGGGTTTAATAAAAACATCAGAATTCTGAGAGCTCAGAATGCTCAGAGCCGGAATCCTGTTCTGCAGCCTACTGTGACCCTGATTACTTGAGCAATTAGCAATGTTACTCGGAAAGGTCCCTGTTACGGAACACTAATTTGTTCATAAATGAGGGTCTTTTAAATGGAGATGTAAAAAGGACTCTGTATTAAACTTTGGTATATGTAAATACAATATATTTTCATTTTAAACCAGGGCCATTTGATTTTTAAGATAAAATTATTTTGAAGTTACTTATCACTGTGTTTCTATGAGTCCTAAAGCTCTCATGGGCTAGACAGGCTTTCATTCATGACCACACATACCCATAAAGACAGAATTGTTCCTATATCTCAGAGAACATTTTCTCCAGCTCCCGGTGTGCTATTTTGTATTTTCCTGTGTTTTTCAATCATTAGTGCAACAAATAATCTGATTGAAGAAACATGCTGTGCCAATAAAATATCCTCAAATTCCCAACAAACCACTGCGATGGTCTTATTTTATTTAGAACAGAGAAGCAGAGGGTGAAAAAAAAAATAAAGTGCTTTGCTTATCATGACTATAAACAAATCAACTAGGGCGGCAAATTAGCACACTTGCATGAAAGGGTACTTCGTTTCTGCATCTGTTAGCAATATACTTCTGCAGGTGTGATGTATCCGTTCCCTATCAGTGATGTAACAAATTACCATCGAAGTGGCTTAGACACAAATTTATTATTTTACAGTTCTGGAGGTTAGAAGTCTAAAATGAGTCTGTAGGGCTGCCTCATTTTCTGGGGGCTCTCAAGGAGAATGTGCTTATTGACTTTTTCAGCTTCTGGAGGCTGTTTGCACTCATCGCCTCATGGCTCCTCCCTCCATCTTCAAAGCCTGTGGTGCAGCATCTTCAAATCTCTTTCTCTCTGACTCTGACACTCCAGCCGCCTCCTTGGCTTTGTAAGGAACACTGTGATGACAGTGGCCCACCCAGATCGTCCAAAATAGTCTCACCATCTCAAGATCCTTAACTTTATCAAATCTTCAAAGTCTCTTTTGCCATGGAATCGTTACATGGCAAAGTAACAGACTGACAGTTCTGGGCATTACGACGTGGACATTGTGGGGGGGCATGGGGGACACCACTGTGCCTTGTACTTACCACAGATGCCCTCCTGCAGAAGACCTTCCATGCTGTGCAGGCATTTGGCTCTCCCCTATTTTTCTGAGTTTGCAGATAGTAATTGTGAAATTCCTACCAGTTGTTCTCCTCACTTTGTTTCCCTCTCCCCACAAGACATACAAGTCCGATAGCTTTTTGTTTCTTCTCATTTATTTATTTATTTATTTATTTATATTATTATGTTGTTAATCACCATACATTACATCATTAGTTTTTGATGTAGTGTTCCATGATTCATTGTTTGTGTATAACACCCAGTGCTCCATTCAATACGAGCCCTCCTTAATACCCATCACCAGGCTAACCCATCCCCCCACCCCCCTCCCCTCTAGAACCCTCAGGTTGTTTTTCAGAGTCCATAGTCTCTCATGGTTTGTCTCCCCCTCCGATTTCCCCCCTTCATTCTTCCCCTCCTGCTTTTTTTTTTTAACATATAATGTATTTGTTTCAGAGGTACAGGTCTGTGATTCAACAGTCTTACACAATTCACAGCGCTCACCATAGCACATACCCTCCCCAATGTCTATCACCCAGCCACCCCATCCCTCCCACCCTCCCACCCCCCACCACTCCAGCAACCCTAAGTTTGTTTCCTGAGATTAAGAATTCTGCATATCGGTGAGGTAGTATGATACATGTCTTTCTCTGATTGACTTATTTCGTTCAGCATAATACCCTCCAGTTACATCCACGTCGTTGCAAATGGCAAGATTTCATTCCTTTTGATGGCTGCATAATATTCCATTTTAAAAAAGTATACACACACACACACACACACACACACACACACACACACACACACACCACATCTTCTTTATCCATTCATCTGTCAGGGGACATCTTGGCTCTTTCCACAGTTTGGCTATTGTGGACATTACTGCTATAAACATTGGGGTGCACGTACCCCTTCGGGTCCCTACATTTGTATCTTCGGGGTAAATACCCAGTAGTGCAATTGCTGGATCATATGGTAGCTCTATTTTCAACTTTTTGAAGAACCTCCATACTGTTTTCCAGAGTGGCTGCACCAGCTTGCATTCCCACCAACAGTGTAGGAGGGTTCCCCTTGCTCCGCATCCCCGCCAACATCTGTCATTACCTGGCTTGTTAATTTTAGCCATTCTGACTGGTGTGAGGTGGTATCTCATTGAGGTTTTGATTTGGATTTCCCTGATGTCGAGCAATGTGGAGCACTTTTTCATGTGTCTGTTGGCCATTTGGATGTCTTCTTTGGGAAAATGTCTGTTCATGTCTTCTGCCCATTTCTTGATTGGATCATTTGTGCTTTGGGTGTTGAGTTTAAGAAGTTCTTTATTGATTTTGGATTCTAGCTCTTTATCTGATATGTCATTTGCAGATAACTTCTCCCATTCTGTCAGTTGTCTTTTGGTTTTGTGGACTGTTTCTTTTGCTGTGCAAAAGCTTTTTATCTTGATGAAGTCCCAATAGTTCATTTTTGCCCTTGCTTCCCTTGCCTCTGGCGATGTTTCTAGGAAGAAGTTGCTGTGGCTGAGGTCGAAGAGGTTGCTGCCTGTGTTCTCCTTTAGGGTTTGGACTCCTGTCTCACATTCAGGTCTTTCAACCATTTGGAGTCTATTTTTGTGTGTGGTGTAAGAAAAAGGTCCAGTTTCATTCTTCTGCATGTGGCTGTCCAATTTTCCCAACACCATTTGTTGAAGAGACTGTCTTTTTTCCATTGGACATTCTTTCCTGCTTTGTCGAAGATTGGTTGACCATAGAGTTGAGAGTCCATTTCTGGGCTCTCTATTCTGTTCCATTGATCTGTGTGTCTGTTTTTGTGCCAGTACCATACTGTCTTGATGATGACAGCTTTGTAATAGAGCTTGAAGTCCGGAATTGTGATGCCACCAGCTTTGCTTTTCTTTTTCAACATTCCTCTGGCTATTTGGGGTCTTTTCTGGTTTCATACAAATTTTAGGATTATTTGTTCCAATTCTTTGAAAAAAGGGGATGGTATTTTGATGGGGATTGCATTGAATGTGTAGATTGCTCTAGGGAGAATTGACATCTTCACAATATTTGTCCTTCCATGAGCATGGAACGTTTTTCCATTTCTTTGTGTCTTCCTCAATTTCTTTCATGAGTATTTTATAGTTTTCTGAGTACAGATCCTTTGCTTCTTTGGTTAGATTTATTCCTAGGTATCTTATGGTTTTGGGTGCACTTGTAAATGGGATCAACTCCTTAATTTCTCTTTCCTCTGTCTTGTTGGTGTATAGGAATGCCAGATTTCTGTGCATTGATTTTATATCCTGTCACTTTACTGAATTCCTGAATGAGTTCTAGCAGTTTTGGAGTGGAGTCTTCTGGGTTTTCCACATAAAGTATCATATCATCTGCAAAGAGTGAGCGTTTGACTTCTTCTTTGCCAATTCCGATGCCTTTGATTTCTTTTTGTTGTCTGATTGCTGTGGCTAGGACTTCTAATACTATGTTGAATAGCAGTGGTGATAGTGGACATCCCTGCCGCATTCCTGACTTTAGGGGGAAAGCTCTGAGTTTTTCCCCATTGAGAATGATATTCGCTGTGGGTTTTTCATAGATGGCCTTTGTGATATTGAGGTAGGTACCCTCTATCCCTATACTCTGCAGAGTTTTGATCAAGAAAGGATGCTGTACTTTGTCAAATGCTTTCTCTGCATCTATTGAGAGCATCATATGATTCTTGTTCTTTCTTTTGTTAATGTATTGTATCACGTTGATTGATTTGCAGATGTTGAACCAACCTTGCAGCCCAGGGATAAATCCCACTTGGTCATGGTGAATAATCCTTTTAATGGACTGTTGGATCCTATTGGCTAGTATTTTGGTGAGAATTTTTGCATCCATGTTCATCAAGGATATTGGTCTGTAATTCTCCTTTTGGTTGGGGTCCCTGTCTGGTTCAGGGATCAAGGTAATGGTGGCCTCATAAAACAAGTTTGGAAGTTTTCCTTCCATTTCTATTTTTTGGAACAGTTTCAGAAGAATAGGTATTCTTTAAATGTCTTGTAGAATTCCCCTGGGAAGCCATCGGGCCCGGGGCTTTTGTTTCTTGGGAGATTTTTGATTACTGCCTCAATTTCCTTAGTGGTTATAGGTCTGTTCAGGTTTTCTATTTCTTCCTGGTTCAATTTGATAGTTGATACATCTCTAGGAGTGCATCCATTTCTTCCAGATTATCTAATTTGCTGGCATATAGTTGCTCATAATATGTTCTTATATTTGTTTGTATTTCTTTGGTGTTGGTTGTGATCGCTCCTCTTTCATTCATGATTTTTATTTATTTGGGTCATTTTTCTTTTTGATATTCTGGCCATGGGTTTGTCAATCTTGTTAATTCTTTCAAAGAACCAGCTCCTAGTTTTGTTGATCTGTTCTACTGTTTTTCTGGTTTCTATTTCATTGATTTCTGTTCTGATCTTTATGATTTATCTTCTTCTGCTGGATTTAGGCTTGATTTGCTGTTCTTTCTCCAGCTCCTTTAGGTGTAGGGTTAGGTTGTGTATTTGAACCTATCTTGTTTCTTGAGAAAGGCTTGTATCACTGTATACTTTCCTCTTAGGACTGCCTTTGCTGCATCCCAAAGATTTTGAACAGTTGTGTTTTCATTTTCATTGGTTTCCATGAAATTTTTTAATTCTTCTTTCATTTCCTGGTTGACCCATTCATTCTTTAGTAGGATGCTCTTTAGCCTCCATGTATTTGAGTTCTTTCCAACTTTCCTCTTGGGATTGAGTTCTAGTTTCAAAGCATTGTTGTCTGAAAATATGCAGGGAATGATCCTAATCTTTTGGTATTGGTTGAGACCTGATTTGTGACCTAGGATGTGATCTATTCTGGAGGATGTTCCGTTAGCACCAAGAAGAATGTGTATTCTGTTGCTTTGGGGTGGAATGTTCTGAATATATCTGTGAAGTCCATTTGGTCCAGTGTGTCATTTAAAGTCTTTATTTCCTTGTTGATCTTTTGCTTAGATGATCTGTCCATTTCAGTCAGGGGGCTCTTAAAGTCCCCCACTATTATTGTATTGTTGCCGATGTGTTTCTTTGCTTTTGTTACTAATTGGCCTATATAATTGGCTGCTCCCATGTTAGGGGCATAGATATTTACAATTGTTACATCTTCTTCTTGGATAGACCCTTTAAGTAGTATATAGTGTCCTTCTTCATCTCTTATTACAGTCTTTGTTTTAAAATCTAATTTATCTGATATAAGGATTACCACCCCAACTTTCTTTTGGTGTCCATTAGCATGGCAAATGGTTTTCCACCCCCTCACTTTCAATCTGGGGGTGTCTTTGGGTCTAAAATGAGTCTCTTGCAGACAGCATATCGATGGGTCTTGTTTTTTTATCCAGTCTGAAAGCCTGTGTCTTTTGATTGGGGCATTTAGCCCATTTACATTCAGGGTAACTATTGAAAGATATGAATTTAGTGCCATTGTATTGCCTGTAAGGTGACTGTTAATGTATATTGTCTCTGTTCCTTTCTGGTCCATGTTGCTTTTAGGCTCTCTCTTTGCTTAGAGGACCCCTTTCAATATTTCTTGTAGGGCTGCTTTCGTGTTTGCAAATTCCTTTAGTTTTTGTTTGTCCTGGAAGCTTTTTATCTCTCCTTCTATTTTCAACGACAGCCTAGCTGGATATAGTATTCTTGGCTGCGTATTTTTCTCATTTAGTGCTCTGAATATATCATGCCAGTCCTTTGTGGTCTGCCAGGTCTCTGTGGTTAGGTCTGTTGCCAATCTAATATTTCTACCATTGTAGATTACAGATCTCTTCTCCCGAGCTGCTTTCAGGATTTTCTCTGTCTTTGAGACTGGTATGTTTTACTATTAGATGTCGGGGTGTTGACCTATTTTTAGTGATTTTGAGAGCGGCACTCTGTGCCTCCTGGATGTTGATGCCTGTTTCCTTCCCCACATTAGGGAAGTTCTCTGCTATAATTTGCTCCAATATACCTTCTCCCCTCTCTCTCTTTCTTCTTCTTCTGGGATCCCAATTATTCTAATGTTGTTTTGTCTTATGGTATCACTTATCTCTCGAATTCTGCCCTTGTGATCCACTAGTTGTTGATCTCTCTTTTTCTCAGCTTCTTTGTTTTCCATCATTTGGTCTTCTATATCACTAATTTTCTCTTCTGCCTCATTTATCCTAGCAGTTAGAGCCTCCATTTTTGATTCCACCTCATTAATAGCCTTTTGATTTCGACTTGGTTAGATTTTAGTTTATTTCTCCAGGAAGGGTTTCTCTAATAACCTCCATGCTTTTTTCATGCCCAGCTAGTATCTTTAAAATCATCATTCTGAACTCTAGTTCCGACATCTTACTAATGTCCATATTGATAAGGTCCCTGGCAGTCGGTATTGCCTCTTGTTCTTTTTGTTGAGGTGATTTTTTCCATCTTGTCATTTTGTCCAGAGGAGAATAGATGAATGAGAGAACAAAATGCTAACAGGGTTACAACGTCCCCAGTAAATATACACTAAACAAATCAGAAAAGACCTGAAACTGGGGGAAAAGAAAGGGAAAGAAAGAAAAAAAAGAAAAAAACAAAACAAAGTAGAATATGATCAAATATGATCAGGCTGGTGCATAGATCAGTGCCACACACTAGATTTTGGGTGTATTTTGGTCTGTTAGAAGAAAGTGCCCCCTAAAATTTTAAAGACAGAAAAGCATATGTGTAGAAAAATAAGGGTTAATACGAGGAAGAGATGGAATATGACTGTAAAGATGAAAATTATAAAAGATTTTATAAAAGGAATGATAAGTTGGTTGAAAAAAGAAGAGGATTAAAAAAAAGGGAGAGAATATGATTAGACAGGAGACTAGAACAAAGCCATACACTAGAGATTTAGGGTATATTTTGATCTGTTAGAAGACCCTGTATCCCAAAATTTTAAAGAGAGAAGAACTCATATATATATACCAAAAATAAGGCTAACTACTATGAAGGGATAGAATATGACTCTAAAAATGAAAAATAAAAAATATTTTTTAATAAAGAGATTGATAAGATGTTGGTTGAAAAAAGGAAAAAGAAAAATTAAAAAAAAAGACAGTTAAAAAAATTAACTTCGAAAGGCTAAAGAATCATGGGAAAAAAGCCACGAATTTTATGTGCAGTATTCCCCTAGTGCTGGCGTTCTGCTGTTCTCATTCATCGGTAAACTTGGTCTTGGCTGGCTGTTCGTGCTGATCTTCTGGGGGAGGGGCCTGTCGCCGTGGTTCCTAGATGTCTTTGCCAAGAGCGGAATTGCACCGCCCTTGCCAGGGGTGGGCTATGTAATCTGCTCGGGTTTGCTCTTGTAGCTTTTGTTCCCTTCAAGCTTTCCGTACAGCTTTGGAGGATGAGAGTGAAAATGACGGTCTCCCAGTCTCTGCCCTGGAGGAGCTGAGAACTCAGGGCCCCGCTCCTCAGTGCGCCCCCAGAGAAAAGCAGTCAATCACTCCAGTGTCCCGGGTCTCTGGCTGCACTCCATGCTCACCCAGCCTGTGACCAAGCATTTCTATCTCTGGCACCCAACCCCGTGTGGAGTCTCCAAACCCAGCAGATCCCTGCGGTAAGCTCTTGCGTCGATTTTCCCAGGGCAGGAAGGGGAGTCTCCCCTGATCTGCCGCCTTTTGGGTCCCTGCTGGAGGAGCAGTGGCCCGACTGGGCCGCGGATCACGGTTTATGGCAACCCTGAGCTGAGAGCCTGCTCCTTGGTTCTGTCTCTGCAGCCGGCTTCCCTGCTCCGATACCTGGGAGCTCTGCCGCACTCAGGCACCCCCAGTCTTTCTGTGACCCCGAGGGTCCTGAGACCGCACCGTCCCACGAGGGTTCCACCCCCCACTTAGCCGCTGGAGCGACATCCCTCAGTGAAGACGACTTCTAAACAGTTATTTGGTGCTCTGTGGCTCTATCACTTGCCAGAAGCGGCCGACGGAGGCCCCCTCCCCCGCTGTCTATCCTCCTAAATATCACCTCTGATTCACTTTTCCGCACGTCCTACCTTCCAGTAAGTGGTCACTTTTCTGTTCAGAGAGTTGTCGCTATTCTTTTCTTCGATCTCCTGTTGAGTTCGTAGGTGTTCAGAGTGGTTTGATCCCTGTCCAGCTGAATTCCTAGGACCAGACAAAATCCAGGTCTCCTACTCCTCTGCCATCTTGCTCCGCCCTCCCCCACTTTTCGTTTCCTCTTAAACACTGAAAACACCCTGGTGTTTTGTGGGAAAGGATTTAATGAGCAATACACCCCCACACTCTGTGTCTTTGACAGCTACAAGAAGAAAGCCAAAGTCGAAGGTGAAAGTACATCAGCAAAGAATTCTATGACACCCAGTGATGACATGGGTCTTTGAAGCCATTTCAAAATAGATAGGATTTGGTCCTTATGATTTTTCCTGGGGGAGAAGGTAGGAAAGTGGGCAACTGAATTAGCGAATGCAGAGAGTGGCAAGTTAGGTCCTAGAGGCAAGAACAGAGGCTCCCCTGGATCTGCATTCTCAGCCCTGAGCATAGGCTTGGAGCATGAGAGGCAATCACCAAATGATTACTTGATAAAGGTCTTGTCGGAAGTATCCAAGGAACAGCTTAGGCCCTGGGAAGGATGTGGCCTTTGAAATACAGTCTGTGGGGCGGGGGGGCAGGAATGGGTTTCATAACATCGGGAAGGAGTGAACCACTGCACTCAGTTTTGCTTGTAACTGCTGACTCACACAGCTGTTCATCATTCATTCTCTCCGCCTCCTCCCCCCTCTCTGTCTCTCTGTCTCTCGATGTAAAAGAAACTAACCCCCTGGTGTCACTCTCCTCTGTCCTTCCTTGAAAAATGAAATAGCAGGATTGTTTCTCTGTTTATTTTGCTCACACATTACTACTGTTTAAAGCACGATTTTCAAATTCATTTCTAGCTAAGTGCATTGATTTTTTTTTTTATTACTCATGCTGAGCAGTTGACAGTAATGATTTATTGCATCTCGGGGAGTTCGGCAGCTCCTTATGACTCAGGGTTTAATTCACAGTTTCCTTAATGGCGTTAGCGTCTGTGGTGTCGGCTCCGAGAGCTGCCGTAAAGCGCCGCGCCGCTGGGGGCAGTACGCTCCGGCGCCATGCTCCGGCCCTCGCTTTCCTGTTCCTCCGCTCTGTGACCGTGAGGACTACCAGGCGAGAACACACCCTCGCTTTTCCCGGAAACCGCGGCCGTGGTGGCTCTCCTCCCTCTCCTCCGCCAGCTTCGGGTTGGTCGGCCAGAAAGGAGGCCTGCGTGGCGCTGAGAGACAGAACTGTGCGATGTGACGACGGTAGGGAGCTGGCCTACAGGCCGTGCCTCACAACCTCACGCCGGCGACCGCAGCCGACTTAGCAGCCACGAGGCACGTGTTCGTGCAGGTGCCGGCAAGCTGCGGCCTGTGGGCTACACGGGGCCCCACTCCGGGTGGTGGTAAATGAGGTTTTGTTGGAACCCAGCCACGTTCATTTACCTCCTGTTTACGGCCGGCAGAGCTGAGTAGTTGCCCAGCGACCGAAGGAGCTTTAGAGATGAACGGACAGGCCCTTTGAAGAAGAGGTTCGCTGATGCTGGGTCAGTCCACTTCATCGTCACGGCACGGAGTAGCTGGTGGTGATCTCCTTGCCCCGCCCCCCCCGCCCCCCGCGCAGGGGGCGCCTCGGGCTCTGAGATGGTAGGGAGCGCACGGAGGGCCTCGCGTGGGTCACAAGTGCAGGGACGGAGGCAGAACTCAGGCAGTCAACCACATTCCGCCCTGGAAGCTTCCTCCCACAAGGCAGCAGTTGCTAAGCCTGTCACATGAACGTGCCCCACTTCTTGCCATCCTCCCAAAGTCTTGCTTCGTGAACTCTTTCCAGGTTACACAATTGTCCGTTGTCTAATGGCTTTATGGACCTTAGATTTTTAACTCACAGCTGCCTCTTAACCGTTGAAACCATCTGTTTGTGTAGACCTTTGGTTCTCACCCGTAGTTACCTAGCGAAGTCACTGCAGGAGCTTTAAAAGTGCTGACCCTGGGTCCGCGAGCTCCCAGGTTCTGAGTTAATCATCTTGGGGTGCAGCCTGGGCTTGGTGAGTTTGAAAAGCTCCCCAGGTGGGTCTACTGTGCAGCTAGGGCTGAGAACCGCTGGTGTAGACGCTTGTAAGTCCAGCCCTAGAAGATGGTGATAGCATGAGGTCTTCTGTAGTGAGTAAACTGGTAGTACAATAAATAGGAAAGAAGGAAGGGCAAGTGATTCATCGTAGAAGCACCAGTCCATCCTGAAAACATTGCGAGCTTGTGAGCCCAACTGCAGGAAATATTATGTACACGATCCGTTTTGTGATAATGAAGAGCATTGCATTACATTCTGGAATTTTCTTATTTATATATGATTATACTGAAGGGTGTGTGTGTGTGTGTGTGTGTGTCTGAAGAGAGAAGGGGGAGGGGGGAGGGAGATTTTTCTCTCAGAGGAGACATAGTTGGAAAGAGTGGAAACATTAAACACCTTCCTTTAAAAAGGGTACATAGGGCTTGTGCATTCATTCAAAAGCTGCAGTGTATTTCTTGTACAAAATGTGTATTTTGAGTTTCTCCATGTTTTAACCTTTACTTGAAGGGCAAGTTAAATCAGGGCCGATTTAGACTCACGGGGTTTGTTAACTGACGGCTGCCTCATGCACTTACATCATAATCATTAGCAGCAAATATTGAGCATGCCTTCACAGGGGACTTGGTAGCACTGTGTGGCTGCCTCGTCTCACAGAAAGTGCACCTTCGTTGTGGTGCCTGGGAAAACATAATCGCCACCGAAATTCTGAATAAATATCTCACTGCTCAGATTCTTTCCACTGTTTCTATTTGCACTGATGATGGAGCCAATGTTGTTAAAACAGCACGAGACTGAACAATTACCCATGAGCCGAGTTCCACAAGCTGTCTCTACCGGCTGGTACATCATTCCAGGAAGAATAATGAAATTATTAGACATCAGAGAGGCGTACAAGATTTTTCTGAACTACCAAAGGTCATATGTGTTTTCTTGGAGGCTGCAAGAGAGAAGTGGGGTATGTACATAAAACACCTGAGACCTCGAGCAGGTTTATATTTGTGCAAAAGTGGCTCCCCTTTACCTTTCTTAGGCATGACGGCAGAGAAGCCCAAGCATTTCCCTGCTCTGGTGGGTGGAAAGGAAATGCATGTTTTAGAAGTGGAACATAGTAGATTTATGAGATGTTAATGTGTCAAGTCTTAGTAACCTCTCAAAAAGGCCACTTGTGAAGTCAGACCGTCATCAGTCACAGAAAGCTATGCATCTGTCTTCTGAGAAATCCCAGAAAGATTATGAAAGATGAAAAATCTCAATACAGTGGAAAGGTATTCTATAAATGGGAACTTTTGCTGCTTATGGCAACTTCTGAGCCCTCCTTCACCTGAGAAATGACAAAATGGTACATGCGTGGAATCTACTCAAGAAAATAAATTTGATTAAAGGCAGCTATACAAGGATCGATGATTGCATACTTATGAAACTTCCCCATCAGAATGAGGCTCTGCTAGATATATTTATTAAAACACTCACATGACAGCAAGATGCAAACTTGGGGTCAGTTAGCACACGTTCAGTCATGGTCCCTGAAGTGAGCTAAGCAAACCAACCTGACTAATATTGAATAAAAGTGGTTTGATAATGACATCAAAGGCAAGCCTATGTGATGTCGGAAGATGTGGCTGGAAAAGAATATAATCCAATGCTGAGTGTAATAATACCTGGAGATCTTGGCCGTTGGTATCTTGTGCATGTCAGGTATGATCAGTATTTAAAATCGGGGCATGTGGTGTTGTTAGACAAACATAGTAAACAGATCTCAGCTCATATGCACTGATTAAATGGAATCAAATAACTTATGACCAACTGCATCCATTTTACAAATAACAAAGTAAAAACCCAGAGAAAGTAGAGAACAAACCCTCTGCTGTCGACCGTATGTTGCTTGATTGGATTCCCTCAACCTCGGCCAAGAATTGTGATTTTGACAGTTGCTGACATTTCCCCATTAAGCCCAATATGGCTCACAGGTGCAAACAATATATATCTTCCCAACGCACGGGAAAAGCATTTATAAAAAGAGAGTCATGATTAAGAATGGGCCAAAATGGAGATAAAAATGTGAGTAATTTTTGCATTGTGTGTCCTCTCACCCTTCCAGGCCATACAGCAGTGTGGGCAATTAATCACTGTCTGAGCTCCAGTGGGTAAGGTCCAGTCACTTCTGATTCTTTTGCTTAGAGATAGAAGAGTGACCTCATCGCATGGTAGAAAATTTTAACATATGTATGACCGAAAAGGACCACAATGGCCATATTTAATTTCCTTTGTCTTTCCATCTACAAAAGCATATGGAGGCCCTGCTATGTTGGAGCCAGGGCTCACCACTCACAGTGATGAAGAGCTTACACTGCAGTGAGGGAACACGGCTGTGAAAGGCATGATCCCCCCAATAAACTAAGAGTTACAAATTATAATGAATATTAGGTAGGAAAAGAACACGATGGGCTGAAGGAGTTCAACAAACAAACTGGAAGTTAGATTGTGAGGTCTGGGAAGGCCTCTTTGAGGACCATTTAGGCTGAGACTTGAAGGATAATGAAAGGTTTTGCCAGGGGAAGAGCACCTCCCAGATCTCCTCTGAGGCCTGCCCCACTCCAGCACAGCTAACCCTCCGATGGTGGGCTGAACTCTGTCCCTTGGTGAGGACTGCTGCTGCAAGGTGGAGTTGGGACCACCCCCAGGCTCCTGGCATTCCCCCGCCACTCTGTTTATCGAATCACACTGTGCTGGGTACTGAGATGTTTTCCTGGGGGGAAAAAAAAAAGCTGGCTTATAGCAGTGTGGCTTCTGAATCTGTTAAAAGTGGGAAGATGACACTGGAACATGTATGTGAATTTTTATTCCAAAAGATCAGGAAATTAATCTTTCTAAGGACTTATGGATTGACATAGTATATATATATACATGGTTCATAAATAAATCGACATAATCTTAGGGTGTATCTTAATGTTTTTACGGGTAGGTGTGTGCATAATCAAAACGTTTAGGGATCATGTAATGAAAACAATGAATGACCAAGAATCATTGCACAGAGTAAGCAGACTCCAGACTCCCCTCCCCCGCCTTTACCTTTTCTTTAAAGGCGGCTGTTTGGCTTCCACAGCCCAGCTTAAACTCCTCTCTGGTAACCAGAGAAGCTTCATTGTCTCAAATTGTTCCCGCCCCTGAAAGCTCCTAGCATTGCTGGTCTGAGTCAGTATTTTGTTGTTTTAGTAATACTGCCCTTTATTGCTTTCTAGTGTTTTCATCTGCGATGGTCTTGTCTTTCCAAGTAGACCTAGGTGGCTCTGGGACTAGATTGAGTCTAGTACATTTTTACTTGACATAATGCTGAGAAAATAGAAAATACTCAATGGATACTTCTGGACTAAACCTTCTAGGACTTTGCTATTCAAAATGTGGCCAAAGGACCAGCAGCGTCAACATCACCTGGGAGCTTATTAGAGCACATTAAATTTGTACTATTCTTTTGCTCTTCTCTACTTCTCTAATTTATCCTGAAGGCCCATCCTATTAAACCAGTTCTTCTCAAGTGTTAATGTTCATGAATCACCTGGGCTGGATCCTGTTAAAATGCAGATTCTGACTCAGTAGGTCTGGGTGAGACCTAAGAGTCTGAATTTTAAAAAAGTTCCCAGGTTGTTCTGGTATGTCTGGTTTGGGAACCATAATTTATTTTTAAGGTCCTTTAAGTATGCTACCCATTATGGTAGCTCTGGCTACATGTAGCTATTGAGCAGCTGAAACATGGGATTTTGAAGCTTAGTATGGAACAGAGAATGTAAAATATCGTTAATATTTTTGATATTGATTGTATGTTACAATGATAATATTTTGGATAGATTGGATTAAATAAATTATGGTTTCCCATTTAGTTTATCTGTTTTTTTAAACATTTTTAATGAAGTTTCTGGAAAATTTATAAGCACATGTGGCTCATGTTATATTTCTATTGGACAGTACTGTTCTAGAAGATTCCCCGAGTTCTCTTAAACATATAATCAATTGAAAATCCACCTCAAGTTCATTCTCCTAAGGCAACACCAGTATATGGATAGCCAAAAGAAAACCTGTAATTAAAAATTAGCACTGCGTGGGGCGGGGCAAGATGGCAGAGGAGTAGGAGACCTGGATTTCGTCTGGTCTCAGGAATTCAGCTGAATAGGGCTCAAACCATTCTGAACACCTACGAACTCAACAGGAGATCGAAGAAAAGAATAGCAACAACACTCTGAACAGAAAAGCAACCACTTACTGGAAGGTAGGACATGCGGAGAAGTGAATCTGAGGCAATATTTGGGAGGATAGACGGCGGGGGAGGGGGCCTCCGTCGGCCGCTTCTGGCAAGTGATAGAGCCGCGGAGCACAAAATTGGACATTTTAGAAGTTGGCTGCGCTGAGGGACGTCGCTCCAGTGGCTAAGCGGGGGGTGGAACCCTGGCTGGGAGGGTGTGGTCTCAGGACCCTCGGGGTCACAGAAAGACCGGGGGTGCCTGAGTGCGGCAGAGCTCCCAGGGATCGGAGCGGGGAAGCCGGCTGCAGAGACGGAGCCGAGGCGCGGGCTCTCAGCTCGGGGTGGCCATAAACTGTGATCCGCGGCCCAGCCGGGCCACTGCTCCTCCAGCGGGGACCCAACAAGCGGCAGAGCCGGGGAGACTCCCCTTCCTCCCCCGGGAGGAGCGGCGCGGGAGTGCACCGCAGGGATCTGCTGGGTTTGGAGACTCCACACGGGGTCGGGAGCCAGAGATAGAAACGCTCGGTCACAGGCCGGGTGAGTACGGAGTGCGACCGGGGACACGGGAGTGATTGACTGCTTTTCTCTGGGGGCACACTGAAGAGCGGGGCCCTGAGTTCTCGGCTCCTCTGAGCGGAGACTGGAGGCTGCCATTTTCACTCTCGTCCTCCAAAGCTGAATGGAAAGCTTGCAGGGAACAAAAGCTCCCGAGAGCAAACCCGAGCACCTTGCTTAGCCTGGACCGGCAAGGGCGGGGCAATTCCGCCTCCGGCAAAGACGTTTAGGAACCACGGCAACAGGCCCCTCCTGCAGAAGATCAGCAAGAACAGCCAGCAAGCCAAGACCAAGTTTACCGATCAAGGAGAACGGGAGAACTCCAGCGCTAGGGGAATACTGCACATAGAATTCATGGCTTTTTTACCATGATTCATTAGTCTTTCAAAGTTATTTTTTTTAACTGTTTTTTTTAAATTTTTCTTTTTCCCTTTTTCGACCAACATCTTATCAAACCCTTTTTTAAAAAAAAAGTTTTTATTTTTCATTTTTAGAGTCATATTCTATCCCTTCATAGTAGTTACCCTTATTTTTGGCATATATATAAGTTCTCTCTTTAAAATTTTGAGATACAGTTTCTTCTAACAGATCAAAATATACCCTAAATCACTAGTGTATGGCTTTGTTCTAGTCTCCTGCCTGATCACATTCTCTCCCTTTTTTCTTTTTTTTAAATCTTCTTTCTTTTTTTCAAACAACTTCTTATTAATTCCTTTTATAAAATCTTTTATAATTTTCATCTTTACAGTCATATTCCATCCCTTCATTGTATCAACCCTTATTTTGTACATATATAAGTCTTTCTTTCTTTAAAATTTTAGGAGGCACTTTCTTCTAACAGACCAAAATACACCCAAAATCTAGTGTGTGGCACTGATCTATGCACTAGCCTGATCATATTTGATCATATTGTTTTTTGTTTTGTTTTGTTCTGTTTTTGTTTGTTTTTATCTTTTTCTTTTCTTTTTTCCTCTTTCTTTTTTCTTTCTTTCCCTTTCTTCTCCCCTAGTTTCAGGTCTTTTCTGATTTGTTTAGAGTATATTTTCTGGAGACATTGTTAACCTGTTAGCAGTTTGTTCACTCATACATCTATTCTCCTTTGGACAAAATGACAAGATGAAAAAAATCACCTCAACAAAAAAAGCAAGAGATAGTACCGTCTGCCAGGGACCTACTCAATATGGACATTAGTACGATATCGGACCTAGAGTTCAGAATGATGATTTTAAAGATACTAGCTGGGCATGAAAACAACATGGAGGTTATTAGAGAAACCCTTCCTGGAGAAATAAAAGAACTAAAATCTAACCAAGTTGAAATCAAAAAGGCTATTAATGAGGTGCAATCAAAAATGGGGGCACTAACTGCTAGGATAAATGAGGCAGAAGAGAGAATTAGAGATATAGAAGACCAAATGATAGAAAAATGAAGCTGAGAAAAAGAGAGATAAACAACTACTGGATCACAAGGGCAGAATTCGAGAGATAAGCGATACCATAAGATGAAACAACATTAGATTAATTGGGATCCCAGAAGAAGAAGAAAGAGAGAGAGGGGCAGAAGGTATATGGGAGCAAATTATAGCAGAGAACTTCCCTAATGTGGGGAAGGAAACAGGCATCAACATCCAGGAGGCACAGAGAACGCCTCTCAAAATCACTGAAAATAGGTCAACACCCCGACATCTAATAGTAAAACTTACAAGTCTCAGAGACAAAGAGAAAATCTTGAAAGCAGCTCGGGAGAAGAGAGTAACCTATAGTGGTAGAAACATTAGATTGGCAACAGACCTATCCACAGAGACCTGGCCAGAAAGGACTGGCATGATATCTTCAGAGCACTAAACGAGAAAAGTATGCAGCCAAGAATACTATATCCAGCTAGGCTGTCATTGAAAATAGAAGGAGAGATAAAAAGCTTCCAGGACAAACAAAAACTAAAGGAATTTGCAAACACAAAACCAGCCCTGCAAGAAATATTGAAAGGGGTCCTCTAAGCAAAGAGAGAGCCTAAAAGCAGCATAGACTAGAAAGGAACAGAGACAATATACATTAACAGTCACCTTACAGGCAATACAATGGCACTAAATCTATATCTTTCAATAGTTACCCTGAATGTAAATAGGCTAAATGCCCCAATCAAAAGACACAGGCTATCAGATTGGATTAAAAAACAAGACCCATCCATATGCTGTCTGCAAGAGACTCATTTCAGACCCAAAGACATCCCCAGATTGAAAGTGAGGGGTGGAAAACCATTTACCATGCTAATGGACACCAAAAGAAAACTGGGGTGGCAATCCTTATATCAGACAAATTAGATTTTAAGCCAAAGACTGTACTAAGAGATGAGGAAGGACACTATATCCTACTTAAAGGGTCTATCCAACAAGAAGATCTAACAATTGTAAATATCTATGCCCCTAACATGGGGGCAGCCAATTATATAAGGCAATTAATAACAAAAGCAAAGAAACACATTGACAACAATGCAGTAATAGTGGGGGACTTTAACACCCTCCTGACTGAAATGGACAGATCATCTAAGCAAAAGATCAACAAGGAAATAAAGACTTTAAATGAGGGCGCCTGGGTGGCTCAGTTGGTTAAGCGACTGCCTTTGGCTCAGGTCATGATCCAGGAGTCCCTGGGTCGAGTCCCTCATCAGGCTCCCTGCTCGGCAGAGAGTCTGCTTCTCCCTGTGACCTTCCCCCCTCTCATGTGCGCTCTCTCTCTCTCTCTCATTCTCTCTGTCTCAAATAAATAAATAAAAAAATCTTAAAAAAAAAGACTTTAAATGACACACTGGACAAAATGGACTTCACAGATATATTCAGAACATTCCATCCCAAAGCAACGAATACACATTCTTCTTTAGTGCCCCTGGAACATTCTCCAGACTAGATCACATCCTGGTCACAAATCAGGTCTCAACCGGTACCAAAAGATTGGGATTATTCCCTGCATATTTTCAGACCACAGTGCTTTGAAACTAGAACTCAATCCCAAGAGGAAAGTTGGAAAGAACTCAAATACATGGAGGCTAAAGAGCATCCTACTAAAGAATGAATGGGTCAACCAGGAAATGAAAGAAGAATTAAAAAATTTCATGGAAACCAATGAAAATGAAAACACAACTGTTCAAAATCTTTGGGATGCAGCAAAGGCAGCCCTAAGAGGAAAGTATATAGCGATACAAGCCTTTCTCAAGAAACAAGAAAGGTCTCAAATACACAACCTAACCCTACACCTAAAGGAGCTAGAGAAAAAACAGCAAATCAAGCCTAAACCCAGCAGGAGAAGAGAAATCATAAAGATCAGAGCAGAAATCAATGAAATAGAAACCAAAAGAACAGTAGACCAGATCAACGATACTAGGAGCTGGTGCTTTGAAAGAGTTAACATGATTGATAAACCCCTGGCCAGACTTATCAAAAAGAAAAGAGAATGACCCAAATCCACAAAATCATGAATGAAAGAGGAGAGATCACAACCAACACCAAAGAAATACAAACAATTCTAAGAACATATTATGAGCAACTCTATGCCAGCAAATTAGATAACCTGGAATAAATGGATGCATTCCTAGAGATGTATCAACTACCAAAACTGAACCAGGAAGAAATAGAAAACCTGAACAGACCTATAACCACTAAGGAAATGGAAGCAGTCATCAAAAATCTCCCAACAAACAAAAGCCCAGGGCCAGATGGCTTCCCAGGGGAATTCTACCAAACACTTCAAGAAGAATTAATACCTATTCTCCTGAAACTGTTCCAAAAAATAGAAATGGAAGGAAAACTTCCAAACTCATTTTACGAGGCCATTGCCTTGATCCCAAAACCAGACAGAGACCCCATCAAAAAGGAGAATTAAAGACCAATATCCTTGATGAACATGGATGCAAAAATTCTCACCAAAATACTAGCCAATAGGATCCAACAGTCCATTAAAAGGATTATTCACCATGACCACGTGGGATTTATCCCTGGGCTGCAAGTTGGTTCAACATCCGCAAATCAATCAACGTGATACAATACATTAACAAAAGAAAGAACAAGAATCATATGATGCTCTCAATAGATGCAGAAAAAGCATTTGACAAAGTACAGCATCCTTTCTTGATCAAAACTCTTCAGAGTGTAGGGATAGAGGGTACCTACCTCAATATCATAAAAGCCATCTATGAAAAACCCACGGCGAATATCATTCTCAGTGGGGAAAAGCTGAGAGCTTTCCCCCTAAGGTCAGGAACGCGACAGGGATGTCCACTATCACCACTGCTATTCAACATAGTATTAGAAGTCCTAGCCACAGCAATCAGACAACAAAAAGAAATCAAAGGCATCCAAATTGGCAAAGAGGAAGTCAAACTCTCACTCTTTGCAGATGATATGATACTGTATGTGGAAAACCCAAAAGACTCCACTCCAAAACTGCTAGAACTCATACAGGTATTCAGTAAAGTGGCAGGATATAAAATCAATGCAGAGAAATCAGTGGCATTCCTATACACCCACAACAAGACAGAAGAGAGACAAATCAAGGAGTCGATCCCATTCACAATTGCACCCAAAACCATAAGATACTTAGGAATAAATGTAACCAAAGAGGCAAAGGATCTGTACTCAGAAAACTATAAAATACTCAGGAAAGAAATTGAGGAAGACACAAAGAAATGGAAAAACGTTCCATGCTCATGGAGTGGAAGAACAAACATTGTGAAGATGTCAATGCTCCCTAGAGCAATCTACACATTCAATGCAATCCCCATCAAAATACCATCCCCTTTTTTCAAAGAAATGGAACAGATAATCCTAAAATTTGTATGGAACCAGAAGAGACCCCGAATAGCCAGAGGAATGTTGAAAAAGAGAAGCAAAGCTGGCGGCATCACAATTCCAGACTTCCAGCTCTATTACAAAGCTGTCATCATCAAGACAGTATGGTACTGGCACAAAAACAGACACATAGATCAATGGAACAGAATAGAGAGCCCAGAAATGGACCCTCAACTCTATGGTCAACTCATCTTTGACAAAGCAGGAAAGAATGTCCAATGGAAAAAAGACCGTCTCTTTGACAAATGGTGTTGGGAAAATCAGGCAGCCACATGCGGAAGAATGAAACTGGACCATTTCCTTATACCATACACAAAAATACACTCCAAATGCTTGAAAGACCTAAATGTGAGACAGGAGTCCATCAAAATCCTAAAGGAGAACACAGGCAGTAACCTCTTCGACCTCAGCCGCAGGAACTTCTTCCTAGAAACATCACCAGAAGCAAGGGAAGCAAGGGAAAAAATGAACTATTGGGACTTCATCAAGATAAAAAGCTTTGCACAGCAAAAGAAATAGTCCAGAAAACCAAAAGACAACCCACAGAATGGGAGAAAATATTTGCAAATGACATACCAGATAAAGGGCTAGTATCTAAAATCTCTAAAGAACTTATCAAACTCAACACCCAAAGAACAAATGATCCAATCAAGTAATGGGCAGAAGACATGAACAGACATTTTTCCAAAGAAGACATCCAAATGGCCAACAGACACATGAAAAATGCTCCACATCGCTCGGCATCAGGGAGATCCAAATCAAAACCTCAATGAGATACCACCTCACACCAGTCAGAATGGCTAAAATTTACAAGTCAGGAAACGACAGATTTTGGCGGGGATGCGGAGCAAAGGGAACCCTCCCACACTGTTGGTGGGAATGCAAGCTGGTGCAGCCACTCTGGAAAACAGAATGGAGGTTCCTCAAACAGTTGAAAATAGAGCTACCATACAATCCAGCAATTGGACTACTGGGTATTTACCACAAAGTTACAAATGTAGGGATCCGAACGGGTATGTGCACCCCAATGTTTATAGCAGTAATGTCCACAATAGCCAAACTGTGGAAAGAGCCAAGATGTCCATCGACAGTTGAATAGATAAAGAAGATGTGGTATATATACGGAATGGAATATTATGCAGTGATCAAGAGGAATAAGATCTTGCCATTTGCAACGATGTGGATGGAACTGGAGGGTGTTATGCTTAGTGAAATAAGTCAATCAGAGAAAGACATGTATCATATGACCTCACTGATAGGAGGAATTCTTAACCTCAGGAAACAAAGTGAGGGTTGCTGGGTTGCTGTAGTGGTGGGGGGGGTGGGAGGGATGGGGTGGCTGGGTGATAGACATTGGGGAGGGTATGTGCTATGGCGAGTGCTGTGAATTGTGCAAGACTATTGAATCACAGATCTGTACCTCTGAAACAAATAATGCAATATAGGTTAAGAAAAAAAAAAGAAGAAGAAGATAGCAGGAGGGCAAGAATGAAGGGGAGTAAATCGGAGGGGGCGATGAGCCATGAGAGACGATAGACTCTGAAAAAAAACTGAGGGTTCTAGAGGGGAGGGGGTGGGGGGATGCGTTAGCCTGGTGATGGGTATTAAAGAGGGCACGTTCTGCGAAGAGCACTGGGTGTTATGCACAAACAGTGATATCATGGAACACCACCACAAACTAATGATGTAATGTATGGTGATTAACATGACAATAAAAAATTTAAAGTAAAAATAATTAGCAGTGGGTGTTATACGCAACTGATGAATCATTGAACACTACATCTGAAACTAATGATGTACTATATGTTGGCCAATTGAATTTAAATTTAAAAGATTACAAAACCACCCCCAGAAAGATATTTTTCCTCGTGGAAGAATATACCCTAGAGATGCTATTTTTATTACTTAAAATACTGAGATTTTATCAACATCTCAGATTGCTGTTTATATGTGTGGTGATATAGGTCTCCTCTTACATGGATGAATTTGCATGTAAGTATTGGATTAATCATCTGTGATTAACTTCTTGACGAGTATAGATGATGGATGAGAATGTTGTTATTATATTCAAAGTGTAATGTAATTGTCCCTCAGCTCTTGGATATTTTGCCCCATTTTTCTGGTTTTCTCTTTCCCTTCTGCATTTCAGTTTTGGAAGTTTCTATTAAAAAATCTTCAAGCCCACTGATTCTTTCCTTGGTTGTGTCCAGTCTACTGATGAACCCATTAAAGGCATTTTTTTTTTTAATTTCCCTTAGAGTGTTTTTTATTTCTAGCCTTTCCTTTTGGGTTTGTTCTTAAAGTTTCCATCTCTCCGCTTACATTACCGATCTGTTGGTGCATGTTGTCTGCTTTCTCCTGTTAATGCCATTAGCATGTTAATCATAGTTATTTTACGATCATAGTGCTGTATGCGGCCCATAATTTCTAACCTTTTTGAGTTTTGAAAAATCTATCCTAACATCTTGTCAGGTACAGAAGGAAGGGGCAGGCTTGTGAACATTTAGTCTTTGCAGGCCCTCTTAGCTTAATTGCATGACTGTTCTGTGTCCTCCCTTAGTGCACTGGTTGGAGGGCTGGTGCCATGTTTTGATCCATGCATAGCTCTTTGGTATCATACCCTACACTAGACTCTGGGAAAACAGCAGTAAATAAATACCACTCACCCCTCAGAGAACCCCAGTGTAATGGGAGAGGCCAAATGATGAACAGGTACTTAAGATACAGTGTGTTATGTCCTCTCTATGGGTGGGTGTGGGAATAGTGAGATGCTTCCTGGAGAAAATGGTG
This sequence comes from Zalophus californianus, assembly GCF_009762305.2. Taxonomy (NCBI): domain Eukaryota; kingdom Metazoa; phylum Chordata; class Mammalia; order Carnivora; family Otariidae; genus Zalophus; species Zalophus californianus. The sequence continues at coordinate 110,942,443 of NC_045612.1, read as the reverse complement.
CGTAAAATAAGACACAAAAATATGAATAGGAGGCAGCTAGGCAGTGAAAAGGGAACAGTATTTACCGAATACATATATTATTTTGGTTATTTTTTTTGTCATGTTAACAAACCACCATAATGGTGCAAAACAACAATTCTCTCTCTCTCTCTCTCTCTCTCTCTCTCTCTCTCTCTCTCTCTCTCTCTCTCTCTATGGTCACAGATTCTCTTGGTCAGGTACGGAGTGTAGTGGGGAGGGAATATTTTTTCCTGCAGTGTCTGGGTCGTCCTCTGGGAAGATTCAGTTGGCAGGAGCGGCTTGGGAGCAGGGGCCTGGAATCATCTGGAAGCCTCTTCTATCATGTCTGGGATGACTCAATGCCTGGGTTCAGCGGGACTGTTGACCAGAGGGAACTCCACATGGCTTGCCCATGTGGCTTGGGCCTCTCAAAGAATGGTGGCTGGGTTCCTAAGAGAGCATCCAGAAGGGGATAGCCAGACAGTGAGCATTCCAAAGGCGCAAGGGAGAAACAACACTGCTGCTGCTTAAAAAAAAAAAATGTTTTTTTAAAGGCTTCTTCTGATTGACCCTTGGAAGTCACACAGATACTGTTGTGGCCTTGGGAAAATTCAATTCATCACACCATATTAACAGAGCATGGTGTGTTAGGGGCAGCAGACAGCTCACTCTGACTGGAGCATAATGTTCCCCTGGGACTCTTTATTTTCTCTTTTCAGGGGCTTCATTCTACGGAAGGACATTCTTTTGATTCTGTAACAGGCAGTCTGGAATATTGGAGAGTCCTTGGGCCGTGCAATCAGCAGGGCCTGAGTTCGCTTAGTTTCTTTATTTTCTGTATTCATTGCACAGATTCAAGAGAGATATAGTTTTATTGTAAATAAAAAATAAAATTTTATGTGTTGGAGAGTATTTCGTGCTCCCTTTTGTTAATTTTTAAAGTGGAGAACATTTAATTTTTCTCTCACTCTAAAACAATAAAAATAAAGTTACTGTTTCCTCTGGGAGCTTTGATCTTTTTTTTTTTTTTTTTTTTTTTTGGCTTTCGGAGTATCCATGGCTCTCACAGGAACATTCTCTATCCTACCTTTGGTGCTTCAGAATGGATGAATGTGTAGGTAGCATTTTTTCTGGTGAATATAGTTTTCACTTTTATATCTTTTTTTAATTTTTTAGTTCTTGAAAAATGGTACTGATATACTATTTTTATAGTGCAGCTGTGTTTCTTAAAAATATTTTGCTGAACTCTTCCCTTCTAATTCTGGTAAACTAAAAATTCTGCCCTTTGGACACTGAAGGAAAGAAATACTTTCTTTCAGTGGTTCTTGATGTATGTAAGTTCTCCTAGCCCTAGTATAAAATCTCAGAGGGCTTGTACTAAGGTGGCCTCTGACCTGAAGCCTGGAGGACTGAGAAATATTTTGAGTCCTTCCCATGTGAGATGTTTTGGAATTTCTTATTTTCCTTGATCTTCTTTATACATAGTATCATCAGTTCTGCAAAAACACTCTCCAAAGGCAAAACCCTAAAATGTCACCTTATTCCTTTATATGTAAAATTGGTTACTTCTTACCTGATTCTTTACTTTTAATTTGATAGCATGCAACTATGCATCTTTTATAATAACCCATCACTTGAGGTAGAAGCCAAGATCATTGGAGAATGCTCCCCATGACCCGGATACATCTCAGTCATTTACCGTGTTTGTGAATTCTACCTCTTAAATATCTTTTGAATAAAACATTTCTTACACCGATCCCCACCCCCAAGGCATCATGGTGTAGAAGTGAAAAGAACAAGGTTTTTGGAACGAGAGAGTCCTGGGCTTAGTCTCAGCTCTGACACTGTGACCCGGGGTGGGCTTGTCAAGCTCTCTGATTCTCCATTCTGTATAAGATGGGGTTAATTGTGTGTACCTCACAGTGTTTTGTGATTAAATGAGGTAAGAGTTACAAAGTATCTGGAATGTAATGGACCTTTGACAAATGTTGGCTCTCCTTTCAAATCCTTATCTTCTCTGTCCAAAACCATTTCATTGAACTCCAATCAGGGTTGTTGCTTTGGTAATTTCTTTTGTCCAAATTAAGTGCAGACCTCTCATTATGGCTTTCAGCACTGCTCACATTTTGGCAACTGTTTGGTTTCTCTATTGCTGCATAATAAACCAGCCCTCAGCAACCTTTTTATTAGCTGCTTAAAACAACCTTTTAAGTATCTCTCACAATTCTGTGGGTTGGATGGTTCTTCTCCTGGTTTCTCTTGGGGTCTCTGAAGTCAGATAGCAGCTGGGGCTGGTATACGTAAGATGAATGAACTCCTATGTCTGGTACCTTGGCTTGAACAGCTGTGTTCAGGGACCCTAAGACTCCAGGATCCTGGCCTCTTCATTTGGCCTCTCTCTTTGATGGCTCTTGCAGGGTGACCAGACGTGTTACATGGTAGTTCAGGGCTCTGTAAAGTGTAAAATGTAAAACAGAAGTGGTCAGGTCTCCTTAAAGATGAGGCCCAGAACTGCTCAGGTCACTTCCACCATGATTTATTGACTACAAAGGATTCATAGGCTAGCCCAGATTCGATTTGGTAGAGCATTACACAAAGGCGTGGTTATGGGGAGGAAAGGTGCATTGGGCTACCAGCCACCAAGCAACTAATTTAAAAAAAAAAAATACTTTTATCTTCCGTATTTCTTCTCAGTGTACTCTGGCCTCCCAAGTACACAAGATATTTCAAGGCTTTTGTACCTGTGCGTGTAAAAGGTGGTAGGAGTACCATGCTTGTACATGCTCTTCCCGTTGTCTAAAATGCCTTTCTCTTCTTATTTAGATATAAACCTTCTACTCATACTTTGTGACAGCTAGAATGTTTACCTCATCTGTGAGGCCTTCCTTGTGTGGAGAGTCATTCCTACTGTGCTGCTGGGATCTATTTTATATGACCATATCTCACTTATCAGCTTGTTTGGGTCTGTCTCTCAAACTGTATTTGAATCTCTCAAGGGCATGGCTGTGTCTTTTTCACTCTCCTATGACCTAGGGTTTTAGTCCAAGTTCATCTAGAAATAGACCTTGAAGATGAGGCTTTGAATGCAAGTAGGTTGTTTGGAAGGTGATTCCAAGAAGCTCTAAGAGGGAGTAGGAAGTAAGATGGGGAAGGGAAGGAAGACTGTGTAGAATATATTCATAATCATGTTGTGAGCACCTGGGGCTTGATCTCACCAGGGACTTGTGAGAAGCAGTACGAAACCCCTGTTAGACTTGTCCCACCCAATGGTGAGGAAGTTGAGATGTTTATCCACCAACTCCCATCCTTCATTGCTTGAGGGGTATTAGCTCCTGGCATTTGGGCCTGCCTTGTACTCGAGCTTAGCCCAAGAACACCCTCGGGTGGAAAGTTAGGTGGTTGACGAAGAAAGCCCATGTAAGAGCATGCTGAGAGCTAAGAAGAGGGTGGATGGCGGCATGCGGGGCATCTACAACAGTGAATGCCTAGAAAATAACACGTAATCAATAAACGTTGGTTGAATGACATCATTGGATGAGTAAAGCTTGTAAGGGTCTTTTTGATGTCTGAATCCAGAAATAATAAAATACTTAAAAGTTTTTGAGACCATGTCTTTTAAAATCAGAATTTGTGATTTCCACTAATGTACTCAGTATTCTTTCCTTATTTTCTTCTCAAGAATACTTTCAGCTTTCCTGCATAAAATAACCCATACAACATGACTATGGTACAGTGCACCGTGTGATTATAATGCTTTGTTTTTGAACACAGTGTATATGAGATGGGATACACCCATCCTAAAGGAAGGGGTTTGAAGGGTTTGGGCAAGTTACTTTGGATGGAGCTCTGTCTAAAGGTTTTGGCACAGGTTGCATTAATACATTTATTGATGCATCATTTGCTCATTGAGCTGTAAATTGTTCCATTTATACATTTAGTTTTGCCATTGACAGACATCTGAAAAGATTCTTTTTTTTTTTTTGGTAGTTCTAGTTGTTATTATTTTTTTTATTATGTTAATCACCATACATTACATCATTAGTTTTTGATGCAGTGTTCCATGATTCATTGTTTGCGTATAACACCCAGTGCTCCATGCAGAACGTGCCCTCTTTAATACCCATCACCGGGCTAACCCATCCCCCCACCCCCCTCCCCTCTAAAACCCTCAGTTTGTTTTTCAGAGTCCATAGTCTCTCATGGTTTGTCCATCTGAAAAGATTCTACTACATTTTATTTTTATTTTCTATATAACAATTTTCTTCAGGCCACTTGCATTCAGGACCTGCAAAGTTACCTTAATAATTAAAAGAACAAAAATCCCAACAGTTAATTCACACACAGTGCAACCAACAGAAAACAGTGGTGTTGGGAAATGACATATTTATTAGTGTTGAGACAAGCACATCTCCCTGGACTTCTTAACATAGTTTGGATGTGACTTGATTTATAAATTAATCTGTACAGTAAAGAGGCATCTTTTAAAGAAGCGAGGCTCTCAAGCTTGGGTGAATGTCAGAATTACCTAGAAGCTTATCACAAATACAGATTTCTGGAACCCATCCTACTGAAATACATATTTAATATGCAAACCAGATCAGTGTGAAGATCTTGCGGGTTTGAGGATTGTTATCTGAAAGATAGTAAAACCACTTAGCCTGCCTGAATGAAGTTTAGTCCACCTCAGTTATTAACTCCCTGTGGACCAAGGCCATTGTTTCATATTGATTTGGCTTCTGCGATGGCACCAGTACAGTGTTGCATATATATAGTGAACCATTAGTAAATACTTACTGATGACAACTGTTTTAAGGCCAGCCTATTTGTACTTTACTAAATCAAGGAGGAAAGCTATTCCAACAAATGGTATACCTTGGGTAAATATAAAAAGACATCTGATGTCTTGCTGGGTTTGCAATTTGGCATCTTGGTGGAATTTTGAATCAGTTACCTTGCTATTTAACACATTCTTCAGATCATTCAGTCAAAGGTATATTAAGTGTATTCCATCGATGGATGCTTTCTCTAGGTTATCTCCTTTAATTTCTACAACAATCCTGTGAGGAAGCCTTTCTTATCCTTATTCTGTAGATGTAAACACAATTTCAGAGATGGTAAGTAACTTGCCCGAAGTCATACAGCAAGTAAGTGATAGAGCTGGGATTAGAGTCCAAATTCAGCCATTCCCAACGTTCATGCTATTTTCAAGACACAAAGAGTCTTCTCAAGGCATCTTCCAAGTCCAAGTTTACTGTGAAGCAGCACTTGATGGGGTTGGGATGTGAAAGATGGGAAGCAAAGTTGGGTTCTTTTTTAGCCAGATTTGATTCTGAGGATCCTCCTACTAACCCCTTCTCTTACCCTGATCTTTTCCTTGGTCTTAATTCCTTTTCCCTCCTAACTCAAAACAATAAGCACATAGATGATGAGAGAGTAGCCAGTATTGGTGGTAAAACCATTCAAGTTTCTAATTTTTCTTTCAGCTCTTCCCTGGATTATTCATATTTTTGCCTCAATTTTCCAATTAAATTTTACAGTGGAAACCTGACATAAAGGGAATGAAGCCCTTAGCTATAAAATGAGCTTCAAGAAGCAATACATGAGAAGTTTACCAGAAAGGTTTTTTTTTTTTAATGATTAGAATAACTATAGTTGAGGTCAGCGAGTTATGGGTGGCTACACCAAATAGAATTCTCATGTTCAAGAGGCATTTAGAAAGGTATTAGGAGGTCGTATTGCAAGAGTTGACACAAGAAGAGGTCAAGATATATTGGGGATTTTCTGTTTTATTGGAGGTCAAGGTGAGAATATTTTCAAGTAGCATCAAAGCGAATGTGAAAAGTCGTCTCAGAGATAAGAGAAATGTGAGAATTGCAAGGCATGGATCATTCCCAAGATTGCTGTCTTGGGAGCCTTTGGGGATAAAAGGAATTAAGATTGGTTACACTTAAATTCCGTCCTGCAAATTGTCCTAATGCAGAGAAGGCTGTCAAGGTCAGGAAGGTCATCTGATAAGAGACCAAAGTAGGTGCCAATGGATGTGCATGAGTCATATGTTCTCATAGCCAGAATCACATCCTTAGTTGCTGTTCACGGTGAGAAAACTAAGTGTAAAGTAAGCAAAGAACCAAATGAATTCTCAGAAGGGTGGGCAGAATGTTCGGAAGCTTTACAGAATGTCAGAGGCATATTCGACTTCATATTATCGTTGCTATTTACAATGGCTATCATTTGCATTTTATAGCACCATTGGTCCATTCTTTCCTCTCTTACCTTCTTCTCTCCTCAGGAATTTTGTTTAGTTTCTTTTCTTTTTCTCTTATATAGCAGAAAAACCATATCTACTGACAAATTTGCCTTCAAAACCTCAAAAGAGAATGTGATCTGAGGGTAACCCAGGGAAGCCAGGATAGGTGGCTTCCTGTAATCTCTTCTGGTGTTTCTTGGCATGATTGCTTCTTAAACCTCTCTCCTTCTTTCACCCCTTCAATATGTGGAGAATTCCATGCTTACTGCACTCTCTGCATGGCTGGGTTATTTTTCCATGTGCCTCCATTTGTGGTGCCTGAGGGGGCTTTGGCTCTAGCTGGAGGATTTTACAGTAAAAAAGGATGACCATTTCTTTTTCTTTTCAAAACACATCATTGTAACCCTCCTTGACATGATGGGGAGAGACAGTAAGAGCATGAAGTGGAAAAAAATCAGTTATGATGGCTGTTGGAGGAGTGAGAATTGGCTCCGGGAGGGCTAAAGTGGTAAGACACTTGAAGGACATGCCAAAGGCAGAAAGGTTGTTATTCATCTGCCAGTCACCCAACTGAACTGTGAACTCCATGAAGGCAGGATCCATATCTTTCTTCCTTATTGTAAAGATTAGCTTCTTTACAGCAAAATTCCTGGTATGTAATAGGTGCTCAATAATTATTTGGTGAATGAATGAATGATGACATTCTGTCATAACCATTAGACACCATTATAATTATTTGAGCCATTCAGCATGGCTAATTCCATAATAACTTTGTACTTAGAGTCCAGCTCTCTACATGTTATTCACTTTCCTTTTCTATTGCCATGTATCCCTCTCACCTGGTACATTTGAAGCATCTTAGAAGTCAGGGACATCAACTAGATATATTATCATCCTCAGACCTCAATTCCTAGCATAGTGGGCCATATATAGTAGGAGATTAGCATGTATTTTTATAAATGAATTAAATACCATTCATCATAATACTATGACTACAAAGGAAAACTTTCAGACATTTGAAAGTGATATTGTAAGAGATTTGGGGAGCAGATTTTAAGAGATGATAGAAATCGGCTTCTAAGGATTACCTTGAACTGATATATACTAGTACTCTCCAGTGGAAACTGAAAATTCCAGCTTGGTACTGATGATGACTGGTTCACTGGCATCTTACTTGAACAAATGTTGGTTGATTTTCGAAAGGATATGCTTTAGTAATAAAACAGGCAGAAGATGAGTTTTTGATGGTTTAGTTTCCACAGTTGGTGAGATATTTGCAAGGGTGTTAGAAAGATAAGACAATTCATTTTTCTTAAGGCAAGGATTTAAATCAGATCTCTTCCTGGTGCAGACATCGAATGCCATTTCCAGAAGGGCTGTATTAGGACCTACTAGGTACATCATGTAAGTAAGTTTTCTGCTTATTGCTAGCTCCTCTAAATGTACCTTATAAACTATTCCACAAGAGGAATGACACAAGTTGAGTTTGTGTCAAACAATGGAAGTCAAAACATACAGCAGATGAATATACCATTACTCCTGCCTGATTTTATCGGAAGTCAAAGATTATAGGTCTCTACTAAGGAAGGAGGCCTACAGGTTATTGCGTTAAGAGGAAGCCTGGTAGTAAGTAAGGGTATTGATTTTGGAGCCAGGCAACTTGGATTCCATTCCTGGTTCTACCATTTACTACTCATGTGACTTCATTCAAGTTACTTCACTACTTTGTGCCTCAGTTTACTTCTTTATAAGATGGAGATAATAGTCTTCATCTCATTGCTTGTCACGGGGGTTATGTGAGTTAGTATCTGCAAAGCCCTCAGAATGGTGTCTGGCATGTAATAAGGCCATCTAAGTGTTTTCTGTTATCGTTAGCTTAAGCCTTTGATCTACATTGAAGAAACTGAGGTCCATAGTCAAGAATCATTGTATGTAAGGCCACAGAGTCTAGGCTTGAACCTAGCTGTGCTCATTCTAAATTCAGGGCTTTTTGTTTTTTTTTTTGTTTTGTTTTGTTTTTTTTTTTGCTCTGCCATGATGACTTATTACGTGAATGAGATGAGTTCAGTAAACCCCAAGAAATTGGAATTTCATCAAATGCAATACTTTTTTAAGGTAAGAGCCCAAAACAGCCAGTGATACTTAGGACTAGTATCAACAAGTATATATTAACTTTTGGCCATAGGCATTGTTGCAAATATGCTGGTGCCCTGCCCTTGTCTCCTCTAGGTCACTGGACCGGTGCATGCTATTAGCATCCTTCTACAGACATCTTTGTCTCTGCCTTTGGGTTTTTTTTCTTGACCTTTGTATAGGAAGGCCAGAAATATCCAGGAGCTAAGTCCCCTGGGGGACAGTCTCCCCGCCAATGATGGAAAGGATTTGAAGAAAAAATACCCCATGTACTTGCCCCTCAGATGAGATGACACACACACACACACACTGAAGCTTATTCTATGCTCTGTCTCCCAGAAGTCCCCAGCAAGACAAAGTCTCGGGAGCCCATGGTAGACACCTGCTCCCTGATAACACATCCTGAATTGGCTGCTTTCTTTTCTTACCTCACTTCACTTTTCTCTACTAGCAGTTTCTGGGATCACCTTGCAAATAAACTTGTTGCACTCAAATCCTTGTCTCATAGTCTGCTTGACCTCATCGAATGCTGATTAAAAATAAGCAAGAGGTATAAGTACTCTCTGATTTGGGGCTAGCTATACCCAAATGACTGATGTTCTAGAAGATGAAAAAAAAAAAAAACAAACCTGGCTGTGAGGCCCCTCAGAAAAAATGGACATGTTTTTGGAGTGTCTGTTTCATCTATAACAAACTAGGCCTACTTAGAAATAGAAAGTTCTCAGAAACTTTTAAGCCCTGAAGGAAACTGGAAATGTTTGAACAAATAAAAATACTTACATAGCTTATATAATTTTTAGCACCCTTCACAGATCTAAAGTCACTTTGTTAATTTAGGAACATAAAAATGCATTATGTATAACTTGGTTGGCTCCTAAAAAGTATCATGTTTGATATCTTGAGAGATGTGAAGGCCTGGAAAATTTGAGGGGCAAAAAGAATATTTTGAAAAGGAATCTTGAAATGCCATGATTAAATACAATTCCAAGTTTATTCTATAAACTGGTCAGGTATAGGCTGCTGGTTCAGGTGGGGTTATTTCCCAGGTCCTGAAGTTGCAATAGGAGGTCAAATTTCAGGGAAATTTGGGAGTTTGGTCTATGGGCACGAGACACTGGAGTTCTGGAGTGTGCTTAAATGTGCTGCAGTTTCGGTTTGGGGTACTTGGGAATAGCCCTGAGTTGTTCCATTGTCCTACGTTTTCAAACCCCATGGAGTGAGTCCTTGACATTCTCTCTGCATCTCAGGAGATCTTCAGGTACCACTATATTCATAAATCCATCTGTAATATGAAAACAACATAAAGACAGCTCTGTTGAGATGAAAATGCTGGGTAGTCTGTAAGACCCATCCATACGCTGGCTAAGGGACTTGGATCCTCATACCAGCATCGCAGAGATGGAGGTATATAACCACACTTCCTTGCAAAATCATATAACTAAATCATTTAGCAAACGACATTCCCCTGGCCACAGGGATTGGCTTGAATGTGGCTTTTTTAGCTCAATGGTCAGAGTTTTTGTTAAATGCATGTAAATTGCTACCTGAAGTCACTCTCTGAAATCAGCCTTTAAAAGAGGGTAGGCAGAGCTGAGAAAATTGTCTATAATTTAGGAGTGAAGCCAGAGGCATGATCAAACTGTACCTGAAACTGACACTGTCTATGGGCTTCTCAGTTAGATGAGCTGCTGAATCCTCCATAGCGTTTTAGCTTCTTCATATGAGGAATTCTATGTCTTACACCAGAAGGCATCCTTTTGGACACATATAGGCATAATAGGAACCTGACCACTAGAACGTATTCTTTGAAAGTAATTCAGTAAGAATTTTGCTTTAACTATAATCTGTCACAATAAGCTGTGCTCTCTAGCCCCATTTAATGGACTTTTCTGGAGTTGATGTTAGATGTGGCTGAGAAATCTGAACATCATTACGAATTCAGCAGAGGACAAAGTTCAGGGTCTTTTTGAAGTGGAGGTTCAGTATAAACATCATAGAGGAGGATGCTGTCTAGCAGTCAATAATAGTTTATTATTTTGTAAGCACATTTCACAAAACGAACTGGCTACATTCCAATTTGAATAAGCAAATTAGAATAAACAGTTCCACCTGGCTTAGATACCGATTTTATTTGGGCAATTGGCCATTCACTTGGTATGTAGTATTAAGCATTCAACAGCTGGTGCTCCCCCACCCATGAGGCCTTTCTTTTCAGAAGATAATTACTTCGGAGACTGACAAAGAACTGGATCTGAGCTGTGATCTCATTCAAGACCAAGGGTGTATTAAAATCTTAGGATATCACTATTTTAAATAATGATGAGAACTCACAAAATGGAAATCTTTTCTCTTTAAGACACATTGTAAGCACTTTCCTCTAAGAATGAGGAACATACTTAAAAGGTCTTTCCTTTAGATATTCATTTAAGAAAGTATTTAAACTTACCGAGTGTGGCCCTGTGCCCATGATGGATAATTTTCTCTTGGTGAGATGTTAGCAATTTGTAGAATACAAACAAAATGAAATATGGTTTGGCCATATGCATTATTTTTTAATTAGGGAATGTTTTCCATTCTATCAGGCTCTCTGCCTGGGACACTCCCCATGCCTCAGGATACACATGGCGAACAGGTACACATCCTCTGTGTCTCAGCTTATGGTCGTTCCTCTAGGAAATCTCACCACCACCACCACCACCACTCACCCATCCACTCAGAAAAAGCTATGCACATACCCCTCTATACCTAGCACTCTGTACTTGACCATCGCAGCAATAATTATACTGTTGTAAGTGCCTCTCTACTCGTCTTTATCCCCAACCGGGACATAGAGGCTTTGAGGCGGGCCCCATGATCCCTACCTCCTGGTGATTACATTCTTGTATGATTTTTAACCCTTGATTTCAGGGTCTCTGACTTGCTTCTAATCAATGGAATATGGCAAACGTGATGGGATGTCACTCCCATGATTAGGTTACATTGTATAAAAACTGTCTTATCAGCAGGCTGACCCCAGAGACTCTCCTTGGTAGCTTTGAAGAAGTCAGCTGCCAGGAGCCCTATAGCTGCAAAGATGAATTCTGCCAACAACCTGAGTGAGCTCGGACGTCCTATCATTGTTTCTATTTTACAGCTAGAAATTTGAGGTTAGAAGTGTTAAGTATCTTTCCTTAGGGCACTCTGTGAGTAATTGGTGGAACCCGGATCTTTGAATTTCCAGGATGCAGCATGGTGACTAGCACATAATAGGTCTCCAAAAGATGCCTCTCAAGTCCATGCGTGAGGCCCAGGCTGGGTAGAACAATTCAACTCAAGCACTTGTGAATCCACCCATGCTTTCTAACACAAGCCTCTTCGCGTGGATGATTAGAATAGAAAACCTAGTGTAGCTTGAAGCACCTTACTTTAGGGTTTGGTGACCAGATCCATCAATACTTAACATTTTGAAAACCTGAAAGAGGAAAGTCAGAATTGGCACCTGTAGGAATTAATTCTGTGCTTTGTCTCCAAACATTTTCTTGTTAATGCTCCTTTTTCTCTAGATGATCAGCTCATCTGGGTGGAAGGATGGTGCACTGTTCTTTGGTTGAGTGACCACACTGTACTCTTCCTGGTTAGCCTGGCATTATGGATGGGGACTAGAGTGATGGAAAGATGAGCAGGCAGGCACACTTTGCAATTAGGCCTCTTGAGCTGTAACAATGTGTGTTCAGTCTTCATCTTTTACAATTGTCTCTTGTCCTTAAGATATGACCATGACATTTTTTTAAAGTTACTGGGTGCTGTGAATAATTTCGTCCTCTGGAAATGTCTTTTCGGATGCTGCTTGAAATCTTTTTATGACAGATTTTTAAACGGAGTACTTAAAACTGCTAAATTCCTTCCCTCCTTCCCTCCTCCCCCCTTTCCTCCCTTTCTTCTTCTCTTTCCCTCTCTTCCTCCCTCCCTCCTTCCTTCTCCACATTTACTGAGCACCTACTAGGTACTGGAGTTCGAAAGGTTATACACATCTGACAACATCCCACATCTCAGAGTTTACGTTATAAAGTGTGTGCATGCGTGTGTGTGACAGGGGGTGTTTATAGAAATAAAAAGTCAAAGAATAAACAAAAATGTCTATTTAAAATATTATGATCAAGAGAAAATAGGGTGAGGGGTGCCTGGGTGGCTCAATTGTTTAAGCATCTGCCTTCAGCTCAGGTCATGATCCCAGGGTCCTGGGATTGAGCCCCCACATTGAACTCCTTGCTCAGTGGGAAGCCTGCTTCTCCCTCTCTCTGCCTGCCATTCCGCCTGTTTGTGCTCTCTCTCTCTCTCTTTCTGTGTCAAGATTTTTTAAAAAGAGAGAGAGAGAAAACAGGGTAATATGATAGAGAGGGATTAGCAGGTGAATTCCTTAGGTTGGGTGAGCAGGAAAAGTCTTTTAATGATGTTTTGAGCTGGGACAAGAAAGAACCAGCCATGCAAAGATCTGATGGAAGAGAATTGCAAGCAGAGGGAATGGTTAATACAAAGCTTCTGAGGTGAGAGTGAGCTTGGTGTGTTTGAGTACCAGCGGTGAGGTCACTGTGAGTGACTTGTAAGGGAGGAGAAGAGAAGTATGGGGACAAGGTTATAGATATGGCCAAAGATTAGATCATAGAGGGCCTTGTAAGACATGGTAAAGAGTTAATATTTTTTTCTAACTACAATGGATAGCAATTAGATGGTTTTAGGCAGAGAAATGGCAATGATCTGATTCATTATTACAGAAAAACTTACTGGGTGGTGTGTGTGTGTGTGTGTGTGCATTATATATATATATATATATATATATATATATATATATTTTCTGTTTGCACTTCTGAAATGTTGCATATTTCCAAGACAATTCTTATTACTGTGGACAAGATTAGTTGTTCAGGGGCAATAATGGAGGTAGTGGGATGAGTCAGGAGGTCATTGTATGAATTTAGGTGATAAAGGTTGCTAGAACTAAGATGGTAACAGGTGAGTGAGAGAATTAGGCAAATTTAGGATGTGTTTGGAAGGTTGAGTTGATAAAACTTGCCTATGGATTGGGTGTGGAGCATGAAAGAAAGAAACAGGAATCAAAGATAGGTTTTGCTTGAGCAATTCGTTTAGAAGATGGTTTTATTACTAAGATGGGAAAAACTGGGGGAAGCACAGGTTTGGGTTCTGGAAGGGTGATCAGAAATTTTCTTAGGTATGGTGCCTGGGTGGCTCAGTTGTTAAGCGTCTGCCTTCAGCTCAGGTCATGATCCCAGGGTCCTGGGATCGAGCCCCGCATCGGGCTCCCTGCTCAGCGGGAAGCCTGCTTCTTCCTCTCCCACTCCCCCTGCTTGTGTTCCCTCTCTTACTGTCTCTCTCTCTGTTAAAAAATAAATAAAATCTTTAAAACAATTTTTTTCTTAGGCCATCTTAGGCGTGATTTTCCTATCACATCTTCAAGTGGAGATGTCAGAATTGGATACAACAGGCTAAAGATGAAGATCTGGGATCATCAGCTTATCAGTGGTCTATAAGGCCATTCATGGGATGAGATCACCCAGGTAGAGTTCAGATTGAGAAGAGAAAGAGACCCAGGAGTGAGCCATAGACCACAAATGCACAAGTCAAAGAGAAGAGGAGAAATCAACAGAGAAGACTGGCCAGTGAGATAATCAGGAGTATACAGCTGAGAAAATTGAGAAAAGAAAATACTTCAAGTTGGAGGGAATAGTCAACTTGGTCTAAAGCAGAGGTTTTTAAATGTTTTTGTTCCATCCTGTCTTTTGTTGGATACGGAGGCCTATGGAACACTTCTCAGAAAAACATACATAAAATATATAGGATTACAAACTATACCAAGCAGTGTGTAAACTAGTATATGTGTGCTTTGCTTACTTTTTAAAAATATACACTGTGAGCAGTTACTTCATCTACATTGCATTGTCAAGAAAAATACATAGGATTACAAAGGAAATCACGGTGAAGTAGAGTTGTCAAAATACTAAAATATTTGATAGTAATATATTTTTTATTGAAGTCTAATCAATAGTTTTATATTACTTTCAGGTGTACAACATAATGATTCAACAATTCTATATATTACTTGTGCTCACCATGATTAGTGTACTTCCCATCTGTCAGCATACAACATTATTACAGTATTATATAGACTATATTCCCTTTGCTGCACTTCTTGTCTCCGTGACTTATTTATTTTATAACTGGAAGTCTGTACCTCTTTATCCCCTTTATCTGTTTTACCAGTTCCCTTTACCCCTCTCCCTTCTGGCAACCACCACTTTGTTCTCTGTATTTAAGCATCTGGTTTTTTTCGTTGTTGTTGTTGTTGTTGTTTATATCTTTGTTTCTTTGTTGTTTTGTAGATTCCACATATACATGAAATCATATGGAATTTGTCTTTCTCAGTCTGACTTATTTCACTTGGTATTATATCCTCTAGGTCCATCCATGTTGTTGCAAATGGCAAGATCTCATTTTTTTTATGGCTGAGTAATATTCCAGTGTGGGGGTGTGTGTACACACACCTCTTCTTTACCCATTCATTTATTGATGGCCCTTGGGTTGCTTCTTTATCACAGCTGTTGCAAATAATGCTGCCATAAACATAGGGGTGCATATATCTTTTCAAATCAGTGTTTTCATTTTCTTTGGATAAATACCCAGGAGTGGAATTACAGGATTATATGGTATTTCTATTTTTAATATTTTGAGGAACCTCCACACTGTTTTTCATAGTGGCTGCACCAATTTACATTCCTGCCAACAGTGCGCAAGGGTTTTTTCCTCCTCATCATCACCAACAGTTGTTATCTCTTGTCTTTCTGATTCTAGCTGTTCTGACAGGTAGAAGGTAATGGTAGATCATTGGGGTTTTGATTTGCATTTCCCTGATAAGCAGTGATGCTGAGCATCTTTTCATGTGTCTGTTGACCATTTGTACATTTTATTTGGAAAAACATCTATTCAGGTCCTCTGCCCATTTTTAATCAGATTGTGTGTGTGTGTGTGTGTGTGTGTGTGTGTGTGTGTGTGTGTGAAATTGTTTCCTTATATATTCAATATTAACTCCTTATCAGAGATATCATTTGCAAATATCTTCTCCCACTCAGGGGATCTCCCCTTCCCTCTTAGTTTTGTTGGTGGTTTCCTTTGCTGTGCAAAAGCATTTTACTTTGGTTGTAGTCCCAGTAGTTTATTTTTGCTTTTGTTTCCCTTGCCTCAGAAGACATACCTAGAAAAAGTTTCTACAGCCGATGTCAAAGAAATTATTACTTATGTTTTCTTCTAGGAGTTTTACGGTTTCATGTTTCACTTTTAGGTTTTTAATCTATTTTGAGTTTATTTCTGTGTATGGTATAAGAAAGAGGTCCAGTTTTATTCTTTTGCCTGTAGCTGTCCAGTTTTCCCAACACAATTTGTTGAAGACACTGTCTTTTCCCCATTGCATATTCTTCCCTCCTTTGCTGTAGATTAATTAACCATATAAGCGTGGATTTATTTCTGGGTTCTCTATTCTGTTCCATTGATCTATGTGTCCATTTTTGTGTCAATACTATACTGTTTTGATGACTATAGCTTTGTAATATAACTTGAAGCCTGGAACTGTGATACCTCCAGCTTTGTTCTTCTTTTTCAAGATTGCTTTGGCTATTCAAGGTCTTTTGTGGTTTCCTATAAATTTTGGGGATTATTTGTTTTAGTTCTGTGAAAAATGCTATTGGTATTTTGATAGGGATTGCACTGAATCTGTAGATTGCTTTGGATAATATGGACATTTTAACAATATTTATTCTCCTAATCCATGAACATAGACTATCTTTCCATTTGGTTGTTCCCTCTTCAGTTTCTTTCACCAGTGATTTATGGTTTTCAGAGTCCAGGTCTTTACCTCCTTGTTTGAGTTTATTCCTAGGTATTTTCTTTTCCTTTTTTGTGGTGCAATTGTAAATGGGACTATTTTCTTAGTTTCTCTTTCTGCTACTTCATCATTAGTGTACAGACATGGAACAAATTTCTGTATTTTGTGTCCTACAACTTCATTGAGTTCATTCATCAGTTCTAATAGGTTTTATATTTGTTTTTATTAACATATTCTATAACTAGATCTAGTAGCAAGTTACTATTGTAATCTCCAAGTAGTGATGAGCTGAGATGATATTTGAGATAGCTGCAACACCTTTAATGTAACACATAAGATGTAATATGAAAATGTAATATGTATAAGATGTAATATGAAAATATGTAATTTTATGACAAAGTCACAGGTACTTCTAATACCAGTTTGTTTCTAATACTGTGGCTTATTGACTATGTTTAAAACTCAAGAAAACTAAATTTCAGTTAAACACTGGTGAAAATAAAGACATTTTTTCCATGCAAGATCATATACTGATTTCAAAACCACTGGTCTAATGTTAAAAGGTAAATCTTCAGAAATGGCACTCAGTGATGTGGATTATTCTAAGTAGTGACTTAATTTGCTATACTTGTTTAATCTTAAGCACTACTCTTAGGCTTGTTAATGTTCTAAGTCACTGTTAGAAAAGTGACATTAAAAGGGCATAGGAGCAAAGAGAGAGGAAGTGGGTGGAGTGGGGAGGGGAATGCTGAATATTCTTTTCTCTAGTTATTTATGTTGAGAAACATTAATATTCATAAAGATGTCTAATATTAAAACTGATTTGGAATTGAATTTATTAGGGCAGAAAACGTTTAAATCTGCGTCTACTCCCATTATTTGATATTCAGAAT
Organism: Zalophus californianus; assembly: GCF_009762305.2. NCBI lineage: Eukaryota > Metazoa > Chordata > Mammalia > Carnivora > Otariidae > Zalophus > Zalophus californianus. The sequence goes on along the minus strand of NC_045612.1, from coordinate 110,925,300 downwards.
ACTTTATAGGGAAGAAGGATAGATACTTGTATAAAGGTTCTACCTTTGTTCTTTTGTTCTTTCTATTGCCTCTTTCAAAGCTCTTGAATACCCCTTATAGTCCTCTCTCTCTATATATCTAATTATATACTGACATACAAAATATAGGTAACTTGGGGCTCTTTAAAATACAATGCCCAATTATGAGTGTGCTGTTAATTTTGAGATGTCAAAGGTAGGTGCTCAAAAATTATTTCTTTGTTGACTGCTAGATAGAAATGATTTCCTTACTCCTCTGTTCTACCTTGTATCTCCCCAGAAATGGGGGGGGGGTTCTAAAAGTCTAAACACTTATACCTGTATCCAACATAACACCAATTCCATGATGAACAGTCCATCAATTTGTTTGTGTTATACTGTAGTGCAGTGGTTGGCAAACTATAGCTTGTGGCCTAGTTTTGTATAGCCAGCAAGCAAGAATGCTTTTTTTTTTTTTTTACACTTTTAGGGGGGGTCTAAAAACAAACCAAACAAAAAACAAACCAAACAAAAAACAAAGAAGACTATCCAACTGAGACCATACGTAGCCTGCAAAACCTAAACTATTTACTATTTGGCCTTTTACAGAAAAAAGTTTGCTGATCCCTACATAGTGGCATGCACCCATGTATGTCTAGGAAACTTTCTCAGCTGTGACACTGGAGGACAGATTCATTCTCTCTCTCTGCATTATCCGAGTCAGCAATCTCCCTTTGTTGTTTGTTTGATTTGCAATTCTACCACTCGTAAGCAAAATACCTATTCATAATTCAAATATGTCATAGCTCTTCCAAAAGTTCAACAGAAACCTGACTTTTTCTTTTGTTCTTAATTGGAAAGCTGCAATAATATTGTATATAGCTACCAATTACTGAGCACTCTCAGTGTTCTAAGCACAGAGCTGGTTACTTTACTACATTATGAAGTATGTATTACAGAGGAGGGAACAAAGCTCACAGTTTAAGTAATTTGATTAAGATATCACCACTCAATAGGTGGCAAACCTGAAAAACTATCCATATTCTTTGTGACTCAAAGTTCGTATACATTTTATTGTGGTCATGGGATTTAAGTGATCTGACAAAAGAGGACCTCTTCATGCTCTTCCCTCTGAACATAGCATAACAATAAGTCGGTATTGATTTCCTCATTGACATTTAAGGTTTGAATGGAGTGACATTGTTTTCTCATTGCATATAAATATAAAAATTTCAAATAAATGTTAACAATTAGACTGTTACTCTCTTGGGGACTCAAAACATCATAAAGATGTATAAAATGTATTGTGCCCCATTTTTTTAAATTTAAAAATTTTTAATTTTTTTATTGAAGTGTAGTGGACATGCAATATTATATTAGTTTCAGATGTACAACATAGTGATTCAACGTTTATATACATCATGAGGTGATTACCATGATAAATCTAGGCACCATCTGTCTCCAAACATAGTTGTTAATTATTAGCTATAGTCCCTGTGCTGTACTTTGCATCCCCGTGTCTTATTTTATAACTGGAAGTTTACACCTTTTAATCCTCCTCCCCGACTTCACCTATCCCCCTGCCCCTCCCCTCTGGCAACCACTAGATTGTTCTCTGTATTGATGAACATGTTTCTGTTTTGTTTTTTGGATTCCACATATAAGTGAAATCATACAGCATTTGCCTTTCTCCATCTGACCTACTTCACTTAGCGTAATACCCGCTAGGTCCATCCATGTTGTTGCATATGGCAAGATTTCATTATTTTTATGACAATATTCCATTGTTTGTGTGTGTATACATATATGCATGTTACATCTTGTTTATTCATCTATCAACGGACAGTTAGGTTGCTGCCACATCTAGGCCATTGTAAATAATGCTGCAATGAACATAAGGGCACATATTAAATTTTCAAATTACTATTTTCTTTTTCTGTGGATAAATACCCAGAAGTGGAATTGCTGGATTGTATGTTATTTTTGTTTTTAATTTTTTGAGGAACTTCCGTACTGTTTTCCATAGTGGCTGCACCATTTCATATTCCCATTATCAATGCACAAGTGTTTCTTTTTCTCCATTTCCTCACCAAAACTTATTATTACTTGTCTTCTTGATAATAGCCATTCCGACAGATGTGAGGTGATTTCTCATTGTGGTTTTGATTTGCATTTTCCTGATGATGAGTAATGTTGAACACCTTTCCATGTACCCGTTGGCGATCTGTATGTCTACTTTGAAGAAATATTTATTCAAGTCTTCTGCCCATTTTTTAAATGGATTGTGGGGTTTTTTTGATAGTGAGTTGTGTGAATTCTTTATATATTTTGGATATTCATCCCTTATCAGTTATATCATTTGAAAATATCTCCTCCCGTTCAGTAGGTTGCCTTTTCATTTTGTTGATGGTTTCTTCTGCTATGCAAAATCTTTTTAGTTTGATGTAGTTCCATTTGTTTATTTTTGCTCTTCTTACTACCGGGCCCCATTATTTTGCTGAGAAATACATGCATTCAAAAATGTGGGGATGATTCTAACCAGCTTAGTTCAGATTCTCTAGAGCCTGTGACAGGGATTAAATGCAGATACTTCACTGGGGACGTACAAGCACAGGGCAGTGAGAGTAAGGATAAAGGAGGTAAGGCAGGGAGAAAGGGAAGTAATGCAAGGTGATGTGTGACAGTGTTTCACAATGAGCCACAAAGAGACAAAGCAGATCACTTGGCAGATGTGTCCACTTGGGATGTCTGTGAATGTCTGTGCATAAGCTGTGTGGATAAATTGTACCTCTGAACAGTTCATGGGAGGGAGGATGGAGAGAGAATTTATGTGCCAGGCTCCCTCCCGTCTCATCTTTGCCATTGGTTAGGGAGTGAAGTCCTCCACACTTCTAGGCTGTGTCATTCTGATTCTTTGGTATCTAAGAGGATGGTTCATCCCATTCTGTGGAGTAGTGGTCTGTTCTAATTCAGTGTAGGAAGAGCCAGAAACACCAAGGAAATGGCTGGTCACCAGGTTGCATGTCAGAGGCCAAGGCAGAGCATTCAGAATTTCTGAAGCAACTAAGTGGTTGATACCAGATGGTGGAACCACACAGGTCTGAGGGAGTTGATGGGCCACAGAAGTGGCTGAGGCAGAGCAAGCAGCTGTGGACCCAGGTGGCAAGGGTATAGAGATTCTGAGTATGCACAAAAAATGCGATGTCATACAATCATTGAATATCCAGTGTAAATCATACATTTTCAAGTTCTAATAGATTATGTCAAAAGATCATGAACTCCTTAAGGAAATGCGTGCTAGCTCATTTTGTATATGCAGTCAGATAAGCAACTCAGATTTGGTCTTGATCAGATATTAAAGAATTTTTCTTCACTTATAACAGAGATGATTTATCTAAGTCTGAACATTTACTAAAGCTTAATTTAGGTTGATGCACCAGACTGATACTTTTTCATTTTTAATGTGGTGGACTGTTATTATAAATTAGATCTTTCATCATGGAAACAGCAGCTTCCAATTTTTGAAGACAACCAATGAATGGTTATTTAAGTAGTGGCTCCTCTATCAGTATAGATTGGATTCAGAAAATGAATACACACACACATTCATTCATTTCTCCACTGCTAATATGGTTGACAATTATAGAACTTTTTATTTTCCATCTCTGGCTTCTCATGAGGACACCCATAAGACACCCTCAGTGTCACATTGGCTTGGCTCTTTGTATCTAGAGAGAGAGTTGAAAAAGTCACTGTTTCAAAGAACAAGTATAGCCTCAAAGGTAAAATATGAAAAGTTGAAACATTTACAAAGGCACAATTTGATCTTTCAGAAGAAGGAGCCTAAGTTGATAATACAGTTGGGAATGCCCTCCTATTGTTTTTGTTTTCCCCTTCCTGAGCATTCTCCCAGCTCAGCTATTGTGGGCATCCCTGATGTTCCCTGAGCAGGGATTTTAAATGACTCCAGAACAGATTGTTCTCAGACTGAATTGTGTGCAACAGATCTTGGGAGTTTTAGTTCATAGCAAGTAAATGGTACCCCTGTAGGGTCAAGAAACAACCCCCTCATATTCTTAGAATATTTTCATTTCTCTTATAGATCAAGTTGGATCAAAATGGTTTAGAATTGTTTCCTGAGAAAATATGTTTTTGTCAATTGTGGTCTATAGTCTTAATGATCCCTGCAGAGTCTGACGTTTATAGCAGTATTTTGCTCACTAAAAAAGCAGCCAGTGTTTAGTGCCTTGATGACTGAAAATCCACACAGCTGTTTGTATGTCCTTAAATACTGCTGGGGCGAAGTTCGGTGGGCAGAAGGCAATGAAATGTAGCACATGTCCCTATCATAAAATCACTCTGTATCTCCCTTTAAAAATTGCTTTTAGGCTTTTTTTTTTTTTTTTTTTTTTTTTTGAAGGTTGAGATCTAAAGTAATGCTAACAGTTTTCTTCACAAAACAGTGTCATTGCCTCCTCCTACGGTAAACCTTGACTTAGTGAACCAAATGCTGGGAATTGCTTTGGCTTAGACCTGTAAGATAAAGAGGCCAATGGGCAGGAAACCAATTGACATCAGGGATTTCATTAATAAAACAACTTCCAGGGAATGGTCCTGGGTCAGATCCATTAAGGCAGATTGTTCATGTTTTATGCCTCTCCATCTCCATCTGAAGTATAGTCATCTTTGCAATGAAGACTGCAGGGCACTATACAGCCTTCAGGTGATAAAGGGTAACTCAGATTTACTAAGGTGAAAAGGGAGGAAAGCCAGTTTTAAAAGTGTGAGCTGCAAATGGTGAAATAAAGGGGGGTTTTGGGTAAATGTTTGTTTTCTGCAAACACTTTACTCCCAGACCATTTTAGTTAAAGTCATTATTTAGTATTAATAACTATATGCTTTGTGATACTCCACTTGTTAAAATTTTCCACTGTGACAGATGAGGTCAACCTTATGGTTGGCAAAACATTACCAATATTCGTTTGTAGCAGAGTGTTGATATTGAGCCTCCTAGGAGCTCCAATCAAAACACATCACTTTGCTTTTAAGCCTCGAATTATGGCCAATACTGCCATTAGTGAAGGAAAGATGATGTTATTACTCACTTTCCAAAGGAAAAAAAATATATGGAAAATGGGAGAAGGCAAAAGACATTCCTTATTATTACTGTTTTGTTGGAGTACAAAATAAAAGAACGAATTACCAGATAGTTCTTGCCTTTGCTGTGGCAATTTGGCCCCACCATTTGATATTAACATTCATGAAGAGATATCTATAATTCTCCGGAGCCCAGGAGTAATATCCCACCCCATTCAGGTAATCCATCACTCTGAAGGGTGGGCAGATAATAGAAATGTATGTTTCATTTATCACTCCCTGCCAGTAGAGAAAATGACAGTCATATTGAAACTCTTTAATATCATGCTTGACATGCAGGAGTGGGTTTATTATTTGCCCAGGTTCCCATTCTGCCCAGGGCTTGGTCAGCATCTTTTCCTTCTGAGACAGAGAGCAGGAGAATGGGAGGGCCCATTTGAGCTGCTGTGGGCCAGAGCTAAAACAAATCTCTCTAGATCTGTGGTTATCAAGTGATATGTGTGCAGGAGGTGAAATGGTGCGTAGATGGGGACCTAGGTTGTATATTAGTATCTCTGACTTGGGAACACTATATATTTTGCAAAAGCACCATCACCACTAAAGTTGAAAAATACTAATCAAGTCTGAACAGGTATTGTTACTAAAAAAATGGTTTATCTTTATTGAAATCGTAATAGTAAAACATGGGATGTTCCCCCCAAGACAACTGACGTGCTATATTGCAGACTACAGAGATTGTATTTTCATTCAACTATATGCCCAGAGTCTAGTGTTTATACATTGTAGGAGTTTAAAACTTACACCCTGAATGATTAAATAAAGTCAAAAATATAATTACAGGGTCTCTGAATTCTTATAGTTCTCATTACATAATGAAACTTGCCTTGTCTCTTTCTACCACTGTGTTCAGTCTCTTTTCCCCCCCACTCATTTTTTTAAAAAATATTCTCTGCCTATTGTGTCATCGCACCTTTGGAAACTAGCCTTAACCATGTGGGTGCAGAAGAAATCCATGGTAGGTGAGGAAGTGGAAGCTCAGTGAGGTGAATTGGCCTATCTGAGGTGACTCAGCTAATAAGTGACTAAGTTAAAGATAACCGGGATTCAATCTGAGTTCTGTCTACCTTCTGGGCACCGTGATTTTCCTGCTTCTCTATACTGCTGCCAGAGGATATTTATATGATTTGTACTAAGAAATGTCATCTGTGAACTAATTAAGGCATCTACTAAACATGTATTGAAGAGCGCTTTGTCTTATGCTAAGCGCTGGGGTAAGGTGACTAAGACATGGTTTTCCCAGGTTTGGAAAACCACCTTCTAGAATAGGGCATCATCACCAATAAGGCAAACACAGAGTGATATAGTAAAGAGCTATAGGACGACTGAGGATGGAGCTGCTGCTGCTGCTGCTGCTTCTTCTTCTTCTTCTTTTTTTTTTTTTTTTTTGAGCTTCTATCTCTACCTCTGGAATCTGGAGTGCCTCACAGAGTAGGGCACATTTAAAATTGGCCTTGAAAAATCAGTAGGAATTTGTAGTGAAATGGATCTTTGCATTTAACTCTCTGGTGTGACCCTGGGCAAGCCAATTAAATTTTTGAATTCTTAGTTCCCTCTATCTCAAGATTTTTATGAAGATAAAATATGATTTGAAAGCATTTTGAAAAGTTTCAGATACTATTCCAAGTAGTATTCTAAAAAACTATGGCTCTCTAGGATAGGAAGTAAGGCCTGATCCATTAGAAAAACAAGATGCACACACTATTTCTAGAAAAATGCTGGGCTTTGATGTTATTATTTGGAAAATTCATAGTCCCCAATGCAGCTAAAAGGAGTAACTGCCAATTTTCTATAACATACAGATAGTCTTCTAAGTCACACTCAGATCATTTCTAGGAAAATTGGCTAGCAGTCAGGGACGGACATCTGTACTACCACAGAGTGGTTGAGGGTGTGCCTTATGAATCATTTCAGCCATCAGCTGTAGGGGAAGGGCTTTGCTTTGGACCTAACTCACAGGATATACATTTTTCAAGGCAAACCCAGATCTGCCCTTTTCACCTTCTTTTTCTCTCATGGGGTAATTTATAGGAATAAAAAAAAGCTGAAAAAAATGTCCCTGGGCCACATAAGTCAAGGGTGTCATGGCTGAGAGAATGTTTTAATAATGGAAAAATGCAAAGCTGGTGGGAGCTGAAGTGGGCTGTTTTTATAATCTTCATATACTGGAACATAGTAACTTAAAAGCTAAACTTTTATAGATCATGGGCAGGGTCCAAACTTATTTTTTTCATGTTTGATAAATAATAAAGGAACACAGGTGTTCGTGTGTGTATGTGTGTGTGTAGTTCACTTATTTATACTATGGGAACATGTGTCTGTCTTCCAAGGGAGTTCTTTTTTGTGTGTACAAATCTTACCTAATATTAGCTTATTTACAATGATGGACAAGACCTGTATCAGTTAGTTATGGCTGAATAACAGACTACTCCAAAACTTAGTGCCTTAAAACAATGGCTATTAATTAGTGCTTATAAATCTATAAGTTGGGTGGATGATTTTTCTGAACTAAGGTAGGCTGTGTGGGACTTATTTAGTCTTCTGGGGTCAACTGTGTGCTAGCTAACAAGGAGTTGAGGCTATTTTGATGTTTGTAGGGGAGATTAAAAGAGATATATGTGCTAGGGTTGTATTTTTTTTTTCCATTTTTGGGGAAGAACCACCCTCACTTCATATAAATCAGGTAGTATAAAAAGTGTGGTTAAGTTTATTATTAAAAGGAGATATAAGAGTAGGCATTTCCTTTGTGTACATAGCCCATCAGTGGACTACATCCCAGCGTAAATGGACTACGTTGAGAAAGTTCATCTTGACAAATGTCATGAGATTGACACACTGTTCTATTTTTAGGTTAAGCATTATTCTTTGTTTTTGTTGTTGTTTTTTGGTTTCCTGTAAAAGGTGGTGCCCTTGAGAGAGCATCAAAGCGTAAGTGATCATCTGTTAACTGAGTTTCTCACTCTGAGAAACTTGGTGGGGAGAGAGGGGGGCACTGACAGGTTAAAGGGCCACAGGAAAAAAAGGTGAAGATGAAATTCAGTCTGATTCACAGTTTTGCCCTAGGAAAGGCCTTTAATAGGCCCAATCCACCTCTGTCAGCTTTAGACTAATCCTTCTACAGAATTAAAAATGAAGAGAGTGGTTTGGATGTTTGAGACAAATTGGATGGATATGATGGAGACTGGTAGACAAAACATCATAGAAGGATCCTGGAAGCAAGCAGAGGCTACTTAATGACATGACAAGAGCACAAGGCTCTGAGAACATTTGCAGTTCTCTTTTTCCTTTTCCTTTGAGAGGGAGTTGTATGTTTAATGGGACAGGTTTGAGTATTATACAGAAAAAAGGGAAAGGCTGCTGCTTATAACCTCCCACCAAACTCCTCTGATGGGAATTTTGTTTCATAATTAAATTAAATCAGGTTGTAATCCCTTACAAACTCAGCACCCTTTACCTACTAATAGTGCAATCAGTCTCAATGCCATTTATAGTTAGAGCAGAAAACAATATTTAAAACCAATTTTCAGTCTCATTTCATGAAAAAAAAACTATCACTCTCTCTTATTTATGATAAACTCATTCGAGTAGATCCAGGCACAATATAAACAAGTGATGGAAAATCCCTAGGAGGTTTTGGCTCATACATTCGGAGCAGACATGCTCTGGAAAACACAGACGTTCTCAGGAAACTGCAGTCTGCTGAAAATGCCAGGAGATTTCAGGAGACTGGACTCTTCATTAGGACTTGGCATCTTTCATTGGTTTTGCATAGGGAGTGGATCAACATTTTTTCTCTGATTGTCTGTTTGTCCAACTCTTTTTTTTTTTTTTCTGATGCTGTTTCAAATGGGTAAGATTTGAGGGCTTAAAGAAAATACATGCATGGGATCAAGGAAAGCACATGTTGCAAAGTGACCCAAGTCATGACCCATGAGAGCTCACTCTTGGTGACTTGAAAGGGAGGTTAGACAGTTTCCACGGAGGTCGGGCCGTGTGTGAATGTGATGGAAGTGACAGTGTGGACTAGTGGAAAGCACACAGACTTTGGAGCTAGATGGAACAGTTTGAATTTTGGCTCTCTTATTGGAAGCTGTGTGACCTTAGGCAAACTACTTAACCTTTCTGAGCTTCAGGTCCCTTATCAGGAAAATGGAGAAAAACATCTATTCTGCAAAGGTTGCCAGGATGTTTAGCTGAGGGCATATTGCTGAGAACTTGGGACAAAATATTCCTCCGTCCCTCCCTCCCTTCTTACCTTTATTTCCCTGATCAAATATTTACTGAGCACGTACCACATGCTATCAGTGCTCTGTCCATATTCCCTCGGATCCCTTTACAATTTTTGTGCACTTGACTCTCACAGTGTTTTTACTCCCAGAAGCCAGAATCTGTATCTGCTTGCCAAAGGGTTGCCCTCGAGCTTTGTCAGAGAACCAGAAAGGCCTGAGAACTTACATCCCCTTGTGGGCATCCCGTAACCAAGAACAGACAGGTAGGAAGGAATAAATGCTCTGGTCATCATGTCCCGCAATGGGGATAACTCTGAGGTATGACCTAGACTATCTCCAGAGCTCCCTTGCAGGATTAAGCCAAAGGTACCGTCCTTGGGAGTTAATGTCCTATCCTTGTTTGATCTCCTTTCCTTCCTAGTCCCATTGCCCTAGTCCCCTCCTGATTTCTTGGGAACACTTCCTAATAAACCAATTTCACATGAATCCTTATCTCATGATCTGCTTTGGGGAAACCCAGCCCAAGTCATGCACCTTCCATATACCCCATACTATTCTGGGTGCTAGAAATGCAGCCATGAACAAGTCAGACATAACTTTACTGTCTTGTTTTATTACCTGGGAACACTAGTAAGAACGTGTGGTAAATAAGTTCCCACAGTAAAGACTGCACTGCAGACGTTCTGCACAATTCTACACTTCCTCTGGGGGGGGAAGGAATATAGGCTTCCGAGTTAGAACTTGTGAATCTGCGTCCTGACTTATTCATATAGTAGCTATAAAACCTTGGGTAGCTGCCATTTGTCTTCGGAGCCTCATTTTTTCCATTTACAGTGAATTTACTAGGGCCTGCCCTGCCGAACTCACAGGCCTGCTGTAGAGCTGACGAACGTAGAATATGTAAAAGCCTCTATGGCCCAGAACCCAAAACTTAGTCATTCCCTGGAGACATTAAGCGAACAATCAACAAGGCAGGCCTTTGAAAAATGAAAGTACACGGTGTCATTTTGCAGAACATGTTACATATTTTATAAGGCACTGCTTTTAAAAATTAACTTTACTGTTTTTATCCTTGCTGAATTAAGCGCAAATCTGAGAGGGTTGGTACACCGTCATGAGCTTGGTGTGGTTAAAATGAATGTCAGGCTGACGCATTAAAATAGGCAGCACAACAGGTGACAGCAAAATGTAAACAGACCTCCTGGTGTTCTGCTCAGTGTGAAGTGTTGACAAAGAACAGGCTCATGGAGCAAGTCCCTTGAAGAAGCCCTGCCCTGACCTGTTCGCCTCCCAGACCCGCCAGTGCCAGGGTATTAAGAGCTGCCTCACATAACTCCATCTTCTGCTGAGTGGCTGCCAATCCTCTTCTTTCCTCTGAGCCTGCAGAAAGATTCCCTTTGATGAACTCCATCTTGGTCTGCTGTTGCTTCTGGGGGAGCGAGAGCCCTGAGGGGCCGGATTCAGATTTTCCAGAGTTCATTATGTCCATAGATGATTGTGATGGTAAAATCCAAAGTGGGTTAAGCTAAAAGGGGACATTCCCTGGAGGGATACAAGGGTGTACCTAAGAGTCTAAGGGCAATACATGAATTCACACCTCACCAGAGACTGGAAACAGGACCTCGGAAGTCAGCATAAGTCAAGGCAGACCCTTCCCATCTGTGCTCACTTCTCTCTTCGGGACACCATAGTCTTTTATCTCTGCTAATCTCCGTCATTGGCTTCATACTTCTCCTACTCTTCAGGCTGCTGATTCTTCTGCTCTGTTTTTTTTTTTTTTTTTTAATGGCATGTCATAGCTGTCTCTAAATGGTGGCCTTCAGTCAAGTTTACATCAGCTTACAAAATGACTGCCTACACTTAGTTGTCCTGACCTTTCTATGTCCCAGTAACAAATGGTGAAAGACATTTTTTTTTTCCTGCCAATCTAGACTTTGTATTGGTTTTCTTGAGTCAAAGTCCACTTTTTGTCCAGTCAGCTGGGGTGAGTGAGGGGTGAGAGCATAGCGCACTGATATGGCTTCAGTCTTGCCTGTTAGGAGGAAGAGGATTGTTAAAGAAGGGGAACTCAGGGTGGGCACACATTCTGAACCACATTTATGGCAGTGGTTCACATGCCTTTGTGACGTTTCTTGCTACACTTGTATCACTCGTGTCTATTTAGCTCCCAGGGGGGAAAAAAAAAAAAAAACCCACCACAAGCCAACCAGCCAAAGACAAGTCTGACAGAACCATCTGGACTCCATGAAATTTGACATTATTCTGGCTTGTCTTAAACCCATCCTTCTTTTGAAACCTACAGTCTTTTGACAGTTTGTTCCTAAGCAAGAAGGACTATATACAGAAAAAGGTACTATTGAGGCTTTTTACTAATATAAATCTGTTACTATTCTGGTTTATTTTTCAAAGGGATTTAAAAAAATATTCCATTAGCTCCTTAAAAGTGTTATTTTCCCATAAATTCTGGTGGCGCATCCATTTCAGTGAAGAGTAAACAAGCACACATTGCTGTCAAGTATTTCAGCAGCCCTGGAATTGGACTTCATTAAAGCTAAGATGGGACTTTAATTTGTACAGTCTGATTCATGTTTTATGGTCAAAGTAAAATAAGATAAAAAGGAGAAAAAGAGAGAGTCCACTTTTGTGGCTCCAACTGATCTTTCTCATTTGTGTATCTCCACAAAGCCCTCTGGGGGGGCGGGGCGGGAAACACTCTTTCAAGTAACTGGCACTTGCTAGAAACTACAGGAAGTTATTGTTCTCTACCAGAATGCTTCCTCTTCAAAAGATGAATCCAATCTGAGAAGACAATCAAGTTCTTTTGTCTGCACAGAAGGGAAGCTATAGACCTGAAACCCAGCAGATTTGGTCATTGTAAAGAGCTTGGAACCTTTCAGGTGGGCTGAGATGTGACTGGGCTGTGGGCAAGACCACTACATCAGACACCTACACAGCTCAGTTTTGGAGTGGAGAGACTTCCTTACTCTGAGCATATACCAAGGCTTCAAAGTAGTCTCCCATACCTCAGGCAAAGCTTATACACAGTAGAGGTGCTTCTCTGCGGCTTCCAAAGAAATGTTAAACTCTGATTACTGTGTCCTAGGCGTGGGAACTCTTGCTCTTGTTTTCACAGGGGCAGACCTGTGGAGACCAGAGATGAATGTAAGTCTTTGTGAAATGGGTTCAGAACTGAGCTTTTCCTGCTGTTGCTTGCATGGAAGTCGTCACACTTGTCAGCAAGCTGTTTGAGTAGTGGGCTGGATCCGTTCCATTTGCCATTCCAGGTCTACTTTCTGTCCTTTTTCCAACCTGCTCTGTCCCAGCAGGATAACTTTTATGGATTGCCTCTATGGGTTCCCTTGCCCTTTGGCTTCTACTTGCTTGCCCCAGTAAGAGTGAGGTGGGCAGGGGGAGAATAAGATCAGGGTCTTTATTCCCCCAGCTCCCTCCCTGCCCAGTCATTGTGGGTTGGCTTCCTTTGCAGAAGACTACAACCAATTAGGTCACCAGTGCCCTTGCCTTTTCAGGTTTTAGAGTGGTAATGGATCCCTGCTGTGCTATATTCAGAGTACTGGATTATCCATGTTAGATGCCCTTAAATAATCCTTGTTAAACTCACCCCTATTTGAGTGGGCCTTTTTCCTGCCAGGATCCTCACTGTTACAAGTAGGGATAGCCCTCACATTCTCCCCTGGGTTCTTTTCCCTAGATCTATTTCCAGCCTTCTAACCTGCTTCATGGTTAGGCAACCCCGCCCCCCAAAATAAAGAACCAATTTTCAGCAATACTGGAAGGATGCTCTGTGAAAAATATCCTCTATCCCCCACTTCTCTTGCAATTTCTTTATTAGGAGATGAAATCTTTCATTCTATTTATAGAGATAAGGCTTTAATTTAAAAGGATACCTGGAAGAGGCATCACATTCACTAGTTTAAGAATAATGGAGGATTAGAGCTAGGTTCTAGACATTAAGAACACAAAGACTGTCTCTGATCTCAAGAAATGTATAGTGTAGGCCAATAACTGACACTAAATTCTTTCTTGATAGTATGTTTTGTTAGAGAAATAGGAAGGCTCTGGGCTTTTGATGACAGAGACAAGCTCAGAGAGAGTGGAAAGGGTTAATAGCTCCAAAAACAGAGAAGCTACTTATCTCTCTGAATTTGTTTCTCCCTCCTTTCTTCCGGCATATTTGGATTCTTTTTAGAACTTGAAGGAAACTTGATGATAATTTACTCTACATTCATCCTTAACAGATTAGAAAATTGTAGGGCTTTCAGAGGTTGTGGTTTACCCACGTCATACAACTGGACCCTTGTCCCCTAGGTTTTTCAAAAGGCCTTGTTGAAATTTCACAGCGCAACAATTGAGGGACTGAGTTGTGGTTGGGGTTGGAGATGCCTGTGAAGGAAGAATCAAGAATGTCTGATGATTAAGAGGGAACTGGGTTAGAAAGAAAGCACTTCTCTGGGTGAGTCAGTGTGGAGAGAGTCTTTTATGTGAATCTTACAAATGATGAGGGAGAGGAAAACAAAACACTCATGTATAGTGTCTTAAACAGTATGTACTATGTCTTTTTGGAATTGGAAAATCTAAGTACAGGATTCTAAGAATTTGGTGGGTACAGTTTCCCCAGAGCCGTCTTACTGACATGTAAGTGATGGAACTAATATTTACAGATCCTTGCCAGGTGGCCCAGCTATGTAAATGTATACAAATTGAATTTTGGTATCTGGCTCCATTTGGCCATATTGATATAGGTCTCAGCAATTAAATATCTTGACACTAGGCTCTCATCTTCAGTTATCCCTTCGCTTGTCTGTTTAACCTCAATATTGATATTATTGGGGAAGGCTTTGGAGAAACACAAGAGGCTGGCAGCCTTGAGAAAGGACTCACAGTGAAAGCCAAAAGCACACAAAAGGCGCATTCCTAGAGTGATGCAACCCCACAGTGGATGGACAGAAGGCTGGGAGACTGGCCAGATGAGATCATGTCTTGGAATAAGGCCACAATGATAAGGGAAGAATGAGGTATGACTTCCAGGTGGTGTGTTTATTGCTTTTAATTTTGTATAGAGGGGATATCTGTCAGAGAGGTGACTTTTGGAAGAAGCCCCACACTGCGTATTTTAGTCAGTATTTTGCAGTGTTGAGATCACAACAGTCTAGCTAAATGAACTACACCATACATACATGTGTATAGATAAACACATATATATGTCATTGCTGTAGAGTTTTGCCAGAGAGTTATGAGATACAAAGTTTATATGTAAGTGTTTAGGTTACAGAATTTATAGGATCATGATAACTTGCTGTCTTAGCTTCTTCCCACTCTTTGGGAGGCTGCTCCACTGATAACTGAGCGGTAGAAACTACATTCTCTGTACCTTAACACCTCAGGAAATGCGCTGAGATGGGGTGCGGAGGATGACCTGGAGAAAGGATTAGGCACCTGGGCATTGATTTGGCTAGGACATTTTTAGAGAGCACCCACCCTGAAACTTATCAAAGGCTTATGATCCTGTGTAATGAATCCTGTACCTACTTGCAGGACTTCCGGGATTTCCATGATTTATATAGAAAACTAATAGTTCCAGGCTGTTACCTCCCCTGGCACTTGGCCAACTCCCCCAAGAACCCCAGGTTGGGAGACAGAGCTACACATCCTTCTCCCACCCTGATTTCCCAACCTTGAGAGGTTCTGCCCAAAGACCAACAACACACAACCATTTTGTGCATTCATCACCAAGTACTGTGATTAGAAATGCATGGTATTCAACTTTCATGGCTGTTGCCTTAAATGGGCTCTTAATCTCCATGGGCCTTGAACTGTGACAAGACTTCAAAGGAAGTGATCCCCAAACCAATGGCTTGAGCACTCTGAAGTTTTCAAAGATGTGCTTAGTTGCAGCCGTTAGTTCCCTAGCAGGGAACTGGCAGGCAGCCATCATGCTCGGTCCGGCATTCACAGCACATGTAGGTTGTCAGGGGGGAGACTTGAGAAACACTGTTCTTTGTAGGGCCTGGGATTGTTCCATGTGTTGTAAAGCCTGATAGAACCTGTGAAATGCATGATGAATGCGTCTGAAATTCTTGTCTTAAGAAAATCTTGAGAAACAGATGTTAATGGAGGCATTTCCTTCTCTGAGTCATTTCATAGTCATTGCCATAATTTTCTTCTCTGCCATTACCATTTCATGGCTGTTCTAAGTTCCTACTTTTGGTCAAGTGATTCAACAGTTCCCTGCTACTTGGTGAAAACAAAAAGAAAATTTTAGAAGCAGTGCACCTTTCCCTCGATTGACTGGAGGCATTTTTTTTTTCCATTGAGTTGGATGTTCTAATTTTGCTTTGTTCCCATTTGTCACCCCATCTCTGTTGACTCTGCCTTTTAAATTAATCCCTCTGCCCATATGACTTAGTCTCATTGCTAACACTTCTCCCCATACAACCTCATCTGTTTGAATTGCCTAGTGTCAGTCATTGCTTAGGGAACAGAAGAAATGAAAATGGCTTCTTGTATTTATTTCATTCCCTTTTCCTGCAAGATTATTCTACCAAGGGGGACTTTTGAGAAGGAGCTTTGGCCTATTCAGAGGCAGAGAGTATTCACAGACATGTACAAAGTCTGCCCCCGATATTTAATCATTGAAATTATTCTTTGCATTCAACTCTAGCCAGTGATCAGGAGATTTCTCAGGCCACTTAAAATGAGGCCAGCTCATCCTTGGGATCTGGTCTTTGCAAATGCTCTGAGTTGCTATTCCTATTTAGTTGATACAGATTCTTCCGCTGAGGTCTCAGCAAGAGCTGAAGTTGCCTTCCCAAGCCTTCTCATGACTCATTGCAACCTTGCGGAAGTTACTCCTGGAACATTCCCAGAGGCTGGAGCACTGGAATCTGCCAAGTCACACAGCAGCCATCCACCTGCACCCTAAACTTACATGTCATCAGACCTGTTATTTTGTTGAAAAATCACACTGCACTGTGTAGCCCAACTGTTGTTCTTATCTCTACAAGGAAGGAGGAGGCCTGAGGCGGCTTGGGTTATAGTTTCCACATTGCTGCCGAGCAGCTGGGTGTACTTGAGCAAGTGGGCTTTTCTCTCGGTTTCTTCATCTCTACAATGACGTGGTTGTTATCCAGTACAATTCTATATAGTTTGGAATCATTCTTCTTCCTAAATTTGGGCATGGGATTTATGTTCCTCAGCCCTAAAACAGATTCTATTTCTAAACTTTGGTCCTCACTTTATTATTGCCTACTCTTTTTCCTATTATTTCTTTTGAGTGATGCCTTACCATTTAATCATTGAAAAACATTTTTATATTTATCTAAGAGTTATTAATATATTAATTTTTGAATATAATAGCATCAAATTATTTTTAGTATCGGTGAATAATTTTCACATTTCCTGCCATGAATTTTACTATGGTAGTAAATTTTTATTGCAGTGTTAACATACATGCAAAAAAGTACACAAATAATAAACGTGGAACTCAATAAATTGTCACCAAGTGAACCACATGTATTCGGAACCCAGATCAAGAAACAGATTAATAAGCTTCTCCAAAGCTCTCTTTATTCCCTATTGAATTCACTCACCTCTCCCCCTATAAGGGCAACCACTGTGCAAACTTCTAACACCATACAGTTATATTACTTGTATTTAAACTTTAAATAAATGGACTCATACTATACTGTTTGGGATCTGGCTTCTTTCCCTCACTGAGAGTCACATACGATATGTGGGGTGCTGTAATTTGCTTATTCTCATTGCTATTTAGCAGTGTAACTGTTTAAACGATTTTCCTAAACTAGCATAGGAATTCAGCCCTGTGTTTTCATACCATATAAATGATGATGATGTGCTTCTTTGGGGAAAGAGTGTATATGCTAGAAATTATAACATTGGAATGGTATAAGATTTTCTAACTTTTTTCCACCTGTGGCCATGGCAACCATTGGAAATGCTGAGGAACTTGGTGCTTAAAAGTGGCTACCAGACTGTTTTTTGGATAGTTCAGAGGAAAAGCAGGCTCCAATAAACCTTACTCTATTTCACTGAGCAAAGTAATTACAACATAGAAGCTCCACTACATATTACGTTGTCAGTGTTATTTGGAAAATAGATATGGGAGGACATAATCAACAGTGATTAATAGGTCAAATAGAGGTTCCAGGTGGGAATAGAAACACAATGAGAAGGAAGCCAACAAAAGTCCGGCAGGCCAAAGTCCAATAAGCAAACCACAAGCTCAGGCTCAGTGCATGTACCCAGGGCATTCTGAGTTCAAATTTGAATTTGTCTATCATCGGCTATGCCTTTGAAAAGATAGGCATACTTGGTTGAATCTCTTTTTCCTACTTCTAGGGAAAGCGATTTCAGTACAATGAAATGCTCTCTATTTGTCAAGGTTATGTATTCTAGTGAAGGAGACATTATATGCCATTTTGACACGGATGTCAAAAAATCCTCATGTTAGGAATTATTCATGTGCAAAATCTCAAAGTTCCAAGTAGGAGTATTATCTCCAACTATTTTCCCTACATGCCTAGTTTCTCCTATACCTGTTGACAAAGAAGATGCCCTAGAATTTTTTAGTGCTTTTTCACCTATCTGCTAAGGGACAGTTAGTTGTTACTTGCTTTTTCAGTATTTTCACCAATCACCAAAGTGAGTCAAAGCAGCAGATTCACTACCGTTAGATAAAGGCCTGGATATTTTCTTCTTGTTTCTTGGTTAGGGATGAAAAGTTTTCCCTCATGCATTTCCTTCTACCCATCAGGATTTAGAATGGAGGCAGCATATATTTTTCTTATTGAAGTGTAGTTGACACACACTGTTACATTAGTTTCAGGTGTACAACATAGTGATTGAACACGTCTGTATATGATACTATGCTCACCACAAGTGTAGCCACCATCTGTTACCATACAATGCTCTTATAATATCACTGACTATGTAGCCTATTTGGTACTTTTCATTCTGTGACTTACTCATTCCATCACTGGTAGCGTGTACCCCCCACTCCCCTTTACCCATTTTGCTCATCCCCCACTCCCTCCCATCTGGCAACTGCCAGTTCTCTGTATTTATGGCTCTGTTTGTTTTGTTTTTTTTAGATTTTGCATATAAGTGAAATCATATGGAATTTGTCTTTTTCTGTCTTGCTTATTTAACTTAGCATAATACTGCCTAGGTCCATCTGTGCTGTCACAAATGGCAAGATCTCAATCTTTTTTTTAAGGCTGCATAATATTCCATTGTACATATATACCACATCTTCTTTATCTATTCATCTCTCGATGGACACTTGGGTTGCTTCTATATCTTGGCTATTGAAAATAATCCTGTAGTAATCATAGGAGTGCATATATCTTTTTGAATTAGTGTTTTCATTTTCTTTGGCTAAATACCCAGTAGTGGAATTACTGGATATACAGTATTTCTATTTTTAATATTTTGAGGAACCTCCATACTGCTTTTCACAGTGACCGCACCAGTTTACATTCCCACCAAGAGTGTGTGAGTGTTCATTTTTCTCCACATCCTCACCAATGCTTGTTATTTCTTGGCTTTTGATTCTAACCACTCTGACAGGTATGAGGTATAGTTCATTGTGGTTTTGATATGCATTTCCCTTCCCTGATGATTAGAGATGTTGAGCATCTTTTCGTGTGTCTGTGAGTCATCTTTGGAAACAAAGTCTTATTTAGGTCCTCTGCCCATGTTTTAATTGGATTATTTGGGTTTTTGTGTTGAGTTGTATGAGTTCTTTATATATTTTGGATATTAACCCCTAATCAGATATATCCCAGTTGCAAATACCTTCTCTCATTCAGTAGGTTGTCTTTTCATTTTGTCAGTGGTTTCCTTTGCTGTGCAAAGCTTTTTATTTTAATGTACTCCTAAAAGTTTAATTTTGCTTTTGTTTTACTTCTTGAGGAGACGTACCTAGAAAAATATTGCTAAAGCTGATGTCAAAGAGATGACTGCCATTGTTTTCTTTCAGGAGTTTTATGGTTTCTCGTCTCACATTTAGGTCTTTAACCATTGAGTTTATTTTTGTGTATGGTGCGAGAAAGTGGTCCAGTTTTCCCAACAACATTTGTTGAAGAGACCATCCTTTCCCCAATTGTATATTCTTGCCTCCTTTGTTGTGGATTAATTGACCATGTAAGCAGGGCTTTTTTTCTGGGCTCTCTATTCTATTCTATTGATCTATGTGTCTATTTTTGTGCTAGTACCCTACCGATTGGATTATTATAGCTTTGTAGTATAATTTGAAATCCAGGTTTGCAATACCTCCAGCTTTGTTCTACTTTCTCAAGATTACTTTGGTGATTCAGGGACTTAGGTGGTTCCTTACAAATTTGGGAGATTATTCTAGTTCTGTGAAAAATGCTACTAGTATTTTACTAGAGATTGCATTGAATCTGTAGATTGCTTTGGGTAGTATGGTTATTTTGACAATATTGGTTTTTCTAATCCATGAGCATGAAATGTCTTTCCATTTGTGTCATATTCAATTTGTTTTATCACTGTTTTATAGTTTTCAGAATACAGGTTTTTCACCTCCTTGGTTAAGTTTATTCCTAGGTATTCTATTCTTTTTGGTGCAATGGTAAATGGGATTGTTTTCTTAATTTCCTTTCTGCTTCTTCATTATTAGTGTATAGAAATGTAACAGATTTCTGTATATTAATTTTGTATCCTGCAACTTACTGAATTCATTTATTACCTCTAATAGTTTTCTGGTGGAATCTTTAGGGTTTTCTATGTATACTATCATGTCATCTGTAAA
This sequence comes from Zalophus californianus, assembly GCF_009762305.2. Taxonomy (NCBI): domain Eukaryota; kingdom Metazoa; phylum Chordata; class Mammalia; order Carnivora; family Otariidae; genus Zalophus; species Zalophus californianus. The sequence continues at coordinate 110,905,110 of NC_045612.1, read as the reverse complement.
TAGTGAAAGTTTTATTTTTTCCTAACCAAACTTCATGCTTTTGCTTCTTTTTTGGGACCAAATTGCCGTGGGTAGGACTTACAGTACTACGTTGAATAAAACTGGTGACAGTGTACATCCTTGTCTTATTCCGGATCTTAGGGAAAAGCTCTCAGGTTTACACCATTGAGTACGATGGTAGCTGTGGGTTTTTCATAGATGGTTTCTATTATGTTGAGGTATGTTCCTCCTAAGCCTACTTTGTTTAGAGTTTTTTTTTTTTTTAATTGTGAATGGATGTTGAATTTTGTCAAATGCTTTTTCTGCATCTATTGAGATATGATTTTTATCACTTATTTTACTAATGTATATTATATTCATAGATATGTAGATATTGAACAATGCTTGCATACCTGAAATAAATCCCATTTGATCATAGTGAATGATCCTTTTGCATTGTTGAATGCTGTTTGCTAATATCTTGTTGAAGGATTTTTGCATCTATGTTCATCAAGGATATTGATTTGTAGTTTTCTTTGTAGTGCCTTTGTCTGGTTTTGCTATCAGGGTAAGGGTGACCTTGTAGAATGTATTTGGAAGATTAACTCCTTTTTCTATTTTTTTGAATAGTTTGAGGAGAATAGGTACTAACTCCTCTTTATTTATTTATTTATTTTTTATTTCAGACTGGCAAGGATTTAAAAGCTTGATATTATACTCTGATAGCAAGTGTGTGGAAAAAGTCTTTTTTTTATGTTATGTTAATCACCATACATTACATCATTAGTTTTTGATGTAGTGTTCCATGATTCATTGTTTGTTCATAACACCCAGTGCTCCATGCAGAATGTGCCCTTTTTAATACCCATCACCAGGCTAACCCATCCCCTCACCACCCTCCCCTCTAGAACCCTCAGTTTGTTTCTCAGAGTCCATAGTTTCACATGATTTGTCTCCCTCTTCAGTTTCCCGTGCTTCATTTCTCAGAGGTACAGGTCTGTGATTCAACAGTCTTACACAATTCACAGTGCTCACCTTAGCACATACCCTCCCCAATGTCTGTCACCCAGCCACCCCATCCCTCCCACCCCCCACCACTCCAGCAACCCTCAGTTTGTTTCCTGAGATTAAGAATTCCTCATATCAGTGAGGTCATATGATACACGTCTTTCTCTGATTGACTTATTTCGCTCAGCATAACACCCTCCAGTTCCATCCACGTCATTGCAAATGGCAAGATTTCATTCCTTTTGATGGGTGCATGATATCCCATTGTATATATATACCACATCTTCTTTATCCATTCATCTGTTGATGGACATCTTGGCTCTTTCCATAGTTTGGCTATTGTGGACATTGCTGCTATAAACATCAGGGTGCACATACCCCTTTGGATCCCGACATTTGTATCTTTGGGGTAAACACCCAGTAGTGCAATTCCTGGGTCATATGGTAGCTCTATTTTCAACTTTTTGAGGAACCTCCATACTGTTTTCCAGAGTGCCTGCACGAGCTTGCATTCCCACCAACAGTGTAGGAGGGTTCCCCTTTCTCCACATCCCCGCCAACATCTGTCATTTCCTGACTTGTTAACTTTAGCCATTCTGACCTAACTCCTCTTTAAATGTTTGGTAGAATTCACCTCTGAATCCCTCCGGTTATGGACATTGTGTACTGAAAGTTTTTTGGTTATTGATTCCAATTTCATTACTAGTAATTGGTCTGTTCAGATTTTCTTTGTCTTCCTGATTCAGTTCTGGAAGACTGTATGTTTCTAGAATTTATTCATGTCTTCTAGGTTGTCTAATTTTTTGGCATATAATTTTTCATAGTAGTATCTTATAATCCTTTGTATTTCTGTGGTATAAAGTATTACTTCTCGTCTTTCATTTCTTTATTTTGTTAGTCACCATACAGTACATCATTAGTTTTTGATGTAGTGATCCATGATTCATTGCTTTCATATAATATCCAGTGCTCCATGCAGTATGTGCCCTCCTTAATACCCATCACCAGGCTAACCCATCCCCCCACCCCCCTCCCCTCTAAAACCCTCAGTTTGTTTCTCGAAGTCCAGTCTCTCATGGTTTGTCTCCCCCTCTGATATCACCCCCTTCCTTTTTTCCCTTCCTTCTCCTAATGTCCTCCATGCTCTTCCTTATGTTCCACAAATAAGTGAAACCATATGATAATTGACTTTCTCTGCTTGACTTACTTCACTGAGCATAATCTCCTCCAGTCCCACCCATGTTGACATAAAAGTTGGGTATTCATCCTTTCTGATGGCTGAGTAATATTCCATTGTATATATGGACCACATCTTCTTTTCCATTCATCTGTTGAAGGGCATCTCAGCTCTTTCCACAGGTTGGCTATTGTGGACATTGCTGCTATGAACACTGGGGTGCATATGGCCCTTCTTCTCACTACATCTGTGTCTTTGGGATAAATACCCAGTAGTGCAATGGCTGGGTCATAGGGTAGCTCTAGTTTTAATTTTTTGAGGAACCTCCACACTGTTTTCCAAAGTGGCTGTACCAACTTGCATTCCCACTAACAGTGTAAGAGGGTTCTCCTTTCTCCACAACCTCTCCAACATTTGTTGTTTCTTTGTCAATTTGTTGTGCCTTGTCAATTTTTGCCATTCTAACTGGTGTAATGTGGTATCTCAATGTGGTTTTGATTTGAATTTCACTGATGCCTAATGATGATGAACATTTTTTCATGGGTCTGTTAGCCATTTGTATGTCTTCTTTGGAGAAGTGTCTGTTCATGTCTTTTGCCCATTTTTTGACTTGATTATTTGGTTGTTTTGGGTGTTGAGTTTGAGAAGTTCTTTATAGATCTTGGATATCGGCCCTTTGTAATGTCATTTGCAAATATCTTCTCCCATTCTGCGGGTTGCCTCTTTGTGTTGTTGACTGTTTCCTTTGCTGTGCGGAAGCTTTTTATCTTGATGAAGTCTCAAAAGTTCATTTTTGCTTTTGTTTCACTAGCCTTTGGAGATGTATTTTGAAAGAAGTTGCTATGGCCAATGTCAAAGAGCGGTCACTGCCTATGTTCTTGTCTAGGATTTTGAGACCTTTCATCCATTTTGAGTTTATCTTTGTGTGTGGTGTTAGAGAATGGTTGAGTTTCTATCTTCTGTGTATAGCTGTCCAATTTTCCCAGCACCATTTATTGAAAAGACTGTCTTTTCTCCATTGCATATTTTTTCCTGCTTTGTTGAAGATTATTTGACCACAGAGGTGAGGGTCCATATCTAGGCTCTGTTTTGTTCCATTGGTCTATATATCTGTTTTTGTGCCAGTACCATGCTGTCTTGGTGATCACAGCTTTGTAATAGAGCTTGAAATCGGGCAACGTGATGCCCCCAGCTTTGTTTTCCTTTTTCAACATTTCCTTGGCGATTTGGGGTCTTTTCTGATTCCATACAAATTTTAGGATTGTTTGTTCCAGCACTTTGAAAAATGTCATTGGAATTTTGATCGGGATGGCATTGAAGGTATAGATTGCTCTGGGTAGCATAGACATTTTAAAAATGTTTATTCTTCTGATCCATGAGCATGGAATGTTTCCATCTTTTTGTGTCGTCTTCAATTTCTTTCATGAGTGTTCTGTAGTTCCTAGAGTATAGATCCTTTACCTCTTTGGTTAGGTTTATTCCGAGGTATCTTATGGTTTTTGGTGCTATTGTAAATGGAACCGTTTCTCTAATTTCTCTTTCTACAGTTCCATTGTTAGTGTATAGGAAAGCAACTGATTTCTATGCATTGATTTTGTATCCTGCCACATTACTGAATTGCTGTATGAGTTTTAGTAATTTGGGGGTGGAGTCTTTTGCATTTTCCACATGAAGTATCCTGTCATCTGTGAAGAGAGAGAGTTTGACTTCTTCTTTGCCAATTTGAATACCTTTTATTTCTTTTTGTTGTCTGGTTGTTGTTGCTAGGACTTCTAGTACTATGTTGAACAATAGTGGTGAGAGTGGGCATCTTTGACATGTTCTTCTCTCTCCCCTTATTAATGTGTTCTGTCACATTGATTGATTTGTGAATGTTGAACCACTCTTGCATCCTGGGGATAAATCCCACTTGGTCATGGTGGATGATCCTTTTAATGTATTGTTGGATCCTATTAGCTAGGATTTTGTTGAGAATTTTGGAATCCATATTCATCAGGGATATCAGTCTGAAATTCTCCTTTTTGATGGGGTCTTTGTCTGGTTTGGGGATTAAGGTAATGCTGGCCTCATAGAATGAGTCTGGAAGCTTTCTTCTGTTTCTATTTTTTGAAATAGCTTCAGGAGAATAGGTATTATTTCTTCTTTGAATGTTTGGTAGAATTCCTCAGGGAATCCAGCAGGCCCTGGACTCCTGTTTTTTGGGAGGTTTTTGATTACTGCTTCAATCTCGTTACTGGTTGTTGGCCTATTTAGGTCGTTAATTTCTTCCTGTTTCAGTCTTGGGAGTTTATAGGTTTCCAGGAAGGCATCCATTTCTTCCAGGTTGCTTAATTTATTGGCATATAGTTGTTGATAATAATTCCTAAGAATTGTTTCTATTTCCTTGGTGTTAGTCGTGATCTCTCTCCTTTCATTCATAATTTTCTTAATTTGGGTCCTTTCTCTTTTCTTTCGGATAAGTCTGGCCGGTGGTTTATCGATCTTATTAATTCAATTCAAACAACCAGCTTCTAGTTTGTCGATCTGATCTGTGTTTCTGGTTTCTAATTCATTGATCTCTGCTCTAAACTTAATTATTTCTCTTCTAATGTGTGACTTAGGCCTCATTTGTTGCTTTTTCTCTAGTTCTTTAAGGGGTAGAGTTAGTTGGTGAATTCGGGATTTTTCTATTTTTTTGAGTGAGGCTTGAATGGCTACGTATTTCCCCCTTAGGACCGCCTTTGCAGTATCCCATAGGTTTTGGACCGATGTGTTTTCATTCTCATTGGTTTCCATGAATTGTTTAAGTTCTCCTTTGATTTCCTGGTTGACCCAAACATTCTTGAGTAGAGTGGTCTTTAGCTTCCAAGTGTTTGAATTTCTGCCAAATTTTTTTCTTGTGATTGAGTTCCAGTTTTAAAGCATTGTGGTCTGAGAATATGCAGGGAATAATCTCAATCTTTTGGTATCGGTTGAGACCTGATTTGTGACCCAGTATGTGGTCTATTCTGAAGAAAGTTCTGTGTGCACTCGAGAAGAATGAGTATTCTGTTGTTTTAGGATGGAATGTTCTGTATATATCTATGAGGTCCATCTGGTCCAGTGTGTCATTCAAAGCTCTTGTTTCTTTGTTTTCTGCTTAGATGATCTGTCTACTGCTGAGAGTGGAGTACTGAAGTCTCCTACACTTAACGTATTGTTATCAATATGACTCTTTGTTTTGGTTAACAGTTGGCTTATGTAGCTGGCTGCTCCCATGTTGGGGGCGTAGATATTTTCAATTGTTAGGTCTTTTTGTTGGATAGACCCATAAGAATGATACATATGATACACACACTCCTTCTGTGCCTCTAACTACAGTCTTTAGCTTAAAATCTAGTATGTCTGATATAAGAATTGCTACCCCAGCTTTCTTTTGGGGTCTGTTGGCATGGAAGATGGATCTCCATCCCTTCACTTTCAGTCTGGATGTATCTTTAGGTTCAAAATGGGTCTCTTGTAGACAGCATATGGATGGGTCCTGTCTTTTTATCCAATCTGCAATCCTGTGCCGTTTTATGGGAGCATTTAGGCCATTCACATTGAGAGTGATTATTGAAAGATATGAATTTATTGTCATCATATTGTCTGTGAAGTCCTTGTTTCTATAGATTGTCCCTGTAAATTTCTGTTGTATATCACTCTTGGGGTCTTTCTCCTTTTATAGAACCCCCCTTAATATTTCTTGCAGGGCCTGCTTAGTGGTCACATATTCTTTTAGTTTCTGCTGCTCTTGAAGGCTCTTTATCTCTCCATCATCCATTCTGAATGACAGCCTTGCTGGATAAAGTATTCTTGGCTGCATATTCTTCTCATTTAGTACCCTGAATATGTTTTGCCAGGCCTTTCTGGCTTGCCAAGTCTTTGTGGATTGGTCTGACGTTATCCTGATGTTCCTCCCTCTGTACATAAGGAATCTCTTCCCCCTAACTGCCCTTAAGATGGTTTCCTTGGTTCTAAGATTTGCGAGTTTTACTATTACATGCTGGGGCGTTGGCCCGTTTTCCTTGATCTTGGGAGGGGTCCTCTCTGCCTCTATGACATGAATGTTGGTTTCATTTCCCAGATTAGGGAAGTTCTCAGCTACAATTTGCTCAAATATATCTTCTAGTCCTCTCTCTCCTCCCCCTCAGGGATCCCAATAATTCTGTCATTCGAATGTTTCATGGTGTCACTTATTTCTCTGTTTCTGTTTTCATGGATTTTGAGTTGTTTCTCCCTGGCCTCCTCTTTATCCTTCTTTTTTATCAATTGGTCTTCTAAATCACTAATTCATTCTTCTGCCTTGCTTACCCTAGCTGTTAGATTATCTAGATTAGATTAGATCTCGTTGATAGCATTTTTAAGTTCTGCCAGTTCAGCTTTCATTTCTGCCCTTTAGAGCTTCTATGTTGCCATTAATCGATTTCTCCATTCTAGCTATGGTCTTCATAACCGTTACCCTGAAGTCCATTTCCAACATCTTGGTTATATCTGAATCCACTGGTAAATCTGTGGCAGAAGTCACAGTCTCTGAGTGTTTCCTATTTTGGGGGTTCTTCCTCCTAGTCCTTCTGTTGAGGGGTGGTTGAGGGAATGTACAGAGTCCAAATTATTGACCACAACCCAAGCAAGATGCACTTGTTTTTTTTTCTTAATATTTTTATTGTTATGTAATCACCATACATTACAGCATTAGTTTTTGATGTAGTTTTTCATGACTCATTGTTTGCGTATAACACCCAGTGCTCCATGCAGAACGTGCCCTCTTTAATACCCATCACTAGGCTAACCCATCCTCCCATCCCCCTCCCCTCTAGAACCCTCAGTTTGTTTTTCAGAGTCTGTCGTCTCTCATGGTTCGTCTCCCCCTCCAATTCCCCCCCTTCATTATTCCCCTCCTGCTATCTTCTTCTTCTTTTTAACATATATTGTATTATTTGTTTCCGAGGTACAGATCTGCGATTCAGCAGTCCTGCACAATTCATAGCACTCACCATAGCACGTACCCTCCCCAATGTCTATCACCCAGCCACCCCATCCCTCCCACACCCAACCACTCCAGCAACCCTCAGTTTGCTTCCTTAGATTAAGAATTCCTCATATCAGTGAGGTCATATGATACATGTCTTTCTCTGATTGACTTATTTCACTCAGCGTAACACCCTCAAGTTCTATCCACGTCATTGCAAATGGCAAGCTCTCATTCCTTTTGATGGCTGCACAATATTCCATTGTGTATATATAGCACATCTTCTTTATCCATTCATCTGTTGATGGACATCTTGGCTCTTTCCACAGTTTGGCTATTGTGGACACTGCTGCTATAAATATCTGGGTGCACGTACCCCTTCGGATCCCTACATTTGTTATCTTTGGAGTAAATACCCAGTAGTGCAATTGCTTTTTTTGGATGGAGTGTTCTATATATATCTGTTAAGTCCATTTGGTCTAATGTGTCATTCAGATACTGTTACCTTGTTGATTTTCTCTCTGGATGATCTTCCCATTGATGTCAGTGGGGTGTGAAAATCTATTATTGTATTATTGTCATTTTCTCCCTTTATGTCCATTAATATTTGCATTCTATATCTATGTCCTCCAATGCTGGGCACACAGATATTTAAAATTGTTATAGCTTCTTATTGGATCAATCCCTTTATCATTATGTAATGCCCTTCTTGGTCTCTTGTTACAGTCTTTGTTTTAAAGTCTATTTTGTCTGATATAAGAATTATGACACTAATCAGAGAAAGACATGTATCACATGACCTCACTGATATGAGGAATTCTTAATCTCAGGAAAGAAACTGAGTGTTACTGGAGTGGTTGGGGGTGGGAGGGATGGGGTGCCTGGGTGATAGACATTGGGGAGGGTATGTGCTACGGTGAGCGCTGTGAATTGTGCAAGACTGTTGAATCACAGTTCTGTACTTCTGAAACAAATAACGCAACATATTTTAAGAAAAAAGAAAAAGAAGAAGATAACAGGAGAGGAAGAAAAGGGGAGTATGTCAGAGGGGGAGACGAACCATGAGAGACGTTGGACTCTGAAAAACAAACTGAGGGTTCTAGAGGGGAGGGGGGTAGGGGGATGGGTTAGCCTGGTGATGGGTATTGAGGAGGGCACGTTCTGCATGGAGCACTGGGTGTTATGAACAAACAATGAATCATGGAACACTGCACCAAAAACTAATGATGTAATATATGGTGATTAACATAACAATAAAAAATTAAAAAAAAAAGAATTATGACACTAGCTTTTTTTTTTCACTTCCATTAGCATGGAATAGATTTTTCCATCCCTACACTTTAAGTCTGCCTTTAGGTCTGAAGTGAGTCTCTTGTGGGCAGCATATAAATGGGTCCTTTTTTAAAAAAAATCCATTGCATCACCCTATGTCTTTCGATTGGAGCATTTATACCATTTACATTTTAAGTCATTATTTATAGGTATGTGCTTATTGACATTTTGTTAGTTTTCTGGTTATTTTTATAGTTCTCTGTTCCTTCCTTCTCTTGCTCTCCTTCCTTGTGATTAATGACTTTCTGTAGTGTTAGGCTTAGCTTTCTTTCTCTTTTGTGTATCTATTATAGGTTTTTGGTTTGTGGTTGCCATGAGATTTATAAATAACTTCTTAATTATTTATATAGCAGTCTATATTAATTGATGGGCACTTAAGTTTGAACACATTCTAAAAAAACATCATTTTTACTTCTGCCCTCCATATTTTATGTATATGTTACCCTATTTTATTTTATTTTTTGTGAGTCCTATTAATTAAGATATAAATAATTTCACTACTTTGGCCTTTTAACCTTCATATGAGCTTTATAAGTGCTTGCTCTACTACCTTTATGTTTGCTTTTACTCATGAGATATTTTTCTTTCATAATTTTCTTCCAATTATGGCCTTGTCTTTTCCTCTTAAAGAAGTCCCTTTATCATTTCTTGTAAGGCTGGTTTAGTGGTGATGAACTCTTTTAGCTTTTGTTTCTCTAGGAAACTCTATCTCTCCCTCAATTCTGAATGATAAGCTTGGCAAGTAGAGTATTCTTTGTTGTAGGTTTTTTCCTTTCAGTACTTTAAATATATCATGCCACTTTCTTCCAGCCTGCAAAGTTTCTGCTAAAAATTCAGCTGACAGCCTTATGGGATTTCCCTTGCATGTAACTAGTTCTTTCCCTCTTGCTGCTTTTAAAATTCTCTTTACCTTTAATCTTTGACATTTTAATTATTATGTGTCATGGTGTTGTCTTCCTTGGGGTACATCTTCTTTGGAATGCTCTATGCTTCCTGAACCTGGATTTTTGTTTCCTTCCCCAGGTTAGGAAAGTTTTCAGCCATTTTCTTTCTCCCTCTCTCCCCACTCCCTTTTCTTGGACCCCTGTAATGCAAATGTTTGTTCACTTGATGTTTTTCAAGAAATCTCTCCTCCTGTTCTCATTTCTTAAAATTCTTTTTTTTTTCCTTTTTGCTGTTAAAGCTTGAGTGCTTTATATTACCTTGTCTTCAAAATCACTGATAAATTCTTATGCATCCTCTAATCTGTTGATTCCCTCTAGTATATTTTTCATTTCATTTATTGTATTCTTCAACTTTGGTTCTTTTTTATATATTATGTATCATTGCTGAAGTTCTTACTGAGTTCATCCACTCTTCTCTTCAGTCCAGTGAGCATCTTTATGCCCATTACTTTGAACTCTTTATCTGGTAAATTGGTTATCTTTGTTTCATTTAGTTCTTTTTCTGAGGTTTTGTCTTGTTCTTTCATTCAGAGCATATTCCTCTGTCTTCTCATTTTGTTTGACTTTCTGTCTTTGTTTCTATGATTTAGGCAGAACAGCTACATCTCATAAATTTGAAGAAATAATCTTGTGTATGGCCATCCCCTTTGTAGACTATGTGTGCCTGGTGACTTTGGCTGGCTTGCTGGAGCTGTGGCTGTCATGAGCTGGGGGCCCCTGGGCACTCTGTGCTGGGGACCCTGGTGGGATGGCCTGAGCTGAAGTGGGCATGGGCTAGGGCAGTCCTGATGCTCTCTGGATAGATGGCACCATGGCAAGATAGATGAAACTGAAGTGGGTGCATGTCAGGAGCTGAGGTGAATGTAAGCTGGGGGTACCCATGGCACTGCATGAAGAGGTTGTCCTGGGAAGTTGTCTGGAGCTGAAGTGGTATGGGTCTGGAGTGTTCTGGAGTGCTTTGCACTTGTGTCACTTTGGCAGGATGGCTGGAGCTCTAGTAAGTGCTCACCAGGGTGCCCTAGTGTATGCCATGCTAGGGCCACCTTGGTGGGATGGCTGGGGTTGGTGTGGGCTAGGGACCCAGGGCTCACTGAGGTGGTAGGCCAGCTAGGGCACTTAAATCCTGCTTCCTTCCGATCTATTGAGGGTGGAGGGGAAATGTAAACTGTGGTGCTCATCAGCCCTTCTGACCTAGACAGAGTTTCTGCAACTCCCCTACCATTTGGTGGAATTCTACAGCTGGCTTTTTTATATTTCAGTTGGTTTTTTAAACTGCAGTTTTTTTCTGTGCCCCAGGGCATCTGGGGCTGGTATAGACTAGGGGCCCAGTACTTTCTGAGGTGGCTGGCTATGGTACCCACACCCTGGAGGAACACATTTATCTGATGTGAGATAAGTAAATAACCCAGAATCCATTTAAAACATCATGTACATAAAAGAAATGTCAGCAGTCTCATGCCCTTCAGAGTTCATCAGTCTCTCACTTGACAGGGACACTTAATCTGCTGAGGCTAATGTGAATTGGGGCCATCTGTGCCATAGTTAAGTGAATGCTGTAGGCTTGGAGGGGGTTTCAACAAGCTGATCTTAATTTTTTTTTTTTTTTTAACAACTGGACTCAGGCAACATGACTGTAGCTTTGGTATTCTATAGTGGGACACTACTTGGGAGCTGTGAAGAAGGTTATAGGGAGAATGACTGATTGATTTGGTAAGAAAAAAGTGGTACCCAGGAGAGGATACTAGGATTTTAAGGACTAAGTTGCAATAAAATCCCATGTTTGTAATTATTCTAATCACTGATCTCCCCTTTTCTCCATTTTTCTTTAACATTAATTTATTCTTTCACTTTATTCACAATTTTTGAGATTACTTTTAGGTGATAAACACTATTTTCTACTATTATTACTACTCTTATTACTAACAAATGTATATTGCATGCTGAGTATATGTCAGGCATTACTTTAAGTATTTCACATATTTTATACAATTGTTAAAATAATCTGATGGTAAAGGTATTATTATTATGTCCAAGGTAGAGCTGAGGAAAGTGACTTAGAGATTTTAAGTAACTTGCCCAATATCACCCAGTTATTAAGTGGGAGAAACAGTACATGAACCTAGGCAATAATACAACAGAATAAACAACAGTATTAACTACTAATTTTCTTACTTCATGAGTGACTACTGAGGATAACTTTTAAATGAGTGCATAAACTAATTTTAATTCATGCTTTTTATTTTTATTTTTTTTACATTTTATTTTATGTTACATTAATCACCATACATTACATCATTAGTTTTTGATGTAGTGTTCCATGATTGTTTGTGTATAACACTCAGTGCTCCATTCAATACGTACCCTCCTTAATACCCATCACCGGGCTAACCCATCCCCCCAACCCCCTCCCCTCTAAAACCCTGTTTGTTTCTCAGACTCCATAGTCTCTCATGGTTTGTCTCCCCCTCCAATTCCCCCCCTTCGTTTTTCCCTTCCTACTATCTTTTTTTATTTTTAACATATAATGTATTATTTGCCTCAGAGGTACAGGTCTGTGATTCATCAGTCTTACACAATTCACAGTGCTCACCATAGCACATACCCTCCTCAGTGTTATCACCCAGTCACCCCATCCCTCCCACCCCCCACCACTCCAGCAACCCTTGGTTTGTTTCCTGAGATTAAGAATTCCTCCTATCAGTGAGATCATATGATACTTGTCTTTCTCTGATTGACTTATTTCGCTTAGCATAATACCCTCTAGTTCCATCCACGTCGTTGCAAACGGCAAGATTTCATGTTTTTTGATGGCTGCATAATATTCCATTGTATATATATATACCACATCTTCTTTATCCATTCATCTGTCGATGGACATCTTGGCTCTTTCCATAGTTTGGCTATTGTGGACATTGTTGCTATAAACATTGGGGTGCATGTACCCCTTCAGATCACTATATTTGTATCTTCGGGGTAAATACCCAGTAGTGCAATTGCTGGATCGTACGGTAGCTCTATTTTCAACTTTTTGAGGAACCTCCATACTGTTTTCCAGAGTGGCTGCCCCAGCTTGCATTCCCACCAACAGTGTAGGAGGATTCCCCTTTCTCCGCATCCTCACCAACATCTGTCATTTCCTGACTTGTTAATTGTAGCCATTCTGACTGGTGAGAGGATGCTTTTTATTTTTAATTTTCAGTCTTCAGATAAACTCTCAAGTAAACTTTATGGTTTCTACATATTTATTCATTGCCTTATGTGTCACTGAAAATCCATATCCCAGTTCTCACCCCCAAATCAAAATTCTAAAAAGTATTATCTGTACTTTATTAGTCCATAGTGATATTAAAAAGAAGAAATAGATTTGTCTTCTGTTAAGTAGGGAATTATGACATGTACAACAAATAACTTTGAAGTCAATGTGTTAAGTTCAACAAGATCTGTAGAAGAAAAAGTTACAGAAATTTAGAAGTAAGAGCATTTAGGTTGAAAAATAAAGAGTAGCTAGGAATTTGACATGAAAAGAGAGAGGTCATTACATATGGAGGCTACAGTTACAAAGAATGGAAAGGCATATTTATAGAGCTGCAATAAATTCATCTGAGTGGAATATGGGGAGGGTCAACGGTGTTCTTGAGCAGATGGACTCCTATAGGCTAAGTAGAATCAATTGTTAAATATTCAGGAATTTTTGTGAGCCAATTTTAAATCTTTGGTAGCTTGAAGTTGATCATGGTGGGAGTATTAAAACCATGAAAACTGGCAAATAGTACAAATTATGGATTTGTTTCTTAAACTCATGAGAGGTGGTTTTCCACATCACTGGTTGTGTGAGAGAAATGAAAGAGACAGGAAAGGAAGCAGTGTTTGGCCCCAAATTCCACCCCCCCAGGTATGTAGGCATTATTCAGTAAGTAAGAGTGGTTATGGAAGGTCATTTGGCAAGACATCAAAGTAACTAGTGAGGAGAATAGTGATACTTAGATGTGACTCATTGACTCTTAGTACCTCCGGTATGAGAGAGACTTTAGTGGTCCAAATACTCATCTGATGTTGGAATTGTGATTCTGCTTTCATTTCCCCTGAATTCTCCAAGTTCTTTAGTCAGGTGACTGGATTTTCAAAATACTGCAGTAATGCAATGTGTATATATTTTCTTTGCATATAGGTATTCTGTTTAAGCTAGATGAAAACAGTTTGAGCACTAATTTTAAATAATTTTAAGCAGTGAGATACAACTGTCTTGCCAGTGTTGGTGCCATCTTTCTGAATGCAGATGATTCTAAATTACAAAACAGACTCATGTCAGATTTAAAGAAGAATGGAATTTGTTGTGGTTGCCATATTCAATGCAAGATAACCTCAGCCTTGAAAATAGATAATCAGATTATGCACATTTAAAAATAATTTATGTCATAGGCTTCCCTAGTGTAATTAAAATGTGATTTAAAATACTACTTATAATGTTGACAAAAGTTGTTGAAACAAGCATTTTGATGTTTGAAGGTACACCTGCCCTGAAAACTCATTACCCTTTTTTACTCCATGGTTCCTTACAATTAATCTTTACTAAAATGATTCTCATGTGTAAAAATAACCAGAAGGCCTACTTTTTATCCTGATCAAATCAGGCTTTTTAATATCTACATTATAAAAAATATGTTTAGTCTATTTTGCTTCCTGAATCAAGTGTATGAATATGCCTCAGAACAATTTTTAACAGGATTTTAAGAAAAGTGGTTTAGGTTAATTCTTGGCTAATCAGAAGTTATTTGCTGAGGGGCACCTGGGTGGCTCAGTTGGTTAAGCGTCTGCCTTTGGCTCAGGTCATGATCCCAGGGTCCTGGGGTCAAGCCCCACGTCCAGCTCCCTGCTCAGCGGAGAACCGGCTTCTTCCTCTCCCTGTCACTCTGCCTACTTGTGCTCTCTCTCTCTCTGACAAATAAATGTAGTCAATATACCTGTATATGTCAGGTACTAGATTAGTCACAAATAAGGTGAGAAATATCCTAGGTTTAGCTTGAGAGGCCACTATCTTAAAGGCTACATTAGAGTTGATTTGTTAACAGCCACTGATTGAGACTGTCCAAGTTTTGTGAGTTGCTAGAACACCATGTTGTAAGGCTGATAAGAAATAAAATTCTCTTTATTCTAAACATCACCACAGACTTTGGTCACAACCTTGGGAAGCTGCTTGTAAGTACATTTTATTGCTATGGACAACAGGCTAAGACAGGGCAGAAAGGGCAAAAAGAAAAAAAAATATGCCACCAAATTGAGGTTTGCATTATAACCTAACTAGAATGGGTCAAGAGTTTTATATTTTCTCTATGGGAAAGACAATTAAAATATAAGTGATATTTTAAAAAGCCAGTATAGTAGCTTTGATCCTAAGAGAGGAAACTGACAATGAAAGCAGTTCAGTTGTCTCAAGTAAGTTGTGGTCCATAGGGAAGGGTGGGAGGTATAAAGGAGGAAACTCATGAAGAATTACAACATTTTAGACCTAGAACATTCACATTTTCCAGATGAAGGAACTAAGGAAAGGTAAATGGTTTACCCACAACTGATGCCATTGGTGGTACTTTTCTAATTTCAGGTGATGACTTTTTTTTTTTTTTTTTGTAGAAGGTTTGAATTCGTTTCCTTTTTGATTCTCACTTAGGCTTTCTGTCAATGCAATACTGATTATCTCCATTTTGGTGTATTTAGGCTTCTAAAAAAAAAGGCTACTAGAGTTTATTTCACAAGTATTCTTTGAAGGCCTTTTTTTAATGCCAGGTCCTGTGCTAGCCACAGGTGATATAATGGCAAGACACTGTAATGCAAACATAGTGTAATTAGGACCAACCATCACAGACAGACCATTTTTCACTAGGAGTTTATTCAATTTAGTTAACAGAAACCAAATTTTGGGATTATAAATAGATCCAATCTTATGCAATGTATCATTCTACCAATTCAAATCATCTCAAGGGAAAAAGCATATTACACTGCTCAGCAATGGAGAAAGTCCATTGTTTTTAATTTCTTACTGAAGTTTCCTAAGGGGCCAAAGGCAATATTCACTTTTGAATTTTATGAATTTATGTCCATGAGGTTTAGATGCAAAATAAATTCATTTTCTGTAGGACTTCTCTAGGGACTTGGTTGGTTCAAGCTTCTGTTCCAAATAGATTTAAGAACCTCGAAACATAATGAAACTGTCCTATTCATGGCATGCCACCTGACTCTCCCATTCATGCCTGCCTGGGCTAAAAGTAGAGCAAAACAGTACAAACACATTTTCTACTCCTAAGTAGCATATTGATGCCCACTGTTGAGTCCGAATATCTAAAGTGAAAACATACTTGCATATTCAGCTAAGGAGAGCCTTGAGATGATTTCATTACTTTGCTGTAAGGCTAAAACAGCTTGAAATTTGAAACCCGTTGAAAATATAAGGGTGAGAGAAATTTCTTCTAGAGTGAAAGAAGCAAACAAAATGACAAAGATAGTATCGTAAATCTCTCAACTTTCACTTGGTTTTAACTATAAGACTCCTACTTGAAATATTTTAGAAAGCATTCCCCCCCCGCCCCAGAATTTGTGATACCGTAACTACCAGTGGAATTTATAGTCCCAGATTTCCACTCATGGCCTCAGCATTAAACCCATCACTCATGGGCACACCCAGGAATGTGAAGTGCGAGGCTTCTATAGAGATGCTATTCCAACTTAGGGTTAGGAGGGCTCCTGCTGTTTGGAACAAATTAGCTCTAGGAATTATAGTGATACTACGGAATGCTTGGTGACTAACACTTTAAGATTTTGGATTTACATGACTTGCCTTTTGCAGCACATTAATAGTCATTTTTCATTAATAAGACAATTTCATATATATTTTGGTCCTAAGCTTTCAAGTTAGTATAGTTGATGGGATCCTGTGGTGCTGTCCAGAGGTGGTATTTATCAGAAGAATGAAGTATGTTGAAGAGTGGCTATCCAGCTGGGCAGCTGAAACACCATAAGCCTCTGTGAACTCTCCTCATGTTATAACTCGGCCTTCTGTCAAAAGAATCACAGTCAAGGGTCAGATCAACAGGAAATGTTTTATATTCCCACAGTGTATAAGAGAAGGAAAGGTATAGATGCCCTTGGTTTCAAAAAATAGTTTACTGCGTATTTTCTGATGACATAAATTTAAAGGCAATATAGTAATTATAAAAAATGGGTGCAAGAAAGAAAAGTATCCATAATCCTATCATCCAAAGGAAAATATTAACATTTTGTTACATTTCCTTCCATAGTTTTTCTAAGCATATTTTTAACTAATGGAGATCATTCCAGAAACTTTCTTTTGTTGTCTGCATTTTTGGGGTGGTTATGAAACTTTAACTCCATGTCTTCTCTATTAATAAGTTTCTAGAGATTTAGTCATCCTTCTCTTACAAAAGTAAAGTATAAGTTCTATTTAGTTTTCAGTGCTTTTCCCTTGTTGGCTATTTGTTTCCTTCAAGATTTATTTATTTGAGACAGAACACGTGAGCGGGTGGGGGGAGGGGCAAAGGGAAGAGAGAATCCCAAGCAGACTCCCAGCTGAGCATCAAGTGACTGAGCCACACAGGCACCCCTCTTATCTGCTATTTCTTAAAAATAATCAGCCTAAAATAATCCTTATGCAAAAGCAGCACATTCTGGGGTACAAATTCTCCCTATCTCACTGGACAAGTCTCTTGAATAGTTCAGTTCATTTAAACAGTGTCTCTTTTTAGGAGGCAGTGATACAGATGGGCTCCCAAATTATTGCTTATGCCATACAGCAATTAGGTGTAAGGCATTTCTCTGGCAACAAAACAAATATAGAGTTTAATGACTGGAGCAGGCGGCCTGTTAAGAAAGATTTCTTTTTTTAGAAGATTTTATTTATTTGGGAGAGCACAAGCAGGCAGAGGGAGAAAGAGACTGACTCTGAGCAGGGAGCCCGATGCGGGGCTCCATCCCAGGACCCTGGGATCATGACCTGAGCCGAAGGCAGATGCTTAACTGAGTTTCTAGTTGTTGGGGGCTGTAGCATCTTTTGCAGTTTGAATGTCTCCGATGAGGTCCTCAAGTGTTCAGGTAAACTTTCAGAGTTAAACTTTCTGAGTGGCCCACACAGCAACAGGCATAAAGATTTTAAATATGAATTATTGTGATTTCTTGGAAAAGTAGTGATTCCAAGTCAAAAGTATGGGAAGAATTTGGAGACTACTAGAATTCAGGATCCAGTCTAGTTTACAGGTAAAAAAAAAAATCTCAAAGACAATTAACAGAACTAGAATTTGATACACAAGTGTGTATTATAGTTACGACTGAATCTATCAGACATAAAGCAAGATTTTGTTTGAAAGATCTAGTTTCAATAAATGGGCCTGCTTATTTCCATAGGTGCAACAAGAATAGTGGTTAATCATATAGGCTCTTTTCATAGGGAATCTCAGATTGGACTTTTAAAAGCCTCTTCACATGTTTAGACTTCACCTGCAATATCTACAGATCTGGGTAGACTCCTCCCTTCTTGAGGTCCCCAAAATATCCTGTTTCCTGCACCTGCCACAAAGTGACCTTCTTTGCTTACCTGGTTAGGTTGCAGGGAACGCTGTAAGTACAGTACCAGCTGGCTTTTCCAAGGGGCTTTATTGGCTCCATCAAGTAAAATTTCATTCCTTAAAGTTGTCATATGTGAGTCTACGCACAATCATTCTCAAATAAGACATTCCAGTCAAAGCCTTGGTACTACAACCAGTGTTTCCAATTTTGTACTGTTAGAAGGAAAACAGATTCTTACCAAACTTACATAAAATAATGATTATGCCATGAAAATAAGAATTCTAACAGTTTCTGAATTCTGGAGGGATCAGGTAGGGAAAAAAAGTAATTGTATCATCGTTGTTCACAAAAAGGTATACTCTTTGTGATGTAACTCACAGATATATATTTTTTGTGCTTTAGGTCATAGCTTAAGAGAAAAGATTTTCTTAAATCTGGAACAACAAAACGTTGTTGATTCTTTAATATTTTAAAGAAAAAGGCATAAAAATTTTATAATGATTGTCATCGGTTCATTCAGTCCCATGTAATTAATGGAAAGGACTCTGACAAGTCAAGAATTAATCTCTGAAGACGAAGCACTTTTGCAAAAGCATTAGAATAAAAAACTGTCTATAAGTGACAAAAGGCTTTAAAATGGCCATGGTTAAAGATCTGATGAGCAATCAGGTTATTTCTGCAACATACATTTTAAGATGGTAACTAGAATTATTAATATCTCTCTAAGGAGAGAGAGCAAATTTTTGAGATGTTCCTGTAGCCCTCTGGCAGTTACTTCCGGGTCAAAAAGACTGCAGTTAGTATTTGGGAGAATTTTGTCAAAAGTTTTGGACATTGGGCTAAATAGGATCACAGATCTATATGAAACAGTAATTATCTGTTTAACCAAAGTGACAAAAGATTTACAGAAGCTTACACAGTTGTGAGCAAAACTTTGAACAAGTCCATTTTCTGAAGAAATCAAAGACCTACAAATGCTTTTCTTTACCTTTTAAGTAATCCAGAAGTCCAAAAGACTTTTTCCTTCAGCAGATGAAAGAAAACTAAGTTTTAGTTTTACATAAGTACACTACTGATGTCAAAGCTTATTTTAATAATTCAATTTTAGCCATCTTGACTTCATAAAGTAAAAATTTCTCTTTCCAACTTTTTATATCCATTGAGTTTACACTTCATTCTCCTCTTTGCCTTTCTGAAAGAACCAGCATTCATTTTCCTTAACAAAATACCTTTTCTTAGCCAAAACCACATCCTAGTTACCATTTCTAGTTTTAATTACACATTAGAATTCTTAGAAAGCTTCATTTCTAGTGAAAACTAAGAATCGTGAACTTTGGCAAATTTATGAATATATTTCATGACTTCTAGAAACAAGCCTTTTCCAATGTGGCACAAGGCTTTTTTACTAACAAACTCAAATATTTTTAATTCCTCTGCACTAAGTGGCCAAAAGTAGGTAAAACTATGGTAATTAATATTCAATATTTTATTGTATTTGGAAATGATCTAGATATTCAGAAATAAATTGTTTGTTATCATTTAACTTAACACAGCAAAACTCTGAGGGTGGAAGTTACCAAAAAGATCTGAGAAGCTTTTACCAGACATAACTATTACTGAAAAGTTCACCAAAAAAATCTCTTATCTCATTTCATCTCTCTACATCACTTGCTCCCGACATTACATTTAGATTACTCAGCAAAATTTCACAAAACATTAGACACCTAGCCATCATTTTGAGGTATTTTTGCTCTGATAAATTTTGTAACAGAGATAACACAAATTTAGTACTAAGCTCACATAAAAGTTGCATGTCTGCATTATATTTAATGCTGATAACTCTGAAGACATTCCTATTTTAATTAAAACAACAAACTTAATCTTTTTGGTAGATCTTATTTATCTCAGATCGTGTTGACTAGAAACACATTTGGATTAGTTACTGGATTTCTGTGAGTTCAGAAATACTTAGTTCATATAAGTGCCTGTTTTTCCTTAAGCCAATTAAATCGAGCTCTTTTACACATTAATTTAAGCAATTCCATCTAGAGGAAGAAAAATATCACACATCTACAACATACACAGACACATAAACATACAGATGCCAGCCGAAACCTTAGAGTTAATGTTCTAAAATTTTAGCCGTGAGTCAGGTACAATACAGGTTTACAATGTTATCTGAAAAACACTTTTCTAAATCGAAATGGTGTAAAGTGAAGAAGCTTACCATGAATTTACGTGGAAAAATTTTTTAGTATCTTAGGTGTTTCTGAGAACATAGACATGAAATAAATGGAGAGAGAGAAAGCACAGATGCGCAGAGACCCAGTTCAAAGCTATGAGGGCAAGAAGCCTGGTGGAGCCACCCCTGCTGCGTGAGGTGCTATTACCAGATTGCAACAAAATACACGCTGAACGCTATTTTGCTTTTGACCGTCTTTAGGTAAAAGTGAAAATTCAGATTTCTTACGGTTAGTAAAAACAGGTGCTAATGTGGGTCTTTTGTAAAAGTGAAGTGACAGAACATGAAACTTCAAAAAGCAGGGATATCTGTAACACAAAACTGACTTGTTTACAAAAGAACAGTTTCTGGCAGTTAAAAGTGTGGAGAAGACACTTAAGAGTTTTAATTTGCCCAATTTTTAAATGCCTCCTTTGCATCTCAAAAAAATTTTGAGTCCTAGAGAAGATGGGGTAGAAACTCGACATCAAAAAGGGGAAAATACCTGAGTTGAGGGTACTTACTATTTAAATATTTCCTTCTCTTTCAGGTTCCTTCGAAGGAGCTTCAGGGTTTACTGTATTATGCCTTTGTAAAGTCTGTATAAAGTACTCAACACAGGCCTTCAAATGCTTTTTTCTGAGTGTACAATCCAACATCAGATCAATTCACCTTATGGGGAAAAGCCTCTACTATTGATTTTATGAGTTCCTGAACATTGGCTTCCATCTGAGCATTTGTAGGAGGCCCTGGCAGCAACTGTGCAGGTCATCTGTTGCCGCTGTAAGGGAGGTTTCCCCCAGGGGGCCATCTGGCATGTCTGTTAACTGCATTCTGATTTTGGACAGGAAGAACACCGCTCAGCAGCCAGTCAAGGGCCCTGTGGGTGAGGCTGTCCATCTCCACAATTCTAACTCTTCTCTAAATTTGGTAGTCTCTTCTGAAAATGGAAGGGAAAAAGGCTTTGCAATTTTATCTTGTTACAGGAGTCCCTAAGGCTAGGTGTTAGAGTCTTTTGCATCTTCTCAATTTGGTGTTTCCATATGTACCAATAAGACAATCGTTTGGGATGATGGGTCTCTGAAATGTTTTTCAAATATAGAAGCTCTGCCAATTCAGGGAATCCACTGTGTGACCACAGATGAGTAGGATCACTCCAATCAGTGAGCCTTTTTATGGCTTAATCATGGATGTAAGAGGAATGTCCAGAAAGTGCAAAACAGCCTGCACAAGATCTGGAAAGTTCACTCCCAGAGTTGGCCTAAGAAAGCAAAGACTTTTATTGTCCAGGCAGTATGAATGGTGTAGTGCAAATGGTATCTCTGGTTCTGAGAAGCCTCCAGTCACAGAGCAGCTAATCTCTGACACAAGGCAGGTGCTACTGGAATGTGACTTTTCCAGCACTAATGAGACAATGAAGGTTGAGGTGACAAAAGGCCCGTTATGACCTGGGACCCCTTTTGACTAACTCCCCTGTGAACTAGCGTGATCAGAGAAAATGCTGTTTCTGGGCTCCACAGTCTATTTGGCTTTTCACCAGATGCAGGCTGGTACATGCATGCATCCTCAGGCTAGCACTGACCAGACTGATCATAAAGTCAAGCTCTGAAGACAGAGAACAAGATAAAAGGAAAACCTTGTCCAACCTATGGTTCTCCTCCTTATGACAAATGGTAAAAAATAGACAAAACATGACCATCTCTGGGAGGAAGAGGATCAGTAAAAAGGAAGAGTACTGATAACAAAGTCTTGCTTGATATGTTGTACCCAAGAACTAGTACAAGCAAATATTTTCTTTTGCTAATCTAAATTTTGAAAAAAAAGGACGTGATATTTTTACCTTCCTCTCTTGACTGGGCCCTATAAAGATAGATCTGGGAAAACTGGACTATGCTAAGAAATCTTACCTTTCACCAGCTTCTGACAGCTTTTCAGGATCCCATCTGTAGGCTTTGGAGTGAGTCTCATGGCTCAATTTTCCCTTTCCCCTTCTGTGTTCTTCATTGAAACCCCACTGCAATAAAAAGATTAACAAGAGAAACAGAAGTTTCTTGACATGTATACCCACTGCATACATGGAAAATACCTAGGAAAACTGAGCAACTCCTCTGCATTTTTACATAAAATTATAAAAGCACATTTCCTCATTCTGCAGGTACTTAATTTTATTGGCTGCGTAAGCTTTTGTTTACAGGTGTACCACAATATAAGATATCCCTTTTACTACTGGATACATATTACTATTGCTTATGTTCTACATATGAATGAAACCATATGATAATTGTCTTTCTCTGCTTGACTGACTTCACTTAGCATATAGCACGGAGGACCACAGGGGAAGGGAGGGAAGTCTGAAGGGGGCGAAATCAGAGAGGGAGATGAACCATGAGAGACTATGGACCCTGGGAAATGAAGTGAGGGTCTCAGGAGGGAGTGGGAGGGAGGGGGTAACAGGGTGATGGGTATTAAGGAGGGCACGTGTTGTGCACTGGGTGTTATATGTAACTAATGATTCATTGAACACTACATCAAAAACTAATATGTACTATACAGTGGCTACCTGAACATAATAAAAATGTTGCTTAAAAAATATATTTCTATTGGATATAGGTGGTGTGGTTTTTAATTTTTTTTTTTTTTAGTAAAGCTGTGTAAAGGTCTTTGGATGACAACTCTTACCAGTGACAGTAAGATGACAGGTTGGGGGTACTTGAGTATTAAAAAAAAAAAATCATACTGCTATCCCTATCACTTGCTTCACCCAACTGATTGATAATGTTAACTCACTGAATTGGTATATGAGACTCTAACACCTAAAGCTACAGCCATTAATTTAGAATAAAACTGGAATATTGGATCAGAGACTTGCTGAATTTCATAATTTTACAGCTTTGTCTCCTACCTTTGAAGGTAACTGGCTCAAAGGTGAAGAGCTGCCACCACTGACAAATGCCTAACATGTCTTTCTTCATGGCTCTTCTGGACAGACATTCCCTGCATTCTCATTTTCATGTTTAAGATGTTTGTTTTTCTAAGCTGGCATTAAAAAAAAAAAAAATCCTAGGGCGCCTGGGTGGCTCAGATGGTTAAGCGTCTGCCTTCGGCTCAGGTCATGATCCCAGGGTCCTGGGATCGAGTCCCGCATCGGGCTCCCTGCTCCTTGGGAGCCTGCTTCTCCCTCTGCTTCTCTCTCTCTCTCTCTCCTCCTCTGTCTCTCATGAATAAATAACTAAAATCTTAAAAAAAAAAAGAATACTAAAAAAAAAAAAAAAATCCTAAAAACTGCCTGCCCAATTTGACCGGTTGGAAATTTGTGGTTATCAGAGGGATGTGGGTAGGGATGGGAGAAAGAGGTGAAGGGGATTAAGAGAAACCTATCATGATGGGCACTGAGTAATGCAAAGAAGTGGTGGGCCACTTTATTGTACACCTGAAACTAATATAGCACTGTATGTTAACAGGAATGAAAATTTAAAAACTTAATAAAATATATTTTACTTCTAAACATAGAGCAAAAGCTTAGGTGCTCAGTAAGGAGCTAAAGCCAAATTCTTAAATATTTGTGACTCTGCCAAGCTCAATATCACCTCTTTTGACCAATTTTACATAAAAATGGATGACATTTGTCTTAAGTACTTTAGATAGTGTCCTTCATTTCCCTCATGGTCAATATCTCTTCTACTGTTTGAAAGCCAGCTAGGAAAGGAATTTTAAGCAGAAGAACTTCCATGTAGTTTTTAATTGAAACCTTTAATATGTTTTTAATCCCAATTTTTATTATAAGCAGAACTTTTAAACAGCCAAAAAGAGTTAATTTCAGAGAATTTTACAGGAAAAACAGTACATTTTGCCAATTCACTGACCTTCCTGTTAAGTAGGCAAGAGGCCACCATTAGAATCTATTGGGGTGGACAAAAGTAAGATCTGTATATCCTTTCCAAAACAACTGTGGGAAAAAATAGGAAATAAAAATAGCATAAGAAAAAAAAAATCTGTCAATCAGATTTATTTGTTCTGCTTATGTCTACAATCTAAAATCTGCTTATATTTAAGAATATTTTAGGTAATTTTAAAATTTGTTGTACTAGGTAACTAGAAAAATCATATTGCCATAAAGCACTTAAAAATCTTTGGAAAGGGGGAGACAATATCCTTTTAATTGGGTAATTGAGCTTATAACAAAATAAATAGAGGAAATCCTCAAGGGGGAACGATTCAAGAGAAAGTTGAAAACCAGAGTCTAAGTACCTGAACTGAAGTGGAAGGTGCCTTAGGTAAAGAGGGGATGATTGCTAGTCTTATTAACCTAGCAGATTGGTTTTTAGTGCCTTCTTGGGGATAACAGACAAGTAGGCTTGTATAGTATGGCAGATGGAAATGAAATACACACACATACGTCAAGTTAGGACTCTCAAAGGACTACCTCCTCAGTTAAAGGATTGAGAAGAGGGAGAAAAGAAGTTTGTTGTCCTGGCCTGAGTGGGGGAAAAAATATCCCATGATAATGTGTAAATTTTTCCCTCCAATAGTAGTTGTTCTGTGTTGCATTCCCACCACCAATACATCAGAGTTTTAAATTTTATGTTACTCCACTGATTAAGCAGCCACTGCACTATAAAATCTTGCTATAATTCATAGCAACAGACAAAACATGCAGTTAACTATAGAAAAAAGGGACCCCAATTTATGATTAGAATCAGTATTCTGGAGGCCTAAATACACAGTTCAAGCAGCACCCTTTAAAAATGATGCCTTGAGGAGGAGAAGGAAAGATGGCAGAGGAGTAGGGGACCCTATTTCAACTGGTCCCCGGAATTGAGCTGGATATCTACCAGACCACTCTGAGCACCCATGAAACCAGCCTGAGATGTAAGAAGATCTGGATCTCTACAAACAGAATATTGCAGACAGTTGGTTTCGAGGTACGAAGCGGGGAGCCGTGATTCCGCGGGCCGATATTGGAGGATAAACGGCAGCGGGAGGGTGCCTGGCCGTGGGGCTCCTACACCGCCGGTGAGCGACAGCCTCGCATGCTGGGGATGGGGCACAGACGCGCACACTGGTAGCGGCGGGAAAAGGAATTTAGGGCAGCCCCTGGGGCGGAAACCCTGAGCGGCGGGGCCCTGTGTGCGAACTGGGAGGGCCAGCGGTTTTAGAAGCACAAAGAGCAGAGACGGGCTCCGACCTGGAGGCAGGACTGGGGGCGCTGCTGAGGGGTGCACAACCCAGGCCGCTGCAGTTTATAGCAGCACGGACAGAAACGGAGACAGTGTGGCCTGGAGAGCTCACTGAAGAACAGACTGTGGTCTCTCTGCTCTGAGGCAGAGGGTTGGAAAGGGTCTTTTCTGCTCTGACTCGCAGAAGAGATGCGGAAAGCTGCCAGGGAAAGCTGCCAGAGAACAAAAGCCCCCAAAACTGACTCCCGCTGAGCCCATCACCCGCCGCAGGGGGGGCAGGGCAACTCCGCCCAAACAGGGTTGCCTGAGTAACAGTGTGGCAGGCCACCCCCCCAGAAGACAGGCTGGAAAAACAAGAGGCCAGCAACCCTAAGGTCCCAAGAAAACAGGTGCATCTTGCTTGGGTTCTGGTCAATAATTTGGACTCTATACATTCCCTCAAACACCCATCAACAGAATGACGAGGAGGAGGAACCCCCCAAAATAGAAAAGACTCAGAGATCATGACTTATGCTACAGATTTACAAATGGATGCAGATATAACCAAGATGTCAGAGATGGAATTCAGGCTAGCAATTGTGAAGACAATGGCTAGAATGGAGAAATCAATTAATGGCAACATAGTCTCTAAGGGCAGAAATGAAAGCTGAATTGGCAGAACTTAAAATTGCTATCAATGAGATCCAATCCAATCCAGATAATCTAACAGCTAGGGTAACTGAGGCAGAAGAACGAATAAGAGACCTGGAAGGCAATATAATAGATAAAAAAGGAAAAGAGGCCAGGGAAAAACAGCTCAGCATCCATGAAAATAGAATCGGAGAAATAAGTGACAGCATGAAGCATTCCAATGTCAGAATTATTGGAATCCCGGAGGGAGTGGAGAGAGAGAGAGGACTAGAAGATGTATTTGAGCAAATCGTAGCTGAGAACTTCCCTAATCTGGGGAATGAAACATTCATGTCCTAGAGGCAGAGAGGACCCCTCCCAAGATCAAGGAAAACAGGCCAACACCCCGGCATGTAATAGTAAAACTTGCAAATCTTAGAACCAAGGAAACCATCTTAAGGGCAGTTAGGGGGAAGAGATTCCTCACGGACAGAGGGAGGAACATCAGAATATCATCAGACCTATCCACAGAGACCTGGCAAGCGAGAAAGGCCTGGCAAAACATATTCAGGGTACTAAATGAGAAGAACATGCAGCCAAGAATACTTTATCCAGCAAAGCTGTCATTCAGAATGGATGGAGAGATGCAGAGCTTCCACGACCGGCAGAAACTGAAAGAATATGTGACCACTAAGCCGGCCCTGCAAGAAATATTAAGTGGGGTTCTATAAAAGGAGAAAGACCCCAAGAGTGATATACAACAGGAATTTACAGGGACAATCTATAAAAACAATGTCTTCACAGGCAAAATGATGACAATAAATTCCTATCTTTCAATAATCACTCTCAACGTGAATGGCCTAAATGCTCCCATAAAATGGCACAGGGTTACAGATTGGATAGAAAAACAGGACCCATCCATATGCTGCCTACAAGAGACTCATTCTGAACCTAAAGATACATCCAGACTGAAAGTGAAGGGATGGAGATCCATCTTCCATGCCAACAGACCCCAAAAGAAAGCTGGGATAGCAATTCTTATATCAGACAAATTAGATTTTAAACTAAAGTCTGTAATTAGAGACACAGAAAGACACTATATCATTCTTAAAGGGTCTATCCAACAAAAAGATCTAAAAATTGTAAATATCTATGCCCCCAACATGGGAGCAGCCAGCTACATAAGCCAACTGTTAACCAAAATAAAGAGTCATATTGATAACAATACGTTAATTGTAGGAGACCTCAATACTCCACTCTCAGCAATGGACAGATCATCTAAGCAGAAAATCAACAAGGAAACAAGAGCTTTGAATGACACACTGGACCAGATGGACCTCGTAGATATTTACAGAACATTCCACCCTAAAACAACACAATACTCATTCTTCTCGAGTGCACATGGAACTTTCTCCAGAATAGACCACGTACTGGGTCACAAATCAGGTCTCAACCAATATCAAAAGACAGGTTATTCCCTGCATATTCTCAGACCGCAATGCTTTAAAACTGGAACTCAATCACAAGAAAAAATTTGGCAGAAATTCAAACACTTGGAAGCTAAAGACCACTCTACTCAAGAATGTTTGGGTCAACCAGGAAATCAAAGGAGAACTTAAACAATTCATGGAAACCAATGAGAATGAAAACACATCGGTCCAAAACCTATGGGATACTGCAAAGGCGGTCCTAAGGGGGAAATACATAGCCATCCAAGCCTCACTCAAAAAAATAGAAAAATCCCGAATTCACCAACTAACTCTACCCCTTAAAGAACTAGAGAAAAAGCAACAAACGATGCCTAAGCCATGCATTAGAAGAGAAATAATTAAAATTAGAGCACAAATCAATGATTTAGAAACCAGAAACACAGTAGATCAGATCAACGACACTAGAAGTTGGTTCTTTGAAAGAATTAATAAGATCGATAAACCACTGGCCAGACTTATCCAAAAGAAAAGAGAAAGGACCCAAACTAATACAATTATGAATGAAAGGGGAGAGATCACGACTAACACCAAGGAAATAGAAACAATTATTAGAAATTATTATCAACAACTATATGCCAATAAACTGAGCAATCTGGATGAAATGGAGGCCTTCCTGGAAACCTATAAGCTGCCAAGAGTGAAACAGGAAGAAACTGACGACCTGAATAGGCCAAGAACCAGTAACGAGATTGAAGCAGTGATCAAAAACCTCCCATAAAACAAGAGTCCAGGGCCTGATGGATTCCCTGGGGAATTCTACCAAACATTCAAAGAAGAAATAATACCTATTCTCCTGAAGCTGTTGCAAAAAATAGAAACAGAGGAAAACTTCCAAACTCATTCTATGAGGCCAGCATTACCTTAATCCCCAAACCAGGCAAAGACCCCATCAGAAAGGAGAATTTCAGACCGATATCCCTGATGAATATGGATTCCAAAATCCTCAACAAAATCCTAGCTAATAGGATCCAACAATATATTAAAAGGATCATCCACCACGACCAAGTGGGATTTATCCCTGGGATGCAAGGGTGGTTCAACATTCGCAAATCAATCAATGTGATAGAACACATTAATAACAGGAGGGAGAAGAACCATATGGTCCTCTCAATTGATGCAGAAAAAGCATTTGACAAAATACAACATCCTTTCCTGATTAAAACTCTTCAGAGTATAGGGATAGAGGGAACATTCCTCAAGTTCATAAAATCCATCTATGAAAAACCCACAGCAAATATCATCCTCAATGGGGAAAAGCTGAGAGCCTTTCCCTTAAGATCAGGAACACATCAAGGATGCCCACTCTCACCACCATTGTTCAACATAGTACTAGAAGTCCTAGCGACAGCGATCAGACAACAAAAAGAAATAAAAGGTATTCAAATTGGCAAAGAAGAAGTCAAACTCTCTCTCTTCACAGACGACATGATACTTTATGTGGAAAACCCAAAAGACTCCACCCCCAAATTACTAGAACTCATACAGCAATTCAGTAATGTGGCAGGATACAAAATCAATGCACAGAAATCAGTTGCTTTCTTATACACTAACAACACAACTGTAGAAAGAGAAATTAGAGAAACGATTCCATTTACAATAGCACCAAAAACCATAAGATACCTCAGAATAAACCTAACCAAAGAGGTAAAGGATCTATACTCTAGGAACACTCATGAAAGAAATTGAAGAAGACACAAAAAGATGGAAAAATAGTCCATGCTCATGGATCAGAAGGATAAACATTGTTAAAATGTCTATGCTACCCAGAGCAATCTATACCTTCAATGCCATCCCGATCAAAATTCCAATGACATTTTACAAAGTGCTGGAACAAACAATCCTAAAATTTGTATGGAATCAGAAAAGACCCCAAATCGCCAAGGAAATGTTGAAAAACAAAGCTGGGGGCATCACGTTGCCCGATTTCAAGCTCTATTACAAAGCTGTGATCACCAAGACAGCATGGTACTGGCACAAAAACAGAAATATAGACCAATGGAACAGAATAGAGAACCCAGATATGGACCCTCAACTCTATGGTCAAATAATCTTTGACAAAACAGCAAAAAATATGCAATGGAAAAAAGACAGTCTCTTCAATAAACGGTGCTGGGAAAATTGGACAGCCACATGCAGAAGAATGAAACTTGACCATTCTCTAACACCATACACAAAGATAAACTCAAAGTGGATGAAAGACCTCAATGTGAGACAGGAATCCATCAAAATCCTAGAGGAGAACATAGGCAGTAACCGCTTTGACATTGGCCACAGCAACTTCTTTCAAGATACATCTCCAAAAGCTAGTGAAACAAAAGCAAAAATGAATTTTTGGGACTTCGTCAAGATAAAAAGCTTCTGCACAGCAAAGGAAACAGTCAACAAAACAAAGAGGCAACCCACAGAATGAGAGAAGATATTTGCAAATGACACTACAGATAAAGGGCTGGTATCCAAGATCTACAAAGAACTTCTAAAACTCAACACCCAAAAAACAAATAATCAAGTCAAAAAGTGGGCAGAAGATATGAAAAGACACTTCTCTGAAGAAGACATACAAATGGCTAACAGACACATGAAAAAAATGTTCATCATCATTAGCCGTCAGGGAAATTCAAATCAAAACCACATTGAGATACCACTTTACACCAGTTAGAATGGCAAAAATGGACAGGGAAAGAAACAACAACTGTTGGAGAGGTTGTGGAGAAAGGGGAACCCTCTTACACTGTTGGTGGGAATGCAAGTTGGTACAGCCACTTTGGAAAACAGTGTGGAGGTGCCTCAAAAATTTAAAAATAGAGCTACCTTATGACCCAGCCATTGCACTCCTGGGTATTTACCCCAAAGACACAGACGTAGTGAAAAGAAGGGCCATATGCACCCCAATGTTCATAGCAGCAATGTCCACAATAGCCAAACTGTGGAAAGAGCCGAGATGTCCATCAACAGATGAATGGATAAAGAAGATGTGGTCCATATAGACAATGGAATATTACTCAGCCATCAGAAAGGATGAATACCCAACTTTTACATCAACTTGGATGGGACTGGAGGAGATTATGCTAAGTGAACTAAGTCAGGCAGAGAAAGTCAATTATCATATGGTTTCACTTATTTGTGGAACATAAGGAAGAGAATGGAGGACATTAGGAGAAGGAAGGGAAAAATGAAGGGGGAGGAATCGGAGGGAGAGATGAACCATGAGAGACTATGGACTCTGAGGAACAAACAGGGTTTTAGAGGGGAGGGGGGAGGGGGAATTGGTTAGCCCGGTGACGGGTATTAAGGAGGGCACGTACTGCATGGAGGACTGGGTGTTATACAAAAACAATGGATCGTGGATCACTACATCAAAAACTGATGATGTGGGCGCCTGGGTGGCTCAGTTGGTTAAGCGACTGCCTTCGGCTCAGGTCATGATCCTGGAGTCCCGGGATCGAGTCCCACATCGGGCTCCCTGCTCAGCAGGGAGTCTGCTTCTCCCTCTGACCCTCCCCCGTCTCATGCTCTCTCTCTATCTCTCATTCTCTCTCTCAAATAAATAAATAAAATCTTAAAAAAAAAAACTAATGATGTACTGTATGGTGACTAACATAACATAATAAAATTTAAAAAAAAGAAAAAATTAATTAAAAAATAAAAAATAAAATGATGCCTTAAAATGGCTTATTAATTTCACAAAATGGAAAACTTCATATTGTTCAGATGGTAATACTCCCAATACTGGCCTACAGATTAAATACCCATCAAAATTCCAACTGCCATTTTTCTTTCACAGAAATCAATAAGCTAATCTTGAAATTCCCAAAGAAATGTAAGGAACCTAGATAAGCTAAAAAGCAATTGTGAAAGAGAAGAATGTTGGAGGACTCAAACGTCCCCATTTCTAATCTTAACTACAAACCTACAGTAAAGACAGTAGATCTGGTCTGAGAATAGACATGGATCAATAGAACCCAGAAATAAACCCAGACATCTATGGTCAACTGATTTTTGATAAAGGCACCAAGACCATTCAATGGGGGAAAGGTGTTCTTTCAACAAATGGTGATGGAATAACTGAGTATACAGAGGCAAAAAAAAAAAAAAAATGAAGTTGGATCCTTAATATACACCATATATGCAAATTTACTCAAATCGATCAGAGACTTAAATATAAGAGGTAAAGCCATAAAAATCTTCAAAGAAAACATAAATCTTCATTATCTTGGATCAGGCAATCATTTTTTGGTAGGACCTCAAAACCCAAGCAACCAAAGGAATAACAGACAAATTGGACTTTATTAAAATTAAAAGCTTTTGTGCTTCAAAGGAGCCCATCAAGAAAGTGAAAAAACCAATAGCATCAAAAACAATAAAACACTTAGAAATAAAATGAACCAAGGAGATGAAAAGTCTGTGCACTGAAAACTGTAAGACACTAATAAAAGAAACTGAAGACACAAATGGGAAGATATCCTGTGTTCATGGACCAGAAATTTTAAATAAAATCTTTAAAAAAAACCAGTATTTTTATTTGAGAGAGACAACACAAGCAGGAAGGAGAGGCGGAAGGAGAGGGATAAGCAGGCTCTCAGCTGAGCAGGGAGCCCATGTGGGGCTCGATCCCAGGACCCCGGGAGCATGACCTGACCCGAAGGCAGACGCTTAGCCGACTGAGCCACCCAGGCATCCCAGAAACTTAGTATTGTTAAAATGTCAATATTAGCCAAAGCCACCTATAGATTCAATGTAACCCCTATCAAAATTCCAATGGCATATTTTACAAAAATAGAAAAGCATCCTAAAATTTATATGGAACCAGAAAAGACCCTGAATGGCCAAGAAATCCCGAGAAGGAACAAAAAAACTACAGACATCACACTTACTGCTTTCAAGTATACTACAAACCAATAATAATCAATATAGTATGGTACTAGCATTTAAAAAAGACACACAGATCAATGAAACAAAATGGAGAGCCCAGAAATAAGCCCACACTTTATGGTCAATTAATATTTGGCAAGGGAGCCAAAAATACTCGAAGGGGAAAAGATAGCTTCCTCAATAAATGGTGTTGGGAAAACTGGATATCCACGTGCAAAAGAATGAAACTGGACCCCTATCATAAGCCAGGCAGAAAAGTTAACTCAAAATGGATTAGAGACTTACATGTAAGGCTTGAAATGATGAAGCTTCTGAAGAAAACATAGGAAAAAAGCTCCTTGACATGTGTCTTGGCAATGATATTTTGGATATGACACCTAAAGCACAAACACAAAAACAGAAAATAAACAAATGGGACTATATCAAACTAATTTTTGCACATTAAAAAAACCCCGACAACAAAATAAATAATCAACCTATGAAATGGGAGAAAATAATCTACAAACCATCTATCTGATCAGGGTTTAATGTCCAAAATACATAAAGAACTCCTATAACTCTATAGCAAAAAATAAATAATCCAACTAAATATGGGCAGAGGACCCAAAGAGATATTTTTCCAAAGAAGATGTTCCAGTGGCCAACAGTACATGAAAAGATGGTCAACATCACTAATCATCAGGGAAATATAAATCGAAACCGCAATGAGCTATCACTTCACCTCTGTTAAAATGCCTAAATCATCAAAAAGACCAGTCGTAGAAAATTCTGGTGAAGATATGGAGAAAAGGGAACCCTTGTGAACAGTGGGTAGAATTGTAAATAGGTAAGGCACTATAGAAACAGTATGAAGGTTCCTTGATAAATTAAAAATAGAACAAACATATTATCAAGCAATTCTACTTGCGGGTGTTTATCCGAAGGAAATAAAATCACAAAGTTAAACAGACACCTGCGTTCCCATGTTAACTGCAGTATTATTTACAATAGCCAAGACATGGAAACACTCTAAGTGTCTATCAAGAGATAAATGGATAAAGAAAATGGATGAAGGTGGTCAAAGAGTACAAACATCCAGTTAAAAGATGAATGAGTTCTGAGGATATAATGTCCATCCTCATGACTACAGCTAACAATACTGTACTGTACACTTGAAAGTTTCTAAGAGAGTAGATCTTAATATTCTCACCACACATATCATATGTGCAATGATAGATGTGTTAACCTTATTGTGGTAATCCTTTCACAAAATCTATCAAATTATCAGATTGTACCCCTTACACAATGTTACATATCAAATATATCTGAGTAAAGCTGGAAAAAAAAAAGAAAGTGAAAAGACAACCCACAGAGTGAAAGAAAACATTTGCAACTCATTTATCTGATACAGGTCTAGGATTCAGAATATATAAAGAACTCTTCTCCAAAGGAGATACACAGATGGAAAATAGGCACATGAAAAGATGTTCATCATTGTTAGTCATTAGGGAAATGCAAATCCAAACTACAATGGGAAACTACTTCACACTCATGAGGTTAACTATAATAAAAAAAAAAGACCCAGAAAGTACATGTGTTGGTGAGGCTGTAAAGAAATCGAAAACTGTCGTGCATTGCTGGTGGGAGCGAGAGCAGAGGAACCAGCCATGCATACCTGGACATCTGACCTACGAGACTGTGAGATAATAAATGTGTGATCTTCAAACCAGCAAATCTGTGGTACTTTGATATTACCAGAGTGCACAAAGAAAAGAGATGTTCCAGCTGGTCCATTCCTCAGCTGGTTAAGTCTTCCAGTCTAGGTGCTGGACATCTCAGAGGATGCTTCTAATATGGATTTAGCCACAGCTAGTGTCATATTGGGAGACCCCTAGTAAGAACCACCTAGCTCGGCCTAATCAAGCTCTGTAACTATGAGATGATGGTGAGAAAATGATTGATGTTTTTGAAACTAAGTTTGTGGTGATTCATTATACAGCCGTAAAAAAAATCCAAACTCTTCTTTATCTTTTTGTCCTTCCCTAAAGAGATATGAAAACTTTCCTTGGATGAAGGAAGAAGGAGCTGAATCAGAAAAAAATCAAAGAGTGATGTACTGATATAGGCCTTCACTCTTCATTTCTCTGGTAGGGCTGAGGGAAAAAGAGCAAGTACCTGTGGCTCACTTCTCATCTAGAAAAGGAACTGGCAGACTTTTACTTAAAGGGCAAGATAGTAAATATTTTAGGCTTCTCAGAAAAAGCAAAATCAAGGCTATGATGTAGTAATTTACATAACCATTTAAAATATAACCATTTATTTCTATTGGCTAAATATATGTACTACACTTTATATTTTCTTCAAAACAGTATGTGTCTTTGCTTCCCAATACCCCAATCTAGGCAGGCTGCTCTTCAATAGAAGGCTGTTTCTAAGTTCTGAAATGTGAGTGTATCTGATTCTGTAGACAAGAATTATATGAACTGCGATTTTAGCCATTCTGTGCTGAGTTTCAGTTTCTGTAAACTGATGGTAATGATATCTGCCTACATCTTTAATATGAGTGGCTGAAGTTCAAATAAGCTAAAACAGTATGAAGGTGAATTGCAGCTTCAAAGTACATGACACCTTCTAATTGTTATAGATACGCCTATTACAAAGCATTTGGCCATATCTTCCTAGCTTCCTCTTTTTCCCTCTCTCGTGTTTCGAGATCTTCACTCTTCTTTGTTCTGCATGGATGTGTTTTGCTATTCACTTAACTGACAAATTAATTTTGATGGCTTCTCATTCAATATGTTCTCTTCTTCTGTTCCAATGTCTCCCAGTAGTGATTTTCTGGAAATAAGTTGGAAAAAAATGATGACTTCCAATGGTGGAGATTGGGGATATGTGGCACATGATCATAGAAGTTACCTTGTATGAGAAGGGCCTTTTGGAGCTTATGTTAGCCTTTTATCCATACAATCATTAATTCTCAAACAATTAGGAGCACCACTCCTTTGAGAGGAGCTATGCTTGGTGCTGTAGATATAGCAGTGAGTGAGACAGAAAAAGGTCCCTCCCACATAGATCTTACATGCTAATGGGGAATGAATTTGTTTCCTATTGCTGGTGTAACAAGTTACTACACACTCAGTGGCTTAAAGCAACACAAACTTGTTAAGTTGTGGAGGTCAAAAGTCAGGAGTCTAAAATGGGTCCACAGGCCTGTGTTCCTACTGGAGGCTCCAGGGAAGAATCTATTAAAGGTTGCCTATATGCTATGGCTTATATACTTTCTTCTTTATCTTCAAAGCCAGAAATATAACATCTTCAAATTTCCTAGAAGCAGAGAGACAATCATTACTTCACCTTTTGTCTGACACTCTCCAGCCTCTCTCTTATAGGGAACCTTGTGATTATAGTGGGTCCACCTAGATAATCCAGGAAAATGTCCCCAACTCAAGATTCTCAACTGAACCACATCTGCAAAGTGTCCTTTTTTCATGTCAAGTGACATTTATAAGTTCTGGGGATTATGTTGAATATATCTCTAGGGGGTCATTATTCAGTCTACCAGAGAGAGAGAAGGACGAAGGGAGAGGGAGACTAAGAGAGAGAGAGAGAGGGAGGGAGGGAGAGAGAGGGAAAGTAAGCAGGTGTGTAAATATATGATGATTTTATTCATTTTTTATTTTTTAAAAGATTTTATTTATTTGAGAGAGAGTGAGAAAGAGAGCACAAGCAGGGGGAGAGGGCAGAGGGAGAAGCAGACTCCCTTCTGAGCAGGGAGCCCGATATGGGACTCGATTCCAGGACCCGAGATCATGACCTGAGCTGAAGGCAGACGCTTATCCAACTGAGCCACCCAGGTGCCCTATAAGATGATTTTGGAGTGTGATTTGTGCTGTGAAGGCGATAAGGGGGGCTGTAATAGAGCTGCACCACCCAGTGTGGTAGCCACAAGCTACAGGTGACTACTGAATTTTTAAAATGGGGCTAGTGTGAATGAGGAGTTGATTTTTAAATTTTATTTCATTTTGAATACTGCAAATTCAGGTAGCCAAAATGGCTAATGGCTACCATATTGGACAGCACAGCTCTAGGCTTTTTAGAGGCCACAGAAGAACGTGTTTCCTTTCTTTTTAATTTAACTGAATTGTATAAAGATCCATGAAAGCAGTCAGTCCCCATTGACCTTAATAGTTGGAATAAGGCTGCTCAGGTGAGCAAATAGGTGTTTTTTCCTGAATGAGCAAAAGAGAAACATTCCCTATTACCAAAGCAATCTTCCAGGTCCAGCCAGAGAAACTCCCTTCCATTTAGGGGCTAAGGTTCCTTCCTTATATATACACATGCTTGCCCTGGCTTCATGGTGAGCTGAGTGTCTATCCTTACTTAACTGACTTTGGACTTGGCCATGTGATTTGTTTTGGCCAATGAAATGTTAACAGCTGTGATAGAAGTATGGGCTTTACACATGCTCATATGGTTGGGTTTATCCTTTTGTGTTCCTGTGGCTGCTATGAAAACAGCCTATCCTGGGTACCCACTGGTCCAAGGAGAATGTGGAGACGTGTGGGAACAGGCCTGAATCCAAGCTAGAGACACACCTTGAGGCTGGAGTCCATCCTACCCTAGCTGAACTACAGCCAATCTACAGGTCTGTTTTAAGACCTATTTTGTGTCAGTTTGTTACTTACCATTATGGTAGCACAGGTGACTGATACAAGAGGAAATACAAGAAGGACTTCTCCTCTCTTGGAGGACTTTGCACATAACCAAGGGAGGCTGAATTCTCCCTAATTCTTCCAAGCTCCCTTTGGATTTTACATTTAACATGGGTGAGACCAGACAGGGATTATTTGCTTTCAAGGCAGTTTCTTTTAGTAGTTTTAAGAAGAGGGAGACCTTCAAAGTCTAAAGATTTGTGTAACCGAAATTGCACAGCTCAGTGAGCAAAGCAGCTAAGTGGAACTCTTTACTTTAACAAGGTCTATTTTTGGCTTCAATGACGCAACTTTGTCCTTCCTGAACTCACCATCTTTCAAGCTTTGTTACCAGGAAAGCAAGGAAAATACCACTAGCTAGCCTTCCTTCTAAAGTAAGTGTGATGAAAAACAAAATTGGCAAAGACTTTGAAAAGCCAACAGTAATTTAAATATATGGGTTTTCTTTCAGTAGCTAAAGTCACTAAAAGTAAACCTGGCAATGCCTCTCAAATGGACATTCTCTTCTTAGTGACTGAGTGGAAGCTTAGCCACCTCTCCTGTTGTTTCTCTGCATGGCCAAAGTTGAGTGAATTTTTCTCCCTGTGATTTTTTGTTGCCTCCTGAGCATTAATGATGCTGGGATAGCATTGTACTCTCCCCCAGGTACATCGATTTTCCTGCTTGAATTGATGTAGTCCCACAAAGAGAACACCTCACTGTTATTATCCTTTTGGATGCTCTATTCACTGGCTTGGCCATTCTACTCAGCTTAATCAAAAATAGGTTGTGTCTATGGAAGAAAATACAACTTTTCAGATGTGGGAAACTTCCTGAGCTTGATGCATGAGAATAGGCATCTACTCAAAGATTAAGGGAATCAAATTTCAAAAACTTAATATAGCAACTGATTAAAATATTAATGGAACAGCAAATTACAGCATACGAGATTTTGCACTCTACTTACAGGAAAAATCATGTGTTCCTATGTGTTTGGATCTGGCAACAGAGGCCAAAGTTGTAATTACTGTTTTTATTTTCTCTTTTCTGGATGAGGATATTTATTCAGTGAGGAAGCCATTAAACTGGGATAGACAATTACCAATATCCACACAGAGAAGTCTGGCTCATTCCTCTGTGTTCTTGTTGCAGTTGCTCAACTCAATTATATTATTCTTATTTGTGCTGTATGTCCAGAAATTTCTCCCTCAGGCCAAAGGTCAGCCACACTATCATGGTCTTTTGGGTACAGGACTAAGGGAGAAATTCTCTTCCCTGAACCTTCAGTAGGGCTGAAACCAAGGAAGATGCATACCTGAGTTAAATAGGAAGTTGAGTCTAGTACAACCAGAGATCGAATCAAAGCAGATGGTTAGAGCTAAAAGGTAAGAAGCAGATCATGGCAGGCATTTGGTGCCAGTGAGAAGAGAAATCCACTTCAAGAAAGCAGGGCATAATCCCAGGTAATTCTTGGGATAAGCACTAGTGTCAGGGGCTGGAACCCATGTGCCTCTAGGTGTATATGAGCACACGGAGTCAGCTATAAAGGACAGAAATGGGACTTATCCTCCAAGTCTGTCTCTTTCACAAGACTGAGCTCCCTGAGAAAACTCTCACCTAAAATTTCTTCTTATTCCTCTAGTGCTTATCATATATGAATGATATAAATTTTGGCAGCATGTAAAAATAATCCAGATCAAGTGGATACACAATATTTTTGTTAATGTAACTATTCAAGTAAGTCAAGTTATACCAAGAGACAAAGGTTCAGGTGAGTAACCTTTCATTTATATAATGGGTTGCAATTTGTATAACGGAAGAAGAGAAAAGACAGAATTAAAAAGGCAAAAAGTAGGTTTTGAAGGAAAAATGCTGGTCACAGGGTTTTCTGGTAGCAAACTAACTGCATGCTTTCGAAAAGGATACAGTGATTCTCTGGAGTTGGTAAAAAATGTTGGCTCCTCCTGCTGTGAAAAGAAGATGGACTTGAAATGTACCCTTTAGATTCTTCTTAGAGAAAAGCACTTTGAAAGGAGAAAACACCATAGAAGTGCCAAGTCTTATTATTATCATCACTGCCGTGAATACCTCCAAGCCACAGAAAAGCATGTTCATAAAAGAAGTCTGTTTTGGAGCTGGGCTAGTGAGGAAAGTTCATTTGAAATATTCTGTGCAGAAGCTGCCTGCATTTAGTGCCATATCCCTGAAATCCCAAATTACTACTGTCACCACTGTGTGCAGAAAAACTTTCAGGTAAATAAATAGCACAGCAGGAAGAAAATGTTAAATGCTCATACAGTGGCCTAATGATAACAATCCCAGGGCATTATTTGCTTCCATGGTAAATCCTAGTGTGAAAATAACAATATACATTCCTGTTACTGACCACTGTCACCAATCACTATGGAACACTGGCTCTTTTTATTTTTCCCTACAATTGCAGAAAGCCTAAAATAAATCTTCCATACATGAAGGTCAGGTCTATTTGGCCTCTAGCTTTTCTAGAACTGCTCAAATTCTCATGCTCATATTCATTTATATATTACTGATATGTTCATACAGACACACATCTAGAGTAGGAATTGGCAAATGACAGCCTGTGGCCTAAATGTAGTCTAAAATGCCCAAATGTCCATTGTCTGTTTTTCCTATGTGTCATAAGCTAAGATTGTTTTTTACATTTTTAAATGGTTGGGGGAAAAATGTCTGGAAAAAAATGTCCAAAGAAGGATATTTCATGACAAGAGAAAATTATATTAAATTTAAATGTTGACATTTTCATAAATACTTTTATAACTGTGATTACAGTTGCATTTACTAGTATGTGAAGAAAAAGAAACAAACTTGTCTTATTTACTGTGAATAACTGCAGATACTAGCATTATAGTTGGGGACAAAGTTAGAACTAAATGTATACAATTCCACATCTCAAAATTGCTAGGCATATATTCTTAGGCAATGTCTTTACCTTTGTTTGTAAAGTGGAAAATCTTGAATCCAGAGTTATTATGAGGATTATGAGACAAAATATGTATGGTCCTTTTGTTTAGCACCCAGCATATGGGAAACACTCAGTAAGTGTCATTTAAGCCTAAGTCTATTATGCACAGAGTGAGAATTTCAACTTCTGGCAATGTAACAAGTTTCTCAATGAGAACAACTAGAAAATCTTAACAAAGTAGTAAAAACCTCTATTTGAAGGCACAGGGGAGCTATCAAGGTACAAAGATTAGATTAGTGGCATTAAGATCCTACAGAGAAGAAAACCCAGAGAAGTGAGCCTGGCATTTGGCACTGCTTTCTATCTCAAGGTGTCTGACAATTCCAAAAGCAGTAGCTGAGAGGCTAATAAGTAGGACAGACATTTCAATAGACTCAGACACATCCTGGGATGAAAATTCAAGTTCAAGACCACCAAGGGGGAGGAGTCCTAACATATACTTAGGGATTTCTGTTAGAATTCTAAAGACACCTAAATTTAGAAAGCAAACATTAACAGACCAAAAGAAAGAAATAGACAGCAATATATTAATAGTAGGGAGCTTTAAGTCCCTACTTGCATCAATGGATAGATCATCCAGACAGAAAATCAATAAGGAAACACTGCCCTTAAATGACACTTTAGACCAAATGAACTTAACAGATTTATACAGAACATTCCTTTCAGAAACACCAGAATACACATTCTGCTCAAGTACACAGGGAGCATTCTCGAGGACAGATAATATGTTAGGCTACAAAGCAAGTCTTAATAAATTTAAGAGAATTGAAATAGTATCAAGCATCTTCTCTGACTATAATGGTATGAACTAGAAATCAATTATAAGAGGAAAGCTGGTATACATAAATACATGGAGATTGAGCAGCAAATGGGTAAATGAAGCAATCAAAAGAGAAATAAAAAAATGAGATGCAACAAAAGCACTTCTAAGAGGGAAGTTAATAGCACTAAATGTCTACCTCAAGAAACAAGAAAAAAAACAACCTAACTTTACACCTCAAGGAACTAGAAAAATAAGAACAAAGGAAGCCCCAAGTTCGTAGAAGGAAGGAAATAACAAATGACAGAGCAAACACACACACACACACACACACACACACACACATGCACACACACATATGTATGTATGTATATAAATTAAACAGAAAACAGAAAAGATCAGTGAAACCAAGAGCTGGTTCTGAGATAAACTAAAACAAAATTGGCAAACCTTTAGCTACACTCATCAAGAAAAATAGAGGAGTCAAATAATTAAAATCAGAAATGAAAGGAGACATTACAACTGATACCACAGAAATACAAATGATCAGGAGACTACAATGAACAATTCTATACCAACAAATTAGCAGCCTAGAAAAAATACATACATTCATAAAAATATTTAACCTTCCAAGACTGAATCATGAAAGAATGGAAAATCTAAACAAACCAATTAATAATAAGGAAATTCAATCAGCAATCAAAAACCTTCCAACAAACTAAAGTTCAGGACCTGATGGCTTCATGGGTGAATTCTACCAAACATTCAAAGGAGACTTAATACCAATCCGTCTCAAACTCTTAAAGGAAAATAAGAGGAGGAAACTCATTTTACAAAGCATTACCCTGATATCAAAATCAGACAAAGACACCACAAGAAAAGAAATTGCCAGGCCAACATCCCTGATGAATGTAGGTGCAAAAATCCTCAACAAAATATCTGCAAGCTGAATTCAACAATACATAAAAAGAATCATATACCATGGTTATATGAGATTTATTCCAAGGATGCAAGGATGGTTCCAAATCCACAAATCAGTAAATGGAATATACCACTTTAACAAAATGAAGGATAAAAATCATATGATCATCTCAGCAGATGCAGAAAAAGCATTTGACAAAATTCCAAATCCACTTATGGATTTAATAACCCTCAAAAAAGTGGATCTAGAGGGAATGTACCTTTAGTTGTAATAAATGCCATATATGACAAGCTCATGGATAATGTCATATTCAACAGGGGAAAGCTGAAAGATTGTCCTTTGAGACCAAGAACAAGATGAGAATGCCCACTCTCACATCTTTAATTTAAAAAGAGAATTGGAAGTCCTAGTCAGAGTAATTAGTCAAGAAAAAGAAATAAAAGGCATTCAAATTGGAAAGGAAGAAGTAAATTGTCACTGTTTGCAGATGATAAAATTATAGAGAGAAGGCACTAAAGACGCCACTAAAAGACTGTTAGGACTAATAAGCAAATTCTGTATAATTGGAGGATACAAAATCAATATATAAAAGTGTGTTTTGTTTGTACACACTAAGAACAAGCAGAAAGAGAAATTAAGAAAACAATTCCATTTATCATTGCATAAATGAATACAATACCCAGAAAAAATTTAGCCTAGGAAGTTAAAGACCTGTACACTGAAAACTGTAAGACACTGATGGAAGAAACTGAAGAAGGCATGAATAAATGGAATGATACTCCATGCTCATGGATTGGAAGAATTAATACTGTTAAATGTACATACTACCCAAAGTAATCTACAGATTCAATGCAATCCTGATCAAAATTCCAATGGCACTTTTCACACAAATAGAACAATCCTAAAATTAGTATGGGACCATAAAAGACCCGAAATAAGGCAAAGCAGTCTTGAGAAAGAAGAAAAAAGCTGGAGGTATCACACTCCCTGATTTCAATCTGTATCACAAAGCTATAGTGATCCAAACAGTATGGTATTGACATACAAATCAATGGAACAAAACAGAAAGTTTAGAAGTAATGCCATGCATATATGATCAATTAATTTAGGACAAAGGAACCAAGAAAACTCAATGGGCAAAGGACAGACTCGACAATAAATGGTGGTAAGAAAACTGGATAGCTACATGCAAGTGAATGAAACTCAACCACTATCTTACATGACCCACAAAAAAAAAAAAAACCCTCAAAATCGATTAACAACTTGACTGTAAAACATGAAGCCATACAACTTTTAAAGAAAATAGGTGGTAAGCTCCTTGATATTGGTCTTGGTAATTATTTTTGCTTTTGTTGCTAGTTCAAAAAAAACTGAACTGTGAGACTACATTACAAGTGAGACTACATCAAACGAAAGTTTCTGCACAGCAAAAGAAATCATCTATGCAACTAAAAGGCAACCTCCTGAATGGGAGAAAATGTTTGCCAATCATATATCTCATAAGGGGTTACTGTACAAAATATATAAAGAACTCATACAACTTAACAGCAAAAACAAAACCCAATTAAAAAAATGGGTAGAGGATCTGAATAGGCATTTTGCCAAAGGAGAAATATAGATGGCCAACAGGTATGTGAAAAGATGCTCAACATCACTAGTCATTATGGAAATGCAAATCAAAACCACAATGAGATATCACCTCATACCTGTTAGAATGGCTATTCTCAAAAAGACAGAAAATAACAAGTGTGGGGATATGGAGAAAAGGGAACCCTGTGTACTCCTGGTGGAAGGTAAATTGCTGCAGCTACTATGGAAAAAAATATGGAGGTTGCTCAGAAAATAAAAACTGAACTACCATAGAATCCAGCAATTTCAGTTCTGGGTATTTATCTGAAGAAAATGAAAATGCTAACAACATGGATGGACCTTGAAG
This sequence comes from Zalophus californianus, assembly GCF_009762305.2. NCBI lineage: Eukaryota > Metazoa > Chordata > Mammalia > Carnivora > Otariidae > Zalophus > Zalophus californianus. Next base: position 110,861,475 of record NC_045612.1, on the reverse strand, counting down.
GCATTATGCTAAGTGAAATAAGTCAGAGGAAAAAATACTGTATGATCTCAGTTATATGTGGACTCTTAATAACAAAGACTAAGCTCATAGATACGGAGAACAGATTGGTAGTTGCCAGAGGTGGGGGTTAGGGGTGGGTGAAATGGGTGAAGGAAATAAAAAGGTACACAATTCCAGATATAAAATAAAACATAGTGATATAATGTACAGCAGTGTGACTACAGTTAATAATAACATACTACAGATCTTAAAAGTATTCATCATAAGAAAACAAAATTGGTAACTATAGTGATGGATGTTAGCTGGACTTATCATGTCGATCATTTAGCAATATATGTATACTAAATCATTATGTTGTATATCTGAAACTAATAAGGTGTTACATGTCAATTATACCTCAAATTAAAAAGGAACTCTAAAGGACTGCATTTTAAGATTAAGTGTTAATGGCACGTTCCAGCTTTCAGAGATACCAAAGCCTAACTTTTGGTAATATTCCATGATTGAATTAAGTTGCTCTGGGATTTCTAGTGCCCTTAAACAACCCACCTGCCTGCAAGGAAAAGTAAACACTCTCTGCAGGAAGATCACGTCATCTGGAACCTCAACTTATCTCACCTTTTCTTTCATATAAAATGTTCAATAGTTGCTTTAAAAATAACCAGCTATGCACAAAGAAAAATCTGTTCAAAAACCAACAACAAAAGCAGACAATAAAAACCAACACACAGGTGGTCCATATAAGGAAGATATCATTTAGAAATTTCATATATGGTTAACTTGATACCAAATCAACTTAATTTCACACTTTAATGTTACAGTTGTTTCTTTCAATATTATCATGCAGCAATAGTAGTACTTCCATTTCCTTAGGATGTATCACAAACCACTAAAATACAAAAGGAAAAGATAGGATATTAGTGCAAGGCTGTTGTTGAAAAAGAGGAAGAAATCACAATAGCAATCAGAACATTTTAACATCTAAAAATGGTTCCATGATGACTTTAAATATTTCTTCAAATACTCCATGCCTTTGAAAGTGATGAAAGATAAAATAATTAAAAGAACATGAAATCTGAATATAGACAATCACAGGGACATAAACACACAAAATCCTCAATTTTCATTTGCAAATAAAATACTCAGTGAAGTTTTAACAACTGCAACATGAAATTTTAAGTTAATTTGGTATCAACTTTCCCATATGTGTAAATATTTAAATTGGCAATCAAATGACCCAGGCTACAGCCTCACAGAGAAGTGGCCAGACTTAGAAAAATAAGTGTACAGAGACAACCCTCTACGTGAAAGAAATACAATGCCCATTTTCACTCTCCTTTCTTTTTAGAGTCTAATTATAGGATTTTTTTTTTCTGAGTCCTCATGAATGTTTTGTTCTTATGTTACATAAAGTGGGCAGACCACTTTTAATGACCCTCTTATTTTCTCTGTTTCCTATGGACACCATGATACAGCACCTAGAAAATTGCCTTTCATTCATGGGAGCTTCAAAGAAGCAGGTAATAATAATAGCTAACAGTAACTGAGTACTTAGTATGAACCAGATACCACGATAGGCATTTTCATGTATCCAAATATTTAATATTTGCAATACATTTAAATTTTTACCAAAAGAAGAATTTCAAAATAACACTAGTTAATATTTTAAAAGACACAGATTTTTGGTTGAGAAATGGAAACTAAAAAAATAAGCAATTGAAAGAAAATTATAAAAGTAGAAATAATTAAAATTGAGAGCTCAATGGATTAAGTGTAGACTGGATGCAAAAGTATGTGGAATTAGCTAACTGGAATATGAATCAGAATAAAAATATTCAGACTTTAATTATAGAGAATCAAAAGGGTAGGAATAAATACAAACTTCTGGCACACAATGAAAAACTCTAACTCCTATAATTGAGCAGAAATTATTAGCAAGGTAATGGCTGGCCATTTCTCAAAAGTGGTGAAAGAGGGGTGCCTGGGTGGCTCAGCTGGTTGAGCATCTGCCTTTGGCTCAAGTCATGATTTCAGGATCCTGGGATCAAGCCCCACATAGGGCTTCTCTGCTTATTGGGAGTCTGCATCTCCCTCTATGCCTCCCCCTGCTTGTGGTCTCTTTCTCTCAAATAAATAAAATGTTTTTTAAAAAAGTGGTGAAAGATATCAAGCCACAGACGAAAAGCAGCACTACATATGCCAAACTGGATACATAGGAAGAAAACCATATCTAAATACTTTATAATAAAACATCAGTTAACAAAACAAAGTACAAATTAAAACAAGATACCATTATACACTTATCAGAATGGCTAAAATCCAAAACATGGCCAACACCAAATACCAGAGAGAATATGGAGAAAAAAGAACTCTTATTATTTAGTAAAGCAAAATGGTACAGCCACTTTGGAAGACAGTCTGCCAATTTTTACACAGCTAAATGTAGTATTGCCATATGATCCAATAATCATGATCCTTGGTAATTACCCAAATTAGTTGACAACTTATGTCCACGATAACCTGCACAAATATCTTATAGCAGTTTTATTTATAATCAATAAAACCTGGAAACAACCAATATGTCCTTCAATAGGTGACTGGATAAACGAACCCCGGTACACCCCTACAATGGAATGATATTCAGCACTAAAAAGATATGATCTATCAAGCCATGAAAGCACATGGAGGAGCCTTAATTGATACTGGTAAGTGAAAGAAGCTAGTCTGTAGAGGCTACAGATTGTTTGATTCCAACTATGTGACATTCTGGAAAAGGCACAAATAGAGAGTGAAAAGATCAGTGGTTACAAGGAGTTTAGGGGGTAGGGAATGAGGAATAAATAGGTGGAACACAGGGTAATTTTCAGGCAGGGAAGGTATTCTGTATGAAACAATCTAAAAAAACTAAACTAAAAAAATCTCAATAGGTGCAGAAAAAGCATTTTATAAATCTAACATATATTGTCGATAAAAAAAGAAAACTCGCTGCAAAACACAAATAAGAAGGGAACTTCCTCATCTTCATAAAAGGCATTTACAAAAACTTACAGTAACATTATTTGATGGCAAAAGCCTAAATGTATTACCCTAAGATCAGGAACAACAGAAAGATGTGTGCTCTTACCATTTCTATTCAACAATGTACTGGATGTTAGAGCCAGTGGCACTAGGCATGAAAAAGATAGAAGGCAGGGCACCTGGGTGCCTCCGTTGGTTAAGCATCTGCCTTTGGCTGAGGTCATGATCACAGGGTCCTGGGATCGAGCCCCGCATTGGGCTTTATGCTTCTGTCTCTCTCCCTCTGCCTGCCGCTCTGCCTACTTGTTCTCTCTCTCTCTGTGTCAAAAATAAGTAAAGCAAGCAAGCAAGCAAGCAAGCCTCTAGACTATAAAGAAAAAAAATTGTAGTCACAGAAGATACGGTCACTAATGTAGAAATTCTGACAGAATTTATAAAAAGGCTATCAGAACTAAAATGAGTTTAGCAGGGTTGCAGGATACAAGATCAATATACAAAAATCAAAGATTTCTCTAGGTATCTATAATAAAAAATCAGAAATTATAAAAAATACTACCAATTAAAATAGCATAAAATATGAAATACAAAATATGTGAAAGAACTGTATATTGAAAACTACAAAAGGCTGTTGAAAGAAATTAAAGAAGACCTAAAGAAATGGAGACATACACAGTCTTATGGGTCCTAAGACTCAGTATTATTGTCAGTTCTCCTCAGTTGACTTGTATCTTCAACACAGTCTCAATCAAAATACCAGCATGCTCTTTTGTACAAACTTATAAGCTGATTCTAAAATTCCTATGGAAATCCAAAATATCTGGGATAGCCAGAACAATTTTCAGAAAGAACAAAGTTGGGTGGCTAAAACTATCTCATTTCAAGAGTTATTATAAAGATGCAGTTAGCCAGACTGTGTGGTATATGCACAATGACAGAAAAATAAAAAAGTGGAATAAAATAGAGCCTGGGAAGAGACCTGCACACATATAAACACGTATATTCTGACAAAGGTGCAAAGGCAATTCAGTGCAGAAAGTATTCTTTTTTTGACAGCGTTGGCAAAAGATAAAGAAATTCCATCCATACCATATACTATATATAAATATTAACTTGAAGTAAACCACAGACCTAAATGTAAAAGCTGAAACTATAAAGTGTGTAAAAGAACACATAAAGAACTTAACAGTCACCTCATAAAAGAAGTATACAGGTGGCAAATAAGCTTATGAAAAGGTGCCTTACATCTTCTGTAATCAGGGAAATGCAAATTAAAATGAGGTAACACTATACACCTACTAGAATGGCAAAATCCAAAACACTAACAGCTTCATGTGCTGGTGAGGATGTGGAGTTCAGGTTCATTGTTGACGGGAATGCAAAATAGTATAGCCACTTTGGAAGACAGTTTGGCAGTTTCCTAGAAAAGTAAACATACTATTGCCATTGGATCCAGTACTTGGGTTCCTTGATATTTACCCAAAAGAGTTGAAAACTTATGTCCACACACAAAAAAACTGCACAAAGATGTTTAGAACAGCTTTATTTGTAATTGCCAAATCTTGGAAGCAACCATTATGTCCTTCAGTAGGTGAATGGACACATTAACTGTGGTATATCCAGATGATGGGATATTATTCTGTACTAAAAAAAAAAAAAAAAAAAGGGAACTATCAAGCCATGAAAAGACACAGACGAAACTTCAATCCATACTACTAAGTGAAAGAAGCTAATCTGAAATGACTACATAATGTATGATTCTGACTAGATGACATTCTGGAAAAGGCAAAATTATGGAGACAGTAAAAAAAAAAAAAAAATTCCATGGTTATCAGGGATTGGCCAGGGATGGTGGTGAGTAAATCAATCATAGAGGATTTTTAGGGAACTGAAAATACTCTCTATGATACCATAATGATAGATATGTGTCATTACATATACATATGTAAATGTATATATACATATACGTGGACTTTGATTATCATACGTGATTATGATTTATCAACATAGGTTCAATTGTAAAAGTGTATCATTCTGGTAGGAAATGTTGATAACGGCAGAAGCCATATACGTGTGGGGGCAGGGGTTATAACAGTCTCCCCTTATCCATGGGGGATATATTCCAAGACTACCAGTGGACGCCAGAAACCATAGATATTGCCAAGCCTTATATATACTATATTTTATTTTATATATACATCTATGATAAAGTTTAATTTGTAAATTAGGCACAGTAAGAGACTGACAAAAACAACTAATAATAAAATGCAATGATTTAAATAATATACAGGACTACCTCACTTTATTGTGCTTTACTTTATTGCACTTCACAGATAGTGGTTTTATTATTATTTTTTTTAACAAATTGAAGGTTTGTGGCAGCCCTGCATGGAGCAAGTCTATCAGTGCCATTTTTTCCCCCACCAGTATTTGCTCACTTTGTGTCTTTGTGTCACATTTTGGTACTTATTACAATATTTCAAACTTCCTATTCATTATGATTATCTGTGATCACTGAGCTTTGATATTCCTATTGTACTTTGGGGGCGCCAAAAGTTGTGCCCATATAAGATGGCAAACTTAATTGATAAATGTTGTGTGTTTTTGAGCTGCTCTACCAATGGGCTGTTCCCCCATCTTTCTCCCTCTCTTCAGGTCTTTCTAGTCAAAGAGACACAACAATATTAAAATTAGACCAATTAATAACCCTACAATGTCCTCTAAATGTTCAAGTAGAAGTAAAAGTTGCATGTTTCTCACTTTAAATCCAAAGCTAGAAACAATTAAGCTTAGGGAGGAAAGCATGTTGAAAGCTGAGATAGGCCAAAATCTAGGCATCTTAGGCCAAACAAACAGCTAAGTTGTGAATGCAAAGGAAAACTTCTTGAACAAAATTAAAAGCGCTCTCCCACACAAAGTCAACATCATACTCAATGGTGAAAAACTGAGAATTTTCCCCCAAGGTCAGGAATAAAACAAGGATGTCCAGTCTCACCAATTTTATTTAACATACTACTGGAAGTCCTAGCCAGAGCAATCACACAACATAAAGAAATAAAAAGGCATCCAAATTGGTAAGGAAGAAGTAAAACTCTAAGTATATGCAGATGACATGATACTATATTTGGAAAATCCTGAAGACCCCACCAAAAAACTACTAGAACTGATGAATGAATTCAGTAAAATCATAGGATACAAAATCAACGTACAGAAATATGTTGCATTCCTATACACTAATAATGAAGCAGCAGAAATTGGAATTAAGAAAACAGTCCCATTTGCAATTGTACCCAAAACAATAAAATATCTAGGAATAAACCTAACCCAAGAGGTGAAAGACCTGTACTCTAAAAACTATAAAACACTAATGAAAGAAATTCAAGACGATGCAAAGAAATGGAAAGACATTCCATGCTCATGGGTTGGAAAAACAAATATTGTTCATATATCTATACTACCCAAAGCAATCTACACATTTAATGTAATCCCTATCAAAATACCAATAGCATTTCTCACATAACTAGAACAAACCTAAAATTTGTTTGGAACCACAAAAGACCATGAATAGCCATAGCAATCTTGAAAAAGAAAAATGAAACTGGAGGCATCACAATTCTAGATTTCAAGTTATATTACAAAGCAGTAGTAATTAAAACAGTATGGTACTGGCATAAAAATACACACGTAGATCAATGGAACAGAAAACCCAGAAAGAGAGTCACAACTATACGGTCAATTAATCTTCGACAAAGCAGGAATGAATATACAACAGGAAAAAGTCTCTTCAACAAGTGCTGTTGGGGAAAACTGGACAGCCACATGCAAAAGAATGAAACTGGACCACTTTCTTGAACTTAAACCATAGGCTCAAATATGGATGAAAGACCTAAATGTGGGACCTGACATCATGAAAATCTTAGAAGAGAGCACAGGCAATAGTAATATCACTGATGTCAGCTGTAGCAACATTCTTCTAGATAGGTCTCCTGAGGCAAGGGAAATAAAAGCAAAAATAAACTATTGAGACTACATCATAATAAAAAGCCTCTTCACAGCAAAGGAAACAATCAATAAAACTGAAAGGTAACCTACTGAATGGGAGGAGATATTTGCAAATAACGTATCTGATGAAGGGTTAGCATCCTAACTATATAAGGAACTGATACAACTTAATACCCAAAAAACAAATAATCCAATTAAAGGGTGGGAGAAGACCTGAATAGACATTTCTCCAATGAAGACATACAGATGGAGAACTGACACATGAAAAGATGCTCAACATCAGTCATCATCAGGGAAATGCAAATAAAAACTAAAATGAGATGTCACCTCACACCTGTCAGAATGGCTAAAATCAAAAACAAAACAAGTGTTGGTGAGGATGTGGCGAAAAAATCCTCTTGCACTTTTGGTGGGAATGCAAATTGGTGCAGCCATTGTGGAAAACATTATGGAAGTTCCTCAAACAATTAAAAACAGAACTACCCTATGATCCAGGAATCACAATACTGGGTATTTACCCAAAGAATACCAAAGCACTATTTCAAAGGGATATATGCACCCCCATGTTTACTACAGCATTATTTACAATAGCCAAACTGTGGAAGCAGCCCAAGTGTTTATTAATTGATGAATGGATAAAGAAGATATGGTATATGTACACACACACACACACACACACACAAACACACAGGAATATTATTCAGCCATAAAAAATCATGAAATCTTGCCATTTGGAGCAACATGGATAGAGCTAGAGAGTATAATGCTAAGCGAAGTAAGTCAGAGAAAGACAAATATATAACCTCACTCATATGTGGAATTTAAGAAACAAAACAAATGAAAAAAGGGAAAAAAAGAGACAAATGAAGAAACAGTCTCTTAATTATAGAGAATAGACTGATGGTTCCTGATGGATAGAAGATCAAACCAGCCACAACATTCCCTTAAGTCAAAGCCTAATCCAGAGCAAGGCCCTAACTCTTCTTAGTTCTGTTGAAGCTGAGAGAGGCGAGGAAGCTACAAGAAAAAAGTTTGAAGGTACCAGAGGTTAGTTCATTAGGTTTAAGGAAAGAAGTTGTCTTCATAATATAAAAGTGTAAAGTGAAGCAGCAAGTGCTAACGTAGAAGCTACTTCAGAGTTATCCTGAAGATCTAGCTAAAATAGTTAATGAAGGTGGTTACACTAAATAACAGTGTTTTTCAATAAAAATGAAACAGCCTTATATTGGAAGAAGATGCCATACAGGACTTTGATAGGGGAAATCAATGTCTGGCTTTAAAGCTTCTTAGAACAGGCTGACTCTCCTATTAGGGGCTAATGTAGCTGGTGATAACTACATTGAAGCCAATGCTCACTGACCATTCCAAATTCTTAGGTACCTTAAGAATTATGCTACATCTACTCTCTGGCTTCCATAGATGGAACAACAAAACCTAGATGACAGCACACCTGTTTACAACATGGCTTACTGAATATTTTAAGCCCACTGTTGAGACCTATTGTTCTGAAGAAAAGATTCCTTTCAAAATAACTCCTCATTAACAGGACACCTGGTCACCCAAGAGTTTTAGTAAAGATGTACAACAAGATTAATGTTGTTTTCATGCCTGCTAATACAACTTCCATTCTGCAGCCCATGGATCAAGGAGTTATTTTGACTTTCAAGTCTTATTATTTATTAAATATATTTCATAAGGCTACAGCAGCCATGGATAGTGGTTCCTCTGATGGATGGGGGCAAAGTCAATTGAAAAGCTCCTGGAAAAGATTCACCATTCTAGATGCCTTTAAGAACATTGGTGATTCATGAGAAGAGGTGAAAATGTCAACATTCACAGGAGTTTGGAAGAAGTTGATTCCAACCCTTATGGATGACTTTGAGAGGTTGAAGACATCAGTACAGGAACTAACTGCAGGTATGTGGTGGAAATGGCAAGAGAACTAGAATTAGTAGTAGCCTGAACATGAGACTGAATTGCTGCAATTTCATGATAAAGCTTGAATGGACGAGGACTCACTTCTTAAGGATGAGCAGAGAAAGTGGTTCTTGAGATGGAATCTGGTAAAGATGGTATCAAGACTGTTGAAATGACAACAAAGGATTTAGAGTATTACATAAACTTAGTTGATATAGCAGTGGCGGGTTTGAGAGTACTGACTCCAATTTTAAAAGAAATTCTTATGTGGTTTAAATGTTACAAAGAGCATCATAGCCTACCAAGAAATCATTGATGAAAGGAAGAGCTGATTGATATAGCATTCGTTACTCTTGTATTATTTTAAGAAATTGCCACAGCCATCCCAACCTTTAGGAATCAGCACCCTAATCAGTCAGCAGCCATTAACATCAAGGCAACACCCTCTACCAGCAAAAAGATGGAAACTTGCTGAACTCTCAGATGACTGTTAGCATTTTTTAGGAATAAAGTATTTTTTAATTAAGGTATGCAAATTGTTGTTTTAGACATAATGGTATTGAACACTTAAGAGAATACAGTGTAGTGTAAACATAATTTTATATGTATTGGGAAACCAAAAAATTCACTTGACTCACTTTATTGTGATATTTGCTTTATTGCTGTGGGGGACCTAACCTGTAATATCTCTGACTTATACCCATACTGTAATAAGAGTTATGTGAACATGATCTTTCTCTCTCACAATATCTTACTGTGTTATACTCACCCTTATTCTTCCTGTGATGATGTGAGATGATAAAATGCCTACGTGATAAGATGAACTGAGGTGAATGATACAGGCATTGTGATGTAGTATTAAGCTACTATTGACCTTCTCATCACACTTCAGCAGGAGAATCACCTGCTTCCAAAATGTGGTTCACCATAGGTAAGTGAAACCACAGATAAGGGGCGGGGAGGGGGCAGAGGGGACTCCTCAATGTGGGAACTTTATATATCTTCTTCTCAATTTCCTGTGAACCTAAAACTGCTGTTAAAAATTGTATTATTAAAAAAAAACAAGAGAACACCTAGAAGAAAAATTTGTGATCTTGGGTTAGACAAAGATTTCTTATATACAATACCAAAAGCATGATTCATAAAACTACAAATTGATAAAATGGACTTTGTAACAAAAATACTGTCATCTGCATTTTGAGAGACACTGTATACAGAAAATGAAAAGACAAGCACTAGACTGGGATAAAATAGTCACAAAATGTTCACATAGCAGATATCTAAAATAGGACTTTCGCATAATATATAAAAATCTCTTGGGGCACCTGGGTGGCTCAGTTAGTTAAGCATCTGCCTTTGGCTCAGGTCATGATCCCAGGGTCCTGAGATTGAGCCCCGTGTCAGGCTCCCTGCTCAGCTGGGAGCCTGCTTCCCCCTCTCCTCCCCGCTTGTGCTCTCTCTCGCTGTCTCTGATGCTGTGTCACTATCTCTTTCTCTGTCAAATAAATAAAATAAATAAAAATAAAAATAAACCTCTCAAAACTTAAAAGAAAAAAAAACCCATTTAGAAAATAGGCAAATTTGAATAGACATGTCACTAAAGAAAGCATACCAATGGCAAATCAGCATATGAGAATATGCTCATATTATCACTGGGTAAATGCTAATTAAAACTATAATAAGACAGCACTACATATCTATTAGTATAACTAAGATTTAACAGACTGACCATCCCTAGTGTTGACAAGAATGCAGTTAAGCTGGAACTCTCATATAGTGCTGGCAGGATTGAAAAATGGTATACTCACTTTAGAATACAAGCAGTTAAAGAAAATTGAACATACGAATGGAATGAGTGGATCAATTAGACCTCAACTATATGATGCACCCATTCCATTCCTAGGTATTTACCCAAGAGAAAGGAAGGCATATGTCCAAAGACTTTTGTATGAATGTTTATAGCACCTTTATTTGCAATCCCCAAAACTAGGAAGAACCCAAATGTCTATCAGTAGGTGAATGAATAAACAGTGGTATATCCATGCAGTGGAATACTACCCAGCAATGAAAAGGTATTATTGATATATCTTACAATGTGAATGAATCCCAAAATAATCATATTGAGCTAAAGAAGCCAGACAAAGTATATACTGTATGAGTCCGTTTTTGAAAAATTCTAGGAAATTCAATACATTATACAGGGACAAAAAGCAGATCAGTGATTGCTGGGGATAGGGCAGGGAGGGGGTTCAGGAAGGGATAGAAAGGAGGGATTCCAAAGAGGTATAGGGAAGCTTCTGGGTGTGATGGTGTCGTAGGTTGAATTGTGTCCCTCCAAAAGATATATGCAAGTCCAAACCCTTGGTACCTGTGCATGTGAACTTATTTGGAAATAGGTTCTTCAGAGATGCAATTAAGAATCTGAGATGAGGTCAACCTGGGTTTAGGGTGCGCTCTAAATCCAATGACTGGTGTCCTTAAAAGTGCAAGGACAGGATGATTGGATACAGACAGCGAAGGCGGCCATGTGAAGATGGAGGCATAGATGGGAGCTATGCTTCCACAAGACTAGGAGTACCAGGAGACACCACAAGTGGCAAGAGGCAAAGAAGGATTCCTTCCTAGAGCCTTTGGAAGAAGTGTGGCCCTCCTGATGCCTTGACTTTGGATTTAAGGCTCCCAGAACTGTAAGTGAATAAATGTATGTTGTTTTAAACCACTGAGTTTATGGTAATTTATTATAGCAGCCACAGGTAACTAATACAGATGGATATAATCATTGTTATGGTTTTGGTAATGGTTTTTCAATTTGTACATCTTAACATATGTGTAATTTATTCTGTATCAATTAGACCTCAAAGCTGTTAAAAAAGCCAACAGTAACAGAGGATTTAAACAACATGCTTAACAAACTGGACCTAATTTTTATATATTGAATAGTGTACCCCCAACCTATGGCATAAATAAAAATTTCAGGTACATATTCAGGGAATATTTGACAATGTTGGCCAATACAAGTTCATAAAGCTACTCTCACCAAATTTTAAAGGTAAGAAACTGAACAAATCATGTCATCTTACCATAGTAAAACTGAGATAAAAGTTAAAAAACAGTATTGGACAATACTGATATGTCCAGAAATTCAGGAGTGTACTCCTAAATAAGCCATAGAATGAAGAAGAACTCAAGATGGAAATATGAAAATAATTTACTAAATTATAATATTACATATCAGTATTTGTTGGATGGAGCTAAAGCCAGGCTTAAAAATAAAAATATTAAAAGTGAAACTTATGACCTTAATGGCATATATGTAAATGGAAAAATTTAATCAATGATCTAACATCCATTTCAAGCAATCAGAAGAATAACAGAAAATTAAACATAAAGGAAATAGAAGAAAGTAATTAATAATGATAAGAACAAAAATTAGTAAAATAGAGAAGAAAAACATAGTGGAGGGAATTAACAAGACCCAAGTTATTTATTTGAAAAAAAAGCCAATAAAATTGATACTTTCCACCATAAGATCCAATAAGAAAAATAGAAGGCAAAAAAAAACAAATCCCCAAAAAGTAGGGATAAAAAAGAGGTGATCACCAAAAATCCTACAAGTATCATAAGTGAGCTTATATTAATACATTTGAAAATTAAGCTAAATGAACAAATTATTAGAAGTGATAAATACAGCAGGGATTCTGAACACAAGTCAGCATACAAAACTCAACTGTATTTTAGTGTGATAATTAAAATGAAAATGGGAATAATATAATTTCCAGTAAAATCAGATGAACCAAATACCTAGGAATAAAATGAATGAATTGCAAGACCAGTTCACAGAAAACTTTAAAATACTATTGAAAATTTCTCTCAAATAAAGTAACAAACTACTTAAAGATGTAATACCATTTATAGATGGGAAGAAAATACCACAAAGATGCCAACAATCTCAAAATTGACACAAAATTAAATTCAATCCCAATGAACATCTTGGAATATTTTTATATTGAAACTGACACAAAAATGCAAAAAGCCAAAAAGAGCCAAGATATTCTTAAAGAATAATAAATTCAGAGGACTTGCTTTATAAAATAGCAAGCATTGTTTAATTAATTTATTTATTTTAAAGATTTTATTTATTTGAGAGAGGGAAAGAATGCACACATGTGGGGGGAGAGGGAGAGGGAGAGGGAAGCCCAAGCAGACTCTGTCCTGAGTGTGGAGCCCCACACAGGGCTCCATCGCAAGACCCTGAGAACATGACCTGAGCGGAAACCAAGAGTCTGAGGCCTAACTGACTGAGCCACCCAGGCGCCCCTATTTTTTTTTTAAGTGATATTTACTTAGAAGCATTCAGAATGTCAACAAAAGAGCTGCAACTTTTTTTTTTCAATTACAGAGTGGTACTCAGTTCACAGAACAAATATTTCATATAAGCTGCATCAGAGACAAATGAAGATGGAAAAACTACCATCCCCATATGTAACTAATTTGTGCTGGGCACCGACAAGAACCTGCTTTAAATTTCCATGCCAAGTTACAACCCCCATACTGGACCAGGCAAGGTTAGTGGCTACTGAAAATACCACCAGGACAGGGCTATCTAAAGACACATTCAGTAGTGTGTTAACTATGCAAAAAAAGACACCATACAGTTTAAAAACAAATCTTACACAGCCTTACATTTCCATTTTTTTTCTTTAAAAGGAGTGAGATGCATACAGAGGGGGTTACATGCTTTACAGACGAGAAAAAAATGCACTAGAACTTATTCATCATCTTCTTCTTTATCTTCCTTCTCCTCATCCTCTTCAGCTTCCTTGTCTTCCTCCTCTTGCTGCTTTTGCTTGCTTTTTTTTAGCCTTGACGACTCCCTTTTTCGCTGCATCAGGTTTTTCCTTTACCTTAGTATGCAGCAATATCCTTTTCCCATTTTTCGTTCAGCTTAGCAGCTTCTCTCCATGCGGCTGCTTGTCATCTGCAGCAGTGTTATTCCACATCTCTCCCAGTTTCTTTGCAACATCACTAATGGACAGGCGGGGATGTTCTCCTTTGATTTTTGGGTGATGCTCGGAACAAAACAAGTGAAAGGCCGAAGGAAGCCTCTTAGGTGCATTGGTATACGTGCTGCTGAAGTGAGCAGCAAGTGTGCATTGGGATCCTTGAACTTTTTTGTTTCCCCTTTAGGGGGAATTTAAGTTTTCATTTCTCTTTCATAACGGGCCTTGTCTGCCTTTGCCACGTCTTCAAATTGTCCCTTGTCTTTAGCAGACGTGGTCTTCCACATCTCTGAGCACTTCTTAGAAAACTCAGAGAAGTTGACTGAAGCATCTGGGTGTCTCTTCTTGTGCTCCTCTTGGCAAGTCTGCACAAAGAATGCATATGACGACATTTTGCCTCTCAGCTTCTTAGGATCTCCTTTGCCCATATTTAATTATTTTCCCCAGGGAGGCTCAGAGTCGCCCAGTGCCCATCTGGCTTTCACTTGCCCAGGCACTGTCTCTGTGGAGCGCAGTGTACTGCAATGGCTGTTGCAAGCATTATTTTCAAGCTACCTTAATTAAGTTTGCTATTAGTGTCAGAATATAGATAACTTGAACAGAAGATGGAATTTAGAATTGATTCATATACACGAATACTTGATATAAAACAAAGTTGGCCACCGAAAACAAAGGGGAAAGATTGTCTTTTCAGTAAATGATGCTCTATCAATTATATATTCATATATCCAAATAGCCATATGTCCAAGAAAAACTTTGTCCCTACTTCAGACCAAAACAAAAAAAGCAATTCTAGGTACATTGTAGGTCTAAATCTGAAAGGTAAAACACATTTTCTAGAAGAATATATAGAATATTTCATGACGTTTGAGTAGGCAAAAGTTTTATTAAAAAGATGCAAAAATCACTAACCATAAAGGAAATAATAATTTGAACCACATTAAAAGCAAAGAGTTCTATTCATAAAAAGAAAACAATAAGAGTAAAAAGGCTAGCCACTGAGAAGAAATTTATAACATGTATCTCTAACAAAAGACTTGTATCCAGAATACAAAATTAACACCTGCAGATCAATAAAAAGAAAGATAAGGATGCAACCATAGTTCAACATCAGCAAATCAGTCAATGTTATATACCACAAAATGAAGGATAACTATCATACGATCGTTTCAAGAGATACACAAAAAGCATTTACAAAATTCAACGTCTGTTTATGATAAAAACTCTTAACCAAGTGGGTATAGAGAGAACATACCTCAACATAATAAAGGCCATATGTAACAACTGCACAGCGAACATCATACTCAATGGTGAAAAGCTGAAAGCCCTTTCTCTAAGATCAGTAATAAGACAAAAATGCCCACATTCGTCACTTTTATTCAACACAGTAAGTCCTAGCCAGATCACTTAGGCAAAAAAATAAAATAAAGGACACCCAAATTGGAAAGAAAGAAAATTATCACTATTTACAGATGACATGGTATTATATATGGACAACTCTAAAGCCTCCACCAAAAAACTGTTAGAACTATACAGGCTAGTATCTCTGATGAGCATAGATACAAAAATCCTCAACAAAATATTAGCAAACCAAATCCAACAATACATTAAGAAAGTCATTTATCATTTACCATGATAAAGTGGGATGTATTCCTGGGATGCAAATGTGGTTCAGAATTCACAAATCAATGTGATACATCATATTAACAAGAGAAAAGATAGAAACCATATATATGATTATCTCAAAAAATGCAGAAACGGCATTTGACAAAGTACAGCATCAATTCATAATAAAAACTCTAAAGGATGTTTAGAGGCAACATACCTTAACATAGTAAAGGCCATATATGAAAAAGCCCCAGCTAACATCCTCATTGGTGAGAAACTGAGAGCTTTTTCTCTAAGATCAAGAACAAAACAAGGATGTGCACTCTTATCACTTGTATTCAACATAGCACTAGTAATCCCAGCCACAGAGGTCAGAACGCCACCCCCCCCGCCAAAAGAAATAAAAGGCATCCAAATTGGTAAGGGAGAAGTAAAACTTTCACTATTCGCAGATGAGATGATATTATATATAGAAAACCCTAAAGACTTGACCAAAAACCTAGAACTGATAAATTAATTCATTAAAGTTGCAGGATCCAAAATTAATGTACAGAAATATGTTGTATTTCTATACAATAGTGAAGCAGAAGGAAGAGAAATTAAGAAAACAATCACATTTATAATTGCACCAAAAGAATATCTAGGAATAAACTTAACCAAGGAGGCAAAAAACCTGTACCCCAAAAACTATAAAACACTGATGAAAGTAAATGAAGATGACACAAAGAGAAAGATATTCCATGTTCATGAACTGGAGGAACAAGTATTGTTAAAATGTCCATACTATCCAAAATAACCCACAAATTTAATACAATCCCTGCCAAAATATCAATGACATTTTTCATAGAACTAGAACAAATCCTAAAATTTATATGGAGCTCCAAAAGACCCCAAATAGACCTAGGAGCAAGATGGCCGAGGAGTAGGAGACCTGGATTTTGTCTGGTCTCAGGAATTCAGCTGGATAGGGATCAAACCATTCTGAACACCTACGAACTCAACAGGAGATCGAAGAGGAGAGTAGCAACAACTCCCTGAACAGAGAAGCGACCACTTACTGGAAGGTAGGACGTGCGGAGAAGTGAATCCGAGGCGATATTCGGGAGGATAGACGGCGGGGGAGGGGGCCTCCGTCGGCCGCTTCTGGCAAGTGATAGAGCCGCGGAGCACAAAATCGGAACTTTGGGAAGTCGGCTGCGCTGAGGGACGTCGCTCCAGTGGCTAAGCGGGGGGTGGAACCCTCGCGGGACAGTGTGGTCTCAGGACCCTCGGGGTCACAGAAAGACCGGGGGTGCCTGAGTGCGGCAGAGCTCCCAGGGATCGGAGCGGGGAAACCGGCTGCAGAGATGGAGCCGAGGCACGGGCTCTCAGCTCCCAGTGGCCGTAAACTGTGATCCGCGGCCCAGTCGGGCCACTGCTCCTCCAGCAGGGACCCAACAAGCGGCAGATCCGGGGAGACTCCCCTTCCTCCCCCAGGAGGAGCGGCGCGGGAGCGCACCACAGGGATCTGCTGGGTTTGGAGACTCCACACCGAGTCGGGTGCCAGAGATAGAAACACTCGGTCACAGGCCGGGTGAGCACGGAGTGCGGCCGGAGACTGGGGAGACGGGAGTGACTGATTGCTTTTCTCTGGGGGCGCACTGAGCAGCGGGGGCCCGAATTCTCCGCTCCTCCGGGTGGAGATTGGGAGGCCACCATTTTCACTCTCGTCCTCCAAAGCTGTACCGAGAGCTTGCAGGGAACAAAAGCTCCTGAGAGCAAACCCGAGCAGATTACTTAGCCCGCCCTGGCAAGGGCGGGGCAATTCCGCCTCCGGCAAAGACATTTGGGAACCACGGCAACAGGCCCCTCCCCCAGAAGATCAGCAAGAACAGCCAGCCAGGACCAAGTTTACCGATCAAGGAGAACGGGAGAACTCCAGTGCTAGGGGAATAGTGCACATAGAATTCATGGCTTTTTTACCATGATTCAATAATTTTTCAAAGTTAATTTTTTAACTGTTTTTTTTTAATTTTTCTTTTTCCCTTTTTCAACCAACATCTTATCAAGCCCTTTTTGAAAAAAAAAACATTTTTATTTTTCAGTTTTAGAGTCATATTCTATGCCTTCATAGTAGATACCCTCATTTTTGGCATATATATATATAAGTTGTTCTCTCTTTATAATTTTGAGATACAGTTTCTTCTAACAGATCAAAATATACCCTAAATCACTAGTGTATGGCTTTGTTCTAGTCTCCTGCCTGATCACATTCTCTCCTTTGTTTCTTTTCTTTTTTTTAAAATCTTCTTTCTTTTTTCAAACACCTTATCAATTCCTTTTATAAAATCTTTTATAATTTTCATCTTTACAGTCATATTCCATCTCTTCATTGTATCAACCCTTATTTTGTACATATATGTCTTTCTTTCTTTAAAATTGTAGGAGGCACTTTCTTCTAACAGACCAAAATACACCCGAAATCTAGTGTGTGGCACTGATCTATGCACTAGCCTGATCATATTTGATCATATTGTTTTTTTTGTTTTGTTCTGTTTTTGTTTGTTTTTATCTTTTTCTTTTTTTTTTCCTCTTTCTTTTTTCTTTCTTTCCCTTTCTTTTCCCCTGGTTGCAGGTCTTTTCTGATTTCTTTAGAGTATATTTGCTGGGGATGTCGTTAACCTGTTAGCATTTTGTTCTCTCATTCATCTATTCTCCTCTGGACAAAATGACAAGATGAAAAAAATCACCTCAGCAAGAAGAACAAGAGGTAGTACTGTCTGCCAGGGACCTACTCAATACGGACATTAGTACGATGTCGGACCTAGAGTTCAGAATGATGATTTTAAAGATACTAGCTGGGCTTGAAAAAAGCATGGAGGTTATTAGAGAAATCCTTCCTGGAGAAATAAAAGAACTAAAATCTAACCAAGTTGAAATCAAAAAGGCTATTAATGAGGTGCAATCAAAAATGGGGGCACTAACTGCTAGGATAAGTGAGGCAGAAGAGAGAATTAGAGAAATAGAAGACCAAATGATGGAAAATAAAGAAGCTGAGAAAAAGAGAGATCAACAACTACTGGATCACGAGGGCAGAATTGGAGACATAAGTGATACGATAAAATGAAACACCATTAAAATAATTGGGATCCCAGAAGAAGAAGAAAGAGAGAGAGGGGCAGAAGGTATATTGGAGCAAATTATAGCAGAGAACTTCCCTAATGTGGGGAAGGAAACAGGCATCAACATCCAGGAGGCACAGAGAACCCCTCTCAAAATCACTAAAAATAGGTCAACACCCCGACATCTAATAGTAAAACTTACGAGTCTCAGAGACAAAGAGAAAATCTTGAAAGCACCTCGGGAGAAGAGATATGTAACCTATAATGGTAGAAATATTAGACTGGCAACAGACCTATCCAGAGACCTGGCAGGCCAGAAAGGACAGGCATGATATCTTCAGAGCATTAAACGAGAAAAATATGCAGCCAAGAATACTATATCCAGCTAGGCTGTCATTGAAAATTGAAGGAGAGATAAAAAGCTTCCAGGACAAACAAAAACTAAAGGAATTTGCAAACACAAAACCAGCCCTCCAAGAAATATTGAAAGGGGTCCTCCAAGCAAAGAGAGAGCCTAAAAGCAGCATAGACCAGAAAGGAACACAGACAATATACAGTAACAGTCACCTTTCAGGCAATACAATGGCACTAAATTCATATCTTTCAGTAGTT
Organism: Zalophus californianus; assembly: GCF_009762305.2. NCBI lineage: Eukaryota > Metazoa > Chordata > Mammalia > Carnivora > Otariidae > Zalophus > Zalophus californianus. The sequence goes on along the minus strand of NC_045612.1, from coordinate 110,842,220 downwards.
ACCCTGAATGTAAATGGGCTCAATGCCCCAATCAAAAGACACAGGCTATCAGAATGGATTAAAAAACAAGAACCATCAATATGCTGTCTGCAAGAGACTCATTTTAGACCCAAAACACCCCAAGATTGAAAGTGAGGGGGTGGAAAACCATTTACCATGCTAACAGACAACAAAAGAGAGCTGGGGTGGCAATCCTTATATCAGAAAAATTAGATTTTAAGCCAAAGACTGTACTAAGAGATGAGGAAGGACACTATATCCTTCTTAAAGGGTCTATCAACAAGAAATCTAACAATTGTAAATATCTATGCCCCTAACATGGGAGCAGCCAATTATATAAGGCAATTAATAACAAAAGAAAAGAAACACATTGACAACAATACAATAATAGTGGGGGACTTTAACACCCCCCTCACTGAAATGGACACATCATCTAAGCAAAAGATCAACAAGGAAATAAAGCCTTTAAACGACACACTGGACCAAATGGACTTCACAGACATATTCAGAACATGCCATCCCAAAGCAACAAAATACACATTCTTCCCTAGTGCTCATGGAACATTCTCCAGAATAGATCACATCCTAGGTCACAAATCAGGTCTCAACCGGTACCAAAAGATTGGGATCATTCCCTGCATATTTTCAGACCACAATGCTTTGAAACTAGAACTCAATCCCAAGAGGAAAGTTGGAAAGAACTCAAATACATGGAGGCTAAAGAGCATCCTACTAAAGAATGAATGGGTCAACCAGGAAATTAAAGGAGAATTTAAAAAATTCATGGAAACCAATGAAAATGAAAACACAACTGTCCAAAATCTTTGGGATACAGCAAAGCAGTCCTGGGAGGAAAGTATATAGCAATACAAGCCTTTCTCAAGAAACAAGAAAGGTCTCAAATACACAACCTAACCCCACACCTAAAGGAGCTAGAGAAAAAACGGCAAATAAAGCATACACCCAGGAGGAGAAGAGAAATAATAAAGATCAGAGCAGAAATCAATGAAATAGAAACCAAAAGAACAGAACAGATCAATGAAACTAGGAGCTGGTTCTTTGAAAGAATTAACAAGATTGATAAACCCCTGGCCAGACTTATCAAAAAGAAAAGAGAAATGACCCAAATCCACAAAAATCATGAATGAAAGAGGATAGATTACAACCAACACCAAAGAAATACAATTATAAGAACATATTATGAGCAACTCTATGCCAGCAAATTAGATAACCTGGAAGAAATGGATGCATTCCTAGAGATGTATCAACTACCAAAACTGAACCAGGAAGAAATAGAAAACCTGAACAGACCTATAACCACTAAGGAAATGGAAGCAGTCATCAAATATCTCCCAACAAACAAAAGCCCAGGGCCAGATGGCTTCCCAGGGGAATTCTACCAAACATTTAAAGAAGAATTAATACCTATTCTCCTGAAACTGTTCCAAAAAATAGAAATGGAAGGAAAACTTCCAAACTCATTTTATGAGGCCACCATTACCTTGATCCCAAAACCAGACAAAGACCCCATCAAAAAGGAGAATTACAGACCAATATCCTTGATGAACATGGATGCAAAAATTCTCACCAAAATACTAGCCAATAGGATCCAACAGTCCATTAAAAGGATTATTCACCATGACCAAGTGGGATTTATCCCTGGGCTGCAAGGTTGGTTCAACGTCCGCAAATCAATCAACGTGATACAATACATTAACAAAAGAAAGAACAAGAATCATATGATGCTCTCAATAGATGCAGAAAAAGCATTTGACAAAGTACAGCATCCTTTCTTGATCAAAACTCTTCAGGTGTAGGGATAGAGGGTATATACCTCAATATCATAAAAACCATCTATGAAAAACCTATAGCGAATATCATTCTCAATGGGGAAAAGCTGAGAGCTTTTCCCCTAAGGTCAGGCACACGGCAGGGATGTCCACTATCACCACTGCTATTCAACATAGTATTCGAAGTCCTAGCCACAGCAATCAGACAACAAAAAGAAATCAAAGGCATCCAAATCGGCAAAGAGGAAGTCAAACTCTCACTCTTTGCAGACGATATGATACTTTATGTGGAAAACCCAAAAGACTCCACCCCAAAACTGCTAGAAGTCATACAGGAATTCAGTAAAGTGGCAGGCTATAAAATCAATGCACAGAAATCAGTGGCATTCCTATACACCAACAACAAGACAGAAGAGAGACAAATCAAGGAGTAAATCCCATTTACAATTGCACCCAAAACCATAAGATACCTAGGAATAAATCTAACCAAAGAGGCAAAGGATCTGTACTCAGAAAACTATAAAATACTCATGAAAGTAATTGAGGAAGACACAAAGAGATGGAAAAACGTTCCATACTCATGGATTGGAAGAACAAACATTGTGAAGATATCAATGCTCTGTAGAGCAATCTACACATTCAATGCAATCCCCATCAAAATACCATCCACTTTTTCAAAGAAATGGAACAAATAATCCTAAATTTTGTATGGAACCAGAAGAGACCCGAATAACCAGAGGAATGTTGAAAAAGAAAAGCAAAGCTGGTGGCATCACAATTCTGGACTTCCAGCTCTATTACAAAGGTGTCATCAACAAGACAGTATGGTACTGGCACAAAAACAGACACATCGATCAATGGAACAGAATAGAGAGCCCAGAAATGGACCCTCAACTCTATGGTCAACTCATCTTTGACAAAGCAGGAAAGAATGTCCAATGGCAAAAAGACAGTCTCTTCAACAAATGGTGTTGGGAAAATTGGACAGCCACATGCAGAAGAATGAAACTGGACCATTTCCTTACACCACACACAAAAATAGACTCCAAATGCTTGAAAGACCTAACTGTGAGACAGGAGTCCATCAAAATCCTAAAGGAGAACACAGGTAGCAATCTCTTCGACCTCAGCCGCAGTAACTTCTTTCTAGAAACATTGCCAAAGGCAAGGGAAGTAAGGGCAAAAATGAACTATTGGGACTTCATCAAGATAAAAAGCTTTTGCACAGCAAAAGAAACAGTCCACAAAACCAAAACACAACTAACAGAATGGGAGAAAATATTTGTAAATGACATATCAGATAAAGGGCTAGTATCCAAAATCTCTAAAGAACTTATCAAACTCAACACCCAAAGAACAAATAATCCAATCAAGAAATGGGCAGAAGACATGAGCAGACATTTTTCCAAGGAAGACACCCAAATGGCCAACAGGCACATGAAAAAGTGCTCAACATCGCTTGGCATCAGGGAAATCCAAATCAAAACCTCAATGAGATAGCACCTCACACCAGTCAGAATGGCTAAAATTAACAAGTCAGGAAACGACAGATGTTGGCAGGGATGCAGAGAAAGGGGAACCCTCCTACACCCTTGGTGGGAATGCAAGTTGGTGCAACCACTCTGGAAAACAGTATGGAGGTTCCTCAAACAGTTGAAAATAGAGCTACCATACGATCCAGCAATTGCACTACTGGGTATTTACCACAAAGATACAAATGTAGGGATTTGAAGGGGTACGTGCACCCAATGTTTATAGCAGCAATGTCCACAATAACCAAACTGTGGAAAGAGCCAAGATGTCCATCGACAGATGAATGGATAAAGAAGATGTGGTATATATACACAATGGAATATTATGCAGCCATCAAAAGGAATGAGATCTTGCCATTTGCAACGACGTGGATGGAACTGGAGGGTGTTATGCTGAGTGAAATAAGTCAATCAGAGAAAGACATGTATCATATGACCTCACTGATATGAGGAATTCTTAATCTCAGGAAAGAAACTGAGGGTTGCTGGAGTGGTGGCGGGGTGGGAGGGATGGGGTGGCGGGGTGATAGACATTGGGGAGGGTATGTGCTATGGCGAGTGCTGTGAATTGTGCAAGACTTTTGAATCACAGATCTGTACTTCTGAAACAAATAATGCAATATATGTTAAGAAAAAAAAAGAATAAGATAGCAGGAGGGGAAGAAGGAAGAGGGGGAAATCGGAGGGGGAGATGAACAATGAGAGACGATGGACTCTGAAAAACAAACTGAGGGTTCTAGAGGGGAGGGAGGTGGGGGGATGTGTTAGCCTGGTGATGGGTATTAAAGAGGGTACGTTCTGCGTGGAGCACTGGGTGTTATGTAGCAACAATGAATCATGGAACACTACTTCTAAAAGAAATGATGTAATGTATGGTGATTAACATAACAATAAAAAAGACCCCAAATAGCCAAAGTAATCTTGAAAAAGAAGAACAAAGCTGTAGGTAAAATAAACCCAGATTTCAAGATATACTATGAAGCTGTAATAATCAGAATAGTATGTTATTGGCATGAAAACAGACACATTGATGAATGGAACAGAACAGAAAGTTCAGAAACAAATCCATGCTAATATGAATAATCTATGACAAATGAGCTAAGAATATACAATGGGAAAAAATAGTCTCTTCAACAAATGGTTCTGGGAAAACTGGATAGTTACGTGGAAAAGAATGAAACTGGACCACTTTCTTATACCATATGCAAAAATAAACTCAAAATGGATAAAAAAGCTAAATGTGAGACCAAAAACCATAAAACTCCTAAAAGAAAATATAGACAGTAATTTATTTGACAACAGCCACAGAAACACTTTTCTAGGTATGTCTCTTCAGGCCAGAGAAACAAAAGCAAAATTAACCTATTTGAACTACACTAAAATAAAAAGCTTTTGCATAGCAAAGGAAACCATAAACCATATGAAAAGGCAACCTATTGAGTGGGAGAAGATATTTGCAAATGGAGTTAATATCCAAAATATACAAAGACCTTATACAACTCTACCATCTCCAAACCCCCAAATTATCTGATTAAAAATGGGCAGAGGACCTCAATAGGCATTTTCTCAAAGACATACAGATAGCTAACAGACACATGAAAAGATGCTCAATATCACTAATCATCAGGGAAATGCAAATCAAAACCACACTGAGCTATCACCTCACCCCTGTCAGAATGGCTAGACTCAAAAAGACAAGAAATAACAAGTGTTGACAACGATGTATAGAAAAAGGAACCCATATATACTGCTGGTGTGAATGCTAACTGATGTAGTTACTATTGAAAAGAATATGGAGGTTCCTCAAAAAATTAGAAATAGAATTACTGTAAGATTCAATAATTCCACTACTGGGTATCTACCCAAAGAAAACAAAAACTCTAATCTGAAAAGATATATGCACCCGTTTGTTTGCTGCAGCATTATTTATAATAGCCAAGATATGGAAGTAACCCAAGAGTTGATCAATACATGAATGGATAAAGAAGATGTGGCGTGTGTGTGTGTGTGTGTGTGTGTGTGTGTGTGTAACGAAATATGACTAAGCCATAAAAAAGAATGAGATCTTGCCATTTGCAACAACATGGATGCACCTAGAGGGTATAACGCTCAGTGAAATAAGTCAGACAAAGACAAATACCACGTGATTTCACTCATATGTGAAATTTAAGAAACAAATGAACCGATGAAGAAAAAAAAAGAGACCCCCCCCTAAAAAAACCTCCACAAAACCCCCCCAAACACTTAAATACAGAGAACAAACTGGTGGTTGTCCAAGGTGGGGGGGTAGGGGATGGGTGAAAGAGATATAGGAAATTAAGAGTACAGTTATCATAATGAGCACTCAGTAATGTGCAGAACTGTTGAATCGTTATACTGTACACCTGAAACTAATACTGCATGTTAATTACACTTCCATTAAAAAACTGTCAGAAGTAATAAATGGATTCAGTAAAGTTACAGGATACAAAATCAATATACAAAAATCTGTTGCATTTCTATACACTAATAACAAAGTGTCAGAGATTTTAAGAAAACAATCCCATTTACAATTACATCAAATGAATAAAATACCTAAGAATAAATTTAACCAAGGTGGGTAAAGACCTGTATATTGAAAACTATAAGACATTAATGAAAGTAACTGCAGAAGACAAAAATAAATGGAAAGATATTCCATGCGCATGGATTAGAAGAATCAGTATTGTTCTTATTATCCAAGGTAATCTACAGATTCAATACAATCCGTATCAAAACTTCAATGACATTTTTCAAAGAAACAGAAAAAATAATCTTAAAATTTGTATGGAAGTGCACACCCCCCCCCAAAACCCAAATAGCCAAAGAAATCTTGAGGGAGAAGAAGCAAGTTGGAGGCATCACACTCCTTGATTTCAAGCTATATCACAAAGCTCTAATAGTCAAAACAGTGTTGTACTGGCATAAAATTGACACACAGATTAATGGAAGGGAAGAGAGACTCCAGAAATCATGCATAAATCATCGATTTATGACAAAGGAACTAAGAATATTCAATGGGGGAAAGGACAGCCTCTTCAATAAATGTTGGAAAACTGGACAGCTACATGCAAAAGAATGAAACTGGACCACTATGTTATACCATACACAGAAATTAATTAGAAATGGATGAAAGACTTAAATGTAAGACATGAAACATAAAATTCCTAGAAGAACTACCATATGATCCAGCAATTCTACTTTTGGGTATTCAGTTCAAGAAAACAAAAGATACTACCTCAAAAAGACATACACACCCCCCATGTTCACTGCAGCATTATTATTATTTTTATTCACTTATTTGAGAGAGAGAGAATGAGAGACAGAGAACATGAGAGGGAAGAGGGTCAGAGAGAGAAGCAGACTCCCCGCCGAGCAGGGAGCCCGACGCGGGACTCAATCCCGGGACTCCAGGATCATGACCTGAGCCAAAGGCAGTCGCTTAACCAACTGAGCCACCCAGGCGCCCTCACTGCATTATTTACAATAGCCAAGGTATGGAAACACCTAAGTTCATCAACAGATGAATGGATAAAGAAATTGTGGTCTATATACACAGTATTATCCAGCCATAAAAACGAATAAAATCTTCCATGTCCAGCAACATGAATGGACCTTGAGGGCATTATGCTAAGTGAAGTAAGTCAGAAAGAGCAAGACAAATGCTGTACGATCTCTCTTACATGTGGAATTTAAAAAGAAAACAAACAAAAAACCTAAAAAAAACCCAAAACAACAAGCTCAGAGATACAGAGAACAGACTGGTGGTTGTCAGAGGTGGGAAAGGAGGGCAAGAGGGGCGAATGAGTGAACTGTTGGGTTTTTTTTTTTTTAAGTGAATTGTTTAAATAAATAAATTAAAAAAAACAACCTAGCAGAAAAACAGGCAAGAGTCTCATATAAGCACTTCATAAAATGATATCCAAATGGTAAACTAACTTGGAAAAAAGGCAAACTAAACATCTAAGGACCTACCAGAATGACTAAAAATCTAAAAGCCCTGAAAATATCTAATGTAGGCCAGAATGTGGAGCAAGGGCAATGTTTGTATACTATTGGTGGGAGATTTAATTGGTTCATCGACTTTGGAAAAGTCAGCGTTTACCAAAGTTGAATACATCCATGGCCCATGACCTAGAAATTCCACTCTTAGGCACATAACCAATAGAAATGTATACACATTTGTACCAGAAATGTTCAGAAATGTTTATAGCAGTTTTATTTGAAATGACTAAGGTCTAGGAAAAAAAACCATCACCAAATGTGCTATAGAATTTGTAAATAAGGTTGTTGTTAAGTTCAAGAACAAGCAAAACTAATATATGTTCTTGGAATTCAGGATGGTAGTTACCATTTGGGGGATAAATGGGTCCTGATTGAGAGGAGGCATTATGGTGGATTTTAGAGGCTGTTATTTGCTTTCTTGATCTGAGTGGTAGTTACTCAGGTGTGCTTACTTTGTGACAATTCACTTAGGTGTTTATTTCTGATTTTGCATATATGTCATACTTCAATAAAAACTTAAAAACTTAGTTTCATATAAAATGAAGAAGACTAAATAATCAGATATATTCTATCATACTTTTCTTCCAGTCACAGTGATATTCATCTTTTTTCTATATTTATGTGCCAGTAAATTAATAATGTCTTAGTGACACAACATCTCAAAATAGGATAAAATGAATAGACTTAAAAATGTTATTTTTTTATTGTGGTTAAAAAACATGTAAGATGTACCCTCTTAACAAATTTTTAAGTGTACAGCATTGTTAAATATAGGTACAATGTTATAAAGCACATCTGTAGAATTTAATCACCTTGCATAAATGCAACTGAATACCCAGTGAACAACTTCCCATTTCCCCTTTGCCTAGTTTCTGGTAACTACCATTCTATTTTCTGCTTCTGTGTGCTTGACTAGTGTAGATACCTCATATAAATGGAATCACATGGTATTTATCCTTCTGTTACTGTTTCATTTCACTTAGCATATGTCTTTGAAGTTAATCGATATTGTTGTATATGATGGGATTTCATTCATTTTTTAAAAAGATTTTATTTGAGAGAGAAAGAACATGAGCAGGGGGAGGGGCAAAGGGAGAGGGAAAAGCTGACTCCCTGCTGAGTGCTGAGCCTGATGACATGGGGCTTGATCCTAGGATCCTGAGATCATGACCTGAGCCAAAGTCAGATGCTCGACTGACTGAGCCACCCAGGTACTCTGGGATTTCATTCATTTTTAATGGTGAATAATATTCCATTGTATGTATATACCACATTTTCTTTATCCATTCATCTGTTGATGGACATTTAGGTTGCTTTCACATCTTGGCTACTGTGAATAATGCTATAATAAATATGAAAGTCCGAGTATTTCTTCAAGATCCTGATTTCAGTTCTTTTGGATAAATAGCCAGAAGTGGGATTGCTGGATCCCAAATTAGCATTAAAAAGGAAAAGATATGCCAATCCCAGGTGAAGAAATTGCTTCACTTGGACTAGACTAACACAATGAGTGGGAAAATGAAAGAGTCAAAGAAGTACCATAAAATCCTCCATTAGAAATGGGAAATCTGGGTGCCTGGGTGGCTCAGTTGGTTAAGCGACTGCCTTCGGCTCAGGTCATGATCCTGGAGTCCTGGGATCGAGTCCTATATCAGGCTCCCTGCTCAGCAGGGAGTCTGCTTCTCCCTCGACCCTCTTCCCTCTCGTGCTATCTCTCATTCTCTCTCTCTCAAATAAATAAATAAAAAATCTTAAAAAAAAAAAGAAACGGGAAATCTCAGGGTGCTACCAGAATGGTAGTTCTATTTTTAATTTTTTGAGGAACCTCCGTATGGTTTTTCCATAGTGGTTACACCATTTTACATTCATACCCACAGTGCACAAGGTTTCCAATTTCTCCACACCTTTTTCAACACTTTTTTTTATAATGGCCATCCTAACTGGTGTTAGGTAATATCTCATAGTGTTTTTATTTGCATTTCCCTAATGATTGGTGATACTGAGCACTTTTTCATATACCTGCTGGCCATTTGTATGTCTTCTTTGGAAACATGTTAATTCAGTTCTTTCACCCATTTTTAAATTGAGTTGTTTTAGTTTTGCTATTGAGTTGAAGGAGTGCCTTCTAAATTTTAGATATTAACCTCCTATCGGCTATTTGGTTTGCAAGTTATCCTTCTCATTCTGTAGGCTGCTTTCTCACTCTGTTGATTGTTTCCTTAATATTTGTTTAATGTGTAAAAATGACAACACTAAATTAGTTTAATTTGGATTTAGTTTTCTCACAGTTAAACAGAACTAATTTTCATCTTATGATTCATAGCTGCTAAAGAGTTCCTTTCACAAAATGGATGTGTAATTTAGTTTTTCTATTTTCTATGGATGCATTTGACTGCTTTATCTTCTTTAGAAGTTCCAGCTCAGATGTGTTTGGACACTTCAGTGCATTTCTGAGATACAACACAGCCTAATTTTACAAGGCATTCTATAACTAAGAGATGGGGAAAACCTGATCTACAATTTGCATCCTCATCATAGACTCTTGTTTGTGATTTGGGCCAATCATGATCATTGTATAAACTTCAGATTTCCAATTTATTTTTAAAAAAGGTTTATTTATTTGAGAATTTGAAAGAGAGAGAGAGGAGAGGGGCAGAGGGGCAAAGGAAGAGAATCCCAAGCAGACTCCCTGCTGAGCATGGAGCCTGACACAGGGCTCAATCCCACGACCCTGAGATAATGACCTGAGCTAAAACCAAGAGTCAGATGCTTAACTGCCTGAGACACCCAGGCACCCTGAGATTTCCCGTTTCTTTTTTTTTTTTTAAGATTTTTTATTTATTTGAGAGAGAGAGAATGAGAGAGAGAGAGCACGAGAGGGAAGAGGGTCAAGGGAGAAGCAGACTCCCTGCTGAGCAGGGAGCCCGATGTGGGACTCGATCCGGGACTCCAGGATCATGACCTGAGCCGAAGGCAGTCGCTTAACCAACCGAGCCACCCAGGCGCCCAGATTTCCCGTTTCTAATGGAGGATTTTATGGTACTTCTTTGACTCTTTCATTTTCCCACTCATTGTGTTAGTCTAGTCCAAGTGAAGCAATTTCTTCACCTGGGATTGGCATATCTTTTCCTTTTTAATGCTAATGCCTTACATTACTATATTTTCACTTTGGTTATAGGGTTTAATAATAAATATTCAGTATTTCTCATCCTGGTCTCACTAAAACCAGTCAGATGTTTCTGAACCTACATGGTCATATCCTTGCTTGAATTATTTATGTATAATTATATTGCTTTTGAGAAAAACAGGAGATGCAATTGGTGAAGCTGTTAAAATGACTGTAATTAAAGTAATACATGAGAAAAAGATCCAATTTTGTGGATAGTTGTTTATGCTGCATTTTACCTTTCAGAACAATTAAATTGTTATTATACACTTATATGCTCACAGGGAATATTTGCAATATAATTTTAAATTGGGGTAAATTAGTATTTTATATCAGCCCATTAGAAAAACAAGCAAAGAATCTAATCTCCCCCCACCATTAGGTTAAGGCAAACCCTGGTCTCAGGAGAGGTCTATACTGTAACCCTGCTCCAATGTCAGTGCCTTCCCCAACTCCTCCCTGATTTTAGTAAATTGCCTTGCCATGGAAGTATGTGTATTTCGGTGTCTGGACAGACTTAATACTTCTGCCATTTTTCAATTTAATGAAAATCCACAATGAAATTACATTCTAAATATCTTTTGAAAAGTTTGGATAATTATTCATTACTCTATTTGAGTAGCTCAGTGGCCTTGAGTTACCATCTAATTGGTAATGACCTTTAGCCAACTTCCTTCTCTCTCAAATTCCCTAATCACATTTCACAGCAGTACCATCAGACTATGCTGGAAAAGCCACATGCCAAGATGCCAAGGAAATCCATGCAGACTTGAAACACTTAAAGAGAAGTGGAGTAGACAAGAAAAAAAAAAAAGAAAAACCATTCAACCTCATCAAGTTTATAAAATTTAATGTCTGGCAATGCATCTCATTAGATGGTTCAAAAAATTTTTCAAATTATTTTCATAAAGAACAGACATTATATTCCCAGAAAACTCAAGTTTGGCCTGACTTTGCATTGTTTAATATTTTAGATTAGTCACAAAAATCTGTTTTAAACATTTCTTCATCTTTAAATTAGCCTGGTATTATTTTTTCAGTGATCAATTAACATAGACATGTAATACAATCAAGGTCTAAGCCAAACATTATGGACATATTGGAAAAGTAATTTCAAGAGAGTATTGTTCTTCAGAAATAAATGCAACATTTTGAGAGATTCAGTGGGGTTCCAGGGCTTTACTGCCATGAAGCTAAGTGACCAGACCAAATGCAAAAACAGTGCAATCAAGCACCTAAATGATTTATCTGTAGAATGGATGCTTAGTTTAATGGAGCTGCAACAACTTCCCTAACCACCTGAGTGTTTCATATTTCATGGATTATTATGGGATTGTGTAGACACTATAATGCTAAGATCTATTTTTATTCAATAAGAATTGTGCATAGTATTATACATGCCTTGAATTTATATAATGCTATCATGGCATTTTACAAGAGGAGATGATTTTAAATGTGCCATCTGACTTGTAAGTAAAAAGAGCATCTCTAAAATGACACTAGTTACTGAATATACAACAGTCGACAAGTTGCTTCTGGGAAACAAAAGCATGATTACAAAAAGCTCATTTGAAAGCCTTGTCCTGAAAGAAAGGGCTCAGTTGGTAGAGCTCTGTGTTTCATATCAGACCTTCCCCTTACCTTCTCCTTCCTGTACTGCCCCACAGAGGGTACAAGTGCTTAGGCAAGTTTAGAGAAGAATGAGAACATACTCACCTACACTGACACACATTGCTTCATTTTCTTAGAACTTCTGAATCTATTTTTTTTTTTAAGATTTTATTTGTCAGAGAGAGAGCAAAAGCGAGAGAGAGTGAGAGAGAGCACAAGAAGGGGGAGCGGCAGGCAGAGGGAGAAGCAGGCTCCCCACTGAGCAAGGAGCCCGATGAAGGACTTGATCCCAGGACCCTGGGATCATGCTCTGAGCCAAAGGCAGATGCTTAAACGACTGAGCCATCCTGGCACCCCCTGAATCCATTCTAAGAGTTGGCCTAAGACTGGCCTAAAGAAAGTGAGAGAAAGCAAGAGAGAAAACCCATCATCCTAAAACAAAACAAAAAACCAAAATCAACATAGTCTGATCTAAATGAAAGCAGACCTAAAACACTTGATCTAAAATGAAAATATGGTCACAAAAGTATGCAGATGTCAATGTTTTATCTTACTATCTTGTGCTTTATGACCTCAGTGTTGGCTCTGTTTTTGTTCAGTTTTTTAAAAGGTGCATATTTAAGTATTTTCTCTAACTCTGAGACAAAAGGGATAAAGGATAGCTATTAAGAATAGTTTCAAAGAGAAAAGCTCTTCAGAGGGCAAAGAACATTTTTTTAAGATTTCCTGTACACACATTATTGTTTTTTTCCTGAAATCTTTGTGTTTTCAGGGTAAGATCAAACAGTATTGACAACAAGTTATAGGTTATTCTAGTAACCATGGGCCTTCCTTTACCTCTTAGCTGGACTACAAAAACAGTTTAAAAATCAGCCTGAGTACGAAATAGTTGTCTAGTATTATTGCTTCTGCATGTTTTGATCAGCTGCCAGCTGGGAAACCTTTGGGGCAAAACCTTATAAGCTCATCTCTTGGTTCATTAGGGTTATGGGGGGAAGAAAGAAAAAACAAGTCTTCAAGTTCCTGCTAATTAAAATGATTGCCAAGACTCCTCTCCAAGGACCACTCTTTCAGTTATAAAGTGCATGTGTAAATGAAGCACCCCAGGCCATCAGCAAATTGACAAAAGCAAGTCAGAGTCAGTGACGCTTTCTGTTTAATCTAAGCTAGCATACAAGTTTAGCTGGAAAAAATGGTGAGGAAAACTATTTACAAGGGTTCTATAGATTTTCTTGTATCAGCAGCTGTTTTGAGAAATATTGGGAAAATAATGGTTTCTTCCCTTTTTAAAAAGGCAGTTATTAGAACTTGGATTTCACATTTCTGACCCAAAACTCCGACCCACCATTTGAACTTTTCATTTAGAGGCTTCATTCTACTACTTTGGGGAATAATAGTGCCACTGTGTCAGTGTTCCACTCATGTACTAGGGGCATCTTACTGCAAGTACCTGTGTCTCTGCCAGAGGGCAGTCTCTAGCCATGGCAGCTCACTGAAGCTGTGCATAGGGCAGGCCCACTCTGGAAAGTGTGGCCTCCAGTAGTGGATGCAATAGTCATCCATTCATAAATGATAACAGAATTGGTAGGTGAATGCCATGAGTTTGTTGGCTCTTGGGTGGGACCAGCTTGCATTCCCACCAACAGTGTAAGAGGGTTCCCCTTTCCCCATATCCTTGCCAATATTTGTTGTTCCCTGTCTTGTTATTTTAGCCATTTTACTGGTGTAAGGTGGTATCTCATTGTGGTTTTGATTTGTATTTCCCTGACAGCAAGTGATGTGGAATATTTTTTCACATGTCTGTTGGCCATTTGTATGTCTTCTTTGGAGAAGTGTCTGTTCATGTTTTCTGCCTGTTTCCTGATTGGATTATTTGTTCTTTGGGTGTTGAGTTTGATAAGTTCTTTATAGATCTTGGATACCAGCCCTTTATCTGATATGTCATTGGCAAATATCTTCTCCCATTCCATAGGTTGCTGTTTAGTTTTGTTGACTGTTTCCTTTGCTGTGCAGAAGCTTCTTATCTTGATGAAGTCACAATAGTTCGTTTTTGCTTTTGTTTCCTTTGCCTTTAGAGATGTGTCCAGCAAGAAGTTGCTGCAGCCGAGGTCGAAGAGGTTGCTGCCTCTGTTCTACTCAAGGATTTTGATGGATTTGTGTCTCCCATTTAGGTCTTTCATCCATCTTGAGTTCATCTCTGTTTATGGTGTAAGAGAATGGTCCACTTTCACTTTTATGCATGTGGCTGTCCAATTTTCCCAACACCATTTGTTGAAGAGACTGTCTTTTTTCCATTGGATATGCTTTCCTGCTTTGTCGAATATTAGTTGACCATAGAGTTGAGGGTCCATTTCTGGAATCTCTATTCTGTTCCACTGATCTATGTGTTTTTGTGCCAATACCATGCTGTCGTGATGATCACAGCTTTGTAATAGAGCTTGAAGTCAGGCATTGTGATGCCTCCAGCTTTGGTTTTTTCCAATATTCCCTTGACTATTCAGGGTCTTTTGTGGTTCCATACAAATTTTAGGATTGTTTGTTCCAGTTCTGTAAAAAATGTTGATGGTATTTTGATAGGGATCGCATTGAACGTGTAGATTGCTCTGGGCAGTATAGACATTTTAACAATGTTTATTCTTTCAACCCATGAGCATGGAATGTTTTTCCATCTCTTTGTGTCTTCCTCAATTTCTTTCATAAGTGTTCTGTAGTTTCTAGAATACAGATCCTTTGCCTCTTTGGTTAGGTTTATTCCTAGGTATCTTATGGTTTTGGGTGCAATTGTAAATGGGATTGATTCCTTAACTTCTCTTTATTCAGTCACATTGTTAGTGTATAGAAATGCAACTGATTTCTGTGCATTGATTTTATATTCTACCACTTTGCTGAATTCCTATATGAGTTCTAGCAATTTCGGGATGGAGTCTTTTGGGTTTTCCACACAGAGCATCATGTCATCTGTGAAGAGTGAGAGTTTGACTTCTTTGCTGATTTGGATGCCTTTTATTTCTTTTTGTTGTCTAATTGCTGATGCTAGGACTTCTAGTATAATGCTCAACAACAGTGGTGAAAGTAGACATCTCTGCCGGGTTCCCATGACCTTAGGGGAAAAGCTCTCGGTTTTTCCCCACTGAGAATGATATTTGCTGTGGTTTTTTCATAGATGGCTTTTATGATATTGAGGTATGCTCCCTCTATCCCGATACTTTGAAGAGTTTTAATCAAGAAAGGATGCTGTACTTTGGCAAATGCTTTTTCTGCATCAATTCAGAGGATAATATGGTTCTTGTCTCTTCTTTTATTGATGTGCTCTATCATGTTGATTTGTGAATGTTGAATCACCCTTGCATCCCAGGAATAAATCCCATCTGGCAGTGGTGAATAACCATTTTAATGTACTGTTGGATCCTATTGGCTAGGATCTTGGTGAGAATTTTGGCAAGTCCCAAAATTTTGTGATTTTGGTCTGTAATTCTCCTTTTAATGGGGTCTTTGGTTTGGGGATCAAGGTAATGCTGGGGTCACAGAATGAGTTTGGAAGTTTTCCTTCTGTTTCTATTTTTTGAAACAGCTTCAGTAGAATAGGTATTCTTTCTTCTTTAAATGTTTGGTAGAATTCCCCTGGGAAGCCATCTGGCCCTGGACTGTTGTTTTTTTGGGAGGTTTTTGATCACTGCTTCAATTTCCTTGCTGGTTATTGGTCTGTTCAGATTTTCTACCTCTTCCTGTTTCAGTCTTGGTAGTTTATATGTTTCCAGGAGGGCATTTCTTCCAGATTGCTTAATTTGTTGGCATAGAGTTGCTGATAATATGTTCTTACAATTGTCTGTATTTCCTTTGTATTGGTCATGATCTCTCCCCTTTCATTCATGATTTTATTAATTTGGGTCCATTCTCTTTTCTTTTGGATAGGTCTGGCCAGAGGTTTATTGATCTTATAAATAATAAAGATTAGAGCAGAAATCAATGAAATAGAAACCAGAACAGTAGAACAGATCAACAAAACTAGAAGCTGGTTCTTTGTATATTTGGGGAATTATCACTTTTTTTCAGTTTCAACCACATGACTGTCATGTCATTTTTCATACTGAGTTTTGATATATCATTAAACTATGTTTACAGGACTCTTCCCTCAACTCTCCTTAGTCTTTGAAGTGCACATGCGCTGTTGACAAGCATAGTGAAGTTGTGAACAGAAACATTTAAGGGTGCAAAGTCAAGCTACCTCTCTCATTGTTCCAGTTTTGTCCTGATTATCTGATGCCACAGAAAAGGTGCCCTTCAGCCCATACCATTCAAGTGTTCAGTTACTTTAATGTGCCTACCTATGCAAACCATATAAAGGAAACAATAAATTCAATCAATTCACAGGTTAGTTACAAAGTATCTGATTATTAGCCAGTTATTAAATAGTTGCAGCTGGTCAGAGAAAAATGTTGAAGAAACCTATGCCATAGACTCAGACCACCAGTATTTGATTAAGATTTGCTCCATATTCTAGTTGCAGATTTTACACTCAGTTTGGCCAAACATCTTAGAAATGCATGATTCTGGTCACCCTTAAGAAAAACCTTACATTCCTGAACCTTATTCAGCAGATGTCCCTCAGTACCTTATGGTCCACACTGGTAGCTTTGTTCTTTTGCTTATTTGACACTGTCCAAAACCCTTTGACTTTCATTCTGTTACATCTGGAGTCTTGACTTCAAGACAGAGTGACTGTAGTCACCAAAGGGAAATATGTGAGTGAGTCTTGTTTTTTTGTCTACTTAGCTTTTTCTGTGTGGCCTAGAATGCTAGATTTTAAAAGACTGACTGAGAAAAGGGAAACCAGAAAGAAACAGATGATCAATTTCTGCCCTTTTTTTTTCCTTGGCAAGCATTTGACCATTGCTGAATTCCTGGCATCTAGATCAGGTCTTCACTGCAACTAGTAAGCATAAACAAGGATCTCAAGCCTAAGTATAAACTATATATTTCATATTCTTCATTTATGTTGACTAAGATTGAGTTCAAATTGCATTTTGTGATGTTTTGATGCTTCTTCTAAAGCACGTATGCCTCTAGGAGATGAAGGATTACAGGCTCTTTCTATGGTTCCTACTGCTCCTATCACATTGCTTACCTGTTCATTATCTTTTCCTCTACTTCTCCTCAGCACCTGCTCTTATCTTTCTGGAACGTCAGAATGCTATGAATTAGATAGGACCTGCGCATTAGAAACTGGCAAAAATCCAAATAGAATGAAAGGTATTTGGGGAAGAGACATGCAATGGAGTATGCCATCTAGAATGTCAAATATTTTATTGATGTAATAGAGGAAAGGCTAATGAAACTTGTGGACTAGGCAAAGCAGAGAGAAATCCCAAATCTTTTAGAAGATTGAAATGCAATGAGATCTTGATAAATCAAGTAAGTCATCCTAGCTTCAAAGAAGACCATGATAAAATACTAAATGATAATAATACAAAAAAGATCCTTACACAGAAGTTGAGGGAGTTGTTTTCCTCTAAGGAAGGAGATTTAAAGATTCAGATAAAATAGAAAACAAGTGTGAAGAAAAGACTCTACAGCGCCACTCAACTTGATGAATTGTATTAAAGCAAAACTAACATTGTGAATACGTTATTATTAAAATTTGTCTTGATAGTAGGAAAGCCATTAGGTCTGGAGTCAGAAAAGGGGCTCAAATCTTCGCGTCTCCATTTGCTAGCTGTGTGACTCTCGATAAATTATCCTCATTTAGCCTCATTTTCTTCAGCTATTAAAACTAAGATAATGCTATTTGTTTTACAATCTTGTTTTACAAAGATCTCGTAACTGTTAAATGAGATCATGTAAGTCAGTGGTGTTCAAATGGGGGCAATTTTGCTCCTCAGGGGACATCTGACAATGCCTGGAGACAGTTCCAGTTGTCATAACTCAGTGGTGCCATTGGCATCTAGTGGACGGAGGCCAAGGATGCTGCTCAACATGTTACAGTGCCCAACAAAGAACTGCCCAACCCAAAATATCAATGGTGCTGAGGTTGAGAAACTCTGGTATAAAGTAAATATGGAGTAAATTGTAGGTACTATTTCATTTGCTGCTACCTAAATAAGAATATAAAGAATGAAGTAAATTCGATGGGAAAGGATACAAGAAAACGATAGGATTAAGTTGAGCAAAACATGCTGAAAGTGACTCTGGTTATAACCATTTCAAGCCCTTGTGAGACAAATAATAAAATGCTTATTCTGAACTTTTTATTTTAAACACTAAAACTAAAAGGTAGAAGTTTAAGCAATTAAAAAGTGATGAGACCATTGAAAAATTCCTCTTGCTAGGGTGATGAGATGCTCTTGGAAAAATTTAACCTATACAAACAAATAAGATGGGATTAAACACATTCCAGGGTTTTAAAGCTATTAAGATTATTAGACTGTGAAATATGCTGCCAAGGAAGTGCCAGATCCACCACCTCTTGAGACACTTAAAACTCAACTAACAAAACATTACAAAGTATATTTCTGGGAAAAGGGAACTGGCACAGATGGGGATCAAGCTACTAATTCGAGAGGTCTTTTTATTTTCCTTCCGATGTTCATGTTTCAGCGGCTACTTTTAAAAGGGTGAAAGGCAAAGCGTCACGCTGGAAACAAGATTCCTGGGATCAAGCCATAAAATCAGTTACTTGATCCATTTGGCAAAGAACGTGGAAATGGGCAAAGGTTTATCTATCATGAAAACAAATTAAGGCTGTTAAATAAGAAGAGATATCACAATCTATCAAACCAGCTTTAGCATCTACAAAGTAGATTGACAGTGAGCAAAAAAAAAAAAAATTCTTCAAACATTAACAAAACAACCTGGAAATTGTTAAATAAAAGATAATGATAAAATTCAATGTAATTTCTAACTGGATGCCTATCCCTTCCTAATCACAGTGTCTTTACCTCACAAGTGGGGCAAGAGTTCACAAATCTTTGAAAATATTTAAGGACATTTAAAGATATAGCGTTTCAGAAGCACTTAGTAAACCATAAAGTAATAGAACACAGAATATTACTATGTCTCTGTTGAGTACACTGTACTCCATTCTCTTCGATAGAAAGTCATTTGACAAGCATCATTTCAACTGATGAAACCAAAATGAAATGTATGTAAATTCATGAGGGAGGCAGAACACAGAAGATGCAGCCAAGTCAGTCTACATGACTTGCTGAAGGCCACGTGATATGTTTACAAGGCAGACCTGTATTGACAAAATTTGATTTTGCCTCTCCGACACCTGGACTATGCCCTTTCTGCTGTTTTGACCCCCCACTGCCTGTGGCCCCACTTTCAAAACTGAAAGGGCAATGCTTAAGGTTTGTATTATATAGCTATCTAAAGGTTTGTTTCTATAGACCTTATGCTTCTAGCTCATGATTGTGTCCTTACATGTAGCAGATGGGCATTTAATAAATATGTTGAATTAATGAATAAAGTTTGAGTGTTTACCAAAGAGATTAGACAGATAGACCACTGAATTTTCAATGAAATGGATATATTTTCTTAAGATCTCCACTACTCAAGGGGCACCTCAGTGGGTTAAGCATCTGCCTTCGGCTCAGGTCATGATCTTAGGGTCCTGGGATCGAGCCCCATGATGGGCTCCCTGTCAGCAGGGAGTCTGCTTCTCCTCTCCTTCTGCCCTCCCCACCCCCTGTTCCTGCTTGCTCTCTTTCTCTCTCTCTCTCTCCCCCTCTCAAATAAGTAAAAACAAAATCTTAAAAAAAAAAAAATCTCCATTACTCAAGACAATCTTAGTTGCAGGTTAGGTTAAGTCTCTTTGAATGAGCAACTAGGAATTGTCAATCCTTAATGGTCTAAATTAAGAAGTAGAATATGGGCAAGTGTTTTGAGGTAGAAGAAATTTATAATGATTTGTTCTATTTTAGCTACCATTAGCTGAAAGCCAGAATACATTGAAAGAAAATAATTCTTTTTAAAAAAGATTTGAGAGAGAGAGAGAAAGAGAGAGAGAGAGAGAGAGAGAGAATGTGCGCACGAGTGGGGTGAAGGGCAGAGAGAGAGAATCTCCAAGCAGACTCCCTGCTGAGTGTGGAGCCCAACCAAACCAGGGCCTTATCCCATGACCAAGGAGATCACAACTTGTGCCGAAACCAAGAGTCCGACACTTAACCAACTGTGTCACGTAGGTGCTCCAAAAGGAAATATTTCTGAACACAATGGAGATGACAGGGGAACACTAGTGATTTTCCACTACTGGAAAAGTTGTCATGTAAAGTGGCACGAGGTTCACTCCATGTGGTCCAAGAAGGCAGACCTAGAGCCAAATGATAAAAGACACAGGAAGTTTGTACAAATAAGGGCTGTTCCAAAGTGGGAATGGCTTTGTTGGGAAGAAATAATTATCTCATTTTTGAAAGCGTTCAAACGGAGAGTATGGACAATCACTCACTGAGAAAGCTGTGCAAAGATCCAGACACTGAGTAGAAGTGGGGCTTAAACTAAAAAGTTCCATCTCTGAGATTCTATTACAATGATGGATAAATGGATATAAATTTGTCAAAGTGCTACCCAGCTCTTTACCTTGAAAACTATTAACAGCCAACAAGAGGTATACTTAAAACTGCATTGACTGTGTTATCAATGAGGTCACGCTTTAGCAAAACAGCACAGTCAAAATGTACTCATGTTTAGCCAGGCTTTTCCTCTTCGGCACACTGTTTCTAATTGAAAGTAAGATAGATGGGGTACTGCAATCTAAACAGTGCCAGTAATGGCTTCTAATTATTTTGTTGTAAAAACATAGGCATTCTTTCTCTTTTAATGGCTGTGTTTTCCTGCTGTTTACAACTGAAAGAGCTTCTTTCAGAAACTGTGCAAAATATTTCCTAGGTAATCATTTGGGTAGCCCCAAATGAGCAATTTATGTGAGATATGCTAAATAACATTACTAAAACTTGATGGCACTGCCCAGTCACAGAAAAAGCTAGTGTGGAATCCACAGCAATTTAACTCTCTGCAGGATCATGGGTGTAATCTCACTGGTGGAGAGACTGTCGCCTTTGCAAACAGGTTTGCAAATCACCAAGTGACAGGAGTGGTTAATTCCATCAGTCAAATCAATATGTCCACACAAAGTGGGAGATACTAAAGAGGGTTAGAAGTGATTTTTTTCCAAAAAGGCATTTTTAAAAATTGTATGCACAAGTGTCATCATTGGATTGTTAAAATGCCCAGTCATGGGTTCCACTCCAAGTAGTCTGATTCAGTAACTCTGGGATGAGGCCCTGAAATCTGTATTTTTAATGATCAATGGTAGAGGGGGAGTCCTAAACAAGCGGCAGACAGACCAAATTTTGAGAAACAATGGTAATCCTTCTGTATATGATACCTTAGTTTTCCCCTGGATTAAGAATTAAGAACAGTTGTTTTCTATGTGTAGGCATATTTATTTAGGATTATACTCCTTTGCACACTTAAAAACAATCCTTTGACCTGTCCTTTGGAGTCCATCATAATTTTTATATCCATTTGTTAAAGGAGAAAATTGAGACACTGAGATGTAATCTCCATGTTCTCCAGGGCTCCAAGAGAACATGGAATTACCTCTGGCTAACAACTATGTTTCACTTTTGCACTGTTAAGACTCTAGTGAAGCCCTGTCCAATAGATCTTTCTGGGAACATATTCTTTGCTATCCAATATGGTGACCAATAGCCATGTATAGTCCTCAAGCCTCTGAAATGTGGTTAGAGTAAAAGAAGAACTAAATTTCTACTTATAGTTCAGTTTAAATTTATATAGGCACATGTGGCTAGTAGCTATGGTTTTGGGGCATCAGACCTCTATATATGACTTGTGGGAGGTACAGTTTCTGGGAGTAAATTTTTACAACTGTTTCTAAAACAATGGTAAGAATAGCGAAGACATTACGAAGATGCTGGGAATAAAGGTAGTGCATCTGGAAAAATTTCTTTTTTTGCCCCAATACTGGCCATTTGCCCAGTTTTTTGTTGGGCTAAGCTGCCACGCTCTCAATGACCTTATATAATAAAACAGATTCCTTTAGCTTCTTTCTGACTAAATTTAGTCTGTTTTCCTGTGTTCTCCTTTTTTATAGATGCTGACATATTTGCACCGAATTACCTTTAATATACACTTACTGAAAGCACACATCCTCACAGCTGCAAAAATTAAAATAAAATATATTCCATTACAGTTTCAGTGACATCTTCTTAGCAGTAGATCTTGTAAGTTCCATTTCCCAAGTAATACTGCTTTTGATCACTTTCTCAGTTCTTCAAATGAAATATTCATTGGAAGTGAAATGTCTTAGTAAGGCAGGTTTAAGAGAGAAGAGGGAAAACAGATGCTGAACCATGATCTAAGAATATGGTAAAAAGGAAAAAATAAAACAGAAATGGAAAAAGGTAGTATGAGTTTTTAATTAACCTATAAAAATGTTACTGATTTTTATCCCCTTTTTTTCTTGAAAGACTTTAGCCTTTATTCTCTCCTTTTTTCCCATGCAATATAAAATCACACCATAGCAGGTTCTTCAAGTCCAACTGTTAGCAACCCTGGCCAAATCTAAGAATCGCCTGGAGCACTTAAAAGTACTGACATCCACATTCTACTCCCAGAAGTTATGATTTAACTGTTTTGGGGCAGGGCCCTGGCACAGCACATTTTAATCTTTCTGTATTTTAGAAATCACATGATTTTAGAATAGAAACGGAACTAAAAACCAATGAATCAACTCCTCTTCTTTTGTAGATGAGGCAAATAAGGTCCAGAGAAGAGCAGTGACTGGACCAAGCTCATATAGTTCCTGTGCTTGAGTTAAGGCCAGGGCCAAGGGTCTGAGTCCTTGTATAATTCTCCTGGAAGAGCACAGCACACTGCCTCCACTGGTGTGTTTCCAAGCCACTGATTCAACCTATCTTTACTCTGACACGCTTCCTACTACTCCTACTCTTCCCAATGCCCCATGACTTTCTCTGTGGTATCTATTTCAAATATTCATACATTATATGATAGAGTCGCATTGATTAGCCAGTTGAGGGGATTGTTGTAATTACCTTGGGGCGGCTTGTCTATAGAATATCACAAGTGAGGAGGTATATATTTGGTCAGAGCAGTGATTCTCAACCCCAGTTGTCCATTAGAATCATTGGGGGATTTTTAAAAATACTGATGCCTAGGTTTCATCTACATTAAGTCAGTATCTCCATAGGTTGGCCCTGGGCATTGGCATTTTTAAAAGTTCCTCGGGAGAGTCTAATGTGCAGCCAAATTTGAGAACCGCTGGATCAGAGGAATATGTCAAGGAAAGCCTCAGATTATTAAGTACTAGATGGTCAAGGGACGTAAATAGCTATGCTGATTACATCCCCCTTGTCATTTCCTCCAGCTAATTTAATATGACTCTGCCACATTGGCTTTACCAAGGCCTCACAACTTAGGCAGTTGCCATGGTTACCAGAAATGGGAGGCCATGGTTGGGAATACAGAAAATCAATATTTTCTTCACAGCAAAATGTGAGTTATGTTGAACTTACAGAGCCAGTGACTTTTTTTGGTAGCTTTGAGAGGGCTGCTTTATATCTGGTTTTCTTCTAGAGGTATTGTTTAGACTCAGGAGCCAAGCCTAGGAAATTATTTTTAATTCTCTTTTAGAAGGTGTTTTCTTAAGAAAAAATACTTTAGGGAGTGACATCACCAAGATAGTGACATAGGTTGTTCCTGACTTTTTTTCCCCCTCACAAGAAGGGGGAGAAACTACTCATGGACAAGACATCACTGAGAGAATCCTAGAATATGCGGGTGAAGCTAAAACACCCACCTGCACCACAGACTGCATTAGAAGGGTAAAAGAAGTGGCTATATGTTGACTGCATTTCTGCCAATGCAGACCAGTGAAGCACCATGCAGAGAGGTCTTCCCTGAGCCTCAGCTTCCTCCAGAGGAAAAAGAGAGCCCAAGGGTGATATCCAGCTTTACCGCCAGCATTGTGAATCACTTTGTGGAAGCCCCTACTCTGGTTTTGCCCCATGGGGACTGCAGGGGAATCTGTGAGGCTCAACTACTGGGAATCTCATCATGATGGAGAAACAGGAAGGGGCTAACAACAACCTGATTGGGCTGGAGAAGAGGCAAAGATGAGTAAAAGAGGGAGGGGAAAAACAAGAAAGTAGATAGGATAGTTTGAACTCTTACCAAGTGCATATGATGTGCTAAATCACTTATAAGCATTATGTCATTCAAATCTAAAACGATCCTAGAGGTAGGTGTTACCTGTCATAGTTTAGTTGGGAAGACTCATCCTCAGAGAAATCAACTTGCTCCAAGTTACCTGATTAGTAAGAGGTAAAGCAGATATTTGAGTCCTGGTCTGGCTGCTAGCCAATACTGCGCTTTAAATCACTTCAGTATCCTTCCTTTCGGACTGAGTTGTTGGCTGCTGAATTGGGGTTCCAATTAATTATTACTGTGGGAATTTTTATGTGTATTACATGTGTTTTGCTCAGAACATGCAAGAAGTACATGGCAGATGTCATTAATTTTCCCAATTCTCCATTGTCTGCTTCCTACAATCATTCCTGTTGACACATGACTTTGCAGCTCCTCCCCCTAAAGTGCTGAATTATATTTCCTCACGCTTTGATTTTGGATCTGACGGTATGACTTGCTCTGGCCAGCAGAATGAGGAGGAAGTGATGGTGTGCCAGTTCCAATCCTAGGTCTTAAAAGGCCTTTTGTGCCTCTGCCATTGTTATAAAGAAGCTGTATCCTGGCTTGTTCAGGAATCCAAAGAAGCATTTGGAGCCAATTTACAGACCTACAGTGTGAAGCAGAGCTACCCTAGACACTATATCCTTAATCAGCCAAAATCCAGCTGACCTGTCGACTTTCAGACACGAGATTGCCCAGTTGAGTTCAGCAACTGCCCTGCCCAATAACACATATGTGATATGTGAGTAAACCCAGCTGGGGTCAGTAGAATTGGAGATTAAAAGTTTATCAAATATTAATTGTGTGTATACCGCTGAGACGTTGTGATTGGTTTTTATACCCAATAGCTCATACTACAGGATAAGTCAGAAAAGCCAAAGAGACCTTTTGAGTCATAGGTTGGTCTGTGGCTACAGAAGCGTGATTCTGAAATATCTTATGGCCTGAAGGTGCAGAAATCGCCAATGGGCTTTCTCTTCTTTGTAAAGTTATCCCATATTGATGAGTCTCTGCTCCCACTGACTACCATTCTGAGCAACCATTCATAAAGTTTAGGGACTAGAGACCAAGAATAGTGGGTAGGTAGGAAAGAAAGGTGAGGTGGAAAAGAGCAATAGAGGGACAAAGTTTTTATAATACACATGCCTACCCCATCAGGATTGATGATGGGGAAGTGCTACACATATTTTGCAAAATAAAATCACCCAATATACTTTGGTACCTGTGCTACAAGAGAAAGACTTTCAGAGCAGTTTTAAACTTTTTTGTCCATGGCCCTTCTTTATTACTTGTTCCCACTTCCTGCAGGAAAAATAATTCCATGATGACCAAGAATTGTAGGGAAACAAAATAAACAATTTGTAGTAGACCTGTTGCTGACAACATATAAGTCACTTACTATTAACTTTCCAGAAAAATACCTAGGGTTTTGAAAATGATTTTTGAGTTCCTGTACATTTTTGAAGTTTAGGAATCCAGCTGCTCAAAAAATGAGGGAGTGACTAATTCATATTTAAACTTCAATAAATACACATCTTAGCACCTAGTTATTGGAAAATTATACATCAAAAATGTTGTTGATGCAAATATGTACCCCTTCTCACTGTAAGGTGAACAAACAACCATTCCCAAGCTAAATTAATAATGATGAAACTAAATTGACAGTATTTATAATTAAAATGCAAGGATTGGAGTAACTGAAAACCACAGTCAAATGAAGACAACACTGATGATAAACTCACTGATTACAAATTGCCCTTTCTGGAATTTGGTGGCATTCCAACTGCATATATACTTAGCACCAAGTGCAGCAGTCAGATTTACTAGTAATATATAAATGAAAATCTAGTAATATGCTAGAAAAATAAAGTTGGGTCTAGATTATTTTGTTGCATGAAAGCATGCTTTCAAAAGTTCTGGGGTAGTATTAAAGGGAGCCAACATAAAGGGGCTCCCAGTAGTCAAACTGTGTCACTGGAACATGATATAATTATATTCAGTAATGCTTCTGAGCATAAGATATATAGTCAACAGAGAAATTAACATTAATAAGTATGATTATAAGACTTTCTGCTGTGATGCACAGGTCATCTACTTGGAAAATACAAACTTCAAGATTCACCAGAAGGGATATCATTTCAATTGCACTGGATGGGGCCATACCAAGTCCTTCCAACCACTGACCCAATGACAAAGTTTCACACTCTCCAGTCCTAAATCTTTGTTTCTCCTGTGAGATGCCTGCTACACGCACCAAGACCTCCTTGCTCTTAGTTTCATGTATCAAGTTTCAGCCATAAAATAAATTTGTATTTATTGTCTACTATTTTCTACTAACCCCAAATTAATCCTTTATAATGTCCACCTTGGAGATAAAAATTAGTAAGGTCATAAACAGAATTTTCCTTGCCTTCTGAGAGCAACCAATCCATAGGAAAACCATGCTTCCTTGAACCCACCACCAAAATGACCACACAGAAGCCAATATCCTTTAACAAGTCCCTTCTGATACCTTTTTACTGGGATGCCTCATGGTTTTAGACTTCTGTCAGTACAACCTCATGATGTACTGTCTTCCTTGTTACAGTGAGCCAATGAGCCCAACTTTGTTCAGCTACAGGTGTGGTCTTAATAGTCTTTGACTGGAAGGCACTGACATCAAAAATAAGATTTGACCTAGATCACCTCAAAAAAAAAATTAAAGGTTACAGCTTTAAAGCATAGACTATAAGTTAAGTATATTCTGTTGAGAGAGAGAGATGAAATAATAACCACCTAAGTAATTAAACCTAAAAGATCACTCTGATAGTTACAACCATGCTCATCTTCCCAGATTTGCTAATATAATTATTATCTTTCAGATTCTAAGATAAAATGATTTTGCCATCCCAGGTTGTAGGTAAATGTCAAAGAAAGACTAACGTCAAAATGATGTAACTTTTTCCACTTAGTATTCATTATCCAAATGACTCTAAATATTGGGTTTGTGCCCTTAATAATCAGGGCTCTAAAAGAGAAGGTTCTTTAACTGAAAAAAATTTGTGCATGCATTTCAAGCGGTTCAGAAGATATCCATGGTTTGATACCTACAGATACAGCATAGAGTCAAATTAAAAAAAAAAAAAAAAAGGATGGTACTTTAAAGCACAGGGGCATGTCAAAATATTCCTTTTGGGAAAAAAATATTAAAATGGAAACAAGTCTCTCTTTAATAAGAGAATCAGCTTTAGAGAGATAAAAACAAAACAAAACTAATCTTTGTGACCTAAAATACAGAAATTCAGTTATTCAGATGGGATCTACAAATAACCATCATGTTAAGAAAGTTGAATTTATAACCTGGTGAACTAAAAAAAATAGCTGTGAATAGGTAACTAAATCAGGATAAAGCAAATGTCTCACATAAAATTAGAATGTACTCTCATATCTGTCTTAACTGACAAACTTCTTTGAGCTTTCCTTCTCTTGTTTCTAAAGAAATTCCCTTGTTGTCAAATTGTTTTACAATAAGTCTATCTTGTCCAACTGACCTCAAACATGCAGGAGAGTGTGGACTTCACAGCAGGCAAAAAAATTTAAATAATTTACATTTTTACCAAACATTTAAAGAAGAATGAACACCAATCCTCCTCAAACTCTTCCAAAATATTGAGAAGGGAACACTTGTAAACTCATACTCTGAGGCCAATATCATCTTGATACCAAAGCCAGAAAAGAATACTATAAGAAAACTGTAGGCCATCTATGAAAAACCCACAGCGAATATCATTCTCAACGGGGAAAAACTGAGGGCTTTTCCCCTAAGGTCAGGAACACGGCAGGGATGTCCATTATCACCACTGCTGTTCAACATAGCACTAGAGCCCTAGCCTCAGAAATCAGACAACAAAAAGAAATAAAAGGCATCCAAATCAGCAAAGAAGAAGTCAAACTCTCACTCTTAGCAGATGACATGATATTCTACATGGAAAACCTAAAAGACTCCACCCCAAAATTGTTAGAACTCATACAGGAATTCAGCAATGTGGCAGGATATAAAATCAATGCACAGAAATCAGTTGCGTTTCTATACACCAGCAATGAGACAGAAGAGAGAGAAATTAAGGAGTAGATCCCACTTACAATTGCACCCAAGACCATAAGATACCTAGGAATAAACCTAACCAAAGAGACAAAGGATCTGTACTCAGAAAACTATAGAATACTCATGAAAGAAATTGAGGAAGACACAAAGAAATGGAAAAACATTCCATGCTTATGGGTTGGAAGAACAAATATTGTTAAAATGTCTATGCTACCTAGAGCAGTCGACACGTTCAACGCAATCCCTATCAAAATACCATCAACTTTTTTCACAGAACTGGAACAAACAA
Source organism: Zalophus californianus (assembly GCF_009762305.2). Classification (NCBI taxonomy): domain Eukaryota; kingdom Metazoa; phylum Chordata; class Mammalia; order Carnivora; family Otariidae; genus Zalophus; species Zalophus californianus. The sequence continues at coordinate 110,813,497 of NC_045612.1, read as the reverse complement.
TCCTAAAATTTGTATGGAACCAGAAAAGACCCTGAATAGGGGTTGAAAAAGAAAACCAAAGTGGGAGCTTCACAATGCCTGACTTCAAGCTCTATTACAAAGCTGTAATCATCAAGACAGCATGGTACTGGCACAAAAACAGACACATAGATCAATGGAGCAGAATAGAGAGCCCAGAAATGGGCCCTCAAATCTGCGGTCAGCTAATTTTCAACCAAGCAGAAAGAATATCCAATGGAAAAAAGACAGTCTCTTCAATAAATGGTGTTGGGAATATTGGACAGCCACATGCAGGAGAATGAAAGTGGACCTTTCTCTTATACCATACACAAAGATAAACTCAAAATGGATGAAAGACCTTAATGTGAGACAGAAATCCATCAAAATCCTTGAGTAGAACAGAGGCAGCAACCTCTTCGACCTCAGCCACAGCAACCTTTTGCTAGACATGTCTCTAAAGGCAAGGGAAACAAAGGCAAAAATGAATGATTGGGACTTCATCAAGATAAAAAGGTTTGCACAGCAAAGGAAACAGCCAACAAAACCAAAAGACAACCAAAAGAATGGGAGAAGATATTTGCCAATGACATATCAGATAAAGGGCTGGTATCCAAGATCTATAAAGAACTTATCAAACTCAACACCCAAAGAACAAATAATTCAATCAAGAAATGGACAGAAGACATGAACAGAACATTTCTCCAAAGAAGACATCCAAATGGCCAACAGACACATGGAAAAGTTCTCAACATTACTCGGCATCAGGGAAATCCAAATCAAAACCTCAATGAGATACCACCTCACTCCAGTCAGAATGGCTAAAATTAACAAATCAGGAAATGACAGATGTTGGTGAGGATGTGGAGAAAGGGGAACCCTCCTACACTGTTGGTGGGAATGCAAGCTGGTGCAGCCACTCTGGAAAACAGTATAGAGGTTCCTCAAAAAGTTGAAAATAGAGCTACCCTATGACCCAGTAACTGCACTCTTGGGTATTTACTGCCAAGATACAAATGTAGTGATCTGAAGGGGCACCTGCACCCCAGTGTTTATAGCAGCAATGTCCACAATAGCCAAACTATGGAAAGAGCCCAGTTGTCCATCGACAGAGTAATGGATAAAGAAGATGTCTTTGTCTTTCTGACTTACTTCACTTAGCACAATGCCCTCAAGGTTCATCCATATTGTTGCACATGACAGGATTTCCTCATTTTTTTGTGGCTGATAATATTCCCTTACATACATTTTATTGTGCATATTTACAATTCTTTTTCATCCTGGTTTTCTTTTAATTCAGATATGACTTAAGAGTGCATATTTTAGTTTCCAAATATGTGAGTCTTTGTGATTACCTTTTTTAAAATTTTTTAGTTTTTTTTATGTTGTTAATCACCATACATTGCATCATTAGTTTTTGATGTAGTGTTCCATGATTCATTGTTTGCATATATCACCCAGTGCCCCATGCAGTACGTGCCCTCTTTAATACCCATCACCAGGCTAACCCATCCCCCCACCCCTCTGTGATTATCTTTTTATCGTCAATTTAAATTTAGGTGACTTATGTCAAAGAATTTTTTATGTAATTTTGGGGGGAAATTTCTTAAGCCCCCTTTGGCTTCAAATGTTCAGTGTGTTTTGGAAATAATTTGTAATAAATTTTAAAACTTGAAAAAAGTATACATCTACAGTCCATGCAGGGTTCTAGATACATATTTTAAATCATGTTTTAAATTTTTGTTGAAGTATTTGTGTTTATTCATTTTATTACCTTCAGCTGTCAGTTTCTGATACTTCCGTTAAGTAATCTGATAGGAGTAAAGATTTATTTTGCTTCATTTTTGTGTTCTGTGGAAAGAGCCGAGATGCCCTTCAACAGATGAATGGATAAAGAAGATGTGGTCCATATATACAATGGAATATGACTCAGCCATCAGAAAGGATGAATACCCAACTTTTACATCAACATGGATGGGACTGGAGGAGATTATGCTAAGTGAACTAAGTCAAGCAGAAAAAGTCAGTTATCATATGGTTTCACTTATTTGTGGAACATAAAGCATAGCATGGAGGACATTAGGAGAAGGAAGGGAAAAATGAAGCAGGGGACATCGGAGGGAGAGATGAACCATGAGAGACGATGGACTCTGAGAAACAAACTGAGGGTTTTAGAGGAGAGGAGGGCGGGGGGTTGGGTTAGTCCGGTGATGGGTATTAAGGAGGGCACGTACTGCATGGAGCACTGGGTGTTATATGCAAACAATGAATCATGGATCACTCCATCAAAAACTAATGATGTATTGTATGGTGACTAACATAACAATAAAATTAAATTAAAAAGAAAAGAATTTGTGTGTTTTTAGTTGGGAGCAGGAGGATATTAGCTCAATGCCATGGTACTGAAACTGAACTAGATTATTTATTCTTTCAGGAGATACAGAAATAAGAACCTCATCAATCCCATAGAAACTATGAATTCCATTAAGTGGAAAGAGGGAGCTTAGCATTTGGTCCTGGACCCTGATTATTACAGTTGAAAAGGACCTTACAAATGATTACTTTTCCAGTTTCATGCTAATTGCTCTGGGTTAAATTATTGCTCCTTCAAATGAACAAGAGATTCAAACTTTGGCTGTCTGACTTATTTTATGAGGATACTGAGAGAAAGATAGATTTTCTTTAGGAATTAAAAACTACTATTTTTATTAATTTGAAAGAACTGTAAAGAAACTTTCAAATAAAAATACTTTTTATAATCCAGAATACAAACCAGAGAACGAAGGAGAATAAAATAAGCTTATTTCAGAGATTTAGTTAAGAGAGCAGTGGGAGGGAGAGAGCACAAGAAGCAAGCAAGAGTGTGCCTAATGGTCCTAAGGTCAAAGTAAAATTCCTGCTCACATAGACCAGCCTCCTGGAGCTATCTCTACTGGAGCAAGAGAACTGATCTTCTGAATGACCCTAGTGAAAATCCTAAATGATTTATGATTCAATTGTATTTCCTATACTCCACTTACTAAGGTGAAGAAATAAAATATTTCATTTTATTCCCAAAGACACTTCAACAATAAGAATTAAAGGGGGATTAGATTTAAATTTTTAATTAGTAGGAAAGTTAAATTAACTAAACCCTCCATTCTTGAGGTACTTTGGTTAATTGAGGTTTTACCTCAGTAAATAAAATTCAGACTGCATTTTTACTGAGTAAGAAATTTCTCCTGTAGTTTAATTCAAAGCTTTGAATAAATGCTATTTAGTTTGTTTTTAAGTTTTTTCAGACACATCTAATAAATAAGCCATGAAAACTGCCTTTACTTCATCTTTTAAACAAGTTATCTTGCCCAAGACAATCCCTGTCTTTGGTGTTCTTCTGAAATACAAATATAAGACACATACATAATTTTTATTTCTACATATATGCAATACTCTTGAACCATACCCCCAAGTCAAAACCTAAAAGATTTGGTTTTGTAGGTCACTCAAAACAGTATTTTGCAAAAGAAGTTTTTGCCTCTGATGGGAAGAATCAAAGAAAAATGACACAAGAAACACAAAATAAAATACTTTGCCGATGAACCTGAAAATGCGAAATGTATTCTCTGTCTTATCGTTTACCTTCAAAAAGTGTTTTTCAAGTGTTTCCTTTCCAGAGCTACAGATGGTCTTTGCCATTTAGCATCCTCATTCCTGTTAGAAGCAGCCAATTAATATCATATCCCTCTCCTTCTAATCAAGGCTGCCCTATTAGTGCTCTGTTGACTGAACGGTTGCTGACGAACTGAAAATTAGTCAGCGAAGCTAACGATTTTCTCTCCAGACCCTGTGGGCCCATAAAATGTTCGTCTGAATTAAGGACAGTTAATTATGGTGTATGGTTTGCCAGGAGACTGAACTCACTGAGTCAGTGTGAGAAGCCCAGTTTGGGGGCCCGGTGATTCAATGCAGGCTGGCAGATCTCCCTCTCAAGGTTTGCTGTTTTCCTCCTAGCTCAGGTTTCTTCCAGGCGTTTCCAGGAGATGGTGTCTGGAGGCTCTTTCGCTCAGCTTACAAGAAAATCTCCCTGGTGCATCGCGCAGGGAAGAGCAAACTAGGAGTCTTTTGTCGTCGCTAAATGTACTCTCTGCGAGGCCGCAGAATTTCTGGGGCTTGACAAAGATTATTATAATTTTAATAAGCTTTTAAGCTATTGAAACGCACTGTCATCACCATGGTGGTGACATATATGAGTAGATGCCATCCAGGTTGTGCTGAGTCTATGACAGGATGATGAACAGACAAGCAGACGACGGCCTTCTAGGTTGCTGGTCCTTGAGCTCCCAGCGGCAGAAAAAGAAGGTTGGGACAAGTTTTTGAAGAAGAAACCCCAATTTACTACGACAGAGCAGTGGATATACAGTGAAATGTCAAAGGGAGAAGATGCCAGCATGCTGACTGAGATAGTGAAATTCATGTTGTCTCTTTCTTGAGACCTCAAACTATCGTTTTATACATGGTAGTGTTTTGTAGCCATGTCCGTTTGCTACTTCAGTTAATGATCCCACTGTAGAAAATTTAAGATGGAATTGCCTTTTAACATCAGGTGTGAGGGGGACTGGCATTCACAAAATATTTCTATTTTCTACCTATTTATTGTTTTTCGATATAAACGCTGCCGAGCACTTTCTTACACTACTCATGTGCATGGTTGAACAACACGGAATTATAATTCATAAATATCTCAAACCAAGAGTGTTTTGTTAAAGGAACCACGGTAGTCTTTCATTACTATTTACTGAAACTGCCTTCCGTAGATACAAATGATCCTAGGGCCCCACGGAAGTTTTCTTCTGCCTTTAGTTTACACTTCAGTTCCGCATCATGTACTAAAGAGAATGTCTACTTAACAGTTGTAGGATGTAACATCAGAACTTGTTTTGAGCTGAGGAATTAATATTAAATGAGAGTTCGCTGGTTTAAAAAAAAAAAGATCATCGCTAAGAGAAAAAAAATCAACCGACAAATGTTCAAGTTTTTTTTTTCTTTTTAAAAGATTTCTTCAAGTGAGGAACATGGAAGCTGAGAATTGGTTGCAGGTGTGAGTAAACCAGAAATTAGGTGAGCCAAAGAAATAATTTCAAGAACCCCTTCAACATAATGTCTTTAATGATATGCCGAGCTAATTTTGAGATTGTGCAATGAACCGAGAGGCACTTGGGATTAAAAAAGAAAAAGCAGGGGTGCCTGGGTGGCTCAGTCGGTGAAGTGTCTCCTTCGGCTCGGGTCATGATCCCAGAGTCCTGGGATCGAGCCCCAAGTCAGGCTCCCTGCTCAGCAGAGAGCCTGCTTCTCCCTCTCCCTCTGCTGCTTCCCTCTGCTTGTGCTCTCTCTCTTTCTCTGCCAAATAAATAAATAAATAAATAAATAAATAAATAAATAAAATCTTAAAAAAAAGAGCAGAGGAATTTGCTGAAATATTTGCTTCAGACTTTCCCAAGGCAGCTTTTGTGAGGCATGAATGAATGTTTGAATTAACCAGGATTTTAGTCAACCTAGCTTGGCTCAAGCTCTCTCTTCACCACCAATGATCTGTGCATTTTCATTGTGTCACAGACCTTCTCTGTGTCAGATGAAAGCATTGGCCAAAACCCGTGGGGTCTGGTGGGCCCGAATCTACTTACCAAGAAGCTGAGGGGCAAAACACTTGGGCATCACTATCGTCTAATCGACCCTCTTGCCCCAGTATTCTAAGTTACAATTTTATACCCCATCCTCTTCCTAGTTAAAGAACTTCAGCATAGGTATTAAATGATTAGGTATTGTTTGCACCTCCAAAACTTGACGCATCTTTCTTTTTAGCAATTATTATATGCCAGGAATTGACCTTTCCACAGCTAAATAAAATTAGTTTTGTTAATAAGCTTTGGCCAATAAGTTTTAAAATCAGAGTTGAGGAAGAGAGAGAGGATGCTTCATTTCACAGTCTTGCCCCTCTCTTGATCTCCTTCATGCACTAACAGCTGTCTGGATGGTAGCTTTAACCTGACTCCATCCCTCTCTTCTTACTTAGCAAGAATGACTACAAATTGACTTTAGGAACCACCTGTAAAAAATACATAATTCCCTAAAAGGTCTTGCTATTTCAAATAAAAAGTCTCTTTGTATTACGTTTTAGTTCTGGTTATTGTTCCTGGAAAAAGATGTAAAAAAGATGAACAAGTTCAAGAGAGTGGCAAAAAAAAATAGTTAAGGGGCATCCGTAGCCTACTGGAATCAAGAAAAAGTCCTCAAATCACTTGTCAGATCTATAGATTCCTCCACACTTTGAGTTTTTTTTTTAAGGTATCTATTTATTTGAGAGAGAGCGAGAGAAGGAGCGGGGGGCGGGGCAGAAGGAGAAGAAGACTCTCTGCTGAGCAGAGAGCCTGATGCAGGGCTTGATCCCAGGACCCTGGGATCATGACCTGAGCCAAAGGCAGACGCTTAACTGACTGAGCCAGCCAGGTACACCATCACACTGTGAGTTTTTAAAGTGAGAATCTATAGCTGAAAATTACTTTTTTTTTTTAAGATTTTATTTATTTATTTGACAGAGAGAGACACAGTGAGAGAGGGAACACGAGCAGGGGGAGCGGGAGAGGGAGAAGCAGGCTTCCTGCCAAGCAGGGAGCCCGATGCGGGGCTCGATCCCAGGACCCTGGGACCATGACCTGAGCCGAAGGCAGACGCTTAACGACTGAGCCACCCAGTCGCCCCTGAAAATTACTTCTTAAAGAGGGTTTTCACATTATATCGTCTTTCAACAGCCTTGACTAAGACATCAATAGTTTTATCTATAGTTCACAGATTAAAAAAAAAAAATCAGGGGATGAGAGATACTATGATCTGTCCAAATTCTGAGGGCTGTTGGTAACTGGAAGAGCCCAGGCTCGGAATCCAATCTCGTACGCCTTCCACTCTTCCAACTTGACTGAACTTACCCATTCAGTCTTGACAGAGAATCGCCAGAATTCTCTTTCCTAATCTCTGCCCTGTCTCTAAATGTATTTTCCCTTTGACCTGAAATGGATGGTATATACTTCAATCTCCTTATTGTCTTGCTTGTAATCATTTCACATGCTGTAGGCATAGCTAGTATTAGTATATTTCCTTTATTTGATTTTGAGATTAGGAGTCCTCAGAGAAAGAGGGCTATTTTAATGTGTTTTGCTCAACAAAATCGTATGAAAACAAATCAAATAATCCTTTTGTTACCAGCCTAAGACGATGCCAGAGAGGATTTAAGGGATGGATCAGAGATCAGCAAGCTACGGTCCATGGGCCAAATATGCTTGCTGCCTGATTTTGTAAATAAAGTTTTGCTGGAACACAGACACACTTATTCCTCTGTGTATTGTCTATATCTGCTGCAGAGTAGGGCAGTTCTAACAGAGACTGTATGGCCTACAAAGCCTAAAATATTTACTACCTGGCCTTTTGAAATAAAAATTGGCCAACTCCAGGCCAGAGTCAATCCCTGAAAAGTGACCAGGGAAGAAGCAAAGTAGAGTGGGTCATCCGCTGCTTCCTTCTAGGAATTTGATACCTCAGGAGCTGCTGTTATTTCCAGAGAAAGACTATTTTTTGGTACTTAAGATAAGGGAGTATAAGGTAGAGAGAGGGAACTGCAAGAGAATTTGATGAAATTACGCAGAGCACTTTAGAAGGGAAATTATATTTAGGAGAGTTATTCTTCAATCAAGGGAATGAGAGGGAGAATTGCATGAGGTAAAGGCGCGACCCGGGGTGGGACATCTACAAGTGTTTGTCATATGCTGATTGGTATCCATCAGAATATATAGTGAATTTGCTAATACCAATCAAAATCTACACTTAAGTTTAAAAATCATGTAAATTATTCGAGTTTATTTAGCTTTGCTTTTAGCAAGGAAAAAACTAGCAGCTTTCTTTATTACATTAGTAAATGCTGAATCTTGGGACACAGATTCAGCTTAAGAAGTTACTTTAGGGTCAGATGTTAGCACAAATTGTTGTGCATCAGCTATTATAAAAACAAACTCTTAATATCCCATATTTTGAAATTTATGGAGGTGACTTTTCGTTTTCTTTGGAGATGATGAATGTGTGCCGACTGGCGCCGCTGTTTAATTATAGATGGCTAGCTGTGAAGAGAGCAGAAATAATCTCAGCCATTTAAACCTCAAGGCAATCTCCCAATGTGACCAAAAAGGTGTTCATTTTATTTATGTAGCTGATTTACCTACTCATCCAGATTTCCACTGCACTTGGACATTCCCAGGTGAAGTGTCTACAATTATTTTGTAAAGGGCTTGAAATTATACTCCCTTCCTTCTCCTTCCTGCTCCCAGGAAATTTTTGCTTAAAGCTGCATTTGAGCAACAGTGCATGGGAAGCATCATGGTATATGGGAAAGAGAACAGACTGTAGACTCAGGAACACTTGGAAGGCCCTCTGAAAGGTCACCGTGTGTTCAGAGAACTGCGAATGGCTCGTGTCCAGAATGTAGAGTGCATGCTGAGTGCGGGCAGTGTCTCCTATATAGAGGCGGGTAGGAGCCAGATAATAAGAGGTATGGTGTTTCATGGTAAGGAGTAGGGACGGGTGTCAAGGTAATATGGAACCCCTGAAGGGTTTTAAGACAAGAATGTAACACAATCCAACTTACACTACTGAAAAATACCATGGCGGCAGCACTGGAATGGAGAGAAAGAGGGTACACAGAGAGCTGAAGGGCTGGTGGAGGAAGTGAGCTTTTTGAGGAATGATGAGGTCAAAAGCTCGGAAGATGTCTGGGAGGATAGGGGACTAAAGTGTTGAGGAGCTATTTGTGTGGCTTCACTGAGAGAACTTAATTTTAATAGACACAAGAGTGAAGGAAGGGTCAGTATAGGAGCTAAGCTAATTATAACAAGGAAATTGAGGAGGAGAACAATGATTCACACCTATCTGACTTACGACCACATGCCCAGGATCTAGGCCTGCAAAGCAGAGTGTTCCTGTGACTTGAGTTAGACAATAGGAGAAGATAAAAAAAAAAAAATAGAAGTAAAAAAGGAAAAAAAAGAAAAATTTGGGTGATAATGACAGCTGATGGCAAGGGAGAGGACACATCTGTAAAGAGGATACATATGGTCTCGAATACAGTTGCCAAATACTAGCAAGAAAAACAGACAGCACTGTCTCTAAGGGCAGGAGTCTATTTCTAGATAACTTGGCCTATATGGAGCTTTCTTGTGTGAAAAGATTGTCTGCCTGGGCTCCCCAGAACTAAGACCCTCAGACTAAGGTTTTAGCACACATTTAGGAGGTGATTACCAGCAGGGAGTGGAGAGGCGAGGGGAAAAAGCAAAAGCAGCTAACCCGGGATGTGTTATGAGAGGTTACTACCGTGCGCGTCCGGGAGCTTGATCCTACAGAAGACCTCTAGGAAGACAGGGTCTACCTAGAGACGCCTTCCTACCCACGCCTCAGCCTTATTCCATCTAAGGGGCAAAGAAGATGTCTATTCATCAATTCTAGTTTGTCTCTGGTTAAGGGGTTAACCAATGACAACTTCCTGGCCCCTTCCAACCAGCCCTGTGCTAAAGCTAAGCATACTCCCGTGGGTGGGAAAATCCCCGAGCACAGAGTTGTGAGGCAGGAATTGTGGATGCCAAAGGGCTATGAGCGGGGTTGTGACAGAGCCCACTGCATATATACACACACCCAACCGTGGGCAGTAAACCCACTGTAACTGTGCTTTGAGTTTAAGCAGGTAGAATCTTTCTTAAAATCAGACAAGTTACTTATTTCAATGAAGAAGATTTGTACCCTTTGGAACCTATCCCAGTATATAGATATCCTGGGATTTAGAAGACTCAAACCTCAAGGCTGTCTCCAATGTACACTGAGGATTTATAACATTAATAAATGGTGATCCAGGGTGATGTAATCTTCTGGGCAAGGGATGAAAGTGCAGACAGAGGTATGAAAACTAAGATGTAACCATTAAAACGGACTCAGATACAGTTGGAAGATGAACACATTTTCTGCTCCAAAGCATTACTGTTTCCTAAAATGAAACTACTGAGATCTGTGATTTTTGCATAATATAAGTATGTAATTATTGATTTTGAAAAAAAGAAGACAAAGAGACTAATGCACAAGATGCATAAAACACAGTAAAGCAGCACTCCCGACTCTGTTACTCTGGAACTGGGTTTAAGAAGTTAAACAGAAATCGGACTTCAAAGAACAAAGTCATGAAGAGTCATGTACAAAACAGAAGGAGTGCATTCATTGTTGAATAACCTGGAAGTGGGAAATAGAGCTTGAAGGTCCATTTCTGATAATCCATAGATGACGTTTCCTGGTTTTAGCATTTTACTTTCTTGACCCCCGTGTGCCGCCCCCCCACCCCGTTCCCTCTTCAAATGCAAAGATACTAGAAATGGGTTACTAAAGAAGTCATCCTCTTTCTCTTCTGGTTTGAGGCACTTCAGGAGCCATGGGCTTTGGTGCAGACACGGTCAAGCCCCAAAACCACACCACACAAAACCAGTCATGAAAACGGCACAGAAACGGCATCAAGGAACCCTGGTCACAGAGACTGGAAGCTCTTAAAGGGGTAGACTTCAAGTTCCTGAGGAACATGTGCTTTGCCAAGAAGCACAAGAAGGGACTTTAGAAGACACAGGCCAACGATGCCATGGTCATGAGTGCACGTGCCAAGGCTATCAATGCCCTTGTCAAGCCCAAGGAGGTCAAGCCCCAGATCCCAAAGGGTTGCAGCTGCAAGCTCAGCTGACTTGCCTACATCACTCACCTCAAGCTCGGGAAACGTGCTCGTGCCCGCGTTGCCAAGGGTCTCAGGCTCTGTCGACCAAAGGCCAAGGCCAAGGCTCAAACCAAGGCCCAGGCTGCAGCTATGACTCTGGCTCCAGCTCTTGTTGCGGCTCAGGCTCCCAGAGATGCCTCTACACTGGAGCCGATGTGATGACGGAAGGACTGGTGTGACCCCTAGGCTTCTGTCTGGGTGGGGCTGGTGTTCTATGCTATTCATACAAATAAACCTGCGGCAGGATCGGACCACAAAAAAAAAAAAAGAAAAAAAAAGTCACTCAGACCAGGATTTGATATCTTGAAGGTATGACCTTGGATGAATTACTTAACCTCAGTTTCCTCATTTGAAAAAAAGGTCATAGTAATAGTACCTACCTCAGAGGGAGGTTGTGAGGACTGATAAATTAGCATATGTAAATCACTTAGAGCACCTGACACATAATAAGAACTACATACATGTTTGTGAATGTTACTATTGAGCAGATATAGCTCTCTTCTAGGCAAAGAGCAAACTGTCAGAGCTTATGGAATGTGACACAAGAAGTACCAGAGTATTGCTTTTAATGATTCTTAATGGTCGGAAGACCCGACACAGAAAAAAAGATTCTTTGGCATTCCAGAGGCAAAATAAGACTGATGGTGGAAGTTATAGTTCTGACACCAGGAAGACATTTTGGCCATGAGAGCTGTAAAACAATGAAATGGTTGGAAGTCATGCGTTCACCGACACAAGAGGGAGAAGAGACGGTGGTGGCTTCTGAGTGACGCTGCGGAAGGACTCTGTGCAGCAGAGAAAAGGCTGACATAAATGACCTGGCCGGTTTTTCTAATTTTGAAAGTCAATGATTTCACAATAGGTCTCTGAACTCTCTTTCTAATCTTCTACCTCACTACTTCCTCATCTGCGTCCCCTGCCCTAGACATTCAAGCCATTTTCTCCACATTGAATGCCATTTTCTTGACACAATAAGACCAACATTTTTTTTTCTTTCCAAGTTTTTATTTAAATTCCAGTTAGTTACCATACTGTGTAATATTAGTTTCAGGGGTAGAATTTAGATTCAGCAGTTCCATACAACACCTGGTACTCAACATGGCAAGTGCCCTCCTTAAGGCAAACATTTTCAAAGTATAAATCTTATTAAAAGTTGTAGAGCGTATGGTGTATTAAAGTTTAATTTCTATGTATAATACAATGAGGCCTTGCTTTTTTCCTAGCCACGTTATGCTGGATCCTGAAATATTTAAATGCATATAAATGAAAGCTGGAACAAACCTCCCCACTCCCCCACCCACACATACTCACTGAGAAAGGAATAGGTAAATCTGTGTGAGCTAACTTACGTTTGAAGGAGCAAAAATACTTCCAACCTTTTGAATTTTTATTTTATATCACAGTTTACCTCTAAAAAGGTTTTACTTCAACATTAAAATTAAATAAGATAAATGAAAGAGTGTCTTTATACCATGTTTCATCAAAAAGATATGTTAGTACTTCAAGGAAAGTTTTCTAGGGGAAAGAAGGCAAGAAAATGGTAGCGTCTAGCCGTTAGTTGGTCCAAAAGTTTCACGTATTTTTAGTCAGAAGCCTTTATTTAAACCAAAGCTTATTAGAAAATACACCATGAACACTTGGAGCTGTTTTAATTGAGGAGGTGGTGGGAGAAGACCCTGCCTGGAAGACCACCAGGGTAACCAGGAGTCCTTGCCGATGCTCGCAGCTCGCAGCTACGCCAATGAAGGGGACAACACCTTCTTGCCCTGAGAATCAGGACCATTTTCCTGGACCAAAGGCAGCAGGAACTTACTCTCAAAGATATTCAGAGGGGCAAATGTGAAGCTGTGTCATGTTTAGATGAGCTAAATAAGCATTTGAAACAGGCTCTATATTATAACATCATTGCTAGAAGTTGAGAAGCTATTCTGGCTTCTCCATGTGGGTTTAAAAAGCCCCCCAAATTAGGCCCTGCCATCTTGATTTCCTAGCAGTTTATATAAAATCCTCTATCTTTTACCCTTTTTCAAATTTTTATTACACAGAACCTTAGGTATTCCTGGGGTAAAAGTATTAGTACTAAAATACGCACTTTCCTATCAGAAGTAATAAAATAAACCACAGATCTTTTTTCCTTTGGTCCATAAAATTCTGAGAGAAAAATTTTTAGACAATGGAAACTATAATTGAATAATTCTATGGGGCATAAAGAATATACGATTAAACAATGCTTAGGCAGAAATATGGGATCATTGTCAGGTTACAATTTTTTCTGTTATTCCAGAGTGAAAAAGATGAGTTGCTATGGTTTCCTGCTCTGCTCAAATGGGGTTTTGTTTGGCCACATTAATATTTGTACAGTTATTTTTCCATTACTCAGAAAACGCCACAAACATTCAGCAATAATTTCACAAGCTTTTTTTTTAAGAGCATCCATCTCCCCTGTCAGGTTTTATGAATTCACATATGTTCTTGGAGACTTTTTATGATGCATTAATAAATGTGTTTGACAAAGCACATGTTTTCAGTATAATTATTTAAATGTTCCTTTTCTACACCCCCCCTCATTTGCTTACATAGATAACTCATTAAAAATAATTTAGATATGTACATGACTATGCATGTGTTAAAATCAAAAAGAAATGGAGACCAGCCTGGAAAATTCTCTTAGCAGACAAAACCAGTTTAGAAATACAAAGTTTAATCTACATATTTTCAAAGACTAACTTGAATTGGGTCATTTCTTGCTTATGAGCTGTTTTCCAAGGTTGACACGAGGCAACCACTGACCAACTACCTACCATTTAAGAAAATTCTAATACTATAACCAATCACTGTGAAGAATAAACAGTCTGCTTTCTCACTACCTAAGCTACTTTAGAAGGTATACCCCTGTGCCTCATTCCAGGTTCTGGTTTGAGGGCTCCTGGATGTAAACTGTCTTACTGGTGTGTGCACAATAAACTTTTACTAATTCCTATTTCAGTGGTTCAGTGGTTTTACTTCTGTGATTTCGGAATTGACATTTCATGGCATCGGCAGTGGGGTCTAAAGAAGACCTTCAATGACTCTGAGGCTAATGACAAAACAGATGCTGTCCCCACAGAGCCCAATGAGCTCATGGCTTTCTCACCAACCCTGGAGTTTGAGGGTAAGTGTCTCTTGGATCCGAGCTCCACTCTCTTTGTGTTTTGAGCTCTCCAACTGTATTGTGCACGCTCCTTTTAGTTTTGGTTTGTTGAAGCTTCTTGATGAGTCACTCTGTTCTGTTCAAAAGGGAAGAAAATATGTGATTTCCTGTGTTTTAGAACACCTGTTGGGAAACAGGGCCCCTTGTAGGTAAGATGTCTGAGGGAATCTAAAGGCACAGATGGGTTCCACCTAGACTATAGACCAGAATCGGATGCCTTTTTGGAAAATGGGTGAACTTTTGGAATTGTAGTGGCCACTTTGGGGAAATTTTAACTTAGGTAAGTCCACCTTAAGGGGCATCCTTAAAAGACAGGACTCTAAACCTCTCAGAGACAGTGGAATATATTCTCTGATTAGTATGAAGAAGCTTCTAAAAGACAAAATGACTTCAGAAACAGCTCTAAAAGGAAGCTTACAGCATGCAAATAAAAAATCCTTAGCAAAAATGTTTGGCCATCTGAGCAGGTAACCTTAACTTAGTTCACCTGCCAGAAACACATTTGGATTTAACTGTTCTTTTGAGTTTTGAGACACGGCTAAAATTTTTAAAACAAAATCTATAAGATTTCTGTTGGTATTTGTCTGTATGTTTAGTGCGTCTATGTCTGTATGTTATAGATATGTGATATCTCTCTACTCTGGACAGTATTGCCAAAATTAATTTGTAAAGAGCTCCATTTAATTGGCTTCAAGAAAATTAAGCATTTATAAAAATCAAGTATACTCTCAGAAATATAGAAACTAACCCAAATGTTTTTCAAGTTCAAATAATCTGGGATAATCTTTGATAAATAAAAGCCAGCTTAAGTTTGTTGGTTTAATAAAAGTGGGCATGTCTTAAAATTTGTCAACAAGAAGGCGGGTGGGACGATGAGGTAACTGGGTGATGGGCATAAAGGAGGGCATGTGATGTGATGAGCACTGGGTGTTATACACAACTAATGAATCACTGAACACTACATCAAAAACTAATGATGTAATATATGTTGGCTAATTGAATTTAAAAAATTTGTTAACAAGAAAAATAACTTGAGATGATGGTTAGCTATTTGATGTCTAATCCGAGCATAATTGTTAAAAGCCAGTGATTTAAACAAATGTAAAAGAAAAGTTTATACTAAGTTAAACAAAATAATGGATATTCATTGACTATCTAAATCATTTCCAAATAAGATAAATATTAAATGCAAAGTATAAGTTTAAGTTTATCTACTTTTGGCTTTTTTTTTTTTTACAGAGGGATATTTGGGTCTTTTAATAAACATGTCTTGAGCCACAATGAAAAATTAACTATGGGGAAGAATATATTCTAGAAATTATGAAATGTACTTATAAATTGCTGATCTACTGCAGCATGGTAATATATGAAAGACAGTTCACACTTGCCTGCTTCCTATTTTTCACGGGAAAAGCAAAGATTCCTAATAAAATTTATCATCAATATGTAAAAATAAAACTATTAGAAATAATTTGGGTGAAAAAAGAATACTGTATATGAAAAAGAGGTAAGGAAGACAGAATGTGTTATTTGGATAAGGAAAGGTATTAATGACATGAGGATGTTTTTTGGTAAAAGAAAAAAGAAAGTAATTTTGTACTACAGTAAAATGACTGTCCCAGATTAAGAAAGGAAGAAGGTAGGGCAAAAGCTGAATGCTTATAGAAAGCTGTAGAAGGTTTGTGGAAAAGGAATCTTGAGAAATAACTTTTATGTGGTCAAGGTAAGATTGGAATGGATTTATTTAAGTTAAAAATTGGAGAATATTAGTATTAAAGGTCTGCGAGTCAGAATTAGAATTTGGTTTTCTCTTTGTTAAAAGGATAGTTTTTTTTTTTTTAAGATTACGGATCTTCTCTAATAAGAAATTACACACAAAGTTTCTTTACTCTCCCTAGGAAACAAAGATTATTATGGCTTATAAAAATATTTCCAGGGCTTCACGTTGTCTTTATCAAGTCTTTAATTACTTAGAAAAATAACTGAGTCTTCTCTGTTAAAAGAGGTAAGGTTTTTTTTTATAACGATGTGACTTTGTGTTATTGCCTTTGATATCTTTCGTCACTTTGGTTGAATGGATAACTAAGTCAACTGCCTAATTTTTGTGGTGTGTGTATGTGAACTCTCACCAGGCCTTTAACTCTGGCTACTTCAAAGTCTTCTGCCACTCACAGACCCTTATTGTTTTACCCTTGAGTCTTCTCTGAAAACACTGACAGTGAACTACAGACAAAAGTGCTTCACCTTTAAAGAGATTCATGGAAAAGATCCTGACAAGTAGTCTGAAGTGCAGGATCCTGCTAACGTTAAGATCGTAACAGTGAACTGGGTAAAGATTTCTAAAACTTTAATGGAAAACTGATTGATTCAAAAAGCTGCTAACCCAAGATGAAGCAAAACAAAAAAGGATTATGTAAGACTGAATGAACTGATGATTATAATTTTCATGAGTTCATTTAAAACAAAGCTAGTTCTTTAATGTTTTGTTTTCCAGATTGATAGGACCCCCTTTTCTCCTCTCTTTTAAGCCATCTATAACTTACAGCAATTTGGTAAAGTATTTCTTTGCAACAAAGGATGAAACATTTATCTTATTCTCCCTACATGATTCCCCCAGAATTCATAAACTCTCTTATCAAATATTCTTATTTTTCATGACAATTTATGTGTTTGTATAAGTTCACTAAGATTCTGTTCTCTGTGTAACAGGACACAATTGGAGAAATCCTTGGCTTGGCTTCCTAGCCTCGAGGGGGTTCTTGAAAATCTAATCTAAGATTCCTCCTCTTCTAAGAGAGGTTTGCTTCTCTCTCTCTTTCTTTTCTCTTTTTTCATTTGTTTCTTAAATTCCACCTATGAGTGAAATCATATGGTATTTGTCTTTCTCTGACTTATTTCCCTTAGCATTATACTCTCTAGCTCCATCCATGTCGTTGCAAATGGCAAGATTTCATTCTTTTTGATGGTAATTGTTTCTCAGGTTCTGTCTTCAGCCAGTAGAAACTGGACTGGATCCTGAATTCTAGCTTCCTCCAATATGTGGCTAGAACTCTCCAAGCTAACATTTCCAATTTTCTCCCATTTGTATGACTTGGAATTGTTATGAAACTAAAACTGCCCTTTTCCCAAAGCCTTGGAAGCTAAAGCTAGACAGCTTGGTATAAGCTTCAGAGAAATCACCATATGTGTGGCTCATGTGTGGACAATATTCATGCCCGTGGCTATGTGGCCACTCAGAAAGATCGCTAGAGACATTCAAGGTGCAGACCAGGGAAATACGTCAGATTGCCAATGCTTGCCCTCATTCCACCTGAAGATGTTTGGAACCCGACATCTAGAAATCTTCTCCACTGGCTGTTCTCCAAACTCAAAAACTGAACCTATTATAATTGCTATAACTATTAACCTTTGTTTTTCTTTTGTTTTCATAGAAAAGCCTCTCATTAAATTACCTGATTGCTCACATCATATAAAGGCCTAATTGAGGTGGAAGCTCACCTACAGCACCACATCCCAAAATGAAACACCTCCACGTTCATTCTGTCCTAAGTAATCATGAAGATATGGAATTGCTAGTACATCATGTTGAGCCTCTGTAAATAATATTTCGACACATATTTGAGTTACTTAACTGGTTAAATCTTGGCTCCTCGGAATCTCTACTCTGGGAAAATTTTCAGTCTTTGACTACTGTTCTCCTTAGAGTCCTATTAACCTCTCTAGTGCATTGTATACTCAATGCCTGTCGGCAGCCACCCACATGCCAAATGGTATCCATCAGGATAAGGCAACTGGGTGAAATAAACAATAACCCCGTAAATGATAAAGATGGTAACTACATGGCCCTCTGGCATGACATCTTAACTGGATGAAAACACCAAATGTTGGATTTTTCAGCCTGACTACATCAACAGTGGTAACTGAGAACAATGCTATCCTGGTTGGTCATGCTCTCAGCCTGCTGAGAGAATAACCAGAAGGGAGAATTTGTTAAAATCAAAAACAAATGAGGACCAGTCTTGAGAATTCTCTGAGCAGACAAAACCAGTTTAGTCATACAAAGAAAGCTTAATTTAGCTTATTTTGCTAGATTAACTTGACCTGGGTCATTTCTTGCTTATACCTCTGGAAATCATAAGCAAAACTTGAACTGTTTCCCAAGATTGATATGAGATAACCACTGGCCAATTCCCCATCATTTAAGAAATTTCTAATAAAACCAATCACTATGGAGAATAAACAGTCATTGTCTTCTTATTACATAAGGTGCTTTGTAACAGTATACCCCTGGAGCCTCATCCATGTTTTGGTTTGAGTGCTGTAGGTGTGCAAACTGTCTTTCTGATGTGTGCACAATAAACTTTTACTAATTACTACTTCAGTGGTTCATGGGTTTGACTTCTGTTATTTTTGAACTTTAACACATGAATGCAGTATATGGTTCCAGGGATGTAAGGTGTATATTAGAACCTCTTCATTACCCAAGGATTACCTTGATGCCTCCATGTCTAACTCATGGGAAGGACAGGGACCTTGTACAGAGATTTAGACCCTCTCTTTATTCATGGCGTGTACACAACCCACCATAAGGTATTTAGCCTGGGAACCTACACAACAGAACTCCACAGTAAAAAATAGTTTGGTTCCATATTTAAAAACAAAAAACCCTACTGTCTTATCTAAATGATTAATAAATGTAGTTGTTTAAAAAAAATGTAGTCCTTTCTTAAAATTTTAAAGGACTTTGTTGTATTTATACAACAATAATATCATTTCCTACTTCAATTAAGGCAAACATTGTTATTGACTGATTACATGACTTTACCTGAATAATCAAGTCAACTATTACCAATACCAATACCAAATTCATTTTAATTTCCATGGAATGTCATGCACAGAATAATAGAAGATGGGAATCACAACAAAAACATGCTTTACTCTTTCCTTCCCTCCTCACAGCATATTCTGCTTTAATGATATTTGTTAAGGAGTAAGATAGTTACAAGGAATTTTTTTCTAGTATCAAGTGAGCTTTAAAAATATATACAGGGGAGGAGCAAGATGGCAGAGGAGTAGAAGACCTACATTTCGTCTGGTCTCAGGAATTCAGCTGGATAGGGATCAAAGCATCCTAAGCACCCACGAACTCAAGAGGAGATCAAAGAAAATAGCAGCAACTCTCTGAACAGAAAAGCAACCACTTTCTAGAAGGTAGGACATGTGGAAAAGTGAATCCGAGGCGATATTCGGGAGGATAGACGGCGGGGGAGGGGGCCTCCGTCGGCCGCTTCTGGCAAGTGATAGAGCCGCGGAGCACAAAATCGGACCTTTTAGAAGTCGGCTCCGCTGAGGGACGTCGCTCCAGTGGCTAAGCAGGGGGTGGAACCCTCGCGGGACAGTGTGGTCTCAGGACCCTTGGGGTCACAGAAAGACCGGGGGTGCCTGAGTGCGGCAGAGCTCCCGGGTATCGGAGCGGGGAAGCCGGCTGCAGTGACGGAGCCGAGGCGTGGGCTCTCAGCTCAGGGTTGCCATAAACCATGATCTGCAGCACAGTTGGGCCACTGCGCCCCCAGCAGGGACCCAAGAAGCGGCAGATCCGGGGAGACTCCCCTTCCTCCCCCGGGGGGAACGTGCAGGAGCTCACTGCAGGAATCTGCTGGGTTTAGAGACTCCACACGGGGTCGGGTGCCAGAGATAGAAACGCTCGGTCACAGGCCGGGTGAGCATGGAGTGCGGCCAGAGACCGGGGAGACAGGAGTGACTGACTGCTTTTCTCTGGGGCTCACTGAGGAGCGGGGCCCTGAGTTCTCTGCTCCTCCGGGGCGAAGATTGGGAGGCCGCCATTTTCACTCTCGTCCTCCAAAGCTGTAAGGAAAGCTTGCAGGGAACAAAAGCTCTCGAGAGCAAACCCAAGCACATTACTTAGCCCAGACTGGCAAGGGGGGGCATTCCAGCTCCGGCAAAGACATCTGGGGACCACAGCAACAGGCCCCTCCCCCAGAAGATCCACAAGAATAGCCAGCCAAGACCAAGTTTACAAATCAATGAGAATGGCAGAACTCCAGCGCTAAGGGAATACAGTACATAGAATTCATGGCTTTTTTCCCTATGATTCTTTAGTCTTTCAAAGTTAATTTTTATAATTTTCTTTTTGTTCTTTTTCTATTTTTTTTTGAATTTTTCTTTTTCCCTTTTTCAACCAACATCTTATCAATCCCTTTTAAAAAATCTTTTTTATTTTTCATTTTTAGAGTCATATTCTATCCCTTCATAGTAGTTAACCTCATTTTTGGTATATATATATATATATATATATATATATATGTGTGTGTTGTTCTCTCTTTAAAATTTTGGAATACAATTTCTTCTAAAAGACCAAAATATACCCTAAATCTCTGGTATATGGATTTTTTCTAGTCTCCTGCCTGATCACATTCTCTCCCTTTTTTTAAATTTCTCTTCTTTCTTTCTTCAACCAAGTTCTTATCAATTCCTTTTATAAAATCTTATATAATTCCTTTTATAAAATCTTTTATAATTTTCATCTTTACAGTCATATTCCATCCATCATCGTATTTACCCTTATTTTAGTATATATATAAGTTTTTCCTTAAAATTTGGGGAGGCAGTTTCTTCTAACAGTCCAAAATACACCCAAAATCTAGTGTGTGGCACTGATCTATTCACCAGCCTGATCATATTTGATCATATTCTTTTTTTTTATCTTTTTCTTTTTTCTTTCTTCCCCTTTCTTTATCCCCAGTTTCAGGTCTCTTCTGATTTGTTTAGTGTATATTATTCTGGGGTTGTTCTTACCCTGTTAGCATTTTCTTTACTCATTCATCTATTCTCCTCTGGACAAAATGACAAGATGGAAAAAATGACCTCAAAAAAAAGAACAAGAGGCAGTACCGACTACCAGGGACCTAATCAATACAGACATTAGTACGATGTCGGACTAGAGTTCAGAATGACGATTATAAAGATACTAGCTGGGCTTGATAAAAGCATGGAAGATACTAGAGAAACCCTTTCTGGAGAAATAAAAGAACTAAAATCTAACAAGTCGAAATCAAAAAGGCTATTAATGAGGTGCAATCAAAAATGGAGGCTCTAACTGCTAGGATAAATGAGTCAGAAGAGAGAATTAGTGATACAAAAGACCAAATAATGGAAAATAAAGAAGCTGAGAAAACTACTGGATCACGAGGGCAGAATTTGAGAGATAAGCGATACCATAAGATGAAACATTTGGAATAATTGGGATCCCAGAAGAAGAAGAAAGAAAGAGAGGGGCAGGAAGTATATTGGAGCAAATTATAGCAGAGAACTTCCCTAATTTGGGGAAAGAAACAGGCATCAAATTCCAGGAGGCACAGAGAACCCCCCTCAAAATCAGTAAAAATAGGTCAACACCCCGACATCTAATAGTAAAACTTCCGAGTCTGAGAGACAAAGAGAAAATCCTGAAAGCAGCTCGGGAGAAGAGATATGTAACCTACAATGGTAGAAACATTAGAATGGCAACAGACCTATCCACAGAGACCTGGCAGGCCAGAAAGGACTGGCATGATATCTTCAGAGCACTAAATGAGAAAAATATGCAGCCAAGGACACTATGTCCAGCTAGGCTGTCATTGAAAATAGGAGAGACAAAAATTTTTCAGGACAAACAAAAACTAAAGGAATTTGCAAACACAAAACCAGCCCTACAAGAAATATTGAAAGGGGTCCTCTAAGCAAAGAGAGAGCCTAAAAGTAACATACACCAGAAAGGAACAGAGACATTATACAGACAGTCACCTTACAGGCAATAGAATGGCACTAAATTCATATCTTTCAATAGTTACCCTGAATGTAAATGGGCTAAATGCCCCAATCAAAAGACACAGGCTATCAGACTGGATAAAAAAGCAAGACCCATCGATATGCTGTCTGCAAGAGACTCATTTCAGACCCAAAGACACCTCCAGATTGAAAGTGAGGGGGTGGAAAATCATTTACCATGCTAACGGACAACAAAAGAAAGCTGGGGTGGCAATCCTTATATCAGACAAATTAGATTTTAAACCGGAGACTGTACTAAGAGATGAGGAAGGACACTATATCCTACTTAAAGGGTCTATCCAACAAGAAGATCTAACAATTGTAAATATCTATGGCCCGAACATGGGAGTAGCCAATTATATAAGCCAATTAATAACAAAAGCAAAGAAACACATTGAGAACAATACAATAATAGTGGGGGAATTTAACACCCCCCTCACTGAAATGGACAGATCATCTAAGCAAATATGAACAAGGAAATAAAGACTTTAAATGACACACTGGACCAAATGGACTTCACAGATATATTCAGAACATTCCATCCCAAAGCAACAGAATACACATTTTTCTCTAGTGCCCATGGAACATTCTCCAGAATAGATCACACCCAAGGTCCCAAATCAGGTCTCAACTGGTACCAAAAGATTGGGATCATTCCGTGCATATTTTCGGACCACAATGCTTTGAAACTAGAACTCAATCACAAGAGGAAAGTCGGAAAGAACTCAATTACATAGAGGCTAAAGAGCATTCTACTAAAGAATGAATGGGTCAACCAGGAAATTAAAGAAGAATTAAAAAAATTCATGGAAACCAATGAAAATGAAAACACAACTGTTCAAATTGGGATGCAGCAAAGGCAGTCCTAAGAGGAAAGTATATAGCAATACAAGCCTTTCTCAAGAAACAAGTAAGGTCTCAAATACAAAACCTAACCGTACACCTAAAGGAGCTGGAGAAAGAACGGCAAATAAAGCCTAAACCCAGCAGGAGAAGAGAAATAATAAAGATCAGAGCAGAAATCAATGAAATAGAAACCAAAATAACAGTAGAACAGATGAAACTAGGACCTGGTTCTTTGAAAGAACAAGATTGATAAACCCCTGGCCAGACTGATCAAAAAGAAAAGAGAAAGGACCCAAATAAATAAAATCATGAATGAAATAGGAGAGATCACAACCAACACCAAAGAAATACAAACAATGATAAGAACATATTATGAGCAACTCTATGCCAGCAAATTAGATAACCTGGAAGAAATGGATGCATTCCTAGAGATGTATCAACTACCAAAACTGAACCAGGAAGAAATAGAAAACTTGAACAGACCTATAACCAGTAAGGAAATGGAAGCAGTCATCAAAAATCTCCCAACAAACAAGAGCCTAGGGCCAGATGGCTTCCCAGGGGAATTCTACCAAACATTTAAAGAGGAATTAATACCTACTCTTCTGAAACTGTTCCAAAAAATAGAAATGGAAGGGAAACTTCCAAACTCATTTTATGAGGCCAGCATTACCTTGATCCCCAAACCAGACAAAGACCCCATCAAAAAGGAGAATTACAGACCAATAGCCCTGATGAACATGGGTGCAAAAATTCTCACCAAAATCCTAGCCAATAGGATCCAACAGAACATTTAAAGGATTATTCACCACGCCTACATGGGATTTATTTCTGGGCGCCAAGGGTGATACCAACCCACAAGTCAAATAATTTGACACATCACATTAACAAAAGAAAGGACAAGAACCATATGATCTCTTCAATAGATGCAGAAAAAGCATTTGACAAAGTACAGCATCCTTTCTTGATCAAAACTCTTCAGAGTATAGGGATAGAGGGTACATACCTCAATATCATAAAAGATATCTACGAAAAACCCACAGCAAATATCATTCTCAATGGGGAAAAACTGAGAGCTTTTCCCCTAAGGTCAGGAACATGGCAGGGATGTCCACTATCATCACTGCTATTCAGCATAGTACTAGAAGTCCTAGCCAGAGCAATCAGACAACAAAAAGAAATCAAAGGCATCCAAATTGTCAAAGAAGAAGTCAAACTCTCACTCTTTGCAGATGATATGATACTTTATGTGGAAAACCCAAAAGACTCTACCCCAAAACTGCTAGAACTCATTCAGGAATTCAGTAAAGTGGCAGGATATAAAATCAATGCACAGAAATCAGTTGTATTTCTATACACCAGCAAAAAGAAGAAAGAGAAATTAAGGAGTTGATCCCATTCACAACTGCATCAAAAATCATAAGATACCTAGGAATAAATCTAACCAAAGAGGCAAAGGATCTGTACTCAGAAAACTATAAAATACTCATGAAAGAAATTGAGGAAGACACAAAGAGATGGAAAAACGTTCTATGCTCATGGATTGGAAGAACAAATATTGTGAAGATGTCAATGCTCCTTAGAGCAATCTACACATTCAGTGCAATCCCTATCAAAATACCATCCACTTTTTTCAAGGAAATGGAACAAATAATCCTAAAATTTGTATGGAACCAGAACAGACCCCGAATAGCCAGAGGAATGTTGAAAAAGAAAGGCAAAGCTGGCGGCATCACAATTCCGGACTTCCAGCTCTGTTACAAAGCTGTCATCATCAAGACAGTATGGTACTGGCACAAAAACAGACACATAGATCAATGGAATAGAATAGAGAGCCCAGAAATGGACCCTCAACTCTATGGTCAACTCATCTTTGACAAAGCAGGAAAGAATGTCCAATGGCAAAAAGACAGTCTCTTCAACAAATGGTGTTGGGAAAATTGGACAGCCACATGCAGAAGAATGAAACTGGACCATTTCCTTACACCACACACACAAATAGACTCCAAATGCTTGAAAGACCTAACTGTGAGACAGGACTCCATCAAAATCCTAGAGGAGAACATAGGCAGCAACCTCTTCGATCTCAGCTGCAGCAAATTCTTCCTAGAAACTTTGCCAAATGCAGGGAAGCAAAGGCAAAAATGAACTATTGGGACTTCATCAAGATAAAAAGCTTTTGCACAGCAAAGGAAACAATCAACAAAACCAAAAGACAACCAACAGAATGGGAGAAGATATTTGCAAGTGACATATCAGATAAAAGGGCTAGTATCCAAAATCTATAAGGAATTTATCAAACTCAACACCCAAAGAACAAATAATCCAATCAAGAAATGGGCAGAAGACATGAACAGACATTTTTCCAAAGAAGACATCCAAATGGCCAAC
The DNA here is from genome assembly GCF_009762305.2 of Zalophus californianus. Lineage (NCBI taxonomy): Eukaryota > Metazoa > Chordata > Mammalia > Carnivora > Otariidae > Zalophus > Zalophus californianus. The sequence goes on along the minus strand of NC_045612.1, from coordinate 110,788,430 downwards.
AGACACATGAAAAATTGCTCAACATCGCTCGGCATCAGGGAAATCCAAATCAAAACCTCAATGAGATACCACCTCACACCAGTCAGAATGGCTAAAATTAACAAGTCAGGAAACGACAGATGTTGGCAAGGATGTGGAGAAAGGGGAAACCCTCCTACACTGTTGGTGGGAATGCAAGGTGGTGCAGCCACTCCGGAAAACAGTATGGAGGTTCCTTGAAAAGTTGAAATAGAGCTACCGTATGACCCAGCAATTGCACTACTGGGTATTTACCCCAAAGATACAAATGTTGTGATCCAAAGGGGTACGTGCACCCCGATGTTTATATCAGCAATGTCCACAATAGCCAAACTGTGGAAAGAGCCAAGATGTCCATCAACAGATGAATGTATAAAGAAGATGTGGTATATATATACAATGGAATATTATGCAGCCATCAAAAAACCCAAAATCTTGCCATTTGCACGAAGTGGATGGAGCTAGAAGGTATTATGCTAAGTGAAATAAGTCAATCAGAGAAAGACATATATCATGTGATCTCACTGATATGAAGAAGTCTTTTTTTTTAAAGATTTTATTTATTTATTTGAGAGAGTGAGAGAGAGAGAGAGCACATGATAGGGGGGAGGGTCAGAGGGAGAAGCAGACTCCCTGCTGAGCAGGGAGCCCAATGTGGGACTCGATCCTGGGACTCCAGGATCATGACCTGAGCCAAAGGCAGTCGCTTAACCAACTGAGCCACCCAGGCGCCCGATAGAAGGAATTCTTAATCTCAGGAAACAAACTGAGGGTTGCTGGAGGGATGGGGTAGATGGGTGATAGACACTGGGGAGGGTATGTGCTATGGTGAGCACTGTGAATTGTGTAAGACTATTGAATCACAGACCTGTACCTCTGAAACAAATAATACATTCTATGTTAAAAAAAAAAAAAGAAGATAGTAGGAAGGGAAAAATGAAGGGGGGGGAATCGGAGGGGGAGACGAACCATGAGAGACTATGGACTCTGAGAAACAAACTGAGGGTTCTAGAGGGGAGGGGGGTGGGGGGAAGGATTAGCCTGGTGATGGGTATTAAAGAGTGCTCGTATTGAATGTATCACTGGGTGTTATATGCAAACAATGAATCATGGAACACTACATCAAAAACTAATGATGTAATGTATGGTGATTAGCATAACATAATAAAACAATTTAAAAATATATATATATACAGAATATATATGATAAATAGATGCTGGATTTTAATGGATGTGTTCTAAAAATGTTTTTAAGTATATTTACATTTTTGCAATATATTTTCCTAAATAAGTAAAATAATCCATATTGTAACAAAATGTTTTGTCAAAACTTCAAACAGTTAGTATACAGACTTCAATATAAGTCACTCCAAAATCACGAGATTTAGATTTCATGCTTAGCTTCTCAGTGGGAAAAATATTCAAAACAGAAATGGGTAGGCCTTACAGCTTCTACCCAATGGATATGTCTATATAGTTGTGAATTAAAACAAAAAACAAAGGCTAAAAGGGAAATTGGTTCTTAATCCTTATCTCTAGCTATAACAAACTGGAATATTCCAATGACTTTGACAGGTCTTCCTCTTTTGGAAACCAGGCATTCCGAGTATCCCAATGACTGAGAATTGTGGTGTACAGAGGAGAATAGAGGAAAGAAGAAAGCATTACTGTAAGACAATACATCAATTCATAAATACACCCTGTACCCCATTATCCTAGCACTGTAGCCAATGATCTCCCTTCTCCCTGCCACTGTTGCCATCAGTGCTTAATTTTAACAGATTTACCTCTTTGGGATGGAGCGGTGAGCAAGGAACACATTGAATCTCTAAGAGGAGTTAGGAGTTTTCCTAGGAAGGGCCCCAGAACCTCCCTTAGAGTGTAAAGAATCCTGTGTGAGTGTATTTTACTTTGTAACACACACCACAATAATTTAACACGCTACAGATATCTCAACCTCATGTAATTTCCCCTTGGTTATTTAAGTTGCCTTTACCTCAACAGAAAGACTTGGAAAGGGTCCAAGGATGGTATTTAAAATCTTAGCTATTCAACATATATAAATGTATTTTGGCATGACCACAGTTACAGATGAGGCAGAAATGAGCATGGAAGGAGAGAATACTTTTAAGTTTTCTCTTCCTATCCTTTTGTATTGTTTGATTTTTTTAAAATAAGAATACTTTATATAAGAAAAAATAATAAAATCTTAGCTATTCATAAATGTCTTCCATTCTAGGCTATTTGAAAGGGAAGCAAGGGCAATTCTGAACAACTCTTCAATTACAGGTTTGGTCAAACCAAGAATAAATAAAGAAATGGCTTCATCTGAGTAATTGATCCTTCCAATGCTTGACCAACTGTGGTGTTCTTTAGATTACATCATTGATTATCAGATCAAAAGTTATGGTAGGAGAAATCCTAAAACAGTTTTGCCATTGAGTTTGAATTTATCTACAAATACAAAACCATGGTGTATTGTCCCACACTTTTTATAGCTTTATAACTTTGGCTTTTGTCTCCCCGTTGGATGAGGACCAGGTACACTGGTATAGCTCCATAAAGCCTAATATTGGAAATAATTCAAAACCTCAAAGTCAATGTCACCTTACTCATTTCACCTGCCTAATGACTTCCTCTCTTTTCAAACAACCCCAAAAAATATGTATTCGCATTACTGGGAAGAAGAAACTCTCCCTGTATTTGTACAATGGGGTAATTTTTTGCCCTTCTAATTAACCAGCATGAGCCAAGTGTTTAAAAGGTTTCTTCTGAAACTGTGCCTTCAATTAACATTCACCATTTCTAAATTAATCATTGCTGACCTTAACGTGCAGGATGTCTTAAAGACATGATTCAAATGGAAAAAGAAAAGATAATTCCATTCAGAGAAATCTACTAACCACCTGTGTTTCCTAAGACTTTGGTCATTGCTTTTCTCCTGTCACTGCATAAAGAGTCCTAGAATTTGGAACACTGCTTCATCATATCTTTAGATAAAAGTCCTACCAATGACCATGAACGTGATTCCCATAGCTCTCTAATTTCAAAATTAACAGTGACTCATTAACATCATACAGTGCAAAATACATACTCTTCCATATATCATGTAATCTGAAATTTCCTGCAAGAAACAGGGGCACACTAAATTTCAGAATATTCTTATTACATCTTATTACATTTAAAAAATTGAATTATTGTAATTATTAAAGGAACCCAAATGTGGGTGGTTTATGTTGAAAATCAAAGTAAGAGGCTTCCAGTGGGAAGCATTTTCCAAGGATTCAGTGGAACTAATGTCTTCTTTAAGCAATCATAACTCTGGGGAAACTCAAAGATAGCATCTAGCCAAATTGTACAATGACGAAGAAAAGCTTTTCTAACATAAAAAGGAATAATGTCTATGATATGTACAGCCAGGGACTTAAAGCATCATCTATGAACTACCAATTTGTGAGGTGAATAACTTTATCATCTACGAAGGCCTACTATTCGACATCTTCTTGCCCGTGGTGCTAAAGGAATGCTCCTCTAGGAGCAACTTAGCACTCCAGTATCAGGCTACCGATGCACAGGCTGGCTGTCAGGATGAGCCACATGGCTCACCTTGCAACTTTGATCTTGTATGTCTGATTCTGCTTTTTGAACACCCTTATTCTATGAACTGTGTTTCTGTCCTCGATGGAAGAATGCTGATTATTTCATTATTTTTTGTCTCCCTATGTCAATGTGAATTCTGTGCTCCCTGTATTTATTTTATGCTAACCTGATCCTAGAATTTAAAATTTTACTACTTGAGCTTGAGAGAATCAGCACTAAAATTCTAAAGTCTATCCAGTCCATCTCCCCTCCCCTTTTTAACCTGACACCAAAAGCAACAAAAGCAAAAATTAGTAAGTGGGACTGTATCAAACTAAAAAGCTTCTGCATAGCAAAAGAAACCATCAACGAAATGAAAAGGCAGCCTACTGACTGGAAGAAAGTGTTTGCACATCATGTATCTGATAAGGGGCTAATATCCAAAACATACAAAGAATTCATTCAACTCAATAGCAAAGAAACGATTTGAAGGTATGAATGGACATTTTCCCAAAGAAGACAAAGAGATGGCCAACAGGTATATGAAAAGATGTTCTATGTAATTAATCATCAGGGAAGTGCATATCAAAACCACAAAAGATATCACCTCACACCTGTCAGAATGGCTATTATCAAAAAGGCTAGAAATAACAGGTGTTGGTGAAGATATGGAGAAAAGGGAACCCTTGTGAACTGTCGCTGGGAATATAAATTGGCATAAAGACCAGGGAAAACAGTGTGGAGTTTCCTTTAAAAATTAAAAATAGAACTACCATATGATCCAACAATTCCAATTCTGTGTATTGATGCAAAGAAAATGAAAACACTAACTCAAAAAGATAGCTGCACCCCCATGTTCACTGCAGCATTATTTACAATAGCCAAGATATGAAATCAACGTAAGCATCCATCAGTGGATGAATGGATAAAGAAATGGGGGCATATAGAGAGAATGGATTACTATTCAGTCATAAAAAAAAAAGAATGAAATCTTGCCATTTGTGACAACATGGATGGACCTTGAGGGTGTTACGCTAAGTAAAATAAGTCAGACAGAGAAAGACACACACTGTATGATCTCTCCCATATGGGGAACCTAAAACAAACAAACAAACAAAAAACTAAGCTGACAGATACAGAGGACAGATTGATGTTTGCTAGGGGTGGGAGGTAGGAGAAATGGATGAACTGTTTTTGTTTTTGGTTTTTTCAGTTTAAGTAAATTGAATAAAAAGAGTAAAAGGGACAAATAGCACATGCTCAATTAAAAACAGTACACCAGCACTAAAATTCTAAAGTCCATCTCGTCCAATCTTTTTTTTTTTTTAAACAGGGAAAAAGTGTACCCTGGAAAATGTGCCTTTCCAAGGTCATACAGCCAGCTAGAGATATAGTTGGCATTTCTTACAGTAAAATTTCACATATTGGTGTCCCAGTTCTGTATTTGGACCTTCTCCCTTTGTTAATGAATTTTAACTGTCATCCAGATGACTCAATCCTGTTACAGTTATTTAAAAGAAAGATCGAAAGCTTTTCTCCATATCCTTCTTCATCCTTCTTATACACATACTCACTCCTATCAACATGCTGGACACTTAAAAATCCCATATCCCTGAGAGGGGTAAATGGAGACAAAATAAGTATGTGACAATATCGCAGCAATATTCGGCTGCATAACCATCCCTGGATATGTTATTCAGACGATATCAGACAGACAGAAATTTCAGGGAGGACCAGCTTAGAGGGCCAGAGTGGTGGTGAAGAGAACACACATCTTAATCCAGGGGGACTGCAACTTGGAGGCAGGTTGCAACAATTACCAAGAGTTACCAAAGGAGGTGTTCACGAACAGCTTAAAATATCACTGAACTTCTCCACAAAAATACAACTGAAAAAGAATTAGTTAAAAAAAACCCACTATTTTTATAATGAAAGAATACATTTCCTTTTCTATTATGTCCTGGTTTGGAAAACTTACTGCATTTTCTCCCTTTTCACCGAAGATGAGAAAACTGTAACTTATCTTCTTGCTGACTGAACAAACTGTGAAACATTTTATAGACAGTTTATAGATAGGCCGTGAGTCACAGATTATAACTCCCTAACTGCCAAGAATGCATCTGCAGTTCCTAGAGTTCTCAAAACTCCTGTTCTAACCCACCCACCATACAGATTCCTCTAATACTCCATGTTACTTCTGCACTGAAAAGTCAGTATAGTTGTGGTAGATTAGGGGGTGCTTTTCAGTAATGACTCACTCCCCTTCCTACCTTACAGAGGAAGTCTATTTCCATGCCCCACTGATATTGGACTTGGCCATGTCATTTACTTTAGGCAATGCTGTGTTGACACATCCAACTGGGTGCTGCTTGAGCACTGTGCCTTAGGAGGAATTGCTTGTTTGGCTCTCTGGGAGCTTTGGGAGCCCAACTCCAGCTGAATCACAGAGAAATCAATTTGTAATATAAACCACTGAAATTCTGTGGTTGTTAGTAGCACTAGCTGACGGATACAATAGTTATTACATATGTCATTCAATTTGTTGCTTGGTAAATCTTTGCTGGTTTTCCATTTGTCTATGTCTCACCTTCCCAACCAGACTGGAAGACACTGGTGCAATTTAATACATGTTTCTAACTTTTTTGGCACCCCCAAAAGGCACCCCACTGTAACTGCTCAATATAGTCTAGCTTCAGGAGTCACTGTTTTTCCTTGTACTGCACATTGGAGCCAGTCTCTACCGTACCACTGGTAGCTCTCAGCGACGTGTATTTCAGTAGCAATCTCGGAATATGTTTGAAAAGCACAGATGCTAAGCAACTCAACAGGATCATCAGCAGAAATGAGCAAGTGGAGAATCCTTCCTATGGGGACTTTGCTGGCATTTTAAGATGCTTTTCCATTCATGGTAGAACAACTTTCGCACATAAATGAAAAGGCCATTTTTTTCTCCAGGCAAAATAGCTGATTTTAGTAGCACAAGGCCAGACAAACCCCTTTACTGAGACAGCACAATTTTCCATTGGCTTTCCCCATGAATCTGGTATTTAGAACTACCCCAAGGCTAAGAACTGATATATTTACTATTACTATCCACAAAGGGCACAGATAAAACACGATAGGCTGCAAGGTGACCTTTAGTTGTGCTCAGACCAGCCTTTCCCACACATTTACAGTGAGCCACACACTCCTGGAATTTATTCTGTCCTCCCTGAGGTAGGAAGGTCAAGGACCTATGATAAAGCTGAAGGAGACTAAGGGTTTGAGGGGAGAAGGTGGACCTAAGGAGCAGCTGCAGAGGGAAGGAAATGACATATAAGTGAGCTCAGTAGGTCACAGCAGAAAGAGACTTTCTCTTTATGCTGAATTTTCAATGCCTGGACAAAAAAAAGTCAGGGGGAAACCATCTACAATTACTGACTTTGACAGATAATCTCATCCCGGCCAGTTCCACTGTATGTCAACCCCAAATTTAAGGCAATAATATATGCCAATGTATACCTGTCATTTATGTCACACACACACTGTGAGTGTTGGTAAAAATTATCCAGGTAGTCTACTGAGGTGAGTTTTCTTTATCGAATGAAGAAATGGTTTGAACGTTACCAAGTAGCGCCAATTCTACTATGGACTGCTGAGCATTTAAAGCACTCAAGATCATTCAAAAAAATGTATTAAGGAAGAAGGTAAAGAAATCTCAGCAACTCCCAAATTGGATCTATCAGTGGCAGCAGATGAGTGCTTAGCCAGTCTATTGAAAAGATTTAATTACATCCCTTTCTTACCTTGAATGTCTGAATCAATTTGACAGAGCGCTTAAAGCAATGGTTGTCTAAAGAACAAACTCTTCCTGCGGCTGGTGAAGTGAGTCCCCCTAACAGTAAGACTTATTAATAGCAAATTAATGATTGTCAAATCTAGGGCTCAATAATGACAAAGTTCTGTTGGAACTTACCATATTCTGTGTGTGCGTGTGTGTGTGTGTGTGTGTGTGTGTGTGTGTGTGATATTTTTAGCTTTAAATGTCTGCCTGTTTTGTTCCTTGAAATCTCGACACGTAAAATCTTGGTATGTCATCATGGGAGCACTCCTAGTTAAGATCTCCGCCACCTGCTTAAAGCAGGAAGGAAGATTGAAGAAATAAATAACCTGCTTTGTTTTGGGTGCCATTCCGAACTTATCCAACACTAGCAAGATGTGTTTCCTTTGCAAAGGCATAAACAAACTAGCACAGAGTCTCCAGGGCTGGAAACAAAAATCAAAACAAATCCTAAGAAATTTTAGGTGACTGAAAGGTAAAGCTTTAATTTAAAAAAGAAATTAAAACCTCCGGTATTCCATAGTATTTTAGTTCTTGGCTTTTCATAGTTATTTATTATGCTTGCCTCGAGACACTTAAAAGGAGGAATGTTTCAGGATATTTTGCAGGCTACAGAAAATATATTTGCCTGTTAACCAACTGTTGCAGTTTGTAAAGATTGTCTGAGAACATGTATACCTTTTCTAGAATCCCATTGTTCTAGAAACATGGGACTCTTTTTCTTGTCCTTCCTCCCAGGGGGGCACTTGGAATCAGTTTGTTGAAAAGAGAAGCAGTTTCTTTTCCATTCAAGTTTGTTCAAGCTCAGGAATGAGGAGAAGTCTGAAGAATGTTTGTGGCTAGGCCGGAAATCAATGGAAAAACGTGTTATGGTTTTACAACAAATCAAGTAGCACAGATTTGCTTTGTGTTCGGGAGTTAATCTACACTCTCTAAAAACGCTCCACAAGCCAGTTAAAGCAAATGAAGGAAAAGACTCTGCTGGAAACCCCTGGAGAGAATATAGTGCTATGTCATACAGCTCTCGCAAATGAGTGGGAGAGATCATCTTAAACCTTAAACCGTGTGTTGAAAACACATGCCAATTGCTCTGATGCTTGCCATTAACAACTTCAGAATTAGCTTACAGATGGTAATCTCCATAGAGCAGTGACTTTTATGTGAGGAACCCAGGGAAGAAAAGCTTTTTAATTCTTTTTTTTTTCTTTTGCAGCTGAACACAAGTGAACTGGGAGCCTCAGCACCATGTAGAAAATATAACTATATCATTGAAGTGTTTGGTGTTAATAATTCAGAGAAAGTGATAAACAGTCAAGGGTTTGAGAGAGGCTGGAAGTGAACTTTGAAAGTATAAAAGCTGAAAGCTCAAGTTTTGAGAATGTCCTTGGCGATTTAAAAATTCATATAAATCTGTAGTTTCGAATCAACATTTTAGGTGTCCAAACTCTAATGCCTCCATTTTCCTGTCTAATTCCAAGTAACGGTCCTGGAAATAAAACTGGAATAGGACCCAAATATTAGAAATGGAGATAGAAAAATAATGTAGTTGCTTATTTTAAGGCTGAGGCAGTAAATAATCCCTAAAATGTTAGTCACCTGCTTTTACATTTACCCCAAAATCCTAACAGTGCGGACTGCTGTATTTCTACCCATTCTTGTAAGCGGTACAGTGTTTTATAGCACGATATGATTCTGCCCTGAAATAATGGAGAAGGGAAAGTTCACAAAAAAGACTAGGATGGCCAAAAATAAATGCCCTGTTACCTTTCAAGAGTGGAAGAGAGGTAAGGCAGATAATTCCAACTAGAGTGATCCCCAAGTCATTTTTACTCGCCTTTGAAGTATACTGCTGGCTGTTAAGTTTTATATTTCCTTTTTAGTGGTACTTCTTTTGGGCCAGTATTAACATGGGGGCCACTCAATTATGTGCAGGTAGGGAAACTTGAGGGTATCATTGGAGGGAACCAAAGAGCTCAGACAGCATGGAAAGGATGGACAAGAATGAAATATCTGCTGTCATCATCCCTAGTGGAGGATAATCCATGCAAAAAATAGTTAGAAGTCAACTCTTTCATGCTTTATGCCCCAGTATAATTCATTAAGTGAGTAACTCTCCCCATCGCCTAACTATGAAGGAATGTGGCTTTCTGTGACTTAAGAAAACTAGTTCTAGGAAAGATTATCATCTTCATAATGGTTAGGAGGCAGGAACACAGAACAAATGATGGGTCACATCTAATCTTAGAAAAATCCAGTGCTTTAGATGATAGTGCCTGAAATTCAGGTACCTTAAACTTGACATAAATCATTTCCTTGGAGAGTGTCCTTCCTTGACTACTGGTGAAATGAAATAAGCCCATTTCACCTGCCTTCTCAAGTAATGGCGTGTCTAGACTTATATTTAAGTTAATTTTATTCCTCTTTAGTTCCTGAATACACAACTCTGTCATCACTCAGAAGGGCTCCATTTTCAAAATCTCTAAAACTGATATCGCCTCTCATTAGAGACTTCTCTTTCTCTACCTCTTTCACTTTTTTTTTTTTTTTTCTTCGTGGATAGTTCTCTTCAAGCATCTCTTCCTACTTCAACCAGACTGCCTGGCCGTGAGTATGTCCTCGATGGGAGCTCCTCAGCTCTTTACCAGGACCGGTGCGATGAAGTATAAACTCAACAGGGCAAGCGAGCCTTTCCACTGATCGGGCCCCACCAACCTCTCTATTCTCATCTCTGGCCTCCTCCTGAGTTCTATTACTCACAACTAGTTCACACTAAATGCTACTGTTCGTCTTCCCAAAGCATGGCTCACTCTTTACATTAACATGCTAAAAAGCCTTGTTTCCTTTCTGCCTTTCCAGTGGAGACTGACCTTTCAGCCTTGGCTCTGGGGATCCTATCAATTGCACCACCCTGCAACGGGAAGTTTAATAAATAGTAACTCTGAACTTGGGAATCAAGGGCAGGGAGGAGACCACAGTAGGACTCAAGTGACCTCAACAGTGAGAAGGAAAAGCGGACTGCAGGGCTGGCACCTGCTGGGACTGACAATGCAAATGTTTTCACACATGTATCTAATGCATACTTTGTGATATAGACACTTTTACACTGAGCAAACCAAGGCTGGGAAAGTTTAAGTGACTCCCCCAGAGTTACTCTAAGTGTTAGAGGCAAGTTTCAACACCAGGCAGCTTTCAATCCAGGGCCTCGTTTATTTTGAACACACACAGCTGCCTTCTAGTATTCATTTCCACATTAAATGTTTCTTCCATCATAATCCTACTTACATTTCCAGGTCCAGACAAAATTCAAAAGACTTATTTGAAATGCCCCCAAATACATGGTCATTTACTACTTGGAGAACTACCTGCAAAGATGGAAATGTCCTATATCTTTGTCCAGTATGGTAGCTACTGGCCACATCTGGCTATCGAGCACTTGAAATGTGGCTAGTGAGACTGAGGAATGAAATTTTAAAATTTATTTAAATATGGGGTGCCTGCTGGCTCAGTCAAATGAGTGTCCAACTCTTGGTTTCAGCTCAGGACATGATCTCAGGGTCGTGGGATCGAGCCCCACATCACGCTCTGCGCTCAGCCTAGAGTCTGCTTGAGATTCTCTCTCCCTCTCCCTCTGTCCCTCCCCCTGCTTGCACACTCTCTCTCTCTCTCAAAATAAATAAATAAAATCTTTAAAACTTATTTAACTTTTATTATGTTAACTAGCCACATGTGGCTGGCTACTGGATCTGTAGCTCCAGCTCTCTGCTATTCAAAATGGTCAATCAGCACTGGCATCACCTGGGAGCTTATTAAACATGTTAAATCTCAAGCCCTGACTCAGACCTAGTAAATCAGAATGTCTAACAAGCTCTCCATGTGATTTATCTGCACATTAAAGTATGATAAACATTGCTCCAGTGCATTTATTAGCAATCATTATGGATTTTTTTTTAAAAATCACATTTTGTATCAAGTTTTATAATATACACACCTGGAAGGCAGGAAATACCCTATTCAGGGAGCTAAGTAACTATGTGTTGAGTTGAACACAGCGGGTCTACTTAAAGCCTCTACCTGATGTTCCTTCTGGCCAGGCCTTCCTGCTTGCTGGGGAAGTAAGAATACTTTTGGTTACCCTTCCTCCAGGGTGGCCAGGCCCTTCAGGTCATTTACCTATCTGCACTCTTGGTTACAGGCTCCTGCAGACAATCAGATGGCCTCCGAGCTAGGATAAACAGAGTCTCTTCAGCCACCATACGATCCTTGCACTGTAGACCCCATGGGATCTGTTGCCCAAATACTGTCTGTCCTTTTAAGGTTCTGGATGTCTTCTAGTCTCCGTCCTGTCTCAGCACCAGCTGTAGGGTCTCATACGGGACTCTGCCTGCATGCTCACGAAGCAAGCTTGGGGGTCTTTGCATGCACTGTTCTGATGATAGCCTGAGAAATCCTGGTCCCCTTTGACCAACATCAGTGCCTCACACTGGTGCCCTTAGGGCCCTTCTGGGTGACTTCCAAGCACCAGCCTGCGGTAGCCCTTGGGTTCCATATTCCTTTGGGCCACTAGCCTTTTGGCTTGCTGGACAACTGAGTGAAATCTCAGGCACTTTCCCTTCATGGCACTGGTGCCTCAGGAATCCTTCCATCACTAATTGCCCTCCCCCTGGGATCCTTTGGGCTACAAGCCTGCCCACATCCTAGGGAAGTGTGGCTCTTTTCACTCACTGTATTATTGCCCTGGTCCATCTGCAGAAGCTATCCAGGCACCAGCACCGGACCATGTGCTATGGTTCTGATTATTCTTCTGGCCACTGGCTTTCCCTTTGTGGTGCAATGGAGAGCACGTTAGATCATCTTCCAAGTACAGCGCTGTTGCACTGGGAGCCTATCTGGTCACTACCCTGCTCACCTTTCTGGGATTCTCTGGTCCACAAGTCTGCCTTAGTGCTATAAAACTATGGCCCCCTTTGCTCACAGTAGTCTCCTCAAGGTGGTGCATGGGTGGTACCTTCTGGGCACCCAGGCTAGAGTTCCAGTAATCCCTAAGGCCTTTCACTTCCCCCTTGCTGGGGAAATAAAAAAAAAAAAAAATCATCCACTTTTCCTCCAGTGCGTAACCACATGGTGGAGTTCTGGAGATACTCTAGACCATAGCCTGCTGGTGTTCTGGGGAAACGTGGCTCTTTCTGTCCACTGTAATACCTTGACAACAGTGCCTCATGTAACCTTCCCGGCATCAGCTCACCCTAGAGCTAGGGTTCCAGTATACTTCAGGCCACCAGCCTTCCATTTTGCCGGGGAACCGAAGGCCCATTGAGTCACCTTCCCTGCTGTGTGATGATTCTTGGGATGGGCTATGTGGTCATTAGCCTACCCACTCATTGAGGTCCCAGGGATCCGTTCACTCACAAATTTCTTGGGTGCTGTGGAAGTCTGGCTGTTGTAGGCTACCATAGCATCCTCTCACGGGTGCTTCCAAAGAACCCTCTGGGTTCCATCCCATCCTTGTGCTATCTTTATGGTGGTCCTTAAACCCACCCTCCCTCCCTCTGAAGAGAAGAGGGATGAACTTAAAGCCACCTTTACTATACCACACTGATTCTCTAAGAGCCCATCTGGTCACTGGCTTGCCCATGCCTAGGGATTTCTGAGATCTTTTGGGCTATAAGCCTGCCTTTAGTTATGTCCTTTTCTTGTGACAGTGCCCTGGGACAAATATCTGGGCACTAACTTACCCGCATGTGCTATATATCGTTCCTTACATCCTTCAGGCCATCAGCCATCCCCACTGCTGGGGAACTGAAATCACTCTGTGCCACCTTACTTACAGTTCAACGATGATGCACTGTGTGCCCACCTGATTGCTAGTTTGCGCTCCCTGTGCTTTTGAGTATCTTTTGGACCACAAACCTGTCCCTGTGCTAAAGAAGTGTGGCTCCTTTTGCTTACCATCTTATCCTCAGCCTTGTCACTTGGAGAACCTTCTGGACACCAACCTAAAGAAGTGCTATGGTTCTGTTTTTTTCCAGCCATCAGCCTTCCCCTTAGCTGCAGAAGGGAGAGCACCTTAGGCCACATCCCTTGTAGAGCAATGATAGTTGGGGTCCATGCAGTTACTAGCCTCCTTACATCCGGGCATTCCTGGGATCCTCCATACCAAAGCCTGCTTTCATGTTGGGAAACCATGTCTCCTTTCACTCACTGGAGTTTTCTCAAGACGGTGCACTGGTTGTATGTTCCAGGCTTGCAGTGGTCCTCAAGCCACCACCTTCCCCGTTAATGTGAAAACAGAAAAGATTTTATCCACCTTCCCTCCACCACACTGATGCTCTGTGGGCCTATTTGTCACCAGACTATCCATATGGTGGGGTTGTGGGGATACTTTAGGCCACATGCCTGCTGGTGTTCTGGGTTAACATGGCTCTTCCTACCCACCGGAGATCCTTAAGAATGATGTCTCATGCAACTTTCCCTGTGCTAGCCTGACCCAGCACTGGGGTTCCCACGTACTTCAGGCTTTCAGCCTTCCACTTTGCTACGGAACCAAGAGCACTTTCAGCCACCTCCCCTATAGGGCACTGATGCCTTGTGAGGCTGGAGGGAGGAGAAACATCCAGGTATCAGCCTATCTACCACTTGAGGTTCAAAGATCCCTATACCCACAGGCTTCCCCATATTCTGAGAAAACCTGACTCCTACTGGATGCCATCCTGTACTCATATTAGTGCCTCCAGAGAACCACTGCCTGCAAGTGTGCTCCGGTTTCTTTAGTTCTTACCCTTGCCAGCTCTCTCCCTCGCTGGAGAAATGGGTGAACTTTTGGCCACCTGTCCTGCTGCTTGCTGATGGTTGGTAGGGTGGTGGTGAGAGGCATCAAGTTACTAGCCTGCTCTTCTCCTGGGATTCCTTGGGCCACAGGCCTGCCCACGTGCTGGGGAACTGTGGTTCCTTTCACCCAGAGTCTTACATTTGCCTCAATCCCCCTGCAGAACCTTCTGACTACCAGCCACTCCTGTACCGTTTCTAGTTGTCCTTCCAGCCATTAGCCTGTCCCCTCACTGGTGATATAAGATCACTTTGGCTGTCTTCCCTGCAGTGCACAGATGTTCTGAGCGTCCGTTACCAGCCTGCCTGCCCTCTGGGTTGCAAGCCTGGCGGAATGATACAAAGTGTAGTTCGTTCTGCCTAGGGTTGTATCCTTACCCTGGTGTCTTTGGGAAAAACTTCCTTGCACCAGTTGGTAGACATACTGTGGTTCTGGGCTTCCCCCTGCTGAAGAATCCAGAGCACTTTAGGTCATCTTTCCTCCATAGCACTGATATCCTGGGGACCCATCTGGTCACTAGCCTGCTTGTTCCTTGGGATTCCTGGGATCCTTAGGGACACCAAGACTGCCTGCATGCTGCGGAACTGTGGCTCCTTCTGTTTACATAATTTCCTCCTGACGGTGCCCTAGAGAGACCCTCAGAACACCTGTCTGCCCATGTGCTATGGTTCTGGTGGTCCTCAGGTCACCTGCCTTCCTGCTTCTTGGGAAACCAAAGGTACTTTGTACCACCTTCCCTTAGATACAGTATTGTTTCAGTGACCCTTCGGTTTTCTCACCTGCTCTGTACCATGTGCTATGGTTCCTATGTTCCTTTTGGCCATCAGGCTTTCACATGTTTCATGATGCCATTTATGGGAAAGTCCGTAATAAGCAAATGTGCACAAGTGGAAAGTGGAATAGTGATTGCTAAGGGATGAGGGAAGGGAGGAATTTGAAGGTATAGAATTAAGAGGTGATGGAAATATTCTGGAATGAGAGAGCAGTGATAGTTGCCAACATTGTAAATATCCAAAAAAACCCCACTCACTTATACAGTTTCAAATGGCTAAAATGGTGAATTTTGGTAATGTGGATTTTTATTTTAATAAAACAAAAGCTCAGAAATTCTTTGTTTTAAATATCTTCTCACATGATTTTAGTAGCGTATAATGCTAAGTGAAATAAGTTAGCGAAAGACAAATACCATATGATTCCAGTCCTATGTGGAATTTAAGAAACAAAACAAATGAGCAAAGGGAAAAAAAATAGAGAGTGGCCAACCGAGAAACAGACTCCTAACTACAGAAAACAAACTGCTGGTTACCAGAGGGGAGGGGAGTGGATGGGTGAAACAGGTGATGGGGATTAAGGAGGGCGCTTGTCCTGATGAGCACGGGGTGATGTACAGTGCTGAGTCACTATATTGTACAGCTGAAACTGATATTACACTGTATGTTTCCTGACTGGAATTAAAATAAAAACTTAAGGTCTCTTGCTGCAGCAACGCAAGTGGGAGCACCAGGCACTGGGCTCGGAGCAGAACTCCATGGATCGCTTTAAGAAAATGGCAGAGAAGGGCACCTGGGTGGCTCAGTTGGTTAAGTGTCTGCCTTCGGCTCAGGTCATGATCCCGGAGTCGCGGGATCGAGTCCCACATCAGGCTCCTTGCTGAGCTGGGAGCCTGCTTCTCCCTCCGACCCTCCCCCCTCTCATGTACTCTCTCTCTCATTCTCGCTCTCTCAAACAAATAAATAAATCTTTAAAAAAAAAAAAAAGAAAATGGCAGAGAAGCCGGACATGGGGGAAATCGCCAGCTTCAATAAGGCCAAGCTGAAGAAAATGGAGACGCAGAAGAAGAACACCCTGCGGACCAAAGAGACCATTGAGCAGGAGAAGCGGAATGAAATTTCCTATGAACCTAGAGGATTCCCCACCCCCGTCATCTTCGAGGCATCCTAGTCGTGATGTGGAGGAAGAAGAGCCACCTGCAAGATGGACATGAGCGACAAGCTGCACTGTGAACCCGGGCACTTCGTGCCGACGCCACCAGTCTGCGGGTCTCTGAGGGGACCGCCCCCCACAATCGGACTGCCAAATTCTCCGGTTTGCCCTGGGATATTATAGCAAATTATTTGTATGTTTAATGAAAATAAAACGCACCTTGTGTCATGGCAAAAAATAAAATAAAATAAAATAAAATAAAAACTAAAAAAAAAGCTTCCTACATGATTTTAATGGAGATGGTCCATAGACTAGTGCCTGAGAATGAGTGAAAACCCACAGATCCTACAATACTTACTTCAAATTTATTTTCTAAGAATAGAAGTTGCTACTTACCAAGGGCAAACAAGTCACGTTTTCAAAGATGTAGTGAAACATAATGAGTTTCTCAAGCTCGTCCTGAAATTCCTTTTTAAGAGGATTGGCTAGACTTGAACTCCATACGTGTCAGCGATCCCGTGCAGCAGCCCGCGGTAGCATCCGCTGGTGCGCTCCCAGGAACCACCTGGTAAAGCACTCTTTGTAGAACTAAAATCAATCCCACGGTCGTTTCTTGCCTGATGAGAAACTAAATGAAGCGCTAATGAAATAGAGCAGAAGAAAGCCAAAAGAAAAACATGGCTCACAAATACCTTTGCAAATCCTCTTCGGCAACCTGCGGCTTGGCCTGTGGGCAGCAACTCTTCCAAAAGTGCTCATTCAGAGAGATTACTTCAAAGTCACAGCTGTAATCAGATAATGAGATCATGCAACTGAAGTTCCCATGGTTTATGTCAACAAAGGAGATGTTATCCCTGTAACTTCAATTGCCAAAGAAACTACATTTGGGTTTATAAAGAAAAGTGCCTGAATTATCAGTGTAAAAAAAATGGACACAAGTAATATACTTTGTTAAAATTACAGCACAGAGAATATTTTTTTCCTTATTTTATTTCATTTCAAAGGACAAAAAACATTGTCCTCCAATTGCTTCACTTGCTGCCATACTGTATCTCACACCCCATTTTGTTCATCTTTAGTACCTACCTCATGGCCCAGTTTTTCTCTTATTCAGGTTACTTATAAAATGCTTAATGTGACCTCAGCCCTGGGGATGTGAAGAGAAAGACAAAACAAAAGAAAACAACACCACAGAACTAAAACCGCAATTCCTGTTTCCAATAAACTGCCACAGAGTAAAAGGAAAGCATGGAAGACAGTGGTAAATTAAGAGACAGGATTGTTTTATTTTTCACTTTTAGAGAAATTTCTCAATAGAGTTATTTTTTTTGTGAACCTTGGTTTTGAGATGTTAGTTTAAAAACGTGTATTTTAAAGTTTCAGCAATTTCTTGCCACTGCTTCCCACTCTACCCAGACTGTATAGACAGGCCCACGTGGGGATTGCAGAGAGGAGTCTGTTACAGTCCTCAAAGTCAATTTAATGCCTTGGTTTTTTTGGCTGTAAGGGCAGCAAGGGGATGGGCAGAAACCTGTTTTCAATGACTTTATCTAAATTTCCCATTTCAAAGCTAGACCTTGTATTTGCCAGTCACGGTCATGCTAATCACCGTAATTTTAAGGAATGTAATCTCTTACACCAATGCGTAAGAAAAACGCTACCAAAGAATCCCCCATAAAATAAAGCCATCATCCATTTTTTTTTTCTTGTGGATTTTTCCTCCCTCAAGACTAGTTGTGGAGTAGCAGGAGGTTCTCTGCTTCTTTACAGAAAATACCTAAAACCAATGATGCACATTACTTACACCTTAAAAAAGATACAAACACAGAGACTATGACAATGTAATACGAAAATAACCCACGACCGTAAAGCAGGGCTTATCTCAGAAATGCAGAAATGATAAAACATAAGGACACGCATTAATGCAATTATGTTGATAATACAACGGTTGCAGAAAGGCATATGCTAAAATTGAACATTGAAAGGTATTAAGGAAATAGAAGATTTTTCCATTTATATATATAATTAATAGTCTTTATCATAAACCTGCCATCATTATAGTTAACAGATCTCTAGAGGAAGTCCCTGTAAACTCAGGGACAACAATAAGAAATATGTGTTCACTGTTCTGATAAAGTAGCATTGTGGAAATTTTTATTAATGTAGTAAGTCATGTAAAAGAAATAGGAGTAAAAGAAAATAATCTGCAATTATTTTGAGATGATTTGATTATACTCCTAGAAATCCAAGGCATTCAGCTAAAAATAACAACCTCTGGTCTTAATGAAAGCTTAATCAAGGTAACAATATTTGATACCCAGAAGTCAACAATACTCTGTAACTTCATAATAGAGAAATAAAAGATAATTTTACAAAGATCTATTCAATAGAAATATATTGCCCTTAAAAGCAATAAAAGGAATAAACTTAAGAAAGAGTGTGTAGAAAATGAATAGGTAAAACTGCAAAATTTTATTGGTACATTGAAAAGAGGACCTAAATAAATAAAAAATTGTGACATATTGTCAGATGGAAAGAGTGATTATTTTCTTATTGTTCTGTCCAAGTTAGGTTTTAGATGACCTGGAATTAAATTCTTAATCTCACATGGTATTTTTATAGAATTTGACAATTTTATTCTAAAGTTCAACATTCAGAAATATAGATCTTCGCAAAGGGATGCAGAGCTCCAGAAATGGTAACTACATGGGTAAATATAGAAGGTCTAAAAATTGAAGTCACAATTTAAATTTTTATGTAAATCTTTTCAAAATATAGTTAACTGTTTTTCATAGAATTGCCATATAACCCAGCAACTCTATTTCTGGGTATATACCCCAAAGAACTGAAAGCAGGAACTCAACAGAAATTTGTACACCAATGTTCACAGCAGACTTATTCCTAATAGCGAAAAGATAGAAACAACCCAAACATCCATTGTCAGGTGACTGAATAAACAACATATGGTATATACATACAATGGAATATTATTCAGCTTTATAAAGGAAGAAATTCTGATATGTGCTCCAACTTGGATGAACCTTGCAAATAGTATGTTACATAAATTAAGCCAGACGAAAAAGGACAAATACTGTATGACTGCACTTATATGAGGAATCTAGAATAGTCAAATTCATACAGACAAAGTAGAATAGCAGTCACCAGGGGCTGGGAAGGAGGGGGATGGGAAGTTACTGTTTAATGGGTACAGGGTTTCAGCTTGGGATGATAAAAGAAAATGTGGAGATAAGATAGTGATGATCACTACAACGTGAATGTATTTAATGCCGCTGAACTGTACATTTAAAAATGGCTAAGATGGCAAATTTGATGTTATGCATATTTTACTACAATAAAAAAGATAATTCACTGTCTATAAATAATAAAAATGTATTATGGAAACACACACACACATATACACACACACTGACCTGGCAGGAGAAATATACATATACC
Organism: Zalophus californianus; assembly: GCF_009762305.2. Taxonomy (NCBI): domain Eukaryota; kingdom Metazoa; phylum Chordata; class Mammalia; order Carnivora; family Otariidae; genus Zalophus; species Zalophus californianus. The sequence goes on along the minus strand of NC_045612.1, from coordinate 110,768,811 downwards.
ATGGTAAGGTTTTTAAACCATATGTGAGGTTATGTACAGTTATAGTAAGTGGTATACAGTTAAAAGTAGAAAGGGATCTATTATAGACCTGTACTATAAACCCTAAAGCAATCACTAAAATAAGAAAACAGAATTATAAACTAATAATCTGACAAAGGAGATAAAATGGAATAAAAGATATTTAATCCAAAAGAAAGCAGAAAAAGAGGAAAAAGAGAACAAAGAATAGTTTGGACAAATAGAAAACAAAAAGCAAGATGACAGACTTCAACTAACACATATCAATAATTATATTAAATATGAAAAGTTCTAATTGTCCCCATTAAAAGTTAGAGATTGTTAGAGTAGATAAAAATTCAAAAGTTTTAAGAAATATACTATAAATATAAAGACACAAATAGATTGACTCTAAAAGAATGAAAAAGTATTCCATGTTAAGACTACCCAAATGAAACTTGAGCAGCTATATTAAAATCAAAAATTTCAGAGGAAAGAATATTCCCAAGGAAAAAAGATTATTTCATAATGATAACAGGGTAAATTCATCAAGGGAACATCATTATTCTACACTTTTATACACAGATAACAAGCACATGAAGATATACTCAACATCGATAATGATCAGGGAAATGTAAATTAAAACCACAATGAGATACCATTACACACCCACTAGGAACAGCTTAAGGACTGATCATACCACCTGTTATGAGGATGTGGACGAACTACAACTCTCATACACAGCTGGTGGGAATATGATATGAGAAAAGAGACTTGGCAACAGTTTGACAGTTTCTTAAAAAATTAAACACACACCGATGGTATGATCTAGCCATTCTGCTCTTAGATATTTACCTGAGAGAAATGAAGGCATATATCTATACAAAGGCTTGCACATGAATGTTCATAACAGCGTTACAGTGTTACTTGTAATAGCTAAAAACATGAAATGAACAAAATGTCCATTGACAGAGGGATGGATAAACAACCTGGGGTATATCCATCCAAAGGAATGCTAGTCAGCAACTAAAATGAATGAACTATTGATACACAATACAACAGAGATAAATTCCAAAATACTTATGCTTAGTGAAATAAGCCAGACCGAAAGGATACACTCTGTATGATTCTATTTATAGGGAAATCTAAAAAATTCAGGCTAATCTATAGTGGCTAGTGGTTACCTGGGGATGAGAATAAGGCACTGTTAGGGACAAGATGGAGAGAGTACAAAAGGGTACAAGAAAACATTTGGAGGGGAATGGATATATTCATTATCTTGATTATGGTAGTGATACATCTTAAGTATGTGCCACTTACTGTATGTCAACTATATACCTCAATAAAGCTATTAAAATATATAGAACATATTGTATATAAATTTATATATAAACAAAAAGTCCTTTTATGTCTTTAAGAAAGGAAAAGCAAAGATAATACATAAAACTGGGATAATATTTTTTAGCAAATGGGCAACAATAAAAAGAACATATACACCACACTAAATATGAATGAAAAGTTTTATATAAATAAGCTTCTAATATAAAGGAACAGAATCGAATTGTATTAGTCATTTATCAAAACCTGTTTGGAGGATGCTGACTTTCTAAGCATAGGAGAAAAAGAAATAGTCACAAAGTAAAGGACGGACAAATAATTCCGTATATTCTATAGAGAATAAAATAAAAAGACATCTGGGAAAAATATTTGTGGCAAAAAATGCCTGAGGGTGAATGAACATCTCTAATCTATAAAGGGCCCAAATAAGTAGGTCGATTCTAAGATCAACAAATAACAGGAAAAAGATGTGAACAGACAATTCACAAAAGGGAAAATTCAACAAGTAAATGTTCAATAAAAAAGTGATAACATTTTTCACCCACTTAATGAGTAAAGCCTTGAAAATGAATGCTGCTAAGTATGTGTTAAATCTGATAACCTTCTATACTACTGCTGCTTTGAATACTAGTATAAACTTTATAGGCTATCACAGTTTTAGTTTTTAAGAACTCTAGAACTAGGGCGCCTGGGTGGCTCAGTTGGTTAAGCGACTGCCTTCGGCTCAGGTCATGATCGTGGAGTCCCGGGATCGAGTCCCACATCAGGCTCCCTGCTCAGCAGGGAGTCTGCTTCTCCCTCTGACCTTTCTCTCTCTCTCAAATAAATAAATAAAATCTTTAAAAAAAAAAAAAAGAACTCTAGAACTAGTCAAATCTTTTGGTATAATAATTTTCCTTCTGGGATTTTAGCCTAAGGAAATAATCCAAATTCTGGAATAATCTTATCCTTTAAGATATTTTTCAAATAACAATGTAAATTAAAAACTCTAAATAGCTAAAACAGGAGACTTGCTAATTAAATCAGGGTATAACTGCTCAATGGAATATTTTATAGGCATTAAACAAAACACAGACACTATACAGCAAGATGGAAGAGGCATATAATATAGTGCTAGGTTCAAAAGCATGATATTAAATTTTATGCACTCTATGGTTAAAATAACATAAATATTTTAATGCACCAAATGCAAAAGGTAAATGTAAAACTAATAGCAATAGATGGGTTGGTGATTAATTATATTTTTAACTGTAATATTCTCATTCTATTTTTATGTTTAAAAACTGAAAACAATTCATGACAAACCATTTTACAGTAAGTGTGATGTAAATGCCAAGAATCTTTGAAAAACATTTATGGGCAAGCAGCCACATAAACATGAGAGCTTTTGGTGTGTAAGGTGAGCATTTGGGGGTTAATTTTCTGGAACTCCTTTTCTTCCTGTGTACACTGATCTCTAAACATCAGATTTCATGATTCTCAGGGCTTCATCAATACTAATTAAGTTAAGCCGGGTCTCCACTGATTTTGTCTATTTGTAAACTACAAAATGCTAAACCAATCAGTTTAGACAAACTAATCCAACTGATCAATTCAATGAAAAAAGTCAAAGTGCTAATTGTTTATTATATTGTTTCAAAGAAAGCAAAATGGATCCTGTTTTTTTAAAGAGATTCTTTCAGTTTTGTTAAGCTGTGAGGCAATGTACGGGCAGTGATAAAGATCTGGCTGTTCCTAAAAGGTTAAAAATGAACTCTACGGTTCTCAGAGCGATGCCTCATGAAAAATCACACTGATTACTAATCCTGTAACTCTGGATGGCTCAGTTGTAAAGATTTACTCGATCTTTGCTCAGAGTGGCTTTCTTTGATCATCCTTTCCTAAATAGCCCACCCCCTGCTATATACCATACCCCATAATCCTATTTTATTTTTTCATAGTACTTATTACCAACTGAAATTATTTTATCAATTTGTTCACTCTTTCATTCAGCTTTACTCAAAGGTCTCACCTGTGTTATTGGCTGAAATACCCTCTGGGTCTAACACACCGCATGGTACATAGAAAGTGTTCAATTAATAATTGTTCAATAAATAATTAAATGTATTTGACACCAGTAATGGTAACAATAGCCTTAACAGAGCTGAAACCTATCATCCAGGACAAGATGAAGGTCAGGGAAGATTCACTCAAGACCAGAGTTGGGACCAAAGAGGAAAGCCTAATGAAATGAGATACTCCCAATCCTCATTATGGAGAATGGTTGGCACCAGGGTATTCAACAAGATGGTCTTGTGCATAATGGGATATCTATACTGCTCTGAGATTAAGGATTAGAATGAGGAGGTAAGGCAATGGGTCATCTTAATTCTTGGGCTCATTTTGGGTGCTCTCAGGAATCACCAAAACTTAGAGGTAAGATTTGGCATCTCCCGTCCAACTTGGTAATAAAAGAAAGTCTCAGACCAAATCCTCTACACACACAGGCAAGAAGAGCCATATAATACCAAACTAAAGAAATCCTAGAAGTCTGTCCTTTCTGGTGCTTCCATATGTAACTTGAATAAATTGTACACCTGCGAAAAATACAATATTATTGTAGTGGTAGGACTGATGCACCATCTACTTTAAAGAGGTGATAGGAATATTCCAGAATACCAACTGGCTTCCAGGTTTAGGTTTAAACATGTACTACAATTAGTGGTAAATGTAAAGGGCTTGTTGGATTCGTATTCTTTATTTACTCAAAGATGGGTAGTGTCTTTAAAGCATTTTAGCCAATAAATACATCTTGAATACCAGCAAATGCACCTATGACAAATTAGCAAGCTCTAAAATTCACCAATGAAAAGCCATTTCTACCACTAATTATGCTAATTAGAAAAATCTAGTGTTGATGGGAGACAGAGGTAGTTAAGACATTTGTAGCAGCTATCCCTGGAATGGCCTTTCTTATGCTTACCTCACCATTCCTAGGATATGGAATTCTGATGAGGATTACAGATTACTCTTAAGGATAGAACAAAACGGACACATTTGTATCATGTAGGCTATACTGAAGCATTTTACAGAAAAAATTACAGATATCATAAATGGTACCTCTGTTCATAATCAAGAGGGCCTCAGCCAGGGAGCTAGAAGTATAATAAGGAGGTATACTGGAGAAAATATTGAAAGATCTGTGGCCCAGAACTAAGCAGGAATCCAAGGCAGGCAAGAATCTCATGTCAGGGCAGAAAGCTAAGCCAGGTAACTGAACAATCCATAAAAGAAGCACAAATATGAGTGGGTTTTACCTAGAAAAGGGAAAACAGGGTAGATGTAAGACATTAAGTCGGAAGCAACATGGATAAGCAGGACTTATCTCTTGGGGCACAAAATCTTCACTCTGATCTTGGTACTTGAGAGCATGAGGAGTCCTGAAGTCAGAACTTGTGCGAAATCATGATTTAATTATAAGCCCCACTGCCTCATGGGAGAAATGAAGAGAAATGATAAGGGCTGAAGTTCCTTGAGTCAGTATATATGTATACAGGAATATACTCTTATCTGTAGTCCAGGTTACCAATCGTATTTCATTGTAACTCTTATTCTTTGTAATTCTATATATTATATCTTATCAATTTAAAAACATTCTGAGATGTATCCATGGGCTGCCCAAGGGTTTCATGGCATAAAAAATGTTAAGAACTCCTTGATCTGTGTGTGTGTGTGTGTGTGTGTGTGTGTGTGTGTGTGTGTGGTGGGGGTGGGGTGGGGTTGAAAGACCTTTATGAGGACTCAGAAGTTGAGTGAAACTAAACCTATGGGTAGGGTAGTAGGGGTGGTCATCATCAGAACACCCATCAACACAGTTCAGGGAGAACTGAAGCAGGTTTTGGGGTATGAGGCAGAGGCCAGCCCTGACATTCATTTTCAAATGAAATCAAGTAAAATTTAATCATAAGGGGAAAAGCTGCCACAAAAGGCTAATATCCTTCAGTGGCAGTATATAAAAGAGGGTGGATTTTGTGTATATAAATCTCACCTAACAGAGCAGCTCATGTTTTAGAGTCTGTATCCCCAAACTGTGTCTTAGAAGCCAACCCATAGACATAGATTCAAGTGCAAGTAGTTTACTGAGGGTGTGATCTCAGGAGGGAGACACAGTAGAGGAGTAGGGAAGTGAAACAAACAATGTTGGGCAACTGGAGCTTAATCTCACTGGGAATCTTGGGATGTGGAGTAGAACAACACCTCAGAGACATCCCAACTGAAGGACAAGGGCACTAAGATATCTACAAACCAAGTTCTGTCAGTCACTGGTCAAAGGCTGTTCTTACAGGGAGGCATTTAGTTCCTAGCATTTCTGGCCTCATGTATGTATGGGGGAGTAAAGGTGCTGAGGAGTGTAAGTTCAGAGAAGGGGGATGTCTGGGTGGCTCAGTCATTAAGTGTCTGCCTTCGGCTCAGGTCATGATCCCAGGGTCCTGGGATTGAGTCCCACATTGAGCTCCCTGCTCAGCAGGGAGTCGTCTTCTTCCTCTACCCCTCCCCCCTCCCATGCATTCTCTCTTGCTCTCTCAGATAAATAAATAAAATCTTAAAAAAAGACTAGGGATTATCTTCAGCTCAGGTCATGATCCTGGAGTCCCAGGATCAAGTCCCACATTGGGCTGCCTCCTCAGCGGGGAGTCTGCTTCTCCCTCTGACCCTCCCCCCGTCATGTTCTCTCTCTCTCTCTTTCTCAAATAAATGAATAAAGAATCTTTAAAAAAAATTAAAAAATTAAAAAAACCAGTAAGTCCAGAGAAAGCCCAAATGCAAAGACAGGCAGATGCCAGCAGTCAGCAGGATGGTAAGGGCTGAGGGGATACTGGTTTGGTGGTTGGGAAGGGGAGGTTCTGCCATGCTTCATAAGTAACAGTTGCAATTAACTTTACTTAATAGGGTATCTGAAGTCAGATTAAGGGGGAATTCAGGTTTTGTATGCCTTCTCTCCTTGTTTCAACTATCTTAACCATTACTGTGGCCTTCCTTCTCCATGGCTAAGAGAAAGCAGAGGTAGAGAGCCAAAAATTTCTTCTCCAAAATAATTTTTATAGTTCTCAGAGTCTGAGCAGTATATCCTTGGCTGTATCAGAAGTAAACACTGAGGCTGTACCCAAAGACTGCAGTGCTATTTGTCTTCAGTACCAGTGGGGGTACAGTGTGAGTGGAATTAAATGAAGGTTGAACATATAAGGCACTTAGAGAACCACCTCTCACCAGTTCGAGGAAGGAGTCTTCTGTTCAGCTCAAAGCTCATACTGTTCTCAGTCCTCTTGGATGACTCAGGAGAATGGATCTTTTCAAAGGCATTAAAGGAGGCTGTAAAAAGAAAAATGGTTTTAAAAGCATGATGAAATTAAAAAGAAACCAAACAAAACTCCTGGCATCTGTGCCCTGAAACATCATCCAACTCCTATAATAAGTGCAAGCACAGTCTTTCATTAGGGAGTGCTTGTGGTCCTGGCATTTTTCCCTCCCTGAAACTAGAGAGAACCGTCTCTCTACCCAGGTCATTGAATAATAAATTTATGTTGCTACTACCAACATTGATTTTGCCCTGACCACATGAGGTTGTGAGAAAGAGCCATTTCTGTGAGAAGTCCCAAAGACTTGTGTTTCAGAAGATAAAAGTTTTTTTCTTTGAATGATAATTTATCATTATTCCTCAAACTGATCTTTTCTTAACAAATGTATGAAGCCTAGAAAACATTTTAATGCTGTAATTATAGGGGGCTAGTCGGTGCCAAATAGAGTATGATAAGCCTTTTGCTGTGTAGTTGGGCCACTAAAGATTTGATCAGGTCAGAAGAGAAGGAATTAACCCGTGATACTTTAAAAATTGGGTTTTGAAGTTGATTTTTTAAAACTTAAAACATTTTTTTTTTGTCTTCAAGACTATCCATGAAAGTCTTTTGAACATACTATGGACTCAGAAGTCAGGTTTCTTGTGAATGTGTGTGTCTAAATGTGTCTATCGACCTCTTTCCACTCAAGAATCACTAGAAAGAAGAACACCTTAATCAGAAATGGCAGAGATGATTCACAAATACCAATGGAGTGTTTTTTTGCTAGTTGAAAATATTTTTATAGTGATCACTTAAACTCTTTCAAATCTAGAGTTCAGAGATTGCCTGTTATTATTCCCTAACCTAATGCATCTCTGCAGGGAAGTACCTAGTATTTTAACAGCCTCTTTAGTTTGAAATGATAATGAGAAGACTTGCTTTTTTTGAAGAAGAAAAGTCACAGATGATTTATTGGGAATTAGGAAGGCTTCATTTATCTGGGTGGTGATGCTGAAATGGGGAAAGGATATGAGGTATATTTAATCCACAATGGCCTCTGATAATGTCCAGCTAATATCTAGCTGTCTGTCCGGGGAGAAACTGAGTATTTCACAGTACTTTCAGCTTTTTAAATTTTGTTGTGTTTTTTTAAGATTTTATTATTTATTTGAGAAGGGGGGCAGAAAGAGAGAGAGAGAGAGAGAGAGAGAGAGAGAGAGAGAGAGAGAGCATGAGCGGGGGGAGGGGCACAGAGAGAGAGGGAGAAGCAGACTCCCGATTGAGCAGAGAGCGGGACATCGGGCTTAATCCCAGGACCTTGGGATCATGACCTGAGCCAAAGGCAGATGCTCAACCCACTGAGCCATCCAGGTGCCCCTTTGTTGTGGTTTTTATTTGCGTCTGCTTCTGACTACACTTACACATGGATTTGACTCAAATGAGAAGATGGCTCAACCTGGCCTTGAAGAAGGCAATTGGTAACAGAGTAAGTTTGCTCACTTGTAAAATTATGGCTTCTATGAGGTCCTTTTCTTAATTACAGCCACTGTTCTGTCTATATTACATAACTTTGCACCTATCTCCTTGTGGATAAGCTAGTCAGAGGGAAGGGAAGCTCTGTGAAAGAGGAAGAAAAAGGAAACTAGAAATGAAGAATATTTCACTTCTTTCTTCTGAGAAGAGTTTTCTCAACTTAATTCAAATTTCCAGTACAAAAGAGGAGGCTAGTCTACTTCATTATTTCTTTTATACCTAAGAAAGCTGTATGAATGCTGTTTCTCAGGCTCATAAAGGAAAATAAGAGAAAAATGACTTTATTCCTATCTCATTGCCCTCAATGACTGAAACATTTCCTCTAGGATTCTAAAACAGTATATGAATGGGAGGTTGAGAGGAAGATGTATTTGGAGTGGGATACCAGCAACCTAGCTACAGGGACTAGACCTGCAGAGACATGCATCTCCTTTCCCATATTTCCTCAAAAAGCAGAGTGCCAGACATTGAAGACAAATTACCAGTGTACTGCATGAGTGTGGTAATGATTCAGCTGGTTGCGGCCAACACATTCTTCTTCTAATAGACTAGAAACATACTTTTGGTTTTAGGACTACTAGTTAAATGGTTTTCTTTTTTATTAACTCCATTTCAGAAGGTTCTATGCAAAGACCCTTAAATTAGTTGCACACAAACACAGATGCTCTTTAACATGGATTTCTTACTTACAAGTAAAATTTTACTGGGTATAAGCCAACAGATTTTGAAAATGTTACATAAATGGAATTGGGCACAGTTGAGAATTGCTCACTACTTCAACAAGAGAGAGACTATTAGTCAACTTTTATCATATTCTCCGAACCCCCAGAGAAATGTAATTTTAAAGATTGGGTCCTTAATGAAGACCAAGTTATTCAATATTAAACTCAACACAGTGGAAAACAGCACCCCATTAAGGTTTTAAAACTGTCAGCCTTGATTCTTTTTAATTTGAATTGTTTTCTTTCAGTATGTTAGCTATGTAATATGCAAACAACCTCAACATTAATATTCACTCAATCTGATGCTTCTAATGTAGACAGATGCTAGCAGAGTAGAATCTCTGTAGAACTGAATACTCTCTGAATTAAGAAAACCATCCATAATGAGTCTAGCTACAATGCAGATAAAATGTAACCCCATCTTACATGGCCTTAGCATTTATAGGAAAATTCATTAAATTAGCTCCAGAAAGAAAGACAAAAGGGCACATTTCTCTACACTGATGGAAATCGTAGATTTTTTTTTTTTTTTAAATTGAGGCTCTAAGAGCCAGGGATGGATGGTATCCCACTTTCTAAATGTCTATACATTGGAGACAGGATTGATAGTCTTATTAGTCTGTCCTTTGTGTACTTAAAACATCCCAAGTTTCTGGTGCTAAAAGATTTATACATCGTTTTATATTTATAACTCATTTCTATTCATTACTCTTCAGGGTAGCTGCAAGAAGGTTGTTCTGGTACTGGCCCCAGGTTTTACAGAGGACAACAACTACTGAGAGATTATGTGATGGGATGAAAGCTTGCAAGTGGCAGCAGTAGATTTATAGCAAACTGAGTTTTTATTATCTCTTAGAATATGTGATCAGAAGTCAAAGAGAAGCTTTGGAGATTCGGAGGATTTTGCTCAGATAAAATAAATTCCCCCAAACCTAAGGTAGCTAGCACCTTACCTACCAATGCTAGATCCTTACAAGTTTCCTTGGGACTATGTGTTGTGGCTAGTAAATTAGGGGAGTAAGCAAAGATCAAGTAGATTGAGGGAGATAGTTGTTATTTATCAGCCCCAAATCATCTCTCCATGTCATCATTCTTGTACACCATATATATAAAGATGGAAAGAAGACGCCAACATAATAATAATATGTTAAAAGTTATCCATCAGGAAACAAAATGTAACTGTGCAATTTTCATCCCTTCTCAAGTAAGAGGAAAAAAGTGGGTACTACATTATACTGATTATCCTAAAATTAACTATGCTGGAAATTTCAAAGAATAGGAAAGTTAACCACCACCATTTCTTTGTGTAAGAATGGCTTTGCTCCCATGTATGTGCTTTTGGGAGCAACACACCATGAAATTGTCTTGGCACTATTTCTAAAAATATTTTTTCTGAGTATACTGTTCTGTGAAGTTTAAAAAAACATTAATTGCGATAAAAAACACATAACATAAAATTTACTACCTCAACCATTTTTAAGTGTACAGTTCGGTAGTGTCAACTAAATTCACACTGTTGTGCAACCAATCTTCAGACCTCTTCATCTTGTAACACTGAAACTCTATATCCATTAAACAACATTTCCCTAGCCTTCTCTGCCCCTAGCTTCTGACAACTACCATTCTATTTTCTGTATCTATTAATTTGACTGTTCATATTCATGTTGTAATGTGTCAGAATTTCCTTTCTTTTTAAGGCTAAATAATAACTGATTGTATGTTTATACCACATTTTGTTTATCTATTCATCTGTAGACGGGTTGCTTCTACCTTTTTAATATTATGAATAATACTGCTATGAACAAGGGTATACAAATATCTTTTTGAGAATCTGTTTTCAATTATTTTGGGTAAATACTCAGAAGTGGAATTGCTGGATCATATGGTAATTCTATTTTTAATTTTCTGAGAAAGTACCATACTGTTTTCCATGGTGGCTGTGCCATTTTACATTCTTACTAATAGTGCACAAGGGTTCCAATTTCTCCACATCCTCACCCATATTTGTTATTTACTGTTTTTGTTTTTTTATTGTAGCCATCCTAATGGATGTGAGGTGGTATCTCACTGTGGTTTTGATTTGCATTTCCCTAATCATTAGTGATGTTGAGCATCTTTTCATGTGCTTGTTTTTATATATCTTCTTTGAAGAAATGCTTATTCTAGTCCTTTGTTTTAAAATCAGATAATTTCATTGTTGTTGAGATGAATTCTATGAAGTATTGTGGCAAAAGGATCCCATGGTCAAAGAGTCTGGGAAGCCCTGTTTTATCACCTTCTTGAAGATTTGCAGTGTGCCTATATCATGTTAAAGGTTCTGAGAATTACTACAGTAAAGAAAGATGGTAACTTTGTGTAATAGAGTATTTTCCATACATAAATACTGTGGAACCATTTTACACCGAACACTTAAGTCTCATCTTCAGCCAGTGGGTAGCCAATGAATTCAATTTGTGAAAAGCTCTTCTAAGGTTTAAAAAATGAACAGTTAATAAAGAAACATATCCATATGAGAAGGAATGCTTTTGCAGAAGACTTCGTCATGCTGTGTCTCCACAGAGACAAGCTTTTCTCTTACAACACTTTGCAAATATTGATTGCTGACTCAGTGCTGGGATTTAAAAAGACCTAAGTTGTAGCTACTTACTTCAACAATCTCTAGGGGAAGAAAAATAATTATAATGGAATTCGGTAAAGATGCTGTGATAATGCAAGACATAGTATCTTAGGTAATTTGGTTGCAAGTAAGAGAAAGCAAATCAAACTAGCTTTAGCAAAAAGATAGGAAAGTGTAAAACTGTAATAAACAGAAGGGTATCATGAAACTCAAGGACAGGAATGCAGCCAGCTTAGGAAAGACCTGGAAAGCAGCCAGGACTCTGTCCTTTCTTTTCTCTAAGGGTCTGTATAAATCTTCTATGCACAATATTCTTTTTATATAACTCCCACAAAGCTTTTTACTTCACGTTATAGTTGTATAAAATTACAGAGAATTTTTTTACAGTTCTAATTCTAAATTCCAAGGAAAGAGAGTGACTAACTCAGCATGTGTCAAGTATCTACACATGGTTCAGTCGACTGTGGCCAGTGGGATGGAGTCACATATCAAAACATGGCTGCTATGTACACAATCTCCAACTTCATCTTTTTTCACTTCTTCCATACATCCCCATGTTCTAGTGATAACAGTAATGACTGTCTATTGAGGAAACCCAAAATAATTAACATAAGCATTTGCTATTGATAAACTAATTCTGGATAAACATCCAAAGCCATATCTACATATCAGCAGTAACTAATTACAACATATAATGGAGAAGTAAAAGCCATTCACACTAATAATAAAAAGATAATTCAAATAAAGATTATTCTTAAGAAGGATGTGCAAGACTAAAAATTTTAATTTTAATTTTTTAAATTTAAATGACAAGTCATTGATCTTGGCTAAAAATCTGAATTGGGCTTTCTAGAAGCTGAATTCTAAAATTCAGTTACTGCCATCCTATAATGCCTTTCCCTTTATACCAACTTGGATAAAAAGTGAGAGTAGTCATTGAAGTGAACCATCCAGCCTCAATGAAACAGATAACTGATATCTACTGACTTACGCTGTCATCTCCCTTTATATATGTTAGCAACTTGAACTAATTGTTGAGGTAATGAATAAGTAAGAGAGGATTTAGGCAATTTCAGGAAAGACAGATAAGCTCCCAGAAGCCAGAGAACAATAAATCAAAGTGGAATCCAGGTCTGAGAAGTTGGCAGAGAGCAAATTTATTGCATACAAAAAATATTTTAGTTAAATACTACTCACCTAAGATTCTGTCTTTTCCTAATTTGCAACATGAGAGGAAATTTGTAGATTCAGAAAGGGAAGGTTTTGGGAATAATGTTTTACATATTTCACAGGGAAGTATTTTCTCATTTTATGGGTTTGAGAAAATTTATTCTATCAATGATTTCACAAAAATATTGTATTTTTACTGTAGGCATTAGTTTTAACTTAGGTAACAAAAATCCTAAATTGACTATCCTGTTCTTTAAACATGTTATATTACTTTTGTTGCTAAAATTTACGCTATTCACTCACATAACTTTCCTCTTCAAATAGTTTAAATTCATGAGGTTAGATAGTGCTGATTTTCTCTTCTATCCTGTGAAGCTTTAACTCTTTAACCCAGTGAAGGCCTCTTATTTTTTTCAAGATGCTGATCTCTTGAGGGATACAGTTACTTGAATCCTTGGTGCTTAAGGTTTTATTACATTTCTTACTGCAAGCATTGGAAAATTACCATTTTCAAATTGTCATTAAGTGGAAATAGCTCACTGTTTGCCTTGTATTTCTTAGACTCAATTATTATTTGGGAAAGTAGAGAGTAAAAGTAATTTCAGTAGAAAAGTAAGTGACTTATTTTCCCCCTTTTATTCGAACTTGGGTATATATAGTAACTCCTATGATTACAGTTGCAACAGCAGAAGTATATAGGTTATTAAAACTCTCCTACCTGATAATTTAAAAACAGAAGCATATCTGTGACATCACCAAATTTTTTTTAAAAAGATTTTTTATTTTATTTTTTATTTGAGTGGGGGAGCAAGCGTGTGTGTGTGCGTGCACATGTATGCACACTCGTTTTTTGAGCTGGGGGAAGGGCCACAGGGGAAGGGAGAGGGACGCTTGATCTCACCACTGACAGACCATGACCTGAGCCCAAATCAAGAGTCAGCCTGCTTAACCAAATGAACCACCCAGGTGCCCCATCACCACATTTCTTAAAGACATTTTAATATGCAAACAGATTCACTTATTTACTGATCCATTTAACAAATTCAACTATTAACCAATTTCTAGCTTTGAGGATTTTCAATCCACGCTTTAAATCAGGGGTCAGCAGACTTATGCCTACAGGTCAAAACCAGACAATTCCTTGTTTTTGTAAATAAGGTTTTAATGGAACACCACCAAACTCATTCATTTATGTATTGGCTCTAGATGCTTTGACACTACAACAATGGAGCTGATTAGTTGCAACAGAGACCATATGGCCTGCAAGGCTGAAAATATTTACTATATAGCCCTTTACAGAAAAACTTTGCAGGGAATTCAAATTTTAGCCCCAAAATGAAAAGATCTTAGAAGTTGTCAGTCCTGTCCTTATAACTTATGTCCTTTCAGTTGAGCACATTGAAAGTCTACAACTTTTCAAGGACTCATCAGAGAATTAAGGTCATAGGACAAAGTGCCATCCCCTGTATAGATAGGTGAATGCAGAAAGTCACTGTCAAAATTTGCTTACCTGGAACAGAACCCACTAGGGCCATTAACTGGTAGGAACAATTAAATGGTAATCATCACTAATTGCTGGAGCCTAAGTATGGACTAGCATGAGAGTAAGAAAATCCTGGGCACTTAGGGAGCCCCCACACCTTCATGGGATTTACTTCCAGAAACATCACCAGTGTGAAATGCTGAAAAAGCTGCCCTTGAGGCTCTGGCAGAGGGACGAGAAAAGTAACCACTGTGAAATATGCCTGGAGTGTTTTATATAACAAAGACCTTGTCCCACATTGGGGAGGAACATTCTCTCATTCTAGCTACCTCTAGCCTTCCTGTCTCACTGAAAGAGGGTGAGCTAAAAAATACCTGTGAAGGTCACCATCTAGGGACATAGATGCAATAAAAGACTAAGATTTAATCATAAAGTAATAGCATGCTTCCCCTCCTCCTCACCCCTTATCACCAAACAGGAACCCAATACAGTAAGAGTGAATGAAACTGAATGAGCTGTAAGACACAGACTCTCTCTGAGAAGGAGGATTCAGGGAAGCCTCAAATCTGCAACAGAGACAAAAACAAGAACACAAAAAGAATTTGAATCCTCTGGCCCCTACAAGTGCAGCAAACATTAAACACAGTCTAATTCCTAACTTGATTAACATAAAAAAACACACCAAAGACCTATTTTCCTCAGTTTCTATTCCTCAAAAAATCCTGCCCAGCTTTCAACAAAAAAATTAAAGGACATTCTAAAATGCAAGAAAAAAAATGTTCTGAAGAGACTAGGCAATATCAGAAACACACTTAGAACAGATGTCGGAATTGTCATATAGGGAAATTAAAATATGATTAATATCTTAAGGTTGCTAATAAAAAAATAGACAAAATGCAGGAACATGGGTAATGTAAGCAGAGACATGGAAACCCTAAGAAAAAAAATCAAAAGAAAATACTAGAAATTTTTAAAAAGTACTATAATGGAAATGAAAAAGGCCTTTGACAGGATTGAGTAGACTATCAGTGAGCTTAAATATAGGTTAAGAGATATGAAATTCACAGAGAAAAAAATAATTAAAAAACAAAATAGAATATTCAAGAACCGTAGGATAATTTCAAAATATGTAACATATGTGTAATTGGAAAATGAAAAGGAGAAGAAAGAGAGAAGGGAAAAGAAAGAGAGAATGGAGAAGAAATACGTGAAGATAAAAGACCAAAAATTTTCCAATATCGACAGAAACCAAACCACAGATCCAGGAAGCTCAGGGAACATCAAGAAGGATAAACAAAAATACCATGCCTATTTTTATGATATTTAAACTGCAGAAAACCAAAGGCAAAGAAATTTTTGAAAGAAACCAGAGGGCAAAAGCATCTTATCTATAAAGGAAAAAGGATAAGAATTATAATATACTTCTTGTCAGAAACCTTGTAAATGAAAAAAGTGTTGAAAGAAAAAAAAATAAGCTAGAATCTATATCCAGCAAAATTATCCTTCCAAAGTGATAAAGACTTTCTCATACAAACAATAATTGAGAGAATTAATCACCAGTAGACTTGCTCTACAAAAAATATTAAAAGTAGTTCTTCAGGGAAAAGGATGATGATATAGGTCAGAAACTTAGATAAACATAAAGGAAGGAAGAGCATCAAAGAAGGAGTAAATGAAGGCAAAATGAAATATTTTACTTAATTAATTCTTTATTGAACAATAATATAACCATGCAAAGTACTACTAGTAATAGTAGCAAAGAATAAGTAAACTGAATAACAGCAATATCAGAAGGGATGTGAGGAAAAAATTGGGAGAACTCATTTTTAATGTCCCGGCACTACAACTGAAACACTATAGTGTTGTCTGAAGGTAAATTTATATTTGTTAAATATATATATTGCAAACTCTGGAAAAATGCTAAAAATGTATCAAAGTAAGTATAATTGATATGTTAAGCATGCAGAAAAAATGGAATCATATAGAATGATCAATTAAAACCAGAAAAGGCAGAAAAAAAGAAAAAAGAAACAAAAACAAACAAATCAACAGAAAGTAGTTATAAACATGGTAGACACTAACCCAACTGTATCAAAAATCACTTTAAATGTGAATGGGATAAACATACCAATTAAAAGACAGAAATTGTCAGAGTGGATTAGAAAAAAGACTCAACTATATGTTGTCTACAAGAAACCCTCTTTAAATATAAAGATTTAGATAGGTTCAAAGAGATGATGAAAGATACACTATGCTAACACTAACAGAAACAGATGGAGTAGCTATATTAATTTTAATTAATTAAAGTCTGTTAAAGTAGACTTCAGAATAAGAAAATCATCAAGGATAAAGAAGGATACTATCTAATAATAAAGGAGTAAATTCTCTAAGAAGACATAACACTACTAAACGTCTATGCACCCAACATGAGAGGGTCAAATATAGGAGGCAAAACTGGCAGAGTTGAAAGAAGAAAAAGAGAAATTTATTATTATACCTGGAGACTTCAACATCTGCCACCTTGAGTAAGTGATAAGCCAAGCCACCAGAAAATAGGTAAGGATAGGTTGTGATCAACTTGATGTAATTGCCATTTATGAAATATTTCTTGCAACAACAACAGAAAACACAATCTTCTTAAGCTCACACAGAACATTCAGCAAGAGAGAACACATTTTGAGCCATAAAACACACTTTAACAATTTAAAAGAATTGATATAATACTCTGAATTGTCTTACTCAGAACACAATGGAATTGAATTAGAAATTAATAACAAAAAGATAGCTGGAAAATACCCAGATATTAGGAAATTAAACAATACACTTCTCAATACCACAAAGGTCAAAGAAGATTCAAGAGAAATTAAAAACCATTTTGAACTAAGTGAAAATGAAAAGACAACTTGTCAAAATTTCTGGGATGCAGCAAAAGCAACAATTGAGGGGAATTTATAGCACTAAAAACACATGTTAGTAAATAAGAAAGATCTAAAATTAGTAATCTAAGTAAGCATCTAGTTTAGAAAACTCGAGAAAGAAGGGAAATTTAAATCTAAAACAAGAAATAAAAATTAGAACTCTAATTTTTTTTTAAATTTTTTAATTGCTATGTTAATCACCATACATTACATCATTAGTTTTTGATATAGTGTTCCATGATTCATTGTTTGGGCATAACACCCAGTGCTCCACGCAGAACATGCCCTCTTTAATACCCATCACCAGGCTAACCCATCCCCCCAGCCCCTCCCCTCTAGAACCCTCAGTTTGTTTTTCAGAGTCCATCATCTCTCATGGTTCGTCTCCCCCTCCGATTTCCCCCCCTTCATTCTTCCCCTCCTGCTATCTTCTTCTTTTTTTTTTTCCTTAACTTATATTGCATTATTTGTTTCAGAGGTACAGATCTGTGATTCAACAGCATTGTACAATTCACAGTGCTGACCATAGCACATACCCTCCCCAATGTCTATCACCCAGACACCCCGTCCCTCCCACCCCACTGCTACTCCAGCAACCCTCAGTTTGTTTCCTGACATTAAGAATTCCTCATATCAGTGAGGTCATATGATACATGTCTTTCTCTGATTGACTTATTTCACTCAGCATAACACCCTCCAGTTCCATCCACGTCGTTGCAAATGGCAAGATCTCATTCCTTTTAATGGCTGCATAATATTCCATTGTGTATATAGACCATTTCTTCTTTATCCATTCATCTGTCGATGGACATCTTGGCTCTTCCCACAGTTTGGCTATTGTGGACATTGCTGCTATAAACATTGGGGTGCACATACCCGTTCGGGTCCCTACATTTGTATCTTTGGGGTAAATACCCAGAGGTGCAATTGCTGGATCAAAAGGTAGCTCTATTTTCAACTGTTTGAGGAACCTCCATACTGTTTTCCAGAGTGGCTGCACCAGCTTGCATTCCCACCAACAGTGTAGAAGGGTTCCCCTTTCTCCACATCCCCGCCAACATCTGTCATTTCCTGACTTGTTAATTTTAGCCATTCTGATTGGTGTGAGGTGGTATCTCATTGAGGTTTTTATTTGGATCTCTCTGATGCTGAGCGATGTTGAGCACTTTTTCATGTGTCTGTTGGCCATTTGGATGTCTTCTTTGCAAAAATGTCTGTTCATGTCTTCTGCCCATTTCTTGATTGGATTATTTGTTCTTTGGGTATTGAGTTTGATAAGTTCTTTAGAGATTTTGGATACTAGCCCTTTATCTGATATGTCATTTGCAAATATTTTCTCCCATTCTGTCGGTTGTTTTTTGGTTTTGTGGACTGTTTCTTTTGCTGTGCAAAAGCTTTTTATCTTGATGAAGTCCCAAGAGTTCATTTTTGCCCTAGCTTCTCTTGCCTTTGGCGATGTTTCTAGGAAGAAGTTGCTGGGGTTGAGGTCGAAGGGGTTGTTGCCTGTGCTCTCCTTTAGGATTTTGATGGAATCCTGCCTCACGTTTAGGTCTTTCAAACATTTGGAGTCTATTTGTGTGTGTGGTGTGAGGAAATGGTCCAGTTTCATTCTTCTGCATGTGGCTGTCCAATTTTCCCAACATCATTTGTTGAAGAGACTTTTTTCCATTGGACATTCTTTCCTGCTTTGTCAAAGATTAGTTGACCATAGAGTTGAGGGTCCATTTCTGGGCCCTCTATTCTATTCCATTGATCTATGTGTCTGTTTTTGTGCCAGTACCATACTGTCTTGATGATGACAGCTTTGTAATAGAGCTGGAAGTCCGGAATTGTGATGCCACCAGCTTCGCTTTTCTTTTTCAACATTCCTCCGGCTATTCGGGGTCTCTTTTGGTTCCATACAAATTTTAGGATTATTTGTTCCATTTCTTTAAAAAAAGTGGATGGTATTTTGATGGGGATTGCGTTGAATGTGTAGATTGCTCTAGGGAGCATTGACATCTTCACAATGTTTGTTCTTCCAATCCATGAGCATGGAACGTTTTTCCATTTCTTTGTGTCTTCCTCAATTTCTTTCATGAGTATTTTATACTTTTCTGAATACAGATCCTTTGCCTCCTTGGTTAGATTTATTCCTAGGTATCTTACGGTTTTGGGTGCAATTGTAAATGGGATTGACTCCTTGATTTGTCTCTCTTCTGTCTTGTTGTTGGTGTATAGGAAATGCCACTGATTTCTGTGCATTGATTTTATAGCTTGCCACTTTACTGAATTCCTGTATGAGTTCTAGCAGTTTTGGGGTGGAGTCTTTAGGGTTTTCCACATAAAGTATCATATCATCTGCAAAGAGTGAGAGTTTGACTTCCTCTTTGCTGATTTGGATGCCTTTGATTTCTTTTTGTTGTCTGATTGCTGTGGCTAGGACTTCTAATACTATGTTGAATAGCAGTGGTGAGAGTGGACATCCCTGCCATGTTCCTGACCTTAGGGGGAAGCTCTCATCTTTTCCCCATTGAGAATGATATTCGCTGTAGGTTTTTCATAGATGGCTTTTATGATATTGAGGTATGTACCCTCTATCCCTATACTCTGAAGAGTTTTGATCAAGAAAGGATGCTGTACTTTGTCAAATGCTTTTTCTGCATCTATTGAGAGCATCATATGATTCTTGTTCTATTGTTAATGTATTGTATCACGTTGATTGATTTGCGGACGTTGAACCAACCTTGCAGCCCAGGGATAAATCCCACTTGGTCATGGTGAATAATCCTTTTAATGTACCATTGGATCCTATTGGCTAGTATTTTGATGAGAAGTTTTGCATCCATGTTCTTCAAGGATATTGGTCTGTAATTCTCCTTTTTGATAGGGTCTTTGTCTGGTTTTGGGATCAAGGTAATGTTGGCCTCATAAAATGAGTTTGGAAGTTTTCCTTCCATTTCTATTTTTTGGAACAGTTTCAGGAGAATAGGTATTAATTCTTCTGGAAATGTTTGGTAGAATTCCCCTGGGAAGCCATCTGGCCCGGGGCTGTTTTTTGTTGGGAGCTTTTTGATGACTACTTCCATTTCCTTAGTGGTTATAGGTCTGTTCAGGTTTTCTATTTCTTCCTGCTTCAATTTTGGTACTTGATACATCTCTAGGAATGCACTCATTTCTTCCAGGTTATCTAATTTGCTGGCATAGAGTTGCTCATAATATGTTCTTATAATTGTTTGTATGTCTTTGGTGTTGGTTGTGATCTCTCCTCTTTCATTCATGATTTTGTGGATTTGGGTCATTTCTCTTTTCTTTTTGATAAGTCTGGCCAGGGGTTTATCAATCTTGTTAACTCAAAGAAACAGCTCCTAGTTTCGTTGATCTGTTCTACTGTTCTTTTGGTTTCTAGTTCATTGATTTCTGCTCTGATCTTTATTATTTCTCTTCTCCTGCTGGGTGTATGCTTTATTTGCCGTTTTTTCTCTAGCTCCTTTAGGTGTAGGGTTAGGTTGTATATTTGAGACCTTTCTTGTTTCTTGAGAAAGGCTTGTATTGCTATATACTTTCCTCTTAGGACTGCCTTTGCTGCATCCCAAAGATTTTGAACAGTTGTGTTTTCATTTTCATTGGTTTCCATGAATTTTTTAAAATTCTTCTTCAATTTCCTGGTTGACCCATTCATTCTTTAGTAGGATGCTCTTTAGCCTCCATGTATTTGAGTTCTTTCCGACTTTCCTCTTGGGATTGAGTTCTAGTTTCAAAGCATTGTGGTCTGAAAATATGCAGGGAATAATCCCAATCTTTTGGTACCAGTTGAGACCTGATTTGTGACCTAGGATGTGATCAATTCTGGACAATGTTCCATGGGCGCTAGAGAAGAATGTGTATTCCGTTGCTTTGGGATGGAATGTTCTGAATATGTCTGTGAAGTCCATTTGGTCCAGTGTGTGTCATTTAAAGTCTTTATTTCCTTGTTGATCTTTTGCTTAGATGATCTGTCCATTTCAGTCAGGGGGGTGTCAAAGTCCCCCACTATTATTGTATTGTTGTCAATGTGTTTCTTTGCTTTTGTTATTAATTGCCTATATAATTGGCTGCTCCCATGTTCGGGGCATAGATATTTACAATTGTTAGATCTTCTTGCTGGATAGACCCTTTAAGTAGGATATAGTGTCCTTCCTCATCTCTTATTACAGTCTTTGTTTTAAAATCTAATTTGTCTGATATAAGGATTGCCACCCCAGCTTTCTTTTGGTGTCCATTAGCATGGTACATGGTTTTCCACCCCCTCAGTTTCAATCTGGGGGTGTCTTTGGGTCTGAAATGAGTCTCTTGCAGACAGCATATTGATGGGTCTTGTTTTTTAATCCAATCTGATAGCCTGTGTCTTTTGATTGGGGCACTTAGCCCATTGACATTCAGGGTAACTATTGAAAGGTATGAATTTAGTGCCATTGTATTGCCTGTAAGGTGACTGTTACTGTATGTTGTCTGTGTTCCTTTCTGGTCTATGCTGCTTTTAGGCTCTCTCTTTGCTAGAGGACCCCTTTCAATATTTCTTGGAGGGCTGGTTTTGTGTTTGCAAATTCCTTTAGTTTTTGTTTGTCCCGGAAGCTTTTTATCTCTCCTTCTATTTTCAGTGACAGCCTAGCTGGATATAGTATTCTTGGCTGCATATTTTTCTCGTTTAGTGCTCTGAAGATATCATGCCAGTCCTTTCTGGCCTGCCAGTTCTCTGTGGATAGGTCTGTTGCCAATCTAATGTTTCTACAATTATAGGTTACATATCTCTTCCTCCGAGCTGCTTTCAAGATTTTCTCTTTGTCTCTGAGACTCGTAAGTTTTAATATTAGATGTCAGGGTGTTGACCTATTTTTATTGATTTTGAGAGGGGTTCTCTGTGCCTCCTGGATGTTGATGCCTATTTCCTTCCCCACATTAGGG
Organism: Zalophus californianus; assembly: GCF_009762305.2. Taxonomy (NCBI): domain Eukaryota; kingdom Metazoa; phylum Chordata; class Mammalia; order Carnivora; family Otariidae; genus Zalophus; species Zalophus californianus. The sequence goes on along the minus strand of NC_045612.1, from coordinate 110,746,795 downwards.
AAGTTCTCTGCTATAATTTGCTCCAATATACCTTCTGCCCCTCTCCCTCTTTCTTCTTCTTCTGGGATCCCACTTATTCTAATGTTGTTTCGTCTTATGGTATCGCTTATCTCTTGAATTCTGCCTTTGTGATCCAGTATTTGTTTCTCTCTTTTTCACAGCTTCTTTATTTTCCATCATTTGGTCTTCTATATCAATGATTCTCTCTTCTGCCTCTTTTTCCTAGCAGTTAGTGCCCCCATTTTTGATTGCACCTCATTAATAGCCTTTTTGATTTCGACTTGGTTAGATTTAGTTCTCTTATTTCTCCCGAAAGCGTTTCTCTAATAACTTCCATGCTCTTTTCAAGCCCAGCTAGTTATCTTTAAAGTCATGATTCTGAACTCTAGGTCCGACATCACACTAATGTCCGTATTGAGTAGGTCCCTGGCCGACGGTACTACCTCTTGTTCTTTTTGTTGAGGTGATTTTTTTCGTCTTGTCATTTTGTCCAGAGGAGAATAGAAAAAATGCTAATAGGTTAACAACATCTCCAGACAATATACTCTAAACAAATCAGAAAAGACCTGAAACCAGGGAAAAAGAAAGGGAAAGAAAGAAAAGAGAAAGAGGAGAAAAAAGAAAAAAAGATAAAAACAAACAAAAACAGAACAAAACAAAACAAAAAAAACAGAGTATGATCAAATATGATCAGGCTGGTGCATAGATCAGTGCCACACACTAGATTCTGGGTGTATTTTGGTCTGTTAGAAGAAAGTGCCTCCTAAAATTTTAAGGAAAGAAAGACTTATTTATGTACAAAGTAAGGGTTGATACCATGAAGGGGTGGAATATGACTGTAAAAATGAAAATTATAAAAAATTTTAAAAAAGGAATTGATCAGAAGGTGTTTGAAAATATAAGAGGATTAAAAAAAAGGAAAGAAAGAAAGAAAAAAAGGGGAGAGAATGTGATCAGGCAGGAGACTGGAAAAAAGCCATACACTAGAGATTTAGGGTATATTTTGATATGTTAGAAGAAACTGTATCTCAAAATTTTAGAGAACAACTTATATATATATATGCCAAAAATAAAGGTAACTACTATGAAGGGATAGAACATGACTCTAAAGATGAAAAATAAAAATGGTTTTTTTTTTTTAAAGGGATTGATAAGATGTTGGTTGAAAAAGGGAAAAAGAAAAATTAAAAAAAAAAGTTAAAAAAATTAACTTTGAAAGACTAATGAATCATGGTAAAAAAGCCATGAATTCTATGTGCACTATTCCCCTAGCGCTGGAGTTCTCCCGTTCTCCTTGATCGGTAAACTTGGTCTTGGCTTGCTGGCTGTTTGTGCTGATCTTCTGGGGGAGGGGCCTGTTGCTGAGGTTCCCAAATGTCTTTGCCGGAGGCGGAATTGCTCCGCCCTTGTCGGTCCGGGCTAAGCAAGCTGCCCGGGTTTGCTCTCGGGAACTTTTGTTCCCTGCAAGCTTTCCGTACAGCTTTGGAGGACGAGAGTGAAAATGGCGGCCTCCCAATCTCTGCCCAGGAGGACCCGAGAAGTCGGGGCCCCGCTCCTCAGTGCGCCCTTTGAGAAAAGCAGTCAATCACTCCCGTCTCCCTGGTCTCCAGCCGCACTCCGTGCTCTCCCGGCCTGTGACCGAGCGTTTCTATCTCTGGCACCCGACCCCGTGTGGAGTCTCCAAACCCAGCAGATCCCTGCGGTGCACTCCCGCGCCGCTCCTCCCGGGGGAGGAAGGGGAGTCTCCCCGGCTCTGCCGCTTGTTGGGTCCCTGCTGGAGGAGCAGTGGCCCGACTGGGCCGTGGATCACAGTTTATGGCAACCCCGAGCTGAGAGCCCGCGCCTCGGCTCCGTCTCTGCAGCCGGCTTCCCCGCTCTGATCCCTGGGAGCTCTGCCGCACTCAGGCACCCCCGGTCTTTCTGTGACCCCGAGGGTCCTGAGACCACACTGTCCCGCGAGGGTTCCACCCCCCGCTTAGCCACTGGAGCGACGTCCCTCAGCGGAGCCAGCTTCTAAAAGTTCCAATTTTGTGCTCTGCGGCTCTATCACTTACCAGAGGCGGCCGACGGAGGCCCCCATCCCCGCCGTCTATCCTCCCAAATATCGCCTCGGATTCACTTCTCCGCACGTCCTACCTTCCCGTAAGTGGTCACTTTTCTGTTCAGAGAGTTGTTGCTATTCTTTTCTTCGATCTCCTGTTGGGTTCGTAGGTGTTTAGAATGGTTTGATCCCTATTCAGCTGAATTCCTGAGACCAGACGAAATCCAGGTCTCCTACTCCTCCACCATCTTGCCTTTTTTATTATTTCTTGTTGTTTTAGGTTTAAAGAAACTGAAAACAGGTAAACAATAGAAATCAATGATACTAAAAGCTGGTTCTTTGAAAATATGAAAAATATTGATAACCCTCTCCAAGTTGACCAAGAAAAAAAGTGAAAAGGCAATATATTACCAATTATAGAAATGAAAGGGGAAAATTCACTACTAATATCATGGACATTAACAGGATAATAAAGAAATACTATAAACAACTCTATGCCCCCAAATTTGATAACTTAGATGAAACCAACTAATCTTTTGAAATACATAAACTTCAAAAATTCACACAAAGAGAAATAAATGATCTGAACAAGCGTATGTCTTCTAAAGAAATTGAATCAATAATTACTAGTGTTCCCTCCTCCCACCCACCCTAAAAAACCCTAACAGGCTCAGATGGTTTCACTTGTGAATTCTACCAAATACTTAAGGAAGAAATGATAGCAATCCTCCACAATCTCTTCCAGGAAACAGATGTAGAGGAAATCCTTCCCAATTCACTCTGAGGTCATCATTACTTTAATACCAAAACCAGATAACAACATTATATAAGAAAAGAAAAACTATGTACTTTCTCTCATGGAAGATGGAAGTAGATACAAGAACCTTCAAATAATATTGCACAATGCTTAAAAGGAATTTAACACCATGACCAAGTGAGATTTATTCTATGTGAAGGTAGTTCAATATTAAAAAAAAAAAACAATGTAATATGTCACATCAACAGGTTAAATAAGAAAAATCACATTATTATGAGTATCCCCCCTTTTTGTAAGCTTGCATCATGCCAATTTGCTCTTACAGAAGATCTATATTAGTGCATGCTGTTGCTAACCAAAATATCTGAAGAGGATATTAGGTTTTATGAAAAAAGTTGTTACTGTACTAATTTAAGTCTTCTGTAAAAGTGAAGTAGCATAATGCAAACTTTTGGAAAGTGGGGGATACTCTTTGCTGCTTTATAACATTTGAGCTTATGAAAGGTTTCATAGGAACACTTTACTTTCAGATAGTGGGGAAACCTGTACATCAACTGATACAGAAAAAAAATTAGATAAAATCCAATACGCATTCATGATAAAATCTCTTAGCAAATTAGAAATAGAAGGGAATGTCCTAAACTTGATAAAGAACAACAACAAAATACCTACAGCCAGTATCATACTTAATGGTGATATACTAGATACTCTTCCCCCAAGATTGGCAACAAAGCAAGGAAGTCCTTTCTTACCTCTCCTATTTGACATCATACTGGCCATGCTATCAGTGCAAAAAGACAAGAAAACAAATAAATGTTATACATATTTGGAAGGAAGAAACAAAACTGCCTTTGTTGGCAGATGACATGGTTGTGTAGAAAATTCCAAATAGTAATAATAATAGTAATAAAACCTGCTGCGTCTAGGGGCACCTGAGTGGCTCAGTCAGTTAAACATCTGACTCTTGATCTCAGCTCAGGTCTTGATCTTAGGGTTGTGAGTTCAAGCCCCATGTTGGGCTCCATGCTGGGTGTGGAACCTACTTAAAGACAACAACAACAACAACAACAACAACAACAACAAAAACCCCTCCTGATCTAAAAATGAGTGTTTATCAAGGTTGCAGGATGCGTGTTTAATACACAAAAGTCAACCGCTTTCCTGTGTGTGTGTAAAGTTAAAATTTGAAATTTAAAAAAATACTATTTTCAATAGCACTAGGAAGAAAATGAAATAATTAGGCATAACTCTGAGAAGAATTATATAAGTTGTACATGCAGAAAACTATGAAATTCTAATGAAAGAAATATGATCTAAATAAATGTAGAGGTATTCCATGTTCATGAACTGGAAGACTTATTATCATTAAGTTGTCAGTTCTTCTCAAATTGATCAACAGATTTTTTTTTTTTGCCACCAAGTGAAAAGTAAATATTTGGAAAATACATGTTTCTAGGTACACACACATTTAAGACAAGCCCCATCAAATTCCCAAAAAGTCCTTGTGGAGATACTGACAGTTTGATTCCAAAGTTTATATAGATAGAAAAAAGACCTAGAATAGTTAATGCAATACTAAAGAACAAGAACAACTTGGAGGACTCACACTACTCAATTTCAAGACTTACTACAAAGCCACTCTACATAGCATGGTATTGGCAAAATAATAAACACAAAGATGAATGGAAAAGAATAGAAATTCTAGAAATATACCCATACAAATATAATCAACTGATCTTTGACAAAGGATTAACGGCAATTCAATGAAGAAAGGATATCTTTTTTTTAAGTTGCTGGAATAGTTAGGTATCCATATGCAAAATAGTAATAACAACGATGACAACAATAAAGAAACTAGCCACAGACCCACCAACTTTCACAAAAATTAAATCAAAGTGGATCACAGACTTGGATATGAAACACAAAACTATAAAATTATAGAACGAAACAGAGGAGAAAATCTAGGTGGTCTTGGGTTTGATGGTAAGTTTTAAGATACAATATCAAAAACATAATCTATAATAGAGAAAAGTTTATAAGTTGGACTAACTGAAATTAAAAACTTCTGCTGGGCGAAAAATCTGAAGAGACACCTTAACAAAGAAGATACACAGTTGGTAAATAAGCACATGAAAAGATGTTCATTATCATTTGTCATTAAGGAATTGCAAATTAAGACAAAAATGTGATACAACTATACACCGACTAGAATGGCTAGATGAATAAGTTCTAAGGAACCTAATGGACAGGAGGGTTAAATTCGTAAACAATACTGTACTGTACACTTAGAATGTGACTAAGAGAGTAGATGTTAAATGTTGTCACCACATCAAAAAATTAAAAAGGTGACTATAAGAAATAATAGATTTGTTAAATAGCCTTATTGCAGTGATTATTTCACAATAAATCAAGGTATATCAAAGTATCATGTGTACACCTCAAACTTACATAATATTACATGTCAAATATATCTCAATAAAACTGGAGAAAACAACTAGAATCAGAAAAGACCTGACGATACCAGTAGCTATTAGAATGTGGAATAATAGGAACTCTCAATCACTGCTGAGTAATGCTATTGCCACTTTTGAAGACAGTGTCTTGTAAAGCTAAGACATGGTCTTGTAATATGCCTACACAAAAATGAGCATGTGTATAACACCGAGTACATCAAAAACTAATGATATAATGTATGGCGATTAACATAACATAATAAAAAAAAGTGGCATCTAATTATATTGGAAATTTAGCTTTTTCTAAGAATAAAGTAAAAAAAAAGTTGAATAAAAAAAATGAGCATGTGAAGGTTCAGAGCAGCTTCATTCATGGTTGCTAAAAAACTGGAAACAACCAGGATGTTCTTTAATAGGTAAATGAATAAACAAGCCTTGATACATCCATATAATAGAATATCACTCAAAGCTAAAAAGATATGAGCTATTCAGCCATGAAAAGACAGGATGAATTCTAAATGTGTATTGGTAACTGAAAAGGGCCAATCTTATTCCAGTACTATACAATTCTCAATTACCTGACTTTCTAACAAAGGAAAAACTATAGAGACATTAGATTGTCCCGTCGTTTCCAGGATTGAATAGATGAAGCACAGGGGATTTTTTTTTTAGAAAAACGAAACTATTTCATATGGTATCATAGTAATGGATATTTGACACATGAATTCATCAAAATCCATGGAAATTTACAGCATAGAGTGAACCTTACTGTATACAAATTAAAAGCAAAATCATTAGGAGGTCAAGGAATCCCAGGATGGAACGCATAATATGACAAAATAAACTAACCGCATTACAAACATGTGAAACAACTTTACAGAAGGGGGGAGGGGGTTAGTTGGTGACCTAAGGAACTTTGGAAATGAGCAGAATTTATAAGACCAAAGGTAAAAGAAACTATATATATCCATTGTACTCTAGTTGATAAAGTTTTTTCCTGTGGAGCTATGGGTTAAGAATTCTGATGCCACTATACATGTGTACTAGGACTGAACAACTAAATAAATAGCTGGGAGATGGTGGGGGACAGATATCTCACTGTTGGATTGGAAGTTAACAGATAAGCAATGGAAGGAGGTTAGAATAATTTCTGTGGTATTTGATTAAAGCTGGGGATATCAGTATGAACTCATGTTCAGGTTAAGATAGATACAAATGGTTACATATAGAAATAATTATAGCTATGTGTATATATGCAGATTGGGACACACACATATATTCCCCTATCTGTCAGTTGGGAGAGCAGAGAAGCAGTGACACCTCAGTAGCAATGAGCACACCTAGCAACCAGCTCCTGCTTTCTAATACCATTGTCCAATAAAAGGAACCAGGGCTCCTTAGAGAAATGGTTGATTCTAGAACTTGGGCAGGTAAAATAAAAGTTGAGGCTGGAACAACTTATTAGTGCCAGAAAGTAAGCAAGGGCTCAAGAAAAAAAAAAAAAAAAAAAAAAAACAACCAACCCACAGTGATTTGGATATGTCAAAGGGATACTGGAGCCAACTGAAAGAGCTTCAAATAACCAAAGCTGAAATAATATGAGCAAATAACTAATTAAATACTGGATTATAACCCAAAATATAATATAAATATCCATAAGTCCACAGTGATTTTAAATACACACACACACACACACACACACACACACACACCCCCAAACATTAAATGAATGACTGAATAAATAACTAAATGGAAGAGACAAAACAAATATCTTATGCAGAAGAATTCCAAATAATTTATGCAGATATTCCAGCATCAATACTCCCCACTCCTTAAGCGTGGATTATGCAGGGTGACTTCCTTCCAAACACCATAGTAGAGAGACAAACACTACCTCAGTCAAGTCCTCAAGATCAGTATCAACAGTGATAAGTCATAGTGATAACATACTGTAGCCATATTATGTGATGAAAACAGCATTTTCTCTCAGTGATCTTCCTTCCAAAAACCTGTAACCCCACTCTAATCATAAAAAAATCTGATAAATCCCAACTGAGGAACATTATCAAGAAATCTGATTATTAATTCTCAAGGTCATCAAAAACAAGGGACTCTGAGGAACTGTCAAAATAGAGGAGCTCAAGGAGATATGACGACCAAATGTAATGTGGTAGGTATCCTGGATGGGATCCTGGAGCACAGAAGGGACATGAGGTACAAACCAAAGAAATCTGAATAAATTACAGACTTTAATTAATAGGAACACACCAGTACTGGTTAATTAATTGTAACAAATGTACAAATAATGTAATATATTAACAACAAGGGAAACTGGGTGTGGGGCATATGGGAAATCTCTGTATTCTCTCTGTAATTTTTCTGTAAATCTAAAATTGTTCTACAATAAAAAGTTATTTTTTTAAAAAAGAAAAGCTTTGCTGACCCTACTTTAAATGAAAGAAAAATGGAAGTGGTTGCTTTGTGGGAGGGTAGAAACGTGAATTTGTTAAAGGAAGATAACAAGATGGTTTTGGATTACCCCCACTAGTTAAGAGTCAGTTTAGGTCCGAATTCTTCTTTGTGCAAAATTAACTATCTTTTGGAGTAGGAAGACAGCATATTGCATGGCAAAGAAAATTGGAAAGAAATACACAAAATATTGTGATATTCAACCCCAAACAGCTACTTGCGAATACCTGTTAGGGATTCATTACATATATCCTTTACTTTAAAAATTGCAATTTAAATTCTCAAATTTTATTATATTTAAAGAAGTATTTGTTTGTAGAAATGGGTTATCAAGAAATGGAATTAAATGCGAAGGAGCCCTTCTGAGAAAGGCGAAACTTGGAAAAAAATTCACTGCTTTTTTGAAGCAACCCCACAGAGTTAATTCCTTCATGGTGCTGAAGGCTTTTGCTTTGAAATTCATTTTATTGACCTAAGGCTTAAACTGCAGGGTGACTCAAGGATAACTGACAGGAGGGAGAGAACATCATGCTACCATTGTCCACGTTATGCCCTCAGTCATTCCCTTGTTAAAAGATGCATTATGTAAATGGATCCTCCAATGAATTTTGCTAGCAATTTTTTGTTGTTGTTGTTCCTGGTAAAGTATAAGTCATGTTCGTCAAGGAGGAGGGATAAAATCCACCCTTTCAAAGGGTTCAGTGATTATGTCCCCACACTGCAATTTCTGCCTGAAATTCAAGCCCACATAAAAGGTTCCAAAACCTAAAGGTACTTTTACTGTGTACCCGACTTAAGGTGTATCCTGTGGGTTTAGAAAAAATAAAGCATATTTAAAAGCAGGAAATAGATATAAATAGATTCTGAGACATGTTTCTTTAGCAAAGTTCTTTTTCAAAGTTACATTGTAGCTGCAAAAACAATCTCCATCACATCAGCCAAAGAAATGATCAATTACCCATTCAGATGTGTCTATGTCAACCAAAACCTAAAAATCACAGAGATATGTGAAGAGTTGAAAGTGGCAACAGCATGTTACGCTATTCATTAATCAGAATCCAGATTACTCTTCAATTAAATACTGTGCAAATTAGAGGGAAAGCAGTGGTCTCATATCTTTGACGGAGTGGCTGTCAAGTATTTCTCAATGAAACAGATTATTCCTACTAATTGTTCTCATAAAACACACAAGAACTCATCGCTGCTAGAAGAAATTAAAAGTAGTGGGCTTTTATGAAAAACAGATACAAACGTTGAATAAATTAGAAATAGCTATGGTTTACCTTCAACCTGATAGTTAGCCATGCTTCAATGTCAGCCTTTATTAATGGGAGCCCCTGAAAAAAATGAATCTGTTTTAAGGCCATAAAGAGAACCTAATTAATACAAAGGGACACATAAAAACTAATTTGAAAAAATGCACTATGTCCTTGGGTTTTGGAAATAAAAGATTAGCTTTTAGTTCTCTATTGGTGGTATGTTTTACTAATGTTAAGAGGAAAAAAAGGAATCTTTTTTAAAAATCTCTCATATGTGCTCTTTCAGTATCAAAGTATTCCAAGAGAAAGTAACTTGAGCAAAATAAAGTTGATGGCCCTGATCTTAACTGATGTTTAACCTGTCTGTGTTACATTAAATACCATGTTAACTAAGAAAAATTTAACCAAGTGAATTTTAAAGATCTAATTGGCTTTATTAAATGATTCATGAATCGGACAGCATCCCATCTAGCAAATAGGAGGGCACTCTGAGGAGTTGCACAAAATGGAAGGTTTTTATAGAAAGAGGGTGGGCCAAGAAACTCAGTGAAAGAAAAAGATTGTCCAGGCAAGGCTGCTTTCCCTTGTGGGAAAGGCAAGGGGTCTTTTCATACAGGCTACCTCATCTTCCTTTGGGGGATGGAGAGGGCCTGCATGGCACATTCCTAAGCCTGATGGAAAAATTCCTGACTGACTGGTTAAGACTACATTTCTAGGGGGGGGCGTGGAAGGCATTGAAGGAGGAATTACATTATGTACTAAGCCCCGGGTTTAGGGACTTGGCCTAAGTGACACCATTTTGGGCCTGTGGGTTTTTGTTGTTGTTGTTGTTGTTGTTGTTATTGTTGTTTTAACACCCAGAACCCAGAGCTATCAAGCAAAACTGTTTGCTTTTAAACCTGAGCATGTTTCACATGAAACAGCTATCTATTAAGTGAATCAGAATTGTATCATTCTAGGACATCAACATTTTGGGGAGGGACCTGAAAATTAAAATACTGAATAAAACTTTTGACAGTTCCATTTATATTTGAGCCGTCATTTGAAATGCTTTCTTACAGCAAAAGAGTGATTAAACATCTTTATCTTCACTTTAAAAAGGGGAAGGGCTTTGACTACATGTAGGTACATGTTCGGTGTCAACACTTAGTCATCCAAGGAGGGTAGGTTTTATTAACCAGAGGTAATCGATACAGGCATTAGTGTCACATAGGTGTGAAGTCAAGCCACTGTGCCTTTTCTGGGCATGATTTTCTCCTCATTTCTCAGTTCATTAGTATGCAGCTGGAAAATACCAGCAAAGAGCATGCCAAGGCAGACAAACGACTCAAGGGAGATTTAAACTCCATGACTATACATATTCCCATAAAGTTTAAAGAACACAACCACTCACAGCAGGGCAAACCCCCGCAGTTTCCTTTCAGTGAAACAATCCACATTATCCCTGTGGCTAGAATGATGAGAAAATGAATTTGAAAATCTCTGCAGAATGGTGCTGATATCTTTGGTCAGAAAGTACTAGCGGGAATCCCTTTTATCTTCCTGGATCTACAGCTGTTTCCTGATAGAAAATGGCCTAGTGAGGTTGTGACCGACACACTGGGCCAGAGAGGCCAGAGTTGTAGGCTTATATCCACATTTCTTGATCACGACTGTTTCTCTGCAGTGGAAGGAGAGCAGAAGTTGGTGACTGTTATCAGAATTTTTAAATTCAGTTTTGCTTCATCAGGATATTTTGAGGAAAAAAATGCTCTCTTTTAAAAAAAAAGATTTATTTTATTTTATTTTATTTTTAGAGAGAAAGAGAGAGAGGAGGGAGAGAATCTCAAAGAGACTCCCTGACATGGGGCTCGATCTCATGACCCCAAGATCATGACTTGAGCTGTAACCAAGAGTCAGACACTTAACCGACTGGACCACCCAGACAAGCCCTATCTTATTTTTTAACTTCTTACCACTAGTAATAAATAATTACCATGTACTGAGTATTTCTATGTGCCAGGCTGTGTGTTATAGGCTTTTGGTACATTATTCATCTAATCCGGACAAAACTCTAAGAGGAAGGGATTCTGATGCACATTTTACAGACGAAGAAACAGAAGCTCAGAAAGATTAACATTCATTGTCACATGTTTAATAGTCAAAAGTGGCAGAGTCTTGCTAAATCCCAGGTGTGTGTGTCTATGTCTCCATCAAACAGTCTTCATTCTACAGATTTCCCTAGTTGCCTAACTCCTTAGCATTTTCCCAAGTATGTGCACATCTGTGCAAAATGGAAAATGCATTTGTTCTAACTTGGTCAGGGAAAAACATTCAGGCCTGGACCACCAAGTTACTTCAGCTTGATGGCGGTATGACTGATTTTCAGAAATACTGACTGAAATGAATGGCAATAACCATTGGCAAAGTCATTCCAATGACTTTTGTGACACCATGGTCTAATTTTTGAAGATCATTGTGCATTAACCTTTTATTCACTGATTTCATCCGGAATGTAGTTTACCTCGTTGCCCCTAAACAATGAGCACAACCCTGACTTGTCTTCTCTTATTCTACTTCCTTGGAATGACTTTAGATTTATTTCCCTGGATTACAATGAGAAAGGGACAAAGCATTTCTACTGGAGGTCAACTCTATTACATTTAGAACTAAATGGGTGACACCAGCATGAATCAATAAGGGCTGGGGACCCTATTGGAGCAATAAGCAAATAATTTCCAACTTAATAAGGGAAAAAACTTGGCTTTAGTCATCCAAATACATGACTATGTTATTTTAATCAAATTCACCACATGTCCTCTATTTTGCTGGCAGCATTATAGGAGTAGATTTCAATGGGAAACTTGGGCAAGCTACAAAACTAGCATGGAGATATTATAAGTTAATGTGGAGAAATTCATTCATTCATTCTGCAGATATACTTGAGCACTTTCTGTGTGGCAGGCACTGTTTTACATATTGAGTTTACACTAGAAAACAAAACAGAATAATCCTTATCCTCACGGAGCTTACATCCTGATGAGCAAAGGCATACACACACACACACACACACACACACACACACACACACACACACACAGTATTTTACTATATATAGTACATATATCTAATACATATTATATAATACTAAGTGCTTTGAAATGAGTCAGTCAGAGAAGAGAGAGCAGGATTACTGAGGGTAGAAATAATTCTAGATAGAGTATTCCAGGGGTTTTAAAACACATGTGCAAAATCTTTGACACATTTCCCATGGCAAGAAGAATCTGTATGTTCCATCCCCTTGAATCTGGGCTGGTCTCTGTGACTTGCTTGTAACCAACAGAATGAAATGAAAATGAAGTTGCATCATTTTTGAGGTGAAGACATAAAAAAACAGTGCAGCTTACAATGGAGTCACTAGAGTTTTCCCAAATGCATCCTAAGAGGTACTAAATCTTATCCCACTTTTGAGAATCACTGGTCAGGAACATCTATTAGTTTGAGTACAGTGTAGGTCATTTCTTCTTGACTTGACTAAGGACTGCTGGTTTTCACCCACTTAGAGCAATAGTATAATGACTCTGTGTTCCTATCTACACATTTTTATGTAGATGACAAACCTGGAGTGGAGGATGAGCATTTAGGTAGAAATGGCTGTGGTTAGTTCTTGAGAGAAAGTTGTGCTCCATTATACTTATTAATTATACTTTGTTAAATATTCAGAGCCTTCTCCACCTGCTCAGTGGTCTCCTCTACTCCTGTGGGGTTTGGCTCATTCTCCAGATACAGATGTATACCTTGAAAGATATCAAGTCCCAATGGCACTTTCTTCTTTCCACGTACAGCCAGGAAAATAGAAGTTGCTCTATGTATTTCAAGTATGAAAGGTTTTAATACAGGAAAAGAGAAACTTACATAAACTTTGTAAGATCTGGGGGAACAAAGTTCAGGTAAGTGGCCAGAAAACATCTCAGTATGAAGCATCCAAGCAGGTGGTTCTTAAGAACCACCTTGCAAAGCCCTGCAATTCAAAGAAGCCCTGGAAGATGCCAGATTAACCACCTTAATCTGCAGCAGTGAGGGGAGTGTTTCTCAAGGTCTTGCCCCCGAGAAGCTCTGTGAACTTTGTGTTTGTTCACATATTTCCCCAAATCTCCTCAGTCTCCCTCTTCTCAGACTCAATCTTGGTACCAAACGCAGAGAGAGAGGATTCTCAAAAATGTAGTTCCCATTTTCTCCTCAGCAATACACTAGAAGTTAGAAGGAGGTGGTGATGAAGACAAGTTGACAACAGACAATCCAGCCCACTTGCTTTATACAGCCTTTGTGGTGATTAAATGAAATGATGCATATAAAACGATGGAAGAGCATTTAACTGGAATAAATGTTATCTATTATTAGTATTAGTATATTATCATTGGCAACTGTATGCCTGAGGAGGAAGGTTGATATGATCCTGTTATGCTCTGATATCTTTACTCAGAACTAGAAATTTTGGCCAAAACCCCAGATTCTTTCTCTTTTAGAAATGTACCGTTCCCTTTAGTCCAGATTGAGGTTCCTTTCCAGAAGGGAATTCTGAGGTACATATATAGACAAATTAAATGTAACTCTTACAGTAAATTAAAATACCATCATCCAAAACTCTAATGTGATATAGGTTTGGACTTTGTATACTTATTCAAAGATAGGGAAACCTTTAAAGGGTTTACAAAAAAGACAGAAAATTACAACATCGCTTTTACTGACAGAAAATATTTTCCAGCATCTCTTTCAAACTAGCAAATAGGTATTTAATATACAGTGTTTAAACTTTTTAAAGCGATTTTAGTTATTTAAACTGGGGCAATAACATTAAAGAAACACAAACAAATGTTACTTTTCAGCTGTAAAGGAGAAGATACCATAATGAATTAAGAGGTCATTTATCTGCCACTGGACAATTTTTATGCTTGAGAATATATTTTATAACTCTCCATTAACATGAGGTAAGCATTAACTGTGGATTTAAATTGGAGCTTTCAGAATGCCTCAGTGTACACTTCGTACATAATTTTAAGGTATTCATGTAATCAAGCTTTGTACCAGAATTGTTCCCTCTTAGTGCTAACAAGGGCACAATCTGATATTTGTTTTGAAGAATATAACCAGAACAGTCAATACGGTGTTGCTACTTCTGCTCTTTTGAATCACTCTGTTACTTTTCTTAAAAAGTATTCAAAGCAACCATCAAATAAAATAAATGACAATTTGGGAGTTACAGGAAACCCTTCTATTTCAGTAACTGAAAGCACAGTGATGTTTTTCCTTAAGGCACTCTCTTACAGAAATGTTCCACGTATTTAATAGATGGAAAATATCTCCAGATTTCGTCAGTCTTCTGGAATTAAAAAAACTTCAACATTCCTACCACTCCAACTGTATCAACTCAGTCTTAAAGATTATTCTGTTGGCTGGCCAAAGAGTTACTTTGATGTTACTTGTCCATCTTGAAAAATATCTGTACTTAATATACTATAAAAATAAAAGGTGATGCAAAATGTTACATAAAAAATTCTTTTAAAAATACTAGAACTTAACATTCTTCATTCAAGTATAGAAACAATGCTACATGGGAATTACATTCTAAAGTTGCTTATGTTTAGTTCAACTGCTTTCACAAATAATACCTCTTTCAAGTTGGTAGTTACTTCTAGAGATAAAGGAAGGGAATGTCTGTGAAAAGGGAGAGACATGCAGGAAGCATCACTTGTTTGGTAAGACTCATTTTATTAGGCTGGATCATGGGTGTATGGGTGTTTTTTTATTATATTTTTACTATAGGTATATGCATGTAATTTTCCATATTTGAAATATTTTTATGATAAAGTTTCTGGGCTATAGTTTATAGACATCTTTCAAATTAGTAGATAATGCCAAACTGTTTTCTAAAGCAATAATACAAATTTATACTTCCATGACCAGTGTATAAAAGTTCCAGTTGTTTCATATTTTCACCCAAACTTGGCATGATCAAACTCTAATTTTTTTTTTTTTGCCAGTTTGGAGAGTGGAAAATTATGTCTCCAGATGTCCTGGTAAAATGGCAGTTTGAACATACGCCTTTATATCTATTTTTCCCCAAAGTCAACTTAAACAGCAGTAAAAGATTTTTAAAGACATAAACCCATAGGAAAAAAAGAGAATAAAATACAAGACAAGAGAAACAAAATTTTGGAAGTGTGAAACTAGAAAGATGAGTAGAATCTTTCTCAGCAGACACAGGAAAGCTGAGTCCTAGGCTGCTTGTGGGAAAAGCCAAGAAGCAACAGATTTACACTGAGTAATCAGTAATGCTGGTATTTCTGGAACTAGAAGTATAGTTGAGACTGAAAACAGAAGGACATGTTGAAATATAAAACACTTATGGTCCCTAGATAACCTCCATAGTCATTACAGTTGATCAAGTACTCCTTTGGCATTCTGGGAGAAAATTAAAGGGATTATTATCTAGGATTTGAAAAAAATAAAATGTAAAACCTGGAAAACACTAGGCATCACTGAGAGCAAACATATAAAACAACCACAACACAGCTGGATTAAGTGAATGTCTATACACTGAAAAGGAGCCCCACACGTCATTTCTCCAAAATTTGGCATCAAGGGATATATCCTCAATGCAATAGACTGAAGGATTATTTTCTGAGGTCATGCAGCAGGAAAAGAAGAAAGGACATAAAATCATAGTATCAAAGGGTTTCCTACCCAAGTGGCCCAACTTAGACTTGCATAACTTGAGTCCCACAGTCAATAACTGCCGCCATATCCCACCATAACTTTTAGTTAGTTTAGATGACTGAGAAGCACAGACAAGGATTACAAGATTTTGAGGAAATTCTCTATCATGGAGAAACAAAATGAATAAAGAAGAAAATGACTTGTAGGAAATGAAAAATATGCAAGCAGAAGACAAATTAAATAGGTACCCTATTTTGTATATATGAAATAAAAACAAGATGCTATTTTTAAAAATAAAAGAACATTCAGAAAATTAAAAAGGACGTTTTGGAAATTAAAAATAAAACAGACATAAAAAAACAACTGAGCTCAAATTATAGGTAAAGAAAATCTATCATAAAGTTGAGCAAAAATACAAAGAAATGGAAAAGAGAAGAAAAATAGGAGAAAATTAGATAAATAGAACCAACACTGCAATGATTTGAATTTCAGGGAAAAAAAATAAAGAAAATAGAAGGAAAAAAATACTCAGAAGGGATCAAGAAATTTCTTCTGAATAGAAGAACATGACTTTCGACTTTCCAGATTGAAAGGACCAACTGAGTCCCCAGCAGAGTGGGTGAATACTGACCTGCACAATCATAAAATTTCACAATAGTAACATAGGGAAGATCTCATGACCTTTGAGACAGAGAAGAAATGGGGATCGGAATGGCATTTGGTTCTTTACATATAAGATTGGAAAGTTGAAGATAGGCAAACAATGACTTAAATTTGTTTTAATTCAATTTCTTGTTTTTAGATGACTGTAGATTTACATGCAGTTGTGAGAAATAACACAAAGAAATCCTTTATATCATTTCCCCAGTTTGCCCAAATGATAACATCATGTAACACCATAGTGCAGTATCATAACCAGGATATTGACATAGATATGATTTACCAATCTTATTCAAATTAATACTTGTACTCACTTGTGTGAATGTGTGTATGTGTGCTTGTATGTACTTCTATTTAAATTTATCATGTGTGGGTTTGTGTATTCACTACCAGAGTCAAGATACAGAACATTTTCATCACCACAAGGATCTGTCATGTTGCCCTTTTATAATCACATTCATCTCCCCCTACCCTCCTCTCAGTCCCTGACCCCTGACAATCACTAATCTATTCTTCAATTATCATTTCAAGAATGTTATATAAATGGAATCTTACAGGATGTAATATTTTTGGATTGACTTTTTTCATTCAGCATAATTCTCTGAAGATCTATTTAAGTTGTTGTACATAAAAATAGCCTGTTTTAAAAAAATTCTGAGTAGTATTTCATGGTATTAATGTACCAGTTTGTTTAACGATTCACTTGCTGAAGGACATCTGGGCTGTACACAGTTTTGGATGTTAATAATAAAGCTGCTATGAATATTTGTGTATACAG
Source organism: Zalophus californianus (assembly GCF_009762305.2). Lineage (NCBI taxonomy): Eukaryota > Metazoa > Chordata > Mammalia > Carnivora > Otariidae > Zalophus > Zalophus californianus. The sequence goes on along the minus strand of NC_045612.1, from coordinate 110,729,682 downwards.
GTTTTTGTTTGAGCATAATTTTCATTTCTCTGAAGTGCCAAAGAAGGCAATTGCTGGGTGATACAGTAATTATATGTTTAGTTTTATAAAAAACTGCCAAACTGTTTTCCAGAGTGGCTGTGCCATTTTGTTTTCCCAGTAGCCATGTAGGAGACGTCCAGTTTCTCCAAATCCTCACTGGCATTTGGTGTTGGCATTTTTAAAACTTTAGCCATTCTTATAAGTGTATAGTTATATCTCATTGTGGGTTTGGTTTGCACTTTTCTAATGGCTAGTGAAGTTAAACATCTTTTGATGTGCTGACTTGCTTTCTGTATGTCCTTGGTAATGAAATCTCTGTTCATGGTTTCTACTGATTTTGTAAGTGGATTGTTTTTCAATATTGAGCTTTGAGAATTCTTTACATATTCTGGATACTAGTACTTTATCGGAATATAGGTTTTTTTTTAAAAAGATTTATTTATTTATTTTAGAGAGAGAGAGAGCAAGAGAGAGTTGGGGTGCAGGCAGAGGGAGAATGAGAGAGAGAGTCTCAAGCAGACTCCACAGCAAGTGTAGAGCCCAATACATGGCTCAGTCTCACGACCCTGAGATCATGACCTGAGCTGAAACCAAGAGTAGGACACTCAACCGACTATACCATCCAGGTGGCCCTTAATGAGAATATAGTTTAAAATATTTTCTTCAGTCTGTAGCTTAACTTTTCATTCTCTTAATAGGGTCTTCTGTGGAGCAATACTTTTAAGCTTAGTGAAGTCCTATCAATTTTTCTTTTTATAGCTAATGCTTTTTGTGTCAAGATTGAGAACTCTGGGCTTAGCCATAGACCCCGGAAATTTCTATTTTTTTTTTCAAAACATTTCACAGTTTTAGGTTATACAGTTAAGTCTGTGATCCATTTTGAGTTACTGTTTGTATAAGATATAAGGCTTAAGATTATTTTTTTTTTGCATATGGATGTCCAAATGTTCCAGCATCATTTGTTGAAAAAGCTATTCTTCTCCCATTGAAGTATTTTTTGCCCCTTGTCAAAAATATAGTAGGCATATTTCTAGGTTCTCTTTATTATTCTGTTGATCTATGTTTCAGTCCTTCTGCCAGTACAACATGGTTTTGCTTACCACACTGGTGTATGGTAAACCTTAATAGCGGGTGGAATGATTCTTCCCACTTTATTCTCCTTTTTCAAGACTGTTTTAGCTAATCTACTTCTTGTGTCTCTTTATATCAATTTTAGAATAAGCTTGTCCATGTCTACCAAAAACCTTGCTGGGATTTGTTTTTTTTTTTTTTTTTTTTTTTTTAAATTTTTTATTGTTATGTTAATCACCATATATTACATCATTAGTTTTTGGTGCAGTGTTCCATGATTCATTGTCTGTTCACAACACCCAGTGCTCCATGCAGAACGTGCCCTCCTCAATACCCATCACCAGGCTAACCCATCCCCCTACCCCCCTCCCCTCTAGAACCCTCAGTTTGTTTTTCAGAGTCCATCATCTCTCATGGTTCGTCTCCCCCTCTGACATACTCCCCTTTTCTTCCTCTCCTGTTACCTTCTTCTTTTTCTTTTTTCTTAAAATATGTTGCGTTATTTGTTTCAGAAGTACAGATCTGTGATTCAACAGTCTTGCACAATTCACAGCGCTCACCGTAGCACATACCCTCCCCATTGTCTATCACCCAGCCACCCCATCCCTCCCACCCCCAACCACTCCAGTAACACTCAGTTTCTTTCCTGAGATTAAGAATTCCTCATATCAGTGAGGTCATGTGATACATGTCTTTCTCTGATTGACTTATTTCACTCAGCATAACACCCTCCAGTTCCATCCACGTCGTTGCAAATGGCAAGATCTCATTCCTTTTGATGGCTGCATAATATTCCATTGTGTATATATACCACATCTTCTTTATCCATTCATCTGTCGATGGGCATCTTGGCTCTTTCCACAGTTTGGCTATGGTGGACATTGCTGCTATAAACATTGGGGTACACGTACCCCTTCGGATCCCTACATTTGTATCTTTGGGGTAAATACCCAGTAGTGCAATTGCTGGATCGAACGGTAGCTCTAATTTCAACTGTTTGAGGAACCTCCATACTGTTTTCCAGAGGGGTTGCACCAGCTTGCATTCCCACCAACAGTGTAGGAGGGTTCCCCTTTCTCCACATCCCCGCCAACATCTGTCATTCCCTGACTTGTTAATTTTAGCGATTCTGACGGGTGTGAGGTGGTATCTCATTGAGGTTTTGATTTGGATTTCCCTGATGCCGAGCGATGTTGAGCACTTTTTCATGTGCCTGTTGGCCATTTGGATGTCTTCTTTGGAGAAATGTCTGTTCATGTCTTCTGCCCATTTCTTGATTGGATTATTTGTTCTTTGGGTGTTGAGTTTGATAAGTTCTTTATAGATTTTGGATACTAGCCCTTTATCTGATATGTCATTTCCTTGCTGGGATTTGAATAGGAATTGCTTTAAATCTAAAGATCAATTTGGGGGGAGTTGACATCTCTACTATATTGAGTTTATCAATCCATGGATAATGATATGACTGACTTAAAATTTTTGAGGGAAAAAATTTACAATCTAGGATCCTATGTCTAGTTTTATATTAGAATAAAAAGACATTTTTAGACTTCTGGTTTCTGGTTCTTCGTGGAAGTTACTACTCTGTCCTAACAACAAGTAATAAGGTAAATAAACTAAAAGGTTAACACTTCTCAGACCTGTAAGAGAAGTTAGGTCACAGGGCAAACTGCTGATACTCAAACTGGAGAGTCTGACAAGCAAATACAGAGAATCACTACTTACTAGAGTAGAAATTTATGAGCTGAAACCTCTTTGGGAACTACTACTTAGGTAGGAAAACCAGAAATATAACTGATGAATTGCTAAAAGTTCAGAATGAACAAGTCTAAGAGGCTAAAACTCTAGGGGTACCCAGTCACAGGGGGCCTCCCACACTTTGGTGAGTTTTACCTCCAGGATCTCAATCAGAAAATATCGGAGAAAAATACCTTCATGCTTCTGGCAGGGGATGAGCAAAAGGAACCATTTTGAAATAAGCCATTTTGAAAGATGCCAAATGGACCAATTTGAAATATACCTCAATTCTTAACAGGGTCTGTCCTCAGGACAAACTATTTAACCAGAGGCTAATCACTGGGGTTTTACCACAGCCTAGATGACTTGCGGGAAGGGAAATACCCAACTCCAGCCCACCCTAGCCTTCCACACGGGAGAAGAAAAATACCCAACTAGACCCATTCTGTCCCACCTAAGTGGGAAAAAAACCTGAGAAGCACTCGTGAAGTTCACAGTCCACAGGCATAGGCTCACCAAAAGACTAAGACTATAGGACACTTCCACTCCTCCACACCTTACTACAGCATTACTGAAGGCCTACTTATAGTATTTCATTTTACCAAGTCTATCATGTTTGGCTATTAAGAAAAACTTTTAAGACATTCAAAAATGAAAACAAACAAACAAACAAACACAGTTTGAAGAGACAGAATAAGCATCAAAACCAGACATGGCAGGGATGTTGGAACTATCACTGGGAATTTAAGATTTAAGAACTCCAATAGATAAAGTAGATAACATGCAAGAACAGATGGGCAATGTAAGCAGACAGATGAGAATAACAAGAAAGAATTTTTTAAAATGTTAGAAATCAAAAACACTATAAGAGAAATAAAGAATGTCTTTGATGGGCTCATTACTAGACTGGTAAGAATTTCTGAGCTTGAGAATATATCAAGAAAAACCTCCAAAACTGAAAAGCAAACAGAAAAAGAAGACTGAAAAAAATAGAATATCCAAGAACTGTAAGAACTACAAAAAGTGTAACATATGCCCAATGGGAATGTCAGAAGTAGAAGAAAGAAAGGAACAGAAGAAAAATTTTGATATACTATGTAATATTAATATCTTATATAATAAATATTTGATATCAAATATTTTATATAATACACAAGGAAACAATAATGTGAGCTAAGGGATAACTGTACCCAAAATAATAATAGCAACAATGTATTCAATTATGTATGTTTATGTATATATCTTATGTATGGGTATATATATGTTTACATAGTGTTATGTATAAATAAAATGAATGACAGCATTGATATAAGGGCCTGGTGGAGGGATTAGGATTCTTGCAAGGTACTAAAACTACCTGTGAAATGGTATAGTGTTATTTGAAAGTGAACTTAGATAAGCTGGAAATTTATACTGCAAACTCTAGGGCAATCACTAAAAAGAATTCAAATAAAAATAAAAAATTAAAAAAGAAGTATAACTCATATGCTAAGAAAGGAGAGAAATTGGAATCATACAAATGCCCAACTAAAACCAAAGAATCAGAAAAAGAGAGAAAGACAAAAAAAGTAACAAAGAACAAGGGCAACAAATGGAAAATAGATCAATGAAACAGAACCGAGAGCCCAGTAATAAACCCACATAAATATGGTCAATTAATTTACAACAAAGGAGACAAGAATATACAATGTGAAAAGGATAGTCATTTCAATAAATGATGCTGGGAAGAGTGGATAGCCACATGCAAAAGAGTGAAACTGGACCCCTAACTTACACCATACACAAAAATCAACTCAGGATGGATAGGACTTGAATTTAAGGTCTGAAACCATAAAACTCCTAGAATAAAGTATAAGGGGTAAACTCCCTGACATTGGTCTTGGCAATGATTTTTTGGACATGACACCAAATGTAAAAGTAACAGAAGCAAAAATAAACAAGTGGGACTATGTCAAACTAAAAAGCTTCTGCATAGAAAAGGAAACCATCAATAAATAAAAAGGCAACCTACAGAATGGGGGGAAATATTTGCAATTCATATATCCGATATGAGGTTAATATCCTAAATAAAGAACTCATACAATTCAGTAGCAAAAAACAAACAACAACAAAAAACCCCAAAACAAACCAATTTTAAAAATGGGCAAAGAAACTGAATAGGTATTTTTCCAAAGATGACATATAGATGGCCAAAAGGTACCTGAAAAAGTGTTCAATATGACTACTCATCAGAGAAATTCAAGTCAAAACCACAATGCAATATCACCTCATACCTATTAGAATGGATATCATCAAAAATATAGAAGGTAAGTGTTGGCAAGGATATGGAGAAAAGAGAATCCTTAGGCAGTGTAGGTGGAAATGTAAACTGGTACAGCTACTTGGAAAACAATATAAAGGTTTCTCAAAAAATTAAAAATAGAACTACACTATGATCCAGCAATCCCATTTCTGGGTATATAAACAAAGGAAATGGAAACAGAATCATAGATATTTGCCCTTCCATGTTCACTGCAGCAATATTCATAATAGGCAAAATATGGAAACAATCTAAGTGTCCATCAACAGATGAGTGGATAAAAATATGTGATATACAATGACATATCTGGTGAGGGTTAGTATCCAAATATATAAAGAACTTACACAACTCAACACCCAAAAAACAAATAATCCAATGAAAAATGGGTAGAAAACATGAACAAATATTTCTCCAAAGAAGATATACAGATGGTCAACAGACACACAAAAAGATGCTCAACATCACTTATCATCAGGGAAATGCAAATCAAAACCACAATGAAATACCACTTCACACCTGTCAGAATGGTGAAAATAAAAAAAAAACAACACAGGAAGTGAGAAATGTTGGTGAGGATGTGGAGAAAAAGGAACCTTCGTGCACTGTTGGTGGGAATGCAAACAGGTGCAGCTACTGTGGAAAAGAGTATGGAGGTTCCTCAAAAAGCTAAAAATAGAACTACACTATAATCCAGTAATTCCACTACTGGGTATTTACCCAAAGAACACAAAAATACTAATTTGAAAAGATATATGCACCCCTATGTTTACCACAGCATTACTTACAATAGGCAAATTATGGAAGTAGCTCAAATGTCCACTGAGAGATGAATGGATAAAGAAGGTATGAAATATTACTCAGCCATAAAAAATAAAATCTTGCCATTTGCAACAACATGGATGGATCCAAAGAGCGTATACTAAGTGAAATAAGTCAGTCAGGGAAAGACAAATACCATATGATTTCCCCTCATATGTAGAATTTAAGATACAAAACAAACAAAGAAGAAAAGAGACAAAGCAAGAAACAAACTCTTAACTACAGAGAACAAAGTGATGGTTACCAGATGGGAGGTGGGCAGGGGCATGGGTGAAATAGGTGATGGGGATTAAGGAGTGCACTTGTCATGATGAGCACTGAGTAATGTAAAAAATTGTTGAATCACTATATTGTATCCCTGAAATTAATACAACACTGTACATTAACTATACTATAATTAAATTATTAAAAAGTGATATATATACCAGGGATTATTATTCAATCATGAGAAAGAATGAAATCCTGCCATTTGTAACAACTTGGATGGGCCTTGAAGGCATTACACTAAGTATACTAAATCAATAGAGAAAGATGAATGCTTCAAAGTTTCACTTATATGTGGAATGTAAAAAAAAAATGTCAAACTCAAAGAAACAAAAAATAGAAAAGTGATTGCCTGGGGCTAGGAAGTAGGGAAAATAGGGAGAGGTTGGTAAAAGGGTACAGATGTTCCGCTAAGATGAATCAGGTCTGAGGACCTAATGTAAAACACGGTAACTATAGTTGATAACACTGTAATGTATAATTGAAATTTGCTAAGAGAGCAGAACTTAAATATTCTGACACACACACACACACGCACACACACACACACACAGAGAGAGAGAGAGAGAGAGAGAGAGAGAGAGAGAGAGAAATATGTGAAGTGATGGATATATTAACTAGATGGAAAGAATCATTTCACAATGTATATGTATACCAAGTCACCATAATGTGTACTTACATATCTCAGAGTTTCTTATTTCAATTATGCTTCAATAAAGCTAAAATTAAAAATAAAGTCTCTAGGGGCACCTGGGTGGCTCAGTCATTGGGCGTCTGCCTTTGGCTCAGGTCATGATCCCAGAGTCCTGGGATAGAGCCCCACATCAGGCTCTCTGCTCGGCGGGAAGCCTGCTTCTCCCTCTCCCGCTCCCCCTGCTTGTGTTCCCTCTCTCACTGTCTCTCTCTCTCTGTCAAATAAATAAAATAAAATCTTAAAAAAATAAGTCCCTACAACTGACTTAAAAAAAGAAACAAAAGTGGCAGATATTAATCTAATTACATTAATAATCACTTTGAATGTTGAAAGTCTAAATGCTTTGAACTAAAGACAGATTTTCACAATGAATCAAAAAAGACCCACCTATATGTTGTTTACAAGAAACCCACTTTAAATACAAAGACATATATAGATTAAAAGTAAATGGATGAATAAAAACACCATGCCAACACTAATTTTAAAAAAGCTGGAGTAGGGCGCCTGGGTGGCTCAGTTGGTTAAGCGACTGCCTTCGGCTCAGGTCGTGGTCCTGGAGTCCCAGGATCGAGTCCCGCATCGGGCTCCCTGCTCGGCAGGGAGTCTGCTTCTCCCTCTGACCCTCTTCCCTCTCGTGCTCTCTATCTCTCATTCTCTCTCTCTCAAATAAATAAATAAAATCTTAAAAAAAAAAAAAAAAAAAAAAAAAAAAAAAAAAAAAAAAAGCTGGAGTAGCTATATTAATTTCAGACAGAGCAGACTTCAAAGCAAGGAAAAATATCAGAGATAGAGAGGATCAATACATAATGATAAAGAGTTCATTTTTCCAAGAAGAGTTCATTTTTCCAAGAAGACATAACAATCCTTAATTTGTATGCATCTAAGAATAGAACATCAGACTATGTGAGACAAAAACTGAGAGAACTGCAAGGAGAAAGAGATGAATCCAGTATTAGAGAGTTCAGCACTCCTCTATCAGAAATGGACAGACTCAGCAAGCAGAAAATCAGTAAGGACATAGTTAAACTCAACAGCACAATCAAGGAACTGGATCTAAGTGAGACCTATAGCTGACTACATCCAACAATGATAGAATACACACAACGTACACTCTCAGATCACTAAAGAATCAAACTAGAAATCAGTAACAGAAAGCTAACCAGAAAATCCCCAAATACTTGTAGATTAAGCAACATACTTCTTTTTTTAAAAGATTTTATTTATTTATTTGACAGAGAGAGACACAGCGAGACCTGAGCTGAAGGCAGATGCTTAACGACTGAGCCACCCAGGCGTCCCTAAGCAACACACTTCTAAATAATATAAGGGTCAAAGAAAAAAATCTCAAGGGAAATTTAAAAATATTTTGAACTAAATGAAAACAAAAACACAACATATCAATATTTGTGAGATGCAGTGAAAGCAGTGCTTAGAAGAAAATTTTAGCATTGAATGCAAATATTAGAAAAAAAGATCTAAAATCAATCATCTTGGGAAACAAGAAAAAGATGAGCAAATTAAATCCAAAGTAAGCAGAAGAAAAAATAAGAGTTAGAGCAGAAATCAATGAAAGTGAAAATAGAAAATCAATAGAAAAAAATCAAAAGTTGGTTCCTTGAAAAGATTAATAGAATTGATAAGCCTTTAGCCAGGCTAACTAAGAAAATGAGAGAAAACAAATTGCTGATATGAGAAATAAAACAGAACACCACTAAAGATTCCATGGACAGTAAAAGACTAATAAAGGAATATTGTGAACAATTCTATGCCCACAAATTTGATTACTCAGAGGAAATGAAAGACAATTCCTTCAAAGATAAAATCTGCCAAAACTCACACATAAAGAAATAGACAATCTGAATAAGCCTGCATCTATCAAAGAAATTGCATCAATAACTAATAACATTCCCAAACAGTAAGCCCCAGGTCCAGATGAGTTCATTGGTGAATTCTACCAAATTAAGGAAGAAATTATATCAATTCTCTTTCAGAAGGTATTATAAGCAGTGTGCCTGGGTGGCTCAGTCAGTTAAGCAGCTACCTTTGGCTCAGGTCCATGGTCCCAGGGTCCTGTGATCAAGCCCCGCATCAGGCTCTCTACTCAGCAGAGAGCCTGCTTCTGCCTCTCCCTTTGCTACTTCCCCTACTTGTGCTCTCTCCCTCTCTCTCTGCCAAATAAATACATAAAATCTTAAAAAAGAGAAGGTTATAATAAGCAGAAGGAATACTTCTAACTCATTTTATGAGACCAGTATTACCTTAATGCCCCAAATAGAAAAAGACATTATAAGAAAACTAAAGACAAATACGTCTCATGAACATAAATGAAAAAGTCTTCAACAAAATATTACCATATTCAATCCAACAATGTACAAAAAAAATATACACCATGACCAAATGGGATTTAACCCAGGTATGTAGAGCTGGTTCAATATTTGAAAATTAATGTACATAATCCATCACATGAAAAGACTAAGGAAGAAAAATCACACAATCATATCAAAAAATGCAAAAAAATGCAAAAAATACATATCAAAAAATTCAAAAATAATTTGAAAATATCCAACACCCATTCACGATAAAATTTCTCAGTAAACTAGTAACAGAGGGGAATTTCCTTAACTTGATAAGCATATCTACAAAAAACCTGCAGTTATAATTATTGGAGAAATTAGAAGCTTTCTCTCTAAGATCAGGAAGAAGGCAGTGATGTTCCCTCTTACTACTCTTTTTAAATAACATAATGGAAATACTAGCTAAGTATTTCTTATCTTGCTAAAAGAAAAGGAAATAAAACACTTATTGGGAAGGAAAAAGTAAAACTGTCTTTGTTCATAGATGACATAATTTATTTAGAAAATCTGAAAGGATCAATTAAAAAGAAACCTCTAGAACTAATAAGTAATTATAGCAAGGTTGCAGAATATATGGTTAATATGCTAAAGTTAATCCCTTTCCTATATATCAACAATGAATAAGTAGAATTTGAAATTAAAAACACTATCATTTATATTAGCACTCAAAAAATGGAATACTTAGGTTTAAATGTAAGAAACTATGTCAAAGATCCTGATAAGAAAAAAAACACAACACATTGATGAAAGAAATCAAAGAAAAACTAGAGAGATAGTCCATGTTTATTAATAGGATGAGTCAATATTGTCAAGATGCCAGTTTTTACCAATTTCATCCATACATTCAATGCAATCCCTATAAAAATCCCAGCAAGTTATTTTGTGTATACTGACAAACTGATTTCAAATTTTATATGGAGAGGTAAAAACTCAGAATAACATATTATTGAAGACAAACAAAGGTGCAGGATTGACATTACTCGACTCCAAGGCTGGGATTGGTGAAAAAAGAGACAGACCAATGGAACAGAATAAAGAGCTCAGAAACAGATCCAGACAAATGAGTAAAGGCAATACAATGGAGCAAAGATAGTCCTTTCAACAAATGTTGCTGAAACAACTGGATATCTGCGTGCAAAAAAAGCATCTAGACATATCTTACACTCTTCACAAAAATTAACTCCAAATGGATAGAGACCATTTGCAAAAATGCAAAACTATAAAAATTCTAGAAGATAACATAGAAGAAAAGCTAGATGACTCCAGGTTTGGTGATGGTTTTTAGATAAAATACCAAAGGCAGAGTCCATGAAAAAAAGGACTGATAAGCTGGAAAGAACTGATAAACTGGATTTCATTAAAATTTAATTTTTCAGCTCTAGAGAAGACATTGGCAAGAGAATAGAAACACAAGCCACAGACTGGGAGAAAATATTTGCAGAAAACATATATGATTAAAGAACCATTATCCAAAATATACAGAGAATTCTTAAAACTCATCAATAAGAAAGCAAACAACACAATTACAGAACGGGCCAAGCACCTTAATAAACACCTCACCAAAGAAGATACAGATGGCCAATGAGCATGTCATCAGGAAAAGATTTTTATTTCTTTATGCCAGGCATCTGTGAACATTACCACCCAGGACAACAATAATATAATTGCTTGGCCTAGGATATTCATACAATCTAGAGAATATAAACTAGGGCCCTAAACACATCTTAAGGGAAATTCTCTACCAGCACGCCCCCATCCCCTCACACCATTCAGATCCCCAATCCCCACGCACCATTCAGATCCACGGTTTAGAGATAGGAAATTTCCTTGCTGTCTTCTTCTCTGACACATATTTTAATCTTTTTATTGAGGGTTTAACCCTGGGACCCTAAATATAGTCAACAACATCCAGGCTGCTTCCAAACATTTCGTGGATCCTCAGCTTTGCCTCCTGCTCCCCATATGCCTGAAATTCTAATGCAAGCACTGGTTTGAGAGCTTGCTTACATCTCTAGAGTTACTTTATTTTGACCATCAAGACTTTCCCTTACTTCCTTTCAGACTCATTCACAAACTTTCAAAAAATATATATAACTTATTCATTTTTGGTGTTATTTTATTGCTAGAATTTTTTTCTGGGTATTTAGTGTTACCCCCAGCCTATATTTCAGAGAAAGAATTTCAAAGAGATCATGTGATCTGGATCAGTGCCTTAAGACAAACTACATAACATTAGCCCCTTCTTTTTAAGCTTCCAGTTTCTGGGAAAGTAATTTCAGAAATCCAGTGAAAATTCCCAAAGTCAGTTTTTCCAGTGGCACGAATAAAACCAATCTGCTCTCAAGAGACTTCTGTACCAACACCTAGCCTGAGTGAGTGTGGAAGCTTCTGTGAGTGAAAAAGTGTTGGCGCATATTAACTTATCAGTTATAAAAGCAACCTTGGAGATTATGTTGAACTGAAAAACTTTGAAAATGGATTCCATAGCATATTTCCGAATGAAAAAAGCCAATTACGTACATAATAAGACAGAATTGACTTTGTTCTTAAATGCCTGTTGAGAATATCTGAATACCTTCTCCAGATCTGGGTGGGAATGCCTGCTTCTCCATATCCTTGCAAACACAGGATTGTATATTCTTACCAGATAAAACTAATGGGCCTTTGATGTCAAATGACAATTTATGGAATTTAAAGCTCTGAAAAGTGACTCTGGGATTGTATAAAGTTCTCCTTTATCTGAATATACCAAAGGTTTACGTAACCATTTCCCTATAGCTGAACAGTTCATTTTTTACTGTATCCTTTCGTATATAATGGTGCAATAAATTTGTTTGTACAAAAAAAGTTCTCCTTTAGTAAATAAATAATTTCATAAATACTTGGCCTTATGTAGAGTGAGGAGATATCTTACTGTGGTATTTGTACCCTTATGGATGATTTCTGTTCTATTTTTGTTGAGATAATATTTAACTTCTGTCAATATATGAAACAAAATAAGAAGGTGACAGAGAAGCTGTTTAAAAACTTCAGTTCTCTGTATGCCAATTAAACTTCAATTAAAAAAAGTTGAGTTCCAGGGTCCATTGACTTGAGTTTGAACCCCAGATTTGCTAATACTAGCTATATGAACAGGGGAAAATAACCTGACTCAGGGATCTGAAATGTTCATAAATTTCTTATACCATCAAGTTAAAAATAAAATGTAATTTAGGAATAAGTTGTAAATTTAATTGAATCTAATATATTAACAGATTATTCTACTTGATATTTTTCTTCATATAGAAGAAATTAAGTTAGCAGGAGGTAGAACAATTTTTTACCTTTGTACCTAAAGGTTAATTATCAAAAAACAAGGTAGACAAATATAGCTCTACTGTTTCAAAGGCCCTTATAAATAAATTTGAAAGTTAACTTTATGTAAGAATTGTTTTCTTTGTCAAATCCCTTCAACTTTGTCTACTTAGATATTTCCCTCGAGGATTCATTCATGAGGTATTTGTATACCTTCTAAAAGTGATTCATATCCCAAGTGGTATGATTCCCAACACCATATGCTTAGGCAAAAATGCTGTACTAATCTAAATAATAGAACTCCCTTCCCACTGAGACTCTTTCACTAGCCCAACAACCAGCATTTTCTAAGTTTGCAAACTTTTTGTAACTAAACACTGGTTGTGTAACAGCTTCTATTATTTGCCCAATAATAACTATTGTATACCCCTCCTTCTTAGGAGCTATGCCAATGTTTGATCACAGCTGTGAGGAATTTGAGTCAAAAAAGATTATGAAGTGGGGGAACCAAGTCATGGAGCATTGAGTACTTGCCAGGGAATTGATAAAGGGCTTGGATTAATACCTGGGAAACACAGCTTTTCCTAATACTTACAAAATCCAAGGCATAAAATATATAAAATATGACATGCTTCATGACTACAATGATCCCTCCCAGCCAAAAAAGGGTATTGAGACCAGTTTAAATAGGCTACACTCTGCATGGCTGGCTCTTAATGTAGCAGGTGTGATGGGCCTTTTTGCAATAACTCCAGTGAAAATTGTATTTGGAACTTATTTCAGGATTCAGACTAATTAACTCTTTATTTTTTAATATTTATTTTTTAATAAGACATACTTTAAAAATCTTACTGAAGCTACTTTTATGCAATATGAGAAATGAGGTGAACATCATTAAAAATTCACAAACTTGTAGAACCATTTGGCAGGTGAAACCTTGTTTTACAACTGGGGAAATGGGTGTAAATCTCATTTTGTTCCCCAATAGTGGTCCCATGTATCATTGCCAAGTCAAGAATGGTCTCAGCACTTCTCAATTCCCCATTTGAATTACATTCTTCATATACTGGATAAATTTTATAGCAATCCAGATGTCAGTTATAGCCTAGAGAAGTTTGTTTACCTGTCAAATTCATGTCTCACAGTGCCATTTTCTAAACTTCAGAATATCATCAGGGAGGTTATACTCTTACAGTCAACCTCTGGCTTTACTCCCCTGTTTCTTTTGAATTAGTGCATTGTACATAAGTGTTTTACTCTTCAGTGTATTTTCCATAGCATCATTTGCACACTTATTCATTTACCAGATATTTATTGAGGGCCTATTATTTGTTACACCAAATTAAATGTGAGGCACTAGGCTGGTTTTAGGGGAACCAATATGTTGGTGTGGGAAGGAGACATTTGTTAATCACAGAAATAAACAGTACTTATAAATGATAAGTGCTATGATGAAGAAGGGTATGTTTCCAAAAACACATAATAAGTAGATTTTATCTAGTAGGAGGTTAGAGACAACTTCCTTGGAAAGAAAATGGCCGTTAATATGTGATCCAAAAGAACTGGAGGAGTTAACTGAGCCAGAGGAGAGGGTAAGAAAGTTTCATGTTTCATTTAATGGTAATGCTTTAAGCCCTAATGTAAAGGGTTCAGTTCTATAAGAGAGCTTGGAATAGGAAAATTATAAAAAGTAACAGAAAATATATAGTTCATGAGGTAGAAGGATTCACCCTGCAACAGGAAGAAAGGCAGTCATCTCTTGTCATAGAATCAAAGGATACCCCAAAGTTAGAATTTCTTTGGTCAGTAAGTTAGTTGTGTGTATGTTGGGGGGAGATAAAGGAGTTACCATCTGATGCAAATAGAGAATTCCACATGGAAAGGCCCTCTGGTGGGAAGGAAATCATAAAGGAAGCAGTAGTGGCTGAAGTACACAAATCAGGAGGGAATGTAATGTGAAATCATACTGGGAAAAGTGGCCATGTCATATAAAAAATTTAGATCATGTTATGGATTGTGGCCGTTTTGCAAACAACAATGAAAAACCACTTGTAAATGTTCTAATCAGGTTTGCATTTCAAAATAGCACCAGAGTTAGTGCCATTTGGAGTATTAGTGAGTGGAGAAGCCAAGAATTAAAGTAGCTGTAGTCCACTTGAGGGTTGGAGATAGCTTAGGTTAGGGTGGTGGCTGTAGATATGGAAAGGCATGGGAAATTCGACATATATTTAGGAGGTGAAACTGAAAGCTTTGTGATTAACTGGATATGAGGGTTGACATTTATTTTTTTTTTAAGATCTATTTATTTCAGAGAGAGAGAGTGCAAGGAGGAGGAGCAGAGGAAGAGGGAGAGCAAGATTCAAGCAGACTCTGTGCTCAGCACAGAGCCCGATGCTGGGCTGTATCCCACAACCCTGAGATCAGACCTGAGCCAAAACCAAGAATCAGACACTTAACCCACTGAGCCACCCAGGTGCCCTGAGGGTTGATATTTAAATAAGAGTCATGTATTACTCCTAAGTTTCTTCCTTAAGTAAATATTGAGTGATGATACCATTCACTCTTCACTATAAGAGGACCAAGTAGGGAGATCAGAAATTTGATTTTTGACATGGATTTGACACATCTAAAAAGAAATGTCAAATAGGCATTTGGAACTATCATTTAGAATTCCAAGGAGAGTTTTGTTCTGAAGAAACAAAATTTTCAGTCACCAGATGATATGTGCTAATTAAAAGCCTGAATAAGATCACTTAGTGAGAAACCACAGAATAAGAAAAGAGAACTTCAGTTATAGTTTTGAGGAACTGCAACATTAAGCGTCCAAGGACCAGAAGAGTATAAGGCTGCAAGTAAGGCAGCCAGCGAGACATTAGAGCAGAGGGAAAAAACAACACAACAACAATAAAAAATAAAACAAAAACAAACAAAAAAAGGGAGGATAATGACTTTCAAGTGAAGGGATGAAACTTTTTTAGAAAGAGAGTGGTTAACAATGTCAAGTGCTGTGGAGATCTTGAATGAGTTAAGAATTTAAATTTTCCATTGGATTTAGTGAGATGACAGTGATGGGCAGAGTCTGGATTAGAGTGGGTTGAGAAGTGAAGGGGGAACCAAAAGGAGAACAATTTTGCCAATTACTTTTTCAAGGAGTTAAGTAGTGAAGAAAAGAGAGAGGGCAGTTAATGGTAGAGACATAGGAGCAATGGAAGGCTTTTTTTTTTTTTTTTTTTTTTTAATGGTGAGGACTTAATCGCTGATGTGAAGGATTCAGTTCCACAGAGAATGTGGAATGTAAGAGTGGTAAGGGATAACAAATACTGTACTGAGGCAGAAGGATGCAGCTTACATAGGAAGACAGGCAGCCTCTTTTTTCAAAGAAGGAAAGAAGGATATTCCCAAGCTTAAGTTTCCTTGATTAGTATATTAGGTAGGGGGGAGATAAAGGAGTTACCATCTGATACTTCCTCTTTCCATCTAAAATACCAGGTTATTGTTCAATTAGTGAGGGATGGAGGAGTAAGCTTGATGCTTTGAGTAGAGTGGAGAAGGTGTGAAATAGCTGTTGCAAAGAGTCTGTGCACTGATGAGGACACCTCTGAGGTTGGAGTTTTTTACTTATAACTGGACCAATCTTCCCTGTTAACAGGACTTTCTCTGGTGGTGTTTAACTACAGGAAAAAAGAAGACAGATGGCTGAGCTATAGAAGGTTGGGTTTTAATTAAATGCCACACACACAAAAATAACTGGCCCAGACAAAAAACTTAGCTTCCTTTCTTAATTCCTCCTACTACCACACACACATCCTCAAAAGCCCATTCATAAAAGGTCTTTGATTTGTGCATTGGTTTACTTAATTTTTGTGGACAATAGGAGGTTTACATTGCAGCAATGTAGCCCATTAACAATTGATTAATCTTTTTCTTAAAACTCCTTCTGTCACCCCATTCTGTTGAATGGCTCTTCCCTCTTTCCCTTTCTTTACCCCCCCCTTTTCTCTAGTTTCTGTTAATTTCCAAAGCAGAGTCACTGAGCCACCCTTTTTGTTTTATTGCTTCCTGCTAAACTCCACCCTCAGAATGTCACCCTCTCCCAGGAATAACTTAGCAACATGTTTTCCTAAACAAAGACAGTTCCTGCCCTAAGGTAAGTTCAAATGCTGGCAGTTAAGGGGATAGTTTTTTTTAAAGATTTTATTTATTTATTCATGAGAGAGAGAGAGAGAGAGGCAGAGGGAGAAGCAGGCTCCCAAGGAGCAGGGAGCCCGATGCGGGACTCGATCCCAGGACTCTAGGATCATGACCTGAGCCGAAGGCAGACGCTTAACCATCTGAGCCACCCAGGCGCCCAAGGGGATAATTTTTTTCATCCACGACAATAATATTATTATTTAACTCTCTCTGTAATAATTTGCTCTAAAGAGGTCTTTGTTGTTTTCAATGTCCAAAGAAAGATGTTCGTTCTATCTTCTATCCTCAACCATCAAATGTATGACCAAGGGAAAGTCATTTCATGGTTCTAGATGAGGGATAGACAAATTGCAGTCTGAGGGACAAATTAGAACACAGCCACACTCATTGTTTATTTATTATCTATGGCTGTTTCTGTGCTACAATAGTAGAGTAGTTACGATAGAAACTGTTCAGCTTGCAAAATCAAAAATATTTACTACCTGGCCATTGAACGAAAAATGTTTGCCAACCTGTTTTAGATCCCAGTTTATCCTTCTGTACAATGAAGGAATCTGAGAATATGCTCTCTCATTATCTTTTCAGTTTTAATATTTGAAGGTGCTGAAGCTATAACTATTAGCTAAAAAGTCACCTTGTCTGAGAGGATTTATTTGACTACCATTGAAGAGTGGCAATTCTGGCCCCTATCATTCTCTATACTTTTACTCTGCTTTATTTTTGTTAATAGAATATACTACTCCAGCATGATATATGATATATTTATCTTTCCATTTCCCTTTATTGGAAGATACATTTCATGAAGGAAAAAGCCGTTTTGTTCATCACTGTACCTTAGTGCCTAGAATAATCTGGCACATAAGAGATGCTCAATTAATGTGTTAAATAAATGAATAGATGAGAGGATGAAATACTCTCATTGGAATTTCTTTCCAGTCTCATATATAGAGACCAGAGACATTTAGAAATAGATGAAGGTGAGTTCTCATTACTGAAGCTTTCATAAGTTGCTCGTGGTTCCTAGGGAATTTGTTATGGACTGAAGGTTTTTCTCTCTCCAAAATTCACATGCTGAAGCCCTAATTCCCAATGTGTCTGAATTTGGAAATGGCAAATTATTTTAGCTTTGCACAGAAACTCTGACCCCAGCAAATATAAGAGAATACATATGGGGTTAATAGAAAACGTCCTTTCTTTCTCTAACTACTTTTACAATTCCCTAGATGAGAACTCAATCACCTGGCTGCAACAAATATTTTCATTGTCTTTCCTCAAATTGATTTCTTCAAGAACACACTATAGAAGGAATACAATGGAGAGGCATCATTCTGTTATCTGATTTTGATAAGATGCCTTGGCTTTTTTCTTTTTTTTTTTTTAATTTTTTATTGTTATGTTAATCACCATATATTACATCATTTGTTTTTGGTGCAGTGTTCCATGATTCATTGTTTGTTCATAACACCCAGTGCTCCATGCAGAACGTGCCCTCCTCAATACCCATCACCAGGCTAACCCATCCCCCTACCCCCTCCC
The DNA here is from genome assembly GCF_009762305.2 of Zalophus californianus. Taxonomy (NCBI): domain Eukaryota; kingdom Metazoa; phylum Chordata; class Mammalia; order Carnivora; family Otariidae; genus Zalophus; species Zalophus californianus. The sequence continues at coordinate 110,711,402 of NC_045612.1, read as the reverse complement.
CTCTAGAACCCTCAGTTTGTTTTTCAGAGTCCATCATCTCTCATGGTTCGTCTCCCCCTCTGACATACTCCCCTTTTCTTCCTCTCCTGTTATCTTCTTTTTCTTTTTTCTTAAAATATGTTGCATTATTTGTTTCAGAAGTACAGATCTGTGATTCAACAGTCTTGCACAATTCACAGCGCTCACCGTAGCACATACCCTCCCCAATGTCCATCACCCAGCCACCCCATCCCTCCCACCCCCCAACCACTCCAGTAACACTCAGTTTCTTTCCTGAGATTAAGAATTCCTCATATCAGTGAGGTCATGTGATACATGTCTTTCTCTGATTGACTTATTTCACTCAGCATAACACCCTCCAGTTCCATCCACGTCGTTGCAAATGGCAAGATCTCATTCCTTTTGATGGCTGCATAATATTCCATTGTGTATATATACCACATCTTCTTTATCCATTCATCTGTCGATGGGCATCTTGGCTCTTTCCACAGTTTGGCTATTGTGGACATTGCTGCTATAAACATTGGGGTACATGTACCCCTTCGGGTCCCTACATTTGTATCTTTGTGGTAAATACCCAGTAGTGCAATTGCTGGATCGAACGGTAGCTCTAATTTCAACTGTTTGAGGAACCTCCATACTGTTTTCCAGAGGGGTTGCACCAGCTTGCATTCCCACCAACAGTGTAGGAGGGTTCCCCTTTCTCCACATCCCCGCCAACATCTGTCGTTCCCTGACTTGTTAATTTTAGCCATTCTGACGGGTGTGAGGTGGTATCTCATTGAGGTTTTGATTTGGATTTCCCTGATGCCAAGCGATGTTGAGCACTTTTTCATGTGCCTGTTGGCCATTTGGATGTCTTCTTTGGAGAAATGTCTGTTCATGTCTTCTGCCCATTTCTTGATTGGATTATTTGTTCTTTGAGTGTTGAGTTTGATAAGTTCTTTATAGATTTTGGATACTAGCCCTTTATCTGATACGTCATTTGCAAATATTTTCTCCCATTCTGTCGGTTGTCTTTTGGTTTTGTGGACTGTTTCTTTTGCTGTGCAGAAGCTTTTTATCTTGATGAAATCCCAATAGTTCATTTTTGCCCTGGCTTCCCGTGCCTTTGGCGATGTTTCTAGGAAGAAGTTGCTGCGGCTAAGGTCGAAAAGGTTGCTACCTGTGTTCTCCTTTAGGATTTGGATGGACTCCTGTCTCACGTTTAAGTCTTTCAACCATTTGGAGTCTATTTTTGTGTGTGGTGTAAGGAAATGGTCCAGTTTCATTCTTCTGCATGTGGCTGTCCAATTTTCCCAACACCATTTGTTGAAGAGACTGTCTTTTTGCCATTGGACATTCTTTCCTGCTTTGTCAAAAATAAGTTGACCATAGAGTTGAGGGTCCATTTCTGGGCTCTCAATTCTGTTCCATTGATCTATGTGTCTGTTTTTGTGCCAGTACCATACTGTCTTGATGATGACAGCTTTGTAATAGAGCTGGAAGTCCGGAATTGTGATGCCACCAGCTTTGCTTTTCTTTTTCAGTATTCCTCTGGCTATTCTGGGTCTCTTCTGGTTCCATACAAATTTTAGGATTATTTGTTCCATTTCTTTGAAAAAAGTGGATGGTATTTTGATGGGGATTGCATTGAATGTGTAGATTGCTCTAGGTAGCATTGACATCTTCACAATGTTGATTCTCCCAATCCATGAGCATGGAACGTTTTTCCATTTCTTTGTGTCTTCTTCAATTTCTTTCCTGAGTATTTTATAGTTTTCTGAGTACAGATCCTTTGCCTCTTTGGTTAGATTTATTCCTAGGTATCTAATGGTTTTGGGTGCAATTGTAAATGGGATAGACTCCTTGATTTGTCTCTCTTCTGTCTTGTTGGTGTATAGGAATGCCACTGATTTCTGTGCATTGATTTTATATCCTGCTACTTTACTGAATTCCTCTATGAGTTCTAGCAGTTTTGGGGTGGAGTCTTTTGGGTTTTCCACATACAGTATCATATCATCTGCAAAGAGTGAGAGTTTGACTTCCTCTTTGCCGATTTGGATGCCTTTGATTTCTTTTTGTTGTCTGATTGCTGTGGCTAGGACTTCTAATACTATGTTGAATAGCAGTGGTGAGAGTGGACATCCCTGCCGCGTTCCTGACCTTAGGGGAAAAGCTCTCAGCCTTTCCCCATTGAGAATGATATTCGCTGTAGGTTTTTCGTAGATGGCTTTTATGATATTGAGGTATGTACCCTCTATCCCTATACTCTGAAGAGTTTTGATCAAGAAAGGATGTTGTACTTTGTCAAATGCTTTTTCTGCATCTATTGAGAGGATCATATGATTCTTGTTCTTTTTTTTGTTAATGTATTGTATCACGTTGATTGATTTGCGGATGTTGAACCAGCCTTGCAGCCCAGGAATAAATCCCACTTGGTCGTGGTGAATAATCCTTTTAATGTACTGTTGGATCCTATTGGCTAGTATTTTGGTGAGAATTTTTGCATCCATGTTCATCAAGGATATTGGTCTGTAATTCTCTTTTTTGATGGGGTCTTTGTCTGGTTTTGGGATCAAGGTAATGCTGGCCTCATAAAATGAGTTTGGAAGTTTCCCTTCCATTTCTATTTTTTGGAACAGTTTCAGGAGAATAGGTATTAATTCTTCTTGAAATGTCTGATAGAATTCCCCTGGGAAGCCATCTGGCCCTGGGCTTTTGTTTCTTGGGAGATTTTTGATGACTGTTTCAATTTCCGTAGTGGTTATAGGTCTGTTCAGGTTTTCTATTTCTTCCTGGTTCAATTTTGGTAGTTGATACATCTCTAGGAATGCACCCATTTCTTCCAGGTTATCTAATTTGCTGGCATAGAGTTGCTCATAATATGTTCTTATAATTGTTTGTATTTCTTTGGTGTTGCTTGTGATCTCTCCTCTTTCATTCATGATTTTGTTGATTTGGGTCATTTCTCTTTTCTTTTTGATCAGTCTGGCCAGGGGTTTATCAATCTTGTTAATTCTTTCAAAGAACCAGCTCCTAGTTTCGTTGATCTGTTCTACTGTTCTTTTGGTTTCTAGTTCATTGATTTCTGCTCTGATCTTTATGATTTCTCTTCTCCTGCTGGGTTTAGGCTTTCTTTGCTGTTCTTTCTCCAGCTCCTTTAGATGTAGGGTTAGGTTGTGTATTTGAGACCTTTCTTGTTTCTTGAGAAAGGCTTGTATTGCTATATACTTTCTTCTCAGGACTGCCTTTGCTGTATCCCAAAGATTTTGAACAGTTGTGTTTTCATTTTCATTGGTTTCCATGAATTTTTTTAATTCTTCTTTAATTTCTTGGTTGACCCATTCATTCTTTAGTAGGATGCTCTTTAGCCTCCATGTATTTGAGTTCTTTCCGACTTTCCTCTTGTGGTTGAGTTCTAGTTTCAAAGCATTGTGGTCTGAAAATATGCAGGGAATGATCCCAATCTTTTGGTACCGATTGAGACCTGATTTGTGACCTAGGATGTGATCAATTCTGGAGAATGTTCCATGGGCACTAGAGAAGAATGTGTATTCCGTTGCTTTGGGATGGAATGTTCTGAATATGTCTGTGAAGTCCATTTGGTCCAGTGTGTCATTTAACATCTTTATTTCCTTGTTGATCTTTTGCTTAGATGATCTGTCCATTTCAGTCAGGGGGGTGTTAAAATCCCCCACTATTATTGTATTGTTGTCAATGTGTTTCTTTGCTTTTGTTATTAATTGGCTTATATAATTGGCTGCTCCCATGTTCGGGGCATAGATATTTACAATTGTTAGATCTTCTTGTTGGATAGACCCTTTAAGTAGGATATAGTGTCCTTCCTCATCTCTTATTACAGTCTTTGTTTTAAAATCTAGTTTGTCTGATATAAGGATTGCCACCCCAGCTTTCTTTTGGTGTCCATTAGCATGGTAAATGGTTTTCCACCCCCTCACTTTCAATCTGGGGGTGTCTTTGGGTGTAAAATGAGTCTCTTGCAGACAGCATATTGATGGGTCTTGTTTTTTAATCCAATCTGATAGCCTGTGTCTTTTGATTGGGGCATTTAGCCCATTTACATTCAGGGTAACTATTGAAAGGTATGAATTTACTGCCATTGTATTACCTGTAAGGTGACTGTTAACTGTCTGTTGTCTGTGTTCGTTTCTGCTCTTTGCTGCTTTTAGGTTCTCTCTTTGCTTAGAGGACCCCTCTCAATATTTCTTGGAGGGCTGGTTTCGTGTTTGCAAATTCTTTTAGTTTTTGTTTGTTCTGGAAGCTTTTGATCTCTCCTTCTATTTTCAATGATAGCCTAGCTGGATATAGTATTCTTGGCTGCATATTTTTCTCGTTTAGTGCTCTGAAGATATCTTGCCAGTCCTTTCTGGCCTGCCAGGTCTCTGTGGATAGGTCTGTTGCCAATCTAATGTTTCTACCATTGTAGGTTACATATCTCTTCTCCCGAGCTGCTTTCAGGATTTTCTCTTTGTCTCTGAGACTCGTAAGTTTTACTATTAGATGTCGGGGTGTTGACCTATTTTTATTGATTTTGAGAGGGGTTCTCTGTGCCTCCTGGATTTTAATGCCTGTTTCCTTCCTCACATTAGGGAAGTTCTCTGCTATAATTTGCTCCAATATACCTTCTGCCCCTCTCTCTCTCTCTTCTTCTTCTGGGATCCCAATTATTCTAATGTTGTTTCGTCTTATCGCATCACTTATCTCTCGAATTCTGCCCTCGTGATCCTGTAGTTGTTTCTCTCTCTTTTTCTCAGCCTCTTTATTTTCTATCATTTGGTCTTCTATATCGCTGATTCTCTCTTCTGCCTCATTTATCCTAGCATTTAGTGCCCCCATTTTTGATTGCACCTCATCAATAGCCTTTTTGATTTCGATTTGGTTAGATTTTAGTTCTTTTATTTCTCCAGAAAGGGTTTCTCTAATAACTTCCACGCTTTTTTCAAGCCCAGCTAGTATCTTTAAAGTCATGATTCTGAACTCTAGGTCCGACATCGTACTAATGTCCGTAGTGAGTAGGTCCCTGGCTGACGGTACTACCTCTTGTTCTTTTTGCTGAGGTGATTTCTTTCGTCTTGTCATTTTGTCCAGAGGAGAACAGATGAATGAGAGAACAAAAGGCTAACAGGTTTACTACGTCCCCAGCAAATATACTGTATACAAATCAGAAAAGACCTGAAACCAGGGGAAAAGAAAGGGAAAGAAAGAAAAAAGAAAGAGAAAAAGAAAAAAAAAAGAAAAAAAAGATAAAAACAAAAACAAAACAATTCAAAAAAGGCAGAATATGATCAAATATGATCAGGCTAGTGCATAGATCAGTGCCACACACTAGATTTTGGGCGTATTTTGGTCTGTTAGAAAAAAGTGCCTCCTAAAATTTTAAAGGAAGAAAGACATATATGTACAAAATAAGGGTTGATACAATGAAGGGATGGAAGATGACTGTAAAGATGAAAATTATAAAAGATTTTATAAAAGGACTTGGTAAGATAAGTTGTTTGAAAAAAGAAAGAAGATTTAAGGAAAAAAAAAAAAAAGGAAAAAGGGAGAGAATGTGATCAGGCAGGAGACTAGAACAAAGCCATACACTAGTGATTTAGGGTATATTTTGATCTGTTAGAAGAAACTGTACCTCAAAATTTTAAAGAGAGAACAACTTATATATATATGCCAAAAACAAGGATAACTACTATGAAGGGATAAAATATGACTCTAAAAATGAAAAAAAAAAAATTTTTTTTTTTTAAAAAAAAGGGATTTATAAGATGTTGGTTGAAAAAGGGAAAAAGAAAAATAAAAAAAAGTCAACAAAAATTAACTTTGATGAAATAATGAATCATGGTAAAAAAAAAAAAAAAAAAAAAAAAAAAAAAGAAGCCATGAATCTATGTGCAGTATTCCCCTAGCGCTGGAGTTCTCCTATTCTCCTTGATCGATCAACTTGGTCTTGGCTTGCTGGCTGTTTGTGTTGATCTTCTGGGGGAGGGGCCTGTTGCTGTGGTTTCCAAATGTCTTTGCCGGAGGCGGAATTGCCCCGCCCTTGTCGGTCCGGGCTAAGGAAGCTGCTCCAGTTTGCTCTCAGGAGCTTTTGTTCCCTGCAAGCTCTCGGCACAGCTTTGGAGGACCAGGGCGAAAATGGCGGCCTCCCAGTCTCCGCCCGGAGGAGCCGAGAACTCAGGGCCCCACTCCTCAGTGCGCCCCCAGAGAAAAGCAGTCACTCCCGTGTCCCCGGTCTCCGGCCGCTCTCCATGCTCACCCGGCCTGTGATCGAGCGTTGCTATCTCTGGCACCCGACCCCGCTCGGAGTCTCCAAATCCAGCAGATCCCTGCAGTGCGTTCCCGCACCGCTCCTCCCCGGGAAGGAAGGGGAGTCTCCCCGGATCTGCTGCTTGTTGGGTCCTTGCTGGGGGAGCCGTGCCCCGACTGGGCCGCAGATCACAGTTTATGGCAACCCCGAGCTGAGAGCCCGCGACTCTGCTCCGTATCTGCAGCCGGCTTCCCCGCCCCGACACCTGGGAGCTCTGCCGCACTCAGGCACCCCCGGTCTCTCTGTGACCCCAAGGGTCCTGAGACCACACTGTCCCGGGAGGATTCCACCCCCCGCTTAGCCACTGCAGCGACGTCCCTCCGCCGAGCCAACTTTTAAAAGGTCCGATTTTGTGCTCCGCGGCTCTAGCACTTGCCAGAAGCGGCCGGCGGAGGCCCCTCCCCCGCCGTTTATCCTCCCGAATATCGCCTCGGATTCACTTCTCCGCACGTCCTACCTTCCAGTAAGTGGTCGCTTCTCTGTTCAGAGAGTTGTTGCTACTCTCCTGTTCGATCTCCTGTTGAGTTCGTAGGTGTTCAGAATGGTTTGATCCCTATTCAGCTGAATTCCTGAGACCAGACAAAATCTAGGTCTCCTACTCCTCCGCCATCTTGCTCCGCCCCCCCGGCTTTTTTCTTTTAAGTTCAAGATTTTGTTCGTTACTAGCTACATGGATTACTGATTCTTTGTCGGGCTACATTAGTAGGTATATGAAGGCCCCTTAACCTCATAGCCCTCATATATTAACATTATTTGCAAATCTTGGCTTGCCCATGAATTTTATTCCTATCAGTTTTCTGAAGCAGCAAGTAGAAAGTAAAATAGCACTGTGATCATTATTTTAAAGAAAAATATAAAAATAGAGGAGTGCATATTGACACAAATGTTAAGACAATTTGGTTCCAGCTCCTGATTTAACTAACTAGTTATACTATCTTGATCATGTCACTTAATCTTTTCTAAACTAAGATTCTTTATCTGAAGAATTAAGGGAGTTAATTTAAACCTCACTTCTACCATACCATCTGGGGTGATAGATGTTCCCCAAACTCTTCTCTAACTTCAAATATTAGCCCATGATGCTAAATCCTTGGCCCATAGTCATATTAGCATACAATACGTAGAAATTAAATTAGATTCCTCAATGTCATTTCAAGCCAATTTTCTAGAAGCTCAGTTGATTGGAATGAATTTAATTGCTCAATTGTCGGACTTTCTTATTCAAGTGAAACCAAATTTCACAATTCTGTGCAATTCACTCATCAATAATTATTAGCAAAATCATTTGAAATATATTCAGTCTGCAATTAAAAAAGAAAATGCCCTGTAAGTAACAAAGTCCAAGAATGAGAATGATTAATCCAAACCGTTGAAGCTTGATTGTTTGTCAAAGGCATCCTCATTAGAAATCTAATGATTAGAGATTCCAATGACATCCATTTAATTTTTCAAATCTCTATTTAATTTACATTGTTTTTCAAACAATGACATTAGTCTTTCTTTTTTAACTTGAGAAATCTGGTCAAAAGCTTATGCAACTGATTTTTAAGTTAAAAAAGAACCAGTTCCAAATTTTTTTCCAAATATATATTCAGTATTTATTTTTCATCTTTAATAGAATAACTGGTATTTGTAATAAGTCACTTGTATTTCATGGCAAAATTTTCCCTATTAACCAATTAAAGGATTTTTGTACTGAAAGCATAGTTTATCATGATAAAGCACTGTAGAAAGTTTTCTCTCACAATGCCTATTTTCATGAATTTACCTTCTACAGTCATGTAACAGTGCATGAGACAGTATTCATAAAACCCAATTAATTTAGTTTATGTGTCAGACACTTGGTTATCTAACCTAATAGACATCCTGACCCTTGATCCCTTTCTTTTCCTCACTATAAATGATAAAAATAGCAAAGAATCAGTTCACCAACCTTCATGAAGCTAGAAGTGACCATATGACCCATGTTCAAGCAATGAGATGTAAGGAGTTGTATATGAGTGTGCTTCTAGGAAAATTTTGCTTTTATGATAAAAGAGCCATGCGTGGCAATATAAGACATTTCCCTTCTTCCTGTATTGATAATGAGCTTCACAATGGAGCTGTAGAAATTCCACTGCCATCTTGATGTCAAGGTATGAAGACGAAAGGCCAACACACCAAAGATGGTGAAACACAAAAAGAGAAAGAATCTGAGTCCTTAATGACACTGAGGGGCAGCTGCACAAACAAAACCTACCATTATGCCTGTGAACATCTTCTTACGTGAAATTTTCATTTTCAGCCAAAAACATCACTTGACAAAATAGTTGGTATGGTTTGTTTTGATTTCCATACTTAAAAAACTTATGCACTATCTTCCATTTGCTAAACTTATTATTTTTTCTATTGTAATGTTTTAATTAAAAGTATCTTTGTAAAACCGGTGGAATAAAAGGTCCTTAAGAGATTACTTAGATCTTTATGCCTTCACAGAGAAGCTAAATAGTCCCTCAGACATGATGATTTCACTTAAGGTTTAAAAGGAAAAATAGTCCGCATTCTATCATTAACCCCTTCTAATGGCTTTTGGGAACATTAAGAATATGGGAGAGGAGGTAGAGAATAGCCCAGCAAAACTTCAATTGACTTCTGGCAGTTGCTGTAAATCCTAAGAGAATGGTATAAAGTCAGGCAGTGTGAATTTAATAGCATCTCTGGGCATCCTGGGAATCTCCCACAGTGTCTCAATATGGCAAGCAGTTATTTGTTGCTAGTGCCCTTTATGCCTGCACTTATTTTAACTGTGGATATTACATTTATTTTTTTTTCTTTTGAGTTGTTTTTCTCACCCTTCATGAGATCTGTCCTATATTGGGAAATTAGGTCAATAAAATTCATCAAGTGAGATATGAAAAAATTACAATGAACAAAAGTGAGAGATAAAGGAAAAGGGCAATATTCAAGGTCACATCAACAATGTTTAACATTCAGTTTCACACATAATCTAGTCAGGTATGCATATATACAATGTGATGAATTGTATCGAAAAGCAGACTCTTCTGGTTCCAAACATATGGGTGAGAAAACCTATAGGAGAACCTTACACCATCCTGATTTAATTTCCCTAAGATCCTCAATAGTTTTTCCCTCATAATCAATAGGGCAATGTGATAATAAAATCTGGGCTACAAAGAAAAGAGTAACTTGGGTTGGGAACAAGGTGATAACTCTCAGAAAAAAGGATTCTTTTCATCTACCTACAGTCACATTTTGTAATTGTGGAAAGGAAATGTACATGGGTTCACAGCATTTCACTATGTGGCAGGTTTAAAAAGAACATGAATTATGTTTTTTTGATATCTTTCTTTCCTATATCTGTTATTTTATTACTTAAGCCCTATCAAAAACTATTTTCAATATTTTCCCTCAGAGCCAGAAATAGTGATTTTGTCCTATATTCATCTTTACTTCACCAAAATCTGCCACACTGAAGAAATATATTAACATAATCTGAACATATTATGCAAAGATAAGTTGGCTATGAATACAAAGACACAACAGATAATCCAGATAGGAATGGATAAGGCACAAGATTCTCCCTTTTCCAAGGAGGCCATCGGGTGTCTTGCTCTTTGAGTAGAATAAAGAAAATAAAATGGCAGTCAGAGAATTCACTGAAGGCAATACAAAATATGAGCCATAGAGTAGATGCTACAAGCAGTATTTGAATAGTTGAAAGAAGGAATAAAGTGCTATTAATAGTCGAATGAAGGAATTAATGAAGTGATATCAAAACTATAACAACAGACTTACAGTTTTTGGGAATTAAGGAAATCTTATTTTAAAGAGCTTGTTTTGCTTTTAGAACTGTAGCAGAAACTATAAACACTATGAGTTGTGCTCTAAGATTAAAATACAGACACATTTATTAAAACATGCATTTATTTAGCTAATAAAAGATATGATTGTGTTCACCTGGGCAGCAATGTGAATGGAGGGATGTTTTACATGAGTTTCAGAAGGAGGCACATTCTGCTGTTAGATGAAATACTCTATAGATGTCAATTAGATCTAGTTGACTGACAATGTTGTTGAGTTCAGTTATATTCTTACAGATCTTCCGTCTGCTAGATCTGTTCATTCTAGCCATTCATCCTCTAGGTAGATGGAGGTTCAAGTCTCCACCTATAATAGTGCATCCATCTATTTCTCCTTGCAGTTCTATCAGTTTTTGCCTTAGGGATATTAATGTTCTTTTGTTAGGTGAATGCAGATTAAGGATTGTTATGTATTCTTGGAGAATTAACCCCTTTACCATTATATAATGCCCCTCTTTATCCCTGATAATTTTCCTTGCATTCAAGTTTGCTGTCTGAAATTAATATAGTAATTCCAGCTTTCTTTCGATTAGTGTTAATGTGGTACATCTTCTCCATTCCTTTACTTTTAATCTATATATGTCTTTACATTTAAAGTGGGTTTCTTATAGACTACATATAGTTGAGTCTTGCTTGTGAAGATCCACTCAGAAAATCTCTTTTAATTGGTGAATTTAGACCACTGATGTTTAAATGTGATTAGTGATATGGTTGGATTAATAGATACCATATTTTTTAGCAGTTTTTTTCCTGCCTTTTGTGTTTAATTGAGCATTTCATATGATTCCTTTTTCTCTCCTGTCTTAGCATATTAAATGTACTTTTTCTGTTTTTTACTCAGTGGTTGTTTTTGAGTTTACAATATACATTTACAACTACTCTAAATCCACTTTCAAATAACATTGTATCACTTCATAGTACAAATACCTTACAATAACAAAGTATACCTAATTCCTCCCTCCCATGTCTTGTATTACTGCAGTCATTCATCTTAATTATTCATAAAGTATAATTGATGAATACATGTTGCTATAATTTTGAATAGATATTATGATGTTAGGTCAATTAAGAATAAGAAAGATAAAAGCTTTTCTTTTACCTTCAGTAATTCCTTCTCTGACGTTCTTCCTTTATTTATATAGATCCAAATTTCTGAGCTATATCATTCAACTTTTCTCTGAAGAACCTTTTAAAACATTTCTTCCAAGGCAGGTCCACTGGCAACAGTTCTCTCAATTTTTGTTTGTCTGAAAAAGTCTTTATTTCTCCTTCACTTCTGAAGGACAATTTCACAGGGCATGAATTCTAGTTAGGTGGTGTTTCTTGTTGTTGTTTGAATCAACACAATAAATATTTCACTCCATTCTATTCTGGCTTCCATGGTTTCTGAGACGTCCAGTGTAATTCTTTGTTGCTCTATAGTAAAGTGTTTTTCCCATTTGTCTTATTGTCAGGATTTTTTTCTTTATCTGTGTTTTTCTGCAGTTTGAATATGGTATGTTTAAATGTAGTTTTGTTGTTTTCTTTTTCTTTTCTTTTTGGGGGGCATTCATTCTCTCAGCTTCCTTGACCTGTGGTTTGACATGTGACATTAATTTGGGAAAATTTCCGGTCATTATTGTTTCAAATAGTTCTCCTGTTCCTTTCTAGCTTCCTCTTCTCCTTCTTCTGGTATTCCCATATGAGTGTTACACCTTTGGTAACTGCCCAACAGTTCTTTGGATATTACATTCCATATTTTTCAACCTTTTTTCTCTTTGTTTTTCAGTTTGGGAAGTTTCTATTCACATATCCTCAAGCTCACAATTCTTTCCTAAGCTGTGCCTATTCTACTAGTGAATCCCATCAAAGGCATTTTTCATTTCTGTTATGGTGTCACTGATTTCTATCATATGCTAGGGACTCTAATGGAAGTATGAGACAACACGTAAGAACAGATGGGTAATGTGTGAAGAGATGGAAATTTTTAGAATAAAAAACTAATGCTAGAAAAGGCTGTTGTGCTAATCTACCAATTTTAGTTCTCTATAAATTAATACAAATAAATAGAATATCAGTTCACATATTTTTGCCAGTATGATAAAAATCATTCTAAATTTCACTTTAATAATTTGGACTCTGGCATATGATTACTTGGCCTAGAAGACAGAAATCAGATAAATATCCCAAAATCTTAGAAGAAAAGAGTAAGAATAACGACTTCTCTCTCATATTACAGACAACCATATGCTTTTCTCTGTATTTCCTCACTTAGTAGAAGACAGATTTTAGACTCAGCAGAAAGCCAAGGAACAGAATTTGTAGTCTGTGTGCCCTTTGAGTTTACGAGCTTGAAGCACATATAAAGTATTCAACAGTCAATAAATTATTAATGTTACAGTCCATAGTAATGGTCATGTCACATATTGGTGCCAAGAGTCTACAATACTCAATTTCCACATAATAATCTTAAGCAATTAGTTCCACTAGTGTTCACTGCACACACTGATGACGATTCTTTGCTTTCCTCAACTTACATTTCATGATATACCCTCTGGCTCAGAAAAATATTGTCTTTATTTATTTATGCCTGTGTTTGTCATGTAAGAGTTAGATCTATTATTTTTTAAATTATTGCACTGAATGGGAGGCTTTAACGTGGTGATACCAAAATGCATTTGTTTTTCAAGCAATTTAAAATTTAAAACTGTACTTGCTTAAGCTGTAGGTAAGAGCTGGTTGAGCTAGGGTGTATCTCTAGGTTTCCATAGATCTATCTTTTTTTAATGTGTGCATTTTATCAATAAAGAAATGTTGGGCCTAATAAATATGATCACTTTGAAGCATGTGGGGTGAATGAAAGTACTCACATAGACATTCCATTTTATTCTAATTAAAGTGCCCCTTAGCATATATAAGGATGTATTTCAGAATAAAGAATGGACAGAAAAAGAAAATATGACACAAAAGAAGAAAACAAAATGATCAATTCAGTAAGTCCAACAGTCTAGTAATAAGCATTTCAGATACCCATAATTAATATTATAGAGTGGGAGAAATAAATGGAGAAAGAGGAAAAAATTTTCCCTAATCTCAGTATATATTCTCAATTAAAAGTGTCCTCTGATTGCAGGTAGGAATGATGCAAATAACCTACACATGACTTATTCTTGGGATATGTTTGAACAATGAAAAATAAGAGTGCAAATGTTTTCAAAGACAGAATGAAGAGTCACACAGTGTGTGTGTGTGAGAGAGACAGAAAGATAGTTGACATTCAGAGGAATCAGGTAAGAATCAGATTATACAAAAGCATTACTGCAAGCGAGAACATCATGCAACAAGGCCTTCAACATGGAGAGATAAAATAAACTTAGAATTTTATAGCTGAACAAATTATGTATCAAACAGCAAACTAGGAAACTGGTAAGAACTCAGAAATTTTGACAACCATGCACCCTATCTGACAAAAAAAGACAGTTATTTCCAAGAATAAGGAAGGCTAGAAGACTTGACCAATTCACACGCTATAAACACAAAAAATGTTGACTAAAATAAGCAACCCCCCCAAAAAAAACTTATATGCATTCATGAGCTGGAAAGACAATAAATATTCTATAGCTTTTAAGAATTAAATGAAAGGTAGAACTTAAGAGGTAAATAGGGTACTGTTTCCCTAAGACCATTTGACCAGTCAGTACTCACAGCTTCTTTTTGAGCAGGGCAGAGGATGCAAAATGGAGAACCTGCCTACTAAGAATTAACAATTGTAAAAATTATCCTTCACATAGTTTAAATCCACACTAGTTGGTCCAAAAAATCTCAAGCTCATATTCACTTTAAAGTGATGTTCTGTAGGGGGAGTCCCTGACAGAAGCAAATACAATTTGTTTCTGGGAGACTGAAACTTCAATACATGCCTCAGAACTCTAAGAAATATTAACTCAGAATAAAAAATAAATATAAAAAACTCCACAAAGAAATAGGAAATCACAGGCAATAGTTAGAAGAAACAACAAATAGTAGAATCAGAATGATAATGACTTTAGATATTGAAATTTTTAGACCTGCATGATGAACTAAGTATATTTGATATATTTCAAGTCATCCAACAGGAGACTGAAAGTATGAGTTAGAATATAGGAACTATTTAAAATAACAGAGAGCCTTAGAAAAAGGACCAAATAAAATTTCTGAATGTGAAAAAAAAAGAAAATAAAAATACAATTTTAATTTTAAAAAGTTTGTTCTATAGTCACATTTAAATGCAGAATTAGGCAACAAAAAGATGAATCAGGGGGCACCTGGTGGCTCATTCAGTTAACTCTTGGTTTCAGCTCAGGTCATGATTACAGGGTTATAAAATCAAGTCCCTTGTCAGGCTCCACGCTCAGTGGAGAGTCTGCTATAGATTCTCCCTCTCTCCCTCGCCACCCCCCCCCCCGCAGTCTCTCTTCCCTTTCTCTCTAATAAATAAATAAATTTTTTAAAAAAGATGAATCAGAAGAAATGACTGAAGGAGAAGAAACTGAAAGGAAATAGGATGGAAAATATGTAAAAAGGCATGGAGTACAGATAGATGACAGGACCTATCGTATCTCTACTTGGAGTTCTAGGATGAGAGAAGAGAGAGGTTTATGTGAGGGAAGATTTGAAAAGACATGTAATAATTTCCCAGAAACTAAAGACAACAGTGCCTAGATTTCAGAAGTCTAGTGAATCCAAAGGGATGGAACTTCACAGTGATCACCTACCACGGGGCAGGAAGGGCTTCAATTTCAATTTAATTAAGGTCTTCAAGGTTTACATAATACTAGAATATTGATTTATATAATTAATAATTTCTTTATATTAATTTATGTAATTATATAATTATAATTTATATAATTAATTTATGTAATATATAGTTAGAAGAAGAACAATCACGTAGTCATCTAATAGATATGGTAAAAGCTAGTAAAAATAAATACCATGTCACTATAATAACCTCTGGCAAAAAAGAACAGAGTATTTTCTTCATCTAACAAAGATCATGTACCAGAAGCTTACAACAAATAGAGGAGGGAAGAGAAGGTGGGGGATAGGGTGAAAAATGACAAATTGCTTGTATGTTATGAGAAAGAGGGAGTGAGGGGGAGACTGAGTTTCTCTAAAGAGGATAAATCCTGGGCGCCTGGGTGGCTCAGTTGGTTAAGCGACTGCCTTTGGCTCAGGTCATGATCCTGGAGTCCCGGGATCGAGTCCCACATCGGGCTCCCTGCTCAGCGGGGAGCCTGCTTCTCCCCCAACCCTCCCCCCTCTCATGTACTCTCTCTCTCTCTCATTCTCACTCTCTCAAATAAATAAATAAATCTTTAAAAAAAAAAAAGAGGATAAATCCTGACACAGGGACTATTACAATGAAGTGATAGAACCCCGAAGGGATAAAAGCAATATTTTTGATAGCAGTTTCTTCAGAAGTGGGGCTAAGAATGGAAAGAGGAGAAAAAGATACATTTCACTTTGTGTTCTTTTGCCCCATTGAATATTATCCCCTCAACATATGTGCACGTCTTTTATAATATAAATTTAACAAAACATAAGCAAATAGAAAAGGAAAAGAAGTTCAAGGCCTATTTCCGTGTTGATTTGGACATATACTCTAGATAATTGGAAAAAGGAAGCTGTAGGTGAATATATGCATACAATATGCTCACATTCATAAATATGTTCTGACAGCATGTACAAAACACTGAAAATAGTCTGGGAATAAAGAATAAGGGTTAGAGTGACATATACTTTATACTTCACTGCCTCTTGTCATATGTGTACCTTTCCCATTGAGGTATTATTAATTTCACAGTGACTAAGTACCACAATAAACATTATCTGTAACTCTTCCTCCTCCACACCTGAAATTATTGTTCCAGTTTTTTATTCACTTAAAAAATATTATGCCCCTATTGTCCTCAGAATTCTTTCCATAAAATTGGGGATTACAGATGCTAGGCATTTTGTAATAGGCAGGACAGTCTACACAACAAGCAGTCACTCACCCAAAATGCCCACAGCACCCCCACTGAGAAAAACTAGTTTCAGCTTAAGGATGGACTTTGTTGGTTTCTCTG
This sequence comes from Zalophus californianus, assembly GCF_009762305.2. NCBI lineage: Eukaryota > Metazoa > Chordata > Mammalia > Carnivora > Otariidae > Zalophus > Zalophus californianus. The sequence continues at coordinate 110,695,149 of NC_045612.1, read as the reverse complement.
TGCACAGTGTTTCTCGTGTCTGATGTCTTCCTCTCTTTTGGATTTTTGTTTTTAAGTTCTAGATTGTATCTTTCAGTCATATTGTTTTTCTGGAAAAGATTATATCTAGTATATTTCCCAAATCCTTTCCATGTTTAAGAATCTCATTTTTTCCCCATGATTAAATGGGTCCAGAATTCAAGGTTCAGAATCATTTGCCCTCATACTTTTGAAGACATTTCATCATTGCCAACTAGCATTCCCTATTGGAAAAAAACAAAAGTCTAATTCTTCTTCATTATATAACCACTTTTTTCTCTTTTTCTAGGATGTTATCTTTTGGGTTCAGAAAAATCCCTAGCATGTGTTTAAATGTAGTTCTATTTTATTATTTCTTTCTGCTATTTAGAGTCTGTATCCTTGAACTTTCTTCTTGCTATTAGAAAGAAGAAATAAAATCACAGAAGCAGGAAAATGTCTTGGTCTTGCCAGTGCTAATATATTAGGGAAAGAACTGATCGGAAAAGTAAGTAGGTAAGATTAAAAGCAGTTATTTTGGGGGCACCTGGCTTGCCCAGCTGGTGGAGCGTGTGACTCTTGATCTCAGGGTCATGAGTTTGAGCCCCAAGTTGGATGTAGAGATTATAAAGAAATAAACTTTAAAAAAAATAAAAGCAGTCATTTTTAACTTTCTTTTTGGACCAGTGATACTTAGTCTCTCATGGGTAAGAATATCACTTCTCTCAGAATTGGAGTTTCCAAAAGCAATAGACTATTTTTTGTAATTTATTTAATTGCCTAGAGATATAATTGAGAAAATTATCTGACAGAACCAGCAGTGCCTTGGCTTCATATAGGAATGGGTAAATCTGCAAATTAGCCTGCTTGCACAAAAGCTTTAATGGGCATTTAAAGACTTCTGTAATAACACTCTTAATTCAGTCCAGCTATCTTTACAAAGCAATTTGGAGATAATTTCAGAAATTTTATTCAAATAAAGGAAGGTTCAACTGGTTATCATTCATTTGATAAATCCCATCACCGGAATGCCACCCATTTCTACTTGCTTCTTAATAAACACCTATCCCTTTATTAATGTTCATCCATTCATTTGTCATATTCTGGGAAGGATGAAATAAATCCTTACCTCCCTACTTTATAAAGGATGGGGCTGAAGTTCAAAAGAAAATAAATGATACACTTGTTTGTTTGCATTAATTTATTTACTTGCTCAGTCAACATCTCTTGAGCTCTTACAAAAGCCAGGCACTACCACAGCTACTGAGAATACAAAGATGACCAAGGATTTTTCAGTGTAAGACAGGCATATAAAGAAATTATTATAATACAATGTCTGTAGACTATTTGCAAATTAAACAGAAGTTTCCCTAGTATCAAAATCTTTGGTATCCCAATGAGTCTTTCTTTTTGTTCAAGAGAGCCATGCTTTCTTTTTTGTCACCAGGTTCTTCCTTCATCCCAACCATCTTCAGTGATACTTCTAGAGCTCAAGTCTAATAATGTTCTTGACTGATAGAAACACTCAAATTACCTTCTCAACCCTAGGAAAAGGGCATGTGAGATCACACACAAACCCCAATCTCACTTTTACTCTACCATATCTCTTTAATATCTCTTTTAATATCTCCACCTCATTTAACACTTAAACCATACCAAAAACCTACTAATTCCCTCCCACTCCCCCAATTTTTTATTTCTCTAGCTTTGCACACACTTGTATTTGCCTATAAGGTGCCTCCTGTACGTCCTCCAAAGGCTTTTTAACTATTACTTCCATTTAATGAAGCCTGATGTAATGTCTAAGGAAAAAGTTACCACTATCTTTTCCTCTGATTGTATCTTGTTTTATCCATATCATAGGCCTTACCATTTATTCATTTACTACATATGTGCATACATGTATCCTATTAACTCATGAATTCCTTGAAATCATGGATAAAACCTTTTTTATATTTTTATAAATACTACCTATAAACATGCTAAGGTATGGGAGATGATTTAAAAAATTATCAAACAACTGTGTTCTCAGCAAGAGTATTATGAGTGGAGAACATGGTAGATTGGCTTTCTTTTTTTCCTCAGTCTAAGGCAGTGGTTTTCAAAGTGTGGTCTCTGGACCTATAGTATAAACATCACCTGGGAATGTGTTAGAAAAGCAAAGTCTTAAGGCTTATTTTACCCTCCCCACACCCAAGACCTATTAAATCAGAAAATCTGGAGGTCGACTCAACATTTTGTGTTTTTACCAGTCCTCTAGGTGATTCTTATAGAGGCTCACATTTGAGAACTACTGTTCCAAAGAAATTGTCTTTGTGGTGGCACTGTGTCTGGTGGCCATTTTATTGCTCCTCAAACAAAATAGATGGAATATATGAAGATAACGAAGTCCTTAACTTTCTATAAGATTGATTGTGGATAAGTTCTAAGAATTGGCCCATAGAAGAGAAGGCAAATTTTCATAGGCCAGAATGTCACAGGACAATTGCATGAAACATAAGAAAGTAGATAATGTGCTAAGTAATAAATGATAGAAAGGGAGCACAGTATACCAAGGAGCCACAACAATATGACCAGAAAATGAAGATAAGTCTTCAGGAGAGAGAAACTACAGAATAGAAGAGCATGTGTGTAGGAGCAGGAGAAAGGGAGCTGGCAGCAAAGTCCAAATACTTGGAAAACCAGTAACTGGAGACTAGATTACTGTAAAAGGATAAAGAAGATACAGTGTGTACACACACACACACACACACACACACACACACACACAGAAACATTACTCAGCTATCAAAAAGAATGAAATCCTGCCATGTACAATGACATGGATGGAGGCAGAGTACTATGCTAATTGAAATAAGTCAGAGAAAGACAAATACCATACGATTTCAGTCCTATGTGGAATTTAAGAAACAAAACAGATGGACATAGGGGAATGGGAAAAAAGAGAGAAAGGGAAACAAACCATAAGAAACTCTTAACGACAGAGAACAAACTGAGGGTTGATGGTGGGAGGTGGGTGGGGGATGGGCTAGATGGGGGATGGGGATTAAATAAGGCACTTGTTAGGATGAGCACTGGGTATTGTATGGAAGTGATGGATCACTAATTCTCCATCTGAAATTTTACCAATTTTACCATATATGTTAACTAATTAGAATTTAAATAAAAACTTGAAATAAAAAAGGAATATTTAAGTCTTTTCCACATCCAGAAGAATGCTACAGAAGATCAAAGAGAGGGAAATGGCAACACATGGAGATGAAAGGTAACTGCAAGAGAGACCCAAGCACTCCTGGTTGGAGATAATTCACTTACTTCCTATGTGAAGAAGGACTGGAAGTTAACAGTAGACTCATATATACCATAATATCTACAACATTCTAATCATGTGGTATAGCCAAATTGTCAAGAGACTGGGCTTTGGCATTCAACACAATGAGATTCTAACCCTGGCTTCCCCAATTATCAGCTGTGTGGTCTGAGCTTCAGTACACTTATCTAAAAAAAAAAAAAAAAAAAAAGGAATAAAAATAGTCCATCACAACAGAGAAGTTTCAATAAATGATAAAATGGCAATAAAGCATCTTGTGATCTAGTTGACACAATAAAGTATTCAATACATGAAAATGTTTATTATATTTAGTTCAAGAATTTGGTCCTAAGTTCTGCATATAATTGCCATAATTACCTGCATAAATTTCCTATAATATGATAAAGTGATTCTCATATAAACCCTCTTATGTCATAAGTGCCAATCAGTAACCTTAGTCTAGTGTGGTGGTGGTGGTGGTGATGGTGGTGGTGGTGTGTATGTGTGTGTGTATATGTGTGTGAGGCAAAATTTCTAATTCCATGATGCCCCTTCAGTTCTCTCCTACTTATTTTGGGGTTTATATTTATCCCTACTCAAATAGTGGAAGAGGTTACTTGATTGCTATAGTGAGACAACTGATTACATATCATCAGAGCAAAATAAATTCTGTGGTAGATGCTATTAATTTGGCCAGAAATATATTTCATACATCATATTGTGGTCTACTCAAAAACAAGGTGTAATTTTTACTAAAACAATAGAATAAGGGGTCCCATGTCATGTCTTCCATCTTTTATTAAGAGGCTTCAAGGAATAAAGTGAAATGGATTTCCTTTACTTTGCCACCTGCTCACATTGATTTGATTAAGCCCAGAGAGATTCTATCAAAAATCTAATTTGTAGGACTTTAATCATGATGTGGTGTAAGGTGCCAGTTCATGAGCTGTGAGATCTTAAGTAAGTCACTTCATCTCTCTGAACCTCAATATTCATGTGTGAAATGAGGATGCGGTCATGCACCCACTGTCCTTCACACGGTTATTTTGAGATGCAAAGGCATGGGAAGGCACTGCTCAAAATGTGTAAACATTAGCTAGCTGCTCTCTATTCCTAGTTGCTCTATTAGGAAGTATTTCTTCATATTTCACCAAAGGTTTCATCTAACCCTGCATGAATGAATGCTGTTTTAACTTGCTAGGACGTATCTGTAGATGTGTTTTGGTTTTGATCTGTAATCAATTCATACAGAGAATAAATACCATAACCATCACCTTGTTTTGCTATATAATCAGACATTTTAGTTCTGCCCTGTTAGAGAAACAAAAATTCCTTATGCTTTCAAATTTTCTACTGATGAGTGAACTGCACTCCCCCCAGCCCAAACTGTATAGTCTTCAAAAAATGGAGACACCAAGTATAGTGTTTATTACAAGAGGCATTAATAACAGCCTACTGAATAAAGGCTGTTATATGTCAAGTGGTTCCAGAGTACTGTGCCTCAGAGTTCAGAAAATAAAGCTAACCTAAAAAGCAGGTGGTGAATCCTAATTCAAGGAAAGATGTTTGTTGTAACAGGTTGTTCTTAGAGCTAAGGAAAGTCTTTATCATCTGTCTGAGCATAAGGTGTTCCGGTATTTGGGAAATGGGTAAATAAAGAGCTACTGTGTAAGTTGTAGAGGGATGGCCAATTACAGAAATAGAATATAGGATATGAATTAGCATTAAAATTGTATAGATGTAGCATTGGGTAGAGGAAGATTGGTTTAAAATATGAGAGATGGGTTCCATTTCTAGTTGTCTGCCTTATTGTGTAGGTTAGAGCAAGTCACTGAAATAGTGAACCTGTATTTTCTTATCTATTAAGTGAGGAACATAATCTCTACCCTGAGAAATTGCTGCAGACATATAATGAGAAGTTACATGTGAAAGTATTATATCCTGGTGCCTAACATAGAGAAGGTACTAAAAAAATATCTTTCTATGACTTTTCTTGGATTTTTAAAAAAATTATTTTCCTTTTCTTGCTTTCCTTTTCTTCATCTTTTCTCTTCCCTAGGAACCAAATGATCCCTTTTGGGTGGGTTTAGAAGACATTTTAGGAAATAATACATTGACTTCAAGCTAGTTTAGTGGGTTTTTATTATCACTGTATTAGTTGTGAAAATGGCTGTTTCATAGACATTTCTGGATAATAAAATACTTGTATTACCCAGATTTATATATGCATAAATATAAGAACTGGTGAGCGACCAGAAAGAGAAGAACAAAAGCCTACCTCAGAAAAATGGTTGATTCTATGGCTTGGGGAAGGAAAGTAGAAGGTAGATCTAGAATATTTTGTGATGCCATTAAGTAAAGAGATCCTCAAAGAATGACCAAAACATGTTCATAGAACAAAGGAAAAAGCTTGAAGGGGATAACAAAATCTGGGACAAATGGAGCAGCAAAGTAAATTATGATAGTAACAAATGATAACTACTAAAATATAAATTCATTATTCCTTACAAATATAAATTAAATAAATAAGTCATGAGATGAAAAGTACAGCATAGGGAATATAGTAAATAATATTGTAATAACTTTGTATGGTGACAGATAGTAACTACACTTATGGTGGTGAACATTTCATAATGTTTATAATTGTCAAATACTATGTTGTACACCTAGAACTATTATATGTCAACCATACTTCAATTTAAAAAAAGAAAAAAGGGGCACCTGGGTATCTCAGCTGATTAAGTCTCTAACTCTTGATTTTGGCTCAGGTCATGATCTCAAGGTCCTGGGATCAAGTCCTGTGTTGGGCTCCGTGTTCAGCAGGGAGTCTCTTTGATGATTCTCTCTCTCCCTCTCCCTCTGCCCCTCCCCCCACTCCTGCTCCCTCTCTAAAATAAATAAATAAATCTTTAAAAAATAAATAAAAACAAAAAATAAAAAGATATAAAAATGAGTAGGAAAGAAGGGAAACCTCTTCATTAAAGAATGCCAACTAATGAATGTAAATAAAATGACAGGATTAGAAAATAACCATTTTGTTACATAATGATAATAATTCAGGCGAGAATTTTCACACTAAAACGAGGAGGTGACTATTTGTTGATGAACAGGATATTTCTATCTTCCCACAAAATACTTAGTAATTATAAAGGGAAAAATATTAACTTTATAATGAAAAAAATTGGTGGACACCACCTTCACCAAGTGATTAAATTTACCATCACCAGTAACAAAACAACCTGACATCATGGCCTCCTGATATAATGCACTTGAGAAGGACATAATATCCCTTTTGTGGTATTCTAGCCAAAAATGTACAATCTGAATTTAATCATGAGGAAACATCAGACAAACCCAAATTGAAAGATAGTCCTCAAAATAACTGTCCTGTGCTCTTCAAAAATGTCAGTCTTGAAGGACAAAGAAAGGCTGAGGAAGTGTTCCAGATTAAAGGAGACCAAAAAGACATGGTACCTAAATGAAACACATAATTCTGGACTTACTGGCTCTTTGAATAGAAGAAAATATATTTTTTACTAGAAAATAGCACATTATTGGGACAATTAGCATAATTTTATTAAGTTCTGTTGATTAGATGGTAGTATTGTATCAATGTTAATTTCCTGATTTTAGTCGCTATAATATGATTATACAGGGGGGTGTCCTTGTCATTTTGGAAATAAACCCTGAAGTATCTAGAGAGTGCCTTAGTTCCAGCTACTATGATAAAAATATCATGAGCTGGGTGGCTATAACAACATTTTTTCTCATAGTTCGGGAGGCTGGGAAGTCCAAGATCCAGGCACCAGCCAGTTTGGTGTCTGGTGAGAGCTGGCTTCTTGGTTCACAGACAGCCATCTTCTTGCTCTGTCCTCACATGGCAGAAGGGGCCACAGAGCTCTCTGGGGTCCCTTTCATAAGGGCATTAATCCCATTCCTGGGGACTCTACCCTCATGATCTAATCAGCCGCAAAGGCCCCCACCTCCTAATGCGATCACAATTGGGAAGTTATTATTTAACATACGAATTTTGGGGAAACACCAACATTCACTCTATAGCAGAGATCATAGGGCATCATGTCTAAAACTTACTATCAATGGATGCAGAGGAAAAATTATAAATCATCTATGTATCTATCAAGAGAGTACAAAGAATGGTAAAGCAAATATGATAAATATTAACAATTGGGGGAGCCTAGATAAGGACATATACGAACATTTTTATGATCCTTCCAATTTTCGTTAAGAGTAAAATTATTTCAAAATAAAAGGTTAAAAAAAATAAGAAAAAGCAACACCTTGACAACGGACAGATTTTGACCCAAGGTTTGCCTTCAAAACTCTGTGACAGTCAGAATCTTAAATTCTTCAGGCTCAAGTTTTCTCAAATGTAAATGGAGGAAATGATAATATCAATCTCCTGGGTCATTAGTAGGATTAAGTAAAATGAATCATATTAGGTGCTTAGCACTGTGTCTGAAATGTATTAAGCACTCAATAAATTGCAGCTATTGTTGTTCTTATATTACAGACCTAAAACGAATTTAGTACATCATTTCTCTTTTAGACCTTTATTTGGAATTCCTCCATGTGTTCATAGGGCTTTATATCTAACTTCATTTTACTACCAGTTAATACTTTGCTATCAATATGTGTTTGTATGTCTGCTTTTCTCACTATAGAGGCAGCTCCTTGGGGGTGATAAAGCTATTTTCTTATCTTTCTGGCAGTAGTGCCTAGCATAAAACTAGGTACATATACTCTGAGGAACCTTACAAAAGATAACACTCGCACATCGGTGCTCTATGACTATGGTTGACTAAATGATAGTAAGGAGTGCTGGGAAAGCACTGAACAAAGTCCTATAAACCAAAACATTTAAGATGATGTTGCTTTATTTGCACCAAGCAACTATTTCTTATGTTCTATAAGGCTATATATATCATCTGTAATTGTGATTGAATTTGAGACTCTAATTTCATTAAGATAACCAACCAAAGACTACCGACTTTGGTTTGCAAAAGAGGCAAAAAGGAAGCAAATGAATGGATGCATTGTAAATATTGTCCTTTGAAATCTGGCAGCCTGGACTGCTCGAGCCATCATGATTAGTTATAATTCAAGACAAATGAGAACAAAGAGTGTTTACCTACTGGTTCAAAAGAAATTCCAATTCCTTGGGTTCTTCTTAGTCCAAAATACAAAAATTTGGGCCAGGTCAGAGGGTAGTTTTGCAAAGCAGTCAGATGCGTCTATCACAAAGTCATTTATTTAGAATTCTGCTCGGTTTCAGCCAAGGAACCCATTTATTCTTTACTTTGCCTTTGTTTTTTCTTTAATTATTGTGTTTTGCCTTCCTCCCAGATCCATTAAAGTATCACACAATAATAAAATTGAAAAGTTTTTTTCCCAAAAGATGTATGTTCAGGGATGATTTTTCTTCATAGATTATTGAAAGATCCTCAATATTTGCTCAAGAGTTAAACTGCCCTTCAAATATTCTTTTTCATTTTGAGACATATTCCCTGAAAACATTCCCCATGATAACTATTCTGTGGTCTTTGAAAGAAATTTGTCATTCAATCTGAAGGTAGACTAAAAATGGTCAAATGTTTGTGCATCTAAATATGGTAAATGTTCCTACAAATAAATATTAGCTTCATTTTTACTTGACATATTTATATAGCTGTGTGAAATTGTTTTGTCTCTCTTTTCAAAATGTACAAAGGGCTGTTAAAGGAGATATTTGTCAGGATAACATTTAATGCCAAATACCAAAGATCTTTGGGTATGTTTTTTTTTGTTTGTGTGTGTTGTATGTTGCTTCTTATACCTTGGAAAACACACTGTATACATTTGTATAAGAACATGATTAGAAAACAAGGTATGGTTATATCTTATTTTAATAAAAAATGAAGTCAGAAGAGAAAAATATGATTTAAGAATATGAAAGAAGAGGTTAAAATTCTTTAATGTGAACAGAAACTGGTAGAAAAGAATGACTTAAATAATGCATAAATCTCTAAGGCACAAGAAATCTTGAGGTACTAGTTTGATTGGATATTAGAGACATGTGGAAAAAGCCCATCACTAGTTCAGGATTCACCACTCACTAGAGTAACGAGTATTTCATCTCCAAGGATTAAAATAATCAATATGGAGGGGGGCGGAGCAAGATGGCAGAGGAGCAGGAGACCTGGATTTCATCCGGTCTCAGGAATTCAGCTATTGAATAGGGATTGAACCATTCTGAACACCTACAAACTCAACAAGAGATCGAAGAAGAGAGTAGCAACAACTCTCTGAACAGAGAAGCGACCACTTACTGGAAGGTAGGACGTTCGGAGAAGTGAATCCGAGGCGATATTCGGGAGGAGAGATGGCGGGGGAGGGGGCCTCTGTCGCCCACATCTGGCAAGTGATAGAGCCGCGGAGAACAAAATCAGAACTTTTAGAAGTTGGCTCCGCTGAGGGACGTCGCTCCAGTGGCTAAGCGGGGGGGGACCCCTCGTGGGACAGTGTGGTCTCAGGATCCTCAGGATCACAGAAAAACCTGGGGTGCCTGAGTGCAGCAGAGCTCCGAGGTATTGGAGCGGGGAAGCCGGCTGCAGAGACGGAGCCAAAGCGCAGGCTCTCAGCTCGGGGTGGCCATAAACTGTGATCCGTGGCCCAGTCAGGCCACCGCTCCTCCAGCAGGGACCCAACAAGCGGCAGAGCTGGGGAGACGCCCCTTCATCCTCTGGGAGGAGCAGCGTGGGAGCGCACCGCAGGGATCTGCTGGGTTTGGAGACTCCACATGGGGTCGGGTGCCAGAGATAAAAATGCTCAGTCATGGGCCAGGTGAGCACGGAGTACAGCCGGAGACCGGGGACACGGGAGTGACTGCTTTTCTCTGGGGGCACACTGAGGAGCGGGGCCCCAAGTTCTCGGCTCCTCCGGGTGGAGACTGGGAGGCCACCATTTTCACCCTGGTCCTCCAAAGCTGTACCGAGAGCTTGCAGGGAAAAAAAGCTCCTGAGAGCAAACCCGAGCAGCTTGCTTAGCCCTGACCGACAAGGGCAGGGCAATTCTGCCTCTGGCAAAGACATTTGGGAACCACGGCAACAGGCCCCTCCCCCAGAAGATCAGCACGAACAGCCAGCAAGCCAAGACCAAGTTTACCAATCAAGGAGAACGGGAGAACTCCAGCTCTAGGGGAATACTGCACATAGAATTCATGGCTTTTTTACCATGATTCATTAGTTTTTCAAAGTTAATTTTTTAACTGTTTTTCTTTTAATTTTTCTTTTTCCCTTTTTCAACCAACATCATATCAATCCCTTTTTTAAAAAAACCATTTTTTATTTTTCATTTTTGGAGTCATATTTTATCCCTTCATAGTAGTTACCCTTATTTTTGGCATATAGATATAAGTTGTTCTCTCTTTAAAATTTTGAGATACAGTTTCTTCTAACAGATCAAAATATACCCTAAATCACTAGTGTATGGCTTTGTTCTAGTCTCCTGCCTGATCACATTCTCTCCCTTTTTTTTAAATCTTCTTTCTTTCTTCAAACAACTTCTTATCTTATCAATACCTTTTATAAAATCTTTTATAATTTTCATCTTTACAGTCAACTTCCATCCCTTCATTGTATCAACCCTTATTTTGTACATATATAAGGCTTTCTTCCTTTAAAATTGTAGGAGGCACTTTCTTCTAACAGACCAAAATACGCCCAAAATCTAGTGTGTGGCACTGATCTATGCACTAGCCTGATCATATTTGATCATATTCTGTTTTTTTTGTATTGTTCTGTTTTTGTTTTTATCTTTTTCTTTTTTTTCTCTTTCTTTTTTCTTTCTTTCCCTTTCTTTTCCCCTGGTTTCAGGTCTTTTCTGATTTGTATACAGTATATTTGCTGGGGACATTGTTAACCTGTTAGCATTTTGTTCTCTCATTCATCTCTTCTCCTCTGGACAAAATGACAAGACGAATAAAATCACCTCAGCAAAAAGAACAAGAGGTAGTACCATCTGCCAGGGACCTACTCAATACGGACATTAGTACGATGTCAGACCTAGAGTTCAGAATCATGACTTTAAAGATATTAGCTGGGCTTGAGAAAAGCATGGAAGTTATTAGAAAAACCTTTCTGGAGAAATAAAAGAGCTAAAATCTAACCAAGTCCAAATCAAAAAGGCTATTAATGACCTGCAATGAAAAATGGGGGCACTAACTGCTAGGATAAATGAGGCAGAAGAGATAATCAGCGATATAGAAGACCAAATGATGGAAAATAAAGAGGCTGAGAAAAAGAGAGAGAAACAACTACAAGATCACGAGGGCAGAATTCGAGAGATAAGTGATACGATAAGACGAAACACCATTAGAATAATTGGGATCCCAGAAGAAGAAGAAAGAGAGAGGGGGGCAGAAGGTATATTGGAGCAAATTATAGCAGAGAACTTCCCTAATGTGGGGAAGGAAACAAGCATCAAAATCCAGGAGGCACAGAGAACCCCTCTCAAAGTCAATAAAAATAGGCCAACACCCCGACATCTAATAGTAAAACTTCTGAGTCTCAGAGACAAAGAGAAAAGCCTGAAAGCAGCTCGGGAGAAGAGATATGTAACCTACAATGGTAGACACATTAGACTGGCAACAGACCTATCCACAGAGACCTGGCAGGCCAGAAAGGACTGCCATGAGACCTTCAGAGCACTAAATGAGAAAAATATGCAGCCAAGAATACTATATCCAGCTAGGCTGTCATTGAAAATAGAAGGAGAGATAAGAAGCTTCCAGGACAAACAAAAACTAAAGGAATTTGCAAACACAAAACCAGCCCTCCAAGAAATATTGAAAGGGGTCCTCTAAGCAAAGAGAGAGCCTAAAATCGGCATAGATCAGAAGGAACACAGACAATATACAGTAACAGTCACCTTACAGGCAATACAATGGCACTAAATTCATAACTTTCAATAGTTACCCTGAATGTAAATGGGCTAAATGCCCCAATCAAAAGACACAGGCTATCAGATTGGATTAAAAAACAAGACCCATCAATATGCTGTCTGCAAGAGACTCATTTTAGATCCAAAGACACCCCCAGATTGAAAGTGAGGGGGTGGAAAACCATTTACCATGCTAATGAACACCAAAAGAAAGCTGGGGTGGCAATCCTTATATCAGACAAATTAGATTTTAAAACAAAGACTGTGATAAGAGATGAAGAAGGACACTATATCCTCCTTAAAGGGTCTATGCAGCAAGAAGATCTAACAACTGTAAATATCTATGCCCCTAACATGGGAGCAGCCAATTATATAAGGCAATTAATAACAAAAGCAAAGAAACACATTGACAACAATACAATAATAGTGGGGGACTTTGACACCCCCCTGACTGAAATGGACAGATCATCTAAGCAAAAGATCAACAAGGAAATAAAGACTTTAAATGACACACACTGGACCAAATGGACTTCACAGACATATTCAGAACATTCCATCCCAAAGCAACAGAATACATATTCTTCTCTAGTGCCCATGAAACATTCTCCAGAATAGATCACATCCTAGGTCACAAATCAGGTCTCAACTGGTACCAAAAGATTGGGATTATTTCCTGCATATTTTCAGACCACAATGCTTTGAAACTAGAACTCAATCCCAAGAGGAAAGTCGGAAAGAACTCAAATACGTGGAGGCTAAAGAGCATCCTACTAAAGAATGAATGGGTCAACCAGGAAATTGAAGAAGAGTTAAAAAAAATTCATGGAAACCAATGAAAATGAAAACACAACTGTTCAAAATCTTTGGGATACAGCAAAGGCAGTACTGAGCGGAAAGTATATAGCAATACAAGCCTTTCTCAAGAAACAAGAAAGGTCTCAAATACACAACCTAACCCTACACCTAAAGGAGGTGGAGAAAGAACAGCAAATAAAGCCTAAACCCAGCAGGAGAAGAGAAATAATAAAGATCAGAGAAGAAATCAATGAAATAGAAACCAAAAGAAAAGTAAAACAAATCAACGAAACTAGGAGCTGGTTCTTTGAAAGAATTAACAAGATTGATAAACCCCTGGCCAGACTTATCAAAAAGAAAAGAGAAATGACCCAAATCCACAAAATCATGAATGAAAGAGGAGAAATCACAACCAACACCAAAGAAATACAAACAATGATAAGAACATATTATGAGCAACTCTATGCCAGCAAATTAGATAACCTGGAAGAAATGGGCGCATTCCTAGAGATGTATCAACTACCAAAACTGAACCAGGAAGAAATAGAAAACATGAACAGACCTATAACCACTAAGGAAATTGAAGCAGTCATCAAAAATCTCCCAAGAAACAAAAGCCCAGGGCCAGATGGCTTCCCAGGGGAATTCTATCAGACATTTCAAGAAGAATTAATACCTATTTTCCTGAAACTGTTCCAAAAAATAGAAATGGAAGGAAAACTTCCAAACTCATTTTATGAGGCCACCATTACCTTGATCCCAAAACCAGAGAAAGACCTCATCAAAAAGGAGAATTACAGACCAATATCCTTGAAGAACATGGATGCAAAAATTCTCACCAAAATACTAGCCAATAGGATCCAACAGTACATTAAAAGGATTACTCACCATGACCACGTGGGATTTATCCCTGGGCTGCAAGGTTGGTTCAACGTCCACAAATCAATCAACGTGATACAATACATTAACAAAAGTAAGAGCAAGAACCATATGATCCTCCCAATACATGCAGAAAAAGCATTTGACAAAGTACAGCATCCTTTCTTGATCAAAACTCTTCAGAGTATAGGGATAGAGGGTACCTACCTCAATATCATAAAAGCCATCTATGAAAAACCTACAGCGAATATCATTCTCAGTGGGAAAAAGCTGAGAGCTTTCCCCCTAAGCTCAGGAATGCGGCAGGGATGTCCACTATCACCACTGCTATTCAACATAGTATTAGAAGTCCTAGTCACAGTAAACAGACAACAAAAAGAAATCAAAGGCATCCAAATCGGCAAAGAGGAAGTCAAACTCTCACTCTTTGCAGATGATATGATACTTTATGTGGAAAACCCTAAAGACTCCACCCCAAAACTGCTAGAACTCATACAGGAATTCAGCAAAGTAGCAGGCTATAAAATCAATGCACAGAAATCAGTGGCATTCCTATACACCAACAACAAGACAGAAGAGAGACAAATCAAGGAGTCGATCCCATTCACAATTGCACCCAAAACCATAAGATACCTAGGAATAAATTTAACCAAAGAGGCAAAGGATCTGTACTCAGAAAACTATAAAATACCCATGAAAGAAATTGAAGAAGACACAAAGAAATGGAAAAACGTTCCATGCTCATGGAGTGGAAGAACAAACATTGTGAAGATGTCAATGCTACCTAGAGCAATCTACACATTCAATGCAATCCCCCTCAAAATACCATCCACTTTTTCAAAGAAATGGAACAAATAATCCTAAAATTTGTATGGAACCAGAAGAGATCCCGAAGAGCCAGAGGAATGTTGAAAAAGAAAAGCAAAGCTGGCGGCATCACAATTCCGGACTTCCAGCTCTATTACGAAGCTGTCATCATCAAGACAGTATGGTACTGGCACAAAAACAGACACATAGATCAATGGAACAGAATAGAGAGCCCAGAAATGGACCCTCAACTCTATGGTCAACTCATCTTTGACAAAGCAGGAAAGAATGTCCAATGGCAAAAAGACAGTCTCTTCAACAAATGGTGTTGGGAAAATTGGACAGCCACATACAGAAGAATGAAACTGGACCATTTCCCTACACCACACACAAAAATAGACTCCAAATGGTTGAAAGACCTAAACATGAGACAGGAGTCCATCAAAATCCTAAAGGAGAACACAGGTAGCAACCTCTTCGACCTCAGCCGCAGCAACTTCTTCCTAGAAACATCGCCAAAGGCAAGGGAAGCAAGGGCAAAAATGAACTATTGGGATTTCATCAAGATAAAAAGCTTTTGCACAGCAAAAGAAACAGTCCACAAAACCAAAAGACAACCGACAGAATGGGAGAAAATATTTGCAAATGACATATCAGATAAAGGGCTAGTATTCAAAATCTCTAAAGAACTTATCAAACTCAACACCCAAAGAACAAATAATCCAATCAAGAAATGGGCAGAAGACATGAGCAGACATTTTTGCAAAGAAGACATCCAAATGGCCAATAGACACATGAAAAAGTGCTCAACATCACTCGGCATCAGGGAAATCCAAATCAAAACCTCAATGAGACACCATCTCACACCAGTCAGAATGGCTAAAATTAAGAAGTTCAGGAAATGACAGATGTTGGCGGGGATACGGAGCAAGGGGAACCCTCCTACACTGTTGGTGGGAATGCAAGCTGGTGCAGCCACTCTGGAAAACAGTATGGAGGTTCCTCAAACAGTTGAAAATAGAGCTACCATACGATCCAGCAATTGCACTACTGGGTATTTACCACAAAGATACAAATGTAGGGATCCGAAGGGCTACGTGCACCTCAATGTTTAAAGCAGCAATGTTCACAATAGCCAAACTGTGAAAAGAGCCAAGATGTCCATCGACAGATGAATGGATAAAGAAGAAGTGGTATATATACACAATGGAATATGATGCAGCCATCAAAAGGAATGAGATCTTGCCATTTGCAACAACGTGGATGGAACTGGAGGGTGTTATGCTGAGTGAAATAAGTCAATCAGAGAAAGACATGTATCATATGACCTCACTGATACGAGGAATTTTTAATGTCAGGAAACAAACTGAGTGTTGCTGGAGTGGTGGGGGGTGGGAGGGATGGGGTGGCGGGGTGATAGACATTGGGGAGGGTATGTGCTATGGTGAGCGCTGTGAATTGTGTAAGACTGTTGAATCATAGATCTGTACTTCTGAGACAAATAATGCAACATATGTTAAGAAAAAAGAAAAAGAAGAAGATAGCAGGAGGGGAAGAATGAAGGGGAGTAAGTCGGAGTGGGAGATGAATCATGAGAGAGGATGGACTCTGAAAAACAAACTGAGGGTTCTAGAGGGGAGGGGGTGGGGGGATCGGTTAGCCTGGTGATGGGTATTAAAGAGGGCACATTCTGCGTGGAGCACTGGGTATTATGCACAAACAATGAATTTTGGAACACTACATCAAAAACTAATGACGTAATGTATGGTGATTAACATAACAATAAAAAATTAAAAAAATAATAAAATAATCAATATGTTGACTATATCCCTGTAGGGAGTCTGAAATGTACTTAGGACTCTCACAAAAGATAAGAAAGTAACATTAAAAAAGTGTGTCTCACTCAGGGCATTTTTAGCTATCTTTTAAATAAGTATTTTGAATAAAAGCAGAAAAGAGAAAGTCCTAAATAATTTTCCTATAGGGTATGGGTAACTACCAACAAGTGTGGGGAAAAAAAAGATCAGTCAACGGATTTTTGCCATTAGGAAATAAAGAATTTAGGAATTAAAGTGCCTGAACAACATGGTTTCATTCACTATACAGTTGTCTTTCCAAGACCACAGTATGAACTCAAAAGGCATCACACTCCCTGAAGTGTTTTACATCTAGATGTAACTTGAAAGCACAGATCCTCCATCAGAGAGCCGACTTGAGAGTTTTGAGAGGAGATGCAGCTAGCTCTCTACCCATGGAGTATTTGGGTTTTCTTCTTTCATGCTCTGTTGTTGCCATCTTGAAATTCTTTATTTCCCAACTTTATTGCGATATATTTGACATGAAACATTGTGTAAGATTAAGCTGTACAACATGATTTGGAAGGCAGCTATGTTCACCTCTATATTACTAATACTGCACTACAACATGATGTTTTGATATATATCTCCATATACATATGGAGATATATATATATATATATATATATATATATATGGAAAGATTACCACAAGAACGTTATTTAACACCATTACTTCACATAATTACCATATTTCCGTGTGGTGAGAACATCATAGATCTACTATCATAGCAACTTTCAACTATATAATACAGTATTGCAAATTATAGTCATCACGCTGTACATTAGATTCCCTAAAAGTTATTCACCTTACAGCTGAAAGTTTGTACGCTTTGGCCAATCTTATTTTCCCCACCACCTAGCTGCTGGCAACCACCATTATACTCTTTTTCTATGAGTTTGGTTTTTTTAGATTACACATACAAGTGAGATTATACAGTATTTATTTTTCTCTGATTTCTTTTACCTAGCATGATGTCCTCAAGGTCATCCTTGTCACAAATGGCAGGATTTCCTTCTTTATTAAGGCTGAGTAATATTTAATTATATATATAATAAAATATTATACATTGAAATGTATATTATTTATATAATGTATATTATGTATGAAATATATATAAATGTATAATGTATATTACATATTATACACACACACACACACCCATCTTACTTTTTAAAATTGAGTGAGTTGACACACAATGTTACATTAGTTTCAGGTGTACAACATAGTGATTGGACAAGTCTAGATACTAGGCTATATTATCACAAATATAGTTACCATGTGTGACCATACAGTGCTATTATAATACTACTGAATAGATTCTCTATGCTGTACTTTTTATCCCTGTGACTTATTCATCACATGACTGGAAGCCTGTATCCCCCATTCCTCTTCACCCATTTTTGCCATCCTCCTACCCACCTCCTTTCTAGAAACCATCAGTTTCTTCTCCGTATTTATGGGTTGGATTCTTTTTGTTTTGTTTTTTTTAGATTCCACACATAAATTAAATCATATGGATTTTTTCTTTATTTTTTTCTCTGACTTATTACACTTAACATGATACCTTCTAGGTCCATTGATGTTGTCACAAATGGCAAGATCTTGTTGTTTTTTAAGGCTAAGTAATATTCCATTGTGTGTATGCGTGTGTGTGTGTGTGTGTGCACATGTATATGTGAGTGTGTGCAGGTATGTGTATCACATCTTCTTCATCCATTCATCCATCCATGGACACTTGGAATACCTCCATATCTTGGCTATTACAAACAATGCTGCAATAAAATATAGGAGTACATTTATCTTTTCAAATTGCTTTCATTATCTTTGGGCAAATATCCCATACTGCAATTACTGGGTCACATGGCATTTCTATTTGTAATTTTTTGAGGAACCTCTATATAGTTTTCCACAGTGGTTGCACCAATTTACATTCCTACCAATAGGACACGAGGGTTTCTTTTTTTTTTCCTACATCCTCACCAAGACTTGTTATTTCTTGAATTTTTCATTCTTGCCATTCTTACAGGTGTAGGGTGGTAGCTCATTGAGGTTTTGATTTGCATTTCTCTGATAATGAATGATGTTGAGCATCTTTTCATGTGTCTGTTGGCCATATGTAGGTCTTTTTTTTAATTTTATTTTGTAGGTCTTTTTTTAGAAAAATGTCTATTCAGACCCTCTGTCCATTTTTAATTGGATTTTGTTTGGGTGTTGAGTTGTATGAAGAAAAATTAAGAAACAGTTCTATTTGCAATTGCACCAGGAAGAATGAAATACCTAGGAATACACTTAACCAAGGAAGTGAAAGACTTGTGCTCTAAAAACTATAAAACACTGATGAAAGACATTGAAAATGATACAACAAATGGAAATACAGTTCATGCTTATGGATTCAAAGAATTAATATTGTTAAAATGCCCATACTACCCAAAGCAATCTAGAGTCAACACAATCCCTATCAAAATACCAAGAGCAGGCGCCTGGGTGGCTCAGTTGGTTAAGCAACTGCCTTCGGCTCAGGTCATGATCCTGGAATCCCGGAATCGAGTCCCACATCGGGCTCCCTGCTTGGCAGGGAGTCTGCTTCTCCCTCTGACCCTCCCCCCTCTCATGTGCGTGCTCTCTCTCTCTCTCTCTCAAATAAATAAATAAAATAAAATAAAAATACCAAGAGCATTTCTCAGACAACTAGGACAAATAGTACTAAAATTTGTGTGGAATGACACAAGACCCTAAATAGCCAAAGTAATCTTGAGAAAGAAGAACAAAACTGGAGGTATCACCATCCCAGATTTCAAGATCTTTACTAAGCTATAGTAATCAAAAGAGTATGGTACTGGCACAAAAATAAATACATATATCAATGGAAGAGACTAGGGAGCCCAGCAATAAACCCTTGCTTATATGGTCAATTGATCTACAACAAAGAAGGCAAGAATACACAACGAGGAAAAGACTGTCTTCAATAAATGGTGCTGGGAAAGCTGGACAGCCACATGTGAGAGAATGAAACTGGATCACTTTCTTACACCATACTACAGAAATAAACTCAAAATGGATTAAAGACCTAACTGTGAGACATGATACCATAAAACTCCTATTAGAAAACATAAGCAGTAACTTCTTTGATATCAGCTGTAGCAAGATTTTTCTAGATATGCAGGCAAAGGAAATAAAAGCAAAAATTAACTTGGGACTATACCCAAATAAAAAGCTTTTTCACAGTGAGGGTAGCCATCAACATAACAAAAAGGTAACCTAGTGAATGGGAGAAGGTACTGGCAAAAGTTATACCCAATATCTAAAATATATAAAGAACTTAAACTACCCCTGGAGTAATGGATCATCATGCATTTGGTTACATTCTAGTAGGCGAACCCAAACAGCATTCTTCTGCAAAGTAATTGCTACCTCTATTATGTGGTCTTCTTAGGTTGAACAATAGTCTAAATTTCTTACTAGCTGGATATAGACCTTAATACATTTCAAAGTTGAATGATGACTTGAGGAAGTAATTAATAACTCTACCTAAAGACCATCCTGTGATCCTTAAAAGCCCAAGATCATCCCAAGACTACTGTTATTTTTGAAAAATTTAAAGGAACTGAGCAGGATCTATAGAAAGGGTCAACTCGTAAAGAAAAAAAAATATATAAACCCAAAGAGCTTCTGAGAAGCATGACATCATCCTTAGTTAAGTGGTCTTTCCTTTCTTTTGCACAGTGCATCATTTTCCTGGGCTATGATGCCTATCCCTCAAGTGTAAATTTCTTCGTTCAGAATTTACCTTGAATATCTTACATACAAACACATACAGGATTAGAACAGAGAAATGCAAAGGCACTTTAAGGCACAGAATACAGTTTCTTGGTCAGAAAAAGATTGTTTCAAAGGAAAGAAGAAATACAAAGGAAACAGCGTATCAATCTGAAGAAGTCATTCATTCATTCATTCACTCATTTTCTCTTCAATTATTATGGAGATTGTTTTTGAGCCTCAGGGCATGCTAGGCAAGCACTGGGAATACAAGGAATCCTTGAGTCACTTCTTCTCTCTTTGTTCTGATTTCTTACTCAAAAAGAGGCCCTAGAATAATTTGCTTTCCCATGTAATATGGCAACAAGGATAAAATATATTTGATCTATGAGCACGGTCAAGTATCTACCAGGGGAAGACTGGGTGGTTATATTTCACACTGAAATATAATAGATTGGTATTTCAGTTCATAGATTTCAGCCTTAATGTGATATCACTGTGAGCAAGTCGCACCAAATTTTCTACTTGAAGGCCTTTCTATAACAGTTTCTGTACCTTCAAGGCTAAGGGCTACAACCTAGAGGTGGAGCTCTTTTAATAATATCTCAATTCATGCCTTCCATTTATATCTCTGCTCGCAATGCTAGCTCTTTTCTAGGTTTCTTGACAATCTTTATCCTTGTTTCTTGTTGGTGCAATATAACAGAAGAACATGGGTTTTCCACTATTTTTTTTTCTGTCTGGTATTCTAACTAAACATGCTTATTTCTGCCTCAGAGTCTTAGCATTTATTACTTTTCCTGGAATGTTCTAGATGGCTTCTCATTATTCAGGTCTCAGCCCAAGTGCCACCTATTAGCAAGGCCTTCTCAGACCATGCAATCTAAGGTAGTTGCATCTCTGTCATCACTCTTCATTGCATTAACCTTGGTTATTTTTTTATGAACTTAGTTTGTCTCCTCCCACTAAGATATAAGCTCTCTGGAGGGAGGGGCCTTGTTTGTTTTGACTCCCCAAGCTCTAGAACAACATAGGAGCTTCATAAATATTGGTTTCTATGAACAAATGAATGAATGAATGGACATGACTCACAGATTTAGGCCAGGATCCTACCTAACATCCTGAAGCAAGCTACCTGAGGAAGCAACTTAGCTTTCCTGAGCCTGATGCACCATCTGTTAAATAGGGATGATAATTCTTTTCAGAAAGGATTAACTGAGATGATATGTGTGAAAATGTTTTCAACAAGATAATTGTCAACAAATATTGTTTTCCTTCCTATTCCTTTTTAATGCATTTTTTGAAATGCAAAGAAAGTTATTTTTAAATTCATCTAATTGTAACGAACAAAATTATTTTTGCATTTTTCTTCTGCACACTTAAAAAGTCTGGGCTGCAATCTCACACACCTTGCTTTATAATTTTTTTGATTCAAATTCAATATTCTCATTCCAACAGAAGTGAGCCTAGAACACTGACTTTTTTTTATCAATGTTTTATTTTTTAATTCTTCATCCTGAGAAATAAACTATAGCACAACATTCTTTCTTCATTATTGACTGTAGTAATAAAAATAGCTACAATTTACTAAGTACTTCTATGTGCTTGGCCAACGTACTAAGCATTTTACATATATTATTTTACCTAATTCTATCTGGTAAATATTATGACACTCATATTTAAGTGAGTACTATGATAATCACTGTAGATGATAAAACTGAAATTCAAAGGGACCCGCCGATGGTCACACAATTACTGAGGAGAAGAGAAGAGATTTGAAGCCAACTCTCTGACTCGAGTCTTTGCTCTTAACTACTGTATTATACTGCCTTCTCTACTGGGCCTTTGAGATCCAAAGATCTGTAAGATACTGTCTTTATCACTGAGAAGTCTACTGTCAGATGGAGAAATGCACATAAACAATTAACACGTGTGATGAGTGTTATAATAGAGTGTATACAACTGTTCTCACAAAGAATGAATAACTTTGTATATGGAAGTTTTGGCAAAGCTTCACAAATGAGTAGAAACTTTCATATAGAAAATGGATGAGGGGAGGGTAAATTTCCAAATCACTTGGAACCATGGGTGCAAAGCAGAGAGGCATGGGAGAGCACAGTGTGCTCAGAAAAGACTGAGTTTCCATGAAGCTGACACCTAGAATGAATTTGTGTAGGGGGTGGGAAGGAAATGTGGCAAAATGTAGGAAAAGACTGATGAAATCGAGAATAAAGTTTTGAGGTAAATTGTTAAGGAGTTTGCACATTAGCCAATTTTATTTCAGAGAGAAACATCATCAGATCTGCATTTCAGAGAGATCATTTTAATCCTGATCTTACTTACTTGAATAGTAAGAGCACAGCTTCATTTGTAACTGTCATTACTACTCAAAATGCAAAACCAGCCCCTTTCCAATAGTGTGTTTCATCATTGTTTTCAGACCCTACTGACCCAAACCAGCCAATTTTCTTTTTCACTTTCCCTAGAACCCTTCAACAATTCATGATTATTCATTGGGAAAGAGAAACACATGTCCCTAACATAAAAAAAACAGGAGTGTTTCTTTGAACAATTGTTCTATTTAAATCTGTAATTATACTTGCATATATGTATTTGGGATGTTCCCTGCTTTATCCTACCTTAGCTACCTGTAGGTAAATGCTCAGGTTTGGGATTTCTTTAGCAACTTCTGAAGTCTTTCTCTTTGTTTAAAAAGAACTGCTACCCTCTCCTCCACTCCCCATATTTATCCCAAATAATTACTTTTTAAATTGTTCTTAACCTGGTGCTTACAGTAGGCTGGTAACAGCATAGCCTAAACCCTTCTGTTTTTTGGCATGACATGTATATAGACCTGGCAGGCACTCTGTGTCCTTGATTAGATGGTTGCTAATCAGGAAAGGAGGACATTCCAACTGTGCTCTCTGGTGACACTAAGATTTGTGCTCAGGAAGAAGCTTATGTTTTTTGCCTCCCTCTGTCCCTTCAGTGATCACATCCAAGTTATTTTCCAATTCTTGTTGCTGTCTGCTACCTATACTAAATGAATACTAATAGTGTTTATAAAAACCTTTGTACCCATCTAAGCTGTTAGCCTATTAAGGTCATTTTCTTTGGAAACATTTTCTTTTTTCAGGCTTATGTTTTCCTCTCATCATTCTGTCCTTGTCTCTTTTGAAAATGTACCATAGTTTTTAGCATGTTCAAAGGCAATGAAGTCTTTTTATTGGTCAGTTTTGGTCATTATAGGTATGGATGGATCCCCTGGTGTCTAGGTCATCAAGGATCCTGAGAAATGTCTTAAAAATGAATAGCCTGGGAACTAAAACAAAGCAACACAAAACCCACTGGCTTAACTGCCCCAAGAGAAGGCTAGACATGTTTTCCCTTGAGAATACTTCTGATCAGTCCCCAAGACAAACAAGATGATAAATGATTATCAAGGTAAATTTTTATATTACAAGTTACCACATGATCTGAAATCAGCTACCCAGTACCCACAAACTTGAACTGAGAATATTTTTTATGCACACACGCCTACAAAAGTTAACTTCTTACTGAAGGATGCATCCTTGGGAATTATTGTCTCTGATGTAGAAGGGGAACTTGTTGCTAGGTACAATGCCATCACTGGGACTCAAGCCAAGTACATGCTAGAAAGCCTCAACTGTTGATCGATTGCAAGCACATCAGCTTGTTTAAAATACCATGGGGTCCTTCAGGCATTTCATTTCCTAATTGTGAACAATTATTTGCATTTAATTGAGATCTCGTCTTGCTGCCTGGATGTCAGATGGCAACACCACCAGAGCAGAGGAAGTAATTACATAATCTCCAATATCTTTTCATCAATTAATTTATTTGGATGAATTTAAATGGTAACATAAGGAAGTGCTTGATAGCGTTAGCTACAGGCAGGCAAGGGGGGCGGGGAGGTGATCATAAAATGAGTCATCTACATTCTCCAGCTCAACCATATTATGGTGAGCTCATGCTTATTAAAGCAACACTGCAATCTTGAACTTGCTTTTCAGTAAAGATTAATGGAAATTCTGGTAGGGCTTGGGAATGTATTAAACATTTTTTTCTGATAATTTACCAGTGTTCTTACTCAGTTTATCTAATTATAATCTGAAACTCATAAGTTAGGGATAATAATAACCGTGTTGAAAGTTTTTGTAAGTACAAAATGAGATTATATATGAAAAATTACTTCAGTTACTGGCCAATGGCTGTAATTTCTCAATGCATGAAAGTCACTGTTTTTGTTTTTGTTACTATGTCAATTTATTTCTAGAAAAATACAAGGCAACAACTTTATGAAATATCTCAGTAACAAAATTTTGTTACTAGAAATGAGTTAGGAAATGAGAAAGAGTTCTTTCTTCACATTCTTTCAAATGCTAAGAGGAAGAACAGAGGCCCAAATGACTAATCTTGGATTTGATGAGTTATTACACATTTCATGGAATTGTGGTTCTCAAACTTTTGGTGTCTGTAGCCTGCTTTGTTGAAACAAAAGACCACAAAGACATCTAGTCAACCTATTCCCAGATGCCAGCCCCAAATAAACCAACCTAAAAACGTGGAGATTAGAAAGAGCACGTGTGGTAAGATAGGAAGAAAACTAGTATCCTGTGTGCCAATTACGTGCTTGGAGCTGAGCCAGACACTTGACATAAATCCATGGGCAGGTTTTAGAATTCATCTCAATTGCTGCTATTAAGTTGCATTATCCCTTTTTCTCAGTCAGCTATACTACTAACTCTTGCACTTGTGCATTAAGGTGGGTAAGGAGAATGGGGAAATGGTGATGGGAATAAGGACAGAGTAATAAACAATGGCAATACCAGACCATCAGAGAAGATGCTCTCTGATGCTTGCTGCCTCTCCTTCTACCCATGCCTGCAGGTGGCTTTCCTATAGTTATCCTGAGATGATGGAAATAAACTGCATTGCTTATCAGCACCATGTGAGCAGCAGTGCAGTAGCTGTCCAGACCTTCCAAGCTGTACTTGTGAATTTCCAGTCACAAAGTAATTCAGATTAAAGGGACTTCTTTTATCTCTTCTGTCCCTTCTACCTCTGTTGACAGGGAACATCATCCTGATACCATAGGCGCATTATCTCATCTGCTTTTCAAAAAGGAAACCTTCATAGCTTACTGAGGATTATGAGGCAACCATATTAATTCCATCCTTCTTAAGTGGTTTATCTGTATTGATATGGGTTGTGACCAGGGGTGGATTTCACCATGCACACCCATTTGCTTACAGTGGGCAAGAAATGAGAGGGAGCACAAAATGTACGTGTTTACATAAGTACCTATAAGAGGAAGTGACCTCCAAATGTATCCCAAGGATAAGTACAGATTGAATGTTTTAAGATTATCTATTGTTTTAAATTATTAACCATTATTTTTCCCTGTAGTAATAGAAACATTCACAGATCAACTATCTTTCCTTAAGCACTCTTTAATGTACAATGTTCTGAAGCCATAACTCACAGTATCTCTTCATGGGAATTACAAACAGTTGAACAACCTTTAAAAAAAATTCTTCCTTTAAGTCTTCCTCCCATTCTATATGTATTTTCCCCCTGCCCCTATTTCTGATTTTTCTTATCTCTTTCTCATAGCATCGCATCTTTCCTTTTCAATGCTTCTTCTTTTCACTGTATTATATTATCCTAAAGGCTCTTTGTTTTCCATACAGATTAGATTATCCTGTCCTCCTCTAATTCAAGAAAAGTAGTTTTTGTAAACAAAAATTTCCATACTCAGAAGGCATCAGGAAAGTTGTTTGCTTCTAAGCTAAAAAAAAAACCCTTAACATGTTTATAAGTGCAATTAGGAGTTTCAGAATCTCAGGATACCTATCTGAACCTCTCCATCTTTTGAGATACATCAATGTCTAATAAATATATCATTTGCAAATTCTATTAAATGACACAAGCTCTACATGCAATTTGGAATACCTAAACAGCCGAGTGCCTTGACATTCATTTTCAGGCATTTCAAATTGACACCTGTAAAATGGTAGTGGACTTACAAATTCAATACAGGCATAAGCAACACAACATATCTTTGGGTTGCCAGCAGCTAATTCCAAGGGCTGTTTAATGCACATCACAGAGCCTGTTCTCCAGATTTTTCTCCCTTTAAGGTTTGCTTTCCTGAGAGTGACAATAATGAGGCATCCATAGACAAGTAGGCACAGTGAAAGTATTTCCCATCTTACACTGCCTCAATAACCTAATCTCTCTGGCAGAGTAAGACTATAGAAAATGTGGAAAATGTGGCAGAGAAACACTAGAATATTTCCAACCATTGCCTCTGGTTAGAATTACTTTCTTCTAAACTAATTTGTTCCTGGAAGCTTAAATAAAAGTTGAGTTAAGCACCATTGTTGATAGCATGAAATTTGGAGTTAGAAGAACCTGAATTCAAGTAATGACTCTGGAATTTACTTGCTCTAGAACCTTGATTAAATTTCTTCTCTATTTCGACTTCAAGTTCCTCATAGGTAGATTAAATAGTACCTTTTTCATAGCATTGCTATGAGCAACACAGTAAACACTGTTTAAAAATTATTTGGCACATTGCCAGGCAAGCAGAAAGGGGTCAGTCAATGGTATTCACTATTCTTTTTATGGAGTTTTATCTTATGCCCCTTTCCAACCTCATGAAAATATGTTGGAAATGTTCCTCTGTGAAAACATGATTTGTGTTCCTCTGTGAAAATATGATTAAAAAGAAAGGAGAAAACTTCAAAGGAATGTCCTTCAGGTCCTGACATTGCATTCTACAACATTTATTGATGATAGCAAAGATAAGAATAGGTGAGATTATGCTCTTGTGACAAACAGCTCTAAAATGTAAGCAACTTGTAGGTAAAGGTTTATTTCTCAGTTATTTTACAGCCTAGTGTCAGCTGGACAATTGACTCTCCTTGACAGGTCTCCTCCTAGTATAACTTTGGCATCTAGGGCCCCTTCCTCTTATATTATAGCCACCTTGGGGGATTTTTATAGAGGGTATGTATGGTGAAGCCTTGGAGAGGGATACATCATATCTTCCCACTTTCTACTTGCCAGAATCAGTCACATGGCACCCAAATAACAAAGAACCCAAGATAAAGAAGGACCATGGGTAAACATGGAGGCAGCCTATGCCACTATGATGATCACAGCAAGGAGAGAATGGTGGTATGTTAAGAAATTTTGTTATTGTTAGGTTAAGATGATGCAAATATTAGGCTGCCTTCTCATCTAGATACAATATGAACTTGTCTCAAAAATCTAGGTATTTTGACTGAGTCCTTTAGAACTGAGAAATGAACACATTTGTGAATTTTTCTTTACCTATGGATTATAAATGCTTTTAAATCAGTTTCAGATTTTCTTGCTTTTGCCCTTTTTTTTTGTTCACTATACTCTGGAAACTTCTGAGGCAAGTGAGGATGTTGCATTTGCCTCCCAACAATTTAATTAATCAGAATAGAAGTTATGTAAAAGGAGGAGAGAACTATAGCTACACACATCAACATGGATGCATCTCAAAAACATAGAGTTGAAGTTGAGTTGAAGAACCCAAGTGGCAAAAAATACATAGTGTATGCTTTCATGTTCAAATCCTGGGAAAATAAGGAACATAGTTTTTTCAGGAAAAGTATGTGAGGAGGGGTGACGTCAGCATCATAGTAGCATTAATTCTTCTTTTTTTCTCTTCTCTTTGATTGATTTATAACTACTCAGGTATTCATAACAGGAAGAAAACCCACCTTTGCAAAGCATACTGGGATACTGGAAAAATCTATCCATCTATATACCCAAAAGTAGGTGGACCAGACCATGGAGGAGGTCTGAGTGAGTGAAGTGGTAAAGTCATTAGTGGCAGAGGAGGTAATTGCAGAGAAGGCATGGGCCCATCCAGCAGTGAGCTAGCAGAGTCTTTCTGGCACAGGACATGGAGGGTGAAGGCCCAGTCACATGTGCTGCAGCTGGAGAGACCAGTTGCTCTCTCTGAAGAAAGACCACAAAGACTGGGGGAAAAGGAAAGGGAAGTAGGCAAAGAGAACTGAAGGAAAGCATCTTCTGCTGTCTTCCCCAAGAGGCAAAAGGACCACCCACAGGCCTCTGGGACCCAACCCCACTTGAGGATCCCCCTACAAGGCTAAGGGCACACCCAAAGTCCCAAGTGCTAAGTACATGCCTCCCCCTGCTTTGCAGCCCCCTATTGCCTTTTTTTTTTTTTAAATGCCTGCACTCTTTACCTTGGCAGTAAGTCAGCTCCAGTAAGAGAAACTATAAACTAGTGCTATAGCGTCACCTTCTGGAAAACAAAAGGAAGGTTCCTAACTACCAACCTGTTGAACAGTTAGAATCTTTCCTAAATAAGAAAGGAGTTTCATAGTTCAAATGTGGTGGCAGAGGCACTTCTCATCAGACATCATGAAAAATCATAGTAATATGGTTATCACAAAAAGAAAATAGCAATTTTCCAGCAACCGGATATGGAATATTGAAATCTAACTGATAAAGAATTTAAAATAGCTGGTATGAAGAAATTCTACAAACTGCAAGAAAACTCAGAGAGGTAATATAATGATCTCAGGAATAAAATTAAGGAAAAGAAGGAGTACTTTACTAAAGAGATTGAAATTCTAAAAAAAAAAAAAAAAAAAAAAAAAAGACCAAACAGACATTCTGGAACTGAAAAACTCAATTAAATGAGATGAAGAATATACTGAAATGCACTGGAAACAGTAGATCTTATATGGAAGAGAGAATTAGTAACCTCAAGGAGAGAAATATAGAAATGACTCAAGTGGAAGGGGAGAGAGAACTAAGATTTTTTAAAAGTGAAGAAAACCTATGAGAACTCTCTGACTCCATTAGAAATCCAACATGAGAATAATGGATATCTCAGAAGAAGAGAGGGAGAAGGGAACAGAAAGCATATTTAAAGAATTTATAGCTGTGAATTTCACAAACTTGGAGAAGGAACTGGATATACAAGCCCATGAAACGAAAGAATACATTAGTATCTCTACATGAAAAGACCTTCTCCAAGACATTACCACTGTCAAAAGTCAATAATAAAGAATTTTAAAGGCACCCATGGAAAAAAAGACAGTAACTTGCACAGGTACTCCCATCAGGCTATCAGCAGATTTCTCAGCAGAAACTCTAGAGGCCAGGAGATAGTAGAATGACATATTCAAATTACTGAAAGATAACAACTGCCAGCCCAGAATACTCCATCTGGCAAAGTTATCCTTCAGATATGAAGGAGAAATAACGGCTTTCTCAGGCAAACAAAAGCTGGAATCACTACCACTATACTTGCTTCACAAGAAATGTTGAAAGGGCTCTTCCAGTTGAAACAAAAACAGAAAATTATACAAAACTCTGATTGAGTTTATAGTCAGAATTAGAACACTCTCTTTTTAAAAACAGCATATTAAGCAGTAACTACAGCATAAAGGTTAAAGGAAAAGGCCACTAAAAAGAAGAATAGCTACTACGACATTGTAACAAAATCACAGCATAAAAAGAGGTAGATTTTGATATCAAAAATATGAAAGGGGAAGAGTAAAAGGATTAAACCTTCACAGGCAAATAAAGTTAATTACTATTGGCAAAAAGGACTAGTGTATCTATGAGATGTTTTATGTAAACTTCATGGCAACTGCAAAGCAAATATCTAGAGCAGAAACAAAAAACATAAAAAAGGGGAAACTGATCAAATGACCATGGAAAACCACCACATACAAAGGTAGAAGGAAAGAAAAGTGGTAGGCAAAATAATCAGAAGGCAAAAGATAAAATGACAGTAGTAAATTCTTACATAACAGTGATCACCCTAAATGTAAATGGATTGAACTCATCAGTCAAAAGGCACAGAGTAGTTGGATGGATAAAAAGCAAGACCCAACTACATGCTTGCCTACAGGAGACTCATTTCAGCTTTATAAACATGCATAAGCTCAAAGCAAAAAGGTGAAAGATGATATTCCAAGCAAATGGAAATGCAAAGAAGGAGAGTGTAGCCATACTTCTATCAGACAAAATAGACTTCAAGCCACAAAGTGTAAAAAAAGACAAATAAGGTCATTCTATATTTAGAAGTCAATACATCAAAATGTTTTCACAATCATGAATGTATATGCTTCCAACACCCGAGCACTGAAATATAAGCAACTAATAATAGATCTTAAAGAAGAAATAGACAACATTACAGTATTTGTAGAGGACTTCAGGACCCCCATTATCAGCAATGAATAGATCATCTAGACAGAAAATCCAACAAGGAAATGTTGGAATTGACCCACCATTTAGAACAAATGGACTTAATAGACATCTACAGAACATTCTACCCAATAGCAGCAGAATACACATTCTCAAGTGTACATGCAGCATTTTGCAGGATAGATCATATGGCCACAAAACAAATTTTAGCAAATTTAAGAAAAGTGAAATCATACCAGCTATGTTCTCTGACCACAATGGCATAAAACTAGAAATCAACAATAGGAGGAAAGGGAGAAGGATCTACACATATGTGGAAACTAAGCAACACACTTCAAAACAACCACTAGGTCAAAGAAGAAATCAAAAGGGAAATAAAAAATTATCTCAAAACAAATGAAAATGAAAATACAACATATCAAATATTGTAGGATGCAGCAAAAGCAATTCTTCTGAAAGGAAAGTTTATACACAGTGGTTCAAAGGGGCACATGAACCCCAATGTTTATAGCAGCAATGTCCACAATAGCCAAAATATAAAAAGAGCCCAGATGTCCATCAACAGATGAATGGATAAAGAAGATGTGGTATATATACATATATACACACAATGGAATATTACTCAGCCATCAGTAACAATGAAATCTTGCCATTGGCAAAGACGTGGATGGAACTAGAGGGTATTATGCTAAGCATAATAAATTAGAGAAAGACAAACATCATACGATCTCACTCATATGTGGAATTTAAAAAACAAAACAGATGAACATAGGGGAAGGGAAGGAAAAATAAAATAAGATAAAAACAGAGAGGGAGGCAAACAATAAGAGACTCTTAACTCCAGGAAACAAACTGAGGATTGCTGAAGGGGAGGGGAGTGGGGGGATGGAGTAATTGAGTGATAGGCATTAAGGACGGCACTTGATGGAATGAGCCCTGGATGTCACATGCAACTGATGAATCACTAAATTCTACCCCTGAAATTAAAAATACACTATATATTAACTAAATTGAATTTAAATAAAAAATTTTTAAAAAAGAAACAAGGCAAGGATGTCCACTCTCACCACTTCTATTCAATATAGTACTGGAAGTTCTAGCTAGAGCAATCAGGCAACACAAAAAAATAAAAGACATCCAAATTAGAAAGGAAGAACTAAAACTGCTGTTATTTGCTGATGATATGATCCTACATACAGAAAATCTCCCCCCAAATCAGTTAAGAAACTGTTGGAATTAATCAACAATTTTAGTAAAGTGGCAAGATAAAAAATCAACATATATAAATCAATTACATTCCTTTACACTGATGAAGTATCTAAAAAAATAAAGAAAATCATCACATTCACAATAGCATCAAACACAATAAAATACTTAGAAATAAATTTAACCAAGGAAATAAAAGATCTACACAAAGAAGCCTACACAACTCTGCTGAAAAAAAATCAAAGGTGATGCAAATGGAAAGACACCGCCATGTTCATGGATGAGAAGAATTAATATTGTTAAAATGGTCATACTACCCAAATCCCTCTACAGATTTAACACAATCTCCATCAAAATACCAAAGGCATTCTTCACAGAAATAGAACAAACAATCCTAACTTTTGTGTGGAACCACCAAAGACCCCAGAAAGCCAAAGGAATCCTGAGAAAAAAGAACAAAGCCAAAGGTATCATGCTGCCAATTTCAAATTATACTATAAAGCCATATTAATAACAATATAGTAATGGCACAAAAGTAGACTTGTCAACCAAATGGAACAGAGACCCCTGAATTAAACCCCAACATATACAGTCAACAATTATTTGGCAAGCTAGCCAAGAATACCCAATAGAGAAAGAATAGTCTCTTCAACAAATGGTGCTGGGAAAACTGGAGAAACACATGGAGTACAAGGAAATTGGACCTAGCTCATCCCACACACAAAAATTAACTCAAAATGGATAAAAGACGTAAACATAAGATGTGATGCCATAAAGCTCCTAGAAGAAACCATAGGGAAGAAGCTCACTGACAATGGTCTTGGCAACAGGTTTGGGGGTATGAGGCCAAAAGCAAAAAAACAAAAGAAAAAATCCACAAACGAGTAAATCAAACTCAAAAGCTTCTGCACAGGAAAAGAACCAGTTAACAAAATGAAAAGACAATCTACAGAATGGGAGAAAACTTTTGCAAATCATACATTGTCTAAGAGAGTAATATCCAAAATATATAAAGAACACAACTCAGTAACAACAGCAAAACAGTCCAACTTACAAATGAGAAGAACTAAATAGATATTTCTCCAAAGAGGACATCAAAATGGCCAAAAGGCACATGAAAGGATGTTCAACACCTCTAATCATCAGGAAAATGCAAATCAAAACCACAATGAGCTATGACCTCATGCCTGTGAGAATGGTTACCATCAAGGAAGCAAGAGACAACAGGTACTGGTAAGAATGTCGTGAAAAGGGAACCCTTATACATCATTGGTGGGAATCTAAATTGGTGCAACCACTATGGAAAACAGTATAGAGGTTCCTCAAAAAATTAAAAATAGATCTAGCATACGATCCAGCATTTCCACTTCTGTGTACATAACCAAAAGAAATGGAAACCAGTTTTCCACAACAGATATGCCCTCCCATGTTTATTGCAATATATTTTTTTAAAGATTTTATTTATTTAATTGACACAGTGAGAGAGGGAACACAAGCAGGGGGAGTGGGAGAGGGAGAAGCAGGCTCCCTGCTGAGCATGGAGCCCGATGCGGGGCTCGATCCCAGGACCCTGGGATCATGAACCGAGCTGAAGGCAGACGCTTAACGACTGAGCCACCCAGGCGCCCCTGTTTGTTGCAATATTACTTAAATACTCAAGACATGGAAACAATCCAAATGCCTATCAGCAGATGAATGGATAAAGAAGATGTGGCACATGTGTACAGTGGAATTTTATTTGGCCATGAGAAAGGAAGATACCTTCCCATTTGTGATACAGATGGACCTTGAGCATATTAGGCTAAGCAAGACAAGTCAGACAGATAAAGACAAGTACTGTATGACACCACTCATATGTGGACTCTAAGAAAGGTAAACCTGTAAAAAACAGAGAGCAAAATGGTGGTTACCAGGGGATGGGAGTGGGGGAGATAAGAGTGATAGTGCCCAAGGCTACAGACTTATAATGATTAGTAAATTAGCCATAGAAATCTAATGCACAATAAAAGAAATATAGGCAATAATATTGTACTAGAATTATGTGATAAATATCACTACATGAGCAATCATACGACAATATACAAATGTAGCAAAGCAACACACTGTATACCTTAAATTTATATAATGCTACACGTCAACTTTTTTCAGCAAAAAAGTGGAAAAAATAGAAAATTCAAATTTTGGCACAGTGGTTACCTTTCGGAAAGAGGGAAAGGAGGCAATTCAAAAAGAGAAACTGTGGGGTTGGGGGACTTCAAATGTTTTAGTTATGTTCAAGTTTTGCAGAAATATTCATTTTGTTATCACTTTTTAAGCTAAAAAGATATGTTTGATATACTATTCTCTATACACATTTAACAAAAACACATAAGATAAAATGTGAGCTGAAAAAAAGCCAATAAATTTATCTGTTGGTACTTTTTTACCAAATTATGTCATTTTACAGGTTTATATTTAGATAGGGGGTACTTAGATGTATTATTTTCTGTAGTCTCAAGATTAGACTTGAATTTTAGACAGTTAATTCTCTATCCATGGTCTAGTTTCACTTTCAAAAGAAGGCAAGTGGACCCACAGCACTCCAACTTTGCTATGTCTGACCTAAACTCCAGGGGTTCCATTTGTCTTTTGTTATGTAATGAATCACCCCAAAACTCAGTAGCTTAAAAAGAGCAACACTGTGTTCTCTCTCATGATTTCTGTGGATCAGGATTCCAGAGTTTGTGGCCAGATAGCTGTGGCTCAGGATTGCTCAGGCAGTTGCAACCTGATGATGACTTAGAGCCAGACCATCTGGGGGCTGGTTGGGCACCTCTCCCTCCATGCAGAAGCATCTCAGGGCTTCTCCCCATGCATTAGCTTGGGCTTCCTCACAGCACGGCAGCTTCGGGGCAGCTAGACCATTCCCACAGTGACTAAGGGCTCTAGGGTGGGTTTTCCACTGAACGAGGCTGCAGCAGAACTCCTTCTCATGGATTCAGCTGGGAAGTGAGGGAGCATCCCTGTGTTGTATTCTACTGGTTACAAGTGTGTCACAGGCCCTTCCAGATTCCAAGGAAGAGAAATTCAATTAGACTACATCTCTTCATGAGAGACTGGCACGTGAATGGGAAATACCTGCTGCAACCCCTTTGGAAAATATAATCTGCCCCACACGGGTAATTGCGATGGTGACCATATAATTTATTATACAAAATGGGACCATTCTTGAGACTAAAAGGGGGTGTGATTAATAATTACACAGAACTAACAGGTGAAAACCTGGACTGTACTGAGCATATCATGACATATGGTCACCATGGTAACTAAACTTAAGAATTAGATTGGGTATTTCCTACCTGAAGATATTAAGAATATATCACCTTTGAGATCTGCCTCATCAGAATTCACAGGCTTTATCTCACAGAGACAAAATGCACAGACATATTTTTAAAGGAGTAATAAGAATGGAAAAATACTTTGTAATTGCTCTCTCTCATTTTATCATGGCTAGGTCATCCTTCCCTCCCACAGGCAGTCAAATATTTAAAATTGCAAGTTGAGCATATTATCAGTGAAACACACAACAGATATTTCAATGCCTTTGAACAACAGGCACTTTAAGCTCTATGCAGATATTCCTCTTGTTTTTAATAATCCTACTCTTGCTAGGGCTTCAGCCCAGTGTTTCACATAGTGTGTTCCATGGAACACTGTGATAGCTAGGTTAGTTGACAAAAAATATTTTCCATGGTAAAAGCAGTTTGAAATCCCTGAAAAGTATTTTCCTCCTCTTGGGTTTCACAATTCCTAGTATGAAAGATTCTAAGAAGTCCCACAATAAGAAAAACTTGTTAAACTCTGTTCTTCGGTCTAATTGAGCACTTCTAGAATTCATTTGGCCACAGAAACAGTTTTTCTTCTCCTGAACATCGCCAATTAACACTTGTAGGATTAGTATTCTGTGAAATGAACTTTGGGGAACACGGCTTTAACCTAAGCCAGAACATAAGTCTTTTCAACATTTATCAAGAAAGTTGGAATGATCAAATACAATTAAATCAACCATTTTAAGTAGAGAAGAACTGAGAAGGAAGTATTTCAACTGTTTTACTAACAGATTGATTAAGTGTTTTAAAAAGTTTGTTGCTTCTAAGTATAAGGGCTTAGATTAATAAATTTGCTCTGGGCTAATTTTTAATGAACATGTTCATCAGATAAAACTTAACATCTTAAAAACAGACCCTTATTAGCACCAAGTACTAAGGAGTACACAGATTAATGTTATTCACATTCTATGTTGCCATATGGAAAATGGAGCACAGGTTTAATGACAACCATAGACTCTTCCTTTTTCTGCATTTTAAGATGTACTAAATACAGACAGCCTTCCAATATTAGTGTAAGATGTCTAATTTGGGCAGGGCACTGGTAGGTTAGAGAAAACCTCAGTATATGGAAGAACACCAAGGGAGTAGAGTTTTTAACACATATTATAGAATTCCAGAAATTTAATGAGAGGGTATTTTGAAATTTTACATACCTCAAGGATAGACTTTTTAAAGAAACTGAGTAAACTATTCTTCTACATCTATAAGTACTCTCATGTGACAACCAAGACACAAAGTCCAAATTCACTTCAACCAGTCTATTTTAGTTGCAAAAGGATGCTAACAATGAATTAATACTAATAAACTGTATAGAACACTCTGAAAAAGACAACAAATGATGACATAGAAAGTGAATTGTATGTTCTAATGGAAACATGGTATGATTATCTCACCTAGTATACATATACTCCATAGAAGTACACTCACTGCATATAGAGAAAAAATTGTCTTGAGAAATTTGCAGAGATGGTAAGATAAACCAGATAATAGCACATTTATTAACAACTCTGAAGGGGAAATTTAATTACCAAAAAAAAATGCCATATCATATGAGATGGGTTTTTTTTCTGCACTGAATATTTGAAATTATCTATAAATAACCAAACTCTGGTTAGACTTCACAAAAAATTAATATTGGGTAAATGTATTCAAAACTGGCCTGTTTAGGAAATACTCTTGAACTTCTGAGAGGCAGTTCAGCATAATGGTTAAAAGTGCTGTCTCTGGAATTGGATTGCCTGGATTTTATTCATTCAGTGAATATTTGTTGTAGTCTTAAAACATGTCAAGTGCTGTCATAGCTACCGTAGATACAGTAGTGAACAAAAGAAGACAGAAAATCCCTGCCCACATGGGGCTTACATTCCAGGAATAGAGACAGATGAAAAACATCTAAGAAAGTAAAATGCAGTATGTTGATGAACAATGTGTGCTAAGGAGAAAAACAAAGCAGCAGTAAGGAATAGGAAATACCATTGGGTTGGGAGCACTATAATTTGAGACAGATGATCCGGGAAGGTCTCCTTGAGAAAGGTAAGTCTGAGTAAGGATCTGAAAGTATCTTCATATCATCACATATCTTCTCCTCCATCCAACTCACTCTCCTTCCCTGGACCCTATGTACTCCATGCTCATTCTCTAAGTCTTGGCTCATACTCTTATCTAGTGGTGAGAATTCATTCCTACTTCTTTTCCTCTCCTCCTAACTCCAGGTTAAAATCAAATTCTACCTCCTCCACAAACCTTTCTTCTTCCTCACTTGATAGAAATTAGTAACCTCTCCATTCTTCAATAATATCCAACTTTCTCCCTCTCACATTACCCATTTGCATGTGTTTGCTGCCTTTACAGAAAGGTGCTAGGATAGAGAGGGAGTTGTGGTGTTAGTCATCACACCAGACTATGAATATAGACCCTACCTACTTGGGCTGGGTTGCCTTGTCTTGGTCAATTTATTTCATTTCTTCTCCTGTAAGATGATAGCAATAACTCTGTGTCTGAAATTGTCATGAGAACTACAGAGCATGACCTATGCACCTTGACTGTGATGAGTGATGAATAAAATAAATGCTTCTTTCCTTTTCCTCTATGTATCTTATTTCTAATTAGACTGTAAGATTCTAAAAGTGAGGGATTATATGTGGGTTATATTCATTTGTATCTATTTTAGGAGCTAGTACCATGGCTTTCAAGCTATTGTGATGATAATTTATAATAAGAAAAATGCATTTATATCATGTCTTAGTCCACTCATCCATCTCATAATACAACAAATATACATCTACATATAAATGGACATATAAACACATATTCATATATATATATATATATATATATATATATATATATATATCTCAACACACACACATCCACTAACTGGACAAAGTTTTGTAAAATAATACCCTTACTGAATGAGATGCATTCTGCTGTACTTTATTTTCCTTCACTCCATTCTATTCTTTTTTATTTTGTGTCATTAAAAATCCAGTTGCTATCTACAGACTTGATTTTCATGACCCACTAATGGGTCTGACTATGAGTCTGAAACAGTGAAAAACACTGGGCTATCCCATAGTCGATAACACATTTGCTAAACAAGTACTTGGGACGTGGAAATTTGTTTCAGAGTCCCTTGCCCTGGTCTCCCTGGAGATCTCCCTGCCAAAAAGGATCAAATGACATGTGTGTTTCCCACTAGATAGCTTGGACTCTGGGTCATTCTGCATTTGGGATGCACCCTCTTCTATAATCCGTACAGGAGAAATATGTTATGGACTCTGACATCCACTTACAATTTCAGCGGGTGTTACTATGCACTGGCCTTCTGTTGGCATATGACACTGAGCCTGGGCAGCTAGCTACATAAAGCCCTTAGGCTTCTGGGCCAGTACTGGGCAGTGTGTCCTCTGTACAAGCATTTGGCTTTTTTGTTTTCCCGGGACCATCGCTGACTGATTCCCTGCTTCTCCCCTGGTCTCTCTTAGAGGTTCTGACAAGCATGGAATAAACTTGCTCTTTTCATTTTTAACCCCAATCAAATTGAAAATCAATAAATACTCCTTCACAAAATACAAAGGAAGCACAAGAAAAAAGTGCTTCCAAATGGGGCATGCATACTCCTCTCCACATCATCATCTCAGGCACATGAAACCCCTTCCCAATTCAAATGACTCAACTCCAAGGAAAATCTGAGTTTTCTCCAGAGTTCATCCAAAATCGATCAATGTCTCCAAATGAAACCACCTCCAAATCTTCCGCCTGAGGCTTTGCACAGTACAAAGTGAGAAAGAAAGCATTTCAGGCACACCCACTAATCTCTCCCACACATTTTCAAGAGTTCTGCTCTTATAAAATTATAGCCCCTGGCAGGGGGACCCTGCACTGTACTGAAAAATGATTGGACTAACTGAAATTAAAGCAATGTGTGCCTGGAAATTAACTGCTTCTTGCTGTGCAATAGAAATACACAGAAAATTACTGCCCACCTGGCCTATACCCGGTGAGGTATATCAGCCACCGAAAGAAACATGGACCACAAACTGTAAATAAGATTTTGGTGTACATCTGAAAGAGGTTCATTTTGACACCAGAAAAGGCGTTACAAAATATAGGAGCTTCCAAGCAGGGATTCATACACAGCCCCAGCTTGTATAAAACAAATTAAACAGACTCCATCATTTACATGTTTCTTGCTGTTTATCACACATGAGTAAAATGAGATTAGAAAGAAAGATGGCTTTTTCTCAACATCCACAAGAGTTACAAAAATTTAATCAAACCTGGGTCGATTAGGTAGAATTATTAGAAAGGAGAAAAACAAGCTTCCACATAGAATTGTGCCTTTCAGTGGTGCTTATTTTCCCACCCTCATTTCTGGATCTACTTCTTGCTTGGCACATAGTAGGAAGTCTAT
This sequence comes from Zalophus californianus, assembly GCF_009762305.2. NCBI lineage: Eukaryota > Metazoa > Chordata > Mammalia > Carnivora > Otariidae > Zalophus > Zalophus californianus. The sequence goes on along the minus strand of NC_045612.1, from coordinate 110,655,570 downwards.
CAATCAATATTGGCTGCCTCGAACGGGCAAATTACTGTTAATTTAAGCCTCTATCAAAAAACCCAGGCATTAGCCTTTTATTGACATTAAGTGAGGGTCTTCTATGTTTCAGCTCTTTGCTTGGGTTGGGGGGCAGTGCACACAAAAATGAAAAGACCTATGTTCTCTACAAACCCAAGAAACTCTCAGTTAGCAAGAAGGGTGAATAGAAACAATTACAGTGAGGTATGAGAACTGTTCTTGTAGAGCCATAAAGATAAGTCTGTAGCAAAATATAGAGAAAATGATGACAGAATCAGGGAGTACTTCATAGAAGGAGGGGTATTTAGGACGCGTCTTGCCAAAGACAACACATCCCACTCTCCCCCATGCAGAAGTGCAGTCTTTACAATACGGTCTATTTTGTCATGGACACTTGATTTCAATCTCAACTCTGCCCTTATAAGACACTTACAGGCTCTGATCTTCTATTTTCTTATTGTATAATAAAGATAGAAATGTTTGCCTCATAGGGTCGTTGCAAGGATTTAATGAAATGATTGCTACGTGGTGATGTCGTTGCTATCCCATCCATATCCCCTTACCTGTACCCCTTCAGGATTGGGTGGCCTAACTTCTAACCTGGGCTTTTTTGTTGGAAGGCTTTGCTTTCTCCAGCCATCAGGGTTTACTCTGCCAGCCCACATGTAGGTGAGAAGTGTTGGGGAATTAACATCTCACGGCAGTGCCTATGGCCAGTGACTGATGGAGTTGTGCCAAAAATATCCCAGCTCCCTTGACCCCTAGGTGGGATAAATCTGAGGCACATGCATTATATAGTTTCTGAGAGTTTCTCTGCGGGATTTAAGCTCCAGTCACCCACAATGGTATCTGGCTTTAGGGTACACCTTCTACCGGCTACCCTCCTTTTCTTATACCATGTCCCTACTTCCCTACCAACACTCCCGGAGACTTTCAAATAAACTGCTAGCACCTGAATCCTTGCTTCAGGCTCTTTGGGATCATAGCACCTGGCACACTGAGAAAGAGAAAGAGAAGAGTGAGTGCTAGGTGCTGGAAGAGCCACACCTTGTTTCCTTCTGGTCAGGTGGCTCATACAGCCCTTCGGCTGCCTCCACCTTAGAGCCAGAGGAGAAATCAGGCACAGAACAATGGACATACGCTTTCAGTTTTCTGTACCTTGCCAAATTGCTATGGGTCCTTTTTAAGCATGGGTATAAGGCTGCTCATGAATAATGCAAACAGCTAGCTCTCTCGCCTGCCTATTCTCATTTCTCATCGTGAAGACTCTTTTGTGGATTATGTGCTCAAACACAAAATCTCATTACCATTTTTTGGTTTCCTAGCTAATATTCAAGAATACAGAAACTGACTGGATTTTATCATTTACCTCTGTTACCATATCCATGGGCATATATAATAAACGGAATCAATGAATAATATGATCCTAGAACTGAAAAGAACTTGGAGAACATATAGTCCTAACCTATTATTTATCAATAGGAAAACTCTGATTAAGAAGTCAGTGACATGCCCATGACAACATGGCCAGTGAATTTATTCTGTGACTCTTTATCTAGGTCTCAGGCAAATAGTGAAGTCAGCTAGGCCATGATGCTGTTCCACAACCTCTTCTGTCTCCATCACTGTCCCCATTGGTCCTTTACCTTTTTTTCCCATTTAAGATGATCAATCTGTGAATGCTTCCCTTTCCTCTATCAGGTCTGTTTTTAGAAAAGGACCTAAGATCATTCATAGTAAAAATGACTGGAAACAGCTTCCACTGTGACATACACCAAGGATATTTTTATTTTAGCAGGAATCAAACTATTAAGCTCAAGGGATGAACTGTTTCAGAAATCTACAAGTAGGCAGGGGAGGTAAGGGAGGTAAATGGGATTTTTCTTTGCATGTCTGAAATCTCTCCATTTATTATGTTCTTCTATGAGTATGTTGCCCAATATTAGGCATAATATGCTTAAGCAGTAATGCTATGAGATACTGTGGATAAGAAAACACTTAATATAATGACCCAGGAAGTGCCCAAGGAATTTGTAATGGGGCATCCATTTCCAGCTCACTTCCCAAGGGGGAAGTGACCTTTCCCACAAAATAGATTTTCAACACTCTTATTGCCATAGTCCAGACAATAGGAATCCTGAAGAGACAATCCACCAAAGAGTAACAAGAAAAAAACGAATGGGGAAGAAAATGCAGAGATCCCAAACACAAAGGCTAACATTCCCAAATGATCACTTAACATCTTTAACTTCAGTTTTCTCATTTGGCCACTGGGGCTACGCACTCTTGCCCTCTCTACCTCACAAGCCTATTGCAAGGATGACATTAATTAAAGGATGAGAAAGTAAAGTATATATAGTGTCTGTATATGAGTAGTCATATAGGACATATATTTGTCCTGTTTTCTGAAAAGAGCTTTTTCAGGGATTTTCAAAGTATATCTAGAATAATGAATTGTTCCCTTTAAGGTTTTATTTTGCTATCAAACAACAAAGAAACTCAAAACTGGAACTATATGCTGGGAAAGAATGTAATATGTGACTTCCCATTACTATCACCTTTAAGTATTTCCATTATCTAGGTGGAAACTCTCCCCTATAGTTTGGAAAGGTGTTAAGAAAACCACAAATTGGTCACTATTGGCAGTTGTAAATTTCAGCTAGCTCTTTCCAGGCCCAGATGAAAAGCTGGGGGAAAAATGAAAATCATAGAATTTTTTTAAGAGAGCGAGAGAGTATATGCATGCAAGGGTGATGGGGGGAGAGGAGGAGAGGGAATCTTAAGCAGGCTCCATGCCCAGTGCAGAGCCTGAGGTGGGGCTCAATCTAACAACCCTGAGATCATGACCTGGGCTGAAACCAAGAGTCAGATTCTTAACCAACAGAGCCACCCAGGCACCCCAAAATCATAGAATTTTATAGCTGAAAGGATGCTTTGTTAGATTCTGCAGTTTATTACAAGAGACACTGAATGGTTGGCTGACCTTATGAAGGCCAATGACTGTGTGTTATTTTATTTTGGGTTCCTTCAGAAGCAAAGGTGAATCAAGGGGAAATGAGACACAAAAGGGTGGAAATCCCATATAGGGTGTATTATCAAGGCAACTGACCCTTTTGGAGACTGGAACTTAATTTGGTGGGGAAATTCTGGAAGGCAGTATAGGCCATATGTCTCGGAGTTACCCTGCTTAGGGAGCTGGAGTTTTTATATCCTCATTATTTGAGGGCTGCCCCTAGGAGGCAATAATACCTGAGCACTTCCAGCCTGCTGTACTGGCAGTGAGGTAAGCTACAGCAGCATGAGAATACTCTCACAGAGGTGCAGATGTTGGTAGATGCTGGGTACTGAGGTGGTAGAGGCAAGCAGACACGGGTAGTTCCCCATGAGTATCTGCTATACACTGTGAAGTGGTTGAGCTAGAACTTGAATCTAGGTCTTTAGATGCCTTGTCCAGGCACATTCTTCTCTGGCCATGCTGGCTTCTACTATACCTCAACCCTGTTGCCTACTAACCATGTTAGGTTCTGTATTAAGTAATGGAATTGAAAATAGAAGGTCATGGTCATACATTGGAATAGCTTGGTGTTTTAAAGCATTTATTTTCAAAAGTGACTTCCAGTCAGTCACACCGTTTGGGAATTTATAGTTGAATTGTAATAAATAATTCTATGGTTACTCTATTGACTAAACAGAATGTATTTTTGTTTCTTCAAAAGAATGTTATGTTGGGGAGCCTGGGTAGCTCAGTCGGTTGAGTGTCCAACTCTAGATTTTGGATCAGGTCATGATCTCAGGGTCGTGCGATAGAGCCCTGCCTCGGGCTCTGTGCTGGGCATGGAGTCTGCTTAAGATTCTCTCTCTTGGGGCACCTGGGTGGCTCAGTGGGTTAAGCATCTGACTCTTGATTTCAGCTCAGGTTGTGATCTCAAGGTCGTGAGATCAAACCCTGTGTCAGGCTGCATGTTCAATGCAGAGTCTGCTTGTTCCTCTCCCTCTGCCCCCCACCCCAGCTTGCGCTCTCTCTCTTAAAATAAATAAATAAAATCTTTTAAAAAAATAAAAATAAATAAAAGAGTGCTATGTTTGTAATAAGAACAGGCTTAGGAATTTGGTAAAGCTTTAGCTGTATTTGAGGTACCCACACAATTTTTAAAAATACATACATTTCTGCTAATGTCAACATGCTTACTGCTAGGAATGACAAGCCCTGCATCACCAATCCCAACTCCACCACTGTTTATCATCTATATTCATAGGGAATTTATCATCTATATTCTGTAAAGACATAGCATGGACTTTTGGATTTATACTACTTAATATATCACATAGCTTCAAGTCCTAAGTCAATTTTCTATAGGGAATGTAGATGATATGGCAACTCAAAGCTCAGTATGATTAAAAGTCATGAAAATGGGACATATAGCAACTTAATAGTGGGATTAAAATGATAAAAATAATAAAATAAGATCTCATTTTACCTACCATATTTAATAATATTAACCTCACCCTAACAAGTAATGTGAGTGATTTCTGGTATTTTCAATCACTAGCAGCCTTAGCGTCATCCCTTGGTTACCACCATCTCTCCTCTTACTCTGCAACTTTATTATTCTATTAAAGTCCTACTTACACGTATCTTTCAATTCCTACCCTAATTCTGTAGCATCCCAAGACCAAATTTCTTAAGGCATTCTTCTAATTAAAGTTGTCCCTTAACTCAAGAACCTATTTCCTACCATATCAAAACCAAATTTGTTTAGTTTGAAATATTATTCAAAACCTTGCCTCTCTCTGACCAAACTTGATCTCCTCTACACAGTAAAGTAACAACTTTTCACTTAAGCTTCTCCATTTAAATGTCAACTAAAAATTAAATTGTGACGTTTTAAAGGTAGCTAAGATAGAGAAATGAGCTAGAAAAGTAAGCTGGAGAAGAATCACATAAGGGTCTTGTGAACGATATTAAGGCATTTCCTTTTTTATCCTAAAATGAATGAGAAATTACAAAAGAATTTTAAGTAAGAGAGTGATATGATCACATATTCTTATAAAAGTATCTGACTACATTTTAGAGAACAGAATTGAAAGGTAAGACAGATTATCTCTTGACAACTCAGTATTACTACAACCTCTTCTAAATTCTCTTCACCATCACTACATTTCTCAAGAGATCTCTTCTACTTACTGTTTTACATTATAGTACATTAATGAGAGGCAGTAGTACATGATTTTTGAAGGCAGAAAAGAAGGCAAAGACATTGTTCTCTTGAAGCAGTTGCAGTAAGACCAAAGGGAAAAATGTGACACTTGCAACAGCTTCCTGGTGAGCTCCCAACGTACAAGCTTCGGGCTGAGTCTTTGTCAGCTTCCCTGATCTTCAATGTCAGCTTCCTTATCCTTTGCTCTCCCAGTTCTTCCAATAACTATGGAGCACCATTTCCTACATTAAACCTTTTATACCTGCCATAAAGACAGTGACTTCCATTCCCCTAATCTCACCTCAACTGATAAAGACATGTCAAAAAACCAGGATGAGAAGTGGATAAGGAGGTTGCAGCTGTGATGCAGGTGAGACAAGATGCTAGTCTGAATTCGCTTAATGGCAATGGGAGTAGCAGTGGTGGCAGTGAGAGATGTTCAGGAAGTGGCACAGACTGGGCTTGCTAGTTGAATGGACAAAAGGGTGAGGAAGAAATCGCAGATGACTGCCAAGTCGCTGCCTTAGCCATTAGACAGATGGAGTGTTATTCACTGTAAGAGGCAACAAAGAAGGAGAAGCAGGTTTGGAAGAAAGCTGATGATAATTTCATTAGACCCATGTGGATCATCAAAGTACAGATGTCTGGTAGGCAAAGGGCCACACAAGTCTGAAGGTAACAAAAAGAGCTAGAGCAATGGACTTAGGAGTTACCAGCATGAAACGATAAAGCTATGTTTATGGTTAAACTTGCCCATGGGGAATAAGAAGAAGACAGAAGACGATGCCCAGGTATAGCTGCCAAATGATGAGTAATTAGAAATGTAATACAGAGTGATCCAGACAGGAAACTGAGAAATAGCAGCCAAGGAAGTAATTGCCCAGAAGTCCCACAAAAAATGGAATCAGGACTTTTAACCATGTGGAAAAGACACATCTTCCATGGTAAAAGTATGGGAAGAGGAAAGAAACAGAGGGACTATAGGGTTGATGGCCAGAAGAGGGGTAATTTCTGTCTGATACCTATATTTTCTGTGAAATAAGGGAACTAGATCAGCTGCAGAGGGTGATGGGAGCAAATGATGAGGTTACAGATCTGAGAACAGAGGTTTGAAAAAAGCCTTTTTGGAGAACAAAACAGAGACTTTCCTTGGAAGAAAGAGAGGACAGAGATTGCTGGCCCAGCTGTGCCAGTAACCTGCTGGGAGACAGTGAAATTTTTAAAATTCCCTTCTAAATCTCCTTGTCTATATATCCAAGTAGATGAGGGAGCTGGGCTACATGACCTCCCAGGTCCTTTGAAGTCCCATGGCAACATTCTTATTTCCTTTCTGTCTATCCAGATGATAGCCATCCTTCAAGTCCTAGTGAAAGTTCTATATGCTCTGAGAAGAATTTCCCAAAGCCCCGGGTTTAGGGATCATTTGTAGCTCATCTTCTGCCACATTGTGGTCTGCACATAATTGTACACAATGGAAATATGATTTCAATTTTCAATCAGACATTTAAGCATCTGATTCTAGTGCTGAAAAGCTTATAACAAAAAATAGCTATCCCTTTCCCATTTAATTATTCTGTTCCCTAGATGCAACTATATTCAGCTCTTAGGTGTTCCTTTTGGTATTTACCTTAATATTTCTAAATCACACAAGGCCCTTTAATTCTCTGACCTCAATACCTAACTGTCCCCTTTCCTCTTCCTCTACACTGCAGTGGCTTCCTTGTTCTTCCTCAAAAACATGAGGCATTGTGTTCAACAAAAGTAGCAGGCAGGCTGTTTTGCTCACCATACCAGGATGCTCCCAGCAAAGAACCTTTGCACTAACCATTCCCTGTGCCTGGAATGAATGCTCTTCCTGGCACCATATGCAACACTCACTGTCTTACTTCCTTGAGGGCTTCACTCAAAATTCACTATCTCGATGAAGACTTTCTTTTCTATCTAAAATTGCAACCAGCACTTACTGAGGCAATGCTTTATATTTTTATTTCCTGTACTGTCCTTATCATTACCTAATACCTTTATATTTTATTTATTTCTCTTGATTAATCTCTTTCCTATACCAATGTGCAAGTTTTACAAGGGCAGGAATTTGTGTCTGTGTCACTCACTGGAAGCCCCTGTGCCTGGAATGGTGCCAGATAAATAACAGGCATTTAATAAATCTCTGTGCAATTAATCATGACCGTTGAAATTTATCATTGACTTTTTTTTAAATTTTTTTATTGTTATGTTAATCACCATATATTACATCATTAGTTTTTGATGTAGTGTTCCATGATTCATTGTTTGTTCATAACACCCAGTGCTCCATGCAGAATGTGCCCTCTTTAATACCCATCACCAGGCTAACCCATCCCCCTACCCTCCTCCCCTCTAGAACCCTCAGTTTGTTTTTCAGAGTCCATCATCTCTCATGGTTCCTCTCCCCCTCTGACTTACTCCCCTTCATTCTTCCTTTCCTGTTATCTTCTTCTTTTTCTTTTTTCTTAAAATATGTTGCGTTATTTGTTTCAGAAGTACAGATCTGTGATTCAACAGTCTTGCACAATTCACAGTGCTCACCATAGCACATACCCTCCCCAATGTCTATCACCCAGCCACCCCATCCCTCCCACCCCCAACCACTCCAGTAACACTCAGTTTGTTTCCTGAGATTAAGAATTCCTCATATCAGTGAGGCATTGACTTTTTTTTTAACATAGTAGCTGAAACTTCAACTCTTGTACAGCCTTATGCTTTCTCCCATTCTCCCACTATTATATACATATAAAAACCGCTGTTTATGTAATTATGACTACATAAATATTGGTCACTGCTATATCAATGGAGACCATTGTGGTTCAGGCTCTGAGAATGAAGGTAGAAGAAACAGGGTGAAGGGATTTATGGTAGTTGGTCTTCCGAAAGTCTCCCTCTGAAAAAAATCTCCCAACTACCTGTCTCTGATACCTGAATTCCTTGCACTGACCACTTACTTCTTGGCATTATGCATTGCCTTTCCTCTTGATCTTCTTGGGAAAAATCAATGCACATGGGAAAGGTGACTGACTCATTTGTCCCACAGTTTCTCAGTGTAAATTATACTCCCAGTAGACACAAAGCACTGGTGGCAGAGTGGGAGTATAGCGGTTAAAATGGAGGAAACGGGTGCAGAATCGAGAAGAGGGAAGATAAGAACATTAATATTTCAATTTTGTCCTGATGTTGGGGAGGTTGCAACCCAAGGATGAGCACAAATCACTAAACAGGATTCAACATACATGTCACAGAACTACAGGACAAGCTCTCAGAGGTAGGAGTTTCTAACAGAGCACAGTGACCATATCTTTCTAGATATGGGAAAACTGAGACCTGAGGTAGCTGAACACCACACAGTGGGTTAACAGCAGATTTGGTTCCAGAACCTAGTTTTTCATTCTCCTAGGCTGCTTCTGAATATTCAGTGCTGTCTCATATGCCCTTTCTTTAATGAATGCTATTAATTCTTGGGCAAATCCATCCCTCCTGACTTAATTCCAGTAAAGCACACCGTTGAAGAGGGACCACACTTTTTTTTCTAGTTTTTATTCCAAAGAGATTAAATAGAGCATGTCAACTTTCAAATGTTGCTCTTACCAAACTCTAAGCACAAAAGCTACTCTCTCGCTGCTACCAAATGCAAATATTTAGCTACTTGCAAAGTTACATATTCGGTTTTTATCCAGCCAAGAGATGAATAGTTGCCAACAAATAATGGTCTTTTCAGCATCCAATTCCTCAGCTTGCATCATCTGACAGTGATTTCTGTCCATCATTCTCAGTTTTCAACCCTGTAATTGCTCTCAAGCCATTTATTTAATGCTATGTAAATGCGTATATGATTGTCATCACTTATTAATCTTTTGGGTGGAATGGCATTAAGCTTTTAGGGGATGAAGATGAGGTCTCTTAATTTGCTTTTATCTTGCTTCTTGCACTGTACTTATTCAAATAACACATGCTTATCAAATTGCAATTTCTTTTTATAAATCAGTAATGACTTGTTTACCATTATGCATTTTTTTTAAGATTTTATTTATTCATGAGAGACACAGAGAGAGAGGCAGAGGGAGAAGCAGGCTCCCCGCTGAGCAGGGAGCCCGATATGGGACTCAATCCCAGGACCCTGGGATCATGACCTGAGTTGAAGGCAGACGCTTAACCATCTGAGCCACTCAGGCGCCCTACCATTATGCATTTCTAAGGCAACATAATCCTTTTTCTGAACACTCTTTCACATCTCTTCATGATTTGGGATGGATCTTCTGATCTCTAAACTTCCTGAGTTTGCTTTTGACCTTTCTTAAATGGGATAAATTCTAATCTTTTCTCACAATATACTGTTCAATCATGCACTGTTTGGTGTGGTAGTGTGGTCCCAGTTTTATTTCCCAGACCCCATATCTGGCCTTCCATGGGGCAGAACAAAGGATCAGGCAGCAGAGGGAGGGGCTACACACCAAATAATCAGGGGCCCAGGTATTAAATAAGGCAATGAGTGGTCAAACTGTGAGATTAGAGGAGCCTGGGGTCAAAGTGAAGAAGGACTAGGTGCTAGTTTAGAAGGCTGTCTGTCAACCTCCTGTGGGCTTACAGCAGTGGATGTGGAGAGAACAACAGTACAGAGCACCTCTCGGACAGAACCCAGTCTCATGGAGAAAAGGTGTGAATCAACAAAGGACTCTCGAATCCTGCTAGGAAAACTAGCAGGAACCAAAGCAAAGCCCTACACAGCAAGTGACAAAATCAGCAATTATTAATTAAAGAACAGTGCAAACCCAAGATTCTTGAACTTTGATTCAAAGTCAGAGTTGGACACAAGGTCAAAAAATATGGAGCTTCCGAACTCACGATCTCGGATCCTTAATTTGTCCCTGACTTGAGAACATTTTGCTTTTTGCCTTCAAGTGCCCATGCTTGGCTGAGTCTGTAGGTCAGGGTTAGAAGGCTCCAGCTGTGAGACCTGAATGATTGCTGAAAAGAGAAGAGGACTGGCTGGGATTATGACTTATAAAAGGATTCTCAGCCAGATGCTCTTTAACCTCCCTCAGTGCATTCTTTAACTTTCACGGAGGTAATTCATCTGGATTCAATGGTTTATTGGCCCCTAATGGTTCCACAGGGTTAACTATCTTCTCCAAAGTAAATAAAACGCCTTTAATATCTTTTGCAGAAAAGAAAATGATTCTAAAGTCCCAGGTGTGACCTTCAGTTTCTTCCCCCCTTTGGCAATTCTATAGCAAAACCTCCCAATGGCACAGCCTGTCTGTATTAGAAAGTGGATGTTATGATCTCTCAGTAGCTACGAGATCTTTGGTTTGAAGACTCCTAAAAGGATATTTAGATTCTTAAATATTGCCATATGTCAGCTATGCACCACTTTTGCATAAGTAACATTTTCTAGAAAGCGTTACTTTACTGTTTACTATTTTACTATTTAATTTCTACCTCTCTTCGTTTGATACTTAGTGATATATCTACACTGTTAAAGGTAGAATAACTCCGAGATTAAAGAGGCTTCATCAGAGATTTTGGCTTTTTGTGGGCCAAGATACACTTTCAGAAGATGGTCCTTTCTTATCTAAAAATGCACATATGGATACCACATTTATAGACATTTTCAGAAGCTTCAAAGTATCCCTGACAATTATCCATAGACACCATGTTAAAGAACTCTGCCTCGGCTAAACGTGTCAAATGAAAATGGTAAAGCTGGGATCCACAAAGGTTAAATGATCTGAAAACCTTAAACTCCACAGCTGGTGGGCTGCTCCCCCACCTCCCACCGCCCCGTCGGGCTCCCATGTTACACTGGACATAGCCTGTCTTAATCCTACCACATGACACTGGCCCCTTCCCTCATTGGACTGTGAGTAGCTTGAGGCCCAAGTCCACATTTTGATTATTTTTATAACTCTAGCACACACAAGGCCTTACACACAGAAGGCTTGATAAATGTTTGATAACCAAGTCCATATTCAATAATTCATGAATGAGAACTCAGAGTGCTAGGCTCTCTGACCACTGGGGGTTATTAGTTTCTTGTGTTGTCACCAACACTAGACAGGTTCTGGGGTTCTCACTGGCTCCCCGACTTTCTCAGAAACTTTATGCCAGTTACTTAACATTTTGACTTTGAGTCTCTTCATCTTATAAATAGGGATAGCATTTACTCGCACTGTTGCCGTGAATACAAAATGAATATGGCATGTGAAGCCCTATACACGTACTAATTAACTTTCTTGCAATCTAGCAATTAAACATTTGGGATGCAATTTATGTATGAGACTTTACTGTGTGGTCTGAGAACTCATGCCTTAAGGCCTATGGAAATAAACAGCACCGAGATTAGAGAAAAAAAGAAAAGAAAATGTATCTTGTGGATGACTTCTGCAGGTTTCTGAGACAAGCATCAAAACCAGGCTAAGATTAGAATTGGGTCCCGGAGGCTCCATTTCATATTCCCCAGCCTTTCTGTTGGCTAGAGTCCTCCTTGAGCTATTCGTCACGACTGGCTCTGTATTTATGCTGCTGCTTATAACGCTCACCTCACTGATATAAGCAGAAGAAAAACAAAAACAGTTGACATTTACGTAGCACTCAAAAGTTTCCTATCTACAGACCCAGTTTTTAAAAGGCATCCTCTAACAAGCAGTGAGGAAATGAAGCAGCAGAAATAGCTATTAGGTTAGGTATGTGGGTGAGGGTAGCTCCCCTCATCATTAGGTATGTGGCTGAGGGTACTATCCCCTTCTCATCATCTTAACTGATCCAAATGATAGCTTTTGTTCTCTCTGCACCATTCATGACAACCTGGCGGCTGGGAATGCTGAAACAGGGGGACAGCCAATCAGATCCTTCTGCCTGTGGACTTCAGCATCTGTGACTCATCAGCAACCAATTAGATGCCTTCAGTCAAGGAAAACTCTTCTCACCAGGGTAGAAACAAGCTCTGCACGCTGCTGACCTTTATACCAGAAACTCGTGTTTCTGATCACGATGCTGAAAGGCCACCAGGGGAAGCCCCACCCTGTCACACATAAAGAGTGCCTTTGCTTTGCTTTGTGCAAGGGAGTGATGGAATTTGGTGCTGTTTGTGCTTTGCTCTCTTTGCGTTAGAGGCAGTTCTGAGCTCTGTCTCTGAAAACCTAAATGCTTTTTGCAGGGTAGATTAGTTGGTTGTCTTTTTCTCTGGGGAGTCCAGAGCTATGCCACAGTGTTTAAAGCTGGGACTCACTGTGCCTTTCAGGAGAGGTTTTTCTGCTCATCCCATTAGAGTCTGCATATCCCTCATCTACTCTGTGCCCTGGGTTGAATAAGGTAACTGAGAGTTGTGTATAAAGCACGGGTATATTAGCCACTATCATAGCATCTGTGGATTTGAGCTGAACTCCAGTATTTCTGTCTGCTTTTCTCTTCTCTCTCTCTCTCTCTCTTTCACTCTTGTACTGGTGTGTGTGAATGAGGCAGGGAAGGAGAGGGTGGGGAAGAGGGAAGGAAGGAGGAAGACAATCTAACCCTAAACCTGCATTTTTCCTGGTCAGAGAATAAAAACCAGACCTTTTACTGCAGAATTTAATTCCTTCCAAAGTTTTCCTTTTGCCTATTTCTTGACCTAGAGGTTCTTTTTCAGTGGCCCTGCATTTTGGAGTCCCCAAATAATGCAGAATATTCGAAGACAAGCGTGGTTCACAGAATCCTGAAAGTTTTGCTGATGTCATGCAACTTGCCTCATTCTGAAAGTTTATGATTCAAAGGAATCCCCTTCCAGAATGAACTCATGTAACTTACAGGAAAATGCCTTTAGATGTCATCTCTTACAATGCTTCCCACCACAGCCCCTCTCATCACCATCATAATCAGGCCTGTCACCGTAGGAGAAAGAGGACAGAGCCTGTATTTTAGCTCATGTATATTTTTTGTCTATCATCCAAAGCTCAAGTAGGCCCTCACACAATGCTTGTTTATGAACTGGGATAATGTAAAATTAATTAACTTTTCCCCATAAATCAACTTTATTAGTCAGGGTTCTCAAGAGAAACAGAATCAATAGGGTGTGTGTGTGTGTGTGTGTGTGTGTGTGTGTGTGTGTGTGTGTGTGTGTGTGTGTGTGTGTGTGTGTGTGTGTGTGTGTTTAAAGCAATCGGCTCATTAACTGTGGAGGTTTGGAAGAGGCTGGCAGGCTGGAGACCTAGGAAGAGCTAATGTTGCAGTCTAAGTCTGCAGGCTGCTGCAGAATTTTCTCCTGTGTAGGGGAGGTCAGTCTTTTGTTCTATTCGGGCCTTCAACTGATTGGATGAGGCTCACCCACATTGAGGAAAATAATTTGTTTTACTCAAAGTACAACAATGTTGGACATGTCCTTCTGAATTGAAAATAGGGAAAAAATGAGGTGAAGCAAAAAAAATGGTAGGTAACAGAGGTGGCCAACAGTTTTCCATCTCAAAACACTAAACTAAAACTTGTGCCATAATTTCATGTTTCCCAGTGTGTGAGGATTCCAAATAGTGCGTGGACAAACATTTTTAATTGTTGGGCACTCAGTATAAGGGATAGTAGAGAAATATAACCAGCATGTCAAAACTGTGATAATAGATATTATTTCTTAGGATGAAGCTATGTATAAAAAAGTATCCATTAAAAATTTATTATGCAGATAATAGTACAGGGGTGACAAAAAAGCCAAACATTCTAGAAGAATTAATAATTATGCTCAAACTTCCAAAAAATAGAAGAGAAGGGAACACTTCCAAAGTCATTTTAGAAGGTCAGCATTACCCTGAGATCAAAGCCAGACAAAGATGCCAGAAGAAAAGAAAATTACAGGCCAATATCCCTGATGAACACAGATGCAAAAATCTTCAACAAAAATTTAGCAAACCAAAATCAAGAACACATTAAAAGGATTATACACCATGACCAAGTGGGATTTATCCCTGGGATGCAAGCATAGTTCAACACATGCAAATCAATAAATATAACTTATCACATCAACAAAATGAAATAAAATGAAAGATAAATAACACATGAGTACCTCAGTAGATACAGAAAAGGTATTGGACAAAATAAAACATCCTTCTATGATAAAAGCCCTTAACAGATTGGGTATAGGAGGAACATACCTTGACATAATAGAGACCATATACAACAAACCCACAGCTAACATTATACTCAGTGGAGAAAAGCTGAAAACTTTTCCTCTAAGATCAGGAAAAAACAAGGATGCTCATTCTTACTACTCCTGTTTAATATATTACTGGAAGTCCTAGCTGGAGAAATTAGGCAAGACAAAGAAATAAAAGGCATCCATTTCAGAAAGGAAGAAATAAAATTGTTGCTATTTATTGATGTGATTTTATATACAGAAAATCTCAAAGACTCAACCAAAAAAAACTGTAACTAATCAACAATTTCAGTAAAGTTCCAAGACACAAAATCACTGTACAGAAGTCTGTTGCATTTATGTACACTAATAACAAACTCCCTGAAAGAGCAATTAAGAAAACTGTGTTTTCTTTAAAATTGCATCAAAAAGAATAAAGTAGGAATAAATTTCATCAAGGAGGTGAAAAACTTATACATTGAAAACTCTAAGATGCTGATGAAAGAAACTGAAGAAGAAACAAGTAAGAGAAAAGATATTCCATGCTCACGGATTGGAAATATTAATAATATTTAAATGCCTATACTACCCAAAGCAATCTGCAGATTCAATGCAATCCTGATCAAAATTCCAATGGCACTTCTCACAGAAATAGAACAATCCTAAAATTTGTGTGGAACCACAAAAAAAAAAAACAAACAAAATAACCAAAGCAATATTGAGAAAGAAGAACAAAGCTTGAGGCACCAAGCTCCCTGATTCTAAACTACACTACAAAGTTATAGTAATCAAAACAGCATGGTCCTGTCATAAAAACAGACAAACAGATCAACTGAACAGAATCAAGGGCCCAGAAATTAAACCACACATATATGGTCAGTTAACTTATGACAAAGGAATCAAGAACATGCAGTGGGGAAAGGATGATCTCTTCAACAAATGGTGTTGGGAAAACTGGACAGTCACATGCAAAAGAATGAAACTGGACTACTATCTTATACCATAGACAAAAATGAATTAAAAATGGATTAAAGACTTGAATGTATGACCTAAAACCATAAAACTCCTGGAATAAAACACAAGCAGTAAGCTCCTTCACAACAGTGTTGGTAATGATGTTTTTTTTTTTTGTTAACCATTTTTTAAAAATTTTTATTGTTATGTTAATCACCATATATTACATCATTTGTTTTGGTGTAGTGTTCCATGATTCATTGTTTGTTCATAACACCCAGTGCTCCATGCAGAATGTGATGATGTTTTAAATTTGATACCAAAAGTAAAGGCAGCAAAATGGGGCACCTGGGTGGTTCAGTTGGTTTCTCTTGGTTTCAGCTCAGATCATGATTTCATGGGTCATGGGATCAGGCCCTGCATCAGGCTCTATGCTTAGCAGGGAGTCTGCTTGGGGATTCTCTCCCTCTGCCCCTCCTCCTACTTGTGTGTGCACATGCTCATGCTCTCTCTCTCTCTCTCTCTTTCCTCAATTAAAAAAAAATTAAAAAAGCAAAGGCAGCAAAAGCAAAAATAAACTAGTAGGAGTACATCAAACTAAAAAGCTACTGCATGCCAAAGGAAAGCATCAACAAAATGAAAAGGCAACCTACCAAATAGGAGAAAATACTTGCAAATCATCTATTTGATAAAAGGTTAATATTTAAAATATACAAAGAACTCATACAATTTAATGGCAAAAATACAAACCAATCCAACTTAAAAATGGCAGAGAATCTGAATAGACATTTTTCCAAAGAAGACATACAGATGGCCAACAGGAACATCAAAAGGGGCTCAACATCACTAGTCATCAGGGAAATGCAAATCAAAACTACAATGAGATATCACCTCACCCCTGTTAGAATGGCTGTCATCAAAAAGACAAGAAAGAACAAGTGTTGGTGAGGGTGTGGAGAAAAGGAAACCCTTGTGCACATCGGTGGGAATGTAAATTAGTGTAACCATTATGGAAAAATAAATATGGAGGTTCCTCAAAAAATTGAAAATAGAACTACCCTATGATCCAGCAATTCCACTTCTGGGTATTTATCTGAAGAAATCAAAAACACTAATTCAAAAAGATATATGCATCCCATGTTCACTGAACCATTATTTACAAGCCAAGACATGGAAACAACCTAAGTGTCTATTGGAGGGTGAACGGATAAAGAAAATGTGGTCTCTCTCTCTCCACACACACATACACACACACACACACACTCGGAATATTATTCAGCCATAAAAAAGAATGAAATCTTGCCATTTGTGACAACATGGATGGACCTTGAAGGCACTGTGCTTAGTGAAGTCTAATAGAAAAAAGATAAATGCCATATGATTTCACTTATATGTTATATCTTTTTTAAAAGATTTTATTTATTTAATTGACAGAGAGAGAGAGAGAGACAGAGAGAGAGGGAACACAAGCAGGGAGAGTGGGAGAGGGAGAAGCAGGCCTCCCGCTGAGCAGGGAGCCCAATGTGGGGCTCGATCCCAGGACCCTGGGATCATGACCTGAGCCAAAGGCAGTGTTCAACGACCAAGCCACCCAGGGGCCCCTATATGTTATATCTTAAAAAAACAAGAAAGCAAAAAAAGCAATCAAATGAGCTCATGGATATAGAGAACAGACTGGTGGTTGCCTGAGGTGGGGGTGGGTAGTGAAATGGGTGAAAGGTGTCAAAAAGCACAAATTTACAATTATAAAATGAGTAAGTCATGGGGATGTAATGGATAGCATGGTAATTATCAATAATACTGTACTGCACGTTTGAAAGTAGTTAGGAGAGTAGATCTTGAAAGTTCTGAGCACAAAGGAAAACAAGTAGTAACTATGTATGGTAATGGATGTTAACTGGACTCATTGCAGTGGTCATTTTGCGATATATACAAATATTGAACTATTACATTGCATACCTAAAAGAAAAACGCATCAACTATTGTTGAAAAGTCAAGACTCTGGGCCCAAAGAATGAGTCCTGTGTCAAACTTTTCCTGCCTAGCAGGGAACCTGATCCAGCATAGGGCTTATGGTCTGGGGGATAAGACTTGGAGGAGAAAATCCAGGGTAACTTTTTTTTTCTTAACTGAAAACTGCAGTCTTTGTGGCGCTTATTGAGAAAGCAAAGTCTCTGAGGTCCTCTGATTGGCTTGCATCATGTGGGTTAACCCGTTGGGCCATGTGTAAGTGTTAATCTATTTTTAGTGGGTTTTCCAAGGAGCAGTCTTTGCTGTATGACTGATTTGGGAAGGTGGTACTTTAAATGTTCTCACTATACACTTGTGACTCCTGCCTTAGAATGAGAGTGATCAAGAGTCCCTTTATTACAAACCAGGCCTGTGCCACTGTCAACAGGCTAAGCAGCCTTACCAGGATTCGTCCCTGCCCTAAGCGTATTCCTTCCCAAGATACTTCTTTTCAGCTGTGTACACCCACATCTGCCTGTCTCCACAACTCTTGGTAAATTTACTGGGTGATGAAGACTGTTCCACAGTCTTCTTCACAACGTGAGATATACCAAGAAGTCCTGCTGGAAAGGAAGAGGGCAGTAAAGTAGAGAATGGTTGTGTTGACACCAGGATCACTATGCTGGGCTACACACATATCACCCTGACATGGGAATTAGTTTTCTTTATTTTGTATGCAGATTCTTCCAACTCCAGTCCTTCCAGTCTCCTCAGGCATAGGTAGCAGGAACAAATTTCATAGTTACAAACATTAAGTGTGCAAATTGTGGCATTTCATAATTTACTAAAATTACAGTTATTTTTTTTTATCTCAAACCTCTACTACAGCTAGTGGCAACAACTTAATATTAGACATTCAGAGTAACCGAGTCATTTCAATATTTTTAAGTCAGTTTAGAGTTTTGTCCTTTCTTTTCCCTCTCCCTGAAATGGCAGCTAAGTTGTGAAAATGGAGGAGGGGATGGTAACAAAGCTTTTACACATGGAGTGGGGTGGGCATTTTATCTGCGGCCATCTCCCATCATCCATGGTCTTTGGCTGGTGTGTAAAGCATTTGCTCTGATCTTGAGCACTAGCTTTAAACCCTGCTTTATCCACAGAGATGTGTGTTCTCCTGGGTTCTGATTCTTAATCTGAGTTTTCCACACCTGTCAGGTCTTGTGGCTGGCTAACATGCATGTGTGGCTCTCTCTTTCTCTCCAGCCCTGTTACATCCATGCCTTTGGGAGGAAGGACTTAGGAAGCATTTACATGTGTTTTCATGCTTGCTACTCCAGAAAACCAGGGAGCAGGGCCACCCTCTAGGGCCCTTTCCATTTGGTCTGGCCTGGGGTCATTTCTACTCTCCAGCTGACAGACCATTTTGACAGAGGTTCTTCTCCATGAGGACCACCAACCCTTCATCTCTATGATCTCCATTCAAAGAGATCGTACTCGCCCTCCTCCAGTCAAACTTGTTTGGGATTTCTGTAATCCACCTCCCCACTGTGACAAGGAATTTACGGTGATGAGGACACTGGACCTCTACTTAGGTTACAAAGGTAGGTTCCAGGGAAAATATGAGTTGGCAAAAAGGGTTATAGGGTTTTTATGCAATCTCATGGTTGCACGATGCAATTTTTTTTCTTTCCTGATGGTTTTGCCATAGGGCAGGAGAAATAAATGAGAGTCAAAGGAGGTGATCCAAAAACTACTGGGAGCAATAAGGAAATATAATATCTTCTCTGTGATAACTGTAAACAGGCAGTTAAAGACAGGGAAAGAGAAAACAGGAAAGGCCAAGAATTCTAAAGTCCCAAAGTGTAAGAACTAAAAACATTGCTGCCTCTACCTGTATAGCAAATGGGATTCTGGTTCTTAAACTGTTCTAGGCTAAATGACAGATACAAATTTCACTTTAACTTGGAAAAAGAATAGAAACTAAATTAAGCAGCAATGAAAAAGGTTAAAAGTTAAGCAGAAGGGGCACCTAGGTGGCTCAGTGGGTTAAGTGTCCAGCTCTTGATTGTGGTTCAGGACATGGTCTCAGGGTTGTGAGATCAAGTCCCACATCAGGCTCCACGCTGGGCCTTAGGATTCTCTCTCTTTTTCCCTCTGCCCCGCCCACCTCCCTCACTAAAAAAAAAAAAAAAAAAGTTAATCAGAAAAATTGCTCTGAGGGGTGCCCGGGTGGCTCAGTTGGTTAAGCGGCTGCTTTCAGCTCAGGTCGTGATCCTGGGGTCCTGGGATCAAGCTCCTCATCGGGCTCCCTGCTCAGCAGGGGAGCTTCTTCTCCCTCTTCCTCTGCCTGCTTCCCCCCTTGCTTGTGCTCTCTCTCTCTCTCTCTGTGTCAAATAAATCAATAAAATCTCTAAAAAAAGAAAAATTGCTCCCAGAATTTCACATTTCTGTAATGATGTTCTATAGTTTGTTGTGACATTTAAGCACCATATTTTATATGTTGATAGAATTACATTTTTGGTTTTTTTTATATTTTATTTATTTGACAGAGAGAGACATAGCGAGAGAGGGAACACAAGCAGGGGGAGTGGGAGAGGGAGAAGCAGGCTTCCCGCCGAGCAGGGAGCCCGATGTAGGGCTTGATCCCAGGACTCTGGGATCATGATCTGAGCCAAAAGCAGACGCTTAATGACTGAGCCACCCAGGCACCCCAGAATTACATTTTTGATAGAAAAAAATGATTCATGTGTGAATTTAGCATACCAATTTTTTAAAGTTTACCTATTTATATTAGGGGATGGAAAACTATGACCAAAAGAGGACAAATGTGGTCCACCACCTACTTTTGTAAATAAAGTGTTATTGGAACACAGTCACATCAATTTGTTTACATATTGTCTATGGCAGAGCTGAGTAGTTGCAATAAACTGTATGGCCCACAAAGTCTGAAATATTTACCATCTGGTCCTTTACAGAAATACTTTGTTGGCTCCTGCTTTACGTGACGAGGCCACAATCCAGGCATCATCATCCACCTGGTGGCAAATTACCTGAATTACTGGCATACTGTTTATGAGAATTAAGAAACTTCTGCAGCACTGGTCTAATAAAATCACACTTGACATTGACAGGAAATACAATTTGTTAGAGAGGAAACAATCATTCATCTCTTTTCTCCTTACTGCAAATGAAATACCCTAATTAATAAGAGAACATCTTAGTTTCCTTTTCCTTAGGTGATTATATTGAAAAAAATCTTTAAAAATTATCAAAGGGAGCTAGCCCGGTGATGGGTATTAAAGAGGGCACTTATCGAATGGAGAACTGGGTGTTATATGCAAACAATGAATCATGGAACACTACATCAAAAACTAATGAGGTACTGTATGGTGACTAACATAACATAATAAAAAAACTTATCAAAGTGAGACATAAAAAGTAGTTAAACCCGCATTTCTCTTAGTGAGGACTTGCTCTGAGCACCAACCCTACTTGTGATTGTTACCATTTTCTTTGAAATTTCCCATTGCTGACATTAGCATGGCCTGGTATGAATAGTTTACGTCTAAAATTTTAATCTTTTCCTTCCTGACAAAGAATATATTACGCTATTATTTGATATTGCATCTATCATACCTAAACCAGTGGTTCTCAACCCTGACTGCACATTAAAATCATTTGCAGTTTTCTCAAAGCGGCAAGGCCCTAGCACAACCCACAGTAATAAAATGAAAATTGATCAGTGAGGAGACCTAGGCATCCATAAAATACTCCCCAGCTGATTTTAATGTATAGCCAGAGATGAGAACCAGAGACCTAAACATAACTAATCTGTGCTCATGAAGTGCATTTCATGAGTTAGACTATAACCTTCAGCATTTCCCAGAAAAAGCACAACAACATCAAAATGGGAACTCACTGAATCATTCTCTAATGCTCCCAATGGCAAACTACATGGGTATTCAGACACACAAATATGAAAATATAAATGCCTAGGAAAAGAGTGGAGGATATTATCAATTAGTAGTGAAAATGAGAAAAACATTTCCGTGAATAAATAACTTTCTTGGAAAATGGAGGCAGGCATGGTCGTGTGGTTCCATCTAATATTTGTGAACATTAAAAGGAAAAAAAAAATCCCAACCTCAAGGAGTGGGTTGTGTTTTGTTCGTTAATTGCAGACACGGCTTGGACGCAGCCCGGTTTGTAGGCCCTCCTTCTCCAAGTACTCCTCAATCTCCTTGGGCACTTCAGGCAGTCATCAGATAACCATCTCCAACTTTTCTGTAAGCTGTGGTTGTGGAAACAGGGACTTAACTGCCCTGATTCAAGAATTCTTGAAACCCCTCGTGCCATGGGTACCTGAAGCTCTCCTTTACACATTTTCCTTTCCTATCTTTGCACTTCAGTGGTTCCATTCCATGGCTTCTCAATGTCTTTCTTTACCCAGGCCTCATTCAGATTCACTTGTAGGTTCCCGTTCCATGGCTTCTCAATGTCTTTCTTTACCCAGGCCTCATTTAGATTCACTTGTAGGTTCTTGCTGTCAGCCTCTTGGCTTGCTTATTTCTCTAGCTCTTCTCCCTTCTGCTCATTCTGACATGCTTTACCTCATCTCAAAGCAGTAAATAGTCTTCTTCAGACATTTCAGACAGATCAGAGTTCAGGTTTCTTTTTTTCCCCTCATTCTCAAACTAACACTTTTCTATCATATATATACTTGATTATATTTTTCAACTTTTCTCTAAGTAAGCCCCATGCTCATCTTCAATCTATAGGACTCTGTCTTGTAATTGATAGTGACATCTGGGCAAGAAACATCTTAATTGCTTTCTATTATTTGCATAAATCTTCCATAAAATACAAAACGGGTTTTTAACCTTACTAATGAATAAACATGTTAGTCCATACGGGTGAAGTGTTAATTGCTTTTCTCAGTTAACATTTTGAATGACAGCCCAATACAGGTGAGCTGTCAAATTTGGGCGTGTCTTTGAAATTTGTCTTCTTTACCCATTCAATCCCTCATTTTCCAAATGATCTAACTTGTCACAATAGCAGTTTTGAGAATTTCCATTCTTAAGGATAGAATATTTTTCCACAGAGTTCAGTTAAATTTATTCAAAAATTTTAATAAATCAAATATATATCTTTGCTCATTCAATCCAGCATAGACAGATCTTAAAGCCTTGGTTAATGGCTCAGGAGTTGCTAAAGGGCTTCACAGTATTCACCTGTATCTTTTTTACAGCAGAAATTTTACACACACACACACACACACACACACACACACACACACACACACCATATATAAATTTCAAGTGCCTGCTAATTACATAATTTGACTTTGAAGTATTCTTTACTGCATCTGTTTAAGATGATATCAAACTAATTAATAATCTCAGGACACACACAAACTGATAGCAGAGGAAAGCAACCCAAAGCATAATGAAGGATAAATGAGTTTCTGAAAGATCATCTACAAAGTAGGTTAGTTATGTACAGATAATGGAAAGTTGAAGGTGAGCTGTTAAGCTTTCCTGTATAGAACATGAAAAACATGATTCCTGCCATTACCATTATAACTGTAGAACCTTAGGATTGGAAATAGAACATTTACTCTCACATGTTTATTAGCCAGAACTGTATACATTACTCTAAGTACAATGTGCCCACATCTCTCACCTCACATATTTTAGTGGTCATGTTGTATCACACTGTATTTGAAGTAAACCAAAATGCATTAAATATTTGTTCATTTGTACTTCCCCTAAGTTATTTTTTGCCCATCCTCTTTTTGTGCAGTTGTCTGTTCCCTGGTGTAATTTCCCTTTATTCCTAACACTCATCATTATTAACCTGTAGGGGGAGCTCTTCTACCCTCTACCCTTGCTACTGAACATGTGGTCTGGAGACCCACAGCATCCCCACCAACTGGGCACTTGGGAGAAATGCAGAACATGTGGTCCCACCCCAGTCAACAGAATCAGGATTTCCATTTTAGTAAGATCCGCAGCTGACTGATTTTCATATTGAAGTTGGAGAAACAGGTTGTCTGGTTGGCTCAGTCAGTGGAGTGTGTGACTCTTGATCTCTAGTTGTGAGTACGAGCCCCGCATTGGGTATAGGATTGTTTAAAAAGAAAATCTTAAAAAAAAAAATAAAGTTGGAGAAATGCTGCCAGCTATATTCCACCTTTTCTCTAGTTCTTTCAACATTCCAGCAAGGGAAAACAACTTAAGAGTCATAGCATTTGATTGGCTATTCCTTTAGTACATTAAAATTCTTCAACTGGAAGAGTAAAATAACTAGAGAGTAACACCCCACATGATAATAATCTCTTTTTGGATGAACTTCCCTCAATGGTACAGGAGGCAAGATAGCTATGTGATAACTAGATTCTGAGTTTCAGGCATAGTCCTTTCATTAACTTACCGTATAATTTCAGGCAGGGGCACTTGACTGGGTTCCTGTGACACACAAAAAACGAAATGAAGAGATGTAGTTTATGAAGTAAATTTAAGTTGAGATACAGTATAGCATAGTAGTGAAGAGCATGACCTTTGAAGAACGACTCATGGACTTAAAATCTGGCTCCGCTATTCATTCGCTTTGTGACTTTTGGCAAAACGGTTAACCTTCTACATGTAATGGGGAAGATATTAATAGTACCTATTTCATAGGTGCGTTATAAGAATAAAGGAGTTGATGTATAAAATGCATAGAAACAGTGCCTAGCACATGATAATTACTTAAAAAGGAAATTACTATTATTGGGCATCAGAAAACCTCTGTTTCCAAGAGTGTAAATAAAAAACTATAAAAACACTCTTAGGAAACCTCTGTGTTCACCTGGAAGCCAGGTGCTCCCAGGAACTGGAAGGTTGATAGGCAGCCCTTTTAAAAATTAAGACAATAGGGCAATTCCCAAGATGTAACAGCAGAAATCCTATGGGTAAAATCACAAACTACCTATGATGGCAAGTGATTAGAGATAAGATATTAAATCAAGGGTTTGGAAACTATGATTTAGATCTTATCAGAGTGCACTGTCAACTGCCTATTACCACACGGTTAAGCTTAAGTTTACAATATATTTACCTCCATAAAGAATGGGTTAGTTTTGTTCTACCACAAGATCACCAACCATAGTCTAAACCCCAAGCAACCATCTTGAAAGTGTGCATTAAGGTTCACAACTGTGGCAGAACATTTCCACTCCCGTTATTGAAAATGTTAACAGAGAGTGCATGCCTTAGCAGTTGTGTGCCATGTGTCAATCACAACCATTTCAGTGCTGTATTCTCAGATTCTTATGCCCTGCCAACAATGTGGTTTCTTACAACTCAATCCAATTTACAATTATACCAAAAATAATAAAACACCTAGGAATAAACTTAACCAAGGAGGCAAAAGACCTGTACTTTGAAAACTATAAAACACTGATGAAAGAAACTGAAGACAATACAAATGGAGAGATGGTCCATGCTATGGATTAGAAGAACAAATACTGTTAAAATGTCCATACTACAGAAAGCAATGTACAGATTCAATGCAATCCCTATCAAAATACCAACAGCATTTTTCACAGAACTAGAACAAAGAATCCTAAAATTGGTACGGAACCAAAAAAGACTCCAAATAGCCAAAGCAATCTTCAAAGAGAAAAACAAAGCTGGAGGTATCACAATTCCAGATTTAAAGTTATACTATAAATCTGTAGTCATCCAAATAGTATGGTACTGGCAAAAAAAAAAAAAAAATACACACGTAGATCAATGGAACAAGATAGAAAGCCCAGAAACAAACCTATGATTATATGATCAATTAATCTTCCACAAGAGAGGCAAGAATATGCACTGGGAAATAGGTAGTCTCTTCAACAAATGGTGTTGGGAAAACTAGACAGCTACCTACAAAAGAATGAAGCTGGACCACTTTCTTACAACATACACAAAAATAAACTCAAAATGGATTAAAGACCTAAATGTGAGACCTGAAACCATAAAAATGCTAGAAGAGAGCACAGGCAGTAATGTCTCTGACATTGGCTATAGCAATATTTTTAAAAGGAAAAATAAACTATTGGGACTGCATCAAAATAAAAAGCTTCTGCATAGTGAAGGAAACAATCAACAAAAGCAAAAGAAAACCTACTGAATGGGACAAGATATTTGCAAATGACATATCCTATAAAGGGTTAGTATCCAAAATACATAAAGAACTCAACAACCCCCAAAACAAATAATCCGATTAAACAATGGGCAGAAGACATGAGCAGACATTTCTCCAAAGAAGACATACACATGGTCAACAGACATATGAAAAGATGCTCAACATAACTCATAATCAGGAAAATACCAATCAAAACTATAATGAGCTACCACCTCACACCTGTCAGAATGGCTAAAATCAAAAGCACAACAAAAAACATATGTGGGTGAGAATGTAGAGAAAAAGGAACCCTCATACACTGTTGTGGGAAGGCAAACTGGTGCAGCCACTCTGGAAACAGTATGGAGGTTCCTCAAAAAGTTAAAAATAGAACTATCCTACCACCTAGTAATCACACTACTGGGTATTTACCCAAAGGATACAAAAACACTAATTTGAAAAGATATACGCACCCCTATGTTTACTGCAGCACTATTTACAGTAGCCAATTATGGAAGCAGTCCAAATTACCACTGATATATAAATGGATAAAGAAGATGTAGTGTGTACACACACACACACACACACACACACACACACACAATGGATTATTATTCAGCCATAAAAAAGAATTAAATCTTGCCATATGCAACTACATGGATGAGCTAGAGAGTATAATGCTAATGGAAATAAGTCAGTCAGAGAAAGACAGACACCATATGATTTCACTCATATATGGAATTTAAAAAGCAAAACAAATGAACAGAGAGAGAGAGAGAGAAAGAAACCAAAAAACAGACTCTTAACTATAGAGAACTGGTGATTACCGGAGGGGAGGTGGGTAGGGGGATGGGTGAAATGGGTGAAGCGGATTAAGAGTACACTTATGATGAGCACTAAGTCATGTACAGGAGTGTTGAATCACCATATTGTACATCTGAAACTAATATAACACTGTATGTTAACTACACTGGAATTAAAGAACTAAATAAAAATGAAAACAAAACCGATAAAGCAAGGGGGAAAAACATTTAGAAGAGAAAATGCATTCGCCCTGCTGCCCTGAGCTCTCCATCATCCAGA
Organism: Zalophus californianus; assembly: GCF_009762305.2. Lineage (NCBI taxonomy): Eukaryota > Metazoa > Chordata > Mammalia > Carnivora > Otariidae > Zalophus > Zalophus californianus. The sequence continues at coordinate 110,629,086 of NC_045612.1, read as the reverse complement.
ATTTAACTCTGTATTCATCCTCCTATGGGGTAGCAGCAACTTATTCCTGAGGAAAGACCACCTACCTATCAAAGCTACAAAACTTGATCCATTTGCAGGGCTGAGGGTATCCGTTCTCATAAAGAATGACCAGCTCTTCTCAATTTACATTGCAGTTTTAACCCAATCAACTCAACTCTTTGAGTACAATGTTAAACAGAATGTTTCGTGAATCCATCCCCGCCCCAAAACCTAAAGCCATAAGAAAACAATAAAAGCAACAAAAATCTAAATCCATACTATTAAAAGTATCTTTTTAGTGATGTTCTAGCAAAAGTAGTTCTTTAGTGACATAGTTCCCAACAACATAGAGGTGTAACCCACAGGTATCCACAACCCTCATGAAGTCTCCCAAAGAAGTTAACTTTATTTCTTTTGTCTGCTCATAAGGGAGCTCAGTGTGGGCTCCCCATTCTCAGTTACCTGTTCCCTGCTCAGTTTACTTCTCCATTTTGGGACATCATTTGTTAATTTAAATGAATCAAGGACTCTCTAAACTCTTCGTTTTGACAGAAAAGCGACAGAATAATGTTGGGGTGGACACTGTGTAGCCCCAGATGCAGAGGTGCTGTCAGAATGTAGCCTTCCATTCTCAGCCCGTTCAGGACTGCCTCGCTTTCAGAGAGATGCCTCACTCAAGACCATACCCCTTCTCACAGTAGCAATGGCGTTCTGGTAAATGCTTAAGAACTGGCTTTCCCATAAAACAAACAAACAAACAAACCCTGATTCGTAACCTTGGCTGATGGATTCTGATTGGCATGATGTAAACATTCCCTCCATTGCTGATTCCAAGCTACCCATGTGACTCACTTCACAGAATATGGAACTGGGAATGCATACAATCAGCCCACAGAAACCAAGATGAGCTAGCTCCAGCACACCACTACATAGTGGCCCATATCCAAATACTGATTCTGTGAGAGCACAAAGGTCTGGCTAACTCAGGACAACCCAGAAGGGACTTCCCTGGGGTTGGTTGGGGCTACTGTTAGGTTATCATCGTAGCTCAACCTTTCTATCCACCCAATTCTGCTTCCTTGCCCCCACACCCTCTTCCATGAGGACTGGTCCTAAAGACACTCCTTACTAGGCATCCTGCATCTTAAATTCTCTTTCCCAGGGAACCCAACCTGCAACAGTCATTTTTTCTTTCATCTCCATGGGTGCTGCCATAAATTCCCTTCTGTTCTGAAGAAGAAACTAAACATGCTTTTATACTTTTTGTAAAATGGATAATCCAGTTTACACATTGATGGCAGAGTATTAGATTTGTAAACAAGACAATTAGAATTTCAATTACAAATTTTTTTCAGCTAACAGAAACCTTTATAGGGCACAGAAACATTCTCTTAAGTCTAAGTGTCTTTTGAGACTCCTGAGTCAGAAATAACACTTAACAGATTACTTTTAAAATGCAAACTACCATCTGCCTCTCTGCAACTGCAGAACAATTTTCTTCTTCCTGTTGTGATAGAATTTATTTCACAAGCAGTTAGAAGGGCTTGCTATGTCAAGGCTGACCACTGGAATTACATGAACTAACATCATGGAGGAAAACATCAGGCTGGAGTAGCCCAAAACTTTTAATATTAGAAAAAAAGGGTAGAAAAAGAATTTTACCAAATGGTTTGTGGCGCATGTAATGCTATACACCTATGCTTTGACACTGTGCACAAGGCTCTTTGGGGCCTAGGTGCCAGTTCATGCCACATCTCTGTCACCTATGAGAGCACAGATCACTCCACTCACAGGAAACGTGTTGAGATTGTCAGAGATCCTCTCCACCTAGGCATACCCTGTAGCCACCTATACTTCTGTGCCACTCTTGAGCACACACGTGTCCTTCTGGAAACTCTGTGTCACTGTGGTCTCATAACACTAAACACATTCCGCATCTGCACAGACAGCCCACTGTTACTTTTATCACGGTGGTTTGCTGCTGCACTAGGACCCGTGAGGCCCATGGACTACCAGATTCGTGGATTCCCTTAGATTTGTTCACAATCCCACTCATCCTCTACTCCACTCAATCACACTGTTATAAATGAGGCCATTGGCAGTACTTGAGGACATAAAATGGCATAAGAGAAAGCAAGCTAAGGATATAAAATCAATGCACAGAAATCAGCGGCATTCCTATACACCAACAGCAAGACTGAAGAAAGAGAAATTAAGGAGTTGATCCCATTTACAATTGTACCCAAAACCATAAGATACCTAGGAATAAATCTAACCAAAGAGGCAAAGAATCTGTACTCAGAAAACCATAAAATACTCATGAAAGAAATTGAAGAAGACACAAAGAAATGGAATAACGTTCCACGCTCATGGATTGGAAGAACAAATATTGTGAAGATGTCAGTGCTACCTAGAGCAAGTTAATGCAATCCCTTTCAAAATACCATCAACTTTTTTCAAAGAAGTGGAATTTCTTTGAAAAATTTGTATGGAACCAGAAAAGACCCTGAATAGCCAGAGGAATGTTCAAAAAGAAAAGCAAAGCTGGTGGCATCACAATTCTGGACTTCAAGTTCTATTATAAAGCTGTCATCATCAAGACAGTATGGTACTGGCACAAAAACAGACACATAGATCAATGGAACAGAATAGAGAGCCCAGAAATGGGCTCTCAACTCTACGGTCAACTAATCTTTGACAAAGCAGGAAAGCATATCCAATGGAAACAAGACAGTCTCTTCAACAAATAGTGTTGGGAAAATTGGACGGCCACATGCAGAAGAATGAAACTGGACCATTTCTTTACACCACACACAAAAATAGACTCAAAATGGATGAAAGACCTAAATGTGAGACAGGAATCCATCAAAATCCTTGAGGAGAACACAGGTAGCAACCTCTTTGACCTCAGCCACAGCAATTTCTTCCTAGAAATATCACCAAAGGCAAGGGAAGCTAGGGCAAAAATGAACTATTGGGACTTCATCAAGATAAAAAGCTTTTGCACAGCAAAGGAAACAGTCAACAAAACTGAAAGACAACTGACAGAATGGGAGAAGATATTTGCAAATGACATATCAGATAAAGGGCTAGTATCCAAACTTTATAAAGAACTTATCAAATTCAACACCCAAAGAACAAATAATCCAATCAAGAAATGGGCAGAAGACATGAACATACATTTCAGCAAAGACATCCAGATGGCCAACAAACACATGAAAAAGTGCTCAACAAACCTTGGCATCAGGGAAATCCAAATCAAAACCTCAATGAGATACCATCTCACACCAGTCAGAATGGCTAAAATTAACAAGTCAGGAAACAACAGATGTTGGCAAGAATATGGAGAAAGGGGAACCCTCCTACACTGCTGGTGGAAATGCAAGCTGGTGCAGCCACTCTGGAAATCAGTATGGAGGTTCCTCAAAAAGTTGAAAATAGAGCTACCGTATGACCCAGCAATTGCATTACTGGGTATTTACCCCAAAGATACAAATGTAGTGATCCAAAGGGGCACATGCAAACCAATGTTTATAGCAGCAATGTCCACAATAGCCAAACTCTGGAAAGAGCCAAGATGTGCATCAGCAGATGAATGGATAAAGAAGATGTGATACACACACACACACACACACACACACACACACACACAGACACACACAATGGAATATTATGCAACCATCAGAAAATGAAATCTTGCCGTTTGCAATGATGTGGATGGAACTAGAGGGTATTATGCTAAGTGAAATAAGTCAATCAGAGAAAGACAATTATCATATGATCTCACTGATATGTAGAATTTGAGAAACAAGGCAGAGGATCATAGGGGAAGGAAGGGAAAAATGAAACAAGACGAAACCAGAGAGGGAGACAAACCATAAGAGAGTCTTAATCTCAGGAACCAAACTGAGGGTTGCTGGAGTGGAGGGAGGTGGCTGAATGATGGAGGAGGGATGGGGCGGCTGGGTGATGGACATTGGGGAGGGTATGTGCTATGGTGAGTGCTGCGAATTATGTAAGACCGATGAATCACAGACCTGTACCCCTGAAACAAATAATACATTATATGTTAATTTAAAAAAAGAGAGAGAAAGCAAGCTGGAGGACTAGTTGAGCTCAGAGGGTGCCTGTGTTGAGATGCATTAAATAAAACAACCGTGAGTTACCCCTCTAAAATCTTGTTCATAATGACTGTGAATATCTGTAGGGGACCCAATGGGTGTTGTATATCACCCATGGGGACTGTCCTCCAGAAACTAATGTCCTTAAGGGACATATCAGATATATGGGGACACTCAGGTACACAAAATAACATTGTTATTTACCCTGTCCCAATGAGTGCGTGCGTGTAAGAAATGTTGTGCTTAAGACTCAGGTTAAAAAATTGGAGTGAGGGCAGCAGGAGACATGCGTGATAACATTTCAGACTGTTGGACTGAGTGCAGTACCTTTCCCCGCAGCTCCAAACTTCACCGCCACCTTCTCCATGATTCCCCAGCGAGCGGTTATTCATGCCCTTGGTGAAGATGAACTCCACTCTATTTGTGCTTCTCTAAGACAGGCGCATTCCTATCTTACACAATATTTAAGAGTTTATGCTCTTTTGTCCTTACTCAATGATCAGTTTCCAAGGGCAGGATTCATATATGATTCTGTATGTCTCAGTCCCCTCGCCTGGTATCTTGCCCCTTATATGTAATCAATGTCCATCTTTGAAGACACGAAGCAATGACAGCGGTACTTTGGGTCTAATCACAATGCAGCTTTCAGGAAGAGCATGCAGAAGGGATCTCATAACTAGAGTCAAAGCACTTTTCCACTGTGAGACTGAGGCCCTAGAGTGCGAAGACTCATCACTGCTTTAAGATGGAACTGTCCGTTAGAAATGAACCAGGCAAACAGTGAAGTCCTGTGTCCATTTGAGTGCTAAGTATTTGACATGTGCTTATTTATTGACCTAGTTAACAGCGATGGAAAACTAAAAGAAGTATGTGCAAACATACATATGTTGATAAAGAATGCATTTAATGTCATGAGTATCCATTTTCAGAAAGTAAAAAGGGAGGATCATATAACAGTGGCAACAGTCACCATGTGGCCATCTGTTCTGAGCACCTGCAATGTGCTAGACAACTTATATCCTAGTTCATTAACTCTCAAGAAAAAGTTATGATAATAATAGTTCATCTAGAAATACAAACATCCCATTGTAGACAAGATGGCCTGGGTTTATGAGACAAGAGTTTGCCAAGAGAAAAGGAGTCTGGATTACTACTGAAATCCTCACTTACTGCCCTCCCTCGAGACCGGTGTTTGCCTAGAACAAGACTGCCTTGTGGGGCGAAGGGATCACACCATGCTTAGGGGCTGCAATACGGTCCCTACAGAAACTCTCCACTTCCTACAAGCAGGACACCACCTCGGATAAGGGGCCTAAGTCGATTCTACAGCAAGAAATTAGACACAGCAGGGCTGTGTGTGGATAACTGAGAAATAGGAAGACATAACAATATAGATGCTCAAAATTTAGATCAAAACTAATAAATTGATGTGCATTCAGCTTACAAACCTGAGCAGATCCACAGCAATACAACAGCTAAGAGCAAGGGTAACAATACTCCTAGGTACAGTTAATGTACTTGTTATTAACTCTTTTAATAGCACTTTTCTAGTCATCCTTTATTTTTATTCCTCACATGGTTTGCCTCCAGTTTGTTTCTGCCCAGGTTTGGCCCACTGATCCTGCTTATACTGTGCTGCTTTCTGAAATGTTAGCTATTATCACTGATTTTACACAGTTCTGCTACTCATTTCCTTGATACTGAAGCAGTTCTTCATTCTTTTCTCCTTTGCCAATTTTGTCCCCTAATATCAAAAATATTTTCGAGGTTTCCTGACTTGAGTTCTCTTCCTCTAATAGCCACGGGCAGGTGATCGTGACACAAATAATGTGTTGAGTCACAGCGGAGGTTCACAGAGAGGCACAGTGCAGTGACTGGCACGCAGGCCTTTAACACATGTTAATCTCCCCTCCCACACCCTCATTTTCCTGTTATATAAGTTATCGTTCTTACAGTATCTGGCCCTGGCTAATCTCACCTCGCTCCTTAAGAACAAAATTTTTCAGGTGAACAAATCATTCCCGCTATACCGGTTGTACCCATCCAACAGAGCAAGACCTAACACCGACAGGTTTGCTGTGTAGTTACATCATTTCCACAACGCTCAACAGTCCATACGTCATTTTCCCACGCGTTGTTCATTACCCCCTAACAAGCCCGCGAGGAAGGCAATAATGGTAAAGGAAATTGAGGCACAAAGACATTAATGGCTGGCTTAAAGTCACCCATCCAATTAGAGGAAGAGCTGGAATATGTTACTTTCCTGTTTCTGACCTGCTCTTTACACTAGAGGAATGTTTCTCAAGGAAATGCTTGCAAACAATCCTTTGAAAAATAAAAGACATGTAATACATACAAAATCGGCTAACTTACCAAGTCTGTACTGAGCATGCAGATCCCTATTCTCAGCAGGAGAGACTCCATTCCACAAAAGACCACAGTATGGCATTTAGTGTAAACCTAGTTTAAAAAAACAATACATCTAAATACTTCTCAGTCAGAAACAGCCAGGCAACAGCCCACTTGACCCAAAGCCAATTTCAAGAGCCAATTTTTCCCAAACCGCAGCAAGGCAGGACAGAGCAGCCATAATTATTTCTATGAGATAATCCTCCCCCCTCAGGTCTGCTAAGGTGCAAGTGAATGCACTTAATTGCTCAGCTGTGTATTTGCTTGAATGTAATCAACCTCTTACTGGGAGTTGCTATCTAACTATTAGGATATTGGCACAAGAAAAGCTAAATAAATTAGAGTGAGTTCACTCTTTATAAAGCTGCCCTTGGAAAGAAAGTGTCTTCCATGTTCAGAGCCAGGGGGAATTGGAAGGGAAAGGGGTTGGAAGTCAGACTCCAGTCACAACAAAATGCTTACTCCTCATGGGTGCCGCTCCTCCCTTTTAACACAGAGCATGGCCCAGAGCCGCTGACCTCTGGAGACTGGTCATCTGTCATTCTGGAGCAATGGCCAGGTGATCAGAGGGACCTATTACCCACGGAGCCAGTACCAGCATGAAATGAGTTGTGCTTGATGAGCAAGGAGGACAAGAGGCTTGCTTTTATAGCATGAATAACATCTGTTCCTTCGAGCATGAACAGGACAACAAGGGGAGGAGATGGCCAGACAAGGCAGAAAAACAAATATCACGATGTTTAGTCTCCAGGGTAATGACGCTGACATCTGGGTGTTCATCTTTTGTCCACAGGGCCTCGTGCAGTACAGCCTGACCACACTCTGCCCAAGGGCTGTAGCTGCGAGAAAAGCTTCAAGTCCATGGGTTGCTGCAATGAAGGGTCCACAGATTCATTTAAAAACATAATAAAAGGCTAACTATGCTTTTCTCTCAAGAAGAGATAATTCCAACAAAAGACTGGTAGGGGAAGTTACCTCAGGTGACAGCTACCTTTAAAGGAAAGTCCCCTCCCTGCTCTGGGTCACATCCCTCTGGGATTAAGTGGCTGTGTAGGTCAGGCTTGTTTTATTACTATCTGTTATTACTAGTGTTTACCACTAAAAGAAACATAAGTAAGGTTTATATGGACAAACATTCTATAGCAGTTCCTTCTCTATAGTTCCATCATTTCACATAATCCTGAAAGTCTTAATGTACACACACAACTAAATTGTGACTATAAAATGAGATTGTTTCTTTTTTCTCTTCTCTTTCCTTCTCCTCTCAACAAACCTCCCAGACTTTACGTGTCCATATGAGCTTTGGTTCCCTTGAAGGGGAGTTAACAGTCACAAGATGAGCACTAGAAAAACCACTGCAATCGGCTTCCGTTGTGTGGTATACATTTTGGTGTGCCTGTTTAGAGATATCTGTCTCCATATTTATAAATACAACTTTCCTTCACCTATAGTCCCAGCCTCCAGTTCACCTCTATTTATCATATGCTAGTCACTGCTCCAGAATGTAAAGAGCTGTTGTGCTGGCTCTTGGCTTGCTTGTCTGCTTCACTATTTACTGGCTTGTTCGCATATTGACATTTAGAATGAGATCTGTATTTAAAACTGCGTCATTTGTATGTATCATAATTTGTAGTAGAAAATACATCTTTTGCCCAACAATGTGCTGGTCCCCTTGGCTTTTTGTAATAAATTATATTCTTTCAAGCTTGGCCTTCAAAGTTCTCTACTCATGTGCTCATATCCTCTTGTCTCCACTCCAATCAACTTATTTCCTGATGTGTTTTAGCCAAGAAGCTCACCTCTATGTTCCTTCCTGTTTTCCACCCTCAAGCAGCACCACATGTAATTTGTGGGGCCCATTGAAAAATTACAACATGGGAGATATGATTCAAAAAGCAGGAAAAAAAAGTGCCATTAAAGATACTAAAATATAAAGTTTCTCCTTTCTTCTGTGGTCTCTCAACTTGTCATGGTGTTTTTTAAATTTCCTGTTTCATGTTAGTCTAGGAAAAACAAAACTAAAAACTTTAATCATTAGCATGTATTTTACTATTCATCTTTACATAGAGTAATGCCAATTTTATTCTTTTAGGGTTTTATTTAAATTCTAGTTAGTTAACATATAGTGTAATATTGGTTTCAGGAGTAGAATTTAGTGATTCATCACTTATATATAACACCCAGTGCTCATCCCAACAAGTGGCCTCCTTAATTCCCACCCCCCATTTAACCCACCCCCTGCCCGCCTCCCCTGCAGCAACCCTCACAGTTTGTTCTTCATAGTTAAGAGTCTCTTATGGTTTGCTTCCCTGTCTTTTTTTCCTACGTTCCTCTGTTTTGTTTCTTAAATTCCACATATGAGTGAGATCATATGGTATTTGTCTTCCTCTGACTGACTTATTTCGCTTAGCATAATACACTCTAGCTCTACCCACGTTGTTGCAAATGGTAAGGTTTCATTATTTTTGATGGCTGACTAATATTCCACTGTATATAAATACCACATCTTCTTTATCCATTCATCAATAGATGGACATTTGGACTCTCCATAATTTGGCAATTGTTGATAATGGTGTTGTAAACATCAGGATGCAAGTGCCCCTTCAAATCAGTATTTTTGTATCCTGTGGGTAAATACCTAGTAGTGCAATTGCTGGGTCATAGGGTAGTTCTATTTTTTAACTTTTTGAGGAACCTCCATGCTGTTTTCCAGAGTGGAGTAATGACAGTTTTAAATGAAGATAAAGGAGCATTCATTTACAAAATCACCAAAATTACACAAGTCATTTTCATAGCTTGTACATTTTTTACCAGAACAGTGGAAATGCTGCACAAAACAACTCAACTCTTTTTGTTTCACTTCTTGATATGAGCACATTTACCAATACTCTCTACCTCTGGCTTACTGATGAGTGAGGAAAGACTGAAAAGAAAAGGAACTATGGTTTGCCCTATCTTTCCCCTTTCTTCTATGTCATCATTTTCAGTGTATATGGTTGGCTAATACCACATACCAATACCACAGGTAGTGCCTGAATAGGGAAGCAAGCTGAAGAAAGGATATGATAGGGTTCCTTTATTCCACGTTTCTCAGAACACACTTACCTTTTTTCTACATGTTCAAAATAAGTTTCTTTCAGAACAGAAAGCATGATCTCTCCAGGATGGCGGCAGCCCCACTCCCCTGCTTACTCACTCATACATTTAATACAGTTACACTTGTTTTGAAACTCACTGAACTCCATGCATGATGGGTCCACTGGAATTCCGTGTCTATGGGGGTATTTTGAATGCTATGTGTGAACAGAGGAGCAAGGAAGAGTAGATGCACATATTGCATGTCTCCCCAGGTTCGCTTACAAAACACAAGTTTAAGGATAAAATTATTAAAAATTTCAAGACAGTGACAGCAAAGCACTAAACCAAGCATGGGACCCTTCTGAATGTGGGACTCAGTGTGACTCAACAGGTTGCCAGCCTATGAAGCCAGACCTGCCATTATGCCCATGACACCCTCTTCACATCAAAGTACCCAGTTTTGGTCATCAAGGGAAAGTATTGACTGTTCAGTGAAAGCAAGGCAAATGAGATCAATGATAGGATAAGTTTAATGAGGGCAGGGACCTCACACAACCTCACACAGGTATAATGCAAACATTCCATAAATTATTATTGAATAGGTAAAGAAATGACTATAGCTTGACAGAAAAAATGACAGAAATAAAGAAAAGAAGAAGGAAAAACACAGCTACTACAAGGAGTGGAATATTAAGAGCACTGATGCTGAAGTCATTATTTCTTGGGTTCAAATCTCAGGTCTACCACACACTAGTTGTATCACCTTGGGTAAGATGCATAATTTCTCTTGGTCTCAGTTTATTCATTTGTAAAATGGAGACAGTGATGACAATACCTTCCCGCAAGGCTGTTATATTAAATGACTCAATGTGTGTCAGGTGTCTAGAAGAGTGCTTGGCACACATTAAGCATTACTGAAGTGTGAGGTAGTATTATTATTCATCAATGTCAAGTCACTGTGTCACATTTTTTCCAGAAGTTCTCATTTACTCCTAACAACAATGCTGAGAGCTATGCATTTGTACATCCCTTTTACAGATGAGAAAAATGAGACTCAGAGAAATAACACTTATCATGTGAAAACAGCCAGTAAGTGGGTATACAAGTGTTTAAACTCTGTCTATATCCTGAACCATATGTTGATACCACATTCTAAGGTAATCTTACTATGCTCCTCTTGTTTTTCCAAATAGCCCCATTTTTTTTTCATACAATCTATACCTTCTAATAGCATGCCTCAGTACTTAACAGGTGTGTTTCTGAGAAAAATGGCAAATAAATATTTGCTACTCTAACCACTTAAAATATGAAGCAAACTTCTTTTTGGAGTCAAATGGAGAATGCTTCTGTAGATTAAATGATCACCTCACTAAAAATTTTAAATTACAGCTATTTACCAGAATTTGCTGAAAAGGGAAATGACATCTACTAGTATAATGTCAAAGGAAAACCAAAGTTTTTCTGTTCATGTCCATCTCTGTTTCTCCAAAGAAACACTGCAAGGGAAACCAAGGACTCCCTCAGGTCACCAGGAAACAACATAGTAACACCTAACTCTTTTATTCAAAAGAACATCAATTTAGGGATAATAAACTTGCAATCAAGATGGCTTTAAAAATCTGGCCACTGAGACTCAACTTGACACATGTGAGAGATCCAGTCAGAGTCAAAGTCTCCCAAGGATGGGATCAGATATATACTATCCTTAATATACTGCTTGTTTCGTGGTGGTAAACATGAGAGTATTTTTAAAGTGTTTCAAAAATTCACTCCCAAACTTGATGCCCAAGTCCCATTTATTTCAACAATGTTCTTCATTGGGATACTTTCCTTCCATGGGGATTTGGGTCTCAAGGTCTAACTTGGCAATTGGAGAGCAACTTACTGACATGTCAAGGCAGAAATTATTAAAAGAAGAAAGCAAGATATCAAACACGTCCAGTGTGATCTAATTTTGGTAAAAAGCAGCTACAGGTGTAAGTAGATATCGGTAGAACCTATTCTGGAAGGATATGCAATAAAAGATCAATAGTGATAATCTGGGTTTTAGAAATAAAATGTCTTTGTTTTCTTTTATTGCTTATCCATATTCTCTAATTTTCTACGGTGCACGTATACTGCTTTTGTAATGATATATATTATTCTTTTATTTATTTTATTATGTTATGTTAGTCACCATACATCATTAGTTTTTGATGTAGTGATTCATGATTCATTGTTTTCCTATAACACCCAGTGCTCCATGCAGTACGTGCCCTCCTTAATACCCATCACCGGGCTACCCCATCCCCCCAACCGCCTCCCCTCTAATACCCCCAGTTTGATTCCCAGAGTCCATAGTCTCTCATGGTTCGTCTCCCCCTCCGATTCCCCCCCTCATTTTTCCCTTCCTTCCCCTAATGTTCTGAATGCTGTTCCTTATGTTCCACAAATAAGTGAAACCATATGATAATTGACTTTCTCTGCTTGACTTAGTTCACTTAGCATAATCTCCTCCAGTCCCATCCATGTTGATGTAAAAGATGGGTATTCATCCTTTCTGATGGCCGAGTAATATTCCATTGTATATATGGACCACATCTTCTTCATCCATTCATCTGTTGAAGGGCATCTCGGCTCTTTCCACAGTTTGGCTATTGCGGACATTGCTGCTATGAACATTGGGGTGCATATGGCCCTTCTTTTCACTTACATCTGTGTCTCTGGGGTAAATACTTTTGGGACTTCATCAAGATAAAAAGCTTCTGCACAGCAAAGGAAACAGTCAACAAAACAAAGAGGCACCCCACAGAATGGGAGAAGATATTTGCAAATGACACTATAGATAAAGGGCTGGTATCCAAGATCTATAAAGAACTTCTCAAACTCAACACCCGAAAAACAAATAATCAAGTCAAAAAATGGGCAGAAGATATGAAAAGACACTTCTCTGAAGAAGACATACAAATGGCTAACAGACTCATGAAAAAATGTTCATCATCATTAGCCATCAGGGAAATTCAAATCAAAACCACATTGAGATACCACCTTACCCCAGTTAGAATGGCAAAAATGGACAGGGCAAGAAACAACAAATGTTGGAGAGGTTGTGGAGAAAGGCGAACCCTCTTACACTGCTGGTGGGAATGCAAGTTGGTACAGCCACTTTGGAAAACAGTGTGGAGGTTCCTCAAAAATTTAAAAATAGAGTTGCCCTATGACCCAGCGATATATATTATTCTTAAATAAAATATTTATTAGAAGGTATGCTGTAAATGTCGGAGGGTATAAAAAAAAACATTTAATAGTATTTCTCTGTCTGATGGTGTCTTTCTAGCTCTCAATGCACATACCCTTACCCCTTTCTCTTATTTGATACTCCTTTAGGTCCCTTGTCCCTGTAGGTGGCCCAGTAGTTACTGGGATCTGCTTTTGTGTCTCCCTAAATTTCTCTAGTGTATGGTCGATCCTGTCTCTCAGCCTGCTCTCACAGTTCTCGCAGAACCCATGTGGGAACTGTGCCTCAGCTTACCCGTCCACTTAGTGCCTCAACTTACCTGTCCCTGGGGCTCTGGACTTCCTCTCTGTTCCCACTGGCACTGTCTGTTCCAGGATGGCATTGGTCTCGATAATATCTCTTTCTATTCTACAGCAGCCCCGGCTCAAGGCCTGGAGTGAAGTGTCTTTCTACATACATACATACACATACACACACACACACACACACACACACACACACACACACACACACACCCTTCAATTACTTGTGGCAGAATAGGCAAATGCATAGAGTCAGAAAGTAGACTGGTGGTTGCTGGGGGCTGGAGGAGTGGGGGGTGGGGGGAAATCTGCTAATGGGGATGGGGTTTCTTTTTGGGGTGATGAAAATGTCCCAAAATTAAATTGTGATGACTGCCCAAATCTGTGAATATGCTAAAAACCACTTAATTGTATACTTTAAATGGGTGAATTGTATGGTATATGAAATATGTATCAATAAAGTGGTAAAATATCTGTGGCATTTTTTTTTTACAAGAGATTAATTTTCCTTCAAATCAATATGTTTATTGTTCACCTCTTGATGCTGTTGTAAACTTCAAAAATACACATGGAGGTTGACCTAATGGCCTTTATGAATTCTTCTGTTTCAAAATTCTTAACATTACCTTAAATAAGGATTGCTTCTCAGAGAATCCCAGATTATTTCCAAAGTAAACGAATAGTTGTAGGTATGGCTAGTGTTCTGTTGTGGAAAGAGTAAGGACAAGAAGTCACAAGTACTGAGTTCCTGTAGTGACTATTACCTCCAATTTTTGTAAACTTTGGCAAGTCATTTCACCTCTTGGACTTTGGTTTCCTATCTGTACAATGGGGGGGCTGGACCACGTGACTGCCAACTTTGCTTTCGTCTTAATATTTCTGTGATTCTACATACATGGTCAAGTGTTTGACTGTTTTTGGAAATTAGATTAACTTTCTAGAACATCACTACTAAGTATTTTCTAAATAAAATATCTTTGACAAGTTGAGACTATGTTTTCAAGTCTTGAATAGCCTCACACACATCTCAGTAAGTAAAATGACTAAAACACAATTAAGTGCAAATGTGGGGTATGGGAATAGTAAAATAAGTGTGTGTGTGTGTGTGTGTGTGTGTGTGTGTGTGTGTGTGTGTTTACTCTTGGTTTCAAGCATAGAAGTTCTGGCATCTCTCCAAAAAGCATCCGTTTGCTTTTTACCTAATGGCAAGGACTTTTTCGACCAAGCTGCATTTTTCACGCCTTCCCTCCCAAAGACAGGAAGCAGCAACCAGCTCAGCGGTGCTAAACCCCTGATGGCCAGCACTGTAGTTTGTGATCACGGGCAGTGGAAAGCCATGGCTGTAGAAGCTGCAGGAGATGTCAATTCTGACACATGGTTCCCTGTTGTGCCCAGAGCTTGCTCTGGCTGACACAAGCCTAGCAGGTGCCCTCAGTTATAAAGGCAGAACCTGGACTCTGGGAAGCAGTCTGTGTTTTCAAGGCCCCTTGGGGACCCTGAGTGGTGGGGCTGGGACAAGGCGGGAGACAGAAACTTTGTAAGGAAAAAGAGGTAAACAAGACGTCTTTTTTTGAAATTTTTGCATGTAGGCTTAGTAGTTGGAATGGTTCCAATACTTTCAAAATAAGATTCCTATGTTTTCCATGCCAGAGCTTTTAAATGTTTTAAGCAAAAGTGTGTATGATTATGAGATTGGGCTCATCATGTTTAGAGGATTAAGTAATGCAGCACTATCAAAGAATGAAAATAATCCTAAAACAAGCCAAACTAAAACTGTAGGCTGTTCTATTCTTTTCTGTCTAATCTCCTCAACCCCCATCCTTTCCACTTCCATTTCCAATGAAAACAAATAACAACAACAAAGCAGGTATTGCCTGATCATGTTAGTTCCTCAAACTGTCTTTAATACTCTGCCTGGTCTGTGACATTCTAACATATTCTAGTAAATTCTTAGTATTTTTCCTTTTCCCTCTCCTAACAAACTCTCCCTTTTTGAATATAATTCCTGATGACAGCAGCTCTGGTCGGATGTTGGCTCGACTGCTGAATTCAATTTCCAGGCTTTCTAGAACAAGACACAAAACACTCAGGGATATAAAATTACAGGCAAGAGAATCTAAACATTTATCATTTTAAAACATAGAACAGAGATAATTACTATATTATTGTTCAAAGATCAACCTACACAATGGTCCAAATTGATTAAAATTATTTTGCTTGACTCTAAAAGAGGGGAAGAATGATTTCAAATTTCAGTGAATCATCACCACGTTTGTGGTCAAATGTACATGGAGGCTTTTCATTTTGTTTCTTTGTGTCTATTACCAGTTAAACAAAACTGTAACATGGTTTAAGACAGTCTCACAGAGCCATGCTAGTGGGCAGAAAGAACTGGCAGGCAGACTTCTGGGTCAAGTAGCTACTAAGGTCTTAAAGAAAAACATCCAAATGATATCTCTGGCTGGTCAGTTGTAATTTTTTAGCATCCTGGTGGTCACTGCTGAGAACTACTCTTAGTAGTATGAAAAGATACAAGAGACAAAAAGTACCATCTGGAATATACTGTAATATTGTTCACAAATATTCAGAACTTCTACCTATAAGACAATTAAACATTTCTACACTGTTAAACTCAGGCATGGCTGTGTGAGTTACTTTGGCCCATAAAGTGTCAGCAGAATTGACATGTAAATGGACAGAAACTTTAAAAGCCAGAACATGGTTCTCCGGTTTCTTTTTTTGCTCCCTCTGGAAGCAAGTATCTGGAAGGCTCCATCAACCCGGATCAGTGAGAAAGGATGAACAGAAACCCCCCACCCCCACAGAATTATAATAGACATAAAATATGAGTGATTAATAAACATTGTTCTTTCAAGCTACTGCTATTTAGGGGTTGTTTGTTACTAGATCATAACCTAGTCTGTCATGACTGATACATCATCCCTGCCCTTGAGACTTTTAACCAATATAGTAGGTAGGAAAATAAATACATAGAGACACTTGCATAAATAATACATGCAAAAATGTTTAAAGGTACACATTCAAATCCTACAGTACAGGGACGCAGATGAAATTTTTATTAAAGGAGGAAGGATAAAGAAAGCAACATGTACACAGAGAAAAAATTTCTAGGTGACATACAGCCAGGTTAAGCTACTTCAAAATATCCTGAAAATGAACCTTGAAGAAAGTTTTGAAGATAAAGAGGTAAGTGATTCATGGGAGAGGCTGCTCCAAGGAGGTGATAGTTTGTAGGAATTACAGTAAGAATTTCAAGAACTTTCTTACCAACTTGCTGTGTTCCCATTCCTCCATCTCTGTTCAAATTACTATAGGGGCCAAAGGCAGGAGGCTCCAAGATATGCCATGTTGGTATGGAGATTATTTTGAGTTGAAAACAATCAAGGACCAGAAGACTCAGGAAGAAATTTTGGAAATTCCCCCACCACACACATCAACTGCCTCAAAGAATTTAGATAGAGAACCTGCTCCAGGAAAACAACTCTCACTGTGGATAATTACATTATAATGCCAACTAGGTACAGTAGATAGGGAGGAACCTAGAAAGACCTGTTTGCTCAAATTCCTCTCTGTCTCATTATTTCTGAAAGGCTCATCAAACATTTGTTTACCAAACATTTTTTCATTTTCCTGTGAATTATTTCCCTTCCCTTTGAAGTTCCAGACCACTACCCACTTCTCAGTTCAGGATGACCTATATATCTCATTCTGCCTGTGTCTGGAATCTGATGTCTGTGTGGGTTCCTCATACATATGAAATTAAATTTGATTTTCTCCTGTTAAAATCAGGCCTATTTAATTCTTAGTCCAGCTGGAAGAACCTCAAGGGGTAGAGTAAATTTTTGTTCCTCCTCAACACTGCACACCTTTGTTAAATTTCATCCAGATTGCTGTCCTATAAAAAAGTAAATCTTATGCATACTTAAGGAAAGGTGTTTATCCAATTAGCAAAATTGTACATCCCTTGGCATACCCTAAAGCACAGAGGAGAACATCTAAAGATGAATCTCATCATCAAAGGAAAGAGGGAATACTGCTGATCTACTTGATGCCTTTACTTTGGGGGCTGGCTATTGCACTTTAATGCTGGAAGTTTCTCTTCCTGTGTTGTTATATCACGTTTCCTCATCTATATTCCAGAAACTTTCATTTCAGTCTATTATTTCCTTCAGCCCTAATTTATTTTCTCACTTTTAAATTCACCATTAAAATGAAAAGCAAAGGCACGCATATTTGCCAGGCAATTTCTCTGAGGTTCTTAGAACCCTAATTATGATATGAAAACATGATTTCCAACTTTGCAGATGATGCTAAATTGAGAGAGAATAAAAACAAATGAGGAATAATTAGGTGGTGCAGCCAGATATAAAAGGATTTACATCATTTATGTTTCTGGACTAATAGATGGCAAATGTAGGGCTGCACAGATAAATGGAAGATAATTAGCTCTCGCAAAGTATCAGAAATGGGGATCTCTGCTAAATAGGAAGGTGCTGACGAAAAGTGGCGTGAGTGAGGAGAAACACAGTGGGATGCGTGGGTCAGCGAGGGTGATTACAGCCTGGGGATGATTGCATCATGGAAAAACTCCAGAGATCTGGTACATTCTCCAGCTACCCTTTTAGTCTGCAGCCCGCCCTCCCTCTCTCACACAGAGGCATTCTGTTGTTAACAATGTGTTTCTTTAGAACCTTACACAGAGTCTGGCTCTGTGCAGTATTTGCATTGCACACAGGCTCTGCAAGAAGACGGTTAACTTTAGAGGAAGAACATCTTCTTTAACCAGGGAATTTTACCCAAAAAAGTGATTTTCTGTTGCTTTAAATTTCTCTGATGCTCAAGCTATAGTTGGTAGGTTTATATTTTTATTCTTAAAATATAAAACGTATCATTGCAATAAGATGAAATACTGGAGATATGTTCCTCCTTTCCTTCGGTTAATATCTAAATAGATTCCTACTTCAGGAAGATAGCTGCTTCTCATAACCTAGCTCCCATACTCCAATCTAAAAGTCCTCATGGGTACAGAATTAAACTCTTCCAATTTCTTTCTGCTCTCTTCCCAACAGTTTCTACAAACCACGGAGAAGAGTGACTCATTTTGAGTGTCTCCATGCCCATCCATCCCTAGTCCCTAGTTAGGGTTTAATTTCTTTTCCCCTCAGTGTGATTATTTTCATATCTCTACTACTGCCTCAGTAGATCAACTATTCAATTTGGTTCCTTTAGGATACCTTTCTATCACAACCAACTGAAGTAGCCCAGCCTCCTTTTGTCCCCCCCTACATCCAGCTAATTCTGAAGCTCCTCAAAGCTTTTTGCTTTCCCCTTGCCAGTGCCACTGCTGGTACTCTCACCATCCACACAACTACTGCTCCTATTCTTTCTCAGAGATGGGAAAACATTTTGTCTCCTTAATTTTCACTATTTTTGTATTATAGCAGAAAATACACAGACACACACATGCATCACCACCACCCCAACCCAAAACAACAGTTCCAAGACATACGCTGGAATGCTGTCACCCCTAACCATATGCAGGCCCTCAGGTTGTTGATAAAACAAGGTATGGCTTATGTTGCAAAAATTCTGTTGTCTGTTTCTGTGGAGAAGGTGAGCTAACACAAGCAGTTCAGCTCTCAGCACAGAAAAGCAAAGCAAATACATCTCCTCTCAAATTTGCAGCACAATAGACATGGGGAGTGTACTGGGTCCAATGTAGACTTAAGGTTACTATTTAGTAGATTCTTTTCAGATACTAAAGCGTGGGACAATTTTTCTACTCACCCAAACTGCCCTGCCTTTCAGCAGGAGGATACATGCCCTTTCCCACCTATAGTCATTAATAGCCTGTAGTCCCAGGGTCCCTAGACATGGGCTGATAACCAGAGGACTTAACACCTGAAACAGATCAGTATCTCCAGATTCCTGGCACGGTGCCTTGTATTAGAGTTGTTTGAGGATGATTCTTATCTCCCCAAGCCATTTGTAAGGTCCTAGAAGGCAGGATGTTGTCTTATACATTTAATTAAGCCTGCCTGCTCTTAACTCAAATTCTTAATGATAGTTACTATAAGGACATCAGGCTCAAAAGTGCTGGGCTGCCACTCTACTGAGAGGATGTGTCTTCTTTTACTTTGTTTTCTAATATTTTTTATCATGACAATTTAAAAACATACACAAGAGTGTAATAAACATCTCAACTCCCATGTACCCATGATCCTTCTTCAGTATTCGTGAACAATCTGCCAATCCTGTCTCATCTATACACTCTATTTCCCCTTCTACTTGAATACCATGTAGCAACTTGAACATATCAGATGTATGCCTAACCATAGTTTTTTTTAATTAAGTTTTAAAAAATAATTACGATAACTTACATACAAGAAAATTCATCCATTTTATTAAGAGTATTTTTAAACATACCCTCAAATATGATTATAACTCAACAAAAATTAACAATAATTTCTAAAAATCATCTAATATCTGATCCATATTCAAATTCCCATAATTGTCTCCAGACTCTTTTTACAGTTGATTTGTTCAAAGGAAGAGCTCAACATGGTCCACATATTGTACTTGGTTTTCATGTCTCTTAAGTCTCTTTCATAACAGTTCCTCTATTCCTTTTTTTTCCTCCATGAAATGAATTTATTAAAGAATGCTGGTCATTTTTCTCCTGTAAATTTAACTATGCTCTGGATTTGGTGGATTGTATCAACCAGGTACCATTTAACATGTTCTTCCAGCCTTTGTATTTCCTGCAAACTAGAAGCCAGATGTAGGGGCATTATTAAATTTTGTCACCTCCTTCTACCTTTTTGTGGTCAAGGGTATTTCAAGAGTACTGTATTATTTCCTGTTGCAACCCTTCAGGCATCACATGAAGACTGGCTGCCCATTTTTAGTGATGCTAAGATTGATTAGTGGGGTCAGGTGTTTCCAGCCTCATCTATCAATTTTAATTTTCCTCATCTACCTTTCACTTAATAATTTTAGCAGCTTTAGATGATTGCTGCCTAAATCTAGCACTTTATTAGAGACTGTAGAGTCATAATTTTCTAATAATGCCATTCCTTATGAATGTATTTAGTTGGAGTTCCTCTAAAAAGAATGTTTCCCTATAAACTGTTTTGCTTTATTTACTAATTTTCAAAATAAGAAGTTGATTCTCTACTGAAGTCCAAAGGAGCTAGCCTAATTTTAGTATTATTCATTTTCTCCTATTCATGTGTCCATTGCACTTCTTAGTCCTATAATGGTCAAATTATTCCAACTTTGACAGCAGGATTTCCCTTATGTTGGCTTATGTGTTCCCTTAGCAGGACCCCAATAAACACTACTTCTTAGATTTTCTGGCACTAGATATCCCAAGTTCATCTTGTACATTTCCTGCCTCAGACCTGAAATCACCCATTTCTCTAAGGAACTCTGGTTAATTAATAGGATTTGGTATTTAAAGATGACAATTTTCCTGCTGTGGATAATCATTACTTCTATGCTCTCTTCTGAGAATTGAGGCTGGAAATTTGTAATTTTTGGAACAAGAAACCTAAATCCTTAGTTCATACTAGTATTTCAAATTCACATGTAAGATTACAGGGATTGTATTTAACTCCTATGATTATATAGTTTTATCTCTTTTGTGTTATGAAGAAAATTTTGGTCCCTAATGACAATTATATAATATTTTGCATGCTCTCTCTCTCTCTCAATATAGACTCAAAATTACAATACCCATATTATTTCTAATGATCAGATTTCTGAATGAAGTTTAAGATTTATTTTTGGTTCTTCACTGAACATATGCTACTAGGGATGCAGTATCAAAATACTGTGTGTTACAGTCACTGAAAATAATTCTTATGTGTTTATGGTGTGATTTGATATGTAAAACAACTTTTTTAGTATGTTTTAAATTTGTAAGTTTAATTTTAACATAATATAAGATATTTACATATTTCCAAAGTCAAAACTATAGGACAAATTAATTTCAGAGGAATACAGAATCTATCTTTTTCTGTTCCAATCTGTACCCTTCCTTTTCTCTTACAAGTAGTCATTTTTATTAATTGGCTTACTTTTCCATTGTTTCTTTTTAAAAAAATAACACATATGTCTGATTGAAATATATAGACTATTCTGCCCACTGCATTTAACAGTATGTCCTAGGCAGACCATTCTACAGGATACAGAGATCTTCCTCTTGCCTTTTATAGTTACATAGTAATCTTTTGGGCAGATGCCCTATGGTTTATTCATTCAGTTACCTCTTCATAAACATTGGCTTATTTCAAATATCCTATTATTTTAAATGTGTTATAATTAATAGCAGTTACATGGATCATTTTATATTTTGCCATTTCTGCCTTGAGATAGATTTCTAGGAGTGTAGTTGCTGTAAAAGGGTAAATGTATATGTAATTTTGTTAGACAGTGTGAAATTACTATGTGCATTCTTAGGTAACTCATCTCGGTGTGCCTGGTACTTCATTTGCAAAATAGAAATAATACCTCCTTCCAAAATATTGTGAGGATTAAAAAGACAATGGAAATCAAAGTACCTTGAAAAAATTGCAGAGTAATAGGCAGATTTAAGTGATTGCTATTCACAAATAACATTTTATTGGTAAAGGGGACTCATGTAGCCACACAAATGTCTTAACATCACATCACTGAGTCTCAGAAATGAAGGAGAGAATCATCCTAGACATAGACATAGGGAGCGAGACACAAAAATTTAGATATATATAAATATGATGGAACCATAATAGAACAATTATTTCCCCAGGTGTGGAGATGTTGAAGAAGCCAATAATGGAGCTGAATTTGGAAGGAGACAAGCAGTTTACTAGATGGGGATAATAAGACACCATACCATCAGAGGTGGAGCGACTGTATCAGCAACATAGGAGTGAAATATTCATTGAAGGGTAAAAATTCTGGCACACAGGATCTTAGAAAACATGTGGAGGAATTGTACAAGGAGATGTTAGAGAAATAAGTCAGAGCCAGAATGTAAAGGGTATGCATGCCATGCAAAGGAGTTTTCACTTTACAATACGTACTGTGTGTGTTGGATGTGCTTGACATGAAAGTTTTCTAGAATCTCAAACTTTTTATATATTCTTCACAAAAGGTCAGTAACTGATTATTATTAAACACTACATATTATATGATATTCAATACTATGCATAAAGAGTGCCTTTTGAAAGAAATGTTCCAATGGCTAACTGCATAAAAAGAATTCTCATTGGAGAGACTTTTGCGAAGAGGGCAGAGGAGAATCCTAAGCTCATCTTGTCCCATGGACACACCTAGATAACAGTTACGTCAGTGCAACTAACCCAGAAAAGAACCCAGAAACTGACAGAATGAATTTTCCTTAGTCATAGAGAGGAGACCATATCCAAAAGGTTGGGGCAAAGATGTGGCCAGGAACTGAACTCTCAGAGAGACTAACCCCACATTGGAGGGACACTGTAAGTATGAAGGGAGAGGACTGAACTCCACACCAAGCACCCCAGACATGGGGGACCTGCACTGAGAAGACAAGTCCCCATAACATTTGGCTCTGAAAGGCAGCTGCGCTTAACTTCTCCTACTTTAAAAATGAACCACAAGAGGGGTGCCGGGGTGGCTCAGTCAGTTAAACGTCTGCCCTCAGCTCAGGTCATGATCCCAGGGTCCTGTGATCAAGACCCACATCAGGCTCCCTGCTCAATGGGAAGTCTTGCTTCTCCCTCTCCCATTGCCCCCCCCCACCATTCATGCTCTTTCTCCCAAATAAATAAATAAAATCTTCTAAAAAATTAAAAAAAATAAATGAACCACAAGAAAACATCTCGGAAGAACATAAATACATGGAAGCAAAATGACATGCTACTAAACAATAAATGGGTCAACCAAGAAAACAAAGAGGAAGTGGAAAAATACATGGAGACAAATGAAAATGAAAACACAATGGTTCAAAATCTTTGGGATGCAGCAAAAGCTGTTCTAAGAAGGAAGATTATAGCAATACAGGCCTACCTCAAGAATCATGAAAAATCTCATATAAACAATTGAAACTTAACAGCTAAAGGAGCTAAAAAAGAACAAAGCCCAAAGCCAGTAGAAGGAAATAAAGATTAGAGCAGAAATAAATGAAATAGAAATTAATATATCAATGAAACCAGAATGCGGTTCTTTGAAAAGATTAACAAAATTGATAAACCTTTAACCAAACGCATAAAAAAAAAGAGAGAGAGAGCAGAAGGTGATTGTTAACTTTGATGCATCCCTCAAAGTAGAAAACCTATAGTGTTCTACACCGGCATCTCTCAGCTTCCAATTTACCATATCAGATAGGCTCAGGGGCACTGGAAAGGCATATTAATTCTACCTATAACCAATGATATATGGGACAAGGATGGAAGACAGAACTAACATGGCAGTGACTTCTGGAAACAGAAAGGTCTTGAGTAATTTGTAATAGGTAGACACTGAAAGAGTAGGAAAGAGAAAAAGTCCACTAGGAACAGTGGAGAAAATGATGTTTCAAAGGGAAAGGAAGATACTTTTTCAGATTTGACTAGGTTAGGCCTGATGCTGCTGACAACTGTTCATGACTTGTGACCTTGAGCAAGTCATTTAATTTTTCAGTCTTAATTCTTCTTGTTTGTAAAATGAGAAGTTTGGGTTATGTGATCTGTAGTGCTTCCTCCAGTTGTAACTTTTAAAAATAGTTTTAAATATTTGCTTAGGCTTTGTATTATTTTGTCTGATGATATATTATCTGTGAAAAAACAAAGATCTTATTACTGCCTTGGGGAAAACTACAGGAAAATACTGACTGGGTAGTGAAATGGGTCATAGTGTTTGAGGTTTCACATGAGATCTTTTATTTAGACATGTTGTAAAAGCATATTTTTATATTTGATAACCAGAAATGTCATTAAAACAGTGCCTGGTAGAAAACAATGCCACTCAGTTTTTGAGTATTTTTCTCTCTCAAGTTAAAACCCATTCAAATAATCGCCTGCATATTACTCCTATCCTTCCTACTTTAATGTCTTTCTCTTGAAGTGCTGTAAAGAGAAGTTTATGGCAGCAACCAATTCATCTGACCTTGTCATTATGTGGCTTATAGCATTCTCTCCAAAACTGTAATTATTTCTTACTAAGAGTAACTTGTTCTGCAAGCTTTATTCTTCTACTAAAACTCTGATACACACACCACCATAAAAAAGGAAAAAGAGGACTCAAATAAAATCAGAACTGATGGAGAAGAAATAAACACTGACACCACAGAAATACAAAGGATTATAAGAGAATAGTATGAGGAATTATATGCCACAAATTGAACAACCTTGAAGAAATGGATAAATTCCTAGAAACACATAAACTGTGAAAACTGAATCAGAAAGGGGCACCTGGGTGGCTCAGTCAATTGAGCGTCTAACTCTTGATTTCAGCTCAGGTCATGATCTCAGGGTCTTGGGATCAAGCCCCTGTCGGGCTCCATGCTCAGTGGGGATTCTGTTTGAGGATTCTCTCTTTCCCTCTCCCCCTCTCAAATAAAAACTGAATCAGGAAGAAATAGAAAATTCAAATAGACTGACTACTAGCAATGAAATTGAATCTATAATTGAAAAACTCCCAACAAACAAAACAATCCAGGACCAGATGGACTCAAAGGGGATTTCTACCCAATATTTAAAAGAGGAGTTAATACCTATTCTTCTCAAACTATTCCAAAAAAATAGAAGAGGAAGGAAAACTTCCTAATTAATTCTACAAGGCTAGCATTACCCTGATACCAAAACTAGATAAAGACACTACAAAAAAAGAAAATGTCAGGCCATTGTTTCTGATGAACATAGATGTAAAAATCCTCAACAAAATATTGGCAAACTGAACCCAACAATACATAAAAAAAAAAATCATTCACCACCATCAAGTGGAATTTATTCCAGGGATGCAAGGGTGGTTCACTCTTTGCAAATCTATCAACGGGGTATAACACATTAACAAGAGAAAGGATATAAGCCATGTGATCATCCCAACTGATGCAGAAAGAGGACGTGACAAAGTACAACATCCTTTCATGATAAAAACCCTCAACATATACATAACATAATAAAATAAGAAAAAACCCTCGACAAAGTAGGGTTAGGGGGAATATACCTGAACATAATAAAGGCCAAGTAAAAATCCATAGCTGACATCATACTCAATAGTGAAAAAACTGAGAACTTGTCCTCTAACATCAGGAACAAGACAAGGATGTCCACTCTCACCACTTTTATTCAATGTAGTACTGCAAGTCCTAACCACAACAATCAAACAAGAAAAAGAAATAAGAGGCACCCAAACTGGTAATGAAGAAGTAAAACTATCACTATTTGCGGATAACATGATACTCTATATAGAAAATGCTAAAGACTCTACCAAAAAACCTACTAGAACTGATAATTGAATTCAGTAGGGTCCCAGGATACAAAACAAATATACAGAAATCTGTTGCACTTCTATACACGAATAATGAAGCAGCAGAAAGAGAAATTAAGGAATTGATCCCATTTACAAATGCATGCAAAATAATAAGATACCCAGGGATGAACCTAGCCAAAGAGGTGAAAGACCTATACCCTGAAAACACTGATGAAAGAAATTGAAGATGCCACAAACAAATGAAAAGGTATTCCATGATCATGGATTGGGAGAACAAACATTGTTAAAATGTCCATACCACGGAAAGCAATCTACAGGTTTAATATAATCCCTATCAAAATATCAACAGCATTTTTCACAGAATTAGAACAAGTAATCCTAAAATGTGTGTGGAACCACAAAAGACTCTGAATAGCCAAAGCAATCTTGAAAAAGAAGGAAAAATCTGGATTTATCACAATTTCAGATTTCAAGTTATACAAAGCTGTAATCATCACAACAGTATGGTACTTGCACAAAACAGACAAATAGATCAATGGGATGGAATAGAGAGCCCAGAAATACATCCTCACTGTTATGGTTAATTAATCTATGACAAAGGAGGCAAGGATATACCATAGGGAAAAGACCGTCACTTCAGCAAATGGGGCTGGGAAAACTGGACAGGTACCCACAAAAGAATAAAACTGGACCACTTTCTTACGCTATATCAAAAATAAACTCAAAATGGACTAAAGACTTAAGGGTAAGACCTGAAGCCATAAGATTCCTAGAAGAAAACATAGGCAGTAATTTCTCTGACATCAGCTATAGAAACATTTTTCTAGGTATGTCTCCTCAAGCAAGGAAAACAAAAGCAAAATTAAACTATTGGGATTATAAAAAAATAAAACTCTTTTTAAAAAATATTTTATTTATTTATTAGACAGAGAGAGAGACAGCGAGAGAAGGAATACAAGCGGGGGGAGTGGGAGAGGGAGGAGCAGGCTTCCTGCTGAGCAGGGAGCCCGATGTGGGGCTTGATCCCAGGACCGAGATCATGACCTGAGCCAAAGTTAGATGCTTAACCAACTGAGCCACCCAGGCGGCCCCTCAAAACAAAACCCTTATGCAAAGTAAAGGAAACCATCAACAAAGTAAAAAGGCCACTTACTGAATGGGAGAAGATATCTGCAAATGATATTTCCAATAATGAGTTAATATCCAAAATATATAAAGAACTTAAACAACTCAACACCAAAAAAATCAAATAATCCAATTAAAAAATAGACAGAGGACCTGAATAGACATTTTTACAAAGAAGACATATAGATGGCCAACAGATACATGAAAAGATGCTCAACATCAGTAATCATGAGGGAAAAGCAAATTAAAAGCACAATGAGATATCATGTTACACCTGTCAAAATAGCTAAGTCAAAAAGACAAGAAACAACAAGTGTTGGCCAGGATGTACAGAAAAAAGAACCCTGGAGCACTGCTGCTGGGAATGCAAATTGGTGCAGCCACTGTGGGGAAAGGGGTAGAGGTTTCTCAAAAATTAAAAACAGAATCACCATGACCCAACCTTTCCACTACTGGGTGTTTACCCAAAGAAAACAAAAAGAGTACTTTGAAAAGACATAGGCACCCCTTATTGCAGTGTTATTTACACTAGCCAACACATGGAAGCAACCCAAGTGTCCACCCACAGACAAATGGATAAGGAAGATATGGTATAAATACATACAATGGAATATTACTCAGCCATCAAAAAGAATACAATCTTGCTAAATGCTAAGTGAAATAAGTCAGTCAGAGAAGGAAAAATATCGTATGATTTCACTCATACATGGAACTTAAAGCAGACAAAGAAGAGAGAAACAAAACACACTCTTAGATACTAAGAACAAACTGGTGGTTGCCAGAGGGGTGGCAGGTGGGGAGATGGGTGAAATAGATAAAAGGGATTAACAGTACACTTACGCTCATAAGCACTGAGAAATGTACAGAATTGTTGAACTATTATATTGTACACCTGACACCAATATAACACTATATGTTAATTATAGCTGAATAAAATATTTAAAAGAAGAAAAGATAATTCTTAGTTTACCAAGCCACAGTTTGTCTTTGGTGACACCTCCTAAACTGAGGGATAAAGCAAAACTGCATCCCCCTTTCTTCCTCTTGCTCCCCAGGACAGTCAACAAACACAGGGTGGTTGTCCACCAATTCTATTACCATGTACCTAGCTAAGCCATCTTACAGGTACCCATGGATTTCCAGAAAATCGACTGGGAGGAATGGAGGAACATGACTGAGAGTATAGCCCAGAAAAGCCAGATCCACTTTCCTAAAAGCTCTACTGCATTCTCCTTCTGAAGCATTCTCCAGTCTAAGGCTGCCAAAAGCCTGACTATGTGACCACACAGAGAAATTAGGAAACTATGTACTGGGAACTGAGATCTTAGGAATATATTATGTATTATAGTTTTACATAGTTTTTAGAGTGAAGTAGATCTTTAGCTCCAAAGTCAACAACAGATGCGCAATACCAGGCAATTATTCCCTCTTTGCCTCAATTCCCAAGAAGCTTACACACAAATTTATGTTCTTTTCCTAGGAACCATACAGGAATTGTTACATTTGAGATTTTAACTTCTTTTATTTTATATTCCAACTCTTTATTTTCCTGTTGTTCTGTTTTCTACCATTGTTTCTTAGATTTCTATTTACCATATTCTTCTTGCAATGTTAATAAGAGAATATATGTAACACACATGTACATGTGTACATGTGTGTTACATATATTATGCAACAATCATGTTGTATAATATATGTAACATTTAAGAAATAGATCATTACCCACACATTGCATCTACATATGTGCTTTCCCCAATCCCACCTCCCTATAACTATCCTGAATTTTACCATTCCCTTGTTATATTTTTAATAGTTTTAGCACATATTTATGTATGCCCAAACAATAACACATTTCTTAGGGATTTTTTCTGTTTTAAAGTTTTTTTCTATCATTTTGTATATATCTGTTGGGACTTGTTTTTTTGCTTATCCCTTTTTCACTACTGGATAATATCCCATTATGTGGGGAAAAAAATGAATGTATATATATTTGAGATTGTATACAATGTGTGTGTGTGTGTGTGTGTGTGTGTGTGTGTGTGTGTGTGTGTGTGTGTGTGTACGGTTGCCCCTTAAATACAGGGGTTAGGGGCATCAGAAAATCCATGTATAATTTCTGCCTCCCCAAAACTTAACTATGAATAGGCTACTGTTGACAGGAAGTCTTACTGATAACATTCAATTAATACATAGTTGGTATGTAATATGTATTATATACTGTATTCTTAAAATAAAATAAGCCAAAGAGAAGAAAATGTTATTAAGAAGATTATAAGGGAGGGGGGGGTGCCTGGGTGGCTCAGTAGGTTAAGCGTCTGCCTTTGGCTCAGGTCATAATCCCAGGGTCCTGGAATTAAGTCCTGCATTGGGCTCCTTGCTCAGTGGGGAGCCTGCTTCTTCCTCTGCCCCTCCCCCATGCTTGTGCTTGTGCTCTCTCTCTCTCTCTCTCTCTCTGTCAAATAAATAAATAAAATCTTAAAAAAGAAAGAAAATTATAAGGAAGAGAAAATATATTTATAGTACTGTATTGTTTTTCTAAAAAAAAATCCACGTATAACCATGCAGTTCAAACCTGTGCTGTTAAAGGGTCAAGTGTATATTCGTCCATCCACCAATCTCTAGGCATTTGGATTATTTTTAGTTTGGGATTGTTGCAAATAGTACACCTATAAAAATCGCTATATGGGTCTTCTGGCAAATATGTGTATAAGTTTCTCTAGATCACATTCCTAGATATTTAAGTGTTTGGTCCCAGGTAGGAATGATCTGCTTTGAGAGACAGAGAAAATCTGTCTTCCAAAGTTGTTCTGCTTTACACTCCAGCCAGTCGAGTATAATGGTGCTCCTGTTAATATACATCCTTCGTCAATCTTTTTAATATTTTGCCCTTTTGATATGTGTGTAGTGCTATATTATTTCACTTAATTTGCATTCACAATAGTAAAAGATTTGTGAATCTTTTCATCTGTTTATATGCTACAGATACTTCATTTTTTGTGAAGTGCCTGTTTGATATATTTACTCCAATTTTCTATTGGGGTGTTTGTCATTTTTTTTTAAAGATTTAATTTATTTGACAGAGAGAGAGACAGCAAGAGAGGGAACACAAGCAGGGGGAGTGTGAGAGGGAGAAGCAGGGTTCCCGCCAAGCAGGGAGCCCAACGCGTGGCTCGATCCCAGGACCCTGGGACCATGACCTGGGCTGAAGGCAGATGCTCAATGACTGAGCCACTCAGGCACCCTGAGTTGTTTGTCTTTTAATTGTTCACTTGTATTTTTCACATATTGTGGACAGTAATCCTTTGTTAGCTATATGATTTACAAATACTTTTAGCCAGTTAGTGGCTTCATTCACCCTCTCTTTTTTTTAAAGAATTTATTTATTTATTTGACACAGAGAGAGAGCAAGCAAGTGCACAAGCAGAGGAAGCTGCAGGCAGAGGGAGAAGCAGACTCCCCCCTGGTAAGCAAGAAGCCTGATGTAGGACTCGATCCCAGGACCCTGGGATCATGACCTGATCCGAAGGCAGACGCTTAACTGACTGAGCCACCTAGATGCCCCCATTCTCCCTCTCTAATATGTTCTGATGAATGATTGTACAGAACAATAAAGCAGTTAAATTTATGCATAATTAGTTTTATGCTCAGATCTTTTTGTGTTTCAAAAAATACCCTCCCCTACGTAAAGGTCAGAAAAATTCTTCTATATTTCTTCTAAAAGTTTTAAAGTTTTGCATTTTACAATTGAGTCTTCAAAGCTCACAGAATTGTATTTTGTGAATTGTGCATTTTTTTAAAGATTTTATTTATTTATTTGACACAGGGAGGGAGAGCAGCAGAGGGAGAGGAGGAAACAGGGTCCCCGCGGAGCAGTGAGCCTGATGCAGGGCTTGATCCCAGGACCCTGGGATCATGACCTGAGCTGAAGGCAGATGCCCAACGACTGAGCCACCCAGGCGCCCCTGAACTGTGCATTTTAAGGATCTATCCAATTGCTTTAAATTTTCTACATGGGTAATCAATTGTTCTCAGTACCATTTACTGAAAAGTCCTATTCCACACTGATAAGCAAGACCACATCTGTCATAAAATCCAAGTACTATATATGCATTCACATGTCCTGGTTCTCTATTCTAATTCATTTGTCAGTTTGTTTTAACTCATTCCACTACCACATTGTCTTAATTATAAGAGCTCTAAGTAAATCTTCCTACCTGCAAGGGAAAGCTCACTTCAGACGAACAGATACCTGATTGTTGCAATTTAAAAAGTGACTTCTCATACTACAGTCTTTGTATTTTGTATAAAGAAATCATATAGTATAAATTCTTTTGTGCTTGTTTTCTCTTGCTCATCATTATGTTCAGGAGATTAACACAGACTGTTGAGGATTTTTCCCAGTGCTTTTTTAGTCTTCACTGTCTTGCTAATTATATTTCTAACCTTTAATGTTTAGCCTTAAAATTTTATTATGCATATTTAACTAAACAATGACTAAATTATACAATACATTAACCCTGAACAAACAATATAAAGACCATGATACATGTCAACTCTGAAGAAAATTAAAAGCTGGGTTTTTTTTCAGTATTGTAATTCTATTATTATTATTAGTTTATATTGATTGTTCTTGAGTTTATATTTGTTTTTACCTTTTTCTTTGCTTAGATTGTCCTGTAATAATATTACTTCTTCCTGAAGAACATTCTTTAGAAGTTCTTTTAGCAAAAGTCATTGTTAGTGAAGGTATTATAGCTTTTGTTAATATTCAAATGTCTTCATTTCATCTTACAGATAGTTTTCTGAGTACACAATTCTCGGTTGTTATTCATTTTATCTAAGTATTCCTTCTGGTTTTGATTTTGCTATTTAGTAGACTGTTATCAATCCAACTGTTTTCTTTGGTGGGCAATCTTTCCTATTTTTTAAATAATTTTTGTCTTTGATATTCTGCGGTTCTCCACAATGTGTTTTGGCAAGAGT
Source organism: Zalophus californianus (assembly GCF_009762305.2). NCBI lineage: Eukaryota > Metazoa > Chordata > Mammalia > Carnivora > Otariidae > Zalophus > Zalophus californianus. The sequence goes on along the minus strand of NC_045612.1, from coordinate 110,597,395 downwards.
CTATTTTATTTATTGTGTTGGGATTCACTCTGTTTTCTATATCTATGGATTCACATTTTCCATCACTCCTGGAAAATTCACATCCTGGTTAGAATCCTAGAAGGAATGAATAGAGAGAATCAAGAGAGGCAAATGGATGACGTAGCTATAGTCCATGTGTCTTCACAGCTGAATAGCATTCTACTTTATGAGTACATTATCACATTTTTATTCTAGGAATTAGATTTTTTTTATTTCTGTAAGTTCTAATTTTATTTACAAAAGTTTCTGGTCTTAATGACTTCTTGTTGTTTGCAAATGTTTTCTTTTAAAAAAAATCATTTCAAACATAATGGTTCTATATTAGGTGTCTTGCAATCTGTGTTTCAGTAGTTTTGGGAATTTTTATGTGTGGTGGTTGATTGTGCTGACCTTGACTCATTGCAGTTTTTCTTCTCTTTGGCGCTATTTGATTGTGACATCATGGCTTGATTTCATGTGTTAGTGTTGCCTAAATTAAGACACTTTCTCCATAGAGTAGTTGCTTCTGTTGCTGCTAATAGCCAATGGCCATCACCAAACCGGATCCACTTCTCCCTCCTTTAAAGTTTCAGCTTAGTTCAAAGTCCCACCTTTAGTTCCCCTACCTCGCTCCTAGACCGAAGCTCACAGTACCCATAGAGAAAGTGCCACAGGAGTCATCAATCCTGAGCAATGCTCCCTTTCCCAGCCTTCCTCCACTTCATACACCTAGCTCATCTCAAGCCTCTTTTTGGGTTAGAGGACTTCTTGGATTACTCTCCTGCCTCCTTTAAGCCCACTACTGTGTATTCTCTCCCATATTTAAATGCTCTGCAGTCCCTTGGAGCCCTTAGTCTGCTATAATGCTAGAAGCACTGAATTTATTTTTTACATAAAGATAATAGATACACATAGTAGAAAATTAAAGAAACAGCAAAGCCCTACCACAGTACCATTTCCCCAAATCAACTGATTGTGTTTCTGTTCGTAGAATTCAGGATGGTAACCTCCCTATCTCAAAATAATATATATATACTTCTATTTTCTTGTCTATGAAAGATGTGGATTCAGTTTACTAATTTTCCCTTTCTTTCCTCCTCCAAATTTTTGATATGAATATAACTGAACTTAATTCTTTTATTAATTAGGTTTGTAACATTAAACAATATATTCAGCCCCTTGTTCTACTATCTTCCATTAGTATCACTTCACCTCTGACCACCTTACTTTGAGGATATTAATTAGCACACTGACACTTTCTTCCACATCTCCCAACACTGCCCACTCATGTCCTAGCTAATTTGATTTACATACTTACTTTTATATTACCAAGTTGTTCAAATTTAAATTGTTTACAACTAAGTAGAAATTCCAAGTATTTTTAATTGGATCATTGTAAAACCTCAAAAGTCAATAAATAGCATTTCCAATCTTAAGACAATGGAAACACTTTCAGTGCAGCCCAAATTGTATATTGACATTGCATTTCCTTTACCTTGACCTCAAGGATGTGATCCTTGAGCCACACAAAGGGAAATGGTTCCAACATCACCAAGTAAATATTGTCTTCTTACACTATTGTAATTGCTAAACATCATAGTATTATTCAGTTTGTTTCATAGTTAGATCATGACTTTCTATATAGTTTTTTTTCCTGGAGTTTCAAATGGCCTCTATTTCTCGCATGATCAACTTTATCATCTCCCTTCCTTTTTTTCCCAGGTGCTCAATCATATATTCTATTCTATTAATGTCTCCCATCCCCCATCCTACTACCTAGAAACTTTCCTCTATGTACTAAATTCTAGAGTCTCTATCTACTACACCCGAACTGGAGAAGTTGTTCCCCAGGCCTGCCCAACTGCTGTCATGTTGAGATGTCGCTTCAGCATTCTCGAGTGGATACAGCTTCCTGGTTCCCATATATGCCTCCTTCTTGGTTTAGCCTTTAAAAAACAACTTTTGGCAAAATACATCCTCAAGTAACTTCTTAGAAAAGGTATGTGTACAATAAAATTTGTGACCCTTTGCATGTTTTTATTCTTTCTTCACCTTTGCTTTTTTTTTTCTCAGTAAAGGAACATAGGCTATAATTTTGAAGGAAACTATTCCATCATCATCTAGTATACATGTAGTGCTTCTCAGGAATATTAATGTTATTTTGATTATTTATAAGTACTCTTTTAAGTCTTCCCCATTGGGTTACATTCTTGAAGAGATTTAATAAATTTAATAAATGAGAGATTTAAAAAAATGTGATCTCCCCTACCATTTTCTTCTTTATTCCTTTTGGATAACTTTATTCTCTTATTCTAGAAAGAAACTTAGATGGATGTGGGGCAAATACACATTTCCTAGTTTACCATCTCAAATCTCCATCACTTATTTTCATAATATTATGTTGTTGTACTGTATTTATTTTGTCAGGTGCCAAAAACTCTTTTTGAAACAAATTGGAATAAACCATTTATTCAGTCCTTCAGTAAGTTTCTAAAAGTTGAGGGGCAGATTAGCTGTTCCCCTAATTCAGATGAATATATTTTTAATTCCATAATCTTGAAAAATCTTAGAGTATCGATTCCCTGGGCTAGCTAAGCATAGATGCAGACCCATGGGGCTCAGAAAGTCTAACAGGTCAAAGCTCAAAATCCAGAGGGATGGATGGGATCAAACAGCTCCAAGCAATGAAACATCTTAAAAGCACCAAGGCAACGGTAATGATGGGAAACACTGTTGCAAAGTTGCACTGATGGAATAATTTTTGGTAAATACAGTTATGAATTATTTTGCCCAAGGCTACTCTTGGACTCACAGTCAGAACCTATCTTGCCTGAGGTGAACAGGTAATTAGCAGTGGCCAGAGATGCTTGGGCAACAACTTGTGGTAGAAGAGAAGGGAAAACCTCCCAAAAAATAAAAAAAGTCCCATTAAAAAATTCTGATTTATGAAATACAAGTTACATGGTATGGGATATCTAATTAGTTCCCCACAGTGATAGACCTCATTACATTCTACATCCTATCTGATGTTAGCATACACAGCATTGAAAGAATTCTTAAAACTTCAAAGATAGCTTGTTTTGCTTCCTTACCTTTGGCACCCTGGTAGGGACTCCACAGAGAGCTGCCATTTCACATGCTCACAGGAAGCTGTACTCCTTGACCACTTGCATAGGCAAAGTAATTATCAAGGACTTTGAACAGGGCCACCAGCCACTCCACATCAGCTTGTTCCAGGTGAGGAAGACCTTTCGCCAAGTGATAGGTAGGTAGGTCTGGGGGAAGAGAAAGAATGAGTGGTCTTAGCTTTCTTTCTTTTACCAAATATTTTTTGAGTACCTGGTAAGTTTCAGGCTTTGTGCAAGGCAATGGGAATAAAATGGTAAAGACTATGGATAGGTCATGAGATCCTGCCCCTTGTTCATAAGTAGTGGCTTGGCCTCTTACACACACCACCCAAAAGGATGATGCCTTAGTTTAAGAAAACCCATAGCATCCATCCTTCTAAAACCAGATACCTACAAGGCCAAGATAGATATTCCTGCATTCCCTCTAGCAAAATCAACACAGATGTCCTTCCATTTGGGTTACCTCTGGGAGTTGCTGGGAAACTAAGAACCTTTGCAAAAGATAGGACTTACTGTTCTACAGCCCCACTTGGGAAGGCAGGAAGGGGTAGAGGAGGGAGAAAGGAGAGAGCAAAGGAAGAGCTGCATACACTCAAACTCACAGATACAACAGATTCAAATTCATTCATTCATTCAGCAAATATCTGTTGGGATCTTATTTTACATCAGGCACTGTTCTAAACACAAGGATTCAGAAGTGAACAAAATAGACAAAATCTCTGCCTTCATGGAATCTGCAATGTAGTCAGAGAGAGGTAGAAAATAGTAAGATACCTAGGTAAAAATATTTAGTTTGGGTTTAAAAAAATAAACAAAAAGAGAGAGGAAATGTCAAAAAGAGGGAGGTGCAATTTTCGATATGCATTTAGGAAAATTATCAGTAAAAAGATGATATTTCAGTAAAGAATGGAAGGGAGTGAGGCAGTGTGTATAAGTCATGAGAAACGCGGGGAGTAAAACATTCTAGGTAACTGCATGGAACAAGTGCAAAGGCTCAGAGGCAGGGGCATGCCTGCCATTTCCAAGGGCTACTGAGCCAGTGTAATTACATTAGAATGAGAGAAGGTGAAATAGCCCACTGAGTCAGATAGGTAACGAAGAGCTAGACCATGTGGTAGGGCCTTGTAGGTCCTTTTATGCACTCTTACTCTGAGAGAAGTAGGAGCCTTTGGATTTGAGGAGTGCTATGACCTGATTTAGGTTTCAAAGGATTATTCTGTAAGAGGGGGGAAAGGCTAATGCAAATTAATATACTGGAAACACATGACAAGAAAAACAACAAAAAGAAAACTTTAAAAGTAGTGCCTTTCAAAAAAAAATAGTGCCTTTCATGCTTTCTCCAGAGAACTATAAAATTCTGACATTTTCTACAAATCTCTGATGGCCAGAGAATGCTATTCTGGATTCCTAAGAGATATAAAAATTAATGATCAATGAGCTCAAAAGGGCTGGAATTTGGACCCAAGGATAGCCTTTCCCAAGAAGCCACATCATCTTGTACCTCAGACTTAATTTGCTCCTTCAGCATGTGATGAGGCACAACTTTAATAGGGTGTGACAACTGACAAGAGAATTAAATTGATGCAAATTAAAACTTTAATAGTAACATTATATGGAGCTTAAAATCCTTTGCACTTTTGACACTGAATTTATACTAGCTGCTAAAAACCACTAGAATAAAGGGTCCTTACAGAACTACTAGCCAAGGACAATCCATTGTCTTTATAAAAAAATACAGAAATTCTTATTATTGGTTAAAGACAGAGTTGATGAGCTGAGGATAGAAGCTTTATATCTCATTAATCAAAGCACTGGATAAAGTTTGAAATTAGGATTCATTACTAGGGAAGATAGCAGTTCTGAGTGAATCAGGAAGAGAGCACAGGGATAGAAGATGGGGGAGAACAGGATCCAGCAACTACTAGGACTACTGTGTCCCAAGCACTTTAAATGGTTTGGCATCAAAACATTCCATGATACATACGTATCCATGTAAATAGGATGTGTGTGTGTGTGTGTGTGTGTGTGTGTGTGTGTGTCTCTAATTTCTATGTCTAGCTCATTTTCATGTTTTTTTTTCTGAGATTTTAACTGTTTTATTATTAAATAGAGACTTCAACAACCTATAAATAATGTAGTTCCATGGAATTGTCTCAGCTACTGAGAAAAGCAGAGAGGAAAAGTTAAAAATGTAAATGATACATGGAGATCAAGTTATGATCAAATGATATCATGTCATTTAAATAAGCAATGATCCTACTGTCATTCAAATACAAAAATGTAGTGGAAAAATTATTTATGACTATATGTGGTGGCGTAACTACGAAGAATTCCCAATTACTTCCTCCACTTCAGCAGGCACATTCACATTAGTGAGTATTAGAAGACTTAGGTTCCATCTTGGTATCTATATACAGCAATACTTCACAAGTTAGAAGTGTTGTAACTCCTTAGAGAATTTTTTTTTAATTTTAATAAAAACTTAAATAAAAACTCATTTTCATCTTATCATAGTATATTTGAGTTATTTTCTTTTTTATCAAGAATAGAGTATTTGGTCTATTTTAAAATTTAGAACACTCAGCTGTATTTTTAAAGCCTGCATAACCTGTCCAGCCATTTTGTTGTCCTTATTCTAACTATCATCACCTCTGCTACATACGCAACCTGCTCCTATACGCAATGATGATGACAAAAGTTTCCCACTCCTTACACCTGTCCACCACTTCCCCATAACAATGGATTGTGGTTCGGCTCATAAGATTAAGGATGGTAACCTCCATATCTCAATATACATACACTTGTTTTTTTCCTGTGAACGAAAGATGCTTTCACAGGTTCATTTCTGCATCTGAGCCTTAACTCTGGGACGTAGGGTCTACATGTTTCTCCCCTGCTTCAACTTTGTCTCTACATACAAAGATGTAGATTATGAGTCATTAGTGAAATCCAAGACACAAGTGCAATGAGACACCATTACAGCCCTATTCAAAAGCTAAAATTCAAACAAAACAACAAAACCTGACAATGGCAAGTACTCACAAGGATGCCAAACAACTAAATTTGTTTAGATGCAGAGCAACAAGAATTCTCACACTTTGCTGAGAAGAAGGCAGAATGGGACAACTACTTTAGAAAAGAATTTGGCAACTACTTATAAAGTTAAACATACACTCATTATACAACCCAGTGATCCCACTCCTAAGCATTTAATCAGAAAAAGAAAAACTTGTGTCTATAAAAATATTTGCATACAAATGTTCACAGCAGTTTTACTCATAAATGCAAAATACGGGAAACAACTCAAATGCCTATCCATCAGTGAATGGATACATTCATACGACAGAATAATAGCAACAAAAAGGAATCAACTAATGATAGGCACAACAATATGAGTAGATCTCAAAAACATTCTAAGCAAAAATACAAAAGGCTAAATAACTATGATTTCATGTATATGACATTTTGGTAAAGGTAAAGATACAAGGACAGAAATCAGATCAGTGGTTGCCTTGGGCTGTGGGTAAAAGGAGGGAACTGAGGACAAAAGAAGAGAACTTCTTGGAGTGATGGAGATATTCCATACCTGGATTCTGTGGTAGTTATACAACCATATATGTCTGTCCAAACTCACTGAACTGTATATCTAAAATGATGAGTTCTACTGTATATAAATTATGCCTCAATAAACCTAACTTTAAAAAGATGATATTGCTCTGAGGAAAATTCTATCTATCCCTAAACCTTTATGAATTTCCTCTGAAATTTTACACACTCATGAGTCTCTTGAGTACCTAACCTAGGCATGGTCTTATTCAATATCCATGCTTCAGTGATCAGACATAATTTTCCTCCACTAATTTTTCTTTCAGGGTAGTACCCTGAACCATTTTTTGAAATTTCTTTCCAGGAGTGAACTTAGGAATTTACATATTTACTTCCCTGCTAAGTTCTAAATTCAGAGTTTACAGAGAGTCTGCTTTCCCAGTCTGTATCTGAGCATTAAATTCAATGGTTGAGGTCTTAAAACTCCCTAACTCTCATACATCCTGAAGCTATACTGCAGAATTGCATTCTTTAACCATGCCCCCAGATAATAAAGTGGTTTTGGCACTTCAGCTATTAAAATATGTGGGTTTGAGGGGCACCTGGGTGGCTCAGTTGGTTAAGGGACTGCCTTCGGCTCAGGTCATGATCCTGGAGTCCCAGGATCGAGTCCCACATCGGGCTCCCTGCTCAGCAGGGAGTCGGCTTCTCCCTCTGACCCTCCTCCCTCTCATGCTCTCTGTCTCTCATTCCCTCTCTCTCAAATAAATAAAATCTTTAAAAAAATTAAAAAAAATACGTGGGTTTGGAGAGGATTTAAAACATACTTTGCTAATATTTAAAATTGCACTGTAGATTTAATAATCCAAATTCAATGATACCATTGGCTCTTGGAAAACTACAAGCAAACCCAAGGACCCAAAATCTGGCATTTCTTCCTTCACTGAAGACGTCTGAATGACATTTATAGGCAGACAGGTTTACAACATGTCACATCTCCTTTAGAACAGAGCACTGTTAACAAGGACATTACTTCAAAAATAAAGGAGACAAATCTCATCATTGTGCACTGAAAATATATGCATTCCATCCATATTACAGTTTAGGATTAAAAAGCCTTGGCAATGACATTACCCCACTGCAAACCTGAACCTCATTTACCAAGGAGTTAGAGTGACAAAGTAGAAAGGACAGAATCTTTAGTTCATTTGCTCTGTCAACAGATCTGGGTCTCTATGTAAAGTCTGCAGAATTAAAAGCACAATTAAAGTAGATGTTTAAAGAGTAATGGTGCATGCTCTATCTCTGAGATGCCACATAAAACCAAGGCCCTTGGGAAAGTTGAATTAAGTAAGGAGTATTGATTTAAATTACTTAACAATAGCAAGAGTACATATACTTTTGCCTCAAACATTTTTTTAAATAAAAAGTCATGGTGACTTGCCAATAAATACATTCATTCCAAAAATTTAAATGTCAACAATCTCAAGAGCATAAACATGAATGTAACGTATCTTTCAGAAAGTAAACATTTGTGAGACTCCAAAAAGCAATTACTAATGACTCTTAAGACTTTTTCTCAAATTTAAACATACCATAAAAAAGGAAATAGTACATTTTTATTGAGGAAGTACTTAATCGACATGCCATAATTAGAAAATGAGAAGCAAAATAATAATTTCTAATTCCACATTTAGTCATTTTTTTTTATTCATTAAGTCCACAAATATCTATTGAATGCTTTCTCTGTGCCAGGCAGTGTTTTAGGCACTGTAGACTGGGCAGCAAACAAAATAAATTTCCTGTCCTCATGGCATTTACAGCAACTTTTAACATTTTGCTGTACAGTCTTCAAAAATTTACATATATGTATATATAACACACACCCACACATACACACAGACAAAAGCAGAGTATTATTCTAAAGATATTTGTAATTTGCTTTTTAACATTATCTGTCACTGATTTTTTTTTAAAATGTTTGTTGTGGTAAAGACACAACATGAGATCTACCCTTTAAACGGATTTTTAAGTGTACAACACAGTATTAACTACAGGCACTCTATCGTGCCGCAGATCTCTAGAACTTACTCATCATGACCCAAGCCGAAATCAAAGGTGGGTCACTCAACTGACTGAGTTATCCGGGCATCCTGAGGATAATTTTAAATAAATATAAGGACAGACACTTATAAGCTGGCTAGTGGTATGATTCCTCAGCATGGTGCTCTGGCTGAACATGGTTCCCCTGGCACTGGGGGACCTTCCAGGAGAGAGCCCAGTGGGAAGTAGCACCCTGGAAGGAGATGTTCTTTGAGAAAACCCTGGAAAAGTGAGGATCCTAGAGACCCCTGTCTGGTCTTCATGAGTTTCTAGATACTTCAGTGAAGTCAAGAGTTCATTTAACTCACTCACTTTTAAACTTTTTTTTTTTAATTTTTTATTGTTATGTTAATCACCATATATTACATCATTTGTTTTGGTGTAGTGTTCCATGATTCATTGTTTGTTCATAACACCCAGTGCTCCATGCAGAATGTGCCCTCTTTAATACCCATCACCAGGCTAACCCATCCCCCTACCCTCCTCCCCTCTAGAACCCTCAGTTTGTTTTTCAGAGTCCATCATCTCTCCTGGTTCGTCTCCCCCTCTGACTTTTATTGGAGAGATTTCCAAAATTGGACAAAGGTAGAGAGTAGAGTGTAATTAACCCCCATGCACCCTCTACTCAGCTTCACAGAGAGGAAAAGATGAACATTTTGTCACTTTTGTTTAATCAGTTCTAACATGCTGCTGCCGACACTACCTCTTTTTCCCCTACTTCCTCTACCTCTCCTCTTATTGTCTATTTTAGTGAAAAACTTGGTATTATTATATCTTTTCTGTAATACTTACCTATGAATCTTACACCATGGGCAATGTAATTACTACACCTAATCAAAGGAACAACAGTCTTATGTATCTAAAACCCAGTTTATGCTCAAATTTTTACAAGTGTCTCAGAAACATTTTCCAGTGGATTTGTGCAAATGGAGATTCAAATGAGGTCCACGCATTACATGGTCCATAATTTTTTTAGGTTTCTTTTCATCTCTATGGGTTCCCTTCACTCTTATTTTCTACATGTCATTTAACTGTTTAAGAAACAGTGGTATTTATCTTGTAGCATTTCTCCCATTCTATGTTTTGTCGATTGTATCCATTTGTTGTCATGTAACATATTTACCCACCCCCATATTTCCTCCTAATCGGCAGGTGGTTCTACAGGATAATTAGATTCAGGACTTTTTTTTTTTTTTTTTTTTTTTTTTTGGTAAGACTATTCACAGCCAGTGCTGTGTCTCTTACTGAATCACCTGGAAGGCCAGTTCAGTTCAGTGATGTTAATATTGGTAAGTGGGTTGAGGTTTCAGAAGCTTGATCATGGATCATATAGTTTCCTATCATTTATCTAACAGTTTTGGCATCCATCAATTTGGATCTGCATCCATTATTCCAAAAGAGTGCTGAAAAGTAGTGACCTTAATTTTTCACTTAAAAAAAGCATTTATTAGCTGCAATTATTTTTTAAGTTTATTTGTTGACATATCAATAAATGATATGTCAAGTAAATGATTTATTTGACAGAGAGAGAGAGCACAAGCAGGCAGAGTAGCAGAGGGAGAGGGAGAAGCAGGCTCCCCGCTGAGCAAGGAGCCTGACATGGGGCTCGATCCCAGGACCCTGGGATCATGACCTGAGCTGAAGGGAGTTGCTTAACCAACTGAGCCACCCAGGTGCCCCCCCCCCTTTTTTTATTAGCTACAATTCTTGAATAAACAAGAACTATCATTAGTTCTTCTGCTGTCTTGAAATATATTAACATAAAATCAGTACAAATTATTGATTCTTATTGCTAAGCATTTTTTTTAGGAATACCGAGTGGATATAGCCACTTCCAAAGGTGACCGATAACAGTTTATTTTTAGTATTGCTATAAAGTCATGTGATTTTTATTTGATCATATGTTACAAACTAGTGATATGCGCACATGCAAGCACAAGCAGAGGGAGTGGCAGAGGAAGAGGGAGAAGCAGGCTCCCCACCGAGCAGTGAGGCCAATGTGGGGCTCTATCCCAGAAACCTGGGACCATGACCCCAGCCAAAGGCAGATGCTTAATTGACTGAGCCACCCAGGTGCCCCTAAATTTCCCCATTTGCTTCAACTTTTTTAAGTTTGTTTATTCCAATCAGGATACAAATAATGTCCACACACTGCAATTGATATGGCCTTTTTTTAAAAAAATTTAAAAAAAATTTTTTTAAATAAAGATTTATTTATTTGACAGAGAGAGAGTTAGCGAGAGCAGGAACACAAGCAGGGGGAGTGGGAGAGGGAGAAGCAGGCTTCCCGCAAAGCAGGGAGCCCGATGCGGGGCTCGATCCCAGGACCCTGGGATCGTGACCTGAGCCGAAGGCAGATGCTTAACGGCTGAGCCACCCAGGCACCCCGATATGTCTTTTTTAATCTATAGGTTCCCTCTCCATCTCTTCTTTTCCCCCTTGTACTTTGTTTTTTAGAAATAAAGAAAAAAGAAATTGAATCATTTGTTCCATATGGTTTTTCATAGTTTTGCTGGGTCATCCCAATAGAATATCATTTAACATGTTCCTACCTTCACTGAATTTATTGTAAATTAGTAGTCAGAACAAGAGGCTTCATAAGACTCAGATTTGGGTTTTATTATTTTGTTTTTTATTTTTTGTCAAGAATACTTCCTAAGCACTATAGTGAATTTCCATGAGGAAGCGCATATGTCTGATTGTGTCTGTTTTAAATCTAAGAATTCATTAGGTCTTGCAAACTGTTATTTTAACTTTACTACTCTTTCATTTATTAGCTAGCATTCTTGTTTTATTGTTTTTAATTTTTTTAATTAATTAATTAATTGATTTTTTATGTGACATTAGGAACCTTTTATTGAGACAAAGCAGAGTGGCCTGAAAATACCACAGCATGAAGGCAGGCTGAATTCAATTAGTCAACATATAATACATCATTAGTTTCAGATGTAGTGTCCAATCACTTATCAGTTGCATACAACACCCAGTGCTGATCTCACCATGTGCCCTCCTTAATGCCCATCACCCAGTTACCCCATCCCCCCACCCACCTCCCCTCCAGCAACCCTGTTTGTTTCCTAGAGTTAAGAGTCCCTCATGGTTTGTCTCCCTCTCTGATGACTTCCCATTCAGTTTTCCCTCCCTTCCCCTATAATTCCAGTACAGTTAACAGATGGTGCCATATTATAAAGAGCAACTTTCATCATCTCTTTGATCACGCTGAAATAGAGTTTATGTAGGAAAGGCAGGATAAATGCTTGATTCTTCCCCTTTATTTAAGAGCTTTTAAAATCATGTGTTAAATTTTTAGCCCACTCTAAAAGCGACCAATAAGTTTTTATTATAATTATGGACTGATACATTACAGATATCTAAAGTATTTTAGTCCCTTGTCAATTTTTCCATTTTGGGGAGTCAGTGGGAGACTCTTCAAGTGGGATCTTTTTGATATGAGCCTAATAGTATTGATAGTTCCCTTGCTTTCTGCCTTGAAAAGAGGTTCCTTGCTCAGCGTTTACATTCTGGGTCCCAAAGCAGGTATCAGGCACTTTTCCAAGAAGCCCTAGTTCCTTTAAGGGGAAGTGGTTTTTTGAGATCACAGTCTGGGAACTTCAAGGGCTCTTTGTTACTGGTTTTTCACTGTTTCTAGACCCTTTCTTTTGCAGAGCTAAGAAATGTCTTTTTGTTGTTGTTGTTAAACTAGGTCATACATACACACAGATAACTCCAATTCAAATATAACACTGAAGCATGTTTATTCAACCTCATCAGACTTACATATGCTTCTCCTTTTTCTCATGACGGATATCTGGGTTCTCAATGACATCAATATAATTATTAATTTGCTTTATACCACAACACACACATGACTGTTTCAGAATACAAGTAAAAAGATTATCACTAACACCATTACATTCATTTCTTTCAATTTGCCTTGATGTTTATGGATTGCCTTTGTAAATAATTCTTAATTCATAATTATGCAGAATACTTATATGATTTCTGGGTCAAATCTACAAAATAAGAAGTCTAGCCAGCTTCTACCATGTCTATTTCCTCTCTTCTTCTCCTATAAACATTGAGACACATACTTTGAGAGACAAGATAGAACTGTCAACTAAGGGGAAAAATCTTGAACTCAGAGGTAAAAGTTTAATCTTCGTAGGGCAACTTGTGGATCAAGAACTGAAGATACTCATATTAGGAAGTGAGCAGAGAAAGTGGAATACTTTACAATATTGCAGCAAGATGACCTAAAGAGAGTAATGATGGAGCATATTTTTATGAACGGGAGAAAAGGGTGTGCAAGAGGGAATGGTCATCAATGCCCAGGTCTGCAGAAAATCCTGGTGAAAGTTGACAGGGTAAAGCTATTGGATTTCTCACTAATGAGGCTTTTAAAAAAATTTTTCAGAAAGGTAACTTTTTGAAGGAGCAAAACAGAATTTTAAAAAGTAGTAAGTTAAAGAAGTAGCTATCAGAAGGGGGATCTAAAAAGGGAACAGGTAAATACTGGAAAAAATCTCTCAAGTGTCAGGAAGAGATGAACTCAAGAACAAAGAAAAGCCAACAATTCAGCCTCTAGGTATAGAGACCCAGTCCTCTAAATGACAATGATGAGACATTCAGCTTATCCTAAGGAAGCACGTAATAAATCCAGACTATGGACTTTACCATACCAAAGGTGAACTCTTCCAAGAGGCTGATCTTATTTCTTACTCAGTGAGATCCCTAGAAATCCCCAAAATTCCACGTCAGCTTTATTCCCCTCAGGCAGGACTCCTTCAGAAACAAAATCAATCCAGCTTACTGCTAATACTTATTTTGAATAGACTGGCGTACAACCCATGCTTCTCATCTATTCCCAATATGTTGGAAAATGGCTGTGTCTGATTCTTTTGGGGGACTTAACATCTGCTTAACTTGTGACATTCACACCTTTGTTATCCTTGGTCACTTCACAGGTTGTCCAAGTGTTGGATCATGCAAATTCTTTCACACTCCTATTTCTACATTGCTCCCTAGAGGCCTACCTTGACCAAACTCTCACATTTCTTCTTCCTCTTCAACCCTCCTACTGTGTCCTCTAGGAACTCCCATTTCATGGTGAACTGTCTTACATCTTCAACCTCTTCATCACATGTTCTTCCTACCTCCCAGCACTTATTCTTATTCACCATTGCTATTTCTAAACCATTACTCTTTTTCTGTTTCTGACAACTATTCTTTTGAGGCATATGCTGTCCCACTGAATCTGTCATTCATTAACATCTCATCTTGTGTCAATGCCTCAGCTTGGTTTGTCAGTCACTTGACAGGGTCAGGAAGAAAAAATGTACATACGCCAGTATATTACTGAGGCAGAGCATGGAGTACTACCCGGAGGGCAGAATTACAGCAGACACAGGGGAGGTAGATTGAGGTGATAGGCAGAATGTGTGAGCCACATAAAATACCTGAATAATGGATAAGCTATGTTGTATGTTGGAACTGGCTCATACTAATTCACAAGAGCCAGCTGTTAAATTTTCAGAAAATTTTTAAGCCATTACACTGGTAGCTTGAAATGGGATATTATGGAGGTATTTACACCATGGAAATCTGCAAACGCTACTCATCAAGACTCTTTTTTCCCCACCTGACAGCCAGTTCTTAAATGTCTATAAACACTCCACTATGTGATAGGGAAGACGAGGTAATAAAATGAGTGGATATAAGGTTAGGAAAGTTGAAGAGAAATTTTACCTAATTCAAAATTATGCCTATGACAAATTATCACACTAAAAGCTAAGGCCAAAAACTAAAATTAAGGAAGATTTAAATGGTAAATCCTAGAGTAGCAAGATTAAAGACAGATTCCAAAGAGAAAAAAATGGGGAAATATCCTTCTTTTGGCTAAACAAATAGTTTTCAGCTTTATAATGAGGCTGAATCACAAATGAAAGAAAATGAATGGAAATGATACTAGCATGTGATCCTATATCACTGGACACTCTTATGTTGAACTCAATCTACAGTACTTGTTTATTCCGTGTGTAATTAGGCTACTGGGTACAGCTTTGGTGTTCAAAAACTTACATGGGTCAAGAACCTAGAAACCAACAAGAATAATAAGAATATGGAGGATACAGGGCTCTTAGGAGCATCTATATAGTGAAAATAAAAAGGGTAGAGTTTGTATGCTGCCTGCCCTTATCCACTGAATAATATCATGCAAGTCACATAATCTCTCTGAATTCATTTCCTAAGCTGTAATATGACAATGGAAGTACCTAGCTCTTAGAGTAGCTATAAAAATTACTAAGATAATGTAGTTTATAGTGTCAAGTCTAGTGCCTTGCTCATAGTAGATACTAAAATGTTTTGTTTCCATTTCATCTATACTTGTAAACTTTTCTTTTCTATGTGGTAAGGCCCAAATCCTACTCTTGAGAAGACAAAAATATGAAGCCAGAAGACCTAATTGTGTAAGGCAGCTGCTCAGTACTTCTTTTTTTTTTTTTTTTTTTTAAACCATTGGAAGGCTCTAATCCAGGGGTGACAAACTTTCCGTAAAGGATCAGAGAGTAAATATTTCAGGTTTTTCGGTCCATACAGTGTCTGTCCCATCTGCTCAACTTTGCTGTTGCAGGGGCGAAAACAGCCATACACAATTCATAAACAAGTATGTGTGTGACTATGTGCTAATAAGACTTTGTAAACACTGGAATTTTAATTTCAAATAATTTATACATGTTATGAAATAGTCTTTTGATTTTTTTCAACCAGTTAAAATGTAACAATCATTCTTAGCTCACAGATCATATAAAAACTGATCTGGAAGGCTGGATTTTGCCTGCAGGCTGAAGTTGGCTGACACCTACTACTATACTTCAGGAACAAACTAGGATAAGCCAATGGGTTTGAAACATATTTTTAAACCTTGGAATCCTTTCCTTAAAAAAATCTTGCATTGGGGCGCCTGGGTGGCTCAGTTGGTTAAGCGACTGCCTTCGGCTCAGGTCATGATCCTGGAGTCCCGGGATCGAGTCCCACATCGGGCTCCCTGCTCAGCAGGGAGTCTGCTTCTCCCTCTGACCCTCTTCCCTCTCATGCTCTCTATCTCTCATTCTCTCTCTCTCAAATAAATAAATAAAATCTTTAAAAAAAAAAAATCTTGCATGACAACCACTTGTTACTAGAGTTTCTATAAGGATGTGAATCTACCAACTCTTCTCACTCCCTCAAGAACCCACCCTTCCACCAACACAACACTTCCATGCACACACACCATCTCCGGATGAAATTTTATGGGACGCTTTTTGAAAACCTTACGATGAAACATCAAAAAGAACTACTAACAACTGTGCACTATTTGACCCATTTATTTATTTATATATTTATATTTATTGGGGGGAGGGGCAGAGGGAGTGGGAGAGAGAGAATTTTAAGCAGGCTCCACACCCAGCACACAGCCCAGATGCGGGGCTCAAACTCACAACCCCGAGATCATGACCTGAGCCGAAATCAAGAGATAGATGCTTAGCTGACTGAGCCACCCAGGCATCCTATTTGACCCCCTTTAAAACAAACAAGATCCAAATATGGAAAAGGCAGAGAACAGTAATCCAAATATGGAAAAGGCAGAGAACAGTAAGAGTCCTCCACAGGCTACACACATCCCTCAAATGTTTTTCTACATTAGGCTTCTTATTCATGCTTTCAGACAGGTCTCTCAACTGAATCTTTCTCTTATCTGATGAGGATCTTCGTAACTTGAACACTGTAGATTATCTGTTGAGTCTGCATGATGGTTTGATCCGTTCTCTTTTCTTGGCTGTACTGGTCTCTGTTATTGGGATTTGGCCTCTACTTTGGTCCTGGGCACATGGCCCATACAGTTCTCAGTCATCCTACTATCCCAGATCCCTGACCACAATAGCCAGATCTGAGTTATGAAAAATGCCATCTAGACTAATCCATTCAGTGGGAAGGAAATCTACCAAAACAAAATCCCTATAGAGACATCCAGGGAGAGTTATCAAATGTCTGTTTACATTAATAAAGGATGTTAAAAAAAAGAAAACACACAGTTAGGTCTGCTATGTGCCAAGTGCTATGCTAATCATTCATTCTAGAATTAAGAAAAATTTGATAAGCATTTTTATGAATGATATGAAGGGCAATCCAATCTTAAGAAAGAAGCGAAAATGAGTGGTTTTTCTAAGTCCTTCCTTTTCAGATAAAGTATTATGAGTTCCTTCTTACAGAGAGCACTGTAGACACATTTTCTAGCAGGGAGAGATACTTGGAGATGTGGGTCAAAGAAAAAATTATTCTGAAAAGCCACTAAAGGCTTCTGGTAGCATCTGGGAAAAGCAGACTACCTTTGGAACAGAAACAGATATAGACATTGAAAAGAAAAACACACATATGTTATATAGCTCATCCTCTAGCACTAATGCTAGATGACAGATGAATAGACTCTCCTAAGCATGTAATCCAAACTGCAAGGCTGGGACCTATTACAATGGGGCAATTCAAGATGCTATCATCTGATTTGAAAACAAACAAACCAACAAAACAAAAACAAACAAAACCTTTGGCTTGACTTTTGAGAGAAGTCATGTTAAAGCATATGCATAATCTCAGATAATAAGTGTTAATTGAAACAAAATGACAGAGCAATTACATTCAGACCTGGTTTTAGCTCCTATGGAAGTTCAAAGAAAAAAAATTTAAGATTTATTTATTTATTTGAGAGAGGGAGAGAGCATGCATGATTGGGAGGGGCAGAGGGAGAGGGAGAGAGAATCTCAAGCAGCAGCGTGGTGCCTGATGCGGGGCTCTATCCCACGACCCCAAAATGATGACCCAAGCCAAAACCAAGAGTTGGACGCTCAACCGACAGTGCCACCCAGGCACCCCAGAAGAAATTTTTTTCAAGCAATATCTCAAAGTCAGTACTTCTAATATCTTTAACACCTACCTGTCAATACTAAAAAAAAGTGACCTACAAATTGGACCTGAGACAAAACAAATGGCCCTCATTTATTAATTAACCACCACGTGTTTACTTTCCTAGGACTTCTATATCTATCCTCCAACTTTCCCCACTCTGATTTATGCCCTGGGGGGGACGACTTAGAGATTGCATCAAATCTTTCCTTGCCCTACTTCGGTTGGGTGCAACCAACAGAAAGAACCTACTGGAGATCAGTGAAAGAAGTATAAGGTGAACGTATATATTTCCCTAGCTCCCTCTTTGTGTGAAAAAATTTAAGAATGGTGCCATTTCTCTCCTAAAGGCTACCACTCTGGTGTGCCAGTAACCATTCCCTGCCCCCTGTATCTTCAGGCCAAGTGGAGGTAATGGCTCTGCACTGTTGCTAGTTTGGGGCTACTATATTGTGCCTTTTTAGTTCCCTTTAACCCTGTTTGCACTTTTGCAGGTAGCCCCTTCATTAAGCTCTCCTCAATTCTCCCCTTAGAGCACACAATCTCTTTCCTGTGCTAACCCTGAATGACTATGACCCTACTTTTTTTCACTCTTACTCATGGACTGAACAAGAAGACTCTTATTCACTGTTTCCAACCAACACTATATATGGATATCCTTTACTGTCTAAGTGTTGAAGCAAGTATTAGTGAGTGAAAAGGGGCATACAGGGGGCCCATGGAGAACTTCAAATATTGCATTTCTCAATAGTTCAGGGGCATTATATTACCATTAGCTGTGTATCTTGCATGTGTAATATATACTTTATGAATATAAAATAATTACATCACAAAAATGCAAAAGCAAGTCATAAAATTACTTACAGTATGAAAAGCTTCATGTTGTCTCTCTCCCACACACACACACACACGTTTCTAAAAGGAATTAGAAGAAAATAATACTGGTTCAATTAGATCATGAGATTATGGGTAATTATTTTCTTAGAGTTTTCACACTGTCCATATTAAATAGAACTTCTCTTCTGAAAAAAGAACCAGTACTAAGCAGTCAAAGCTTGGGAAAACAGCAATAGCTTCCATCAAGTTCTAGAGCAGTTACTGTACTGAATCATTTCACTGATAAATGGATCTACTCCAAAGAAGAAACCTCAAATAAAAGTTCAGACATGTGACTCAAAGGCAAAATGAAGAAAACGCTCCATGAGCCAGTGAGGGTATCACCTCTTGCAACAGTTATGTCATAGGAGAAGGATTTCAGGAGACCATTAGAATATGCACTTGCTTATAAAGCTGCCAAAGGTGACCTTAATCGTCTAGTCATGTTCTGTTCAGAACCATTATTCGGCTTTCAGTTGCTATGAATAGTAGCTGTTTGATACAGTCATGTTTAAAGGGATAGTGGCTGTTCATTTTCATCTGCTGTCTCTCCTTTAGGCTGTTAAGATTTCATGGAGTTTGCAAAATGCCTGTCCCCTGAGACCTTACAAAATGAGTGGCAAGTACAAAGACTTTGATGTTCAATGTCAGGGAGGACGATTCACTTGGCTGTGCTGCAGCCCAGCAACACCAAGACCTGTTATTAAGATGACATTTAATAACAAACATGCCAATTATTGGACTTCTATTAACTGTATAAACGAAGAACGCACAAAGTTACAGATATATTGAGAATGGTGTTTGGTAAGATCACATTGATGAAATAAACAAGGTCTTGCCAGCATTAGTCATTTTAACATGGTATTCACTTTTGATATTTTTTTAAATAAAATTAAGATTTTCAACTTTAAATACATTTTTATTGGAATAAAACATCTGATATTTATATTTTAGTCAGGCACCATGATTTTATAATCTGTGGTCTCCCTATCATAACCCTTTCCTGGTATCTCTGAAACAAGAGATTACACAGAGGTCCTTGGTTAGCTTGACCTCTTTTCTCCACCAGCATGCCCATGTCTGATCTTTTTCTAAATCTTCATACCTCTTATTGTTTGTACTAAAGATATTAATATGTGAGAAATCAAGTCATGAGTGTTTTTCTGATAGTTTTAGCTATAATACACTCAAAAACAAACAAACCTGGTCCCTTAATTAAACTCAATTAAACTTTCCCCATATATATCATGGCATGAGACAATGTGAAGCATGCTAAGATAATTATTTGTGGACTTATTGTAATTAATTTTGAATAGGGAAGCAAGAAGCATTTTATAATAGGCTGCATGTAGGGTTTCATAAAATCACAGACTATTTGGTTTGGAAATGTTCTTAAAGATCAGCTAGCCCAACCATTCACCCAGTGCTTAAATCCTTCCTATATTACCATCATGTCTTAGTCTCTACGTCATCCTTAAACTGCTCTAGGAAAAGAGAAGATTTATGAAAGCAACCCATTTGAAAGAGGAGGCATTAATTTCCATATACATATATGCATATAAAATATTACTCTAAACATGTCTACTACTCTTTTAAATTCAGTATACGTTAATGGGAAAAGGAGAAGGAAAAAAATCCTTCCCTGGTTTTCTTACATATCTATCTTTTAAAAATAAGTTTAACAGATACTGGAGGACGCAGAGCTTTCTTCTTCTAATGCACAAAATAAAATAAATTAAGAGAGACCCTAGTTTCTAGGATACAGGCAAAGATATAAAACAATACATCAAATGAAACATTATTATCATCTTTCAAAT
This sequence comes from Zalophus californianus, assembly GCF_009762305.2. Taxonomy (NCBI): domain Eukaryota; kingdom Metazoa; phylum Chordata; class Mammalia; order Carnivora; family Otariidae; genus Zalophus; species Zalophus californianus. The sequence goes on along the minus strand of NC_045612.1, from coordinate 110,576,988 downwards.
TTACTTTAACCACTTATGTTTTGTCCAAGCAAGTCAAGTTAGATAGGTACAGAGCTCCCTGTTAAGATTATGTTCTAAACAAGGGGATATTTTTTTCATGTGTCTGTTAGCCATTTGTATATCTTTTTTGGAGAAGTGTGTGTTCATGTCTTCTGCCCATTTATTTTATTTTTTTTTTAAACATTTTATTTATTTATTTGAGAGAGAGAATGAGATAGAGAGAGAGAAAGCACGAGAGGGAAGAGGGTCAGAGGGAGAAGCAGACTCCCTGCTGAGCAGGGAGCCCCATGCGGGACTCGATCCTGGGACTCCAGGATCATGACCTGAGCCGAAGGCAGTCGCTTAACCAACTGAGCCACCCAGGCACCCCTTCTGCCCATTTATTGACTGGATTATTTGTTTTTCGGGTGTTGAGTTTGAGAAGTTCTTTATAGATCTTGGCTACCAGCCCTTTATCCGTAATGTGAAAAAACTAGCCATCAGGGAAACACAAATCAAAACCACAATGAGATACCAGCTCACACCAGTTAGAATGGCAAAAATTAACAAGACAGGAAACAACAAGTGTTGGTGAGGATGTGGAGAAAGGGGAACCCTCTTACACTGTTGGTGGGAATGCAAGCTGGTGCAGCCACTCTGTAAAACAGTATGGAGTTTCCTCAAGATGTTAAAAATACAGCTACCCTACAACCCAGCAATTGCCCTACTAGGTATTTACCCCAAAGATACAGAGTTAGTGAAAAGAAGGGGCACATGCACCCCAATGTTCATAGCAGCAATGTCCACAATAGCCAAACTGTAGAAGGAGCTGAGATCCCTTCAACAGATGAATGGACAAAGAAGATGTGGTCCATATATACAATGGAATATTGCTCACCATCAGAAAGGATGAATACCCACCATTTGCATCGACATGGATGGAACTGGAAGGGATTATGCTAAGTGAAATAAGTCAAGCAGAGAAAGATAATTATCATATGGTTTCACTCATATGTGGAACATAAGGAATAGAATGGAGGAACATAGGAGAAGGGAGGGAAAACAGAATGGGAAGAAATCAGAGAGGGAGACAAACCATGAGAGACTCTGGACTCCGGGGACCAAAATGAGGGTTACAGAAGGGAGGGGTGTGGGGGGATGGGGTAACAGGGTGATGGGTATTAAGGAGGGCACATATGGTGATGAGCACTGGGTGTTATATGCAACTAATGAGTCATTGAACACTACATCAAAAACTAATGATGTACTATATGCTGGCTAACTGAACATGATGACAATAATAAGTAAATAAATAAAATAAAGTAAAATAAAACAAGGGGATAGGGCTTAAGAAAGACCCACAGGAAAACTCAATCCTCAAAAAGCTGTATTGTGCAGCTGAAGTGTGTATCTTCAGATGCTAGAAAATACACAGAAGGGAAGAGGGAGATGAACTAAAGATAAACATCACTCTGCTCAACTTTCTTGGAGGTAGCCCAGCTCATGAACATTACACCTTGTTTATTCTTTCCTTTGGTTTATTTTGGAAGTCTTCTTACAGACCTACCTAAGGCCAGGTGAAAGACTGTCAAGCACTTTTGTTGAACCAAATGTATGGAACTAACAACTGTTTTCAGGAATCAGATCTTAGTGGTTAAACCTAAGGAGTTATCAATGCAAAATCTATAGCCAAACATGAATAGTCTTCAGAGCTCTTTCTGGTTTAGCATTATGCCGGACACATATCAGATGCTTTATAAAAGTACTTCACTGAGAATAGCTGAAGAGCATTTCTAATGATAAATACAATTCCACGGTGAGTCATTTATCCAGCTACTTCCCAGTTTGAAGAATTAAATAAGAGTCATTAAGGCTGAATCAATTTCTCTATATACTTTCACTTTCTAAATTGGCAAAAGAATCTTAGAAAAAGAACAGACTTCAAAATGACTACATTAAAAGAAACAAACTATTTATTTTATGGTTATGAATACTGTAAATAAAGTATTCATCTAAAAGTTGAAAGACTGATGCCACTTAAGTGCTTGGGATAATCAAAGGAAAGTGGGTTCAATTACTAAAAATGGAGAGGCAAGGAGAGGAAACCAAAAAAAAAAAAAAAAAAAAAAACCACTTACTTGATAAAGTGCTGCAATATCATAATGAAAATATGTAGCCTTTTCTAGGTTATAAAATTTTAAGTGAATTCAAACTTGCAAGCACAAAGAAATAAGTACAATAAGTATTAAGTAATCTTATATGATGTTGACTGGAAAGGAAAGCATTAAAAATTCTTAATCTCAGGAAAGAAACTGAGTGTTACTGGAGTGGTTGGGGGTGTGAGGGATGGGGTGGCTGGGTGATAGATATTGGGGAGGGTATGTGCTACGGTGAGCGCTGTGAATTGTGCAAGACTGTTGAATCACAGATCTGTACTTCGGAAACAAATAACGCAACATATTTTAAGAAAAAAGAAAAAGAAGAAGATAACAGGAGAGGAAGAAAAGGGGAGTATGTCAGAGGGGGAGACGAACCATGAGAGATGATGGACTCTGAAAAACAAACTGAGGGTTCTAGAGGGGAGGGGGGTAGGGGGATGGGTTAGCCTGGTGATGGGTATTGAGGAGGGCACGTTCTGCATGGAGCACTGGGTGTTATGAACAAACAATGAATCATGGAACACTGCACCAAAAACTAATGATGTAATATATGGTGATTAACATAACAATAAAAAATTAAAAAAAAAAATCCATTAGAATGAGTTGGTCTTTGCCCTTATCATTGTCTTATTCTGGGATTCCCCAAAATCAGAGTCTGAGATAAAGACCACCTTGCCATTGAAGGTTAAGTACTACTATTGGCCTCTGTCATTCCCCCTTTTCTTCTTTGGTATTCGAATGCCCATTTCCATGGCAGTATCTCTTTCCATCAGCCCCAGCCTTCAGAGGGTACTACTGAACCCCTCAAAGATGTCATTGCTTATTGCCAGGACATTTCTTGCCTTAGTGTGGAGACTGTGCCATGGCCCTTCTGGGGATCATGGTCAAGTGGTGGGTTCAATGGTCTTAAGAAATAAAACCTTTCTAACATTCCACCTCCTTCAGTCTTCTGTTCCCCTCCTCACTATCATGCCCAGGTATTCCTGTGTCACTACCTCATCTACTGCAGGCCATTACTGTGTCAAAGCTTCAAAGACCCATCCCAAAGTACATGAGAGCAAAATTCAGGTGTCCTTGTGAATATTTTGAACTCCAAATCATGGGTGAGTGCTTGCAGGTCAACAATTTCCTGATCCAATATCCTCATCATTCACTCCCACATTAGTTCCCCGGGTCCCCGCCAATATCAATTACCTGGTCTTAAAATTCATTCAGGATGTAAACTACCTGCTCACACAACAGGGAGTGTTCCCATGCGTAGGTTGGGCCATGACCTGCCCCTGGGTCCCAGTCTTGAGGTATGAGGGTGGCAGGAGCAGTTTTTGAAAAAGACACACATGATATTCAAGTTACCTGCCTCAGATGAGGTCTTTCTAGCATATCCAAGCAAGAGGAGTTTCTCTCTCCCAGCAAAGAGCAGGGAGCTAATCCTACCAATTGGAAAGGTTTAGTGGATTCTGGGGTTCAATATTCTCAGGCCGATGCATCAATATGTGCCCATCCAAGTATCATAGTCACACTTTCCTCTCAGAGTTCTGACTTTTATAGAGGACACCTGTCAAGGCTGTGCTTCAAATATCATGGCATCTCTGTCATCTTTAAAATTAGGTCTTGGGTTTGATTACTAGCATGGTCTTCTCAGAAGCTACAGGAGATAAGGTTCTCCTTATTTGCTTCCCCAGAGACCCTCTGGCTTTCAGTGTTTCTTGAGCTGATAGCTGGCTGACCTGATCCTGTCATTTTTTTTTTTTACATATTTCTGAAGTAATTACATTAGCTACTCACCTTCATCATACTATATAATTATTATTTGCCCCCATAGTTTTCTTGTGACACTGCTATCACATTACCCAATATTTCACCTTCCATCTTCATTTACACAGTACTGTGGTGAGCACTGGGGATATAATAAGTTCTACAAACCTGTATGAGATTTATAATCTGGTTGGCAGTGTGTGTGTGTGTGGGGGGGCGTTACAGGATATATACATGTGCATATAATAAATATATTTTGCAAGTATGTCATATGTATATAAATGTATATTTATATGAGTGGATATTATAAAGGTCAGTCATTTTTCTGGAATGACCAAATATTATTCATAGATAAAACAATCATTTGTTCAAAAACTGTAATGCATTTTTTTGGCTACATGTAAAATTGGTCTTACTGAATATTGGTTGTTTTGGCATTGGTGTCACAATTCACATTCTTGAAAAAGCAACCATAGGATAATATGCCCTCAAAATTACTGTCAGGATGATGTTGAGGACAATGTTTCATATCCTGTAACATTCCCTCTACAGTCTTAAGAGAAATAGATCTCTTAATGCTCACACCAGAAAAATATGGGCTTTTCCTGGACCCAACCTTTAAAAAATATCAAAATGTAAATCTTGCGAATAATTCTGCTTTCTTTGCTTTGGCCACTGGGAAGCTTGGAGCCAAATCTCCATATGATTTCTGGTGATTTAATAGAAGTTTATAATAGATATTTCTGTAAACTAATGATATCTTCTAGCTTCTTTTTATCAGTCCACTCATGTCCCTTCCCCTGGATCTGTTTATCAATTTATATTTTATTTTATTGTTAATAATGTAAGTCACTTCAAGTTCTTATTTATACTGAGATGGACATGAATTTATCTAACTAAAAATAATTTACATAGACATTTGTTAAATATACTACATTTTGGTTAGTATTTCACATTAAATGGCAGATGAGCTTATTTAAAGTGAATGATACAGCAGAGGTGGTGGAGTATAAACATGTACATGGAATAGTAAAATTCAAGAGCAGTTTTACACTGATGAAGAGTAAGTGGCTCTAAAGTCATTATTCAACAAAGTGTATACTTATTTAAAAAATGACAGAACTGCTAAAATTAGCAATATGGCTTTAGACTTGTATTTTCTTACACTGTTTCAAGTCACAATAAAGTTTCAAAATAAACTAGAAACACCGTTTGCACTCTACATGTCTCATTTACTGCCTAATTATTTAGGTCAAGGAATTTATCTTTACTTAAAATAAGTATATCTATTGACAATACTAATACTGAGGCTACAGTGTAAATTTATTTAACTTGCTAAGTGAAGCAATATAATCTAAAACTCAAATGCATAATCCTGGCACATAAGAGAGTTAAGCATATGTCACAACAAAACTAATCTTAAAAACCTCATGAGGGGCACCTGGGTGGCTCAGTCGTTAAGCATCTGCCTTCAGCTCAGGTCATGATCCCAGGGTCCTGGGATTGAGCCCCGCATCGGGCTCCCTGCTCGGCAGGAGGCTTGCTTCTCCCTCTCCCGCTCCCCTTGCTTGTATTCCCTCTCTCGCTGTCTCTCTCTCTGTCAAACAAATATATAAAATCTTTTTAAAAAATTAAAAAAATAAAAATAAAAACCTCATGAAATGAATATTATAGCAAAATGTAATGGGCTAATGCACAAATATGAAATATTATTAGAAGGGTTTGCCTAGAAGTGACAAGCTCTATTGAAATACTATCTTGCAACCAGTTAGAATATCTTCATGTTTAAGGAACTATGAATGAGGTAAAGAAACATGATAAACAAGGATCATGAATTAAGGAAGTGGAGAAGAAAAAACAATGCACTTGTAATTATGATGAATACTAGAGCACTTTGAACATTTAAAATCCAGAACCATCTTACCAGATGACACAAAAATATTCTAATCTTAGAACAGAGTTATTTCACAAAATCCAACTGTGCTTATCCCAAGCTAGGGGTTACCTCCCAGGAGGAATGACAGACTCAAGTGCAGCAAATTAATCGTAGTGATAAATATAAAATTACAACGGCTTCATTGGGACCAATTCAGGGGAGGGTGGAGGAAGTCCTTTTGGCAGCTGCCTGCCTAGCCAATGGTACAAACTAATGGAGAAGTCAAGTACAAACCCATCCTGCAGCCCTGTGGTGAAATCACTTCCCAACTATTCACATACATGTAGACTGGACCAGGCCAAAATACAGTAAAAGTTAAGGCAGTGCTATCTCTATGACTCTGGAAGAAATAGTAGAAGAAAATTACCAGTGAGTCTGATATGAAGGTCTATAATCCACAATACAGTCAATAGTAAATTTAGTTCTTTTCTAGGTAAATATGATTAAGTTAGTAATTTTAATTATCTCTAACAGTTTTGAGGGGGAGAAATTAACAAAAAGTAATAAATACCTTTTCAAATGCATATTTTATTAACATTTGACTGGTAGTAGTCATGTGAGCAGCTAGTTCATAAAAGGATTCATCAGCCATTCTGCATTCTGAAAGAGATGGGTTGGGGGGGCAGAATTCTGCTAGCCAAAGAATAATTTATTAAACTGCACCATTCTTGATCGGTTTAGCTTGCTTACAGAAATTACATCAAAAGTTTATGGACCATTGACCTATCTGCTAAGACATTCTTTCCCAGTGATGGCATGTGTCCATTTAATTATCACAACAACCCAGCAAAGTAGGTACTATTATTATTAACATTTAATGGATGAGCAAACAATGGCTTACACTAGTTAAGGGCATGTGCAATCTACAGGACCAGTCCAAGAGTGCTGGAGCTGGAATTCAAGCACGGATTTTCCCCCAGGGCCCAAATGCTTAGCCACTTATGTGCTTGTGTATGTGGATACTGCCTCTGAAACCATTCTTGAATCAATCCTCCAGGGAGTTCCATCCTGCTCCCTGGGAAGTCCTGGTCATATACTAGCTATTCAATTCTAGAGCAGAATTCTAAAGGAATGAGGCATGATTTATAATTTTATACGTGGGAGGCATTTTAGTACCTAGTTTCTAGGGTAATATCTATTCTTCTTCTTTCCTTCTGCCCCCATTCTTCCTTGAACCGGAAATGTCCAATTTGAGATCAGGAAAGGGCCCTAGTGGTTATCTTACCTGGTCTTCTCATTATTTAAATATGATAAAACCAAGGCCCAAAGAGGTTAAATGATTTATAGTTGATGAGTGGGGCTCCCCCAATGTCTGGAATCTCCAACTAGCGCTTTGTCACATTCTGTTACAGGCTCTTCCATCTCTGCCCCATGTTTTTCCAGCCATCTGAAGCAGGAGAGGTACCATAAAAATCATTTTTTCAGTCTCAGTGAAGGGAGGCCTATCACTAGTATCTGGACTGTTCTCGTGTTATAATAGAAACAATGAAAGAGGCTTTACTGAGCTTCTCTATTGCAACCACGGGCTAACTGTGACACTGGACACAAACAACCCTGAAAACTAATCTCAATTTTCTATTTGAACTAAAAGGAAGAAAGCAAACACATGAGCATGTCAGACTGCAGCTTTAACCTGGAGAAGAAATAAAAAGCTAGACAGAAATAGAAAAGAAGGAACATAGGAAATACAAAGCAAAATACCAACTGTATAAATGAGATTAACACTGGGCCTCCTGGACATATCTAGGTTTCATATTTCTGACACATGAGACAGTTTTCCTATCTCCATTTCCTTCTGCTTCCCTACAGCCCTTCTTTCTGGCACCCATTGGAAAGGTAATCTATTAACTGATGATTTATTGACACAAGATTAATTTAAAAGGGCAGTTACACACACACACACACACACACACGCACGCACGCACATACATACACACTTGTACCTCTACACTGCATACAAACTCATGTTAACAATTACTCAAACACATCAGAGGCCTATTACTCAAATACATAATCTATCTTGCAGTGTTTCTCAGGTTGCTACTGGCATTTGGAGTGGAACAATTATTCCTTGAATAGACTATCCCACACACTGCATGATTCTTAACACCTCTGCCTTCTGCCACCAAATCCTAGGAGTTGCACTTAGTCATTGTGACAACCAGAAAGCACCCTCAGGCATTTTAAAAGCCCCCCTGGGGTGAGGCAGTACTTCCCCAACAGAAGAATACCAGGACTGAGAAGACCCTAGGTCCAACTCAGAGAAGTTAACATTAGAGATTTATCTATTTTATTCAAGACTTATTTACTGAGTGTCTGCCACGAGCACAGCCCCATGTTAATTTCTGGGAGGTACATTCCTGAGTCCAAACAGATGAGGATTTTGTGTAATGGGGCATGTAGGATGGTGGGAGAGACAGATATTGATTAAATCTTCACACACACATATATACACATGTAAATATACACATTCAGAATTCTGATAATAAGAACAAAGAGACACACGATGTTATTAGAGTCTCTACCAGGGAGATCTGCTTAGATTCATTAAGGAAGTTTCCCTAAAGGAACCTTGAGCTTGAGCACGGTTATGAAGCCTAAGTAGGGGTTTACTGGGTCATTGTGAAAAGTACAAAATTTTCAGGAGAGGGAACAGCATGTACAAAGTTCACACGGTGAGACAGAGCATGGCAAATATGAGAGATGGACACAAGGCTAGTGTGGCTAGACCTGATGGAATGAGAAGGAGTGTCACGTGAGATAAAATTGTACAGCTAAATAAGCGTGAATATACACAGTCTTACAGTCTATGTCAATAAAAATTTTCAGAAATAACCAACCAAGTAAAATGTGGTAGAAGGCAGAAGAAGGAGATGGATCACAGGAGACACAAATCTACGACTGGGCATTATCCCATGAAGTTTATAATCAAATCGACTCTCATCTGAAGGGAGACCAAGCTAGTGCAGATAAAAAAAAAATACCTTCAGTGTGTGGTAATTATGTCAAAATTACTCAATCCACAAATGTACCATGCAAGGTTCTACGGCGGTAGTAATAGGTAAGTGTAGATGTCTGTCTAGGAATGCCGAGGGGAATCTGGAGACAACCTGGAGAGGTCACAGGTTAGAGGGGAATAAGTATTGGGGATGGAGACGAAGCTCCAGGAATTGGGTCTTACTTCCAAACTTTCTTGTCTCATGAGAACTTCGCCAGTTCCTGCTTAGAGCTTTTATCAGTAAATGAGGACAATAATACCCCCCCAGGGTTCTGAGTAGGAGTAACTGAAATATCCCGAGGAAGAGTGTCTAACCCACCATATGACACATCCCAGGTGCACGATTCATGTTTTAATGAAACTAAGTTTCTTACGTTGTGAAGTAAGGCAATAAAAACTGCTCTGACATTGCAAGAGTGCCATAAGGGCAAATGGGACAAGTTAGTAAAGAAGCACAGAGTACTACTATCCTCAGTAAAGAAGTGTGGCACGAATGCCACTCTGAATTCATCATCCATTTATTTTCCTGTCAGTGGGATATATTCACGGAGACAAACTGCTCCATGGAACATCTCTCTTTTAGTCCTTAGAAAAACCATAGATAAGGGAGAGAACAAGTAATGGCATGCAACTTTTCTTCCTGGTGAAATAACCACTATCGTGATAAGATGGTTTAAATGTTCTAAGTGCACCTGTACACCATTTTTCTTTGGATGTGTTGCAGAAAATAAAGCATTGTTATGGGGGAATTTTGGACCAGCCTATGGACCAACATTTCGTAAAATGTTGACCGACCACAGTGTTTTTTCAAGTAAATGCAGTTTACAGCAATTTGTTCCCAGCGTATGCCACTGCTGTGAATGCTCTGTTCCCTATCCCCTCAGTCCACCTCTAAATGAACCTGCAGCTGTGGTCACAAGTTCCCAGGGCACTGACAAATTCCTACCTCAAGTGCCTGCCATCAACTGCTTCTCTACCCAAGGGTTTCCTCTGGGGGGCTTATCCAGCCTGCTGCTTGTTGGGAAGCCTAGAAGTGTCTAAGGCTTCACTGCCCCAGAAACTACCCTCAACCAATGACAGTTGAGAGTTGGTGGGAAAATATTTCATCTTACTTTGTCCTTTGATGGAATATTTCTGAAGGTTCCCCATGGTTCCTCAAAGGGTCCCCAGTAGGATTGATCCCCAGTTGCCCACCATGAAAACCTGCTCATTACAACACTTTCAAGACATCTTTCCTTTCCCTGTCTCACTTTCCCTACTTTCCTCCACGTACTTCTTAAAATTTTCTCCCAAATTAACTACCTGGACCCACTTTATGTCTCACAATGTACTTTTGGGGAAACCCGAACTTAGATAAAGGATTCCTGAAATTGTCCAGGTCATAATACACAACTTTCATCTCTAATGACACAATGGCATCTCATCTAAAAAGAATCATATCCCTGTGCTCTGTACAAAGAGGAAATCATTATTTTTTAATGCCTCTTACTGAAAAAAGACCAAAATCAAGGATACATTCCCTAAGAAGGAATGGAAGCTGTTCAGAATACCAACATTTGATTTTAAACTGTATTTAAACATTAGGCCATACCAATGCCCACCAACTCTTGAGAGTCATTTACTTCAAAAGCAATGAGATGAAAAGTTTAAGTAATTTAATGTGATGGATGACTTTGTGCCTAAATGTCCTTTACCACCTTCTGATTCCTAATTGCCTGTATTGATGGCATTAAGTTTAACATGCTAAATAAAGCCTAGGAGGAGTTAAAATTTCATTTGAACGACCTACAAATGCCCCTCATCTGAGCGTCTTGGAGTGCTTCCAATAGATGCTAAACTATGCAACCCATGTAATTAGCTATTTTAGATAGTGAATTAGTAAGGATGCTAGACCATAAGCTCAGTGAGGAAAAGAACTACACTCAGCTTATTTACTTTGACACCGTTAGCTCCTAACACACTGCCTTCTACTTACTAAGTGAGCAATAAAATGCTCTTGAATGAATGAACACATAAGCAACCTCTACCTAGAGGACTTTTACTGTGTTTACACATATTAAGAAAGGAGAAGATTTGGTATCTAAATGGTTACAGATTCAAGGAGAAAATCCTAGTGTACATTTATCTTTTATCTTCAGTGTGAAAGCCAGAAAGCTACCTGGCTCTTTTCTGGTCCATTTACATATCTGAGAAGTTAGAAGCAAGAGAAAGCTGAAAGATTACAAGATATAACAATGACCCTTAAAAGAAATATTTCACCTGTACAAATACTTGTCTCAACCCACTATTCTCTGTTCTTTTCGTGAAGTTGGTATGGAGCAATCATGGGACTTCAGGTCAGAGTCAGCTTCATTATATATTCTTTATCCTATGTTAGAACATAAGGAGTTAAGAATTGAGTTTCTACTCCACGTTTACAATAACTAAGCAACAGCTAGTCAAATCCTTGTACATGATCTTCTTTTTTTTTTTAAGAAGGTGAATGTATTATATTATTGGTTTATGAATGAAGTACTTTGAAGCATTTTGGGTTTGATATAAGTCCCAACTTAGCAATAAACTAGCAAAGAAAACAAAGAACTTACCAATGTAGGCATGTTATACATAATAACTGAATTTTTAAAGAACTCAGTATTTTAAGAGAATGAAGGAGCTCAGTCCTGACAGAGTCTTATTAATTTTCTTTTAATTCTGGAATAGTTGTTATACAGTATTTTGTTAGTTCCAGGTGTACAATATAGCGATTCAACAGTTCTATACCTTAAACAGTGCTCATCATGATAAGTATACTCTTAATCTCCTTCACCTATTACACCCAGCCCCCTCACCCACCTCCCCTCTGGTAACCATCAGTTTGTTCTCTGTAGTTGAGTCTGTTTCTTGATTTGTCTCTTTTATTGTTCTTTTTTTATTTCTTAAATTCCACATATGGGTGAGATCATATGGTATTTGTCTTTCTCTGAATGACCTATTTCACTTAGCATTAAACTCTCCAGATCCATCTGTGTTGTTGCAAATGACAAGATTTCATTCTTTTTATGGCCAAGTAATATTCCTTTTTATATACATACCACTTCTTTATCCATTCATCTATCAATGAACACTTGGGTTGCTTCCATATGTTAGCTACTGTAAATAATGCTGTAATAAACACAGGGGTGCCTTATATCTTTTCAAATTAGTATTTTTGTTTTCTTTGGGCAAATACCCAGTAGTGGAATTACTGGATCCTACTGTAATTCTATTCTTAATTTTTAACCCCCTTACTGTGTCCCACAGTGACTGCACCAGCTTGCACTCACACCAACAGTACACGAGTGTTCTATTTCTCCATATCTTTGCCAACACTTGTTGTTTCTTGTGGTGTTTTTTTTTTTCTTTTTACATCACTCAGATAGGTGTGAAGTAGTACTTCGTTGTGGTTATGATTTGCATTTCCATGATGATAAATGATGTTGAGCATCTTTTCATGTGTCTGTTGGCCATTTGGAGGTCTTCTTTGCAGAAATGTCTGTTCATGTCTTCTTTTTTATTTTATTATGTTATGTTAATCACCATACACAACATCATTAGTTTTTGATGTAGTGTTCCATGTCTTCTGCCCATTTTTTAATTGGATTGTTTTTTGGGTGTTGAGTTGTATAAGTTACTTACATATTTTGGATATCAAACCTTTTTCAGATACGTAATTTGCAAGTATCTTCTCCCATTCAGTAGGTTGTCTTTCAGTTGTTTCCACTACTGTGTAGAAGCTTTTTATTTTGATGTAGTCCTAATAATCTACTTTTGCTTTTGTTTCCCTTGCCTCAGGAGACCTATCTAGAAAAATGTTGCTACAGCCTATATCAAAGAAATTACTGCCTATGCTCTCTTCAAGGATTTTTATGATTTCACATTTAGGTCCTTAATCCATTTTGAGTTTATTTTTGAGTATGGTGTAAGAGTGGTCCAGTTTTCCCTGTACCATTTGTTGAAGGCACAGTCTTTTTCCCATTGTATATTCTTTACTGCTTTGTCGAAGATGAATTGACCATAAGTTTATTTCTGGGATTCCTATTCTGTTCTATTGATCTATGTGTCCATTTTTGTGCCAATATCATACTGCTTTGACTAATACAGCTCTGTAGTATATCTTGAAATCTGGGATTGTGATACCTCCAGCTTTGTTCTTCTTTTTCAAGATTGCTTTAGTTATTTGAGGTCTTTTGTGGTTCCACACAAATTTCAGGATTTCTATTAGTTCTGTGGAAAATATTGTTGGTATTTTCATAGGGATAGCATTAAATATGTAGATTGCTCTGAATAGTGTGTATATATTAACACTATTTGTCCTTCCAATCCATGAGCATGGAATATCTTTCCATGTATTTCTGTTGTCTTCAATTTCTTTCATAAATGTTTTATAGTTCCCAGAGTACAGGTCTTTCACCTCCTTGGTTAAGTTTAATCCCAGGTATTTTATTCTTTTTGGTGCAATTGTAAAGGGGATTGTTTTCTTAATTTCTCTTTCTGCTACTGCATTATTGGTGTATAGAAATGCAATGGATTTCTGTACATGGACTTTTGTATCCTGGGACCTTAACTGAATTCACTTATCAGTTCTAGTAGTTTTTTTGGTGGAGTCTTTAGGGTTTTCTTTCTATAGCATCACGTCATCTGCAAATAGTGAACATTTTACTTCTTTCTTAACAATCTGGATGCCTTCCATTTCTTTTTCCTTTCTGATTGCTGTAGCTAGGACTTCCTATACTATGTTGAATAAAAATGGTAAGAGTGGACATCCCTGTTTTCTGATCTTAGAGAAAAAACTCTGAGTTTTTCACCACTGAGTATGAAGTTATGCATTTTTCATATAGGGCCTTTATTATGTTGAGATACATTCCCTTTAAACCTACTCTGTTGAGGGTTTTTATCATGAATACATGTTGTATTTTGTTAAATGCTTTTTCTGCATCTACTAAAATGATCCTATGGTTTTTACGCTTTCCCTTGTTGGTGTGATGTATCATGTTGATTGATTCGTGAATAGTGAACCACACTTGCATCCCAGTAATAAAGCCCATTGGATTGTGGTGAATGATTTCTTTAATGTATTGTTGGATCCAATTCACTAATACTTTGTGGAGGACTTGTGTTTTATCTCTCCTTCTATTCTAAATAGCCTTGCTGGATAGAGTATTCTTGGTTGCAAGTTTTTTTCTTTCAGCACTTTGAATATATTGTGCCACTCACTTCTGGCCTACAAAATTCCAGCTGAAAAATCAGGTGATGACCTTACGGGATTTCCCTTGTATATAACTCTTTTCTCTTGCTGCTTTTAAAATTCTCTCTTTATCACTACTTTTTGCCAAGACTATGTGTCCCGGTGTGGACCTCCTCAGGTTGATTTTGTTGGAAGCTCTCTGTGCCTCCTGGATCTGGATTTTTGTAACCTTCCCCAGATTCAGATAGTTTTTAGCTATTATTTCTTTAAATACATTTTCTGCCCCCTTTTCTCTCTCTTCTCTGTCTGGGGTCCCTATAATGCAAATGTTATCATACTTGATAGTGTCAATGAGTTCCCTTAGACTATTTTCATTTTTTATTATTTTTTTCTCTCTCCTGTTCAGCTTGATTGCTTTCCATTACTCTGTCCTCCAGGTGGCTGATTCGTTCTTCTTCTTCCTCTAGTGTATAGTCTCTTAGAGATCTCTGCACCTCTAGTAAATGCTCTGAGATCAGTAAACAAATCTCTCTCCTGTATATGCCAGGCATTTTTCAAACTGCGGCTTCTAGGCTATATCTCCACGGGGCTGTTTGTTGTGCTGTCTCTTTAAGGGTGGGCACTCTGTCCTTCAGGCTCTCCCATAGGGGAGTCAGGCAATTTTTAAAGTTCCAAGTGTTAAGCTCCACTGATTTTAAGAACTCATGAAATTCAGCCTCTCTGAAATTCAAAGCCAAATGTTACGGGTTTTGTCTTCTCTGTGTGGGCTCCCCATGCCTGTGGTGTCTGTTTCCTTCCCTTCTCCATGCCTGTGGCATTCCTCTCTCCCATGACTGTCCCACGGGTCCATTTAGCTCCTGACTGCATCTCCACCCTTCCTACCATCTGTCATGTGGCCTCTTCTCTACACTTAGCTCTGGAGAGTCTGCTCTGCCAGTCTTCAGGTCATTTTCGGGGTTACTTACACTGATATGGGTGTCATCTAGTTGTATCCATGGGACAAGGTGAGCTTAGGATCTTCCTACTCCACCATCTTTCCTGGAAGTCTCAGTCTTGTTAATTTTTGATATTCCCCCTCAAAACAAACAAACAAACAAACAAACAAACACCTCACTCCATCAGCCTCAGAAACTCTGAAATGTTTTCTACTAATACCTAGGTAGTCATGATTCTATGCTACAATAAGACCTTCAGAATCTGTACTTTTGATGTGATGACTGATTTTACCTAGTTCACAGAAACCTAATGTGTTATGATCAACATCTGATACCTATGAACTTTAGAGTTCATTAAAGAAAACCACACAAGTGTATGAGATACGGCAAAAGAGGAACAGGACTTTGACTTGGCTAGGTACAGATTCTGAGGGAAAGCTCCTCCCATAAATGGAATATCCAATCATTTTGGCATTTTGCTTGAAGGGAGACTATAAAATCATAGCAATTCTAAAGTTTCAATTCCCCACTCCTTCTACCCAGTTCAAGCAGACTAGCTTTGCTTTAGTCTGGGCATTTTGGGAATTCTAATGTCTGATTCTCTGCCATTGTTCTGTGACTAAGGATTGCTGAGGATTTTTTGTATCCTTAGCACTCACTAGCCCACCCTGATTTGCGTTTATGGCTCTCCATAAATGTATGCTTTGCATGAAATTGGAAAGCACCTTCTCTCCTCCCCTTGATCCCCTTTCCTTTCAGCACTTTTTCTTCTTATCCAGGCCTGCTTTTAAGAGCTCCCCCTGCTGGCAAGCCTTTTCAGTCTGTTGGCCTCTCAAGGTCTTCAGCTACTAAAGGCACTTTGCCTCTCTGCTCAAGAACACCCTCTGTGATTCCTTAAGACCCCAATCACATGCTCACATTTACAGGAGAACAGGGGCAAAAACTGAGCCTTTAACAATTGCCATAATAGATTGCTTTACCAAAAGCCTCTCTAACACTCGGAACATTAAGATGGAGCCCAGGTCTATTTTAGGGGATGCTGAGGGCATGGAAACATTGCCCTGTAAGACATAAAAGGTTTTTCTCCCTCAGTATCTATATGCAATAAGGTCAAACATCTTGTTGTTTCCTTGTTTGACTTATACACTTATTTAATAAATAAATGTAACATTAATAGGCATCTATACTGGCAATATTTTATATTTCTTTTTTTAATTTTTTATTGTTATGTTAATCACCATACATTACATCATTAGTTTTTGATGTAGTGTTCCATGATTCATTGTTTGTGCATAACACCCAGTGCTCCACGCAGAACGTGCCCTCTTTAATACCCATCACCAGGCTAACCCATCCTCCCACCGCCCTCCCCTCTAGAACCCTCAGTTTGTTTCTCAGAGTCCATCATCCCTCATGGTTCGATATATTTTATATTTCTTTGAAGTGGTTTTAGAAGGATCATAGAAGGGAAGGGGTAGGAGGATGGGCAAACTGGGTGAAGGGGAGTGGGAGATACAGGCTTCCAGTTATGAAATGAAGAAGCCATGAGAATAAAAGGCACAGCATAGGGAATATAGTCAATGACAGTGTAAAAGCAATGTATGGTGATAGAGAGTAGCTACACATGTGGTGAGCATAGCAGAACTTACACAGATGCTGAATCACTATGTTGTACACCTGAAACTAATATAACATTGTGTGCCAACTATACTCGAAAAAAAAAGAATTTTAAAGATTGCAGAAAATGGACAAATTTTAAAGGTCATATACTAGTACACAAATAGGCATGCTTTGCATAATAATTGCATTTCTACAGGACTCAGGACCTTCCCATTATGTAGGAAATCAGTCCTCATTCAAAGAATATCTATATAAGTCTCTGAAAAAATTTAAAATTTCTGAGGCTGATGGAATGAGATCTTCATTTGGGACAGCAAGGGACAGAGTGCTGCCAACAATTAATGAGATGGGTTTTCAGGAGTATTACTAAACATTGCAATGTGAATGGTTTGACACTGTTTCATAATCCTTTGCTGAATGAACATTTAACAAATTCACTTACATTTATATAAAGAGCCATTCTCTTCAGTCACAAGTTCATAAAAGGAAAAATATTCTTACCTGTAACAATCCTGTGAAAACCTGTGTTTGGATTCTGTTCCAAACTGGTTTTTGGCCTCTAAGTCACTTACTGGGACTCACTACCCAGTTGTAAGAGGCAAAGATGAAAAATTCTAGTCTTTTGCAACTCTATAGTTTGGTGATTGTATAATTACTATATAAGAAAAAGAGTAGTTTATAAAAGAACACATCCCCAAATACTGTTTATACTCTAAAGTCAGGTTCCCTAAAAACAGAGCCTAAGATGAAGATTCTTTACCAATTGATTCCATGATGGTGTGTTCTCAGGAGAAACCTGTAAGGGAGTGAGGAAAGCAAGAGGGGGCAGAGGAAAGAGCTAAGCAAAGATGCATTTTCAGGATGAATCTTGCCTCAGCCTGACCCTACAGGCAGTTCTGGAGCATAAACTGTACCACTGAGTTTTTTCCACCTTGAAGCAAGGAACCTGAGTGTTTATATCTGCATATTAGTAAGACAATGGCCCAGGACCTCTTTCGGAAATGAAGGCACACCTTCCTGGGCTTTTGGGGATGGAGCAAATCTCTGGAGAAGTGAATGTGAGCTGTAGCAGCCAACCCAACAGCAGCCAGGGGTTGGGTGGACTGGCTTGGCAGAGGGAATCTCCATGTGGTACCACCAACACCACTTATTAAATAACATTTCTCTTCTTTACTCAATCTAATTTTTTATATTTAAATGGCATTACTAAGTTACAAAACATTCACATCATTTATCTCATTGGGCCTTGAAAATTTTTCACATAATAGGCATTTGATGAGTATATATAAAAAAGGACTGGTTATTATGCTTTACAAAAAGGAAAAGTTCTGATGTAGCTGTAAATTTCTTTGTGTTTGTATTTCTTTTAGATCATACATTGTATGACATGGCTATTCAATGAAAAAGTAGAAAATGAAACATAACAACTAAGGCTTCTTGGGAAAAATACCTAAAGGAGTTCTGTATCCTTTAATGGAGAATAAAGACTGAACATTAGAAATAGCCTGTAAACATGAATAAAATTGAAGTTGAAGTACCCTTGAATTTTATTTTACTTCTATAAAGTAACCTTGTTCTGAGAATTCATATTATTACACTTAGACCTGACTGAATACTGGGCAAGGATAGTTTATTAGAACTTTAACACAAGGTGTGCCTGGGTGGCTCAGTCGGTTAAGCATCAGCCTTCGGCTCAGGTCATGATCCTGGGGTCCTGGGATTGAGCTCCACATTGGGCTCCCTGCTCACTGGGGAGCCTGTTTCTTCCTCTCCTCCTCCCCACCACTCGTGCTCTTTCTCTCTCAAATAAATAAAATATTTAAAAAAGAACTTTAACACAAAACAGAGCATAGATAAGGCTGATAATACTTTTGTTTAAGAGGTAAAAGTCTGCTCTCAGCAGTAGAGATAATAGGTTTCTATCTCTAAAGTGTTCCTCTCAGAAAGACTACTATTTGAAACATGATTTAAGGGTTTAATTCTTCAATACTCAGATAACTTGTTAAAAATAGCACAAATAACATTTTAAGTCATTTTAATAGTAGCATACACCTTATAATGAAGCAACACTCAAGGAACAAATTTTTTTTAAAAGGAAACCTAGCAGAGATCCTGTAATAACTTAGGACTTGAGGAAAGCCAAGCACACGGAAAAATGGATGTAGTGAAGACAAACGGAAGGGATTCCACCGTGTTGTCTTGGAGAGTCTTAAAAAATGCTACAGAGGAAAGATTCTTAATCTTTTCCAGGTCATGGTAACCTTTGACAATCTGAAGAACATGTTGAACTTTCTTTCCAAAGGGGAAAATGCCTATGTACACAAAATTTTGCTATCAGTTGAGGGTAATTACAGACCACTGAATCCCTCCATGAACCACTACTGTAAAGAGGAATGGAAGTATGTTTGAAGCCATGAAGGAGAAATGACAGTAATAAGGGAAAAGGAAATTTCTGTTCTGAATATGTAATTCTTTTTTCTTTCACTTAGAGAAAGTACATCTCAGGTTTAATGACGTTAATGAAGCTTAAATGAATAAGAAATACAGTTAAGCATATCTACCACAGTATTCACAAAGATTTTTTTTGTGAGGAAAAGAAAGTAATTACAGTTAGAGTTTCATTAGGAGGACCAAGGAGATATTTCATGACTGACTAGGCTGAGATTAGATTCCTGAACCAATAAGAACTACCCATTAAGGGTTTTTTTTTTTCATAGTAATTTTTTGCTTCCTTTTTAAATTATCAAATCCCACTCTGTTTAATTACTTCCTTTCTTGACATCATGAGAGCCTCTCTGTTAACTCAGGACACAACTCTGACAGGAAACCCTCTGCAAACCCAACACTTCTCTACCGCTCCCACTTTTGAGAAATGTTAAGAGATATTAGTCTGATTTAGACTGACGCTGACCGTTATGTATTTTAGCTCCATTTTTAACCAGGGATTTTTTGGGGGGACTCCAAGGTCCATCCCTTACCTCTTCCTACAACCTGTCTATTGTCTTGGCTTCACAGTACCTGGCTGTCTTCCATGTATTTATAATCTATCTCCTACTGTGTTTTGGGTTTCTGTTGACCTCAGCTCTCCGGCAAGGTCTTTAAGCAGGTTTCCGGAAACAGAAGAGGTCATTTTAACAGCTCCAATTCAAGATTTAAAAATCATAACATACTCTTAAGGCACATTTTTAAAGAAAATCTAGTTGCCTCAGATTTTCATTTCTCTTTGAATTGCATGTAAGAGGAGCACTTAATCATTGTGAGATTCACTTATATGCTCTGCAGTGCTCATACTCTCCACGTGCAGATCAGGAGCCAGACTAATTCTTCTTTCCTCCCCAATTATTAAAACAGGTAATGCACTTTTATTAATGTTAGAGCCAACTGAAATAATTCTGGAAAATTAATGCTCCAAATGAATGCAATTTCAGAGCTCGGTGAGTACATTATAGGCTTATTATACTTACTCTGTATGGGATGTTATATTCAGCAGTTTTGATTTCTACAGAAGACTAGGAATAACTTTTCCGTCTTTTCTGCATGATAACCTGACGACCTGGCACTTTTCCTGAAACGGAAAGGTATCACTGTAGCTTGGGATGCCATCATCTTTTAAACGCTATTCAGCTGAAATTATCAAAGGCCCATGGAAAAGGGCTTTGGTTCTTAAATTTTCTCACATAAGCCAAGAGATACGGCATGCACACACCCCTTTCTTTCTCACACACACACATACAGATACAAGTAATATGCACAAATGTGCATTACACCAACTACTCTACAAGGTATGAAGCATATGGATGGTGAAAAAAGAAGAGACAGTATTTGCTTTGGAACTTACTCTGTAGTACCTAAAGCAAAGAGCACACACAGAGGGATTGTCCTTCTGGGGGAGGCAAGACCCTCCCTAAGATATAACAGGATGGATGATGAGATGTAGTAGGTTCATAATTTGGCAGTGGGAAGAGGAGGGAATTCCCACTTGATGTTTTACTATGTTCCTCAGTAAAATGTGAGGTGAGATCAGAAGCTCAGGGTAAGGAGAAAGGATCCAAATAAGGAAGCTTAAAGAGAAAGAAGAAAGGTTAAATTAGTTACTTTGGAGACTGGAAAACTACACAGTTACTGGGCAGGGCTAACCATCTAGTTAGGTTTGAGCTAATGAAGCTAAGGTGAAAAGGACTTGCCAGCTTTTGTGATTCTTTTCTATTAGCTTAAGTGGCTGGGCTGCAGGCATGGAAAAGGCAAATGGGTGACTTCAACACAGTAGGGGCTTTTCAAGGGAATACAATGGAGTGAGAGAAGGGCAAAGGAAGCAGAGGCGGGAGTGGTTTCAAGGGAGAACAAAGGACGAATGGGATTAGGCCACTCAAGAAGGGAAGTGATGAAAAGGGGAACGGTGGGTAAAGAACCATCCACGGATTGAAGATAGTAATTGGTCTAGTGTGAGTATTAAGGGAGAACTTGAAGGGAAAAAAGGCTATGTTGAGGGAGTAGGATATTCGTACTTTCGATTTAGCAATTAATGCAGTTTTTGAAGACTTGGTCCAGGCTGATATGGAGTGGAGGTGATGGGGAGAGGTCAAAGAATTCAGTGTGAGTTTTTGGCTACATGGATGTCGAAATTGCCAAGAACGATAGCAGCAGTGTGACTGTAAAGAAAGTATATAAAAGCAGGCAATAAATCCTTCAGTGAATCAAAGGGAGTGACCAGGATATCTAATGGAATAGCAACCTGAAGGCAGAGGCGGCGTTATGGTGACTCCTCAAAGGTTTTCTTTTTTAACCAAAAGAGTGAGAGGAGCATTGTGACAAATAACTGCAAATGGAGAGAAAGGGGGGAATAAGAGTCCTGAAATCCTGGAGGAAGGCAGTAGAGCTAGCTTTGTTTTAGAGGAATAAGGCAATGCACATTCTCTGAGATGGCCAAGTTTCAGTAAAGGCAAATCGGGAGTCCGCCTAAGGAGGATGTTTTAGAGGGACCGAATGGCTGTGCTACAGAGAGAGAGAGAGAGAGAGAGAGAGAGAGAGAGAGAGAAACATGGCCTTTCTTTCATGGCTAAATCCTTTTGGTTTTCAAGAATTTGGTAGATAAGAGTAGTATTTTACTAATGAAGAATTTTAGTTCCTGAATACATGTGCCGAAGTTTCAATCAAGAATCATCAGGGGTATTTGTAGACTGAGACCATGCATTTTAATCCTTTTAGGGTCTTATACCAAAAAGCAAAGCAAACAATACCTTAGGTCCCACAAAAAAAAACTTTTTTAAAAGTGCTCATGTGTCTCCTAAGTGCAAGCCTTTGCATCTTCACTGATACCTACCAGTGGTTTTCAAAGTGAGCAGCAAGGATCCTTAGGGACACTGGAGCTTTAAGGGCCATTCTGGAAGAACCCTGGGGTGAGGCGGGATGTCTAACAAGTTGGTGTCTGGACCCATTCCATTCGTATTTAAGCAGAACAGCTCTTTCTTTTATATATTGAGTTTCTAGGTTTTGTTTTTTAAATGGCTCACTCTTTAGAGAAAAGGTTTGCGAATTTTACACTGGAGTGACAAGTCTCTGCAGATGCTAGGCTTTATTCTGCCCTCTACCCAGGGCTCTCACACTTCATTTCTCATCACTGTCATTTCTTCATTTATGACATGCTGCAAATAATGCCTGTCCAGGATTGTTGAGAGGTCTAATGAGATATAGTACATGGAAAAGTGCTTTGTTTCATATATATGGAATGGAATTTTGTCATAATTTACTGTCTAGGTGAAAGGCTTTTAATCATTAACTAATACATTGGTGGTCCCTTAGAGACCTGGACCTAATGAAGGCCAGTGATGAACCACAATATCTGACCCATCCTTTGAGATCTTTGTTATTTATAAAATATGGGATAGAAATAATTCTGAAATAAAATGTCTCCATAAACCCTGTATCTAATGAAGTATGTTTCAATGCTGTGTCTGGCTTTAGTCAAATATCCACACATAAAACAGTGAAATGAGAACATTGTGCACTTTTTCTACAGCCATTACTAGAAATATTATCTATTATGTTGCTTAATACTGCTTGTTCAAGGACTCATATTATAGCTCTTTTAGTACCAGGAAAAAGATTTGCTCCATATAAAAAAAAGTGATGTTTCTTTTGACCATATTACATATGCTATTGTACCTTACGTTTTGCTTTTAACTGCCTGCAAATTCAGAACACAATCTCATGCTCTGTCAATACCTATATTAGCTTAGGGTCCTGATAATATAAATCAACCTTCTTCTCTCCCCCACCCCTGCCCCAGTACATGCACACATATGCACACACACGAACAATTTTAATATCTCTTTCAATGAACATTAATATCAAAGGGTCATTTATTTTCAGCCATCCCTCATTATCTTTGAAAACTGAATTCATTTATATAGTAAATTAGTTCAACCTATTACAGAGTTTTATATAGGCAAAGATAACTATGCTATGTGTGTGTAAATAGATATAATTTATCAAGACATAATTTACTGAGCTATTTAATTTTTGATTCAATGACTTATTTATTCCAAAAAATATTTATTGAAGCCCAAATAATGTATGTGTGTACACATATTATAAAGGTAAGACTTGGCTTCAGTGAGGCCTCAATGAGTTCACAGCCTAGTTTAGCAAATAAATAGTGTACAACCATTACACATGCACTCTAACAGGGGTCAGCCAACTATGGCCCAAGTGGCTTTTCTTGCAAAGTTTTAGGAGAAAATAGCCAAACTCATTTCTTTACATATTGTGTCTGATGACTTCTGCATGACACCGGAGAGTTGTGACATAGGCATTATGGCCCACAAAGCCTAAAATGTTGGCTCTCTGACTCTTCACAAGGAAGTTCTGGGGAGCCCTGCTCTCTAGGCATTTGCTGGTGTATACACTTTCATCCCTAGGAAAAGTGAAAAATAACTCAGTAACCTGATTAGCTAGTAAATGCTGGGTCTTGGTCTTCATCTCACACGTTCAAGATTAAATAAAAGCATTTTCCTTTCTTTTTTCCTCTCTCTTTTTAAAAGATTTTATTTATTTCAGAGAGAGAGAGAGAGAGAGAGGGATAGCGCATGAGAAGGGGGAGGGTCAGAGGGAGAAGCAGACTCCCTGCTGAGCAGGGAGTCCACTGTGGGACTCGATCCCAGGACCCTGGGATCATGACCTGAGCTGAAATCAAGAATCAGACACTTAACCGACTGAGCCACCCAGGTGCCCAAATAAAAGTGTTTTTCAATGAACAGGTGATATGGTGTTGGTGGAGTGGGGTGCTGTCTAGTTCCCTCAGGGTTGGATTGGGAAGGGTGGTGATTGAGGGGTTAATTGCAGTGTCACTGCCTGAAGTACAAGACACTTTGAGACTGCTGGTAAAAACGCTATCAATAAAAGTAGCTATTAATTTTGAACACTTGCCATATGTTGGGTGTTATCCCAAACACTACCCAACCTGGACTTATTCATTCCTCAGAACAGTCATATAACATATCTAGTTGTAGTAGCTACATTTTGGAAATGGAGAAAGGGAAGTTCAAGGAGATTCTGTACCTTGCACGTGATTATGTAGACAGTGGTAGAAATAAGATTCAAACCTGAATACCTCTGACTTCAAAACTCCAACTCTCACCTACCAAGATATACCCTGTCTCTGGTGGAAGAATTAAGCACTTTCCTATGTGTTGCTCACTGGGACCTTGCTCAGATGCTCTGAACAGTGCCTGGCATGTAATTATAACCATCATTATAACTTACTCCCTCTATCTGTGAACACGGAAAGTTAGGACTTGCTAATATTCATCTGCGTATATCGAGCACCTGGCACAGTGTCTCTCAATAAAATGGTTCATGGGCGAAAGCATGAGGAACATTTTCTGGGGAATCATGGCAGCTCCTGGCTGAAGGAGGGCTAAGACTCACCTTCCCATCTACGTCACCATGTAAAGGAAAGAGAGGAGTGACTCAAGGAAGTTCAGAGGGAAAACATTCTACATCCTGGAATACACTATGAGTCCTTCTCAAAAATTTCTAATGATGGTTAGAAGATGTCTGCCTATAAATTGTGTCGTTGGAAGCTATTCCCTGTATTAATTAATATAATATTACTTATTCTCATGACCACAACTCTTCTGCTGATTAAATAGAATTCCAGATGATGAAAATAAACTTGTCATAATATTTTAGTCAGCTTCATATATGGAATTATTAACTATTCCCAAGTGTATTTTAGTTCATAGTAATTTGCATATGCAACCAAAATACAGGAGCTTAATCAATTAATTATATTCTTATACAATGAAAATATTCAGTTTAAAAATCTATTTCTAAATGTCACCATTCCTAAGCTTATATATTCAATATGAGTCTCAGTATTTTCAGAGGTACTGGTAAAAAGAAACAATTACATAAATATAGTTTTAAAGAAATTCACAAATTTGTATAGAATTATTAAAAATGTATAAACCAATATGCCAAAACTTTTTAAACCAATTCTATAAACTGACATGTATCTGGCTCAATGAAACCTTATTTTCTATGAAAAGAAATTCCAATCATTTTACCCACTCATTTAGAGACACACTTATTTGATACAGTTCCTAGCTGCTGCAAATTGCTTTTACTATTCATGTTTGGAAAATAACTACTACTATATTTTCTCCAGGAGCTCAGTGTAAATTAGTAATTAAAAAAAAAGAAGAAGAACGTAGGAAGTAAGACATATTAAGAAATAAGCAGAATAAAAGAAATATGCAGAGACTACTGGGGAAAAAGATAAACCTTATAGTGACATCTATGGAAAACAGCTTTTTTTCAAACCAACCTCCTCCAGAAGGATAGAATGTGAATATTCAATGTTTGCTTAATACTAACTTTTGCCCCCAAAACACATTCTTGAATTACATTATATACATAATTAGGAATCTTAAAATGGCCATTATCTGAAACTGATTTTATATGAAAAATAACATTCTTCCCTTTTTGAAAATAAGGGAATCTCTCTTAAAAGACAAATACCATGTGATTTCACTCATATGTGGAACTTAAGAAACAAAACAAATGAGCAAAGGGAAAAAGAGAAAGAGAGAAAGAGAGAGCGGCAAACCAAGAAACAGACTCTTAACTCTAGAGAACAAACTGCTGGTTACCGGGGGGAGGTAAGTGGGGGGTGATGGGGGAAACAGGTGATGGGGTAAGGAGTGCACTTGTCATGATGAGCACAGGGTGTTGTATGGAAGTGTTGAATCACTATATTATACACCTGAAAGTAATAGTACACTATGTTAACTAACTAGAATTTAATTAAAAACATAAAAATAAATAAGGGACTCTCAATATTCTGAATTGCAAGCAATTTTACATTGTCAAATACTACTTTTAACGTGCTCTAATAATTGACATTAAACCAATTTTATACAATAAAATATAAGTATCACCAAGAAAAGTTGGGTATATTTGCAAACACTAAAAAGTCCATCATCTATAATTTTCATAGTTGATAAGGATACTTTACAGTTGGTTTCTGTTTTAAGCAACATGAAAAATTAGTGCAACATTCCCATTAGCATTTTCTTGCTGGAGTCACTGCATCTAATCTTGACAGTAAATTTTTAAAAAATATACCAAACCAAGCCAATCCTGTACTCTTTTTGTGGTAGCAGTTTTTACAAACAGCCTTAATAAGAAGTCACTTGAAAAGTGACTCACCTAGGCGCACAATCAGCTAGAATATTGCAGAGAACACATGTAAAGGCCAAAACAGAGCTAAAATGAGGACAGTGGCTTCTGATTACACGTGAAAGAGTGGCTGAAGCTGCACTTACTTCATTAGGAAAAGCAAACACAAACATGAGGAATGTCTGGTTTTGTCCTTTTAGAATTAATATATTTTCAATGAATTTGAACACGAAACAGAACACTGAGTGAAAAAGAGATTCTTTTGTGGTGGTCTGGAGTACTTGAGGTGGGTGGCTTTGTGCCTGACCACAGACTCTGAATCAAATGACAAGCACCTGGTTACCAGGTACTGAGAAATGATGCTGTGTTGAACTGAGGAGTACCACAGACCACTTAATGGTAACCCTCAGTGTAAGCTGCAGATTCTTTACATCAATGTGCATCAATGTGTATTTTAATCTGGAGTGCCATTTACCACCCCTACTCCCTTTCTCAACCAGAACGATAGAAAACTTCACATCTTGCCTCCAAATGATCTCGTTTTAATATTTGTTGGCGATACCAGGTAGTCCCCCAATTCAAACTTCAACTTATGTCATCTTGAATATAGGGCCCACCCTAATCCAGTATGACTTCCTTGCCTCACATCCTTTTAATCACCACAGCTTAATGTTTCTCCTTAAAAGTCTTAAGGTAGTAGAGATTAGTATTTAACTTGACAGGTTTTGGAGGTAGACCGTGAATCATATGAATCCAAGTCGAACCTCTTAACGGTGTGGCCTTGCTAAACATCACTGCTAAACACAAACTTTCTTCTCTGTAGAGCTGACAGAACAATACCCATGGCACAGGCCTGCTGCAAGGGTTAAAGGAAATGTTGTTTGCCCAACAGTGCAGAGCAGCCTGGAGCCAAGAAAGTACTCAGAGATATACATACTAAAAATATCCCTATACTCCCTCCCTCCCAATCTGCTCCTAGCTTCTATACCACACACACACACACACACACACACACACACACACACACACACACACAGTCTTCTGTACTGCACTATTATTGTCTATAGTGGGTTAAATAGTGAGCCCCCAAAATTCATGTCCACCCGGAAAAATAGTATTCTTGAATGTGGCCTTACAGTTTTTGCAGATACAGTTAGTTCCAGTTATGATGAAGTCATACTGGATTAGGGTGGGCCCTATATTCAATATGACTGGGGTCCTTGTAAGAAGAAGGAATTTTGGACAGAGAAACAGAGAGGAGAATGTCTGTCCTGTGAAGACAGAGGCAGAGTTTGGAACATCAAGGATTGTTGGCAACCAGAAGCTGGAAGAAAGGCATGGAACAGATGCTTTCCTAAAGCCTTTAGACAGAGAACAGCTATGGCAAAAATTTGATGTTAAGACTTCTAGCCTCCTAAAATTAACAAATCAGGAAACGACAGATGTTGGCAACAATGTGGAGAAAGGGGAACCCTCTTACACTGTTGGTGGGAATGCAAGCTGGTGCAGCCACTCTGGAGAACAGTATGGAGGTTCCTCAAGAAATTAAAAATAGAGCTACCCTATGACTTAGCAATTGCACTACTAGGTATCTACCCCAAAGATACAAATGTAGTGATCCAAAGGGGCACTTGCACCCCAATGTTTACAGCAGCAATGTCCACAATAGCCAAACTATGGAAAGAGCCCAGATGTCCATCAACAGATGAATGGATAAAGAAGAGGTGGTATATATATACAATGGAATACTATTCAGCCATCAAAAGAATGAAATCTTGCCATTTGTAACGACATGGATGGAACTAGAGGGTATTATGCTAAGCGAAATAAGTCAATCAGAGAAAGACACCATATGATCTCACTCATAGGTGGAATTTAAGAAACGAAACAGATGAACATTGGGGAAGGTAGGGAAAAATAAAATGAGATGAATTCAGAGAGGGAGACAAACCATAAGAGACTCTTTTTTTTTTTTTAAAGATTTTATTTATTTGAGAGAGAGAGAATGACAGATAGAAAGCATGAGAGGGAAGAGGGTCAGAGGGAGAAGCAGACTCCCCGCTGAGCAGGGAGCCCAATGTGGGACTCGATCCCGGGACTCCAGGATCATGACCTGAGCCGAAGGCAGTCGCTTAACCAACTGAGCCACCCAGGCGCCCAACCATAAGAGACTCTTAATCATAGGAAACACACTGAGGGTTGCTGGAGGGGAGAGGGTGGGGGATAGGGTAACTGGGTGATGGGCATTAAGGAGGGCATGTGATGTAATGAGCACTGGGTGTTATATAAGACTGATCAGTCACTGAACTCTACCTCTGAAACTAATGTTAAACTATATGTTAATTAACTGAATTTAAATTAAAAAAAGACTTCTAGCCTCCTGTACTGTTAAAGAATAAATTTTGGTTGTTTTAAGCCACTCAGTTTGTGGTATTTTAAATACCTAGAAAGAAATACATTCTCCTTTCAGTTAATCAATGTAATTTGAGCTCTCCATTACCTCTGCCCACACTCCCAATTTTCTTTATCTGTTCAAAATAGTAGCATCCAGAAACAAAAAACAAAAAACAAAAAAAACCAAAATAGTAGCATCCAGGGGAAAAAAGGGAGAGAAAGGCAAGTGTGCCTTTCATCCTGGGAGGATGTAGCAATTACAAGTAAAACACCGAAGGATGGCGTAGAGGTAGGAAAGCTCTGGTAGTGGTGCATGCTGGGATCACAGGCTTTCTTCAACACACTGCAATCTCAGCTTGCACCACTATGGGAAATTATGCAGAAGAAAATAATTCCACCTCATTCCATTGAAGTTAGAGTAGGCTCGTATATTCTTATATAGACCCTTGGAATTAGATTGTGCTTCGCTTTCTAAGATAATGACTGAGACCAACTAGCAATGAGCCAAGGAAACTATCCACTTTCGGCAAAATAAGAACTTGTGTAGATAAGTGCTTTACAAAATCTGCCATGCTTCATAACATAGAGAAAGTGATAATACTATACCCCATGCTGGTACACTGCCAGACTGTTTTCTAAGGTGGCTGTACCATTTTATAATCCTACTAGTGATGTGTTATGGTTCCAATTTCTCTACATCCTCACCAACACTTGCTGTCATCTATCTTTGTTTGATTATAGCCATTCTAATGGATATGAACCGGTATCCATTACAGTTCTGACTTATACTTTCCTTATAACTAGTGATGTTGAGAATCTTTTCATGTACATACTCACCATTTGTATATCTTCTTTGAAGAAAAACCTTTTCAAAATATTTGCCCATTTTTAAAGTGTATTGTCTTTTTATTATTGAGTTGTAAGAATTATTTTTATATTCTAGATAAAAGTCTCGTATCAGATATATTTGCAAATATTTTCTCCCATTATATTTTCACTTGATGACATCATTTGTAACAAAGAGAGAAAATGAATACCCTCAAAAACCTATTTTTTTATTACTTGTGCTTTTTGTGTCATATCTGAGAAACAATTGCTTAAACCAAAAAAAAAATATTTTCTTCTTAGAGTTTTATAGTATTATCTCTTACATTTAGTCCTAGGATCCAATTTGAGTTAATTTTGGGGTATGATGTAAAGTAAGGATCCAAATTCATTCTTTTCCATGTGGATTTCTAGTTGACCCAAGCAACATCTGCTACTTTTTCCCATTTTATTTTCTCGGTACCCTTGTCAAATACAATTAACTGACTATAAACTTAAGCATTCATTCACATTCTCTCAATTTTATTCTACTGATTTATAGGTCTACCCTTATACCAGTAATATACTACCTTGATTACTATAGCTTTGTAATAAGTTTTGAAATGAT
The DNA here is from genome assembly GCF_009762305.2 of Zalophus californianus. Taxonomy (NCBI): domain Eukaryota; kingdom Metazoa; phylum Chordata; class Mammalia; order Carnivora; family Otariidae; genus Zalophus; species Zalophus californianus. The sequence continues at coordinate 110,546,896 of NC_045612.1, read as the reverse complement.
GAAGCAGGAGTCCTCTTTGTTCTTTGTCAAAGCTGTTTCGACTATTTTAGGTCCTTTGCATTCACATAAAAATATTAGAATCAGCTTGTCAATTCCTGCAAAAAGGCCATGTGAAATTTTGATAGAATTGCATTACATATGTAGATCAATTTGGGAGGTACTGCCATCTAACAATATTAAGTCTTCTGATCCATGAACATGGGCTGTTTATTCAATTGTCTTAAATTTATTCTAACAATATTTTGTAGGTTTTAGTGTACCAATCTCACATTTCTTTGTTAAATCTATAGACTTATTTTTCTTTTTACTGCTATTATAAATGGGATTATTTTAATTTCAAGTGTTAGTGTGTAGAAATAGAATTGATTTTTACATACTAGTCTTTTACCATTCAAAGTTTGCTGAACTTTATAAGCTCTACTATTATTTTTAGTGGATTTCTTAGAGTACTCTATAAATAAGATCATGGCATCTGCAAATAGAGACAGTTTTACTTTCAGATTTCCAATCTGATACCTTTTCTTTGTCCCCCCCCCCCCCCAAAAGCCCTGGCTAACCCCTGCAGTACCATGTTGAATAGAGGTATTGACAATAAACATCCTTATCACTGTCTTAGAAGGAAAGATATCAGCCTTTCACCATTGAGTATTATGTTAGCTGTGGGATTTTTATAAATGCTATCATGTTGAAGGAGTTCCCTTCTATTAGGTCATTGAGTGTTTTTTTTTTTAAAGATTTATTTATTTATCTGAAGGAGAAAGAGGGGGAGAGGAGCAGAGGGAGAAAAGAACTCAAGCAGACTCTGAGCTGAGCATGGAGCCCGAGGACACAGGGCTTGATCTTATGACCCTGAGATGATGACCTGAGCTGAAACCAAGAATTGGTAACTTGACTGTGCCACTGAGGCGCCCCATTTGTTGAGTGTTTTAATCATGAAAAGATACTGAATTTTGTTAATGCTTTGTCTGCATCTTTTGAGACAGTTATATGTTTTTATCCTTTATTCCATTAATATGGTACATTATATTAATTTTTGGATGTTAAACCAGCCTTGCATTCCTGGGATAAATCTCATTTGGTCATGATGTATAGTCCTTTTTACATGTCACTTGATTCAGTTTGCTAATATTTTGCTGGGGAATTTTTTTTTTTTGTCTGTAATTCATAAGGCTTATTAGTCTTTAGTTTTCTTTCTTTGTGATGTTTTTCTCTGGTTGTATATCAGGGTAATACTGTCTTCATGGAATGTTCACTCATCTCCTATTTTTGGAAAACTTTGTGAAGAAATGGTATTAATTCTTTTTTGAATGTCTGTAAGAATTACTTATAAGATCAGGAGAATTTGGGGTCTAATTATATTATTTACGGAGACTTATTTAGAATGTCAAAACCTTCTTTTGGCTAGGATACACTTAATATTATAAATGAATTCATAATTTTATATATGTATTTCATATATGTTATTTCATATATTGTACATAAATATATAATAAAATTTTTATAAATATATAAAGCCAAGAGCAAATTTTGTCTTACATATCTTCTTTAAATAAGAGAATAATAATACTTCATAGGAAATTTTGGTCTATTTAACAGCAATCTGCTGTGTTTAGCACAACTCTAAGGTAAGAAAAATACACTGAGAAAATTAAGAAATACCATGACATAGAACTAGGGCATTCCACCTGCTCTATTTCTGGTAGAAGATAATTAAAGGAACACAAAGTAATCACCAACTTTATTTAGTCATTTAAAAAAGTGAAATGAAAGCATATCAATAGTGAAAGCATTCAGTCTAAAGGCCTCTGATACTGTTTTTTTGTTTTTGTTTTTTAGATTTTTTTTTTTAATTTAATTTGACAGAGAGAGAGAGAGTGAGTACAAGCAGGGGGAGTGACAGGCAGAGGGAGAGGGAGAAGCAGGTTCCCCACTGAGCAGGGAGCCTGACCTGGGGCTCGATCCCAGCACCTTGGGACCATGACCTGAGCTAAAGGCAGTCGCTTAACCAACTGAGCCACCCAGGCACCCCAAGGCCTCTCATATTGTAACAGTCTTTATATATACCCAGTACATGTTCACCCTTATTTTCTTTTGAGGATCAAATTTCTGTTTTCTCAGAGTTGACCACACCCTTTAAAACCAGGGATAAGATGATGACCCCAACATGCCCAGAAGAGCACTAAACCCCAGCCACAAAGATTCTCTTACTGAAAAGCATGTGGCCTACACTAGACCCATAAGAGCTCTCTTTTACTTTGGCTAGGATGATTTGGGAAAAAGGAGAAGTTGGTGGCTGAAAGACTTATACAAACCAGAGTTTCTGGATGTGACTGTCTTTGGTACTAACTTTGCATGGGAGAAGCATGTCTGAAAATGTAGCAAACATAAAGGAAGAATATAGAGCTAATGACTAAAAAGGGTCAAAAATCTGATGATGCTGATCAAACCTTAGATTGAGCCATACCTGAAGCTAGTTCATCCCCACATGTTCCAAATTATGGAAGCTAATAAATTCTCTGTTTAAGCATTTTGAAATTGAGTTTTTGTCACCCACAGCAAAACAATTATCATAAGTATATGAATACAGAATTTTAATGCTATTTAGGAATGCCAAAGAATTTTGAAACCAGATCAACACTGTCTCTGCTTATTTATTTATAATCAAGTGTAAATGACCATTAGATTACATGAGAATTAGATTGTGCTTAAAGTATTTGAAAAAAATATCCTATGTATGATTAAAGAATAGTGCTACAGGGTATAAACAGACTAGTAGTAAAAATCAAAATGTAATATAGTTCTATTTAGTTTCACAGTTAGGCCCATAAAAATCAAATTTAACATTATACAAATGAAATACAAAATATTAAAATAAAAATTAAAAATTATCTCAACTGTGTAAGATAGCAAAAAACAATTTATCTTTAAATATTATAAAATTATTAGTCATTTTAACAAATGACTAAGAAGAAGCATGAACAAATTGTGACATGCTGCTAAGGAAAATGAGAACTAACTGTAGAAGTGCCTTGTACATAGTAAGAGTAAGACATTAAAGGGATTACTTCAAAATTTTTTACTGTTAAATAATACTTAATTAAAAACTTTCCTACAAAGAAACTTCAGGCCTCAAGAGCTTCATTAGGAAAAGGGAATGTTAAAGAGTATTCAATTTTTATGGCTTTCTGCCTAAGGACAGGTCTCAGACACAGTGCTAGGCATCCAGAACTCAGATAAAATGCCACAATTTACTGGCTTGATAAAGCAGAGGACAAAGTTTTAGGAACCACAGCGGCTGGAAAGTGAAAAATTTAAATCTCAGAAAAGAAAACCACAGGAGGGAAAACCCAAATTTTGCATATATAATCTCTACAAATTTCTGGTTGATTTGGGAATTACATGTACTACTCATGTGTGAGGCCAACTACAGGCAGCACAGCTAAGGCCAAAAGAAGTGACAGAGACTGCACCTTCTGCCTACCACGGGGAAGACACAGTTTGAAATTTGAGTTCAACCTAGCTCACTGCCTTCTTAAAGCGAAAAGTCAACACTATTTAGGAGAATGACAATCTACAGTCTATGAAATAGATCAGTAAAATGTCCATGATGCAATTAAAAATTATAAGATATATAAGAATACAGCAACTCCTAAAACTATTCAATGAAGTAAATGAAAATATGCTTTTATTTTTATTTTATTATGTTATGTTAATCACCATACATTACATCATTAGTTTTTGATGTAGTGTTCCATGATTCATTGTTTGCGTATAACACCCAGTGCTCCATTCAATACGTGCCCTCTTTAATACCCATCACCAGGCTAACCCATGCCCCCACCCACCCCCAGAACCCTCAGTTTGTTTCTCAGAGTCCATAGTCTCTCATGGTTCGTCTCCCCCTCCAATTTCCCCCCCTTCATTTTTCCCTTCCTGCTATCTTTTTTTTAAAACATATAATGTATTATTCGTTTCAGAGGTATGCTTCTAATAAATAGGCAAAAAGGAAATTTCAACAGAAAAATAAAAACTACTAGAAAACAAACCAAATGGAAATTCTAAAACCGAAAAATAGATAATACCACGACTAAAAAAATTCACTTAATAGAAGATTGGAGATGATAGAAAAAAAGTAAGTAAATTCAGAGATAAATAGGTATTTTCTACTACCATCAGTTACCTGTTGGATAATATAGCAAATCTAATTCGTGTGGATGTGGAGCCTTAGAGGGACAGAAAAGAATGGTACAGAAAAAATATCTGAAGAGACTTTAAGAAATATCCAACACCCTGTTTTACTTTTTCAAAATTGTTTTAGCTATTATTACAGTTCCTTTACCTTTCTATATAAAATTTAGAATTATCTTGTCTATATCTACAAAAAACCTTGCTGGGATTTGATAGGAATCACATTAAAACTACACAAAAATTTGGAGAAAATTTACTATATTGAATTTTCTATTCTATCAAGGTGGTATATCTGTTCATCTGTGTAGCTCTCCTTTGAAGTTACGTGGTCTTCTTCAAACAAGTCCTGTAAATTTACTGCTATATTTATACATAAATATTCATTTTTTGTTAAGTAAGTTCCATGTCCAAAGTGGGGCTTGAACTCATGACCCTGAGATTAAGGGTCGCATGCTCTACCGACTAAGCCAGCCAGGCGCCCCCATAAACATTCATTTTTGAATGACTAGAAATCGTATTATTCTAAATTTGTTTCTACATGTTCACTGCTCATTTATAGAAATATAATTGATTTTTGTGTTTTGATCTTCTATCCTGTGACCTCGCTGAAGTGACTTATCCCAGCAGATTGTGTTGTTTTCCTGTTGATTCCCTGTGATTTTCTATGTAGACAATCCTGTCATCTGTAAATAGGCACAGTTTCACATCTTTATTTCCCAAGTGAATGCCTTTAAATTTCCTCCTCTCACCTCGTTTTGCGCTCTAGGATTTCCCATCCTAGGCTGAATAAAATGGTGAGAGAGGACATTTGTTTCTCGTTCCCTATCTTAGGGGGGAAACATTCAGTCTCACCATTAAGTACAATATTGGCTTTAGGTTTTAGGTAAGTTTTAGGTAGGTTTTAGTTAGGTTTCTTCAGAAGAAATTCCTTTTTATTCCTAGCTGGCTGAGATTTTTATATCATGAATAGGTACCGAGTTGTGTCAAATTATTGTTCTTTATCATTTGATATAATCATGTGATTTTTTTTTCCTTTAGTTTGTTAATATGTGGGTAAGACTGATTTTTGAATATTGAACCGCCCTAGCATTCCTGGAATAAACCACACTTGGTCACTGTATTTTAAATATATTGCTGCATTTAATTTCCTAATATTATGTTGAAGATTTTTGGATCTATGCTCATGAGGAATGCTGGTCTTTGCTTTTTGTTTTTGCTTTTGATTCTATCTTGTTTGGTTACCAGGGTAATACTGGCCTCATAAAGTGAAAAGGAGACATTTCTTCCTCTTCTGTTTTCTGGAAAGGGTTGCATCAAACTGGTATAAATTCTTTTTTAAACATTTGGGAGAATTCCCCAAAAAAAGTATCTGGACCACGCATGCCTGGGTGGCCCAGTTGGTTAAGCAACTGCCTTCGGCTCAGGTCTTGATCCTGGAGTCGCGGGATCGAGTCCCGCATCAGGCTCCCTGCTCAGCAGGGAGTCTGCTTCTCCCTCTGACCTTCCTCCCTCTCATGCTCTCTCTCTACCATTCTCTCCCTCAATAAATAAATAAAAATCTTTAAAAAAAAGTATCTGGACCTAAAGATTTCCTTTTCAGAAGTTTTTAAATAATAATTAATAATAATTATTATTAATTAATAATTATTGGGCTGTTCAAATTATTTCATCTTGAATGAGTTATGATTGGTATCTTTAATAATTATTGGGCTGTTCAAATTATTTATTTTGTCTTGAGTGAGTTATGATTGGTGTCTATTTTCAGGCTCAGAAACTTTACTACCTTTTCATTTTCTTTTATGGCCTTGATCAATTCGTGTTTCTGCATCTTCTCCTATCCCTTTAGATAATTTATGCTCTCATAGAAAATATACTGATCCAATCTCATCTGCTCTCCATTTTTCAGCTTTCTCCAAATTTTCTTGTTCTCTGATAATCATTTAAATTATAGGGGTGTGTGTGTGTTTGTGTACATATATAAATATGCATATGTACATATATATTCAATTGCATATATTTTCTACTTTTTTTTTTACAGTGTTGGGCACTGTTTAATGAGTGGAATGGTAGCTTAATTAGCCTACTCTGCTATTTGATCAAATACCCTCTGTACTTGTTCTTTTTATTTTCTCAGTATCACCATCCTACCTCTTTCTTTCTGGTAAAATAAAAGTTCTAAGGCTAATCCTAAGTATTGCCTCTTTTCTGAAAACCTTCCTGATTTTCCCAGTAGTTGGATGCTCCCTTATAATTTTCAAACCATCATCATCATTATTATATTGTTAGCATTGTAATGCAATAATGCTTTTCCCACACTGATGTCCTTGTTAGGCTTTGAACCCCTAGATTCTAGGGATCATGCAATTTCCAGTTTTTAATTCCTAAGTAAAGCTATTTTAAGGCATCAAGGAGTTAATGTATTTATTATGCTGTGCATGGATGTTATGTTTCTCTCGTCCACCTTCTCTTTATAACTGCATAAATGGAGACATTTTAATATTATTGCATAGATTTTATTTTTTTAAAGATTTATTTATTTATTTATTTTAGAGAGAGCAAGCATGAGTCGGGGGAGAGGCAGAGGGAGAGAAATCCTCAAGCAGCCTCCCTGCTGAGTGTGGAGCCCAACTTGGGGCTTGATCCCAGGACCCTGAGACCATGACCTGAGTGGAAAACAAGAGTCAAATGCTCAACCGGCTGAGCCACCCATGCACCCCTTATTTTACAGACTAAAATTACTAATTTATTAAACTGTTATTTTCTTAATTTTATATTGAGTAACTGTAAACAGGAAAATAGTTTCCATTAAAACAAATGTCTCCTTGAAATGTGGATTATTTGCTTATTCATAGTATAAGTGCTTTATAACCAGGATAAAGGCTTTAGTAAACTACCAACAATATTTATACAATAAAAGCATTATGACTAGAATTTAGCACATGCATTTGTTTTCTCTATGAACCATATGCTCTCAGTTATGACAAGAATTGGCTCAGTCATTGGGTAGTTTGGCATTTGCTTAGTCAGTTCAGAGTTCTCTGAAATCCTAGCACTAAGGTACTTTTCACATAAAAATTAGCCTCTATGGTAATTCTCTTACTTCTATACTACATTATCCCTCAGGTTTAGCTCTACACCTGGAGCATTTCATCTCATCATGTTTGATAACCATGTATGAAAATAAAGCAAATTAAATGTAAATCTTACTAACTTGGATTAACTGATGGGAAACAATATTTGAAGTTCTGAAAGACCAGAATATATGTTGGGACAATAAATAACACAGTCAAATATTTTTATGGTACTGATTTTAATGAGGTTGACAAAGTGAGGCCAATTAGAGGTCTTAGGCCCTTGCATTAATACATGTATATGAAGAAAACATGTGAATGGTACTAGTGAGATGCTTGAAACAAATTGATGTCTTGAGCAGGTTGAAATATGCTCCAAGTAATCTCTTTATAGAATTTAATTGGTAATACATTTTTTATCACTAGAGAAAATCTAAACAGTCTAGGCAATCTCTCATTTAAATTGTTACAATGTATGACTTTGAGGAGTTAAAAAGATAAACATTAAGTATATTACAGCATGTTTATACCTATTAAGAATTATAATAGGTTATTTGCACCTTCACCTGTTTTAAACATGTATAAACTGTAGTAACCTGAGATAATGAAGCTAATATCCTATGAATGCTTAGAATAACAGGTAGAATCAATCCTTTCAATAAATTTTAAATTAACAAGGCCCTAATAAAATAAAAACCTGCCTTGCCTAAGAACCTGATAGAATAGCTTTTCAGAGCACTCACATTAGACTCCTGTTAAAATGTTTAATTCTGTTAATATTTACAGCTGCTGAAGTATAAAGCATACCAATGAATAAAACAGCATTATTTAGTTCCCCAGTCACCTTCAACAAGAAAACAAATCAGCACAATTTAATATAAATTAGTAGTTTCCTGTTTTGTAAACGTAATATGGAAACCTTTTATTTGGTTTGTTCTAATTTGTGTTCTAATTGACATTTATGTTTATAGTTCCCCCAGAGAAGCACTTTTGTTACAATATTATGAAATGCTGCAGGGTCTAGAGGTATGGTGGAATTAGCAAATGCTTCAGAGACTAACCGGCTTTGAATACTCTGACTCAGTAATTTATTCAGTGGGTGCTTGTGGCCAAGATAGTTGACCTCCCTGAAACTTGATTTATTCACCTGTGAAATGGGGTTGTAAAAATATCTGACGCTATTTCTGTGAGAAAATACTGGGTTTGTGGTGAATATGTTTCTCACGTAATGACTGTCTAAGGTTGGTAAAGGTAGGGCAGGGGTTGAGGAGTGCAAATTAACATGGAATCAGGTATTGGCTTGTTTATAAGACTCTCCCCCCTCAAAGAGTTTCCCTCATAGATGGATACAATAGAAGAAAACTGTTCAGATAACAGCACATTGCTTTGAATCTAAGATGCCATCAATTATAAAATGTGCTTCAATTTGAGAGAAGTCAAAGTGTGATAAAATGTGGGTCTTTGAATTGATTTTTTGGTAATCGTTAATATCTACTGAGCATTTACAATATACTAGGTACTATTCCAAATGTTGAACACATAATAACTTATTTATTCTTCATTTAAAAAATCAATTAACTACTATTGCAATCTATATCTTGCAGAGATTAAGTAACTTCTCCAAGGGCACTTAGCTAATAAAGATAGCTGAGCCAACTGGGGAGGAGCTATGGGCATTTAATGTACCTACACCAAGCCACCACCCCTCCCGGGAGAAGCACATCTGGCCATGAGACTCTTTCCCGTATGAGTCAAGGGTGGGAGAATAGAAGATAGGGGCAATGGGGGATAAGAAATGGTATCCTTTCTGTGTTGTACATCATGCTCAAGTGTCTACTAAATGGACTTATTTATTGATAATACCTAAGGTTAGAGAGTGCTGAAGTAAGTGTAACCTTATGAGTTTAGGAGACTTGAAAGAGAGTAAAGGATTACAATTATTCAACTGGAAAAAAATATTTCAGTGAGGGGCAACTGCACACCCCCTGACACCAATCAATGTTTCTCTATAGTTTGTTTTCCAGAATGTCATATAAATGGAATCCTACAGTATGTAGCCATTTCAGATGGGCTTCTTCCACTTATCAATATGCAAATAACAATCATCCGTGTCTTTGGTTTGATGGTTCATTACTTTTTCCATATTCAATCGTATGGAAGAATCATGGTCTGTTATATCCATTCATCTTCTGAGAATATCTTGGTTGCTTTTAGTTTTTGGCGATAAGTAATGCTGATATAAATATTTATGTGCAGGTTTTTGTGTGGATATAAGTTTTCCAATCAGATGGGTAAATATTAGAGGTATAATTGTTATATTGTATGGTAAGACTATGTTTAGATTTGCACGAGGTTCTTTTTCTTAGCTTGGTAACTTAGGCTTAATCACTGAGCCTATAAAATATGTAAAAATGAAATCTATAAAATCTATAAAATGAAATAAACTGTTATTAACTCCAAAAGCTGTTGTGAGATTTAAGTGAACATTTACACAGTTCTTAACTCAGTAGGGACTAATACATGCTAGGTTAAGTATACTTATTATTTTTTATTTTATTAGAAAGATAAATATAAATTTATCCTTGTACTCACTTCAGAAACCCTAGACTTGGGGTGCCTGGGTGGCTCAGTCAGTTGAGCATCTGCCTTCAGCTCAGGTCATGATCCTGGAGTCCCAGGATCGAGTCCCACAAGGGGCTCCCTGCTCAGTGGGGAGCCTGCTTCTCCCTCTGACCCTCCCCCCTCTCGTGCTTTCTCTCTCTCTCTCTCTCTCTCTCTCTCTCACTCACTCAAATAAATAAAATCTTAAAAAGAAAGAAACCCCAAACTTGTCCTGATACCACTCTCCCCTAAGTCCATCAGTCAAGAAGTCATGGTAAGTCCATATATAAAATTTCTCTTAAATATATTCATTATTGCTCCATTTCCTCAGTCAGTGGCTTGGGTGTAATTCGTTTTTCACTTGGATTACTACAGATTCTACTACCCATCTATCTGCCTTCTTTTTCATCATTTCCTCATGTATTGTCTCTGCTATCTGTTCCCAAAAGCTGACTGTATGTGTCTAGAACAGTGCCTGACATATTAGAGGCATTCAATAAATAGTGGCTGAAAAAATGAACACATTATCCTCCAACTAGTGCAAACACATTTGTTCAACACTCCTTTGTAAATAATGAAAATCAATGATAATCTTGAGTATACATGTACATGTAAATGTTTACAAATATTTTGACAAATCATCTATGCATTCTGTGTTATAGCCACGTCAAACTATCTTCTGGTCTCTGAATTTGTCATATGCTTTAATTCTTCTGTGCCACTGTCTATGTTGTTTTTCTCTGTTTGAAACTTTCTTTATGCATCCCTTCACTCTATAGCACATCCTACCCACAGCCAGATTCTACTGGGTGCTCTTCCCATATTCTATATTATTGCTTATCAAACTTTAATGTGCATATTGGTCAGATCTTTTTTTAAATGCAGAGTGCCACTCAGTAAGTCTAAGACTTCTGTATTTATAATTAAAGTTCCCAAAAGATGTTGATGCTGCTGTAGCTGAGACACAGTGTTATAGTTTTTGTTTATCTTGGCTATCTCCACTAGACAAGGAAATTCTCTAATGTTATCTTTTACAGAAATTATCACAAGTAGTAACTTTCTTTAGTAAAGCAACTAGGGGTATTAGAAGGGACACTACATAGGAAGTCAAGAACTCTGGAATCATCTTTGTCTGTTTTTGCCATTATGAAAATTTAATTGTGGAACTAAACATCAAATAGACCAATAAAGGTACCGGATTTGTCACTGATATTGAAAGTAGATTTCAGATTTTCTCATTTATTTTTCCAAATATATAATCTCTATCAGATACATGTAATCACTAGAAAAATATACACATTGCATGATGTAAATTCATCTCCCCCACTTCTAATAACAATTACTTTATTTCTACTCTTTTTGCATAAAAATCTTTTGTTTTCAGCCAAATTCAACCTTATTTTATGATTCTGTTCACATGTTATCACTTTCATACTCAAATGCATAAGATACTTTTTTTTAACTCTATTGTTTCTGGTGGGAGGTATAAGAAAATGAAAAGAGAAAAACGGAACATTCAAGAGATCTCTAAAATATATTACTGTTTCTTCTAATTTATATGACAGTTTTCCTCTAATTACTACAGCTTCTTCCTAAGTTTTCCCTAAAACTACTGAAAACACCATTTTATTTTTCATATATTGGTCATGAGATTCTGACATAGTGGTTTTGTTTATAAGATTTTATTTTGTCAAAATCCAGTGTAATCACTTAACGACTGAAATTTTGGCAACAGATAGTGAACACTATAGTAGGGCTAGAATCCCAACTAATGCCTAGAGATTAAGTTACAGGGGTCCTATAATAGAAGCTGAAGAGAACTGATGAATTAAGGATAAAAACAGAGAGAGGAAAGAGACAAAACCAGCCAGCAGAATAGAACTTTGATAATCTCTTCCTTCCTCAACACACACAGACACACACACACACACACACACACACACACACACACACACACACACATTTCCAAGAATACAGTAAGGTCCTTTTACAACAGCATTAAGATCATGATATGGATTTACTGTAATTTATATACACTTTTTTTCCACTTTGAAAAGGGGCAGAAAACAACAGATTTCCCTCTCTGGGATAATGATACCCAGTATAACCCATGTCAGATGTACAAAAGAAATAACAAAGGAATTAACTGTTTAAGTTGAATTCAAGCCTTTTTTTCTTATTAGTGACCAATTCACATGAAATCCAACCTAATAAACAGGTCTTTTTAAAGTGCTTGATCCTGATGTATTTTACACCATTGGGATGTTCCATCACTCTTACATGTTTTTGGAGATTGTAGTAAATGACTTTGGATTCTCTGATGCTGAAATTCCGACTTGCTAATGTTGACCAGTTAGTTTGTATTCCTCTCTTGAAAGAGCTTCTCAGAAGGAATGAGTCCATGTTAATTTATTAATTCACTCATATATTTCAGGGTACCAAGAATATGCCCAGTAGTGTGGCAGGTGCAGACACAACAGTGAATAAAATAAAGGCCCCACCCTCCTGAAACTTATATTGTACTAACACTCATAACAGGGCTAAAGTAGAGTCAAAGTAGCTTTCTGCTCACTCTCAGTGTATGGAAGGTATAGCATAATGATTACAGCCCCAAACACCCTTTCCACTCTAGTCTTATAGGAAGAAGCTATCAGTCACAGGCACTAGTGTTCGACCTTATAATTCTAACCAATACTCCTGTCTCAAATTCTTCCCTGATGGCAGATCAAGGGGAGAGAACACATGCCTGATTATAGATAAACATCCATGGATATTTCTTATATTTCCTTCCATATTACACAGTTTCTGCCATACAAGTAATTCTAGCTGCCTGATACTTTCAATCTAGCCAGTGCCACTTGCCCAATATTCTTTTTTCCGTATTCTTTGGATTCATTTGGTTAGAACACCCTCACCTTCATAAAGTTATAAAAATTTCATGATGTTTTAAAAATGTTTTTAAGCAGTTTTTTTTTTAAACTTTTTATATATGCAATGAAATTGTCACAGACAATCCCGAGTTCTCATACTGGCTCTGAATTCAGTTGAGAACTTAAATCAAAACATGTCACAGAATTTAAGGACAGATGATCCCCATAACTGGCTTTTATTGTGCATATTTAAAGTAATCAAGGGTTCATCACAGGGACTGATGATATTCTATATATGACTCTCTTATCATAAATTCATTGTTCCTGATCACCATAATTATTTTCATATTTCTGTATTTATCGAACATACAAAATACAATTAACAATTTTCAGCTTCGCTATTTGAACCATAAAGTCCCCAGTCTTTTTTTTTTTAGCTTGTAAAATCTAAGAGGATGATCTCACAATTCTGAATCTAATTGGCTGATCAGTCTACCTTTCATTTAACACTGACATGGGCTCCTCTTGGTCCTAATCTTTATTTGAAACACCATCCTCACAGATTTTTGATTAATAACTAAAATTAAAGGGGTGCCTGGGTGGCTCAGTTGGTTAAGCGACTGCCTTCGGCTCAGGTCATGATCCTGGAGTCCCCGGATGGAGTCCCGCATCGGGCTCCCTGCTCAGCGGGGAGTCTGTTTCTCCCTCTGACCCTAACCCCTCTCATGTGCTCTTTCTCTTTCTCTCTTCTTCTCTCTCTCTCTCTCAAATAAATAAAATCTTTAAAAAATAACTAAAATTAAAAATTAGGTTTCTGAGAGAGGAGAGGCAAACCAAGAAACAGACTCTTAACTATTATAGAGAACACACTCATGGTTACCCGAGGGGAGGTGGAGGGATGGGTGAAATAGGTGATGGGGATTGAGGAGTGCACTTATTGGGATGAGCACAGGGTGATGTATGGAAATGATGAATTACTATATTGTACACATGAAACTAATATAACACTGTACGTTAACTAGCCAGAATTTAAAGAAAAACTTAAAAAAACATACTCCTCCATTTCCAACTAAAAAAATTAGATTTCTTAATAGATAGATTGTTTTTCAAAGATGTGAATTTAAGAAATGCTGGCACCACTTAACCTTCCATAAACAAAAGAACACACATTCAATTAATGTAACATGAATTCTGACATAAGGAAACATACAATTACTAAGGATGCTTTGACTTAAACTCAGTGTAAAAATAGTGAAATGTGCTTATTTGTAACAGTTTCTTAGACATTCAATAAGGCTAATGGTAACTGCTAATGACACACTGGCTTATAGACAATAACTTCATTAAGCTGCCTCACATTCTTAGACAACTACTTTTAGTAGCTACACTTTACTACTATCTATCACTAGTGTAATTACAACTGCTCTACAACATACAAGAACTTTTTTTTCTAGGCATAAAAGCCATGTTCCAGGTCTAATTTTAAGAATTGGCACTACCAAGTATTGTATATATTCAAAGACATCAAGAAGAGGGGCGCCTGGGTGGCTCAGTCATTAAGCATCTGCCGTAGGCTCAGGTCATGATCTCAGCGTCCTGGGATCTAGCCCCGCATCGGGATCCCTGCTGAGGGGGAAGTCTGCTTCTCCCTCTACCACTCCCCCTGCTTCTCCCTCTCCCATTCCCCCTGCTTCTCCCTCTCCCACTCCCCCTGTTTCTCCTTCTCCCACTCCCCCTGCTTATGTACCCTCTCTCACTAGTCTCTCTGTCAAATAAATATTAAAAAAAAAAAAAACAAAGCCATCAAGAAGAAAGTTTGTGTCTAAAACAATCAACTCCTATCTTTCAGATGCCTGAAATTTCAAAATTAAGCATTCTCTTCTCATAAGTTAAAATAGTATTTTGTCTTTCATTAAATAGCAGACATCTTCTGAATAACACATATTATGCCTATTTGGTCAACAGTAACATTGTGGTTAAGTTTTAGATTATTCTCTGTATGAAGTTTTCACTAGTACTAAAATAAAGGCAATATTAAGAAATGCATCTGTCTTGGTCCTTGTATATATATATAGTCAGCTCTGTGACTGACACAATACTAAGAACCAAGGAAACAAAGTTATCTAAAGGATAATGCTTGATATTAAATGTTAGAGGTAAACACGCGTACCACTAAGTGGATTAGTTCAGCAATATGTACAGAACTGTACTAAAAAAAATCAAAAAAATCTTCGGAGATAGGTGTCAGAGGAAATGGTAACTGATTTGGGCCTTGGAGTATCAATGGACATATTTACTCAGGTTGAATTCAGAGTTAAAATAAAAATACAGTAAATCTAGTACATATTCTAGCTAATTTTCAGATCAAAAACTTAAGCTGGATGAAACAGTAATATATCTTAACTCCTTGTTTTTTAATCATCAAACTAAACACTGCAAAGAAATCTCACCCACCTTTAATTAGCAGATTCATATATATTAAAAAATATTAACTGTGGTAAAATACACATAACACAAAATTTACCATCTTAACCATGTGCAGGTGCATAGCTCACTAGTGTTAAATCCATTCATATTGTTGCTCAGCCAATTTCCAGAACTCTTTTCATCTTGCAAAACTAAAATTCTATACCCATTAAACCACAACTCCCCATTTCTCCCTCCCTTTTTACCCTGGCAATCAACATTCTCCTTTGTATATCTATGAATTAGACTACTCAAGGTACCTTATATAAGTGGAATGACGCAGTATTTCCCTTTTTGTGACTAGCACACACTAAATGGCTTCACTGGGGAATCCTACCAAACATTTAAAGAAGAATTAATGCAAACCTCTTTGAAACTTTTCTAAAAAATTAAAGAGGAGAGAATTCTTCCAGACTCCTTTTATGAATCCAGCATCATCCTGCAACTAAAGCCAAATGAAGACCCCAGAGGAAAATAAAACTACCACTAAAATACCCCTGGTAAATACAAATGCAAAAAATCTTCAACAAAGTATCAGCAAACTGAATCCAACATCATTAAAAGGATCATTCATCATAATCAAGGGGGATTTGTCCCAGATGCAAGGAAGGCTCAACATAAGCCTATCAATCAATGTGATATATTACATTAATGGAATGAAAGAAAAGAATCATATGATCATCTCAAGACACAGAAAGAGCATTTGACAAAATTCAATATCCTTTTATGATAAAAACTCTTAACAAATTAGGCATAGAAGGAACTTAGCTCAATGTAAAAAAAAAATACATGACAAGTCTACAGCTAACATCACTTAACTGTGAAAGGTTGAAAGCTCTTCCTCTAATATCAGGAGCAAAAGAAGATGGCCACTGTCACCTTTCCTATCCAACACAGTCCTGGAAGTCCTAGCTAAAGAAATCAGTCAAGGAAAAGAAATAAAAGGTAGCAGAACTGGAAATAAAGAAGTAAAATTCTATCTGCAGATAACATGATTTCACATAGAAAAAAATTCTAAACACTCAACCAAAAAACTGTTAGATCTAATAAATGAATTCACTGAAGTTTCAGGATATAAAATTAACACACACATATCACAATTAATTGACAAAGAAATAAAGAAATCAATCCCACTTACAGTATCATAAAAAACAATACAGTACTTGGAAATAAATTTAAGAAGGTAAAAGACCTCTCCTCTGAAAACGGTAAGACTTTAAAAAAAAAGATTTTATTTATTTATTTGAGAGAGACAGACAGAGAGAGCAAGAGAGAGCTTGAGGGGGGAGGAGAGGGAGAAGCAGATTCCCACTGAGCAAGGAGCCTGCCGTGGGACTTGATCCCAGGACTCTGAGATCATGACCTGACCTGAAGGACACTTAACTGACTGAGCCACCCAGGCATCCCTGAAAACTCTAAAACTTTGATGAAAGAAGTCAAAGAGGACACGAATAAGTAGGACTGTACCTCCTATGTTCATAGGTTAGAAGAATTAAGATTGCTAAAATGTCAGTACTACCAAAAGCCACCAAAGATTCAATGCAATCCCTATCAAGGCTCCAATGGCACTTTTTACACCAGTAAAAAAGACACTCCTAAAATTTATATGGAACCACAAAAGACCCTAAGTAGCCAAAGAAATCCTGACAAAAAACAAAGCAGGAGGCATCACATTTCCTGATTTAAAGCTATACTATAAAGCTATATTCATCAAAACAGTATGTTACTGGGCACCTGGATGGCTCAGTCAGTTGAGCGTCTGACTCTTGGTCAGCTCAGGTCATGATTTCATGGGTCAAGGGATCAAGCCCCGTGTTGGGCTCCACGCTCAGCGGGGAGTCTGCTTGAAGATTCTCTCCCTTTGACCCACTCCTCCACTCTTTCTCTCTCTCTTTCTCAAATACATAAATAAATAAATAAATAAATAAATCTTTAAAAACAACACAACAAAAACAGTATGTTATAGGCATAAAAACAGACAAGTAGACCAATGGAACAGAATCACAAACTCAGAAATAAACCCACACGTATATATGGTCAACTAATATTTGACATGGGAGCCAAGAATACTCAATAGAGTACGTTTGAAACTAATATAACATTATATATTAACTAACTCTAATTGAAATAAAACCTTTTTAAAAAAATATTCAACAGCAAAAAGACAAATTGCTTCAATAAATGGTACTGGGATAATTGGATATTTACATGTAAAAGAATGAAACTGAACCTCTTTCAATGATCACTCACAAAAATTAACTCAAAATGGATTAGAGACTTAAATGTATGGTGTGACACCAAGAAACTCCTAGAAGAAAACATAGGAACAAAGTTCTTTGACATGGGTCTTGGTAATGATTTTGTGAATAGATACCTAAAGCACAAGTAACAAAATTATAAATCAACAGATAGGACTACATCAAATTAAAAAATTTCTGCAAAGCAAAAGAAACCATCTACAAAATAAAAACGTGACCTACGGAATGAAACAAAATATTTGCTAATCATTTATCTTATTTGTGGTTAATATCCAAAATATATGAAGAACCCATACAACGCAATAGCAAAAGAATAAAATAAAAATAATAACCCCTCTGAAATAATAACCCAATTAAAACATGGGCAAAGGACCTGAATAGACAATTCTCAAAAGAAGATATATGAAAGGCTAATAGGTACATGAAAAGATGCTTAACATTGCCGGTCATTAGGGAAATGCAAATTAAAACCACAATGAGGTATTACCTCACACCTTTAGAATGGCCTTCATCAAAACGACAGGTCTAACAAATGCTGGCATGAATATGGAGAAAAGAGAACCCTTGTGCATTCTTGGTGGGACTGTAAATTGCTACACCTACTATGGAAACGGTATGGAGGGGTTTCAAGAAATTTAAAATAGAACTACAATATGAGCCAGCAATTCTACTTCCGAAAATATATCCAAAGGAAATGAAAACACTAAAAAAGATATCTGTACCCAAGTTCACAGCAGCATTATTTACAACAACCAAGACCTGGAAACAACCTAAAGGTCTACTGATGGATGAATGGATAAAGAAGTGTGCGTATTCATACATGCACACACAATGGATTATTATTCAACCATAAAAAATGTGGAAATCCTATCATTTGTGACAACATGGATAGAACTTGAAGGCATTGTGCTAAGTGAAATAAGTCAGAGAAAGACATACTATATGATCTTACTTACATATGGAATCTAAAAAACAAAAAAAACTGATGGAAAAGAGATGAGACTTGAGGCTACCAGGGGCCAGGGAATGGGAAGAATTGGAGGAAGGAGGTCAAAAGGTACAAACTTCTAGTTATAAAGTAAGTAAGTTCTGGTGATGTAATGTAAAACATGATGACTGTAGCTAACATTGTTGTATGATACACAGGAAAGCTGTTAAGAGAGTGAATCCTAATTCTCATCACAAGAAGAAATTTTTCCCCTTTTTTCTTCTTTCTTTCCTTTTTACTGTATCTATATGATAAGATGGATGTTAGCTGAATCTATTGTGGTAATCGTTTCACAATATATGTAAATCAAATCACCATGATGTACATTTTAAACTTATACAGTGATGTGTGTCCATTATTTCTCAATAAAAATGGAAAAAAGATATTTTACTCAAAAAATCAGTTATATTAACTATGAACTAGTTGAAAAACAAATTAAAAAAACAATCCCATTTAAGATAGCAACAAAAAGAATAAAATATTTAGGACTAAGTTTAGTTAAGGGGCTAAATTAAATTCATGTATAGTAAAAACTATTAAGAAACTGATAAAAGAAATTAAAGAAGACACAAACAAATGGAACAACATCCTGTGTTTGTGGATTTGAAGACTTAATATTGTTAAAATGTCCATACTACCTGAAGCAATGTACATATTCAGCACAATGCCTATACAAACCCCAATAGCATTTTTAACAGAAATAAAAAAAATTCAAAAATTCATATGGAACCACAAAAGACCACAATAGCCAAGTCAATCTTTTTTTTTTTTAGGTTTTATTTATTTATTTGACAGAGAGAGACACAGCAAGAGAGGGAACACAAGCTGGGGAAGTTGGTAAGGGAGAAGCAGGGAGCCCAATGCGGGGCTCGATCCCAGGACCCTGGTATTATAACCTGAGCCAAAGGCAGATGCTTAACGACTGAGCCACCCAGGCGCCCCTAGCCAAGTCAATCTTGAGAAAGAACAGAGCTAGAACTATCACACTTCCTGATTTCAAGGGGTATTATAAAACCACAGTAATCAGAATATAGAAATGGCATAAAGACAGATGTCACTGTCACTATTTTATACAATTTCCTATTTCATAAGGATTTAAATAACATGTGTAAAGAATTAGAATGATTTCTGATATAGAGTAAGCACATAGTAAGTGCTATTATAATCACAAACTTGTTATAAGTATTAGATTTTCATATTTTCCTTCATTTAAAAAGTTATTGAGCACCTACTATATGTCAGGCACTGTCTCAGTCTCTGGAAACAGAACATGAAATAAAAATGACAAAAACCCTCATTCCCATGGAGCTCAACTTCAGCATGAATTTCTGTCATACCACATTACTATTTAAATACTTCTCTCTTTCAATACACGTAAATTCATATTTAAATGAATCTAAATTGCAATCCACCCTTTGGGTTGCAAGAGAGGAAGTAAAAGCTGGCTAGTGCAAATTACTCCTCCACCCATAGACTTCTGCCACCTGTTAAACCAGTATTTGTAGCATTTTCCAAATAATGATATGCCTCAATTTTGGTCAATATCATTTTGATACTCCCTCCCCTAAAGCCTACCGTACCAAGCACGATCCTCAAAATATACCCATGGTGATTAAAGTTCCAGCTTAATTGTATGATTTTGTATTATTCAACTATGATCAGGCCCTTTATCTTACCTGTGAGAATCAGGCTTGAACAATGAACCATTCTAAAACTGATATTGATGTAAAAGAAATGTTCCCAATATTTTGAAAATATTAAATGAAATGGATAATCTAAAAATTACAAATGCCAAAAGTGACTCAAAAAGAAATAAAATATATATAAATACCAGTAACATTTGAAGAAACTAAAATGTAGGGGAAAAAGAAAACAGCTATCCTGTGTCATAAAAGATAACAGGGCCAGATGATTTTGCAGGCAAATCTTTACTGGATATTCAGGGGAACTTAGAAGTCCTGTCTTTTTTTTTAAGATTTTATTTATTTATTTATTTATTTATTTATTTATTTATTTATTATATAAGAGAGTGGAGGGGTGGAGGGAGAGAGAATGGCAGGGAGGGGCAGAGGGAGAAGGAGAGGGAAAGAGAGTCTCAGGAAGACTCGAAGCCCAGCATGGAGCCCAACATGGGGCTTGATCTCACACCCCTGAGATCATGACCTGAGCTGAAATCGAGTTGGACACTTAACCAACTGAGCTACCCAGGCGCCCGAAAGTCCTGTCTTATACAAATGTTTCAAGGAAACAAGAAATGAGAGAAAGCTAATCATAACATTTGATGTGATTAATATAACCTTGATAACAAAACTGAGTAAGAAGCATAAGAGAAAAAACAATTATAAGCATCCATACAAAAATTCTAAACTTCCAGCAAAGAGAATTTAGCACTGAGGGGAACATGTCTGACTAGATGTAATAAAAAAATAAAAACTTTCGATTTACCTGAGACCATAAACATGTTCATGACTTGTAGCCCCTGCTAGGACTTCTGCTGCCAAACATACTGAAGGAAGACTCCCCACTCCTGCTGCCCACTGGTCTCTGTCTTGCACACTGCTGCCCACACCAGGTTTTCCAGCCACCTCTGGGCTAGTGTGCTTACCTTCTTGAGATGTCAAAACATCACAGATATTTGAGATTCCCTGTGCAAGTGAGTAGAATAATCATCTCACCACAAAGTGTTGCACTGTCTCCTGGGCAGGAAAGCAGTGCTTTTTCCATCCAGGTAATTTATAGAGTCACCAATCTATTTAACAGGAGCCCCTTAGAATTTCACTTCTGTGTCAAAGTCAACTGTCCAATCGGGGAACTGCTCCCCTGCCTTGGTGCCACAATTCAATTAACCCCACCCCCTTCCCTCCCTCAGTTTTAGATCCGCTCATTATCCCAGCCTGAGTCAATCCCTCCAACTCTAACAGATTACCTTCTTACACCAAACCCCAACTCCAAACCCTGACCCCAGCTCCTGAACCACACCATTCTCCCCAGACCCCAACCTACCATCAATATCACATTTTCACACTGCAAACACACATGGTGTAAAAATGTCCACAATGCTAAAATGGCGTTTTATTAAAAGAAAAGAACAGCAGGAGAAACAAACTCAGAGCCCACCATGGAAGGTTGATTTTGTTTGTTTGTTTGCTTTTTTTAAAGACTTGGTTATTTCAAATTCTCTCGGTCAGGGACCAGTCTGCAAGATTTTTAATATAACAAACTAATGTGAACACAGCTCTTTCTTCAAAGAGGCTTTTCCTCACATTTTTGAAATTTTGAAATCAACAAAATTTAAAGTAGCCTTTCTAAAGTCTCTGATTTGAATGTTGTAACTTCCCAGTTTGAAGAAGAAATATAATGGTCTTGGGCGCCTGGGTGGCTCAGTCGTTAAGCGTCTGCCTTCGGCTCAGGTCATGATCCCAGGGTCCTGGGATCGAGTCCCACGTCGGGCTTCCTGCTCAGCGGGAAGCCTGCTTCTCCCTCTCCCACTCCCCCTGCTTGTGTTCTTGCTCTCGCTGTCTCTCTCTGTCAAATAAATAAATAAAATCTTAAAAAAAAAAAAGAAATATAATGGTCTGAATTTATAACTCTCAAATCCCACACCAGTTATAGCAGACACTCTTAGTTGGTTCCCTCCAACTGTTCTCATTCTCTTACCTTTTTTCAGTCTTGTTCAAGTATCTACTCTCTTCCACAGGGCCATGTGTTTTAGGCATCAGCCCCAAGAGATGGTTCTTGACTGGACTAAACCCACAGTTGTGGTACCATTTCCTCTGGACATGGAATTGTTGCATAATTTTGGTCAACAAATGGTGAGAGGAAGTCTTCTGAGTGACAAACTAGAACACAACTTTCGGGGAAGTACTTCCTGGCTTTTTTTTTTTTTTCCCAGAGACCAAAGAAGGCCAAGGAATGTTTCTCTGGATATTGTGTTTGGATGTGACACTTGGAACGGTGGCAGCCATCTTAACAATTATGAGAGGAATTAACCTGAGGACCTCCTTGAAACAGGAAGGATACAAAACAGATATTGGAAAAACCTGATCCTTAAAGGTATCATTGAGCCTATGAATTAACCAACCCTGGAATGGTCTTTTTGGTCAGTGAAATAACATGTTTCCTACTTGTGAAATTTCTTTGCATTTACTTTTGTTCTACCTGCCATCAGAGGTAGTCACGATGATACAGCAGTTTTAGGATGGAAATATTATCCTGCCTTTCTCTCATCTGTGCTTACAGATTATGGAATTAATGATATATGTTTAGTTTTCAGGCAACAATGTTTGATATACAATATTTGAGTTTACATTTAAATGATTTTGGTTTTCTCCAATAGGAGCAAGAAGAACTTGAGGTCCATAAGGAGAGGCATGATTAATAACCCTGCCTGCTGTTGGCCTATCTCCACAAAGCAGGCCAGGGAAATTCCCTCTGGATAGTTCAGGTTTTATCTATTCCTTTCTCAGTAACTCACTATCAAAGACAGAATTCTTGATTAAAAAATAAAAATGGATTCTGACTTTAACAAGATCGGAGGCACTAGCTAAAAATGATGCCAGGAACATCCAAAGCAAATGAACAGTATGTAGATGTATGGTTCACCAGAAAAATACAAATAAAGAAGAGTTAGGCATGTTTATTCCCAACCTTTAAAAACTTATAATGGAAAATAAAACCATTAAAGTAAGATCAAATTTAGAGCCTGCAGAGCACCATCTTTTTTTCATCTCAGCTGAGAACACTAAATAAAAAATGACAATTACTTTTGCCTATGCTTATCTCAAAGACAGCCAAGTAATGTGACTGGATGTAAGCTTATTCACCCTCATGAATGTAAATCCAAGATTTAGAGATATTGTACTGTCCTGCGCATTTGTCTCCTCTTAAGGTGGTAGTCTATTCAATTTAATCAACTCATACCTAATATCTACTGCAGTCAAGTCTGTGTACTAAGATTTTGAGAGGCAGCATGGAGGATGGAAATGAGGCAGAGACAAACAAGGCAAGTGATGGGCGAGAGAAACAGTTCAAAGTTGTCCGTTAAGTTTAGCAGAATGTTAGTTTTTTTTTAAAGATTTTATTTATTTATTTGACAGAGAGATAGAGAGAAAACACAAGTAGAGCAGTAGGCAGAGGGAGAGGGAGAAGCAGGCCCCCTGCCGAGCAGGGAGCCCTATGCGGGACTCAATCCCAGGACCCTGGGATCACGACCTAAGCCAAAGGCAGACGCTTAACTGATTAAGCCACCCAGGCGCCCAGAATGTTAGTTTCTGATGCTTTTTAATGCTACATGTAAACAAGACATCAAAGGGCAAAAAGAAAGGGGAATAACTGGTTGTCTTCAGCAGGGGAAGGAGGAGACATTTCCAAGAAAAATAACACTTGAACCTGGGGAAAATATGCAGGGTTCCAATACATAAAAACTGGGGTGAGGTCTTTTCTTGTATGAAGAAACAGGTGAAAGATTAATACTTGGGAAAATATTCATCAGTGAGAAATATTTTAAAACCTAACACCCAATCTGTACCCCAAACCAGAAACTCTCGAGAGGGAACCAGGCAACAGGATTTTATAAAACTCTAGGTGATGCCAAAGTGCAACCAAGACCAAGCTTCTTCAGACTATGAACACCTCCCTGATCTAGTCTCTACTCTCTTCTCAACACTCATCACCGATCACTCACTGTGCTCCACACAGATGGGCTTTCTTTCTGCTCCAGACTAAGCTTTTATTTCCCTTCCTCAGAGCTTCACATGTGCTTCTCCTTGTGCCTAGAACATTTTTCCTCCCCCACACACTTGCCCCAATTCTACTAGTCCTTTGGCACTCAAATACCAATTCTTCTGCAAGTATTCTTAACTCCTGAATCAAAATTAGATCCTACTGTTTTTTTTAATATTTTATTTATTTATTTGACAGAGAGAGTGAGCACAAACAGGGGAAGTGGCAGGCAGAGAGAGAAGCAGGCTTCCCGCTGAGCAGGGAGCCTGATGCGGGGCTCGATCCCAGGACCCTAGGATCATGACCTGAGCCAAAGGCAGCCTTTAACTAACTGAGCCACCCAGGTGCCCCAGATTCTACCGTTAAATAGCCATAGTTTCCCACTCAGTTCCTTCTTAATACTTCATCACATTTTACAATTATAAACATATTTGTGTGATTGTTGGTTCAAATCTTTCTTGCGCTTAACTGTCAGAACCATGACAGTGGGGAGTGGGTGAGTTTCATTCACTCTTTTGTCACCAATTTCTAAAACAATGTCTAGGGGGTGGTAGGTATTGAAGTAAAACTCATGGTGCAAGTTAATACATTAATGAATGCATGAAAGAATGAATCAGGTATTTTAGGGCACACGAGGATACAGGCAAACTGTTAATCATAGAATGTATGCAGAAGTTTTGTTAGAACTTCCCTCTTCCCCTGTAAAGATATATCACCCTCCCAACTACTTACTTCTTCACTCTCCCTTGCTTTTTCTTCTTCACAGCAGTTGTCACCAATGACATATTTATCTTTTGTGTATCATCTATCTCTTCCTATTAGAATTTTTAAGCCTATAAGAAAAGACCTTGTCTTCTTGTTTATTGCTGAATCTCCAGTATCCAGAACAATGCCAATACATATTAGGTGTTCGATAAGTATTCATTGAATAAATTGCATGGTGTGTGTGATTGAGTGAATGAGAGTATGTTAGAGTGATCAACCACTCAGGTTTGCCTAGAACTGATGTGCGACTTTCACAGCTAAAACCTGGAGAGTCCAGGGAAAGTAGGATGAACTGTTCACCCTTGACTAGTGTGTTAGTAGGGGTTGGGAGATTAGACTGGGAAAAAAGGAAGGGTCTAGAACAAAGCCAGAGTATGCAGAACAGAAAAGGCCTTGGGCTTGCATGTGTATATGTGTTTTGTGGGAAGATAGTAGAGTATGAGAATAGTATACAAGATGGATTACATTAGATGAATAGGGAGACAGGAGAGGTTCTTTAGAGGAAATTCTTTCAATGGCCAAAGTAATGGTAATGAGAACCCAAGCAAGAAAAAGGGGTTAGAATGCAGAGGGGATGCACTAAGAAATAAGATAAGCAGTGACTAAAGGTCAGGGCTGAAGGACAGAAAATTATTTGATGAGTAACTTCTGCCTTCTGTGACTGGACTTAGGAGGGCAGTGAGATTTGGCAGTGTGGCAGACACAGTATAATACTCAGCTCTGTGAGGTTTGGTGATTAGTCTGAGCTTGTGAAAAATTGGAAGTGTCACACTGGCAATGTTAAAGAGTGACTCAGGTACCTGAGCAAGGCTAGGTTGAGATTTCCTTAGAGAAAATTACTTATCTATCTCTTTGCAATACATAGGATTCTGAGAAAGATATGCCTACTGAGTGTGTGGGCTTTTTTCCCCTCCATGTTGCTGATTTATTCAAGACAATTTCCCAACGCCATCTCTACAACAACTGAAATTCATTTTATGATTTTTTTTTTTTTGGTAAAAAGAAATGAGGATTATCTATGTGACTGATATATTCAAAAAAAGTACTGAAAAATATCTTATCCAACAAGGTTATTTGGTTGCTTGAATACTTAGAAATATTCTACTCTTATGCACTACAATTTCAAATAAGCATGTGGGGGGTGAGGTGCAGAATCCACTGATCACAAAAATTGATTCAGGTTGCCTGGCTAGGTGCCTTTATCTCTGACCAGTGGGTTTCAACATTGTGTATTTATTTAAGAAAAATGGTATTTCTGCATAAAAAAACACTACTCTTTTTTTTATTTTATTATGTTATGTTAGTCACCATGCAGTACATCATTAGTTTTTGATGTAGTGTTCCATGATTCATTGTTTTCCAGTAACACCAAGTGCTCCATGAAATACGTGCCCTCCTTAATACACATTACTGGGCTAACCCATCCCACCCTCCCTCCCCTCTAAAACCCTGTTTGTTTCTCAGAGTCCATAGTCTCTCATGGTTCATCTCTCCCTCCAATTCCCCCCCCCTTCATTTTTCCCTTCCTTCTCCTAATGTCCTCCATGCTGTTCCTTATGTTCCACAAATAAGTGAAACCATATGATAACTGACTTTCTCTGCTTGACTTACTTCACTTAGCATAATCTCCTCCAGTCCCATCCATGTTGATGTAAAAGGTGGGTATTCATCCTTTCTGATGGCTGAGTAATAATCCATTGTATATATGGACCACATCTTCTTTATCCATTCATCTGTTGAAAGGCATCTCAGCTCTTTCCACAGTTTGGCTATTGTGCATATTGCTGCTATGAACATTGGGGTGCATATAGCCCTTCTTTTCATGACATCACTTTGGGGTAAATACCTAGTAGTGCAACTGCTGGGTCATAGGATAGCTCTATTTTTAATTTTTTGAGGAACCTCCACACTGTTTTCCAAAGTGGCTGTACCAACTTGCATTTCCACCAACAGTGTAAGAGGGTTCCCCTTTCTCCACAACCTCTCCAACATTTGTTGTTTCTTGACTTGTCAATTTTTGCCATTCTAATTGGTGTAAGGTGGTATCTCAATGTGGTTTTGATTTGAATTTCCCTCATGGGTAATGATGATGAACATTTTTTCATGGGTCTGTTAGCCATAACAAAGAGACAAGAGCTTTGAATGACACACTGGACCAGATGGACCTCATAGATATATACAGGACATTCCACCCTAAAACAACAAAATACTCATTCTTCTCGAGCGCACACGGAACATTCTCCAGAAGAGACCACATACTGGGTCACAAATCAGGTCTTGACCAATACCAAGAGACTGAGATTATTCCCTGCATATTCTCAGACCATAATGCTTTAAAACTGGAACTCAATCACAAGACAAAATTGGCAAGAAATTCAAAAACTTGGAAGCTAAAGACCACTCTGCTCAAGAATGTTTGGGTCAACTGGGAAATGAAAGAAGAACTTAAACAATTCATGGAAACCAATGTAAACGAAAACACATTGGTCACAAACCTATGGGATACTGCAAAGGCAGTCCTAAGGGGGAAATACATAGCCATCCAAAACTCACTCAAAAAAATGGAAAAATCCTGAATTCACCAACTAACTTTACACCTTAAAGAACTAGAGAAAAAAGCAACAAATGATGCCTAAGCCATGCATTAGAAGAGAAATAATGAAGATTAGAGCAGAGATCAATGAATTACAAACCAGAAACACAGTAGATCGGATCAATAAAACTAGAAGCTGGTTCTTTGAAAGAATTAGTAAGATCGATAAACTACTGGCCAGACTTATCCAAAAGAAAAGAGAAAGGACCCAAATTAATAAAATTATGAGTGAAAGGGGAGAGATCATGACTAACATCAAGGAAATAGAAACAATTATTAGAAATTATTATCAACGACTATATGCCAATAAATTAAGCAACCTGGAAGAAATGGATGCCTTCCTGGAAACCTATAAACTACCAAGACTGAAACAGGAAGAAATTGACAACCTGAATAGTCCAATAACCAGTAACGAGATTGAAGCAGTGATCAAAAACCTCCCAAAAAACAAGAGTCCAGGGCCTGATGGATTCCCTGGGGAATTCTACCAAACATTCAAAGAAGAAATAATACCTATTCTCCTG
The DNA here is from genome assembly GCF_009762305.2 of Zalophus californianus. NCBI lineage: Eukaryota > Metazoa > Chordata > Mammalia > Carnivora > Otariidae > Zalophus > Zalophus californianus. The sequence continues at coordinate 110,518,851 of NC_045612.1, read as the reverse complement.
GAGCTGTTTCAAAAATAGAAACAGAAGAAAAGCTTCCAGACTCATTCTAGGAGGCAAAGACCCCATCAAAAAGGAGAATTTCCTGATGCATAAGGATTCCAAAATCCTCAACAAAATCCTAGCTAATAGGATCCAACAATACATCAAAAGGATCATCCACCATGACCAAGTGGGATTTATCCCCAGATGCAAGGGTGGTTCAACATTCGCAAATCAATCAATGTGACAGAACACATTATTAAGGGGAGAGAGAAGAACTATATGGTCCTCTCAATTGATGCAGAAAAAGCATCTGACAAAATACAGCATCCTTTCCTGTTTAAAACTCTTCAGAGTATAGGGATAGAGGGAACATTCCCCAAGTTCATAAAATCCATCTATGAGAAACCCACAGGGAACATCATCCTCAATGGGGAAAAGATGAGAGCCTTTCCCTTAAGATCAGGAACACATCAAGAATGCCCACTCTCGCCACTATGGTTCAACACAGTACTAGAAGTCCTAGCAACAGCAATCAGACAAAAAAAAAAAAAAAAGAAAGAAAGAAATGTATTCAAATTGTCAAAGAAGAAGACAAACTCTCCTCTTCCCAGATGACATGATACTTTCTGTGGAAAATCCAAAAGACTCCACTCCCAAATGACTAGAACTCATACAACAATTCAGTAATGTGGCAGGATACAAAATCAATGCACAGAAATCAGTTGCTTTCTTATACACTAACAATGCAACTGTAGAAAGAGAAATTAGAGAATCGATTCCATTTACAATAGCACCAAAAAACATAAGATATCTCGGAATAAACCTAACCAAAGTGGTAAAGGATCTATACGAACTACAGAAACACTCATGAAAGAGATTGAAGAAGACACAATAAGATGGAAAAACATTCCATGCTCATGGATCGGAAGAATAAACATTGTTAAAATGTCTATGCTGCCCAGAGCAATCTATACCTTCAACGCCATCCCGATCAAAATTCCAATGACATTTTTCAAAGTGCTGGAACAAACAATCCTAAGATTTGTATGGAATCAGACAAAGACCCTGAATCACTAAGGAAATGTTGAAAAAGAAAAACACTAATCTTGAAAGATACTGTGTATATATTATATACACACACATACATTGTGTATATATTTGCACGTAAATACCTATGCATGTACATCTGAAAAGAGAAATGGAGAAATGTCACATTTGGGTTTACAAAATATGTTAGATTATATTAATGGCCCCAATTCTTTTTTCCTCTTTGATTCCAGGCCATTTTCCATGTGACTTTGTATTTCTTCCTGTTAAAGACTTGAAGTCTATTTCCCCACACTTGCTTTCACATTAGGCCATATAACTTGTGTTGGCTAATGGAAGGACAGCAGAATTTATGTGTGCAATGTTTAGATAAGCTCTTTTATAATTGGGCTTAGTCTCTTGCACTTCTGCTACTATCATGAGAAAACATGCCCAGGTTAGCCTATCGACCTCAGGAAGGGAACGACCGACATATGAAAAATGATTTCACCTTTGGGATGGAAGATGGAGCTGAGCTACCCCAGCAAAATCATGACACTGAAGCTTAGCCGCCTGTATCAGCCAACCTACAGCCTACCCTCAGACACCTGAGAAATAAATGCTTATTATGAAATGTCACAAAGGTATGTGTGGTTGATTATTATGGTGCATATTGTGGTAATAGTTGACCACTCAAGAAAACTCAATATGGTGGTTTAAGAGTGAGTTATTAATTTGTACCAACCAAATAAATATGACTAATTCTAGATGTTTAGAATTCACATGAAAGAATAAGCAGTAATCTAGTTTTATTTTCATGTATTAACTGCATTTTATAAAAATGTAAGTATTCCAAAATATATTTCTTGACAGCTTAGAGCATTACAAATTCAGTTTATTTGGAGGAAAACATTATAGAAAAGGTTTTTGTGAAGGATTTTAATTCAAAAAAAATGGGAAGCTTGATAGCAAAATGCCTAAGAGCCAGTTCCCTCTACATAATTAATTTGCTTACCAGATATGTGTCACCAAAACCCCTATTTCCATCTCAGGAGTTTCCTTTTCCTCCTTTCCCCTCCCTCCTTCCTCAGCTGATCTCAATAAAGTATTGAGTACCTCCAAACAGGGTTGGAAACCCCCACTTAAATCATCTAAGTCTGGTATGTATCTACAAGACCCCATAGTGGCAAGAAGAGCAGCAGTGCCAGCTGAAGGAAAAGACCAGGTGGTAAAAATAAAGAGAAAACTCCGCTTGATTACGAGACATCACTGCTTTTCATAAATCAGTGCTCATAAATCTCCCCGTTCATTTCGGCTTCATAATCTTTACCTTATTTCACTCTTCTTTCCCTAACCCCTGTTGCTCCTATTTTGGTCCCTTGTTTTTGTGCACCTCACTCTTCTTTAGACCCTGTGACAGGGAAACCATCTTACAACTGGGGAGAAGATGAATGTGACCTCCTATTGTAGTTGATGTTGACATTTTTGGAATGGCACTCAGATTTACTTTTCCATCAATAACCACAGATTCGTAACTATTATCCAAATACTATCTGCCTATTTTCTCCTTAAGAAATCCAGAAGGTATAAAATAACACACTGGCACTCAGATATATTGTTTATACTATGAAAATGGTGCCCAGAATACTGTAAAATCAAAGGCTAGAAAATGAGACAGCAGCTCTTTCAGAAAATCCAGGTAACTCACATTCCCAGGACAGACTGAGAGATGCCCAGAGGTTCAAAATGTACCCCAGGCCCAAGTGTACATGGGACTTCTTGATCCTAAACAATTACTTGAAGGTTGAACAAAATAGAATATTCAGATTTTATTTTTTGACGACAGCTTTTAATCTTTACCCATCTTAGCAGATACAATATCATGATTACCAGATTCATTACGGCTGTTAGCTGTATAATGTGGACAATAGGAAACACATTGGCTTCTATTTAAATACAAGTGTTATATGAGGAAGTTAAATGAAATCTAAAAAGGGACAAAATATTCTTCTTTTACAAATTCTTTTTTTCTCTTTAAATTTTTTATTGTTATGTTAATCACCATACATCATTAGTTTTTGATGCAGTGTTCCACGATTCATTGTTTGTGCACAACCCCCAGTGCTCCATGCAGAATGCACCCTCCCCAATACCCATTACCAGGCCAACCCATCCCCCCACCCCCCTCCCCTCTAGAACTCAGTTTGTTTTTCAGAGTCCATCATCTCTCCTGGTTCGTCTCCCCCTCCGATTTCCCCCCCTTCATTCTTCCCCTCCTGCTATCTTTTTTTTTCTTAACATATATTGCATTATTTGTTTCAGAGGTACAGATCTGTGATTCAACAGTATTGTACAATTCACAGCGCTCACCACAGCACATACCCTCCCCAATGTCTATCCACCCAGCCACCCCCTCCCTCCCTCCCACCCCCCACCACTCCAGCAACCCTCAGTTTGTTTCCTGAGATTAAGAATTCCTCATATCAGTGAGGTCATATGATACATGTCTTTCTCTGATTGACTTATTTGCAACGACGTGGATGGAACTGGAGGGTTTTATGCTGAGTGAAATAAGTCTGTTACAAATTCTTATATCCCTATACATTCTATTAGAGATCAGGCAAAACACCAAGTTCAAAAAATTCATCAATTCAAATTAAATTTGCATTAGTGACATCCACATTTATCAAAGCGAATTCTTCTTACTACAGCTATCATCTTCTACTCTATTCTCTCTCATTAAGCAGAATATCAGTATGCAGCCAATATACTCTATTATCAAATGTGCATTTCAATGAAAGCCTAAAAACCTAAGAGAAATAAACAAAGACAAGCCCATTTTGTAGGTCCATGACATATCCACCCTTATATAACCCCTTATTCTCAGATTCAACTGGAATCTAAAATATGGGTTGGAATTCAAGGTTACCATAACTGGTTAGTCCACATGTAAGGTTTGGGCACTTCCAATTTTAAGTTGGTTTTTGTGAAAAACTGTTATTCCTTCTTATCGTGAACTCTCTTGATAGACCAATCTAAAATCAAATCCCCTTATGCATGAGGAAAGATACTAATGCATGTTTTGATGCCAGAGAAAACCAGAGACCTTGAGTTCCCTAAGTTAAAAGTCATTTTATGTTCCCAGGGATGATTCTTGCCAAAACGAAATTCTGGTGATAGTTCCTGTCAGTGAACTGTTCTCCAAAGCAGCATTTTGTTTCAGTATCTGTGATTTTTAGCAGCTCCACTCATTTTTGAGGGGCTTTTGTCATTAATAACTCTGGTGAGTCACAGTTTCCAAGACCTTTCAGACATAGGAAATTCCTAACGTCGGGAGTTCCCATATGCCACTCTGGAAGATAGCTCTAAAATGCTTCTCTATGAATTGTGGAGACTCCCATGCTGCCTAGAAGAGTTCCACATTCCTAGGTAGCTGATCTGCCTGGTACTTCTCCCTCAGCACTACTTCTGAGGAACAGCTCCTGCTAGAGCAAGTCACAGTCATCACGCTGCGACAGCCTTACCAGCAATTCTTCAAAATCCTGTATTGTTGCAGTTGGAAATATTGGGTGATACCATATCACTTACTGTTGTCTACTCCCCCCTCTTAATGTGATTTGTGATGTGGCAAAGGTCCATTTTCTCAACCTTAAGATAGGATGAACACTTCACATATACATGCAAAGGTTGGACTCCCTAGAGATTACAATTATATTCCTTCATTCATCTGGGTAAAAATACAAACTTTGGTAGTTAGGGAACACGGCTGCCATTTCTAATGTCCTAAGGGACCCAGATCCATCAGTTCTCTGACTTATCCATTAGAATCCTACAGTCATCAAGACAGAGAGTTAACTAGATTGATCCTCAGCCATCCTGACAATTTTTGGAAAAAGGCCGAGCTGTGTGCAAGTTTTCAAGCGTTATGAAAACTCGAAAACCTGAGGCTTTAAAAAAATTTCTTCAATTTAAGTCTAGATCTTTGCAGTTCCATACCTAATCTAACTTTAGAATATTAATCTGGGTTGGCAGGGAAATAGGGAAGTAGGGAGGGGGATTTATCACCTCAAGGAAGAATGAAGATTATGTATACAAAGTTTGGTGCATAAGGCACTGCATACTGATAAGGAATTTTTAATAAGTTCTGAAGCTGATCATGTGTAAGATCAAAAACCATCATACTACTTTAGTTGCCTATCACTCTGCCCTTTCAAGCATTTACCTATCACTCTTAATGCTGTCAGTTTTTATTTGAGATGGGGTAGGTGTTAGCAATGGGATTGAAGTTTAGTTGCCAAGACCTGCAATATTAAGCTTCCTTATTTTGCAGTACACTCAACCCAAACCTACTTAATTTAGACAGCTTATTACCCAAGAGACCCTATGTTCCACCTTGGTAATATATTAAGGAGTAAAATTATTTATATGTCTCAATAATCAAAATGCTCTTTCCTTTAAAGAGAGAAAGAAAAGGCTCTCCAAAACTGAGTTTCAAATGAAGTCTAAAATTAAAAACAAAAAGCAATAGGAACCTTACCCTATACTGGAGGTATACTGTGTTCATGGGTAGAAAGATTCAGTGTTGTTTAAATGTCAATTATCTACAAATTGATCTATAGAAAAATAGTGAAAGAGAAGAATTCATTCACTAGGTAAGACTATATTTCAGGCAATAATTTCGAAGGATCTTGGTTTACTTTGATATATCATCAAGGTGATTCAGTAGGGCAATATGCTCTCAGAATCATCTTCACCATCGGGCTTCTTAGAATTTTTATTTAAAACTCAAGATCCCCATGCAGTAGATTACATCATTGGCTCCAAAGCTTCACTCTTCCTGGTATCCAAACCCTATGCCATGTGACTTTGCAGTTTCTTCCCCATAGGTTTATGAGTCAGCAGGAGCAGATCCATGAGAATAAATGATTGCTGTTTTAAGCCAGTGAGTTTCGGGGTGGTGTGTTACACAACACCATGATGGCAATATTTAACTAACTGATATAACCCCATGGAGTATATCTAGATAGCACAGCTTTTGCTTATATTAAAACAGGAGTGTTTTAACACATTTGTGTTTAAGACTGTGAAAAAAGATGTTATGTGCAATAAAAGACAAATTCCTGTCCTTGATGAACCTTTAATCTGAAGGTAAACATCTTTCCTAATCTAACCAATACTTATACTGAGAAGGCAGTTTTCTGTGCTAGTTCATTGTGATTGTTCGTGAATACTGCTGTCTGGCTGTTCAATTAGTTACCCATTTTACTGTACTTCTGCCCTGAGGCTTAAAGCTAACAGCATAATTTAAAGAGGACGAAAAAAGACACTAAAAAATTACTCTTGCTGAAGCAATGATGGAGATCATCATAACTGTGTCAAGGACATTCCTGTCTGATATTTTGAATTCTAACCATACAGCCTCAGGGCAGTTGGAACAACCCTGGAGAGGAAAGCAATTCTCATGCAATGTTTATAAGTGGGCACTTTTTCACAAACTTTTCTCTGCCAATGTCCTGTGTCCAAAAAATCAGTTCCTTTTTGAAAAGCTTGACTTGCCCTCTATGACTTACATAGACAAAGTTGACGAATTTTTTAAATTCCCCAAATAGGGGCACCTGGGGGGCTCAGGTCATGATCCCAGGGTCCTGGGATCAAGCCCCACATCAGGCTCCTTGCTCAGCAGAGAGTCTGCTTCTCCCTCTCCCTCCACCCCACCCCCACGCTCTCTCTCACTCTCTTTCTCAAATAAAATAAAATCTTTGTAAAAAAATAAATTCCCAGAATATTTTCTTGTCACAATTCTAAATTCGTGAGGCCAATGAATTGGTCAATAATAGCCTCGGTAACATTAATTTACTGAAGTATAGTAATTAACATAAAATGCAGAGATCTTAACCATTCAGTCTGATGAATTTTTACAATTGCATACACCCATATAATGAACATTTGAAACAAAATACAGAATGTTTCTATTACCCCAGAAAATCCTCTTCTGTCCCTTTAAAGACAGTCATCCCAGAAGCAACCACTTTTGATTTTTTTGAAGATTTTATTTATGTATTTGACAGAGAGAGAGAGGGAGAGCACAAGCAGGGGGAGTGGAGAGAGAGAAGCAGGGTCCCTGCTGAGCAAGGAGGCCAATGTGGAACTCAGTCTCAGGACCCTAGGATCATGACCTGAGCTGAAGGCAGACAACTGAGCCACCCAGGCATCCCCCACTTTTGATTTTAATTAACATAGCTTAGTTTCGCCTGCTCTTGGACTTCATATAAATGAAATAATAGAGCATGTATTCTTTTGTCTCTGCCTTTATTTTGCTCAATTTAATGTTTCTGTTTTAGATTCATCCATGATTTTGTCTTTCAGTAATTTTCTCCTTGTATATTGCTGAATTAGTATACCACTATGAAAATATACTATAATATATTTACCCATTCTCTTGTAGATATGCACTTGGGTTCTTCCAGACGTTGGCTTACTTGAAAAAGCTATTAACATTCTTACTCAAATCACTCTGTGCATATAAATTTTCATTGTGTGTGTGCACACACATGTGCAGATATTCAGAAGTCAAATTTTGATTGAGAATGTATTGAATTTTTAGAAAAATTTACAGACAATAGACATTTCAAAAAATATTCATTCTCCAAACCCATGAACACAATATTTTGCTCCACTTATTTAGATGTTCTTTCATTTCTCTCAACACCTGAAAGTAACGCATGCCTTATCATGAAATATAATCTAGGTGTTTTTTTGTTTATGACCTTGTGGATTTTTTAAAATTCAATTATCCAAATGTTTATTAGTACATAAAAATACAATGGCTATATATAATGAGACTAGATCCCCTCACTCAAATTAACATATTAGTTCTATGAATTCTCTTTGATGATTCTGTAGCGTTTTCTATGTACAAAATCATGTCATCTGTAAACAATGAGTTTTCCTTCATTTTTAATCATTATGCCTTATCATCTCATGGTGGCTAAAATCTTTAGTACAGTATTAAATAGAAATGGTGAAAGGAGATATCCATGGCTTGCTCCCTATCCTAGGGAGAAAATATTTCATCTTTCACCATTAAGTGTTAGTTGAGGGCCTTTCATAGATGCCCTTTATCAGGTTAAGGACATGTCCTTCTATTCCTAGTTACCAGAGGGTTTTTAAGATCATAAATGTCTGTTGAATTTTATCATGTTTTTTTCTGCATCTTTTATGGATGAATATATGTGTTGTCTCCTTTATTTGGCAATATACTGCTTACATTGATTTCTTTCTCTTTTTTATTTTTTGAGACAGAGGGCACATGCAAGCAGGGAAGAGAGGGAGGGGAAGAGGAAAAGAGAGAATTTTAAGCAGGCTCCATGTCCAGCATGCAGGCCCACACGGGGCTCGATCTAACAACCTTGAGCCAAAATCAAGAGTCGGATGCTTAAATGACTGAGCCACCCAGCCACCCCAATATATTGATTTATTTCTCAATGTCAAACCAACTTTGCACTCCTAGGATCAGAACAATGATTATTATTAGGTATAAGAGGGAGATTAGCTATTAATAAAGAAGTCAATCCATCCAGAATTATGAATCCCAAATTGGCATGTACCTAACAAGAGAACTTTAAAATTATCAGACTTAATTGACATCTTAAAACTTTCTACCCAATTAACAGTAAAATATATATTCTATTTGTGTTATTCTGTTTATTTATACATTTTACTTTTTTCTATCAAGAACAAAAAAAGTCAATCTAATGATAGATTTTGCTCCATATATTTTATTTGAATAATGAATATTTTATGGAACCAATTTGAAAATTAAAAATATACCTAAACAAAGATTACATGAAATCTCCTTGTATTATTTTGTTCAACTCAGGCATATACACAACTATTCCAAAATTAAGAGTTCAATTAGCAAGTTTAGAAAAATCTAACCTTTTCTAAAGTGGCTACAGCATCTCATAGTCCCACCATCAATGTATGAATTTCTCCACATCTTTGACAGCATTTGATACTGTGACATTTTTTGTAATTTCAGCCATTCTGAAATGTGTGTAATGATATATTATTGTGAGTTAATTTACATTTCCCTAGTGACTAAAGATGTTGAACATGTTTTCATGTGCTTATTTGCTATCTATATTATGTTCTTCACTGAAATGTCTCATCATGTCTTTTGCTTATGTTCTGTCTTTTAAGTGTTGAGTTCTAAGTTCTTTATATATTCTAGGTACTAAACCTTTGTCAGATAAGTGATTGGCAAATGTTTTCTCCAACTCCATAGCTTAGCTTTTAATCATATTAACAGGGTCTTTAACAAACCAAAAGCTTTTAGTTTTGATAAAGTATAATTTGCCTAATTTTCCTTTTATGGATCATGCTTTTGTTATCAAGTATAAAAATGCTTTGCCTAGTCTAAAATTCTAAAGTTTTCTATGATTTTTTTCCTAGAAGTTTTATAGTTTTAAGTTTTATATTAAGTTTATGACCCATTCTTAGTTTTGTGTAAGACTTTGATGGATCCTCCTCCTCCTTCCCCCCACACATGGATGCCCAATTCAGTTGGGTATATTTGTGTTGCTTTATTTATGGATTCTCTACTATGTTCCATTGATTATGTGATCTATGTCACAGTCTTGATTACTGAAGTTATATAGTAAGGTTGGAAATAGACTGATTCCTCCCAAATGTTTTTTCAAAATGGTCTTAGCTAACCTAGTACCTTCACCTTTCCATATACATTTTAGAGTAACCTTGTCTGTATCTACAAAAAAAAATCTTCCTGAGATTTTGACAGGAATTGCCTTAGACCTAGGGGGAAACGGACTTCTTTGCTGTTCTGAGCCTTCCAATCTATGGATATGGTATGTCTTTCCTTTTATTTAGATCTTTGATTTCTTTCACAAACAATGTGTAGGTGTAAGCATAAAAGTCGTGGATATGTTCTGTTCAATTTTCAACTAAATATTTCTTTTCTGAGCACTTATAATTGGGATTCTATTTTTAATTTCAATGTTTAAAATGTTCATTGCTAGTATAAAGAGGTGGAGTTGATTTTTCTGTGTTTATCTTATATCCCATGAACTTGTTGAACTCATTTAATAGTTCTAGGAAGATTTTTTTAAATAACTTATAAGTACACAACCATATTATCTGCAAATAAAAATAGTTTCATTTCATTTCTTATCTCTACACCTTTTATTTCCATTTCTTGCCTTGTTGTGCTGGCTAGAACTTCCATCACCCTGTTCAGTAAGAATAGGGAGAATGGACATCCTTGCTTTTTCCCCAATCTTAATAGGAAAACATTTAGTATTTTTCCATTAAGCATGTTAGCTGTAAGTTTTTACGAGGTGGAGAAAGCTCTCCTCTATTCCTAGTTCGCAGAGAGTTTTTATCATAAATGAGTGTTGACTTCTGTCAAACGCTTTTTCTGCATTGATTTATATAATCATTTTTTCTTCTTCAGCCTGAATTATATTAATTTTTTAAAAGATCTTTAAGTAATCTCTACACTCAACGTGGGGCTCGAACCCACAACCCCGAAATCAAGAATCACATGCTCTACTGACTAAGCCAGCCAGGTGCCCCTACACTGATTAATTTTTGAATACCAAACCAACCTCATATTTCTGGAATAAACCCTACTTTGTTACAGGTTAAAATTCTCTGTATACATTTTGCATTCTATTTGCTAATATTTTGTTAAGGATTTTTGTGTCTGTATTCATCAAGTATATATATATATATTTTTTTTCTTTTGTACTTTCTCTTGACTGCATGTCAGGTTAATACTAGCTTGCTAAAATGGATTGGAAAGTGTTTCTTCATCTTCTGTTTCTTTTCTGAAAGAATTGTATACGATTGCTGTTAAATGTTCTTTAAATTTCAGTTAGAATTCTTCATTAAAGTTATTTGGTCCTGAGATATTCTGTGTGGTAAGTTGTTTGAAAACCAATTGTTTCCTTGTAAATTATAGGGCTATTCAAACTATGTATTCCATAATGGGTGAGTTGTGGTAGTTTGTGTGTTTTGAGGGAGAGGTCCATTTCATTTAATCTGTGAAATTTATGTGTGTACACTTATTTGTAATATACCATCACCCTTTTTAAACCTATAGAGTCTGTAGTGGTATGCCCTGTCATTGTTGATATTAATAATTTATGTCCTATTTTTTGTTAGTCTTGCTAGAAGTCTGTCAATTTTTTTGATCTTTTCAAAAAACTAGCTTTTTGTTTCATTGAAAACAAAAACAACAGAAAAAATCATTTTCATTGTTTCCTTCTCTTTAGTATTTTCTTCCTTCTGCTATTTGTGGGTATATTCTTTTCCTAGGTTCTTGAAGAGAAAGCTTGAAGTACTGACTTGGGATTTTTCCTCTTTTCTGATATACACATTTACTTATTTACTATATTATACTTACTATAAGATTCCCTTTCAGTACTGCTTTAGCTGTGTCCCACAAATTTTAGAGTGCTGCATTTTCATTTGTACTCTGTTTATCAATTTTTTATTGCCCTTGATACTTTGACCTATGGATAATTTAGAAGTGTGTTGCTCAGTTGTCAAGTATTTGGAGACTTTCCTGTTATCTTTCTGTATGCATTTCTTTTTCATTGCACTGTGGTTAAGGAACACATGATTTCAATTCTTCTAAATTTGTTTGTTTTATGGCCCCAAATATCATCTATAGAGATATATGTTCCATGGAGACTTGAAAAGAATGTATATTTTGCTGTTGTTGTGTTCAGTTTTGTATAAATGTCAATTAAATTCTGTTTCTAGTGTTACTGGGCTCTTCTATATCCTTGCTGATTTTCTGTGTAATCATTCTGTCCATTTTTAAGAGAAACAGGTATTGAAGTCTCCAACTATAAATGTGTTTTGTTTCTTTCTCCTTTCAGTTCTGTCACTTACTGCCATATTTTCTTATAGCTCTGGATACAGAACTCCAAAATGGGTCTTACTGGGCTGATCAAGATGTCAGCAGGATTGTGTTCCTTTGAGGCTCTAGAGGATAATCCATTTTCTTGCCCTTTCCAGCTTCTAGAGGCTTAGAGTAATCACATCACCCTGACTGGCTGGCTCCATTATATTATCTCTATATCTAATTATGACTCTTCTGCCACCCTCTTTCCCTTATAAGGATCCACTGTGATTACATTAAGCCCACCCAAAAGCCACAACAATCTGCTTATTTAAAAGTTCCTATTTTGGGCGCCTGGGTGGCTCAGATGGTCAAGCGTCTGCCTTGGCTCAGGTCATGATCCCAGGGTCCTGGGATCGAGTCCCACATTGGGCTCCCTGCTCTGTGGGAGCCTGCTTCTCCCTCTGCTTCTCTCTCTCTCTCTCTCTCTCCCCCTCTGTCTTTCATGAATAAATAAATAAAATCTTTAAAAAAATAAAAAAAATAAAAGTTCCTATTTTAAATACTTTTGCAAGGTCTCTTTTGCCGTATAAGGTAAGATATTGTCAGGTTATACGCACTAGAAGCTGGACCTCACTGGGGGGCTATTATTCTGTCTACGATAGTCCAAGCTTTGGCTGCCAAAGATACATGTCCAGCCCACACACAAAATACATTCACTCTAGCCCAAGGCCTCCCAAAATATCAACCCATTACAGTATCAACTCAATTCCAAATTTTCATCTAAGTCTTCTCACCTTAAAAGTCCAAATTCTCATCATCTAAATCATCTAAATTAGTTATGGGTGAGGCTGTGGGTATAATCCACCCTGTGATTTTTTTTTATCTGCACCCATTAGTGTTTACAGGTTGCCAGCTTCTAGAGCTTCAACTGTGGGATGTATGAGGCAAAAAGAAAACCCAGAGAACTCACCACCCTTCCACTCCTCAGGTACTGAAATCCCTAGGAGATTTATCATACTACATTCTTTTAGAGTATTATTATGTTTGTTTATATATAATACCCAGGAGTATATTGAATTGAGTGGGAAGAATAGGACAAGTAGACCTACTCTATATGCTTGGAATCCTAAGTCCAGAAAGCATACTTCTAAAAGGTATCAAAAATACTTTACATAGGACTATCTAGTCTTGTGATTTTCCAGTCAAATTCTATATAGCTATTTTTTCCCAACAAGGAGTTCTGGTTTGTTCCATTACTCATCAGCATCTAAGTATATATTAAAATTTTGATCGATGGGATTAAAAAACACTTTACTCATAAGTACACTTCAAAGCATTTTGAAAAGGCTTCTGTAGATGGTACGGAAATCATATTTAATTCATCCAGGTCTTTTATTTAAAGCATCTTGGTTAAGGGAGATTAAATTAATTTTTGAGAAATCTTTGTTATCTTTTGAATTTATCTAGAATTTTTTCTGTAGATTACTTTTTTTAAAATTATGGCCAATGCCAACTAACAGCTCCTCTCATCATTCATCATTAAATGAAAAAATATAATAAAAATAGAATTACTGGTCAAAGTAAGTGTCCCAATTTAGAGAGAATTTTTTTTTTTTTTTTTTTTTAGTTTGGCACAAGTTATGCATATAGGCTTGAGGAATGACCCTTATTTGGGCTCATATTCTAAGAATGGATGCATGAGTCACAAAATTTAGCCAATTAGAGTATATTGGGCACAAATTATTTTTTCTAGCTTTTTAGATACTGAGTATGCACCAATTATTACAGAATATATTAAGTCCCAGGCATAATGTTCTTTGTGTTTCAAAAAGCAGTGAGAGAATTTATGAAAAACACATTTTAAATGTTAAATTACAAATTAATGTTACTAAAGTATTTTAATTGTTGTTTTATTTTGAAAAACTCTTCAAACTTACATGAATGTTGCATGAATAATAAAATGAATTCCCAAATAACCTTCACCTAGATTCTATATTAACACACTTTGCCATATTTGCTCCCCTCATATATAAGATATTAACAAATATACTTTACACTAAAAAGAATATATATATTATGCTATTATAGTGTAATGCATTTGACTGTTATTTATTAGGTGTGCTGAGTTACTGAATTCAATCTTTTGTCAGCAACATGATGCTTTACCCCTCAATACTTTAGCACATATAGCTTTAAGAAAAAGCACATTCTCTTAATACTAGCAACAAATTCAGGATTTTAATACTAACGCAATATTGTTATCTAATATATTGTGCCTATGTACATATTCAAACTGTGCGAACTGCACTAATAACATGCTTTATATTGTTGTTCCCTTATGGTTCTGGACCCTGTCCTAGATCGCCACTGCATTTAGGTATCATGTCTCTTTAGTCTCTTTTTATATAAAACAGTTCCCCAGAACTATAGAGTAGAATATAGACCAATTATTTTGTAGAATGACCCTCAATTTATGTTTCTGGGATTCAGGTTATGCATTTATGTCAGGGAAACTACATGTATTTTGTCTTGTTTCTAGTGTTTCATATCAGGAGCTCCATGTTGTCTCTCATTATTAATGATGTTAACAATGATCACTTGGAATGGGTGGATCCCCCAAGTTCTCCACTATAAATTTCTTTTGTAATTAATCAGAAATCAGAGGGAAGAGATTTTTTAGACTAGGTAAATATCCTGTTACCCAAATGTCCAGCTAACAGCATTAACATCCACTGATGACTCTTGTCTGAATCAATTATTACAGTAAGGTTGCAAAATGGCCATTGCCTAATTCTGTCATTTGCCTTTATATTAATTGGCATTGTCTTTCAGGGGAGAGCTTTTCCTCCTCCCTGTTTATTTATTTGAGTGTGTGTGTTTGTTAGTATGGACTAATGAATTCTCATTGTATACAAAGGGTTATACTTAATTTCTGTCATGATTCATTTTATTGCTCAATTTTCCCAAATTTGATTAGCCTGAGCTCCTTCAGTCTGGTTTCTATATTTTTTTGAAACGTCATTATGTCTTCTTAAGTGCTTCCTTAATTTATGGCACAAAAAGATGGCCCAGATGCATCTTGTGTTTTCCTTGCCCCAGCCCTGGAACCAACCATTTTCCTTTTTAATGTGGAATGGTATTTAGAAACCAGTATCTGAGCACGAATTATCACCTTGGAATTTCTCACTCAAATTCAATGCCATGTATTTTTTGTCTTGCCTTCTCCTAATTCATGTTATATTTCTTTCATCCTAAAAATGAGAGACCCTGGCTTCCTGAAATATCAAAATTTTACTTTTTCATTTCTGAAAGATATATAAAATAGTTTCAGAATTGCTATACCTATGTCACTATGGAAAACAAATTTACATTGAAGAGTTCAAGATTTCTTTCCAGTTTGATTTTGTACTTAGATTGAAGGCATATAGTCACGGTACTGTGTTCCAAATTATTTTGCTTAGTTTTATTTTTCTTCTCTTTAAATTATGCTATTCACATGAAAAAATAGTTATATTTGTTTCAATTTACTTTTAGGTTTTTTAACCCATCCTGTTGATTTAATTTTATTTTCTAAGATGTAATATATTAACAAACTTTCAAAGGTAAAAACTGTTCAAAAACATACTCAAAGAGCTGTCACTCACTCTCCTTTCCATTCCACAGTGTTATTACCCACCCTCATAAATAACAATCTTATTAGTTTTTGTTCACCATTCCTGTGATTCTTCTTGCAAAAATATACAGATATATTTTTACCCTCATCTCTTCCTTACACAAAGGTATCATGTAGTAAATGCTTTTTTGAACTTTAGTTTTTTTTTACTTAACAACATATCCTGAAAACCATGCCATATCAATTCATGGAAATAGTCCTCATTCTTTTCTATGACTTCATAATATTCCACTGCGTAGATGTACTATTAATAGTTTATTTGGTCATCTTCTATGAAGGGAAATTTAGTTTTTTGCAATTGCAAATAATGCTGGAATAATTAACTTAATACATATCTATTTTGTATTGTTGGAGGTGTAAAATATCTTAAAATTTGGTTTAGTTGTACTATAACAATTAGAAATAAATCTTGGATTGCTATTGTTAGAATTTTAAGAAATTCAAATCAAATAACAACAACCCTGCTCACCTGCTTGCAATCCTAAATCTATTCAAAAAGAGACAAGGAGGAGTGAGGTATAAGGAGAACAAAATATCTGCCTTATTACTATCAAATCTGATATTGGGGAAGGTGGTTATAGCAGAGGCTTTTGGTGCCCCAGGCCAACCCTCTTCACCTCCAACTTTAGCTGCACCTATTTTAAGTACTTTTTTTATCTTAACATCCTACCTCAGTCACCCACTTTTCTGCAAAGCCCTTACCTAATTACTCAGCAGTCCAGTAGGGCAGCCAGGAGGTATGGAAGGTCTTAGGACTAAACCCTCAGCCAACTAAGATACAAGTTGGTGGATAAATGCTGCATGGTGGAAGGACAATTCTAAATATACTCTACACAGTTTCTCAGAGGGCCACCAGAGAGATTGCGCACACCAGTTATCGGTTCAGTAACATATTTCTTACTGATTTTTCTTCCTCCACTGTCCCATTCTATTCATTCCTTTACTCCTGTTCCTGGAGTTCCCTCCCATATAAACTATCTGCACCCAAGTCTTTGTCTGAGACTCTCCCTTTTAATTAAGACACTTGCTCAGATGCACAGGAATCAGGAATACCAACATTAGAATGATTTACCCACTGAAGCAGGCAGTGTGGACCCGTGCAATACCTATGATATGGGTTCCTATCCTTGTAAGACATTTGGCATGGATGAAAACACAATGTGTAGAGCAGATCAGTTAGCTTAAAAGAGGTAAGACTGAGTTGCTCTTGCCCTGTTTTTTTTTTCCCCCCAACTCTGCCATCAGATAACTTACCAAACCTCTTTGGATACGTGTAAGTATAAAAGAGGAGGTAAGTTGAATGACGATCTACATAATGAAAATCTAAACAGTAGAGATATAACATTTCTCCCTAATAACTTCTAATCAAAATTTTAGGGAATAAGACACTTAACATGTACAAGACACTGATGAATATGACTGATTCTACTGTTAAAAAGCTTAATGAAGAGATGAAAGTTATTTAAAAATACACTTCCCTACAGGTGCACAGATAATTTTCTCGCAAAGAAAATCAAACCCATAAAACCATCCAAAACTTAGAAGCCCCTGTCATTGCTACCTCCCAGGTACTGCCCCAAAGTATAACTACTACTTGACTTCTCTCATTTATCATCTATCTATCTATCTATCTATCTATCTATCTATCTATCTATCTATCTATCTATCTATCTGAGGGAGGGAGGGTAAATTATACTGCAAGGCAGCATCAAGGGAACCCTCAGGTGACCTTACTGGAAATTATGAAGCTAGAATGACTCTTCAGAATTGTTACCAGTTGGGTAAGGTGGGCAGGCTCTGACGTCTCTGCTTCAATCACTGGATGTAGGCCAACATGGCTCTCTTAAGCATAGTCATCCTTGTCAGGGGATGACAACTATGAATTTCCTACAGGCTGCACTCTCTGCAACTTAGGGTATTATTCTTTAATTTCTAAACCAGAATATCAGTAGCATATCACAGCACCCATCACCTATCAGATATACATGGATCAATGAGATATAGGAAATAATTATCATTTTTCCCTTTGGCCTTAAAGCCTTTGAGACATTAAGGCTTTTTATACTTCTTTAACATATGCCATGTTTAATTAATCTTTTTTCTTGTCCTTTTTCTCTGAATCCTTGAACGGGGGAAACAAGTTTTATTAGTTCTTATATTCCCATTATCTACCACAGTGCATAGCTGAGAGAAATTGTTCAATTACTATCTGATGAACAAATAAACTCAAATATGTAATTGTTTGAATGATCTTACTAAAAGATTAATAATTATATATACTTACTTGGATGCAATTTTTAGTGTCTAGCTAGAGGCCCTGTCTTCATGCCTATCCAAAACTATAGTTTTATCAGTGGTAAAGAAGAAGGGGTAGCAAATAAAATGTTCTATTTGCTAATGGTGTAAGACTGAGGACAATAATTTCATTTCATTGGCTGACAGAGTTCAAAACTTACAAAGAATAAAGATAAGCTAAAATAATAGTCTGAACCTAATGACATGAAATTTAAGAGGCAATGGTATGAGAGACTGTCAGTAGATTCAATAAACCACCTGGTTGGTCAGGTTTTCAACTGACTAAGCAGAGTTGTTAAGAAACACTCAGGGTTTTAGATGATCATCAGACTAACAAAAACCAACAGCATTATGTGGCTACCAGAAACCAAAAGCCAGTAACATCTTAGACCATATTAGTAGAGAGATAAAACCCAGAAGCCAAGAAGCAATGGCCCTTTCTAGGTCAGAATGCCCTATCATCCCTTTAGTTCCAAGCCCTGCCACTGGAGTGTAAGGACTAGACAATTTCGAATGCATTTGGAGTAAAGCAAGTAAGGTATGGAAGGACTCTTAAATTTACAATATGACTAATGGCTAAAGTGAGGTTAGGGGAAAGTTTTACCAAATCTTTTAGGCACAAAAACTAGCTTAATACAAAACCTCACAAATGTCTGTTCATGTCCTTTGCTCATTTTTTTAATTGAATTATTTGGTTTTTCTGGTGTTGAGTTTTTTAAGTTCTTTATGTATTTTAGATACTAACCCTTTATCAGATATATCATTTGCAAACATCATCTCCCATTCCATAGGTTGCCTTTTAGTTTTGTTCAGTGTTTCCTTCACTGTGCACAAGCTTTTTACTTTGATATAGTCCCAATAGTTTATTTTTGCTTTTGCTTCCCTTGCCTCAGGGGACTTATCTAGAAAGAAGGTGCAATGGCCAATGTTAAGAGAGGTTACTACCTGTGTTCTTGTCTAGGTTTTGATGGTTTCAGGTACCACATTTAGGTCGTTCATCCATTTTGAATTTATTTTTGTGTATGGTGTCAGAAAGTGGTCCACTTTCATTCTTTTGCTTGTTGTCCAGTTTTCCCAACACCATTTGTTGAAGAGACTTTCCCTTTCCTATTGGATATTCTCTCCTGTTTTGTCAAAGATTAGGTAACCATATGGTTGTGGGCTCCTTTCTGGGGTTTCTATTCTGTTCCATTGATCTATGTGTCTATTTCTGTGCCAGTATCATACTGCTTTGATAACTATAGCTTTATAATATCACTTCAAGTCCAGAATTGTGATGCCCCCAGCTTTGCTTTTCTTTCTCAAGATTTCTGTAGCTATTTGGGGTCTTTTGTGGTTCCACACACATTTTAGGATTGTTTGTTCTAGCTCTGTGAGATACGCTGGTGGTATTTTGATAGGCATTGCATTAAATGTGTAGATTGCTTTGGGTAGTATAGACATTGTAAATGGAATTACTTTCTTAATTTCTCTTTGTGCTGTTTCATTATTGGTGTATAGAAATGCAACAGATTTCTATACACTGATTTTGTATCCTACAACTTGACTAAATTCATTTATCAATTCTAGCAGTTTTTGCTAGAGTCTTTTCGGTTTTCTTTTTTTTTTTAAGATTTTATTCATTTATTTGAGAGAGAGAGACAAATAGAGATAGTAAGAGACAGCATGAGTGGGGAGGAGAGGGAGAAGCAGACTCCCGCTGAGCAGGGAGCCTGATGTCGGGCTTGATCCCAGGACCCTGGGATCACGACCTGAGTTGAAGGTGGACACTTAACCGACTGAGCCACCCAGGTGAACCTCGGTTTCTATACAGAGTATCATGTTATCTGCAAATTGTGAAAGTTTTACTTCTTTCTTACTGATTTGGATGCCTTTTATTTCATTTTGTTGTCTGATTGCTATGCCTAGGACTTCCAGTAGTATGTTGAGTAGAGGTGGTGAGAGTGGACATCCTTGTCTTGTTCCTGACCTTGGGGACAAAAGCTCTCAGTTTTTCCCCACTAAGGATTATGTTCACTGTGGGTTTTTCATACATGGCCTTTATTATGTTGAGGTATGTTCCCTCTAAACCTACTTTGTTGAGGGTTTTTATCATGAATAGATATTTTACTTTGTCAAATGTTTTTCTGCATCTACTGAAATGATCATATTGTTCTTATCCTTTCTCTTATTTTTGGTAGTTTTTATCCTTTCTCTTATTGATGAGATTTGACACACTGATTGGTTTACCAAATACTGAACCACCATTACAACCCAGGAATATATCCCAGTTGATCATAGTGAATGAGGGCCAATAGACACATGAAATGCAAATCAAAGCAACAATGAGATATCACCTTAAACCAGTCAGAATGGCTAAAATCAACAACACAAGGAACAACAGGTATTGGTGAGGATGTGGAGAAAAAGGAAAACTTGGACACTGTTGGTGGGAATGCAAACTGGTGCAGCCACTGTGGAAAACAGTATGGAGGTTCCTCAAAAATTTAAAAATAGAACTACCTTATGATCCAGCAATCATACTACTGGGTATTTACCAAAAAATACAAGAACACTAATTCAAAGGGATACATGCACCTTTATATTTATAACAGCATTATTTACAATATCCAAGATACAGAAATAGCCTAAGTGTCCATCAATTAATGAAGAAAGAAAATGTGGTATACATACACACACACAATGGAATATTAGTCAAAAAAAGAATGAAATCTTGCCATTTGCAATGACATGGAGGGAGCTAGAGAATATAGAGAGTATAATGCTATGCAAAATAAATCAATTGGAGAAAGACAAATACAATATGAGATTTCACTCATATGTGGAATTTAATAAACAAATGAGCAAAGGCAAAAAGACAGAGAGAGACAAACCAAGAAACAGACTCTTAATTATAGAGAATAAACTGATGGTTACCAAAAGGGAGGGCAGTGGGGGGATGGGTGAAATAAGTGATGGGAATTAAGGAGTGCACTTGTGATGAGCACCGGGTAATGTATAGAAGTCTTGAATCACTATACTGTACATCTAAAACTAATAATACACTGTATGTTAGCTACACTGCAATTGAAACAAAAACTTAAAAAAAGAGAAATCCTGACAAACAAGAACAAAATAATTAATAGCCTTATATAGCTGAATAAACTCTAAAAGCATACTGCAAATTGAATCTAGCACCATGTTAAGAAATACAATCACATGATGTCATATGCTTTCTGATAGTAAGTCATGTGGTTCAGTATTAGAAAGACTATGGATCATATCATTATGCCATAGAAAAATTAAGATTATTCAATTGGAGATTTAAAAGGCAATTGGTAAGGAAGGGAGGGGGCAAGGTGGCAGAGGAGTAGAGGACTCCATTTTAGCCAGTCCCTGAATTTAGGTGTATATCTACCAAACCATTCTGAACACCCACGAAATCAGCCTGAAGTGTGAAAATATATATTTGGATCTCTACAAGCAGAAAATCACCACCCATCCTGAAGTAGGAAGGCTGGAGGCCTGATTCTGCGGGCAGATAACAGAAGATAAACAGAAGAGGAAGGGAGCCGCCATAAACTGGCCTCTGGAAAGTGATATAACACCGGAGCGCAAAAGTGTCCTCTGCCAGGGGATGGCGATAACTCCCAGAGCGGTAGCAGTGGGCTGCGAAGGGCTTTATGGCAGTGCTCGGACAGGATCCAGGAGCTACGGGGTTGCACGCACCTGGACCCGGGACCGCTCAGGGTTTTAGAAGCACAAAGGGCACAGACAAGCGGGTCTCTGAGTTGACCACTAAGAGGGTCACTGGGGGCGTGAACCACCTGTGGGAGGCTGCGGTTTTCACCGGGGGTTACAGAAATGGAGACTGTGTGTTCTGGAGGGTTCAGAGAAGAACAGACTGATTTCTCCGCTCTGGGTCAGAGGTCTGCCTGCAGACATTTTACTTTGCTCTGACCCTCAAAAAAGGTGCAGAAAGCTGCCAGAGAACAAAAGCTCAAAAAACCAGTTTCCACGGAGCCCAGTCCCCTGACAGGGGGCAGGGCAACTCTGCCCAAGCAGGGGTGCATGAGAAATAGCGCGGCAGGCCCCTTCCCCAGAAGACAAGCTGGAAGAACAAGAGGACAACAACCCCAGGGTCCCCATAACACTGTAAAACCCAAACACCAGGGGAAAATAGTATAGTTAGCTCTAGGTGTTGCCTCACAGCTTGTGTATTTTTCAGATACAACTTTGTTTTTTCGTTTTATTCCTTATCATTTTTATTCTTTTTCTTTTCACCATTTTTTCATTTCAACTAGATGTTTAATATAACATATTTCATAGTAGCTTTTTAACTTTTTCACACCTATATTTTTTATATAGATATATGTTTCAATGTAGTGCTTTTTCCCCTATTCAGTATTACCTTTATATATATACCAGTTTTATTTTCCCTGTAACTCTGGGAAGTAGGGTCCTCTAACAAACAGAACAAAATACACCCAGGAAGAACTGAAAAACCCTACCTCGCCCACACGGAGAGATTATAGGCGCCCCCTCACCCCCGTTTTTTTAATTTTTAATTTTTTTAAATTTTTTAAATGTTATAAATTTTATTCTTGGGTTTCATTTTAGCTTTGTTTCTTTGGTGGTGGCTTCCGAATGCTCCAGATTCTCCTAGGGTGCATCTTGCCTGGGTCGTGATTGATATTTTGGACTCTGTACATTCCTCCAACCACCCCTCAACAGAATGAATAGGAGGAGGAACTCCCAACAAAGAAAAGAACCAGAGACAATGGTCTCTCCTGCAGACATAATGGATATGGATATAAGCAAGATGTCACAGATAGACTTCAGGGTTGCAATTATGAAGTCAATAGCAAGGCTTGAGAAAAACATTAGCATCAATATAGAATCTCTAAGGGCAGAAATGAGAGCTAATCAGGCCGAATTTTACGATGCTATGAATGAGATGCAGTCTAAACTGGATACTCTAACAGCTAGGGTAAGTAAGGCAGAAGAACGGATTAGTAATCTAGAAGATAAGCTGATAGGAAGGAAATCGAGGAAGCCTGGGACAAACAGCTAAAAACCCAAGAGAACAGACTTAGAGAGATTAACGACACCATGAAACCTTCCAATGTCAGAATTACTGGGATCCCCGAGGGGGTGGAGAGAGAGGACTAGAAAGTATATTTGAGCAAATCATAGCTGAGAACTTCCCTAATCTGGGGAAGGAAACAAGCACTCATGTCCAAGAGGCAAAGAGGACCCTTCCCAAGATCAATGAGAACAGACCAACACCCCGGCATATAATAGTAAAAATTGCAAATCTTAGAACCAAGGAAGCCATCCTGAGAGAAGCAAGCGGGAAGAGATTTCTTACGTACTGAGGGAGGAACATCAGAATAATATCAGACCTATCCACAGAGACCTGGCGAGCCAGAAAGAGATGGCAAGACATATTCAGGGTACTAAAAGAGAAGAACATGCAGCCAAGGATACTTTATCTGGCAAGGCTGTCATTCAGAATAGATGGAGAGATAAAGAGCTTCCAGGACTGGCAGAAACTGAAAGAATATGTGACCAGCAAGCGAGCACTGCAAGAAACATTAAGGGGGGGTTCTATAAAAGAAGAAAGACCCCAAGAGTAAATAAAGACCAGAAATTTACAAAAGCAATACACAGAAAAAGGGACTGTACAGACAAGAGGATGTCAATAAATACATATCTTTCAGTAGTTACTCTCACTGTGAATGGCCTAAATGCTCCCATGAAATGGCACAGGGTTGCAGATTGGATACAAAGACAGGACCCATCCATATGCTGTCTATAAGAGACTCATTTTGAACTTAAAGACATCTCCAGACTGAAAGTGAGGGTATGGAGAGCCATTACTCATGCCAACAGACCTCAAAAGAAAGCTGGGGTAGCAATTCTTATATCAGACAAATTAGAATTTAAACCAAAGCCTACATTAAGAGATGCAGGACACTGCATCATACTTAAAGCATCTATCCAACAAGAAAATCTAACAATTGTAAATATCTATGCCCCCAACATGGGAGCAGCCAACTACATAAGCCAGCTGTTAATCAAAATAAAGAATCATATCGACAATAATACATTAAGAGTAGGAGATTTTAAAACTCCACTCTCAGCATTGGACAGATCATCTAAGCAGAAGATCAAAAAAGAAACAAGAGCTCTGAATGACACACTGGACCAGATGGACTTCATAGATATATACAGAACATTCCACCCTAAAACAAAAGAACACTGATTCTTCTCAAATGCACACGGAACCTTCTCCAAAATAGACCACATACTCATTCACAAATCAGGTCTCAGCCAATACCAAAAGACTGAGATTATTCCCTGCACGTTATCAGACAACAATGGTCTGGTAACACACAATGCCTTGCAATCAGAACTCAATCACAAGAAAATATTTGGAAGGAATTCAAACACTTGGAAGGTAAAGTGCATCCTGCTAAAGAATAACTGGGTCAACCAGGAAATTAAAGAATAACTTACACAATTCATGGAAACTAATGAGAATGAAAACACTTCAGTCCAAAACCTATGGGATACTACAAAGGCGGTCCCTGAGATGGAAATACATAGCCATCCAAGTCTCTCTCAGAAAATTAGAAAAATCCCAAATGCACAACCTCACACCTAAAGGAGCTGGAGGAAGAACAGCAAATAAAACCTAAACCAAGCAGGAGAAGAGAAATAATAAAGATTAGAGCAGAGATCAATGAAATAGATACCAGAAAAACAGTAGAACAGATCAACGAAACTAGAAGCTGGTTCTTTGAAAGAACTAATAAGATCAATAAACCACTGACCAGACTTACCCAAAAGAAAAGAGAAAGGACCCAAATTAATAAAATTATGAAAGGGAAGAGATCATAACTAAAACCAAAGAGAAACGATTATAAGAAATTATTACCAGCAACTATATGGCAACAAATTAAGCAACCTGGAACAAATGGATGCCTTCCTGGAAACTTATAAACTACCAAGACTGAAACAAGAAGAAAGAGACAATCTGAATAGACTAATAATCAGGAACAAAATCGAAGCAGTAATAAAAAACCTCCCCAAAAACAAAACTCCAAGGCCAGAAGACTTCCCAGGGGAATTCTACCAAACATTTAAATAAGAAAAAACACCTAGTCTACTGAAGCTGTTTCAAAAGATAGAAACAGAAGGAAAACTTCCAAACTCCTTCCATGAGGCCAGCATTACCTGGATCCCAAAACCAGGCAAAGACCCTGTCAAAAAGGAGAATTACAGACTAATATTTCTGATGAACAGGGATGCCAAAATACTCAACAAGAGCCTAGCCAATAGGCGAGGGAGGAACAAGATGTTAGAGGAGTAGGAGACCTAAATTTCATCTGGTCCCAGGAATTCAGCTAGATAGGTATCAAACCATTCTGAAAACCTACAAACTCAACAGGAGATCAAAGAAATGAATAGCAGGAACTCTATGAACAGAAAAGCGACCACTTTCTGGAAGGTAGGACGTGCTAGAGAAGTGAATCCAAGGTGATATTTGTGAAGATAGACTGCAGGGGGAAGGGAGCCTCCATCAGCTGCCTACCGGCAAGTAATAGAGCAGCAAAGCACAACATTGGAACTTTTAGAAGTCGGCTCCGCTGAGGGAAGTCACTCCAGTGGCTAAGCAGGGGGTGGAATCCTCACTGGGACACTGTGGTCGCAGGACCCTTGGGGTCACAGAAAGACCAAGGGTGCCTAAGTGGGGCAGAACTCACAGGTATCGGAGCAGGGAAGCCGGCTGCAGAGACAGAGTCAAGAAGTGGGCTCTCAGATCGGGGTTGCCATAAACCGTGATCTGTGACACAGTCAGGTCACTACTCTTCCAGCAGGGACCCAACAAGTGGGAGATCTGGGGAGAATCCCCTTTCTCCCCTAGGAGGAGGGGCGCGGGAGTGCACTTCAGGAATCTGCTGTATTTGGAGACTCCAAACAGGGTCGTGTGCCAGAGATAGAAATGCTTAGTCACAGGCTGGGTGAACACGGAGTCAGCCAGAGACCAGAGAGACAAGAGTGACTGACTGCTTTTCTCTGGGGGTGCACTGAGGAGTGGGGTCCCGAGTTCTCAGCTCCTCCGGGGTGAAGAATGGGAGGCTGCCATTTTCATTCTCGTCCTCCAAAGCTATACATAAAGCTTGCAGGGAACAAAGGCTACCAAGAGCAAACCCGAGCAGATTACCTAGCTTGCCCCTAGGAAGGGCGGTGCAATTCCATCTCAGGCAAAGACACTTGAGAATCTCTGCAACAGGCCCCTCCCCCAGAAGATCAGCAAGAACAGCCAGCCAAGACCAAATTTATCAGTCAATGAGAACTGCAGCACTCCAGCGCTAGGGGAAAACAGTACATAGAATCCATGGCCTTTTCCCCCATGATTCTTTAGTCTTTCAAAGTTAATTTTTAAATTTTTCTTTATTTTTATTTTTTCTATTTTTTTAAATTTTTCAACCAACATCTTACCTTATCAATGTCTCTCTTTAAAATCTTTTTTGGGGTGCCCAATGTTTATAGCAGCAATGTCCACAATAGTCAAACCATGGAAAGAGCCAAGATGTCCATCGACAGATGAATGGAGAAAGAAGATGTGGTATATATACACAATGGAATATTATGCAGCCATCAAAAGGAATGAGATCTTGCCATTTGCAACGATGTGAATGGAACTGGAGGGTGTTATGCTGAGTGAAACAAGTCAATCAGAGAAAGACATGTATCATATGACCTCACTGATATGAGGAATTCTTCATCTCAGGAAACAAACTGAAGGTTGCTGGAGTGGTGGGGGGTGGGAGGGATGGGGTGGCTGGGTGATAGACATTGGGTAGGGTATGTGCTATGGTGAGCGCTGTGAATTGTGCAAGACTGTAGAATCACAGATCTGTACCTCTGAAACAAATAATGCAACATATGTTAAGAAAAAAGAAAAAGAAGATAGCAGGAGGGGAAGAATGAAGGGGAGTAAGTTGGAGGGGGAGATGAACTATGAGAGACGGTGGACTCTGAAAAACAAACTGAGGGTTCTAGAGGGGAGGAGGGTGGGGGGATGGTTTAGCCTGGTGATGGGTATAAAGCGGGCACATTCTGCGTAGAGCACTGGGTGTTATGCACAAACAATGAATCATGGAACACTACATCAAGAACTAATGATGTAATGTATGGTGATTAACATAACAATAAAAAAATTAAAAAAAAAAGAATTTGAACCAAGGGTAATAAAAAAAATAAAATAAAATACACATATGGAAAAAAAATCTTTTTTGGGGTGCCTGGGTGGCTCAGCCAGTTAAGCGGCTGCCTTCGGCTCAAGTCATGATCCCAGGGTTCTGGGATCGAGTCCCGCATTGGGCTCCCTGCTCAGCGGAGAGCCTGCTTCTCCCTCTCCCTCTGCCTGCCTCTCTGCCTACTTGTTCTCTATGACAAATGAATAAATAAAATCTTTAAAAAAATAAAGAAAATCTTTTTTAATTTTCATTTTTAGAGTCATATTCTAGCCCTTCATTGCAGTTAACCTTATTTTTTGTGTATATATATATAAGTTTTTCTCTCTTTAAAATTTTGGGATACAGTTTCTTCTAACAGACCAAAAAATACCCTAAATCTCTAGTGTATGGCTTTGTTCTAGTCTCCTGCCTGATCACATTCTTTTTTTTTTTTTAATTTTTCTTCTTTCTTTTTACAACCAACTTCTTATCAATTCCTTTTATAAAATCTTTTGTAATGTTCATCTTTACAGTTATATTCCATCACTTCATCATATTTACCCTTATTTTTATACACACATAAGTTTTTCTTTAAAATTTTGGAGGCAGTTTCTTCTAACAGACCAAAATATGCCCAAAATCTAGTGTGTGGCTCTGATCTATTCACCAGCCTAATCATATTCATTTTTTTTTCCCTTTCTTTTCCTCCCAGTTTCGGGTATCTTCTGATTTGTTTAGTGTGTATTTTTCTGGGGTCGTTATTACCTGTTAGCATTTTGTTCTCTCATTCATCAATTTTCCCTGGACAAAATGACAAGACAGAAAAACACACCTCAAAAAAAAAAAAAAAAAGAACAAGAGGCAGTACCGACCGCCAGGGACCTAATCAATATGGACATCAGTAAGATGTCGGAACTAGAGTTAAGAATGATGATACTAGGTGGGCTTGAAAAAAGCATGGAAGATACTAGAGAATCGCCTTCTGAAGAAATAAAATAACTAAAATCTAACCAAGTCGAAATCAAAAAGGCTATTAATGAGGTACAATTAAAAATGGAGGCTCTAACTGCAAGGATAAATGAGGCAGAAGAGAGAATTAGTGATATAGAAGACTAAATGATGGAGAATAAAGAAGCTGAGAAAAAGAGAGAGAAACAACTACTGGATCACGAGGGAAGAATTTGAGAGATAAGCGATACCATAAGACGAAACAATATTAGAATTGGGATCCCAGAAGAAGAAAGAGAGAGAGGGGCAGAAGGTATATTGGAGCAAATTATAGCAGAGAACTTCTGTAATATGGGGAAGGAAACAGGCATCAAAATCCAGGAAGCACAGAGAACCTCCCTCAAAATCAATAAAAATAGGTCAGCACCCCGACATCTAATAGTAAAACTTACACATCTCAGAGACAAAGAGAAAATCCTGAAAGCTGCTCGGGACAAGAAGTCTGTATACTACAATGATAGAAACATTAGATTGGCAGCAGACCTATCCACAGAGACCTGGCAGGCCAGAAAGGACTGGCATGATATGTTCAGAGCACAAACGAGAAAAATATGCAGCCAAGAATACTATATCCAGCTAGGCTGTCATTGCAAATAGAAGGAGAGATAAAAAGCTTCCAGGACAATTAAAAAATGAAAAGAATTTGCAAACACCAAACCAGCCCTCCAAGAAATATTGAAAGGGGTCCTCTAACCAAAGAGAGAGCCTAAAAGTAACAAAGACCAGAAAGGAATAGAGACAATATACAGGAACAGTCACCTTAGAGGCAATACAATGGCACTAAATTCATATCTCAAATACACAACCTAACCCTACACCTAAAGGAGCTGGAGAAAGAACAGCAAATAAAGCCGAAACCCAACAGGAGAAGAGAAATAATAAAGATCAGAGCAGAAATCAATGAAATAGAAACCTAAAGAACAGTAGAACAGATCAACGAAACTAAGAGCTGGTTCTTTGAAAGAATTAATAAGATTGATAAACCCCTGGCCAGACTTATCAAAAAGAAGAGAGAATCAACCCAAATAAATAAAATCATGAATGAAAGAGGAGAGATCATAACCAATAACAAAGAAATACAAACAATGATAAGAACATATTATGAGCCACTATATGCCAGCAAATTAGACAATCTGGAAGAAATGGATACATTCGTAGAGACGTATAAACTACTAAAACTGAACCAGGAAGAAATAGAAAACCTGAATAGACCCATAACCACTAAAGAAATTTAAGCAGTTATCAAAAATGTCCCAACAAACAAGAGCCCAGGGTCACATGGCTTCCCAGGGGAATTCTACCAAACATTTAAAGAAGAATTAATACCTACTCTTCTGAAACTGTTCCAAAAAATAGAAATGGAAGGAAAACTTCCAAACTCATTTCATAAGGCCAGAATTACCTTGACCCAAAACCAGACAAAGACCCCATCAAAAAGGAGAATTACAGACCAATATCCCTGATGAACATGGACGCAAAAATTCTCACCAAAATACTAGCCAATATGATCCGACAGTATATTAAAAGGATTATTCACCATGACCAAGTGGGATTTATTCCTGGGCTGCAAGCCTGGTTCAACATCTGCAAATCAATCAGTGTGATACAATACATTAATAAAAGAAAGAACAAGAACCCTATGATCCTCTCAATAGATGCAGAAAAAGCTTTTGACAAAGTACAGCATTCTTTATTGATCAAAAGTCTTCACAGTGTAGGGATAGAGGGTACATACCTCAATATCATAAAAGCCATCTATGAAAAACCCACAGCGAATATCCTTCTCAATGGGGAAAAACTGAGAGCTTTCCCCCTGAGGTCAGGAACATGGCAGGGATGGCCACTATCATCACTGCTATTCAACATAGTACTAGAAGTCCTAGCCTCAGCAATCAGACCACAAAAAGAAATAAAAGGCATCTGAATTGGCAAACAAGAAGTCAAACTCTCACTCTTTGCAGATGATATGATACTTTAGTGGAAAACCCAGAAGATGCCACCCCAAAACTGCTAGAACTCATACAGGAATTCAGTAAAGTGGCAGGATATAAAATCAATCCACAGAAATCAGTGGCATTTCTATATACCAACAACAAGACAGAAGAAAGAGAAATTAAGGAGTCGATCCCATTTACAATTGCAGCCAAAACCATAAGATACCTAAGAATAAATCTAACCAAAGAGGCAAAGGATCTGTACTCAGAAAACTATAAAATACTCATGAAAGAAATTGAGGAAGAAACAAAGAAATGGAAAACCGTTCCATGCTCATGGATTGGAAGAAAAAATACTGTGAAAATGTCTATGCTCCCTAGAGCAATCTACACATTTAATGCAATCCCTATCAAAATACCATCCACTTTTTTCAAAGAAATCAAACAAATAATCCTAAAATTTGTATGGAACCATAAAAGACCCCGAATAGCCAGAGGAACATTGAAAAAGAAAACCTATTCTGGTGGCATCACAATTCTGGACTTCAAGCTCTATTACAAAGCTGTCGTCATCAAGACAGTATGGTACTGGCACAAAAAACAGACACAAAGATCAATGGAACAGAATAAAGAGCCCAGAAATAGATACTCAACTCTATGGTCAACTAATCTTTGACAAAGCAGGAAAGAATGTCCAGTGGAAAAAAGACAGTCTCTTCAAAAAATGGTGTTGGGAAAATTGGACAGCCACATGCAGAAGAATGAAACTGGACCATTTCCTTACACCACACACAAAAATAGACTCAACATGGTTGAAAGACCTAAATGTGAGACAGGAATCCGTCAAAATCCTTGAAGAGAATACAGGCAGCAACCTCTTCGACCTCAGCCGCAGCAACTACTTCCTAGAAACATCGCCAAAGGCAAGGGAAGCCAGGGCAAAAATGAACTATTGGGACTTCATTAAGATAAAAAGGGTTTGCACAGCAAAGGAAACAGTCAATAGAATCAAAGACAACTGAAAGAATGGGAGAAGATATTTGCAAATGACATATCAGATATAGGGCTAGTATCCAAAATCTGTAAGAACTTATCAAACACAACACCCAAAGAACAAATAATTCAATCAAGAAATGAGCAGAAGACATGAACAGACATTTTTTCCAATGAAGACATAAATGGCCAACAGACACATGAAAAAGTGCTCAACATCGCTCAGCATCAGGGAAATACAAATCAAAACCTCAATGAGATACCACCTCACACCAGTCAGAATGGCTAAACAAGTCAGGAAACGACAGATGTTGGTAACGATGTGGAGAAGAGAAACCCTTCTACACTGTTGGTAGGAATGCAAGCTAGTGCAGCCACTCTGGAAAACAGTATGGAGGTTCCTCAAAAAGTTGAAAATAGAGCTACCCTATGACACAGCAATTGCACTACTGTGTATTTACCCCAACGATACAAATGTACTGATCCGAAGGGTACGTGCACCCCAGTATGTATAGCAGCAATGTCCACAATAGCCAAACTATGGAAAGAGCCAAGATGCAAGATGTCCATCAACAGATGAATGGATAAAGATGTGGTGTATATATATTATATATTATATATATATATATATAATATATAATATATATAATATATATTCCATTTTATATATATATATTCTCCATTTATATATATATATATAATGGAATATAATGCAGCCATGAAAAAAGAAATCTTGCCATTTGCAATGACGTGGATAGAACTAGAGGGTATTATGCTAAGTGAAATAAGTCAATCAGAGAAAGACAAGTATCATATGGTCTCACTGATATAAGGAATTTGAGAAACAAGACAGAGGATCATAGGGGAAAGGAGGAAAAAATGAAACAAGATGAAACCAGAGAGGGAGACAAACCATAAGAGACTCTTAATCTCAAGAAACAAACTGAGAGTTGCTTGAGTGGTGGGGGGTGGGAGGGATGGGGTGGCTTGGTGATGGACATTGGGAAGGGTATGTGCTATGGTGAGCGCTGTAAATTGTGTAAGACTGATGAATCAGAGACCTGTACCCCTGAAACAAATAATACATTATATGTTAATAAAAAGAAAACAGTAGGAAGGGAAAAATGAAGGGGGGGGAATTCGGAGGGGGAGACGAACCAAGAGAGATTATGTACTTCTGAGAAAAAAACTGCGGGTTTTAGAGGGTTTTAGGGGGATGGGTTAGCCCAGTGATGGGTATTAAGGAGGGCGCGTATTGCATGGAGCACTGGGTGTTAGACAAAAACAATGAATCATGGATCACTACATCAAAAACTAATGATGTAATATATGGTGACTAACATAATAAAATAAAATTTAAAAAAAAGACATCCTAGCCAATAGGATCCAACAGTACATTAAAGGATTTTATACCATGACCAAGTGGGATTTATTCCTGGGTTGCAAGGGTGGTTCAACATTTGCAAATCCATCAGCATGATAGAGCACATTAATAAAAGACAAGAACCATATGATCCTCTCAATTGATGCAGACAAAGCATTTGACAAAATACAGTAAACTTTCTTGATTAAAACTCTTCAGAGTATAGGGATAGAAGGAACATTCCTCAATATCATAAAAAGGATGTATGAAAAGCTCACAGTGACTATCATTGTCAATGGGGAAAAGCTTAGAGCTTTTCTCTTAAGGTCAGGAACACAATAGGGATTCCCACTCTCACCACTATTGTTCAACATAATGTTAGAAGTCCTAGCATCAGCAATCAGATAACAAAAAGAAATAAAAAGGCATCCAAATTGGCAAAGAAGAAGTCAAACTCTCTTCACAGATGACGTGACACTTTATATGGAAAACCCAAAAGATTCCACCCCCAAATTACTAGAACTCATACAGAAATTCAGCATTGTGGCAGAATATAAAATCAATGCACATAAATCAGTTGATTTTCTAGACACTAACAATGTAACTGTAGAAAGAGAAATTAAGGAATTGATTCCATTTACAATAGCAACAAAAACCATAAGATACATAGGAATAAACCTAACCAAAGACGTAAAGGATTTACACTCTAGAAACTACAGAACACTTACGAAAGAAATTGTGGAAGACACAAAGAGATGGAAAAACATTCCATGCTAATGGATTGGAAGAATAAACACTGTTAAAATATCTATCCTGCCCAGAGGAATGTACACTTTCAATATCATCCCTATTAAAATACCATTGGCATTTTTCAAGCAGCTGGGACAAATAATCCTAAAATTTCTTTGAACTAGAAAAGACCCCAAATCACCAGAGGAATGTTGAAAAAGAATTAGGCCATCTGTGGGCATCACAGTGCCTAACTTCAAGCTATCTTACAAAGCTGTAATCACCAAGATAGCATGGTATTGGCACAAAAACAGACACATAGAACAATGGAACAGAATAGAGACTCCAGAAATTGACCCTCAACTCTATAGTCAACTAATCGTCGACAAAGCAGAAAAAAATACCAATTGGAAAAAAAGTCTCTTCAATAAGTGGTGCTGGGAAAATTGGACAGCTACATAAAAATGAATGAAACCGGACCATTCTCTTACACCACACACAAAGATAAACTCAAAATGGATGAAAGACCTAAATGGTGCAAGACATGTCTCCAAATGCAAGGGAAACGAAAGCAAAAATGAACTTTTGGGACTTCATAAAGATAAAAAGCTTCTGCACAGCAAAGGCAACAGTCAACAAAACTAAGAGGCAACCCACGGAATGGGAGAAGATATTTGCAAATGACATTACAGATAAAGGGCTGGTATCCAAAAATCTATGAAGAACTTCTCAAACTCAACACTCAAAAAACAAATAACCCCATCAAAAAATGGAGAGAAGAAGACATGAACAAACACTTCTCCAAGGAAGACACAAATGACTAACAGACACCTGAAAAAATGCTTAATATCACTAGCCATCAGGGAAATACACATCAAAACCACAATGAGATACCACCAATACCAGTTAGAATGGCAAAAATTAACAAGACAGGGAAAAATAAATGTTGGCGAGGATGTGGAGAAAGGGGAACCCTTTTACACTGTTGGTGGGAATGCAAACTGGTACAGCCACTCTGGAAGACAGTTTGGAGTTTCCTCAAGATGTTAAAAATAGAGCTACCCAGGGCGCCTGGGTGGCTCAGTCGTTAAGCGTCTGCCTTCGGCTCAGGTCATGATCCCAGGGTCCTGGGATCGAGCCCCGCATTGGGCTCCCTGCTCCACGGGAAGCCTGCTTCTCCTTCTCCCACTCTCCCTGCTTGTGTTCCTGCTCTCGCTCTCTCTCTGTCAAATAAATAAATAAAATATTAAAAAAATAAAAATAAAAATAGAGCTACCCTATGACCCAGCAATTGCATTACTAGGTATTTACCCCAAAGTTACAGATATAGTGAAAAGAAGGGGCACATGCACCCCAATGTTCATAGCAGCAATGTCCACAATAGCCAAACTGTGGAAGGAGCCGAGATGCCCTTCAACAGATGAATGGATAAAGAAGATGTGGTCCATATATACAATGGAATATTACCCACCCATCAGAGAGGATGAATACCTACCATTTGCATCGACATGGATGGACCTGGAGGGGATTATGCTAAGTGAAG
The DNA here is from genome assembly GCF_009762305.2 of Zalophus californianus. NCBI lineage: Eukaryota > Metazoa > Chordata > Mammalia > Carnivora > Otariidae > Zalophus > Zalophus californianus. The sequence continues at coordinate 110,484,202 of NC_045612.1, read as the reverse complement.
TAAGTCAAGCAGAGAAAGACAATTATATGGTTTCACTCTTAAGGGGAACATAAGCAATAGCACAGAGGGCCATAGGGGAAGGGAGGGAAAACCGAAGGGGGAGAAATCAGAGAGGGAGACCAACCATGAGAGACTATGGACCCTGGGAAACAAACTGAGGGTTTCGGGGGGAGGGGTGGAGGGATAGGGTAACAGGGTGATGGGTACTAAGGAGGCACATGCGGTGATGAGCACTGGGTGTTATATGCAACTAATGAATCACTGAACACTACATCAAAAACTAATGATGTATTATACAGTGGCTAACCGAACATAATAAGAAAAAGGCAACTGGTGAAAGTCTCATTCATGTTTTGAAAATTAAGAAAGCTAAAAGGTTAGAAACATGATGGTTTATAGATTTCTCATTTATATTTATGTAACTGTTTATCTATACATTTGTATTTATATATATTACACATCGTATATATTTCATATGTATTTCTAATGCTAAATTCTTCCCTACTAAAGTCAAGAATACAAGAAATATGATCATTCTCATTACCTTTATTTAACACTACTTAAGTTATAAGACCAGATAAATAGGTTATAAATCCAGAAAAAAAAAGAGTATCATCAGTGATGGAAAATGATAACATTACCAGTCCTGTAACTATGACAGAAATTGAATGAAATATGTTTGAATTATTGAAATATTAATAAGGGACTGAGTTACATAATATACAAACTGCAAGCATGGCAGAAAAAAACTAGTTAGAAGGTATAATGGAAAATATAGTGTGTTCAGATTTACACAATAAAATATAAACTAAGAGTAAACTAGATAAAATATGCAGGACCCATGAGCAGAAAACTATAAAACTTGACTAAAGACCGTAAAGAACACTTAAATAAATTGAACAGAGACACACTACGTTGTTGGTTACAAAGACTAAATATTTTAAAGTTGCCAACCCTCTCCAAAGTATTCTCTAATCAAATGTAACATCAAGAAGCCAGGGATTTTTACTTCAAATTTTGCAAGATGTTCACTTAGATCAATAAGGAAGTAAGAGTAAGTAAGAAATATTTTTAAAATAGGACTTGTGTAATCAGATACCACAAGTAGAGTAGTTTAACTCAGTGGTACTATTATGGGAATAGACAAACGAAAAAACAGGGTAAAAATTTTAGGGGAAATGTATATTTAAGAATTCATGATGTTAATATAAACTGAACCAGTAAAGGAAACAAAAGAGACTATAATAAATGATGGTGAAGAAGCAAAAATAAGTAACACAATGGATGCCAGGGTAATATCTGAAAAATGACAAAGGATAGTTTTACATATAAATAATTCTTAAAATCAAAACAGTAAATATCCTCCAATGGAAAAAAAGGGTGAATAACATTAATGGTCAATCAACAAAAGCAAAACTATAACGGTCAATAAATAAATATATACAATTGTTTCAGTCTCACTAATACTGGAGTAAATTATACCATTTTACCTACTTTCACTCATTCACTCAAAATATATTAATCTATGACCAGTTTCATGCCAGGTACTTTTGTGGGTCATTAAGAACAGAGAGGTGAATTAGACAGTACCCCTGACTTCATGGAACACAGACAGCAATGAAATAAAAAAATTACAGCATGATTTCACATATTCATAAGTACATGAGGAATACCAAGTAGGGTAAGTGGATAGAGAGCCACTGGGTATAATATTAGAATGGGAGAAAATCAACATGATCTTTTTGAAGGTTAATTTGGCAATGTGTATCAATAGCTTAGAAATGTTCATATACCTTTTTAAAACTTTTTACCTTGAAATAATTTAAGACTCCCAAAAAGTGGCAAATTTAGTAAAGCATTGCTATGATGGCTTGACCTGCCTTTCCCCAATGATAAAATCTTACACAGTCATAGTAAAATATCAAAAGCAGGAAACTGACATTGGTACAATACTATTCTTAAAATTTGAGGGAGAGAGAGTGTGTGTGTATGTGTGTGTGTGGGGGGGGAAGGGCAGAAGGAGATAGAGAGACAGATTCCCAAGCAGATTCAGTGCTGAGCATGGAGCCTGACGTTGGGCTCAATCTCACCTTACAACACTGAGATCACGGTCTGACCTGAAACCAAGAGTCCAACACTCAACTGACTGTGCCACCCAGGCGCTCCAACAGTAGTACAATGCTATTAACTAAATTATAGATCTTATTTCAATTTCTTTCATTTTTACACGGATTCACCCGTGGTTTTGCTGTGTAGTACTATGAAATTTTTTCACATTAATAGATTCATGTAACAGCCACCAAAATCAGGATACAGAAGTGTTCCATCACCACAAAAACTCCATCATACCCCTTTATAATCTCATGTCTTCCAACTCTAATCCTGACAACCACTGATCAATTTTCCAACACTATAATTTTGCTATCTTGAGAGTATTATATAAATGGAATCATAGAGATAATGTTAAGAGGTTGGGTCTTTTTTTTCCCCACTCAGCATAATGCCCTAGAGATCCACCCAAGTTTTTGTGGCTATCAATAACTGGTTTCTCTCCATGGCTGAGTTGTATTCCCATTACATGGGTGAACAAGTTTCTTTGTCCATTCACCCATCAAAGGGCATTTGGGTTGTTTCCAGATCAGGGCTATGACAAATAAAGCTGCTATGAATATCTGTGTGCAGATTTCTATGTAGATATAGGTTTTTAAATCTGAGGATAAACATTCACAATTGTGATTACTAGGTCCTATGACATGTATATAGCTTAACTTTGTAAGAAACCACTGCACTGTTTTCAGAAGGTTGTGGCATTTTACATTTCCATCAATAATGTATGTTAGATCTAGCTTTTCCACCTTCTGCCAGCATTTGGTGTTGTCACTATCTTCTATTTTAGTCTTTCTGATAAATGCACACCAATATCATACTTTTTATTTGCATTTATCTAATGGCTAATGATGTTGAACATATTTTTATGTGCTCATTTACTCTCTGTATATGCCCTCTGGTTAAATGTCTGGTCACGTTTTTTGCCTGTTTTCCAATGTGAATGTTATCTTACTATTGAGTTTAAAGAGATCCATATATATATATATATATTTTGGATACCAGTCCTATGTTGAATATGAGACTTGTGAATACTACTTAGTCAGTAGCTTGTCTTTTCATCCTCCTAATAGATTCTCTCACAGAGCAAAAGTTTAAAACTTTTGAGAAAGACCTATGTGTCATTATTTTTTCTCTTATGGATTGTGCTTTTGGTGTCATGTTTAAAAACTCCACCTAACCCACATCATGAAGATTTCCTCCTATGTTTTCCTGTAAAAATTTTAAAGTTTCATAGTTTACATTCAGACCTATGATTCATTATCTGTTAATTTTGGTATAAGGTGTGAGGTTTTGGCTGAAGTTTTTTTTTTGATCTGTGGATGTATCCAACTGTACCAACATGATTTACTGAAAAGATCATCTTTCCTCCACTGAATTACTTTTTTCATCAACAAAAATCAGTTGGATATACTTGTGTGAGTCAGTTTCTGGACTCTCTATTCCGTTCCCCTGATCTATGTGTTTGTTCATATCTCTATGAGACACTGCCTTGTGTTTATATCTTCTGACTCAACAATTTTATTTCTATGAATTTATTGTAAGACCTAAATAAGAATTCTTCATAAGAGACAGACAGACATGCACATCTAAGAATGCTCATTGCAGCATTTTTTACCTATTTAATAACCGAAAACAATGTCATGTATTCCAACAGAAAAAAAGTTTAAAGAAATTATGATTTCATAAAAAAATTATTTTACTTGGCTAGTACAGAAACTCCTCCTATAAGACCCAGTGATGTTGGATAAACCTAATACATTTTAATATAGACTTGACTTCAAAAAATGTGAACCCTTCAGGAACCAGAATTGAAGAGGTTCCTCACAACCAGAATTCTAGGAGTACATGCTGATTTTTCTGGACCCCTGGATATGTTACTAGTGCAATGATAGTAAGGTTTTGATTTTAATGCACAAATAGTCATGGCTGATAACAGATTTGCACACTCATGGTGGTACATCAAAACTGAGAACTGGGAAAAAGACTGAGACCCTGGAAAGACTGTAATCCCAGTAATTGGGATATAAAAATTCTCCACCTATCTACCCAGTAAGATGACAATAAATCTTCAGAGAGAAATTAAATTCCTAGGACGGGGCCCCGTGTAGGTACAATCTACTAACCCTAAACTTAGTCTAGGATCCTCCAAGATAGTAATTAACACAAACATTCGTACCGGGCTACTGACACCCTAGTCAGCCTAGAAAGCCTAATAGAAATAAACACAAACTCTGGAGAAATAACTCATACCACAACATATTTCCCCTAAAAAACCACCACCACCTCCCCTTAAGATGAACTAACCAGTTTAAAAATATAGATGGGGGCACCTGAGTGGCTCATTAAGCATCCAACTCTTGATTTCAGCTTGGGGTCATCTCAGGGTCGTGAGATCAAACCCCACACTGGGCTCCATGCTGACCGTGGAGCCTACTTAAGAGTCTCTCTCTCCCTCTCCCTCTTCCCCCAAAATCCCCACTCATGCACTCTTTTTCTCTAAAAAAAAAACTTATACACACACACACACACACACACCCCAAGGCCAGCAGATATTACAAACAAGAGGATTAACAGTCCAATAATTTGGAGAAAATCCTATAGATGGTCTGAGTCTATAACCACACTGTCCAATATAAACATGATGCAAACTACAAGTGTGAGTAACCTACATAATTTTAAATGCAATTAAACTGTCACATTAAAAAAATTAAAAATGGGTGAAATTAATTTCAATAGTTTAATATTTTATTTAACTTTTTAAAAAATCCTTTTTTACATATTAAGTTTTTGAAATCCTGGGGAAATTTCATATTTAAAGCACATCTTAATTTGGACTAGCCACCTTTTAACTGCTCAATAGTCACATGGGGCTGGTGGATATCATATTGGACACTGCCTATAGATCATAAAATAAGTACATATAAAATGACTGATATGACTCATTCATTCAACTGTGACTCATTGAGTACCTGTTATGTACGAAACCCTAAGAAAACTGCAATGCACTAAACAGACAAAGCTCCTATATTGGGGTGGCTTAAGTACGAATGCGTGTGGAGGAGGGGATATAGACAAATATAATGAACAAGAAAATATATCTTATGCTAGATGGCGATATGTGTAGAAAAAAAATAAAGCAGGGCAACACAGATAAAGTGGACTTGTGTGTGTGTGTGTGTGTGTGTGTGTGTGTGTGTGTGTGTGTGTGTGTGTGTGGTGTTAAGGGTTATAGGGGTATTACTTTATATCGATGATCAATGAACATCTCATGAATAAGATAATATTTGAGCAGGGACTTGTAAACCAAGAATCAAATACTGTAAAATATTGGTAAAAAATACATAGTCACTTAATTTTTTTAAAAGCTCAGTGCATAAATTAAACAGAGGATTAGACATAGTTGAAGAAAGGATTAGGACTCATTTTAGAAACTATAGTGTAGTAAATATTTTGAAAAGTTTTCCAGGTACAACATGTATGGATGGCCACAAATTGCCTTTTACATGCATGAGCCTATTAGGAAAAAAAAAAAAAAAAAAAACCAAAACCTTAAATCAGCACTGCCCAATCTAAATAGAATATGAAAAGGACAGTATTACGTGGTATTACTTATATCTAGAATCTAAAAAAAAAAAAAAAAAACAATTCATAGAAACAGAACAGAAAAGCGGTTGCTAAGGACAAGGGAAAAAAGGAAGAGGTTGGTAAAAGGGTACAAATTTTCAGCTATAAGATGAATAAGGCCTGAGGATCTAATGGATAACACAGTGGCTATAGTTGAGAACATTGCATTTTAAAAATAATAAAAATAAATACTAGCCACATTATATAACTTTATCTTTTCTAGCAGCCACATTAAGGAAGTAAAAATAAATTGGTAAAATTATTTTAATAATATACTTTATTACTAACTGAAATTTTTAACCCAATATGTCCAAAATATTATTTCAATATGTGGCACTGGCCACGTTTCACATGCTAAATAGTCACAATTAATTAGTAGCCACCATATCAAACAGCACAGGCTAGCTGCTCCTTATGTTACTACAGACAGCCTTTTACATGCTTAGCTAAAACTCTTTGTCAGTTAAACCAAGGGGGGGAGGGAGGAAGAAAAGAAAGAAAAAAACAAGAAGAGGGAAGGGGAGAGGGGAGGGGAGATGGGAGGAAAGTGATACTGTGGAAATCCTAGAAAATTCTGCCTATCTCAGGAAGTTCTGTTCCTTGGGATTCTGTGGCCATGCAGGGATCAAGTGATATGACCTTGGGATAACCAAAAAACTGAGTGAATTACCATTTCTATCCTTAAGAGAGACATTCAGAGACAGACATCAAGGGAGACACAAACACAAATAACAAAAGAGAAAGACAGTATGTGTATATGTGTGTGTACACATATATGAGGAAGAACACTGGAGTTGTGAGATAGACTGCAGAGGATCTTATCTGATATAGATTAGAAATTGAACATGGAGCCTCCACCTTGCCCTTGAAGCAGTAGGATCCTCCATGTTAAGTTGTGCCTCCATGAGCACCACTCCGTGGTAAAGGACACCAATGGCTGCAGTGACAAAGGCGTAATACTCATGAACCTGAACTCATCCATTTCAATCTTTGGTCAAAGGTTCAACTTCTCTAGAGAGAAGAGGATTGAAATTAGTGACTTCAGAGAGTAAACGGAGGAGCTAAATTCAGCAGAGAGATGGAGTGGTAGCAAAGGTATTCCCTGTCAGGTCTTAAAGATGCAGAATATGATTAACTGTTTTTGCCTGAGGCCTCTCTAAAAAGAAAAGACGTATCTTTTATCCTGGGTTTCTCAGCGAGGAAATGCCCACTATATGTGCACTCACATATATACCAACATATACCACTTTGACAGCATTCCAAAGTGTGATATAGGTCTGTTTGGTAATCCTAAGAAGCTATGACTCAAAGCAAGGACCTTGTCTGAAGAGGCAAAGCAACACTGTAATACAAACCCCATGAACTGTGAATCTGAAGTTTGTATCCTGGGTTTGGTTCTATTGTTCAATAGTGGCATGACCCTATCAACCAATTATCCTTACATGTAAAACTCTCCTTGGTTTACTTACATGTAAAATTATCACACTGGATTACAGACTCACTCTCATTGTATGACCTATGATTTCACATTTATAGAGAAAAAATGATGAAACATGTTGTTATAGTTTTTTTTATAAGAATGAAATGTAATAAGAATGTTTTGATTCACAAGGACTTTCTAAATTCATCCAGGTCTGTCTACTGCAAGGCAACGATTTCACAAGAACTGAATTCTCAAGAAATTCAATGCACTCCAACTCCCCTACTTTAATCTATCCATATTCCTTATGAGTGTGAGAGTTTATGTAAATCTGTCTATGTCGGCATTTGAGAGAAAGGTAGTTCTTAAATAATGTATAGAGCTTTATAATTATTTAGTCTGAAACATCAGTGGTCAAGTAAATTTATAATGAATCTTGAAAACCTGAAAATACCTGTATGTACAAAATTAGGTTTCCCTCTCAGTTTCCCAACCCCGTCCACAGTAGCCATGCTCTATTTCAGCTGTCACATGTTCTGAGACTGCTTGCCACCAGGTCATACTTTCCAGGTAAGTGATCCTCAGCTTCTTCCTCACATGTGACAAATTTTCCCCCCAAAATGTCACTAACACATATTGATGGATACCTGATCATAGAGTGGCTTTGTTTGCCTCCTTCCTAGGGGACAAATGCTGGGATACACACTTGACTTACATTATTTTGTTCTTGCAGCTGCTCAGTAGCAAATACTATGCCATATACAATTTGGTGGCTTGTTTCAATATGCAGACTTCACAGAAGCCTCTGCCCAAAACCAGCCATCAGCAGGACCAGGCACAACACTGCCAAAGATTTTACAAAGGCAATTCAAACAACCCCATAATTTAACTTTCATTTTTATTTAATAATGTTTGTGTACTATTTCACAATGTAATTAGTTTAGAGACTTATTACACAGTTTTTTGGGTAAGCATCACTGATTTCACAAAGACAGGCAAAGGCCCCTAATAGTGTCTAGTACAATTAGTGTTCTGATTGACAGTGAAATCCTCCCATTTACTCAGGTTGACACTTTCATATGTTAAGCTGAAATACTGTTATTGTCTGAACCATGAAATTCAAAAAGGGATTGTTTCACTCTGAAACCAAATAACCATATTAGGAAAAAATATGTGAAGGCTACCTACTTTATTCCCAAACTCACAAACTCTAAGTGTGGTTCAAACAAAGCTCCTGGTAATAGGTAATAATATTATCAATATTATATAATTCTACACCATCATAAAGCAGTGTGGTGTCTATGGGTTTTGGAGTTAAGCAGCAGAGTTTGAATTCTGGCTCCAACCCTACTCTGCACGATGCCTCATATAGAGTAGATGCTCAGTAAATTTTACTTCCCTCTCCTTATTGCTTTTCCCTAAGGTCAATGAGGAGAATGAGTTTGGACTTGATTTCATGGGCAATGAGGAGCTACTGAAAATGCTGTTTTTAATTGAGGAAATTAATATGGTGTTTTAAAAAATATTTTATTTTTTAGAGAGAGAGAGAGAGAGAGAGAGAGAGATCATGAGCGGGGGGGACGGGTGGAGGGGGAAGCAGACTCCCCCCTGAGCAAGAAGCTCGATCTGGGGCTCGATCCCAGGACCCCGGTATCACGACCTGAGCTGAAGGCAGACACTTAACCGAGGCACACAGGTGCCCCAATATGTTTTAGATAACTGATAGAGTAGAGGCATGGATATTGGAAAGGAGGCTGTTTCACCAGGCTAGATAGATACATCCTAATTGATTGATTGAAAGAAGCTGAACTATAATAGGGGCAGGAAGAAGCAGGGCAAATTATTTTCCTCCTTACCTATCTATTCATTTATAATCATTTGTTAGTTCAAAGACAACATTCATATCATCCAACAAGAATCTTGCCCACTAAATGGGTATTATTATTCAATTTTCACAGATAAAAAAAGGGATGCTCAAAGAGGCTATGTATTTTTCCCATGGATTATATAACTAGTGAGTGTTGGACCCAGAGCTTGAAGACAAATGAATTATATACGATCATTCCTATAATACATACCATCTCACGAAAGCATCAAAAAGTATGAGGTTGCTTATTGGATAAGGACTGGAGGCCAATGGAGGGATCAAATAATATCAGAAGTTCAATAATGGTAACACAAAGAACAACAGTAAAGACAGAGAAAGAATTGATATAGTATGGGGAATGTAACAAGGAGACCGATGGAATATTTAGCTTGGGATACACTGAGTTTAGAGTGAGAATGAACATCTAAAGGAGCTCCCGCTAGGTATTTGGGAATATGGACTTGGTGGAATACTGGCTATGTGTAGACAGGAGACTAAAAGTGGATATAAACTCTGAGAGAGCCATTTTCAAGTAGAAGACCACCAAAAGTACCCATGGAACCTCCATCCATACTTAGGCTAAGAGAGGATGTAAATTATTCAACCAGAAGGCAAGTGATGAAACAAGGAGAGGTGTAAGAAAAAATGTGCAGCCCAGAAAACAAGAATGAGAAAATTATCATTTTTTGAGCATTCACCAAGTGCCAGACACTTTATGTATGTGTTAGCATTCAATTCTAATGAAACTAATTTGATTCATGTGGTATGTTATTTCTGTTTTCTTGCATATGGAAAGAAAGGTCAAAGAGGAAATATAACTTGTTCAAGAACACACAAAAAGGAAATGACAAAATTAGGCTTCTTTTTAAAAATTTTTTTAAAGATTTTATTTATTTATTTTAGAGAGACAGAGAGAGTGCATGAGCATGGAACCCAATGCAGGGCTTGATCCCATGACCATGAGATCATGACCTGAGCCGAAACCAATAGTCAGACACAACCAAGTGAGCCACCCAGGTGCCCCAAAATTAGACTTCTAAATTATTTCTGTGACTCCAAATCCTTGTTCTTTCCAATTTAAGGAAGAAGGAATAGTCACTAGTGATTAAGTGTTACTCTATTATCAAGAAGCAGTGTCTACTGTAGATAATACTGCTATAAAGATCGGGGTGCACCTGAAACTAAAATTATACCATATGTTAACTCATTGAAATTTAAATAAAAAATTTTTAAAAAGAAGCAGTGTCATAGAATTTGGCTATCAGAAGGTTTTCAGAGAGAATTTGGGAGGGGGCTAATAATTTAAGTAGATAGGATTGAACAAGGGATGAAGTTGGACATGCATTGGAGACCACTCTCCACAGAAGTTAGGCACTGACTGCCAGAGGAAAGATGAGATGGTAAACACAGAAGAAACTCATCTGAAGATGCCACTTCTCACGTTGCTTTCTATAGTGGGCATTCCAGTACTTCTGTAATTTCATGAAACTTTAAGTATTAAAGTTGGAAGGTCCTTGTCAATCATTTGACCCCCATAGGTGATAAACAGTTCTAAAGAAGTTACAGGGCAGGCCCAGACAGCCCACTCCCCTTCAGAACTGGGTCAACAAACTGAAGTCTCTTGATGCTTGGTTTAATGCTTTGGGAAGGTACTGACTTTAGCATGATACTTTATCCATTCTTGCTAAATCTAGCTGACACTTGGTTAACATGTACTTTGCCTGAAAGTCCTCTAACCTGTATCTACATCTATCTGTTAGAAACTGGAAGATCTCCTAAAAGAAGAAATAGCAGGGGGAAATGATTTAAACTATATACCTTTGGGAATGCACAATACATACTTCAGTTAACTTGGAGGATTACACAACTCCTTCCTGAGCCTCAATATTAATAGAATCCAATATTTTTTTTTAGCACAGAGCTACCATAATTTTTGTATTATGTGCCAAATGTTTTACTCATTTTCTTTTTTCTCCTCCTTTAGATCTGAACTTTCAAGTAGAGACCATTTTATCGTCTCTATTTTTTTTTTTTTTTTACAGGAGATAGCACAATGTAGAGTACATGGTGGACAATGAACACAAAGTTGATAAAAGACTAGCCTGTACTAATACACAGATTTAAGAACTCTGTGGAACAAATTTTCCAAAGGCATGTTTTTAAGCAGTCATGATTCAATTGCCCCATGGAAAATGCTGTGTGAAATCCAATTACTTTCACATTTGGGCATCTGCTTCTTATTTGATGACTCAAATGGCCAATTCTGGATGCACTGAGACATGGTTAAAGAGGAATTCAGGTAGAATTTTTGTATATTGTCTCTTTCTTTAGTTTATCATTTTCTGGAAACATGTTCAGTATAGATAATATGAGTAATGCAAGCTTAAAACAAAAAAGAAAATAAAAATCACTAATAAACCCACAATTCATTGATGACTGTAGCTGGTATTTTATTTCCTTTTATTTTTATAGCCATAAACACATAAATATTTTTACATAATAGGGGTGAAATGGATGTGAATTTTGCATATATTTTTAATTTAATATTGCAGAGTGTTTTTCCATGTCATTAAGTAGCCTTTAATAGCATCATTTTAAAACATGAATAATATCTTGTAGTATGAATGATGTCATTTAAATCATTCTTCTATTGTTGGTTATTTAGATTGCTAAATTTTCACTGTTCCAAACACTTTTGTGAATAACATCTTTGTTCAGAATTCTTTTGCTGAAATTTCTGACCATTTCCTTAGACCAGATTCTGAGAAGTTGAATTACCAGGTCACTGAAGCTTAATTCTATTTGCTGTTGGTAGAACTATAAAAAATGGATTTTCTTTCCTGACACTTTATACAAAGATAAGGAGTCAAACACAATTATATGAATGATTTTGTCCAATAATGTGGCAAACCTGATTATTTATTTGGCACCTAAAACATAGGAAAGTATTTTTAAATTCATTTTCTTTTTAATTATCATGCAATTATGAAAACAATGAATGAGTGATCCATCCTTTTTTGAGTTATTCTTACTATCAGCAGTGGGAAAGGTATGTGAAAAATAATGGATTTGGATTGATTCACTCTTCTCATATGTGTATTACAGCACTATGATGTGAGAGAGGTAGGCTGTGGCTTTCCATATGCTCTGTGCCAGATTCCACAAACCTCACTGCTCTAGCCTTTTCCAGAGTCATTCTTAATAATTTATCACTGTCTACAGTATTTGCAGTACTGAAAAGATGATGTTACCATAAGAAACAGCATATGCTGCATACAAACAGGTCAATAACCAGCTCATTTCGATATATGTCAGAAGCCTATTTTATCCAGGGACACAGTTTATCTGCCTTCAGAAATCCATTTTCAGGGGAATCCTACAGGCTAAATCACAGCATCATTCCAGTTAGGCAGAGAAAATAACTTTAGCTACAATCTGCCTTATTGCATTCAAAGCATATATGTGTTTGCAATCAAGTTCTCCCAAAGATTATACATATTTCCACTCTGAGAAAAAGAAATGTAGGATGCTTTCGTGTGTAACTGTTAGAACTGGAATCTAACTTGCAATTATACATAAAGAAGCAACAGAATTTCAGGTTTGAAAGTATCAATATAAAAAAAATTAATTTTACTATAAAATTATACTTAATGATTTTTCCAGTTATAAAAATATGGCTTATTGCAGAAAATTTAGAAAAGCATCAATAAAGAAATTTAAATTACCTTTAATCCTATAATCAAGTGATAGCTACTGTTAATGATTTTGTGTAATATATCAGCCATTTTTTCTTGCCTATGCATGCATGAATATATATGTAATTGGGGTTTTACTACATATAATCTTTTTTAAAATTTTTATTTATTTATTAAAGAGAAAGAGAGAGAAAGCATGAGACGGGGGAGGGTTAGAGGAAGAAGCAGACTCCCTGTTGAGCAGAGGAACCTGACGCCCGACTCAATCCTGGGACTCCGGGATCATGACCTGAGGCACCCCTAGATATAATCTTTTATAACCTGTTTTATACTTATTGATACATTATGAATATTCTACACACATTATATATATTACATGTATATTTAATTATTCATAATCATGTTTTCTATTGATGGCATAATATAAGACTATATGGAACTTATTTAACTAATACCCTGTTTTTTTGGAATTCAGTTGTTCTTTATTGTCTACCATTATAAATAATATTACATTTAGCATTTTGCTTATCTCTATTTCCTTAAAATAAATTTCCAGAAATATAACTGTAAGGTTAAAAGTATATAACTTGCTTAAAGGATTTTGATACATATTCCTATATTGCCATTGATCTATGTATTTAGGTTGATACTCAAACAATGTGTAGTAGGGATGCCTGGGTGGCTCAGTCGATTAATCATCTGTCTTCTGCTCAGGTCATGACCTCAGGGTCCTGGAATCAAGCCCCACTTCAGGGAGCCTGTTTCTCCCTCTCCCTCTGTTTACCGCTCCCCCTGCTTGTGCTCTCTCTCTGTCAAATAAATAAATAAAATCTTTAAAAAAAAAAAAGCCTATGTGTAGTAGATCAGCTGTAGCAAATGGTGTTGGTACCCTACTCATAACCTCTAGTCTATACCAGAGACAGTTTTCATGTCCAAGTTTCCACATTTCTCTGTCCAGGGCTTTGCATGCCTCAGAAACCTCCTCAGTCTACTGGTAAGGTAGGTCCAAAGTGCAATCAAGTTCTCCCAAAGATTATACCTATTTCTACTCTGAGAAAAAGAAATGTAGGATGCTTTTGTGTGTAACTGCTAGAGCTGGAATCTAACTTGCAATTATACAAAAAGAAGCAAGCGTGTACCACCCCAAGAAGTACTCTCAACCATTTAAAGGGCAGGAGTTTATACTAAAGTACGCTAGATTTCTTACCTCTCTGAGGAACAACTCTTGAGTCTCTTGAAGGTCCCCTGTAGGACTGTGCCCCAGGTGCCCAAAGAATACAACTGGCATTCCCTTACATGGGCTTTATTCCCTTCCCTGTCTCACTTTCTCATTCCCTCAGTCCTTCCCAGGATCACCTCCCAAATAAACTACTTGTATCTAAATCCTTGTCTCAGAGTCTGCTTTTAAGGAAACTCAAAACTAGGCTAACCTTCTATTTTCTCTTACTGTAGTTTCAGGATGCTTTCTCAAAATGGAGAAAGATTGAGATAAGATTCATAACACCTTTAAAAATATATATTGACTTAACTGTAAAATTTCAGAGATCTATGTGGTGGGGTAGGTGGGAAAAGGAGAGGACTTAGGACAATAAATAGGATAATTACATAATGACTTTAATCAATCTGAACTAGAACGAAAATTGCCACCAACTTCCAATGCAAACATTAAATTCACATGTTTATATCACAATTTTCTATTGATTAGAAAATGCAAAATCTAACAATGTGAATATCTAGACAATATGATGAAAAGTCTCAGCACTCTTTTCTTGCTTGGGAGGGGTTAAGAGTGTCCAATTCAAAAAGGAGGCATTTTTGCTTACATCAACAAAGCTATTTTTTTTTTTTTGAGAGCATGTGCACAAATGGGGTGGGGAGAGGGAGAGGGAAAGAGAGAATCTAAAGTAGGCTCCATGCCTACACAGGCACCCCAAATCTACCTCTTTATAATTTACTTCTTAGATAATTAATACACTAAGGAGGAAGAGCTGCAGGGGAGGAAAGTGGAAAGGGCCAAAAATTCACTTTGGGCCTGGTAGATTTATGACAACCTGGATAGAAATGAATGACACCGCTTATTGTTTAGGAGGCATCAGAATCTGGTCATGAGCAATGTCAGAAGAGCTTTCTGAAATGATGGAAATGTTCTATATATGTGCAGCCCAATGCAGTAGTCACTACTTCTGGCTACCAAGCCCTTAAAATGTTGTTAGTGTGACTACTGCAACTAAGGAACTAAAATTTTAATTTAAATTTAAATAGTCACATTTGGCTAGCAGTTACTCTATTGGGCAGCACAAATCTAGGCTCTATGCAGACTGCATTACACTACATTAATTTTCCAAAGGTTAAATTTCAGTTGTGAGCTTAATTACAATCAACTACTAGAAATTAAAAAAAAAAAAGTCTTTTTTTTTTAAGTCCCAGTCTACAAAGGGCTACTTTAAAGTCTTATACTGTTTGGATGGGGGAGCTAAAATACGGAGTACATCAAAGAAAGGCATAATAATAACAAGTATTCACATGGTGATAACTATCAGCAACCCTTTTTTTTAAAGACTTATTTATTCCAGAGAGAGAGAGAGAGAAAGAAAGCACAAGAGCATGTGAGTGGGGGGGAGGGGCAGAGGCAGAGAGAGAGAATCCCCAAGCAGACTCCCCAGTGAGTGCAAAGCCCGACTTGGGGCTCAATCCCAGGACCCCAAGTTCATGACCTGAGCCGAAATCAAGAGTCAGTCACTTAACCAACTGAGCCACACAGGTGCCCCTATCAGCAATTCTTCTAGGCATTTGATGTATTTTAACGAGTTTAAAACTCATCAAAATACCATCAAAAAAAGACTCAGGAATAAATTTTAACCAAGGAGGTGAAAAATCTGTACAATGAAAACTGCAAAACACTGATGAAAGAAATTGAAGACACAAATAAATGTAAAGATATTCTGTGTTCATGAATCTGAAGAATACTGCTAAAATGCCCTTACAAGTCCAAAATATTTAATGCAATCCTTATCAAAATTCCAATTACATTTTCATAGAAATAGAAACAATCCTAAAATTTGCAAAGAACTACAAAAGAGGCCAAATTGCCAAAGCAATCCTGAGAAAGAAAAACAAAGCTGGAGGCATCAAAATTCCTGATTTCAAACTCTATCACAAAGCTACAGTGATCAAAACCATATGATACTGGCATAAAAATGGACACACTGACCAATGGAACAGAATCGAGAGCCCAGAAATAAACCCACACATAGTGATCAACTAATATTTGACAAGGCAGTCAAGAAGACTCAATGGGGAAAGCAAAGTTTCTTTAATAAGTTGTGCTGGCAAAACTTGATAACCACATGCAAAAGAATGAAATTGCACCCCTATCTTAAGTCACAAAAATTAACTTGAAATGGATTAAAGACTTAAATGTGAGACCCAAAACTGCAAAATACTAGGAGAAAAGATAGGGAGAAAAGTTTCTTGACAATTGTCTTGGGAACAAATTTTTGGACCCTCAGAGTGTACGCAGCAAAAGCAAAAATAAAGTGGGATTACATAAAACTAAAAAGATTCTGCACAGCAAAAGAAACAATCAGCAAAATAAAAAGGCAGCCTATGGAATGGGAGAAAATATGTGCAATATATCTGATAAGGAGTTAATATATAAAATATACAATAAACTCATATAACTTGTAGCAAAAAAAAACTGAGTCAAGAATGGGAAAAGGTCTTCAGCAGACATTTCTCCCACACACGTGTTAAAATGACTATCATCAATAAAGACAAGGGATTACAAGCATTGGTGAGGTTTGGAGCAAAGGAAACCATGCGCACCATTGATCAGAATGTAAACTGGTACCTCCACTATGGAAAACAGTATGGTGGTTTGTCAGATTATTAAAAATGGTACCATATAATTCAGTAATTCCACCTCTAGATATGTATCTGAAAGAGATGAAAAACACGATCTTGAAGAGACATCTCCACTCCCACGTTTATCGCACCATTATTCACAATAGTCAAGACATGGAAACAAAGTGTTCCTCAACAGATAAATGGATAAAGAAAATGTGAAACAGACACACACACACACACACAAACGTTGAATACTATTCAGGCATAAAAAAAGAAGGAAATCCTGCCTTTTGTTACAACATGGATGAACCTTGAGGACATTATGCTAAATGAACGAAGTCACACAGAAACGACACATGCCTATATGCAGAATCTAAAAAATCCAAACTCATAGAAACAGAGTAGAATGGTGGTGGCCAGGGGTTGGGGGTTAGGTGAAATGGGGAAAGTTGGTCAAAAGATACAAACTCCTAGCTATAAGACAAGTAAGTTCTGGGGATCTAGTGGCCAGCATGGTGACTTTAAGTAACAATAATGTATTATACACTTTAAAGTTATTAAGAAAGTAGATCTTGGGGTGCCTGGGTGGCTCAGTTGTTAAGCATCTGCTTTCGGCTCAGGTCATGATCCCAGGGTCCTGGGATCAAGCCCCACATCCCGCTCCATGGGAAGCCTTCTTTTCTCTCTTCCGCTCCCCCTGCTTGTGTTCCTTCTCTCGCTGTGTCTCTCTCTGTCAAATAAATAAATAAAATCTTAAAAAAAAAAAAAGAAAGTAGATCTTAATGTAATTCTCACAACAAAAAAAGTTAATTATGTGAGGGGATGGAGGTTTTAACTAAACTATTTGCGGTAATCATTTTGCAATATATAAGTGTATTAAATAATCACAGTGTATACTTTAAACTTACATGTTATATGGCAATAAGAGCTCAATAAACCTAGAAAAAAAACCCAAAAACTTATCACAATCTTATGAAGTATATACCATTATCTCCATGTTATAGTTAAAGAAACTGAGGCATTGAGAGGTTAAGTGATTTGCCTAGGAAACTGCAGGGCTGGGAATTCACACACTGTCTGTGCTCTCAAATGCTATACTACACTGAATAATTGAAATCTTAAGATTTCAATTATTAGGGAAGACTTACTTCCACTCATCTGACATTAACTAAAAAAGCAAAGCTAAGTTATATGTCTTGTCACAAGAAACTGAGGTCATTGAGTCTATTTTTCAGTTAAAAAATCTGGTAAATACTGGGTAATCTGGTAAATAGACCAGTTCTGCTTAAAAATATTCTCTAGCATCAAGTGTAAAAGAAGTCTTTCTTGGGGCGCCCAGGTGGCTCAGTCATTGGGCGTCTACCTTCGGCTCGGGTCATGGTCCCGGGGTCCTGGGATCGAGCCCCACATCGGGCTCCCTGCTCCGCGGGAGGCCTGCTTCTCCCTCTCCCACTCCCCCTGCTTGTGCTCTCTCTCTCTCGCTGTGTCTCTCTCTGTCAAATAAATAAATCAAATCTTTTAATAAAAAAAAAAGAAGTCTTTCTTTCTGATCCTAACTGATGTGTTCGTGGATGAATGCTATCTATTTTTATTACTATGGCTGGAAAAAAAGACAACTTAGACATGAAGTTCTCTCTCTCTGATCTCTCTTCTGTTCCTATATCACACACATTTTGCTTGAATTTCATTGAATGAGTGCAGAATTAGCAATGGAAATCCACAGAGATTCACAAAAAATAAAATGTTACATTTCTTGTTGGGGGACAGGGTGAGTGGATGGTGAAGTGGTAAGAAAAGGATATTCCAACTTAAAGGACAATACAGTGCCAAAGATGGAATACTACCTGAGCAAAACTGAAATACATTAGTAATATCTGGAGATCTCACTGGGGAGGATTAATGTTTGGACTCCGGCAGTATCTGGCAAAACCAGGTCAAGACAGAGGAAAATCCTCTCACCTAAGTGTGATGGACTACTTAGGTATAGATACTCAGGTAACCTTACTGACTAGCTGTATTTTTAAGCTGCAGATAGGGTTATATAGCCATTAGGCACATAATGGTTCTACTTAAACATATTAATTTTGTTAGAATTCAGCTTTGCGCAGTGGCAGTATTGTAGCCAATGAGGTTTATCCGAGGTGCGATTATTGCTAATTGAAAACTAATTTTGTTAGAATTCACATTTTCAAAGCATTGAAAACACGCATAGCATAATATGACAAATTTTCAAGCAGTCACTGAGCGTGACACGCAGCAGAAAAGGGACTCCATGCTAGACTTTAATCTGTAGACCAGGCTTTCCAAAAATAATGATAGCACCTACTCTTTGGAATATAACACTAGACTTTTTTTGAGGTTGAGCATGTTGGTCATGGAGAGAAAAATCACAGGACCACTGAGACCACAGATTTTCTCCAGGATCTCAGTGTTTGAGATTATTTACCAACACATACCAATTTCATTACTGAAAAAAATATATGGCAAGCCAATATCCAGCTTTTTTTTTTTTATCAAAAAAGATGCTTGACAGAAGACAGAGTAAGCAGAGGAAAGGATATAAAATAATTTGTCTGGAGTTTAGAGTTTGAGTGGGGAGCTGTGATACTGGAGAAAGAGGCCTAGGCCATATCATGAAAGTCTTTGTGGTCCATATTAAGAAGTTTTATCACTTGTCCTGAACATGAAGCAAACTCATCAAAGCATTTAAATAGGATTCAGTTTATTTAGACTGGCAGTTTAAAATATAATTCTAGCAGAACTGTGGAGACAAAGTCTTGAGAGCTTCAAGATCTGATTCAGGGAAATAGATTAAGAAAGTTTTGCATATGAGATTTGTTTAAATAATGTTCTGCTATTAAATTATGAAAACTGAAAACCATTTTCTTAATCAAATATGTTTTGGTCCAAATGATATACTTGAGCTTTACTTCTAAGTAGTCTTTACTATCTAATTTGTTTTTGACACACAAGAATCACTTATTCTAATACAAGACATAGAATTTTGATCTGATATAATTTATAAATTAGAGATTCCTTTAGAAAAATCTAAACACTGACAAATAAAGATTTAAATCTGGATTACCTGTGTTTGCTGCACCTCTCATGAAAGCAAAAATGTTTTCCAAGTATATAAGACACTGAGAAAGCCACAATGTTGAAAGGACCTGCCATTTTCCCTGAGCCTCTTCACTTAGGGTTATATAAGGAATATTTGTGCAAAGCTGCCAGCCACCATAAACAGGGATTAAGAAACTGACTTACAGGGGTGAAGAGAAAATAAACTGTGTATTAGATGAAAAGAATAGTAAAAAAAGGTTCCAGGAACAGTGTGCGGCTGATCAAAATGGAATGTGAAAAAAAATTTTACAAAAATATCACAATATTCAGTGACAAGTTAATATAGCTCGATATATGTCAGTGAGAAAGTAGGACAAGAAAAAAGAACTTTGGCTAGTCTCAGGAGGTGGTCTGGATGGGGAGATTTGGTACAAAGAGTGAGCAATAAATAGGAGGGGAAAATTTTTAAAAAATAGATTATTCAAGTTGTAGACTGTTTTATTTTTGTCAAATTGAGGGCAGGCCATAACCCTTCCCACCTACTACAGTCCAGATAAGAACATGCAAACCACTGAAACACAGAGAACAAGCATCAGACAGGAATAAAGAGAGGGAAGAGCCCTTCCTGGGGTAACAAACAACAGATGCTCTGTCTAGAACACAATAAAAGATCCAGCAGTGGATGGACGATCTGTGGATTAGGGAACTCACAACAGCCAGAGCTATAGAAAATCAGTTGAAGACTGTGTATTAAAGACCAAGCTTTGACAAAAATTGGATTTGGATATTGAGAAGCTTTGCAGTTAGTACAAAAACCTGATAAAAGGAAGTGGCAATCTGATACAGACAAGGGTGGACGCTGGAATGGCAAAGACCATCGGTATAGCACAAGATCAGAGACATTTTACCTCTAACTAGTTCTTTAAGGGATTCACCAAGAGGTAAGTGGGAATGACTTAAAAAGAATATCATAAATAAAAGATGTGCTGTCTGTAGTTTGTAATATATTTGAATATAATCCTGATATGTTGATTGTACCCAAATGCACACATCTCCAACCCCCGTCCCCAACACTACTGTGAGTCAACCGTTTCAGGGACTACATCATTCTAATTCCATTGTGTGGACAATGTCATGTTAACCAATCTTTTCTGATTCTACATTAAAAGAATATGATGAGGGACTGTTAAAGGTAAGTATTCAAACTAACTGACTTCACTGATCACTGCCTTCAAGATTATTTTGTCCAGAGAGGACGTACAAGTCAAGCAGCAAATCTTCAGTTCACCGATGTTCCTTTCCCCAGTGCCTACCACATGGTAAGTTCTGAAGATAACTTGTGAATGAATAAACAAATCTGTTAATAAGTGGTACTTCAGTAAAGTTTATTCTTGGCCAATTGTGCCATGTATGTTGTTTATGCATGGCACACTATAACCGGCCCATCTGTAAAGTCCCCAAGAATATTTTACTCTTCATTTAAATAAAATTTCATTATTTTGTAACTACTTAACATAAGGGGTGTGCTAGCATTCAATTCCTAGAATAGGCATATGAACCTGACTGAATGCCTGATCTAAATGTGTGCCATAATGCTCTTTGACCTGAAAAGTGGATTTTCTTTTGCTTATCATGAGGCATCAAAAGGGTCAGGACCCTTGAAATCTCCTTCAGCCTGAATTCCTCATCAGGGCTGCAAGACCTTCTAGTGAAAATATAACAATATAATGCCAGAGTGATAAATAGCTTCCACAGGGAATAATCATGCTTTAAATTGTACCAATAAACACAATGTGTTAAAAAATAAAGGAGGTATAGTCCTTCTCTTCTGTGTATTAATACTGTGTTCACTTCTGGACAACAAACTTTATATGAGAAAATGACAAACGAGTTTGTGGAGAAAATGTGACCAAGTTGTCAAGAGACTTTAAATAACCATATATGGAAAACATAGAAGGAACTCATGATTTGCAATCCCCCCCATCAATATGTTTTCTTATCAGTTTTCCAAATTTCAGTAAATGACACCCCTATTCACTGAAATGCTTAAGGGCTGAGTCAATTAGAATCTCCTTCCTTTTTTCAACTCTGAGTTAAGTATCAATACTAATACCAAGTACAGTACTAATGCACATGCAATTAATGCTAATAGCAGCTAACATTTACTGAGTATTCATGCTCTGTCAGGCACTGTACTAGAAGATTTCCATGTGTTTTTTTGCTTATTTTTCATAATAATTTTATCTTCCATATTTTATTTTTAAAAGATTTTATTTATTTATTTGAGAGAGAGAGAGAGAGAACACGAGCGGCGGGGGGGGAGGTGGAGACCAGAGCAAGAGGGAGAAGCAGGCTCCCTGCTGAGCAGGAAGCCCTATGCAGGGGCTCCATCCCAGGACCCTGAGATCACGACCTGAGCTGAAGGCAGAGGCTTAACCAACTGAGGCACCCAGGCGCCCCTATCTTCCATATTTTAGATGAATAATTTGAGACTTAGAGCTTTGAATACAGTTGCATCTAGTCGTAAAAGGTGGAGTCAAGATTTAAACTCTTCACAACCTGAACCAAGTCTGCGTCAATCTCCAACAATACCTCAGCTCTGCCCACTTCTGCCCTTCTCCACTTCTATTACTCTCGTCAAAACCAACATCATCTCTTCCCTATACTACTTCAGTAGTATCCTAAATGAAGTTGTGTTAAGTGTTTACATACATTATATCAATGAATCCTGCCTACAGGTCTATGAGATGAGTGTTTTTTATCATCCAAAAGTGAAGAAACTTAAACCATATAGTTTAAGATGGCCAACGTGACACAACTAGTAAACAGAAGAGTGAATCTGTCATATATAATACTCAATAATGTAAATTCACTTTGGAGAGAGTCAACTGGATAAGCAGAGTGGAGTAAAAGTAAATCACAGACTCCTGCTTGAACATTTATTAATTAAAATAATAAAATAATTTAAATATTAATAGTGACTAATTAAAATAATAGTAACCAGACTAAAAAATAGTTATTAGTCCCAGTGAAACAAAGAAAGGAAGAGGGCTTAAAGCAGTGAACTTCAAAAAAGTGATAGCCAAGGGGCACCTGGGTAGCTCAGCTGGTTAAGCCTCCAACTCTTGGTTTCAGCACAGGTCATGATCTCAGGGTCCTGGGATCAAGCCCAGGTTTGGGCTCTGCACTCAGTGTGGAGTCTGCTTGTTCTTCTCCCTCTGCTGCTCCCCATCCCTTTCTCTTTCAAATAAATAAATACAATCTTGAAAAAATAAAAATAACTGATAGGCAAGGCAAAAATGCAGAATGTTTCAAAGCAGTACTGAAGTTTCTTGATAGAGGCCTGTTCCTGAGCTAGATAAATGAATTGGCAGAGTCCAGAAACTCACAACTATTCCTGATCCGGAAGAGAAGCAAACTTAGTAGATGTTATTTTCTTTCTTTTCTGACTGGAGATGAGTGATCAAATGAATAAAGAGTAAAATAGAGGGGCGCCTGGGTGGCTCAGTTGGTTAAGCGACTGCCTTCGGCTCAGGTCATGATCCTGGAGTCCCGGGATCGAGTCCCACATCGGGCTCCCTGCTCAGCAGGAAGCCTGCTTCTCCCTCTGACCCTCTTCCCTCTCGTGCTCTCTATCTCTCATTCTCTCTCTCTCAAATAAATAAATAAAATCTTAAAAAAAAAAGTTAAAAAAAAAAAAAAAGAGTAAAATAGAATTAGAAACTCTTCCTAAAAGAAATAAAGGTTCCAGGATTTACACAATTGCGGAAATGAAGTGAAACCTAACTGTATACCTCCATGGCAACAGGACATGACGCTAAATGGAGAGAACTAACCCTGACTTAAGAAGATGAAGGAATTCTCAAGAGAGACAAAGAGTAAAGACCATACTTTCTAACAAAGACTGCACAGAGCCTCACCTGAATTCTCCTGTTTTCCAACATACTGTACACATTCAGTATCTCATCCTCAAACAAATGTTCAGATATTATGAAAGAGCCAGGCAAAGAAAAAATATAAGTCTGCACCACCTGCCTAAACCTGGTCAACATGAATAAAAAGACAAAAGAAAAATCTCCAGATATGTAAACATATAATAAGAATATTACTAAGTGAATGAAGCCAATGTGAAAAGGCTGCATAGTGTTTAATTCAATGTATACGTCATTCTGGAAAAGGCAAAACTATGAAAACAGTAAAAAGATCAGCGGTTGTCAAGGGTGAAAAGAGAGGGATGGATGAAGAGGCAGAGAGCATGAAGAGTTTCTGGGGCAGTAAATTACTCTGTATGATAATATAATGGTAGACACATGTCACTACACATTTATGGAAACCCGTAAAATGTACCACACCAAGAGTGAACTCTAATGTAAATTAGATTTTGGGTGATAATACTGTGTCAATGTATGTTTATGGACTGTAACGTGTGTGTGTGTGTGTGTGTGTGTGTGTGTGTGTGTGTGTGTGTGTGTGTGTGTGTAGGATATATGAGGAATCTCTACTTTGCTCAGTTTTCTTGTGAACCTAAAACGTCTCTAAAAAAATAAAGTCTACTGAAAAATGAGATAAAACTTGACAAATGGAGTAGATATGACTATTTGTTAATAAAAGAACACTTCTCTGAATTGTAGAAACAATTGAATCTAGATTAAAGGTGCAAGAAATGTTCTAGGAAAGTATCAAATGATAATATTCTGGTAAAATTACTGAACTTCAACTCTAAAGAATTTTCAAGCATCCAGCAAAAAGTACTTCATCTACAGAAAGGAAAATGTATTATTCTCAGATTTCTCCACAACAATTTCCAGTGCTAGAAGACAATAGGACCATGAATACACATTTTTAGAGAAAGAAATTATGTCCCAAGAACACTGTAAATCAAGAAGTTTTACAAATGTATAGGCAACCAGCATTAATTCTCAAATAGTAAAGACCTAGGGAAGATAGTACTCCAAGACCTTCCTGAGAGAACAAGTTGACAACAAAATACAGATAATTAAGAGAATACTCAGAAAAAAAGATTCAGTAATGGTCAGGGCAAAAGTCCAGGTGATGAGCACTGCATCCATATAAGTATAAAGTAAGTAGATGCCAAAATTAACAGTACTGAACAGAATAAGCCTGGTATAAGTAGTAACAAAATAAAAAAGTAAAATTTAACTAAAAGCAAATCAGAAAATGGGAATGGGGTAGAAGGAAATGTGAGAGAGCAAATTATCTTTTTTCATGGATATAAATTCACTCTAAAATTTAACTATATGTCTATAATTATAGACATATAGTTAAATGAAAAAAATCATAGCTCCAATCCCTTAATAGTACTCAAAACTCAATTCCTTAAGAGATCATTTAGAAAATGAGTGATACTGTAATGAGAAAACTTTCCTTTGAATTCCTTCAGTTCCTTTTTCTTCTGAACAAATAAAACAAAACTGAATACTTTATTCTAAAATCACATTTGTAGTATAATTCTGTTTTATAAAATACTTTTTGGCCATTTGTGCAGTGTCAGGTTCACTAAACTGGACACGTGTCTCCCAGAATTCCCTTCCCTGCATAGTCTGGATTCCAGCTGTCCAATGAATTTGCACACAATTTGGAAAACATAAGTGACATAAAAGCCACTGTGATTCCTTCAGTTCCTTTTTCTTCTGAACAAATAAAACAAAACTGAATACTTTATTCTAAAATCACATTTGTAGTATAATTCTGTTTTATAAAATACTTTTTGGCCATTTGTGCAGTGTCAGGTTCACTAAACTGGACATGTGTCTCCCAGAATTCCCTTCCCTGCATAGTCTGGATTCTAGCTGTCCAATGAATTTGCACACAATTTGGAAAACATAAGTGACATAAAAGCCACTGTGATTAGATGTAGTGATGGAGACAAGGGGGCTGGTTGGTTTTTAGCTTGTCCTTGATATCCTCTACTCTGCCTCCAGTTCTCCATGGTGATCAGCAGCAACCCAGAACTCACAGCCAGACATCTTGTGGTGGACCAGTGATGCAGAAGCTACACAGAGACACAGCTTCCCACTTAACTGGACCTGTTTGGCTTTTCAGATTGATTCATGATTGATTCTCTCATTTTCCACTCTTCTCCTGTACCTTCACTTTCAAAGCTGCTCCCACAGCTATGTGAGGCCTAATTCTTAGAATAAAACCTTTATTCCACAACTCATGGAGAATCTGATTCTTTGACTGAATGCTGCCTGGTACAAATATTTTCTTTCTGCTATGTGTATACAAAGATACCTAAAATTATATTCCCCTAATACGAATGACAGTTATTTCTAAATAGCTTAATTGTTGTGATTTTTAAACTATTTTTATTATTTTATGCATATTTTTGGCTTTGCTCTCAGGAAAAGAACATCACCAAGCCTGGCTCTTTCTGGGAAGAGCACTGCTCAACAGAAAATGTGTGGAGTCTCTTCTTCCCATCAAACATTATTTGTCTCTGTTCTACTTTCTCGGGATTTTTTTTCAGGGATCAGGTAGCTAATTCCCACGCTAATATGTAATAATTACAGGGCCTAACATGTTATTCCTCCCGGATAACATCTTTGAAATTAGCATAAACTACCTTTCAGCAGGTTAACCCCTATGAGACTGAGGCCCTATAAGCAAGGTACCAAAATGGTTTTCTTGGAAGGACATTGTAAGCATTGATTCTATATATGAAATCAATCCTTGTTACTTAATAATGATCTTTCCATATTTGATCAAATTTGTATCATTTTAAAATGTGACACTTGAGGTATGGAATGACCTTGGTTGGATAATTAATATATCCAATTTCATCCTGGTAAAAATGAGAGCAGATTCTCTTTGAGACTATGTAAATAATTTTATTTCCATGAAAACCAAGAAGTCTCAGTAAAAATGTTTTCTGAATTGAGAGGGGGCTTCAATGAGACTAAAATTCCATTAAAATGTTTCCAGTTATATTACTCAGCCCTCACAAATCATGAATACTTACCATTTACATACATATGGGTGGAACTGGAGGGTATTATGCTAAGTGAAATAAGTCAATCAGAGAAAGACAATTATCATATGGTTTCAGTGATATGTGGAACATAAGAAAGTACAGAAGACCATAAGGGAAGGGAGGGAAAACTGGATGGGAAGAAATCAGAGAGGGAGACAAACCATGAGAGATTCTTAACTATGGAAAACAAACTGAGGGCCGCTGAAGGGGAAGTGGATGGGAGGATGGGGTAACTGGGTGATGGGCATTAAGGAGGGCACAAGATGTGCCAAGCACTGGGTGTTATACACAACTGATGAATTGTTGAACACTGCATCTGAAACTAATGATGTACCATGTTTTGGCTAATTGAATTTAAAAAAAAAAAAAAGAAGAATGTTTCAGTTTACAAAACCACAAACTATTAAATTTAGAGTTAAAAACAGCTTATTTTAGAAAGGGCTTCTTTATAATCAGAAAAATATAGAAAATAAAATGATAGTAACATCATTGTAAACAAATAACAACAGTTATATCTTCATCAGTTTAGTTGGTACTGTGTCCTTAGTTTTTCTAAATTCTGATTAGCAACCTGCATTCCTGAAATGTATCTGCTTGGAGACTAAAAGAATTTCTCTAATTCCTAACAGTCCATAGTCAGCTTGAAAGTTGTCTTAGCATTATCAGCTCAAAGTCTTATCCAAGAGTCTATCTTCCCTGATGTATCAGTAGTTCATGGTATATGGTAAAGTCCTTCCCACAAAGCCTTGAGACTCTTTTTCTTAATTTGTTTCTTTGTTTTTACAAATTATATCCTGAAGCTTACAGTAGAGCTTTCATGAAATCATCAGGGGGAAGGATAAAACTATTTTGACAGTAAGACTGGATGGCTGTGGTAAATTTATCACAGTAACCAATAGTTTAATAATGTAGAAGAGTAAAATTCTCTACTAGAGTATAGGAAATAACCATTTCATAAAGGTTTGATCAAGGATTCTCCTGAAGGTAATACTATATTGTTGACTATGAAGGCACTGACAAATCTCCAGGGCCTTGCTGTAAAGCCTACAATCTCTGAAATAGTTACATTAAAAAAATTTACTTATACAAACTTAACCTTAGGAAGGTTAAGCATCTCTTCTGATTTGGAAATTCTTCCCATGAAACTTTTACAATAATGTCAAACCAATTAAGATATGTGGAGGTATCAAAAAACCCTAATTATTTCTGGCATCTGATTTTGATAAGATGAAATAACAAAACTTTGTGCTTTTTCATGGGACATCTGGGAAATCCCAAGGACAGTTTTAGGTATTAAACGTATCCTAAGATATCCTACTTATTTTTTAATGTAGGTTTTGATCTTGGGAAGGCATAACAGAAAGAGTTTTCAGAAGATAACTAGTAATTTTACTAAGACAGAATCATGGGTTTCTGAAAAACAATGCCTATTAATAAAACACACAAAATAGTAATTAATTAAATATAGAAAAAAAAACAACTATAAGGAAGCTTAGCTCTTTCATAAGTGAAGAACCTTTGTTTTTTGTTTAAAACATAACAGTCATTCCCACTGTCAAAAACCATACCTCTGAGCCAAGCAATCCACCTTGACTATTTCTACAGTTAACTTGGGGGGAAGCCAGGTTTCACTGAGGAGGGAATGACTACTGTCAGTCTGTCTGTTTCTCCTCACTCCCCTTCTTTCTTCATAAAGGAAATACTATGAAAAATAATAAAGAATATACTCAAGTCATCAAAAATCAGGAAGAGTAATTTAGGTGGAATTTGTAAACTCTGCTATCTGGGAAGATTATAAAGAAGGTAAAGAATAACATCTAGTAACATCCTTGTTAAGAGTTCTAAGACGGGGCGCCTGGGTGGCTCAGTCAGTTAAGTGTCTGCCTTTGGCTCAGGTCATGATCCCAGGGTCCTGGGATGGAGCCCCTCATCAAACTCCCTGCTCAGCGGGGAGTCCGCTTCTCCCTCTCCTACTGTGTGTACTCTCATTCTCTCTCAAATAAATAAATCTTTTTTATAAAAAGAGTTCTAAGACTAAGTTATCATTTTAACAGAGAGAAAGTCAAATTCTAGAAATTCTAAAAAGTTCCATTTCTATTAAGAATATATTTGGCAGTCAAGATTTCACAGGCTTTTTTCCTTATGATTAAAACCTACCAAAACTAATTTTGTCAAAATTTAAATACATTTTGTTGCTTCTTTTCACGCTCAGTATTTGCAGCTATTATAAACAAAGACAAATAAAGATTACTATTTTTGTAAACTTTTTCAACTTTCTATATACATTTTTTATCCATTCAGAATACAATAAAACTACTCTCACAGAAAACCTAATTTACAACAGCAAATAAGCACTTGCATTTCTGTCAGTATTGCTCCTTCTATAGTCTGAACCACATAGAACCAAAGCAACTAACTTCTATTTTTACAGAAAAAAGACATTTGAAGACTCTGTCATATGCAATTATATGCAAGCATTTAGACAACTATGAAAGCTCATAAATACAAATAACACAACTCTCTACAGTGACTCACACCTCTATCTAGTTAAAATGGCAAAAAGGAACATGCTTTTAACATGACTCAAAGATATAGCCACACCAGAACACAGAAGGAAACATTTCTAAATAGAAGTATATAATCCTTGTAAACAATTTTTCAGTAATCACTCTTAAAAACTGTCTTCTTATTTAATAATTTTCCATAAATTAATTCAGTTTAAGATTAGTCCAAAATCTTAAATTAACTAAGAATGTTTCAAATTATGTTTAAGCTTTAAAACTTCAAAACAGGGTGCCTGGGTGGCTCAGGCGTTAAGCGACTGCCTTCGTCTCAGGTCATGGTCCCAGGGTCCTGGGATCGAGTCCCACATTGGGCTCCCTGCTTGGCGGGAAGCCTGCTTCTCCCTCTCCCACTCCCCCCTGCTGTGTTCCCTCTCTCACTGTGTCTGTCTCTGTCAAATAAATAAATAAAATCTTTAAAAATAAAAAAATTAAAAAAAACTTCAAAACATAATTATTATGAAAAGTTTGTTGGAATAATGAAATAATTTAATTGAACACAAATGTATACTTTTCATAATTTTAAATATTATGTAGGAGTAAAATAAGCTTATTTCATTATTAAGTCAATATTAGAAGTTTAAAAAGTTCAGAGTAAGTATTCTCTTTATGAGTAAAAACAAATCAAAAGCATTAAAAATATAAAATGTACATTATACCACATTTTTATAAACTCAAGGAAAAGATGTATAACTACTACTTATTTTTAAACCAAAATCATTAATTTAGTCTAATATGTCAAAAGATTAACCTTTATTATGTAAACTTAGATTTTAAAAATGTTTCTAAACTAGTTATTTCTAAAATATTATCACAGTTCAGTTTCTTTATTTCCTGTGCATTTTGGAGATTTCTATTTATATGAGCATTTCCAAAAGAAAACAGATATCCATTATTCATCACTCAAAGATCAAATGATCAGATGATGAAACCGAAGTCCCAATTATTGCTGCCACCAATGAGAATAACACACTGGCCACACATTAAGCAGAAACAAAAATTAAAAATCAATAGGGGAAATTAAAAAAACAAAAACAAAGTAAATAAAATTAGAGAAGGAAGAAATTTAAAGCCCTATGCTGCTTGCTTGGGATTTACTCCTAAAGCCAAGAAAAGACTTAACTGGTCTGAAACTATCCATGGGATATACTTCCCCACCAATGCAGTTTACTTGTCTCCATGTGGTAAGAATATGTGCATATCTCAGTGGATGACCTACAAAACTGTTTAAGTATAATTTTCTGTACGAACAAGTCAGGATACTTATGCATATATGAAATGAATATATATCAAATATTTCCTGTGACTCATTAATTTGGGAACCAGTAAGATGATAAATCTGATCCAAAGAACATTTGAGAACGAGGTATTAATAGGCAATGTTACAATGAGATTACTTAGGTACAAAACTGGCCAATGACCTACATGGCCATAAACTTGAACTTCTGGGGGTACCATCACCAGAGAACATATAGGATGCAGGGTTAAATGGAAATGTTGGATGAAGAGTAATTATTTTAGTGTAACTATGTCCTAAATATTGCATGCATTTTTCATTTGCTAAAGCGGGAACTCTACAATGGAATTATCTGTTCCGTTTGACAGAAACTATTTCCATTTCTTCTGGATAAAAATTTACAAAATAACCTCTGTACCTCCAGAGATTCAAGACATCCCTGACAACAAAAAGTCAAACCCAGAACTACACTGAAAGAATAGCTAGTAATTTAACAAGATTTGGCAAACTTAGGGTTTCCAAATCTTGGATAATTTTCCTAATGAGGCACAAGTTAAAAATATTAATTGGAAGATACTATATATTACAAAATAACACTGGGAATTAAGATATAAACAACAAGCATATAGATTATTTCCTTAAGTCTCTTCATATTCAATTTGAGGATGCATTAGTCATTTTTTTCCAGAGTACTGCTTCAGGAAGGCGGTATTCTGATATTTAGAAGTGCATATCAGGGGCACCTGGCTAGCTCAGTTGGTAGAGCATGTGACTCTTTGAGGTAACTCAGAGTTGTGAGTTGGAGTCCCATGTGGGGTATAGAGGAAAGGAAGGAAGGAAAGAGACAGAAATAAATTGTTAAAATAAAATTTCATATCATCATCATGAATGCAGGTTGGAAAGGTTATTCTAAGCTGTATGGCTTTTTCAATTGCAGAACATTTGATTCCAGAAAAGAAAACATAACAAATCTCACAATCTGATAACAAAGCAAAAATTGTTCACAAGTACTACTTGAATAAGATCAGTAGCTATACTCCCCTGCTGTGTTCACCTCTCTCTAAAGCATACCAAGATATGCCACTCCACATTTCTGAAATGAGTCTGTCCTTCAAGGAATCATTCTAGCTACCAGGAAACTATGTAATAACTATATAAATTTGCTTTTGAAAGAAAAGCTAATGAGTAAGTGATCTTAGTTGCAAAGTTCAGCAAAGAGGAAATCTTCCCAATAACTAGACAGATAATAGTCATATGATAACTATATAAAATAATTTATTCAATGCACTCTAGCTAATGTCATGTATTCATTCATCAAAGATTTACTGAGCTCTACATATATGTTGGACTCAGGTGATACCAATACAAACAAGTTGGATCCCTACCATGTGTGCTCATGCCTACTCAGTATTCGTAGGAAGAGAGAAAACAAACAGAAAACTGGTAAATTGAAGCTAAGTAACCAAACTTTAATAAATCCTCTCTACAAAAGGATTTTAGACGTTAAAGGTTATATCTATCTTCTGAAATACTGACAGTTTAATGAAAAGTCAATCTTAGCCTGACAATGAAATTATGATTTCTCTTATTGGTTTAAACTTTTGCATTTCAGAAAGCAGTGTCAAAAACACCACCATCAGACAAAGGGCCACCTGGGAGGGGCAAAGAATAAAATCCTGAATTTAAAAAGAGAAATTTTAAATATTAGAAAGACACCAACATCTGTACTTAACAATTATAAAAGTAAAAGTAATGATTAATACTAAATAGACTTATAAAATAGGAACTCTGCAGCTAAGACTGGGCTTTGCTCAGACACCTCATTCAAGCAATGATCAGTTTGGTAAGATGAGGACATAAAAGAATCAATTAGGGAAAGTTTTTCAAAATATATAGAAGTACCTCATCCTTCAGATTCAAATATCCATTTCATGGCTGTCACAGCTAGTTGCCTATTCCATTTTGAATAGAACACAGATTTTATTGAGAAAGTGCTGCATCCACTAATGCTCACCTCTCCAGACTTCTATAGCTAACAGGGATTCTGTGACTCAATCTAGTTTATAGGACAAAAGTGGAAATCCACTGGGTGGGGCATCTAGAAAATCTATAGTTTTGCTGAAAAGAGACACAAATCTAGCTAACATGCATTTTGCCCTTTACTATTTTCTCTTCTTCCTGCCTGGAACAGGGAATGATAACTTTTAAAGACAGTGCAGATGTCTTTCTACCATGAGGAACAAAGCCTCACTCCAAGATTGGAGGAGCAGGAAGCAAAAAGGAGCCAGACCCACAATGACTTCTTGGACCAGCTGCACTTCTAGCATATCGGAAGGACTTGGTCAATGAGAAAAAAATAGGTAAATTCCTATTTAGGTAAATCACATAATTTGGCTTCTCATACATGCAGGTGAATCCAAACCTAACAATCATAAAGAAGTGGAAGGAGGAGAAGGGGGAACATGAATAAGTATAGCTTGAAATTGCTCCCTGGGGAATTAATTCTAACATGAACTCTCTTCTGCTCTATCAAGAAGGACTATTCACTGGAACTACAGAATCACTATATTATACACCAGAACCTAAGATAACAATGTTAACTACACTGGAATTAAAATTTTTAAAAATAATAAATTTTAAAAAGAAGAATTGTTGACCTACTCCATGTCATTGAGACACATGCATACAAATCAAATATATCTGAAAGGTTTCTTCTAAATACAGTCTTAAAATGAATAAATGATAGGGATGCCTGGCTGGCTCAGTTGGAAGAGCATACGACTTTTTGATCTCAGGGCTGTGAGTTTGAATCCCATGTTGGATGTGGAGATTACTTAAAAATAAAATCTTAAAAAAATAATTAAAGGAAAAAATGATAATGGAACCTTTCACATGGAATTAATTATACACAACATACTAAGCAATGTGCATTCTCTCACTCTCAATCTATCTACACACATACACACCTATTACTCAAGTATAGTTTTTAAAAATTTAAAATTATAACTCCTAAGTCAAAAATTTTATTAAAAAAACTAATGAAGGAACCCATAAAATATTAAGACCAATTCAAAGAACCCTTGAGGACCTAAATATATGTAAGCAATTCAACGAAGAATATTAGGATAAGATGACTGGGTTAAATACAAACCTGGTAACTGTCTACAGAGCAATAAACTCTAAGCTAACTGTAACCTTTGTACAAGACAGAAGTCTTTTGTATCTCTACTATATAAAAATTTACAATTTAACAATAACCTCACTACATTTAGGATCTTTAATCAATAGCCTTGGCAGTGTATGTATTGATATATAAATTATATCCCATACAAACATAGGATCTATCATTATTATCAAGTGTTACTGTGGTATAAATGTTATTAATTCCAATCCAGATTTGCTGGGTGCTAGAAAAAACCTTAGCTATAACTAGCTGAAGGAAATACTATGACCTGATTTGCTTCTATTCTTGTTTTGATTGTTACCCACTGATCCTTAGCTGTGTAGCAGCCCAGTTTACCACCCATGACATTGTACAGGGAACAGATCTCTTTAGTTGCCTCACAGAAAATCCCACTGACATCTCAGTTATATAGTAAGCAAGTGCTAAAAGTAGAGAGTAATTAACAGAGACTACGCCCATTGTATTTTAAATACTTCTGTAGCCTAATTGCTAATAGTTTCTTAGCATTAATGTAAAAACTCTGCTAATTAACAAGGAATACCTTAATTCCAATGCCCCCTTTACAAAATAGGCTAATTGTAGTTACATTTTATGAATAGATAGATGCCTTTTTCTCAGCTCTTGGTGCAAAACTTGAAGAGACTACCCTGGATTTTGGAGGAAGAAAATAATTTTGTCAAGGAGCACTGCCTCAAAACTTTCCCACTCATTGCTTAAAATACCGTAGCCCAAAACTGACTTCTGGCTATGGCCAAGTGAGGAGCTTGGCAAATCCTCTCCCCAAAAAGCAACTATCAAGCAGAACAAAATTGACAAAAACAACCATTTCAGCACTATGGCAGTAGTCCAAAAGCATACAACAATGTAAGAAGCATTTATGCTTGAAAAACTGCTGAATATTGAGTAGAAATAGTAAGTCTGTGGCATTTTTGCCTGGGGTGCTCCTAACACCCCTCCAGCTCCATTGGCATGGCAAGGTAAGCCAGGAGGATGAACAGCTTCACTAATGTGATCAAAATAGAGTGAGCCTCCTTAAATGCACAATAGTGAAATAAACATTCTTTCCAAGTACACAGGGAACATCTACAAAGATAGATCATATTCTGTGCTCATTTAATTATATATATATTATATATAATCATTAATATCATTTAATACTTCTGTCTCAGAAGTATTAAAAGGATGCAAGCCACATTAAATATATTCTCTGATCACTATGAAATTACATTAGAAATTGTCAAAATTAGTAATGGGAAACCTCACTAAAATGGAGTTGGGAGGTTTTGGCAAGGGGAGCTCTCATGCCCTACCACTTGTAGTCAACTGCAGACCCAACAGGAAGAGATATGCTTGACCTTACCTGGACTTGACCTTGCCCGTGGATACTACTCTACTACTCCAGCTGGAGGAAGAGCCGCTTTCCTCATTCCTGTGTAGCCCCGAGCCCCGCAATAGTTCAGCCAATGAGAAGCCATCATACTTCAAACTCCCATCTTATTCCAATGGACTTTTAGTTCCTAACAGCCCTCCCAACTTACCCCTTTTTTCCTTAAAAAAAAAACCACAACTCCTCTTTGTCCCCCAGAGTTGTCTATGGCTTTGTCCCACCTTTTTGTTCCAGATTGCAATTCTCTTTTACTCCTGAATAAGCCCATCTTTTGCTGATACAATAACTAATAGTCTTTGCTTTCACAATTAACAAAATCAGTAACAAAAAGATTCCCATAAACTAAACAGCATGTTTCTCAATAGTCCATGGATCTAAGAAATAAACCAAAACTGAAATTAGAAGTCTTTTGAACTAGATGAAAATGAAAACACAATTTATTAAAAGGTTTAGGATGCCTCTAAAGTTGTATTCAAGATAAAAAGCCTATATTAGAAAAAAATAAAGTTCTCAAATAAATTATCTCAACTTCCATTTTAAGCAACCAAGATAAGATGTTCTTCAAAAGGCGAATGGATATAAAAACTGTGCCAAATAAATAATAATGGAGTATTATTTAGCACTAAAAGGAAATGAGCTATTAAGTCACAGAAGGACATGAAGAAAATTTAAATGCACAATGCCAAGTGATAGAAGCTAATATGAAAGCGCTATATACTATATTGTTCCAGGTATTTGACATTCTAGAAAAGGCAAAACTATGGAGACAATAAAAAGATCACTGGTTGCCAGGGGTTTGGGAAGGAAAAAGGAAAGGATGAATAGATGGAGCATAAGGGAATTTTAAATCAGTAAAACTATTCCATGTGTTATTGTAATGGTGGACAAATATCATTAAACGTTTGTTAAAATCCATACAATGTACAACACAAAGAATAAACCCTAATATAAGCTGTGGACTTTCATTAATCATAATGTATTAATATTAGCTCATCAATTTTAACAAAAGTACCACATTAATTCAAGATATTAATAAGACAGGAAACTGTGTTGGGGAGGGGTTATGTGGATATATGGGAACTGTGTATTTCGGGCTTGAGTTTTCTGTAAATCTAAAATGGCTAAAAAAAAAAGGGGGGGCACATTTTATACATTTATCTCCAAACTATTTATATAACCCTTTCAAAGTTCAACAGATTTTGTCCCTTATTTCTAACTGTGGCCAAGACTTTAAAAATCAAATTGGAGAAGTTGTCAAAATAAAATTAAATAACAGAAGTAAAGGTTAAGGTTCTCTCCATTTTCAGGATCATTCTGCTACAGTCACTCCTTCACTCTGCTCTACTAAAGTACAATGAACTTCTGAGACCTAACTGATCTCTTATTTCAATACCCTAGTAAATCACAGCATTTGGTTCTTATAATACACTGAGTCTACACCGTATATTTTAGCTTTAATCATGTTGTCTTGCTGAAGTGTAATATTATCTTCAACAACTAGTGTTTCTTATCCTTAAAGGCAGAGAACAAAATTCCTTCCTCAGTGTTCCTCACAATCCACAGTACCATGTGAAATATAAAGTAGGTTTAAAAATATTGCTTCATTTTCATGCTTAGAACAAATGTATTATAGTTTAAAATCTTGAATAGCATGAATTTACTACTGATATGAAATTTAGAACATGAGTTAAAAATGCCTCTTTATAAAAATGTCCCTGGAAAACATAGTGAATTAATGCTTCATAACTTCCCAAAGTTATACAAACCCCAAAAGCTTATATCATCTCCAGCTGGGACCATAAAACCCATCATATCTCAACAAGCAGAAACAGAACTAAGACAACTCTTCTTTCTCTCTACTGCTCCTCCATCTCGTTTAGCTTTCAGCCCCAAAAAGGTGTGTGGAAGAAAAAGAAAAGGTACAGCAGCCCCTTGAATAGTTAGAAGAGAACCTACATATTAATTAATTAACAAAGGGGTTGGAAATAAAGATAAATGACCCATGATATCTTGGATTGAGCATATCATGGGACACCTGTGTGTGATGGGCATAAATAAAGGATGCACAACTGTGGACAAGGAGGTAGAAGGAAAGACTATACTGGCAGAAAACAAAGCAATTTTTTATTTTTCTGAGGTTTATTTTATTATGTTCAATTAGCCAACATATAGTACATTAGTTTTTGATGTAGTCAACGATTCATTAGTTGTGTATAAAATCCAGGGCTCATCACATCACATGCACTCCTTAATACCTATCACCCAGTTACCCCATCCCCCAACAGCCTCGCCTCTGTAACCATCAGTTTGGTTCCCAGAGTCCAGAGTCTCTCATGGTTCATCTCCCTCTCTGATTTCTTCCCCTTCAGTTTTCCCTCCCTTCCCCTGTGGCCCTCTGTGCTATTCCTTATGTTCCACATATGAGTGAAACCATATGATAATTGTCTTTCTCTGCTTGACTTATTTCACGTAGCATAATCCCCTCCAGTTCCATCCAAATCAGTGCAAATGGTAGGTATTTATCCTTTCTAATGGCTGAGTAATATTCCATTGTATATATGAACCATATCTACTTTAACCATTCCTCTGTTGAAGGACATCTCAGCTCCTTCCACAGTTTGGCTATTGTGGACATTGCTGCTATAAACACTGGGGAGCAGGTGCCCCTTCTTTTCACTACATCTGTAACTTTGGGGTAAATACCTAGTAGTGCAATTGCTGGGTCATAGCGTAGCTCTATTTTTAACATCCTGAGTAACCGCCATACTGTTTTCCAGAGTGGCTGTACCAGTTTGCATTCCCACCAACAGTGTTAAAGGGTCTCCCTTTCTCCACATCCTCACCAACATTTGTTGTTCCCTGTCTTGTTAATTTTAGCCATTCTAACTGGTATAAGGTGGTATCTCATTGTGGTTTTGATTTGTATGCCCCTGATGGTTAGTGATATGGACCATTTTTTCATGTGTCTGTTAGCCATTTGTATGTCTTCTTTGGAGAAGTGTCTGTTCATGTCTTCTGCCCATTTCTTGACTGGATTAATTGTTTTTTTGGATGTTGAATTTGATAAACTCTTCATAGATTTTGGATACCAGCCCTTTATCTGTAATGTCATTTGCAAATATCTTCTCCCATTCTGTGGGTTGCCTCTTAGTTTTGTTGACTGTTTCCTTTGCTGTGCAGAAGGTTTTTATCTTTATGAAGTCCCAAAAGTTTGTTTTTGCTTTTGTTTCCCTTGCCTTTAGAGACATGTCTTGCAAGAAGTTGCTGCAGCCAAAGTTGAAGAGGTTACTGTCTATGTTCTCCTCTAGGCTTTTGATGGATTCCTGTCTCACTTTGAGGTCTTTCATCCATTTTGAGTTTATGTTTGTGTATGGTGTAAGAGAATGGTCCAGTTTCATTCTTCTGCATGTGACTGTCCAATTTCCCCAGTACCGTTTATTGAAGAGACTGTCTTTTTTCCATTTAATATTCTTTCCTGCTTTGTCGAAGATTAGTTGACCATAGAGTTGAGGGTCCATTTCTGAGCTCTCTCTTCTGTTCCATTGGTCTATGTGTCTGTTTTTGTGCCAATATCATGCTGTCTTGGTGATCAGAACTTTGTAATATAGCTTGAAGTCAGGCATTGTGATGCCCTCAGATAGCCTAATTCTTTTTCAACATTCCCCTGGTGATGTGGGGTCTTTTCTGGTTCCAACAAATTTTAGGATTGTTTATTCTAGCTCTTTGAAAAATGTTGGTGGTATTTTGATAGGGATTGCCTTGAATGTGTAGATGGCTCTGGGCAGGATAGACATTTTAGCAATGTTTATTCTTCTAATCCATTAGCATGGAATGTTTTTCCATCTCTTCGTGTCTTCCTCAATTTCTTTCATAAGTGTTCTGTAGTTTCTAGAGTATAGATCCATTACCTCTTTGATTAGGTTTATTCCTAGGTATCTTATAGTTTTTCGTGCTGTTGTAAATGGAATTGATTCCTTAATTTCTCATTCTTCAGTCACATTGTTAGTGTATGGAATTGCAGCTGACTTCTGTGCATTGATTTTATATTCTGCCACATTGCTGAATTGCTGTATGGGTTCTTTCTGTCCTGGGTCTTTTGGGTTTTCCACATAAAGTATCATGTCATCTGTGAAGAGAGAGAGTTTGACCACTTCTTTGCCAATTTAGATGCCTTTTATTTCTTTTTGTTGTCTGATTGCTGAGGCTAGGACTTCTAGTACAATGTTGAACAATAGTGGTGAGAGTGGACATCCTTGTTGTGTTCTTGACCTTAAGGGAAAAGCTCTCAGTTTTTCCCCATTGAGAATGATATTTGCTGTGCATTTCAGGGATGGCTTTTATGATACTGAGGTATGTTCCCTCTATCCCTATACTCTGAAGAGTTTTAATCAAGAAAGGATGCTGTATTTTGTCAAGTACTTTTTCTGCGTCAACTGAGAGGATCATATGGCTCTTGTCTCTTCTTTTATTAATGTGCTCTATCACACGTTGATTGATTTGCAAATGTTGAACCACCCTTGTATCCCAGGAACAAATCCCACCTGGTCATGGTGAATAATCCTTTTCATGTACTGTTGGACCCAACTGTCTAGGATCTTGTCGAGTATTTTGGCATCCATGTTCATCAGGGATATTGGTCTTTAATTATCCTTTTTGATGGGGTCTTTGTCTGGTTTTGGGATCAGAGTAATGCTGGCTTCATAGAACAAGTTTGGAAGTTTTCCTTCCAATTCTATTTTTTGAAATAGCTTCAGGAGAATAGGTATTATTTCTTCTTTAAATGTTTGGTAGAATTCCCCTGGGAAGCCATATGGCTCTGGACTCTTGTTTTTTTGGGAGGTTTTTTTACTGCTTCAATTTCCTTGCTGGTTATTGGTCTGTTCAGATTGTCTATTTCTTCCAGTTTCAGTCTTGGTAGTTTATATGTTTCCGGGAATGCATCCATTTCTTCCAGATTGCCTAATTTGTTGGCATACAGCTGCTGGTAAAAAGTTCTAACAGTTGTCTCTATTCCTTGGTATTAGTCATGATCTCCCCTTTCATTCATAATTTTATTAATCTGGGTCCTTTCTCTATTCTTTTGGATAAATATGGCCAGTGGTTTATCAATCTTATAACTCTTTCAAAGAACCAGCTTCTAGTTTCGGTGATCTGTTCTACTGTTTTTCTAGTTTCTATTTCACTGATTTCTATTCTAATATTTATTATTTTTCTTCCCCTACATGGTTTAGAGTTTATTTGCTGTTCTTTCTCCAGGTCTTTAGGTGTAAGGTTAGCTTGTACATTTGGGATTTTTCTAATTTTTTTGAGAGAGGCTTGGATGGCTGTGTACTTCCCTCTTAGGACCGCCTTTGCAGTATCCCATAGGTTTTGAACCAATGTGTTTTCTTTTTCATTGGTTTCAGTGAATTGTTTAAGTTCTTTAATTTCCTGTTTGACCCATTCTTTAGCAGGATGCTTTTTAACCTCCAAGTGTTTGCATTCCTTCCAAATTTCTTCTTGTGACTGAATTCTAGTTTCAAAGCACTGTGGTCTGAAAATATGCAGGGTATAATCTCAATCTTTTGGTATCAGTTGAGACCTGATTTGTGACCCAGTATGTGATCTATTCTGGAGAAAGTTCCATGTGCACACTGAGAACTTCCCTAATCTGGGGAAGGAAACAAGCATTCATGTCCAAGAGGCAAAGAGGACCCCTCCCAAAACCAATAAAAATAGATCAACTCCCCAACATATAATAGCGAAGCTTGCAAATCTTAGAGCCAAGGAAGCTATGCTGAGAGCAGCTAGGGGGAAGAGATTCCTTATGTACGGAGGGAGGAACATCAGAATAACATCAGACCTATCCACAGAAACCTGGCAGGCTAGAAAGGGCTGGCAAGATATATTCAGGGTACTAAGTGAGAAGAACATACAGTCAAGAATACTTTATCCAGCAAGGCTATCTTTTAGAATGGAAGGAGAGATAAAGAGTTTCCAGGACAGAAAGAAACTGAAAGAATATGTGACCACCAAGCCAGCCCTACAAGAAATATTAAGGAGGATACTGCAAGCCAAGAGAGACCCAAAGAGTAACATAGACCAGAAAGTAACAGAGACAGTCTACAGAAACAGGGACTTTACAGGTAATATGATGGCATTAAATTCATATCTTTCTATAGTTACTCTAAATGTAAATGGGCTGAATTCTCCAGTAAAAAGACAGAGAGTATCAGACTGGATAAAAAAGCAGAGCCCATGTGTAGGCTGCCTACAAGAGACTCATTTTGAACCTAAAGTCACCTCCAGATTGAAAGTGAAGGGATGGAGAGCCATTTACCACACCAATGGACTTCAAAAGAAATCTGGGATAGCAATCATCATATCAGACAAATTAGATTTTAAACCAAAGACTGTAGTAAGAGATGTAGAGGGACACTATATCATGCTTAAAGGGTCTACCCAACAAGAAGAACTAACAATTGTAAGTATCTATGCCCCCAATATGGGAGTAGCCAATTATATAAACCAATTAATAACCAAAATAGAGAAACATATTGATAATAATACATTAAAAGTATTGAATTCAACACTCCACTCACAGCAATGGGCAGATCATCTAAGCGGAAGATCAACAAAGAAACAAGAGCTTTGAATGACACATTGGAACAGATGGACTTCATAGATATATACAGAACATTCCATCCTAAAACAACAGAATACTCATTCTTCTTGAGTACCAAAGCAATTTTTTAAATTTTTTACTTGTATAAAAACATTTATGTAGTTTTTTGAAAGTCAAATCTATAAACAGAAATAGCCTGAAAAGTTTAGCTTCTATTTGTCAGTTTATCTTATTCCCTACCTCCACCATAGTAGGACTTCTATTTTAAAACAGAATCTGGCCAGCAGCCTCTATTGAAACTTCTCTTAACCCACAGTGAAAATAACTTGGATGATATGAAAAAAGACAACTCAAAGGAATGAAAAACTAGCCTTACTCTCAATCTGTTTTTAGAATGAGAGAAATTTCAACTAAGGGTGATGGAAAGATTGAAAACACTGTTGTTGGAAACCATGCTAAACTCCTCTAAAAGGCAGTTGGAAGACACTTTGTTCCTCTGAATTCTTTATTCAGAAACTTAGTCTTTACCAGTTAGAGAGCTGGGCATCCATCCTTCTACTGACTAGTCATCTTTCTGCCTCCAAACTGTCTACCTCTGGTTTGTATCTTGCTACAAGCACTCTGACATTGAAATTTCCAGGGG
Source organism: Zalophus californianus (assembly GCF_009762305.2). Lineage (NCBI taxonomy): Eukaryota > Metazoa > Chordata > Mammalia > Carnivora > Otariidae > Zalophus > Zalophus californianus. Next base: position 110,441,971 of record NC_045612.1, on the reverse strand, counting down.
GCCATAGAATCAAAAGTGGATAGGAAACTCTCAGAAGCATATTAAATTCTAAAACAGAAGGTACTTACACATAAACACCACAAGCAGAAATAGATAAAACAAGGGTCCAAAGGGAGTACAGAAAGGGAATTACAGTATTTTTAAGTTATCTGTTAATTGATCCAGATAATAAGGATAGGAGAACGTTCTGAATCAGTCCAATAATCGCATTTTAGAAAATAGTGTAAGTGCTACAAATTGGTCTGTAGATAACAACCAGTAAAAGCTACTGATATGAAAAGAGGATTCGACAAATAGTGAGGCCAGAGGCATTCATAAACCTTGTGAGTTCACAAACACACATCATCTCAGGATATTTCCTTAGTTATGTGAAGGTAAGCCAAACCGAAATACAAAACAACATAGTGTCTATGAAACAGAAAGGAAAAACATCATCTGTAAAATTCAGGGAAGGCAAAGCTCAAATTCTTAAAAAATTATAAGAAGGCACCACATCAATCACATAAGAGTACAGGCAAAGAAGAAAAGAGCATAACAATATATAAAGGAAAATGGATGGGCCAAGAATCCCAGTGAAATTAAAAACAATACAGAATTAAGTCCCACTGGAGGCAGTGAAGAGCAGAATTCATTCTGAAAATCAAATTACTGGAGTGGATGCTGATTAAATTAGTGGGCACATTTGGGAAGTTCTTGCAAAAGGAAAAAAAAAGTTTAAACTGGTTGACAATATATAAAGAATGAAGAGCCAATTTAAGAACTCAAGTCTTTTCCGGGAAAAGAAGGAACTGGAATAGAAGCAGTAATAAAACTGATGATGAAAAAAATGACTAAGAGGAAAAATGCAAAAATCAAATTGAAAGGGCTCACCATGTACCAGGCAAAAGTCATTTCAACAACTCCAGTTTTAGACACATACTAACAAAAATATTTACCTTCAAAGATATTTGGGCGGAAAAAGCTTGTCAGTATCCATGTTGAATAACACAGATTAATCACAAAAGAGTAAGACCTGAGCTCAGATTTTTTTACTGCTGTACCCAAAATAATGCCTGGTACTTAGTTAAAACTTAGTAAATGTCTGTTCAGTCAACAAATAAAATGACGAATTAATGTGTGATGACAACAAAAAACAGGAATTCAGAAAATAGAACATTCATGTTCTTCATTAAGAAAAGTAAGAACTGGGGAGCCTGGGTGGCTCAGTCGGTTAAGTGTCTGCCTTCAGCTCAGGTCATGATCTCAGGGTCCTGGGATCAAGCCCCACCTCAGGTTCCCTGCTCAGTGGGGAGTCTGCTTCTCCCTCTCCCTCTGCCCTTTTTCCCAGCTCCTGCTCTCTCTCTCTCAAATAAATAAATAAAAAAATCTTTAAAAATTTATAACTAATGACTTAACCATAGCTTCCTAGGGGATTATTCAAATAAACCTATCAGATATGGGGTTGTTCAGGTACAAGAACCCTGGTACACCCCACTGTGGGACTGTGAGATCATAAAAAGTTAATAGCAATTGTTAAGTAGATAGAAAATACTGCAAGAGAGAAACATACTTACTTTGAATATTGCCATTTTAAATTCATGGCTACTAAAGAAGGAGATTCAGGAGAGACAGGAATGTGACTGATTCCAATCTAAAACTGAACTGTACTCAGAAGCTAACTATTAATATTTGAAAATTTTAGAAAGAAGGGAATCACTTAAATATCTGTATATAAACCACACCTGTACTGTCTTAGGCAATTTTTCTCTTTCTTTTGGAGCTATTACTGGATATTGACCATGCTCTGCCAGTGTGTATTGTAGGATAGAGTGGAAGACGATTAAAAGAGAGCTTTTAGGAACACTTACAATGGACTAAGGTACATGTAAATCCTTAAATGGCTTAAAAAAACATGTGTGGCCCCTTCACTGACTGCTCACAAGTGGAAATAAAGGTCATTAAAATCATTAAAATTGTACTCAGCACCGTGTTACTACAGCAAGCCTAGAAACACTTCATTTGGAAACAAGAATACCCAGGAATGACATTTTCATCTAAGTCACAACTACAAACTCATAGCAAGAGGCCTGAGGAAAATCTTTATCTCTGCCATTCAAACCTAGGTAAAGATACAGTACATTAAAGACATTGGTCATTCAATCATGATGGCTTCTTATAACTAAACACACGGATAGGCATGGTCCTTTGTATCAGTGATCTACTGCTACAATAATGCTGCATAACAAATTATGTCAAAATTCAATGGCTCAAAACAAAAAAACATTTATTATTTCTCAGTAGTCTATGGGGTAGCTGGGTGGTTCTGCTGATCTGACCCACACTTAGCTGATCTTGATTGGACTTGTTCATTTGTCTTTGGTCAGCTGGCAGGTTGGATAATGTCTAGCTGGTCTAAGATGTTCTTGGCTGGGATGACACTACTTTGTTCCCTGTATCTCTCCTAAAATTCTAGCAGGCTGGCCTAGGTAGATTCTCATGGTAGAGGCAGGGGAACATGAAAGGAAGCCAAAGTGTGCAAGAAATTTCTCAAGACTCCTTGCATCAAATTTGTTATGGTCCCATTAAACAAATTAAATCACATGCCAAGCACAAAGTCAAAGTGGGTAGGTGCTACCAAAAGGTGAGAGTACAGAAAGGTGTGAGATGGGGCCACAATAATCCCACCACACTATGGAAATGGGCAGAAGGCATTATGCTAGCAAAATTGCCCCTGAACAGGGGTGCCTGGGTGGCTCAGTCAGTTAAGTGACTGACACTTGGTTTCAGCTCAGGTCTTGATCTCATGGTTGTGAGTTCAAGCCCCACACTGGGCTGCAAGGTGGGCATGGAGCCTACTTAAAAAAAAAAAAAGTTGCCCCAAGACAAAATTCATCACTCATAAACTAAAAGCAATTAAACCTGATTAAAGCCATGCTAACAATTATCCAACAATCTCCAGAAATAAGATTAAAAGAAATTACAACAATGTACTAATGTGGTTTTGGGATCTAACTTTAATTCCTTCAATATCAGTTTCTTCCAAGCTTTCTTTCCAGATAAAATATCTATTACAAAAAATTTATTTATTTGGGGGGGTTTATCTGTGGATGTGGAAAGTATCATTACCTCCTTTTCCAATACACAGGTTCTTTTCCTCAAAGTCCTAATTTTATTACTGTCAAATACTCCAAACACGCACATAATTACACATAGATACATTGTTCCCTTTCACAACAGCGTCCCTAAAAAAGCTATACTTTCCGGTGGGTTAGTTCATATTATGAAGTACTTAGAGAGGTGGTATGCAATCTTGTCTGCTTATCATAATCACATGGAAACTAAAAGTACTAATGTCTTGGTCCCACTCACAGAGTTTCTCATGTCAGTGATCTGAAACGTGGCTTGCACGTCATTATTTTTAAAGTCCCCCAAAAGATTGTAATGTGCAGAAAGGGTGAACCACTGACATTGAGGGTTTGCCACTATTGGTTATTTTGTCATGGTTATTATCATCCATTTTTAATGATTTGTTCATTTGATACAACTGGAGACAGACAGAAAGGAAGGGAGACAGAGAAAGCAGATGAAAATCTTTTCCAAGAGCAGGTTTTCATAAGATATTTTAAAACAACAGTCTTTCAAACATAATCCATCATAGCAATGATCCAGACAAGAAAATGCTGACAACGGAATAAATGAAAAGAACACAATGTAGAGGCTGCTTTTAGGCAACAGTCTTGAGCAATGGAGACCTGAGAAAGGTAAAAGGGCCCATAGCAACCACCATGCTGAATGCAAACAGGCTCATTAGGTGACCCACCTCACAATATCCATAGGCCCTAGCTGACCACTGGGCTACCTACAACCGGGCACAGGTACCAAAAAAGTAAAATTCCATACGTTCCCATACCTCCTCACTCCTACAGCCCCTCCCCCCCACACACACTGCCTCCTGGCAAACAGTCTCTCCTCTGCTGTCCTGCTCAATGCTCCCTTGCAGTGTATTCAATAAACTTCTCTCACCTTTGTTCTGCCTTGGGTGAATTCTTTCAGTGTCCATGCCTCCACCCAATCCCGTCACTCACCCTCCACAAATCTACCCTTGTAGTTTCCTTTTCAATCATAACATAGCAAGCAGCAAGATTAAGCCTTTCTAGAAGAGAAACGTGGAAGAGTACCAACTAAATCTTCTATAAATTTAAGGGATCATATGAAGACACGAACACCTAAAATAGAGAATAGACCATCAATATCTTAAAGACAGACGCTGTCTTCAAGATATAATAGGTTGGTGGGCTGGTTTTAGCTAAGACCCCGTGGGATAACAAGTGGACATATGGTAAACGCCTCATTGTATAGTTCTTAAATACTAAGAATTCCATGAGCATCTGGAAAGATTTTTCAAATAAATGAAGGGTAACTGTTTTGTCTCAAAGTTGCAAAAGTACTTATCTTTTAAAACTGAAGACCAGAGTTAAATATTTAGAAGCAAACTAGTTAGGGTAGTAAGTTATTATTATAGGACTCGGGCCAGTTGATCTGCCATCATTAAAGGTACTGTAAATAGGGTAACCATATGTCTGATTTTCCTAAGACTGTCCCTGTTTATAACTTATAAATCAGTCAGTGCTGCTACCTTTATTTAGCTCCGCTTTCATTCTCAAAAATGTTCCAGCTCAGACAATTTAAAGTAGAATCCATATTTAAATAATATGTCAAAATTTCTATAAATGTTACTTAATTTCACACACCTTGGAGCAGGATCTCTTATGTTTAGTCAATACATTCTTACAGTGTGCCCATGAGCTAGACGTGAAATCTCATTTTAACCTAATAGATTACAGAAATCAGCTTACAGATGAGATCTCTCCTCAGCTTTTTAAAGAGCTTTCATATTCAGCATTTATTTTTGCCTTTTTTAATATCACAAGAACTGTGTCAGATTGTAGAATAGGAGTATGTATAGGTTTTCATTAAGATGTTTTCACACAATAGGTACAGATCTGTAAAGCAAGATCTCTAGAATTTAATTATTTCCTTCCAGAAGCTTAGAGCAGAACTGTCAAACATCAATTCATTCAACCCTAGAGTTGATTACTCTGATCTAGTTTGTGCCTCCTTCCTGAGCTACTTGGAAAGCTACTACCAGATGGAGAATAGTTCCTCTTAAGAATAAGACATTTCAAATATGACTGTTTGAAAGGCAGAAGTTTAAAACACATACGTCTTTCAATTATTTCCTATAAAATGTCTTAAGGACTACTACAAAGAGAAAAGAAGCCCAGCAGCTCTGTTTCTGAGCTTCCTGCTAAGGCTTCATCCTGAGACTCTGCAATTTTATCTGTTTACATGTGAAGAGAAGGAAATTTTGCCACCCCAAGATATGCCTTTGGCAGATTGATTATTGAAACTGCAAACACAGGAGCAGCTCTGAATACCAAATAGAAGTGACCCCTTTGTAAGAGACATTTACATTTATAAGGGAAATCTCCATTTATAAGGGTGTCTCCCTGGCTCTACCAGGAAGAAGGGGATGACGCTAAATCTCTGGAAATAGTTATCAGTGCTGAAGGCAAGGGCTTAAATCTGCCTAACAACTATTCCCTTGTTAGGCAGACTGTGCTTTCCTGGTAACCTCCCCTAACTGACTTCCCACCCTCAACAAGTTCGTTATCTTTAGCTAGAGGTGGTGTTTAAACCTAGGGCTTAGGCTATTGAGGGGAGTTACTAAGTTTCCCTGCGTCTATCCCAAGCATATTGGAGGCATACATATTATTTAAACTTCTGTTTTTCTCCTGTTACTCTGTCCTACATCAATTATTAGACCAGCTAAAAAACCTAGCAGGAAATAAGGGGAAACTTTTTTCTTGAGGCTTTTATCAAGAAAAATGTTTGAAAAACTAGACCTCTCTCAAAGTGCTGATTTCACAAGTAAGAAAACTTAGGTTCAGGAAGCTTAGATGCATTCTAAAGAGCATTTAAATACTGTTTTTCAGTTTTCGGTCCATACTCACCTCCAAAAGAAAAACAATCCTTCCTCACATAAAATATTACATGTTGTCACTGAAGAACTTACTTTTCATTTTAAACTTACTCTGAATTTTCTTCTGGGCAGTACTTTCTCAGACTTTGGTTATACTCATCTTCCCCCCTGTATTAAGTTGATTATATTATAAAAAAGAGATCCCATTTTCACCTACCTGAGTCAGCTAATTATGCAAAACAGCATTTCCTTAGAAGTCTGTTATCTTTGTGGGCAGAACAAAGTTCAACCAAGTGACAGATTTTCCTTTTATTTCCCTTTTTCTTATTTCCTTTACTTATGAAAAGTCTCTAAGGAAACATGGCCTTGTGTAGCCTCTTTGACTATCTAGACTTCCAGAAGGGAAAGTGTTATCAGTTACCATGACAACCGTATTTTCCCAGAGCTCCCTGCTGCACCTCATTTGCACTAAACAGGAACAATCATTATTATTCAATGAAGGCTCTGATAAAGCTCTTTTCTTTTTAATACTCTGAAATACTTACAGCTCTTTTCTTTTTAATACTTTGCAATAATCCTTGAAGCCTTCCTTTCTACAAAGTGAAATGGTTCTCTTAGAATAGCTTGAGGTTTCCCAAGAGAAGGTTAGGTTTGCCACCTGTCCAACAAACACATTAAGCATAATACAGCCCATGATATCGCTACCTTCTAGGCATTTGTGAAGTTTCTATGAAGAGTAGACTTTGATTTAGCCAAAAGTTTAGGTAAGATTTCTGATATTCATTAACTAACCATTCTTCAAAATCTCTCACGTCTCTATATTGTACTGGAAGACGACTAGTTTATGACAAATTTTTCATTAAAAAATAACATATAACTTTTCAAAGTGGCTTACACAATGACAATTCTTTAAACTTCATGATGTCAATGAGACCAGAGATGGCATAAATTTCAGGTGAGGCTTGATCTACCAAACATTCATTAATTTACCATTTTCTTCTTTACCTTCCCCCTGTATATGTTTCCTTCTAAAGTTACTTTTCCTTAATGATACACAATGTCAGCCTCTGGTGTCTAGGAACTCCATACTTTCTTGTGTCTTGCATAAAACGAATATGTCTTATAGAGCTTCCAGAAAAAAATCTGTACTCATATTCATTGTCATGAATTGGGTCCTGTGCTCAAAGCCTGAATCAAGCACTGTGACTAGAGGAATGGAGTATGTTAAATAATGTGAGACAATCAGGGTTCACCCTTGGAGTGTGGGTGGAGGGGAAGGTAGAGGTATGGTGGTTTTATCATAAAGCACTTAGAGGGCATGGGAGAGACAGAGAAATCTGAATATAGATAGATGGCTTTTATCACTATGAAGGGGTTGGCACTCAGTATCTCAGAACCGTAAATACCCACTACAATGAGAGAGCAAAACTTTATTTCTGAGCTCTCAATTCTGTTTCATTCATCTATGTATCTATGTTTATGCCAGTGCCATACTATTTTGATTACTAAAGCTTTAGAGTATAGTTCAACATCAGACAGTATCATGCCTCCAGCTTTTTTGTTCTTTGGACTGCTTTGGGTTTTGGGGGGTCTTTTGTATTTCCATCCAAAGTTTAGAACTGTTGTTTTTATTTCTGTAATAAAAAATGCCATCAGAATTTTGATAGGGATTGCACCGAATCTATAGATGGCTTTGGGTAGTATGGACATTTTAACAATATTAATTCTTCTGATCCATGAACATGGAATAACTTTCCACTGGTTAAGGTCTTTAATTTCTTTCACCAAGTCTTATAGTTTTCAGTATACAACTCTTTCATCTCCTAGGTTAAATTTATTCCTAAATATTTTATTATTTTTGATGCTATTGTGAACAGGATTGTTATATTTCTTTTTCAGAAATTTCATTTAGTATACAGAAATGCAACTGTTGTCTGTAAGCTCATTAGGTATTCTGCAACTTTACTAAATTAATTGATTAGTTCTAACAGTTTTTCCATCAACCTTGAGAGCATTATGTTAAGTGAAGTAAGTCACAGAAAGACAAATACTTTATGAGCTCACTTACATGAGGAGTCTAAAAGAGCAGAAATCAAAGAAACACAGAGAATGATAGTTACCAGGGGCTAGGGGGTGGGGGAAATGGGGAGATATTGGTTAAAGAGTACAAGCTTCCCATCATAAAATAAGTAAGTCCTGGTGATCTAAAATGCATTATGGTGATGATAGTTAATAATACTGTATTATATACTTAAAAGATGGTAAGAGAGTAAATAATAAATGTTCTCACCACATAAAAGAAATGATAATTACATGATATGAATGAGGTGTTAGCTAATGCTATGGTGGCAATAATTTTGCAATGTTTAAGTATATGAAATCAACATATACATTTTAAATTTACACAATGTTTTATGTCACTTGCAGCTCAATAAATCTGGAAATAAAAAAGGATTTTTCTCAGAACTAAATATGGCTCTACCACACATTCATTTTAAAAAAGAGAGCAAAGATCCTAGAGTATATTGGTCTTAAGAGCCTCCCTATCCTGCCATAACAAAACACAAATGCTTTCACTAAATACAAGTTTAAGTGTTAACTTGGATATTTATGTACTATTAATAAATCCCCTCAGAGAAATCTAAGTAACTTTTTAAACCATCATTTAGCAGAATGTGCATTATTCTATTCAGTGTTCCCTTCAGAAAGCTCAGGTGGTGACAAACTATTTCTGTAAAGGATGAGATACCAAATATTTTAGGTTTTTTGGGCCACAGAGTCTCTGTACCAACTACTCAACTCTGTCACTGTAGCAAGAAAGTAGCCATAGACAATAGGTAACCAAACAGACATGACTGTATTCCAATAAAACTTTATTAACAAGAAGAGGCAAAAAATGCATTTGGCCCATGGGTTGAAGTTTTCTGAACTCTCACATACGTGATAAATACCTCATAAAAGGAAAATTAAAGAAAATTTTGTTATTTTTACTTCAATGTGTACATGTCTTTGTATCTGACAGTGAAAACTCTCTAAATCAACCTGTTTTGCCCTTTTCTCTGCTACCAGGAGGCTGAGAGCTAAATTTAGTGCTCAATTTAGTAAGTAAAATAAGTACTGCTTTTCATTTATTGTGGTATATGAGTATTTTTCTATATGATCTCACACCTTGGCTTTTATACCATATAACTTTCTTATTCCATGGATATTTCAATATTATTAAATCTTCAAGTAATTTTTGGAAAAAGATAAAGCATGAATTGTATTTAAATCTTTCAACTCTCTCTCTTACACACACACAGGTTTGCAGGAGTCAAAGTCTCAGTCTCTTTCAAACACATATTACAAATGAGCAAACTGAGACCTAGATATAACCATAATAATAAAGCAAAGAAGTATTAGCTCTTTGACCAGCATTTTGGTCTCCTGTGCCTGAACCATTATTCTAGGAATAAAATAACATAGTTAGAAATACAAATGAATAAATGTATTGCAGAACTGCCACAAAGCTAAGTGTTCTTGGTTTTACCTTAGGTAACATACCAATAGTCATCCTTTTCTCTCATTTTCCCTTCCTCCCTCTTTTTCTTATTCTCTCTTCTTCCCTCTCTCCCACCATCGCTGCCTATTTTCCTCTGCCTTCTGTTACACACTGACACTGTGTTACCTCACACCCTGCATTCTTACAGGATCATCTCTAATGCTGGCTTTATTCTTCTAATATTTCTGTTGTTTTTATTGGTCATGAGTATCAGTATTATTCTTATAGGCTCATCTCTAATATTGGTATTCACCTGTGCTCTTAAAAAAAGTCCCTTTATCTCCCTGCTTCTCCCCACTCAGTTCTACATGGACGCCGGGGCTTTCCCTACTTTTCTTCTGCCCTTATAAAATTTTTGCATCTATGTTGTGTTGTAAGAAGAGACTTCCCTAGCCTATGCTGCCACTTTCAGGCCTAACTTGTTGTGATCCCTCAAATGTTCTGGATTATAGTTTCTTTTCTGTACTTTGGCTTTAATCTATGGCTGTCAATTCCATCCTCTCTCCTGTTCTTTGCTTCAGTAGCTCCAGTCTGGGGCCATATTTTTTAATAAGCTTAGACTAAAGAACTACCACAGGCGGTCCTCAAAATTAGCCCTTAGTTGCTTTGAAAGCCAAAATGCAAGAGAGAAAGAAAACAACTGCACAGAAGAGTAAATCAAACAAATGCAGTCATGTTGCTGTACAATCACTTTAGTTCATTAGCTTCTGCTCACTACCATGTCAGCTGGAAACTATGTATAAACCTCCCAAAGAAAGACAACCGCAAGCCTATAAAACACTAGGCATTAATGTGCAGCAGGAACAAATTTAATGGAGAAACTCGTAATATTTTCCCCAGACTAGGCTCTGTGAGATTATCCAAAAAAATAATTACACAGAAAACAAAGCATTTTAATTTATCTTCAGGGATCATTATGGAAAAGTTCTTCAAAACAATGATTTGGACTTTTTCACTAGAGGTATTTTATTTTGGTTTAAAAAAGTAACTGGAGTCAAATATTTCTTTTTCATGCTAAAATTTTCCAAAACACTAAGCCTTTTTGAGTACAAATTTCATTAGGGACCAAACAAGAAACTGAGCACATATTTCCCTGAAATTTTCTCCTTCCCACTGAGACTAAGAGGATAAATTAGGTTAAAAACAAACACTTAGAAAAATGAAGTAGCTTGGAAGATGTACTTTGTAGCTCTGCTCACAGAGTTGAGGCAGAGATTTGTCAATATCTGGTTAATTTTATTAAAACTGAACAATCTTGAAGTGGGTACCCACATCCACACAATGCTCTGTGCTTAGAACATCAGTAAAGCAAGGCCCTGTGAAGATATTTATTGAAAAAAATTACAAACTGTACTTTAGAGAAAGGCTTACTTACCATCATAAGAAAAATAAGAATTTTTCTATCATTAAAATCACTTTTATTTTGAATTATATATAGGGGCAGCAGCCAGGATGCTTTTCAGGGACAAGGTTCCTAAGAGTCTTAATTTGATCCAGCCCACATGCACACTCACAAGCATGCACATACCTGAACTAGTTAAGTAAAACATAAACTTTCAACTTATGATTCTTAAGAATTTAAATTAAAAAATCATCGGGTTAAAAGCATCACATTTCAAATCTGTCTAGTCCAATTACAATATAACTCAAACACAGCTCTTTGTGAACACTTCTCTTACACGAAGAAACAAATATGGATATTATAGTTTGTTTTATTAATAAATTTAATCCTACTGAGTATTTGAGATCACATCTTCAAATTGCTATATGAGTTTTTCTTCAAAAAGTAAAGCCATGATATGAGCCAAGTTTATTACTAGCTAATTTAAGAAGAGAGATGGGAATTTCAAAGGTGAATTGACTGATTAAAATCCACACCATGTAGGTCCATGACCAAACCAAGATTACAAAGCACATTCTCAGAGCCTGAAGCATTTCAAAATATTGAGTACATAAAAATAATCAATCTCTGATATCAGAGGTGGTATCCAAAAAAGCAAACCTCCTAAGAGACTATGTTGGAACAATGTGAAATGAAAAATCCAAATAGCTCTATGTTGTATTATCATGACATGAAAAACATTCAATCCCCAAAGCTTTCTCACAGAAGAATGGAAAATCCAGAGGAGACAGGAAGATGCCAACAGGGTAATAGGACCCCAGGCTCACCTTGGACCACCAATACAACTAGATAACTATCAAATCATCCTAAATATCCCAGAAATTGACTTGAAGACTGAGAGAACAAACTCCACAACTAAAAGGACACAAGAGGCCACATCAAACAAGGTAGGAAGTGCAGACATGTGGTTTAGGGGAGAAACACATCACAGTGCTGCAGAGGGGAGGGAGCTGTGGTTGAAGAAAAGGGTGAAAGAGGGGGGAGCACACAGGGGAATGCAGAAAGAGAACATTTCCCCAAAGACACTGGCTCGAAAAAGGAGAGGGGCTGAGTTTCAAGAGTTCTTGCTACCAGAGGGGTTAAAGACTGAGGTTTTGAAGGACAGTGGTTATGGCTGGGATAGAGTCAGGAGGGCACTGCTCCTGGAGAGAAGGCAGGTGAACCACCTAGGGTCATACAGCATACAAACAGCAATCTGAACAACACCTGGGGCACATAGTGTGGAGATTATTTGCTTTTCTCAGAGTCTGCCCATGAGAGGCAGACATTCACTGAAAGACATCTCTGAGAAAAACGGAGCTGGCTGGGGCCATTTCCATCCCCTGACCATGAGCATAAACACAGAGCCACTTGTGGGAAGCAGCGCAGTGCTGACACTGGCTGCCTAATTTGCTTACACCAAGCCCCACCTCCCTGAGCTCCATTGGAACTAGCCTTTTCAGTCACACTTGCTTCAGGCCCAACACGGAGGGCCCCTCCACCAGAAGACGAGCACAAACCCCTGGCCACACTACATCTCCCAACCCAAGAGCTTTGCAGGGCCTCAGTTCTTTTTTTTCTTTTTCTTTTTTTTGATGTTAGTTTTTTTTATTATGTTATGTTAATCACCATACATTACGTGATTAGTTTTTGATGTAGTGTTCCATGATTCATTATATGCGTATGACACCCAGTGCTCCATGCAGAACGTGCAGCAAGGCCTCAGTTCTGATGCAGGTGGTGACATGTCTCATTTCATAAGCAGACCAAAGCACACCTAGTTAAGACTCACAACATTCAAGCCAGGAAACAAACACTGGCCACAGCAGGCAAGAAGAGCCTCTACAGACAACTGTCCTAAAGGAGCCAGAACACAACAGCAGAGCACATGCAAGCACATACTGGAGGCACTCCCTGAAGCGCCAGGCCCTGGGCACCATAGGACCTCTTCTTCATATGGCCATTACTTTCAGGAGCAGGAAACATAACTGTTTGTTTTTTTGTTTTTGTTTTTAAACACACAGAAGAAGGCAGAGACAGACAAAATGCAAAGACAGAGGAATTTATCCCAAATGGAAGAAAAAGATAAGGCCACAGACAGAGAACTAAGCAAAACAGATTTAAGTAACATGACTGATAGAGAATTTAAAGCAACAAAGATAAGGATACTCACTGGGCTAGAGAAAAAAATGGAACACTTCAGTGAGACCCTTACCACAGTTATAAAAGTTAAAAAAGAATCAGAGATGAAGAGCGCAATAAATGAGACGAGAAACACACTTGACGCAATGAACAGCAGGCTGGAAGAAGCAGAAGAACCCATTAATGACCTAGAAGAAAAAGTAATGGAAAACAATGAAGCTAAACAAAAGAGAGAAAGAAGAAATATGCAAAACGAGAACAGACTTGGGGAAATCAGTGACTCCATCAAACATATTATTTTTTTATAGGAGTCTCAGAAGAAGAGAGGAAGGAGGACAGAAAGTTTTTTTGAAGAAATAAGAGATGAAAACTTCCCTACTCTGGGGAAGGAAACAGACATCTAGATCCAAAAGGCATAGAGAACTCCCATCAAAATCAACAGAATCAGATCTACACTAAGATATATTGTAACTAAATTTGCAAAATAAAGTGATAAAGAAAACATCTTAAAAGCAGCAAAAGAAGTCATTAACTTACAAAGGAAAACCCAAAAGGCTAGCAAGAGATTTTTTAACAGAAACTTGGCAAGTCAGAAGGAAGTAACATGATGTATTCAAAGAGCAGAATGGAAAAAATCTGCAGCCAGGAATACTCTATTTGTCCCAGCAAGGCTATCATTCAGAACAGGAGGAGAGATAGAGTTTCCCAAACAAAAACTAAAGGAGGCACGACCACTAAAGCAGCCCTGAAAGAAATATTAAAGGGGACTCTTTGAGTGCAAAGGAGAGACCAAAAGTGACAATATAAAGGCAGGCAACACAAAAGCAGTAAACATTAGTATTTCTGTCAAATATCAGTCTAGGAACTCAGAAAAATGACATAAAATATAATAACATATACCTAAAATGTGGGGGGAGGTGGGGTAAAGAATGGGTTCAAACTTAAATGACCATCAACTTAATACAGATTGCCGTATGCAGAAGAGGTTATATACAAACCTAATGGTAACCATATATCAAAAACCACTAATAAACATGCAAAAGATAAAGAGAAGGAAATCCAAATATATCACTAAAGAAAATCAGCAAAACATGAAGGAAGAAAGGATCAGAGAAAATCTCCAGAAATAACCACCAAACAAGTAATAAGATAGCAAAAGATACATATCTATCAATAATTACTTTGAATGTAAATGGACTAAATGCCCCAATCAAAAGATATAAGGGGTCAGAATGGATAAAAAACAAGACCCATCTATATGCTGCCTACAAGAGACTCATTTTAGACCTAAAGGCACCTACAGATTGAAAGTGAGGGGATGGAGAAACATTTACCATGAGAATGGATGTCAAAGAGTGGCAGTACTTATATCGGAAAAACTAAACTTTAAAACAAAGGCCGCAACAAGAGAAAAAGAAGGACACTATAAAATCATAAAGGGGACAAGCTAACAAGAAGATATAACAATTGGAAGTATTTATGTACCCAACATGGGAGCACCCAAATATATAAAACAAGTAACAACAAACATAAAGGAACAAAACAGTAATAATACAATAATAATAGGGGACTTTAACACCTCACATCAATGGACAGATCATCTAAGCAGAAGATAAACAAGGAAATAACAACTTGGAATGATGCACAGCACCAGATGGACTCAACAGATACATTCAGAACATTCCATCCTAAAACAGCAGAATACACATTCTTTTCAAGTGCACGTGGAACATTCTCCAGAACAGATCACGTATTAGGTCACAAAAGAGGGTACAACAAATACAAAATTTTGAAGTCATACCATGCACCTTTTATGACAACATTATGAAACTAGAACTCAACCCCAAGAAAAATACTGGAAAGACCATAAATACATGGAGGATAAATAACATGCTACTAAACAATGAATGGGTTAACCAGGGAATCAAAGAAGAAATTTAAAAAAAAACATGGAAACAAATGAAAATTAAAACACAATTGTCCAAAACCTTTGGGATGCAGCAATAGCAGTCCTAAGAGGAAAGTATAGAGCAATACAAGCCTACCTCAAGAGTAAGAACAATCTCAAATAAACTACTTAAACTTACACCTAAAGGAAGTAGAAAAGAACAATAAATGAAGCGTAAAGCCAGAAGAAGAAAAATAATAAAGATTAGAGCAGAAATAAATGATACAGAAACTAAAAAAAAAAAAAATAGAACAATGAAACCAGGAGGTGGTTCTTTAAAAAAATTAATAAAATTCATAAACTTCTAGCCAGACTTATCAAAAAGAGAAAGGACCCAAATAAATAAAATCACAAATGAGATTTGTGAGCCAGAGAATTACAGTTGTAAGAGAATATTATGAAAAACTATATGCCAAAAAATTGGACGACCTAGAAGAAAAGAATAAATTCCTAGAAACACATAAACTATCCAAACTGAAACATGAGGAAATAGAAAATTTGAACAGAATGATTACCAGCAAAGACATTAAATCAGTAATCAAAAAACTCCCAACAAACAAAAGTCCAGGACCAGATGGTGGCAAAGGTGAATTCTACCAACCATTTAAAGAAGAGTTACTACCTATTCTTCTCAAAAGCTTCCAAAAAATAGAAAAGGAAGGAAAACTTCCAATTTCATTCTATGAGGCCAGCATCACCTCAATACTAAAACCAGATAAAGACACCAAGAAAGGTACAGGCCAATGTGTCTGATGAATGCAGATGGAAAAACCTCAAAGAAATACTAGCAAACCAAAGCGAACAATACAATAAAAAAATCATCCACTGAGATCAAGTGGGATTTATTCCTGGGTTGCAAACGTGCCTCAATATTCGCAAATCAAACAACGTGATACATCATATCAATAAAAGAAAGGATAAGAACCACAAGATCATTTCAACAGATGCAGGAAAAGCATTTGACAAAGTACAACATCCATGCATGATAAAAACCCTTAACACAGTAGGTTTAAAGGGAACATACCTCAACATAATAAAGGCTATATATGAGAAACCCACAGCTAATATCATCCTAACTGGGAAAAAAAAAATGATACCTTTCCTTCTATGGTCAGGAACAAGACAGGGAGGTCCACTCTTACCACTTTGACTCAAGTACTGGAAGTCCTAGCCACAGCAGTCAGACAACAAAAAGAAATAAAGGGCATCCAAATCACTATTTGCAGAAGACATGATACTATATATAGAAAACATGCAAGATTCCACCAAAAAACTGCTAGAACTGATACACGAATTCAGTAAAGTCGCAGGATACAAAATCAATGTACAGAAATCTGTCACATTTCTAGATGTCAATAATGAAGCAGCAGAAAGAAAAATCAAGGAATCAATCCCATTTACAACTATACCAAACATAATAAGGTATCCAGGGATAAACCTAACTCACCTAACCAAAGAGGTGAGAGACCTATACTGAAAACTATAAAGCATTGATGGAAGAAATTGAAGAGGACACAAAGAAACTGAGAAGACATTCCATGCTCTTGGAATGGAAGAATACTGTTAAAATGTCTGTACTATCCAGAGCAATCTACACATTTAAAGCAGTCCCTATAAAAATACCAACAACATTTTTTCACAGAGCTGGAACAAACAATCCTAAAATTTCTATGGAAACACAAAAGACCTTGAATATCCAAAGCAACGTTGAAAAAGAAAAGCAAAAGTAGAGGCACCATAATTCTGAACTTATATTATAAAGTTATATTACAAAGCTGTAGTGATCAGAATAGTACGATAGTGGCACAAAACCAGACATGCAGATTAACAAAACAGAATAGAAAACTCAGAGAAGAGTCCAGAATTATATGGTCAGTTAATCTTTGACAAAGTAGGAAAGAATCTTCAGTGGGAAAAAGTCTCTTCAACAAGTCGTGCTGGGAAAATTGGACAGCAACATGCTAAAGAATAAAACTGGACCACTTTCCACCACCGCACACAAAAATAAATTCAAAATGGATGAAAGACCTAATGTGAGCCCTGAAGCCATAAAAATCCTAGAATAGAATATAGGCAGTAACTTCTCAGACATCAGCCATAGCAACCTCTTACTAGATATGTCCCCTGAGGCAAGGGAAACAAGAGCAAAAATAAACTATTGGGACTACGTCAAAATAAAATGCTCATGCACAGTGAAGGAAACAATGAACAAAATTAAAAGGCAGCCTATAAAATGGGAGATGATATCTGCAAATGACAGATCTGATAAAGGGTTAGTATTCAAAATATATAAAGAATTTATAAAACTCAACACCCCAAAAATGAATAATCCCATTAAGAATGGGCAGAAGACATGAATAGACATTTTTCCAAAGAAGACATACAGATGGCCAACAGACACATGAGAAGATGTTCAACATCACCGATCATCAGGGAAATGCAAATCAAAACTACAATGAGCGATCACCTCACAACTCTCAGACTGGCTAAAATCAACGACAGAGGAACAACAGGTGCTGGGGAGGATAGAGAGAAAAAGGAACACTTGGGCACTGTTGGTGGGAATGCAAACTGGTACAGCAACTCTGGAAAACAGTATGGAGGGTCCTCAAAATGTTAAAAAAGAACTACAATTCAGCGATAGCACTACTAGGTATTTACCCAAAGAATACAAAAACACTAATGTGGGGCGCCTGGGTGGCTTAGGTGGTTAAGTGACTGCCTTTGGCTCAGGTCATGATCCCAGGGTCCTAGGATCGAGTCCCACATTGGGCTCCCTGCTTGTGGGGAGCCTGCTTCTCCCTCTGCCCCTCTGCCTACCACTCCCTCTGTTTGTGCTCTCTCTCTCTCAAATAAATAAATAAAATCTTTAAAAAAAAATACTAATGCAAAGGGATACATACGCCCCAATGTTTAAAGCAGAATTATCTACAATAGCCAAATTACGGAAATAGCCCATGTCCATCAATTGATGAATGGATAAAGAAGATGTGGTATCTATGTATATACCACAATGTGTGTAGACACACACACACACACACACACACACACACAGAGGAATATTTTTCAGCCATGAAAAAGAATGAAATCTTGTCATTTGCAACAACATGGAAGGAGCTAGAGAGTATAATGCTTAGCGAAATAAGTCAGTCAGAGAAAGTCAGATACAATATTTCACTCGTGGAATTTTTTTTAAAGAGTTTATTTATTTATTTGTCAGAGAGAGAGAGAGCACAATCAGGAGGAGCGCAGGCAGCGGGCGCGGGGGGGCGGGGCGCGGGAAGCAGGCTCCCTGCTGAGCAAGGAGCCTGATGCAGGACTCAATCCTAGGACTCTGGGATCATGACCTGAGCTGAAGGCAGATGCTTGTCTGACTGAGCCACCCAGGTGTCCCCTCATATGTGGAATTTAAGAAACAAAACAAATGATCAAAGGGGAAGAAAGAGAGAGAGAGGCACACCAAGAAACAAAGTCTTAACTCTAGAGGACAAACTGAAGGTTACCAGAAGGGAGGTGGGTGGGGGGATGGGTGAAATAGGTGATGGGGATTAAGGAGGGCACTTGTGATGAGCACTGGGTTATGTACTGAAGTGTTAAATCACTACATTGTGCACCGGAAACTAATATTCACTGTATGTTAATTGAAATTTACATAAAAACTTAAAAAAAAGAATAGATAATCCAGTGTTCTAGGATAAACTATCTAAATTAAAATTTACTCTTGTATTACCCAATTTAAGAACTCTGGCAAATTACTAAAAATGAAACAATTCTGCTTACACCTCAAGATCATTAGTTGCATCTGATAGTAATTTGTTTCACTGCACTGAGAGAGCTTCTAAAATAGCCATATGATTAAGTTTGAAAACATAATTAAGAGTTTTATTTCCTTTTTTAGTTTGATACATGACAAGTGTTCTCAGAATCAACATTCACCTTCAGCATTTTGATAAAATAATGGATACAGACCTGGAGGGGTCTTCTGAAAAATTCCTAGATCATATTGTTCAGATTCTCATGGCTATACAAAAGTTATAATAATTTGAGATGCATTTATTATACATATACTAAAACCATAAATAGTAGGTACAATTCTGGAATCATATGAAAAACCTGTGGTATATTCAACCTGATTTTTTTCTGAAAGCAGCTCTAGGCACATTTATTCTTTCAAAAGACTATCTCAAATATTTACTCATATACACTCAAATATCCCCATTTATTTGTATGTCCTACAATAGAGTATCAAATCTTCAGATAACAATTATATATCGCTAGGCCTGCCCTCCATTATTTTTTAAACCTCCTGAAACACTGGTTCTTTTCACAGTGTTTAAAATAAAAATAATAGGGGCAGAAAAAACTTAACTTGCATGTCATTCCCTATTTCCTGACAGATGCCTTTTTCTCCATGTGAAAAATATTCCCCTTCTTTCTTCTCTCTCCTAAAAATTGCTCTCCCCACTCCTTCTCCTTGTTAATAGGATGTTCCTGTAATTGGAAAGAGGAATGACTAAGCCTAGTGACCCAGGAGCTGCCAGCTGGTTCTCAAAGGATAGTACTGTCAGGGGAAAGAAAAGAGCACCCATCCTTTCCTTTCACATTCCCCTCTACAATTTAAGGGTTTCCTCTTTTTAATTTCCCTGCCCAGATGAAATACTCAAGAGTACTTCTTTTTACTCCATTTTGGCTTCTGTTGCCTGGTGCTTCTACTTCAGCTGAGGTCAGAGATGAATGCCCAGGCTATTAATCTAGTACAGGGAGCATCAAGTTCCCTCTCTAATGATGATGTATAATAACTATGAGTTAAGAGGAAATCTTCTGCTTTGTGCTTTATTAACTACACTTCATTTCTTATAGTTACCAAACTTAGTCCAGCTTAGAAATTTATCAAGATTTCTATCCTCCCTCTTATCTCCTCTTCCTTTTACCTAATGGGGAAACCACTCAAAATAATTAACTGTTAGAAATTGGCTTTGAGTATGTCTAGTTGCTGTAAGTCTAGTTTCAGTTCAACCTTCAAATGTTTGATTCTTCATAATGCACAGGCCTGTGAACCTGACTGAAATTAACAGCATGGAGCATTATTCTAGAAGTCCATCAGTCTATAAACTCCAAGGAAAGAACATCCCTAATCTCCATGGAGAGACCATACCTATCTTATTCAGTTATATTCCCAGTGTCTAGTACTGTTTGGGTATTTGATGTATATGGTTTGAGTTAATAAATGTCTTTCTCCAGCAAGCCATCAAAAAATTATTCCAAATAGTGTTTATCTTTACAAACTCACTACACAGAACTAAATAAAGAACTCAATTAAATTCAAGTGGTTTTCTACAGTAAACTGTGAGGAGTAGAACATTCACAGGGGATTCTGTGTGATTAAGCTACTATTATTATAAATGATGTTATTGTGACAAGAAGATAATACTCCCCCACCTAAATCATAATCTACACCAGGAAATTAGAGCAGTCTCTCAATTGAGCTGTTGTGTGCTTATCATTACTGGTGTTCCAAACTGGAACAATAGCTAACCTCCACTTTATTGTGGAGGTAGAGTACTATTAGTACTCTAATTTCAGTGAATGTTCTGTCCCTGCGAACATATTCCTAAAAGGCTTCCCAGTCCGCTGCTGTGGAGAGTTAATTATATATAATTATTTCCATGAGCATTTACTGACCATTTATATGTGAGATAATATACCAGGTCCTATTGAATTCATCCAACAATTAGCGAAGAAACAAATCAGTCATTAAAGCAGGTAAAAGAGAAAATTGCTACCTTTTTCAATACATTTTAGAATATTTTTATTCACACTGATCTTTCCAATAGTTCAATGAAGGAAAATGTAAATTTTAGAAAAGTTTACTATTATTTAGATGGAGTATGCCAGCATGTTTGTGTTAATTCACTAGCTACCTGTAATTATAGCTAAGTTTAAACTACTCATCATATTCTTATTTCAGCTCTTTCATTGCCTAAGGACTTTGATGTAACCATGTCCCGAAATGACTTCATGTCTTAGCAGGAAACATGGATGGCTTCCTGACTGACACAGGAGTCTTTGTTCCTTCATTTTCATTGTCTTGGTTTCCCTACTGAGGTTTTCCCCAGCCTGAGCTCCAGTTGTCTGTTGGCCCAAATTTGACTGGACTTCCTTCGGACCTTATTGCATTACAGTCTGGCATGAGATTTGTTCAGTTCCAATTATGAAAAAATGGTTTTTGCTTTCTATACTTCTGCTCTCTGAGGCAGGGCCAGCTTCACGGGAGTGCAATCAATCTGAGCAGTCACACAGGACCCCACACTCAGGCTTCATGCTGTCACCATCTTGAAATTCTTCATTTATTGCTGAACTTTCATTTTTTAAGTAAAGTTCAATGAGACAATGGAACATGCATACAAGCAGGGAAGATGTGTGGAAGAAAAAAAAGCTTTACATTTTAGTACCTTTATGACAATTTCTTGGTGCTTTGTGAAAAAGGGGTCCTGCATTTTCATTTTGAAACAGGCTTTCCAAGTTATGTAGCCAGTCTTGCTCTGAGGAGAAATATCTGAAAATGGGATCCACACCCATTTTGTTTTAGAAAGACATAACTCCAGGGAACTTGATTTTCAAAACTGGTCTTCGAATATCCTCAAGAAAGTTTTGCTATAGTGAATCTTTATGATAAATACAGTACCTATCTAGTAGAGCAATTTAATTATCATAGGCCGCATTAATTACCATAATAAACTCCACTCCAATAGGACTCTAGGTAGACAAGTCTTGCAGCCTAAGGCCTCTCCTCATTAAACTGCAATTAGCATGATAAATGGGGAGTGTGATTTTGCTGCAGCCAGTATTAGCCCTACTTACTCATGAAGTGACAGGGGAAGCCATCAGAGACAAGAATTAAAGATATTTAAATAAAAAAGAAAATGGTAAGGTTTCCTGTCATCTGCCATCAGGCCAACAACTGTATGCAGGTATACCTTCCACATTTCAGCTATAAATTCTGAAGACCCCAAATAAATACCAATGTTAATATCAGTTAATGCAATGTGGTGACTAAATGTAGTCTGTCCTTGGAAGGTCATAAATTCTATGAGAAATCAATATGACTATAATCTTAAAGCATTAACTGGAAATCTTACTAAATAAGATGGCTGCTATGGACAGTTTCTGAAACACTGTGCACTTCTAATCAAGTGATGATATATTTCACACTAGCCAATGGTATAGCTTCAAAAGCACTGCAGTACTGCATGTATTAACATGTATTTCATTTGAAATTTATGCCTTAAGAAGAAAGCTTTCATGTATATAGCTTTACTGAAACCTAAGGCAAAAAGAAATTACAGTATGTGATTTTAATCTGTAACTACAGCAATCAGATTCCAGGAGAATCTCTGTACCATTGTAGCATACCCACTTTTAACCTGAGTTTCTTTAAATAGGTTTCTGTTCCCTAACATAAAATATTCCCCAAGACAAGATGCTTTGAAAACTGCTATTTTAATAAATTAATTCTCAGAGTAAGGATACCTTACACA
Source organism: Zalophus californianus (assembly GCF_009762305.2). Taxonomy (NCBI): domain Eukaryota; kingdom Metazoa; phylum Chordata; class Mammalia; order Carnivora; family Otariidae; genus Zalophus; species Zalophus californianus. The sequence goes on along the minus strand of NC_045612.1, from coordinate 110,419,459 downwards.
AAATACCATAACATGCTTTGCTAGCGTTTTTTTTTTTTTTTTTTTTTTTTTTTAAGAGAAAGAGAAGAGGGAGAGCACAAACAGGGGGTTAGGGGGTACAGAGAGAGAAAATCTTAAGCAGACTCCATGCCCAGCATGGAGCCCAGGGCTCAATCTCACAACCCTGAGATCATGACCTGAGCCACCCAGGTGTCCCTGCTAGCATTTTAATTATTGGAAAAGAAGTACCATCTACGATAATTTGTTATACCTGGTCAGCTCTAGAGAGGATGGTTATTTTTCCTTTCCTGCTGTCATCCAAATACTCCATCACCTTTACCAAAGAAGTGAAATATCTATACACTGAAAACCCTGTCATTGAGGAAAGAAACTGAAGAATCCACAAATAAATGGAAAATATCCTGTGTTCATGGATTGGAAGAGTATTGTTAAAATGTCCATACTACTCATAGCCATCTATAGATCCAACACATTCCTTATCAAAATTCCAATGGCATTTTTAACAAAACTAGAATAAACAACCCTGCAAATCCTATGGAACCACAAAAGACCAGAATAATCTTGAGAAAGAAGAAAGCTGGTGGCATCACATTTCCTGATTTCAAACTCTATTACCAAGCTATAATAATCAAAACAATATGGTACTTGCATAAAAGTTGGCAAAAAGACCAATGGAAGAGAATTGAGCATCCAGAAATAAACCCATGCCAATATGGTCAACCAATATTTGACAAGATACCCACGAATACTCAATGGAAAAGGATGGTCTCTTCAATAAATGGTGTTGGGAAAACTGGAAATCCACACACAAAAGAATGAAATTAGACCCCAACCTTATACCACTCATAAAAGTTAACTCAAAATAGGCTAAGGACTTAAAACATAAAACTCCTAGAAACAAAGCTTAGGGTAAAAGCTCCTTGACATTGGTCGTGACAGTGAATTTTTTATTATTATTATGTTATGTTAATCACCATACATTACATCATTAGTTTTTGATGTAGTGTTCCATGATTCATTATTCGAATATAACACCCAGTGCTCCATGCAGAACGTGCCCTCCTTAATACCCATCACCAGGCCAACCCATCCTCCCACCCCCTCCCCTCTAGAACCCTTAGTTTGTTTTTCAGAGTCCATCATCTCTCATGGTTCATCTCCCCCTCCGATTTCCCCCCCTTCATTCTTCCCCTCCTATCTTCTTTTTTTTTTTTAACATATAATGTATTATTTGTTTCAGAGGTACAGGTCTGTGATTTCAACAGTCTCGCACAATTCACAGCACTCACCATAGCACATACCCTCCCCAATGTCTATCACCCAGCTGCCCCATCCCTCCCAACCCCCACCACTCCAGCAACTCTCAGTTTGTTTCCTGAGATTAAGAATTGCTCATATCAGTGAGATCATATGATACATGTCTTTCGCTGATTGACTTATTTCACTTAGCATAACACTCTCCTGTTCTATCCACGTCATTGCGGATGGCAAGATTTCATTCCTTTTGATGGCTGCATAATATTCCACTGTATATATATACCACATCTTCTTTATCCACTCATCTGTCGATGGACATCTTTGTTCTCTCCACAGTTTGGCTATTGTGGACATTGCTGCTATAAACATTGGGGTGCATGTACCCCTTCGGATCCCTACATTTGTATCTTTGGGGTAAATACCCAGTAGTGCAATTGTGGGATTGTATGGCAGCTCTATTTTCAACTTTTTAAAGAACCTCCATACTGTTTTCCAGAGTGGCTACACCAGTTTGCATTCCCACCAACAGTGTAGGGGGGTTCCCCATTCTCCGCATCCCCGTCATCATCTGTCGTTTCCTGACTTGTTAATTTTAGCCATTTTGACTGGTGTGAGGTGATATCTCATTGAGGTTTTGATTTGGATTTCCCTGATGCTGAACGATGTTGAGCACTTTTTCATGTGTCTGCTGGCCATTGGATGTCTTCTTTGGAAAAATGTCTGTTCATGTCTTCTGCCCATTTCTTGATTGGATCATTTGTTCTTTGGGTGTTGAGTTCAAGAAGTTCTTTATAGATTTTGGATACTAGCCTTTTATCTGATATGTCATCTGCAAATATCTTCTCCCATTCTGTCGGTTGTCTTTTGGTTTTGTGGACTGTTTCTTTTGCTGTGCAAAAAGCTTTTAATCTTGATGAAGTCCCAATGGTTCATTTTTGCTTTTGTTTCCCTTGCCCCCGGCGACGTGTCTAGTAAGAAATCAGTGCAGCCAAGGTCAAAGTGGTTGCTGCCTGTGTTCTCCTCTAGGATTTTGATGGTTTCCTATCTCACATTTAGGTCTTTCATCCATTTCAAGTTTATTTTTGTGTATGGTTTAAGAAAGTGGTCCAGTTTCATTCTTCTGAATGTTGCTGCCCAGTTTTCCCAAGAGACTGCGGAAGAGATTATCTTTTCCCGTTGGATATTCTTTCCTGCTTTGTCAAAGATTAGTTGTGGTCCATTTCTGGTTTTTCCATTCCGTTCCATTCATCTACGGGTCTGTTTTTGTCCTGGTACCATACTGTCTTGATGACTATAGCTTTGTAATACAGCTTAAAGTGTGGAATTGTGATGCTTCCAGCTTTGCTTTTTTTTTTTTTTTTTTTTTTCAGGACTGCTTTGGCAATTTGGAGTCTTTTGTGGTTCCATACAAATTTTAAGATTATTTGTTCTAGTTCTGTGAAAAATGCTGGTGGTATTTTGATAGAGATTGCATTAAATATGCAGATTGTTTTGGGTAGTATACACATTTTAACAATGTTGTTCTTCCATTCCATGAACATGGAACATTTTCCATTTCTTTTTGTCCTCTTCAATTTCTTTCATAAGTGTTCTATAGTTTTCAGAGTACAAATCTTTTACCTCTTTGGTTAGGTTTATTCCAAGTTATCTTACGGTTTTTGATGCAATTGTAAATGGGACCGATTCCTTGATTTCTTTTTCTATTCCTTCATTATTGGTGTACAGAAATGCCACAGATTTCTGTATGTTGATTTTAGACCCTGAGACTTTGCTGAATACATGCATTAGTTCTAGCAATTTTTTGGTGAAGTCTTTCAGGTTTTCTACATAGAGTAGCATGTCGTCTGCAAATAGTGAAAGTTTGACTTCTTTCTTCTGACTGGATGCCTTTTATTTATTTTTGTTGTCTGATTGCTAAGGCTGAGAGTTCCAGTACTATGTTAAATAGTAATGGTGAGAGTAGACATCCCTGTCTTGTTCCTGACCATGAGGAAAAGCTCTCAGTCTTTCCCCCATTGAGGATGATATTAGCTGTGGGTCTTTTGTATATGGCCTTTATGATGTTGAGGTATATTCCATCTATACCTACTTTTTGAGAGTTTTTATCAAGAATGGATGCTGTGGGGGTGCCTGGGTGGCTCAGTTGTTTAAGCCTTAAGCCTTAAGACCTTGACTCAGGTCATGGTCCCAGGGTCCTGGGATCGAGCCCCACATCAGGCTCCTTGCTCAGTGGGGAGTCTGCTTCTCCCTCTCCCTCTGTTCCTCCCCCCCTGCTTGTGCTTTCTTGCTCGCTCACTCTCAAATAAATAAATAAAATCTTTTTAAAAAAGAAAAGAATGGATGTTGTGGGGTTCCTGGGTGGCTTAGTCTGTTAAGCGTCTGCCTTTGGCTTAGATCATGATTTCAGGGTCCTGGAATTGAGCCCTGTGTCAGGCTCCATGCTCAGCAGGGAGTCTGCTTCTCCCTCTCCCTCTCTCTCTGCTCTGTCTCTCCCAAATAAATAAATAAATCTTAAAAAAAGAACAGATGCTATATTTTGTTAAAGGCTTTTTAACATCTTCAAATGCACATTTTAACTATGCTTTTTCTTCTACACATGAAGATACATAGTGGTAACTTCTAGGTGATTTGAAACATCCAAACATGTCTTGAAAATTTGCCACTTCTGGTACCAAATGTCTTTAATCATATGCGTCTTATGATTATTCTAGCTAGGGCCTTATATCTTTATATCCTGTTGGCTTTACTGAAGCAAAGTTCCTGCCACAAACTGGCTTTCTTTGTGTCTTCATTCCATGAGCTCTCACATCCTACCCTTACTGTGGTACCTGGCAGCAGGTTTAAAAAAAAAAAAGAAGAAGGGAGCCAGGGTGCAAGGCACATGGTTTAACTCAACTGGGAGTTCTGTTTTGCTAAGTGGAAAACTTGGCACTAAGGAAAATTGGCTACTGTCACTTATTCCTCCCCTTCCATCTCCATAAGGGTGATAAATCTGCATAGATGGATCTCTTGCGGGTCCAGAGCAGCCTCTTTTTTTCCCCAATTTTCTTCTTAAATAATTTTTCTTTTTTGAATATGTTAGAAAATAATTTGAATGGAATAGGTTCAAATACACCTTACTGATGTTTCCTTATGGTCTCATATGCATTGCACCTATCCATGTTTTTTGAACATCTTCAAACTGTCACTACATCATCAGGGGACAATACTTAGTATTGACTTATAAGCACAACTGTACTGGAAAAGAAAATGAGGCAAAAAGGGAAGAAAATACTGACTACAGTTGACTGCTAGCTTTCCTTCTTAATGTTCTTCAAGCCAACCTTGAGTACAGTTTTGGAGCCGCTAGCATAAGGTTACACAATGTACTTAATTTTCCATTTATTGCCCTTCATGGTTTTCCCCCTAAGAACACTGAACAACTTGTAGTTTTTCTAACATGCCAAGCTACTTTACTTTTTGGTGCTTCTGCAATTCTGCTTCCTTTTTCTAGAATTTTTTTATCCCCTTGTCCACCTGACAATGTGAAAAATACTTCAAAACCCAGTGCTAGGCAGCTTCCCTACTCATCTACGTCAACCTGGTAAGTTAATCACTTCTTCAGTGGTTAGCTTGTACATTTAGTGCTACATTTAAATTTACCACACTGTATACAACTGTCTTTTTTTGTGTGTTTACATTTCTAACCCACACCTAGCATAATTTCCTAGCACTGAGTAGTTTCAAAATTTATGAAAACTTAGTTGTGTAATATCAATTTAAAACGTGTCATCTTGCCCTTCTTGTAAGTTGTAGGCTTTTCTTTTCCTCTGCTGGATAATATATAAGCTTTTTCAATGCAGATGAGATAGGGAAACTAAAGGACTCTATAAAAATCTGCTTTTTGCTCCTTTTCCTGCTTCTGTTCTTGCTAGGGGCTGCACCTCCACCCCACTTTACACATGCAATGTAATGCAAATAGTCTATGCCCTCCTTGTAAGGGACAAGGAGTTAATGATTTCTCTAGAATAGAGAACATGGAAAGAAGAATCAGGTGAGAATGACCAGATGAAGCCATCATATGTGCATTCCAGACCACAGGAGATAGACATCCATGGCTCCAAGAAATAATACCTAGGCCCTTGTCTTTGTTCTGACCAGTTCCTGGGTGCCTGAGAGGAAACATACACCAGACCTGGATCCTCAATAACATCCCCAATCCCTGAACAAAGACAAGACTCGGGCTCCCTTCCTTTCTGAGTCTCCCAGACACTCCATCTTTTTCTATTCTCTCTACAGTTTCAATAAATTTTGCCCTCACTTTCTGCTGGATCTCATTTGATTTCCATGCTGTGCAAAGACAAAGACCATCTTGGCTGGTCCTGCAGGACCTCCTATGGGTCCTCAGACCTGGCCAGCTGGCATCATGGAGACAATGTTTCCCCTCTACCACCTACATTCACTAATACTAAACTATGTGCAATGTCCAAGACTGGTGATGGGTAATTACTCTTGTCAGGTGCTTTCGACTAGCATCAAAACCAGGCCCTTTATAGCACATATTCACATAAATGACAGCTCAAGTCAAACCTATCTATCTCCCTAAAGCATTTCCCACCCTTCAAACATTCTTTTCTCTCCTATAAAGTTATGTCAAAAATCATCATGACTAATAGTCAACACGTCCACTCTACTCAATGGAACTTCTGAGGAATTTGTTAGCTTTCTTGTAGAATTCTAAAGGAAATAAAATCCTTCCAAAGCAACTGCATAGCTCCAAGAAAATCTTGGAGGAAAATGTATTAGGAGATATCTACTACAATTATCATCAGCATTATCATCACATATTGAATTAAGTCCTTTGTGATCAATCCACTTTGTTTGAATATGAAATCACTCACTCCATTTTAAATTCTGTCCTACAAGGGGCGCCTGGGTGGCTCAGTTGGTTAAGCGACTGCCTTCGGCTCAGGTCATGATCCTGGAGTCCCTGAATCGAGTCCCGCATCGGTCTCTCTTCTCAGCTGGGAGTCTGCTTCTCCCTCTGACCCTCTTCCCTCTCATGCTCTCTCTCATTCTCTCTCTCAAATAAATAAATAAAATCTTAAAAAAAAAATTCTGTCCTACAAGATCTTTCTATGTGAGCAAATAGACTTAACTATGCCTCATTCAGGAGGGTGTATGGATATATATTCATGTGTTTCATGGTAATTTTTTTCTCATTTTTGATAGTTTACAAAAGATAATTTATATCATTTTTATATGACATATGTACATCATATATTACATGTATGTGTATATATATATACATATATATATATCATACATACATACCACATACACATATTGTATATGTGTGTCTATGTGTGCCCAGTCAGGAAAGAGACAGCACAACTATTATCTGAACAGAGAAAATAAAAATGTGAAGCCACCTTGGCCCCTCCGGGCAACCTACAGTAGTCTTTAAACTTTAGCAAATGCCCTTAGCCCACATGATTAACTTCTATTTGTATATCTATAGATCATGCATTCTTTCCTAGAAAGAACACTCCTGCACTCATGAAACAGAAACCAGACCCCCTTGCACAAACCCCAGGCACTAAGGAAGCAGACCCCCTTGCACAACCCCTGAGCACTGAGATAACTTCTGCAGCTGGCACCATCAGGTCTACAGATAATCAAGAAATGCTATGGACCATGATGCTGCTTTTACTGATTAACTGCCTTAAACCCTTTAAACATCCCTGGGCCAAGCAGAAACCTCAGAGTTGACCTTTGAACAAGAGTCTGCCTTCTCCCCAGGTGGCTGGCCTCCTGAATAAAGCTAATACTCCTTTCTGATCAAAACTCATCTCTTGAGTATTGGCTTTTTGAGCAACGGGCAGCCAAACTTGGGTTTCGGTAATAAGTATACTTTACTATAAAGAACTATTAAGTAGGTATAAAATTGTTAATTTCCTGAAAGGACAGAAAGAAAATTCTAAGACATCAGAACAGCAGAAATTTCAGGAAATTGTTAGCAGCTGTAGGCTGGAGGAACAAAGAGAAGAGGCTAGAATTGTGTAACAGATGCTTAGTTGAGGGGCCTCACAGAGGGCAGAGGATTGGTACCGCTCAGTTGGTGTTGTCATCTCCAATGGTAGTCTGATGAGGCTGGTTCTATGTAAATACTGGAAAAATTGCAAACTGCTTAGGGCTGTTCCTATAGGAAGGAACTGCTTGCTGCTACCTGGGTTGTTGCACTGATGCAGACAGTTCCCTCTGTCCCTCTTCCTTCCTAATGCCTTTTTCTTCTGTCTTGTCTTCCTCCCTCTCTCATACCCATATGTGCAGAGACCAACAAGGAGCAACTGGCAAAGGAGCAATGTGTTTTGCAGAATCCCAGCCTTGGGAAACAGAACAGAGTGTAGAAGGGCAGGTTTGGAGCTGATAGTAACTTGAAAACTGGTATGCTCCCTCTTCTTCTCAGGCAGACAGTGACATTCTGTAGATTATTTTGGTCAAATAGTTTTGTACGCCAAAGACTTTAAACAGATTTAACATTAATATAAGATTTCCTTTGCCATATTTAACCTAGAATGTTCTTCTTCAAAAGGAAATATTATTAGCCTTGGAAAATCATACATACATACAGAAGAAGATCTTCAATAGGCCATATTTAAAGGATGTCATTTTCTTACATATTTCAATTTCCATTTTCTTTCTCCTTACTTTTCTTTCCTTTTCTCTGTTTCTTTGCAGTAAGGGGGGCTGCTTGCTATATGTCCCAGGGTATAAGTGTTAACCATATCTCAGGTCAGAATGAGGAGGACTTTGAAAAAGAAATGAGTGAATAGCAAGTTGATGAGAGAGAGGTGAGAGATGGTTACTATGTTAAATTTCAGGTATGGTGAAAAGCAAATCTTCTGACTATGAAATGCTTTCTGGAATTCTGTAAAGTCTCTCTAAGATGTGGCATAATCAAGCAGGTTTCACAAGGACTAGGTAGGATATTCAGTCAAGGGAAAAGAAAAGATTTATCTTAATAAAATGGGAAGGCTGACATTATTGTCTATTAATTAAAGAGTGCCTCCTGTTGTAAGAGCAGATGTTATTCTAAAAGAAACAAATGGAAATTAAAATTCATCTTTATAACATCAACAAACTAATATTTATATGGAAGGGGAAAATGTTTCCTTACATTCTTCTCATCAATTCCACACAGGAATGTTTCAACTATACAGAAGAACTGTACTTTAAAAGGCAAATTGAATAGGGGCTGCAAACCAGCCATGTTGTGATTATTATGATTTCTCAAATTTCCAGTCTTGTGCAGGAGAGAGTGCTGAATGTGAACCCCTCTCCCCTCCCCATTCTCACCCATTTCTCTATTAATTTAGGAGGTGACAGACAGTAAATATCTACTTAACAGAGCAACAGAAAATGACAGATTAACTAGAAATGAATTTCTTTCATTTACCAAGGAAGATGTAGATAATGTACCATAATTCTATGTAATGCAAGAGCAGCAGTTGAGTCTAGAAAATGACTGTGAATTTTGATTCCAGGCATAACTCCATTTCATACTAGCAGATTACCAACCTTCCAAAGATGACCCCCCAGAATTCCTCCAGTAATCATTTTTCTTCTTCCTCTCTTTTCCTGTCTTGCTAAATTTTATGATTCGCCTCAACATTCCACTATAAGTATTGCCAATTTTATAGGTCTACAAATCAACAAGAAAAAGACACACTATCCAATAGCAAAATGGGCAAACATTTAAACAGATACAAAAAGGGCTATCTAAATAGCCAGTAAATACATGGAAAGGTATTTCATTTCATTAGTCATCAGAGAACTGCAAATTAAAACCACACTAAAATATCACTATATAAGCAATAGAATGACAAATTTTTTAAAAAAAGAATTACAATATAAAGTAACAGGAGGATATACAGCAAGTAAGACTTCCATTAACTCCTGATAAGAGTATGTGTAAATGCACTCAAACTATTCTGTAAAACTTACTGTCATTGTCTATGCAAGTGGATCACGGGCATACATCACTCTACCTCCAAATGAAATATATACCAAAAAAAAAAAAAAAATCCATGTACAAGAGTCTTAACAGCAGCTTCCTTTTTAACAACCAAAAACTGGAAACCTAAATGTCCTGCCACAGCAGAATGCAAAGATAATTATGATAGGATCAAACAATGAAGTAGAAAACAATAATGCAAATTAATGGTATACTGCCATATACAGCAAAATGAATGAATCTCAGAACATAATACTGTGGGGAAAAGCCAGACTCAAAATAATATGTATTCTATTACTCCTTTAATATAAAATCCCATAAGGCAAAACTATCCCTTGATATTAGAAGTCTGGATAGTCATTATCTTTGGTCAGGAAGTGGTGGTGATGATCAAATGGGGCAACAAAGGTGACATCCAGAGGGCTATTCATGGTCTGTCTCTTATTCTGAGGGATGTGGTTACACAGGTGTGTTCACTTTGTAAAACTTATTGAGTTGAAGACTTGTGTTTCACTCTCTGTGTATGTTATACAGCAATTTAAAAGTTTATATCCATAGCCTTTTTTAAATTAACATATATTGTTTCAGGGGTACAGGTCTATGATTCATCAGTCTTACACAATTCACAGCGTTCACCATAGCACATACCCTCCCCGGTGTCCATCACCCAGCCACCTATCCATAGCCTTTTTATTTAAGAAAATCAGATGGACTTGTGATACTGGGCTCTAATCTGGAAAAAAAAATAGCAGATGACCCCTGAAGATAAAAAGCTTGTGACATGTAATATGATCACTGTTTTTACCGATGTGGAATTTGTGTTAAGGTTACATAGCTAATAAGTGGAAGAACTGAACCCAGATCTGTCTGCCTCCTAACCATTATGCTATACTACCATCTCCTGGGCCAAACTTCAGAAACATTCTCCAGAAATCAAGACTGAAACTTTTGTAGCCAAGGCATGTGCCAGATACCAGACAACGTAACAGCATTCCAGAAAAAGGCTCCAACTTTTCCAGGAGTTATGACTTAAATCCTCTCTTTCTCCACAAAGATCAGAGTAGAAAAAAATGAAATAGAGAGCTAAAACACAACAAAAAAGATTAACAGACCTAAGAGCTGTTCTTTTTCAAGAAGATTAACAAAATTGACAAACTTTTCAGCAGACTAAGAAAAAAAGAGGATTCAACTGTATAAAATCATAAGTGAAAAAGGAGACTTTATAGCTAGAATAAATGTATGTGTCTATAATTTACCAAGAAAAAGGGGCTATGGATATTACATTTTCAAGGTCACAGCTCCAGGGAAGTGTAACTAACTATACATCTGATTTACCTAAGGTGTACATCTCTGTGTCTGTCCAATGAGAAAATTTCTCTAACCATATTGAAAATGTTTACTTACTGGTTTATTGACAGTAAAAAAAAGATTATTAACTTCCCATCGATAATGTATAAGGGTTCCAATTTCTCCATATCCTCACCAACCCTCATTATCTTTTTTTAATATATATTACAGCCATCCTAACAGGGGTAAAGTGATATCTTACTGTGATTTCAACTTGCATTTCTTTGATGATTAGTGATACTGAGCACCTTTTCATAACCCTGTTGGCCATTTCTATGTCTTCTTTGGAGAAATATCTATTCAAAACTTTTGCTCATTTTGTAAGCAGATGATGATGATTTGCTACTGAGTTGCAGGAGTCCCTTACATACTTTTGATACTGACCCTTTATTATAGTTTTTCAAGTATCTTCTTCTAGTCCATAGGTTTTTTCATTCTGTTGATTATTTCCTTTGCTATGCAAAAGCTTTTTAGTTTGATATAGGTGCTGTAGTCATTATCAAAAATAGTATGAAAGTTCCCCAAAAACTTAAAAAAAGAACTACCATATGATCCAGGAATTCCAGTTCTGGGTATTTATCCAAATAACTAAAAGCAGAATCTGGAAGAGGTATCTATACTCCTTTGTTCATTGCCACATTATCTGCAAGAGCCAAGATATGGAAATTACTGAAATGTCTATCAGTGGGTGAATGTATAAAGAAACGTACATACATACAAGAGAATATTATTCAGCCTTAGAGAAGAAGGAAATCTTGCCATATTCACCAACATGGACTAACCTGGAGGACACCAGGCTAAGTGAAATAAGCCAGTCACAAAAGGGCAAATACTCATGATTCCACTTACATGAGGGATCTAAAGTAGCCAAAATCACAGAAATATAAAGTAGAATGGTGGTTGCCAGGGGCTGGGGAAGGGGAAATGGGGAGCTGTTCAATGAATACAAATTTTATCAATTACACCTCGATACAGCTATTTTTTAAAAAGATATTATTTATTTATTTAGAGAGTGAGTGCACAAGCAGGGGGAGGGGCACAGGGAGAGGGAGAGAAAGAATCTCAAGCACACTCTGCGCTCACAACCCTGACATCATGACCTGAGCGAAAACCAAGAGTCAGATGCTTAACCAACTGAGCCACCCAGGGGCCCCTCAATACAGCTATTTTTTAAAAAACATTCATAAAAAAGAGAGAGAGAGATGCAAGACCACAAGTACTACGTACATTTTACATTTTCTTTGAAATAACTTTTTTTACTATAAATCTCTAAGCAACTACTTAAGATCCTTCTTCCTCCTCCCCATGACCTTATGAGTTCCCCATTAAGTGACACAGCCTGTCATCACTCCTCCCCTTGCAGCTGCCTGCAGCCCAACTGACTGCCTCCAGTCTCATCTCACTTCCATTCCTTCTCACTCTAATTTTAACGGCATATTTATAATGTGAAACAGATCATGCATACAAAATGCTATGATAATAAATGTACAGTTTAGGAGATAAGAATAAACCAAAAAAAAATCAACAAAATGAATGCCCATAGACCCACACCGCCTTGATTAATAAAAGGACATTACTTTGAATTCTTTCATAGTTTCTCACCAATCACAACCCCTCATCTCAATCAGAGATAGTCAATATCCTGAATTTTATATTAAACATGCCCTTGCTTGTATTTAGTTTTATAACATAACATAGTTATGAACTAAACAAACACTAAACCAAAAAAAATTTAAGCAATATTTTGTTTCCTGTTTTAAAATTTAAATTACTATAATCATACTAATTTATTCTACTGTGAACTTTTTCATTCTGCTATGTTACTAAGATTTATCAACAGTTACCTGTACTTTTACTCCATTTTCTTTTTCACTGTTGATCAATATCCATTGTGTAAGTATAAATTAATCTATTTTTGATGGATATTTGCATTGTTTACAGTCTTTTTGTCATTACAAGAGCAATCTTAGGATTACTTTTTTGCATATCTCTTGAACATATAAAAGAGTTTATAGGGAATATATTTAGGAATGGAGCCATGGAGTCATTGGGTATACATATTTTCAAATTTATAGTTAATACCAAAATATTTTCCGAAGTAATCAAACCTAAACAATTTTCTTTTGTCTCACATCTTTGCTTAGTTTATTATTTTAATTTTAGTCATTCACGTTAGTGTACAGTTTTACCTTAACATTTTCATACACTTAATGAGCATTTCTATTACCTCTTTCATGACAATAGAAATCATGTCATTTGTATATCTTTTTTGGGGGGGGTTCCTTTTCTTATTGGTTTCTAATGGTGTTTATATACTTTGAATCCTACAGGGTTTTGTTTTAGTAATCAGTGTTAGGAATATCATTTCCCGCTACAGCTTATCTTTTGATTCTCTTTATCTTTGTTTGTTTTAGAAAATATGCTTTTTTTTTATGTCCAGTTAACCACTGTATAGTACATACCTAGCTTTTGATGTAGTGTTCAGTGATTCATTAGTTAAGTATAAGACCCAGTGCTCATCAGAGCACGTGCCCTCATCAATACCCATCACCCTGTCACCCCTGTCCCCATCCTCCTCCCCTCTGAAACCCCCAGATTGTTTCTCGGGGTCCACAGCCTCTCATGGTTCATCTCCCTCTCTGATTTCTCCCCCTTCAGATTTCCCTCCCTTTCCCTATGGTCCTCCATGCTATTGCTTATGTTCCACATATGAGTGAAACCATATGATAATTGTTGATGATTCTCTTTATCTTTTAATAAAGAGTAGTTCTCAAATTTTATGTAGACTTTATCAATATTTTCCTCTGTGGTTTCTGCTTTTTAAATCTTAACAAGTCCTCCCCTACCAAAGGTCATAAAGATTTCTCCTATATTTCTTTAAAAAAAAAAATTGAAGCTTCTGCACAGCAAAGGAAACAGTCTACAAAACAAAGAGGCAACCCACAGAATGGGAAAAGATATTTGCAAATGACACTACAAAGCACTGATTTCCAAGATCTATAAAGAACTTCTCAAACTCAACACCCAAGAAACAAATAATCAAGCCAAAAAATGGGCAGAAGACATGAACAGACACTTCGAAGAAGACATACAAATGGCTAACAGACAAATGAAAAAATGTTCATCATCATTAGCCATCGGAAATTCAAATCAAAACCACATTGAGACTACCTTACATCAGTTAGAATGGCAAAAATTGACAAGGCAAGAAATAACAAATGTTGGAGAGGTTGTGGAGAAAGGGGAACCCTCTTACACTGTTGGTGAGATGCAAGTTGGTACATCCACTTTGGAAAGCAGAGTGGAGGTTCCTCAAAAAATTAAAAATAGAGCTACCCTATGACCCAGCAATTGCACTACTGGGTATTTACCACAAAGACACAGATGTAGTGAAAAGAAGGGCCATATGCACCCCAGTGTTCATAGCAGCAATGTCCGCAATAGCCAAACTGTGGAAAGAGCCAAGATGCCCTTCAACAGATGAATGGATGAAGAAGATGTGGTCCATATATACAATGGAATATTACTCAGCCATCAGAAATGATGAATACCCAACTTTTACATCAACATGGATGGGACTGGAGGAGATTATGCTAAGTGAACTAAGTCAAGCAGAGAAAGTCAATCATCATATGGTTTCACTTATTTGTGGAACATACGGAATAGCATGGAGGACATGAGAAGGAAGGGAAAAATGAAGGGGGGGGAAATCGGAGGGAGAGATGAACCATGAGAGACTATGGACTTCAAAAAACAAACTGAGATTTTAGGGGGGGGGGATGGGTTAGCCCAGTGATGGGTATTGAGGAATGTATGTACTGCATGTACTGCAGGGAGCACTGGGTGTTATACAAAAACAACGAATCATGGATCACTACATCAAAAACTAACGATGTATGGTGACTAACATAAAACAATAAAATAAAAAATTGAAGTATTTTCTTTCACATTTAGGATCTTAATCTGTAATTGATTTTTGTATATGGATGAACTAAGTGTCTTTTTTTTATGTTTTTTTTCTCATATAGATAATGGAGTCCCCTCACCATTTAATGAATAGGCCATCCTTGTCCCACTGACTTACAATGCCTCTTTGTCATATATCAAGTTTCTAATCACATGTAGAACTATTTTTGGCTCATTTATCCCTGAACCAGTATCATAGTGTTTTAAGGCATTACTTTTTTAAAAGAGAAAACTACAAATATTTTCATTCATTCAGGTAAGCTGAATTAGATTTATAAGCAGTAATTTAGTGATTAATATTTGTGTTTGCAGTGAGGACCTATGGAAAAAAACAAAGTCAATTATCATAGGGTTTCACTTATTTGTGGAACATAAGGAACAGCATGGAGGACATTAGGAGAAGGAAGGGAAAAATGAAGGGGGGGAATCGGAGGGAGAGACGAACCATGAGAGACTACGGACTCTGAGAAACAAACTGAGGGTTCTAGAGGGGAGGGGGGTGGGAGGATGGGTTAGCCTGGTGATGGGTATTAAGGAGGGCACGTACTGCATGGAGCACTGGGTGTTATAG
The DNA here is from genome assembly GCF_009762305.2 of Zalophus californianus. NCBI lineage: Eukaryota > Metazoa > Chordata > Mammalia > Carnivora > Otariidae > Zalophus > Zalophus californianus. The sequence continues at coordinate 110,404,322 of NC_045612.1, read as the reverse complement.
GAAAATAATGAATCATGAATCACTACATCAAAAACTAATGATGTATGGTGACTAACATAATAAAATTTAAAAAAAAATCAAATACAAACATAAAAATAGTTTCTTTTGCAGTAAAATTTATCAGAAAACTTTCATTGTATATAAGAATTTCTTTTACTTATATAGAAATTCAGATAATTACACTTCTGGAGAGCTTTCAGTGCTTTCACATAAACTGAATAACTTAAGATTCTTTTTACTACAATATGAATTATGATTGTGTAAAATTTTTCTGGGTCAGTTACATTTTGATTAATCTTAAGACATATAAAATCAGGAAAAATATTAAAATGTGCTCATGTTTAGTTGTTAATTATCAAATTAAATCAGTAAAATGCTTTTCTTTTTGGCTGTGACTCCATAATGAAATACTGCAAATATTAATCATTATTTTCACTAATAAATTATTTTTCTCTTCCTTGAAATATATTCAAAGATTCTTCTACTCATATTTCCTAAATTCTGAGACATCCATGTCAGGCTTATGATGTGCTATTTCATATTAGGAGTTGCTCAGTGGGTTGAGAACCACTGGTAAGTTCCTCCATATCTGAGTGATTCTCAGCCCTGGTTGTACATTGGAATAACCTGGAGAACTTTAATGACCATTACTATCTGGATCCCACCCTCAGAGATTCTGATTTGAAAAGTGTAGGGCAATTCTAAGGTGCATTATTATTATTTTTAGAGAGGGAGAGGTGGGGAGGGGCAGAGGAAGAGAGAGAATCTTAAGCAGGCTTCACGCTCAGCACTGAGCCTGATGTAGGGCTCAGTCTCACAACCCTGAGATCATGACGTGAGCCAAAAACAATAGTAGGACGCTTAATTGACTGAGCCACTCAGGGGCCCCAGTACTTTATTTATTTATTTATTTTAGCATTTTAGGTCAGCAGAATTGAGAGGAAGGTAAGAGAGTTCCCATATACTCCTTGCCTTACAGATGTATAGCCTCCCACATTACCAACGCCCCCCATGACAGTGGCACATTTGTTATCATCAATGAGCCTACACTGACACATCACAATCAACCAAAGTCTACAGTTTACATTAAGGTTCACACTTGGTGTAGTACATTTTAAGGGTTTGGACACATGTATAATATATGTGCATGTAGAACATGTAGTCATCATTATAGTATCATACAGGTTAGTTTCATAACCCTAAGAGTCCTCTGTGTTTTGCCTGTTCATCCCCTTACCCCAAACCCCTAACAGGCCATTGTTCTCTTTAGTGCCTCCATAGTTTTGCTTTTTCCAGAATGTTACATAGTTGAAATCATATAGTATGCAACCTTTTTAGATTGGCTTCTTTCACTTTGTAATATGCACTTTCGGTTCCTCCATGTCTTTTCAGGGCTTGATAGCTCATTTCTTTTTAGTGCTGAATAATATTTCATTGTCTTGGATGTACTGCAGTTTATCCATTCAACTACTGAAGAACATCTTAGTTGCTTCCAAGTTTTAGCAATTATGAATAAAGGTACTATAAACATCTGTGTGTAAGATGGTTTGTGTGTGTGTGTGTGTGTGTGTGTGTGTGTGTGTGTGTGTGTGTGTGTGTGTACATAAGGTTTTCAACTTTTTTGGGTAAATATCAAGGAGTGTAATTGCTGGATTTTGTGGTACAGATGGTATGATTTTAAAGAACATTTCAGTTCCTTTCCCTACATATTCTCATGGCTTTGTAATCTAAATAGTTGCCTCAAATGTTTTATTTTGCAGTGGACAACTAATATGAGGAATGTCTGATCAAAAGATCTCAAATGGTATGAAATCAGTAATCCCTATATACTCACCAGTATAATAGCCCATACTCTACTATAGTAAACCTTTTCTAGTAAACGGTAAGGTTGTAAGGAGGGACCACATCTAGTTCCACTTTGTACTCTGAAATCTAGTACACTGACTTGGACATAGCTGACATCTAAAAAAGATGTGTGAATATTAGGTTATTAAATTAATAATTTAATTAAGTTAATAAAAAGATATTGAATATTAAATTATTCAACATTCATTTCCAGTAATGGGAGGACAGGTTATTGAGACCACCCTCCTACCCAAAACAAATATAAATATTGGATAAAGTATTTAAAGAAAATTATTCAGAGGTGCCTGGGTGGCTCAGTCAGTTAAGCATCTGACTTCAGCTCAGGTCATGATCTCAGGGTCCTGGGATTGAGCCCTGCCTGCATCGGGCTTCCCACTCAATGGGCAGTCTGCTTGTCCCTCTCCATTTGCCTCTGCCCCTCTTCCTGATGGTACTCTCTCCATCTCTCTCTTCAAATAAATAAATAAAATCTTTTAAAAAAAGACAATTTTCAAAGTATCACAATGCTAGAAAAATGTCAATAAATTCCAAGGCCAAATTCTAAGGGCAAGGCCAAACCTTCTTCCATATATCTTTAATGAACATGGTCATTGGAAATGTATTTACACTTTCTCCAAGTCTTTTTTTTTTTAAGATTATATTTATTCATTAGAGAGAGAGAGGGAGAGAGAGCACAAGCAGGGGGAGAGGCAGAGGGAGAGGCAGAGGGAGAGGGAGAAGCAGACTCCCTGCTGAGCTGGAAACCTGACATGGGGCTCCATCCCAGGACCTGGAGATCATGACCTGAGCTGAAGGCAGACACTTAACCATCTGAGCCACCCAGGCACCCCAACTTTCTCCAAGTCTTGATTGCTCCCTCTCACTTTCCAACTTATGTTCAAAACCTTCCTAACAGTCCTAACCATTACTTTCTCCTAGCAATCTTCCTTAATCCCATCAGGAGTAAGTCATCCTTCCTTTCTCTGGAACTACATTAGGAATATTCAATTCCATTAAACTGGCAGTTAATCTAAACCTAAACCTAACAGCCCTATGCCATGTTTGTTGACACTTTGGATGACTGATTGATTGACTGTAGGGGGAGAGCCTGAAGGAGAGGGAGAGAGAGAATCTTAAGCAGCTTCCATCTCCAGCATGGAGTCCGATGTGGGGCTCTATCTCACAACCCTGCGTTTGAGCTCACAACCCTAAGATCATGACCTGAGCCCAAATCAACCGACAGAGCCACCCAGGCATTGCACCCTTTGGATTTTTTAGATATCTGTAAGTTATGATTTGTTCCTTAACCAAGCTTTATGACCCTGAAGGGCATGGGGTTTGTTATATGCCTTTATTCCTGCAGATTCTTAAACATAGACATTTAGCCAATTTTTGTATGAGTCAATTTGTTTCTAAATTGTCTCTAAACCTGTGCTTCTCAAACTCAAGCATGCACCAGAACTACAAGGAGGGTGATTATCATAGACTAAATATGGATTGCTGGGCCCCACCCCTGGAGTTTCTGATTCACTAGGTCTGGGAAAGAGTATCATAATTTGCAAATCTAACAAATTCCCAGGTGATAATGATGTTGCTCAGTCTAGGACTCTACTTTGAGAAACACTGCTCTAAAACTTTGTATCTTGAAAACAGTTGCTATAACATGGTTCCTCCCATATATTCCTACATTTCTACCTAGGTATCCTAATCGATGGGGAGGTTTATAGAGGATAATACATGCTTGCCAGGTCATTCAGCTGTGATCAGTAGTTTTCTCAAACCCACTTAGGTTTCTTTCAGCCTTTTGGTTCCCAGAGTATAGTATTATAAATCAGAAATATCCTGCAGTGATAACAACAGGCTACATCCCTTTTTATCTTGGAATAATGCTGTTATCTTCTTTTGTGATTAAGATTGTAAAACTTAGATGGAATTCTTAACCTTCATCAAATTTCTTCAAAATGTGAAATCTCATCTACTCTATTGATACTATGTGTTTTTTTAAAAAAGATTTACTTATTTATTTCAGAGAGAGAGAGAACACAAATAGGGGGAGGGCCAGCAGGAGAGAATTTCAAGCAGACTCCACACTGAGCACAGAGCCCCCGATATGGGGCTCGAACTCACAACCATAAGATCAAGAGCTGAGCTGAGACCAAGAGTTGGACGCTTTAGCAACTGCATCACCCAGGCACACTGATACTATGCCTTCAAGAGGATGTCTGAACCTCCTCCGTTTTGTGGAGGAAGATCATATTTACAGTTTCACTCCTTTTGCCTTGATAGGCAGGGGGGATATAATCATGACAAAAATCTGGATTGCTAGGGTGATGGGAGTGAGGGTATGAATTTAGAGTTTAACTTGCATAAGAATGGAGAAAATGTTTTAATAAAGAGATTTAACCTCTGTGAGCTTTCATGAGAACTTATTTGAAAAAAAAATAAACAAACAACTCACCTACTCCCATGATGCTGAGGTGGACCATATATTTGGTAAGCCTTCTAAGAAATGGTAAGCCTTGCTGGTCTCTGAACTCACCAGATTTTCAGTTGTTTCATGACTGTTTTGGCTATACTGTATCTATGAAGTTTTAAATGAAGGTCATATACTGATATATTTTAGTTCTAAACTGGTAAAATTGGCTTTGAGGGGAAAAAAGCAAAGTATGAAGTGGTTTTAAACATGAATTGAGCATGAAAGAAAAGTACAAGAGAAACCCCTTGTTAACATGTCTCATTAGCAGTAGGTGGGACTACCAAAAATTAATTTCATTTGTATGCATACTTTGGCTCAAGTTATGGAGTTTGTTCTGGGGCAGGATGCTCATCCTCCTGGGTGTATAAAAATTGGGATGGTGAAAGGCAAATGATATTTTGTCTAATTTCCAAGCCACAGTGTTTAGCGACATGCCAGGTCTTAGAGATACAGGATGGGGATGCAGGAAGTGATTTAACTTGTTTTTATGAGGGATTCTAAGTGACAGTGATGCTGTAAGAAATACTGCTTTGGTGCCATGTGACAAAGAAGGTTTAATAATCATTCTCCTCATCTCAGTTCCCACAGGACTCTCAGGAACATGAAATCTCTCTGGCACCTTGAGGATTCCTCATTGTGAATCCTGGGTGACAACCCTCTTGCTTCTGGCCCAGATATTAGGATTCTTGTGGAAGGCACTGAAAACAATGACAGTGATGAGGTACTACCTTTGAGGGACTTCATAGACAACACCAAAATATAGGAAAGAAAGTAGATGAGGAAAGATGAGAGAAGCCAAAGACATACTCCTAAATCTATAGTTCCTGAGCTTTCACAGAAGTCTTGGGGAGTTCCAGGAAACACTTGAATAAGAAAATGAGGCAGTGAGGTAAGAGGGATGATTTGTGACTGAAGGTGCTGTACTATCACTGATAGACCATCATAAATCATCGACTGTTGTTCACCTACAGTCACAGACTGGTTATAGAAGCTCCAGAAGCACACATCTCATTATACAGGGTGATGTTAGGAGAAGAATCTAGAAGCCAGCTGAAGATAAGGAAATATTTTTGTTTTTGTTTACTTTCTTTACTTTGCAATTAAGTCTCATGACCTCAAGTAACAAAAATGAATACCATTCTTCCAAAAAGAATTGGGTCAGGATGATCAACGAAGAAAAAAATCAAAAGGATTACTAAGTGAGAATAAGGAAACATTATGTATCATTTAACATGAGACAAGTTTTTCTTGAGATAAATTTAAACATATGTATCACATGTTCAAGTTCAGAGGTATCAAATGCTCCTCAGAAAAGGACTTGAGACAGTAAGAACAAAATGGGGATGAATGCCTGATTAAATATCTACTCATAAATTTGTTTGTAATCATCAGATAATGTTTTACTGCTTGAAATTTATACGTTGTTTTTCAATAGCAAGAATGATGACACTTAGGCAAAAAAAGAAAAGTAAAAATAGATACCCAATGAACTTGAATTTTGATCAACAAACTTATATTGTCATTGAGTAAACCCAGAATAAGGCATCAGGAGACCACATAATTTTGGATTTGCAATTTGATTATCTGGGCCCATCTCCATCCATTCTTAATCCTATAACTCTATTTCTTTTTATTGTTTTTAAGTAATCTCTACCCACAACATGGGGCTAGAACTTATGACCCAGAGATCGAGAGTCACATACTTTACTGACTGAGCCAATCAGGCACCCCCTAATCCTATAACTCTTTTTCTGAAAAGTCGGTAATTGTTTTAGATAAATATCCTATGTAATGATTTCCTGCATATCTGGAAAACTGGTGATTCAAAAGTATTTATTTTAGGATTCAGGGGTTTTTTTTGGTGTTGAAAGCAAAATAATGTTAAACTTCTCCATTTGTGTTAAGGCATTTTCAGCCACACATTACATTTAAATAAAAAATAAAAATGAAGCCAAGATAAGAGTTCATTATTCAAAACTAACAATGAACCATTTAAAAACGAAATCAATTAATTGGCAAAACTTAACTGATTCTTGCCAAATTGCAACCTGTCAATTAAGGACAAATGATCCAAATAAATATCTTGTAACTATGGCAACAAAACTTTCTCAATAATATAAACAGAAACGCATTTTTAAAAAGAGGAATTTTCTTCTTAGCATCAGATATACAGTAATAGATAAGCTGTATTATTAATATATTTCTTTCACAAACAAAAAAGGAATAAAGAACATTGGGCTTAATAGTATAGCTTAATTGTGTGACATTTTCCTTTGCAGTTTACTTTTAAAATATGATTCTAAGGTTATAATATCCAAAGCTTTTTCAACTCCATTTATGCAAAGAAATCAAGTACTTGCACTTTGGTTTACAGCATCAGGCTTATAATAAAATAATTATTTGGGGGAGGGGGCAGGGCAAGATGGTGGAGGAGTAGGACACCTGGCTTTCGTCTGGTCGCAGGAATTCAGCTGGATAGGGATCAAGCCATTCTGAACACCTACGAACTCAACAGGAGATCGAAGAAAGGAATAGCAACAACTCTCTGAACAGAAAAGTGACCACTTTCTGGAAGACTGAAAAAGACACTAGACTCTGGATCTTTCCTTCTGCAGGATCCCAGCAGATCTGAGCTCTATAACAGACACAGGACTAGCACATGCAGCAGCAACACCACCTACCCACTAGCTGAAGCTGGCCATGGGTCTGACCCCTCACCCGACCTCCCCAGGCCCCCTCCAGCTTCCTCCTGGTTAGTTCTGCTGTTGCCTGCCACTGTCAGTCTGGCTGAACCAGCCTCCCTGCATCCTGCCTTGACCCTCACAATCTGTTTTGCACAGACTATCAAGCCAGTCTTTCTATATTGTAATTGCAGTCATGTCATTCCTCTGTTTAAAGTATCTGGATGGGGGCACCTGGGTGGCTCAGTCGGTTAAGCATCTGCCTTCGGCTCAGGTCATGATCTCAGGGTCCTAGGATCAAGCCCCACGTTGGGCTCCCTGCTCCATGGGGAGTCTGCTTTCCCCTCTCCCTCTGCCTGCCGCTCTGCCTGCTTGTGTGCTCTCTCTCTCTCTGTGCCAAATAAATAAATAAAATCTTTTAAAAAATAAATAAATAAAAAATTATTGGGGGGATGGGGCGCCTGGGTGGCTCAGTTGGTTAAGCCACTGCCTTCGGCTCAGGTCACGATCCTGGAGTCCTGGGATTGAGTCCCACATTGGGCTCCCTGCTCGGCGGGGAGTCTGCTTCTCCCTCTGACCCTCTTCCCTCTCGTGCTCTCTATCTCTCATTCTTTCTCTCTCAAATAAATAAATAAAATCTTTAAAAAAAATTATTGGGGGGAAAATTTTTAAATGGCCATCTTCCTTGCCAAATCTAAGATTCCATGAGCAAAGGAACTGTGTCTCTCATTTTGTTCATGGCACTGTCCCTTATAACTGGGACACTGTAAATCCTCAACAGCAAATTTTTTGAATAAGTTCTTATACCCTCTATTTAATACAGCTTTTACAATTATCATAATTCCTTATTTTTATTTACTCAACTATTTACACTCAAGTATACCAGTTTATATGTAAATATTTACAGGAATTGGAGCTTCTGGTCTATATTAAAACTCTACTAAGCAAAGAAAGGCTTAACCTATAGCAAAGCAGAATAAGTCTTTATCTGAAAAAAAAAACTGAACCCTAAATATTTTCCTTCCCACTGCTTCATATTCCATCATTTAAGAATTTCTTTGTCTTTCTGCATTGCTTTTCCCCATGGTCTTATTTTAGAAAGCAGATTCTCTAGGGAGTGGACATTCAGAGTCTAGAATATACTAGTGCAAATTAGTTTTGCCATTTCACTTTTCAATTGGGTTTCTCTGGCAAAAACTCTAGACCGAAATGATCTTGGTTCAAATTTTAGTCTCTTGATTGGTAGTATAAAAATAATACAGGATACACAGGATGAAAGACTCAAATATATGGGAAGAGAGGGTCATCAAAGGTTTTAGGCACTTCCTATATGATTTATAAGTCTCTGCCTTAATGATTTTATTCAGTAACACTTTCAAATACTTAATCTTCTCCTCTATATCCTGGAGCTGACTGATTGAGGTTGTTAGTAGCTGAACCTTTCAGATACATTTTTTTGGTAAAAATTTTATTGACATACAACATAAATATAGAAAAGTGCTCAATTCACAAATGTGCAGTTCACTGAATTTTTAAGTTAACATACACATATAACCAGCACCCAAAACACAAGGAACCCCACAAAAGCTCCTCTTGTGCCCCCTCCCAGTCTCTGACTTTTCATACCAAATATTAGTTTTCTTACAAATTTTCAGTTAGTAGCTCTCTATACAATGTGCGGGCACTTATAACCTATGTTTCATCAGTTTTTGAACTTTAGCCAAAATTCTGAAAAACTAAACACAATCCCATTTGACACATCTATAAGATTAAAAGACCAAACCTCACAGAATAATTTTGAGATCCAATTGAAGGAGAAATAACTCTAATTTATGCATGTAATGTTTGATATTTTTTCTTAAAATCATATCAGGGAATTGATTCCATCTGTTCTTATTACCTCTTGCCATAAAAACTCGGGAGATTACACTGAAATTTTCTCCTAGAAGTAATTATTTTCAGAGACAGGTTCTAGTTGATTCTTCACTTCCGCTGATTTAAAGAGAAAAGACATCTAAATTCTCAAAACTGCACATTTAGAGAATTGGATCTATAAGAGACATTCCATCCAGGCAACCCAATTTACAGATGAGAAAGTTTGAGGCCCCCCAAAAAGCAAAGTGTTTCACCACAATATTAGGTAAGGCAGACCAGTCCTAGGACCTAATCCTCCCATATCCAGTGCATAGCTTTTTCCAAAGTGCAGGCAGAGGGGCTACTATGGATTGAGATGGTCTGAATTCAAGTTCTGGCTCCACCACTGACTACCTATGTAAGCCTGGGTATATTGCTCATGTCTCTAAGCCTTATTTTACTCATCTTTACAATGAGTTATTTTATGTACTTGGCACACAGTTAGCACTCAGAAAATGACAGTTATTGCTGTTGCTGATAAAGGAAAAGAAACCCAGATGTGACTACGGTGCATACATTCTCAAATATGGGGCATCAGACATTTTACGAAACTCTTAAGGATGTCCTAGTGGGGGAGGGGGTATGAAACTTACTGTCTGGCAGCCCCTTATTTATATATTTTTTAAAGATTTTTTTTGTTTATTTTCAGAGAGATAGAGAGAATGAGCAGGGGGAGGGGCAGATGGAGAGAATCTTTCAAGCAGACTGAGTGGGGAGCCTGATGCAGGAATCCCACAACTCAAGACATCATGACCTGAGCTGAAACCAGGAGTCAGACACTCAACTGACTGAGCCATCCAGGCGCCTCTGTGGCAGCCTTTAAAACATTCTTGAGTTTCCCCTAAAATTCATGAACAGAATGTTTGATGAAAGTAAAACAAGACCAACAAATGCGCTCCTCAGTCACTAGTTCTGACCAAGAGATACTTAGCTATGGCTCTCAAGACACCTCAGAATGATACTTTGGGAAGTACAATGAAAACTGGTTATAAATGGATTAGAGTATGGATGATCACCAGAAAGAGAGATTACCTCTTACCTGCTCCTGCACGAACGAAGACCTGTGAGACTCTTCTCTCTCTTGATTTGGACACCAGCACAATGTAGCCTAAGTAGAATTGACTTTATTGGCAGATACAGTCCATCATTAAATTGTTTTATTCTTGTAGTCAGTTTGTTTGCCAAAGTTGCACTGTTAAATCTTACTCCCTACATGTTATATTTTTCCTTTGTATTTATCCTGCTAAAATTATCTTAAATTTAAAAATTAAAAAATAATTTAAGTAGGCTCCACACCCAGCATGGAGTCCAATGTGGGGCTTCAACTCACAACTCTGAGATCAAGACCTGGACTGAAACCAAGAGTTGGACATTTAACTGACTGAGCCACCCAGGTACCCATATCCTGCTAAAATTATCTTGATTTACTCTCATTATTTCAAACTATCAAGATTATTTTAGATACTGGTTTGTTTTTAATATCTGAGAATTGATTATCATATCTTTCATGCCTCCCTCTGAGTACTTTCATATTAACAGACTAGAAGAGAAGGTACAACACTGAGATGTCTAAATCTGCTCCCATCACACAAACATGGATATAGTCCATTATCCAATGTGCTTTGGAAATGGCCATTCAAAACATTCCTAAATCTAATTATGTGTACAATTACCCAGGTCCTATATTATCCTCTTTTCCATCAAGACAAAGTGATAAAGAAATAACAGGAAGACTAAGCCTCCATGAATTTCACAAAATATATGCATAGTTGCCAAAATATCAACTAACTGATAACACGCAATCACTTTAAGCTACCTCAGGTAAGTACCTTTTTCTAAAACTCCTTTATTTTCTCTCTATTTTTGTTTTGCCAATTGAGAAAAACAAAACAAATTCTAGAGAATACTAAACCCTTTCAGGTTTAGTTTTTATTTTAATCCAAATACATAATCCCTGAAATAAGAAAATCATTGAAAGGGGCACATGGGTGGTTCAGCTGGTTAAGCGTCTGCCTTCAGCCCAGGTCATGATCTCAGGGTCCTGGGATGGAGCCCCGTTGTCGGGCTCCCTGCTCAGCAGGTGGTCTGCTTTTCCCTCTCCCTCTGCCCCTCACCCCTGCTTGTGCTCTTTCTCTCTCAAATAAATAAAATCTTAAAAAACAAAAATCATTGAAAGTATCACTGCTCAGGTTTACATACCAGAAAAAATATACTTCACCCAATCTACCGGCCAACACCACACTGGATTATTGCATGGGGTCGACATCAGGTAAATGGCATAAAGTCCTATTACTCAATTCTCAAAGGAAGCATTTAAATGCCTCAACGTCATTCTGATTCAGTAAATAAATGAAAGTCCTAGTAATCTGAGAACTTTTCTGCTCACACAGAGGCTTGCTTGTTAAACATTCTCTCCGGGAGTTTCAAGACACCCATCTGCAGCTGTTCAACTTTTTACTGGGCTTTATGAAACAACATGCCTTGCAAGGAAAAACCAATCTGCTCATTCAGGTGCAGAGTAATAATGGAGCATACTTCAAGGAAGGGGAAGACAAAGTGACCACTGAAAATGGAGGTGATTTCATGGGGGTCAGTGTAAGAATTATCTAACAACCCATTTCTTGTCATTATTAAAAGCCTCAATTCATACAAAGAATGCAAATTAATCATGGTATACTGATGGATTTGGATAAACTTCAGAAAGGTTATCTGAAACCCAAAGGAATTTGTGGTTACTGCCTTTTTTTTTTTTTCCAGTTATGCATACCAGTTATTTACCTCTTTAGTCTCTTAGCTACAAATATATCCCTTTGTGTTCTACAATGCTTGGGCTAAAACTCTGAAAAGTGTATTTTCCAGACTCCTTTGCCAACTGGCTTCCTGTTAGATTCAACTAACAAAGGATACTTGAGAGAGACTGGAAAGTAGGGGTAAGGACTGTCTTTTTTGTTTCACACCCCAGCATCAGCCATTCCTTTCAGTTTAATTTCTTTTTGGCATACATAGAACCAGCCTCATTGTGCCTACTCAAAAGTACCAGAAGCTGCCAGATATTCCTACCCCCTCAGAGATCTGAGCTCCAGCTATGTAGAATCCCTCCTGAGATCTTAGGTTACCAGAAACAGCTAGGCGATAACCTAAGTGTGAATACCAACTGAGCCAGTCCATCCTCCTAGATCCTAGGTCCTGGTTACCTCAATCTCTTCTCTTTTATAGTCTCAGACTTAGAGGTGGTAGAGGCTTCTTACAATTATTATTTTGGCTCTTTTAGCCCTCCAACACCTGTATATTCAATACCTTAGATTAAATTCCTTCTGTTGAATACCTAGTAGTTGGTTTCTATTTAATGAACTGGATCATAAGTGATAAATTATAAAATGACTTTTTTTCCCAGAACGCCCTCTAAAAACATATTTGAAATATCTCTTCTTAATAACAAGTAGTTTTGTGCACATTTGGGACATTTATCATCTGCAAGTGACCAAGTCAATAAAATTCTTATTTGAGCCTTAAAAATGAAAAGAGACATACTTGTTCAATAACTATAAATATTTGCTGCAGAGAAATCAATTTTGTTAAAGATGACTCTGTAATAAAGTTTGTTCTTGCTGATTATGCAAATATTTTGCCACTGAACAAAATCTGCTGGCCACCTATCACGAGTAATGAGTCTCATACTGACTGTCTGGGTATATACAAGCAAATAGAAGACGAGACTGATGAAAACTAATGTTTGTTAAGTGCCTATATGGTACTTGAGTACTTTCAACATGGTTTTTTAGTTTATATTTGTATTAGTTTATAAGGTAATTATCTCCATTTCATAGAAAAGGAATATAGGCTGAAAAGAATAAATTACTGCTCAAGGTCACACAGCTGGTATGGCACAGAGACAGAACTTTAATCCAAAGGTCTTTTTTTTAAAAGTCTTTTTACAGACAAGTCACACTATCATAAAAATCACTTAATATTTCAAAATTATACACACACACACACACACACACACAAACTGTGGAGAGGAAAGACTTGATCATTTATCTGTGATCATCGTATATATATTCTCAAATATAGTTTTACTAGGGTCAAAGAGTTTGAAAGGTATAAGGAAATAATTTAATACATCCTTCTGCTCCTAGACAAGTCTTCATCTAATGCTCAGGATAAAGTTATGTAAACAAAAAAGAAATAATTAGTATGAGAGAAGGGACATGAAGCAATTAACAATTTAATTGGACTTTGCTGAAGAAACTATAGACTAAACAATAAATAGGGAACCAGTAGAGTTATCTGGGTAGAAATAATAACTCACCAGGGACATAGACACTGAGATTTCAAATCCCATTCTGCCACTGACTCACTTGGTAACATTTGACTGCCTGTTTTTTACTTCTCCCAAAAGGAAGCAGAGGGAAGATGATATGATAGCAATGCTCTGTATCATAGGATCATTGTGAGAAATAACTATTCAAAGAAATTATTGCAAAGTACTTAGACAATATCAAATACTACCTAATACAGTTTATTATATAAAATGATTCACATTTCCAGGTTACTGTGATGACTAAGTTTTAAAGTGATCCTTTGAAAACAGGACAAGATGCTATATATAAAATTATGTGAGGAATTTATTTCTATTTGCATTCCAGTCATTCCAATAGGAGAATCTTGCTTATATCAGTGGAAACAAACAGGAAATCTGCAAACATTCAGTTGTTCCAGTTCTTCTGAGGTCACTGAGCTAAGCTTTATTGAATCAGATCTCCTGAATGTTAAGTTTTGTCTAACTCAGCCACATTTCTACAAAGCCAAAGGCTATATGAAGACACTAAGAACATAGTGTCTGTGGAGGTTTTACAGTAGGGCTCCAGGATACTTCCGCAAGCACATAGCATGCTGGTAGGAATGAAGCATCAAACTAGAGGGAATAAATTAGGTGGCATGCAGGCAAGTCTTTGACAAAAATAGTAGCTCCAAAGTAATGAATAACACTAATCTGAGGCAGAATATAAACAAGTCTTCATAAATTTTTTTTAAGTTTTATTTATTTATTTGACAGGGAGAGACACAGTGAGAGAGGGAACACAAGCAGGGGGAGTGGGAGAGGGAGAAGCAGGCTTCCCACGGAGCAGGGAGCCTGATGTGGGGCTCAATCCCAGGACCCTGGGATCATGACCTGAGCCTAAGGCAGATGCTTAACGACTGAGCCACCCAGGTGCCCCAGAATATAAACAAGTCAACTGAAATTATGCCGAAGCAAAATCTAAGACCCAACACTCAATACAACACACTGGACTCAGAATCTAGTATTTCAGATGCTGCAATCAAATACGTGGCATAATCTGAGAGAATGGGCAAGTGGCATGAAATTAGATATAATAGCAGCAAATCTTGAGAAGTAAGTTTCCTATCTAGGGAGATTTTTCTATGATAGAAAGATGTGGGGCCAAGGACTCAGTTCTGGGAAATAAAGCTATTTTTGCAAAGGAAGAGTATCGGGTTCTGATCAATAAACCAGGATAGAGGGTTTTGTCCCTCCAATGCTCTAGAAAGCTGACAGACTCAAGTAGATAGGTAGCTAAACCCCTAACCTCTCAATGGGAGAAAGGATTAGATTCCAAAAATATCACCAAGGTATTGAGAATGCCTAGGGTCAGTTGTTTCTGGTCACCTCAACCCCCCTGGATTTGTGAGGACCATTATGAGGCTTTTCTTTTCCCTCCCCTGAGGTAATTGGAGGAATGGCCTAATGCTTTCTCATTCTGGACTGCACTTATTTCAAGGTCAATGAGAGGAAGCCTGCAGCAGATTACTGGTAGACTAATTTGTTCAACTGAGCTGGAACCTACAATGAAAAGGAGACTGACACATAGGATTCTTTTTGTAGATGAAGTATATTTTTACAAAATTATTCAAATGTTCCATTGAGTACTGAATTTTGAAATCCAAGAAAGAAGTGTTACTTTTAATTTAGCAGATATTTTATAAAGAATTAACACAACTGATCTAGCAAGTGGCCAAGAGGAAAGAAATACGTACACATGGGAAACAAATGCACAGAATTCATTAACCAGAGAAGGATTGATAGCTGAAAACATTTCAGCAAGCTCATGAAAAGTCTGAATAAAAGTAGACTATAGGGGCGCCTGGGTGGCTCAGTTGGTTAAACGACTGCCTTTAGCTCAGGTCATGATCCTGGAGTCCCAGGATCGAGTCCCACATCCGGCTCCCTGCTCAGCAGGGAGTCTGTTTCTCCCTCTGACCCTCCCCCCTCTCATGTGCTCTCTGTCTCTAAGTAAATAAATAAAATCTTAAAAAAAAAAAGTAGACTATAGAGGGCTCACTCTTAGCCACCAGAGAGGCTGTGGCACAGAAAAACACAAGGCAAGTGTTTCATAACAAAACAGTGATAACAACATTGAAGTCTTAGCAAAATACTGCACATTCACTGTGTGCCAAACCATTTTCTAAGTTTTTCACACTCGTTTAATAAATCTTTAAAACCACCCTATGAGAGATAAGTACCATTTTTATCCCCATTTTACCAATGAATAAACTTCATCACAGAAACGTTAAGTAACTGGCCCAAGGTAACACAGTTAAAAAATTGTGGTACTTAAGTTCCAACTCACACAGCCTGATTCCGGAGTCCATTATCTTTTTTTTTTTTTAAGATTTTATTTATTTATTTGTCAGATAGAGAGAGAGCAAGCACAAATAGGCAGAGTGGCAGGCAGAGCGAGAAGCAGCCTCCCCGTTGAGCAAGGAGCCCGATGAGAGACTCGATCCCAGGGTCCTTGGATCATGACCTGAGCCAAAGACAGCTGCTTAATGACTGAGCCACCCAGGCGTCCCACAGAGTCCATTATCTTAATCAATAAATTACCTAGCCCATTCAAAAGCTGATTCCACATTTAAGCACGTTTCTTTGTTATCTGACTCCATATTGATGCTTATTTTAGGGCAAGTTAAAACATATCTATCCAGACAATCTTGGCAAAAACCATGGTTTAGTCAATAATTAAATTTAATTACCAGATGCTTTCAAAACCTAATGGTGCTTCAGATTAATGCTGATATGTGGGACCACAAATGACTTTCAAATGACAGGCAAGCCCTATTCAAATGTGGCTTTTCTGTGTTTCATTAGAAGATGCTGTGAAGCAAACTTTGATCTGTCTTACATTCAAATCATGGAAGAGTGGAATTCAAATCCAGTATCTCAGAAGGTCAGATGGAAACAATATATTACCCAAATATCTGTAGCCATATGAAACTAACTGAATACATCAATTACTGCAAAACTCAGAAGTGTTCGGAACTCACATGCCAGGTTAACCAGTGACCGGAGCCTTAGGCTCACATAGGATTCTGTGCCTCATGGTAGAGATTATCAGTGTCCTTATTATTCAGAAACAAAACCGCCTCAGAATGAGGAACTGAGGACACAAAATAGTTAGAAGCTGAGCTATAGACCAAGCCTATCACCTGACCTCTGGTTTTTTTTGACTCTGAAGCCTGCTTCCCCACTCACGTCAGTTTGATGCCAGCAAAAAATGATGTTAAAAGAGGGAATGAAGATAAAAAATCACAGGACTCTCTTGTTAGAACAAGCTTCAGCACTGAAAGCTAGATGGCAACAACACTTTTTAGCTCATGATTTAAAGGAAGACATTTAATACCATCTTTGGCAATACTAACAATTTATAACTAGGTGGTTGCACTTATTCAGTGTAAATAATTCACTGATGTAAGATTTACCCTCTAAACTTCAGGGATGACAGGGAAAAAAAAAAAACTGCTGCCACAAAGTATTTATAATTTGTGTTTGTATAAGTCAAGATTCCTAGCAGGAAACACAAATCATTTGAGTTATTTTAAGAAAGAAAAGATTTAAATCAGAAACTTAGGTTATGAAATCACTGGAAGCCCTGTAGGAGCAGGAATCAGGAGCCATCACTGAAACTCTTGGTTTTAAAAACGTGCTGCCATAGATGTGATCCAAGCGTTAGGAACCTGCCCTGGACAACTGCCTCTGGACACCTACAAAGTTGGTTAATTTAGTCTGAAACCCTAAACCCTTTTAACTGCCACAACTTTTTCTAGACACTATCCTGGCTTCACAACCTTTGCAGGCTAGCAGAAGCAGCATCTGGAATTTGGCCTTTGCCTGAAATCTGCATTCTAAATCTCTTATGAGTTATTCTAGTCGAAGATGAACTAATTCATATTTAGAATCCTAGCTGCAAGGGACTCCGGGAAATGCAGTTTGTCATTCTTATCCTTTGCAGAATTGGATGGCACACAGAAAAAGATGGGAAAGAATGGGGAATTCCAATCATATTCAGCATGGTGTTATTGTTTAATAATTTAATTAAAGTAAAAACACATCTTAGGCAAGGTTTTAAAAAACCAAAGTATGTTAGCAAGACTCTTTTTGTTCACCATTTGGTGGAAGGAGAGAGGGCAGGGGGTAGAAGTGTGAAGAAGGAAGACAGAGACTGAGTAATATCCTGTGCATTTCAATTGTCCAATTGTGTAGCACGGAAAAGAGCCAAAAAAATGATCTTTTTTAATTATTCAAATTTTAAATGTTAATCCCTGGCTGGAGCCATGTTCTAAGGACCTATCAATGAATACCTTTAAAATGATTAGCAAGATTGATGGCAGTGCACAGGGGTAGGCTTTAGAAACAAATTCCACCCATTTTGTATTTTTGGCCTAAGAGAAATTTAATGCTAAGTGTAACTCAGAATGAGGTTTGAATAGCAGCTCCTCAACTTCTGTGATCTTAAACAAGTTGCTTGGACTTCCAATGTCTTAATAATTTTGCATGGTAAGAATGAAAATATTCGGGGCACCTGGGTGGCTCAGTTGTTAAGCATCTGCCTTCAGCTCAGGTCAGGATCCCAGGGTCCTGGGATTGAGCCCCACATCGGGCTCCCTGCGCAGCGGGAAGCCTACTTCTCCCTCTCTCACTCCCCTTGCTTGTGTTCCTTCTCTCTCTCTCTCTCTCTCTCTCTCTCTGTCAAATAAATAAATAAAATCTTAAATATTCTTACGGGTTTTTCTGATTAACAAATTTTTTAATGTTTCCAGTATAAATGCTAAATGACAGGGTGAAGCTAACAAACAGTAGTAATTCAAAGTTCCAAGAAATTACCAGGAACTAGAATAAACTGGGGCCATCACAGAGCACATGGAACTGAAGTTGGGGTTTTACAGGTAGGAGAATTGACAGAAGGACTTTGTAGACAAAGGGAATAAGTTTTAGAGGTGGTGGGTAGGAAGGAGATGGTGAGTAGAGCTGGTCTAGGGCCCTCACTGGGAGAAAAAAAAAATAGAGACCATGTAAAAATCTCCTTGTGACATGCTACACTTGTCAGACTTTATGATGGTATTTACTAATGGAAAAATAATGGGGAGTTCTTTTCTGTTGAATGCTTTTACCAGGATATACCTGGTCTAAGTGGCTTATAGAAAACAAGCCTAGATTTTTTTTTTCTTTATAAGGCATAGCATACTGTAAAATGTCACTGTTAGCTATGTAATTATCATAGCATATAATGAAGATGTTTATGAGTGAAAGAAATCCATTTGTGTAACTGATACCTCCCATGTATTACTTAGGCAAATTATTTGTAAAATCTGGTTCAAGGCACACACTTATATAGAAAGCAAGAACCTGGGAGTTGCACTGGCAGTCTCAGATTTCTCCATGCTTTACCTGTATGTAGCGGTTGCCTGTGCCCTTAGAGTTATTAGAAAAGTTTGATACAAGGTAAAATCCATAGTTCTAGAGAATCTGATTTGACAGTCTGACTCTTTAAATTACCTCAGTAGCATAAAGAATTCACTTAGTGAATAGTGGATGCAATGCATCCACTGAAGCAAGGACCTGTATTGACACAATGTAAGGCAGTCATTGGAAAAGAAAGTTGTAACTAAATTTTGGAGAGTTTTAAATTCAAGGTTTTGGAATTTGAACAAGGGATTAATAGTAGTGATGAATCAACTAGGATGATATGTTAATCCAGTAAAACAGTATGTAGAACAGGAAAGAGACGAGATTTTAGGTAAAGGGTCTTTTAGATGATTGTAATAGTTCAGGCAAAAGTGATGAGAAGACTGTAGACTTGAACAGGAGTTTGATAAATTGTAATTTTAAAAAGAGAGTACTTAGAGATTAACTGACTATACAAAACAAGGAGTTAAAAATAGTTTTTAGGCTCACTGAAAAGTGCTGTGTGCAACATAAACAGGTCAGTTCAGAGTAAGTTTGACATTGGATGAATATTAAGGACCAGTGAATCAAAGGAGCGACTGGAATACACAGGAACACACACACACACTCTCTCATACACATATTTACAAATAATCCATGTGTGGAGATGTATACATACAAACATAGCCAATTTCATAGCATAAACCAGCTACCAAGGTAGTTACCAAATCCTCTAAGAGTGAACAGAATATAAAGATGATTTATGCTTGACCAAAAGGATAACCAAAAAAAAAAAAAAAAATCACAGAAGTCGTCTGATGGTTCCTCTCCTGTTCTCCCTCCTCTGGTCACAAAGTGGGACAAATGTGGGCAGGGACAGATTTTTATATTATTGACCTATTTTCAACCAAGGGAATGGGGCATTGTGGTAAGCTGAATAATGGTTCCCCGAAGAAGTCCATGTCCTAGTTCCTGGAACCTATGAATGTGCTACCTTACTTGTAGTACTTTGTTACAGCAGCAATAGGAAACTAAGAGAAGTTTCTAATTATTTTTTTATCACCTATGTTCTCTTGGTTAGGAAGACAATATGTGGCTTACTTACAAAGAAAAGGATAAAACATGTCTATTGACAGATTGTTCTGATGTGTATAAAGTTATCTCTGATCAAAAGTACATTTTACATCCCAAATACTCAAATTTTAAAACCTGAATATAACATGATCCTTGCTACTTCTCCCAGGCGGAGAAAACATAGCATTAATCTATAAGAAAGTTCCCAATTCATAAGCTAACCCAAATTTATTTTTTAGAATCATAGGCCCCCATAGGTAATTATCACAGCAGAAACTTTTTAGAAATATTCTCTGGGATCAATCAGAAGCATTAAGATAAAAAAAAAAAGGCCCAAGAAAGTGTTGTTAACATGGCAAGTGAAATTTTACTGATGACTATAGAAAGAATAGCTCCAGTTGACTTAAGGATGAAAGATCACTTTGATCAAGGAGAAGTGGTTCTCAACTGTGGTTGATTTATCCCCGAGTAGATACCTAGCAATGTCTGAAGACAATTTTTTTGGTCATAACCCAGGAATACTGCTGAACAACAGACAATACAGAGGACAATCCCCTTCCCCACCAAAAAAAAAAAAAAAAAAAAAAAAAAAAAAATTATCCAGTCCAAAATATCAATAGTGCTAAGGTGAGAAACTCTGGCACAGAGTGAGTAAGCCTGTGTGAGCATGCTTATTTTTCAGAAAAGAAAACAAGAGCTAAAAGAAATGACCAAATTTATGCCAGCTGAGTCTTAACTTGATACCCTTTTTATAACATTCCCTCTCTAAAATATATCTCTATCAACAGAGAAAAATTTATATTCTCTCATACACATTTTGAGTGTACATAAATGTACTGGCCCATTCAAGTGCAGAATAAATATTGTCAGTGTAGCCTTCAAAAAGTTTTTTTTCTTAATAATTTTTTATTGTTATGTTAATCACCATACATTACATCATTAGTTTTTGATGTAGTGTTCCATGATTCATTGTTTGTGCATAACACCCAGTGCTCCACGCAGAATGTGCCCTCTTTCATACCCATCACCAGGCTAACCCATCCCCCCACCCTCCTACCCTCTAGAACCCTCAGTTTGTTTTTCAGAGTCCATCGTCTCTAAGGGTTCATCTCCCCCTCTGACTTACTCCCCTTCATTCTTCCCCTCCTGCTATCTTCTTCTTTTTTTTTCTTAACATATATTGAATTATTTGTTTCAGAGGTACAGATCCGTGATTCATCAGTCTTGTACAATTCACAGCGCTCACCATAGCACATACCCTCCGCAATGTCTATCACCCAGCCACCCCATCCCTCCCACCCCCCACCACTCCAGCAACCCTCAGTTTGTTTCCTGAGATGAAGAATTCCTCATATCAGTGAGATCATATGATACCTGTCTTTCTCTGATTGACTTATTTCACTAAGCATAACACCCTCCAGTTCCATCCACGTCGTTGCAAATGGCAAGATCTCATTCCTTTTGATGGCTGCATAATATTCCATTGTGTATATATACCACTTCTTCTTTATCCATTCATCTGTCGATGGACATCTTGGCTCTTGCCACAGTTTGGCTATTGTGGACATTGCTGCTATAAACATTGGGGTGCACGTACCCCTTCGGATCCCTACATTTGTATCTTTGGGGTATAAACGCCCAGTAGTGCAATTGCTGGATCAGAGGGTAGCTCGATTTTCAACTGTTTGAGGAGCCTCCATACTGTTTTCCAGAGGGGGTGCACCAGCTTACATTCCCACCAACAGTGTAGGAGGGTTCCCCTTTCTCCACATCCCCGCCAACATCTGTCGTTTCCTGACTTGCTAATTCTAGCCATTCTGACTGGTGTGAGGTGGTATCTCATGGAGGTTTTGATTTGGATTTCCCTGATGCCGAGCGATATTGAGCACTTTTTCATGTGTCTGTTGGCCATTTGGATGTCTTCTTTGGAAAAACGTCTGTTCATGTCTTCTGCCCATTTCTTGATTGGATTATTTGTTCTTTGGGTGTTGAGTTTGATAAGTTCCTTATAGATTTTGGATACTAGCCCTTTATCTGATATGTCACTTGCAAATATTTTCTCCCATTCTGTCGGTTGTCTTTTGGTTTTGTGGACTGTTTCTTTTGCTGTGCAAAAGCTTTTTATCTTGATGAAATCCCAATAGTTCATTTTTGCCCTGGCTTCCCTTGCCTTTGGCGATGTTTCTAGGAGGAAGTTGCTGTAGCTGAGGTCGAAGAGGTTGCTGCCTGTGTTCTCCTTTAGGATTTTGATGGACACCTGTCTCACGTTGAGGTCTTTCAACCATTTGGAGTCTATTTTTGTGTGTGGTGTAAGGAAATGGTCCAGTTTCATTCTTCTGCATGTGGCTGTCCAATTTTCCCAACACCATTTGTTGAAGAGACTGTCTTTTTGCCATTGGACATTCTTTCCTGCTTTGTCAAAGATGAGTTGACCATAGAGTTGAGGGTCCATTTCTGGGCTCTCGATTCTGTTCCATTGATCGATGTGTCTGTTTTTGTGCCAGTACCACACTGTCTTGATGATGACAGCTTTGTAATAGAGCTGGAAGTCCGGAAATGTGATGCCGCCAGCTTTGCTTTTCTTTTTCAACATTCCTCTGGCTATTCGGGGTCTCTTCTGGTTCCATACAAATTTTAGGATTATTTGTTCCATTTCTTTGAAAAAGGTGGATGGTATTTTGATGGGGATTGCATTGAATGTGTAGATTGCTCTAGGTAGCACTGACATCTTCACAATGTTTGTTCTTCCAATCCATGAGCATGGAACGTTTTTCCATTTCTTTGTGTCTTCTTCAATTTCTTTCATGAGTATTTTATAGTTTTCTGAGTACAGATCCTTTGCCTCTTTGGTTAAATTTATTCCTAGGTATCTTATGGTTTTGGGTGCAATTGTAAATGGGATCGACTCCTTGATTTGTCTCTCTTCTGTCTTGTTGTTGGTGTATAGGAATGCCACTAATTTTTGTGCATTGATTTTATAGCCTGCTACTTGACTGAATTCCTGTATGAGTTCTAGCAGTTTTGGGGTGGAGACTTTTGGGTTTTCCACATACAGTATCATATCATCTGCAAACAGTGAGAGTTTGACTTCCTCCTTGCCGATCTGGATGCCTTTGATTTCTTTTTGTTGTCTGATTGCTGTGGCTAGGACTTCTAATACTATGTTGAATAGCAGTGGTGAGAGTGGACATCCCTGCCGCGTTCCTGACCTTAGGGGAAAAGCTCTCAGCTTTTCCCCATTGAGAATGATATTCGCTGTAGGTTTTTCATAGATGGCTTTTATGATATTGAGGTAGGTACCCTCTATCCCTATACTCTGAAGAGTTTTGATCAAGAAAGGATGCTGTACTTTGTCAAATGCTTTTTCTGCATCTATTGAGAGGATCATATGATTCTTGTTCTTTCTTTTGTTAATGTACTGTATCACGTTGATTGATTTGCGGACGTTGAACAAGCCTTGCAGCCCAGGGATAAATCCCACTTGGTCATGGTGAATAATCCTTTTAATGGACTGTTGGATCCTATTGGCTAGTACTTTGGTGATAATTTTTGCATCCATGTTCATCAAGGATACCGGTCTGTAATTCTCCTTTTTGATCGGGTCTTTGTCTGGTTTTGGGATCAAGGTAATGGTGGCCTCATAAAATGAGTTTGGAAGTTTTCCTTCCATTTCTATTTTTTGGAACAGTTTCAGGAGAATAGGCATTAATTCTTCTTGAAATGTCTGATAGAATTCCCCTGGGAAGCCATCTGGCCCTGGGCTTTTGTTTCTTGGGAGATTTTTGATGACTGCTTCAATTTCCTTAGTGGTTATAGGTGTGTTCAGATTGTCTATTTCTTCCTGGTTCAATTTTGATAGTTGATACATCTCTAGGAATGCATCCATTTCTTCCAGGTTATCTAATTTGCTGGCATAGAGTTGCTCATAATATGTTCTTATAATTGCTTGTATGTCTTTGGTGTTGGTTATGATCTCTCCTCTTTCATTCATGATTTTGTGGATTTGGGTCATTTCTCTTTTCTTTTTCATAAGTCTGGCCAGGGGTTTATCAATCTTGCTAATTCTTTCAAAGAATCAGCTCCTAGTTTCGTTGATCCGTTCTACTGTTCTCTTGGTTTCTATTTCATTGATTTCTGCTCCCATCTTTATTATTTCTCTTCTCCTGCTGGGTTTAGGCTTTATTTGCTGTTCTTTCTCCAGCTCCTTTAGGTGTAGGGTTAGGTTGTGTATTTGAGACCTTTCTTGTTTCTTGAGAAAGGCTTGTATTGCTATATACTTTCCTCTCAGGACTGCCTTTGCTGTATCCCAAAGATTTTGGACAGTTGTGTTTTCATTTTCATTGGTTTCCATGAATTTTTTTTAATTCTTCTTTAATTTCCTGGTTGACCCATTCATTCCTTAGTAGGATGCTCTTTAGCCTCCACGTATTTGAGTTCTTTCCGACTTTCCTCTTGTGACTGAGTTCTAGTTTCAAAGCATTGTGGTCTAAAAATATGCAGGGAATGATCCCAATCTTTTGGTACCGGTTGAGACCTGATTTGTGACCTAGGATGTGATCAATTCTGGAGAATGTTCCATGGGCACTAGAGAAGAATGTGTATTCTGTTGCTTTGGGATGGAATGTTCTGAATATGTCTGGGAAGTCCATTTGGTCCAGTGTTTCATTTAAAGTCTTTATTTCCTTGTTGATCTTTTGCTTAGATGATGTGTCCATTTCAGTGAGGGGGGTGTTAAAGTCCCCCACTATTATTGTATTGTTGTCAATGTGTTTCTTTGCTTTTGTTATTAATTGCCTTATATAATTGGCTGCTCCCACGTTAGGGGCATAGATATTTACAATTGTCAGATCTTCATGTTGGATAGATCCTTTAAATAGGATATAGTGTCCTTCTTCATCTCTTATTACAGTCTTTGTTTTAAAATCTAATTTGTCTGATATAAGGATTGCCACCCCAGCTTTCTTTTGGTGTCCATTAGCATGGTAAATGGTTTTCCACCCCCTCACTTTCAATCTGGGGGTGTCTTTGGGTCTAAAATGAGTCTCTTGCAGACAGTGTATGGATGGGTCTTGTTTTTTAATCCAATCTGATAGCCTGTGTCTTTTGATTGGGGCATTTAGCCCATTGACATTCAGGGTAACTATTGAAAGGTATGAATTTAGTGCCATTGTACTGCCTGTAAGGTGACTGTTACTGTATATTGTCTGTGTTCCTTTCTGATCTATGCTGCTTTTAGGCTCTCTTTTTGCTTAGAGGACCTCTTTCAATATTTCTTGGAGGGCTGGTTTTGTGTTTGCAAATTCCTTTAGTTTTTGTTTGTCCTGGAAGCTTTTTATCTCTCCTTCAATTTTCAATGACAGCCTAGCTGGATATAGTATTCTTGGCTGCATATTTTTCTCGTTTAGTGCTCTGAAGATCTCATGCCAGTCCTTTCTGGCCTGCCAGGTCTCTGTGGATAGGTCTGTTGCCAATCTAATGTTTCTACCATTGTAGGTTACATATCTCTTCTCCCGAGCTGCTTTCAGGCTTTTCTCTTTGTCTCTGAGACTCAGAAGTTTTACTATTGGATGTCGGGGTGTTGACCTATTTTTATTGATTTTGAGAGGGGTTCTCTGTGCCTCCTGGATGTTGATGCCTGTTTCCTTCCCCACATTAGGGAAGTTCTCTGCTATTATTTGCTCCAATATACCTTCTGCCCCCCTCTCTCTTTCTTCTTCTTCTGGGATCCCAATTATTCTAATGGTGTTTCGTCTTATCGTATCACTTATCTCTCGAATTCTGCCCTCGTGATCCTGTAGTTGTTTCTCTCTTTTTCTCAGCCTCTTTATTATCCATCATTTGGTCTTCTATATCGCTGATTCTCTCTTCTGCCTCATTTATTCTAGCAGTTAGTGCCCCCATTTTTGATTGCACCTCATCAATAGCCTTTTTGATTTCGACTTGGTTAGATTTTAGTTCTTTTATTTCTCCAGAAAGGGTTTCTCTAATAACTTCCACACTTTTTTTAAGCCCAGCTAGTATCTTTAAAGTCATGATTCTGAACTCTAGGTCCAACATTGTACTAATGTCCGTATTGAGTAGGTCCCTGGGAGACGGTACTACCTCTTGTTCTTTTTGCTGAGGTGATTTTTTTCGTCTTGTCATTTTGTCCAGAGGAGAACAGACGAATGAGAGAACAGAATGCTAACAGGTTAACAACGTCTCCAGCAAATATCCTCTATACAAATCAGAAAAGACCTGAAACCAGAGGACAAGAAAGGGAAAGAAAGCAGGGGAAAAAAAAAAGGAAAAAGAAAAAGATAAAAACCAACAAAAACAGAACAAAACAAAAAAAACCAAATATGATCAAATATGATCAGGCTAGTACATAGATCAGTGCCACACACTAGCTTTTGGGCATATTTTGGTCTGTTAGAAGAAAGTGCCTGCTAAAATTTTAAAGGAAGAAAGACTTACATATGTACAAAATAAGGGCTGATACAATGAAGGGATGGCAGATGACTGTAAAAATGAAAGTTATAAAAGATTTTATAAAAGGACTTGATAAGAAGTTTTTTTAAAAAAGAAAGAAGATTTAAAAAGAAAAAGAAAAAAGAAAAAAAAAGGGAGAGAATGTGATCAGGCAGGAGACTAGAACAAAGCCATACACTAGTGATTTAGGGTATATTTTGATCTGTTAGAAGAAACTGTATCTCAAAATTTTAAAGAGAGAACAACTTATATATATATACGCCAAAAATAAGGGTAACTACTATGAAGGGATAAAAATATGACTCTAAAAATGAAAAATAAAAAAATTTTTTTGGGGGCACCTGGGTGGCTCAGTTGGTTAAACGACTGCCTTCGGCTCAGGTCATGATCCTGGAGTCCTGGGATCGAGTCCCGCGTCGGGCTCCCTGCTCGGCAGGGAGTCTGCTTCTCCCTCTGACCCTCCTCCCTCTCATGCTCTCTCTCTATCATTCTCTCTCTCAATAAATAAATAAAAATCTTTAAAAAAAATGTTTTTTTTAAAAAGGGATTGATAAGATGTTGTTTGAAAAAGGGAAAAAGAAAAATTAAAAAAAAACAGTTAAAAAATTAACTTTGAAAAACTAATGAATTATGGTAAAAAAGCCATGAATTCTACGTGCAGTATTCCCCTAGCGCTGGAGTTCTCCCGTTCTCCTTGATCGGTAAACTTGGTCTTGGCTTGCTGGCTCTTCTGCTGATCTTCTGGGGGAGGGGCCTGTTGCCGTGGTTCCCAAATGTCTTTGCCGGAGGCGTAATTGCCCTGCCCTTGTGAGTCCGGGCTAAGGAAGCTGCTCGGGTTTGCTCTCAGGAACTTTTGTTCCCTGCAAGCTCTCAGTACAGCTTTGGAGGACCAGGGTGAAAATGGTGGCCTCCCACTCTCCACCCGGAGGAGCCGAGAACTCGGAGCCCCGCTCCTCAGTGCGCCCCCAGAGAAAAGCAGTCCCTCCCGTCTCCCCGGTCTCCGGCCGCACTCCGCGCTCACCCGGCCTGTGATCGAGCATTTCTATCTCTGGCACCCGACCCCGTGTGGAGTCTCCAAACCCAGCAGATCCCTGCGGTGCGCTCCGTGCCGCTCCTCCCAGGGGAGGAAGGGGAGTCTCCCCGGATCTGCCGCTTGTTGGGTCCCTGCTGGAGGAGCGGTGGCCCGACTGGGCCGCGGATCACAGTTTATGGCCACCCGGAGCTGAGAGCCTGTGCCTCGGCTCCGTCTCTGCAGCCAGCTTCCCCACTCTGATACCTGGGAGCTCTGCCGCACTCAGGCACCCCCGGTCTTTCTGTGACCCCGAGGGTCCTGAGACCACACTGTCCCGCGAGGGTTCCACCCCCCGCTTAGCCACTGGAGCGACGTCCCTCAGCGGAGCCAGCTTCTAAAAGTTCCGATTTTGTGCTCCGCGGCTCTATCACTTGCCAGAAGCGGCCGACGGAGGCCCCCTCCCCCGCCATCTATCCTCCCGAATATCGCCTCGGATTCACTTCTCCGCATGTCCTACCTTCCAGTAAGCGGTCGCTCTTCTGTTCAGAGTGTTGTTACTATTCTTATCTTCGATCTCCTGTTGAGTTCGTAGGTGTTCAGAATGGTTTGATCCCTATTCAGCTGAATTCCTGAGACCAGATGAAATCCAGGTCTCCTACTCCTCTGCCATCTTGCTCCGCCCCCCAGCCTTCAAAAAGATCTAATGGAAATTTGTAAGTTACAGAAAGAGTAAGCCTTTCTAAATAATTCAAGTCATCTGTATCATTAGTTTATACAAATATCTTTTATATAAATATAAGCCTAACTTCAGACAGAAATAATAAGCCTCACTTTAGAAAATCATTTAATCACTTGTAGATTTTATTCTTGAAGGAAAAAATTGGCTTATTTTTTATATGGATTTTGAAATTCTATTCCTATCTGGGCCATTTATTTTAATCTTGGATAAATAAATTCAATCTTATCTAGTTAGTTATATTTAAGGGGAAAGCACAATCATTTTGATATATTATAGACACTGCTGTAAAACTAATATTCGGCATAAAAAAGTTAATGATAGCACATAAAGAAATGATAAGGAGAAAAAGAGACAAAATTTATTTTCTCATCCAACTAATCAAAATTTAAAAAATATCCTTTCATCCATTTATTTAGGAAATATTTATCATCATCTACTGTTTGTCAGGGTCTATGCTAAATGTCTAGGAAATAAAAATGGGCATCATGGTACCATCCTAAATAAGTTCACAGTTAAATGGAGAAAAGCAACTGGAAAAAAATTACATAAATCATACTAGTGGTATTTCAGGATCGTTTCCATGGAATGAAGACTCTTAGAAGCCTAATTATGCAGGAATTTTATTAGGGAGGGTGCTCTAGATCAACACCCAAAAAGGAAGGGAAGGAAATGAGATTTGACACAGGGAATAGCTGGTCTGCCATACAGTCTCATCAATGTCCTCAGCTGATCCCATGGGAAGCCCTGAAGATGAAATGGCCCTTCAGAGCGGTCCTAAATTGGAACAAAAGAATCTTCATAATCCCAGGGCAAACAAATCATGAAATGCATTCTGCCCCTGAGAAAGGGGCGAGAGTTTGGGTGCGGCAGCTCTTTGCAGGTGTGGGCAATTTCCAACGACAGCTGACAGCTGACAGCTGATGGTTATCAGTGGCAGCTTTCTCTACAACAAGGGGAAGTAAGTCATTCATTCCTACAGAAGCATTTGAGTGAAAAGCACAGCATCCCTGAGTGGTATGGACAGAGTGTGCCATGGAGCTTAGTTGAAGGGAATGAACTAATTATGTAATGTGGGAAGAAAATACAGGTTGGGTATAATGTTACTGAAGAGGTATTTGAACTAAAACTTGGGCCACGATAAAGAATATTCTAAGTAATAAAGCTAGTGAATCACTTTCTAGGCAGATGAAACAGCATGTACAAAGCAATGGAGTCAAAAGAGCAACGCATAACCAGAAAAAGGTCTAGGTTTAACCCAAATGGAGCTTAGAATAAATGTTAGGGAGGGAGAAGAAGAGGGCTAAAGAAGGGGCTAGGGAAATGATTTTAAAAGGGCTTTGCAAACTAGGGCAAGAAATACCGATTTTTTTTCCTATAAACTAATTTAGATCTAACAAGGGCTTTAAAGGGGAGGAAGTGATAGGATTTTATTTAAGTAAGATAACTCTGCAAGCACTGAGGATGGGTGATTGGAATAGAGGGAAGCATTTACGAGAACCTGAACGCTAAATGGTGATAATGACTCAAAACTGTTTTCTCTTCGGGGAGAGAAGAGAGTCATATAAGGTAAGTAATAAAGCACGGATTCCAGAAACCTATCAAGAAATCGACGTACCCTGGGGCGCCTGGGTGGCTCAGTCGGTTAAGCATCTGCCTTTGGCTCAGGTCGTGATCCTGGGGTCCTGGGATCGAGCCCTGCATCAGGCTCCCTGCTTGGCGAGGAGCCTGCGTCTCCCTCTCCCGCTCCCCCTGCTTGTGTCCCCTCTCTCGCTGTGTCTCTCTCTGTCGAATAAATAAGTAAAATCTTAAAAAAAAAAAAAGAAAAAGGAAATCAATGTACTCTTCCCTACTTACATATACCTCATCCAACACTACTCAGGGAGCAGAGATCCTTTCTAGTTTTAGTAACAACAGGAAATAACTGTTAGCATTGAGGAATTCAGGTAGAAGCTTTAAACCTACAAATGCGTTCTGATTTAGACCACAAAGGTGGATTTTGAATGGCAACCAGGTGAATGCAGAGAGCAATGGATGATAATTGGTCAACCCTATTAAATAACATAGACCAAATATTTATCATTCAGTGACAGCTAACCAAGCTAACAAACCCCACAGTCTAAGACATAAAAATTTTCTATGCTAGAGCTTAACACTTGAGAAGCAGAAAAATATTTGCAATTAAGTATACTATATAACGAATTATTTTTCACTTTAACAAAATCCAATAAGAAATAACCTTTAAAACAGGAGATAAAATATGAGCTAGCACAACAGTCTGACAGGAAGGTTGTGAGGCTTTAAGGGCAGAGAAGTATTTATCTATTCATCCAATAAATATTTATTGAGCAGTTTTAGGTTGGCAGACCTAAGAGACAGGCCCTGGAATGAGGACTCCTATGCAAGTGATTTTTTAAAAAGTATTTTATTTATTTACTTGAGAGAGAGGGAGAGAGCACAAACAAGAGGAGCAGCAGAGGGAGAGGGGGAAGGAGGCTCCCCACTGAGCAGGGAGCCAATGAGGGGCTCCAATCCCAGGACCCCAGGATCATGACCTGAGCTGAAGGAAGACGCTGAATGGACTGAGCCCCCAGGCGCCCCTGCAAGTGATTTTTTTAAGAGAAGCCTAGTGAGGGAGTAGGAAAAGCAAGAGATGGAAAAGGGAGAATTCAAGCAGGCTCCAAGCTTAAGTGTGAAGTTTAAGTTGCACTTCCAGTATTCTCAGAGTCTTTGGCTGAAGTCCACCCAGGGTGGCTATATAAACTCCCAGGCTATTCCAGCTCTCTGTGTGCATAAGCAAAGCAGTTCCAGGAGCCAAAGGGTTCAGACAATGCATGTATTAAAAGAAAAGCACAAGGAGGAGCACCTGGATGGCTCAGCTGGTTGGACATCCAATTCTTGACTTTGGCTCAGGTCATGATCTCAGGGTTGTGAGATTGAGCCCTAAATCAGGCTCTGCGCTGGGCGTACAGCCTGCTTAAGATTCTCTCTCTCCCTCCACCCCCACCCCCACACATGCGCATGCACACTCTCTCTCTCCCCCTCAAAAAAAAAAAAAAAAAAGTAAAGCACAAGTAGCTCGGTGATAGGCACACAGAAATGGTAGAAGGGATTCTAGGGGATCAGAGCATATATAGGGGATGTGAAGTCACCATTCAGATGGGCACTATGAGTACAAGGGGGAATAAGGCAGAAAGTATTCCTGCACTAATAGAAGTTAATATTCTAAGCTGGAAAATGCAGACTATAAGCAAAGAAACAAAAATATTAACAAGATAAGGATGGTTTATTTAAGTATGATAAAGTGAATTAACATGTAAAAAATAAAGAGAAAATGAGGAGAGGGCATCTTATTTTATAAACATGGAGTCAAGAAAGGCCTCTCAGACAACGGGATATTTATTTAGATACATGAAACTTGAGTCTTAATGAAAATAGAGCTAGATAACAAGAAAATACTGTAAAAAAAAAAGGTGGGAGGAGAAAACTCAGTAGAATTCTTATTAAAAGCATAAAAGAATGAAATCTTGCCATTTGCACCAATGTGAATGGAACTAGAGAGTATTATGCTAAGCAAAATAAATCAGTCAGAGAAAGACAGACATATGATTTCACTCATATGTGGAATTTAAGAAACAAACCTGATGAACATAAGGGAAAGGCAGGAAAAAGAAAATAAGATAGGAATGGAGACAAACTATTAGAGACTCTTAACTATAGAAAACAAAAGGGGAGGTGGGGGGATGGGGTAACTGGGTGATAGAGGGCACTTGATGGAATGAGCACTGGGTGTTATATGCAACTGATGAATATCCTAAATTCTACCTCTGAAACTAATACACTATAAGTTAATTAAATTGAATTTAAATAAACAATTAAATAATAAAAGCATAGAAGAGGGATGCCTTGGTGGTTCAGTCAGTCAAGCACCTGCTTTCGGCTCAGGTCTCAGGTCAGCTCAGCGGGAAGTCTGCATGTCCCTCTTCCTCTGCTTCCCAGGCCCCCACACCACCCCGCCCCACCCCACCCTGCCTGGCTCATGCGCCCACGCATGCTCTCTCTCTCTCTCTCTCAAATAAACCTAAAAACTCAAAAAAAAAATAAAAGCATAAAAGAAAAAATCAATTACACAAAACATGGACTACAAGTCCAACGTAGCAAGCTCCCTTAGACAATAAAGTAAAGCTTGAGTTTAATGACCACATGTATAGTAACAGGAAATAAAGCCTGGGATCCAAGAAAGATGGGGATTCAGATCAAAGCCCACATATAAGTACAGTTCGTGGGTAACCTAGTAAAAACTGGTAGGGATGCGTGTCTATTTAGCCACTTTGCACAGAACAGCAGGGACAAACAAAATCCTCAAATGCTTAATCACTTTCTCTACTCAGGTAGATCTGGAGTCTAAATTCACACTATCTCGATGGCCCACAAAATCCAAGATGAAAAATTAGATTACATGATCCTGGGATGAGTGTCCCTGGGTTCTTGACAGAAGCAAACATAAATCCTCACTGGAACCATGCACTATAATTACAGACACTAAAGTTCTAAGAAACATGAGGTCACAATTAAAAGGAAATCACTAAATGCATGAGTAAGACAGGTAAGCTATGAGAGAGAACTGAGAAAACCAACAAAGTACAAAATTAGACCCACTAAATGAGAGATTTGGGTTTTAGTAGATACGTAATATAAATTTGCTTAATGAATTTATAGAACTGAAAGATTAACAAAAGAAGAGATATGAAAATCATCAGCATTTCTGATGCTGTCCGATTTGATAAACATGAGGTTCAGTTACTTTTCAAATATATTTTAAATGATTAGGCAAAAATATTATTGATACACTTGTAAACCAGATATTGTTTGTTGGCTTTAGGAATCCTTCCCACCCATCTATAACTCTCCCCTTTATGATAGGGGCATAAAGACAGGAAACTACATTTCTCAGTCTCCATTACCAAGCAGAGTGTAGCTAGATCAAACCAATGAAAGGCACCTGCAAGAGATTTGGATGGCACAAGGCAAGGAGAAATTATTTTTCTCTGGCAGCTGCATCTAGGAACATGAGCGTCAGCAGATGGTAGATTTCCTGAAATCCACCCTCCTGACTTTTGTTCCCCAAGCCTTCAATGGTTGTGTGAGCCTCTAATTCCTAACGTTTAAACCAATTCCTGTTGGAAATACCGAGAATAGCTGCTGTTTTCCTGACCAAGGCTTAGCCAGTGATCTAAGAGGCATAGTCAAGGACATGAAGAATGAGTAACAGTATCCACAAGGAGATTTTAAAGGGAGTCCTGACAGCAGTGATTCAGTCAGAGCTGAATTTTGACAAATGGATTAAATAGTGAGATTCAGAAACATGGGATCAGTAACTGAACAGCTGAGCAAACTCTGCTGAGCATCTTCCTTGATGCCAAGACAAAACAGGCATGAATAGACAGATTCTGCAAAATAATTAGTGGAATTTTTCAACTTATAAAAAATGGATCATCATAAACACTCTAAAAACCTGGACAAGATGTCAGAACCCCATCAAATTAATGTGATCACAAACAAGATGATAAATTAGGAAAATGTCAAGCTTAAGAGCCTAAATCACTGCCAAAAGTTGGGCTTATTCCTATAATGAAAGACTCTGGTGGCCGTGTTAACTGATGACTCCTTTGTGATTATTTTGTTTCTCAGATTTAATTATTTGTAGTCTTTCAGATTTAGGGAAATGTGGACTATTTTTAGTTGCTGCAAATGTTGCTGAACATTGGCCCTGAGAGATTAGGGAATATACCCAAATTTTCCTTAATATACTACTCATAGAAACAAGTCAACTCCATAATATTCAGTCTTCTGGACAACAAAGAGTTGTCTTTTTCATTTTTTTGTACAAAGAAACAGTAAAACATTTTAAGCTTTCAGAGTCTTTAATTACAAAAGACATATAAATCACTTGGCAATATGCTCATATTCCACAGTTACTATGTTTTGCTTAATAGTATTTACAGGATTTATGCAATTTAGTTTTGAAATTTGTTTTTGCATAACTTAATTTATACTTGGACACATCTCAGCAATCATGCCGCATACTCAAGAACTCCAGTGAAATGAGGTTTTAAAAACCTTTAGCACCAGGGCGCCTGGGTGGCTCAGTTGGTTAATAAGCATCTGCCTTCAGCTCAGGTCATGATCCTTGGGTCCTGGGATCTAGCCCCATGTTGGGCTCCCTGCTCAGTGGGTAGTCTGCTTTTTCATCTCCCTCTGCCCCTCTCCCCTCTCTCAGAAATCTTAAAAAACACATTTAGTGCCAACAATTCTATTTTTCATATCTAAATTTCACAAACCCTTGAGAAACTCTACTTGGTATTAAACATGAGACCACCGATAAGCAATTTGCAGCTTGGGCAGAGAGTATGCATTCATATGGTCATGTAACTGTTGACAAGTTTTCTTCTTCCCAATCCAAGCTAGAAAGGAATGAGGAGAAAGACCTTGATTTATCTGTCCATCTGTCTTTGCATTTACAACTCCACCTAAACTGTTATTTGTCAAGCAATCAATTCCTACACTCCCACATCCCACAGGTTAAAGGTGCTCTCCCTCCTACCCAGCTGCTCTCTCACACTCAAGAATCATGTGGCCATTTCCTATCAGTCTTTAGAGCTTAACAGAGCCCAGTCTGACCATTAAGGATTTAGAATGGGCATCAACAAAGGTCTGGAGTCAGAACATAATCACTACTTAGATGGAAGTGCCTCGTTGACAGTCCTCTTGGCTGACACAACTGGCCTTTTCTACCATTTCACTCAAGAGCAGGTATTTTGATAAATGTCTTCTCAGGGAAGGACAAATTGCTTTCCTCCACTAGTAACAGTGGCTTTTATAGGAAAAATGCCTGGGATGGTATCAGTTTCAATAGAAAATGCTATTCTTCTCCATCAATTTATTCATCTTTCTAGCGTAATAGTAGCTAATAGGATGTCTGCCCTCTATGAGATGGAACTTTTATCAAAAATCTACTTTATGCCAGACACTGTGCAAGTTGCTTCATATACATTCTAATTATCATAAAATTTTATCAAGTAAGTACTTCCATTGTCTCTATTTTAAAAAGAAACAACAAAGGTATCAGCTTGCATGTAGCTGTTTCCAATCCTTGGCTATCAATCCAAATACTCTCTGGTATCAAAGCCCATCTATGTCCCATGACCTCACACCCACTACCTCTGTTTACAAAGCACTTTCACATGCATTCTCTTCTTTTACAACAAAGTCAAGCCCATCATTTTAAAAGAGTTGGGAGTAGTAATTAAAGTAGCAATTTTTAATTAACCTTTTTAGATGTTCTGACATAAAAGGGACTGTGCGGACTTCACAAAACTGTCCATTAAAAACCTCTAGGCTGATAAAGTACATTGTAGAGTGATTTCCTTTCTGAACATTTAATCAGATACAGAGGAAATTTAAATAGAGTCTGATGCAAATGAAAACATTTTGCTCTTCAGCAAGAAGTTACAACAACCTCACGAACCATTCCAAAGTAGCACTACCATACCATAGATGCTATAAGAGAAACAAAGAAACAGACTTGATGAAGTCTATTTTAAAATGATTATTAGTGGATGAAGCCAATATGTGCTATCCTGGAAGGCAATTACCAAGAACGCTGCTCCCTCCAAAAGTGGTAAAGAGCAGAAAATGCTAGTTTTTGTCAGCCAGGAGGGCCATCAGCTTAACTAACTAATGTATACTTGTTACCAATGTTATTTGAGACTATTTATTTATATTTTGAGTATTATACATAATGAGGTATTTTTAAATACCTCACAAATATGTTTCAAAATGGTCACACATAATGAGAAGTATTAGGCTAGCCTCACACATATCTGCTATGAGGCTAACCTCATACATATCATACATATCAAAAAGTTAAAAGACAAGCAATTACTAGGAAATTTTATGGAAAAAATTATAACTGCAAATTTTATAGCCAACTAAGGGCTGACCAATGAGCAAGGGCATCAGAAAGATGTTTGCAGATATTTGAGGGCAGACAACATGGAATATTTCATACCATTTCTGAAGAAAATACTGATATTTTTCCAACTCATGATAATTAATAAAAAAAATAAACGTTCTAGGAGAACAAGGAATAAAGCATTTAAAAAAAAGAAAAGGAACATTAAAGCCCACTAATGTAGAAATACCTCTTTAAAATGGAGTTATAGATTAGAACTTAAAAGTCAAATATCTCTTATATGAAAATGTCTTTTCTTAAAAAAAAGATTTTATTTTTTTATTTTAGAGAGAGAGGAGAGAGCAAGGGGAAGGCCAGAGGGAGAAGGTGAGAGAGATTCTCAAGCAGACTCTGCATTGAGCACAGAGCCCAATACGGAGTTCCATCCCACAACCCTGAGACCATGACCTGAGCCAAAATTAACAGTCAGATGCTTAATAAACTGAGCCACCCAAGTGCCCCTGAAAATAACTTTAATGTAAAAGTGTATTTTTTAATTGTATATATATTATATAATAATCTAACAGTGAACATGTTTTAAACAAAGACCAAGAAGATGCAAATGAGTAGGGAAAGTGAAGAATGTTAAAATCTTGTCTCAAAGACAGAAGAGGAAAACGCAAACAATTTCAGTTCACCATGAGGGAGAAATATAAAGAAATACATTAAGAAAGGATTTTGGAATAATTAACTAGAAAAATTAGAATTAAAAATAATTTGCAACTTCATTTTTACAGTAACAGTATCAAAAGCAAAACATAAAATACAAAAAGACATTTTATAATAGAAAAGTTTATAATCTAATGTTACTGTGTATGTTATGAACCTGTAGTGGAAATTCTGACCTGGAGCTCTGTATGCATCTGGATAGGACCTATCAACTGTCTGCCTTTACTTTAAGATATTAGAAAGAGACACCAACATCAGTCTTGGGAACTTCCACGTGCTAGAATTGAAAAGGACTTGACTTAAGGTCAACAACACGTACAAAGGAAGCCTCAAACATTTTGGTCTATCTCATTAGAAAAGACTTCCAACATTTTAATTATGTTCAAAGAAACCACAGGCCCAAAATGGTGTCACTAAAACTATGTTCCCAAACCAGGGCTTAACACCTAATCTAATTGCAGTTTCAATCTCCCCCAAAAATGTAGTCTTAACTAGTCAGTCAGCAATTTTCCAATCAGCACCAATGAGTCAGCCAAAAGGTCCCTCTCTCTCCCTCAAAGGAAGATCTAATCTGCATGATAAGGTTCCCTGCTCTCCCTAGTAAGGAAAAGCAATTTTACCTGGAACAATCCTTGCCTTTATGGACAAGTTTCTTGTCCCACACTCCTAAAAAAAAAAAAAAACTTTCATTTTTTACAACTTCTGAGAGCTCCCCTCTAACTTGCTACATGGGATGCTGCCCAGCTTATTTAATAAAGCCAATTATACCTTCGAATTTACTCGGTTGAAATTTTTTTTAACAGATTCTAACTCCCTTTCCTAGCAACTACCTTTCATTATATCAAACGGTAACCCTTGCCCCAAAGAATGTGTTCAACCCACTATCCCCTAAATAAATTATGTATGCGATTTAGGTAACTTAAATGGGTCCCAATTTGGCCTTCATTGTGTGTGTGTGTGTGCGCAATGAGGAAGATAGGTAAGTAAAGAAGCGTCAGTTGTTCTTCAATTAACTCCCTACTTTTCATTTCTGCCCTCTATTCTTTGCTGACACACATCCAGAGCTTGTTTGCTAATCCTCTGAAGCCCCGCATAGCATGTTGTTGTCTGTGCTTATTTCATTTTTTGATTTATTCTCATCTGCTTTCTGATTCATATGTCTGTATCTGTATCTGTATCTCTATCCTCTGTCCCTTATTTCTACCTTCCTATGTGTATCTATCCATCTAATCTACATCGATACAAAGATATTAGAGATCAGGAATCAAACTCTCCAAGTGTTAAAAAGTTGCCTTTTCTTCTCTAAAAATGATTATGTATATATTCAGATACTGAAATAATTATTATTAAAATATGAAATCCTTTTAAGACCCTCTCAGCTGGCAATTTCACTTAGTAATTTCTCCTAAAGTACAGTAAAATAACTGTTAAAGACTGTGTGCATAAGCATATTTGTGGCAATTTATTTCTATTATACAGAAAATGGACAAAACTAAATCATCAATATAGGATTAAATTATGGCATAAGCTCATCAATGAAACATCATGCAGTCATTGGAAAATATAATCTAATCATCTATTGTGGAGAAGGCCAATTATAATGTTTTTCAGTGTTTAGGAATATATGCTTAGAAAATGTCTGGAATTACAGATACCAAAACATTAGCAAAAGTATCATCTGAGTAATAATTTGGCTTCCTTATTTTTCTCTATTTTCTTGATTTTTTACCTCAGTGAACATGTGTTCCTCATATACTCAGAATAAACCTGTTTCTAGTTTGAAAACTACAGAGAGAGTGTACTAACATAAAATGATATTTATGACACTAACCAATACTATTTTGAAAGATGCCAACATCTTAGTATTTGTCTTCACAACACACATTGAGTATTTGACATTTTCAAGCTACTTTTATAAGAACCACTCTTTCTACTGTTTTTCTTGCCATTGTTTTTCCATTAGCAGTACAGATATAACTAGACATATTTCACCTTATGTGGTTGTGGTTATAAAAACATTGGAAAACCTCAATTTTTTGTTATTGAGTATATATCAAATGTTTTACAAAATGATAACATTTCTTGTAGAGACCATAGCTTGCAAAAAAACAAAACAAAAACAAAAACAAACAGGCAAACTGGAGTGATTCATAGCTATCATATACTCTAAGTGGAACTGCAAAATTTCACATAATCTCAGCATTTAAACTGATTCAAGTACATTTTGTGAGTATTCTTCTCCAGACTTTATTACCAGACACTGGTTCTATGTCTACTTTTGTATCAGACTGCTCATCTTATCCAGATTTTCTTCAATAACAATAGCAATATCACTGGTGTTAATGAGCTCTTCACCAATAATCTAAATTTTTGCCTTATATTTGATGCCATAACTTTCTTTGAATGATGTCATACATGTATTTTCATCTTCATGTTCAAGTTATCTTTGCTGAGACACTAAAGAATGTCCAAAAAAATCCTGGAATTCTATAAAACAGAGCTTGAAAATCATTTAAAGGCCTTCAAATACATTTTTTATAATCTCTTAATTCCTGTAATAAATAATTTTCAGTTTTGCTCTTCCTCTAACTCTTCAGGAAGACACCATCTTTCATTTATTTTGTCAGTGTCTTTTCCAAAAGTCTCACCTATTTCATTTATTTTTCCCATTTATTTAGGTATTTACCATCTGGAGGATATGTGGCTTTACTTTGGCTATACAATCTGTCCCTCTTGGTGCTAGTGAAATCTGTATCTTATATCAAAAGCTGGAAAGGGACCAACACCAGTCCAAAGTGATTCCTGCCCCAAGGAGAGGGAAAGATAACCATACACATCAGTCCAACTGAGGCCCCAGCAGTAGGCTGGGGGCAAACATCTGGTCTGACTGCAGGCCCCTCCGACCAATGAAAGCTTCTTAGGGGGCAACACAGGGAAAGTGCCCTGCAATTTTGTGCTGCTGAATCTCTGCCAAGTGCCAGGTCTGACTCAACTCAAGCACATGGGGACCCCCGACTGGACCACTACCAACACAGGGATCGAATCCTGCCCTCAACAGGCAAAGAGAGCCATTGCAGATGACAGGACGAAAGGCAGAAGCAGCTCAGCCACAATAGCAGGGCACATCCAACACACATAGGTGATATCCCTGAAGTGCCAGGTTCTGGTGAATAGGAGACACTGTGCTGTAGGGCACTACAGGACCTCTTCCTAAGAAGGCAACTATTGTCAAGA
Organism: Zalophus californianus; assembly: GCF_009762305.2. Taxonomy (NCBI): domain Eukaryota; kingdom Metazoa; phylum Chordata; class Mammalia; order Carnivora; family Otariidae; genus Zalophus; species Zalophus californianus. The sequence goes on along the minus strand of NC_045612.1, from coordinate 110,364,475 downwards.
GCAGGAGATGTAGCTGACTTTCCAAACACATAGAAACAGACACAGAGTTAGACAAAGTGAGGAGAGAGAAAAATATGTACAAAATAAAAGAACATGACAATCACAGCAAAAGAACTAAATTAAATGGAGATAAGTAATATACCTGAAAAGAATTTAAAGTAATGGTCATAAAGATACTCACTGGACTTGAGAAAAGAAGATCTCAGTGAGGCCCTCAACAAAGAGACAGAAAACATAAAGAAGAACCAACCAGAGATGAAGAACTCAATAACTGAAATTAAAAATACACTAGATGGAATAAATGGTAGACTAGAAGCAGCAGAACAGATCAGTGACCTGCACTACAGAGTAATGGAAAGCAATCAAGCTGAAAAGGAGAGAGAGAGAAAAAAAACAATAATAAATGAAAATAGAATAAGGGAACTCAGCAAGTGAGGGAGGTCAGTGACCTATAATTGTCATAACATTCACATTACAGGGCTCCCACAAGGAGAAGAGAGAGAAAAGGGTGCAGAAAATACATATGAAGAAAAAATAGCTGAAAACTTACTGAATCTGGGGAAGGAAACAAAAATCCAGCTCCAGGAGGCACTGAAAAATCCCAACAAAATCAACCCAAGGAGGTCCACACCAAGACACATAATAATTAAAATGGCAAAAAGTAGTGATAAAGTGAGAATTTTAAAAGCCAGCAAGAGAAGAAAAATCATTACATACAAGGGAAATGCTATAAGGCTGTCAGCTGATTTTTCAGCAGAAACTTTGGAAGCCAGAAGAGAATGGCATGATATATTCAAAGTGCTGAAAGGAAAAAAATCTGCAACAAGAGTACTCTATCAAGCAAGGCTTTCATTTAGAATCGAGTGAGAGATAAAGAGTTTCCCAGACAAACAAAAGTTAAAGGAATTCATCACTACTAAACCAGCCCTAGAAAAAATGTTAAAGGTAACTCCTCGAGTGGAAAGGAAAGATCATAAGCAGGAGTAAGGAAAGTAGGAAACACAAAAGCAGAATTAGTGTATCTATAAAAACCAGTCAAGGGATTCACAAAATGAAAGGATGTAAATTATAACACCTAAATTGTGGTGGGGGAGAGAAGAATGGATTCAAATGTAACGGACCATCAACTTAATAAAGACTGCCATGTGCCTAAGATGTTATATATAAATTTAATAGTAACCATAAATCAAAACCTGGTAACAGATACGCAAAAAATGAAGAGGAAGGAATCCAAATACATCACTAAAGAAAGCCAACAAATTATGAGAAGAGAGCAAAAGAAGGAACAGACAACTTCAAAAACAACCAAAATGGCAGTGAGTACTTACCTATCAATAATTAGTATGAATGTAAATGGACTTAACACTCCAATCAAAGGACAAAGGATAACAGAATGTATAGAAAAGCAAGACCCATCTATATGCTGCCATCAAGAAACTCATTTTAGACCTAAAGACACATACAAATTAAAAGTGAGGGATGGAAAATCACTTATCATACAAATGGAAGTAAAAAGAAAGCTGGGGTAGCAATACTTATATTGGACAAAATAGACTTTAGAGCAAAGACTGTAGCAAGAGACAAAGAAGGACACTATATAATAATAAAGGGGACAATCCAACAAGATAGAACTGTAAATATTCATGCACCCAACATGGGAACATCCAAATACATAAAGCAGCTAATGAGAAACATAAAGGAAGTAACTGACAGTAATAAAATAATAGTAGGGGACTTTAACACCCCACTTACATCAATGGCTAGATCATGCAAACAGATAATCAAAAACCAAGTAGTGGCTTTGAACAACACACTGGACCAGATGGATTTAACAGATATGTTCAGAACATTCCATCCTAACACAGAATACACATTCTTTTCAAGTGCACATGGAACATTCTCCAGAAGAGATAATATGTTAGGATACAAACGAAGTCTCAACAAATTCAAAAAGAATGAAATCATACCATGCATCTTTTCTGACCACAGCACTACAAAACTAGCAGTCAACCACAAGAAAATATCTGGAAATAACACAAATAACATGGAGGTTAAATAACATGCTACTAAACAATTAATGAGTCACCCAAGAAATCAAAGAGGAAATAAAAAAAAATAAATGGAGACAAATGAAAATGAAAACACAACAGTCCAAAACCCTTGGGATACAGCAAAAGCTTTTCTACAGGGGATGTTTATAGCAATACAGGCTTACCTCAATAAGCAATAAAAATCTAACATAAATAACCTAAGCTTACACGTGAAGGAGCTAGAAAAAGAAGAACAAAATTCAAAACCAGTAAAAAAAGAAGAAAATAATAAAGATTAGACCAGAAGCAAAATAGAAACTAAAAAAAACAACAGAACAAAAGATCAATGAAACCAGGAGCTGGTTCTTTGGGAAAAAAAAAATCACCCAAATTGAAAAACTTTTAGCCAGAATCATTTGGGGGGGGGGTGTACTCAAACAAAATCAGAAACGCAAGAGAAATAATAACCAATACCACAGAAAAACAAAGGATTATAAGAGAACAGTATGAAAAATTATATGCCAACAAATTGGACAACCTAAAAGAAATGGATAAATTCCTAGAAACATGTAAGTTACAAAAACTGAAGCAGAAAGAAACAGAAAATTTGAACAGAATGATTACCAGCAATGAAATTCAATCAGTAATCCAAAACCTCCCAACAAACAAAAGTCCAGAACAAAATGGCTTCACAGGTGAATTCCACCACACATTTAAAGAAGAATTAATACCTATTCTTCTCAAACTGTTCCAAAAATAGAAAAGGAAAACTTACTAAAACCAGATAAAGACATTACAAAAAAAAAAGAGAACTACTGGCTAATATCTCTGATGAACATAGATGCAAAAATCCTCAACAAAATATTTGCAAACCAAACCCAACATTACATTAAGAAAAACATTCACCACAGTCAAATTGGATTTATTCTTGGGATGCAAGGGTGGTTCAATATTTGCATATCAATCAATGTGATATATCATATCAACAAGAGAAAGGATAAAAACTATACGATAATTTCAGTAGATGCAGAAGTAGCATTTGATGATGTACAACATCCATTCATGATAAAAACCCTCAAAAAAGTAGGTCTAGCGGGAACACACCTCAACATAATAAAATCCATATATGAAAAACCCACAGCAAACAACATACTCAATGGTGAAAAACTGAGACCTTTTCCTCTATCATCAGTAACGAGGCAAGGATGTCCACTCTCACCACTTCCATTTGACCCAGTATTGGAAATCCTAGCTAACAGGAATCCAACAAGAAAAAGAAAAGGCATCCAAATCAGTAAGGAATAAGTAACACTTTCACTATTTCTACAGGAGTTTGAACATGTGGGAATTAAAAGTATCAGAGTTTATATTCTATGAATCACCAATTATTCTATTTGTTTGAAAAATGCTCATGTGTCATCTCCACTATACTTTCTGCACAGGCTCCAGAACATCATATTTAAGAGTTGGTTGGGGTGCAAAGACAGACTAGTCAAGGTTATAAATCCTATCCTCACTTTAACATTTTACTGGCTAGTGTCTTGGCCACTCTCTTAATGTCTCTATGCCTTGGGTTTCTTTTGTAAAATGAACCTAATAATACCAGCCTCAGAGGGTTTTTTATTCTAAGGATCAAATGACATCAAGTATGTGTAACATGCTTAGCAAATGCCTACTACATTCAAAACTCAATAAAAGTAAACTGTCAGCCACCACTGGTTGTCAATATTATTTATTTTATTAGCTTGTTTTGTACTGTACTGTAGTAGTTTCTGATCATATTCAGAAATATGGGGGTTACTCTATTTTCCAAAGTATTGCCCTGTATAATCCTACTTTCCTCTTAGACTAACTTAGGAACATCTTCTCTGCTGCTCTTAGAAAATACCTCTATTTACAAACAGAAGATTTCTTGAAGAGAAGGAGATCCTTGGGTTCTCCCTTTATCTATGACAAGGGAAAAAAATAAACCATTTTTTAAAAACCACCCACATGCAGAAGAGGCATCCACAAGCCATTTCAATAACTTGATGTGTGTCCTTGGAACTCAGGCTACTTGCCCCAGGGAACATGGTGCCAGCAACACCACAGGCTCCATATCAATATGTAGCCAACCATCAGAAAGTGCTATGCTGGTAAACATGTAAAATTGGACTCCCCAGGAAAAAAAAAAAAGGCTTGATTTGCAGTTTGCCTATTTCTATAGAGCAAATATTCTTACTATGACTAACTTCAAGTTATCAACATGACATCACTGAACACAGAGCTAAGGAGACAGGTACAGTCACCCCATTATATAGTATTTCTGGCACAAAAATAAAATAGACTTAAATAACCACAAGAGCATAGATAATAGTAAAATAATTAGGAATTGATGAGTTTTTATTATTTTTTATAATACCATTGTAAATTTATATAATTTCATTCTTATCGGTTGTGTTTACAACCTGGTCACAAAATTCATGACAGTGTAACATCAACTCTGGCAAGCATACAAGCTGACCTGGGCACACCACTGCCTTTGGAGGTAAGAAAGAAGCATTATGTGCAGAGAGATACCGAACCTTCTACAATGTAGGGGCCTTCTTTAAGAAAAAAGAATGCTTAAATGAATGCAAAATTAATATTTATTTAGAAGAGAATATTTATTTTGAATGCCCACAGCCACTCCAACACCCCTGACAAGAGGGAATGCATGGGGAAGGAACCCCAAATCGAGTGCATTAACCAACTGCAGTTCACATACCTGGCTTTGGCAAAATTTTCCAAAACATATGATCACATGTGAACATATTGCTAGAACCTCTCCCAGAGCCTTAGGGGGCAAGTGAAATAGGAGTCCAAAAGTTTAACCTTCATCAGCTCAATGTGAAGTCTGTCTCTGATTGTGAGTGATCAGGCTAGAGCTACTTTGATTCTTTATGAATCAGGGAGAATAGCACATACCCTGATAAATTATGAACCTCTGAGAAACCTTTCACCCTTAGAAAAAGCAGGCTGAAATGATGTATCAACAGGGACTAATAGGTCAAATGAATGAGTGAAGCATGCCTGCTGGCTCCTGTGGCTAATAGAGGGGCACTTGCCCTGTTTAAGAAGGTACTGTTGCCCTGCTCAGGATTGAGTTTGTCACAGTGTACTACTGGCCCAGTATATACTACCAGATATTCTAGTTTTTCAGGAGAGTCCAAAAATCTGGAATTTCACAACAAATCTAATTTTTAAATGTTGGCAACTAATTTAATTAAAAGAAGATGGAAAGTCAAAGAAAACTGGGGCCACCATTTTGCAAACTCTGCCTTAGATAACAGACAGTACATTACTCGAGTGCAGTGCTTTGTTTCTATCTTTCACCCTGACTGTCCTCTATCCCTCACCCCACCAGGACATGGAGAAATAAACACTATATTAGTGCTTATTAGGTAGTATCATAATTGCTTGTCAGTGGGTTTGTCACTCAGTTAGATCATGTGTTTTTCATAGTGGTTGATATATTCTCTTTGTTTTCCTGGTGTAGACAATACCTGGCAGGGGGGCACCTGGGTGGCTCAGTTGTTGGGCATCTGCCTTCGGCTCAGGTCATGATCCAAGGTCCTGGGCTCGAGCCCCACATCGGGCTCCCCGCTCCGTGGGAAGCCTGCTTCTCCCTCTCCCACTCCCCCTGCTTGTGTTCCCTCTCTCGCTATGTCTCTGTCAAGTAAATAGATAGGATCATGAAAAAAAAAAAAGAAAAAGAAAAAAAGAAAATACCTGGCAGATAGCAACTGGCAATTTGAACTGCACATCACATCTAGTATCACAGAAAGAGGCAATTTAGGAGAAAGATAATGAGTATGAGCCTTGGGACCAAACTGCCTGGGTTACAATTCCAAATACTGTATTTATTAGTTGAGTGTCTTTGGACAAGTTACTTTATACCTCAGTGGTTCAGTTTCTTCATATATAAAATGGAAATTATCGTAATAGTCACCTCCTAGGATTGATGTATGGATTAAATGAGCTAATGTGAAGAAAGAACTTAGTACAAGGCAGGCACATATGAAGTACTCAGTGAATACCAATAAATATTAGGCTGTTTACATATTTGTTTCTAAAAGGCAAATATTACTCTTTGAGTGTGGATAAAAATGTAAAGGCTATTTAAGTGTTTGTTTCTAAAATACAAGTATTACTTATAATGTTATTATTAATATAGTAGTTCCTCAATAAATATTTGTTGATCCATGCTTTTCAATTTCTACCTGGTATTATACTTACTTTTTCATACAAAATTACACACTGCCCATAAAGTGTTTTATGTGAAATTGGTAGAGGTAAACTTATTTGGATTAAACTGTAGCTTCTATAAACTTGACCTGAATAAAAGGTGCAGTGTAACTATAAAAACATTCTCATAGGGCATGTCTATGCCTCCTCTTAAATCTCCTGTTTGTCTGATTAATCTGGGACATGTTCAAAATCTTCCTCCAAAGACACCGAGCCAAAAGTGGAACCAATTCTTTGTCTCGTGAGGGAAAGCTAGGAACTAGAGAAGAAAAAGTTTATCTTATTCTTTATAATACATCTTTCTACCCCACTAGGCTGAGTTTGATGGTAAGTGCTAATTCATAGTCCCTTCCTTAATTCCTAGTAACCATGATGTTTGTCATGCGGTAGGTCTTACTGAGTTTTTAATATGAAGAGAAATCCCAAATAGTTTCCATTTTCTACTATAAAGAAAAGAGCCTCTGAGAAAAGGAACTAATATTTATACTGTATCTGAGATCATTTGCTAGATATGTTATAAAAAGTCATTTTAATCCTTACTAAAACTCTGATTTATTGTCTCCATTTTGCAAAAGAGATAATTAAACACATGAATCACTCAAACTCTCACTGTTGACAATTAAGGAGCTAGTATGCTAGTATCCACCCAAATCCAAAGTCCCTGCTCTTTCCCCCATGGACTTGGCTACCCTTTCATATTAATTCAGCACTGAATAGTTTTACTCATTAGCTACTATTTCAAAAGAAAACACATTGAGGATATCAGCAAATAATTACAAAAATAATTAGTGGCACTAACTTTTTTCAATTTACATTGATGCTACTTTAAACAGTTATGGTCCATCTCTGTTGAAAAACACTGATATGTTGGAATTGGTTAGGAACATCTGCTACTTATAACCAAGTAAAAGTCATTGTTTTATGTTTAAGTCCGATACAAATGATCTTAGATTATGTCAGGAATGCATATTAGATTTCAGTGGCTGGAATATAATACACACTGAAGTGTGTGGGTTTTTTTTTTTTTAATACAAATCTGATCACATCATCTCTCTTATCCTCTAGTAGCTACTATACCCCTTAATAGAAATTCTAATGTTCTTCAAGGGTCTGGCTTTTGGCCCATTTCTGTCTCCTGTCTCACCTCTTCTCTCCTTCAAAACCTCACTCCAGGCCTTACTGAAATTCCTTCAACATTCAGGCTCTTCAGATCCACTTCAGGATCTTTTTGCAAGTTGCCCTTCTGCTTCTACGCTTCAATCAATTGGCCCATCCTAATCCTTCACATCATCTCAGATCCAATATTAAGAGCAAGCAAGACTTCCAGAAGCCCAAGGGACAGGGCTGGGTGCACAGACACGTGCCCCCATAACTGGGTCCTTCCTCCCAACAGAGCCTTCATCACACTTTGGCTATTGTTAACTGTCTTCCTTTATTCTTTGTTCATTGTCTATAGGCTTTGGGAATGTGAGAACTATGTTTACAGTGTTCAACAGCAACTCTTTAGCATCTCCGAAAATACCTGGCACACACTATGTGCATATTGTTTATCTGTTGAAATTATTTTATGGATAGGTAAATAAAATAATATGCTGGCTTCACAATTCAGAAAAATATCAGATATGTAATACTAATATCTGATATGGATGTTAATGGTAGGTTTATTCCATCCAGTAAAGTACAAGCAGAATGAAATCTTTATTTTTTTTTAAAGATTTTATTTATTTATTTGAGAGAGAGAGAATGAGAGATAGAGAGCACATGAGAGAGGGGAGGGTCAGAGGGAGAAGCAGACTCCCTGCTGAGCAGGGAGCCTGATGTGGGACTCGATTCCAGGACTCCAGGATCATGACCTGAGCTGAAGGCAGTTGCTTAACCAACTGAGCCACCCAGGCACCCCAGAATGAAATCTTTATTAAAGATCCTCGGGACTGGAAAAGACCTTAGAAATCATGAAGTTTAACTTTGTTATTTTCCAGAAAAGGAAAGTGAAGTAAAATAACTGAGCTTGATTATATAATCCCTTAGATCATGAGTAAGTATGTATTCACAGGACACTTACTAGCTACCTACTAATCACTCCACTAGGCACTGGCAGATGAGCAGAGAGGAGACAAGATGAGAACAAAGTCCCTGCCCTTAGGGAGAATACAGTCTGGTGGGGGAAACGGTCTGGTTGTTTCATTTATCAAACAATTAGAGGACACTGAGAAACTATGTTATTAAGTGCTAAATGAGGCAGAACATATGATAAATGCTATGGCCATTCAAAGCAAAGGGAGAGATAAATTACCAAATGAGCTCAGATTGATCACTTACTGTTCCTTGTGCTTATTACTGACTGTCTCCCATGTCACGGACAGCTCCTTCAGGAAAGGGACATTTTTGTTGCGTTAATACTTCCTTTGCTGGGGCCCCTGGGTGGCTCAGATGGTTAAGCGTCTTAGGCTCGGGTCATCGTCCCAGGGTCCTGGGATAGAGCCCCGCGTCGGGCTCCTTGCTCGGCGGGGAGTCTGCTTCTCCCTCTGCCCACTCCCCCTGCTTGTGTTCCCTCTCTCGCTGTTTCTCTGTCAAATAAATAAGTAAAATCTTAAAAAAAATACTTCCTTTGCCATGGATGATTATCACTTGAAGAAAACGGACTTATGCTATAACTTGTATTTGCTAAAGGAACCCTTCAGAAATCACAATATTCTCTTCCATTCAATGATGTTAAGATTTTATCACAGTAAATGAATAAAATATACCATTAATATTGTATTCAAGTTTTCCTGATCCTCTTTCAAAGCACCACCACAAAGATTTTTTTTCTGAGTCCTTATACACACAGCTACACACACACACACACCCCTCCTGAAAGCCTATGCATCTTTTAAAACAACACAGTGACTGTCTGCTTTTGTCTACCTAACAAATACACTACTCTTTAGAACTGTCACCTCAAGTTCTCTTGTAGATTTCTTCTGCGCTACCCTTCAATACAAATGTCACACTACCCTCCCCAAGCTTTAGAAAGTATCCCTGAGAGACGAACCATGAGAGATGATGGACTCTGAAAAACAAACTGAGGGTTCTAGAGGGGAGGGGGGTAGGGGGATGGGTTAGCCTGGTGATGAGTATTGAGGAGGGCACGTTCTGCATGGAGCACTGGGTGTTATGAACAAACAATGAATCATGGAACACTGCACCAAAAACTAATGATGTAATATATGGTGATTAACATAACAATAAAAAAAGAAAAAAGAAAAAAAAAAAAAAGAAAGTATCCCTGATCATCCCTCTGATTCCCCAGGAGTCCCATAGGTGTTCCTATCACTTCTATAAGTCATGGTAGAGGAGGAAGAACCACGGAAGTAACAGACTTAATCTTTTCTGTGCATACATGATTCTTCCATATTCCACAGTATCTCATAAGCCAAACAAGAAAACAGCTCAGTACACAGCTCTTAAACCCAGTTGTCTTTTCAACCTTTCATAAACTTTGTCATTACAATTATTCATTCCCTGTGCTGTATATCTGCAGCTCTCTAGGGTAACATCTCAAGATGTTACATATAGCAGTGAACTGTAATGATATGTTACTGAGTTTTTCCTTCACTGATCTGTAACTTCTTGAAAGAGATCTCTGTAGGTTTTATTTCACTCCAGTTAACTTCCTGGCACATAAGAGGCCACAAACATGTTTTGCAAGAAGGAAACTAGAGATCAATAGAATTTAATTTTTATTAAATGTATTCATTTAATTTTTAAAATTTTTTTAATTTTATTATGTTATCTTAGTCACCATACATCATTAGTTTTTGATGTAGTGATCCATGACTCATTGTTTGCGTACAACACCCAGTGCTCCATGTAATACGTGCCCTCCTTAATACCCATCACCGGGCTAACCCATCCCTCCACCCCCTTATTTAATTTTTAAGAAACTTTCTTAACAGTAATCCAAGGTAATTGGTTTTCTGACATAGGCAGTATACTTTTGAATGGATCATATTCCTTTTCAGTGAAGTATTTTTAAAGAGGACTATAACATGGGTATTTGAACAAAGATAAAAACAGAGTTCTGAAATTATGAGCCCTAGGCCACCAGTGAACACAGTACAAATTTATAGAGTGAACCAGATTTTATCAAAACTTTCCCCTGGTAAATAATGGCTTCATTCCCTCCTGGAAGTTCTGTCCAGTGGCCTGGTATCTTGAACACTGCCTTGACCTGTTTTGAGTTGTTAGTATGACCCTGAAGGATAACCAATAAAATATTCATAACTTCCTCTAAGGTACATAGATTTTTATTGGTTTTATATAGCATATATATAGCACATAGGAAAAAAATACAATGGCATGATTCAGATGGGTTGGTATCTCTCATGGTGATAGAACCAATAAACTGAGAATATGGTTTAATGTAGACAAATGTAAAATAATAAGTCTAGAGACAATGAACCAAAACAAAGAAGCCATAGTAAGTAGTAGCAATGCAATGCAATGATCAGGAAAATGATTTAGGGATTCTTGAGTAATAATGCTAGGAACTCAGAACTATTTGCTAGCTGAGCAAAAAAAGCTTACGTGATACACAGAACAGCTATCAAATTACGTGGCAGCAGCAATGTGAAAACAGAAGTGGTAACATACCTAAACCTCTACATGTGACTCTGTCAACTGTTTCACCATAGGGAAATAAGTACAACCAATTTCAAGTTGGTTGGTTACAGAGAGCTATAGCAAATAAATACATTTAAACCCATTATTAGGAAGTTTCTTGCCCCTATGGGCTGTAAAACAGTAAAATTCTTGAGAAAAATAACAGCAATATCTTATTTTTATGTGGCATTTTCTCACAGTGCTTTCACACTAAGCCTCATTTGCTCCTTAACATAAAGCTGTAGGATGCATAGGAGACATAGTCTTTCCATTTCATAGACAGTTAAACTGAGACTCAGGAGTCAAAGACAGTGGCAAGGATAAGGTATAACCACAGAGTTTATGAATATCATTCTAGTTTTCTTTTTACCATAAAATCTCTTCTCTATGCATTGCCAAGGGAAAATTTGGAGCCTAGCTTTCAGATTTTTAAGAATCATAGGAAGGTATGCTCCCTCTGTGAAAGAAGACTGATTTCATTTTTTTAAAATTTTTTATTGTTATGTTAATCACCATATATTACATCATTAGTTTTTGATGTAGTGTTCCATGATTCATTGTTTGTGCATAACACCCAGTGCTCCATCCAGAATGTGCCCTCTTGAATACCCATCACCAGGCTAAGCCATCCCCCCACCCTCCTACCCTCTAGAACCCTCAGTTTGTTTTTCAGAGTCCATCGTCTCTAAGGGTTCGTCTCCCCCTCTGACTTACTCCCCTTCATTCTTCCCCTCCTGCTATCTTCTTCTTTTTCTTTTTTCTTAACATATGTTGCATTATTTGTTTCAGAAGTACAGATCTGTGATTCAACAGTCTTGCACAATTCATAGCGCTCACCATAGCACATACCCTACCCAGTGTCTATCACCCAGCCACCCCATCCCTCCCACCCCCCACCACTCCAGAAACACTCAGTTTGTTTCCTGAGATTAAGAATTCCTCATATCAGTGAGGTCATATGATACATGTCTTTCTCTGATTGACTTATTTCACTAAGCATAACACCCTCCAGTTCCATCCACGTCGTTGCAAATGGCAAGATCTCATTCCTTTTGATGGCTGCATAGTATTCCATTGTGTATATATACCACATCTTCTTTCTCCATTCATCTGTCGATGGACATCTTGGCTCTTGCCACAGTTTGGCTATTGTGGACATTGCTGCTATAAACATTGGGGTGCACGTACCCCTTCGGATCCCTACATTTGTATCTTTGGGGTAAATGCCCAGTAGTGCAATTGCTGGATTGGATGGTAGCTCTATTTTCAACTGTTTGAGGAACCTCCATACTGTTTTCCAGAGGGGTTGCACCAGCTTGCATTCCCACCAACAGTGTAGGAGGGTTCCCCTTTCTCCACATCCCCGCCAACATCTGTCGTTTCCTGACTTGTTAATTTTAGCCATTTTTTTAAAGATTTATTCAATAGAGAGAGAAAGAGAGAGAGAGAGAGGATGAGCAGGGGGAGGGGCAGAGGGAGAAGGAGAGAAAATCCTCAAGCAGAATCCCCACTGAGCAGAGAGCCCTACATGTTGTTCAATCCCAGGACCCCGAGATCATGACCTTAGCCAAAATCAGGAGTTGGTTGCTTAACCCAATGAGCCACCCAGGCACCCCAAGACTGATTTCATTTTTAAAGACACCCTCCCAAGAGAGGTTTTTAATTCAGTGTACTGACTTACACACTTTGAGTCCAGAGAGTTGAAATTTCCTGACTACGGAAAGTATAGCAATCTATATATTGCACCATCTTATGTGCTATTTTTCAGTATGATCTTGATGCTATTCCTATTTAGACATGGGTTATCTATCTCAGCTCCTTGAATCTGGGTGGACTTGGGTCTTGCTTATAAACCACTAGAATGAGTTCAAAGTGACACTGAGTCTAAGTCACAGAAGGCAATCAAGTTTCTGCCTTGATACCCAGAATATTCCCTCTTGAAGACTTCAACCATCATGAGGCTGCCATGCTGTAAGGAAACACAGACTAGGCCATAAACAGAAACCATACAGAGAAACCTGAGACTACATGAAGAGAAATATTCCTGGGAAGCCCAAAACTGCCCCAGCCCCCATATGACTGCAAATCCATGAGAGACCAGAGTCAGAACCATTCAACCAATCTCTTCCTAAGTTCCTTACCCACATGAGAAATAACAAAATGATTTGTTGTTGGCTTAAGCTACTAAGCTTAGGAATGATTTGTTATGCATCAGTTTACTAGTGACTGGATATAAATTTGTCCAAAACCATAGAATGTATAACACCAAGAATGAACCCTAATGCAAACTATAGACTTTAGGTCATTATGGTATGTCAATGTAGGTTCTTCAATTACAACAGATGTACCACTCTGGTGGGGGATGTTTATAATGGGCTATGCATGTGTGGGAGCAGGAGGTATATGAAAGTTCTCTGTAACTTCCCCTAATTTTTCTGTGAACCTAAAATTGCTCTAAACAAATAGTATTAATTTTTAAAAAAGGTGGGTTGATGTCAAATCAGTTGACTTTAAACATGTCATATAGCACAAGTGGGTGGTATGACAGTGGTGTTCCCCGCAGCTAATGTGTGGGAAGCAATGAATTTAAAGGACATAATTGGAATTTTATGTCCAATTATTTCTCTGTATAATTGTTTGTAAAGATTAATTTAAAAATAAGATAATGTTTTTATTCATTAAAAAAATAACCTATGTCAAAAAATTAATGCATTTTAAGAGTGATTGCCTCTTGGGGCACCTGGGTGGCTCAGTCGTTAAGCGTCTGCCTTCGGCTCAGGTCATGATCCCAGGGTCCTGGGATCGAGCCCTGCATCGGACTCCCTGCTCCGCGGGAAGGCTGCTTCTCCCTCTCCCACTCTCCCTGCTTGTGTTCCCTCTCTTGCTGTGTCTCTCTCTATTTTTATTTATTTATTTATTATAAATAAATCCCCTTTATTTATTTAAAACACTGCTCTTGCTGTGTCTCTCTCTATTTTATTTATTTATTCTCTCAAATAAATAAATAAAATCTTTTAAAAAAAGAGTGATTGCCTCTTGGTAGTGAATCTTTATTCTTCCTAACTTTCTTTTATTATCTACATGGTCCCTAATGGGTATATATTACTATTACAGTGAAAAACTACTATATTATTACCCTTTTTAAAACATCATGTTTATGTAGTTGTATTCAGTTATTAATAACTTAATATTGAACCTACACACACACAAAAAGAACAGTAACTAAGAACAGAATACAAACATCCTTGAGGGGTGGGCATTTGATTTTTATGGTACTCAATATCTCTTCTTTCCATTAACACTCTGATTTCCTTACCTAATTAGCTGCAGCCTCTTTCCCCCAGGCAAGGGGAATACTCCCTCCATGGAATCTTACCCTTGAAGACAGTAATAATAATGCAAGCCCATTATCCCATTACCTCGGCCTGAAAATGGTGGTATCTATTCAGTAAGAAGAAAAGACACCCTAACCAAATGGTGCCAGGCATGAGATATTCCTCTCCTTTCTGATTCCTAAGCCTTTGAAGTTGTCTTATGTCCTGTTCCATTCCAGGTTTGGCTCCTTTAGCCTTTCAAATAGTTCTTTAAGTTCTCTTTATCTTTTCAATGATTTCCCTTTAATTTAGTTTAGACCAAGTCACTTTCTGTGATTTACAAGCAATGAGCCATACCTGATATATTCAATCTCATTCAAGGAAGAAAGTCTTTATAGCTTTTGTGAGCTATAACTGACATATAATCAACAGCACATATTTAAAGGGTACAAATGGACAAATTTTGGTGTATGTATCTACTTATGAAACTGTCAGTCTAAGGAAGGCTATTAAACATAGGAATTACCCCCAAAAGTTTCCTCATGTCCCTTTGCAATCCTTCCATTCTGCCCTCTATAACCCCTATCTCCAAGCATCACTCACCTGTGTTTTTTCATTAGACATTAGTTTGAATTTTCTAGAATTTTATATAAATGAAATCATACACTTTGTAGTCTTTTATTTTCCTCTGCCTTCTTTCAGTAAGCCTAAGTATTATTAGATTCACACAAGTTGTGTGTATTCCATTGTATAGGCATACCACAGTGCTAAAGATTGAATGTCTGTGTCTCCCCCAAATCCATATGTTAAAAGCCTAATGCCCAAGGTGATGGTATTAGAATATAGGGCCTTTGGGAAGTGATTAGCTCATGAGGGTAGAGCTCTAATGAATAGGATTAATGCTCTTATAAAAGAGGCCTAAGAGAGCTCCCTTTCCACCACGTGAAGAAACAAGAAGTCGGCAACCCATAAGAGGGCCCTCACCTGACCATGCTGACACCCTGATCTTGGACTTTCAGTCTCCAGAATGCCGAGAAGTAAATTTCTCTTGTTTATAAGCCACTCAGTCAGTGATATTGTGATACAGCAGCCTAAAAGGACTAAGACCACAGTTTATCCATTCATCTGTTGATGGATATTTGGGTTGTTTCCAATTTGGGGTAATTATGTTAAATGCTACTCTGAAAATTCATGTACAAGTCTTTTTGTGTTATATGTGTTCATTTAATTTGAGTAAATACCTAGGAGTGAAAGGGCTGGTCATTTTGTACATATATATTAACTTTTTAACATGACACCACAGTGTGTTCCAAAGTGGTTGTACCATTCTGCATTGATACAGGAGTATGTGAGAGTTCCAGTTTTTCTACATCCTTGCCAATGGTAGACTTTTTTATTTTGGCCATTCTAATGGGTGTGTCATGATATCTTGTACTTCTCAATTTGCATTTCCCTGATTAATGATTTCGAGTATCTTTTCTGTTCCTTATTTGCCAGATTCTTTAGAGCTTCTCTTAAAAAACATTCTTCTGTCTATGACGCTAACACATTTCTGATGAGCCACCCACAAACTTATCACACTTACCTGACTCCAAGCAATGGACACAACTTAGGCTCAAACTACAACTTCTGTTGCGTATCTACATAAAGCAACACATAAAACAAGACAAAAAGAAGACATGCCAAAAACAATTATTACCTCTGGGTGTTAGGATTATAATTGAGTCCTCTTTTTTCCGGTTTTAAAAACTTTCCTGCTTTTTCTGAATGTTTATAGTGAATATGTATTATTGCACTCTTCAGAGAAAATAACTAAATGGAGGCAAATGTAGCTATACTCCTTGAATATTCAAGGATCCCAACTGTAGCCATGTTCCTGCTGTTCCTTCTTCTACCATAAAGAAACCAAGTAGAGAATGACCAGGTGGTAGCCAATGCTTACTCATTTCCATAGCCAGTCACCCATAATGAAGGCTAAACTGGGCAGTCTCCCAGAGAACTGGATCATGGGCATGGATTCAGTTTTTTCAACAAACAGAATAGCTCAAATCAGATGACATTCAAATGAGAAGCAGTAACAACAATTCCTCTATGTGAAAAAGTTTCACTTAGGAGTGCCTGGGTGGCTCAGTCGGTTGGTTAAGCATCTGACTCTTGATTTCAGCTCAGGTCATGAACTCAGGGTCATGAGATGGAGCCCTGCTCAGGATCTGTGTGCTTAGTGTGGAGCCTGCTTAAGATTCTCTCTTGCCCACTCCCTCTGCCCCCTTCCCTCACTGGCTTGCATGAAAGAAAGAAAGAAAAGAAAGAAAAGAAAGAAAAGAAAGAAAAGAAAGAAAAGAAAGAAAAGAAAGAAAAGAAAGAAAAGAAAGAAAAGAAAGAAAAGAAAGAAAAGAAAGAAAGAAAGAAAGAAAGAAAGAAAGAAAGAAAAAGGAAAGAAAGAAAGAAAGAAAGAAAGAAAGAAAGAAAGAAAGAAAGAGGAAAAGGAAAGGAAGGAAGGAAAGAAAGAGGGAGGAAGGAAAGAAGGAAGGAAGGAAGGAAAAGAAAGAAAAAAAGAAAAAGAAAGAAAGAAAGAGAGAGAGAGAGAGAGAAAGAGAAAGAAAGATTCATCAAAATTAAAAATTTTAACAAGGAACTCACCTGGAACCTCAGAGATGTGCATGCAATACATATGCCACATGCATGTCTAAATAGAGAGGTGATATTCTTCTTTACTACAAATATTCCGACAGTTTCTTGGAACCAGCTTTCAGAAGATGCTACCCTTGGGGCGCCTGGGTGGCTCAGTTGGTTAAGCGACTGCCTTCAGCTCAGGTCATGATCCCAGGGTCCTGGGATCGAGCCCCGCATCGGGCTCCCCGCTCGGCGGGAAGCCTGCTTCTCCCTTTCCCACTCCCCCTGCTTGTGTTCCCTCTCTCACTGTCTCTCTCTCTGTCAAATAAATAAATAAAATATTAAAAAAAAAAAAAAAAAAAAAGAAGATGCTACCCTTGAATAGCATTTATAATACTTCACGCATGTTTAAGTAAATAATGAACAAACAAACTCTCTAATGGAATTTCAAGTAATTTTGACCCAAAGTTGCATATGGCTAGGCAGGCATTTGACCCTCTTTGTTTTCAAGTATGGCTTTCAAGTACAAGTTTTCTCCTCTCCACAACCCAGAGAGCCTATGGTTCGATTCTCATTCCCCAAAAAGGAAATGGAATGCTGAAATTTAAATTGTTACTAATGAGGCTAATGTATTCTAAGATGAATACAAATTTTCCTAAGATAAAATTGTGGCCTACTTTTCTCTTGGATATCACTTAAATTATGAAGGAAAAAAATAGTCATCTGAGAAAAACTGAAAAGTACTTTTCATTTATTTAGAATCCAGATGCAAAGGATTGTATTCATTATAACCCTTCCTTCATAACACACACACGGCCAGTTATATTTAGCTTATCAGTATTTTAGCTATTTCCAATTCTCTAATAAGCAAGCAAACCCACTACCCATTCCTAAAACAGTTTTCAAATGAATTCACACATAGGCAAATGTGATCCCAATACTGAAGATTATAGTAAAATAGGGACCAAAGCCAGTGGGTCAAGAACAGCAAATGGTATTACATGATGGTCACAGGTCAAATTTGAAGACTAGACTTTACTGTGTATAGGAAGAGGAAAACAGTAAACCTAGTCCAAGAATACAGGCATTAGCTAGACCCATAAATGGGTAGTTAGAAAAACCACATCAGCAATACGGCTTATATCAGAAGTTCCTTTATATCCCAGCACGTAGTAGTGATGATACTTGAAGATAAGATATAAGCATGTGAGTATAAACCAAAAAAGCTGTTACTTTGGAGACCAAGTCTGGATCATCACTGTCGCCTAGGTAGTAACATGGACCAGCAGTTATATTACCCTAAGGGGAACACATACTCAAAGGATGTCACAGGACAATGCTTCATACAACACTGTATGACAGCAAGAAAAAAAAAAAAAAGGCAGTAGCAGTAGTGAAGATACAATTTCTCCCTCCCTCTGGCATGTAGAAAAGGATTGAGTCCCTGCCCCTATAAGCCAACTACACCTTAGTTTTTGGATAATTCAGAGATAAAGGAGAACAGTCAAGCAGGAAATATACTGATAGTGTTAAAACCTGTGGGTCTACAGAACTTAGAGAAACTAATGAGGTATAAATCCATGTATACTGAGTATGTTTAAGGAGCCATAGCATTGTAGCAAGCACAGGCAGAAGTATAAGGACAATGCAACATAGTACAACCACTGCAGCAGAGCCCCAAGGCTCTTGGTAAAACTACTACTTTCTCCTTCCTGCCAAAATGGACTAGCTCTTGGAGCACCTGGTCAAACCACCAATCTGCAGTCTCCAGGTTCTAAAAACCATGTTAGAGTTTCTAGGATTACATTTCTCCCTAACAAGCTCAACCGTGAGCCATGGGGGTAAAAAAACAGATAATTTTAAGTTTAAAGGAAGCCATGTAGCCATGCTGTGTGTGCATGTGCATACTAATGGACTGCAATGACTAGCTGTGTAAATTGCAGAATGCAAAACAACTGTGTTGGTGGTCATAGGTAACATCTGTATCCAGGTAGGGTCAATGAAGTCTGCCATTGGATTAAACCAAAAAATAGAAATGAGATCTCAAACCAAGTACAGAGATGAATTAAATTTTACACGCTGGGCACACACAGTGAGATTAAAAGGGGGTGGGGATAGGGAAAAGGAAACACAATGGTGGGCATGCAGTGCTCAGAACTCACATCAGGCACACGTGGTACTGAGTGCACATCCATGGTGGGTATTATGTTAATAGAAGCTGCTTGCCTTGCTCAAAGCTGTCTATGAAAATAAATAAGGCTGAATTTGCCAGTTGAAGACATCTGTAACTTCTGCTTAAAGGGACAGGGGAAGGCAGATGCTGGCATCCTATAACCAGACTTACTCATTTGTGTATTCTACTTATAGTTTTTTAAATAGAAATTCTAATATCTGCAAAGTAAAGTGCTGGGTAGATACAGAAATGAATGAGGCATGGTAATTGCACTCAAGAGCTTTGAATGTACTAGTTTCTCATTTACCTGAGTCACTAAAAGGAAAATCAAATTAGTGTTTTATTAGAGTGGTATGACAAACATAGCACCAAAGCTGTGAAGAAGCAGAGAGTCCCTATATTCAGAGGCGGGAAATCTGTCAAGAATCCAGAACAAGAACATTTGAACTAAGGCTTGAAGCATGAATCATGGAACACTACAACAGAAACTAATGATGTAATATATGGTGATTAACATAACAATAAAAAAATTAAAAAAAAAAAGAAACAGGGCAAGAGTTGACATGCATAAGAAATCATGGCATAAGAGAGACCAAAAGGCTGGAAAGACAGCAGTTCTCATACTTTAAAGTGCCTATAAATCAACTGAAGAATACTGTGAAAATGCAGAATGAGATTCAGCTGGGCCTGTGGGTGGGGCCTGAGATCCTGCATTTCATTTTTTTTAAACATTTTTTTTATTCTTAATATTTTTTTAGAGAGACAGAGTGCACGCACACATGGGCAGGGCAGGGGAGGGGCAGAGATAATCTTAAGCAGGCTCCATGCCCAGCGTGGAGACCAACATAGGGCTCAATCTCACAACCCTGATATCATGACCTGAGCAGAAATCAAGAGTAGGTCACTTAACCGATCGGGCCACCCAGATGCCCCGAGATCCTGCATTTTTTTAATAAACCCCTAGGGGATTCCAATGCTATGGGTCTATGGTGCAACACCCTTTCTGCGGTAAGGTATTGGGGAAAAAAAAAGGATATTTATATGGTCATACTGTAGGGTACAGGGCTGTAGAGTATTTGATGAGGCTAGTAATAGAAACTGAGACTGGATCATGGTTAACTTAGAGTTACCTAAGCAATTTGAAGGTTGTTACTATGAGTCCTGGGGAAGCATTTAAACACTAAGTGGTTTCACTTGCTTCATCATCATATCTTTCATATTGTTTACAGTAGTATCTTTGTGTAATACATAGCTGAGCCAGCTATTTTTCTTCAAAACGTCCTTTGGATTTAACGAGTGCTAGGTAAAAAGACTCAAATGACTAAGGTAGTTAGCCTGAGTGGGCAAACAAGTGATGTAGCTGCCTAAGATCGGAGAAGATCGAGAGAAAGAAAGCTGGATAGGGTGTAGGGAAGTGGGAGAGAGGAAGGAAGAAAGTAAATTAATCCACATCCTCAAAATTCAGTGCTTCCCAAACATGGCTGCACACTGGAATCCAGCTAGGGATTTTTAAAAAGTGTTGATGCTTGCCTATCACCTGCAGAGATTCTACTGTAATTATTATAGGGAATGGACTGTACATCAAGAGGTCTTACGATTCTTCAGGTGACTCTAATATGCATCCAAGATTGATAACCATTCTCTTAGCTACGTAGCATCCCTTGATTATCAGAATCTAGAAAATCATTCTCTCATTTTTTTAATAACCTGGTGTAGGAACCAATCTCAAAAGGACTCTCACCGACAAAAAATTCAAGAGTTTGAGCCTCAAAAAAATTATACTAAAATGTACTGAAACATATCAAGTACATTCTAAAAAAATCCAAGTATTCATAAAGTTTCTTTCTGAGATGATGGAAATGTTCTAAAATTAGATTGTACTGAGGGTGGCACAACTCTGTAAATACACTAAAAACCATTGAATCATACATTGTTCTTTTTTTTTTTTAGAGACAGAGAGATAAAGAGAGTGAGCAGGGGGAGGGGCAGAGGGAGAGAATCTTAAGCAGGCTTCACGCCCAGTGCAGAGGCCAACATGGGGCTCCATCTCACAACCCTGATAATATGACCTGAGCCAAAATCAAGACTGGAATGCTTAACTAACTGAGCCACCGAGGTACCCCTGAACTGTATGTTGAAAAGGAGTTAATTTTATGGTTTATTAATTAAATTTCAATAAACCTGTTAAAACCAATCCAGAAATTCATATGATAGTTTTAAAAAAATTCAATGAGGGGCGCCTGGGTGGCTCAGTCTGTTAAGCGGCTGCCTTTGGCTCAGGTCATGATCTCAGGGTCCTGGGATCAAGCCGCACATCGGGCTCCTTGCTCAGTGGGGAGCCTGCTTCTCCCTCTCTCTCTCTGCCTGCCTGCCACTCCCCCTGCTTGTGCTCTCTCTCTCTGTCAAATAAATAAAGTCTTAAAAAAATAAATAAAAAATAAAAATAAATAAATAAATAAATAAATAAATTCAACAGGTATCTTTGTAGGTGTAAGTGAACCTACTCATTACTCAGAAAGTGACAACTGAAGGGACAGAATCAAGTCTTTATCTTGCCTTTCTTTCAAAAAACTATACATCAAAGTAACCAAATAATTGATAAGGAAAAGTTCTCATTTATAAAAGCATTCCAGCTAATTAATTAAAAGCAATGATAAAATCACCATATAACCACTTTCTAACTCCTAATGAAACAATGAATCTAGGCAATGGTGATTAATAGCTACTAAAATCTTTAGGTGAATATCTGATTATAAATTTGACAGCGGATGGATCTGACTGGTAACCTGAACCCACTGATCAACTCTTGCCAAAATATGGAACCTGAATCTGCTCAAGCCTTTTGGTATATGTGTCCCTCTATAAAAAATACAGGGCACAGAGGAACATGATAAATAATAATGGGGGAGGAGGGAAGGAATCAGCAAAATCCAAAATATGGAAAACCCTGTAAGAAAAATGACTTGGTTTCTTCACAACTATATTCAAAGAAAAAAAAGGAAATATTGAAAGTCCAAACAATCACACAGACTGGTTTCCAAGGAGCCAGGCCCAGCTGGACAACCAGGAATATTATCAATGTTAGGGAAAGCCGAAGGCCCAACATTCAATAAAACATACACCAGTGAACAGGCCCTGAAAGACTACAGCAGGAGCCAGGACCCAGAAACATTTGGGAGGTGAAAAGACCTGGTTTTCTCCCTCCCCACCTGCACCCCTTTTTAACCCTCTACAGTGTTCCAGCAACATGATTATGACCAGTTAGCCACTTAAGGGGAGCATTCTTTAAGTCTTGGATAAACCATGAACTTAATAAAGTTTCAATCAAACAGCCTGAATTTGGCACCCAGCCTCAGGGAGAAACTCATTTAACTTCCTCATCCCTTTTGGAAACTTCTCTGTTTTGTTTCCTCAAGGACCACCACCCTTCAATTATTAACTCTGCCTCTGTCTCCGTCTAGCCCAGTGGTCCTAACCTTGGTTGCATGTTAAAGTTACCTCGGGAACTTTGAACATTCCTGATGTCCAGGGCACACTGAGACATCATCGGTCATAATTTCTGGGAGTGGGATTCAGATATGAATAGTTTTTGAAAACTTGGATAATTCCAATATGCAGCCATCGTTGAGAACCATTGACTACTGAACCTTCTCAAATAAAATTCTAGCTAGATTAGTCCACACTAGCCATGCCCACATCCAAATCTCCCATTTCATCCACAACTATCAGGTCCTGTTTTTCCCACTGTCCCTTCTCCGGGAATGACCCCTTAGTTTCTGGATCCAAATCATACTTTTCTGAGGCTCTCCTCCTTCATGTTCCATAACACTTACATACCTACCCCGTTCCCCTGTGTGTCACAACATTTCTCTTCCTTGTTTTTTTACTGCCTGAAATCACCCTTTGCCTTCTACTTTGCAGGACTCTCTCACCAAATTCCTAAGTGTTCCTTTCTATAAGCCGTGCCTTAAAGATCACCTGTCTTCTCATTCTACGTGCCTACTCTGAATCATCTCATTCTCTCCATTGGCTTCAACTACCTGTATACTAAAAATCCACCAATACATTATCTTCATCTCAAATCCATTTTCATGCTTCAGACCCATGTGGCCAACTCCCTGGCAAACCTCTCCACCTGCATTTCCTATAGACACTCCATCTCATCAGTCACAAATTAAACTCTCCTTCTACTCAATCTGCTGCTGTGCCATTATGAGCATTGAGTCTGTGCCAGGATGCTTGGGTTTGAAATCCTGAATCAGCCATATAATGAACTTGGGTGAATGAATTAACCTCCCTGAAACTCCAATTCCTCATCTGTAAAATAGGTACAATAAGTTTCTCATAAGATTATTATTAAGGTTAAGTAAATGAATATGTGTACAGGACTTAAGGTAGTGCCTAACACATAGTAAGCATTCCACTTGCTACTGCTGTTGTTACTACTATTACTACTATCGGTATTATCATCAGTCTAAATTCCTTAGCTCCACGGAGGTCACCGTCACCTAATTAAAAAGAGCAAAAATCTGAGTGTCACTATTTTTATCTCATTGCATCTTTTTTTTTTAAAGATTTTATTTATTTATTCATGAGACATACACACACACACACACACACACACACACACACACACACACACAGGCAGAGGGAGAAGCAGGCTCCCAAGGGGCAGGGAGCCCGATGTGGGATTCGATCCCAGGACCCCGGGATCATGACCTGGGCTGAAGGCAGACGCTTAACCAACTGAGCCACCCAGGCGCCCCTTATCTCATTGCATCTTATCACCTGTCAGTTATTATTCTACTCAGTGTTTCTTCAGATACTTTCCTTATTCTTCATACCACCATCACTACTTCAAATCAGGCCAGGCTTGCTGGAGTGAGAGCTGATTGTGCAAATCTCCTAACTCAGCATTCAGTGACATCACATTGGTAACTTTAAATCGGCTGTGGTGGAAGTATTTATGCCATAGGAATCAGCACACTCTACAAATCTGCAGTGGTTTTTTGTTTCTGTTTTTGTTTTTTGTTTTTGTTTTTGGAGAGCAGTTGTTTAACATTTAACCAGTTGTTAAATATTTAGGCCTTCATGATTTCTCCTGTAAATTTCTGTAAAACATCCTAATTGTCTATTTCTACCACTGTTCTTGAGCCGTTCTAATCCCTTCTTATTGATACCAGAAAAATTTTTTTCTAAAATGTAGATCTCATCCCCAGATTAAAGTAATTCAGTGGATCCTCATTTTCCTTTAGTTAAAAGCCTAAATCCTTAGCATGGCATACATGGCCTAGTATATGCCATAAGGGTCCCACTCAGATCCTTTTCACACTCAACTTTCTTCTGTACATGCCAATAGCCTGTTACCCCCAAGTACCTGTAATTCTCTGCCTGAGGGCTTTTTTTTCAGCCTCAGGGGTATGCCTAAAAAGCCAGGGACTTAACTCTCCTGGGAGCAGCCCTCACCCAATAACAGATGAAAAAAGGTTGAATCTTCTCCCAGCGCCCACTCTTCAGGTAGGACAACTCAGAAATACACAGTGTCTCTAGTGGATTGAGCCCCAGTTACCCACAGCAGTAACCTGCTTTTACTTCCCCCTCCTCTCTCACTGCATCCTACAATCACCTCCCAAATGAACCAATGGCCCTCAAGTCCTTATCTCAGGGTCTATTCTGAGGGGAAACCAACCTACTACATGGCCATTTATGATCTGCCTTTTCTCCACTTCAACCTTATCATTCCTCTCCTTCAAGCTGAAGTTATACTGAACAATTTCATGCATAGTTTCCCAAAGGTAACATGGTGTTTGACAGTTTGTTCCTTTGCAGATGCTGCTTGCTTTATCAAATAATCAATTTAAATTTCACCTTTCTTCACCCAGAAAATTCTAGCCTGTCCTTCCAAATACAGCTCAATATCCACCTTTCCCCTGATCATTACTGTCCCCTCCCCCCCACGTAAGGGTCTCTCATGTGTTCTTCTGTCACCCTGTGCTTACAAAGCTGTTCTTCAAATGATCGTGTGTTCCTCCAGGCTCTTTTCCAGTCATATACCCACCCTCCATCATACACACAACCCTGGTATGACAAATACTAGCAAGGCAATAAAGGTTTGTTGAAGGGATATAGTTTTCAGGATCCATTTTTCCTTATGTTCTCATGCCTGGAAAAGAATGTTCAATAAGGACTTTAGCATCTCAGTCGAGAGACCAAACTAACTGTTCTTGTATTTCCCAATAATTGTTGTATAATTACAAACATTATCAGAAACCAAGCTATTTGCATAAATATAGCCAAACACCAATTTTGGTTCAGCACTGTTGACACGTTTCACCAAGATCCTTAGCTTTCTAGCCCTGACATTTTCTTATTATCTCTGCATTTCAATGTTACCTTGGAGGCTCTGCAATTAAGCAAATTCTCAGGATTTTAAGCAAATATGCTTGCACCATTTTAAAGTGGCAAAACACCCAGGGGTACTACTTAATCCTCTGATTCTCCCTTTCAAAGGGGTTTCTCAGCTGCAGCTGACAGCTTTGTGACTGCAGAGCCTCCTTGTCCAACAGGGCTGGGCTTTCTGTTATCCTTACCACAGCACTCTGCGTCCTCTGCAGAATGTATTTATTTGCAGCATTTCAGCAGGAAGACCCTGGGAGGATGAGTCATCGTCCTTAACCAGAGAGTCGCCCTTGAGGCCACAATGAGAAAACTTTCTCCCTTTTATTGTGTAGAACAGGCCTCAATCAGAAATCAAGTGTTCTGTTTATAGCAAACTTTTCCACCTAGGCAGGAAATAACACTTCAGAAACGCTGAAAAATAAATCCAAGGGGGTACAGTGTAATTTCTTGGACCCAAGTGCATTGCAAGGTAATAAATCCAGTTAAAAATATACTGAGCAACCACTACATGTAAGAACCTACGGTACCAATGCAAGGGAAGGTAGAGAATATAAAACAAAATCCCTGTACCCGGCACCCACCCCTATGCAAATTATTAGTTTAACATTTTAAGGGTACTTAAGGATTTGTGCAGTGAGTTTATATCAAATCACTAGTTATAAAACTATAACACTGTCGTGCTTACATGTAAGTGGATGAATGTGTGAATGCTGGAATTATCTCCAGATTCTATATCATAAGTGACTAACAAAATCTCTTTGGAGGCACTTTTCTAGGAACCCCCATTCTTATTCTTACATCTCCTTCCTGGTATCACTATCAGTATCTAGAATACTGAGACAACCAGTGAATTACGGAGGGAAAGAAGAAAGGCACAGAAAACAAACCGGTGGGGATTTAGTTACAGAGTGCCTTCAAGAGTCTTGATCATCAGAGCAAATGAGCATAGCATTCAGGTATCAATGACAGCAGGTGCATAAAGTCCATGAAGGCTTGCTAATCTAAGTAAGTACTAAGGCTTTGAGTAGCCAAATGTGCCAGAATCAAGTCAGCATGAAAAGCTAGGAGAAAGGGATACAGTAAAGGAGCTGGTAGAAAGTTTATAGCAGAATGGGGCAGTGGATGTGAACTCAAACTCCGGAGCCAGATCACCTGGTTTCAAATCTTTATTCCAACAACCACTAGTTGTGAGTTATTTAATCTCTCTCTGCCTCAGGTTTCTCATCTATAAACAAGAACAAAACAATCTACTATTTCCTCAAGTCTAACAGCCCCCTGATAAGATGCATCATCTTACAATGATAACCATTCTTTAAAATATTCACAAAACAGATAAGATACAAAACTGTTCCTAATGACAGAAAAAAACTAGAGAGCTAACCAGTTCATTTTGTGAATGTCATATTTAAAACTGAGAAAAGCAACACAAAAAGAAAATTAGAGCCCAATCCAACCTAGGAAAATCATCACAGAAATTGTGAAGTACTAGCAAAAGTTTCAGTCACAACTTCAAATCTTATGCAATATAGCTTGCAGCATTTTTGCTAGAATGAATTATGATGTAAGACAAATATTTAAAATATATCACATCAGAGAGTGAAAACGAAAAGTTATATATGTCAAAGAGGCATTTAATAAAATTCAGTATCTATTTCTGAGCTATTTCTTATTAAGCAAAAATGAGAAGAATGTGACCTCATTTAAATTAAAAGGAAAAACATTAAACTAGTTATCAATGAACACAAAACCATCTCATTCATTCTTAAATAAAACTGTCTCTTTTAATTATATTTTTACTTCTGTCAGTGATCTAGAAGTGCTGTACAATGCAATAAAACAGGAAAAACTACAATCATATTGTTTAGAAAGACAAAAATTTCCTTATAAAATTCAAGATAATCCTCTGAAAAATTCTTAAAATCAATGAAAATTTAGTGAAGTCACAAAATGCAGGACACAGAAAATATAAAATGTTCTATTTATACAAAAGTAATAGCTATATGATGAGTAACAACAAAATACATATATACATCAGGTAACCTTTGGTATATGTACTTTGGAGAACCAGAAAAGATTATTTGCAAATATGGAGATACATCCTTTGATCCACCTATAAAGGGTGAATCATGAAAATAAGTCAACTCTTTCAAATTAGTTAGTAAATATAAGTAATTGCAATATAAACTGCATTATTACCAAAATAAAACTCAAATGGAAGACTAGCCTAATAAGTAATTTAATAACTAATTTTTTGGTGACAGAATCCTTTCAAAAGCAGAGAACTTGCTCTATGTTAAACGCATTATAAAACTACAATGGGGCACCTGGGTGGCTCTGTCACTTGAGCATCTGACTCTTGGTTTTGGCTCAGATCATGATCTCAGGGTCATGGGATTAGGCCCTGGGTTGGGGTCTGCACTCAGTGGGGAGTGTGCTTGGGATGCTCTCTCTCCCTCCCTCCTGCCCCTCCCCCACTCACACACACACTCTCTCTAAAATAAATAAATCTTTAAAACTGCAACTATTACAACTGTGTGTCCAGCTATTAATAGGTATTCCATAAATTGTTTAAAATACATAGAACATGAATATATGAATCAATATAATGGAAAAATTTGTATTAAAATGAACCCTAAAACATATGAAAATATAGCATGTAATAAAAAGGAAACTTACCAGGCAGTGAAAAAGGGATACACATACATATACAAAAGTTGGTGGAAATATATCAATATGTACTTACATATACATAGTGGATATAAAAAAATAAAGCAAATATAAACAGAACTAAAAGGAGAAATAAAGAGCAATATGATAATTCTTGGAGACTTTAATACCTCACTCCGAACAATGGACAGATCATCCAAACAGAGAATCAATAAGGAAACAGGAGATTTGAGCAGCACTATGGACCAAAGAGACCTAATAGACATATATAAAACATTCCATCCAACAGCAGAAGTATACCCAGTCTTCTCAAGCACACATGGAACATTTTCTAGGACAGATCATATGTTAGGCCACTAATCGAGTCACAACAAATTCAAGAAGATAGAAATTATACCAAGTATCTTTTCCAACCACAATGGTATGAATTAGAAATCAATAACAGAGGGAAAACTGGAAAATTCACAAATATGTGGAAGTTAACTCAATCTGAGTAATAAGTAGGACCAGGAAGACATCAAAAAGGAAACGAAAAAATATTGTGAGACAAATAAAAATGGAAGCACAACACGCCAAAACTTAGGGATACAGTGAAAGCAACATAATTTATACTATAAATGCATATATTAAGAAAAAAATCTCAAATGAAAACCTAGCATTACATGTGAAGAAACTAGGAAAAAAACCAACTAAGGCAAAAGTTAACACAAGGAAGAAATAATAAAGATTAGAACAGAAATAAATGAAATAGAGCATAGGCAAACAAAAAAATTAAAATCAAGAGTTGGTTCTTGGAAAAGATAAACAAAATTGAGAAACCTTCAGCTAGACTAATAAAGAAAAAAAGAGACGACTCAAAAAGATAAACTAAAGAGCTGACATTACAACTGATACCATAGAAATACAAAGGATAATAAGAGACTACTATGAATAATTTTATGCCAACAGACTGAACAACCTAAAAGAAATGTGTAAATTCCTTGAAACATACAACTTAGGGATGCCTGGGTGATTCAGTCGGTTAAGTGTCTGCCTTTGGCTCAGGTCATGATCCCAGGGTCCTGGGATCAAGTCCCACATAGGGCTCCCTGCTCAGTGGGGAGTCTGCTTCTCCCTCTGCCTGCTTCTCCCTCTGCTTGTGCTTGAGCTCTCTCTCTCTCTCGCTGACAAATAAATAAAAAAAAAATCTTTAAAAAAGAAAGAAACATACAACTTACAAAGAATGAATCATGAAGAAACAGATAATCTGAACAGACCAATAATGAGTAAGGAGAATTAGTAATCCAAAAACTCCCAACAAATACAAGCACAAAACCAAACTGTTTCACAGGTGAATTCTACCAAATATTTAAAGAACTATAATACCAATCATTCTCAAACTCCTCCAAAAAATAACAGAGGAGGGAACACTTCCAAACTTATGAGATCTTTATTTATTAAAACACCAATTCTCAAACTCTTCCAAAAATTGAAAAGGAGAGAACACTCCAAAACTCATATTACAAGGCCAGCATTACCCTGATAACAGCCAAGTAAGAACAAAACAAGAAAACTACAGGCCACTATCCTTCATAAATATGAGTGCAAACAATTTCAACAGAATATTATTAAACTGAGTTCAATAGAGGGTAAAAAGGATGATACACCATTATCAAGTGGAATTCATCTTGGGGATACAAGAATAGTTTAACATGTGCAAATCAGTAAGAATGATACATCACATTAATAGCATGAAATATAAATACCATATAATCATTTCTATAGATGTAGAAAAAGCATTTGACAAAATTCAGCATTCACTCATGATTAAAAACTCTCAACAAAATGGGTTTAGAAGAAACATACCTCAATGTAATAAAGGCATTATTTGACAAGCTCACAGCTAATATCATACCCAGTGGTAAAAGGCTGAAACAATTTGCTCTAAAATTAAGAACAATATGGGGTGCCCACTGTCACCACCCACATTCAGCATAATATTAGAAGTCCTAGCCAGAGGCATCAGGCAAGAAAAATAACTAAAAGTATCTAAATTAGAAAGGAAGAAGCTAAAATTTCTCTGTTTGCTGATGACATATTTTATATATAGAAAACACTAATGACTTGACAAAAAATTGTTAGAACCAATAAATTCAGTAAAGCTGCAGGATACAAAATCAACATACAAAAATCAGTCACATTTCTACACAGTAATAACAAACTGTCTGAAAAAGAAAGAAAATCCCACTTACAATAGCATCAATAACAGTATTTAGGAATACTTTAACCAAGAAGTAAAAGATCAGTATACCAAAAATAGCAAGATATTAATGAAAGTAAATGGAAAAATATCCCATGTTGATGCATTGGGAGATTTAATATTGTTAATATGCCCATACTACCCAAAGCCATCTATAGGTTCAACACAATGTCCATCAAGATTCCAATGGCATTTTTTACAGAAATAGAAAAAAAATTCTAAAATTCGCATGGAACGACAAAAGACCTTGAACAGCCTAAGCAATCCTGGGAAAGAAGGCTGGAGGCATCACACTTCCTGATTTTGAATTATACTACAAAGCTATATAATGAAAATACTGTGGTACTGGCATAAAAACAGACACAAAGAGCATCAAGAGCTTGGAAATAAAGCCTAATATTTGACAAGGGAGCCCAGAATAGTTAATGGAAAAAGATACTCTCTTCAACAAATTTTACTGTGGAGAGGGGGGCTAAGATGACAGCTTAGCGGTGATGAGGAGAACAAAAGCAAGAGAAATGTAGCTTAAATTAAATCCCCTTACAACCTGCAGCCCACTGCTAAATACCTGAGACATGCAGAGTTGACATTCCTCAAGGAACTCATGGCTGCCATAATGTTGATGTTTTATTAGAAACTAAAAGCAACCTTATCTTGGCAATAGCCAGACCTCCAAGGTCCTGTAGATCCTGCTTTCAGCATATAAAAATTCCTTAGAAACTTACGTTATCTCTACCCTCGCCTCCCTTCACAAACTTAAAAGTATATAATCAGTCACTCCTCACAATCCTAAGTGCAGCTCTTTCTGCCCATTGGTCCTGTCCCCATGCTACAATCAAAACACCTTTTTGTACCATAAAATGTCTCAAGAATTCTTCCTTAACAGTTGGGCTCAACAATCCAGCATCAGTAGGAGGACCTGAGGCTTGACTCTAGATAACTAGGTAACTATCAAATGATTCTGAATAGCCAAGAAATCAACCTGAGAACTGACAGAACAAACTCCACAGCTAAAGGGAGAGAGGAAGCCACATCAAAGAAGGTAGGAAGTGTGGAGATGTGTTTTGGGGGAGAAATGGACCATGGGTGCTATGGAAGGGAGGGAGTCATGGTGGCAGAGAAAGGAGAAAGCAGAGAATGTGAGAGTGAGACAGAGAGGAGCACACAGGGGAACACATAAGGAGAACGCTTCCCCAAAGGGGAAGAGAGAAGCTGATTTTCGTGAGTTTTTGCAACCAGTGGGGCTTTAAAGACAGAAGTTTTAAAGGTTGTGGGGCTTAGCTGTGATAGAGCCCTGAAGGCACTACCCTACTCCTAAAGAGAAAGCTGGCAAACAACCTGGGAGCAGATGGTAGCGTGGAGGCAGATATCTGAGGAACGTCTTGGGCACACAGTGGGGATACTGTTCTCTTTTCTTGGAGCACGTCACTGAGAGGTGGCATTCACAGAAATGCCTCCTCAGGGCAGAAGGAGCTGGTGGGCACCATTTCCCTTCCCCATCCCTCAGCATAAATGCAGAGCCACCTGCGGAACGCAGCTCAGCCAGGACACTGGCTGCCTAACCTGCTTGTACCAAGTCCCACCTCCCTGCACTTTAGCGTGACTGCCCTTCCCCATCAGGCCTCTCTCAGTTCCAGTGTGGAAAGACCTTCTCCCAGAAGACCAGCACAGACTCTTGCCCACACAATGCCCCTAAAGCCTGGAGTTTAAAAAAAAAAAAAAAAAAACTCACCAGCCTTGACTGGGATAGAGCCTGGAGGGTGCCACACTGCTCCTGAGAGAATGTGGGCAGGAAACCTGGAGGCAGACAGTATGGAAACTGTGATCTGAGAAATGCCTGAGGCACACAGTGGGGAGATTATTTGCTCTTCTCGGAGTGCTTCCATGGGAGCACCAAGCACAGAGACCCCTCTCTAGGAACAAAGGAGCTAGCTGAGGCCATTTGCCTCCCCTGCGCTTCAGCATAAACACAGAGCCACCCACCTGTGGGAAGCAACACAGTGCTATCCCTGGCTGCTTAACCTGCTTACACCAGGTCCCACACCCCTGTGCTCTGCTGGTACTCTCCTTCCCAAATTTCTCTCAGTCTCAGCTCAGTGGGCCCCTTCCCCCAGAAGACCAGAGGAAGCCCCTGCCCACACCACGTCTCCTGACCAGAGAGCTCTGCAGGGCTTCAGTTCTAGTGGAAGTAGTATCAGGTCTCATCTAACAAGCAGATAAGAGCACACCTAATTAACTCACCACAGTGTCGCTAAGGACCAAACACTACCCACTTCAGGTGATGAGAGCCTCTACAGGTGAATGGCCTGAGGGACAGAGTAGCCATTACACTGCAGTAGAGTGCACACAGCACACACCAGAGAGACTCCCTGAAGCACCAGGCCCTGGGCACTATATGACCTCTTCTTAATAAAGCCATTACTCTCAGGACCAAGAAACATAAAAGACTTTTCTAACAGAGAAGAAGGCAGAGACTTAGACAAAATGCAAAGACAGAGGAATTCATCCCAAATCAAAGAACAAGATAAGGCCAGAGCCAGAAATCTAAGTGAAATAGATAGAAGTAATACGCCTGATGGAGAATTTAAAGCAAGTCATGAGGATACTCACTAGGCTTGAGAAAAGCATGCAAGATTTCAGGGAGGCAAAAAAAAAGTCAGAAATGAAAAATACAATGAGACTAGAAACAGACTGGATGCAATGAACACAAGGATGGAAGAAGCAGAGGAACAAGTAAGTGATATAGAAGATAAAATAATGGAAAATAATGAAGCTGTACAAAATAGAGGAAGAAGAATTTTAAAACAGGAAAATACACTTAGGGAACTCAGTGACTCCATCACACACAATAAACTGTGTTGTGGAAACTGGATTCACATGCAAAAGAATGAAACTGGACCCCTATCTTGTAATACTTGAAAAAATAAACTTGAAATGGATTAAAGACTTAAATGTAAGATGTGAAACCATAAACTTGAAAAAAAAAGTGCGGGGAAAGCTCTTTGGCATTGGTCTCGGTAATGATTTTTTGGCTATGACACCAAAAGCATAAGCATCAAAAGCAAAAATCAGGTGGGACTACATCAAACTAAAAAGCTTCTGCACAGCAAAAGACATGCTCAACAAAATGAAAAGGCAACGCAAAGAATGGGAGAAAATATTTGCCGTCTATCTATCTGATAAGGAATTAATATCCAAAATATATAAGGAACTCCTATAACTCAACAGCAAAAAAATTATATAATCTGATTTTTAAAATGGAACAAGAACCTGAATAGACATTTTCCCAAATAAAATATACAAACAGCCAATAGATACACGAAAAGGTCCTCATCACTAGTCAACAGGGAAATGCAAATCAAAACCAGAGTGCCTGTTAGAATGGCTGTTAGAGGGGCACCTGGGTGGCTCAGTTGGTTAAGCGTCTGCCTTCGGCTCAGGTCATGATCTCAGGGTCCTGGGATTGAGCCCGGCATCGGGCTCTCTGCTTGGGGGTGGGGGGTTGCTTATCCCTTTCCCTCTGTCACTTCTACTTGTGCTCTCTCCTTCTCTCTCCCTCTGTCAAATAAATAAATAAAATCTTAAGAAAAAGAATGGCTATTATAAAAAAGACAAGAAGAGATAACCAGTGCTGGTGAGGATGGGGAGAAAAGGGAACCCTGTGGCACAGTTGGTGGCAACAGAAATCGGTGCAGCCACTATGGACAACAGTATGGAGGTTCCTCAAAAAATGAAACACAGAACTACCATAGGACCCAGCAATTCCACTTCTGGGTATATATCCAAAGGAGATGAAATTCCCTATTGGAAGGGATATTTATACCCCCCGTTTATTGCAGCATTATTTATATAAGCCAAGACATGCAATCTCAATGTCTGTCAATACAGGAACAGGTAACTATACACATATGCATACAGACACACAGAATAATAGTATTATTTTTGCTGATGACAATAGTGTGGGATGGAGGTACTAAATAACTGCCAAAAGTCACACAGTGATTAAATAACCAAAGGGAATATAAAGCCACTAGACTGGGCTCCAAAGTTTGCAGTTTTGTTGTGTCCTAACTGTAGAGAGAGAAGCTGAAGAGAGGGAAAGTGCAATTAAATGTCAAGACTGGTGAGCTTGGTGATCATTTTACTGGTTATTTTCTTCCTTATTCTTCTGTGTATATCTAAAATTTTTAATTGATGGCTATCTACTTTAAGAATAAGAATGATTTTTAAAAACTCAAGTGTTACCAGCAACTCATGGTGCAGAGTAAGATCTGACTTGTTTATAATTCTGCACTTATGCATAATTTATTGCTCATTATCTAAAGAAATATTAGCTGTTCTATGGTTGCTCCTGGGAAAGGGGGAAAAATATATTTCCCACTTCATTGTTAAGTTATGCTCCTGATTTTCTCATCAGAATGCTTGACAGATAATAACTGTGGCTATTCATAGACACATGCATTTACTACACTAATACCCAATGTCCTGAATGTAGGACATTTGTGGTGTAAGATGAATGACAAGTTAATGAGTTTTTCTCCTGTTTCACCGGCATCGGGTCCAGTAAACATTATCTTCTTTTGCACAATGCAGAACACACAGTAGGCATAGGATACCTATATGCTAAAGAAAAGAAATAAAGCCCTCTAAATTTCCACTGGGGATTTCTGCCAGGCTGCGTAATTTTACAGTGGCAATAGTGTTTCATTCCAGAAATACTTTTGAGCAGAAGCTCTGTGCCACGATTAGAGAACCAACAGTGAAAGCAAGACAAGGTCTCTGCCTTCACAAGGCTTATCAGCAATCAAACCCTAGAGAAGGATTCAGTAAGCTATGGCAAGCAGGCCACATCCGGCATCCTGCCTGTTTTTTTAACATTTCCAAGAGCTAAGAATGATTTTTACATGGTTAGACTACTGGAAAAAGCATCAAAATAAAAAAATATTTTATGAAACTTGAAAAACACATGAAATGCAAACTGTGTTCACAAATAAAGTTGTATTGGAGCACAGCCACACCAATTTGTTTACATACTGTCCATGACTCTTTTCACTCTATAAAAAGATCACTCAGTAGTTGTGGCACAGACCATGTGGCCCACAAAGCCTCAAATATCTGGGATCTGGCCCTGTAGAGAAAAGGTAGGACGGTGAACCCTGATTCTATTTTAACTGAGGACCTGTGAGGACTGAGTCTTTGTTTACCAAAGTAGTAAATGCAGAGCTAACTCTGCTTCTTTGACTTTGCTATGCAATGAATCCAGGCGGATCTTGTTAAAATGCAGATTCAGATGTAATTCTGGCTAGAGCACAGATTCACAGATTCTTCATTTCTAACCAGATCCCAGGTAGGGATTTCTACCATGATTTCATTTAAATTCAAGTTAGTTAACATATAGTATACTAATAGTTTCAGGAGTAGAATTTAGTGATTAATCACTTACATAACAACACCCAAGGCTCACCACAAGTGCCCTCCTTAATGCCCATCACCCATTTAGTGCATCCCCTTACCCACCTCCCATTCAGTAACCCTCAGTTTGTTCTCTATAGTCAAGAGTCTCTGATGGTTTGCCTCTGTTTTTATCTTACTTTATTTTTCCTTCCTTTTCTCTATGTTCATCTGTTTTGTTTCTTAAAGTCCACACATGAGTGAGATCATATGGTATTTGTCTCTCTCTAACTGACTTATTTCACTTAGCCTAATACACTCTAGCTCCATCCATGTCATTGCAGATGGCAAGATGTCATTCTTTTTGATGGCTGAGTAATATTCCATTGTGTGTGTGTGTGTGTGTGTGTGTGTGTGTGTGTGTGTGTGTGTGTGTGTGTGTACCACCTCTTCTTTATCCATTCATCTGTTGATGGACATCTGGGCTCTATCCATAGTTTGGCTATTGTAGACATTGCTGCTATAAACATTGGGGTGCATGTGCCCCTTTGAATCAGTATTTTTGTATCCTCTGGGTAAACACCTAGTAATGCAATTGTTGGATCGCAAAGGTAGTTCTATTTCTAACTTTCTGAGGAACCTCCATACTGTTTTCCAGAGTGGCTGTACCAGTTTGCATTCCCACCAACACTGTAAGAGGGTTCCTCTTTCTCCACATCCTTGCCAACATCTGTTGTTTCCTGAGTTGTTTATTTTAGCCATTCTGACAGGCATGAGGTTGGTATCTCATTGTAGTTTTGATTTGTATTTCCCCGATGATGAGTGATGTTGAGCATTTTTTCACACATCTGTTAGCCATTTGTAGGTCTTTGGAGAAATGTCTGTTCATGTCCCAGGTAGGGATTTCTAGCTAGGTCAAGAGACTGGGTCCTTTAACTCTCATCAAGAATTTTTGTTTTTTAAATCTCTTCAAGAACTTGAGTCAAAGAGAAAAAGATATTAAAGCAGGAAAATAAAAGTAGGTTTGAAAGCTAGTTTAATGCAATTGGTTATTTTCTGTCATAGGTTTATTGTTGTGGCAAAGATAAATGACAGAGACATTAAAGTTCATTTCTCAATTGTCTTTGGTCACTGCACTTTCTTAGCAGAGCTAAGGTGAATCATCTTCCAAAGAGTAAAAAGGGATTGCAGCTGTTTGCTACTATTAGCTATTTGTTAACTGAGTTTTGGGGAAAACTAATATTTGTGCATGAATTCTGTTCTGAGGACAGGAAAAAAGAAACTCATAAAAACACTATTAATTTCTGAAATAACTTCTTTGCATTTTTAATAAGAATGGAATGTTAATAAAGTATCTAGTTTTATGTCCTCTGATTAAACATTATTAATAAAAAGATGAGTAAAGGCTCTCAGAAGATACTGGCCAAAATTTTGAATCTTGATTATTTCTTGTAAACACTGTGATTAAAAAACCAAAACAAAAGCTTTTTGTTCAATATCAAGCATTGGCAAGGACATCGAGCAACTAGCATTCCCATGCACTGCTGGTGGGTGTGTGACTCAGTACCATCATTTTGGAAGACAGTATCTACCAAAGCTTAACATGGGCATTCCTGATAACTAATTCTGCTCCCAGTACATACTCAACAGAAATGCATGCATACTGTGTATCACAGGATTCTACAAGCATATTTATTGCAGCCGTATTCCTAAGAAATCAAAAACTAAAGACAACCCGAAATGTTCATCAATAGTAGAATGGAAAAAAATTGTGGTATATTCATTACAATGCAATATACACAGCAATGAGAATGAAGAAAACAAAACTGCACTAAAAAATATGAATAAATCTCATCAACTTAATTGGGCAAAACAATCCAGACACACAAAAAAACCCAATTCTATAAAGCTGTTCAAAGTCAGGGAGTGGTTATCTGGGTAGGGGGATTAGTGACTAGAAGTAGGGATGATGGGGGCTTCTGAGGTACTGATAATGATTTAGACCCGTCTGAGAAGACCTTTGCTATTTTGGAAAAATGTAATCAATCTAATGCATTTTAATAAATTTATCTACACAACCATAAAGCCCTCATGTAGACACTTCCTGACATAGCAAATGAAGTACATCTGTAAGGAATTCTTCACCCCAAACCCACCTTATAAACTGAGGAGGGCTTGGGGTACTTGGGTGGTGCAATAGGTGAAGCATTCGACTCTCAGTTTCAGCTCAGTTCGTGATCTTAGGGGTCATAGGATTGAGCACCTCGTCAGCTCCATGCCAAGCGCGGAGTCTGCTTTCCCACCCTCTCTCCCTCTTCCTTGGCCCCTCCTGCCTCACTGTCACTCCCTCTCTAAAATAAACAAATAAATCTCTAAACTGAGGATGGCTTGGGTCAAAAGGGTCACTCTTTTTAACATTAATTTTAGAAGGAGGTATGACCATCACAACTTCAAGATTAGAGAGAACCTCAGGTATTCCCCTATGCTGAGTCTTTTCTGCCCACTGTTACCATCAGGAAGTTAGCATGGCCTCCCTTTGCAGGTTACTTCAGTTTACACTGAAGTTTAAGAAGAACAGGTCAGCACAAAACTGAGAACAGCTCTGATGTACTTCTCTGTAGGCACTAGTGTTTACATGAAGAAATCTAAATCACAAACAATGCTTACCTCAAACATGACGGCACAGTCAATGAGAGAGACATCATTGGGAACAACCTCTAATCCCAATATTTACAAGATTGCATCTTAATATCAGAATCACCAAAAAAGCTGGAGTTGGCTCATCCCATTTGCATCTATAACTTCAGCATTTAATGCAGTGCCAGATACATAGCAAATAGCTAAGAAAAAGTATTTTTGTCATTAGAGAAATTATATTTTTGAAAACTAATGGTTTGGGAAAATGCTCACAACATAAAGTTATGTGAAACAAATCAAGGTATTAATAAATATTTATTTTTTTCATATTTAATGGCACCACTATTATTAAAATCCATAAAAGTATATGCAAATACCAAAGGGGAAAAACAAGAAAAATAAATTTAAAATCATGGAAATTTCTGGTGGTTTGTTTGCTTGTCCTCATGCATCCATATTTAGCAACTGTTAATATTTAAATTGTATTATTACTTTTAAAAATAGTTTTAAAAAGATCAAAGTGTAAAAGTTTGAAGGACTCATAGTAACACCAACCACAGAAAAGAATAAAAGGTGAAACACTTCAGGCATCTGATCTATGCACTAACTCAAAGGTGATCACTGAGCCATCATCCTGTGCCTTCCCTCTAACATGGATACAAGCTCTTTTTCTCCTCTATTTGGGCCAATAGTCTGAAGCTCAGTCTCCATCTGGACATCCATTTCTCTTATGTTCCATTCTAGAAGAGCAAGCAAGTCAGAGGTACCATCTTCTTCCCATGTTGGAGGCCATGGTCTAGCACTCTGGTGCACTCCCAGGGGACTGTGTTACCTGCTCGCTTACAAGTCTACACAAATATTATTTTTGTCTCTTCACTTTATATTTTGGAAGTTCAATTTACCATGTGAGGAAAAGTGGTCAAGCCTCAGAATGATTCTAGCTTGGGGCCTTTCCTGAATCCACATAGTATGCCTCCTTCTTACCTCCCAGAGCAATAAGGCTCTGCTTAGATCTTCTCTGCCCCAAGTTTTCTTCTTTTCTGTAACCAACTTCTGAGCACTTGCCCCTTGGGCTCTATGTCTCACCCAACTGCTAACCAACGCAGCCAGTCTCTACCAAATGACTCTGATACATGATATGAAGATGCTAGAATTATTCCACATTAAATAAATTCTCCCTCCCCTCAATACCATGAATTAAGGGATGATTAAGAGATGCTTCATGCCCTCAGAAAGGATATGCTGTCCAGTGAAAAACAACTGACTGGGGTGGGCTTAGGGCAGGCCTTGGAGAAGCAAAGAAGTGTGAAAAGGAGAGCTGAGAAGCCACCAAAGAGAACTTTTGTAGTTTTACAGTCTGAGAGGCCCTGCAGCATGACAATTCCAAGACTGTGAGACCTTAGAAGAAGCCTGTGAGGTCACTGACACACTTGCTTCACTCAAAAGGGTTTAATGGATTTCCTCACAAACATGCAGCCAGCCATCACAAAAATATCTATATACTTTCTATGTCTTGCATCTTCCATGACAACTGTATCCCAAGACTTCTGGATCTTCACAGACAGGTTCAAGTCTATAAAAGAAAATCACTTGTTGCTGGGAATATTATATGGTTGCCAACCTATCATTCGTGGAATAATTTTGTTTTTAAAAAGGAGAAAAAAAACCCCAAATACCATTGTACTGCAACCATCATTTTATAAAAGACATAACCTCAGAGAAAAGGACATTCATTTAAATTGTCAAAGTGGGGACTGTAGAGGTATTGGTGAACCACTGGCTCTCCATATTCTGCCCCAGTTTATCGATGAATTGCTATGCATATGGGTTCTACCTGAATACCGAGACCTGGGTATACTGCTTCTACCTCTAAGGGCACATCTTAATATCCAGTAGGAAGTTATATTGCCTATTCATGTCTGTTGCTAATCAGTGGCTTGATTTGGGTTCCTCAAAAGCAAGGATATGCTTGGATATGAATATAAATAGTTTATCTGGGAGGCAAACCCAGAAAGCACTGGTAGATGAGTGGGGAGATAAAGCAAGGAAGGGAAAGAAGCATTACAGTGTGCACTGTGGGCAACTGGGCTCAAGAAAGAACTGCCGGGGACTTCTAGGCAATACCTCCGATACGTATCCATCAACTCTTTATCTATCATTTGTAGACGGCTCTCAGAAGCATTAAGTCCCTAGCAATACTGTTCTGCTCTTAACACTGGTTGAGCCTGCTTCTGTAACTAGAGAAAGTTCTCAAGCAGAGAGATCCAGGCACCAATAGCAGCTTCCATACCAGTTTATTAAGGGTTCTCAAGCATACAGGTTAATTACCTTCACATTGAGACCATTTCTTTATTTAATGCTAGAATTAAAGCAATATAGAAGGGAATTCGTAGGTCTCAAACTAAGAGGATTTCCTGTATTCTCTGGAGTTTCCAAAAGGCATTCCGGACACTTTGTGATCTCTTTTTAAGGGATTGATATATCCAGGAGAAAACAAGATTAAGAACTAAGGAGGCTTCTAGAACACAGAAGGTGATAGGACTGACTTACATAGGCCTTTGCCTCTTCAGGCAGTTAGATAACAGGGGGAAAATAGTACTTGAGAGATTTAGGGACTATCAGAATGAGTTTGTAAAAAAAAAAAAAAAAAAGCCAAGGTAAATTTATTTCATCTTCCCAATAAGCTAAAATTAGTCACCACTGAATAAGTCACAAAGGCCACCCCTTTCCAGAAGCTTGCCAAGATATGATGTGTAAGTCTTTGGTATTTGTGTTTTATTTTAACCTTGGATTCTGATTTGCTTATAACATGGCTTTACCCATATCGTCTTTTCATACAGTCATCTCTAACTATACATAGAGCCATATTAAAACATAAGGACAAGAGGGTGAAGGTGTAGTTATTCTCTCACTCCAAAGATATTTACTGAACCTCTAGGATGTCTGTCACAGAATACAAGTTCAGCATTCAAAGATCAAGAAGATGTTTTCCTGTCCTCAAGGACTTCACAGTGAAATAGTCATAAAAACTGGATACAACATAGAAGGAAGAACTAGAATACCCACTGTTGCCAAATCAAACCAAAGGTGTGGGGACCAGAAATCTAACTTGGGCATAGGAAGAGGCTTACAAGCCTCAGTGTCCAAGGAAAGAGCTTGGGTCAAGTTAGATAACGACAAACATTGATGAGAGTGTAGAGGGAGCCTCCAACTTGGCAAGAAATTAGGCCCTTGTCTTCACCAGTCTTCATTAATGTTTTTTTCCTGAGAATCACTCCCTTCACCAGGTCCCAAACAGACTCCACAGGCGTCAAGAACATCAGTCCCACCATTTGGTCCTGAAGTTAGTCCTACTGGGGACTCGATAGCAGGCAAGCATGACCTGAGTCCTAGGTACCCAGTATCTTGCCCTCACCCTTGCTATGTTTGTTCATCTTCCAGGACTAAGTTTGTACCTCAGTACCATAGTGGTATTGAGCAACCTCAGCCCACTTGACCAGAACCTGAATTCATTTCCAGAAATCTAAGTATACCCTTCTTCCCTAGACAGATCATCTTGCCACACATCTCCCTCTATGTGCCCCACGTCTGTCAAAGTTCCTGCTTCCTATCTTGATTAATCATCTTATCCTGCACTTTGATGACCTCGAATACCAAACACTGCCTGTGTACCCTGCTCCTATGCCCCATCCAATACCGTGGACATATTGGGATATCAGCATCGGCAAGAATAAGAATGATATCAACTGACATTTACTTATGCCCATTAAATTCCAGGTAGTGGATCACACACTATCTCATTTAAACCTCAACCTATGAGGAAAGTACTCTTATTATCCTCATTTTGCATAAGAGGAAATAAAGCTTAAAGGACTTAAAATGACAGCTCATAAAACAGGAATAACCAAGTTTGGGATCCAGTCCTGCTGAAGCCCCTCATCATGCTCTAAGCTGTTAAGTTCCACTATGTTGAGTCCTATCCAGGCACTGTGGGGAGGGATGATGTTAACTTCCTTGGGGATATGCCCCTTAGGAACTACCAGCTCCCCAGGCCCAGGCCCACAAGGTCCCTGCTTTCTCTTTCCTTCCTCAAATCCATGTACTAATAAAGCCCCAAGAAGCCTCACAGCAGAACTCCACTGATGTATGACATTGGACTTAACTGCTAGGTTATTTCTTCCCAACTAGAGAGGAAGTGCGCTCAGGATGTTAAAATATGGGGGCCTACTAGTATGGAAGAAATTAATACAGTTGACTACAGGAAGGGCAAAGGAGGTGGCAGCTGCAGAAGTGTCTCCATAAAGGGATAAATAAATCTCTACAAGAAAGAAAAAAAAACCCTTTCTCATGAATTTGACTAGAGAACACACACTCACTTATTT
The DNA here is from genome assembly GCF_009762305.2 of Zalophus californianus. Lineage (NCBI taxonomy): Eukaryota > Metazoa > Chordata > Mammalia > Carnivora > Otariidae > Zalophus > Zalophus californianus. The sequence continues at coordinate 110,321,720 of NC_045612.1, read as the reverse complement.
GAAGTTGTAATAACCAGAAGTGCTAAGTTTTCTACCTTCTGATAGTTCTTCTATTATTAATTTTAAACAAACGTCCAATATTGACACTGGGCATGTTTTGAATTTAGGTCACAGTGTATCTTTGAGCAGCATAAATCATTGGCAATAACCAGTGCAAAGCTCACAGTTCATGTTGTTACCATTTCTGCCACTTCCTCCCCGGTTACCTTCTAGCAAAAGTGGCAGAGAAAAGATGGAATCTATAACGCTTTGGCAGTTATTGGCAGACAAATGCCATGTTATTATCTTGAAATTTTAGCTGCTGATCCACAGCACTATAAATCTAAGACAGGCCTCTCTGGACTAGCTGGCTGCATGGCCTTGAAGTGGGATTAGTGGGATTTTCCGAGTGCTATACAATCTCCTCCATCCCAAATGTCCCATCTCAGTTTCCCATCTCTGGTTTTACCAACAAATAAGATTTGGCACCACTGTCCATTAAAAAGAATGATGTACAAACAGAAACTCCATCTAAAGTTTGAGTGAAAAACGTGGGTACTTCCCAGGGTCATGATCTGAATCATCGGACCAGAATTTTCTCTAGGCTTTCTTGCCACTGATCTTTCATCTTATTCTTAAATCGTAACCTTTCTTTTTGAAAAATAAGTAGCATGCGTCAACTAAAGTACTGATACTTCAAACTCTAAATACAACCAACTATCAAAGATAATTTATACAATTACTCTCGATTATTCAGTGTGGGGATGATGAAATTATAGTGTATGTAATAATCTGTATGATTCTATTCTGCTAATACTTGCCTAGTCCCTGTGTCTTCCAGTCCTCTGTAGGTGCCTCTACAAAGATGAGAGCAACTCATCCTTCCCAGGAGAACAGGGGAAAATAGCAACATACAAAGTAAGCCATCATTAGATTCAGGGGGCTAAGGAAAGTAATAGGGAATGAAACAAGCATTTGAACAAGAGAGCAAGATGACTTTGCTTTGTGATACATATGTACCCTCTGCCCACCCTTCTCACCCCCACCCCCTGCACAAACACACACTCAGAAAACACCTGTCTGAGCAGATTTTAGAGCAAAATCCTACTTCCCTAGAGGGAAATGCAGAGAACAAAGCTATTCTCTCTGTTCTTACCTAGCTGCCCTGAGAACACTTAGAGAGATTATGGAGCAAACCTCAACCCTGTTACTACGGATGTTTCAACTTATAATTTAATGACACAAACAAGATCTCATTACTGTGCTTTCCTTTTCATTACTAATCGTCCTTAGCACCAAGCAAGTTAAAAGTGTTAAAAGGAGTCCTACCACCCTTCCATTCTTGCAACTTTTAACACCAACAGTGAATATCTAACATTTTACCTTTTCAAATCCTTTTAAAATGACTTCTCTATTATTTCCCCTTCACATATTGACACATGACATGTGTAAATACACAGATATATATTCATCCATTCCCATCTCCTTGAACACAAACATACACACACTCTCAAATACACATACACTCACACCTACCTTCTTCCCCCCCCCCCCACTCAAATACAGTGTACTTGGAGGCAAGGTAGGAAGTGTCAGAGAAGCAGCAATTCATCTGATAGAATCTAATCTTTTCAAGATTTGGATTCCCAAGAGTAGCGGGAAAAAATGTGATTTAATAAGTAAAGGAGGGTTTAGAACTAAGGAAATACTACTGTAAAAATTAGAAAGATATGTGCATATGTTTTAGTTGAGGCCCCACCAAAAGCAGAATCTGAGCTAAGGATCTGAAGTAAGGTAGGATATGTGGGAAGAAAACAGAGATGAGTGGGGAAACGAAGGTATCCAATAAAGAGTATGTGAATGAGCAGGTTTACCCTGTAAGAACCTGGAGCTTGAGCCCTCGGAAAAACCGGGGACTCAGTACAGGATGGGCAACTCAAACTTCTCACCCTTAATCCCAGAGTGAAGGAGATAGGGTATTTATACACCAACTTCCTTGAGTCACTGATTGAGGGCTGGGGATGGAGAGTAAGTAATTCCATGACACTTTTTTTTTTTCACCGACTGAGCCACCCAGGCATCCCCCATGACACTTTTTTAATGACCTGCTACAAGTGAGCAATAAGACCCTGGAGGCCAGAGAGAACACTCAGACCAATAGATGTGGTTGCTGGCAAGATATACAAAATGGTGAGGGACACAAATGCCATCGGCTAGAGAAAAAGTTTGCCTCTGTGTGTATTTTTGTATGTTTCAGTGTGAATGCTTTAGTATGTAGCTATGTGCGGAAAAAGGCTTCTATACATGTGGCACAAGACACACTGTACCACAGAAAAAAAGAGTTGGCCAACAGTGAAGTGCAAACGACTCTCCCAATGGCAAGGCGGAAAAACTATGGAAAAGAAAAACAGAGTGACTAAGGTGTACAGCATGTACACCAGGTGTTGGCTTAAAAATGCCACCATGAGAAAATGCTTCTGCAGTAGACAGAAACAGCATTAGTGCGTTCCAACGAGGAAAATGATGAAGAAAAACGCATGCTGGAGTCACTTAAAAGTGACAGTTTTCTGACTCTAAAATATCTTACATGTTTCAAAACTTATCTACATAAAAAGCAGGGTGAGGGAGCCTGGGTGGCTCAGTTGGTTAAGCGACTGCCTTCGGCTCAGGTCATGATCCTGGAGTCCCGGGATCAAGTCCCGCATCAGGCTCCCTGCTCAGCGGGGAGTCTGCTTCTCCCTCTGACTCCCCCCTTTCGTGCTCTCTCTATCTCATTCTATCAAATAAATAAATAAAATCTTAAAAAAAAAAGCAGGGTGAAACAATGTCAGAGCAATTGGCAACACCCAGCAGTTTTATGGAGAGGAAGGAACTTCCAGAGAATAGTATAAAAAGTTTGTGCTAGACAATACTCAGATGGAGGAAACAGTTCACTGGCTGCTCCAGAAATAGGCATGTGGCTCAATAAAAGAGAGACCATTCAGTTAGACACGGAAGAACAAAGGGCTGTGGCAGATTGCAAAGACAGCCCCAAATCTTCCCTTCCCAACACTACACACTTGCAATCCAGGGGTCTTTGTAATTTCACCCATCAAGGGGTGGAATCTAGATTTCCATCACTAGAACCTGGGCTGGTTCTTGGAGTCTTTGGCCAGAAGCTTACAGGATGAAGAGCAGTACCAAACCCAGTTCCCTTTCCACTTGTCCCCCATCTCCAAATGGCCAGCAAACTGCCAGACATGGCACACAGATGACCAAGGCCCAAAAGATGCTGAGCCTGATCCAGCCCAGTGTGCCTGCCTGGAAGATGGTGGTTGTTCTAAGTCACTAAGATTTGGGATGGGTTTTTCAGGTAGCAAAGGGTTATCATCTCAAGACCCTAAAAGACGTTCAAGATCAACACGCAATTCATGCTTTACAAATATTTGTTGATTGCTTACCATGGCTTGCCATTGTTCTGGGTTTAAGGAATACATACATGATTTCCAAAGGAGTCAAAGCATCTACTTTCATGGAGCTTACATTCAGATGTGAAGAAATATGCAAGCAAATAATAAACAGAGAACATGCCAGATAGTAGCAGTGCTGAAGGAATATAAAGGGGGTGAGGGAGATAGCAAGTGAGAGAGGTTGGGGACATTGTCTGTTTTGGATAAGAATTGGGAACACCTCCCTGTGTGCCTGGTATTTGCTCTGACTTCTAGCTACCTTCCCACTTCACCCCTACCTCTCTCCCTGTAGCTCCCTTCACTTTAGTCACAAAGGCCTCCTATTGTAACCAGCCAGGTACACTGTTATCTCAGGGCGTTTGCACTCACTATTGCCTCTACTCCATTCATGGAGGTATCTTTAAGAACTTTGTGAGTGGAAGCAACAGTGAGTGGAGCTGCTATTTCCTGAAATGGGAAAACTAGGAGGAGTCATGCTAAATGTGGTTTCCATTGTTCTTTCCTCCAGACTCCAAGCTAAAAGGATATGGCAAGCATGAGGGATGATTCCACAGAGAGGCTCAACACTGAAGGGAAGATGGAGTAGCATCCACCTGGTCCCACACGGAATCATGATGCCATGAAATGATTCTCTTTCCTAATAAGAACGTATGGATGCTTTCAGTGTATCACTCATTTCTCAAAATAAAGGAATCTTGAGCCAGGAATAGATTCTCTTGATTAAAGGAATCTGATACGCAATACATCTGGGCTCTATTTAAACAAAAAGAATTCTCCCTTCTCAAGGAAAGACAGGCTGGACTGTGGCCTCATTTCATCGGGATATGCATTCCAATTAGTCAAAGAAACTCCATAAAGAGAGATCGTTGCTAAGGTAAGCATAGGAGGAAAAAAAATCTCTGCTACCCTTTTTGCTAGATGCTCCTTCACATTTTCATAATTGTTTTACACTATGTTACAGAGATCCAATTATTAAACAGTATTCATCACGTAATGGGCTTAAATATTTTTCACTCAACTATGAGTCTCAATGAAACCAAAACGGGAAAATATTAAATCCCCATGAGGTATTTTATGGTTTGACACTGTCACGTACAAACTTATTTCCAGAGCAACACAATTTTTGGTTCCTTTCAAATATTTTGGCCATTAAATTTTGATTACCTCCTGTGCAATATGGTTAAAAATTATTGGGCCATTACAGCACCAAGTAGGAATGTTCAATGAATAGCATATACAGTTTCATGTTCACAACACTGATGGCTCCTTCATGGCCCATAATATCTAGAGACCACCACAGCAGGGTAGTTGGAAGAAGGCTCATCAAGTTGATGTAATATGACCCTTCAACAGCCAGGCTTTTCTCAAACTGTTCATTAGATGCTTTCTTTTAGGATGGAGATGGCAAATACATGGTGTCACTGTGCTGCCTCCCTTTGCCAACATGTGAGAGACACCACAAATCAATCGGAACCCTAATAATTAATCCTTCCCCATTAGACTCTGTAGGCAGCCATGACCAACTGACCAATGTGGCCATCAGGATGAAATCAGATCTCTGTTTTGGTAAGGTGATCCAGTATCTGCATACATTTCCCACCAGGCAACTTGGACTCAACCTTCTAACCCAAATGTGCTCCGTTCATAGAGTCAAAGTAATAGGTACATATGGTCCTCAAATATTTCATCCAGTCAGGAAAACGTGAACTAAGAACTGCAAAGGTCTTGAGCAATGTACTCAGCTTCAGAGTTAGCTCATCAACTCTAAGATGTCCAACAGGCCACAGCCCCACAACGTATAGGGGAAAAGTTCTCCTCGGACCAAGAGCATCACTTGCACTAGCACGAGCCTAAGCACATAGTCAACATAATGTTTTCTAGTGAGTGAGTCACTGATATGAACAATTCATCCTGAAATTTCAGGGACAAAGCATGTTGCCTTTCCATAAAGCAAGTGAGAGAGAGTTGACCTCACCCTATGCTGGGGTGTATAATGTAGCTAAAAAATGCCGAAATCTTCATAATTTTACTTGTGTCCCTCTCTAAAATAGAAAGGAAAGTCTAATTTGGTGCCCTGTTCCTTGAATGAGATGCACTCGAATTTGCATCCTCTCCTAATCCTTAGCAGTCTTGACCTCGAGACTTCAAGCAGCCGGTCATGATGCTTTATAAAGGAGCTCTACTCACCCAGCATACCTCAGAAATCTACTCTGCTTTAGTTACCATTGCTACCTATTAGCCAATGTTGTCAAGAAGCAGGCAAATATGCGGAGAAAATTATACCCTTCTGGACACCTTTCTCCCCCTATTTCTGCCCACAAGTTTTTATTTGCTGCACCATGTTATCAAAAAAAAATGTTTATTATCTGTCTACCCTTCTGTAGTTTCCATTTTTCTCCCATGGACATGGTTGAAACCAGTAATTGTTAACCTTTTCAGGCAATCTGACCAGTCCAGCCAACCAACTTATGGTGTGTAACCTTTTGGTTTTTTTCTTTTTAAAGATTTTGTTTATTTATTTGAGAGAGAGAGAGAGAGAGAGAGAGAGAGAATGAGAGAGAGAGCACAAGGTGGGGGAGGGTCAGAGGGAGAAGCAGACTCCCTGCTAAGCAGGGAGCCTGATGTGGGACTCGATCCCGGGACTCCAGGATCATGACCTGAGCCAAAGGCAGTCGCTTAACCAACTGAGCCACCCAGGTGCCCAACCTTTTGTATTTCATTTCAGGAATGACACTTCCCATGGCAGACCTAACTTGCAATTATGACACCAGCCCAGCTATCCCTCCTTCCCTTGGAAATTTCATCGCCCACTTCTGACACCATTTATGCTCTTAACAATTCCGGCGAGAATCTTGTGTGGTTCCTGAAAAAAATGCCCCCAGCTTTAGCAGAACACAGAAACACAAGGTGAAGAGGGATTCCCTAATACCTAAAGAATTACAGGCTTTTGCTTCTCCTCTGCTTTGCCTGCAACCACACCTACTGCTGATATAATGTAGTGTGATATGTAGCAGATCAAAAATAAATGTAGTTTAGATACCGTTCTGGAGGGAGCAATTATCACTTGGTATAATCATCCAAGGCATCAGAACTTAACTTCAGCTGTCAGTGGTATCAGAAGTACCCTTCTTTTTCGTTTATATTGAGATTACCAAGGGATAATTTAAGAAATGCCTGATGCCACTCTTCTGATCTCAGTTGGAGCAGGGATCCACTGGGTTAGGCATGTACTTCTTTACCTCTTGTCCCAGGTCAGAGGGTACAGTCCAGACAGCTGCCATCTGACGAGGGTCAGTCGGGCAATAAAACCAGAAGTGATCATCAATAATGAGTGGTCGGAAAAATCATGATGCAGAGCCAACTAGAATGGAGGAAGCCGGTGTATATTAAGAAGAGCTATAATTACAGCATAGGAAACACACAGTCTAGATTTATTCCACACAGTCTGGGATTGAAAGTAATTTTTCTGAATTTGTAGGCTCACTTTTCAAGGGATAAACTAGATGTGTTGAAAAGCAAAGGACGAGGTCAACAATAATGGACTGTGCAATTAACAATGTCTGATTTATAAAAACAACTGATGCAATCAAACACAGACATACTCCTAATAAATAATACACATAGGAGATATGGGATCAACTCTAATTGCTCCTCAAAAAGGAAAGGTCTATGATTCATTACTCTACTTGTCTGTCCTTTGCTTATCTATGTAGCATTTGGAATGCCCTCACTGTTGTAACAGGAATAATTAAACAACTCTACAAAAGTCCCAGTCTGTCATCAGTGGTCTCACATTCTCTAGCTCTTGCCGTTCCCAATTAGCTCCAACTCCGTTCTGTGCTCTAAGCAGGGACTCTCTTCCAATGTATTACCTGTAAACAACCTCATGGTTATCTCAGAATGGTTGCTCTCTCTGAAGAGTAGTGTGTGAAATGGAGTTCCCACTCTGGCTGCCTTTAAATTCTGAAAAAAAGGTAGAACACATTCTAGCATGTGTGTTATTCTAAAGAACTGCCCAGCAGAAATCATTGCCCTTAATTTTCCTGTCACAAAATCTAACATTTGCTCTGGCTGCGCTGAAATTGGCCCTGTACTTATTTCCTACCAGATCATGTACAGGCCAGAGTAGTATGAATTTCACTTTGCTGGTGGGGGGGTGGGGAGAGATAAAGGCAGAAAAATTCTGCCCTTGCATTCTTTCTCCTTTCCAGGAACAGAGAATTCTGGAGCCCTTAACTTCATCTTCTCAGTCACTCAATGCAAGCCTAGGGAGCACCCACCATGGGATTTCTCTGTGGATCGCTTTATGGATACTGGGAAGGGAGAATGATGGAGAAAATGGGAAGGTTCTCCTGAGTCATTTCTCATCTCAGTGGACAGACAGGCCCAGCGAACCCAAAGAGCTTGTCCCCAAAGAGCACAAAAGCATTCTGGGTTACTCGTTCATTCTCTCTCAGCTCCCACCTGCTCTGCTTCTTCCCTGCCTGGTTTGTGAGGTGGGGGCAGGGACTCTGCAGTGCACATTTCTGCTTTGCTGGATGGAGCCCTATTAGCTCTAGAGGGGATTGCAGGGCTAGAGGAAGGAGGGGGGGACTTGCTCCTTCTGGTCTGCTTCTTGCGAGGTTTCCTCCAACACTTCTCCACTGCAGTGGCAGCGCTATCCCGTGAGAGCAACTGAATGCGGTTTGCAGATTTTTCAACCCTTGTACAAGCAGTTTCATTACTCTCTCCTCAGAAACATCACAATGCGCCATCCTCAGAGGTCCGGATTTAACTCCAGGGACACCCTCCTCTGAACTGCTAAGTTTTAAGAATACCTGCTAATAGAATTCCAGTCTCTTTTTTTTGTTTCCCTAGCCCCAGAAGTGGATGCTGTCTCCTGTAGCTTCCCCTTCTCTGATTGCTTAGTGTTTTCTTTTTCCCTGTTTAGTGTCTTAGTTAACAGTGTTATACCTTGTTAACAATTCTTCATACTTAGGTGCACATTTTTCTTGTTAAAACCACTTAAGAGGTTTCTGCCTCCTCACTGGACCATGACTGATACACGATCCCAAGAGTAACCAGCTTTCACAGTTCAACAGGTTTTTTGGAAACCTTCTCAACAATCAGACTGCTACAAAAGTCCACTGAGCATGCATGCAGGTGAATTTCCCTTTTTCTCACAAAACAACATCCTCAGCAATCTTTGAGTGAGTACGCAAGGTCATGAGATTTAAAATAGGTATGGTAACTTATAGCATCCAGGCATGTACCAAAACTCAAAATTATGGGTATGAATCTGGGACTTCGTGCCAGCCAGTCCCTACTTGATACCCCTGGGCCCCACAGTGGACCAAAAAGCCTTACAACCTGCCTTCCACGAGAACATGCCTGATGGTGGTAGTAGGAGCCTCCTGGAGCTGCAGCTGGCCCCTGGCCCCCACTGGCGTACCCAATCCCTAATTCCCGGGCTTCAAATCCAGTGCTGAGTTTGCTATACCTTGGCTTGGGGCACCAAATCCCTTGCCAAATTCCTTTTCTGAAGAGTTGGAGCCTGGTCTTTCCACTTGCTCAGGCTCTGCCTCAATCTCAATCAACTCCTCTGGAAAGAAAATGACAACCCAGAGATCCCACTACCAAGACCCCACCCACTGCCTGATTCCTCTGGATACAATGGCAGTCCAACTCTTAACAGAAATGTACTGAAGCCTAAGACACTGATTCGACAGTGGGGTCAATCCTCCTGGTGCCCTCAGGCCTCTGCTTATGACCCTGCCCTTCCTGGCTCAAAACAAGAGGCCCTGCAAGCCCGCCAACTAGAAACACATGGTTTATGCCAACACACTCCACTGCTCAGTTCCTCTGTAAACCAAAGACTCGTATTTGGGGCCACCGGGATTTTCACGTGTGGCCATGGAAAAATCAACCATTTTACAAGCTATGTTGTTTAAGATGGTCTCTGGGGACTATGCTGTGACTCTCTGGCAAGTTTTTAACAGAATGGACTAGGGCTAGGAAGGCTCTAGGCATAAGCCAACACTGAATGAGGAGACACTGCCCCGAGGAACAGACCCACTCCCAAGCACAAGCTTGGTGTTAAATGAGAAGCAATACTCACCTCATCCAAAAGACGTACCCTCTTCCTCACCCTGCACTTCTCAGCTCCAACACACAGCCAATGATATGATCATCTCTGCTTCCTTCCTAGGTCCCCAGAAGACCTTGAGCAAAGGGCTCGGAAGGAACTCCAAGATCTGCCTCAAATTTCTCTTTTTTTTTCCTCATAATTTGATCTATCATGCCATCTATTTTCTGCATTTTTTTGGAACAGTTTGCTTACCTGTCTATAGCTGCTTTCTCACTAAAGAGGAGAGTTGAGTAGTCACAACAGAGACTGTGTACCCACAGAGCCAAACATTATCACTATCTACCCCTGACAGAAAAAGCTTGCCATCTCATATTTACACTCACATTAACTATGTGAGGTGATGGATGTGTTAACTGACTTGATTGTGATAATCATTTCATAATATATATGTGTATCAAATCATCACATTGTATACCTTAAATATGTACAGTTTAGTCAATTATACTTCAATAAAGCTGGAGGGGGGCAGAAAAAGGAATTAGTCTAGTTCACTAAAGCTCCATTGCTATCTATTTTAGGATCATGGTGAGGGACTTATAAAGCCAAAGGCCTGGCAATAGCTGACCACATCTAAAGCCCTGAAAATTACTTATTATTACTTCCTAGCAATCACAGATTGCACTGCCCATACACTATTGGAGTACCGTTAAAGTACTCTGACATGTTATTTCATATGCTCTTCCTAATCCTAACATGTTAATTATTCTGTTTTTACAGATGGGGATATATACTCAGAGAGCTTAACTAACTTGAACAAGTTTTGACAGCTATAAACAGGACACATATCTTAAGATAAACCATTATACAGGTCCTCTCAAATCTTAATGTGCACAGGATTCTTCTGGTGGACCTCATGAAAACGCAGATTCTGATTCAGGAGGACTACTATGGAGCCCAAGATTCTGCTCCTTAAACAAGTTCACAGGTGATACTGTTGGTTTGCAGACCATACTGAGTAGCAAGGCATTCTATCACAATGTACCATGATGAACTGCTAGAATTGAAAACATCCCATCTTTCCTGCGAGATATGCACTTGAAATGCATTGTTTCATTTTACCCTTATAATCACCATAGGAGATAAGTATCATTTAACCCCACTCTACAACAGAGGAAACTGAGGCACCGAGCTGTTAAGTAACTTACCCAAGGTCATACAAATAGTAAGCAGAAGATGTGAAACTCAAATATCCACCTATATGATACAGTCTTTGCTCACCATCACCACACGCTACGCCATCTTACTGCATGTGACTCCTTACATAACAATGATGGTCGCTGATGCCATCTGTGAGTGCATGTAAGCCCCCAGTGCTGAGACACTTCTACCGGACACACCTAAGGTGGCTCCGCCACAAAGCCTGATCACAACACTCATTTTATTAGCAACCTTGACCCACTTTCCAATGGGGCTAGAATCAGCTTTGCTGTCACTGACATAGTATCAAATGTACCACATGGGCTCTGCCTCACGTAAGCCCCACCCCATGCTGAAACAGGCTCCACAACAAGCATTCACCCTGTTTCCTTCTGCCCAACACTCCCACATTCCAGTGACAACAAAATCCCACCCTGAACCACAGCCTGCTTGTGTGCTGCCCTGACACCTCACTAATTATTTGTTCCTGAAAGTTGGATAATCCCAAAAGCTCTCTGACTAGCAAGTTGCCCAGAACCACAGTAGCCTCTTATACCAGACATCTTGTACTGCCCGCCGTGTGAATTACAGCTCTGTATAGGATTAGAACACCTTTGTCTACGGCCATACCACCCTGAACGCGCCCAATCTCATCTGATTTCGGAAGCTAAGCAGGGTCAGGCCTGGTTAGTACTTGGATGGGAGGATTAGAACACCTTTATCCACCATGTAACTGGACATGGTCTGAGATAAACATGCTTTTTGGACACTGCATATTAGAAAGGCCGGCTGTCTTTTGGGGTCATCCCCAACAGGCAAGCAAGTTTCCCTCACCACCACCCTTCTTTCCCTCAGCTGCTTCCTCTCCCCACTGGCCCACCCTTGAGGACCGTAGCCTGTGTGACCTGGAACATGCAAACCTCGAAAAGTTCCAGGTTTTAGCTCATGGCTGCCAGCCACGAAATCTGTGTCATTGCAAGAAACGAATATTCAGATCAAAGTCAGACGATCTAGAAAATACCACTTGATGTTCTCCCTGAATGATCTTTAAATAGCCACACACAATTAATTAATTTTCTGCCATACTTCACTGGGGTTGCAATCTTTTTCAGCAAATTGAGACAGAGACTCCATAATGAGAACGAAACTATATCAAATACCATTTCAGCAAAAATTGAAAAATCAAAAGTGATAATATTTCTGAAGTAATGGCCATGTTGAAAAGAGTAAATGGCATCAAATGCATCTTTTTTCCTGTCAAGTGCTATAGTAAGACTGACAGAAAAACAACATGCCAAATTAATCCACCTTTAAAGGCTGTTACCTTTTCTTCCATCAGTTTTCTATTCCTATCACTTAGGAATATCAATAAACTCCCAAAGAGAAGATTCGGCCGTTGTTAACGTTATCATTTGTGTTTCTCTTCCCCTATAATGATTCTTAGTGAAGACTTAAGTCACCTGCTGTCTCCCTCGGTAGTAATGTGCACTGCAAAGAATTGAGTATAAGCCCTTGTCCCAAATCCTTACTCTGAATGGCTTTATCAACTACAAGCAGTTCCGAAACCCCTGAGAAAGGCAATAAAAACTTCTGTCATACCGGATTGCCTTTTTTATCCCAGATTATCACAACTGAATATGTTTATTGGCAATGGTTTCCTTTTCTTGCCTTCCCCATCTTTCCCCAGTCTATCGTTAATCACCCTTGTGTATAGCCAGGAAATCTGTTTGAGTTTGTTATGTGGAACTCAGGAGTTAGCTGCGTGACCTTGGAAAATAGCTTATTATTTGTGCCTCAGTTTTCTCATTTGTCAACTGTATTGCTTTTAGAGGGGAAAATTAGAGCATGCATTTAATTCACATATAGGAAAGGGGGCAAAGTTCTCAGAAACCTAAGATTCACATAGATCCATATATTACTTAATTTATTGTGATATAGGTCACATACCAATGCAATTCATGCATTTAGAGTGAATAATTCAATGTTTTTTTTATATTTACAGTTTTGAAAGAGTCATCATGAAGTAATTTCATCACCCCAAACCAAACTCTGTAACAGTCATTACCCATTACCCCTCTCGCCTCACTTCCAAGTCCACCTCATCTCCCACATCCGTCCTCAGCCCTAGGAAACCCTCATCTAGTTTCTCTCTCTCTATTTGCCTAATCTAGACATTGCAGATAAATGGAATAATAAGGTAAGTGGTCTCTTGTGACTGGCTTCTTTCACCTCACATGTTTTCAAGGATCATCTACACCAGCATTCACCAATATCACGTTCCTTTTTATTGAACAGTATTCCACTGTACGTATACAACACGTTTTGTTTATCAATTCCTCAGGTGATGGACATCTGGGTTACTTTTGGCTCTTTGACTCCTATAAATAATACTGCCATTTACATCTAGGTACAAGTTTTTGTGTGAACATGTTTGTACTTCTCTTGGGTAGATACCAAAGAGTGGAGTTGCTGGGTCATACAGTAGCTTTATTTACTTATTTATTTTTATGATAACTTTCTATTTGACATTTTGAAAAACTGCCAAAATGTTTTCCAAAATGAACGCACTTTTTTATATTTCTACTACTGTATGAGGGTTCAAATTTCTTCTTCACATCCTCACCACCTTATTTTTGTCTTTTTTATTACGGCTGTTATAACTGGTATGAAGCGGTATCTCACTGTGAATTTGATTACCATTACCCTTATGACTAATAATTTTGAGCATGTTTTCATGGGCATATTTCCTGTGGGTTAGCTGAAAATTTCTTAGAATTCCCTTTTAATTCACCTGTACTGCTTTTGAGTGTACGTATTTGTATGGCTTTTTAGTGGTTCCTCCAGGTATTGCATTATAGATCTGTAACTTATCAGAGCCTATGGTACTGTTATTTTACAGTATGGTCAAGTATAGAAACCATTTCTCTTTTTATGTCCCTTTACTGTTCCCAATTGTAATATACTTGTTTTAACTATCTCCTCTAATACATTTAAGATGATATCATACATTATCAAAATGTCAAACATCATTTATAAAATTTGAGAAGTGGCTACTCTATTGTATTTAACCCATATTTTTGCTTATTGTTTCCTTTCCTTCTTTTATCATTCCCTTTTCATGTAGAGAATGTGCATCAGCCATTATTTTACGTTAGGTCTGCTGGCAATAAGTTCTCTTAGCTTTCCTTCATTTGAAAATACCTTATCTTCATTTCTGAAGTTATTTCCTCTACATATAGAATTATGGGTTGATTGTTCTTGTCTCTCAGCATGTGAAAAAATATTATGCCACCTCTTTTTGGCCTCCATGGTTTTTCATGACAAATCTCCTATCATTTGAACAGGTGTTCCCCCTATAGGCAATGTGTCATTTCTATTTGCTTTCAAGAGTTTTTCATTGTCTTTAGATTATATAAATTTGATTATGCTTTGTCTTGGCATGAATTTCCTTGGCTTTAGTGTGTTTGGGGTTTACTAGGATTCTTGAATTTGTAGGTTTATGCTTTTCGGGAAATTGGGGAATTTTCAGTCCTTATTCTGTTGAGTATCTGTTCATACCCATGTTCTTTCTCATCTTCTGCAATTCCAAGGAATATTAGAGCTTTTATTATTGTCCACAGGCCCCTGAGGCCCTGTTATATTTTTTAGTCTTTTTTCTCCCTGTTGTTAAAATTGGGTAATTCCCAATGTTCTATCTTTAAGTTCACTACTTCATTCCTCTTTCATTTCCATTCTTTTATTAAGCCCATGAAGGGAGTTTATTTTGATTACTGAATTTTTCAGTCCTAAAATTTCTATTTGGTTCTTCTTTGTATCTTCTATTTTTTGCTAAAACTTTTTTAATTTGTTTCAAGTCTGTTGGTAAGTACTCACTGAAGCTTTTTAAAAAATGATGGTTGACTTTAAATCTTTTTCAGATAATTCCGTTGCCCCTTTCTTCTCATTGTTGGTATCTATTCATGTGTTCTTCCTCATTCATCCTAATTCGTGACATGATGGGTGATTTTTAATTCCGTCTAGGACATTTTGTGTACTATGAGAATTTTAGTATTATTTAAATCTCCAATTTTGCAAGCCTCCACTGACACCATACTGGTATGGGAAGCTGGGCCCTAACTTCTTACTGCCAGGCAGATGTGTGAGTCCAGGCTCCCCATTAGAACTTCACATATGCTGGGAAAAAAGTAAGGTATGCCACATTATTGCTAGGTGAGGGTGAACTCCAGGCTCCCCACATAGTTTCTACTGACATAATGGTGGGGGGAGGGTGTGGGTGTGGAGAGGGCATCTCATCACCTCTGCCCAGTGCTGAAAATACAGTCTTGGAGACTTGGTCTGCTTGGACATCACCGCAGCAGGGAGAAGTAGGAGTGTTTTGCTACCAATGGATGTGGATGGAAGTCTAGGCTCCACACTAGGCCTTTGTTGATGGGGGCAGGGGAAGTGCACTGTGTTGTTGTTTTCTGCAATAAGCAAGCAGGGAAGTTATTATCAGAAAAAATTTCTTTCTTAATAGGCTCCTCCTTTCTTGGTCCTTTGGCTTAAAAAAAAAATAGGTTTTTCTTGGGACATTTTTTTTTGGTTGTGCCTGCGGGTGTCTGCTTCTCCAGCACCCAATCTAGGATATAAGGGGGGCAAAACAAAACAAAAAACCAAGGGAACTTAGCACTTTTGTCATTCCTTAAGTTCTAAAATCCTTAGCTGGTCTGCCTTCTTCTCTCCAGATTTCAGAGTCTTCTTGTTTTATATATAAAATAAATAAGCAGAAGGAATAGGGAGAAATGTGCCTACATCATTTTGTCCAGAATCAGAAGTCTCCCCCTCTTACTGTTTTGTTTTTTTTTTAATGTGGCCACTAGAAAACACAAAATTGTATGTGTGACTCACATCATGTCCCCATTGGACAAAGCTGCCGTAGATGTTAGATTTCTCACTTGCAAATATGAAGGCTAGAAGAGATGCTCTTCCAGGCAGTCCTTCCCACCTCTAAATTCCCATGATTCTAAGGATTGTTGTTAGGCTTCGGTATAAAATGTGAATAATGTAAAACACGGTTTTTCTTTCTACTTACATACATCATAGCTATCAGAAATGAAATGGTCCTGGGCGCCTGGGTGGCTCAGATGGTTAAGCGTCTGCCTTCAGCTCAGGTCATGATCCCAGGGTCCTGGGATCGAGTCCCGCATCGGGCTCCCTGCTCAGCGGGAAGCCTGCTTCTCCCTCTGCCTCTCTCTCTCTCTCTGTCTCTCATGAATAAATAAATTTAAAAAATCTTTAAAAAAAAAAAAAAAAAAAAAAAAGAAATGAAATGGTCCTAGAAAGCCCTTCAAATGACTCAAAATAGAGCCAAGGGATAATTGCAACTTATTATTTTTAAAGCTCATGCCAATATATTAAAATTTCCATAGGAAGTAGTTGGTAAGCAAGAATTTCTCCAATAGTGTTTACTGCAGGTGCTAATCAGCTCATAGTTTCTTTTTTCTTTTCTTTTTTTTTTTTTTTACTGTTTGTGCTGAAAGAAGATTTAATTACATCAATAGCCTCACTTTTTCATATACCTAAATGATGCATTCCCCGCACTCTGTGGAGAATAAACTAAATTTGATAGAGAAAGTTTTAACAGGTAGCTAAAAATAGCACTGTAGTCTCCTTGAAAGAACTCCCAGTACTCCCTATTCCTCCTTTTATAAAGACTTGCCTTTTCTGAAACTGCTGATGAAAGGTTCTTGTCTCCTTGTGATTCTCTCCCTCATCCTACCCTTCCATGTATTTTGAAAGACTATTACAATTCATTTCCTTCCACTATTCATGGTAAGTTATCTTACTGAAATCCACTGGATCTTTAACAAAACAATCCCAGTAACTGCCTATGAAATCTTAAGTTTCCTAGAAGTCTTGTTTAAAAATGAAGACAGTGCCTTTCAGCTTTTGGTACAAGATGTAAAGTTCTCTCCCCAGCACTGCAGGGTTCCCCAGTGGTCCACTTGTCTCTCTTCCCAGTTGCTTCCCTAGCAACATGTGTTTCTCCGTCGTGCCACAAAAAAGACCTTCTTGAAAGTCACTGCTAATTTCCTTCTCCCACCATCAGTAGTTTATTTACTCCGTGTCCTCCGTGAAGTATTTTACATTATTTAGCAGGTCTTCTCAACCTGTTCCCTTGCCTTATTTCCTACTATAATGCTCTCTTCTTATTCTCTTGAATTTTTCTTACTTTTTCACTCGGTTCCCTGTGCTCCCCTTCTCATTATCTAATCATATGGCTTCTCTGATTCCTGAAGATATTCTCAAACCTGTTGTCCATTACTCTCTATTTTGTGGGAAGAATATTCATTCTCTGTTTCACCTCTACTTTCTATGCTGATTCTTCTATTCTTCCTCCTGTCTTCTTACCTGAACTGAAGTCCCAAATCTCCAGTCCTACGTCACATTTCCACTTCCATTTCCCCAAACCACCACAAATCGGACATGTCTGAGACCAAACTCCTCTTGCCCTACAAATGACTTCCCCTCCAACTTCCCTGCTAAACAGTTCTGCAGTTCTTTGCTCCAAGGAGTCCCCAATTTGTCAGTTTGAGTAACCTTTGACTAAATGCTCCTTTCATTCCATCTCTACAATTAGGCACTAAATCCAGCATATTTTCCCCTACAGATGGGAGTGTAGTGGAGGGAGAAAGTCCTTGAAGCTAATCAGACCTGTGTCTAAATTTGTCTAAGTTATTTACAATACCTGTGCATGAAGTTGGATATACTACGTGACAACTAGGAGTTTCAATATTTTCACATGGAAAAGGAGGAAAACCCCCATTACAGAGTTGCTGTGATGATTAAATGAAACAATGCCTTTTACATGTTTGGCATATGCGAGGACTGAACTATTAGTTTGCTACTTGGGTCCCTGCTCATTTTAGCTGTTCCTTTCTTGAATTAGCACCGCCACACTCTGTTCAAGTCTCTCAGTTCAATATACTTAAAATATCACAAACACAGCCCCCATTCTTCACTTCATTGCATCCTGCTTTCCCCATACAGCCCTGCTTCCCTAATTAATACTGACAGTGTCAAGAGAACGCCTTCATTCTAGATTCATTCCCTCCCTCCCATTTTTTTACCATAGTAATTTGAAACATCTTTGATTGTCTTTTCAGTTCCTGGAAGTTCCCTTTTCCCTTCCCCTGAACCAAACTATTTTTCTCCATTTCCCCTCTGTCTCAACCCTAAATCTTCTACCCTAGTCATCCAGCCTGCCCTCATCACCTCCCCAAAGCCACATTGATTTCTTCCCCTAAAACTTTAATATCCTCCTATTTGTAATTTCACACCTCCTAGTGACAGAACAGATCTACATCCCTTAGAGAGCTTTGCCTCAAATCTCCAGCCTCCCAGACCTTTTGGTCTGCCAGCATGTTTAATACCTAATAGCATTCTCAACTGTGTTTATTTGCTAATGTGCTAGACGAGTACCAGCCATTTCTTTGGTTTCACATACAAGTAACATTTTAAAATCAAATCCGGCTACTGGCCTTCGTTTTACCTTTTTTTTTTTTTTTTGACATAGTAGGGATCTTTAAAAACCATTTGTGATCCTCATTTCACTTTCGAAAGGATATTTTACCAAAAAAGGAGAGTATGATGTTAGGACTAAAAAGTTTAAATTGAATTAATTTAGATTCATGAACAAATTTTTATTACCCTCATTTTCATTTTGATGTGGACAGAGGAAACTCTAACAGGAAAAATCTTGGATAGATGTTTGGGAACTTCCCTAATTGTCTCTACATACCTACTGTTTCTGTAACACAGTTTATTGAGACTTCCTACTCTGAACCAAGGAATGTAACTGTGTGTGTCTCCATGTATTTAAGTATCACTGTGTCATTCCACAGTTAGCAGAGCCAAGGCATAAGAAGCTTAGAAATAGCTCAAGGACCCACAGCTAATAAGCGACAGAACTGAGAGCAGAACCCAGTTATTTAGCCTCTTGTGTCCTTGACCACTACCCCATACGACTGCAACTTCTTTAACTCTACATTACATAGTTTTGTGCACAAAACAAATATACCAATGTGTACAGTGATGATGGAAACCTTTGCCATAATATATTGCACCTGCAGAATAGAATAATGGCCAGATGCTTAGCATCCAAATAGACCATTTCTACAGGTATTTACAAAGTGCTATACAAATGTAAATCCACTATAGTTATTATAATTATTAATGCTAACTGGAATTCCCCAAGTCTAGGTTGCTTTAGATTATCAAAGAAAATTAAATTAAAATACTATCAAAATTGTTTCTAAGGAAGTCCCACCTACAAGAATGCTTTAGGATATCAACATTAACTTATCTACAGGAAAATTTTGTGGAAATTACAGTGGTTTAAAATTACCTCAATTCACTGCCTATAATATTTCACTCTTTTATTGTTGCCTATCAAATATTAGGGACCACCCTAAGCAAAATGGTAAAAAATGCCTTAAGCACACTCCTCTCTTTCATTACCTTTCTTCAGAGATACTTTATCAGGAACTCCAACCCTTCCTTTTTGGCCTCCCCCTGTTCTAGAAGAACCTCTTAGCCAGCTGCTCCACTAGAATGCATCTACTGCATTGACAACTTTATACTTTTATGTTGTGTGGGGTTTTTTTTGTTTTTGTTTTTGTTTTTGTTTTTTAGAGCAGATTATTAAGGTACCAAACCCAAACCCACAGGGTAAATATCTAATGGGAACATTTCAGAAAGGAGATAAGCCTGTTCCAGAGATTTTTGAAACAAAGACTATCATACTGGCGGCCCTTAATTTAGGTGACAATCAGTTTCTCCAATGGTAGGGAGTGACCCTGAAGGCACAATCTTTCTTAGTACCTATAATACCTGCACAAGTCTTCAATCCCAATAATTCACTACAATAAGGACCGCCACAAAGTGCATTGCTTTTGAACACAGCTACCCTTCTCCCCACTTTACGACTTGATTTCACTTCATTATCATGGCTCCTTCTACTCTCCTGTATCGCCCACATGGAACAATAGGAGCAAAAACACGTCACTTTACAGTAGAGCACTGAGAGCCCTAGTCTATGAGCTAAGAAATGGTTCTCAATTTATACTTTCAAGGATTTGCTGAGAATTCCTAGTCAAGTCCTTAAGGATATCAGGGCCTCAACTTCATTCTCTCTTTAATGAAGAAGAAAAACAAAACGACCCTGACATGTCGAACACCTCTAGAATTGTGTGGTTCTGTAATACATACTATTATTCAATGTAAAGATGAAAACATACACAGGGAAACACTGTATATATACTCTTAAGTTAAAGCCACATTTAACTAAGCAAATTCCCCTTTTTAATAGTTAATGAACTGCAAGATATTGGGAAAGCTTTAAAACTCCTAGTATAATTCATAAAAAAAAAAAAGTGTGGGGGACTTGTGATGTGTTTTGTCAGAATAAGCCTCGTTGAACAACCAAATGAAAAAAAATTCATTCGATGATCAATATTCATCCAGAGCAGTGTTTTCCAAATTGTATCACAAATAACATCAGTTTCTACAAAACGTTAGAAAGAACCGAATTTAAACAGGAGGTGAGCCTCTGAGGGTCAGCTAGACTTAATGAATTGTTTCCAAAAAAATAGAGTAACCATAATTATTTATTATTACTATAATGGAAAGGGAGAAATAATTTTACAGTGCGGAAAACCTGGGTAAAACTACTTAACCACGTGACCAAGGTTACCATTGCCAGCGACAGGTCACATTATAGCGTCACTTTAAATTTTGCGTCACAAGTGCCTGTATACCTCGCGCTAATACCGAGTCCTGTGATTGGTCAGCCCACTGAAGCCCCTGCCGCTACATCACATAATAATTCTCTTCCTAACAGCTGCTCAGCTACCCACCGGCGCCATAGTCCGTTGGTCAAGCTCATGAAGAGAAAGAGGCCTTAGACTACATCTTCCTGCCACTCTAGGTAGGCAAAAGGCCAACACCAGTCTTACCCTCCTCAGGAATGGCCTGGGCCCCAGAGCAGAAAAGGGCAGAGCCTAATTCAAGAGATTTCAGGGCCAGCCGGGATGGCAGGGGTGGCGGCGGCAGCGGCAGCGGCAGCAGCAGGGACGGCGGTGGCGGCGGAGGGGGTGGAAGCAGCAGAGGCTGGAGCGGCCCCTCCGGCTGCATGGCGCTTAGAGTCTCAGGCCCCAGAGAACCACCTCTCTGCTTTAAACTGAAGAACAACATGATTGGTGTGGTGATTGGTCGTGGTGGATGGAAGATAAAAAACATCCAGGCCACAACAAACACCAAAATACAGATCATAAAAGGTGATTCTGAAGCCGAAGTGAAAATTTTTGGCACCAGGGACATGAAAGCAAAGGCCAAAGCAGCTATAGATGCTCTTGTCAAAAAACAAGAACGAGGTCACCATTCAGAGTCCCGTGTCGATAGTGCCGCACCTCAGGCTTCCGCTGGAACAGAGTTTCGCCCAGGTAACACTGGTGGTAGACAAGTTCAGCCACTGATTGACTGGGATCAGATTAAGGCGGAAGTTGTGGGTTGGGAGAAAAGAAAATGGGCAGATTTACCACCAATTAAGAAAAACTTTTATGTAGAATCTGAAGCAACAAGTTCATTGTCTCAAGTTCAAGTACAGACATGGAGAAAGGAAAACTTTGACATAACGTGTGACGACTTGAAAGGTGGCAAAAAGCGCCCCATCCCCAGTCCTACTTGTCAGTTTGAGGATGCTTTCCATCCTTATCCTGACCTTATGAAAAGCATTAAAAGAGCAGGTTTTCAAAAGCCAACGCCCATTCAGTCACAGGCGTGGCCAATTATTCTACAAGGAATAGATCTCATAGGAGTTGCCCAAACCGGAACAGGCAAAACTTTGTCCTATTTAATGCCTGGGTTTATTCATCTCGATAATCAACCAATACCAAGAGAGGAAAGGAATGGACCTGGCATGCTAGTCCTTACACCCACTAGAGAATTAGCTCTTCAGGTGGAAGCTGAATGTTCTAAGTACTCATATAAAGGTCTTAAAAGTATTTGTATATATGGTGGTGGAAGTAGAGGACGACAAATACGAGACATTACCAAAGGCATAGATATCATTATTGCAACTCCTGGACGACTGAATGATCTGCAAATGAATAATTTCGTTAACTTACGAAGCATAACCTACTTAGTCTTAGATGAAGCAGATAAAATGCTAGATCTGGGGTTTGAACACCAGATAATGAAGATTTTATTAGATGTGCGCCCAGACCGCCAGACTGTTATGACAAGTGCAACTTGGCCAGATACCATTCGTCGACTTGCTCAGTCGTATCTGAAAGAGCCTATGATTGTTTATGTTGGTACTCTGGATCTAGTTGCTGTGAATACGGTGAAGCAAAATGTAATCATTACCACAGAAGAAGAAAAACGATCTCTTATCCAAGAATTCCTACAGAGCCTGTCACCCCAAGACAAAGTCATCGTGTTTGTCAGCAGAAAACTCGTTGCTGATGACTTATCGAGTGATCTGAGCATCCAAGGCTTACCAGTGCAATCAGTGCATGGCAACAGAGAGCAACATGATCGTGAACAAGCACTGGAGGACTTCAGAAGTGGAAAAGTGAAAATACTGATTGCTACTGATTTAGTATCCAGAGGTCTTGATGTTAGTGATGTCACACACGTATATAATTACGACTTTCCACGCAATATTGAAGAATATGTACACAGAGTGGGGCGTACTGGAAGAGCAGGGAAGACTGGTGTATCAGTTACCCTCATGACTCAAAATGATTGGAAGACCGCCAGTGAACTGATTAAAATCCTGAAACGAGCAAATCAGAGTGTCCCTGATGATCTTATAATAATGGCTGAACGTCACAAATTCCATAAACAAAGAAAGAACACAGGAAAAAAATAAAAATCTCAAGGAAAACCCAGGAAGTTTTATTGATATCCACGTTGAAAAGTTGTACAAGGCTACTGGAAGATTGAAGATATGTTAAAGATATGTAGTCTTCAAGATCCATAAAGAAGTATTGGAAACATTCTCAGTTTAAGGACGTTTAACCAATTCTTAAATACTAAGCTTTCAATATTGTGTATGTTCCTTAATAAAGGCAAAAGTGGAAAATGAAAGAGTGAGAGACTATTTGGAAAAATAAATGTTATGTGTTTTTTTTTTTTTTTTTTTAAGAGAGAGAATGCATGAGTGTGGGGGAGGAGGGAGGGGGGCCGGGTGGGGACAAAGGGAAAGGGGGAGGGGGAGAGGAAGAGGAAAGGGAGAGAATCCCCAGCAGGTTCCACACCCAGTGTCGGAGCCCTATGTAAGGCTCAATCTCACAACCCTGAGATCATGACTGGAGCCAAAATCAAGGGTTGGACACAACAGACTGAGCCACCCAGGCACCCCTTATGCATTGATTAAAGTCCAGTTTCTTTTATAGCCTGCCATGTCGATCTATGTCTCCTCTAAATGACTGGTCATGGACAACAATAGTGCTTTCCTTGCTTTAAAAAGTCACACTGAATTGAAACATAATTTTCATCAAGCTTATCCTAGTCAAAATATTCTATTTTCCCCTAGCAGTTAGTGCCACAACAATCCCTAAAAATATCTCCACTGTCATTGTCTAATTCAAAAAAAATTCATTAGAAAATAAATGTTCAACCTTCTAGAAGATTCCACAATTCTGTTTTCTCAGATAGAGGTGATTAATTGAGCATGGTGTATCACTGGGAATCAGATCTTCATACAAACCCTATCACTTATCACTAGTTAAAACTACTGGGGAGGTCACATACCTTCTGTAGGCGTGCTCACTTTCTTCACTAGGAAACTGGGATGGTTAAAATAATTTTGGAGTCCCCTTCACCACTAAATTCTATATTACAACCAAAACTGTATAACCCAGGCTTTACTAACACTTCTTTTTTTTTTTAATTTTTGGGTTTTTTTAATACTTTATTTTCTAATCTAGGAAGAAAATCACATCCTCATGTAACAAATTGAACAATGAAACCCTTTTTAATGACCAGAATAGTGCTCTCTGCATTTTTATTGATTTTTGAAATGTGACTCACAGGTTGTCTTTATTTTTCTTTTGTCATATTTTATTTTTCAATTTGTCTGGAAAAGGCCAAAACTTCATATACATATAATGAGAAAAATTAATGGGAAGGTAAAATATATCTTACATACTGGGAAAAACATTAAAAACTTGACCAAATGACACTTTTGCCAGAGGAACCAATTTTAGTTGAACTCCTAATTTCTAATTCTATCTTGTATGTTTTATTTAGAGGCAATCTGAATCTTCTCACACTGCAAGAAGTCCTCCCAATAACGCTAAACTTTAAAATTTAATGTTTATGAGAATATAAGACTTGGTCAAGCCTTACAATCTCGGGCAAATTGAAAAAATTAATGCAGCCATCTTTTTTCCCAGCATCCGCAGCAGTGACCACAACGAGTCGGTCAAATTAAGTGAAATAAAGAAGTAAATACCATCTAGGAATAGGTGTTTGAGGTTAAAGTCTGGCTTACAGGCTCTTAATATAGGCCTCAATATCTCTTGATAAAATTCACAACAATGGTTAGCATTTTTGAGTGGCTAATATATAAAAAGGTGCTTTATCTTATAATCTATAATCTTTATAAAAAACCCACTCAGAAGGAAATCGTACCCCTATTTTTCAGAGAATGAAACAAGGTCAGAGGAACTAACTTGCCTAAGGTTACTAAATCTGGTTAAAGAGGAGTTAAGTCATACTTTAACCCAGATATGCCTGATTCCAGTATTTACATTCTTTTCATTTTAATACAGTTAATATGTGCAAGACAATATGCTTATCTTCAGGTTGCCCATATGTTCAGATTTAGTGAAGCAGAGGTATGTGCAGATTTACCTAAAGCAAAAGCAGTCTATAGCAGAACCTGTGACAGAAACTCAAAGGGCCCACTCCCATTCACTTGGAGAAGAAATGATGAATGTTTAGCAAGGTGGAGTTTATGTTATTTGCCAGAATTCCTCTTAGAGGCAACACTTTGTTAGAATTTTTTTTGGCACAAAACTTTATTAGTGCTGAGAGGGACAATTCCTGAAAGAACATAAACAAAACAACAAAAACCAGTTGCATAGTAACGAAGAAAGGACTTCAGAGGAGAAAGGGGTTTTTTTGTTTGTTTGTTTTTTAAAAAGATTTTATTTACTTTTTTGAGAGAGGGAGCAAGCACGGGGCGGGGGGGGGGGTGCGGGTAGGGGCAGAGGGAGAGGGAGAAGGAGATTGCCCACAGAGCAGGGAGCCCAACATGGGGCTCGATCCTAGGACCCTGAGATCAAGACCTGAGTGGAAGACAGACGCTTAACCAACTGAGCCAGGTGCCCCAAGAAAGGAGGATTTATAAATGAGATCTTACAGGTTGTGCAGAATAAAACCCCCACAACTTTCCTATTGTCAGTATAACCTGCATCAGTGGTTCTCCATCAGGGCCAATTTGACAATGTCTAGAGACAGATTTGGTTATCACAGCTCAGGGGAGGGGTATTTGCATCTCCTGGGTTGAGCCCAGTGATGCTGCTAAACATCCCACCATGCACAGGATGGCCTCCCAAAACAAAAAATCATGTAGCCCAAATGTCAGTAGTGCCATAGTTGAGAAACCTTGCAAAACATTAAGCAAAACACCACTTCTCAAACTCAACTGCAGAAAAACCAAGAAAGGAGTTCAGCAAGGAAAACAAAGGATATTTTTTTTCTTGTGCACTCTTCAACATAAAACCCCCCACCAACATTCTGGTGTTTGGTATCACCTGTATCAGTGATTCTCAGAGTTGACTTGCCCCCAAGGGACATTTGGCAATGTCTGGAGACATTTTTGGTTGTTCCTCCTAGGCGGCAAGACTGTTATTGGCATCTAGTGGGTACAAGTCAGGGATAAACATCCTATAATGCACAGGGCAGCACCAAAACAATGGATTTTTCAGCCCAAAATGTCTATGGTATCGATGTCAAGAAACTGTGGTTTACACTGATTGACAAAAGTTCTGAGTGAATTGGGTTTTTTTGTTTTGTTTTGTTTTGTTTTAGAAACTCAAGGAAATACTGATTTCTGCATCCAAACTAGAACAGAGTGAAGGCAGATCACTGAGCATGCACTGACACAGGAGACAGTATGAGGCTTCAGCTAACCTCAGTTATTCCCATACAATCCTTAGTATGGTGATTCACATTCAGTAGGTACTCAACAAATATCACATCCCTTCTGCCCTGCTTCTCCCATCACCCATTATAAAATGCTTATTCACAACAATCCTGGGTGCTGTTACTCACACCATTGGGTACTGGTTCCCCCATTTGGCAAACCCTTTCTCCTCCCTCTTTGCCAGGTCAAATGAGACTCATCATTCTGTGTCCAGTCCAAGTGCTACATCTTCCCCAAGATTCTACCTGCTCTCCTCCATTTCAAAACTTCTATAGTTCTTGTTACCTACCAATAATGTTGACATTTGTACTAGTTTGCATCCCTCCTGAGACAATTTTGAAAAATTCAAATTAAGAGAAATTACACAAATATTTAAATACACTATAAAAAACTAACAGTTATAATAGTTTTAACCTGTATGATTGACAAATCATGAGAGAACCGTCCAGAACTAAATCTGCATAAGAAGCTAGTATAGTATACAATAAAGGTGGAATCTTTAAGTAAAGTCTATTCCAAAACAAATTTTTAAAAAATTCAAAAATACATAACACACATACATACCAGGACAACTGATCAACAATCAAAATCCTACTCTGAAAAAAAAAAATCCCTACTAGCTTCTTGCTTTTTATTAAAAAAATAGAAGAACTTGAAGCTCACTCATAGGAAAATAATTTTTGATATTAAAGTAGAAAAAAATTAAACATAAAAGCAACCACAGAAACTTAAAGGTAAATATTAATAGGTTTAAAAAATGTAAAAATGAAATGTCAAAAATACCCTACATGGCAAAGGAAACAATTTAAAATATATAAAACAGTCACAGCTATTGATATTTAATATACAGAGATTTTTACCAAGAAAAAATAAAGGGTGAAGCCCAAAATAGATATATGGGCAGAAATGTAAAAGGCAATTCACCAAATAAATAAGCAGTAAACATGAAAAACTGCTTAACTTCTTTCTAATCAAATTAAAGAAAGTTAAACCAATGACCTAATTTTATTCTCTAGAAAATTGGGCTGCGATTTTAAAAATAAGACTGGAAATACCTAATACTAATAAGGATACAGGGAAATAAACATTGATAAATTATAATTTGGTAAAATTATATTCCTTGGAGGGGTAGTTGGCATTATGTATAAAATCAGTTCATGTTTAATACAGTCTGACCCAGTAATAACCAGATCCAGACATTTACCTTAAAGACATAATCCTGTACCCATATCAAGATGTATATACAAAGCTATTTATCACAGGGTTGCTTAGAAGAACTAAATTTTAGAAAACAATCCTGAAAGTCCAATGACAGGATACTAGTTAAATAAACTGCAGCATACCTATTCCTGATTTGCTCTAGGAGAAGTGATGTTCTTAAAGAATATTTAAGAGTAAAAGGGGAAGTTTATGAATGCATCTATTTTTAGAAATTCACATTGGCGCATAGTATCTAGATAGAAAAAAGCCGATAGGATAGATACACATTAATGTCAGTCATAATTTGCTATATTATGAAATTACAGGTGGCTTTAATATTTTTCTAAAATTTCTATACTTTTATTATAATAAAAATGATATTGTAATTTTTTAAATAACTGCTTCAAAAGTAACTTAATGAATAATTAAATGACTAAAGAAATTAATCAAGAAGCATTGTAGTTGAAAGTATTCAAAATACAAGCATCTCTTCTGTTTCCCCATTAAAATGCAAATATCATTGATGGGAAACCTCTCTTTCCCACCACTACATCTTGAGCGCTGAAAACAATGCCTATGGAACACAGTAGAAGCACAGTAAATATCTGAACAAATTCGTAAAGGAAAAAGTGAAAGTAAGTACATTATTTTATTTTCATTGAGACAAAGTAAGCTTTTCTATTTCTGTTTCTTTTTTTGTCTGGTAACATCTATTGGACTATACCTCATCTTCTGTTTAATAATAAGAATAATGTTAAGTGTTCTCACCACAAAACAAAACAAAAACAAAGGAACACAGGGCAACTTTAGCAAGTGCTGGATATGTTTATTTCCTTGATTGTGGTGATGGTATCATGAGTGCTTACACATGCCCAGGGTCATCAGACTGCACACATGATAATTCTTTGTATGTAAATAATACCTCAGTAAAGCTAATTTAAAAAAAAAAAAAGAACTGGGGATGGCTCCCAACTTATTTGGAACAGAGACCTGTTGTCCTTTTCCATGTGACCAATGGGAACTCTAGTTCTGTTTCTTTGTTTTGTTTCAATAATTACACGGATTTCACAGTCAGGGTTTTCTAACTCTTACACATCAAAATGAAGTAAAAAGTGATCAGATAACATTTGTTTAAAAAAAATGACACTGCAGTACTTACCAGCAGGATTCCAGTTTTCCTTAAAAATATAGCCATATGCAAATACACTCATGCTTGTTTGTCAGTGCTTAGAGACAGATTTGTCATGATACACGAGAAGATTAATAATTGTCGTCTCTGCAAAGTTAGGTTGGGGAAAGCAATTATGTAGCTCTCTTACTCATGTAATAAAAACTACTTTCTGTATGAATACCAAACACAGTATATATGTCATCAAGACTAAGTCTAAGGCTCAAGCATTTGAGGTTCTTTTTTAATCAAGCATACTGCAGAATCTCAAAGTAATCTACTTCTGTGCAGAAATAAAATGTGGGGGTTCTTATGGTTTTACTTGCAAAATTTGGAATTGTTTTCATTTTTTTTTAATTTTTTTAAAATTTTTATTTATTTGTCAGAGAGAGAGAGAGAGAGAGTGCACACATGTACAAGCAGGGGGGCAACAGGCTTCCCGTCGAGCAGGGAGCCTGACGCGGGGCTCGATCCCAGGACCCTGGGATCATGACCTGAGCCGAAGGCAGCCGCTTAACCGACTGAGCCACCCAGGTGCCCCTGAATTGTTTTCATTTTAGGAAGAAGCAAAAATTGTGTGAAAACACAAAAAGAGAAAGACAAAGATTATGAATTCTGTCCATGTGAAGAAATAGCTTTCTGATGCCACAAAATAAATGAGCAGGAGGAAGAGGAGGCACCCACAGAAAGGGGCATTTGCATCTCATTTTACAGATGCTCTGAGAGGTCATACAACTTCCCCACAGTAGGTGAATAGTCGAGCTGACTAGCTCTGTGCTTAAAATTATAAATTCTGTAAAGCAGTAGTGTAGAGTGTACAGAAACACAGGAGAGATGAGAAAGACAGTAGGGGAAGCATATGGGTACCTCACTTCGTACCAAAAAGATACGTATTTTCAGGTATTTTCACAGTTGGTATTTTCACACGTGGCAACGTTTTTTCTACTCTTCTCTCCTAGGCACGGGAATTTATTCAGATATTTATTGTGCTTCTACTATGTTCCACAGGCATTGTTTTCAGCGCTTAAGGTGCAGTGGTGGAAAAGAAAGAGGTTTGCCCTCAATGATATTTGCATTTTAATGGAGGAGCTAAAAGAGATGCTTGTATTTTGAATATTTTCAACACAGTGACTCTTGATGAATTTCTTTAGTCATTTATTATTCATCAAGTTCTCTAGGCCTGGGGAGAAGAGTAGGAAAGTGTGTCTGTAGCTTTGTAGCACTGGAGAAACGTGGATAGTAAATTCAAAGTTTAAAATGACAGAACTACAAATACCAATTAATGCAATCAAATTTTCAGAAGTCCTTTTAAAAGATCAGTCTCAACAATATGGTGGGAGATCTGTTAGATATTTAGTAAACTGTGGACCACAGCAATAATAAGAGGTAAAAGGAATGTGCTCCTACTATGTTCCACACGTACGTAAAAATATATATTTAAGATGTATATATGAAAGACTGCAATAAAGCCTTCCTATTCATGGCTGGGGGGGAGGGATGGGAATTCAAAATAAGCAAAATAACCTGCCAGTGTAACAAGTCATAAATTCAGTCATCAATTTGTAACCTCTATTGTCTGAATTTCTGGGAATAAAATTATGAAGTGCCACCTTAGCAATATTGAGGGTGGCAGACACTGGTGGGTTACCCACTGAACAGTCACCCCCACCACCTCCCTCCTATTTGCTGTCATAACCCACTCCCCATGATTCGGTTCAAAAAGCCAGAGAAAAACAAAACAAAACAAAACAGCCTATTCTCCCTTGCAGCTACAGCATAGGCATGAGACTCAAACCTGCCCTATGGGACTGACAGGAAAATGGGCTTGGCCATTTTAAAGAAAGATCTTCCTTCCTTAAGAACCGAGGCATGCAAGGATAAGCTCTCCTTTCTGCTTTTGTACCTAATTGTGTGAAGACATGAGGTTTTAACAGTCATTTTAGACAATGACAAAGTAAATCTGAAGATCACCATTATGTTAGGCACGACAGAACATAGATGTGGAGAGCACCTAGATCCTGGATGTCATCACTGTGCTGCAGAATTAGAGTCCGTGTGGCATCCATGGAGGGATGGCCCTCAGATCTCTGTTCAAGAAAGAGTTTACTGGTCAGTGGCAAGGAGCGCAGGGAGCTGACAGCCCCCAGCCTCAAACAATCCATGGCAGCAACTGAACTGAGGTCAAGCTCTTCAGGAAGGGCTAGCCAGGCACTGAGCACAGTGCAACACCCAGACTCAGTCATTTCTGCACAACATGGGACTGCTCTATGGACTCTATTTGAGTAGAGCTCCCTGTTAGGCTGCTTCTGGGCTTCTCAGAGCCTCAGTATAGTCTTATGCTCTTGCTCCCGAATTCGTCTTCCCCTCCCCTTCCTTCACAGGTATCAGATAAGAGCTGTGGGCACAAGGATGTCTCTGATGACCCCTGATCCTTTTCTCCTCTGTACCTTTCATAGGTGCTATCAGCCAATAAACACTGGACCCAACAAATACAGCCAGGAATCCCCTACCTCTGAACTTCACATTATATGAAATAAATGTCTCTATTATTTAAGTCATTATTAATTATATTACTAGCAGTCCAAATCATCCTAACTGATAAAGAGGGAAAATGGTCATATAGTACCTTGTGTTGAGGCAGTGAATTTTCCATTATTTCAAAGAGGCTCCAATGAGGGATACTTTACTAGGATGAGAGTTGAGTATAATGAGCAACTTAAACCCCTCCTCTGGATGTTTATTTAATGGGGACATTACAAACACGGGATTCTACAGGAAACTGATATAATGTTATAAAAAATTGGAAGCACATCAAACAAGCTCAGGTTTTGAACAGTCAGGAGCAATTAGAGAAAGAAGTGAGAAACCAGCAGAGTAGAAAACTTGAGCAGCAGTCATGGGAAGACCCAATATCAAGGTCATCTGAACCAATAGCTTTAACAGTATTCACACTTGGCTGCACCCGGAGTACATCACTGGCTCTGACAGATTTGAAATGTAGCCGACCAGAGAATTCCTTGCAATCAACAACATAGAGGGGCTCAGGGTGAATAATTCTACCTAATGGAGATACATAGTCAAAAGCAATAGGAATCTTCTCTTGGAAACAAGAAATTAAAAATTTTTTTTTCACACAGTAGGGGAAAAAAGAGAGGGGAACTGATGGGCCATCTTTGTTTTTCCACCTGAGCTTGAAAATCCAATTTAAAAAAAAGCCAAGAGCAAGTATTTTCTAAAAGAATATTGAGAAAGTCAGCAAAATATTTCTCTCCCTCTCCCCTCCCTTCCTATAACCCAAGTGCCCTTCCCTTAATAAAAAAAATGGTAATTCAGGATTTCTTGGTGTATTGATTGGAAAAAAATCTTTAATATAGTGGAAAGATGGAAGAACTGGTCCTCTCTCTTTACGCTGACTCATCCATTTCGCTTCCCAAATTTAATGTCATTCAACTCCATAAAACTACCATAGTCTTTGACACCTCCTCGCCTAGCACACAAACAATAATAAAAGCCTGTTACAGCTTACCACCACATGTAAATGTCACCCTTTTGGTCCCTTCTCTGACTGCAAACTTCTGTTTTCTACAAGACCTTCCAACAGGGCAAAACGCCTGCAATGATGCTTACTCAGCTTAAATAAAGTCCAACCAATCATCCAAAGCTTGCAATTTGTGGTGAACTTTCAGCAATAAGTGTACTGATGTGTTCTGGGGTCCTAATTAAAATTTCAATTGGAACCCATTTCTCATATTCAGCAAATTCCCTTTGAAGCCTGAACTAATTGCTTTTTAGGATTGTGTTCAGTGAGGACCCATATGCTGTTTTACATGAGTGTTTTAATTTTCTCTGGAATCAATAAATGTGGCCTTGTCATATGTATTTCTGTTTTCATTCTGGGTGTAGGCCTTTCCTATATGACACACACCCTTGTTCATCACAGTGCCTTCCCATGAAGTGCCATGTAACAATCCATTTCAACCTGACTCTCTCATGGATGAGAGTGTAAAAGGATGTTTTTGGCTTCTGGGAAAGAGTCCCCTCCTTACGCGCCCCCTAACTTCTATAGTACATACTTAACGTGTGTGGGGGGGGCAGTTTTGCTGAGAACACACAGCCTGGCACGAGACCACCACATCCTCAAGACCTCACTCTGTCATTTAGAACTCTGAACATGATACATAATATGCAGAGTAAACTGAATTTACTGTTCCCATAGATGAGGGACAAAGATTCATTTACATGACATCTGTTCATAACAGCATTCTAGATTGAGCTAGGCTCCAGGTTTATCTCTCTGTAGAAGAAGATCTGATTGGTCCAATTTAGATCAGATGTTCACTCATGGCCCAGTCAAAAGTTGTGGGTGGGAGGACTGGTGGTAATAGGGTCCTCTAACAAAAATGTAGCGGCTAGGACTCCATCCCTGTATTAGAGAGGAGGCAAACTTCAGAGAAAAGGGACCTTATCGACAACAGCATTAAATTGTTTTTCTTATTAAGAAAGCTTCTATGTATCTAGCATTTTACAGATCCAGCTAGCAGCTCTAGTTGTCACGCAGAGACCACCTAAGTTCTTTTTAGGCATTTCTTTAAAATATGAGCATTTTCATAGTACCTAATCAACTCATCGGTATATCCACTGTTATTTATCACTTATTTTACCGAACCCATTTCTGCAAACTTTGATAAGATCATCTGATAGCAGTATCTACTTCTAATGAATTTTAATAACCATTTTCCAAGGACAGTACTCACACTAATATTTATATCATAACTTCCCAAGCCTATTCTTTGCAAAATCTGAAACTGTTCAATTAATAAATGTTCATGTCTAAAATAAGACAATTCCTATCAGTTGATTTTTTCTGCCCCCGGAACACTTTTACATGAAACTTAGTTTCATTATCATATTATCATACTTAGATATTAACATGTTAGCACTAAAAATAGCTGTTCAGTGTTACACTTGTGATTTAGGTAAGACAAAGTATTTCTTGGCACTATCCACTTTTTATATCATCCTAAACCACAAAGGAATTGATTTAGGGTAACTCTCAAATACAACATAGATTTTTTTTTAATCACAGATCTAATTCATTATCATTCTCATTCATTTATTATTGATGTGTTATCTCAATGTATCAGTTTGCTATGCTGAAATTTAAGTAATCCACATAGGAAACTGAATAAATATTAATCACATTGGCTGCTTCTGGAAATATCTTAGAGTACAACATTGGATGTGCCAGAAAAAATAAATCTTAAGATTGTACATAGTATCCCTTGAGGTCAAAGAACCTTGAAAAGAAAGAAAATAAACTATGTGGTTAAATGTGGACTAAACTATTGAGGGAACATGTTTCAAAGGCAGAATTGGTGGGTTCAGAGGAATGGTTTCATGGAATTTTTCTTGCCGAGTATTTTGCTATCATGTAAACAGCTCCTTTCTGTTTTTGAGATATTCAGTCATACCAGATAATATGGCAAGACTAGGATGAAAGGGTTTTTTTCCTACTTTTATTGAGGTTTAACTGGCATACAACATTGTGTAATTTTAAGGTGGACAACATGATGACCTGATACACTTATATGTTGCAAAATGATCAGCACCATAAGATAGTTCACACTTCCATATCAAATAATTACCATCTCTTTTTGTATTCACTTTCTTAATAACTTTCAAATATATAATGCATTATTAACTGTAATTACCATGCTGTACACTAGATCCTCAAAATTTATCTTTTAACTGTGAAGTTGTACCCTTTGACCAACATCTCCTCATTTCTCCCACCCTGAAGGGTTTATATACATCCTCTCAATCCGAACTCCAAAGCCCAGAGGCCCCTGGCTCCACTATGATTTTGTGTAAAGCAAAGGAGAAATGGCCCAGGCCACTGGTTTTACATGCTTTAACTGCCAGTGCAAATGATCTCTCTGACTGACGTCTGGGCATGTTGTTTATTCAGAAACCTTCATGTGTAGGTTTTCATGGCAAACAATGGTGTGTCCTGAGCCCGCAGCCATGAGTTGGTGGAGAAATCCCAGACCAAAATAAAATGCTTGTGCTCCTGTGAAAAATCTAAGAGGCAGGGAAAGGGCAACTAGCTGGACCTCACAAAATGGTGGAAGTCCCCCATCCTACTGCCTTACCTAGCACTAGCACAGTGAGAAAATGTACATGTACAGACAAAGCCCTGTGTTTACAGTGATGACAAAACTTCTCAAATATGAATCTCGGACAAGTACACACAGCCCAATCTAGCACCTGTGCCCTACTTAATATCGGAAGTATGCATAGAAAACATTCATTATTCTGCCAGCAATCCCACCATTTGACCATTGTACTCCTCGAGCATCACATCATGTGGCCTAAGAAAGATCACGGGCCTCTGGGGTTATGATCACTAAACAAATAACCATCATGACATTGGAGTCTAACCATGCTGCTGACAGTATTGGTAAGAGAAAGCTCCACCTGTGAGATAGGGCTAGGGTCTCTCTTCTGGAACTTAGGTAATGAAAAACTCGGTGGCTTCAAGAGCAAACAGATGTGGGTTGAATACAACAAGTTCCACCACGTTACATTCCTTTTTTAAAAGTAATGAAACATACGTGCAAATTAAAAAAAAAAAGACATCTACGACTAAATTTAACAAATGTTAATATTTTGCCATACTAATTTTCTTAGCAAATGAAAGATTATACAGAAGGCTAAACTTCTCCTACCTTAACCTATCTCCCTTCCTTGCACTCCAGGGGTACGGTCTTACAGTTGGAGCATATCATTCCCATGTGTATTTTATATGTTTACTACTTGTACATGTGCCCATAAAAAATTATATAGTATTATTTCAAGTGCTTTATTCTACAGAAGTGGTATCATGCCATATGAATTCTTTTGAATTTTCTCATTATGTAGTGAAATTCAACAAAGCCAATTTGTGTAGATATGGTTCATTCATTTAAATTGCTGAGGAGCATGCCATTCTATGATTATGTGAAAAGTTATTTTCAGGGGTTTTTTTTGTATCATGAAAAATGCTGCAATGAATATTCTTCCACATGTCTCTGTGCATGTGTGTAGGAGTTTAAGGTATATACAGGACTGATATTCAAAAGAAATATACCAATAGGACCATGCCAGTCATTTGCAGTATGTTCATTCTGATTGATTGCTACCCATGATAACAGTTATTAAATATTCTGATTACCACCCTGGATACAAACCTAGAGGAGCAATCACTGGTTCATCAAGTATGTGCAGTTTCACCATTACTAGGTATTACCCAGTAAGTCTTCAAGGTGGTTAAACCAATTTATACACCCACCAGTAGTTTAATATGTGCATTCCTGTTTCCCCACAATTGATTTTGTTAGACTTTCTAACTTTTGTTGGTCGAATGAGTGTGAAATGTATTTTGTTTTAATTTGCAGTTTCCTGATTACTTGTCAGGTGAAACATCATCTTTTATTGGCCATTTAGAACTCTTGTAAATTGCGTGTTCATAGCCCTTACTCCATTTTCTATGGGGCCCCCATCATTTGCTAGTTGGTTTGTGTTCTCTGTTGATTCTGCATATTAATCCTTTGTCCATTATAAGGGTTGCTAGCATCTTCTTGCCATCTATGCCTTATGTTTCATTTTCTCTATGGTGTCACTTACTCTATAGAATAACATTTTGTGTGTGTGCTCTGTGTTTGGATAAACAATTAAACTCTTGAAGTCTCCACTCCATTTATTCTCATTTATAAATTGAGGACAATAATGCCTTCTTCACAAGATTGCTGTGAATAAAAATAATGAGGTAATAAATGTACAGGGTAATACTCAAGAAAGAGTAGTTGTCTTCCTGTGGCCCTACCTTCAAACAGAAGGGGAAACAAGAGCCCACTACGATGCAAATATTCTTCATTGAACTACGATGTGTCAAAAAAGAGATCATTTGAATACTTAAACGGAACGATGAGTTGACTGAGTTACGTAACTCACTCAATAAATATTTACTGAACCCTTTCTATGTGCCAGTCATAGAATTAAAATGAGATGCAAAACAAACCACAGCTTTTCTACTGGGGAGAGAGAGAAACAAGCAAAACAAGCATTATTTACTACTGTGTCAGGATGAATAAAACGAAGTTTAAGGGGATTACAAAAATAGAGGGCACACCTTGCACTTTGTGGCCACAGAGATCCCATCACGTAAGCAATTGGAGCAGAAACCTAGAAGAACTGAGGAAGAGAGCCAAATTGAAGGAAGTATGTGCAAAGACCCTGAGGCTCTAGCACACAGTCAGTCAAGCAGAACAAGGGCAGTGTGAGGGAAAGAAATAGAGCAAGAGTGATAGAAGAAGTGACCAGTGACTGGGTAATGACCTTGGAGGTCACAATAAAGATTCTGAATCTTGTTCTAAGTGGGAGGGAAAGCCTGTGGAGGGTTGTGAGCAGAGGAATGACATGTTATAACTTATGTTTTAAAAGGATCCACCTAACTACAGGCTGAAGAAAGGGCTATTGGAGTGCAGGAGAAGTCAGGAGACAGTAAGAGGATGTCTTTGTTGCACAGAAGCTTTACGAAGCTATTCCTCATGATCTCTCAGGACTTGAAAATAAGCTACTCTGAAATGAAATCTCCAATGCAGCAAATGGTGTGATTTCTATTAACTATTATTGTACAATCCACATTTAACCCAGAACCCAGCAGAACATAAGAAAGAGTGGCAAAAACAAATGATGGAAAAACGCTGCCGCACTTGTTTACCTCTCATTTGCCCTGGCCAGTTTGTGCATTTTTCTTCGGCTTCTTTGGCTCAAAGAAATCAAGGCCTA
The DNA here is from genome assembly GCF_009762305.2 of Zalophus californianus. Taxonomy (NCBI): domain Eukaryota; kingdom Metazoa; phylum Chordata; class Mammalia; order Carnivora; family Otariidae; genus Zalophus; species Zalophus californianus. The sequence goes on along the minus strand of NC_045612.1, from coordinate 110,284,632 downwards.
TTTAGGACAGCTACTATCTCTGGACTAAAAAGTGTCAAGGGGCTTGGGTAAAAGCTGTAGTTTCCCCATGATTATTTTTTCAGCATTATTACTTGGTGACATGGAGAGGTCATATCTAACTTTCCCTCCCAAGATATGCTGGGAATCTGATAATAAATTTTCCCAATACTGTCTCACTCTCCAAGGTGTTCTAATTGATTTTTCTCCCTGTTGTTTAGAATCCAAGGCTATTTAATTAATGGGATTCTTTTACACAAATAGAAAAACTCAGCAGAACCAAAGTCAGAGTGGTCAACAGCTCAGAGCTTCCCTGCCTCCCAGCTGTAACACCTTATTAGGTCTGGTTCCTTCAGCCTGCCTGCCAACCCACAGTTGCTTCAATATTATGTGCTTCAAAATATTATGTGCTTCAATGCTTTTGCATTGAAAGAACCAGTTTTATTTGTTAAGAAATTATTCCTAGAGCAGAACTCCCCAAACTTTGATGTGGAAATGAAGAACCTAGAAATCTTGTTAAAATGCAGATTTGAATTTAGGAGATCTGGAGCAGAGCCCAGGACAGTTCCTTTCCCAGGTGATGTGGATACTTTATTAACAAGGATCTATAGGGAAGGCAACCACAGCTTCACTTGTTATTAAAATATATATGTATATATTTTTGTATATTTCTTCTTATATATACACGATATATGCAAAATATATGTCTAAATAGTTGGAGTATATTTAGAACAGTTACTACTTGTGGATAAATAAGTGTCAAATGGCTTGGGTAGAAAGTAGTGCAACTTTTTTTTAAGAGCATCATTATTTGGTGTCATGAAAGGGTCAAGTCTAAACTTTCAAGCTGAAAATTTGAAAACATCGTTAAGTATGGTATGCATACTAATAATTTACCACCTTGCATTAATAACCTAAAAAGCTACTTCCCCTACCAATAAGATCTTTTTCAAAAAAGGGGAATTACTATTCATCGTTGGTGGAATTCCTCCAAGGTCAAAACCTTGCAATGCTCAATGTGTAAAACCCTCTGCTCTGGTTCTCAAACTATACTCCCAGAACCAGCAGCACCAGAATCACCTGGAAACTTTTTAAGATTCCAAAGTTCAGACTCTACCCCAAACCTACTGGGGATCAGAAATGCTGTTCACAGGGCCCAGCTACCTCTATTGGAACAAACCCTGCAAATGACTTTGAATTTTACTGCTCTACAGGACTAGTTGCATTATTTCCATTTCTACATAAATAACATTCATATGAGTTTCTTAAATGCATAGGACCCGTAAGAAAAAAAAATACAACCCCCATAAACTTCATCTTAATAGTATCTACACATACAAATGAACTAGTAAATACAAACCTGGCATAAGAGGGAAAATTAGTACAAGTTTGCCCACAATGTCTAATATTCTTTCCTTCTTTATTAATGCAACTATTAGCTATTCATTGCATGAAGGAGGAAACCCAAAAATTAACACAGACATTAACATTTTAAATTTTAGGCAATTTATAGCAAGCAGTAAGCTCTCTGGAGGCCAGCTCGATATTGCTTTGAGGGCCACTTCTCAATTTCTTACACAAAGCATATCTAGGCATTGTTCTTTTCTCATCTCCAAGTTTATTCCTCCTGGGGAGAAGCCATTTGAACCATCCCTTCTATATAATTGACTATTTATATGCAGCTATTACTGGCGAATTTTACCCTCTTGAGGGCCACTAACCATGCCTGGGCCTGATTCTAGGATACTTTTATGATGAAATGTCACGAGGAGATGAGAATCTAACTATGGAACATCTTCAGGCTGGTTTTTCTTAAGGCTTCTCTGAAAAAAATGTTATCAGGTATCACGCATGGGTCCACTTCAGTCCTGGGTCCTACAAAAAAAAGTACTCCTCAGAAGTAATTGCTAAATTCTAATAAATTTCCAAGTGAGAGGGCTCCCTTGAGTGTCCATCGTCACATTTAGTGCTGGCAGTGGCCCTGGAAAGAGCTAGAAATAGTTTCATGTCATCATATAGGATTAGAATCTGTAACATTTCAACATAAAATGCACTTCATAAATCATAAATATCTCTATACTGCATTCTCATCTGGACTTTTGGAAAAGTTCTTTTTGCTCACTTTTATATCATATGTTTTCAATGTTTAACCAATATGTACTTATTTAAAAATATTTTTAATCTCTTGAGAATTGACTTATTAAGTAAACTAACAAAAGGAGTAAATCTAACAGATTTTATGAGAACATAAATAATATTAATGAACAATTTAAGGAAAATTATTAATAAACTTTTGATGGTTAATTTTGTGTGTTTGTCAACCTGGCTGGGCCACAGTGCCCAAACATTTGGTCATTGTTCTGCTTATTTCTGTGGTTTTTTGATCAGACTGACATTTAAATTGATGGACTCTGAAAAAATAAAAAGGTGAGTGGGCCTCATCCACTAAGTGAGGGGCTTAAGAGAACAAAGACCCAATCACCCTCAAGCAAGAAGGAATTCTGCCAGGGGCGCCTCGGTGGCTCAGTTGTTAAGCATCTGCCTTTGGCTCAGGTCATGATCTCAGGGTCCTGGGATCAAGCCCTGCATCAGGCTCCTTGCTCAGCAAGAAGCCTGCTTCTCCCTCTCCCACTCTCCCTGCTTGTGTTCCCTCTCTCACTATCTCTCTCTGTCAAATAAATAAATAAAATCTTAAAAAAAAGAAGGAATTCTGCCAGCCCAATTCCTTTGGACTCAACTGCAACCCTTTCCTGGGTTTCCAGCCTACTGGCCTATCCCATCAGATTTTAGATTTGCCAAGCCTCTACAGTTCCATGAGTCAGTATCTTGAAATCAATCAATCCATCTCTCTATGTACAAAATCAGTGTTGTACGTATATGTACATAAACGATATTAGCAGGAAATCATATGTACAACGCTGTCTTTTCTTTTGTCATTTAGTGAAAATCCACCTGACACACTGATTATCTCTATCTGAAAGAACTCTCAAGGAGAAAACTTTCCCTGTCAAGCAGCCACCAGGGTATGCTTATTTACTGATACAGGGGCAATACTCCACCCATGGAGAAATTCTTCCTGGGAAAAGAAATAGGCATTTAAAAATAAGATACGCTCTTATCTGTCTGGCATAGACTCAGCATGGGACCGTCTGAAGAGAGGAAGATGAATGCACTAAATAGATCTGTAAGGATTTCCCCTCCCCTCCAGTGTGGTGTTACTTAATTTTTGTCATCTAGTACCTCTGGCTGCAAAGAATAAGGTCCCTCTTCTTCCTTGGCAATGAAAGACATGCCCATAAGTTCATTCAGACTTTGTTCCAGCTACGGAAGATGGGAAAGTATAACTTTATCTTCTTGACACATGTTGTTTTAGTGCTTAGTGAAATAAATGGTTTCTATATTGCACATCATTATTCATATACTAAACTTTTTTGGGAAACATCTGAAAAAGATTTGCAATTTGGATCATCTCTTAACATTCTGATTTTTCTTCAGTTATGTTTAGGGATTTCCATGTATTAAAAAATCATAAATATTCAGCACTAAGTCTACAAGGAGAGCAGAGGAAAAAAAAAAAAACTAACATTCTGTCCCTGAAAAGTTCAAATGAGAGAAACCAGTATGCTGTTTTCACCCCAGGTAGCAATTTCAAGAGATGAGTATCAATTTAAAATGAACTGTCCTTCAACCATACTTCAATAATAAAAATTTAAGAATTAATTGTCCCCCAAACTAGTCAAACATCCCCTTTCTTAGAAACATTCAGGCTTTTGTTTTTTTTTTTTGTTTTGTTTTTTGTTTTTAAAGATTTTATTTATTTATTTGACAGAGAGAGAGAGCACAAGCAGGGAGAGCGGCAGGCAGAGGAGAAGCAGGCTCCCCGCTGAGCAAGGACCCCCCCCCCGCCCCATGTGGGGCTCGATCCCAGGACCCTGAGATCATGACCCAAGCTGAAGACAGACGCTTGACCGACTGAGCCACCCAGGCAACCCTAGGCTTTTGTCTTAACTGAAAATACACTGGCTTTAATTTTGTGTTCCTCTAACTTCCAATAGAATACCTTGGTCATTATGTACAGTCTCAGGTCAGATTTCTAATCAAATTTCAAGTGCTGTCCAGGACTGTACAATGGAAGATCGAATTGAGGAATTGGCAAAGAGTTCAGAAACTAGAATGGCAGATGGAAACAGGGATGCAAAATAAGATTTTTCCACAGTGAAAAACTAACAATTTAACAACTAACTTCAGTTCCTAAAAATGATAATGACCAACTAAGGAATAATGATGCCATTTGCAATATGAACCAAGCTCAACTAAGAGTAAAACTGCACACAAATCAGGGTAGACACAAAAATAATTTACTCCGTGAAAAATTAAAAGCATTAACATACACCGTAGAAGATGATCAAAGTTTTTCTAGTGATTTGTTGACCCCATTCATCCAGCAAATTTGCCCTCCCTACCTGCATCTCCCTACACATCTCCTCCCTCCCTATTGCTTAGTCTGCTCCTGTCATACCAGCCTTCCTGCTCTGCCCTAAACCTCCAGACATACTTCCACTTCAGACCTTGGCACTTGCCATTCCCTCTGCCTGAAAACCTCTTCCTGCAAGGAGACACTTGGGTCATTTCTTCTCCTTCCTCAGGCCTTTACTCTAAAACCATTGACTCAGATAAGCCTTACCTGGCCACCCTATCTTTCAGTAGCTTTTATCACCCTTCCCTGAAATCATTTACCTGCCTTAGGTAAGTGACTCAACTCTCTTTTTCCAGTTTTGAGGAAACCAGTTGCCTTGTTGGAGATGCCCACCTGGTAAAGAACAGAGGATAGCCTTCAAGCAAAAACTACAAAGGAGAAGAGGCCCTTTGTCTGGAAGCCCATAAAGAACAGAATCCTGCTAATCACCGCATGAACTTGGAAGTGGATCATTCCCTAGTCAAGACTTCAGATGACAACAAGCCCGGCCTACACCTCGATTACAGCCTCTGACAGACCAAGTACAGAGAAGCTACATAACCTGCATCCAGATTCTTGACTCATACAAATTGTGAGATAATAAATGTACACTGTTCTAAATTCCATTTTGGGATAATTTGGTATACAACAACAGATAACCAATACATATACAAAAAATTCCTGGTGGAATTTTGACTGGGGTTGTGGTAAATATATAGATCAATATGGGGAAAATTGCAATTGTTGTTTTTTGAATCTTCTAATCTATGAACACAGTGTCTCTCTCCAGTTATTTAGGTCTTTGATTTCCCTACTCAGCATTTTGTAGTTTTCAGCATACATTTCCTTTACATGTTTCATTAGATTTATGCTTATGCATTTCATCTTCTGCAACTATTAAGTTTTTTTTCTATTTCAGTTTCCCATTGTTCATTGGTAGTACAAAGAACTACAATTGATTTTTGTGTTTTTACCTAGTATCCTGTGACCTCAAACCCATTTACTAGTTCCAGGAAGTTTTTGTAGATACTGGGATATTCTCTATGAACAATCATGTTATTTGGGAACTACCCAGAACTTCCAGTGCAGTGCTGAACAGCAGAGGAGATGGACATCTTTGCCTTATTTCTGATCTTAGGGGGAAAGTGCTCAGCCTTTCATCAGTAAGTAATGTTATCTCTGGATGTTTTGCAGCTGCCCTTTACCAGGACATTCCTCTCTATTTCTAATTTGCTGGGGAGTTTTCTCATGATGGATGTTGAATTTTGTCAATTGATATAATCATGTTTATTTTAAATTTAGATTGTTAATATGGTGGAATTCATTGATTTTCAAATATTAAAGCAGCTGTGCACACTTGAAATGCATCCCCACTTGATTGTCCTGTATTATTCTTTTTTTATATGTTGGTGGATTTTTTTGCTAATATTTTGTTGTGGAGTTTTAGGTCTTTGGTCATGATGGATAATGGTCTGCAGTTTTATTTTTTTGTGTTTTCTTTGTATGGTTTTGATATCAGGGTATTGCTGGTCTCACAAAATGGGTTTGGAAATGTTCTCTCCTCTTTGATTTTCTGGAGAACATTATGTAGAATTAGTGTTATTCCTTCCCTAAATGTTTGGTAGAGTTTGCCAGTGGAACCATCTTGGTATGTGTACTTCCTTTTTTGAAGAACTTAACTATAACTTCAATCTCTTTAATAGTTATAGGATTGTTTAAGTAATCTATTTTTTCTTCAGCAAATGTTGATAGTTCGTGAGTTTGAGAATTCTCTATTTCATTTAAATTATTGAAATGTCTGGAGAACTGTTCATAGTATACCTATCCTTTTGTTTGTCAGCTTTACTGAGGTGTCATTGACAAATAAAATTCTAAGATATATAAAGTACACAACATAATAGTTTGATATATATAATATACATTTGAAAGGATTCTCATAATCGAGTTAACACATCCATCACTTCACGTATTTGATTTTTGGGGGGGATTGGGGTTTTTTCTTTGGTGGGAACATTTAAGTTCCATTCTCTTAGAAAAGTTCGATTATACAAAACAGTGTTGCCAACTATAGTCACCATGTTATTCATTAGATACTCAGAACTTACTCATAACTGGAAGTTTGTACCCTTTTACCGACCTCACCCTGTTTTCCCCAGCCCCTAGCAATGACGTTTTACTGTTTCAGTGAATTTCAACTTTTTTTTTTAAGATTCTGTATCTAAAGGCTATTATGTAGTATTTGTCTTTTTCTGTCTTATTTCACTTAGCATAATGATCTAATTTTCTTTAGATATATACCCAGAAGTGGGATTGCTGGATCATAAGATGGTCTTTAACTTCTTCAGGAACCTCCACACTGTTTTCCATAGTGAATGCACCAATTTACATTACCACCAAAAGTACTCAAGGGTTCCTTTTTTCCCCACATCCTTACCAGCATCTGTTGTCTTGTCTTTTTGATAATAGTCATACTAACAAGTGAAGGCAACGTCTCACGGTGGTTTTGATTTGCATTTCAGATGGAGATTGGTGATGTTGAACACATTTTCTTGAACCTGTTGTCCATTTGTATGTCTTCTTTAGAAAAATATCTCTTCAGGTCATGATGCCTGGGTGGCTCAGTCCATTAAGTGTCTGCCTTCAGCTCAGATCATGATCCTAGGGTCCTGGGATCAAGTCCCACATCAGGCTCCACATCATGCTCCCTGCTCGGTGGGGATCTTCCTTCTCCCTCTACCTGCCTTCTCCCCTTCATGTACTCTCGTACTCTCTGGTGTGCTCTCTCTCTCTCTCTCTCTCTGGCAAATAAAAAAAAAAATTTTTTTAAAAAAAGATCTTTCAGGTCTTTTGCCAGTTTTTTAAATTGGGTTACTTTGTTTTTCACTATTGAGTTGTAGTTCAATTGATATTTTGGATATTGACACTTCATCAAATATATGATTTACAAATATTCCATAGGTAGCCTTTTCATTTTGTTGTTGATTTGCTCTGCTGTACAAAGGATCTTTAGTGTGATATAGTCCCAATACCTTATTTTTGCTTTGATTGCTTATACTCTGGGTGCCAAATTTTAAAAAAATCCTTACTAAGAGCAATGTCTAGGAGCTTACCCACTGTTTTCTACTAAGAACTTTATAGTTTTAGGTCTTTTATTCTTTAATCCATTCTGAGTTGATTTTTGTGTATGATGTAAAATAGGGGTCCAGTTTGATTCTTTTGCATGTGGGTACCCAGTTTTCCCAACACCATTTATTGAACACCCTAACTTTTCTCCCACTGTATATTCTTGGCTCTTTTGTTCTAAATTAATTGACTATATAAGCATGGGTTTATTTCTCGGCTTCCAATTCTGTTCCACTAATCTATGTCTGTTTTTAGGCCAATAACATTTGTTTTTGATTACTATAGCTTTGTAATATAGTTTGAAATCAGAATGGGTGGTATCTCCAGCTTTGTTCTTCTTTGTCAAGACTGCTTTGGCTATTCAAAGTCTTTTGTGGTTCCATTCAGATATGAAGATTATTTTTTCTATCCCTGTGGAAAAAAGTCATTGGGATGTTAATAGGAATTGCATTTGAATCTCTGATTCCTTTGGGTAATACAGAAATTTTAACAATGTTAATTCTTCTAATCTATGCCCATGGAATATCTTTCTATTTATTTATTTCTTCTTCAGTCTCCTTCATCATTGTCTTCTAGTTTTCAGTGTACAGCTCTTTTGATCACATCCCTGGTTAAATTTATACCTATTTTATTCTTTTTGATGCTATTGTAAATGGGACTGGTAGTTTCTCCTTTTGGTAATTCATTGTTGGTGTATAAAAATGCAACTGATTTTTTTATATCAACTTTGTATCATGTATCCTGAAACTTTACTGAATTAGTTTATTAGTTCTAACAGTCTTTTGGTAGAATCTTTAGGGGGTTTTATAAATAATACCATTTATCTCCAAATAGACAATTTAACAACTTCTTTTCTAAATTGGATGGCTTTAATTCATTTTCTTGCCTAATTTCCCTGGCTAGGACTTCTAGCAAACATAAGTAGTAACAGTGGGTGTCATAGTCTTGTTCCTCATCTTAGAGGAAAAGCTTTCAGCTTTTCACTGTTAAGTATGATGTTAACTATGGCTTGTCATATGACCTATATTATGATGAAATATGTTACCTCTATATCCATTTTTAGAGTTTTTTATTATGAAATTATGTTAAACTTTGTTAAACGCTTTTTCTGCATCTATACGGATGAATGTAGGATTTTTATTCTATGCTAATATAGTGTATCACACTTATTGATTTGCTGATGTTGAACTATCCTTGCATACCCAGAATGAATCCCACTTGATCATGTGTATATTACCCTTTAATGTATGTGGAGTCTATAATTAGAACTTCTTTTCCATTTCTGGTATTGGTAATATGTGTCTTTTACTCTTAGTAAGCCTTAGTGCAGTTTAACAATTTTATTGATTTTTTTTTACAGTATCACTTATTTGATTTTCTCTCTTGTTTTTAATTTTATTGATTCTTCCTCTTAGCTTTATTATTTCCTTCCTTCTCAGTGCTTTGGATTTATTTTGCTCTTCTTCGTCCAGTTTCATAAGATTGAAGTCCTTAGGTCACTGATTTCAGATCTTTCCTCTTTTATAAGTATGTAAATGCTGTAAATTTCCACCAAAGCACTGCTTCAGCTGCACTGCACAAATAAGATAGGTTGTATTATCAATCCAAGTATTTATTAACTTCTCTAGAGACTTCCTTTCAATGTGCAGATTACTTAGAAATGCATGGTTTTAATTCCAAATGATCAAAGATTTTCCTGTTATTTATTTCTAATTAAATTCTTTAATTGCCATAGAACATACTAACATACTTTTTATGGTTTCAATTCTTTTAAATTTGTTAAGTTTTGTTTTATATGCACCATGGTACAGTCTATCTTGGTGAATGTTTCATGTGCATTTGAGGAGAATGTGTATTTAGCTGTTGGTAGGTAGAATATTCTATAAATGTTAATATCCAGTTTATTGATGATACTGCACATTCTTCTATATTTTTTTCTGATTTTCTGTTTATCAGTTCTATGTTACTGAGAGAAGAGTATAAAGGTCCCCAAATACAAATGCAGTTTGTTTTTCGCTTTTCCCTCTCTTTTTCATTACTCTGTTCTCTCTTTTCTGCCTTCTTTTAGGTTATTTGAACATTTTTAGTATTCCATTTAAATTTTTCTTCTTTTTTTTAATTTATCTTGTGTTTCTTTTTTGGAATGCTTGCTCTATGAAGTATACATACTGAACTTGTTATTGTATACATAGAATCAATGTTTTATCACTTCAAGTGGTATAAAAAAAAATCTTTCCACCATATACGTCCCTTTACCCATTCCCTTTAGGTTGTAATTGTCTTATGTATAACACTGTCATTAAAAACCCATCAGACAACATTATAATTTTTTCTTCTGACCTAACATTTTAAATAGCTTAACAGGAAAACATTAATCTATTATATTAAGCTAGATATTTACCATTTAGGTTTCTTTTTATTATTATTTTATTATTCCTTCTGGTATCATCTCCCTCCTTTCTGATCATTTTCCCTTAGAAATTCTTTCACAGCAGGTCGGCTGGCAGCAAATTCTCTTAGTTTTCCTTTATCTGAAATTGTCTTTATTTCACCTTTATTGCTAAAGAATTATTTTTGCTAGATAAAGAATTCTGGATTAAGCAGTTCTTTTATCATTGAAAAATGTTTTAATTCCTTCTTTCATCCACTGTCTCTGATGAGAAATCAGCTCTCAGTTGAATCACTGTTCCCCATTAAACTATGTGATGTTTTTCTCTGGTTGTTTTCCTGATTCCTTTTTTGACTTTAGTTTTCAGCAATTTGATTATGATGTGTCTGGGTTTGGATTTCTTTGCCTTTGTTTTGAGTTTGCTGAACTTCTTGAATCTGTAGTAGGTTCATGTCTTTTACAAATCTCTGAAGTTTCTGGTCATTATTTCCTCAAATATTTTTCTGCAAGTCACTCTTCTTTTTCTGGGTTCAAATAACACAAAGACTTTTTTTGTTATTATCTCACAGGTCCCCTGGCTCTGTTCCTTTTATCTTTTTTGGGGGGGTAATTTTTATTCATCTACCTACAAATTCATGGATTCTGTCTTCTTTCAGCTTCATTCTGCTATTAAACCCTTCCAATTATTTTATATTTCAATTCCAAAATTTCCTTTCAATTCTTGTTCATATTTTCTATTTCTTTGCCAATGCCTTCTGTCTTTCCAATTTTTAAAGTGTATTCATCTCTACTTACTGAAGCAATAAAAACTTAAAAAACTAAAAAAATCTTTTTAAAAAGTTTTTATTATTAGAGCAAAGGTGATCAATACTGAATTAAGATAGAGAATAAAAAATGTCATGGTACTTTGCATTTGTGAAAGAGGCTGTATATTTGGTGGTTAACATGCTTGACCACAAACCAGAATATTTGGGTTCTAGTATAAAATCTGCTATTTACTTTTGTCATTTACTTTATTTTGAAATTGAAACTAAGCTAATATTTTTGATTAGGAAATTCATTACTTCATAAATAATAGTGTCAACTTAAAGTATAGAACTCAGGTTTCTCAGTTTCCATGTCTTCAATTTTATTTAGTTATATAAGGTTCATAAATCCTGATTTAAGGACATATGCTTTGTAATAATCAAAGTTATAAGAGCTATTAAACTGAAAAGTGATGGTTTATAAATGCCAAAGCATTCATTACTACACAAGTAATCAAACACATATGATTGCATATATGTGGTTGTACTTATAAGTGTATTTGTTACAGGAATAAGGAAAAATGAGATTCATTTGTAAAATAAGTGTTTTATGATAAATGTTTTAAAACATGCTCCAGAAATCCTATGATGCATCTCTGATGTTCACAGAGTGAAGCTTGGTTCTATGGCTGCTGATGCTAAATGTTTTACTGCATTCTTTGTAGGATTCTGCACACCAGTAGTTTTGTACATGCATTAGCACACCCACAAGGTGAGAAACAAAAATGGTTGCATATGGTTGCCCAACACCCAGGTGACTCACATTCAAGTCCATCATTCCTGTTCTGGTTAATCCTGTCTTTGTCCCCCTTCTACAATGGTAATCTAGGTATTGAAAAGCTTTTGCTGATCTTCTCTTCCTCGGAACTCTGATGGTACTTTTCCTCCTGAGGAGTTATTCTCAGGGTCTGTTCTGTTTACTCCACTGTCATACAATTTTTGGGCCCAAAACTGAAATCACCAACATTCTTTAGTATAAAATCCTCTCTTAACTAATGTCCCTTTTCATCTTGCAATTTTGAGCAAAGAAAGTTAGGGGGAAATTTAGTATATCTATTTAATACCTTTTTTTTTTTTTTTTACAAGAAGATAACCTGATTTATTTTAAAAAGACAATATAAGGTCCTGTTAGAGAATGAAAAATATCTACATTTCAGAAGTCCATTTTATTTAAAAAGTTCCATATGACTGCCAATTTATTTGATCTCTCTTAATATACCCAACACCCTTTCAGCCAGTACTTGTGAAAAATTTACTGGCATTATGTCATGAATTGCACTTCAGACTCAGTGTGATAAATGGTGATATTGTGGCACCTCTGCTCTCTGTATTTCTCCGTGATATTTACCGTACAGTTTGTCATGACCAGCTTGCATGGGGGGGAGGGCAACAGAATTTGCCTTAGTGTTTCCGTCCAAATAGAGATCCTAGTTCAGATGCTAACACAGTGTGCCTGTTGCAGAATTTATCCTGTTTGTTGATTTTCCTCTTTTTTTTATTTTGTTATGTTAATCACCATACATTACATCATTAGTTTTTGATTTAGTGTTCCATGATTCATTGTTTGTGTATAACACCCAGTGCTCCATTCAATACGTGCCCTCTTTAATACCCCTCACCAAGCTAACCCATCCCCCAACCCCTTCCCCTCTAGAACCCTCAGTTTGTTTCTCAGAATCCATAGTTTCTCATGGTTCGTCTCCCCCTCTGATTTCCCCCCCTTCATTTTTCCCTTCCTACTATTTTTTTTTAACATATAATGTATTATTTGTTTCAGAGGTACAGGTCTGGAATTCATCAGTCTTACACAATTCACAGCGCTCACCATAGCACATACCCTCCCCAATGTCCATCACCCAGTCACCCCATCCCTCCCACCCAATACTAAGAGTCAAGAATACCTATGATACTATCTTCATTTCGAAATTAAAAGTGTCTTTTATAATATTTATTATGAAAAATAATTTATAAAAATATATATTTATAAATATATAAAGACAAATTATAAATTTATGAAAAATAAATTTATAAAATTACTATAATAAAGTTCCCAATATAGAAAATAGAAATATTATAGAGAAAGAAATAAAAGCCACCTATCACCTGGAGATAAAAACCTTTATGTGCATAATTCATCTTTTTCTATGCCTATATAATACTTTATTTATATAAATTAGTCATAATATAGTAGGGACATTTAAGATCTACTTTTTTATTTAATATAGCATTAACAACTTTCCATGTAATAAATATTTATCCACAAAAAGTATTTATCTACAGTCTTGTTCTCAATATATGACTATAATTCCAGTGAAGGTATATTTTTATTTGTTAAGCTGACAGAAAGCATTTTGTGGTTTTTAAGTTTGCAGTATTATCAACTTTTAACACATTTTTCTACTATTCCATTCAGTTGCATTCCATGAAGTAAAACATATGAAAGTCTATGTGTATTTTTCAGACTTTGTCATTAAGTAAATGAATCAAGCAAAATAAAGGATATTGTTTTTAGAGTAACAGCTTTTTTTTTTTTACTGAAACATATCTTCCATCACTTAAAAAAATTAAGCAATAGTATAAAAACAATTAACCTAAAAATGTCATCAACCAGACATGTGTTATTTTACAAGCATCTCCCTGTCTACATATACAGATACAAAGAAAGATAAACAGGGGCGCCTGGGTGGCTCAGTCGTTAAGCATCTGCCTTCAGCTCGGGTCATGAGGGTCCTGGGATCGAGCCCTGCATCGGGCTCCCTGATCCGCGGGAAGCCTGCTTTTCCCTCTCCCACTCCCCCTGCTTGTGTTCCCTCTCTCTCTGTCAAATAAATAAATAAAATCTTAAAAAAAAAAAAGAGAGAGATAAACAGGTAGATGATAGATCAACTGGTAGGTATAGACAGATAAATAGCCAAAATGACTTTAACAATGGATTCATATAACATACAAGCTAACGTTTTTGAAATACTAAATTTAATTCCAGTAAAATATAACAGAACAAAGGTGAAACTCAAGGAAATGCTGAGTGTAATTACAATTGTTCCTTAGTCACAAAAATACTTGCTTCTGAAAGACTTATCTAAGGCAGTGGCTCTCAAATAGGAGAAATATTGTAGCCTAGGGGACACTTGGCAGTATCTGATGACATTTCTGGATGTTGCAACTGGGTGCTGCTGGCATCTAGTGGGTAGAGGCCAAGGATGCTGCTAAACATCCTACAATGTACATGACGGCCCCTACAACAAAGATTCATCTAGCCCAAAATGGGAGCGGTACTATATTTAAGAATATTAAAGAACAAATTTTTAGAAAGTATTTAAAGATTCAAGTAATTACTTTTTTAATGCACCTGCTTTGAGTTTGATGTGACCAGACACAATGGAAAGTAAAGTGGTTATCCCACTTAAACTTCTTTATCACCAATGCCCATAAGCATTCCATCTGTAGCCACAACTCCTCAAATTTTTAATCTAGTTCTTTGATATTATTGATGAGAGTTTTTATTTTGACTTTTAAGACTTCCTGGAATTCTTTCTAGTCTAGGAGTGTCTGCTGTGGCTTTTTGTTTTAATAACTACTTGGCTCTGTGTAATATTCTTGGGTCCCGCTTTCTTCTCCAGTGGAACTTGTAGCAATCTCACTGCTGTCCCAGGGCATTAAATGTTACTATGAAGGATTCTGAGAAGGCCCTAATTTTTTTTATATTGCGAATCAATTCTTTCTGAATATGTGAATAATTGTGATTCTTTAAGAATGAGATCCTATTGTTAAGTATAATAAGTTAACCAGAATATGTCTCAGTGTCGCTGACAACAAGTAATTTTTCCTGCTCTGAGGTATGCTCCTTGAAGTTTTAGTCTCTTTTCCTCTATCGTATGTCTGAAAATTTTTGTTTTCCAGCTTTTATACTAAAATCTCACTTTAGGGGTGCCTGGGTGGCTCAGTTGTTAAGCATCTGCCTTCGGCTCAGGTCGTGGTCCTGGGATCAAGCCCCGCATCAGGCTTACTGTTCAGCGGGAAGCCTGCTTCTCCCTCTGCCACTCCCCCTGCTTGTGTTCCCTCTCTCACTGTGTCTCTCTCTGCCAAATAAATAAATAAAACCTTTAAAAAATAAATAAAATCTCATTTTAAGCTTTCTCATTTGTAAGCTCATAACGTGTTATCTTAGTTCTCAATTTGCTTACTATACAATCTTCTTTTACATCTTATTCTTTTATCTTCTTACCCTGTTTTTCTACTTTTACTTAATATTCTTTGCAAATTATTCCTCAGCATAAACAATTTTACAATACTTTCTTCTATATCTTAGTTTTAATTTTTTTCAAGACAGTTCTTTTGGCTTGGTTTTTACTATGTTCATTCCTTTCCTTTCATTTACTGATCTTTGTTTTCTGTTTTTGTTGCACTATATTGTTTGTTTGGTTTTTTTTTTTAAGATTTTATTTATTTGACAGAGAGAGAGACACAGCGAGAGAGGGAACACAAGCAGGGGGAGTGGGAGAGGGAGAAGCACGCTTCCCGCAGAGCGGGGAGCCCGATGCGGGGCTCGATCCCAGGACCCTGGGATCATGACCTTAGCCGAAGGCAGACGCTAAACGACTGAGCCACCCAGGCGCCCCTGTTGCACTATATTGTAATAGCTATTTCACTTCCTTTCACCTCTCTCATACTTAATGTATTTCACACTTAACTTTTAGTTCAGATACGTGTTTGAGTAAATTCCCCTTGACAGCATTCACACCTTATTTAAGATTTTTTCCTGCTCCTCTAAGCTTCAGTTTGAGTGCTTTCAATCCTTGCCCTGGTTTTTGGAATTGTAGAAGGAATCACCACTTGGTTTGAATGGTATGAAACACTTGTCAGGAAATTTGAGCTCCTCCCCTTCTGTAATGCTATACCAAGGCCCAGTTCATTCCGACTGTTTTCCGAACTTTGCTTTCCTTGGAAAATAAGACTTGTGCAATCTTCTTGCCCCTGAATTTAGTGCATATGGTCACAAAGGTTTTTTCTGGATTTTTTCCAGTGTTTTTTTCATCCCTTTATTATGTTTTACCCCGAAGTGAGTGGTATTAAAAAAGACTTACCAGGATTTTACTGACTCCTCCTTTGCTAAGTGTATTTTCTGCTGGACTAGAACACAGAATTGTTTTTCTGTCACTTTCATGTTGATAGCATAAACTTCTCTGATTTTTAATTGTCTGATTTCTGCTTATTTTTAGCCTTTGACAAACTACTTTTTCTGTTTAGCTAATTAGGCTTCCAAAGAGGACTTTTCTGTGATCTTGCTCCCTTTAGCCCTCGTTTCACAATCTTCTATGTGTATCATTAGTTCATTTATTTATTTTAAGATTTTATTTATTTATTTGAGAGAGAGAGAGAATGAGAGATAGAGAGCACGAGAGGGAAGAGGGTCAGAGGGAGAAGCCAACTCCCTGCTGAGCAGGGAGCCCGATGTGGGACTCGATCCTGGGACTCCAGGATCATGACCTGAGCCAAAGGCAGTCGCTTAACCAACTGAGCCACCCAGGTGCCCTCATTGGTTCATTTAGTTTCTATTACTCCAAGCTTTCATCTTTTTTTGTGTAGAATACTTATGTATTACAACCAAATGCACTGTCTAATTTATAATTTCTGTGTAATACTTAGGGACTATTTAGAGGTACATGACATATTTTAAAGTAAATAACTATTAAGAGGTCAGTGAGGAGCAATATGAGAGTGTACACTTACTATAAACCTCCTAGGTATGAAAGTCCAAGCATAAATACATGGAAAGATTCATATGTTATATTTAAACTATGGCTTTATCACCTACAAAGTTTAATGGCTTCAGATTTGTCTTGTGACAATGCCAGTCTTCACACACCCTGAGAGAGGCAAAGAAGATGGCTTCATAGGCAAGATTTCCAAATTTTGGGCCACCTTTCTGAATAGACAGATGATGGTCCATCTCAATTCTGCAAATGCTGGATACTCCTTCATCACCCTCTAGCTCCACCTTGAAGGAACATGCTTAAAGCTAAGTAAATTATTTATATCAAGAGTCTAGTGAGATTCATCACATATTAATTAACTCATTTAATACCTTCAAACCCAGAAGGCAAGTTACCTCAACCCCTGAGGAAAGCACTTCTGGTTTATTTTTTAGAATGAGTATAAACTTGGACATAGAAAACACTTACCAAGTGACATTCATGTTGGAAAATGTTTAGCCTGATGCATAGGATAAGATACAGGGAGTTGCCTTTCCAAAGTTACCTAAACTTGTGAGTTCATCCAGCCTTCATCAAGGTTCCAGATTCCAGACTCTCCTGAACTTTAGAAATGTTGTTATTACCCATTCTTTTTAAGTTTTTATTTAAATTCCAGTTACTTAACATACAGTGTAATATTAGTTTCATATGTAGAATTTAGTGATTTATCACTTATATACAATACCCAGTGTTCATCATAAAAAGTGTCCTCCTTAATGCCCATCACCTATTCCACCCATCCCCCACCCACCTCCCCTCCATCAACCCTCAGTTTGTTCTCTATAGTTAAGAGTTTCTTTTATGGTTTACCTCTCTTTCCACCCCTCCATGTTCATCTGATTTGCTTCTTAGATTCCACATATGCGTGAAATCATATGGTATCGGTCTTTCTCTGACTGATTTTGCTTAACATTATACTCTCTAGCTCCATCCACGTCACCGCAAATGGCAAGATTTCATTCTTTCTAGCTCTATCCATATCATTGCAAATGGCAAGATCTCATTCTTTTTGATGGCTAATATTCCACTGTGTAGATACACCACTTCTTCTTTATCCATTCATTAGTCAATGCACATTTGGGCTCTTTCCATAATTTGACTATTGTTGATAATGCTGCCATAAACATCAGGGTGCATGTGTCCCTTCAAATCAGTATTTTTGTAACCTTTGGGTAAATACCTAGGAGTACAATTGTTGGATAGTGGGGTTGTTCTATTTGGAACTTTCTGAGGAACCTCCATATTGTTTTCCAGAGTGGCCGCACCAGTTTGCATTCCCACCAACAGTACAAGAGAGTTCCCCTTTCTCCTCAACCTCGCCAACATTTATTGTTTCCTGTATTGTTCATTTTAGCCATTCTGACAGCTGTGAGGTAATATCTCATTGTAGTTTTGATTTGTATTTCCCTGATGATGAGTCAGGTAGCATCTTTTCATGTATCGGCCATCTGTATGTCTTCTCAGGAGAAATGTGAAGGGTATGAGTAGGTAACAGTGATATACTGGTAAATGTTTAATAACTGCCTCTGTTAGGACGGGGTGCTGATTTCTAACTTACAGAGTAGTATAAATAGTCCCACCATAGCTAATTTCAAGATACCATCATGATGTGACTGGACACAGTGCTAAGAATAGATGTGCCACAGTCAGCTCTCTCGAGGTGGTGGGAACCAGCTCCCACACACCAATGGCGTTGAGAGCTGCCTCTCAACCAAAAGATAATTTTAAATATAATATTGTAATAACTTCAAGAATAGTTTAAACATATACAAGATTATGCATCTCCTGCCAACACTCCCAAGCCATTCTTTTATGTTCTAAAGGAGGTAACGTTGTTGGAAGCTAAAGTAAACAAAGGGAAACTCTTCTCTATGCCCAAGTGGCTACAGAATGATTCCTTCTATCCAAAGACTACAAATATTTAAAACCCAAATAATAGCAGCTCTGCCCTTTAAAGATTTTATTTATTTATTTGAGAGAGAGAATGAGAGAGAGAGAGAGAGAGAGAGCATGAGAGGAGGGAGGGTCAGAGGGAGAAGCAGACTCCCCGCTGAGCAGGGAGCCCGATGTGGGACTCGATCCCGGGACTCCAGGATCATGACCTGAGCCGAAGGCAGTCGCTTAACCAACTGAGCCACGCAGGCGCCCAGCTCTGCCCTTTAGAATTCCTTTTTCACGAAGTACTTCAGGTACTAGTATGAATGGTGTTATCAAAATGTGAACTATTATAACTCTTAACTTCTAGAATCACAGTTATTAATGAGGATTATACAAATACTTTTTATAAGTTAAGGCAAAGCCCACATACAATTAAACCTGAACCACTGTAAGAATAAATAGGTTACTACTCCAAGGTTATCTCATACACTGTTCAACGGCAACTGTAGCTGTACCACTATTTAAAGTGTAGCTGTGAAATTAATATAATGTCTTATTAAAAAATGCTACGTGCAGCTCTTCGAGATCAACAAATCTGAGTGGGTGGTAGAGAAAAAGAGAAAGCAAGAGCAGAGCACAGTCTAAAAGAATAAACTTCAGCTATTTTGATTTACTTGTAAAGTATCTGTAAAGTCTCCTTAACTAGACACTTTTCCCTGTTCAGTATAAACTCCCATCTTCTTTTATTCTTCAAACAAACTTAACTACCATATTTTATGATCAGAATTTTAGGATCTTCTTTTCAGGTCCCAACTGTTTAACTGAAAAATGTGTCAACCTTGAGATGATAATGTCTAATAGTAAAAATTAACTATACCTCCTAGAAATAACAGGGGGACTTTGGAGGATTTCTGAAAACACAGTGCCGTCACAAACCTTTAAAGGGCATGGCTCATACAGAAAAATCAAGCTGCTTGCAAAGCACCTTGGTTAAGTGGTCAAGGCATCTAGCAAGTATGAATGACCATTTCAACTTCCATTTGCTCTAGGCCAGACCCAGTCATGCTGAACGCTGAGAGAACAAACATCTCAATACAACAAACTCCTCTGTTTCCTCAAAGTGTCCCACATTACACAGAGTGGGAAACTGACTTTACCTAAAAGAAAAGATCTTACTGCAAGTTGGGTGCCCTGGTAATCACCCTCTAGGATAAAGTTTAGCACACAGGGCATTCATTAAGGAGTGCCCTTGTTACCAACACCTGTGGAAAGGAGGGAAGGAAGCAGAAGTATGCAGAGAGGTTCAGCTACAACCCATGCCCAATGGCAGCTTCATCCAAACTCATATTGAGCTCTGCAGCTAGAATGGCCCCAACAAAGTGGTCCTGAGGTAGAGCAAGAGGGCTATGCCTTTTTACTTCCACATCTATCAGTCAAAGAATGTAAGCCACCTCAGGAAGGGCCAAGATATTAGACAAGATGCCATCCGATGACAATCCTTGAAGGGGCTGAAAACTGGAGGCTCTCTGCTGGTAGTCCTCCTAGCAACTGAGAGAACAAATCTTTCAGTGAAAGGAGATACAGGATGTATATCACAGTGTCTACTGCAGATCTCCAAACTAAATTCCTTCAACACTGGTCTGCCCTACCAGCAGCATTCACTTGTAACACACTCCTATTCAGAGCATCCCTCAGCAGATACAATGGGGAGAGGGACAGGCAAAGAGACATTTCCATGACTCTGAAGACAGAGCTGCCTCTCAACCAACATGAAATCCATGAAGGTCCATTCCCAAGGGAAGAGTCCAATCAACTGCCCTCTCATCTCCTTAAAAGCATAGTGAATTAGATACCCATTCTTATTTGACCTAATCATTGCCCCACTTTAAATACAGATGGCTAGCTTATCTGCCTTATTTGAAGTTGGAGTTTTCACTGGTGCTCTATACTTTAATACTGAGTTAGCACTTAAAACAGGGCCTACCATGAAGGCTTTGTTTTTTCTTTCTTGTCTGACTCTGAAAATGTCCATACTCCCTGAGTGGTACCACGTTTGTGGCCAGTCATCGTTTAGGCTTAATGATACTCATTTATCCCACTGCTGTACTGGGATTGGAGAGCACAGGCAAGACACAACATGAAGCTATTGGATAAAAGAAATGAACGTATGGAATGAGGGAAGGAGGAACATAAGAACACAGCAGGCCAAAGCAAAACTGTTGCAGAAGACTTCCACTTTCCATATTTTGCTTATATTTGGCCCTTTGTGCATTGCTTTCTTGGCAGTCCTGAGAGTAGTGCCTTAAGATATTTTCACCTAATACTTTGTGGGAAATAGAGAATGTGTTCACTGATTCTTAAAATAATAAGACAACAACCTAATAAACAAAATCTCAACATCTCAACACAACCTTGCAGATCTGTAAGTACAAATATAGTTTAAAAAATAAAACACAGTTCAATGCTAAAATAATTTTTTAAAGGTCATATTGATAGAAAAAAATCAATTGTGAAGATATCCACACGTTTCTGTATGCTACTGTCTTCACCTGAAAGATTTCACCTTGCTTCATACCTTGAGACATGTCTACCCCTTGAGGTCTAAGTTTAAACCCTACTTTGTGATGTCTTCCCAAAATCACTCCAATCCCTTTTCCTACCCAACTACATGATGCACAGTATCTCTGTGAAATAGTTGACCTTCATCATTATTTGTGGTTCTATTTCTATTGAATATCCACCACGTACCAAGCACAGTATAAACTTTACATATTTTATCAGATTGAATCCTTGTATGCACACTGTTAGCCAGCTTTGAGTATCCCCATTTGACATATTAGAGAACAGACACCCAGAGAGGTGAATTAGCACTGCAGGTAAAATGAGAGAAGGTATTAAACACAGTTCAGATACATTTTAATGTCTGTTTTCTTGCTGTTATGCTATGTTGTGTGTGCTTCTCATTTCCCTCAGGTAGACCATACACTTTGTGAGAGAAGTAATTGTGTATAATATCAGTATTCTTTTACTTCTCTATATCCACTCACATCTTGAATAACAAAGAGCATATGACATCATGCATGTGGTTGAGAAAGACCAGGAAAAGAACATATAAGATAGAGAAGTCAATGAGAGGATTCCTACAAGTATTCCAGATTATTCCTGATGAATTAAAAACCTTACAGAAGAATACATAGTTCATAAAAAGATTAAAAACAAATTTGCATCAGTCTTTCTCTGTTTCCATGTGTTGGTGCCAATTTGTGACTTAGTTAAGACTGGCTTTCTTGGGGCGCCTGGGTGGCTCAGTCATTAAGCATCTACCTTCAGCTCAGGTCATGATCCCAGGGTCCTGGGATCAAGCCCCGTGTCGGGCTCTCTGCTCAGCGGGAAGCCTGCTTCTCCCTCTCCCATTCCCCCTGCTTGTGTTCCCTCTCTCTGTGTCAAATAAATAAATAAAATCTTTAAAAAAAAAAAAAAAAGACTTTGGCTTTCTCACACAGTAATACAGAAAGCAAGTGATTGGGAAAATCAGTTGAGTGGGGGTTATCAATGTCATGAAGAAGCTTAAAGCAGATACATGTCTGCTTGCCTTTTATTAAAATAAATTGAAATGATTTATCTTCAAATCATAACAATACAAATGCAAACACTTGGCAGTTCCCTTGAATACATAATGAAGAATTACCCTCACACCCACATTTATATCCTGTAGTGTGCATAGCACTGAGAGGAGGCCAGGAAAGTGACAACTCCTTAATTAGTCAGCACTCAGTGACAAATTGGGGAAACTTGCTCTGGAATCTGTAGGGAGGGAGGAGATGGTAGATTGGTTTAAAAGTCTTTCTCCTCTATTACATGTTTCACAAAGCATGCATTTTTATTTCATTGTTAAAGATGTACAAACCCAAAGAAATAAGACTCACTAAACACCATGCTAAAAACCAAATGAAGTCTCTTGCTTCATTTAGCACCCAAATCAACACTACCTTACCTATCAAGACACCTGAAACCTCCTTTTACCAACTTTTCTTGAGATAAGACAAAAACAATTAGAACCAACTACCAAATGTTATTCATCACTGGCCCTGATAGGCAAGCTGTATGGAAAAAAATATTTTATGTAATTTTTTCTTAAAATATTACCCTGCAAGCAGTTGTACCCTTCTTCTAGAGTTACGACTCAAATTATTTATTGAATTACATCAAAATGCCATACAGAATTTAGTAATGATAGCTGTATGCAATACTTACATGCTACATTGCCTCCACCGGAAACCATGGTAACCGATCAGTTACTGTTTCAGTCTGCCGCCATTGCTGAGAGTGACACAGAGGAGAAATAAGGTACTCTAGCCATCACTGCATACATTCAATCTTGAGATAACCACGGAGGAGCTATTTATTCGTAATTAAGCTAATATAATGTTTTAATTATAGTCATAATTTCCCCTGGGATTGATTTATGCATCCAATTATGAAAGGGGGGAAGGAATAAGAGAGGGGAAACGAACACGGCAGGGGTGGGAGTAGGCAGAAGGAGAAAAGTAGTAATACAGGCTTTTTTGAATAGCAACGTTTTTTTTTTTTTTACAGGTAGAACTATAACAATAAGGAGCAAACATATTTTCTTAGAAACCTTTAAAATGATAGTTAACCAGGGTCTTAACTTTTAGAGTGGATAAGACTTGGAAAACACCACCTCCAATCTCTTCCTTGTGATTCTGCTCTGAATCTTCTCTGATGAATCATCTAGCTGCCACTGGCTATGTGACAGAATGTGACAGGGAGCTCACTATTTATTTCATCACTGGATGCTGACATTGGTAGAAAGGTCCTCCAAACCCCATGAATCAAAATCTACCTTTGGACATCTGGCCCTCTCAACCTCAGAATGCCCAATTTGGGACTAACCTAAACCATGCCAGGCTTGCTCCTTCCTCATTTGCATTTACTCTTACTCAACTTTTGCATTAAACTTCCTTCCATCTGTAACGCTCTCCTACTAGCTCTTCACATGGCAGCCTCCATTTTGTCATTCAGGATTTAGCTCAAATGTCATCTCAGAGAGGCCTTCCTTGACCACTTGATCCCTCAAACTAAACTAGCTTCCTCCAAGTCTTCATTACTTGGAGAACACCAACCATTTTCTGAAATATTGGCATGTGTTTATTTAAGTGCATGTCACCTACACAAATAGTGAACTGTTTACTAAATAACCAGTGGGTTGTTACCTCCTTTAGAACAGCCACCTTGTCTTTCTCGCTCACAATAGTTATAATGCCAAGCTCCTTATCCAATCCTATGTGTAGTCTTTGCCCACCAAAAAAACAAAGGTAAACTAGATCTGCCTTTGGTCTTTTTCTACTTTTATTTAATGATATGTATGGTTCAATAACATGTACACAATAGGTGTGCAATAAATATTTGATGATAAAAAAAGAATGGAAAAGACAAACCAATGACATTTTAAGTCCTTTTTCCTAAGGACACTGCAAAATACTTGGAAAAAAACAAAAACTATCCTGTCTTGAGACTCTTCTCAAATACACTCATGATTTCTTTAATTCTTCTTCTGAGGAACTGTTTTTAATATCTCCCATCACTTAATTGTCTTTTGGACCTGCCAGTTTATTAATACTCCATCTTAAAATCTGGCATCCAGAAATGAGTAAGAATTTTCAGGTGTTATCTAACCTGTGCGGGCATCATTACTGACAGGATAGAAAAATACTACCACCCCATGAGGCGTGCTCCGGCCATGGTCAACAAGCCAATCTCCCAAAACGCTGAGTAATATCCTGTCTCTGTAATGGTAACCTGAGGCAAGGGTGATACAACGCAGTGCTCCTTAAGTTTTACCATGCAGACCTTTCCCCTCAGGATCTAGTTAAAAATGCAAATTCTGATTCAGTAAGTCTGGGGTAGAAGCCTTGAGATTCTACATTTCTAACAAGGTACTGATCGATGGGCCATACATTGAATAGCAAAGCTATACTGAAATGCTGAACCTGCAAAGAGAAAGCTAAATTTAAACTGCAGTTCTAACATTTAATAGCAGCATACAGATGGACAAATTTAGTTCTCTTACCCATAACGTAAAGATGATAAATATAACTGTTTTGGCGAGATACTATAAGAATTGAATAAGATAATGAATGCAGTTGGCACACAGTGGGGATATAACAAATATTTTTTCAATGTATGGACTTCTCTATCAGTAGAAAAAGGAGGCTCAAATTGTGTTTATAGGCAGAAAAAATAAGCTCCCCCCCATAAAAACACCTTCTAAACCAAATTTTCTGTCATCCAGCATTTGTACTGTTGATATTTTTTGAACCTAAATATAGGACTTAACATTTATAACCATTAAATTTCATCTTGTTAGCTTTGGCCAGAGTTCCAGCCTGTCAAGATTGCTTTGAATTAAGATTCAGTTACTCAGCGTATTAGCTATTGCTCCAAGCTTTATGTCATCTGCAAATTTGATAAGTAGGCCTTCTATGTCATTATACATATCATTAAAATGTTGAGTAGGACAAGACCAAGGGCAAAGATATTATACATCTTATTTGTTTTGATGTAAGGACTATACATGGGGTGGGATAAGAAGTTCAAATTGTTTGACAAATCATAAATCCATTTAACTGAATATCATCCAGCATACATTTCTCCATTGTTTTCTCTACATGGATTCCATAAAATAGTTTTATAAAATATTTTAATTAAATCAAAATACATTGTTTATGAAGTTTTCTCTTATCTTTCCATCTAGAATTTTAAAAATGTGAAACAAAATTAGTCTGACATGACTTATTATTAGTGAACCTATGCTATTTTCTACTAATCATGGTTTTCTTCACTAAATGCGCAACCACAATGTATTTACAACTGGTTTTATAATTTCAACAGACAAAAGTTACTGTTTACTAGTAACATACGTATTCTCTAACTGCAGACATTTTTTTCCCAAAATTCTCCAGAATATTTATCTGTTTTTATCATGTACAAACACATTTTCCTGTATCCTTTTAAGATGGATCCTGTATCTACCTAGCTCTGAAGACAGATTGATTTAAAGCAGCTAGGTATGCCTTATTCTTTATGTAGCTGTTGGGTTACTTCCTTCATCATTTTCATTCTATTTGCTATGCTTTTAGTACCATTCTCCTCAAAATAAAAATACCTAAGAATTAAGTAATTCTAATTCTTGCTTCTTCTATAATACATCTTTCTTTCAGGAATGCTTTAAACAATTTTTATTGAGGTATAGTTAACAGTCTTATATTAGTTTCAGGTGTACAATATAATGATTCAACAATTCTATACATTGCTCCATGCTCATCACAATAAGTGCACTCTTAATCCCCTTTATCTATTTCACCCACCCCCACCCCCCCGGCAACCACCTATTTTTTCTCTATATTTAGGAGTCTATATTTTTGTCTTTTTTTTTTCATTTGTCTTCTTTCTTGAATCGCACA
The DNA here is from genome assembly GCF_009762305.2 of Zalophus californianus. NCBI lineage: Eukaryota > Metazoa > Chordata > Mammalia > Carnivora > Otariidae > Zalophus > Zalophus californianus. The sequence continues at coordinate 110,258,746 of NC_045612.1, read as the reverse complement.
CATGAGTGGAATCATATGGTATCTGTCTCTCTCTGACTTATTTCACTTAGCATTATACCCTCTAGGCCCATCCATGGTGTTGCAAATGACAAGATTTCCTTCTTTTCATGGCTGAGTAATATGGATAAAGAAGATGTGATATATATATGGAGAGAGATGAGGAGAGAGAGAGAGAGAGAGAGATAATGTTTATATATATAATGAAATATTGCTTTGGGAATGCTTTTTAAACACCTAGACTGATGAGAGATCTCCCTTTGCAATCATCATAGTTTTAGTAGATGGTTGCTCCTCCAGCAGTACACTGTAGATCCCTGTCCCTTTTCAGTTATCTTTCAACTCTGCTTTAAAATCACTGGCAGTGAGATAAAATCTTTCTTTCCTAGGGCACCTGGGTGACTCAGTCAGTTAAGCATCTGCCTCTTGATTTTGGCTCAAGTCATGATCTCAGTGTCGTGAGATTGAGCCCTGAGTCAGCTCTGTGCTGAGCATGGAGCCTGTTTAAGATTCTCTCTCTCCCTCTGCAGTTCCCAGTTGCTACTCACGTTCACTCTCAAATAAATAAAAATAAAATCTTTCTTTTCCTATCTGAAAACACTTTTGGAATAAATAATGATCTTTTTATAAGAAATAACAAGTGTTGGTGAGGATGTAGAGAAAAGGTAGCCCCCATGGACTGCTGGTAGGAATGTAAACTGATATAGCCCCTGGGAAAATAGTATGGAGGGTCCCCAGAAAATTAAAAATAGAACTACCAAATGATCTAGCTATTCCACGTCTGGGTATTTACCCAAATAAAACAAAAATACTAATTTGAAAAGATATATGCACCCCTATGTTCACTGCAGCACTATTTGCAATAGCCAAGATATGGGAGCAACCCACATATCTATCAATAGATGAATGGATAAAGAAAATATGGTATATACATATACAAAATGGAATATTAGTGAAAAAAGTCAGAGGAAAACAAATACCATATGATTTAGCTTATATATGGAATCTAAAAAACAGACAAAAAAATAGAAACAAACTCACAAATACAGAGAACTAACTAGTAGTTCCTAGAGGGGAAGGGAATGAGGGGATGGATGAAATAGGTGAAGGAGGTTAAGAAGTACAAACTTCCAGCTATAAAATATATAAGTCATAGGGATAAAATGTACAGCATAGGGAATATATTCAATAATATGTAATAACATTGTATGGTGACAGATGGTAGCTATACTTATCTTGGTGAGCACCAAGTAATGTACAGAATTGCTGAATCACTATGTTGTATACCTGAAACTAATTAAACATTGTATGTCAACTATACTTCAGTAATAAAATTAAGAAATTTAAAAAATTATGTTTTTAAAAGTCTTTCTTACTTTGATATTGTAAAACATCCTACCTTTACCATTCATATTCATATACAATTCACATATAACCTATCAGTTAAAACAAATGGAAATCTTAATTTGAGTTGCCCTGATATGCCACCAAATAAAACCAGACTCAAACATGTGTGCATGCATACACACACACACACACACACACACACACACACACACACACACCCCCTGGCTCTATCAGATTCCTTGGTTCTCCACCAGTCTTGTCACCGTTCCTTCATAAGCCTCCTTTTAATAGCCTACCTATCAAACATAAATACTCTAGGTGACCCTGGACTCCCCTAAAACCAGGGATAGAGGTTTTAAAGGGAGTAGAGTCAGGTCTACTTTCAAGTGCCTGTGACTTACAGATTACAAACATGATATATGGCAGCCTCAAAGGAGAACCAAGGAAACTGACATAGTTAGATGCAGGTATGTGCATGCATAGACGTGTGTGAGTCGGTTCCATTAGCTTTGTTTTGATATAGAGTAACAAATTAAGATTCCTATCTATTTCAAATAAGTCATTTAAAAGAACTAACGTGATGGTACACAGATATGAATAAGGAAGATGTCATTTTACAATGTGGGCTTAGAGAGGAATAGTGACTCACCAAAAGTCACTTAACTAGTAAGAGATGGAACACAGATGTCACCTCAGCCTATGAGACTCCACAGCTCATTTCGATACAAGACACAAGCACTGGCAATGGAAATGTAAAGAACTGCCGAAGGGGGAAGGAGCTTGGGAGTTTAAGGTGATGTAGAGAATCAGATGGAAAATGCACTTTATTTTCAAAGTGTTTACCTTGTTTATAATATACCTTCCCTTCTTAAAAAAAAAAAACTCCAAGTTGTCCTGGGTGCTAAATTTTCCTTCGAACCTGTAGAGGCCAGATGTTTCAAGTAGTTTGGAAAGGACTCAAACAAATTAGTTTGGATGGTACATAGCCAACAGCCATGCAGCCAAGAGAAATTTCAATCATATCATAGAAGTGTCCCAGGAAAACACCTAGATGCTGTTTTTGTCACTGCCCTCTACTTGACACCAATGATACCAACCTCTCCACACATGCCTCCTAAGAACCAAGTTATTTCTCCACCATGCATATCAAAAGAACTGCCGGGCCATGCCATATGGTGTTTGCTTCGGACTTCCTAACGTCCAGTGTGCATATACTCCTTGAGAGAATGCTGGATCACATGAGAAATGCCAGTTTCAAAGGGATCTGGGTAATGTGATCTTTAATACTCCCATCTTTGGGCACAGGAAGGCAACTAGAAGCAGACTGGGGTTGTATTGGTGGTATTGCACAAACAGGTCTATTGTGTGGTACATAGCAGACAACTTTCTTCTTTTTAAAAACAAGATTCTGTAAGAGAGAGAGAGCGCACATGCACACAAGCAGGGGGAGGGGCAGGAGGAGAGGGAGAAGCAGGCTCCCCGCTGAGCAGAGAGCCCAATGTGGGGCTCGGGGCTCGATCCCAGGATCCTGGGATCATGACCTGAGCCAAAGGCAGACACTTAACTCACTGAGCCACCCAGGTACCCCAGCAGACACCTGTCTATGTCCCCCTTATCCTTTTTAAGAAATTTGCTTCACATCTCAGGCAAACTCATGGGATTAATCCTGCATGCACTCCCTAAGGAGAGACGTGATCAAAATTGGTGCCATCTCAAGGTGTTTTCTAATAGTGTTACAAAGCAATGAATGTTCAGTGTACACATCATCAGCCTTGTCTTTTTCTTACAGCATATTTCAACAGCAATTAAAGGTTTGAGGTTTTTTTGGTTGTGTTTTCATGTTTATAAAAACACTGGTGGTTTCGAAAGGACAGATGAATAGGCTCTCTAAGTATGCAGGGAAAGTAAGACAAAACTTTCAATTCCATAAAGCACTGCACAAACTTACCTTTATTGCCAGCACAATCTGCTGCTGGCTTTAAAAACAATAACTGCATCTTTTCATTTCTCTCTCTTAAAAAATTATTTGCCCCTGTTCTCAAAGAGACAAATTTTCATTTTCTCCATGCTTTCAAAAGAATTTATGAATCTCAGAAGTCAATTATTAGAAGAAAAAGGATATCACTGAGAGTAAACATGAAGTATAAGATCTGGGAGATAAATGAGCAGAAGGAAACTCAAGGGTATTTTAAAGTTATTACTGATTCCTTCTCCAGAGTGGAAACCAAAGGTTTGTAATTCCTAAATTAAGGCCTTGAGATTAACACTAAAACACTACATTCTTATATCTGTACAACTGAATAAGCCATGAGTGGATGAATCCTCAAATTACCACTATAAAGGAGTTTTGTGCTTTCAGCGTCTTACCTGCCTCTACTTGGGCCCTAAGATATCTTGGTGAATGACATCATCCTAAAATGTATTTTTTTTTAAATGAGACATATAGGATTTTAGGGCCAAAATACCTGTTTTGTATATACACCTATCCTGTAGCTCCCAAGTTCATGGGTACCTCTGGGTAGAGAACACCTGCTTGTCCTTTCAAGATACACAGAGCTAGTCATCTCTCGTACGAGAATTCTTTGGTCTACCCATTGCCCAGTGCTCAAAAGATATACAGTTAAAGCACTGTAGGAGTTAAAGCACTAAATAAGAAGTTACTACACATGTCTGCATATTGGGCAAGTCATTTTCCCCCCAATTACTTCTCCCTTATATTAGATTCCTTATAAATTTGTCATGCTACATATTGTCTTATCAATTAATTTAGTTTGGAGAACAAATTACTACTCCAACATTAGCCTAAATCACTGGGTTTCCAGCTTTAGTGTACATCAAAATCACCTGGAGGGCTTGTCAAAGCCCAGATTGCTGAGCCTCCCCCCTAGTTTCTGTTTAGGTCTAGGGTAGAGTGCATGCATTTGAATTTCTAACAAATACACAGTTGATGTTGTTGCTGCCGGTCTGTGGACCTTATTTTGAGAACCACTACTCTAGCCAGGCTACTTTTAGATCAGTGGTTCTCAACTCTGGTTGCACATTAGAATCATCGGGAGACATTTCAAAAACTAGAATTCTGAAGCTCCATCCCAGATAAATTAGATTATAATATTGCAGAAGGGACCACCAGGGTGTACTACTCATAGTTCTTAATATTTTTCTGGTAATTCCAGGGTGAAGCCAGGGTTGAAAACACGGGTTTTAAATGCCAATCAATTTCAGCTAAAATAATGAGTTTTTTAAAGAGGTGAATACATTTGACCTTGATTCAGTAATTATTCCTGGGGCATGTGACCTTACATTTGCAAATGACGATACATGATTAATTTGTGGAAATCACTAATATATGCCTAAAGGAAAGAATAGAAAATAAAGAAGTAAAACTGCTCCTATCACGCAGGAATGAATGGGTTTTTTTGCAGTGTGGGTTAAAGTTTCTACTAGCAGTATCACAGGAAGTGGAATATTCTGAACAATATCAGTGGAAGAGAAAAGGGTATCTTCTGGAAAACCATGTAAGAAGAACAGAAGTAGTGACTTTCGTGATCATGCAGACAATGATGTTGAAGGTGTAGAGGCTGAATAAAAATGTTCAAAAACTGTGAGACCAGAACAAAGCAATTTTAAAATAATAATTGGTATCTTACATAATGTCATTTTAAATACGCATGTGTAACTCCACTGATACATTTGGTATTTTCAGTAGACATTTGACCAATCTATATCCCTATAGTTCATGTATACAAGTTAGGCACCATATTTTATTTTGCCTACTAACTAATTTGGATACTATGCCATATTCTGGCATACACAGAATTTTTGACTGAGAGAATCAGTGATGTATTTCTGAGGGAGGTGGCATTTGAGCTGGCCTTCATACAGTAACTAGGTATTCATCAAGAAATTCAACATCAGAGAGGCCTTTTAAGCAGCGGAAACCACAGGAGTGAAGGAATGGTGGTAAGAAAACAAAAGGTAAGTTGCGAGGATGCGAAGCTGAAAAAGTAATACATTGCACTAAATTACGGAATCTTTGACATCAGTAGAAGGAAATTTTACTTTAATTCACACTAAATGGTAAGTATTGGAAATCTATTCATTATTCCTCACCCCTCTTCAGCCTCGACTTCTTCAAAGGGATCTTGAAACTTGCAAAGATGATTCCAAATGGTGCTTAATACCTGCATTGCTAGTCCTCACTAGCAAAATTATGCAATTCTATAGCCACAGATTGCCATGGGCACTTAGAGATTCTGAAGAAAATTATTTGTCACGTGAACTTAGTATTTCATTTATCTACTGGTGTATAGCAAGCCTCCCAACACTTAGTGGCTTACGAAAACCATTTATTATCTTCCATAGTTCTGTAAACAGACCAGGCATTTCTTCTAGTTCACGTTACGTTGCCTGAGACACAGGGATATCTGGAAAGTTCAAAACGGCTACACTCACATGGCTGGCTGCCAAATGGTTGCTCAACCAAGGGTTTTAGCTGAAGGATTTAGTTCTCCTCTGGATAGGACTCACCACGTAACTACTTGAGCTTTTTCACAACATGGGATATGTGGGTTCTAAAAGGTCCATTCCAAAAAGGCAAATGAGGAAGCTGCAGATCTCCTAAGGTTCATTCTTGGATGATACACAGTTATCACTTAAGCGGTATTCCATTCCTAACTGGTCATGGGGACAGACAGAACTCAAAGTGAGGGAAAATAGACTCTACCTTTTGGTGGGGGCATGGCAGATCACAGTGCAAGAGAGTGTATGAGATGGGAGCTGCCGTCGAGGCCATCTTGGAAAACACCACATCACACCTATACATGACGAGTCTATTCACTAAGCCACACAGACAGACTCCAAGACTCAGCAGTCAAGCTGATTAAAAACTTGTGCAAAATGATGTAACATTTATAACTTGTCTTAAAGACTAATGGGAAATTAAAACTTACCTCAGACTAAGTTCATCAGGATGAGATACGAGACACAGACAGAACCAGCTACAAAGTTAACTGCTAAACAGTAGGTACTAGACCATAATAAATTCAAAGTAGTAAGGTGGGTCTGAGTTTTAACTTAACTGTGGTATGTATACTTTTCCAAAACACCTGTTTTCCTCAATTTGATTATGGTAGCAAAGGTGATAGCAGCAGAAGGAGCAGTTGTAGACTACAACAAAAAAAAAATCATAATCACCATTTACTGAATTCTTCCTCTATATTGACCACTGGAAGCCATCATTTAATTCTAATTAACATTTAATTCTCACAGCCACCCTATGAGAAAAGTACTACCATCTCAATTTTATAGAAGAGAAAAAAAAAAGCATGAAGAGGTCATACCCTTTGCCCAAAAGACACAGCAAGTCAGTCTCATCAGACTAAAATGAGGGCATTGACTGGGCTATGTTCCTTTCTGAAGAATCTGCTTCTTAGGTCATCATGGGTCTTGGCAGAATTCAGTTCCTTAAAAGCAGATCCCTGTATCTCAGAATTAGCAATGGCTCATTGAGTCTTTCTCCTGCTGCCAGGAGGTTCTATGGATCATGAGATCAGACTGGGACCACCTGGATAATCCAGGATAAGCTGCTCCTCCCCAAACCCTTAGCCTTAATCCTATCCTCAAAGTCCCTTCTGCCATATAAGGTAACATATTCATGAGTTCTAGAGATTAGGACCTGGACGTCTTTGAGGGACCACAAATACCATCAAAGAATTTTATATTAAATCTGATGGATTCCATTTTTGCCACTGGACTGTATTTCTAGTAAACTAATACATGATATAAATTATGTTTTAATATGTGTGATAATCCATTCCTATTGAACAAAACAAATTACACTTTCCTCAGCTTTGCCCAAACCTATGGACTTAAACCTGATGATGCCTGAGCTAGCCCTAAATAATGCTGGAGTATTTTGAAATCTCTTACCTAACATCAAAAATTAAAAGCAAGTGATTTTTATCATAAGCTGGACATATCTGGGAGGAACTTTCTATTTTCAACACATACTTTGTACTGGGTTCTGCCTAAAAAAATAGGATTCCTGTATGTCATTGACATGACTCTTTTTCCCCTGACCTTGCCATGTTAGCCCAGGCCACTTGACTTAGCTCTAAGCCCTGGTTTTCTGATTTGTCTCTCAATCCCCTTGCATTGATCAGACTGTTGGCTGAAAGGTGGCATCCTCTCTGACTGGTGCCAACTCCTCCAACTGTGCTTGTGTTCCAGGCAGTGGTCAGGTCCCCCTCCAACTGAAATGGACAATACACAACCATAACCTGGGACTCTCAGCTCCAGGAGGGCCACTTACTCAAGACACCTGGTGCTATGCCTAACCACTTAGTGATGACAAACAGGACCTAAATTGGTCCAAATTCCCAAATTTCACAGTACTATGAGTCGGTCTGTTCCTGAAACCCAAGTCTATGCTTACTCTTGATCTCCCTTAAAAGCTCCACCATCCATCCAGGCTCAAGTTAAAAACCTGAGAGTAATTTTCAATTCCATTATGCCTTTATCTCCCACTTTCAATCACCATAGTGTGCTGGTTACCCTAAGATAATGGGTAAAGAAGGAGTACTGGATTTGGCAGGGGAAATAAGAGCTTCTGTTTTAGAGGAAAAGCCCAACTTTCAATACCAGCCTTTCAGAAATGTTCACCAATGAAGCTGCCCCGGGCCAGGGGAGAAGTTTCTTTATAACATCTGGAATTAATAGAGACTTCTATTGAGATTTGAGAGCTCTAGTTCTAGAAGAAAGAATATTAACCTTGGAGTCTTAAATATCTGGTTTCCTATCCAGGATCTGCTACTTACTTTGACAAATGTTTTTCAACTAAGAAATGCAAATAACACCTACCTCATGTGGTTACTGTGAAAGTTAAATGAGATAATGAATATGAAGGTACTTTATAAACTGCAGATGTTAGGTGTTATCTTTATGATTATCCTACTAATGCCCCGCTATCTCCATTGCAGCAAATATTACAACTGCTCAGGGCGTGGAGGGGAATATTTTAATGCTAATCATTCAGACTCATTCACGAGACCATTTACTTTTGTTTTACTATGTTAGCAGACATCATTTCATTCTAATCTTGTCCATCAACTTACATTTTGGACAATGTTCAGTCTAATCGAACCTGCCAATATTAGGCTTGGCTCTACTTAAAGATTCATTCAACTACCTTCTCTGAGAGCACAAGCCAACATTTGTGCATATTTGTATCATAAATCATACACTAACAAGATGCCAACAGCAGTCACCTCTTTTATTAATCAGTCTCCAATTCCCAGGAATGAATTAGCCCCTTCTTTCTCTATTTTCCATCATGTGTTGCCAATACTATGAAAGCATTTATAATATGGCATTGTACTGGTGTCTTTGACCTTCTTCCCTATGAGATTGCAAGCAACTTTAGAATGGAGATTTAGTCTCTATTCTCATTTGTGGTACACAGTAAATAATGAATACATGTTTACTGAAGCAAAGGAAGTATATAACAGCCAGGCTATAAAGGACTTTGCCCCTTATAGAGCTACATTACTCTAGCATACTTTAGGTGTTCAGAGATTTCAAATAAAGGAGAAACAAAGTAATGAAAAACTACTCTTTCCAAAAATTTCCAATTAATCTTTCTTTTTTTTTTAAGATTTTATTTATTTATTTGAGAAACAGAGAATGAGAGAGAGAGAGCACATGAGAGGGGGGAGGGTCAGAGGATGAAGCAGACTCCCTGCCAAGTAGGGAGCCCAATGTGGGACTCGATCCAGGGACTCCAGGAACATGACCTGAGCTGAAGACAGTCACTTAACCAACTGAGCCACCCAGGTGCCCTCCAATTAATCTTTCTATAGCATATTTAAAAGGTGTTATTTGTTGTTTGTAAGTGCAATGTAAATTAGATTAATTCTTCCAAACACTTCACATTAGAGATATGTGGAAGAAGCAGTAAGCAGTTCCATTCTCTCAGCCCCTAAATGTAATGTTGTGTGCCTTCTGGAGAAGGGGACAGCCTGAGCTTTATTCAGAGAAGAAATTCAGTATTACGAATACAACATGGATGTGTTGATGTAAGGGAAGATCAGACAGGGAGAAGTTTTTCCCATTTAGAAAGTTGCTCCTACCAGTATTTTACTTACATATTTTCAAAATTATAACATCACCTACCATGTTATCATATAATACCTTCTTAGTTCATCTTAATATTTTAGTTAAAAATAAGCCATGTAACCCCAGGATAAAATACAAAAAAAAAAAAATTCTGTGCTGCAGGTTGCTATTTTTGAAAGCACTGTTACCAGTGGAAAGTAAGATCCTCCTGAGCCAGATGTGAGTGCATCTTCAGGTTTCCAATGACCACCAAATTATACTTTATTCTCATACTTCTCAAATTTTAACATGTACACTAATGCCCTAAGGGTCTTGTTCAAATGCAGATTCTGATTTAGAAGGTCTGGGACAAATCCTGAGAGTCTGCAATTCTAACAATTTCCCAGGTGATGTCCAAGCTACTGATCTGCTGACCAAATCTTGAGTAACAAGGTTCTAGTGGACACTATGAATTTAAAAATTCACCATCATTGAAATTTCCAAGGTAAACTGTCCACTGTATTTCCCCTATGCCAGTAAGTATGAAGATTTTCCCTATTAACACCTTTTACTTAAGAGAATAATTGCTTTAATAAACAACCTTGAAACAGACTGAACCTTTTAGTTAGCATGAATTTAATCACTATATGAAATGCGGCTCATGCAATGATTAAGAAATGATAATGTCTTTGGCAGATAAGTTTAAGCTAAAATTTCCCTTTAAAATTCCTTCTCTATGATTCAATTCACATGTGGCTTCTGAGATACCTTACTAAAGGTACAGTCTTGTAGTGATGCACTGTAGAGCCTGAGTCTTACCCAGAAGCGAAGCTGAAATGCCCATAATGCATAGGAATAAAACAGATGGTGATCTCATGGGAAAATCTCCTAGTAATGAGATAGCTCTTGGGATAATTTGACCAGAAGAGCCAATCCAGATAGCCCTTAATCAGTAATGACAAATTGAAGAGCCTTAAAAGTAAGAGGCTGTGTTTTTCCAGTGCTTGCCATATTAGATTTTAGCCATGCCCTACAGTTATAAAACTACATCCTCATCAATCCATGGAAACAAAATCACTTAATTTGGCTAAGGATTCAAGAGTATAATTTTTAAACCAAAATGGTAAAACTACACTCATTAGACAGTATAAATTCTTCCATGGGAGTATTCAAAATCTGTCAGCCCTCACACTCAATTTGAAAAACTTCCCACTGTCACTAATCCTCTTTGTTCTCAGTTTCATGTCTGCCTTAATCAGTTGACATACTGTATAAAGTTGTGCATAAACTAAATTTCAATTACAGAAATCTTATTTTAATTCCATTTCAAGTAAGTTACTATTTCTGTGAGGAATTCTATGTCAAGAATTAAATCATCCCCAAATACCTACTAACATATATTTTGCAAGTTCCATATACATATGTCTCATTATTTTAATGCAGACTATATCTGTACTTTCACGTTACACATGACCCAAATATCTATTTTAATTTGACAAAGGAAAACTAATATCCATGGTATGGGGAAGTACCTGGGCTACCAAGAGAAGGAAGTGGTTACCAAAAGCAGGACTGGAAGGGCAGGGGGAAGAGATCAACCACCAGCAAGAAAAGCATTTGTACAGAAGGGCCATCCTGTTCCCTGTAATACAGGTGTAGAGTCACTTCCCTCCCACTGGCCAAACCCAATTCCAGTTGGTAATTTCCAAAGAGGTCAGACTCCTAAAATAGCAGGGTAGAGAAGTTGGAGATGGAACTTACAGGGCCCTAAAGGAATACTAGGCATAGTGGAAAGTAAGGGAGCATACAGCAAATCAGGGAATTAAAGGAAAATTCACTTACTGAATGTTGAGACCACTAATCTCTCAGCCATCAGCTCCAGAATTTCAGCAGCCAAGCTTTGATGCTCCAAGAAAGAGACTGGATGGTTCCTCTCTAGAGAATAAACATAAAATGAAAGGCTAGATTAAAAATTTAGAAGATAAAATGAAAAATTTCCAAAATGTAAAGCAAAAGACAGAAATGAAAAATGAAAGAAAAAGGAAAGGATCAAGCCTTAAGTTCCAACCTTCAACATGACTAATAGTAATAGAGTTCCAGAAAGAGAGATGAGAAAACATGGAGAGAAAGCCAGCAAAAAAAAATACAGAATTTTCCAGATGCATTTCCAGATTGAAAGAACTCACTAACTACCCAAAATAATACATTAAAGCAGGCCCTCACCAAAGAAGCACTGCCATGGAATTTAACAACACTGGGACAAAATGAATATACTACAAACTTTGGGAGGGTGGGGAAGGGAAAGCAGGTTACATACAAAGGATCAGAAACTGGACTGTTGGGGCACCTGGGTGGCTCAGTCAGTTAAGCATTCGACTCTTGATTTCTGCTCAGGTCTTCATCTCAGGGTCGTGAGACTGAGCCCTTCATGAAGCTCCACACTCAGCAGGAGTCTGCTTGATATTCTTTCTCTTCCTCTCCCTCCCCCCCCCTTCTCTCTCTCAAATAAATAAATCTTTAGAAAAAAGATATCAGTTTCTGACTTTTTAACAACACAAAAAGCTAGAAGGCAATGGAGCAACACCTCCAAACTTTTGGGGAACATTATATCCAACCTTTAATTCTATACTCAGCCAAACTATCAAATAAAACCTTTTTTCAGGTGTGCAACATCTCCAAATGTTATCTCCTGGCTTCCCTTTCTTATTTAGCTACCAAAGCATGTGTTGTACCAAAATGAAGGGTGTATACCAGAAAAGAGGAGGAAATACAATGCAGAAAACCTGGATCTCAGAGACACAGGTATCCTGGAATGACAGACATGTGCCAGTCATGGAAAGTAACTAGTTCAATTTGGGACTGAACTAAATAGCTGATATGTTTGAATGCACTAAGGCAAGATTTAGATAATTTGGGAAAGGAGCTGAACTACCAACAAGTGCACAAAAAATGAACTAATTAAAATACAAGGTAATTATTAGCTTCAGGGGAAAATACGTTGCAAGAAATGGAAAAAAAAAGACTCACAATATATTATGCAGTTCAGTTACAGATAGTGTTTACATAGTTCAATGTAAACAAGGAAAGCTGCATCAACTTACACTATGATACAACTGTAATAGGAGAACAGACAGACAGCAAGTCTAAATGTGTATGGATGGAGAGAAATGGAAACTAAATCTTCATTTTCCTTTCTGGGATGTCAACCAATAATATTCAAATCTGGGAAATTAACAAGCAGAAATAAAAATATGTTATTTAGAGAAATGCAGATAAATGCCCAAAGGTAACAGCTGAAAGATGATTGTCTTTTTCTGTAATTTGTATAGAATATGTGGAAATAGATTTCTTTCTGCATTAAAGACTTTAGTGAAAATTTTTAAATGAATTTGAATTATAAACGTAATTTTCAAAATTTAAAGGTTAAATGCTCCTAAAAATGTGTTTCTGTCATTTTGAGGTATGATACCTCACAAATTGCAGCATGCAACTTTTATCTTTCTTTTCATGATTATTTTTAAATTTGTTTACCTGCAATGTTTGTTATAGTTTCATAAACATGATTACATGTTACAGAAAATGATTCTGCCTGTTACTTTGTTTAATAAAACATGAGTGAAGAACCTAGATGCATCTTTGAGAATTTCTGCACTTATTATCATATTGATTAATCTCTGTACCAAGGTTATATTATCAAGATTGAAACTACTTATAAAAATAGGTATCACTCCAAAGACTTCCAGGAAAGATGGCAGAGTAGGAGGACCCTAAGCTCACCTCATCCCACTGATATAATCAGGTAACACCCACATCAGTGTAGATAGCCCAGAAAATGCCATGAAGACTGGCAGAATAGACTCCCCATAACTAAATGTAGAGAAGAGGTACATCGAAGAGGGTAGGAAGGCCAGTGATGTGGTGGGGAGCTAAATGGACCCATGAGACTGTGGGAGGGAGGGATGGTGCAGGTGCAAAGAGGGGAAAGGATGAGACCACATGCCAGGCACCCCAGATACAGGGGACCCACATAGGGAAGATGAATTCCCATAACATCTGGCTTTGAAAATCAAAGTGGAGCTTAACAACTAGAACTTTAAATATCAGCTGGCTGGGCTTTGAGAGAGCCTGGAGAGCAGAATCACAGCCCTTAAAGAGACAGCACAACAAACAGCCCTGCTGAGATACAGCACAGAAACAGCAGCTTGAAAAACGCCTGGGTGGAAGGGAGGCTTATTTATTAATCTTAGAGTATGTGCTGGAGGTTCAGGGATGTTTGGGGGGACTTCTCCATGAACAAAAGAGCTGGCAGGCACCATTTCCCACACCCATCTCTCAGCCTAAATACATAGATGCCTGTAGGAACCAGTAGCAGGAACCTTCTTCACCTCACTTGCTAACAGTGAATGTCCCACCCCCCACATTCCCTTGCAAATACACCCCCTCCAACATCCCCTTGGCCAGAGCCCATCCAAAGCAGTGCGACAAGCCTGGCACTGGGCAAGCAGCCATGACAGGGGTCAGCACCACTCCAAAGAGACTCCTGCCCCAAGGAGAGGGGAAGAAAACCCAGTCCAGTTGTGGCACCAGCAGCGGTCTTGGGGCAGATATCTGTTCTCATTGCAGGCCTCAAAAACCAATGAAAGTTTCTCAGGGGACAACACAGAAGCACTCTACAGTTTGGTGCTACTGCATTTCTGGCAAATACCTGGTCTGACTCAACTCAAGCTAAAGGCAGCCCCACACTGGCCCAGTAACAACACGGGGACCAAACTCTGCCTGTCACAGGTAAAGAGAGCCATTGCAGACAACTGAACTGAAGGAAAAAGTGGCTCAGTCACAACAGTAGGAAACACACAACACACAAAGGAGACACCTCTGAAGCACCAGGCTCTGGTGAATAGGAGACACTTCACTGCAGGGCACTACAGGACCACTTCTTCTTAAGGCCAGAGCAGGAAGTCTAGGTCATTTTCCTAAAACACAGAAACACACACAGAGAGTTAAACAAAATGGGGAGACAGAGGAGTATGTTCCAAATATAAGTATAGGACAAAATCACAGCAAGAAAGCTAAACAAAATGGAGATAAATAATACGCTTCATAGATAATTTAAAGGAATGGTCATAAAGATAATCACTGGACTTGAGGAGTGAAAGACCTCAGTGAGACCCTCAATATAAAGACCGAAAACATAAGACCCAATCAGAGATAAGTAACTCAATAACTGAAATTTAAAATACACTAGATGGAATGAATAGTAGACTTCAATAAGCAGAAGAAAGAATTGGTGACCTGGAGGACAGAGTAATGGAAAGCAATCAAGCTAAAAGAGGAAAGAAAAATCAAACAATAAAAAATGAAGAGACTTAGGGAACACAGCAACACCATCAAGCTTCACAACATTCATATTATGGGGATCCCAGAAGGAAAAGATAAAGAGAAGCAGCAGAAAATGTATTTGAAGAAATAATAGCTGAAAAATTCCTGAATCTGAGGAAGGAAACAGAAATCCAGATCCAGGAGGCACAAAGAGTCCCCAACAAAACCAACCCAAGGAGGCCCACACCAAGAAACAGTAATTAAAATGGCGAAAAGTAGTGATCAAGAATTTTAACAGCAGCCAAAGAAAAGAAAATAGTTATATAAATGGGCAACCCCATAAGACCATTGGCTAAGTTTCCAACAAAAACACTGCAGGTCAAAAATATATGAGTGTCATGATAAAATCAGAGTGAAAAAAGAAAAAAACCAAAAAACAAAAAACCCGTAACCAAGAATACCTTATCCAGCAAGGCTATCATTAAGAAGAGAAGGAGAGAGAGGAGTTTCCCAGATGAACAAGATTTAAAGGAATTCAACACCACTAAACCAGCCCTACCAGAAATATTAAAGGGGACTCTGTGTGGAAAGGAAAGACTCTTGGCAGAAGTAAAAAAACAAAAAGTAGGAAGCACAAAAGCAATAAAATTAAGTATAAAAATCAGCCAATGGATCCACAAAATAAAAGGACATAAGGTATGACATCATAAACATAAAACACAGGGGGAGAAAAGTTAAAAAATGCATTTAAACTAAAGTTTCCATCAAGTTAACATAGACTGCTATATGCAGAAGATGTTATATAGAAAGTGAAAGGTAATCTGAAATCAAAAACTGGCAACAAATATTCACAAAATAAAGAGAAAGAAATCCAAGTACATTACTAAAACCAACAAAGTATGAGAGAAGAGAGCAAGAAAGGAAACAGAGAACTACAAAAACAACCAAAAAATAAGTATCAAAAAGGCAATAAGTACACACCAACCAATAATTACTTTGAATGTAAATGGACTAAATGCTCCAATTAAAGGACATACAGT
Organism: Zalophus californianus; assembly: GCF_009762305.2. NCBI lineage: Eukaryota > Metazoa > Chordata > Mammalia > Carnivora > Otariidae > Zalophus > Zalophus californianus. The sequence continues at coordinate 110,242,952 of NC_045612.1, read as the reverse complement.
AAAAGAATGGATAAAAAAGCATGACTATCCATACGCTGCCTACAAGAGATTCATTTCAGACCTAAAAAAGACACCTGAAGATTGAAAATGAGGGGATGAAGAAACAACTATCATGAAAATGGAAGCGAAAAGAAAGCTGTGGTAGCAATATTTATATGAGACAAAACAGACTTTAAAACAAAAACTGTAGTAAGATACAAAGAAGGACACTATATAATAATAGTAGGGGACTTTAACACCACACTTAAAACAATGGAGATGTCCTTCAAACAGAAAATCAAAAATGAAACAGTGGCTTTGGATGACATATTGGACCAGCTGTATCTAACAGATATATTCAGAACATTTCATCCTAAAACAGAACACACATTCTTTTCAAGTGCATATGGAACATTCTCCAGAAAAGATAACATATTAGCCTACAGAACAAATCTCAACAAATTCAAAAAGATCGAAGTTATACATCGTTTCCAACCACAACACTATATAACTGGAAATCAACTGCAAGAAAAAAATTGGAAAGAGCTCAAATACATGAGGGTTAAATAACATGCTAGTAACCAATGAATGGATCAGCTAAGAAAGAGAGGAAATTAAAAAAATACATGGAGACTAATGAAAATATAATGGCCCATAATCTTTGGGACACAGCAAAAGTGATTCTAAGAGGGAAGTTTATAGCAATACAGACCTACCTCAAGAGGCAAAAAAAAAAAAAAAAAAAAAAACTCAAATATACAACCTAATCTTACACTTGAAGGACTTTTAGAAGAAGAACAAACAAAACCCAAAACAAGTAGAAAGAAGGAAATAATATGGATTAGAGAATAAATAAACAAAATAGAAACTAAAAAACAATAGGAAAGATCAATGAAATCAGGAGCAGGTTCTTTTGGAAATAAATCAACAAAATTGATAAACCTTTAGCCATACCCATCAAAAAAAAAAAGATATAAAGAGAGCAAACAAAATCAGAAATGAAAGAGCAGAAATAACAACTAACACCACAGAAATATGAAGAAATATGAGAGTATTATCAAAAATTACATGCCAACAACTAGGACAACCTAGAAGAAATAGATAATATACTAGAAACATATAACCTTCCAAAACTGAAACAGTAAGAAATAGAAAATTTCAATAGACTGATTACCAACAGTGAAATTGAATCAGTAATAAAAAAACACCCAACAAACAAAAGTCCAGGACCAGATGGTGTCACAGGTGAATTCTACCAAATATTTAAAGAAGAGTTAATACCTATCCTTCTCAAACTATTCCAAAAATTAGAAGAGTAAAGAAAACTTCCACATTTGTTCTATGAGGCTAGCATTACCCTGATACCAAAACCAAATAGAGACACCATAAAAAATGAGAACTACAACCCAATATCCCTGATGAACACAGATGCAAAAATCCTCAACAAAATATTAGCTAACCGATTCCAACAACATATTTAAAAAATCATTCACCACGATCAGGTGGGATTTACTCCTGGCATGCAAGACTGGTGCAATATTTGCAAATCAATCAACACGATACATCACCTCAACAAGAGAAATGATAAACACCATATGATCCATTTGATATGCAGAAAAGCATTTGATAAACTACATGTATTCATGATAAAAAAAAATGTCAACAAAGTAGGTTTAGAGGGAACACACCTCAACATAATAAAGGCCACATATGAAAAACCCACTGCAAACATCATACTCAGTGGGGAAACAGTGAGAGCTTTTCTCCTAGGGTTAGGAACAAGACAAGGATGTCCACTCTCACCACTTCTACTCAACATAGTACTAGAAGTCCTAGCCACAGCAATCAGACAACAAAAAGAAACAAAAGGCAACCAAATGAGCAAGGAAGAAGTAAAACTTTCATTATTTTCACATGACATGATACTACAGAAAACCCAAAAGATTCCACAAAAAAACTACCAGAACTGATAAACGAATTCAGTAAAGTTGCAGGACACAAAATCAATTTACAGAAATCTGTTGCATGAGTATACATCAACAACGAAGCAGCAGAAAGAGAAATTAAGAAAACAATTCCATTTACAATTCCACCAAAAAGAATAAAACACCTAAGAATAAACTTAACCAAATAGATGAAAGACCTGTACTCAACAACTATAGAACAATGATGAAAGAAATTGAGAACAACACAATTAGAAAGATACTTCACGTTCATGGATTGGAAGAACAAATATTGTTAAAATGTCAATACTACCAAAGCAATGTACAGATTTACTGTAATCCCTATGAAAATTCCAACAGCATTTTTCAAAGAACTAGAACAAACAATATTAAAATTTGTGTAGAACCACAAAAGACCCTGAATAGCCAAAAGAATCTTTAGAAAGAACAAAACCAGAGGTGTCACAATCCCAAATTTCAAGATATACAACAAAGCCGTAGCAATCAAAACAGTATGTTACTAGCACAAAAATAGACACATAGATCAGTGCAACAGGATACAGCCCAGAAATAAACCCACATATATATGGTCAATTAATCTTCCACAGAAGATGGGGCGCCTGGGTGGCTTAGTCGTTAAGCGTCTGCCTTCGGCTCAGGTCATGGGTCCTGGGATCGAGCCCCGCATCGGGCTCCCTGCTCAGCGGGAAGCCTGCTTCTCCCTCTCCTGCTCCCCTGCTTGTGTTCCCTCTCTAGCTGTCTCTCTCTCTCTCTCTCTGTGTCAACTAAGTAAATAAATAAATCCTTAAAAAAAAAATCTTCCATAAAAGAGGCAAGAATATGCAATAGGAAAAAGACTCTTCAAACAAATGGTGTTGGGAAAACTGGACAGCTACATGCAAAAGAATGAAACTGGACCACTTTTTCATACCATCCCAAAAAATTAACTCAAAATGGCTAAAGACCTAAATGTGAGACCTGAAGCTGTAAAATCCTAGAAGAGAGCACAGGCAATAATTTCGCTGACACTGGCTGTGGCAACTTCCTTCTAGATATTTCTCCTGAGGTGAGGGAAACAAAAGCAAAAATAAACTATTGGGACTGTATCAAAATAAAAAGCTTCTGTACAGCAAGGGAAATAATCAACAAAATTAAAAAACAGCCTATGGAATGGGAGCAGATATTTGCAAATGACATATCTGATAAAGGGTTAGTATCCAGAATACATAAATAATTATAAAACCCAACACCAGAAAAACCAAATAATCCAATTAAAAAAGGGCAGAGGACATGAAGAGACATTTTTCCAAAGACAAACAGTTGACCAACAGACAGATGAAAAGATGCTAAACATCACTCATCATCAGGAAAATGCAAATCAAAACCACAATGAAATACCTCACACCTGGCAATATGGCTAAAATCAACACAAGAAGTAACAAATGTTGGTGAGGATGTGGAGAAAAAGGAACCCTCTTGCACTGTTGGTGGTAATGCAAACTGGTGCAGCCACTCTGGAAAACCATATGGACATTACTCAAAAACTTAAAAATAGAACTTCCTTGTGATCCAGTAACTGCACTATGGTTATTTACCAAAAAAATACAGAAGCACTAATTCAAAGAGATACATGTACCCCTATGTTTATAGCAGCATTAGCAATAGCCAAGTTATGAAAGCAACCCAAGGGCCCATCAATAGATGAATGGATAAAGAAGTGGGGTGTATGTGTGTGTGACAGAATATTACTCAGCCACGAAAAAGAATGCAATCTCGCCATTTTCAAAAACATGAATGGATCTAGAAGGAAGGTATTATCACTAAGTGAAATAAGTCAGAGCAAGAAAGATACATATTATTTTACTCATATGTGGAATTAAAAAAAAAAAAAGAGTAAAGAGAAACCAAAAAACTGACTCTTAACTATAGAGAACATACTGATGGTTACCACAGGGGAGGTGGATGGGGTGGTGGGTGAAATAGGTGAAGGGGATTAATACTTATCATGATGAGCCCTGAGTAATGTATAGAATTGTTGAATCACTATTATACACTTGAAACTAACACTGTTGTTTACTGGAATTAAAAAAAGAAAAAGAAAGTAAATGTAATTAAGTGTTCAAAAATAAACAAGTAAGTAGAAATAAAAAGCAGCTATTACCCATATTGGAGTAGTGGAACTTTGAAATACCTGAAACTCTTTGGTATATAAAACATGAAAAATATAAATCTTATTTTCTAAGACTAATGTACTTTATCAAGACTTTAACGATCACATTCTAATAATGACATTTTTCCATGACAATATGAAGAGTGTACTTCAGAATGCTAAATTAAATTCTGTTGCTTCAACATGCCAACACTATAGCACATCAGCAATATAATTTTTCTCCTCCACTTTGTATAATGCCTCCTAAAATTTGATAGGAAAAACTTACCTTGCCCATTTGAACATTCTCCTAACTAGGAAAAAAGAGGTGGATAATCGCTGCATATTGTTTTTAATGAGTGGATGTAAAATGAGAAATATGCTGAGAAATATAAAGATTCACCTATAATTCATTTGCTCAGTAATTTGAAAAGAACCTTGTCCCATGACTACTTAGAACATGCAAAGTGAATAGGAGAACCAAAGTGGTAAAGCACCGTTATAAATTAGTATTTTTCCAATAAAAAATAGTAATATCAGGCTTTTTGATGCATTTAATCTTGAAAACAAGTTTGCAAAATAAGCATAATTACTACAATACCTATTTTATAATGTAACAAACAGGGCAAAGTGCGGAAATCTGCCCCACTCAGAAGTTAGAGATGTAGAATGTGAACCGAAGTATCTTTGAGCAGTCTATCCTTTTAGATGCTATCCTAAAATGTTTCGTATTTAACTTGTACCTAATGATGAGAGTCAAAGGTACTTTTTTGTGTTGGAAATTTAACATCAGTTGAACTTGTCCTTCATTTATTTTCAATTTCAATGAATTATTTCCAAGCTTTCTAGTCCAAGCCAATCTGGTTTTCTTAAAAACAAACAAACAAATAAACAAAAAACGAGATGGAATCAGTAGTCAAAAATCTCCCAACAAAGAAAAGTCCAGGCCCATATGACTTGACTGGTGAATTCTACCAAATATTTAAAGATGAATTAATAACAATCCTTAAGCCAAGATGTCCTTCAACAGATGAATGGATAAAGAAGATGGGGTTCATATATACAATGGAATATTACTCAGCCATCAGAAAGGATGAATACCCATCATTTGCATCAACATGGATGGAACTGGAGGGGATTACGCTAAGTGAAATAAGGCAAGCAGAGAAAGACAATTATATAGTTTCACTCATATGTGGAACATAAGGAACAGCTCGGAGGACCACAGGGGAAGGGAGGGAAAACTGAATGGGAAGAAATCAGAGAGGGAGACAACCGTGAGAGACTCTGAACTCTGGGAACGAAACTGAGGGTTACAAAGGGAGGGGGTTTAGAGGATGGGGTAACTGGGTGATGGGTATTAAGGAAGGCACATGTGGTGATGAGCACTGGGTGTTATATGCAGCTAATGAATCACTGAACACTACATCAAAAACTAATGATATACTATATGCTAACTGAACATAATAAAAAAATGGAAAAAAAACCTTAAATTCTTTCAAAAATTGAAGAGAAGAGAAACCTTCCAAACTTATTTTAGGAGGCCAGCATTACAATGTCACCAGAGCCAGATGAGGACACTAAAAGGAAAGAAAATTATAAGCCAATATCCCTGATGAACATATACGTAAAAATCCTCAACAAAATACTAGCAATCTGAATTTAACAGTACAGTAAATGATCATCCACCACAATCAAGTGAGATTTATCTCTGATATCTGAGGATGGTTCAACACATGCAAATCAATCAATGTAATATACCCCATCAACAAAATGAAGGATAAAAATCATATGACATATCAAAAGATGCAGAAAAAGTATATGACAAAATTCAACATCCTTTCATGATAAAAACTCTCAACTTAGGTAAAGAAATAAGGCAATTAAACATAATGAAGGCCAGAGAAGAAAAATCCACAACTAACCTCACACTCAATGCTAAAAAACTAAAAGCTTTTCCCCTAAGATCAAAAACAAGACAAGGGCCCACTCTTGACACTTTTAATTCCACATATTACTGGAAGTCCTAGTCATGGCAATCAGGCAATAATAATAGGCATCCAAATCAGAAAGGCCATAGTAAAACTGTCTATTTCGAGATGACATGATTACAGAGAAAACTCCAAAGATTCTAGCTAAATTCTGTTAGAACTAATAAACTTAGTAATGTTGTAAGATACAACATTAACAAACAACAATCCATTGTATTTCTATACACTTACAATTAACTATCCAAAAAAGACACTAAGAAAAAAATCCCATTTACAATAGCATCAAAAATAATAAAATACTTAGGAATAAATTTAACCAAGTAGGAAAAAGATCTGTATGCTAAAAACCATAAGGGCGCCTGGGTGGTTCAGTTGGTTAAGCGACTGCCTTCAGATCAGGTCATGATCCTGGAGTCCCAGGATCAAGTCCCACATCGGGCTCCCTGCTCAGTGGGGAGTCTGCTTCTCCCTGTGACCCTCTCCCCTCTCATGCTCTCTCTCACTCTCTCTCTCTCAAATAAATAAATAAAATCTTTAAAAAAAAACTATAAAACAGTGATATAAGAAAACAAGACACAAAGTACATCCTGGGTTCATGAATTGAAAAAATATTGTTCAAATGTTCATTCTACCCAAAGTGATTCAATACAATTCCTATCAAAATTCCAATGGCATTTTTCACAGGACTAGAAAAAACAATCTTAAAATTTGTATGGAATCACAAAATACCCCCCAAAACAAAGTGATCTTGAGAAAGAACAAACCTTTCTCACTTGTAAAGAGATACCATAAACTCCATGGAGACAGAGACTCTAAACATCATGGCATTATAATACATATATATGCATTATATATGGTATATATTTAAGTTCCTGATGATCTGTAATCTGATCTGTATTCCGAAGTCTTCATAACTGGAAGCGAAGAAATGGAAAAAGACATTCCATGCAAATGGAAGCAAAAAAAAAAAAAAGCCAAGGTAACAATACTTACGTCAGACAAAACTAACTTTCAAACAAAGGCTATAGCAAGATGCAAAGAAGGACATTACATAATTTAAAAAGGACCAACACAACAAGAAGATATAACAATTGTAAATATCTATGTACCCATCATAGGAGCACTAAAATACATAAAGCAAACACTGACAGACATAAAAGGGGAAACTGACAATAATATAGTAATAGTTGGAAACTTTAACACCCCATTCACATCAATGACTAGATCATCTACACAGAAAACCAGTAAGTAAATAGTGACTTTCAGTGATACATTAGACCAGATGGACTTATCAGATATATACAGAACATTCTATCCAAAAATAGAAGGTACACATTCAAGTGCACATAGAACATTCTCCAGGATAGATCACATGTGAGGCCACAAAACAAGTCTCCTCAATTTCTTTCATAAGTGTTCTATAGTTTTCAGAGTACAGATCCTTTACCTCAGGCTAGGTTTATTCCTAGGTATGTTTCGGTTTTGGTGCAATTGTAAATGGGATCAATTCTTAGATTTCTCTTTCTTCTGCCTCATTGTTAGTGTATAGAAATGCAACTGACTTCTGTGCATTGATTTTTATATCCTGCGACTTTGCTGAATTCCTGTATGAAAGAAATTAAAGACACAAAGAAATGGAAAAACATTCCATGCTCATGGATTGGAAGAACAAATATTGTTAAAATGTCTATGCTACCTAGAGTAATCTACACATTCAATGCAATCCCTATCAAAATACCATCAACATTTTTCACAGACCTGGAACAAACAATCCTAAAATTTGTATGGAACCACAAAAGACCCCGAAGAGCCAGAGGAATGTTGAAAAAGAAAACCAAAGATGGTGGCATCACAAGGCCAGACTTAAAGCTCTATTACAAAGCTGTAATCATCAAGACAGTATGGTATTGGCATAAAAACAGACACATAGATCAATGGAACAGAACAGAGAACCCCGAAATGGACCCTCAACTCTATGGTCAACTAATCTTTGACAAAGCAGGAAAAAATATCCTGTGGAAAAAAGTCTCTTCAACAAATGGTGCTGGGAAAATTGTACAGCCACATGTATAAGAATGAAACTGGACGACTTTCTTTCATCATACACAAAGATAAATTCAAAATGGATGAAGGACCTCAGTGTGAGACAGGAATCCATCAGAATCCTAGAGAAGAACACAGCAACCTCTGTGACCTCAGCCACATCAAATTCTTGCTAGATTGGTCTGCAAAGGCAATGGAAACAAAAGCAAAAACGAACTATTGAGACCTCGTCAACATAAAAAGATTTGCAAAGCAAACAGTCAACAAAAACTAAAAGGAAGCTAGAGAATGGGAGAAGATATTTGCAAATGATTTATCAGATAAAGGGCTAGTATCCAAAATCCATAAAGAACTTCTCAAACTCACCCCCGCCCCAAAAAGACAAAAAACAAATAATCCAGTCAAGAAATGGGCAGAAGACATCAGCAGACATTTCTCCAAAGAAGACATCCAAATGGCCAACAGACACATGAAAAAATGCTCAACATCACTGGGCATCAGGGAAATACAACTCAAAACCACAATGAGATACTACCTCACACCATTCAGAATGGCTAAAATTAACAAGTCAGGAAACAACATGTATTGGCAAGGGTGCAGAGAAAAGGGAAACCTCTTACCCTGTTGGTATACTGCAAACCAGTGCAGCCACTCTTGAAGACAATAGGGAAGTTCCTCAAAAAGTTAAAAATAGAGCTACCCTATGACCCAGCAATTGCACTATTAGGTATTTATTCAAAGGATACAAACATAGTGATTCAAAGGGGCATATGCACCCCAATGTGTATAGCAGCAATGTCCACAACAGCCAAACTATGGAAAGAGCCCAGATGTCCATTGACAGATGAATAAAGATGATGTGGTATATATACACAATGGAATATTACTCAGCCATCAAAAAGAATGTAAGCTTGCCCTTTTAATTATAATTTTTTATTATGATATGTTAGTCACCATACAGTACCATCATTAGTTTTTGATGTGGTGTTCCATGATTCATTGTTTACATCTAACACCCAGTGCTCCATGCAGTATGTGCCCTCCTTAATACCTATCACCATGCTCACCCATCCCCTGCCCCCCTTTAAAACCCTCAGTTTGATTCCCGGAGTCCATAGTACCTCCTGGTTCATCTCCCTCTCTGATTCCCCCCCTTCATTTTTCCCTTCCTTCTCCTAATGTCCTCCATGCTGTTCCTTATGTTCCACAAGGAAGTGAAACCATATGATAATTGACTTTCTCTTGTTTGACTTATTTCACTTAGCATAAATCTTGCCATTTGCAAGGATGTGGATGGAACTAGAGGGTATTATGCTAAGTGAAGTCAGTCAGAGAAAGACAATTATCATGATTTCACTCATATGTGGAACTTAAAAAACAAAACTGATGAACATAGGAGAAGGAAAGGAAAAATAACATGAAAACAGAGAGGGAGACAAACCCTAAGACTCTTAACTAGAGGAAACAAATTGAGGGTTGCTGGAGGGGCAGTGCGTAGGGGGATGGGGTAACTGGGTGATGGGCATTAAGAAGGGCACTTGACGTAATGAGTACTGGGTGTTATATGCAAATGATGAATCATTAAATTACCTCTGAAACTAATAAAAAAAAAAACAAGTCAATAAACTTAAGAAGACTGAAATCATATCAAGCATCTTTTCTGACCACAACAGTATGACACTAGACATCCACTTTTTAAAGAACTGGAAACAAAACACAAACACATGGAAGCTAAATAACATTCTTTAAAAAAAACCAATGGGTCAACAAAGAAATCAAAGAAGAAATCAAAACACACATAGAGACAAATGAAAATGGAAACACAACACTCCACAATCATTTTGAAAATGCAAAGAAAGCTGCTCTAGGAGGAATGTTCATAGCTATAAAGGCCTACCTCAAAAAACAAGAAAAATCTCAAACAATCAAAACTTAAACCTAAATGAAGCAGAAAAAGAAGAAAAAAGCCCCAAATTAGCGGAATAAAGAAAATAATAAAGATCAGAGCAGACAATACCAAATATCCCCCAAATAATCCAGCTTAAAAATGGGCAGAGGACCTGAATAGACGTTTTTCCAAAGAAGAAACACAGATAATGAACAAACACATGAAAAGATGTTCAACATTACTAATCAGGAAAAGGTAAATCAAAACCACAATGAGATATCTCACACCTGCCAAAATGACTAGTGTCCAAAAGACAAAAAATGTTAAGTGTTGGCAAGAATGTGGAGAAAAGCTAACACTTGTGCTCTGTTGGTGGGAATATAAATTGGTATAGCCACTCCAGAAAGCAGTATAGAGGTTCCTTAAAAAATTAAAAATAAAATACTGTACAATCCAGTAATTCCATTATTGGGTATTTATCCAAAGAAAACAAAAGCATTAATTCAAAAAGATATATGCACTCTGATGTTCACTGCAGTATTATTTACAAGAGCCAAGATACGGAAGCAACCCAAGTGTCCATCACTAGATGAATGGGTAAAAAATATATAGTATATATACAATGGAATATTACTCAGTCACAAAAAAGAATGAAAACTTACTATTTGAGACACCAATGATGGACCTAAAGGGTCCATTATGCTAAGTGAAAGAATTCACACACAGCAAGACAGATACCTTATGATTTCACTTAAGTGTGGAATCTAAAAAACAAACAAATGAGCAAACATACAAATAAATAGAAACAGACTTATAAATACAGAGAACTGGCGGTTGCCAGAGAGGAGAGGGATGCAGGGATGGGTGAAATAGGTAAAGGGGACTAATAGTGCAAACTTCCAGTTATAAAATAAGTTACAGAGATTAGAAATACAGCATGGAGAATATAGTTCATAATATTGTAATAATGTTGTATGGTGACTACCCTTACTGCTGTGAGCACTGAATAATGTTTAGAATTGTCAAATCACTGTGTTGTACACCTGAAACAAATGTAACATTGTATATCAACTGTAGTAAGTTTTGTCTTTATAATTGGCTTTAAAAAGATATTATGTATTATAAAATTATTACTTTGAGTCTATCTATAATTACCTCACTCTGATGTAATCATATCCCTAAGAAACAAATTTCTACTCAAAATCTGACTTTAGAGCATGAGTTATTCTTTACAAAACTCATTGGCAAGATTATCTAAATGACAGAGACAACTGTTCAATGAACATCATAGTTTTTATTTCATTTTAGTTCCCTGTCTCTAAAAAAATAAATTAGGCATATAGATTGCCAACTGTTCAAAAGATGTTGTTTCCTTCCTTTATATAATGTACAAACTTTTCATTATATTCTTAACATTTTAATCACTCACGTGCTCCAGAGTTTGAATAAGATGTAGCAGTGTCTATAAAATCTCTAAGATGTATACCTCAGGCATACTTGAAAAAGAGCACAATTTTGATGCTTCACACTAATAATAATTCATACTTGGGAGGCCTCTTTTCAATCTTTTCTATCAGAAAGCTAGAAAAACCTCTGCAGACAGGATGCGTAAATTTCCCAAGCCTGTGGGCCCTGTTTCTGAAAGAAGTGGGCTACAGCTGCTCCCTCCCCACACATGACATTTTTTATAACTCACATCAACAAATGGCCCCTCAAGCAAAAACTTGCTGTTCTTTAGTGATGCTGTGACACTGCCTAAGAGTTGCCACACTCTGTGCCCAAGGGAGGAGAATTGCCTGGCTTAAGTTATTCCTAGTTTTTGATCATCTGCTAAATAAGAGAAACAGATTTGCTAAATAAACTATCACTATAGGAAATCTATTTTTTAATGTGGAAAAAAAGCATAATGTTGTTGGCCACTTCAAAATGAATGTTCATTGGGCCAAAATTCATACATGGAATATTTCTTAAGCAACTCCTCCATCCCTAATGGTTTTTCCAAAAGTCCATGTTTTCACCTGGGGATTTTTCTGCATTATCTTTGCAATTTTCATGTAAATGTAAAACTCTAAAATAAAAAGATTATAAAATATATTTTTTAAAAATTCCATGTTTTCTGTTATCTTAATTCTATAGTTCAAAACTTACCACAAAAGCCTAACAGATACTATACCACCTATGGAAATACAGCTGCTCTGGCTGAAGACATTGATAACCTCCTAGGTGCAGAAACCGTCTTGTCATTTTCAGTCTTATCTTGCTTGAATCCTCTCTCTAGCATTTGAATTACTAAGTTATTTATTTTATTCATTCAAAAAAAATTACTGTGCACGTACTTTATGACTGGCAGTGGGAATACAATAATTTTTTTTTAAAAAGTCTTTAAGCGGGGTGCCTGGGTGGCTCAGTTGATTAAGTGTCTGCCTTTGGCTCAGGTCATGATCCCAGGGTCCTGGGATTGAGCCCCGTGTCGGGCTCCATGCTTAGCAGGGAGCCCGCTTCTCCCTCTCTCCCCTCATCATACCCTGTATCTCTTGCCATCTCTCTCCCTCTCTCAAATAAAATCTTAAAAATAAAAAAGTCTTTAAGCTCAAGGGAGTTTGGAATCTAGTGACAAAAAAATAGCTACCAGATAATCATAATGCAAAGTGGTAATGTCACAAAACAGTAAGAGAAAATTCCAATAATGGCGGGCTCTAGTCCCAGACTTTGGGGGTTAGCAAAGACTCCTATAGGAGGTGTCATTTAAATGGAGTCTGGAAGAATTAGTCAAGTCATCCAGGGAAGGTATTTGGGGAAAGAAAGTAGTATGTACATGAGCCTAGGAGCAAGAAAAAATAGAGAGTTGGAGTAACTTCAGTAGCTCAGAATGGCTAGAGCATAGAGTATCAGGAGCAAAGCAGGAAGAGAAGTTGGAGGTATGAGCACCTCTGCCACGCTGGGGGAGTTTGGAATTCATTCAGAGAGAGAGGAATGGAAAGCCCTGAAGAGCCTTCAGCAGAGTGACATATTATCAGTGTGGCCAACTTGTGCAGAAATAATTAAAGGGGTTAAAATAGGAGCAAAGGGGAAAGTTTGGAAGCATTTGATGGTGGCTTCAACTTAGAGTGGCGGCAGTAAAGAATAAAGACAAGAGGATGACGCATTGAATAGCTATTTAGGATGTAGAAGCCAGAGTTTTTAGTGGTTTGTTGGATATGAGCAGCAATAGAGAGGGAGAAGTTAAGAATGACCCTCAAGTTTCTTCATAGAAACCTTTATGTTCAAGCTGAGTTAGCCAAACGGTAGCTGGGTATATGTCTGTAGCTTAGAAGAAAGAAAGAATTGAGTTGCAAGGTAGGACTACTCTAAGTTTCATTTTACCTCTCTGGCTGCTACTTTTCTGAGATTACTTTATTTGACATACAACTGTATACCATAGTTCCCATGCCTCCACCCTGAGACACTGTCTCTTCCACTCCACACACTCTCTCCTGGTGACTGCATTTATGTACTCACCTTTACTACCACCTGTGCCTTTGGATTTTTCAAAGAAGCAATATATTTGGGAGGTGATCCTGGGAAACATCAGTAGAGGAGGAAAAAAGTGAGACAAGGAAAGGAAAATAGCCAATAAAGAGTGAATTTACAAGCATATCACTACTGGGGGTAACTAGATCCAAAGCCCACTGGGGAACTCTGGAAACTATGAAGAAGGCATGCCTCAGAGATACCCAACTTTAGAGGTGAGGGAGCTTAGGCAGTCACAGGCCAATTCTCATCATTCATTGGTCAAGGGCTACTGGTCTGACCACTGTACCTTACTAGGAACGTGGATGGATAGAATTGGCTCTAGACACTAAAAAAGTCCCTAGCCATAAAAATACAATTGGAAGTCTACTGTGCAATGTCAAGGCCCAGGACACATGGACAGGACACTTATAGAATCTGCTACAACACATGCAACAATTCCCAAATCTGTAACTTATGCCAAAAGACAACAGTGAAAAGTTGAGTTACACTGTGAAGCCATCAAATGACATTTAAAATCAGCTATTGATCAAAGGGACCCAGAGAAGAAAATAGCCAAAGTCTGGTATGAAACAAATAGAAAACCAGAGAAGATGAAAACAAAGGTTAAGCATCAGAACTCAGTAGATGACTAGAATCTTCCACTCAGAGTGAGTTCTGAGGACCAAGAGCATCAGCATCTCTTGAGAAAATGTTAGAAATGCAGACCAAATGAGTTAGAATCCGCAGTATCAAGATCCCCAGTAATTACAGACATGTGTTAAAATTTGACAAATGCTTTCCTCTCCTCTTGAAAGAGGGCTTGGATCACCAAAATGAAGCCTTTTTAAATGCATTCCTAGGTTATATTTGGTGGGCATCCATACTCTATTGCCTACATTCCTTAATCCTTTTTTAAATAGTGCCTAGATCTACTAAACAGTCTACACAGTCTAAAATCCTGAGTCTTATCTCTCTTTTATCCTCCATTGACTATTTTTATGACCTCTGCCAATACCAAAGGTCAACTCTGTATTCTTTTCAAAATATTTTTTTAAACATTTTATTTATTTATTTGAGAGAGAGAGAGAGAGAGAGAGCACAAGAGGGGGTACGGTCAGAGGGAGAAGCAGACTCCCTGCCGAGCAGGGAGCCCGATGCAGGACTCGATCCCGGGACTCAGGGATCATGACCCGAGCCGAAGGCAGTCGCTTAACCAACTGAGCCTTCCTTTTCAAAATATTATTGCAATACCTTTTTCATTGGTCTTTTTGCTTTCTGGGTCTTCCTGTTCCAATTTATCCCTCAAAATGGCATAGAGTAATTGTCAAAGCACAAATTACCATACCATTCCTTCAATTAATACAGTGATTGACCATCAACTTCAGGACAAAATCCTAATGCCTTAGTCGGTTACCATGAAATTCTCCATGCTCTGCCACCCACTTACCTTCTTGCAAATATACTGACCTATTATAGTTACTTTAATACAAGCACTAAATTTAGTGCTTAACTTTTTGTCAATCAAGGCATGAAGGACATGAAGGTTACACAATCTTTACCTTTAAAAGTTTGGTACTTGTAAAATTTCCCTTTCATCCCTGGATTTAATAGCGGTGTTCCATAAAAGGCCCCCTCGCTCCAAGTATGATGACTCATGGGTTATTTCCAGGCTCTATCCTATAACCTACTTTAAGCATTGTACTCTGCTGTTGAATACCCAAAGTGTTATGTTTAAGACTTTTCCTGGATTTCCAAATACCCTTTTCCTGGGACACAGACAACAACTGCCTTTCTCCTTATGTTCTCACCGAGGTCATAAATCTGTCCTGTTGCCTACCACACAAAACCTCAGCTAGGGAAACCTCATCCTAGGCAGGAGTCATGAGAATCTTTTCCAAATATAAGGGCAAGTTAGGTGACCATCATTTTATTCTAGGTACTATAAAGGGATAAACATATTACTGCTATTCATTTTGAATGACTTTTTTTACCAGGGCCATAATATAAAGGGAATCAAACAATATTATGAAAAATGATTTTTTTAACATTATCAACAATGTCTTTAAGAGTATTTTGCAATAATAAATATGTTCATACTTTAATTTTATGAAGGATACGATACATTTGCAACCTCAAACAAAACCAACTGGGCTTGGAATTAGAAGGCTTCGTTTGCATTCCACATTGCATTTGTTGCCAGGAGGAATCAATGCAAGTCAGTCTATTTAAGTCAGTTTCCTCACATGCAAATGTAGATAATAATACTTAGTCTAAATGTTGCTATGAGAATTGAATTAGCCATCAGATGTGAAAGCATCCAGAACAGTGTCCAACAACAATAAGCACAAAGTAAGTATTAGTGTCCTCTTTGTGTTCTTCCAACATAAAATATCCATCAGCTAGGATATTTTGCTGGGATAAAAGTTAATTCCCATGATAAACTCACCGTTTAGCAAAACTAACAAAGACAAAAAGCACAGGACTCTGCAATTTCTGGAACTAGCTATGTGGATAATGTGAAATTGCTCCAGCACTAACACCTAGAAATGCTCATCAAAAATGAAACATTTCTAGAAATTAACAACAAAACACCTTAAAAAGAAATAAAGAAAAAAAATCCCATTCAAAATACCATAAAAATTAGGAATAAATTTAACCAAGAAGGTAAAAGATCTGTAGAAGGAAAACTACAAGGCTCTGATAAAAGAAATTGAAGAAGACACAAACAGAAAGATATCCTGGGTCCATGGATTGGAATAATATTGTTAGAGTGTCGATACTACCCAAAGCCATGTGTAGTTCAGTGCAATGCCCATCAAAATTCCAATGGTATTTTTTTACAAAAACAGAAAAAAATAATCCTGAAATTTGTATGGCACCACAAAAGACCCCAAATAGCCAGCACAATGCTGAGAAAAAAGCTGGAGCCATCACAACTCCTGATTTCAAACTATACTACAAAGATACAGTGATCAGAACAGTATGGTATTGGCATGAAAAGGGACACACAGGCCAATGGAACAGAATGGAGAGCCCAGAAATAAACCTTCATCTAGTCAAGGGAGCAAAGAGTAACTAACAATGGGGAAATGATAGTCTCTTCAATAATTGGTTGTCGGAAAACTGGGTAACCACATACAGAAGAATGAGATTGGACCCCTATCTTCTATCACTTACAAAAATTAATGTGAAATGGAATCAAGACCTACACATATGACTTGGGACCATAAAACTCCTAAAAGAAAACATGGGGGGAAGCTCCTTCCTATCAATCTTGGCAGTGATTTTTTTTTGTATGTCACCAAAAGCACACGCAATAAAATCAAAAGTCAACGAGTTGAACATCAAATTAAAAAGCTTCTGTAAATCAAAAGAAACAATCAACAAAATGAAAAGGCAACCTATGGAATGGGAGAAAATATTTGCAAATCATAACTAATATAGGATTAATATCAAAACAGTTAAGGAACTCACAATACCAAAATATTCCAATTTAAAAATGAGAAAAACTGAAAAGAAATCTTTTTCAAATAAGATATAACTGATTAACATGGTACATGAAAAGATACTCAACATCACTAATCATCAGGGAAATGCAAATCTAAACCACAATGAGAAATCACCCTACACATGTTAGAATGGCTATAACCAAAAACAGGTAACATGTGTTGGCAAGCATATGGAAAAAAGCACCTCTGGTGGGAATGAAAACTGGTACACCTTGTATGAAAAACAGCATGGAGGTTCCTCCTAGAATTAAATAGGACTACCACATGATCCAGCAATCTCACTCCTGGGTATATATCCACTGAAAATGAAAAAAGGATTTCAAAGGTTTATCTCCACTTCCACATTCTTCATAGCGTTATTCACAATAGCCAAGACATGGAAATAATCTAAGTTTCTATCAACAGATAAAATGGAAAAAAAAGAAAATGTGGTATATGTTTACAGTGGGATGTTATTCAGCTATGAAAAAGAAGGAAATCTTGCTATCTTGCTATCTGCAACCCTGGATGGACCCTGAGGGCATTAAGCTAAGTGAAAAATGTCAGACAGGAAAGACAAATATATCACTTTTGTGGAATCTAAAAAACCTGAACTCAGAGAAACAGAGAGTAGAACACTGCCTAGCAGGGGTTGGGGGTTGGGGGCTGTGGGCAATGGGAGATGCTGAACAAAGTGTACAAACTTCCAGGGATGCCTGGGTGGCTCAGTCAGTTGAGCATATGCCTTCGGCTCAGGTCATGGTCCCAAAGTCCTGCGATCAAATCTTGCATCAGGCTCCTTGCTCAGCGGGGAGCCTGCTTTTCCCTCTGCCTGCCGCTCCCCCTGCTTGTGCTCTCTCTCTCCATGACAAATAAATGAATAAAATCTTTTTAAAAAAAGTGTACAAACTTCCAGTTATAAGATGAATAACTTCTGATGCTCTAATGTATATAGCAAGGTGATTATAATTAACACTATCATATAAAATTTCTTAGAGTAGTTCTTCAATGTTACTACCACAAAAAAAAAAAAAAGGAATTATGTGACATGATGGATGTGTTAGCTAATGCTGCAGTGGTAATCATTTTGCAATATTAAATTTACCAAGTCAGCACACTGCACACCTTAAACTTCTGCACTGTTATGTCAATTATATGACAATGAAATTGAAAAAACTAAAATGACATAGCCAGTGCATGAGAAAAAAAAATAAGAAAATTTTACATGCCAGAATTGTAGAAGGATTCTGCAAAGTACTACACTAGCTAAAATGGCAGCCACCCCAGGAACTTGTTGATATTGGGAAATAAAGTAGATACTGTCTTTTTTATTTTAATATAATTTACTAAGATGTAATTTCCATATAATAAAAATGTATATATTTTGAGGTACACGTCAATACATTTTGGGAAACGTACATACCATGTAGCCACCATCACTCTCAAGGTATAGAACATTTCCAACTCCCCCAAAAGTACCTGTGTATTCTTCCCTGATCAATTCCCCTACCCTTTCCCAGCCGAGACAACCACCAACAAAATGGCTTTATTTCCTAAAACTTAACTTTGACTTTTCTAGATTATATAAATGGAGTCATACAGTATGTACTCTTTTGTGTTTGGCTTCTTTCACTTGGCATGTGTTTTATTTTTTTCAAGTTTTTATTTTAATTCCAGTTAACATACAATGTCCTATTAGTTTCAGGTGTACCATACAGTGATTCAACACTTCCATACATCACCCAGTGCTCATCATGACAAGGGCACTCCTTAATCCCCATCACCTGTTTCCCTCAATCCCCCATCCACCTCCCCTCTGGTAACTATCAGATTGTTCTCTTTAATTAAGAGTCTGTTCCTTGCTTTGTCTCTATTTTTTTCCCTTGGCTTGTTTGTTTTGCTTCTTAAATTCCACATATAAGTGAAATCACACGTTACTTGTCTTTCTTTGACTTGTTTTGCTTAGCATTATACTCTCTAGGTCCATCCATGTCACTGCAAATGGCAACATTTCATTCTACTTATGGCTGAATAATATTCCACTGTATATATACACACATCTTCTTTATCCATTCTTCAATTGATGGACACTAGAGCTGCTTCCATATCTTAGCTATTGTAAATAATGCTGCTATAAACACAGGAGTGCATGTATCCCTTCGAATTAGTGTTCTTATATTCTTTGGGTAAATACCCAGTAGTGTGATTGCTGGATCCTAAGGTACTTCTATTTTTAACTTTTTGAGAAACCTCTATGTGGTTTTCCACAGTGGCTGCACCCGTTTGCTTTACCACCAAAAGGGCACTTCCAAATTCATTCTAAGAGGCCAGCATTACCCTGATACCAAAACTAGATAGACACCACTAAAAAAAAGAACAAAAGGCCAATATCCTGGATGAAAAGAGATGCAAAAATTCTCAACAAAATACTTGCAAACCAAATCTGACAACACATTAAAAAAATCATTCACCATGAACAAGTGAGATTTATTCCTGGGGTGCAAGACTGGCTCAGTATTTGCAAATCAATCAATGTGATACGTCACATCAATAAGAGAAAGGATAAGAACATATAATCATTTCAAGATGTGGAAAAAGCGTTTAACAATGTACAAAATCCATTCAGGATAAAAACCCTCAACAAAATATGTTTAGAGGGAACATACCTCAACATAACAAAGGCCATATGTCAAAAACCCACAGCTAACATCATCTTTAATGGGGAACAACCAAGAGCTTTTCCCCTAAGGTCAGGAACAAGGCAAGGATGTCCACTCACCACTTTTATTCAACATCGTAATAAAAGTCCCAGCCACAGCAATCAGACAACAAAAATAAATAAAAGGCATCCAAATCAGCAAGGAAGAAGTAAAACTTTTCACTATTTGCAGATGACATAATACTGTATATAGAAAACCTGAAAGACTCCACCAAAAAACTACTAGAAACTGATAAATTCAGGGAAGTTGCAGGATACAAAAATCAATGTACAGAAGTCTGTTGCATTTCTTTATATTTTTTTTTCTAGAGAGGGAGAGAGAGAGAATCTTAAGTAGGTTCCAGGCCCAGCGCAGAACCCAATGCAGGGCTCAATCTCATAACCCTGAGATCATGACCTGAGCTGAAATCAAGAGCTGGATGCTTAACTGACTTGAGCCACTTAGGAGCCCCATGTTGCATTTCTATACACCAACAATAGAGCAGCAGAAAGAGAAATTAAGCCAACAGTCCCATTTACAATTGAATGCAAAATACCAAGATACCTAGGAATAAACCTAACCAAAGGGGTGAAAGACCTGTACTCTAAAAATATAAAATACTGGTGAAAGAAATTGAAGACTACACAAAGAAATGGAGAGACATTTCATGATCATGGATTGGAAGAACAAATATTGTTCAAATGCTATGCTACCCAAAGTATTCTACACATTTAATGCAATCCCTATTAAAATCCCAACATAATTTTTCATAGGACCTAGAATGTTTTAGATTCATTAATCAAGAACCCATCAGTACTTAACTTTTTCTTATACTATCCCATTCAATAAATATGTAATACTTGGTTATCCATTTACCAGGTGATAGACCTCTGGGTTGTTTTGAGTTTTTAGCTATTGTGTGTAAATATATTTGAAGCCTCATAAAGTCTTTGTGGAAATATGCTTTCTTCTATCTTGTGAAAATATCAAGGAACAGAATAGCTGGGTCGTATGGTTAAGTGTATATTTACTATTTTAAGAACTGCTGTATTATTTCCTAAAGGTGCTATATACCTTTTCACAATTTACCAGCAATAGGTGAGACCTCCAGTTCTTCCACGTACTTATTAATGCTAGGTATCGTTAGCCTCTTGATTATTACCTATTTTAGTAGGTGTGGCCTTAAATTGCAACTCCCTGATGAATACTGATTTGAGCATATTTTTGCCCAAATTTTTGAGCCACTTCTACATCTCCTTTGGGCAAGTGTCTGTTCAAATACACGTGACTCATGAACAACACAGATTATTAACAGCATGGTTCCACCTATATGCAGACTTTTTGCACATTACTGTAAATGTATTTGCTTCTCCTCATGATTTTCTTAATATTTTCTCTTCTCTTTAAGATTGTACGATATAATACATATAGCATACAAAAATATGTGTTAGTCGGAAAGGCTTCCAGTCAACAGTAGGCTACTAGTGGTTAAGTTTTCAGGGAATCAAAAAGTTATACATGGATCTTTTACTGCAGTGGGGAGGGGGGTCAGTGCCCCTAACCCCTGTGTTGTTCAATGGTCCAATGTATTTGTCTATTTTTTTATACATTGGATTGGTTAGATTTTATTATAGATTTTAAGATTTTTTTCAAATATTCTTGATATGGAATTTCAGTTTTAGTCCATGAATACGAAAATAAGTTAAGGCTTAGATGGGTACAAAACAAGAATTTGGTGTTGACACATTTTTTTTAATAAAACCAGAACCCTCAAAAAAAGTGGTGCATATCCAAGGAAGGACTCAATCCACCATCTCAGGAAAATGGCAAGAAAAACTGCCTCAGAGAAGAATCAGCGATATAGAAGACCAAATGATGGAAAATAAAGAAGCTGAGAAAAAGAGAGATAAACAACTACTAGATCAGGAGGGAAGAATTCTAGAGATAAGCAATACCGTAAGACAAAACAACATTAGAATAATTGGGATCCCAGAAGAAGAAGAAAGAGAGACAGGGGCAGAAGGTATATTGGAGCAAATTATAACAGAGAAATTCCCTCATGTGGGGAAGGAAACAGGCATCAACATCCAGGAGGCACAGAGAACCCCTCTCAAAATCAATAAAAATAGGTCAACACCCCGACATCTAATAGTAAAACTTACGAGTCTCAGAGACAAAGAGAAAATCCTGAAAGCAGCTCGGGAGAAGAGATATGTAACCTACAATGGTAGAAACATTAGATTGGCAATAGACCTATCCACAGAGACCAGGCAGGCCAGAAAGGACTAGCATGATATATTCAGAGCACTAAACGAGAAAAATGTGCAGCCAACAATACTATATCCAGCTAGGCTGTCACTGAAAATAGAAGGAAAGATAAAAAGCTTCCAGGACAAAAAAAACTAAAGGAATTTCCAAACACGAAACCAGCCCTACAAGAAATATTGAAAGGGGTCCTCTAGGCAAAGAGAGGGCCTAAAAGCAGCATATCTCGGAAAGGAACAGAGACAAAATAAAATAAAAGTCACCTTACAGGCAATACATTGGCACTAAATTCATATCTTTCAATAGTTACCCTAAATGTAAATGGGCTAAATGCCCCAATCAAAAGACACAGGCTATCAGATGGGATTAAAAAACAAGACCCATCCATATGCTGTCTGCAAGAGACTCATTTTAGACCCAAAGACACCCACAGAATGAAAGTGAGGGGATGGAAAACCATTTACCATTGCTAACAGACACCAAAAGAAAGCTGGGGTGGTAATCCTTATATCAGACAAATTAGATTTTAAACCAAAGACTGTACTAAGAGATGAGGAAGGACACTATATCCTACTTAAAGGGTGTATCCAACAAGAAGATCTAACAATTGTAAATATCTATGCCCCTAACATGGGAGCAGCCAATTATACAAGCCAATTAATAACAAAAGCAAAGAAACACATTGGAAACAATACAATAATAGTGGGGGACTTTAACACCCCCCTTACTGAAATGGATAGATCATCTAAGCAAAAGATCAACAAGGAAATAAAGACGTTAAATGACACACTGGACCAAATGGACTTCACAGACATATTCAGAACATTCCATCCCAAAGCAACGGAATACACATTCTTCTCAAGTGTCCATGGAACATTCTCCAGAATAGATGACATCCTAGGTCACAAATCAGGTCTCAACTGGTACCAAAAGATTGGGATCATTCCCTGCATATTTTCAGACAACAATGCTTTGAAACTAGAACTCAATCACAAGAGGAAAGTCGGAAAGAACTGAAATACATGGAGGCTAAAGAGCATCCTACTAAAGAATGAATGGGTCAACCAGGAAATTAAAGAAGAATTAAAAAAAAATCATGGAAACCAATGAAAATGAAAACACAACTGTTCAAAATCTTTGGGATGCAGCAAAGGCAGTCCTAAGAAGAAATTATAAAGCAATACAAGCCTTTCTCAAGAAACAAGAAAGGTATCAAATACACAACCTAACCCTACACCTAAAGGTGCTGGAGAAAAAACAGCAAATAAAGCCTAAACCCAGCAGGAGAAGAGAAATAGTAAAGGTCAGAGCAGAAAGCAATGAAACAGAAACCAAAAGAAAAGTAGAACGGATCAACGAAACTAGGAGCTGGTTCTTTGAAAGAATTAGCAAGATTGATAAACCCCTGGCCAGACTTATCAAAAAGAAAAGAAAAATGACCCAAATCAACAAAATCATGAATGAAAGAGGAGAGATCACAACCAACACCAAAGAAATACAAACAATTATAAGAACATATTATGAGCAACTATATGCCAGCAAATAGATAACCTGGAAGAAATGGATGCATTCCTAGAGATGTATCAACTACCAAAACCGAACCAGGAAGAAATAGAAAACCTGAACAGACCTATGACCACTAAGGAAATTGAAGCAGTCATCAAAAATCTCCCAAGAAACAAAAGCCCAGGGCCAGATGGCTTCTCCTGGGAATTCTACCAAACATTTAAAGAAGAATTAATACCTATTCTTCTGAAACTGTTCCAAAAAATACAAATGGAAGGAAAACTTCCAAACTCATTTTATGAGGCCACCATTACCTTGATCCCAAAACCAGACAAAGACCCCATCAAAAAGGAGAATTACAGACCAATATCCTTGATGAACATGGATGCAAAAATTATCACCAAAATACTAGCCAAGAGGATCCAACAGTACATTAAAAGGATTATTCACCACGACCAAGTGGGATTTATCCCTGGGCTGCAAGGTGGATTCAACATCCGCAAATCAATCAACGTGATACAGTACATTAACAAAAGAAAGAACAAGAATCATATGATCCTCTCAATAGATGCAGAGAAAGCATTTGACAAAGTACAGCATGCTTTCTTGATCAAAACTCTTCAGAGCATAGGGATAGAGGGTACATACCCCAATATCATAAAAGCCATCTATGGAAAACCTCCAGCGAATATCATTCTCAATGGGGAAAAACTGAGAGCTTTCACCCTAAGGTCAGGAACGTGGCAGGGATGTCCACTCTCACTACTGCTATTCAACATAGTATTAGAAGTCCTAGCCACAGCAATCAGACAACAAAAAGAAATCAAAGGCATCCAAATCAGCAAAAAAGAAGTCAAACTCTCACTGTTTGCAGATGATATGCTACTTTATGTGGAAAACCCAAAAGACACCACCCCAAAACTGCTAGAACTCATACAGGAATTCAGTAAAGTGGCAGGCTATAAAATCAATGCACAGAAATCAGTGGCATTCCTATACACCAACAAGAAGACAGAAGAGAGACAAATTAAGGAGTTGATCCCATTTACAACTGCACCCAAAACCGTAAGATACCTAGGAATAAATCAAACCAAAGAGGCAAAGGATCTGTACTCAGAAAACTATAAAATACTCATGAAAGAAATTGAGGAAGACACAAAGAAATGGAAAAACGTTCCATGCTCATGGATTGGAAGAACAAATATTGTGAAGATGTCAATGCTGCCCAGAGCAATCTACACATTCAACGCAATCCCCATCAAATACCATCCACTTTTTTCAAAGAAATGGAACAAATAATCCTAAAATTTGTATGGAAACAGAAAAGACCCTGAATAGCCAGAGGAATGTTGAAAAAGAAAAGCAAAGCTGATGGCATCACAATTCCGGACTTCCAGCTCTATTACAAAGCTGTCATCATCAAGACAGTATGGTACTTGCACAAAAACAGACACATCGATCAATGGAACAGAATAGAGAGCCCAGAAATGGACCCTCAACTCTATGGTCAACTAATCTTTGACAAAGCAGGAAAGAGTGTGCAATGGAAAAAAAGACAGTCTCTTCAACAAATGGTATTGGAAAAATTGGACAGCCACATGCAGAAGAATGAAACTGGACCTTTCCTTACACCACACACAAAAATAGACTCCAATGGTTGAAAGACCTAAATGTGAGACAGGAGTCCATCATAATCCTAGAGGAGAACACAGGCAGCAACCTCTTCGACCTCAGCTGCAGCAACTTCTTCCTAGAAACATTGCCAAATGCAAGGGAATCAAGGGCAAAAATGAACTGTTGGGATTTCATCAAGATAAAAAGCTTTTGCACAGCAAAAGAAACAGTCAACAAAATCAAAAGACAACCGACAGAATGGTAGAAGATATTTGCAAATGACATATCAAAGGGCTAGTATCCAAAATCTATGAAGAACTTATCAAACAACACCCAAACAACAAATAATCCAATCAAGAAATGGGCAGAAGACATGAACAGATGTTTTTCCAAAGAAGACATCCAAATGGCCAACAGACTCATGAAAAACTGCTCAACATCACTCGGCATCAGGGAAACCCAAATCAAAACCTCAATGAGATACCACCTCACACCAGTCAGAATCGGTAAAATTAACAAGTCAGGAAATGACAGATGTTGGCGGGGATGCGGAGAAAGGGGAACCCTCCTACACCGTTGGTGGGAATGCAAGCTGGTGCAACCACTCTGGAAAACAGTATGGAGGTTCCTCAAAAAGTTGAAAATAGAGCTAGCGTAAAACCCAGCAATTGCACTACTGGATATTTACCCCAAAGATACAAATGTAGGGACCCGAAGGGGCACCTGCACCCCAATGTTTATAGCAGCAATGTCCCCAATAGCCAAACTATGGAAAGAGCCCAGATGTCCATCAACAGAGGAATGGATAAAGAAGATGTGGCATAAATATACAATGGAATATTATGCAGCCATCAAAAGGAATGAGATCTTGCCATTTGCAACGACGTGGATGGAACTGGAGGGCGTTATGCTCAGTGAAATAAGTCAATCAGCAACAAATGTATCATATGACCTCACTGATATGAGGAATTCTTAATCTCAGGAAACAAACTGAGGGTTGCTGGAGTGGGGGTGGCGTGGGAGGAATGGGGAGGCTGGGTGATAGACATTGGGGACGGTATCTGCTATGGTGAGTGCTGTGAATTGTTGAAGACTGTTGAATCACAGATCTGTACTTCTGAAACAAATATTGCAATATATGTTAAGAAAAAAAAAAGAAGATAGCAGGAGGGGAAGAATGAAGGGCAGTAAATTGGAGGGGGAGACGAACCATAAGAGACGATGGACTCTGAAAAACAAACTGAGGGTTCTAGAGGGGAGGGGTGGGGGATGGGTTAGCCTGGTGATGGGTATTAAAGAGGGCATGTTCTGCATGGAGCACAGGTGTTATACACAAACAATGAATCATGGAACACTACATCCAAAACTAATGATGTGATGTATGGTGATTAACATAACAATAAAAAAATTTAAAGAAAAAAAACCCTGCCTCAGCATTTTGACTCTAAATCTAAGAAAAATAAAAAAGTCCTCATGAAAAAACTGAGATTCAAGATGGTGTCACACCACAGATTTAGATTCTTTTTTTTTTTTTAAGATTTTATTTATTTATTTGACAGAGAGACACAGCAAGACAGGGAACACAAGCACGGGGCATGGGAGAGGGAGAAGCAGGCTTCCTGCCGAGCAGGGAACCCAATGCTGGGCTCTATCCCAGGACCCTGGAATCATGACCCGAGGCAAGGGAAACACTTAACGACTGAGCCGCCCAGGAATACCATGGATTTAGATTCTCAATGTGCTCTCCCTACTGATGCTGGATTTTCTAAACAGAGATATTAACATAAAAATTAGTCCCGATCTGGTAATACCTCTGGACTGACTAGCAGATGCAAGCAGAAAACCACTGTACATATGTTTCAATTGCCCAAAAATATTAATTCCCATT
Organism: Zalophus californianus; assembly: GCF_009762305.2. Classification (NCBI taxonomy): domain Eukaryota; kingdom Metazoa; phylum Chordata; class Mammalia; order Carnivora; family Otariidae; genus Zalophus; species Zalophus californianus. Next base: position 110,216,007 of record NC_045612.1, on the reverse strand, counting down.
GAAAAAAATTACGAACATGTCGAGAAAATTTAGACATGATTTATCATAAACAATTTCATAGGAGAAAAATAAGAAGGAAATACGGTATGAAAAAAACAAGTAAGCCATAACATCTTTGAGTTAAGCGAAAAATGCTTTTAAAGGATTAAAATATATATTAGACACTAAGAACAATATTTTATGAAAAAATGGCAGATTTAAAAATAAACAGAGTATGACTTTTATAAGAAATATGGCTTTGAGCCCTTTGATCTGTGTGACTGAGAGGTGAGTTTAAATGGTCTTTAAAATCCCATTTATTTCTGTCATTCTTTGATTCTATAATCAGAGTGACTGCCTTTTTCAGATTCTGCCAATCACACCAGGTGGATGGAGGAGCTCTATATGTGCTTTGTCCTTGTTCGCTGACCCAGGAGGTCACAGACAGGACACAAAAGAGATTTGACCAGCAACGCTATGTTGAGCGTTTTAAAATATCTAATCATTTACATATGAGAAGGTGTAAATGAGAGACACATAATGATGAATAACAAGAATCCTCAAAAACACAGAGTAATAACAACCTTCTAATCTTAACTTTTGAGCCAACATTTGAGTTCTTCCCTAATAACCTGGCAAGTAGGCATTAGCATCTGCTGGTTCAGTTTAGTGACAGGAATTTTACTATCTCCAGCAGCTTATACTTCCATTTTTAACTACCAGAATAGGGTCCTTATACTGAGACAAAATCAGCTTCCTTATTATCTCTCCAAACATTTTGTAATTCTGCTATTTGAAGTCATTCAGATCAACCTTAACCTTACTGCAATACACCATATGGAAAACAGTCATGCCCATTTGACATCCGAATGAAATGCATCCATTTCCTTTTACTAGTCACTAAGCAACATGCCTTGAATTCCATGACCACTCTGATTACACATTTTTAACTATGATCCATTTTAGGATTGTTTTTCTTAAAAGTGACAACCAGAAATAAACACAATTTTCCATTGGTAGTCAACCAATAGAAAAGAAGAAATGAGTATTTCAAGATATATAAAGTGAAAATGTTAGAAATAAGAGGAAATGTTAAAAATAAAGCACCATCATGATGCAAGGATTCAATATACCTCTCTAATAAATTGGCAAATCAAATAAGAAAAAAAAAATAAGAACCATGACCATAAATAGTATAAACAATGAGATTCACTTTAAGTATTAGTGTCAAAAATTTTATACCCTACAAACAAGGAATAAACATCTTTTCTCTTTTTCAAAAATCTATGGAATATTTACCAAAAGAAGAACATAGAGAACCTTAATTAATTTACTTATATGGCTTTTTATAAAAGTGGGCATTAGTGGAACACCTGGGTGGCTCAGTTGGTTAAGCATCTGCCTTTGGCTTAGGTCATGATCCCAGGGTCCTGGGATCAAGTCCCTCATGAGGCTCCTTCCTCAGCGGGGAGCCGGCTTCTCCCTCTGCCTGCCACTCCCTCTGCTTGTGCTCTCACTCACACTCTCTCTCTCTCTCACACACACACAAATAAATAACATCTTTAAAAAAAAAATTGGGCATTAGTAACAAGGAATTCTAACCAAAGTAAACATTCTGACAAAGTAAACATTCTCTTTAGAGTAACTGCAACTGAAATAGAATGCAAACTTCATCTGTAAACTGTTTTCAATTTAATGACACGGAGAAGTATATATGTAAAATATAAGGAATGTAGGCAAAGCTCACTCAGATAAATATTTCAATTCTTAAGTCTTTTACTTCTATATAAAAATGTGAAAATAGACCTGAGCAAGATGGTGGAGGAGTAGGAGACCTAAATTTCATCTGGTCGGGAAATTCAGCTAAATAGGTGTCAAACCATTATGAACACCTACAAACTCAACAGGAGATCAAAGAAAAGAATAACTGCAACTCTCTGAACAGAAAAGCGACCACTTTCTGGAAGGTAGTACGTTCAGAGAAGTGAATTCGAGGCAATATTCAGGAAGATAGACCACGGAGGGAGGCCTCCGTCAGCCACTACCGGCAAGTGATACAGCAACGGAGCACAAAATCAGAACTTTTAGAAGTCGGCTCCACTGAGGGACATCGCTCCAGTGGCTAAGCAGGGGGTGGAACCCTCGCAGGACAGTGTGGTCTCAGGACCCTCGGTGTCACAGAAAGACCAGGGGTGCCTGAGTGTGGCAGAGCTCCCAGGTATCGGAGCAGGGAAGCCGGCTGCAGAGATGGAGCCAAGGCAAGGGCTCTCATTACGGGGTTGCCATAAAGTGTGATCTGCAGCACAGTAGGGCCACTGCTCCTCCAGCAGGGACCGAACAAGTGGCAGATCCGGGGAGACTCCCCTTCCTCCCCCGGGAGGAGTGGCGTGGGAGCCCACAGCAGAAATCTGCTGGGTTTAGAGACTCCACACAGGGTCAGGTGCCAGACATAGAAACGCTCGGTCACAGGCCGGGTGAGCACGGAGTGTGGCCGGAGACCAGGGAGACAGGAGTGATTGACTGCTTTTCTCTGGGGGAGCATTGAGGAGTAGGGCCCTGAGTTCTCGGCTCCTCCAGGGCAGAGATTGGGAGGCCGCCATTTTCACTCTTGTCTTCGAAAGCTGTACGGAAAGCTTGCAGGGAACAAAAGCTCCTGAGAGCAAACCCGAGATTACTTAGCCCGCCTCTGGCAAGGGCAGGGCAATTGTGCCTCCAGCAAAGACATCTGGGAACCACGGCAAAAGGACCCTCCCCCAGATCAGCAAGAACAACCAGCCAAGACCAAGTTTACCTATCAATGAGAACGGCAGAACTCCAGCATTAGAGGAATAGAGCACATAGAATTCATGGCGTTTTCCCCCCATGATTCTTTAGTCTTTCAAAGTTAATATTTTAAATTTTCTTTATTTTTTTCTTTTCTAATTTTTTTGAATTTTTCTTTTTCCCTTTTTCAACCAACATCTTATCAATTCCTTTTTAAAAAAATCTTTTTGGGCGCCTGGGTGGCTCAGTTGGTTAAGCGACTGCCTTCGGCTCAGGTCATGATCCCGGAGTCCCGGGATCGAGTCCCACATCGGGCTCCCTGCTCAGCAGGGAGTCTGATTCTCCCTCTGACCCTCTTCCCTCTCGTGCTGTCTCTCATTCTCTCTCTCTCAAATAAATAAAATCTTTTAAAAAAATCTTTTTTAATTTTCGTTTATAGAGTCATATTTTATCCCTTCATTGTAGTTAAATTTATTTTTTGTATATATACATAGGTTTTTCTCTCTTTAAAATTTTGGGATACAGGGCGCCTGGGTGGCTCAGTTGGTTAAGCGACTGCCTTCGGCTCAGGTCATGATCCTGGATTCCCGGGATCGAGTCCCACATCGGGCTCCCTGCTCAGCAGGGAGTCTGCTTCTCCCTCTGACCCTCTTCCCTCTCATGCTTTCTCTCATTCTCTCTCTCAAATAAATAAAATCTTTAAAAAAAAATTGGGGGGATACACTTTCTTCTAACAGACCAAAATATACCCTCAATCTCTGGCATATGGCTTTGCTCTAGTCTCCTGCCTGATCACATTCTCTTTAATTTCTCGTCTTTCTTTTTTCAATGAACTTATCAATTCCTTTTTAAAAATTTTTCAATTTTCATCTTTACAATAATAGTCCATCCCTTCATCATATTTATCCTTATTTTTGTACATATATGTTTTTCTTTCTTGAAACTTTTGGGAGACAGTTTCTTCTAACAGACCAAAATACACCCAAAATCTAGTGTGTGTCTCTGATCTATTCACCAGCATGTTCGTATTCTTTTTTTTCCCTTCCTTCCCCCCACCCCCAGTTTTGGGTCTCTTCTGACTTGTTTAGTGTATATTTTTGTTTGTTTTTTTTTTTTAAACTTTTAACATTTTGTTCTCTCATTCATCTGTTCTCCTCTGGACAAAATGACAAAAAGGAAAAACTAACCTCAAAAAAAAAAAAAAAAAAAAAGAACAAGAGGCAATACCAACTGCCAGGGAGATAATAAACACAGACATTAGTAACATGTCAAACTAGAGTTCAGAATGACAATTATAAAGATACTAGATGGAATTGAAAAAAGCATGGAAGATACTAGAGAATCCCTTTCTGGAGAAATTAAAGAACTGAAATCTAACCAAGTAGATATCAAAAAGGCTATTAAGGAGGTGCAATAAAAAATGGAGGCTCTAACCATTAGGATAAATGAGGCAGAAGAGAGAATTTGTGATACAGAAGACCAAATGATGGAGAATAAAGAAGCTGAGAAAAAGAGTGATCAACAACTACTGGATCACAACGGCAGAATTTGAGAGATAAGGGATACCATAAGACGAAACAATATTAGAATAATTGGGATCCCAGAAGAAGAAGAAGAGAGAGAGGGTCAGAAGGTATTTTGGAGCAAATTATAGCAGAGAATTTCCATAATTTTGGGAAGGAAACAGGCATCAAAATCCAGGAGGCACAGAGAACCTCCCTCAAAATCAATAAAAATAGGTCAACACCCCGACATCTAATAGTAAAACTTACAAGTCTCACGGAAAAAGAGAAAATCCTGAAAGCAGCTCAGGACAAGAGGTCTGTAACCTACAATGGTAGGAACATTAGATTGGCAGCAGACCTATCCACAGAGTCCTGGCAGGCCAGAAAGGACTGCTATGATATATTCAGAGCACTAAATGAGAAAAATATGCAGTCAAGGATACTATATCCAGCTAGGCTGTCATTGAAAATAGAAAGAGAGGTAAAAAGCTCCCAGGTCAAACAGAAACTAAAAGAATTTGCAAACACCAAACCAACCCTCCAAGAAGTATTGAAAGGGGTCCTCTAAGCAAAGAGACAGCCTAAAAGTAACACAGACCAGAAAGGAAGAGAGACAATATACAGTAACAGTCACCTTACAGGCAATACAAGGGCACTAAATTCATATCTTTCAATAGTTACCCTCAATGTAAATGGGCTAAATGCTCCAATCAAAAGACACAGGGTATCAGAATGGAAAAAAAGACAATACCTATCAATATGCTGTCTGCAAGAGACTCATTTTAGACGCAAAGACACCTCCAGATTCAAAGTGAGGAGGCAGAAAACATTTTACCATGCTAAAAGACATCAAAGGAAAGCTGGGGTGGCAATCCTTATTTCTGACAAATTAGATTTTAAACCAAAGAGTATAATAACAGATGAGGAAGGACACTATATCCTACTTAAAGGGTGTATCCAACAAGAAGATCTAACAATTGTAAATATCTATGCCCCTAACATGGGAGCAGCCAATTATATAAGCCAATTAATTAACAAAATCAAAGAAACACACCGACAACAATCCAATAATAGTGGGGGACTTTAACACCCCCCTCACTGAAATGGACAGATCATCTAAGCAAAAGATCAACAAGGAAATAAATTTAAATGACACACTGGACCAGATGGAATTCACAGATATATTCAGAACATTCCACCCCAAAGCAACAGAATACACATTCTTCTCGAGTGCCCATGGAACATTCTCCAGAATAGATCACATAATATGTCACAAATCAGGTCTCAACTGTTACCAAAAGATTGGGATCATTCCCTATTTTTGGACCACAATGCTTTGAATCTAGAACTCAATCACAAGAGGAAAGTTGGAGGGGCACCTGGGTGGCTCAGTTGGTTAAGTGACTGCCTTCGGCACAGGTCATGATCCTGGAGTCCCGGGATCAAGTCCCGCATCGGGCTCCCTGCTCAGCGGGGAGTCTGCTTCTCCCTCTGACCCTCTCCCCTCTCATGCTCTCTCTCTATCTCATTCTCTCTCTCAAATAAATAAATAATCTTAAAAAAAAAGAGGAAAGTTGGAAAGAACTCAAATACATGGAGGCTAAAGAGCATCCTACTAAAGAATGAATGGGTCAACCAGGAAATTAAAGAAGAATTAAAAAAATTCACGGAAACAAATGAAAATGAAAACACAACTGTTCAAAATCTTTGGGATGCAGCAAAGGCAGTCCTAAGAGGAAAGTATACAGCAATACAAGCCTTTCTCAAGAAAGGTCTCAAATACACAACCTAACACTACACCTAAAGGAGCTGGAGAAAGAACAGCAAATAAAGCCTAACCTGGCAGGAGAAGAAAAATAAGAAAGATCAGAGCAGAAATCAAGAAATAGAAACCAAAAGAATAGTAGAACAGATCAACGAAACTAGGAGCTGGTTCTTTGAAAGAATTAACAAGATTGATAAACCCCTGGCCAGACTTATCAAAAAGAAAAGAGAAACGACCTCAATAAATAAAATCATGAATGCAAGAGGAGAGATCACAACCAACACCAAAGAAACACAATTATAAGAACATATTATGAGCCACTATATGCCAGCAAATTAGACAATCTGGAAGAAAATGGATGCATTCATAGAGACATATAAACTCCCAAAACTGAACCAGGAAGAAATAGAAAACCTGAATAGACCCATAACCACTACGGAAATTGAAGCAGTTATCAAAAACCTCCCAAGAAACAAGAGCCCAGGGCCAGATGGCTTCCCCCGGGTATTCTACCAAACATTTAAAGAAGAATTAATACCTACTCTTCTGAAACTGTTCCAAAAAATAGAAATGGAAGGAAAACTTCCAAACTCATTTTATGAGGCCAGCATTACCTTGATCCCAAACCAGACAAAAACCCCATCAAAAAGGAGATTTTCAAACCAATATCCCTGATGAACATGGATGCAAAAATTTCTCACCAAAATACTAGCCAAGAGGATACAACAGTACATTAAAAGGATTATTCACCAAGACCAAGTGGGATTTATTCCTGGGCTGCAAGGTTGATTCAACATCTGCAAATCAATCAGTGTGATACAATACATTAATAAAACAAAGAACAACAACCCTATGCTCCTCTCAATAGATGCAGAAAAAGCATTTAACAAAGTACAGCATCCTTTCTTGATTAAAACTCTTCACAGTGTAGGGATAGAGGGTACATACCTCAATATCATAAAAGCCATCTATGAAAAACCCACAGCAAATAACATTCTCAATGGGGGAAAACTGAGAGCTTTCCCTCTGAGGTCAGGAACACAGCAGGGATGTCCACTATCACCACTACTATTCAACCTTGTACTAGAAGTCCTAGCCTCAGCAATCAGACAACAAAAAGAAATAAAAAGCATCTGAATTGGCAAAGAAGAAGTCAAACTCTCACTCTTTGCAGATATGATACTTTATGTGGAAAACTCAGAAGACTCCACCCCAAAACTGCTAGAACTCAGAGGATTTCAGTAAAGTAGCAGGAAATAAAATCAATGCACAGAAATCAGTTGCATTTCTAGACACCAACAAGACAGAAGAAAGAGAAATTAAGGAGTTGATCCCATTTACAACTGTACCCAAAACCATAAGATACCCAGGAATAAATCTAACCAAGAAGCAAAGAATCTGTACTCAGAAAACTATAGACTACTCATGAAAGAAATTGAGGAAGACAAAGGAAATGGAAAAATGTTCCATGCTCATGGATTGGGAGAACAAATATTGGGAAAATGTCTATGCTCCCTAGAGCAATCTACACATTTAATGCAATCCCTATCAAAATACCATCCACTTTTTTCAAAGAAATGGAACAAATAATCCTAAAATATGTATGGAATCAGAAAAGACCCCGAATAGCCAGAGGAATGTTGAAAAAGAAAACCAAAGCTGGTGGGATCACAATTCCGGACTTCCAGCTCTATTACAAAGCTGTCATCATCAAGACAGTATGGTCCTGGCACAAAAACAGACACACAGAGATCCATGGAACAGAACAGAAAACCCAGAAATGGACCCTCAACTCTATGGTGAATTAATCTTCGACAAAACAGGAAAGACTAGCCAATGGAAAAAAGACTCTCTTTGACAAATGGTGTTGGGAAAATTGGACTGCCATATGCTGAAGAATGAAACTGGACCATTTCCTTACACCACACACAAAAATAAACTCAAAATGGACGTAAGACCTAATATGAGACAGGAATCCATCAAAATCCTTGAGGAGAACAGAGTCAGCAACCTCTATGACTTCGGCCACAGCAACTTCTTGCTAGACACATCTCCAAAGGCAAGGGAAAAAAGACAAAAATGAACTACTGGGACTTCATCAAGATAAAAAGCTTTTGCACAGCAAAGAAAAGAGTCAACAAAACCAAAAGACAACCGACAGAATGGGAGAAGATATTTGCAAATGATATATCAGATAAAAGGGCTAATATCCAAAATCTATAAAGAAGTTATCAAACTCAACACCCAAACAACAAATAATCCAATCAAGAAATGGGCAGAAGACATGAACAGATATTTTTCCAAAGAAGACATCCAAATGGCCAACAGACACATGAGAAAGTGCTCAACATCACTTAGCATCAGGGAAATACAAATCAAAACCTCAATGAGATACCACCTCACACCAGTCAGAATGGCTAAAATTAACAAGTCAGGAAACGACAGATGTTCGTGAGGATGCAGAGAAAGGGGAACCCTCTTACACTGCTGATGGGAATGCAAGCTGGTGCAGCCACTCTGGAAAACAGTATGGAGGTTCCTCAAAAAATAGAAAACAGAGGTACCCTACAACCCAGTAATTGCACTACTGGGCGTTTACCCCAAAGATACAAATGTAGTGATCCGATGGGGTACGTGCACCCTGATGTTTATAGCAGTAATGTCCAACATAGCCAAGCTATGGAAAATTCCAAGATGTCCATCAACAGATGAATGGATAAAGAAGTTGTGATATATATATGCAATGGAGTATTATGCAGTCATCAAAACAACGAAAACTTGCCATTTGCAACGACATGGATAGAATTAGAGGGTATTATGGTAAGCAAGGTAAGTCAATCAGAGAAAGACAATTATCATATGGTCTCATTGGTATGAGGAATTTTAAGAAACAAGACAGGGGATCATAGGGTAAGGGAGAGAAAAATGAAACAAGATGAAACCAGAGAGGGAGACAAACCATAAGAGACTCTTAATCTCAGGAAACAAACTGAGGGTTGTTGGAGTGGTGGAGGTTGGGAGGGATGGGGTTGCCGGGTCATGGACATTGGGGAGAGTATGTGCTACAGTGAGCACTGTGAATTGCATAAGACTGATGAATCACAGACCTGTACCCCTGAAACAAATAATACATATGTTAATAAAAACATACTAAAAAATGTGAAAAAAATGAATAAGTCAATTCAACAATTCAGAAAAATCATGGAAATATAGACCAAAGAAGGAATTTTTTTTAATTAGAAAGCAAAATAAAATCACAAGGATGAGAACTGATAAAGAAAACCAAGAGCTAATGCTTTTAAAGAACCAATAAAATTGCCAGCTTCTGGGAAATCTGACAGAGAAAAGAGAAACTGCAAATATGCAACATGTGAAGTCAGCCACATGATTTAACCACAAGAATGGAGGTTTTCAATATTATATGAATACTACATTTATTCTAATCAATTTAAAAACCTTCATGAAATGGGTGATTTTTCAAGTACAATTTCAAACTGGTAAAACTCACCAAGGAAAGTTAAAACTTTTAAGTTAAATAATATTCATGGGAGAAGAGTTGGGATCCAGATATCCTATGAGAGAATGGGAGGATGGAGGCATGGAAGCAAAACCTTCCATCAACTAATAGCAAAGTCAACCCATCAGAGGATTTTAAAGTAATTCACCATGACCACAATTGGTTTACTTCAGAAATGCAAAATCGATTTAACTTTTGGATTTATCTTAATTTATGGTCAGCCTGATAAAAGCTGACAGGGCATCTGATAAAAATCAACAAGCATTCCTGATTTTAAAATAAAATCTTGTACATTAGGAATTGGAGAGTACTTGCTTAACATTAAAAACTTATCTCTCAAAACCAACAGCCACCCCCCCCATCATTATGTTAAATGGTAAAAAATTAGCAGCAGCATCACTGGAAACAAAATTAGACTAAACTAGACCATAAGCACTATGACAAGAGAAGCCATGTTGGTTTTGCCCAGCACTGTATCCCTAGTGCCTAGTAACAGTGCCTGATACTCTTAGTTGCTGCTGGCATTCAAGATCTTCTGAATGCTGATGATTCATAACCTTCTCATGATGATTCAACCTTCTCATTTTGCTATTTAACATTTGTAAAACACAACTATTGGCCTTTGCCCTTAATCTCTGCTTCTCGTCAAGTCTCCCCCTGCTCACTCATTGGTGCCACCATCCAACCAGTTACTTACACCAAGGATCTACACACCTTCCATACAGGCATCCTAACTTGCAACCTAGTAATTGTAACTAGCCATCTATCAGCAAGTCCTGCTGACATTAATGCCAAAATGCACACTGAGTCTGACCACGTTTCCTATGAGCACTGCTTACAACCCAGCTCAAATGACCAACTCTTCTGATTTGGATAATTACAAACCCTTCACATTAGTCTCCCTGTTTCCACTCTCAATCCTCTATTGTCCATTCCATCCAGCAGCCAGAGCATTCTTAAAGACTAAATTGTACCTTTCCTGTGCTTGAAATTTTCTAGTGACTTCCCTTTGTAGTTAAAAGAGCACTAAGCACCTCTACTCTAACGCTTTGACCCCAAAGTCTGCCTTTTTCACACCCACCAACCACACTCTGGGTACACTAACCTTCCTGTCCCTTCAACATGACATATTTGTTCTGTCTCATTCCAGCAATGCTCTTTTGCCAGATACTCATATGATTGCCTCTTCCTCTTATAAATTTTATCTCAAATGTCACCTCCTCTGAAAGGTCTTTTCCAGGTATAAAATAGCACCTTCAGCCCACACACTCTGTTGCATTACTCAATTCTGTTTTCTTCATAACCTTATCACTTATTAATATATAAAACTGTATTTATTGTTTTCTTTTCTATTGACCATCTCCCTCTACTAGAATGTAAGGTCCTCTTAAGGTCATGCAGGTGTAAATGTAAAGATTTTTTGTGTTCTAATCAGTGAATTTCCCTCACGGTCTGTGCATTTATTTTTGAAATGACCTCTAAAGTCATTTGGTCAATATAAAAAATATTGTTGGAATTTTTACTGGCATTGCATTAACCTTATAGACTAGAATATAGTAGGCACTTAATACGTATTTTGAATAAATGAATGACAGAATTTATGAAAAATTCAGGGCTAAGAATTCCCATTTTTATTCAACATTGTCTCATAAGTTCTAGAAAATGGCATATGATAAGTAAAAGCACCAAGAGATTTAAATACTGCAAACAGACAAAACAGTAATTAGTTGCAAATGATATTATCTTTCTAGATATTCCAAAAGAATCATCTAAAAACAATTAAAACTAGTATACTAAGAGATTCAGTAAGGTGGAAAGTTACAAGTTATTAAAAATAATCTCTCCCATATACCAGAAATAACCAGTTAAAAAATATGGTGATAATATTAAATTCTACCTAGGAATTAAATATATACAATACTTAGGAAGAGACATAACAAAAACATGTAAAACAGGTAAGAAAGGAATGGTAACACTTTACTTAGGAATACAAATGCATACTGAATAAACAGCAAGTTACACCATGTTTCTCTATAGTTTCAAAATTGCACTTTTCCCCAAATGAACTTGTAAGGTCAACTACAATAAAAAGTTCAACAGACAATGCTTACATTGACTATACAACTTTAAAGATCAGTTCAGGAGCACCAGGGAGGCTCAGTCGGTTAAGTGTCTAACTTTTGATTTCAGCTCAGGTCATGATCTCAGGGTCATGAGATCGAGCCCCCCAGTGGGTTCCATGCTGAGTGTGCAGCCTGCTTAAGATTCTCTCTCTCTCTCTCTCTCTCTCTCTCTCTCTCTCTCTCTCCCATCCTTCTCTCTGACCCTCCCTCTACCCTCTACCCTGCTCTCGTGTGTTCTCTTTCAATCAGTTCAGAGAATAAATGCACACAAACCATCAAGAATTTCTTGATAGGGAAAAATAAGGATGCACTTATCCTGTTAATTATTATAACATAAATCCCCATTAAAAATCCAGCCATTGCTGGATTATACACAAGGATCAAGGAAACAGAAGGCTCAGAACAAAACATATAATATTTTATATATGATAAAGGTGGCATTTCATATTTTGTGGGAAGAATATATAATAAGTGATGTTAGGAAAACGGAGTCATGATTTAAAAAAAATCTCTCATCTCACTTATTATATCAAATTAAATCTTAAAATATTAAAAAATATAAACGGTATGTTAAAAGAACTAATTTTGTTTCATATTACATATTTTTAATTACATATTTTTAAAAATACAAAAATGTACCTCTTCTGACTCCAATTCTATCTCTTACACTTTTATCTTCATCTTCCATTCTTTCCCTCTATGTGTTTCAGTCTATCTTCTCCTGAGCCATCCAACAATTCAACACCACTCTTTATTTGTAATACATGTTTTTATTTTTTATTTCTAATAATTGGGGACAGTAAGAGTCTAGTGAAAAGAAGAACAAGGACAAGTCGTGGAGGAGACAAGAGAGTCTTAGAGGATGAAACCCTCAATAATGTAGATGGGGCACAAGAGATGTTCATTGACACCAAGAAGTCCCAAGCATTTTGCGGTCCTTGGTGAGGGGCCATATTGGATATCATCAAAGGCTTTACCAAAAGCTCTGCTGAAATCCAGAAGTACTTCATTCATGGTGTTACACTGATCTAATAATTGATCTAGTTTTTACGTGAATGTTTTGTTCATTCTAAGGAGTGTGTGTTTAGAAATACTTGTTAATTATGGAATTTAGACTAGTCTCTAAGCAATAAGGAAGATCTCCAGGAAGAAAAGAATATCAGCAATTAGTTTTAAGCCAGCACTGATGAAAACAGTGCCATTTTTATACTCTGCTCATTTAGGAAACAGACAAAGGAGGGATATTTAAAAGTTCACTAATTAAAGGGCAAACAGCCTATATTCCTCTCTTTAAATCCACAGAACTCAAGTTTTTAAGTCACTACCACTTAAATATCATGCGGATAAAAGAAATTGGCAGCCACAGACTCAAGAAGAAACTACAGATCTTATATTAATCCAGGGACATGTGTCAAAGTTTTTGAACACATGAGAAAATGCCTCAAGGCAGACCAGGTGGGAGTAAATTATTTTTGAGAAATAGACTTCAATATAAGTTCCAAGGAGGTGGCCACTTACTGCCAAAGGGTCAGATCAAAGTAATATGGAATGTTTCCACATGTGTTTTAATGATTCAGTAGTCAAGGTAAAGTCGAATGCTGTTCTCAGAAATTGTTCTTGGGGATGTTACATATTTAATTTAGTCCAGCTGAAAAAGGTTACAGGATGTAGTCCTCAATTTGAATGACTGCGCACTCTTAAAATGCTGTTTTTGTTCAATGTGAGGAACAGTTTTGATTGCAAATTTTTCTGTTAAAACATTTTCCTCTCTGAAAACAAACTATCAATTGCTTGCAATCTGAAGGAGCTGACTGGGAGAAGGGTAGGCTGCTGCTGGTTCCTGGGATAAAGGCAACTAACCAGCAAGGCTCCGTGAGCTGGGCCTCTCGAGCTGCCCCCCACCACCCCACTGAGTGAAGGGGAGTCTTAATACCAGCCCAGTGATTCCTCAAGGAATACCCATATGTGTGTTTTCTTTTAAGAGCTGCCGCTCTATTTTCTGGCTGAAAGACCACCATAAAGCCTGTGACTAATAGCTATTGTGTAAGTCAATGTGCCTGTAGTTATTTGTACATTAAATGGGAACTTTAATCCATGTAAATGATAACTCAGAACACCCCTACTTTAAATTAGGTTAACAAAATATAATACCATATATGGAAGAGACTGCCACGGTTAAGGGTGAAAAGCCAATTACCCACTAAATGCCCTATGTTTACTGCAGTTCAAATTTCTGACTCCTACCTACACAAAGCTGCTTTGAAACAGCTAGAGCAAATATGAAATTTCCTTTAAGCAGCATGTTTTCTAAGTTAAAAGGTTTGAAGTTTGAAAAGAAAATGAGTCAGCATGTAGATTTTTAAAAATATACCGAATTTGTCTGAAGTCTCTTTTATAGTGTATTTTAATGAGGGAAAAGGTCTACTTTGGAATTTTACAAAAACTACATTATTATAAATGCAGCTTATTGCAAACAAGAATTACATGACTTTCAGTTCTTATTCTATATGATTAAGTTTTCTGAACTTTTTCTTACCTTCACTTCTAATGTGTCTAGTTAATTCTTAAGAATTTCTAATTTGCCTCCTTAGAGAATGAATATGAGATGTGAGATCATCTATAGAAGTTAAAAATACTGACAGGCATGAAACTTTCTGATTATCATAGGTCAGTGACATTAAATGGGTTAAATAAATCCTGTCTATAGGCACCAGTGGTTGAAGAAGCTAGGTAATTTTGGACCCCTTTCCTGAAATGCAGGACTTAACTACTTCAAAAACATTATCCCCTTCATTCATGAGCACCAACGGTTTGATTCAGGAGAAGGAAAGAAATGGACCCAGGATCCTTAGCAACAAGTTGTTATTTGGTTCCTAGTTTATGGTCTGTAATAGTTCTTTAACAGGGTATAAATACGCTTACTGTGAGGGTGATGACTCACTTGTGCTCGCTTTTACGTTCACATTATCAGTGAAGAGCAGGGAATGCTCATATTGCTCTCTTTTCCAACAACCAACCAAGTAATATCCAACATAAAACCATCAATTCACAGAGGAGACATTATTAAGACAGTCATTTTTTTTAAGATTTTTTTTTTTTTTTAGTGGTAGCACAAAAGGTGGTGGTCTCATCTGGAAAACAGAGTAAAGCCCATGCCGGTTTACTAAAAATTCTAAGCAAATCACTCCCCCCAAAAATTATTTCCCATTTAGGATGAAAGTCAGCAGCTGCCATCAGGACTGGCAGCCTAATTTAGAGTCTTATATCACTTATCTTAGAGATATATGAGCAAAGCCCACGAAGAAATTGCAAGTGCTGGGGCGCCTGGGTGGCTCAGTCATTAAGCGTCTGCCTTCGGCTCAGGTCATGATCCCAGGGTCCTGGGATCGAGCCCCGCATCGGGCTCCCTGCTCAGCGGAGAGCCTGCTTCCCCCTCTCCCTCTGCCTGCCGCTCTGTCTACTTGGGCTCTCTATCTCTCTGTCAAATAAATAAATAAAATCTTAAAAAAAAAATTCCAAGTGCTAAAATAACTTTATCAACAAGCCATTCTGATTTAGACATTGCAAATACACACAGTCTTGAAGTCATCATACCACTGACCTACTACATAAGTGATTCCCAATGGGCATACACCCTGCTCCCACACCCAACCCCACTTCCCCATGTGCACCCACCCCCCCAGAGGCCATCTTAAATATCTTTCTGGTTTCTAGAGCCTTATCCCTTCCACAGCACACTAATGAAACCCAGGTATCTATGTCCACGGTGGTTAGGTAGTCATGTTCTTACCCTAGCCCTGTTTGGTTAATTCCAACCAATTCTGGACAGTTTTACTGATAGGATTCAGAATCACAACTGTAGCCATACAAAGCCTGCTTACTGACTTAATACATACTCATTTGAGAGATCAACAGAAAGGAGGATATAAATTTGATAAAAAAATCTATATATTGGCAGCAATCCAGGCATCATTTCACCTATGACTCACCACAGGCTGGAGTTACATTATTTTAGCATGGTTGCTTTCCTAGAGACATAAATACCTTATAAATCATGAAGACTGTGATATGCCTGTGAGTGTTATTTGCAATTAAATCAAATTTAAAAATTTTAATGATTTAATAAAACACATAATTTTACAAATAAATGCCATTTTAATTGGATATAAATGCTTTTTTCATGTGTAGTCCTAATCTTAGTATAACTGCAACATCACAATTTATGCTCCATGTTCTAGCTTTAGGTTTCTTAAAATTGTGTTTATAAACAGAATCATAGTATAAAGACAGGGACTCATGAAAAACATTAAAAAAAACATAGCTGAAAAGAACTGCTTAGATTGAGATTATTTACACATTTTTGACCATTAAAATGCAGTACAGAGAGTTTAATTCTAAAATAATATGCAATGTTGGACTAGAGAAATAACATTTAAGTAACATATACAATATTTAATAAGAATAAAATACTATGAGTTTTTAGTCACAATGATACTATTAAATGAGATTATATCTGAAAAATAAAATGACACCAATTAAAAATTTCACCTGTATTATTTGATACTAAATTTTATAAAACTGTATGTTTTATCAGTTGGGCATTCAAAATTCTAAGGTATTTATATAGAGTAGTATGTCAAAGCTGGGCTGCATTACCTGGATATACACACACCCCACCTGAATTTAAATTTTTCATTGTTGTTGATCGTATTGGAATTACACCTTGGAATAATTCAAATATGTAACTTTCTCAACACTCAAAAAATTTTATCTCTTCGAGAAGAGCTTTAGGCTATCTGAATTTATCAAGAAAACAAACCATCTTCCTGCTTAGTGAACTCAAAGTGAGTATTCTATTTAGTATGCCTGTGGGGTATTCAAACTCTGGGTATATAACTGAAGATACTGTCTCAAAACACCTCCCTCCCAAAAAAAGAAATGCATTGCAGAGATAATCCTATGTTTAGTGAGTGAGAAACTAACATTTAACATTTGGTTGAGAGACCCAAGAGACATATTCTTCCCAAAATATCTTCATTTGCCTCCCCTGCTGCCCTGTATCAACTATAATTCACTCATCATCTGATAAATATTTACTGTGTATCTAAAATGGAAGCAAATGGAAATAGTGGGAGTTGTTAGCTCTAGTAATTAAGGAGATTATAATGTAATGCCCTTGTAATGGCCTTGTAAAAAAAAAAAAAGGAAGTACAACCTTATGAAGAGTCTTTATGAAGAGCAAGATGGAAAGGAGACTCAGAAATCCAGACTCTTGGAAGAACTACACCTTCAGTGAAAGGATCTGCAAGAAAAAGTCTGCCCACCAGTACAGAAGATTAAGGAGGACGTTCCTCCTGCTCTGCAAATCTCCTGAAGGTTTAAGTTCAAGTCTTCACAGCCCACACAAGCTAGAAATCTTCAAAGTGAGAAATCCACAGTAAACATTGGTCCTAGGATGGTGATATCCCAGGACTCCCAGCAAAACCAAAGGCAAAACTATTAAAACTATTTTGGAAGAATGCTTCCATGACCCATCACAGGACTGTCATGGGGGACATGGGGAGACCAAGTCCACTAATCATCAGTTTACAATCCAAAATTATAAAACACAATAGCAAACAATCACCACAGGTGAGAGTTAGCAGGAATACAGAACAGAAAAATTAAAACTGAAGAATTTTTAAATTAACATTAAAAATTGAGAAAATGGAAAAAATAAGGCACAAGGCAATATAGAGATAGAATGGACAATATTAGAGATTAAAAGACAGGCAAATTATAATTAAAAGGTCCAACACATATCCAATAAAAGTGATTCCAAGGACGAGGTGAGTTAATTGACTGCCTCCCACCCCTCATACTCCCTCTGCCTACCTCCAGGGCTGCCTCTCCACCAGGCTCAAGGATTCTCCTACCAACCCTTTGAAGGAGCAATGCTGTAGTCCTCTGGGTTGGCAGAGGAGAAGTGAAGTTCCCCAAAAGATGCTGGGGAGTTATAATTATTTTCACTAGGTCTTCATCCCCTAGCAGTGCTATGAAGCTACCATAATATTTCTGTACAAAGGCCAAGCCTGACCCATCACTGCTGATTCGTGTCTCAGGAGGAAATGGGATAAGCAGCAGTCTTCTCTAGGCAAGGGAGGAGAGAGACAATCAAGTCTACCTCAAAGCTTTCTCTCCAAACTGTCATTCCACTACGGCACCTGCTGACCCTGGCCCCAGCTTACCGCCACCTAACCAACAGCCTTCAGTCTCACCAGGGGTTGCCCGCGGATTTTATGTTAGTTACTCTAATCCATGCTTGCTCCCTTTTCTGTGGTTTCTAGAGGACTGAACTTGGAGGGGGGAGCCACCTGTTCTTCTTCACGAAGTTTGAAAACCTCAAACTTGCTATCTTTTCTTTCATAATATTTTATTTTCTGATTGCTGCAGTATATTTACATGCACTTGTCACCCTGCTAAATGGCCTTGTTTATTTCCTAGGTATGTCTGTAGGTTCTTTTATGCTTTATGTAGAAATCGAATCATCTGAGAATGGTGATTGTGCTTGTCCAGTTGCCATCCTTCTATATTTTCTTTTGCCTCCGCTGCCTGAGATGGAATGCCCAAGACCCCTGCTACTTCAAATGTGAGTGGACAGTCTTGTCCGGACTACACATCATAACTAAGCAAGCCCTGGATATTTTGTAGCACCCTTTATCAGGTTAGGAAATTCCCTATGATACTTATTTTGCTCAGAGATTTTTATCATGAACTGAATTTTATTAAATCTACTTGCTGCATGAACCGAGATGATTACGTTTTTTTTTTTATCTCTTATGTGTTAATGTAGTGAAATACATTATTAGACGTTTCTAATGTTGAAACAACCTGGTGTTCCAAAAATAACCCAACTTAGTCATGACATATTGAGTATTATGCACTGTTGGCTTCATTTGCTAATAACTTGCTTATGGTTTTCACATCCATACTCATGAATGAGGCTGCCCTGCAATTCTCCCCTTACATAGTCCTTATTTAGTACAGGGAGCCTGGTTAACGTGACTGCATTAAATGAGTCGGCGAATGGGTGGGGGGAATTTGTGAAAGATTAGATTTATCAGTTCCTGCAGTGTGTGGAAATCATCTGGTCCTTGTGGGGTTTTTTTTGTTTTGTTTTGTTTTGTTTTGTTTTTTGCAGGGAGACTTTTTACATTTAATGATTCAACTTTTTTAAGTGGTTATAGGATCATTGTGTTTCCTGACCCACCTTTGGTAATGTTTTTCTAGCAATGTGTCCATTTCAACTAAGTTTTCGAACTTCCTAGCATTTGCAGTTTTAGAGCTCAGATTTATTGCTTATTTGTACCCTCTTCTCTTCATCAGTCTTGCCAGAGGTTTTGTAAATTTTATTATTCTTTTCAAAGGGACAGTAAATGGTTTTTGGCCACTATATCTTTCTATTTAATTTTGTTTTTATATTTATTTTCTTCATTCTTTGAGCTTAGTCTGTTCTTCCAGTAACATCTTAAGTTAGAGGATTAAATAGTTTATTTCACTTTGTCTCATTTAAGGTTGTAAGTGTCCCTTTCACTGTTTTAGGGGCATGACACAAATTTTGATATATTTAGTATTTTATGTCCATTATTTCTTTTTGATGCACAAGCAATTTGAGGTGTTTTTAATATAAAAATTTGTTTTGCCACTTAATTGCACTTTGATAGGAGAATGTGGTCTATGAGGTATCAATTCATGATATTTGGTGATACATTTTTAATAGTCTAAGAGGAGGCCAATGCACATATGGTTTTGGAGAAAGCCACATACATTCTTCAGTTTGGAGTAGACTGTTTTTGCTTAATTGATAAACTTAAGAGAATGTTATTTGCTGACACGTTGTGTGTATTTGACGCTATGCTATTAGCAGCATACAAGTAAAAATAAGCTCTATTTTCCTGTTGAGCTTACCCTTCTATTACTAGGTCGTGAACTTACTCCTATTTAGTAGTATTTTTTACCTTAAAAATCTAGTTTGGCCCATATTCATAAAGCTATAGGTTTCCTTGTGGTTGGATGGTCTATGTTTTTCGATTCCTTTTATTTTCAAGATTAGGTGTTTCAGGGTTTTGTTTGTTTTGGTTTGGTTTTCCAGTTAGATAGGATTCTCATAACATAATCTAGCTGGATCCTTTTTTAATTTCGATCTTACTCTGAGTTTTAACTGGCAAGGTTAGTCCATTTTACATAAAATATGATACACACAGAGACACATTTGGATTTCACAATTTTATATTGCCCTTAACTATTTTTCCTGCTTTCCTAATTCCTGCCCAACCCCCTTTACACTTTTTCTGAAAAATTTATTATGGTGGGGATTTTTTCTTCAATTATTTTTTTCCTTCTACTTTTTAAAAAACAGGGTCTCTGTCTATTCATTCAGTGGTCTTTCTGAAAAATAGAGCAAACATGAAATCTTCAAAAGTCTAATCTTTTTAAAAATGCTTTCCAGCTTTACTGAGATATTGACAAAAATTGTCTATGTTTCTGGTATACAATGTGATGATTTTATATACATACACACTGTGAAATAATTACTACAATCTCTTTATGTTCCCTCTGTACACTACAAAGACTCTAAATGCTCCAACTCCAAGCACACTCCTCCAAAATGTTGTTACTATTTTCCAACGTTATAATTCTACTTGGACTTTGATTCCACTAACCAGACATTATAATAGTTCCATACCATATTGTTCCATATGTTGCTTTTTACTCTGAGTGAAATGCAAAGCCAGTGTGGACTTTTGAAAGGGGCATGACCCCAAGAGGTATGGTTCTAGCTACCATCATCTCTCACCTGGAGTACTTTGGTAGCCTCTAACATGACTCTCTGCTTCTACCCTTGACTCCTCTAGTCTATTCTCAATACAGTAGCCCAAAAAATTTTTTTAAAAACAGGTCAGATCATTCATTCCCTTGATCAAAACTCATAATCGCTTCCATTTCAGACTAAGAGACAAAATGCTTGCCATGCCCTACAAAACCCCATTTGATCTGGGCCCTTCTTACCTCTGCTCAAACTTCTCTGCACTCATTGCACTCCAGTCACATGTACCTCCTTCCTGTTCCTTGAGTGTGCTGAGGGCATGCCCTTATGTCCTGTGTCATAGGTCTTCATTCTGCCTAGATTGCCCATCTCCCAGGTAAGTGCACGGCTAACACTCTGTCACCTCTATCAAGGTTTTGCTCAAAAGTCATCATCTCAACAAGGCCTGACAACCTTATCTAAAATTGTAACCCTTCTTCCCCCAGCAATCCCACTACTCCTTACTCTGGTCAAGCATTAATTCTTTCCATAGCATTTATCACCTCCTTACATAGTCTCTAACTAATGAATTTATTATTCTTTAGTGTCTGTCTCCCTCCACTAAAATGCACACTCCACAACAACAGGAATATTGGTTTTGTTCCCTGATACCTCAAGTGCCTAGAAATCCTGGCATGCAATAAGTATTCAATAAATATGTGCTAAATGAATGTGAACAATTTCACGGCAACAAAGTGAAAAGAAATGATGTGTAAAACATCCTGATCATTCCATTATATACAAACCATTTGCCTTGTCTCTCTTTACACTTCTCACAGGCTGAAACAAGGACCTAGGGCTGGCAAGACCCTTCTCTCTATGCAAATAAGAGGAGCACTCTAGGAAATGGTGGCACAAAATGATGCCTAGAACCTTCATCTGTCTCCAAAGGTGCTAATATTTGCTTTATGGTTTCCATGGGGATCATTCTCAGGGTGATAAATGGAGTGCTGATTCTTTTCCATTTGCCCCTCTAAGTCTATTCTTTGTCCTTCTTCCCACTGCTTTGTGTCCCAGGAAGCTGACCTTTGTGCAGTGTATCCACCAGGCCACCTTGCCCTCTGGCTTCCTGCTAAGTTTGGCCAGTGGGAAGCACTAGCAAGACAGCAAAGAAGAGAGAGTTTGGCATGATTTTTTCCCAACTTTCTGCCTACTTGGCTGCAGGGCAATAGTGGCTAAATTCATCTACCCATGACCACAGACCCTGCCGGGGGGGCGGGGGGCGACAGGCAAAGTCACACTTTTAACATAGTTCTAACAACTTCCCCACCTTTGCCCTTCAGGTGTAGTGGTGGCAAAGGGCTCCTTGCTGTAATCAACACTGAGTACTTAACCATCTCCTATTGTTTACCTGAAACCTGCCCACCCCCTCTATAAACAGTCACTTCATTTCAAACACACCCATACCCACCATCTGCCCAAACTCTTCAGATACTATTTGGGACTTGTCACTTGTTCCCCACTGAGAACCTGAATGATATGGTGACAAACAGCGCCAAAAGCACTCTTCCCACTGTCATATTCCCCTAACTATAGAGATTGTTCAGCCATGCGCCCTATTTCCCAACCTGACCACCCAAAAATTGTTTTAAAAGTAACTCTGTAGAGGAGGAGCAAGATGGCAGAGGAGAAGACCGACATTTCGTCTGGTCCCAGGAATTCGGCTAGATAGGTGTCAAACCATTCTGAACCCCTACAAACTCAAAAGGAGATCGAAGAAAAGAATAGCTGCAACTCTCTGAACAGAAAAGGGACCACTTTCTGGAATGTAGGACGTGCGGAGAAGTGAATCCGAGGCGATATTCGGGAGGATAGACAGCGGGGGAGGGGGCCTCCATCACTGGCAAGTGATAGAGCCGCGGAGCACAAAATCGGAACTTTTAGAAGTCGGCTCCGCTGAGGGACGTCGCTCCAGTGGCTAAGCGGGCAGTGGAACCCTCGCGGAACAGCGTGGTCTCAGGACCCTCGGGTCACAGAAAGACCGGGGGTGCCTAAGTGTGGCAGAGCTCCCAGGTATCGGAGCAGGGAAGCCGGACACAGAGACGGAGCCGAGGCACAGGCTCTCAGCTCAGGGTTGCCATAAACCAGGATCTGCGGCACAGTCCGGCCACTGCTCCTCCAGCAGGGACCCAACAAGCGGCAGATCCGGGAAGACTCCCCTTCCTCCACCGGGGGGAGTGGCACCAGAGCGCACCGCAGGGATCTGCTGGGTTTGGAGACTCCACATGGAGTTGGGTGCCAGAGATAGAAACGCTCAGTCACAGGCTGGGTGAGCATGGAGTGCGGCTGGAGACTGGGGACACAGGAGTGATTGACTGCTTTTCTCTGGGGCTCACTGAGGAGTGGGGCCCTGAGTTCTCGGCTCCTCCGGGCTGGAGCCTGGGAGGCCACCATTTTCACTCTCGTCCTCCCAAGCTGTACGGAAAGCTTGCAGGGAACAAAAGCTCCCAAGAGCAAACCCAAGCAGATTACTTAGCCAGGACCGGCAAGGGCAGGGCAATTCCGCTTCCAGCAAAGACATTTCAGAACCACGGCAACAGGCCCCTCCCCCAGGAGATCAGCAAGAATAGCCAGCCAAGACCAAGTTTACCAGTCAATGAGAAAGGCAGAATTCCAGCACTAGGGGAATAGAGCACATAGAATTCATGGCTTTTTTCCCTTGATTCTTTAGTCTTTCAAAGTTGATTTTTTTAATTTTCTTTTTTTTTCTATTTTTTTGAATTTTTCTTTTACCCTTTTTCAACCAACATCAATCCCTTTTCTTAAAATCTTTTTATTTTTCATTTTTAGAGTCATATTCTATCCCTTCATTGTAGTTAACCTTATTTTTTATATATATATAAGTTGTTCTCTCTTTTAAACTTTGGGATACAGTTTCTTCGAACAGACCAAAATATACCCTAAATCTCTAGTGTATGGCTTTGTTCTAGTCTCCTGCCTGATCATATTCTCTCCTCCCCTTTTTATTTTTCTTTCTTTTTTCAACCAACATCTAATCTTATGAATTCCTTTTATAAAATCTTTTATAATTTCCATCTTTACAGTCACAGTCCATCACTTCATCGTATTTACCCTTATTTTTGTAATATATGTTTTTCTTTAAAATTTTGGGAGGCAGTTTCATCAAAGAGACCAAAACATACCCAAAATCTACTGTGTGGCTCTGATCTATTCACCAGCCTGATCATATTCTTTCTTTTTCCCCCTTTCTTCCCCTCTCCCCCCAGTTTTGGGTCTCTTCTGATTTGTTTACTATTTTGGGGGGTCGTTTTTACCCTTTTAGCATTTTCTTCTCTCATTCATCTATTCTCCTCTGGACAAAATGACAAGATGGAAACACTCATCTCAAAAAAAAGAACAAGAGGCAGTACCGACTGCCAGGTACCTAATCAATATGGACATTAGTAAGATGTTGGAACTAGAGTTCAGAATGACAATTATAAAGATTCTAGCTGGGCTTGAAAAAAGCATGGAAGATACCAGAGAATCCGTTTCTGGAGAAATAAAAACTAAAATCTAACCAAGTCGAAATCAAAAAGGCTATTAATGAGATGCAATCAAAAATGGAGGCTCTAACTGCTAGGATAAATGAGGTAGAAGAGAAATTAGTGATATAGAAGACCAAATGATGGAGAATAAAGAAGCTGAGAAAAAGAGATAAACAACTACTGGATCATGAGGGCAGAATTCGAGAGATAATTTGAACAAAACAATATTAGAATAATTGGGATCCCAGAAGAAGAAGAAAGAGAGAGAGTGGCAGAACATATATTGGAGCAAATTACAGTGGAGAGCCTCCATAATTTGGGGAAGGAAACAGGCATCAACATCCAGGAGGCACAGAGAACCCCCCCTCAAAATCAATAAAAATATGTCAACATCCCGACATTTAATGGTAAAACTTACAAGTCTCAGAGACAAAGAGAAATCCTGAAAGCAGCTCGGGACAAGAGGTCTGTAACCTACAATGGTGGAAACATTAGATTGGCAGCAGACCTATCCACAGAGTCCTGACAGGCCAGAAAGCACTGGCATGATATATTCAGAGCACTAAATGAGAAAAATAAGCAGCCAAGAATACTATATCCAGCTAGGCTGTCATTGAAAATAGAAGGAGGGATAAAAAGCTTCCAGGACAAACAAAAACTAAAAGAATTTGCAAACACCAAACCAGCCCTTCAAGAAATATTGAAAGGGGTCCTCTAAGCAAAGAGACAGCCTAAAAGTAACACAGACCAGAAAGGAAGAGAGACCATATACAGTAACAGTCACCTTACAGGCAATACAATGGCACTAAATTCATATCTTTCAATAGTTACCCTGAATGTAAATGGGCTAAATGCCCCAATCAAAAGATACAGGGTATCAGATTGGATAAAAAGACAAGACCCATCCATATGCTGTCTGCAAGAGACTAGTTTTAGACGCAAAGGCACCTGCAGATTGAAAGTGAGGGGTGGAAAACCATTTACCATGCTAATGGACACCAAAAGAAAGTTGGGGTGGCAATCCTTATATCAGACAAATTAGATTTTAAAACAAAGACTATAATAAGAGATGAGGAAGGACACTATATCCTACTTACAGGGTCTATCCAACAAGAAGATCTAACAATTGTAAATATCTATGCCCCTAACATAGGAGGAGCCAATTATATAAGCCAATTAATAAAGAAATCAAAGAAACACATCGACGACAATACAATAATAGTAGCGGACTTTAACACCCCCCTCACTGAAATGGACAGATCATCTAAGCAAAAGATCAACAAGGAAATAAAGGCTTTAAATGACACACTGGACAAGATGGACTTCACAGATATATTCAGAACATCCCATCCCAAAGCAACAGAATATACATTCTTCTCTAGTGCCCATGGAATGTTCTCCAGAATAGATCACATTCTAGGTCACAAATCAGGTCTCTACCAGTACCAAAAGATTGGGATCATTCCCTGCCTATTTTTGGACCACAATGCGTTGAAACTAGAACTGAAACACAAGACAAAAGTCGGAAAGAACTCAAATACATGGAGGCTAAAGAGTACCTACTAAAGAATGAATGGGTCAACCAGGAAATTAAAGAAGGATTAAAAAAATTCATAAAAACAAATGAAAATGAAAACACAACTGTTCAAAATCTTTGGGATGCAGCAATGGAAAGTATATGGCAATATAAGCCTTTCTCAAGAAACAAGAAAGATCTCAAATACACAACCTAATCCTACACCTAAAGGAGTTGGAGAAAGAATAGCAAATAAAGCCTAAACCAGACAAAGACCGATTCAGATGTCTTTTATTTCCAGACAAAGACCAAAGACCCATCCAAAAGGAGAATTACAGACCAGTATCCCTGATGAACACAGATGCAAAAATTCTCACCAAAATACTAGCCAATAGGATACAACAGTGCATTAAAATGATTATTCACCACGCCTACATGGGATTTATTTCTGGGCCCAAGGTTGGTTCAACATCTGCAAATCAATCAGTGTGATACAATACATTAATAAAAGAAAGAACAAGAACCCTATGCTCCTCTCAATAGATGCAAAAAAGCATTTGACAAAGTACAGTATCCTTTCTTGATCAAAACTCTTCACAGTATAGGGAGAGAGGGTACATACCTCAATATCATAAAAGCCATCTATGAAAAACCCACAGCAAATATCATTCTCAATGGGGAAAAACTGAGAACTTTTCCCCTAAGGTCAGGAACACGGCAGGGATGTCCACCATCACCACTGCTATTCAACATAGTATTAGAAGTCCTAGCCTCAGCAATCAGACAACAAAAACAAATAAAAAGCATCCGAATCAGCAAAGAAGTAGTCAAACTCTCACTCTTTGCAGATGATATATTTTATGTGGAAAACCCAAAAGACACCACCCCAAAACTGCTAGAACTCATACAGAATTCAGTAAAGTTGCAGGATATAAAATCAATGCACAGAAATCCATGACATTTCTATACACCACCACCAAGACAGAAGAAAGAGAAATTAAGGAGTCGATCCCATTTACAATTGCACCCAAAACTATAAGATAACTAGGAATAAAGTTAACCAAAGAGGCAAAGAATCTGTGCTCAGAAAACTATAGAATATTCATGAAAGAAATTGAGGAAGACACAAAGAAATGGAAAAACGTTCCATGCTCATGGATTGGGAGAACAAATATTGGGAAAATGTCTATGCTCCCTAGAGCAATCTACACATTTAATGCAATCACTATCAAAATACCATCCACTTTTTTCAAAGAAATAGAACAAATAATCCTAAAATATGTATGGAACCAGAAAAGAATCCAAATAGCCAGAGGAATGTTGAAAAAGAAAACCAAAGCTGGTGGCATCACAATGCCGGACTTTAAGCTCTATTACAAAGCTGTCATCATCAAGACAGTATGGTAGTGATACAAAAACAGACACATAGATCAATGGAACAGAATAGAGAGCCCAGAAATGGACCCTCAACTCTATGGTCAACTAATCTTCGACAAAGCAGGAAAGAATGTCCAATGGAAAAAAGACAGTCTCTTCAACAAATGGTGCTGGGAAAATTGGACAGCCACAAGCAGAAGAATGAAACTGGACCATTTTCTTGCACCACACAGAAAAATAGACTCAAAATTGATGAAAGACTTAAATGTGAGACAGAAATCCATCAAAATCCTTGAGGAGAACACAGGCAGCAACCTCTTCGACTCGACCTCAGCCGCAGCAACTTCTTCCTAGACATATCACCAAAGGCAAGGGAAGCTAGGGCAATAATGAACTATTGGGACTTTATCAAGATAAAAAGCTTTTGCACAGCAAAGGAAACAGTCAACAAAACCAAAAGGCAGCCGACAGAATGGGAGACGATATTTGCAAATGACATATCAGATAAAGGGCTGGTATCCAAAATCTATAAAGAACTTACCAAACTCAACACCCAAAGGACAAGTAATCTAATCAAGAAATGGGCAGAAGACATGAATAGACATTTCTGCAAATAAGACATCCAAAAGGCGAACAGACACATGAAAAAGTGCTCAACAAACCTTGGCATCAGGGAAATCCAAATCAAAACCTCAATGAGATACCACCTCACACCAGTCAGAATGGCTAAAATTAACAAGTCAGGAAACGACAGATGATGGTGAGGATGCGGAGAAAGGGGAACCTTCCTACACTGCTGGTGGGAATGCAAGCTGGTGCAGCCACTCTGGAAAACAGTATGGAGGTTCCTCAAACAGTTGAAAAGAGAGCTACCCTAAACCCAGTAATTGCAGTACTGGGTATTTACCCCAAAGATACAAATGTAGGGATCCAAAAGGGTATGTGCACACCAATGTTTATAGAAGTAATGTCCACAATAGGCAAACTATGGAAAGAGCCAAGATGTCCATCAACAGATGAAAGGATAAAGAAGATGTGGTATATATATATATACACAATGGAATATTATGCAGCCATCATGAAAACGTAATCTTGCTATTTGCAATGACTTGGATGGAACTAGAGGGTTTTATGCTAAGCGAAATAAGTCAGTCAGAAAAGACAATTATCATATGGTCTCACTGATATGAGGAATTTGAGAAACAAGACAGAGGATCATAGGGGAAGGAAGAGAATAATGAAACAAGATGAAACCTGAGAGGGAGACAAATCACAAGAGACTCTTAATCTCAGGAAAGAAACTGAGGGTTGCTAGAGTAGAGGGGGGTGGGAGGGATGGGGTGGCTGGGTGATGGACATTGGGGAGGGTATGTGCTATGTTGAGCGCTCCAAATTGTGTAAGACTGATGAATCACAGACTTGTACCTTTGAAACAAATAATACATCATATGTTAAAAAAATAAAAAAGAATATAGTAGGAAGAGAAATATGAAGGGGGGGGAATCGGAGGGGGAGATGAACCATGAGAGACTATGGACTCTGAGAAACAAACTGAGGGTTTTAGAGGGGAGGGGCGTGGGGGGATGGGTTAGCCGGTGATGGGTATTAAGGAGGGCACATAGTGAATGGAGCACTGGGTGTTATACACAAACAATGAATCATGGAACACTACATCTAAAACTAATGATGTAATGTATGGTGACTAACATAATAAAATGAAGTTAAAAAAAGTAATTCTGTAAAATAGTTTTTAAAAAATAACTTCGTATTTTCTACTAAGGGAAATCTTTTTTGAGAGTGGAGGTTGAAGGGACTGGACACTTATTCAGGAGTTGGGTAGTCGTTATCTTTTTCAGTTATCTTTCCCACTTGAAGGAGAGATTGTAGCTCTAATTGGAGCAGGAACAGAGTATTTTTAAGGCCTTTCTTTTTTCCCATCTTTCATTATTTCTATGCCAAGGGGCCCAGATTGTAAATCAAGTCTTGACCCTCCTCCATTTCTTTATAAAGAATTTTAACAATAGTTCATCTAAATCTCTTCTCTGCTGAAATACTGCATGCACCTCAGGCTGTCAGAAGGGCATACAGAGAAAATATTGGTTAAGTATTCAACTCTGGCAGCAGGAAAAATGGGGCATTTTCTAAGTAAGATCTCAAGATTACTCTACTTTATAGCTTATGTTATCACATGCATGAAACTTACAATCCCCTAGAATGATAGAATTTAGATTAGAAATATAGGGGCAACTGGTTCAGTATTTCTTTTCCCTAATGAAGAATTTTTCCTCTAAGATCTAGAAAAGATAACCAGGCAGTCACTGCTTAGGCATTTCTAGTGTGTCAGGGAACCTCATATGAGCTTTTAAATATTCTATTAACAGTGCATTTATTATTTAAAATTTGTTTCCTTCAAAATCTTCTCAACTAAAACATCCAGCAGCTGTAGTCAGTGACCTTCTTAGGAGGCAAAAGGTGTGTATCTAAGCAATCTTCCTCACGTGTTTACTCATTTCATTTCCAGGACTGAACACAGCACCTGGCACATAATAGGCTATCAAGTTACTGAAGAATTTCAATGAATAAAACATTTCAAGACACCTACAGTATATCAATATCTCTCCAAGTCTTCAGGACAATTATGCCCAATTCTCTTAATCTTCAATTGATGGTTTCTAAACACATTATAATTGATTGCACTCATTTGGACAAATTCAATTTGTACATCACCATCTAAAAATGTGATAATCAGGATTGAACAAATAGCTCCAGAAATAGGTTGATAAGACAATGGCAAAATGGGTCTTTCTTTCTTTTTTTAAGGAATTCTTTTTGTGTTAATGGAATTTAAGTGTGTGTTAGTATGCCTGACAACCTCACCACCATCTCACATAGAACTTGCACTTAATTAAAATAAGATTTTTAAACTATTCATTCACTAACTTATTACCCAGACTGTTGTAGACAGTGGGGGTATAGAATAAAGCAGACAAGCCAAAGACCTGCCATTATGAATGTACAAGTTTTTTGAAGGGTTGATACTATTTTAAAAGAAAACTATTAATGGAGAAAAGGGGACAATGAACAAATAAGTATATAAATATAATGATCAGTAATAAGCACTATCAAGAAATACAGATAAGGTAAAGAGTTAAAAAGAGATGAGAAATGGGGTGCCTGGCTGGCTCAGTCAGTAGAGCATATAACTCTCGATCTCAGGACTGTGAGTTCAAGCCCCATGTTGGGCACAGCATTTACTTCAAAAATAAAAGGGGGGTGGGAATGAGAAAGAGGGTAGGATAAATCAAGGTGTCAGGGAAGACCTCTCTTAGGAGATGGTATGTGAACATGTGACATATACAAAGTAATAAGCCATGCAAAAATCTGAGAAAGAGCTTCATAGGCAACAAAACTATTAAGATGAAAAACTGGAATATTTTAAAAAGAAGAGGCCACTGTAGCCAGCAAAGAAAGGCTTAGGGGAAGAATGGTAGGAGATGAGTGGTACAAAATGAGCAACCAGATCCTGTAAGGTTTTATATACCACTATTACCAATTTCAATGTTATCCCATTTATTATGGAAAACCACCGTAGGGTTTTGCCCAGAATGACGTGATTTCTGATTTACATTTAGACAAAAAGAATTTCTCCAGCTAGTCCTTGGAAAGGAGACAAGAGTGGGAAGAGGAAGACTTTTACAAGAGACCAGTGAGAAAGGATGAGCATTTTGATAGGGTGTTAACCCAAGTACACAGGTTTTTCATTAATCTCAATTAGAGTTTTAATGCTTTATTTATTTTTTTTAGAGAAAGATAGCATGCACATACAAGAGTGGAGGGGTGAGGGGCAGAGGGGGAGAGAGAATTTTAAGCAGGCTCCAAGCTCAGCGTGGAGCCCCAAATGGGGCTCAGTCTCATGACCCTGAGATCATGACCTGAGCCAAAATCAAGAGTCAGATGCTTAACCAACTGAGCCACCCAGGTGCCCCACAAATAGAGTTTTAATTAAACTTATTTATTTTAAAATTAAAATTTAAAATTCGCAGGGTACTTTTGTTACAACTAATGAAACAATATTGATAGGTAAGTATTAATTAAGGTTCATATTTCATTCAAATTTCTTTAGTTTTTCCTTACTCTCATTTTTCCTGTTCCATAATTCCATCCAGGAGAGTAATTTACATTTAGTTGTCATGTCTCCTTAGGCTCCTCCAGACTGTAACAGTTTCACCAAATTTCCCTGTTTTTTTTTTTTTTAATCATTTTGATAGTCTTCAAGAATACTATTCAGGTCTTTTGTATGATTCCCTCAATTGAAAATCTGATGTTTTACTTATCTGATGTTCTACTCATGATTAAGCTTGAGTAATGAGTTTTTGGGAGGAGGACCACAGAGGTAAAGTGCTATTCTCATCCTAGGGTATCAAGAGTACATGTTTTCAATATGACTTATCGCTAGGGATATTAATCTTGATTAGCTGGCTGAGGTAGTGTTTGTCAGGATCCTCCACTATAAAGTTGACCTTTTCCCCACTTTCCATACAGTATTCTTTGGCAAGTAGTCATAATGTACAAACCACACTTAAGGGGTGGAGATTTAAACTCCATCTCCTTGACAGGGCAAAATATTCACAAAAATTTGGAATTCTTATGCACAAAATTTGTCTCTCCTCCTTCATTTACTCGCTCAACCACTTATTTCTATCAGTTTGGACTCATGGATATTTATTTTATACTTTAGGTTATAATCCAACATTATGTTTTTTATTTTATTGCTCAAACCATTTCAGCTTTGTCCACTGGGAGCTCTTTCAGGTGGCCCCTATGTCCTTTTGACATATCCTCCATCACTGTTGCTGCTGCTGTTGTTTTCACTTGTTTGTGTTTTTTGGGAGGTATTTTTCTAGCAGTCCTCCACTTTCTGGTACTATAAGATACTCCAGGCTCATTTTTATATTCCATGCCCCAGCCTTAAATCAGCCACTTCCCCAAAAAGCCAGAGCTCCCTTTACTGGAAAATGTTATTTTAAACAACCAAGAGTTGGGCACTGCATATGCTTATTTCTACCAGAGTATTAAAGCTTCTACGCCAGCTCAGCTAATAAAAAAAGTCAACCATCTTGTGTGTATAATAACCTGTGAATGTACACATATCTATAGATATTTCAAATGCATCTCTCTGTATCCATATTAATCTAAAAGTGAGTTCACAATGATGTCTCCAAATCTGATCCATTACCATGTAGATTATTCCAGTTTTCACCACCTGTATGTCAGTAACCTTCGCACTTCAGTTAAAAAAAAAAATCAGTTGACTATACCTTTTACATGTTATTTTCATTTTGACCCATCATTCCATCTGGTCAAAATAGTTTTAGGTCTTTGTTTTGTCAGCCACTGTATCTTTTATCCCAGAATCAACAAGAGTTTAATCAGTATATTGTCCAACAAACACTTCACAAGCATGTTAAACAGCTGAGTTATGTGAACAGAGCCCTGAAGCATTCCACCAGAAAGTTCCTTCAGGTAAATGCTGATTCAAGAATTGAGGCTTTCACCCACTTACATTCTGGATAGATCATCCATACAGAGAATCAGGAAACATTGGCTTTCAATGACACATTAGACCAGAGGGACTTAATAGATACATGCAGAACATTTCACCCCCACACTGCAGAATACACATTCTTTTCAAGTACACATGGAACGTTTTCCACAACAGATGGCATGGTAAGCCACAAAACAAGTCTCAATAAATTAAGGAAGATTGAAATCATATCAAGCAACTTTTCTGACCACCATAGTATGAAACTTAAATTATAAGATGAAAATTAAAAAAAAAAAGTCCAACAGGTGGAGACTAAGCAACATGCTACTGAACAACGAATGGCTCAGCGATAAAAGAGGAAATCAAAAAATACCTTGAGATAAATGAAAATGGAAACACAATTTTCCAAAATATTTGGGATGCAGCAACAGTATTTCGAAGGAGGAAGTTCGGAGCAAAACAGGCCTATCTCAAGGAACAAGAAAAATCCCCAATAAACAATCTAATTTTATACACCTAAAATAACTAGAAAAAGAAGGGGGGTTAGTCTGAAGATGGTAGAAGGAATAAAATACTAAAGATCAGAGTGGAAATAAGTAAAATAGAGACCAAAAAATATAAAAGATCAATGAAACTAAAAACTGGTTCTGTCTGAAAAGATAAAAATCAATAAACCTCTAACAAGACACATCAAGTAAAAAGGAGAGAGGGCCCAAATAAAATCGTAAATGAAAAAGAAGTTACAACTGACATCACAGAAATACAAAGGATCATAGAATACCACCAGGAATAACAGATGCCAACAAACTGCAAAACCTGCAAGAAACGGATAAATTCCTAGAAACACACAAACTTACAAGACTGAATCTCAAAGAAATGGATAATCTGAATAGATAAAGCAATGAAACTGAACGAGTAATTAAAAAAACTCTCAGAAAACCAGAAGCCCAGTACCAGGTGAATTCACAGGTGAATTCTAATCAACATTTAAAGAATACCCATCCTTCTCAAATTATTCCAAAAAAAAAAAATTGAAAAGAAGAAACACTTCCAAATTCCTTTTATGAGGCCAGCATTACCCTGACACCAAAACCAGATAAAGACAATACAAAAAAAGAGAACTACAGGCTATTATCTCTGATGAACATAGATGCAAAAGCCCTCAACAAAATATTAGCAAACTGAATTCAAAAATCCATTAAAAGGATCATACATCATGACCAACTGGGATTTATTCCAGGATTGCAAGGATGGTCAACATCCAGAAATCAATCAACATGACATACCACATTAACAAAATGAAGGATAAAGATCGTATGATCACTTCAGTAGACGCAGAAAACACACTTGACAAAATTCAAAATCTATTTATGATTAAAAAAGAAAACCTTCAACAAAGTGGGTATAAAAGGAACATACCTCAACACTATCAAGACCATATAGAACAAGCCCACATCTAACATCATACTCAATGGTAAAAAGCTGAAAGCTTTTCTTCTTCTATTATCAGGAATAAGACAAGGATGCACACTCTCACCACTTTTATTTAACATAGTATTGGAAGTCCTATCCACAGTAATTAGTCAAGTAAAATAAATAAAGTAATTCAAATTGGAACAGAAGAAGTAAAACAGTCACTATTTGCAGATGATGTGTTACTATCTATAGAAAACCCTAAAAACACCACCAAGAAACTATTGGAATAAATGAATTCAGTAAAGTCACAGGATACAAAGTACACAGAAATCAGCTGTGTTTCTATACACCAATAACAAGCTGTCAGAAAGAAAAATGAAGAAAATAATCCCATTTATGACTGCATCAAAAGAATAAAATCCCAGGAATACATTTAACCAGAGGTAAAAGACCTGTGCTCTGTAAACTCTGAGACACTGATGAAAAAAAAATTGAAGACAATGCAAATAAATGGAAAGATAAACCACACTCATGGATTGCAAGAATATTGCTAAAATGTTCATCCTATCCAAAGCCATCTGCAGATGCAATGCAGTCCCCATCAAAATACCAATGGCATTCTTCACAATACCAGAGTAGAGAATACTAAAATTTGTATGGAACTGCAAAAGACCCTGAATAGCCAAAGCAATCTTGACAGAGAAGAACAAAGCTAAAGGTATCATGATCCCTGATTTTAAACTATACTACAAAGCTATAATAATCACAACAGTATGATCCTGACACAAAAACAGACACACAGTCAATGAAATAGAGCGCCCAGAAATAAATCCACACATATATGATCAATTAATGTATGACAAAGGAAGCAACAATACTCAATGGTAAGACAGTCTCTTCAGTAAATGGTGCTGACAAAACTGGACAGCTATATGCCAAAGAATGAAACTGGATCACTATCTTACAGTATACACAAAAATAAATTCAAAATGAATTAAAGACTTAAATGTAAAACTGAAACCATAAAACTCCTGGGAGAAAACATAGGCAGTAAGCTCTTTCACATTGATCTTGGAAATAGTTTTTTGGACAAGCCCTCTCAGTCAAGTGCAACAAAAGCTACAACAAACAAATGAGATTACATCAAAGTAACAAGATTTTGCAAAGCAAAGAAAACCATCAACAAAACAAAAAGGCAACCCACTGAATGGGAGAAGATACTTGCATATCATACATTCAGTAAGGGGCTAATATCCAAAATATATAAAGAACTTATACAACTTACTATCAAAAACAATCAAAGATTAAGAGTAGAATTGAATAGAAATTTTTCCCAAGAAAACATACAGATGGCCAATAGGCACATGGGATGATGCTCAACATAACTAATCATGAGGGAAATACACATCAAAACCACAATGAGATATCACCTCACACCTGTCAGATTGGCTATTATCAAAAAGAGAAAAAATACCAAGTG
This sequence comes from Zalophus californianus, assembly GCF_009762305.2. Taxonomy (NCBI): domain Eukaryota; kingdom Metazoa; phylum Chordata; class Mammalia; order Carnivora; family Otariidae; genus Zalophus; species Zalophus californianus. The sequence continues at coordinate 110,180,688 of NC_045612.1, read as the reverse complement.
TCTGTGAAGATATGGAGAAAAGGGAACCCTTGTGCACTGATGGTGGGACTGTAAATTGGTGTCATTACTGAAAATAGTATGGAGGTTCCTCAAAAATTAAAAACAGAAATACCATATGATACAGCAATTACAATTTACACCCTCCCAAAAGAATCCCACACTCATTTGAACAAATATATATACCCCTTTTATTCACTGCAGCATTATTTGCAATAGCCAAGATATGAAAGCAACCCAACTGTCCATCAATAGATAAATGAATAAAGAAGATATGAGGTGTGTATGTATATATATAATAGAATATTACTCAGCCACAAAAAAATGAAATCTTGCCATTGTTTACAGTATGAATGGACCTAGAGATATTACATTAAATAAAACAATTAGAAAGACAAATACCTTATGGTTTTACTTATATGTGGAATCCAAAAAACACCACAAATAAATAAAAAAAAAAAAAAAAACAGAAACTGACTCAAAGATACAGGAAACAAGCTACTGGCTACCAGAGAGGGGAAGGGTTGGGGGGCAGGCAAAATAGGTGAATGAGATTAAGTTCGAGCTTCCAGTTACAAACTAAGTAAGTCATGGGGATGTAATGTACAGCATAGGGAATAGTCAGCAGTATTTTAATAACTTTGCATAGTTACAGATGGTAACTTGCCTTATCATGGGAATCATTTCACAACATATAAAAATACCAAATCAATATGATGTTACATCTCCAACTAATAGAATACTGTAGGTCAATTATAATTGAATAAAAAATTAAAACATCCAGCCCCCCTAAAAAAAGGCATTTAGACTTTTATTTGGCTTTTCTACTATTTTCCATAATTCTTTAAAATATGCAAACAGTAATGGTATACATGCATATGCAGATTTTGACAGTTTCCCAGAGGTAATTCATCTGGACAAAGTTGAATTCATTTGGAAACAGGAAACACTCTTCAATTATCTCCTCTTGTATCTGAGGTTTCAGTTTGCCCTCAATGGAGTTTATGTTACCCTAATTTGCAATGATATGTAGCTCTTTTTTCTTCATATCATGGATTATCATTACATCATCTTCCCAAAGTCCTTCTTTGTTTCATGTTGATAGAAGATAACTAAAAGTATTTTGGAGACAAATAGATCAATGGAACAGAATAAAGAGTCTGCAAAAAAACCCACATAAATATAATCAACTGATCTTTGATAAAAGAGGCAATACAATGGAGCAAAGATAGTCTCTTCATCAAATGGTGGTGGAACAACTGGATATCCACATGCAAAAATATCAATCTAGACCAGACCTTACAATCTTCACAAAAATTCAAAATGTGTCATAGACTTAAATATAAAATGTGAAACTCTAAAATTCCTAAGAGAGAAAGAAACCTGGATTACATTGAGTATGGCCAAAAGTTTTTATATATAACACCAAAGGCACAACCAATGAAAAAAATAAATGATAAGCATAGACTTCATTAATATTAAAAACTTGTGTTCTGTGAAAAACAATATTTAGAGAAGGAGAAGACAAGCCACAGACTGGGAGAACATTTGCCAAAGACACATCTTATAAAAGACTCTAAGGGAAACACAAAATAAAACAACAAAGAGATACCACTACAGACCTATTAGAATGGCCAAAATCTGGAACATCCCCACCACCAAGTGCTGGCAAGGATGTGGAACAATAGGAACTGTCCTATATTGCTGGTGGGAAAGCAAAATGGTACAGCCAATCTGGAAGACAGTTCTTACAAACCTAAACATATTCTTATACAACCCAACAATAGAGCTCTTTGGTATTTATCCAAAGGAGCTGAAAGTTTATGTCCACATAGAAACCTGCACCCAAATGTTTACAGCAGCTTTATTCATAATTGCCAAAACTTTGAAGCAACCAAGATGTCTTTTAGTAGGTGAATGGATAAAATGTGGTACATCCAGACAATGGAATATTATTCAGTGCCAAAAATAAATGAGCCATCAAGTTATTAAAAGACATGAAGGAATCTTAAATGCATATTTAGTAATTGCAAGAAGCCATCTGAGAAGGCTATATACTGCATGATTCCAACTATATTCTAGAAAAGGCAAAACTATAAAAAAGTCAGTGGGTTGGTGGGGAAAGAGATGAATAAGCAGAACACAAATGTTTTTGAGGGCAGTGAAAACACTCTGTATACTAGAATGATGGATACATGTCATTTTATGTTTGCCAAAATCCACTGAATACTCAACATCAAGAGTGAGCTGTTAGGTAAACTATGGACTCAAGATAATTATGATGTGTCAATGTAGGTTCATCCTTGGTAAAAATATGTATAACCCTGCTGATTAGGAAGTCAATAATGGCAGAGGATAGTCATGTGTGGGGACAGGGTATTTATTGGAAATCACTGTGTCTTCCTCTCAATTTTCTGTAAATATAAAACTGCTCTAAAAATAAAGTATTTTTAAAAAACATTTTGGTACTTGCATATCTGGATTGTATTTTCACTGATGCAATCCTCTTGAGAGTAAATCACTCTTAGGAATTTGTCCTTGGGTTCTATATTCTTTCTTTTACCTTTTAAATCTGAGCTCATTAGACTAAAGAGGGACATGAGACCATTAAATGCATGCTACCATTTCTCAACTGGATCTTTTGGATATAAAGATATCACTGGGACAATTGATGAAACTTGAATGGGATCTTAGGATTAGATGGTAGTAACCTCTCAGTGCTAATAGTGTTAATGTCATCATTTTGATGGTTGTATAGGAGATACATAGAATGTCCTAGTTTTTAGGAAATACACATTTAAGTGTTTAGGAAGTATGAAGCATGACATTGGCAATGTACTCCCAGTGGGTTCCAGAGAGAAGGTTCTATGCACTAAACTCACAAAATCTCTGAAAGTTTGGGATTGTTTCAGAATGAAAATGTATTAATGAACCCAATTTTTTACAGTGTACTCAGACAAAATTTAAGGGTATCCACATTAGCTTCTGAAAACGTCCCCCTTTTCCTCCCTGAAGGAATTATTCACAATCATGAAATTGGGGGAAAATCATTTTTCAGTGCTTCCCAACCCCTCTGTCAATATTCTCCATGTTTATGAGTTACATGTGTTTTTTCTTTGCTTTTTGGAAATCACCTTTCCTTGTCTAATCATGCTGATAAGTTTCTAGATACCATATTCAAACCAGTTCCCTCAAATTCCCCATTCTCTACATATCAGCAACCATCTCTTGGCCATTAGTTAAAAACAAATCCAGCTTGGCAGCTCCCCCTTGTCTTCCCAACCTACAGGAAAGGTAATTATCAGGAGAGGTAGTAAAAAAATTTTCAGATGTTCTGTGCTTTGACTTTCTCCTTTTATCCTCACTTTTTACTGTGTTTTACTCCCTTCTAACTGGGGCTTTCCATAGAGATATGTGCCAACCTAAAAGAATGGACCCAACATATCAAAATTCCTACAGATCGTGTGATTTAGGAAGTCTAAAATCAGAGATTTGCTTGAATCTGAGAAGGTGATTAAGTAGCCTGTCCACTAGGTCTTCCAACCAAAGGGCTTAGGATATTTTTGAGCAGGGGATTTTCTAAAACTTCTTGCTTACTCTAAGTACATATTCTCAGTAAGGAAAATGGTTAGGGTCACTGCATCCTCTTCTTTCTTGGCTCCAGGTTCTGAAAAAATAGCCACTTTTTTCCAGGCATTTTGGAAGAAGAAATGAAGCCATGCCTAGTCTTAAGTGTTCTCTCTCTTCATATATATATATATATATATATATATATATATATATATATATATACACACACACACACACACACATATATATGTAGGCATATATACGTGTGGGTGTGTTTACATGTATATATACGTTTATTCATATTCTTTCCACATACCATTTCTTCCTAGTTATGTTTTCATCAGAGTTTAGGAACCTAAGTGAGGAACTTGCAGTTTATCTAAAATTTCAATTTGTTGTGTTTTGTTAAAAAATACTTCAACTCCCGTGTGCCTTCTATATTGACTGTTTTACGTCAAAGAATCATTTCGATCTTAGTACTGAGAAGGCAAAACAAATTCCAAACACTAAAAGCAAAAATGCAAAGAGAGGCTTTGACACCAGGCATTACACAATGATCCTGGTTTCATAAAACTTTGTGTCGAACACAGGAATTACATGGTCATTCTTCTAGAAAGTGAAATTCCATTATATCAGGCCTCCATGTAATGATTGTTCTACAATAATAATGTGAGGTATTAATCAAATCAGAAAGCCCTGGCCAATGGCCTATAAAGCAATTTCCCCTTCATTTAACATCCTCCAACTTTAAAATGCATTTGTATTTACTTTAGGGCCTTTTAAAAAAACCTACTGGTGGTTTCTTTTTTGCCTAACGTATGCTGCGTTGGTTTTTTTTTCTATATACGTGATGCACAGAACTAAGCAGCCATGTTTAGAAGACTAAGAAAATATAAATTGATAAAAGTCAATTAAAAAAACTTACCACAACATATTAAGATTTACAAGGGTCTCAGAAGCCAATGAGATCATTCAAAGATAGTGAGGCAGTAAGCTAAAAGCAACCACTGAATAAAAGAGGCTCTGACTGACTACTGATTAATTGAGAACTACCCTTTTGATCCAAGCTGGGGAGAACTGCTTCTCAGGACTACTGTTATGAGATAAGGAGATCCTGTTCCATCTTTCAACCAAGGTCTGTTTCCTGGAAGCTTGACTTTCAAAATAATTCGGATTGCCTCTTGTGCTACTTTCCCACAGGTGACAAACTTTAACCTTTGTCATGCAATCATGAGAGAGCAATCTGCTTGACTGAAAACTCCAGATCTAAATTTAGGTTTTCTTGGTAAAATCTCTAGTGTCTATGATTTATCCTGGGCTTGAATTAGAAAACTGTGTCTCTATGTCTAAAAGGAACTATTAGCTGATCATTTATTTCTTCTTCCTAGACATCCAACTAGACTATATTTTCCTAGCTCTCCTTGCAGGCAGGTGCAGCCATCATATAATTTTTATCCAATAAAATGTGACAAGAGACACATGCCGCTTCCAAACTTGGCCCATCAAAAGCATCCCACACATGGTGCTCCATGTCCTGTCCCCTTCCCTATGTGGTCTTGGAAGCTAAGAACAGAAGACAATGGAACCCCAAGATGGAATGATTGCAGGTATCCAAATCATCGCAGTTCAACTACCTGCTAATGAGCAAGACTACTGTGAATGAGAAATACATTTTGACTGTGTTAAGGGGCTGAGAGTTGGAGGTTTCTCTTCCAGCAGCTGGCATCACCTTAATATATCACACTTGTAATCATTATTTGCAGGGGATCAAAGGCAGAGGAGAGGCATCTCCCATTACAGAGTTGTCAGAGTCACAGTCTTCCCAAGAATGAAACTGCTGGAGACTCACATTGTTAGGCAATGCCAGAGCAACAGAAAGCTTTTCTTGGGCTGGCATCCAAGGAGTAAAGGGAATTCTGCACCAAGGAAGGAGACTCAGTGTGGGTCATTTGTCCTCCACATCAGACACTGCAGCAGGTCCATGCTTGCGGGAGAGAATAAATGCTGTACTAACTTCCTGAAACGAGTATGGACGGCTAAGGTAACAGATTCCCTGGAAAGCAAATACATATTCCTTATGATATTTTCATTACTTCCTTTCACATGGTATAAAACTCACTCATTCCACAAAATATTCATTAAGCAATTAGGAACTAGGAGATACTTCATCAGAAGTGACACGTAAACCATTGCCTCCAGCTGTTCAGCCAATTTACTGAAAAAAGATGAGTGCTACAAAATTCTTGGGAGTGAACCCTAGGCAAAAACTAAATTTTACAAAGCAGATCGTATTGTTGATATTCTGACTTAAAGACAGACTGTGTCAAATAATATTTCTGTTTTCAAATGAGAAAATATATTGACTGAATTCTTGATCCCCACACAATACCAAACAGATGCAATATGGAAATAAAGTAGCTCATTTCTGGTAGAAATAGATATCTGGGCCCAACATGACTTCAATAATCAGTGCATATTAGTATTCGTCAGTTAAGTATTCAGCGTAGGAAATACCAACATGAATGGGAGAGAACCCTGGCCCTCTCCGACAGGGGCAACAAAACAGCAAGAGCCTCAGGCACACAGGAAGCTTCAGGAGGAGATGTAATCCGACCTGGGCTTCGAACTGAGTCTAGGTAGACAGAGCAAAGTGAGGACAGTATTTCAAAGGGACGAGGAAGGCCCATGAGATAAAATCAGTGGAAGAACGAGAAGAGCACATCTCCACAGAAAATGGGGTTGACCCCATGTGTGTACAAGGGCATCCAATTAGAGACAGTACATACTTGCTCTCTCCTCTGTGTATCCTCTACCCTTGGCTCTTGCCTCCGCAAACACTTCCTGTTGTACTACGCTGACATCATCCATCGTTGCCCACCACTTAACTGTGAGCAACTCAATGGCAGGGACCATCTCCTCATTCATACTTATAGTTATCCCCAGTATTTTGCTCAGTGCCTAGAAAAAGAAAAGACCCAACAAATGTTCCTTGATGGGAAGGTACAGATAGATGGATAACAAATATTTGCAGCCAGCCATAGGCATTTCCCTCCCTCAAGTCAGAGTAGTACAAGGCACCAAGTAAACACAAAACAAAAAATTCTTCAGCGTCTTCTAACCCTGCCACTGAGACGGCTACACTGTTAGTACACGGCGAATGTCAGAGAGCTCCAATTCCATTAGAGAGCCAGACCTACATGCCTTTTAACCCACAGTAAGTATTCCCAAGTTCTCTGAGGTGCCTCTCTATATACAGATACAGATACACATACACACACCCACATTAGAAGCAGATGAGTATTGTTAAGCAAAACATAATTACATCCATTAGGGCTCTCTTGTTTTAATGACACTATTATTTTGAAAATCTAACTTCTGAGAACTATGTACCTAATGTGGGTACAAATTTCATATTATATGATCTACAGATAACAGGACCAATTCAACAATAGGCTACTAAATAAATCATATTATTTTAGTAATCAGCATGTTTGTTATCAAAATTTTTCAGACTTGCTCCAGCCAAATTATCTTTGACACATGGTACTTCAGACATGGAAATGATCACCAAGATGACTGTGGAGAATCCATTAAGGCTCTGAAGTAGTTATCATGGTACCAAAAATGTTCCAAAAAAAAAAAAAAGTAAATTCTGCCATTTGCCTCAGATCCAAAAATTTGAGACATTTTAAATACGGTTTTTTTTGGCCCTGGCTACGTTGTGGGGAGGGGGAGAGAAACACACACTTTAACTGATTAATCAAAGCAATATTCAGATTTCTTCCTAATCTGAAGCAAAGGAAAAAAGACTTAAGTTTCACCACTAGAACGCAGCATTTTGCAACACCTTTAAAGTTTTCAGATTTGTTTCTGTATTAGAGTTTCTAAATTGAATAGTTGGCCTCTAGAGAAATACAGGAAAATTTAAGTACTGCTTTTCTCCAAATTAAAAAAATATATATTTAAATTGCTTCATGGATATATTAAAAGAAATAGCCTTGTTTCCCTCGAGCTATCTGGTAAAAATCCATTTTTATAAACTCAATTGACTTAACAGAAAAAACGTCTTATGATCATTACATTTTATTCCTACAATTTCTAAGTTACTTCTTAAGATATACATATAAATTACTCTTACTAGTTTTAACTGATGTTTATGTAATTTTTGATATTTTTTGTTTGTATGATTAATCAACACATTTCCATGGATCAACATTATCTATGTTTGTCATTTCAATGTTTGTGCATCATTCTTTGTGTTAATGTACCCCAGATTTTGTTGTTCCCAAACCAGTATTTTCTATGGAGATGTGTTCTCTTCATATGTCATAATCTCATATATTATCAATAGCTCTTTGTGATAAGGCAAAAATACCCTGTTCTGCAAATGAAGAAACTGAAATAATTCAGAAAGATTACCTCAAATGCCCAAAGTTATACCATCAACATATGACAGAGTAGTAGGATTCTTGTCCTGATTCATTATCTTTCCATTACCCCATCCTGATAAACATAGTGATTTCAGTATTTTTCAGGAAGCTCTAGTCCATGCTGTTCTTCAGTGGTTTTCTTTCTAACTCAGTAACAGACAGTTGTTTTATCTGTTTAGAACACATTGTGAAGTTTGGATATGTTTGTTAAATCTGATGGGGACCATTCACCATCATTACAATTTTTTTAATGTTTAATAGTATTATTAGCCATGTAGTTATTACTATGTATTAACATTATTAGCCATGTAGTACTCTACTATAGTTAAAGATGTATCACCTTATTTGTACATCTTTCTTCATTCTCCCATTTCTTATATTCAATAATAAATTCCATGTGCCCTGAATTATATTAATACCAGATCATTTTGAATTTATTGCAAAAGGATCCTTTATTCACTGCATTTCAGGCCATCTTTCATTAATATATGATATGTGTTACGTACTTGTGAATTCATTGTATGGCCTGCAACTTTCTTCGACCAGTTTACTCCTCACAATTCCTTTGTTTAATACTCTAGGACAGTCTTAGCAGACGACAGCCTTCTTTTAAAAAGTGAGTTGTTATCCCTCCTATACACGTACTTTTCATTTTTCTTTTCTTTAAAAGGAGCTAAAGCCAGCATTTCTAACATTCTAATACTCTAATGCATGGGTTCTTTCAAGTGGCAACCCCGCAATTTCCTCTTCAAGCAGTAAGTCCCTTGTTTTCTATGTTGTTAGTTTTAAATATGAACTGTGCATTTTTTTAAGTTCAAATTAATATTAATAATGAGTTCTTGGCTTCTACTGAAATACAGGTGACACTTGAACAATGAGGGGTTGGGGCATTGACCCCCCCGTCCCAAATCTGCATATAAGTTTTGACTCCCTAAAAAAACTTTACTACTAATCACATACTATTGACTAGAAGTTTTACTGATAATAGTTGATTAACACATACATCATGTTATGTGTATTACTGTATTCTTACAATAATGCAAGCTAAAGAAAATGTTAAGAAAATCATGGAGATACATTTGTGGTACTATGCTGTGTTAATTTTAAAAAAATCTGTAAGTAGACCTATGCAGTTCAAACCCATGTTCAACAGTCAACTGAAATGGGACTTTTTTTTTTTTTTTTTTTTTTTTACCTTTTAGTACGTCATAAAGTAGGACTATCCACCACAGGAATTCCTGGCTTCGTTTATGTACTCATTCAACAAATATTTGTTCAGTTCTGTTGTCAACACCGGTAGAGATGCCCTGATGAACCCAGTAAGTGAAGTCCTTGTTCTTATCAAGCTTCTCACTGGGATGGTACCTTCTTCGTCCAAATGTAAGACTATACTAATGTACTAACAATATTCTGTGTGCTAACGTTATATTGAAGAATTTTGGATGGTAATGAAGAGTAGGATTGACAGCAGGTCTATAACTTGATTCCTTCCTCCTTTGGGGATACCTGAATCCATTTCAATCTCAACCAGACCTCTGTATAAGTATACTGATGCACGTTACTAGCTAGAACATAAACTAAACTCTTCCAGGACTTATCTAAGGAGTCCTTTTCCCAGGACATACCTGCTCTGTTTGTATTGTTTATTGTAAATAACTCTGCAGTTTATGGATAAATGAGCTAATTGGAGAAAGGAAGTGTGTTATCTAGGCCTTCTGGCAATAGGGCTAGTGAGGTCTGGAAATGAGAGACCTCCATACTAAGTGGATTTCCTGGGCTAACTTTTACCACTCATAGTTAGTCCTTCTTAGTCCTACCACAAATACATGCTGACATGGAGAAGGGATTAGGAAGCCGCAATTGGTGAACTTGGGCATCTCAGATATCCATATGATGTTTGCTGAGGCTCCTTTCACATATCCTTTGCTAATCACTGGCAAAGCGCAGTGCCGAGTAAGATTTCTATCTTTTATGAATCTGACTGACAAGTTAGCCCTATGTGTAGTCAGGAGTAAAACATGTCATCCTGGGTCTTTCCCAAGCCCTTCCCATGGATCTAGCCCCATCTGGCTCCTAACCCTGACAACAGTAACCAATTTCAGTTCAACACACACCTAAGTGTCTGGGCACATGTCAGGCACTGACTTGGCACTGAAAACAAAAGCAAACCAACAATGTTTCCATCCTTCATTCAATTATGGTCCACTGAGTCAGGAGACTCAGGCCCTTGAAAGCTGCAGAATGAAACTGGTCTTGCTGACACGAGTCTGGGATGAGGTGTTCCTAAGATGAATGCCTGTGGCCCACGCACTTCTCCAACTGCAGCTTTCTTTGAAGCTCAATCCCACCACCACTACCATCTTCACCGTTCATGGAACAGAGATTCTGGCCTGATTCCTGTTCCTGGAATCGCTTCCTAAATGGAACAAGAGCCTTACCCAGAACTGGAGATATTTTAAAGGCCTCACAGAAGCTTTCAAGGCCAGCCTGTAACCCCAGGGCCTGCCCTGGAGTTCTCCGACAGGAACTACTTCTGCGGGCATTCTCTGGCTGGAGGAACCTGCTGGGAGTGCTCCCGGGGCAGCCCCGAAGTGTGGCATGATTAATAGCACCTATCAACCTCAACCAATGAGAGCTGAGAGTCCCAGCATAACTACTCCAGCTTTCCTCAGCCCTCAGGGGGACCAACAATTCCAAAGCATGTTTCCCCCCCGCCCCCCGCCTGCTCTTTCAGCGTACCCCACCCCACAGTCCGAGACCAAATGATCACAAGCTTCCATTTTATTCACTGCCTTCCATTTCCTAGGTCTCTCACCATGACTCTTAGGCTTGCCTCACATGCGAACTGCTTACATATGTAGCCTTGTCTGAGGGTCTGCTCTGGAAGAATCCAAGCTAAGACAATGGGAATTCTGGCAATTTTGTTAGCTGTGACAATTATTTCTCTCCAGGGTGAAACCCCCAGGCCCCTTTGCCAACAGCCAGATTTGCTCAAGCCAGGACGAAGGAGAGTAGCTGTAACATCCCACATTGTCCTCAGGAGATTGGCTAACTGCGATATTTAGATCAGACTTATGTTCCACAGCTGCTTCATGCACTATACATTAGACTCACAATTAACTGATGTCAAAACCATTTCTAAAGCCAAATTATAAGCAGAAAGAGTTACTGGTCCCTAGAAAAAGGCAAGGCATAGCTTTCTTGATGTAAGAAAAAAAAGTCTTCATAGGCCCCCATCTTGCTATCAATGCCTGCCAGGCACAACTTGCCCAAAGCACATTTCTTGCAGAATTTCCTGGGATATGTTGAAAATGCAAAAGAATAGACATTAGAGGATGATGATTTCAAGAGAACAAAAGAATCTAAGAACAAACAGCCACCATCAGGCCAGGAGGAAGCTTAACCATATCAAGGACCATAAATCAGTAGTATAACTCCTAGTGCTGGTTCAAAAGTAGAATGACCTTCTACACGTTGTTGAGTTATCTTTGCAGGATTGAAACCCCTTTGGGCACTCAAATACCGGACCAACTAAAGCCAGAGAATTGATGATGCAGACCCTTGCCAGCCCTCATGACTTAGATCAAGATCTGGACTCTGTCACCTTAAGATGACTTTTGCCCCAATCCCATGCTGAATCTCCCATTGCACAAACCCCTTCATGAATATGCATGCACCCTTTGATGAAAACTTCCCCAGGTTTGTTGTTTAAGGAGACACTGCTTTGGGAAATATCCCTGGTATTCCCCTTGTTGCAAGTAAAACCTTTCCTTTTCCTATTCCTCTGCTTAGTTTTGTCTTTTGGCTTGACACCCAACAAGAGGCGAACTCAGAGAGGAATTCTCACCTGCCTGATTCTACTCTGCAAAGTTCCCCCACTACTCACTATGAGTTGCAGACCGGTTATAACCCAGCAGCATTTTTAGCCTTGCGTTGTTTTTATCTGTCAATTCTTTGTCTCCTTTATTATACTATAATAATTTTGAGGATACAGACCATTTTGTATTCACCGCTTAACACAAAGAAGCTTTCAAAACGAAATTCATGTATAAACGAATGTGTCAATAGCCAATATCCCACTAGACTTCACCAAATAAAAAGTCCATCAGGCTTGGCAAGCAAGCTCAGTGAATTAAAAACTGAATTCATCTCCCACTCCCAACTTTCTGCTCTTTTGTTTTACTTCAAATCTCAGAGAATGGTATTATTATTTTTGTCTTAATTGTCATACGTTGAAACAGTTGCTAGAATATGGAAATTAGTCCCTGATAATTTGGTATAACTTATATGTAAACACTATGGAGTTGGTGGCTATCTTAAAGGTCAGTATTTGAGAAATTCTTCGATTATTTTCTGTGGCATTAAACTAGTACACTACTTTTCTATTTTTTTGTGATTTTATTAGTTTCTATTTTTTTTTAAGATTTTTATTTATTAGAGAGAGACAGAGATAGTGAGAGAGAGCACAAGGTGGCGGAGAGGGAGAAGGAGGCTCCCCACTAAGCAGGGAGGCCGATGTGGGACTTGATCCCAGAACCCTGGGATTATTACCTGAGCTGAAGGCAGATGCTTGACTGACTGAGCCACCCAGGCACTTCATTAGTTTCTATTTTTGATTAATTGAGCCAATGATTAAAAAACTGTCAATTTTCATAAATTCCTGCTTGTCAATCATGTTGTAGTTTCTCCTCTTTTATTTCAGTGTAATTCTTCCTTGTACTTGTTTATTTTTCTGTTTTAGTCTTAGTTTTTCTATATTTTTTATTAATAAGCATATTGGGAGAAAGGAATTTATTTACTATTTTGACAGAAACATTAATATTGATGTTACATTTTCACTTTTTTAATGCTGTTATTGTACTACATTTCCTTCCTGATTCAGGAATTCTTTACAGAGTACTCTATTTCTATGTGGGTACCATGCCCTATTTTACAAATTTTTTAAATTTTACTTGTCTTAAAACGTGGTAGATTATCTCAACATCTTTGTGCCCACGTGTGATTATTTTCCACCAAAAAGTAGACTTAAAGATCAAATACATGTTTCCAATCCTAAGACCAACTTTTCCTTTTCGAATTGATCGTGTAATTTCTAGTTTCAGTCTTTATTTTCTTAGTCCTGTTCTGATATTTTTTTTAATAAAAAAAATTGTATTTACTTAGAAGCATTCAGAATGTCAACAAAACAACTGCAACTTTTTTTTTTTTTTTGCAATTACAGAGTGGTATTCAGTTAACAGAACAACAATTATTTTGTAGAAGCTGCAGATATTAAATCCAGAAACTACTGTAGGCTGGGTTCCTGACACCAAGGATTAGACTGAAGGAGTAATATCACACTGAGGTGGATTGGCGGATATAATGTCAAGTGATAGGACGGTATCCAAAAAATATAAAGTCAAAGAGGAAAGTGAAATGTGAGCAGGATCTAACTCTCTGATGACAATCAGAATTCTGTCCATATAGGAGCCAAGTTTTCTCTTTTGTTTCTTTAGATATTTGTGGTACCATAGTTGTTGTACATGAATTCAACATTTGGGTTTGGGTTCCTTAATTTGTCTTTTCTTGTGATAATTTGCTTGTGGAATTTACTTTCTCTGATACCAGGATAACAACTCATCTCATATTCTGCATTAACAAAATAGACCTTACATGATCCAATTATTTTTTATCTGTAAACACGTATTAGTTTTCTGTGTCTTGTTTTGATATGGTATTTTAATATAGCCATTGAACTTTCTTGTTCACATTTAATGTTAGGATCTTTATATCATTCTCTTTCACTCTGTGCTCATTTTTAATGTTTTAATTGACTTGCTCTTTGTATTAATCTGTTTCTGTAGAGGACTTCAAAATCTTTAGCTGGGCCAGAAGGTAATTTGACCGAGTTTTCTATCATTATATCCACTAACATTTGTCTGAAGCTTTACATTTCATAAAATATTTTTATGGAGATTATGAGCATGTTAATTCAATTATTTCCAATATTCCCTAATAGAAATATCAATTGCTATTCCCAATACTTGCCCTGTCTTAATTTTGCATCTAAGTAACCAGGAAATATCACTAATGTGGGTGGTTCTCTTCCAGTCAATTGAAGACCTGAATAGAACAAAAACACTGAGTTAGAGGGAACTCCTGCTTGACTACCTAGAGCTGAACGGTGCTTCTCTCCTGCCTTTGAATTTGTAAGGGCCAAAGGCAGGCCGCCCCAAGATGGGCCACTTTGACATGAATATTAGTTTGAGTTACAAGCAATCAAACCCCAACAGATTCAAGACAAGCTCTTTACCTCTGTCCTCAACTGCCTAAAAAGAACTTAAAGGACCTATTCCAGGAAGAAAGCTATCACCATAGAAAAAACTACATTACACTATGAACTAGGTATAGTAGACAGGGAGGAACCTAGAAAGACCTGTTTGATCAAAGTCCTTGTGCCCCACTGTTTCTAAATGGCCCAGTAAACATTTCTTTATCAAACATTTACTCTCTTTCATCTTTCTGTAAATTGAATTCCTTCCCTTTGAAGTCCCAGAGCCCTACCCTCTTTCTCCCTAGTTCAGAGTTGACATAGATACTCATTTCCCCTGTCTTTGGGATTTCCATGTCTGTGTGGATTTCCCATGTGTGCACTATTAAAGTTGATTGTCTTCTGTTAACCTGTCTCATGTCAATTTCTTTGATTCTAGTGCAGCTAGAAGGACCATGAAGGGGACAGGAAATTCTTCCTCCCAGATACACTCAAACTGAAACATCTCTTTATGGGTTTTCAGTGGGCCAACATTCAGACTGAACTACATTATCAACATTTCTCAGTCTTCAGTTTGCCAAACCCCATCTTGGGACTTGTCAGCCTCCATAACCATGTTTTCAGTTCCTTCCTTACAATCAATCAATCCCTCCCTTCCCTCTCCCCTCCCCCATGTATATATTTTTCTCTGTTCTCTGGAGAACGCTAATACAATCACAAACTGAAAATTACCAATTTACTCCCAAGCAATGCTGCATTAATTGAGTTACTCTGAGGAATGATGTCTGCCACATTGTTTAAACCTCAAAAGTTCAAATGCTTCCATTCTATGTTAGCACTAATAAGAGAGCTTCTTCCTAAATCTTAATTGAGTATTTCCTACTGTTTTGTCCTAAGTATAAAATAAGGCCCATGCTCCACAGAAATCCCATCGTATTTCCAAAGGCCATTATGAAATCTTCCTCAGGTATTTATTCCTTTATTCTCAACAATTTCACTTTCTTCATCCTCTCCTCATAGGTCTTAACTTTTTTTTAAATATGAACCCCATCTGTGTTCTCCCATCCTTTATAAGTAATGAATTGCATAGCACTCAAGTAAGTATACTTGAACTGAAGACTACCTCCCAATATTGTGGTCCATTTGTTACTTGCTAAAACTCAGATGCCAACTCTGGATTTCCCTGTATCTAGAGGGACATTCCCTGCTCTGTCACTCTGGTTCTATTTCAGTTCTTCACTGATCATCCTCTCCACCAACTATTTTACTTTAAATTCTGACATTTGTGCCTACATGTGCCAACTCAACCATTACTACGGTCATTCATTTAATATGTAAGTAATTATTTAATATGTAAGTAACATAATATGTAACAGGCCATAACTTTTATTACATAAAATATGTAAATATGTAAATGGAGCCAAATTGGTCAAAATTAGTTTGGGACAGAACTGACCAATCTATGCAGTTACCTATAGACTTGTCAAAGGTTTCTGCTCATCTTCACCCTCCTTCTCAGCTTATTTTTCATTGCCCTTTTAAGAAATGTCCCCTACTCTGTCATAAATCACAGATGAAGATATCAGAAAACTTATCTCCAAACTTACAATGAAAAGATCCCCCTTAACAATTCCTCTAGGGAATGGTGGTGCATTAATACGCCCCTATCTGAATTACATTCTTCAGGAACATGGGTACCAGTTCATAGTCATATAGCATACACAGTGTTCCCCTCCATATCTGTAAGTTTTCCTGTAGTCAATTGTTACCACTGTTTTGCCGCTCATTTGCCAAATGCATCTCCCTGTCACATAAAGTAATTAGATCTAAGAGTGCTTAGTTTTTCTGAAGGCACACTAGTTACTGACCAATATACTCCATATTTCAGGGTAATGTACAATCTGATCTCTTGGTCAGGCATTGCCTGAGTTTGGCATATAAAAAAGCTAATTTTATTCATGCTTTCCTTTTAACTACTAGTGCTCTACACTGGAATATTTTTATTTATAACTCATTTTTATGAGTTCTCAAAAGTCTAAGGCTTGAGCCCACTTATTATAGGAAGAAAAGAAAGTACCCCTCTTTGACTCCTGGATTCCTATACTGCTAAGCAGATATGCTTTAAAGAACTGGGGCAAGGATTGTTGGTGCTGATATAAACAGCTAGTTATGCACTGTAATTCTGAAGGTATTTTTCTAAAACAGGCAGCTATTTCAACCAATGTTTCCTTAATGGAAGAATTCATAATAAAAATCCTGTGTACATCATGCATGTTATCTTAAAGCTGCAGTCCCCTTCCAGTGGCCAAGACCTTTTGGATTTTGTTTACTCCATTTTAGTTTTTGGAAAATACATGTACTTGGAAAATAAACAAATAAATAAAAGAATCTGAAGAATTTATTATGAAAAACAACAATCCCTCCTACCCTCTGCCACACACATACATCAGTCCCACACTCCAGAAGCAAACTATTTGTGAATATAATTTTAATTTTTCCTGGTAGTTATCTTCCCAGATCTTTATAGAACTTGTTTCACTCTACCCTTCTTCCAATTTTGGATAGTATTAATTTTAGTCATCTTGGCAGGGTATACCATTCTAAGTTTAAAATGGTTTTCCCTTTACCCATCTTGCCATTGTTTCTTATCTTCCAGATTGCTAAAAAGAAATCAGATGCAAATCTGAGTCTTTTTTTTTTTTTTTTTTTTTTTTGCAGGTAAGCTCCTGTCCCTCCTGGCCAAAGCCTTTTTGATCTTTTATCAGCTGTGTCCTTAAATTTTATAACAGGTCTTTGTCTTTTTCTATTCCTTTACTCCATATTCATTGGATTCCTTCAATATGATAAGCATTTTTTTCAGCTTTAGGAAATGTACCTCTAATATGCTTGGATTATGTATTAGCCTTTATTTTCCATTATCTTTCTAGAACTCTTATGAGCCAGATGTTAGTTCTCCCAGATGGATCCTTTGTGTTGCTTATCTATTCACTCATATTTTTTTACGTGTTTTCTCTCTATTCTGAAAGCTCTCCTTGACTTCATGTTCTAAAACTTCTATTTAAAATTACATGTAGGCAATCACATATTTAATCCCCAAGAGCTCTTTGGTGTTCTTCGATTTTCTTTTCCGTATTTTTCTGCTCTTTAGTCAGCATCTTTTCATCACTCTGAAGATACCAACTAGAAATTCCTGTTACTCTGTTTCAATAACTATCTCTGTTTCTTCTAGGGTCAACTGGTCTCATATCTGTTTGTTTTGTCACATGCCTGGTGGTCTTTGGTTATACTTTCATATCTAAAAGCATTTGCTGGTCTATATGGAGATCTTATGCTGTTAGACTTCTCCATGGATCAATAATGCCTTTACACAGAGCTTATTAACTGGAAGACTTCATTTGAGAAGGCCCCCAAATTCAGAAATGATGATAGCAACATCCATCACAATAGTCCTATTTCTTCCCAATTTGTTCATTTTCCTTTGAAGTCTTTCACATCTTTGTGGTTTATTTTTCATTGTTGTCTGAGTGAAATGCTGAGTGACCTGCCCTCTGCCTGCTGAGCACTGTGAGGATGAGATATTGGATTGCAGGGAGCCAATTGACACAATCTTTCTGTAGGTCATGTTTCATGTAATCACCTCCTGCACACTCCTCCTCCCTTTTTTTTTTCAATATTTTTTTCCTCCCCCTTTTAAAATTACCCTTCCAACTTCCACTTTTCATTGTTGCTGTTGGCTTCGAGCCTGGAGCTCTCCAAGGATCATCTGAGAAAAATGACACAGATTCCTTCTCATTTCCTAGCCTGCTGTATCCCATTTTGTTCTTTCTTGGACAGCATACATTTCTTTCTTCTAGTAATCTGAGGTTCTCTTCTGTATCTGGGGCTTATTCCTTTACCATCACTTTATTGCCCTCTCGTGAAGAGGCAAAGAAAAACACAAGGGCCTAGTCTACCTTCATGAAGCAGAAGTGGAAAGTAATATTATCTTGTTCTTCCAATAATAATAAAATATCATTTATCTACACCAGTGATTGTTAAAGTACAATTCCTGGGACATGGTTATCAGCATCACCTGTTGGAAACATGTTAGAAATGCAAATTCTCTGACACTAGGTCTACTAAATCAGAAACTATGAAGATGGGGCCCAGCATTCTGTGTTTTAACAAGACCTCCAGATGACCTGTTGCTTGTTCATGTTTGAGAATCTCTGAAGTACACACATGCACATCCATCTCCCTATGGGTAAGGACATCTATTTGCAGCTCCACTGACCAGGACATACCAGGTGTGATTCCCAACAGTTGCAACCCTCCTCCATCTTCAGCTAACGGCCACTGATTCCCATCTGTAAGCCAAGCCCTCCCTCGGGTCCTAGGTACAAAAAGTATAGCAGACAGGTTCAGCTGTGATACTGGAATCAAGTCCAGAGTTCTTGGAGATTCACCTTGTCTCAGTCCCCATATTACTACTCCATGTATGATAACTGGACATCTGCTTTCATCCCTGTTTTGATAATCATACTAATATTCCAAGACCTCCAAGAGGCTGTGTTACTAGCTCCCCATCCCACTGAATTTGGTTATTCCTGGCATAAAATTCACCACGTTGATTAGAAACCAGTACCCTGCTTGACTTTAGCTGTCTTTCAGATTCTCTACCACAAAGTGAAATCATTTGCCCCCACAACAGCAAACCAAGACTTAGGTACAGCTTCAACCTATCCCAGGAATGTGACCTTTAATAATCAATATGAAATGATCTGATCAGCACTAGTCAGGTAATCTTCATAATAAAAACCGTGCCGCTCCTTTCCCTCAAAAAAGATGTCCAGGCCTGAAACAATCCTCCCTTTTCTTTTGCTAATAACCTCCTTGCCACACCTTCCTACCTTTGATTTTGTACAACTCCTCAGAGCACTCTCTACTTGCTAGACAGGATACTGCCCCCATTTATCCATCACTTAATAAAGCCAATTAGATCTTCAAATTTACTTGGTTGAATTTTGTTTTTAAACACAGCAATATGGTATTTTATCTTCTAATGGCACTTGGCCTTGGGTCTGACAACTCAGGCCTGATGGTGATCCAATATGTAACCACAATGGAGAAATCAACCACTAACCCTGGTCACATTTACTCTGCACCCTAATCAAAGAAACTGACTGGTCACCCTCAGAATCGATTGACAACTGACACAGGCAATTATGTGTGTCATGCCATTTTCAGAGTGTCAGTTTTGAGTACACTCAGACAGGATCTGAGAAGGGAAAGCTCATTTGCCAGGTGACCTATAGAGCAGCCTGCTGGGGAAGAGTAAATAAGACAATACTGACCATCTGGTCCTAGGAAATGACACCTAGACTTTTCTCATGGGAGTTCCTCTGACTTGCTTTGATGGAGACCATCCTTCTGCATTGGTAGTGATCTCAGCAGTGATCCACAGTGTACAGCCAACAGCAACGAGCAATTATCACACTCTAGCCCTACCAATTACAAAGAGCGTGGGAGAAGAGGAAAGGAAACATAAAGGACAACTTGCAAGCTTCCCATAACGGACTAGACCATGACCAGCAAGTTTGTTTCTGGCCACTTTCCCTCCTACCTTGGATTCCAAAACTGCAGAGGTGTCTTCTTCAATTTATGTTTTGTTCTTGCTTGTATTTATAGAATGAACAAATAAAAGGAATTTCTGATTCTAGGGCACACAATCTAAAGAATAAAGAGGTCTTTACTGCCTTAACAAAAATAATTCAATGGAGTCATCAAGAGATTAAAAATAATAACTAAGGCCCTCTTCTCTAAGATCAATAGTATAATGAACATTATGGAATAAAATCTTTATTGATTCAGATTTTGTGTGATTTTTTCAGTGAAGTGATGGATGCACAATTGAAAGAATGTTATTACAAATGAAATTTCAAAATGAAATTATATATTTTTAAGAACTCACACTATCAAGCTATTCTACAACATCCAATTATATCAATAATATAGCAAGGTGCCAAGAAAAAAAATAGTATGAGTGGGAGGAATAGTATACCCTACAGTTTGATGAATTTTTGGCAATGTGGCATGGCCTAGAGAATTCCAGTATGTGGATTTATATATTTTCACTTATTGCTTAAACAAAAATAAAAATAATTTATTTTTAGTGTTTATTCTTAGGAGGTATTGTGCTAGGTACAGAGGAGTTATAAAAATGAATATTTTTATCTTGAATGAGATTATTGAACTATTGCTGATGAAAGATATTTAAGAATACACTGAAGAGCAATCATAAAAAACATTTGGTTCCTGGCTGTGTTTTATAAAACTCCTTTTGCCCCCATGTGTAACTTTCTCAACACTCACTAATTCAAAGAGTCTTGTGAATGCGCTGAATGTGGTATTACCTGCTTCTCAGGGCCTCTCATCTGACTATACAGCTAATACTTAAATGGTTTGCATTTTACTTTTTTAAAGATTTTTTAATTATTTATTTGAGAGAGAGAGAGTGAGAGAGAGAGCCCAAGAGGGGGTAGGGTCAGAGGGAGAAGCAGACTCCCCGCCGAGCAGGGAGCCTGATGCAGGACTCGATCCCAGGACTCCGGGATCATGACCTGAGCCGAAGGCAGTCGCTCAACCAACTGAGCCACCCAGGCACCCTAAATGGTTTGCATTTTAAAATCTTCTCGGCAAAAACATGAGAAAAAAATCTTCAAGTTAGTATAGATCTCTTTTTTCTATTCCTAGTATTTTGTATATAGAAAGTGAAGATGAAGGGCTTTAAGTGGTACAAACTGCCAGTTATAAAATAATTAAGTCATGAGGATGAAAACAACACAGGGAATATAGTCAATAATATTGTATTAACTTCGTACACTGACAGATGGTGACTACACTTACCATGGCAAGCAGTGAGTAATGTATATAATTGTCAAATCACTATGTTGTACACCTGAAACTAATGTTGTAGGTCAATTCTACTTCAATAAAACAAACTGAAGGAAAAAAAGTAATATTATAATTCTTGACACTATTTTTTGTTGCAACATGTCTTAGGAGAAAGCATAGCTAATAATTGCCTTTGCAACAACATAATGG
Organism: Zalophus californianus; assembly: GCF_009762305.2. Classification (NCBI taxonomy): domain Eukaryota; kingdom Metazoa; phylum Chordata; class Mammalia; order Carnivora; family Otariidae; genus Zalophus; species Zalophus californianus. The sequence goes on along the minus strand of NC_045612.1, from coordinate 110,159,358 downwards.
ATCTTCCATCCCCAAAGTTATGGAGCATTTTAAAGGACTTATAAAACATGAGTATACAGAGTCATTACATAACACCAATCTAGGGTACAGCACTCACATAGTCTACAGTGTGGGAAGCATTTGGAATCATGCATTTCTGCATTCCTGAAAGCTGCTCAACTTCACAGAGGTAATTTGGACTCAAATGTGAATATGTCATCTAACAGAACGCTTGACCACTATGTTATTTGCATGCATGTGTCTGAAAAATCATTAAATGGCATTATTTTCATTGTGTTGAATACTACCACCATAACCTGTTGCTGTTTAAATGGCAGTCCCCTATTTGAAACCTCTCAGTACTTCTCTCTCCTACCTCTAGCTATTATATCATGAAAAGTAGGTTGAAAAGAGCCATGTGACTCAAATGGTATGCCTTAACTCTAGTATGATTTGAGACATTGGATCTTTTACTATTCCATTAAAACAGCCATATTTATAGCGGTATTCTACTTCAAGGAAGGAAGGAAGGAATATAACAACCCAATGTGCAGTATGATGAAGAGGAAGATGCCTGTCATACATTTCATATTCCAGAAAAACATATGAGTATGCTCCATCAACTTCTAAGAAATGGACGTAAAGTATGCTATAAACATACAGCAAGTGAGTTTGAGGAAGATTATTTTTTTTATTAGTTTTTTCCATGACAAGTAGTGTTCTCTAATCTCTCAAGTCCCTGCCCCCCTTGTGAAAGTCAACTTCTGAGTGACAGTGAGAAGAACATGAGCACAGATGCAAAACAATGTTCAATCCATGCATTCTTCCAGATTCTGAAGCATCATTTAAAGCCAGTATTCTAATCACAAGCAACAGTCAAGAAGCTGGAAGACAGTTCCTAGCAGTGTTGGCAAGATTTATTTCTACCCTCTGGTAGGATATCAAACCAGTTGTTTCCTATTCTTCTCAGCAAGAAACATATTCCACTAACCTAGTAAAAGCCTTTGAAACACGGTCATCTTCATGGAACATGCCAAGGGGAGTTGACATAGGTCATCAGTCCACCCAAATTTCAAGAATTTTGCCCAAGTAAAATTTTTAGTCACGACTTACCATTATTTGGTCCCGTCCCTATCAACTTCTCAAAATATATAAATAGTTGAAAGATCAGAGTTCTTAAGGGAATACCAACTCTCCAAGTCTACCTCAAAAATCCATGTTCAGTGGTAGCTGACCACAGTCTTTAGTTGGATCACAGAAGGATATGAAGTAGTCTAGGAGACAACAATGTGGACTGTTGGGAAGAAGAGGGAGCTTAGTAATTAACAGGTGCAACTAAGGAGGCTCAAAGAAAGCAATTGGGACAGGCCACCTAGAAACCCTGTCAAATATAAGATAAATTGGGGTCATGGAAAGAGAGGTGGTCTTAAAAAATGGAACAATTCATGGGTGCCTGGGTGGCTCAGTCGTTGGGCGTCTGCCTTCAGCTCAGGTCATGATCCTGGGGTCCTGGGATCGAGTCCCGCATCGGGCTTCCTGCCGGCGGGGAGCCTGCTTCTCCCTCTCCCACTCCCCCTGCTTATGTTCCCTCTCTCGCTCTCTCTCTCTCTCAAATAAAGAAAATATTTTTTTAAAAAAAATGGAACGATTCATTTCAAATCCCAAGTCGGCTACATGTTACCTTGATGCCCTTGAGCAGACCACCAAAACTCTGAGACTCAGTTTCCTCAGATATAAAATTGGGGTAATTTTTGTCCAGCTAGCTTCACAATAACAGGGTTGTTGGAGGAAAAATTAGACCATAAATGTGAACTATTTTGTGACTAACAACTCTGTAACACTAAGGAATTCATTTTCTGGAAGACATTGGTCATAGGACAGCAAAAGAAAAAAAAAAATCCCTGAAGTGTAATAATAATAACATGTGACCATACTGGTAGGGGGAAAAAAAAGATAAATTTTAAAAAGAAAAAAACAAGGTTCCTAATCATCTCCACCCCAAGATGCATGGCAAGCACATATACATCTTTGGTCACAATGGAATCAAAACAAAGACTTTACAGAAATCATTTTCGCTTATCATTGGTAAGCTTTTATTTTTTTACCCGCTAATATTTACAAGAAGCTATGGTTTATTCAACATAAGTCTATCCGTAGCAAAGACTGTCATTGCCTACTGCCTATTTACTGTTGTTCTCCCTCATAACCTTGTATTATGAATGGCAGCAACATAGGAAGGAAGAAAGAACGGTATGGAGAGATGGAAGGAGGGGAAAAAACGGGAATGAAGAAGACTTCAATTCTCAGCCTTGGAAACAGAGCGGCAGTCAATGAGATGCAACAGAAGTCTTTAGGTGGGGCTCCTAAGATCTCTTTAGAAGGGAATGATTGAAGTGGTGTCACGTACCTTTTCTTCTTTAAGCTGTCTGAAACATGGCTGTGAAGACCAAACTTGTGGCAGTCATCTTCTGCAGATGGAAGCCAAACACTAAAGTGGCAAGGCACATGACAGGAAATGTCATGGGACCACCTGCATGCCTGCCCTAGACTGCCACCTCCAAGCTTCCATTTTCTTATTATAGTGATAATATACTAGCCAAGCTTTGTTATATAACGAAGAATTAAAGTTCATTAATAAGGTTCTACTTTATAAAACTAAACTTGGGTCTAATAAGATAGAACATCTTCACATCCAAGACTATTTCGCATCAAATTCCCTGTCCCATTATCTTAATCAACATCCCTAAGTGCAATTTTGTTTTTCTTTTTTTTTTTTTTAATATTCGGGGCAAAGCTGGAACACATTCTATTGGCTTCTATGGGAATTCATGTTGCCAAGACAGCTGGAGAAGACTGTGAAAGCTCGTTGGAGCTTGCAGTCAAGCTTTGTGTGTACTCAGGAGAAACAGCTGAGAACTCAGAGTCCTGATTTACATAATAAGGACAAACTCACATTTCAAAGCCACACTTAGTTCAAGCACCCAGTCTTCATACAGTGATAACAATATCTAATAGCAGCTAGTCCAATTCCTTCTCTAAATATTTATGCCAGATTTCAATGGGAAGCTACTCATCATATTGGCTTAGAATGAGTTTAAACACACCAGGGAACTAAGCGATGGTCCCACTCATTTTCAGACATAAGAGCATCATTGTTATTATGATGAGCTGGCATCTGGGCAAATAGGGTAAAATTATTCCTTTTCTCCCTATATCCAAAGGAATATCATTACATACATAACGTTTCTAATTTATATCACTTAAAAATTGGACAAATCAAGTCACTTGCATAATGCCTCACCAATCTGCCTTTGGTTGAGATTATCTAAATGAATGCCCCCTTCTTTCTCTTCAAGCTTATAAGATCTTTAAAGACAGAGCACGGCAATCATCTTTTTATCCCCCAAATCATCTACCACTCTGCCTTGTACATACATTCAGTCAAAGTTGGTTCATTTGAATTCACTCAGTCATTCAGCATATTTATGAGGTGACTTTTATGTGAGGGACTGACATGGTTTCAGGGTCTAAAGAACCTCAATTTTGCCACTCACTACCATGAGACCTGGGGTTTATGTATCTCTCTAAGCCTTGCTTTCTCAGTAACAAAAACTCAACTTTTTTTTTTTTTTTTTTGGTCCAAGACATCTCTTGGTGTCACTGGTGGATCAAATGAGGTAAATCTCTAAAATACCTTTCGTAAGATATTCTTGTTACGTGTGCCTCTGTGACAGTATTAGCTTTCCCTTTTATTTACCCCAGTGACTGTGGGGAATCATACTGTCCAACACAGTACTACTTGGCAGCATTTTCACTGTGTTACTTCTACCCAGGCTAAACCATGGTCACTTGCCCAGTACTGCCCTTCCAACAGAAGAAAGGCATTTAGGCTTCCTTCTTATATCATTATCTCTTACTTCAGTATCACATAAGCCCAGAGACAAAGTAAAGACATCCCATACTTCTTCTGCAGAGGCCCTTATCATCAGTAATTCAAGATCATCAGCAAGAAGGGGGAGAAATGGGGCAGAGCACCTAGGTGGGTTCCCTCACTCCCACACAGGACTGTTTTTATAAATGACTGTAAAAGTACTCTATAAAGTACGTATCCAGAGCAGCTGGGTATTTCTTCTTGGGCTGCATTTAATCAGTAGGTCTTTGACATGTGGAGGGTTTTGGAACCCTGGCATACCCATATGCAAATGTTAATGCCAATTCCTAAACAACAAAAAAAAATTGTTTCTGGATTAAAAATCATTTGGAATTATCAACAATGTAGCGAACACAGGAATTGTACTTACGCATATTCTAAATTAAAGGCCTTAGTTCATAATTTTGGCTGAAGTAATCGACAATAATACGATGAAGAAAATTATAGCACTGAATCTCTTAATACCACAACTGGTCTTTCTGAGTCATTTGAAATATTCCAACCAGGCTCAAGATCAAACTAAAGCACATCAGCCATACAATAAATATATGGTCCACCACACCATGGATACCCACCAAAGAGTAACATACTTTGCCCTCAGGTAAATACATTCCAGTGGGGCCTCTGGTAACTTCTTTCAAATAAAATTAGTAAAAGCAGAAAATATTTAATACTGCTCCTCCTCCCTCATTTTTCCATGGGGAAAAACCAAAAATTAAAATTGTATGTCATTTTAATAATTGTTTTACTTAACATCTATAGAGCTTGAGTTAAATACAAAGAATCAGATTACCAATTCAGACTCCTATGAGTCAGAGATATTATCCAGTAATATGCTTTATAATAATTTCAAGGATACAAGCACCCAGAGGCATAGGATAAGCAGGGAGAAGTTCAGGATATGGAAAACAGGCTTCCCAGCCGCTTCCTTCCCACATTAGAGATGCACTCTCTGACCTGTATTCAAAGATGGGTTCTCCAAGTTGGGTATGCAGTCACATCAAACAGCAGGGAATATTTTGGGTTATGAAATATCTCCATTTACAGCCAGATTGTTACATCGCTCACATGACATTTTCCAGAGAACCATGCCCCATAAATCCACGGAACCTAGATGTGTTTACCACAAGGAATCCTAAACCAGAGACACCCTGCCAAAAGCAGTCCATAGACACGACTCCTCCTTGCAAACACCATTAGTCTATTTGCCAGATCATTTATTAGCAAGTTTATAAGGAGATTAAGCCAGGTCATTTGTCTCCTTGCTTTCCTGTGAATGTTCCCCTGGTAACAAGAGAAATGAATTGCAGACTAGCTGCTGAACCCCTTTCTTACCCTCATGTTCTAGGTACGATCCCTCAGTTCTTGACGTGTGTTACTTTATGTAATTTTCTCAACTCTGTAAAGTAAGTACTACCATTCCAAACGAAGAAATTCAGGCATGAGAAGATTACGCAACTTGCTCCAAGTCCCAGAGCTAGCATGTGGCAGAACCAAGATTTAAGACCTCACACAGTGGCTTCAGATTCTATTTCCTAAAGCATGATATGGTTCACTTCTGTAATTATCTATCTTTCCAGGATCTTCCTTTTGAGACTCACACTATGCATTTAGAATTAAGAAGGACAAAGATTCTATAAGTGAGGCTTGTTACAATCCTCAACTGTAGTGGATTAAAGATGGATGAAAATTGTGTTTCACATTTCTCTCATTGAGAGTTGGGAGCTACTTCCCCAACTTTTGATTCTGAGCAGGCCTCTATTTCACAAGTAACAAAAGAGGTGGACATAACACTGTGCTACTACTTGGCCTAGCCTTTAAGAGGCCTGGCAGCTTCCACTTCTGTCTTGTGGTGCTCTGAGCCACCATGGAAGAAGCTGAACTACAGTGATGGAGAGACCATTGGAAAAGGCACTTAGTATAGAAAGGAAAAGTGATCCAGCTGAGCCCATATTTCCAGATATCCCTGCCAAAGTGCTAGGCATATGAGAAGTTGTCTTGAACCCTCCAGACCAGACTAGCTACCAGCTGAAGGCCACTGGCTGACCTCTATCAACAACATGTTGAGAAGAATAATCCAGTGGAGCTCTGCCTAAATTCCTGACCTACAAAATCGTGAAAGAAGAGACAATGCTTCCCATTCCCCACTATGTACCTGGGTCAAGCAAAGGAAATCCCTAGAATAGTGTAAATACTACGCTACCTGGATAAATGAGAAAATAAAGCCAACAGGGAGTCTGCCTTTTCTCAACTATTTAAATTTTGTGGGTTTTTTTGAAATAAGTGAAAGTGAAAAACTGTGTTTAACAAATGGTGTGATCTTGACTTAAATATTAAGGGAATTCAAAGGGCCAAGAGTTCAGAGAGGTTACCTCACAGATTGCAAAATAAGTTTACAAGAGTCCAAAGCACAAGCAATGAGCGTGGGTGAGAATTTTGAGAGGGTCACGTGTTTTTGTGTTCAAAAGAAAACCGTGTGGGTGGTTTAAATTACACCAAAGCACATTTAAATTGGTACAGCTATGTTAATATTAGCCACATCTACACTGTGCTAAATCTCTCAAAATGAAAATGTGTCCATATCTCACTGAACAGGAGTTGTGGGTATTGCCTGAGGGTTAATAAACCTATTTGCCTCTCTCATGCCTAAACCCCCATGAACTTCTTCAATTATGGACAGAGAATTTGACATCAGTCTTGACCTTGCTTGTCCCAACAGCACAAATCTCACCCCTATTCTACCTCTAAGATTTTTTTTTCTTTCTCTGCCTGATCTTATCCTCTCTTCCTCTAATACACAATAGTACATACATCACACATGTGTGCATGTCTGTAACACTCCTCTCACCGCTACACAAACCAAGACACAGGTGTGCAAAGCAGTAACTATGGTAGCAAAAGAAGCAGGATCAACCTTTCAGACCTGTATGTACTGTTAAAACCATCAGACAGGGGTGCCTGGGTGGCTCAGTCCTTAAGCGTCTGCCTTCGGCTCAGGTCATGGTCCCAGGGTCCTGGGATCGAGCCCCACATCGGGCTCCCTGCTCAGCGAGAAGCCTGCTTCTCCCTCTGCCACTCCCCCTGTTTGTGTTCCGTCTCTCATGGTCTCTCTCTCTCTCTCTCTCTGTCAAATAAATAAAATCTTTAAAAAAAATAAAACCATCAAACATTCCATCAAAATCTTAAACCACTAAGCATTTAGATCTGTTATTAATGGTCAAGTCTCTTAAATAATGCCCTTAGCTTTAAGAGGTCACATACATTTAAGACAACTGTGGCCCACTGAAATATGAAAATCAAGCACAGTGACCACTGAACATGAACACAACAAACCATATTCTATAAATGTTACTTACCAGATAAATTATCTAGTTATTTATCCATCTGGAATTTACTATTTTCATGTTGTCCTATGGGGGCAATATCATTCCATCTGATACACTGCTCACAATAGCCCTATGAATTAGGCATCATTTTATCCATTTGCCAGATGAGGAAACACAAGCTTCAAGAGGATAAATGACTTACAGAAAATTACACAGGTATTCTCAAGTAGTAACCAGTAGTGTGGTGCTATCTCATACTTACTGTCTTTTTAATGTGCCCAACTTCAGCCCAATTCTAGTTAGGGATTTATTCCTCATAACTGCCAAAGATTCCTATTATTCACAGAACAGGGAAAACCAGTTTTTAACAAATTTAGACAATTTTATGACTATAAAGAAACCCCACTACATACCAGAACTAGGCCCTCTGATAGTATTAATATGGTCTGATATGGTCTGATAACACCATAGTTAACTATAAAGTTCATTATGGGAAATTTTCTGTAGAAAAAGCAATAATTTATCATCAATTTTATGATACATGTCACAATATAACCCTCATGATGCAATGCTATTTCCCAGGGGACTAGGGAGTATTTCAGTAAGTGGAGCTGTTAATGCCTCACCTACCACCTTTGGGCCTACTATGGAAATCACCTAGAGCTCTGTGGATATTTCCCACACATGACAACTTCTTACAGCAAGCACTTGTGTCACTCAATCCAAGGAATTTTTCTGGCTACAGGAGTATGCTCAACACTCTGTAAGGTGGACTTGAAGAGCTAAGGAGTTAATACCCCCAAGAGCAACCCCTCATCAATGAGGGACCAGGAGTTGGTGGATAATACACCACCTTCCTATCCTTAAGCGAGACCATTCCAGTGTGTGTTCCACCGTCTTTATAAGGTTCTGACTGGAGACTGAGCTGCAGTGTAGTCCGCTCACTCGTATACCCTTTAGTGGCCATTCTCCCTTCCTATCTCACTTCCCCATACCTTGCAGTGCCTTCCTGGGACCATCTCCCAAATAAACGACTTGTACCCTGTAAAAGAGTGTATTTTCCAAAGATAGCTACAACCGTATATCCCCTGCTACACACTTTTCTCAAAATATGACATTGACACTTCCATCAAGAAGTGGAATGTATGTCCCTTTCTTTCCAGTCTGGGAGGGCCTGTGATTATGGCAGAGGAGACACAATACAACCGCTGAAGCCAGATCATGATAGGCAGTACAGCTTCTACCTGGCCTTTGGAAAGGCTCACTCTTGGGAGGCAGCCACTGTGCTGTGAGGAAGCCAAGAAGCAACATTCAAAGGCCCTATTTAGGTGCCCCAGTCAATAGCCCCAGTTAAGTTTCAGTATCAATTCCAGACATAGGACTGAGTCTTCAAGTGATTGTAGCCCCGAGCTAGAAGCCAAGTCGAGCAAGGAGGAGATGTTCCCATTGAGCCAGGCCTAAATTACAGGCTTGTGAGCAAAATAAATATTGTCATTGTTTTAAGACACTGAGTCTTGTAGTGGTTTGTTACTCAGCAATAGAGAACTAAAACATACTCAAACTCTGTGTCAGGGTTGGCTTTGGGAGCAACCCAAACTAAGAAAGTGTCTAAGTCATTCAACTAGTCAATGGCAGGAAGTGAATGTGAACTTGAACTGCCCGTGCCATGTCCACTATACTCTACTACCTACTGATTCAGTCAAGTTACTATTTGGTCTCTTAAATATAGGGGCCCCAATGTGTCTGAAAGAGGAGGCAAGAAGGCATCGCATTAGCCTCAATTCTTGTTGTGTAATACGTACTAAATATGAATACAAAACAATCCTGAATGATTGTGCCTCAATTACTTCCACCGTTCTTAACTTCACATTCCAAGTCCTACCCATTATTTGGGGGTACTTTTGCCAGTTTCAAACCAGGAGAAAACTTAAAGGACATTACTGCTAAGGAGGAGAAAAATATAAATAGCTAATTATAGGCTTTAATGTTTTGCTTTTCATCAGCATATTCTCAGCTGAGCCGTAAAAACTAGGCACATTTTCAACAAATTACAGATAAAAAAAATTAAAAAAGCAAATAGTGAGTCATCTAGATTTCTGTCCAACGCAGAGTTTGGAATTAATGTTGCTAACATAAGGGTATAGACATGGAAATGATGTATTTTTTTTAGTGATTTTCACTCAATATACTTACCTTCAGAGCAAATAACTAAAAATTAATCTATAAAGATAAAACTCAGAATCTTATCCACAATATATCCTCACTACTATAATAAAATGGAAAGGGTATTTCAAAATTGTTATGTCCTAAAAATATTACCCATCACATTAAATCCACTGCAGCACATTTATAATAAGATCTGCTAAAGTAATTAGTACGTGTTAAAAATCAATCTCTACTTCCCTAAAGTTCTGCTACATTATGAACCCAGTATTGTTGTTATCAGAGGTTAACTGTAAGACCACCAGCTCCAAAGGTATGAAACACGAACTCTACCAAACCCTTCAATCTGTCATTGTGATTTTCTTCATAAAACATGCCGTTGCAGCTGTTTTAGTGGATATACCTAACCTAACTGGATTTCTTTTGATAAAATTGATTTACTGAAGTAAGATCTCTGCTTCAACTCCATCTTTCAACCTTTGGCATTTGTCTACTTCACCCATGATTAATTTAAGACCCAGCTGGTATTTTGCTTAAATATATTTGCTTAATAAAATATGCCTTAAAATTGGTTTCTGGCTCACTTTTCCATTTGAGACAAAATATCAATCAATAATATTTATCATTTGAAAATGTCAATGGATTTCAGCAAAAATCTAGTTACAGGTTGAGTTTGAGAGAAGAGATTTCACTAGGTGAAGTCTGGTCCACTTAACTATGTAACAGCAGTGATAAAAACAGTACTTCTACATATCCAGGTAATTTCAGAATCATTAATTGAGCATTGAACCTCCTAGAACGTTGGAGGTATACAAAATGAATCCTTTGTCAATCTAAGAACTTGCTCTCTATTGGGCCACAGATACTGTTCAGTGTCTTATAAGGCAGAATCAAAAGTACTAAAATCTCTTTCAGATGCAGATGATTCCAGAACAGTTCCCAAGACCTCTGAGGTACAAGGAATTCTCCCATAAGACAGAGCTTATTTTTTTTTAATCTAAGAACACAGAAACTTGGAGTGCTTAGCTGGCTCAGTTAGTAGAGCACGTGACTCTTGATTTCAGGGTATTGAGTTCAAGCCCCACATTGGGCATGGATCCTACTTAAAAAATTCAATAAAAAGTTAAATAATCCTTTGAAAATAAATTTTTAAAAACCCACGGCAAGTTTTTACACTACTACTTTGCTGGCTTCCTCTAGTATTTTAACCTACAGGACTGTTATGAGACTTACGGTGTTTTAATTTCTTATCTGGGGCATGGCAGCTGAGTAATAAGAAACAGCACCTGGGAATTAGAGGCATATTAATGGTGGTTAAAATCCTAAGACCCGCAGTTAATGAGTATATGGTAGACTTACCTTCCTTCAATTGTAAAAAATGGAGATAATTTTATGTGCTTCTCTTAGGTTTCCTAGGAGGATCAAATGTTGATAGGAGTTATATAAGTAATGAATTACTACACAACCCTACCCAGCACATAATTAGCTGCCTGTCCCCTTGGACAACTGGCATGTACTGTATCACTACATCCAAAACTTGGGGGGACCTTTGTGTCTTATAACCCTCTTTCCTATTCAGTATCAGAATCTCCCTATTACATCAGTCCCAACAAGAAGGAAATTCCTGCTGTGAAAAGCCTGTAATTTCTGGACCTGCAGACCCTATGGTATTGGTGGTCAGCCGCTATAGGTGAGGAAGAGAACTTCCCAAGCTTTTATCTGGTTGAAGCAAGAAGCAATAGGGAAAGAACTGAACCAAACAGTAAAACTCTTGACGCATCTTTCTTACCCTTCCAGGTATACCCTCAAAGACAGTCTTAATACGAATATCAGGAATAATATTTTTTCTATCATTCAGCACAGGTCCTCTTACATGATAGGTGCTCAATATATTGTGAACATTCAGTAGGGTAAAATGAAGGTCCATACATCCCTCTGAATGTTCCTTCATATGCTAAGATCAGGAACCATTTTAAGAGGAGACAAAGGCTAAAATACGAATACCTTAAAGGCAACTTAGAGTTCAAAAATGAACGTGGGACCCCAAGAGTTGACTTTTCAGGATAATTCATTCCTGTCACAATTTAAGTAACAGATATCAGATACCTCTTCCTGTTGAGTAATGGGGATAAGGCTGGAGCACAGGGAAGGAACTAGCTGGATAGGTCAGTTTTACTTCCATTTAACTAAAATGCAGTTGAGACAAATTTGAGGTCAAATTCTTTTAGAAATGTGGTTGGGTTTTTGTTGGTCCTGAGAGAAGGTGGAAAGAGAACAATGTAGCAGAATTACATGGAGGAAAAAATTATAGTAACACAGAAACTGTTCTGAAAGTTACACCACCTTCCTTCAAGACTAACAATGTGATAAACTCTTGGGAACCTATCTCTAGGAGAATGAAGGAAGATAAAGGCACGGATATTACATGGAATTCACAAGGGAGCAATATCTCTGGAATCCCAGAGAGATCAGTGCAATGTTCCCTAGGAGCTCTTGGCTAAGGTCCCAAAAGGTAATCCATGGCAAGAGGAATCCCTTTCCACCTCTGTCCATTCTCCTTACTTACTTTCCTTCCTCATCAATAAATGCAACACATACGTATTTTCCTTTTCCTAGGTCTATTATAATTGGAACAAAGGATGGGAATGAGGCACAGTCCATCATCAGAAGTAAAACCGTACTATATAGTCATTCATACAACTGGGGATGATAGCACAAGACAGTTCTCACTTTTCCCATTGATTTAACTATCAGCCCATCTTAAGCATGGAGTCCTTACTCTTTAATCTCCTTCCCCTTACCCTCAACTCCCTGCATAAAGGTTTCCTGAAGGGTGGCGTCATTGGTTAAGCGTCCAACTCCTGGCTTCAGCTCAGGTCATCATCTCATGGTCATGAAATGGAGCCCCGCGCCATGCTCCGTGCTCAGCACAGAGTCGGCTTGAGAGTCTCTCTCCTTCTCCCTCTGACCCTCCTGCTTGTGCTCATTCTCTCTCTCTCTCTAATAAATAAATCAATCTTTAAAAAAAAAAAAAAGGTTTCCTGAAGTACTATTAATGCCCTGGCTTTTAGCTGTCAGTTCAATGGTTCAAGCTGGTTTTTCCCTGCATGGAGCTAGAGGAGGGACAGGGATATTTCAGAATAAAGTGAGTAAAGCCAGAAAGTGAACAATGGGGATACCCAAAAGCCACACATGCAACCATGTGGATGAATTTTATATACATAGTATTGCACAAAATAAGCCAAAGACAGAAGAGCACCTACTATAGGTCTCTATTTTACATAAACTTCTAAAATAGACAAAATAAAGGATGCTGTTAGAAGCTGGGATGGCAGTAACCTTGAGGTGAATGGAAATAGTGACTAGAAAGGGATGTCTAGAATCCAGGTAATGTTCCATTTCTAGATCTGGCTGCTGGGTTACAAAAGCGTGTTCCATCTGAGGAAAAATGCACATTTGTCATTTATATGTATGTATGTTATACTTTAATAAAAATAAACACATGGAAATCTAGTAGCATTTGTGATGTAAAGAACTAAACTTAAAAATAGTTACAGTGAAACCAAACAGTGATATTAAATGCTAGCTGGATTCTTCGGCCGGCTGAAGCCTTCTCATTTGACCTGCTTTCTCTTTGCTAAATACGGAAGCTAACAAGTCCAAGACAGGCCATAAAGACTGGCTAGCATCAAACTGAGACTTTCTCCTTGAGGTAATTAGATGAATTGAAAGAAAACAATAAAGAGACAGTCTCACCATGTAAAATTCAATTCTATTCCATACCCTGTCTGGAATTCACCTGAAGTCATCTTTTTTCTCCCTTGGATTTAGTGCCATGAAACCACACTGTTGTGAAAAGCAATATTCAACTTAGATGCTCACCTGAAGACAAGAGTTTCCCTCATTAACACTATGCTCCATCTCCTTTAATCTAACACCTCAATTATCAGTGTTAGCTTTGATCAAAGAAGCATTCAGTATAGCCCCTTGCATCTACTGACCGGTGTTCAGCACTCTCTAGAAGTCATCAGTTCTTCCATGCCAATTATTACGTGGGGATCCTGCTGAACTTTAATCTTAGGTCACTTCCCTCCCACCCCCGCCCATGCCCCAGCTGGAAAACGCTACTGTACATGCATAGCATACAGGAAGGCTAAGTCCATTTCCATTTTTTTAAATCAATCATGGTGAGCACTGTGAATTGTGCAAAACTGTTGAATCACAGATCTGTACCTCTGAAACAAATAATGCAATATATGTTAAAAAAAAAAAAAAAGAAGAAGAAGAAGATAGCAGGAGGGGAAGAATGAAGGGGAGTAAATCGGAGGGGGAGACGAACCATGAGAGACGATGGACTCTGAAAAACAAACTGAGGGTTCTAGAGGGAAGGGGGGTGGGGGGATGGGTTAGCCTGGTGATGGGTATTAAGGAGGGCACGTTCTGCGTGGAGCCCTGGGTGTTATATGCAAACAATGAATCATAGAACACTACATCAAAAACTAATGATGTAATGTATGGTGATTAACATAACAATAAAAATTTAAAAAAAAAGAAAAGCCTGGATACATAAGCACTTCCAATGACATGTAGAGCTGTCAGAGGAAAAAAAAGAAAAAAGGAACCATCCATTCCCCAAACAATCTTTAATAAGATAGGGCCCATCTATCCAGTTAGGTTTAAGCTTGGTACCACATGGAGGACTGACAACTTCTGAAGTTCATTGGTCATTTTCTACACCTAAGTAAACAGTATTTCAAAATGGGAAACATAAACATGTCAGAATCAAACACGCAAAACTCAAAGGTACTAGCTATAGCTGATAGTCTTACAAGTGTAAGAAAACACTTCTCCACAATTTAAAAGAAAAAAAAGTTTCTGTGTTTCTAGTTTGAATGTTTCTAGTTCCCTCCATTCTTATTTCATCCACAAACCTTTCTTCCTCCTAACAAGTAGCTTTGAAAAAACAGTAACTCATTATTTTCCCATCTACTCATTCAGTACTGTTTTTATAAGAGCTGAGTAATAGAAGGGTCTATTTTTATTTTGTAACATTGATGCATCCTTTCCTATCTGTACATCTTTAGATATTTGTCCATTTTATTTCAGGGCTGGTAAGGTTATAAGGGTTCTCTAACTTCTTGTTGTCTTCAGTGAAAACAGCATTTTTTTCCTGATTGTGTCAATATTTTATGCTTTGTGTACAATGCTCATAAAATACAAGTTTAAAAATACAGGTAATACATGTGACAAAGTAAAAATAGCCCATCCTGGTGTTTCTTAAAGCTAATTTACAAAGGGGGTGATTGATCTAACTGCCCTCCTGTGGAGAGGTCCCAGGCCTCTTTGAACTTTGGCCAGTAGTGGTCCAATCATTCTAATACTCACTGCCCAATCCTTAGGGTTCTCTCTGTTCAAGTTTAGCAGATGTTAAATATGTTAATGATTTTTACCTTCCTTTCCAGGACATTAAAAGGTAGGGCAGAAAAATAACATAAGTCTTCAAACATATTTCCTACTCACATTGTATATCACAATGTTGTAGCTCTATCATCTTTCTGCAAAATAGCAAGATCAGATACCTAAGGTACATGAGAAAACTTTAATTCTATTGAAAAACAGAAAGGGAGGGATTACACATTTTTTCTTTTTATCACAATGGCTCCAATTTCTGGCTATTGAGTTGGACATCCTATAATTTGGTATATTAAAATTTGTATTTTACACTACAATTAGAATAATAGTAACAATGCCATTTCTTTTTAAAAGTCCCTCAAAAAAAGAACAGAAATAGCTACAACTACCTTAAGAAAAAAATACTATCCATCATAGGCAACGAGTTTGGAATTTAAACAAAGAAAATGAAATTATGTTATAATTATGATTTTGGCTCAACCCAAGGGAGAAAATCTGAACAATCAGAGCTGCCAATGGTAGAAAGGGCTTTGTTGTGAATTAATGAGTTCTCCATCATGAAAGAAACTCAAAGCAGGCCTGTAGAGGCATTTTCTATAAATGTGGTCCGAATGTTTCCATGGAGTCAAACACAGGACTGAATGACAACTCCTGCTTTCTCAAATCCAAGGTTTTATGATGGTCAGTGGGGCTCCCCATCAAGATCCTAGGTCCTCTAACATTCCACACAGTGCTTCCAAAGAATGGTGAAAATCATGGTATAAGGTAGTATAAGTGGATAAAAATACAAGGTCAATTACAGCAGATTTCTATTTAAAGTGGTCAATGCCCAAACTTTACAGCATTTATTGCTTTTGTTTTTTAGTCTTTTAAAAAATTGTATTTGAATGTAGTTGAGACACAATGCTACATTAGTTTCAGGTGTACAACATAGTGTTTCGACAACTCCGTAAGTTAGGCTATGCTCACAAGTGTAGCTCCCATCTACCACCATACCGCGCTCTTCCAGTATCACTGGCTATATTCCCTTTGCCGTACATTTTACTCCCATGACTTTTTCATTTGGTAACTGGAAGCCTGTATATCCCACTCCCTTTCACCCATTTTGTCCACCCCAGCCCCATCCAACTTCCCTCTGGCAACCATCAATTTATTGTGTGCATTTATAGATCTGATTCTACTTCTTTGTTTATTCATTTGTTTTGATTTGGTTTCTTTTGATTCCACAAGTGAAATCACATGGGACTTTTCTTAGTCTGGCTTATTTCATTTAGCATCATACCCTCTAGGTCCATCCGTGTTGTCACAAATGGCAAAATCTCATCCTTTTTATGGCTGCGTAATATCCTACTTTATACCTATATCTCACATCTTTTTATTCATTCGTCTATTTGCAAATAGTTTCGCCATCACATTTGCCTCTAGAGAATTCTGAATGGCTTTCCCTCCAATCCCACTTCTTCAAAAACAAGTAATACTCCAGAGAAGTAGAATGCAAGCTCTTGGCTACCTCCTTAGAAAGCCAAAATAGGAATCCCGAACTATTATTCTGCAATGTAACCAGCAGAAGGGCAGAAGCATTAAATTTGGACACTGCCTCTTCACAATTATGCCAATTTCAAACATAACCTATGGGCTTAAAAATCTTGCAAGCTGACCCTGAATTGAAGAACCTACCATATCTGTGGTCTTAAACTAGTCTCCAACTTTTGCGATCGTTGAACAGATATTTACCAAGCACCTACCATTTGTTAGGCATGCTTCTAGATGAGGGGTCAACAGACATTTTCTATAAAGGGCCAAATAGTAAATAGCCAGCTTTGTAAGTTATATGGTCCTATCGCACTTAAGTCACCTGTTATCATGTGAAAGCAGCCACAGACAACACACAAACGAGTAAGTGTAGGTGTGCTCCAGTAAAACTTTTTTTTTTTTTTTTTTTTTTTTAACAAAAACAGGAGGCAAGCTGGATTTGGCCTATGAGCAGGAATGTGTCAACACTTAGTCCTGACGCTTCAAATAGATCAATGAACAAAAAAGGGGAAAAAATCCCTTTCCTCATGGAACTTACAGTCTAACAAAATTGGTTAAAAAAATTAGCATGCATTCCAAATATATGTACATATGTTTATTTCTAAGTTTTGTGTGTAATAGCATATAAGCACATGTGTACATTAGAAGATCTATGCAATTACAATAAATGTGAAAGATTTTAATATTTCGTATTTCATTCTTTAATACTTTTATTATTTATTCACTATTTCATTAAAATTATCACTATCATTGTACTTTAGTGAACAGTAATTTTTAAAATCTTGGTTTAACGTTTGGTGATCGATTTTAAGTCAGTTGTTTCAGATATTTGGTTTTAACAAATGTCATAGTGGAAAATTCACCTCACAATGACATATAGCTCCAAATGGAAGAACTGTATTATTGGTTGTGCTTATTAAAACATGATGCCTTTTTTAAATCTCATCTTCCAATTATGCAAAGGATTTCATTAAATTTTTGCTTTACATATTTCTATCTTCCTCAGTGCAAGTAAGTTGTTACTGCCAACCAACTGGAAGGTAAATATTGGAAGATAAATTAAACATTTGTTGGCTGACTAAATAAATGAATAAAAATTCACTGAAAGCATTTACAAGATTCCTAAAGATGTTTCCCAGTTGATATGAAGTATGCTAATGGGAGTTCTTCTTTATGTGACATACTTACATAGTTTTAAGCAATACCCTGTCTTTACTCAAATTTAAGGCACACAACCATATCACCTAACAGTATACTGGGGAAAGGAAGGAATGAGTTACACAGTGCCAAGCCTTCCATGCCATGGAAGGCCCACACTTTCCCAAAGGAAACTCATCTAAGTGAGGAATATGCAACCATTCAGCAATCAGACCAGGTAAGGCCTTCAAGGCTAACCCTTACATTTATGATCAGTAAAGTTTTTCTTTTTTGAAAAGGTATAGGCTTTGAGTAGACTCAGTTGGTCATCTGGCATGCACCCTTTGGGGTGGACTTTGGAGACAACTGCTCATCTTAGCTATTTATTTTGTCTGCAATTTGCATGTAGAGAGTACCCTTCCTAACACTTGTCCATTTGTGCAGGATTTCAACCTCTATTGGTAGATATAACTTATTGATTCTGCCAAACTAGCTCACCTTCTTTTTGTGCATATTCTGAAGAGTAACAACTTCCCGTCACAGCACACTTGGTATAATAATGCAAAATAAACTCAAATTAAGCGAATCTTTCATTCACACTTGACTTAATCACAACCATTTGCTTGGCTATTTTTGGTTTCTTACTTCCATGTCTGCTCCAATCCGGAAGTTAAGAACCAGCAGCATTTCACTATCTGAACTCTTTGGCAGAATCTTTGAAACTTCACATGAACTTTAGCCAAGTTTTCTCTGTCCCTAATGAGAGGTTATTAATCAATAGTATGTTTGTAGTCATGAAAGGGCTGTTTAGAATTTTAATAAATGTCATCTTGAAAATTAACAAAAAACTAATTAGGAAGATTTATTACCTGATTCCCTATCACCTTCATGGTCAAACCAAAGGAAAATGTGATAAAGAATGAAGATTACTAACACCTGAACATCTTATAAATATGCCTTCAAAACCCTCCTCACATAGCCAGAAAGTTCAGCACACTCCCTTCCCTGATCAGGTAACACCCTATCATATTTTTCACAATGTTAGGTAAGCGTTCATTTTATTATTTCTTTAACCCCTCCCTTTACTCTAGACAGAACCTTGAGCAGGGAATTTTATCTTTTAGTATTTTGATTCCTACATTATAGTGTTCAGTTAACATCTGCTGAAATTAAATTAAATCTTGTGAAATTTCCAAAGGCTATTTTAAATTTCCATGGTCCACCACTGAAGGAAACCTGCCAATAGTGACCTTTGTCTTGTGTTCCTAAAAAATAGGTGGGAAATATTTCCTTCTTCATGTCATAGTTTTGATTCAATAAAACTCCTGTCTGAATATCATTAAGCCCTATAACAATGAACATTCTTCTTGAAATGTACTTTAAATACATCAAGTTTAAAAATGTGAAATTTGGCCCACCTTCTCATAAAGGGCATAATTAAAACTGCCATTTGCTGATGATGTGATCAACCTCATTAAAAAAAAGTCTAAACAAATCACAAACTCAACTACTAAGAGAGTTCAGCAAGGTAACTGAATATATCATCAACAGAATTTTCTTGTATTAGCTACAAATATAATCAAACATAAAATAACATTAACAAGAACAAAATTCTATAAATTTTCTAAGAATTAGTTCAAAAATGCCCAGGACTGCTATAGAGGAAATCTTTAACACTCAATGAAAAAAAACATGAAAAGTCCATGCTCTTGAAAGGATGATTATTATACAGATGCCAATTTCCCCCCCAAATTCCTCTATATTTAAATCAATTCCAATAAAAATTCCAACTGAATTTATGTTGATAAATGTGATAAACCTCTTCTTAAATGGGCAAAGAAATCTAAAGGTCTATCAATAGTTAAGTCAACTTAGAAAAAAGATGACCAAACAGTGAGGAATTGCTCTACCAGATATTAAGGCATACTAAAAGTCATAATAAAAAAGACAAAATGGTTTTGGTGAAAAAACAAACAAAAAGAGCTGTGAAGCAGAAGACAGAATCATAGCAGACCCATGTCCCTAATATATAATAAAGATGGTGCCATACACAAATCAAAGAACAAAGGATAAACTGGCTAGTATACAGTGCTGGGAAACTCTTTTTGAAGAAAATTAAACTGAATTCCTACATAACACCTTATAAAATTTGACTCTAAGAGGATCAAACACCTAAATATGAAAAGTAAACTATAAATGAAACATAATGTAGGAAAATAAACTCATAACCTTGGGATGGGCAGAGATTAAAGCAAAATCCAAAAAGCACAATAGAGAAGGTAAAATACTTGTGTTGTCAAAATGAAGAATTCTGCTCAATGATAAAGTTAACAGAGATGAAAGAACACGAGAAGTAATATGTAAGGTGTAAAACTGACACGGCCTTCTATCTGGAATATAAAAGGAATTCCTATCAAGGACACAACAGAAAAGTGGGCAAAGGAAATTAAAGGCACTTAATTCAAGAAGAAACAAATAAGTCAAGCATATTAAAAGATGCTTGTGTTCACCAGTAATTAGAGAAATGTACACTTTATTTACATATTAGCAAAAACCAGAAAACTGGCATTCCTGGTTACTATTGCCGTGTAACACATCACCACAAAACTTAGTTGCATAAAACAGCAACAAACACTTTATTATTTTTCATGGTTTCTGTGGGACAGGAATTTAGGAAGGGGTTGGCTAGGAGGCTCTGGCCCAAGGTCAGAAGGTGTCTGTAGCCAGAGAAACTGGGAGATGACCACACATGTCTTCCTCCTCATGCTGGCTTCTCCTTGTGGTCTATCACATGGGCTAGCTGGGGATTCCTCACAGCATGGTAGTCTCAGAGAAGTCAGATCTCACACATGGCAGCTCAGGGCTGCAAGGCAACTCTGTTAGCAAGCAAAGTAGAAGCTGAATCACTTTTTATAATCTGACCTCCAAAGTCATTTAGTGTTACTTTTGCCTGGTTCTTGTGGCCAAAACACTCACAAAAGCCTGCCCACGTTCAAGGGGAGGAGAATGAGACTTGAATTCTTAATGGTGATAGGGTTAGGGTTAAAAGTTTCTAGAGAAGCATGTAGGCTGGGTGATACTACTGCAGCCATCTTTGGAAAATAACATTCCACAGCTGGATAGTTCCAACTGTGACGGGTCATGTGGTAATGTAGACAGGCAAAGATATTTTAGAAAACAGTCTGGCAGTGTTAGACAAATTAAGTATGCCTATACCATTTGACTCAGAACTCTCAGCCCTGGCTGTGTATCCCCGAGAAATCTTCTTACCAACTCTAAGAGAACATGTACAAGGATGTTTATGACAACATGGTTTGAGGTAGCCAGGACTTGAAGATCGTCTGTGTTTCATCACCAGGGGAATGATTAAAACGTGAGGAATACTTGCAATGATTCCTATATAGCAGTCTGAAGCACTAGAGTTACACACAGTAACATGAATAGAGTTTTAGAAAATTATGGTGCGGGAAAACAGTGAGGTTGACAGCACATTACCAATATTTTTTATTAAAAATTCACACATGCCAAACAATGTACATTTTCAAGCACACATACAAATGAAGGGTAGACCTTAACTGATCAAAGTTGCCTATGCCCCAGGGAAAAGATTATAAGTAGGGACTGGGGGTGAGGAAGGAAGGAAAAGAAGACCAAGTAAACATGAAAGGGACATTTCATTGACCAATGGTGTGTCTTGAACACAGGAGTATAATCAACCCTACCCTTGATGTGCCATTTAATAATAACCTCCAAAGGCCTAGCAAAACCAATTGTATTAGGTAGGATGCTAGTCCAAAACCCAAAACCTTCTAGAAATGCAGAGTGACACTTTGGCCAAGTTATAGATGTTCCCGTAAATCAATTTATTCATCTTTAATATACATTTTGAAATATAGGCAATAATTGGGGATCAATGACAAATATATTTTCAGGCAGAAGTGGTTTCTTGGAAGTCTACAATTAATATATCACATAGATGTCACTTTAGGACTAGAATGTTTTTGAAAGGGTAGATTTTAACGATGTGAAAGTTCCTAAATATACAGTGCTTAGGGGGGAAAAAAGTGAATTAGACTTTTTGACATAACCTTTGAAGTAAAACAGACATATGCAAAGCAGCAATACATACTTTACAATAAAAAGGCATTACAATGGCTGCCAATGGGGTAATGAGGGGAGTATGGGGGAAAAATAATTAACTGCCACATCTACATTTAGATTTTCAATTAGGAAAATGACTATTTCACCAAAATCATTACATTTCTCAAAGTATTTTAATCAATTATTCCTACTTACGAAAATATTTTAATCTCTATGATGTTTCAGGGATTGAATCTGATTTAATCCAATAATAAAACAACCACAAGTCCAAAGGCAGAATGTCAGGAAATAGTCAAAGACTTTATTTCATTTCCTTGCTATAACTTTGATATCTGAGTTCAGTGTTGGTTGACTGGTGTGTGCCTCTCTTTGCTTGGCATTCTCATTTAATAATGTAGTCACAGCTGTAAAAGTTGAGATACTGTCACAAGAGACAAAGAGAGCTGACACTGAACTAAAATGTTGTGAGAATATTAGCCCTGTGGGGTGAAAGAAATATTAAAAAGTCAATCACGGCCCTAGGTTTCCACACCAGGATCCTTTACAGATTTAACAAAAGGCTACTTTAATTTCCCACCCTCAAAAGACACCCTCGGGAGACTGAAACAGAAAAACTGCCCTGCATCCTGTATTCGTTCCCACTTGGAACCGGAGAAAAACTGAGCAATTTACATTTAACCACTTTCTCAAGGTCACTGACAGTAACATTTGTTTACTCGTTTTTACTTTCTAGGATTCTGAAGGGGAAGGGGGAGGGGGAAAAAAAGCCCATAGCGCTGAGTTAGCCCTATTCACAGAATTCTAAAAAAAAAAAAAAAAAAGAGGAAAAAGGCCACTGCAACCCAAGCCTTCGAAGTGGTGGTATTTGGACATTCATGAAAGCACCAACTGAACACAAGCAGAGAGCAATCCAGGAGATCCACTTCTATCTCCAGTGAAAACAACTTTGTTTTGAGTGACCTCACGCTTTGGGTTGTCTCCTTTTAGGCGATGTTAATATTTAATACTCCCCTAAAGTAGCAAAATAATTTTAGTTGGTATAATACCAAGGAGAAAAAACAATAAAAAAAAAAAACTTCCCAAATAAAAAAAAAACATGGTTTCCACAAATCTGTTTTTCCAATATAATCATCTTACCTTCATTCATTAGCTTTTATGTGAATTTTAAAATGTAATGCATACAACAGGGTCTCTCCTCAAGAAAAGACACATGAAGAGGTAGGCAAAGTGAAATTCAGCAACATGTATTTTTCTCCTTCTTGGTAGTTGTAATTGAAAGGGGGAATTTCAGTGATAATAATATGAACTAATAAATATGTGTTAACTTTGGTAAGCACTGAACTATATACCAGATACTCTTAAGTATGTTAATGTATTAACACATTTAACCCTTACAGCAGCGCTCTGGTGCCAATTTGACGATGAACTGAGGGAAAGAGAGTAACTGGCTCAAAGTCACAGAGCCAGTAAATGGTAGAACAAGGATTCAAACCTAGGCAGTCCAACTCCAGAACCTGTACTCTTAATCACAATTCAATACCACCCCATTAAAAAAAAAATTACAAGACAGACCAAAGCAGTTGGCTCAAGCAATTGGATAAAAAATAAATACATGATGTTTAAACTCAGAGTTTAAGTCATCCAAAGTACAAACACTGTTAAGACATAATAAGGCAAAATATGGTCTTAGGGAACCCTAATAAAGCATGCCTGGATGCAGAGGTATTTAAGGAAAACATCACTTTTGTCTCTGAGACCACCACTAATTAGTTTCAACATTTAATAAGGTAAGAAGCCAAGGCGTGAAATTCATGCAGACACATTTCTACGACTTCTATCAAATTGTTGGGCACTCGTGGAAAGAATGACTAACATTTATTATACAAGAATTTATTATACTTTTATTATACTGAATACTCAAGTAAATTAAATAGTTGGCAGCCCCTTTGAGAAATACTGTTTAAATTTTTTCCTAGAGGGGCGCCTGGGTGGCTCTGTGGGTTAAGTATCTGCCTTCCACTTGGCGTTGTGGTTCTTGGGTCC
This sequence comes from Zalophus californianus, assembly GCF_009762305.2. Classification (NCBI taxonomy): domain Eukaryota; kingdom Metazoa; phylum Chordata; class Mammalia; order Carnivora; family Otariidae; genus Zalophus; species Zalophus californianus. Next base: position 110,135,733 of record NC_045612.1, on the reverse strand, counting down.
AGGGATAGAGCCCAGGGTCAGGTGGGGCTCCCTGCTCAGCGGGGAATCTGCTTCTCCCTCTCCCTCTACCCCTCCCCACTGCTCATGCTCACTTGCTTCTTCTCTCTCTCAAATAAAGTCTTTAAAAAAACTCAAGTTTAAATTTTTGTCCTAGAAAAAAAGAAACTACTCATAGTTGCCTTTTTTAACTAAAAGAAAATATAGCAACATTCTAGGTTGTTATAGTTTCATTTGTGGACTCTACGACATTTAAATGTGTTTTTTTTTCTGAAACGCAATGATTTTAAAGTGGCAATTTGTTTTACGATCCATAAGTTTTGTCATTTAATACATGGTAGTTTAAGTTTGCAGCTCTCAGCCTGATCAGCATGAAGAACACAAAGTGACTATGAGTTTTGGAATTTGTGAGTTTACTGTGGTGCTCAATGTCTTTTTATTTTTCAACAGAGAAACAAGCTAATTTGTTTTTGTTTTTTTTTTCCAGTAGGACAGTGGCTTGTACGTAATGCCTGTTCATAAACAAATGCCATTTAACACTAGCAGTCTAAGTCAAAGTCTGGAAAGGTCCTAGAAGGGACGGAATGCTGAATTTTCCTGCAAGGTACGGGTGGTCAGGTTTACTTTAGGGAATACTCAAAGTTAGCATCATAGAAGACGACAAATCCATAAGATATGGTGGTATAGAAAACCAATTCTTTTAATAATGTTTCACTGAATTACAACATGCCATCCAAGGGTTCACCGCATTTTGAAATTTGGTTTGCTCAGCTATAAGGGACAAACGGAAGTAAACCAGACAAATCTCCTTAATGTATTCAGTGGTCTTGTCTAATTCAGAGCTTTCCCTCCTTCGTTATGATAAAATTACTTTGCTACATTTTCCTGAGCAATATAGTCAGTATCTAACCAATACACTGGTTCTATTCATTAATAGGCTTACCTGTCTTGAATAAGTAACCTCATCAAGTCTTGCATTTTTCTCCTTCCTTCCACTCACCACTTCTCCCACAGTAGGGAAGAAGTCTTCACAATAGAATGCCGATTTGCAAATGCCTTATTTCTATCTATATGCGCATGGTTTGTCATTTATATCCTAGTTATCTCACTACCATTTTCTCATTTCTGCCATGGTTTACTCTCTCTTCTCTGGTCACACTTCAATGTGTCATATGGGGGACACAAAGCTGAAGTGGCTCAGTTTATAGACCATGAAATTTTGATGACAGTTAATTTCGCATGAAGATCAAGGATCCAAAGCTGCAAAGTCATTCATAGAAAACAACTTTTCAAGTGGAAGGTTACTGTCTAGTTTAACTAGGCCCAGTTCTTGGCCTGTGATTATTTCAAATTGCATTATTCATAGCATACTTCCTGTTCGTGACAGTGTTTTCCTTTCCAAAACCTTCAAAGTTTAAAAATGACAGCTTTTATATGATTGATTCGGCTATTCAGTCATGAAAAATAATATGGCTCTGTAAAATAAAGTCTGGATCTAACTAGATAATTAGGCAGGTGAAAAGCTGGGGTTTTTCTTTTCATAATTAACAAATTCTGTTTTCCAAATGCCCACAGGCTCATGACTTTCAGAAAGGCTGTCAGTCAGTCTAAGAGAACCAGTTAGTAATTCCAGCATAGTGCAGTTAGACACAACAAAATTACAGGGATTCAGTCGTTCATGAGTTCATTCACAAAAATTCTGGTCATAAAATGGCAAAAGGAACACAGTTTCTACCTAACTTAGAAACTGCCATCACCCTAGTGGGGAAGAAATGTTTTCATCTATTACATGACAAAAAATTAACTAGGTCTCTACTGCTACATAAAAAATTACTTCAAAACCTGGTGAGTTAAAAATCAACACTTAATATCTCATGGTTTCTACGGTTAAGGTATTCAGAAACAGCTTAGCTACATGGTTCTGACACACAGTCCTTCATGAGGATGGGTCAAGATGTCAGCCAGGGTTGTAATCATTTGTTAGGTTAACTGGAGATTCCCATTTGCCTCAGACAATCCTGGTTATGCCCCTGTTCCTGGCATAATTATAATTAGCATTCCCTTTCATTTTCAAAAGTGCCCTGGATTGTACAATACAATCATCACTGAACTAATCAGGAAGCCATACCCAGAGCACACTGCTCCGAATATGAAAAAATATCTATTTCAATTTCTTAGCCTCTCACTCCCTCCTCACCCCCAACACAGAATGGCTTTCCTTCCTTCCTGTTTTCAAGTTATCTCATCTTTCCAGCCATTCTGAGAACCTCCAATATTCATTTAATAAATTTCCATTTGCTTAAGTTATCCCAAGTAAAGTTCTATTGCTTGCAACTAAAGAATCCTAAACTGATACGACCATGTTACAGTGATTTTGCTTTATACCTATAGCAGCGTACATTTATGGAAAGGTTTTATATCTACTGAGTTGAGCAGAGGAACGATATGTGCATTTTAAAGAAGCTGCTTAGTTGCTACCGTGCAGAGAATTAGGAGGAGTAAGACTGGAAATGAAAATGCTAGCCAGGAGCTGTTGCAGTAGTCTGACTGAGGCCAGATGATGCTTGCTGTAGACTAGGATATAGGTTATGAAGATAGGAAGATGTAATGGATTCAGGGGACTTAAGAGGTGCAACTGACAAGACAGTGGTGGAATAGATATAGAAAGAAAAGGAGACAAATAACAACGATTCCTTTGTTTTTGGCTAGGACATGCATGACAAGTTTGTTAACTCTACCTGTAACAGAAAACACATGAAGAGAATGAGATAGGTTATTAGATTTCTTTGAGACATTCTAGAAGGGAAATCAAGGAGACAGTTAAACACGTAAGAGGAAGCACAGAGAAGTGGTCTTAACTGGAGAGATGTTTGCATGGTATCTTCCTACAGATAGTTGCCAAAAAGCCATAGATGGGACAGGATCACCTAAATCAGCGCTTAACCCCAGCCGTACATTGGAATCACCTGAGGCGGTGGTTTTACAGAAGCTGCTGTCTGGGCCCAGAGATTGGTTGGGGTGGGACTACTACATTTCAACACCTCTACCTGAGCAAAGATTAGAGCATAAAAAATGAGATAGAGGACGGAAAAACAGAAAAAATGAACAAAACTAAGAGTTGGTTCCTCAAAAAGATTAATAAAATTGACAAAACTTTACGCAAACCATGAAAAATAGAGAGGACCAAAACCAGTGAAATTATAAATTAAAGAGGAAATTAAGAATTCCTCATATCAGTGGAATTCTTAATCTCAGGAACAAACTGAGGGTTGCTGGAGTGGTGGGGCGTGGGAGGGATGGGGTGGCTGGGTGATAGACATTGGGGAGGGTATGTGCTATGGTGAGCACTGTGAATTGTACAAGACTGTTGAATCACAGATCTGTACCTCTGAAACAAATAATACATTATATGTTAAAAAAAAAAAGAAGATAGCAGGAGGGGAAAAATGAACGGGGGGGGGAACTGGAGGGGGAGATGAACCATGAGAGACGATGGACTCTGAGAAACAAACTGAGGGTTCTAGAGGGGAGGGAGGTGGGGGGATGGGTTAGCCGGTGATGGGTATTAAGGAGGGCACGTACTGAATGGAGCACTGGGTGTTATATGCAACAATGAATCATGGAACACTACATCAAAAACTAATGATGTAATGCATGGTGATTAACATAACATAATAAAATAAAAAAAGTAAAGAGGAGACATTACCATTGATCCTAAGAGACAACTATGAACAGCAACATGCCAATAAACTGGAAAACCTACAAGAAATGTACAGGCATATCTTGTCCTATTGTGCTTTGCAGACAATTTGTTTTTAATATATTAAAAGTTTGTGGCAATTCTGCATCAAACAACTCTATTGGCACTATTTTTCCAACAGCATTCGCTCATTTTGTGTCTCTGTGACATATTTCGATAATTCTCCCAGCAATCTGTGATCAGTGATAATGACTCACTGCAAACTAAGATAATGATAGCATTTTTAGCAGTAAAGTCTTTATTTTTTTAAAGATTTTATTTATTTGAGAGAGAGAGAAAGAGACCACAAGCAGGGGGTGGAGGGGAGAGGAACAAGCAGACTCCCTGCTGAGTGCAGAGCCCGACATGGGGCTCCATCCCAGGACCCTGGGATCATGACCTGAGCTGAAGGCAGACGCTTAACTGACTGAACCACCCAGGCATTCCAGGAATAAAGTCTTTATATTAAGGTATGCATGTCGTTTTTTTTCAACATAATGCTGTTGCACACTTAAGAGACAACAGTGTAGTATAAACCTAACTTCTATATGCACTGGGAAACCAAAAATTCATTTGACTTGCTTTATTGTGATTTTCACGTTATTGAAGTATCCAGAACCAAACCCACATTATCTCCAAGGTATGCCTCTATGTCCAGACTCAGTCATGAAGAAATAAAAAAAAATATGAACTCACCCGTAAAGAGTAAGGAGACTGAGTAATCAAAAACCTCTCAGCAAAGAAAAGCCTAGCACCAGACAGCTTAATTGGTGAATTTTATCAAACATTAAAAAACAAACATACAAACAAACAAAAAACCACCAATCCTTCTCAAGGTATTCCAAAAAACCTGAGAGGAGGAAACACTCCCAAACTTGTTTTATGAGGCCTACCTTTCCCTGATACCAAAAAGCCAAGTGATGACACTAGAAGAAAATTGTAGGCCAATATCCCTGATGAACATAAACACAAAATTTTCAATACTAGCAAATCAAATTCTGTAAGACATCATATGGTCATCTCAATAGATGCAGAAAAAGCATTTAACTAAAGTCCATAGCCTTTCAGGATAAAAACTCTCAACAAATTAGGTATAGAAGAAATGTACCTCAACATAATAAAGGTCATACACGATAAGCCACAGCTAACATCACCAAGATGGAAGGTTGAAAGTTTTTCCTGTAAGATCAGGAAAAATTCAAGGGTGTCCACTTTTACCAATCCCATTCAAAAGAGTACAAAAAATCCTAGCCATGATAATCAGGCAAGAAAAAGAAACAAAAGGAACTGGAAAGAAGTAAAACAGTCTCTATTTGCAGAGGACCTGATTTTATATATAGAAAAACTTTAAGACTCCACTTAAAAACTGTTAAATCTAATCAGCAAACTCAGTAAAGCTGCAGGATACAAAATCAACATACAGAAATAAAAAATTTCTCAGGGCGCCTGGCTGGCTCAGTAGGTGGAGCATGTGACTCTCAATCTGGGGGTTGTGAGTTTGAGCCCCATGTTGGGTGTAGAGATAACCTAAAAAAAAAAAAAATCTTAAAAATATAAAAAAAATCAATTTCTCTACATTACAATGAATTATCTGAAAAAGAAATACAGAAAACAACCCAATTTACAACAGAATCAGAAATAATACTTAAGAATAAATTCAACCAAGGAGGTCAAAAATCGACACTAAAAACTCAAAGACACTGATCAAAGAAAGTGAAGATGACACAAATAAATGTAAAGATATCCCATATCCACAGATTAGGAGAATATCATCAAAACATCCATACTACCCAAAGCCATCTAGAGACTCAATGCAATCCCTATCAGGATCCCAATGACATTTTTTTAAAGGAATAGGAAAAACAGTCCTCAAGTAGAGCCTCAAAAGACTATAAACAGCCAAAGCCATCCTAAAAAACAAGGACATGGGGGGTGGGAGGGATGGGGTGGCTGGGTGATGGACATTGGGGAGGGTATGTGCTATGGTGAGCACTGTGAATTGTCTAAGACTGATGAATCACAGACCTGTACCTCTGAAACAAATAATACATTATATGTTAAAAAAAAAAAAAAAGAAGAAGATAGCAGGAAGGGAAAAATGAAGGGGGGTAATTGGAGTGGGAGATGAACCATGAGAGACTATGGACTCTGAGAAACAAACTGAGGGTTCTAAAGGGGAGGGGGGGTGGGGGGATGGGTTAGCCCAGTGATGGGTATTAAAGAGGGCACATATTGAATGGAGCACTGGGTGTTATACGCAAACAATGAATCATGGAGCACTACATCAAAAACTGATGCAATGTATGGTGATTAATATAACATAATAAAATTTTTAAAAATTATAAAGAAATACAAAAAAAACAAGGACAAAGTTGGAGGTATCACACTTCCTGATTTCAAACTATATTACAAAGCTATTATAAATCAAAACAGTATGGTACTGGCCTAAAAACTGACACAGAACAATCGAACAGAATTGAGAGCTGAGAAATAAACCCATGCATATACAATCAGGTAATATTCAACAAGGAAACTGAGAACAGTCAATGGATAAAAATAAGTCTCAATAAACAGTACTGGGAAAGTTGGATTTTCACATGTAAAGGAATACAACTAGACTCCCACCTTACACCACTCACAAATATTACCTCCAAATGGATTAAAGACTTAAATGTAAAACCTGAAACCATAAAAATCCTAGAAGAAAATAGAGGGGACTAGCCTCTTGACATGGGTCTTGGCAATAATTTTTGGATATGACACCTAAACCACAAGCAGCTAAATCAAAATAAGTGGGACCACACCTAACTAAAAACTTCTGCGCTGCAGAAGGAAATCAACAACAAAGTGAAAAGATAACCTATGGAATAGGAGAAAAACATTTGCAAACCACCCATCTGCAAGGGTTAATATCCAAATTATATAGTGAACTTATAACGACTCAACAGCCAAAAACCCCCAAATAACCCCAAATTTAAGAAGTGGGAAAGAAGCTTAGGAGACATTTTTCCAAAGAAAATATTCAAATGGCCAACAGGTACATGAAGTGGTACTCAACATCACTAATTATTAGGGAAATAAAAATCACAACCACAGTGAGATATCGCCTCACACCTGTGAGAATAGCTATCATCAAAAAGACAAGAGAAAACAATTACTGGTGAGCATGTGGAGAACAGGGAACACTTGTGCACTGTTGGTGGGAATGTAAATTGGTACAACCAAATGGAAAACAGTATGGAGGATCCTCAAAAAAGTTAAAAATAACACTACTTCATGATCCAGCAATTCCATTACGGGGTATATATACAAGGGAAATGAAATCACTACCCTGGAGAATTATTTTCACCCCCACGTTCATTGCAGCATTATTTACAAAGCCAAAACATAAACAACCTAAGTATCCATCAGCAGGCAAATGGATAAAAACATGTGGTGTATATGGCACATGTATGGTATCTCTCTCTCTCTCTCACACACACACACACACACACACACACACACACACACACACACAGAGTTCAGCCATAAAAAAGAAGTAAATCCTGCCAGTTGTGACAACATGGATGGACCTTAAGTGAAATAAGTCAGACCAAGACAAATACTATATGATCTCATATGTGCAATCTAAGGAAACTGAAATCGTTGAAACAGAGGTCAGATTTGTGGTTGCTGGAGGTGATAGGGGCAAGGTAGGGGTGGAGTGTGTAAAGGGAGTCAAAAGTAGGGGCAGAGTGTGTAAAGGGAGTCAAGAGGTACAAACTTCCAGCTACTAGATAAGTAAGTTTTGGGGGTGTAATGTACAATATGAAGACTATAGCTAACAATACTTTTTATTTTTAAAGTTGCTCCCAATAAATCTTAGGCATTAGATCATAAGGGAAAAAATAGTTTGTAACAATGTGAGATGATGGATGTTAGTAAATTTATTGTGGTCATTTCACAATGTGTGCATGCATCAAATCATCACATTGTAGACCTTAAACTCACACAATGCTGTATGTCAGTTATATCTCAGTAACACTAAAAAAAGCCCTCTATATAATTTTAATAATCATCCAGTGCTGAGAACTAATATACATTAAGTATACAGAATGAAAACAGAAGGGCTAAGACTGAATCTTGAAAAACTTCAACATTTACTGGAAAGTCAAGATGAGCTGGCAAATGAGACACAAAATAACCAGAGAGATAGGAATGTAACTAAAAGGAGGAGTTAACATAAAAACCTGAAGATCAAAGTATGGTTGTTTCAATGGGGAGAAAATACTTTTTTACCAAATAACCACTTAGAGGATGCTCAGATGATAACTAAGAAATATCATAAATATAAGAGTTTACTGATATTACATAAGATGGAGCTGAGTTCATTTAAGTCAATGAAATGTGTTCAACTTATAGAAAGAACAAAGTCAAAAATGCAACATAGGGGTAAATACAAGAGAGCTCCTGAAAAATAAATGAAGCTCATGAAAATCGGGGATCTTCCTAAGATCCTAAGAACAAGTGGAGGCCTTAGCCTTAAATAAGAACAACATCTTCTCCATGAATCCAACAGGGAAAAGGGGCTAAGAGCAAATACCAGTGGCTCTATTTTGAACTGAAAAGATAATTCGGTTCCACTCCGGTAACATAAGTTTTCTCTCAAGTAGAAGGTCAGGTGTGGGTTGGGCAGAAGGGACATGTGACAGGCAAAAGTGTGTCAAAAGCAGCAATCTTCTCGGGTGGTTGTTATGGAGAGTAAGGGAGTGAGCTGATTGGAGAAACATTCCAAGCAATGTGGAGGATCCTTTTAAGAAAAGTTACCATTAATTTATAGAGAAACAAGTACAAAAACCAAGTTTATCCAAGGATGGACTTTTTTAACCATATAGGAGCAACAGACAACAGGGGGGTGAGTGAGTTCCATATAGTAATGAAACAGAGTTATAGAAATGATGTGCCATGGAATCCAAGTTGGATGAGGAGAAAAAAAGACTGATGGGGGTGCATGGGTGGCTCAGTCGGTTGAGCATTCAACTCTTGATTTCCGCTCAGGTCATGATCTCAGGGTCATGAGGTCAAGCCCGGAGTGGGTTCTGTGTTGAGCAGGGAGTTGGCTTGGAATTCTCTCTCTTCCGCTGCCCCATCCCTGCTCTCTTTCCCTCTACCGCCCCTTCTGCCCACTCGCATACACTCTCTTTAAATAAATAAATAAATAAAAATCTTAAAAAAGAACAAGACTGATGAATTGGGAAAACACAGAAGCCTGGATAGGTTCAAAGAACAGACAAGGCCTGTATGCAGTGCTGTAAGCAGCCAAACTGTTCATCAGTCAGCCACTAAATATGTATGATGCTCCTATGGAGCTCCTACTTATCAGCCGTGCTGGAGGAACTAGGTACAGAACATCCCATCCCGACAGGGACAGTTCAGGGTCTGTCCAGGAATGAAGAAATCAAAAGGCATCCCAAGACCTGCTACCACTACAAGTTAGTAACTTGAGGCATCCCTAAATTGGAGCCTCTAAGACCCAGGATAGCTTTGGAGCTTCTTAGCTATTTTGCCTGAATTGTTAGACTCAAGAGACACACGTGAATCTAGGAAAAGGCAGGTCAATCACTAGTTGATAAATGTTTTCACAACATTTTCCATATGCCATTCATAATATTAGATGCTGGAGATCGTAGAGCTGACAAAACAAAAGTGGTTCTTTTCTTTATGGGGCCTAACAGATACTCGGGAAGACATATTAAATAATCACTAATATTCAACTAAGTAAGCTGTCCACAAGGTTATAGTAAAAGATGATGTATCATCAGGAGATATTTAGGAATATTTGAAATTTATTAGCCCTGGAGCAGTGGGAGGAGGTGATAGGAAGAATTCATCAAAGACACCCAGGTTTGGAGATTAGGCAACATGGTGGTGTGGGTGGTATTTGCTGAGAGAATCTAAAGGGAGGAGGCAGTTTGGGAAAAGGAGGTGTGAATTTAGTTTCAAAAGTCTTACACTTGAGATGCTTGTTAAACAACCTAGTGCAGATACATAGTAAATAGTCGGATAAAAGGATCTAAAGCTTAGAAGAATGATCTGGGCTGGAAAAGATTTTCTCCTAGGTGCCATTTTGCTCAAAGGAGTCCCAGATGTAACCACTGCTGCCATCAATGTCTACTTGATGAAGGCAGTGTGGGCAAAGAAGAGATAACTCTCAGAATTCCTTCCACCACATACCAGCCCAATTCAATTACCAAAGTTGTTCTTAAAAAAAAAAAAAAATTACAACAGGCAACAATACTTCCTCCATGCATTACCATGGTAATCTTTCTGAAACATAGGTTTATGATGTTACCTTTCCCTCTGATCCACAGGATTAAAACCAAGCTTCTATATGTGGGGTTCAAGATCTCATCACCTGGCTTCATTTCCTTCTATGCTCTCTCAAAATCTCCAGAATCCATTCCATGTCACATGCTTTTTTCCTACAACCACATCAACCTCCAGGCAGTCCATTTAATAGTCCTTGCTGGCTCATGCCTCTGTACCTTATTCACACTGGTACTTCTTCCTGAAGTATCTTTAATCCTCTTGTTCTGCCTGCACAACTCCCAGTCTTTCCTGAAGATCCTGTTTTCATTTATTCACTCATTCAAAAACCATTCTGAATCTAATGTTCTACAAGTTCTGTGGCATATAAAGTCATACAAAAGAAAGGTATTTTCCAACCATACTATGCTGTATGCAGCGTATCAGAATAGGACACACAAAAGGGATGTGCTATAGACTCAGTTTTTCCCCATTGTGAGATGGTAAAAATCACTCTATAAACATGCTCAGAAATTTACATTTGTTGGCATGTATATTCCAGATATCTTCTTCTTGCCTTATTTTTTCTCCATAAGTTTTTGGCTCATGCTGTTCTGACCAGGTATAGCATAGTATCTTACCAGGTCATTTAATCTTTTTTTTTTTTTAATTGCTCAAAGTCCACTTTGATTGCTAAGCAGGTTTGTTGATTCCAACAGAATACCTAAAATGCCTGCCATTACTTATCTGCAGCTGGCCTTTTTTTTCCTGTTTGCAAGAACGCACTGACCCATCTCTTTCTCAATCTCTTTCAGTATGTGTATGTGTGTGTGTGTGTGTGTGTGTGTGCACACACACGAGCATACACACATCTGTCCCTCTTCTAAGTATTCTGAGTTATTCCCTCAATGGACATAGACTACATACACTTCCATTTAACACCAATAGCCCAAGATTTCCTGTGTAACCATTTGATGACCTGTCAGCTATAATCTCATATGGGCCACCACTTTCTCTGTCTCTTAGTTACACCAGCCTTATCAGTGTTGACTAATACAACACACCTTGGACCTCCTATCTCTACACTCGTCACTCACTATATTGGCCATGGACACACTATGTGCTCTACTTCCTGGCATCAACTATTGGAATCTGCACCCACTTTAGAGGATTCTACTTCAGCATATCAACCGTGGACAAAAGCGAATGTAAATCTGTTTTGAAAGATGAGGAAAGATATTTAAAAGATTAGGAAAGGTTATTTATCTCTTGGTTGCCTGAACAAGCCTAAACTGTCAAATAAAGAGGTATTTGAAATGTAACAAAGACAGTATTATTCAAGCACAATAAGGATCCAAACTCTGTATGTCATCACATTGGCTTTTAGAAATTTTAGTAACATTTATCTTTCAATGATTTTGACATTGTCTCTTTGAAGGTGTTTGGAAATGAAACTACTACAGAGCTGAACATACAAAACTTGCTTATAGACAGGAGCTCTTCCTCCCAATTTAGTTATGTAAGCAACCTAAGAAATGGCAGTGACAGTAAATTGGAAACATAGATAATTTGTAGAAGGGGAGAGTGACAATTTTGAAGGTCAAAATGTGGCCCTTTCTAAGTGAGATGTAGAATGGAGCCTGGGTGGCTCAGTCAGTTAAGTGTCTGCCTCTTGATTTCAGCTCAGATCGTGATTTCAGGGTTGTGACATCAAGCCCTATATTGGGCTCCACATTCAGTGGGGAGTCTGCTTGAGATTCTCTCTCTCCCTCTGCCCCTCCCTCCCTGCCTCCGCACACTCTCATGCATGCTTTCTCTCTGGAATGAATAAAACCTTTAAAAAAAAATTTAAGGCTGATTAATTAGTTATAACAGATGCTATTGTGTCCAATGCCATGGAATTAATCCATTGAAATGAGGATAAATTTCATTCTGTTTCAAAATTGCAATCTGCATTGAGTTAGCCATCTTGAAATTACCTTTCTTGGATCATATGAACCTGGACAGGACTGTTCAAATGATCTAAATCCAAGTCATTCTTGCTGAACTGGGAAAATGCTCCAAGGTACACACTCCTCAATACAGTACTATTAACATAAGAGAAGGAGAAATAAATTAAAAACTGGTCTATCTATACTTAAGGTGGTCATCTTATGTCAGCAATAAAAATGTCAAGTATAGACCCAAGACAGAAAAAGCCTTGTTGTACCATGTGAAGTCACAGCCACAAAAACTGAACATACATTATGATATTTTTTCAATTATTTATATATTCAGATAAATACTGAGAAGGCATGTACAAATATGAAAATCTAAGTTATAGTGTTAGGGAGGGGGAAAATATGGGTGATTATCCTCTATTTTCTGAAATTTTATAATACTGTTAACTTTATCTGTATAAAAATAAGTAAAGCATGCCAAACTGATGGGACATCAGAGACAGTGTCTTTATGTATCATAGACAGTATTTTATTATTGCCCAGGGAAGCAATTTTGCCATTCTATTTCCTTCTAAACTTTATGTTAATTAAAAAAGGAGAGTGATCCTCAACAGTCCAAGACCAAATAAATGTCAGCTCAGCGTTTGTGGAAAATGCTAAAACTAGAGGACAACGATGAATTGGCCTAATTCAGAAACTAATAACATTATAGAGTGAACTGTCATCTTGGTGCTTATATGTAACAGGTAACATGTCTCAGAGGAGCAAATGTGGATAGATGCAGTGGAGGATTTCTACCTCCATTACCAAAATGGCTGAGGTGTTGGTGACAGTTTATAATCAGAGACCTAGATTTTATTAGCTTTAACTATCAAGAGTGGCTAGGGAAAACAAAAAGCTCACTAGTAGGAAACACTTTCAATTGATGAATGCAAGACTGACAGCACTGAAAATGAGGATTCTAGGTTTTTGTGGAAAGAAGGAAAAAAAATGATCAGAAGATGAACACAAAATTCCACTTTTTATAGTCTACGTATACTTAATATAATAGAATGCATACAGCTGTAGTTGTGGTAAATCAGTAGAACTGTGTTCTTCTCCACACTTAATATTTAATTTTGGAAAGCATTTAAAATCCTAGACTAGCACCCCAAAAACTTCTATTTTATAATTATACTGATAACTAAATTTCATAAACTTTATAGCATTCGAAACACATTCACTCATTTTATCCCATGTGACCATTTCATAAACTCTTTGAGAACATATCACATGAGAGGAAGAACTGAGCCTACCAGCTGCCACCCACCTACAAAGTGGCAGAGTCCAAACTTAAATTCAAGGAATCGGACTGCCGGCCACCCATAACTCTTGCTTGCCTCTCACGAGCATCATTAAAGTGAATAGCAAAGAAAGCTAGTATCTAGCAAAATTGGTATTTAAGACCTGGCTTTCACTTTCTTCTCTGCTCCCTTCCTATCCAGAATTCCTATACTCTCAGTGAGACTTCTCCTTCTCTAGGGGAATAAAACTGATTCACACTAATGTGGTAGCAAGATACTGTGTCCCATAAGTTTGCCTGTGCACTGGTAATGCTAGGAGAGAGCCTTCTTAAAAACAATGACATGAACGAATGGTAGAATTTCTAGACCTGCTAAAAACAAAGGAAAGGAAATATTTTGGGGGCCTTCCAATCATACAACTGCAGGACCGTTTATTCTACTTATGAAGCTGATCCTGTACAGCATTCTCATCAATTTGGGATACCAGCTGTGGTGAAGTACAAAGGGGAAAATAAGGTTCAGCTCTACCACATACAAGATGTGCGGGCAAGGATAAACAAAATCAAATGACTCTAAACTTCCATTTCCTCATCTGAAGAATGGAAGTTTTATTTACAGTGTTGAAGTGAAGATAAAATAAGATAAAACTTAATTTCAGGAAAGGGGTGATCATTATTCTTAATTTTTTCAGTGAGTTCCTTTTATCCTCTACAATCAAGTTACTTCCTCCAGCAAGGTTGTTATTCTAGAAGCAGCCTCAGAAATTTTACAATTTACTGTTAGCATGACAAAGAAAGTAACTCATCTAATGTAATCAACATGTTATCGAATCCATTTTTATAACTTTGCAAATTATCTAGGAAACTTGGGAGTTAGCATGACTTCAAAGCATTCAAAACATGGTTATTGTTTTTTGTGTGTGTTTCCTTAATTCAAAGAAGGGACCTCGCATATTTAGTATATGTGCTGCCGAAGCGAGCACGAGACCTCGCATATTTAGAATAGCATATGCTGCTATTGTTTTAGATAGATACATGTAGATAGGTCTATGGATTATACACACATGCAACTTCTGAAGCATAAACCCCTCAAGCTTATTAATCACTAGGGGAAACAGGATGGAATTATCATGTCTTAACAGTCCTTAGGGCACACATCTAGAAATCTGTCTCACAATGTTAATATTCTGCAACTTTGACCCTACGTATTCATCTGTCTATACAGTGTAGCTTTGAGGAGATTCAGGAGGCCAGAATGTAATTTCTTTATTTTCCTGATCAGCCTAAGACTTGTAGCCTAGGGACAAAGATTTAAGTGTCTAACTACCACCTATGTAAAAATACCAATAATTCTCGAAGATATTCTCATTTTTTATCCTATCTTGTCTTCAAGTTACAAGATTTTTTCAGGTAACTAAAAGCGATGTCCTATGAAGATGGGACAAAGAAGTACCTTTGAAATTTGGGAGATGAGTGAATTAGGTCCAGAATGTAGGGAGAGTTGGTAAAAAAGTAAAAGAGTTGGTACATATGGGTGTTTCATAGTAAGAGGACAACAAAAAGGTGCCATTAAAGCTTATAATATAGAGTGTTGCTTTCCTACTCAGCATCTATTCCCTCTTCTACCTTCCAAACGGTACCCTAATTTGTCTTCTTCCCCCTATATATAGCCCATGTGCCTCCGGGGGAGCTGTCCCTAGCCCAAGTCCTGAGATAGTCCTAACTGGACTACAAGTAATCTAGTCTTCCTCCTTGCAAGTTACTGGTTCAAAAATGGGCACACGACTCATTGCAGGCCAATAGGATTTCCAGTGAGAGGCCTTTTGAAGGGGTGGGGGCAGGGGGGCTCCAGGCAAATCATTCTTCATTTTTCTGGGAGAGCTCTCAGAGGAACTCTTCCCTCTTTACCTTTGCACACTGTCATACATGAACGTGATGTTCAGTCACAAGAAGCCAATACTCAGAAGGAAGCTGTGGGAAGGGCATCACAGGGAAACAAAGCCACAGCCACTAGATGAAGCATCCCTAAAGCCCACCACACCATTGCTTTTCTCCATGTGTGAGAAACTACATTTTTTCACTGTATACACCTGGAGTTAAAATTTTTGTGGCTTGTTGCTCACACAGCCCAAATGAGAGGGAGCCAAAGATAAAATGTTGCGTTGTGTGGGTCCCACAGCCGCCGTGCTCTGAGCAGGCATCTTTAAAAAAATCACAGCCATCTACACCATCTGTCACTTGTTATAAGTAAAAGCTAGACAAAGAAAAGACATGTGAGTGTCCAAGGCATTGCTGTGTAACTGACAAAATCTAGGTTGAAATATTCTTTTCTCTCCTCTCCTGACACTTTCCTTCCTCTGGAATACACTTTTTTCACCATTAAGATCATCTATAAACTGGGTAACTGTTCTACAAAAATGTCACCTTCAGTTTGCAATAATTTCAATACATAATTATTCATCCATCTCAGAAAAACAATCCATTTTAGGAAATTATTGAGTGTATCAAGTGCTTTCATTCTTAGAACCCATAATGTGAATTGGCTAGATCATAATTAATGCTTTCTAGCATGATTCTTATAAAGGTGTCTCTCCAATCAAATCTGACAGCCTACTTGCCCAATTTGGCTCTTAGGCCTTCAAGGTCTTAACAAAATGAACTTGAAAGTTGTTCCAAATAGGAATGTAGAATTAAATACCGTGTTCCTGCTACCTAATATTTTTACTTACCTAATATTGCTAATGTCCTATCAGAAAAAAATAGAATTATTTTAAGTTGTTTTTGTCCACACAGCTTTACATTAACTCCTTCCTAAAGAAACAGTGAATGGGGCAACCTTCACACAACTGCATTTTGCACTCTCTGCCCTATGCCTTTTCACTTTTATACATGTGTAGCTTTATTTTTATAGTAAAAGCACATTTATAATGGTTGGATTAAATATTTTGAAGCCAAACTATATAGTGTAATAAATATACAGGGTTCTATCTTGGCCCACATCTAATGGACTTTAATTAATTAAGTATTTAAACTGATCACAAGGCAGGATTTCTGAGTAGATGACACTCTCCAGTCAGAATTAACCATTTGAGAAAAGACAAGCAATGTCTCTTTATAGATCTGTAATTCATAAATAAATTTTAACTTTATATAAATGCTTGCTAATAAAATTTTACAATTCACTCCCAGCACCTATAGTTGGGAGCCTACATTTGAAGCCTCTTCATTTAGAGCCTTTAGAGGAAATTCCCTGTACTATTACAGTTTCTACCCCTAGAGTCAGCTCTTCAACTAATGTTGCCCATGTGAGTCTATGTCAAGGTTCTGGTGACCCCATCTGCCAACCTGGCCCCCAATAACGACTTCTCTAAACCTGTCATGGCAGGCTGTATTTGTCTGGTTGCCTGTTGCAGGTAGGGACATTCTCTTCCGTCACATTAAGAGACAGATACTGGTGCTCCCAGAGGTTAACAGAAAAGTGTAAACTCATAAGGACATCCCCAAACAGGTCCTATCTTTACAATGCAGGGACTCAACAACAAGTAGAAGATGCGCATGGCGAGGAACCAATGCCATCTTTAGGGCACCAACAAGGCCATATTAGTCTTAAGCAATGTTTAACAGTAAAAGGGACAAAGAGTCAGTAACCCTTCTCATGCTTGCATTCAGCTTTCACTCACAAAGTGCATCATGTTGCAGACGTGATCAGAGATGTACTGACTCAACCATGTGAGTGAGCTAGGGAAGGAAGGGTGACTGATAAAATTACAATACAAACCTTGGGATTTAATTTATTTGATTTCCACAGCTGAAAGCCCCAAGTAAGTGTCCACAGACAGTGGCCCCAATTACAGATGATTTCAGTGTTTAAGCCTAACATTCAAAGAAGAAAATCTCTGTTATTTAAAATTTAACTTTTTACCATATAAAGGTTTATCCTCCAGAGACAAAGAACATTAACTGTTGCAATGCTGGTCGTTCCTCTCTTTCGTAACTACCACCATCAAAATGACTAACGAGAATTTTGTACTAAGGTAAATGAATTAATTTAAAACAAGAGGGGTTGGGACTTAGGTGCCGAAGAGGATCTGCTGAATTGATAAGATTTTAAACATGAGAGCTCTTTCAAAGGGAGAGCTTTATAAAGATATGAAATCATCCATTCTGTAAGATGTGGGTCAACCACTAATGTAAGAAATAGTAAAGAAAGAGGGCTCAAGAAGGCTCCTGAGACACTGCTCGTCACATCAAGCAAATGAACAACCACCATGTTCTAGAGAATGCTAGTTGTATTTAACTGAACACTGTAAACACCCTAAGATAAGATCATGGGAATTTGCAAAGCTGATGGCACCTACCCTTTAAGAAGTGATTGGGGGGATGTCAAAAAGACCTAGATAATTTGGTATACAAAGAACATTTGCCTTTCTAGTAAAATCCCTAACTTGACATAACTGATTAGCATTAACGCAGAAACACTAAAGAAAATATTTTCAGAGCTGTGAGACAAATCAAATTATATTCTCTGGTAAATAAGGTTTAGAAGGAATTATCTTGTGAAAAATGCCAGGAATTGTAGAAACAAACCTTATTTCCATTTAAAATACAACTACGGGGGGGGGGGGGAACATGTTTTAAAGACAAATGCTCAACACCTGCCACCTTTACAATATAGATGAATTCCCAAATTCCTAACTGTCCAGGTGTTTTATTTTTTAAAGCAATCCAGTGGTACCAAAACCTGTCAGAACATTGGATTTCATACCATATGCCCATTTTCCACAAACTGTAAAGTGGAAGTCCTTTCCACCTGCCTCAAGTCTTAGCTGAAATTAAACTATGGAGAAAGAAGCAAGGGAAGAGTTATAAATCACTGCTCTGTCAAGTCCAAGTGGAAAGGCAAACATGTAAACCGCTCTGAGGCTAAAAAAGATTCCTCCCCAAGGCAAAAGAAAGAATGTTTGCTTACACCTTTATAAATAAAGTTCTGTCAAGCTGGGAGGAAAATATACTCGTATCCATAGGGGTAGCCATGGAGCCAGTCCTATGAATCTCCAATGTAATCTATTTCCACACAAAGGACATTCTCACCAGCTTCCTCCTGGGACAGTAAATAATCACTAATCATCCCAGATGGTGTGAATCCAAACTTAGCACTGACAGATAATAAATCAGGGCATTCTGATATGTGCCATGCTATTACAGTAGTGCGGTGATTTCACACCGATGGGACATTCAAACTGCTAAGTAGCATAATTAGTTACAGATAATTCCAAGACATTAATCATGCTTGGGATAAATCTTTGAAACAAACATTGAAAATATTCTCTATCACATATATGACCAAATGCCTGAAAGGCACTAATTTGCTACTGGGCTTGTAAGCATGCAGGCATTTCAGATGAATGGCGCTTTCCAATACCTAGAATTGATATTCCACCACACAGCTGAGGAAATGAAGTACCCTTCCACAATCACCTTTTCAATTTCTCAGGTTTTGCTCCGTTAAGACATTTTATATTCAAGAGAATCTGATTTTTATTCCACTATCTCTTTAAAAAATACTACTGTCCTTTTATGAAGGAATGCAATACCCACCTCCAGAATAACTGTGAAGCCAGTCAGTTTTGTTTTGGGATCTTTCCTACTGCTTACCTCAGCATTTTAGCTTACTTCCACTCAACATGTCCTGTAAAGCTTCCCAAAGTCTTTCAACGTCAGGCCCTATTCAGGCCTACTTTCCCTGAAATCAACTTCTGCTTGTTCACTTGCCTTAGTCTCCCTTCAGAACTTACTCCTCTTGTGTACCATTCAGTCAGAATCTTGACCTTCACCAGCTACTCTCAGCAACCAAGCCATACCCAGGTATTAACAACAGGGAACAATTTAATGAAAACTATCTTCTGCACTAATATAACTGCATTTTCAACCATTAAGCTTGAAAATGAGCAGAGTTTGGGATGTGGTATAATGGTCTATGGGAACCCCAAAACTCATAATACATGAGCAACCAGCTTATGTCTGCAGTTGGTCATGAGATAATAGGCCAGCCCAGTGTATGTAAGCTACCCACATGGGTTGTTGCAAGCATTCAAAAGCACTGTATATATGGAGAATGCCAGAGAGCACTTACATGTGTTTCCTCTAGATGTTCCATAAACCGAATACCATCCAAAACTCTAAATCCACTCTTCACGATTATGTAGCCTTTCATTTAACTTACAGTGATTCTCCAAGTCATAACATTTTTAACTTTTAGGAAATTAAATCTGTTGATCTGTTCATTCTTTTTCTTTTAACTGTGGTATTTTAGGTAACTCTTATAAAACCCTTTCCCTCCCCAAAATTACTGGAAATATTCCCTTGAGTTATTTTCTAGTAATTTTACTTTTTAAGTAATGTTTAAATCTTCAGTTGATCTGGAGTATACAGTGGCTGTGGCATGAGCCCATTTCCAAATGGGTAGTATATTTTCCTAATGCCATTAATTTAAAATTTGTTCCAAATTCTATCAATAAAATATATTGTGAATCAATTAAAACACACTTTTATGATAGACTGTGTAGCTTTTTAAACAAATTTGCTCCATCTGTAATAATGCCAACAATGTATAGATTGAACAGTTACAGTAAGAGAAAATTGATGTATGGTATGACCCTATTAAAAATAAGTCTCTAGATATAACATTATATACACATCTGTATAAATATTGAAAAAATTCTAAAGACATACAGATCAAACTGTTCATAACTACATCTAAGGATCAGGATTTGGGATGGAGTAGAATCTTCTTTTTCCACCTCTTTATACTTAATTTTTAAAATTTATAGTAAGCATATGTCTTTTGCATTTTAATGCAAATCCTGTAAACCAAAACAATTCTTTAGCACTAACCAACTGTATAAACAAAATATACTTTTCAAATCACTAAATGCACAAAACATTTATTTGATAAGTACCTCCTCTTTCTTTGCTAGACTATGACTTGAACAAGAAATCCACCTTTAACTGAGTTTAGCTTCAGAAGTTTTGGAGTTGTTAAGACAGTTGGCCTACAATGACTACTTACATACTACCTAGGAAAATAAGATTTGCATAAGAAAAGTTAAGAGATCAAAGCAGTACAACACTCTTGAGATTAAGGACCATAGGAATCAGATTAGGAAGAAATCCCCACAAGTGTTTTATAAAAAGGATGGGATGGGGCTGGTTAAGTTTGATGACATGTGGAGGAAGTGTGTGAGTAAAGTATAGGATCAGGAAAGTAAACATTAAATAGAGTCTCCTTGGAGAATATTTTATTAAGAAGCAGTCGAGTTAATTCTGAAATGTAAGATAGAACTTAATTACAGAGAATCCTCCATGTGAGCCCAAGGGTTTTGAACTTTGTCATGCAGAACCAGTATGACAAATAGGTATTATTTCTCATGTAAACGCTAATTGCTAGAGAGGGCTACCTCTCCAGAGGTTGAGAAAGATTCTCAAGTTATAACTCAGTATCATTTATAAATAACCTTCACGATCAATTAGCAGGGTGTGACATGGGCTAACACCGAAGGCACTGTTGTGTGCTGGGTAGTGCAAACCCTGCAAGCTGGCTTTTGAGATGTGGAGAAATAGATCTCACGGTATTTCCAAAAAATCAACAGGACCTAATGTGAGTGAAACAAGGAAGAGAGATGGCACAGCAAGACTTGGGGAGACTTGAGGGAAAGGAGGAATCCAAAGCGAGCAAAAGGTTTTGTGCCTGGAGTCCTAGAATATTGGCAGCATTTTAAAAAATAGTTAATTTGGGGGACGCCTGGGTGGCTCAGTCAGTTAAGTGTCTGCCTTCGCTCAGGTCATGATCCCAGGGTCCTGGGATCGAGTCCCTCATCAGGCTCCTTGCTCAACCGGTAGCTTGCTTCTTTCTTTCTCTGCCCCTCCCTTGCTTGTGTGACCTACCCCGCCCCCCCGCCAAATAAAATCTTAAAAAAGATAATTTGGATAAGAGTTCATTTTCGGGGAGAAGGTAATGGATTCATGTTTTTTTGAGCTAGTGGCTATGTGGAAATGTCTTCTAAGAAGTTTGGGGTAGGATACTGAATATGAAGAATAAAGGAAGCTCTTTTTTCCTTTCCTCTTCAAGAAGGCATATTGCTGGAAGAGAAAAAAAATCATGACCCACTTAGAAATCATCCCAAATTTGAGTTCCAAGAAGGGGATGGCTTAACAATCCACGGGGCAGAATAAAATAAGAAGTTATATATTTCTCCCCCTCAAAAAATGATGCTTTAAAGAAGCACAGTTTTGCAATGCACTGGTCATTCTTTATCAACTTCACTACAAAAGTTAAAAATAAATTATTCTATAATTTTTAAAGTTCGTATTCCTTAAAAGTTTAGCCTGACTTCCTTTTAATCAAACTGAAGCTTTAGCTCCATTTTAAGTTTATATTTGGAAGAAAAATTTGCCTGGAAAAATCCACCCGTCATCAGGCCATACAAATGTATGGTGCATGGTACAAGTCCTTCCACGATCGCTTGTTTGAGCTTCACACTCTCCAGTAAGGGGATAAATTCACACTCTCCAGTGAGGTGATAAGGCTGGAGCTACAGCCTCCACTAACACAGATGGATTCAAATGGTACCTAGAGAGGTGCTATGGTTTACCCAAAGCCCACACTCTAAGCTAGTCATGAGGTTTCCCAATCTACAGCCCGTGTTGTTTACAGAACTGAGGTTTCCCAAGTCTACATCCAGTGTTGTTTACAGAACATCAGACCTTCCGCCATATTGATGTATTCGGCTTCATATTCGCTTTTTAAAATGTTACATTTTCTTATGTTTCATAAACACCATGGTAGTGGGTTCCTTTTCTAATTTTTCTATTAAATTGTGCTTACTTGACCCTGAAGGAACAAGGTTATGCCCTTTATGAAAGCTTGATATATCGTCTATAATGGTCTCAAGAAAGATTTATGATCTCACACAATATTTTACTGCTGTCATTAAAAACAAGTGGTAAGATAAAGCAGTCTCAATTACACAATAAAAGCGTTGCCCTATTTCAAAGACAGACTGAATTCAAAATGCTTGAAATCACTGAGCTACTGTTTTTTCTTCCATTCCAAGGTATTCCAACACAATGAGAACGAATGAATTTTGTTTCTTCTATTGTTTATAGCCAACAAATGCCACATATACTGGGAAAATAGTATTTCACCACCAAGGCATGTTTATTCTTTTTGCCATTACAGCATTCCTTACTTGCCCCAGGCCATGCTCTTACTCGCTCTCTCTGTGGCACATCTGGCAATCTCCAAAGGCTACTCAATCTTCTACAGGTTTTTTAAGTGGTATGTTTTCCTCATACCATAGCATAAGGTTTATTTAAAATCCATTGTGCTTTATCTGACAGGATGTGGTCCAGGGTGAAGGACAGAAAAGCTGCCTGAACTGATAACACTTTTGCAACCTCCAGAAGACTGACTCCTATTGTAATATTTGTTTACTGTCAACTATGAGAAATAAAATGCTTCCATTTTACACTGAGGTTAAAAACGTCATCTACAAGGGCAAAATCCATTTTATACGTGCCTTTTAGGATTATTTGTAGCTCCTAATATAGTCCTAAATATATAATGACCACTCAATAAATATTTACTTGCCTTAATTAAAAATAATATAGACATAGTTTAGGGTAGTAGCACACTCCATTGGGTATGAGTGGAGCTGTTTGGGTGTGGTAGAACGCCTATAGAAAGGGCACCAACTCTCTGCCCCTTGTGCACACCCTTTGCAATGT
The DNA here is from genome assembly GCF_009762305.2 of Zalophus californianus. NCBI lineage: Eukaryota > Metazoa > Chordata > Mammalia > Carnivora > Otariidae > Zalophus > Zalophus californianus. Next base: position 110,112,704 of record NC_045612.1, on the reverse strand, counting down.
GGTTTGGAAGCTCCTACAATCCAAATGTGTTGTCTATTTCCCTATCCTTTGAATACAGCCGCTCTGACTGGGTTTAGCTAACAGAATGTGGCAGAAGTGACACTGTCAGTTCTGAGGCTGGGCTTTGCTCTCTCGAAAGCAGCCACCATCTGAGCAAGGCCAGGCTATCCTGATGACGGATGAGAGAACTCATGGAGCAGAGACAGGCTGTACCAGCTGAGGTCATCCCAGACCAGCCGGGAGCTCCCAGCTGACCCACAGGCTAACCCCCAATGCAAGAGCAAACTCAGTTGAAATCAGCCCAAATGGCTGACCCACAAAATCATGAACTAAAAAGATGGTTACTGGTGTTCCTGGGTGGCTCAGTGTTCGACTCATGATTTCTCCTCAGGTCATGGTCTCAGGGTTGTGAGATGGAGCCCCATAATGGGGCTTAAGATTCTCTTTCTCCCTTCCCCCCTTCTGTCTCTGGCTCTCTCTCTCTCTCTCTCTCTCTCTCTTTCTCTCTCTCTCTTCTTTCCCCTCCCTCTCTCCCTTCCCTCCCTCTCTCCCCCTTCTCTAAAAAAATGGTAATTTTTTTACGCTCCTAAGTTTTGTGGTGGTATCACAGCAAAAGCTAATTAATGCACAAGAGAAAGAGTGGCATAGGAGAAATCCCATATTCCTGTTCAGAAAAGAGCTTCTGGCAAGAATTTCTCATATTTGTAAGCCTCAACAGAGCCAACTTCCACCCCTCTTTTTAGCCTTTATTCATTTCTTCCCAAGAGAACAGGCATAGCTAGCTTCATTGGCAAAAGGCTCATATTTGTTGCACATTTTCTGGCAATAGGAGTAAGAAGATTAAAGGTGGCTGGTCTGTGCTCTTGCTCTCAGCTACTTCCTCTCAAGTGAAACAAGCGGTCTTGACTCTTCTGCTCCTTAACTTTTTTTTTTAGGATTTATTTATTTTAGAGAGAGTGTGTGTCCAGGTAACTATGGGGGGAGGGGCAAAGGGAGAGGGAGGGAGAGTATCTCAAACAGACTCCCCACTGAGCACAGAGCTCTACTTGGGGCTCCAGCTCAGGACCCTGAGATCATGACCTGAGCTGAAATCATTAGTCAGATACTTAACCGACTGAGCCACCCAGGCACCCCCTGTTCTCTAATTCTTTATGAAAAACACTTCAGTATTCGTGGGTAAGAGAGGGGGCCACCACTGTCATTCACTGTCCTGCTGGTTATGGTGTGTGAAACAGGCCTACAGATCCTTCCCAATGGTCTGTGAAACTGCTCTACAGATCCAGATCTCTTCACAGGCAAGTAGGAGTGACCAGGAAACTTCAGGTTCAAACTGCATTTGGCAACACACATTAGTAGATGCCCATATGTCTGTTCTCACCAATAGAAACTCAGGAGGAGAAGGCAAGGGTCTTAGTACTTTCTCCTCAACAACATCCAGTATCTGTGAATATTGACATGAAAATTTTGAATGTACAAAGAAATGGAATTTTTCTCCTAGATTTTCTATATTACAATTCCACTATTTTTTTTTCCAGGTTTCATGGACTATTAGAATGTAACACTAATTCTTTTATGTTCAATTTTTCTATAAACTGTCCACATAAAAACCACACATCACCTTCCAGTCAAACTATTTTGGTCCTTTTATGTTGAGAAATTACTTTGATCAAACAAAAGAAATTCTAATAGTCAGGTATTCTGCTCTTTTGTTAAAATTCTGCAATTTGGTAGTATATCTCGATTATTTTTTCCAAGAGAGAAAACAGGATATAAAATTAGGTAATGGGGGGAGGATCAAGATGGCAGAGGAGTAGGAGACCTGGATTTCGTCTGGTCCCGGGAATTCAGCTGAATAGGGATCAAACCATTCTGAACCCCTAGGAACTCAACAGGAGATCAAAGAAAAGAATAGCAACAACTCTGAACAGAAAAACAACAACTTTCTGGAAGGTAGGACATGCGAAGAAGTGAATCCGAGACAATATATGGGAAGATAGATGGCGGGGGAGGGGGCCTCCATCAGCCGCTACTGGCAAGTGCTAGAGCCGCGGAGCACAAAGTCAGAACTTTTAGACGTCGGCTCCGCTGAGGGACGTCGCTCCAGTGGCTAAGCAGGGGGTGGAACCCTCGCGGGACAGTGCGGTCTCAGGACCCTCGGGGTCACAGAAAGACCGGGGGTGCCTGAGTACGGCAGAGCTCCCAGGTATCGGAGCGGGGAAGCCGGCTGCAGAGACGGAGCTGAGGCACGGGCTCTCAGCTCAGGGTTGCCTTAAACTGTGATGCGTGGCCCAGTCGGGCCACTGCTCCTCCAGCAGGGACCCAACAAGTGGCAGATCCGGGGAGACTCCCCTTCCTCCCCCGGGAGGAGCGGCGCGGGAGCGCACCGCAGGGATCTGCTGGGTTTGGAGACTCCACACGGGGTCGGGTGCCAGAGATAGAGACGCTCGGTCACAGGCCGGGTGAGCACGGAGTGCGGCCGGAGACCGGGGACACAGGAGTGATTGACTGCTTTTCTCGGGGCGCACTGAGGAGTGGGGCCCCCGAGTTCTCGGCTCCTCCGGGTGGAGATTAGGAGGCCACCATTTTCACTCTCATCCTCCAAAGCTGTACAGAAAGCTTGCAGGGAACAAAAGCTCCCGAGAGCAAACCCGAGTAGATTACTTAGCGCGGACTGGCTAGGGTGGTGCAATTTCGGCTCCGGCAAAGATATTTGGGAACCACGGCAACAGGCTCCTCCCCCAGAAGATCAGCAAGAACTGCCAGCCAAGACCAAGTTTACCAATCAATGAGAACGGCAGAACTCCAGCTCTAGGGGTATACTGCACATAGAATTCATGGCTTTTTTTCCCATGATTCTCTAGTCTTTCAAAGTTAATTTTTTTTTAACTTTTCTGAATTTTTTTCTCCTTTTCAAACATCTTATCAATCCATTTTTTAAAAAATCTTTATTATTTTTCATTTTTAGAGTCATATTCTATCCCTTCATGGTAGTTAACCTTACTTTTGGTATATATAAGTTGTTCTCTCTTTAAAATTTTGGAATACAGTTTCTTCTAAAAGACCAAAATATACCCTAAATCTCTAGTGTATGGCTTTGTTCTAGTCTCCTGCCTGATCACATTCTCTCCTTTTATTTTTTTAAATCCTCTTCTTTCTTTTTTCAACCCACTTATCAATTCCTTTTATAAAATCTTTTATAAGTTTTATCTTTACAGTCATATTCCATCCCATCATCGTATTTACCCTTATTTTTGCATATATATGTTTTTCTTTCTTTAAAATTTTGGGAGGCACTTTCTTCTAACAGACTGAAATACACCCAAAATCTAGTGTGTGGCACTGATCTATTCACCAGCCTGATCATATTTGATCATATTCTGTTTTTTGTTTGTTTTTTATCTTTTTCTTATTTTTTTTTCTTCTTTCTTTCTTTCCCTTTCTTTTCTCCCAGTTTTGGGTCTCTTCTGATTTGTTTAGTGTATATTTTTGTGGGGTCATTGTTACCCCCTTAACATTTTGTTTTCTCATTCATCTATTCTCCTCCAGACAAAATGACAAGATGGAAAAAATCACCTCAAAAAAAAGAACAAGAGGCAATACCGACTGCCAGGGACCTAATCAATATGGACATTAGTAAGATGTCAGAAATAGAGCTCAGAATGATGATTTTAAAGATACTAGCTGGGCTTGAAAAAAGCATGGAAGATACTAGAGAATCCGTTTCTGGAGAAATAAAAGAACTAAAATCTAACCAGGTCGAAATCAAAAAAGGCTATTAATGAGGTGCAATCAAAAATGGAGGCTCTAACTGCTAGGATAAATGAGTCAGAAGAGAGAATTAGTGATATAGAAGACCAAATGATGGAAAATAAAGAAGCTGAGAAAAAGAGAGATAAACAACTACTGGATCACGAGGGCAGAATTCGAGAGATAAGTGATACCATAAAATGAAACAATATTAGAATAATTGGGATCCCAGAAAAAGAAGAAAGAGAGAGGCACAGAAGGTATATTGGAGCAAATTATAACAGAGAACTTCCCTAATTTGGGGAAGGAAACAGGCATCAAAATCCAGGAGGCAAAGAGAACCCCCTCAAAATCAATAAAAATAGGTCAACAGCCCAACATCTAATAGTAAAACCTACGAGTCTCAGAGACAAAGAGAAAATCCTGAAAGCAGCTCGGGAGAATAGATCTGTAACCTACAATGGTAGAAACATTAGAGTGGCAACAGACCTATCAACAGAGACCTGGTAGGCCAGAAAGGACTGCTATGACATATTCAGAGCACTAAATGAGAAAAACATGCAACCAAGGATACTATATCCAGCTGGGCTGTCACTGAATATAGGAGAGATAAAAAGCTTCCAGGACAAACAAAAACTAAAGGAATTTGCAAACACAAAACTAACCCTACAAGAAATACTGAAAGGGGTCCTCTAAGCAAAGAGAGAGCCTAAAAGTAACATAGACCAGAAAGGAACATAGACAATATACAGTAACACTCACCTTACAGGCAATAGAATGGCACTAAATTCATGTCTTTCAATAGTTACCCTGAATGTAAATGGGCTGAATGCCCCAATCAAAAGACACAGGCTATCAGATTGGATAAAACAACAAGACCCATTGATATGCTGTCTGCAAGAGACTCATTTTAGACCCCAAAACACCCCCAGAATGAAAGTGAGGGGGTGAAAAACAATTTACCATGCTAATGGACACAAAAGGAAAGCTGGGGTGGCAATCCTTATATCAGACAAATTAGATTTTAAACCAAAGACTATAATAAGAGATGAGGAAGGACACTATATCCTACTTAAAGGGTCTATCCAACAAGATCTAACAACTGTAAATATCTATGCCCCTAACATGGGAGCAACCAATTATATAAGCCAATTAATAACAAAAGCAGAGAAATACATCGACAACAATACACTAAGAGTAGGGGACTTTAACACCCCCCTCACTGAAATGGACAGATCATCTAAGCAAAAGATCAACAAGAAAATAAAGGCTTTAAATGACACACTGGACCAAATGGACTTCACAGACGTATTCAGAACATTCCATCCCAAAGCAACAGAATACACACTCTTCTCGAGCGCCCATGGAACATTCTCCAGAATTGATCACATCCTAGGTCACAAATCAGGTCTCAACCGGTACCAAAAGTTTGGGATCATTCCCTGCATATTTTCAGACTACAGTGCTTTGAAACTAGAACTCAATCACAAGAGGAAAGTCAGAAAGAACTCAAATACATGGAGGCTAAAGAGTATCCTACTAAAGAATGAATGGGTCAACCAGGAAATTAAAGAATTAAAAAAATTCATGGAAACCAATGAAAATGAAAACACAACTGTTCAAAATCTTTGGGATACAGCAAAGGCAGTCCTGAGAGGAAAGTACATAGCAATACAAGCCTTTCTCAAGAAACAAGAAAGGTCTCAAATACACAACCTAACCCTACACCTAAGGAGCTGGAGAAAGAACAGCAAATAAAGCCGAAACCCAGCAGAAGAAGAGAAATAATAAAGATCAGAGCAGAAATCAATGAAATAGAAACCAAAAGAACAGTAGAACAGATCAATGAAATGAGGAGCTGGTTCTTTGAAAGAATTAATAAGATTGATAAGCCCCTGGCCAGACTTATCAAAAAGAAAAGAGAAAGGACCAAATAAATAAAATCATGAATGAAAGAGGAGAGATCACAACCAACACCAAAGATACAAACAATTATAAGAACATGTTATGAGCAACTCTATGCCAGCAAATTAGATTATCGGGAAGAAATGGATATATTCCTAGAGATGTACAAACTACCAAAACTGAACCAGGAAGAAATAGAAAACCTGAACAGACCCATAATCACTAAGGAAATTGAAGCAGTCATCAAAAATCTCCCAACAAGCAAGAGCTCATGGCCAGATGGCTTCTCAGGGGAATTCTACCAAACATTTAAAGAAGAATTAATATCTACTCTTCTGAAACTGTTCCAAAAATAGAAATGGAAGAAAAACTTCCAAACTCATTTTATGAGGCCACCATTACCTCGATCCCAAAACCAGACAAACACCCCATCAAAAAGGAGAATTACAGACCAATAACCTTGATGAACATGGATGCAAAAATTCTCACCAAAATACTAGCCAAGAGGATCCAACAGTACATTAAAAGGATTATTCACCACGACCAAGTGGGATTTATCCCTGGGCTGCAAGGTTGGTTCAACATCTGCAAATCAATCAGTGTGACACGATACGTTAATAAAAGAAAGAACAAGAACCCTATGATCCTCTCAATAGATGCAGAAAAAGCATCTGAGAAAGTACGGCATCCTTTCTTGATCAAAACTCTTTAGAGTATAGGGATAGAGGGTACATACCTCAATATCATAAAAGCCATCTATGAAAAACCTATAGCAAATATCATTCTCAATGGGGAAAAACTGAGAGCTTTCACCCTAAGGTCAGGAACACGGCAGGGATGTCCACTATCACCACTGCTATTCAACATAGTATTAGAAGTCCTAGCCTCAGCAATCAGACAACAAAAAGAAATCAAAGGCATCCAAATCGTCAAAGAAGAAGTCAAACTCTCACTCTTTGCAGATGATACAATACTTTATGTGGAAAACCCAAAAGACTCCACCCCAAAACTGCTAGAACTCATACAGGAATTCAGTAAAGTGGCAGGCTATAAAATCAATGCACAGAAATCAGTGGCATTCCCATACACCACCACCAAGACAGAAGAAAGAGAAATTAAGGAGTCGATCCCATTTACAATTGCACCCAAAACCATAAGATACCTAAGAATAAATCTAACCAAAGAGGCAAAGGATCTGTACTCAGAAAACTATAGAATGTTCATGAAAGAAATTGAGGAAGACACAAAGAAATGGAAAAACGTTCCATGCTCATGGATTGGAAGAACGAATATTGTGAAGATGTCAATGCTACCTAGAGCAATCTACACATGTAATGCAATCCCTATCAAAATACCATCCACATTTTTCAAAGAAATGGAACAAGTAATCCTAAAATTTGTATGGAACCAGAAAAGACCCCGAATAGCCAGGGGAACGTTGAAAAAGAAAAGCAAAGCTGGCGGCATCACAATTCTGGACTTTAAGCTTTATTACAAAGCCATAATTATCAAGGCAGTATGGTACTGGCATAAAAACAGACACATAGATCAATGGAACAGAATAGAGAGCCCAGAAATGGACCCTCAACTCTATGGTCAACTCATCTTCGACAAAGCAGGAAAGAGTATGCAATGGAAAAAAGACAGTCTCGTCAACAAATGGTGTTAGGAGAATTGGACAGACATGTAGAAGAATGAAACTGGACCATTTCCTTACACCACATACAAAAATAGACTCAAAATGGTTGAAAGACCTAAATGTGAGACAGGAGTCCATCAAAATCCTAAAGGAGAACACAGGCAGCACCTCTTCGACCTCAGCTGCAGCAACTTCTTCCTAGAAACACTGCGAAAGGCAAGGGAAGCAGGGGCAAAAATGAACTATTGGGACTTCATCAAGATAAAAAGCTTTTGCACAGCAAAGGAAACAGTCAACAAAACCAAAAGACAACTGACAGAATGGGAGAAGATATTTGCAAATGACATATCAGATAAAAGGCTAGTATCCAAAATCTATATGAAGAACTTATCAAACTCAACACCCAAAGAAAAAATGATCCAATCAAGAAATGGGCAGAAGACATGAACAGACATTTTTCCAAAGAAGACATCCAAATGGCCAACAGACACATGAAAAAGTGCTCAACATCACTCGGCATCAGGGAAATCCCAATCAAAACCTCAATGAGGTACCACCTCACACCAGTCAGAATGGCTAAAATTAACAAGTCAAGAGACGACAGATGATGGCGAGGATGCAGAGAAAGGGGAACCCTCCTACACTGTTGGTGGGAATACAAGCTGGTGCAGTCACTCTGGAAAACAGTATGGAGGTTCCTCAAAAAGTTGAACATAGAGCTACCATACAACCCAGCAAGTGCACTACTGGGTATTCACCCCAAAGATACAAATGTAGGGATCTGAAGGGGTTCGTGCACCTCGATGTTTATAACAGTAATGTCCACAACAGCCAAACTATGGAAAGAGCCAAGATGTCCATTGACAGATGAATGGATAAAGGTGTGGTATATATATACAATGGAATATTATGCAGCCATCCAAAGGAATGAAATCTTGCCATTTGCAACGACGTGCATGGAACTGGAGGGTATTATGCTGAGCGAAATAAGTCAATCAGAGAAAGACATGTATCGTATGATCTCACTGATATGAGGAATTCTTAATCTCAGGAAACAATCTGAGGGTTGCTGGAGTGATGGGGGATGGGAGGGATGGGGTGGCTGGGTGATAGACATTGGGGAGGGTATGTGCTATGGTGAGCACTGTGAACTGTGTAAGACTGTTGAATCACAGACCTGTACCTCTGAAACAACTGATACATATGTTTTAAAAAAGAAGAAGAAGAGGAGAAGATATCAGGAAGGGAAAAAAGAAGGGGGGGAAATCGGAGGGGGAGACAAACCATGAAAGACTATGGACTCTGAGAAAGAAACTGAGGGTTTTAGAGGGGAGGGTGTTGGGGGATGGGTTAGCCTCGTGATGGGTATTAAAGAGGGCACGTACTGAATGGAGCACTGGGTGTTATACGCAAACAATGAATCATGGAACACTACATCAAAAATTAATGATGTAATGTATGGTGATTATCATAACATAACTTAAAAAAATAAAATTAGGTAATGGAGGGCACCTGAGTGGTTCAGTCGGTTAAGCATCTGCCTTCAGCTTTTGTCATGATATCAGGGTCCTGGGATCCAGCTCAGTGTCAGTCTCTCTGCTCAGCAGGGAATCTGCATGTCCCTCTCCATCTCCCTCTGCACCAACCCCCCCAACTCATGCTCTCGCATGCACTCTCTCTCAAATAAATTCTTTAATAAAATAAAATAAAACTAGGTAATGGATACCAACTCAATTAGCATTTTAAAAGTGTTTGCTTCACACAGAATCACACGGACGTACACGTACGTACGTACACACACACACACACACACACACACACACACACACACACCCATGGAGAGTTCTTTTGGAAGGCATATTAATGAACAATACAAAAATTAAACTTTATATATTTTCATTTCACTTTCTAAAAAATTTGAGGATCATACAATGTAAGGAAATGTTACAAAAACTGCATGGAATAATCGAGGCCACTATGAAAAGAAAAAAACCTAGATTCCCAACTCCATCTTCAATTCAAAACTGGACATTTTCTACATTCCAAGAAATCCCACTTTTAGTTGTTCTCACCTCTATGTGAATGGAATTCAGGAAGAGCCATGAGACCTGTCTTTTAAGGAAGTATTTACACTTGCAAAACCACCCTATGCATATCTACTTCTATCTACTGTTGAAGTTCTTTTAATACTGACAAGTCTATTCCGGTTTTTACTTCTCCCTCAGTTTTGGTAAATTTTTTTTGTATTTGGCAAAATACATAAAATGAACATGTTTACTGGCATAAAGTAGTTCAAGGAGACTTAAACTATCAGTATTAGAATTATGTTTTTTTTCATTTCCAATATGACTGACTGACAGATTTTTCTCTTTTGTCAATTTTTGTTGAAATTTTATATCTATTAGTCTGTTCAAAGAACTTTGTGTTTTCGTTCATTCCTAACATGTTTTCTCTTTCATTATATTATGCAATTATCCATGTGTTAAGTCCTTCATTCTACTTCCTGTAAGGTTATTCTTTTCAAAATCTTCTATTATCTTTAGATGCTTAGCTCATTGATTCTCAGCCTGTCTTCTTTTTCTAATATAAGGATTTAAGGTTATAAATTTCCTTCTTAGTATCTGTTCAGCTACATTCCATATATTTGGATGTATTCAACCTTTATTATTTATCATTTTGAGGTATTTATAAATTTTATATCTAATTCTTTTTTAATGCAATCATAACTTAGAAGAGTATTTAAGTTTTTTAAATATAAGGAAGGTTTTTCAAAATTACCATCTTTCTATTAATCCTCAACTTAATGGCATTGTGGTCCAGCCTGCTTTATGTCTTACTGGGTGGTCATATTTTAGTTGTATTCTGCAGGGTTATATTCTACAACCGTTCAGTGCAGGATTTTATATATATGTGGCCATTAGAGCAAGACCCACTAGAGTGATGTTAAAAATTCTTCATTGTAAACAATTTTTGTCTGATTTACCAATAATTCAGACTTGTATTGTCCATTTGTGAAATTTTCATTGCATTTCTACCCACTTTTGCTATATTGAAGCCATGTTGTTAATTGCACATATTTAGACTTGTTACATATTCCTGGTAAACTGCACATTTTATCTTTATGTGAGGACATTCTTCACTTAAGGCTTTTTATTTCAAACTATTTGATATTTATATTCCTTAAAATATTTTGTCTTATTTATAGCCAAAGATATGTCAGGTAGAAATACATGCTATGGAAATAAAACAGGCTCTGAGAATAGAGAGCTACAGAGAGGTGCTATGGGAAGCCTTCCTGCCGCAGAAATCTGAGTAAGGTGAGGACAGAATCCACATGACTATCTGGGAATAAAGAGTTTCAGGCGGAGAGAACAGCCAGGCAACTGCTGGAACATGCTTGGTGTCTGTGTAAACTGGCAAGGAGGGAAGCATGGATATAGAGCAAAAAGCAGAGCACTGAGAGATGGCAACAGAAGGGAAAGGGGGTTACATCAAGTATGGACTTGCAGGCCACAACAGGATTTGAGAACTTATTCTGAATCAAAGAGAAAGCTATTAGAGGGTTCTGAGCAAAGAACAATTAAGACCTGACTTCCATTCTGATATTATCAATTTGACTGCCATGTTTAGGAAAGATTATGGGGTACAGGATAGGCCAAGCGTAGAAGCAAATAATCTAGTTGGGAGACTTCCAAAATAATTCAAATGTCAGATCATGGAGTTTCAATCAGGGCAACAGCAGTAGAGAAGATGAGAAATAGCCTAATCTGGGGGTTTATTTGGAAAGTTAGAACTGGCTAGACTTGCTGATGGATTGATAGAGAGTTTGAGAGCCAGAGCAATCAATCTTATAAGCTTGATATGAACAATGAACACATGTGGATGACATTTACAACAAGGAGGATTATAAGAGGAGCTGGAATGGGTAAGGGATATCAGGAATTTGTTTTATTACCTGTTAAGTCTGAGATGCTTATTACTTATCCAGGTGCAGATGTCAGGTTGATAATGGAGTTCAGTCTAGATGCAGTCTAAAGATATAATGTGGGAGTCATCACATAAAGAGTCAGTCTTTACAACTGTGAAACGCAGTCAGAGCACCCAGGGAGTGCGTGAAGATGGAGAAAAGAAGAGATCTAACCATGGAGCCCTACGGCACTCCAATGTTTAAAACTAGATGAAAAGAACACAAAGGCAAGTGAGAGCGAGCCATGTCCTGCAGGCCAAGGAGAGAAAGTGATTTAAGAAAGAGAAACTCCACTGCATCCGAACATAAATGACAGGTCAAGTAAGATGAGAAATGGGAATGTTTAATTCCAGGACTGGCCATGCGAACATCCCTCGGGGAACTTGAACTAAGTCACTGCAGAAGAGTAGTTAGGGCTGAATGCCACATTGGAATGTGTTCAAGCGAGAACAACATGGGAAAGGAAAAACAAAGTAGAAACAACTCAAGTTTTGTTTTGTTTTCTAGGTTTGGGGGTTTTTTTTGGTAAAGGAGAAGTAAAAAAAATGGGGAGCAATCGAGATGGCTTGGTTTTTGGTTTTTTTGAAGATGGAAGACACTAGACCATGTTATTGATAATACTGGGAAAACTGATTATGCAGAAAGAAAGGGAACTGCAGGCATGAAGTCCTTCTATTTCTGAAGTCAAACTTTTTCTGTAATGGGCCGAATAATAAGTATATTAGGCTTTATGGGCCATACTCCTCAGCTCTGTCCTTATAACCCAGAGAAGCAGCCACAGACAGTATGCAAACAAATGAGCATGGCTGTATTCCAACCCCACTTTATTTTCAAAAACAAGAAGCTAACTCAAATTGGCAGTTGTTTGCCAACCCCTGTTCTATTCTATAAATATTTTCTGGATTGGAATTAAATTCTTTTGAGTAAATGGAAAATTGTATACTATATAATAATCTATTAGATGGAACTGAACCTCTGTTTTGTAGGAAGATTCTAGATTAATGACTTGTCACACTGCAGGGACATTCCTAGATCTGGACCACATCACTCTCTTAGTCCCATTCTATCTAATTCTCATCAGTATCTATTATTAAGTTAAAGACAACACTGAAGATTACATATAGCTGAGAATACTCTATTTTTGACAACAGAAATATAAAGGTGTCAATTAAGCAGCATACCAGGGCTGAAACCAACACTGTAGAATAAAACTTAAGGGAAAATAAATCACAATTTCAGTAGACCTAACATAGAAACCCATATACAAAACACACAAAGATCTCAGTTGACTGTTATTTAAACTCCGTATCACTCAAAAGAGTGACTTAACTTCCATAAGAGCTAACATTCAAAATTACACTACTTTGACAAACACCTAGCATTCAGAACAAGGGAGAGAATCGTTCCAATATGGAAACTTACACACTATTAGAAGAATTACATTTTAAGGGGGGATCTGATCAGTTAGCAGTCATTCAGAGTTCAGTAGGCTGAGGATGGTGAGATGGTAAAGTCTTTTTATATGAGGAATAGTTGAAGCATCAAATGACATTTAATATGGAAAAGAGAATATTTAGGATAGACATGAGTAAAATCTCTCAACACTTGAAGACTGATTATATGAAAGGGAGAATAGAAAACCATTGGTTGTAGGGTATCTTACATCTAAACAATGTAAGGAAAACTCCCGAAATTTTATCAGACCTGACTATACATGTTGCTAAGTGAGGTGGTGAACTCTCTAAAAGTAATCAAGGAGAGGATATTTTACTCACAATATTTATGCCTTTATTTTCTCATCAGTAGAAGAGAAACAGAGGGTGGGGGAAATGGGGAGATATTAGTTAAACGGTACAAACTTCTAGCTAGAAGATGAGTAAGTTCTGGGGATCTAATGCATAGCATGGTAACCTTAGTTTATAATACTGTATCATGTATTCCGATTTTGCTAAGAAACTAGAGCTTAAGTGTTCTCACCATACACAAAAAAATAATAATAAAACGGTAACTATGTGAGGTGATAGATGTGTTTAAGCGTTAATTGAAATCATGTATGTAAAGCCCTTTGCATAGTCTCTGACATGTGTGCTCTACCCTCTTAGGAGAATTTTCTAATTAATTTGCAGGGCTCCCCCCTTTTTAACAGGACTCCAGAAAGGTTAACATAAATTTAGGCAACCCCTAGGAAGTAACTGAACCATGGAAAATAAAACATCAAATTTTTTCTTTTTTTGTCATTAAAGAAGCTCTTCCATCATGACTCTGTTCTGCCCGTTTTATAGATCTTTCTGGAATACTCCACTGGCTAGGGCTCTGCCTGGGCTGTCAGCCATAGGGTTCAGCAATACAACCACCAAGCCATCATTTTTCCAACTCATTAGACCATATCATTAGAGCTGTTGCTACTAGAGCCTTTATAGCTCAGGGCATAAATATGTCTGAGCCTAAGTTTGGGAACTTAGAGCTTATCCTTCATTTCCTTTTTTTTTTTTTTTTTTTTTGTAACACAGTTAATAGGAACATTCTCCCAAGGCTTAGATTATGAGGGTTTTGCCTTTAACATGCTTTTGCTTATGAGACTATTTCTGAGAGAGGTAGAAGCACCATCTTCTTGGGGCATCTCCATTATAGAAAAGGGCAGGTCATGCATTGCTGGTAGCCTAAGGTGGCTCTGAAATGTTCTGTCAAGCACACAGAATGCCAGGCTTTGACTCTTTCAACATCACAGAAAAGCAAAGCTGCAGCGTGCTCTATTTGGTATTTTCATGTTCCAGATGCTTTTGTGAGCGTTTTATTTAACAGGTGAATTTTATAACAAGATGCAATTTTAAGGGCTGTTTCTTGAGAGGTATGTTTAGATGTTCATTTCTCACCATTATTTGCTTTGTCCCTGGAATCACACAGGCTAAAAATCTGATTACATTTGTTGACATTCCTCTGACCACTTATTTTTCAGGTGCACAATTATAGAACAATACTGACAACACAATTGTGACTAATTGTATGGTATTTTATCATTGATAAAGTGCTCTCGTGTACACCATCTCATGGAAAATCCCAGAGGTAGGAGCTTACTAAACAACTGTTATTTAAAAAGCATTAGCTAGGAACCCCCACAACTGAAGTAGTTTAGGGTATTTTAGGGACAAACCAATGAGCTGATATCTGTACTAGCCATCACAATGATTCACATTACACAGTGTATCAAAGACAAATGTGAATAGACAGATTGCAAGTAAATGCAAGTTATTTTCTGTGTGTCAGACATACGTCCCAGTTATATTACTTTCCTAGGGCTGCCGTAACAAAGCACCACAAACGGGGTGGCTTAAAACAATAAATTTATTCTCACAGTTTGGGCATCTGGAAGTCTGAAAACAAGGCCATGGCACTGTGGGTTCCCTTTGGAGGCTCTGAGGGTTAGTCTATTTCATGCCTCTGTCTTAGCTTCCGATGGTTGCCCATAATCCTCAGCATTCCTTGCTTTAGAGATTAACCATTCCAATCTCTGCCACTTGCTTCACATGGCATTCTCTCCTGTGTCTCGGGGTCTTTGTTTGCTCTTTTTAGGAGCCAAATCCTATTGGATGGATTAGGGCTCACTCTAACCAAATATGACCTCATCTTTGCTTGATTAAATCCACAAAGACCTTATTTTTTAATAACCTCACATTCACAGATACCACAGTTTGCAACTTCAAAATTCTTTTGGGCAGACACAATTCAATCCATAACACCAGCCTGACCGACCAGTGACAATGTTTTATTTCTCTTTTTATATTCCAAGTAGGATAATACCTACTTGCCACAGACCTACTTCTGTGACTTTGCCTCAAGTGTCACTGCAGTCTGTGTACTGTGGAACACTGTACCCAGAAAGAGCCTTCCCTTTACTTCTGGCCTTCCCACCCTGTGGCCATTAGGCTATATTGGGTTCTAATGATCTTTTTGACAATACCACTCTGCTTCATACAGCTACAAATGTTGCCGATTGCTACCAATTCCCCCTCTAGCCTCAGGTTTGGGGATATTAATGATGGGAACTTTGCCCTCACTGACAAATGGAGGCAGAAAATTGGCCAACCTGGGTCTCACTCTCTATGTCCAGCAGAACTGGATTTACAGCACTGAAATTGCACCTTCCCTCTTCATGTCACAGACTCTAAGCCAATTTAAAGCCCTTTATATACCAGAACAATAACGTACCTCCTTTCCTATGCTAGGATAAACCTCTTTCCAGAGTGACACTGTGAAAATCAGGAGAGGCCACCACTCCTCACCAGGACACAATCTTCTCCCAAGGTGTCAACAATCAGAAATCAATCTGCCATTTTGTGATCGACATTGTGAGTTGACAATGCAATATACATTCTTCCCCTTTTCCTTGGTAAGAGAACAACTATTTTGTGGGGTGAGGAAATAGGCCTAGCAAGAAAATGTTTGCCTAAGCTTTCACCGCAGATAAAGGTGGCCACTAAGATGTAGACAGAAATCTTTTAGCAGGACTACTGTAAAATTTCTTTACAGGGGCCTGACTCAGTTCCCTTTTCTTGCCTGGAACATAGAGCCAGAGCTGTAGCAGCCATGTTTCCTCTATGAGGTGACTTTAATGAGAGCGGTACATTAAGGATGACAAAGTAAGAAAACAGAAGGTAACTGGGCATCAGTGACATTATAGAGCCTCCAAAGCAGCCTTGAACTTCACTTACACTGCCCCCCTTCCGGGGGACATTTAACTGTATGTTAACATTTAGGAATGTTTTGACAAGCCACACTTGAGGGGGGTGGTATTACTAGCATCTAGCGAGTAACAGTCAAGGACAAGGCTAAACATTCTTTAGCGCCCAGTACAGCTCCCACAAGAGAATCATCAGGCTCAAAGTACCATTAATTCTGGGGTTGGGAAGGTTTGCATCTAAGGATAAAAACCTGTTCTTTCAAGCCTATGTCGTTAACAGTCAAATCTAGTCCCTGGTACACAATGGAACAATTCTCAAAAATAAAGGCCTTTTCATCTTTCTTACTGTGATGTTGTCACATGTAAAAACTAGAGTGAATATTAAACAAAATATTTGCATGGTGGGACTCAGGCTTCCTTTACTTGATATTTCCACCACCACGAACAAACAGTAATTATAGACACTGTAATGTACTGCCAGACAAGGCATCCTTAATAAAGGTGTTTCATCATTGCTCTGAGTTAAAAGCAATAGACGTGATTCCTAAAAAATGGAAACACAGAGTACCATACAACCCAACAATTGCACTCCTAGCTATATACCCAAAAACTTGTAAACAGGTACTTAGATAAATACTTGTACATGAATGTTCATAGCAGCACTATTCACAATAAATAAAAGGTGCCAACAACCTGAACATCCATCAGTGGATGAATGGATCAACAAAATGTGATATATACATACAGTGGGGTATTATTCAGCCATAAAAAGGGATGAAGTATTGATGCATGCTATAAAATGGATGAACCTCAAAAACATTATGTTCAAGTGGCACAGGCAGACACAAAAGGTCACATATTGCATAGTTCCATTTGTATGAAGTGTCTAGAATATGCAAATCCTTAGAGAGAGAAAGCACTATAGTGTTTGCTAAGGGCTAGGGGGAGGGGGTTGGGGAGTGACTGGTTAATAGATACAGGGTCACCTTTTGGGATAATAAAAATGCATGAGTACCACATAGAGAGGATGGTTGTACAACCTTGTTAAAATACTAAATGCCACTGAATTGTATACTTTAAAATAATTAAGATGTTAATTTTTAAGTTAGGTGTATTTTACCACAGTTTTTAAAAAGCAATAGGCTAATCCTGGTTGTCTCTGTTCATAAATAGTTATTTGGGACCCACCAAAGTTCTTAAGGGACCAGAGTCTTTGCCCAGAAATTAGATCGACTAAGAGAAAATTCAGAATCCTGGCATTTCAACTTCACAGATGCCTAAGGTCTAGGATATCGACTCTTTATAAACTGGAAAGGACCCATGTCCAAACCTTCTACCATGACTGTTTCTTCTCTGAATGGCTGACTGGAAAAGGGGAAAACAGTGAAGTGGAACTTTTGAGCTGGAAAGTATTAGCAGCAGCATCTCTGCTTGGAGACTAGGTGACAGTCCCAAGTCAGATTCCAGCACCTCCTTCTCTAAAGGTCTTCCAAAATTCAATAGAATCACACCATAACTTGTGGGGTATTAAGGTCGCCTCAGTCTAAAAGATGCTTTGTGTCACTCTGGTGAAATTCCTTCACATTATAAGAGCTCTATTTAAAGGTTCTGTTGAGCACATTTCAGGAATCTATGAATAAGCTAGGTTTGCATGTCAATCTATTTGAAACTAGAATTAAATTCACTTTCAAACAGCTTTTTTCCCCCAACTAGACTGTTGGCGGAACTCTTCATTTGAACTGAAGTGGGGCAAGTGCATAAACTTTCTAACTTCTTTTAGCTATTTATGGATAAGGAATCATGGTAGGGTGTTCATTTCCTCCAATCCTACAACAGGAAAAAAAAATCCCCCATCTTGACCTCAGAATTTAATAATGGATTTATGTTTCTCTTTTTTCAGAATATGAGCTCCAACAGAAACACCTTACATTTTGATCTTTTTTTCCGGACTCCATGCAATGACTGTTTATGACTACATTCACACAGCAGCAATTAGTAACAGCATTGCTTGGGTGAATTTATCAAGGCAAATTCTAGTTTTTAAACTAGGCCACACAATTCATGGTATTGAGCAAATACTGCTACTATCTACGATTCTTAGAATTTAAGGATTAACTGGTCATACCAAAAAATTTTAAAATAGATCTCTAAGCTTAAAACCGTTTTACAGGTAGCCTGGGTGGCTCAGTCAGTTAAGCATCTGACTCTTGATCAGCTCAAGTCATGATCTTAGGGTTGTGGGATCAAACTCTGCCTTGGGGCTTCTTGCTCAGTGGGGAGTCTATTGGAGATTCTCTCTCCCTCTCCCTCTGACCCTCTCCAACCCCTCACCACATGGGTGCACACTCACACACTTTCTAAAATAAATAAATATTAAAAAATAACATTTTGGCTTTACCAAACTACATTGAGTTGAAGCTAAATGAGTCAGCAATTAGTTTCTTTAATAAAGTTTACAAAATAACAAATGTTTAAAATAAATACTAGTTTTTACTGCTCAATCCTTTGAAAATTCCTTCTAAATAACACAATTACATCTGTCAGCACTCAACCACTCACCCCCAATTATTTTGCACTCTTCCTAAGTTACATAAAGCATGTGAAACCAGATCCGGATTTTATAAATTATAATTACGGTTATAAAATTGGTCACCTTTATTTTAAAACCACAAATTTTCATGGCTCTAAGTTGTTTAAGAGCAGAATATTTATGTTTCTTTGGTGTTTAAGGTTTGGTGCATGAATGGCTGGAAGTTGATAAAGTTATAAAATCAATGGTATGCCAAAAATTTATGAATAATTTTACATCAGAAGTTGTCAGGATCCCATCCATATTAGTTCCCAAAAGCAGACTTCTACCTGCAGACATCTACATTTCTTTGCCTGAAGGCTTTTTCTGGCCTCCAAGTCCACTCTGCACATACAAGAGGCAAGTCCTAAGTACCAAAGCATTACCACCCCACCAGGAACAGTCCTCAAACAGCGATTTGTCGGGACTGGGTGTATGAATACCCGTGGCTCTCTTGCCTTTCAAGGGGCCTAATGTGGGGTCATGTTCTATACTGCTAATCTCACACACACACACACACACACACACACACACACACACACACACACACGACTGCCACAAAGAAGTCCACATTTCCCAGTCTCCCCTGTAGTAAGTATGGTTATGTCACAAATTCTCAACATTTTTTTCTTTCCTCCTTCCTACAGGCAGCAACATAGATATTCCAGAACTGAGCTTCAACCATGTATGTGAGGACCATACTTAAAAACTATTTTTTAAAACTATTTGAGAGAGAGAGAGAGAGAGAACATTCAAGTGTGGCAAGGAATAGAGACAGAATCTCAAGCAGACTCTGTGTTGAGCATGGGCTCTGACCTGGGGTTCAATCTCACAACCCGTGAGATCTTGACCTCAACAGAAACCAAGAGTTGGGCGGTTAACCAACTGAGCCATCCAGGCACCCTGTGAGGACCATGTTTTGGGAAACTGAGGAGCAACATCATGAAAGGTCCCTGTATGATGAGGTGGAACAGGAAATGTCCTGGCACTGTATTTTATTCTCTCTGTTATAGCCATTTTCTCTTATCCTACCACAGTATTCAATTAAGAGCAGAAGAAATCTTCATCCACATGGTAGCATGTCAGGATAGGACATCACTATAGGATCAGCCTCTAGGCAAATGCCACATGTATACAATGATGCCATCAGCTTGCAGACCCCAATCTCTCACTGTCATCACATTTTCACTTGTCAGTAGTCTCCTCAATGTCGTCTCCAACTCTCATGAAGTTTGACATACTGAGGGAATCATGAAGCCCCTTGTAGGAACTGTAGCCACTAAGTACAGATCCCAAGCTTGCTTACAATCCCCCAAGGAATTAAGAATAAGAGGACAATATGGAAATGTACTTCAATTTGATCAAGCAGATCTCTAATGTGCTCATGTGAGTTAAACCAAAGTAGCGACATGCGAACACTGACCTCATCTGAAATGATGTAATCCTCCCCACTGAAAGCCTGCATCTGAGTGAAAGGTTGTACTCATCAAGATGGATGGGCCACAGAAGGAAGAGGAAAGAAATTCATCAACAGAATTGTTTCCTAACCTACACTAGAGGACTTTTGGTTGCCCAAAGGAACGCCAAAAGGTAGCAAGGAATGATACATGAAATACACCCAGCAGATACAGTTAAGTCCCCTTCTGTAAAGAAAGGATACAGTTTACAACTGTTCTTTTTAGGAGTAAGAGCTTTAAAATAAGTTGTTTAACGATCTCTCTCCCAACAGAACAAAATAACAAAAACAGGAGGATGAAACACCATACTTTTAATAGTTATCAACTAAAAAGGTTTTAAAGATGTAGTTTCTCCCAAGACTCATCAGAGTCCACCTTCATTCTCTCGATCAAACCTGTCTTTCTACTGTTACCCTCTATGAGTACATTAGGAAAAAATACAGAACCTATCTGCTTACTAAAAATACCAATATTGCAAAATTGTCTGCACACACAAGCTCAGTCCCAGTACCACCATGTCCTGGCTTATTAGGTACTAATGACAGAGACTCAAGCTTGGTTTTAATATTTTCCTTATCCTGAGACCTAAAAATTCAATTATTCAAAAAATTGGAAGACTATTTCTAGCATAAGAGTTCTCCTCCTTGGGTGCACATTAGAATCCCCTGGGGAAATTTTAAATTTTGAATGCCCAGATTGCACCCTACACTAAGTACAAAAAAATTTCTATGGGTTGGTAGTAGCCAGATGTCAGTATTTTTTTTAAATCTTCCCAGATGTTTTCAGTGTATAGTGGAAGTTGAGGACCCCTTGTGTAGATGAAAGCTCTACATTCAGTTAGCTGCATCTCCTGGGCTTCCTCACATTTCTAAAGGAGGGCTTTAAAGGAGATCTCCAAGCACTGAAAACGAATTCATCAGTCAATAAATATTCATGAAGTTCTGACTATCCACTAGGTTCTGTGGTCAGTACTGAAAATCCAAGAATGAAAAGGATATCTGGGTGAGTCAGAAACAACAGAGCTTTTCAAATTTTAATGTGTACATGAGTCATGTGGGGATCTTGTCAAATGTGGGTTCTGATTCAGTACCTCTAGGGTGGGGCTTAAGAATGCATTTCTAACAAGCTCCTGGGTGACATGCCAATGCTGCTGGTCCACAGGACCCCACTTTGAGTAACATGGACAATTGCAATGTGAATATGTACTGTGGCAATTTCAGGGTGTTCTAGTATGCCCAAGCATGAACTCAATCTACAATTCTGTGAAATGCTGGCCTCCTGTACTTTCCATCATCTTTATCCCTTCCTTAGAGTTTTTAACATTTTTATCTGTATACTGTCCCAGATCACCTTTACAGAATGTTCTAAGAATTTTATGACTTGTTCAACAATAAGCCCACATAAAATTGTACAAGAAATAATTTAGGAACTACCTAAGAAAACACGATTTGCAAAATCCAACATTTGTAAATTCACAAGAGAAAGGCATGCAGGCAAGATTTGGAAAGAGGAAATGTGTGTTAGAGCCGAACCGCAGCTGGGAAATCAACCTGCCCATTTCCTTGTCCTTTTGGTGAGTCCGTAATTCATACTTTCCCCTTCATCAGGAGAAGTAAAAGGTCACTTGCACTTGAAAGCAGCACTAAGAAACGTGCCTTCAAAATCCCCAATACCTAGATTTTGCTGTCAGTAACTTGAGAGCAATTTTAACTTTTTTCAAGAGTTGAAACTGTAACTTTTGAATGAAAAGTGTCTATATTGATTCTTCCTAATTTGAAAAGAAATAAAAATCCATTCTTTGTTCTCTGCAGTCTTTGTACATTCTGAATGGTAAAATGAAATGAGCAGTAAATTCAAGTGTCTCAACAGCCCGTTGAGGCCATTAGATTCTAGGGTGACCAAATATCAAAGTCACGTTTAAATTCTTCCAGGAAAGGGGCAGCTGGGTGGCTCAGTCGTTAAGCGTCTGCTTTTGGCTCAGGTCATGATCCCAGGGTCCTGGGATTGAGCCCCGCATCGGGCTCCCTGCTCAGCGGGAAGCCTGCTTCTCTCTCTCCCACTCCCCCTGCTTGTGTTCCCTCTCTCGCTGTGTCTCTCTCTGTTAAATAAAACCTTTATAAATAAATACATACATACACACATACATACTTCCAGGAAGAACGTAAGAGTGACATGTTGGTATAAGTGGAACAAGGATTCCTTACAAAGTAATCAAATGATTACAAGAATTGGATCCTTAGTATAAAACACCAAAAGCTGGATGGAAGAGGAAAAGAAGGAGAAGAAGGGAGGTGGCAGATCCCAAGAAGGAAAAGTCCTCTACAGGAAAGAAAAACTCTCCAAGGTAGAACATCCTCATGGTGTTCGTGGTTGGACAGTTCTCTTCTGACATACATACATCTCCATGCGAGTTAGTACTAAATTCTGGTAATTTACCATTACTGAAAAGAGAGGTTCTTTCCTTACTTGCACTTATTATGCACCTAGTGTCATGGGCAGTGTGACACGGTATGAAGTGGATTGTCTCTGGCTCAAATTCCAGCTCTGTGACTTCCTAGATGTGTGTGGTTTGCACTTGGGCAAATTAAATTTTCTGAGCTTTAATTTCCTTCTCCATCAACTGGGAGTAAAATTTAAGTATAACTGGATTGCTCTAAGAACAGTTCTGTATTTCAAGTGTCTGACACTTAAGTTTCCTTAAAATTGTTATTTCTATTTCCTAATAAAGATGTTAAGTTTGTTTTGTCACTGTAATGCCCTTTGCATCGGTGAGCTTAGGGAATGAATGATGCTGATGCCCTTAGCATTTGTCTGAAGATGTTATCTTCCTCTTGTTTCTCCATTCTTGCTGACACAAAATATTTAGGCACTAAAGCAGGCAAATAAGAGGCTTGTGGGCCCAGCACAGCAAATAAGCTTTGACTTGCACAGTGTTCATTAAAAATGGTAGATTAGTTTGTGGCAAATATCAGAAGATTTAATATAAATGTCCAGATGACTAGCTTCATGTGAAAAATCAGGAAAACTGGCAACATTTCCCCAGCAACCATGCTTGGCAGCCATTAACTGGAGCTGAAGAGCAACTACTGGCCCCTTTAGATGTGACATATTCTCTTCAATTTGCCACAGTCTCTACCTGATCCATTTCATTAACTTAAGTTAGGTAAGTGAACCCTATAGTCGTTTGAGTTTGAGACACTCTATAGAGAAAAATATATATTTAGACAAACTATACAAGATAATTAGACAATAGAATTGCTTCTTTGAAACTCTGACCTAGTTTTATTCGAGTCTGGACACACAGGGAGCACTTTGGGGGAAATACAACCAGGAGCATGTCTTAAGAGGAGCTAAGGAGTTCCAGAAACACTAAGAAGAGAGACTTGAGTATTGTTTGTCAATCCAAATTATCCTCCCTGGCCCTGCACCCCTATCCTCACATTCCATGTTAGAGTGAAGATTGTTTTACAGAAAGAGGGAAATACTAAAAGATCGGCAGGGCAGGATGTCAGCTGTTTTGATGCCATTAATCACAGCAGCAACAGGGACTAATGCCCTGGATGCAAATGACAGCACCTTGACAACTCTTATGGCCACCCTTGAGGCAGACACCAACAGGAACCAGGAGGGTGTGACCTCTTTGTGGACAGCAGAGCTGGAGAGTCTTTGGTGAGCCTTGTCAGCAATAGCTTTTGACATTTCCAGTGGTCACCATATATAAAAGAGGAAGAAGAAAATGGCAGGTGGGACAGAAAAGTCAATGGGTTTGCATTCAGTACACACCTAAGGTGTCCTGAACCTCTCAGAATTATTTGAGCTGAATCTGAGAGCTAGATGCCATCTGCGTGAGGAGGGGATGGATCTAGGGAAATGCTGCTTGATGATTATGACCCAGACTGTTGCGCTTACCTGCACCATGCGGTAACATTAAAAGGCAGCTCGATCAATTTTATCACTGGTTTGGCAAAACTGTTAGCTGATAATTACCAATCCGCTTTGTGTTTTTTAAAAGTCACTCTTCATTAAATATATTTAAGCATCTTAAAAAGAAAATTCCTATTTTCAATGCCTCAATTGTCATTGCACTGAAGGTTTTACCTTGTTCTTTATCGGCAAAGGGCACCACTTGGATTTTGGTCAGGTCTAACAGTAAACACTGTTATTTTTTCTTCCAGTTCTTTACAGGAAAGAAAAGAGGAAAATGTTCCTAGTGCTTTGTAGGAAACATGCTTTTTGGCATTCTCGAGAGTTTCCTTCTAAAGAAAGTCTCTTGGACATGAGTGTACCTAAGTTATTGTGATCAGCACCCAGGGAAATTGTAGGAAGAGGAATAACTAAAGGGTAAAACAACCTCCCAAGCCGGGTGAATGGTACATGGGAACTCACTGTACCATTCTAAGTTTACAATTCTTCTGTAAATCTAAAACTACTTCAAAAAGAAACAGTTTTTAGAACTTCACTTACTTCCTGTTTGTTAGCAAAGGTAAGATTTTCAGTAATGCAGAGACTGAGGAAGTTTGGTTAGAAAGTAACAAGTTTTGGGGCACCTGGGGGCTCGGTTAGGCATCTGAGTCTTGATTTTGGCTCAGGTCATGATCTCTGGGTCATGAGATCGAGCCCTGCATCAGGCTCCCAACTGGGCATGGAGCCTGCTTAAGATTCTCTCTCTGCCCCTCCCACAGCACCCTCCTTCTCCCTCTTTACAGAGAAAAAAAAAAAAGCAAAGAAATTAAGTTTTTCCCAAAACTATATTCAGATGGTTCATTTTCATTATCTTACAAAAAATTCTGTGATTTTAACTCTCAATATTTTATTTTAAACTGTATTACAGGGACGCCTGGTGGCTCAGATGGTTGAGCATCTGCCTTCAGCTCAGGTCATGATCCCAGGGTCCTGGGATTGAGCCCCGCACCGGGCTCCCTGCTCAGTGGAGAGCCTGCTTCTCCCTCTCCCTCTGCTGCTCTCCTTGCTTGTGCTCTCTTGCTCTGTCAAATAAATAAATAAAATCTTTAAAAAAAATAAACTGTATTACAAATTCATCTTTAAGACACCATCATAAAGCAAATTCCCTGTGGTTGTTAATTTTAACAATAATTCAATCCTCAACCGTATTCACCAGAGCTCTCCCACAGGCAGTAGGCATGCTTTTATTTAAGGATAATAGTATTTAGAAAAAACTTGCACAGAAATGTTTTTTCCTTTTGGATTCTTGGCAGATATCACCATATTTTGAAAGGAAACGCTAGAGGGGCTTCCATTTGTCTAACACTGGAGCCAAAGCTGCATTACTCCTTGCAGCCAAGTATGCAAATTTCTGATCTATCAAGGCAACGGGCAAAGATTAGAAAGGCCAAGAATCAAGATTCAGAGCAAACCTAAGCTATGGAAAGAAACTGCTCAATCCAGCAACTGTATTTTAAAGTAACCGTTCTAGGGATAACTCAGAGGATATTCTGAAATTGATCTTTAGCCTTCCTTCATTCTGATGATGATGATCATCATCAAGATCATGATGATGACAGACATATTTGAGCCCTTAATAAGTATTAAGAACTAGGCATGTGTTCATGGTTTCAACTACATTATCTCATTTAGTTCTTGAGACAGGCCTATCAAGTACATAATGTTAATTGTTCCTATTTAATCTAGTGAGAAACTGAGTCAGTGAGAATCTGCTCCATGACACCTATGTGCAAGAATTCCACATTCCTTTCCTTTTCTCAGTCTTCATCCACTGTGGTGGTATCTATGGTTGTCACTGCTCCTTCTGCTTTAGCAGGGCCATCTCTCTGGTCCTCAGCCAGCTGTTGGCTACTGCAAGACCACAGCAAATCTTTGTTGACCACAGACTACTACAGAGATCTCCTCAGGGTAGGACTGCCAAGTTAAAAAATACAGGACACCTTGGGGCGCCTGGGTGGCTCAGACAGTTAAGCATCTGCCTTCGGCTCAGGTCATGATCCCAGGGTCCTGGAATCGAGCCCCACCCTCAGCGGGGAGCCTGCTTCTCCCTCTCCCTCTGCCTGCCGCTCCCCCTGCTTGTACTCTCTCTCTCTAAGTAAATAAAATCTTTAAAAAAAAATACAGGGCACCTGGATAAACCCAAATTTCAGATAAATGTCCTTTATAGCATAGGTATGTCCCATGCAATATTTGAAACCATAATGGTGTTTACGTGTATTTCAAACTTAACTGGGTCTCCTTTACTCTACCAAGCAAACCTCTCTGTTAGCAACCATCAAAGCCAGAGGGCTTAGTTTCCAGCCTCTTCCTCATTCATCCCATAGCCATTTTCCATCTAGGGAACAGGCAAAGGAAGGGTCCTATGACTCTGAAAAGGTCATGGTTGTATCCAGTGATCTGCTGCCCACTAACACAGTCATGGGAAGATCAGAGGCTTTATCAATCCTGACCAGCCCACTGAGAAATGAAAACACACACAATGGCAATGGAGAGAAAATCTGTTGAAGTCTAGTGTCAAGGGGCTCAGTCTGGGAGCTTGCAGTGGCCACATGGCAGAGAACTCGGGTGGACCTGCCTGAACCCCATTCAAGCCCAGTCCTCTATAGACTCTGCTGGTGGCTCTCAGTCTCCAAACATTCACACTGTCTCCTCACCCCCAGCCCCCACATAACCTCACCTGGAAACCCAGCTCTGCAAAAGCTCTTAACACCCCAGCTGGCCATTTAAAACAATAACAACTTAGGGTTCCTGGGTGGCTCAGTTATGCATCTGACTCTTGATTTCGGCTCAGGTCATGATCTCAGGGTCCTGAGATCAAGCCCTGCATCAGGCTCTGTGCTAAGAATGGAGCCTGCTTGAGATTCTCTGTCTCTCTCCCCCTCCCTCTGCCCCCTCTCCCCACTCATGCTTTCTCTTTCTCAAAAAAAAATTTAAAATTAAAAATAAAACAATAACAACTCAAAACAAAACATGTTCACTACTACACAAGTAACAGACACACAGATGTTTTTAGTATTTGGTTTCTATCACATTACTCTTTTACCCCTATGATCTTTCAGCATTGCTTTAAAAAGACTGACTTTACTTAAATTGGCCCAAAAGAAAGTACTTACATAAAGGATCCGTGAGAGGGATCTTAACCAAGGGAAGCTAAAGAATTATTTCCCCTCCAATTATTTTTGTATTGGTGCCCTGGGACCATGATGATTCCATCTCTAGATAAATACATGGACACTAAGACTAGCCACAAGGAAAGGCCAATAGGATCACATTAAGAATTGCCTTCACTTACTAATAAAGAGAAGATCCAAATTTCAAAGTAAATTGTGGTAACGATGCTTTAAAATTTGCTTCACTTCTTAAATATTAATAAATACTGACCATATAGCTCTAGCTACAATACTATATTGTAGCAGGAGTCTCCTTAAAGATAGCCTTGATCATGGAGTAATGACTTTGTTGATCTAATTATCTCGATTTTCTTTACCAAAATTGAAAACTAGGCAACCATCTGGTTAACTCTTCATACAAACTACTGGCAAAAAAAAAAAAAAAAAATTTCCAAACAACCATAATTTATTGTATTCAGGGAATCTCTTTTTTTTATTATGTTATATTAATCACCATGCATTACATCATTAGTTTTTGATGTAGTGTTCCATGATTCATTGTTTGCGTATAACACCCAGTGCTCCATGCAATACGTGCCCTCTTCAATACCCATCACCAGGCTAACCCATCCCCCCACCCCCCTCCCCTCTAGAACCCTCAGGTTGTTTCTCAGAGTCCACAGTCGAACCATGAGAGACTAGGGCATCTCTGTCTTAAGTACTTGATTCAATCTCTTTCTGAATCAGATTCTTTAAACATTTATGAAAAGAACTGGCCAATAGTAATAAAATCTTCTCCTTATAACAAAAACAACAGCAAAAATCAGTCTTGTAATTTGTCTCTTTTATCTTATTATTTTTGGCCTTTTTGGTTGGATAAAAATTGCAGGTTAGAGGAGGCTATTTGGCATTTTGAACATGTAATGCATATACTGTGCATTTATAGGTTCCTTTAACATGTATGTTCTCATTTTGAACCAGGTGGGGGTGACCATTCATGTAAAAGCAATAGGACACTTGTGCTAAGGTTTTGTTGTTGTTGTTCTGCTTAGCAGAGCCGTTCATTTTAGGCCTTGTCCATCCTTGCTATTCTTTTCCATATTCCTGGATGGAAAATGGCAACTCCCAACAAAATGCTATGAAGTAAGTTAGAAGGCAATAGATAGAAAAGCTGAGAAATCCAGTTATTATGAGTTCATCCCATATTTTTCCTTAGCCTTTCTCCTCTCTTCAGCCATGGTGGGACCTGACTGAAGTTCATTATTTACTGTCAATTGCAAAACATTTGTTAACATTATTAATGACGCAAGGGAAAAAAGTGGGTGTAAGACGGAAGGAAAGGGAAAAACACTTAGGAAATTTCTTCCCATTTTTTTCTCCATGCAGAAGCCCCTTGCCAACTCTCTGAACCAAATTTCTGTTGATCCTCATGCTTCGTGATCATCAAACAGAACCTAGAAGGGCATCTCAGTTAATCATTTCCATGTACAGTTTTATAATTCATTGATTTGACAATTTTACCATAATCTGTCACGTCATTATCATTTAGTATAAGAGAGAAATCAAAATCTGAACTATTAGTCTCTGTAATTATATTTATTGACTTAAAATCTGGACTAGAAAAAAAGTCTGGGCCTTACATTACATGTTGAACAGCTGCAAATTAATCATGATTATTGTTAACTCTTTTCCAACCAACTAAAATCAAGCTGATTCGTTTCTTTCAAAAATAAGTAGTTTTTCCAACTAATTGTGGCCTGAGAAAACAAACGGAGTCTCTGACATAGTTTACCGACTTCTTGCCAGAATTTGCCAAATTCGAAATTCCTGGGGGAATAGTGATTTTTCCAATTTGGTGAAAAGCCCTGCAACACTTGCCTCAATAAAAATACACGCAGTGAAGCAGAAGTTTGTCACTGAAGTGATAGGGAGTGAAGCAGACCAGATGCTGGCAGCATGCACTCGCTTCTCCTCAGCCTACCTGCAGGCCCCTCAGAGGTTCCCATACAAGCTGTGGCTTCCTCCATCTCTCTGCTGGACAGCAGCAGCCACCCTCAGCAGTACCACTGGTCCATGCATGGGGCAGCCCGAGACGCTGGATGATTAATGCCTCAGGAGCCAGCCTCCACCAGTGAGGGATGGGAGATGGTAGACAAATACACCAGCCTCCTTACCCCTCAGGACAATTTTCAAGGATGGTCCACACAGTTCCGAGACATCCCAGAGAAAGTGAATTCAAGTTACCCATAGTAGCACCTTGCTCAATGATGTAGCTTTTATTGGCTTCCTCCTTGCCCTATCTCACCTCTCACAGGATCATGTCACAGACAAATGGGAGACAGACAGAGTGATCCTCATTCCACTACCCCGCCCCAGATGGCCTGTAGAGATCCTCCACACTTGGAAAATCAGAGCTGCTCTAGGTCACATTCTTCATTGTACAAGTGGATCAGGCCTGCTGCTCCCAGCACTTGCCATGTACACAGTACAGGCCAAGAGTAGCATGCGACCTCTCTCTCCATTGGGCTGGTGCATGCTTCTCAAGTCCCTTGACTACCCTGGAGTTGAAGAGTAGCCTACATACCTCAACTATCTCATGGAGAGTATAGAACAGGCTGAGAAATTAAATGCAACATTTCTGACGTTAAAAATACAGGCATCTACCTTTTAACATGAGCAATTCATTCCTGAGTTTCCCATTATCCATTCTAGGGGGTTCTCGTTATTTTAAATGGAAAAAAAATTGTCATGTCACATTTCAATCTAAACCCCCCAAACCAATTTCTTAAAGCATACGTAAAACAGTAAAATGCATACACACACACACACACACACACACACACACACACACACACACACAGTGAAGATGCACAATGTTCAGATTTCTGTTTCACGATCACCCATTCATAGTGTTGTTAACATAGAGCTTCTTTGCACTGATACCCCTCTTGGCACAGGCAACACAAAGCAGATCTCATTTCTTCACATTTTGGTATATTTTTCCAAACTTTTACACATGATTCAGACATTCCACCAATTTTTTGGTACCCAACTGTGGCTGCACATTAGAATCACCTGGAGAGCTCTTAAGAATCCCAATGTCCAGAATGCACCCCCGACCAATGGACTCTGAATCTATGTGGGGTCACCCATAGATTGATTAGAATGATTCTAATGTCCAGGCAGGATTGAGCACACCACCATGCCTGATGAATCTGGAATGCAACTCAAGACTTTTTCCTGCACATCCTTTTGTTAATAATGTATTGAGTTTGGAAGATAAAAATTTTACCAGAGGCAACACCAGTAAAAGAAAAAAAAATCTACTGGTTTGAGAGACACACAGGTTCTGTGATGTTAGGTAATACAAAGCATGAAATCTTCTACCAGGAATAGTCAACAGGAGACACTTGGTGAGGGTATGTCTCCAACTGATATGTGGAGTTTTAATTATGTGCACCTAACTGTAACAAAGGATTTTGTTTGTGCTTTTTATAAATTACTGATAATTCTAAATTAATTTTTTGTTCCAGACTCCTGGCATTTGGCTTCTTTCTTCTCTGTATTTATAGTCTCCTTTTAAAAATAAGTTTCATCTGAGTACAATAGTAGACCACGGTACTTGAAAAATCTTCCCAATGGCCATGTTCTCTCTCACCTGCAGGCCTTTACCCATGCTTCATTATCCACTTGAAAAACCCCTCCCTACTCCTATTCCATCTTCTTCCCTTAGAGCACTCCTGCTCATCCTTTGAGATTCTGCCTATAAGGTACCTCCCCTGGGAAAATTTCCAAAACCAAAAGCTAGATTAAGTGTCCCTCCCATGCATTCCCACAACAGCCTGCAGTCACCTCACACTATTAAACTTGTTGTATCCCTTTAAGCTCTATGGGCTCAAGCGTTCCTAAAAGCCTAGCCCACAGTAGGTAGCTAAAGTATTTGTTCAATGAGTAACTGAATATGGGGCTATTCATTTTCAGCACCATCATCACCACCAAACCCTAATCCCACCAACATCTCTATCAAACATTGTCCCCTGAGTCACATGTTCCAGCTACCGTGAAATCACACATCCTAACATTTGATCTTTTACTGGTCTGAGTAGTGTTACTCTTGCTGGGGATATACATCAGGAAGCAATGACTTAAAACTATACTTCTTAAAGCATTTCTTCCAATTCTTTTACAAGTCCCTTCCCTGTCACTCTCCATTATCAATATCCTATTGCCATCTTTGGCTCCACTGTCCAACTCCTGGATAAGGTGGACAGTATCATTACTTTAGGGGTGGTTGACAAGGAGGCATTATTCCAGGACATCATTCCTGTAGATGTCACTCCAGCAGACAGTCCCTTGACCCTTTCTCAATTCCTGACCTGGTCATGTGGGACATAAAGCACAAAGGTGAATTCAATTTGTGCTTGTTACCAAACTCCACCTGCCTTTCTTAGTATAAATGAGCTTTCATAGTGAAATTTTTGGTATCTCTGGCCATCGTATTATTGCAGTCAAAGGCAACATCAAGCTACGTCAGCCTAAAGCCACTAAAAGCTGTGAGCTGTACCCCATATTCAAACCCTTAGTAGTATAATGGTGAGGAAGAAAAAAAATGAAAAGACGAGACAAAGACATGAATGAGTAAGGAGTAAAAGAACATGTCTTCTCAACCTGAGAATGAGTTGGCACTCTAATATTTACGTTCACAATTCAAATCAAGTGTTTAGTGTTCAATTTTATTTCTTGCTAACAAATTCTACCTCTTCAACTTAAGGAAAAAACCTGAAAAACCTTTTTCAGATACCAATTGCCTATGCAACACAACATTCTGATGGACAGTAAAGTATATATTAATTAGAAACACGTGGGGATTAATTTCCCTCAAAATAAATGTATTTATGAAACTTTAGGGTACAGAAGCATTTGGCAAAACATTGTGTTATGCTGAATATACAAAATCTATTAAGGGAAATGCATTTATTCAAATTTAAAATATACTTATATATTTTTGCTTCTAGCCAGCTCAGCAATATCTTCATCAGTGAGTATATCATTTAAATTTATACAACTTTTTTTGTTATTTGACTCAGATTCCTTTTTTAAAAAATCAGGAAAAGGTGGAGGGTAAAGAGATGAGAGAAAAGGATTCAGCTGTATCTGTAGTGTTTGATTTCCTTAAAAAAGATTTGAAACAAAGATGGCAAAGATGGAATCAAATCTGGCTGCTGGGTATGTGTGTGTCTATTATTTTCTACGTGTCTGAAAAATAAAACAAATCTCTGATAAAAGTACAGAGGCAATATGTCATGTTGAATAAGAACATGGGACTTGGTTTGAGATACATCTGGTTGTGCTGTTTACTCATTCTGTGACCTTGGCAGTCTCTCACCATTCCAGTTTCCCAATCTATAATATAAGGAAATTATGAACTGGTTCCCACCAGAAGGGTGAGTACTGTAGTATTTGGGAAAAAAGGACATTTTTATATGTCCCGGGTTAGGGTCCTGTGGAAACAGACTTTGAGACCAAGATTTGTGTGATGCTTTCGCTGGGAAGTGCTCTCGGAAACACTACCAGTAAGAGTGTCAAGGAAGCCAGACTGGGCAGAGGGTGAAGTTGAGCTGTGATGCAGTTGCAATAGAGGCCTCAGCCAATCCCATGTGGGCATACTGGAGCAGAAATGGACCTTCAGAATTAGGTAAAATCAAGGTGAGGGGGCCACATCGTTCTACCTCTACATCAACCTTTAAGTCATTGAATGAAGGCTACCCTTACAGAAAGGACCTAACTTTGGATGAGGCAGCACCCTTTAGCCAAGAATAATGCTTTAGGAGGAAGATGACAATCATCTACAACCAACGCTCCTATCAGCTGGGCACGAGGGCCTCAATCGTGAAGGAAGGATCTGTGTTAAACACCACAGCATCCATCATCA
This sequence comes from Zalophus californianus, assembly GCF_009762305.2. Lineage (NCBI taxonomy): Eukaryota > Metazoa > Chordata > Mammalia > Carnivora > Otariidae > Zalophus > Zalophus californianus. Next base: position 110,079,737 of record NC_045612.1, on the reverse strand, counting down.
ATAACTGGCAACCATCCTCAATAATGGAAGGAATATGGTGCAGTAGTGGAAAGAGAAACAGCCAAGAGATTAAAGGACAGGGGGCTAGGTCCTTGGGCCCTATGTAGGATTGAATAGGGTCAGAAAGCCTATGAGAGAAGGTGGTCTTTGACAGGATCAGAGCCTCTGTAAGTCAGACTCTTCATATTCCTTTTATCTGTGGTATGTCCCTGTTGTTCTCTAGTATAAAATGTATTTGCACATTCCAGCCAATCATTATTTGGGCCAAGGCACTGAAGAGAAAACCACCACGCACATGTAGCAGCAGCAGGATAGGGTGAACAGGAAGCCAAACCAAACAACCGCAGAGGAAGGTAAAATTCAGACGACCAAATTATGCCACTGAGTTAGTCATCCCTTCATCCGCACTACACCCATACCGAGGAGATCCGCTTTCCAGAGTTAAGCCTTTGCGATCTCGATTTCTGGATTCTGTTTAACAAAGAGAGGCTATTTCTTCATAGGACCCTCTCCTCGTCATTCAGAATGTTATGGGTCAACTGGGGTGACCGTTTCACATTCTTGAGAGGAATGGAGTATTGTTTTGTTTTTTGTTGTTTTGCTTTGTTTTTTTACACACCACTTTGAAACATTCTTTTCAGAAAAGAAAAGGAAATGTAACATTTAACACAAGATTGTATTTAGCTAAAACCTCTGAAGTTAAGGCAGCTTTCTCAAGCAGGCTATGTTATCAAAGTCAGATAGCATGGCTTCCCTGAGGGAATAATTTGTACATGAAACTCAGAGATCACATTTAATAAAGCTTTTAAACACTATATTTGAATCTACAGTTTTAGTGTATCAATGATTGCCAGTCACTTATTTATCGACAAATGTCATGTGCTTGTTTTATTGCACAAAAATTGATCACTCAATTTGGATTCAATATGCTTTATCTCTAAGGCCTCCAAGAACTTTGCAATTAAAATATTGAAACATCTGAGAGGAGAGCTGTGTACTTAATTGTACAAAGGGAAGACTTCTATTTTCACTCCTTCCTGTGACAATGCTTCTGTGACAAAATCCTTAAATCTATTTGCACTTCAGTGTTTCCATCTCAACATGAGCACAAGCACTTATTATATCCAACTGGCCCTAAAGGTATGGATTCAAAACACGTAATTATCATTGGTTGTAATGAGATTGTATCTTTAGTTCATCAGATTTCTTGTAAGCTGGGATATAAATAGATAGAAGGGTGCCATGGAATAAAGAAGGTCTGAACCAATCTACTAGTGTGCACTGGTAGCCAGCGGCTTTTAAATAATTATGTGATTCACTACTAACTGAGTAGACTTCAGTTTATTTCATTACTCACAACACTGTTGTTATCCTCAGTCATCCAGCTCTGGTGACTTCATTCCCTATATAGTTCAAGGCCAGACACGTTGTGTACTTGTTCCTGTAATTTATTCGTTTTCACAAATGAGAAAAAACAATCAATATAAACCACCCTAACTTAACTTCCTAAAGGCTACCCATCTACTCCCCTCCCACCTCTACCACCACTGGGAGATGCTAGAAAAAAACCATGTTAAAGCATTTGTCTTAGAGACCTATGCTTTCCAATCCTGCTAAAACTAAACTACATGTATACACACAGGACTACCTAGAAACTACATGTATACACACAGGACTACCTAGAAAGAAACACTGGAAAATTCCTTGCTCTCCTTTAACTTTGAAAAAGCTATTGTTCTTACATTCAATTATGTTTTTGCCAAAACAAAGTGTAGATGTGAAGCAAATATGTATGGGTTTGTTGTTGTTGTTGTTGTTTTACTAATCTTTTCAACAGTCAATGCCTGACCATGACATGCTCATACACTATCAAATACAGTTACCATACAATTCAGTCAACACACTGTCCCTTGGCATAGGAGCTACAGTCTTGTAGGGCCATTGATTACAGAGAGCTGTTGTGAAATAATATTCTTCTTTCAACTCTTCTCTAACCATTTAGAATTGTAAAACCCATTCTTAACTAATGGGCCGTACACAACCAGGCAGGCAATGGGCCAGATTTGGCCCATAAGCTATAGTCTGCTAAATCTAATCTAGACCATTGGTTCCTAAATTTGTCCTCTCCTAGAAGCCCCTAGTAAAGTTTCAAAATTGCACCATTTGGGTCACACCCCAAGACTCTTAATTCACAATCTCTGGGGGATAGTATCAGTAACTTGTGGAAGCTCCTCAGATGATCCCAGGGTGCAGACAAGTTCGGGACTCACCAATCTCTAAAACAAAATATCCCTTCAGCTACTAATCATATAGACCACCTGCACTAGCCTTGGCTTCTGGTGTCATTTCTAATACCCCTAACAAAAGATCTTGTATTAGTGGAAGGGTACATTTCACAAACAAAATGTCATAGCTACAAAGTAAATTCAGTCGCACGCTATTTGTCTTTGACTGGGTGTCCCTCCCCAGTGCCTCCAGAAAGGAGACTTAGAGACAAGTTAGTTTGCATAGGGACATGGGGACATGATCCCAAGCAGCAGGAAAGAGACTAAGAAGAATAAAATAGGGAAGGGAAAAGAGCCAATACAAGGATTAGTTATCCAGCTGATCTCTGAGATGGGTGACTGAGCTTAAACCCACTGGGATCCAGTAAGAAGCAGAGCAGAACATTTTTCAGAATTGTCTGCCCGGGGAAAGGGAAGAGAGGGGCATTCATTCACTTGTTCCCATCCCTTATTTCTCAAGGGCTAGCCCAGGGATTAACTCCATTTTACTTCTGTATGGTACAAATTTAAGTGCAATGCAGTCAAATGCCAAGCAGCAAGACCCAGGCAGCCAAGAACAGTTGGGGTAGGGTCACATGTGCTGAAAGCTGGTTACCAAGCAATGGCTGAAGTAAAGGTGGGCTAAGAAGATGAGGGAGTTTCACAAAAGGGGCACAAAATACCATGGCAAACTCATTAGGAGCCTATAGTTTAGAAGCTCCTATGAGTACTTTAATAGGTGACTCAGTGTAGGCTTAGTGCAATGCCATCTTAGATAACTCCTCTTTACAAAACAATGTCAACAATGATACATCTCCCATTTTAACAGGAAAAAAATGTACAAGTCAGACACAATTTGTCAAGATTGAATTTAAACTCTTCCCTAAATGCCTGTCTCTTCTCATTATTCTACTTAATAGTCATATCAAACTGAAGTTCTAATCAGATTAGAAAGTAAGAAAAATATAAAATACACATTCAAGATCCCTCTACATAAAAAATAACTACTGTTAACATTTGGGCTCTTTCCTAGTCTGTCAAGATAGGTTTACATGGTGGAGATAATTGGATGTTTGTACCATTTTTGTACTTGAGGTTAAATTTCAAGACCTCATTAAATATCTTAACTTTCCATCACAGCAGACACAGTGCTTCCCTTTGCCCTTCCTAACTGCCCCTTTCCACATCTTCAAATGTGTTGAACATTCTCTCCTCTACACCAATCTATACTTTTTAGACTCCTACCTCCCTTTCAAGACCCACGTCAACTATAACTTACTAATCATCTTTTCTTCCTGCTCGCTCCTATTTGGTTATGTGCCCCTCCTTTTCACTCCCACCATCCTTTAAACTTTCTTTCTGCATTTTATACTTCTATTCCAATCCTATGACATACACTAGTGCTGTATATATTGTAGGGTTTGTGGACTGTGTCCTCTGCTCATGCCAGTACCCCATCTCTATCTTAATGAACTGTCATTTTTGTGGAGGCCAGATTCATCTTATCCATGTCTTTCCCCCGACAGCACTTAGTGCAGTGTCCTGCCTGTAGAAGGACCTCCATAAATTCTTGCTGAATTAATGAATGAATGTTAGAATTATCTCAGCTGTAAGCCATGCACCACCAGCCTTGATACTTGTTAACTATACCCAAGCAAATATTAAAACCCTAAGGTATAGTATATGTATGCCATTGTAGATATGAAAAGCCACAGGGTTTCCAAATGCATTCTGCTTAAGAGTGTTACTGTGGTAATATCACAGTATGCCACGGATGCCATTAGGAAAAAAGCATTTGGAGCAATACTGCCTGCACCTCTCTTAACAAATGAGCTGTTTTCCTATACATAAGGCCTAGACACGCAAGTGCACTCTTCACAGATTTCACATAAGCAAGCGAGCTTCGTCAGACCACTTTCTTCTCCCAGCCTTCAAAGTCCTATAGGAGTCTCTGTTGGCAGATGGCAGAAAGCAAGGAAGACCAGAGGTCAGCCTCCCTGGGTCAAAGGGCAGCGCAGAGAAAAGTACAGAGATTATTGTTGGATAAAAGAAATGCCGAGAGAATAGGAGCATAGTTGACATTGGGATTCACAGCTTCCATAGTTGTGTATGAGCTAGAGCTTCTCATCTGGACAAGAGATATACTGTGGTTAGACTCTAGCTAACCACATAGGCTCTGTATGATTTACCTGTCAATCGCGTTCCTCTCAATTCAATATATTGTCATACTGATGTTTTAGATTGGGTCATGACTACTGGCATGCTGGACCCATTCTAGGCACACACCTGTTCATTTTTCAGTATTAGGACTATGTGGCTCTGAATTCAGTGCCCTACCACAACACATCCTCTCTATCCTAATTGTTCATGACCTGGCAGGTAAGGAAGAATACACGAGCCTTTATGTATGTCAAAGTGAGTGCCTTAGCTTGGAGTGTAGTTGTTTGCTGTACTCTAAGTTCAGCATGGTGGTTAGCTATTCATTGTTTTTGCATAGTTCCTGCCCCAAAAGGAGTTTCTCCCAGTAATTTGTTTCTGGGTTTTCAAGGTTCCGGTCCTCCTACCAAACTCATTCTGACAGCCCAGGTATCTGCAGGCAATGGTATAATTTCCTCTTCACTGGCCTCTTTGTGGGAGAGGATTGTGACACTCATCTCTGTCCAGTGAGCTGGTTTCCTTTTCTTTCCATCTGTCTGAGGGCATCAAAGTACTAAGTGGCCACTGCCTACCAACAACATGTGCTCTGAAGATAACTGGCTCCCTCATCAGTAACCTACACTTGCTCCTGCTATTCCTGAGCCAATGTCATTTGGGGTTGAAGGGTGAAGGGATGGAGGGAGTAATACACAGAAGACTCCAATGCTCTCCCATTTACGTATTTTCTGGCACTTTTCTAGAAGGCACAAACCTCTGAGGGGATGGACTTAGAAATTCCCTGTGTATACCACTTCTTTTTGGTCCTGGAAGCCATTTGGACCTGGTCAATTTTGTGTGAGGACGGTTCTGCATTGCTTAACCAAGAATGAAAATATCCAGCAGAAAGTGGTATATCTTCAGTAATTCTTCCCATAAAGACCTATGAATAGCACCATACTCAAAGCCCTTGTTCACAACCTGAGCTTCCAGGAGTCATTAAATTCAGAACTCTAGAGTTCACGGGTTTTATTTCCCTATTCATTTTACCAAAAGGTCAAGTAGGCCTTACTGATAGCTACTTAGACCTCTCAAATCATGCTATATGTTCATTATGCGCTAATTTTTTCTAGAGATGTGAGCTGTTGTTCTACTACCCACTCAAATTTAAGTCTTTTCTACAAAGCTCAGTGATGCCAGCCAGGAGTTTTCCAAGTGGTGTTTATGAGTTCTCCAAAACTCAAAATCACACATGTATTAAGATGGGCACTGTTAAAGCTCCTTATTCCAATTAGTAATAGCTAGTATTTTTCCTATCCACTGAATTTCTAAGCACATACCAGAGTGTATCAGCCCTTCAACTTTTCTTTTGTTTACTTTTCCATTCTCTACACTGTATACGGTCCACTGCTATGACTGGCTGTGTGACACCAGTATCTTCACCTCTCCCTTGATTAATGAGAAATGCGTTGATGTGGTGGTGGACGTATGTAATGGAGAGTAGTTTCTGCCCCCTAAGTCTCAAAGAATGTTCTGCCACTAGGAGGCAAGTTTTCATAACTTTGTGGCAAAATGATAAAGGCGTATTGTAAACTTTCCTGTTTAAAGGCAAAGTGAGATCAGACTTTATCATTGATACAGAGTCAACCACAGTTGTCAAATCAATTACTTCATCCTGTGTACCCAGGCCTCAGAGACCTGGTTCTCAACTATGATCATGTCGGCTCTGTAAATGACAAAACTGCAGAGTAAAAATGAAAATAACATTACATCTTTTCTTCCCATCTTGTGTATCTGTTTGCTGAAAAGCTAGTTTATCTTTCTTAAATTTAGGCAAATGAATCTTAAGCCAATAACTCCTAGGCAGAGAAAAGAACATATATTTTCAAAGTTTTGTGTCAATATTGGAATCATTTTATGAACCTCCTGAAACTGCTGGTTTTTTTAAGTCAAAAAAAAGTCTTTGATATTGACAATTACTTATCATTTAACTCTCATCATAGGAGACTGACTACTCCACCCAAAATGCAGGTAAGTATTAAAAGAATGGATTTATTCCCAAGAAAAAGCAAGGATTAAAATGATGCCTTGTCCTGGGCCCTATGCTTCAAATGCTTTAAATATTTCTCTCAAAGTTAAGTGTTGGGAAAAGGGAATACTTCTTCAAGAAGGAAATACAGATCATCACCATAAACTAGGTACTGATTATAAAAGGGTAGCAAATCCACCACTATAAGTATTTTCAACATTAATTTGATCATTGTATTGATAATTTAGGTTATTACATCTTATGAAATATGTATTTTGGTCTTACAAAATGGATGAAAATTACATCATGCTACATTCAATTTAAGTGTACCAGATCAGTTCAGCCCATATGCACATTTTCTCCTCATGGGAGCAGCGATTTAATAATGCTGACTTTGCACACCTTTAGGTGGGGCTTCAATTTTCCAATTACCCTTAGTTCCTACCACTCCCTATTTTCTTCTATGTAGTCACTTCATGTAGCTGTTAAATGCATGATCCATGAAAGCATTTGAATTTGATATCCCTGCTATTAATAATGATGGCCAAATTATATATGATTCTTCACTTGATTAAAATATCGGTGCTGTTTACTCAGAATATCATAGGAAAATATGAAGGAAAGGTTTTCTTTAAAGAGCGAGCTCCTCCACTGTATGACAAACTATTTCAACTTGGAAATAATTTGTTTTATGTTCAACTTTTTAGAAATAGAATTATTGCATGAAATAAGATACATGCCAATTTATCAAGAAATAAATTAACAAGTGAGAACTGACATGATGTGAAAAACAGCCTGAAAAATAAAAGCATTTAGAAAATAGAAGTGCACTTGCAATAAAATACAAGGGAGTGGGGCACCTGGGTGGCTCTGTCGTTAAGTGTCTCTCTTCAGCTTGGGTCATGATCCCGGGGTCCTGGGACGGAGCCCCGCATCGGGCTCCCTGCTCAGCGGGAAGCCTGCTTCTCCCTCTCCCACTCCCCCTGCTTGTGTTCCCTCTCTCGCTGTGACTCTCTCTGTCAAATAAATAAATAAAATCTTTAAAAAAAATACAAGGTAGTCTCGTTTCAGAAGGTATGGTATGAGGATGTGTGTGAGTGAGTGGGGGGGGTGTGAGTGTGTATATCTGTTTAATAGAACAAAAAGATTGTCATTAGTCTGTTCATGTAGAAAAGAGCATTTTTTCCATGTGATTATCAAATCAACATAGCTTATGCCATTTCTTCAGACATCAACTTTGCTAAAGTCAGAGATAACTTTTTCTTTTTTTCAATTAGATGAGTCCACTCTTATAAGAAATGTTCTAAGACATCACTCATTGAGGGGATCAAAACTGGACAGGTAATCTTTTTTATTTTTGGTTTATTGCAGGGTACAAAGTTGTTTTCCCCCATCTGCAAAATATGATGCATATGCTTATTTATAAAGGAGGCAAAGCAAAATGTCAGTTTTGCCTCCATGATGAAGAGGGCTTTCAAGTTGGACAACTGAGTTTGGGCCTCAGCTCTGCTGCTTACAAGCTGCTAGGACTCAACAGCATCCTTGCTTTCCTCTTCTTCCTGAGTCCCACATGTGGACTATATTCCTCAGCCTCCAGCGTAATTCAGTGTGGCCTATGACTGAGTTCTGGAATAGAAGTGATGTGTGCCATTCCAAGCCTGGTCCATCAAAATCTTCTCTGACCCACAGGAGGATGGAGACGCAAGAGCAAAGGAACCCAGGATAGCTCATGAAAAAGAACTCCATTTGCTTCATTCCTTCTATCCCCCCTAACTTGCATGGGACTGGATATGAACAAGCAACAGACATACTGGGTTGTTTGTTACAGCTTTTGGCAGATACTAACAAATACACTGTGAGACAATGGTTGAGTTACTCAATTTCTCTAAACTCCATGTCATCATCAATAAACTGAGAGTAACAATGTACCTAATTGAGGGGGTTGGTATGACAATTTAATATGAGAATGTACAGTACTGAGCACAATACTTGTCACACTGAATAACAAGTAAATATCACCTATGAGAATGATTGTAGATGCATGTTACCTATTACAGTTTAGATGAATTGCAAAAAAAAAAAAATTATCATATAATTTCTTCTGCTTGGTAAAATCTCCCTATATTTGGTCACATGCAGAACACAGTCCTTATATTTAGCCAGTTCTAATGCCATATATACTGATTAAATACTCCTTTGAAGATTTGGAGTCCCACAGGCCTGAGATTAATGTTGAACTGGATAAGTCACAATTACAACAGACGCTTGAACCACCAGAGTGTACCCAATCGCTCTCCAAATTGAAAACTCGGGGAAATCACTATTAGGCATTATATCCTCAAGCACAAAAACTCCCATGAGCTTCAGACCACCATGGAGACAATAGAACACCAGGCTATCCTGAGACTACACCAACTGGAAAAGATGCTGCCTCTGCTGTCATCATCAATTACAGTGTATTAAGGTCCCACAGGGTGCAGTACTTAATAAATGGCCTTGCTTAATAGATGTTAATTAATTACACCTAAAAAAATCCCCATGTTCAACCCAAGGCAAACAAAACAGTATGCCAGGTGGAAAAGGCTGGGTTTCTCACTTACATCCTTTAAATGCCTCTGTGTGTCTTTGAGGTAAGGTCTGGAGGCAAAAGAAGATCTCTCCTTCTTTGAAGGCTGCCCTAGTCTCTAAGTCAGGGTCCTGCATATCTTGACTCTAAAATCTCTTAATCACTGGGTTCTCAAATCACTTTTTGGAGAATGACAATCAGGTCAAATTCCCAAAAGAGGAGGAAAATAGGTCAGACCCCAACTTGAGCTGGTTCTCAGCTTGATTTAATCTGACCTCTCAGGTAATGGGCTATTCAATGCAGCTAAAGCAGAGTACAAAACAATATATTTTACTTTGGCACAGGGTTCTGCTCATCACAGTATAGAATATAAGAGAATGTTTTTAGCTTCTAGTGGGTGGCAGGATCACAGATTTGAGATCTTGATGAAAGCTAGGAATCCTCTCTCTAGGAAAAATGGAAGATGTTCATAGCCCCTTGCATTCTCAATCATAACTCCGCAACACTGGTTCACACACTAGATCATGAACGTGAATGAGAATCCCCTGGAGGGCTTCTTAAAACTGAGGGCTAGAATATCTGTGCACCGAAGATGGGAGCCCCTAAGTATATAAACTATTAACAGATAAAAGGAATAAATTGATATAATATAGTAATAGTAGGAGAATTTAACACCCCAGTTATATCAATGGATAGATCATCCAGACAGAAAATCAACAAGGAAACAGAGGCTTGGAATGACACATTGGACCAGATGGACCTAACAAATATATTGAGAACATTCCAATATAGAAACAGAGGAGTACACATTCTTTAAGTGCACATGGAACATTCCCCAGAAGAAATCACACATTAGGTCACAAAATAAGGCTCAATAAATTTGAGAAGGCTGAAATCATATCATGCATCTTTTCCAACCACAACACTATGAAACCAGAAATCAATCACACAAAAAAATCAGGAAAGAGCACAAAAACATGGAGGCTAAATAACATACTACTTAACAATGAAGAGGTCAACCAAGAAGTCAAAGAACAAAAATAAAATGCATAGAGACAAATGAAAATGGAAACAAAATAGTCCAAAATCTCTGGGATGAAGCAAAAGCTGTTGTCAGAGGCAAGATTATAGTAATACAGGTCTGTCTTAAGAAGGAAAATCTCAAACAACCTAACCTTACAGCTAAGAGGAGCTAGAAAAAGAACAAGCAAAGCTCAAAGCCAGTAGAAGGAAGGAAATAGAGACCAAAAAAAAAAAAAAAAAAAAAGGTAGAGCAAATGAAACCAGGAGCTAATTCTTTTAAAAGATCAAGAGAATTGATAAACCTTTAGCCAGACTGATCAAAAAAAAAAAAAAAGAGAGAGAACTCAAATCAGAAATGAAGATGTAACAACCAACATCACAGAAATACAAAGGATAAGAGATTATGAAAAATTATATGCCAACAAACTGGAAAATCTAGAAGAAATGGATACATTCCTAGAAACCTATAACCTCAAGACTGCATCAGGAAGAAAAAAAAATCTGAATAGACAAATTGCAAGAAACGAAATTCAATCAGTAATCAAAAAACTCCCAACAAACCAAAGTCCAGGACCAGATGGCTTCATAGGCAAATTCTACCAAACATTTAAAGTAGAGTTAATACCTGTTCTTCTGAAGCTATTATAAAAGATCCAAGAGGAAGAAAAGCTTCCAAATTCATTCATGAGAGCATCATTACCTTGATACCAAAACCAGATAAATACACTACATAAAAAGAACTACAGGCCAATATCTGATGAAATTAGACACAAAAATGCTCCACAAAATATGAGCAAACAGAATCCAATAATACATTTAAAAAATCATTCACAATAGGGGTGCCTGGGTGGTTCAGTTGGTTCAGCATCTGCCTTTGACTCAGGTCATGATCCTGGGATGCTGGGATCGAGCCCTTCTTCTCCCTCTACCTCTGCCTACTGCTCTGCCTACTTGTGCTCTCACAGTCTCAGTCTCTCTCTCTCAAATAAATAAATAAAATCTTTAAAAAAAATTATTCACGATGATCAGGTTGGATTTATTCTTGGGTTACAAGGGTGGTTCAATATTCACAAATGAGTCAACATGATACATCACATCAATAAGAGAAAGGATAAAAACCACATGATCATCTCAATAGATGCAGAAAAAGTATTTGACCATGTACAACACCCATTCATGATAGAAACTCAACAAAGGAGGTTTAAAGGAAACATACTTCAACATAAGAAAAGCCATCTATGAAAAACCTATAGCTAACATCATCCTCAATGGTGAAAAACTAAAAGCTTTTCCTTTAAGGTCAGAACAAGACAAAGATGTCCACTTTCACCACTTTTTTTCAACATAGTACTGGTAATCCTAGCTATAGCAATCTGACAAGAAATAAAATGCAACCAAATTAGTAAAAAATATAACTGTCACTATTTGCAGATTACATGATATTCTATATAGAAAACTCTGAAGACTCCACTAAATGACTACTAGAACTGATAAATGAATTCAGTAAGGTTGCAGGATACAAAATCAACATACAGAAATCCATTGCATCTCTATACACTAATAATGAAGCAGCAGAAAAAGAAATCAAGAAAACAATCCCACTCACAATTGCACCAAAGAGAATAAAATACCTAGGGATAAACTTAAGCAAGGAGGTAAAAGATCCGTACTCTGAAAACTATATAACACTGATGAAAGTGAGGCTGACACAAATAAATGGAAAGATATTCCATGCTCATGGAATCCAACAATATTGTTAAAATGTCCATACTACCCAAAGCAATCTACACATTTAATGCCATCCCTATCAAAATTCCAGCAGCATTTTTCACAGAACAAGAATAATCCTAAAATTTGTATGCAACCACAACAACCCAAATAGCCAAAGCAATCTTAAGAACAAAGCTGTAGGTACCACAATCTCAGATTTCAAGATATACTACAAAAGCTCTAGTCATCAAAACGGTATAGTACTGGCACAAGAACAGACACATAGATTAACAGAATAGAAATCAGAGCTGAGAAATAACCCACGCTTGTATGTTCAATTAATCTATGTCAAAGGGGGCAAGAATACACAACAAGGAAAAGTCAAGTCTCTTCAACAAACGGTGCTGGGAAAACTGGACAGCTACATGCAAAACAAGGAAACTGGACTACTTTCTTACACAATCCACAAAAATAAACTCAAAATGGGTTAAAGACCTCACTGTGAGACATGAAACCATAAAACTCCTCCAAGAAAACAGATCACTCATCATCAGGGAAATGCAAATAAAACCACAATGAACTATCACCCCTCACCTGTCAGAATGGCTAAAATCAAAAACACAAGAAACAAGTGTTAGTGAGGATGTGAAGAAAAAAGAACCCTCATGCACTGTCAGTGGGAATGCTAACTGGCGCAGCTACTATGAAGAGCAGTATGGAGTTCCTCAAAAAATTAAAACAGAATTACCATGATTCAATAATTCTACTACATGGTATTTACCCAAAGAAAATGAAAACAGTAATTCAAATAGATATATTCACTCCTATGTTTACTGCTGCATTAGTTACAATAGCCAAAGTTTGCAAGTAACCCAAATATCCATCCAAAGATGAATGGATAAAGATGTGATTTATATATATATATATATATAAATAATAGAATATTACTCAGCCCTAACAAAGAATGAGATCCTGCCATTTACAACAACATGTATGGATCTAAAGGATATAATGTGGAGTGAAGTCAGTCAGAGACAAATACCATATGAGTTCACTCACATGTGGAACTTAAGAAACAAATGAACAAACAACAAAAAAAGACAAATAAAAAAAGACTCTTAACTACACATAACAAACTAGTAGTTGGCAGACAGGAGGTGGGTGGGGTGATGGGTAAAATAAAGGGAATTAAGAGTACATGTATTTTGATGAACACTGAGAAAGGTATAGAATTAAATCACAGTGTACACCTGAAACTAATATGATACTGAATATTAATCATACTTGAATTAACAAAATAAACAGGGTTGGGGCCCACACTCAGAGTTTGTGATTCAATGAGTAGGTGGATGGGGCAGGGAAATTTTCATCTCTAATAAGTTCTCAGTGTTGCCTGTGCCCTGGGCACCACAAGATGAGAACCACCGCTCAAGTAGGACTCTCTAGTCCAGGCTGAAACATCTGCCCCAAGGAGCCCACTTGAGAGTATTTTAAATGCTGGGAAGAGGGATCATGAACAAGTAGTAGGGAAAGAGATAAAAAGGTGAAAACTCTCAGCAACATGGAGCTCTGCCCTGTGACCTGTGCCCTCCAGGGATCACCCACCGTAGAGTGGTTGAAATCGTGGTCTTTTCTTCTGACTCCTATTTCTCTTTCCCCTCCCCCTGCCCTTGACTTTTCCTTACCCCTTTCTGTTTCAGAGCCTCCATGTTTATGGATCCTTTTCCTTCCCCTTCTGTCCCAGCGTGTGCATGTACGTGGGTTTCTAGATGACAATTTGCTTCCAGCCCTCATACAGTCCCCAAATTCTCTCCCTCTTCACACTATCATAATAGGAAACTATTTTCAGATTTTACAATTTGTTGTAGATATTCAATAAAGTTTTATGACTCATTAATTTTGAAGGAGTATTTTATATTTCTCTAAGGACAGAAAATACTAATGGCTCTTGACATTTTTCCTAGGATAACTCATATCTTGTTTAATGGGGGAAAATATTCCCATCTTTCTCTTTATAAGCGTTATCTAATAGAACTTTCCACAACGGCAGAAATGTTGTGATTCTGCACTATTCAACCCAGTAGCTATTGGCCATGTATGGCTCCTGAATACTTGAAATATTGTTAGTGTGACTGAGTAAAAAAAAAAAAAAAAAAGTAAAGATTTTAGAGAGAGGGAGGGAGAGAGAGAGAGCACATGCACACACACTGCAGGGGAAGAGGCAGAGGGGTAGGGACAAGCAGATTGAGCAGGGAGCCTGATGCGGGGCTCAATCCCATGACCCTGAGATCATGACCTGAACTGAAATCAAGAGTCTAACGCCCAACCAACTGAGCTACACAGGCGCCCCAGAGAAAGTAAAAATTTTCTTTTAATTTTTAAATGATTTTAAGTAGCTACATGTTGCTAGTGGCTACCATATTCAACACTGCAGCTCTATATTATCTACCTCGAATATTATAAAAAGTATGTGTGTGTATACACACACACATATACACATAATATATATATGTTACAGATGCATTTTTTAATCTCTCAAGCTATGCTAGATCACTGTGACATAAAAAAATAGAGATGCATCCATTTTTGTAATCTTTCCATGAATCTGATTCATAATTGCACAAGAAGTTATTTTTTGATTTAACACAGTACTACTACTAATAATAATGTAATTGTAAATAAAGCCATGTTAAATGAAGAGATTCTTCTACCAGACACCTAGGCACTGAAATCCTTTTCTCCAGGGAGTATTATAACCATCTGTGTGTATCAGTTGGACCAGCTCTGTTTGTTTCACTTAAAAAGGGACTAGGAAGTGGCAGCACGAACATCCCAGTGATCCATTAGCAGACAAAGCCAATCATTCTGAACCCTGCTGGCTGCTAACCAGTGAGTCTTGTTTAAGTCTCCAGGCAAATGACCTCAATTCCTGTTTTTGTGATGCCATGGGATCTCAAGCGATGTCAAAAATTCTAAGAACCCCTCAAATAAAAATTACTTTAATTTCACTCTAATTTCAAGGTAAGTAAATATATGCCATGCAGCCTCTTTTGGAAGTTAGTGTGAGAAACTACCAAGGTAGTGGAAGCACTGTCTAGTCCCTCATTTAAAAACCCCTAAAAAAATCCATTCAGAAAAGATGTAACTGTCATTATTTGCAGCTAACATGATGTTACATGGAAAAAAACATCAAGACTCCACCAAAAAAAAAGAAAAAAAATTAGGAGAGTTACAGGATGCAAAATCAATATGCAAAAATCTGTTCCATTTCTACACACTAACAATGAACTACTGGAAAGATATTAACAATCCCATTTATAACTACATCAAAAAGAACGTGGTATCCAGGAATAAATTTAACCAAACATGTGAAAGATCTCTACATTGATGAAAGAAATTTAAGAGGACACAAATGAAGATATTCCATGCTCATTAACTGCAAGAGTACTGTTAAGACGTTCATACTACCCGAAGTCATCTACAAATTCAAGGCTATCTCTACAAAAATTCCAATGGCATTTTGCACACAATTATAACAAACAATCCCAAAATTTGTACGAAACCACAAAAGACATTTAATAGCCAAAGCAATCTTGAAAAAGAAAAACAAAGTTGGAGGCATCACACGCCCTACTCTCCAACTGTTTTACAAAACTGTAGTAATCAAAACAGTACGGTATTAACATAAAGACAGGCATATAGATCAAGAGAACAGAACAGAGAGCCCAGAAATAAACCCACACATACACAGTGGATTTAATTTACTTACGACAAAGGAGCCAAGAATAGACAATGGGGAAAGGACAGTTTCTTCAATAAAAGCTGTTGAGAAAACTGGAAAGCCACATGCAAACAAATTTAACTGGACAACTATCTTACATCATTCACAAAAATGAACTCAAAAGGGATTAAAACCTGAATATAAGGTCTGAAACCATAAAATTCCTTGAAAAAAACATAGGTGATGATCTCCTTCACACAGGTCTTGGTGATTACTTTTTTTATTTGACACCAAAAGTATAAGCGACAAAAGCAAAATACCAAATAGGACTATATCAAACTAAAATGCTGTGTACATTATCAAAATGAAAAGGTAACCTGCTGAATGGGAGAAAATACTTTCAAGTCCTATATCTGATAAGAGTTTAATATCCAAAATGTATAAACAACTTGTACAATTGAATAGCAAAAATTAATCTGATTAAAAATATGGGCAGAAACAGACAAGAAATTTTTCAAAACACAACACACAGCCAGCAGATTCATGAGAAGGTGCTCAACATCACTCATCAGAGAAATGCAAATCAAAACCACAATGAGGTATCACCTCACATCGGTTAGAATAGCTACCCTCAAAAAGACAAGGAATAACAAATGCTGGCTAGGATGTGGAGAAAAAGGAGCCCTTGTGCACAATTGGTGGGAATGTATGTTGGTACAGCCAGTATGGCCAACAGTAAGGAGGTCTTCAAATATTAAAAGTAGAACTACCAGCAATTTCGCTTTTGGATTTTTATCCAAAGCAAAGGAAAACACTAACTTGAAAAGATTTATGTACCATGTTTATTGCAGCAATATTCACAATAGCCAAGACATACAGGGAAACAACCTAAGGGTCCTGGATAAATAGATAAAGAAGATGTGATTTTACACACACACACACACACACACACACACACACACACACACACAATGTGATATATAGATACATATACACACACACAATGGAATATTATTCAGCCATAAAAACGAATGACATCCTGCCACTTGCAACAACATAGATGAAGCTTGGCGTCATTATGCTTAGTGAAATAAGTCAAAGACAAAGAAATACCATACAACCTCACTTATAGGTGGAATCAAACAACAACAACAACAACACAAACTCAGATACAGAGAACAGATGGGTGATTGCCAGATGTGGGGGTGGGTGAAACAGGTGAAGGAGGTCAAAATGTACAAAATTCCAGTTATAAAATAATTAAGTCCTGGGGATTAATGCATAGCATGGTGATTATAGTTAATAATATTCTACAGGTATATTTGAAAATTGCTAAGAATACATCTTGAAAGTTCTCCTCACAAGAAAAATTGTAATTGTGTATGATAATGAAGATTAACTGGACTTTGTGTTGGCAATTTTGCAATATATACAAATATCACGTCATTATGTTGTATACCTGAAATTAATGCAACATTGTATATCAATTATATCCCCCAAAAAACACTTAATGAAGATACAGCCCTTCAGGTGGTACAGCCTCAGAATCTTTGTCAAGCAACTTCTTCCATTTTTCCTGACCCTAGAGTTTGGAGCTGGCTTAGAATGTGTGAAAATTAGATCTTACTGGAAAACCAGTGAAGGCCTTGAAATCCAGGCTGTGAAAATGGAAAACAAATCAAATCTCACTATCTAACTATTGTTCAATAATGCTGCCCTCACCCAGGATTCCTACCATTGACCAAAGTTCTTTGGAGGAAATCTGAGTTTTCCCAATGCTTACAGAACATTTCTCTTTGTGAAATCGTATACTTGCATGACACTTGAGAACTTATTGCTTTCATCTACACTGACCATCAACCCTCACAACACTGGGAGGTGGGTGTTAAAGATGAGGAAATTTAGGCTCCAAGAGTCTAAGTGATAAGGAAATGGTCCGTTGCAACAGGCAGGTAGATAGAAAAGAAATCTAAGTCTCATTTGCAGAAAAGTAGGTTTGGGTCAGAGAACTAGGCAATCATATCCACGTCCCCACTCTCTTAAATGGAGTATGTTTTGAACAGTGGAGTTACCATTTCACATTGAATTAACCACATGGAAGCCAGTCTAGACTGTCCCAAGGCAGATTAATGGAAGCAGAATTCGAGAAAATGCCCTTGAGCTTTCTTGAAGCACAGGGTGTTGTATGTGAAACTTTTACATCACTTTTTTTGGTTATTTTTTTCTGAATCAAGGATTGGCACATTGTATGAGCTTTATATTAAGGTGGGGCTGTTTTCCCTGAAACCAGTTAGAAGTGGGAAACATCAGTAAGTGTTTACCATAATAAGTCACCTTAATATCTCACTTTGCTAAGTTGTTATCCAATTAGTATAATGAAGGCCTAGTCTGTGGAAGCAGCTAGCTGACCTCCATTTAAACCTATCAAGAAAATGTACTTACTCCCTGAATTGACCGATTTTGCAACACTGAGCCGTATTTTCAGGGACAGATTAAGAAACAGATTCCATCCTGAATATAGCAGACTCTTTCTGCCTTTAAATTAAAGCTATATGGGAAGCATAGAACTTTTACAGCCTTTATTTGAAGTTGCAACATCAAGTGATATTCTGTTGAACAATTTTCGGGTAGCTATAGCAACAATGATTATCACCACATACTACCAACCAAAATACCACCTGCATCTACATCTATTCTAAACCCTTAATTAAAAAGAAAAGCCCAGTTCAAATTTCCAGTTGGTAAATTTGGGAGAAAACTTCAAAAAAAAATGTTGGGGAATCTATTTAGGTTTTGCTTCTGTGTTTGGTTCATGGAGACTTTATTTTTTTCTTTTCAGGACAACTTAAGTCTGACTCTCTCTTCCTGCCCACACCAGAACCACCCACACTGTTAAGTTTCTGGAGAAACAGAGGTTTCAGCATTTCCTTTTTTAAGGAGTTAATCAGTAATGAGAGCTCCAGGGACCAAAAGAAAAGTATTCCTTTCCAACAATTACCCATGTGCATGAAAATTTTAGGTTTTTACTTTCTCTTTAGGAAAGAAGGAGATGGGGTAGGGAGAAGAAAAACAAGAAAAGGGGGCCAAGACTTAAAGGAAGCTAGGGAAAGGAGAACACAGAGAAGGAAACTGGGTGAAGGAAACACGGAAAATGAGCCCAGGATCAAAAGAGGGGGCAAGCTATTGATTCTGTGAGGGGGAGACAAGGTGAGGAAAGCATGCATGACCCACACAGGGTAGAAGGAGGCTATACACAGGCTGAGAATGGAATATTCTGTAGCAGCATGCAGAAATTGACTCCTATTTCCATGCCCTGTGCCGTGTTATTTGCAGTGCCCACTGACTCCTCCGCACTGTGACTTGTTCTGACCTACAGGATATTAGCAAATATGATGCAAGCAGAGGCTTTGACAAGTGCTTGTGCGAGTAGGCTGGCTTGCTTCTGTCCTTTGCCACTGCTGTGAGCACATTCGTGGGCTAGTCTGCTAGAGAGTGAAAGACAAATGGAGCAGAGCTGATGTGCTCCTGTCTTCCTGGCCAAGGCCATCCTAGCTCAGCTGACAGCTAACATCTTGAGAGAGATCTGGGCAAGACCAACCAGTATCAAGAAAGCTGCCCCGTCAACTGGCAGCTGAACATAAGCCACGAGAGTGAGCCCTGCCTGGATCAGATAAATAAATGTATACTGTTGGATGTCACCGAGGGTGTTTGTTGTACAGCATTACTGTGGTGACAATTAAGTGACACAGGTACACACCCGGTTAATCAAGGACTTTCATTTTATCATCATTCTTACACATTATTTCATAAATACGTGTCAAGAGCCCCTAGCAAAAAATGGAATGTAGAATGATGAAAAATAAATACAGTAAATGCAAACTTTTGAACGTGATGGTTGTTAGCCACTCAAATAAAACCCAGGACATTGCACAAGGTAAGGTCACCGGCATTCTAGAACTACACAAAAGTTGGCAAGAATCCAGACAATCCTGGTGTAAGATAAATTGAAGTTAAGTAATTGAAAGGAGACAAGCAACCTTTATTTGTAGTCACAAACGCTGCACCAACTAATGGACTGAAGAGTTTGCAAATTCTCAGGTGCCATCTTAACTGCAGCTGAAAAGCTATAAGAGTAAAAGCAGTTCTCTCCAACTGTGGGCTTGAGGGTAAACAGGGTAGGTGATCCCTAGTGAATCTGTGCTGCCAACTGCAAGAACAGAGGGTAACAGCTGCAATCAACACCACACTCCCTAGCTTACCATAAAAATATTAAATGAATTTTCATTGAAACAACAACAACAACAAAAACCTTGAAAATGTATGTGGATGAGCACTGCGTTCACCTTCTGGCAACTGTACTGTACCAAGAAAAACATAACTAGAAAATGGACAATACAAGCAATTAGAATGGAAAGGTTTCTTTCCATTCTAATGGAAAGCTGGGTTACATTTTCTTTCAAGTAAGAAGTGCTTCTGGGCAGGGTGGCGGGGGGCATAGAGGGTCATTTGCAAAGGGGCAATCTGTTTCCAAAGTGAATGAGACAATACTCTGAATCCCACACTATCTGTTTAATCAAAGACCCTGTTAGGTATGCAGCTGAGTAAACCAAGTAACATGTTAAGATAACTTAAAATGGATTTTTGATTGACTGCAGTAATCAGGGAACAGTGGCGTGAACAATCCCTGAATTATTTTATTATGACCTTGGAATGCATTCTTTGATTGACAGTAACTCCCAAAGAGAAGAAAAAAAAAAACACTGAGAAAATCTGAAGAATTTCCAGTTTTGTATTCCGATCCTTGTCCAACTCCTCTGTGGACCCCATTCTACGGCAGTAATTACCAATCTCTCTCCTCAGCAGCTAGAATTCTATTCTTACACCTTCCTTGGGTGGGTGGTAGAAGAAGAAGATAACAGATGGGTTGAGAAGGCCTTTTTTCATGTTGTGAGGGGTGGGGAAGACTGCTGACCCTGGTTTCTTGAACCTTTTCCTTCTTTCCCAGTTTTTAATGGTTTCCCGGTGCCAGCAAGTTAGTTCAAAGGATGTTAAGGCAATCAGAGGAATGCAGTGAAAAGCAATTAAGCTTACAACCTCTAGAGACCTGTTCCTTCTTCCATTTATCCACTCAACAAACTTATTTCAAATACTGAATGACTACTCTGTGCCTGCTATATGTTAAGTGCTGTGGAAATACTGATGAACAAAGGTAGTGGCCTTCCTAGAGGAGATCCTAGACTAATGAGATGGGGAGGTGTAATTAGTATGTACGTAGAGAACTGGGTTGTGACAGAGTATAGAAGTACTCCGGGGGGTGGGGGCAGTGAGAAAGGAGCAACCAAACCCATCTGACAACTGGAGTTGGGAAGCCTTCAAGGCAGAGAAGTCAGGGTCCTTATTAAAGAGTACCCAACAAAATTAGGCTGACAATGGAAAGTTGACTTCAAAATGATATAGTAAGTGGATCTGGTCTCAGTAGTCCATCCAATTCACCCATATTGTCCTTGGACTTCCATCAATAAACTCTATAATCTCAATCTTTCTGAGAACTATGGATGTATACAAATCAATACAAGCCTTAGCATGAATAACTGCTGCCACTACATGGGCCTGAGTATCAGTTGGGTACCTGTTAGATTCCAGAAACTGTACTAGCCATAGTGTCTTATTTGTTTAAAAGAAGGGTGGGTGTTTTATTTCCTGCAATTCATATGAAATCTGAGATCTATAATAGGTTTATCAACATTTTCATAACTCCATGAACAATGAAATATACTTCAGATTTAGGTTTTCCTTTCTAAAAAAACCTTAATTAGGGGGGAAAAGTTTGTATTCATAAAAAAAAAAAAACCAAAATGATGTATGTTCTTTCCATTTCAAGTATGACTTCAGGGATGTTATGTTCAACTGAGAGATCTAATCATGTAAACTTTTAACCCAAAATATTGTTTTTCCCAAGTGAATAATTTTTATTCTTTGTCCTTGAGAAGAAAGGTCAAGGAAACTTTCCACTGCCTAAGAGAGGGGATTTAGACTCAAATATGGTGCATTTTGTTAAATTAGTTCCTTGCATTTATGGGTTGATTGCATTTAGAGGGCCACATAAATGTAGTTTGTCATTACCTTGTGACTTTTCTGCTGCACTTCAAAGAGAATAAATTCAAAGCTGATTACTGTAAAGAAGCCAATTGTGACATTTTCAAAAATATACCCAAAACATACTGCGGACCATAAGCAAATTTAAGTCATGGAAAAATTAAAAGGCAATAATTTACAGACCATAATTTATAGCATTTATGGGATTTCTCTGCTCAAAGTTCAAAATGAAGAGTAGTCGACTCATAGATTTCATTTAATCCTGCAAATAACCCCAAGAAGCTGTAATTATCACTATTTTACACTTGAGGCAACAAGCTAAGAAAGGTTTAGGAGAAGGTTGGATGTAAAGGAGCCAAGACTGAACTGTAGGGCTAATCGACTTTGAAAATCATTTTTGTAACACATTACCTGTGGTTAAACCATTTTTTGTTTATTAAAATACTATATTCTGTTGATGCTGTTGAACTAGCTATAAGCCAACTGAATCTGGAAATTATAATGCTAACCAAAGACAGACTGAATAAGTAATCTCACTCCTCTTTACTGAAGCAGGAGATAACAATTCCCACTGTGGACAGAGAAAAGACCGGAGCAAACTCATCTCCTGGCAATCAAGTATCAGGGCAGGGAAGGATCAAGTACCAAACCCAAAATGAAAGACAAAACAAAAAGAACAGTTTTTGTCTAAGTCAAAGAAACTTAACTCCAGAAACATATAGCCCTTTCAGACAAGGCACCAGTTAAGTATTTTTCTCTCTTAGAAAGTGTTTGAGCCATACTTTTATAATTTTCAAGCACTTTACGGCATGCCTTCACACACATTATTGCATTTGATCCTCACAAGTATTCTACCAAGTGGAATTTATTAATGCCCTTATTTGACAGATGGGGACACCAAGTTCAAAGCAGATAAACAACTTGTTGAAGCACATAAACCATGATCAAGACAGCACTCAATGCCAAGCCTTCTGATCTCAAGTTTTTCCTTGGGAAAACACACTGCTTCTCCCTCTTGTTTGAGCCCAAGACAAACAATTTCAAAAATAGCTGGGGGGGAAAAAAAACCCTAAAATCGAGTAACTCCTAAGCTGAAGTCAGCTCATGCCCAAACGCATTTGGCACCGAATTAGTATTCAAGCTGATTTTTAAAAGGTTAATCTTTGGTTAGAGTCCACATACAAAAAAAATCAGTCTCAAGTATTTGGTGACTGTTTCCTTTTCATTTTGTTGACATCACTGGGCATCAGGGAAATACAAATCAATACCATAATGAGATATGACCTCACACCTGTCAGAATGGCTAAAATTACAACTCGGGAAATAATAGATGTTGAAGAGGATGCAGATAAAAGGGAACCTTCTTACACTGCTGGTGGGAATGCAAACTGGTGCAGCCACTCTGGGAAACAGTATGGAGGTTCCTCAAAAAGTTGAAAACAGAGCTACCCTACCACCTAGCAATTGCACTACTCAGTATTTATCCAAAGGATACAAACATAGTGATTTGAAGGGGCACCTGCACCCCAATGTTTATAGCAGCAATGTCCACAACAGCCCACCTATAGAAAGAGCCCAGATGTCCACTGACAGATGAATGGATAAAGAAGATGTGGTATACCTAAACAACGGAATATTACTCAGCCATCAAAAAGAATGAAAGCTTGCCATTGGCACTGACATGGATGCAACTAGAGGGTATTATGCTAAGCAAAATAAGTCAGTCAGAGAAAGTATCATATGATCTCACTGATATGAAGAATTTGAGAAACAAGACAGAGGACCACAGGGGAAGGGAAGAAAAAAAAGTAAGATGAAAACAGGGAGACAAACCTTAAGAGACTCTTAACTATAAGAAACAGTTTCTGGAGGGGAGGCGGGTGGGGGAAGGGCTAATTGGGTGATGGGCACTTGATGGAATGAGCACTGAGTGTTATACGCAACTGATGAATCACTGATGAGTCACTGCCTCAGTAACTAATAAAAACGAAATATTTGGGGGTTAATAATCAAGTAGGAAAATATAGTATCTCAGAATACGTTTAATACTTTTTCCTAAACACATTCTGCTTCCACACTGCTTGAAGTTAGATTTAATAAAGTACTAGAGATATAGGAGATATTCACATGTCCACTGAGAATTCTTAGTATAAAAAGGCCTACATAAGAATTTTATTATTATGGGGCACCTGGGTGGCTCAGTCGTTAAGCGTCTGCCTTCGGCTCAGGTCATGATCCCAGGGTCCTGGGACGGAGCCCCACATCAGGCTCCCTGTTCTGCAGGAAGCCTGCTTCTCCCTCTGCCAATCCCCCTGCTTGTGTTCCCTCTCTCGCTGTCTCTCTCTCTCTGTCAAATAAATAAATAAAATCTTTAAAAAAAATTTTAAAAAAGAATTTTATTATTACATTTAGGCAAGTTTGGACCTGCCATCTGTATTATTAGGCACAATTCCTAAGGTTTAGAATTATCTAATACACCATGAACAATTCTCAATTTCAGCAGCCCTCAAGCACAAAATTCTTCTTGCCCATGGGTTTGTGGGTAGGTTGCATTTCTTGAGTAGGCTTGGCAAAGCCAGGCTAAACTCCAGGCTTTATATCAAGTTCACGTGTGTAACAGATGTCTTCAACATTCTGGGGCCAGGAGCTACTTGGGATATGTTCTTCTCATGGTCGATGGCAGAATTTCAAGAGACCAAGCCAAACCATCTGAGCACACTTAAATCTTTTACTCATCCATTAAGTGATACTCCATTGTCCAAACCAAGACACATGGCCAAACCATCCATCAATGGAGGGGGAATAAACTGTATCCTCTAGTTGGGGGTACCACAAAGCAAGTACACAAATTTATGAATCTCTCAGAAGAAGGAAGTAAAGAGTTGGGAAAATTCATTCCATCTACAATACAGGAAATTTTATTATGTCAAAGTTGCATTTTAACTGTAGTCACTAAATAAATCTGTTTCCAAAAAAAATATTTCCCAGTTTGTTCTTACAGTGCCATTGTGTAGTGTGAGAGAACTACCCAAAAGTGATATTAGAAAAAAATATCTTGAGAACCATGCCAAAGAACGCAGCCTTATCCAGGAACAATGGGACGCTACAGAAGCCCCTTTGACTTTGTATTCAGAGACTCCCCAAACCACCTTCCCCTATACCTCATTATAATGTTCCCCCCAGGGATCCATCCCAACCAAATTTGTTTTGACCTCCTTATCCTTACCTGGTGGGGCTTTCAGCACACTGGAAAGGTACTGACACAACAAATGTTGCTGGTCTAGTTTAATTAGAATTTAAATAGTAACACTGACGATAAAAGAATTTATTGTTTATTAATATTTATTTTAATTTGAATTTACTGTCATGATTTTAACTGACTTAAAGTGGTAGAATTCACTAAAAATGATGTTTTAAATGGTGTCAGCCCTAGTTCTATTGAGATCTTGCCCCAGAGACAGGGATTTTTACTTTGGTTCTCCCCCTCCTTTTGTCTGCACCAACTTTGCCTGTCTTCCTTCCCTTTCTCATCTCGCTATCACCTATTATCTTAACAGACTGATGTACATGATTGAGGTAATCTCCAGAGCCCAAGCATCTCACTGTTCTGGTCTACCTGGATGCTGTAGTGATGCTAACAATATAAACCACAAATGATAGTACACCAAGCATGTATGGCATTCTCTCTATGCAAGTAAGACACCCTGTGTCTCCCCACTAATATCCTGACAAATATAATCTCTTTGCTTCCCCCAAAGATGTGATAAAGGCATGGATGAAAACCAGCTTGCTGAGTTTCACCCTCACAAAATGGAATGGATTTTGACTGACAGAGTATAAGCGGGAATGGTAGAACAATAAAAGGGTCCACTCATTTTACACACTTGGTAAGATTAGAAAAGATTTTACCCTCTAATACAGATATATTTCTTGAGTGCTTATTCCATTCATTCATTCCCAAAGTTAATCATTCAACCTACAAAATGTCTGTGATGTTCCAGGCACAGTGGTCCCAAGCTAGGACCTGAAATATTATTATGAACTACAACAGACACCTTCACAGCCATGGGACTAAAGTAATTGATTTGTTTAAAAAAAAAAATGATGTGCTTTGAGCCAAAAAACAGTGGTCTCACAAACACTAGCCAACTGAGCTTAAGGAGATCATTTTATCTCTCCAATTCTGTTTTCTAGTCTGTAAAATGGACATAATTATACTTTTTTTGTTTCAAGTTTTTATTTAAATTCTAGTTAACATATAGTGTAATATTGGTTTCAGGAGAATTCTGTGATTCATCACTTACATATCACAACCAGCGCTCATCACAACCAGCACTCATCACAACCAGCGCCCTCCTTAATTCCCATCACTCATCTAGCCCATTCCCCAACCAACTCCCTCCATCAACCCTCAGTTTGTTCTCTATAGATAAGAGTCTGTCTGTTATGACTTGTTTCCATTTTTTTCCCCTTACTCTATGTCCATCTGTTTTCTTAAGTTCCACATATGAGTGAAATGATATGGTATTTATCTTTCTCTGACTTATTTCACTTAGCATAATACATTCTAGCTCCATCCACATCTTTGCAAATGTTAAGATTTCTTTCTGATGGCTCACTAATATTCCATAAAAGGGTAAATGGTGATACTTAATCTACTTTTCTTCCAGAGAAAACTATATCAACTGTCAGTATGTGTGAACACAGTACAAATGCTTTATGTCAATATTATTTGAATTTTAAGTAACAGATTGCCTTCAGCAGATCACCTCAATGTAAGGACTATTAATTATATCTATCACTATTCCTGTGTAACAAAAAACCACAAAATCTCAGTAGAAAAGAACACGACCATCTATCTTTATTCTCATAGGTCTACAGGTGAGCTAGAGCAGCCCTACTTCACACTACAGGTCTGTGGGTTGACCAGGATGACTCTATGTACCCCTCACTGTACACAGACCAGTGGGTGCCTAGGAAGGCATGTTGTTTTTACAGCAGTGGCAAAATAAACATAAGATAAATATAAGCAGAAACAAGAGAGGCTTCCTAAGGCATAGGCTCAGAACTAGTACACTATCATTTCCACATTCCATTGGTCAAAGACAATCACATGGCCAAACCCAGTATCAGTGAGGCAGAGAAATTTATGCCCACAGTGGCAAAGTGAAAAGGGTAAATACTTTCTGAATAATAATCTAGATCATCCCAGCTCTCTTTTTCTCTAAGAATTTTCTGAGAACAATCTTGGGTGGGATATCAGCTTTCAACATGCCATTTCCTTGCGCAAGAACCACAATGGCTCTGTAGCACATATTTATTTACTAATCCATTAGCCATTAATAATCTCCTTCTACCCTGACATCTCTATTGTAGAGGCTGAAAGCCCAATACGTCATTTCTCAGCTTCCTTTGCCTCTAGGGGTAGGCATATGAAATGTGGCCCAGTTCTGTTTAATGAAACAAAACCACAAGCCTGACAAAGGCTTTTAGAAAAGATTTTGATCCCTTTAGAAAAAGAGAAGTAGGAAAGGAGAGCTGGCAGGTAAATCATTTTCCCCTTTTGCCCCAACATGAATGCAGAAGTGATGTCTACAGCTGTAGCAGCCATCTTAGGACTATGACATAGCAACCGTTAGAACAGAAGTCCAGGATGTTCAGGACTGGTTCCCTGACTGCATTATTAGGCATCTCCTGTAAGTAAAGAAAATCTTTTTTGTTAAAGTCACTTGTGTGTTACTTGCAAATAAATGCAACTTATATAGGCTCCCAATCATCTATTTGTAACATCTAAACTCTTCTGCCTGGTTTTCCATATCTTTGTGCCCATCCATCATTTACAAAAATGTTCCCTCAACTCATGTCAGACTGCTCTCCTCACATGTCTTTGTTCTTGAATTGCCCTCTCCCTGCTCATTTGCCAATCCAATTACAATCTATCCTCCAACGCAGAACTCATATCCAACTTCCTCCATGAAGTTCAACCCAAAGTGAACTCCTCCATTTTCTGAAACCCAGTTGAGAGTTGATCTTCCAAAAACCCAGCTTAGTTTTTGTGTTCTCAATGTTGCTTACTTAGATGACTGCTTCTTAACATTTAAAGAGTGACCATGCTCTCTGGGCTGCAGGGACATGGCTAAACACACCAAGAAAGTTGGAATCATTGGCAAATATGGGACCTGTTACGGTGCCTCCCTCAGGAAAAAGGTGAAAAAGATTGAAATAAGCCAGCACACTAAGTACAGTTGTTCCTTCTGGGCCAAAACCAAGATGAAAAGATGAGCTGTGGGGATCTGGCATTGTGGTTCCTGCCTGGATCTACAGCACCATTTCTTCCATCACAGTAAAGTTGGCCATCAAAAGACCGAAGGAATTGAAAGACTGGTAGAAGCTACACCATTTGAAACATTGCTAGCCTATAATAAATCTGTTAATTTATGTAACAACAGTGACAACCAAAGAGTGACCATTTCTTATGGATGAATCTCCATGGTCCCAAATGGTATAGGTCTTAGAACACAGCACAATACATGTTGATTATGATTATACCAACAGGCTGGCTGGTATGTAAGTAATTTTTAATTAGTCCTCTGAAAGTTACAATGTACTTTGCATAGAAAATCCAACCAATCTACTTATGTAAACATGCCAAGAGAAAGGCAACTCCTTAGCCAAAGGCAATATTCATCCATTTGTCCATTCATCCACCAAATAATTATCAGGTACCTATGTCATAGAACAACTTACTTTCATGATCTTAATACATCTCCACCTCCATCTCCTCCTCTACTACTTCCTAGAACACACACATTTTTCTATGATCCTAAGCTGCAACTCAGACTTCCTCTCTCCTAATTGCTCCATATTGCTTAAGTGATCTACACCCATCCCCCACAGGGCCTTTGTTTTCAGACAGTGATCTCGGGTACGTATTAGGAGAAAAGCAATCTGACTGTGCTGACTCACACCAGCTATGCATCACTGACAGCCCCTTTATGGGTCCCTTGTGCTCCTGTCTCTTTTATGTATTACCTTTCAGTTCAGATGAATTTCACTCTAGATGCAAGTTGAGAAAGTTCAGACTACTTGTAAGGCATCATACTTCTCCTCTGAACCCAGTGGTAAGTCAAGCATCAATATTTATGAACCTAAAAGATCCTTTTTAAAAAATGGATTTATTTAGGTATGCTTGACACACAATAACCCACCCATGTTTCAAGTGTATGACTTGATAAATTCTGTGTATATACTCATGAAATCATCAAGACAATCAACATTTCCAACACCTTTAAAAGTTTCCTTGTCTTTTTGTATCCACTGACCTGCTGTCACAGTATGTTAGACTGCATTCCTTATTTGACATAAAGGGAATCACACAGTATAGATGGATAAGGGTAGATCTTCTCTTGGGTTCTTTCCATCAGCACAATCATTTTGATATCCATTCATCATGTTTTTTAAAATATATCAATAGACCATCCCTTTAAATTGCTGAGTAGTAGTACATGGACCTAGCATATTTTTCTTATCCATTCACCTGTTGATGGATATTTGGATTTTTACTAGCACTTCCAAGGTATTGGTATCAGAGGCCCTGTTAACAGGTTACAGAGGTGAGAGACACTTAATATCATATATTTATAACTAGGGAATTACTTATAGCTTGGAAACAATTCTCCACATATGTCTCACATTCTGGCAGGTCTTCTGAGCAAAAGCACTGACAGCTTTTGTTCCAGAGTATCTCCCCAAGGCTGTTTGTGTATCACAGAGCCAGGACTAGAAGGAGGCAAACATGGCATCTAGGGTTCCAAATTGAGAGAGATACCCACCCCAAAGGCTGTGCAAGTGCAGGGCCAGCACCAGAGAGAGCACCTCCTTAAATGTAACACAACATTTAGGTTCCTCACTTGCCTTACTTACCCTAGCCCTGGACCTAGACAGCCAACAGTCTTGGCAGATAGAGAAAGTGTTTCCCCCCAAAGCAGAAGGCAGGTGTGTTTGCTCTCCAGGATTATAAAGGTACTAGATCCCTCTGGGGCAAAGGATGGGCAAGTTTGCCAACAGTCCCCTTTAAAAGACTGTGTTTCCTGTGTTCAGAGCTCCTACCCTGGGCTATATAAATGCACCATGTGTGCAACATTCAGCCAGGCCCACCTATGTGTCACCTCCACAGGACTTCAAGAAACTGGTACAAACATGAAGCTGATGCTGACAATTGTATCATGAGTAATGAAGTCCCTGGTCTCTGGCTGAGGAACTGGCTAGTTCTTTCAGCATCTATGAAACTGTGGCTGGCTCAGTTGTTACTTGCAAATAGGGAAAAATCTCAGGCCCTTCAGTTTTTGACAACTATTAGCACAGAGTGATGCCAAATCCATTATCTTGATACCCAACTGAGAGCGAACTTTTAGGTAGTGCAGGCACCTGCTGCATGCTGTCGGGTAAAAGGCCTGACAGAAGTCATTCTAACCACTCTGTATACTCCATTATTGCACTCATTTATTCACTTGGCAAGCATTTATTAAACTCTTACTACATGCGAAACACTGTGCTATAGAAAATAGGATTTTTGCCCTCCTGGATTCACTACCTGGTGGAGACAGCAGACAAACAAACAAAATGGTAATTCATGGAGATGACTGCTGTAACCAAGATGAGAAGTCAGGAAAGGCTTCAGAGGAGGTGGTGTTTGAGTTGAGTCTTAAGAGAACTGTAGGCATTCGTTGGGAACAAAGATGGGAGTTGGGTGGAGAGAACAGGCATGTGCAAAGTCATACATATATGAAAGAGAAATTTAAGTTCAGAGAATGATGAGGGAATTACTGTGGCTAAAGAATAGTTTGTGTGTTGAGGGGGAGGCAAAAGAGAGGGAGAGACCACGGGAGAAAGAGTGGGGTATTGGGAGAGAAACTCTAAAGACGTAGATATAAAAGAGAAGGATCTGGAATGCAAAACTAAGGTTTTGGGGCTTTAAGTAAAATGGATGCTTCAGAGTTGGCTCTCACCAGTTTTACTTTTTAAGTGGGGGAGCCATGCTATTTGTGTTTATCACATTGAATTATAACCATTTGTACCTACAGAAAATCCCCTCTGCTAGGGTTGAGCTCCTATGGGACTAAAGGATTCCATCTTGCTCACTTTTGCCCTCCAATCCCAGTCTAGTTGCTACTCAAAAAAGAAAAAAATGATACTAACAAATGAATTACTCAGCAAAAATTAACTTCTCCTCTCAGATAATCTCTATGTATGATTTACCTCAAAATATCTCATTTGTGAATAATTAAGACAAATAAATGAAAAACTGGAATGTTTCTGGTATTTTGGGGGAAAAATGATCATTCCAAGTTATAGCTTACAATTTTTCTCTCACTTTTCATTACTTTATTCAGGAGATGGCTTTTTTAAATCATTTTGTGTAGGATACTAATACAGTATTTATCTCTACTCTAAAATAAATTTTATATTCTTATTAAATATACTTCTTTTAAATTTATAAGGTGCCATGTATTATTCATTGACAAGTCTTGGCTCATACCACAGATTACATATCATTTTTCCATGTATCATAAGTGGCCATTTAGATTGAAATCAAAATTATATTTAACTGAACTCATAACTGGTGCATTATTCTCTCATTTCAAACTTATTTTCTGGCCACTTGTCTCCACCAAATGTTATAGATGAAACATCTTTCATTAAAATACCTGTAGTAAGAAGTTAATATACCAATATTTGTTTTATTCTAAAATATTTTCTTGAGTCTAAAAATTTTGATATGCTCATACTGTGGAAACCCCAGAGTGAAAACATATCCCTTATTCACAAAGAAGTGAGATTATATGTAGATATATTCCACTGAAATATTAGAAACCCAAAATTCACTTAACTCTGTCCTTCTTTCCGTTCAAATGTCTTTGTTCAAACAAAATACTATTACAGAAAACTTCCTACAGATCAAAATTATTCTTATTTTAAATGCATTGTAACATTTTAAAAAGTTCTTTCACATACGCATTTGCCTGCAATGACAAGGACTTAAATAAGTGCAGAGTCTTTCTAGAAGTCTTTCTTTTTCTGAGAAAAACTTACACTCTCTACTGAGGGTGATCAGACTCAAATGTAAGAAATACCTAAGATAAGAGTTGATCATAGTAACCAATCTGCCACCTTCTCTTTTCCTAAGGTGATTTTGCCTTCTAGAAATATAAGCTCCAGCTTCGCTCCTTTCCCTGCTTTCTTCTTGAAGCAACTGTAATTGCTTCTTAAAAATACTAGCACTATTATGTTGTGCCAACTCTCCCCAATGTTAGTTATTACCACATTTCTCATGACATTTTGAAGTGTGGCAAAATAAGGTGTACAGAGTAACCAAGCATCTTTTGTTTTGTTTTAATCAATCAATGATTTTGTTTGCAGAAACTGGTTGGAGGATAAAAAGGGTACCAGAAGTTTCATCTATTGGGAACTCAACTTGGTTCCATTCTGTAAGCACAGGCCTACCCAGGTACCCCACTGTGATGGAAGCTGCTTGAGAGTGGAGATGAAACCCAAATCCACAGCTAGCACAAATGAATGACCCAACCTCAGGGGATAGCATCTATGATGGAAGGAAAAAAGCCTGGAGTCTTCTCTGAACCACACTGCCTCCTATGCATGTCATAAGGCACCCTGAGCTTCCTTCTTCTCATGTGGAACATAGAAATAATCAGTGCCTATCTCTCAAGACAGTGTAGAGTTCAAATGGCACAATTCAAGGAAAAGCAGTTCATAAATTCAATTTAGTTTGAGTTTTGTATTTTTCCCTATGCACGTGTACTTCCACTATGTCCAACTTATATACATATATATCTTTTAAAACACCCACACACATATAAATAAAACCCAAATTCCCTTGGACTTCTGGCCTTAATCACAGTATTCATCTCCCCTTTCACGGAGCAACCATTACCAGTTGTTCATTAGCCAGCATGTGTTTCGAGCACCTGACCACACTGATTGTCTGGAGAGATCCACTTCTGTACTCTACAACCGCAGTGTGTTATTCCATTTTGTGAAGAGATCACATTTTATGGATTTACTCTTAACAGATATTTACAGGATTTCTTATACTTTCTCCACATAAATAAGACTGAGATGAACATCCTCGTACTCTCCCTGGACACCAGATTGAGTGTGCGGGGCATGTGCCAAAGTAGGTATTTGGTACTTGCAACTCACGGTGGTGAAAGTCTTTTCAAAGGGGCCCTACCAATTCGCACGCACTAGCAGTGGACATATTCTCATATTCTCCGTTTTGTCTTTTCAGACTGAAGTTTGGTCATCCGGATGAAGAAATGACACTTTGGTGGGGGTGCCTGGGTGGCTCAGTCAGTTAATCGTCTGCCTTCAGCGCAGGTCATGATCTCAGGGTTCTGGGATCGAGCCCCACATCAGGTTCCCTGCTCAATGGGGAGTCTGCTCCCTCTTCCTCTGCCCCTCCCCCTGCTTGTGTTCTCTCTCTCTAATAAAAAAAAAAAAAAGAAATGACACTTTGGTGGTTGAAAGTGAAAATGAACTTTTCCATGATTCATTGTTTCATGTAACACCCAGTTCTCCATGCAATACGTGCCCCCTTTAATACCAACAATACATCAAAAACTAATGATGTACTGTATGGTGACTAACATAACAAAAAATTAAAAAATTTAAAATAAATAAAAATAACTAAATAAATCTTAAAAAAAAGAAAATGAACTTTTCACAGGTTGTATTAAATATTTCAATTTCTACTCTGAATTCACTGTGTACAGTCTTGCCTGTGTTTCTCTTACAGGTTTCTCCTTTTATTGAGGTACAGGTGTTCTTTCTGCATTTCAGATACAAATCTTTTGTTATATATGCTAAAAATACCCTCCCCATATGTTGCCTTCCTCTCAGTTGTGTGTTTAATAGTGTCCTTTGACTTAGAAAAGTCTCCACCCAGACCTACTCAAACGTTG
The DNA here is from genome assembly GCF_009762305.2 of Zalophus californianus. Lineage (NCBI taxonomy): Eukaryota > Metazoa > Chordata > Mammalia > Carnivora > Otariidae > Zalophus > Zalophus californianus. Next base: position 110,046,214 of record NC_045612.1, on the reverse strand, counting down.
TCTTTTCCTTCTATGCCTAGTCATTTTTATTTTAAAATATCTTCTACTTGCGTGGTCAAAGAGATGTTACTCCACAATTTCTTGTGAATATTTTCAAGGTATCTCTTTCAACTTAAACATCCAATTTCTCTGGAATTATTTTTTTGTGTACAGTCTATTGGGAAACATGATCAAAAAAAGACCTTAACCACTTTTTGACCCTAGCACTGGACCCGGGAACTCAGACTCCTCAGCCCTCCCCTGTCCTTGAAACATGGCTTCTGCTTGCCTTTCCCACTCCCAGAGGCTGCTCCAAGAACAGAGCCTTGAGACGGTGAGGTTACGGTGAAAACACTGACATGGTCTCTGTGACTGAGTTCAGTTAAGGGCATCTTTATGAACTTTTAAGATTTGGAAGGCTTGTGTGGGGATCCACACATCTTGCTGCCACCCCAAGACAAGCCTCGTGCGGACCTTCCTCATGCTATGATCAAAACCGCCACCTACCACCACGGAGGGGTCTTTCCCTTTTGTTGCTCTCTCCCTGCCTCGAAGGGAGCTGGTTTCAGGTCACACAGACAAAGCTCCCAAGAAGGTCGTGAACTCACAAAGTCTAAGGAGGCAATCTTTTTCAATATCAAAGTCCTTTCCCAACAGCATTTATTGAACAATCCATCAATTCCTCATTAATTTTTCGTGCCACCTCCTTCACAGAACTGTCTTCTGTTTCTTTCTACGTTGTCTATTTGGATCCTGATCGATTGGTCTCCTCCTTCACCAACAGCACGCTATGCTAAGTACTACAGCTGCATGATGCATCCTAAGCTTTGCTAAGTTCCTTTTATACATATTTTCTGTCCATTTACTATTCTGGAAGTATTTCAGAATCTGTTTGGTGAGTTCCATTAAAAATCTGAAGGATTTCTGTATTATAATACATTCCTAAATTAATTTGAGGATAATCAACATCTTTAATACTGAGTGCTCCAACTGAGTAGTATAGCTGGTAATACATTTTATTTTTGTATCTTAAGATTTAATTTTTCCTTAAAGATCTTCCATATATATCTTAGTAGGTTTGTAGTTTTACCAGGTTTCTATTTTTATTCCTATAGTGAAAAGGATATTTTCTCTTATCTCTTTGATTGCTGCTGGTATACGGTCATTTTTTTTTTTTTTAATACTGACCTTATCTCAAAAAAACCTGGCTGAACTCGTAATATAGGTTTATCTTCTTGGATTTTCTATAGAAAGTCCACAAATAATCAAATTCAGATTTTAAGCACTTAGGAGTTTTCGCTATTATATTCAATTTTGAAGATCTCCACTGAAATATTAGGTAGGAGAAACCAACATCCTCATCATGTCCCAGACCCAAGCTGAATGGGCATACTTAATCGTCAACATGAAGTAGGATGTTCATGCATTCTTAGTTCCTATTTACCATGAGATTTTATCACCAATGGGTTTTAAATCTTTCCTCTTTTTTCAGCCATTGATTGGGGTAGATGGATACACCGGTTTTATTTTACTTTGCTGAAGTGGCAAATTCCACTGATGGCTTTTCTAGTGTCTGAACATTCTTGAATTCCTGGTATAAATTCCCACTTAATTTTACAGCTTTGCTGTTTATCCGATTTTTATTTGGGTTTTCCTATCAATGTTCACAAGGTGAGACTGGCCCACAGTTTTTATTTGACTTTATTTGGTTGTAGTTCTAGCCAAAGAAAATGTTCTATGCGTTTTCCTTTAAATATGCGCAATGGCAAGTCTTAAAAAAACAAAGGTTGCTGAGTCCTTTAAATTTCCATCAAAGTTTACTCCTAAAACCGGTTAATCTTCAAGTTATTTTGAGAGAGAGGTCTATTTTAAATCACAGTTTTTATGTATTATTGAACTTTTCATTCATATTTGCTACTTCTTGGGTCAAGATTGTTGTGCATGTGTGCATCTACGTGTATATATATTTACACATTAGGACGTCTTTATGCACATGCTTATAGGAAATCCCTATTATGTAAGATTAAATTCAATGACCGCTTTCACTCTCTGTATTCATGTGCATATGCCACCTTTTTTCATTCCAAATACTTGGTTCCCCCCTTATTTTCTGAGTGCCTCGCCCAAGATTTGCCTCTATCACTCTTTTTTAAAGATGTAGCTGTTGGTTGTGCAGATCATCTAAATCGATTTTTCTTTTATTATCTTTACTTCCTCTTCGGCTTTACTCTTTTTTTTTTTTTTAAGATTTTTATTTATTTATTTGAGAGAGAGAGAGCAGGGAGAGTGTCAGGCAGAGGGAGAGGGAGAAGCAGGCTCCCCACAGAGCAAGGGAAGCTCGATGTGGGACTCGATGCCAGGACCCCAGGATCATGACTTGAGCCGAAGGCAGTCGCTTAACTAACTGAGCCACCCAGGCGCCCAGCTTTACTCTTCTTTACTGTTTTTGTTTTACCAGTTTCTTGAGTTCTATCTTAAACACGTTTCATTTTATTTTTAAGGCAGACCAGCAACTTCCCTCTTAGACCTTCTGTGGCATTCCACAAGTTATGCAATATAGAGCTTTTTAACCATTTCATTTGAAATAGCATTTCACTTTAGAGAACATTTGAGTTTTTAGAAATGAGAACAGTGTTCACACGAGGATAAGCTATTTTTTCACTGTTTTTAATTTTGACCTGGAAATGGCCTGTGACTGGTTTTCAGAATTTAAGGCTAACATTTTGGCCTTGTACAAACCTCTTGTTTGAGAATATCCTATGTACACTTTGAAGAATATATATTCTTATGTTTATGATTCTGTTATTGAGACTTTTGTTTTTTAAAAAACACACCTCTCCACCAGATTCATTTTCTTAGATAGCTACACTGTGTTCAACTCTCCCACGAGAATTATACTTTGCTTATTTCTTCTTGTAATTTGTCAGTTTTTATTTATCTTTAGGCTATGTTGTAAGGTTTACTTAAGTTTATAACTGCTGCATGTCATCAATCAGTCCTATCATTTTGAGATGCCCCCCCCCCTTTTGTGCCTTTCATGTTCATGTTCCTGAAATTCTACTTTGTCTGACATGTCACTAAGGCAGTTTTTTTAAGAGCACAAGTAGGGTGAAGGGCAGAGGGAGAAGCAGACTTCCCACTGAGCAAGGAGCCTGATGCGGGACTCGATCCCGCGACTCCGGGATCATGACCCGAGCTGAAGGCAGATGCTTAATTGCCTGAGCCACCCAGCTGACAAGGCAGCTTTCTTTGCCTTCTCCTGGCTTATCTTAACCCCTTTATTTTTCAAGCTTACTGGTTTTTACATCTTCTCTCACAAGTTGCATATAATTAGATTTTATACTCCAGGCAAACTCTTAACTGAGCATCTTAGTCCACTTGTGTTTTTATGATGACTGAATTTCACCTTCATTCTGCCACTCTCTATTTTCTATTTACCATACTTTTCCTTTCATTTCTAGTTTCCTGACTTCAGTTCAAGTGATCTTTTTCCTTCATGTTTTGCTCCCCCTTACCGATTAAGAGCCATAGTCCATTTATTTACTTCTAGGGATTACCCTTAAAGCTTTAGCATATTTGAGTTTTTCTTTTAAATACTGAGTTAAGCACTTACCTATTTCTTCCTTGACCACAAGACAAAAAAACTTAACCATACTTTCTCTAAATATCACTGGAATTCTAACATTTACTGGTTTATGTTATTATTCCTTTGTAGATTATTTCTTTTTCCCCACCTCTGGTAGCTTCTATCCTTTTTTCAACCTGAGATGGTCTGAAGTTTTATTCCAATGCAGTTTAGATGTTTGTTTGTTTGTTTGAAGTCCTGCTTGAAACCTGCAATGTTCAAGAATCATACCCTTCCTTCAGTTTGCTCCACATACCACTTTCTGCCTGTGGAAAAAAACCTGTGAGATAGATGTTAGAATTTCTTCCCCCCCCCCCCCCCACTTCCCTAGCTACACTGTGTGTCCTCCATGATTATGTCCATACCAGTTATGGGAGTCTTACAAGATGCAGTTCCCACAACAGCCTCTTCTGGAAGATTCCGTTTCAGGCTTAGATTTGGCCCAATTCCAGGCTGTGGCCCATATAGGAAGTTAGTTTTAGAATTGAAAAAAGTCATGTTTAAAAATCACTTTGAGCATTTTCATGGTGAGAATGCATCATTTTATCAACTAGCACAAACAAAAAAACAGCCCTTGGTGTGGGCCGTGAACACTAGGTTACAACTAATATCGTTTTATCAAAAATTTAAGATCTTTCTAACTCTATCAACTATACACGATTATCTATTAACACTTCTATATAGAAGTCAGTCATTATATGAACTGAAGTTACGTCTAGAAAATCTTTTCTCAGTCTTCATCCCTTGCTCTGAGGCCAGTATCCCTCCAAACTGCCACATATACTCTCATCTTTAAGGCAACTGCCTTCAACATGAGGATTAAGACTTTGCAAACGTCAATGAAATCATGTCCTGTGAACACTCACCTCGAAAACCCAATCATTTCAAGTGCTTTACTGCATGTGTGACATGCTGGTCTCCTACTTCCTTTGAGAGCAGCAATACTCAACACAGTCACAATCACTTGAATATAGCCAAAGCCTTTAAACCAAGTTGTCCTGAGCATAACAAAAAAGTTTGAAAGGGATTATCTTTCTTTAAAACATTAGAGTTCTAGTCATTAAAACAGTTCCTATTTTTATTCAAATTTAGTAAGTCAGAAGGTCCTAACTGCAGTAGGATTAAGATAACGCTTTTGAATAAGTTTTAGAGTGTGCTTTTATATACATGAAATTTATTCTTCATGAAAAGCCTTTATTGTTCTACTGAGACTAAGCGAGGTAGAGACCTGTGCAGCCACATCAACAGCCCACACTGAACCAAGACTCCTATTGAGGACACTCAGACCTGGGCGTTTGCTGCCTCTCCCAGTCCAGCTTTTTTAATTATTTTGATGGGGAAAAAAAAATCACAAGAGCAAACAAGACTTGAAAGATTCACTTAATGACCCCTTAAAGTTTGCCACAAGAGTTCAGTACCACAAAACTGCTAGATGCAGGTTATTATAATCACATCTAATTTGCATTTAAACAGCCAACTTTGTGGTCCATGATTTAAGAGAGATTCCACCCTAATGGGAAAACTTCCTTGGGATATCAGCAACAATCGCCACAATCCAGTTTTAGAACATCTTCATCCCCTCAATAAAATCCCTCTTGCCATTTACATATATTCCCTTCACTTCCCTGTGCCCCCAACCCTAGGCAACCACTCATCTCTTTTCTGCCCCTTTAGATTTAGAATCCTATGTGGTCCCTTGTGCCTGGCTTCATTCACTTAGGATGTTCCTGAGGCTCATCCATGTATCAGTAATTTGTTTTTTTATTGCTGAATATATCACATTTTATCCATTCATCAGTTGGCATCATTCCCAGTTGCTTCCTCTGTTTCTCCAACGCATTTTTACTGCAGTGTGATAACTTCTGGCCCATGTTTTGGGTGTTCGTCTCTAGAACTCCAACTTGCTAAATGCTATATATAGCTACAGAACATCGTATCTGATGCTTCAGCTCCCTCTGCCACCTCTGACCCCCTCAGCCACCAATCCAATGGGTTTTAACAAAAGTGGCTTTTAAAGGACCATAAGACCATTACAGGACTTCATTCACCTCAGTTTTTAATAACGAACTATGAATGGGGTCATTTATAAGGCATTTTTCCAGCATCCGAAGATACGGTCATCATCATACAACTCAGTGATTCTCCTAAAAGTCATGGAAAGACGCACATAAAATGGGTGCATTTTATGGTATATAAGTCATTTCTCAATAGTTTAAAAAAAAAGTTAGGGAAGATAGATGATAGAACAAGGGTATAAGAACCTAAATGAGGATGTTCAAGCTGTCAACCAGAGCAGCCGACACCCCTACCAAAGCCCACAGAATGAGTCAGTTAGGCATTTATTAGATGCAGGGGAATCTTGCTGGTAGAAGCCCACTATCTGCTCTGAGCTCTGTACACTTACTCACATGCCAAGCCTTAGCCTCTCCCACAGTGGCAAATCCATGCCAATGACATAAAAAGGAACAGCATACTAGGTTATCAGAACAAGTTTTGAACTATCAGAACGACCTTCAACTTGGACATTTGCCACTTTCAAAGCAAATTAAGTTACCCAAAACTTAGGCTAGATTTAACAAATGGAAATCTAAGATTCCATGTTAAATTTCTTTTTCTGCTGGGCAATGAACAATCGGCCAGGATATAGATATATCCCATGCAACATCCAAGGCATCCTGAAACTAAAGCATACTTGGTACATTCTTAGTGACAAGCTATTTGTTCGTCTATCTGAAAGGTCAATACAACCAGTTGTTTTGTATTTTATCTAGCAACCTTACAAAATCTAGTATCTCCTTGTTAATAGGAGAATATTTAAACCACATTATAAAATAGTGAGATTACATAGCCTATTTAGATACATTAGCAAGTTATCTCTAAGAATTGGCTTATCATTTAATGGTGCTTCTGCCTTAACTGCCTGTTTAGATATTCCATTATCCTCTGAGCGTGGAGCCCCATCCTGAACCACAGCTGGCCATGGTGGGATATTAAATCACTCAGGCCTTGCTAACTTCATCTCCTAATGGATGAAGTCTTGGCGCCCGACAACAAACCTAGCATACACCGGCCATTCACGAAGGTGTCAGTTCTGGCTGTGGCACAGGATATAAACTGATTTAAGATTTTATTTATTTACTTGACAGAGAGATAGAGAGCACAAGTAGGCAGAGCAGCAGGCAGAGGGGAAGGGAGAAGCAGGCTCTCTGCTGAGCAGGGAGCCCGATGCGGGGCTCGATCCCAGGACCTCGGGATCATGACCTGAGCCAAAGGCAGCCACTTAACCGACTGAGCCACCCAGGAGCCCCTGTGGCACAGGATATAATTCCTGTCAAGACAGAATCCAGTCTGGTATAGAAAAAAAAGTGCTTTGAAAAGATCGGAAATCAAGAACATGGGTAAGCACAGGATGACAGCAGAGAGAAATGAGGGAAGCAGTCGTCAGATACTGAGTACAGTTCTGGGGCTAGCTATCTCCCCCATCTCACCCTGGACTCTTAGATACCACCACCTATTTGTACCCTCAATGTTTTGTGAGGACTTCCTTTTTTGGGGACACCAGTTTAAGTCAAGCCCACGTATGCTAGTTTTTTTTTTCAGATTATATACTTATTTTTATATTTTATTTTTTTATTTAAGTTCAATTAATTAACATATAGTGTATTATTAGTTTCAGAGGTAGAGGTCAGTGATTCATCAGCCTTATATATAATACCCAGTGCTCATTACATCACATGCCCTCAACGTCCATCCCCCCCATTATGTTACCCCATCCCCCCACCTACCTCCCCTTCAGCAGCCCTCAGTTTGTTTCATATGATTCAGTCTCTTATGGTTTGTCTCCCTCTCTGATTTTGTCTGGTTTCATTTTTCCCTCCCTTCCCCTATGATCCTCTGTTTTGTTTCTTAAATTCCACATGAGTGACATCATATGACAATTGTCTTTCTCTGATTGACCTATTTCACTTAGCGTAATACCCTCTAGTTCCATCCACATCATTGCGAATGTGAAGATTTCCTTTTTTTGATGGCTGGGTAATATCCCACTGTATACACACACACACCCCACAACATCTTTATCCATTCATCTGTCGATGGACATCTGGGCTATTTCCATAGTTTGGCTATTGTGGACATGGCTGCTATAAACATTGGGGTGCAGGTGCCCCTTCGGTTGTATCTTTGGGGTAAATACCTAGTAGTGCAATTGCTGGGTCATAGAGTAGCTCTATTTTCAACTTTTTGAGGAACCTCTATATGGTTTTCCAGAGTGGCTGCACCAGCTTGCATTCCCACCAATACTGTAAGAGGGTTCCCCTTTCTCCTATGCTAGATTTTAGGCACAGTTACTGAACCGACTTTCTCAGGGCCTGGAATAGCAACAATGCAAAGCTATACTCATTCATCTGCCCTGACAGCAACAGGATCAGTTAAGAAATCAGATCATTCAAGTAACTCCTTCACCGCTTTGATTCTAAAAGCAATAGTAAGAAGTATAGAAAAATTTTAAAAAAGAATCCACAGGAAACATGCAATTCTATTACCTAATGACAACCTGTGAGAAGAAAAAGGAATGCTACATGCAGTTTTATATGTTTCAGATGATACTTTATTTCCCCCCAAATATTTTCAAAATATTTGAATCTTAATGAGTATGTAATACTCCAGAGGGTAACACTATATAGTAACCATTTTATTTGTTGCCCATTTCCTACTATCCACTGTACTAATAAAATCTAGTCTTGTACACATACCTTTATTCACCTTAACCTCATTTCCCTTATGACAAATACCTAGAAAGCCAATTAATAGATAAGACAATTGCCAGATTTCTTTCGAGATAAGGTTATAATAACTTATACTCCCTTTTGTACAGAGAATATTTAAGAGGCCTGCTTTTATAAGCTCCACAACTCCCTGCCAAAGCCTTCTTGCAATTTTAAGGTGAAAAAATTTGCTATCCTTTTAGGAGCACCGGAGAACTCTGACTTAATCTTTATCCCTCCCCAGAATGGTCTTGGTCTTCACAATAGCTAAGAGGAGGGACCATGGAGTTCACAAATATGAAGCCAATGTCTGCACTCTATCTTCTAGCGGCCTACTGACTTCTGTGGAAGTCAAATACAACTTTTATGTAACACTTAGTGGGCTCACTCTTTGGAGTTCCAAGTAGACATCTGATCAAAAGAATGGGAGTATAGCCAGCAAGACAGTCAGAGATCAAATCAAGAGCAGTGCTAAGCAGTCATGCTATATACTCCGGTATCGGAGTTCCAAGAACCTATCACCCAATGGCCCACGCATATTGGCATCTGTCCACTGGAGGATGAGTTATAGGTCAACATGAGCAACATGTAGTTCAGAGGAGTAAAAGCCTAAGAGCGTTGACAGAGACAGGCATTAATGAATCCTAGTAGTCAAAATGTGCAGTGTGGCCATTAAAAAAACAAAAAAAAAAGTTTTTTTAATTTTTTGAGCAGCCAAACAGCAGGCATATTTTAGTCTCCAACTAATTCAATCTATCTGACCAGCCAGCTATAAGGAGAGAGCTGTAGATTTGTTTGAACGACAGGATACACAACCTTCTTTAATAACAAACAAACAAATAAACAAAAAAACATGTGATTTTAGTTAGAAAAGACTTAAGGAGTCTATAGAACCAGAAGGATTTTAAGACTAGAATCATGGGACCTGACAATTCTAGGAGGCCCAAGCCCAGGCCCAGGCAAAAGCAAACCTTCTTGGAAAAAAAGGCTAAGCTACTTCGAGGCTATCTGTACTTTGGGAATAAGGGGAACCCCAATATGAAAAGGCAGGGACACAGTAGCCCAGAAGTCTAAGGACGATGGTCAATGCTGAGAAAAAGCCTTCTGGTTGATTCAGGATGCCTTTGGGAGGGAAGTAGCTATCACATGTAGTTACACAGCACTCTGTAACAAGGCAGACTCCAGGCCACCCAAAGTCTTTCAAGATCAGGGTATCTACAGGATTGCCTAACACCAAGGTTACGTGGCATCAAGACTGTTAAAGTCTTCAGACCCAGGTAACCCCAGCCAGGTGCTAGTTCTGCCTGGCTGAGAAAAGCTTGAAGCCCTTCGTAACTTAGACTGCCTGGCCTCTCCTAGTCTGGATTATTTCGTGTGTGTGCGCACACGCATGCATGTGTGTTTAATGGGGATTTTATTTCTTAGAAAATTTTCTCAACTTTTTTAGGTTGGATGTATCACACCCACAAAACACAAACTACAATCCAGACCTTAAGAATGGCTTCTGATAGTTTAAAAACTCCAGACATTAAGAGTTGTCAAAACATTAGTTGGCCCTTGATTTAAAAAAGAGAAATTATACTATCACCCATTTATGCTGACATTTGTAGTTAGAGTCCTTTTGGATAAGCAAGTAAGTCTTAAAATCTTGACTTAATTATTTATGAAGAGTTATTTGGCTCTAACAGGACTCTGCTACATGCTCGACAATTGCGTATTAAGTATTTTCCCATTGGTGTGCACCCGCTTATTCATCTTCCCTCTTCAGGATATAGCGACCCAGAACAGCACAGGCAATAGAATAGGAATAGGCGAGGCAACATCTGCTCTTTGGTAGGTCTTTCATCAAGTTCAAGTCGGTCTTTCACCTTGTCCTTACCTTTTTATTTGGCTGTTAAGTGTTTTGCAAAAATGATTCAACATTATCTCTGGACAAAAATAGCACTGGAAATTTAGAATCACAGCAGTTCCCTAGATATACTCACTGTCGCTCAACCAGTGGTGCTCACTCTTCATTTTCCTATGCTCAAATTAGAAGTGTTGTAGATTTGTATTAATACCATATGCCATTAGTATCCTTGGGCTAAATTCTTTCATTTTAATCTAATTGTTGGAGGAAGCCAGGAGACAGATTCCAATATAGAATATAGTTCTCTAGATCCATTTCTGTACAAGCTTGGAACAGAATCCTGAGTTCTATTTTAACGAGTATTAAAATATGTTAAATCCTTGTCTGTTGCTTAAGACCTAAGTAAACCCAAGCTGGGGAATCAGATCAAAAACCTCTGATGTAAGACAGATGTACATTTACAAATGATTATCAATAGCCGATAAACTCAATTTTTACTTCCCTGTTCAATATGCCACAGCTGCAGTCAAAATAGGGTCTTTGCAGGCCAAGTTCAACCTCAAGAGCTATTTAAGACCTTTGACAATTTTCCGAAGTACTTTTTCTCTCACACTGGGGAGGTGGGAGGAATCCCCTAAAGCTCTGGCTTTTCCTGCCAAGTTGGGAGGATCTGGCAACTTTAGGCAACATTCTTATATGGCAACAATCAGCTGTGTCTCCTTAGCTGCTGTCCTCTTAAGACACAGCACATGTCTCCATTCACTACAATCCTCTTTTCCCTACCACCACTCCCAGCTCACTTCCCCCATTTATATAACTTGCTTACCGCTGTACATCTTTGAATTAGCCACCCCCTATCCTAGGCAGACAGGGCCTCAGGCTTTTTGGCTTTCCAATACAAGGAGACCCTTAGCCCTCAACAGCCCCCCACCAGGACAATGGCAATGAGGCTAAACCAGACCTTACAATACAGCCAGTAAGTACGTCACCATGCAACCCATCTCCCATCTGTCTGGTTGGTCCAAGTTTAATTTCCAGGCTCAGGACTAGACCCAGAAGGTGTCCAGGTAAAAGAAAAGGCCAGATGGTGAAGAAACCAGTCCAAGGTCACACAGATATTCAAAGCTGTGCAGGGTACAGGACCCAGGGGTGCTTTTTTGTTTTATTGTTTTGTTTTTGTTGTTTTTAGCACTCTGGGAATCTATTTGCCAGAGGACCAAGAGACAGTGAGGAGTCTTCCCCAAATCAAGTATTAGGCCTCTCTAGGGTGGCTGACCTGAGGGTTCATAGGTTACACCCAGGGAAATCATTTGCCTGCACCCCATCAGTGAGGCTTCACTGGGGCCAAACAGGCTGTACAGCAAGATGAAGAAGACTCCCCAAAGAAAAGAGTCTGTAAGACTCAAGTTTCAACATTCGTCACCTCTGTTTTTATTTTCTACTTCGGGTTCCAACAGAGGGTTTAAAGAAGAGCAACAAACCCAGCAAACCTCTGGTTATTGAGTCATCTAGTGATGCTTTCGTCCAGCCTCCAGGAGGTCCAAAGGAGAAACTCTCAAGTTTTGCCATGAAATAAACCTTTTTATTTTCCATGATCACGATTGCCTATCCGCAACGGCATCCAAGCCACGAAGCTTTCAGAGTAAGGGTAATCCCCCCTAGGCTAACACGAGGGTCACCTTGGTCACTTCTTCCCTTACCTTAAGAGGAGAGCAGGTGAGGAAAAAGGAAGATGACCGATTTTGACTGGCAAACAGAAGAGGTCACTAGAAGCTGGAAGATAATCAGACTATAGAAAACAATAATGAAAACAGCACACCACTGTGCTTCTCAACCTGGGGCCAGGTCACCATCAGTATCACCTGGGAGCTTGCTGGAAATGCAAATTCTCAGGCCCTACCCCAGATCCATGCAATCTGAGGATGGGGCCCAGGAGTTGAGCTGAGCAAACCCTCCAAGTGATACATTTGCACAACCTCCGGAATGAGAAGTACGAACCAAACACATCTCTACAGCATCCACACAGGGAAACACACAGGACTCCAGGAGACTAGAAAGGCCCTCACCTAGTCCTTGGGTGACTCTAACCTTGGGAATTCAGAGAACCTGAACATTCCTGAAGTCCATGTGGTCACCTAAGACTATGACTGCCTCTACTTATAATAAGCCTATCAGCAACCACCATTTACTTAAGTGCCTACTATTTGAAGCCCTGTATTAGACCCTTTACATGCAGTCTTATTTGACTAGGAAGACCATCTGAGGTTGAGTTTCTCAAGGTCACACAGCTAGGAGGAAGGAGGTCTGTGATGCGGACCCAAGTTGGACTCGAGAACCCATGCTGTTTCTACCACACTGCTAAGGGCCTGTCCACCTGGGTCTCCAGCTTGATGTTCCAGGTTTCCTGCCTTTGGGGCTGTAGCTCTATTCTGAACCTGGGCAGTCTTGATGGAGGTTCTCACACTCCACACAGGTCTTCATCACCCTCTCCCCACAATGACTGGGTCTGACATCTACACTTAGTCACTGTCTGGAGTCCTGTTCCTAGAGAGATGGACATCTGCCAACAAGGCCGGTTACTTGTCACTGTTCAGACCACTACTGCTGGCCCCATTCACCAAAAAAGCCCTGGGGTCGAGTTAGTTCACCCAGTCTGATCCACTTTCAACTCTTTCCCCAAGTTAAATGCTGGTGAGAGATGTTTGAATGGTCACCTGCTATGGGCTATTAGACTAAACACTTAGAATACAGTGTTGAGTGTGGGGTGATGCTCATCCACCCTGGAACCTCAGACTGCCTCTCAACCAAGCCCACGTACAACCATGGCAAACAAACACAGAAATATTCCTTTGGTATGTTGGTAACATTGGCTGGGCCTGGCCAAAGAAACATCCCAAGTAAGAAATCTCAGAGATACACAAAGCACTTCCGGGTTCCTGCACAATTATGGTTTTTCATAGTCCATACTGTCAGTTGGAAACCCACCAACACTTCGTGGTAATTATATCAGCGGCGATTAAGTTGGAAAAAGTTAATGCTAAGATTGAGTCATGTTTGCTCAGGTGATAGCAATTGATCCTACAGGAGCTATACCATAGACCAGTTCTTTCCAATGTGCACACATATCACCTGGGGCTCCTGTTAAAATGTGAATGCTAATTCACTAAATCTGAGGTAGGGTCTGAAGCTATGCGTTTCTAATGAGTTCCCCTAACTCAGCTGATGGTGCTGATGTCAGACTACACTTTGAGTAGCAAGCTTCTAAGCGTCATTGAAACGGGCTTACAAGATAGAGAAAATGATGAAGAATGCAACATAGGGAATGTAGTCAATAATATTATAACTTTGTATGGTGACAGATGGTAGCTTTGCTTTCCATGGTGAACACTGCATAATGCATAAATTGTCAAGTCACTAGGCTGTGCACCTGAAATGTAACACTTTATCTTAACTATACTCAAATAAGACAATACCAGTACTAGAAAAAAATATTTAAGTGCCAAAAGTAAAAGGAGAAATTATACAGTTCATCTCTGAACAACACAGGAGTTAGGGGCACCAACCCCCCCACAGTTGAAAACCTATATGTAACTTCTGACTCTCCAAAAAATTACTATTAGCATACTGTTGTCTGAAAGCCCTACCTCTAATAGTCGATTAACCCATATTTTGCATGTCATATGTTTATATACTGTATTCTTATAATCAAGCTAGGGAAAAGAAAATGTTAAAATCATAAAGAAGAGAAAATACATCTACAGTACTGTATCAGAACAAATACTCAAGTGGACACATACAGTTCAAACCTGTGTTTTTCAAGGGTCAACTGTACTTAACTTTGAGCAAAGTTATGTATGTAAATGGCACTAGAACCTTACAGCCATGTTGCATAATCTTATCAGAAAAGTAAGCGTTCATCTAAGAAAAAGCAGCCAGAATCGAGTCTCAGGATATGAGGGAGATGGAGGCTGGGGTTGAGGAGTCTGAAAACAACAGAGAAACCAAGAAAAGGGGAAATAAAGCAACAGTCATATAAATAGCAAAAAAATTGTTCAATTGAATAAAATATTCAACTTTTAAAATGCAAAAATAAGGAGCCTGGAATACCTACTGAAGTCCAGCCCGCCTAACACAGACAAAGGCTCCATTAAAACTAAGCAATCCCGAGATGCCAGACACACTGGCACAAAACAGGCTAAACCCTGAAGTCTTAACACCAAACAGGAAGAAATCAGTACAGACAAACCAGCGACTCCAGAGTAATCACAGACACAAACATAGAACTAGGCCAACAGGTAGATTCCCAGGTCCGGGAAGTAAACTTACCTTCTGATCTTCAGCTTCCAGAACGAGCTCCGCAAGGGAAATCAAACTATCCTCGTCCCCCCAGGAAAGAAAATGTCCAGCAAGGAACCCAGCAAAGGATAAAATGTGAGAGCTGGAACACTGAGCAGAGGCCCAGATCCACGAACTACGCTGAACCACTTGTAAAGTTACACGGTACTGGACCAACTAAAGGCCTCCTGTTCCTTCCTAGCTGTGTGGCACAGAATCAGTAAGTGAGTTAAGTGGCTGCAGTTGTGAAAACTGGCAGAGTGCTAGGCATGCTGGTAAAGCAGACTCGAAAAGTGCAGTCCCCTATCAGCAGTATCAGCATCACCTGGGAACTTGTTAAGAAATGTAAATTCTCAGCCCCACTCCAAACCTGCTGAACCAGAAACTCGGTGGACCCCAGCAGACGGTGTTTTACCAAGCTCTGAGGTGATTCTGATACACATGCAAGTTCAGGAAGCACGGGGCAGTAGAGGTCACTGGAAGTGAGAGTGGAAAGAAAAGGCCAGGTGTGGCAAAGCAAAGTCTCTATAAGTAACCTTAACAAGGGTGCTTTTAAAGAGCTAGTCAAGACTGGGGCCAGTTGACAGGGCGAAGGAAATCCAGCAGAGAGAATGTGAAAAAAATAATAAAACATGCTCAGGGATCAACAAAGTTGGGTGACAATATTCAAAGGTAGAATTTTGCCAGTATTGAAGAATCATCCAACCATGTGTGTGATACTCATATTTTTATTCTGATAAGGAGAGAAATCATGAGCGTCAAGAGGGGTCAACTCATAATATGTTTTCAAAAACTTTCTCACACGGTATTTCAAGAGACTCACCTAAAAGAAGTCCTATGTGGCACAATGCTTGTGAAGCTATCTTCTCGGAGAAAAACCAACGCCAGTGGTCCAATGTGACCTATTTGACAAGAATATTGAGAAAGAATTGTTTTAAATATGAATACCAGGGTAGGACAAAATTAAAAAACATGTGGAGGTTTTTAATTATACTGATTGATTCAGCGAATATGTGTTGAACATCTACTCTTGTCGGACACTAAGGATACAAGACCAAATAGAACGTAATCTCTTTCCAAATATTTGCAGGATAGTGATAAGGGGGTAGAGAAGACAAGAAATTAACAGTTGACACAGCTGCACTAGAGGTTCACCCAAGGAGCTGTGGGAGCACACAGTTCCTCCAGAAAGCACCAAAGACCTCTCCTTGAAAGAGGGTTAACACTCAGTTTGACTCTGGAGAACTGCAGGCTGAAAGAACATCTTAGCAGAGGGAATGACCCGTGGAGAGATGTGGAGGCCGGAAATACCTTCTGGGAAGGAGATACCGGCAGCTTAGAATGGCTGTGGGGAGACGGCATGAGGCTCGAGAACTTAGCAGGCAGCTCCTGGGGACCCTGGGTGCCACCCGCTAATACTGGCAGGCCACGAGGTCCAGGAACACATAGGTGTGCCCTTCACAACGACCGCTCCGTCTTAGTCCTGTGGTGAACGGATGGAAGAATGGGCCGCAAGGACGGCCGGCAGGAGCGGTAAGGAAAAGGTGGCCGCAGTGCCCGTGACGGGCCAGGACATCAGAGCTCGGGAATGCAGAAATGATGCCGCTCTAAGCGGTGGCAAGGCCTAGGACATGACAGGACTGAGACACACTGGTGCGCCGGGATCACCTGGGGGGTGCGCCCTAGCAATGTGTAACCAATAGTAGCAACAAGTCGGCAAGCAATTTCATTATTTTCAGAAACTAGAGACGATTTAAGGTTATCCCTGTCACAATGTCCATTTAACGTTTCAATCTGCTTCCTGGAGTGGAAGAAGGACTTGGTGAGCCCCACAATAACTGCTGAACATCTTCCCTGAGCAAGGGATGTGAGCACACGGCTGTGACTGGGACGGGAAGGCACGCCCTCCTTCTTGGAGCTTGCCAGAAGCCCGCAAGGGGCCAAAGGCTATACGCCTCGGAGCCGGGGAGGCGAGTTCCCCTCACCTCAGGCCATCTGACCCGTGTTCCAGCACACCACTGAGACAAAGGAGAGGCGGTCGGGCCCCAGCCCTCTTCTTTTCCTTCTAACCTCAAGGGGGAGAACTCTGGCAGACACTGAGGAAGGTCACCTTTAGGACCCCCCCAAAACAGTGCTCTGGCGTTAGAGGCTTCTAAGAGAGGAATGACATAGGTAACCTTTTTCTTCTTCCTGCTGCTGGATCCCTTCCCCTTGGGATTTCTATCGAGAGATGGAAACTATGGGTGACTTCAGCTTGGGAGACGGGTATCCTTACCTTGAAAGGCCAAGCGGGGCCAGGGACTGGTTCCCAGGAAAGGATGTCAGCTTGGAGCTGGCGGTGCCCCAACTCTCAGGGAAGAGTAGGGGTGAGGGGAGGATATAAACTGACTTGTCAAGGTTCCTGCAATTTCTCGACCAATTAGGAAAGGAGATGGGATTCTGCTCGATACCGAGGTCTGGGCTATGAAAACAAAGAGAGGGGCGCCTGGGTGGCTCAGTCAGTTGAGCGTCTGACTCTTGGTGTCAGCTCGGGTCATGATCTCAGAGTTGCCAGATCGAGCCCCATGTCACACTCTGTGCTGAGTGCAGAGCGTGCTTGAGATTCTCTCTCTCCCTCTCCCTCTGCCCCTCCCCCTGTTCTCACATACTCGCTCTCTCTCTCTCTCTCTCTCTCTCACGCTCTCTCAAATAAATAAATAAATCTTTAAAAAAAACAGAGAGAGCACATGGCTCAGGTTTCTTCTGATTATGTCTTGGACCCTAAGCACAAAGGTACTCACACTCCGACTCTGCTCCCAGAGAGGCAACTAACACCAAGTGAGGTCTAGAGGATAGACAGTTTGAGGAATAGAAAGCTTAAATGTTCTAAAGGCCCAGGAGGGATTTACAATAAAATATTAAGTAGCAGTTTTTTCCTGTGTGGCAGGATTTCAGGTAATTTTAAAATCTTCACTTTGATCATCAGAAACTTCTATAATGAATATGATTTCCATTAGTAAAAATAAAAATTAAAATTCTTAAAATATATTTCATTACTATTACCATGTTAAACAAAAAACTCAATGCTCAGAAATCGGTATCATTCCACATATATATGATGTATATGAGTACATAAGAAAAGAGCAGATGCAAAGGGACAAATCTATGATAGGAAGCAAAGATTTGAGAATAACTGGTCATAACTGAACATACCGGCCATTCTACAGCTCAAAGATATGTAAAATCTGACCAAATGCTACCACAAGATTACTATCCACAGCTGAGAATATACTAGAATGTAAATTCTCATACATAAGCTCTGACATGCTAGAAGCACTGAATTATATATTAGCTTCCTTAGATATAAGAGCTCTAGCAGAAAGTCAGCAGCTCAAAGACCACCAAAAGTGAGTTCAAAAATGGGAGACAATAAAATAATAATCGTTAAATAAACTCTGGTCCATTCGCATGATGGAATATTACTCAGCAACAAAAAAGTACAAACTATCAACACACACAATACCCCAGACAGATCTAAAGGCATTGTGTTAAATGAAAAAATATTACTCTCAAAAGGTTACACACTGTATGCTTTCATTTACATAAAATTCTCAGCATGATAAAACTATAGGGAGTTACTCTGTGGTGATGGGACAGTTTTACATCTTGATTATACTGGTGGTTATGCTGAATAAAATTGAGTAGAACTACATACACATACACACACACAAATGAGTGCATGTAAAAATGATGAAAAATGAAGAACTGTAGTCTAGTTAACAGTGTTCTGCCCATGTCAGTTTCTTGGTTTGATAGTCTACTCCAGCTGCATAATACGCCACCACTGGGGAAAGCTGGAGGAACCATACACAGGATGCTAGGTACTATTTTTGCAATTTTCTGAGTCTACAATTATTTCAAGATACAAAAAATTTAAAACATGTTTAAATTGGTACATAAATTCTATGCACAATTGTCTGTCTTTTGCAAACAGGAAATTTCTCGTAAAATATTTAATATTAAAGTAATACAGTATAAGGGTGACCACCAGATAAATTTAGTATTAGAGCATAAGAAATGCTCTTTTAAGAACTGGTATGTGAGAACAAAGATGAAAATACACGAGCCTGATACAAAATTCACTCACTATAGAAATGACCAAACACAAATAAAACTAGTTATATATTTTTAAAAAATTATATAGCATACCAATCCTTCCTACTTCCCAAATTATCCACACATAAAATCCTTATAGTTGTGGTTTTATTTCTGTATACAAAAGCAAAGTATGTGTATGTGTATGTGTGTGTGTGTGTGTGTGTGTGTGTGTGTGTGTGTGTGTGTGTGTGTGTATCAGTCCTGCTTGGAGAGGGTGGATAGCAATGAATATACATTTTTTAAAGAGTACATCTCTCTTTACAACTTAAGCTTGTAATTACAGTGGATGGTAGAGCAGGAGTGGAGGGCTTCACAGTGAAGCTGGGACAGATAAGGAAAGCTGAGGGGACAGAGACCTTGCCCCCCCAGTAGCATCGAGAAAGGAGGGAGCAGGGGGGTGCATAGAGGCATGCCACAGAACAGGTGCTCAGGGCTGTGTCTGCAGGCCCACAATGGGACCCTGAAAGAGTGAGGAGGCAAGCATTTGGATGGAGAATTTTCCTATTAGCCTGCAGTAAATAAAATGGAAATACAGACATCTTATTGAAATTCAAGTTCCGCGAAAGAAGCAGTCCCCTACCCCAACCCTACACACAGTCTGCACATGGTCCTCAGCTTGGCCCTTCTGCCACGTCCTGGGAAGGGGAAGAGCAGGGGATGTGGGCCATGGTAGACAGGCACATCTAAGAGATTGCTGGGCTCCTCTGGGGAACTTCGGGGGAATTGATTACAGGTGGCTCTTTGGCCCACAGTTCCAAAGCACAGTTTCACATTAACATTGGTTGACAACAGGTTCTGCTCCTAAACTTTGATCCCCGGTTTCTAAACACTGTATGTTTATAAGAAGCATTGGCAGTAACCATGAGGCTACTTTCATTTCATTTTAGTCCTTTATGAGGCCCCGATTCTTTTAGAATGAATCTTGACAGAACCCACTGGTCTTTAGCCTCAACATAATCCAGAAATGAAACAACAGGCACACAAGGAGGAGCGAGACATTTAAAAGGTAGGATGGAAAAACTAACAGCAAGAACATTTATTTAGCACTCACTACGTGTCCGGTTCTAAGTGCATTCAAGTGCTACCTTAGTTAATCATCACAACAACCCTGTGAGGGAGACACTATTATCACTATCACCCCTGTACACGTCAGGGAACTGAGGCACAGAAAGGTTATGCAATGTCCCCTAAGTCACACAATCGTGCATGGAAAGCTTTGATTTAAGCCCTGTCTCAATTCAGTGCAAATGGGAAAGTGACAAAGAAATAAGAAATGGGGATTTTCCCCCAAAAGGATGTTGTCTTCAATCAAGTATTTGTCTCTGTTCTAGTGCTGGTACCTCCTACTTAATCCCACATCTTGAATTCATAAGGGCACTTTTCAATAAAATGTTTTCTCCTCAGAAAACAACTTCAAAGAAAATGAGTGCAATAAACCAAAGATACAGGTCAGGGCCAAGGTAACCAACATGAAAAGAGGTATAAAATTATATTTTCCCACTTTGAGTAATTCAGCTTCAAACAAGCCAAAGTCTCTTGAAATCAGGTATCGTGTAGCAGGTCCTATTCCACATTCCAGAAAGAAAACACAGAAAATCACTGCCACATGCGTCATATTATATCCAGTGGAATGGTGAGGTGTTGGTCCACAGCAGTGGTTCTCAAACTTAGGCTTGTGTCAGAATCACCTGGAGAGCTGATCAAGAATACAGAGGCCCAGTTTTGTTCAAGTGAGGCAGGGCCCAGGCCTTGGTAATCTAGTAGGTTCCCAGATGACTCTTACATATGCCAAAGTTCAAGAAACCGCTGTCTACAGGCTTCTGGGTTCTGGTAACTGGTAGAAGAGTCTGGGACAGCAAAGCAGCTCCTTTGGCTGGCGTAAGCTTCACACATCACAGCTACATCCCACCTCTTGGGTGTGTGTGTTCATTGCCGCTTTCATCCGCCCCACAGAACTGTAGTTTACTTGTCTGCACCTCTCAATGTAAGCTCAGTCTTGCCCAGAGTTGTGTCTCCAAAATGGAACCCAATGTCTACACGTAATAATTACCAAATAAATATTTGAGGAACGAAAGAAGTGATGGAAATCTACCAGCATTAAAATTATAGAATGGGAGTGTTGAGGACAGTATTCAATTGTCTCTAACTCCAAAAAGCATATAGTTCTCAAATATTGCAACAGTTTTGCAATGTGTGCAGCCACTCTAGCCGTTACCTACTTTCAGTACCAAGGAACTGACCGAATGACTAGTTAGTGATGCTGGATTCTGAGCCTGCATTATCTCTTTCAGTGGGGAACCTGGGTACATATTAACCTCCTAGGGTCTCCTTAACTTCTCCCTAAAACATGGATTATTCTATTAGTCATCCACCACATAAGGGGTATTTGAACGAATCAATTAATGACCTGGCCATTTACAAAAAGACCAAGTGCTTTTCAAATGTTTACTATATGGTCCTGGTTCTAATAATGCTGCTACAGGAATTTCCGTCATTGAATTATATGTTGTTTAAATGTAAAAGGATGACCTTTAAATCATGAAAAAAAAAAGAATTGCTATCAATTGAACAAAAGTGATTTTTTTCACAACTTGAAATAATCCAGTCTAAAAAATCCAATACAAGAAATGCGTACAAAAATGGCAGCACACTCTCTCTGAATATGGCTTCTACTGAATAACAGAGCACTTCCCAGTTCCCATGCCACACGGGCATGGCTTTCCACCAATAGGGAGGCTGTGTCGGGGTGATTTAAGGGCATTGGATTAGAAAAAAACAAGATCGGCACTTGCTTCCAGCTTGGAGAGCCACTGAACTAAATGAACCTTCGTTCTCTTTATCTCTAAAGTGGAGAAAATAGTTCTATACTCCTTAATGGGTTATCAGAAGAGATCACGTGAGAGAAGTGTTGCACTTAATGCCTGACACAAAATAAGTGTTCAATAAACGTTGTACTGTTGTTCATGTCCTTCTTCCATGCCAATTAGTGTCTAGGGCTTGGATAGGATGACCAGTCTATCCCTCTGCCTGTTAGCTCCCACCCAGAGTATCACAACACCATCTAGGTCAGTCCTATCCTAATGGCCAGAACTGTTAGGAAACACTTTCTGTCAATAGTAACACTTGAACTAGATCTTAAAAGATGAGCGAGATAGATCAAAGAGCCCTAGCTTTCACACTCATCCAGGGTCTAGTCAGCTGCAGTCAAGGAGGGCTGAAGACACATGGAGCAGAACGTGGCCACCTAAATGAGTTTTCTTTGAGTAGGGACACTTGGTTATAAAATGGGGCTGTGCGGAATGCCCTGCTGAGCTACCCTGACATTCCTGCTGATCTTCAAGCTGAGTTAGCTTTCTATACTTCCTGGACATATTTGTGTGCCTGAGCATGTAATAAACTAACAGAAAATTCTGGTAGCTAATCCCTTCATGTTTTACACAAATTCAAAGACCTTCTTTGAATCTGCAGCAGCAGGAAATATTTCCATTTTCAGTATGGGCCTGCATCTGTCCAAAGCTAGCTTCTAGAGCGCTACCTTTTCCCCATGGTCCTTCCCTACCACACAGGGATGTTCCCAGCAGTCTCTCACAGCACCACAAGCAATTACTTGCTATTTGCTAGGCACCTATTGTGAGCCAGGCACTTTACACACAATTTCCTTGAGGTACGTATAGTTATCCCATTTCACAGATGAAGAAATCAAAGGCTCTGAGAGGTTAGGTAACTTGCCCAAGGTCATACAGCTGGTAAAGCTGAGCTGGGGTCTGAACTGAGATCTGTTTGCCACTGTAGCAAGGCCCTTGTCTCTCCCCAGCCCTTGCAGTGGGGGAGTGAAAGGATATTTTGCTTTGAGGTATGTTTGAAGCATTTCTTCAGCCCACCCTGTTGTGCTCACGTCACTTTGTTTCACCATTAGCCACATAAGCAGAAATTGCTTTGGAACCCGCTGTCCCCGGGCTGGGCTTCCATCCAGCTCCAAGATGCACTGTGGGGGGAGTAGTGCTTCTATTAAATTAATATGCTCCAACACGAGTGCATCATTCCAGTCACCTGAGAATAGGAAAAGCCTTATCAAGAACTTGCTATTCATTTCAAGCCACTTTAATCCCCTCTGGTTTGATGCAAATTCATTTCATTAATAATTAACAGTACTTGGCAAGGCTTTCCTTCAGTCCCAGTTCTCGGTCAGCATTACACTTTGCTGAACCTGAGAGAAATGAGGGTCGATCCAAGGGAGAAAAGAAAATGAGAGAGCCAGGATCTAGCATTAACCCACCCACCCTGACCCCCTACGGAAAAGGCAAGCTAACTATCGAAGCAACAGACATTGGCATTATCTGTGCGACAGTTGGATGATCCCTGTAGTTCATCTTCTTAATATTACATCTTTAATGAGCTCATCCATGCTTTGATAGCATGGCTTTAAATCTTCCTTTTGGGTAGATATTATAGATCAGTGGTTCTCAGCCTTGGCCAGGAATCAGAATCACCTCTAGCGCTGAAAAAAAAAAAATCGCATAAAACCTAAAGCTTAATATCCACATACCTTGTGACCCAGCAATTCCACACTGAGGCCTATGCCCTACAGAAATACACTCCTATGCACACTAAAAGATGCCTTAGGATGCTCAGAGCAGCACTCAGTGGCCCCAAACTGGAAGCCACCCAAATGCCCATCAACAATAGAATAGGAAATACATTTTCACACGACGGAATAATATACAACATCTGAATGAATGATATACAACTTCACACAACGGTATGGAGGAATCTCATATACATAATATTGAGGATAAAGGCAAGATGCAAAGTAGTATATACTGTATGATTTTATTTAAATAGACAACAAAAACAGGCAAAACTAATCTGTGGTGTTAGAAGGCAGGATACTGATTAGAGCTGGGGGATTAGTGACTGGAAAGGCCTTCCAGGCTGCTGATTACATTCTGATTCTTGATCTGGGTGCTGGTTACTTGAATGTGTTCACTTGTGAAAATTCAGTCTAGACACTTATGATATGCATGTGCATTTCTGTGTATATATCACCCCCAAGTATCAAGTTTAAAATATACACACATAAACCTATTGCCTCCAGCCCCATAGCCTCCATGCCCTCCATGCCCTCCACATGTATGTACACACCCACTTACTTCCCCTGGGGAGCCAAATTTGGCAAACTTGGGGCCCTCCCACACCCTTTTCTGAAGCTTCTCCAATAATTTGACATAATCAGTGTCATCGCAATGTCCTTAGCACTTGCTGGTCTTCCAGCATTTGCAGTAAAATTTGGTGGGAAAACTGTAATTCCATTACCAGCTGTATGATATGAAAACATGGGAACTGAAAAAATCGAATCAATTTACCGAGCAAACATATCAACTGAGAATATTGTAAAGGTCCTCTACTTCAACTTTCCAAAAAGGAGCCATGGAGGAACTTGAGCGTTTTTGCTATTGGGGCCCTAGTGAACCTGATACAGCCTGTCCTTCTTCCTAGGAACAGTCACAAAACAGTAACAGTGCAACACTTAGGCAAGGAATTGCTGTAAATGATTTATATCAATTTACTCATTTACATGTCATAACATTATTTGAGGTAGGAATCATTGTCTCCATGTTACAAATGAGGAAACTGAGGCACAGAGAGGTTAAATAACTTGCATATGGCCATGCAGCTAGTAAGCCCGAGAATCATGATTTGAATTCTAATAGTTTGGCTTTAGAATCAATGCTCTCATCCAATTCACCATATTCCTGTATATGTTATGTTGTTTAGTATGTTCTTCCCACTTTAAATGGACTATATTTAATGCATTTATAGCAAGTGGCAAGCTATGTCCATTTGAACATTGGCATCTCTACTGAAAATTACACATGAAATGACTGAAGTCAATAATACAGGTTTCCACCTCACACCAGTCAGAATGGCTAAAATGAACAAGTCAGGAAACAACAGGTGTTGGCGAGGTTGTGGAGAAAGGGGAACCCTCTTACACTGTTGGTGGGAGAGCAAGCTGGTGCAGCCACTCTGGAGAACAGTATGGAGGGTCCTCAAAAAGTTAAAATAGAGCTACCCTATTTTCCAGCAATTGGTACTACTAGGTGTTCACCCAAAGGATACAAAGTACAGATGCAAAGGGGTACATGCACCCCGATGTTTATAGCAGCATTATCGAAATAGCCAAACTATGGAGCCAAACAAATGTCCATCGACTGATGAATGGATAAAGAAGATGTGATATATATACATGTGTGATATATATATATATATATATATATAATGCAATATTACGCAGCCATCAAAAAGAATGAAATCTTGCCATTTGCAATTACGTGGATGGAGCTAGAGTGTATTATGCTAAGTGAAATAAGTCAGTCAGAGAAAGACAAATACCATATGATTTTTACTCCTATATGGTATTTAAGAAACAAAACAGATGAACATATGAGAAGGCGGGGGGGGGGAAGAAGAGAGAGGGAAACAAAACACAAGAGACTCTTAACAACAGAGAACAAACTGAAGGTTGATGGAGGAAGGAGGGTGGGGGATGGGCTAGATGGGGGATGGGTATTAAGGAGGGCACTTTTTGTGATGAGCCCTGAGTATTGTTTATAGGTGGTAAACAACTGAATTTTACTCCAAAACCAAATTGCACTATATGTTAACTAACTAGAACTTAAAGTTTAGAAATAAATAAATAAATAACCATAGTCACTTTTTTTTCAAAAAATGATACAGGTTTCACCTCAATTCTTTTTTTTTCCAGCTTTATTGAGGTATCATTGATATATGACATATGTAGGTTAAGGTGTACAGCATAATGATTTGATACACATATATATTAAAAAATATTTACAAGGTTAGTTAGCACCTCCATCCCCTCACATAATCCCCATTTTATTATAGTGATAACATTTAAGATCTACTCTTAACAACTTTCAGGTATACACACACACACACACACGCACACACAATATTGTTAATTATAATCACTATATACAGTACATTAGATACTTGGAACTTACTCATCTTATAGCTGGAAGTCTGTAACCTTTGACCAATATCTCCCCATTTCCTCAAACCCTAAGGCCTCAGTAACCACCAGCACGCTACTCTCTGTTTTTATGAATTCAGCATTTTTAGATTCCTCATATAAGTTAGAACATACAGTATTTGTCTTTCTCTGTCTGACTTATTTCACTTAGCATAATGCCCTCAAGGTATGTCCATATTGTCCCAAAGGGCAGGATTTCCTTCATTTTTCTGGCTATATACCATTGTAAATATGTAAATATGTACCAAATATATACTAAATTTTATCCATTTATCCAACGATGGACACTTAGGTTGTTTCCATGTCTTGACTATTGTGAATAATGCTGCGATGAATATGGGGGTGCAGATAAATATTCAGGATAGTAATTTCACTTCCTTTGGACATATACTCAGGAGTGGAATTGCTGGATCATAGGGTAGTTCTATTTTTAATTTTCTGAAGAACCTCCACGCTGTTTTCTGAAGTGGCTACTCCAATTTACATTTCCACCAACAGAGCACAAGGGTTCCCTTTTCTCCATATCCTTGCCAACACTTGTTGTCTCTTGTCTTTTTGATAATGGCCGTTCAACAGGTGCGAGGTGACATTTCACTGTGGTTGTGATTGGCATTTCCCTGATGATTTGTGATGTTGATCATCTTTTCATGTATCTGTTGGCCATCTGTATATCTTCTTTGGAAGAATGTCTGTTCAAATCCTTTGCCTATTTTTAAATCAGATTATTTGGTTTTTATGCCAGTACCATACACTTTCAATTACTATAGCTTTGTAATGTTTGAAATTAGGAAGTGTGATGCTTCCAGCTTTGTTCTTTTCTGGATTTCTTTGGCTACCCAAGGTCTTTTCTGTTTCCATAAAAACTTCAGGATTTTTTTCTATTTCTGTGAAAAATGCCGTTGGAATTCTGATAGGGATTTCTTTGAATCTATAGATGGCTTTCAGTAGTATGGACATATTCACAATATTAATTCTCCTGATCCATGAACACAGAGTGTCTTTCTGTTTATATATGTCTTCTTCAATTTCTTTCATCAGTGTCTTGTAATTTTCAGTGTACAGATCTTTCAATCACATCCTTGGTTAAACTTGATGCTATTTTACCAAAAATAATAAAATACTTGGGAATAAATTTAATCAAGCATGTGATTGGGATTTTTTTTCTTTATTTCTTTTTCAGATAGTCCATTGTTAGTGTGCAGAATGCAACTGATTTTTTAATGTTGACTTTGTTTCCTGTGACTTTACTGAATTATTAATTCTAACAGTTTTTTGGTGGAGTACTTCAGGTTTTCTATATATAAGATCATATCGTTATAATCAGAGACAATTTTACTCCTTCCTTTCTGATTTGGATGCATTTTTTTTCACTTGCCTGACTGCTCTGGTTAGGACTTCCAGTACTATGTTGAATAGGAGTGATAAGAGTAATAACCCTGCATTGTTCCTGATCTTGGGGGAAAAGCTTCCAACCTTTCACCACTGAGTATTATGTTAGCTGTGGGTTTGTCATATATGGCCCTTCTTATGTTGAGGTATGTTCCTTCTACACCCAATATGTTCAGAGATTATATCATGAAAGATGTTGACTTTTGTCAAATGCTTTTTCAGTGTCTATTGAGATGATCATATGATTTTTATCTTTCATTCTATTAATATACATAGTGACTCCTGCTCTCTTTTGTTTCTCCATCCATTCACTTGGAACTTATGGGTATCGGTAAAGCTGAAGTGAGTCTCTGGAAGTCAGCAGTCTCTGGAAGTCTCAGGAAGGCAGCATGGGGTTTGTTTTTATTAATAGGTAAAGACTTACTAATGCCATCTTATTAATGATTTTCTGCCTCTTTCTTAATTCCTCTGTTCCTTTCATCCTCTTTTTCTGCCTTCTTTGTGAATTGATGTTTTTCCATATTGGTATGCTTTGACTCCCTTCTCTTTATCTTTTGTATATCTACTGTACATTTTTGTTTTGTGGTTATCATGAGGCTTACAAAAAATCTTACATATATAACAGTGTATTTTAAGCTGATGAAAACTTAACTTTGATCACATACAAAAACTCTGCCTTTTTACAACCCACCCCATATTTTATGTTTTTTATGTCATAATTTACCTCTTTTTATACTGTATACCATTGACAGATTATTGTAGCTATAATTATTTTTTAATACTTTTGTCCTTTAAACTTTTATGCTAGAGTTAGGTGATTAACATACTACCATATCACATTATTAGAGTATTCCAAATTTGACTCTATACTTACCTTTATCAGTATGTTTTATATTTTCATATATTTTTATGTTACTAAATAGTGTCTTTTCATTTTAGTTTGCCAAACCAGCACTTCTTGTTAAGGCAGGTCTAGTAATAACCTCCATCAGCTTTAGTTTGTTTGGGAAAGTCTTTATCTCTCCCTCATTCCTGAAAGACACGTTCGCAAGGTGAATTATTTTTGGCTGGTAGTTTTATTTTTTTCTCCCAGCACTTTGAATATATTATCCCATTCTCTCCTGGTCTGCAAGGTTTCTGCAGAGAAATCCACTGATAGCCTTAAATGGGTTCTTTTATATGTGAGAATTTTTTTTTCTCTTGCTACTTTAAACATTTTCTATTTGCCTGAATTTAGACAGTTCTATTATAATGTGTCTTGGAGAAGATCATTTGGGGTTGAAATTTTGGGGTAACCTGTTAGATTCATTAACTTAGATGTCCAAATCTCTCCCCAGATTTGAGAAGTTCTCATCCATTATTTCTTTAAATAAGCTTTGTGCCACTTTCTCCCTCTCTTCACTTTCTGGGATTCCAATTAGCACATAGATTGTTTCTTTTAATAGTGTCCTTTAATCCACAAAGGCTTTCTCCACTCGTTTTCATTCTTTTTTTTCCCTTTTGCTCATCTGCTGAATGATTTCAACTGATCTGTCTTCAAGTTTACTAATTCTTTCTTCTGCTTGATTGAATCTCCTAGTGAATCTCTCTATTGAATTCTTCAGTTCAGTCACAATTTTCAACTCTAGGATTTCTGTTTGCTTAAAATATTTTTAATGGTTTCTATTTGTTTAACTTCTCATTTTATTCATGCATTGCTTTGTTAATTTCATTTTGTTGTCTGTTTTCTTGTAGTTCATGGAACTTCTTTAGGACAATTATTCTGAATTATTTGTCAGAAAATTCACAGATCTCCATTTCATTAAAGTCAGCCATTGGAGTTTTATTAGTTTCCTTTGGTGGTGTCATGTTTCCTTGATTATTCATAATCTTTGTGGCTTTGCACTGGTATCTGTACATTTGAGGAGGTAAAAACTCATTCAGTCTTTACAGACCAGCTTGGCAAGCAAAGCCCTTCACCAGTCAGCTGGTCCAGAGAACCTGGGTGGGCCACTTGGTGGTGTCAGTGGGCTGGCTTGCTGCTAAAGTCCTTGGGCAGGCAGGTCTTGGGCCTGGGTCAGCAAGTGGGCAGACTTGGTGCATGGATACACTGGGACCAGCCTGATTGTGTCCATGGGGTGGACCTGGTGCTAGGCCTGCCAGGGAGCCTGGGTTCACAGGTACCCACCTGGATCCTGTGTTTAAAGGGGACAACTGGGAACCTGGGGCCACAGAAACTGCCCAGACTGCAGAAGTTAGCTGGTGCTGAAATATACCAGGAGCCTGGTGGCACTGAAGCCACCCTGAGTCACGGCAACTGGCTGGCACTAGGGTAAGCTGGGAGCCAGGATGTATAGGAATCCAGTGGAAGCCTGGT
The DNA here is from genome assembly GCF_009762305.2 of Zalophus californianus. Taxonomy (NCBI): domain Eukaryota; kingdom Metazoa; phylum Chordata; class Mammalia; order Carnivora; family Otariidae; genus Zalophus; species Zalophus californianus. The sequence goes on along the minus strand of NC_045612.1, from coordinate 110,016,724 downwards.
GTCACAGGGGCTGCCTGGCAGCCTGAGTTTGCAAAAGCCCATCAGGAGCTTGGGTTCACAGGAATCTGCAGGTACTGGGGTAAGCTGGAGCCTGATGCCAAAGACACCACCTGGGGCCATGGGAGCAACCTGGGGCCGCAGTAGCTACCAGCAGTTGCTGGAGCCAGCATGGACCAGGGGGAAATGGGGGCCTGGTTTCCTAGGAGCCTACTGGAAGCGAAGCCTACATCAATTTGTCAAATGTTGGAGAAACGGGCAGGCCAACCATGAAACAAAAATTCCCTGACCTCAAAAAGTGTAGTTATTCATTCATTAGCAAACAGTGAGTGAGTGCCTCCTCTGTGGTAGGCATTGTGCTGATGCAGTGGACCTAATGGTGAGCAGAGTCAAGGGCAAGGTCCAAGCCGCCAGGGACCTCCTCATCCAACAGACAGACACTGATTCATTAGCAGAGGAGTTATTGTAAGAGGTCACAGCACCAAAAAGTATGTAAGATAGGAAACATCCTAGTTAGGGAGATCAGGGAATGCTTCCTTGAAGAAGTGATGAGGACATGGAATCTGAAGGATGAGTAGGAAGCCAAAGGGAGGTGGGTGGGGCTATAGAAAGAGCTTACTATGCATGCATAAATAACTGTAATGCAAATCAGAATGAACAAGTACTATAATAGACATAAAAAGCACAACAGAACCTCAGGATCTTTTTCCTTTTTCATTATATAAATCACATAAAATTATCATATTTCAAGTATGAACCCAGAAACCCTTGCATTAGGTTTGTAATTGGCCTCAAAAGCCTGGAACACAATAAGACAAAAACTCTGTAGGACAGGAATTTGAAATAGTACTTTCAAGTCAGCAAATGTTGAAAGATTCAAGACATCAAAGGGAAAAGGGAAATAATGATATTTACCTTTTCTGAAGAAAACTAGCAACAAAGAAGGAAAACGAAAAGGCTAAGATGTTAAAATCATCAGTCACAGAAGGTATTCCTTCAACACTGTAGGCCAGAACCTCCCTACTTCCCCACCCACCATTGCTGTGGTTAGCTCTATCAGAAAAGGAAGGACATCTCATTAGGCCAAAAGACCTCATGCAATATATGAAGAATTTGGTTAAGTGTAAGTTCTGAGACTACTCGATAGGATCAGAATAAATCCAGAGAATGAATAGTCTCTGCAAATCTAAACCTAGCTCCATACCACCTCTTGATATGACCACCTTCCAAACTGTTCTCTAACACCTTCCAAACTGATCACATCAACTAATGTGATCTTGAAAATACAATTCTGTCATGGGCCACATACACCCCACCAAAAAGCCAGAAAAAACAAAACAAAAAACCCAAAAATCCTTCCATGTCACCCACTGGTCGTAAGGTATAGCTCCTTAAAGTAGCATGCAGGTGCTATCTGGTCTAGCTTCTGCCAACCTCTCCAACCCTGTCTTGCACCCCACTCACCTTCTCCCTGTGTGTTTCCCCAACAACAGCCTTCTTTCAGTCTCTCATATTCTCCACGCTCCTTGTTACCTCAGGGCCTTTGCATATGTTGCTCCTTCTAACTAGAATGGTCTCTTCATCCCACCCTTCACCTAGTTGATTGCTACTCATTCTCTAGTCCTTGGCCCCTATTTGAGACAAGTCATCCTTCAACTCCCTGATTGCCTTAACTCTCCCTATTACAAGCTCAGGTACCTCTTCTCCATGGCACTTGCACATATATCGTCTTGACTATTTGATTAATATCTGTCAGGTCCTTAGACATAAAGACTAGAATTTTGTTTATTTTGCTGACTTTGTGTACACAGTCCAAAGAACACTTGTCGACTCATAGTAAGGGCTTCACAAATATCCAGGGTATGAATAAAGTGTTTCATGGAGCTTGTTAGTCCCTATGAGTCTTTGGTTAGCCTATCACTATGCTTCCATGTCACTCGCATAAGAACCAGGTATAAATAAATATATATTTTAAATAACAGTATATTATATTCCTGCAAGAAGCATAAAGGAAGGCAAACAAAAGTTGAGGATGACTTGCTACTCTAGTCATATAGCATATTCTAATCAGCTTGGTTACTTTGAAGTACAGTCCAGTCCAAAGTCTTCCAGTGGAAATGAGAAGGAAATAGATATTTAGCTGCCTTAACCTAATGTTGGTCAAACAATTATCATATCTATAACTGCATGTGGTGCTTCTTTTATTTAAACCTAACGTGTTTGAAGAATGTTTTTCCCTGACAGGAGAAAACACTAAGTTCTTGCTATAAAGTACGAAGAAAGCAAAAGAAGAGTGGTATTCCAGAAGGGCCTTTGCTGCTGATAATTTATATTTTAGACTAGTGTTTGTTTTTCTCTTTTATAAAATTAAACATAATTATCTGTATGCTCTACCTGTCCCATTGGGAGTTTGGAGGAATTAATGAGATGATATTTGTGGAGTGCCTGGGGCCCCTTGGATACATTATTATTAGAACTGTTAGGCAAAACATTGCTTTTGGTAACCCATGGGGTGACATCCAGATGAACAAGGCTGACACCAGAAAAAAATGGTAAAGTGAAACGTTAAAGACAAATCGCTATTTGATGATTTCTCAGGGACGAAAATCATCCTTTCTTTCTGAACTTCTAACAGCACTCTCCCACTAGCCACCTATAGGCATTTAATTGAAAGTGAGAAACTGAATTTTAAATAGCTTCACATGGCCAGTGGCTTCCTCATTGGATAGTGAAGATACAGAGCATTTCCATCAGCAAAAAGAAAAAAAAATTCCAATGGACAGAATAAATCTTGGGAGGGTCCTTTCCTGTTGACGCTCCGCCTGCAAATCCTGTTATGTGACACTTTTAAACCCTCAACCACGTAGGGGTTTGGAATTTTATCAGCTAGGAGAAAAATTACTCACAGAACTGAAGATACATTGCTCTTAAAAAAACAAATGGTTTCCTTTCAAACTCATTTGTTTTGCCTTTCATGTGCTGCCTTTGCCGGGTTAATGCTAAGAACGCGGGCACTGCAGAAGGGGCTAAATTGTTCTCGTTTTTCCCTGTGTCCTGTTTCTCAGTGTCCTGTCTACATATAAGCACTAAAGTCTGGGCAGACAGTAGAGTAAACCCAACGGAGTGACCATGAAAACAGAGTTTCGTAGCTAAAAACTGCTACATCCACTTGTCCCGAAGATAAAACATAGGTCATTAATATATTCTCATAGGGAATAAACCCCCTCTGATATGAAACACTGCTGCATCTCATTTTTCTCTTTATACTATTTTAATCTTGTTGGATTGGGGGTAGGGTGGGGAACAGAAATGAGCCCAGTGCATTCTAACTTTGTGTGGGTGTCTCCCCGGCTTGGTTACCAAAGAAACCATTATGTTCCATACTATTCAAATAATGGCTCTACTAGAGCTCTAAATACTTTCTTCTTTTCTAACCTGACTTCACTGCAGATTTAGAGCCACCATCTGTTGGCCAGCAGAAGAGAAGGGTTTCTGGAAATGCCATGGCCCTTCCCACACTGTTTTAAGCCTCGGTCTCAAGATTTCAACCCGAGAAGTCTGCTTCCAAGGCCAGTATTTCCCGAGCAGAGCCTGGATGCTGTCTCCATGCACCACTGCACCGCCAAGCTGCATAAGTGGAAGGCATTCGCAGACAGCCCGGGAGGCTGCCAAAAGCCTCCTGCCGCCCCGTGCTGTGAGGCTTCGCTCTTGCTGCAGTTGCGAGGGCACTGCTGCTCCAGCCCTGAAGCGTGGTGGGGAATCTGGCTGAGAGGAGCGCCAGCCTGTCATCCTGGGCGCCGGAGTGCATCGTGTCCCCCTCCCATGGACGCCCACCGCTGATCTCTAGAGCAATGAATACAGCAGCTGGGACCACCTGTTTCCACGGCTGCCTGGTCGGGCTGTGTCTTCCAGAGAAAAACTCTCACTCCAAAGAAAACCCAGGAGCCCAGGATGCTAATGTCCCTATGGAGGTTTTCTAGAAAAGGACTCGGTTTTCACCCCCTACTGACATTTGCCAGCCCCTGCCTGCTTTTTTCCTGACTTTATTGAGGTATTACTGATATATAACATTTGTAAGTTTAGAGTATACGATGTGATGATGTGATACACATATACATTGCAAAATGATTACACAGTAAGGTTAGCTAACACCTCTATCACCTCACATAATTAGCGTGTGTGTGTGTGTGTGTGTGTGTGTGTGTGTGTGTGTGTGTGGTGAGAACATTTAAGATCTCTCTTACCAACTTTCAAGTATATAATATAGTACTGTTAGCTGTCGTCCCCATGCTACACATGAGATCCCTAGGACACATTCATTTTATGACTGAAAGTTTGCACCCTATGACCAGCTCCTCTTGTGTACGCAGAGGCACGACGCACTTGGCAAGTTCCCCGTGAATCTGAGGCAGCCAGGAACGAAGGAATGAGGTCTTTCTGTAAACTTTCAGGTCCCTTTAACAAAGGGTTCCGAGCTAATCTCTCAAGCAGTGTGGCTACTCTTTTGGAGTTCTTACATGTTAAAGAGCTTCCAGATTTCTCTCTTATAGGCATCTAAGTATAAATCTGGTAAAATTTTGCAATCTGTTCAACCACAAGAATGTTACTGATTGCAACTTAAGAACAAGCAGTTATTCTTAAAGCTAATAGTTGCTTCCACCAAGACAAACCCACACCCCTGCTTATAAGCGAGGGACCTCCAAACTATTCGGATCAAGCAAGCATCCTACCCAAATAAGAGATTTCTGCATACCCCTGAATATATGTACATTTGCTTATAAAGCACATGCATGTTCTATTACACTACTATGTTATCACACTACAAAACATGCTCCCAAAATTGAAATATTAAAAACATTAAAAATGAAAATGCAATATTTTTGAAATTATGCTTAATTTTGTTTCATTTATTAGAGGTACAAAAGTTACTCTTGCTCTCACTGGCAAAATATGAAATTTTTGAGAGCAGTGTGATCAAACATTTCTTCTTTTCTTAATTTAGTTTAGTTCAAAAGTTGGGCTAAGTTCCATTAATGCTGATTCTTGGTTTTCCAAGTTATGTCAGCTCACAGAGAGAGAGAGAGCCTACAGAAATACATAGATCCAAATGGAAGAAGTAAGGGTCATTTAAGAACCCAGTAATACCTGCTGTAAAAATCTAATCTTTAAAACTTAATATCTATCATGATACTATGTTTTAAAAATAGACAATATTTATAACTCCTTAACAAGGTACATGTAAACTTTAGTAAGTGGCAACTCCCTGAAAACCCATACATGAGCTATGGGACCACTGTCAATACCTCTTCTCCCTCAGGATGTATGATAGGAGACCAAGTAACATAGAGACTGAGGGTGGGCATTGGTGTCCATCTGGATATTAAATACTAGCAGAGTCACCATATTGTGAAAATAAAAGTACTGGATGCCTAATTAAATTTGAATTTCAAATACATGACAAATACTACGTTATGCCAATGGGGCATACTTATACTTCAAAACTGTTGTTTATGTGAAACTCAAATTTAAGTATGTATCCTGTATTTTATCTGGCGACACTAAATATTAGAAAAGCTTAATTTGTTTCTTCTCTTTTTTCCTTTTTTTAAAACCAAAAGTAAATATAGATTGAAGTTCTAATATTTCCTTCCTGCATGCTCAGCAGTGGAGACCCCTTCTAGAAAGCTATCACCAGCGTCCCTGGACAAACCAGTACCCTTCTCAAATAGCTAACACAGCCAATGCTGATTAAAAACACACCCCCTATCACTTCAATTCCTTAAACTATCCCCCCCCCAAACCTCTCACTATGCTTTAGTGGCATCCCAAGTCAATGCTATGAATGACTGATACCAAACCTTTCTTTTTCTGGCCAAGAAGTGTATTCAGGGGCAGAGGGAAACTTACAAGTAAAGCAGAAAGAGGTTTGGGCCACAGGTATGGGTGTGGGTGTGAACTCACCCATCCCTGCTCCACCTCTGGTTTCCAGGGATAGCAGTGGGCACACTTTACGCTTCCCACCACCACCAATGACACCCAGTACGCCGCTGATCGACATTCAGAAATGCAGTGATTATGGCCTAAGGAGTTCAAGAGGACACATGGTTGGAAGACGTGTCTTTGTGCATGAACACTATAAAATTCTGAGAGGTAAATTTAACAGGACCCCTAAAATGACTTATCATTCACACTCTCCTGCATACTTTGTCCAGCATCAACAAAGCACGGGAAACAAGCTCTGGGAAAATCCGTGGCAGCCCGTCTTCGTGGCAGCGTGACGGCTGAGGCAGTATCACGGGTAATGAAATAGCCAGCATTAAATACAGGGTTCCAGGGAAATGTAGGGCAAGAAGATCTAGGTTGTTCCAATATAAACAGGTTCCAGAGTCATGGCATTGTGAGTCTATCTCTCTCTCCTGAAGGAAGCAAGGGGTGCTAGGTGACATTAGCCAGGAATGGTGCACTTGACAATAAAGAACACTAATTAAGTGGTACCCGGATCTGAACGAGAAGAGATGATGGCTAGACACAACAAAGAACCTTCACGTGTAGTGACCTGACAATAAACAAATACATAAACGGCACATCTCTGCTCATCCACTACCGTAAATCTTCATCAGTAAAATGCTATACCTCACATGCATCCATGAATTTTTATAATACATTTTTTTATTGAACTGCTTACATAGAGGCCACACACAAAATATTTGTCAGGTGCCCCCACACATTTTAGGGGCAATCCCAAAGTTCTCCCGTGCAGCTGTAATATGCAATTTCAAAATGGTGCATAGCCTCAGGATATTTTCACGCTCAAGGTCATTCTCTACATTATAAGGGACAACAATTACTGAGTTCCAGCTCTGTGCCTGATACCGTGTGCGGGGCTATGCACACATTATCTCATTTTATACTCACAGTAGGCCATGAGAAATAGTAAGCTGCTTTGTTTTAAGCCACCGCATCTGAGGATACTGTGTTAAGCACCAATATATCATTGAAAGAGGTTAATCTGAGCTTTCTGTTTTATTCATTTGCCCCGAGCTGCTGTGGAACAAGCAGATCTCAAATCTTTTCATCTCCCGTTTACAATGGCAGAACTTAAGTCCCAGGAAGGAACAGGAAAGACACTGGCAAGAGAAGGCCGGCAGATTTCCCATAAGAAGGGATGAAGACTGTAGAGCCAGAACAAGAGGCCTTGGACCCCAGACTAGATCCAGACCCTGCCTTTGGATGACCATCTTGTCTCACTAACAAACAGGGGAAGTTCTGCAGTGACCTGACTGCCCAGGGCCCCGCAGCCCCTTAAATGTGCCCTTAAATGTGCCCAGACCAGGAAAGCAGGTCTTCCTTGCCCTACAGCTGGACATGTAATGTCCCGGCCAGGATCATCTGTCAACTCTATGATGCCCCCTGTATCATCGAGCAAACGTTCATTCTTGTTTTTTCATGCCATATAGAGGCAAGAAAATAACAGAGTGAGTCTGGGCACTGCAAAAGCATCTAGGCCAACTAACATGGAACCGGGTGCAGGTGACGTGAACAGCGAGATCCTTGCAAGCTTCTTCGTGCATTCCCCCCAAGATCTCAATGCTACTTACTGCCAGCTCCCTGTGGCTAAGAATGCTGCATGGAGCCTTTCTCCCCTCTCATGTGACCTCAACTGAGACAATCCGAGAAGGTCATCATTGGTGCCTGGTGCCGGAAAATGGGGACTGCTTCCCAACAAGTTCACATCACACAAAAAGCTCCAGCATGACAAGAGACAGGAGAATATTAGGAGCTTTGTTCTTTCTCCTCCTTGCCAATAAGTGTTTGACCTTTATTTCTAAGGTGTGTTTTTGATTCAGTAAGACACAGGCCAAAGAGAATGGAAGCCAACTTATATATAACAATGTACATGTATAGTGTGTGTGTGTGTGTGTGTGTGTGTGTGTGTGTGTGAGAGAGAGAGAGAGAGAGAGAGAGAGAATGAATATAGGCTAAAGGAGGAAAAGAAGTATCAGTCACTATTGGTTTCCCTGTTCATTTTCTACAAACTGAATTGTTTAGGAGGAATCAGAAGATCAGAGGATACAGCAGGGAATGAAACAGACAAAAATCCTCACAGAGCTTACCTTAGAATTGTGGGGAGAAGTGCAGGAGATACACAACAGATAAAACACAGAAATCATATGGTATGTTAGACACGGATAAGTGACTTGGAGAAAAATAAAGCAGGAAGCGAGGAGTGAGGACTACAGGTGGGGGATGTATTTTTAAATAGGGCGGTTAAGGAAGGACTTAGTGAGGACAGAGCATGCAGCATGTACCCAAGTTCTTTGCCCAAGGAAACTGGCGCAGAGTAGCTCACAGAAATTAGGAGACGCCCCTTTGAAAAGTAGTTTCAGCTGGGGAGAAGTGTACCAATTAGAAATTGTATTTGGCTGCTAGAAAGTAAAATATCAGTGGTTTCAATAAGACAAGAGCTTTTTCTTTCGCATAGAAGAAGCATGAGGATAGGCACCTCAGAGACATGGGATGTCTCCATGTTGTCATACGGGACTTGGGTCCTTGTACCTTTCTGCCTCACCCTCCTGAGTTCCTGGCTGCCATTTCTTTCTTTCTTTCTTTAGATTTTATTTATTTATTTGAGAGAGAGAGAGAGCTAGTGCACAACGGGGAGCAGCAGGCAGAGGGAGAGGGAGAAGCAGGCTCCCCGATGATGAGCAGGGAGCCTGACAAGGTGCTCGAACCCAGGACCCCGGGATCATGACCTGAGCCGAAGGCAGACGCTTAGCTGACTGAGCCACCCAGGGGCCCCTGGCTGCCCTTTTCAAGCAGGCTTCAGGCCAAATCAGTTGCTTTATCACCAACCATCACACCTGTGTTCCAAGCAGACCTGAGTCTCTTACACTGTCTTCCCGTAAGTCCCATCCAGCATGTTTGGCCTACGTGTCACTGGCCACCCCAAGTTAGAAGGGAAGCTGAGAATGTATTTTAGCCAGAATGTAACTTCTCATAATAAGATTAAGCTTTTTTTTTAACTAAGGAAAAAGAATGGCTGTTAGCCTTATGACTCAGGAAAGGAGGGTAGGGTGGAAGGAGTGTTACAATCTACAAAACAACGGCTTTCTAGTCTAACACAGCGGATAGCACCACCTCCCAAAGACCAGGCCTGTAGCTGCAGAGCCCACGGTACCTGCGGGAGCCTGTGCTTAAGGCTTCGTGGCACAAAGCCTCCAGGAACAAAATCACCACACCCCCATCCCCTGGGCCGGCGCCCCACCCAGCTCCTGTTTTGTCCCGCATCAAATCACTGGCCTTTAAGTTTTAAAGAACTGGAAAGCTCACCTGGATCAACCCCCCACACTTAAATCTTCCCTCAGCATTCCACAAACACTTACTCCCAGCAGTTCATACCAAAAACCTAGGAGTAATCGGGATTCCTCTTCTCTAACAACACCCTCCTAGGGTACCCAATCTCCATCAAAGATCCATCACCCTTTTTGACCGTCTTACCCCAGCCAGTTTCTATAAGCAGCAGCATCCTTCCCCTGGTGGCCAGCAGCCCAGCCCTGGTCTCTCTGGCTCCACCCTTGCATCCCTACATTCCATGCCCCACACAGCGGCCAGGATGCCATTTTAATCATGGTAACCTGGCCATGTCATTTTCCTCCTTAAAACTCTCTACGGGCTTCTCACGACTCTGAGAGCAAAATCCAAACACCATGACCTGGACGCTCCCTATCTCTTCCCCTCTTTGCCAACACCCACCCCAACCCCTGCTCTGCTCAGGTGCTTAAGCCACACTGGCCTTCTTGTTACTTGAACACACCAAAGTCCTTCCCATCTTGGGGTTTTTACTGGAATGTTCTTCCCCACAAGGCTGGATCCTTCTCACCATTCAGATCTCCACTAAAACATCCCACCTCCTCAGAAAGACCTTCCCTGACTTACTCTAATGACATTCCATCCCTACTAGACACTCCCTAGCACTTCACTTTATTTTCTTCAAGAATATACACTAGTTAAACTTAACATGCTCATACATTTGTTTTCTTGTTCATTATCACCATTACTAAGTTCCATGAAGGCAGAAACACTGGTTCTTTTGTTCTCCTCCTATCTCTAGCACCATAGTGAATGGCTCATGGTAGGCCCTCAACAGTGCTGAAGGAATAATGTCATTTAAAATGCCCTCACTCTCCTAGTCACTCTTCCCTGGACACTCCGCAGTTTACCATAAGCCCTCAAACAGGCTCCAAGAAATACAGCTCAATTCTTAGAATTGTACCAGGAGTGAAGAACAGCAAAGCACTTTTGGGCATTACATAATGTCCCCTGCCCTGGTTCACTGGTTGATTTAGAAAATGAGTTTTTGATGAGGTGCCTGGGTGGCTCAGTCGGTTAAGTGTCTGCCTTTGGCTCAGGTCATGATTTTGGGGTCCTGGGATCGAGCCCCATGTTGGGGTCCCTGCTCAGTGGGGAACCTGATTCTCCCTCTCCCTCTGCCCCTCCCCCTGGCTCGTTCTCTCTCTCTCTCAAATAAGTAAATAAAATCTTTAAAAAAAATGAATTTTTTCATATGGATTCATGGATCCATTTTGAGAATTTTCAGGGGTCAGAAACCCAGGTCAGGTATCACTGCCCCATATCCTGTCCTTTAATGATATCTGATTATGGGTCAAATCTCCAACAGCACAGCAACTGAGAGAGTCTCCCTAAACCCAGCTTGAGATACACAGGTGTATACTGGGGGGATACCTCAAAGCCAAAATTCTTACCATATAACCATTCTTCTGATTTTAATGTTGACTTTTTATTTTTAGAAGTAATCTAGATTTTAGACTTTTTATTGCATATTATTACAATTTTTTGAGGTGCTACAAAGACTTCTATGCATTCACAATACATCATTTCTCTTCTTCCTAGGCATATAGCTAGATTACAGACAGGAGGGGCCCTGTCATTGAGTTCTAGCTAACAAAATGTGGGTGGAAGTGATCTATACCACATGATGGAAGGGGACTGGGTCCCTGAATGATTGCATGGAACAGAGTCACCCACATCCCCTACCTAAGTTGGAATGTGACATCAGTGAAAAATAAACTCTCATTGTACTAAACCACAGAGATTTTTTGAATAGTTTGTTATGACACTTATCCTACCCTGATTTACACAGAGGAATAAAATAAAGACCCTGTGATAATAACCATGTTAAATTTTCAAAGAGAAAACAATTCAGCATTTTACAATCTCAGCCATTGGGATTGTTAGAAATAATGTAGTTTTTACATCAATGGGTGATGAGCAGAAAGCTTGTGGCTTCTCAGATGACATAAACATAGTGTATTTGCTTTTCAGGTGCCGGAAATGTGTCTGACTAACACATGAAAGAAATATTTTAAAAGAGTGACTTGGGAAAATGCTCAACATGGAGAGAACAAATTTTTTCCAAAAAGGGAAACAACTCAATCCAGTCCCAAAGCCTTCCCCAGGCTCTCACAGAGGGACATCAAAAGTGAAATAAAATGCCTGCACTTGGGGCACCTGGGTGGCTCAGTCATTAAGCGTCTGCCTTCGGCTCAGGTCATGATCCCAGGGTCCTGGGATCGAGTCCCACATCGGGCTCCCTGCTCCTCAGGAAGCCTGCTTCTCCCTCTCCCCCTTTCCCCCTGCTTGTGTTCCCTCTCTCGCTGTGTCTCTCTCTGTCAAATAAATAAATAAAATCTTCAAAAAAAAAAATGCCTGCATTTATTCTGAAGTTTAAGGAAAATTTTCTCATAAAGGTAGGATGCTATGTAGTTATCATTTAATTTAATTTATTTTTCTAAAGTGATGTTTTTTTGGGGGGAGGAAGGGCAGAGGAAGAGGGAGAGAGATAGAGAATCTCAAGCAGGCTCAACGCCCAGTGCAGAGCCTGATGCAGGGCTCAATCCCACGACCCTGAGATCATGACCTGAGCAGAAATCAAGAGTCAGAACCTTAACCAACTGAGCCACCCAGGCACCCCAAGTGATTTTCTTTAATCAAGGAAACTGTCTGAAGTCTTTATCCTGAACTCTTTGGGGTTCATAGGATCCAACTGAATCACTCTTCTGTATGACCATCACCCTTCAAATATTATTGCTGTCTAACACTATATATTCAAGCCATTAGATCTTCCTGCGAATCAGGAAATATTATGCAATTTCAGTTTTTCCTACAGACTTCTTACCTCTCCTTATATTTAGTAAGAATAATAGCAATGAACAGTAATAATACCAGCATCTGCACTGCACATCAGAGTTGACAAAAAGCTTTCAAGTCCATTATCAAGTTATAATACTTGGTAATATTCTACATAATCCATTTCTTTCTGTTTTCCATGTGTGGCATTTGTAAAATTGTAATTTCCTAACTTTGTAATGTTTCCTGGACTACCACAGCCCTACTCAGTAATTATATGCAGTAGTTAGTATGCATTATAATTTTATTCATAAAATATGGATGTATTTTACCAGAAGAGCAAAAGCATCAATTATCTCCATCAAAAATTTAACTTGCAATGTTTTTCTAAAAATATACTCACTGCATTTCTACAGTTTCCTTCTTCAAAGACTTTGTTTCTCTTATCATTTTCAATATGCCCCATTCTCTTGTCCAGTAGTATCAAGTTTCCAGGTTTCTGGCCTCTGTTGTGAAGTCCATGGCCTGCAAATGTTTTAAGTAAAGCAGAACTATAGAAAAAATGATTACATGAATACAGACAAGAGGGCTATCTTTGGGTGGTGTGATTGCTTTCTGACTTATGTTCATTTGGGTTTTCCAAGGTTTTTTTTTTTTTTTTTTTTGCATTGAGCATAAAACTCATTTTGTAAGTAGAGAAAAAGTAAAAAATAATTAACCATAAAGCACTTCTTTGAGCCATTTAGCTTTACTACATCATTACATATCAGAACTGGTTTGGGTTCATTCTGGTCTTAGTTGTTTCTTGTCCTAAACTTCATACCGGAAAGAACTGATACACCAAAATGCACTGTCTCCAGCAGAATTCTCTCCCCTCCAAAGAAGACTGTTTGGAAATGAAAATTTTTTGAGGCACCTGCTTCCTTTCAATGGGGATGACAGATAAAGATTGATTGAGAGAAATGCCAATCGTGTCATGAGGCAGATGAATTAACTTTCTAATATTTCTTTCCTGACAGTAAATCTCAAGTTTTACTCTTATGCTTAGAAAAATATTTTTAGAAATATTGTTTGTTCAATAGAGATGATGCATTTACTACTTTTTAGAGCAAACCATTGATCCCTATCACCGTGGCATTAGGTAGCCTCACAAATCATCCCAGCATCTGCCCTCAGCCTCAAATAAATCACTGACAGAGTGGGAAAGCAAAGGGAAATGCCAATCAGAACTAAGGAGCCAAGAGGAAAAGATTGTGCAGTATCTCTATTTATGAAATTTCCTTTCTCTTAAAGTCTTTGGGTATTCTAATTTCTTTTGCAATTTCCTCTTGAGAACTTCTCTCATGAAATATATTTTAGCATAGTACAAATTTTCCCAGCAGGTATTTTTGGGTTCTTTAAAAATTCTATACGGACTCACACTAACTAACACCCAGAGTGAATCTTTACATAATAGGTCAAGCAACAATCAACAGAATGTATGGACCTCACATATATGTGTGTGTACACATACACACATCATTATTTAGTGGCTCAATTTTAAAGTTCCTATCTTTAAAAATTATCCATTCTCCAACTGAAAAATTCTCATCTACTTTGTTTACATTCATTTTATTATCAGGGAGGTCTGGATGAAAATCTTTAAACACAGATGAACTCCCTTCAAGCTCCTTAAGATTATCGCTCAATTGCTGGAGACTTCCTTCCTGAGCAAAGTAACTTTCTCCCCATTTTCTCCCACTTTATTCCACAAAGGTTTTCTCTCCTGAGACCAGGGGAACATACTTCCAGGGCTTTCTTAGCACAAAAAGAAAGAACAGGGAGAGGGGCTGGCCCTCAAACCCAGGACCCATGATTAGACAGCCCTGTCAGGGTCAGTCTCGGTTCTACAGTGGTCTCTGTTCCTAATCATAGAGATTTCTAGCTACCAATAACAATATCTTGCCTTGAGAAAGTCTGGCTAGAGCAAAAAAGGATTAGAACCCAATTCTAATAATTTCACTCAAATACAATTATTTTCTGTTATATTTCCACAGAATCCCACAGTAACTTTATTCCCAGCCACAAAAAGAAAGGTGGAAAAGAGAAAAAGAAATCAACACAAGTGTGATCCACAAATCAAAAAAGAAACAAAATTCTGATTAGTAAAGGGAAAAGTCCTATTGCAGTGGTATTTGAACTAGGGTAGGATAAACTGCTGTCATAAATAGTCCCCCAGACACATCATGGTTCAAACACAATAGAAGTTTACTTCTTCCTCACAGAATAGTCCCAACTATGTTTCCTGGTCAGTTGGTGGCTTCTCCCTCACAAGGAAATTCAGAAATTCAGACTCCTTTTATCTGTGGCTCTGGAATCCCCAGGGCTTTGCAGTTATCTGCATCCAGCTGACAAGGAAAGAGAGTATGTTGGAGTTGCCTAAGGGCGGAAGTAACAAGTATCTTCTACTCACACTCCATGGGTGAGAACTAGTCATATGACCAAACTTAACTGCAAGGGAAGCTGGGAAATGTAATCGAGCTGTGTGCTCTAGAAGAAATGGAAATATAATTTGGTAAACAGCCAGCCATCTCTGATATAACTGGTCCTCATCCACCTGTTTTATTCATTTATTTCTATTTTTCATTATTCATTTATTCATTCTGGAATCCCTAACATTTTTGCTCAATACATAACAGGGCAGACATTTGATAAAATGCTTGATGAATGTTGCAAGTCAGGAAATAAATCACTGTGATAGTTCGTTCTATTATTTATATTTTAAATATAGTATGTTATGTTTTCTTTTTATATAATTTTATATATTTAATATTTAATATTAATCTACTATTAAGACAGTCTAAAACTTAGCCTTCCCTATTTTAAAATTCCAATCTCATATTTGATTCAGTCTTCTTCCCAACCAAGCCGATTAGTGGCTCCGGAGACTTGGATTGGGGGGGGTGGTTCAGACCAAAGTGAGGGGAACTGCTCTCTCACACACTGCCTTCTTCCCTCCTGAGGGATGAGGTAGTGGGGTGGAGGGAGAAGAGAAAGAAGAATTCTTTTCATGCCTTCCCTCTGCCTTGTCGGTTATAATTACAGTTCCCTTTTGTGGTGAGGTGAGGTCACCGTCACTTTTCTATTGGTGTCACTATTATGCTGTATAACCCTGACTACCCTGAGTTCCCTCTGTGAGGCAGGAATTTAAAATGCTGGCTCTCTGAAGAGAGAAAGCACATTGGTTCTTCAGAGGACCCCATGGGAGGTCTCCCCTGAACAGTGCCCTAGAGTGGAAGATCCAACTGAGGTTGGCCTCTTTCTCACCCGTGCTGGGGCCCTCCCCATAGTGACTTGTTTATGGGACCCCTTCACTGAGGTGACAGCCCTCTGGAGGGGGTGGGGGCACACAAACAAGAGAGTTGATGTTCTCGCCACCTTCCATGGCATCCACCCAGGCACATCCAAGTCCCACACTCTTGCCATGCCAAAGGGGAAAGGCTGGCTGTGCCTGGCACTCTGCCTCTTAGTTCTGACTTCTCCTCCCTGCCATTACCCTGTGCCCCAGAATCATCATCCCAGGAGGATGGGATGCAGCAAGCCCTCTGCTGGCTTGGGGGCTCAGACATCTTGATAGAGAAGATGATCTTACTCTCAGAATTGGAATGGGGAGGTTGTGGCAGTTATGCTACCCTCAGTCTTGTAGAAGGAACAGACAAATTAAATGCTCCATGGCAGGGTGGGGGGCAGTGGTTGCCACTGCATGAATCTCTATTTGCCCCCCAAAAAGATGGCCTCCCATCCTATAGCCACATTTTGCCTGATGGAGGGCAAGTAAGCAAAGAGAGGCAGGCATCGGTGCCTGCTCTGCTGCAATGGAGCCTCTCAGCAGGCAGACTCTGGAGGAGGTGGCTGCTCATATGGATTGGTAATTCTGTGAACTTAAAATTCAGAGGACTCGGTGCCTTTTGTTCTCAGATGTGAGTTCTAGTCAAAATTCCAGGAAAAAGCCTGCTTTGCACTTCACACCATGACTCTGAAATGATTTCTTTGTCAACTGAAGCTTTGACATTTTGGAGCATTGAATGTGATTTCTGGCTGTCTAATCTGTGGGGTACCTCCAAGCAAAAGATAGCAGTCCCTTGTCGAAAAACGTAACTATTCTGTACAGATCATTCCTGCCATCCATCCAGAAAAATTGCTGACCTTTGGACATACAGCCCTGCAGAAAGCAAAATCTAGAGCATTTCCACTCATGATGCTTTATCTAGGATAAACATAGAAACGTCTATGTGTAATCCACCTAGCACATGCTTAGAAAATATCACTGAATTGGCCCAAATTATTAGGAAGAAATGAAGCTTTTAATTGCTGCATGTAATTTGACTATGAACGCTCTTCCCTTTAATCCCTTGGGAAGACACTTGCTAAAAAAAAAAAAAAAAAAAAAAAGTGTTAAAACTTTGCTCCAAAATCAGTTCTGGGAAACCCCAAATGAGAGCCACAATTTGAGAATCTAATCAGAAATTGCTTTGGGAAATAACCATTTTGTAGAGCAACATAGAATGGGCTAGACAAACACACCCCTCACAGACATACATACACATACACACTATATATATATAGTTAGAATAGTTCTAGACAAACACATCCCTCCCATACACACACACACACACACTATATATAGTTCTGTAAGTATGGAGTTCTATTTCAAATTTTTCTTTGTACTGCTGCATATCTTAACAAATTTCTACAATGAATATATATTAATAATAAGATTAATGATAACATTAATTAAAATCTTACATCTGTCAGTCACTATGATACATTTCCTTACATATACCTCATTTAAACCTCAAAACAGGACAATAAAGTAGGAACTAGGATTAACCCCATTCTATCGATGGGAAAACTACAACTTGGAGATTTTTCATTGCACAGCTGGTAAAGTGGAACAGCTCACACATGGCAAAGCCAATATAGGAGTACACATCTATCTGACTCTGCGTTTGTATTCTTTTCACTCTGCCATGTGACATAACCCATGTGGGAGAACTTTAGTTGGAGCGCAGATCAGAAATGGCTCAACCAGGATCAATATGTCCAGGTTTATCCTCATGAGATGAAATGAAAAATAGTGCTCTCCACCTGAAGGCAGAATAGGAGATAAGCAGAGAGGATGCAAACTAGGTGTCTGCAAAGTTGGCTCTCTTTCCACTACAAACCATATAAAGCAACGTGGAGTGAAGGGAGATGAGTGATTTGGGTCCACGCTCAAGACTACACTAAAGCACAGCTGTTGATGGGAAGCCAACAATTCAGGAAAACCTCACCTAACCAGAGGTCCAACTTGCAGCAGCCTCAACCAGTTGTAACCAATGGGACCCCCAAGTTAAGGGACTTTTGTGCAGCAAAGATGCACCCAAAAGCTATTAACTTAATAATATTATAAATATGTGGAGAGACTGCTGGTCTCCTCCAGATGACCATGTGTGTGAAAGACAGTGCTGGATTAGATACAGAACACATCCACCTTAGCTAAAGAATGTCTACCGGGGTGAGGAACACAAGACCAACACTGCAGGGGGAAGCGTTCAGGCAAAGCAGCTGGGTGTGGGGGGACATTCTGTGAATGGATCCTGTGAGTCCTCCAACTTTCCATAGCAGCTAAAGACATCGCTTCATGGCAGCACAATAAAGGACCAATATGCGAAGCAGAAAGGATACTGGAGGTGACCGGAGGTCAGCTTGACTCCTCCTTACCTTACAGTTGAGTTGATGAAGTAACAAACTATTGCTGCTCGTAATGACAGTCCTGAGTCTTTAAGAGGCAGTAATGATTCTATCAAAAACCTATGTTGATAAAGGGACGCCTGGGTGGCTCAGTTGGTTAAGTGTCTGCTTTCAGCTCGGATCATGATCCCAGGGTCCTGGGATCGAGTCCCACATCAGGATCCTTGCTCAGCGGGGAGCCTGCTTCTCCCTCTGTCTGCCACTCCCCTTGCTTGTACTCTCATGCTCTCTCTCTCGCTTTCTCTCTCCCTCCCTGGCAAATAAATAAAAAAAAAAATCTTAGGAACTACAGAACACTCATGAAAGAAATTGAAGAAGACACAAAAAGATGGAAAAACACTCCATGCTCATGGATCGGAAGAATAAACATTGTTAAAATGTCTATGCTACTCAGAACAAACTATACCTTGAATGCCAACCTGATCAAAATTCCAATGGCATTTTTCAAAGTGCTGGAACAAACAATCCTAAAATTTGTATGGAATCAGAAAAGACCCCGAATTGCCAAGGAAATGTTGAAAAAGAAAAACAAAGCTGGGGGCATCATGTTGCCCCATTTCAAGCTATATTACAAAGCAGTGATCACCAAGACAGCATGGTACTGGCACAAAAACAGACATATAGACCAATGGAACAGAATAGAGAGCCCAGATATGGACCCTCAACTCTATGGTCAAATAATCTTCCACAAAGCAGGAAAAAATATGCAACGGAAAAAGACAGGCTCTTCAATAAATGGTGCTGGGAAAATTGGACAGCCACATGCAGAAGAATGAAACTGGACCATTCTCTAACACCATACACAAAGATAAACTCAAAATGGATGAAAGACCTCAATGTGAGACAGGAATCCATCAAAATCCTTGAGTAGAACATAGGCAATAACCTCTTTGACACTGACCACAGTAACTTCTTTCAAGATACATCTCCAAAAGCTAGTGAAACAAAAGCAAAAATGAACTTTTGGGATTTCATCAAGATAAAAAGCTTCTGCACAGCAAAGGAAACAGTCAACAAAACCAAAAGACAACCGACAGAATGGGAGAAGATATTTGCAAATGACATATCAGATAAAGGGCTAGTATCCAAAATCTATAAAGAACTTATCAAACTCACCCAAAGAACAAATAATCCAATCAAGAAATGGGCAGAAGACATGAACAGACATTTTTCCAAAGAAGACATCCAAATGGCCTACAGACACATGAAAAGGTGCTCAACATCGCTCAGCATCAGGGAAATCCAAATCAAAACATCAGTGAGATACCACCTCACACCAGTCAGAATGGCTAAAATGAACAAGTCAGGAAATGACAGATGTTCTCTGGGATGTGGAGAAAGGGGAACCCTCTTACACTTTTGGTGGGAATGCAAGTTGGTACAGCCACTTTGGAAAACAGTGTGGAGGTTCCTCAAAAAATTAAAAATAGAGCTACCCTATGACCCAGCAATTGCACTACTGAGTATTTACCCCAAAGACACAGATGTAGTGAAAAGAAGGGGCACATGCACCGCAATGTTCATAGGAGCAATGTCCACAATAGCCAAACTGTGGAAAGAGCCAAGATGCCCTTCAACAGACGAATGGATAAAGAAGATGTGATCCATATATACAATGGAATATTACTCAGCCATCAGAAAGGATGAATACCCAACTTTTACACCAACATGGATGGGACTGGAGGAGATTATGCTAAGTGAAATAAGTCAAGCAGAGAAAGTCAGTTATCATATGGTTTCACTTATTTGTGGAACATAAGGAATAGCAAGGAGGACACTAGGAGAAGGGAAAAATGAAGGGGGGAATCGGAGGGGGAGACGAACCATGAGAGACTATGGTCTCTGAAAAACAAACTGAGGGTTCTAGAGGGGAGGGGGGTGGGGGATGGGTTAGCCTGGTGATGGGTATTGAAGAGGGTATGTATTGAATGGAGCCCTGGGTGTTATACGCAAACAATGAATCATGGAACACCACATCAAAAACTAATGATGTAATGTATGGTGATTAACATAACATAATAAAATAAAATTAAAAAAAAACTATATTGATGAATGCTACAGAAAGGTAAAAATAAATATAATGACATTTACACACAGAAACTGAGATGTCCTGAAAAAAATAGGCTTTTGTGAAATATCGCATTGTCTGATGAGGTCAGATCTATTGGTCATTATAGTAGAACCTGATAATAATGTTAGCAGAGGACATTGAGCTTTTGAAAAGTCCACCAGCGCTTTTCATCTTCACACCCTTCCTGTGAAATTACCAGGATATGTATTTGGTACAATGATCCTCACTTTATAGATCTGTCTCACTGAAGCCACTGAAGTTTGACAGAGCCACTGTTAAAACCTCAGTCTCCTAAGGGCTCCAGGTATCTTCTTCCAGGTTTCCTTGCCTGATAGCTTCTTCAGAAAAGTGATGCCAGAAAAAGAAAAAGGTACCTAAGAACAGTTGGCCATGCGATGCCGTTTATGCCTTCATTCTTTCGCAAGTAATCATTAAGCATCTGAATCAGTTAGTCGTTGCCACAAAAATACTACAAAAACCACGTCAAATTAAATGGCTTTAAACAACCGTGGCTATGCTCTCCCAAATCTATGTGTTAGTTGAAGGGCAGATGACTCAGGCTGGGTCCCAGGGGCACCTCCACGGGTCTCCACTGCAGGCTGACTTATTTGGCCAGGGCTTAGCTGTGGGGGGTACAGCTCTGCTCCATATGTCTCTCATCCTCTTCCTGGGGCTGGAGAGGGAGCCTAGGCAGGTACTTCTCATGGCAATAGCAGAGGTATAAGATAAGCCTCATTTTCAAGTGCTTTCCAAGCTTCTGGTCTGCCCTCCAAGCCTTTGGCCACTTAATATTCCATTGACCAAAGCAAGCCATATAGCCAAACTCAAAGCCAAGGGGCAGAAAAATAGATTCTGCCTCTTTAATGGGACAATCTGCAAAGTCAGATGGCAAAGGATGTGGATACAGGAAGAATGGAGATTGGGCCCATTAATGCAGTCTACAACAGCACCTACCATATTCCAGGCACTGTGCCACGCACTGGGGATCCTGTGCTGATATCACACAAGCTGGCCTCCTGGAGCTTACACTCAAAACCTGAAGATTAAACTCCCACCCCCATGAACTCCCCTGCAGCCTGTTACAACTGTAACCAAAATTTAATAATGAAGGTGAGTCCGCTACCCCTTGTGGCATTTTGCATTTCTGGGAGGAATAAGTGCTTTGAGGGATTATCTATTATTCTGAATTCCTTTCACCACTGCTTCCCGTGTTTTGCCATGCATTATCAAGATGGTCTCCACTGATAGCTACATTCAAGTGAATAACTAAATTTATTTAGAGAACCAGTCCAATAGCCCTTCTCGGCTCTTTTGGCAATGGGTCCGTGTGGTGAATCCTTGGGTAGGAGGGAAAAAGCCTGCCTTTAAGAAGCTGAAGATCTACATTCCAGGGCTCCACCCTTTAAGCGTCCTGTTTGCATCACAAAGTTGTTACTTAATTCAAAGACATTTCCTGAGGCAGAGCCCTCTTTGTACCAGGCTCAGCGATCAGGGTTTTTCCATCTAAAGATTCTTCTAATTCTCCTGATAACGTTGTGAGTAAAACTAGTGCAAGATTTATCGCATATTCAACAAATGGTTATTAAAGCACTAATTATATGCCGGGCACTGGGCCTGCCAGATGAGAAATATATATATTTCTGGCCATCCAGGAGCTCACTTTCTATTAAGAGTGACAGACCTGTGAACAATACAATTAAAATATAATGAGGTAAGAGTCTTTTTAGGAGACAATGCACTTTAGAACATTATGCAAATATAAGGTATTATAATTAAGC
The DNA here is from genome assembly GCF_009762305.2 of Zalophus californianus. Taxonomy (NCBI): domain Eukaryota; kingdom Metazoa; phylum Chordata; class Mammalia; order Carnivora; family Otariidae; genus Zalophus; species Zalophus californianus. Next base: position 109,994,959 of record NC_045612.1, on the reverse strand, counting down.
ATAGCTGTAGGTCTCAAAGACCTCATCCTGTTTTCAGAAGTGCCTAATTTATCTACAAAGAAATCTGTGGTACTGAGACAATTTAAAGCCGATGGAGAAATAACCTGACCCAAAACCATATGCCACCACTGTTTCCATCTTTCTGAGAAAATATAATCAAAAGGAAAAAAAAAATAGCATGATGCTTGCCAGCTCAGCGGATAAGTGACAATCTTTGGGGAGTCAAGAGAAGACTGAAGAAACGTATGTACACAGGACAGGGAATAAGAAAAGAGGAGGAGAAATTTCAGAAATCCCATAGATTGAGGGAACTCAGGGCATAAACCTAACAAATGAAAGTAAAGCATGGATTGATGTCATCTAGCTGTTGGTTCTAATTGCTTGATATGAAATCAAAGTCTGTGAGCTGCAGACACAGAAAAGTGTGTGTTTATCAGCTCCAGCACTTCACAAACAACCATTTAAACAAATAACCAACCCAAATATTTCTCCTTCTCCCTATAAACTTTCTCTCGACTTCTTTCATTCCTTCCCCAAGTACTTCCTAAAGTAAAGCATGCTAATTGCTGCAAGGTACAGGAGGACATCAGCCACTGACTCAGCTGATCTTATCAAAAACTGTTACTGAAAAATAGGAAATGTTTTTAATAAAGCACATACCCTTAGACATAAACGGAGTTATTTATCACAGACTTAAAACCCCTATAAAGCGCAATCACTGGTGGTTAGAGATGTTACTTAGAATATCAGTGCTACCATCTCAGTACTGCTTTTTATTAAATGACTTTGCCAAAGTTATGAAACCTTCATAACTCCACGAAAAATGGGCGTCTCTAACAATACCATGTATAATTAAGCATATATTGCTGTGCGGTTGGAAAATTCCATTGTCACCTGCATCAGCCTCGAAGATCAATTTGCATACACTGATCAAAGGGAACCTTACAGCTTGCTGGTTCATTTAAAAGTGAACAAGGATGATTTTAAGACCTTATTAAATCCCTCAAATTCATCAGAATAAGAGTGTTTTGACTTGTAAACAGCCAAGTATTTTCGAAGGATTATGAGGGAGACGCATTCATCCACTGCTTCGGTTGAACTCTTCTGATGTGTTCATTTTTAATTCCTTGTCTCTCTCAGGCCTCAATATCCTTGGATCTTGTTCAAATTAATGATATATTTTCAAGTCAAATCAAAAGTCTATTGTTCCGTTCAGTCTAACATGCGTGGCTGCAGGAGGTCCTGTAGACGGGCCAGAGCGGAGAAAATACTGAGGCTGTGCAGTAGGGACCAAGCCTCCTTAACTTCATTTCGTGCAACATCCTTCCGGGAGGCCAAGCAAGGGCCCGGCCAGGCTGGGGAGTTCTTCACGGAGAAGATAGAAGGATGGAAGGCAAAGCACGGAGCAGAGGAAAGGACAAAGGCCCACTCCTGTTGGTGACAGACGATCACCGTGACTGGCCTATACCTACTACCGACCTACCTCCCCACCTTGCCGTGAGCCTGGAGCAGGGACTCTGCAAGCCGCGATGCCCCAGTGCCCGTGCTGGCCGGCCTCCTGTCCAGTTCCACCAGTGGGACACTGGACACGGAGGGTCTCCCAGAGGAAAGTGGAATGTGGGAAAGGAGGAGAGGGACTTCACCCTTCTTTCCCAGTTGCTGTCAGCATCATTCTGTCAGCAGCCTCCCCTTGCACCATCAGAGGTGCCAGAGGATCAGTCAGAGGACCAGCCATCGGCACTCTCTCACTCACGGGGCCATGTCACCTAGGCCTTCACAGGATCCACCGCACCGCCTCCTTATTGGCCCCCGGGCCCTGCAGCGGGGCACCTGTGCCACAGAGGTCCAAGCACCAACCCCCACACACTCCTTCCTGCTTTTGTCCTCCCAGTCGAGGGTGGGAACTGCTTCCGGCTACTACTCCTCTCGGGCTTCCCAAGACTTGCCCCATTTGCTCTCGGGCCTTGTGCCACCTGTGTGACAAGTTCCTGTAATGTCTCCCTTCCACTTACATTCCTAGTGTGGTTTTTCTTTTCCTAAGTAGACCCTCGCTGATATGCTCACCAAGGCAGCGACGGTCAATGAAGGAAGAAAGTGGATTTTTCCATTGCAGATGAGGGATTTGGGAAAGATCAATCCCTTATTTTTAGAAGCTGTAGAGGTGATTTGGATGGCATCACCATCCCCACCATGATTCTCTCTGCCTTTCTTCCTCCTTCAACTGTAATGTAGTTTCCAGGCCATTTTACTGTGGACATCTAAAGGTGGCTCCAATGGAAGAGATATAGGGGAGTCTTCAAGGAGTCCCTTTACCCAACAAGCCCCTCGGTCAATCCACCCAGCGCACACATGTCGACAGTAGAGATTTGTAATGACATTAGACCATGTACGACCATACGTCCCTCACTGGTCCTCTCAAAGGCTGTCCGCACCTGCCAGTCATGGCAGGGGCATAGGAGGTACTAACCCTCCCAGAAACCAGAGACCACACATGTAATCAAGCCTATACTCGGCCACGAGGACACAGTCGACCCCACAGAGAAGAACACGAAACAGAACCTTAGCACAGGGCTTAGGAAAAGGTTCCCAGCCCTGATAGTTGACAACCCCATCCGTAAATGCACTTTCAAAAAATGGACAGAACACCTTCCACACTGGCATAGAACAGAGCCCAGAAATGAATTCAAGCTGAAAGAATCATTTAGAAAACTGAAGACTCTTTAGTATTGGTTTTTACACATGAATGCCATAATTATGTTGTATCTGTAGCATATCTTTATTTCTCTAGTGTTTTGGTCATGTTGTACTTTGAATATTAACCAACAAATATGTCAAGAAATGTAGGAAGATGATTCCCTAAATAAATAACTTTGGTTTTAAAAAAGATCCCATCTAAAAATTATTAATGCAGTGAATCGAGGTGAGCAATTCAAAACTAAGCTCAGGCAGATGTTGACTGCAGCATTTAGCTTCCCTTTCCGAGCGTCACTGAGCCCCTCATGCCCAGAGCTAATATGACCTCAACAAAATGAAGCCAGTCTTTGGCTCAGTGATTTAGAGCAGTGGGGGGAGTTGGGAATAAAGGCTAATGGTTTTCAGTCAAAACCAAAGCACGATACAAGCCAGCCAAAGTCAATATTTTTTTTTTTGTATGCCACATATTTGTGGCAGGATAAGGCCTTACTGGGATAAATAATTTTTTGAATTAACGGCCCCTGCTTTGGCTTACCTTTTCATAGGGGGAAAACATATAAAGGAAAGAGAATAGAAGACAAATGTTTCATAGTGGTTCTATCTTATTTACCAGTTGCTTAAGCTAGCTGCTGGTTCATCTTCAGTTCTTGTCTTTACCTCAACCTGCCTCCAACATACACACACCCGGAGCTCTGCACATCAACCTTTCCTCCATTATTTACCACTCTTCTTCTCAACTCTTCTTCATTATATGTCTTTCAAGGAGAGCTAGTACTATAAACCTGAATCTGTAGGACAACATTAGGTGTAACAGCTCTTTGACTTGTACGAAGCAGGAAGAAAAAATATTTTTGATAAGTTTATCAGTTTAAATGCACTCATATTGTCCCTAACAATTGGTGGAAAGTTGTACCGAAAGTATATAAATGTAAGGATGCATATTTTTCTGACAACTGTTTTGTAATGTCTTTGAGATTTCTTAAATCTGCCCCGCACCCCCGAACCCTGCAAGTTTATGTGCAGAATGAGAACAGAGCTAGGGTCGACCGGTGTAACATACCAGTTTGTATTCAGGGTACATTCCTTCTCCATTTGTCTACGGGTTTGTACTTGCTGAAGATGTGCATATGTCCTGAACATTTACTATATATTATATGTCCTGTATATCTGTTGGAGTCATCATCTCTCTGAACTCATAAGCCTCCAGCAAAATGGTTAACTTTTTCGCCCCCCCCCCCCAGCAATGTGGTACACACGCAGAGATGCTCAGTATCGCAGACACAGCAGAAGCTGCTGGTACCCCGTCCCTGTCCTCTTGCCGTTCATTATTCTCCTACACGCCCATGGCTTTCCCGACAAGCCCCTGGGGCAGCCTACCTAAAAGCCTGTTTTAGCCACAGGAGCATGCTCTGTCCACACGTGGGGCAGGCCGGAAGGGCCTGGAGCTAACACCTCCCAGAGGCTGTCAACCAATGAAGGATGGGAGTGGGTGTATACACAGCCCTGCTTCCTCCTGGCTCAGGTAGAACAACTCTGAGCCAGGCTGCACACGGTCTCCCAGAGGCCCACAGGACTGAGGGGCAGCAACCCACAACTGCGCCCTAACGCCATCATTAACTTGTGTCTGTACAGGCTCCCTTCTCTCCCTGGTCTCACTCTGCCCCTCCCCTACCGGTGCTTCCTGGGACCACTCCCAAAGAGACTACTTGCATCCATAGCTCACCTCAAGGTCTCCTTATGAGGGACCCCATACTAAAACCACTCGACAAATGCTTTCAGTGAGATGCATGGCCTTTCTGCCCTACAAACACAAAAGATGAAAGGTTTCATATTTAGGATTGGGGGGATAAAAATGACCTTGGAGCTTTGTTTTCTAAATATGCCACTCATTCCTCCACAGGAAGTGTAGCCAGGTACCAAAATCATACTATGTATAACTACTAATATAATCATGCTTCTGACCCATAGGCCACTATGAAACACCTCAACTAAATGGGGGCTTGGGCCAGTGGAGTGGAGTCAAGCCCCTAGCACAGACATTGGTAATACTGCCTGGACAAATTGTCCCAGCCCTTCAGCCCTTGTATCAATTCAGAGCCAGGAATTTACACGGAAGCTATACAGAGTCTCTTAGAAAGAGCAGTCCAACATTCCAACCCTTTCTGTGTCAGGTTCAACATTATTAAAACCACTTGGTGGTCTCGGCCAAGGCCAGATAACAGAAAAGTGCACTGAAGTCACGAGGGGGGCTGAGAGTCACCAACTGACTGGATCAGGCACCAAGGGCCCAGTTTGGAAGACGACAGTCTCGGAGTCCTTTGGGAAGCTGGCACTGGAATGTCTCTACCCACAGTGTGCTCCTGATTGAGTCTAACACTGAGGGAAGAAGTGTTCACCACTGCACTTACTCAACATATATTGTCGTACTGGGCTGGGCACTGAGGACTCAATGGAGAACAAAACAGACCTATCCCTGCTTTTGTGAACTTACGGTAGAGTATGGAAGACAGATATTCAACAAGCAGGCAAATAGGTAGATAGATACCTACAAAAGGAATACCAAAACAATATCAGGAGTCAGAGTTTCAGGGCAAAGGGGATGTGAAGGGGGCTGGTTGGAGGAAGTAACATGTGTGAAGGCCCTGAGGGGGCAGAGAAGGTGGGATCTTTCAGGGAATAGAAAAAAAAGCCAATGTAGCTAAGGTGAGAGTGAGACAGAAACAGAGATGGAAAGAGAGAGAGGGCCCTTGTTCAAGTTTGTGCTCTTCAAGCTAAGTGCTATAGGAAGCCACTTGAACAGGTCTTCAGTCTGGGACTTCCATGTAGAGGGATGCAGGACCCAGGAAGAAGTCCTCGCCAAGGCCAGCCACAGGACTGAAGCACGCAGATGAGTCTGAATCACAATTCCATGGATTTTCCAAATTTTAGGGGATGATACACACCAATATAGAGAGAGAAGAATATGGGGGGGATGGAGAGAGAGAGAGAAAGAGAGAGAATTTTGAACACTGTCTGACACATTGACACAGAAGTATGCAACAAATATTAGCTATCGAGGGACTCTTAATAGAAAAGCCCTTGTTTCCTCAAATAGAAACACCAGCTTGGGGTACATCTTTACAACCCCTACCATTTTTCTAGAAACACTAGTGGCTACTTGATGATCATTAATTAAATTATAACTGTCCATCAATTTAACAGGAGTTCTCAAACATAACTGCTTCCTAGAAACACCTAGGGAGCTTTTAAAAATAATGATCCTTTGACACCCCCAACCAATCAAATCAGAAACCCTAAGGAGGTGGGGTATGGGTTTGAGTATTTTTTTGAACTTGTCAGTTGCTTTTATGTGGGGCCAGCTTGGAGAACCAGGGCAATATCTCCACATGATTTGGTTTATTAGTGAACATCTAGCCAGGCTGTCACCAAGCCAGGACCCAAATAGAATATGAGAGAGGTAAATTGAAATTGAAGTCGGGACAAGTTAGCTCGGAGCCTGCTCTGGGCTGGGCGCTTTTCATTCATTGTGTTATTCAGTCTTCAAAGAACTCTAAGAGGTTAACTCTTTTCATCCCATTTCATAGATGACAAACAACTGATATTCAGAAGCAAGTTGCCCAGGTGACACAACAAGTCAATGAGGGGGCCAGGATTCAAGCTCTAGTCCTTTTATGTTCCAGACCCTACCCTCTCTCTACAACCCTTAAGCTTTGTACTGCTTTCTAAGAAAGAGATATACGCTTACAACCCTTGAGAAGCCAAAAAAGAAAATGGAGACCTAGAAGGTAGTGGTATTGAAAAGGGTCATGGAGGGGAAGTCCCAGAAGACACAAGACGAACCCTACAGAACTCACCATTTTTCCCATGGACACTGCTGCCAGTTATGGCCGACCTCTCGGTAGCCTTCCCTTGCTCAGAAACTTCTCCCCACGTTTCTGAGGAGTCATCCCTGATACCACTCTTCCTCTCATACGTCAAATCTAATTTGACGCTATGTCTTATTGTCTATGCCTCTAAAAATATCTCCAGAATCTGGGCACTTCTCACTGTCTGCACAGCTACAACGCTAGTCCAAGGGGCCCCGACTCCCCATCAGGAGACTGTGGTCTGCCTCGTTCACACTCTTGACTTTGACAGCCTGGGTGAGGACCCACTGGCCAGAGCTACGGTGAGAATCAGAAGTCAGAGTGTGCTGATCAAGCAGGCTGCTCTGCTTAAAAACCCTCCAGAGGCTTCCCATTTCAAGCTGGACACAATCCCTACTCTTCACGGTGACCTCCGGAGCCCTCCCAGCTCTGCACCTGCCTATCCCTCTGGCTGCAACTCCTGCAATGCTCCCTCTCACTCACAGTGGCCTTCCACCTGTCCCTGTCTGCCAGCATGGGCTATGCTCTTAGGGCACTGCTACAGGCCATTCCCTGTGTTTGGAGCACTTTTACCCTGATCTTTGTATGGCTGCTGCTTTTCCTCACTGGGCTTTCAACGACAATGTCACCTCCTCAGAGAGGCCATGCCTGACCATCACAGCTGAAGAGGACTCCATCCCCACCTTGCTGGTCATGTGCCATGCATTCAATAATTACTTGCTTACTGGTGGACATGCTTTTAAAAGTGTAACTAACTGCATCCATGGCCAGAAGGATTGTGATTCTTTGGTTGGAAATTCTATTCATCACACTCTGTTTGTCATGCTCCTCAGCCTTGAACTCATCGCCAGTCCTCATTCTCAGTTTGCAAAATGAGAATAATGATTAACATGAGTCTTGAGGTGACCTTCTGACTGAGGACTCGATGCGTATTAGCAATTAGACTCCTAGTGCCATATTCAGAAAGAGGGACAACCCAAAGCCAAATCTTTTTCTTGCACCTTTCCCTTTGTGTTTGATGTTGGCTTTTCATTTGCATTTAGCACATTCAGGGAGGAGGCAAATAAACATTACATGGGCTGACACTGTGAACGCTTCAGATCCAGTCAAGGCAGGAAGCCTGAGAGCAAACCTTCACCAGAAGCCCTCCCAGGCTTGGAGCAGATGTTAAGTCCATTAATCTCCCGCAAGATAACCAAGTACACTGCCAATAAAAAATGAGCAGCGCCATTTCCTGGACTTGGCATGATCTGCGCGTCCAAACAGACCCAGAAAATGGAGTCCAGCTTCTACTCCAGGCCATTCATGGAAGGATGGATAGCGCCCCCGTGGCTTCAGTGTGGTCTTCTGCACTGCCTCCTTAATTGTAGCATTAACCTGCCACTGTGTCATCTCCTCTTCCCTCCTCTCTGTAGCTGGGAGTTCTAAACCTGTGCACCCCCATGAGGTCTATGGGTAGAATTCAGGAGGCCCATGAGTTGGATGGGAAATTTTTACCTTTTGGGTTTCAACCCCTAACCAAAATTTGGCACTTCCTTCCATCCAACATAGGCAGGAAACCTCAGAAGTCCTAACAGTGCCTGTGACTTCGTCCCCAATAAAGCTCACAGTTGTTCTCACATTTCACGTCTTAGTTGTTGCAGACATCTCAAAACACTGTTAACACTCATCACCGTTTCAAAATTACAGCAGTTGTTAGAACTGTTGCTCGATCTTGCCATTTAACATGTGAATAAAGAAGCACATGTATCTGTCTATCACAGACCTGGGTATTTTTTTTAAATTTTGATATCCGTATTTCAATATAGTTGATTTTTTTGTTGTTGTCCTACATATTTTATTTTACACACGTAATATCAATTTTTGAGATGGACTTCAGAGGCTTCACCAGACTTCCAAAGCCTAGTTCCCCCAGTAGGTCACACATTAAAGCAGCCAAATCCTCTCACCGATACTCCAGGGAAGTTTTCGTCTAAGGCAACTTTGCATCGACGATCAGGTCTGTCTTGTCTCCATGTGATTCCCTGCTCTGTGTCACTGTCCCTAGCAGTGTTTCTTGGCCTTTGTGGGCCATGCTACCTTTTCATAAACATTCATGCCCACCTTTAATATTCTCTAAAATGCAAAATAAACAATGTGATTAAAAACTACTCCAGGGGGCAAAGTGCTGCTTGGTTTTAACCATCACATGCCAACTTCGCCAGAAATTCTGATTCCCTCATCTCGCCAGTGACCCTGGTTGAGAGTCCCTCCTAAAGGAATGCCCTTATGAGAGGACAGTAGAAACCACCCTTGTCCCTGGCTACATCCTCCATGGTATTAACCTAACTAACCACCTTATTCTTACCCGAATCTCAGGCTAGGACACATTGGCCTCTCTCATTCCTGGCCGGGGAGGTAAGGAAGTGGGTCTCCTTGATGTGATGTGGGCAATTCCTTTTTTCTTTTCATTCTGAGATGATAAGGATGGGGTTTCTGGAAAAGTATGCCAAGAAACTAACAGGAAAGGCAGAAACCATGAAGAAAATGCCTAAGTCCAGAATCAAACTTGTCTTCAGAGAACAGATTTCTTATCCCAGGTGACGACAGTCTGGCTTCCCACTGACTGGCCTGGCACTGATCATTGGGCATTCGAACCCCTGTTATTTTCCTCCTCTCTGGCTGGCTGGGATTCGAGGCTTGGCAAATCCAAACCTTACCCAGAGGGAGCTCATGGTTGGCACAGCTTCTAGGCCTGGCAGGAGTCTCAGGCCCTGCTAATGTCGGTTTCCTGACTTCTCTCCAGGTGTGTGCAGAGTGAGAAGAGAAAGAGGCCAATGACAGCATCGAAGTAAAAGCCAACATCTGAGAGAAAGGGCGAGGATCTGGATTCAGGGCAGAGGTAAAGAAGCAATGATGGTGGAGAGGAGAGACCCAAAAAGTCAGGAAATGAGCATTGTGTGGGGGCCCAGCCGCGTGTCCTTCCCTTTGGTTCCCCCTTGAGGCCTCTACTGGTACTGCACCTGGTCCCTGTACCCCAGCTCAGGCCACAAGTAGCCCTAGCAACTCCCCATGCATCCCCAGCCCCCCAACACACATATCCTAGTTCTTGCTTGGTCCTCCCAACACTCATTTACAATCTCCTTCTCCCCTTTCTGACAAGCTAAAAATCCTAAACTCTTTCTCAACCTCTCCTGATTTTAGGAGTGGCCATGTGCTAGAGGTCTAGCCATGAAGACATAAGGGGAAATCTCCTGGGGTGCTTCTGAAGAAAATATTACTTTCCTTATTAAAGGAACAGATATAACTTCCCCCCTTTTTCCTGTCCGAAGTGCATATCTGATGTCTAGAATTGTGAATGTTCTATTTCAAGCATGAGGCAACAAACTTGAAGGGAAGGCTGAGAGAACGGGAGAGATGCCATGTCTGACATTCTTGAACCACTAAATCAATGCCCCAGTGGCTAACTCCAGATTCTGAATTATGCAGGAAAAAAATCAGTCCTTTTCTTGTTAAAGTCATTCTTAGTTAGGTTTTGTCACTTGCAGACAAAAGCATTCCTAACTCATAGACCACAATAAATAGCCCCCTTCTTCCAATATCCATCCATTACTCCAGGTAACCACCCTGTTCTATTCCCAAACCCATCTGCTGTGAGGCCTACCCTTCCCCAACCAACCCTTGAACCTACACAAATACTGATGACACCGGTGATAGCTCATGGCTAGCACTGCTAGCTGGGCTCAGATTCAATGTCAAATCCATCTCTTCTAGCTCTAACCTGTACAGCATCCCAGGCTTGTCTTATCACCCAACTCCCCACACAGACTTTCCACAATGCACAGTTGCGGAGTGGCCAGATATGTACAGTTCTTGGCCTTAACCTAGACAGTTTATCTCAAAAACCCCACTCCATGAAGTCACCCCTTGTCACCCCAGCATGATGTGAGCTCCCCAGCTTTGAATGCCACTTACACCTGCACCACCAATTGAGTGTAGAACACTGATGGAACATTGGTCTTAGTTATGTTCCACCTCCAGGAAGCCTGCCTGACCCTCTCAGTCTGAGTTAAACACCTCTAACACCAAGTCTTGCCAATGCTCTCTTTGTTCCTCTATTAAAGTCTCCACCAGACTTTTGTCACCTTCTGTCAACCTCTCTACACCCTCCAATAAGCTGTGATCTTTCACATAGGATGATATCTTACAACCTATGCCAGTTCTCAAATTGGACCTACACATTTGATGTTTAAAATTTTTTTCCTGAATGAATGAATAATCATATCTCCCCACTAAGATATCAAGCTCGTTGAGAATAGGTATCTGGATTTTTGCCTCCTAGCAATCCCCCACCAGTAATGCATACAGTGGGCTTATAATATATATTTTGTCACTAATCTGTATAGAGAGACATCCAGATTTTACTTCAATAACTTCTACTTGACAACTAAGCAGCATGATCTTGTTTGTACATGCACATATATAAACATCTAATCATGAACTATGTAGGTATAAACATATACAACACTTAGCCTAAAGGTGCCAAATGAAAGCTTGGCCTGATGATTCTTTCCCACCAAACTGCCCAGTGGTTTAACTCAACCCTCCAGCTGGTCCTACAGCATGCATACATAGCTGCTATTATTGTCTTACTAAAAGCTTTGCAACAAAAATCATCAACAATTAAGAGGAGCTCCTTCTGAAGAAGTTTTCAGATGAAGCAGAGCAAGATAAGACGGTTTGTCACAGCTAAGAGAAAGGTGCCTTCGAAGGCCAGTTTAACACCGACATAAACATCCTCTGACGTTACTCACCGAAAGTCCAAGGCACTGCTGGAGATGTTCTCAGGAAAGAGAGAGCTTTGCAAACCACAACCCATCACTACGCCAAGGGCTGACCTCTCAGACATGATGGTTCTAACCAAGGTGTTTAGGATATTTAAGAGGATGCTCACCATACCCTTTCTTCCAGGTGGAAAACGCTAGCCAAGTAATTCTCTGAAATTCAAGGAGAAAGCCCCACAATGGTGAAGATGGGGTGGAGCCGGCCATGGTGTTGGCTGGTGGAGGGGATGGGGCAGGGAAACTGGGGCACCTGTTTTCAAATACAGTAGAAGGAAGGACTCTGAGAGCCCCTGTTAGGTTAAGAATATTAAAATTCTTGGGGAGAATACCTCCTGTGGGAGAGAGTAATTTTATAAAAAGTAAAAAAAGAAAATACCCATGAATCTTCAAAACTTCAAGCTAGCCTGTAAAACATAAGAAACACGCTAAGGAAGAATATTGGATTATGATCTTCAAGCCAAGGGGAGACCTGAAGTACCCTCAGAAAATGTGAGAGATTCACCAAGTTCAAGCTTCTCTTGGACCTCAAATCTTAAAGCAACTTTTAGTCCCAGTCCTCTCAAATGTGGAGAGGAAGTATAGAAGGGCATTAAGTGGGGGGAAAAAAAAAAAGGATTAAATGATCCTAGCATCCAGTTGACAGTAGATTTCTACTTTGCCCTTATCTTTACCCAAAAGCATCCAATCAGAGATGACCCTTGCCAGAGCTTACAGAGACCCCTGGGCCTCTGTGGAGGTGCTATTAATCGCTTACCAGATGTTCTGGCCTGAATTGTATCCCCCCCTCCAAAATTCATATGTTGGAAGTCCTAACCCCGAGGACCTTCTTTAGAAGTAGGGTCATTGCAGATGTAATTAGTTAAGATGAGGTCATACTGGAGAAGAGTGGGCCACTAACTAAACGAATATAACTGATGTCCTCATAAAAGAGGAGAAATTTAGAGACAGACAGAAATTTAGAGACAGACAAACAGGAGAACACCACGTGAACCTGATGAGTCTCCACTAAGGAAAGCCAGATGTTGACAGCAAATGACCAGAAGCTAGAAGAGAGGCCTGGAACATATTCCCCCTCACAGCCCTCAAAAGGAATCAACCCCGCTGACATGTTGATCTTGGACTTCTAGCCTCCCAAACTATGAGACCATAAATTTCCATTGTTTAAGCCCCCCAGTCTTGGGAATTTCGTTAAGGAAACCCTTGGAAACTAATACACCAGATTAATCCTTGCAGCCTCCAATGTTCAAATTGCCGAGTGTCATCTCCTCCACAGATGACCTTACCACCGCTAAAGAATTACCACTGTCTCGGTTTTCAGAGTTATCTTTAGGTTGCCTTCTGCCTCTGGCCCCTTCTTACGTGTTTACTTCTTTCTACAGTTAGAAAAATCTGTGTTTACTAATTTCTAAGATGGGATTGATGCAAAGCCATCTGCTTAATGAGAAAAATTCCTGTATATATGAGATAATCAACAAATATGGCTCCAATTAATGATTTTTCAAATTGCTATTTAAATATTGACTTGGACTGTGCCCATATGATGTCAAAATAACTGATTTGCATGTGAATATTTCAGTCAAACCACTAGCTGTTTTGTCTACATAGCTCCGAATAATGTGGTTGATTGTTGTTCTATTACCAAATTGGATTGACCGGTGATTTTTGGCATCATAAAGCATAGCCTAGATTCCTTTATGAGTACCAGGAGATCAAGCCAGAGAAATAAAAAGGTATTTCTTTTCTTTAAACTTCCAAGGACTGTTAATAATGAAATATTACAGTGGAGGGAATTTTCACTAAGAAGTATCACCTAATAACATTAGTTAATAGTCCTTCCTGTGGGATTTTGTCACCACCTTATTTCACCTTTATTGTTCTATAGGGTAGTTCATTACCACGGCTTAGGTGATTCTACTGCTTTATAGAGATCAAAGTGTTAGTGCTTCAGGTGCGGCAAATTAAACAGAACACCTACCAGACTGATAATAAATAGGGAGGTGAAGAAGTGGGGGAAGTGTCATGAACACATATGTTCTCACTTTTCTTTTTCCCATTCCCCAATTTTCCTCACTACCCAATGGCCAGAGTGATGGGGAATGGATGGATAAATGTAGGGTGGAACTGGAAGGAGTAAACTGGGGAGAGTGGTCTGAACTGGAGAAGGGGAAGAAGTGAAATGAGCAAGCTTCCAAGGTCCAAACAAGACCCACTATTGTACCTTGGGCGCTGGCCCTCTGCTAAGGTCAAAGCTGTAACGATAGCACATTACATCTTCATGGCCTTACCCAATTCCCTCTCAGTCTTTCACCTACTTTTGGCCCTCCTTCCTTTCTTTCTTCTTTTCAGTGTAAAATAAGAGACCATCATAGTGGTCCCCATATTCCATCTTTGCTGTTCCACAGGTTAAATGAATCTGCCTTTGGAGTGGGGGGAGGCGGTGCCTGGGTGGCTCAGTTGGTTAAGCATCTGACTCTTGATCTCAGCTCAGGTCCTGATCTCAGGGTCATGACTTCAAGCCCCATGTTGGGCTCCACATTGGGTGTGGAGCCTACTTAAAAAAGAAAAAAATCCCCCCAAGCTGGAGACTCTATGGAAGATTTGGGTTTCCACAGCAAGATGTGGACATCACAATCTGAAATTCAGAATCCCCAAACAATGAGCTAAGTAATACACTGGTCCAATCTAGTATAATTTCTAGATAATCTCATTATCCTAATTCTTACTAAGTTAATATGGGGATTTTCAAGCAACATTCTAAGATATTTTTTTAAAAAAGTGCTTTCACCAAGAAGAATTTAAAAGGAAGACAAATCAGAAAGAGGGGTGCCTGGGTGGCTCAGTCGTTGAGCATCTGCTTCAGGTCATAATCCCAGGGTCCTGGGATCGAGCCCCACATCGGGCTCCCTGCTCAGCAGGAAGCCTGCTTCTCCCTCTCCCACTCCCCCTGCTTGCGCTCTCTCTCTCTCGCTGTGTCTCTGTCAAATAAATAAATAAATTCTTTTAAAAAAAAACAAGAAAGAGGTTGTAAAGGCTTTGTGAAACTAACATCTAACAATAAGTAGAGAAAAAACGATTACATATAATGATTAAAACAAACAAGCAAACAAACAGAAAACACTGCTGGTAAGAATGTAAAATGGGTGAGGCCCTTTGTAAAACAGTTCAGCAGTTCCTCAAACGTGAAGCATAGAGTTACCATGGGACCCAGCTCTTCCAGCGGTAGTTACATAGCCAAGAGAAACAAAAACATATATCCACACAAAAACTTGTGATAAATGTTAATAGCAGCATAATTTATAATAGGACTAAAAATATTTCACTAAAATGGTCTCCCATTTACAGTGCCCCACACAGGTGTCAAAGAATGAGTGTCTAATACTGTAAAATATCGGTGCCTATTTTCTTCAATGTGATTGCTAATTGTGTCAGTTAAAGCACACAAATGTGAAATGTGTGTGTGTGACCTAACAATGTATAAGCTGCCACCAGAAATGGGGCCTTATGTATAGAGTATGTTCTTCGGTCACCTTCAGGGATGGGTCCTAGAGAGTCAGCAGAGGGGAAATCACAGGTATGCATTATAAAGATGAAGCGAATTGAGATGAAACAAAGAGGGAGGTTTCTGGGGACTCTCACCCATGAAAGCCACCATTTCATTTTCCCAACCCCCGTTTCTCATTGATCTCCTTTCCTTCTCCTCTAGATGAAACTGCCTTATGTAAGCAAAAGCCCTAAGGTATAACTCAATTCCCTTTGAAGAAGGACATTCATCAATCCATGTGAATCACCATATTATGAATTTGACCTGATCAGTTTTCACCTCCACCTTGTAAACTCCTCCAGGCCACTGACCTCTCTTGTCCAGCTCTCATGTCCAAACGTTTACATTCAACCCCCATTTGTTGTAGCTTAGAGCTTGACACAGTCTCCCCATTCCTTCTCCCTCACCCTGACAAGAGGCTCCGATCTCCAGTGGAATTTGGTAAAAATGCGCTAATACCTCTAGGGTGGCGTATGGTTTAGCGTAGCTCTTTGGAACAACACTGTGTCTTCAGAAATCTTGAGGCAGTATCTTAGCTCCATTCTGCAGTCATCTAAGTCCTGCCAGTTCTATCTTCCGAAAAACCTACCAACCCTTCCCTTTCCATCACACTGGCCTCTACCTTGCTTCAGGCCCTAATCTCTTCTCATCCTAATTGTTATCATGACCTCCTAATTGGTCTCTTTGTCTCTAGTCTTGCCCTTCCTTTATCCACCTTCCATGTGGCCATTGGAGTAACTTTATAGAACATAAGCCTGGCCATAACCCGCCCCCCACCCCGATTCAAAGCCCTGAAATGGCTTCCCATCACCTTCAGAATGAACACCCAGCTCCTTATCTAGGCTTGTAAGTCCCTTTTTAACCCAGTTCCTGTCTTCTTTTCCCAACTATTGCCTATCCATCCTGAACTATTCATAGTTCCCAAAACAAGCTAAGCTCTCTATCTATCCCATCCTTAGAATTTCAAATGATATTTCCTTTGCCTTGAATACTCCAAGTAGCCTTGAATATTCTTTCCCTCCATGGGGGTTAGCTAATTCTCTTCTTTTTCAAACAGCTTTACTGATGCATAATTTACACACCATTAAATTCACTAGGCTAGACTAACTACTAACCTTTGAGACTCCATTTGGATGTCATCTCTTGTTTTTGATTGGACTCCCTCAAAAACAGATCTTGAAACAAAGGTGTGGGTGCAAGTGGTTTACGTAGGAAGGGATTCCCAAAGAGCAAAGTGAGGGCATAGAGATGGGAGATGGAGAGGAGAGAAAAGCCAACAAAGGGTGTGTTCAAGAGTGGGTTACTGCTGTGGGCAACTAGGGCAGTCAACTCTGCTGGGAAGTCTTTGAGAGCCTGCGTGAAACACATCTCTGAGTTGTCCCACAGAGAGGCAAAGAAATTTGGGTACTTATTTTCCTGTTCCTCATTAATTGAGAGTCACTCCCAGAGCTGCTAGCCCACTGGCACTTCCAGCCTACCCCACGGCCAAAGAATTATCTCAAACAGAGAAAGGCAGGAAGCCGTTAGTGTATATAGGAACAACCTAGAGTGAACTTCTAAGCCAAGACGGTGAGGATGGAGCACCAGACAGCATCTCTACGCATTCTCTCCAAAGCTTTTCCAAATCCTACCTCTACTTTTCAGGTTGGGTTAGGGAAACATTCTCACTGGTCCCATTGCACCAATGTCCTTGCCACACTCCGCAATTTTGTGGTTTCATCTCTTGGCCTCAGTCCACTACACTGTGGACTCCTCAAAGGCAAGGACTTTATATGCCTTCATGCACCACATTTAACAAAGTGCCTTGGACCTTCTACCTAGCCCAATAACGTGTGAGGTTGTTTCAAAGCACTTTATATTCATTGTTGTCTTTCATATCTGAAAATCCCCTTACCAGGGAGATAGCATCATCATCTTTAATCATTCTGATTTTATGGACAGAAAGCTAAAATACAGTGATGAGACAGAGCTAGATGAAGGACCACATTTGCTGATGGCTAGGCCAGTGGCCAAACTAGTTTCTGCTCCTTGGCGCACTACAGGAGGTAATAGCATTCACCTGAGGCTAAATCTTTCAACCCATGGCAGAACAGACTATTCCATATCTAGAATAATCTGCTTTACAATATTCAGAAGATGCCTGAAGGTGGAAGCAAAGCAGGCCTAGAAATGCCAAGTCCTATGCTATATCTGAAAAAGGAAACTTTGATTTTTTTTTTCTCCTCTCACTTAACCTCTCCAAGGAACTGCCTCCCAATGTAATTTTTCTACAATTCTAATATCTGTGAATATGTAAATCAGATTTTACTATTAATTAACTCACCAACATAACGCCATTCACTGGAAGGAAGTGATCAGCCATGGGGAACACAATGCCTTGTAGCTCTGTCATTTTTAAAAGTCAAAGCAAGAAGTACACAGTTCTAATAACAGAAGGGATGAAGTGCTTTGTTCTTAGGTTATGCTCTGGAGTACAATTTTTAAAGGGATTAAATATATAAACATCAAAGAAAGACTGCCCTGAAGCTAAGAGTTGTATCAGCAAACCCCCTGCTTTTTTATGTCCCCTATGTTCAAACATAAGACAATGGATCTGGTGATTATAATGGTCTCTACTCACTTTACACAGGAAAGTAAAGGAAAAGAATTAAAGAATTTTTCCCTCTGCAGTATAATGACTGTTGGTGAACCACTAAAAAATGGAAGAATTTCAACAGGCATAAGGTCAGTCTATTTGGTAGCTTTTTTCATTATGTATTTTTGAACCACTTGACAGTTTTCCATTTTAACATTCTGAGGGATTTTTCTTGGTAGAAAAATCTAGACAAGTACTGCAGAAGTTTTACCATCTGCAAAAAGAGTGGGTTGTATTAGATCAGCAAACACTGTGGGCTCCATAACAATATTTTGTTGGTCCACAGAACTCCTCTGAGGAATACCAACATCAGAAATGAATCCAAACACTGAAAAACTGATTAATGGACAGGAGGTCACAAAATTGCCACTTTACAACACTATTATATGAACAGCAAATACAGAAATAGCATTAAATTGTTTATAATATTCATAGCATATTATGTTATCTGATTAAGATGTTTTTGATGTATTATGATACCCAGTCAAGGCATTTTATTTTATTTTATTTTATTTTATTTTATTTTATTTTATTTTATTTTATTTTTAAAGATTTTATTTATTTGAGAGAGAGAGAATGAGAGACAGAGAGCACGAGAGGGAAGAGGGTCAGAGGGAGAAGCAGACTCCCTGCTGAGCAGGGAGCCCAATGCGGGACTCGATCCCGGGACTCCAGGATCATGACCTGAGCCGAAGGCAGTCGCTTAACCAACTGAGCCACCCAGGCGCCCCAGTCAAGGCATTTTAGAAAAGGAATTAAGTGAATTGTGCTGAGAAGAAGAATGAGTGAACAGAAAAACATAGATTTTGATATCAGATAGGCCTAGATTCTATTTATACTTCCATTGCAGTGTAACCCTGCACAAGATATTTAATCTCCTTAATCCTCAGTCTCCTCTTTCTTTAAAATGGGTATCACAATTCTTAATAGCCCATGGTAATTTTGCAAATTACAAAGGTAAGATATGGGAAAGTGCCTAGGGCTAAACTTAGCACATAAAATGCTATAAATGTTCTTTCCCCCATGTTCTATTATTTCTGTAAGTTGTCTGCACAATTAGTCCTAAAATTCAAGAGATTATTTTTTAGAGTCAGTTCTAATGTATCCCTGTAAATGTCCCCCTGCCCATACAAACACATCACAAAGGCATACAAGTATTGGGCACAATTTTAAGTATGATTCTATTGGATTTAGTGTTCCACCAATTTAAATATATTTCCATTTTAATTGGCCTGGCTTAGAAAAAAACTGTCGATCCCCTGGATTATATTATTCTAAAGAATCTCTTTAGCTCTAATTTTTCTCTAAAAACGGTTTAGAAGAGATGGGGGCTGGAAGGGGGAGGAGCACCTAGGTTTAAGTGGATCTGTCCCTGGTGCTGAAAGTGAAAAATGTACCTAAACGCTCCTCATTTAGGTGCGGTGGACGGAAAGCTAGTTTAACTAAATGAAAAAACCTGAGCTGCACTTAGTTTGATATCAAGAAAGTGGCATTACTCAGGACGTCCCAAAACTTTAAGATGATCCCAAGGGAAGAGAGAAGGGATCCTCTAGCAGCTCAGCCAAGTGATCAAAGGGCTATAAAAAAAACTGACACATAATATCATTAACATGTAGATATCCATAACATTAGATAACAAAGACACTCAAATCAGCAAGATGCTAATTCTAGACTAAAGGCCTTCTAAAACTAGAGACTAACCAGATATCATCTATGCCTTTTTTTGAGACCCACACCATTGTTGTGACCTCTCCTCTGACATTTCCCTTACTCAGGTTCATATTTTAATCTTCGGTACATGTATCAGTAACTCTATTAAACTAAAAATTTGTTGAGAGCAGGGAATCCCTTGCTCTATTTCTCCTAGTTGTTGAATACAGTAGAAACTTACTGCTAATTGGAATAAAATTACCCAATCGAGTTAAAATAATCAATGTTGGTGTGCCAAAGAAAGCTTATTAGACATGTGAGCTAGGATTTTAAGAGAACCTTGAAGTATGGAAAGGTTTTGGAACGCGATGAGAAGGTAAGGTCATGCTTTATGTTAGGAGAAAAAAGTAAAGCACAGATTTGGACCTGGGTGAGCACAGACACCCAGCTAGTGTGTTCCAAAATGTCTCTTCCTGAGAGGGAACTAAGCCGTAAGAGATAGAGAACAAACTGAGGGTTGCTGGAGGGGAGGTGGGTGGGGGATGGGCTAGATGGGTGATGGGTATTAAGGAGGGCACTTGTTGTGATGAGCACTGGGTGTTGTATGTAAGTCATGAGTCACTGAATTCTACTCCTGAAACCAATATTGCACTGTATTTTAACTACCTAAAATTTAAACAAATAAAATAAAAAGAAAGAAAGAAAGAAGAGAAAGAAAGAAAGAAATTTTTTAAATCCCATTTACAAAAAAACAAAAACAAAACAAAAACCCAAAAATGTCTCTCCCTGAGTCAGTGCATGAAATATCCGTCTCTCTTAGCCCTGAGTCCTATGTTTATTCAGGAAAATGATTCTGCATGACTTTTTTCCTTATGTCATGATAGATCACTTTTTTAAAAGACTCATGATGATACTGACTGAGTTGGCAGAATACCCTGAAAAACACAAGATATCCAATTAGCACACTTTCCTTTAGGATAGCAGAAACACCCAACACTTAAAAAATATAAGTGTTACTGAGATTGGAATAGTATAAAGGAGTGATAAGCACACTATCCTAAGTGCTACACTAAACTGTAGCTGCCCAAATATCCTTTGCATGATCCTGCTATGCATAGTGACTTCATGGTTGACATTGAACTGTTTAGATTTGACATATATACATGAAAATATTTTGTTGTTTCTCTGGCAGAAAATGGTGGTGTGATTATTGAAAGCTAGTGAGTGACACACTTGTTACACAAGAGTAGACCCGTTTCTAACCTTATCAAACCAAATACGCTTTTCTTTTGAGTCCCCACTCCCTCCACACCATGATTAATCCCTCTGGCATCTCTGAGCAAGACTGAGCCAAGAGACTTACTCCAAATGTAACAGATGATAGGAATCCCCTCCCAAGTGAGAATACTTCATTAGTTTTATCAACAAATTTAATTCCCATGAAGTAATGCCCTTGTCCCTTCCAATTTAACAATAATTAGAAAGTCATCTCTAAGGAGCAGTCTACTTAAAGAGTAGTGATGGATATTTGACCCTAATAGAGATGTAGTCACAGATTTATGTAAAGGATGTTCATCTCAGTGTTATTTATAACAGTAAAAATTTATTTATTTGTTTGTTTGTTTGTTTGTTTTTAGAGGGGCAGAGGGGCAGATAGAAAGAGAGAATCTTAGGCAGGTTCCTTGTCCAGCACACAGCCCAGATGCGGGGCTAGACCTCACAACCCTGAGATCATAACCTGAGCCAAAATCAGCAGTCAGATGCTTAACCAACTGAGCTACCCAGGCACCCCAACAGTAAAAATTAAAAAAAGAAAACCTAAATGCCCCAAAATAGAATATAAGTTAAATAAATCCAGTTTTAGCCATTTGATGGAATCCTATGCAGCCATTAAAATGTTTTATAACAATATTAATCAACATGAGAAAAAGCTTACGATCTATTTAACAGGAAAAAAATGTTTACCAAACAGAACCTTTACCCTGACTTTCAATTTCAGAAAAAGTGTATAAACATTTCATATACATTGCCTAAGCCCTCCTGCCAAAGACCACCAGGAACACACCAGTAGTTGAATGAGCTGGGTTTATTTTTTGTTGCAGTGAAGGAGAACATGCACCATGGGGAACTGAGGGGCATCTCAATAAGAAGGGTTTGTGTTTGTGTTAAGTAATTTGGGGGAAAGTTTAAGGCAGCGGGGCTTGCTGTAGATTGGGTGCCATCAGGAAGTAGGGGTAGTTTTATGATTGGGTGTTTTAACAAATCTTTATCTAAAAGAGCAGACTAGACCAAAGCTAGAGCTGGAATTTGTTTAAAAATAAAAAACACAATAATCACTCCTATTAGCCAGGATAGGGACTTGTTTGGTCATTTTTGGGATTTGGACAACGCTCATGCTTCTTCATCTGTGTTCAGACATGATTATGGAGTGATCCTAATTTTGTCTGGATCCATCACAGTTACCAAATGACCTTATCTGACATTAGTGTTCTGGAGAATAGTTTTTATTCAAAAGGAGAACACGGAAGCTTAGTTGTGAGTACCAGGGCAGCTCCTAGCAATACCAAGTCCCAAATGATAATACCAGGCCAGCCCCTGGATGGCAGGGACTGATTTTCTTTTCCACACACACACATATTTAAGAAAGACTAGAATTATGACAGATAATCATTAACTAGGTGTTTGTGATATTCCAGGCACTGTTTTAAGTGCCTTATATCTTTTAACCAATTTATCCCTGCAGCGACTCTATGAGATAGGTACTATTAATTATTCCCATTTTCCAGAACAGGAAAGTATGGCATAAGGAGGTGAAGTTACTCACCCAACTTATCATAGTAAGTAGTGGAGCATGGATTCAACTCAGTGGCTATGGAACCAGCAGCCCAAACCTCTGCATTATATTGTCTATGTGTACAATAAATTATCACCGGTGGCTACCTTTGAAAGGCAGTGAGAGTAACAGGGCTACAGAGTCGTTCTGTTTCCTTCTTTTTCTAGTTCTTATTTTCTAAATTTTCTACGATTAAAGTGTATCAATTTTTAATCAGACAAAGGAATAATTTACAAATGTACTGATGGAAGCTCTATTCCCAAGGTCATTGTCCCAAATGCAAACCCAGGTCTTTGGTGGTGGTAACGCTCCCCTGAACATCTGAATCAAGAGAAGAAAAATCAAATCGGGAGGAGGCAACACCCCACCCTCTTGCTCCAACTCAATTTAGGTAATACTAACGGAATTTCCCGCAATATAAAGTGGCAGCAAGATCCACTCTGAGGCCATTCAGTGTCTTTGAACTAAAGGAGGCAGGGTGGAAGCTGTCCCAAATATACATCGAGACGATTAGGAATAGAGTTGGAAGAACTAGAAGCAAAATGCCTGGGTCTCAAAGGAAAGGCCTTTCCGTGTAGGAGGACAACAGTCCCACCCGGGCCAGCTGACCAACGCTGGGTGTCTCCAGCTCTCAGATTCAGCCCAGGCGCTGAGAAAGGGGATGCCTACTCTTCAGCCTGCGTGAGGGCTCACATTAAGAGGCCGGAAATTCTCAGGTCGCGAGTGAACCAAGGTTAGGAGGGAACCATTTGGAGGGACAAAGACTTCAGAATGAAAAGAGCTTCGCCAAAATGTTAAAGGCTCCCAAGGAGACCTGTCGGTTGGTTTCCCTTCTCTTACTTTTGTCGCTGAGCTGGCGTCAGGGCATACAAAACATCTCTGTTCGCTCCGCGCGCAAAGAACGACTTTAGTTAGGCCTCCTGAGAGGTGCCCACCCACCAGCTGCCGCCAGCTCAGCGGCAAAGAACTGGGCTCACAGTATTTCCCACTGCCACCGCACACACACACACACACACACACACACACACACACACACACACACACACACACACACACACACCGCCCTTTCCGCCTTTCCTTCTGTCCCGGCTGAGAGCCACGCAGGGCATCCACCCTGCCATTTAGCACCTCGGCTGCACAGTGGTGGGTGGTTTCCCAAAGCGTGTGCCCTCGCAGCCACTTGCGCTTGCCTCGCCAGTTGCAGGGGCACAAGTCAAAGAGGCTTTTCCCTCCGCGATCATCGTGAATCAGCAAAGCGCTGCAGAGCAGCGGCGTCTCCTCGAGCAGAAATTACGATGCTGGGGGAAGGGCACAAGTGGAGTGTTGCAGGGGAATTTCTAGCCCCTCCCAACGTGACCCTCCCGGGGACGACGATACTGGGGTGGGGGTGGGGGAGGTGTTGGCTGGAAGCTCCTGTTTGAACCTAGGCACCCCGGGGGAGCCTTTGGAAACAGAGATCGGTGTGGGGGAATAGCAAGGGTGAGCCGGGAAAGTGGACTAGAGTGGATGGGTAGAAGGGGCTAGGGAGCAGGCAGAGGAGAGCGGGTGCGCCCCCGGGGTGGGCAGCGCAGCAGTTGCAGGTACTGCTGAGGGACTGTAGGAAGGAGGGTCTGGTGTGGGGGAAGGGAAGAGAGAAACCAAAAAAGGAGGATTTCCCAGCCCAGGACTTCCTGTTTCTAATGTGCAAGTTCCCAAGTTCAGTTTGAGAAGTGAAGGGCCGTTTGGCATTGGGGAGTCTGGAATGGGAACGTTAGGGGAATACCTCCCTAAATCGCATTCTCCCACCCATTTCTCTCTCCCTCTCCTCTTGTCCTCTCCTCCTCCTCCCCTCAGTCCTCCTCCTCTTCCTCTCCCTATTCCGTCTTCCTTCAGCTTCAGTATGCTTGTCCATGCTCTGTAGTACGGACTACACTCCAGCGACCGCGCCTCCAGTCGTCACAGCCTCTCCTTTGACCTGGGCACTGGGAGGCCAAGCGGGAGCGATAGGAGGCGTGCAACGGAAAAACCGAGCGCTCGGAGCGCAAAACCTTGCGACCCCTCACCGCGCACCAGTCCCCACCCCCTTAGCCGGACCGAGCGCCTCAGTGGCCCAGACTCCGAGATCTGGTTCGGTTTGAGTTGCAATGGATGGACCCCGGGGCTTAGAGCGCACAACGAAACGCGCTAAATTGTACCTGTGCGTGGCCGTTCCCGCCGCCGCCGCAGGTCTATCCCGGGCCGGAAGCCGGCGCCCGCCTTCTCGGGAAATTCTCTGGAGGGGGAGTGCGAGGGGAACCACAGTGACTGCCTGGTAGCTCAAGGCTGGCGCGCACACGCACACGCCCAACTTTGCAGAGACGTCGGCGCCCCCCGGGCTCCCCCGCGCCCCCTGCGGCTCGGCATGCTCGGAGACCAGTATCTCTCCAGGTCTGAGAAAATGTGTCCCCCACTCCCACACTTGCGTCTTTGAGAATGAGAGGGCGGGTGTTGGAGAGAAGGGGAGTAACGCTCCGGATTCCCGGTTCACAAACACTCTACGCCCGCCCGCAGGGGCGCCCGCTCCAGCCCCGCCGCACCAGGTCCCCCAGACCCGCCTGTGACGACAGAGGGAGGAGGAGGAGGCAGGGCGGAGAGCCGGGAGTCCGGGCGGAGAGCCGGGAGTCCGGGAGCTCCACCGACTGACCATCAGTACCAGCACTTTTGCTACTGGGCGACGGGGTGGGCGCGCAGGTTGAGGGGCGCGCAGCAGAACTGCCCAACCCCAATACACTCTGGAGCGACCCTAAATAAGGGCGAGAAGAAAGATTCTCCACAGACGCCTTTTGCGTGGACGTGCCCCAGACGCACACTCGGACCCCGTGGTCCCGCGGCAGCTGCAGTGTTGGGGATAATTTAAATGGCTCTTACTTGAGAGGAGGCGTGATTTCCACGTTCGAGCGTCTTCGCTCCCCACCCCCTCTCCGCACCAGCCAGTGCGCGCCACCACCTGAGCCTGGCGAGAGCCGGGGCGCACGCAGTCTTCAGCCTCCTCCTTTCCGCCTCTGGGGGTACTTGGCTCTGAGCGGGTCCACCCGACGCCCCCCGGGAGAACTCTTTACTTTCTGTTTGGAAAATAGGGGCCATTTCTTTATTCATCTCTGGGTCTCCCCGGAGGAGGACAGGGGAGGGGACGGCGTTCGAGGCGGGCCGGGCCGGGGGAGGGGAGCGCGGGGAGGGGAGGGGACTGGGTGTAGCCTGGAATTCTCCGTCCTCGTGTTCCTAGGCTGGCGCGCAGAGTCTCCCCGAGATAGCGCCGCCGCCGCTCCCCGCGCCACCCCGTCGTTGGCCTTGGGGGTCGGGTGAGTGGGGTCATGACGCGCCGCGGGGGCTGCTCCGGGCCCCTCCCGCGCTGAGCCGGGACGCGGCCCCGCCGCGCGGAGCCCCTCGGGCTGGGAGGCGGCGGGGGGTGGGGAGGGCGCACGGGGTAGGGCGGGGTGGGGGCGGCGCGGAGGCCGCCAGGCTGGGGGGCTCTCTGGGCCGGCGCGGCCGCGGGCAGGAGGGCGTGTCTCCGGCCCGAGGGGACCCTCCCGAGGCGCGGCGCGGGACTCCCCGATGGTGGTGCCGCGGCTCCGGGAGAGCTCCGGGTCTCGCCTCCGCCGCCGCCGCCGCCGCCGCCGTCGCCGCCGCGGGCGCCACCACCGCCGCCGCCGCCGCCGCCGCCGCCCGAGCCCGCGCCGAGCGTGCGCCTCGCCCTCCTCCCGCGCCCGCTCTGCTCTAGGATGCTGCGGCAGGTTCTGCACAGGGGCTTGAGGACGTGTTTCTCCCGGCTCGGCCACTTCATTGCCAGTCACCCGGTCTTCTTCGCCTCGGCGCCCGTGCTCATCTCCATCCTGCTCGGCGCCAGCTTCAGCCGCTACCAGGTCGAGGAGAGCGTGGAGCACCTGCTGGCGCCCCAGCACAGCCTCGCCAAGATCGAGCGCAACCTCGTCAACAGCCTCTTCCCAGTCAACCGCTCCAAGCACCGACTCTACTCGGACCTGCAGACCCCCGGGCGCTACGGTCGGGTCATCGTCACCTCCTTCCAGAAAGCAAACATGCTGGACCAGCATCACACCGACCTGATCTTAAAGGTGAGAGGGGGGCGGGCGCGGGCAGCCTCCGCCGGCGCCGCTGCCGCGGCTGGGCTGGCTCTGCGCGGGGGTCCGGGCTGAGAGCGCCGCCTCTCCCATCCCAGGCGGCTGCCGCAGGGGCTCCCCTGCACCGCGTGCCCCTCGGAGGCCGCCCGGAGCCTCCTAGCCTCCTGGGCGGGGAGCGTCCGGGTCCGGGCCCGGCCCTGCCCTCGCCGCTGTCGCCGCCACCCCGGCAGCTGCTGCAACAGTTGGGGCGGCGGCAGCCACGGTGCTGTGGTCCGTGCGCTTGTTTTGGTCGCAGTGGTCTTGGGGGTGGGGAGGCTTGGGGGTAACTGGGCCAAGAAGGAGCAGAACAAGAGAAGTCATTGTAGAAAGTCCTGGTACTTGAAAACAAAATACTACGCTTGGGGGGCGGGGAAGGATTCAGAGACCCCTCTTCCCTGTCCCCATTCTTTACCCCCGTCCTCTGACCTTTGGAGTGATTTCAGAAAGGCTGCTCGGAGGGGCCGGGGCCGTGAGGGGGCAAAGGAATGTGAGGCGGGATGGTGAGGAAAATGTCTCCTACCCACCCAGAAAGAAGTGTGGTCCCTGGCTAAGACGCGGGGCTGCCCTGCTGCCCTCTTCCCAGAGCGAGGTGGCCATCTCTGTCTTTCGGGGTAGGAAATGGTGTCTGTCGTTCGCAGTTATTTTGTGTTGCACAAGTAGCTCCCTTCTTCCGAAATGCAAAAACTTCTTTGGGAAAACAGGGATTCGACTAATCCACTTTTGTTTGGGTTCATTTGGGCGTGAGGCTGAGGGGCAGAGCCAGAAGGGTAAGGACAGAAGCCCAGCTGTGTGGCCCTAAGAAAAGCACAGGAAACCAAGCAGCTGGTTAGAGGGGGACGTTCGTGGAAACAGGTTGTGCCGTCAGCCTGAGGTGGAAATTTGATGTGAAAAGTGAGGTTAATGGTGATAACTTTCAGGAAGTTCCTAAGAAAAGCAGAGGAGTGAGGACTAGAGATGGAAAAGTGGAGACCTTCAGAGAGAAAAGCAAAAACAGGTGAGAATGTTCCATCCAAGTCCCTGGTGGGAATTGTAGGGCTTGTTTACTTAAGGTGCCCCTCTGCGGAGGGCAGGGGACAACCAGTCCCAGCTGGAGCCCTGGGGCGGAGGCATAAAAGGGGCTGGTTTTGTGAGGGTCTCCAGTCCAGATCTGCGATTAGAGTTTGGTTAGATTTCTAGTCCACTTATGCCATGGGGAGTCAGCCAGTGAACCTGGGGAACTCTCTCCTCTTTCCCTCTACAGGTACCCTCTATATCCCGGGAGACCAGCTAATTTTCCTGTGTTATTTCCCTCCCTCTCTCTGTGGATGTGTTACCTATGGGCAATTAGTAATGAGGGGAACCCGACTAGGGACTCAGTGGAATTAGGACCTTCCCACGTTGAGTGGCTTGTGATATTTTAAATGGCACACACATCATCATAGAACCTTAGTAACAGTGGTCTGGAAATACTTGCTTTTCTCATGATTATGCTTCCAACATCGAAGTGAGGGGGGTTTTTTTGTTGTTGTTGTTTTTATTTTTTTTGTCTCAATACTCCAGTGAACATATTCTGACACAGAAAAATACTGCCCCAAATGCTTCCCCAAGAAAACACATAGTAGTTTCATCACAGGCTTAAGGAAACTATAATTTAGCCAGTCCTGACAGCTGGAAAGCTGCCCCACGTTTTGATAGATGATCTACTAAATGATGTTTCTCTTTGTATTTTTTTTTCCAAGGTGATGTTTCTACTGGCTTTTTCCCCCCCTAACAAACCGTCACGCCACTGTGACGGGCACTCACCAGTTACATTCACTCTCAAGGTTAATGAGACATCAACAGGCACATCAGACCTCTTTTCAACAGGATTGTTTCTCTTCTATTTGATTTTGATCTGTTCAGGACACAAAACCATATTATCAGAGAAAGTTGGGACTGGAGAGAAAGGGAGGCTGTCTTTGCCTCCATGGCTAAAGGGCAACTTTAAAGGACAGCTGTCTTGTCAGTAAATTGTTTTCAGATTCAAGATGGTTTTTCATGTGCTAGGTGTCTGGGGAAAATCAAAACCAAGTCAAATAGTGGTCAGAAGCCATTTCAAGCTGATGGCTCTCTGGCCAAATGAATTCATACAATTTATAAAAACTCAGACCTAGGAAACTGAGGGAATTGCCTCAATTTTATATATCTATTTTTTTCTTTCTACATCTAACTCTTATATCTGGACGGTTCAGAGCTGGGGGACAGAAAAATGGACCTCCAGTAGTCATGGTAATGTGAAGTGGGGAAATGAGCACTTATCATCATTTGTCTTTCTTCCCATGAGATGAAGATGTGTCCTTTACGAAAGGTGTCAGGGGTTAGAGTCACTGTTTCTGCCCGTACTTGTGTTATTCTGATACTTTGCTGCTGGAATCTAGGATAGCCCTGACAGCTAACATTGCACACAGCACCATCCAGCTCCTGTCTATTTGATGGCATCACATTTGAAACGAAGTGGACAAAACATAAGCAGAGATTATGAAGGCTTTCTCAGGCCCCGTTACAAAACCAGAGGAAGTACCTTGCAGGGCTGTGTCATTTACTCCTCATGGTGCTCTGCGGTTGTACCCATTTTATGAAGGAGATCTTTCTTGGGATATTAGTCCAGCTATTTTCTCAGCAAAAATAGACTGGGAAGGGATGACAACAGAATATACAAACCCAGGTTGATTTTTTTTTTTTTTTAATACAATTGAGAGTAACACCAAGGAAAAAAATCTACACTGGTCTCATTCGGAGAAGCTTTCTCAAATTTGTGCAGGTGACATGGTTGCCATACTCAGAGTGTGCAGTGTAGATTTCCACCGCAAACTATGAGGGGTGACTGTCCCTAGCAATGGTTTCCTCTGAGGTCTGTGGGGCAAAGAGGTAATTTGGGGTGAAGGGGGTGGGACCTGATGGTGCTGATAAAGGATCAACCATTAATTTCTGGACATCTTTAAAAGTCTTCGTTTCACTAGAAGATTAAATTTAGCTCATTATTATATTTTAACAGAAAATCCATGATGTTCATCTTGGAGCAAATTTCAGAGTAGCCCCTCATGAGCTTGTATAAACCTGTTTCTTCTTGATCACCAAAAATGAAGTGTAAGGAGGTCTTGTTGGTAATTGATCCGGGCGGTGACCAGAACACTACTTGATTTATCCCAGAATCATCCCTAGAATGAAGAACCAGTTTAGCCCAGTCCTTACAAGAATACCACACACAGTACGTTTAAACACAGCAAATGCCTCAGGGTAAAAGTGCTGTGATCCCATTTTACGGAGGGGAAATCTGCTCCTTAAACATTCACTGACTTGTCCGTGGCAAGAAGATGAGGACAGGGACAGAACAGGGTTTTGACTTCCCATCCAGCACCCTACACTCGAATTTACTGCCTCGCATATGATAAACTACTCGAATGACTTAAATGTACATTTTTTAAATCCAAACGAAGTATATTTGACTAAAGTCTCATTCTCATCTCACAGTGTTGTCTTGACAGTGGTAGCTGGATGGTGAGGACATTTTCTTGACTGATTCTGTCCGTGAAAATCCCCAGAGAGAAACTCTAAATGCCCAAAGTAAAGCATAAGATGTGTGGAATTAGCAATACACAAAGATAGAAAGATAAAATGTTTTACTGGAAAAATCTCTGGATGATTGTGTGAAGTTACTTCCTACTTGAGCAGTGTTCACCGTCCAGGTGGAGTCAACCCCGGTGCCTCACACAGTCGCTGGCACACTGTAAACCCTCACTAACTACTTGTAACATGGACCTGCCCTAGTTTATTCAGACATTTATGTGAGGGGTAAAGAAAACTCCATAGAAACTACCTTGAAACGTATTTTCAAAATGACATGTTTTTATTTTTGCAGTTTCTAGGTTTCTCTTTTTTCCATGATACCATTCTTCCTTCCTTGATAACCTCTGTAGTCCTATTAAAACATATTTCAGTTTTCAAATTGTGTGGGGGCATTTACTTTGTACAACTTCTTCTTCTTTGAAGGAAGCTCCTAGGATATTTTATTCCAAACCAATGGAAAGACACATCCTCACTATGCAGACATTCTTCCAATTAGGGGGAATCTCATTTTGTTCAAATACTGAGTTTCAATTTAAAAAAAAAAACTTTTTACACTTAAATACGTTAAATAGAACTCAGTTGCAAAACAAGAGTAACAGCATTTAACTTGGGAGTTCATTAATTCGGGCTTTCCAAGAAGGGCGGCCGAACTGCTGGCTCCGGGTCACGAAGACCTCGTAGCTGGATCCAGATGCCAGTTGTTTCCAAATACTGTCCCAGCACTTGTAACCACTGTGCGAAGAGCCATCGTTCCTCTCTCTGCAGTCTAAGGGTGGGCCAATTCCAGCCGACTTTGGAGCTCAGAAGGTGTTTTTATATTTTTAAAATATTGTAACAAAACAAAAACAAAGAATAGGAGGCAGAGATGGCATGTGGCTCTCAGAGCCTAAATCTATTTACCCTTTGGTCCTTTACATCAAGAAGTTCCCGTACTGTCTTCCAAACCCCTTTACTGGAGCAATTTCCAGAAGTGAGCACTGTTAAGTCAAGTGGAAGGCAGTGGTTCTCGCCAAGGGGTGGTTTTGCCCCCAAGGCGACACTTGGTGACGGCTGGACACATTTTTCACTGTCAGTACTGGGGGGGGGGGGGCGGCTGCTGGCATCTGGTGGGTGGAGGTCATGGATGCTGTTAAACATCCTGCAGGCACAGGACAGCGCCCCATAGCAGAGAATTATCTGGCCCCAAACCCTGCTTCAAGGGTTTGTGTTTTGTGTTTCTCTGGCTTTGTTAGGGCTTTTTTTTTTTTTTTTTTTTCAGCTGCACTGATTACGTAAAATGAAAAAATGCCAAAGAGAAGTTCACATCTTACAGAACTTTGGCTGGAGACAAATACTATGACCTCTTGAGGAGATGCTTTTTGAGGGCAGTTGGGCAGAGATCAGATTCTCCAGTGTAATCTTCCCCAAGATACAGTTCTCTTGCTCTCCCTCCCACCTCTGTCCTTTATAGTCTAAACCCTGCTGTAGAGGAACCCAAGAAACCCAAAGCAGTGTAGCTGCCTGAATGGCAAAGCTGCTCCATTGACGCTGGCCTTCAGACCTGTTGGGATGGCTGTAGCCGGCAGGCCGGACCCACAGCTCTAACAGTCGTCTGCTAGGCCAGGCGCCTCCCGACAGCGTGTAAGGCCCCACTGGGAGCCGTGACCTGCTGAGGAGGCGGGAAGCTGTGCTTTGTTGCCTGGTCCAACTGCTTGGCTTTTCAGAACACAAAACGAAAAAAGAGCTTGCATCCAAGGAACAGTGGGCCAAAGACCCCTGGGTTTGGAGGCCACCTTAAAGGTCATCTTTGCAGATGCTGACACTGGAATCTGCTCTTAGCATCTCAGGGTGCTTTTTCTGGTGACAGGTGCCATGGCCACTGGAGCAGCCCAGTCCCTTCGGTGAGCTACATGAGTGGCAGGTACTCTTAGAAAAGATGGAGCCTGAGCCTGAAAGGGCAGCATTTGTTCATCTCCTGGGCCAGCCACGGGCCTTTTGCATTTTATCCGTGCACTAGGGGAAAATTAAGGAGAGACCGAGATCACTATTCATTCTCCTTATATTTCATAGATGGTGCATCCCAGTAATCCAAGCACGATATCATGCTAGGGTTGTCTGCCTTCACTGTACATTTCAGTGGTGTGAGTGGTATCCTCGAATGGCCACCCTGCTTGTCTCCTTTAGACTTGGGGAGCAATCTCTTACTTCCCCATGCAGATGACCACTGGGGGCAAATTTGGATAAACTGTTCATTTAAACTGAAATGTAAAAATAAAGCCATAGCGGGATAGGAAGCCCACCTTTTTAATGATGCATAGTATCTTGATAGATGCTCTATTAGAGTAAGAGAAGCCTGATCTTAAAAAATTAACACAAAAACTGAACCTCTCACGACTCACCAGACTTACAAACCTCGCAAAAAGAACAGATGAGCATTTAACGGGTGACTCCTTGCACTAAGAGAAGGAGAAGGAAGCTAAAAGAAGTTCTTTGATTCCTGCCTGAGAGGGCGCAGCATCCCTTGGCACGGGAGCTAGGGAGGTGCAAGGTGCTGGGGAATCTGATCAACTTTGACTTTGTGAGATGCACCATCTGGTAGCCCCAAATGATACTTGAGATAGGCTTGAAGCAGACCTTTGAAGTCACCTGCTTGGTAGCACATCACAGCAAGCAGGCCTGTCTGCGGGGCTGCCTGTGCCGCCGCCACATGCCCGGAAGGCCGCAGAACTTCCGAGGACTCCTGCCAGACTGATTTAATGACCAGCAGGGGAGGTGAGTAATAGCTAACCTTTAGAAGACAAAAAAAAAAAAAAAAAAAAAGGAAATCAACACTAGTTGTTATTTCATACGGGAAGCCCTGAATAATATGTCGTGCCTTCAACTTCAGAATTCATATTTTGAACAAAAGGAGGCAATGAGGGAAGAGGGAAGCTATTTTTATCTTCTTGCTCTCTAAGAAATCCTCCTGAGAATATTGTTTCTGATATTTTGAAAGATCCCCATTGTTAGGTCTTCCACTTTAAGTTTAGTTTAACTTGTGGGTTCCAAGTAGAGTCGAGATGAGGATTTTCATGCAAGCAGATACCTTGGGAGGTGATATACAAAAATCCCGGTAAGAATGTGGGGACATGAAACGGGGTGGCGGGCAGCCAGTCAGGGGAGCCAGGTGTCCACTATGGGCACCCGGGGCTCAGTGTGGCTGGGGAGCTCTGAGACACACTGGGGCACACACGTCCAAGTTTCCCACCTGTGGGTGAAGACGCCAGCTATTTATTCCCCAACTCTCCAGCCACCATCAGTCGATCGAGCTGCATCTGGGGCACTAAATAAGCCTCTGACAATTCCAGATGCTCTATGTGCCCCCTAGAATCAGAACTGTCCTTGTTGCATTATGAAAGCCTCAGGCGAAGAGCTGCAGGTGTTTCTAGTAAGAGGACTTGTAATGCGGAGGGGAGGGGGCCCTGAGAGCGTCCGCCCCACAGGTCTGACCCCCATCTAGGGTTACATGTCTCGGAGCTTAGGGCTCACATTCCTAGGCCATGTTCCTCCCTTCACTCAACAAAATGGCCATGACTGCATCTCCATGAAGCTACAGCCAAGAATGATCCAGCAGAGCTGTTTCGTTACTCTTGAATTCGAAAACCCGTTCTCATTTTCAGGTCCGCCACTGGATGTTGGTAAAGATGATTCCCAACAGGGCTTGGACACCACCAGGACTGGGGGTTTTCTATGCCAAACCCCCAGGTCTGAGGGGCCCCGATCCAGCCCCTCTTCATGAATACAAGTCCGCAGGCTGCTTCTCATAGCTCCATCTGCACACAGGGACTCTTGTTGCTCTCCTCCCTAGAAATGCATTCACTCCTTACTTCGGGTCCAACTCACATGCTTCCTACTTTGTGAGGCCTTCCCACATTCATGGATCCCCCCTCCCTTAAATCTATCTGGCTTTCAGTCATGTCCACATTCCTTAATACTTAACTATACATTATTATATAATCCACTGTATTGTCACCTGATATATTCTCTTAAATAAGACCATAAACTCTTCAAGAGCAGGAACAATGTCTCATATTCCCAAATTTCTCCCAGAACCTAGCATAATGTGGAGTGTGCAGCAGGTAGTTAATAAATTATTGCCAGTTGATGGTTTATAGGATGGAAAATGTGCTCTCCCTTCCCTATTGATTTATTTTGGTCACACTAGAACTAATTTCTCAGCATTAAAGGTGAGATTCCTTTGCCCATTTTTCCATGGGCACCACGACTTTGCCAAATACCACAGCTGTGCCAAATCCTAATTGTCTCAAGGGAAAAAAATGCATCTTGGCTATAGGATGATCACTATAAGCACTCAAAAAAAATATTTGTGATAATACCTTACTTTTGTGAGGTTCACCTTATCGCCTCATTTTTGTTCTTGTTTCGGTTTGGCATCTAGGCGAGTGGTCATACTGAGTAAAAGAGGAATTGCTCTTGGACTCTTTAAGAGTCCAGTCACCTGGACACCTTGTGAAAATATAGGTCCTGCTTCAGCCCGGGGTGGGGCCGGCAAGTCTGGATTTCTAACAAGCTCTCAGGCAACGCTGCTGGGCAGTAGAGCACATGCTGAGTAGCAAGGCTCGGACTTAGCTGTTGTGAACAGAACGCTGGATTTGGAGTCAGGGAAATCAAGCTCAAGTCCCAATTTCCAGAACTCCGTGACTTGAGTAAGTTGCCGACCCTCCCGGAGAAGCAGGTTCCTCACCCACACTGAGTGTAATCGCGTCCTCTGCACCCACTTATGGTAAGGACACACTGAGATAAGGTACCTGACGGCTCTGTGTAACCACAGCCTTCTGTAGGGGATGTGATCATTATTGCTCTTGGCCTTGAAAATGACTGTCATTCCTTCCTAAGTGCCAACTCCCCCAGAGCCATTGTCGCCTGTTGAGTAAATAACACATCTAAACTTTTTTTCCCCCTTTGATCCAGCAGGCCATAATGGGTGCTCAATCTCCATTCTTAATACTCAGATTGGCAATTTGTTGGTTTTTAATGACTCCATTTGGGTTGTAACAGATGACTGGATTCATCCTACTGCTGAACATGCAGCTCCTAAGTTCTTAGGCAGGCAGAGCTGTCGATTGGGTGGACTGCATTTTGCCTCCTCGAGGTGGTTTCTCGGGGTTCAGAACCTCATCTTCATGCTTGACAGGGCTTCACACACAAAGGAAGCCTTCACTTCCCACCCAGGGAAGTGTCTTTGGAATTATAAGCTCTGGGAGGCTGTGGGCTCCCGCTTCAAGTTTCCCTTCACCACTCCTCACAGCATGCCAGACAGGGATTCTCCAGCTATTTAGGTGAGAGAGTTGATAACTCTCCTCTCTCACTTAATTTACATCACTACAGTGTTTCCCTGAGAAATCTTGCCCACATAAGTAGATCTACAAGCCCTTCAAAGGGAAAGTGCCCTCAGAATTGCCAGAGATCAGGAGAACCAGGCAAAGTGATAATTGTAAAGCCCTTTGAAACTGTGAAATGTAAAATTTTGCTGACTGGGGGTTTTAATCATTTAGGTCAGTGCACTTCCCCACCTTCCCCTTTCTAAAATTTCTTTTTATGGGGTTATAAAAGAAATCTATAATTATTTAGGATCAAAATCAAATCCACCAAAGAAAATCCCCCCTGCCTACCTGGTTCTCTTTGCCAGAACTCTTCAAATGGAACTAACCTCAGTGTAAGTGAGGATTAGCACTTCTTCTTAAATTTGAATATGCTTTCAAATTCCCTGGGAATTTTGTTAACATGCATGTTCTGATTCAGAGTAGGTCTGAGACAGCAGGCCTAAGATCCTACACTTCTAACAAGCTCCCAGGGCTGCTGCTGCTGGTTTGAGAACCATGCTGACTACAGCAGTGGCTTAGTGGACCGGAGGAACCTTTCTGTATCCTGACTAATTTCTCAGTGCCATTGAATTGCTTCCATACTGTAAGGGAGTGGCTCTCCAGTTTGAGCGGGTATCCCCTGGAGGGCTTGTTCCAACACAGATTCTGGGTCTCACCCGAGTTTCTGATTCTGTAGGTTGAGGTGGGGCCTGAGAATTTGCATTTCTAACAAGTTCCCAAGGTGATGCTGTTCCCATTGGCCCAGGGAACACACTCCGAGAGCCACTTCTATAAAGCATCTTGGTAATTAGCTGCCAGGTCTAATTCCAAAAATACAGTCTCCCTCTCTGTAGAACCCGGCCAACAGGTATAAGCAGGGTGCAAGATATATTTGCTCAGCAGTTAATTCTGAATGATGCTGCAGCAGCTATTGTGCAAATGCTACTTCGTAAGTGTGAACCTTTTAAGTTTGCAATTTAAGGCAAGCGTATTGGACAGAGAGACCAGCTCTGCTGCCTGTCTGGGGTTTTTGGAAAAGGGCTGAGAAGAAGAAAGGACAGTCTGAGATGGAGTGGGGGCAGGGGAGACATAAGCCCCATACCTGCACATACGCTGTTGATGTTGTTGCTACCATCACCGTGTGATTGCTGAAGTTTCCTTTTTCCAGAGACTTCCCACACAGGGTCACCTGCCATTTGCTTTTGCAGAAACTTTCTTTTACATCAAACCAGAAGGCACAGTGGGTACAAACAGGAGCTGCATGTTGTGTTTTTGAGGCAAGGACCCAGCTCTGTAGTTGCCAGAGGCGAGGTGTCCCCAGGGAGGGCCCGACAGCTACTATTCAGTTTCAGCTACTGTCTGATGTCAGTGCTGTTAAAGAGATGTAAAGTAGAGCTGGAGTGAACTTCAGTAAGTACTGGTTTGGGCACAGTGGAATAAGCACTGCAGAGCCCCCAGGTTCTGTGTTTGAGGCTGTGAACCATTAATGTGTCCTTGATCAAATCACTTAACCTCTCTGGGGTCTCAATTTTCTCACTCATGAAATGGGATCAGCAACATCATCATCACAGGATTGGAAGATAAAAGGAGACAGGTGTATGAACAAAATTCATCAAGTGAAATATGCCTAAGGCCACACTAATCTCACAATTCCTGCACTGAATACACATGTTTGTCCAGGGCAAGAGAACAAGCCTCTGGGGATTCCTAAGGGAAAAGAGTAAGTACCTTAGTTGGTTGACATGTTTCATATGACCATTTCCTTTTGTAAAAAGTACCTGTAGAGTCAGTGACTACCTTTTATGAAGCAGAAGCTTTGCTGACATGGCCTCATACTCTTAGATAGTGTAATACTGCATTGGTCTATATTTTTACTTTGAAAGACCCAAGGAGAATAAAAAATAGCCTGTCTGTTCCTCCACTGTTGACGCTTCTAAAGCCTTAGACCTGCACTGTCCAATTCAGAAGCTACTGGCCACATGTGGCTACTTGACTTAAATTTAAGTTAATATAATTAGAAATTCATTCCCTTAGTTGCAGTAGCCATTTTCCAAATGCCCCAGAGCCACATGTGCCTGTAATGGACAGAACAGGTAAAGAACATTTTCACCATCAGAGAAACTTCTATCCAATACTGCTGCTTTTCACAGATAAAATAACTGATACATCCTATGGCTTAACTAATAAGCAGGGGAATCAGGATTCAAACACAGGACTGGCTTGTAAAACATCATTTAAAAACAACTATACCAGATTGCCTCCATGAAATACAGAAATAGATGAGTGAGGCATGACCTCGGTGTCTGATGGCCTTGAGGCAGTATTTCAAACAGTAACAGAGTAAGGGGGAGAACCTTCAGTTTCCGCTTCAACATGTTAAGAGTTTGGAAGTTGTCACTCCCATCTATACACTAAGAAAAACATAGACAAACTGAAAATCAATGACTTCTCTTAGACACATCAGAGAACTAAGGTCACAGGGAAACTGTCATCCCACAATCTGTACAGGCAGGCACATCCATACAGACATAGACATAATCTGCTTACCTGAAGCAGAAGGCTCCAGTAGAAACACTTAAATGGTAATTTTGATAAATTGATGGAGCCTGAGTGTGGACTAGCATGAGAGTGAGAGACTCCTGGGAACTGCAGTCACTGTCTTTATAGGGGAAGGAATCAGGAGGCTCACATCTTCTTGGGCTTCATCTCCAGAAACCCCACCAGATTCCCAAGGTGAAGATCTGGCAGGGAGAGGTGGAAGAATAATCACTGTGAAATCCACCCAGTCTTCTCCATAACAAAGACCTACTCTCTAAAGAAGAGGATGTTGCTAGAGTGCAATTCTGAAACTTTGTCCTAGGTTCCTCCCCACTGAAGCCCCCTTCAGCCTTCCTGTCTCACCTAAGTGGGGGGAAAAGAGTCCACAGATGTCAAGACTTCAAGGAAACAGACTAGAAGTGCTACATCCAGGGAAGGAAGTGGGGGGGGGGGAGCTATACCACTGGAGAAATATTTGTGGAAGTCATAGCCCCAAAGCATAGGCCCACTTAAAGACTGAGATTTCATCAGGAGATTATTATATAGCATTTCGCCTCCCTAAATCTTACCACCATATCCATAAGGTTCCAGTATAATAATAGTGGATTACAGCTGCAAGATATAAACTCTCTCTGAGAAGGAGTACTTAGGGAAGCCCAAAGTCAAGAGGATAAACAAAAACAATGACAGTGGAGGAATTTGAAGCTTCTGGTACATATAGCCCCAACAAACATTAAATACACCCCAACTCCTAGAGTAACGTAAGTCCTCATTGTAAAGGCCCATTCACCTCAGTTAGTATTAACTGATAAAACATCCCCAGCTTTGGAAAAGAAAATTACAAGGATGCCAAAAGAAAATAAATACAGTCTGAAGAGACAAAGGAGCACTGGTACCATACTCAGATATGACACAGATGTTAGAATTATCAGACAGGAAATTTAAAATAGCTATAATTAATGTGTTATGGGCTTTAATGGAAAAAGGAGACATTAAGAACAAATAGATGATAGAAGTAGAGAGATAGAAACCCTCAGGATGAATCAAAAGGAAATGCTAGAAACTGAAACTGTAGCAGAAATGAAGAATGGTTTTGATGGAATTATCAGTAGATTCAATCCAGTCCAGGAAGGAATCAGTGAGCTTGAGTATAAAGTAATAGAAACTTCACAAACTGAAGGACAGAGATACAAGAGTGAAAACACCCCAGAACATACAATACTTGTAGGATAATATCAAAAGGTATAATATACACACAATTAGACTGTCAAAAGGAGAAGAGAGAATGCAGCAGAAAAAATATTTGAAGTAATAATGACCAAGAACTTCCCAAAATTAATGGACACTAAATTACAGATCCAAGTAGCTCAGAGAACACTAAGGAGGATAAGTACCCATAAAACCACTCTTAGGCATATCATATTCAAACTAGAAAAGAACAAAAACAAAGAGGAAATCTTGAGAGAAGCCTGGTGTGGGGGGCAGGGGAGGAGACACTGTATATACAGAGAAACAAAAATAAGAATTATATTAGACTTCTCATCAGAGACCACACAAGCAGGAACACAGTGGGGTGAAATATTTATAAAGAGTTGAAAGAAAAAAATCTCACCAACCTAAAATTCTATATCCAGCAAAACTATGCTTCAAAGTGCAGGAGATACAAAAAAATTCTCAGATAAACAAAAACTGAAAGAATTCACTGCCTGCAGACCTGTCCTGCAAGAAATGTTCTTTAGGCAGAAGAAAAATTACATGGGTCCAAAACTCCTATCTACTAAAGAAGAGTGTTAGAGAAGGAATAAAAGGTGAAATAAAGTCTTTTTAGTTTTCTTTTTCTTAATCTAAAAGATGACTATTTAAAGCAATAATAGTAATAACATATTACGTGATTATAACATAGAGATTAAGTGGAATGAATGTCAGCCATGTCACCAGGGACAGGAGGGAGGAATTGGAAATACTCTATTATAACCCAACTGTACTACACATAAAGCATTACAGTATTATTTGAAGATGAGCTTAGATTAGGTATAAATACATAGTGTTAAGTACTAGAGCAACCACTAACATTTTTTTGAAAGAAGTAAAGTTGATATACCAAGGGAGGAGACAATACAGAATAACTTAAAATTCTCAATTAAAACCAGATAAGGCAGAAAAAGAAGAGGAAAAATAAACAAAGAACAAATGCAACAAAGAGAAAACAGCTACAACCACGGTATATATTAATCCAATTATATCAGTAGTTACTTTAAATGTGAATGGTGTTAAATATGCCAATTAAAAGACAGTGACTCAGAGGGGACCAAGAAAAAACAAGACCCAACTCTATCTTGCCTATAAGAAACCCACTTTAAATATAAAGACTGAGACAGGTTAAGAATAAATGGATAGAGGAAGCTATACCATGTTAACGCTAATCAAAACAAAGCTGGAATAGCTATATTAATTTCAGATGTGGCTGACTTTGGAGCAAGGAAAATTATCAGGAATAAAGAGGGCATTACATAATGATAAAGGGATCAATTCTCCAAGAAGATATTAAATCCTAAACATGTATGCACCTAACAACAGAGCATTAAAATACATGAGGCAAGAACTGATAGAACTGAAAGGAGAAAGAGACCCACTCTTATAGTTGGAGCCTTCAGCGTTCCTGTCAGTAACTGACAGGGCAAACAGGCAGAAAGTCAGTAAGTATACAGATGACTTGGACAGAAGGAAGCGGCAGGATGTTTAATAATCTGGGGAGAGTCATGATTTAATTTTTATAAGGATAGCTCTTATAGAATTGTAGGGGTTAAGTTGGAGAAGCAAGATATTGGAGATAGGGAGATCCCCTCCTCCACCCAGAGAATTTTCACTTCAAGTCTGTAAGCAAGAGGCTTTGAATAGGATAGCTATAGGAGAAAAAAGGAGCTAGATTAGACCACCATTTTCCAAAATGTGTTTTAGGAAAGTTTCCTTTGATGTTGCAAAAAAAAATTTGGGTTCTGTGACAAAATAACATTGGGAAACAATGTTTATGGTATCTACATATCAGAACCCCCATAGTGAGTGCACATTAACATATCAAAGGCTTTCAAAGGAAATCTATTTAACTCTGTCCAGCTCAGCATCTCTCAAGTTTATTTGGTCATGGATACTTTTTACTTTTTTGGTGACCCCTATTAACATCCCAAGGAACTAATATGCTTCAAAACACATGGAAAATACTATCCCTAAAATAGGGAGGTGGAATTAATAGGACTTGAGGTTCACTGGATGTGTGAGTAAACAAAGGGAAAAAGGTGACAGTGGCCTAGAGGTTCCCCACCTGGGTGAGTAGAAAGAGGACGCTGTAAACCATAATAAGAAGCAGGTGGGGGAAAAATCTGGAAGAAAAGCTTCTCCTGTTGGATATATACCAGTTGGAGAGGTGAGGCACTGATGTGAACCAGTGATTGGACAGCATAAATGTGACAAGCCAAACCATGGCAGTGGAATTCATTGCCTAAGAAGAGTGCATTCGAATGTGAAAAAAATCAGAAGTGCCAGAGACAGAACCTTGAGTAATATCAGATGTACAAGGTAGGCAAAGGTAGAGGAGTCAGACCAACGCTGGATAGCCAGGTTAAGAGGCAGGAGGAGAGGAGAAAGTCGTGTCATGGAATTCATCATGGCAGAGAGGTAGAGTTTAGGTCAAACCACACATATTTATTGAGCACCTTCGTTTGCCAGGCATATAGTACAGGATGCAGCAGGGAAGAAAGCACACCCATGCTTTAATGGAGCCGACTGGATTCCCCTTGAAAATCTCAACATGCTTAATCATCTTAGATATTTTTAAAGTATTACTTTGACCCCACATTATTGCCTTAACTGTATCTGCTGGGAGTTTAGGTAAGTGAGGACTGAAAAGTAGCCATTGGATGTACATGCTTAGAAGTCATTGTTGAGTTTTGGTTGAGTGCTGGGCTAGAGTCTAGTCTGGAGTGGTTTGAGAAGTGAGTGGGAGGTGAGGAAATGAAGTTAGCAAGCATGAATCACTCTCTGAAGTGTAGTTGGAGACAAAAAATGTAAAGAGCTCTTTACAGAAGGGGAGATGTGGCAGAAGCTGGAAGTGAAGTGGGGTCACCGAGGCCTTGTTGTTTTTTTTTTTAACATGGGAAAGACATGAGTGTATCTCAAAGCTCATGCGAAGGAACTAGTAGAAACAGAGGGCATGGGGCGCCTGGGTGGCCCAGTCGTTAAGCGTCTGCCTTCGGCTCAGGTCATGATCCCAGGGTCCTGGGATCGAGCCCCACATCGGGCTCCCTGCTCGGCAGGAGGCCTGCTTCTCCCTCTCCCACTCCCCCTGCTTGTGTTCCTTCTCTCGCTGTGTCTCTCTCTGTCAAATAAACAAATAAAATCTTAAAAAAAAAAGAAAAGAAACAGAGGGCATGTTAGAGGAGATTAATAAGACTGGG
Source organism: Zalophus californianus (assembly GCF_009762305.2). Classification (NCBI taxonomy): domain Eukaryota; kingdom Metazoa; phylum Chordata; class Mammalia; order Carnivora; family Otariidae; genus Zalophus; species Zalophus californianus. The sequence continues at coordinate 109,952,868 of NC_045612.1, read as the reverse complement.
AAGAAGGAGAGGAAAGCCAGAACCCAGTGGAAGAAATGGATCTTAGAGGGAGGATCATGGGCCTTGATTTCCACAGGGTGAGAGAATAGAAACAGATAGATGTGGATATTTGTATGTGGTGATAGCAAGGTGAAGGCAATTTCTAAATGATGGCTTGGGGTTTTCTCAGCAAGATGGAAAACAAGGTCGGTAGCCGAAAGTGCATCTTGTCAAGTGCTAAAGAAAGTGAGCATTTGTCTATTATCTATGGGCGTGGAGGGCAATTGACAAGGCAATGAGGTAGTAACTGGTAGTAAATTGGAAGCCATCTCTTTAGCAGAATTTGGGTTTGAAAACGGAAGAGTCTCACCTTCCCTTTTGTCTCAAGATGGGCAAAGTATAGAGAAGAAATTGAAGTGAAAGGCAAGTTGAGAGAGTTCACACTGGATACTTCTAAATTTCAGAAAAACAATGTGGGTTATGTAGAAAGAAGGGTTTCTTTTTTTAAAAAAGTTTTTTATTTATTTGAGAGAGAGATTGAGAGAATGAGTGGGAGGAGGGGCAGAGGGAGAAGCAGACACGCTGCAGAGCAGGGAGCCCAATGCACGACTCAATCCCAGGACCCTGGGATCATGACCTGAGCCGAAGGCAGACGCCTAACTGACCAAGCCATCCAAGTGCCTGAAAGAAGGATTTCTTAACTCCAAAAGTTGGTTGGCATTTGGATGACTCATCAGAGGAGACTGACATGACCTAGAATGGTTCGAATACGGGTTGGGACTGTGAACTCCAAGGGTGACATAGTCTTCAAATTCCATCGCATACCTAAGTGGTTGTCAAGCCTGACTCCATGGTAGAATCACTGGAGGGATTCACATATACCATGCCTCGGTCTCACTCCCATAGATTCTCATTCTTTGTGTCTGGAAACAGGGTAGCCTCCTCCACATGTGGTCCACAGACTGGCAGCAACAGCAGCTGCATCGCCTGGCAGAATCCCAGGCTCCACCGAGACCTACTAGATCAGGGTCTGCATTTTTACAACATCCCCATTTGATTTGTGTACACGTGAAAATCTGATAAATGCCGAACTAAAGCATGGTCTAGAGTGGGGCCAGACATGGGCACTTTTTTAAAGGTCCCCCAGGAACTTCTGTGCAACCACAGTTAAGAACTGCTGCTACATAGAAAAAGAGATATTTTTAAACTGTATTTAACCCATGTGATAAACGTCATCACATTCTATGTGCGTGCCCACACATACAAACCTGGAGAAATCGAAATAAGACCTGTAGTTAATAGTATTGTACCAAAGCCAGTTTCATGGTTTTGATCATGTGCTATAGTTATTTAAGAAATTATCATTAGGGGAAGCTGGGTGATGGATACATGGGAACTCTGATCTATATTGGCATCTTCTTGCGAGTCTTAAATTATTTTAAAATATAAAGTTAAAAAGAAAGCATTTTAAGCTAAGAGAGAGCCTGCCTAGGATGAGGAACAGCTGTTTTCCATCATCATCTAAGAAATAAACAGGCTCCGTCATTCACTCGGAAGGGAGCCATTGGAGGATTTAAAGCAGAGATGACAGGTTTGAATTTGTGTTTTGGAAAAATAAATCTGGTGGCAGTTTGGAGGACTGACTAAAAGCAAAAAAAAAAAAAAAAAAAGAGTTAGGAAGCCATGTCTGTTGTCCAGATAGATTATCAGGGCCAGAACCAAATCAGGAGCAATATAAATGGAACACAAGAGGATGGATCTGCGAGTTTGGGGAGGTGAAATCAACAGGATTTGTTGAGCGACTCAAGAATTGTCAACATTGGCTGCCTGTATAGGCCCCTGGGAAGCTCTTTACAATACAGATGCCTGAGACCTGGCCAAGAGAGTCGGATTCCAAGGGGTGAGGCTGGGCCCAGGCTTCTGAGTTCCTAGCGCTCCACAGGTGGTCCCCAGTGAGCAGGGTTGAGAGCAGCCAGCTCCGGCTGAGGAGGCGGCGGGAAGCGCAGGGGAAACCTCACAGGTTTTCTATCCAGTCGTGCCGCTCACCAGCAGAGAGGGGGAGGAGGCAGCCAAGAGACAGCAGGATAAATCAGGGAGGTAGCCCTTCCTCTTCCACTTGCTGTATGTTGAGTAAAATTGTAAAACTTTCGAGTTAAAGTGTATAAATCCATAATCCTTGCAACCTAGCTATCTTCTCGTCTCGTGGCTTATCTAAACAAATCTATTTTTAAATGAAAATAAAACCTTAGTTCAGTTGTTTGTGTCATCTAAACATCACGTCAGCTTATTAAAAACAACTTTCTGTTAACACCAAATTTTGAAACATTTATATAAGTAAAGAAATCTTCCGGAGGCTGGGGCTAAATGCTTTGGAAACAAGGTGAAATTCCTTGTTTTTACTGCTCCTGGTCCCTCTGCAGATTCTGGAAAGCCCCTCCCAACCTCTCTCCTTCATCCACCCAGATACTTTTTCCATCTTCCTCCACCCAAGTCTTTGATATTGGGTTGGTTGGTTTTTGCTCCTGGGACGCCGTGTTTTGGAATCCATCCAAACTCTGCAACAGGTGCGGAGTGTGGTCCTTGGCCCCACTGTCCTGGGGCAGCAGGCACACGGGGCCTCTGAAGTCAGCACTCTCTGCTAGTAAAGCCCCAGATGGCATGGAAGGTGTTCTGGGAGCCTGCACCATGCTTTCAGAGCCACAAGTGGGAAGCAGCCGATGGCTAATGGATTGTCTTTTACAGGGTGACCTGCCAAAGCCACCAGTCTCCGCTCATAAAAACAATCTGGGGTTTCCCTACTGAGAGTTGCTTGCTGCCTATTGGGAGCTGTCTTTATAAAGTTGTGTGCAAAGCACCGTGAAAATGCTTCCATTTCAAAATGGTCTGCTCTTTAGCATTTCAATTTTCCCCTTTAAGTGCAGTTTTGCCCATTTTTTAACTTAAAAAGAGAAGTTACAAAACCTGATCATAACCATTATAAAATCACATAAGCACATCGCAGACTTTGATTCTTTTAAATGGTTAATGTGAAAAAAATGTTAAGGTGGGGGCACCTGGGTGGCCCAGTAGTTAAGGGTCTGCCTTCGGCTCAGGTCATGATCCCAGGGTCCTAGGATCGAGCCCCGCATCGGGCTCCCTGCTCAGCAGGAAGCCTGCTTCTCCCTCTCCCACTCCCCCTGCTTGTGTTCCCTCTCTCGTTGTGTCTCTGTCTTTCAAATAAATAAATAAAATCTTTTAAAAAAATGTTAAGGTGGCATTTACAAGGATACTTCTCTGTTCCAGGTTCTTCTATTCCACCTCAGCTTCTACTAGCTATGTTATTTACAAGGTAACAGAGTAACACCTAAGCTCATCCACTTCTTAAATGAATCTAAACTTAGTTTGCAATCTGCAGGCTTGTTTTTATAGATTCTGATAAAGCTACTAAAGCTTGGAAAAGGAGAGTGGAAATGACAGACTGAGAGTTTAAAAATCTCTTTATTCCTAATTCTAATGTCTTGTTCTTTCAGGAGCTACATATATTAATATCAGCCTGTGTATTCCCCTGAAGGCTGGGCTGGAAAAGCATTGCTATGCTATTTGGTTTTGTGTGTAAATTGCCACAACATCTTTAACTTTTGACATAAAAGTACATATATACTCATTGTAACGGTCATCTTTTTCAACCTGTTCCAGTTCGCCCTTGTTTGTCTGCCTTTTTGTTTGGGTTGCTTTTTTTCCCCCAAGTCTTCACAAACTAGCTAGTACTGCTGCTCAGTCCAGTCAGTCACAGTCTTTAAGCAGGTTTCAGGACACAGATGCATGCCGGTGATGGCAAGGTGACTGGAAGAGAGTTTGTTGGCTTGTCCAGAACTCTGTCTTGAGTACTGTGTGCTACACGGTGCTGGGAGGAGGGAATGTAACAAAGAATAAGGCTCAAAGAGCTGAAAGAAGACGTCCTTATAACGTGGCTTGTGATGACAGATGTGTCCCCATACAGGGGACCAGGGAGGACCTCATCTGCTTTTCCAGGGCAGGCTTCCTGGAGAAGGTGATGCGTGAGCCAGGCCCATCACTCCTCACAAGTCCTAACTCCTGAAAGGGAGGGCTGGGGACCGAGACTGGACTGCTCATTTGGCAGCCCTTCCCAACACAGCCCGCTTCTTAGGGCTGCTGGCCTGCAGCCGCTTCTCCTCAAATAGAAGATGGGCCTCTAAAAAGTGCCCTGCAGATCCTCCCTGCCTCACATCAAATAAGGCATGACAGAATGTCGTGATAGCAAACCTTGCTGTTGCACCTCCCACAAAAAGACACATGCTGCTTCTCACAAAGAATGAAACCCTCACATCAAGAGACAGGCAGTTGCTCTATGACAAGAACACCACTAGTCAGCCAGGAAGAATATGGGCTTTCCAGGCATTAAATGAAAACCATCGTGTGTCTCATGAATAGCAACCCATGGGCGAAAGTGCCAGCTACACTTTCCGACTGAGGTGGGGAGAGGTTCCACCATTTACTAAGAACCTGTCATGTGCTCTTCTGCCAGGCGCGCTCTCTCCATTGTCTCATTCAGAACTCACGGACTCTTCTAGGTAGTAATGCCATTTTGTTGAGGAGGAAACAGGCTCAAGAAGGGGAATCTGGGGGCGCCTGGGTGGCTCAGTTGTTAAGTGGCTGCCTTCGGTTCAGGTCATGATCCCGGGGTCCTGGGATCAAGCCCCGCATCGGGCTCCCTGCTCCGCGAGAAGCCTGCTTCTCCCACTCCCACTCCCCCTGCTTGTGTTCCCTCTCTCGCTGTGTCTCTGTCAAATAAAATCTTAAAAAAAAAGGGGGGGGGGAATCTGCTCAAGGTTACCAGGTGGTCACTGACTTAGTTCTCTATGAACACAAGTCTGTATGACCCCAGTGTCAGGTTCTTTCTAGCATGCCAGACTGCCTCTGGAGCGCTTCTTTCTGGAAGTCCTTCCAGTCAGTCTCAATTGTCTTGATTTAGATCTTCTTCTACAAATCAACAAGGAAAAGACAAAACAAACCCACCATCCGAAGGGGCAGAAGGCTGGAAAAGAGGATAGCCACAGGGCTCATGTGCTTGTGCAAAGGAGCTTCGCTTCAGGCATCGTGGAAACACAAATCAAAACCAAAATGAGATACCGGTACACACTGTCCAGAATGGTGAAAATTTCAAAGACAAAGTGTTGCTGAGGATATGGGGCAACTAGGACTTTCACCCATTGCTGGTGGGAATGTAAAATGGTACAATCACTTTGGAAAACTTTAAATATATGCTTACTCTCTGATCCCCAAATTCCACTCCTGGTCCTGTCTACCCACCCAGTGGTATCCTGAGGCTGGCGCCCCCTACTGGCTCCTGGCATATCTCTTCCTAACTCACGTCCCCTAGGGAGCTTGAAATCGGCCATCAGAGCTGTTTTTGTTAGGTTAGAGAATTTACTGTTAAACACGTAGCAACGCGACTATATATATACCTGAAAGAAACGACCGTGTATGTCCACCAAAGGATTTGCACAAGAATGTTCACAGCAGTTTTATTTATAAAAACCCCAAACTGGAAACCACCCAAAAGGTCCTCCAACAGGAAAGAACAATAAATTCTGGTATCCTTCATGCAATGAAATACTATACAGCAAAAAGAAAAAAACTACTGATAAACACGACATGGATGAATCTCACGAGCTGTGGGTTGAGTAAAAGGCAGAAGACACAAAACAGTACCTACGGCATGGTTGCATTGATCAGAAGCTCAGGAATAAGCAAAGCTAATCGGCGTTGTTAGAAATCAAAATAATTTTGCCCTGGGGGTGGTGGGGGTATTGACTGTGAAAGGAAATGAGGGAGCATTCAGGGGGTCAGGGGGCTGGTTGTCCCGTCTTGATCCGAGCAATACTTATAGAGGTATGTGCACATAAAATTCATTGAGCTGTACGCTTAAGATTTGTATACTTTATAAATGTTATACCTCAATAATGAAGAGTATACTCACATACATTCTATTTAGTGATCCTGCGAATAAGGTGGAAGAGTTAGGCTACCATCCTAGCAGTGCAGAGCAGCCAGCGGTGGTAAGGAACGACAAGAAAGACAGCCTGAATCTTGGCAGACAAGTCAGCTCAGTTTTCCTGACATCGGACACACTGCCATCATAGAACCTTTCCACACCTGTACCGGCAGCAGGGCTGACACATGAAGAATCTGCCTCCATCAGCACATACTCCCCAGGCACATCACTGCCTGGGAAGGAATCCAGTGAACACATCAGCTGTCTCTCCCACACACCAACCGCCATAACAGCAGAAACCCAGAAATGTAAAGATAGGGACTCTCATCCAACTTGGGCAATATTCCAGGATTTGCTGTCAACAGAAAACACCGAAGCCTGAGACCTTACCTGCTGACATACTCCAGAAGGATGCAAAGAGGCTGCTGTGTCTCTGGGTGGTTTTTTTTTCCAAATAAAGTAAAAGCCAAAGAAATGCCTGCTTCATCATCATCAAGAAGAAAGATGAGAGATCATGTCATCTCACAGTTCCCTGTTCCCGGCAGCATGCAGGCCTAAGCCCTTCTTGAGGAGTTATGGTGCCTTCTTGTCGTCAGTGTACCTTGGACCCAACATGTGATTAGCTTTAAACTTGAATGAAAAGACTGGACTATATCCCAAATGAGGGAGAAGTGCTGCTGATAGCATCAGCCATCTGTATTCATGAACTTTTCAGAGCCACTTGAGAAATATTTGTTACGTACCTACTGTATGCAAGTGGGCACCATCCCCAAACATGTGTCCACCATCAAAAGATTGAGTATAAAGAGGAGCTCGAAAGATCCTAACTTTGCTCCCTATGGGTTGTTTTATTTTGACAGAACCATATTTAGGTTTTGAGGGGTTTTTGGCGTGGGGGGCTCTAAATACTTACTTTTTTTCTAATTTAAATTCCAGTTAGTTAACATACAGTGTAATATGCGTTTCAGGTGTACAATATAGTGATTCAACACTTCCATACATCATCCGGTGCTCATCACAACACGTGCCCTCCTTAATCCCCTTCACCTGTTTCACCCAATCCGCCCACCCACCTCCCCTCCAGCAACCATCAGTTTGTTCTCTAGAGTTAAGAGTCTGTTTCTTTTGACATAAACATATTTGAATACACAGGAAACTAGCAGTTGGTTTTAGAATGCTTTAGTGTTTTGAGAACAGTAGGAAACTCCAATTCCAGAGGCTTTGACCATGGTTACACATTTTCTTAGTTTGGGTTCCCACAGAAACTGTACTTGAAACAAGAAACCAAGTAAAGGTAGTTTGTTTGGGAGGTGAAGGGCAACCAGAAGTGGGGTGGGAACAAGGTAGCAAGACAGAAAGGGGAAGGAGCCTAAAAGGGTGAGTGATCAGGCAGGCCATGGCTGGAAACAAATGGAGCACACCCCCACTGGGGAAGCTCTGGGAACCAATTTAAAACACACTCCCCCATGAATAGTCCCACCCATGGGGAGGGAAACTGGGTATTTCCATGCCAACTCCCATCTGTCATTGGTTGAAGTCTGTTCCCAGGGGGTGTTAATGCCCCAGAACTTATGGTCTGCCAAGCAGATGGCAAAGTGGGCTCTCTGACAAAGAAGCATGGGTGCTGGCATTTGCAGTGGGGCAGGTGTGCTCTCAAGAGGTAAGCACTAGAGGATACGAGCAGGATGCCAAGTGCATCTGCTACAGAGGAACTTAAAGCAATTGGCCAAGAACTTCTGTACTTGTGTGATCTATGACTGTACTTTAGAAGCGGACATATAGAAAAGTGCGAGGCCGCACATGAGTTAGATCTGCACAATAATAAATCCACAATTGATAGATGACACATTAAGACCCAAACCTAGGAAATGCAGCTCAAATGTTAAATCGGTACCATGGATCTAAACATTGTCATCAAATTTGAGTACGTGGCTTACTCCCTGGGCTAAGGCCATCCCGATCTCTAAAAAGGTAGAGACATCAGTGTTCTGCCTCCTTCCTGCCAATATGTACACTGTGGTTCAGACCTTCTTTTCCATCTCCCTGCCTCTGCTCTCCAGCCTTCCCAGGCTGTCTACCACATGGCAGAGAGAGTAATCTGCCCACAGTTCTGATCATCTTATCCCCTGCTTGAAACTCTTCATTGGCTCCCAGTTACCAGCAGGACAAAGTCTTTCTCTCAAGTTTAGGAGACAAGGCCCTGTGTGATTTGGACTTTGTTTGCCTCTGGCTCCCCCGTGTTCTCCCACCAGCCCGAACCACTTCTGCTTCCCCTGACATCCATTTTGTGCCTCTCAGACTTTGCCCAAATTGTCACCACTGGTTCCATACCCCCATGCCAAGCTTCTGCCTGTGGTTAATTTCTCTTCATTCTTCAGGTGCCAATTTTTAAGTCACTTCCTCCAAGAAGTCTTCCCTGGTGCCAGCAAGGTTGCCAGAGATGCCCTTTCCCACTTCTCCCATCTTAGAACTTCATGCAAATCTTGTAATTGCCTTGTTGGTGTATCTCTCAGAGTTTGAATGCTCTGTGAAGGCAGAGCCCTATCTGTCTTGTTCACACAGCTTGATGTAAGATTTACTAATAGCTACTAAGAAATATTCCTCAAATGGGTGAATGGGAAGATCTTCCCTCATCTGGCCCCATTTCGGCTCCAACTTTGCATTTCACCGTGCCCCTCCCACTGCTACACACATGCTGTGTGCGTGCACTTGTACTCACACACATGCCAACATACTAGTCTCCCCGTAGCCCCATTACACCCTTTAGCTACTTCTATCATGGAACTGTAACACTTTACTTCATTTTGTGGTTTGCATGTGCTAATCAATTCTGAGACTCTGCCTGAAGTCCTTCTGCTAGATTCTTAAGTTTCTTGAGGGTAAAACTCTCTTGATGTTCTTTATCTTCCCAGGGCTTCTTAATAACCAACATAGTGTAGACATTTAATAAATGTTGAGTAAATGGTTCATTGCTATAACTGGCGAGGAAATGGAGAAGACTTTCTCGCAACAAAGCAAAAATGCTCTGGCCTTCCACCTGCTGCCTCTCTCAGACCAATCAAAGACTTTACATGTGCGAGCCTTGAAAACCTTAATCAGCCAAATCTGTGAGCCATTGCCAGCCCTAAAGCAAGACAGAATCACCCAGAGTGACATCTTTGGACATGAAAGCAATCTTTGCTCCTGGCTGGGTGAAGCCACGTCACTGAGACAACTAAGTGGAAGCCATCTGTCAATTCCAGCAGGGCTGGTGTGCTTAGGGGCAAGTAGATGGAATGTTCTGAGGATGCTATAGATGCACTCCACCTCCGCATTAAAGAGCAGAACTGGGCTACATGAGAGCTGAATTCTGCAAAACATCAGAGCCTTACCATGGAAGGCAGTTGCAATGGCGGGAGAGTAGGAAGTAGTTAGAGACAGAAGTAGTTTTCCCAGATTCCTTTCCCAGAGGACTGTCTGATGACAGGTTAGTGTCACCTGTAGTAAAAGTCTAGGTTCCATCAGCAGCGATGGGTCTGCAAACCAAAGGACTGCCATCTCATGCCCACTGTGAGACATAAATGGATGAAGTCACATCAGTGCTCACATCCTCTGAGACATTCATAGATAAGGACAGTATCGTGCTTTGCTTGTGACAGTCCCACATTATGCCTGGTGTTTCTGTGAAATTAACAGTGCCCTCCTGGGGGCGCCTGGGTGGCTCAGTCATTAAGCAGCTGCCTTCAACTCAGGGTATGATCCCAGGGTCCTGGGATCAAGCCCCGCATCAGGCTCCCTGCTCAGCGGGAAGCCTGCTTCTCCCTCTCCCACTCCCCCTGCTTGTGTTCCCTCTCTCACTGTGTCTCTCTCTGTCAAATAAATAAATTCTTTAAAAAAAAAAAAAAACAGTGCCTTCCTGCACTCTAAAAAGTATTCCAGTCTGGATGATAAATTATATGATCAACCTACCCACCGACAGCATTAACATGGGGGGGTGGGCAGAATCTTCAAATAGAATGACACTAGATGTAGGTACTTGAGCATTTTTATATTAGTCTCTAAACATTTCTGTATTTAAAAAGAATTCCCCTCAAAAACAGAAATCAAACAAATACACAATAAAACTTCAAACTACTCTATAATGAAGTATAATACATAATTATTCCAGTTACCAATCTCCTACCTAAAGTGCTTCTCTGCTCTTATATTTTTTAGATTATAGTCTAACCATATCCATTTATCTAATGAGATCAGCCATTTGTCTGCAGTGTGTAAGTGACAGGACTAAATTCAATGTCATCTGTTTATTTAAGATGGAAATGATATGCATGTAGCACAGTAGCCTTTGGGTACAAATGAAGTATCATTCAGTGTCACCAGAGAAAATGTAAATCAGCAAGAAGGAACAAACACAGAAAGTTCAGTCAGTACATCTTTGTTGGGCTTCCCGTCTGTGTCAGGGATATGGGATGGAGTGAAAGAGAGTCCTTGCCCTCATGGAACATATATATTCTGGTGTTAAACAGCCTTGGGGGAGGGATGATACCTGCATCCTATAGCATCCCCAACTTCAGCCTAGTGTTTTGCAATAAATTCCGAAGTTGCTAGCCCTTTCCACTAGTATGTTCTGTAAAGCACTTTTTTCCCTTTTTCCTTCGGCGTGTGCATGGGATGGGAGGCGGGTAGTCACACAGGAAACATGCAAGACAGAAAGGATGTTATTTGGATTGATGAAAGTCTCATCTCTTTACACATCTGTCTTCTTCATCTCCAGTGGGTCGTACATGCCTGTCATTGGTAACAGGGTTGTGGCTTCTCCCTGAGGTTTCTGTTGTAAATATCCGGCATTGGTTGGGCCTCAGTGTTCAGTACTTGAATCTTGCTGCTTCTGCTAGGCTGCTTTGTCATGTTCGGCCCCTTGACTTTGCTACATCACCACTCCTTTCAATTCATAACTGATGCTAAACATCTCTCGTTGTGGCTGGACTGGGCTGAAGCCCAGTACCCAAATACAGGTTCATCACTATCCCAGTGGCCAAGGCACAGAGATCAGAGTGTGAAGTCTTTACTCTGCCAAAGGAACTCCCATGAGGGAACAATGTTCCAAGCCCAGGATTTAAATGTAGACTGATCTACATCCTCAATCTGTGACCAGGGGCAAGTTATTTAAGCTCCTTGTGGCTCAGTTTCCCCACCTGCCAATGTGAATGTACCATATACCTCCCTGAGTTGTCACAAGGATAAATGAGGTAACAGATGCAGCATTCTCTGCACAAAACCCAGCATGCAGTAGGCACTTCAAACCTTTTAGTTTCCTCCTTTTGCCCCCCACCCCACAGTTCCCTGCAGCTCACCTGGAAAAGGTGGGATGGTGTCAGGCCGTAGCTGATCCTGGAATGAGGGAGCGCCAGTTTTTACACACATACAACGCAGCTGTTCTCTTCAAATCTGTGTACTGAGGCAGGCATCTACCCCTTAGTCCCTCAGGGAAGATGCGAACACAAATAGGTCACTTTTACATCCCACTGAATATGCTTTTCAAGAACAACTGAGAAACAGTTGTTCAGTTAAAGGAAAAAGACATTATGGGGGACAAGGCAAAGGAGAGGATAGAAATGGGGCATTTTGTTTTTGCTAACAAACCTATACAGGGTACCACTCGTGTGTCAGAGACAGTATCGAGCAGTTCACACGCAGTTTCTCACTTACCCTCCAGCAGTCCTACTACGTAGGTCCTCCTCATAGTCCCCTCTAGGCCCCACTTTACACATGAGGAAAGTGAGGCACAAAGAGCTGCTACAGCTTTGTGGCCAGGATCACACAATTCCCAAGTGCCCGAGCCAGCATTCAACGTCCGCCAAGCCAAAGTAGGCCACCAGCAGTAGCACTTCCAGAAGGGTCAAGGCCCCGGGCACGTTGAATCACAGACACCATCACACCCTTGGCTATTTGCTCCATAGGCCTCTGCAGATCTGGAAAAGGAGGGCACTGGCGGGATCACTCTGTGATTCTTAAGGGCAGTAGTTTTGTTAGAGAAGCTTGATAACAAAACCAAAAACAATATTATTTCCAGTGGAAAAAATGCAGCATCAGGTAACACACTCGTTTATGAACTGCATCACATGCTCAGCCTCAGAAAGCTCACGGTCCATCGTTCAGGATGGCCATTACCACGTCATCAGGTGGAACTTTTTTTCTTGTTTCTTCTTTTATCAGCCATATAATTTACACTGTGCTCAAACTCAGTGCTCATGAGAAACTTAGTAAATTGTTAAAAGGAAAAAAAAATTGCCAGAGTTCATCTGATGGTGACACTTTTTCATAATTTTGTAGATTTAACATTATTATTAATTATTGCAGTTTCAAGTATTTCAGGGATGTGGGTTATATGATGTTTTACATTTTTTTTCTTAAGCCGAAACTGCTACACGTGTGAATTCCAGCTGCATGCAGGGGCTCATTGTGCAGTCTTGTTTGTGGATGTGTGAGACATTTGTCAGCCCAGAACTCTTGTCTTTTTCCTAAAAGCCGGTCCTGGTACCACCAAACTATACCTTGGAAACCAAATAAGATTGTCTGGTGCTCCAACGAGGGTAGCCCCGGTTCTGTCAGGACTCTTGGAAAGGAAGAGGGGCCAAGAGGGGGGAAAGAACAGACCCTCACTGAAGGTCAGTTTGGTGAACTACATAAAATTGCCAACACCGAACCACTTTGTTCCCTACACAAATGGCGATTCCATATGGCTTACTGCATAATAAATGCCAGGGCAGACACCTTTTCTATCTTCTCACACTCGATCCTCCTAATGACCCTATGACCCCACTTCACAGACAATGAAATGGAATTAAATGCCTAGTCATTGTTTTAGTTTGGGTTCCTCCAAAGGTTGACCCAGAGTCAAGGACTCCATACGAGCAGTCTATCTGGAAGACAATCCCAGGAAACACTGGTCAGAGAGTGGCAACATGCAACAGGGAAAGCAAGCGGTCAGTTACAAGGTCCTTGTCAAGCTAGTTTACCCCCTCCTCCCCCCCCGGGGAACGGCAGCCTAATCCTGCCGGGGAACTCTGGGAAATGGTGAGGAACACGTGCCCCGGAGTCATCCCACCTTGGGGACCGGGAGCTGGGGTATTTATACACGAACTGTTTTTAGTCATAGCTCCAGGCTGCTAGGGACTAAGAGAGTATAGTATGTTAATGCCCCTGTATTCCTGCATCAGGCTGGAAGGAAGGCCAGTTTGCACCGAAGTCGTGAGAGGACAAGGGCAGGGCCCAGCCGTGTCTGCTGTGGTCCCATAGGTAGCACCAACAGAGGCAGGATTTGAACTTGCGGCATCTGACCTCATAACCCATGTCCCTCCCACTAAAGCACAAGATATTGTCAAAACCCAGGAAAGATCAGGGCCTGCAGGATGATCAGGAATCAACTCTAGGTCATATGTGGACAGCTGTAAGACACTTTTCCCACAAGAAATACCACCCCGTGCTTCCCTGCTGTAGAATAACTGCAGTCACCTTTGCATAGCCCTCTAAAGTTTACAAAACGCACACACTCTATCATTTCATTTGGCCCGCCTCTTGCACATGACACAGACTAAAATCCATTCATGCACAAGATTATTATATTCATATGTCTACTCCGTAACTACTGAGCATATGTGGTAGGAACTGTTCTAGGTAGCGAAGATCTACATAGAAGTAGACCCAATAGACAGACACACCGGCGTGGCTTAACTCGTGTTCTAGCGGGGGCAGCAGAATAAAGAAACAAAAAGAGATGCATAATATAACATCATATCACAGCTAGTGCCATGAAAAACTTTAAGTGAGAAAAAATGATGGTGATGACGAGGGATACTGTTTTTTAAAATGGGGGGTGGGGTCAGGGAAGCCAATTACATCTGAGCAGGGAAGTGAAGGAAGCAAGGCTGTGTGGAGGCAGGACATTCCTGGCAGAACTAAGAGAGGGATGGGCCATGTGACTAGCGGATGGTGAGACGTGAGTCCCCAGATGTCAGCAAGGACAGTGTACCATCTTGTTGGTTACAGTCAGGACTTAGGTGTTGGCTCTCGGTGCTGGGAGGAACCACTGCAGGATTTAGAACACGGAAGTGGCATGATATATGTTCTTAAAGGCCCATTTTTTTAAAATTTCTCTCTAACTCATGTGATCAGCAAGACATAAAACCAGGATTTAAATTCCAGTCTTCTGACCCCTGATCCAGTGCTTTTCCCACTCAGGTTCATGGTCATTTTCAGACTTGGATGTCCTTGGTACTCTGTTTTTCTGGTCCCTTGAAGAGTTATTTGTGTTCTCCTGACCAAATCTTAAAACTGCTGTTGCATATTCCCCAGGCATGTGGCTCTTTGGGACTTTTCTTTGCCTCTTGGCCAATCAGCTTTAACATTCTCCCATTTCTGAGGGCATCCTGTCCTCTTAGAGATATTCAGCAAAACTCATGACCCACGAACTTGCTCTACCAGAGCTTACTCCTGACCGTGCAAGTCAAGTGAGGACAATGGGATTAAAAGATAACCACTCTAATCAGAAAGTTTAACATAACACATTTCCAGGGGTCTTCATGATATCAAGGAATTTTTTAAATTAAGACCACATGAAAATTTCCCCCAGACTATGCAAATAGAGGTTACGGGACCTCTGCCTCACCACATAGTCTTTCTCCTCCAGACCAATGTGGAATTGGGCCAAAGTTGCAAGGAGATATTATACTTGCCTTTTCCTCCATCATTACTGTTTTTTGTTTCTAAAATCTCAGATTTATTCGCTTCAGATCGAAAGCTGCATTGCTTTTTCAGCCAAGGCTGCAAAGACAAACAGCCTGTTTGGGGAATTACAATGTGGGGCTCTCTTGGCTGCTTTTTAGTGTCAACATCAGCAGCAAGAGTGTTTACCCCCTGGCGGGAAAGCAAGGAGAACAACAGACACATGCCACTCTCCCAGAGCTCCACTACACAACAGTATTGACAGAGGCACCCATTTGTCTTGTGACACTAGAGCGGGTCAGGCCAACACTGGGCACACATGTACAGAAGAAGCGTGTAGACAGATAGTCACTTGTTTGGCTATATCCACAGCTTAAATTTGGTGTCCTCCAAACATGTAATGTTTCAAAGGCAGAATGATATTTCTGTTCACTTATTAAGGGATGACTAACTTGCTTTTGGCTGCACTACAAATGAATCACGGTAACAATCCCCAACTTGCGACTTCTGGTGTTCTGATGTAATGCATTTCTATTAAAAGAAGAGGAAAGAGAGTGGGTGAGAGTGAGATCATGCAAAGACAGAACATAACACCAAGGGAGCTAGTGTAATTGATGAACTGCCGAGACCAGGTCCATCCACTTCAAGGTGTTTTCTCGTGTCCCGGGTGAGGATCCCTTGCCAGTCGGTTCCTACCCATTTACAGCTGCAGAATATAGACCCAGATTAAGACGTGGAATTTGGAGGGATTCAACGAAGAAAAGATTTCATTTGGGGGTGAAAACCAGATATTCCTTGAAAGCATTTTTAAAGCAATTTTGATTTAGTGTCACTTTGAAGGTAATTACTTGGGGGCAAATGATGTAAGTTAGAAAGGCTAACTAACGACCTCCCTTTTTAAAGTGTTTTAATGGGGGTGCCCGGCTGGCTGGCTCAGCAGGCAGAGCAAGCAACTCTTGATCTCAGGGTTGTAAGTTCAAGCTCCAGGTTAGGTGTAGAGATTACTTCAAAATAAAATCTTTAAAAAATGTTTTAACGAGTGCAACTTATTTGTGACAGTCAGAAGGAGGGGGTAGGAAGGCGAGGCAAGGAAAGGAAGGCAGCTGATAAAGACTGACTCCCCCTAGGGAGCTGGGGACCCTCACCTCCTGCTGCTCTCTCCTCACAGGCGAGGTTGCTGGGGAAAGCTTGATGCTGCTCCCAGAGCCAGTTAATTGCCCTGCCTGGCAGAGTGGCCGTCTGGCCTTGACTCTACCCTTTGTCAATAAAAAACAAATACAAAGAGGAGCTGAAAGGTTTTGTAGAAGATCCTGTGAACCCACAGGTATTTTTCCTATGTTAATCATCACTCAGGAGCAGACACTTCCTTCCTCCCAGATCCCTTCTGTACTCTCTACAAGGTGCCCCTGCTGTCTTCTGAGGAAGATCTGAGTGTGCCAAGGAGAGGCAGAGAGGAAATTAGACTCTGGCCTGTCGTGACCGGCAGCCTACACTGGCTTTGTCCCAGGCTCTGGCAGAAGGGGATTAGAAGAGCCAGTGCCTCCCCAGTAACGGGAAATCACTCAGAGAAGGGAGTCTTTTTTTTTTTTCAGTAAACCTATTTTCCCTACCCTGTGGTTTTCTTTCTGGGTTTCATCTACTATCAGATCTGTCATTGACCTAAAAAGAACTTCAGTGTGTTGGAAAAGCATACTTCAAGCTGCTATAATAAATCTCAAATTGATATTTATGAAGTTAACTTTCTCTCACCTTGCATCTGATCGTATAGTATGTGGATGTCACTCATCTTAGAATTATGTCGTGTTAGAACCAAAAGGGTCTGTCCGTAAAGATTAGCTAAACCAACCTCCTGTTTTTTACTGATAAATCTGAGACCTGAAGGAATGACATTCCTAGGGTCTCTGACATTCCCACGGAAGCAGTGGAAGCAGCGGAAGCCAGACTTGAAGCCAGAAGTTCTTATTACTGGATTCCATTGTGTCCCACAGCCTTTCTTCTTGGTAAGCCTGTCTGTGAAAAGTTTTATCTGGCAACTACAGAGGCTGGACAGAGAATAAGAAAAGTCAGGAAGCTCCAAGCCCATCCCCTTTGCTACCTATTAGTATTGCCACGTAATGCTGCCATCTACAGATGAGGTTCGGCTGTTTGGATTACGTGTGGTCTCTCTTAATGGACCCCAGATCCCCAAGTATGGCCATCCCACAGCTCAATCACAGCCATGGCCAGTCATGTGAACCTGGTGAGCTGACAGCGCTTCACCCCTCCCCAAATCCTCTTAGTCCTCATTCAAAGTTGTGCTGGGCTAGGGCCATGCATCCCGCTACCCCCAAGATCCTACCTCTGCCCTTTACTCACTGGGTCAGTGTAGGTGACCTATTGACATCCTTGAGGCCTCAACTGCTCCGGCTATAAAATGAGGATAATCCTTTAATCATTTCCATTGAGTCTTATATTGAATAAATTGTTAAAACTGTAAAGAGTACTTAGTAGTACTAGTACTGCTAGTGCTTAGCAGAGTAGTACTATTACTGTTATCATTCTTAACCTGAGGGGTGATGAGAGCAAAGAAGCTAACAACTGAAATGGTATGTTCAGAGCCTGGGAATGAATCTCAATTTAACATTCAGTTCTGGCCTCTTTGGCAGCAAATACAGAATAGAAAATATTGTGATCAGGATCGACATTGGATTGGGCTTTACTAGTACAAAGTGTTTGGCATTGTCCACTGTTAGAATATTCCCTTTGTTTCGAATGCTGTATCTTTCCTGTGATTTTCCATGTGTGAGCATGAGCACACTAAATTCAGGGAAATTATCCTATTATTGACAACACGGTAGATTTGATGAGTATTTATTGAATGTGTGTTGAGTGAATAATCTAGAATCTATACATAGTTATGGAAACATGGATTATGTGTTGATTCACATGACAGATTCAGACTGTATTAAGGGTCAGGACTATTGCTTTGTGTCACTTTCCCTTGTTTTTTCTGAGGGTCTCTTACCAAGCTCAATAATAAGCTTGTGTGGGGGCGCCTGGGTGGCTCACTCAGTTAAGCGGCTGCCTTCGGCTCAGGTCATGATCCCAGAGTCCTGGGATCGAGCCCCACATCAGGCTCCCTACTCAGTGGGGAGCCTGCTTCTCCCTCTCCCTCTGCCTACCTCTCTGCCTACTTGTGCTCTCTCTCCAACTCTCTGTCAAATAAATAAAATCTTTAAAAAAAAACAAGCTTGTGTGGCTGGAGGTTGTCCGTTTCGTAGACAGAGGTGTCTTAGTCACCATTTCACTATCATGCTTTCATGTTTTCCTGGCTTGCTTTCCCCTTTCTGGCCCCAAGAGAAAACATTAATTTAAAGACAAAGATGAAGTCACCATAAATTAACCTGTCATCATTTTCATCTTCCTTTCCCAGTGCAGAAATTTAAAGTAAGTATACAGAAAAAAAAGAGAGAGAGAGAGCATAGCTTCAATCTCTGGCTTCCCTTTTTCCCTGGGAATATATCTAAGAATGCCTACTAATGTGTCTGCTGTCCTAAGTGGGGATCCCTTAGGAAAGTAAATCAGGGCATTCTAAAACCCTAACAGGGTGATATCCAGGTAGCATGTGCAGCATACCTGCCGAAGGCTATGCAGGCGGCCAAGAATACATCGTGTGCGTGCTTGATACGCAGTCATAAGAACCAAAGATCAGAACTGAGGAGTTCCGGTTCTTCTGCATGCCTCTTATTATCCTCTCATCTCTTATCCCACAGTAGAATCCCACAGATGCCTCCTGCCAGGTGGGTGGCCACAGCCAACACTCCCTCTATGGATGCTTCTGCCACTCAGAAGCAAGAGTGACACACGCTCTACCCACCTCTCCATTGGCAATTCAAAGCAGCTGCGTCTCACGGCAGCTGTGGTGCTGAGAATTAAGAAACGTTCCTTCTCAAACTTTACTAAGGTCTGCTTTCCCAAGTCTCCCTCCTATGATCTGGTGGTACAGGAGTTAACAGGGTGTCTGCTTTCTTTGGTCTGTGGTCCCAAGGATCGGAGCAGCAGATCTGCAGAGTTGGCAGATCACTAAATAGTTTATAACTCCCCACCCAGCAGGGCATGGTCGCTTTAGAGAATGGATGGAAAATATCCCCTTGCTATAACTGGGTTTGGCCCTGTGGCTTAACACCATCTTATTTGGCAATCTTTCTCTTGACATATTTAGTAATCACTCTAAGGGAGATTTATTAGACTGTTCATAGGAACAAACAATGCACTAAATATTACACATATGCATGCTTTCAATACCACTCCTTTTCTAGCCTATTCTGAATCTTTCCCCAAAGTCTTTCTTTCAACACTTAATCAAAACTCTCTCTTGTCTTTAAATTCCTCTCGTTTCTTCTCTCCCCTAAAATAACTTTATATTTGGGATTTTTTTTTTTTTGTAGTTAGAAGTTCTTTTAATCAAAATTCACTGGGCCATACTTAGAGAAGAATGGATAAAAAGACACAGAGTTTAAAATCATTGAAGACATTTTGTTCATCATTAATCCCAAAGCACCAAAGCAAAAATTAAGCAGATGGTAAGAGTTTTGTGAAAATAATCTCTTCGGTATCTCTGGGAGATCAAGAGTGTGTGTGTGTGTGTGTGTGTGTGTGTGTGTGTGTGTGTGTGTGTGTGTGTGTGTGTGTGTGTGAGTGAAGGAAAGAACTCAAAATTATTTCAGCCAAACATAATATGGTGAAGTGTTTCCTGAACCTGACGGTTGGTGCCCATGAGGAGATGTGGGGGAGGGTGCGCTGAGAATTAGGATTAACAACTCATGCTCTATGCTAACTAAAGGACTTTGCCAGCTGGTACCCCTCCGACATTTTCAAAAAGCATAATAAATATCCCACTCACCCTGGCACATGCACAGCAAAATGTCTTCACAAATAATCCATCTAGAGCAGATGTAAGAGAAAATATATCAGGGTCATGGAGACGCTCAGAAGGTTATGAGTTATAATGGCACAGTCACGGTGTAGAACTGGATGTTAAACTTCCTTCCCTTTGCATATGAAATGTTTTTCTTCATTAGATACACAGTGGCTATCTCTGCTCCTGCGAGAGCCCACTCAGTGGGAGGCACAGGCACACTCATTTACTGAACACTCAATTACATGTCTACCGCTGGCCTCATGTTGCAGACTGGACTCATTTTACAGAGAAAAGGGCTTATTTTCTCACCTTAGACTGTAGAGTACATATACTCCTACATATCTGAACTTGAGCACTTGTGATTTTTTAGGCCACCTTAGCACTTGGGCAGGGCAAGCCCCAATTTAACCATTAGTTGCTAGCAAGAACTTTGACTCAACTCCCGGCATTGTTAGCCTAGAGGTCTGTGGTCAGGGGTTAGGAGCACAGGTGTTGGAGCCAGGCTGCCTGGGATAGCCTAGCTCTCTCTTTCTCTTACAATGTGTGCGACCTTGGGCAAGCAACCGTCTGTTTCCTCATCTGTAAAATGAGCCTAGTACTTGTACCCACATCGTAGTTTCTTGTAAGGGTGAAATGGGTTAATCTGCATAAAAGGCCTAGAATTGTGCCTGGCATATGGTAGGAGTTGTTAAATGAGCGCTTGTATTCCTAGTGTCCGCTTTGATCACAGGTGTATGGAGCCTGAACATGGCGAATCTGACTTGGGGTGAGGTGTATAGAATAAATCCCACTGTGCTCCTTTAGCGTGACCGCCATATAGCCCAGCCAGACTCTTGCAGTTACGTCTCCCCTCCAATATAAGCAGACAAGGAAAGCCAGAGAATATGAGGTCCCTCAAGGTGAGCCTCTTTTCTTTTATGGCACCAAGTGACTGAATTGGATGGGGAAGTCATTTAGGGGCCCTAGAAATTGGCAGCAGAGGATGGGCTTCCACAAGAAGTCGTACCTTAGTTCACCTGGTACATTACATCTTCAAGACGGTGGTCGTATGTGAGATTTTCAGACATTTATAGACCAACTGAGTCACAAATAAAGAAGAGAACATGTGGAAATAATGCTGGTGCTTTGACCCAGCTCGTCTCAAACTGTACCTTTATCAGAATCCTCTGGAGAGCTTGTGAAAACCCAGATTCCCGGGCCCCACCCCAGAGATTTCTGATTTACCAGGTCTGAGGTAGAGTCTGACAGTTTTCATCTCTGACAAGTTCCCAAGTTGTGCTGATGCTGGTTTTGCATCCTTACTACCTATTTCTATCATAAGGTTATAACATTTCATTTGAACTCTTCAACTTGGAGATGACCCAAGTGACTCCACCACCCCAAATAGAGATATTTGAATCCACAGAGCTAATATCATGCATTGATGTCTTATTTTTAATAATAAATTGACTTTCATTTTTTTTCTCCCATAGTTGCATGCTGCTGTGACCAGGATCCAGGTTCCAAGGCCTGGTTTTAATTACACGTTCGCCCACATATGTATCCTGAATAATGATAAGACTTGCATCGTGGATGACATAGTGCATGTTCTGGAGGAGCTAAAGAATGCTCGGGCCACCAACCGGACCAATTTTGCTATCACATACCCGATCACTCACTTAAAGGATGGGAGGGCAGTGTACAACGGACACCAGCTTGGAGGCGTCACTGTGCACAGCAAGGACCGGGTAAAATCCGCAGAGGCCGTCCAGCTCACCTACTACCTGCAGTCAATCAACAGTCTCAATGACATGGTGGCTGAGAGGTGGGAGTCCAGCTTCTGCGACACTGTCCGACTGTTCCAGAAATCCAATAGCAAAGTCAAAATGTACCCTTACACGTCCTCCTCACTGAGGGAAGATTTCCAGAAGACCAGCCGTGTATCGGAACGTTACCTGGTCACCAGCCTGATCCTGGTGGTCACCATGGCCATCCTGTGCTGCTCAATGCAGGACTGCGTCCGCAGCAAACCCTGGCTGGGCCTGCTCGGGTTGGTGACCATAACCCTGGCCACTCTCACCGCGGCCGGAATCATCAATCTTACTGGTGGGAAATACAATTCCACCTTCCTGGGAGTCCCTTTCGTCATGCTAGGTAATTACTGCCCTTCGTTTTGTTTTTATTTCCTCCTGCTGCTGGTGGTGACTGGTTCCCTAAAAGGCAAGGAGTAGCCATCTCACGACTTTGTTTTGTCTATCATGTCTTCTTTTTGCCCAAAAGTCCTGGGACCAATTCTATAATGTGCTGGCCATTGGCAAGGGGCAACCTCACTTGGTAAATATGCCCTAAGTCCCAAGCCCTGGGTCCCAGCCCTGGTTCTCCAGTAAGGAGTGGTATGGCATTTAGCACATATTAATCTTCTCTGGTTCCCCAGTGTCTTAGGTGGGGCTTCCCCTGAAGCAGACCCTGAGACAAGGATTTAGATGTAAGTCGTTAATTTAGGAGGTAAGCCCAGGAAGCCCCTGCGTGGGAGTGAGAATGTGAGTCAGGGAAGGAAGACAATTCAGGCTATGTTAATGGGCAGGTTACTGCTTTAGGCTCTGGTGGCTCAATCCCACTGGGGACCTTTGGGAGACTTAACAGAACACACCTCAGAGAGGTCCTCCTTGAGGGGTGAGGAAGCTGCAAGCTGGGCCATGTACCCAGA
Organism: Zalophus californianus; assembly: GCF_009762305.2. Classification (NCBI taxonomy): domain Eukaryota; kingdom Metazoa; phylum Chordata; class Mammalia; order Carnivora; family Otariidae; genus Zalophus; species Zalophus californianus. The sequence continues at coordinate 109,930,605 of NC_045612.1, read as the reverse complement.
AACCCTGTGTATGAGTCATTGACGGCTCTCCCCGGGGAAGACTGAACACATTCCTGCAGCTGCAAAAATCCCCCAGGTGGATGGTGTTTGTCGTGAGAAGCCTTCCCTGAGCTCCAGAATAGTGACTAGGAGGGCACACAGGTTGGGCACTGACAGGGTCTGCTACCCTCCATTTCCCCACCCTATGGATGGAATGGATGTGAATATCACAAAAAAGGGACATGATAAATGTACAAAAACCTTGAAAGCAACAAGTGAGAAATAAATAAGAAGGTATCTTTTTTCCTGTCCTTGCTATAAACTCAGGGGAATGTTTTAAAATGACGGTGTGAGAATCCCAGTATATTCTCTCTTAGGGGCTGCAAGAATTTCCTATTAGAGATAACGGTGAAAACAAAGCCAGTGTGGTTATAATACAGTGTCAGTTGCTCTGTTCATCTGGTATTGAAGATGGCATACGCAGCAAGCCTGATGGCAGGCTTCCTGTGGGCCAAGGGTTCCAGGGGCTCGCTTGTCCCTTTTCTGTGGCCACTTCTCATCAATTCCTTTAGCAAAATTAAAATGTCATTTGGAATCAGATACTGACATGACAAATGAAGTTGTATTTTTCATTGAATGAGATAAGAACTATGGTTGAGTTCATTAGAATGCCTAATGCCCTGTTTAGGGGTAGCAGAAAGAAAGAAAAGAATATACTCAGATCTCAGCTGCCTTTCAGTTAAATGATAAGCAGAGTGGCAGGGCTGCAAGGTCGCAGAATGACATGCTGCCCTCCAGGCTCTGAGGCCTGTGGGAATGCAGACCTGGGCAATAAAAACATATATGGTAGCTCCTGGGAAAGGGGGCGCTGTGGAGATGGAGCAAGTCCTACATTCACCAGGTCACTTTGCTCATCGCTGCCAAACACAACAGAGAAGGGGGCTGCCATACTTCCTCCTGAAGTCAGTCCCTTAAGAAGGAAGCATAAGAAGCCTCCTGAACCCCAAGACGATGTGCACTGATGGTGGGCTCCACGGCAGTTCCTTGAAGACTCAGTGCAACTGGGTAGTAGCTTCCATGGAGGCTTGAGTCAAGGTTTCTTTAAATGAAGATGTTTTGCCCATGATTAGTCCCACGCTTGGGTTTTATTTTTTAGCTTTTCATTTTAAAAATGCAGTGGTTTTTGTTGTGACTGTTTTTGCGGGAGGAAGAAAAAACAGGAATAAGGAAGGAGTGGGGGACTGAAGGGAGGCAGTGGGTTTCTAAGATCAAGAAGAAAGAATGTCAAATCTAGAAAAAGGACTATTGGCCCAGGTTTGATGACACTCCCAAGTTGTGACCAGTGAGCCCCAAGTATGATACAGTATTTAAAACTTCCTAAAAACTAACTGCGTTAATTAAAATAAAACTTCAATATTTAGAGCTTCTTAAAATTATTTTCAAGTAAAACAACATAGCAATAGTCAAAACTTCTTAACATTAACCTCACAAAAAAATCAATTTCACCAAATAAAATGAAATAGCATATTCGAAACTTCTCTAAATTAATTTTATTAAGTAAACTAAGTTATGATATTTAAGATTTCTTAAAACTTCTTTTTGTACTTCCTAAAGAAGTTTTAAACATCGTAAATCAAAGTCAGCACAAAAAGGAATATACCAGCTAGGACTGGTGCAAGGAAGGATGTAAGAGATTGGACGATGTTAGCTGAGAATTGGCTTTAGAAAACAAATCCAGAAATAGTAGCGCCGCAACTCCCCAGACACCGAGGATCACTGAACTTGACGTCAAAGTTCAATTCAGAAAAATCTGGCGTTCATGGTGAAAGAGACCAAGTGCCGCAGGTACCCAATACTCCCTTGTTTGCAATTTGTGAGGAAAGTTATATGCATTGATTTGATGGCAGTTTTCCCTGCTGACAATCAGTATGCAAACTTTCTGCACATTTTAGCCCAAAGAGATCTATTACTTAGTCACAACATGAAAGGAAGCTATGCATTTTAGTAGCTAGGGCCCATCTGCAATAAATACTTTGCACCATGTAATGGGTGCTTACTATGCTCAGAAAGCCAACAGTGCCTGGATTTAGGATGGTCACCCTTCTGTGTTTCACAGATAAACTCTTTGTTCTCAGAATTTGATTATAAAATGAAATATAGGCAAGAGCATGTTCATAAATGTTGCGTTTAGGGCCCATGTTTAATTCTGGATTTTTGATGACCAGTCCCAAAATACCAATAAATATTTCAAACGACAAAGAAGAAATGCAGTGCTAAGGGTTTTGCACTATGAGTCAATAAACTGTCCAGTTTTAAAATTTGTCTATGACATAAAATGGCTATGCCTAAACTAAGATTTAAGCAAAATGTCTTGATTTTCCATGTTATATAAATACAATATCAAATAAAAATTTAAAACTATATGGCCTCATTTAAAAGGAAAAGTATCTCAGAAAAAAGGCTCTAATACAGAGATTTCTTTGGCCAACAACAGGTCCATAATGTGATAAACATTATATTTAAAATTCAGCAAACTAAACATTCTCAGTGTGATGCCGGTCACATAAGGCCAGATCCAGCCAAATGCCAAAATGGCAGTAGATTTAGAATGGAAAATTTTAAGACCACGTGTGTCAAGCAGTATTAACCTGACAAAATTCCAGAATAGGAAAGAATTTGGAAAAACTCTGAGAGTACGCCATAATGGGATGTGACTATGTGTTTCTAGCCAAGACGATACGTGACATCTCTGGCAATAAGAATATATCCTACACAGATGAATCATTTTGGCAATGATGTAAGCATAGATACATCATGATTTAGAATGTTTTTAATCAGTGTCATGCATATTAGACAATCCCACTTCTGCCAAAACCCCGTCCATATGAGTCAGATCAGTTTATTTAGAGCTGAAATCCTTAAAGGTCTACCGCATTATAAATGCCCATTGACATTTTTTAGTTACTATAAACTTGGAGAAGAGCTTCTATCATCCCGTTATGCATAAAGTACTATCCTTTTTTTCCAAACTGTATTAATATCAGGTACTGAAGTACTTGAGCTGCCATTTGTAAACACAGGACACTCATCATTTTAATCCATTATGGAACTTCCTTTAAAGGATGAGGATTTACACCATTGTCCTCCAGTTGGCTATGATTTAAGAAATTGGCAAAGATTTTGTGCATGCAAGCTCTCCTTAGAGGCTTACTATTTCCACAGCATTCCTGGTCAGACACAAATCAGGAAGGGAATGGAATGTTGAAGAATATAGAAGGGAACAGAAGGAAGAGTTCTTCCTTTTTCATCTGGAAGGTTTGTGGCTTCATGTACATTCTGACCAGCTGAAAGGGGAGAACCGAAGTTGTGGTGAAAGAGTTTCGATATTAGTTTGTAAGTGGTAATCTAATTTATAAGGGTTGCTTTGCATTTATCAAGATAAAAGAGCCATGGAGATCGGATGAGATGAAAAAATATTCTTCAAGAAAAATATTCTTCAAGCCCTTTCACAACACAGAGTGCTAACCACTATACGATCACAGTGAGCTACTGGGGATTTACAGCCCTTTCAAATGTTTGGGACTTTTGAGAGGGTCAAATACCACATCCAGGGTACCCTCTTCCTTCTGAATTATCAAGCCAGGCCACTCAAATTCAAGGATGGGAAAGGAAGAAAGGATGTAATTAAGTGCTAGGAGAATAATAGCAGGGGCATTTGGTACCTTTCAGGTATATTCTAAGATTATCTGTATTTACCAGAAACCAGAAGATCAGGTTCAGTTTTCCAAGAATTTGTTCTCATTTGATGCCACCTGGAATATAATGCAGAATATGGAGCTCAGGCTTTGAAGAGGTGAAAGTTCTTGTGCAGGAAATTTAGTTCTGAGAAATCAGAACTCTTATTTTTGTTCTAAACTCAAGCAAACCTGAAAGGTTTTGTTTTCAGGTTGAGCTGGTATATTTCTTTTTTTTTTTTAAGTAATCCCTATGCCCATTGTGGGGCTCAAAACTCAGGACCCCCAAATTCAAGAGTCACATGCTCTACTGACTGAGCCAGCCAGGCACCCCATTCTGGCATATTTCTAAAATTATGAGACACATAGGGCAGGGAAATCAGCCAGATAATAATAAAGTTCAAACCATAAGAAATTGCCAATATTCAACTATTTTTGACCTACAAAATTAGTACCAATATCTAGCCCTTTTTGAACTACAAAGCAGTAATTTCTTATGGGTCAACCTAATATGTTATTGTACAAGTCCGTTATTTGCAACAATATGACAGTCTACATAATGGAGCAGAATGCTGTGGAAATACTCTGCTTGGATATAAATCACTAATTGGTTCGGTAATTTCTGGAGAAAAAAACCATGGTTGATAAGGGTTTTATTGTTCTCAGTTTTGTTTACATCTGATTTAAAATAAGACAGTAATTCCATACAATATTTTCAAAGTTTTTTCCCTGGATATCTTTTTTGTAATGTCTGACGGTCATTTGGGGACTGATTTACAAGGAGATTGTGCAATCTAGTTTTGTGGGTAGTTTTCACCCTTTTATTATGCTCCACCAATCATATTCCAGTACGGGGTGGGTGGGGAGAAATAGGTCTGGGGAGATGGAGCAAAACGTGTTTTATTGTTCTATTCTTCACCATAAAGGAGGACAAGAATAGGACTGAGGGGGCAGGTCCATGTGGAGCTCAGTAAGGCAGAGGAATGCAGTGACACTTCCTCCTTGACCCTGATCTCCGGGTATACTCTGGGTGGTCTAGCCCCACCTAGTCTAGGGACTGGTGGACCGGCAGATGTTACAAAGGTCAGGCAGCAAGAGGCAACGTCAGGACACTGAGCTGGTAAAAATAGACCATGAAGAAAAATACCTAGTTTGGTGTTGCATTTGGACCAGCATCTGAGAAAGTCACTGCTGGGACCAGGTAGTAGTGACCAGATGGGTCTATAGGAGCTCACAATGCAAGCAGATATACAGTCATCCTCAAGGAAATCCTGCATTTCACCTAAGCTACTTCAGCAGCCAAGAACCAAAATGCAGATGGAACCTAAGCGAGGGATTCTAGCCTCTCCTCTGCACTGATAGTGTAGTAGCACTCGCATTTCTCTTCCTTACCAGTAAAATAACTTTCAAATCGGCCTACTATTCATTGTATGTGTGTGTGTGTGTGTGTGCGCGCGCATGGTATATATGTAATATGTATTATGCAATAAGTTCATGTACATATATATGTATTTCATGTGTTTATAACATTATGTAACATATATTGTTTGCATATTTGAGTATAAATACTATATATTTCCCTATTATATAGTATATATTCACACATTTTATATGTAAATATATAAAATATGTTTGAATAGGATGACATATATGTATATATTTATATATTACATATGTCTCTTATATGTAAAGATATTGCACAGTGACCATAGCATATACTGTGGGCCCCATTTACAGACACTGATTTTATATAGTGCCCACACACACTCAGTATCTAAATACCTTTCTTTCAACAAGGAAGAGCTATTAGCATATTCATTTCTTGGACTCTTATTTGCAGCTCTCTGATGAGGGAAAAGCATTTCTCAGATTAAAATCCAATGCTATGATTAGAATTGCCAAACTGTGACAAGTCTCTGGTAGAAAGCATAAGATGTGTGTATTTGCCCTGATGTGTGCATCCTTCTTAAATTAAGCAGAGTACACCTTCCTTTACTCTCACTCTTAACTGTGACACAAAACAGGCTGTGATAAACCAAACAATTCAGCATAGAAAATAAATGTTTATAACTAGCAAAGTGTAAATGTAACCCAATTAATGAACTTCTCCCTGAAAATAGATGTTACTCAACCCAGACATTCATACACTTCAAATTTCTTCCCAAAAAAACCAAAAATCATGAATTTATGGGGATGTCACTGAAAGTAAAGCATTTTAAGAACATGAGCTACTTAGTGAAGCTCATCTAAGAGTAAAATATGTTTTAGCAGATTTTGCTCATGCATTCATTATACTATGGATCTTCTAGAAGAATGTAGTAATTTTATTTCCACATAAGAAATTTGGCACTGCCCAGGCATTCTATAAATGGCTTCATTGTCTCCTGATATTAAATGTTTTTGCACTGAAACTAAAAGATCATCCATTAGCAAGCCATCCCTTTTCACCTTCTCATCTTCTCAGCTACTCCTTATGTTCTGGAACTCCAGATGAGGAAATCCTGCTAGTATGGAAAGGATGAAAATGTGAGTAGTGCCCAAAGGCATCAGCCTCTGTGCTATGTCACTGTGTGTTGGGGAAGGCAGGAGAATATGGGCCTGGAGAAAAATCTGCCTTACAGAATCCAGATGCACAAAATAGATCAATTTGCTTGTGATTATTCATTGACAAAAAAAATAAACAAATCACCCAGACTGCCTCTGATAGCAAAACCATTAAATACATTGAAAATATGATTCGTTTCATGAACAGCTTTCCAGAAGCACATCTACTGGGAAAAGTTGGGTTAACTCTCAACTATTCGTTGGTGGATTCCTGCATTAGTGGATTATAAACAACCCTGAAGGCTTTGGTCAGGCCCCAGAAAAGGGTCTGGGTGAGGATGAGATTTAATCTGCGAGTGTTCTTGAGCCTCACCCTAAGTGACTGGAGGATAGCCAGTTGAGGTTTTTCTACCATTAGTGTTATTTATCACTTGTGTTGCTTTTTCTCTTCATGGCTCCAAAGCCTGAAATTCATGTGCACATACAGATATAAAATCACTTGGAAAAGAAGGAAAACTATTAGCCTAAATTCTCTAGTATCTGATTTTACTAAATGACAGTCCCAAAGCCTACTGCTAATAAAACATTAATTGCACTCCTGGTACAAACTGTATCTGAACATTGGTGAAGAGCTCTACAGTCCTTATCCCAGGACCTGGCTAAAAGCCCCCACCGCTTCAAAGTGTTCACTCATGATTAATTAGAACTTGGGCCTGTACATGTATCCTGACACATACTGACACCCATGGAACTATACAGACACGCAGTGTGCCAAAATAGAAACAAACATCTTGCATGTGCTTTTAAAAGACAAGTGAATACTTTAAAAGCTTCTTTATCTTAAGAATTTGATAGAATCAATATGTGGTGTTTAACAGTTCCCTTTGGCAACTCTTCAGCCTTGAACACTTTAACTGTAAGACAGGGAAGCTGTGGGATATTGATCAGTTCCTGGCGTGCTCAGGATAGTCTTTACTTCCAGGTCTTGAGCTATGGACCTGCCATTGGGATGTGGAGCCCTGGCTCCTATAACCACCACAGGGCCTCTGGTCACCAAAGGCTAAGTCTGTTTGGAACTTCAGGTTTGGGTAGCTCCCTATGTGAGTGCTGCTACGAGGGAGTGCTCGTGAACAGTCTTGCAACATTGGAGATGGATAATGGTCCCTTGCTGAAATAATGCTTTGCGCCAATGACATACGCCCCTTGGTCAGATTTAATAGAGAGGCTTACGGAGTTCCGACTTCGTAGAGAAAAATTTAAAAACTGAAGTGCAAAGAAGACAGCAATATTTCTGCTTTTAAAGCATCTTTTAAAAATAGGGGAAATGATAGCCAAACCTCTGAAAAGTATCTTCCATCCACATGCAGTATCTGTTTGCCTACATCTGTGAGATTTGGCCTCAGAGTCCTGTTTACTGGACCTCAGCCCCAAAACTAAGAGGTGATGGATGATGGTGACACTAAAGAAGGGAGGCACCTGCTGAGAGAGGAAAGTGGAGAGGAACGGAACCTACCAAAACCTTTCTCCCCTGCCTTTTCTTGATTTCACTGGCCCATTTCTGAAGTGGCTACAAGAGATAAGGCCAGGGCTGGCTGAAGGAAAAACTGCAAAGGATTTAGTCTCTGTGAAATCCACCTACCTATAATTTCCTCTTCACTGCCTCCCCATCTCCAGCCTCTGTCCCACCCCCCACCCCCAGACTGAAGGGAAGCTGCTTCAGTACACCACTGTCATGGAGGGGTCTGCATTTATAAGAACACCCTCGAAGGCCAAAACCAAAGGTAATTTGGCTATAATTATGGGCAGAGTAGGCATTCTGGGGAGTTGTGGGAGCAGGCAGGGTATTCGTCATGTCCTAGGACTCCCAGAATATGACTCCCCTTGAGTCCAGGCCAGGAAACAGAGACCCCGTCGTTCAGCTTTCCTTTAGGGTAACAGACTGACCTCTTCAACATAATTACCCAGCTGTGAATCAGGTCTAGCTGCAGTGAGGCGCCCCAGGCTGTTAATCCCCAGGAGGCACCTCCAGCTCTGTTGGCAATCGTCCTTCTCTTGACTGACTGAACTGCAGGAAGGAGGCCCAGTTATGGTGTCCGCAGTTGTCCCTGAAATCCAAAGAGCTCTTCAAAGACACTGCACACCTCCAGTTTGGAATTTAGGGTATAGGCATCTATCTGCCAGAAAGGTGTGGCTTGAGAAACAAGAATTTGGCCTTATATCAGGAAGGATAGTGGGGGCCTTTGGAGGCAAGACCAACAATGACTAGCAACAAATTCTGAATGATCTGGTAGAATGTATTCTTTCTTGGGGCCTCCTCTTCTTGCCTCTACGAATGTCCACATGTACACCCCTGTAGGGAGAGGAGAGAAGGAAAGGCGTAGTTTCCAACAGCCCCTAAGAATGAAATAAAAATTCTCTCTGGAGCTGCCCCCAGAACCAAGAGCATATGCAAAGAGAGTCAGGACTCAATAAAAATGATCAAACTGTAGAAGGACAAGGCATTTAAGATGCAGCAACAGAACTCAGGAGATAAGCTCAAAGCCTATTTCCATCTTTCCTTGAGTTTGATTATTTTCATTCTGGACCCTCAAGCCTCACTCTCTTCACCTAATAGCTCTGTTAATTCCAATTCTTTTCATCACTTAGCCTCTAAGACTACTCAACAGCATGGTAAGAAATGGATTCTTAGGGTATTTTCCAACAAGAGTCAGGGTCAGATAATGTCGTAAAACATCCCACCCAGCCCCCAACACCTTTTCTGGTGCCCCTCTAATGCACTGCACGACTAATTCTAATCCTGCTATATGCCTTCTTATGTTCTTACCATATTTAATGACTCAGTACTAAAGCCCTGTTTTAAAACATTTTTCTTGTTTCTAGCATGTAAATACTATTAAAAAAATCTTCATTTGCCATTTTCAGGGAAACTTTAGTGTGTTTTATCCAAGAGAATTTAGTCTACTTGGCCCCAGATGAAATGGTCAGTATTGTTTGCCCAGGGTGCAGACACCTTGGAGATATTAATCCTCCTTTTATGCTCATTGTCCTGGAATTGGTTACTTTTAATAAAAGGTCTGTCAATCCTTCCTGAGAACAATGTGGAAACAAACTTAACAAATAGTCTTCCCTTCTGAGACTAGATGTTAACTTTCTAAAACATAATTAAGCAGATGCCAGTCAATGAGTGCACTTTTGACTTCAGGTCTGGGGAGTTTAGGTGCCTCCAATTTAGTAGGGGTCACAGTGCTAGTTATCTAATTGACAGTCTCTACCTGCCCTCTCAAGAGGCTGCAGAACGATGCTCAGTAAATTAAGATAAATGCCAAATCCTTCTGAGGAAACAGGTCTATATCACGACTATGGAATGGGCATTCAGGTTTGAGACTGAGCAAGACTTCACAATAAGGATATAAATACCAGCCTGGGCACAAGGGAAGATGTTCACCCAGTTATTGTACACACAAAATAACAGTGACTCACTTCACTCAGCATTACGCTTGGCCAGAGATTTTTAATTCCTTTTTAAAAACAAGACTATTGTACCACCGGGTAGAGATTTTATTATCCTCAATAATGGGATTGAATATGCCAAGGCATAGAAGGAGAAAATTAGATCTGCTGATCCCAGTGCCAAGATAGGGGTTACTGAAAGCCACAACAGGTCACTTCCGGTGGGCTTTTCAATGTCACAGTGGCCTGGAAACCCAGGAGAGCCAGGCAGAGTGTCTGCCTCCAAGCAGGAGAGGTGGGGGAAGTCTAGCTAGATCCAGCCTCAAGCACTAGAATGGAGTGAAAACATGGGCACTTAGTGTACCTCTGCTATTCCAGTGCTTCTGGAATACTAACCAAGGAGGCCAAGGCACTAAGTAGTTAAGGAAAAAGGTTATTGATCTGGCTCTCCTCGTCAGACGCCATTGCCAAATAGTGCAGAGAAACCAGCAGAGTCAGCCCCTGCTTGATACATCATCTACGAACAAGCAAAATTGGTCAAACAGATCCCTGAAGACAAAATGCAAGCTATACACCTACAAGTGGAATTTTGATTTTTATCAGTTGCAGGGAGAGTTTGTGTGAATCGTGTTCCATCTTCCACATTTCCTATTCACTCAAACTCAGTGCTACTTATTGTGCTTCCCTCTATGTCTCAGATTTCTTGCTCCCTGGACTGATACTTGGTGGGGGCGGGGGGCATGGGGAAGAGGCTGTGATTTAGGTTCCCGTCAAGATTCAAATTAAATACAGTGCCTCCTTCTCCCTAAAGCCTTCCACTTGGCCAAACTTAGAGGAGATGATGAGACATTAACTCAGAACCCTCTGCCCACTACCTTCCTCTGTGCTGACTTCCAGCCAGACTTGTGGGGATGACAAGCCAAGCGGTGAGTGGCCAGGAACCTTCTCTGGAGTGTTCCACCAACCAGGGGAAACACAAACTCTGCAAGCTGCATCCACAGCCCTAACCTCTCGCTGTATATAATCCCCAAGGGACAGACGCCAGTCTACTCGGCTTCCATAGGCAAAAGTCCACCCCGCATTCTTAAGCCAGAAGGGAGCATGAAGATCTTAGCCCCTTGATCTTCTCTTTCACTTGCCATTACCATTTAGGATTCACTAAAATACAGGGCTCTCTCCCACAGGAGAAATTCTTGGCATTTACAAACTGTCACCACCAAGGCTGGTTGTATTTCCCTTGACCCAGTAGTTGCCCATGACCAAGTTAGTTCCTCTCTTTCAAGAGGTTACTCCTTTCAAATTTTTGATCTGGTCTTTTTCTGCCCCCTCAGGTCATGGATTATATGGGACTTTTGAAATGTTATCCTCCTGGAGGAAAACTAGAGAAGACCAACATGTTAAAGAGAGAACTGCAGCAGTCTATGCAGACTCCATGCTCTCCTTTTCTCTCACCACTGCCATGTACCTGGTCACCTTTGGCATAGGGGCCAGCCCTTTCACGAACATTGAGGCAGCCAGGATTTTCTGCTGCAATTCCTGTATTGCAATCTTCTTCAACTACCTCTATGTACTCTCGTTTTATGGTTCCAGCCTGGTATTCACTGGCTACATAGAAAACAATTACCAGCATAGTATCTTCTGTAGAAAAGTCCCAAAGCCCGAGGCATTGCAGGAGAAGCCGGCATGGTACAGGTTTCTCCTGACAGCCAGATTCAGCGAGGACACAACCGACGGCGAGGAAGCGAATACTTACGAGAGTCACCTATTGGTATGTTTCCTCAAACGCTATTACTGTGACTGGATAACCAACACCTATGTCAAGCCTTTTGTAGTTCTCTTTTACCTTATTTATATTTCCTTTGCCTTAATGGGCTATCTGCAGGTCAGTGAAGGGTCAGACCTTAGTAACATCGTAGCAACTGCGACGCAAACCATTGAGTACACTACTGCCCAGCAAAAGTACTTTAGTAACTACAGTCCGGTGATTGGGTTTTATATATACGAGTCCATAGAATACTGGAACACTAGTGTCCAAGAAGATGTGCTAGAATACACCAAGGGGTTCGTGCGGATATCCTGGTTTGAGAGCTATTTAAATTACCTTCGGAAACTCAATGTGTCTACTGGCTTACCTAAGAAAAACTTCACAGACATGTTGAGGAATTCCTTCCTGAAAGCTCCCCAGTTTTCACATTTTCAAGAGGACATCATCTTCTCTAAAAAGTACAATGATGAGGTTGATGTAGTGGCCTCCAGAATGTTTCTGGTGGCCAAGACCATGGAAACTAACAGAGAAGAACTCTATGATCTCCTGGAGACCCTCAGGAGACTTTCTGTCACCTCCAAGGTGAAGTTCATTGTCTTCAACCCATCCTTCGTGTATATGGATCGATATGCCTCCTCTCTGGGAGCCCCCCTGCACAACTCCTGCATCAGTGCTTTGTTCCTGCTCTTCTTCTCGGCATTTCTGGTTGCAGATTCTCTGATTAATGTATGGCTCACTCTAACGGTTGTGTCCGTGGAGTTTGGAGTTATAGGTTTCATGACATTATGGAAAGTAGAACTGGACTGCATCTCTGTGCTATGCTTAATTTATGGAATTAACTACACAATTGACAATTGTGCTCCACTGTTATCCACATTCGTTCTGGGCAAGGATTTCACAAGAACTAAATGGGTAAAGAATGCCCTGGAAGTGCACGGGGTAGCTATTTTACAGAGCTACCTCTGCTATATCGTTGGTCTGATTCCTCTCGCAGCTGTGCCTTCAAATCTGACCTGTACACTGTTCAGGTGCTTGTTTTTAATAGCATTTGTCACCTTCTTTCACTGCTTTGCCATTTTACCTGTGATACTGACTTTCCTGCCACCCTCTAAGAAAAAAAGGAAAGAGAAGAAAAATCCTGAAAACCGGGAGGAAATTGAATGTGTGGAAATGGTGGATATTGACAGTACCCGAGTGGTTGACCAAATTACAACAGTGTGATAGAGTCTGCTTGTATATTTTCACCCTAGGTCTTATTGAGAGCAAAGAGATTATGTTAATGAAACAAATTCAAAGTTGTTCTTTCTTTTTTAAGATACAGACATTGCCAAAGTAAATGACAAGGGGGGAAATGGGCATTGCATATTTTCAGTCTTTAAAACAAAAGGATTGCTACCAGAAATAATTTACACACACACACACACACACACACACACACACACACACACACACACACACGTCTCTTAAACTAAGATCAAATAGAAGAAAGCTTATTAGCAAGCAGAATCCTATTTTATTCACACTGCAGATGTTGCTGATATTGTGACAAAAACCTACTGATTGAAAGGTCAGCTGCCAAGGCAGAAATAGCTTTAAGCATTGTTCAAACAATAAAGCTTCCAGAACTTCTGCAGAGCAGTAGCTCCAGGCAGAGTCTGTGGTTTGAGATCTTAGCTGTCTCATCTAGCTCCCCAGCACCCCAAGGAGATGCTTTCAAAAATTCTGGCCAGGAAAAGCAAGCCACAGCCTTGGAAGTGACCCATGGTAGAGTGGCCATCACCTGTGGAATGAAATTGAGTGATCCCTAAATTCACCCAGGTGAGGCAGTTTTGTTGTCTAGAATGAATCCATCATAGCCCCCCATCAGTATACTTTGAGCATTTGTATGATTTGGTGAATACACCTTTAAACCAATGACAGCCCCAGCACTGCAGAGTTGTAGCAATTCTATTTTGGAATATCTTGTTGCTTGTCACCAAACGGATCTGCTTTATTAGTTACAGCTCTTGGCAGGAGGCTCTGAGTACCCCAAACTGCAGAGCCAAACCCAAATACCTGGCAGGATTGAGGAAAAGCTGGTGTCAACTTGAACCCAGAGGCAGTGTCTCCATTTTAACAAAAAATACAGCCAGCTGGTACAGCTGTTTGTGGTTTGACCCTACATGCAGTTTTTGCGTGGATGCCCAGAAACAACATCTGCCTGTGCATAGCTGAGGAAGGAGAAATGAACACTGAAATGGTTATCTGCCATAGCTTTCAACTGGTAGAGCCTGTCTGCCTTCACTATGAGACATGGCTGCTCAGAGACACAGAGGAGAAAAGGAAGTTCTTTGGTGAGTGTTAAGTCCCAAAACTGAGAAACTTCGTAGAAGTGCCCGCAGGGAGATGAAGGACGGAAGTGGAGATAGATGGAAATGACTGGAAGATGTAATCACAAATACACAATTATCAATGATGGCAGTCAAACATTCCTGCTAAGCTGGCTGCACTTTCATCTTCCTGGTACCCCCCCAACCCCCAACACTTTTGCTGGTGCCCGTCTAATGCGCTGCATGGCCCTTCTGTACATTAACGAGCCTAGATGTTTATACTGTTGATTGCAGTATTTACAGGCTCTAAACGGAAACACTTTGATTGGAAGTGGCTGTGTATGCTGCCCTAGACCCCTGCATTTCTTTATGTCTATAAAAATGAAGCTAATTCCTGGTCACATTTGAGGCAAATGTCTACAGTATTTTTCCCTTTTAGAGATGTAGCTTATTCAGACATCTATAGTGGTAAGCATTTCCCCAAAGCACCTTTGCTCTCTGGACCTTAGCGAATGTACTGTGCAACTCCCCCATCCTCCGCACAGGAGGAAACTGAGACCTAGGAGAATAAAGCGACTCAGCCAGGGTCACACCACTAGAGTGTTTCCATCATTTTAGCATGCCTAAGACAGGGCAGGCCACTTTAAGATTTTCCCTTAAGAGGGCTATTACTCCCTTCAAAGTACATTTCCAAGGAAAGAACATAGGACTTTATTGGCCACAAGGCAGACTTTTTTTTTTAATGTCTGGGTAATGTTTGGGATTTAGGTTTGCCATTGTCTTTCCAAACAGCAAAAATGCCCAAATGATTCAGATGTAACTGCACCAAGTGCAAACCTGTGCTTTCTATTTCCTGTACTGTTGTTCACACAGTTCTCAATACATAGCTAGTGCATTACACACTTGTTCAGTCTCTCCTGCAGACACACTAAGCGATCATACCAACGTGTTATGCACTCAACTAGAAGATAATGAGCTTTAATCTGAGGACAAGTACAGTCCTCGAAAAAGGGCAAGTTCGCATAATAGACCTGCAATCAATTCTCTCTCCAAGGGGCCTGCAACTAGGCTATTATTTATAAAACACAGCCGAAGAGGGGATTGGTTTTATTCTTAAATCATATGTTGCTAAATCATTTTCTGAACAGTGTGTTCTAAATCAGCCATTGATTTAGTGTCGGCCACGTGGAGCACCTCGGGTTAAAGCGACTCCACAACACTGATACAACACACACACCAATTAAATGGATTTTGTTGAGAATTTAATCATTCAATTTGGTCAACCAGAATGACTTGCTGTGGAACTTTGTTTTATGACAGATAGTAGTTTTCCAACTTGATTGAGTCTCTGTATACCTTGGAATATTGTATTTTTAAATGAAGGGCATTTTCAACCTTGTCAACTTCCCTTTTCAGCACTTGAAATCAAGGCTTATGGAATTCTGACTGTGGAATGATTTTTTTTTTTTTTAACTAGGGGACTCTGCATGCCAAGATTTATTATTTATTGTTAGATCATTATTATTTACTTGTTAATGATTATTGCTCTGACAGCATCAGTTTAGCCCCACCATGGAGAAGACACTTCAGAAGCAACTCCAAATCACATTCCCATAAAATTTAAGTCTTTACTTCATGAAGTTTTACTTTTTCAATTGTTATAAAGAGGGAAGGAACAAGCCTAGCAAACACTTGCAAAAGTTTTATCTTTCAATTAATTCCAACCAAGACATTGATGTTCACTTTACCAAAGAAACTTATTTGGTTGGTTTTGAGTTGGTGTTTGTTTACCAAAGAAAACATTCCATTCATCAAAAATATTTCTCCTGGTCAACTAAAAAACTGTGACACTTGGGCGTTTTTGGCCAGTCATTGTGAAAAAAAGAAAAGTCAGGGTCAGGGTGATATTCTTTCACTGAACAGAACTCCGCAGAAAATGTAAATTCGCAAGAAACTTGGGGTTTGCAAGAAAGAAAATGATACCGGAACAGGGCATTATTGTTTAGCCCTATACCAATGGTACAACAAGTACCATGAGGGCTCTTCGGGCTAAAAGGAGGACATTTTCTCCACAGAAAAAAATAAGACTAACCCTCATGAAGCTCCCTCTTCATTGTTCCAGCTCCTAAGTTTTGTTTTGGTTTGATTTTGGGTTTGGGGGTTTTGTTCTGCTTTGGTTTGGTTTGTAGTGTTTGTTTGTGTTTGCTTGTTCTGCTCCCGTCTTTCCTACCATTTTTACCCCCTCAATTTTCACTCAGAAAGGAGGTAATCAGATGCCATCCTCCATGGCTATGGCTATTTATGCAATATGCTGCTCTAAATGAGGCCCTTAATAACCCTGTTATTTTAACTAACCACCACCCAGTTGTTCTAAGTGGCACTCCAGGACCACGGCACCACTTTCCTCCAGCCCCCCGCAGTGGAGCGTGGCTGGGTCTATCTCAAGAACAGGTGGGTGGGGCAGCCACACTAGGGGTGTGGCAGAGGCAGAGCCTCTTGAACACAAATGGTATCCTCCTCAGAATGGCTTTATTCCTTTGGATCCTATTAAAGTAGCCCTGCAGCTTGTAGTAGTGTTTGAACTCTGTGACTCTCTGTTTTCTCATCTGCAAAATGGGAATGATAACAGTAACTATCTCTAAATTCAGCAAATACATACTGAGTGCCTAATATCACCCAGATATTGTTCTAGAGACTGGGGACAGAGCAGTGAACAGATCAAATATACCAGCCCTGGGAGAGTCTACATTTGAGTGATGTTGCAGATTTACTGTGAGGGGCAAGGGAGATGATATCCAGAAAGCGCTCATGGCAAGGGCTGGTGTAGAGAAGAAATTCAAGATATTATTTGTAATTTCTCTATCCCACACAGCAGCACTAGGGCCCATGATGTAAAGCTATAGAGAAGTACATTTTTTGCAGATTTGGGCACAGAATTAGGGCTATATGAATATGCAATGAGTTCTCCTGTTCATTTCAGGACATTCAAAATTCAGCTGGATCACCATTCGGTGATAGGCCCTTGGAGATGAGAGTCGGGAGGGAAGGGCACTTGCTATTTAATTACTATGCCTGACTTGATTGAAGATATTCGAACACTCTTGCTGGGTAGTTTGGTTTTAAGTTTGTGCTACACAAAAAGCACCAGGTATTTGAAGACAAAGTTCCCACTTTTTAAAAGCATGGTAAAGCTGTGACATGGAGGAAAATAATAAATTAGTACTAGTGGATTCTCTGGCAAAGACCTGAGGATGGCTGCAGCCAGCACATGGCAGAGTTCCTCCCCGTGGTGGTTACAACTGTTTATTTCTGTTTCATGCCAGTCCAGGAGAAAGCAAAGAGGAAAGTGAATGAGCTAGAATCCGTTCACCCAAATAGGCAGTGTCATGATGTCTTCCCCAGCCTTGCCTCTCCCCTGCCCCCCTTCTGCCTAGGTGATCTGTTTGAAGTCCTCTTTGATATCTACTAGGGTACCATACAAGGAAGAAGAAGTGAGGCAACCAGAGAGCTATGATCTCTGTGCAGATTTTCAAGTTAGATTAAAATTAGCACCACAAGTGTTCAGAGGAGCCTACCTGGAAGGGAAAGAAGGCTTTTTTCAAAGTACAAAGAAAGCAATGTATACCAAGGAGGCAGCCCACAGAGGAACCTTGGTGGAAGGAATACTGTTCCTGTGGAATGTACCGGCCTCTTCTCCCTCCAGAATGTTCACACCAGTTGACTCTTTGGATAGAATTAAGCTTACTCCCTCATTTTTCACGTGAGAAAACTGAAACCCGGAGAAGTGAAGTTACGTGCACAGAGCTAGTTAGAAGCAGATACAGGACTATAATTCAAGTCTCCTAGCCTCAGTCCTTTCTCCATTCTGCCACTTTACTGCCAAATTCTATGTATCTAAATTATGGGGTCTTAACCTGGGGGCCATGAATAAGTTGGTGGGAGGGCAGGACTCTGAACTCCCCAAAATTAAATTATATGCAAAAATGTGTGTATATGTTTAATATGTGCATTTTCCTAAAAAGAGAGTTCATAGTTGTCATCAAATTCCAAAAGAGGTCTGTGACCCAAAAAGGGTGAAGAACCACTGTCCTAAATTAATAAAGACCTCACTGGGAGTGTGACTCTGGTGTCCTCATTTTGGCTACTAGGCAATCAAGAGTTCCTCAACCACCTTTTCTCCAAGAAACTAAAACTGCTTCTAAATATTGGTCCCTTCATGCTCAGCCAAGTGCCTACTTCCATTCATTTATTCCTCATTCATTCATCTGTTTATTTATTTTGCACATTTATGTCCTAGCACCAGCTGAACATACTCTCCAGGGCAAAACTGGGGAAAGGACCCCTCTGCACTGTGCTCTTCTTGGCAGGAAGAATACCAGGTTGCTACCACATTCTCACTGTTGCAGCAAAGTATATGTAGCCTCAAAATTACAGTAAGCACACCCCACACACATACATACACAGGGCATCCAACAAAGCCAACATATGAAAGAGGGTCCTGTTAAAGAACCAGGATCAGAACAGCCTACTTCCAAGTTATATAGGTACAAGCTGTGGGGCAGCAATATACCATGTGCTTGGAAGGGCTGTTCCCAGGCTATCCTGAGATGTCTACACAAGGCATGCATGCACACACTTGCAGCAGCTGACTCACCAACAAACGGGGAAAGGATGTGTCCCATTCATCATGATCATAATTGTAGTAGGCAAATAGGAAATCACGGCCATGGACATATGGTTACATTTAAGGACAGGTGTGTCTTGGACACAGATATGCAAATAGAAGCCCAGTTTTCTTGACTCCTAGCCATAAGCTAGATATAGTGTACACTGATGGAGGAAGTTGGAAAAGAAATGACTCTATTTGTACCTGTTGGTTGTGCTTTTTCTAGTATAACTTTAGGCACAAAGGCATGTACCTGGGTTGTCTTAATGGCATGGCTCAGGGAATCACTGCCTGGTCTTCCCTGAAGCACAAAGAAGGCAGTGGCAGCTGAACAGTGCCATTTATATGACACTCTGCCCAGGCATGATAAGGGAAGCCTTCTAGTGAGATGGAAGAATATTAATTCCATATTGTAGCATCTGATGTGAAGTGAGAAGACTTTGTTCATTGAGATCTATAAAGTGTTTTGTTTACTTTCTACAAAATGGCGAAGACTTGGCCCATTTCCATTACCCATTCCAGGCTCATCATTGGGAAAACCCAGGATTCTCTTTGGCTAAACAATGTACTTAATTTCCAGGATGAACCCTGAACATGTTTAACTCAGACTTTCAGATCTTTATTTTTTAAATTAACATCCTGCCAAAACTGACTTTGCCCCCTGTCCAGAATCACCAAGTCAGATCCCATGATGCCTCCCAGGACCATAGATGACTAGTCAAAACTGGTAATGACCCGTTGGCTCTGCTTTATACACACACACACACACATACACACACACACACACACACAGTGTATGTACACTTGACACACCCATAATACATGTACAACACATAAACACACATACATCCATGCACACACATAACACATGCACACTGCCTTTTACAACATACCTGACACATCTTAAGGCACATTAAAAAGCTTTAGCAGCCCCAGCCCTATGGTTCTGTGGGGTCTGGCAGACCAAGGTCTTCAGCTATCTGCAGGGAACCATAAAAAATACTATCTTTCCATTCTAGTTGTTTCCTGTGCAGGAGTATGTTTGAGACCAGCCACACAGTACACTCAAAAAAAAAGAAAACCAGGGAAGTGAATGTTTCTTGGAATTTACAAATTGCTATCAGTTCTATGGCAGGAAACTGCTGATGGAATTCCCTAAGTCATAGGTGAGAACAGCAGAGACCCAAAACCACAGAGATCACTCCCAAGGTCTGGAGTTATGGAAATTTATCTAAAATTTTTCTTTGTGATCAAAACAAGGGGAAAAGGACTGGAGAGGAAAGAGGAAGGGCATACCAGGTGGTCACCCCATCTTACCAATTCCCACTCTTAAGAAGGACTGGGCATTTTCTATTTATCCTTGGTTTGATAGGAAAGCCAGTACCTTTCACCCACCTCAAGGAAAGAAGGTGCCATCCAGGGAAACCTGGTAATAGGAAACATCAGTTTGGGAGAAAAGTCACCCAAGTAACAGAAAGAATTATTCAAGACCAGAAACTTACAGTGCACGTGCACACACGCAAACACTTGGGGAGTGGACATTAAGAGGAGTTGGGGAGAGGAACCCTAGCAGAATTCCTAAAATTTAGACAGAGTGTAGAAGGAAAAAAGTAGTGATTGGGAAGATGAAACAAATCAGATTTGTGCAGAAGGACTAAAAATATAAGCTGCAAATAGTGGAGTTGTTCAGGAATCTCTGCAAGACAAAAATACGGAGCCTGAATCTGTACTTTTTGAATAAAGTCAAAGGACTTCACATTTTCTTTTGCATTCTCAACCCATAATTCCTCTTTAGTAACTTGGTGAGGACACATTCACCAGGTTCTATTTCTATTGTCTATGATCCCATGTTCAACCACCCACTCCTGCTTGTGTATTCACACTCCAGTATAGAGCCTGTGAGCAGAATTATTGAATGCCAGGTCCAAACAAGGAAAGTTGCACAGCTTGGGTTTAATAACTCCTTGGTCAAATCTCTCTCATTTCTCTGAGTGTGCAAATGTTTCAAAGCTGTAAAAAGTGTGTCTAGATAGCCAATGCATTTAACATTTTTAACATCAAAGATATCTCCTGCCAATAATTATTAACAATGACATAGTCCTAACAGTTAAATGTTCCTTTAGCCCAATTTTAGTGAGTGACTAAAAGGAAGAGAGCCCCTATCAAGTATTTAGTAATGTTAGAAAAGGTACTCATCTTAGACATAAAATAGTTTAAATAGCAAAATGTGGTCCCTCTCTTATTGTCATCACTGATGAAAGAAGCTCCTGAAATTGCATATTATTTTGTACAGTTTTAAGCTAAATTGCAATGAATTTCTAAGTTGTATCCATGGCGATTAGTCATAAGATCACATCTTGTCAATCAGCGTAATCACTAATACAGCATTTGGTAATCTGATCTTTTTCTCCAAAAGCCACCCCCCAGCATTATGTTATGTTTCCCAGTTTTCTAGTTGTGTTTCTTCACACAGGGCAAGTAGGTGATTTTGGGAGTAACAACCTGTTTTTTAAAAGATTTTATTTATTTATTTGAAAGAGAGTGTGAGAGAGAGTACAAGAGTGGGATGAGGGGCAGAGGGAGAAGCCGACTTCCCGCTGAGCAGGGAGCCCGATGCGGGGCTCGATCCCAGGACCCTGGGACCATGACCTGAGCCGAAGGCAGATGCTTAACTGACTGAGCCACCCAGGTGCCCCTAGTAATAACCTGTTTTTAAACTAAGAATATCCAACTCCTAGAGTACATAATTAGTTCCGGTTGGCCAGTTTTGAGACAGGTAAGCATTAAAATCTATTGGGAAAAATAGCACAGTTGCATCCCCACCTTGACAAAGCATGCTGTCACACCACCTTTGATCTGTGACAGGCAGCACCTGCTTGGGTGGAATCAAATGAAAATTGCCTAGAAAAATTTCCCACAAAGAGTTAAAACACTTGTCTAACAAGGAACATTAATAAACTATACTTTTACTTAAAGTCAAGACATTTTAAAGATGTTTAAGGAAAGTCAATGTAACAAGTGACCAACTCTTTCAGGAAAAAAAAAATGCCCTGTATTTTGTACCACTTGAGTTTTTCTGACGCCTAAAATATGTATTTACATCATCCCACAGCTACACAAAAACAAAATCAGCAGGGAAAACTGTCCCTTGGCAATCCCACAGCTCCTCTCCATCTGACCAGCTTTCACCAGAGGGCAATATTTCAGGCTTGCACATGGAAATTATAGACTGCCGAAGCCCCTAAGCCACTTAGCATATTAAACCTTGAAAATGGCTCATGACAAATACATTGGCATTCTTAGTTGACTTTCCTTTCATATTAAAATCCCATCTTCCAATGAAGCATCCTGTTTGCAATCTTGACATCCAATTCCAAGTGTAAAGAAGATTCCACATTTATTGCTTTTACTTTTTCATACATGTTTCTAATTCTCTGATAGACACACACCAAAGGGTGAAATGGCAATGAGCCAGGGGAATATCTTCACTTTTACTTTTTTCCTTTTCTTTCTTTTTCTCTTTTCTGGAAATAATCCAGATTATTTCAATATTCTTTAATAGCAAGTAGTATGTGTTCTTTCTTGTTGTATTATTTTTTCCAAATGAAGAGTCAAAAAGTTTGTGTGACTTAATGTCTTACAGATAAAGGTTTGGGTTTTTGTTTGTTTAGCCAGCAGATGTCTTTTTATACAACTTTGCATATTGGCTTAAAGATCACAATATTACACCTCTGTCTCTAGAGAAAGAAAAAGTCCATTTCCTGGTCTTAGTTTAATATATGATCACAAACAGGGCACAAAACTTATAGCAGGAAGCACCCTATATACCTACATGCCTGAGCTTAAAGGATGGCAATAGAGGCCTAAGAAAATATGTTCAGCCTTTCTCTTCTGTAGCATTCTGGTCTTCTACAGGAATTTGGGGTTGAGGAGAGAAGAAATGCTGTATGTAATAGTCATATGTCAACACTGGTGCAGAGAGGGAAGAGAAAAGCCTGAGACAGGGGTAACAAAGCAGTATATATGAATGGGGTGTCCAATCAATTATTGGCGAGAGTAGCGGGTGGGTTTTCATTTTTACTTTCTTTCATAGGGCTAACTAGATGGATGCATGATTATCACTGTGACAAAGAAAGTTGGAATCCAAAATTACATGTCACAGGTACCAAATTATGCTATTGACTTCGTAATGTAAAGGATTGGAATGATTTCAGACTTTGTCTCAATAGTTCTGAGCTGGGAATAGCAAAGAAGTTGCACTCATACAACTGTCTGTTAAAATCCTTATTTAGCCCATTTCCATGGAAACTGAAATCACATCTCTCTCCCTTTCTCTCTCTCTCTCTCTCCCTTTCTCTCTCTCTCTCTCTCTCCCTTTCTCTCTCTCTCTCTCTCACATACGCACACACACACACAGAAAAAAAAAACCTGTAGAGAGTTTGGTGTGTGCACACATGTGTTTGTGTCTGTGTGTGTGTGTGAGCACATGTAAACATCCACAGGAGAATTTCTGTGGGGACACATTGTCATCAGTGGTAACTCTTCCACAAATGGAAGAAATGCCAGCAGTGGAAGAAAGGCCAGACTGACTTCCTTTTTCAGAAGTCAGTCTGAAATGTAGATAAAAATCCCAGGTCAGAAAAATAAGCATATCACACCCAGGCCTTTGCTACCAATTCCTTGGAGAATTCCATTTCATAACTGCATGTTCATTTAATTTAGTTAACTTGGAAATATTTTATGGTAGAAAGTCATCCGCAGTAACTAAATTTAATCCCTTGGACTTTTGCCCACTTTGCTTTACTCTCAAGCATTTGACATTTCCCTAAATAGCCCAGAAAAATAAGGGCCAAGGGAAAAGAGAAAATGAATGAGTTCATTTTAATATTTCAACATATACTTGGTTAAGTTTCCATCCTAATGGCAATATGTGCACATTCCAGTTTTATGGGGATATTTAGTCAATTATTCCATCGTTGTCCACAACTCCCTTGAAGATAGACCAACATTCAAATTACTGCCTATTAAAGGGCACTGCTAAAACCTATAGTAAGGTCTGAAAAAGAATGAATACTGCCCCTCTCCGTATTTCTTGAATGATGTCATCAGGCAACCTTCCTTCCTTCTATACATGGACAATTTTTGATGGGGGGAAATATTTTACTTTCTATTTCTGTTCCTTTTTTCCATAAGAAAAAACAGGATTCTTTTTAAAAGAAATTCATTTTAAAATGAATTGTAGATGATGATTTTGGATCTTAAATTAGATTCTCTTACCATACCCTTCTTCAGCAATGTTGGTGAGTTTTGCAACTCATGAGGTATTTAGCTTTTGCTAGAATCCAAAACAGAATGAAGAGCTATACATTTCAGCTGGCAAAGATCAACAGGGCAACAGGACAAAACTCATGTTTGATCTTAAACATGAGATTTTTGTTTTAAACATCACTGCAGCATATTCTCATTTGTGCTTACATAGGAATGAGAGTACAGACAATCTGTATTCAACCCCTGGGGAAGGGCAATGACTTTACTTTATAAAATGGAAAAGTCATTTCTTAGCATTGAAAAAAAAATCAAGCATGAAAAGTAATGGGTGGAAAAACTAAAATTTCTTTTATTTAAATAAAATTAGCCAACATATACTACATCATTAGTTTCAGATGTAGAGTTCAATGATTCATCAGTTGCATACAACACCCAGAGCTCATCACATCACGTGCCCTCCTTAATGCCCATCTCCAGCAACCCTCAGTTTGCTTCCTATAGTTAAGAGTCCATCATGGTTTGTCTCCCTCTCTGATGACTTCCCATTCAGTTTTCCCTCCCTTCCCCTATGATCCTCTGCGCTGTTTCTTATATTCCACATATGAGTGAAACCATATAATTATCTTTCTCTGATTGACTTATTTCACTCAGCATAGTACCCTCCAGTTCCATCCACGTTGACATAAATGGTAAGTATTCATCCTTTCTGTGGCTCAGTAATATTCCATTGTATATATATATACCACATCTTCTTTATCCATTCCTCTGTTGATGGACATCTCAGCTCTTTCCACAGTTTGGCTACTGTGGACAATGCCGCTATAAACATTGGGGTGCAGGTGCCCCTTCAGATCACCACAATTGTATCTTTGGGATAAATACCTTGCAGTGCAATTGCTGGGTGGTAGGATAGCTCTTTTTAACGTCTTGAGGAACCTCCATACTGTTTTCCAGAGTAACTGCACCAGTTTGCATTCCCGCCAACAGGGTAAGAGGATTCCCCTTTCTCTGCATCCTCGCCAACATCTGTCATTTCCTCACTTGTTCATTTTAGCCATTCTGACTGGTGTGAGGTGGTACCTCATTGAGGTTTTGACTTGTATTTCCCTGATGCCAAGTGATGTGGAGCATTTTTTCATGTGTCTGTTGGCCATTTGTATGTCTTCTTTGGAGAAATGTTCTGTTTATGTCTTCTGCCCATTTATTGATTGGATTATTTGGTTTTTGGGTGTTCAGTTTGAGAAGTTCTTTATAGATCTTGACTACTATCCCTTTATCTGATAAGTCATGTACAAATATCTTCTCCCATTCTGTGGGTTGCCTTTTAGTTTTGTTGACTGTGTCCTTTGCTGTGCAGAAGGTTGCTTTTTATCTTGATGAAATCCCAATAGTTCCTTTTTGCCCTTGCTTCCCTTGCCTTTGGAGACGTGTCTAGCAAGAAGTTGCTGTGGCCGAGGTCAGAGGTTGCTGCCTGTGTTCTCCTCTAGGATTTTGATGGACTCCTGTCTCACATTTAGGTCTTTCATCCATTTTGAGTTTATCTTTGTGTATGGTGTAAGAAAATGGTCCAGTTTCATTCTTCTACATGTGGCTGTCCAATTTTCCCAGCACCACTTATTGAAGACACTGTCCTTTTTCCATTGGATATTCTTTCCTGCCTTGTCAAAGATGAGTTGACCATAGAATTGAGGGTCATTTCTAGGCTCTCTATTCTGTTCCACTGATCGATGTGTCTGTTTTTGTGCCAGTACCATACTGTCTTGATGATGACAGCTTTGTAATACAGCTTGAAGTCTGGCATTGTGATGCCACCACCTTTGGTTTTCTTTTTTAACATTCCCCTGGCTATTTGGAGTATTTTCTGGTTCCATACAAATTTCAGGGTTATTTGTTCCAGCTCTGTGAAAAATGTTGATGGTACTTTGATAGGGATTGCACTGAATGTGTAGATTGCTCTGGGTAACATACACATTTTAACAATATTCATTCTTCCAATCCATGAGCATAGAATATTTTTCCATTTCTTTATGTCTTCCTCAGTTTCTTTCATAAGTGTTCTGTAGTTTTTAGAGTACAGATCCTTTACCTCTTTGGTTAGGTTTATTCCTAGGAATCTTATGGTTTTTGGTGCAATTGTAAATGGGATCAATGCCTTAATTTCTCCTTCTTCTGTTTCACTGTTAGTGTATAGAAATGCAACTGATTTCTGTGCATGGATTTTATATCCTGCCACATGGCTGAATTCCTGTATGAGTTCTAGCAATTTTGGGGTGCGATCTTTCAGGTTTTCCACATAGAGTATCATGTCATCTGCAAAGAGTGAGAGTTTGACTTCTTTGCCAATTTGAATGCCCTTTATTTCTTTTTGTTGTCTGATTGCTGAGGCTAGGACTTCTAGTACTATGTTGAACAACAGTGGTGAGAGTGGGCATCCCTGTTGTGTTCCTGACCTTAGGGGAAAAGCTTTCAGTTATTCCCCACTGAGAATGATATTCACTGTGGGCTTTTCAAAACTAAAATTTCTTATCACCAAGGCATGGCTCAAGATGCCCAGGCTTCTCCCTCTCAGGTGCAAGTGTTATTTTATCTTCCCAAGCGTATTATACCGAGATGACATTTCATCATCTACATGAAAATCCTCATTTCTGCAGGGAGCATCACTGGTTCATAAGAACATAAAAAACAGAAATTCCCTTGAGTCATAGGGCTTAAGTCACCAAACTGAAAACATCATTTAGGAGAGGGAGCCCTAAAATGTGTAACAAATACCCATCACAACAGCTTCAACATATATAGGAATACAGATATTGAATCTGTAAGAATGTTGAGTGTCATGAACTGGAGGCCATCAAACAAAAGATCCCATCCTGTCTGCATTTATATGAATTAAAAAATGTAAGGTTGTTAGCAAAAGGGCACACTTCTTTTCACTTCAGTTGACCTTGTGTTGTAGAAAATGATAAAAAAAAAACACCCCAAAACCCTGGAAGTAGTACTGAATGTTGTCAGGCCATGGCAACTGACCTTCCATGGTTAAAAAGTAAATTTTAGAATCAGTGCTACTGAATAATTTTTATAAATATACATACTGAGTCCAATGCTTAAACTTGAAATAACTATAGTTATGGTATTCTGAGATTTGTATCCCTGCATGCCTTTTATGAATGTGAAAAAGAAAATCCTCTTCATCCCTTATACTTTTACTGTTTTAGATGTTTCAAAAATATCCCTAGACTTCAGCCAGAGTGGCTCAGAAGCTCTCCAAACAAACTTTTGCAAGTGTAAGCATGCAGGGGTTCCTCAAAAGGGTGGCTGATATAGCTTCCTGATGAACTGTATCTTAAAAGGTATAGAATTATGTACCAACAACTAAAGGACACAATTACAAGCTGAAATACTGTGACACATTGTGTAATGTCATAGAGTCGATTGCAATGTTTAGTAAACATAAATTTTTTGTCATTTTGTATTTGTTTATACAGAATTAAAAATAAAGCACAGGACTAAAAACATATATGTGTCCTTTTTGCATTCTTTTATGATGGTAAAGGGAAAACACAACAAGCACCACTGAAAAAATAAAGTAGATGTCAAGCTGAACGCTTATTAGTATGTGATCTGCCAACCAAGAATCTTCTTATTTGGGTTTTAGAACTCAAGTGTTTTTCAGAATGTGGTTCATGTCTTCCAGTTTGTCACTGGCATAAAAATGACAGTGATTAATATCTTAGGTTGGGTCTTCCCCAGAATCAGACCCAGAGACAAGGATTACATGTGCAAGTAGTTTATTTAGGAGGTGATCCCAGGAGCACCTGCAGGGGACAGGAAAAGTGAACATGGACAGGAAGGAAGACAAGGGGGGTGGGTGTTGATAAACAGGTTACTTCTGGACAACCAGGGTCCAGTCCCACTAGGGACTTCTGGGAGATGACTGTGGGAAATGTATCAAAGTTGGTCCACATGAGGAATGAGGAATCTGGGGTATTTAATTTCCAACTTCATCAGACAATGGATAAGGGCTTATTTTTATGGGGCATCAACTTCCTAGCCCCTCCATCCTGCTCCATCTGTGACCTGAAGAACAAACAGCCTTCAGGGAGTGAAGTGCAGGTATTCTGTAGGTGCTGTTGGCATATGCTAAAATGGTGAGTGCCAAAGGATATGGACAGAGCACCAGCAGTGTCTAATGCAATTAAAAATATTCAAGATATATACAGATAATGAACACAGAATCTTATTTAATTCTCTGAGAGATCATGGGTGTTGGAGCTTCAGGACCATGCCAGGACTGAAGGCAATTAAGGTGAAGGTCTCTGGTAGAGGAACACCAAGGGAAAACTAAAAACCAATTAAGGATACAGAAGAACTAAGGCAAGTGGTGTGCTCAGCACAGATAAGGATGATGGCTCATCAGGTACTCTGGAAGCTAGGTCATTCTGAGGTATGAACAGGATTAAGAAACTGAATGATTCCAGAAAAATCAGGTCTAGTGTTAGAACCAAGAAGAGTCCCAATTCTAGGTTTATCTTTGTGGGTTTTTTTTTTTTTTAGATTTTATTTATTTATTTTATTTTAGAGAAAGAGAGAGCAAACAGGGGAGGGGGCATAGGGAGAGGGAGAGAGAGAATCTCAAGCAGACTCTGCGCCGAGTGTGGAGCCTGACACAGGGCTCGATATCACGACCCTGAGATCATGATCTGAGCTGAAACCAAGAGTCAGACACTTAATCAACTGAGCCACTCAGGTGCCCCTAGGTTTATTTTTGTATATACAAGAAGCTTTGTATCCGGTGGTGTGCTTATAAACTTTAACAATTGGCTTTCTGGGGAAGTAGGGGCATGGCCAATTCCAAACCAGTCACAGTTTAATAACTGGCTCACAGAATTCCTAAAAAATTAACAATTGTCTCTCACAAACTGGCATGAGCTGGCTCTGGCACACCACTGCCGGTAGCTCTCCACCCAACATCCAGCCACATGTTTGAGGTTTGAAGGGCTAATGGCTAACTACTCAAATATATTCAGTTCCTGATGTCAGAGGTTATGCCTGTAATGACTTCAGTACCTGTATGGGTGGATGATACTGTTGATTTGGGTCTTGGGGATACTCAGTAGAGGCTGTGGCCTCTTGATATCCTCTGATTCTCCTTCATTGTCATCTACCTTAGAGCCTTTGCAGCCCTTTGTGTCTGGACTGGAGATTCTGGCAGAAGTGCCTCTGGGTAAGACTCGGTCAGTCCTTTACTTGCACTTGCACGTTGGCAGACATCTATAATGTGTCTATTCCATTCCATGTCTTTTCCAACTAATACTCGCATCATGTGCATACAAGTAAAATCAAACTATACTCGTACCCAAAAGAAGAACCTGGAACTGTCATGAGTACTTAAGTTAATGAACATTCATTGTACCAAAGCCCTGTGGCTCAATCTTCTGGATATTATAGTTAATGCAGATTTTGTCTGCCCCAACCATGAACAAAAAGTTACACATGCAATTCAATAGAGAGGCATGTTCAGTTCATACAATATCTAGCTTCCTTCCCACCCAGAGTTCAGGGATCCCTTTCTCTCCCCATCACATCCTAAAAGAAGTCACTGTCAACTATACCTGTCAGAAGCCACCTCTTTTCTGCAAGAAATGGCTCAAATAGCTGCATACCACCAACTGGCATTCACCATAACCTTCCTATTTTTTAAATAATTATGGCCTTTCAAGTGATTTATATCACCTAAACCCTGTGTGTCTTTAACTATTAAATTCTATATTTTTATAAACTCTGGATTCATGCTGAATTGTATCCCAATTTCTTGGTTGTTTCTTCTGTGTTCAGAAAGAAATACAGATCTATTTTCAAAGTAAATATTCCCCTTCCCTGTCTTTCTCTGGTCTTACATAAGTTCAAATTTACTAAGACATCTCCCATGTACTTTTTAGATTTCTTTGCACCTCAGTAAATTCTCCCTACACCTCTTTGCTACTAAGGTGGCAAACTGGAGTTGAATTCTTTTGTTCCCATGTTTTATGGCAAAAAAAAAAAAAAAAACCTCTTAATTATGTCCATTGGAGTATCAGAGGATAAAAGACTACAAAGTTCCAATTATTTGTACCTGGCTGCTCTGCATGTGCTAGTGTCCAGAAGGCATCTAAAGGAAGGAACTAACCAGGAGCTCACAATTCTTTATCTTTCTAGGGTTTCTTTTCATGGTAGCTGCCCCTAGGGTCTAATCAAGGCTATGATTTTAAAGTCCCTTGTATATACTTTTCTGCTCCCATCTGATGCCTAGTTGCAGAAAATAGCAATGTGAGTAACAAAAACTTTTCAATATAGTTCCAGTATTTCCAATACTCTATTCAAATCCAAGCATTTCTTTACTATTCTCTGGCAGATTTTCCTTCAGAGAAATTGTGATCTACAAAATATTTCATTTTCTGCCACATCTCTCCCATCCTTCTATCCACAGCAGCCAGATGGTATTTCTTATTAGTGGAAGAAATAATCAGACAAGAACAACTGGCCATTGAACAATTAGGAATACTGCCTGATACATGTTTTTCCAAGTACTCACTCTTGGTTTCTGGTAGCAAGAATGTGCTAGCTTTAACATTTACCAGCATCTTAAGTCCCAAGGCAACATTTCTAAACTCTCGGCCATCTCAAAACTAAACTGAGCTCCAGGGACAGTGACAGCATACAAGATGGCAGGCTGTCACTTAGGAAGCACCACTAGCTTAAAGACCTAGATGGGCAAGGTACTACGACATACAGGGTGGGAGTAGGAAGAGGGAGAGTGGAGAGCCTCATCTGTATTTAAATAAAATTCATTTCCTTAACACAGTATTTTTTATAGTATTTCTTCTTATCAGGTGCTTGGCCGTTTGGAGTTGTCATTTCTTGCTATCCTAGAACTGGTCAATGCTGGAAGCATACCTATTTTTTAAAAAAATCATAATATTATAAAAAGTTCTAGAGGAGAGGGGTGTAGGGGGATGGGTTAGCCTGGTGATGGGTATTAAAGAGGGCATGTATTGAATGGAGCACTGGGTGTTAGACACCAACAATGAATCACGGAACACTGCATCAAAACCTAATGATGTGGGCACCTGGGTGGCTCAGTCGTTAAGCGTCTGCCTTCGGCTCAGGTCATGATCCCAACATCCTGGGATCGAGTCTCACATCAGGCTCCCTGCTCGGCGGGAAGCCTGCTTCTCTCTCTCCCACTCCCCCTGCTTGTGTTCCTGCTCTTACTCTCTCTCTCTCTCTCTCTCTCTCTGTCAAATAAATAAATAAATAAATAAATAAATAAATAAATCTTAAAAAAAGAATATCTATTTAAAAAAACTAATGATGTATTGTATGGTGACTAACATAACATAATAAAATTTAAAAAATGAAAAAAAAGATATCTAAATGGATTTTTTCTTTGGAAACCCTGCTGATTTATATTATCATTCCAGAAAATTTTTTCTTAATTTCAAATTAATTTTCAATTAAGTTACTTTTTGGGTTTAAATTGTTCTGCCTACCAGCCTTTCAAGTAATAATTGCCAAACAAATTCCTTAATGAACTAAGGAAACTGCTATATCAAAGAACCCCTTGGTTAAATGGAATCAATACATATCACCACAAAAGAGAGGTTCTATAAAGTAAGGTTATTTCCCCCCAACTGACCAGGAGCTTGATTGAGTAAATAAATAAATGCTTTATTGATCTGATTATAAGTTTTATATATTTAATTGGTCCATGTGAAAAATGACATCTCTGGCAAAGTGGTCCTCTGCTAGGAATGAAATTAGTTATTAGCTGTTGCACATGAATCATAATTTTCTACTACTATTAATTTAAAATTCTTCTTAAACTCCTTGCATCCACTCACCTATCAAATATTCCAAACTCCTATAAAACAGTCACCTAAATTTCCCTCAAATCACCTATCAAAGAAAACACAGAGCATACTCAGAATCTATGACACAGGTGGAGAAATGCAGTGGGAAATTGGGTGGGATTTAAATACTTCTGCCCGTACTGGCTTCTAATTCACTACTAAGATAATAAGTTACTTCAGATGATGAAAAGTGAGAAACGATTCTCTGAAATCAAAGAAATTTTGATATCTTATGAAAATGGATATTTGTAAATTTTTGCCACTGCTGGAAAACTCAAGATTTAGCTCATTTAATTGCAATAATGTTAGCTTTTGTGTCTGCCATCATTTTTAATACATTTGTATATAGCTATGAAGTTAACACAAGAAATCAAAATAAATTTTAGGGCAAAGGAATCGTTAACAGTTTTATTTAAATCCTGTCTAAAAGCTTTCTCTGTTGCATTTTGAAAATCATTTGTCTTATATAGAAATAAATTATTAAAAATTCAAACCACAAAGGGATTTTTTTGGATACCTATATAATTAAAGTCTTAAAATTATTGCTTACCTCTAACCTGGTGATTCCATAAAATAGATTACATTCATTGCAATGTTTAATTGGAGGCCTAATATAGTATCTGTTTTGGAAACGAATACTAAGTAGAGTTTTTGTTTTGTTTTGTTTTTAAAGATTTTATTTATTTATTTGACAAAGAGAGACACAGTGAGAGAGGGAACACAAGCAGGGGGAGTGGGAGAGGGAGAAGCAGGCTTCCTGCGGAGCAGGGAGCCCGATGCGGGGCTCAATCCCAGGACCCCGGGATCATGACCTGAGCCAAAGGCAGATGCCTAACCAACTGAGCCTCCCAGGCGCCCCTAAGTAAGAGTATTTTAAGGCAAGTCTACTTAGATCGACTGTTGGTCTTACGTTGTGATGGAAATGAATTCTGATGGGACCCATGCTGAGAACAAGAGGGTGTAAAGGGTAACATAGGACCCCCTTCCCCATGATAAACACATCTCAGTCACCTTCATGGCAGCAAGTATGTACTGCCAGCATCCTATAGGAGTGAACAGTGTGCCAGTGTTCTTGACTGGTTTTACAGAAAGTGAAAGTTCCCTGACACACACTCATTCAGGAATAATGAGTATATAGTACAAGTGACACTGAAAGATGCAGGGGTCAGTATAACTTAGAAAAGAATTAAAGAGGGCAAGAGAGTGACAAAACATTTTGGAGGCAACTGCAGCAAGAATGAAGGCTTAATTTGTGCTGCCTGCCCTTCCTCTGCTCTACGGCACTATCTGTTTTCTGTGTCCTGCAAGGGGTCATCACCCATAATCCCAAAGATGCACTCTTCACCAAAACGTCCAAATGACTCAGGATCTGATGGACTGTAGAAATATGACCTCCTTGTGACACTACTAAATTAACCAAGAAGCGAAGGGAGGAGGTGTACTTGTTTTCTCAGCAGCATAGCACTGCACTGGTTTCATTTCATTGTATCTGATTGTCATTGAGCATCTGCTCAATTATAGGCAGCTCTGGGAGAAGGTTAGCCTTCAGAGGAACCTATACCTAGACAGAAAAAGAAGATATGCACATCAAGTCTAACATCTAAGAGATTTATTCTTTTTTGACAGTGTCTTTCACCCACCTCTGAATGAATTCTACCACTCCTACTCTCCTCTGCTAATTTGGAAACATAGTGGAAATTTATCTTAATTTAACCACACCCCTCAAATACTATTTCCACTCACTGTGTCATTAGGATGAATTAGGCTGCAAGTAATTGAAAAGCCAACTCAAAATAGCTCAAACAACAAAAGGCTTATGTAATTTGAAAGTCCAGTGTCAGGGTATGCAGGTTTCAGGGCATGTTTGATTCAGCAGTTCAACAGTGAGATTGAAGTCCTAGATTTTTTCCTTTATGTATCAACATTATCCTCAGGCTGTGTCCCCTATGTGGTCTCAAAATAGCTCTAGTGACTTCCAGAGCTACATCCTCTTTAAGACAGGGAGATAGATAATCGTTCTAGCTCTAAAAACCTGGAAGCTTCTTTCCTAGGAATACATAGTACCATGTCACAAATCCATCCCTGAACCAGTATCTATGGCCAAGGAATGGAATTACTCTGAAGAGTCCAGGCCTAAGTGAGAGATCTCACCTCTAGTGCCATGGGTAGAGTCAGTTTCCCCAAAAGCAACTGAAGGAATAGAACCAAAATTCTCAAGGTCGAGGAAAAGCTATGCAGGAATGAACTTACTAGGTTACTAGGCTGGAGAAGACTGAAGAGAAGAAATCTTTCCCTACAAGGATAAGCCACCATCCATACTCTGTCCTTCCTCATCACTCTCGTCATACTCTAAGCATCAAGGAAGCCCAGACTAGGTGTTCTCTGTTTGGGAAGATAAGAAATATGTGAGGACATGGCACCTCTATGGGCCTGAGTTCAGAAATACTTTTCCTGTTTAACAAAATGAGCCACTTTTAAAGCTGGATCATTTTAGCCAACAGTGGGCCACAGACTAGACAGTGTCAGCAGGGACTGTAGCTACAACAGGAGTATGACTGACACATCCCACACACCAGACAATTCTACACACCAGTGATTTGGGGAGTATTGGCACACAGAAAGGAGCTGACCAATAGAATGGGCTGTCAAAGGACTCAAACATAGGACAGTTTGTTCTTTTTTTTTCTTATGTTCAGTTAGCCCACATACAGTAGTTCTATACAGCAGCCAAGGATAGAAAAGAACACCCTTAAGAATTAACTGGCAAAATGCATTGCTTGTCTAGGAACCCCACACTTTCCTCTGTGACCTTGATCCATTCTCCACTTTCCTGCCATTCTCACCTCTTCCTGCTCCTTAGGCTTTGCTCAGGAACAAGGAGGAAAAGAACACCCACATCAACCGAGTATGCATCTTCCTACTGCCCCTCTGCTCTCTCATCAGGCATGGCTCTACTTTAGATTTTGATTCCTAATACTCATTTTTCAAGCAAAAAGTGAAGGACCTCCAGGTGTCCTACTTTTTCGACAGATGAAGTGACTAAGGAGCAAGAAGCTGTAAAACAAATCATAGGACTATCTCATTAGCAAGAAGGTGAATCCAGCCCCTCTTGTGGTTTCTGCCCTGTCATTTCTCTAGGGCTCACAACGCATACCAGGCCTTGCTTCCGAAACACTTCCCTCTGAAAAGATTTAAGCCAGTTGGTAGTGAGTGTCTAAGCCATAATTTACACCTTTAACTCTATGCCCTAACACTGAAAACTCCTCAGATGGCCTGTCCTGGGGCACTGAGTGGATCACCAACAGTATCTGTCTATATGGAGGCCAACATGTTACAACGCCATAAAGGATTACTTCCTTTAGGGGATTTTTCCCCCTATGTTTTCTTGTCTGTGTCACTCCTAGCTCTCCTTTCAAGCTTGATAAATGGAGGGGCTCATGATCAAAATAGTTATTGCTATTAGCAAAATTTAATAGCATCCAGTTAATTTATAGGAAACAACAGGCTTCGTTAAATGCTGAAGTATGCCTGAAACACTGACCTCTGCAACAGAGGTGTGCTTGGCAGTTGATGTGTTGTTTTTGTTTTGGCTGCATTATGGCAGGCTGCCCTGACATTACATATTCTGCCAAAGGAGTAAAAGCTAATTCAAAAAGGATCTGCACCTTGGGGCGCCTGGGTGGCTCAGTTGGTTAAGCGACTGCCTTCGGCTCAGGTCATGATCCCGGAGTCCCGGGATGGAGTCCCGCACCGGGCTCCCTGCTCAGCAGGGAGTCTGCTTCTCCCTCTGACCCTCTCCCCTCTCATGCTCTCTCTCTCTCTCTCTCTCTCTCTCTCTCTCAAATAAATAAATAAATAAATAAAATCTTTAAAAAGGATCTGCACCTTGGAAGTCCAGCATGCTGTGTATTTATTTGGTCTCACTCGGACTTATTTATCATTTCCAGTATATGAGGAAACATATTTATATGAAGAACTATCACTTCCAGATTACAACTTAACATGGATTTAAAGAGAAAACAACAGCACAAGTCATGTTTATGAGTACAATTAGTGATATAATCATAAAATACACCTGGCCATTATTGAGGACAGTGATTCTCAGGCTTACAAAGTTATGGCATCCTTTTGTTTGTTTCTAATGACTCCATATTCTGCCTGAGAGTGGTTTTTTAAATTATATTAAAATTTATTTTGTTTTGAGGGTTTTATTTTCTTTAGAATCCCATGAGAACCTTCAAAGTCACTGAAAGATAGTTCCAGGATTGTAATAAACTCCCAAATAAAGAATCAGTTATCCAGGGTTTCAGGAATTAAACAATACAAAGTTAAACTAAGTCAACATTCTTCAAGTTTCCATGGCTAAAAACAGTGTTTTCCTTTTTCTTAAAGCTTTTGGTTTTTTTTTTAACAAGTCATCCTTTGACAAGATTCTGGAGGGTTGGGCCTCTCAGACTTTAGAATCACCTGGAGGGTTTGTTAAAACACAGATGAGTGGGCCTCACCCCCAAAGATTCTTTAGTAGGTCTGGGGTAGAAAGCAAGAATCTGCATTTCTAATGACCTCCCAGTTGGTGCTGATGCAGACAGCCCACAGATCAGAGGCTTTTATTAAAGAATTATTCACAAACCCGAGGTCTACATTAGGTGGCAAAGACAAATCTCTAAACTCCTTACCTTTCTTCATGGGGTATAATAAGGACTAAAAAAGCACCCTCGGTATTTGGATTCATTGTCATCATTACCATGAGAACTATCGGGATGCAGCTAGACACAACGACCATACCACACTGAAGATGAAAGAACCAAGGCAAAATTAAAACCAGGTTCCATAATCAGCCATTTAGGTTAATGCCCCAGCCCCAGGGAACAGCTGACCATTTAGTTCTGGTCAATTTTGACTACCTACTTTTCTGCCCCCAATTCACAAACACCTGTTCTTTTTAGTTTACTTTAAAGATTTGTTTATTTATTTTAGAGTGAGAGCACGAGCAGAGGGAGGGGCAGAGGGAGAGAGAGACACGCAGACTCCCCACTGGGCACGGAGCCTGGCATGGGGCTCAATCCCAGGACCCTGAGATCATGACCTGAGCCAAAATGAAGAGTTGGGACGCTCAACCAACTGAGCCACCCAGGCACCTCACAAACAACTATTCTTTAATTTAGAGCAGAAAATTCTGTAGACACCGGAATATTACCTGGGAATGTGAATGGGCCCTAGGAAGAAGTAAACAAATCTAGACAATAATGCAAGCAATGTGAACCCAGGTGGTTACAGCGTGAAAAATTCAACAGCTATGTGTTCACTCTCCAAGATACTGAATAGACAAGTTGATTAACTTTTTTTCTTTACCCAAGTTCCACTACATTAACTGATTAGCAAGAGTGAGAAAGTGATGAGGAAAGACGGCATTAACTTGATTAAAATAAGCAATAGCTGTTTTTTGCTGACAAGTTAAGGAGGAAGGAAACAAACATTTGTCAGCAACTCCATGCACCAGCCTTGCATTCCTTCCATAAGCAGTTCATTCTAGAAGTTGGTATATTTATTATTCCCCCCATTTATTATAAGGAAATTAAGGCTCAGAAAGCTTAAGCAACATGCCCAAGGTCATTATGCTACTAAATTACAGATCTGGGTTGCAACAAAATCATGTCTTTTCCTAAACACATACTAGTCCTGCTGACAAGGCTTATCTTACTACGAGTAACTAACATTTACTGAATGTTTTCTGAGCATTTGATATATATTGTGTTCCAGTACTCACAAAAAAACCTGTAAGGTAGGCACTAATATTATTCTCATTTTACAGATGAAAAAGCTGAGAACTGAGACACTGAGAAGTAACTCGCTCTGCCACACAGCTAATGAGTGGTAGAGCTGGGATTTGATCCTAAGCAGTCAGAATCCAGGCCCATGGATTATACTGCCACATTGGACAATAGAAAAGGCATGGCCTAGGAATTGTTAAAAATAACCATTTATCAATAATATGCCATCAACTAAAGATGTGAGACTTAGGAGGACTCTAGGTTTGGTAGTGATGGAAGAGAGAAGGGATTAATCCTGGGAGACTTTCTGAAGAGCTAAGTTTTTGGCCAGGTTGTGAGAGAACAGAAGGACATGACGGGATAGGACAAGGCCCAAAGGCAGAGGATGGAGTACATCATATTTGGAGGAATATTGACAGGGTAAGGAACCATGGTTATAGAGGGAAGACAATTCTGAAAGGCATCTTGGCTTCATCAGAAGGGTACAAAGTGAACTAAAATACATTACTGCAGCATCTAGGAAGGAAATATTTTAGGACTACCAATTCACCTGAGGAAAAAAACATATTTTGCATCCATCCCATTGAGGTATAGCCACTTTCTATACTGCAAAGTTACTTTTCAATATAAGCAATACTGGGAAAGATAAGACTCAACTTGTCTTTCTAGAGACTCTTTTTCTCTCTTTTCCTAAGGGGGCTTAGATGACTCTGCATATGTTAAGAATGTGCCACATTCTGTGTATGACTTGACAAAAGTGGACTCACACTAAATGTTCAAAGCTGCAAAGCAATTTGTCAGAAACAGCACCAGGTGTCATTGTCTATGTTTGGGACCTGTGTTTTGACTGTTGAGGAGCACAGATTTCTAATTTCCCTAAGTCATTTTATTCCAATTTGCCATCACTGTCCAATTTACACCTCAGGAAGGTGGTCTCTAATTTCATTTGAGTCCTCGTGGGACAATTATCTTTTCCCTTCACCTGCAATATTTGCATCCCTTCAACTGGAATGTCCGGCTTCAAGAAGCTAGAGACTTGATTACCATAGTCGTAAGTGGTTAAAGCAGAAAATCAACACTCAATATGGCAGAAGAAAGGATGGAAATATGATGCAATAAATACCCATGAAATAAAGATAGGGTGGGTAAGGCAGGTCAAACATGGAGGGAAGATACCTTGTTTAATGACAAGCCATTAACACTAGAATTCCACCTTTCCTCCAGTCTCACTCATGGTCCTTCCCCCATGCTAATTAATTCACCTGGTTTTCTCCTGCAGAACCTTATTTGCCTTGCCCTGAAACTGGCTTTTTCCCTTAAGAAAGCACATACAGACTTTTGGCCAGGGCAAAATTTGCCTTCATTTTATGATCTCCTTACCATAGTGTGAAGCTTCTGTCTTGACACCTTGCTTGCCTCCTTCTCTGGATCCTGTTCATTCCCCATTCCTTGATTGTCATTCCAAGTCACTTAAAATTTTCTTTACTTTTTTGGTAAGAACTATTTATAAAGTCCTGTGTTTCAATTATTTTGTCTTCATAGTCATAAGTTTTTGATTCTCTTCTTAAAGACCTCTTAAGTGGTTATTAATCTATCCATATTTTCTGTATTTTCTTCTCTTTAACCTTGTTCTGCTATTTTTCTAACCCAATTTTTATCATATTAAATAAGTAATTTTGAATTTAACTTTTTTCACTCAGAATTACAATGTAGGGGAGCCTGGGTGGCTCAGTTGGTTAAGCGTCCCTGCTCACCAGGAAGCCTGCTTCTCCCTCTCCCATTCCCCCTGCTTGTGTTCCCTCTCCCGCTGTGTCTCTCTGTCAAATAAATAAAATCTTTAAAAAAAAAAGAATTACAATGTAAGCATTTTGCCATAATGATGGTTTTAAAATATGTCCACAAATTCTTTGATACTATTCCATTCAAAGGGTACAGCCTACCATCCAACCCCCTAGGGTATAGGCTATACTTACAGACTTGCCTCCAAGGTATAGAATATGGCCCCCCCAAAAAAGGCATATGACTTCTGAGACTAGGTCATAAAAGGCATCGTGGCTTCCTCTTTGCTCATTCTTTTACAACACTTGCTCTGGAGAGAGTCAGCTGCCATGTCTTAAAGACACTGAAGTAGCGCAATAGAGAAGTCTACTGACAATAACCAGCACTAACTTATGACCTACAGCATGAGAGAAGATATTTGCAAATGATACATCCAATAAGAGGTTAATATCCAAAATATATAAAGAACTTACACAACTCAACATCAAAAAACTCCAAATAATCCAATTAAAAAATGGGAAGAAGACATGAATAGACTTTTTTCCAAAGAAGACATCCAGATGGCCCACAGACACATAAAAAGATACTCAAAATCACTAATCATCAGGGAAATGCATATCAAAACCACAGTGAGATGTCACCTCACACCTGTCAAAAAAGCTAAAGTAGGGACGCCTGGGTGGCTCAGTCATTAAGCATCTGCCTTTGGCTCAGGTCGTGATCCTGGGGTCCTGGGATCAAGCACCACATGGGGCTCCCTGCTCTGTGGGAGGCCTGCTTCCCCTCTCCCACTCCCCCTGCTTGTGTTCCCTCTCTCGCTGTCTCTGTCAGATAAATAAATAAATAAAAGTCTTAAAAAAAAAAAAGAAAAGCTAAAGTGAAAAACACAAGAAATAACAAGTGTTGGCAGGGATATGGAAAAAAAGGAACCCTCAGTGTACTACTGGTGGAAATGTAAATTAGTGAAGCCATTGCAGAAAACAGTATGGAGGTTTCTTAAAAGATTAAAAATAGAATTACCCCATGATCCAGCAATTCCACTACTGAGTATTTACCCAAAGAAAACAAGAGGCTCAGGTCATGGTCCTGGAGTCCCAGGATCGAGTCCCACATCGGGCTCCCTGCTCGGCGGGGGGTCTGCTTCTCCCTTTGGCCCTGTTCCCTTTCATGCTCTCTGTCTCTTTCTCTCTCTCTCAAATAAATAAATAAAATCTTAAAAAAAAAAGAAAACAAGAACACTATTTCAAAAAGATACATGCCCTTATATATTTTTTGCAGCATTAATTACAATAGCCAAGATATGGAAGCAACATAAGTGTCCATCAATAGATGAATGGATAAATAAGATGTGGCACGCATATATATACATATATATACACATATATATGCATATATATATATTATATATATATGCATATATATTATATACATGCACACACACAATGAAATATTACTCAGTCATAATTCAAGAATGAAATCTTGCCATTTGCTACAATATGCATGGACCTAGAGGGTATAATGCTAAGTAAAATAAGTCAGAGAAAGATAAATACCATATGATTTCACCTATATGTGAAATTTAAGAAATGGAATATTATGCAGTCATCAAAAGGAATGAGATCTTGCCATTTGCAACGATGTGGATGGAACTGGAGGGTGTTATGCTGAGTGAAATAAGTCAATCAGAGAAAGACATGTATCGTATGACCTCACTGATATGAGGAATTCTTAATCTCAGGAAACAAACTGAGGGTTGCTGGAGTGGTGCGGGGTGGGAGTGATGGGGTGGCTGGGTGATAGACATTGGGGAGGGTATGTGCTATGGTGAGTGCTGTGAATTGTGCAAGACTGTTGAATCACAGATCTGTACCTCTGAAACAAATAATGCAATATGTGTTAAGAAAAAAAAAAGAAGATAGCAGGAGGGGAAGAATGAAGGGGGTAAATTGGAGGGGGAGATGAACGATGAGAGATGATGGACTCTGAAAAACAAACTGAGGGTTCTAGAGGGGAGGGGTGTGGGGGGATGGGTTAGCCTGGTGATGGGTATTAAAGAGGGCACGTTCCACATAGAGCACTGGGTGTTATGCACAAACAATGAATCATGGAACACTACATCAAGAACTAATGATGTAATGTATGGTGATTAACATAACAATAAAAAATTTTGAAGAGAAAAAAACAAATGAGGAAGGAAAAAAAGACAAAAAAAAAGACTTAACAATAGAGAACAAACTGGTGGTTGTGGTGGGGGGGTGAAATAGGTGAACGGGAGTAAGAGTGTACTTATGACAAGCACTGAGTAATGTACAGAATTGTTGAATCACTATACTGTACACCTGCAATTAATATAACACGGTGTATTGATTATACTTGAATCAAATAAATTTTAAAAAGAAGACAGCCAGCACTAACTTGCTAGGCATGCAAGTGAACTATCTTGGAAATGCATCCTCTAACACCTTTCAGGTCTTCAGATGACTGTACCCCAGGCCAGTATATTGATTTCAACATCAAGACAGACCCTAAGTCAGAAGTACCCAGCTATACTGCTGCCAAGATTCTGGCCCACAGAAACTGGATCCAACAAAAAATGTGCACTGGTTTAAGCCACTAAGTTTTGGAGCTTTTTGTTATTCAGCAGTAGATAATGAACATAGCTATGTTATCAATTTTTCACAAACACTATTTTAATAACTGTGCCTTATATATGTTTTACATGTGCATGTAGGTATACATTATCAATCTGGACAAGAAGTTATCTATTTTGACAGGTGTAAGTAATGTCAACATGAAAAAGTTAAAGAAAGTCTCAGTTTTTTCCCTAATATGTTTTGTTTCTTCTTTAAATCAAAATACTGAAAAGGAATTAGATTTTAAAAACAAAGACTGTAATAAGAGATGAGGAAGGACACTATATCCTACTTAAAGGGTCTATCCAACAAGAAGATCTAACAATTGTAAATATCTATGCCCCTAACATGGGAGCAGCCAATTATATAAGGCAATTAATAACAAAAGCAAAGAAACACACTGACAGCAATACAATAATAGTCGGGGACTTTAACACCCGCCTGACTGAAATGGACAGATCATCTAAGCAAAAGATCAACAAGGAAGTAAAGACTTTAAATGACACACTGGACCAAATGGACTTCACAGACATATTCAGAATATTCCATCCCAAAGCAACGGAATACACATTCTTCTCTAGTGCCCATGGAACATTCTCCAGAATTGATCACATCTTAGGTCACAAATCAGGTCTCAACCGGTACCAAAAGATTGGGATTATTCCCTGCATATTTTCAGACCACAGTGCTTTGAAACTAGAACTCAATCCCAAGAGAAAAGTCGGAAAGAACTCAAATACATGGAGGCTACAGAGCATCCTACTAAAGAATGAATGGGTCAACCAGGAAATTAAAGAAGAATTTAAAAAATTCATGGAAACCAATGAAAATGGAAACACAACTGTTCAAAATCTTTGGGATGCAGTAAAGGCAGTCCTGAGAGGAAAGTATATAGCAATACAAGCCTTTCTCAAGAAACAAGAAAGGTCTCAAATACACAACCTAACCCTACACCTAAAGGAACTAGAGAAAAAACAGTAAATAAAGCCTAAACCCAGCAGGAGAAGAGAAATAGTAAAGATCTGAGCAGAAATCAATGAAATAGAAACCAAAAGAACGGTAGAACAGATCAACGAGACTAGGAGCTGGTTCTTTGAAAGAATTAACAAGATTGACAAACCCCTGGCCAGACTTATCAAAAAGAAAAGAGAAATGACCCAAATCAACAAAATCATGAATGAAAGAGGAGAGATCACAACCAACACCAAAGAAATACAAACAATTATAAGAACATATTATGAGCAACTACATGCCAGCATATTAAATAACCTGGAAGAAATGGATGCATTCCTAGAGATGTATCAACTCTCAAAATTGAACCAGGAAGAAATAGAAAACCTGAACAGACCTATAACCACTAAGGAAAATGAAGCAGTCATCAAAAATCTCCCAACAAACAAAAGCCCAAGGCCAGATGGCTTCCCAGGGGAATTCTACCAAACATTTAAAGAAGAATTAATACCTATTCTCCTGAAACTGTTCCCAAAAATAGAAATGGAAGGAAAACTTCCAAACTCATTTTATGAGGCCACCATTACCTTGATCCCAAAACCAGACAAAGACCCCATCAAAAAGGAGAATTACAGACCAATATCCTTGATGAATATGGACGCAAAAATTCTCACCAAAATACTAGCCAATAGGATCCAACAGTACATTAAAAGGATTATTCACCACGACCAAGTGGGATTTATCCCTGGGCTGCAAGGCTCGTTCAACATCCGCAAATCAATCAATCTGATACAATACATTAACAAAAGAAAGAGCAAGAATCATACGATCCTCTCAATAGATGAAGAAAAAGCATTTGACAAAGTACAGCATCCTTTCTTGATCAAAACTCTTCAGAGTATAGGGATAGAGGGTACATACCTCAATATCTTAAAAGCCATCTATGAAAAACCTACAGCGAATATCATTCTCAATGGGGAAAAGCTGAGAGCTTTCCCCCTAAGGTCAGGAACGTGGCAGGGATGTCCACTATCATCACTGCTATTCAACATAGTATTAGAAGGCCTAGCCACAGCAATCAGACAACAAAAAGAAATCTAAGGCATCCAAATCGGCAAAGAGGAAGTCAAACTCTCACCCTTTGCAGATGATATGATACTGTATGTGGAAAACCCAAAAGACGCCACCCCAAAACTGCTAGAACTCATACAGGAATTCAGTCAAGTGGCAGGCTATAAAATCAATGCACAGAAATCAGTGGCATTCCTATACACCAACAACAAGACAGAAGAGAGACAAATCAAGGAGTCGATCCCATTCACAACTGCACCCAAAATGATAAGATACCTAGGAATAAATTTAACCAAAGAGGCAAAGGATCTGTACTCAGAAAACTATAAAATACTCATGAAAGAAATTGAGGAAGACACAAAGAAATGGAAAAATGTTCCATGCTCATGGATTGGAAGTCAAACATTGTGAAGATGTCAATGCTACCTAGAGCAATCTACACATTGAATGCAATCCCCATCAAAATACCATCCACTTTTTTCAAAGAAATGGAACAAATAATCCTAAATTTGTATGGAAACAGAAGAGACCCCGAATAGCCAGAGGAATGTTGAAAAAGAAAAGCAAAGCTGGCGGCATCACAATTCCAGACTTCAAGCTCTATTACAAAGCTGTCATCATCAAGACAGTATGGTACTGGCACAAAAACAGACACATCGATCAATGGAACAGAATCGAGAGCCCAGAAATGGACCCTCAACTCTATGGTCAACTCATCTTTGACAAAGCAGGAAAGAATGTCCAATGGAAAAAAGACAGTCTCTTCAACAAATGGTGTTGGGAAAATTGGACAGCCACATGCAGAAGAATGAAACTGGACCATTTCCTTACACCACACACAAAAATAGACTCCAAATGGTTGAAAGACCTAAATGTGAGACAGGAGTCCATCAAAATCCTAAAGGAGAACACAGGCAGCAACCTCTTCGATGTCAGCCGCAGCAACTTCTTCCTAGAAACATCGCCAAAGGCAAGGGAAGCAAGGGCAAAAATGAACTCTTGGGATTTCATCAAGATAAAAAGCTTTTGCACAGCAAAAGAAACAGTCCACAAAACCAAAAGACAACTGACAGAATGGGAGAAAATATTTGCAAATGAGAAATAAAGGGCTAGTATCCAAAATCTATAAAGAACTTATCAAACTTAACACCCAAACAACAAATAATCCAATCGAGAAATGAGCAGAAGAC
Source organism: Zalophus californianus (assembly GCF_009762305.2). Lineage (NCBI taxonomy): Eukaryota > Metazoa > Chordata > Mammalia > Carnivora > Otariidae > Zalophus > Zalophus californianus. The sequence goes on along the minus strand of NC_045612.1, from coordinate 109,885,609 downwards.
ATGAACAGACATTTTTCCAAAGAAGACATCCAAATGGCCAACAGACACATGAAAAAGTGCTCAACATTGCTCGGCATCAGGGAGATCCCAATCAAAACCTCAATGAGCTACCACCTCACACCAGTCAGAATGGCTAAAATTAACAAGTCAGGAAATGACAGATGTTGGCGGGGACGCGGAGAAACGGGAACCCTCCTACACCCTTGGTGGGAATGCAAGTTGGTGCAACCACTCTGGAAAACAGTATGGAGGTTCCTCAAACAGTTGAAAATAGAGCTACCATATGATCCAGCAATTGCACTACTGCGTATTTACCACAAAGATACAAATGTAGGGATCTGAAGAGGTATGTGCACCCCAATGTTTATAGCAGCAATGTCCACAATAGCCAAACTGTGGCAAGAGCCAAGATGTCCATCGACAGATGAATGGATAAAGAAGAGGTGGTATATATACACAATGGAATATTATGCAGCCATCAAAAGGAATGAGATCTTGCCATTTGCAATGACATAGATGGAACTGGAGGGTGTTATGCTGAGTGAAATAAGTGAATCAGAGAAAGACATGTATCATATGACCTCACTGATATGAGGAATTCTTAATCTCAGGAAACAAACTGAGGGTTGCTGGAGTGGTGGCAGGGTGGGAGGGATGGGGTGGCTGGGTGATAGACACTGGGGAGGGTATGTGCTATGGTGAGTGCTGTGAATTGTGCAAGACGTTGAATCACAGATCTGTACCTCTGAAACAAATAATGCAATATATATTAAGAAAAAAAAAGAAGAAGATAGCAGGAGGGGAAGAATGAAGGGGGGGAAATCGGAGAGGGAGACCAACCATGAGACGATGGACTCTGAAAAACAAACTAAGGGTTCTAGAGGGGAGGGGGGTGGGGGGATGGGTTAGCCTGGTGATGGGTATTAAAGAGGGCACGTTCTGTGTGGAGCACTGGGTGTTATGCACAAACAATGAATCATGGAACACTACATCCAAAACTAATGATGTAATGTATGGTGATTAACATAACAATAAAAATACTGAAAAGATACTTTCCAGCTATTATAAAATGCTGGCTTCATCTCTTCCCTCCCATGCTACACTTAAAATGCAAAGAAAATTGCAGTCTTCATATATGCAAGAAGGAAATATTAAAACAAAACAAGAAATAATTTCTTAAAATATTTCTTTTTTGTTATGATCAGAGAAATTATCTATTCTTTCTATTTTAAGAGCTGAGGATATATGGCTTTCTGACAATTGCATTGTAATTTTGATTCACTTAATTTATCCTGAAGTATAAAAAATAAAATCTATGTACATACATTACTTCTGGAATTGCTGCAGAAATATATCTGCCACACAAACTACTGGAATAAAACATTATTCATTCACACAATCATTAAGTATCTTTCAACACTTATTTATATGATAAGCATGGATACAGCTGTGAACATGGCAGACACGTTGCTGCTTACAACTCAGCATGATATGCAAACAAGTAAACAGATTTTTTAAAATACAGAGTGTTGAGTACTGTAATGTGGACGGAGCAGGATTCTATGAAAACACACAGAGGATGAACCTTATCCAGGAATAGCAATAAGGTAAGGCATTCTAGGTGAAATGACCTTCAAACTAAGGTAAATGTGTCGGTAAAATACCTTTCCAGGAAACAAACAAAACCTTGATTTGTAGTGTTTGCCAATTTTCATAGTATAAATACTCCCCACCATGGCCAATTTTAAGGTACTAATGTGACATCACTGATAACGGAGTTGGGAAGAGAAGTATAGAATCAGTTCTCACAAACTGGTACAAACCAGCTCCAGCAAACCACTGGAAATGCCTCATGAATTGTTTTATCTTCTCTTCCTTATCCCTCTACCAAAGGCTGTGTTTAGGCCTATACCATCTAGATTATTGCAATAAATCCCAATTGGCCAACCATGGCTGACTCCTGGCTCTTCTCCTAACATCCTGCCAGCTACACTTCCATCATGCCTGTTCTATGCATAAAATTTTGAGAGACTGTCTTAGTCTGTTTGGCTGGTCATAACAAAATGGCATAGACAGGGTGGCTTATAAGCAACAGAAATTTATTTTTCACAGTCCTAGAGGCTGGAAATCTGAGATCAAAGTGCCAGCATAGTTGGGTTCTAATGAAGGCCCTGTCCCAATTTGCTGACTTCTCACTGTCTCCTCAAGTTGTGGAAAGGGGCAAGGGATCTCTCTCGGGTCTCTTTTATAAAGGAACCAACCCCATTCATGACAGTTCTGCCTTCATGACCTAATCACCTCCCATAGACTCCACCTCCTAATACCACCACTTTGAGCATTAAGTTTTAAACATGAATTTTGGCAGGGACATAAACATTCAGACCATAGCATGCACCATTATATGTAAAATCAAAACTTCTCAGTATAGAATGTAAGACTCTTCATGGTCAGGACTTGTCTGCCTGTTGAACCTCAACTCCCACCACTTCCTCCCATGCCAGCTATACACTAACCATCACTGACCTGTAAGTCCCAGAACACACCACGTGTTCTCCCCAACTCCCTCAAGGACAAGAACATAAACAAATATTCATTGAGTGGTAACTAAATCCCAGGAAGGTGCTAGGCACTAGGAACACAAATATAAATAAGACACAATTCCTGAGCTCAGCAATAGTGGGCTGGGCAGACAGACATGTAAATTCCTTATTATAATGGTTTGAGATGAACACAGTACCTACAGGGATGAATACAACACATAATCAGAAACAGTAAATACTAGCCAAACCCTATAATAGAGTCTGGAATGCGGTAGGTGCTAAATAAGTATTTGTTAAATACATGAATTAGTGGCATAATGTCTGATTAGGGTTACCATTTGGGTAATGTAGTACATACGAGAATTTTAAGTATTCAGAGAAGGGAGAGCTCACTGCTCATAGGAGAGAAGACCAAAAACATATTTTTATAAGATAATTTACTAAAAAATGAGTTCTGAAAGTCATCTCTAAAGGCCTACGGAACCCCCAGGTCTTCAAAGATTTGCAGATTTACGCAATGAGCTATGGTTTCCAATGATTTCCAATGTTGGCTGACCATGAGAAACATGGAAGGAACGTATAAAAGGAAATAGATATTGGTTACCCAACCAGATCTGTTAGAGGTATTTCCCAGGCATTTTTATTTATAAAAATCTTCCCCAAGGTCTGATATACAGCCCTGATTTAGAACTGCACAGAACTTATATCTGCAAGCAAAAGCAGCTCTGTGATTACTTACTAAGAGAAGGGAAGAAAGACAGAGGGACTTGGCAAAGCCAACATTTCGGTGACCTCCTTTCTCTAATGGCAGCTATTCGCAGATCCTCCCTGCAGCTAACTTGCTAAAGGCCTCTGCCCACTAATATTTTGGGTGAGGCCTGCTATCATTAAAGCTGCCTTAAACTGAAGTTGGTGTGGGACATTAATTTGGGTTCTCTGAATACACAAAACAGGTATTGTCCAGAGGTCCTTGAGAGGAAGGTATCAAGTACCTGTTCTGGTTCTAATGCTACTGTTTAACAGGGTACAAAAAAAAGTGGAAAAATGGGGGGCTGGGGAGGGAGGAAGGAAGGAAGAATTAAATTACAACCCCTCCCCAAAAAAAAGACCACTGTCAAGATATTATGTACGACACTCCAATCTGATCTGGAGAAAAGCTATGAGTGTCCTTCAAAAGGGCTAAAATAAGACAGGTTTTTTTTATTCTCCCATTTTTATTCTCTGTGAAGACCCTTCAGGCCAAGGATTTCTTGTCTACCTTAGTTATTTGCAGTAATTTAAACAAATGCCAAGGGATCAGAGATGACTATATAAAATTCTGGTACTTTTTGGAAAAGTTACCCTTAATTTTCAATTTTATTCAAAATGCAAACCTTCAGTGTCTTTTCATAGTTCAAAGTAATAAAAATTCACTGTGGAAAAAAAAACTAAACACCACGAAGTATTTTTTAACAAATGAAAGCAAAGTCCCACCCACCTCCAAGAGAAACCTCTCTACTATTTATCTGGTGTTAGTCTTACTAACTTAAATATGCATGTAAATGAAATGTGCTTGCTCCATACATACCATTCTGTAGCCTTTTAAAAAAGTATTTAGATTGTGGTAGGATGCCCATGTCTACAAATATAGCCTGCCCTTTTTTAAAAGTTTTTATTTGAATTCCACTTATTTAACATACAGTGTAATTCTAGTTTCAGGTTTACATTATAATGATTCAATACTTCCATACAACTGTTTTTTAATCTTTATTTTTAAATAAAAACTGTATATATTTAAGGTGTACAATGTGATGGTTTGATATATACATACATAGTGAAATGATTACTACAGTCAAGCTAATTAACATATAATCTCCCCACACTGTTACCCTTTCTGTGTGGGTATGAGAGCACCTGAAACCTCTCTTAGCCACTAGTCTTCAATATAGTATTATCAGTTGTAGTCATCATCATCATCATACATCAGATCTCTAGACTTATTCATCCTATATAACTGCAACTTTGTAACCTTTAACCAACAACTCTCCATTTCCTCCATCTTCCCACCCCTGGTGACCACCATTCTACTTTCTAGTTCTATGTATTTCACTTTTTTTAGATTCCACATATCAGTGAGATCATGCAGTATTTTTCTATCTGCATCTGGTTTATTTCACTTAGCATGACGTCCTGCTGGCTCATCCATGTTGTCATAAATGGCAGGATTTCCTTTTTAAAGCCTGAATAATAATCCATTGTATGTATATACCACAATTTCTTTATGTACTCATCCATTGTTCGATATTTAGTCTGTCCTTTAAAAATAAATACCTGGGGTGCCCGGGTGGCTCAGTCGTTAAGCGTCTGACTTCGGCTCAGGTCATGATCCCAGGGTCCTGGGATCGAGCCCCGCATTGGGCTCCCTGCTCAGCAGGTAGCCTGCTTCTCCCTCTCCCTCTGCCCCTGTTCGTATTCTCTCTCTCTCTCTCTCTCTCTCTGTCAAATAAATAAATAAAATCTTTAAAAAAATAAAATAAAAAAATAAAAATACCTATTTTTTCTACTGTATGGATAGACTTTTGGGTTCATGCTAGTTTTGCCATTATATACGACACTGAAGTAAAACACCCTTCAGATACTTATATTATTATTTCTTTAGGCTAATTACCTAGAAGTGAATTCTTGGATCAAAAAATGGTAAACACATTTTAATCCGAACTTTGCTTTCCAGAAAGGTTAGTCAATTTAGACTGCAGAGGTCAATTTTTTTTAAGATTTTTTATTTATTTTTTAACAGAGAGAGAGAGACAGTGAGAGAGGGAACACAAGCAGGGAGAGTGGGAGAGGGAGAAGCAGGCTTCCCGCCAAGCAGGGAGCCTGATGTGGGACTCGATCCTAGTACCCTGGGATCATGACCTGAGCCGAAGGCAGATGCTTAACGACTGAGCCACCCAGGTGCCCGAGGTCAGTCAATTTAAATGGCGCAGGAGACTGCTTATTTCCTTGAATCTTCATCCACTCTGGCTATTAGCAATCTTTTTCATCCTTGACAGTATGGTAGCATATTGTCATTTTAATTTGTACTTCTCTAATAATTGTAAAATTATACACCTTCTCTTTTTTTTATTATTAGGTTATGTTAGTCACCATACAGTACATCATTAGTTTTTGATGTAGTGTTCCATGATTCATTGTTTGTGTATAACACCCAGTGCTCCATTCAGTACGTGCCCTCCTTAATACCCATCACTGGGCTAACCCATCCCACCACCCCCCTCCCCTCTAAAACCCTCAGTTTGTTTCTGGGACTCCATAGTCTTTCATGATTCATCTCCCCCTCTGATTCCCCCCCTTCATTTTTCCCCTTCTTCTCCTAATGTCCTCCATGCATCTTTTCTTGTTTACTGGACTTTATATGAATTTCCTCTTTTGAAAATTGCCTATTTAAATCTTCTGTCCATTTTTCTACTTAAGTGTTTATCTGTTTTATTAATTTGTAAAAAAATAACTTTACATAATAAGGATATGTTCCTACCCTGTGGCATCTTTATTTGTTGTGTTTTTAAAATTTGTTTTAGTATTGTCATGCCAATGATGATTTCAATGTGGTCAGACTGATCCAGTTTTTCTTTAATGTGATAAAAACTTAAGGCCAAGCTAAGAAAATCCTTTACCTTCTCTGAAAATTCAAAATGATTTTTCTACTTTTCCTTTAATAATTGTAATGATATTATTTTCACATTTAAATATTTAATCCTTCTGAAACTTACTTTTGTTAATGGTATGAGAAAGAAACCAACTTTTTCTTTCCAAATAAATATTCAAATGTACCAATATTATTTTATGAATTATCCTTTTAGTTTCAGATAGGTTCATATGTTTAGCGACATTCATCTTATAGGTAAGTATTCAACATTCAACATCAGCAGATTTAGTCTCAGATACTGCTTTTTTTTTTTCCCCTAGTTTTAAGCTTACATCCTCTGGGTTGTGGGAGGCCAGGAGTAAATTTAGTAGATCTAAATGAATTCCATGGCGTTCCACAGAATTCCACAGGTAAATGGTCTTATTATATAATCCATTTGTACCAGGTAATGCTCAGGAGAAAGAACACTTACATAGTCTATTCAATTGCTTTTCAAACTACTCTGAAAATATACCAGACACATAATACCGAGTAATGTAAAAGAAATTACATTGATACTAGATGCAATTGCAATGTTGAACTAGCTGAAAATCAGAGATTCTATCTTTAAGGGGGAAAAAACTAGTATTTTCCTTTACTTACTTTTCTAGAGAAGGCTTTCCATTCTCCAGTACAAGGCATTTTAAAGCAAGAGTTGATCAGAACAAGTGTCAAAGGCCAAATGATACTACAAGATTCTATAAGTACCTATCATATAGTCAGTGGTCAAGTAAGGGTATTTTACCTTACAAAATTCCTGAAAATGTACAAAAATGAAAATAATCACAGTACTAATTTTTGACTACCATGAAATATTCATATACATGAGATATTTATTTATTTATTCCATTGCCTAGATACCAATTTTTTTTTTTTTTAGAGAAGGGGAGAGGAATAAAGGGAAAGGGAGAGAGAGAGTCTTAAGCAGCCCCCACGCCCAGCGCAGAGCCCAACACAGGGCTCAATCTCACAACCCTGAGATCACTAACTAAGCTGAAATCAAGAATCAGACGCTTAACCAACTGAGCCACCCAAGTGCCCCTAGATACCAATCTTTTTGCCGTCCATTTATGAACTCAGACCTACACAGAAAATCTTTCAATGACAAATCATTAATGGGCTTCAGAGAGGTGTTCCACTAGCTCCTGAATCATATCAAATTTTTTTTAGATCTACTAATACAAGTAGATTAATTTGGTCTCTAAGAACAATGGGCCATAGATCTTTGGGGTTCCATGGAATAAGTATGAGTCTTCACAAATCTAAATACTTTCATATGTCTCATACATATAGATACTACTATTTTTCCAGATATATGTAGATGCTGTTTCCTTAATAAAAAATACATATTCATTTTAAACCTAACTGTGAAATTGTGGTAGTTTTGGAGATTAACATTTTTTAATGAATAGATTAAGATGGTTTTTTAATGTTGAAAGTGTTAGTAAATTTTACTTAAAAATGAGTTTCACTCATTGTGATTTTGATTTGCATTTCCCTGATGGTAACTGATGATGAGCATTTTTCATGTGTCTGTTGGCCATCTGGATGTCTTCTTTGAAGAAATGTCTGTTCAAACTAATGATGTAATGTATGGTGATTAACATAACATAATAAAAAAAAAGAAATGTCTCTTCATGTCTTCTGCCCATTTTTAATTGGATTATTTGGGTTATTTGGTTTTGAGTTGTGAAAATTCTTTATTTTGGATACTAACCCTTTATCAGATATGTCATTTGAAAATATCTTCTCCCATTCAGTAGGTTGTCTAATAGTTTTGGTCATTGTTTCCCTTGCTGTGCAGAAGCTTTTTATTTTGATGTAGTCCCAATAGTTTATTTTTAATTTTGTTTCCTTTGCCTCAGGAGACGTATCTTCATTCATATGTAGAATTTAAGAAACAAAACAAATGAACAAAGGGGAAAAAAGAGACAAACTGAAAAAACAGACTCTTAACTATAAAAAACAAATTGATGGTTACCTGAGGAGAGGTGCATGGGGGGATGGGTGAAATAGGTTATGGGCATTAAAAGTACACTTATCTTGATGAGCACTGTAATATATAGAACTTTTGAATCACTATATTATATACCTGAAACTAATATAGCACTGTATGTTAACTACACTGGAATTAAAATTTTAAAAAAAAGAGTTTCACCAAAGTCTGATACACACTATTTCAGTCCACCATTTGTGTTTTCTATCGCTATATGACAAATTACCTAAAATTTAGCTGTCTAAAACAGTAACTTCTTTTTCATGTCTCCGAATTTTGTGGGTCAGAAACTCAAGCCAGGGTTCACCTGGGTGAATCTTCTGCCACATTTGGTGTCAACTTAGGTCACCTGGTGATATTCAACGGCAAATGTGCTAGTCTAGAGAGTCCAAGGTACCTTTACTCATGTATATGGCACCTTGGCAGGGATGCCCTGAAGGCTGGGTTTAGTTAGAACTGTCAACCAGAGTGCCCACATGCAACCTTTCTAGCCTGGTGGTCACATGGTGGGTGGACTTCATACCTGGTGGCTCAGAGCTCCCAGGGAGAGTGTTCCAAAAGGCAGAAATTGGAAATTGCCAGGCTCCTAAAGCTTAGGACTGAAACCGGCACAATGTCATCACCACCATATTCTATCTGTCTATCAGTCATAGAAACTGCCCAGATTCAAGATTCACAGACCCCAACTCTTTATTGGAAAAGTTTCGAAGAATTTAGAGACAACTTTTATCTACCCACATGCACTAAATTCTGGATAAGAGCTGTCATGTCTCTTCATTTCAATAAGATGCTAAACTTATTAAATAATACCTTACCCACCCCATTCCTACCTTATCCACTTCCTCCCCAAGTTTAGGGAGCCATTCTGAAACAATAAAGTCTTAATCAGAAAAGCTACAGACCTACCCACTACTGATGGTCATACTCATTTGCAGAGGACCAAGCTTCCTGATTAAAAATTAGACTATAAACCTATGGTGATCAAAACAGTATGGGACATAAAAATAGACACATAAATCAGTGGAACAGAAAAGAGAGCCCAGAAATAAACCCATGTGTATACTGTCAACTGATTTTTGACAAGTGCACCAAGAATATACAATAGGAAAAGACTCTCTTCAATAAATGGTACTGGGAAAACTGGATATTTACATGCAAAAGAATGAAATGGAACACCTACCTTATGCCACTCACAAAAATTAATCCAAAACAGATTGAAAACTTAATGTAAGACTGAAAAGACGTTTTTCCAAAGAAGACATACAGATGGCCAATGGACACATGAAGAGATGATCAACCCCACTAATCATCAGGGAAATACAAACCAAAACTGCAATAAGATATCACCTTACACTTGTCAGAATGGCTAGTATCAAAGACACAAGAAATAATAAGTGTTGGTGAGGATGTGGAGAACAAGGAACCCTCATGCACTGTTGGTGGGAATGTAAATTGGTGCAGCCATTGTGGAAAACAGTATGAAGTTTCTTTTAAAAATTAAAATTAGAAATACCATATGATTTATTAATTCCACTACTGCGTATTTACCCAGAGAAAATAAAAACTCTAATTCAAAAAGATACATGCACCCCTAGGTTTATTATAGCACTATTTCCAAGAGCCAAGATATGGAAGCAATTCAAATGTCCATTGCTAGGACAAATGGATAAAAAGATGTGGTAAGGGGGGCGGAGCAGGATGGCGGAGGAGTAGGAGACCTAGATTTCGTCTGGTCTCAGGAATTCAGCTGAATAGGGATCAAACCACCTACGAACTCAACAGGAGATCGAAGAGGAGAGTAGCAACAACTCTCTGAACAGAGAAACGACCACTTACTGGAAGGTAGGACCTGCGGAGAAGTGAATCCGAAGCGATATTCGGGAGGATAGATGGCGGGGGAGGGGCCTCCGCCGGCCGCTTCTGGCAAGTGATAGAGCCGCGGAGAACAAAATCGAACTTTTAGAATTCGGCTCCGCTGAGGGACGTCGCTGCAGTGGCTAAGCAGGGGGTGGAATCCTCCCAGGACAGTGTGGTCTCAGGACCCTTGGGGTCACAGAAAGACCGGGGGTGCCTGAGTGCGCCAGAGCTCCCAGGGATCGGAGCGGGGAAGCCAGCTGCAGAGACGGAGCCGAGGCGCGGGCTCTCAGCTCGGGGTTGCCATAAACTGTGATCCGCGGCCCAGTCGGGCCACTGCTCCTCCAGCAGGGACCCAACAAGCGGCAGAGCCGGCGAGACTCCCGTTCCTTCCCAGGGAGGAGCGGCGCGGGAATGCACCGCAGGGATCGGCTGGGTTTGGAGACTCCACACGGGGTCGAGAGCCAGTGATAGCAACGCTCGGTCACAGGCCGGGTGAGTGCAGGGAGCGGCCGGAGACCGGGGACAAGGGAATGACTGCTTTTCTCTGTGGGCGCACTGAGGAGCGGGGCCCCGAGTTCTCAGCTCCTCCGGGTGGAGATTGGGAGGCCACCATTTTTGCCCTGGTCCTCCAAGACTGTACGGAGAGCTTGCAGGGAACAAAAGCTCCTGAGATCAAACCCGAGCAGCTTGCTGACCCGGACCGACAAGGGCGGGGCAATTCAGCCTCCGGCAAAGACAATTGGAAACCACAACAACAGGCCCCTCCCCCAGAAGATCTGCACGAACAGCCAGCAAGCCACAACCAAGTTTACCGATCAAGGAGAACGGGAGAACTCCAGCGCTAGGGGAATACTGCACATAGAATTCATGGCTTTTTTTTTTACCATGATTCATTAGTTCATCAAAGTTAATTTTTGTTAACTGTTTTTTTTTATTTTTCTTTTTCCCTTTTTCAACCAACATCTTATCAATCTCTTTTTTAAAAAAAAAACATTTTTTCTTTTTCATTTTTAGAGTCATATTTTATCCCTTCATAGGAGTTACCCTTATTTTTGGCATATATATATAAGTTGTTCTCTCTTTAAAATTTTGAGATACAGTTTCTTCTAACAGATCAAAATATACCCTAAATCACTAGTGTATGGCTCTGTTCTAGTCTCCTGCCTGATCACATTCTCTCCCTTTTTTCTTTTTTTTTTCTTAAATCTTCTTTCTTTTTTCAAACAAGTTCTTATCTTATCAAGTCCTTTTATAAAATCTTTTATAATTTTCATCTTTACAGTCATCTTCTATCCCTTCATTGTATCAACCCTTATTTTGTACATATGTCTTTCTTCCTTTAAAATTTTAGGAGGCACTTTTTTCTAACAGACCAAAATACGCCCAAAATTTAGTGTGTGGCACTGATCTATGCACTAGCCTGATCATATTTGATCATATTATGCTTTTTTGTATTGTTCTGTTTTTGTTTTTATCTTTCTTTTTTTTTTTCTCTTTCTTTTTTCTTTCTTTCCCTTTCTTTTCCCCTGATTTCAGGTCTTTTCTGATTTGTATACAGTATATTTGCTGGGGACGTTGTAAACCTGTTAGCATTTTCTTTTCTCATTCATCTATTCTCCTCTGGACAAAATGACAAGACAAAAAAATCACCTCAGCTAAAAGAACAAGAGGTAGTACCGTCAGCCAGGGACCTACTCAATACGGACATTAGTACGATGTCGGACCTAGAGTTCAGAATCATGACTTTAAAGATACTAGCTGGGCTTGAAAAAGGCGTGGAAGTTATTAGAGAAACCCTTTCTGGAGAAATAAAAGAACTAAAATCTAACCAAGTCGAAATCAAAAAGGCTATTGATGAGGTGCAATCAAAAATGGGGGCACTAACTGCTAGGATAAGTGAGGCAGAAGAGAGAATCAGTGATATAGAAGACCAAATGATGGAAAATAAAGAGGCTGAGAAAAAGAGGGAGAAACAACTACAGGATCACGAGGGCAGAATTCGAGAGATGAGTGATACGATAAGACGAAACAACATTAGAATAATTGGGATCCGAGAAGAAGAAGAAAGAGAGAGAGGGGCAGAAGGTATATTGGAGCAAATAATAGCAGAGAACTTCCCTAATGTGAGGAAGGAAACAGGCATCAAAATCCAAGAGGCACAGAGAACCCCTCTCAAAATCAATAATAAGAGGTCAACACCCCGACATCTAATAGTAAAACTTACGAGTCTCAGAGACAAAGAGAAAATCCTGAAAGCAGCTCGGGAGAAGAGATATGTAACCTACAATGGTAAAAATATGAGATTGGCAACAGACCTATCCACAGAGACCTGGCAGGCCAGAAAGGACTGGCAAGATATCTTCAGAGCACTAAACGAGAAAAATATGCAGCCAAGAATACTATATCCAGCTAGGCTGTCATTGAAAATAGAAGGAGAGATAAAAAGCTTCCAGAACAAACAAAAACTAAAGGAATTTGCAAACATGAAACCAGCCCTCCAAGAAATATTGAAAGGGGTCCTCTAAGCAAAGAGAGAGCCTAAAAGCAGCAAAGATCAGAAAGGAACACAGACAACATACAGTAACAGTCACCTTACAGGCAATACAATGGCACTAAATTCATACCTTTCAATAGTGACCTTGAATGTAAATGGGCTAAATGCCCCAATCAAAAGACACAGGGTATCAGATTGAATTAAAAAAACAAGACCCATCAATATGCTGTCTGCAAGAGACATTTTAGACCCAAAGACACCCCCAGATTGAAAGTGAGGGGGTGGAAAACCATTTACCATGATAATGGACACCAAAAGAAAGCTGAGGTGGCAATCCTTATATCAGACAAACTAGATTTTAAAAGAAAGGCTGTAATAAGAGATGAGGAAGGACACTATATCCTACTTAAAGGGTCTATCCAACAAGAAGATCTAACAATTGTAAATATCTATGCCCCGAACATGGGAGCAGCCAATTATATAAGGCAATTAATAACAAAATCAAAGAAATACATCGACAACAATACAATAATAGTGGGGGACTTTAACATGCCCCTGACTGAAATGGACAGATCATCTAAGCAAAAGATCAACAAGGAAATAAAGACTTTAATGACACACTGGACCAAATGGACTTCACAGACATATTCAGAACATTCCATCCCAAAGCAACAGAATACACATTCTTCTCTAGTGCCCATGGAAGATTCTCCAGAATTGATCACATCCTAGGTCACAAATCAGGTCTCAACCGGTACCAAAAGATTGGGATCATTCCCTGCATATTTTCAGACCACAGTGCTTTGAAACTAGAACTCAATCACAAGAGGAAAGTCAGAAAGAACTCAAATACATGGAGGCTAAAGAGTATCCTACTAAAGAATGAATGGGTCAACCAGGAAATTAAAGAAGAATTAAAAAAATTCATGGAAACCAATGAAAATGAAAACACAACTGTCCAAAATCTTTGGGATACAGCAAAGGCAGTCCTGAGAGGAAAGTATATAGCAATACAAGCCTTCTCAAGAAACAAGAAAGGTCTTAAATACACAACCTAACCCTACACCTAAAGGAGCTAGAGAAAAAACAGCAAATAAAGCCTAAACCCAGCAGGAGAAGAGAAATCATAAAGATCAGAGCAGAAATCAATGAAATAGAAACCAAAAGAACAGTAGAACAGATCAACGAAACTAGGAGCTGGTTCTTTGAAAGAATTAACAAGATTGATAAACCCCTGGCCAGACTTCTCAAAACAAAAAGAGAAATGACCCAAATCAACAAAATCATGAATGAAAGAGGAGAGATCACAACCAACACCAAAGAAATACAAACAATTATAAGAACATATGATGAGCAACTCTATGCCAGCAAATTAGATAACCTGGAAGAAATGGATGCATTCCTAGAGATGTATCAACTACCAAAACTGAACCAGGAAGAAATAGAAAACCTGAACAGACCTATAACCACTAAGGAAATTGAAGCAGTCATCAAAAATCTCCCAAGAAACAAAAGCCCAGGACCAGATGGCTTCCCAGGGGAATTCTATCAGACATTTAAGGAAGAATTAATACCTATTCTCCTGAAACTGTTCCAAAAAATACAAATGGAAGGAAAACTTCCAAACTCATTTTATGAGGCCACCATTACCTTGATCCCAAAACCAAAGACCCCATCAAAAAGGAGAATTACAGACCAATATCCTTGATGAACATGGATGCAAAAATTCTCACCAAAATACTAGCCAATAGGATCCAACAGTACATTAAAAGGATTATTCACTACGACCAAGTGGGATTTATCCCTGGGCTGCAAGGCTGGTTCAACATCCGCAAATCAATCAACGTGATACAATACATTAACAAAAGAAAGAACAAGAATCATACGATCCTCTCAATAGATGAAGAAAAAGCATTTGACAAAGTACAGCATCCTTTCTTGATCAAAACTCTTCAGAGTATAGGGATAGAGGGTACCTACCTCAATATCATAAAAGCCATCTACGAAAAACCTACAGCGAATATCATTCTCAATGGGGAAAAGCTGAGAGCTTTTCCCCTAAGGTCAGGAACGCGGCAGGGATGTCCACTCTCACCACTGCTATTCAACATAGTATTAGAAGGCCTAGCCACAGCAATCAGACAACAAAAAGAAATCAAAGGCATCCAAATCGGCAAAGAGGAAGTCAAACTCTCACTCTTTGCAGATGATATGATACTGTATGTGGAAAACCCAAAAGACGCCACCCCAAAACTGCTAGAACTCATACAGGAATTCAGTCAAGTGGCAGGCTATAAAATCAATGCACAGAAATCAGTGGCATTCCTATGCACCAACAACAAGACAGAAGAGAGACAAATCAAGGAGTCGATCCCATTCACAATTGCACCCAAAACCATAAGATACCTAGGAGTAAATTTAACCAAAGAGGCAAAGGATCTGTACTCAGAAAACTATAAAATACTCAGGAAAGAAATTGAAGAAGACACAAAGAAATGGAAAAATGTTCCATGCTCACGGATTGGGAGAACCAACATTGTGAAGATGTCAATGCTACCTAGAGCAATCTACACATTCAATGCAATCCCCATCAAAATACCATCCACTTTTTTCAAAGAAATGGAACAAATAATCCTAAAATTTGTATGGAACCAGAAGAGACCCCGAATAGCCAGAGGAATATTGAAAAAGAAAAGCAAAGCTGGCGGCATCACAATTCCGGACTTCCAGCTCTATTACAAAGCTGTCATCATCAAGACAGTATGGTACTGGCACAAAAACAGACACATCGATCAATGGAACAGAATCGAGAGCCCAGAAATGGACCCTCAACTCTATGGTCAACTTATCTTTGACAAAGCAGGAAAGAATGCCCAATGGAAAAAAGACAGTCTCTTCAACAAATGGTGTTGGGACAATTGGACAGCCACATGCAGAAGAATGAAACTGGACCATTTCCTTACACCACACACAAAAATAGACTCCAAATGGTTGAAAGACCTAAACGTGAGACAGGAGTCCATCAAAATCCTAAAGGAGAACACAGGTAGCAACCTCTTCGACGTCAGCCGCAGCAACTTCTTCCTAGACACATCGCCAAAGGCACGGGAAGCCAGGACAAAAATTAACTCTTGGGATTTCATCAAGATAAAAAGCTTTTGCACAGGAAAAGAAACAGTCCACAAAACCAAAAGACAACCGACAGAATGGGAGAAAATATTTGCAAATGACATATCAGATAAAGGGCTAGTATCCAAAATCTCTAAAGAACTTATCAAACTCAACACCCAAAGAACAAATAATCCAGTCAAGAAATGGGCAGAAGACATGAACAGACATTTTTCCAAAGAAGACATCCAAATGGCCAACAGGCACATGAAAAAGTGCTCCACATTGCTCGGCATCAGGGAAATCCAAATCAAAACCTCAATGAGATACCCCCTCACACCCGTCAGAATGGCTAAAATTAACAAGTCAGGGAACGACAGATGTTGGCGGGGATGCAGAGAAAGGGGAACCCTCCTACACTGTTGGTGGGAATGCAAGCTGGTGCAACCACTCTGGAAAACAGTATGGATGTTCCTCAAATAGTTGAAATTAGAGCTACCATTCGATCCAGCAATTGCACTACTGGGTATTTACCCCAAAGATACAAATGTAGGGACCCGAAGGGGTACGTGCACCCCAGTATTTATAGCAACAATGTCCACAATAGCCAAACTCTGGAAAGAGCCAAGATGTTCATCGACAGATGAATGGATAAAGAAGAGGTGGTATATATACACAATGGAATATTATGCAGCCATCAAAAGGAATGAGATCTTGCCATTTGCAACGACGTGGATGGAACTGGAGGGTGTTATGCTTAGTGAAATAAGTCAATCAGAGAAAGACATGTATCATATGACCTCACTGATAGGAGGAATTCTTAATCTCAGGAACAAACTGAGTGTTACTGGAGTGGTTGGGGGTGGGAGGAATGGGGTGGCTGGGTGATAGACATTGGGTAGGGTATGTGCTACGGTGAGCGCTGTGAATTGTGCAAGACTGTTGAATCACAGATCTGTACTTCTGAAACAAATAATGCAACATATTTTAAGAAAAAAGAAAAAAAAGATGTGGTAAATATTACAAAGGAGTATTATTCATCTATAAAAAAAGAATGAGATCTTGCCATTTGCAATGACATGTCTGGAGGTAGGGAGTATTAAGCTAAGTGAAATAAGTCAATCAGAGAAAGATAAATACCATATGATTTCATTCATTATGTGGAGTTTAAGAAACAAAACACATGAACTAACAAAGAAAAAATAGTGACAAATAAAAATACACACTCTTTTTTTTTTTTTTTTTTAAAGATTTTCTTTATTTATTCATGAGAGAGAGAGGGAGAGAGAGAGAGAGAAGCAGGCTCCCAAGGAGCAGGAGGCCCGATGCGGGACTCGATCCCAGGACCCTGGGATCATGACCTGAGCCGAAGGCAGATGCTTAACCATCTGAGCCACCCAGGCGCCCAAAAATACACACTCTTAAATGCAGAGAACAAAGTGGTGGTTGCCAGACAGCATGGGTGGTGGGAGGTGGGGAATAGATAAAGGGGATCAAAAGTATACTGTCTTCATGAGCAATGAGCAATGTATAGAATTGTTGAATCATTATATTGTACATGTGAAACTAATATAACACTGTATATTAATTATAATTCAACTAAAAAAAAGAAAAGGAAAAGTGGGCTCTCTATATGCCTCTATCTTAAATGTTGATTTTTTCTAAGAGTCCTATCCTTGAACATTGAGGAGACAGTTGTTATTCTTTATGGCTGAACTTTCTCTCCTATCATTTAAACATAGCCTGTTTTCCAGTATGCATTCTGAAAATGCCAGTGGCTTGCTTCCCCAGGTTATCTGGAAACCAAGCCATGGTCACATAATCTAGGTTCTGCTAATCATGATTTAAATTGGAAGTTGTCTGGATATTCCCATTTTCCCCTCTGGATCCATTTTCTACCCTCTTCCACACTGCTCTGCAACCAAGAAGCTGACCTCTAGATAGCACATCTCCTAGGCTTCTTTTACCAGATGCCTTCCCATTGTGTTTGGCCAATGGGAGACACTAGCAGCAGATCAGAGAACCAGGAGAGAGTGAGGCTGATGTACTTACTCCCCTTGCTTCTTCCTTGCTAAGATGCAATTTGGCAATGGCTGTATCCCTTTAGGTAAGGCCACAGCCTCTCTCCTATGGTACTAGATCTTGCTGGGTTCTTGTAATTGCTCCTTCCCTTGCCCCTTCAGACCTAGGGGTGGTAAATTCTTCCTTCTGTAGCTAGCTTCTGTGTGATTCATCATCCTCTCTTGTTCCTTTGAAAGCAGTCTCTTATTTAAATTCACTTTGATGACCCATTTGAGTGTGCCATCTACTTCCTGTCAGAACCCTACCTAATACAGAAACTATTAACAGACAGAAGCAGGAACCGTGCTAAATCCATGCTGATAAAAAAAAAAGTAGCACAGAATTGGTGAAGTCTATAGTACTACCAGCAAAGGGATCTGCATTAGACCAGCATTTGTCATGATTTGGAACACTTACCCTGGCTGCATAACCTCCATGCTTGGTTCTCCTGCCTTCCTGGAGATCTGCTTAAATCAACCAGGGTTCAATTTCAATTTCTATTACTTGGAACTAAAGCCCTGACTGATACAGCCCTCTTGTTTTCTCTTCTCAGATCATAGTTTTATTTATATCCCCCCTTCTCTCCCTCCATTGAATGTAACTGAAATCCATGTACTGGTAGTTACCAAATCATTTTCTCTAAGTTTCTTGTTAGCTCAGTTACTTACTAGACATCACCATATCACCATTTAAGTGTCATATGAGCTCTTTAAATCCAATATTTTAAAACCTGTCTTTTCATCTCCCATCCTAATCTCCCTTCCTCTTTAGCTCCTTAACCTGGTACTCTGCTTCATCTGGGTAGATGATACTACTGTCCAGTTATTTATCCAAATGAGAAACCTGCTAATTTTCCAAGACTCTTCTATTTCCTTCCTTCCATTCAGACCCACCACCACATGCTTGCAGTCAGATCCTACTATTTCCACTTCCTCCTATTACACTGACTTCTGTTAGTTGCTAAGATTGTAGTCCTCATCATTTCTCACCATTAGAAATGCCCCCTGTCCACTTATATTCATTCCTTTACTCTTCTACATGAAATAAACATGCTAAAACTCAAATCTAAAACCCAGTGCCTCCATTAATGTCTTAAACAAGGCCCTCCATGACCTGGCCCCACTCACCTCTCCAGTATTATTTTCTAGAATCATCACCCTAGGCTCCAGCCAGCTCACAAAATGTTCAACTAATTTTCCTCACCTCCATAATACATATCATATGGAGATACCTGGTGTCTCTTCAGTCTCAAATATATATTGCCAAGATACACAGCACCAGTTTATCCCTTAAGACTCATATGTTATCTTCTTCTGACCACTCTACCTTATAGATAGCCTGTGTCTGTGCACCCCAGGATGCCTCTATCATAGCGTTTATCACACCATGCCTTAATTTTTGGTTTATTCATCTATCATCCCCTCTAGACTGTGGACTTATTAGAAAAAGGCACAATGCCTACCCAGTATACACTTGATAAATTTTTATTGCATAGATTACATTTCTCAGCCTAAATTAAATTATAAAAATGGAAGATGCCTACATTGCATAATGTCAAAAAAGAGCCAACCTATAAATTCTACCTTTAAGCAGGGGCACAGAAAAAGGAGCAGAAGCAAGGTGGACCTACAGAACACTGAATCAAACAAGGTAGTAGTTTTTATGGGGAAATTGGAAGCCCTGACACATTGTAGGAAAGATCATTTTGGAGAAGGAAAAACTTCTTGGAATCACTTGAAGCAACATCATTTACACAGTCATTTGTGTGAGGCTAGCCCTGTCCTATGGATAAATTTGATTTAGAACTCCAAGGTTCATTTGTATAAGACTGCTCCTCTGCATCCAAACTGAAGGGTCGAGCATCATCTATGTCATCTTGAAAAGAAAGGACAATGATATATTCTCACTGCGAGTGTTTCACTAACTTAAAGCCCTTGTGAGAAATGCAGCATGCCTGTGTTTTTGCTGGTGTCAAATGGATGATTTCCAGTGACTAATGGTGATGCCAACTGGCTCCCAAAGATTTCATATTTTGTGAAAATAATTCAGAGGCATAAGGTCCAAAAGACACCATAAGGATATTTCACCAAAAGTACATTTTTCCAAGATACTGAGCAATTTTAAATAGAGTAGGGTTTTTTTTTTTTTTGCTTTGTTTTGTTTTTTGCAAATGTCCCAACTGGATTCAAGCCAAAAATTATTTATTCATTTATCTACCCAGCTAGTCAACAAACAATTAGTAAGCCGTTCTTATATGCCTTGATGGCACAGTGCTAACTGCAGAAATAAATAGATGAATAAAATGCATTCCCTGCTGTTAATGAATTAATAGTTCAGATGGACAAGATATATAAACAGTAATACTATATAATAAATACAACAGTGACAGAGTCAAAGCATTGTAGGGAATTGTTGGGTTAATTGTATTAATATACAAAATACCAGCTGCTCCTATCTGGGTGTATATTATACCTCCTCATCCCATTGACTAATGAAAGGATTTCTTCTGGCCAATGAAATATGAACAGAATTGACATGTTCCTTTTATGAGCTAAGAGCCATGGCTTAGTTTCACTATATGTTCTTTACCCTATGCCAGCTGACCAGCAGTATATTCCAGATAAAGACTGCTCTGCCAACCTGGGCCCCAGAGTGAAGGGGAGGCCGAGGCACAGCTGACTTGAGAAGGATATGTAAAGTAAATGTGAAATAAACTTAAGTCACTGAGGTTTGGAAGCCATTTGCTAGTGCAAATGTTAGGCCAGTATAACCTGGCCTATCTTGATTGAAACAACTGTTAAAAATAAATTGGAACACTACATCAAAAACTAATGATGCAATGTATGGTGATTAACATAACATAATAAAAACTTATTAAAAGTGAAAAAAATTAATTAATTAATTTGGGGGTGGGTATAAGTAGAATGTATAGAGGAAGTGACATATTTAGTTAAACCTTGAAGGCTATAGGGATAAGTAAAGGAAAGGATTTTCAGGGAAGAGGTATTGCTGTGAGCAAAGATCTGGTGGTGTGAAAGTATATAGGATATCCTAGGTAAGAAAGTTACCTACCACACTGGATTGTAAAAGGTATCCTAGAGTCACATATTAAAGACCCATTGGCCATGCCAAGGAGTATAAATTTTACCCTGCTGCTTTTTAAGAGCCATGAAAATGCTTTAAAGATTTAAGTATAAAGCCTTGGTTATATTTTTATGCTTTTATCCGTAATGCTGTAGGCAAGGACTAGCATGGACAGATATAACTCTGTGGAGTCCTAGGACTAGAGGTGGGACAAAGGGGAGAGCAAGAGAGAAGGCCAACATTGATTATGCTTGAATGATTTAGTCTGCAGCCAAAATCAGGTTGAAGTCAACTGAATGTTACAAAGGAAACATCTAAAGGGTTTTTTGTTCCCTCAAAATTAGAACCCCTTAAACTGAAAAGGGGATAAATGACATTCTATGGGTATCCCAACAGAATAATGGAGGTGGAAATGGAGCCCAAAAAGACTTGTAGGACACTTGACTCAGGTCAAAAGAGAACCAAAGTTGAGGATAACAATATTAAGTGGCCAGTGTTATACCATTTCCAGAGAAAAGAGCTCCAGGGTACACAGTGAGCTTTCAAAATACTCCAGACTTAGCTATGAATGCAGAGCAGAGGAAGAAAATAAAAACAGGGCAGGATGGGAAGAGAGCAAGGTGGTTGACAGGCACAATAAAAAGAAGCTTGTTCTGCATGCCAGGCCTTAGCCTTGGTAACAGTTCTTTCTTTTCTTCTTCTATTTTATTTCTTAAAAAAAAACAATCTGAGTCTTTAAAACTGTCTACTTCTCACCAAGTTTTGCCCACTGAATTGAGACAGCTTGTTGGTTTTTCTTGGCATTTTAGATAGTAATTATATATGAAAAGCTGAAATTTTCTTAAAATGTCTACCCATACTACTTAGAAGCCAATATCTTGGTGAGACAAAGATATTACAAGCAATCCTGGAAGGCACACGTTATAGGTTTCCTGTGTAATAGCAAGAGAGCACTTCAACATGGCTGCCCAGAGTCAACACAAACTATAATGAAGATTGGCCACAGGCTAATTACCATTTTTACTAGAGAATTCTTTCCTCTTTGGAACAATGCTCCCCATGTATCAACTTTGCCATCAGTCTTTCCATATTCTTTTTTTTTTTGCACTGTTACTTTTTTAATTTTATTTTTATTAAGTTATGTTAGTTACCATACAGAACATCATTAGTTTTTTTATTATGTTACGTTAATCTCCATACATTACATCATTAGTTTTTGATGTAGTGTTCCATGATTCATTGTTTGCATATAACACCCAGTGCTCCATTCAGTACGTGCCCTCTTTAATACCCATCACCAGGCTAACCCATCCCCCCACCCCCCTCCTCCCCTCTAGAACCCTCAGTTTGTTTCTCAGAGTCCATATTCCATATTCTTTTAAATATGTCACTGGCTGTGTCTTGGCCAAAGTAAAATCATTATGTGTCCTCCTGTGAGTCCCCAACACTGCCAACTGACATTTAAGAGAGGGATTTAAGAGAGGGTTTTACAAGCATCACAACAAAGTTTTAGAAGTTTAACATTGGGATGAGTAGCTATTCAGCATGAGGTTTGGGACACCTGGGTGGCTCAGTCAGTTGAGCGGCTGCCTTCGGCCTGGGTCATGATCCCACGGTCCTGGGATCAAGTCCCACATCGGGTTCCTTGTTCAGTGGGAAGCCTGCTTCCCCCTCTCTCTCCCTCTGCTTGTGCTCTCTCTGTCAAATAAATAAAATCTTTAAAAAAAATATTCAGCATGAGGTTTTCAGAGTTAAAGCATTCTCTGAAAAAACACAGGATACCACAAGACAGAAAAACTTTACCCTATTCTCTCCCCATCTAATTTTTATTCATTTTTCAAGGCCCAGGACAACTCCAACCCATCTCTGAGAAGGCTTTTCTGGCATGAACAGCCTAAGATTATTATTCCCTCCCAAAAGTGCTTATTTATACATTTTTTTGTTACTTACATCATCTTTTCTATGATTCAACATAGAATCATAACTCTGTAATGATAGCTAACCTAGATGTGAAAGTCTCATCTCACAAATGTATTAACAATTATTTTGTGTTCCTTTATAGCTCACTCTCTCTCTTTCTCTCTCACTACAGAGTACAGAGAAATATATATGTCATATAGAGATAGATCTTTGTAGACATATATGATATATAGATAAATGTAATATATTTCTCTATGTCTATCTCTATATAGAGAGGGGCACAAGAGATAAAAACAAAGGCTACAGAATATGTTTAAAGCATTCAAGATGTGAGGCGGAGCAAGATGGCGGAGGAGTAGGAGACCTGGATTTCGTCTGGTCTCAGAAATTCAGCTGAATAGGGATCAAACCATTCTGAACACCTACGAACTCAACAAGAGATCGAAGATAAGAATAGTAACAACACTCTGAACAGAAAAGCGACCACTTTCTGGAAGGTAGGACGTGCGGAGAAGTGAATCCGAGGCAATATTCGGGAGGATAGACGGCGGGGGAGGGGGCCTCTGTTGGCGGCTTCTGGCAAGTGATAGAGCCACGGAGAACAAAATCAGAACTTTTAGAAGTCGGCTCGGCTGAGGGACGTCGCTCCAATGGCTAAGCGGGGGGTGGAACCCTCGCGGGACAGTGTGGTCTCAGGACCCTCGGGGTCACAGAAAGACAGGGGGTGCCTGAGTGCAGCGGAGCTCGCAGGTATCAGAGCAGGGAAGCCGGCTGCAGAGACGGAGCCGAGGTGCGGGCTCTCAGCTCGGGGTGGCCATAAACTGTGATCGGCGGCCCAGTCGGGCCACTGCTCCTCCAGCAGGGACCCAACAAGGGGCAGATCCGGGGAGACTCCCCTTCCTCCCCCGGGAGGAGTGGCGCGGAAGCGCACTGCAGGGATCTGCTGGGTTTGGAGACTCCGACGGGGTCGGGTGCCAGACATAGAAACGCTCGGTGACAGGCCGGGTGAGCATGGAGTGCGGCCGGAGACCGGGGACATGGGAGTGACTGCTTTTCTCTGGGGGCACAATGAGGAGCGGGGCCCCGAGTTCTCAGCTCCTTCAGGCAGAGATTGGGAGGCCACCATTTTCACCCTGGTCCTCCAAAGCTATACCGAGAGCTTGGAGGGAACAAAAGCTCCTGAGAGCAAACCGGAGCAGCTTACTTAGCCCGGACTCACAAGGGCGGGGCAATTCCACCTCCGGCAAAGACATTTGGGAACCACGGCAACAGGCCCCTCCCCCAGAAGATCAGCACGAACAGCCAGCAAGCCAAGACCAAGTTTACCGATCAAGGAGAACGGGAGAACTCCAGCGCTAGGGGAATACTGCACATAGAATTCATGGCTTTTTTACCATAATTCATTAGTTTTGAAAGTTAATTTTTTAACTATTTTTTTTGAATTTTTTTTTCCCTTTTTCAAACAACATCTTATCAATCCATTTTTTAAAAAAAACTTTTTATTTTTCAGTTTTAGAGTCATATTTTTATCCCTTCATAGTAGTTACCCTTATTTTTGGCATATATACATAAGTGGTTCTCTCTTTAAAACTTTGAGATACAATTTCTTCTAACAGATAAAAATATACCCTAAATCACTAGGGTATGGCTTTGTTCTATTCTCCTCCCTGATCACATTCTCTCCTTTTTTTTCTTTTGAAATCTTCTTCCTTTTTAAAAACAAGTTATCAATTCCTTTTATAAAATTTTTTATAATTTTCATCTTTACAGTCATCTTCCATCCCTTCATTGTATCAACCCTTATTTTGTACATATATAAGTCTTTCTTCCTTTAAAATTTTAGCAGGCACTTTCTTCTAACAGACCAAAATATGCCCAAAAGGTAGTGTGTGGCACTGATCTATGCACTAGCCTGATCATATGTGATCATATTCTGTTTTTTTTTTGTTTTGTTCTGTTTTTGTTTGTTTTTATCTTTTTCTTTTCCCTTTTTTTTTCTCTTCTTTCTTTCCCTTTCTAGTCCCCTGGTTTCACATCTTTTCGGATTTGTATAGAGTATATTTGCTGGAGACGTTGTTAACCTGTTAGCATTCTGTCCTCTCATTCATCTATTCTCCTCTGGACAAAATGACAAGACGAAAAAATCACCTCAGCAAAAAGAACAAGAGGTAGTACCGTCTGCCAAGGACCTACTCAATACTGACATTAGTAGAATGTCGGACCTAGAGTTCAGAATCATGACTTTAAAGATACTAGCTGGGCTTGAGAAAGCGTGGAAGTTATTAGAGAAACCCTTTCTGGAGAAATAAAAGAACTAAAATCTAACCAAGTTGAAATCAAAAAGGCTATTAATGAGGTGCAATCAAAAATGGGGGCACTAACTGCTAGGATAAATGAGGCAGAAGAAAGAATCAGCGATATAGAAGACCAAATGATGGAAAATAAAGAGGCTGAGAAAAAGAGAGAGAAACAACTACAGGATCACGAGGGCAGAATTCGAGAGATAAGTGATACGATAAGACGAAACAACATTAGAATAATTGGGATCCCAGAAGAAGAAGAAAGAGAGAGAGGGGCAGAAGGCATATTGGAGCAAATAATAGCAGAGAACTTCCCTAATGTGGGGAAGGAAACAGGCATCAAAATCCAGGAGACACAGAGAACCCCTCTCAAAATCAATAAAAATAGGTCAACACCCCGACATCTAATAGTAAAACTTACGAGTCTCAGAGACAAAGAGAAAGTCCTGAAAGCAGCTCAGGAGAAGAGATTTGTAACCTACAATGGTAGAAACATTAGATTGGCAAGAGACCTATCCACAGAGACCTGGCAGGCCAGAAAGGACTGGCATGAGATCTTCAGAGCACTAAACGAGAAAAATATGCAGCCAAGAATACTATATCCAGCTAGGCTATCATTGAAAATAGAAGGAGAGATAAAAAGCTTCCAGGACAAACAAAAACTAAAGGAATTTGCAAACACAAAACCAGCCCTACAAGAAATATTGAAAGAGGTCCTCTAAGCAAAAAGAGAGCCTAAAAGCAGCATAGATCAGAAAGGAACACAGACAACATACAGTAACAGTCACCTTACAGGCAATACAATGGCACTAAATTCATACCTTTCAATAGTGACCCTGAATGTAAATGGGCTGAATGCCCCAATCAAAAGACACAGGCTATCAGATTGGATTAAAAAACAAGACCCATCAATATGCTGTCTGCAAGAGACTCATTTTAGACCCAAAGACACCCCAGATTGAAAGTGAGGGGGTGGAAAACCATTTACCTAGCTATTGGACACCAAAAGAAAGCTGGGGTGGCAATCCTTATATCAGACAAATTAGATTTTAAAACAAAGACCATAATTAGAGATGAAGAAGGACACTATATCCTACTTAAAGCGTCTATCCAACAAGAAGATCTAACAATTGTAAATATCTATGCCCCAAACATGGGAGCAGCCAATTATATAAGGCAATTAACAACAAAAGCAGAGAAACATATTGACAACAATAAAATAATAGTGGGGGACTTTAACACCCCCCTGACTGAAATGGACAGATCATCTAAGCAAAAGAGCAACAAGGAAATAAAGACTTTAAATGACACACTGGACCAAATGGACTTTAAAGACATATTCAGAACATTCCATCCCAAAGCAACAGAATACACATTATTCTCTAGTGCCCATGGAACATTCTCCAGAATTGATCACATCCTAGGTCACAAATCAGGTCTCAACCGGTACCAAAAGTTTGGGATCATTCCCTGCATATTTTCAGACTACAGTGCTTTGAAACTAGAACTCAATCACAAGAGGAAAGTCAGAAAGAACTCAAATACATGGAGGCTAAAGAGTATCCTACTAAAGAATGAATGGGTCAACCAGGAAATTAAAGAATTAAAAAAATTCATGGAAACCAATGAAAATGAAAACACAACTGTTCAAAATCTTTGGGATACAGCAAAGGCAGTCCTGAGAGGAAAGTACATAGCAATACAAGCCTTTCTCAAGAAACAAGAAAGGTCTCAAATACACAACCTAACCCTACACCTAAAGGAGCTAGAGAAAAAACAGCAAATAAAGCCTAAACCCAGCAGGAGAAGAGAAATCATAAAGATCAGAGCAGAAATCAATGAACTAGAAACCAAAAGAACAGTAGAACAGATCAACGAGACTAGGAGTTGGTTCTTTGAAAGAATTAACAAGATTGATAAACCCCTGGCCAGACTTCTCAAAACAAAAAGAGAAATGACCCAAATCAACAAAATCATGAATGAAAGAGGAGAGATCACAACCAACACCAAAGAAATACAAACAATTATAAGAACATATGATGAGCAACTCTATGCCAGCAAATTAGATAACCTGGAAGAAATGGGTGCATTCCTAGAGATGTATCAACTCTCAAAATTGAACCAGGAAGAAATAGAAAACCTGAACAGACCTCTAACCACTAAGGAAATTGAAGCAGTCATCAAAAATCTCCCAACAAACAAAAGCCCAGGACCAGATGGCTTCCCAGGGGAATTCTATCAGACATTTAAGAAGAATTAATACCTATTCTCCTGAAACTGTTCCCAAAAATAGAAATGGAAGGAAAACTTCCAAACTCATTTTATGAGGCCACCATTACCTTGATCCCAAAACCAGACAAAGACCCCATCAAAAAGGAGAATTACAGACCAATATCCTTGATGAACATGGATGCAAAAATTCTCACCAAAATACTAGCCAATAGGATCCAACAGTACATTAAAAGGATTATTCACCACGACCAAGTGGGATCTATCCCTGGGCTGCAAGGCTGGTTCAACATCCGCAAATCAATCAACGTGATACAATACATTAACAAAAGAAAGAACAAGAATCACATGATCCTCTCAATAGATGCAGAAAAAGCATTTGACAAAGTACAGCATCCTTTCTTGATCAAAACTCTTCAGAGTATAGGGATAGAGGGTACCTACCTCAATATCATAAAAGCCATCTACGAAAAACCTACAGCGAATATCATTCTCAATGGGGAAAAGCTGAGAGCTTTTCCCCTAAGGTCAGGAACGCGGCAGGGATGTCCACTCTCACCACTGCTATTCAACATAGTATTAGAAGGCCTAGCCACAGCAATCAGACAACAAAAAGAAATCAAAGGCATCCAAATCGGCAAAGAGGAAGTCAAACTCTCACTCTTTGCAGATGATATGATACTGTATGTGGAAAACCCAAAAGACGCCACCCCAAAACTGCTAGAACTCATACAGGAATTCAGTCAAGTGGCAGGCTATAAAATCAATGCACAGAAATCAGTGGCATTCCTATACACCAACAACAAGACAGAAGAGAGACAAATCAAGGAGTTGATCCCATTCACAATTGCACCCAAAACCATAAGATACCTAGGAGTAAATTTAACCAAAGAGGCAAAGGATCAGTACTCAGAAAACTATAAAATACTCATGAAAGGAATTGAAGAAGACACAAAGAAATGGAAAAACGTTCCATGCTCATGGATTGGAAGAACAAACATTGTGAAGATGTCAATGCTACCTAGAGCAATCTACACATTCAATGCAATCCCCATCAAAATACCATCCACTTTTTCAAAAAAATGGAACAAATGATCCTAAAATTTGTATGGAACCAGAAGAGACCCCGAATAGCCAGAGGAATATTGAAAAAGAAAAGCAAAGCTGGTGGCATCACAATTCCGGACTTCCAGCTCTATTACAAAGCTGTCATCATCAAGACAGTATGGTACTGGCACAAAAACAGACACATCGATCAATGGAACAGAATCGAGAGCCCAGAAATGGACCCTCAACTCTATGGTCAACTCATCTTTGACAAAGCAGGAAAGAATGTCCAATGGCAAAGACAGTCTCTTCAACAAATGGTGTTGGGACAATTGGACAGCCACATGCAGAAGAATGAAACTGGACCATTTCCTTACACCACACACAAAAATAGACTCCAAATGGTTGAAAGACCTAAACGTGAGACAGGAGTCCACCAAAATCCTAAAGGAGAACACAGGCAGCAACCTCTTCGACCTCAGCCGCAGCAACTTCTTCCTAGAAACATCGCCAAAGGCAAGGGAAGCAAGGGCAAAAATGAACTATTGGGATTTCATCAAGATAAAAAGCTTTTGCACAGCAAAAGAAAGTCCACAAAACCAAAAGACAACCAACAGAATGGGAGAAAATATTTGCAAATGACATATCAGATAAAGGGCTAGTATCCAAAATCTATGAAGAACTTCTTGAACTCAACACCCAAAGAACAAATGATCCAATCAAGAAATGGGCAGAAGACAAGAACAGACATTTTTCCAAAGAAGACATCCAAATGGCCAACAGACACATGAAAAAGTGCTCAACATCGCTCGGCATCAGGGAAATCCAAATCAAAACCTCAATGAGACACCACCTCACACCCGTCAGAATGGCTAAAATTAACAAGTCAGGAAACGACAGATGTTGGCGGGGATGCAGAGAAAGGGGAACCCTCCTACACTGTTGGTGGGAATGCAAGTTGGTGCAACCACTCTGGAAAACAGTATGGAGATTCCTCAAACAGTTGAAAATAGAGCTACCGTACGATCCAGCAATTGCACTACTGGGTATTTACCACAGAGATACAAATGTAGGGATCCGAAGGGGTACGTGCACCCCAATGTTTATAGCACCAATGTTCACAACAGCCAAACTATGGAAAGAGTCAAGATGTCCATCGACAGATGAATGGATAAAGAAGTGGTGTATACACACACACACACACACACACACACACACACACACACACACACACACACACTGGAATATTATGCAGCCATCAAAAGGAATGAGATCTTGCCATTTGCAACGACGTGGATGGAACTGGAGGGTGTTATGCTGAGTGAAATAAGTCAATTAGAGAAAGACATGTATCATATGACCTCACTGATATGAGGAATTCTTAATCTCAGGAAACAAACTGAGGGTTGCTGGAGTGGTTGGGGGTGGGAGGGATTTGGTGGCTGGGTGATAGACAGTGGGGAGGGTACGTGCTATGGTGAGCACTGTGAATTGTAGGAGACTGATGAATCACGGATCTGTACTTCTGAAACAAATAATGCAATATATGTTAAGAAAAAAAAAGAAGAAGAAGATAGCAGGAGGGGAAGAATGAAGTGGAGTAAGTCGGAGGAGGAGACGAACCATGAGAGATGATGGACTCTGAAAAACAAACTGAGGGTTCTAGAGGGGAGGAGGGTGGGGGGATGGGTTAGCCTGGTGATGGGTATTAAAGAGGGCACATTCTGCGTGGAGCACTGGGTGTTATGCAGAAACAATGAATCATGGAACACAACAAAAACTACTGATGTAATATATGGTGATTAACATAACAATAAAAAATTTTTAAAAAAAGCATTCAAGAACCTTAAGTAACTTGATAACTTGACATTCATATTCAACTTGAAACTTCGTAACTTTGTTATCCTTTTTAGTGACTTTATTTTTTTTAATTTAAATTCAATTAGCCAACACATACTACATCATTAGTTTCAGATGTAGATGATTCATCAGTTGCATACAACACCCAGAGCTCATCACATCATGTGCTCTCCTTAATGCCCATCACCCAATTACCCCATCCCCCCACCCACCTCCCCTCCAGCAACCCTCAGTTTGCTTCCTATAGTTAAGAGTCCATCATGGTTTGTCTCTCTCTCTGATGACGTCCCATTCAGTTTTCCCTCCCTTCCCCTATGATCCTCTGCGCTGTTTCTTATATTCCACATATGAGTGAAACCATATAATTGTCTTTCTCTGATTGACTTATTTCACTCAGCATAGTACCCTCCAGTTCCATCCACGTTGACATAAATGGTAAGTATTCATCCTTTCTGATGGCTCAGTAATATTCCATTGTATATATATATACCACATCTTCTTTATCCATTCCTCTGTTGATGGACATCTCAGCTCTTTCCACAGTTTGGCTACTGTGGACAATGCCGCTATAAACATTGGGGTGCAGGTGCCTCTTCAGATCACTACATTTGTATCTTTGGATAAATACCTTGCAGTGCAATTGCTGGGTGGTAGTGTAGCTCTATTTTTAACGTCTTGAGGAACCTCCATACTGTTTTCCAGAGTAGCTGCACCAGTTTGCATTCCCGCCAACAGGGTAAGAGGATTCCCCTTTCTCTGCATCCTCGCCAACATCTGTCATTTCCTGACTTGTTCATTTTAGTCATTCTGACTGGTGTGAGGTGGTACCTCATTGAGGTTTTGACTTGTATTTCCCTGATGCCAAGTGATGTGGAGCATTTTTTCATGTGTCTGTTGGCCATTTGTATGTCTTCTTTGGAGAAATGTTCTGTTTATGTCTTCTGCCCATTTATTGATTGGATTATTTGGTTTTTGGGTGTTGAGTTCGAGAAGTTCTTTATAGACATCCTACTTAAAGGGTCTATCCAGCAAGATCTAACAATTATAAATATTTATGCTCCTAACTTGGGAGCAGCCAATTATATAAACCAATTAATAACAAAATTTAAAAATCACATTGATAATAATACAATAATAGTAGGGGACCTCAACACCCCACTCACAGCAATGGATAGATTATCTAAGCAGAAGATCAACAAGGAAACAAGGGCTTTGAATGACACACTGGACCAGATGGACTTCACAGATATATACAGAGCATTCCACCCTAAAGCAACAGAATATACATTCTTCTCAAGTGCACATAGAACATTCTCTATAATAATCACATACTGGGTCACAAATCAGGTCTCAACAGGTAGCAAAAGATTGGGATTATTCCCTGCATATTTTCAGACCATGATGCCTTGAAACTTGAACTCAATCACAAGAGAAAATTTGGAAGGAACTATTCAGTGACTTTAAGAGCATTAGTCCATAGTTTGAAAATAAATTAGTCCTTTACGTCATTACACTGATCTAGTTTAAATTAACTTATTTAGATATTTCAAATAACATTAATGGAGAACATGAGATTTTTATGCTTGTTAAAAAGGGAAATAGGTTGGAAAAAATGATTGAGAAATACTACTCCATGTTATTTACCTAAATTTGTATTCCTAGTAATAGGACAAGAGGAATATGCCACTTGTGTCCCTTCAGCTTGATTAAAACATGGGCCCCTGAGGTGCCTGCCAATGGACTCAAAAGGCATTTGTCCCAATGAGAACATGCCACCTGCCACCTGCCACTTTTCAATCAACAGCACTTCCGCTAGAACCAACCGAGTGCTCAAATCTCCCCAAGGGATTTTCCATTTTTTTGACTCAGCATGGAAGCAGGCAGACTAGTTCTGGTGTCTCATCCATTTTAGAAGCTTCTTATAACAGCAATAGCAGAGGCTTTGTAGTCAGTATAATTACTCACTCTCAGTATTATACAGCTGCTCTAAACACATTTCCCTCTTCTCAAAAAACAAACAGAACGATTGTCTGACTTAGTGCCTATTTTGCCTTCTGTCTCTGCTACCCTATTAGGAGGCAGTTGTCTCCCTTCATATGTGCTTTTACATGCTTCCTTTGAGTAAATACAGTTGTAACTCTTTTTGGAACAAGCTTGCCTGAGATGGATCTACCATCATGTCATACAGAGCCTTTCCACTGATATTCCAATGGAAGGAAAGGAGGGATTTACATGGTCCAAAGATATGTTCAAATTTCTACTGGTCTTTGAATTTGGCCAAATGAAAACCACAGAAGGCAAATGCTTATTTATTAAGAATGAATGACTCCAGTCATATCTAGTGTTTTGGAATATTTTTCACATGAGTTGATTTCATTGAAGACATTTGCTCTGATGTTTTCCTTTTTATTATTATTCGTGGCCTTGTAAGAAAAATATAATCCATGTTAGGGAGGTGATTCATACACATTTGCTAAAAGTCTGAATAGTTATGGAGACCTCTGAGGATGGTTCAAGTTTCCAACTGAGCTCCACAAGTTGTGAGAAACAGAAAGTTATACAGGGAACCTTGAGAGCTGGCATTTGTTGTAAAGATACACAGGCACTGGGATTGGAAAGATTTTGGAATCCAAGGGAAATCTGGGGATTGACTATTACCTCCTTTCTCACAGGCCACATGATCTCTTGCTTATGGCTTCTCTGTAGCTCTATGAATATCTGCTTACTCAAAATCTGGCCTACTATGAAGCTTCCTGGTTGCTGATTCTAAATTATGAGGCCTCTCTATATACATACTTTCAGTCTCAGTTCTTGATGCTATTTGCCTCATTTTCTCAGTTCTGATTTCCAGGAGAGGTAATTGGATTCAGCAACAAAAGATTTTAAAGACAACCTATGGATTAGGTACACATCCCATGGTCCCAATAACTAAGGTCAAGGAGGTGGAGTCACCTGACCTGTGTAAGATTATCCCTTCTGTAGGGTAATTAGTGGGTAGTTTCTCTTAAAAGCAGCTTCACAGGGGCGCCTGGGTGGCTCAGGTCATTAAGCGACTGCCTTCAGCTCAGGTCATGATCCCAGAGTCCTGGGATCAAGTCCCGCATCAGGCTCCCTACTCGACAGGGGGCCTGCTTCTCCCTCTCCCTCTCCCTCTGCCACTCCCACTCCTTGTACTCTTCTGCTCTCTCTCTCTGCCAAATAAATAAATAAAATCTTTAGGAAAAAAAAGCAGCTTCACATAATACAGTTTAGAGAAAAATGGCAGAGTGGGCAGCTCTAAGCTCATGCACAGAAATATCAAAAAACAAGCAGAAATTATGGAAACCAACTGTCTCAGAACTTTGGAAAACAGTAAACGGTTTACAGCAATCAAGCAGACACTGAATAAAGAAAAAGGCAACTTCAAAACAGTAGGAAAGTTTCAGGAGGTTTTACTCGTCCTTTTCCCAACCCCTCTCTGTCATGGCAGGAGTCTTAGTCCATATTCACTCTGGGATTCTGGTCCCTGGTCTCAGAATAAACAAAGCAGACCTTACTTGCAAAGTATTATGTATGTATGTTCTAACCAGTCCGGGGAATATCTGAGGGATTTCCCTGAGGTATTTAGGTATTTATAAAAGTATTTATCAGATTCAAGCCAGAAAAGCAGGAGGCATTGCTCAAAAATACTACAAGCCCAGTTAACAACCCATTGACACTTGAAACAAAAAATTAATGTTGAAACTTATAGTAGACTCCTTAAGGCCAAGAAACAAGTTGAGGAGAATTTCTTTGGGAAATTAGGACATTCAATAATACCTGTGTATATGGGGGAATTTAGAAAGCTGTGCACATGCCCAGAGCAAAATGCATACTCAGAAAATAATTGAGAAGACTCTGAGCTTTCATCTTGGGGTGATCTCTAGGCTCAGTGCAAGCCAGGTCAAGTATGTAAAGAGAACCTCAAAATAAAGCCAACGTACAAAAGCTGAGAGAAGTGTTTTTCAGTTGTATTTTTTTGGTTTAGTTCTATTGTAGTTTTGCTTATTTGCTTATTTATTTGTTTTTAGCTCCTGGCATTCAAGAAATACCTGTCAATACTCTAGCTGAACTCAAGCTAAGAGAGATTTCAGAGAGCATACACACCAAGGAAAACAATCTTCACAAGAGTAATTTGGGGAAGTCACTAAACAAATGGACTACTACAGCCTTGAACAATTAAAAAAATCCAACAAATGCTGGAGAAAGAAGAGCATCTGATTTCCACAGTTGCATCATTATAATATTCAAATGTCCAGTTCTGTACACACACACACACAAAATCACAAGGCATAGAAAGAAACAGCAATCTACAGCCCATTCAAAGGAGCAAAATAAATCTTTAGAAATCATCCCTGAAGAAACACAGGCATCATACTTACTACAAAAATAGTTAAAAACAATTGTCTTAAATATGCTTGAAGAGCTGAAGGAAATCATAGGAAAATAACTAAATAAATCAGGAAAACTATGTATGAACAAAGTGAGAATATCAATAAAGAGAACCAAACTGAAATTCTGAAGCTGAAAAGTACAATAAATAAAATGAAATAAAATGAAAAATTCACTAAATGGGTTAAATAGCAAATTTAAAGGGTTAGAAGAAAGAGGGAGCAAATTTGAAGACAGGGCAATTGAAAGTGAGTCAGGAAAAGAAAAAAGAGTGAGGAAAAGTGAACAAAGCACAGTGACCTATCAATACCAGCAAGCAGACCAAACAGTGCATTACAGGCATTAAAGAAGGAAAAGAGGAAAAGGGATAGAAAGAGGTGGGTGGGGGGATGGCTGAAATAGGTGATGGGGATTAAGGCAGGCACTTGTCGTGATGAGCACTGGGTGATCTATAGAATTGTTGAATCACTCTACTGTACACCTGAAACTAATATAACATTGTAAGTTAACTATACTGGAATTAAAATAAAATAGAAATAATGGCCAAATACTTGCCAGATTTGATGAAAACATGAATCTATACATATAAGAAACTCTGCAAACTTCAAATAGGATAAACTCAAACACACCAAACACTGAGACATGTAATAATTAAACTGTGGGAAACCAAAGACAGAGATCTCAAGGGATCCTCAATAAGATTAACAGCTAATTTCTCATCAGAACTATGGAGACCAGAAGACAGTAAAATAACATATTTAAAATACTGAAAGAAAAAAAACTGTCAACCACCAATTCTTTATCTGGTAAAACTGTCGTTTGAAAATAAGGAAGAAATTAAAATATTTCCAGATAAACAAAAGCTGAGGGAGTTCATCAAAATTAGACCTGCCTATAAGAAATGTCAAAGGGAGGGATGCCAGGGTGGCTCAGACGGTTAAGCGTCTGCCTTCTGCTCAGGTCATGATCCCAGGGTCCTGCAATCGAGTCCCGCATCAGGCTCCTTGCTCAGCAGGGAACCCACTTCTCCCTTTGCCTGCCGCTCCGCCTGCTTGTAAGAGCGCTCTCTCTCTCTCCCTCTCTGACAAATAAATAAAATCTTAAAAAAAAGAAATGTCAAAGGGAGTCCATGTGAAATAAAAGGACACTAGACAGTAACTAAAAGCTATATAAAGAAATAAAGATCTACAGTAAATAAATACATGGAGAAATACAAAAGCCCTTATTGTATTTTTGTTTGTAACTCCACACGTTATTTCCTACAAAATTTAAAAGACATACATAAAAATAATTATAATCTATGTTATTGGGCACACAATGTATAAAGACATAGCTTGCAACAACAATGACATAAAGTGGTGACAAAGAAGCTATATAGGAACAGCTTTTATATGCTGTTGAAGTTAAGCTGGTGTCAATTCAAACTAGTTTGTTATAAATTTGGGATATTAAATGTAATGTTCATGGTAACCACTAAGAAAATACCTAAAAACCATACATAAAAGGAAATAAGAAGGAAAACAAAAAGATTCACTACAAAAAAATCAGCTAAACACAAAAGAAGGCAGTAAAGGAGAAAATAAGGGATTTTTAAAAGGTATAAGAAATACAGGAAACAAAAAAATGGCAAAAT
Source organism: Zalophus californianus (assembly GCF_009762305.2). Taxonomy (NCBI): domain Eukaryota; kingdom Metazoa; phylum Chordata; class Mammalia; order Carnivora; family Otariidae; genus Zalophus; species Zalophus californianus. The sequence continues at coordinate 109,849,406 of NC_045612.1, read as the reverse complement.
AATTCCTTCTTTATCATTAATTACTTCAAATGTAAATAAATTAAATTCTATGTTTTAAAGGCAAAGACTGGCAGAATGGATTTTTAAAATATGATCAAACTATATGTTGTATCTAAGAGATTCACTTCAGATCCAAAGACTCAAATAGATTTAAAGTAAAAGGAGAGAAAAACATATTCCATGCAAATAGTGACCAAGAGAGCTGAGGTGGTTATATTAATATGAAACAAAACAGTCCAAATAAAAAGCTGTTACAAGAAACAAAGAACATTACATATTGATAAGAGGGTCAACTCAGGAAGAATATATAAAAATTAGAAACATACATGTGCCAAACCACAGAGCACCAAAATATATAAAGAAACACTGACTGAAGAGAGAAATAGACAGTCCTACAATAATAGTTGCAGAATTTAATATCCAGATTTCAATAGTGGGTAGAATAACTAGATAGAAGATCAATAAGGAAACAGTGGAACAACACCATAAACCAACTAGACCTAACAGACATATAAAGAACACCCCATTCCACATCAACAGAAAACACATTTTTTTCAAGTATACATGGAACATTCTCCAGCATGGATCATATGTTAGGTTGCAGAATAAGTCTCAATAAATTTTAAAATATTTAAATCATGTTAAGTATTTTCTCTGACCACAATGGAATCAGTAACAGAAGAAAAATGGAAAATTCACAGATACATAGAATCCTAAGAATGAATTAAAGAAGAAATCACAATGGACCTTACAAAATACTTAGAGATGAATGAAATGAAAACACAAGACACTAAAACTTATGGGATACAGTAAAGGCAGGGCTCTGAGGCAAATTTATAGCTATAAACGCGTATATTAAGAAAGAAGAAAGATCTCAAATCAAAATCTAAATTTAAGCCTTAAGAACTAGAAAAGAAGGGCAAAATAAGCCTAAAGTTAATAGAATGAAGAAAATAATAAGTATTAGAGGAAAGAAAAATAAAAGAGAAAAATTTTAAAATAGCAATTCAATGAAACCAGAAGTTTGATCTTTGGGGCACCTGGATGGCTCAGTTGGTTAAGCATCTAACTCTTGATTTCAGCTCAGGTCTTGATCTCAGGGTCCTGAGTTCAAGTCCCACATTGGGCTCTATGTTGGGCGTGGAGCCTACTTTAAAAAAAAGTTTGATCTTTCAAGAGATGAACAGAAATGACAAACCATTAGACTGACAAAGAAAAGGTGAGAAGACACAAATAAATGGAGACATTGGCTACTAACCTTACAGAATTAAGAGGAATATAAGAAAATATTATGAAGAACTGTATGTCAATAAACTAGATAACCCAAACAAAACAGACAAGTTCCTAGAGGCACAAAATCTATCAAAACTGAATCACAAAGAAACAGAAAATCTGAATAAAACTGTAACTAGTAAGGAGACTGAATCAATAATCAAAAAAAATCTCCCAAGAAAAACCTAAACCTGATGGTTTTGCTGGTGAATAAACACCAATATTCTAAAGGACAAATACCAATCTTTCTCAAAATCTTCTACAAAACTGAAGATGTGGGACACTTCTAACTCATTCTTTGAGGCCAGAATTGCCCTGATACTAGAGTCAGACAAAGACATTACAAGAAAATAAAACTACAGACCAATATCCCTTATGAATACTGATACAAATATCCTGAAGAAAATACTAGCAAACTGAATTTAGTGGCATATTAAAAGGATTATACATCATGACTAAATGAGATTTATTCCTGGAAGGCAAACATGATTCAACATACAAAAATCAATCAATGTAATATACCACATTAACTGAATGAAGGGGAAAATATATATGATCATCTCAGCTGATGCAGAAAAACCTGAGCCAAGAGAAAATTGCTGACCCACAGAAAAAGCATTAAAAAATAAATCTAAAAACATATGATACCAAGTGGAAAAGACATATTACCAAAGAATAGGTATAATATTCAAGTAAGGCTCAAAGCATGCAAATACCATATATTGTTTACACTATATAGTACCTACATGAAATAATATTATTAAAAGCATTCTCAAAAATGAAACACACCTAATACAAAAGAAGAGTTGTGTGATAATATTTCAGCTCTTTGTTTTATTAACATATAATGCATTATTTGTTTCAGGGGTACAGGTCTGTGATTCATCAGTGTTACACCATTCACAGCGCTCACATAGCACATACCTTCCCCAATGTCCATCACTGAGCCACCCCAACCCTCCCAAATCCCTCCACTCCAGCAACCCTCAGTTTGTTTCCTGAGATTAAGAGTCCCTTATGATTTGTCTCCCTCTCTGGTTTCATCTTGTTTCATTTTTCCCTCCCTTCCCCTATGATCTTATGCCTTGTTTCTCAAATTCCACATATCAGTGAGATCATATGATACTTGTCTTTCTCTGAATGACTTATTTCACTTAGCATAATACTCTCTAGTTCCATCCACGTCGTTGTAAATGGCAAGATTTCATTTTTTTTTTTTGATGCAGTTGGGCAAAGGGATATTGAGTACATTATACTATTCTCTTCATTTTGTATTACATTTGAAAATGTTGATGATAAAAAGTTACTATACCAAACAAGTGTTAAAAAAAAAAACTTTTGGGACACCTAGATGGCCCAGTTGGTTAAGCGTCTAACTCTTGGTTTCAGCTCAGACCATTACCTCAGGGTTGTGAGATAGTGTCCCGCATTGGGCTCTGCACTCAGTGGGAAGGCTGCTTAAAACTCTCTCTCTCCCTCTGGCTCTCCTCTCTCTCTCTCACCCTATCTCTCTCTCTCTCTCTCTCTCTCTCTCTCTCTCTCTCTCAAATAAATAAATAAATCTTAAAACTTTTAAGACAACTGGGGAAATTTGATTATGGACTAGGCATAGACAATATTAAGAAATTTTCACTAAGTCTGTTAGATATAATAATTGCATGGTGGTCATGTAAAAAAAATTACCTTCTCAGTGATACATACCAAAATACATACAACTGAAATTAATTGATGTCAAAGATTTTCTTTAAAATATTCTAGCAATAGGGGCCCCTGGGGTGTCTCAGTTGTTAAGCATCTGCCTTCAGCTCAGATCATAATCCCAGGGTCCTGGGATCGAGCCCTACATTGGGCTCCCTGCACAGCGGGAAGCCTGCTTCTCCCTCTCACACTCCCCCTGCTTGTGTTCCCTCTCTCGTTGTCTCTTTCTCTGTCAAATAAATAAATCTTTAAAAATAAATAAATAAAATATTCTAGCAATGAAAGAAAAGGAGGGGAATAGATGAAAACAGATTGGCAAAATGTTGGCAATGAGTATTCATCACACTATATGGCTTACTATACTATATAATGAATATTCATCATACTATATATTTTATATTAGTATATTTTTTGAAATTTTTCATAGTAAAAATGGTTTTTTTACCAAATTATATTGTGTTCTAATTATATAGATTTTAAAAAGCTAGAGGCAGTTACACTGCTATTCATTATGTTTTCTTCTCTTTTCTTTGTGTGAAATATTGTTTAATTTTAAAAAGAAAAAAATATTCATTAGAAAGAAAATCCGACATCTTTCCCATGTAATCCTTACCAGTCTCACAAATACCTCTGCAATACCACTCTTCAAAAGCTCATCAGATGCCTAGAAGTCCTGCAAAGTTGAGTGTTTTGACTTTTAACTTAGAAATAAGTCATATTGCCCAGAAAAAAACCAAGAACTCAGAATTCATTTCTGAACTAAAATGTACAAGATTTAGGAGGCTCCTAAATTTGTTTTCTCTTTGTATTTCCAGAGAGTTGTCATGCCCTCTTAATACCTTCTTTATCCCTCAAAGAAGTCCTGCTGCTAAACATCTCTGTGGAACCCCCATGATGCTGTGAAGTACGGCAAGGAAAATATGCTCTCCTTGGAGGAAAAGTGCTTGCCCATAAGAAGTAATTTACCTCTTGGAGCCAAACACACCATTTCACTGCCAGAAGAAGACTATTTACCTTATCAAGTCAAAAGGTAGGATTGTGAATGAGGGTGGAGGGGAAGAGGGAGACAGAATTTGCCAAGGTAATGAAGCAGGAAGGATGGGTAATAGAAAAAGCACCAGGCCTAGTGCCAGCATCACCACTTATTAGCTGCATATGCTTATGAAATCCATTTTAACATCTCTACATTTCAGAAAAGTTATAGTTTGTTTCTATTAGTGTTCTTCACCCCTAGCTGCACATTAGAATTCCTGGAGAACTTTTTAAAAATTCTGGTGCCCAGCTCCCTGCTCAGTGGGGTGTTTGCTTCTCCCTCTGACCCTCTCCCTTCTTACTGCTCTCTCTCTCACTCTCTCTCTCTAAAATAAAATCTTAAAAAAAAATTCCAGTGCCCAGGCCCCACCACAGTCAAATATCTCTGGGATATATCTTAGGCAAGGACTATTCATAACACTCCTCAGGTGATTCTAATGTGTAGCACACAAGCAGGGGGGAGCGACAGGCAGAGGAAGAGGGACAATCAGGCTCTCCACTGAGCAAGGAGCCAGACACAGGGCTCGATCCCAGGACCCCAGGATCATGACCTGAGCAGAAGGCAGATGCTTAACTGACTGAGCCACCCAGGCACCACTGAGAGTCTACAACTCTTAACTACATCCCAGAATAAGCAGCAGGGCATGCTATTTACTTAATTGTCTTGTGATTAATAAATGTGGGGGGGATAACCCTTTGAGGATTGTCACTGGTGATGCAAAAATTTCAGCTATTCTCCTGAGTTTAACATATTATATTTCAAATATTGTTTAAAAAATCCATGTTGTGGCGTGCCTGGGTGGCTGTCAGTTGAGCATCTGACTCTTGGTTTGTTCTCAGGTCATGATCTCAGGGTAATGGGATAGAGCCCCAAGTCAGGCTCCACGCTCAGTGGGGAGTCTACTTGAGATTTTCTCTCCCTCTCCCTTTGCCCCTCCCCTGGCTCACTCACTTGCACGTTCTCTCTCTCCCTCTCTCTAAAATAAATAAATAAATCTTTAAAAGTATCCATGTTCCTATTTGGATAGTCCTTTCATTTAACAAGTAGGGAAAGTTCATGTTTAAGTGGTTAAAGTCAATTGTTTCCAAGCTAGATCTATCTAAAAGGCTTAATCTATTTGCCACCAATCTATCTCCCAAATCCAAACAGCTATTGAGCACTCTCATGACTCAGTTTCTCTCTTTCCCTCTGAAAAGTTGGATAAACACTTGAGACAAGGGGATAAGAACTACACCAGATGCTGTAAATAGTTTCAAAATTACCAGGCTCCTAAGATGCTGAAAAACCAGACCAGAGCTACATTGTTTATTTAAAACTTAAAGTTGTCTGAAAGGTGAATAAAACTATGCATAATGAGACATGTTTTTATTGACTATTCATATCAGAGGAGACTTGAGGGAACTGTCACTTCAGAATTGGTCTATAATAGATGATTCTCTACACTCTTCCCAACATTTGTTTCCCCTACAATTTCAATGTTATTTCCTTCCATGTGCACATTATAACTTTAGATGAAGAAAGAAAACATTAGAGAAATACTGGTTAGAATACACCACCCCAGAATATGCCACTTTGGGATAAGAATTATTTTGAGCTGATGATAACTATGACACAACAAACACTGCAGGAACTCTTTGCACCCCCCCCCCGTTTCTGCCTAAAAGCAGAGACAAAGTTTTTCTTTGTAAAGGTGAAATAAATCTCCATTTGTAAACGTATTTCCCTCTCCTGTACCAAAAAAGAAGAGAATAACTCTTATCTGCAAAGCAAACCTTACTAAACAACCCTTATCCACCAAAGATTTCCTAATTGTCTCACCACAATTTACCAAACCTAAGGGCCCAAATCCCCCTTTCCTTTGTCTAGTCACTTCTCCACAATTTGGTGTCCTTTGCTAACATGGTATATAAGCCCCAAATTATAACCAGCCCTTTGAGTTATTCACCAGAGTTCTCCCACATATATGCAAGTTGCATGTATAAATAAACTCTGGGGGGGGTTGTCTTGTTAATCTGTCTTTTGTCAGTTTAATTTGCAGACCTCAATTACCTATACTAAGAAGGCAGATGAAAATTTTTTCCTCTTCTACACTCGATACAGACACACTGAAGTTAAGACAAAAATATCCCAAGAGAACTAGCAAAAGGATGGGAGCATAAGGAAGGAAAAAATAAGTCAGTGCACTTAATCCCAAAGTTCAGGAAAGAAAATGGTCCTCAATTCCTCTCTCCCTCCTAGCCCTCAATCTCCTTCCTAGGCCTCTCCTTCCCTAAAATTCTCCAAAACATTCTAGCCAAGTTTAATGTGCCTAATAGTTTTCATTTCCTGTAAAAGATGTTCCCTTAAGTAAAAAAAAAAATCAGCAAATCTCCTAATCTCTTCTTGCTATAATCAGTAAAAAGAGTATGTAAGGTTTTCCCAGATTGGAAACTGTCCATATAAAACAAATCTTTTAAAAAAACAAAACAAAACCTCTTTAAAGAATGTAAAATCAGGCACATAAATAAACAATGGCTTCATCCCTGAAATATCATAGATAATGGCATAAACTATATCAACCTTAAAATTAAATTTAAAAATTAAATTTACTCAAAAAATTAAATTTAAAAGTATTCTTATTTTTAAAAAATTTCCCCAACTTTATTGAGATAAAATTGACATATAATATTGTGTAACTTTAATACATGTGATGACTTGATACATGTATATATTGCAAAATGTTTACCACAATAAGGTTAGTTAACTTATCCTTCACCTCACATAACTACCATTTTGTTGTTACTGTTATGGTGAGATCATTTAAGATTTACTCTCATAGCAACTTTCAAGTATACAATACAGAATTGTTAAGTATAGTCACCAAGTTGTACATTAGATTTCCAGAACTCGTTCATCTTCTAAAAGTTTGAACCCTATGACTAGTATCTCCCCATACCCCCCACTGCTACTCCTCATAACCATTAATCTACTGTTTCTATGAGTTTGAAGTTTCTAGATTCCACATATGAGTGAGATCATACAGTATCCGCCTTTCCGTGTCTGCTTGTTTCACTCAGCAAAAAGCCCTCAAGGTTCATAAATGTTGTCACAATGGCACAGTTTCCTTCTTTTGTTCAGCTGAGTAATACTTCATTGTATACATATAAACCATATTTTCTTAATCGATTCATCCCTCAAAGGACATTTAGGTTGTTTCCATGTCTTGGCTATTGTGAAATATATGGTTTGTAAATATTTCTCCCATTCCATAGGTTGCCTTTTCATTTTGTTTATTCAGTTTGTTGTGCAAAAGGTTTTTACCTTGATGTAGTCTCGCTTGCTGATTTTTGCTTTTGTTGCTTATGCTTTTGGTGTCACATCCAAAATATTATTGCTAAAACCAATGTCAAAGAGCTTTTTCCTTATGTTCTCTTCTAGGAGTTTCATGGTTTCAGGTCTTACTTTTAAGTCCTTAATTCTTAATCTTTAACTTCAGATTAATTTTTGTGAGTGGTGTAAAACAGGGGTCCAATTTCATTCTCTTGGATGTGAATATCTAGTTTTCCCAACATCACTTACTGAAGAGACTAACTTTTCCCCAATGTGTATTCTTGCTCTCTTGTCAAATATTAGTTGACTTTATATGTAAGGGTTTATTTCTGGACTCTCAAGTCTGTTCCATTAGTCTTTGTGTCTCTTTTTAATGCCAGGACCATACTATTTTGATTATAATAGCCTCGTAATATACTTTGACAACAGGAGTGTGATGCCTACAACTTTGTTATTTCTCAAGATTGCTTTGGCTATGTGGGGGCTCTGTGGTTCCATACAAAGTTTAGAATTATTTTTTTCTATTACTTTGAAAAATACCATTGGAATTTTGATAGAAATTGTATTGAATCTATAGCTGGCATTGGGCTGTATGGGCATTTTTAACATATTAACTATTCTGATCCATGAACACAAGATATCTTTCCATTTATTTGTGTCTTCTCCAATTTCTGTCATCAGTGTCTTATAGTTTTAGAGTACAGATCTCTCACTAACTTGGCTAAACTTATTCCTAAGTATTTTATTGTTTCTGATGCTTCGTAAATGGAATTGCTTTCTTTTTCAGATAGTTCACTGTGTTTAGTTTTCTAAACAACTAATTTTTATATGTTGATTTTGTATCTTGAAATTTTACTGAATTTATTAGTTCTACCAGTTTTTTGGTGGAGTACAGAATTTTCTACATACAGGATCATGTCATCAGCAAACAATTTTATTTCTTCCTTTCTGATTTTGGTGCCTTTACTTTTTTTTTCTTTCCTAATCCTTGTATCCCAGGAATAAATCTCACTTAATCGTGGCATAAGATCCTTTTATTATGTTACTGAATTCAGTTTGCGAGTACTTTGTTGAGAAATTTTACATCTATATTCATGAGGGATACTAGCCTGTAGTTTTCTTCTCTTGCAGTATCTTGATCTGACTTTGGTATCAGGCTAATGCTGACCTAGTAAAATGAGTTTGAAAAGGCTCTCTCCTCTTCAAATTTTTGGAAGAGTCTGAGAAAGATGGCATTAATTCTTTGTTAACTATCTGGTTGAATTCACCCATAAAGCCATCAGGTCCTGGGCTTTCTTTGTTAGAAGGTTTTTGATTACTAATTGAATCTCCTTACTTGTTATTGGTCTGTTCAGATTTTCTATTTCTTCATGATTCAGTCTTAATAAGTTGTATATTTCTAAGAATTTATCCATATTTTCTAGGTTGTCAAATTTGTTGGCATATAATTGTTCATACTAGTTTCTAATTATCTTTTGTATGTCTGTGGTGTCTGTTGTAATGTCTCTGCTTTTATTTATAATTTTATTTGTGTTCTCTCTCCCTTTTTTCCTTTTTAAGTCTAGCTAAAGGCTTGCCTCTTTTTTCAAAGAAACAATTCTTAATCTCATTTCTTTTCTATTATTTTTCCATTCTCGATTTCATTTATTTCTGCTCTGATCTTTGTTATTTTCTTCATTCTGCTAAATTTGGTCTTAGTTTGTTCTTTTTATAATTCCTTGAGATTTAAAGTTAGGTTATTTATTAGAGATCTTTTTTTTTAATGTAGGCATATACTGCTATCATCTTCCCTCTTAGCACTGCTTTTGCTGCATCCCATGAGTTTTGGTATTTTTCCATTTTCTTTTGTTTCAAGACTTTAAGACAGTATTTATTTATTTATTTGAGGTTGGGGGAGAGAGCACAAGCAGGAGGTACAGCAGAGGCAGAGGGAGAAGCAGAGTCCCCGCTGAGCAGGGAGCCCAACACAGGGCTCAATCCCAGGACCCTGGGATCATGTCCTGAGCTGAAGGCTGACATTTAACTGACTGAGCCACCCAAGAGCCCATCAGGATATTTTTTATTTCCCTTTTGATTTCTTCTTTGACCCATTGGTTGTTAAGGAGTGTGTTGTTTAATTTCTACATATTTATGAATTTTCTACTTTTCCTCCTGTTATTTCTTGTTTCATACCATTGTGATCAAAAAAGATACTTGATATGAGTTAAATCTTTTAAAATTTGTTAAGACTTATTTTGTGAACTAACATATGATCCTGGAGAATGTTCTATGTGCAGTTGAGAAGAATATGTAGTCTGCTGCTGTTGAATAGAATGTGTACGTATATCTGTGCATGTCTTTATATTCATATCGGTGTATGTCTGTTAGGACCATTTGATCTAAAGTATAATTCCACAATGTTGGATGCATATATATTTACAATTGTTATATCCTATAAATGAATCCACTCCTTTATAATTATATAATGACCTTCTTTGTCTCTTATTAGAGTTTTTGACTTAAATTCTATTTTGTGTGATATAAGTATAACTACCCTTGCTGTCTTTTGGTTTCCATTTGTATGGAATATCTTTTCCCATCAATTCACTCTGAATCTATGTGTGTCCTTGAAGCTGAAGTGAGTCTCTTTTAGGCAGCAAATAGTTGAGTCCTGTGTTGTAATCCATTCAGCCACTGTATGTCACTGGATTGGAGAATTTAGCCCATTTATATTTAAAGTAATTGTTGATAGGTAAGAACTTACTATTACCATATTGTTGTTTGCTGGCTGTTTTGTCCTGCCTTTCTTCCACTCTTCCTCTCTTGCTATATTACTTTGTGAAATAATGATTTTCTGGAGTGGTATACTTTGATACCCTTCTTTTTATCTTGTGTATATCTACGATAGGTTTTTGTTTTGCAGTTTCCCTGAGGCTTACTTGAAACATCTTATAGATAAAGCAGTCTTTTTAAACCTGATTTCAACTAATTCTAATTGCATATGAAATTCTATCCCTTTACTCCTCTTCCCGTAATTTATGTTTTTGATATCACAATTTACACCTTGTTATATTGTGATTCCATTATGAAATTATTGTAATTATATCTATTTTTAATAGTCTTGCTTTTTAATCTTTATAATAGAGTTAAATGGTTAACATGTCACCATATTATGATATTAGAGTGTTTGAAATTTGACTATATACTAACTTTTACTACTGTGTTGTATTTACTTACATTTTTATGTTACTAATTAACATCCCTTCATTTCAACTTGAAGAACTCTTTCTATCATTTCTTCTAAGGCAAGTCTAGTAGTGATGAACTCCCTCAATTTTTGTTTGTTTGGGAAAGTCTTTATTTTAGCCAGTAAAGTTGTTTTTCAGAAATGAAGGTGAGGGGGCACCTGGGTGGTGCAGTCAGTTGAGTGTCCAGCTCTTGGTTTCAGTTCAGATTGTGATCTCAGGGACATGGGATCAAGCCCCAAATCAGGCTCCATGCTCAGCCTGGCGTCTCCTCGAGATTCTCCCCCTTTCTCCCTCTACCCTGCATGCTCTCTCTCTCTCTCTCTCTGACAAATAAATAAAATCTTTTTAAATCTATTTATTTGTCAGAGAGAGAGAGAGAGAGAGAGAGCAAGCGCAAGCAGGAGGAAATGCAAGCAGAGGGAGAAGCAGACTCCCCGTTAAGCAGGAAGCCAGACAAGGGGCTTGATCCCAGGATGCTGGGATCATGACCTGAGCCGAAGGCAGATGCATAACCAACTGAGCCACCCAGGTGTCCCTAAATAGATCTTTTTTAAAAAAAGAAATGAAGGTGAGAAATCCTTGGTTGGCAGGTTTTTTTTCTTTCAGCACTTTCAATATGTCATCTCACTCTCTCCTGGCCTGCAAGCTTTCCACTGAGAAATCCAGTGATTGCCTTATAAAGGTTCCCTCCTATGAGAATTTTTTCTCATCATATTTAAAATTCTCTTTTCTTTGATTTTAGACAGTTGCATTATAATATGTATTGCAGGGGATTTTTTTGCACAGAAATTTTGGGGCAGCCTATTAATTTTATGAACCTGGATGTCCAAATTTCTCCCCAGGTTTGGGACATTATCAGTCATTATTTCTTTAAATAAGCTTTCTGCTGCCTTTTCCCTTTCTTCTCCTTCTGGGACTCCAGTAATGGTATAGTTTATTTTTCTCAATAGTGTGTCTAAGTCCCATAAGTTTTCTTCTTTCCTTTTCATTCTTTTTTCTTTTTGATCCTCTGAGTGGATTATTTCAAATGATATAACTTCAAATTCACTGACTTTCTTCTGCATGGTCTGGTCTGTTGTTTAAGCTCTCTATTTAATTCAGTTCAAATCAGAGCCCAGCTCTAGTCTAGCAGCAGTTGCTAACAGTTCCTTCCTAGCCTGAGAAAGTCTTCCAGGCCCAGGAAGCCAGGGAAAGTCCTGGTCAAAATCTGCAAGACAGTATTCCCATCTGTCTGCCTTGCACTAGGAGCACTCAACACATATCACTGTGCACTCAGTGCACAGGAAGTGCACTGAGACCCTCACCTCCAGGCCCAGAGCATGGTCTTGCTTAGATGCCCTCTATCTTGGCTCCTTAGGGCAGACACTTGGTGATTGCTGATGTGATCATTTACTGGCCTCTTAAATTAATCCATGATATTGGGGTAATAGAAAAAAGCTTTAAGGGACACCTAGTATCTTTTCATTTTCCTCTTTCCACTTTCCCCATAATGTAAATTTAAACAACTCTCTCTGCTCTAGGTAATGCAAAGAACAGAAGTGTCAGAGACAAGAAAAGCTACAAAAATATTCAGCCTCTTTGAGGCCAGTAATCCTGCTTCTGAGAATTTATAAAAAGGAAGTATTTCAACAAGGAAAAAAAGCTGTCAGCAGATTTTCATGAAAGTACTATACATAATAGTAAAAATTTGTAAATAATCTATATGTTATACAATATAAAAACTACTTGGTAATTTATGATACATTAGGTCAGTACAGTACTCTAAGTTATTCACAATAATTATGAAAATTGTCTTAAAAATGGAAAAGTACATAGTAGAGTGATAATTTAAAAGCAGAATTCAAAATTGTATCTCTGCTGTTTGCCATCTGTTATAATATTATAAATATAAGGATCAGAAGAAGCAATAGATAAAATGACATTTGATGCTCTAGCAGTGTAGATTATGAGTATTTTTTAATTCAGAAGATCACCTAATACTGTTAAGACAGAAGCAACAACAATGTGTCATCACTGAAACTCAGTGTTACCATAACATCACTTCTTTTGTTTCAGTTAGAACACCAATTAAAAACCAAGAGAAAAAAACTGTAAAGAAATTCTGGGATTGGGCGCCTGGGTGGCTCAGTTGGTTAAGCAACTGCCTTTGGCTCAGGTCATGATCCTGGAGTCCCGGGACCAAGTCCCACACCGGGCTCCCTGCTCAGCGGGGAGTCTGCTTCTCCCTCTGACCCTCTTCCCTCTTGTGCTCTCTATCTCTCATTCTCTCTCTCTCAAATAAATAAATAAAATCTTTAAAAAAAAGAAATTCTGGGATTGCTGAGGTGCTTGGGTGGCTCAGTTGTTAAGCGTCTGCCTTCAGCTCAGGTCATGATCCCAGGGTCCTGGGATCAAGTCCTGCATTGGGCTCCCTGCTCCACGGGAAGCCTGCTTCTCCCTCTCCCACTCCCCCTGCTTGTGTTTCCTCTCTCGCTGTGTCTCTCTCTGTCAAATAAATAAATAAAAATCTTTATAAAATTCTGGGATTGCTATTTTGAAATCCATTTTCATATTATAATTCCTAGAGGTCAAGAACTATGTCATTCAATTTTTAATCCTTTGTAAAATCCAGCCAGTGTCTTATACACATTAACTGCTCTATAAATATTGTTGAATCAAGAGGAAAAAAAAACAGGGACACCTGGGTGGCTCAGTTGGTTAAGCATCTGCCTTTGGCTCAGGTCATGATCCCGGGGTCCTGGGACTGAGTCCCAAGTCGGGCTCCTTGCTCAGTGGGGAGACTGCTTCTCCCTCTGCCTGCCACTGCCCCCCTGCTTGTGCTTTCTCTCGCTCTCTCTCTGACAAATAAATAAATAAAATCTTTAAAAAAGAGAGAAAGGAAAAAAAAAAACAGTTCCCCACCCCAGTCCACAAAAATTGCAACAAAGTTCTGGAAAATAATCACATTAAAAGACTTAATCTAAAGGGTCTGTCTGGATTGGCCTCTTCTAAAGATTCAGGTACAAGTAGTTTACTTTGGAGATAATCCCAGGAAGCTCCAGTAAGGGTGATAGGAAATAAGCCAGGGGGAAAGAAGCTGATAATGGGTACATTATTGAGCAGGTTACTGCTGTGGGCAACTGAGGTTCAATCCTGCTGGGAACCTCTGAGACACACTGTAGAACATGTTTCAGAGTTTTCCTAGAAAAGGGTGAAGAAGCTGTGGAATTTTTCCACCAACTTCTCATCTATCACATCTATCATCTATCTCATCTATCACTTGTTGAGGGCTGCTTCTGAGACATTAACTTGCCCTGCACATGGGCTGAACATAATCCCACCTGAAACAAAACCCATAGGCAAAAAATAGCAAGTGTTCCTACTGAGAAGCCAATATTTGTGTTTACAGAAATTAGCAGTGTATGTTGAGGGGCTATAGGATAGAGGTGATGACCATGTCTGCCACAGGGGCTATATAACAGATGCTCAAACAGAGAGATGACTGCAGTTGCAGAGAAAGTAGGGTTTGAACTAATCCTTAAAGGAGAAACAGGATGTGGATCGGAATCATAATCCTTATTTCAGAAGGCTCCTGGGATATGTGAATTTATCAGCATCACACCTAGCCCTTAATAGGTACCCAGAAAATGTTAGTTTCAATCCCCTCCTCAGTCAAGAATATGGAGAGCCTTGAAATTGCTGTTCTATAAGTGTCCTAACACTGTAAGTGGCAGAATGGAGAAGGCAGAGCATAAGTCGAGTCCTAAGGCTGGGTGTACAAGTGGTGCTCAAAAGATGAGAAGTAAACAAAGTTAGTTGAAGCAAGTCTCTTTGTGGCACCATCATTATCAATTCCAGTGAAACAGAGGTGAGGAAGAGACTATGGCAAACAGGAGTAATGGAGATGTGGGGGCTGACTGCAATGTCAAAAGGAACTCCATCAGAAACGTTTGGAGAGATTTGTGTTAACCTAGCTTGTGAACTGTGTTCCCTTTACACATGAAAGAAAAATGACCCTTGCCCACCAAGAAGAGAACAAAGGGGAGAAAAGGGTCATGGTGGTAGTAAGTGAAAACATGATCCTTAGTTTTTCCTGCTGAGAAGCTTGGAAATTGCCCCTGCCCCAACCTCAGCCACCTACTCACACTTGAACCAACAATCAGAAGGGACTTGGTGGTTACTAGGGCCATCTTCTCCAAAGCTTTGACAACCCAGCAACCAATATGAGGATCAGCTCAGCAAGGAGACCCAAATCATGGTCACTTCACAGTGATCAGACCCTTGCTGCATCTATAGCAATCCTCGTGTTTGTGTTGGGCAGGGAGAAAGAGGATGCAGGCTACTGTGAGTCAGAATTCCAGGGGAAAATACTGAGTGAGGAAGCTGTGAAGGCCTTCTTAATAACCAGCTTCCTGAGCCAGACCTGAAAATCAGAGCCCTCTGGTTGTGGACACTGGATTTGACATACTCCTGAGAGTAGCTGTTGCATGCATTTTTTTCTGTGTGTGTGTGTGTGTGTGTGCGCGCGCGCGTGCGCGCGCGCACACACACACAAAAAGACCAAGGCAAACGTTTCAAGGACTCAGGAGAGTACATTTTGTCCTCCCTAATTCTAATTCTTGGTGACTCCTGATAATAACTTTTACTTGAGATCCAGCGGAAAGAGCCCTAGACATATCATCAGGCTGGATTCAAACTCCATTTCAACTGTGCTACTCCATTCTAGCCACACCACTCCAGGCAAGGTAGTCAGTTTTTCACCTATAAAACAGTGTTATCAAGAGGCTTAATGATAAACATTAACCTGTTCCCTACCATGTGTCAGGCATTGCTCTAGTTGCTCATTCCAGATTCACCACAACCCTTGGATAGATGCTAATATTACTACCTAATAATACTATACTACTTATACAGATGAAGAAATGAGGTACAGAGAGGGCATACAACTTGCCTAGGGTCACATAGCTATTAAGTAGCAAATGTGAGGTTCCAGGGTCTGCCCTTTTAACCATCATGCTCTATCGCCTCCCAGGAGGTTAAAGTGCCTGGGAAACATGGAGGTGGGACTCAATAATTTACATTCACATTTTATATTTTGAAAAATAAAGTGGTACAGTGATGAGAACTTGGGCTTTAGAGTTAGACTAACTGGAATTCCATTTAATTTCTATGTGATCTTGGATAATACCTCATCTCTTTGAGCCTCAGTTTCCTAAAAGTGAAACTGGAATCATAATCCCTATGTCAGAAGGTGGCTGGGTTATGGATGCTCAGATAAATGCTAGTTTTAATCCTCTCCTTAATTGGGTATATGTGTAGACCCTTGAAATTGCTCCTCTCTGAGGTTCTAACAAGCCTCTGCCCCCTCTAATAAGCCAAAGGGGCAAACAAACAGGACAAATAGAAGTCATCAGCCTAGTATCTCAGGTTCTCTCTGAAAATTTCTTGGGATTTTTCCTGAAAGAACAAAAATTAGAAACACAAAAGATATTTGGGTAGGCCTCTGTCCCTTAATGTAATAAATGACACCAAATAAGACAGACTGAGCAGCCACAGGGTGATAGGTATCTTGTTAATATAATCAGCTGGTGTTCTGCCAAATTCCCCTTTCTCTGACTAAAGCTACTGCACAATTTATTTGACCTCTGAAAAACTAAGAAATGCTGCATTATGATAGAGCATTTTTTAAAATTTTATCTTAAATCCCAAATACTTTAAGAAAAATCCACTTCCTTCTTTCATCTTAGGGTAATAAAATTGTTATTCAAACCCTGGAAAAGCATGAGTTTCTCCTCCTTGCCTTGCGTCTACCAATGCATTTTTACCAATTAGTTTTTACTATAGAGTGGGTCTATGGTAGCACTGCATCCAGTAAAACTTTTTACTAAACTATTTTCTTGAGAGCACAGCATCTCACCATGAAGGAAGTAACTCCCAAGCTCTTTTCCTCTATTAGAATGTAAATCATAAGAGCAAATTTGCACTAACACAAATACCCTACAGGTTAAGTTGCTTACACCTTGCTAGAAATCATTATAAAACCCAGATCAAATTTGTCAGATTTGGGATACAATTCTAAGACTTAAGAGAAATTAATGGGCAATATTTTCAATGTCTCCCTGAACTCCCAAAGCAATATCTGAGGCAACTATAAAAATCCATGGAATTAATTTCATCCTCAAAATCAAAGCAGCTGCATTAATAACGAACTTAGTAAATTTCAAAGCCATCTTAACTGTGTCTACAAATTTAGCACAGACTGAGATCAAACCTGAGACACAATTCAATATTCCAAACTATGAACCAAACGCTGATGGAGAGTGAAAATGCTGACCCACATATACCTGGTTACATTAAATATCATTCTCCTCCTCATCATCATCATCATATTGTCCTTTGCATGAGAAGCTGACACCTACTGACCCACTTTTAATAAAATGTGCTCTTTAAGTATTTTGTTTATTAGAGTGTTGCACTTGCTCCAGATACCTTCACTTAATTCCAATTCTGATCAACATTTCCAAGGACACTAATCAGGGTTAAATGAGCAGTCTATGGCCAAGAATTAAAACAAAGCCAACAGTTTCACCAGGGAACTAAACCCATGACCCTAATTCCATAAGCCTCTAAACAGTTATGGCAAATCAGTCAGAAATCAGCAGCACAACTACTACAGAGCTCCTCAAGCATAACCTAAGGATGCTGAAGAAAGCTGGATGAAAGATGTACTACTTTATCATTATTATTTCATAGCTATGATTGGAATGATGTATTCAATCACAAGCTATTAAAAAAATCACAGGACAAGAGATGATCCCTGAATTTATTGAGGGATTTAAATTTATGGCTCAATGGAATGAAAATCACATACTTCCCCTAGGAAACAAAGTGCTTGTCCATCTCAAGTAAAAAAGAGCATATTTTCTTCAACCTGATGAGACCAGGCTTCAGTATAGCTCACTATGTTATAGTGGGTATATTAGTTTCTTAGGGCTGCTGTAATAAATTGCCTCAAACTTGATGGCTTAAAACAATAGAAATTTATTCTCTCATAGATCTGAAGGTCAGGAGTCTGAAATCAAGATGTCAGTAGGACCATGCCTCCTAAAAAGGCTCTAGAGAATTCTCCCTTGCTTCTTCATAGTTTCTGGTGGTTCTCAGCAATCCCTGGAGTTCTTTTGGGTTGTAGCTGCATCACTCCAGCAGCTGTCTCCACTGTTACATGGCCTCTTTTTCCGTGCCTGGGCGTGTTCACTTTCCATCTTATAAGGATATCAGCCATTGGATTTAGGGTGCACTCTAATCCAAGATGACTTCACCTTGAGTAGTTATATCTACAAAGACCCCATTCCCAAATAAGGTCACATTCTGAGGTTCTGGGGGAGTATGAATTTTTGGAGGACACTATTCAACCTGCTACAGTGGGCATTCTCAATTTGCCAAAAGTCATAGCTCTTACCAGATTGGTCTCCCATAAGTTTTGTTGGTTCTACTTAAGGTTGGAAACTGCAAACTGTTTTCCTTCTAGGTCTCTAAATTTCACTATAATCTGACAGTCTGCAAACAATGTCCAATTCAAAATAATGTAAATGCGTATGTAGTTTTTACCTTCTTTTATATGCTAAGACATCTTTAGATAAAAGTTAAAACTGATACAGAAATCAGCAAAAGCAGCAATTTAAAAGTATGACTCCTTTTGAAAAATTTAATAAAACATTAACTCATTTTAGTCAAAGTAGAAGGTAATTCTAATACTCACCAACAACTCTAGAGGAGTGGTTTTCCAAGCATGATCCCCAAATCATTAGCCTCAGTACCAGCTGGGAGCTCCTTAGAAATGGAGAATCTCAGTCCCCACCCCAGACCCACTGAATCAGAATCTTCATTTTAACATTATTTTCCAGGTGATTCATATGCTCTGTTCTAAAACTCTGAGGCCAAAAGTAAAAGAAGTCTAACCTTCTCATGTAATTCCATACTATCTGGCAGGAATGGGTATTTGTTTTGCTGAGGGTTGATAGGGAATGTTAAACACACACACACACACACTCTGGTCCTTTGCCTTCCCACAGAGTGTCAGCAGCTTTCCAAATGAACAAGCTGTTTCCATGACATCAAACCCTTAATTTGAAGCAGAGATACCAACCATCCAGGAATGTGATAGCACAATGCACCATTTTATATATATTTTATTTGCGTTCTGAGTCTCAAACCGATCCTTCTTGGAAAAAGAAATCCTTGTGAAAAAACTAATATTTACAGCAACACTTTAATGTACAAATGTATCACCCTTTCTTCTGTAAGTAGGGTACACTGAATGATTCCTGTTAAATCTCCTTTCACGGTTAATCAATCTGGGATAATAATATGAGTGACTAGTGAAATAATTATAATATTATGAGTAGATGTTCTTCCTGTCTAGTGAATGTTTTCCTTCTCCCCACCGCAGTCCTAGGCCATTTTACTCTTAATATATTCTTAAGGTCGATTTTTTCTTTGTTGTGAACATGCATTTTTCTCTCACTCTTCTGAACAAATAATGGAAAAATCCTCCCTTTTGCAGCATTTGTATTTAACAATATCCTGACATGAGAGAGACAGATTCAGGAATGTGACTATAAGAAATCCACTTGCACTAACAGCAGCCTGGAAAGACAGTGAATCAAGTCCTAGCCTCTCCCTAAAAATCCTCCCTTAAATGTTTATCTCTACACTTTTTCTAAATTAATTTACCCAATCAACAAATTTAAAGGGGAAACCACAGTGTGTTTAATGCCAGCGAGTTTCAAAATAGCCAAGTCGTTTCCTACAGGGAACAGGCCAAATTCAAATGTGCAGAAAGGAACCATGTGTAATGAGGGCGATTAAATAAGCACATACTCAATACAGCTTGCAGCCGCAGAACTACAGGCTCAGATGCAAACCAGCTTCACTGTGGAAGGTTCAGGCAGGAGCTGTTAGGAATTCTTCACAGCATTTTCTAGCCCATGACACCTACTAGGCTTTCGCCCACCTGCTCACACACACCAAGTAAAATGCGAGAAAACGAGAGCGTTGCTTGAATGCATAATGCCCAAATGCTTAAGGCAACTAGATGTCTGAATTTGAGGGGTTCAGCCCATTCCTTGCTCCTATGCTCCTGGGACTCAGCCATTCAATCCCAGGACTACAAGGTATGAAGCATTGCCATAAATCACCTTCAATTTCGAAATATATAAGGAGAGGGTTTTTTTTGGGGGGGAAACAAGGTGACATTCCCTCCACAACCTTCAAGAACTGGCTGTGTGACAAGAGCCAGCGCCAGGGGAACCTAGCCATTGGAAGGAAGAAAGCAGCCCAGAAAAATCCCCTTGAGACAGACGGGGGGATAACAGGCAACAGGAGAAAGGAGCCTGGAGTGAAGTGGGGACTGACAAAATCAAGCTGAGCTTAGAGCTCAACCAGCTGCCTCTCCAGTGTTGGAATTTCTCAAGGAGGCACATGGGCTGCATTTTCCACATGGTGTTACAGCCACCTCCCATCCTACCTGTCCAGGAGGTTGTGGCCTGTGTCTATTTTTCTCACTTCAGCACTGAGCACAGTGATAGACACACGGTAAAGGCAAAATGTGTATCTATTGATAGAAGGAAAAAATCAAATTACTGATTAATGAGACAAAAAGTTTCCCAGCAAAGTTTATCAAATACTATTTTTGGAGAATCATTATAAAGTGATACCTGTGTTCATCTGGGAGGTGTGGGGAAGGATCTGTTTCCCTAGATAAAATAAAATCACATATTGAAACATAAGAAAAATTTTAAATCTCATTAAAGGAAATGACTGTGTTTTCCTAACAAATAATAAATAAAATACTGTATACAACATGAGTTGAAACATCTGTAAGAAATTCAGTCAAGATTGGTTTTGAGTTTGTCTCAATAATTTATCCTTCTTCAATAGCCCAGCTGAACAGAAAAGCTAGGCCAGAGTTAGCGAGCTTTTATCAAAGTCCCTAGTAAGCACTTTGACTCTGTATTCCATAATAACGTTCAGCTTTTCTGGTTCCTCAGATACAAGCACACTATGGAAGCTGAGGTGGTGAGGAGTAAATTTCCCTGGATGGATGAACCAAGCAGGTTTATGAACCAACATGCAGTAGCAATTACCAAGCATACAAGAAAGATACTGACTAGAATATATGAAAGAGTCTGGGAAAGAGGCACATTTTTAGCATAACCACACAAAGTAGACATCGAAGAGGGAGTAAATGTTGGGAATGTAATAGGTCTGACTGTCTTACTACATAAGCGATTTTAAGCTCTTATACTATCTTGACTCCCTGCCCCTGCCCCAGACCCAGTTAGCATTTAATAACAGAATAGAAGGACCTAAATAACTCAAAGCCCACACAGCAGAGGAAGGAAAAGCAGAACACTGTATGGGGGAGGTGGATGCCTGGTGCTCCTTCCAGCACTAAAATTCTATTGGAACCTGGATTGCCCAGGCCACAACAGTCTTTAGACACAAAAATGTACTATATTAAAGTGCTGTGACTCTCCAATCCCTCCCTAATGTCTTCCCAAAGTTGGGACGCTTCTAAGGGGCACCCCAAATGGGCTCTTCATTTGTCTTCTCTACTACTCTCCCTGCGGGAGCTCAGCCATGGACAGTACCAGAACTCACATCTTAGGCTCTTCTGCCCACTGCAAATCAAAGAGGTCACATCCTCCCCCTGACACAGGGACAATGGTCATAACTGTTGCCCAGGCCCCAATGCGATAGCAGATAGCAGCCAGTGCCTTGACACGAGAGCCTCTTGCTCTCACCATTCCTCCCGCTGCCAGCACCTGTGGCTCTCCACCTGGGGGCTTTCTCTCAGCCTATGGGAGAGGCAGGAGGGAAGTGCCCAAGAGCTTCCCCAGGAGCAATTCTCAGCCAGTAATGATTCAATTGGAGGATTAAAACCCCTAGCTTCCTTGCCCCTTGGGTGGGATAACTTGGAGGTGTGCTTTTTTTATTATCTCTCGAAGGCCCCAGCAAGACAGAGCTTCAGTTGGTCACAGTGGTGACCTGCTCGATGGTGTACCCTTTATTGGCATTTGTTACCAAATATGCTTTTGCATTTGTAACACAGGCTTTGTTTCCAAGCAAAGAAACAACTGCTTTTGTTCCATGTGATATTACACTGCGAATGAAGGGGGAAGTACGGCAGATGTAGGAGAGCCTGCCTGTATCACCTCAGGCCTTACCATTGTCCTGAACTCCTGGCCCACTGCTGACTGCCAACACTTGGCAGCTCTCCACCTGTGAGATTTCACTGGCTCCCAGAGCCCACTTTGCTACCTGTAGTACGCTGGAAATGGCAGGGAATGGATGCCCCCAGGAGCAGCCCTCAGCCAATGACTGGATGAGATAGCTCTGAAGCACCTACTCCCTTACTGGCTCCCATTGTTTGCAGCGCAATTACACAGGATGCTAACTTGCTTGGTACACACACCCTTCCTTTCCCTTCCTCATTTCCCTACTCTCCTGCCAGGACTTCCCAAGATCACCTCCCAATTAATGTCTTGTACTGGAATCCTCGCCTCAGTGTCTCCTTCTAGGGCAAGGTCAGCTAAGATAGGGAAGAGACCACAATTCCAAATGTCTGGGTCTCTAAATGGCCAATAAGGAGCCTGAGGACATAAACACTTATCAAGTCCCCAAATTCTGTTTCCTAAAGTTTCCTAAAAAGTGAAGGCAAAATGAAGTGGTTGGGGTCCAAAGGCTTCAGGCTTCTTGACCAAAAAATTAAATTTAAAGGAACATTTCTTAGCCCCATACAAATTACCAAATATTCTCATCTACCCTGATCCGTCAGCACTTTCTCTTAGGTCTGTTCCACAGAATTCGATGGGCCTCCTAAAGGAACACTGCCTAGTCAATCTTCTAGAAGCTTCAAGTAGTAGTCAACACACACTTAGAAAATATTAAATCACTGCATCCATTTGTTCTTCACCTTTCAAACTGAACGTTAATAAAATAACCATAATACTGGGGCACCTGGGTGGCTCAGTCAGTTAAACATCTGACTCTTGATTTTGGTTCAGGTCATGATCTCAAGGTCGTGAGATCAAGCCCCACGTCAGGCACTGTGCTGGGTGTGGTGCCTGCTTGGGATTCTCTCTCTCTCCCTCTGCCTCTCCCCCTCCCCCATCCTCTCTAAAAAAATAACCATAATATCTTTCATTCTTATTATAAAAGAGACTCATTGGAGATAATGTGAAAAACACTGAACAATGAAAAGAGAAAATGTTCCATCACCAAAGAAATCCACCATTAAATTTTGATATATTTTCTTTTATTCCTCTCTCTCTCTCTCTCTCTCTCTCTCTCTGTGTGTGTGTGTGTGTGTGTGTGTGTGTGTGTGTGTGTGTGTGTGTTGCAAAATTAGGATCATTCCATATAATAGTATTTTAAATATATATAGTGACAGCTCTCATTTGCCATTATCATTAGAGCTAGAAACTCATGAATCATATCAGATCACCAAATAATACACAAAAAAACACACCATTTTAGTTTTCTGTTTTAATCTCTTCCATCTCCTCTACTGTAATGAAACCATCTTACATGAACTATTTTTAACCTAAGCAGACTCACTTAAATGTAACAACCTTTTCCTTCTCTGCCCATCTTTCTAAAAACTGTTAATGAACAGTGAACTGGTCAATCAGCAGGTGAGAGCAGAGCAAAGGGACAGAGGCCAAGCTGATGGAGACGATAACCAGCGTCAGATAATCAAGGCTGATTGTGCATTTACTTTCCCATGAATGTCTAAAGCTGTGAAAGGCAATTACCAAGTGCATTAAGTGAACAGATTTCTATACTGCTTCTTTTTATTGTCTCTGATCATCTGTTGAGCTGTTAGAGACTGCTTTCTGAGAGTCATTTGTAATCAGTACATACAAGGAAGAAGGCCCCCAAGAGGTGTGCCCCTGAATTTGGTAAAAGGTTAGAAAATATACCCTCTGAAATAACAGTTAATAAGAGCTGGCATATGAAGGTTAGATGCCTCCCCAACAGATAACTCCATCTAAAAGATAACTTCTAAAGACATTGGTTGCTGATAAAAGAGAATGATTTTCTAAATCTCATAAAAAGGCTTGGGTTCTTCCCCAAAATGAAATCTAAAATATAACTACTGGCAGATAAACTACAGCCTTGGAAGCCAACTTCTCTGAAATGAGGAAATGTATACAGGCAGAAAATTGTGATAATCTAAAAGGGAGGGAGTAGGAGCCCTGTGATGAAAACTAACACTTATTGAATACTATGCGTGTGTTTGGGCTAGGTGCTTTTTATCAGTTAAGCTTCAAATACTCCATCAAATGCATTTTAGTCTTTCCACTTCACAGATGCAGAAACTGAGGCGTCAGAGAGATTAGGTAATAAACAGCCAGTAGGTAGAAGAGCTGGCATTCCAATCCATGAGTGCCTTATTCCAAAATGTTGGGCAGTAAAATGTCCCTGTTTATTAGAAATACTTCCAGCAAGAGAATGCCTTGATTCTAATAATCTATCATGGTTATAATGACTGATATCATTTTACAAACAGCTGCAAAACTTGATAGAAATATTCCCTAAGACCATTTAATTCCTGTTACTTACTGAGAAAACATGTGACTGATGACCTCTTGACTGAGCATACCCATATAAATTACTTTGAGACATTATTTTGCCAGAGATAGTTCACAATGTAAATTGATAAACTGGCAATTTATGACTTGAATTAGTGTAGAAGACACTGGATTTGCTACCTAGCAATTATTTACTCTACTTTGTCTGCCCTGCCTTTATACTTTCTAACAGAACCTCTGAAACCCTCCTCTACAAAGTCATGTGCTTCACTAAATCAAACATAGGAATCCCATTCCTCTAACCGGGGAGTGTTTTAGGAATGGGCACATAAGGCAGTTCTGACCAATGAAACAAGAGACGAAATATGCTATAGGGCTTATAAGAAAAGCTTCTTCTTTCTTAATGAGAAGCACATTAAGTAGGGCTCCTTGAAGAAATTACTAATTTCAGGTCTGGGGCAGAGAATGTACAGAGGACATCTTCATCTTGCTTTGTTGGAAACCAAAGGAGTTTTCAAAGATGAATGGAGTCATAGCAAAAGGACACAACAGCCACTATCTATAAAAGGTCTCCCCATGACCAGAATTGGGACTTGAGTATCAGAAGAATAAGGATTATAGTTGATTGAAACCTTCTGAATACATAAAAATCCAAGAGCTCAAAATACTGTTTTTAAAAAATAAAGCCAAAACAAATTCAATTGTCACCATTACACCAAAACCTTACTTGGAAAATTGGTAATTAAAAGAGTCAACTATTTATCTTGCCTCTCTAGTACTTCAGGGTAACCTAATAAATAATCCTAGTTGATCTTCCTCTTTCCATTAGAGTCTCAGCTAATAAATATCATTTGGTAAACACTAATAAGACAATTGATTCAGGTAACTATCTACAGTGGAAGCTAAAGCCATTAGGTAAAAAGGTTAATGGGGAACTGGATAGTTATATCCAGTGCCAAAGTATCAACCCTCAAATTATTTACTAGTTGCAAGGAAAATGTTATTATAAAACGTTATTTTATAATAGAGAGATCAGGCTGAAATCCTCTTATTTTAGCATGACTAAGAATGGAGCAATAAGCTATTACATGACCCTTATTACAATGCAATAAGTACATGTCACCTCTTAAGTATTTCTTCTAAAAATGTTTAATCTGAATCTATACAACTCTTTAGATCTAACATTCAGTTTACAGAAAATATGGAGGACAGAAAAATACTTCAAAGAAACAATCAGACAAAATCTGAACTTGAGTCATTCTATAGGACAACAGAACAGGGCCCTTCAACATTTCAATTTTATGGGAAAAAAGAAGGGAGGTAATGTTCTAGAATCATGACTAAAAGAGATTTAAGAGATATGACAATAATATATAATGAATGATCCTTGATTGGATTTTGTTTTGAACAAACCAGCCATAAAAGACATTTTGGGGGAAATCATGAAATTTGAATATGGACCAGAATATTAGATGCTATTAAGTAATAATTGTTAAATATTAGGTATGATAATAATATGGTGATTAGTTAGGGAAATATCCTTGTTTTTCAGAGATACATTACAAAGAAATTTCATGATGTCAATAATTTAAAATTATTCATCAAAAAATAGATGACCAAGTATGTCAAAAATGTTAACAATGATTACATCTATGTGATGGATAGAGATGATTTTTATTTGATCCTTTTTCCTTTTATGAGCAAATGAACTTTAAACAGTCCCTCAAAAAAATGATGAAGAGTCTCCCTTCTACTGGGTATTATTGTGTCTGCATATGATCCTGGAAAGTGAGGCAGTTATCTTGATACCATCAGGAGAACAAGCCTGAATGGAAAAGGGAAGAGCAGGAAGATAGAAAAGCTGGGTCCCTGATGATATTGCTGAGCCACTGAATTACTCAACCCTGAGCACATACTGGACTTCTTAAAACGTGAGATAATGCATTTTTCTTATTATTAATGCCATTCTGAATTCCCAAATACAAACGTCCAGTAATATCCTAAGTAATACTGTTATTGAAAATCAACTTCCAAATGCCCTATACCTGCTTCTTTGAATGGTCTTCCTGCAGACACTTGCATGACTTGCTCCCTCACTTCCTTCAGGTCTCTGCTCAAATGCCACTTTCTCACAGAACCCTAGCTTAACCACTCTGTATGAAATGGCAATTTCCCTTTATTCAGGGTAAACTAAAAACCTTCAGCAAGTTGAAAACTAGTCCTAGAATCCACATTGACCCCACCCATGTGCAAACACATTAAAACATCCAGGAAAAGGTAGTAGCTTCCTTTAAATTTTCATAACTTTTCATTTATCCATGTCTTTTAACACATTCTATTTTATAATGTATTATGGATATTTGTAGACAAACCTTATTTTCCCCCACTAAATTCTATGTAGCATTGTACTGAAGCCAGTTTGTACCAACTCTGAGAACCAAATGTGCATCTCTTTCTAATTTTTTCACTGCTGTCATTTTGGTAGCTTGAAATAGGCCATAGTGGGCATATTTATAAGTGAAAATCAGAAAATGCTACAAATCAGAGATTTTCCCCTGACAAACATCAAGATGGTAAAGTTAAAGCCAAGTGTTTTTTTAAATACCTTAGATAAAAGTGAACAAATCACTCTAATTAAAGGACAGAGGTTGTCAGACTAGACTTTTTTTTTAAAGCAAGATCCACCTATATGGTATTTGTAAGAGAAACCTTTAAATATAAACACACAAATAGTATAAAAGGAAAGCAACAGAAAAACATGTACCACACAAACACTAAGCTATTTATTAAAATCAAAGTGGATTTCAAAACAAGGAGTTTTGCTAAAGATAAAAAGGTTGATTTCACAATGATGCAGCATTGTGAAAGGACATGCGGCAAGTAGATAGTTTTAAATTGATACATACCTAATAATAGAGCTTCAAAATGTATGAAGCAAAAATTGACCAAACTAAAAGTAGAAATAGACAACTGCACACCCATAGCTCTCTCTCCCTTCCTCCCCCTCCTTCTCTCTCTCTCCCCCCACCCAAGTAATGAATGAAGAAATAAAATAAGTAAAGGCATAGAAAACCTGAATAATACGTCAAGTAACTTGACCTAATTAACATTTATAAAACACTGCAACCAACAAATGCAAAAAAACAATTCTTTTCAAGTGCACAGGTAACAGCTAGAAAGAAAGTCTCAATACATTTAAAAGGATAGAAATCAAACCATTTATTTTCTGACCTCAAGAGAATTAACTTAAAAATCAATAACAAGGGCGCCTGGGTGGCTCAGTTGGTTAAGCAACTGCCTTCAGCTCAGGTCATGATCCTGGAGTCCCGGGATTGAGTCCCACATTGGGCTCCCTGCTCAGCAGGGAGTCTGCTTCTCCCTCTGACCCTCTTCCCTCTCGTGCTCTCTATCTCTCATTCTCTCTCTCTCAAATAAATAAATAAAATCTTTTTAAAAAATCAATAACAAAGAAATACTAGAGAATCTGCAAATATTTTGAAATTAAACCATATTCTCTAAAGAAGCCATGAGTCAAAGAAGAAATCACAAAAAAATAAGAAAATATTTTGAACTATATAATGAAAATACACCATATCAAAATTTGTGGGTTTTATCTAAAGCAGCATTTAGAGCAAAATTTATAGCTTTAAAATGCTTATATTAGGAAAAAAGAAAGCTTCCATCTTAAGAAGCTAGAATTGTGCCTGGGTGGCTCATTTGGTTGAGCTTCCAACTCTTGGTTTCAGTTCAGGTCATGATCTCAGGGTCCTGGGATCAGCCCACATTGGCTCAGCATGGAGTCGGCTGGAGATTGTCTCCCTCTCCCTCCCCCTCACCACCTCCCCCTCTGCTTGCCCTCTGCTTGCCCCCTGGCTCAGGCATTTATTCTCGCTCTTGCTCTCTCTCTCTCTCCCTAAAATACATAAATAAAATGTTTTTTAAAAAACAATTTAAGTTGAAGAGAGAAACTAATAAAAATATAAAAGGAAATAAATAAAAAAACAGAAAAACAAAGGTAAGAAATGGCTCTCTAAATGATTAACAAAATTGATAAACTTCTAGCTGGGCTGATGAAGGAAAAAAGAAAATATAAATTACCAATATTAGGAATGAAAGTGAAAATATCACTGCAAATACTACAGGTGTTAGAAGGATAATAAGGAAGTATTTGAACAACTTAATACCTTCTTTTTTACAACATAGATCAACAAAAATTTTAATAAAACTTACAACATAGATCAACAAAATTCCTTGAAAAACAAAATAATAAAATTTATAGTTTATAAAAACTGACAGAAGAACTTGAAAATCTGAATAGCTTTATGTCGTTTAAAGAAATTATAAACTGTCCTACAATGAAAACTGAAGGCTAGTTTGGCTTTATCCATGAATTCTATCAAACATTTAAGAAATAATTATGGGGGCACCTGGGTGGCTCAGTCATTAAACACCTGCCTTCGGCTCAGGTCATGATCCCAGGGTCCTGGGATCAAGCCCCGCATCGGGCTCCGTGCTCAGCGGGAAGCCTGCTTCTCCCTCTCCCTCTGCCTGCTGCTCCCCTTGCTTGTGCTCTCTCTCTCTCTCTCTCTCACTCTCTGTCAAATAAATAAATAAAAATCTTTTTAAAAAACCCCAAAAAACATGAAGATGTCATTTCTAAAAAAGAAGAAGGAATTGTGCTTGACAGATGAAAGGAAATATTTATTTATATATATCACATCTTCTTTAGATATTCAGATTATATATACACATTTCATGGTGTATATATTCAGATTATATATACACATCCATTGTGTATATATTATATATATACATTCCATTGTGTATATATAATACACACACACACACACACACACACACACACACACACACACACTGGAATATTACCCAGCCATCAAAAAGAATAAAATCTTGCCATTTCCAGGGATATGCATGGAACTAGAGGGTATTATACTAAGTGAAATAAGTCAGAGAAAGACAAGTATATGATTTCACTCATATGTGGAATTTAAGAAACAAAACAGATGAACATAGGGGAAGGGAAGGAAAAAGAAAGTAAGACAAAAATAGAGAGGGAAACAGACCATAAGAGACTCCTAACTATAGGAAACCATAAGTTGCTGGAAAGGAGGTAGGTGGGGGGCTGGGGTAACTGGGTGATGGGCATTGAGGAGCACACTTGATGGAATGAGCACTGGGTGTTATATGCAACTGATGAATCACTGAACTTTACCTCTGAAACTAATAATACACTATATATTAATTAAATTTAATTTAAGTAAAAAATTTTTTAAAAAAGAAAGAATTATGGCAATCTTATACAAAGTCTTTCAAAAAACCTAGAAGAAAGAAACTTTCCAATTAGGTTTATAAGACCAGAATAATTCTGATACCAAAATCTGTTCATAAGGTATATTTGACCATATTTGCTTCAGGCCATTGCTTGTCTATAAATTTTAATCTAGCATGGATAAAACCAATGCAAGCTCCATGAAGCCAATTTTTTTCCAGCCCCAGAGAGCAATATTTTTAAAGTAATTATAAAGCTCTTGGTCATGACATTTGGCTTTAAAAGAACACAGGGCCACTGGGAGCAACAGTGATACCACATTATGACTTTCCCATAATTCAGTCATTAGATTTTTTTTAATTTTATTTTATTATGTTATGTTAGTCATCATACAATACATCATTAGTTTTTGATGTAGTGATCCATGATTCATTGTGTCAGTCATTAGATTTTAAAGAAATCATTTCTCCCAAACAAAAGAACCACCAGAAAGCTTTATCCATGCCAAAGCCCAGAAATTAGTGTAAAAGTTAGTGAGTTTTTCTTACACTTTTATAGAAATTATACTCAAGTAACTAAACTGGCTTATCCAAAATGATTGTTACATGCAAACTAACCATGTAGTTAGTTTGGCATCAGAATAACTTACATGTATTTCCTATGTATTTCTCCCAAGTTGCATAGGAGGAATTCCAATAGCAACAAAAGTTCTTTCTAAATAAATGACAAAACTTGAGCCTTAGCAATGACTCCATTTCAACCAAGAGTTGCTATTCCATAAGCAATCAAAAACACCTCATAGATGGATACCAGAGTACTATGACACCCAAATCATATTCTCAAAACAAAACAAAAAATGATTTCACAAAGGCTTTCTCTGCATTGACAAGAGGTCCATACTGCAGAAACAAACAGCAGCACATACCTCATTGAACTGTTTGTGGTTGACTGATATTTTGGTAATATAATGAAATGTGATTTTGATTACTTTTCCTAGCATAAGTTTTAATCATAACCATATAAGAGGCCTACAGGGAGCCAGCTAGGTGTTTGTCAAAGATGCGAAAAGGTATTTGTGTATTTGTATGTGTGTTTGTTCAAATTGCAGCAGAGCTACCTCCCTTTTAGGTTCTGAAAATTTTTTAAATTCAAACATAAAGGATGGCATTACCTAGAATTCTAGCATTGGAAGAGGTAGTTACTGGAGTTCCTTCACCAAAATCCTTTTACAAAAAGAATCTTATAAAAGATTAGATTAAAAGTAATAGAACAGATTAGATAAAAAAACAAGACCTATCAATACATTGTCTGCAAGAGACTCATTTTAGACACAAAGACACCTCCAGATTGAAAGTGAGGGGGTAGAAACCCATTTACCCTGCTAATGAACATCAAAAGAAAGCTGGGGTGGCAGTCCTTATATCAGACAAATTAGATTTTAAACCAAAGACTATAATAAGAGATGAGGAAGGTAACTATATCCTACTTAAAGGGTCTATCCAACAAGAAGATCTAACAATTGTAAATATCTATGCCCCTAACATGGGAGCAGCCAATTATATAAGCCAATTAATAACAAAATCAAAGAAATACATCGACAACAATACAATAATAGTAGGGGACTTTAACAACCCCCTCACTGAAATGGACACATCATCTAAGCAAAAGATCAACAAGGAAATAAAGATTTTAAGTGACACACTGGACCAAATGGACTTCACAGACATATTCAGAACATTCCATCCCAAAGCAACAGAATACACATTCTTCTCTAGTGCCCATGGAACATTCTCCAGAATAGATCCCATCCTGGGTCACAACTCAGGTCTCCACCAGTACCAAAAGATTGGGATCATTCCCTGCCTATTTTTGGACCACAATGCTTTGAAACTAAAACTCAATCACAAGAGGAAAGTCAGAAAAAACTTAAATATATGGAGGCTAAAGAGCATCCTACTAAAGAATGAATGGGTCAACCAGGAAATTGAAGAAGAATCAAAAAAATTCATGGAAACCAATGAAAATGAAAACACAACTGTTCAAAATCTTTGGGATACAGCAAAGGCAGTCCTGAGAGGAAAGTATATAGCAATACAAGCCTTTCTCAAGAAACAAGAAAGGTCTCAAATACACAACCTAACCCTACACCTAAAGGAGCTGGAGAACAGTAAATAAAGCCTAAACCCAGCAGGAGAAGAGAAATAGTAAAGATCAGAGCAGAAATCAATGAAATAGAAACCAAAATAACAGTAAAACAGATCAACGAAATTAGGAGCTGGTTCTTTGAAAGAATTAATAAGAATGATAAACCCCTGGCCAGACTTATCAAAAAGAAAAGAGAAAGGACACAAATAAATAAAAACATGAATGAAAGAGGAGAGATTACAACCAACACCAAAGAAATACAATTATAAGAACATATTATGAGCAACTATATGCCAGCAAATTAGATAATCTGGAAGAAATGGATGCATTCCTAGAGATGTATAAACTACCAAAACTGAACCAGGAAGAAATGGAAAACCTGAACAGACCTATAACCACTAAGGAAATGGAAGCAGTCATCAAAAATCTCCCAACAAACAAAAGCCCCGGGCCAGATGGCTTCCCAGGGGAATTCTATCAGACATTTAAGAAGAATTAATACCTATTCTTCTGAAACTGTTCCAAAACTTAGAAATGGAAGGAAAACTTCCAAACTTATTTTATGAGGTCAGCATTACCTTGATCCCAAAATCAGACAAAAACCCCACCAAAAAGGACAATTACAGACCAATATCCCTGATGCACATGGATGCCAAAATTCTCACCAAAATACTAGCCAATAGGATCCAACAGTACATTAAAAGGATTATTCACCACGACCAACTGGGATTTATTCCTGGGCTGCAAGGTTGGTTCAACAACCGCAAATCAATCAACGTGATACAATACATTAATAAAAGAAAGAACAAGAACCCTATGATGCTCTCAATAGATGCAGAAAAAGCATTTCACAAAGTAAAGCATCGTTTCTTGATTAAAACTCTTCAGAGTGTAGACAATAGAGGGTACACACCTCAATATCATAAAATCCATCTATGAAAAACACACAGCGAATATCATTCTCAACAGGGAAAAACTGAGAGCTTTCCCCCTAAGGTCAGGAACATGGCAGGGATGTCCACTATCACCACTGCTATTCAACATACTACTAGAAGTCCTAGCCTCAGCAATCAGACAACAAAAAGAAATCAAAGGCATCTGAATTGGCAAAGAAGAAGTCAAACACTCACTCTTTGCAGATGATATGATACTTTGTGTGGAAAACCCAAAAGACTCCACCCCAAAACTGCTAGAATTCATATAGGAATTCAGTAAAGTGGCAGGATATAAAATCAATGCACAGAAATCAGTGGCATTTCTAGACATCAACAAGAAGGCAGAAGAGAAATTAAGGAGTTGATCCCATTTACAATTGCACCCAAAACCATAAGATACCTAGGAATAAATCTAACCAAAGAGGCAAAGAATCTGTGCTCAGAAAACTATAGAATACTCAGGAAAGAAACTGAGGAAGACACAAAGAAATGGAAAAATATTCCTTGCTCATGGATTGGAAGAACAAATATTGTGAAGATGTCAATGCTACCTAGAGCAATGTACGCGTTTAATGCAATCCCTATCAAAATACCATCCACTTGAGGGCAGAGCAAGATGGCGGAGGAGTAGGAGACCTAGATTTCGTCTTGTCGCAGGAATTCAGCTGAATAGGGATCAAACCATTTAGAACACCTACGAACTCAACAGGAGATCAAAAGGAGAGTAGCAACAACTATCTGAACAGAGAAGCGACCACTTACTGGAAGGTAGGACGTGCGGAGAAGTGAATCCGAGGCGATATTCGGGAGGATAGACGGCGGGGGAGGGGCCTCCGCAGGCCGCTTCTGGCAAGTGATAGAGTCGCAAAGCACAAAATCGGAACTGTTAGAAGTCGGCTCCGCTGAGGGACGTCGCTACAGTGGCTAAGCAGGGGGTGGAATCCTCCTGGGACAGTGTGGTCTCAGGACCCTTGGGGTCACAGAAAGACCGAGGGAGCCTGAGTGCGCCAGAGCTCCCAGGTATCGGAGCGGGGAAGCCAGCTGCAGAGACGGAGCCGAGGCGCGGGCTCTCAGCTCAGGGTGGCCATAAACTGTTATCCGCGGCAGGATCCAACATGCTCCTGCGGCAGGGACCCAACATGCGGCAGATGCGGGGAGACTCCCCTTCCTTCCCAGGGAGGAGCGGCGCGGGAGCGCACGGCAGGGATCTGCTGGGTTTGGAGACTCCACACGGGGTCGGGTGCCAGAGATAGCAACGCTCGGTCACAGGCCGGGTGAGCACGGAGTGTGGCTGGAGACCGGGGACAAGGGAGTGACTGCTTTTCTCTGGGGGCGCACTGAGGAGTGGGGCCCCAAGTTCTCAGCTCCTCCAGGTGGAGATTGGGAGGCCACCATTTTTGCCCTGGTCCTCCAAGGCTGTACGGAGAGCTTGCAGGGAACAAAAGTTCCTGAGATCAAACCCGAGCAGCTTGCTTAGCCCGGACCGACAAGGGCGGGGCAATTCAGCCTCCGGCAAAGACATTTGGAAACCGCAGCAACAGGCCCCTCCCCCAGAAGATCAGCACGAATAGCCAGCAAGCCAAGACCAAGTTTACCGATCAAGGAGAACGGGAGAACTCCAGCGCTAGGGGAATACTGCACATAGAATTCATGGCTTTTTTTTACCATGATTCATTAGTTCATCAAAGTTAATTTTTGTTAACTGTATTTTTTTCTTTTTCCCTTTTTCAAACAATATCTTATCAATCTCTTTTTAAAAAAAAAAACTTTTTATTTTTCATTTTTAGAGTCATATTTTATCCCTTCATAGTAGTTACCATTATTTTTGGCATATATATATAAGTTGTTCTCTCTTTAAAATTTTGAGATACAGTTTCTTCTAACAGATAAAAATATACCCTAAATCACTAGTGTATGGCTCTGTTCTAGTCTCCTGCCTGATCACATTCTCTCCCTTTTTTCTTTTTAAATCTTCTTTCTTTTTTCAAACAACTTCTTATCTTATCAAGTCCTTTTTTAAAATCTTTTATAATTTTCATCTTTACAGTCATCTTCTATCCCTTCATTGTATCAACCCTTATTTTGTACACATATGTCTTTCTTCCTTTAAAATTTTAGGAGGCACTTTTTTCTAACAGACCAAAATACGCCCAAAATCTAGTGTGTGGCACTGATCTATGCACTAGCCTGATCATATTTGATCACATTCTGCTTTTTTTGTATTGTTCTGTTTTTGTTTTTATCTTTTTTTTTCTTTTTTTTTTTTTTTTTTTTTTTTCTTTCTTTCCCTTTCTTTTCCCCTGGTTTCAGGTCTTTTCTGATTTGTATACAGTATATTTGCTGGGGACGTTGTAAACCTGTTAGCATTTTGTTCTCTCATTCATCTATTCTCCTCTGGACAAAATGACAAGACGAAAAAAATCACCTCAGCAAAAAGAACAAGAGGTAGTACCGTCAGCCAGGGACCTACTCAATACGGACATTAGTACGATGTCGGACCTAGAGTTCAGAATCATGACTTTAAAGATACTAGCTGGGCTTGAAAAAAGCGTGGAAGTTATTAGAGAAACCCTTTCTGGAGAAATAAAAGAACTAAAATCTAACCAAGTCGAAATCAAAAAGGCTATTGATGAGGTGCAATCAAAAATGGGGGCACTAACTGCTAGGATAAATGAGGCAGAAGAGAGAATCAGTGACATAGAAGACCAAATGATGGAAAATAAAGAGGTTGAGAAAAAGAGGGAGAAACAACTACAGGATCACAAGGGCAGAATTCGAGAGATAAGTGATACGATAAGACGAAACAACATTAGAATAATTGGGATCCGAGAAGAAGAAGAAAGAGAGAGGGGGGCAGAAGGTATACTGGAGCAAATAATAGCAGAGAACTTCCCTAATGTGAGGAAGGAAACAGGCATCAAAATCCAGGAGGCACAGAGAACCCCTCTCAAAATCAATAATAAGAGATCAACACCCCGACATCTAATAGTAAAACTTACGAGTCTCAGAGACAAAGAGAAAATCCTGAAAGCAGCTCGGGAGAAGAGATATGTAACCTACAATGGTAAAAATATGAGATTGGCAACAGACCTATCCACAGAGACCTGGCAGGCCAGAAAGGACTGGCAAGATATCTTCAGAGCACTAAACGAGAAAAATATGCAGCCAAGAATACTATATCCAGCTAGGCTGTCATTGAAAATAGAAGGAGAGATAAAAAGCTTCCAGAACAAACAAAAACTAAACGAATTTGCAAACACGAAACCAGCCCTCCAAGAAATATTGAAAGGGGTCCTCTAAGCAAAGAGAGAGCCTAAAAGCAGCAAGGATCAGAAAGGAACACAGACAACATACAGTAACAGTCACCTTACAGGCAATACAACGGCACTAAATTCATACCTTTCAATAGTGACCCTGAATGTAAATGGGCTAAATGCCCCAATCAAAAGACACAGGGTATCAGATTGAATTAAAAAAACAAGACCCATCAATATGCTGTCTGCAAGAGACTCATTTTAGACCCAAAGACACCCCAGATTGAAAGTGAGGGGGTGGAAAACCATTTACCATGCTAATGGACACCAAAAGAAAGCTGGGGTGGCAATCCTTATATCAGACAAACTAGATTTTAAAACAAAGGCTGTAATAAGAGATGAGGAAGGACACTATATCCTACTTAAAGGGTCTATCCAACAAGAAGATCTAACAATTGTAAATATCTATGCCCTGAACATGGGAGCAGCCAATTATATGAGGCAATTAATAACAAAAGCAAAGAAACACATTGACAACAATACAATAATAGTGGGGGACTTTAACACCCCCCTGACTGAAATGGACAGATCATCTAAGCAAAAGATCAACAAGGAAATAAAGACTTTAAATGATACACTGGACCAAATGGACTTCACAGACATATTCAGAACGTTCCATCCCAAAGCAACGAATACACATTCTTCTTTAGTGCCCCTGGAACATTCTCCAGACTAGATCACATCCTGGTCACAAATCAGGTCTCAACCGGTACCAAAAGATTGGGATCATTCCCTGCATATTTTCAGACCACAATGCTTTGAAACTAGAACTCAATCACAAGAGGAAAGTCGGAAAGAACTCAAATACATGGAGGCTAAAGAGCATCCTACTAAAGAATGAATGGGTCAACCAGGAAATTGAAGAAGAATCAAAAAAATTCATGGAAACCAATGAAAATGAAAACACAACTGTCCAAAATCTTTGGGATACAGCAAAGGCAGTCCTGAGAGGAAAGTATATAGCAATACAAGCCTTCTCAAGAAACAAGAAAGGTCTCAAATACACAACCTAACCCTACACCTAAAGGAGCTGGAGAAAGAACAGCAAATAAAGCCTAAACCCAGCAGCAGAAGAGAAATCATAAAGATCAGAGCAGAAATCAATGAACTAGAAACCAAAAGAACAGTAGAACAGATCAACGAAACTAGGAGCTGGTTCTTTGAAAGAATTAACAAGATTGATATACCCCTGGCCAGACTGATCAAAAAGAAAAGAGAAATGACCCAAATCCACAAAATCATGAATGAAAGAGGAGAGATCACAACCAACACCAAAGAAATACAAACAATTATAAGAACATATGATGAGCAACTCTATGCCAGCAAATTAGATAACCTGGAAGAAATGGGTGCATTCCTAGAGATGTATCAACTACCAAAACTGAACCACGAAGAAATAGAAAACCTGAACAGACCTATAACCACTAAGGAAATTGAAGCAGTCATCAAAAATCTCCCAACAAACAAAAGCCCAGGGCCAGATGGCTTCCCAGGGGAATTCTATCAGACATTTAAAGAAGAATTAATACCTATTCTCCTGAAAATGTTCCAAAAAATAGAAATGGAAGGAAAACTTCCAAATTCATTTTATGAGGCCACCATTACCTTGATCCCAAAACCAGACAAAGATCCCATCAAAAAGGAGAATTACAGACCAATGTCCTTGATGAACATGGATGCAAAAATTCTCACCAAAATACTAGCCAATAGGATCCAACAGTACATTAAAAGGATTATTCACCACGACCAAGTGGGATTTATCCCTGGGCTGCAAGGCTGGTTCAACATCCGCAAATCAATCAACGTGATACAATACATTAACAAAAGAAAGAACAGGAATCATATGAACCTCTCAATAGATGCAGAAAAAGCATTTGACAAAGTACAGCATCCTTTCTTGATCAAAACTCTTCAGAGTATAGGGATAGAGGGTACCTACCTCAATATCATAAAAGCCATCTACGAAAAACCTCCAGCGAATATCATTCTCAATGGGGAAAAGCTGAGAGCTTTTCCCCTAAGGTCAGGAACGCGGCAGGGATGTCCACTCTCACCACTGCTATTCAACATAGTATTAGAAGTCCTAGTCACAGCAATCAGACAACAGAAAGAAATCTAAGGCATCCAAATCAGCAAAGAGGAAGTCAAACTCTCTCTCTTTGCAGATGATATGATACTTTATGTGGAAAACCCAAAAGACGCCACCCCAAAACTGCTAAAACTCCTACAGGAATTCAGTCAAGTAGCAGGCTATACAATCAATGCACAGAAATCAATGGCATTTCTATACACCAACAACAAGACAGAAGAGAGACAAATCAAGGAGTCGATCCCATTCACAATTGCACCCAAAACCATAAGATACCTAGGAGTAAATTTAACCAAAGAGGCAAAGGATCTGTACTCAGAAAACTATAAAATACTCAGGAAAGAAATTGAAGAAGACACAAAGAAATGGAAAAATGTTCCATGCTCATGGATTGGGAGAACCAACATTGTGAAGATGTCAATGCTACCTAGAGCAATCTACACATTCAATGCAATCCCCATCAAAATACCATCCACTTTTTTCAAAGAAATGGAACAAATAATCCTAAAATTTGTATGGAACCAGAAGAGACCCCGAATAGCCAGAGGAATATTGAAAAAGAAAAGCAAAGCTGGCGGCATCACAATTCCGGACTTCCAGCTCTATTACAAAGCTGTCATCATCAAGACAGTATGGTACTGGCACAAAAACAGACACATCGATCAATGGAACAGAATCGAGAGCCCAGAAATGGACCCTCAACTCTATGGTCAACTTATCTTTGACAAAGCAGGAAAGAATGTCCAATGGAAAAAAGACAGTCTCTTCAACAAATGGTGTTGGGACAATTGGACAGCCACATGCAGAAGAATGAAACTGGACCATTTCCTTACACCACACACAAAAATAGACTCCAAATGGTTGAAAGACCTAAACGTGAGACAGGAGTCCCTCAAAATCCTAAAGGAGAACACAGGTAGCAACCGCTTCGACCTCAGCCGCAGCAACTTCTTCCTAGAAACATCACCAAAGGCACGGGAAGCCAGGGCAAAAATGAACTAGTGGGATTTCATCAAGATAAAAAGCTTTTGCACAGCAAAAGAAACAGTCCACAAAACCAAAAGACAACCGACAGAATGGGAGAAAGTATTTGCAAATGACATATCAGATAAAGGGCTAGTATCCAAAATCTCTAAAGAACTTATCAAACTCAACACCCAAAGAACAAATAATCCAATCAAGAAATGGGCAGAAGACATGAACAGACATTTTTCCAAAGAAGACATCCAAATGGCCAACAGGCACATGAAAAAGTGCTCAAGATCGCTCGGCATCAGGGAAATCCAAATCAAAACCTCCATGATACCACCTCACACCC
Source organism: Zalophus californianus (assembly GCF_009762305.2). Taxonomy (NCBI): domain Eukaryota; kingdom Metazoa; phylum Chordata; class Mammalia; order Carnivora; family Otariidae; genus Zalophus; species Zalophus californianus. The sequence continues at coordinate 109,810,199 of NC_045612.1, read as the reverse complement.
GTCAGAATGGCTAAAATTAACAAGTCAGGGAACGACAGATGTTGGCGGGGATGTGGAGAAAGGGGAACCCTCCTACACTGCTGGTGGGAATGCAAGCTGGTGCAACCCCTCTGGAAAACAGTATGGAGGTTCCTCAAACAGTTGAAATTAGAGCTACCATTCGATCCAGCAATTGCACTACTGGGTATTTACCCCAAAGATACAAATGTAGGGACCCGAAGGGGTACATGCACCCCAATGTTTATAGCAGCAATGTCCACAATAGCCAAACTGTGGAAAGAGCCAAGATGTCCATCAACAGATGAATGGATAAAGAAGAGGTGGTATATATACACAATGGAATATTATGCAGCCATCAAAACGAATGAGATCTTGCCATTTGCAACGACGTGGATGGAACTGGAGGGTGTTATGCTTAGTGAAATAAGTGAATCAGAGAAAGACATGTATCATATGACCTCACTGATATGAGGAATTCTTAATCTCAGGAACAAACTGAGGGTTGCTGGAGTGGTCGGGGGTGGGAGGGATGGGGTGGCTGGGTGATAGACATTGGGGAGTGTGTGTGCTACGGTGAGCGCTGTGAATTGTGTAAGACTGTTGAATCACAGATCTGTACTTCTGAAACAAATAATGCAACATATTTTAAGAAAAAAGAAAAAGAAGATAGCAGGAGAGGAAGAATGAAGGGGAGTAAGTCAGAGGGGGAGACGAACCAGGAGAGATGATGGACTCTGAAAAACAAACTGAGGTTTCTAGAGGGGAGGAGGGTAGGGGGATGGGTTAGCCTGGTGATGGGTATTCAAGAGGGCACATTCTGCATGGAGCACTGGGTGTTATGAACAAACAATGAATCATGGAACACTACACCAAAACAAATGATGTAATATATGGTGATAAACATAACAATAAAAAATTTAAAAAGATACCATCCACTTTTTAAAAATATTTTTATTGTTATGTTAATCACCATACATTACATCATTAGTTTTGGATGTAGTGTTCCATGATTCATTGTTTGTGCATAATACCCAGTGCTCCATGCAGAGCGTGCCCTCTTTAATACCCATCACTAAGCTAACCCATCCTCTCACCCCTGTCCCCTCTAGAACCCTCAGTTTGTTTCTCAGAGTCCATCATCTCTTGTGGTTCATCTCCCCCTCCGATTTCCCTCCCTTCATTCTTCCCCTCCTGCTATCTTCTTTTTTTTTTAACATATATTGCATTATTTGTTTCAGAGGTACAGATCTGTGATTCAACAGTTTTGCACAATTCACAGCACTCACCATAGCACATACCCTCCCCAATGTCTATCACCCAACCACCCCATCCTTCCCACCGCCCCCACTCCAGCAACCCTCAGTTTGTTTCCTGAGATTAAGAATTCCTCATATCAGTGAGGTCATATGATACATGTCTTTCTCTGATTGACTTATTTCGCTCAGCATAACATCCTCCAGTTCCATCCACGTCGTTGCAAATGGCAAGATCTCATTCCTTTTGATGGCTGCATAATATTCCATTGCATATATCTACCACATCTTCTTTATCCACTCATCTTTCGATGGACATCTTGGCTCTTTCCACAGTTTGGCTATTGTGAACATTGCTGCTATAAACATTGGGGTGCACATACCCCTTCGGGTCCCTACATTTGTATCTTTGGGGTAAATACCCAGTAGTGCAATTGTTGGATCGTACGGTAGCTCCATTTTCAAATTTTTGAGGAACCTCCATACTGTTTTCCACAGTGGCTGCACCAGCTTGTATTCCCACCAACAGTGTAGGAGGGTTCCCCTTTCTCCACATCCCCACCAACATCTGTCATTTCCTGACTTGTTAATTTTAGCCATTCTGACTGGTGTGAGGTAGGTATCTCATTGAGGTTTTGATTTGGATTTCCCTGATGCCAAGCGATGTTGAGTGCTTCTTCATGTGCCTGTTGGCCATTTGGATGTTTTCTTTGGAAAAATGTCTGTTCATGTCTTCTGCCCATTTCTTGATTGGATTATTTGTTCTCTGGGTGTTGAGTTTGATAAGTTCTTTATAGATTTTAGATACTAGCTCTTTATCTGATATGTCATTTGCAAATATCTTCTCCCATTCTGCTGGTTGTCTTTTGGTTTTGTTGACTGTTTCTTTTGCTGTGCATCTAGATGAAGTCCCAATAGTTCATTTTTGCCCTTGCTTTCCTTGCCTTTGGCGATGTTTCTAGGAAGAAGTTGCTGCGGCTGAGGTCGAAAAGGTTGTTGCCTGTGTTCTCCTCTAGGATTTTGATGGGCTCCTGTCTCACATTTAGGTCTTTCATCCATTTTGAGTCTATTTTTGTGTGTGGTGTAAGGAAATGGTCCAGTTTCATTCTTCTGCATGTGGCTGTCCAATTTTCCCAGCACCGTTTATTGAAAAGACTGTATTTTTTCCATTGGTCATTCTTTCCTGCTTTGTCGAAGATTAGTTGACTATAGAGTTGAGGGTCCATTTCTGGGCTCTCTATTCTGTTCCATTGAGCAATGTGTCTGTTTTTGTTCCAGGACCATACTGTCTTGATGATGACAGCTTTGTAATAGAGCTGGAGGTCCAGAAATGTGATGCCACCAGCTTTGCTTTTCTTTTTCAACATTCCTCTGGCTATTCGGGGTCTCTTCTGGTTCCATACAAATTTTAAGATTATTTGTTCCATTTCTTTAAAAAAAAGTGGATGGTATTTTGATGGGGATTGCATTGAATGTGTAGATTGCTCTAGGTAGCATTGACATCTTCACAATATTTGTTCTTCCAATCCATGAGCATGGAATATTTTTCCATTTCTTTGTGTCTTCCTCAACTTCTTTCATGAGTATTTTATAGTTTCCTGAGTACAGATCCTTTGCCTCTTTGGTTAGATTTATTCCTAGGAAAATGCAAGCTGGTGCAGCCACCCTGGAAAACAGTATGGAGGTTCCTCAAAAAGTTGAAAATAGAGCTACCATATGACCCAGCAATTGCACTACTGGGTATTCACCCCAAAGATACAAATGTAGGGATCCAAAGGGGAATGTGCACCCCGATGTTTATAGCAGCAATGTTCACAACAGCCAAACTATGGAAAGAGTCAAGATGTCCATCGACAGATGAGTGGATAAGGAAGATGTGGTATATATATATATATAATGGAATATTATGCAGCCATCTAAAGGAATGAAATCTTGCCATTTGCAACAATGTGGATGGAACTGGAGGGTATTATGCTGAGCGAAATAAGTCAATCAGAGAAAGACATGTATCATATGACCTCACTGATATGAGGAATTCTTAATCTCAGGAAACAAACTAAGGGTTTCTGGAGTGGTGGGGGGTGGGAGGGATTGAGTGGCTGGGTGATGGACATTGGGGAGGGTATGTGCTATGGTGAGCACTGTGAATTGTGTTAGACTATCGAATCACAGACCTGTACCTCTGAAACAATACATTATATGATTAAAGAAAAAGAAGAAGATAGTAGGAAGGGAAAAATGAAGAGGGGGAAATCAGAGGGGGAGATGAATCATGAGAGACTATGGACTCTGAGAAACAAACTGAGGGTTCTAGAGGGGAGGGGGTTGGTGTATGGGTTAGCCTGGTGATGGGTATTAAAGAGGGCACGTATTGAATGGAGCACTGGGTGTTATACACAAACAATGAATCATGGAACACTACATCAAATACTAATGATGTAATGTATAGTAATTAACATAATAAAATAAAATTTAAAAAATAAAATAAAAGTAATAGAACCAATTCCCAATTCCACAACTAGGAATTTGTGGCAAAGAACTTTTTGGAGATGCACACAAAGATTTATATATAAGAATATTTACTACCATGTTAGTTCAAATAGAAATTCAGTAATAATAGCCTAGATGACTGAAATTTTAAAAATAACTCAGTTAACCAAAGGATGGGAAAAACTCTATCCATTAAAAAGCATGTTTCGGAAGGATATAAATATATCCTTTTTAATGGTTGCATATATGCACTGAGTAATATACAGCCTGTTATTTAATAGTGGCATATATATACTGGGTTACACAGTAGCCCCCTGAACTTCATGTCTAACCCAGAACCTGTGAATGTGACCTTATTTGGAAGTATGATCTCTGCACAGAGAATCAAGTTAAGAATGGACAAAATAGTTTTGAAAAAGAACCAAGCTGGAGGACTAACACTACCTGATTAACTAAGTAAGAATGGCCAAAATAGTTTTGAAAAAGAACCAAGCTGGAGGACTAACACTACCTGATTAACTAATTTAGTATAAATAATCCACAGTGTGCTACTAGCAACAGGATAAGCTCATAGATCAATGGAACAGAATAGAGGCCAGAAACAGACCCACATAAATATTCCAAAAGAAAATATAAGAGAAAGTCTTTGTGGCCTTGAGTTAGGCAAACAGTTCTCATACAGAATACCAAAATCAGGACATTTAAAGAGAAAAAAATCAACAAATTGTACTTCATCAAAATTAAAAACTTCTGCTCTGCCAAAAACAGTAAAGTAATGAACCAATAGGCCATAGAATGGGAGAAAATGTTTGCAAAATATATATCTGATATAGGACTTGTCTCCAGAATATATATAAAGAACTGCCAAAACTCATAAAAAAAAAAAAAACCCACAAACAACCCGATAAAAAGAAAAAAAGGGCAAATGATCTGAAAACACATTCTCAAAAAAGATGTATGGATAGTGAATAAACATGAAAAGATGTTCCACATCATTAGTTATTAGGAAAATGCAAATCAAAATCATAATGAAATAACATTACATATCATTACAATAGTTAAAATTAAGAAAATGAATCTTACTAAGTGCTGACAAGCATGTAAAGTAACTAGAATTCTCACACATTGCTGGTGGGGATGCAAAATGGTAGAGTCACTGTGGCTCACACAGTATGTAAACTTGTGAGGCCTTCTTTCACTTCATATAATGTATTTGAGATTCATTCACGCTGTGCCTGTATCCGTAGTGAGTTGGTTTTTATTGCTGAGTAGTATTCCATTTTATGGATGTACCAGTTTGCTTATGCATTCCACTACTGAAGGACATTTGAATTGTTTTCAGTTTGAGGCAATTATGAATACTGCTGCTATAAACATTCACATACAAGTTTTATGTTAACATACGTTGTGATTTCTTCAGGGTAAATACTTAAGAGTGGGATTGCTGAGTCATATGGTAAGTGTATATTTAACTTTAGAAGAAACTGCCAAACTGTTTTCCATAATGGCTGTGCCAAAATGGCAAAACTACAGGGACAGAAAACAGACCAGTGGTTGCCAGAGGCTGGGGTGGAGGGAAAAGTTGGCTACAAATGGCCACAAGGAAATTCTGTGGGCGATGTAACTGTTCTACAGCTTATGGTGGTTGTTATATGACTGTATGTGTTTGTCAACACATACGGAATCATATACTAAAAATAGTGAGTTTTATTTATGTAAATTATATCTCAATAAACCTGAATGAAAATCATTCATGTAGAAGAAATGCATAGAAATCTTAGGATATCCTATGCCATATTTAAACCAAAGATCTGAGATACCAGATGGCTTCCCACTGCCTTCAGGATAAAAATCTAACTTTCTTAAGCAGGATGTACTCTCTTAATGGGCTTTTAACCACCCAGCCACTGCCTACTTCTAGGAGGTAGGCATTAGCTCCCTTCGGCTCTCATCTCAACAATTACTATCCAGATTTGGGTATTTCCATTGTTTTTTGAGCTTGTTCTCAGCTCTTCCCACCCAACTGTATTTACTTTTCAAGTCATGGTCTTCCCACTTTTATACCCAAACCCTACCAAGGTTTCTCATCCAGCCTGGGCATATAGTTCAGTGACAGAACCTTTGGCAAGATCCCAGAACCTCCCACAGAAGCATCCAACAGAAGGGGCCTTACCTTCCCAGCCTGGCTTCAGAGGACTGAACCAGAGACATAAACATAGGTATATATACGTACAAGCACAGGTTTCCTCTAACATTTTTGTGGAGCTCTTTACTGACCTAACTCCTTTCACTCTCTCTGCTGATTCAGGTACAGCATAGCTTGACATTCCCATTGCTAGAGAATGTAATCCATCTGATTAACAGCAGCAAAACTAGGAGCAGCAGGGAGCTTGTATGTTGCACTCTCAGGCTCTCATGGAGCAGTTTTTCCAAATTGGATCCACCAAATGTTAGTCACAGGATGGATGGAAGGAACTCTACTATCATACCCATGTTTGGACCCTGAATTCTAATAAAACTCTCAGCAGTTTGAGTATGTCATTCTGTTTCTAGGAAAGCAGACTTTCTATCCCTAATTTTACCAGAGGAAAAATTTTTAGAATAGAAGGAACAATGATTACGCAGATTCTAAAGAAAATAATTTTAAAAATTGTGTTCAAATACTTCTTGCTGCTATTAAAAATAACAAAGATGGCTCAAAATGAACTGAAGATTAGCCTATCAAAGACACATGGTTTTAGCAGAGCAGTCTGTGCAACCATTTCCAATGCTTGGGGGTCTTTCTCAATCATTTCTGACTTCAGAGTCACCCATGTTCCATGCTAAAATGAGACCTCTGCTTAAGTATGATTATCACTGAATCTGTTTTAAAAAATTAAAAATCTTCTCTCTCTTTTTAAAAATTTAAATGAATCTATCTCATTAAGCAACTGAGTTTTGCTTTCTTAAAACTTTCTTTTCAAAAAGTAATGATGTACTGTATGGTGACTAACGTAACATAATAAAAAATTTTATTAAAAAAACAAAAAAACTTTCTTTTCTTGAATGTTGGGACTTCACCTTCTCTTCATTCTTTTCCTACACTCATAAGCAACTTCTCAGTCTCACTTCTAGTGATTTTTAGCTTAGGGCATGTCCCTCCCACTCCCCATCCTGATGGAAAACATTCTGTCATTAGCAACATTAGATCAGAGTGTTGCACAAAAAAAAAAAAAAAAAAGATATAGGACAGCTCAACTCTGCATTCAACCCCTCAAACATTCCATCTACTCCTCTGGTTTTAACTACTCCCTGATTTCCAAACATGTGTCTCTACTCCAGACTTATTTTCTGAGCTCCAGGGTTATCTAGTAGTCTGTCTGTCAAGAGTGCCACAACCTTAAGGAATCCTAAAGTAAACTCATCCTTTCAAACTATCCCTTTTCCCAACATATTCTCTTTTGTACACTCCATATCGTAGCCATAATTTCTCAGACATTAAGCCTTGCCAATTCTACCTTCTAATTATCTCTTGAATATGCCTTTTTCTCTTTATTCTCACTACTATAGCCTTAGTTCAGGCTGTTTTTAGCTCTTGTGCAGGCTCCTTCCCGTAGTAACTGGTTACTTTCCCTACCTCCAGCCTCATCAACACACAACTCCACCCCTCCCTTCCAGGGCATCCCGTACATGCCTGCCAAAAAGGTGTTTACAAAATGCGAACTTGATCCTATCTCTTCCCTAGGTAAAATCCTCTAGAGGCTTTCATTGTCTACAGGATAAAAACCAACTTCCTTAGCAGGAGGTATAAGACTTTTTATAAATTGGCTTCTTCCTACTTGCCACCTCTTTATCTTCTATTCAACCTTCAAAATCCCACTCAGATGTCAACTACTCTATGAAGCTCTCTAAACCAACTTCTCTCCTCATAGTCAACTTAGGCCCTACTTCCTCTGTGTCATGTACCTAATATAATGATCATTGTAAAATAAATGACAATTAATTTGTATATAGAAACCGCTCATCTAAGAGATGAGTGCTGTGAATAAAACAGATTATTTATTGTTCCTCTCTATATACTTAGCAATTGTCCTCAATCACCAGATGGTGAATGGATGAATGATTAAAGTGGAGAAGAAATCAATTAGTGAGCCATCAATGGTTGTTTATTTTTCTAAACATTCCAAACTAGATTTCCTAATTGTCTCAAATGAAAAAGTTCCTGCTAGCCATGATGATTTGAGCAATAGAAACTGCTATGATGGCATCTATTGTGACAATAACTATAAAAGAAAAATAAAACCTTATTACATATCTGGTGCTCTGAGTAAGAACCTTGAAAACAAGCCATGAAATTTTCCCATTAAAAAAAATCCCAATGATGAGGTCTCTGCCATAGCAATAAAATTCTGGTAAACACCGTGACCATTTATTCAGAAGAATGAACTTGCAGCCTCAAGTGTTAGAGCCTAATGGAGAAAGAGTCAATACAGCCAAGAAGAAATTCCTGCCACATTTAAGAGGACTAAAAACTTTATCACCCTGGAATATTCCAGGTCAAATTCATGATAGATCATTCTTTGACACTTTAATAGGTGCAAATTAAATACGGTGATGGATACATTTTACAAAAAGTGAGATCTCCTACAATCAGACACAAGAAAGCTCTCTTTTTTTAGTAAATACAGATACATGCAGATATTGAATGGACTCAGATGAGAGAAGAGCAAGGCTAATCTGTTCAGATAGAAGGTAAATCAAAAAGAGGAAATTACCACTGTTATTCTTCAGACTAAGTTAAATTTATCATTTCTGTTGTCTGTCATCGTCAATTGCAATGAGGATAGAGACCAGCAGGCTGGGAGATCTCTAACAAGCCAGGAACCCCTTGCTCAGATGCATCTAACTTAGACTCTGACCCATATTGACCAGAGAAACAAAATAATTTGTCTGAATATCTGAAATACTACGGAGATCATGGAAAACCTAAGCGAAATTTCATTCATTGCCCCAAAAGAGTGATAATGTCATGCAATACCGACATGTCCCTGAAATTGTAAAGCAATTAAATATTTGTGAAAATCGAACCTTTTCTATTTGGCTCAAGTTCTGTTTCGGTTTTCCTACAGCTCACTCAATATATTTCCAAAATGAGTGGTAACCAAGTGTTTCAGTCAGGGTCTCAGTGGGTTGGTACACTTAAATTAGGTTAATTTGAGTAGGATTTATTTAAAAAGGAACTTTTTTAGAAAATGTGTAAGATGTAGAGGAACCACAAGAAGCCCAGGGATAATACTATAGGGGCAGTTACTTCCCCTAGGCCCCAAGAGAGGAGGGAAGAAAGCAGTTTTCAGAACACAAAAGGAAAGAGTTGTGTGAAGGAAGTAGAAGTTCTCAGCCAGCCCAAGGTGACCTTGCAGCAAGGGAGCCAGGAGATACATATCTGATCTCTCTCTCTTTCTCTCAGACTTTCTCCTTGGTCCCCCCATAGACTGAACCTACCTGAAGCCAGAGGACATATAGGCCAGCATCTCAGGGCAGATAGCAGGGTAAAGACAAAAGGAAAATGGCTCTGGAAGACAAATGAAAAATATGCAACTTTCCATGTTTTAGGAGGAAACAATTATTTTCCCAAGCATTGACCTCTACTGAGTCACTACTGCATGCAATGTACAGTCAACGGTAAGAACATGATGGGGATGGGGTAAAAGAGGTTGAAGATGAAGGGACGGAGAGTCAAAAAGGGAGAGAAAGCATCTCCTACAAGAAATTAAAACATGTTTTTAACTGTGGCAAATCTCATTCAATGACCATATTTATAAGAACAAAATCTACTCCAGAGTGTGGTCTGTGGAGCGGCAGCATCAGCATCATCTGGGAGATTATTAGAAATGCAAGATATCAGGCTGTACCCCAGACCATGAACTCTGAATTTCTTTTTTACCAGATCCCTAGGTACCTGTTATGCACATGAAAGTTTAAGAAGCACTGCTATAAAGACTCTCTAGAGTTACTCAGGGTAATAAGAGAAGTTTGGAGTAATTACAGCTAGTGGGATTTATAGGAAAAGGTTCATGGAGGAGGTATATTTGAGAAGGATATTAAAATAGTATTTTATGGAAAACATGGTTTTTAATTTCATCATAAAATCAAAAAGCAAATATAGTTCATCAGTAACCAAATATGTAATATTCAAGAAACAACAGAGTCAAAAACTGATACTAAGTATTAGTCCATTAATACAAAGTTCTTTCACAATAAAATAAAATTCTTATGCTACATAAATTCTCTAAAGGTTCTCTAAAGAAAGGGAAAATCCAGGCTGATTTAAATTGGAAAGCTGCTGCTTGGGTTTTGTGCTTTGCCATCTTTCTCTTCTGAATACTACTTTCCTTTTTATTTCAGGCACAACTCTGGTACTTAATGGGTGTTCAGTAAATACTTTTTGATAGATTGAAGTCCAACTGATTTAAAATTGTGTGCTAAACTGTAATAAAAATCAGCATCCAAAAAAAAAAAATAGTTGTAGATTTCTACTTAGAGAACAGCACCATCTAGTGTCTCCATAGGAAGGTACCATTTCCTATGAAGCCTGTTTACCTACAGCATGAGAAAATTCTAGTGCTAAAATTAACCCATTGTGCCACGTCTTTCTATCTTACTACACCTATAACAAAGTCTTAGAATTATTTCAGTTTGCTCCTTCCAGGCATCAGCTCATCTTTGAAATGGCAGGAGCGCTTTCATTTACTATGGAAAGACAGCTTTCCCTCAACGTCTGTGTGGCCCAGCCCACATTCTCTTATCTTAATCCTTACCAACTCACTGAATGACACCCTGTTTTCCAATTTCCAGAACCTAGATGCCTGTGCCTAAGGGCTTCTTCAGACCACCAAAGCCCACCTTGCTGCTCAAACAGCAGGCCAGACTTGGCATCAACCCAACTCCCAGAGGGCCGAGACCAATGACTAATGGGAATTAGTATATAAACGTCCCAGTTTCCTGCCCCTCAGGAGGTAGACTGTGTTTCCCAGAGTTTTCACATGGGATTAAGCACCAATCATTCAGAGTACTGGCTGCCTTCTCTTACCTCTCTCACTTCCCTACTCCCCTACCAGTGCTCTCCTCCCCACCAGAAAAACTGCTTGTACTTGAGTCTTTGCCTTGAGGTCTGCTTCTGGGAAAACCCAGGCTAAGACATTCTTTAAAAAACACTTTATTGAGGTATGATTTACACATAAGCTATACATGTTTCATATAGAGCATGGAGATAAGTATATACCCATGAAACCATCACCAAAGCCAAGGCCAAAAACATATCCATCATCTTCCAAAGTTTCCTCCCACCCCCCTTTTATTATCTTTTTGTGATAAGAACACTTAACCTCTACCCTTTCAGAAAATCTGAAGTATATAATGCAGTATTGTTAGCTATGGCCACTATGCTGTGTAATAGATATCCAGAACTATTTATCTTGCATAACTGAAATTTTGTACCCTCCGTCCAACATCTCCCCAGCTCCCTCTCCCCTCAACCCCTGGCAAACACCATTCTACTCTCTGCTTCTACGAGTTTTTGACTATTTTAGATTCCACAGATAAGTGAGACCATATAGTATTTGTATTATTCAGCCTTAAAAGAATAAGGAAATTCTCATTCATCTGAGGAATCTAAAAAACAAAACAAATGAATAACAAAAGGAAGACAACAAATAATGTAAATGCAGAGAACAAACTGAGGGTTGCCAAAAGGCAGAGGGGTAAGGGACAGGCAAAATGGGTGAAGACAAGTGGGACATACAGGCTCCCAGTTACGGACAAAATAAGTCATGGGAATAAAAGGCACAACATAGGGAATATATAATCAATGATATTGTAATAGCATTTTTTAAATTCATTCTGAATATTACTGCCTTTATTTTTTTTAAAGATTTTGTTTATTTACTTGAGAGAGAGAGAGAGCACGTGAGTACGTGAGCACAGAGGGAGAGGCAGAAGCAGACTCCCCACGGAGCAGGGAGCCCAATGCAGGATTCAATCCCAGCACCCCGGGATCACGACCTGAGCCCAAGGCAGACGCTTAACCGACTGAGCCAGAAAGGCGCCCCTGTAGTAGCATTTTATGTAGCTACACTTGTGGTGAGCATAGCATAATGTATAGAGAACCTGAATCGTTATATTGTACACCTGAAACTAATAACATTGTCAACTATACTCAAATACAAAAAAAATTTTAAATAAGAAAATTCTGCCATTTGTGACATCATGGATAGACCTGGAAGACATTATGCCAAGTGAAATAAGACAACACAGAAAGACATTCTTATTGCACCATAATCCATCCAAAGCCACCAGTTAAGAAGACAGGTAGGAAAGAAGCATGCCATGCCTGGTTTCTCATTTGCTAACCCCCCAGCATAATGCTGTAATCTCCTCATCACAGGAATATTACATGAGGGCAGAGGCTTGTTTTATTCACTGCTGATCACCAACACCTAGAACAGTGCCCACAAACAGCAAGTGCTTAATAAATATTTGCTGGCTACAAGTTGATGTTGTTGGACATAAATATAACTCTGAATTTAAAAAGAAGAAAGTCACCTTATGGTGAACAAGATTATGTATGAAAATATTAATTTGTTCTCTTTTAATTCCCAATACTTTCCATTATGAAAACATTTTTGGCAGGATTCAGATCTATAGGTCCACATCTGAGCTGCTAATCTAGTCAGAATACATGTCACTGGAATAAAAGTGCATTATAGATATGAGAATTTGTGAGTATATGAGTATTAAGGTAATTATTTCCAGGGTTCATATTTTGCAAAATAAATAAAATAAATTTTCCCCTTTTCCCTACAAAAGAAAACATGATTTCCAATTGACTATGTCTTCAAACTGAACATACATTTGAAAAAATAAATAAATTGGGGCACCAGGGTGGCTCAGTCGTTAAGCATCTGCCTTCAGCTCAGGTCATGATCTCAGGGTCCTGGGACTGAGCGCCACATAGGGCTCCCTGCTCAGCAGAGCCTGCTTCTCCCTCTCCCTCTGCTGCTTTCCCTGCTTGTTCTCTCTCTGTGTCTGTCTCTCTCCCTCTCTGTCAAATAAATAAATAAATAAATCTTTAAAAAAATAAATAAGTAAACATATATTTGAGATTTGTTTGTTACTATTGACCACACTGACACAGTAGAGTGTTCTAGTATGTGAGATGTTTTCCTGATCAAAGGATATTATAAGATTAGTAAAGGAAAATGATCTCTGAAAGTTTAGACCAGAACAGGTTAAAAAGATAATGTATCTTGTCTCATTCAGGGCAGCTGCAAAGCATGCTAGGCCAATGACCATTCATTAGGGAAAAGTGAGGTAAACTAGGAGCGCTGGTCTTCCAAAGTGTGACCTATAGCTCAGCTGTCAGTCCAAAGAGGCCTTTCCCCAGATAAGCACTAATAACCAAGGGGTTCAACATGGTGGGTAGAGTCTGGCATGTAGCATCTTCCCAGCTCAAGAGAAGGGAGGTAAGCCTGGGTTTAAGCAAAACACAAGTCATATCTATAGCCACAGGGCAGAGAGAGACAGGCAGAGGTGGGCTTCAGGCAATTTCCAATTCCCTAACCAAGCAGCCCAAGATGCAGGGCAAAGCTCAGCCCCTAAGAAGAACTGGAAAGGAAACCAATAATTAAGAGGGTGCATCCATGTGGAAAACTGGGATACACAGCTTAGCTGATGCCCTGAACCTGGTCCTAAGAAGGTCTGAAACTGGGAACAAGCACAGGTTAATTCCAAATGCACTCTAATGGGGATAAGGATCGGGTCTGGAACTCATGTTTACAGTGACTGAGAGGACCTAGACCTAAAGGTCAAAAGTCATCAGGGTCTCCAGTTGGACAAAGCTGCAAGGGCATTAGGAAATCAGTAGAAGGTGGGAAATTGCCTTTCTCCACCAAATTCCCCTAGACAAATCAGAGAAAGATCCATATTTCACTAAAGTGAAGATTTAGCAAAAAGATAGGATGTGGGGTAGGGGATGAGTTTAATAATTGCTATCTTGATTTAGCCTGTTACGCTCCTTGAGGATAAAGAAGCTGCAGAGCACATTGAGTTTGTGAGCTGGGCTCCAGAATGCAGAAGAATTTGTTATTCATATCTACTTCCAAATAGTGCAAATTGAGTACAAATCATGGTGTACCTAGAAAACATACATTAATTTGAGTGTTCATTTACTTGTATCTTTTAGTTCCACATGGTCTCAGTGGGTCCCAAACATCCCAGGATCACAACAATCGTAACTAAAGACTGTTCAAGGACTATTTTCCCCTCAGTTTCCTATGATAATACGAACAGGTTCAAGGTCAGCCCTACACAAAAACATGAATGAAGCAGATGCTATGTAACTGAGAGGTCCCATGATTAAGAATTCAGGAAAATAAAAGAAAAAATGCCAGTGAAGGCAGGTTCATAACAAAATGAGTAGCTGGGGCGCCTGGGTGGCTCAGTCGGTTAAGCGTCTGCCTTCGGCTCAGGTCATGATCCCAGGGTCCTGGGATCGAGCCCCACGTCGGGCTCCCTGCTCAGCAGGGAGCCTGCTTCTCCCTCTGCCTCTGCCTGCCTGCCTGCCTACTTGTGCTCTCTCTCTCTCTCTGTCAAATAAATAAATAAAATCTTTAAAAAAAAAAAATGAGTAGCTGTCCAGTCTTTCCACAATTCACACCCCATCCCCAAACAAGAAAGTTTCACCTAGAATTTTTCAAGCTAAAATGAATTGCTTTGATTTGGTTAATTTCCTTTTGGTGAAAAGGAGGGAGACATTAAGGGCACATGATAAAATTGTTTCTTTTTATATTCTCTTCATAAGTATACCCTTTACTCACTAAATGCTAATAACTAAGGCATGATACTTTCCAATGAGTTCAGCTTATTATTTTGCTTGTGTAAACAGTGTAAAAAAATGGTAAAGTTAGCTACTTAGGTTTATTGACATTAAGGCCAGGACCCCAGCACAAATTACATTCCCATTAAAAGTCAACCATAAAAGACTCTTAATCTCAGGAAACAAACTGAGGGCTGCTGGAGTGGAGGGGGGTGGGAGGGATGGGGTGGCTGGGTGATGGACACTGGGGAGGGTATGTGCTATGGTGAGCACTGTGAATTGTGTAAGACTGATGAATCACAGACCTGTACCCCTGAAACAAATAATATATTATATGTTAAAATTTTTTTTAATTTTAATGAGATTATGCAGAGTGGTAAAGAAAGTGAGATATCAATTAGAAATAGGATTTTTTATCAGAAAATATGTAAGGATTTTGACCAGTTTGTTGGGGAATTGCATAGCCTGAGTTTTCCTTGTGATCTGAGATAAACATTTAAGCATATAGATATGAAATATCTACTAATTTTTAAAAATTGCATGTCCTAAAAGACTGTAAGATTTTCCATTCTGTGAAAATAAAGCCTATAAAACATGAAAATGATATTTCCTTCAAAAAAAAAAGTCAAACTCTGAAGAGAAGAGCAATTTTAAGATTGAACAAGGTGAGTCTCAAACCATGTCTCCCATCTTCAGCTCAGTTCACTGATATGTTAACGACCTAGACACAGGACCACTGTGAATGCATGTCAACCAGTCTGGGATGAGGGGGAAGCAGACTGGCTACTACAGTAACCACTAATCCAGAGGGGCTGACCTTATCAAAGCAATGTTATCAAGTATGCAGAAGCAATACACTCATGAGAAATGCTATGACAGGCACTTCTAATTGTCCCCCTTCTCTCTCTCATAGTAAGAGAACCCCTGATTTTAGGCCAGTTTCATAGCCTCCCCAATTTAAAACATTTTCCATGCTACTCTGTAGCTGGGTGTGTCTACATTCTGGTCAAACGAACATGAGCAAAAGTAAAGTTTACCAGCTTTGGGGTCATGTACTTAACAGCAAAGAAGTGGCTCTCCATTGTCATTTTATACCCTTCTTGCTGGCTGGAATTCAGACGTTTGGAGAATCATCTTGGACCATATGGAAGAGGTCAACACTTTTAAGAATGGTAGAGCAACAAGATGAAGTTTGTGAAGGGTGTCTGGGCCCTTGATGACTTCTCAGTAGCATACTACCATAACTGCTAAAATTTTAATTTGAGAAATGAATGAACTTCTATACTGTTTAAAGCTTTGTTGATTTTATTCTCTGTTAAAGCAGAGATGACATACTATTACAGATACATGGCAAATAATGTCTTACTAATAATATTTTAAGGATAAATGATGTGAGTTATTAGTTCTGATATAAATTAGAGTAGTTGTCCTATTTTAACACCACTCACATTAACTTGTATTCCAAAATGTTTGATAGAACAGAAGAAAAGGAGTTTAATAGTATGTAGCATGTCACAAATTGTATGAAGTCCATCACACATCCATAGTATGTGTCCAACATGTGAATGCCATCTGTTACGTGTACCATGGGTTGAAAACTGCTAGACTGGAACAGGAAGCTAAGAAAAACCATGGCTATAGGTTTAATAACCATGTGGATTATTTGTCTTCATATGCAGATTGTATTTGTCACCTCAGTTATTAATTTGGCTAATTCATATCATAAGGTAAAACTGGCAAGAAAGCTGGATGCAAAATAATCTTCACCCATGGAAAAATTGCATAGGACACAAGTCCTACTGGTGGAACGGAAGCTTAATGACAGGCAAAAGGGCATAACAGAAGTATAATGAGTTAAATAATAAAAGCATGTCTTACTTTTAAAATTGTCAAGAAATAAAAATAAATACGTAAGAGCCTACACTGGCCAGAGCAAGCTTCCTCCTACACTACTGGTACAGTGCATGTTAATTCCAAAGAAATAATCAGACAAGTACACAAAGATGTAATGTGCTAAGCTATTCGTAATAATGATATTTATAACAGTGAAAAAATGGCGGCAACCTACATGTCCAACAACAAAGATCTGGCTAAGTAAGTTTGTTGTTTCTAACATGGGATAACTGCAGCCATTAAAATTGAATTTTAGGTGTGCCTGGGTGGCTGAGTAAGTTAAGTGTCTGCCTTTGGCTCAGGTCATGATCCCAAGGTCCTGGCTTTGAGCCCCCTCCCTGAGCAGGGAGCCTGCTTCTCTCTCTCCCTCTGCTGCTCCCCCTGCTTGTTCTGTCTCTGTCTCTCTCTCTGTCAAATAAATAAATACATAAATACATAAAAACATAATCTTTTTTAAAAAATTTTTAAGAATTGAATTTTAGAAGATTATTTTATTACATTATATTAATTGACAGTATGGTTTAAAAATGTGTGAAGCATGATCTTGATTTTCTTAAAAAAAATACCACACTATATAGATACAATTTACATGTGTGTTTAAAACATTTAAAATGTTAAAATTCTAATATTATCTCAGGGAGGGGAGGTATGAGTAATTTTAATTTTCTTCATTATGCTTTTGTTTGTTTTCCAGAGTCTTCAGTGGACATATATGTTAATTTTATAACCAAACAGACAAATGTAATCTTAAAAGGAAAAGAAGAAAGGAGGGGGCAAAGGAGAGGAAAAGTAAAGGGGGTCTCTCATATAGAACAAATCTGAGTCTGCATCTAGACTCCACTTCATAGTTCTTTGATCTTGATGAAATTAACTTTTTTAAACCTCAATTTCCTCAGCTGTAAAAACAGAATTAATATTTATCTGAAAGGGTAATTATGAGGGTTTAATAACATCATATGTATTTCCCAAACTTCTGAAGAACATTAATCACTTAAAATGATCATTAAATAAAAATATTTCCTTGGGAAAATGTATATGTATATTTGGATATTAAAGACCCTACCAAAGCTCCCTTTAAATAAACCAGTTTAACTTCATTTAATCCAGCCTTCCGCGAATTTACCTGACCATGAATCATGTTTTTACAGAATACCTGTGAATATACTTAATTCTGCCCAACACATCTTAGGAAATGCTGATAGATTAATGGACACGGTCCAGTACCTAGAACACAATGGGTGCTTAGGCAGGTTTTGTCCTTTTTTTCACTTATAAAGGACTGAGACCGCATTATTATGATGCCAGAAGTAGTGAACTAGAATGGGTAGAAGACAGCAGCCAAGTAAGAACCTAAAAGAATAATGAACTTCAAAAGAGGAAAAGTCAGACTGGAAATAACACTGACAAATGATACAATGCATATTTCCCAAGATAGGAATGAGGCATTTGATAGCTAGAAGGGAAAAAGGAAGATGGTGTCTATGAACATAAAATTGTGATTTCTGTTACTGCTACTAAATGTAATATGCAATTAAAGAAACAAAGCTTACATATAATATGTTGGTTACTCCTAATACATGCCAAGACTCTGAAAGATAAAAGCAAACCAATTTCAATTTATAATTTCATCATGCATTAGCATTAGCCAGAGGCTCTTGCAACCAGAGACAGCAAGGTCCACCTTCAATATAATTCATCTTTTCACTTACAAGTTCAATCATCAGGTCCTATAGACATTCCTTAGAGGTCAGCATGAAAACTTCACAGAAGAAATTCTACATGATAAAACCAACACTGTCATGGGGAACACCATAAAAAGTCAAAAAGCACTTTTTCACCATTGTTACCTTTTGCTTAGTATAAATAATTAATAAATGAATAACTGTATAAGGTAACAGGTGCTCTGCATATGATTCATAAGTGTCAGAGGTAGATGAATTAAATACTCTCTCAAAATCCCTTATAACCCTGTATTCCTCATCTTTGTTATTTTCTTGACATTAGAAAAAAGTTATCACATGCCAACTGAATCAAGAGAGAACAGCAGGAATAAAAAGATATGAGAATTAATGAATTGGCTCAATCCAATTATGTTCAGGAATCAGAAGAGATCATGTTAACTACTGTGGGTGTAGGCAGGCATAATAATGGCTCGCAAAGATATTCACATGCAAATCCTAAGATCCTGTGAAAATGTTACCTTACATGCAAAAGAAGCTTTGCAAATGTGATTAAGTTAAGGACCTTGAAATGGGGAGATTATCCTGGATTATCTGAGGGACCCAAACTAATCCTGTGAACACCTAACATCAGATGATTTATCCCAGGTGAGTCAGAGAGAGGCATGACGATGGAAGCTATGATGGAATATGTTAAAAAGCACATGAGGAGACTTCCTGTTAAACATGAGAGACTGCATACATGCATTTAACTCGGTTCTCTAGTCCCTCAAGAAAGTCCACAAAAAGAAAGTAAATATACATTTTTGGAAAACATAGACCTATCAGGACAAAGAGAACACGAGAAGAGATACGTGCAAAATTTCGGATGCTGAAAAGAAGATTAGTAAGTGGTAAAGGGACTTGGCAGATATAAGAAACTGAAGCTGTAGGGAACAAAGTTAAGGACCAACCTGATTTATACTGTGGAGTCCTTGATATGCTAATAAACTGAAAATGCCAAGTGGTATCTCAGGTAAGGGGGGTAAAGTTCCTGTCAAGTCTTGATCTCGGGGTCACTGAGACTGAGCCCCGTGTTGGGCTCCACACTCAGCCCTCTGCTCATGCCCCCTCTCTCTCTAAAATAAATAAATAAATCTTTTTCAAAAAACTACTGGTGCCTGGATTCCACTTCTCCAGATTCTGATTTAAATAGTCTATAGTCCTACCCTATGACCCAGTAATTGCACTACTGAATATTTACCCAAAGAATACAAAAACCCTAATTCAAAAGGATATATGCACCCCTATGTTTATTGCAGCATTACTTAAAATAGCCAAAATTATGGAAGCAGTCCAGTGTGCACCGACAGCTGAATGGATAAAGAAGATGTAGTATACAGATACAATGGAATATTATTCGTGAAAAAAAATGAAATCTTGCCATTTGCAACGACATGGATGGAGCTAGAGTATTATGCCGAGCAAAATAAGTCAGCCAGAGGAAGACAAAGACCATATTATTTCACTCATGTGGATTTAAGAAACAAAACAAACAAAGAGAGAGAGAAACAAACCAAGAAACAGACTCTGAACTATAGAAAACAAACTGATGCTTACCAGAGGGGAGGTGGGTGGGAGGATGAAATATGTGATGGGGATTAAAGAGTACACTTATCATGATGAGCACTGAGTAATGTATAGAATTGTTGAATAACTATATTGTACATCTAAAACTAATATAACACTGTATGTTAACTATACTGGAATTAAAATAAAACTTGATTAAAAAAAGAATTGCTGAGTCACTATATTGTACACCTGAAACTAATATAACACTGTTGGCTGTACTGGATTTAAAATAAAAAACCTAATAAAATTAAAAATAATAATCAATAGTCTATAGTTCAGCTTGGGCATCAGGATTTTTTTCAAGGTCCTCTGATGATTCTACATGCAATCAAATTTCAGAGCCACCGTTAGTGATGGTAGGCACAGAGCACATGTAAACACAAATTCCATTGGGGGACGGTACATTATTCCTGTGTTTCAATAGAAACTCATACCTTTTTCAAGTGCAATGACCATAACACAGAAAAAAAATAACAAAGATCCATGAAACAAGATAACATAATTAAGAATACATAAGGAATAGCACAGAGGACCATAGGGGAAGGTAGGGTAAACTGAAGGGGAAGAAATCAGACAGGGAGATGAACCATGAGAGACTATGGGCTCTGGGAAACAAACAGGGTTTCAGAGGGGAGAGGGGTAGGGGGATGGGGGAGCCAGGTAATGGGTATTAAGGGCACATGTTATGACAAGCACTGGGTGTTATATGCAACTAATGAATCACTGAACACTACATCAAAAACTAATGATATACTATACAGCGCTTAACTGAACATAATTAAAAAAAAAAGAAAAGAATAAGAGGCTATAGAAATAAACCCTCAAAGACCTCAAATATAGGAATGAATTAAAAGACACAGAACTAAAACAAATATTCTTACTATGCCTAAAGAATTAAAAGACAAGCCTGAAATTATCTTTACTGGAAATCATAAAAAGTATCCAAGGAGATTTGAAAATGTAGCCAAAGAACTTAGAGAAACAAAAACTACAATCCAAAATTTCCACTCAGTGTATGACTTTAATAGCAGATTATACATTACAAAAGGGAATTCCTAAACTGAAATATAGGTCAAAAGAAAATATCTAGAATGCAGCACAGAAATATAAAAATAAAATTAATAAAAGCATTTAAGAGACTACATAGCATATAGAGTGAAATGGTTTAATATATCTTTAAATAGAGTTCCAGGGGAAAAAAGAAAGGATAGAAGAAAAAATAGTGGGTGAGAATAAATGAAAACAGATTCACAAATGCAAGAAACCCAGGGAATCCCAAGCAGAATATATATATATATATATATATATATATATATATATATATATATAAGGACTTTTACCATAGACACATCATAGTAAAACTGCAGAACACCTAGGACAAAGAGATCTCAAAAGCAACCAGTGAAAAGTAAGAACAGATGGCATTCATGAATGCGACTGAAAGCTGCCTCCTTAACAAGAGCAATGGAAACCAGAGGGAGGTAGAATGATACCTTTAGTGTGCTGAAAGGGAATAACCACCAGTTCTATCTTGATAATTCTCAAGAGTGACTGTAAATTGAGAACATTTCAAGACAAACACAAATTGACATAATTTGCCTCCAAAAAAAAAAATCTCACTCAAGGAAATTCTAAATTATGTATTTCTGCAGAAAAAAAAATATTCCAGAAGAAAGAATTAAGATGGAACAAAGAATATAGAGCCAAGAAAAAAGTGGGTATGTGGGTAAATCTAAAAATACATTATTTAAAAATAATAATAATATTCTTTGAGATTAAAATATAATTAAGATACAAAACAAGAATAATTTATAACTGAGGAAAAAATAATGAAATTAAAAGTGTTCTAAGACCCTTATGCTGTCTGGGAGAAAAATAAAGGAACCTATTAATTTTAGACTTGATAAATTAAGTAAGCATACTGTAATTCTAAGGACACTATTAAAAAAAAGTGTATGACTTTCAAAACCAAAAGAAAGAAAAGAATTAGCATGATTTAAAAAGTACTCAATATCAAATAAGACAATAAAAGAGAGAAATATAAAGCACAAAATAGGATAAGACAAAACCTATTATTAATTCATTCTTTTAAATATAAATCAATCCAGTGCCCCAGTTAAAAGACAAAGGTTCTTAGAAAAATCACATTTTAATCAAAGAACATTTTTTTTAAGATTTTATTTGAGAGAGAAAGCATGAGTGCGGTTGGAGTAGAGGGAGAGGGAGAAGCAGACTCCCCACTGAGCAGGGAGCCCGATGCAGGGCTTAATCCCAGGACTCTCGGATCATGTCCGGAGCCAAAGGCACAAGTTTAACCAACTGAGCCACCCAGGTGCCCTTATTTTATTTTTTTAAAGATTTATTTATTCATTTATTTGAGAGGGAAAGAGAGAGAGAGCATGGGGTAAGGGGAAGGGCAGAGGGAGAGGGAAAGAGAATCTCAAGCAAACTCCATGCTGAGCACAGAGCCCCACAGTGGGGCTCAATCTCATGACCCCAAGATCACAACCTGAGATCCCAACCTGAGCTGACACCAAAAGTCCAACGCTTAACCAACTGGGCCACCCACGTGCCTGCAAAGAATGACATTTTTTAAAAAAGATTTATTTATTTCAGAGAGAGAGAGAGCATGGGAGTGCAGGAGAAGAGGGAGAGAGAGTCTTCAGCAGACTCCATGCTGAGTGCGGAGCCCGGAGCCCAACGCAGGGCTCCATCTCCCAACCCTGAGATCACGACCTGAGCTGAAACCAAGAGTCCACCACTTTACCAACTGCACCACCCAGGCACACCAAGAACGACATTTTAATCAAAAGAGACAATACCTAAAAACTAAGGATAGAGAAATACTAAAGTATAAGGACAGAGAAAAATATACCATGCAAATAAAAGAAAGCTGGAGTAGCTATAGTACTATCAGAAAATATGCAAGTCCAAAAGTATTACCAGAGATAAGGTTAATCACCTCATATAAATCAAAGGTATAGTTTACCAGGAAGATAAAGTCATCTTAAATCTGTATATAATAATACAGCACCAAAACGATTAAAGCAAAAATTGACAGAACAAGGCAAAATACACAAATCCATACATATAATGGGAGATTTTAACAGAGGTCTCAGTAATAGAACAAGTAGATTTTTAACAAAAGTACAATCTATCAGAGCAATGCACTTCTCTCCTTTTCCTTTCCAATCACTTTGTGTGACAAAGGAAAAGAGAATATTTCTTGTCCTTAAGTAGGAAAGAGGCTAAGGTCATGGCTTATATGAGTTGTGACCTGGCTGGGTCCTCCAGGTTGTGGTTAAATACTTCCCACTTAATTTGGGCCATTATCCTGCACTTTAAAGTATAACTACACAGGGCAAATCCATCCAGTTAGTTACTGAAAAATTACCTAAAGAACATATAAAGAAGACAACAATAATTACCTAGAAATCAAAAAAAGTTTGTAACCTACAAATAGTTTCCCAAAAAGGATTAACACAGGTCTTCTTCCTAAGGGCACCAATAAATTTTTATAAACCAAGTACAAATAGTGGTAATAAAACTTAATGAGAAACTGGATTTTTTACAGTATATATTAAAAATACTCATTTCCTGTCCTGTGGAAGTCTGCATAAGTAAATGTTATTATCATTTTTCTCAAGATCAAACTATTGGAGATTATACATTCCAGTGTTTCTTCCTTAATTCAAAAAGAGTTCAGAATCCCAGTCATGAAGAGAAGAAACAGCTAATAATAAATCTCATGAATGCCTATGACTCTCTGAGAACCCTTAAAAAAGTGACAAATTAGGTATTCGTAAGTGAACATTATTAAAAATTTTTTCAACTAGTATGAATAATTCCAAACCAAATTATAGTAGAAATGCCATATCCATTCTAAATCCTAAACTATCCACTTAAATGGCCAATAATTCATTTTTGAGAGAACACGAACAAGACTCCAATCAATTTACATGAGACAGTCCAAGCAAATATGAAACTGCTGCCAAGTTCCAATTGTTCCATCCTAGTAATTTTATAAAAAAAAAAAGATTGAGTAGAAAACAAGACAGTTGTTTTTATACCCTAGCTATAAATAAAATGAAGTGTGGGTGAGGGTGGTTGTGTGTGAAAATCTCATCAAAGAATGTATGAATGTGCTTGGGAAACAGTTTCGACAAACCAGAGTCACCTCTAGGCCACATGGTACCTCTTCTTTCTCTGAACACCTTGATGCATTATACAAACACACATTTCTATGTAATAATAGCCCTGCACAAAAATTATTGTTACAACCTTGGGTAACTCTTATTTATCAAAAGTAAACCCAATCATTCAATACCTACTTTTATTCCCAAATGAACCCTCACCTCAGCAGACACAACCTAAGAGGAAAACCTGAGAAGAAACAAAAGGCAATTCACCTTGCCATGGCCCAAGGAAGACTAGGAGAATATATATACCAAAATATTAACCATAATCATCTATGGGGCGATAAAGTTAATGCTGATTGTTTTTCTACTTTTTCCTTCTCTGTATTTGCTGGATTTCTTACTCCCAAAACCAAATACTCAATTCTCAACATCCTTTTCTCCCCCACCTTACTAGCTTCAACCCTTCATGCCATAATGATATTTCCAGGCCTACAATGGATGGTTACTTGGGAGTTAGGTGCTAAACTCAACACAGAAAGCACATATTGCATATAGTAAAAAAATCACGGGGGGGGCGGAGCAAGATGGTGGAGGAGTAGGAGACCTAGATTTTGTCTGGTCCAGGAATTCAGCTGAATAGAGATCAAACCATTCTGAACACCTACGAACTCAACAGGAGATCAAAGAGGAGAGTAGCAACGACTATCTGAACAGAGAAGCGACCACTTACTGGAAGGTAGGACTTGCGGAGAAGTGAATACGAGGCGATATTCAGAAGGATAGACGGCGGGGGAGGGGCCTCCACCGGCCGCTTCTGGCAAGTGATAGAGTCGCGGAGCACAAAATTGGACATTTTAGAAGTCGGCTCCGCTGAGGGACGTCGCTGCAGTGGCTAAGCGGGGGGTGGAATCCTCCCGGGACAGTGTGGTCTCAGGACCCTTGGGGTCACAGAAAGACTGGGGGAGCCTCAGTGCGCCAGAGCTCCCAGGTATCGGAGCGGGGAAGCCGGCTGCAGAGGCGGAGCTGAGGCTCCGGTTCTCAGCTCGGGGTGGCCATAAACTGTGATCCGCGGCCCAGTCGGGCCACTGCTCCTCCAGCAGGGACCCAACAGGTGGCAGATTCGGGGAGACTCCCCTTCCTTCCTGGGGAGGAGCGGCGCGGGAACGCACCGCAGGGATCGGCTGGGTTTGGAGACTCCACACAGGGTTGGGTGCCAGAGATAGCAACGCTCGGTCACAGGCCGGGTGAGCACGGAGAGTGGCCGGAGACCGGGGACAAGGGAGTGACTGCTTTTCTCTGTGGGCGCACTGAGGAGTGGGGCCCCGAGTTCTCAGCTCCTCCGGGTGGAGATTGGGAGGCCACCATTTTTGCCCTGGTCCTCCAAGACTGTACCGAGAGCTTGCAGGGAACAAAAGTTCCTGAGATCAAACCCGAGCAGTTTGCTTAGCCCGGACCGACAAGGGCGGGGCAATTCAGCCTCCGGCAAAGACATTTGGAAACCGCAGCAACAGGCCCCTCCCCCAGAAGATCGACACGAACAGGCAGCAAGCCAAGACCAAGTTTACCGATCAAGGAGAACGGGAGAACTCCAGCGCTAGGGGAATACTGCACATAGAATTCATGGCTTTTTTTTTTACCATGATTCATTAGTTCATCAAAGTTAATTTTTGTTAACTGTATTTTTTTTCTTTTTCCCTTTTTCAACCAACATCTTATCAATCTCTTTTTTAAAAAAAAAAACATTTTTTATTTTTCATTTTTAGATTCATAATTTATCCCTTCATAGTAGTTACCCTTATTTTTGCATATATATATAAGTTGTTCTCTCTTTAAAATTTTGAGATACAGTTTCTTCTAACAGATAAAAATATACCCTAAATCACTAGTGTATGGCTCTGTTCTAGTCTCCTGCCTGATCACATTCTCTCCCTTTTTTCTTTTTTTTTTTAAATCTTCTTTCTTTTTTCAAACAACTTCTTATCTTATCAAGTCCTTTTATAAAATCTTTTATAATTTTCATCTTTACAATCATCTTCTATCCCTTCATTGTATCAACCCTTATTTTGTACATATATGTCTTTCTTCCTTTAAAATTTTAGGAGGCACTTTTCTCTAACAGACCAAAATACGCCCAAAATCTAGTGTGTGGCACTGATCTATGCACTAGCCTGATCATATTTGGTCACATTCTGCTTTTTTTGTATTCTTCTGTTTTTGTTTTTATCTTTTTTTCTTTTTTTTCTCTTTCTTTTTTCTTTCTTTCCCTCTCTTTTCCCCTGGTTTCAGGTCTTTTCTGATTTGTATACACTATATTTGCTGGGGACGTTGTAAACCTGTTAGCATTTTGTTCTCTCATTCATCTATTCTCCTCTGGACAAAATGACAAGACGAAAAAAATCACCTCAGCAAAAAGAACAAGAGGTAGAACCGTCAGCCAGGGACCTACTCAATACGGACATTAGTACGATGTTGGACCTAGAGGTCAGAATCATGACTTTAAAGGCACTAGCTGGGCTTGAAAAAAGCGTGGAAGTTATTAGAGAAACCCTTTCTGGAGAAATAAAAGAACTAAAATCTAACCAAGTCGAAATCAAAAAGGCTATTGATGAGGTGCAATCAAAAATGGGGGCACTAACTGCTAGGATAAATGAGGCAGAAGAGAGAATCAGTGATATAGAAGACCAGATGATGGAAAATAAAGAGGCTGAGAAAAAGAGGGAGAAACAACTACAGGATCACGAGGGCAGAATTCGAGAGATAAGTGATACGATAAGACGAAACAACATTAGAATAATTGGGATCCCAGAAGAAGAAGAAAGAGAGAGAGGGGCAGAAGGTATATTGGAGCAAATAATAGCAGAGAACTTCCCTAATGTGAGGAAGGAAACAGGCATCAAAATCCAGGAGGCACAGAGAACCCCTCTCAAAATCAATAATAAGAGGTCAACACCCCGACATCTAATAGTAAAACTTACGAGTCTCAGAGACAAAGAGAAAATCCTGAAAGCAGCTCGGGAGAAGAGATATGTAACCTACAATGGTAAAAATATGAGATTGGCAACAGACCTATCCACAGAGACCTGGCAGGCCAGAAAGGACTGGCAAGATATCTTCAGAGCACTAAACGAGAAAAATATGCAGCCAAGAATACTATATCCAGCTAGGCTGTCATTGAAAATAGAAGGAGAGATAAAAAGCTTCCAGAACAAACAAAAACTAAACGAATTTGCAAACACGAAACCAGCCCTCCAAGAAATATTGAAAGGGGTCCTCTAAGCAAAGAGAGAGCCTAAAAGCAGCAAGGATCAGAAAGGAACACAGACAACATACAGTAACAGTCACCTTACAGGCAATACAACGGCACTAAATTCATACCTTTCAATAGTGACCCTGAATGTAAATGGGCTAAATGCCCCAATCAAAAGACACAGGCTATCAGATTGGATTAAAAAACAAGACCCATCAATATGCTGTCTGCAAGAGACTAATTTTAGACCCAAAGACACCCCCAGATTGAAAGTGAGGGGGTGGAAAACCATTTACCATGCTAATGGACACCAAAAGAAAGCTGGGGTGGCAATCCTTATATCAGACAAACTAGATTTTAAAACAAAGGCTGTAATAAGAGATGAGGAAGGACACTATATCCTACTTAAAGGGTCTATCCAACAAGAAGATCTAACAATTGTAAATATCTATGCCCCGAACATGGGAGCAGCCAATTATATGAGGCAATTAATAACAAAAGCAAAGAAACACATTGACAACAATACAATAATAGTGGGGGACTTTAACAGCCCCCTGACTGAAATGGACAGATCATCTAAGCAAAAGATCAACAAGGAAATAAAGACTTTAAATGACACACTGGACCAAATGGACTTCACAGACATATTCAGAACGTTCCATCCCAAAGCAACGGAATACACATTCTTCTCTAGTGCCCATGGAACATTCTCCAGAATTGATCCCATCCTGGGTCACAAATCAGGTCTCCACCAGTACCAAAAGTTTGGGATCATTGCCTGCCTATTTTCGGACCACAATGCTTTGAAATTAGAACTCAATCATAGGTGGAATGTTGGAAAGAACTCAAATACATGGAGGCTAAAGAGCATCCTATTAAAGAATGAATGGGTCAACCAGGAAATTAAAGAAGAATTAAAAAAATTCATGGAAACAAATGAAAATAAAAACACAACTGCTCAAAATCTTTAGGATGCAGCAAAGGCGGTCCTAAGAGGAAAGTATATAGCAATACAAGCCTTTCTCAAGAAACAAGAAAGGTCTCAAATACACAACGTTACCCTACATCTAAAGGAGCTGGAGAAAGAACAGCAAATAAAGCCTAAACCCAGCAGGAGAAGAGAAGTAATAAAGATCAGAGCAGAAATCAATGAAATAGAAACCAAAAGAACAGTAGAACAGATCAACGAAATTAGGAGCTGGTTCTTTGAAAGAATTAATAAGATTGATAAACCCCTGGCCAGACTTATCAAAAAGAGAAAGGACCCAAATAAATAAAATTATGAATGAAAGAGGAGAGATCACAACCAACACCAAAGAAATACAAACAATGATAAGTACATATTATGAGCTGGACAGCCACATGTGGAAGAATGAAACTGGACCATTTCCTACACCACACACAAAAATAGACTCCAAATGGTTGAAAGACCTAAATGTGAGACAGGAGTCCATCAAAATCCTAAAGGAGAACACAGGAAGCAATCTCTTTTACCTCAGCCGCAGCAACTTCTTCCCAGAAATATCACCAAAGGCAAGGGAAGCAAGGGCAAAAATGAACTATTGGAACTTCATCAAGATAAAAAGCTTTTGCACAGCAAAAGAAACAGTCCACAAAACCAAAAGACAACCGACAAAATGGGAGAAAATATTTGCAAATGACATATCAGATAAAGGGCTAGTATCCAAAATCTATAAAGAAGTTATCAAACTCAACACCCAAAGTACAAATGATCCCATCAAAAAATGGGCAGAAGACATGAACAGACATTTTTCCAAAGAAGACATCCAAATGGCCAACAGACACATGAAGAAGTGCTCAACATCACTCAACATCAGGGAAATCCAAATCAAAACATCAATGAGGGACCACCTCACACCAGTCAGAATGGCTAAAATTAACAAGTCAAGAAACGACAGATGTTGGCGGGGATGTGGAGAAAGGGGAACCCTCCTACACTGTTGGTGGGAATGCAAGCTGGTGCAGCCACTGTGGAAAACAGTATGGAGGTTCCTCAAAAAGTTGAAAATAGAGCTACCCTATGACCCAGCAATTGCACTACTGGGTATTTACCCCAAGAATGCAAATGTAATGATCCGAAGGGGTACGTGCACCCCAATGTTTATAACAGTAATGTCCACAATAGGCAAACTATGGAAAGAGCCTAGATGTCCAACAACAGATGAATGGATAAAGAAGATGTTGTATATATATATATATATATATATATATATATACATATATATATATATATATATTACACACACACACACACAATGGAATATTATGCAGCCATCAAAAACTCCACAATCTTGCCATTTGCAACAATGTGGATGGAACTAGAGGGTATTATGCTAAGCAAAATAAGTCAATCAGAGAAAAACAAGTATCACATGATTTCACTGATATGAGGAATTTGAGAAACAAGACAGAGGATCATAGGGGAAGGGAGGGAAAAATGAAACAAGACGAAACCAGAGAGGGAGACAAACCATAAGAGACTCTTAATCTCAGAAACAAACTGAGCGTTGCTGGAGTGGTGTGGGGTGGAGGGATGGGGGGGTCTTGGTGATGGACACTGGGGAGGGTATGTGTTGTGGTGAGCACTTTGTGTTGTATAAGACCGATGAATCACACACCTGTACCCCTGAAACAAATAATACATTATATATTAAAAAAAAAAAAGAAGCTAGTAGGAAGGGAAAAATGAAGGAGGGGGGGAAATCGGAGGGGGAGACAAACCATGAAAGTCTATGGTCTGAGAAACAAACTGAGGGTTTTAGAGGAGAGGGTGTGGGGGATTGGGTTAGCCTAGTAATGGGTATTAAGGAGGGTATGTATGCATGGAGCACTGGGTGTTATACGCAAATAATGAATCATGGAACACTACATCAAAAACTAATGATGTACAGTATGGTGACCAACATAGCATAATAATATAAAATTAATAAAAATAAATAAAAGTAAGTAAATAACAGTTTCAGATAATAATAAGGACCATAAAAAATAAGGGGCAAGAATATAGAGATTGTGGGCGCCTGGGTGGCTCAGATGGTTAAGCGTCTGCCTTCGACTCAGGTCATGATCCCAGGGTCCTGGGATCGAGTCCCGCATCGGGCTCCCTGCTAGGCAGGGAGCCTGCTTCTCCCTCTGCCTCTGCCTCTCTCTCTCTCTCTCTCTCTCTCTCTCTCTCTCTCTCTCTCTGAAATAAATGAATAAATGAAAACATTTAAAAAAAAAAAGAATATAGAGATTGTGAGGTCAGAGAGAACCTCTCTGATAAGTTAATATTTGAGCATAAGCAACCAAAACCGTAATTTGTTTTCATTTTTTTAAGTTTTTATTTAAACTCCAGTTAACATATAGTGTAATATTAGTTTTGGGAGTACAATATTGTGATTCAGCACTTCCATACATTACCCAGTGCTCATCACAAGTGCCCTCCTGAATACCCATCACCTATTTCACCCAACCCCCCTGGTAACCATCAGTTTGTTCTCTTATAATTAAGAATCTGTTTCTTGGTTTTGTTTCTGAAAGTCCACACATGCGTGAAATCATAATATATGAAATACTGTATTTGTCTTTCTCTGACCAACTGACTTATTTTGCTTAGCATTATACTCTCTAGTTCCGTCCATGTCATTGCAAAGGGAAAGATTTCATTCCTTTCTATGGCTGAGTAATATTCCACTGTGTACCACATCTTCTTTATCCATTCATTAGTCGATGGACACTTGGGCTGTTTCCATAATTTGGCTATTGTAGATGATGGTGCTATAAACATCAGGGTGCATGTATCCCTCTGAATTAGTATTTTTGTATTCTCTGGGTAAATAGAAATAAATTCAAAATGGATGAAAGACCTAGATGTGAGACCTGAAACCATAAAAATCCTAGAGAAGAACACAGGGAGCAACCTTTTTGACATCAGCAGTAGCAACTTCTTTCTAGATATGTCTCCTGAGGCAAGAGAAACAAAAGCAAAAAGTACACTATTAGGACTACATCAAAGTAAAAAGAATAAATGGACCGGATAAAGAATAGCATAGTAGATACAGGTGAAAAAAGAATTAGTAATGATGAGCTAGGTATTAAACTTCACCCTCTAGCCAAGAACAATTAGAAAAGCTGAGAATTTTGTTTATTTTGTTTATTTTGTTTTTGTAAAGGTAGTGGAGATGTACTACTCACTGAAGGATTTGGGGAAGGGCAGAGTGAGGAGAGAAGAGCCAAGAAAAGAAGGAAAGTCAGATAGGGAGCCAAGGGGATGAAAGAGAACTGGGGAGTAGTACTATTCAAATAGATGATGGCTTAGAATTTTCCAAACTGACAGAAGACATCAAGCCACAAGATTCTAGAAGCACTATTAATCCTTAGACAAATACAAGGAAAATCACCTGTGATGATTTATTTTATGTGTCAACTTAGCTAAGGGATGGTACACAGTTTTTGGTCACACATCACTCTAGATGTTGCTGTGAAGGTATTTTTTAGGTGTGGTTAACATTTAAATCAGTGGATTTTGAGTAAAGCAGATTACCCTCTATAAAGTTCATGGGCCTAAATATATCATATGTACATCAAATGTAAATAGACAATTAAAAGATAAAAAATTATATGCTGCTTATAAATGACATACCTTAAATATAAGAATATAAATGGTTGAAAGTAAGAGGGTAAAAGGATATATGATACATACACTAACCAAAAGAGCCTTCTATATCTATATTAATATTAGACAAAATAGACTAATGCTAAAAGCATTAATAGAGTTAAAGACAGATATTTTGTAACAATAAATGATCCCATTGGGCACCTGGGTGGCTCAGTCGTTAAGCGTCTGCCTTCGGCTCAGGTCATGATCCCAGGGTCCTGGGATCGAGCCCCGCATCGGGCTCCCTGCTCCGTGGGAAGCCTGCTTCTCCCTCTCCCACTCCCACTGCTTGTGTTCCCTCTCTGGCTGTGTCTCTCTCTCTCTGTCAAATAAATAAATAAAATCTTTAAAAAAAAACAAAAACAAAAAATGATTCCATTTACTATGAAGATATAACAATTCTAAATTGTCATACATCTTATAACACACCTTCAAAAATACATAAAGCAAAACTTGACATAACTAAAGGATAAAAGACACATCTGTAATCTTAGTGGGATAATTTAACTTATCTGTCTCACTAACTCATAGAAAAACCAGATTTTAAAAATCCTTAAGGAGAAGCTTTGAAAAGCATGGCTAACAAACTTGACCTAATTTATATATGTAGGGCACTGAATCCCAAAACTGCAGAGTATACATCCTTCTCAAGCACACTCGGAACATTTAAAAAGCATGATGAATGCATTTTCTCTGATCACAATAGAATTAAGCTAGAAATAAATAACAAAAAGGATAGCTATAAAATCTTTCATATATTTGGATATTAAGTAGTACTTAATTAAATGACCTATGTGTGATTCAAAGGAGCAATCACAACAAAAATCAGAAAGTATTTTCAACTGAATGATAATTTCAAAAAACAATGTATCAAATCTTATGGATGCAGCTAAAGCTGTGTTTAAGAAGGAAATTCACAGAATTAAACACATCTATTAGAAAAAAAAAAACCTGTAAAAACAATGATCTAAGCATTTCAAGAAGTTAGAAAAAGAAAGAGCAAATTAAAGCCAAAAAGTAGAATTAAGGGAAAAAATAAGGGCAGAAATTAGTAACAAAGAAATCAAACAATCAACACACTCTTGAAAAACCAGGTGGGAGAAGTCACTCTATTGGACATCAACTTACTCCATAGCTACAGAAATTAAGGCATCATGTTATTGGCACAAAGAAAAATAGAACAATGGAACAGAATTGAGAGTCCAGAAACAAACTCTTATACATATACAGACACTTGATTTATGACGAAGGTGGTACTGCAGAGCAGAGGCGAAAGGGGAGCATTTTCAATAAATGGTGCTGAGTCAAATTAATATCTACATGGAAAATATAAGAAAGTTGACTCTTACCTCAAACAATATACAAAAATACATTCAGAAATCTACTGGATCTAAATATGAAATAAGAAAATAAATCTTCTAGAAGATAATTTAGGAGATTATCTTCATAATGTACACATAGGACAATAAGATTTTTAAACCAGACAGAAAAAACAATAACCATTAATAAGTTACACTGCATTAAAATTAAGATCAATTTTTCATCAAAAGACACCAGTAAAAGGGTGAAAAGGCAAACCTCAGACTGGGAAAGACAGTTGTAATACATATAACAAACAAAGGGCTCATGCTTAGACTACAGAAAAGATTCCTATGAATCAAAAAGTGAAAGACAAATGTGTGAATCCAGGTCCTCGCAGAAGCATATGCCAAGACAGGATTCAATGTGCAAGGATTTATTAAAGAAAATGCCTGTGAGAGAATTTAACTTAATCCGCAAGGTAGTTTTCAGCCCCACAAAGGACACAGAATTTTATTTAACTATTCATTTATGTCCATTTCTGCAGAGAAGTAATAAGACTTCTGAACATGGGGTGCCTGGATGGCTCAGTCAGTTAAACGTCTACGTTCAGCTCAGGTCATGATCCCAGGATCCTGGGATCGAGTCCCACATTGGGCTCCATGCTCAGTGGGGAGTCTGCTTCTCCCTCTCCCTCTGCTGCTCCCTCCACTGCTTGTGCTCTCTGGCTCGCTCTCTCTCTCTCAAATAAATAAATAAAATATTTTTTAAAAAAGACTTCTAAACATAAAATAAATTAGGATAAAATTCTGTAAGAGAAATAGAATAGAATTAGGAGCTCATGGGGGATTACACTAAGTGAAATAAGTCAAGCAGAGAAAGACAATTATCATATGGTTTCACTCACATGTGGAACATAAGGAATAGCACAGAGGGCCATAGGGGAAGGGAGGGAAAACTGAAGGGGGAGAAACCAGAGAGGGAGATGAACCATGAGCGACTCTGGACTCCAGGAAACAAACTGAGGGTTTCAGCAGGGAGGGGGTGGGGGGATGGGGTAGCCAGATGATGGGCATTAAGGAGGGCACATGTGGTGATGAGCACTGGGTGTTATATGCAACTAATGAATCATTGAACACTACATCAAAAACTAATGATATGTTGGCTAATTGAAAATAATAAAAAAATGAATTAAGAGCTCATGGAGAAAAGAGAAAGATATAAAACTCAGAGAGTTTTAATTTGAAATGACATGAAAAAAAGAGGCCAGAAGGGACTTAGTTTACTGGCAACTGACTAGATTATATTTTCTAGTAGAAAGAGAGTTCAAGATTGAGTCCTCACCCCCTTCAAGTCTGTGGTCAGTAAAAATTTATACTCTCTACATGTGTAATGAAATACATTTATATTAATATAATATTTCAACAAAATGGAAAAAAATCACTGTATTGGACTACATTATTCAAGCATATGCTTTGCCTTCTATAATCAAAGTCCTTCAGGAATTACTTTAAAAATTAAAGCTTTTATAAATATGATATAAATAAATATATTTTTAAATGTTTTTAAGCTCTCAATTTATATCCAGACAGGAGTTTGTGCACCCCACAGGATCTACTTCATTCTCTGAAGTAATTGAAACTGCACAAGAAAGAAAGAAAGAAAGAAAGAAAGAAAGAAAGAAAGAAAGAAAGAAAGAAAGAAAGAAAGAAAGAAAGAAAGAAAGAAAGAAAAAGAAAAAGAAAAACTAGAAAGAGAAATATAGTATTAGCCTGCTTAGGATTGAGCATAAATGCGAAATGGAAGTGTAAGAGAATAAGTAAACAGGCTGCAGAGACAGAATGAAGGGACTCTTCCTTAAATGAAAATGTAATCATCTCAAGTACTTATAATGTACTTCACAGACATTTATTTATGTCTGTGTACATGTGAACATGTAAATACAAACATCTGTTTAGTTAAAAGCAAATAATAAATCCAGTGCTTTAGAATTGAAATGTATTAAGTACTATTTAGCTAAGAGTCTCTTAACCACACCAAATGTTCAATATGACATACAGGTTTTGGAAGTTTTTGTTTTGTTTCGTTTTGTTTTGTTTTGTTTTGTTTTGTTCTACAGAAGTATTAAAGTTATTTGGAAACATCTTAGCCTGTGTGGAATCATACTACGTTCTTCATAACATTAATCCAGAATATTTGCCAAATGTAGTTTGATATTACAGAAAAAAAACAAGGGCTTTGGATTCAAAAAGAACTAAATTCAAATCACGGCTCTCCAACATAATAGTTGTGTGGCCTTAAACAAGCTACTTAACCTTTTTGAGCCTCAGTTTTTTCTTCTGTAAAACTGCAGAAGCCAACATCTAACATCACAGGATGCTGGAATGGGGTTCTTCTTGCCCAAGGCATCAAAATAATAGATGTCAGAACACAAATGTGAAACCACACTCCTTCACCCACCACTCCTACAGAGTTACTAAGGAAAGAGTCCATGACTCTTCTATCAGTTAGATTTTGCTATATAACAAACCACCGCACAACTTAGTGCTTAAAACTACAAGCATATACTATTTCTCACATTTCTGTGAATTGTCCTGGCAGTTCTTCTGGTCCGGGCCAGCTTGGCTGGGCTACATAATCTAGAGTGGCCTCATTCCCATGTCTGGCTGTTGACCTGATGTCAGATGGGGTAATATGAAGAGCTTGGCCACATGACTGTCATCATCCAGCAGGCTTATTCACACAGTCATAATCACAGAGTTCCCAAGAGCAGCAAGACAGGTCAAGCCCCATTATGCAAGCACTTTTTTTTTAAGTCTCTACTTGTAGCACATTTTCTATTGTCCCACTGGCCAAAGCAAGTCACATGGCCAAGCTACCACAACTCTTGAATCCCTCAGAAAGATAAGAGATATAAAAAGAGGTTTGAGAACACAGTCCCTAGCTGCTAGTAAGAGCTCAATAAATATATGTTGAATAAAATAATAAATGAATGAAAGAAAAAACTGAGAGGATGGTGGTGCCATTAACCAAAATAGGAGGTTTAGCTGAAGAAGCAGGCTCAGGATTAAGAGGAAAGAGTGAATTCCTTTCCAAATACCTAGAACCCTGAGGTACTCATGAGACATTCAATAAACATATTCAATAGACAATTACATATACTCTCCTCGAAAGTTGTGAAATGCTTTCCTGGAACTATTTTAGAAGTTAAAAATAAATTTTTATTTGTGTCTGTCCTTTACTATTATCCTTTATTTACAATTCTAACACATGGTAGTGGATTTGAAATATTACATTTCCTCAAATCTAGGATGTATTTTCCACATTTTAACAGTTCAACTGATGTGTGTTACATACATATATACATCTAACATGATACTATTCCTTTCTTTATGAAAAACTGAGATAAATCAATGTAACATTTTAAAATTCATGGCCTGTTAAAATCGAGGAACTATGATTAAATATAAACTCTTGATCTGCTGTGTCCAGGAATAGATTTTAACCCATTAGGGAAGGCTATTTTTACTCCAGACCCAATCAAGAAGTTTCTCTTGCTCTTTCTGTAAAACTTGTAATACTTTCTCTTTTACCTATCTCAGAAAAAGCCACCACATCCAGCCCATATTTAAACTTGAAAACCTGACAGATATTCTTGATTACTTCTTCTTCCTCATATATGTCCACTGCCATATCCCACTGAATGTACCTCAAAAATATGACCCAAACACATCTCTATTACCACCACCCTAGATCAAGCACCATCATCATGCACCTGCACTAATCTGACATACTCTGAGCTGGTCCCCTTGCTTCCACTCTGGCCTTCCTGCTATTCACTTTCCACATGGCAGCCAATGAACATTTTTTTTTTAAATGTAAGCTACATCATATGGCTCTCCTACTTAAAATTCTTCAAATTCCCATGGCTCTTAGAATAAAAACCACAATGATATCCACAGCCTTCCATGAATTTCAAGCCTTAAACAAGCTACTGACAACCTCTTTAATCTCATCTTGTACCACTTTCCACTTTGTTCCATTAAAACTCAACTACTTTCAGTTTTTGTAATTTTTATTAAGTTCTTTTCCTCCTCAGAACCTTAATCCATGCTGTTCTCTCTGCCAAGCCTATTCTTCTCTCTTCTTCCAGTTCATCCATACTCACCTGTTAGGTCTCAGCTTAACTTCCCTGACCTTCCCACCCATATGTATATGTATACGTGTGTGTACATATATATACACATATATATAATGTTTATTTTTGTTTCTCCCATTGGACCATGAATTTCATGAGGGCAAAAACTGTGCTTGTCTTGTTTACTATCCAATTGTTCACATACTGCCCAGAGCACAGTAGACACTTAATAACTATTCCTGAGGAATAAACAAAGAAATAACCAAAACATCCTCATACAAAGGAGCAAAATTGCTGGTCACACATAAACACAGTAGCTTATGACCAGAAAAACTAGAGAACAGGAGGTTTAGGTGAATAATGGACAAAAACTGCAGACCCTCAAACAGAATGAGAAACACTTTTCAGTTAAAAAACTAGAGCAACAGATACAATATATTGGCAAGAAGCAAAACTTTAAATTTCCTTAGCAATATAAAGATTGTAACACTTAAAATCTAAACTTAGGGCAAAGACCGAGCATTTCCCACACAAATACCAAGGGCCCTGATACAATAAGTGACGTTCTAAGGCTGATGCTTAAGTGGCAACAGTGGCAAAAGATCCAGAGGAAGACTACAGAAACCCAGGTTTGGAAGAGGCTGCTGGTTGTCCCCCAACATCCACCCTCCCTTTATTCTATGTAATCCAATTTTTTGGATTGGCCATGATTGATACAGGCAAAGCTCCAGAAGCACAGAGAAGAAAGCTGTGTGTTGTGGCATGAAAACAGGTTGCAGAGAGGCGACGGGTATGTGGTGTTGCCACTGAATGTTCTAGAATCTTGTGCCTTGAGTGGCTGCTCCATATTACACATTTAAGTGAAGGAGAAAGGTATCTCTTTTGGAAAGAGGGGCATGAGGTACAGTGAGGAATGGATTCAAGAGACCCAGGATCCAGGCTTTGGCTAGCTTCTTACTAACTGTGAAGCTTAGCAGGAGGCTCATTCAGCCTTATGTTCTCCATATGAAAATGCTGACTGCGAGGACTCCATGTAAATACAAAGAAACCTGCTCAGGACTCCCAGAGAGATAATGAGTTGTGTCAGGCCTAGAAGGCTGGGTATGATCTTGTCAGATAGAGATTCTAATCAACTGTGTAGTCAGGTTTTTCTTTCATGCCCCCAAAAGGATCCCCGAGTCAGAGCCAGGAGTATTCTGGTTCCATTGTTAATTGGTTGTACGGTATTAGTTAAGTCATCACTCTCTCTAGGCCTCACTCTTCCCAAATGTAAAATAAAGGAATTGAATTAGATGACCTGCCTTAATCTATGGCCTTTTATCACCCAGTATCTTCGTTTTTTTTAAATAGACTTTATTTTTTTTAAAGATTTTATTTATTTGACAGAGAGAGACACAGCTGGAGAGGGAATACAAGGCAGGGGGAGTGGGAGAGGGAGAAGCAGGCTCCCCATGGAGCAGGGAGCTCGATGCAGGGCTCAATCCCAGGACCTTGAGATCATGACCTGAGCCGAAGGCAGACGCTTAATGACTGAGCCACCCAGGCACCCTTAGACTTTATTTTTTAAAGCAGTTTTAGGTTCACAACAAAACTGAGGGGAAGGTACAGAGATTTCTCATATACTCCCTGCCCCCACACATGCATTATCCCCATTATCGATATCCCCTACCAGAGAGGGATATTTATTACAACTGATGAACCTACACTGACACCTCATTATCATCCAAAGTCCATGGTTTACATTACAATTCACTCTTGGTCTTGTACATTCTATGGGTTTGGACAAAGGTATACACATACAACACAGTATCACAGTATCATATAGAGTATTTTCACTGCCCTAAAAATCCTCTGTTCTCTCCCTATTCATCCCTGTCTCCCTCCTAAGCCCTGTCAACCACTCTTCCTTTTACTATCTCCATAGTTTTGCTTTTTCTAAAAGGTCATATAGTTAGAATCATATAACATGTAGCCTTTTCAGATTGGCTTCTTTCACTTGGTAATATGCATTTAAGTTTCCCCCATGTGTCTATGTAGCTTGATAGCTCATTTCAGTTTAGCACTGGATAATATTCCATTGTGCAGGGGCACATGGGTGGCTCAACTGATTAAGCAGCCTACTCTTGATTTCAGCCCAGGTCATGATCTCAGAGTCCTGGGACGGAACCTTGCATTGGGCTCTGCGCTAAGTGGGGAGTCTGCTTCAGGATTCTCCCTCTCCCTCTGCCCCTCCACCCATGCCCACACTTTTTCTCAAATAAATAATCTTAAAAAAATAATAATATTCCGTTGTCTGGATGCACCACAGTTTATCCATTCACATACTGAAGGACATCTCAGTTGCTTCCCATGTTTTAGCAGTTATGAATTAAGCTGCTATAAACATCTACATGCAGGTTTTTGTGTGGATATTTTCAATTCATTCGAATAAATACCAAAGAATGCAACTGCTAGATTGCATGGTAAAATTGTGTTTGGTTTTCTAAGAAACCACCAAACTGTTATCCAAAGTGGCTGTCGCATTTTGCATTTCAGTCAGCAATTAATGAGAGTTCCTGTTGCTCCCCATCCTCATCAGTTTTTGATATTGTCAGTGTTCTCGATCTTGGCCATTCTAATAGGTGTGCAGTGGTATCTCATTGTTGCTTTAATTTGCATTTCCCTGATGACATATGATAAGGAGCATCTTTTCAAATGCTAATTTTCCATTTGTATATCCTCTTTGGTAAATTGTCTGTTAAGGTCTTTGGCCCATTTTTAAATTGGATTGTTTGTTTCCCTATTCTTGACTTTTAAGAGTTCTTTGTATATTTTGGATAACAGTTCTTTACCATATATATCTTTTACAAATATTTTTCCCAGTCTGTGGCTTCTCTTTTTCTCTCTTGAGAGTGTCCTCCAAAGAGCAGAAATTTTTCATTTTAATGAAGTCCGGCTTGCCAATTCCTTCTTTCATGGAT
Organism: Zalophus californianus; assembly: GCF_009762305.2. Taxonomy (NCBI): domain Eukaryota; kingdom Metazoa; phylum Chordata; class Mammalia; order Carnivora; family Otariidae; genus Zalophus; species Zalophus californianus. The sequence continues at coordinate 109,769,981 of NC_045612.1, read as the reverse complement.
GTGTCCTTGGTGTTACATCTAAAAAGTCATCACCAAACGCTAGGTCACCCAGATTTTCTCATATGTTATCTCCTAGGAATTTTATAGTTTTGCATTTTACATTTTAGTCTGTGATCCATTTCGATATAACCAAATTGTATGCTTTCTATGACTGCCCAACTAAAGTCTGAATTCCTGAGCCTCTTTTGCTGCTATGCATACTCATGTGATAAATTTCTGGCCAACAGAATATGAAGAGAAGTTATGTGTGCAAACTTTAGTTCTCACCCTTAATGGGGGGAGCATATTCTCCTTCCCTCCCTCTTGTGACTTCTTTCATCCTGCTGTCTGGAACATGAATATTATGGCCAGCCACCTTGAACTTTATAGACAAGAACAGAGGAGGGACAGAGGAACAAGATAAAAGGGACTGAATCCCTGTACAACCATGTAGAACAGTTTTGCCATACCACTCAGGGACTACTACCTAAAAGAAAGATGGATTTCTGTCTTCTTTAAGCCATTGTTAATTTACATTTCTTGAATTTGCATTTCTGTTATAGGCAACAGAAGTTACATCTTAACCAACAGAGTGGGCCATGCAAGAAGAAAAATCTAGACATTAGCACAAGAGAGAACATTCTTTTGGCCACTCCTAAGAAGGGGTTTTCATCTGTTCCTTGAGATGTTAACTGGAAAATAATCAGAACCTATTTCATTTAATTTATAGTGGTTGCATATAACTATGCAATATTCATTATATACTGAAATGTTTATGGGTCCCATTAAATCAAATGTATTCATCATTCTTTTGTATTCTTTACCTAAAGATCAAGGTTATAGAGACCCTCTAGACATGTTATAAATGGGTTTCCTGACTGGACCCTACTTGGCAATAGCAGTAAATATTTTGGAGCAGAGAATGGGCAAAACCAAGTAAAAAAGCTTCCTCATACCTATCCTCACTCTGATTCATACACTCCTTACAAAATGTTGCTTTAACCAATTCATGATATACATTATACCATGACAGTACTACATTTGAGGTATTTTAAATGAGTATGCTGAATATTCTGTTTCCCCTCCATTTTATTCCTTCCTCCCCTGTACCTTATACTAATCTTCATGGAATGTATCACCTGACTCCCTTATGCTCTGGGTTCTGCTTGGGTTAGGCCAATCAGAGGCACAGGCAGGGGATTGGAGGGTGGGAAAAAAGAGAAGTTGGAGATATTTATTCCCCCAGGTTTTTCCCTGCCTGGCCATAGTGGACAGTATCTCTTTTTCTCAACTGAAGGCCAAGAAGGAAGCACAGAATGTCCATGTTGTACATTTGTATAATTTTTCAGAGTGGAGACTAAGTGTGGTTATGAACTGCTGACAAATTGGAAGCCACCACCCATCTTAGGCCATGACAATTAGGAATTTAGCCCAGTGTGAAATACTGTTGGGACAGAAGTACAGTGGCATGGTAGCCTCTGCTGTTTCACAGTATATAACCTATTTGCCATGATGTAGTCAGTAAACTTTGGTCTAAACTGCATTCAGAGTGACAGAGTACAAAAACAAGAAATATAAATTCTCAAACTTTACAGATGAATCACCTAAAGTACTTGTTAAAGATGTAGATTCTTGAGCTGCAGTTCAGGAAATTCTGATTCAGCTTATCTGGAGCTTGTCCTGGAATCTGTAACAAGGTGCCTGGGTAGGTTAGGCCCAGGTGGTCAAAGGGGCACACTTTGAGAAACACTAAATTAGAGCTTTGTGTTCAAAAAAATTTTAATATCCAAGTAGCCGTTCAGTCTTCTTTACCTGGGCAGCAGAAAGTTAACCTCCAGCTAAATTCCATAATTCCTGCAGATTGTCTTTTACAGCTATAGCAGAGTTTCCCAAACTGTCATATGCATACAAATGATCTGGGGGGGGGTCTTGTTAATCATAGCCTCATGTAATCAAAAGATTCAAGAAGCATTTGCTAAAGATGAATGAAATCAAATTCTGCAACTCTTGAAAATTAAAATGATTACAAGAATATGTAACTGAAACTTGTGTTGATATAAATTGTTAACTATAACAACATAAGAGAAGCAATTTCTGAACTGCAAATATAGGTATATTGTTAATTGAAACATAGGTAAAATGAAATCTCTTAGCTAATGCTAAGTCATTAACTGACTTAAATATTTGTGTTTTGCTCTGTAATTTTCTGTTAATTTGATATTCACCACTCGATTAAATTTACCTTACACTTAAGCAGAGACACTTAATTCAGCTTATTATATTATGCTTATGAGGAAATGCAACATTCAATAAAATGTACAAATATTTTAGAATAAATTTTAATTATTGGATAACTTTTCTTCCATGCATTAATAAATTTTTATAAACATTTGCTCTTTATTCAGGTTCAAAGGTTCCTCAACTTGTAACTGCATAAACTATATTTTTAAAATGGCCTTGATATAACCACCAAACCATAGAATTTTGTACTAGATGACAGTGTCAATTAATAAAATTATGCTTTCTTTTGAATGTCTGGTTTAAAATAATCAGAATTTTTCATACAGTTCAGTTCACATCACATGGTATCTATTCATACACTCAACCCCTGTAATCCGAGTCCTTATAATCCCTGCTTTAGGATTTATGAAGCTGAAATCCTGATAATTGCAATAGTTACCATTTACACACACTCTAATAAATATCTAGCACCTTACTGGGTGCCTTACATATGTGATCTCATTTGAACCCCATGGCAAGCCCATTGATACTATTATCCAAAATGTTAGATAAGGAAATTGAAGCCCAAAGAAGTGAAATAACTGACCCAATTTTTTCACTGCAGGCAAGGAGGCAAAGCCAGAATTTTAACTCAGTATTTCAAACTCTACCTCTTAATACCCTGCCATGATGCCTTGATGGAATATTAAAATATATTTGTTGAACACTTGTTCTGTGTGAGAACCTATACTCAACTTCAAAGAGGATTCAGGATGAATGAACACAATCCTTACCCTCAAAAAACTTTCAATCTAATTGAGGTAGAAGATAGAAATAAAAGATGTGCGTAAGTATTTTTTACTCACAAGAATATAGGTAAACTGTGCTTTTTATTAAAGTGTTTAGTCCAGAATGGGACATGCTCATTATAAATTATAATATATTACAATGGATCTCTAATAATTGTCTTATTATGTGTTCCTTCACAAGCTGAATCTCAGATAAGAAATCTAGTAAAAGAGTTTATCTGGTAAAATGGGCTTCATCAAAATTAAGAACTTTTCCTTTGTGAAAAACCTATTAAGACAAAAAGACAAGCTGCAGACTGTGACAAAATATTTCAGAGCCACATGTCTGACAAAGAATCAGTATATATGATATACAAAGAGCACTAAAAACTCAACAGTGAAAAAATAAACAGTTCAATTAGAAATAGGCAAAAAGTATGAACAGACATTTCAATAAAGAGGATACAGAGATGATAAATAAGTACATGAAAATATGTTCAATATCATTAGTCATCAGGGAAATGCAAATTAAACTTACAATGAAATATCACTTCACACCTATCAGAATGGCTAAAATACAAAATAATGACAGCACCAAATGCTGACAAGCATGTTGAGAAACTCGATCACCAATATGTTGCTGGTGGAAATGTAAAACAGTACAGCCACTACAGAAAAATTAGATGGATTATTTTAAAACTACACATGTAAACATCGTATGACTCAGTGATTACAAACCTGTGTATTTATTCAAGAGGAATGAAAATTACATTCATGCAAAAACCTATACATGAATGTTCATAGCAAATTTCTTTGTAAAAGCCAAACTCTGGAAACAGCCCAAACGCCTCTCTATGGGTGAATCGTTAAACAAACCACACACATACGGGATACCACTCTTTTGTTTCAATCCTATCCCTCTTTTGAAATGTCTATTTTTAATTAGGTTAACCTTAGTTAAACCATGAACCACTAGCACACTACCTATATGAAATTCTGCTTGGCAAAACTAATGAAAAGTTTATAAAATAAAGGTCAAAAGCAGATAAAAATCTTATTTTAAAATGTTTATACTATTATTCCATTGTCAAATTTAACTCCTCCAAGTGTTCTCTTAATTTCAAATTTTATTTCAACACAACCAGCTTCATGACCCACCATGGGAATCCAGGGAAAATTCATTTTACTTTATTTTAAGTTAATGGTCTTTTTATTGGGAAAAAAAAAAAAAAGACCAGTATCTACAACTTGGAATGGACATAAATTGCAATGTCTTGAACTGCAATGTTGATGGTTGTGCTGAAGTCCACAGCCACAGCCTACTCTGCTGGCTCCAAGTCATAATTCAGAAGGTTTTAAAAACAGAGAGACCCAAGATGCTCCCTTGTTAAATGTTTCTTTTTAAAAATTTTGTGTGAAGGGTGACAGCTTGACACACATTGACACACATTTCAGTCTGGTAAAACACAGACAGCGCTAAACCAACACATGCAGGATGCCACCAGGATGTGTGTCACCATCACCAGGGGTCAGGACACACAGAAGTACAAGAGGACTGGTCTGCTAAGTGGGGCTACATCTAGACACTTTATCCCTCACCCATCTTTCTGCACAGCAACCAGAGGTAAACCAATTTTAAATGTGTGTTTTCAGTAAACCAGCTATGACAATATATACTAACAAAGTGAACTAGACCCCTTCTGAATAGGTTTCAAATTTTTTTTTCATTTTTAATACAAATGCCTGACCATGCTCAATTGTCAAGCTGCATGCATGAAAAACTGGCCAGCCCAAATAGTGTATTAATCATTAGCAAATGGAACTGCAAGGAGTCCACTAAGGGCTTCCTTATCATTAAGGTAGTACAAGTGTTTATATCATAAAACTGACATGTAGCTTGATCTTTAGGGTGCAGGACCACCAACCAATACCTGCAAATTTTGTGTGTGTGGACAGAGGTACTTTTGACATTCAGTTTTGCTTTATAGAAAGAGAATGAGTAAATGAACTTTTTTGCAAGAGGTAAGTAAAAGATTCAACATGATTCTTCAGCAGTGGGGGGGTGCAAAGGAGTTGAAACTAGGTCTTCAATTTGTAGTCATCATCTGTATGAATTCTTCATAGCTGACTTGTCCATCTCCATCAATACCTGTTTCTCTGATCATTTCATTTACTTCTTCATCTGTTTGTGTTTCTCCTAAGTTTGTCATGACATGACATAGTTCTGCTACTCTGATGTACCATTCCCATCCTTGTCAAAGTCTCAGAATGCTTCACATATTTCTTCTTCACTGTCTGTCTCTTTCACTTTTCTAGCCATTATAGTCAAAAATTCTGAGAAGTCAATGGTGCCATTACCATCAGCATCCACCTCATTGATTATATCCTGCAATTAGGCTTCTGCTGGCTTCAGACTCAGTGACCTCATGACAGTTCCAAATTCCTCTGTTGTGATGGTGCCATTGCCACCTTTGTCAAATAGGGAGAAAGCTTCCTTGAATTCAGCGATCTGTTCTTCAGTCAGCTGATCGCCATGGTGCTATCAAAGGGGGGAAGAGCAGAGGAAGCAAGTGTGGCTACAGCAGCGCACAGGCTGTGATGGCAGGGGTGCCTCCGCTGGCTGCTGCTGGTAAGGCACAGTGTGCACTCAGCACCGTACCACCGCCACTGCCCGGCTCCAGGGAAAGGTCATTTCAAAGCACATACGTCACATAACAGTAGGAGAAATAGTACAGGACGCACAACTTTCTGTAAAATTTTATCAAATCCAGGTCAGAAGTCACCAGAAACCAGGCCTAGAATTGTTTTCTTGCCATTTGAAGAGACTACTTTATGAGGAAAAGAAGTTTTATCTGCATTTTCTTTTACAGATTGGAACTCAACTGTGTTTTACCTTCTCCAAAAGAAGCAGCATTTCAGATATAATTTTCACTTTTCCAGAACTGTTTTTCTAATTTTAGAAAAGTGAGCATTTTGGGATGCCTGGCTGGCTCAGTCAGTAGAGCATGCAACTCTTGATCTCAGGGTTGTGAGTTCTAGCTCCACATTGGGTGTAGAGTTTATTTTAAAAAGTAAATAAATAAAATCTTAAAAAGAAAGAAAAGTGAGCATCTTATAAACAACACAGTCACTGTAAAGGTATAAAATACAACCATTTGCTACCATCTAGTGGAACTACTAAGTTTTGCACAGAAACATTTTTGGCTTTAACAGAATCATTCTACTTCATTACCTTTATTTGATTCTTCTTGGTAACATGAATTTGTAGTTGTAAAAGTAAAATTTCTTGATATTTGTTATTTGACAGAGAGAGAACGAGAGTGAACACACAAGCAAGGGGGAGCAGCAGAGGGAGAGAGAGAACAGGCTTTCCACTGAGCAGGGAGCCTGATGCGGGGCTCGATCCCAGGGCCCTGGGATCATGACCTGAGTCGAAGGCAGACGCTTAACCGACTGAGCCACCCAGGTGCCCCTGGATACAGTTTCTTCTAAGAGACCAAAATATACCCTAAATCTAGTGTATGACATTGTCCTAGTCTCCCACCTGATCACATTGTTTTTTTTAATTTTTTTCAATCTTTTTTCAACAAACTTATCGATTCCTTTTTTAAAATCATTTTAAATTTTCATCTTTACACTCATATTCCAACCCTTCATTGTATTTACCCTTATTTTTGTATATACATAAGTTTTTCATTCCTTAAAATCTTGGGAGGCAATTTTTTCTAAAAGACCAATTTTACCTAAAATCTAGTGTGTGGCTCTGTTCTATTCACCAGCCTGATCATATTTTTTTTTTCCTTCCTTTCCCCCCCACAGTTTTGGGACTCTCCTGATTGTTTAGTGTATATCTTACTGGGGTCGTTGTTACCCTTTCAGCATTTTGTTCTCTCATTCATCTATTCTCCTCTGGACAAAATGACAAGAAGGAAAAACTCAACTCAAAAAAAAGAAAAAGAGGCAGTATGGACTGCCAGGGACCTAATCAATACAGACATTAGTAAGATGTAAGAACTAGAATTCAGAATGACGATTATAAAGATAGTAGCTGGGTTTGAAAAAAGTATAGAAGACACTAGAGAATCCCTTTCTGGAGAAATAAAAGAACTAAAATCTAAAGAAGCCAAAATCAAAAAAGCTATTAATGAGGTGCAATCAAAAATGGAGGCTCTAACTGCTACGATAAATGAGGCAGAAGAGAGAATTAGTGATATAGAAGACCAAATGATGAAGAATAAAGAAGCTGAGAAAAAGAGAGATAAACAACTACTGGATCACGAGGGCAGAATTTGAAAGATAAGTGATACCATAAAGTGAAACAACATTAGAATAATTGGGATCCCAGAAGAAGAGAAAGGGGATAGAAGGTATATTGTAGCAAATAACAGCACAGAACATCCCTAATTTCAGGAAGGAAACAGGCATCAAAATCCAGGAGACACAGAGAACCCCCGTCAAAATCAATAAAAATAGGTCAACACCCCGACATCTAATAGTAAAACTCACAAGTCTCAGAGACAAAGAGAAAATGCTGAAAGCAGCTTAGGACAAGGGGTCTGTAACCTACAATGGGAGAAATATTAGACTGGCAGCAGACCTATCCACAGAGACCTGGCAGGCCAGAAAGGACTGGCATGATAGATTCAGAGCACTAAATGAGAAAAATATGCAGCCAAGAATACTATATCCAGCTAGGCTGTCACTGAAAATAGAAGGAGAGATAAAAAGCTCCCAGTACAAACAAAAACTAAGAATTTGCAAACACCAAACCAGCCCTACGAGAAATATTGAAAGGGGTCCTCTAAGCAAAGAAAGAGCATAAAAGTAACACAGAACAGAAAGGAATAGAGACAATATACAGTAACAGTCACCTTACAGGCAATACAATGGCACTAATTTCATATCTTTCAATAGTTACGCTGAATGTAAATGGGCTAAACGCCCCAATCAAAAGACACAGGCTATCAGACTGGATAAAAAAAAAAAAGACCCAACAATATGCTGTGTGCAAGAGACTCATTTTTGACCCAAAGACAGCTCCAGATTGAAAGTGAGGGGGTGGGGGGGCGGAGCAAGAGGGCAGAGGAGTAGGAGACCTGGCTTTCGTCTGGTCTCAGGAATTCAGCTGAATAGGTATCAAACCATTCTGAACACCTACGAACTCAACAGGAGATCGAAGAGGAGAGTAGCAACAACTCTCTGAACAGAGAAGCGACCACTGACTGGAAGGTAGGACGTGCGGAGAAGTGAATCCGAGGCGATATTCGGGAGGATAGACGGCGGGGGAGGGGGCCTCCGTCAGCCGCTTCTGGCAACTGATAGAGCCGCAGAGCACAAAATTGGAACTTTTAGAAGTCGCCTCCGTGGAGGGACGTCGCTCCAGTGGCTAAGCAGGAGGTGGAATCCTCACGGAACAGTGTGGTCTCAGGACCCTCGGGGTCACAGAAAAACCGGGGGTGCCTGAGTGCGGCAGAGCTCCCAGGTATCGGAGTGGGGAAGCCGGCTGCAGAGACGGAGCCAAGGCGCGGGCTCTCAGCTCAGGGTGGCCATAAACTGTGATCTGCGGCCCAGTCGGGCCACTGCGCCTCCAGCAGGGACCCAACAAGCAGCAGAGCCAGGGAGACTCCCCTTCCTCCCCCGGGAGGAGCAGCGCGGGAGCACACCATGGGGATCTGCTGGGTTTGGAGACTCCACACAGGGTCGGGTGCCAGAGATAGAAACGCTCGATCACAGGCCGGGTGAGCACGGAGTGTGGCCGGAGACTGGGGACACAGGAGTGATTGACTGCTTTTCTCTGGGGGCGCACTGAGGAGCGGAGCCCCGAGTTCATGCCTCTCTGGGGCGCAGATTGGGATGCCACCATTTTCACTGTCTTCCTCCAAAGCTGTACGGAAAGCTTGCAGGGAACAAAAGCTCCTGAGAGCAAACCTGAGCAGCTAGCTTAGCTGGGACCGACAAGGGCGGGGCAATTCCGCCTCCGGCAAAGATATTTGGGAACCACGGCAACAGGCCCCTCCCCCAGAAGATCGGCACGAACAGCCAGTGAGCCAAGACCAAGTTTACCGATCAAGGAGAACGGGAGAACTCCAGCGTTAGGGGAATACTGCACATAGAATTCATGGCTTTTTTTACCATGATTCATTAGTTTTTCAAAGTTAATTTTTTTAACTGTTTTTTTAATTTCTCTTTTTCCCTTTTTCAACCAATATCTTCTCAATCCCTTTTTTTAAAAAAACATTTTTTTTTTCATTTTTAGAGTCATATTTTATCCCTTCATAGTAGTTACCCTTATTTTGGGCATATATATATAAGTTGTTCTCTCTTTAAAATTTTGAGATACACTTTCTTCTAACAGATCAAAATATACCCTAAATCACTAGTGTATGGCTTTGTTCTAGTCTCCTGCCTGATCACATTCTCTCCCTTTTTTTTTAATTTTCTTCTTTCTTTTTTCAATCAACTTCTTATCATATCAATTCCTTATATAAAATCTTTCATAATTTTCATCTTTACAGTCATCTTCCATCCCTTCATTGTATCAACCCTTATTTTGTACATATATAAGTCTTTCTTCCTTTAAAATTTTAGGAGGCACTTTTTTCTAACAGACCAAAATATGCCCAAAATCTAGTGTGTGGCACTGATCTATGCACTAGCCTGATCATATTTGATCATATTCGGTTTTTTTTATATTGTTCTGTTTTTGTTTTTGATCTTTTTCTTTTTTTTCTTTCTTTCTTTTCTCTTTCTTTTTTCTTTCTTTCCCTTTCTTTTCCCCTGGTTTCAGGTCTTTTCTGATTTCTATACAGTATATTTGCTGGGGACGTTGTTAACCTGTTAGCATTTTATTCTCTCATTCATCTATTCTCCTCTGGACAAAATGACAACACGAAAAAAATCACCTCAGCAAAAAGAACAAGAGATAGTACCGTCAGCCAGGAACCTACTCAATACGGACATTAGTACGATGTCGGACATAGAGTTCAGAATCATGACTTTAAAGATACTAGCTGGGCTTGAAAAAAGCGTGGAATTATTAGAGAAACCTTTCTGGAGAAATAAAAGAACTAAAATCTAACCAAGTTGAAATCAAAAAGGCTATTAATGAGGTGCAATCAAAAATGGGGGCACTAACTGCTAGGATAAATGAGGCAGAAGAAAGAATCAGCGATATAGAAGACCAAATGATGGAAAATAAAGAGGCTGAGAAAAAGAGAGAGAAACATCTATAGGATCACGAGGGAAGAATTCGAGAGGTAAGTGATACGATAAGACAAAACAACATTAGAATAATTGGGATCCCAGAAGAAGAAGAAAGAGAGAGAGGGGCAGAAGGTATATTGGAGCAAATAACAGCAGAGAACTTCCCTAATGTGAGGAAGGAAATAGGCATCAAAATCCAGGAGGCACAGAGAACCCCTCTCAAAATCAATAATAAGAGGTCAACACCCCAACATCTAATAGTAAAACTTACCTTACGAGTCTCAGAGACAAAGAGAAAATCCTGAAAGCAGCTCGGGAGAAGAGATATGTAACCTACATGGTAGAAATATTAGATTGGCAACAGACCTATCCACAGAGACCTGGCAGGCCAGAAAGGACTGGCAAGATATCTTCAGAGCACTAAACGAGAAAAATATGCAGCCAAGAATACTATATCCAGCTAGGCTGTCATTGAAAATAGAAGGAGAGATAAAAAGCTTCCAGAACAAACAAAAACTAAACGAATTTGCAAACACGAAACCAGCCCTCCAAGAAATATTGAAAGGGGTCCTCTAAGCAAAGAGAGAGCCTAAAAGCAGCAAGGATCAGAAAGGAACACAGACAACATACAGTAACAGTCACCTTACAGGCAATACAATGGCACTAAATTCATACCTTTCAATAGTGACCCTGAATGTAAATGGGCTAAATGCCCCAATCAAAAGACACAGGCTATCAGATTGGATTAAAAAACAAGACCCATCAATATGCTGTCTGCAAGAGACTCATTTTCAACCCAAACACACCCCCAAATTGAAAGTGAGGGGGTGGAAAACCATTTACCATGCTAATGGACACCAAAAGAAAACTGGGGTGGCAATCCTTATATCAGACAAATTATATTTTAAACCAAAGACTGTAATAAGAGATGAGGAAGGACACTATATCCTACTTAAAGGGTCTATCCAACAAGAAGATCTAACAATTGTAAATATCTATGCCCCGAACATGGGAGCAGCGAATTATATAAGGCAATTAAGAACAAAAGCGAAGAAACACATTGACAGCCATACAATAATAGTGGGGGACTTTAACACCCCCCTGACTGAAATGGACAGATCATCTAAGCAAAAGATCAACAAGGAAATAAAGACTTTAAATGACACACTGGACCAAATGGACTTCACAGATATATTCAGAACATTTCATCCCAAAGCAATGGAATACACATTCTTCTCTAGTGCCCACGGAACATTCTCCAGAATAGATCACATCCTAGGTCACAAATCAGGTCTCAACCGGTACCAAAAGATTGGGATTATTCCCTGCATATTTTCAGACCACAATGCTTTGAAACTAGAACTCAATCCCAAGAGGAGTATTGGAAAGAACTCAAATACATGGAGGCTAAAGAGCATCCTACTAAAGAATGAATGGGTCAACCAGGAAATTAAAGAAGAATTAAAAAAAATGCATGGAAACCAATGAAAATGAAAACACAACTGTCCAAAATCTTTGGGATACAGCAAAGGCAGTCCTGAGAGGAAAGTATATAGCAATAGAAGCCTTTCTCAAGAAACAAGAAAGGTCTCAAATACACAACCTAACCCTACACCTAAAGGAGCTGGAGAAAGAACAGCAAATAAAGCCTAAACCCAGCAGGAGAAGAGAAATCATAAAGATCAGAGCAGAAATCAATGAAATAGAAACCAAAAGAACAGTAGAACAGATCAATGAAACTAGGAGCTGGTTCTTTGAAAGAATTAAGAAGATTGATAAACCCCTGGCCAGACTTGTCAAAAAGAAAAGAGAAATGACCCAAATCAACAAAATCATGAATGAAAGAGGAGAGATCGCAACCAACACCAAAGAACACAAACAATTATAAGAACATATTATGAGCAACTCTATGCCAGCAAATTAGATAACCTGGAAGAAATGGATGCATTCCTAGAGATGTATCAACTACCAAAATTGAACCAGGAAGAAATAGAAAACCTGAACAGACCTATAACCACTAAGGAAATTGAAGCAGTCATCAAAACTCTCCCAACAAAAAAAAGCCCAGGGCCAGATGGCTTCCCAGGGGAATTCTATCAGACATTTAAAGAAGAATTAATACCTATTCTCCTGAAAATGTTCCAAAAAATAGAAATGGAAGGAAAACTTCCAAACTCATTTTATGAGGCCACCATTACCTTGATCCCAAAACCAGACAAAGACCCCATCGAAAAGGAGAATTACAGACCAATATCCTTGATGAATATGGACGCAAAAATTCTCACCAAAATACTAGCCAATAGGATCCAACAGTACATTAAAAGGATTATTCACCACGACCAAGTGGGATTTATCCCTGGGCTGCAAGGCTCGTTCAACATCCGCAAATCAATCAATCTGATCAATACATTAACAAAAGAAAGAGCAAGAATCATACGATCCTCTCAATAGATGAAGAAAAAGCATTTGAGAAAGTACAGCATCCTTTCTTGATCAAAACTCTTCAGAGTATAGGGACAGAGGGTACATACCTCAATATCATAAAAGCTATCTATGAAAACCCTACAGCAAATATAATTTTCAATGGGGAAAAACTGGGAGCTTTCCCCCTAAGGTCAGGAACATGGCAGGGATGTCCACTATCACCACTGCTATTCAACATAGTATTAGAAGTCCTAGCCACAGCAATCAGACAACAAAAAGAAATCAAAGGCATCCAAATCGGCAAAGAGGAAGTCAAACTCTCTCTCTTTGCAGATGATATGATACTTTATGTGGAAAACCCAAAAGACGCCACCCCAAAACTGCTAGAACTCATACAGGAATTCAGTAAAGTGGCAGGCTATAAAATCAATGCACAGAAATCAGTGGCATTCCTATACACCAACAAGAAGACAGAAGAGAGACAAATTAAGGAGTCGATCCCATTTACAATTGCACTCAAAACCATAAGATACCTAGGAATAAATCTAACCAAAGAGGCAAAGGATTTGTACTCAGAAAACTATAAAATACTCATGAAAGAAATTGAGGAAGACACAAAGAAACGGAAAAACATTCCATGCTCATGAATTGGAAGAACAAATATTGTGAAGATGTCAATGCTACCTACAGCAATCTACACATTCAATGCAATCCCTATCAAAATACCATCCACTTTTTTCAAAGAAATGGAACAAATAATCCTAAAATTTGTATGGAACCAGAAAAGACCCTGAATTAGCCAGAGGAATGTTGAAAAAGAAAAGCAAAGCTGGTGGCATCACAATTCCGGACTTCCAGCTCTATTACAAAGCTGTCATCATCAAGACAGTATGGTACTGGCACAAAAACAGACACTTCAATCAATGGAACAGAATCGAGAGCCCAGAAATGGACCCTCAACTCTATGGTCAACTCATCTTTGACAAAGCAGGAAAGAATGTCCAATGGAAAAAAGACAGTCTCTTCAACAAATGGTGTTGGGAAAATTGGACAGCCACGTGCAGAAGAATGAAACTGGACCATTTCCTTACACCACACACAAAAATAGACTCCACATGGTTGAAAGACCTAAATGTGAGACAGGAGTCCATCAAAATCCTAAAGGAGAACACAGGCAGCAACCTCTTCGACCTCAGCCACAGCAACTTCTTGCTAGACACATCGCCAAAGGGAAGGGAAGCAAGGGCAAAAATGAACTATTGGGATTTCATCAAGATAAAAAGCTTTTGCACAGCAAAAGAAACAGTCCACAAAACCAAAAGACAACCGACAGAATGGGAGAAGATATTTGCAAATGACATATAAAGGGCTAGTATCCAAAATCTATAAAGAACTTACCAAACTCAACACCCAAAGAACAAATGATCGAATCAAGAAATGGGCAGAAGACATGAACAGACATTTTTCCAAAGAAGACATCCAAATGGCCAACAGACACATGAAAAAGTGCTCAACATCGCTCGGCATCAGGGAAATCCAAATCAAAACCTCCATGAGATACCACCTCACACCAGTCAGAATGGCTAAAATTAACAAGTCAGGAAATGACAGATGTTGGTGGGGATGCGGAGAAAGGGGAATCCTCCTACACTGTTGGTGGGAATGCAAGCTGGTGCAGCCACTCTGGAAAACAGTATGGAGGTTCCTCAAACAGTTGAAAATAGAGCTACCGTATAATCCAGCAATTCACTACTGGGTATTTACTCCAAAGATACTAATGTAGGGATCCGAAGGGGTACGTGCATCCCGATGTTTATAGCAGCAATGTCCACAATACCCAAACTGTGAAAAGAGCCAAGATGTCCATCGACAGATGAATGGATAAAGAAGAAGCAGTATATATATACAATGGAGTATTATGCAGCCATCAAAAGGAATGAGATTTTGCAATGACATGGATGGAACTGGAGGGTGTTATGCTAAGTGAAATAGGTCAATCAGAGAAAGACATGTATCGTATGACCTCACTGATATGAGGAATTCTTAATCTCAGGAAACAAACTGAGTGGTGCTGGAGTGGGGTTGGGGTGGGAGGGATGGGGTGGCTGGGTGATAGGCATTGGGGAGGGTATGTGCTATGGTGAGCGCTGTGAATTGTGCAAGACTGTTGAATCACAGATCTGTACCTCTGAAACAAATAATGCAATATATGTTAAGAAAAAAGAAAGAAGATAGCAGGAGGGGAAGAATGAAGGGGGGTAAATCAGAGGGGGAGACGAACCATGAGAGATGATGACTCTGAAAAACTAACTGAGGGTTCTAGAGGGGAGGGGTAGGGGGATGGGCTAGCCTGGTGATGGGTATTAAAGAGGGCACATTCTGCGTGGGGCACTGGGTGTTATACACAAACAATGGATCATGGAACACTACATCACAAACTAATGATGTAATGTATGGTGATTAACATAACAATAAAAAATTTAAAGAATTTAAAAAAAAAGAAATGAGGAAAGGCATTTTGGAGGGAGGTGTCAATGTAGCAGCATTTTCCTGCCCAATTCAGACTTTAGGTCTCCTTCCCTTCCCTAAGCTTGTAATTTAACATTCTATTTATATAGAAGGTATGGGCTGGGGAAATGCCATATTTAGAGCCCAAATTTATTTTCTAAATTGTGTGCTCTGCTAGGTCTGGAGTATTGGTTGTTTACTTATCTTACTCTCTTCTCTGAGAATCCATGCAGTCATCCAATGGCATTAACTGCTAGAGAATAACATTGGGCAGGAATGATCCAGTGAAAGTCTCATGAAGCTGGTGACTACTGGATTTGTTTTCCTCTGAAGGTGACACCATTGTCTGCTTGGATGTGGTAGGAAGATAAAAATATAAAACACAGTCCAAATGAGAGTCCTTGCATATTGCCTCCATTGGTGATGTGGACAGGGCTTCTCTGTAAAGGTATCTATTGCATCTGTGGTCAGAGATATGCTTGAGAGGAAGTTAGGGTGTCAGGTCTAGTTTTTCTGGCTATGAGACATGGAGATCTCTTCTGTACTGGCATGTGGCTAGCACTCTGGGGACATCTAACAGGCTGCCTTGGTCTCATATGCTGGAATTACTATGTCTTGGTTTGGGGCCAGATTCTGAATTGAAGGTGGATTATCATGCCCTGTGTGACAGTCTACCCATGTGACCATGACACTAACTTTGGCAGCTCATGTCTGATGATTTTTATGATTCTACTGATTCTCATCTTGGAAGGGTCTTTATTCATGTATCTCCACATGGGCACAAAAATACATGTGTATCTTGGGTAATTTGATGATAATTTTTTTCTCTGCAGGGGCTGAGACATGATGATCCAGTTGGCATGCTGCCAGACACCACAGTAGTCTGTAAACCTACGGATGACTGCCCATGAGTGATTCAAAATGCAAAAAGGTATATTGGAATACAGTTTTTCCAGGGTAAGCACCTCAGCCTCTAAATCCACTAAACTTACTGATGAGTTCATGAACCATACACAGGCATCCTCAGAAACCTGGGTGCAGGGGTGCCTGGGTGGCTCCATCATTAAGTGTCTGCCTTCGGCTCAGGTCATGATCCCAGGGTCCTGGGTTCGAGCCCCATGTGGGGCTCCCTGCTCAGCGGGAAGCCTGCTTCTCCCTCTCCCACTCCCCTGCTTGTGCTCCCTCTCTCACTGTGTCGCTCTCTGTCAAATAAATAAACAAAATCTTAAAAAAACAGAGAGCCACATTTAAAAAATAAAAATAAAAAAGAAACCTATGTATATCAAAGCCACCAGAGCCTGAGGTGCTGCTCTGATCTCTGCATCTGAGATCGCTACATCTGCAGTGTGACTGGACACTTTTTCCTGCACCTCTGAGACACTATTAAAGCTTACTCTGCTTCTTCCTAAATATACCACTTTCAGCTAAAATGTATGCTTCTTATACAATACTCACTTTGTTGGTGTTCTCCTTAAAGACCAATGCCATGATATGGAAGCCAGGGTTTAACAATCCTCACACTTGTTTTACTTTCTCAATATCCACCAGCATCCATGAACAAGCAGACAGTAGTCTCTCAAATGGGGTGTATCATGTGTCAGACTCAGGCAAGGACCATGAACAAACACCTAAGAGTGCCATTGCCTAGTAGACAAATATTTTATTTTTTTAAGATTTATTTATTTGAGAGAGCGAGAATGAGTGAGAGAGAGAGTACATGAGAGGGGGGAGGGTTAGAGGGAGAAGCAGGCTCCTCGCTGAGCAGGAAGCCCGATGTGGGACTCGATCCCGGGACTCCAGGATCATGACCTGAGCCAAAGGCAGTCGCTTAACCAACTGAGCCACCCAGGCGCCCCTAGTAGACAAATATTTTAGTCACAGGTTCCATTCTACAGAAATGTTGGTCACTGACAATTTCCTTAAAAATACACAGCATGGATGAGGAGCCTGAGTGAAAAGTTGTCTGTATAGCCCAACGGATAGTTTCTAATGCCAACTGTTAGTCAACTCCAGTGCTTGTCCAGTGATCTTATGTAATGGGCTGAACTGAATCATCGGGAGAAATATAAAGAGCATCCAATACAGAATCATATGTTCTGCCCTCTTTTGCATTCTCAGAGATTTTAATGACATCATTTTCATTCATGAATAGACTTGGATTGTTTCTAGGTACCAGTCCATGGTTTCCATAAAGTTAATCTTAGTGGCTGACCAATGATACTTGCCAGGATTAGGAGTCCAGGTCTGGTTATTCAGATTATCCCATCTGTCTCAAGTAGATGGTATGCTACCCTTAGTCCCTTCAATCAGAATAATGTAATCATGTAAGGGTACCAAGAGTCCTGGTGCCCCTAGTAAGATTTCAGTTCCCTAGGTCTCAGTCCAACCACTGATGAGAAATCATTAGAAAGTTCAGGTCGTCATAGGGATGCACAGTGAATAGGTATTGTCCTCTGAATCTGATATAGGCAAATAAGCTCTGATCTTCTGTTTGCAGTGGGATCTAAAGAAAACATTAGCACGTCCACCACTGCCTATCAGGCCCTTCAGTCTGTGCAATGGACTTTATGGCCATCATGATATCTACAACTGCAAGGGTAAGGAAAATTGCTGTCATGCTGAGCTTAGAGTAATCTGCAGTGAGGTTTCAAGAACCACCGGCTTCTATCACTAGACACAGGATGATTGTAGAATGGTCTAGACCCTTTAAACACCTTTGTCTCTAATAGTTCCTTAATAAGTATAAGGACCTCCTTTCACCATCCACAACACAGCCCAGTATCCTACTCTGCTTTACTTATATTCCATGGCTGTAATGGGAAAACCTGGTAGCTCCCATTTTTCTACTTATCCTACAACCACTGTTCTAATTGTGGCATTTCCCCACTGGGAAAATTCCTTACAATTCAAAAGAATTACACATACTTAATAACCCTTCCTAGAATATATTCAGCAGTATCCAGTTACAACATCTTGTGCATATTGGCTCAAAAGAGCCTACACATTAACTCACATCAGTCCATAGTGCAATCTGAGACTTAATTCTACATCGAAAGTAAACTTTTGACTGAGCCCATGGAAAATTCCAGCCACCACACTTTTCAGCCCCAGTGTCCCTAGGGGCTGAAAAGTGAGACAACTTCAAGTGCCATGAAGCCCCCAAAACACTTTGACCACTGCATCAGATATTTAGAGAAGGTGGGGCTGCAACCCTGTCTTTACCTGTTTGTTCTTGAAAACAGTAAAGTCTGGTTGGAAAGGTGGTGCTGAGTATGTTCTTTAAGCATCAATCAGAACAGTACAGATATCAGAACAGGGTCTAGGCCCTCCTGATCCTCCTCCTGTTATGAGCAATGTGGTCATGGCCAAACTGGCTTGTGACATGGGGTCTGTCATAGAGAATGGGGTGATCACTACTCATCTAGGTAACTGGGAAGGTCCCCTCACCTATTAGCCAAGGAGAAACCCTTTATAATATCACTGGATTTTCCCAAATCCATCCTTATATCAGTTTTTTGCAACTCAATTTAGGAGATCTTAGTACATTTTGACGTAACCAACTATCCCTGGTTACCAAACACTTTACCAATGAGGTTGGCTACTATTCCCCAGATTCCGTTCCATATGGGTTGGTCAACCTGCTGAATCTCAACTGTATTTTTGCAAATGGGCTTTGTGACCTTATCAGCCTCCAGGAAAAGGGACTTAAAAAAATATATATATAGGTTCCTGGACGGCTCAGATGGTTGAACGTCTGCCTTTGGCTCAGGTCATGGTCCCAGGGCCCTGGGATCGAACCCCACATCAGACTTCCTGCTCAGCGGAGAGTCTGCTTCTCCCTCTCCCACTCTCCCTGCTTGTGAGCTTGTGCTCTCTCTCTCTTTCTCTCTGTCAAATAAAAATTTTTTAAAAACAAAAAAATAGACCCATAAATGGAGAAAACAAACTGATGGTTGTTAGAGGGGTAGGGAGTGTGGGGGGATAGGTGAAATAGGTGAAGGGGATTCAGAGGTACAAACTTCCAGTTATAAATAAGCAAGTCATGGGGATGAAAAGTACAGCATATGGAAAATAGTTAATAATACTATAATAACTTTGTATGGTAACAGATGATGACTACACTTAACTGTGGTAAGCATCTCATAATGTAATTGTTGAATCACTATGTTCTATACCTGAAACTAATATAACATTTTATGTCAACTATACCAGTAAAGGAAAGGAAAAGGAAAAGGAAAGAAGAGAAGAGAAGGAAAGGAGAGGGAAAAGGAGGGGAGGGGAGGGGAGGGGAGATGATTGAATTGAATTGAATTGAATTGAATTGAATTCATGGAGTCAATCTGCCAAAATTCAGTTGGACAAAGTCCCACGTAATGTTGCCTCTTATGAAGAGATAATTTTTACAGCACTTTTGTAAGACACAACTCTTCTCTCAGGAACACAAAACACTAGAGTGCATAAAAGACAGAAGTTGTTCTTCGACTGCCTGTGGGATTCTGTGTGTGAAATCACTGTGCCCTCAGTTTGGTTGGAAATTTTAAGTCTCCCTTCTGATTGACATCCAAGGCTATCTAGAATGGCACCTTCCACTTGCCAATCAGTAAAATATTTTTAACAGTGAAAACTCTGGACATTGGAAAAGTTTTTCTGATACAATATAAGTATTCAAAATTTAAAAACATAGCACATCTCAATACCAGTTACACATTATTAAAGAGCATACTATAATAGCTATAGGCATCTCGATGACACAATAACTTTTCATGTTTTACCTTTTCACTACAACTTCTCCCAGCTGCATTCAGACACACTTTTCAGAAACACAAACCATAGATACTTTCTCACAGACACTACAACACAAGCTTCTGACAGTATATCTACTTTCCCCAACTGGAAGCCCAGGGGAAAGAAGGGAGAGAACATAGGGATAACAAATCACACCAGTAAGCACAGGTTGTTCAAACTTTTGTCCATTCCATGGTACAAGGATCTTTTTATCAACAACTAGGCACCAATTAGCTAATTCTAATCTTACCTCTTGCTACCTAACCTGCAAGCTTTTTTCAAAAAGTAACATACATTATTGAATGCCAAAAAATCTATCTTACTACCAACCTGGCCCACATACCTTGGAAGAGTTTGGACAGTAGAAAGTCCCTTATGCTCTCCGCTCACCCACCTTGTAGATACGAGTGTGCTACCAGATCCCGGAATCTGTAACTGTCATAACCTGGCCTGCAATGCTCTGCTTATCTGGGGAAGTCTTTATCCCTCCTAACCTACCCTTGCTGTAAGACCAGGTCAGGAAAGTTTCAGGTCATCCAATGACTCAGCCAGGGTATTCCCAGGTGCCACATATCACAGATGACTTATCCAGCCTAAAATGGAATATATAATCCCTTAGTTGGGGGACTCTATCATTCTTTTCATCCACCACTTAGGTGACAGCATATGCTAACAGATGCTAGGAAATATAATTAGACACTAATTTAGCCAGTGTGGTCTTTTTGTCTAAAAGGCAGGGGCACTGTAACTTTACTAGCCATAAATTCAGTGCCAAATTTGTCACTGAAAGCACAAAAACATACAAGGCCAAGGAAAAGGCCCAACTTAACTAATACTTAAAAATACAAAAAGTTGGGGCACCTAAGTGGCTCAGTCAGTTAAGCATCAGACTCTTGATTTTAGCTTAGGTCATGATATCAGGGTCATGTGATCGAGCCCCACATCAGGCTCTCGGCTGGTCATGGAGCCTGCTTAGGATTCTCTCTTGCCCTATCCCTCTCCACACCCCCACACCCGCCACTCACACACTTTCTCTAAAAAAAAAAAAAACAAAAAAAAGGAAAAAAGTTAAAAAATACAAAAAGTCCTTTTAAATTTTGACACTTTAATACTTAAGAGCATAAAAAAACAAGAATGAGGCAAAAGGGTCAGCTCCCTGTGATTCTTATCTCACCCACCAAAAAGGACAACATGATAACAAAGAGGAGCAAATGGCTTCACTGCAAGTTGTAGGATACCCGCTGTGGACTTCCAGACCGCAGCTAAGTGGTTTGATATTCGGCAGCTCTATACTAAAGTGAGGGCAGGGCAGACAACCCCACATCTTAACAAACCTTGTAAGGGATGAATACTGTACCTCATGAGGGGTGACGACTGGAATAGCTGGCCCACGTGTCGCATTTCAGAAGGCTTCACTCATGTTGCCTGGAATTAGAGTGGCACAGGGCCTAGTGTGTGACTCAAGTAAGAGAAAAGCTAGCATTGAAGATGTCACTCCCAGTGAGAACAAAATGAGGCTGTTTTTGGAGGAAACTACAGCTTTACCAGCTACAGAAGAAAAAATGTCCTTTCCAAGATCAACATGAGCACTCTGAAACAGACTAAGTGGACATTTCCCCGACATTCATGGAGGAGGGACCAAGATTACTTCCACCTGTGCTGCTGACCAGGGCACTGACAAAGAGCTTCGGAAAACTGAACTCATGTATGCTGGAGTTAGGGGGACACCAGCACCAGTGTATGACACATGCAAATGAAGTCAAGAATCTAGGGCTGTAAATACATGGGGAAAAGATACAATTAACAGACTTGCTTATAAGTGAACTGCACTTTCACCACACAAAGAGAAAGTTCCATGTTTTCCATGGTTGACATGAGAACCCCATAAAAGTAAGTGTACTGGGGCGCCTAGGTGGCTCAGATGGTTGAGCGTCTGCCTTCAGCTCAGGTCATGATCTCCAGGTCCTGCGATCGAGCCCCACATCAGGCTCCCAGCTCAGCAGAGAGTCTGCTTCTCCTTCTCCCTTGCCTCTCCCCCTGCTTGTGCTCTGTCTCTCTCTCAAATGAATAAATAAAATCTTCTTTAAAAAAGTAAGTGTACTCAGATTTTCTTAATAGGAAAGCACAGAAGAGGAGCACTGGGGGGGGGGGGCGGGGAGGGGCGGGGCTAGTGGATGACCACAACAGAGGTGTGGGACTAATGAATTAAGGAGCTAGGAGGGACTCCAGTGGCAGGTCAGGAGAAAGGCACTGAATGGGGCAGAAGCCTGCAGCCTGAGGACCCTTTAGGAAGCTCAAATTGTGCCCATGTGAGCATTAGCTCAAGGTCAGTATTGCTTACTTTGCTGCAAAGTATACCCCACAACCTGCAGAAAAAGGGGATATATTCTCTATGATCTACATACAGATCCAGAGAAAGGGAATGTGATGAGTATTTTCTCCACTCTCACAAGGGAGACATAAAGACTACCTGAGCTTTGTTCCAAGCAAATGGCAAACAGCTTCAGGAAGCTTGTCTCTCTTTTTTTTTTTTTCCTTTTAGAAAATCCTTAATTTATTTACATTTGTGTTAACCAATCACTTTGTAGGGCCATTTATTTTTTTATACAATCAAAGCCCTCAGACCTACATATTTCATTCTCTGGCACTGTTTTGAAATAAGCATACACTTGCTGACATACGTTTCTGCCACATTCTTTTCTTCCCCCAATAGGCAAGTTCAGACTTGTTTTCAAAGGAAAAAGATCAAGCTAGTTTAAAAAATTATAAACTGTCCCACATCAAGTATCTAACCATTCATGGAAGATGGCTCTTCTATCAAGACTTCATTTACAAGAAAAAAAAAAACAATTTAAGTACAACTATGAGCTACAGAAATTAAACTAGTGTTTTGTTTTGTTTTAATATATGTGGAATTTTCTTCTTGACAGTCCTCCATAAAACTTCCTAACTATCCTGAACTAAAATTTT
Organism: Zalophus californianus; assembly: GCF_009762305.2. Lineage (NCBI taxonomy): Eukaryota > Metazoa > Chordata > Mammalia > Carnivora > Otariidae > Zalophus > Zalophus californianus. The sequence continues at coordinate 109,747,104 of NC_045612.1, read as the reverse complement.
ATTTGCTCAGGTTATCTTTGACCTCTGATTTCCCCAACTATGGACTCTTTACAGCACATGTTAGTTGATCCATCTAGGATCTTTAACCCAACCAGTTATTTTCTCTGTGGAAATTGCTGCCATTGGCTTCCATGACACCATTCTTGGGTCCCTGTTCTGGTCTTTCTGGCTACTTTTTTCCAGTGTCCTTTAGTCCCTCTTTTTACTTATTTTTTTTCTCAGATTTTCTTTTTTTCTTCTTTTTTTATTATGTTATGTTAGTTACCATACAGTATATCATTAGTTTTTGATGTAGTGTTCCATGATTCACTGTTTGTGTATAACACCCACTGCTCCATGCAATACGTGCCCTCCTTAATACCCATCACCAGGCTAACCCATCCCCTCACCCTCCTCCCCTCTAAAACCCTCCATTTGTTTCTCGGAGTCCAAAGACACAGACGTAGTGAAAAGAAGGGCCATATGCACCCCAATGTTCATAGCAGCAATGTCCGCAGTAGCCAAACTGTGGAAAGAGCCGAGGTGCCCTTCAACAGATGAATGGATAAAGAAGATGTGGTCCATATATACAATGGAATATTACTCAGCCATTAGAAAGGATGAATACCCAACTTTTGCATCAACATGGATGGGACTGGAGGAGATTATGCTAAGTGAAATAAGTCAAGCAGAGAAAGTCAATTATCATATGGTTTCACTTATTTGTGGAACATAGGAGATAGCATGGAGGGCATTAGGAGAAGGAAGGGAAAAATGAAGGGGGGAATCGGAGAGGGAGACGAACCATGAGAGACGATGGACTCCGAGAAATTTTACTTATTTCTTAATTACTGGTTTTCCCTAGGGTACCATTCTTGACCCTAATGTTTCTACAGACATTCCCTGGGCAACTTCATTAAGCCATGAATCAAAGTATCACATGGACACTGATGAATCCAAAATTTCAAATTTCAGCTCTGTCTACCTGCCCTGCCCAATGTTTTTCAGACATTTTGAACTTAAAGTATCCCAAGTACAACATATTTTTTTTTTACTTTCTTCCCCTATTGCCCTTAGACCTCTCCCTTCCTATATTTTCTACCCTACAACATCACCATCAGTCATGGAACCCACTAAAGTCTTTTTTAAGGGAGGCTGTGCTAGACTTCCCTCCAGGACCTCAACCATGTTCTTTCTCTACCTGCAACATTCTCAGATGTCCCTTCCCTTAGTTACCTCTTAAGGATCCTACATTTTCCATGCTAATTCCTCATAGATGGTCTCTTTATTTTGGCAAGCTGTTTCAAAACTGACTTTTCCTTCTTAGAACATTTTACAGCCTGAAACAATACACACACTTGTGTAGTTATTAAATAAATGACTATGTTTTTCACTGCTCCACTGTTTTGTGAGAACATAGCGGCCATATTTATTTTGGGGCCAACATTTTATCAAGCACAGTCACTGGCACATGGAATGTTCTTAATAAATCCTCTTGGATATTGAATGAGTGAGTAACTTCTAACACCCTTCAACCTCAATCAGTTGCCATATCCTTTTGCTTCTATCAAATCACTTATCTTTCAAATCTGCTCTTTCATTACCATCCCCAGTCTAGTCCTCAGAGGAGGTCCTCAGTGTCCCTTGCCCACCATCAGCCTCAACTGCATCTACCAAACTATTAGTATTGTTACTTTTTTTGAACACAAATATGATTCTCCTCCTCTGGAATCTTCAATGACTCCCAAATTTCTCTAGGAATAAATTTAAACTCCTAAGCCTGGTCTACACAATTCTTGACAACCTTACTTGAATCTTCAGGAAGCTTGTCTTATCTCCCCTAGAGTTGGGAAACTTATGAAGCAGCATCACTCAGGAAAGTGAATTCCACACCTGGGGCTGGAGCTGCTCTGAGAAAGGCACAATGAGGTGTATGGCTGGTAAAGTGAACCACATGAATGCACAAGAGCCAGACTGGTCAGACATGGCCTCATTAGAACACATGAACTTGGGCACCTCCCCACCCTGGGGCTGAGCCCAGAGCAGCTGAACCCCCAACATGTCACATCAAAACAAGAAAATTCAGCAAAATTTGGAAACTTTTATTTACCAAAACGAAGGACTGCCCACACTGGCAAGCTGATAGTGACTAGATGCATGAGCTACTGTGCATTTGAAAGCCATCAAATGTCAAATCTTTTTAAGGAGCCTATAAATACATAAAACAGGCTCCCTGAGAAAACCCATAGGCCTAAGTACCCAGGTGTGAATGTTAAGGGACAAATTCACATTGGAGATGATAATGCAATATAAAAATTCCTTCTGAAAACAATCAGAAGACTTCAAGCCAGGAGACGGAAGGGAGGTAATATATGACAGGGTCTGCATGAGCCCTGACAACTCATAGAATGAAGGGATGAAGGGATACTGGCTTCCCTCCAATATGAAATATTTAAAGTGGATAAGGAAATGCACCCATGGTGCCTACAATAAAGGGTGCACTGAGGGAAAGCACTGTGGGCCAGACACATACCTGAAAGTTTGTCTTGAAAAGGACTTTGTAAACAAATCAGCCTTGCTTATAAGCATTTGCAGATGCTTCAAAGACCAAAATGATAAATTTCAGGACCCCATATTCTAAGGTAAAGTACTGTACTGTCTTGCCAAAATCATGAGCAATATTCAGTCAACTGCCATTAGCCCAAATGTCTACTTTGGAACATGAAGTTGAGGTAGAAAAAGGAGGAAATACATTTAAACTGAGTTGAAAAAGTGGTAGGCATTCACCTCCAAGTTTGGGCTTCTCCTTTTAATTATACATTCTATTTAAATGGGAGGTACCTGCTGAGGAAACACCACAGTTAGTGTCAAACCTGACTTTCTTAATGTGCTCCACTGGGAACCATGCATGGCTTGTTCACTTCTCTGTCTGTTTTTTCTTTAAGCATCCAAACCATCCTTCAATGGCACGTGCTGCCTGGAAATGACATGGGATGTGAATTGTCCATCAAATATCCCATGGAGTGCCCACTCCCACTTTTGGCCATAAAGGTGGCACCATTATTCAATTAGATGTCCTTGGCAAATGCAAGTAAAAAATACAGTCAACAGTCCTTGCATCTGATGTTCACAGGGTTGTCAGGCCCATGCTCAGGAAAAAGATCTAACAAACCCCATGCCCACTAGTAACCTCAAAAGTATAGTAGAGTGCCTGGTCCAGCACATCTGTTATGAAAACTAGAGATCCCCTCTCTGTTCAGCTATGCAGCTGGCACTCTGGGCACTTTTGCCAGGCTTCCTTGGCTTCATGTGCTAGAATCACAAGGAACTGTTTTTGAGACTAGGGACAAACTGTAGATGGATTGCCATGTCTTATGTATAATTTATCCAAATGGTCTTAACCCAGGCAATGCAAGTATAAGTTTTTTGACTCTGCTGATTTTCATACTCAAAAAGTCCATGTCCATGTGCAACACATGAAGCATGAAAAAGAGCTGTGCATCTTGTGCAATTGCTTGATAATGTTTGCCACCAAAGAGACTGACACTTGATCATCTGGGTGTCCCACTGCCAGGCAACACTCCACACTAACACAACATGGGTATGTGTCAAGGAGTTTGTTAAAAAAAAAAAACAACCAATGTGCATGCAGGAAGGAGGGTCATTTCTACTGCAAGCACAACAACCCAGACCCCACAAATTGAGCAGAATTCCCATTTTTCCATACACCGAAGCAAGGAGTTTTGTCTGGGGTCATACAACTTCTATAGCCCACTACACCACATCTGCCTTTAACAAAGAGGATGTGATCACAAACTACATGCCTGAGAATATATGTCTGAGATCAGGCAGTGGTTTTAACTATAATTAAAACTCACTCTTGGGGTGCCTGGGTGGCTCAGTCAGTTAAGTGTCTACCTTTGGCTCAGGTCATGATCCCGAGGTCCTGGGATCAAGCCCCACATTGGGCTCCCTGCTCAGTGGAGAGCCTGCTTCTCCCTCTCCCTCTGTGGCTCCCCCTGCTTGTGCTCTCTCTCTCAAATAAATAAATAATCTTTAAAAAAAAACTCACTCTTGGCAGGAACCCCTCTTCCTATACTGAAACTGAAGGCCCCTTGCCTTTTTTTTTAAGATTTTATTCTTTTATTATGTTCAATTAGCCAACATATAGTACATCCTTAGTTTTTGATGTAGTGTCCGATGATTCATTAGTTGCATATAACACCCAGTGCTTATCACAACACGTGCCCTCCTTAATACCCATCACCCAGTTACCCTATCCTCTCCACTCCTCTCCCTTCTGTAACCCTCAGTTTGGTTCCCAGAGTCCAAAGTCTTTCATGGTTTGTCTCCCTCTCTGATTTCTTCCCCTTCAGTTTTCCCTCCCTTCCCCTGTGGTCCTCTGTGCTATTGCTTATGTTCCACATATGAGTGAAACCATATGATAATTGTCTTTCTCTGCTTGACTTACTTCACTTAGCATCATCCCCTCCAGATCCATCCATGTCGATGCAAATGGTGGGTATTCATCCTTTCTGATGGCTGAGTAATATTCCATTGTATATATGAACCACATCTTCTTTATTCATTCCTCTGTTGAAGGGTATCTCAGCTCCTTCCACAGTTTGGCTTATTGTGGACATCACCGCTATGAACATTGGGGTGCATGTGCCCCTTCTTTTCACTATGTCTGTATCTTTGGGGTAAATACCTAGTAGTGCAATTGCTGGGTGGTAGGGTAGCTCTATTTTTAACTTCTGGAAGAACCTCCATATTGTTTTCCAGAGTGGCTGTACCAGCTTGCATTCCCACCAACAGGGTAAGAGGATTCCCCTTTCTCCACATCCTCACCAACATTTGTTGTTTCCTGACTTATTAATTTTAGCCATTCTGACTGGTGTGAGGTGGTATCACATTTGTGGTTTTGACTTGTATTTCCCCGATGGCTAGTGATGTTGAACATTTTTTAATGTTTCTGTTAGCCATTTGTATGTCTTCTTTGGAGAAGTGTCTGTTCATGTCTTCTGCCCATTTACTGACTGGATTATTTGTTTTTTGGTGTTGAGTTTGAGAAATTCTTTATAGATCTTAGATACCAGCCCTTTATCTGAAATGTCATTTGCAAATATCTTCTCCATGCCGTGGGTTGCCTCTTAGTTTTGTTGACTGTTTCATTTGCTGTGCAAAAGCTTTTTATCTTGATGAAGTCCCAAAAGTTCATTTTTGCTTTTGTTTCCCTTGCCTTTAGAGACATGTCTTGAAAGAAGTCACAGTGGCCAATATCGAAGAGGTTACTGCCTATGTTCTCCTCTAGGATTCTGATGGATTCCTAGCTCACATTTAGGTCTTTCATCCATTTTGAGTTTTTTTTGTGTATGGTATAAGAAAGTGGTCCAGTTTCACTCTACTGCATGAGGCTGTCAAATTTTCCCAACACCATTTTGAAGAGACTGTCTTTTTTCCATTGGATATTCTTTCCTTATTTGTCAAAGACTAGTTGACATAGAGTAGAGGGTCCATTTCTGGGTTCTCTATTCTGTTCCATTGATGTATGTGTCTGTTTTTGTGCCAGTACCATACTGTCTTGATGACTACAGCTTTGTGATATAGCTTGAAATCCAGAATTGTGATGCTTCCAGTTTTGTTTTTCTTTTTCAAAATTGCTTTGGGTATTCGGGGTCTTTTGTGGTTCAGTACAAATTTTAGGATTGTTTTGTTCTAGCTAGGAGCTGATCTTTCTGTCATCTGAAAGTCTACAGTCTGGTCTAATTTTAGACCCTGAAGTCTAAAATTACCAGAACAACACATTTATATGTATCTCCTGTTATGCTTGTATCTCTTACATATTTAAACAATAAAAATCATTATTACATAAAAAAGAAACCCATGGGGTGCCTGGGTGGCTCAGTCAGTTAAGCGTCTGCCTTCAGCTCAGGTCATGATCCCAGAGTCCCGGGATCAAGCCCCGCATCAGGCTCCCTGCTCTGCGGGAAGCCTGCTTCTCCCTCTCCCACTCCCCCTGCTTGTGTTCCCTCTCTGTGTTTCTCTCTGTCAAATGAATAAATAAAATCTTTAAAAAAAAGAAAAGAAAGAAACCCAATGAGTAAATCTATCAAAGAAAAGCTGGGGCCTTGACAGGCTGGTCTATGTGGGAACTCAGATCTGGAACACTGAGAAGGGACCCAAGCTGCTTCCACAAACTCACAGGTAAAGATGGGATCTCACTTCTCCCACAGCACCTGGAGTCCTGGCATGCCATGATCCTAATGACAGAAAGAGTACAAATGCAGGGTCCTGGTACTTGCTAATTTAAAGGGCTACACACAGGGGCACCTGGGTGGCTCAGTCAGTTAAGTGTCCGACTCTTGGTTTCAGTTCAGGTCATGATCTCAGGGTTGTGATATAAAGGCCCACATGGGGCTCCATGCTGGATAAGGAGCTTACTTGAGATTTTCTCTCTCCTTCTCCCTCTGCCTCTCCCCTGCCACTCACACACTCTCTCGCATGCACACATGCACTCTCACTCGCTCTCTCTAAAATAAAAAAAATAAAGTGCTACACACACTGGTTAAATGGACTGATTAATGCCTGAAGCTACAGTGATGTCAACAGGTAATAAATACTAAATCTTCTTAGGAAGAGTTTGGAAAATCTGGAAAGAGTCTCCTGGGAAATACCCAATGGTCCCCTCTTGAAAGTTGGGGGATGATTTTGCACTAAACATAATCCAATATAAAAAAATCTCCCTGATGATAATAAGGAAGAACCAACTCCAAAAAGAGCTGAAAACAGTCACATATGTGGCATAGTCTACAGTCACCCTGACCACTCATAAAAGGAAGAAATAAAAGGATTCTGGCATTCTCCAATTAGACATTAGTAATGTGGATAAAAAAATATGATCCCTAAGTGACTTCACTATTACAAAGACCCATGCTTTAAGGATGGGAGAGAAATTGACATGGGAGATGATCCTCCAAGAACAAGGAGCCTTACTAACCCAGAAAGAACTGAGACAATCCCATATGCTGTGGGGTCTGCTTGCCACAGATAACTCAGAGAAGGATGGGAAGAAGTTACTAGGCTATACCCACAATACATCCTCCCTTAGCTTCTTGCATTTTTTCCAAGTTCACCCACCTCTGCTCACTTCTTTCCCCTTTTTCTTTATGTTCCCGTGTCTTCTGTGTTCTCATTCATGATGCTGAGTGATATCTACAAATAATCCAGTGATTCTCTGAAGAACATGACCCAAGTCATTCAAGGAGACTTTTCACAGGGTAGCTGGGGAGGGAGAATCCCATAGAATCCATTTTTATATATTCATCTTCCATGTACTTGCTTCTGATATTAGGTCTACCCCAAATGTCTGTGGAGCAGGTCCAGATTCTCCTCCCTTCCTGTTCAGATTAAATGTGTCGTATATTAGCCTGCAATGCTGCATATATATCTCCAAAAGAGCACTGTGACCTTAGCAGCCTCAAAGATTAAAAGATTAAATGTCCCAGGGAACAATTTTGGCAAAATATCAGTGTTCCTGAATGCCTACTCCTTATATGTCTAAGACCAAGGAGCAATGTGGTGATAGGCTGCCTCAAGTGCCACCACAAACTTACACATATTGTGGGATCCTACACTATAGCCAGCCCCTTTACCCTAAGCACATCATGATCCAAAAGGCAGAAACAGTAAATGTAGTGAATTGGTAATTGTCATTTAGATGGGCTATACAAATCTGTATGCTTGAACTGACAAGACATCAGAGGCTATAGTTAAAAGCAAAAACATGTCTTTGAAAATAAAAGTGGGCACCCAGAGAACACCCACTAGTCCAAATACCCTCATTTCAAAGTTGGAGGATAAATTCAGACTGGACATAATCCAATATAAAATTCCCTCTGAGACTAACCAGAAGGTTTCAATACCAGTGAGAACAGAAGGAAGTCAATATGTGACAAGTCCTACATGTGCTGACATCTCACAGAAGTATGGAATGAAGGGACATTGGCTGGTCTCAATTTTTAAATACATAAAGTAGATAAGCAAATTTATCAATAGCACTTACAATTAACATTAAAACTTGTATGTGTTTAACTAGAGGATACTTTCAAAATTCAAATGGCCTATACAAAAGTCTAAGACAATCATTTGTGATTCTCACCTTTTGAGCCATAGCTCAAAGTTCTTGATTTGAACTCCTACTTTTTTTTTTTTTACCAGATCTACCATTTGGTTTCTAAGATTAATAATGGGATCTACAATACTGAATATTAGGAGCTATATTATGATTATATATTTATCACCTCAATGTAGCTTCAGTATATATGGCAAGTATTGAAATATCCCCCACACAGTTGAAGAAACTAAGGCTCAGAGAAATCAAATGCCAATCCCCAAACCACAAGGCCAATAAGCAGAGATGAGATTGGAACATAAAACACCTGATGCGAAAACATGGGCTTATACTCAAGAGAAAGAAGTTTTATGCCAGATAAAGGAGTAACCCCATGTCCTTCTGGGCAAGGAAACCTTCTACTTCATGGTTATCTGAGGAAAAAGTGGTATACAAGCACTGCTACTTGATGGGACCACTGGACTGTGTCTTAGGACACAGGATTATTTGAAACATGTAAAGGGCATAAGGAACTAGCCCTACAGTGTCTGTGTACGTAAAAGCATATTAAACAGGGTGTTGAAAGCAACATGTCCTCATATAAGAGATACACCAGAGATTGCACAGGACCAACATTGGCTCTGCTTACATTAAAAATCAAAAGTTGAAAAAAAATCACATGTTGAAGTCCTAATATCCAGTACCTCAAAACAAACTTATTTGGAAATGGGGAATTTACACAGGTAATCAAGTTAAAAAGAGTTCATTATTATGATAGCCCTATGCCAATATGACTAGTGTCCATATAAGAAATTTGAGAAGACATATGGACCATTAGAAAGGTGCTATAGTGGATTTTTTCTATATTACAAGAGAAAATTTGGACACAGACTCATATATAGGGAGAGTACCATATGAACATGAAGATGGCAATCTGTAAGCCAAAAAGAGAAGCCTGGAACACATCCTTTCCCTCCCCAGATATCAGAAGGAACAGACTTTGCCAACACCTTTATTTCAAACATCTAGCGACCAGGACTATTAAAAAAAAAAAAAAAAAAAAAAACTTTTGTTGTTTAAACAACCCAGTTAGTGGTACTCTGTTATGATATAACCCTACCAAATTAATGCAGGGTTCTGAGGCCAGGGCAATATATGTCAAATACTGACATATACTAAAGTGAGGTTCTAGGCCACCTTGCAAACAAATGGACCCAAACAGAATCTGCTGACCTTGGTCCATCACCCACCACAGAGATGTACATAGTGAAGTGAGGGATAGAAAAAAGAATTCATAAAGAGAGTTGACAGTGTGGTGAGCACTTTCTCCATATTCATGAAGGAGGAACAAAATTTGTTTCCTCTTGCTTCAAACCACTGACAAAGAGCTTCAGAAAGGTTCACTGATACCCCCTGAAGGCTGATGGGCATAAGAACTAGTGCCTGCCTCTCATAGCTAAAATCCAAAGGCTGAAGCTAGAGTTGCCCTTGAGAAGGGACATTAAGAGTGCACCTTGGGAATGAACAAAAATTCCTCAATTTGTAAGAAAAAAAAAAGCCTTTGGTTTCCAGGTTGGACATATGGTCCCTGGGTAAATAATTAGCCCCAGAATTACTTAAAAAGAATGCCAACTAGAGAATGGCATGGAGGTACAGAAGAACCCCAATAAATGGGGACACTTACAGCCTACAGATTAAAGGGGAGTCCACATGGCTGGTTAAACAAAAGGGCATGCATTGTGGCAGAGATAAGAAGACTGAGGTCCCTAAAGGAAAATGAATCTGCCTAGGATTTCTTCAAATTTCCAGATACACGCTATAACTTAGTTAACCATGCAAGAATGCACTCTTCTCCCTGAGCCCTTCACTCTCTCTGGGAATAGCATCAGAGAATGAGAATGAACAACTGGTCAATTTGGAAACAGATAGAGAAAACAAAGCCAAAAACTTGTCTATTTCAACTCCCAATCAATATACATCCATCATTTGCAGGATTCCAATATTCATGCAGGCCCCAGTTGGAACCCAAAGCTATTTCCCAAGATTCAGAAATTGAGGTTTTAATTATCACACTAGAATAGGCTTCTTCTTTTTCTCCTCTATTTATTTTTTTTTTTGATGTAGTGTTCCAGGATTCATTGTTTGCGTATAACACTCAGAGCTCCATTCAATACATGCCCTCTTTAATACCCATCATCACCACAATCAAAAATCTCCCAACAGGGGCGCCTGGGTGGCTCAGTCGTTAAGCGTCTGCCTTCAGCTCAGGTCATGATCCCAGGGTCCTGGGATCGAGCCCTGCATCGGGCTCCCTGCTCCGTGGGAAGCCTGCTTCTCCCTCTCCCACTCCCCCTGCTTGTGTTCCCTCTCTCACTGTGTCTCTCTCTGTCAAATGACTAATTAAAATCTTTAAAAAAAAAAATCTCCCAACAAACAAGAGCTCAGGGCCCGATGGCTTCCCAGGGGAATCCTACCAAACATTTAAAGAAGAATACCTATTCTTCTGAAACTGTTCCAAAAAACAGAAATGGAAGGAAAACTTCCAAACTCGTTTTATGAGGCCAGCATTACCTTGATCCCAAAATCAGACAAAGACCCCATCAAAAAGGAGAATTACAGACCAATATCTCTGATGAACATAGAATACGCTTCTTCTAAAACAAAACTCATCACAGACATGTGGCTCTGTAAGAGTAATCAGAAAAGGTACAAGACTTTCCTGAGCTTTTCTCCAAGACAGGAAGAACAGGTCCCCAACGTAGTTCTCTTAGGGGAAAAAAAGAATAAAGTTACTATCTTTTATATCCTATTTACATCAGGTCAACATAATGGTAATCAAACCCCAATCTAACAATGCTCCAAAGCTGTAAGACCACATCAACGACATAATGAGGATGGAATAGTTGCACAGGGAGAATCTAATGGAACCCATCTGCACATACTCACGTTCCATATATATGGTTTCCTAAATTTTGTCCAGGAATCACCAGAGAGCACATTCAAGACTTCTTCCCTCCCTTTTAACTATCTACTTGTCCTTTTCTCACCTGCAAGATGTCACCTGTATTTTTCCAAAGGGCATTGTGACTTTATCAGCTTCCAGAAAATGGGGTTAAAAATCCCTAGCAGTAAATCTGTCAAAAGAATCTTGGGCCTTGACCATATTCCATTGAGGAGCTTCAGCTGGGTCCAACATAGGATCCAGGCTCCAAGAAGTGCTGCCACCACCTCTTCTTTAAAGTGGCAATCATGCTTCCTACCTCAGACTGTGGAGCCCTGTTGTGTACCAGTTCAAGGGGAGGAACAAACACAAATGACAAGAAGTAGGTTTTGCTAAACTACTGGTTGCTGAGACTGAAACAATACCCAAAACTGAAGTAAAGTCGACAGCCAACAAATTCCAAGTCTTTTTTAAGGGGAGCTGAAAAACAAAGGAGGCTCCCAGAGAATACCCACTACTCAAAATACCCTCACTTGAAACTCGGGAGATAATTTCGCACTGGAGAAAACACAACAAAAAAATTGTCTCTGAGAACAAGAGGAAGCAGTAACTGTAGAGAGAGCTAAAGGCAAACACATATATGGAGGGGTGTGCATGCACTCTGACACCTCAGAGAAGGATGGGATGAAGGGAAACTGGATTACTCCCACTTTTGAGGTAAGTTAAGTGGAGAGGGAAATGCATGGTACCCCTACAAAGGTGTAGTAAAAGCAAAGGTGCTGAGGGTCAGATACATGACTGGAACATCAGCTCGGGATCAGTACTGCTCATTTTGTTGCAAAACGCACCCCACCACCTGCAGAAAAAAAAGGGGATATGTTCTCCATGGTCTACGTACGGATCCATAGAAAGGAAAGGTGATAGGTATTCTTTCCACTCTCATGAGAGAGACATGAAGACTACTTGAGTTTTGTTCCAGGCAAATGACAAACAGCCTCAGGAAGCTTGTCTTATCTCCCCTAGAGTTGGGAAACCCATGAAGTAGCATCTGACTCAGACAAGTGAATTCCACACCCAGGGCTGGAGCTGCCCTGAGAAAGGCACAGTGCGGTGTGCGGCTAGCAAAGTGAACCACACAACCACGTAAAAGCCAGACTGGTCAGACATGGTGGTCTTGTTAGAACACACAAACATGGGCACCTGCCCTTCCTGGGGCTGAGCTCAGAGCAGGTGAACCCCAACATGTCACATCAAAACAAGAAAATGGAATAAAAATTTGGAAACTTTTGTTTGCAAAATGAAGGGCGGCCCACACTAGCAAGCTGGTAGGGACTAGATGCAGAGCTACTGTACATTCAAAAACCAGCAAACACCAAATCTTTTTAAGGGCCCTATAAATACACCAAAATATACCAGAATACCCATAGGCCTAATCGCCCAGGTGTGAATGTTAAAGGACAAATCCACAATGGAGATGATAATGCAACATAAAATTCCTTCTGAGAACCATCAGAAGACTTTGAGCCAGGAGACAGAAGGGAGGCAATATACAGAAGGGTTGGGGCCCCTAGCTGGCTCAGTCAGTAAAGCGTGTGACCCTTGATCTCGGGGCTGTAGGTGTGAGCCCCACATTGGGTGCAGAGATTACTTAAAAAATAAAATCTTTTTTTTAAAGATTTTATTTATTTATTTATTTGACAGAGACACAGAGAGAGAAGGAACACAAGCAGGGGGAGTGGGAGAGGGAGAAGCAGGCTTCCCGCTGAGCAGGGAGCCCGATGCTGGGCTCAATTCCGTGACCCTGGGATCATGACCCGAGCCAAAGCCAGATGCCTAATAACTGAGCCACCCAGGTGCCTCCAAAAAAAATCTTTTAAAAAATATATACAGCAGGGTGCCTGGGTGGCTTAGTTGGTTAAGCGACTGCCTTCGGCTGAGGTCATGATCCCAGGGTCCTGGGATCGAGTCCCACATCGGGCTCCCTGCTCAGCAGGAAGCCTGCTTCTCCCTCTCCCACTCCCCCTGCTTGTGTTCCCTCTCTCGCTGTCTCTCTCTCTCTCTGTCAATTAAATAAATAAAATCTTTAAAAAAATAAAACAAAAATAAAATAAAAAATATATACAGCAGGGTTTGCATGAACCCTGAAAACTCACAGAATGATGGGATGAAGGGGTACTGGCTTCCCTCCAATATGAAATATTTAAAGCAGATAAGGAAATGCACCCACAGTGCCTACAATTAAGGGTACAGTGGGAGAAGATGCTCTGTGTCAGGCACATCCCTGAAAGCCTCCCTTTCCCAAATCCCTTGGGAAAGATTTTGAAAGCAAAATGATCTTGGTATAAATATTTGCAGATGCTCCAAACACCAAAATGATAAATACCAAGGACCCCAAATTCAAAGGTAAGTACTGTAATACCTGATGAAACTGGCTCAGCTGGCATTAACCCACTCACTATCTAAGGATATGAAAACTGAGGTGGAAAGAGGAGGAAAGATACTCTGGACAGAGTATCTGAAAGAGTGCTAGGCATTTTCTACCTGCCTGTAATCTGTGCTTCCTCCCTTTCTACTCAACCCTATAATTACATTTTCTATTTAAATGGGAGGTACTTGCTGGGGAAATGCCACATTTAGAACCCAAACTGATTTTCTTTATTGTGTGTTCCACTGAGAGCCATACATGGCTTGCATACTTCTCCTTCATGAGAAGTATGAAGAGAAGTGTAAGAATCAAAAGAATCAAACTCAACACCCAAAAAACAAATAATCCAGTTAAGAAATGGGCAGAAGACATGAATAGACAATTTTCCAAAGAAGACCTCCAGTTGGCTTACAGACACATCAGAAGACGCTCAACATCACTCATCATCAGGGAAATACAAATCAAAACCACGATGAGATACCACCTCACACCTGTCAGAATGGCTAAAATTAACAGCACAAGAAACAACAGGTGTTGGCGAGGATGCAGAAAAAGGCGAACCCTCTTACACTGTTGGTGGGAATGCAAGCTGGTGCAGCCACTCTGGAGAACGGTATGGAGGTTCCTCAAAAAGTTAAAAAGAGAACTATCAACATTTACACTACTAGGTATTTACCCAAAGGATACAGAAATACAGATTCAAAGGGGTACATGCACCCTGATGTTTATAGCAGCATTATCAACAATAGCCAAACCATGGAGAGAGGCCAAATGTCCATTGACTGATGAAGGCATAAAGAAGATGTGTATATATATATTTATACATGTATATAGGTGTGAATAATGATATCATATAATGAGAACAAACTGAGGGTTGATGGAGGGAAGTGGGTAGGGAATGGGCTAGATGGGTGATGGGTATTAAGGAGGGCACTTGTGATGAGGACTGGGTGTTGTATGTAAGTGATGAATCACTGAGTTCTACTCTAGAAATGAATATTGCACTGTATGTTAACTAAGTAAAATTTAAATTAAAAAAAATGAATCCAAGCCATCCTTCAATGGCACCTGCTTCCTGGAAATGACACTGTATGTGAATGGTCCATCAAATGTCCCAAGGAGTTCCCCACTGCTGGATATTTTCCCATAAAGGTGGCACCATTATTTGATGAGTGTCATTGGCAAATGCAAATTTAAAACATAGTCAAATTAATATTACTCTCATCTGATGTTCATGGGGGTTGTCAGGGCAATAGTCAGAAAAGGAATCTACCACTCTCCATGCCCAGTGGTAATCTTGAGAGGAGGTCAGAGTGTCTGGTCTGGCACATGTGTTCTGGAAACTGGAGATCCCCTCTCTATTAGACTGTGCAGCTAACATACTAGGCATGTTTGCCAGGTTTCCTTGGTCTGATGTGCTGGAATCAATAGGAAAACAAATTTTTTTGCAAATTCTATCCAGGTGAGTATGGTCTTAAGCTGGGCAGTGCAAGTATCATGAGCTTGTTGATTCCACTGATTTTTATCTTCAAAAATTCCATATCAATGTGAACCACACAGAGCATGAAAGGGAGGTGTGTATCTTGTGCAATCAGTAGATCATGTTTGCCACCACAGAGGCTGAGACTTGATAATACGGTCATCCCCCTGCCAGGCACCAGTGAACACTGTGAGCACATGAATACAAACCCATGACTCAGTCAAAGATTAACAATGTACAGGGGCGCCTGGGTGGTTCAGTCGGTTAAGCATCTGACTCTTGATTTTGGGCTCAGGTCATGATCTCAAGGTTGTGAGATCAAGCCCTGCATCAGGCTCCATGCTCAGTGGGGAGTCTGCTAAAGATTCTCTCTCTCTCCCTCCCCCTTTGCCCCTCCCCTCCCCGCACTTGCTGACTTTCTCTCTCATGTGGTCTCTCTCTCTCTATTTCTCCCTCTAAAATAAACAAATAAATCTCTAAAAAAATTTTTTAAAGATTAATGTAGGGATCTCCTTTCACACAACCCACATCCCAGTATCCTACCCTGCTTTAATGATACCACCCCACATCCCAGTATCCTGCCCTGCTTTAATGATACCACCCCACATCCCAGTATCCTACCCTGCTTTAATGATACCACCCCACATCCCAGTATCCTACCCTGCTTTAATGATACTTCTTGGCTGGGCTGGGGAAGCCTGGTAGACTCCCAGTTGTCCACTTGTCTCCCTACCACTGTTCTAACCATGGTATTTCCCCCACTGAAAATCCCTTACAATTCAAAAGAAACTATACAAACTTAACACAGCTCTTACTACAATACATTCAGCAGTATCAGTTACAACATCTTGTATAATTGGCCCCAAAGAGCTCATCCATAAACTTACATCAGTCTACAATCCAATCTGAGATTTATTATCACATCCAAAATAAATTTTTGACTGTGCTTATTGGGGAATTCTAGGAACCACAGTGACTATACCTGTTTATTGTTGAAGGAGAAGGTCTAGGTAGAATGGTAGTACTGAATGAGTCCCATGAACATCAGTCTAAACAGCACTGATTTCAGCCAAAAGTCTAGGTCTTCTTGGTCCTCCTACTCTTATGAGCAGTATGGTCATGGCCAGACTGGCTTACAACATGGGGTCATTCACAGAAAACTGGGTGATCTCCACTCCTTGTCCTCCAGGAAAACTGGCAGAACTCCCTCATTTGCTAGTCAAAAAGAAAATCTTTATAGTCCCATTGGGCTTTTACTCAAACCCATCCTTAACATCACCTCTTTCTTCCTCATTGTAGGAGTAGATCTTAAACGGACTGCCTGTAGTCATCAAACACTCTATCAGTGAGGTCTGCTATTGCTCCCCAGGTCCTATTCTATACCTTGGGTATGCTAGGTCTCACCTACCCTTTTCCAAAAAAGCATTGTAACCTTGTCATCCTCCAGAAGGAGGAAGTTTAAAATCTATGGAGTCAATTTGACACAAGAAGGTGGTACAAACCCCCATGTAGTGTGGCTTCTTTTAATGAGAAACAAACAGGTAACTTTTGCAGCAGTTTTGAAGAAGAAATAACTATTCTGTCAGGAACAAAGAATACCAAAGTGTGTGAAGGACAGCAGCAGTTTTTTGACTATACACGTAATTCTGAGTGTGAACTCATTTAAATAAGTTCAAGTATTGTATCTAGCAAGTATGCCCTCAAATTTGTCGGGAATTGTAATTCTCCCTTCTGGTGGGCATCCAAGGCCATCAAGAATGACATGCATAACTTGCCAATCAACAAGACATCATTATACATTGAAAACTTGGGACATCAAAGGAACTGTCCTCTGATACCATAGGAACATTCACAGTTCAGCATGTAACATGTTCCAATTACACATAAGTACATGGTGCATACAAAGAATTGGCTTACAGGCTTCTCAAAGACAAAATCACTTTTAACTTTTTCATCTCTTCACTAGAAGTTCTATAGCTTCATTCAGACACTTTTCACAAGAACACAGACCACAGATATTTTATATGTACCTAACATACCAGCTTATAGGAGACCATCTACTCTCCTTGGACGGAAGCCCAGAAAGTAAGGATAGGAGAAGCAGGGGGTGCAACTGGCACCAGTAAACATGGGTTTACACACACCTTCAGCCATTCTTTGGCCACAATAAACAATATATTTTTAACAGCTATGCACCAATTGAACAGTTGAATGCAACCCTACACCTTGTTGCCTAACCCTAACCCTCTGAAGTTTTTTCAACAGGTAACATTTACTATATGGTCCCAGAGAAATCTACCTTAACCCTATCCTGGTCTACACACTCTGGCAAATGTTGGACAAACAACGCAACTGTAGAAAGAGAAATTAGAGAAACGATTCCATTTACAATAGCACCAAAAACAATAAGATACCTCAGAATAAACCTAACCAAAGAGGTATAGGATCTATACTCTAGGAACTACAGAACACTCATGAAAGAAATTGAAGAAGACACAAAAAGATGGAAAAGTATTCCATGTTCATGGATCAGAAGAATAAACATTGTTAAAATGTCTACGCTACCCAGAGCAATCTATACCTTCAATGCCATCCCGATCAAAATTCCAATGACATTTTTCAAGGTGCTGGAACAAACAATCCTAAAATTGGGAGGACCCTTAAGATGACACGTCACCTACCATGTAGACAAGGAATATGCTACCAGATCCTAGAAGCCACATCTCTTGTAACTTGGCCTGCAAAGCTCTACTGATGTGGGAGAGCCTTGGTATCTCCTAACCTGCCCCTGCTGTGCTATTAGATCAGGAAATCTCATCTCATCCACAGGTTCAGTGAGGATCATCACAGGTACCATCATCCCAGAGGCCTTATGTATTCAAACATTAAACAAGCCATCTATTATTAGCTCAGGCACCCTACTGTGCCTCTCATCACCACTTAAGTGAGAGAATGTGATTCCAGATGCTTGGGAATCTATCCTAGCCATTAATCTAACCAGGATGGCCTCTTGTCTAATAAAGGAGCATCATAACTTCATCAGCGACATGCTTAGTGCCAAATTTAGCATTTCATTCACAAAGACATATAAGACCAAGGAGAATGTAAATTTACTTTCATACTAAAAATATTTTTAAAGGGCTTTTTTACATTTTGATACTTTAATATTTACTAACACGGCAAAAAAGAATGAGTCAAAATTCCACCTCCCTGTAATCTTTATGCCACACACCAGAAAAGACAAATGATAACAAAATGGATAGAAATCCAAGTTGTAGATTACCTGCTTATAGAGGAGCCACCTCTAGGCTGCAGCTAAGTGCTTTTCTATCCTGCAGCTCTATGCTCAAATAGGGGCAGTACAGAAATTCCCTTATCTCAATAGACCCCAAGGGATGAGAAAACTGCCTCATGAGGATGAGGGTTGGAATGACTGACCCAAGTGCAGGAGCTTCAGAAAGCTTCATCATGTTCTCTGCATTTAGGGCAACATGGGTATGGTGTCTGATTAATACACAATGAAAAACTAGGGCTGGAGTTGCCACTGCTAGAAGGGACAAAAGGGAGCTGACATGGGAATGAACTGGAGATGATAACATCGCACTTCACAACTATGATGTTCGAATGACAGCATTTCATCTAGGCCTACAGAGACTCACCAGTATTTTCAATAGAGCATTGTAGCCTTAGCAGCCTCCAGGAGGAAAAGATCAAAAATCTCATGGAGTCAATCTAGGCCCCACATGAAGACAGGCCACTCAAAGGGCAGCCACTCAAAACTGCACCAGTGGCCTCAGTTCTCCCAGCTTAGTAGTGCTTGGGGGCACTGACAAAGCACTATACAAAAGGCAGTAGGAGCATAAATGGGAGGAACTGGTATCACCTAAGTGAAGTGCTACCCCACACTGGTTTGGCAATATGGGTTCTATCAAGTCCTTTAATACTTTAACCAGTGCATGAACTCTTCAGTTCTTTTTAGTGATAGAGGGACCTCAATTTCTACCACAGGCTTCTTCCTTCTTGAATGAAGTAAGATCTGACTAGATAGGCTGTTTTGAAAGGTTTAGATCTACAAAAGTCCAAATACCCGGATCTCAGGAGATTTTAATCAGCCACTAGCAGCCTAAAGCAACAAACATTTTTCAACAGGCTGCATACACTGTCAGATCTGGAGAATCTGTCTTCAGGGAATCATGAGATGAAGGCACACTGGATTACACCCACACTGTATGTGCCTTGTCTTTCTGGACATCTTCCAATTCACCCCTTTTTCTCCCTTCTTTCTCCTTTTCTGTTTTTGTCAAATGTTCCCAAGGTCTCCCTGTCCTCACTCGTTATGCTGACTGATATCTATAAAGAATGCAATGGTTCTAAGACTGAAGATAGGACCCCAATCATTTAAGAAGACTCTTAGGTAAGCTGGGCAGAGAGAATCCTAATGGAATCCATTTTCACATACTTATCTCCTATAAATAGATAGACAGATTCCTAAATTACTTCTGCCAGCAAATGACCATGGAGCACTTCTAGAAGCTCAGCCCTTCCTTTCCAATATCATCTTGTCCTATTATGAAAGGCAAGGTCTCACAAGTATTTTTTCCAGAAAAACACTATAATTTAGCTGACCTCAGGAGAAGGAAGCTAAAATATCATGGAGATAATTTGTATAAGAAGGTAGGGGCAGACTGCACTGTCTAGTGGGGAGCTGAACTCAAGGCCAACATGGAGATAGGATTCCTGAGGTGCCACCACCACCTTACATGCAAGCTTAGGATGGAGATTCTAGCCTACTGCTAGGAGCCCCAATATATCACAACCTAAATGGCAGAAAGAGGGCAAAAATGGGAAACTGGTATTTGCCAAATAGAAGAACTACAAAAAAAAAAAAAAAAAGGATTACACATACTGGTCACCCCAGATTGACCAGACACCAGAAGGTGCAACCAACAGCCAACAAACACCAAGTATTTTTAGGGGACCTTGGACAAGACAAAAGAGGCTCCCAGAAAATACCCACTAGTCTAAACATCTCAATTTGACAGTACGAGGATAAGTTTGGACTGGAGATAATTCAACATAAAATTCTAAGAACAATCAGAAGATTTCAAGCCAGAAGAGAGCACAAGGCAGTCAATATGTGGAAGGGTCTGCATGCACCCGGACAACCCACCCTGACAAATCATTCATAGAATGATGTGATGAAGAGTACTGACTTCCTAACATTTAAAAGCAGTAAGGAAATGCACGTGCAGTTGCTACAATTAAGGGTGCATTGAGGGAAGGTCCTGTCACCCGTGACCATAAAGCCTGCCTTGAATAAAATGTTGAAAGGAACACATCCTTGGATACGAGCATTTTGGCAGAGGCTCCAAAGGCCAAAACAATAAATGTCTAGAACTCCATATTCTAAAGTGAAGTAATATACTATCTTGCCAAAAACCTGAGCAAAACTGGGTCAGTTGGCATTAGTCCATTTCCTACCACAGAGATATGAAAAGTTGAGGTAAAAAAAAGGAAGAAAGAAACTTTGGGGGAGTTAGCAGTGTGGTAGACATTTTCTTCCCTGACCAGAATTTGGGCCTCCTCTCCACATCTCCAAACTCATTAAATATCCAATTTAAATGGGAGGTACCTGCTGGGGGGAATGTCACATTTAGACCCCAAAATGACTTTCTTAAGCATGGGCTCCACTGGGAGCTGAGCATCAGCTATCCATTCCTCTTTTTTCTTTAAGAATTCAAGCCATCTTTCAGTGGTATCTGCAACCTGAAGATGACCAAGGAAATAAATGGGCCATTGAATGTGCATGTGCATTGGTCTGTAAGGGCCCACACATAAACTCACATCAGTACATAGTCCAATCTGAGAGTTATTTCCTCAAAGTAAATTTTGACAATGCTCATGGGAATTTCAAGGCATCACAGTGACTTGTGTCTCTGCGCACAAGGACTGGAAAAGTGTGAAAAACATGAGTGCAGTCAAGTCCCCAACACACTGACTGGTGGATAAAGCCTTTTGTCCCAGTTAGAGATTGTCTAGGGTCTAGATCTGTTTGTTTTTGAAAAAATAGAGGCCTAGGTAGAAGTCAGTGTTGAATATGTTAAATAAACATCAGTGTGAACAAGAAAAATCTAGCAAATTTTTCTGTCTTCTCAGGACTCTTCTTGTCAATACCCAAGTACTCGTGGTTAGATTGGCTTGGAACATGGGGTTGGTTGTTGGGTGACTGGGTGATCTCCACTCCTTTCCCACCAGCACAACTGACGGGGCTTCCTCATCTACTACCTAAGGAGGAAGCCTCCAAAGTCTCATTAGGTTTTAGCCCAGACCTATCCTTACTGTTTTTTCCTTTCTGCTTTCTGTGGGAGCAAAACTCAGTATATCTCTACATAACTGACTACACTTGAGCAAGAGGGAGTATTTTGCCTATAATCATAGCCATCAGTCATACAGAAACAGTTTCAATTTCCTAGTGACATAGATGAGTGGGTAATAACCAAGGAATGTTTTTCTTAGATTTATGGGGTTCTCTACCTTTTATGTCTAACTCAAACTACCTATACAATTCATCAGGGGTTTCAGGGACAAAGTTGAAGGATCACATGCCTCCCTGTCACCAAAGCATTTATAAACATAATCTGCAACTGTATACAATGTTGTGGACACTGTAGTCTTATCTCTTCAGCAAATCTATTTTGAGGGGTAAAGGGTAAGCCGAAAGTCCCACATCCCAAAAGACTATGGAGCAAATGAGAATTTGCCTCATGACAACCTTGAAAGGGGAATAGGAAGGCGAGTAGGACCTGGCAAGGTGATCTGCCACATTCTGATGAGACAGATCTGTTTCAAGCTCTTCCCTGTGTAACCTATAAGGATAGGTACAAAGTTACCAGGGCAAAAACATAAAGTGAATACCCTATACATGGATAACACCAGGGAGCTTCTCCATTTGGGACATCTGTAAGTCATAAAATCACTGCATTCTTGAGGGAAGCTTAGACTGTCCTTCATCCATCACACGTTTCTCTATAATACTCAGACTTGCATGATTGGAGACCCATGATAGATTATGAAATGAGGGATGATGTTATGGATTAAATGTTTGTGTCCTACTCTCCCCCACCCCCACCAAATTTATATGTTGAACCCTAACCCCCAATGTGATGGTATCTGGAGATGGAGCCTTCAGGAGGTAATTAGGTTTAAATGAGGTCATGAGGACAGGGCCATCATGGTGGGATTTATGCCCTTATAAGAAGAGGAAGAGACATGAGAGCTCACTCTCCATCACATATGGACACAGCAAGAAGGCAGCCATCTGCAAGCCAAGAAGAGGGCCCTCACCAGAAACCAAATCTGCCAGGACCTTGATTTTGGACTTCTCAGCCCCCAGAACTATGAGAAATAAATGTCTTTTATTTAAGTATATCATGCTATGGTATTTTGTTATAGTAGCCGAGCTGAATTAAGACAGATGGGACAAATGACATAAGTGCAGCAGCTTCAGGAAGCTTCACTCATGACTCTGGAGTTAGAAGTACAAAAGGACTAATGTTTGACTTGCAGAGGAAAAAGCTGGAGCTAGAGCTGCCCTTAGCAGAAGGAATAATAAGATCACTGACTTGGGAGCACCTGTACTCCCACCTCCTGAAGAAGAGAGGTTTTTGTTCTCCATGGTCAACATGTGGGCTCTGAGAAAGGAAATGTGGTAGGGTTTTTTCTCCACCCTTGTCAGGAAAGAAGAGCATATAACAAAGAGCTTCAGAAAGCTCTTCTTATGTCCTGTGGAGTTTTTGAAACACAAGGTACAGTATCTGAGATACACAAATAAAGTCAAGAACCTGGGGCTGGAGCAGCCATTGCCAAAGGTATCATAAAAGGGTGGTTTGGGGTGAGCTGCACTTCTGCCACGTGCAAGAGAAAGGACTGCATTTCCCACGTCCACATGTGAATGTTATGATCGTGAGTGGAGTAAATTGTGTTAGAAGGAAAGCATCCAGAGAAGTATGTCAAAAGAACAGAAGGAGCCAAACTGAAGGGTCAGTCACAAAAGTCTGAGGAGCTGAGTATGAGTCAGGTAGACAGTCAAGGAAAGGCATATTCCTGAAAACCTGCATTTAACGGAATTTTGAATACATACCCTTCTAAAAAACAGTGGCAGAGGCTCCAAAGGCCAAGACAACAAATGCCAAATACTCCCATAATGTAATGTGAGGTACTAGAATGCCTGTTATGGACTGAATTGTGTCCCCCAAAATTCTTATGTTGAAGCCCTAACCCCCAATGTGACTTATTTGGACATAGGGCTTTAAGGAGATAATTCAAGTTGAATGAGGCCATCAGAGTGGGGCCCTAATCCAATAGGACTGGTGCCCATTTGAGAGTAGGAAAAGACACCAGAGTATACCCTGTCTCTCTGTATGCATGCACACAGAAGAAGCCATGTGAGGACAAACAAGAAGATAGCCATCTGCAAGCCAGGAAGAGGGCTCTCACCAGAGACCAACCCTGACACTTAGATCTTGGACACTTAGATCTAGCCTCCAGAACTGTGAAAAAATAAATTTCTGCTGTTTAAGCCACTTAGTCTGTGGTATCTTATAGGAACCTGAGCAAACTAATAAATCATCCTGCAAAAAATGGACCTATATGGGTTCTCTTGACATTAGCGCATCACCCACCACAGAGATCTAAAAGAACTGAGGAGAAAGGAGAAAAGAGTTCAAAGGTATCAGTGTGACAGGCATCTTCTCCACACTCATGAAGTAGGGAAGAGGACTATTTCCCCCTTGCCACAAAATCACTGACAAAGAGCTTCACAACAATTGACTAAGGCCCCTGAAGATCAAGGAAGACAGGAACTAGTGTCTGACTCACCCAAGTAAAATCAAGAGGCTAGTGGTACCCCTGGATAAGGAACAATAAAAGTGCATCTTGGGAGAAGGTAGCAAACCCACCATTTACAGAAAAGAAAACCCTGATTTCCAGGGTTTATATATGGATTCTAGGGGCAAAAGTTCCCTGAAAATTACTTAAATGCCAAGAGAAGCACATGAGAAGGCAAAATGACCCCTAACAGAGGTAAAAACCACAAAAGGCCTAGGGACTGAGGGAGAGTCTCATGACAAATCAGAGGAAAGGCATTACATTTAGCAGGGGCATAAAGTCTTAAGTCCTTAAAAGATGAAATGAAAATGTCTCTAAGAGAGCATCCACTCAGAATTTCCTCCATATCTCAGACACAAGACCCACACTACAATTTAGTCAACTAGGCAAGGGTGAGCTCTTCTCTCTAAGTCTTTCTCTCTTTGGGAACCACATCAAGAGGGATGAGAATGAGCAACTGTACAACTAGGGAGAAGTTGTACAATTGCTCACTGATCAAAAAAATAAAGGCAAAACATGGCTGCCTATTTTGAACTCCACATCCATATACACTCCATTTGCAAGACTCCAATCTTTAAAAGAGTCCCTAGCTGGGAGTGGAAGATATTTCTCAATGTTCAAGAACTGAAGTTTTTTTTTTAAGATTTTATTTATTTATTTGACAGAGAGAGAGAGTGAAAGGAAAATACAAGCAGGGGGAGCAGCAGAGGCAGAGGGAAAAGCAGGCTCTGTGCTGAGCAGGGAGCCCAATGTGGGACTCAATCCCAGGACCCTGGGATCATGACCCAAGCCAAAGGCAGACACGCAACCAACTGAGCCACCCAGGTGCCCCCAGGAATTGGAAGTTTTGATTACCGCCCTGTAATAAGCTCCTTACAGTTGGAAGTAACAACAGAATATTTGGCTATCTAAGGGTAACCAGAAAAACTATGGGACCCTCCTGGACTGTCCTCCCAGACATGGGAAGAACAGATCCCCAACATAGTTTTCATAGGAAAGAGAAAAAGAATAAATTTACTGTCTTTTTGACCTCACTTACATCAGCTCCACAGGATCTCAAGTGAAGACATTGATCAAATTCCAATATGACTATGCTCCAAAGTTCTTTGAAAACCCAAAAGCCACACTGGGACTATAGGGGATCCATCCACCTTTCCACTATTTGATACTACAAGGTGAGAGACAATGACACATTGTGACTTGTCAGCTCTCCATAAATATATTTTTCTAGTGGTTTTTAAAGGTCTATAAAATAATGAAAGAAAAGACCTTGAATCCCAACAGGTCACATTATGACAGGCGAAAACAGAATAAAAATGCAGAAATTGGTATTGGACAAAATGAAGGGCTTCCCACACCAGCAGGCCCAAATTCACTAGATCCCTGAAACTGTGATGAAATCAACAACCAACAAATACGAAGTCTTTATAAGGGGCCTTTATATGTCACATATATGGGTTTGGGGGGGGGGGTTGAATGCACCCTGACAACACACAGAATGATGGGATGAAAGGGTACTGCCTTACCCCAGCATTTTAAATATGAAAAGTAGATAAAGAATTTACCCATAGAACCTACAATAAGGAATAGAGTGAGGGAATATGCTATGCATCAGACAGATCCCTCACAGTCTGTCTTAAACAGGATGTTGAAAGCAACTCGTCCTTGGATAAGCATTTGGCAGAGGCTCCAAAGGTCAAAACAACAAATGCCAAGGACCCCATATTCTAAGGTAAAGTACTGTATTATCTTGCTAAACATCAAACCAAAACTGGGTCAATAACAATAACCCATTGCTCCCCTTCAAGACATGAAAAATTGAGGTGGAAGAAGGAAAAAAACATTGGAGGGAGTTCTCAGCATGGTAGCCACTCTTGAGCCTCATCCTTTTTACTTAACCTCATAATTAAGGATTCTACTTAAATGGGAGGCACCTGCTGGGGAAATGTCACAATTAAAGCCCAAACTGACTTTAATAAAGCATATGCTCCACTGAGAATTGACCATTGGTTGACTAGTTGTCCTTGCTCTTTTTTTTTTTTTTTTTTTTTTTAGAATCTAAGCAATCTTTCAATGGCATCTGCCTTCCTGGGATGACACAGGAATGAATGGTCCATTGAATGTCTCTTGAAGTTCCCCAATGCTGAGTACTTTTCGCTGTAAAGTAGACACTATTGTCTGCTTAGATGTGGTCACCGAATACAAATAGAAAACGTAACCCAACTAACAGTCATTAAACACAATTTTCCATCTGCTGTGCTCACAGGATTGCTAGTGCCAAAGTCAGAAAAGGAATCAACTGCAATTCATGCCAGCCAAAACCTTGACAAGACAATATAGCACCAGGTCTGGCACACCTGTTTATGGACTCAAGGATCCCCTCCGTACTTGACTGTAGAGCTGGCACTCTAATAAGCACTTTTCACAGCCTTCCTTGGCCTCGTGTGCTAAAATCCTGTATTCAAGACAGAACCTGAATAGAAAATAGATCATCATGCCCTATGCAATAGTCAATCCACTCAACCATGGCCCTTTCCTGGGCAGTTCAGATTGATGAGCTTCTTGATTCAACTGATTTTCATCCTAAGAATCCCTATTCATGAGCAAGCACATGGAACACAAATAGGAGTTGTATGTCTTGTGTACTTGGCTCATCATGTTCAGCTAAAGAGAGCCTGGGCCAAGCACCAGTTCACAATGTCAGCCTAGAGGCAGCTACCAAGGAGTCAGTCAAAATATAACAAAATGCATTTCAGGGGGATTTTTCCAGTGAAAATACCACAGACTTCTTCACCCACTGAGAATTCCTTTTCCATGCAGAATTGGTATAATTTGGGTTTTCACAGTCTTTCGATTTTCTGCATCCCGCTACACTCCTTCTACCTTTGTTAACAGATTAACCCATCAAGATCCAATCACATCCAGGCATCTTCAAGAAATTGGGTGTATCTGGACATTTTTTTCTTGTATTTTTGAGGCATTTTTAACACTTGATTTATTTCTTCTTTGTATATACCACTCTCCCTTAAAAACAGATGTTTCTTGGGGAATAACCACATTTTGGGGATTCTCATTTTTAACCCATCCCATGATAGGGAAACCAAGGCTTAACAACCCCTGATCTTGATTTGTCACTCTGTTAAGGTCCATCAGCACCCACTAATAAGCCAGCAACTGCTTTTTAAATGGGGTATACTGGGTAGTAGTTTCAGGCAAGCACCATGAACAAACCCCAAGGGTGTTATTGCCTAATGGCCATATCTTTTTGCTACAAGTCCCACTCTGCATAAATGTCAGTCATTGACACTTTTGTCAAAACAAAAGGTAATTGTCCCTAAAGGAAAGGTGATCTGTACAGCTTTTGTATATTTTCTAAGGCAGGCTGTTGGTGAACTCTATGTCTTTCCAATAATTTTATGTAATGGTATGGGTAGGATACCTATATGTACAGTCTGTCCAGTACTGAACAAATGTATCATATGCTCTGCCAAATTTGGTTTTCTGGAGGGTTAAGGACACCAATTCTATTGAATAAGCTTGGGGTTGTTATCTGGGCATCAGCCCCCATGGTTCACCAGAACTTATCTGGGCTGCTGAACACTGATTCTTGGCAGAGTTAATCTTCTGGCCTGATTCCTTAGATAATGGACAGTTTGTCTAACAAGGACAATCCACTGTCCTTAGCTCTTCCGATCAGAATAATGTCATCATCTAAAAGTACCATAAATCTTCTGGTGAGAATTCCTGTTTTGTAGATCTCAGCCTATCAACTGGCGAGGTGTCATGGAAAAGTTTAGGCTGCCTTATATTACGATGTAAGCTCCATGAAGGTAAATTGGTTTCCATGACATGGATGCAGATAACTGAAGAAAACATTAACAGGTCCACCAATGCCACTTCATTAGGTGCCATGATCTCTACAACCTGGAAGTGGAAGGGTGATGAGTAACACTGCTGCACTGAGCTTGTACTCCAGCAGTGTCTCATAAAGTACCAGAGGTGTTTTTCACTGGCCACAAAAAGCTATTCTGTAGCACGGTATAGAAACAGCTCTGCAACAATCAGTTCCTTTATCGACGTAGGGACCTCCTTTCATTCCCCTGCCCCATATTCCCGTATCCTACAGTACCTACTGATAACTCATGACTGTGCTGAGGAAGGCTGATGGGCTGCCAGTTGCCCACTCACCCCACTATCACCATTCTATTGTGGCATTTCCCCATTGGGAACAACCCTTACAATCAAGAGAAGTACACTTAATACTCCTCTTCCCACAATACATTCAGCAGTATAAATGATAACATCTTCTATGTGTATTGGCTCAAAAGTACCCACTCTTCAGCACACATTGGTCCACAGTCCAATCTGAGAGCTATAGTCATGTCTAAGGTAAATTTTTCACCGCAGCTATGGAAGTTTCTAGGAACCATGGTGACTTTTGCCCCAGTACCCATAACACGTGAAAGGTTAGACAACTTTGAGTGCCATCAAGTCTCCAATACACCTCGATCAGTGGATAAAGCCTCTTCTTCCAGTAAAACAGAGATGGCTCTCAATCTCTACCCTAGACCTCTATGTTCTTAAAAGAAGAAAGTTCTGGATAGAAAAGGGGGATAGAATAAATTAGATAACCAACAGTCCAAATAGCACAAATCTCAGCAAAGGGTCTAGGTCTCTTGCGTTCTTCCTGTCATCAGCAATTGTACCTCCTGTAGAAGGAAGGTGTGTGTTCTCCATGGAGGACATCTGATCCTGAGAGACGGTGGTGAGCTTTTGCTCCATCTTAAGCAAATAAAACCCACCCATCACATCCTCAGGAAAGCCTTTCCAGACCACTCATTCACCCGTCCCAACACTACACTGGGCAAAGTGATAGAAAATACAGACCACATATCATTTCACAGTCGCATAGTTATATGAGCATTCCCTCAATTCCTGATAATGCAACTAAAATTTTAGCTCTTAAAAGGTAGAAATGTCTCTTTGATTAATGAAATCTCCCAAATAACAGTGCCTGAGACACAGCAGGCACTCAGAAGTATTCCTGAAATTAAGTAGTTAATATAATAGGCATTTCCAAGGTCTTAATTTCTATGATTATGAATAAGACATAGCATGGAAACATAAAAACATATTGTAATAAATAAATGCAATTATGACAAAATTTTGGACTATGGCCAGAAGATAGTGGAAGACACTCAGGGATGGATGGACCTTCCTGGGGCTCATGGAATCACACCCCCTAAGTGACTGTCTACATATGGATGAGGTCTGTTCCATCAGCCAAATACCAATCCACTCCACCTTGAAGAAGGTTTCACACCAAATGGAGGTGGAAGCCCCATGAGCACCTGCTGATTTTCAACAGTGCATAGGCTCTACCACTAGGAAAGACAATCAAGCATTTGATTTCAGACCAAGAGGAATGTTTCAAATATGTAAAGAACATATGGATATGCACCCACAGTGCAAAAATTAAGGTTTCAACAAATGCAGGTGCTGTGGACAGACATATTTTTGATAGCCTGTATTGAATGAGAAGTTGAACACACACCCTCCCAGGTAAGACACTGGCAGAGGCTAAAAAGGCCAAGACAAAATAAATAAATGTAATGTTGTGTGTCAACTCTACTCAAATTTTAAATTTTAATAAACAAGTAAATAATAAAGTGAGTGTCAGCCCACCCTGCAAAGAAATGGATCCAAAAGAATTAACCCATCACTCAACCCAGGTATAGAAAAGTCTTTAGTTGGAAGGAGAAAAGAATTTTCAGAGGGAGTTGTTAGCATGCTGGGAATTTTCTCCATCCTCATGAGGGAGGGATGGGGATTGTTTCCCAGTTACTACAAAATCATTGACAAAGCACTTCAGAAATATTGACTAATATCCATGAAAGAGACAGGAAGAACTGGTAGGAACAAAGGATCTGGACTCATAAAACCCATACTTGGAGACTGGCTCTGACACTTTCTAGCACAGTGCCCTTCCCTAAACTGAATTTCCTGATCTCTAAATTAAGGTGGGTAATTCATATTACACATTTTCTGGGTCTCTCCAGGTCCTGGGGTTCACATTACCCCTTCCAGTATCAAGAACCTCCATAATGCTGTTTTCTGGCCCACTGGGATGCTCATTCCTGATCCTTAACTCTACCCTATACCCAGGGGATTTCTTCAGCTAGGGACAACCATATAATCAGTGCCTCAAAATTATACTCTTAGGAAAGTATTCCCTCATGACTCACTCATCCATTCTGACCCCACTATAGACTAAACTCTGTGTCTTCCTATGGGCCCTCACAGCAGTCTGGATTTTTCTTTCAGAAAAAAACATTTTACAGTTTTATAAGTATATAACATTTATCAGTAAATTACTGATACTGCCCCTAAAATGTGCTCTTTAAATGCAGAAGCACATCCCTGTGGTTAGTGCTTCCTCCCAAATAATAGTGTCTGGTAGGTACATAATAAGTACTCAGAAGTATTCTGGAAATGACATACTTAATATAAGATCAAGTGTTGACAGATCAATTTGTATGAGTGTGACCAGGATGGAGCATTAAAAGGTGAAATGCAATCCAAAGAATAAACCAAAGAATAAACGGGTCTATGACAGAATTGCCTATCATGGAACAGGTAATGGAGAAAGATGTTTGGAGATGGATGGATTTCAGGGGTTCAAACATTCACATCCCCTGGGTCTCTCCATTTGGATAAGGCCTGTTCCACAAGCCATATACCAATTCCCACAACCTTGAATTTTTAAGACTATCATAGAAAAACACATGGGCCTGGTCAACGAAGAACACTAGAGGGAAAATACATGTAAGTTGGAGCTGTCACTCAAGCTCTTTCCCCCAGATATAAAGGACAATCATATTTAACATCTTCCCTTCTCTCATTCTTAGCTCATTCTTTCATTCTCATTCCCTTCTGTCATTCACCCAACCTTGACCACATGTACAAGTGACGGACCATCAAAACTTGTCCATATTCAACTAGAGGCTACTTTCAGAGTTCAAATGGCTCCAAAACACACAGGTCTGGGAGAAACATTTGTGGATCCTAGCTGGATGAGCCTTATCACACATCCTTTACTTTGAACTCTTATATTTTTTACTGAATCTAACATCTGATTTCTATAGTTAATAAGATATCAATTTTAAGTCAAAGAACGTGTATTAAGATTTTATATTTATCATTTATTTCAGCTTCAATTCATAGAGAAAGTATTGAAATATATCTCAGATAAAGGTGAAGAAACTGATGCAGAGAAATTTAATGACTTTCCCAAGGCCACCAGGACAATAAGCAGAACCTAAAACACTGACCCCAAAATATATGCTCTTAAGCAAGAGGAAGAGGAGGTTTCACACAATATGAAAGCATCATTTCATGTCGTAAGCAGATAAACCTCCCCTTTCGTGGTTACTCTGAGAATATAGCAGTACCCAGGCTTGACCACTTTACTTAAAATAAGCACAGTACAAAAGGAAATGCACCCACAATACCTACAATTAAGGATGTAGTGAGTGAGGTTTCTGTGCGATAGACTTGTCCCTAAAAGTATGTATTGAACAAGACATTGAAAGCAACCACTCTTCTCTTGTAAGAGATATGGCAGAAACTCAAAAGATAAAGCAACAAATACCTAGTACAACCATATTCTAAAGGGAGGTGCTGGGCTATGTTGCAAAAAAGAACCAAAATTTGTTTTGCTAACATTATCCCATGGCCCCTCCCAACGTTCAGTTAGAAGGAATATAGAATTTCTGATGAGAGTTGTTGTGGTAAGCATATATTCAACCATCATGACTCTGGGTCTCCTCCCCCCACTCCCGAAGACATAATTAAACACGATGTAAATGAGAGGCTCCCTTCTGGGGAACTGTCACATTTAGAACCCAAAGTGACATGTGTTCTACTGGGAGCTGAGCAGCAGTCACCCCTTTCTCTTTTTCAGTTTCTTCTATGAGAATCCAAGCCATTCTTCAGTGAACAGTACCTGCCACCTGGCTATTCTACAGAGCATGAACAGCCCAGAAAACATCCAGGGAGCTCAAAATGCTGGGCATTTCTTCCTACATACCAGGCAATGCTGCCTGATTGGAAGCAGTCAATGAATGCAAACACAAAGCGAAGTCCAATTCTACTGCAAAAATTCCCCAACTTGCTCCAAAAATGGATATGGCAATACCATAGTCAGAAAAGGTATCTACTACAATCCATGACCAATGGTACACTTGAAAGGAGAACAGAATACCAGCTCTAGTATTTCTGGCTATGGAACACAATGA
Organism: Zalophus californianus; assembly: GCF_009762305.2. Lineage (NCBI taxonomy): Eukaryota > Metazoa > Chordata > Mammalia > Carnivora > Otariidae > Zalophus > Zalophus californianus. The sequence continues at coordinate 109,714,983 of NC_045612.1, read as the reverse complement.
TCCTCTTTACTTGACTGTGCAGTTGGCATTCTGCACATTTCCAAGATTCCATGGCCTCAGGCAATGGAATCTCTCTGGGTCTTGTTTTGCACCAACTCCCAAATTATAGATAAATTACCATGCCTTGTTGCATAGACTCTCCAGTTAGCACTGGTCCTGATCTAGGCATGACATATTTGATGAGCTTGTTGATTCCACAGAATTTTCCTCAAAGGGTCCTTATTTATGGTCATATAACACACGAATAGATGGTGTGCATTTTTAATGTTTTGCTGATAATGTTCATTCCAACAAAGGCTAAAAATTGATCATCTAGTCTTTCAGCTACCAGCCAGCAGCCCACACTGCCAGGACATTACAAGCTGCACCTGAATCAGTAAAAATGCAGGAAGATTCATTTGGGTGCTTATTCTCCAGGACAAGCATCATATCTTAAATTCCATTAACTGAGCAGAATTCCCATTCCAGGCACAACTGTAAATGGTTTTCTTTGATGTTATGCAGCTACACTGGCCCACCTTCCCCACTGGACTATAAATGAGTTGCTAAATCCACAAACCAGGCCCAGGCATCCACAGGAAACTTGGTGTACCAAAGACACCAAGAAGCCTGAGTTGATGTCCCAGCCCCTACATCTAAGACAACCATACCTGGAGAGTGACTAGGTATATTTTCCTGTAGCTGTGAGACACCATTAATGCCCAGTTAACTTCTTTCCTTGATATGGCACTTCCATGTAAACATGGAGGTTCACTATACCATAACCACTTCATGAGATTCTTGTTTTACCAATCCCTTGATAGAGATATGAGGGTGTAAAAACCCCTGCACTTGATGTGTTGCTCTCTTACTGTCCATCATTACTCACAAACAAGCCAGCAATCATCTCTCAAATGAAATACACCCAGTGGTGCTGTCTGGCAAGCACCACTTGCAGTGAGCACAGCATAATGTACAGACTTATCAGAATCACTATGTTGTACACCTGAAACTAATATAACAATGTCTGTCAACTTTACTTCAATATAAACAAATACAGCAAAAACAAAACAAAAGCCAAATGGCAACATTACCTTGATATACTCAAAGATATTGAGTTTCCAATACTGGATGCTGTATTAATGACTTAATCTCAGGAATACCTTTGGGTGCCTAGTGGCATTAATAGACTATATAATCCATTATTTCACAGATGTAAGAATGTGAACAATTAAGTCCTAAGAAGGGAAAATAAAACCCCAAACTTTGTCATTTCCTTACCTGGGTGGCTGCTGATCCTTAATATATAACAGGTTTATCTCCTAGTGCCAATTACAAGAAAACTGGACCCACTATCTAAGACAGACCATCCACTGCTCTTGTCACTTCCAACCAAAATAATGTCATCCACAAAATGATACTGGAACACGTCTGATGAGGTATTAGTCTTCTCTTGGTCTCGACCTATCCACTGGTGAGAAATTATGGATCTTAATTTCACATTAATATATAAAGTAATCTGACCCATGGAGGCAAATAGATTTTAATCACTTGGGTTTGGTGGGATCTGAAAAAAGCATTAGCATGTCCCACCACTGCACACAAGACACTTCAGTATGCACACTATAGTCCTAAAATGTTATGATATCTAGACCTACCAGGGCAAGGAAGTCTGTTTATTGTAATCTCTAATGAAGCCCGAAGTACCCTTTGTTTTCTTCTCTGGCTACCTAGAGCCACCATAAATCTTTAAGCACACCTACCTCCTTTAGTTCCTTGGGCAATGTAGAGGCTTTCTGTTACACATACCTCAAATCAGAATCCTACACTGCTGTACTGATACCTTGTGGCTGGGCTGGGGAAGTCTGGTGGGCTCCCAGTTGTCCACTCGTCCCACTACCACTATTCTATTATTGCATTTACCACTGGGAACATCCCTTACAATCAAGAGAATTACACATACTTAACTCTTCCCACAATACACTCAACAGTATCAGTTACAGCAGTTACAGTTATATGTGCGTGTACTGATCAGCTGTGTATTGGGATCGGGCTGGGGAGTGACCTACACCTCCACCTACTACAGAATGAAGTTTTATGTTCTCCATGTGGACAAAAAGACCCTAGGAAAGGGAATGTGGTAAACTTCTCCACCCTGAAGGAACAAAGATTATTTCTCACTTGCTTCAAGCAAATGACAAAGAGCTTCATAAAATCTGTCTGATGTCCTGTGGAGTTTGTGAAAAACAGAAGAATTAATATCTGGCTCATGCAATCAAGTCATGAACCTGAAACTAAAGATGCACCTGCTGAAAGGTATAATAAAACTGCTGGCTTGGGAATGAAATGCACTTCCATCATATGCAGAAGAAAGGGCGGGTTTTCGTGTACACATGACGACCCTACAATGGTTGAGTGGCCTCAGACCTCATTAAAATGAAAGCAATGAAAAGCATATATGGAACATTCTCCAGAACAAATCACATATTAGACCAGAAAACAGGCCTCAACAAATTCAAGAAGACTGAAGTCATACCATGCACCTTTTCTGTCCACAACATTATAAAAGTAGAAGTCAACCACAAGGCAATCCCTTTCAATACACCAATAATATTTTTGCAGAGCTAGAACGAACAAACTGAAAATTTGTATGGAGCCACAGAAGACCCCAAATAGCCAAAGCAACATTGAAGATGAAAAGCAAAGCTGGAGGCATCACAATTCTGGACTTAAAGGTATATTACAAAGTTGTAGTAATCAAAATGGTATGATACTAACACAAAAACAGACACATAGATCAATGGAACAGAATAGAAAACCCAAAAATGAACCCATAACTATATGGTCAATTAATCTTCAACAATGCAGGAAAGAATATGCAATGGAAACAAGAATGCCTCTTCAATAAATGGTGTTGGGGAAACTGGACAGCAACATGCAAAAGAATGAAACTGAACCACTTTCTTATACTACACACAAAAAATAAATTCTAAAAGGACGAAAGAGATAAAGGTGAGACCTGAAACCATAAAAACCCTAGAAGAGAACACAGGCAGCAACTTCTTTGACATCAGCCATAGCAACTTCTTTCTAGACACGTCTCCTGAAGCAAGGGAAACAAAAGCAAAAATAAACTACTAGGACTACATCAAAATAAAAAGCTTCTGCACAGGAAAGGAAACAATCAACAAAACTAAAAGGCAACCTATGGAATGGAAAAAGATAATTACAAATGACGTATCTGATAAAGTATCCAAAATATATAAAAAACTTCTAAAATTCAATGCCCAAAAAATGAATACTCCAATTAAAAAATGGGCAGAAGACATGAATAGACATTTCACCAGAGAAGACATCCCAATGGCCAACAGACACATGAAAAGATGCTCAACATCACTCATTGTAGAGGGAAATGCAAATCAAAACTACAGTGAGATATCACCTCACAGCTGTCAGAGTGGCTAAAACAACAACACAAGAAACAACAGGTGTTGGTAAGGATGTGGAGAAAGGGGAACCCTCTTACACAGTGGTGGGTGCAGAAGAAACTGGGGCAGCCACTCTGGAAAACAGTATGGAGTTTCCTGAAGACATTAAAAATAGAGCTACCCTACAGTCCAGCAATTGCACTACTGGGTATTTACCCAAAGGATACAAAAATACTAATTCAAAGGGATACATGCACCCCGATGTTTATAGCACCATTACCTACAATAGTCAAATTATGGAAACAGCCCAAGTGTCCACTGACTGATAAATGAATAAAGAAGATGTGGTATATAGATACAATTGACTATTAGTCAGCCATAAAAAGGAATGAAATCTTTCCATTTGCAACAACATGGCTGGAGCTGGAGAATATTACATTAAGGCAAAGCAAGTCAGAGAAAGACAAATACCATATGATTTCACTCAAAAGTGGAATTTAAGAAACCAAACAAACAAGCAGAGGGAAAAAATAAGAGAGAGAGAGAGACAAGTCAAGAAACAGACTCTTAATTATAGAGAACAAACTGATGGTTATCAGAGGAAAGGTGGGTTAATGGTGGGTATGTTAAATAGATGATGGGGATTAAGGAGTGCACATGCTGTGATGAGCACAGAGTGATGTATGGAAGTGTTAAATTACTATACTGTATGCCTGAAACTAATATAACACTATAGGTTAACTAACTGGAATTAAGACAAAAACTTTAAAAAAATTTAAATAAAAAATAAAATAAAGTAAGTGTGCCTGGGGGCTCAGTTGGCTAAGCATCCAACTCTTGATTTCGGCTCAGATCATGATCTCAGGGTTGTGAGATCAAGCCCTGCACCGGGCTCCATGCTGGGCATGGAGCCTGCTTCAGATTCTCTCTCTCCCTAATGATACACTATATGCTGACTAACTGAACATAATAATAAATTAATAAAATAAAATAAAAATTTAAAATTTAAAAATTTTTAAAAAGATTCTCTCCCTCTGCCCCCCCAATGCAAGCATGCTCTGTCTCTCTCAAAAAAATAAATAAATAAAAATAAAATAAAAATAAAAAAGAGAAATTTGTCTATGTAAGAGTAACCAGAAAAGCTATGGAACTATCTGGGTTTTCCTCCCAGACCTGGGAAGAAGAGGTCCCCAACACAGTTCCCATAGGAAAAAGGTAAAGAATAAAGTTGCTTTCTTTTAGACCCCATTTATATCAGATCAATAGAAACTAGAATGAAGAAAAACTGATCAAATTCCAATTTGATAATGCTCCAAAATTACATGACATGCCGAAGTCATAGTGAGGACTGCAGGAGAGCCATAGAGTCATCCACGCTGTAATATTTGATACCACAATGTGAGAGATAATGACACATTGTGACTTGTCAGCTCTCCACAAATATATTTTTCTAGTACTTTCTCAGAGTTCTTTGAAATGACAAAAAAAAAACCACTTGGAACCCCAACATGTCTCTTTACCTTAGGAAAACAGGGTACAAATGTGGAAACAGTGTATGACAGAATAAAGGCCTCCTCACAATGGCAGGCCTGGTTTGACTAACTGAAGCTATGGTGAAATTAACAGCCAACAAATACCAAGTTTTCTTAAGAGGGCTTTAAATAGAGGTGCCTGGGGGTACCTGGATGGCTCAGTTGGTTAAGCGCCTGCCTTCAGCTCAGGTCATGATTCCAGGGTCCTGGGATCAAGTCCTTCATCAGGCTTCCTGCTCAAGTCCTTCATCAGGCTCTCCCTTTCCCTGTACCCCTCCACTCTGCTTGTGCTCTTTCTTGATATCTCTCTCTCTCAAATAAATAAATAAAATCTTTAAATAGGGGTGCCTGGGTGGCTCAGTTGGTTAAGCATCTGCCTTTGGCTCAAGTCATGATCTCAGGGCCCTGGGATCAAGCCCCACGTTGGGCTCTCTGCCTGCCACTCTGCCTGCTTGTTCTCTCCCTCTCTCTCTCTCTCTCAAGTAAATAAATTTAAAAAAAAATTTTTTTAAAGAGGGCTTTAACTGGTATAAAGTGGTATCTCAATGTGGTTTTGATTTGAATTTCCTTGATGGCTAAAGATGATGAACATTTTTTCATGTGTCTGTTACCCATTTTTATGTCTTCTTCAGAGAAGTGTCTTTTCATGTCTTCTGCCCAATTTTTGACTTGATTATTTGTTTTTTGGGTGTTGAGTTTGAGAAGTTCTTTATAGATCTTGGACACTGGTTAGAATGGCAAAAATGGACAGGGAAAGAAACAACAAATGTTGGAGAGGTTGTGGAGAAAGGGGAACCCTCTTACACTGTTGGTGGGAATGCAAGTTGGTACAGCCACTTTGGAAAACAGTGTGGAGGTTCATCAAAAATTTAAAAATAGAGCTACCCTATGACCCAGCAATTTCACTCCTGGGTATTTACCCCAAAGACACAGATGTAGTGAAAAGAAGGGCCATATGCACCCCAATGTTCATAGCAGCAATGTCCGCAATAGCCAAACTGTGGAAAGAGCCGAGATGCCCTTCAACAGATGAATGGATAAAGAAGATGTGGTCCATATATACAATGGAATATTACTCAGCCATCAGAAGGGATGAATACCCAACTTTTACATCAACATGGATGCAACTGGAGGAGATTATGCTAAGTGAAATAAGTCAAGCAGAGAAAGCCAATTATCATATGGTTTCACTTATTTGTGGAACATAAGGAACAGCATGGAGGACATTAGGAGAAGGAAGGGAAAAATGGGGGGGGGGAATTGGAGGGAGAGATGAACCATGAGAGACTATGGACTCTGAGAAACAAACAGGGTTTTAGAGGGGAGGGGGGAGGGGGATTGGTTAGCCCAGTGATGGGTATTAAGGAGGGCACGTACTGCATGGAGTCCTGGGTGTTATACGAAAACAATGGATCGTGGATCACCACATCAAAAACTAATGATGTATTGTATGGTGACTAACATAATAAAATTAAAAATAAATAAATAAATAAAGAGGGCTTTAAATATATGAAACAGGCTGCCTCAGAAAAGCCACAAGGCTAAACACGCAGGCTTGAAAGTGTAGAGACAACATCACACTAGAGATAATCCAATATATAAATTCTCTCTAAGAACAACCGGTAGGACTCAGGCCTAGAGAGAAATGAAGGCAGTCACACATGTGGTCTGCATTCTTCCTGACAACTCCAATAAGATGAGAAAAAGTATACTGGCTCTTCCCCACTTTACCTGACCATGACTTTCTGAAAATTCTCCATCTCCTCTTTTTTCCACTTCACCCCCAAATTCCCCTTTCTCTATTTTTCACTACTCCTCTCCTATTTTCGCTCATTCTGTCTAGTCATATTTATAAAGTATGCAGTGGTTCTCTAATTTGGGTCAGGACCCCAAAGCTACAAGGGGCCTGTGATATTTAGTATCAGGAGTTGTACTGAGGCTTTATATTTATCACCCCATTTCAGTTTCACACATAGTGAGGGTCATGAAATATCTCCCACCTACACTAGAGAAAACTGAGGGTCAGAGAGATTAAATATCTCTCCCACTGACACAGGGCCAATAAACAGTAGGTGTCAACTGGGACTAAGAAGAAGTTTTTCAATATTCAGGAGTTGGGGGTTATGATTATTATTCTAGATTGGGTTTCTAACTTCTTGGAAGTAACCATAAGATAGGTTATTTAAAAGTAAACAACTGCTGGAACTTCCTGAGATTTCTTCCCATCCATAGGAAGAACAGATCCCCAAGCCAGCTTTCACACATAAAGAGAAGAAGAAAGTTACTTTCCCTTTATACCCATGAAGGTAATCTCAACAATAACACAATTACAGTCACAGTGAACAAATTCCCATCAGAATATACTCCAAATCGATTGGACAGGCAGGCCATCATAGTGAGGAGTGTGGGAAAGGACTCCATTCTGGACTATTTGAAAACCCAAGGCAGGAGATTACAATACATGGTGACTTCTCAGTGATGAACAAAACTACCGTTCTAGTATTTTTTAATTAGACATTGAAAATATGAAAAATAAAAAGCCCCCCCTGAGAAAATCCATTAGTACAACAAATTCCCCTCCTTGACATGGGGAAGTGAATTTCACACTGGAGATGAACCTTCAAGAATAAAAAGAGGGCTTCTAACCCAGAGAAGAGCTGAATGCATTCACATATGTGACGGGGTGTGCATACAACCTGGTAATCCAGAAAAGGACAGAATGAAGGGACACTGCGTTACACCCATATTATACCCACTTTGTCTTCCTGGATTGCTCCCAGTTCAACCCCCTTTTCTCCTGTCCTTCCCCTTTTTGCTCGTTGTCTCTTTCACCCTATGCCTCTAGGATTCTCATTCATTATGCTGAGTAATATCTACTGAAAAATACAGTGGTTCTCACACTGACAACTGGATTCTAACCTCAAGGACACTTTTCTAACAGTGGCTGGGCTGGGAAAATCCTAGTGGAATCTATTTCCACATACTCATCTTCTGTACATGTGGTTTCCTAAATTAGATCTGCCCTCAAATGACCATGGAACACATCCAGGTTCTCCTCCCATCCTTTTCACTATCAACTTGTCCCATTTTAACCTGCAGGATCAACTATATTTTTCCAAGAATACACTCCAGCCTCAGAAGCCTCTGGAACTAAAAGGTTAAAAATTTCATCGAGTAAATTTGTCAAAAGCAGCTGACACCCTGAATGCCCACTCCATGCAGGAGCTGACACCAGGGCCCAATCTAGAGATAGGGCCATCAGACATGCCACCACTATTTCACTGCGAATTTGGTATCACACTTCCTACCTGGCAACTCGACACCTAACATGTCATGACACAGAAGGGCAGTAAAAGTACAAATAGGGGGAAATGGTTTTTGCAAAATTCCAGGACCACACATGGATTGACTACACACCGGAAGCTACAGTGAATTTAAAAGCCAACAAACACCAATTTTTCAGGGGGCCTTAAAAATATAAAAGATGCTCTCAGAGAATACCCACTAGTCTAACTACTTTACTTGAACATTAAGGGAAAGGAGATAATCCAATATAAAATTCTGACAACAACCAGAACAGTTCTAGTCCAGAGAGAACAGAAGGAAGTCAGTATGTGGCAGGGCCTGTGTACACGTGACATCTCACAGAATTACAGGATGAAGGAACACTGGCTTGCCCCCACTTTTGAAATATGTAAAGTAGGTAAGGAAATGTACCTGCCATACCTACAATTAAGGGTACAATGAAAGAAAGGGCTATGGGTCAGTCACATCTCTGAAAGTCTGTCTTGACCTGAATATTGAAAGCAACTCATCCTCTGATAATAAGCACTGACCGAGGCTCCCAAGACCCGAACAATAAATGCCCAGAACTCTATATTATAAGGTGAGGCACTGTGTTAAATAGATAAAACCTGACCAAAATTAGGTCTGCTACCATTAACCCATTAAGTGGAAGTGGAAGAAAGGAGGAAAGAAATTTTGAGAGTTATCAGTGTGATAGGCATTATCTTCACTGTCCTGAATCTGGGCCTCCTCCCACTTTCCCCAACCTCAAAATCAAACATCTGGGAGACTCCTGCTGGGGAAATGCTACATTTAGAGGCCAAACTGATGGAAAAGAGAAAGGGCTGGGTAGAAAGGTGATGCTGAATGTGCTAGAAACAGTCTGAAGAGCACAGATTTCAGCAAGGGGGTCTAAGTCTCTAGATCCTCCTCCTGTCATTAGCAATACGGACGTGGCCAGACAGGCTTGAAACACGGGGTTGGTCATAGATAACCAGGTGATCTTCATAGCCAAGGAGCTCAGCACATACCCTCCCATTGGGCATTTTCCCAAATACAATTGTCATATCATTTTTTCCCGTTCACTCTACTTATGGACCTCAGTACATTCTGCACAACCTACTGCCCCTCGTCACCAAATACTTTATCAGTGAGGTCTGCTACTGCCCCTAGGTCCTGTTCCATACTTGACTAGCCAACCTGCAGGATCCTGCCTGTAGTTTTCCAAAAGGGCACTGTGACCTTACCAGCCTCCAGGAAAAAGGAGTTTAAAATCCCATGGAGTCAATCTGCCAAAAACAGGTGTAATTTTCCCTCTTTTATAGTAAGACAAACTGAGGAATTTTGGCAGCCCTACTGTAGCAGCAACAAACGTTGTCTCAGAAACACAGAACACTGTAGTTTGGGAAAGACAGCAGTTGCTCTTTGGCTACACGGGATACAGTGTGCAAACCCACCTACCTGCTTCAAGTATCGTGACTGGCAGGTAAGCCCTGAATTTTGTTGCAGACTGTAAGTCTCCTTACTGGTGGGCATCCAAGGCCATAGAGAATAACACCTTCAACTTGCCAATCAACAAGATATCATAATACCATGAAAGTGTTGAACATCAGGGAATTTTTTTCCCTGATACCATGTGAACATTCACAATTCAGCACAGAACACATTACAATACCGGTTACATATTAGTACACAGAGCAGATGGTGAACTGGCTGCACTCGCAGGCCTCTCAGTGACAAAATCACTTTTAACTTTTCCTCTTTTCACAAGTTCTCTCAGCTGCTTTCAGACACCTTCTGCAGAAACAGAGACCAGGGATATTTTTACGTAGACGCCACAACACCAGCTTCCTGGAGACCATCTACTCTCCTCAGTTGGAAGCTCAGGATATAAGGGGGGGGGGGCAGGCAGTGGGAGCAACTGGCACTAGTAAGCACTGATTAGCACATACTTTCAGACATTCTCTGGCCCACAAAAAGGTACTTTTAAAAACAATTAGGCATTAATTGGATAGGTGATTTTAATTCTACCTCTACCTGCCTAACCCTCCAAACTCTTTCAACAGGTAGCATACACAATGGCCTCCCAGAAAACCTATCTTACTCCTAAACTGGCCCAGACACCCTAGAAGAAGTTGGACAGTGGGAGGACCCTTATGCTCCCCATCACCCACCATGTAGATAAGGAATGTGTGACCAGATCCTGGGGAGCCACACCTCTTGTAACCTGGCCCACGCTGATCCAGCGCAGCATGGATTTCTCCTAATCTGACCTTACTGTGTTACCACACAGATCGGGAGAGTCTCATCTCATCCACTGATCCAACCAGGGTCAACCCAAGTGCCATGGATCCCTGGTACCTTATCCTCTCTAACACAGAATGCACTATGCCCTAGTGGGGGGGGACCTACAGACTCTCTCACTCACCCGGATTACAGGATGCACTACCAGATCCTAAGGAATCTATCTGAGGCCCAAACCAGGCCAGAGTGGCCTCTTGTCTAATAAAAGGGCATCATAAATTTTTGGGCCACACATTCCAGACCAAATCTGTCATCCCATGCACAGAGACATGCAAGGCCAAAGCCAGAACCCAAATTATTATTCCACTAAAAACACAAAAAAAACTTTTAATATTTTAACACTTTAATACTTAAAAAAAAAAAACAGTAAAATGAAGGATGAGGCAAAAGCGCCAGCTTCCCACAATTCTTGTCCCACACACCAAAACAAAGACAGGGTAACAAGAGGGTAACTTAAGACCTCAGTTTGAGTTGTAGGATACCCCCTTATGGAGAACCACCTCTAGGCTGCAGCTAAGTGCTTTTCTATCCTGCAGCTCTATACTCATATGAGGGCAGGGCAGAAATTCCCACATCTCAACAGACCCCAAGATGATGAGAAAAATGGCCTCATGAGGATGAGGATTGGAATGGTTGACTCAAGGGCAACCTTTCAGAAAGCTTCACTTGTGTTCCCTGGATTCATGTAGAAAGAGTAGCAGGAGCTAGAATTCCCCTGGCAATAAAGACATAAGGAGGCTGACATGGGAGAGAACTGCACGTCCCCCAACTGAAGAAAGAAATGTCCACAATAGCCAAACTGTGGAAAGAGCCGAGATGCCCTTCAATAGATGAATGGATAAAGAAGATGGGGTCCATATATACAATGGAATATTACTCAGCCATCAGAAAGGATGAATGCCCAACTTTTACATCAACATGGATGGGACTGGAGGAGATTATGCTAAGTGAAATAAGTCAGGCAGAGAAAGTCAATTATCATATGGTTTCATTTATTTGTGGAACATAAGGAATAACACAGAGGACATTAAAAGGAAGGGAAAAAATGAAGGGGGGGGGAATCAGAGGGAGAGATGAACCATGAGAGACCATAGACTCTGAGAAACAAACTGAGGGTTTTAGAGGGGAGGGGGGTGGGGGGATAGGTTAGCCCAGTGATGGGCATTGAGGAGGGCACATACAGCATGGAGCACTGGGTGTTATATGAAAACAATGAATCGTGGATCACTACATCAAAAACTAATGATGTATTGTATGGTGACTAACATAATATAATAAAATAAAATTTAAAATAATAATAATATTTTGAGAAGGGAAAATTATGTACATGCAAAACACAGGAACAAGATGGAAACATTGGAACATAGCTGTATAAACTCAAATAAAATATTAGCAAACCAGAAAAAAAAAAAGAAATGTATTTTCCAAAGTTCACATGTAGACCCTGAAAAAGGAACAACAGTGGGCATTTTCTCAACCCTCATGGGTGGGGGGGGACAAAGATTATTCCCTCCTTGCCTCAAACTAAATACAGACAGTTTCAGAAAGCTTGATGTATGTCCCCTGGAGTTAGGGGGACAGTGGGACTAGTGTGTGACTCACAGAAATGAAGCTGAGAGCCTGAGGCAGGAACCAACTGGGTCTGAAGATACAAGAGAGGACTGGCTGGGAGCAAAGAGCACTTCTAACAGCTGCTATGAGAACAGCTGTGTTTTCTATGGTCCACACACGGACTCTGCACAAGTGTACTTCTGAAACAAATAATGCAATATATGTTAAGAAAAAAAAAGAAGCAGAAGATAGCAGGAGGGGAAGAATGAAGGGGAGTAAATCAGAGGGGGAGATGAACCATGAGAGACGATGGACTCTGAGAAACAAACTGAGGGTTCTAGAGGGGAGAGGGGTGGGGGGATGGGTTGGCCTGGTGATGGGTATTGGGGAGGGCACGTTCTGCGTGGAGCACTGGGTGTTATGCACAAACAATGAATCATGGAACACTACATCAAAAACTAGTGATGTAATGTATGGTGATTAACATAACAATAAAAATTTTTTTAAAAAGTAAAGCACCCAAGAAGGGCACCTGGAGACAGAAAACCCCAATCCAAGAGAGGCCTACAAAAGCCCGAGTGTTTAGGGGAGTTTAATGTCCAGAGAGAAGCTGCACCCATGGTCCCTTCAGATAAAGGGACACAGGCACTAGTCTCTAACTGACACAGGACAAGAAGATACAGGTAGAGCTGCCCTGCGGAGGAAAGGTCTCTGTTTTCCAAAGTCAGTATGTACACCCTGGGAAGCGATAATGGTGGGTGTTTTCTTCACCTTCATGACGACAGGACAAGGATTACTTCTTCCTACCTTAATCAAATATAAACAACCTTGAGAAAGCTCAACTCGAGTCTTCTTCAGTTGGCCGGACACCAGAACTAATGCCTGACTCATGCAAATAAGTCAGGAGTCGAGGGCTGGAAATGTCCAGCTAGAAGCTACACTAAGAGGGCTTGATTGAAGGAGAACTACACTATGACTACGTGCACAGAAGGATGGTGGTTTCCCTGGTTGACATGAGAACCCTGTACAGGTGAGTATATCAGCTGTCTTAAAAGGAAGGAATCAAGGTAGAGCACCCAGAGAAGTAATGACCCCAACAGAAATGTGGGTCACAAGAGACTAGGGGCTAAGGTGGAGTCTGGGGGCCAGTTAGAGCAAAGGCACATGATGAGGCAGGAGCCAGCAGTCTTAGGTCCCTTTAAGAAGCTCAAAATGTGCCCATGAAAATGTCAGCTCAGGATTTCACTGTCACAGCCCCAAAACTACATTACAACTTTACAGATCATGCCAGGGTGTGCTCTTCTCCACACACCTCTCCCCCTGGTGATCAAGGAGTGGAGGGAGGAGTAAAGAGAGGAAAGGCAAAAATAAGTACTATATCCATCCTATGAACACATATACACACATCACTAACAAGATGAAAAAACCCACGAAGGCACCAGTTGGTTTAGACAGAAGCTCCCAGTATTCAGGAACATAGTGTTTTGATTGTTATAGTACACTTCAAGCTGCTTGGAAGTGACCACAGGATGGTTGGTTATTTAAGAGTTAACAGTTGGCTATGGGACCTTCTGGAAATTTCCTCCCAGACTAGGGACAAACAGATCCCCAAGGAAGTTTTCATGCACAAGTAGAAAGAGAAAAAGTTATTTTCTCTTTACACTTGTCAAAGGATATTCAACAGACTGTTGATGAAGACCTATTCCAGAGGAAAAACCCATTTTTTGGAAAAGCTTCTGTTTTCCCTCCAACAACTGTAGGACAGCAATATCAAAAAAGTATCTCCAAAAAGAAACATTCTTGGAAAGGGCTGTGCAAATGTGTATAGATAACTCTAGAAAAGGTCACCTCAACTCTGAAAGAGGAAATGATGAGGTCCCATTTCACAGCTATGATGCTCAAATGAGAGCATGCCATTTCAGCCTACAGAGCATCACCTATATTTTTCCAAAAGAATATTGTGGCCTTAGCCTCCAAGAGGAAGGAGTTAAAAATCCTGTGGGATCAATCTGTCAAAAGCTTCTGAAAGCTCAAGAGCTTGGGCCAGAGACCCACATGAAGACAGGTCACTTCAAGGAACATTCACTGCCATGTGCCCAAACTTGGGCTCAGGCTTTCTGGCCTGGTAAGGAGCCCATAGAGCCTGGAGGACTGATACAGTGCTACACAAATTGCAGAAGGAACATAAGGGCGAGGAACTGGTGTTCACTGAAACAAAGCCCTACCTACACTGGCCAGCCAGACTGACTAGACCCATTAAGCTGCAGTGATTTCAACAACCAACAAATACTGAGACTTTTTAGGGGGCCTTTAAATTTACAAAACAGGTTCCCTGAGAGAACCCAAAAGGCTAAACACTGAGGCTTGAAAGTGCATAGACAACATCACAATGGGGATGTTCCCATATGGAAATTTTCTCTGAGAACAATCAGGAGAATTCTGGTCCAGAGATAGATGAAGGCAGTCACATATGTGAGGGATCTCCATGCACCCTGAAAACTCCTACAAGGATGAGATAAAGGGAGACAGCCTTCCCTCACTTTACCCCAGTGTGACTTCCCAGGACCCTTCTAGGCCCCCACTTTTTTCTCCTTTTCTGCCATATTTCAAACTGGTGTTAAAACACATCAGTTTCTTTAGTATGATGCTGATAGCCCTAGCAACCAAAGTAAAAGTAATTAAACAGGAAATTATGAAAATTTTTGAAATTTTGTGTCAAAGAACAGTATCAAAAAGCGAAGATGATCCACAAAGTGAGAAAATATATTTGCAAATTATATCTGATAAGGTTGTAGTACCCAGAACAAACAAACAACTCTTAAAACTCTATAAACAAAAGACAACCCAGTTAAACAATGGGCCAACATATGAATGGACATTTCTCCAAAGACAATATACAAATGGCCAAAATGCACATGAAAAGATGCTTGACCTCATTAGTCATTAGGCAAATGCAAATCAAAACCACAACGAGATACTACTTCACACACAGTAGGATAGCTATCATCAAACACATGGACAATAACAAGTGTTTGCAACCATTTGGAGAAATCAGAATGCTTGAACATTACTAGCATGTGATGGTGTCGTTGCTGTAGAAAACACTTGAAAGGGGCCTTAAAAAGTTCAATGGAGTTACCATACGGTCCAGCAATTCCAGTATAGATATACCCAAGACAACTGAAAAATATGTTCACACAAAAACTTATATTCATATGTTCATGGCAACATTATTCATGATAGCCAAAAGTAGAAACAACCCAAACGTCCATCAGCTGAAGAACAGATAAAAAAATGAGCTTGATAATGATCATTACTCACCCATAAAAAGAGTGAAGGCAGAGCACAGAGGATTTTTACAGCAGAAAAATACTCTGTATGATATTATAATGATGGATATATGTCATTATTCATCTGTCCAAACCCACAGAATGTACTACACCAAGCATGAACCCTAAGGTGAATTAGGGACTTAGGGTGATTACGATGTGTCAGTGTAGGTTCATACTCAGTACAAATGTACCATTCTGGTGAGCCATTTTGATAATGGGGATGCTTATACATGTGTGGGAGTGGGGGGTATATGGGCAATCTTTGTACCTTCCCCTCAATTTTGTTATAAACCTAGAACTGCTCTAAAAACAAAACCTTTTAAAAAGAGAAATGAATGATTGACTCATGCTGCAACATGGAGGAACCTTGAACACATTACGATATATATATGTAAGAAGTCATTCCCAAAAGACTAAATATTGTATGATCCCATTTATAGCAAATGCCCACAATAGGCAAATCCTTACAGTCAGATAGATTTGTGGTTGTCAGGTGACACAAAGTAGAGGGAACTAAGAGTGATAGCTAAAAGGTATGGAGTATCATTCTGAGGTAATAGAAATGTTCTGGAATAAGATAGTAGAAAGAGTTGTACAACAATGAATATACTAAAAATCACTGTATGTATGTGAATTGTATTTCAAAAATTGCAAAATTAAACAGTAATGAATATTTATCAAACTCACTGTTTGTGTGGGTCACAATATTCAGGAACTGCTGAGCTGGGTGCTTCTGGTCCAGGGCATAGCATGAGGCTACAGTCAGAGGTCCCTGGGGCTGCAGTCATCAGAATCTGTTGGAGCTGCAAGATTTGGTTCCAAGGAGGTGCAGTCACAAGGGTTGCAAGGTGGTGCTGGTAGTTCATGGGAAGCCTCAGTTTCTTCCCATATGGGTTTCTCCACAAGCTACTTGAGTGTCCTCATGACTTGATAGATGACTTCTAGAATGAGAGAGGGACAAATGTTGCTACCAAGCAAATGACAAAAGGTTTCAGAAAGCTGGTGTCTCCTGCAGGTTGAAGATCACAGGAACTAGTGTCTAACTCAACACAAGTAAAGTCTAGAGGCTGTGGCTGGAACTGTCCTTACCAGATGGGACAATAAAATGACAGCCTTAGATGCAAACTGAACTGCCAGAAAATGCAGAAAAAAATTATGTTTCTAGAGAACAAATGTGGACCCCACAAAAGACAGTGGCCTGATTGTTATAAAAGGAAAAGTAGGAGCACCTGGGTGGCTCAGTTGATTAAGTGTCTGCCTTCAGCTCAGGTCATGATCCCAGGGTCCTGGGATGGAGTCCCACATCAGGCTCCCTGCTCAGCGGGCAGTCTGCTTCTCCCCCTCCCTTTACCCCTCCCCCTACTCATGCACTCTCTCTCTCTTGCTCATTCTCACAAATAATCTTTTAAAAAACTAAGTAAGAGATTTTCATAGACATTTCTCCAAAGACAATACACAAATCACCAATAAACTCAAGAAAAGTTGCTCAACATCATTAGTCATTTGGTAAATGCCAATCAAAACCACTATGAGAAATTGCTCATATCCACTAGGATGACTATAACCCAAACAATGTAAACTACCAGCTGTTGAATAGGATGTAGAGAAACCAGACCCATCACACATTGCTGGTATGACTGTAAAATCGTACAGCTGCTTTGGAAAACACTTTGACAGTATTTTAGAAAGTTCAACATACAGTTACCATGTAGTCCAGCAATTACAGTCTTAGATATACACCCAAGAGCACTGAAAACATATGTTCACATAAAAACTTGCACGAGGGGCACCTGGGCAGTTCAGTTGGTTGAGCACCTGACTCCTGATTTTGGCTCAAGTCGTGATCTCAGGGTTGTGGGATCGAGCCCTGAGTCGGGCTCCACACTCAGCACAGAGTGTGCTTGAGATTCTCTCTCTCCCTCTCCCTATGTCTCTCCCCGCAACTCACACTCTCTAAATAAATAAATAAAATCTTATTAAAAAAAACCTTGCACAAGAATATTCATAGCACCATTATTTCATAGCAGTCTAAAAGTATAAACAACCAGGGCACCTGGCTGGCTCAGTCGGTAGAGCACGCAACTCTTGATCTTGGGGTCATGGGTTCATGCCCCACGCTGGGTATGGAGATTAAAATACATAAAGGAATTAATGAATGAATAAATAAATAAAAGGACAAAAAACCTAAAAACCCATCAATTTATGAGTGGGTAAACAAAATTAGTACATCCATACAATGGAATATTATTCAGCTATAAAAAGGAATGAAGTATCAATACATGCTACAACATGGAAACCATTGAGCTCAAATGAAAGAAGCCACACACAAAAAGATAAATATGTGATTCTACTTCATGAGGTACCAGCAGTAGTGAAATTATGAGATGAAAAGTAGAATGGTGGTTTCCAGGGGCTAAGGGGAGGAGAGAATGGAGAGTTACTGTTTAACGGGTATAGCTTCAATTTGGGAAGATGAAAAAATCTGAAGCATACTAAAAACTGTGGTGATGAGTACATAACAATGTGAACAAACTTAATGTCACTGAACTATTCTCTTAATGGTTAAAATGGTATTACAGTATGTATATTTTACCACAAAAAGAAAAAAAGGAATGAAGTACCAGTACATGCTACAACACAGATGAGCCTTGAAAGCGTTATACTTAAGTGAGAGAAACCAGACACAAAGGGACACACATTGTAAGATTCCACTTATATGAATATGAGATGTCCAGAATAGGCTAATCTATAGAAAGAGGAAGCAGATTAGTCATTGCCAGGGGCTAGAGAGAAAGGAGGAATTAACTACTAAAAGCATAAAGTTTCTTTTGGGGGTGATGGAAATGTTCTGGAATTAAATAGTGGTGAGCACAAAGCACAACATGATGACTATGCTAAAACCACTGAATTATACATTTTAAAATTTTAAATTACATGTTTTATGAATTTTCCTTCAAAAAAAGTTTGAACAGAAAGTCTTCCCCCAGAATGAGTAATCTAAGTGCAAGACAGAAACTATCCTTTTTATGACCGAGCTTCCCAAGTCACAAAGCATTTCTCCTGACATATGCATCAGAAGTGAGTCCTAAGTTGTGAAGCCATAGCTGCCTGGGACCCCCCTCCAAAGGACCTCTTAAATAATCATTTGTAGGGCTTGGTCGGTACACTTGAATGTTTTTAAGCTCCCCAGATGTTTCTGAGACGCATCCTATATATAGAACCACCCCCTCCGTGCCTGATAATTTTGTATTATTATTATGGGCAGCTGACTCCAGCTGGACAGTCAGTGCCCTGGGGGCAGGGCCCCCACCTCCAGCTCCCTCGTGACTGCCACTGTGACAGCACAATGTCTGCCTACACGAGGCAGGAGCTCAGGAGCTTTCATTGGACAGAAGGATTCAGAGCAACTGCCACCTAGAATGTCCGCTGCCAAGGAGTTCACAGGGAGGTAAGGGGAGCACAGTTTGTGCCTGAGAGCTGGTCACCCTGGCCACTCTCACCAGCAGGCAGGAAGGTTGCTGGGCCCACTTGGTGGGCAGCCCCTGCTGCCAACTGGGGCACCTCAGCTCAGCCTAGAACGGAGGTGTCAGGAAATAACACTCTCCTCAAGCTTCCTCTCCCAGTTCTCAAACGTAGAGACCCAGCCTAGGGCCTAGAATTCACTGAGGCTTGGTGGCTGTCCAGCGGTCAGCATGGATCACCGAAGCCGACCTCGGGGCATAGGCCTGAGCCGAATCCCTGGGGCTCAGTCCCGAACCTCTCGGATCCCGTTCCCCTTCCACGTGGAACAGGAGGCCAGGGAAGGAGAAGAATGGGAACAACGAGAGCAACCTCGTCAGAGGACACCTGTCTACGGCCCCCCGGAAAGTGAAGAATTGTCAGACAATGTTATGGGTAAGAACAAGCTTCTCCCCCCCTCCCCGCCTCAGAAAAGAGAGGTAGCTTCATATTTTCCTTCTCTGCCCACAAGAAAGAGGTGTCAGGAAACAAAAATCAGAGCATAAAATGGGCAGAACTGGGGTGAGAGATGAGTCTGAAAGGGCAGATTTCCTATTGCCTCAAAGGGCTGTCACAAGGACCAAGGATGTAATTTGTGAAAGCAACTGGAAGCTAAGACAGGCTGTTGGGAACATTAGGTGTCATATAGAAAATCAAGTGCTTACCATAGCAAATGCTCACAGAGTGCCAGGTGCCTTGGGAAACAAAGATGAATTACACATCGATTTCAACCCCAGGGAGCTGTCTAGTAGAAGAAAGACAAACTGTTAGGACGGCTTCTGCAGAATTCAGAAAAATGACAAGAGCTCAGGGGAAGATAGAAAGGATGGGGGCGGGGCATAAGGGCTGTCAGTGGCCGCTGTCCTTCTGGTGTGTGTTGTACCTCTCCCCCCAATTCTCACCTGCCATCCTAACAAATGGGTGAGTGAGGGGGTTAACTGCTGGGAGAAAGGATTCTCCGGGAACTTATCAAGTCTTAATTTTTTAAAAATTATACATACCTTTAGACAGTCTTAAGTCATCAAACTGACTTTACGGCTGGAAGAGTCCTTTCTCACTGGATGAGAATAAATGGTCTCCAGATAATGCTTTTCAGGTTAGACCTTTCTTCAAGTTTTCCCGGACGTAAAAGGGATCCAACGGGAGGGGGAGTCATCGCTGTTGACCCGCTCACTGCAAGGAAAAGGAGAGTAAATGTTAAAGGTATAAAATGCAATCCTTTCTAAGGCAGAATGGTTTGTTTCAGCTTTCGGTGGGTAGGAAGACTGGCTTGCGGAAGCGAGGCTTCCGGCAAGAGGTGGGCACCGAAGGGTGAGAGGATCTAAAACAGTGCTGAGTGCAGAAGACCAATCACCAGCAAGGGCCGGAGGCCATCTCCAGCTAAGCTTTGTAGAAGAGATGGGCCTGCAAGGATGAGCAGCGTCTAAAACAATGCTGAGGGCGGACGGGACACGGTGCCACAAATTGGTCTTCCGGAGGTTAGGAACCACCTGGCCGCTGGGGTCTGGCCCCAGAGCGCAGGCGCAAATACCCGCGGGGTGAGGGAGGAGGTGAGGGCCTGAGGGAGCAAAAGAGGGGGTAGGGAGCCAGGGACCTTCAGCCCTCTTCCCATCAAAGTGTTCCAAGGTATACAATGGGCTGGACTGGGGTAAGGGTTGAGGCTGGAAAAAATCAGGTTTCCTATCTGCTTCAAAGGGTTGTCACAAGGAGCAAGGACATAATATGTGAAAGCAACTGGAAGCTAAGACAGGCTGTTGGGAACATTAGGTGTCATTTAGAAAATCAAGTTCTTATGATAGCAAATGCTCACAGAGTGCCAGGTGCCTTGGGAAACAAAGATGAATTACGCAACGATTTCAACCCCAGGGAGCTGACAGTCTAATGGAGGAAACAGGATGACTTTTGCGGGATTCAGAAAGAAGACAAGAGCCCACAGGAAGCTAGAAGGGATCCTGGGGAGCTTAAGGGCTGCCTAAGACTCCTGTAATGTGATGGGGTAATTATCAGAAGATGGAACAACGCTGTGTTGGGAGAAAGTCTGGTTTTCTGGTAACTTATCAAGTTTTAAGTTAAAAAAAAAAAACTTTGAGACAGGCTTAAGTCACCAAACTGTCTGTTTGCTCTTGCCTGCTTGAGAAGAGTAAATGGTTAGACCTTTCTTCTCCAAGTTTTCCAGGGACTTAAAAGGGCTGCAGCTTGAGCAAGTAGTCCTGGCACTTTTCACAAACATCGCTTCAAGGAAAAACCGAGTAACTGTGAGAAGTACAAAATTTAAGCCATTCAAAGGCAGATAGGTTAGTTTCACTTTGGGGTTGGTGTGCGGTGGTGAGGCTTTGTCGAAGAGATAGGCGTGGAAGGATATCTAAATCTGTACAGAGGGTTGGCGCGCTTCGACCCACTCGCGCGACGCCACTGGGCGGCTTCCGTTCGCAGAGTTCGGCTAAACTCCCCGGCCCTGGCCCGCCCAGGGCGCAGGCGCAAACTCCGGCTGGGGGCGCGCAGGCGGGGCTGGAGTCCACGTGGCGGGGGGAGGGGGAGTGGGTGGAGCAGGGAATAAGGGGGGGCCGGGGCGGGGTGGGGGCGGAGCAAGTCTCGCGAGGCCGCGCCCCGGCTCACGCGGACTCCGGGCGCGCGGTTGTAGCTCCCTGACGGCGGGAGAAGTCGCGCTCGCGCCAAGGGACGTGTGTTTGCGCTCGCGTGGTCATGGAGGCGTCGCTGCAGCAGCCAGCCGCGACGACTCCGGCCTGTGGCCGGAGCCGAAGGCTGCTGCTGCTGCTGTCGCTGCTGTTCTTCTTGCTGCCAGCCGGAGCTCTGCGAGGCTGGGAGGCAGAAGAGAGGCCCCGAACCCGCGAAGAGGAGTGCCACTTCTACGCGGGTGGACAGGTGTACCCAGGGGAGGCGTCCCGGGTTTCGGTCGCCGACCACTCCCTGCACCTCAGCAAAGCCAAGAGTAGGTGGTGCCCCGCCAAGAGGGAGGGTGGGGGGTAGCAGAGGGAGGCGGGAGGTGGAGAGGGCCGGAGACACGTGCACCCTGGTAGTACCTGGGAGCCTGGCTTGGGCGGCACCCTCTGGGCGGCCTTAGGTCCCTGGGCGGGCCTGCCTGGGGGGCGGGGTAGGGGGGTGGAGAGGGGTTCCAGCTGTGAAGGGATGGGTTCCACGAATCAGATTTTGGAAAAAGTAGTGGTTACCCCAAAGCCGCAGATGAGGGAAAGAGGGTGGCCCTGGCCCAGAGTTTGTAGGCATCAGGATGTTGTGCAAACTGAAGCACTTCCTCAAACATTAAAAAAGTACCAGCAGCACATCGCGTCTGTTTTCAAGTACTATTTCAGGGAAGAATACATTGAAAAGTTGAATAATGGTTCACAGAAAGTTGAATTAAACAGAAAAGTGGCTAACCAAAATGCTCAGGAAGGCAAACCTTTCGTTTTCCTTTCTTTCTTTATTTTTTTTATTGCATCTTATAAAGACTATTAAAAGCCACCTTCCCCAAAACCTGTATAGTTAGTGGGTATTCTTTGTGTTTCTCAAAAAATGAAGAATTTGTTACAGGCTGTACTTGGGAGGCTCCTTGTAAGAAAATGGGGGGGAAAATGGTTGGAAGTAATGCATTTGGGTTGATGATAAACCTTGTGGCAAATTTGTGTCCTGCCAATTTGGCTTTCTGTTATTTGCATTTCTGTCCAGTGTACACAGCTAATGGCCACTTTCAGGAAGGACACGTCAGACTAGATACTGAGAAACTTGTGGCCTACTGCATCTGGATGTTAAGATTGGCCAAAAAGAAGTGGCCAGGGGCTAAAGGATAAAGATTATCTCTTGCTTGCTTTTAAGTAATCAGCTTTTCCTGTGATTATTTGGCATTCTGTGGATACATATTTGGTTCAGTTATAGCATGTTCCCTGCCTGTATTCAGTAACAAAAGTAATGCTTCACAATTATGAATCCTCAGTCTTAAATGGGATGTTGTTATAACTTAGGATGGAGTGGGAGCCATAAATGAGAAAAACTGTTTTGCCTCCTTACACATTTGCAGTTCTTTCCTACTGAAAGTTAACTGAAAGTTACTTTTAGATTTTTGTTTTTAAAGAGCCAGTCTTGCACTTTTAAAATCATAGTATTTCCAAGTCCTTTTGCTTTTACTTGGCTTGGGGAGTTATTTTGAAATATGGCAGCCTGTTAAGTATTTACTGGCATCACATAAATTTCCCATAAGAAACGAATCCCATCCAAGTCTGCTCATGGAAGCAAAAAAATGGTAATAATAGATTTCCCTTTACCAGTAAACCTTTTCAGAGTTTAGATACCTGCTACATTTCTGTGTCATATGTAGGCTTATCTAGAATTAAAGATAGGAGGACTTTTATTCATAAAATGGAATATTCTAGAACCATTAAATTTTAAATTTTAGTAACATGAAAAACTGTTAATGATTTACTTTCCCCCCCTTTTTCAATTTTAATTCCAGTGTAGTTAACATATAGTGTTATATTAGTTTCAGGTGTACAATACAGTCATTTGACAGTTCCATATATTACTCAGTTCTCATTACTGTTCCCTTTTTAAAAATGGGTGCAACATGATCCAAATTTATGTGTTTAAAAAAGAATGGAAGGAAAGACATCAAAATGTTAACAGTAGTTAAATTGATGGGGGGGCAGATATGGGAAGAAGGTATTTAAACATTCTTCTTTACTGCTCTGCATTTGCCAGAATCTCTGTTAACTCTGCTATTTATATTTGGGACAGTTGTTATTTTGTAACAGATGCAGGGGGTTGCTTTGGGAATTCCATTTATAGATCTTAATAAAGTAATTGCAGTCTGCCTTAAAAATTGATGAGTTTTTTTCTTTGAACAACACTTACAGTATTTGCAGATGACATGATACCATATATAGAAAACCCTAAAGACTCCATTAAAAAAACTATTAGAACACTGCAGTTCTTAAGTCAAAAACCCCAAATTTCCAAAATCACAATTTTCAGAAAAAAAATTATTTTTCGGATTTGGTTTTCCCTGTATGCTAAAATCATTAAGGAGTGTCATTTTAACAGATCATTACAATTATAACCTCACACTTGAGTAGCATTTTCAGTAATGTATATAAAGCATATACAGTTAAGTTCCCTTCTGTCCAATTCTCCCTCATAGCCTTTACCTAACTAGATGAGGATATTTATATGAGGTAGCCTGCTGGCTCAAGATAAATAATCATGTGTTATATATTAGCTTCACAGAGAAATTCATCTTAAGTTTGTCTTCATTTTCAGAGTGATCAAAAATGCTAGCTATTGTAAGCCTCACTTTCTAGGAACCTTAGTCAAACTTGGAATCAAGTATTGACTTCAATGTATGTAATGATTCTGAAAGTTTAAGTGCCATGTGAACGTGTTAACAGAAGATCAAGGTACATTATTATGAAAGTGTGTTGGCTAGAATTACAGCATGCCCTTACAGGAGAGCAGCATGAACTATTCAATTTCCATCAGTCACTTGAAACCTGTTCAGAGCCCTCTGGGAAAATAATCCCATGGTCTGGGATTTTAAACTTCTCACCTGACATTTGCAGATTTCCTACTCCTTGAGTGTGGCAGCAGGTCTTCTGTGTGAATGTGAGAAACTGGACAAACATTTAAAAAATGAATACATCTAGAAGACTGCCATTAAAGAAGGAAAATCTAATTATTTGAACTGTAGGAAGTTGATTAACTTGGAGGGGCTATAATGAAGTATCCAGTAGGATTTAGTGCAGGGATGGAATGTAGGGGGTCTGTGAGCATGCATAGAAAAACAAAGTATTTTCACTAACCTACAACTGAAATTTAGAATTTCCTTTATGAACATCAGCAACAAATCGCACTAGCTTCAGCAGTACTTGCTTGTACCTGTTGCCAAGAGAATCACAAATATTTTTATGCCCCATAATTGCAGGTATCCTGCAACAAAATTTACACTCATCACTGTCTTGGACAGTTATTAGACCACTTCTAGATCTTGCAGTTTAAAGATTTTATTTATTTATTTATTTAAGCGGGAGAGGGGGGAATCGCACGCTCTCACGTGCTTGCCCAGAGAGCCAAGGGAGGGTCAGAGCGAGAGGGACAAGCCGACTCTGCGCTGAGGGCGCAGCATGAGTGGAGTGGGGGGGGGGGGGGGGGCAGAGATCATGACCTGAGCCGAAATCAATAGTCAACAATCGGCTGCTCAACTCAGCAACCCAGGCGCCCCATAGATCTTGCAGTCTTAAAGTGTTAATAAAAGGGTATATGTATTACTATATCACCAGTTTGTTTTCTATTATTTTGATAATTACATTTCAATATACTCAGCTTCCTTTGTAAATCCATATATTTTGTTTTATGCATTCAATAACACTATCCATAGAAAAAGTCCATAAGCTTCACCAGACTGCTAAAGAGATCCAAAGGTTTAGAATCCTTAATTTTCAGTGATTTCCTAAAGATGTCTTTCTGTCATCCCACCAATTTTCTCAGTGTTGTAAAGCATCATGTATTTCTCTTTCTTAGTTTCCAAGCCAGCACCTTATTGGGAAGGAACAGCTGTGATAGATGGAGAATTCAAGGAGCTCAAGTTGACTGATTATCGTGGGAAATACCTGGTTTTTTTCTTCTACCCACTTGATTTGTAAGTAATACATGTACAGGTCCTAAAATGTCAGTCATTATCAATCATTATTCAAGAACATCAAGTACAAATTATTTTATTTAGCTCTTGGTTCTTAAAAGGCAAGCTGAGATGAATTTTTTCAAGAAGGTAACATCTACCATGTATTTCAGAACCAAAACCCATTGGTTTTTTTTATCCTTAAATCTACATGATTATGTTATAATATAATCATCAAAGAAAGGAAAGCTACAATTATAGTAAGCTATACCTACTAAGGCAAGAAAATGGATATTTTAGAAAGCATTTAATAGCAAGACTTATGCCACAAATCTGTTTAATGTATCTCTTTTAACTAGAAAATTAACCCTCTACAATGATGATGCCACTTAACTATGGTTTTATCATTTTTATTCTTTGCTGCATCTCTTGCTTTCCTGTGGTTTGAACATTTTCCTGAAAATACTGCATATGCTTAAGAAATAATGCCTATTAATATAAATTATGGTTATTGGGGGAATTTTCTCTTTAACTCTGATGGTAAGCACTTTAGATAAAAAGTTGACTCAAATAAATACTTTTGCAGCTTCATTCTTATCAAGGATATAGTTTTATCTGGAGTGTTTTTCAAATTCCACAAAAGTGAAAAGGAGACTTATCCTGACTTTTATCTTTTTTCTATTTGAATATGTTTTTTGGTTATAAAAAAGAGAACTTCTATTTTGCCACTGTATATTAAGGTCTTTTTTCCATTAGGACTAACCTAGAACTGTGTAAATAAAACCTTAAACTTGCAGGGAGAATATACTTAAGCTCATCTCTATAGATTGTCTCTAGGCCAGAGGTCAGCAAATTTTTCTGTACAGGGCCACATAGTAAATATTTTTTGCCTTGAAATCTCTATTGCAACTACTCAACTTTGCCATCGTAGCATAGAAACAGCCATAGACTATACACGAATGAATACTGTTTTCTATTGAAAGTTTATTTACAAAAAATAAGGTAGGCTGGGTTTGACCTGTGGACTGAAGTTTGCTGACCCCTACTCTAATCTAAATAGGAAAAATTCTCAGAAAAATTAGTTCACTGAGACTAAACCAAGTCATAAATGTGGATAATACATAATCTTTTAAATTAGTATGAACTTCCTTCTTTCTAATCAACTTGTACTGTGGCCTGACTAGCTAAAATGTATGATATAACTTATTTTCTAATAGAAACTAGAAGTCCAGTTTTTTTAAAAGATTTTATTTATTTATTTGACACAGAGAGAGACAGCGAGAGAGGGAACACAAGCAGGGGGAGCGGGAGAGGGAGAAGCAGGCTTCCCGCCGAGCAGAGAGCCCAAAGCAGGGTTCGAACCCAGGACCCTGGGATCATGACCTGAGCCAAAGGCAGACACTTAACGACTGAGCCACCCAGGTGCCCCCAGAAGTACAAATTTTAATATATAAAAATGATAGGCCTTCTAAATTCATGTTGTTACAAAACCAAAAAGTTAACACATCTGTCAAGTAAATAGGACGCTAAACATGAGTTTTGAAATTAGTCTAATATAGCAGACAAATATCCTGTTTCTTCCAGTGTTACTTAAAACTCCGTAATGAATAAGACATATCTAAAGCATGATGTCACCAGTGGCCTCCTAGGGCAAGAAGCTAAGATCGCTTCTTTCTGTTTCCATGTGATGCCAGATTAGGCCTGGTTAGAAAGGAAGAATTCTGAGACATTTGTCACGGTCTGCAAGTGTGAAAGTCAAAAACATAACCCTTTAGTTTTTTGCCAGAACTTTTTCTCTGTCTTCACTAAGAAGTTGAATAAATGTATCTCTAGGTAGCATTTGTTGGAATAATAGGAAGGCAGGCAGGGGCTGACCATTCCTACCTTTGGGAAAGTATTAAAAATACATATCATAGCCCAGGTTTCCAGGGATATAATCTAGATTAGAACTGTCTGCCTGCATGCGGCAGTCCTACATTTGAACAACCGAAATCTCTGAAAAGCCTGTATTGGGCTTCAGTAGGAATTTGTCCCCTCAGTCTGTGTTCTTCTGACTTTCTTGACCATGACCTGAACACAGTACAAAATCCATTTTTCATTGCCACCCAATACATTTACATATACATACAGGGTAACATTCAGTCTATAAGCACCAGTACAGCCGTGCTCATTAAAATCCTGAAACACTTCCATACCAAATGGTAAATAGCCACTTTCCCAACCTCCTCCCCAAGTTGCCCCTCCCATCTGGTCCCTTTCAGAAACCTCCAGAGCTAAAGCCAACTTTGAGTTAAGGTTGTTCAGTATTTTTAGTATCAATCCTGAACACACACACACACACACAGATATGTATGTGTATGTACATATATGTTTCATGACTTACCCTTCCTGTATATAAAGTATTCTCATATTTTCTATTCCACTTGTTTAAAATGTTAGTTAGAACTCCATAAACTGGCTTAAGGAGTCCCTACCATGGTTCAGAAAATACTACCCTAAGGTAATCTCTAAACGTGCCTTTCTGACAGGACTGGGAGACAAGGTAGAAGAGAACCTTTCAAGAAAGGGAGGGGGGACGCCTGGGTGGCTCAGTCGGTTGGGCGTCTGCCTTAGGCTCGGGTCATGATCCCGGAGTCCTGGCATCGAGTCCCGCATCGGGCTCCTTGCTCAGCGGGGAGCCTGCTTCACCCTCTGCTGCTCTTCCTGCTTGTGCTCTCTCTCACTATGTCAAATAAATAAATAAAATCTTTAAAAAAAAAAAGGGAGGGGGATGGAAGAGCATTTTCTCATCTCTGAAATAAAGATCAGTGCATCTAGCTCATAGAAGTGGAACGATGGAAAATTTGTATAGATCCTTTGAAAGCTGTAAAGCACTATATAAATATAAAGCATTGTCAAATAAAAGCTAATGAAATAGGACGAGGTGCTGCCGTAATGGAGAAGGGAACATTGGTTGACCACGGATCCATTAAGTTATAAAAATAACATTTATTGAGATGTAACTGGGAACTCTGTAATATATATTTTTTAATTAAATGATATTTGATCAAATAATCTTCTAGACACCTGCATTGTGACAATGTTCATATATAAAATTGTTCTTAATATGCATTTTTATATATTAAAGGTGTTTGTAAAAACTAAGTCATTTGAAACTTAAAGTGTATGCATATTTTGAGAATACTGAAATTTTTTTTAACTTTCAGCACTTTCGTGTGTCCAACTGAAATCATCGCCTTTGGTGATAGGATTGAAGAATTTAGATCCATAAACACTGAAGTGGTAGCATGCTCTGTCGATTCACAGTTTACCCACTTGGCCTGGTCAGTATCTTACACTTAGTTTTGTAGGGAAAAAAAAATGAATTTACTTTTCAGTTATAGGTAGACAACTCTCATTGTGATAGGAATATAGGGGGTTTTTTTTTAATTTTATTTTAATTATGCTTCACACCCAATGTGGGGCTTGAACTCATGACCCTGAGATTAAGACTTACACGCTCTACCAACTGAGCCAGCCCAGCACCCTGGAATATAGTTATCAAACAGTTTGGGAATAGATATATTTGAGAGCTACCAGTTCAATGAAGTTATGGTAAAAATGCTTAAGGATTTTGTAGGACATTTCCAAATTGGGGAAAAAAGCTCAGTGCAAAAGACATAATATCCATAGTAAACACCATAATATCCATAGTAAACACCACTGAGTTGTATGATTCTTTTATTATGATAAATTGGGTAGCCTTAATCTGGAGGGAAAAAATTCTTTAAAATTCCATTTCTCTGTTACATAGTTGTCTAGTATTAAGTCAAACTCAAAATAGCTTTTGTAATTATTTTTCAAGAAGCATTGATTTTCTTAATTTTTAAATGTTTTTTTAACTCATTAAATGTGAAAAGATGTTTCACCTGATTAATTGCCAAGAACTGCAAATTAAAATGACAAGAGATGCCATTTTTTCCCCTGTCTGATTGGCTAAGATTTCAAATATTGAAAAATTTCATCCAGTGATGACAAAGGTGTGAAGAAATGGTCCTCTCATACATACAGTTGGTTGAGCATTTCTGGAGAGCAGTTAGGCAGTATGTTTCAGAATCTGAAATGTGTGTGTTGATGTAAATTTTTCATGTCCACAATTCTGTGTGCAAGATTTTATGTACAATAAAGATGGTTCACAATTATCTTAGTTTTAGAAGTTAATATTCATTTCATTAAAGTAAATTCAAAACAACTTTTTATCCATTTACAATTATATAGAGACATATATATACAACTAAAATTTTAAAATTTTAACTGGTGAAGAGCTACAATTTAATTTATATTCTCTTAAGTAATTAATTCTTTCAAGTATTTTTAAATGCAGTTATATATTTATTTGATTTCCTTTAAGTGTCTCAATTTTCAGATAAAACTTCCAAGAACTTAAGTAATTCTTGCAAATCTAATAGACAAATATGGCACGCCTTAAGTTCTTTAAAAAATGTTTCTTTACTATATTTATAAACAATAAAATTTCACATTATACATTTTAAATTGGAATCACAAAGTGAAAACAATGGGTTTAATTTGCGTCGTCACTTCTATAGTAATTCTAAATCTTTGTAGGATTACAACATAAATCCACTAAGGAAAAAGTTATATCCTCCCAAATAATTTGGGATTGGCTTCTCAAGGAATCTGAGGGGGATGCATTCTGAGCTGGATAGGTTTCATATCAACCAGAGATTTCTACTTGGATGTCAGAACTGGGGCTGCAGACATCTGGAGCAGTATTTCCCTGTTTGCTAGCTGCTCTGTCAGTCCCCTCCCACTGGGACACTGACATTCCCTGGTTTCAAGTAAAAGAATGCTTGTATCTGAAGACTGATGTGTCTGAGATTATAATTAACTTCCTTCCCTGCTTCAAATGGACTTTGCATTCCTTTGTCTCAGAATATTAAAATATCCAGTTGTATTCTGTCTCTCAAGGCTTTGTCTTGTGATCACAATTCTAAGGTTATGGTTATGACAGTGCATATCCTTTGATCCATCAATTCCTCTTCTAGGAATTAATCAAATAAATGTGCAAAGTTGAGAATACATAGATGTTTCCAGCAGTGTTGATAAAAGCAAAAGAAAAATGGAAATAGTTTAAATGTCTAGCAATAGAGATTGGTAAAATACAGTATGTCAATACTTTAAAAATGTGATACGTATCTCCATATTTATTGTTTAAAGGAAATGAATATATTAGGTCTGGCGTAAAGGCAAAAAATAGAGTGTGTATTAGCCTGTTTTTAGAGAGAGAATGTGTGTGTTGTGTGTTCATTCATATGTGTGTGATGGAGACAAACAGTGCTGTTTGAATACATTTACTTCGCTCTGAGTGGTAAATGTTTTGTGTGTTATAGGATTAATACCCCTCGCAGACAAGGAGGACTCGGGCCAATAAGGATTCCACTTCTTTCAGATCTGACCCATCAAATCTCAAAGGACTATGGCGTATATCTGGAGGACTCAGGCCATACCCTTAGGTACCTTTCAGTGGTTTTATATTATGACAGATCCAAATATATTTGTAATCATCCCTGAAATGGAGTTAGAAGATACAAGGTTTGATCAAGAAGATTTATTTGCTCTATTTGCAAAAATGTTGTAGATACTGTTTAAAATAATTGGTAAGTGCCCTACTTAAATTATGTGAGTATCATAGTCTGTTAAAGCTTGAAGATTATTTGGAGGTCTTTGACCAACCCTGTCATTTTACAGATAAACAGATTCATAGAATTCCATGAATTTAGCCAAAGTTATATAATCAGTTAATGATAGAGCCCACACTTGAACCCAGGTACCCAGACTCCTTGCCTATTTCTTTCTCCTCTTTTCTAAAATGACTCCAGTAATGGTTTTTCCAAATGCAAGTATCCTAGTATTTAGCAAACTTGTGCCTTAGGGAGTGGGACAAATTAAGGAAGTGCCACTAGAAGTCTTTGGTAAAAGGACAACTTTAGCTTAAAAGAGTTGTAATTTTATTATAATTATATTGTCAATTTGCTTTACTGTGCTAGTAGTTTTTTTAAAATGTTTTATGTGAAGGTGCCAGTATTTTATAATCCTATGTTTTTTAATAACAGCTTTATTGAGATATAATTCACATACAACTCACCCATTTAAAGCATACAACTCAGTGGTTTCTAGTATAGCCAGAGAATTGTGCAACCATCACCACAATCAATTTTAGAACATTTTCATTACTCTAAAAAGAAACCCCATACCCATTAGCAGTTACTCTCCCTTTCCCCCAATCCCCCTCCCCTGGCCCTGGACAACCACTTACCTACTTTATGTCTCTCTGGTTGCCTATTGTGGACATTTCATGTAAATGGAATCCTACAATATATACTTTTTTTATGACGAGCCTCTTTCACTTAGCATATGTTTTCAAGGTTCATTCATATTGTATCATGTGTCACTACCAATAGTTTCTTTTTTTGTACTTGCCGAGTCTTTAATGTTTTCTCCTTTCATAGAGTTTATGACTAAGTTAATTCCCAAAAAGTAAATATGCCACTATAAAGACTGAAGCTATTAAGCTATTTTAAAGTTTGGAATTATTTGAACATTAACCAGGTAACCCCAAGATCATGACCTGAGCTGAAATCAAGAGTTACCTGCTTACCCGACTGAGCCACCCAGGCACCCAAGGCATATTTGTTTTTGTGTGCTGTGTGTTGGTATGATGTATGTTACCAAAAAGTAAGTTCAAAATTTCACATTAGACTCACTCCAGAACAAACTTCATCACCAATGACAACCGTTTTCTACTGTAAAAGTAGCTACATAAAAGAACACCCATATGAATAATAATTAAAAGTTTTACCCGAGTTTAGCCAAGTTGACCTAGTCAAAGGGGAGTGAGCTGTAGTTGGTTCAGACATCATGGTGCTCATTAAAAATATATATTGCGGGGCACCTGGGTGGCTCAGTCATCAAGCGTCTGCCTTCGGCTCAGGTCATGATCGCAGGGTTCTGGGATCGAAGTCGGGCTCCCTGCTCAGCGGAGAGCCTGCTTCTCCCTCTCCCACTCCCTCTGCTTGTGTTCCCTCTCTCACTGTGTCTCTCTCTCTGTGAAAATAAATAAATAAAATCTTTAAAACATATATATATATATATAGTAAGATAAGCAGGAACATTTTAGTAATGTTTAATATGATTATAAAACAAAATTTCATGTAATAGATAAGTAATTCCATGTATTTCTATCAAAAATAAATTTCATTATTATTTATAATACTTGTATGCAAGCAATTAGCCCTAGTACCTGAGATCTTTTTCTAAACCAAATATTGGGTTGAAATCCATATTGACTGAAATAAAGACAGTAAAGTCCTTTAGAGATTTTTGTTTTTCTCTGGTCTGCTTTAACTCTTGCAATGCCACTCCATCTCAACAGCAGGTCTTTTAGGTGAAACTACTCCGTTATTCCCTAGGCCAAAAAAGTGAATCACATACACAGATTTAGAGGGAAAGGTAACTTTGCTTGTATTGGGACTTTGTCTTTTCCACCTCTGAAAAAGGAAATACAAAGGTGTTCTAAACAGTCAGTGATAAGAAAGATGGATCACTCTTTCACCCAGAGGAAGACTTTGCTGTGTAGATGCATCATTTCATTAACAGTGCAGTAAAATCCCAAACCTAGTACTCGTGAAGATTTAAATGGAAGTACAAGAGTACATTGCATAGAAAAAAACAAATTTTTTAAAGCTACCATTTGACAGTGATAATCCCAAATTATACAGCAGGTAAGCTTGGGTATGGGGACAGGGGTGTATTTGTGCGCACGCGCATGTGTATGTGTGTGTGTGTGTACACCAGTCAAGCAGGTAGGTAGTGTGTTGTTGGTTGTGTAGGACATCCTTCCATGTGGACGGCATAGGGATCAGATTAACTAATGTTTGTCTTAATTGAGTTGAAATGACCTCACCTGTACCACTCTTGTGTTTTACAGGGGTCTCTTCATTATTGATGACAAAGGAGTCCTAAGGCAGATTACTCTGAATGACCTTCCTGTCGGTAGATCAGTGGATGAGACACTGCGTTTGGTTCAAGCATTCCAGTACACTGACAAACATGGAGAAGGTACCCTTTCCTTTTAAGCATCTTAGCCTTTTGATTTTTTCATTTGAGAGATGATAGCATGATTAATTTGGTTTCTTAGTCAAAAAGTAATTTGGATGGTTCCAAAGTCCTCTGATTATTTTCAAATTATTACCTGATCTTCTTAGCAGATCCAATTATTACTTAAAGTGCTTTTAACAAAATATCACTAATATATCCTACTTACAGAACAAGATGCAAAAATATTCATTATTTGCACAGTCCACAGAGAAAAGTTTCTGCTACTGTAATTTTTCAAATTATGTTTCTGTAAACTTAAAACATGCCAGTCTGGCAATATTTAGTGATGCAGGTTTATTTGCATGTGTACATTATTTGACTTAGCTTTTTCCCTCACAGCTGTCCGGTGTCACACTGGTAATCTATCAGTTCATCCTTTTACTCCAAGTTTTTGCAGTAGCTAAATGGAAGAGGTCAGATTTTGCTAAAACAGAACATACATTATATATTCCTTTCAAAAGTGTAACTCAGTGCCTGAGTAAGGGTGCATTCTAAATAAAGGGGAAATGCCACTTTCCTAGTAATTTGGCATACTGTGGCATCAGTACACAGTACTGCAGAAAACAGAAGATAAGCTAATACTGGAAGTTTTTGTAAATTCAGAGAAGTTTTTGCCATGCCCCGACCTGTCAGTACACCAGATTCCCAAACCTTCCAACTTTATTAGGGGAACACTCAACTTGGTTTCTTATGTTGTAAGTGTAACTAGACATAATTGGCAAAAATGGACATAGATTAGCTGCTTGCTGATAAACTCCATGACTGGAATTCTTGGTGCAAGCGGGCAGGCGAACAGTAGTCAAGTGTTTGGTGGCCTAGAAATGTTCTCATTGTTATAGGCTCTTTTCAGTTTCATTTTGGAAAAAGAAAAACCAAGAGTTGCTGAAGACAACTGAAATCTGTTCTTAAACTGTCTTTTTGCCCATTTTTGTTCATTTCAGTCTGTCCTGCTGGTTGGAAACCTGGTAGTGAAACAGTAAGTCAAACTGATTTTTAAAATGTCAACCTTAGAATAATCTTTCTTTGTAATAGAACTATCTTGATTTTTGTAAATGAAGCAAACATTACTAGACAGAAATCATAAGAGTACAGGCATTCTTTGGACCGTAGAGAGAGTAGCTGAAACTGGAGAAAGCAGAATATGAGACTTAATGCTGTGAATTTTAAAGCCAAGCATCCAGAGAAATATACCATCAAAAAAAAAAAAAAAAAAAAACCCCAAAGGGAACAGTAGAGGTCTGAGAGAATAAAGTCAAAGGTCTTAGGGATCATGTATGGCATTTCTTCCTATATTATGGGCCAAGAAAATAGTCACAAGCAAAACCTTTCTGTATATAGTAAACTTTTAAGAAAATCTGGCTTAATTAACATTGCAGCTAATGATTCTCTCCTTATCAGTTGAAGGAAGATTGAAACAGGTTTATCTTTTCATTTAGGGAGGCTGTATAATTTATAGGCAATCCCTGAAGTAGTCTCTGGCCAAAATACAATTTGGAAACTCGCTTGAACCTTTTTTAAATAACATGTTTATCTTCTAAAAATCAACACTTCTATACAAACTGTAGTTAGGAAATTGACAAATACTAGAGCATCAGAGGAAGAAATCATTATCTTAGGATAAAAGAAAAATACAGATTCCTAAGACTTTCTTCTTTAGCAAATCAACAAAAAGTACCATTAATCATAGACAATGAGAGGTAGAAAGTCACTCTGTAACCTAACTCAGATTGGGGATTGGGTAAAGTAACATTTCACTGATTTTGAACCAGTTTTTGACGAGTTTGCAAAACAGCTTTGCCTTTGTGGGTCAAAGTTAAGTTTACAGTACAAATTTATTTACCTCTACATATATCTGATGGATCTCCAAGATAAATATGAAGGTAGGTGTTAAAGGTACTTTGAGCACTAGGTACTTTAAATCATACATGAGGCATTAGGTTAGCTTACAATTATTGACTGAGGCTTCCAGATAGAAATAGGAATCAGAAGCTGCAGAGGCATCGCCTGAGAAGCCTTAGAAGGCATTTCTGGATGGGTCTTCAAAGTAGGGGGCATGTTCTGCAGGAGCTGTAGCAAAACCAGCAGTGAGTGATGAATAACCTCACCATCGATCACATGCTTGTATTGAGAGATCAGCAAGAGCTTGCAAGAGGTACAAATTAACTACACAGGGTATTAGGGGATGAGTGTTTTACATTTCAGAAAACATGTTGACTATCCACTTGACTAATTTTTGGAGGGGCCACAAACCCCTTTGAGAATCTGATGAAAACCATGAATTCTCCCACCAAAAACATTCACATATGTATACTGTGTTTGGGCATTCCTTTTCTTGTTGTCAGCTTTACTGAGGTATAAGTAGATAAACAGAATTGTAGATATTTAAACTATACCATGTGACGATTTGATATATGTATACATTGTGAAATGATCACAATCTGATTAACAAATCCATCACCTCATATGGTTACATTCTTTTGTGTGTGTGGAGAACACTTAAGATCTACTCTCTAAGCAAATTCCAAGTACCCAAAACAGTATTGTTAACTATAGTCACCATGCTGTACATGACATCCTCAGAACTCACCCGTCTTAAAACTAAAGGCTTGTACCCTTTGACTGACATCTCCCCATTTCTCCCACCCCCAGTCCCTGACAACCACAATTCTTCTCTGTTTCTATGGGCCTTCCTTCAACAGACATTTCTTGACCACCTGCTATATGGCAACTATTCAAACTATTATGATAGGCAGATGGTACTTATTAGTGAGTACCACAGGCCGAGGTCCCTACTCTCGGGGTTATATTCTAATTCTATCTTCCCCTTCCCTAAATTCTACTCATCTTTCAAGACTAACTTAAATGCCACCTCCACTCTGAGGCCTTCCTTGATGCCATCTCAGCCTCCATTCAGACACAGCCTGCGTTATACATGATCACCCTGTGCATTGCGTCAAAAACTTGTGTACACACACATCTTCCCCACATGCTTGGACAAGTCTCAAAGACAGGGACTTGAGTGGAGTTATCCTCGTACCCCTCACTGCCCAGCACACTGCTGGCACACAGTGCCATATTATTCCATAAGTATTTAAAAATTGAATTTCAATGCAGAGAGATTATAAATTGGCAAAGACAGAATACTTCTTGAAGTGATACCTGAAAAATTATGTAATATTTATTAT
Source organism: Zalophus californianus (assembly GCF_009762305.2). NCBI lineage: Eukaryota > Metazoa > Chordata > Mammalia > Carnivora > Otariidae > Zalophus > Zalophus californianus. The sequence goes on along the minus strand of NC_045612.1, from coordinate 109,678,110 downwards.
AGGCTGATGAAAAATTCTGAAGAAAATGAATATAGAACTATTGTAAACTGATTACAGTGGGTTACTTTTTATATATAGGGCCAGATGTACTTTACCTATAACTATCACATAATATAGTTAATAGGAGGTCAAATCATATAGGAAGTGTCAAAAAAAATATAATAGGGTTCTAAGGCTGTGATCCTGTTAAGGAGGGAGCATTTTTTTTCTTTCAGAATGTTTGTTCGTTCACTAAATAGTTATTGAACATACTGCTTCATATATTTGAGTAGTTTTTTACTCTGCAGTTTGAGATTAAAAGGTTGCATTCTGGACCTCCAAAAAGTCCATTTAATGGATAAAGAAGATGTAGTATTTATACAGTGGAGTAGGGCTCAGCCATAGAAAGAGTGAAATCTTGCCATCTGCGGCAACATGGGTAGCCCCAGAGGGTATCATGCTAAGTGAGAGAAGTCAGAGAAAGACAAATACCATGTGATTCCATATATATATATCTCCTTAAAAAAACAAGACAAAATGGAAACGGAGTCATAGATACAGAGAACTGATGGGGGGAGGGGGATAGACAAAATATGTGAAGGGATTTAAGTGGTACAGTCTTCCAGTTATAAAATGAATTAAGTCATGGGGGTGAAGAGTACAGCACAGGGAAAATAGTCAAGAATACTGTAACAACTTGGTATGGTGACAGATGCTGACTGGACTTATTGTGGTGACATTTTATAATGTATATAAATACTGAATCACTATCATATATACCTGAAACTAACATAATATTGTATGACAATTATTTTTAAATAAATAAATAAAAATTTAAAAATCCACTTGAACACACTGCCGCCTCTCAGGTTATTTTGGCATACCAACATTTCATCAGCAGATAACTTTAAAAATACATTAACATCTGTAGCCACGCTCTCTTAATGTGTTCAACTTAATTAGATCAAACCTGAAGATGTCATGAAAGCCTGGTGGCCAAGAGAAGAGCTGTAAGTAAATTTTGGGATGCTTGAATACAGATGTTAATTTATTAACAAATTTGCCTTTTGGGATAGGTGAGATTAGTAGGTAGGACAAATCCAGTCTTCCTATATATAATTTGGGACACAAAAATCATCTTTATCTTCTTTAGTCAAGAGATGAGCAACTGATATCAGACTACTACCAATGTACTTTGGCTTTTAAAATAAATAATTTGCAAACATCAATTTGAAGAGATATGTGTACCCCTATGTTCAGTGCAGCATTATTTATTATAGCCAAGATATGAAAGCAACCCAAGTGTCCATCAAGAGATGAATAGATAAAGAAAATGTGGTGTATATACCCGATGCAATACTACTCGGCTTAAAAATGGTCTTTTTCCATTTGCAACAACATGGATGGTCCTAGTGGGTACTATGCTAAGTGAAATAAGTCAGACAGGGACAAATACTATATGATTTTACTTATATGTGGACTCTAAAAAACAAAACAAATGAACAAAACCAAACAGTATTAAATATAAAAAACAAACTGGTGGTTGCCAGAGGGGAGGTGGGTTGGGAAAGGGCAAAACAGATGAAGGGGATTAAGAGGTACAAACTTCCAGTTATCCAATTAATTACAGAGATGAAAAGTATGACGTAAGGAATATAGTCAATATTGTAATAACTTTGTATGATGACAGATGAGAACTAGACCTGTTATGGGAGTCATTTCATAATGTATAAAAATATCAAATCACTATGATGTATACCTGAAACTAATAAGATATTGTATGTCAATTATACTTTAATAAAAATTAACATTTTTAAAAAATGAATAATTTGTTTTTTTAACAGATAATTCCAGATCCAGCTGGAAAACTGAAGTATTTTGATAAACTCAACTAAAAAATACTTCCTCAGGTTTCAATGCTTGAAAGTTCTCAATAAAGTTCACCGTTTTAGTACCATATTGTGTTACAGTGGTTATTTTTTGAAGAATATAGAACTCCCTAAGGTATTTAGTGTTCAAGTTAAATACTGATGCCAAAAGATAAGCAGTTACTCTCTATCTTCCCAAAGCAAGAAATGTCAGATTGAATCAAACTGGTAACAAGAGTAACTAATATTTATATAATACATGTCATGTGCTGGAGCCTGCGGGCTCCATCCCATGACCCCAAGATCACAACCTGAGCTGAAACCAAGAGTCAGATGTTTTACTGACTGAGCCACCCAGGCTCCCCAGGCTGTATCTTCTTGATTAATAATTTCCATTCCATTCCATCAATAGTTTTCTAGCCTCTGGTTCAATTTAGGTATGTTTACAAGGAAGACAGTTATGGGTTCAGGTCTGTTCCAAAAAGCCAGTCATTAATGTTTCATTCAGTATTCAGCGGCTTTTGATCGTCTAAATACCTGGCATTTATCAAGTAACCAAAGATAAATTTCTGCCTTCAAGGAGCTTAGTATTTGATGACTGAGGCAGGTGCTGATAGTGTAGTAATTGGGGGGGTACCTAAAAAATACATCCTAAGTCACCCCTTTCATATTAACTGGATAATGTAAGCAGCCTATGAATAAAATGGCATTAAATGCACTCCTTCTCAATGCCTTTTACAAAGTATCCCTTTAAACAGTTTACTTTTGAAAGTCTACAGATCCAAAATTGTATCCTAAAAATGATCTCATGTGGCCATTTACAGAAGACAGGAAAAGTAGTGTTCAGAAAGGAGAGTCCTGTGTCCTGCTGGAGAGGGTGGGCCCTGGGCCTGACTGGGGTCAGCTGCAGGAGACCTATTCCCAGAACACACTGACCTCCCATAATCTAGAGCAGGGCTTCTCAACTGGGGACAATTTGCCCCCAGGGGACATGGTAATGTGTACAGATATTTTTGGTTGTCATAACTGTAGGAGTGCTACTGGTGTCTAGTGGGAAGAGGCCGGGGTGGTGCTACACATACTACAAAGACTTCCCCGGCCCAAGAAGTCAGTAGTGGTAAGGTTCAGAGACCCTTCTCTACAGACAGCTCCCGAGTACTTGCGGAAAGAAGGCCAGTGCGGTTTAGCAGCTGCTTGCGCCGCAGAACAGACTGTGCCCCCACAGCAGCAGCTTCTCCAAAGTAATACATCAAGAGGTAACTTCAAGCTTCTACGAAGTACACTAGGCAATGTCTTTCAGGGCACTGGTACATAGATGACATCTGTAATTCCCTGCATCTCCCTCTTCTGCTGAATATTTCCCAGCTAAGCCTTAGCAGTGTTCGGAACTTTACAATGACAGTGGCGGACTGCTCTGTCAGAGATTTTAGTCTCCAGAATCTCATGCAAGGACTCCTTCCCCACCCCCATCATTTCTTCTCTGTCCAAGGACATCTCTAATCCTACATCCTAAACTTCCCATCTGTCAGTAAACTTCCAGGTTGTATATTTTATTGTCAAATACATTAACCACTATTTTATTATTTCATGATATTTTGTACCCTAACGCACCTATCTGATAGCATGGAATGGCATCCTTGTATTTTGTTACCCATGAACTTGCTGACAACACGATGTCAATGAAATGTCTTTGATAGAGTCGCTAATATATGAATGTGATGAAATGTGTATTTGAGGTAAATAGCTCTACAAAGGTCTCCATGTCAGGGGAGTTATATGCATATATACATACATACATATGCAGACATACACATACACATATACACACACACACACACACCTTTAATTAAATTTGTAACTAGCTTTTAAAAGGAAAGAAAATGTTTATCATAGTTATGTATTTAGTCTTAGATAGCAAAGCAACTTTTACCAATTCCATTATTAACATAATAACACAATTTTGGCATAATGTTATACACATATAAAATCCTGAAAATATATTTTTAAAGATCCACATTCCTAAGGCTTAAGCTTACAATTTTTTAAATTAAAATCTAAAGCCAAGTCAAAACCCAAATTTACGGGGCACCTGGGTGGCTCAGTCGTTAAGCATCTGCTTTCAGCTCAGGTCATGATCCCAGGGTCCTAGGATCAAGCCCCGCATCGGGCTCCCCGCTCTGCGGGAAGCCTGCTTCTCCCTCTCCCACTCCCCCTGCTTGTGTTCCCTCTCTCACTGTCTCTGTCTCTGTCAAATAAATAAAATCTTTTTTAAAAACCCAAATTTACCTAAAGCATGCATTTGTTCATATAGAAAATATGACCTACACATGTGCAAGGTACTGTGCTGGCGATGTGGATAAGAACACATGAAACAATCCCATCAAGAAGCCCACAGTCTCCCAAATGAAAGCCTACGAAAAGAGCAGCACAATGTGATAAATACTAAAAACACCAACACTGGTCGTAGCACTAAGGGGAGCATGAGCAACTACAAGGAAAGACAGGGATCAGAGAAGGTGTCCCATAGGCAGGGAGTTCACATTTCCTACTCCTCCACTGAAGGCCATACCACCTACAAGTACTGTCCTTTAAAAAAAAAAATAAAAAAAAAAAAAACAGTATTTGTGACCCAAACTCAAGAGACAAAGCACTAACTGGTTTCCCTCACTCATGATAATCTATTGGGAGATAGCATGTACTTTAGACTTGATTGGTTAGGGTTAGAGGTGTGTGGCCAAGGTTACATGGAAGTAAAAATTGAATCTCATGAACTTCAAGCTCTGGCCATTTGTACAGCTCAGTCAGGACATCACAAACTGGGTTTACAAGTTTTCTATTAAAGGTAGTATGCTGCACTGTAACCCAAAGCCACAAGATGGCACCAGGCAAACCGAAATGACGTAGTAACTTGCTGCGTCCTAGAACCCTGTAACGCTAAACTGAAAGAGCAATGACTCTCAAATGGTTTTTTGTTATTGTTGTTTGGGTTTTTTACAACTCTAATTTAAAAACAAAACTTGAGCACTGGGTGTTATACGCAACTGATGAATCCTTGAACACTACATCTGAAACTAATGATTAGCCAACTATGTTGGCTAATGGAATTTAAATTAAAACAAACAAAAATTCTGACCAATTCAACCTAAGTACAGCTGAAGTAGGCATCTTAATGCGTACTAAGTGTACTCCTTCCATCAATTACCCTGACCCAGTGAATACATTTTACAGTGTGACCGAGTGCATCCATAAATGTATGCACCATGAACGTGCAGAAAAAGTTTCACATGATACTTAACCATTACTTGGCATGATGCATTCTGATCTTTTATTTTTGTAATGTTGGTCACAACCCACTAAATGTCATGACCCACAGTTTAAAAATTAAATAAATAAATAAATAAATATACAGTTTTCTTATATATGATATAGATATAGGTACATATAAAATCAGGATAAAATAAATGCCTGGTATATCAATACCTTGTCACATGTAACTTTCATTTTACTTCCATTAGGGTTTTTTGTTCATTTGTTTTAGTCTTACTATTCCCTCTATTAAAGGTGTACAATTTCTGTGACACAAACCAAAATATCCTACCCTTTTTTTTTTTTTGGTTACTCTAATCCTTTCTCTGAGGTATTAATTTCTCAAAGCCTCTGGATTACTGAATGGTTTTTAGAAGGGCCTGTTTTATTCTGAGGCTCCATATTTTTTTAGCATACGCATCTTAAATAGAACTTGATTTTTAAGATGATATGCAATATATTCATTAAAATAGTTCACTAACTGAAAAGCTGAATCATGTGAAGAATAGAGGCCTAAATCAGGGGACCGTGGAATGAGGAGAGCACCCCTCCTTTACAGAGTAGGAAATAGAACTCAAAGACATGAATCCCCTAGCCCGCTCCCAGAAAAAAACCAGTTGCAGACCTATAGGCAAGAGCTCACAGGAATGGACATTCAGGCCAACACTGCTTTACCCACGTCACAACACACTGCCTTCCGAAACCCATGCAATGGATGTAGGGGCCCCCAAATCCCCCTCAGATTGATCCCCTTGGATCAAAATAATTTTATGACAACAGTTTCATCTGGAAGCAATGTGATGAGTCAAAGTCCCTTAAATCCATTTTGAACTTGCTAAATCCTTATTTTTAATTCCTCTTTCCTGTTACCTATTTTACAGTAATTTGTTATTTATTGCCGGCAGTAGGCGGCGGGGGGGGGGGGGGGGGGGGGGGGCGGAATTCACAAGTCCATTTAGAGAATCAATCACAAATGTAGTAAAAATTTATTCTATAAGGGAATTAAATGCCAAAAATATTTCAGCAATCCTCATCTCTCATGGTTGGAGACCTGACTGTATCCTGAGATTATATATTTATATATATATATTATTATGTTATATATAATACATATACATAAATATAGAATCAGTACTTAAACCTTTATCATAACAGCTGTATGAAATGTGTAAAAGGGCAGGACTCTAGACCAGTTACAGGAGGGCTTTGGGAACTCACTTTCATCTGCAAAATGTGGGTAACAATGACAGTGACCTCAAAAGGAGACTATAGGGATTCACTGAGAAACTACACTTGAATGTCATTAGTACAGTGCCTGACCCATAGCAAGACTCCAATGTTAGCCATATATAAAAATTCTTATTTTATGATGATTACATCTTATCACCGATTTTTTGCAGCACTTTGCCAACATACAAGTTGCCATGGGGTTCTGTAACCAAATAAAGAATCCCTAATTACTCCCAAATGTTTATATGAAAGCATAAAACCTTGAATTTGAGCTTGAGACTCTGGCCCAGAAACAGAAATTGGTAACAAACTTGGACTGTTGGTATTAAAATGGAGGCAAATGTAAATTAACCTTCACTGTCCCCCTCTGGCACTTCCTTTTGCTTCCCTCTTCCCATCTGTAAGGAGGTACAATGCTATAAGGTTATTGTTCAGAATTTGCTGTAAAGTTAAACACATGTTCCTACAAGTTAACATTTTCTACCACATCAGCAGTGACAACAAGCAATTACACTCCCATTAAAAGCAAGACTGCCAATAGTTGAAAGCTGGAAATGTCACTCAGATCTAACATGAGATCCTACATTTGGTTTTCAGAAACATAACACTAATATTTGATTCTTCCTAGCAAAAGAGGGCATAAAGATTTACTCTTTGGACAACATACTACACTGCTTTTTCACAGTACAAAATAGAATAGAGAGTAGGACCCCAACTTTGTAAGTTATAAAAACTCTTCGTGTGTGCAATTTGTTAAAAGCTATTTTTTAAGATTTTATTTATTTATTTGATAGAGAGAGAGCGAGTGAGCACAAGCAGGGGGAGGGGCAGAGGAAGAAGCAGGCTCTCTGCCCTGGGATCATGACCTGAGCCAAAAGCAGATGCTTAACCGACTGAGCCACCCAGGCGCCCCTGTTAAAAGGTTTTAATAAGAGAAAAGGTCCATGGTCAAATGAGTTTCATGAAAGCTGATTAAATAAAGTTAAACAGGTGTTCTTATGGGCCTACTTTTCAAAGTGTCTTTTGTAACCTAATATGCATTAAAAACTACCAGAGGAGGGGTATCTGATGTAGTGTTTCCCAATGGGACTTGTTGATAAAATGTTTTTAAAAGAGTATCTCATTGGGCTCCTGGGTGGCTCAGTCGGTTAAGCGGCTCATTGGGCTCCTGGGTGGCTCAGTCGGTTAAGCGGCTGCCTTCGGCTCAGGCCATGATCTCAGGGTCCCAAGATCAAGCCCCACATCGAGCTCCTTGCTCCGTGGAGTCTGCTTCTCCTTCTCTCTCTGCTGCTCCCCCTACTTCGGCTCTATCTCTCAAATAAATAAATAAAATCTTTAAAAAAATAAAAGAGTATCTCATTAGCACTACCATCCGAGGAATTCACTCAGGAAAGAGAGAACACTTGGAATGACTCAGCCCTTTCCCACCCAGCTCACATTTTGAAACTTTTCTTTTTTTTTAATTTTTATTGTTATGTTAATCACCATATATTACATCATTTGTTTTGTGTAGTGTTCCATGATTCATTGTTTGTTCATAACACCCAGTGCTCCATGCAGAATGTGCCCTCTTTAATACCCATCACCAGGCTAACCCATCCCCCTACCCTCCTCCCCTCTAGAACCCTCAGTTTGTTTTTCAGAGTCCATCATCTCTCATGGTTCGTCTCCCCCTCTGACTTACTCCCCTTCATTCTTCCTCTCCTGCTATCTTCTTTTTCTTTTTTCTTAAAATATGTTGCATTATTTGTTTCAGAAGTACTGATCCGTGATTCAACAGTCTTACACAATTCACAGCGCTCACCGTAGCACATACCCTCCCCAATGTCTATCACCCAGCCACCCCATCCCTCCCACCCCCGACCTCTCCAGCAACCCTCAGTTTGTTCCTGAGATTAAGAATTCCTCATATCAGTGAGGTCATACAATACATGTCTTTCTCTGATTGACTTATTTCACTAAGCATAACACCCTCCAGTTCCATCCACGTCGTTGCAAATGGCAAGATCTCATTCCTTTTGATGGCTGCATAATATTCCATTGTGTATATATACCACTTCTTCTTTATCCATTCATCTGTCGATGGACATCTTGGCTCTTTCCACAGTTTGGCTATTGTGGACATTGCTGCTATAAACATTGGGGTGCACGTACCCCTTCGGGTCCCTACATTTGTATCTTTGGGGTAAATACCCAGTAGTGCAATTGCTGGATCGAATGGTAGCTCTAATTTCAACTGTTTGAGGAACCTCCATACTGTTTTCCAGAGGGGTTGCACCAGCTTGCATTCCCACCAACAGTGTAGGAGGGTTCCCCTTTCTCCACATCCCCGCCAACATCTGTCGTTCCCTGACTTGTTAATTTTAGCCATTCTGATGGGTGTGAGGTGGTATCTCATTGAGGTTTTGATTTGGATTTCCCTGATGCCGAGCGATGTTGAGCACTTTTTCATGTGCCTGTTGGCCATTTGGATGTCTTCTTTGGAAAAATGTCTGTTCATGTCTTCTGCCCATTTCTTGATTGGATTATTTGTTCTTTGGGTGTTGAGTTTGATAAGTTCTTTATAGATTTTGGATACTAGCCCTTTATCTAATATGTCATTTGCAAATATTTTCTCCCATTCTGTCGGTTGTCTTTTGGTTTTGAGGACTGTTTCTTTTGCTGTGCAAAAGCTTTTATCTTGATGAAATCCCAATAGTTCATTTTTGCCCTGGCTTCCCATGCCTTTGGTGATGTTTCTAGGAAGAAGTTGCTGCGGCTGAGGTCGAAGAGGTTGCTACCTGTGTTCTCCTTTAGGATTTTGATGGACTCCTGTCTCACGTTTAGGTCTTTCAACCATTTGGAGTGTATTTTTGTGTGTGGTGTAAGGAAATGGTCCAGTTTCATTCTTCTGCATGTGGCTGTCCAATTTTCCCAACACCATTTGTTGAAGAGACTGTCTTTTTTCCATTGGGCATTCTTTCCTGCTTTGTCAAAGATAAGTTGACCATAGAGTTGAGGGTCCATTTCTGGGCTCTCGATTCTGTTCCATTGATCTATGTGTCTGTTTTTGTGCCAGTACCATACTGTCTTGATGATGACAGCTTTGTAATAGAGCTGGAAGTCCGGAATTGTGATGCCGCCATCTTTGCTTTTCTTTTTCGATATTCCTCTGGCTATTCGGGGTCTCTTCTGGTTCCATACAAATTTTAGGATTATTTGTTCCATTTCTTTGAAAAAAGTGGATGGTATTTTGATGGGGATTGCATTGAATGTGTAGATTGCTCTAGGTAGCATTGACATCTTCACAATGTTGGTTCTCCCAATCCATGAGCATGGAACGTTTTTCCATTTCTTTGTGTCTTCTTCAATTTCTTTCCTGAGTATTTTATAGTTTTCTGAGTACAGATCCTTTGCCTCTTTGGTTAAATTTACTCCTAGGTATCTTATGGTTTTGGGTGCAATTGTGAATGGGATCGACTCCTTGATTTGTCTCTCTTCTGTCTTGTTGTTGGTGTATAGGAATGCCACTGATTTCTGTGCATTGATTTTATAGCCTGCTACTTGACTGAATTCCTGTATGAGTTCTTACCAGTGACCTCTCAGTCACCCCACTGTTGGCCTTTACCCAGTGCTCATCTTTGTCAACTCCCATGACACCACTGATCATTCCCTCCACGGAAATGGCTTTGAGAGGCAGGAAGATGGCATAGTTAGGATCTGAAAATCTGGCTGGCTGCTCTTGGAGCCCTCAAGCCACCATTTAAAAAATCCAACCCGCCTAGTACAGGCCTGGTCAGCCCCCAGCAATTCCAGCCACCCCAGCTGAGGTGCAAGATGTTCCAGTCCCAGACATGCTCCCAGCTGCACACAGCTGCCTAAGTGATCACAACCAGCACCACGTGGAAAAGAACCTCCCGGGTGGGCCCACCATCCCGTGGAATCAAATATGCCTTTAGGGGGCACCTGGGTGGCTCAGTCCGTTAAGCATCCAACTCTTGATTTCAGCTCAGGTCATGATCTCAGGGTCACGGGATCAAGCCCTGCATTGGGCTCCACGCCCAGCTTAAGAGTCTCTCTCTCTCCCTCTGCCTCTCCCCCTCCGCCCGCGCTCTTGTGCATGCTCTCTCTCTCTCAAAAAAAAAAAAATGCCTTTAGAAAGATAAAAGGTCTTTCTCTGCACAAACTTACAAAAAGAAAAATAAAATGTTGAACTCTCTGGGGTGACAGTGTGGGGAAGACTTCAGTTCTTCAACAGTCAAGCTCCTGGCCCTATTCAAAGAGATGAGAGAAAGCAGATCATATCACAGAGAACACAGGGAGCGAAGGGAACATGCGGAGTGTTCAGATGCCACAAGAAGTGGATCCACAGCATCACATGGGTACACACAACACAGTGCAAAGCATACTAGCATGAACTCTTCCAAAAAACCAGTGTCAAAGACACCATCCTCAGAGATTGCCCACTGAAGAAATACTTAAGCAAAAACAAAGAACGTGGTAATAAACAAGTAAATTTGGGCTATCTCAGCATGGACAATTCAGTACAAAACTATGTCCAGCCCATACTAGGAAATTCCATGCTAAACACATAACAATGCTGGGTCTACTTAAAAACTCGCTATTTTTTTTAAGATTTTATTTATTTGAGAGAGAGAGAATGAGAGCGAGAGAGACACAGCATGAGAGCGGGGAGGGTCAGAGGAAGAAGCACACTCCCTGCTGAGCAGGGAAGCCAATGCAGGACTCCAGGATCATGACCTGAGCCGAAGGCAGTCACTCAACCAACTGAGCCACCCAGGCGCCCAAAACTCACTAGTCTTTAAAGAGGGACAAAACACTAAATTAGAATCTAGAGCCTCCTGTATGCCCTTTGTAGTTTGCTTCATCTTATCTTCTTAAAGTCCTGTATTAAAAATGAAAATCTCTTTTTATTTTCATGTGCCTATTGGCCATCTGGATGTCTTCTTTGGAAAAATGTCTGCTCGTGTCTCCCACCCATTTTTTTGACTGGATTATTTGCTTTTTGGGTGTTGAGTTGCATAAGTTCTTCATATATTTTGGATACTAACCCTTTACCAGATATGTCATTTGCAAATATCTTCTCCCATTCTGTAGGCTGCCCTTTAGTTTCGTTGTTTCCTTCGCTGTGCAGGTTTTTATCTTGAAGTCCCAATACTTTTTGCTTTTGTTTCCCTTGCCTCAGGAGACATGTTTAGTAAGAAGTTGTTATAGCCGAGGGTCAAAGAGGTTGCTGCCTGTGTTCTCTTCTAGGATTTTGATGGATTCCTGTCTCACACTTAGGTCTTTTATCCATTTTGAGTTTATTTTTCTGTAGGGTGTTAAGAAAGTGGTCCAGTTTCATTCTTCTGCATGTAGCTGTCCGGTTTTCCCAACACCATTTGTTGAAGAGACTTCTTCCTACTGGATATCCTTCTCTCTTTGTCGAAGATTAATTGACCACAGAGTTGTGGGTTCATTTCTGGGCTCTCTATTCTGTTCCACTGATCTATGTGTCTGTTTTTGTGCCAGTACCATACTGTCTTGATGATTACAGCTTTGTAATAGAGCTTAAAGTCTGGAATTGTGATGCCTCCAGCTTTGCTTTTCTTTTTCAAGATTGCTTTGGCTATTTGAGGTCTTTTCTGGTTCCATACAAATTTTAGAATTGTTTATTCTAGCTCTGAGAATTGTTCTTACCATATGAAAATCCATATTGGCAGGTAACAGATTTTGAGTTAAGATTCTGATATATAAAATTACTTGAACTAGTAATTTGAAAAGATAATAAGCAATTTTTTAAAGTTCAATCTCAGCAGAATTCAAAGAAAGGCCATTAACAAATGTCATTTTTCACCTATCAAAATGACAAAGATGTTTAAAAAGGATAAAATTTGGCAAATTTTAGGGAAATTTATTCGTAAATGAAGGTGTCCAACTGTTCTGGAAGATTATGTGAAATGGATATTCAAAGCCTTCAACATGTGCATACTATTTGGAACCAGACATCACTTCTCTACAGTTTTCCTAAGGAAGGCATTTCAAGGTTATGTATTTCAGCTATTTCGGATATTTAGTGCAAAACTGCTTAGAATAGCAAGAAAAGTTCTAGAAAGACCTTCAGTGAATAGAGCAATAATTGCTCAAATGTATAATCTATACAAGAGCATACAGTAGTCTCTTAACTGCCCTGCATTTACCACATTCGCACAACTCCCAGGGTCACCGAGTCACAGGTGAATATGCAAAATGCTGTACCGAAGAGCCCAGACAGAGCAGCTCAGGACGGTAGCACAGGCAGTGCAGGGAAACAAAACGCAGAGCGAGCAAGCTACAGCAGTGCAGCACGGACTGTTCTCCAAGAGTCAACAGGACGCCTCCTGGGGACCTGGGTCTGTTCCCCTGACTACGCCAGAAGTGCCTGCTCATATACACTGTGACTCCAGGAAATATTATAATAATGTGAACATTTTTTAAAGATTTATTTATTTGAGAGAGAGAGTGCGAGCAGGGGCCGAGCCAGAGGGAGAGACAGAATCTCAAGCAGACTCCCCGCTGAGCGCAGAGCCTGACACAGGGCTCAATCTCACAACCCTGAGATCACAACCTGAGCTGAAATGAAGAGCTGAGATGTTCAACCGATTGAGCCACCCAGGCGCCCCAATATGAAATTTGTTTCTTCAAAGAAAGCTCTCCAGCTAATTCTGTAGCAGAACCAAGTCTGTGATCGCTGATCTAGAACCAAGACTAAGGATCGCTTCCTTCCCAGGAGCACCTGCTCTGGGATGACTCTTCTTCTGTACAGCCTGGGTTTTGTCTCTTGCGGACTCAACCAACCTCCCATCCCATCAAGAAAGACACTGTCTCGGCAACACTCATGGGAATACCTCCCTTTGGGTTCCTAGGTGACCCTGTGATACTGGACACAGCCTCCCTTGCTAGATTCCCAGGAAGCAGTACAGTGTTCTGGTAAGAATGCCCACCGCCTGGCTCTGAGTGCTAGCACCACCACTTACCAGCTGTGGGACCATGAGCAAGTTACTTAACCTCTCTGTGCTTCCGTTTCCTGAGTGGACTAACCTGAGGGGGTTTCAGAACCTACCTCTAGTGTACATGTCAAGGGCTTAGGACTGTGTTCAGTAAGCATCCACAGCTGTCATGATTACTGTTCCTGTTTTTGGATCAGATATATCCTGGCCAGCCCCTAGCCGAGTGTGCTGAAGAGTTGTCCGGCGAACAAAAGAATGAACACTTGGCTCCTGTGTGCCCTCATCTGGATCATCTCTGAACACCTCCTCTTAGTATGGCTTTAGATCTAAAGCTTCCCACAAATCATTCCAAATGCCTTACCTTTTGTTGGATCCCTTTACCCTGACTTTTCATCTTCCCTCTGCTAACAACAAAAGCTGGGAAGCAGGAGCACCTGGGTGGCTCAGTTGGTTAAGCATCTGCCTTCGGCTCAGGTCATGATCCCAGGGTCCTGGGATCGAGCCCCACATCGGGCTCCTTGCTCAGCGGGGAGCCTGCTTCTCCCTCTGCTGCTCCCCCTGTTTGTGCTCTTTCTCTGTCTCTCTCTGTGTGTCAAATAAATCAATAAAATCTTAAAAAAAAAAAAAAAGGCTGGGAAGCAGAGGGAGGCAAAACACAGAGGAATCACGTCGGGTTGATGGGCTTAGCACAGGGGAACTGCCACCAAGGTGAGGCTTAAGGAGCGCCCTCCAAATACCTTGGCAGGAAAGCGCACATCCGGACAGTTTGGGAGAAGTGTAGGAAAAGAACTGTTTCCAAGTGCGTACCAAGGCCTTCTGCCCCCATTTCTCGACCACACAGGAGGCAACACGGTAGGGTCACAATTTAAATTGTCTTGAGACTATTTATTGTTTCATAACTCCTCCTCCCTCTGCCCCACCCAGCTACCCTCTCAGTCTGCTTTTGTGATCATCCTAAAGGCTGAAAACATTCTTCTCTCTGGAGGACAAGTATAAACACTGCAGCCAGGGCACGTGACCAGGCCTCCCTCAGGTTCTATGTCAGTGTGGAGAGCTGCTCTTCAACAGCATGCTTTTCCTAGGGCTCCTAGTCCTTTCTCAGGTTCACTGGTACGCTCATGGAACTGAAATGCCGCTTCCCATCTAAATACAACATGGACTCTGAAACACAGAAGAGAGAACTGTGAAGAAACCCGCGGAACCTTACAAAATCATCATACGGACACAAGACTACTTGGGAACACAAAGACAGCAACGAGCATGCAAAACGCACTGGGCATGCCCTGTGGGGCCGGGGCCGGGGCCTCGCCAGGCTCCTGAGGGAGTGGGCCTTGACTCTCGCCCCTCTCCTCGGGCCGGGCCAGTCTCTGACCACCAGTGGCTGCTTGCAGTTGGCCCCAACCCCTCCGACAACAGGCAGGTCGGGCAGTGCAGTGACAGGCACCTGCAGGCCAGGAGGCATCCGGGCCTGCAGGGCTACTGCCCCTCAAAAGCACAATCTTCTAAGGACATGCTCTTGCACTAACAGGCATCGGTATACTTCCTACAACAATTTAAAAGAAGAAAAATATCTTTGAAAGTTCTTCCATTCATTAGGTACAAGCAGACATTTCTGCTCACCTCCGTACGTTCTGGGGAAAACCAAGGGCACCTCTTTTTCCGACATGAACGTGAAATGAAAGACATTGGTGGTCATATGCTCTTTACTCTCAAGAGAGGCCACTTCACTGTGTACTCGGACTTGAATGTAATTGTCCTGAGTAAAGCAAACCTAGGAGATTTAGACATGACAGTTAGTCAAGGGCACTGGCAAGTGGGGGGAGGCAGTCTTAAGAGAAACAGTGGCTTTAGCAAAAAAACTTCTCTTCTAGGCCTAAATGATAAAAAATTGTCTTTCATCTCTCATCGCACACCTACCTGCGAAGAAAGAAACAGCAAGGATCCAACATCTACGGGTTTCTGAAACATGATATCATCCACTGCTACTACAAACGGTCGGGAGCCACTAACAGACATAAGGCAGAATTGGGGTCAAGCACAAAATGCAGATGATCTCTTTTTCTCCCCTAACAATCAGCTGCAGCAAAATTTAAATGATCAAAGAATAAACCTAGGGAAGGGGGAAATAACCCTACCGGTGAGAAATGGTAAGTGATACCCCTGGGACCAGATCACCCCCTCTACCTTTTCCCTCCTGTCTATCATCACCTCTTCTCAGGTCATTAACGTACTGACAAAGGCAGAGCAACAGCCTTTGAAAAGTAACATCAAAGGCAGCTGGTATCACTGTAATATTTATTTAATAGCAGAGCATATGCCCCAACACACACAGACTGGTCCAAAATGCTTCAATTCAATGGGGTAGTACACATTGCTTCTCAGAAGTTAAAACCACCTTCAATCTAACTCACCCAAAGTTACAAGCAGTAGCCCATCCAAGCTCATATGCTTTCCTCATCAGGAAACCACCAAAGATCCGATTGAAAATGTTGCGCTCCTATTGGACATAAAATAAGATTAACAGACACAAGCTCACGGCCACCCTCAAAGCCAGAAGGAAGGAATTCACAGTGCTGCAGAACGGAGGTCAGTTTCACAGTGTGTCCGATTTTACGTGAGAACCACGAAAGCGAGCTATCCTATTTAAAAGATTTTTCACTAACTGACAATACCTGTGGGTGGCAAACTTCCAAGCTCTTCAGTTTTGAATCCTCCATCCACACCGCATTGGGGGGCAAAACTCGACTTTGAAAACTTACAGTCCTGTACAAATGGAGATTGAGTAAACCTTGTCAATGCCATGGTTTTGCTGCCGAAAAGTAAAATATTTGCAAACAACTACCAGTATGCTGAGGCAGGCGTAACTGTGGAGAGGGCCGAGGTGTACATGCTTTTGCAACCTGCAATCTCACCGTGCTAACTTACTTCGGATCCAGCGTGTGAAGAAACATCTCATGGATAGTACTCCTTTCCTCAGCACTGGGAGCCATTTTCAGTAATGACTTGGCACTGAAGGCAACCCTTCTCCCCTTGTTCACTGGAACACAGGACAATAAGGAGCTACAATTAGTGTGTGTGGCGGGGGGGGGGGGGGGTCACCGAACAGCACTAGGGTTCCTGACCTGGGCTGCCTAGGACCCTACAAAGGCAGCATTTCTAGATTTTGAAAAGCCCACGGGAAATTCCACATATATCCCAGAGAAGGCTGCTGAGGCTTCATAATGTGACTGGCGATTCTTTGCCTCCAGATGGAAATTATACTGGCTCAGTGTGGGAGCACTTAAAAGACCACACGTAAAGACCATCCTGACCTACAGCCCTGACCAGCAGTTATTTCACTGATCCATTTCCCATTTTATTAAAAATGAGAAAGCAAATTATTTTACTTAATGAATATTTTCTAATTGATAAAACTGTTCCAACTACGGACTCCAGTGGAAAAAAAATAAGATATTTTTAATTTCAATAAATTCTTGGCATGAGTAAGACACGTGACTGGCATGAGGCGTCCATCCATACTCTTCCACAACCTCCTCTGCAGTACAGGTAATGGGCTTTTTAAACTGTAACTTTACATTATAAACAAATTAATATACATTCTCCTTGTCTAAAGAGCTCTTCTTCCTCTGGGCTTTCAGGGATGAGTGGATTTACAAACGCCGGCCTAAAGAGAAGAAAAGAAAAGATTACAGCTTAAGAGGTGTCATTCCCCAGTAAATATGGAAGGTGAACAATTACCCACTCATTTCAAGAAGTCCTTGCTGCTGGTCTTGGGTAATGCTGCCTGACTGCTTCCCATAATAACCCTGGAACAACTGGGGAGCTTTCCAGTTACGGACCAGTCTGTACACTAGAAAGTTCACATTTATAAAAAGGATACTGCCTTTCACCAAAAAATTTCACCTGATCGCGGTAACGAGGAAACAGTCAAAAATAGGCCATAGAACATTCTACAGGACACCTGGCCTGGACTCTTCAAAAAATGTCCACATCTTAAAAGACAGAAAACGGCAGGGGGACTCTTTTTAAAACACATGCTAACTACATGCAGTACATGATCCTTGATCAGATCCTGACTCAGGGGAAAGGGCTATAAAAGACATCCTAGGGACAAGTGGCAAAGTTTGAATATGGATAGTATATTAGATAGTATCACTATATCACTTAAATTTCTTGGCTACAATAAAGGCATCGAGTTTGTGTAGTGGAATGACCTTATTATCAGGAGGTACATGCTGAACCGTCTATGGGTGAAGTAGTCTCAAAATTTACTTTCAAATGATTCAAGGAAAGAGCATCCATATGTGTACTTACAGAGAGAGGGCCAGAGAATAAGGCTGGAGGCAAAATGGTAATCGGTGAATGTAGGTGAAGCCTTTATGAGTGCTCACTGCATTATTCTACCTCTCCATAGATGGCAAAGTTTTCAAAACGGAAATGATAGAAACAAACATACTGAAATGGCAGCTCGGAAAATTCAAAAGCATCAGCTGTGAGAGAACCTTTAAATTCCGCCCTTTCCAGGGCTGGCAAGGAGCCCCAGGCCAGCCAGCAGCAGCAGGTCAGCTGGGCTGGCAGCAGGAGTGAAGAGTGGGTGGCTGCATTCTACGCTCACATCAGTCACCAAAGGATGGTTTGATCCTAACTTGCTCTTCCACATCAGCTCCCCATGAAGCAGGAGAGACTTCTCATTGCAGACTCCTCCTTCAAGGTTCTAATCCAAATTAGACTCCCCACAGGCCCCTAGACTGTCCTGTACCAACAGCAATCCTGTTCCATTGCCTCCCACCCAGCGCCACCCCAACAGTTTGACAAGATTTCTCCATTTCGACGCCTTGGGCATGACTGCTGGTTAGGAACCAAAAACACAACTTAAGAGGAAAAAAGTAGAGAGCCAAAGCAGTCAAAATCTGTAAAGTTCAATCTGACTTGGAATTGATGGTATAAACTCATGAGGTTGGGTGTGTGTTTGTTGCTTTTTAACAGACATCCTAGCTCTGTCCACTGAAAAGGCTTAGAGACAGTGACAAACGAGTAACAACGTACAGTTCTGGTGCCTGGATTCTGGTCTCTAAACACCAGTGCTCGCTAAGGGGAACCCCAGGGCTCTGTGGAGAAATGGCTGATTCCAGGCCTCAGGAGGGAAATGTATAAGATGAGCCCAAGATATCCCACTGTACCAGAGAACAGGAAGACTAGTGGGGAAATATCAAAAGAGCTTTTCACAGAAGCAAGCTTAAAGGGGCTCCCACTGCCCAAAGATGGTACACTCTGAGCACCAGGAAGAACAAGGGCTGCAATTTACTGAAATACATACCATTAAAATCCAGGAATTCACAATGACACTTTTAAAAAAGCCAAAAAGTAGACAAACCATGTCATCACTAGCTAGTCAAACAACTGATTATTAGGAAAATGTGTAAATAAAGGGCAAGAATGAAACATTAATCCTCACTTTCCTTTACAAACCAAATTGCCCTAGCTAATAAAGGAAAGCTCTTCTTTCCAGAACTCCAGGTAGTAAATATAGAAGAAAGGACAGGATTTAAGAATCGTTTACACCCCTTAATGATTAAAGCAATGATTAGCAATGGCGTTCAAAGCACTGGAGAAAGACTGACAGGGAGCTAGCTATTCACAGGGTGACAAAGTATACTCGGGGTACACCCTGTACCCTACTAGGGTATAGTAGAATAATCTGCCTGCAGATTATTGCTGATCATACGAGGACTGAGTAAACCCTATAATGAGAAGACCAGTTTAGTCACTACTGAACTGCCATGCACCAATCTTGGCATCGCTATGAGTGGGACAATCCGTACCTCCTGATGTGATACAACATGAGATACATTACAATTTGAGATACGCAGATCTCATCACCTACAAGATGCTCTCATCAAGTAAGTTGAACCTGAATCTAATCAAGGCTTTAGATCTAACTTCAGTTTAGAGAAAATACTAGGGATAGAGAAACAAGTAAAAAAAATACCATGAGGAAGCCATGAGACAAATCCAGAAAGTTGGACACCGTACGGAGGACTCCACCTGGCCTTTCAACAAATTGATATAAAACACTAAGGGGGCAGCAGGGACACACAACTATTTTGGATTAAAAAGCCTTAAGAGGGCACCTGGGTGGCTCAGTTGGTTAAGCGACTGCCTTCGGCTCAGGTCATGATCCTGGAGTCCCGGGATCGAGTCCCACATCGGGCTCCCTGCTCGGCAGGGAGTCTGCTTCTCCCTCTGACCCTCCCCCCTTTCATGTGCTCTCTCTCTCTCTCTCTCTCTCTCATTCTCTCTCCCTCAAATAAATAAAATCTTAAAAAAAAAAGCCTTAAGAGATCATACAATTCTGTGAATACACTAAAAGTCATTGAATTGCACACTTTCAATAGGTGAATTGTATAGTATGTGAATTATAGCTCAATAAAGCTATTAATAAAACAACAGGCTTAAGGGACATAAAAATCAAATGTAATATGTGAATTTTGTTTGGATCCTGATTCGAACAGATCATTAAAATAATATCTGGGGAAAACTGAATATGAATTGACCATGAGAATATATTACGAACTTACTCTTATTTTTGTTAGGCACGCTAATGGTAATGTATTTATTTAGGAAGATATCCGCATCTTTAAAGAGATGCCTACACAAAAGTATTCAGAGATGAAAGGTCATTATGTCTGGGATTTGCTTTAAAATATAACAAAGAAAATAATATAGTATGAAGAAACAGATGAAGCAAATATGGCAATAAAAAATGTTAAAAATTCTAAGTCTGATGGGTATATGGAAATTCTTTACGGTCTTCTCTCTAGTTTTGCTTTAAAATATAACAAAGAAAATAATACAGTATGAAAAAACAGATGAAGCAAATGTGGCAATAAAAAAGGTTAAAAATTCTAAGTCTGATAGGTATATGGAAATTCTTTATAGTCTTCTCTCTAGTTTTAGGTCTCTTTGAAATTTTCAAAATAAAGAATTAGGAAAAAAGAGCAGTTACCCTTTATTTTCAGAATCACGAGCCACCATTACAAATGTTGCATCCAAAACAGGACAAAATTCATTGCCATGTAACTAAAGAACAATGGAAAGAAAATACAGATGTAAGAAATGCATTTACTGGGAAGACCTACTACAATTCTAACAGCTAGCATGCATGCTTTGAGAAAGGCTGCAATTAGGAAAAGAAAAGTGCATTCATTAACCACCATCTGCAGAATTAAGCTCTGGGGAAACGGCAGCGTGACCAAGGAGCCTGTGGTGTGGAAGAGGAGACAGACTTCCTAAAGTTCAAACAGCATCCAGGTGAGAAGGGCTGGGGTGGCCACGACCGATGGGCTTTGGAACCGCGCATGACTGAGATTCAAGGGCAAGGGTCACAGAGGGACCCTCTGCATCAGCATCATTTAACTGTCCGGCAGCGTGCAGGACCCCGGTGTTCTTCACGCCCGCTGGTCCTCACGACAGCACACGGAGCCAGCCGAACGGACCACTGGTCTCACAGACATTAGTGTTTTCCGTGTGCCAACGCCGAGGTGAGGATCATGATAATCCTGTGGGTTGAGTGACATATTTACAGTTGCACAAGGCTTTGAGGTTTTAAGGGATTTCTTATCCTCTAGGAGTCTGTACTTCCAGAGAAGCTATACTGTGAAGTCCCGTCATCAGCTGGGGGCACACCAGGCTCACTTGTCCACAGACCTCATCCCTCGTCCTCCTCCCTGCTACCCATTCAGGCCCCTATCACCCTCCTGCTCGACCTTCCTCCCGCATCCGCTCTAAGCCTGCGGGCACTACATATAAAGCCTTCCACAACACAGCCCAGATTCCTCTCCGGTTGTTCACCGAGCACCCCCCTCACACCTGCACCTTTCGCCCCAGCCACAGCTGACAACTCGGAGGTCCTGGAAGTACCCTCATCCTGTCCGGGCCTGTGCCTGATGCCTTCCTCACAATCGCCCTCCACAGGACACTCCTCCCCACCCCTGCCCCATCCCTCCTCCCCAGGCAGAGGCCATCATTCCCTCCTTGGTTTGCCATGAGAATGGGAACGAAATCCTCCCCAGAAAGTGGCTCTCAATATAACAGAGATGGACAGCACCCTTATTGGGAGCATTTGGGTATGTGTCGAAGAGGTTTTGGTTGTCACATGACTTGAGGGACGTCGCTAGGGGGGCAGAGGTAACCTAGACACCTCACAATGCAGGGGACTGTCCTGCATCACTAAGAATCTTCCTACAGGCAATGCCGATTGTGTCTCTGTGGAGAAATGCTGCACGATGCTTAAATACTACAGACCTCCTTTGACTTACAATGAGATTACACGCCAACACACCCATCATAAACTGAAAATATCATTAAGCTGAATGTGTTTAATACATGGAACCTGGAGAACATCACAGCTTAGCCTAGCCTACTGTACACGTGCTCAGTAACACTGACATTAGCCTACAGTTGGGCAAAACCATCCAACACAAAGCCTATTTTATAACAAAGCATTGAGTACCTCAGGTAATTTATTGAATACAGTTCTTTCAGAATGGCTGAATGGGGACAGGCGGGTTGCAAGCTATGAGTCAGCTACCCTCACAATCATGTGGCTGCCTGGGGGCCGCAGCCGCTGGTGTGCTGCGTATCACTCGCCCAGGAAGAGATCAAAATTCAAACTTCAAGGTACAGTTTCTACTGAACACTCCCTCACACATCGTAAAGCTGAAAAATCAGAAGTCAAACCACCCTAAGTTGGGGGACTGTGTGTATATCACAGTCATTTAGATACGTCACTGACTCCCTATTGAGGACAAAGACCGTTTTTGCTCACATTTGCATCCCTAGCCCTTAGCACAAAGACCGGCAGATAGCAGATAATTGCTGATAGATGAATTAAGACAGAAAATGATTGAGCACTACTAGAATGTAAACTCTAAGAGAACGAAACTTCATGTAGCTCACTGCTGTATGCCCAGCACAGAATAGGCACTCAAGGAACAATGGCTAAGTGAATGATAAATGAATGGATGTCCGGAAGTGGGCTAAGCGACTCACACCCAGATGCTGTTGTTAAGACATGTATAGCCTGGTAGAAGACAAAAAGATATGTTCATACGCAGCTTGGTGGAGAAGAGGTTCACAGGTGCCAGGAGAAAGGGTCAGAGCAAGGGTACTGAGGAAGGAGTCATGGGGAAGGAACAGGAGCTGTGAGCTAGAAGGATGAGGGAGGCATCCGAGCATGAGGGGATCTGGAAGCACAGGTGGAATGTGGATATGTGGAGCCAGAGCATAAGCATTTCAGGCAAAGAAAAAAGCATAAGCAATGATACTCATCCAACTCACTGTTTAAATTATGGTTTATTATAATGAACACCTAATAGTGTCAAGCATGCAAAAACGAACAACTCTCTACTCCTGGAATGTTCAAAATGTCCAGCAGCAAGCTCTAGGAAGGTATATAAATGATAAGTTCGCGGGAATACAGTTGGAAAGGTAGGTGGGAGCTAGTTTATGGAGCACCCTGGATCCTAACTAGTCAAAAGAGTTTAGGCTTTAATGCACAGAGAATGGTCACAGAAGGTTTTTGAGAAGGAAAGCAATGTAATTTAAGGTCGGCTCTGAAATGTCTAACTGGTAAAAATCTGTACAGTTAACAGAGAGACAACAGACTAGAGGCAGGCAGACTCGCTAACTAGGCCCCTGTGTTTCATTCAAGGCCTTACTGCTTCTTGTGTGACAAGAAAGAACTCTGGTGAGTTGTCCTGGGTGATGAATTTGCAAGACTTGGCAAAAGGCTGTGTAGGCAAAGGGGAAAATGGAGCAGGATCAGGACTGGAAAAGAAGCTAATGTACTCAGTTTGTAACACACTGGATTTGAGGTAGCAAGAGCACATGTAAGGGGAGAGATGGCACAGGCGCTCGGAAGATAGGTGTGAACATCAATCCCAGAAAAGATTTGGGACCACGTCCATAGTAATGATAATAAATTAACATTGCCAACATGTGATTAGCGGTCATTGTGTGACAGGCAATTGTACCAAGTGATTAAAACGGTTGGGTTGTTTTTTCATTCATCCTTACCAAATATAACATGGTACTATTTCTGCGTCCATGTTACACTTGAGAAAACAGAAGCTCAGAGAAGGTAAGTAATTTACCCACAGTCACATGGCCAATAAGCAGCAGAGCTGGGATTTAAACCTACGGGTACCCAAACCAAAGGCAAAACACCTACCACCAACCTTCCTCTCTGGAATAGAAAGGATCACTCAGGTCTTGCATTATTCGTCAAAATGGCCAGTGAGAAACACAAACTTAAAACAGGAGTTTGTACTTGTCTGATATTAATTTTCATTGACTCTCTCCTTGAAATAACTCCTGCATCTCTTTTTTTTTTTAAAGATTTTATTTATTTAGTTATTTGAGAGAGAGAGAATGAGAGATAGAGAGCACGAGAGGGAGGAGGGTCAGAGGGAGAAGCAGACTCACTGCTGAGCAGGGAGCCTGATGTGGGACTCAATCCCGGGACTCCAGGATCATGACCTGAGCCAAAGGCAGTCGCTTAACCGACTGAGCCACCCAGGCGCCCTCCTGCATCTCTTTTCAACCTATTTGGCCAAGATTCAAATTACTAAGATTCCCCAGAAAGCAGGTCCTATGGCAGGAATCAGAGCAGGGTAGGAATCAACCATGAAGGCTCAGTAGGTTAGGTGTCCAACTCTTGGTTTCAGCTCAGGTCATGATCTCAGGGTCCTGGGATCGAGCCCCGTGTCAGGCTCTGCGCTCAGCGTGCAATCTGCTTGAGATTCTCTCTCCCTCTCTCTCTGTCCCCATCCCGCTCTCTCTCTCAAAAACAAATAAATAGATCTTAAAAAAAAAAAAAAACAATGTGCACAAATCATAGCAGCATCCCCTACAACCTTAGTGTGTTTTGTTCTAAAAACGGTGTTACTGTCAGTTACAGCAACATGGGAGTTAAAGAATCCAACTGCTTGTATATAGCATCAAATAAAAAACTACCTAACCGTCCTGACAAAAAACTTTAATTACTGCAGAGCAAGCTTCAGACTTTTTCCAAAAGGTGAAATGCTTCATCATTCCGGAAAATAAAAAATGTTTCTGAATAATGGTCCTACTGAATACCCTGGCATAAGTGAAGCCATTCTTTTTCTCCCTTTTTTATTATTCATTTATTTTTTGAGTAAAGTTGACACACAGTGTTTCATTAGCATCAGGTGTACAACACAGTGATTCAACAAGTTTATCCATTATGCTATGCTCACCATTTGTACTCTGAATTATCTGATTTCTGTGCTATTATCCTCTTTGAGGAAACTTTTCCTGTCAAATTTCTTGATTTCTTTATAACACCTACTCTGAGTTCTGCTCATTAGAGAGGCTGTTCCTAACTGCTGTACTGGTCTAAGTGACTGCTACGGGTTGAACAGTGAACAGTGTCCAGCAAAAAGATATGAAGCCCTACTTGGAAATAGGACGAGGCCATACTGGATATTAGTGATGTTCTTATAAGAAGAGAAGAGGGGCGCCTGGCTGGCTCAGTCAGTAGAGCATGTGACTCTCGATCTCGGGGTCCTGAGTTCGAGCCCCATGCTGGGCATAGAGATTACTTAATAAAAAAAAAGAAGAAGAAGAAGAAGAGAAGAGACACAGAGACGCAAGAGGAAAAGAGCATGTGGCAGTAGAGGCAGAGATTGAAGTGTTAGAGCTGCAAGCCAAGGAATGCCAAGGACTGCCAGCAAACCACCAGAAGCTAGGAAGAAGCAAGGAAGGATTCTCGCCCTACAAATTTTAGGGGGGTCATGGTCCTGCTGAGGCCTTGATTTTGGACTTCTAGCTGCCAAACTGTGAGACAATTTGTTTTAAGCCACCTACTTTGTGGTACTTCTTTACAGCAACCCCAGGAAACTAAGAGTGACGAGTACCATTCATGCCTAATGTAACTCAGACTCTTGTGAAATTCTCTGGGGCAAAACCAGAAACAAGAACCTTAATATGTAGCTATATACGATTTGAAAGTAATAAACACAGAACATAAATATCAAATAATATATCAGTCTTTATACAGGAGGAAGACGTTACTAACCTACCGTTTACGGGGTGCCTGGGTGGCTCAGTCAGCTGAGTGTCCGACTCTTGATTTTGGCTCAGGTCATGATCTCAGGGTCCTGAGACTGAAGCCCTGGTTGGGCTCCCAGCTCAGCAGGGAGTCTGCTTGAGATTCTCTCTCTCCCTCTGCCCCTCCCCCGACTCGCTTTCTCTGTCTCACTCTCTCTAAAAATAAATAAATAAAGCTAAAAAAATAACCCACTATCTGCATGAAATGATCTTTTTTTTTTAAAGGTTTTATTTATTTGACAGAGAGAG
Source organism: Zalophus californianus (assembly GCF_009762305.2). Taxonomy (NCBI): domain Eukaryota; kingdom Metazoa; phylum Chordata; class Mammalia; order Carnivora; family Otariidae; genus Zalophus; species Zalophus californianus. The sequence continues at coordinate 109,652,378 of NC_045612.1, read as the reverse complement.
ACACAATGAGAGAGGGAACACAAGCAGGGGGAGTGACAGAGGGAGAAGCAGGCTTCCCGTGGAGCAGGGAGCCCGATGCAGGGCTCGATTCCAGGACCCTGGGACCATGACCTGAGCTGAAGGCAGACGCTTAATGACTGAGTCACCCACGCGCCCCATGAAATGAACTTTCAATTCTTTTTCTAGAAGTGGTGAGCTATATACCTGTCTATTGATAGATAGGTAAATATGCTGCTCTTCCACTAGGCTTAGCTGGCTATATTGGAACAAGCAGGCAAAATTTAGATGAATACACACCTGAAACATTTGCATCTTCACTTCCATGGATGTTTTCCCAACCCAGCTAACATGGCCACTGAACTTAATGTCTTGTTCTGGGCTTAAGCTCATCTTCTGCATATCTGCAAAACAAAAAAATCAATCTGAGTTCACACCATACCCAAAATTTTCTGTATTACAACTGGAAAATTTCACTTGAAATTCTAGCAAATTCCACCATATTTCCTCTTTTCTTTTTTTTAGTCTTCAAAACTAAAAACAACTTTTTAGACATAGAAGTTTGTTTATCTTTTTGAAAACTGCAGACAATGCAAAGAATATAAAAAATAAAACTGGAATCATGCAAAACCCTTCCACTCAAAGATTATTATAATAAATATGTATCTTGGTATACAGCATTCTAGATGCCCCCATAAAAGGAAAATACTTCCTCTAATTTCAATAATCTCTTATAATTACTGAGAACTCTAATGACATATAGAAAATAATATCGCTTACCAATCTTGTCTACCAGGGCTGTAACTATTGACAAAGGAGACATCTTAGCTTCATGAATTCTGGTGTGCATGTAGCAGATAAGAACTGTAAGAGAAGAGAACCAAATAAAGGAAAAGCAAAATGATTTCTCATCATTTACAACTGACTCCCTGAAATTATCTTGTTCTGAAGACCCAACCCCCCATATCCCCCTAGCGGTCTTATCTGAGGACCAAAGACTTTTCATACACTGAAGAGATTTGGGGATTCTCTAATCTGACTGCCCACTCAATTTTAGATTTGGTGAAGAAACCAAAGCCTAAAGCCCAAGCCCACCAGGCGGCCTGTCACCATTGCACAGAGACGCAGTGCCTCAATTACAGAAAGACCCCAGCACATGAGTCTGACAGCGTCAGACACCTTCAGAAAAGAGAAACAAATCACAAGGACCCGGCTATTTTCCCTCTCTTTCCTAATCATAAAGCAATTATTTCGCTTAAGTTATTCCTCCTTCCCCATAACACCCTGGGGGAATGAGAGGCTGAAGGCAAGAAAGACCATTTAAAAGCCTCTGTGGTACCCATAAAATAAATAAAACAAATTGTATGTGGCTGATCTATGGCAGTATCAATGGAAATGAAAAGATCCTAGAGTTAAGAAGAAGGTACACTTGACAATACTGTAATAACCCCAGTGAAGTGGTGAAGATGGTACATCATTCACTGAAAAAGAGAATATGAGAAGAGCAGAATGGACTATTTTCAACATGTTAAATTTGAGAAGCCTATGGCGTATCCAAATGGAGATGTCCAGGAGGACAAATTGGTCTGGAACTCAGAAAAGCATACTGAGAACAGGTGAAGCATTGGGAGTAATTGAGATTACTTATAGTAAGTGTACAAATAAGCAAAAAAGGGCAGAAAACAAAACCCTAGGGGATAACTAACATTCAAAAGATCACCAGAGAAAGAGAAACCCACAAAGGAGACTGGGAAGGAACAGCCAGAGAGGCAGGAGGAAATGTCCCCAAAGCCCAAGGATGAGTTTGACAATATTAGGAGCCACAAAGGGGTCAGGTAAACCTTGAAGAGCACCCATTAGATCATGAAACAAGGGGGCCAATGGAGAGCTTGGCAAGAGCACTTCAGTGGCACAGAGGAGCAGAAGTCAAAACACGTGAGACTGGGAAGGAAACAGGACGTCAAGATAGAGAGGAAATAAGAGCAAATTACTTTTTCCAACTCCTTCCAGAAAGTTAGCTCTGAAGTGAGGGAGCAAGTTCAACAGTGTTGTAAGGGAAAGGGATTTTACCTACTTTTCCTTATAAGATGGAAGAGCCTTGAACATGTTCATAAGTTAAAGGAAATGTGAAGTTGAAAAAAGGCTTGAGATATGAGAGAGAAAGCATAGGTGATAAGGCAAGTTGCTGGAAGAACTGGAAAGAACGGAATCCAAGTGAACAGGTGAAAGGAATTTAACAGGAGCCAATGAGGAAAAAAACAGGGTAGAGGCAGACGAGTTTGTGCATTTAGGGACACCTAAGTAAACCAAAGTCAACAGTGTGGGGGGGGTTTAAAGGTCAGTGAGAATGTTTACCCAAGTTTATTTATTTTTTAAAAATTTTATTTATTTATTTGAGAGAGAGAACAAGCGAGAGAGAGAGCATGAGCTGGGGGAGGGGGGGCAGAGGGAGAGGAAGAAGCAGGCTCCCTGCTGAGCAGGGAACCCAATGTGGGGCTCAATCACAGGACTCTGGGATCACGACCTGAGCCGAAGGCAGATGCTCAACCGACTGAGCCACCCAGGCGCCCCTAACCAAGTTTATTTAATCTGAAGAAACAAGCAGCTGGGTGTTAAGCCTAACAATGGACTCATATCTATATTGTAGAAGTCATTAGAGCCTTTCTTTAAACCCTTTCCAATAGTTCAGTCCAAAAGTCATTAGTAAGAGCAAGCAAGGTGGCCCAGAGTAGGATGTTGGAGCCCAAATAGGGTCAGGAGGACATAAAGAGAGGAGGCAACAAGAGCAATGGCCCAGCATGTTGCAGGCTGAGCACAATGAGGACGGTGACCCTGCAAAAGGGAACCTACTATGAATCCCAGTGAGATGAGGGGAGCATCCAGGAGGGGTCCATGAGGGGACAGGGGTGGCAGAGATATGAAATTAGCTTCATGCCAGGGAAACCGATAAGTAAATGGATTTAGGATAATGGAGCCAGCTGGAAAAGGAATTACAAACATGAAAAGGGGAAGAAATGAATGAACCTGTGGTGCTGAACCAGACTTGGAACTGTCAGCGTGAACCCATCATTTTCATAGAGGGATAAACATAGATGGATAAACAGACAGAAAGACAAACATGGAAGTAAATGTATGTGCATGTGCATAGATGCCCCACCTCGTCCACTGAAAGGGCATGGGAGCAGTGACACCCCATCAGCAGGGACCACTCTCAACACAGATATCTTGGTTTCCAATGACCGTTCTCCATCAAAAAGAACCAGAGCTCCTTGGAGATTTGGATGATTCTAAGACTGAGCCAGGGAAAGTACAAATAAGCCTAGAACGTCTTCCTGTGCCAGAAAGTGAGGAAGTGCTCAAAGAATGATAGGGACACATAAAAAAAACAAACAAACAACAACAACAAAAAAAAAAAAATAGGCCAGTCTTAAGGGATTGGGACAGTCCTGGCACAAAGTGAGCAGCACAAGAGATGAAAGTGACATTATAATCCATTCAATGAAATAGAAATCCTTGAGTCCATACTGATTTTAAAATAATAAATTAGGGGGGCGCCTGGGTGGCTCAGTTGTTAAACGTCTGCCTTCAGCTCAGGTCATGATCTCAGGGTCCTGGGATCAAGCCCCACATCGGGCTCCCTGCTCAGCGGGAAGCCTGCTTCTCCCTCTCCCACTCCCCCTGCTTGTGTTCCCTCTCTCATTGTGTCTCTCTCTGTCAAATAAATAAAATCTTTAAAAATAATAATAATAACAATAATAAATTAGGGGCGCCTTGGTGGCTCAGTCAGTTAAGCGGCTGCCTTCAGGTTCAGGTCAGGATCCCAGGGTCCTGGGATCAAGCCCAGCATCAGGCTCCCTGCTCCGCGGAGAGCCTGCTTCTCCCTCTCCCTCTGCATGCCACCCTGCCAATCTGTGCTCTCTCTATGTCTCTGTCAAATAAACAAATTTTTTTTAAAAATTAAATAAAATAATAAATTGGAGGTCTGACAAGAAATGGACTGTTTATAAGGTCTGAATTTACCTGCCTACAAGGTACTTATTCATTACAAAGGGGGAAAGAGTAACTCTACAGAGAAGAAGCCTGGCAGATACCACCTTCATCAAGGAATCAAAGTTAACATCCCAGTAATGGGACAAATGAGAATTATGCACCAGTTGATGAGAGGCAGTAAGAACACATCATCCTTTCTGTGATGTTCCTGCCAAAGATGCATGTCTCAAATCTAATCTTAGGAAAGCATCAAATAAACCCAAATTGAGAGAAATTCGACAAAAGAACTGGCCTATAACCTTCAAAAGTATCAAGGTCATGGAAGTCAGAGACACACTGAGGAGCTATTCCTCACACAACAACTAAATGCAACATTTGATTCAGAACTGGATCCCCTCTGCTACAAAGGACCACTGGGGAAAGTTGAATGGGGTCCGAGGATTAAAGAGTCTAAAGTAGCAGGGTTAATTTCCGGATTCTGATGGCTGTATTGTGGCTATGGAGGAGAATGTCCTTGTTTGTAGGAAATACTAATGAAAACCATCAGGGGTGATGTGCATCACATCACAACGTATTCTCTTACACGACTCAGAGAAGAACAATTCTTTGTACTGTACTAGCAACTTTTCCATAAATTCAAGAGTTTTTGAAAAGTTATTAGAAAAAAGAATTAATGAGATTACAACTGTTAAACAGGAATCTGCATTTTCAGGGAAAAAAATTATGACAATTCAGAGGTAAAAGAGGCCCTTCTTTCATTCCTCTTTTAGAATATCCTCAGCTGCGCAAGTTAAAGAATTAAAAAAGCCCCTCTCCAGCCAACGGATTCAATGTATAGCTTTAACTATCTACTTAGAAATGCTAAAATAATACCAGTACCTCCTAAGCTGTCAAGGTCCTCAAGAATCCTGCCAAATCTGTGAAATAAAGAAAACTGTGATTAAATGAAAACCATGATCATCACCCCTTAAAAATGAAGAACACAGTTTGGGTAGATGAAAGGTTCTAAAATTGAATGGGGTGACGGCCACATGACTCTATGAATATACAAAAAACCACAGAACTGCACACGTTACCTAACTGAATGGTATCATGTGGGAATTACATCTCAAAGTCACAATAATGAAAGGAAATAAAATAAAAACAAATGACGCAAATAAAAAGAGTGCTGTGTTACCTTATGGTGTTTTGAACAGTCAAATACTTCTCTCGTAATTCAGGCTGACTACCCAAAGGCAAGAGAACCTCAATATGACTGTCTCTCATTCTCCTGGGTGGCAGTCCTTTCTGTGACTCAGCCAGAAAACTCTGAAGTACTTTTCTTTCCTCCATTGCTTTCACATGGTCTCTGAGAAGAAAGGATGCAAGCTTCATGAAACACAGAGGCAGTTGCTATTCCACATACATTCAGGCAGGTCAGACACCATCAAAGGAGGAAAATGAAGGTCTGGACCTACCTCATTCTCTCTTCCTTCCCTCCCTCCCCACCTGGCACTTGGTGGAATTAAAATGTTTCTGTTAAAATGTCTTGGGCTTGTAGATAAAAAAAAAAAAAAAATACTTGTAAGTGATACAGATATACCCAAACAAACCGTATATTCACCTCACCAAAAAGTGTATTCAAAACACAGAATATGTGCCATCCAATTAAAAATGCAGCGATGGACACAAATATACATGTGGACTAAGGAACAAAGTGGCCACTGAACTCCATCTTCCCATTTCTCACCTTGACAATTCTCGCATTCTCTGTGCCCCAGCTCGCGCTCGCTCGCTCTCTCTCTCTCTCTCTGCCTTCAATTTCAGGAAAGAGAGACAGAGGAAGGAAAACGGAGTATATGCAAAAAAGTATGGAAGGCAGAGCAAAAGGTAAAGAGGAGGAGAACGTGAAAAGGAGATGGGAAGGGAAGGCAAAGAAGAGACGACTGAAGTGGGACAGAAGAGAAAAGGGAGAGGAAACTACAATGTTGACAATATCATCAATTCGGACGTCTTTCTAAGCTTCACTTACGAAGTATTATTGCCAGAAAGGTTTAGCTTACCGAAAATAGAGGGGATAGAGGAAAAAGTTAAATGGCACCAGGTCAATCCTAAATATGGAACATTCTACATGACAAATGGCTTGGCCTCTTTAAAGTCAAGCTCATAGAAAAAAAGAAAAAAGGAGGGAGGATACCTATCTACTCTTCTAGATGAAGGCAGACCAAAGAGTCATAACCACTAAAGGCAATATACAATCCTTTATTGGATCTTGGTATTCTTTTAAAAGCTGTAAAAGACATTTGGGGAACGGGTGAGAAATTCTGAATAGATAAGTAATATAATATTAGGGAATTAGTGTCAGTTTCATTGTGTAAGAGAATATCTTGTTTGTTAGAGACACACAATTGCTGACTTTGTTACACAAGAGAATATATTTATTTATTGGAGATATATGCTGAAGTGTCATGATATCATGATACCTGTAATTTACTTAGAAATAGTTCAGCCAATATATGCATATTGGCAAATCTGGAGAAACATAAGTATCCAATCAAGATGGTTGGGACACAGGTATTCATTTTTTCTACTTTTCAGTAAATTGAAAATTTTCATATAAACAGTTAAAAAGAAGTCATTAGATAATTTCTACACCAAGAATAGATTACTTCATGACTAGTGACTGCTTTTTCTTTTTATCTCATTTTAGTCTCAAAATTCGGTACACCAAGAAGGATATTATCCTATTTCACAGCAGGGAAATACTGAGAGACCAGGTTAACTGTGAACTGACAAGAAGCAATAAAGGAGTCAGGTTGCATGAAATAGAAAAACCGAAAAACTTGGGTTTAAGTCCCAAACCCTGATACTTAATCATTCAATCTCTCTGAGTTTCAGTTTCATCATCAGTAAAAAAGATAGGAACATACACCATAAGCATGTCACAAGTTTTGTTGAGAATCAGTGAGGTAATATACCTGAATGCACTTTTAAAAATGTAGAGTACGTGTAAATCACATTATTTTATGACAACAATGCATCCAATGATGAGTATGGTAGAATGTTGGTCTTCTCCCCAAGTAAAAAAAAACACCTCTCAACCCATTTCCGAACACAGGACCCCCTCCGTCCCTACAATGAGACCATCAGCTGCACCTACATACAGCCTAGCCTATAGGGATAAAAGAAGGAATGACCACAAAGCATGCCTACCTCCAGTTTGTGGATACTCCTACTATCTCCCGCAACTTATCACGAACTGAAACAAAAATAAAGAGGTCACTCCAAGAAACAAAGAAAAATTGGAACTGGATTATGGCAATAAGTTCAAGAACTAAGAAAAGCAGTTCATGCACTCAGAAGCTTTAAAGAACGATTAGTTTCCATTTAATGCCACAACAAACAGCTCAGAGAAGGGATCCTCTGCTTCCTAAAAACTTGAAACAACTGTTGTCTCCTTCGTGCAGAAAAGAATACTCCTGTGCCAATCACTAGGATTTACTTACATAAACAAAAAAGGGTAACTCCAATTATTCATCAGGTGGGGCAGTACCACAGTCAGTAGGAGTCCCCTTATGATGGAGATATTATGACCCAGACCATCACCTCACTTCTGGTAGGCAGTAGTAGATCAGACTGCTTAGTGCAGAGACCAACACTGATATCCAAGTCTCATTCTGATTTTTTATACCATCCTAACTGTCAGAAAAGTTTAAGCCACAAAAATGAAGCAAAGATGTAAATCAAGGATAAGCAAAGAAAAGCAATTTAATTTTAGTTAATGCTCAAAGAGTGCAAGAATGAATTAATGCAAAAACAAAGCACTTAAAAAAAGTTGATACTAATTACCACACACACCGTGATTCACATGTATAGGTGAACATGCTATATGGATAAAGGGAAAATAAATTAGATAAGCTGTGGAAATTGAAGACTAAAAAATAAATCTATACGATTTCATATAGTGTGCTAAGTTCACGTTTTTTCTAGCATTTACATGCATTTATATAGGATTTATAAAATACATATTCCAGTAATAGGAAATGAACTATAGCAATCCTTGGTCCTTCAATAACTAACTGATCAAAACAAAATAAAGTTAGATAAACATGCACTTTAATGAAAAAATAGTTGATTTTTCTGTCAAACAACTGTTGTACACCATAAATTTGGTACAAACTCTAATTACAACTAAATCATAGGGGCGCCTGGGTGCCTCAGTCAGTTAAGTGTTCTGACTCTTGGTTTTGGCTCAGGTCATGATCTCAGGGTTGTGAGATCGAGCCCCACACCAGGCTCTGAGCTCAGCCTGGAGTCTGCTTGGGATTGTCTCATCCTCACTCTGTCCCTCCCACTACTCTCTCCCTCTCTCTCTAAAATAAAATAAATAACATCTTTTTTAAAGATTTTTTAAAATTTATTTATTTATTTATTTGACAGAGAAAGAGCACAAGCAGGGGAAGCGGCAGAGGCAGAGGGAAAAGCAGGCTCCCCGCCGAGCAGGGAGCCCAATGCAGGGCTCGATCCCAGGACCCTGGGACCATGACCTGAGCCAAAGGCAGACACCCATCAGACTGAGCCACCCAGGTGCCCCAAATAAAATCTTTAGAAAACTACTAAATCATGGAGAACTGCAAAATATACAGGCATACCTCATTTTATTGCACTTCACTTTATTGTTCTTCAGTGTGTTTTTTACAAATTGAAGGGTTGTGGCAACCCTGCATCAGTGCCACTTTCCCAACAGCATTTGGTCACTTCATGTCTCTGTCACATTTTAGTAATTCTTGCAATATTTCAAACTTTTTCATAATTATTATACTTGTTATGCTGATCTATGACCAGTGAGCTTTGATGGTACTATTTTAATTGCTTTGATATGTACACTTTTTTTTAGACATAGCACTATCACATACTTAACAGACTACAGTGTAGTGTAAGCGTAACTTTTAAATGCACTGGGAAACCAACAAATTGATTTGACTCACTTTGTTGTGATATTCTCTTTATTGCACTGGTCTGGAACCAAACCTGCAATATCTCCAAGGTATGCCTGTAACCACTAGGAAATTGTGGACTTATTTGTGACTTTTTTTCCCTCCTGAGCTCCTTGAGTAAAAGAATGGTCAGAAAGCATACCAAACAGTACACTCACCGATCCTCACTGACATAAAATCATTATTACCAGTTTAGTCAGTGTAAGAAGAAAGGTGGGTATTGAGGGCCAAGAAAAAAAGTAGAAATATATATATAGATATAGATATAGATATAGATGACAATATGAGGATCAGATTATACATATATATAATAAATTTGTACCTTTTCAAGAAGCCATAATTTTATTTTTTAAAGATTTTATTTATTTATTTGAGAGAGAGAGAGAATGAGAGAGAGAAAGCACGAGAGGGAAGAGGGTCAGAGGGAGAAGCAGACTCCCTGCCGAGCAGGGAGCCCGATGTGGGACTCAATCCCGGGACTCCAGGATCATGACCTGAGCCGAAGGCAGTCGCTTAACCAACTGAGCCACCCAGGCGCCCCACAATTTTAATTATAATGAATACTCCTAAACTGATATAGACATCCATAGTTTGCATATCAGACTAGTAACTGAAATTAACCTCAACTAAGCATGGATTAACAGCTTCTCTAACAAAACTATAGATTAGGAGCATTTAGTTGCTACAAATGAAGGGCCCATGTCTTACTTATACAGATGTCTTTTGTGCATGCTCTCCCCTTTAGTACTGATACAAGGAAGGTGGATATCATTTAACTGAAAGAGCTCCATCTCCCAGTCTCTCAGGAACAAAAGCTCAAATTCCGAATGTGGTTTCTACCCAAAGCTATACTGAGTATTTTATACATGAGAAGTTCTACCTTTAGTATGTCTCATCTATATGCCTCCCAAATAAGACAGGGTTTTTTACCACGTGGGTCTAAAAGGTAAACAGCCATGCTTGCCTTCATGCATATGGATGACTCTCTGTTTCTCTGGATTCTGGGATCCTTGAGTCAGTCCTCTGCCAGGAATAAGCAGCCCCTTGTTCAAGGAACAAAACCTACAAAACAAGATAAAACACACTGGAGTAGGTTCCATGGCTTCTTGGCAACCCCAAAGACCCGCCCCTCCTCCCAGAACACTTGGCTAATCCATATCCTTAGTAAATACTTTCTTGTAAGGGTCTGTACTTGTTTCTCCAGTGTATGTATATTTGCATATGATGCTATTCTATAAATCATCTCTCCAACTACAGTAAACATTTCATGAGAGCAGAGACCAATTAGCTAACAATCTACAAAATAAATAAAAGATATCAACCAGGTTTAATGGATTTACTCTTGCTTTTTTATTAGCTTCAGAAGCCCAGAATCAATTTGGTAAACAGTTGAGTAAATTATTTATGAACATTTATTCTTAATTATGAACATTTATTTTGTTCTTTATTCTTACAACATAAGCTCAAGCCAATTATAAGTTAACGAATTTGAACCAGACTCAAAGAGAATATTTATTGGACTGGGGCAGAAATCTCCTAATCCCCAAACAAAATAAAAACTATTTGCCCAAATGTGCCTAGCCTAGTCTGCCAAAATAAGTTAAGCTGGTTTTAGTTCACTGTTTTAAGTGTTGACTCCTAATCACTCACCATCATATCAGGGATAACACACATACAGTATCAGAGATTGGCAAAGCAATTTGCTGATTGCACAGCTGAAGAAAGCAAGGCACTGAAGAGGTCAAGAACCCCAAATACTGTTACTCATTCTAGTTCAAGTTACTAATAAATTCTTACTACCTCATGCCAGGACAAGTGAGGACTAACACCCCCACCCCCCCAAAAAAGTTCCTTCATCTGTAAAATGGGGTATAGTATCTTATCCTACAGGACTGTCATAAGGAAAAAGAAGTTCCTATACACACATGCACGCATAAATGCATCTGCAGGCAAGCTTTTTTTTTTTTTTTCACAATCTCAGGCTACTTCCCTTTTATATATGCAGCACTGAAGTGGAGGGAGTGGAAGAATGGTTTAATCACTACCCAACATCTCAGTACCTCAGAGTTACTGGCTTATCCCCTGATAAGCTCTCCGGAGTTTTACAGCGAAATCCCTAGGTAGGCCTTTAGAAGAAACTGTCGAGAAGCTTTGGGACATTCAGGCCCTAGGACTCTATGATTGAACCTTTCCAACAAAAGAAGACCAAGGAGGCCAATCTCTTCATGGCTTGCCTAGGAAGTCACAGAAGTCACCTAAGGTGTGAGCAAAGTGTCTTAGCTCTGTTCTGGGTCCCAAGTTTAGGGTAGGTGTCCAGGAAGAGCTTTCAGTACACTAGCAGGCAATGCCACTCATATGCCCTCCACTCTGGGGAAATGCCTCAATTTAGAAACTGAACAAATTCAGGTGACTCTTTGGTGAGTCTGGGGGGAAAAAAGAAGCTACAAAGATTGCCCACTTGTCAAATAGCCTTATCATTTCAAACAGTCTGTATTCATTTATGAACTCTTCCACTCACTAAACACTAACAGAGTACCTGCTTAAGGTTCAATAGAACTCACAAGAAAGGAATGCAGGTTTATGGGAGTTCAGGGCAAAGAAAGAGACTTCCAACGTGGGGGAGAGGAGATCAAAAAAGGTTTCCTTGGGAAAAGGCACATGGCAAGACCATGTAGCTTTTTTTTTTTTTTTTAAGACTGATTGATTGATTGCTTTGACAGAGAGAGAGCGCGCCCTGCACAAGCAGGGGGAGCTGGAAAAGAAGAAACAGGCCCACCACTGAGCAGGGAGCCCAATGTGGGACTCGATGTGGGGTTCGATCCCAAGACCCTGAGATCATGACCTGAGCCGAAGGCAAGACGCTTAACTGACTGAGCCACCCAGGCGCCCCAAGACTGTGTAGCTTTGCAGAAGGCCCCTCACATCATGTCCAATATAAGCAAAAGCCAACTGTGGCCCTTCCTCTAATTTAACAGTCTAAATAGTGTTAACAAAGCTTTTTATTTTTTAAGTGCTATGAGAGAGAGAGAGAACCTTTTTCAACAAATAGCAAGATCCACAGGGACAGTGAGAGAGAGAGAAAGAGAGATGCAGGATCCCCAAGAGAAATGATGGAGTTCAGTGTCAGTCAGCACCAGTATGGCCCACACTGAGCTGGTGCACCTGTAGCGGGATGATTCCAAACGCTGGAACAGGGGTGAGGCCTCTGGGAACCTGGCCAGGCACAAAGAACCTGGGGACAGCTGGAGTGCTCGGGTGAAAGGGGCTGGGGGAGAGCCAGACTTGCCCTAGAGTCCCTAGGCGTTAACTGTGCAAGCTGGCACGTGACACATACAAAAAGGCATCCTCCTTGTCCAAGTAGCCTAATCAAGCCCCCCACCTCGCCCCCTTGCTGCTCATCAAAGGTAAAATTTAGATCAGCACCGAAGGCCCTAGGCAACACAGTCCTGACTGAGGTCCTGACAGCCCAAGAGGTACCCTGCAATCTCTGCGCACATTACAATACACTTTACCCAGAGTCCAAGCAGATCAAGCACGTAACCCTAAAAATGCTCTCCAAAGGAGGGCAAAGGGCTGGGAAGTTAATGTGGAATCCTAAACGCTAGCTATCCGACAAGGGGCTACCCCCAAACCACACCCATGATGAGCAAAGAAAAAGGAATTTCAGGGAACACCCAACTTCCTCCCTTAAAGTGCCGCTTCGCTTTTAGTATCAAACTCTGCTCCAGAAACCTTTAAGGTGGGGGTCGCGGCGCCCCACCCTAAGCCAGACAGCACCCGTCCAGGCGCGGTAGCGGAAGGTGGGCGCCCCTTCCGATCGGGCTCCCCTTTCTGCCCCGCCAAACCCTCGCATTAGTCCCTCCAGCAGGCGGCCGGCTCCTTCCGCCCAGGCCAGCTAGCAGCCTGAAGCGCGAGCGTGGGCGACCCCAGGACGGCGCCGCACTTGCCCCCTGCTACCTACCGCAGCGCCGCCCGCCTCATCGCGCTCTGCGGCCGCGCGCGCGACCAGAGACCCAGGCCACGCGAGCCGGTCGGCTGGGGAAGTCGCGGGAATGGAGAGCGCGAGCGCGAGCGCGAGCGCGGGACCAGACCTAGCTCCCCACGGCCGCACCCTCGCGGAGCAGCCGCCCGGGGGCGGAGCCTTGCTGCTGGGGGTGGGGGCTCGCGGCGGACCGGGCGTGGTGCGCGGCGCCTGCAGCCTCTGTCATTGGCGGGAAGCCTGAGTTGGAGGACAGGCCAGCCCCGCCATTATCGATTAAAGGCACCACGCAGCATGCAGAGCGTGACGTGGAGGAAAGAGGTCCTCGAAGCTTGTCTCCGTTATTCCGCTTCGCCGAAGGCCGCGCAATCTTGACCCCCATGCCCGGGCTCCCGGTCTGTGGTTCTTGCCCTTAGCTGCGCGTCGGAATCTTCTGGGCAGCTTTCCGGAATACTGATGCCTGAGCCCCACCCTCTGGGGATTCCTATATAGTTAGGAGTCCGGTCCGGCCTTCAGGACGTCTAAAGGCACCCCGAGGTGATGCTTACGTATGCGAAGTTAGAAACCACTGACCTAAAGGGAAAAAACTGTTTCTATTCTAATTTCGGCCTGCCCCCTAGTGTTTGAAAGTTGGAGATTTTGGCTGGCCCAGAGCTATTCAAGGCCAAAGAGTTAATATGATTTTACCCTACGACCTGATTCTCCATTTCATTCAACGAATTCTTACTAAGCCGTTTGCAGTGCGCCAGACGCTGTTGTAGATGCTGGGGATGCAACAAAATAGACAAAAATCCCTGCCCTTAGGGGGCTTACCTTAGAAGGAAAACAAGTCAGCAAGTTCGCAAATAATTTCAAACGTGGTAAAGCAGTCTAAAGAGAAACAAAACAAGATAATGAGAGAAGATCCTTCCAGAATATACACAAATCTTGACTTTCCCTGAAGATGTTTGGAGGCAGGGACCATACTGCATGCTTTTTATGATACCTCATGCTTAGTAAAAATGTCCATTTTAATTAAGCTGGCTTTTTTTTTTAAAAAATCACTTCATAAATTACAAATGGAACATGGTCTTTGGCTTTGTCTTTCCTCTTTACCTACCTTTCCCTTTTATGAGACCCACATCCAGAAGACTCTCCTTTTGGCCATTAGGGATATATTCTTTCATTTTTGTTCATATTGTCTGTACCTCTTCAGTGATGGTTTTGAGACATTTTGTGTCACTTATGCTTTTTAACACTCTACCAACCTAACACAGTACAATAAATATTTTATTGAATTACACTATTTTTCTTCTTTTTACTTTTGGTTAAAGCAGTTAGAAATTAAAGAGAATTTTTCAGGTTACAAAGATGGTATAATAATGGATAGGGACAGCTTATAATTTTTGTGCAATCCAGTCACCTTCCAACCAGACACATTCTCATCAGCATATAAATGGTGTCGATTTGGACCAGAACAGCTGAAACCAGGGACTCAATGCCACGAAGATGCCTTCTTTCCATCGCTTATCTTCACTTCCCTTTGCACACTGGCCTCATTCTTTTTTCTCTGTATTATAGCATTCTCCACATAGCAAAAGAAGTTCCTGAACTTTACATCTTATAACCATAGCCACATGCATAGAGACTGACCCAAATTTCTGTGTCCCGAGTAAAAAAAAAATTCCTGAAAAGAAAGGGGATTGAGAAGTATAAATTTCCCATTATAAAATAAATAAGCCACAGAGATGAAAAGTACAACATAAGAAATATAGTCAATAATATCTTAATAACTTTGTATGGTGACAGATGGTGACCACACTTATCGTGGTGAGTGAGCACTGAGTAATGTATAGAATTGCTGAATCAATATGTTGTATGTCTGAAACTAATATAACATTTTATGTCAATTAGACTTCAATGAAGAAAAATTCCTGAGAAGGGATTCACTGGCCCAAGTGGGATCAGGTACACACCCCTGGAGAGGTCAACTGTGGCAGCAGCACAAGGTCATATGATTGGCCCATGTGACTTACCAGGAATCCCCTCAGCCAGAACCATGGTCAAGTACTAGGTCACAATCTACTAACATGGCTATTTCCCATAGATAGGGAAATGGAGCACTTCTTAGAAAAGGAGTGCTGAGCAACCAACCCCATAGATGTCCACTACGTATGTAATTTAAACAGGAAGAAAAAATGATCGCATCACTTAACCCACTTACCTCAATTCTAATCTCACAGAACCCCTGTTAAACCCAGCCAACCCAGCATTCATCCATGTGCCTACAGTTTTCTCAAATGGCAGATGCATAAAATTCTTAAACCAGGGGCACCCGGGTGGCTCAGTCGGTTAAGCGTCTGCCTTCGCTCAGGTCACGATCCTGGGGTCCTGGGATGGAGCCCCATGTTGTCGTCCAGCACCCTGCTCAGTAGGGAGCCTGCTTCTCTCTCTCTCCCTCTGCCCTTACCCTCAACTCGTGCTCACTCTCTCTAGGGCTCTCTCTCTCTCAAATAAATAAATAAAATCTTAAAAAATAAATAAATAAATAAAAATTCTTAAAACAGTTTGGCAACCCTGATTTTTGTGTGTGTAATGTTGTAAAGCATATAGGTTATACCAAATTGTGGTTAGCAGGCATAGAAGGCAAAATGGCCCAAAATCAGACCAGGAAACATCCAGCAGTTGTATAGTGGTGAGATCACTGTCCTTAAGTAACAGATTCTTCACCCAAACTTTTTGTTTCCTGTTTTGTTCCATTAGTTCTATTTTGATTTGGTGTCAGGGTAACAGAGATAGTACCAAGAAAAACCATGCATTGACAGATACATAAGATATCATCAAGGTCACTATTACAAGTAGAAGAATAAAATCAAATAACAAAACTTAAAATGTTGTCTGCTCAGTCATGCAATATGAGTGAAAAGTATCTAGTAACCATCTTTCCTTGGGTTGTTGAACCATATAAATTTTGGATATCTAATTTAGGGTAGAATATGTTTTTGGAAAACTATGTCATCGACTTTCAAACAAACTGATTCTTGCTACGATTTCAATTAGGATCGAGAAACTACTTTTTAAAAATTAGTTTATTTCCTGGATTATAGAGATTACACAGAGGGATCCAGAATTGGGAGGTACAGGAGGGAACAATGGAAAAGAGATTTTCCCCCCAAACCTTAAAAAACTGGAAAGACTACTGAGCTGTTACATGAAAGCGCTTAATATTATACCCACTTGCGCCAAGAGAAACAAAACTCAGTGTAGGCAATTTTGAAACAACGGTGATTTTTATCAGTTTCCCTACCTTCCCTCAGTTCCACTTTTATGACTGCTCATCAAATCCAAGGGTTGAAAGGTTTGTGTCTTTAATGCTCTCCTTTTCCTCTAACAATTTCCCCTTGTTTAAAAATAGCAAATTTTTACAACATGCCATACTATTAGTGATATGGGATCCGAGGGCCTCCTTAGGATGGGTACAACTTCATTTCAGGGTGTCATCTTCAGTAAAAATGCCTCTTTCAATAAAAGAGGGCTTAAACAGTACAATTTCAAAGGTGCCTCCCCTACCACTGCCTAACCTGATCATTCTTCACCTTGTCATGCCCACCCTCTCTCCCACTCTATCCACTTTCACCAACCAATTCAGTTCTTTTCCGTTTGTTCCTCAGTCTGCATCCTATTTCTCTCCATTCTCCTGTCCAGCCACGTTGCATATTTTCTCACACCACCCCAAGTGCTATCATCCCAGGAAATAGAGCCTCCCGTTAGTCCCCAGGGGAGCCTGTTCAGCTGGGCCAGCGTAGAAGCCAATTCTGCCATTCCTCAGGCAAGGAAAACCAACAAGTACCTCCAATACAATTACAGCTGCACTGGGATGTATAACCATGAAGGGAACAAAGCTGTAAACATATTTCATTCTCTTTGCAAAAGCTCATGCTTCAGAGTGCATGCAAGCTTTTAAAACTTACTTTGCAGTAAGATTTATATATTTCATATATGCTAAAATCATGCTGGCTGTTTGAATTCATAAAACATGCCTTGGGGTATAAATTTGTATTTTGTGCTTTTTGGAGATGGGCCACACCAAAACAGGGCAGTGCCAGTCATATTAATTTACTTTATCTTTAGAAACACTGATGTTACTCTAGCTAGTTTATCTTTATGTGTGTTATTTATAGGATTGTTAGACTGCTTTGTTTGGTTTATATAAGTAATTAGCACATTGCACAAGACACCACATATGGCTTCTGTTTGGCCTCTTCTGTGAAGGGAGGAAATATCCTTATTTTACTCCTAAAAGCCTCTTCATGGTGCCCATTTCTTCCTTGACTCTAGTTCCTACTATTACCCACAATCCATCACTCCCCGTATGTGGCTCAGGCTCCTCCATCTCCCTCACCCTGGCCCTGGCAGTTCTCACAATACTTCCCTGAGGAGATAGATAGTAAGAGTGAGAGAAAGAGACAAAGACGGAGAGATAAGAAAACGGAGGAGGAGCAGGAGGAGAAGAGAAAGAGATTAGATAGAGATACACACAACAGTACTGTTGACGGCCCTGAATATGCCCTCTAATAGCAAACTCAAGCTCTCAGTGTGTGTGTGTGTGTGTGTGTGTGTGTGTGTGTGTGTGTGTGTGTGTGTGTGTGTGTGTGCGCGCGCGCGCGCGCATCTGTTGGGACACTAGAGAAACAGTGGCCCCAGCAGAAATCTCAAATGATATACTTCCGTGACTGGAGCAGCCCCATCTCTAACTGTTGTCTGTGGCTTCGCGTCCGGGACTGTAAGGGTTGAGAAACACTGCGGGCGGCAGGTGAGGGAGTGGACGAGAGGGAATTGGAGAGGGGTTCTCTGTTGATGGGGCATATCCACGAGGCTCAGAATACTGTTGAATCATTCCTGAACCAAGAGCCCTACCGAGACCAAGCTGCTTGCGGTGCTGCCTCCCCAGGCTGCAGCCCACCTGCAAATTCTCTGCATTCCACACAAGCCAGTCCACACTGAAAGAGAATGAACATCAGCCAGATTCAGTCCCCACCATTTCTCGGGCTTCCCCTCTCTAACACTGACACCACCACCATTTCGTCTCCTCTCCTCACGCCTCCCCACTTCCTCCTTCAATACCACAGACACCCACAGAAATTCAATGACATTTGAGAGATTAAAAATAGAGAGAAGTATAAGGCACAGTCCTGGACCAGGAGAAGCAAACAGTCTGAGCGAGAGAGGAACGTGGAAACAAATCAACATAATTTAATAACATTAGTAGAGGCATATGCAAAGTTCCCCTGATACAGCAGGAATGAATTACTTCTGGACAATGTGATTTGGACAGTTTTTCCTCACACACGCTATTTGTTTCCTATAGCTGCTCTAACAAATTTACCACCAACTTAGTGCCTTAAGACAACACAAATTTATTACCTTACAGTTCTGAAAGTCAGAAGTCTGACACAGGTTTCGCTGCGCTAAAGTTAAGATATTGGCAGGGTTGTGTTTTTTCCTGGAAGCTCTAAGAGAGAATCCATTATCTTGCTCTTTCCAGCTTCCAGCGGCCACTTGGACCACTTGGTCCATGGCTCCTTTCCACCCTATGTGAAGCCAGCCACACTGCATCTCTATGCCTTGCTTCCATAGTCACATCCTCCTCTGACTCTCTCTCTTCCACTTTCAATGACCTGTGTGATTACATTGGACCAACCAGGATAATCTCCCTATTTTACTGTCAGCTGATTAGCAACCTTACTTCCATCTGCAACTTTAATTCCCCTGTGTCATGTAACTTAAGATATTGACACATTCTGGGGCTTAGGATAGGGACATTTTTGGGAGGCCATGATTCTGCCTATTGCACCAACCAAAAAACAAACAAACTCTATAAATATATAAATACACGCACCCTAACCTGAGTTCCACACACACTCCTCCCTGTCCCATCGTATAGCAGCACCTTTACTTCCTCCTGCTGAGTAAGGGCAATCACCCCTGCCAAGATGATGACTCCTCGGCCACAGGAATCCCAAGCCCTGGCAGTAGCCATACTTGTAGTTCAATGTGACCCTTGCTGTGTCCATTGGCAAGAGTGTGACCTTATGTGGAACAGAACCTCAAACTCTGCAGAGCCCAGAGTTGCAGATTCAGAAAGCATAAAGTCCCCCATTGGGTCATTAGGGATGATAGTAATTGAAGCTACTCCTGCTTCTGCCCTTTGGTTCCCAGACTTAACCTGTTTTTCCTAATAGAGGCACAGTGCCATTCAGAGGTCCCTCATTCAGGGCTTGTGGTAGACAGAACCCTTGATTCCCACTCCCTGATATCCATGTCCCTTTTCTTCGGTGTGGGTGGAACCTGTGAATATGATAGATGTTGCTCCCATTATTGCGTTATGGTATAAAGCAAATATAAGGGGCGCCTGGGTAGCTCAGTCAGTTAAGCGTCTGCCTTTGGCTTGGGTCATGATCTCAGGGTCCTGGGATCGAACCCCACATCAGGCTCCCTGCCAGTGGGGAGCCTGCTTCTCCCTCTCCCTCTGCCTCTCCCCCTTCTTGTGTGTTCTCTCTGTCAAATAAATAAAATCTTTAAGAAAAAAAAAAAGCAAACAAAAAGGCATTTTGCAGATGTGATTAAGGCCCCAGTCAGTTTGGCTCTCAGTCAAAAAGAAGAGTATCCTGAGTGGGCCTGACCTAATTAGGTTAGTCCTTAAAAGACTTCCTTGGAGATAGTCTCCTGCTGGCTTTGAAGAAGCAAGCCACCATGAGTTCCACACCTGCAAGAAAATGAATTCTACCAACAACTGCTTGAGCTTAGAAGACCCAGAGCCTCAGATAAGACCCCAGCCCTGGCTGACACCTTGAGTGCAGGCTTGTGAGACCCTGAACAGAGGCCCCAGCTAAGCCATGACCAGACTCTTCACCATAGAAACTATGAGATAATAAATGTGTGTTGTGTAGGCTGCTAAGGTTGTGGTATTTGGTTACTCAGTAATAGAACATTATAGCTTGACTTTTTATTTTTTTTATTTTTTTTAAAGATTTTATTTATTTATTTGAGAGAGAGAGAATGAGAGATAGAAAGCACGAGAGGGAAGAGGGTCAGAGGGAGAAGCAGACTCCCTGCTGAGCAGGAAGCCCGATGTGGGACTCGATCCCGGGACTCCAGGATCATGACCTGAGCCGAAGGCAGTCACTTAACCAACTGAGCCACCCAGGCGCCCTATAGCTTGACTTTTTAATACCTAAATTCCCCTCAGGCTTATGATCCTATGCCTGATCTTATTGTTCAAATTTGTCTGTAATTCTCCACTTTCTCTTTGAACTCTGACCCTATCCCACAGGGAGTCTGCTTCCTCCCTCATTCCTCTTCTTTCAACCTCTTAGCAGAACCACCTGCAAATCAGTTCTGGGGACGGCTTCTTATAGTCTGAGCTCGAGAAAGTAAAGGTAATGAACATGAGGAATTTTTCTGATGAACTCTCTCTCTTATTCTTTAAAAATTATCAATAGGTGAATGGATAAAGAAGAAGTGGTAATATAGATACAATGGAATATTACTCAGCTGTAAAAAATAATGAAATCTTGCCATTTGCAACAACGTGGATGGAGCTAGAGAGTATTATGCTAAGTGAAACAAGTCAGAGAAATACAAATGCCATATGATTTCACTCATATATGGAATTTAAGAAATACAGCAAACAAGCAAAGGGAAAAAGAGAGAGAGAGAGACAAACCAAGAAACAGACTTTTAACTCTAGAGAACAAACTGATGGCTACCGGAGGGGAGGTTGGTGGGGGGATGGGTTAAAAAGGTGATGGGGGCGGCGCCTGGAGTGGCTCAATCTTTAAGCGTCTGCCTTCGGCTCAGGTCATGATCCCAGGATCCTGGGATCGAGCCCCACATCGGGCTCCTTGCTCGGCAGGAAGCCTGCTTCTCCCTCTCCCACTCCCCCTGCTTGTGTTCCCTCCCTCGCTATGTCTCTCTCTGTCAAATAAATAAATAATCTCAAAAAAAAAAAAAAGGTGATGGGGATTAAGGAAGGCACTTGTCGTGATGAGCACCAGCTACTGAATGGAAGCTTTGAAACATTACATTGTACACCTGAAACTTATATGTCTGTTAACAAACTCAAATTTAAATAGAAACTTGGGGCACCTGGGTGGCTCTGTCATTAGGCATCCGAATCTTGATTTGCACTCAAGTCTTGATCTCAGGGTCCCGAGTTCATGCCCCAGGTTGGGCTCCATGCTGGGTGTGGAGCTTACTTAAAATAAAGAGTTGAAATTAGAGCTACCATTCAATCCTGCAATTGCACTACTGGGTATTTACCCCAAAGATACAAATGTAGGGACCCGAAGGGGTACGTGCACCCCAATGTTTATAGCAGCAATGTCCACAATAGCCAAACTGTGGAAAGAGCCAAGATGTCCATCGACAGATGAATGGATAAAGAAGATGTGGTATATATACACAATGGAATATTATGCAGCCATCAAAAGGAATGAGATCTTGCCATTTGCAACGACGTGGATGGAACTGGAGGGTGTTATGCTTAGTGAAATAAGTCAATCAGAGAAAGACATGTATCATATGACCTCACTGATATGAGGAATTCTTAATCTCAGGAACAAACTGAGTGTTACTGGAGTGGTTGGGGGTGGGAGGGATGGGGTGGCTGGGTGATAGACACTGGGGAGGGTATGTGCTACGGTGAGCGCTGTGAATTGTGCAAGACTGTTGAATCACAGATCTGTACTTCTGAAACAAATAATGCAACATATTTTAAGAAAAAAGGAAAAGAAGAAGATAGCAGGAGAGGAAGAATGAAGGGGAGTAAGTCAGAGGGGGAGACGAACCATGAGAGATGATGGACTCTGAAAAACAAACTGAGGGTTCTAGAGGGGAGGAGGGTAGGGGGATGGGTTAGCCTGGTGATGGGTATTAAAGAGGGCACATTCTGCATGGAGCACTGGGTGTTATGAACAAACAATGAATCATGGAACACTACATCAAAAACAAATGATGTAATATATGGTGATTAACATAACAATAAAAAATTAAAAATAATAATAAATAAATAAATAATAAATAAATAGAAACTTTAAAAAATCAATAGAGCCAATATATTAATTTAATCTATTTATTGAGCACCTACTATATGCCATGTGCTGTGCTTGGAGCTGAGGCTACAAAGATCAAACAGGAAGAATTCCTGACCTCCAGGAATTCACTGCCCAGAAAGAAAAAAAAAAACAGAAATGTAATCAAATGCACTGTGATAATTGCTCCAATGAATAATGTGCCACAAGGTCTCAGCAGAAGCAGTAAATAATGGATTCTGCTGAAATGGAATACTGAAGGAGTCTTGGTAAGGTGATAGGATAGTGGCCTGGAAAGCCACAGAGAGGAAGTGACATTTGAGAGAGTTCTTCCGTGAGAAAAAAAAGACACTAAATTATCCAAATTGAATTTTCCAGTTTCATGACCAAACCCCTTATAAAAAGACTGAGAAAGTTTTCTAAGAAATTAAAGGGGACAATGTTATTGGTCCCTCTAACTCACCTTAACACACATACCCGGCTACTTAAAATATGTCATTCGAATTAAAGGCACCCATGGAAGCTGGTCAGATACCATTGCTCATTTCCTGGCCAGAGTTCCCTGAATGACCAACCCAAACAAATCTCGTGCTACAGGCAACTAGGGCTATGTGTCCTCAACAGAAGGGAAGTGCATAAGCAAGACATCAGTTTTTGCCGCATTCTCAGAGCACTTAGGTCCACACCCTGGGAGAAGTATGGACCTCTGTCAGGATGGTTCCGAGCCGGGCCCCAGCTTCCTGAAGGAGAGTCACTGTTGGCTAATATAAATTTTATCCCCGGGTAGACAAATCTCCAAACCATCTCCTCCGCATGTCGTATTTGTTCAAATCAAGACCCACATATCAAGTGCCTATTCTATGAGAGAAACTCTGCCTCATGCTGGACGCATAAGACTGAAAACAGCAGTCACCACTCCAGAGGGGCTCATGTCTTCCTTCTTGACTCATTTCACCGATGAGGAAACTGAGGCTCTGAGCTTACTGGTTTCTTCCTCTGGTCTGTTCATGCTATGCTCCTTTTGCTGAGTACCTTCCGTTTTTTCTGGATTGGCAGAATCTAACTGAAGTCCTACTTCTTCTAAGAGGATTTCCTGACTCCTGTAATCATCATTAACTTTCAATTGCTCTAAACTTCTATTCCACTAAATCTGAATCTGACAATTTATCACTTAATTACACTTTGCTTTGTATTATTTCTTTAATGACTTGAAGTATCCGTCATGGTACTCCAGTGATAGAGTAAGGTTTTTTTAAGATTTTATTTATTAATTTGGGGGGGAGCAAAAGTTGGGGGGCAGAGGGAGAAGCAGACTCCCCACTGAGCAGGGAGCCTGACATGGGGCTCGATCCCAGGACTGTGAGATCATGACCTGGGCTGAAGGCAGACACAACTGACTGAGCCACCCAGGCGCCCCTATAGTAAGGTTTTTGAAGGCAGGAGTCATCTTTGGTTTTTTTGTTGTTTGTTTTGGAGTCATCTTTTAAATTTTGAGTCTGGGCCCAGAGTTAATTCTCTTTTTAAAGATTTTATTTATTTATTTATTTATTTATTTATTTATTTATTTGAGGGGGGAGAGGGAGAGAAAAACTCTAAGCAGACTCCATGAGTGCACAGCCAGACACGGGGCTCTATCTCACGACCCTGAGATCACGACCCAAGCTGAAACCAAGAGTCAGATGCTTAACTGACTGCACCACGCAGGCGCCCCTGGACACAGTTAATTCTCAATATCTAGTTAAGATTTGATTGATCAGAAGATGCAAACCAGCTCTTGAGGAGGTTAGTTACGGAGGGAGAGGAACTATATGCTCCCACCTTCAAAGGCTAGTTTGGTCCTAATCCAGCCTTTAAAAACCAGCCAGACTGAGCTTCAAGAATCTTCCTTAAGGGCATAACATAAAAACAAAAGGATCCACATTAAGGTCATATTCAGAGTCCAAATTAAAGATTGGGTCCATTGCAGTGGGGGAAAAAAGCATGATTTATTGTAGGAGAGAACAATGTAATCTGTGATAAATGTCAACCTCAAAAGCTACCCTCCCCAGCATCATAAATTCAATCTCTTCAATTATCCATGCATTAATCTAAACCCTTTGAGATGTTTTTTAAATTAAAAAAACTTTTTTTCTTATTACTGTAATTATTTTCTCCCCCGCCCTATCACCACCCCTATTCTTGGAGTCTGGCGCCTCCTACGAAAGCTTGATTAACAGAAGAGGACATTTAGTAGGGAAAGAGACAGCGACTCTTTGTAGCGGTATAATGCCTGAGAGCACAGGAATGTTGGCAGTGGGAAACATCTGATTTTTTTATAGCTCATCCTCTCTGAGGGAGGACCATGATAAGGGCTCCTTTCTTTTCTTCCCTCTTCTACCGGATTCAAGCCCCAGGAAATCGTCAGTCTTTTTCTACCACCCTAGTCTGTCTCATCCAGAAGGAACTGGATGACTGACACCCACTAAGGAGAGGAAGAAGTCCAAAGGGCTGGGTTTTCCCAATGGACTGGGAAAATACAATTCCCCTACTTTCTTCTCCTTTCTTGTGGGAAGTCAGAGTGGACATTTCGGTCTGAGTTGCTTTGCATCTATATTCTTTTCTCCTGTGACAATAGAATTTTCCTCCTAGTACTTCAGCAGAACTATCCCCCCCACCCCCGGCTTTGGTACACTAGGTTCTTCTGGAAAGGAAAGACAAAGCATCGTTCCAATTTTAGTGTATGTGCTGCCAAAGCGAGCACAGGAAAGACAAAGCAAAGCAAAACAAAAGCCCCCTATCTTGAGCAGCTTATTTCCCACCTGCCTATATGGGGCAAAGGCTGTTCACGTTTTTATACCCTCCCTTCCATCCTATAGTCAGCCAGAACTCGGCACATTATAGGAAAACATCTGTGATCTCTCTGGAAGTCCAGAGAACTCATAAGGGAGAAAAGAGTCTCAATAGCAGAGCCAGAAAAACTTGTCCAGAGTCTTAAAGTTTCGGTCTTATTTACTGCTGTGGCTCCCACCCATACCTGGCATAGTGCCTGATACACTGTAATTTAATTATATAATAATATGGTTTGGCCAAATGACTAAAAAGTAATATGATAGCTACCATGTATTGACGATTTATCTCAGTGCTTAACCTATTGAAAATACATGATGAATATCTGTTCAACTGTGAGGGAACAGTAGCAGGGACAGTATTATTTATGGAGTACACTTATTGCTCAGCTATCTTATTTAATCCTTAAACAACCATAGGAGACCAGTATTCCCATTTTATAGATAAAGTATTGGGGTGGAGAGACATTAAATATCTTTCTCCAAAAATCAAAATGGCTAGCAAGTGATGGCTAGCAAGTATTTCCCAAATAGCTATTACCAGACATGCATGGGTAGATCTGGGGGAAGTAGTCTCATGATCCCAGCCATGTATAACAGCAATCACTGCTAGAATCAGGCAATTCTACAGACTCAGGGGAACCAAACAAGGAAATGAGAAATTATCTAGAAACCTAGATGATCATGGGGCCTCAAATCATAATCCTTAAGTTCCCCTCTCATGTATATATTCAGCACTTTCCAGGCCTTCAGCCAATATTTCTCTCTTTCTGATTAGTTTCCCCAGGTGGAAAAAGGTATTCTAGGGATGCCTGGGTGGCTCAGGCGGTTTAGCATCTGCCTTCAGCTCAGGTCATGATCCCAGGGTCCTGGGATGGAGTCCCGCATCGGGCTCCTTGCTCAGCAGGGAGCCTGCTTCTCCCTCTGCCTGCAGCTCCCCCTGCTTGTGTGCGCTCTCTCTCTCTCTCTCTCTGACAAATAAAAAAAATCTTTAAAAAAGGTATCTTATAGTTATTTTTACTTTGGTAAATTATAAAGTAACAACACATGGTTCTAGCTTAATTGATGGGTTACCATCAAATGGCTTCTCAACATATCGCAAAATGTCCTGAAATTTGTCATCTCAGAATCCTATCTCTGAATGTTAATTTTCCTAAACTGGGACTCTTTTCTATCTCAAGCCAGTAAATAAGGAAATTCTATTTCTACTTCTTTCCACTGAGCTTGGCAAAAATAGATTCAGAACTTTTTACTATTTCACTGGATCTGAGTCTCTCTCATTTATTGGCTAGATCCTTACACACATATCATCCCTTTTCACCCCCTGGTCCTGTCCACCATGAAAGCAGTAAGTGATGAAGGGACAGAAGCAAGCATGAAATTCAAAACCAGAATGATAAGCATATAAGCTGGTACTGGCTACAGGGCCCTTATTTTCTGCAACTGGGGTAGACCATTCCTACTGGCCTGTTCTCAGAATGACATTAACATAATGATACAGCAAGGTCAAAAGTCAAGATCAGGAGAAAAGATCTATCAGGCAAATACTTACAAAAATAAAGCTGTATCTGCTGTATTTATTTCATAAAAATGGACTTTAAATTTTTTTTTTTAGAGTGGGAGAGAGAGTGGGGGGGAGGGGCAAAGGAAGAGGAGAGAGAGAGTCTTAATCAGGCTCCACGCTCAGCACAGAGCCCACTGTGGGGCTCGATCTCACAACCCTGAGATCCTGACCTGAGCCAAAGTCAAAACTTGGACACTTAACTGACTGAGACACCCAGGTGCCCCGTGGACTTTACATTTTAAAGGCCACTAAAGATAGGGGCGCCTGGGTGGCTCAGTCGGTTAAGCGTCTGACTCTTGGTTTCAGCTCAGGTCATGATCTCATGGGTCATGGCACTGAGCCCCACACTGGGCTCCAGGCTCAGCAGGGAGTCTGCTTGAAGATTCTCTCCTTTTGCCCCTACCCCACTTGCATGCTTGTATGCATGCGCACACGCACGCAAGCTCACTCTCTCTCTCCCTCTCAAATAAGTAAATCAATCTTTTTTAAAACCCACTGAAGATAAAGAGCCACAAATGTGAGAATAAGGAAAATTCACCATGAAAATATAAAAATTCTGAACTTGCTTATACCCAATAACATAGTCTTGTTTCAAAATGGATTGTTGGGGCACCTGGGCGGCTCAGCTGTTAAGCGTCTGCCTTTGGCTCAGGTCATGATCCCAGGGTCCTGGGATCGAGCCCCGCATCGGGCTCCCTGCTCTGTGGGAAGCCTGCTTCTCCCTCTCCCACTCCCCCTGCTTGTGTTCCCTCTCTCACTGTGTCTCTCTCTGTCAAATAAATAAATAAAGTCTTTGAAAGAAAGGATTGATAAATTTGATGACTTTTAAAATGAAAAACTTCCATATAACCAAAAAAAAAAAAAAAACCACTATTTTTTTAAACCAAAGACACTATTAACAAAGAAAAATATCCTAGCCACAGATTTGGTACATGTCTGGAGCAAAAATAACAAAAAGGAGGGGTGAGGAGTTAAAATAATAAATTATATAAAAGGGTGATTACAAATGAGTAAGAAAAAGATGAAGAAGCCATTAAAAATGGACAAAGGTCATGAATTGGCAATTCAAGTAGAATTAAGAATATATGGCCAAGAAATATGAAAAGATCAACATCGCATTAATCAAATTCAAACCATAATAAGATACCATGTCATACCCATCAGGTATGCAAAAACCAAAGAGTCTGAAAATACCAACTAGGCAAGAATTCCCATTCACTGCTAGTAGAAGTTATGAATTGGCATAATCACTCCGGAGAGCCATTTGGCTCTATTCCATAAAATTGAACATGCATAAACACTTTGACCCAGCATTCCAGTCCTAGGTAAATACCTGATAAATTATTGCCCCTGTACTCAAGGATATATACAAGAATGTTCATAACAGTGCTGTTTAAAACAGTAGGGGAAAAAAAGAAACAATCTAAATGTGTATCAACAGGAAATTTTTTAAATCTTGAATCCTCTGAAGAGGAATTTTAAACCCATCAGTTCATAATACATTACACAAATCACAGAGTTTCAAGGTCCCTACTTCTTTTTTTCAGAAATATTTAAATGCTTAAAATTTAATATTTCCTTCTTGTATCCCTTTCACACAAATTAATAAATATAAACATTCCAACTGGGAGAAACATGCAGTACTAGGGTATTAACTAGAAAAAACTGTGTGGCTTTCTGTCTCCCATGATGGCTCACAGGGTTGAAATGCCTTGTTGAACTCACCGTGATTCAGGTATTGGCCCTCAGATATGCAGGTCAAAAACGGGATTTGTCATTTCATTAAAGGTGAAACATGTGTCCCTAGTAGGACTCACATCAACTGAAAGACTTATATATGAAATAAAAACACCAGTTTCTTAATTCATAATGAGAGGTGAGACTGCTTGGGGGCCATAGGAAACCCAATTATAATCAGGGAAATTCACTGTTGAACATGGACTCTGTTTCATACAGCTAAGATACATTCACTAGAATGTAAGCACAGTGAGAGCAGAGATTTTTTTCACTATTTTTAGATTTTATTTATATTCAAGTTAGTTAACATATGTATATTATTAGTTTCAGGGGTAGAATTTAGTGATTCATCAGTTGTATATACCACCCAGTGCTCATTACATCAAGTGCCCTCCTTAATGCCCATGAGATTTTTGTCTGATTTTTCTACTGCTATAATTCCAGAGACTATAACAACAGCTGACAAGATAAAAATCTGTTAAGCAAATGAATAAGGAGAGACTGATGTATCCATCTCCACAATACTCAAAGACCCATCTCAAGACTCAACTACTGGAGTTCTTGCATCAGGGTATTCTTGTTCCAGTATAGTGCCAAATTGGGTAGGGCCAATCTTGGCCTCTGAAATTCTTCTTTTTCTGTGCTTCCAGCACTGATCCTAGTAGACACCTATAGTTGCCTCTCCTACAGCCATTCTCTTCTAATTCCTTGCTAAGAGAATCCTAATTTTGTTCTGGGGCTGCAATGTGCCCAACTTCAAAGAAAGAATCACAATTCATCTTGGCCGAACACAGCGTATCTGTTCCCCTTTGCCGGATACCCACTGTCCCAGCCTCCCTTGAAGCCGTGGGATAAGACATAAAGGGAAGACTTCTGGGGTATTCTGGGAAAGATGTCACTTGCCAGATAAAAAGACAGATAGATCCTCATTAGGAGAAAGATTAATTGCTCCTGACCTTTCCTCCCTGCTTGGGAAGCTGATGTGAAGACATGATGCCTGGAGCTACTGCTTAGAGCAATAGAATGATATTGCTTAGAGCTACATCCCTGCTATGTTCATGAGATGGATTAAGGATGACTGGCAGAGAAGAAGGGTGTTAAAAGCCCAGGTCCTTGATACATAGTTAACTGGTGAACTAGCTCTGGAACTGGCTACCTCCAGGGTTCTGAGGTTTTTTGTTGTTTTTTTTTTTTTTAAGTTTCTATGACTGAGGAAGGAGTTAAGATGGCAGAGAAATAGGGGGACCCTAAGCTTGCCTTGTCCCTCAAACACAGCTAGATAAATCATTTTGAACACCCAAGAAATCAATCTGAGGACTGAGAGAGCAAAACTGCATAAATGGAGTTAGAAAAACAGACAGCTCGTGGAAGGTAGGAGCTGTGGAGAGTTGATTTGGGGAAGAACCATGGGTGCTGCAAAGGGGAGGGAGCCCTGAATACGAAGAGGAGAGAGAGAAAGAGAAAGAGAGGGAGAGAGGGAGAGAAGGTGCATGCAGAGGATAGCACAAGAAAAATTCTTCCCCCTCCCAAAAAAAGAAAAACTCTTCCCTAAAACCGTGGACTGGGAAAAGGAGAGGGGCTGGCTACCACAAGTTTTTATTAGCAGCAGAGTGCAAAGTCTGATGTTTTGGAGATCCACGCCACCACCAGGATTGTGCCTGGTGGGCTTGGCGGTGCTCCAGTGGGGAAGGAGGGCAGAGACCTGGGAGCGGGCAGCATGGTCTGAGGATCCCCTGGGCTGCACAGGGAGAAACACTTCCCCTGCTTGGACTGCACTTGGGAGAGGTGGCACAGCCTCTCCAGGGACAAAAGAACTGGCAGCGCCGATGTGCTGCCCTATTCACTTAGCATAGGAAGAGAGACACAGGTTGAGGGCAACAAACCTTGGTGCTGGCTTTTTTGCTGCTCTTTATCATAAACTCGGCGCGACTGATTTCTGAGACAACCCAACACCGGCCACAGTGCAAAACCCTCCCCCAGAAAATCGGCACAGGTCTGCACTGCATGGATCTCTAAAATACAGAGTTTTGAAACCCAGCCGCTTGCATGAGATAAAACACAGGAGTACTGTGCTGCCTGGAAGGCAAACAGCCTACACACAGACAGGGTGAGGGCAGGGATCTGATGGGAGCCTGGAACACTGGAGGGGTGATTGTTCGCTCTTCTGTGAGGGATTCCCAAGGCATGAACTTCCCACTCTGGGGACAAGAGCATTCCATGCTCTCCCCGCCCCCCCGCCCCTGCCCCGCAATCAGCACTGACCAACTTCAGTGAGCAAAACACCACCACCCATTGGAGGCTGGAGCCCCTTACACCAAGCCCAGCCCCACTGTGCTCTGCAGACGCATCTCCACTAGGGCAAGTCCACCTGAGAATCAGCACAGCAGGCCCCGCCCCCAGGAGGCCCGCACAAACCCCTTGCACATACCAAGTCTACTGATCATAGAGTGCTATAAAGCTTCAGCTCTATGGGAAATAGGATCTAGCTTCCTTTTTTTTAGATCTAGCTTCTTTTTTTAGAAAAAGATTTTATTTATTTGAGAGAGAGAGGGGTGGGGAAAATAGGACACAAGCAGGGAGAGGGGCAGAGGGACAAGCAGAGTGAGGAACCCAAGGCGGGGGTGCTTGATCCCAGGACAAGCAGCAAGGGGAAAAAAGTCCTTACCTATACCTACAAGAGAAGACAGACCAGGTTCCCAGCAGATCTGTCCACAGAAATTGGGCAGGCCAAAAGAGAATGGCAGGATATATTCAACGTGCTGAATGGGGAAAATATGCAGCCAAGAATCTTTTATCCAGCAAGGCTGTCATTCAGAATATAAGGAGAGATAAAGAGTTTCCCAGATAAACAAAAGTAAAGTAATTCGTGACCACTAAACCAGCCCTGCAAGAAATATTAAAGGGGACTCTTTGAGTGGGGGGAAAAAAGACCAAAAGCAACAAAGACTAGAAAGGAACAGAGAACATCACCAGAAACACCAACTTTACAGGTAACATAGTGGCACTAAATTCATATCTTTTGATAATCACTCTGGTTTAAATGGACTAAATGCTCCAGTCAAAAGACATAGGGTATCAGTATGGATTAAAAAAAGACCCATCAATATGCTGCTTACAAGAAACTCATTTTAGACCTAAAGACATCTGCAGATTGAAAGTGAGGGGATGGAGAACCATCTATCATGCTAATGGACACCAAAAGAAAGCTGGAGTAGCCATACTTATATCAAACAAACTAGATTTTAAACCAAAGACTGTAACAAGGGAAGGGCATTATATCATAATTAAGGGGTCTATCCATCAATAAGATCTAACATTGTAAATATTTATGCCCCCAACTTGGAAGCACCCAAACATATAAATAGGTTAATAACAAACATAAAGAAACTTATTGATAATAATGCAATAGTAGTAGGGGACTTTAACACCCCACTTACCATAATGGACAGATCATCTAAGCAGAAAATCAACAAGGAAACAATGGCTTTGAATGACTCACTGGATCAGATGTACTTAACAGATATATTCAGAACATTTCATCCTAAAGCAGAGGAATACACATTGTTTTCGAGTACACGTGGAAACACTCTCCAGACTAGATTACATACTGGGTCACAAATCAGGCCTCAACCAGTGCAAAAGGACTGAAATCATACCATGCAAATTTTCAGACCACAGTGTTATGAAACTTGAAGTCAACCACAAGAAAAAATTTAGAAAGACCACAAACACACTGAGGTTAAAAACATCCTACTAAAGAATGAATGGATGAGGCACCTGGGTGGCTCATTCAGTTGAGCATCCGACTCTTGGTTTTGGCTCAGGTCATGATCTCAGGGTTGTAAGATCGAGCCCCACGTTGGGCTCCACGCTCAGCAGGGAGTCTGCTGGAAGATTCTCTCTCCTTCTCCTTCTGCCCCTCCCCATTCTCTAAAATAAATAAATAAATCTTAAAAAAAATGAACAGGTTAGCCAGGAAATTAAAGAAGTAATTAAAAATACACATGGAAGCAAATGAAAATGAAAACACAAAAGTCCAAAACCTTTGGAACACAGCAAAGGCAGTGCTAAGAGGGAAGTATATTGCAATACAGCCTACCTCAAGAAGTAAGAAAAGTCTCAAATACACAACTTAACCTTACACCTAAAGGAGCGAGAAAAGGAACAGCAAATAAAGCCTGAAGCCAGCAGAAGAAGGGAAATAATAAAAATTAGAGCAGAAATAAATGATATAGAAACAAACAACAAAAAAAGAGGAGAAAAGATCAACGAAACTAAGAGCTGGCCTTTGAAAGAATTAATAAAATCAATAAAAGGAGAATTACAGGCCAATAACCCTGATGAACGTGGATGCAAAAATTCTCAACAAGATACTAGCAAATTGAATCCAACAGTACATTAAAAGAATTATTCACCAAGATCAAGTGGGATTTATTCCTGGGCCGCAGGGGTTGTTCAATAGTCACAAATCAATCAACGTGATATACCACATTAATAAAAGAAAGGATAAGAACCATATGATCCTCTCAAATAGATGCAGAAAAGGCATTTGATAGAATACAGCATCCATTCTTGATAAAACTCTCAACAAAGCAGGTATAGATGGAATATACCTCAACATCATAAAAGCTATATATGAAAGGGTGCTTGGGTGGCTCAGTTGGTTGAGCGACTGCCTTCGGCTCAGGTCATGAGACTGGAGTCCCAGAATCGAGTCCCGCATCGGGCTCCCTGCTCAGCGGGGAGTCTGCTTCTCCCTCTGACCCTCCCCCCTCTCGTGTGCGCTCTCTCTCTCTCTCATTCTCTCTCTAATAAATAAATAAAATCTTTAAAAAAAAAAAGAAAACAAACCAAAATATATTTTTAAAAAAGCCATATATGAAAGACCCACAGATAAAATCATTCTCAACAGGGAACAACTGAGAGCTTTTTCTCTATGATCAGGAACAAGACAGGGATGTCTACTCCCACCATTACTATTTAGCATAGTACTGAAAGTCTTGGCCTCAGCAATCAGACAACAAAAAGAAATAAAAGGCATCCAAATAGGCAAAGAAGAAGTTAAACTTTCACTATTGGCAGATGACATGATACTCTATGCAGAAAACCCAAAAGACTCCACCAAAAAATTGTTAAAACTAATACATGAATTCAACAAAGTCAAAGGATGTAAAATCAATGTACAGAAATTTGTTGCATTTCTATACACCAATAATGAAGCAGGAGAAAAAGAAATCAAAGAATCGATCCCATTTACAATTGCACCAAAAACAATAAGACATCTAGGAATAAACCTAACCAAAGAGGTATAAGATCTGTACTCTGAAAACTACAGAACACTTATGAAAGAAATTGAAGCGGGCACAAGGAAATGGGGGAAAAAATTCCGTGTTCATGGATTGGAAGAACAAACACTGTTAAAATGTCTATACTACCCAAAGCAATCTACACATTTAATGCAATCCCTATGAAAATACCAAAAGCATTGTTCCCAGAGCTACAACAATCCTAAATTTTGTATGGAACCACAAAAGACCCCAAATAGGCAAAGCAATCTGAAAGA
Organism: Zalophus californianus; assembly: GCF_009762305.2. Lineage (NCBI taxonomy): Eukaryota > Metazoa > Chordata > Mammalia > Carnivora > Otariidae > Zalophus > Zalophus californianus. The sequence goes on along the minus strand of NC_045612.1, from coordinate 109,618,676 downwards.
AGAAAAGCAAAGCTGGAGGCATCCCAATTCCAGACTTCAAGCTCTATTACAAAGCTGTAGTCATCACGACAGTACGGTGCTGGCACAAAAACAGACACACAGATCAATGGAACAGAATAGAAAACCCAGAAATGGACCCACAACTAAGTAGCCAACTAATCTTCGACAAAGCAGGAAAAAAAAATATCCAATGTTAAAAAGACAGTATCTTCAACAAATGGTGTTGGGAAAACTGGACAGCCACATGCAGAAGAATGAAACTGGACCACTCTCTTACACCATACACAAAAATAACTCAAAATGGATGAAAGACCTAAATGTGAGACAGGAATCCACCAATATCCTAGAGGAGAACACAGGCAGCAACCTCGTCGACCTCGGCCGCAGCACCTTCTTACCAGACACGCTGCCAGAGGCAAGGGAAACAAAAGCAAAAATGAAATGTTGGGACTTCATCAAGATAAGAAGTTTCTGCATGGCAAAGGAAAGTTAAAAATAGAACTATCTTATGACCCAGCAATTGTACTAGTAGATATTTACCCAAAGGATATAAAAATACAGATTCGAAGAGTTACATGCACCCTGATGTTTATAACAACATTATCAACGATAGTGAAACTATGGAAAGGACCCAAGTATCCATCGACAGATGAATGGATAAAGAAGATGTGGCATATGGAACGGAATACAATGGACTATTACTCAGCCATCAAAAAGAATGAAACCTTGCCATTTGCAACAACGTGGATGGAGCTAGAGTGTATTATGCTAAGTGAAGTAAATCAGTGAAAGACAAATACTGTATGATTTCACTCATATGTGGAGTTTAGGAAACAAAACAGATGAACATATGGGAAGGGGGTAAAAAGAGAGAAGGAAGCAAACCATAAGAGACTCAACTGTAGAGAACAAACTGAAGGTTGATGGCGGGAAGTCCATGGGGAATGGGCTAAATGAGTGATGGGTATTAAGGACGGCACTCGTTATGATGAGCACTGGGTGTTGTATGTAAGCAATGAATCACTAAATTCTACTCCTGAAACCAATATTACACTATATGTTAATTAGCTGAAATTTAAATTAAAATTTGGAGAAAAAAATTAAGTTTCTATGACTTAAGCTACTATAAGTAGGCTCTTCTGTTAGCTGTAGTTAAAAGCATTCCTAACTGATAAAATGATCAAGTTCATTATAAGACATACCACCTCTCTCTAGGTATGTTAATACATTCAATCAGTTTATAGTCAAATATTAACTGGTCTGGGATACATTTTGAATTATCTCTACTTTATTTCAAGTTTCACTTTCAGAGGCTACCCTTCCTTCACTCATATCTAATTCCACTACCCCAATCATGCAATCACCCCAACTGTCACAGCCCTGAGTACTTCAGGTCTCCTTTCCCAGCACTCCTTTCCCTGATCTGTTACTTCTTTCAAGTCTTTCCAACCCGTGCCAGATTGCAGGTATTTCTCAATCAAAATGATCTCTTTTATCATGATAAACAATTGATTTCAGTGCTGAAGGTATCAGATGTCGTTGATGCCATCATTAACAAAAGCTATAGAATTCCATTTGTGGGAGTCTGGATACCACATTTACTTACTTATTCTTTATCTCATTCCAGTTTCAAGAGGGTAAAAACAAGATGTTTTATGCTTTTCCTTTGGTGGTTTCTTACCTGATAGAGGAACAACAGCAGTCCTGTATTTCCATTTGTCCTATTTGTTCTTTGCTCCTTTTTCCCTCTTTCCCGGTCTTCCCTTGGGTTATTTTTTATGAGTCCATCTTGCCTCCTCTAATGACAAAGTAGCCACACCTTTTTAATTTTTTTAGTAGTTGCTCTAAGCTTTACAATATGCATCTTTAACTTATCAATATCTGCCTTTGCATGTTACAGCATTTAACATACAACGTAAGGATCTTTTAACGACATCCTCACAATCTCCCCCGTTCTTTCTGCTGTTGTGCTTATACTTTCTACCTCTATAAATGTCATAAATCTCATAATATACTGTTATTTGTACAAAATCAGTTAAGTCTCTTTTAAAGATATTAGAAACAAGAAAAATGTCTTTGATATTACCCACATATTTACCATATTTCCTCTCCCTTCCTTTGTGTAAAGTCATGTGTCCATCCGGTATCCTTTTCCTTCAGCCTGAAGAACTTCCTTTAACATTCCTTGTAGTAGAGGTTCACTAGTGATGAATGCTCTTGGCTTTGACTCAACTGAAATGTCTTTATTTTGCCTTCATCTTTGCAGAACATTTCCACTGGATATAAAATTCTCGGTTCACAATGTTTTTCTTGTAATGCTTTAAAGATGTTCCACCATCTTCTGGTTTGCATTATTTTTGATAACAAACCAGTGATTAATCTCATCTTTAAGATGTTCTCTTTATCACTGGTCTTCAGAAATTTAATTCTGTAGCGCCTTGGTGTGCTTTGTGTTTTTGCTGCTTGGGGTTCACTGGGATTCTTGGATACGTTGAAGAGAGTTTTCAATGAATTTGAAATAATCTGGGAGTTGAACAACAGAATTACAAAACTGCACATTGTGTTTCATTGTTGACATGTTGCTAAAGGTAAATGAAGAGTGCTTAACCACTATTCACAGCTCCTTAACAGCTTTTTCTTTTTAAACATGGTTTCAGAGACGAGGTACTGAAAAGAAAGTTTGGGAAATTGTTCTGTCTGCTGTCCTGCCCAGATTCTAAGCACCGTAACTGCATAATTTCCCTCTATTTTATAGGTAAAATACCTGTAAAAAGGAGAAAGGAAAAAAGTTGTGTGAATTAATATGTTCTGCATAATGGCCTTTCCAACATGTTCTCCTATTTTCACTAAGCCACTTTTTAAAAAAAAAAATCTCCAGGTACGATTTATAGTTGAATATTAAATCAGGTCATGGATGAGGTCCACTTCTAAAGTTAGACAGAGTTGTAAATAATTTATCCTGGGGATGTGTTCTGGATTGAACCTTGTCTACATGATGTCTGGCCAGGCAGATAAAATACTCCAGGCAGAGTACAGTAGGGATTATAATACTGATTACCCAGCCTCTGTAATGATTCCTGATTCTATGACCACTGGGGCAGGCCTCATTGGTTGGCAAATATTAACAGAATCACTGCACAATTATTATTCATGAGGAAGATCAAAGCTTCATGAAATAAGAGAATGATCCTGCATAAGGGCAGAATAAAAATACGTTTAGAGATAAATCCTTCTCTGTCCTTATTGGATCATTCACAATTATTCTTCCTAATCCAAAAATTATTATACTTCTTATATCACCAGCTAGACAGAAAGGAATAAACATTTAGAGGGTACCTACTTTATTCTAAGCACTCTATAAAGGGTTTTTACAACACTATTTAATATTTACAACCATAGGAGGAGGAAACTAACTCCATGTTACAGATAAGCACACCGAGATTCAAGAATCTCATCCAAAATCACAGAGCTGGTAACTGGCAGCACTGGAATTTGCCTCTAGGTCTGCCTGGCCTCAAAACTTCCTGCTTTTGCTGCCATACAGTGCATTCAGCTCCATCTTCCAAAAAGTACTCCCTAAGGGGCGCCTGGCTGGCTCAGTCGGAGGAGCATGCAACTCTTGATCTCGGGCTTGTGAGTTTAGGCCCCCTGCTGTTGTGCTTATACTTTCTACCTCTATAAATTTGAATCTGGGTATGGAGGTTACTCAGGAAGATCATAGGAAATAATTGCCTGTTAGTGCACAAAGTATAAGACACCCCCTCTTTTCCCTATGGCCCCTGGGTACATGCAATAGATTTTCAAGTTCAGAATCCAGCTTACAAATCTTTGTACCATTCATAAACTGGCAATTAAGTGTTTTAAATAAATAAATAAATAAAATAAATAAATAAACTTTAAAAAAAAGAAGTACTTACTGAGCTAACTACACTTTGGTTTCATGTCAACAGGTTGGCATTCTCTAAGTTACTTGCTTAGGGGAAAAAACCCCCTCCTCCTGTCAGATGATGAGTGTGTACTCTATCTGGAAGGGAATAATATGAAGGAAGAGCTATGGACCATTTTCAAAGTACTGGGCTAGCACTCATCTCAGAAAGAATGACGATAGTGTCATGCCCCAGATTCACTGGCGAGATGTTCAAAGGGGAATCCTCCAGGAACACAAAGTCCTGTGGCCTCTGGCATTCTCCTGTGAAGAAGTCTCGATGGGAGTGGCTGCTTGCAGCCTCTTAGGGTGGCCTGGATCTCTGAGCAAGTTGATGGTTTACTGTAGGTGTTTCTGATCCATATTGCAGAGTCCTGCTTATCAGTCCCAGCCTTGGGACAGGGGGCAGGGGCATAAGGCAGAGGAGGAAGGCTTAGGAAAAGGAAGAAATTGAGGAGAGGAACTGTCAAGACCAAGCATTCTTTTTTTAAAATATTTTATTTATTTATTCATGAGAGACAGAGAGAGAGGGGGGTGGAGGCAGAGGGAGAAGCAGGCTCCTCCATGAGCAGGGAGCCTGATATGGGACTCGATCCCAGGACCCCAGGATCACGACCTGAGCTGAAGGCAGATGCTCAACCATCTGAGCCACCCAGGCGCCCAAGACCAAGCATTCTTTGCTGTAGTTAAAACAAGGCGTGTGCTAGTGAAACTTAATTTGTGAGAAGTGGACCAAATGTGTGGAATGTTCACAGTTTTCTGCCTGAGCTCCAACCTCAGGACAGTATTTAATACACGGTCTGTTTTTTAATTTTCCATTTTTGCTATAAGATCTATGAGGTATAGTAAAAGATCTCTTGACTTAGAATCAGGAGACCTGAGTTATATTTCTGACTCTGCCGCCTTCTAGCTGTGTGACCTTGGACGAGTACTTTACCCTCTCTGGACTTCAGTTTGCTTAGCTATTAGATGAGAAATTTGTACTAGTGAATCACTATCATTCTGCGTTTCTATGATGACAGAAGTCTCAACAGTAGAGGTTGGAGAACTTTAAAGAAAAAAACCTTATTATTCCAGATTATATTCATCCAGGCTAGCTGTGTTTAAATGGCTGATTTCATTCCCAGTTTTCCCTGAAGCTCTGGAATGGAAATGTATAATTAACCATTTTTTTTAGAACAACAACAAATATCTTTTTAATTTAATAAAATCTAGATGACAAAACAGAGCACACGTAAAAAAATAAGTTATAATACATAGTAATTAAGACTAAATGAAATCACATCTGTAAAATGCCAAGCAAGGCATGCCACTCATAATAGGCACTAAGAAATGCTAGTTGCATATCTCGTTTTTTCCTCTCCTATACATCCTCCTATAATTAGTCTTTTAAGGAGACCTTAAAATGTATTACAGTTCTCTCAATCCTATGGTCCTGGGTCCCCTTTTGATCTTCTTGTACCCCTTCTCTTACCTCCATCATCTCGTCAAAAGGAATGACTCAACCCCTTATCCTCTACCTCCAGAATCAGTTCTAAGGTAATAACCTTTGTTGTCTCTAGCACAATATGCCCAACATCCGCTCACATCAGGGCCAGAACATGGGTCTGTTCCTTGTTCCTCAAGTCAGACAGACGCTTGCTTGGGTGGAGTTCACTCCCTTGCCCTTCCTTCTTTGAAGTATCTTCTATTTTCCTGGATTCACAGTTAACACTTAATTGCCAGTTTATGAATGGTACAAAGATTTGTAAGCTGGATTCTGAACTTGAAAATCTATTGCATGTACCCAGGGGCCATAGGGAAAAGAGGGGGTGTCTTATACTTTGTGCACTAACAGGCAATTATTTCCTATGATCTTCCTGAGTAACCTCCATACCCAGATTCAAAGAGCTGATACTTTGGGAGGCCTAAGGATGGCTCACTGCACTTTGCAGGTTTCCTAAGTATTTGTGAGGGGTTAGAGCCTTGATCCTTGAGCTGAGTGGTTGGCAGCAGTCTTCCCTTCAGACAGGATTTCCGAAGGGGAGAGAGGGAGGGTGGCCTAGAGGAGGAAGGTGACACTGAATAGGTGACAAACTGTATCTGCCCCCTCAGTTCTGATTGTTCCTGTCCCTTTTCTCTAGGAAGCTGGATCCCTTCCATCCACAACTAGAATCTGCAATGTTTAACTGTAAGACCCTGGCGAGCAGGGACTATGTCACGTTTCTTTCATATTCCCCAAGCACAGTGCTTGGCAGGAAACAAACCTTAATAAATGTTTGTTAAATGTTAAATAAAAAAACAGGCTTTTACTGACCTTTAAATGCAGAATGACCTCAAAGTGACCTCCATGATCCTGCCTCCTGTTGTTTATGCTTTTGTGTGCCCCCCTCTCTGCTTGTGCATGGGCAGCACTGGTGACTTGCTTTGAACCAAGAGACCATGATAAGGGTGACACGGTGTCACTCCCATGATTATGTTACATTACGTAAAGCCCTCTCTTGCCAGGCAACACAAGCAAAACTAGACAAATGGGACAACATCAACCTTAAAAACATCTGTACCTCAAAGGGAACAATCAACAGAGTAAAAAGGCAACCTAAGGAATGGGAGAAAATATTTGCAAATCATGTATCTGATAAAAGGTTAATATCCAGAATACAGAATGAACTCCTACAGCTCAACCATAAAAAAACAAATAACCTGTTTAAAAATGGCCAAAGAACCTAAATGGACATTTCTCCAATGAAGATATACAAATGGCCACAAGCATATGAAAAGATGTTCAACATCACTAATCATCAGAGAACCACAGTCAAAATCACAGTGAGCTACCACCTCACACCTGTTAGGATGACCACTAACCCCCAAAAAATGAAAACAAAAATAAGACCCGGAAAATAACAAGCACTGGTGCAGATGTGGAGAAAAAGAGAAGCCCCGTGCACTGTTGGTGGGAATGGAAAATGGTGCAGCCTCTATGGAAAATGGTGTACAGGTTCCTTAAAAATTAAAAATAGAAATACCATATGATCTAGCAATCCCGTTTCTGGGTATAGATCCTAAAGAATCGAAAACAGGATCTTGAAAAGATATTTGTACACCTATGCTCACTGTACCATTATTCATAAGAGCCAGAAAGTAGAAGCAACCTAAATGCCCATCAATGTGGCATATAATATGATTGCACTCATATGTGGAATTTAAGAAACAAAACAAATGAGCAAAGAGGGAAGAGAGAGAGAGAGAGAAACCAAAAAACAGACTCTTAACTGTAGAGAACAAACTGCTGGTTACCAGAGGGGAGGTGGCTGGGGGATGGGTGAAACAGGTGAAGGGGCTTAAGGACGGCACATGTTGTGATGAGCACCGGGTGAGGTATGGAAGCGTTGAATCACTATATTGTACGCCTGAAACTAATATTACACTGTATGTTAACTAACTGGAATTTAAATAAAGACTTAAACACATAAAATTTGTGAAAGTTTGCCGATAGAAAAAGAAATGTGGGATATACATACAATGGAATATTATTCAACTTTTAAAAAGAAGGAAGTTCTATCATAGGCTACAACACAGATAAACCTTGAGGACATTATGGTAAGTGAAATAAGCCAGTCACAAAAAGACAGTGTATGATTAACTTACATGAGGTATCTAAAGTAGTTAAACTCATAGAGTCGGGAAGCAGAATGGTGATTACCAGGTGCCAGGAGGAAGGGGTAATGAAGAGGTTTTCAATAGGTGTAGAGTTTCAGTTTTGCAAGATGAAAAATTGCTAGAGATTTGTTATACAGCAATATGCACATAGTTAACACTATGGTATTGTACAAATGGTTTAAAATGGTTAAGATGGTAAATTTTATGTTATGTGGGGGTTTTTTCACAATTAAAAGACTCTCCTGCTAACGGACTACTCTGTAGACTCTCCTTGCTGGCTTGATGAAGTAAATGGCCATACTGGGTAAGCGCATGTGATAAGGAACTGCAAGCAGCTTCTAGAAACCACAGGTGGCCTCAACCAACAGACAGTAAGAAGCCAACATCCTCAGTCAAGGAAATGAATTCTACCAATGCTAACAACTTGAGCTTGCAAGTGGATTCTTCTTTGGCCATACTCCCCTGTGAGAATGCAGCCTGGCTGATGCCTTGAGTAGAGGAATCAGCTAAGCCATGCCTGGACTCCCAACCTACAGAAACTGCAATAATAAATGTATGTAATTTAAGCCAATATGTTTGTGGTCATTTGATATATGGCAAAAGATAACTAATACAAAAGGGATGGTATAAAAAACTTGCTTCCAAGTAACTGCTTTGCTATTGTGGAACCCTGAAATAAAAATGGTTCATGGTGGACAGTAATGGCCCTTGGGCCAACAAGACCAGTCTTAAGTCATAAACATTCAGAGACTTGGAATATGTCCGCATCTTTGCCTGAAAGTCACTCATCCTCTATATCTTGTTTCCAGGAGGCAATTGCTGAAGATTTAACACAACTGCCAAGAAGGGGAAAAAAAAGAGTCATGATCACATGTATTAAAGTTCAACCCCAGGGTCTCGATGGTCTCTCTCTACCATAATTCTTTATGATCTTCAGTGAGAGTCCCATGGAATGCAACAGTAACAGCCTGGGGTAGGCTTAGACTAGGATAGTAAATTTATAGATTTCATCTTATAAATACATAGGGCGGCTGGGGATAACTCATTATAACATGAGAATGTCTCTGCCTCAGTCTAACAATACAACCTCTCATTCTTCGGTTATAGGCATTCCTGTGGCAAGAGTCAGAAATGAGCAGAACTTGGCACATTCATGGGATTTCAAGTATGATCACTCCTATTTCTGTATGTTCCCAAACAGTATCTACCACTCCCAATCCTTCTTTTTGGCCAAGGAGATTCTTATCTCCACTTCTTTGCAGAGTGAATGGAATGGAAACTTTCTGACCATTTGGCTCCCTTAGTCCTTTCAATTAGCAATAATCGCGCCTCGGATAAACCTCATTGGCTACGATACTGCCACTGCGCAAAGCTTAGTCCTTACAAGTGCATAAAGTGTTAGTAGCAGGGGGTGGCGGGTGTGTGTGTGAGATGGACAAAAGTAAGCAATGGGGGTGGTTGGAAGCATGCAGGCCATCCCATCTGTGGCTAAGCCAAGCCAGAAACTCAAATGTGGTCAGACTTCCCTGGCAGGTCAAAGTCATTGTCTCAGACCTCTACGTCTTCCCAGATGTGCCAGCAGAAAGGAAAGGACTTTCTTGGTGCCAATGAGAAAAGACACTGATTGGCATGGCTTGGATCACAATATCAACAAAGCAGGTGGCATGCTTTGATTGGCAGCTCCCCCACCACCGCCAAGGAGAACCATCTGTTTGGGTGTAGGGGGAAGATAATTATTCAAAAGCAGAAGATGCTTTTCTGGGAAACAACTAGGTGTCCATTACAAGCCCTGATCTTTCCTCTTGTTCAGTATATTTTGGACTGTACCACGAAGTCCTAGTTCCAGTCATACCTGTGCTCCTTGTGGTGAGCAGTGAATCCCCCTTTTGCCTAAACTAGTTAGAATCAGGTACTAACACTTGCATTCAAGAGTCCTGATTAATATCTTACTCATTACTGACCAGCCTCTTAACTGCAGCCTAAAGTAACATAATACTTTACATTTACAAAGAGAAGTCTTACACTTTTGATGGTCCACCCCTAAAAATGAAACAGATTTCCATGTCCTAACGTATAATTTCTCAAACAAAGAAAAAGGATAGAAAAAGAAAAGAAAATCTTGGCTCAAAACAGGGCGTTTTCCTGGGGCTAGTTGTTTTTATTGATCATTCTCAAAGGGTGTCACCCACACATAGCAAGAAAACCCCCTCTGGGGAAGACCCAAACTCTAGTCTATCCCAAGTATTATAACCTGTGGAATACAGATGTCAGATGTTATCAAAATTTAGATACTTTGAGCTAGAGCAAGCACATCTGGAGTCATCTCAAATTATACTTTCATGTAATGAGGAACCTGAATTTACAATGTTTCTCTGGCTTCAGATCAACAAAATTACATCCCTGCTCACCTAGTAATTTCACTTCTAGGAATCTTCCTAAGGAAACAACCAGAAACCTGGGCCAAACCTGGATGGAAAGATGTTCATCAAGCATTATTTATCATTGAAAAAAAAAACAAAACTTCAAGAGAATGGTAAAATAAATTGCACAGAATTGAACTCTAAGAAGCCATTACATTTTCTAAAAAATTTAAATATACTTAATGACGGAAAAATACACTACAAATGTTAATAGTAATAAAGCTAACAGTCCAGGTGCTACACTGAGCACTTTATATGTACTACCTCATTTAAGCCTCACAACAACTAACCATATTAAGGATATTCTTATTACTTACTCATTATAGACAAAGAAATGGTGACTTAACAAGGTTAAGTAAATGGCACAATCACACAGATGCGGAATCCATTTCCAAAGTCGTAATAGCTAAGAAGCCACTACACTACTCTGAAAGATAGAAATTATACCTATAGGATACCAATTTCTTATTATTACACACATACACACAGAGGTCATTTTTAAAATATTTTTTAAAGATTTTATTTATTTATTCATGAGAGACGGAGGGAGAGAGAGAGAGAGAGAGAGAGAGAAGCAGAGGGAGAAGCAGGCTCCCAAGGAGCAGGGAGCCCGATGCGGGACTCGATCCCAGGACCCTGGGATCATGACCCGAGCCAAAGGCAGACGCCCAACCATCTGAGCCACCCAGGCGCCCCATTTTTAAAATATTTTTTAAAGGTACAGCAAAAAAGCACAGACCAGTCAGAACTGACACTACGACTAATCATGATGGAAGCCAGATGTAAACAACCAAAATGGCCATCTAGTTTGAGTTAGCCTTTGCTGTATAACAAACCACCCTAAAATTTAGTAGCTTTAAACAACCATTTTATTGGCTCATGATTCTGTGGTTGATAATGTGGCCTGTGATCAGCTAGGCGGTTATTCTGTTGGTTTTGCCTAGGGTCACTGTGTTGACTTATTAACCAAATCAAAGTTTTTCAGTTAATCCCTTTTTATGCAGTTTTAAATATAAATTCCAGTATCAAGAGTTAACATCGGTCATCCATTGTATCTATTCCTGACAATGGAAAAGCCTAACTTGTTTCACCACTATAAGAAAATTCATATTTCTTACGGTTCTAAGCTTCTACATGTGCACAAATACAATCACAATGAGTTGTTTTTGGTTTTTTTTAGCCATCAGCTTTTCATAATACGCTCTTCTTGGGGCACCTGGCTGGCTCAGTTGGTGGCGCGTGTGACTCTCGACCTCGGGGTTGTGAGTTCAAGCCACAGATTGGGTTGAGAGATTACTTAAAAAATAAACTCTTAAAAAAAAAAAAGAATAGGCTCTTCTTGCCATATGGCAAAGTGCAGCATAAAAGCATGAAATTTAGGGCGCCTGGGTGGCTCAGTTGGTTAAGCGACTGCCTTCGGCTCAGGTCATGATCCTGGAGTCCCGGGATCAAGTCCCGCATCGGGCTCCCTGCTCAACAGGGAGTCTGCTTCTCCCTCTGACCCTCCCCTCTCTCATGTTCTCTCTCTCTCTCTCATTCTCTCTCTCAAATAAATAAATAAAATCTTTAAAAAAAATAAATAAATAAAAGCATGAAATTTAAACTGGAAAAACAGAACACATAGGAAAAAATGAAACAAATTTTAATGACAATCATTATTCTGAAAAACTAAGCAACCGAAACTGAAAACAGCCTTGCTATTGCTTCGACGAGGCAGCTATCATTAGTGCTTAGTCATGGAGGTCTAATATACTGTTATCAAGAAACACAAAGGTAACACACTCTCCTAGTTCCTCCCACAAGTTAATCCAAACAGAGTAGGGAAGGGCCTATGAATGGTCATCCATGTGTCATGGTGTCAGGAAACACAATACCTGAAGTGGCTTAGGCAGATGAGAATCAATGCTATTTTTAAACATCTTTGAGAAAGACATTTCATAAAGCCCCTGGGTGACCCACTATGTATAACCTCCCCAGAGGGTGGGAGGGGTTTAACAAACAGCCTACTTTTGCTTTCTTTTTTACATACGGGATATTGCTAGCAAAGGCAGAGAATCACTTGTTGAATGTTTGGGGGAGGTCATCTGGTGATAGTCCACTTCTCATTCTATGGACTGAAAATGCTGTGGGCCCCTTTCATGCTTTGACATCCTGGAACCCAGGCAGGGGGGCCAAAGCAAGCCCTCAGGGGCTCTGGCTGGGCCAGTGGGTTGTAAAAGAAAAACTGTATCTGCAAGAGGCTTGAATACTTGTTCCAGTGGGTACAATCGAGAAATAGCTATACTCTAATTCAACTGTTCCCAAACATTTTGCTCTCAGGACATTTAAAAATCACTGAAGAGTCCAAAAAGCTTAACTTTGACAATCCTATTAAACATAAGAATACACAAGCACACATTCCTTTAGTCACCAGAGCAATGTCATCACACATTCTATAAATCTGTAACTATTTCGAAATAAAAAGCTAAAGAAAAGGGGAAAAAAGCACAGAGGATGGAGCAAGTACTTTCAACAGCAATGGAAGCCAGAAGATAATCTGACATTATCACTAGGCTGAAAGAAAGTAATTTCCAACCTCAACTTCTACAAGCGGTGAAATAAATCCTTCAAGAATTTTAAGATGAATTGAAGACATATTTAGACAAGCAAAGCAGAAAAGCTTTCAAAAGATCTTTACTGAAGGAAATTGTGAAGAGTGTACCTCAGGCAGGAGAGTGTTTCCACGAGGAAGGCCAGATTTAACAAAGAATAAGAAGGAAAAAAATAAGAAAGACAACAGTGTGCTAACTCTAAAAATTACAAGTATGAAAGAAAAATTATTGAGGAATCCAAATAATTTACCTTAGGAAATTTTAGAAAACGCCAAGAATATACAAGCACACATTACATTAGTCATCAGAGCAATGACTTCATCACACACACATCAGGTCGCCTCTGGAAAATTCCAGCAAGAATGAAAAAGGCCAGTGACGTCTTACTATTATTATGAAACTAGTCTTGACACAGACGCCCTGAAAGGAACTTGGGACCCACAGGGTGCCCCGCACCACACTGTAGAACACCGCTGCTCTAACCCCCATGTTGCCCAAGGTTGGTTCTCCTGAGTTTCACTTCCCGACCGGCCAAGGAAGAAACAGCAAGGTCACTGGTCAGGGTTCACAAGAGGAACTCCCCTTTCCCTTTTGCAAGGGCGCCTGGGTGACGTGCACGCCACAAAGTCGGGTTTCCGGGAAGGCTTTGAGAGGTGCCGCTAGAGGGCGCCCCGAGAGAACGCCCGCGACTCACCTCCCCGCCCCCCCCTCCCCGCCCGCGCCCGCGCCCGCGCCCGCGCCCGCGCCCGCCGGGTTCACACGGAAGCCCGGAAGAGAAGGAGGCTCCCGGAAGAGGGGGGCGGTCGCGGCCTCATTGGACGAGGTGCCTCCGCCTCACGGCGGGAGGCGGAGCTTCTTTGCGCTAAAAAGCGGGACCCGGCGGCCGCTAGAGCGCGCAGGTTTCGTCGCAACCGGTTGCAGCTTTTCCGTCGCTTACCGAGGTCCGCTGGGTCATGGTGCCAGCCTGACTGAGAAGAGGACGCTCCCGGGAGACGAATGAGGAACCACCTCCTCCTACTGTTCAAGTACAGGGGCCTGGTCCGCAAAGGGAAGAAAAGCAAAAGACGAAAATGGCTAAATTCGTGATCCGCCCGGCCACCGCCGCCGACTGCAGTGACATCCTGCGGCTGATCAAGGTAGCGGGAGGCCCGGATTTCTCCTGGGGCGGGGGGGGTGGGAGGTGGGGAGCGGCTCCGGCAGGTCCCCCTCTCTCCGCCCGCCTCCCCCAGCCTCTGCCGGGCCGCTGTGGGCAGGATACTGGGAACGAATCGCCGCCCCGCCCACCCCGTTCCCTCTGAGCTGGCTGGGTCTGGGCCTCACTTAGTTTTCTGCTTCTCTCCCTTTCTCCCATGTGCATCGCCCCAGGAACTGGCTAAATACGAATACATGGAAGAGCAAGTGATGTTAACTGAAAAAGGTAACGCAGCTGTAGCTGGGCGGGGGAAGGGTGTCCGGTACTTGTCATCTTCACCGAGGCCATCACTGTGTGTCCTTGCTGCCCCTTCTTGCAGATCTACTAGAGGATGGTTTCGGAGAGCACCCTTTCTACCACTGCCTGGTTGCCGAAGTGCCCAAGGAGCACCAGTCTCCGGAAGGTAACCGCCCTCCCCTTCCAGAAGCCAAACACCGACTGTTGTATAAAACTTATAGTGTCTGTTGTGTAGAACCACTGACAACACAGGCCAAAGTTACTGAGAAATTGGCCAGAAATAATAGCCAGTGTTCAAACTACTGAGGAAAAAGAAAATAGATGTGCTGCACATAATAATAGGGCGGGTTGAAAGAGCTGTTTAAGTAAGTATCAGAGTGCTGTGGAGACCCGGAAGAGTTTGAGCTGTTTTAAGTAAGTATCAGAATGCTGTGGAGACCCGGAAGAGTTAGGTATAATGTCATTTGTTGTAATTCAGTTTCATAAATGGTTCTTGTTTGACCCTAACGTAACCTTTTTTGTAATTGTGTTAAATCACATTTTTTTCTTTAATTTGTCCCAATCTTCAGGTTACAGTCTCTAGCTTCGCCATGTACATGGCCCTTCCGTGTACATGGATGGGCGGGGAGGTAACTAAAAGATCCTTTACACAATAAAGTAGATGATCATGATAAATGAGGTAAGGTCCTATTATCACACACTTAAAACACGGTAGATCAGAAACTCCAGTGTACTCTCTTCCTGTGTTTGCAAAGGACTATAAAGTGGCTAGAAAGTTTAATTTGAAACCTTTGCCTCCATTTGAAATTATAGACACCCTGTAAGAGGATGTCAGATTGTTTTATTTTTTTTGCTGGTCCCTGTTGACTGGTCAGAAGACAGAGCTAAAAGGGGAAGTTGTTTGGGTGGGTCCTTCATTTTTTTTTTCTGAAGTCTCTTCCCCAAGCTAGAAGAAATGAACGCAAAACATAAGGGATGAGGTACTTTTTGGAGGTATGTGGATGTTATGTAATACCTGTTTCTGGGTACCTCTGCTTCTTCTGGCTTAAAACTGGGGAGAGCAAATTGAAAATCTGTGAATTGGAAGGCAAGTTCTGAAATTAAACGTTGCACTTTTGGCCTGATGTCCTGACCTTAAGGAAGCAGAGTTTCTCAACTACAAATATTTACTATTCTGAACTGCCGTGTAAACCCGACTTATTCCCAAGTCAACATACCAGTATATCAATAGGATGTGAATAATGTGTGTGTTTAGTTTAAGACTATAGCAGTTTTGCTCTGGCAAGTAATGAAAGCATTCTCACGTCCTGAGTGTGAGATCCAGCAGATTGCAGAGTGGCCAGTCCACAATTTTAGCCTCGCTTCAGCTAGCTCTAATGTGTGCTTTTTGCAAATACATGTTCTGAGAACAGTCAGATCATCCAACAGTGGCCTGGACTGCACTAGCATAAAAATCAGGAGACAGTCCCAATTCAGTGGCTACTTATTTCTATAATACATGCATGTCTGTTTTTTTAAAAACCTATGATAGACTTCTGATTTTGCAGCTACAACTTCTATGGGTTGCTTTTCGTCCACATCTCATGTGATACTCTTATTACAGGACACAGCGTTGTGGGTTTTGCCATGTACTACTTTACCTATGACCCATGGATTGGCAAACTGTTGTATCTTGAGGACTTCTTCGTAATGAGTGATTATAGAGGTATGGCTGAGTTTAGGAGGGGTTTGCTCTGAAGAGAAACCAGGGCTTAAAGTCCTAAAGAAGACTTTTTAAACGGTACTTCTCTTTCTTTTAGGCTTTGGTATAGGATCAGAAATTCTGAAGAACCTAAGCCAGGTACGTCTTGGTTTGGGAGGGGGGTGGGTTTGGCTTCCAAGTTTGTTAGGGTTACTGAATCATTTTAATGACTGAATCAGACTTAGGTCTTGGAAAGCAGGTGGAAATGTCACCGAGTTTGTTTTACTCTCCCTTACAACAGGTTGCGATGAAATGTCGCTGCAGCAGCATGCACTTCTTGGTAGCAGAATGGAATGAACCATCTATCAACTTCTACAAAAGAAGAGGTGCTTCTGATCTGTCCAGCGAAGAGGGATGGAGACTCTTCAAGATCGACAAGGAGTACTTGCTAAAAATGGCAGCAGAGGAGTGAGGAGTGCTGGTGCAGACAATGACAGCTTCCATTCTATTTTAGATTAAATTCTCAACTGATCTTGCTTTCTGTCCTGCTTGTAGTCAAATAATAGAATGAACACCCATTCCAAAGCTTTATTACCAGTGGCGTTGTTGCATGTTTGAAATGCGGTCTGTTTAAGATGGCAATCTTGTATGCAGTTTGGAGTCAGATTTCTCCTTGAACATCTTTTGATAAACAACAAGGTGGTATGATCTTAATGTATATGAAAAAAACTTCATTCTTGTGAGTCATTTAAATGTGTACAATGTACACACTGGTACTTAGAGTTTCTGTTTTGATTCTTTTTTTTAATAAACTGCCCTTTGATTTAATTGGTATAAGCATTTTTACTAATCTTTATTTCTCAAGACATGTTTCTTGCTTTTGAATATGAAATAAAAATGGCCAAGAAACATAACCTGATAACCTTACAATTATTGAAAAAGTTTTCAACCCAATTTAAAGTGGTCACAAGCTGTTCTCAAAGTCTAGAAAGAAGCCAGTTGAATTCCATGGTGTTATAGGTAGCAGTGTGTAAAATGACTTGACACTGGTGACTGGACACTTCATCTGACAGAATTTTCAAGAGCTGAGAACCAGGTTAGAAAGCGAAGGCCCTGACAAGCCCATTTGTTACCCACAGAAAAGGCGGAGACAGGCTTCTCAAATACTGGGGGTGGAGGGGGGCACACACCTTGCCCACAACAAGCTCATCCCACACAAAATGCCATTCTGAAGGAGGGAAAGCAGATCGCTTTGCTAATCAGGCAGGAGCGAACCAACATTTTTACAGGAAATGTGCAAACAAAAACGCTGGAGGTGGGTGAGGGTCCCAATCAGGGAAATCAGTTTATTTGGAGGGCCAGTCTATGGTACTGTCGTACCCCAATGGGTTTCTATGTAGAAAAACAATAGTGCTTAAAACAGGGTGGTAAACAAAAGCTTTCTCCAGAACTGAAAATGAAACTACCAAGAGGCATGAGGAAGAGACAGTCTTAGGTAAATGTTAACCTTTCTTTTAAAGTTTTATTTTTCCGTAACAATACACCCAACATGGGGCTCAAACTCACAACCCCGAGATCAAGGGTCATATGCTCCTCAAACTGAGCCAGCCAGGCGACCCTGTTACCTCCTTTTATTACTCATTACACTGAGCTAAATTCCTAAACCCAGCAATTCGCATAGTAAAGAAAATGGTAGTTAATAAGAACCACCACTGTGCTGATTTCTGAGATTAATGTTTTCCAAGTTATCAGATACCTGAAAAACAATGCTCCCTATCTTCTTTCTATGTTCTCCAGGAAAGAAATACTAAGCTCCTCAGTTAAAGGGGGGTTTTGCCTGGCATCCCTTGCTCCAGTGTCTGTTCTGGCTTCCTAAGTTAGAAGGTAGCCATATAAACAAGTGGGATCCCGTACTGTACTGAATACAGGAGAGCTTTGGGATTTTTGGTGGCTCAGAGAGCATGCTATGAAAACAGGTTTCCAGAGTCCAGGGTCCTGCTGGGATGATAAGTAACTAGGAGAGAGAAGCCGACAAACATCAAAAGGGTTAACTAAACACACAGAGCCTTGCGGGGAAAGCAGACATTTTGAAAACCATGTTTTGGAAAGTGGGTCTCTTTGAGGAAAACAACTACATGCTGACTGTGGTTAAATATGTGAATAAATTAGATTAACCAAGCGAGTTACAATATAACTCTTTGTTTTCTCATTCTTAGAGCTTAGGCCTAAAAATCCAGGGTTGTCACACAAAAGCTTTTATGAAGGTTGTGTCCACTCTAAAGAAGTCCCTTACGTTTAAAATTTAGAAGCTGCAACACCACAGCATCAGCCCACTGAATGCTTAACTCGACTGCAAAGACACCTCTTGAAAAACTAAACTGTAAAATCCGTAAAGCTTGAAATCCCTAGGCAAGTAAGAAAACATGTCCTGGGAAATTTTATGAAAGGAAATAATAAACAATGATAAAACCAGAAAGTAGGGAGAAAGATAGCTTCCTGTAAAGATAACTTTAAAATTACCATTTTACTAAAATATTATGCCTGACATAATCATTTGGGAAGAATAGGATTTCGGACCTAAGGACTTGCGAATCATCATATTACATAGGATATCTCAGGGGTTTTCTGTGTGTGTGTGTGTGTGTGTGTGTGTGTGTGTGTGTTTAAAACAACTGCTATTTGCTAAGTGTATTCTGTTCCTCCAAAAACTTATAAAATCAAAATTTCTGAAACTATCAAAACGGGAAGTAGCTGGGTTTGTCCATGTCCAGGTTTATGACATCCTGCTACTGATGCAACCACAGGGTTGATAGTAGAGCCCTGGTCTGTCACTGCCCAGACCAGAGCCCAAGATCATCGGCTGCTTCCATTCCACAGGGTAGCCTTTTGAGGGAAAGAAAGGGGCCCTTCACACAGAAAGGCAGAAGCAACAAATCAGAGGAAGCCCAATGACTTACTAATGCCTTATACCCACTCTACCCCATCCCATGAGTCTCCTTTGCATTGGGTCCCCAGCAGGGCCTAGGACGGATGGCACTTAACCACTGTTCCTTGAGGCAAGAGGCTGCTCAGCAGCCACTGATGGAGCTGGCCCTACTCCGAGAACCCGGCCACCATCTCCTGCTAGGGGAAGCAGCTTCCTCCTCGACTGTGGCAGACCTGGCCTCCCACTCGGAGTCTGCAGGCGGCCTTGCCCGCTCCTAGAATTCTGTTCGCTTGACTGGCTACATCTTTGTTTTCTTGTTTCATCAACTCTTCCTGTGGACTGTCACCTCTATGTGACCCTGTGCATGATTCTCATCCCTTTTCTTTGTGCTGCCAGTCGAGGCTTCAAGCCAGTCAGGGGTTACCCCCAGCTCAGACTGAGAGTTCCACACCCTTACTGAACATCCCCTCCAGCATCAACGCCTTCCTTGCCCCACCTAAGGCCACCAAATGCCCTTCCTCAGAACGTTCTCCCAGCACCCCATTCCCCCATCATCTCTTTCTTTCTTGTGGCTCACCTCTGCCCAACAAATGTTTTAGTAGTTTCTGGATGGTTATCAACATAATAGTTAATAATAAGAGCTAACCTTTAGTAGGCACTCCCCAGGAACCAGGTATTACACTTAGCACTCTGTGTACATTGTTATCCAATCCTCGCCAAAACACTACAGAGGGAAGTACTCTTACTAGTTTCTTTTTATAATGAGAAACTAAACCTCTGAGAGGTTAAGTTGCCTAAGGCCACACAACTAGGCCCGGGAATCAAACTCCCAAGCCAAATTTCTCAAATCCCTGGAGGTTCACTGCCATACTCTCAAAGCACCTCATATTCTCTATAAGAATGATTGAATTTGGTGTTTCTTCTGGATTATACTCTAAAGATTAATCGGTATGAGCATTTTTCTAGATCATCAAAATCAGTAGTTCTCAGTATTGGCAGCAGGTTAGAATCGCCTAGAAAGCTTTTAAGAAATACTAAAGCCACACCCTGAGAAACTCCTAATTTAATTGTATTTGCATCTGCATGTCAAAGTGAAGCCAGGATGGAGAGCCAACTGATCTAGATAATGAGCTTAAAACAGAATCCTAGTTGTAGTTGTGAGCACAACCATTTCAGTTTGTTTTATGCTGCTCACCTTAGCACTGTGTCATTAACAAAGACCAAGTCCCACCACAACAGCATGAAGGAGAACCTTCTAGAGAGTTTTTAGAGAAAAATCACCACAGAATTGTGTCATCCAAGTGCATACAGTGCTGAAACCAATAACATCCACCCCAGCCATCAGCACCATGTTCCTCTGCAAGCAACAACTTCACTTGAGCAAAAAATCTCCCCTCATATTAAATCAGGGGTTTTCATTTGAATTTTATTAGTTTGGTCATTTTTTAAAGATTTGGTTTGCAAATGTATATTGGTTTTACAATTGTGTAGGAGCTATGAACATAACATATCCACATCTAGTTATATGTCTATAGTAAGTAATATAATAAAAGTAACTTCTCTGGGTGTCTGTGAGAATTCTGTATTTTTTAACAGATTTCTTTTTTTCTAATTTTTTAAAAAATTTAGTTACTTGGGCGCCTGGGTGGCTCAGTCGTTGGGCGTCTGCCTTCGGCTCAGGTCATGATCCCGGGGTCCTAGGATTGAGTCCCACATCGGGCTCCCTGCTCGGCAGGAAGCCTGCTTCTCCCTCTCCCACTCCTCCTGCTTGTGTTCCTGCTCTCACTGTCTCTCTCTGTCAAATAAATAAATAAAATCTTTTAAAAAAATTTAGTTACTTAACATACAGTGCAATATTGGTTTCAGGAGTAGAATTCAGTGATTTATCACTTACATGCAACACCCAGTGCTCATCACATCAAGTGCCCTCCTGAATACCCATCCCCCATCTAGCCCATCTCCCACCCACCTCCCTCCGTCAACCCTCAGTTTGTTCTTTTTTCTTTTAAGTAGGCTCCATGCTCAGTGTGGAGCCCAAAGTGGACTTTGAACTCACGACCCTGAAATCAAGACCTGAGCTAGATCAAGAGTCAGACGCCTAACTAACTGAGTCACCCAGGCGCCCCTGTTCTCTGTCTTTGTCTCTTATGGTTTGTTTCCCTCTCTCTTTCTTCTTTCTTCCCTCTTCCCATATGTTCACCTGTTTTGTTTCTTAAATTCCACATACCACTGAAATCATACGGTATTTGTCTTTCTCTGACTTATTTTGCTTAGCATAATACATTCTAGCTCCTCCATGTCGCTGCAAATGGCAAGATTTTATTCTTTTTGCTGACTGAGTAATATTCCATTGTATAGATACCACATCTTCTTTATCCATTCATCAGTCAATGGACATTTGGGTTCTTTCCATAGTTTGGCTATTGTTGATAATGGTGCTATAAACATTGGGGTGCATGTACCCCTTCAAATCTGTATTTTTGTATCCTTTGGGTAAATACCTAGTAGTATAATTGCTAGATCATGGGGTAGTTCTATTTTAACTTTTTGAGGAACCCCCATACTGTTCCGCAGAGTGGCTGCGCCAGTTTGCATTCCCACCAACAGTGCAAGAGGGTTCCCCTTTTCCACATCCTTGCCAACACCTGTTGTTTCTTGTGTTGTTAACTTTAGCCAAGAATTCTTTCCTTGAAAAGAGGTCTATGTTAAGTTCGAGACACACTGCCATAACCATAATGCAAAACTGTCTGCTTCTACATGGTCAAAAAAAAAAAAAAAAAAAAAAAGAGGGTGGTGTCAGAAGTAAAACTTTACCAGTTGGGCCCCAACTTGATCAGATTCAGATCTGATTTTTTGGCAAGAAAATTTCACTCACACACACACACACAAAGAGCATTTCACAGATGATTTTTTTCCCCCACCAAGGTGTGTATAAAAAGTCTAGTCGTCTCTTTGTGATGCTGGCGGCTATTAATATCAACACTTACTAGGTCCACTGATTGACCGGGAGTTGCAAAATGGTGATATTCTATTTCTATCATTGTTTCTTCATTTATTAGCTAAAATATTTCTATAAAAAGAGCACTCTCCCTCTTGTATTTCATTACCATGAAGTACAGTTCACCCAGCAAAGGCAGGATAAATACTTGATTCTTCCCTTTTATTTACTAGCTCTCAAAAAGAGTGAACTGGCTTCCCCAGCATCTTCCAATTAGCACCCCCCCACCCCACCTGCCACCAAGTATCATTATTAACTCATGGACTTTAAACATTTCCTGTCTTAATTCATTGTCCTTATTTTCCTTATTGAAGCTCAGATGGCCCTAGTTGTTCAGTAGGAGGTTCTTCAAGTGGGCTTCAGAGTCCTTTGAACACGACCCCAGAAGCTCTTGGTAGCTTCCTCACTTTTAAGATGTCTCAGGTGCATCTTGTACATTCCCTACCCCAGATGTGACATCAATGGCTAGGTCCTTCTGAGATTCAGAGGTTCCTAGAGAAGCAACATTTACTGGGAGCAACTGTGTTCTCCACTGTTTTGATAACAACAGGGGCACAGCGGGGAGAGCCTTTTAAATGGGGGCTGAGGGTGGTGGCATTTCACTTCTGGCTTAGCTCAGAGAGACTTTCCTCAGCTCTCTTCTTCCACCTGGTTCCTTATACTGCTTTCTTTCATCCAGTCCCTCAACAACAACAACAAAAGTGATTTCAGAGGCAGTTTGGGTCTGGTGGAAAGAACACTCCACTTGGAGTCAAAGGAAGCTGAATTAGATGCTGGTTCTTCTTCATTACAGTTGCCATTCATAAATGAGATTATGGATATGGACATGCACGAGGTACATTATTAATAGATTCTATGTGATCTGCTTATTGTAAGCTATGTTGAGCATTTCCTATGTGCCAGATGTTGTGATTTTGTTACTTCATTAATCTTCAGGACAACAGCATAGGGTATTTGAAGGGTGGCAGGATATGCCACCCCAAATATGCCACTTTGGCAGAAGGATTATTTTGAGCTAAAGGCACTTGAAAAACAGCAGATGCAAGAAGAGCGTTCTTATCTCCCCTTTTCCTTTCTGAAAATGGGAGATAAGACTCCCATGTGTGAAGTTGCCCTCCCTGTCCCAGGAGCAAAGAAACATACTTGCACCATGAGTCAATGCCAGAATTGTGTACAGTTTGTTAAAATAATCCTCTTCCTTTAACCTCCCCACATATTTTAGCTACTTTTCCACAATTGCCTCTCTTTGTTCGACCTAGTTTTTTTTTTAAGATTTTATTTATTTACTTGACAGAGAGAGAGAGAGAGCACGCACACACACAAGCAGGGGGAGCGGGAGAAGGAGAGGGAGAAGCAGGCTTCCCGCCGAGCAGGGAGCCCAATGCGGGACTCAATCCCAGGACCCTGGGATCAGGACCTGAGCGGAAGGCAGACGCTTAATGACTGAGCCACCCAGGCACTCCTGTTTAACCTAGTTTAAAAGCATGTAGGTTTTGCCACTTCTTTGGATCTTCAGTTCCTTATGAGGGCTCCCATGTCACGTAAAATTTATATGAAATAAATGTGTATGCTTTTCTCCTGTTAATCTGTTTGATGTTAATTAGATTCTCAAGCCCGGCCGAAGACCCCGGAGAATGAACTTTTGCCTCCCTCACATATTCCAGAGGTGTGCTGGTAAAGCAGCTGGAAGTGGGGTTGGGGGCCTTGATTCGTAGAAGTTGCTGATTAACATGGTGTAAATACTTCCACCGGGGCTGATTTGAAGCTACCCATGGTTTTAACCACTGGCTTGCAAAATTCCTGAATGTTTAACAAGAGGCTCTCCCAAGCCGGTAGGAGCCTGCTTCAGCACACCCCTGAATCAGGCCCACTTTAAAGATGAGGAAACATTGGCTGAGGGAGATTGAGCAACGTGGATTCATTCAGCCCGTGCACGTCCGGGCTGTCAGCCGGCTTTGTACCTCCACAGCTCCGCACACATGTGCTTTCTCTACCACACACTTGCCCCTTCTCCAAGCCTCTGGTTCATACACTTTGGCCTCAGATTTATGCTTAGGCATGACAGTGTGACCCAAATGTTTACTTCCTTGACTGTTAACAGCCTGAGAGCAGAGGCCATATCCCATAATCTTTTTTTTTTTTTTTAGATTTTATTTATTTGAGAGAGAGACAGAGATAGTGAGAGAGAGCACAAGCGGGGAGGAGAGGGAGAAGCAGGCTTCCCGCTGAGCAGGGAGCCCCATGTGGGGCTCGATCCCAGGACCCTGGCATCATGACCTGAGCTGAAGGCAGACGCTTAACCCACTGAGCCACCCAGGCGCCCTCCCATAATCTTTATATCCTCAGGGCCTCATTCCATGCATGGCACACAGTGGGCACTTGATAAAAGAATTTATTTCATTAAATAAATGAAAGAAACCAGCCCCAGTTTTAGAGGGGAAACTGAGAAATAGAATCAGCTCTCATGTTATTCTTTACTTGTAATAGGCCCCCATTTTGAGAGTCACAATTGGAAAAAAAAAAAGCTTATAATTATAGAGCACTTTTAATCCTCAAAACAAAGCCATCCTTCTGTGCATGAAGAAGGCAGGGTGTAGGGGGTGAAGGAATTTATTCAATGTTATACAACCAAAAGGCAATGGGGTTGAGATTTGAACTGGTCACCAGGCTCCAGATACATCTCACAAACCATAACTCACCATCTAGTGTAACCATACATGGTGGCCTTTGGTCATGGATACTGGTGGTGCTTTGGGGCTAAGACTGTTTCTTTGCCACGTGGAAAGGGTCTTGCCTGTGCCTAGATTAGGTGTGAAGGACCTGGGGGAATGTGGGCTTCCTATCAACTGCTCTTTGCCTCAAAACTTCTCAGCCAGCCCTGCAAGAAAATTCAACTTTTCCACAGAAGACCCACTTCAAGACAAGGCAAGTGGTTCGGGAACCATCCCATTTCACTTTTTCTTCCTCAAATTATATGTGAGTTCTGTTACTAGAAACAAAAATGTGCTCTCCTAAATTTTCCACACAGGCCTCCAAGGAGTTGAAAAACAAAAATCATTTTCCAGTTTCTCTGGCTTCAAGCCTGATTCTAGGATGTGATCCAACACTAATCACCATCCAAATGCCTGTCAGCAAGACAGTCGCTATGCACTCTGGCATATAGTACTGAGGCAGTCTTGTGCAATGTTGTTAAAGCATTATGTTATAATTATACCCCGGCCTTGTTTCCTGCACATCTCGCAGATGCTTATCCACCAACGGGGTGTTAGCTGACAACCACTCTAAACAAGCCTGGACAAAAGAAATAATAGCGGTAACCCCGAGGAACTTCTGAAAGAATATGCAGCTAATGTTCCAGAATGTTCGGCCAGTTCAATATTCTCTTACAGGCAAGTCAAATGTCAGGCAGCATTTCTACCTTCTCCTATTCTACCTTTGACCTCTCTTTGTGCTCTCCTGTCTTGTCCAGAACAACGTCACTTAACTCCTCAGCATCTTAAAACATGTCATCTTAAAACATGTCAACTTAAAACATGAAACACTGGGGGAAATTCTTACAACCCCTCAGCCTCAGAACCCGACACTACCCCACCTCCCAAAGAAGCTAAATGCTTTTCTGTAAGGAGTGGCGTACGCATGCTGTTCCTTAGAACTGCCAAAGAAGAGCTACCTACCTACTGTCTTATTGCTCCTTCCCTGGGATGGGAGGAGAAGGGTTATGCCAGGGCCATGGACACTCATGGTCATGAACACTATGGTCTCATGCCAGACCGGATGGAACTCTGGGGAAATGTTCCCACTGAAATCCAGGGAAGTGGTGAAGAGAAAGATCCTGAGGGAAGAATCTAGGTGGTGGTGTGTGTGCCTTACATTCTTGTCTGTGTTTTAAGAGGTTTCCAAGCAGGTTTTAATTAACCTTCAGCTGAAACTTGCTAAACAAGTTTTGCAACCCAGGTTATTGTGTTAGTATTTTTCCGGGTGTATTGTCCTAGGTTTGAATTTCATGAAGTTTA
Organism: Zalophus californianus; assembly: GCF_009762305.2. Lineage (NCBI taxonomy): Eukaryota > Metazoa > Chordata > Mammalia > Carnivora > Otariidae > Zalophus > Zalophus californianus. The sequence goes on along the minus strand of NC_045612.1, from coordinate 109,593,054 downwards.
TTATTCTAACTACAACTCAATGGGAAAAAGCTAAGTATACGTTTTAAAACCTAGGTATTTCCTGGTAATGACTTGTAGGAAAGAAGGATATCTTCATGAGATTTGGACCAAAAAAGGAAGTGAAAATTTTAAAGGTGACATTTACGAGTGATGAGATAAAACCAAAACTCTTTAAGAATATGCCTTTCTTCAAATGAAATATTCAGTCTTTTGGTTCAAATGATAATTTATTTGAGACCTAGCTTTTAAAACAAACTCTTAGGTTTCATATGCTCCAAATGAGGCAGGAGGGAAGGGTGGCTCAGGAGACAAGTTGACCAAAGTAAAGCCATTTTGGTTTTAGGCTGATGCTTAACTTGAAAGTCAGTAGGTCATGAAAAGAGTCACAAGATCCATGGAAGACCACAAGACCCTACTCCCTCTGGCAGTAAAAGCCACATAGGCTGACATTTTTTTTTTTTTTAAAGGAGGCTCCATGCCCAACATGGGGCTTGAACTCATGACCTGGAGATCAAGAGTCACATGCTCAACTGAATGAGCCAACCAGGTGCCCCTAGGCTAGACATTCTTAGAATTGCTCCCTATGGGTAATCCCACAACCCTAAGACAATGGAAGAACTAACCACCCAATGTAAGTGATAAACCCAAAATTAAAGAGTAAGCCCCTCCCTGTATGGTTAGCTAACTTAAAAAAAAAACCACAAACTTATAAAACCCTTCGGTAGAGGCAAAGGGGGGGGTCCTTTTCCCATCTGGGAGGCGAGACCATTTCTTTGCCTTTGAAGCAGCTCCTTTCTTACTTCTATGCTTTATAATTCTATACTTTATAAATCTTTGTCCCTTTCTCTGAATGATTTGCTCTTGAACTCTTTCTCGGGCAAAGCCAAGAACCCTCTTGGCAATCATCCTGAATCCTTCCCTCTCAGGGCCTTGGCTGTTAGGCATCACAACCCCGAGGAGACAAATTCAGAATAGTTTCTGTTTCTTTCTGGTCTACTTCATCAAGTCCTACATTTCAGAGACTAAAGTACCACATGATCTTTCTGCAACAATAACCACTGAATAATAATCACTCTGTCCTCAAAGAGCCGCTGAGAAAAGTAGGCTTTGAGGAAACTCAGAAATCATCAAAAGATGTAGGATGCTGCCCAAGAGGCCTCCGTCCCAGAGCCCTTAGAATAATTTCTTGACATGATTTCTGTAAGTCACTCTTTATAGTCATTTTTATAAGCCCCTGCCTCAAGCACAGAGGAGTCATATAACTCAAGGTCTTCAAATTGAGAAACATTTGCCACTTGAGGTATATGAGAACTTTTCAGGCGATTGAGTTTCAGGAACTTGGTTTCCAAACCTCAAATTCCTGGAAATAATCTGCCTGATAATGACCCTGAGGTGAAGAGGTCAGTCTTGGTACCCCTTGCCCATCTCCAGTTTCATAATTGCGCCCCTCCCACAAAGGTGTATCCCTCACTCACCCCAAATCCCAGTATGGTGTGCTATCTTGAACTATAAAAACCTCTGGGCACTAAACCAAAGAATAATTCAACAATGTACAGCTCCAAAGAAAAGAGTTCCTTGAGAGTAAGGCCAGTGTGGGGGAGGAAAAACAATCTTCCCTCTACCCTTCTAGGTTCTTGGCTGAGACTCCCTGGAATAAAAGACAGATAAACAGGAGAAAAATAAACAAAAGTTTAATAACATGTATACCTCCTGTATACATGGGAGAACCCAAGATAAATGAGTAACTCTCCAAAATGGTCCAAACCACCACCTTAAATATCATCTCCAGCTAAAGACAAAAGATGCTGGGGGAGGGCAGTTATGGGAGGCTATCAGGCCAAGCACAGGAAACAAAGGCATGGTTGTTATGCAGGTTTGCCCTTGCCTTCTCCACTGATTAGAGTTTCTAGAGATTTATAGTCATCCTTTTCAGTGAGTGAGAGAGAGAGAGAGAGAGAGAGATGCTCCTACAAACGGATATTTCCCTTATAAATGTAAATGTCTCTTAACGAAAGGGTAATTTCTAGTCGGTTTTCGGAGCTTCTCCTGTGTCTGCTGTCTCTCAAAAAATAACCAGCTCAAGATAATCTTTATGCCAAAGAGACATATTTCTAGGTGACATATTCTGCTCCCTTTCACCAGCTTCTCAGATTGCTTAGGAGTATAGAAGAAGGTTTTATTTCAAACTCCACAAAGAGGCCCCTAAGCGAGCTAATTCAAAGGTTCTCTCTTGGTAGAGATGTCAGTGGTACAATACAGAAACTACTAGTTAAAGAGCATCAGCAGTCAGCTAGTGGGTAACCATAACATTCCATCACGAGATTGCTCAAGGATTTGTCAGGATTGTTAATTACCTCCCAGAAGAGACTGCAAATTACATCAGACATAAAAGTTCTATCCCAGACTAGATTTAGGACAACTTTCTTTCTCAAGACCTAAAAAAAATTGATAGGAATTGCAACTTATTTTATCCAGGTGACAAACTGCTTTATCTAAGCATTAGAATGAGATAATATTTCATGTTTATTTGAATTGAAAAATGAAGTGAGATTTTCTTGGAAGATTTCTCATTCCCCACCACCTAATTAGTTCCTATTCCTCCTCAGCTCTCAGCTTAAACTGTCACTTCCTCAGGGAAGCCCTCCCAGAACACCCACCCACCCACCTCCTATTACACATTCCTCTAACACCTCCTGACTTGCACTCTGCCCAGTTGTGATTTGCTGTTGGTGGAATTCTTTAAGCTCTGTCTCCTCTAGTAGAGCACAAGCTCCACAAAGGCAAGAATCATGTCAGTTACAGGTCCACCATTGTTTGGTGAGCAGGAAGAGGGCTAACATTTTGCACAATTCTTCACAAGTTAGTTTGATTTGTCTAGTTTGACAGTGAGGATTGGCTTGGCCATTAGGTTAGCAGAGAATCTCCTTCCATCAATTGGATGAGCTAAATGAGCTGTGCCAAGATTCTGAAACAATAAAAACAGATTTAAGGGAGGTGCATAATATATAGTATATCAGAAATCACATTCTTTGCAATTACTCAACCTATGTTTTTACAAAGATGTTAATTTGAAATATGCGTGAGAAAATTTAAAAATTAAAATTTTAAAAGACAAAATACGTGAGGGGTACATAGTTGTCCAAAATTCCTTTAGGGCATATGCGAACAGAAATGCTTGAACAAAACTGAAAGAGTACAATCACTGCATTAACGCAGGACTCCCATCTCTACTGTTCCTGGGTGGGTGTCAGTCAGCATCTACTTGAACACATTTGCTGATAGGGAGATTACCTACATGGTAGCTCAAAGGATTGCTGGAAAGCTCCATTTGTGAAAAACTTCAGCTAGCCTGGAGTTGAAAGCTGCCTCTTTGTTATTTGCATTCACCCAATGGTGGCCTTAATTCTGCCCACTGGACCTAGAATAGCACCTCATCCACTGAGCAGGCTTTTGATGATTCCAAGACAGATGCATCAGATATCCAATCCTTCAATCATTCTTTATTAAATACAATTTCTAGGCAGGGCACCATCCTTCTTTGAAGATCTCAGTTTCCCTTTGCCTAATTAACTCCTACTCTTCTCAGCAGTTAGCTTAAACGTCACTTCCAGCACCTCCAAGCAATGTGTCCATTTTCCACACAGGGAAAGCGAGAAGGCAGAGGGTAAAATACCCAGCCTGTCCTCATATAGCTCGCCCCCTCCCCACTCTTTTTTTAATTCTGAAGAAAAGCTTCTTCATGCACATCCACCTACACTTCATTTACCGGGATATGGTCACATGGTAACCTTTAGCTGCAAGGGAGGCTGGAAATTCTAATATTTTGCTTTCCAGTTACTCTTGCAGAGAAAGTCATGGCTGTAAGATAAGCCAAGTGATAAAGCATATATTGCAAGAATTACAAGCTATAATTTTTAAAATGCTTTGGAGGACTGCAAGGCAAACTAAATAATCAGCTAACAAAATAGTTACTTACACAAAACAAACTTTTGCCACCGGGTAAAGCTGTGCAACTTTCTAATTGGGTTTAAAGCAAAAATATAAACAGGTCACCAAAAAACGCAAATTCTCAAAAAATAAAGAGCAGGCCGTATGGCCTGACACTGCTCTGTTCTTAAACTTTTCCAGTGACTTCTCCTTCAACTTCCAACTCCATCCACCTTATCCCCAAATATTAATGGTTGTGACTTGTTATCCAAACAGCATGAAAGTCAGAAATTCTTAAAATACATTTTAAATTGTGGATCACACCAATAGATGACTTGGTCTATAAAGCAATGTGATTTTTTTAAAGGCAACTTAATTTTAGAAACACACACAAATGTTCAGTTGATTATGCTGAAGACCATTTTCTTCTGGTGCGTCAGCATGATTTCTTCATCCAATTAGGTACTTTGTCTGCTTTGTGAAACACTGGCAGTTTCATTTCCTGCTAAGGAAACAGTATCTTCAGAACTCAGATAAATCTTTGCCTTTCCAATTTGAGTACTGAAAATAAACAAAGAAAAAATTTAGACACATCTATGTATATTTGGGAATAGTACAGCAAGTCTGTTTTTAGAATCATTTAAAGGTTTAGAAAGGGATTATTGTAATTGAAAAAAATCAACTTTTAATATGAGTATTTACATATGGAAGATCTATTTTTGAAGCTATTCTGCCCGATGCTGCTGGATTTGTTCCTAACTTCTTTCTTTTTGTAAAATAGTTAAAATCACATCATCATCACAATCTACACACATCCACCTAGACTCTTAGAGTGAAGTCTGGGGTGGGTCCGGGGCCCCAATCCTCCCCAGTATATGTTGCATACAACATCCTAAAAGCTCTTTGGAAGTTCTTTCATTATTAGTGTTTTGTTTTAGAAAGAGTCCAAAAGAGGACATGGTGAAAATCTAAAGGCTAAGTAAGACAAGGAGGAAGAGAAAACATTTAAAAATAGAATCACATGGTTTACAAGCTGGGAAAGAGCAAGGAAAAGGGGGACTTGGGAGAAATCATAGAGAAAATGTGCTGAATACCAGGGAAGAGAGGTGAGCAATGTAGCGAATGTTTTCTCAAATGTCTGTATAGGGCTCAGTATGACAATGACTTTAATGTGGCATCCAATAGACAGTGGAAGGGGACTACATACAGGGTTGTTTGGTTTCTGGTGTTTATGAAACAGTCCAGATTTTTTTCGTTTTCTGTCTGAAAGCAAAAAAATCCGAATTCCACATATCGTGGCCTGTGGTGGCTAGTCTTTGCCCAGCCCACTCTCCATTTTCCTTCTTTGGCTCCTTTGCAGAACTCCCCATCCCATCTCCTTGGCCCAGGTGTCCCAGTAAGGTTATCAGTCATGGTACCCTGCCCCTCCCTAGCCTCTTGCCAGGAATTGGCTCAGGGCTGGGTAAACCCAGGCTTCACAGCTCCCACTATTTCCAGATAGTTCTCCAGCTGGAGGCTGTAGCCGAGGGCTGTTGGCTGCCATCTTCCTTGCCTTGAGGGAGCACCTGCTGCAAATGCAACCGAGGGCTGTGGGAATCAGAGCCACTTACTGAGGTACTGGCCTAGCTTTTTGAGCTGTTCCTCCTTCTTAGAATCCCTCCTCATTCTTTGTCCTTGAACTCCCAGCTCAAGCTCCACCCCAGCCCATGGGAAAGAACCACAGCCCCTGCTTACAGACTGCCTCATATTATTGACTATATCACACGGGGGGTGGCTCTTCTCCCCACCTAGGTAGGTCCTAAAAGTCTTGGTAGGGGGGCGCCTGGGTGGCTCAGTCGGTTAAATGTCTGCCTTCGGCTCAGGTCGTGATCCCAGGGTCCTGGGATCGAGCCCCACATCGGGCTCCCTGCTCCGCAGGAAGCCTGCTTCTCCCTCTCCCACTCCCCCTGCTTGTGTTCTCTCTCCCGCTGTGTCTCTCTCTGTCAAATAAATAAATAAATCTTTAAAAACAAACAAACAAACAAAAAGTCTTGGTAGGGGCCATGTTACTGTTTTTTTCTGCCCCCTGTTGTGTACAGCACAAGCCTGGCATGTAGTAGAGTGACAGGTAAGACTTGTTCAATTCAGTTCTTTTCTTGCGACAGAAAATATACTAAAACCAGAATGTTTTTCTTTTTTTTTTTTTTAAGATTTTATTTATTTATTTGAGAGAGAGAGAATGAGAGATAGAGAGCACGAGAGGGAGGAGGGTCAGAGGGAGAAGCAGACTCCCCGCCGAGCAGGGAGCCCGATGTGGGACTCGATCCCGGGACTCCAGGATCATGACCCGAGCCGAAGGCAGTCGCTTAACCGACTGAGCCACCCAGGTGCCCCAGAATGTTTTTCTAATACGTGATCACATTAAGTGGCTGCTTAAGAAACATTTACTGTGCATAACTTGTATTATCTCATTTAATCTGCACAACCAACCTGTGGGGTAGATGTTCAAGTTTATGACCTTGGAATTTTGAAGTTCTGTGTTATAAACTGCAACGAACACAAGTACCTCTGACTCCAAATTCTGTCTAAGAAAATGTACTGCCCGTAATGGCTCGTTGCCACCCCCTCCCACCAACCAACAAGCAAACTTGCACCACATTACTATCCCCGGCATCTCCGGGGTAAAGGACATTCCAAGGACAAGGCCTTACAAGCTGAATAAACTGGGACAAATCATCCATTTTGAGTTCTGTCAAACACATTTCCCAAGCAACAAAATATGTGATTCAGCATAGAAAAAAACTAACCATTCACTCAGATAACACATTTTATGAGAAAGCTTTTGGCTAACCTTAATAACCCTGCCCCTGCAGGACAGGCGTCCATTTGGGGAATGGAAGGAGGGAGGACAAGCCAGTTGTTGGACTGGGACCTTCCGGAACTACAGCTGTGACCCTTAACAAGTTAGCTGACCTGAGCCTTTCATTTGCTTTGACTTCATTTGTGTGTTTAATCCCAAAGTTGCAAATAACAGGAAACGAACCACAGTTTAGCCAGTTAACATCAAAGGCAGGAGACCAGGAGGCCAACTGTGAAAAAGAATTAAAAGGGTAAAAAAATCCAGTGAGTCACACCCTTTCAATACTCCTGAGAACCACAAGAAGCAAAATGTGTGGGAACCTACAAGTGGACACCTCAAATAAGAACAGACCTGGTGCTCTTTGAAAAATGTAAAGTTCCACACAAATGTGAGAAATAATACATAAGCCATAGTTTGGGCAAATACTCATCAGCTGGAAAAATGATTTTTAATGGCAATTAATTTGGGGACATACTGATTTGGAGTGCATACATTTCATCCATTCGTTATTACTTGTAGAGAGAATAATCCTTGCGGGAACTTTCGTTTGAATTTCAGACAATAAATGTCACAGATTATGTGGCACTTCAACTTTGAAATAAAAGTTTGTATGCTGTTCTTTAATAAAAATGGCAAGCTTACAAGTCCTGCTGCTGGGGAGAAAGCAGTAGCAATCTGCTCTTTGTCACAGCAGTTCTCAGCCTTGGGGAGCTTTACAAAAATACCGATGCCTGGGTTGCCCCCCTCCCCGCGCCCCTCCCCGAGACTCTGATGTCACTGGTTTGAGTATCGGAATTTTTTAGATTGCCCCAGGTGGTTCAAGTGTGTGGATAAGGGCAAGAAGAACCACTGTCTTCAGGGCTTCTTAGGAAGCAAAGCAGCTGCCCAGAGAAGGAAGGATATTTCTGGAAGTAGGCGGAATCCAGTCTTGATTCCATAGCCTTTAGCTTAGCACCCTCCACTCCAGGACATGTCCTCCGAGTGTTTCTACTACAAGCAATCTGGACTTCAAATAGCACCTCGTAACCTTCCTATTATTTCAGATGTCCAGGAGCAAAAGGGATAGAGGAAAACTTCCACGGCCACAGCAGTTGTGCTGGGTCTGCTCGACTCCACCACTTAGGCCGAGTTTGGACAAAGCAAAAATGTTCACAATGAGACTGTTTAAGAGATGGGACCCTCTCAGAGCGTATATGTGTGTGTTTTAAGCTGAAGTACAGCTGACATGCAATACTAGTTTCAGGTGCACAACACAGTGATTGCACAACTCTACAGATGACGAAATGCTCACCATAAATGTAATCACCATCTGTCACCATACAAAGTTATTACAATATTATCGACTATATTTCCATGCTGTACTTTTCATCCCCGTGACTTATTTTTTTTAAAAAGATTTTATTTATTTATTTGAGAGAGAGCCAGAGACAATGAGCACACAGAGGGAGAGGGTTGCCTGCTGAGCAGGGAGCCAGATGTGGGACTCGACCCCAGGCCCCCAAGATCATGACCTTGAGCCGAAGGCAGATGCTTAACCAACTGAGCCAGCCAAGAACCCCGACTTATTTTATAACTACAAGTTTTTAACTCTTAATCCCCCTCACCTGTGTGTGTGTGTGTGTGTGTGTGTTAACAACAGAGTAACTTGGTACAAAGGCGTAGCACAGCAGTGCTTGACAAATTTACGGCTAGCACCTCTGACTAAAAGTGCATATAACCTTAGCCATAAAAATATTTATGTAATGGTGCATATGCAGGGGTTTTGCTTTCTGTCTGGTTTTATTTCACCTAACAATCAAAGAGAACTAGGAGAGAAAAAAGTGATCTCTAACTCTTATGTCTGACAATTCATCCGAGTAAAGGAGAATGAGGTTTAATGAGAAAGGACCAAAAATAGTATAAAGAAGTGAAAATTGGATTGAAAACAAAGACAAATTTTCAAGAGTCTGCTTTCAAAATGAAAGGTTCATTGCTGTGACTTTGCTGTAATTTCATTTTGATAATTTCGATTTGATTTAAATTTGGCTCCCCTCTTTTTTTCTCAAGTGTCTGCCAAAAACATTGGTGTTTCCCTGATGTACACCTCAGAATCTGCAAAGGGATGAAGATATCCATATCTCTGGGTTAAACACTGCGAGAGGAAAACAGTATGGAGGTTTCTCAAAAAATTAAAAATAGAACTACCACATGATCCAGCGATCCCACTTCTGGGTATTTATCCAAAAGAACTCAAAGCAGGATCTTGAGGAGATATCTGCACCTCCATGTTCATTGCAGCATGATTCACAGTAACCAAGACAGGGAAGCAACCCAAGTGTCCAGTGATGGATGAATGGACAACGAACTGCAGCAGATACACAGAATGGAATATTATTCAGCCTTAAAAATGAAGGCCAGCCTGGGACACCTGGCTGGCTCAGTTGGTAGAGCATGTGACTCTTGATCTCAGGATTGTGAGTTCAAGCCCCCCATAGGGCGTGGAGCCTACCTAAAAAAATAAAAAGGACATCCTGTCACATACTACAACATGGATGAACCTCAAGGACATTATGCTAAGTAAAATAAGCCAGTCACAAAAGACAAATACTGTATGATTTTATTTATGTGAGGTATCTAAAGTAGTCAGGTTCATAGAAACAGGGGCTGAGGGGAGGAGGGAATAGGGAGTTATCATTTATTGGGTTTCAGTTTCGGTTTCACAAGATGAAAAGCTTCTGGAGCTCCTTTTCACAAGAGTATGAACATATTTAATGCTACAAAAATGATTAAGATGGTAAATTTATGTCATGTGTTTTTTACCACAAATTAAAAAAAAAACACCTTGGTTTCAAGCATCAAAAACAGAATTTGGTCAACTTAAAGGAAGAAAATTTGGGAAGACTATTTAATCACTCTTGGAATCTCTGGGAAGCCCGAAGATCCACGATTAGCCTGTAAGAACAAGAGTAGGAATCCAGAAATTCAGTGTTCCCTTTAAGTTGGAGAGTTTTCTGTGTTCCCCTGACCGGAAAGCATTCAATAATAAATCTCAGGTTTGTAAATATCATGAAAAAACCCTAAAAACAAAAACACTAAAAACTACAAGAGAAGACTGAGCTAAAGGAAGTCAAAGGGTTTGGGCAGCAGGTGTGCTCCGTTCCAAATTAGAATGGGAACACTCATTCAGGGACAGCCTCGGAAACAATGGAAGGCTGGGGACTCAACAGTCCCGCTCAAAGATACTCCATTGTGATGTCAGCATTTTGATCTAAGTCTGAGTCTATTCTCCGTGTATTGGAAAAAAAAAAAAAAAGTCTCTCTTTGGTGGGAACTAAAAACACGATCTGATTCATATTGAATTTTTCCCAAAAGTTACACAAAGGGAAGTAATAATGCTGACTGTGAGAACTGAAGTGGAAATCAGATCTCAGCCCAACCAGAACAACCAATGGAGACAATAGACAATAACTGTGACTCTAATGAAATTCATTTCTCAGCTGAAGGCACTGGGCCCATGTTTCTCTTGCTCTATTCTTAGTACTAAATCTAACTGTTTCCCTTTCAGGGAAACAGCTCTCTTCAGTTTGAAACAATAGATATTCACACTGCAGTCCATATTTTCTGGGTTCTCAGCGTTGCCGAAAATGTCATGACCAGCTCGCTTCCCCCACAAGTTATGGCCAAGATTTCCCCATCGGCAGGGAGTCACGGCTGTTTTCAGAACATGCGTGTGCAGAGCCAGGCTAAGGGGCCCAAATCTATGCAGCAGGAGCAGTAGTGATAAAAGGAGGGAAGGCTCAAAAGCTGTGTCTTACTCACCATCTCCCGGGCTAGCCTTGCCATTTACCGGCATTCAGCAAATGTTATTGAATGAATAGGACAACTTTGGTATCTTTATACATAACACATCAAAAGGAGCTAAAAGTTTAGTTAAAGTGGTTCTAGCATTACAATCCCTTAATAAGTGCTAAAGGGACGTGTGGTTCGATAAACTGGAGTTCCTAATGACCATGATAGGCCTAACTGCCTACCAAATATCTCTTCTCCAATTCGCTCTCAAATTTAAAAAAATCCCAGTTTCTCAGTTGGCATATTATTTCCCAACTAAAAAACTACATTTGTCAGGCTCCACTGCAGCAAGGTTAAGTTATAGTCAACAAGTAAGCTGAAGTAATGGGTACAAGTTCTGCGAAGTCTTGAAAGGAGGGTGGCATGTGCTCCTTCCTCTTATCTTCCATTCTGCAGCTTGGAACCATGATGTGATGGCTGGAGTTCCAGCAGCCATATTAGACTATAAGGATGATGATCATATCCTAGGGAGGGCAAGGTGGAAATCTTCAAGGTAGCCTGGGTCCCCTATGACCACGGAGCTGTCATTAAGAGCCCTCGATTGGTACCTTCTAAACTTTTATTTGAGAAATTTCTGTCTTTTTAGCCCTTAGATTTAGGGTCTCTATTACTCACAGCTGAACCCAATCCTAACTGACACAGCTGTCAGAAAACACAGAATTAGGGGAAAGGTCTCAGGAGTATACATTCCTTCTCCCCTTCCTCTCCTCAAGACATCAAACTGTCTAGGGAGGGTACCAGTCCTCTACCTCATAAAGGCATTCCAGCTTAGACTGTTTTTATGATATATTCCTATAAAACAGCAAAGGTGGTTTAACTTGACTGGCAATCTCCCAGCTCCTGACTTCTCTCCCCTGCTCCTAGAAGCCAGTGCAGTGCCATGCTACTTACCAAAGACTCCCTTTGGCCTTTCTGTCCCCCTCACTCCTGACCCCCTTTTTTTTAAAGATTTATTTATTTATTTTAGGGAGAGAGAGAGTGTGTAAGCGAGCAAGTGGAGGGAGGGGCAGAGGGAGAGGGAGGGAAATCTTCACATAGACTCCCTGATGACTGTGAAGTCCGACGCAGGGCTCAATCCTAGGACCCTGAGATTATGACCTAGGCCAAAACCAAGAGCCGGATGCTTAATCGACTGAGCCACCCAGGTGCTCCAACTCCTGACCAGTTTTCTAAGCCCGTCTTCTTCATACAACAAAATTATCTAGTGCCTCTTGCAATCTGATAAAACTGATTCACAGTAGGAGAATAAATGACGAGTGGTCTTAATTTGAGAAGAAGAGTAGGTGAGCACACATTCTACATGTGTATAATTCAGAATGCACTTGTGACAGGTGGGGGGAGAGTGAGAGTGGAGCATAGTTGTAAACCAACTTGTTCAGGCCACATGGGCAGCGAGGCACAGACCTGGGACATGAATCCGGGCCTTCTAGCTTCCAGTTCAGCGTTCTTTCCTTCAAGCCAAGGGGCCAGACACTTCAGAACTGGTGTTACCAAGTCCAGGGTCACTACAAGGAGCATGTGGGTGAGATGTGCACCTTATGAGCTCTGCCAAGTTGGAATCTGTTGACAGAGCTGAAGCCACAGGAAGCCGCAGGAGTGGGAAGCATGTGGGGAAGATCATGGGTTGAACTTTCAACCCAAAGCCTCTCAGTAGCACATGACAAGAAAGGGAAGTGGCTCACGCTGTGTGTACTTGACTTCTTTTCCTGTGTGGCTCTTCCACAGAAGTCTTCTGAGGAAGAGATGAAATTGTCCAGAAAGCATCTCTATTGCTTCTTCTAGGGCTGAGTTTCTGTAATGGGTCCCATATCTTGTTGGGGATATTCAAAAGTAACAGGTTAGGGGCGCCTGGGTGGCTCAGTCGGTTAAGTGTCTGCCTTCGGCTCAGGTCCTGATCCCAGGGTCCTGGGATTGAGCTCCACATCGGGCTCCCTGCTCAGTGGGGAGCCTGCTTCTCTCTCTCCTTCCCACTCGTGCTCTCTCTCTCTCTCTCTCTCTCGTTATTTCTGTCTCTCGCTCTCAAATAAAATCTTTTTTTAAAAAAAGTAACAGGTTATACAGAAATCTTTTTTTCCAATGTCATAAAATTTACATAACATAGAATTTACCATTGTAACTATCTTTAAGCATAGTTAAGGGTCATTAAATACATTCACGTTGTTGTACAACTGTCTCCACCATCTATCCTCAGCTCTTTTCATCTTCCCAACCTGAAACTCTATCCCCATTAAACACTAACTTCCCATTCCCCTCCCCACTGGCCCTGGCAACCACCCCTCTACTTTCTGTCTCTATGAATTGGGCTACTCTGAGTGTCTCATATGAGTGGAGTCACACAGTCTTTGTCCCTTTGTGTCGGGTTCATTTTTTACCTAGCATAATGTCTTCAGGGTTCATCCATGTTGTAGCAGGTATCAGAACTTGATCTCTTTTTAAGTCTGAATAATGTTCCCTTGTATGGATATACAGAGGAATTGCTTTTGAAGAAAAAATACATACACACACACACACACACACACATACACACACATACACAAACACACAAACACAGCTACTGACTATGTCTGATATTATACAAGGGGTCTGGATTTTGAGTCTATGGTTCATTCAGTGAGTACATAAGGAGCTGTTAGCCTTGCCACACATCAGACACCACTGAAGAGAGAGAATATGTGGACCTGTCCTCCAAGACAGCTCAGAATTGACCTGGGATGCAGACACAAGCAGCTTTAACGTAATATGATGAATGTTGTGTCAAACCAGGTGACACAGATGAATTCGCCCTAGGAGTCAGCACGATTACACTAAGGTTGACCTTTGACAAAGTCTTTAAAAGCAATGAAGACAGGGGGATCTGGGCTTGTGACCTCAAGGGCAGGGCTCTCTCACAGGTCTGGGGTGGGTGTTCCAGCTGCAACAGCTGCATGATAAATAACCCAAAACTTGGGAGGCATAAAAAAACCCATTTATTACGCTCAGATTCAGTGAGTTGTCGATTCCATCATGGCTCAGCAGGGACAGGTTGTCGTGTCAGTTGGAAGACCTGAAGGCTGGCTCTGTCACGTTTGACGGTGGATGCTGGCTGCCTGCCCAGATTGCAGCCAGAACTGTCAGTGGAACCCCTACCCGGGGCCTCTCCGTGAGACCTGTGCTTCCTCACAGCATGGTGACTGCCTTCTGAGGGTGAGCAGAGTGAGGCAACCAGGTGGAAGGAAGCCACATCACCTTTTATGACCTAACCTCAGAAGTCATGCAGCCTCACTTCTACTGCGTCCAATTTGATAGGAAGAAACCACGAAGGTCAGCCCAAACTCCAAGGGAGGAGAATTACACTCCACCTTTTGCTGGGAGGGGTGGCTAGGTTCTACAAGAACATGTGGAACCAGAAATATTGCTGTGGCCCTATTTGATCATCACAGGTTTGGCGGTACATGCCTGAGGCTGGAACCACCCTGGCGTGGGGACTCCCTTTGGGACAATGGCTGAGTCCCTGAGTATAAATCAGCTGCTATAGGAGTGTAAAGAGTGGTGACCTTGGGCCACCACTCCAGCCCCTGTAATGCCTAATTTCAGTAGGCATTTCAGTTATGTTATGTAGTGACCAGGTGATAAGAACCACACATCTATCTTTCATTTAGAACTGATTAACTCAGGCCTAGTAAAACCCTGGGGTTCAAACACCTGGGGTTCTTGAAAACAATCTAGTGAGGAGAGGGAGAGAGGGAGAGAGAGAGGGAGAACGAGCACACAGTACTGGATTGCCTACTAATTTGGATATGTAAGTGTGTGAGCAGTTAACTTAATTACGGGACGTGACACCTGTCCCTCCAAGCTGGGGAAGAGGCCATACCCCCTATAACTTTCATATGCTAATCTGTGGGCCCGTCTGCCCCTCCACCAGACTGGAAGCTCTTTCGAGGAGAGGACTCTTCTTATCGGGTCTCCCCAAAAGATTCAACAAGCTTGGCCTTTGGAATCACACCTTTGATTTAAATCTCAACTCTGCCGCCTCCTAGTTGTGTAGCCGTGTCATTTCAGTGTGCCAGACTTGAGTGTTCTCACCTCAGACTTATTAAAAAGATTAAGTAAGATTATTTTGCCCTGCACCTAGAAGGCACTCAATAAATGGGAGGTCCTTTCTTTCCCACTAAAAATGGTGAATGGACGGGTACACTCCCCTCCCCCTGCCTTTCTCCATTCAGCTTTTTAGTTTCCAGGAGTCCTTTCTCTCCAACCACTCCTCTAATAGTGAAGGTTCCAGGGACTTTCCCTGAGTCCTGCAGGTCTGCTTTTCCCAGGGGCCGCCCCCCAGGAGTTTCACTCCTTCCCTGTTCCCGCCAGAGTAGGAGGAGGAGTTGGGGAGGCAGGAAGGGGTCAGAGGTTTCAGGCATATGCCCTAGGGGACAGGGAGGAGGTCAGGCTACTAGAGCAAATTAAACCCTTTTCATTCTTTGATGAAACAAACACTGAGTTCATCTCACGAGGACCCAAACATTCTATGAGAAGCTGGGGATGTGGCAGTGAGGAAAGAGGTCTCTCATCTTTGCAGACTTTGGGATTTTATATTAGTCATTAATATATTGTACATGGAGAGGAGGGTAAGACTGCAGGCAAAAGACAGACAAGCAAAATATAATATAGTGATAGTGTAACAACAACAAAGAACAAAACTCTGGCTGATCAGAACCCATCCAAGCAAAGATCAACTGAGGTCAAGACCTGGGTGAGAAGGAGCTAGCTCTGCAAAGGTCCAGGGCACCAGGGCGGGGTTGCTCACCTCCAGCACTACTGGATCATTTTCTGCTGGGGGGGCTCTTCTGTTCTTTGGAGGAAGTTTAGCAGCATCTCTGGCCTCCCCCGAGACGAGGCCACTAGCACCCACCCTCCCAAGTTGAGACAACCAAACATGCCTCCAGACATTGCCACGGGTCGCCTGGGGGCAGAACCGCCTGATTGAAAACCCCAGGGCTAAGGCATGGGCATTCCTGGCCCAAGGAGCAAGGCCCCCAGGCTGCCTGACTTCACCAGTTCCAGCCGCCCCTCCCCTGGGGGAATCTGTCAACTGCTACGACTGGCAGATCTTAGAGAGCAAAGGGGTAAACCGGGAAGTGAGAATACTTTCTGGTTCAACACTGCAGCTGTTGCCTGTTCGGCTTCCCCACTTACGGCCTGCAACAGGCCAGTCTCAGAATGCAGCCGGGTGGGCACCAGCGCTCTGTGGCTCTGCGGCACTTCCCGGAAGGTGAGCGGCTCCCCCCTGCTGCCCCCCAAACTCAGAGAAGAGCCAGGCAGCCACATTCCCATTCAAGACCAGGTCTTAACCATCTTAACCATTTCCAACTGTGCAGTTCGGTGATGCTAAATGTTTACACTGTTCTGTAGGCGATCTCTAGAATTTTTTCATTTTGCAAATCTGAAACTGTAGCCATTGACCAGGAACTCCGCCTTTGCCCCTCCCCTCAGCTCCTGGCAACCGTCATTCTATTTCTATTAATTTGACTACTTTAGACAAGGTCCTATCAGTGGAAGCACACAGCATTTGTCCTTTTGTGACTGGCTTACTTCACTGAGCCTAATATGTCCTCAAGGTTCATCCATGATGCAGCATGTGACAGGGTTTTCTAACTTTAAAAAAAAAATGGTTTGTGGGGCACCTGGGTGGCTCAGTTGTTAAGCATCTGCCTTTGGCTCTGGTCATGGTCCCAGGGTGCTGGGATGGAGCCCCGCATCGGGCTCCCTGCTCTGCAGGAAGCCTGCTTCTCCCTCTCCCACTCCCCCTGCTTGTGTTCCCTCTCTCGCTGCCTCTCTGTCAAATAAATAAATAAAATCTATTAAAAAAATGGTTTGTTATACACAAACAATGAATCATGGAACACTACATCAAAAACTTACGATGTAATGTATAGTGATTAACATAATAAAATAAAAAATGTAAAAAATAAAATAAAAAAATGGTCTGTTTTGGATTTCCTTCCTTTCTAGGGGTAATATTCTGTATGGATATCTCACATTTTGTTTATCCATTTGTCTATCAGTGGACATTTGGGTTGCTTCTACCTCCTGGCTATTGTGAATAGTGCTGCTATGAACACGGATGTTCAAGTACACATACAGTGTGTATTTATACCTTATTAGTTATACTAACATCTTTATGGCGATATAATTCACAAACCATACCATTCACCCATTTAAAGCATATAATTCAATAGTTTTCCATATATTCACAGAGCTCTGCAACCATGACAAGTTTAGAATATTTTCATCAGCCCAAAATGAAACCCATTAGCAGTCACTCCCCCTCCATGCCTCACCTCACGATGCTCAGTTGTTTTGTTGTTGTTGTTGTTGTTTTAAGTAGGTTCCACCAGTGGAATGCGAGGCTTGAACTCAGGACCCTGAGATCAAGACGCGAGCTGATATCAAAGGCGGAAGCTTAAATAAATGAGCCACCTGGGTGCCCCAAAGACGGTCAGTTTTACACTCAGTACTGCTGTGAAGATATTTTGTAGATGTGATTAAAGTCCTGGGATCGAGCCCCGCATGGGGCTCCCTGCTCAGTGGGAAGCCTGCTTCTCCCTCTCCCACTCCCCCTGCTTGTGTTCCCTCTCTCCCTGTGTCTCTCTCTGCCAAAAAAAAAAAAAAAGTCCATAATCAGCTGACTTTAATGTAAATGGGCTTGATCCAATCAGTTCAAAGGACTAACAGCAGAAGTGAGCTTTCCCCTAAGAAGAAATTCCACTTGCAGACTGTGGCTCCAGCTCACCCCGAGAATTCTAGCGTGCCCTTCCTGATGACTTGCCCTATGGACTTCGGACTTGCCTAGCTAACTCCAGCAATCACCTAAGCCAGTTCCTTGCAATAAACTTCTCAACATATATCTCCTCCTTGTTCTGTTTCTCTAATTGAATCCTGATTGATACACTCCACTCCCACCCTCCAGAGTGCTAAGCGACCACTAATCTACTTTCTCTATGGATTTACCTATTCTAGACATTTCAAATGTATGGAATCATCCAATATGTGGTCTGACCATATAGTATGTGACTGGCTTCTTAGCATAATGTTTTCAAATGTCATCAATGTGGCATACACCAGTACTGCATTCCTTTTTACGGCTGAGTAATATTCCACTGTATGAAAATGCATTTTGTTTATCCATTCATCTGTTGATAAGACATTTAGTTGTTTCTACTGTTTGGCTGATATAAATAATGATGCTGTAAACATTTGTGGACAAGTTTTTACGTGCACCATGTTTTCATTTCTCTTGGGTATCTACCAAAGAGTGAGATCTGATTCACATGAGAACTCAATGCTTACATTGTGAAGTGCTATCTTATCGTGGTTCTCATTTGTACTGCTGTAACACTAATGATGGTGAAAATCTTCTCATTTGTTTATTGGCCACCTGTGTATCTTCTTTGGGAAAATGTCTGTTCCTTTGCCCAGTTTTAATTGGGTTGTCTTTTTATTGTTGAGTTGTAAAAGATCTTTATATATCTGGATACAGTCTCTTATCAGATATATGACTTGCAAGTATTTCCTGCACTCAATGGGTTATCTCTTAATTTTCTTGATCCTACTGTTTATATATAGCACAAAAGTTTTTAAATTTTGAAGTAGTCCAAATTATCTGTTCTGCTCCTTTGTGCTTTTGGTGTTGTAACTAAGAAACCATTGCCAAATGCAAGGTCACGGTTGACTCTTTTACCAAAATTTATTCCTATGTCGTCTTCTAAGAGTTCTAGTTTTAGCTCTTACATTTAGGTCTATGATCCCACACAGTTTCCTAAAAGTCTTACCTATTTGGTAGTGCTTTCCCCGAAAATATTTATGGCACCATCAAAAAACAATTAAACTGTTGTGTTTAAAACAAAATGTGCAATGTGTGCTCTTTAGCATTCTAATCTAGGCTGAGAACAATATTTGAAATGAGCCAGTACTCTCTCTGTAGGACAAATAAATGCTTTCATAAGTACGTCACTTTTGAATGGAGTGCAGTTTATGACCTATTTACTTATGAACCAGCCCAAACAGCTTGCCTCCATAGCGTGAGGGAAGGAAGAAAGACTCTATTGTGAGAATCAGAAAAAATCTAATCACTAATTTGGTCTAAACAAGGGAGCTTAGAACTTTCTATGGCTTTCAAAAACTACTTTCTCTTTGCTTGAGAAAGATGAATAAAAACTGTTTTTTAATGTCTTGTGACCTGGAAATATTTAATGTAAATATAACAGTCCTTTTATATTTTTCCTCTAAAGCTGAGGGGAAGAGAGCATAACATAAATGAAACAAATACCATCTCAACATGCTGTTTCAGGGGGGTTCCCAAGATTACCCACACATGTGGCAAATTCACTAAGATGATTCACAGGACTCGGCATACATTTGTCCTTAAGCTTAGATTTATGACAGCAAAGGGTACACAACAAGACCACCAGGGGAAAAAGACACAGGCAGAGTCTGAGGAAATCCATGCACAGGCTTCCTTCATAGGCTCCCTCCTTCCCTGCCTGTGAGGGGATACACTAAACGTGTTCCTTTCCCCGGCAGAAAAAATGCAGCCACACCTGTATAATGCTGCTACCTGGGGACGTCATTAGAGACTCAGCACCCAAGATTTTTACTGGGGGCTGGTCACATAAGCAGCCCTGGCCTAGCAACTACCCAAATCCCCAATTCCCAGAAGGAAATCAGGTATTTGCCATAAATCACATCATTTACACAAACAATATACGTGTAGGGTCTGGTGCCCCAGCTTTTATTGGCTTGGGGAACTTTTGAGAAGCTGAGTTTCCTAAGGGCCAACCATGCAAGCAGACCTTTCTAAAAGACGGCGGTCTTGCACCTGCTATGTTAACTCTCTTCTGCACAGAGGGCCTTAGCACTCATTCAAGCTCTAATTTACAGTTTACTTAAGGAAACATTCAAATTTGGTGTCTAGGAATATTTCAAATTTATCATCATTAGAGTGAGCTGAAGTTTATCCCATCCATGAATTTTTAAAAAGTCAGTATATTACTATAGTAAATACTGTATAGTGGCATGTTTAAGCTACTAAGAGATTTTTAAAGGTCTGTGGCATACCTTATTATGCAAATGGATATTAATTTTAAATAAATTGTATTTATTCATTAAAGCAGGACCTGCAGGATTTCATCTGGTACTACTCTTTTTTTTTTTAAGACCTAATTTATTTATCTGACAGAAAGAGAGTGCAAGCAGGGGAAGTGGCAGGCAGAGGGAGAGGGAGAAGCAGACTCTCCGCCAAGCAAGGAGCCTGATATGGGGCTCGATCCCAGGACCCCGGGATCATGACCTGAGCCAGAGGCAGTCGCTCAACTGACTGAGACACCCAGACGCCCCTCATCTGGTACTACTCTTAGGTAGATATTTAAATTCCCTTTTGTACTTGAAAGGAATAAAATATTAAATCTTGTCTATCCGTAATAACATTAAGAATGAGCTAGAGGAATCTATCAAGGATGCCCCAAAAGCCCAACCCTAAGGTAACTTTTGCCAGACTTGCTGGGGACAGAAGGTGTTCCAATAATCACATAAAGAGAGCAAAGGTTAGGTCCCAACAGACTAAAAGTAAAAACATCCATCCAAAACCAATGTCCTGTTGTACAAGACTTGTTTCCTCTGATTACTCTTCTTCCTCCTCTAAAAAAGCTAGGGTACACAAAAAATGTAAAACCACTCCCTAGGTACATTATGTTCACGTTTTAGACAAATATCCTTGGGTGCTTTTCTGCATAAGACCAATACACAGAATTACTATCAGCTAGTTGATCTGCACGTTATGATGCTGCTGCCTGTGATTACTGTTTTGTGTACTTGCTTTGTCTTCGCATCTGAACTGTAACCTTATTTCTCCTCCCTGTACAACATAAGAGAATATCTAGACCATGCACTCAAGGGGTGCTTCATCAATCTGAGGGGGAAAAGTCACAGAGATTGAAGGCCCCATTGAACACACTGAGCACAACCTCCTCTGTGTTTAGATTCAGAAGTCAGAAACAGAGGGACACACACTCTCGGAAGGGTGGCCATCAAACAAATCCAATGCTTATGGGTAGCCCCAAGGGCTCAAATAAAACCAAATCATAATGCAATTTTGAACTTTAAAGAACACACTCAGCACACATTTTGCCACATATATGTCAGCGCATGAGGTCAGCATTGTGAGACCACTAAGGAAAAAGACACTTGGCCTGGTCTCAGGGAGAGTAGTCTACTAGAGATCAGGAGCGAACTCACGAGGGTAGAGCACGCATGAGGACACAGAAAATCTACAAAGGGATCCGGGAGTTCCAGAGAGAGAAGGTTTTCACGTCTGGAAATGTAGTTCTTTAGAAATGTAAGAGTGATGGTGAATTCAACAGGAGTACAAACAAGTTAAAAAGGTTTCGTAAAGGGGCAAGCTTTTCCTAAATCTCACATCCTGCCTAGAAATGAGGAACAAGAACAGAAGGCGACCCAAGGGGAAACAACAATCGCACAAAGAAATCTATTAGTAGTAGGTTAAGCGTCTTTAGATCAGTGGGGCCCATAAAGAGCCAGGAACACAAAGTGAGGAGCAGAAAACAATGTCATGTTTGCCTGACAGGACAGAGAGGAGATGCAGAAAGGAGGACATATCCTCCTCACCAGCCTCACCAGCAGGAGGCAAGTGGGGAACACGAAGCAGGGAAGACCATGGGAGCACTGTGGCCACGACCACATCTAAAGAGCCTCGGTAAGTCTAACACGACACGAAGCAGTCTGCTTTTCTTCATGGAAACAACGTGACTTTGGATCCCGGGGACCATGCCCCCATACGAATCACAGCTTCCCTCCTGAGTAATGCATTCTTGGAGAAGGAGTCAGAAACGAAATCAGAGAGATATGACCGAGAAAATGCCACAGATAAAAGTCACACCACAACTTTCTAAAACTTGGAAAAACGGACAGAAATGTATCATACTGCACTCAGGACAGGAAGGGCCCCATTGAACACATGGAAGCAAAGTTTACAAAGTAAATATGAGACTTTTAATGTTAACTTCCTTGCTTTTCTTAGAATTCTTTTAAATGTTTTTGTTACTTTTATTTGTGTCAATGTTATATGGGTGCAGGGTTTCAAGAGTCAAACAGTTCCACTAAGTGTGTTGCAAAAACCAGGGGCCCATTGTCTCCCTCTCCCCATCCTTTCCTTGCGTGCTAATGACAACTTAAAAATCCCTCTCTTCTTAAGGAAAAACAAAATTCCCTCTCTTATGGTCTTCCTGGGGTCTCAGGACAAAGTCATATGTGCATTCAGACACTCTTTAGCTGAGGGCCATTTTCTCCCAGTTTAGAAGAGATATGGAAGATAAACCACGGATGCCTGAGTGGCTCAGTCAGTTAAGCAGCTGCCTTTGGCTCTGACCCGAGGGTCATGATCTCGGAGTCTTGGGATTGAGCCCTGTGTTGGGCTTCCTGCTCAGTGGGGAGCTTGCTTCACCCTCTCCCTCTGCCTCTCCCCCGGCTTGTGCTCTCTCTCAAATAAATAAAATCCTAAAAAAAAAAAAAAAAGATAAATCAGACAGCTGATGTTTAAAAGCTAGTATTCTTCCTATAGTGAACAAAGCATTTAAAATCATGCCTCCAACCACACTCAAATTTGGAGTCACTAACAAAATCTGAGTATTGCATCATCTAAGCACTGGAAGGACTTGTTATGACTTCACTTTTGAGCGTGGGGAGCAGTGTCTGAATCCTGTAGTTTTCTCCATCTTTGCCTTTACTTTTGTGTCCACCAGATGGGCCAACGCTGAGCCGAGTGTCCCAAGGTGTACCTGAGAAGAGAGACTTTATGGACTGACTCTTGCAGCTACTGAGTCTGAAGACTATTTCACAGGTTGGGGGAGGGCAGGGAGAAGAGCCACTTCCTACGCTATTCTTCTGCCTCCCAGACTCACAGCTGAAGTGCAACAACAAAGCTTTAGAATTGATTAAGAAGACAAAGGCCCTTAAATGTGAAATACAGGTCACTTACTCAGCACTGCTAAGTGAACAAAATGTGAAACAGTGAAACACTGGCTTATGAAAACAAACTTTTGCTCCGTCCAGAAATTTCTTTGGCTATCATTTCCTAAATATAAATAAGCCTGAACTTTGGTCATGTCTAGAGTCTGACCTAATTGTACCTTTAGAACTATGTGCTAGCTAACTGTGGACCCGAAATGTGAACCTATCAAAAGGGAAACAAAACATTAGACAGGGAGGTGTACAGGGTGAAAACCAAAACCACAAGCAACTTCCTTTCAGCTGGTGGTAAATGAAACCATTATATCTTTTATCATTTTTTTCCTGTCATGGTAGGTATACTCTAATTTCCATCTCCTGTTTCACCCATTCCCCCACCCTCCCCTCTGGTAACCATCAGTTTGTTCTCTATAGTCAAGACTGTTCCCTGGTTTGTCTTTTTTCTTTGTTTGTTTCTTAAATTCCACATATGAGTGAAATCATATAGTATTTGTCTTTCACTGACTTATTTTGCTTAGCGTTAAGACTCTCTAGCTCCATCCATGTTGTTGCAAATGGCAAGATTTCATTTTTATGGCTGAATAATATTCCATTTTATGTGTATATACACATAAAATACACACACACACGTGTGTGTGTGTGTATATATATATATATATCACTTCTTTATCCATTTATCAATTGATGGGACACTTCTGCTGCTTCCATAGTTGGGCTATTGTAAATAATGCTGCTCTAAACATAGGGGTGTATGTATCCCTCTGAATTAGTGTTTTTGCATTTTTGAGGTAAATACCCAGGAGTGCAATTACTGGATCATGGGTAGTTCTATTTTAATTTTTTTGAGGAACCTCCATACTGTTTTCCACAGGGGCTGCACCAGTTTGCATTGGTGCATGAGGTTTCTTTTTTCTCCACATCCTTGCCAACACTTGTTGTTTCTTGTGTTTTTGATTTTAGCCATTCTGACAGGTGTGAACTGAAATCTCATTGTGGTTTTGATTTGCATTCCCCTGATAATGAGTGACGATGAACTTCTCTTTATGTGTCTATTGGCCATCCGGACGCCTTCTTTGGAAAAATGTCTGTTTGTGTCTTCCATCCATTTTTTAACTGAATTATTTGTTTTTTGGGTGTTGAGCTGTATCAGTTCTTTATATATTTTGGACACTAACCCTTTACCAAATATGTCATTTGCAAATATCTTCTCCCATTCTGTAGGTTGCCTTTTAGTTTTGTTGACTGTTTCCTTCGCTGTGCAGACGCTTTTTATTTTGATGGAGTGCCAGTAGTTTATTTCTGCTTTTATTTCCCTTGCCTTAAGAAACATATCTAGAAAAATGTTGCTCTAGCCCGTGTATGAGAAACTACTGCCTGTGCTCTCCTGAAGGATTTTTATGGGTTCAGGTCTCACATTTAGGTCTTCAATCCATTTTGAGTTTATTTTTGTGTGTGGTGAAAGAACGTGGTCCAGTTTCCTTCTTTTGCATGTAGCTGTCCAGTTTTCCCAGCACCATTTGTTGAAGAGACTTTTTCCCACTGTATATTCATTCCTCCTTTGTTGAAGATTAATTGGTCATATAATTGTGGGTTTATTTCTGGGTTTTCTGTTCTATTCCATTTATCTATGTACCTATTTTTATGCCAGTACCATACTGTTTTAATGACTACCCCTTTGTAACATAACTTGAAACCTGGAATTATAATACCTCCACAGTTTTTTTCCAAGATTGCTTTGGCTATTTGAGGTCTTTTGTGGTTCCATACAAATTTTAGGATTGTTTGTTCTAGTTCTGTGAAAAATGGCTGTTGGTATTTTGATAGGGATTGCATTAAATGTGTGGACTGCTTTGGGTAGTACAGACAACTCAATTCTTCCAACCCATGAGCATGGAATGTCTTTCCATTTCTTTATGTCATCTTGGATTTCTTTCATCAGTATTTTATAGTTTTCACCTGTTTGATCAGTTTATTCCTAGATATTTTATTGGTTTTGGTACAACTATAAATGGGATTTTCTTAATTTTACCTTCTGCTTCTTCATTTTTAGGGTAGAGGAAGGCCACAGGTTTCTGTACATTGATTCTGTATCCTGAGACTTAACTGATTCATTTATCTAGTAGTTTTTTGGTGGAGTCTTAAAGGTTTTCTATATATAGCATCATGTCATCTGCAAAGAGAGTTTTACTTCTTCCTTACCAGTTTAGATTCCTTTTATTTCAAATATTTACCTTTAATTAAAATTAAGCCTTGGATGAGAAATTTAGTCCCACAAATATATTGCTGGTCCCTCTGACAGAAGTTTTTGCATTAGATTGGGTGGGTGCATTAAATTAAAAAGTGAAAACATTGACACTCATGGTACACCATTCAGCTTATATAATAAACATGAATACTGCTGGTCACAATGAAAAGTGTTTCTCTACATATCAAACCTTTCCCAGAAAATGAGTGCAAAGTACGTTCATTAATATAGAACAATGAGGAGAACATAATCTCTGTCTCTTTTTCACTGAATTCAAGGATTCTGATCTTTAAATGAATAAAAATCAGTAATACTCACTACAGGACCTAATTTTTTTTTAAAGATTTTATTTATTTATTTGACAGAGACACAGTGATAGAGGGAACACAAGCAGGGGGAGTGGGAGAGGGAGAAGCAGGCTTCCCGCCGAGCAGGGAGCCCAATGCAGGGCTCGATCCCAGGACCCTGCGATCATGACCTAAGCAGAAGGCAGACGCTTTACAACTGAGCCACCCAGGCGCCCCTACATGGCCTAATTTTAACTGTCATTGGCTGGCTATTTAACCAAACAAGTCACATTATTTCATCTGTATACGAGAACAGAAGCATTTTACCTTATTTTGAATCTCCTTTAGGCCACTTGAATCCAATGTCATTGATCCTTTGGGGAAATACTTTGCAATACAGGGGCCACCTGTCGGCTGGGATCCAGCAGTACATTTACCATAAAAGCTGCTAACCCAGTAGCCCAGGTACCTGCGACTGTACCGCCAAGATGGGCGGTCCCTCAGCTCATCTTGGTTCTTCTATCTACTACTATTGTTTTGATTTTGTCCCAAGCGGCAACACAGGTGATAAGATTGATGAAGGCATTCTTTAGCATCTCTGGTCCCTTTTTCCCCACTGAAACAACTGCTTTACAATCTTCATTTGTGATAAAGCAATCTTTCTTAGGACTCCAATTACCACATTATCACAGAACAGACCACACCACATTTGTCTCTTCAGAGCACCTTAAATCACTCTGTACGGAAGAGAACATTCCCTCCAAAGTCTCTAGAGTTATTCAAATAGAATTGTGCTGATTAAGTTACAGATAATCTGAACTGAGAGTCTCAGTTTTATCATAAGGGGAACTGGTCATAAAAACACAGAATAAAAAGTGTAAACATAAGTAGAAAGTACTACCTCAGGACACAGAAAAACAGAGTACAAACATACTGAGGCCAGGAATAAGCCAAGAAAGGAAAGATATAAACTAGCACTGTGAAAAGTATAAAGAGCTGGAGAAATGCAAGACCTTATAATACGCAAATTTTTTATTCCCTACAGTTCAGGGTTCATGGAAGGCAAGCAAAAAGTGATAAATGTAAAAGGCAGGCAGCACTGGATACAAATCACCAAAGAAAAGAATCATAGTATAAAGAGCAACTGAGTTAGCCTGGTTGGAAAGTGATGACCTTGCTGTCCTAGATACAGGCCACATACTACTCCAAGCCGGCTCTGTGACCCCCACCCCACCAATCCCCTTGGAGAATTTAAGAGGTTTTAAGGCAATGTTTCAATACCAACTAAACGGTTAAAAATGGGAAGTAATATCAGTTACAGTTAGGAGGCACTCAAATACCTTTTGATTAATGACCTCAAGAGCCATTTCTTCATCTTCTCTAGATCAAGCAATCTCAGGAACGAGGAAACTTGTGGAGTTTCTACTTTCTGGGGGTGATAAAGGAAGCAAAGCCAATGGGAAAAGCCTGAAATAATAATAGTATATTTATGAGATATTAAATTTAGGGCACAGCTTTAATGTAATTGGATGACTAGTACAGTAACACGAAAGTATTTTGGCAAAAAAGGAAATAGACTTCTGGGTCACTACGGGGATTATTCTAGGGACAAATTTGCTTCAGCTCATTAGACCGGTGATAATGCTGGCAACATTCTCGGCCATTTTGGCTTTATCAAATGTACTGAAACGTTAACATGAGCACGTTCCATTTGTGCCGTGCTATCTTCTCAAATGCCATCAGATGTGGAAGGTCAACAAAACGGAATTAAATTGACACTACAAGAATACAAAGACGACTTTTAATTTCCAATCTGACTGCAATTTGGAAATTCTCAATTCCCTTTCACACGCTGTTCCCCTGCCATCCTCCCTCGCTGGCTGATGTCAAAAGGGGCTCCTGCTGTTCCCATCAGCACTGCAAATACAAAGTTCAATAAGCTGTGCATTCAGGGGCCACAAAAGTGAATACAAGGCTGACACACACAGAACCAACACACGTGACCACATACCATTCCTCCACCAGCCGAGGATAGACTGCTTCATTATGCATCTTTCACTGGCCTTCAAGAAGGGGAAGATCTGTGGAAGCTGGGAGGCAACGGAACACAACAAGGGGTCACGGTTAACTGTTCTCTTCTGTATGTCTTCTAATCACTGTCAGGCCAGCTACTACTTACAAGGTACGTTCTTGGGCTGGCCGGTGAAGCCTCATCTCTCAGCTCTAGAGCCACTCTGCTTGACTCGACTCTCGTGGGGCTTGCACTGTGCAGACTTCCAGCTGGTACTGCCCTGAGGGGGGTTACCGGTTTCAACACACACACACACGTACACTCAGAGAGACATACCACACATACAACCCATACAACCATGCACACCGCACACATGGGCACCAGATACGCTTAAACTGTCACTCAGCAATATTAAAAAAAAAGCAGAACAACGTTTCTTTTAATTTGGAATTTTAATTATGTACATAAATAGCAACTTAAGAATGAGGAGTTCTAAGGCTAGACATTATCTCTAGGTGAAAGGATTTCCGATTAGTCCACTTGCAGTATGGCATCACCCAAGATAACAAAGAAGCCTAGTATAGTTTGTCCTGAAGAAAGCCAATTTACTATATTCAGTACTGGCTTCTCTGCCATTTTTCTGTAGAAATACTGGTTTACTGCATGGAGTTTCCAATGTTTACCTATAACTAAAAGAAAAAGAAAACCATAAGTAAACTGCCATGGAGAAAAAGAGAAACTCTAAAACTTTGCTTTTTGAAAATTCATTAAGGTTAAACTGAGAAACCCTATCAAATATTTACATTACTATTATGACCATAAGGATCATCATGCACCAGAAAAAAACTGTAATTATTTCTGTTTTACAGACACTTAAACTACAAAGCAGAAAGGTTTTGTGTTTCGTCCAAACTACATTCAGATTCTCACCTGGCTGTGTACCTGAGCATAATTAAACGGATGGATGGATGAATAAATAAAAAATAAATGCTTAAACAGCACAGCAAACACCACATCTCTCCCCATCTGAAAAACCAAACAACTACATTTCCATCCACCTGCTGAAGGAGAGTGTGATTATATCACCGTCGGGTCTAACATATACCTTTCCTCATATCACCCCACTATTCTTTTCTGGAATGGAACACACATCATCCAAAGACACACCAAAGACAAATGGATTCTTCTCCAGATTGCTTTCTTCCCAATATGTAATGAATCTACTTAGCAATTAGAGGGTTATAAGTATTTGAGAGATATATTTTTAGATACAAATATATCTTTTAATATAAAACCAAACTTCTTAAGTTAAAGATGTAAACCTCTAGCTTACTTTTCCCATTTCAGTTTATTAATCTGTCTTGGACTTCTCTAAGAATTCAATACATTTACTGCATTGTTAAAACTGCAAACTGGAAATGACCTATTTTGATAAGGATTCAATAGGCC
Source organism: Zalophus californianus (assembly GCF_009762305.2). NCBI lineage: Eukaryota > Metazoa > Chordata > Mammalia > Carnivora > Otariidae > Zalophus > Zalophus californianus. The sequence goes on along the minus strand of NC_045612.1, from coordinate 109,564,456 downwards.
ATGGTAGTCCATACTAGGAAATTATTAAGCAGCTAAGAGGAGGAATGAGACAGATCTCTAAGTACTAAGAGAAAAAGATGCACATAATATATTAAGTGAAAAAAGGCAAGTTATTTCATTCGTTCAACACAGCTAAACACAGCACTGTCTATGAAGTATTCTTACCGAAACTGAACCTCAATATGATGGAGCCTTCAGATCTATCTATCATTTTATGGGAAATGGAGAAAAGAGAGGAACCAAGAGATCAACAGAATGACACTAAATGGATGCACTCAGCCACAGCCAGAATGTGGGATCTTCTAAAGGATAAATAGGCCTGTTTTTCAAAAAATGAATGGCAAGGGAAAAATGAAGAAGGGACTATTACAGTTTAAAAGGGACTTCAGGGACCTATCAGTCAAATGTAATGGGCAGATCCTGTTTGGTTCCTGATTCAAATAAACCAATGCAAAAAGACAATCAGGGAAATCTGCATACTACCTAAATATGAAATGATATTAAGCAATTAGTGTTAATTTCTTTAGGTGTAATAATAAAATTGATATGTTCCCTCATGGAGGTTTCAGTGTACTTGCAAAACAATTCAAGGAATATGAGCTCATTCTGTCAAAACACCAAAAGAAGGTATGCACACATTTACACACAGAGAAAAATGTCTGGAATGGTAATGTCAAACTATTAACAGAAATTAACCATGGAAAAGGAATAGAGAACCAGATAAACTAAAAATACTTATCTAAAAAAATTTCTTTTTAAAAAGATTTTATTTATTATTTATTTGAGAGAGAGCACGAGTGGTGGGAGGGGCAGAGGGAGAGGGAGAAGCAGACTCCTCGCTGAGCAGGGAGCCCGATGCGGGGCCTGATTGGATCCCAGGACCCTGAGATCATCACAACCTGAGCCAAAGTCAGCTGATTAACCAACTGAGCTACCCAGGCACCCATAAAAAAATTTCTTTACAACAAATATGTATCACTTTTATAATTGAAAACTCCATCTCCAATAGAGAAGTAAAAAAGTAAAGAATGAAATCAAGGTTGTATATACAGTAAGCTGAACTCTGGCCCAGAGTATTTTGGAAAGATGAAATAGATATTTACGTTGTTTCCCTGTATTCCAAGTCTCATTGTCCCTGCAGAGAAACATAATATATTCAATGTCAAGTTTCTGGAGGACATATGTGGCTTCCTGGCTGCTCACGTTCTAGTCTCTCTTCCAATAGCAGATCCATCCAGTACACATCTGGCCCGGCTCTCCAGAGATGCTGATTCTGGGGTGGGGCTTAGGCCTCTGTCTTTTAACAAGCTCCTGTGGTAATTTGTTTGTATAATAAAATTTGAGAAGTACCACTGGGGGTTACCATATGAAGGGCTGAGATGTGAAAGAGGATCTGGGTTTGTTTTCTGTGACCGCTAAGGCAAGATCAGAACCATTGCATAGGAGTTACAAAAAGACATATTTTTGCTTAGTATAAGAAACAGCTTCCTAAAAATCAGAACCATCCAAAGATGGCTGCCCTATGGGGTAAGGTGCCTATCAGTGAGGAGGAAAAGTGAGAACACACAGAGCTACAGGGTATTTATGCTTGAGGCTGGCTGGGGGGCCAGAGGACCCCTCTCAAATTCTAAGACTATATGACTCTCTGCATCTCTAAAAATATGGAGACAGCTTGAGAAAGAAAAACCTCACACTGAGGGCTTTCATGGATTGTAAATAGCAGCTATGATTTACAATAAGTGTAGCAGTGATTTAAAAAAAAGACTATAAAAGAAAATTCATATTCACTGCAGAATATTTTAAAATATAGAAAGTTATATAGAAGAAAAACTATAAAAACATCCATAATTAAGATACATACTTAAATTTTTTGTTGTATTTCCTGGTCTTTATCATCTCTAAAAATGTACCATACTACCTTTATTTTTCATTTAACAAGTTTCCATGCAATTAAATATTACTGAAACATAATAACATTCCTCTTCATGGATATACCAGAATTAAGCCACTTTTTGTAGCTAAATATTTAATTGTTTCCAAACTCGTTATAATCTTATCAGGAAATCACAAGTGCTATTATATAATTTTTCATATATATACAAACGAACATTAATATAACTACTGTTTTATACTTAGCTGGTATTCATGAGTAAATATTGAACAAATGAATGAAGACAGTGAATTGAGTATAAGAGCAGAAGAAATCACACTGATTTTCTGACTTCATCTGGTATCCTAAATTTCTCTAGCCTCAGGTTACTCATCTTTAAAGAAAGAATAATTACACCTATGAATTCCCTATGGTACTTATAATAATATTTCTATATAATCTTGAGCTTCTCTACAACCATCACTCATTCAACAAATGTTTATTTAATGACTATCAGATGAATACAAGGGTGCCTACTATAGTAAAGTCTTATTTGAAAAAAAACACAAACCTAAGAAATAATGGCACTTTTCAACTGTTTGAAATAGTTTTGTAGACAAATCCCAACTGCCAAGTTCTAGCTTGCCTAAAAAACCCAGGTACTTCTCAGGAATGAACACAATTAAACAAGTGAAGGCACTCAAGTCCACAAATTAAAGATGGAATGAAACATCATACCGGCCCTTATGTATCTACATGAAGCTGAAACTGCTATAATTAATTAAGTTAATTAAGGACAAGTCATTTCAGCTGGTGCTAACAAGGCTAAAAATGATTACAGAATTCTCTTGTTCTTTACCTGATTAAAATGGGCAGAGCATGGAGCATTCTATTTATTTCCAGGTGAATTCTTCACATTTCCTGGCTTATAAAACAAAAATAAAGAATATTAATACAGTTTAAAAAGAAATAGTGAAACTTCTAAAGAAAGACTGGAATGTCTCAGCGTGCCCATCTTCAGTATTTGGCTGAATACAACATTAAATATTCTTATAATGCAACCTGACCCATTTCTCAGTTAACTGAAGGAATTACGAGGGCCCCCTGAGGGCCCTGCTGTAGACAGTGACTTTGGCACAGAGAAGAGCAGGAACTAAAGCTCCATTAATCCTTACCACAGAGATTCAGCCAAACAGCTGATTCTATAAAAAAATCCAAGAGTGAAAAGATTTCTTTACTACTTTATGCTGCTGCCATTGCTAAAGAATTAAAAAAAAATAAAAATAAAGAATAAAGCTGTTCTTCTCTGTGTATCATCCACCATAGGGGCCAAATCACAAAACATGTTTACTGTGAAAGAGGTTATAATTGGACCACACCCATTCTGCCTGGCCACCATCTGGGAACGTATAATTAGGTCATTTCATCTACCAGAAGTGATGTAGGAAAGTTTCTAGTAGGAAAAGTTCATGAGCTAAATGTTTAAGGCTTTACTTTCCTTCCTGTATGTTTTCAATACTGTAATTCTGAAAACATGTTAATAAGAATTGATGTCCATCAAGGGGGTGAACTCTCATGAGATGGCAACCCGAAAACAGTAGGCTGTAGGTGAGCGGGCAATGGGCTGGGATTCCGTGGTCTAGACTTGGTGCAGGTTCCCCTGGCGGCCTTCTCCAAGAGTTATCCATGGGTGAAGGAGGGGGGAAAGTGAGAAAGCAGGAACACATACTAACCCTGTAATTTCAGAGCATGGTTTCTAGGCAACTCCAGGCTTACTGGAGTGGCTGAAAACTGGTCTGTAAGCATGGTGATCATACATCCTGGCGTGCCCAAGTTATACTGGTTTATACCCACTGTCCCAGCATAATTAACAGCACCTCCTTTCACTCTCAAGCATATCCTGACTTGGATGATAAATTATATGGTTACCCTATCTCCAGACCACATCCACTTGATGATGAAGTTCTGGGGAACGAGGCCCTATGTATTGCTTGGTGGATCATCATATAACACCCATGTCTACTTGTTGCTCTGAACAGAGCTCTACGGGACTCAGTACCGTGTGCCTTACTGTACTCCTTGAGAGCCACAATCACACACACACACACACACACACACACACACACACACACACACACGCTTGGTGGATCATCATGTAACACCCATGTCTACTTGTTGCTCTGAACAGAGCTCTATGGGACTCAGTACCGTGTGCCTTACTGTATTCCTTGAGAGCCACAATCACACACACACACACACACACCCAGAGGCCTTCTTGCTGTTGCTGTTGCTTTTCCAACCTGCCAAGCTCTTTCCTAGGATTAGAACTTGCAAAATGTATCCCTTGACCTAAGACTGGTCAATCCCACTTTCTGCCTGACTAAATGCTATTCATCCTCTAGATCAAGGCTTTCCCGTCACGTGTCCTTTGATTTAGATGAGAACCTTCTGTTCACATTCACAGCACCCATGTCCTTCCCGATTTGTATAATTCTTCCATTCATTTACTAATATGTAAGCCAAATCATTTACTAATACATAAGCTTCGTGAGGGCACAATATCCCTAGGGACCTCCTAGCACATGGTATTTAAACATTTGTTGAAGAAACAATGAAATGTTTATTCAGAACCTAGAGATCTGATGAGGGTAAAAAAAAAAAAGTTTGGGTATGTAATTAATGAAGAACAAAAGAGATTTTAAAAAAAGAGATTTCATTTATGAAGATAAGTGAGATAACCATGTCTGACAATTGGGTCTATCATAAAAACCATATAGTTCTCTACCTAGTTAAATATATTTTAGGTGTGAATTACCTTAATGTAATGTTTGCCAAGTACTTCTACTGATATTCTTATATATTTTACTATCTATACTCACCAGCATTTCAATCTCAAAAATATAAGATGCTAAATTCATAAGCTTTTTTATCTTTTGGACATTCAGAAAATGAGCACATAAAATATTCTTCTGGTTGAGGAAAACAACTCTGTTGCTAGGAAATTTTTCTTGTTTGGTTACGTATCAGTTATAGTATAACAAAACATGACAGTCAAATACCTCGCTAAGGAAATATTGAACCCATCCACCCTATTACAAATCAGATTTCTCTTGGCAGAAACTGCCATGATCTCAGAAAAAAAAACATTCTCTGACTTCAAAATATTGTGATTTAGTACAAGCCAGAAATTAACTTTTTTTTGCATTTTTCAGACAGTTGTATTTGAAATATTTTATAACTGATTCTCCTTATAATTTAATTTTGATACCTATCAGGTTTCATTGCTTTTTTTTAAGATTTATTTATTTAGGGGTGTCTGGGTGGGGTGCCCGCTCTCAGATTTATTTATTTATTTTAGAGAGACAGTGTGTGTGAGCAGGGGGAGGGGCAGAGAGAGAGGAAGAGAATCTCAAGCAGACTCCCTGCTGAGCATGGAGCCTGACACAGGGCTCGATCCCAGGACCCTGAGACCATGACCTGAGCCGAAATCAAGAGTCAGGAGCTCAACCAACTGAATCACCCAGGTGCCCTGGTTTCATTGTTTTTTAAAGTAATTAATACATTTTATTTAACCCAACATATCTAAAATACTATTATTTCAACATACGATCAGTATAACAATAATGACAGTTTACCTTCTTTTTATTTGTACCGTGTCTTCTAAGTTTGCGTGAATTTACACTTACAGCACACGCCTCAATTCAGACTAGCTATATTTCAAGTACCCAATAGCTGGCTGCCACATTGGACTATACAGGGTTAGAGGAATAAGCTAAATAGCACTGTGATGGTTAGTTTTATGTGTCAACTTGGCTAGGCTATAGAAGAAAATTTATTTTCTTACCACAGCCATGAACATGAATGATAATTTCTATTAGCAAAATCAAAACACTGTTTTAGTCCAAACATTTACTTCCAATTAGTACGCATTACCATGTGAAGAGGCATTTCCAGACAAACCTCTGAGGTATACTAGCCCAGTGAAATGTCTGAGCCCCTCACCAGTTGATTATTTTGATCAATTACTTAACTTCCCCAAATGCAGTTTCCTCGTTTGTAAAATGGGAATAATAGAACCTGCCGCAGACTCCGTGAACAAAGAGTTTAGCACCCAAGACCAAGCTCACAGCAAGCACTCAATAAACATTATTTATCCTAGGTAGAAGATCATGTACCTTTTTGATGGAGAAATAAAAGGTAAGGATAAATGACCTGTTAAAGACCCCAATGACATCCCAGTTCACTGGATATGGTAAGCAGAATCAGGCCTCCCCCAAAAATGTCTGCATCCTAATGGTGGAAACTGTGACTATGTTACTTTACATGGCAAAGGTGAATTTCCGCAGCATGGAGGGAGGTTCAGGCTGCTTATCAGCTGACTTTCCAACAGGGAGATTATTTTGCATTATTACATGGGTTCCGATAGTCAAAGAGGGAGGCTAAAGACAGGGTCAGAGAAATGGGACATGAAAAGGACTCAACTTGCAGTGGCTGGCTTTGAAGATGGAGGAAGAGGGCCATGAGCCAAGGAAAGCTGCAGCCTCTAGAAGCTAGGAACAGCCCTCAGCTGGCAGCCAGCAAAACAGACCTTGACCCTACAACCACAAGGAACTGAAATGAATTCTGTCAAACCCGCCCCCCCGAATGAGGGGGGAAATGGATTCTCCCCTGGAGCCGCCAAAAAGGAGTGCAGCCCTGCTGACACCTTGATTTAGCACCAGACTTCTGACCTACGGGGTCTAAAATAATATAAATTTGTATTACTTTCAGCCAGTAAATTTGTGGTCATTTGTTATGGCAGGATAGGAAACTAAAACACCGGCGGGAGGACTCTTGACTAATGGATATAAGCCCTACAGTTCCATTTCCCATCAGGAGAGGTTATCTTCTCAAGCAGAAGCAAAAGTATGCAGTGTCACATGACATCTGTCATGGCTGTCATGTGCTAAAGAGTCTGGCCATTTTATGTTTCTTACATGGATAAACTCATTTCGTCCTCAAAGCAGCCCCATGAGGTCCTACTCTCATTTCCCAGAGTGCAGGAACAATTTCCCCAGGTTTCAAGGCTTATAAGAGGTGGAGGTGGAGGCGGGGTGGGGTGGAGTGAGGCAGAGCCTGGAGCACCTACCCCAGAGTCCACTCTCCTGGCCACCAGGCTATGCTGCATTCTGCTTGGTCCACCTTTTCTGATACAAAAGCTTTATGCCTTTCAAAAAAGGAGATGCTCCCCCTGCCCAGAATTTTTAACTTTTTATTTTGTTAAGTGATGATGTTAAAAAAAAAAAAAAAGAAAGAAAGAAAAATCATTGCCTAGCACCTTTAGGTTTTAAACAGCTGACACTAGAAAAGGCACCAATTCAGAACAAATTTAGCTTTATGGAAAACCCACCACACCGTCCTTATTTTTATTTTTATTTTATTGTGTTAAGAACACTTAACATGAGACTGACTCTCCAAATTTTTAAATGTACAATACAGTACTGTTGACTTATAGGCACAATGCTGTACAGGAGATCTCTAGAACATATTCATCTTGCGTGACTGAGACTTTACACCCCTTGAACAGTAACCCCCAATCCCCTTCCCCTTCCCCACCCCCAGCCCCTGGCAACCACCATTCTACTCTCTGCTGCCCTGAGTTTGACTATTTCGGATACTTCATGTAAGTTGAATCATGAAGTATTTCTCCGTCTGTGACAGAAATATCAGAAAGGACCATTGTGAAACCACGTAACTTACTGAGAGCTAAACTTGAGAGTGTTTAGCAAGCTGAGGAATTTGGAATGGAGGAAGAGAAAGCACGGCATATTTACTCAGGGTGGTGCCTGCCGCTTCCCTTTCATTTTCCTGCTGAGCCAGCAAGGCCTGAACACAACTATTAAAAGCCCAGCTTTAGAAGTTCTGCTCAGTTTTCACGTTAGTAACAGGTTTATATTTCTTCATGGATTTTCCTGCCCTTTAAAGAATTATTAAGGCTTTACTTTTTAGTTATTGTTGGCCTTTAGCAGTCATTCTACAATTCTTTCATAGTAACTTGTTACATTTTTTTAAAACCTACTGAAAACTAAACGTGCCATTTACGGAGACACACTGCTGTGTTTGGCTAATTATAGGACAACTCCAAAAGAGCCATCTGTGACCCTGGGGCTCCACGCCCACAACTGGCATCCATCTCGGATACTCAGACGTTGGGCTGATACTTGCAAAAGGGTTTCAGATCAGCAATGGACAATCAGGAAATAGTTTCAGGCTTTTATTAAGCTCCTAGATTCAGAGTGAAAACCATAATGGAAAAAAAAAATCAATAAAACCAACTACAATAAGAACTTCTGATCGTCAAAAGACACCCAAACTGAAAAGACAAGCCTCGGACTGGGAGAAGACATCTGCCAACACGTGACCAACAATATTAGCATCTAAGAAAAAAAATAAAGAACCTTTATAAATCATTAAGAAAGGAACACATTACTCATACAAAGAAATGGCCAAAAGACATGAGTAGGCGGTTCAAAAAGAAACCAATAAACATGTGAAAATGCTCAACCTCATTAGTGATCAAGGAAATGTACATTAAAACTACAATGAGAAATTCTGAGACCACTGTGACATGCCAGATAGTGAGGAAACCATCAGACTACTTGGGTCACGTGAAAAGGACTCAAAGCCAACTTCTACTAGCCAAAGTAAGACGATCATAAAATGTTCAAATCCAAGTATGTATAAATCTACAAATTCATAACTAACTGGTGACCTTCTGAGGATGAGAGGGAACCGATCCATTATTTTGAAAACTGGATACATAAGAGAAAAAATAAAGCATTTATCCTGTCTTTCCTCTAACTGGGTAACTAAACAGTAGATGAGGGGAAGTGGTTCCTTATTAAAGTATTCCAGCTAATATGTGAAAAATGACATGACAGAGGTAGAATAAAACCATTTTCTAACCCCCAATGAATCAATGGGTCTAGGCACTGGGCATCAATACCTGCTAACACCAAAAGAGCAAAGTAAAAACCAGACTTAGGTGCCTATGCAGACCTACAGCCTTGCCAAAAGGATCAAACACAAACCTCATCAATCAGTCATCTGAATCCAGCTGCCAATCTGCAGTAAATGCAGAGAAGAGAGGAACATGGTCAACTGCATCTTAAGTGTGCCATCAGCAAAGCCCAAACCACTGGAAACTCTCGAGGACCAATATGCCAGTTTCTTTTAACAGATACGTTGTAAGGAAAATAAAAAGATGGAAGGGGAACCTGTAGATTAAAAGTGACTTAAAAAAGGGGGGGGGGAGACTTAAAAGGCATATAAAGTCAGAAATAATAAGAGGCAAAACTAAAGTGACAGCGATAAAACCATAAAGAGAAGTAAGAAAGTTATTACTATAAAAGTCAGGGTAGTAGGTAATTTTGGATGGAGGGAGAGAGCTATAATTGGAGTGAGCTACATGGAGGGGGTTCTGGGAAAGGCTGGCAAAGCTCTGGTTTTGGTCCTTAGAAGATGGTCACAGGGGAGTTTGCCTTATACTAATTCACTAAGCTAAAACAATAAATTAAAAAGTTGTTGAAGGAATGCACATTATTGGGGCAGTTGGGGAAACCTGAATATGGACTGCATATGAGGTAATGTTTACGTAAACAAGGAAATTTTTCTGCAGAGCAGAAAAATGCCACAGACTTATTTAGGGTCTTTGAGAGTAATACAACTCCGTGGCAAATAATATAATTGAGAACTGAGCCATCATTCATACCACTGGAAATTTCAGGGCCCTGTTTTATTTTTATTTATTATTTTCTTAAATTTTATTTTATTATGTTATGTTAGTCACCATACATTACATCATTAGTTTTTGATGTGGTGTTCCATGATTCATTGTTTTCCATATAACACCCAGTGCTCCACGCAGTACGTGCCCTCCTTAATAACCATCACCAGGCCAACCCATCCCCCCACCCCCCCCCTCTAAAACCCTCAGATTGTTTCCCAGAGTCCATAGTCTCTCATGGTTCGTCTCCCCCTCCGATTCCCCCCGCTTCATTTTCCCCTTCCTTCTCCTAATGTCCTCCGTGTTATTCCTTATGTTCCACAAATAAGTGAAACCATATGATAATTGACTTTCTCTGCTTGACTTATTTCACTTAGCATAATCTCCTCCAGTTCCATCCATGTGGATGTAAAAGTTGGGTATTCGTCCTTTCTGATGGCTGAGTAATATTCCATTGTATATATGGACCACATCTTCTTTATCCATTCATCTGTTGAAGGGCATCTCGGCTCTTTCCACAGGTTGGCTATTGCGGACATTGCTGCTATGAACATTGGGGTGCATATGGCCCTTCTTTTCACTACATCTGTGTCTTTGCAGTAAATACTCAGGGCCCCGTTTTAAACACGATGTCCACAAATTCCTTTTGACTGTTTAGAACCACAAGCATGTACCTTTGTTAGATCACTACAGTGATAACTATGGACAACCATGAATTAGATTGCATCTAATTGAAACTGCTAATTTCAAGTCTGACTTGAAAACCGATTTCCAAATAAGCTAAGAAACAAAATCTCAATCAAGTGTCCCCCAGGTCCCTTCAAAGACACAGTTCCTGGGCCCCAAAGGATTCCTGTTCCAGGGTAACCTATATCTTTGCTCTCATTCATAAAACAAAATAAAAACCACTGAAACCCACAAAATCCAACAAGAAGGGGGAAGAGCAATAAAAAACAATGGCATTTCACCATCAGTTAATTCCTGAAATCTAAGAGTATATCAAAATTTGATTAGAGCCATCTGTTGTTCTTCATTTAAAACTTGTGCTAAATGTTTAAGTAGTCAACATCAACTTTATTACCTTCTAGTGAGAACACACAACCTTCAGGAAGAGATTATGCTTTCAAGGTAAACAAATGAAAGAACATTACATTCTCAATGACTCTGAAGAGGACAAAGGCACAGAAGACTAGAGAAAAAAATACAGGCCAACCATGAGCTAATTAGACATCTTTACTCTCTCACTCCCCAAAGACTCGCATATAAATGTGAGTAGCTTTAATATCTAACGTTTTCAAATTACCATAAAATGCTGGCCTGTTTAACCTGCCTTCCAACCACAGTCCCGCTGCTTCTGCCCTGGGCTGAATTCTCAGAGCAGAGAAAGCTATTTCCAAGCTAGAGGCTCTGGGCAGGAGGGGGTAGGGGGAATCCCCTCCTTGGCTTTCATGCGCAGTGGGTCTGAGGTGCCCACGGAAACCACGGTGAGCACTCAGAGGCTCCCAGGAGACACCCGCCCAACTGGCTTTGGGGTACGTGTGTCTCTGCCACCACCACAGTAAGCACTCGGAACTGAGCATGAGTTTCCTTTTCCACGTTTCTTTCTAGGGCTCTGTAGAGCTTTCCTGACATTCTATTTCCTTTCCCATATAAAACTCGGTGTGGACTTAAGGAATTCTTTAAACAGGAAAGCAAGCTTCCAAAGAAAATGTCAGAGGAATGGAAACAAAACTACGGGTGTTTATTTTTTAAAGGGGATTGCCAAAGGGCACTTGATATTAACACAGAACTTCCTACTCAAAGCTAGCTTAACCAGGCTCCAGAGAGACTAATTCCTTTAGCTATCACTAATACAAAAATGAGTCTTGAGATTTCACTGGAAGACTATTTATGTAAATAATGAGGAGCGCTCATAATTGATTCTACAATATTACATCCAAATTCTGGATTTCAATTTTGACACAGTTCTTTATATTTTTAAAGAGTATTTTGATTTGAGATGACAGAAGTCAAAATGAACTTCCTTCAATCTATAACGTAGAAGGTATGTTAATATAAGAACCCTGATTCTTCCTTATCGAGCAGTGCCTCCAAGGGCTTGGAGGAGACACGATGCCTTGTTCTATAGTCATTCTTCCTTATCAGAGGAAAGAATGTTCCAGCAAACAGGGGCAACATTCAATCAGCTATGGGGCTGCAAGAAGAGATGAAAGATGACACCTTCTTAAAATTACACAACCTCCTCCCTCTGCTGCTTATCCACCAGTCAGCAGAGAAAGTATGGTTTGTAGCTGGTGGCTGATCCCCAACACACCACCGCTCATGCCCTTAAGTGGGCCAAGAAGGCTAGGGGATGAAGAGATACGGTCTTGCTAAAAGGAGGGAGCCCATAGTAAGTGAAATAGCAAGAGGAGGAGCCTTGGTTAGTTGTTTTTTGTTTTTGTTTTTGTTTTTGTTTTGCCTGGGAACACAGTATGTTCTCTATGAATCCAGTTTTGATAAAACTTTCAGAAAATACACTACACTTTGAGCACATTATAAATACAACAGAGAGGAAATGATGATCTAAGACTGCAGTGGAATGCATTTTATGGTCACCACTTATTCAGCCCTGCCGATAAAAACCAAATGCACAGAGGTTCTATTGCTCCTCCAATAAAGGCCACCAAGAGAGAATCTGAGCTAGAGGCATAATGAAAACAAAGAGAAAAAACAGGATCAGGCAACAGTGTTATCAGGAGTCTTATAAAACCCTAGAGAAACCATATATTTAAACCAAAAGAAAGATAATGAAAAAGATCTTTCTCACCTTTTGAAAGTTCTTCCATAAATCTTCTACGACTATGTATCCTCGTAAACCCCAGTCATATAATTTCTCCCCACTGACCTTGAAACAAAATATAAAAGATCCATTGCTATTCCATACATGACTGGTAAGAATGAGAATATTCCACTTTCCTTTTTCCTGTTTCCAAAAGAACTGTTTTTAAGCATACGACAGCTCCAGAAGCCTTGGGGCATACACATTAAGGCTGTGCAACATAAGCAAATAAAAAGATAGCGAGAATCATAGCATAAGCAGAAAACAGTTTGGTCGTGCAGTTACTGTTTAAAATAATTTGCCATAAATTACAGGTTAACAAGGAAAAAATGAAGGAGGTCAACTGCTGATACTGAAATTCCTGAAAACGAGACAGAGAAAGAAGGCTTCTGCCTATCACATCTAACACGTCATAGCCAACGAAAGCACATGCCCAGCTGAAAATCACTCACTCACTTTAGGGGCCTGGGTAAAAAATTAGGTGAACCTAATGAAGATGGTCTTAGTTTTCCCAGGTCCCCCAAAACATAAAGTCTTCACATTTCTATAGCGATTTTGCCTCTTGATCCAAGATCCTTTCTACAACACCCTGAGAGGTAGGGCCCAGGGTCAGAGAATACTTTGGGGCCAAGCCACTCACTCCTTCGTATGATACTGTAATAGCATTACACGGTGACAGATGGTAGCTACACCTCTGGTGAGCACAGCATAATGTATAAACTTGTCAAATCACTATGTTGTACACCTGAAACTAATGTAATACTGTGTGGCAACTATACTCAAATAAAAAAATTTTTTTTTAAATGCCCTGGTCCACCTTTCTCTATTTGACTTTAACTGTTGGAATTTTTTACATTTTAGGTACTGAGTATTGATTTTTCTTAAAAAAAAAAAAAAATGCTTCCAGTAATTTGCATTCATTGGTCCTCCATGTGACAAACTATGTTGATTACTCTTCTACATGGAATTTCCACTGCAAGTTTCTGAAAGCAGTTATTGTTGTCTAATTTTTATAATTTCTGTATCTATAGCATTTTAGTTTACAAAACACTTTCACACGAATTATTTCTATTCTAAATAACAACCCTGTACAGTAAGTAGGCAAAGATTATACGGAAATATTCAGGGGCCAAGTGACTAATCCAACTAAGGTCACAGTGCTAGTAAATCCGGTGGTCACTGTAACATGCTGGTTTCTTACAAGTTATTTTCTTCCAGTTGCTCTAACTGTTCTTAAAATATATGATTCTCAAACCCACTGGTAGACATATTGAGCATTTACCACATATATGACATTATTCTTGGTGCTTTACATTTCTGAGGGGAAAATAACACTTGCCATCACTTTAAGCATTTTCTTACAGTACTTCTCTCCAAACACTACTGAACAAAAAACAATGTGAGCAATTAAGTGGCTGGTCCAAGGTCAGGGTATTCATAAAAAAAATTAAAACTGCTGAAATAGGAACTAAATGACACTAAAACAGTAACAGAAAATCCCTTTCAATCACTGATGTCTCTTTTGATTTATTATAGCAAAATATACATACAATTTACCATTTCATCCATTTTTAGGTGTACTATTCAGTGGCATTAAGTACATTCACAGTGTTATGAAACCATCACCATTATCCATGTCCAGAACTTTCTCATCATCCCAAACAGATCGCTAATGTTTTATATCTAGTGAAAATAAGTTAATTGTTTTGTTCTGGCTTATTCTAAGTACAAAATAAAAGACAAAACTCCTTCCCACTGACTTGAAAAATAAATTAGAATACAACTCATATTTGTGTCCTACGATCTTGGCTGTGAAAACAAAAGATCTTTTGCAACATATGCTGTGGCGTATAAATAAAAAAGACCTCTACTCAGGGGGCAGCCACATATGCTTCTCAACCAGCAGCCAAGCCCACTCTCTACACCCTATCCATTTACTGTTGAAACCACAACACACTGAGATGATGTATGACTATGTTTATGATCCGGGGCAGGCAGACGTGATTCACTGTTCCTGAGCTGGGGCTGAAGCAGGCAGAGGAACATTAACTCTCTGCCTCCGGGACTGCTATAAACAATGTCAAGCCCATGCTCTAAAGATCCTACTGGCATCTGCTACCAAAGCCACCAATTTCTCACAGCTGGAGCCACTGGCCTCCCACCCACCTACAAGTGCAGTGCAGTCCAGGAATCCAGACTCAATCCTGTCATGCGAGCCCTCCAGGGAGCTCAGTGTCAGATCCGTCTGGCTCAGGGCCCTGAGGGCCCAACTGCTGCTCTTCTGGGACCAAGTCTCAGCGTGACAGAGTACCTCCAGGAACCGGGCGGGTCCCTGTCTCCAGATGCTGTCCAGGACTTCAAAACCTCGAGCTTGTCTTGTTCTTGCCAGTTTTCCAAGGCACTCTATGTCTAGAGTTCCACTAAGTCTAGACACCAGTGCCCTGAGGAAGTCTAGTCTCTGTCAGTGGTTCTCAAACATCAGGGACATTCAAATCCCCTGGAGGGCTTGCTAAAACACAGATTGCTGGCCCTCATCCTCAGAATGTCTGAGGCAGTCAGTCTGGGTTGGGGCCTGAGAATGTGCATTTCTAACAAGCCAGGGGATCCTGATGTTGCTGGTCTCGGGACCACACTTTGCAAACAGCTGGTCTAGCTGTTAGGGACTGAATTGTGTCCCTCGAAAATCACATGTTGAAGTCCTAACCCACAGCGTGACTGTATTTGGAGATAGGGCCTTTACAGTAGTAGTAGTAATTGAGGTTAAATGAGGTAATAAGAATAGGGCTCTAATCCAATATGACTGGTGTCATTTTAAGTCGACGACGAGACACCAGGAATGTCCACACGCAGTGAAACGGTGGCCATCTGCCAGCCAAAGAGAGAGGCCCTAGGAGAAACCAACCCTACCAACACCGTGATCTTGGACTTCCAGCCTCCAGAACAACGCGAAAATAAATCTTTGTTGTTCAAGCCACTCAGTCTGTGGTATTTTGTTACGGAACCCTGAGCAGGCTAAAACATAGCTCTACCCATCTTGCCTGCCAACTCTGTTCTCTGACTTGACCGGATGCCCTCAAGCTGAGGTATGAAGGGAAAGAAAGGAGCGGCCAACTGAGAGCCCTAAGACGGGGATTCCCAGCGGAGGGGACTGCACTCCTTGAAGCCCCCAGCAAGCACAGTGAGGCTGACACCAGGCCCAGGGAGAAGGTGCAGAGGGGCAGAGCACAGGCCTATGCCTGCAACTCCAAGGAGGACAGGATGTGACCAGATACACCCAAATGGAGAATGACCCATAACTAGCAGCTTTGGAGTTGAAGTCTCTAGACTTCCATGTAAATATGCCCCCAAAAAAGGTATCTTAATTTTTTTGACTAACATTCAAATTAGTGTGCATTCTCTGAATACTGACATGATTGGAAGGAGGGCCAGAACTGAGGCACATGGTGGAGAAAAACATTTAAATGTGTGGTAGTTCATCTAGGTGTGGAAACAAATTTTAGTCTGGCGCAATAAAAGCTGCAAAATAAAAAATATTAAGCAGTAAACCCAGACACACATAAGCGAGAATAAGGGACACCCCAGCTTACTGGGTCTAACTTACCTGGACAAATACGATGGCTTGTTGTGGATAATAAAGAGAGGCAGCAAGTCCCATGAATCCAGGTGGATACACCAGCTTCTTTATTTTTGAACCTATTAAATAAAAGGTTGTAGATGCCAACAGATGATTCATGACCCTTACCATCTCAGTTTGCCCTGGACACCTAACACTGAATAAGACTACTTTTCTTTGATCCTAGATTAACAGAGAATGTGCCTAATAATGTCATATGCACCAAAAAGAACCACCACATCTTCACAGCTTTGGTGAGATGTAATTCACACAACTCACCCATTTAAAGTATACATTCATCATGATGTATTCACAGAGGTATACAACCATCACTACAATCAGTTCTAGAATATTTTCATCACCCCAAAAAGAAATGCCATATCCATCCCTATTCCCCCATTACCCCCCATCCCTAAGGGACCACTAATGTACTTTCTGTCTCTACAGAGTTGCCTACTCTGAACATTTCACATAAATGCAGTTATATAATATGTGGCCCTTTGTGACCGGCTTCTTTCATCAGCACAATGTTTTCAAGAGAACCACCACTTCTAAGGGAGTAAATAAAGAATGTTCTGAAAAGAAGCCCACGGCACTTTGGTTTCTAAGGTTTCTGTTCTTTTGTAGTAAACTAGCTTTCTATTTAAGGACTCAGCACAAGCACTGCTCTCCTCTCCTTTCTAATACTCCATGAAAATTAACAGTAAAGGAATATAATACAGGTAATAAACCCACAATGAAGAGGAAATGTGGGGAGGGGCCATCGGGAGATAAGATGTGTCATCCAATTTACAGAAAATGGCGAGTGGACAGAAGCAAGAGGACACACAGCTATGAAGTCTGGAGGAGAAGGGAGCAGCAGGGTCCCCGGCAGCCCAGAGATGGCAGCGACTGTGGACGATGGAGAGGGCAGCCAAGGACCAAGATGGGGGGAGGCGGGGAGACCCGGGGACTATGGACGGACGCAAATATAAGTCCTGTGCAGAGTCTAGGTGGTTCTCTCCTTCCTCCATGCCATCGTGGTGTAAAACTGCCCATGGCCAGGCAGTCTATCCAGCCAAACTTTTACAAAGGTGGAGAAGTATCTTTAAAGAGGGGCTCCTGGGTGGCTCAGTCAGTTAAGCATCGGACTCTTGATCTCAGCTCACGTCTTGATCTCAGGGTGAGTTCACGCCCTGCATTGGGCTCCATGCTGGGTATAGAGCCTACTTTAAAAAAAAAAAGGGGGGGGTAATCTCTAAAGAAATGCCATAAATTTTCTGCTGAGAACCAAGATAGCTGGTGTGTGTACATGTGAGCATTAGTACCCAAGAACAGAGTTTTCCTCGCACAGGCCCCAGGTGTGGGCACCCTGCGTATAAAGTCAGTTCCCTTTCAGCTCACCCTGAGGTAAAACCTGCTGGCCAGTAAGCCCCATCTATGCACAAAAAAAATTCTTATTAGCATTTCAATTGCCGTGCTCTTAAACATGACTATATAACCAAGGATCACTAGTCATTTGAGGAAAGCCTGCAGCATAAAAGAGAAGATCAAGACAAGCCAGAAAGGAAAAAAAAAATGACCCCACAGGAAACAAAATAACTTAAAAACAAAACTATACCTGTTATTAAGTATAATCGAATAAATTTAAGAAGCTACTACATTGAAATAAAAAAAGGGTTCTATGAAAAAGGAACAATCAAAGAACAAGAAAGAGTGACTTGGAAATGGCAAAACTAAAAAAAAAATCAAATCAAAAGGAAAAAAATAAAATGATCAAAAAAATAAAAGAGACATATAGGGTCCCTTGAACAGCTTCATTGCTGAGAGTAAATTTTCAAATAAATACAAACCAGATTACATTCCTACAGCTGAGGGTTGCAAGCCACCAAAATGCCCAACCAGGAATGAGACATCTATACGTAGTCACAGCACCCTGAAGTTCAGAACACTGAAGATTAAGAGAAGATCCTCGGGCGCCTGGGTGGCTCAGTTGGTTAAGCGACTGCCTTCGGCTCAGGTCATGATCCCGGAGTCCCGGGATCGAGTCCCACACATCGGGCTTCCTGCTCAGCAGGGAGTCTGCTTCTCCCTCTGACCCTCTTCCCTCTCGTGCTTGCTATCTCTCATTCTCTCTCTCTCTCAAATAAATAAATAAAATCTTAAAAAAAAAAAAAAAAGACAGAAGATCCTCAAAGGTTCCAGGAGGAAAAAAATGAATCACTTCAGAAGTAACAAGCATCCAGGCTGGCTACTGACAGACACATCTGCAAGGCCAGATGCTAGAAGACACGGCCTTCAAAGTTTTGATGGAAAACAAATTCTATAACCAACCTAATTATCACCGAATATGAGGGTAGAAGGTAATTTTTAGACCTTCAAGGATTTAGAAAGTGACTTGAGCATGTAGTTCAACAACATGGTAGAGCAAACCAAGGAAAAGATGACATGGAACCCAAAAATAGGGGGTCAAACCCAAGAGAGCATAGAGCCATGTCCCAAGACCACCGCAGTGCTGAGTCTCAGTCCAGACTTCAAGAGGATATGTGAAAGAGGACTTCAACTACCTCCATTTTGGCCTCAGTCTGCACTTTTTAAAAATTTTTTAAGATTTTATTTTTAAGTGATCTCTACACCCAACATGGGGCTTGAACTACAACTCCGAGATCGAGTCACCTGCTCTAATGACTGAGCTAGTCAGGCGCCCCTCAGTCTGCACTTTCTAAATGATTAAATTTCCCTTTCTAGCTTATCTCTTAACTCAGGCAAAAGACCCTACGTGCAAAATGTCCCCTGATGGGAACCAAACCTACCCCCTCAAGTAATAAGGACTGCACTGAGCCAGCAGGACCCCACGTGACTGACTCCAAGACAATGATGGACTGGACCTTCACTGACTACCTGCACTTACCTTTGCCCCACATTTTCCTTACATAAACCTAGAAGGATTTTCGGCACTTTGGAGACAGTCTTTGAGATGCTAGTCCACTGTCTTCTGGGTGTTGGCCTCACGGAAATAAATTCCTTTCTTGTTTCAACGCCACTTATCTCTCTGCCTTTGGATTTTGTCAGCGATGACTGACTGAACCTGGTCTGTTTAAGACTCCCGAAGACAGTTGCTCTTACACCCTTGCGCCCCAGCTACATGTAGAGCCCTGGGCAAAAGAGAATGGCAGGATAGGTAGCAGCACAGAGAATTGGAGAAGCCTGAGAATGAGGTTCAGAAAACTGGTACTGGGTGAAACAGGAGAAGCCTCTAGAAATGAACTTGGACCTAGACAGTCTCTGCTGAGAGGCACAGGACTTTTGACATGGGACACGGATAGATGTTAGTGCAATGTATGTTACTTACACACAGTTAGAATAACCTAAGTGCTGTTTATTGGTTTTATTTATTTTTTTAAAGATTTTATTTATTTATTTGACAGAGAGAGAGATGGCGAGAGCAGGAACACAAGCAGGGGGAGTGGGAGAGGGAGAAGCAGGCTTCCCGCGGAGCAGGGAGCCCGATGCGGGGCTCGATCCCAGGACCCCGGGATCATGACCCGAGCCGAAGGCAGACGCTTAATGACTGAACCACCCAGGCGCCTCTGTTTATTGGTTTTAAACTTTAAACAGACATATCTCCAAAGAGGGAACTAGGGTCACAGAAGACAAAACAAATGTTATCAATCTAGACTCTTAATAAATTAATGTTTCTTTCCTTGTCCTACTGCCTTGATTGAAAGGATAGAATTACTCTAGAAAACACTGTTTTGTCCCTGGGTCCCACCGGTATAGTTCCTGAGCAGCTCACATAAGTGAGGACCAGGTGAAGGGCAGCACAGCCGACAACCAGCCATTTCTGGGTCATTTACAAAAAAACTGGTAAGGAGCAGCTCTTGGGCCTCCAGCTTCTAATGGTTCACACAATGAGCTGGGGTCTCCAAAACTTCAGGAAGTGGGGAGGGGAAGGAGCCACAGGAAGGTGACAATAATGGGGAACAACCACCTGCCACCCTTGAGTGACCTGGCTGAGTCCACTTCCTCGGAATGATCATCCCACTCACCTCCTAGAGAGGTGCCTTGTCACCACCAGTCATGGCCATTCTCATCAAATGAGCAGGACTACCTTAGCATTTATGCTCAAGAAACCCTATCATATGATGCAGCAATCCCGCTTCTGGGTATACACCCAAAGGAAATGAAATCAGTCTCTCAAACAGGTATCTGCACTCCCATGTTCACTGCAGCATTAGTCACAAGAGCCAAGACATGGAAACAACCGAAGTGTCAAGGGATGAGTAGGTAAAGAAATTGTGATACCTACATGAATGGAATATTATAATATTATTCAGTTTTAAAAAAGGAGACCCTGCCATTTGCAACAACATGGATGAACGCAGAGGACATTATACTATGTGAAATAAGCCTTAATGAGAAAGAACAAAAACTACACGATCTCACTGATATCTGGAATCTAAAAGAGTCAGATGCATAGAAGCAGACAGTAGACCTGTGGCTACCAGAAGGAGTGGGGGAGGGGAGATGGAGAGATGCTGGTCACAGGGTACAAAGTTGCAGTTATGTAGAAGGAGTAAGCCTAGAGAGTAATGTATGGCATGATGACTATAGTTAATAATACTGAATCTTGGAGATTTACTAAGAGAGATTACTGGTGCTTTCATCTAAAAAAAAAAAAAGGTAACTATGGGGCACTTGGGTGGTTCAGTCGTTAAGCGTCTGCCTTCAGCTCAGGTCATGATCCCGGGGTCCTGGGATCGAGCCCCACATCGGGCTCCCTGCTCAGTGGGAAGCCTGCTTCTCCCTCTCCCTCTCCCACTCCCCCTGCTTGTGTTCCCTCTCTCGCTGTGTCTCTCTCTATCAAATAAATAAAATCTTAAAAAATAATAATAATAAAAAAATTTTTTAAAAGGTAGCTATGATAGAAGGTATGTTAAATAGCTTGACTGGGGTAATCATTTCACTATGTATATGCATGCATATATGTATATCAAAACATGCCATATACCTTAAATACATACAATTTTTATTAAAAAATAAAATTTTGGGGGGCGCCTGGGTGGCTCAGTTGGTTAAGCGACTACCTTTGGCTCAGGTCATGATCCTGGAGTCCTGGGACTGAGTCCCACATCGGGCTCCCTGCTCGGCAGGGAGTCTGCTTCTCCCTCTGACCCTCCCCTGCTCTCGTGTGCTCCCTCTCTCTCTCATATAAATAAATAAAATCTTTAAAAAAATCAAAATAAAAAATAAAAAAAAATTTTTAAAGTTAGACCAAAAAAAAAGAAAGAAAAGAAACTGTGCCAGGAGGGATCTTCTGAGCCCACCCTGCTGCTGCCAGCATAGGGGGACCATCTACCTGGAGGGGGCTGCAAACCACTCCAGATACCCAATAAACATACTCACCATCCCGCCCATCTTATTCAGTGACCACCTGACGTTGTTCACCTCAGGCCTTTCTACCCCAGCCCCAAGGAAAAGACTTGTTGTTGAATATTTGTGCATGAATGTGTGTGTGCACATGTGTACTTTTTTTTTTAAGATTCATATATTTATTTCAGAGAGAGAAAGAGAGAGTGAGAGCAAGGAGGAGAAGGGGCAGAGGGAGAGAATATCCAAACAGACTCCCACTGAGCATGGAGCCCGACGCCTCAGATCAGCACCTGAGGCGAAACCAAGAGTCGGATGCTTAACTGACTGAGCCAACCAGGTACTCCTATGTGTACTTTCTTGAAAAAGAATTAGGGTTTTACATTATGTTAATGCTACTGAGCCCTCCCTGGAAAAGGAAAAGGAGAGAGGAAAAAATAAACCAGCAAGCAAAAACGAAGGAATAGAACCCGCAGTAGTGGGTGTCCTTATGTCACTGTTCTGCCCGGGAGAGCACAGTCCCCGATTCTCCTCAGGATAGTCACCCCAGTGGACGTGCCCGGGGATGAACACCAGACAGCATGGCAACGCATGCACACACGCACAGCAGAGGACGCTGGCTTTAGGGCCATGCTCTCACCATGGCGGGGGGCGGGGGGGGAGCTAATATCACTTGATTCCACATTCCTGGCTCCCTAACAGTAGCCAAGATTCCAACACCCTGGCCTTGGGAGCTTCATAAATTTAAAATGTTATCTATCTAAGTGAGACAGGAATGCTTTTTTGGACAGCTTTACAGAAAGGAGGGGGAAAATGTTTGGTGGGGGAGTTGGTTCAACTCCTTCGCAAGTCAATTAGTAAAAATGAACTCTAATTCTTATATACTCTGCACAGGCTGGGAAGAGGGCACAGAAACTATGACAGGAGTTCATTCCACAGGTTGAGGGAGTGGCACCACGCTGCCTGTTTCCAGACTAAAATAACAGATACGGCATGTGCAGAAAAGCTTTATAAATTTGGAGGAATGGGTACCAAAGCAGTCACTATAGTTAATCTTTTATGAGGGTTTGATTGCAGGGTTCATAAACCCTCTATTTTAGGAATTTTTGTCAAGTCTGAATTTTATAATCAGTGAAACCTCAGTAGTTTATAACAAATTTATCCCATTATAGTGAAGTACCTTGTCATCCTTTACTTCCTCTAAATGTTTGCAATCCAGCAGTATAGTGTAGTAATATATTTCAAGTTGACATCTGTTAGTTTCTAAGTGTTTTAAAAATTTTAATATCATCACTGATGACCAAAGCTATGACACATCAAGAAATTAATAAAATCTCTATGAAATCACTGTTCTATTTACTGTGATTAATAGCCTGATCTCAACAGTGAAACCAACAGAAACCGTTTCTCAGGTGTGACAGACTTCGGTTAACAAAAATTCACTCTTTCTGTACCAAAGGGAGATAGTAACTTAATCAAGTAAATGTGCCCATAAAGGATATAACTATATTATTTTTTTAACCAACAGTATACAATTTCTTCCATTTCATATTTTTATAATTTCTATATATGCTTAAAATCAAATATACTGGATAAAATAACCATATCAATTATATATTAAGAGGCCATATTTCAGGAACCAACTCATTATTCTGACAACTGGCAGATAAAAAGAAATAACCAAGTTATCTATCTTATCTCTCCCTTATGAGCTGTTTAAAAAAACCCCACAAAATTGCACCTACCTCTAGCCAAAAGAAGTCCAACAATGCCAGCAAAACCAATAACACCAAGTCTTGGAAAAAATCCAGGAGGTGCATTTTGGAGATATTCATAGCTGCCTACAATAGAATCAGACCAGGAAATAGTTCTGTAAATTGCCCATTAAGAAACAAACCAAAAAAATCTTACACATAACTAGTATATATAGTATCAAATGCTTCTCAAATAATGTGTTCTTTGTTTTATGCTAATATGCTTTTTTCCAACACATTCTTTTTATGTGATATATGAACATGATTTATTATTCACATAGCAAGTAGCCAATTTTCAAACACTTCAGGTCTGATGACCTACTGACAAGAAAGTAATGGTAGACTACCTTCATATTCCTGAATGCAACAGATCTGAATCAACTATACACAGGGGGAGAAATACTAATACAGGGATTCCTTGCCTTCCAAACACAGAAACAGAATAGATTTGGCTAGATCTGCCGCTATCTTGAAGCTCTGCTGCTTGTTCTCCGAAACTCAGGAACCAAATACATGAGGCTCAGGGGAAAAACGTTTCCTTTGCCATCTGAATTCATTCTTTGAAATTGAGAACAGAATAATTCTGGACAATGCAGGAAACTGTTAGTGCAAGTATATGCGGGAAATAGTCACTGGTGATAGATAAACACAAAGAAATGCAGCATATGAGCCTAGGTGCCATGCCTGAGCATGCCTTATGACCTCATGCGAATGATGACTCCTCTCCTGTCCACTGAGCCAATCCCACGAAGTAAGAGCCATCTGCATTCCTAACCTCCTCAGAAAAGCCTTTCCTAGACTCCTCAGCCCACACCGCTCTCTCTCTCTCCTCTAAAGTCTCATCATATTTATTCTCTGGACCCTCATTTGGTATGTAATCTTATATAGCACCTTATGTTTAATTAGTCAGGGGTGTATTTTATGTCTCCTTAAGGAGAACATATGCTCCTGAATGGTACACTGCTTGGACTTCTATGTTATTTTCCCTCAGTGGTAACAGTGGATGTTCGTCCAACAGATATTTACTAAAAGCACTGCTAGGTGTTGACGGATACTGAATGAATTAACAAACGGGTTTCAGAGAGGCTGTAACTTAAAAACACTTCACGTCTCTCTCTCAACCCCATCTTCAGCACTTGCTATCTGCTTCCAGTTTCCGGCTCAGGAAACAATGAGTCACTCCTCCAAGCCCTGATTGAGCTGTGTCCTCCGTGTGGAATGCTGCTAAGTTCCACCCCCATGTCTTGGTGTGGTTGACTCTATTCTAAGATTCAACTTAGAAACCCTTCCCTGACTCTTCCCCTCCCTCCAAACTCCATTAAACTCATCTCCTTCCTCTGCACCTTCAACAGTGGTCTGTGACTTTCTCTGTATTTGTGCTACTGTTGAAAATGTATTATATGCACCTCGGTGGTTGTGACCACTGTCTTAATCAGCTGCGCTCTTCCATGCCTGCCATGGAAGGCACATATGTGGAACCGAACTAACTGGAATGCTTGGTAATTTTCTCCCCCAGAAAAGAGCAGACACATGCCAGTTTTCCATTTCCTGGGTGTTTGGGAAACGTGGTGATCATTTTAAATAATACTATAGGGCTTGTGCTGTTTGCACGAATTCCTGTCTGGCCTTTTACTTATTTTGCCTTTAACTTAGTTTTCACTTTCCATTTCGTTGTCTGGATCATCTGAAGCAATTTTCTACTTCCCTTTATTTTTGCCTACCGGCACAGTGTTTTTAATTCGAGACGTGCACACGGAGCAGTTGATAGGAGGTCACCCGGATGGCCTTGGTGAGCTGAGCTGAAGTGGGTGAATCACAGAGAAATGGGAAAGAAGATATGCTAAAAGGCTGCGATGAAGGCCCAGCCCGGCTTCTGGTAACGGGTCGTGGCTGTGACTGCTGGGAAATGGACGGACCGCCTTGGCAGATAACAACACAACTCATAATGGAATGTTTCTTCTTAAGAGCTTTTGCAGTAACCAGGCCAAGAGACGAAAACCAAGACTTAGGTTGCAAATAATGCCTATTGCTATGAATCAATGGGAAGTGATAGGTAACAATGAAGAGCCCTCCTCAGTCACATATGTAATGACAAGAGATCAGAAGTTCTTTAGTTTCCTCAGATTAAAACATGAAGGTAATAAAAGCACCTATCTGTCAGGGTTATGAAGATTATACATAAATATTTTAAAGCACTCAGGGTAGTTCCTGGCATGTAATAAAAACTAAGTAAGTGCTGATGAAATTAATAAAACTGAGATGTTACTTATTAACATACATATTATTCATGGATGTTAATATCCTGTATCAGCCCATCAACACTCCATGATCTTCGGAAGGAAATAAACTGTATTCATGCTTGTTTTATTCTGTCATGGAAGCAAACACTTGTAAAAACATGAGTTTTTGTTTGCTGAGATGCCCAGTAAAGGGAATGAAACACACTCAATGTCCATTAATTCACCAGTTTCTGATGGAGATGAGTCAGAACGTAGACTGTGAACCAAGTTTATGAGTGTTTGGGATAAGTGGATGTGAAAAACAATCAAGGACAATAAAAACCCAATGGAAAAAAATGTAAGAACACTACTCATGCAGTAAGGTCTTTCCTAGGCACACCAGCCCAGTTCCTTCTAGCCTCTAAACTTCTGTCACATGTATTAACAGACATACAAATAAGTTATCCTGATTCCGAAAACCCACTGATGAGTTAGTGGGGGTTAGTACGAGTCATGGAAAACGCACCTGGAAACAGATTTCAGGGAAAAAAAACATCCAGTGTCTCTGAACTTGTTAGCCCAACAATCCTAATGATCTTGAACGGACTTCCCAAATGTTTAGGGACACTAGTCCTCTGAAATCTGAGGAAAATAACCGATCTTCTTTCCAGAAAAACCCACACAGCTCTAATATTCTGCATACAACTTCAAGGAATTTCCAGACCTCCTGGGGCCCATCCAGGGAATCCCAGTTAAAGAATCCAATATTAATGAAGAAACTAATTATGCCTAATCAACTTACCTAATAATAATTTTTAAAAAATCAACTCACCTAACCCCCATTGAACCAAGCTCTGCATCCTGGGCTTAGTTTGTGAGTACATTTCCTAAAAAGGTGAAAAGAAAATGAAAGAGAAGGATATGCTGATTAGAAAGTAACAATAAATATATTTGTCTTTACTGCATAAATTATCATATTATTAACACTTTGTGAACAAAGGGATACACTGTCTATCTGGGGTTTTTTGTGTTCTTTTTCTCTTGTGTAATTTCCCCTTCACTGCAAGCTGCTCAGCAGAACAGTTTATTATTACCACAGGAAGCAAACATTACAAGCAGAGTGATTTCAACAACCTAGCCTTTTTATTCTTCAATTAGATTCAAAGAGAATAGACAAAAATCAACCCCCTTGATAATTAAAGTGGCAATCCTCTCCCTGTGAGATTAAATCTGTCTTTCATATATGTCATGATTTTAGAGTCTGTATCTGAAAACTGCCCTTCTGAAGCAGGAATGACCACCTTGAATGGGACAAAGGAGTCTATATTCAAGTTTTGAGAGATACTTACCCTAATCCTGAGCAAATGAAGTATTAACATTCTCTTAACAACAATAACATGGCTTTGTACAAGAACATCATATATTCTAAAGAAAACAACGGACTAGCTGGAAGGTGCCCCACTCTTCACGAAGTCTACAATAGGGGCGCCTGGGTGGCTCAGTCAGTTAAGCATCTGCCTTTGGCTCAGGTCATGATCCCGGGGTGTGGGGCTCCCTGCTCAGCGGGAAGCCTGCTTCTCCCTCTCCCTCTGCCCCCCCCATGCTCATGCTCTCTCTCTCTCTCTCTCTCCCAAATAAATAAAATCCTAAAAAAAAAGAAGTCTACAATAAAGATAGGAAAAGAGACACATGGACATCAGAAGGTATTAGAACCAGTTGCCACTTGGAAAAGGATTTGTTTTGTTTAATTTTGGTCCAAGTCAGAACAAGTTATACTAATACTGTTAAATGCCCTTAAACAATAAACACTGAATTTAGGGGAGGACATAAAAAACATTAAAAAATTGAATACTGCTTCATTAAAATTCATTACTGGTATTTTAATGCCCATAAAAAGAAAGAAAAACTACAGATAAACATCTAGAGTGATGACCTATTTCTTTTGCTAGCATAATCTTCTCACTATAAAGAAAAATTAAATTAGTTTTTAAAGAAAGGGGCTAGAAATTATTGGCCCAAGGAGCCAGGAATTAGAAATATTTCTATTGAAGAAGACATCATTCTGTAGAAAAATAAAGCCATTGTAATCACAGAATGGCTTTTTTATTTAGAAATAGTACAAATAAACATGTTGATAATTATTCTGTCCTTTAGAGAGGTATTTTGCTGCACTGAGCATCATGCACAGATGAAAAAGTAAAAAACAGAAGGCAATCTTAGGTTGAAAGGTTAAGAGACAAAGTACTTTTATAACCCGCCCCCAAAAAAAGAGCACAAAATAACCGCAGTCAATGCCTACATGATAGAAAAATATTCACACAAATTTGCCGACCTTATCTTAACCAGCAGATGGTTTAAAAATCTTCTAGAACAAGAGAATAAAGTCTAAGCTTTTTACAACACATTACGTAAAAGTCTTTAGATATTTATAACTCAATAATATGGTTATGATACGTAAGTATACTGGCCTAATTTATACTGTTGACAGAGTCTATGCTTACTATTTTCTTCTAAATTGGTGAAAAGAAGTTCAGCCGTGGCACAGAGAATGGAAATGAAAATCTTAAGACAAGTTCTGGATGAAAATTCAGTCTGTAAATCTCAAGCAAAGTATAGCTAGACCATGTCACACACAACTACACACTTTGTACTAATCTGCCATCAATTTTCGAGATCCAGATCAAGTATGGCAAATACTTTATGTGTCAAAGCCCACAAAAGCATTCTGTATATTGTAAACTTCCATTTCAGATGTTAAGAATTGCAGAAATGTTTCCACGAACATAGTAACAGGGGCCTGATCTAAAACCTGAGCAGTGACAGAAGCCCATCTGCCTATGTAGCTCTCTGGTCACTGGGGCAAATAGTTCAGTACTCAAATATGTAATCCCACACTTTTTTAGCTATATCCATCTTTCTGTTACAGCATTCAAAATGTTCTGTAACCATTCCTGTTAAAATGGTTCTGATGTGTACACTTTCTGGGGGGAGAAAAACGTTCCAATTTTGATATAAATGCTTACATTATATGCTTTTCCTTCTACTAGAGTTCCAGCCCCATACCTTCCCCTAGGAGACAATCATGGCTTCCTAGCTGCGACCAACAAGAGAGTTACCAGTCCACTCCCCAGTCAAGGTGCCGCACGCTGCCTGGAAGGAGGGCCATCCTCCCTGCAGCGATGGCAAGAGCTGCACCAGGATGCTAGGGCTCTCTGCTCCCCTCAGAGATGGCACTGATGAGCACCGCAAGTCAGGCCCTTGAAGGTTGGGAGTCCTCTATCATGCCTTTTTCTGAAAACATGCAGCCAATATAGACTTTTCACTCTTGACTCTAGACCGAAATGTGTCACTCCACTTTTAGAACAGCTGTACCTGACACCAACTTGTATATGGCTCGCAGTAACGTCGGAGATGTGAAATGCTTTCTTCAAGTGAGGTCCTTGGCTCCTCCACATATTTAGATTGACCCTCAGGGACGGAGTAGAGTGAAAGCTGCATACGTTAAAAAGCAGAACAAAAAGAAATAAAAAAGCACATGCAGTCATTAGAATGCAATCAATCATCAAATCAGCAAGCATCACTATTTCTAATAATTCATGAACTGCTGTGATTCTAAGGGTTTCATGCACCCTGAACCTTACTTCAGAGGATCTTTGCACCTAATTTATCAATAAGAAGAAGGCCAAGAAGACAGAACTATGAAGTGTCCTACCCTTCTCCCACTCCAGTGGTAGCAGACAAAGCAGCCCCCCCTTGATCCATTTTATATCCTGGCATTTAGTATTTCACCTTAGATACAGTTTGGAAAAAGGATTCTATGACTCTAAAGTGGGGAGGGGATGCAAAACAAAAACTGAGTTTAAATGATCAGTCTGGTGCTAATCCAAGCAGGTTTGTTTCCCACCCAGAGGAGCGACTTGTTCATAGTCGCTACTGGCTGCCTTCTTCACCCTCAAAAAACGCCACAGTCCCTAGGTCTGAGAAGAGTAAAAAAAGGCAAAAGATAAACTAATTAGCTTTTTGAAAACACCATTCAAGTAACCTGGTTCATGACTGAAGGCAGATCTTTATATCATTTTACTCTAAGTCAACAAAAAGCAAATATCCAAAATAATCACCGGGAAGTATAGACAAAAAAAGAATGTAAACAATGGAGAGAAGATTTCTTGTTTCATTTATTTAGTATTTATTAAGCATCTACTTAAAAGCCTCTAATCTGGCCAAGAAGAATGAAGCCAGGTCTTTAATTTCTTAGAGAGGGAAAAATGCAAATATTTTCTTGGCTTGAAAGCAGTCTTGCAGGGGCACCTGGGTGGCTCAGTTGGTTAAATGACTGCCTTTGGCTCAGGTCATGATCCCAGGGTCCTGGGATCAAGCCTCGCAGAGGGCTCCCTGCTCTGTGGGGGAGATTGCTTCTCCCTCTGCGTCTGCCTGCCACTCTCCCTGCTTGTGCTCTCTGTCTCTGTTAAATAAATAAAATCTTAAAAAAAAAAAAGGAAAGCAGTCTTGGATGAGGCGGATCGCTTAGTGGTGACGAGCAGATTCCCCACAAAAAAACCTAGGAAATACTCAATTATGCCTTTAGTTAACTATCATTAATTAAAGTTTATTTGTTGAAAAGTTACATTTTAGTAGCTTCCCACGAAGAAAAACTACAAAGAAATATATTTCCTCCCTTTAAGTGTCTTCTAAAATGTCCTGTCTCCTGACATACAACGTGTATACTTCGTATATAACTAAAGCAGATGTTCAAAAAATAGCACAACATGAATGACATGTTACCTCATTAACCTTCACAGAAGTTTTGTGAGGTGAGTCCTTTTTAGGTGATGCATAGACTCTGAAGGTGAGCAGACTCAGGCTGGCTGGCCCCACAGACCTCTGAATTACCTGAAACACAGAAACAATCTTAAGCCTTCTGTCAATGCAATAAACTGAATGTGCATAACGTGAGCACATTTATTGCGCTTTATGAGAAACAGATGTATTCCTGAAGTTTTATGGAAGTCAGAAACTAAAAAACGTGTACTCACAGACTTAAAATTTCAGGTCACCTTCACCTTAATTTCCAAGACAGTAGTTCTTAAGTTTTTCTACTTAGCCTGTCAAGTAAAATAAAATATACATACAAAGACACGTGTGCACACTTTTAAAAATAACAGAGAAATGCTATGGAATGACTTTAAAATTATAAGAATCTCGATCTCTCTCACACACATACACACACCCCCCACCACCAACAGTGGAAGAGGTTTCTAATGATTTCAACTAGTGATTTGCCGAACAGAGTGAAGATTATCTCTGTGATTCTAATAACCAAACTTTCACAAGTGTTCTCTTTCCATTCCCACTCAGAGCTGGTCTCCCCCAATCTAAGTTCCCCAACTCAGTATCTTTTCCTGCCTTGCCCTCCCTCACTGGGTCACTCACACCCAGGGCTGCAACGCGAAGGCAGTACCTCCCAGATATGCAGCCCCAGCCCAGAGCTCCCCCTGAGCTCCCAACTCACTATCCAATTACTCCTGGACATTTCTACTTTTCTACAAGCCATGTCCAAAATCAACTCATCAGTATTTTGACTGTGCCTCCAAGTCCACACTTGGCCTGATGGGTGGGTATGTGTTATGGAATCAAGTCAGAAGGCTTTATTTTCAATAATAATCCCCTACCTTTACACAGCACTTGACCATTGAGCATCTTTCCCCCAGACCTGCCCCTTCTTCCTCTACTTCCTCTCAGGCATGGTGCCACCACCCAACCAGACAACCCGGTCAGAAACTCTGAGGTCATATTCACCACCACCCCATCCTATCGGTCAGTAAGTCCTGTTAATTCTAACTGTTCAATAATCTCAATTCACTCTCCCCACTTTATCTCCTCCTGTACAATCTTCCCCCGGGCCCTCATTTCATGGATTGTTTCCAGCAGCTCACCTGGCCCTCTGATGACTCGAACCACCACACTGCAAAAGAATGATCTTTCTAAACTGCAAATTGATTATCTTCTACCCTTCTTTGAGATCCTTTGTTATTTATTATCTAGGACTTTTATGCGGGCCAAACAAGGCCCATTATGATGCGACCCCAACCACCTTCTTTCACCTCATCTCTGCCACTCTGCCTTCTCCCACAACACACAAATTCCCTAGATTTCTCCCATGCTGTTGCCCAGCTTCCTGCGTTTACACATGCTGCTTGCTCTGCCTGAAGTGTTCTATCCTTGCTTTGTCTTTCTGTATAACTGCCTAAGAGCAGGGAGATATATTGCATTTTTCTTTTCTTTTCTTATTTATCCATTAATTTATGTCTATCAAGTTCTCCCTACCAGACTGGAAGACCTTTCACGATGCTGCCATGTCTTACTCGGTCTCCCTACTGCCCCTGCCTGTGCCTAGCACAAAAGAAATATTCACGAACTGTTTACTGCCTACATGAATGGATGGAAGAGAGGTGGAAAATAAATGAGTGGCTGACTTGTTCTAACTCTGTAGGCATGCCTTAGCATCATGGAAATCATACTACTGAGATTTGCAATGCCTACACTGTGAAAAGACTAGGCTATTTTATAATATTCACAAAACATATAATGTTAAATAAAACATAACAAAATGTCTGTTGAAATGTATGCCTGGAGTTACACACAAAAAGGGAAATTCCTACTTCAGAAGCAAATAAAGAGCTAGAAGCTATTTAAAGGAGTGGCTATGACTTTAAACTGGTTTAAAAATAATTAACATAACCTGAAGTAGTAAGTGTTCATCTTGAAAGGACTTAATTTCAAGGCAATATTGCTACAAATTTCTTTTGTTTCCAGGGTAAAGGTTAACCAGCTATTGCCGACAGTCAGTGTGGTCCCTCCTGGCACCCCAGGAGAGGGGCCTATAAGGCTGCTGGTATCTGGAGGTGCCAACTCAGTACTCTCTGCCCCTGGGTCTGTCCACAACCTACTGACAACGCTGCTTTGAACTGGGGACTTTACACTGAGCCAGCTAGCCCTACTCTGGACTTTGATCCCCTTCCTTATCGGCAAGAGCTGGTGCCTCACCCTTTCCCACTCCCCATCCAGCACGGCAGCCCCCAAGCATTTGGGGTTCATACTGTCCTCTACCTTCATCATTCTTCTTTTAAAATTTTTATTTGAGAGAGAGAGAGGGAGGGTGAGAGAGGGACAGAGAGAGAGCACAAGCAGGCAGAGGGGCAGAGGGAGAGGGCGAAACAGATTCACTGCTGAGCAGGGAGCCTGATGCAGGGCTCCATCCCAGGACCCCGGGATCATGACCTGAGCTGAAGGCAGACGCTTAACTGAGCCACCCAGGCGCCCCTACCTTCATCCTTCTTTGATATAATGCCTTATGCTGACCTTTTTAATTCTCAGTTCCTGCTTTCGATCCTTAATCCTATCTACTCACATACTTCGTTTTTCATTTCGTAGCCTTCTGTTGTTTTAACTCAGATTTCCACTTTTCCTGTTCCTAGTGATTATTTTCACTCCCTTTTCATCTTTTCAATCTCAACTTAGTCACTGTTTAAATGTAACATTTTATTGGACTCTTGATTACTTTTACTTTATTTTTCCCTTTCATCCACTTTTCTTATTTTAATATTAAGTAAAGCCTGGTCCTTTATTGCTCAAGTTGTTTTCTTCCTCTTCTCCTGTCAGTCTTCCGCCCCCTCAAAAGCCACCCCCACTCCCATCCCACAGCAAGAACTATGGCCACAAGGGCGGGAGCACCCAAGAAAGCTCCCTCCTGCAAGCTGCCCTTTCAGCTTCCCCAAGGCTCTCAACAAATAAAGAAAAAATAAACCTCACCCCAGAAGACTTGGGAGAACTACAGATTAACACTCCCTAGGGCCACAGTTCTCTCCGCAGAGAGCACATAATTTACTTCAGGGTTTCTCAATCTCAGCAATATTAACACTTTGGCCTGGATCATTCTTTATGTGAGGGCTGTCCTGTGCACTTAGACGCTTCCTGACATCCTTGGCCTCTACCCACCAGATGCCAGTAGCACCCCTCCCAGTCATGACTCAACACCGTGTCTCTAGACACTGCCGAAGACTCCTGGGAGGCATCTCCCCCGCCTCACCCTGCATTGAGAAGCACTGATTTGCCTAAATATTATTTTCTGACATCTCTCATCATCCAGACTTCAAGAAAATCGGGATGTTTTAAAATCCAGGGCCTCAGATCTAATATACAGTGAGAGAAATTAGAATAGTCTTGCCTAGGGGCGGGTGAAGTGTGGGGAGGGGATGGACTTACTGAGAAGAAGCATGAAGGAACTTTCTGGGATGACAGAAATGATCCATACCTCGACTGGGGTATGGGTTACAGAAGGTGTACATACATTTGTTAAAACTCTAATTGTAAGATCTGTACAACTTAACATCTGTGCATCTCACTGTACGTAAACTATATCTCAAAAAATCCATGTACACCTAAACTGCACCAAGTTCATGCTAAAATATGAGTGGGAACTGGAGGCCAAGGGTGATCCCTAAGGAATCTGACCATGGTAAGGAACCAGGTGCTATTGAGCTTTGCGACGGAAACCCACAGAAGGAGCCTCAGTAACAGGTCCACAGGCAGACAAGCCTGATGCTGATGCACTGCCCAACATCTTGGATGGCTCACTTTTCTTTTTGGCATCAAATGGGGCTCCTCTTGGTGAGAGACTACCCTATCCTGCCTCAGCCAGACCAGATATTATCACAAATGGGGATTCTGGAAGCTGGGCCCCTGCCAGGCGTTAACTGTTACTTGTGAGAGCTCATATTGAGTATTCAGGCCAACCCATTTGATGTCAGAATTTAAGAAGAGAAAGGCTATTTAAAATGGGCACAGATCACCCCACGAAAGTGTGAGAGCAAAAGAGGAGTCAAAGAAGAACCTTCTTCAATCTTCTGTCTCAAGGAAGAAAAAAAACCACTAATCTGGAAGTTAGATGTCTTGAAGAAAGATTTAACCAACTCCAGGGTCTGGATCACTAAATCACTAAAGTTCTGGATTTATCACCTTTTCTCCAATGGACACTTCTGTTGGGTTGCCTTGTGTGAGACTGGAACACAGAGGCATTCCCTCTCCATGAGGGGTCTTGACCCATTATGGTACAAACAGACTGAAAATACCTCCTGGGAAATGAGATCTCCCCTGGACCTTTTCTAATGAGAGCTGGAACCTCTAGGCTGTGCATACCCCTGGCCTAAGCACTCACTGTCCCAAGTAACGGTCCTTGAGAATCTTTGTTTGCGAGGTTCACTCTCTACCCAGGAGAGATGGCTTGGCTCAGAAAATGGGTACATATGCACCTTCCAAGAGCTGATTAGACATGCTCTAGTTCAGATTCGGTAAGTTTGGCTTGATAAACCAAAGTTGAGCCCACTCTATTAAGAACTGCATCTTCAACTGGTGCTAAGCTACAGCTACAGAATAACTAGATTCAACAGCTTCATTGCTTTAGATCCAGCCTATCCTCTGGAATGTATCCTTCAGCTACTAGATCCCTCTCCTGGAACTCAGACAGTTGGGGGTCTCAAAAGTAAGGAACCCAATGTGGTAACTTGTCTGAGGTTCTAAATGCAGCTGTAAGAGACCCTCAGTCATAGAGAAAACTAAAACCTGACTGAGACAAAGGTGAGTTGGTGACACTTAGCCTTGCAAACCTCAGGGGGAGGGCCAGTGAGTTCCCTGGCTCATGTGGCTAACCCTTCTTTCTTTCTGTCTGATTCTAATCCTCAGCGAGGTATCTTAAACTCTCCCTTATTTAGGTACATTTTCCAACTTAAGCATTTGGATTCTTTTTCAACATTTGTTTTTACATAGCCCACAGAGGGTTTCATCATCAATGTAAACTGAGCACTAGGACTGGCAGGTGGTTGGATGGGGCCCTAAGAAGTGTCACAAACGGCCACCACTGTCTTAAAGGATTTCTCCTTCTTACTCTCTCCAATGAAGGTCATCAAGGACTGATGAGAGCAAAAACAATTTTGGCTAGGAAAGCAGAGTTATACATGATATAACAATTAGAAGAGGTCAACTACGATTTTATTCCAAAAACAAATTTATTATATACCTACTCCATGTTATGCACAGTGCTAAATATGCCACAACATTTAGGGAGACATGGTCCTTGCCCTTACAGAGTTTCCAGGAAGCTAATGAGTTTACTCAAAACGACTCAGGTCACAATTTAAAAAACAAATTAAAAAAAAACAAAACACAAAAACTTGGGCCTGAGATTCAGTTTAGCCTTCAGCTCCAGCGGCAAAGGAGATTCTTGGACACAGTTAGCCAAGATATGAATCTGGTGAGGTCATAAACACTCAGCTCATAATGGGCACCCAGAAGGCTAAACTGTCCTTGTTTTGCAAATAAACACTGGCCAGACTCTGTAGCTCCGGGATCACTTTCTGATTGTGTCCCAGTAAAACTGCCTTAAAGACAAATAAAAATCTCAAGCAAATAAGCCATTTTCAGGACTACTCAAGGATGCTCATGAATAGTAGGGCTCAAAACCTGACAACTTGCTTTCTTTTTAAACTTTATGGAGAATCCAGTATATAGTCTCTCCCATCCTTAAGAAGGGTGACCCTTTATTTTCCCCAAATTAAAGATCTATTATCTTATTAGACCTTTCATTTAAAATATATACCAGTTTCCTTCGGGTAAATGTAAGCCTCACTTTGCAAGCCTGCGTACAGAAGAGGTTTCAGAATCACCTGGGGAGGTTTTCTCTTAGGAGCAGAGATTTCAATGCATTCCCTGACAGTGTCTGATTCCATAAACCTGGGGGGTGGGGGCCAAGAATCTATTCCCACAATCAGCCAAATTTAGAAAACCAGTATTCAACAAGCAGATACTTGGGTTAACAGTTATTCAACTTAGGTTTGTATGAACACTCAAATGTACATACTTTTAAAAACATCTGAAAGCATAAAATGAAAATTGCCCTAAACAAAAAAATAAACAGTGAATGGCCCACCCATTGGAGAAGTTAATGGGATTTATTTACATTCAAGAAAATCTTTCCCATCATAAACACAACACAACCAATACCCTCCACCCATAATTCTCATTCTACCACCCATCATTCTATCTCCCTTCACTGACATATTTATTTTAAAAATAGACTATGGTTAGGAGGGAGAATAGTGGATATCCTTGGGGCACCTGGCTGGCTCAGTTGGAAGGCCATGTGACTCTTGATCTTGGGGTTGTGAATTCGAGCCTACACTGGGTGTAAAGATTACATAAATAAATAAATATTAAAAAAAGAGGAGGAGAGTCCAAGATGGCAGAGGAGTAGGAGACCTTAATTTCATCTGGTCCCAGGAATTCAGATAGATAGCTATAAAACCATTCGGAACACTTGCAAACTTAACCCAAGATCAAAGAAAAGATTAGCAGCAACTCTCTGAACAGAAAAGCGACCACTTTCTGGAAGGTAGGATATGCGGAGAAGTGAATCGGAGGCGATATTCGGGAGGATAGAGGGCGGGGGAGGGGGACTCCGCTGGCCACTTCTGGCAAGTGATAGAGCAGCGGAGCACAAAATTGGAACTTTTAGAACTCGGCTCCGCTGAGGGACGTCGCTCCAGTGGCTAAGCAGGGGGTGGAACCCTCGCGGGACAGTGGGGTCTCAGGACCCTCGGGGTCAGAGAAAGACCGGGGGTGCCTGAGTGCGGCAGAGCTCCCAGGTATCGGAGAGGGGAAGCCAGCTGCAGAGACGGAGCCGAGGAGTGGGCTCACAGCCCAGAGTTGCCATAAACCGTGATCCACGGCACAGTTGGGCCACTGCTCTTCCAGCAGGGACCCAACAAGCAGCAGATCCAGGGAGACTCCCCTTCCTCCCCTGGGAGGAGTGGCGCGGGAGAGCTCACTGCAGGAATCTGCTGGGTTTGGAGACTCCACACGGGGTCGGATGCCAGAGATAGAATCGCGTGGTCACAGGCCAGGTGAGCACGGAGTCCGGCCTGAGACCGGGAAGACAGGAGTGATTGCTCTTCTCTAGGGGCGCATTGAGGAGTGGGGCCCCAAGTTCTCGGTTCCTCTGGGGCAGAGATCGGGAGGCCGCCATTTTCACTCTCGTCCTCCAAAGCTGTAGGTAACCCTGGCAAGGAACAAAAGCTCCCAAGACCAAACCTGAGCAGATTACTTAGCTGGGACCGGCAAGGGTGGGGCAATTCCACCTCCAGCAAAGACATCTGGGAACCACGGCAACAGGCCCCTCCCCCAGAAGATCAGCAAGAACAGCCAGCCAAGACCAAGTTTACTGATCAATGAGAACAGCAGATCTCCAGTGCTAAGGGAATAGAGCACATAGAATTCATGGCTTTTTTCCCATGATTCTTTAGTCTTTCAACTTTTTAAAAATTTTATTTACTTTTTAAAAAATTTTTCTTCTTTCCTTTTTCAACCAACTTCTTACCAATTCCTTTTTTAAAATCTTTTTTTATTTTCATTTTTACAGTCATATTCTTTCCCTTCCTTGTATTTTACCTTATTTTTGTATATATATATATATGTTTTCCTTTCTTTGAAATTTTGGGAAGCAGTTTCTTTTAACAGACCAAAATACCCCCAAAATCTCATCTATGGCTCTGTTCTATTCAGCTGCCGGATCATATTCTCTTTGTTTTCCCCCAGGTTTCGGGTCTCTTCTGATTTGTTTAGTGTATATTTCTCTGGGGTCGTTGTTGCCCTTTTAGTATTCTGTTTTCTCATTCATCTATTCTTCTATGGACAGAATGACAAGACAGAAAAACTCACCTCAAAAAAGAGAACAAGAGGCAGTACTGACTGCCAGGGACCTAATCAATATGGACATTAGTAAGATGTCGGAACTAGAGTTCAGAATAATGGTCATAAAGATACTAGCTGGGCTTGAACAAAGCATAGAAGACACTAGAGAATCCCTTTCTGAAGAAATAAAAGTAAAAAAAACAACCAAGTCGAAATCAAAAAGGCTATTAATGAAATGCAATAAAAAAATGGAGGCTCTTGGGATGCCTGGGTGGTTCAGGTGGTTAAGCATCTGCCTTTGGCTCAGGCCATGATCCCAGGGT
Organism: Zalophus californianus; assembly: GCF_009762305.2. NCBI lineage: Eukaryota > Metazoa > Chordata > Mammalia > Carnivora > Otariidae > Zalophus > Zalophus californianus. Next base: position 109,526,001 of record NC_045612.1, on the reverse strand, counting down.
CCTGGGATCAAGTCCTGCATCGGGCTCCTTGCTCAGCAGGGAGACTGCTTCTCCCTCTGCCTGCCGCTCCCCCCTCCTTGTGCTCTCTCTCTTTGGCAAATAAATAAATAAAATCTTAAAAAAAAAAAATGGAGGCTCTAACTGCTAGGATAAATGAGGCAGAAGAGAGAATTAGTGATATAGAAGACCAAATGATGGAGAGTAAAGAAGCTGAGAAAAAGAGGGCGCCTGGGTGGCTCAGTCGGTTAAGCGACTGCCTTCGGCTCAGGTCATGATCCTGGAGTCCCAGGATCGAGTCCCGCATCGGGCTCCCTGCTCGGCAGGGAGTCTGCTTCTCCCTCTGACCCTACCCCCTCTCATGAGCTCTCTCTCATTCTTTCTCTCAAATAAATAAATAAAATCTTTAAAAAAAAAAAAAAAAAAAAAAAAAAAAAAAAGAAGCTGAGAAAAAGAGATATAAACAACTACTGGATTACGAGGGGAGAATTCGAGACGTAAGTAATACCATAAAGCAAAACAATGTTAGAATAATTGGGATCCCACAAGAGAGAGAGGGGCAGAAGGTATACTGGAGCAAATTAGAGCAGAGAACTTCCCTCATTTGGGGAAGGAAACAGGCATCAAAATCCAAGAGGCAAAGAGAACCCCCCTCAAAAATCAATAAAAATAGGTCAATACCCCAACATCTAATAGTCAGACTTACAAATCTCAGAGACAAAGAGAAAATCCTGAAAACAGCTCAGGACAAGAGGTCTGTAACCTACAAGGGTAGAAACATTAGACTGACAGCACACCTATCCACAGAGACCTGGAAGGCCAGAAAGGACTGGCATGATATATTCAGGGTACTAAATGAGAAAAATACGCAGCCAAGACTACTTTATCTAGCTAGGCTGTTACTGAAAATAGAAGGAGTGATAAAAAGCTTCCAGGACAAACAGATACTAAAAGAATTTGTGATCACCAAACCAGCCCTATAAGAAATATTGAAAGTGGTCCTCTAAGCAAAGAGAGAGCCTAAAAGTAACTTGGACCAGAAAGGAACAGAGACAATATACAATAACAGTCACCTTACAGGCAATACAATGGCACTAAATTCATATATTTCAATAGTTATCCTGAATGTAAATGGGCTAATGTCCCAATCAAAAGACAAAGGGTAACAGATTGGATAAAAAACAAGACCCATCGATATGCTGTCTGCAAGAGACTCATTTTAGACCCAATGACACCTCCAGATTGAAAGTGAGGGGGTGGAAAACCATTTACCATGCTAATGGACATCAAAAGAAAGCTGGGGTGGCAATCCTTTATCACACAAATTAGATTTTAAACCAAAGACTGTAATAAGAGATGAGGAAGGACACTATATCATAATTAAAGGGTCTATACAACAAGAAGATCTAACAACTGTAAATATTTATGCCCCTAACATGGGAGCAGCCAATTATATAAGCCAATTAATAACAAAATCAAAGAAACACATTGACAATAATATAATTATAGTAGGGGACTTTAACAACCCCCTCACTGCAATGGACAGATCATCTAAGCAAAAGATCAACAAGGAAATATGGCCTTTGAATGACATACTAGACCAGATGGACTTCGCAGATACATTTAGAACATTCCATCCCAAAGCAAAAGAATATATATTCTTCTCTAGTGCACATGGAACATTCTCCAGAACAGATCACATCTTGGGTCACAAATCAGGTCTCAACTGGTACCAAAAGATTGGGATTATTCCCTGCCTATTTTAGAACCACAATGCTTTGAAACTTGAACTCAATCACAAGAGGAAAGTTGGAAAGAACTCAATTACATGGAGGCTAAAGAGCATCCTACTAAAGAATGAATGGGTCAACCAGGAAATTAAAGAAGAATTAAAAAAAATTCATGGAAACAAATGAAAATGAAAACACAACTGTTCAAAATCTTTGGGATGCAGCAAAGGCGGTTCTAAGAGGGAAGTATAAAGTACTACAAGCCTTTCTCAAGAAATAAGAAAGGTCTCAAATGCACAACCTAACCCTACACCTAAAGGAGCTGGCGAAAGAACAGCAAATAAAGCCTAAACCCAGCAGGAGAAGAGAAATAATGAAGATTAGAGCAGAAATCAATGATAAATAGAAATCAAAAGAACAGCAGAACAGATCAATGAAAGAAACTAGGAGCTGGTTCTTCAAAAGAATTAATAAAATTGATAAACCCCTGACCAGACTTATCAAAAAGAAAAGAGAAAGGACCCAAATAAATAAAATCATGAATGAAAGAGGAGAGATCACAACCAACACCAACGAAATACAATTATAAGAACATACTATGAGGGGCGCCTGGGTGGCTCAGTTGTTAAGCTTCTGCCTTCGGCTCAGGTCATGATCCCAGCTTCCTGGGATCAAGCCCCGCATTGGGCTCCCTGCTTGGCGGGAGGCCTGCTTCTCCCTCTTCCACTCTGCCTGCTTGTGTTCCCTCTCTCACTGTCCCTCTCTCTGTCAAATAAATAAATAAAATCTTTAAAAAAAAAAAAAAAGAACATACTATGAGCAACTATATGCCAAAAAATTAGACAATCTGGAAGAAACGGATGCATTCCTAGAGACGTATAAACTACCAAAACTGAACGAGGAAGAAAGAGAAAACCTGAACAGATTATATGTTAAAAAAAAAAAAAGAAGACAGTAGGAAGGGAAAAATGAAGGGGGGAAATCGGAGGGGGAGACGAACCATGAGAGACTATGGACTCTGAGAAACAAACTGAGGGTTTTAGAGGGGAGGGGGGTAGGGGGATGGGTTAGCCCAGTGACGGGTATTAAGGAGGATATGTACTACATGGAGCACTGGGTGTTATACGCAAACAGTGAATCATGGAACACTACATCAGAAACTAATGATGTAATGTATGGTGACTACCATTACATAATAAAATAAAATTAATAAAAAAAAAAGAAAACCTGAACAGACCCATAACCAGCAAGGAAATTGAAACAGTAATCAAAAATCTCCCAAACAAGAGCCCAGGGCCAGATGGCTCCCCACGGGAATTCTACCAAACATTGAAAGAAGAAGTAATACCTATTCTTCTGAAGCTGTTCCAAAAAATAGAAGTTGAAGGAAAACTTCCAAACTCTTTTTATTAGGCCAGCCTTACCTTGATCCCAGAACCAGATAAAGACCCCACCAAAAAGGACAATTACAGACCAATATCCCTGATGAACATGGATACAAAAATTCTCACCAAAATACTAGCCAATAGGATCCAACAGTACATTAAAAGGATTATTCACCACGACCAAGTGGAATTTATCCCTGGGCTGCAAGTTGGTTCAACATCTGCAAATCAATCAATGCGATACACTACATTAATAAAAGAAAGGACAAGAACCATATGATTCTTTCAGTAGTTGCAGAAAAAGCTTTTGACAAAGTACAGCATCGTTTCTTGATTAAAACTCTTCACAGTGTAGGGACAGAGGGAACATATCTCAATATCATAAAAGCCATCTATGAAAAACCCACAGCGAATATCATTCTCAATGGGGAAAAACCAAGAGCTTTTCCCCTAAGGTCAGGAACATGGCAGGGATGTCCACTATCACCACTGCTCTTCAACATAGTACTAGAAGTCCTAGCCTCAGCAATCAGACAAAAAGAAATAAAAGGCATCAGAATCAGCAAAGAAGTCAAACTCTTAGGGATGCCTGGGTGGCTCAACTGGTTAAGCATCTGCCTTCAGCTCGGGTCATGATCCGGGGGTCCTGGGATCGAGCCCCACATCAGATCCCTGCTCAGCGGGGAGTCTGCTTCTCCCTCTCCCTCTACTGCTGCCCCTGCTTGTGCTCTCCCTCTCAATCTGACAAATAAATTTTTAAAAAAAGGTGTTTTTTTTTAAAAGAAGTCAAACTCTTACTCTTTGCAGATGATATGATACTTTATGTGGAAAACCCAAAAGACTATACCCCAAAATTGCTAGAACTCATACAGGAATTCAGTAAAGTGGCAGGATATAAAATCAATGCACAGATCAGTGGCATTTCTATACACCAACAACGAGACAGAATTAAGAGAAATTAAGGAGTCGATCCCATTTACAATTGCACCCCAAACCACAAGATACCTAGGAATAAATCTAACCAAAGAGCCAAAGGATCTGTACTCAGAAAACTATAGAATACTCATGAAAGAAACTGCGGAAGACACAAAGAAATGGAAAAATGTTCCATGCCCATGGATTGGAAGAACAAATATTGTGAAAATGTCCATGCTACCTAGAGCAATCTACACATTTAATGCAATCCCTATCAAAATACCATCCACTTTTTTCAAAGAAATGGAACAAATAATCCTAAAATTTGTATGGAACCAGAAAAGACCCCGAATAGCCAGAGGAATGTTGAAAAAGAAAACCAAAGCTGGCGGCATCACAATTCCGGACTTCAAGCTCTATTACAAAGCTGTAATCATCAAGACAGTATGGTACTGTCACAAAAAAACAGACACACAGATCAATGGAACAGAATAGAGAACTCAGAAATGGACCCTCAACTCTATGGTCAACTAATCTTGGACAAAGCACGAAAGAATGTCCAATGAAAAGAGACAGTCTCTTCAACAAATGGTGGGGGGAAAATTGGACAGCCACGTGCAGAAGAATGAAACTGGACCACTTTCTTACACCATACACAAAAATAAACTCAAAATGGACGAAAGACCTAACTGTGAGACAGGAATCCATCAAAATCCTTGAGGAGAACACAGGCAGCAACCTCTTCGACCTTAGCTGCAGCAACTTCTTGCTCGACACATTTCCAAAGGCAAGGGAAACAAAGGCAAAAATGAACTATTGGGTCTTCATCAAGATAAAAAGCTTTTGCACAGCAAAGGAAACAGTCAACAAAACCAAAAGACAACTGAAAGAATAGAAGATATCTGCAAATGACATATCAGAAAAAGGGCTTATCCAAAATCTATAACAAACTTATCAAACTCAACACCCAAAGAACAAACAATCTAATCAAGAAATGGGCAGAAGACATGAACAGACATTTCTGCAAAGACATCCAAATGGCCAACAGACACATGAAAAAGTGTTCGACATCACTTGGCATCAGGGAAATACAAATCAAAACCACAATGAGATACCACCTAACACTAGTCAGAATGGCTAAAATTAACAAGTCAGGAAACGACAGATTTTGGCAAGGTTGTGGAGAAAGGGGAACCCTCCTACACTGCTTGTGGGAATGCACGCTGGTGCAGACACCTGGAAAACAGTATGGAGGCTCCTCAAAAAATTGAAAATAGAGCTACCCTACGACCCACCTATTGCACTCTTGGGTACTTACCCCAAAGATACAAATGTAGTGATCTGAAGGGGTACGTGCACCGCAATGTTTAGAGCAGCAATGTCCACAATAGCCAAACTATGGAAATAGCCCAGATCTCCATAGACAGATGAATGGATAAAGATGTGGTATATATATACAATGGAATATTACACAGCCATCAAAAAAGGGAAATCTTGCCATTTGCAACAACATGGATAGAACTAGAGGGTATTATGCTAAGCGAAATGAGTCAATCAGAGAAAGGCAAGTATCATATGATCACACTGATATGTGGAATTTGAGAAACAAGGCAGAGGATCATAGGGGAAGAGAGGAAAAAATGAAATAAGACAAAACCAGAGAGGGAGACAAACCATAAGCGACTCTTAATCTCAGGAAACAAACTGAGGGTTGCTGGAGGGGAGGGAGGTGGGGGTATGGGGTGGCTGGGTGATGGACACTGGGGAGGGTATGTGTTGTGGTGAACGCTGTGTGTTGTCTAAGACTGATGAATCACAGACCTGTACCCCTGAAACAAATAATACATTATATGTTACTAAAAAAATGATAAAGGGGATTAAGAAGTACAAACTTGCAGTTATAAAATAAGTCATGGAAATGAAAAATACAGCATAGCCAATAGTGCCTATAATACTGTATAATGTATGGTGACAGATGGTGACTACACTTATTATAGGGAGCAATAATATATAGAATTGGTGAATCAATATGTTGTACACCTGAAACTAATAAAACATTGTACGTCAACTATACTTCAATAATAATAATAAAACAATTTCAGGCCAAAAAAAAAAAGAATAGTGGATACCCTTCGCAAGTTGGGGAGTGACCAGAACCATGAGGGGTTCCAGAGTACTAGATATGCTAGTATGGTCAGTTAGTAAATATTCACTTGTGATCTGTGTACTTTTCTATATGTGAGATTTCAACACAAAGTTAGAAAAATAGACTCTTGGGGCACCTGGGTAGCTCAGTTGGCTAAGCATCTGCCTTCGGCTCAGGTCATGATCCCAAGGTCCTGGGATTGAGCCCCACATGGAGATACTTGCTCAGTGGGGAGCCTATTTCTCCCTCTCTGCTGCTCCCACTGCTTGTGCTCTCTTGCTCTCTAATAAATAAATTAATTAATTAAAAAAATAGACTCTTACTTGCTTTCTCTACTTCATTCCCTCCTCCCTTCACTACTCAACTTACCTAAAATCATTTTTTTTTAAAGATTTTATTTATTTATTTGACAGAGACACAGCGAGAGAGGGAACACAAGCAGGGGGAGTGGGAGAGGGAGAAGCAGGCTTCCCGCGGAGCAGGGAGCCCGATGCGGGGCTCGATCCCAGGACCCTGGGATCATGACCCGAGCCGAAGGCAGACGCTTAACGACTGAGCCACCCAGGCGCCCCTAAAATCATTCTTCCCAAAGCCACCAATGGCATCCCAGTTACTAAACTCAAATGGTCATCTGGCATCCTGGCTGCCCCCCAAAACTGGTGACCCCTCCACCATCTTCATACTCTCTCTTGCTTCAGTTGCTAAGATTCTACTCCAGCTCCATTGTACATGCTTTGTAGGGCACCCTTTCCCTCTCCTTTCGGGCCTTATCTTCCTCTGCCCATTTCTTGCAAGTTGGTGAGTCGGAGTAGTCCTTAACCCTCTTCCCTTCTCACTCTGGAGCAATTTCATTTGAAATCTAACTCTTTGACTTCCACCCTATGCTACTGATGCCCAAATCAGTATTCCCAACCCCAGCCTCTCCCTAAGCCTCAGGCTTGCACGTGGAACTCCCCATGGACTTCTTCACTAAGCATTTCAATTGCTACCTCATAATGAGTTTCCTTTCTCCAAAACCCTGTTTTTCTCCGTCTCCCTACCTCACTTAATGGCCCTACAAGCCACACAAAGGACAACATCAAAGCAACTCTTTAATGAAAATAGACTTCAAAGACAGTCAGATGTGGCTGCTGCCTCCACCATCTAAACAAGTGGACAAATAATTACACCTCTCGTGATGAGTGCACTAACCGACAAAGGACCGGAGTAACACAGAGAAAAGAATAACACACCACAACTGGAAATTCTGGGAAACAACTGCAGGGAGAAGGCAGAATCAACAATCAAAAGTTTATGCATTTCTTTCTTTTGGCAGCCACCCAACAGACTGATGTTAAGACTTAGTGTCACTAGGACCCCCAGCCTCTGTAAAGATCAGTAACAAAAGAAACCAAAGGTTTGGAACATGAGGGTGATTTCTGAAACACCACAATCTTTTCAGCTATACCCATGAGTAGGGTACGGTGTCTGAACATAGCAAATACAGAGCCATAAACCATGGCTGCTGCTTTAATAATATGGAAACTTTCTCAATCAAGAAGCTCCCTTTTAATATCAAGGTCAGATGGGTTTTGATGATAACATGCTCAAAATTATTTGGTATCAAAAACTGCATAAATAAACGTAATGCCTTAATTATTGCATTTTAGCTATTATATAACTTAGCAGTCATATAATCTGTACATTAAAATGTGCAGCTGTTTCCAAAGTTATTACACAAGACCATTTTTGTATCTATCACTATGGAAAATAAATGCATGTGGGGACATTTTTACAGTAAATGTCATTTAAAATTAGATATTCTCCTATTTATAGGAAATGAGGCATAATTGCATATTTTTCCTCCAAATGTTACACTGGTTCTTTGATCTTCAGTCAACCTTTTCTGCAATAATTTCCATCTGAAAGCATTTTTCATTAAAAACAAAATGTTTTTAATCTGATTCTTTTTGGTTGTTTAAGAGATAAAAATCTGAAATGGAATTTTTAAAGAAAAAAGGTCTGGAGCACCTGGGTGGCTCATTCGGTTAAGTGTCTGCCTTTGGCTCAGGTCATGATCCCAGGGTCCTGGGATTGAGCCCCACGTCAGGCTCCTTGCTCAGCAAGGAACCTGTTTCTCCTCCTCCCTGTGCCCCTCCTCCCACCCTGCTCATGTTCTCTCTCTCAAATAAAATCTTTAAAAAAAATTAAAAAGGTCTATGAAAACTGACAATACTTTTGAGGATATTCTTGTTCCAAAAAAATAAAAAACCCATAAAATGAAAAAATAAAATATGTGAAAGAATTTAGGGGAAAACAATGAACAATTTTGCCCAAACCAGGCTACACTGCTGTCCTTAGTAATGTGTTGTACACTGAATTAAAAATAAAGAGAAGCTAAATGAGTCCATATTCGTGAAATATCCAAAAAATAATTATGTCTTCCTGCCATAATGAGCATTCAGTACCATATCTACATTTTATACAGCAATCCTTTCTCATCTGGAGAGCCACACAACAACCGGTAATCGAGGCTTTCTTTCTCTGAGAAGGGAGTTAGAGGGATACAATGGGAACCTGAAAATTATCTTCACTGTACTGTTTTGACTTTTTAAAAGAACAGTTATTCAGTATTACTTATATACTATTTTTATTTTATTTTAGATTTTATTTATTTATTTGAGAGAGAGAGAGAGAGAGAATGAGAGAGAGAGAGAGAGAGAGAGAGAGAGAGAGCAAGCATGGGGGGTGCGGTCAGAAGAAGAAGCAGATTCCCTGCTGAGCAGGCAGCCTGATGTGGGACTCGATCCCAGGACTCCAGGATCATGACCTGAACTGAAGGCAGTCGCTTAACCAACTGAGCCACCCAGGCGCCCCCATTTATATACTATTTTTTAAAAATAGGTAGATTCTTACCTCATATGCCTTAGGATGGCCACTATCAAAAAACCAGAAAATAGCAAGTGTTAGCAAGGATACAGAGACAGTGGATCCCTTGTGCACTGCTGGTGGGATTGTGAAATGGTGCAACACCTAGGGAAAACACTGTGGAAGTTCCTCAAAAAATTAAACATAGAATTACCATTGGATCCAGCAATTCCATGTCTGGGTATAGATCCCCAAAAAACTGAAAACAGGGTCTTGAGGATACACTCAGGTTCACAGCAGCATTATTCACAATAGCCAATAGGTGAAAGCAACCCTACTCTCAAGGACATTATGCTAAACAAAATAAACCAGTCACAAAAGACAAGTACTCTATGAGTTCATTTACATGAGGCATCTAAAGTAGTCAAATTCATAAAAAGAGAGAGTGAAATGGTGGTTACCAGGGCCTGGAGGAGGAAGAAATGGGGAAAAGTTTAATGGATAGAGAGTGTCAGTTTCCCAAGATAAAAAAGTTCTGGAGGTTATCCTGCATCAATATGAATATATTTAGCACTGCTGAACTGTACACTTAAAAATGGCTAAGATGGTAAATTTTTTGTTATATGTGGGGTTGTTTTTTTTTTTTACCGCAATACAAAAAATGAAACTAAAAAAATGGTTAAGACGGTTAAAAAAAAAAAAAAATGAATGCAGCCAGAGAGGAAAATAAACAGTACGCCTCCTCAAAAAAAGTTTTTTCTCTTCAAAGCAGTAACCTTGATAGATCAAATACGGAGTCAGAATTTATTGCAACTATTTATATAACAAATTAATAAGGGGAATTTACTTTTAATATGTGATCATATAGCTTCCATTTCTAAATGCTTTCAGATCAAATTTTAAGCCTATAAGAAAAGCAGTCTCAGTACATTTGAAATATAAGTGAGAAAAGCAGATTAGAAAATGGCATTGTTTAAAAGGTAGGGCGTTGTTGTAAGTTTTCTGAAAATGTGAAACTGAGGGTATGTGTAAGTATGCCCACAAACAAGTCTAAAAAAATATTAACCGTAGTTGCCTATGAAGGTGGAGGAATTAAGGGTGATTCTTTAGTATCTTCTGTATTTCCTGAAGTTTTTACAACATACATTGAGTCATTTTGTAATATGCAAAGAATGAAAGTGGCTGGCTCCTGAGTATATTCTAAAGAATCTGCCAAAGTATGAAGATCACTCCAAATGAAGAGGGGTAAAAATATTTTGATCTGTGAAGATATTTTTTGAATAAATCTGATCAGTGACACGATGTCTTGGAAGAAATGTATTGACAAGATAATTAAATCTATCCTCTCAAAACGACCATTTGGATGTATAAATTTGGGAACACTTACACTTTCACAACAACGGAAACCACAATCATTTTAGTCTGTTTCATAGTAAATGGATTACAAAGTCAGTATTTTAAGAGTTCAGACCTTAACCTACAAATAGAAACATGGTCTTCCAACTACAACAAATACAGAACTATTTTTTAAGAGTTTATTTATGAGAGAGAGAGAGAGAGCACAAGCAGGGGGAGGGACAGAGGGAGGGGCAAGAGGGCAAGAAAGAAGGCAACTACCCGCTGAGCAGGGAGCCCGATGCAAGGCAGGATCCCAGGATCCCAGGATCCTGCCCTGAGTGGAAGGCAGAAGCTTAACCGAATGAGCCACCCAGGTGCCCCAGTACAGAACTACTTTGTGAGAAACTCAATTCTGTAATTCTGCAGTAGAGTAACTGATATCTCCCAGTTCTTTCTCATCCACCATAAACAAACTGTGATCTAAAGAGATAAGGGGGGGAAATGAGGCTGTCTTCAAGATTAACACTATCTCTGGCCTACATAAAACCAACTTCTATTTTATCTTTGGAGGGCAGAATTCACCACAAAATCAGGTCAGCAAAGCAACTACGTTTCATCTGCAACTGTTTCATATTCTACTCTTTAAAAATAGTTATTGGTTTTTGTTAAATTCACACAAAAAAGTAATAAACTTGTCTGATATACGGGAAGGAAATCTCAAGGCTGACAAGTGAGATTACTGTTCCTTCAGGCACGTTTTGAGTCAGCTGGCTGGGCTGTACTGACGTCACAGACTTAGAACACACATGACGCATAATCTACCTTGTTTCAAATTTATCTTGAACTTCCTCATTCAGGCAGAAATTTACCACTGCTTACCTAAACCCTTATGTATATATTTCTCTCTCTCTCTCTCTCTTTCAGAATGGCACCCCAATATCCATTCAATCTTTTCTGAGTTAAGGGAATACAAGGAGGAAAAAAATCAGAGGGGAACAATTTACTTCAAGAATTGTCTTTCAAATGTTTTCATTTTTTCAAGTAACTAAAAAATCTACATTTTCTAAGAGGAAGAGCTATTTTGTCAAAGCAAAGTCTATCGAAACCCAGGTTTCATTTCCTAATAAACCACTGTGTTACGAAGAACACTGAACTCACTGATGACAACTGCCTTCAACCTCATCTCATTTATTCACAGCTTTTTCTTAAGAAAAAAAAATGGTAACAATTTTTTAGAATAAAAAGTGGCTGTGTAAGGCTCAACTCAGTTGATAATAATCCGGATTCATAATGAAAATCTCTGCAAAAATACAGAAAACAAGAAAAGTCAATATTTGGACTATAAACAGCAACTTCTAACAGTGCTCCCAAATGATTTGACTCCACAAACAGGCTCAGGGTCAATATTTGCCAAGTGAGGTAAGCAATTAACAGAGGATTCAGGAAACTTGTTGGGAGTCCTTGTATCACTTGGTGCTTACTTCTCACTTGCCAGTTTAACCCATGTCATAACACAACACATGAATCAGCACCTCTAATGGGAGAGGAGATTCATTTCAGCAAGCATAAAGAAAAACATTCTATTTTACAAGGAATGACGTCTGTGGGATGGGGGAGAAAAGAAAAAGAAACCTTTACTATTTTCATATATCCTATTTAAAAAGACCAGTCAAACCTCAAGCTCTATTACAAAGCTATAATCATCAAGACAGTATGGTACTGGCACAGAAACAGACACATAGATCAATGGAACAGACCAGAGAACCCAGAAATGGACCCTCAACTCTATGGTCAACTCATCTTCAACAAAGCAGGAAAGAATATCCAATGGAAAAAAGACAATCTCTTCAACAAATGGTGCTGGGAAAATTGGACAGTCACATGCAGAAGAATGAAACTGGACCACTTTCTTACACCATACACAAAAATAAACTCAAAATGGATGAAAGACCTAAATGTGAGATAGGAATCCACCAAAATCCTAGAGGGGAACACAGGCAGCAACCTCTTCGACCTAGGGTGCAGCAACTTCTTTGTAGACACGTCTCTGGAGGCAAGGGAAACAAAAACAAAAATGAACTACTGGGACTTCATCAAGATAAAAAGCTTCTGCACAGCAAAGGAAACAGTCGAAAAACCAAAAAACAACTGACAGAATGGGAGAAGATATTTGTAAATGCCTTATCAGATAAAGAGCTAGTATCTAAAATCTATAAAGAACTTATCAAATTCAACACCCAAAAAATCCAGTCCAGAAACGGGCAGAAGACATGAACAGACATTTCTCCAAAGAAGACATACAAATGGCCAACAGACACGTGAAAAAATGCTCGACATCACTCAGCATCAGGGAAATACAAATCAAAACCACAATGAGATACCACCTCACACCTGTTAGAATGGCTAAAGTGAACAACTCAGGACACAACAGATGTTGGCAAAAATGTGGAGAAAGGGGAACCCTCTTACACTGTTGGTGGGAATGCAAGCTGGTGCAGCCACTCTGGAAAACAGTATGGATGTTCCTCAAAAAGTTAAAAATAGAACTACCCTATGAGCCAGCAATTGCACTACTAGGTATTTATTCAAAGAATACAAACATAGTGATTCAAAGGGGCACATGCACCCCAATGTTTATAGCAGCAATGTCCCCAATAGCCAAACTATGGAAAGAGCCCAGATGTCCATTGACAGATGAATAAAGATGATATGGTGTATATATATACAATGGAATATTACTCAGCCATCAGAAAGAATGAAATTTTGCCATTTGCAATGACGTGGATGGAACTACAGTGTATTATCCTAAGCAAAATAAGTCAGTCAGAGAAAGACAAATACCCTATGATTTCACTCATGTGTGGAATTTAAGAAACAAAACAGAGGAACAAAGGGGAAGGGAAGAAAAAATAAAATAAGATGAAAACAAAGAGGGAGGCAAACCATAAGAGACTCTTAACTCTAGGGAACAAACTGAGGGTTGCTGGAGGGAAGGTGGGTGGGTGGATGGGGTAACTGGGTGATGGGCATTAAGGAGGGCATTTGATGGAATGAGCACTGGGTGTTATATGCAACTGATGAATCCCTAAATTCTACCCCTAAAACTAATAATACAGTATATGTTAACTAAATTGAGTTTAAATTAAAAATTTTTAAATTAAAAAAATAAAAAGATTGGTCAAATGAATGAATAGATATTTCTGAAAAAAGAAACCACTGGATATCCCTCCCAACCAGAGCTACTAACACACGCTTCTGAATCTCTCTCTAGCCACCACGAAGGGCTCCTCATCCTTGCCCAACCAAAGACATCCTTAAGTTGGAGCCAGTGTGGGCTTTGAATAAGACACACGGAGGTGCTTCAAAGAGTCAGAAAAGAAGTAGGAAGACAAAGGGTGACGGTATTTAAAATGCTTTTAAAACAATATTCATTCAAAATACAACTGTACTATCTATAATGCTATTATCATAAAAATACAGCTTAATATTCAAAGTTATAGGCTCTCAGCATACTGAAAACTCTCCAACCCTTGCTCTAAATTCTTGCTTCTACCACGTTTAGTATATAATGAACAGTTTTAAAACCCACTACATTAAGAAATTGGCACTGTTCAACTCTTCTAAAAGAACTGGCATGAGGCCATGCAGAAATTAGGAAAAACTCAAAATGAAAAACAAGTAACTTCCAAATTCTAAGATTTATCTTCAGACTGAGATTTTTTTCCCTTGAAATTATCTACATGAACTTTCATGTTGTATGCACTAACCATAAAATTCCACTTAATCACTACTGGGGAAAATCAACTCTTTCAACTTGCATTTCAAAAATCTTTTGGCACTTTCCTGTCATAAATAAGTCAACTGTCGAGTTTTGGAAACAGATAGCTTCTTTGCTATAGAGATGTCTTATGCATCTAATTACTTGCAGTAATTTTAAATGTACCATACAAACAAATATCAAAGTTCATTTCTTAGCCTCCAGAAACTTCCAGTCTAGCCTAGAAAAGACAGAAGTGTGGAGCACATACATATAGATCCTTTAATCATAAAAGTCTACAAATACGCGTAGGCCTCACAGGGTAATAAATTCATTGATCATAAATATTTAGTCGATTATCTGCTGTTTTCCATTAGTCTCTGCTCCCCATTCTTTTAAGGTACAATTCATCTGCATCTTCCTTCTCCTCTTTCAGTGTTAGCTGCATATAAGAGGCCATTAGCATTTTAGATGGAAGAGTGTTACAGTGTCCTGAGCAGAATTCAGTCCTATATGAGAAGTGAATTTATCCAAGTTTCATCTATTTGTGACAGTCGTAAGTCCAGGGTGCTACCTGAAACTCTAGATCACTTCACGAGACAGATGTGATGCAGAAGGGATAGAAAACAGCTTACATTCATACAGTGCTTAATAGTTTACAGTTCTTTCCACATGTTATTGTATTTGAACCTCCCAACGACCCTGTGCCAAATGGAGGGGCATATTACTGGCCCCGCAGTACCTTGATATGGGGACTCTGAGAAATTAAGAAACCTCATTAAAGTTGCTCAGCCAAAAACCAAAAACTCTATCAACTGAACCTGATCCTGTGCTTTCTGACATCATCCAGTGGGGCTGGGCAGTTTTTCTTCTTTGTGATCTACCACCCAACATCTTTGAAAGGTAAGAAAGGAAAAAAATCCAATTAATCCTGCACACAAAGAGTATGCAAGGTAGTAATGCCTTGTAGCCAAGGACACGGTCACCTCAGGCTCCTGTAAGTGGGGAGCTCTGAGTGCAGGTTTTATCTCTGTCTTTCAGGAAGGAACTGCCAGAGTTTTCAGGAGGCCAAGTTCTCTCCCTCAAGATGTCTGATGATTCCCCATCTCCAACCCACATCTTGCATGAAAACGCCATACTCTTGGGTTACATGTTAACCGATCACCACACGATGATGTCCACAGACACTTCAAGGGGGCCAATCTGTTCAAAATCAAATGATGACCTCCCTTCCCCCAAACCCACCTCAGCCTTCTTCCACTTTCCCATCTCACTGAATACTTCTAACAGCTCCTCGATTTTCCAAGCTAAAAGCCTGGGCAGCATCCTTAAATTCCCCTTTTCTCTCCTCTGCCACAGCCAGTCAACAACCAAACTTTGAAATTAAAAAATACTTTTGGAAAGCCCCAAGACCATGCACCACCATAACACTACATAGCAGCCTCCTCCACGAAGCCCACTAAAAGTAACAGCTCACGTTTATCAAGCCCTTACTTGATACCAAGCACTGTGTGAGGCTTTGGGTCTGAGTTAATTTAAGCCACAAAAAATTTGAGGTTGGTGCTAGTCTTATCCTCGTTTCACAGATGAGGACACAGCTACAGAGAATTTGAGTATCTTGCCCACAGGAACACGGTGAAGCCTAAGGTCTCAACACAGCGCCGAACTCTTCTGTGTCCTTGCATCTGCTTTTCTGCTCTGCTTAGAAGGCTTCCAATTGTGTCCGCCCAGCTTCAGAGGTCAGCACAAGCAATGTTTTCCTCTACAAAGGCTCCTGATGCCCCCTGCTGGAGCTCACTCCTCTAAGTCAGTAGTTCTCCAGGGTGGCTACACACTCTACAAACTAGATGACTACATCCCAATCCTAAAGATTCTGACGGCATTGGCCTGCACGCAGCCTGGGCAGCAGGACTTGCTCCCTAGGTGATTCTATGGTGTAGCCAAAGTTGAGACCCAATGGTCTATACTTCCTGCAACTTTTACATCAGAGCACTTACCACACTGCATTGGAATGGGCCATTTCTGCGCCACTAACCTGAAGTTTTAGTCACCTGGGGGGCAGGGTGGTTCAAAACCAGAGGTTCCTGGACCTCACATAAAAAGGAAATCAGATCCATGGGCAGGGCCCTGGAAAATGTCTCTCGAATAATTCTGGCATGCGGCCAAATCTGGGGACTCTGTCCTGGGTAAGAACTAAGACTTTTTATTTGTACCAGTGAGGGTGTAGCACGGTGCTCAGTCATAGCTGGACTATGATAAACATTTGTGTAATGAATGAAATCTAGTAACATGAATCTGGAGACTGGGTATATATTTTCAACTCCAGCAGCAGCACCTAGAAAAACTTGCTTCCTGGAATAGTGTGCAAATACAGACTGGGCAGCTTTTCCGAATGTGTTTTTTAATCCACCAGTGCCCCCTACTGACCTGAAGATGGATAAATCAAAACAATGGTTCCAGTTTAAATATTTTAATTGTATATGCACATAACTAGTCACACACACAGTACTATTTCCACCAACACCTATACTATCAATTCCTTTCCGCTCCAGTCCTGGTTGACCCAAGCTGACCCAACTCTTAAACCCAGATGAATCCCACCAGTTGCTGGTCCCCACTTCCAGGAGGCAGCCATGATGAACCTCCCGAAGCAGTTCTCAGAAGAGTCTTCAACGCCCCTCACTGACCTTTTTTTCCTTTGTTCAGTGCCTCTTGCAAATCCCACCACATTCATAAAATCAATCTACCTTTAAAAACAGAAGAAACCATTCATCTACCCATCTGCTTCAGTTCTTGCTATTCAAAGTATGATGGGGGACCAGCAGCATCTGTATCATCCAGAAGCTCACTGAAAAAAAAAAATGGACACCAAGAGGCCCCACCCCAGACCTACTGGAGCAGAGCTGCATGTACATTAAAGTTTGAGAAGCATCGGTTCTTAACTTTCTCAACCTAACACCGCCATTCTATGACAAATATTCTAAGTAACTGTTTTGCTATCTTGAAATAAAATTGATCACCCATCTACACATGTAAGACCAAAAAAAAGAGAGACCAGTATACTGATTTGATGGTAACATGTTAGAGAACAAAAGTGAAAGATTTATAAGAATTGTATTTCAGTATATAAATGTTAAAAACAACTAAATTAAAGACATGCAGAACAATCCAAGTTTCCAAAATGTATCCCAAATGGCTGGTACTGTCTGGCTGAGAACCACTGGTCTACCATCACTGCCAACCTTTTCTTTCCAGCTCACAGAAGGAAGGCAACATCTTTCCTCCTTTTTGACGCTGAGGCATTCTCTCCTCTAAAAGCCCCCTCCTACATTCTTCCCTAAGGCCATAAACACTGCCAAATCTTGAATACTGGAACAACCACAAAAACAACTCCACAATCTTGACCCAACATGTCCCTCTAGTTACCATATTCTCTCTCCTTCCCTTGAAGGAGAAAGTCAAATTTATCAACCCCACTATTGTGTCCACTTACTCATGTCTCAATCACCAACCCATATTAATACAGCTTTCATTTCATCAGTAAACCCACATGTATAAAAGTCATGAAAGCTTTCCAAATTGCCCAAATTAACAAACACTTCTCTAAATTCATCTAACTTATCTCTCTGTAATGGACATTGCTGGTCGCACACCCAAACTCCATTCCCCACTGGGTTAAATTCATTTCTTTCCCACATGTTTAAGGTAAACTGACCCCATCCCTAGCTGATCCTGTTTAGTCCAAGCCAATCAGAGCATGGCATTCCCCTGGCACTGGCTATCAGGTCAGGGGCGGACATGTGACCTAAGTTGGTCCAATCAGATTGAAGGAAAAGTGTAATCCAAGCGTGGAAGTTTTGTCCTCTCCCCTGCTCTAGTGAATGAGAAAGCATGTGTTACTATTGCCAGTCATGCTACAACCATAAGGGGAACCAATCTTACCATGGAAAGCCAAGAAATGAGCCCAGGTCCTTGATAACATTGTTGACCCACTGGAGTCCACCCTTCCTCTAGACTTTGTGAGAGAATTCTCCTTAAATATTTAAGTAACTGGGTTTGCCCAGCTGAAAGCATCCTAACATAGCCTGTCCTCCTTGAAACTTTTTTCCCTTGATTTTCTAAACATCACCCTTTTGTACACCTACTTATCAGAAGTTGCTTCTCGAACATCTCTGGCCTCCCCTCTTCCTCTGCTTATTTCTTACATTTTGGTGTCTGCCACGGTTTGTTGTGATCTTTTCTACTCAAACTATATGTTTGAATAATTTAAGCTGAGCTATACTAGCACTCCCCACAAAGGAGTACCACTACTGATGCTCCCCAGCTCATCCACCTGAGGAATTCCTACTTGTCTTTCAAAATTAATGTAAATGTCTCCTCTGTGAAGCCTCCCCTTAAGTTCCCAGGGGTTCTTTGTCCTTTTTTTTTGTGCCACAGACCCTGTGGACCCCTTCTCAAAATAATACTTCCAACTGCATAAAATGCCAACTATACTTCAATAGTTATAAAAACATTTTTAAAACTCAAAATGTGAGGGCGCCTGGGTGGCTCAGTTGGTTAAGCGACTGCCTTCGGCTCAGGTCATGATCCTGGAGTCCTGGGATCAAGTCCCACACCGGGCTCCCTGCTTGGCGGGGAGTCTGCTTCTCCCTCTGACCCTCTTCCCTCTCGTGCTCTCTGGCTCTCATTCTCTCTCTCTCAAATAAATAAATAAAATCTTTAAAAAAAAAACTCAAAATGTGATACAATAATATATACTCATTACCTCATTAAATAAAAGGACCTAACAGTGAGTCTTTTAACTACTGTAATTTTGAAGTAGTGATGATCATAAATGACACTTTGCGATCTGCAAAAATTGTGATATGAAAATATCTGTGACGTCTATTGGTCCTGTGACTTCTATTGATGACAGGTACTGCTAATACTATTGTGATTTATTGCTGTATTAGCTTATTAAATTAATTGCTCCCAATGAACCTCCTCATATCCATGCTCTTGTGTAGTGCACCCATATTGACTCTGGCTTGGCCACGTGACTTGTTTTTGACATCAGCAAATGTGATGCAAGCAGGTTAAGTGTTTGCACAATCGGACTTGCCCTCTTGGAACCCAGTGACCATGTGAGGAAGCCCAAGGAAAGCAAAATGAGGGGCACCAAGCCCCCATACATGACAGTAAGACCACCTTAAAGTCTAGGCACCAGCTGAATTCAGCCACTTGGGGATGCCAGAACTGCCCAGGCAACCCACTGATGATGAGAAATAATAAATTATTGTAGTTTTAAGGCACTAGTTTTCACTGGCTTGTTACCCAACAATAACTAACTGGAACAGTTACCTACACTCATAACTGAAGGAAATGTTAACATTTCGGTTGCAGATTGGTGAAAATAAAGATTTTTTTTTCCATCAGGGTTTAGGGACTCCCCTGAATTCTATCTATAGACCCACTGACGGGCTGAAGACCACAGGGCAAGAACCCCCAGTGTAGAGGGGAACCCCTGAGGCAGAGGAGATCCTGCTCTCCTTTCTACTACCACAGTGCATTGTTGATACCCATATAAACTGATCACAGCATATCCTTTGTGGTACAACCCTAAAACTGAGCTGAGCTCCTAGCACATAATAGGTGTTCAACACAAATTTATCGAATGAATGCAAGTTGCTTATGATCTGTGGTGGTTAAGTAAACCAGCCTGAAAACAAAATAAAAGTAAATACTTAGATGGCCCTTCTATATGCCAAGAGCTCTTCCAAGTGCTTTACACTCACTTATTCTTTATAACAACCCTATGAAGTATATGCTATTCCCCCAAATTCACCGATAGGAAAACAGGCACAAAATGTTAAGTGATGTGCCCAAGGTCACCCAGCTAGAAAGCAGCAATGCCAGGACTGTAAGGCTGAATCCATGTTCTGATTTTATAGCCTGTCCTGACATGCCCAAAGCACACTGCAGAACCACAATAAAACTTTTAAACAAGTAGTACAATTTTGAGATTTCATTAGCACTATTTTATGGGTGCTATGCTTCTTGAAGACTCAATTTTGTAGACTAATTTCTTGTAGCTTGTGATTTCTCATGATAGAAAACATTATTTACTTTTTTAAAAAAAGTAGAATAATGGGCGCCTGGGTGGCTCAGTTGGTTAAGCGACTGCCTTCGGCTCAGGTCATGATCCCGGAGTCCTGGGATCGAGTCCCACATCAGGCTACCGGCTCAGCGGGGAGCCTGCTTCTCCCTCTGACCCTCTCCCCTCTCATGCTGTTTCTCTCTCTCTCTCAAATAAATAAATAAAATCTTTAAAAAAAAAAGTAGAATAATGGTTTCAGGTTAAAATGCAGATTTTCGAAACAAAGCCTTGACTCTGAAAAGCGATTTCTTTCAAAGGACAAAAGTTCGTCAAATGTAAAGAAGGGGATCGACTTGTCTATACTAAATAATGTTCACCTGGGAGGGGAACTAAGTTCCAGCTTCCCACCCTTCCAGCCATTCCCACACCAGCTTCCCCAAATTCTACAGCAGCTTCTCCAAAGGTGACCCTACCCGGTTCACACACCAGGTTCTGAAACCTGACCCTGCCAGGCAACCAAAGCCGAACCCTGCAGTGCCCTAGGCTGGCCTCTCCTTACCCAAGAACCCAATAGGGAACCATCGGGAGGTGGGAGGGGTGAATACTTTGGTGGGTACTTTAACTTTTCAAAGTGTTTTATTCACGAGAGCAAGACCCACAGGGCCCACCCACCCACCCTGGGATCTCACGCCTCCGCCCGGCAACCCCTCCCTCCTAGCGCATCAGTGAATGAACCGCGGAGTCCGGACGCACCGGCCCGGAGGCGGGAAAAGCCTCGGGGCGAACCGGGCCTAGCCCCCGGGAAAGCCCACGAGACCGCGAGCAGGGCTCCGCGAGGCCGGGAGAGGGCGGTGACAGCTGTGACCCGGCTCCACGCTCTCACCTTGAACATGCTGCTGGCAGAGGTGGCTCCGGCGGGGGTCACCCCGGCTTTGGCCCCGCCCACTACAGAGAGGTGGCTACGGCGGCCGGGTAGGGCCCTGATTCCTCTGACCGCAAGCGGGCCGCGGTGCAGATGACTGCCGACCAGCCAATTCGATCCCGCGAAGGACTTGTTCGGAAGCCTGGTCTCGGAGCGGCGTCGCTGAGCGGTAACGCGTCGCTCCTCAGTCAGGGAGCGAACGCAAGCCCCGCCTCCCGGAGGCTCCGCTCCTGCGCCGACCGTTGCTAGGCGGCAGGAAAGCGCCAGCTCAGTGTGGGCGGCCCGCGGGGGCGAGAGGAGGGAGGCGCCGGGTTCCTCGCCGCGCAGGGAATCGGCCTTCGCTATCGCGATTGGGCGCCCAGCGGCGTGGGCTGGGAATCCTGTGCGCGGAGGCCGCCGGGCGGGGGCGCTCGGCTGGTCTCAGGCGTCTTTGAAAGTCTCACAGCCGGAAGCTGCCGACCCCTGGGGCCTGGAATTATCTCACAAAAGGTTTTCAGATTTTTTTTTTCCGTGGGCTGGAAGTTCCTGAGGTTTTTAAATTTAATCTAATTTGCCATATCCTTTAGTCTCGAAAGGCCCTGACCCTCTCTGGGAATCAAATGTCCCTTAATGCTACTAGAAAAGGTAATAATGAGAGTAATGATCTAATTAGCAGGAGTACACTAATTAACAAAACACTAACACAGTGTTTACTATGTGCTCAGCTCTGATCTGAACTCCTTACACATATTCATCTAATCTTTCCAACAACCCAGGTAGGTGAGTACGATTATTCTTCCCAATCTAGTAGATGAGGAAACCGAGGCACGGAGAAGTAATTTGTACGAGGCCTCATGGAAAAAGTGGGAACCCGGAATCCAAACTGAGGTAGTCTGCCTTTAAAGCCTGTGATCTCGCCTAAATAATTGTTATACTGTCTCATAATGGGGGTATGCGTCATATTTCAATCTATATTACACGTCCTCACCCCCATAGAAAGTGTAAATTCATCCAGGCGGGCATCCAAAAGATTTTGGGGGTTTGTGTGAGGCCGCGTCGCGCCCTCCAAAGACCACTAGGAACACATCTGTAGTTGAACAAGTTGGGTTTATTATGCCTCACTGCTGCAAGGAAAACACACAACTTGGCACAGCAGGGCATCTCAGTGAGAGGGTGCTAGAAAAATTTATTATAAGATTTGGGCTGGGGCGCCTGGGGTGGCACAGTGAGTTAAGCATCAGGCTCTTAATCTCAGCTCAGGTCTTGATCTCAGGGTCGTGAGTTCAAGACCCCGTTTGTCTCCACGCTGGGCATGCAGCCTACTTAAAAAAAAAAAAAAAAGGTTTGGGCTTTGGTTAGGTAATTTGGGGGTGAATTCAAAGAAGCCAGGCTTTGCTCTGGGTTGGGTGTTGTTAGGAAGCGAGGATAGTACCAAATCCCAGCTGTGAGTGCCAGGCCAACTTCCACCTGTTAAGGGCTGCTTTTCTGTTTCTCAAGAGAATTGTATATTCCAAGCCATCCCTATCCCTATCCTCAAGGACAAATATTGAGAAGACTCTGAAGGCTCCGCATTTGTAATGGAATGGCACATGTATATAAAAGTGTGAAGTATAGTGATAAATTAGGGCCGATGTATTTATCTGAAAGAGAGAGAGCAGGGGGAGAGGCAGAATGAGAGAATTTTCAAGCCAACTCCCCGTTGATCCCACGACCCATGAGATCATGACCTGAGCTGAAAGCAAGAGTTGGATGCTCAACCTGACTGAGCCACCCAGGCGCCCCAAGGCAGGAGTTCTTAATTCAAGGGGTATATGAACTTAGATGGGGAAAAAAATTACAACTTTATTTTCACTGATCTCTAACTGAACTTTAACATTTCTGTCACTTATAGTGTAGGCAACAAAGCACAGTAGTATCAGCAGTACCTGGGACTTAGTCACCAGTAGAAAGCACAGATACTTTCATACAGTGTTACAGTCATGGCAGACTTCTTGACATACCATTTCTGCTCATTACCACCTCACAAATACAGTAGTTATTAGAGCGCCCGTCTTATTTAACGCCTGAAGAGGACAGATTCCTATAATTTTGTTTTTGAGAATATTTTGACAGTGATTTCAATATAGAGTCCTTTGTGATCCTATGTGTTTTTTGTTATGCATTTATAAAATGTAGTTCTTAGGAATCTGTCCATAGGGGTCCATGGCACCAGAAGAAAATGAAGAGCCCTTGGTTTAGTAGAAGAGACTAAGCAGTGACTAAGAATTTGGGAACTGCATCCAAATCGGAGTAATGCATCAAAGGATAGAAAACCAAAGGTGGAATCAGTACATTTAGTACACACCCTCTCACTTTACCATGGAGAGAACTGAGGTACCAAGAGGTTAAGGAACTTGCACAAAGTCTCACTGCTATTCCATGATAAAACCAGGACAGAAAGCTCTTAAACAAGCATGTAAAATTCTCCACTCTCGCTAGACATGGAGGATTCCATAGTTAGCAAGATGCCTCTGGCCCTCAATGAGCTTGGTGGGGTGACAGCCAGGAAAAATCATACATGAGAAGTACTGTGAAAGAAAAACATGTACGGTTTTATGGGACCTTGGAGACAGGGTGAACAATTGTTGAAAAAGAGAGGGTGGAAAACTTCAGAGAAGAGGCATCAAATAGCTGGGGTCTTGAAAGATGAATAGATGTTTGCTGGCCCTAGGGAAGTCACTCCAGGAAGAGGAAATGGCATGATCAATGGTACAGAGTTGAAAAACTTTGGCTGATTTTGGTGAGAAGTTCTTGTTCTCACAGAGTCTAGAGAGGAATGCTGGTGAAAGTTGGTGTTTTGATATTTGAAAGAGTGGACCGTAGATTGAGAAAACTCTAAGGAGTCTGGACTTCAGTGTGGAGGAAATGAAGTGTCCCTTAAAGATTTTAAGCTGGGGAGTCAGAAAGCTGGATTATTGCTCTACAGAATTAACTCGAGCTGTGGTGTGGAGGAGGACCAAGAGGACACAGAGACTGAAGACTGGTGGACCAGTTAGAAGGCTATGGATAGATCCACTTGTCTTTTCCATGTCCCTCAGAATATTTGTAGTACATAAAGCATGTAAACTGTAAGCAACATTAACAGATCCATGATGCCTGCCTTTGTAACGTGTTCTGGAATTAGCCCAACATTCATATGGCACTTGAGTCTTGTCCAAATAATGCAAGAATATAGATTATGACCTCAAATGCTGAATCTGTATACTTTCAGAGCACTTCATCATAAGGAAAATGAAGCGTTCTTCAAAGGCATCAGTTACTGGTGTTCCAAAATCGGATAATCCACGCTCAGGAAAAGACTACAAAATGCATCTGTCAAATATTGGAAAGAGAAAGGCAGTACAACAGTAAGTAGCCATCTTTCGCCCTTTATCATTTTCCACAACTGGTCGGTTTCCATACCGTATTCACCCAGCTAACATCAAACACTTCTTGTTTTGTAAATTAGAGGTTTTTTAGTGTGTTTTAAAATTACTTTTGAATTGAATAGTAATTATTATAATTATAGTATTTCATAATTTGCAAAGCATGTTAACACACATTTCTTTGATCCTGACAACTCTGTGAAGCAGTCTTATTATTACATTTTATAAGTGAGGAAGCAGCAACTGGGAGAAGGTAAGTGATTTGCATAAGGTTAAACAACTAATAAATGGCATCAGCAATGATTTAAAGCTTTGTTTCCATATGTCAGGCTTTTTCTACTCTACATCTTATAGTCTGCATTTTGCCAGCCAATGGTGACCTTATAGAGGAGTATCTACCTCTCTTCACATGTAGCCCTGTGAGGGGTAAGGATGGGATTGGGGGGTTTTGGAGAGGGTGATCCCTACAATCTGCTAGTACTGAGATGTGATCCAAAGTAAGATAATTCTCTGACCTGACTTGGATGAGCCTGTTTCAAGCAAAGATTAGAGAAAGGAGTTTCTTTTTTTAGGGCCTGGTTGTCTGTTCCCAGAAAAGAATTGGACCTACTGTAACTTTGAGTATTCTATATTCTATTTTCATAGCACTTGGACTAGTTGGACAGTGTTCTTAAGAACTAACTATAATGGAATCATTTTAGGTCATGGATGTTTTTAGAAAGCAAATTTGTCTCTTCTTACATTTTTAGTTATATATGCCTTTTGCTGATAAAGTTTTAGCCAGGACTTTTTTTAATCCTAAGGGAAATATTCTCAAATATCTTAAATCCTCATTCTGACTAGATTCTACAAATGACCAGTTCCAATTACCACATCCAAATGTTCCTCATTAGGTCAGTCTTAGGGTAGGGGATGGGAGAGTGCAGGGGGAAGAAGCATAAATTCAGAGTTCCCCAAGATTTTAGGAAAATGAAAACTACTTCATTAATGTTAACCTCTTGTTTTTCTTCTCAGAGCTAATAAAGATATTTCAGCTCAAAGGATCCAGAGAGCTTGGTTATCTCATATGGACAAAACAATATTTCAACTCCTAAAGCACACAGTTTGTGCAGCGGTATGTATTTTGCTTTTTGTTTTCGCTGACAGATCTAATTACTTGTAAGCTAAAAGGTCTGTTAAGTAAAGATAAAATATATAACCTTTTTTGTCTCTTTTATTTGAATCTAATAATAGTGCATGGGGTTCTGGGATTGCTTCTTTGGTTAACCCTAAATGAATATTTCTGGATTTATTTGTAAATAATGTAGGTGACTATTATTTCTTTTTCTGAAACCAAAATGATGTTTTTAAAAAATTCAATTTCTTGTTTGAAGATGTGGGACACTGATTGTCCAACAAGAAAAATCTCTGAATTAAAAGTGCCCTTACCTTCACCCAACAATTTCACTTCTGGGAATCCATTATACAATTTATGTACAATTTCATTGCAGTATTGTTTGTAATAGCAAAGAAATAAACCATATAATGTCAAACAATGGGATGCTGGTTAAATAAGTGTTGGTGCTTTCATGGTGTCAAACCTTGCAGCCTTGTATGTGATTCTGCAGTACAAAGATAGCTAAGATATCTCATTAATGAAAAAGGCAAGTATAGAACAGTATGAATAATATGGTCCTATTTAAGTAAAAAAAAAAAAAAAACCCTAAGGTGCATATCCCCTCCCTCCCCTCTGCCAAAAAACAACTCTGGCAATGCTAGCAGAGCATAGAAAGCTTTCCTTCATATAATACCAAGTATTCTAAGAAAATCACCTATGATTATAATAGTTTATAATTAGTAATAGCCACATTAAGGTAATTTTAGCAGCTCTGAAAAAAATCATGACGTCTGAGCCGTATGTACACTTCTTTACCATCTGACCCCCAGACCCATTTCTGATGCCAGTAAAAGCAGAATACCTCAGAGAAAACCCACTCAGGTAAACAGGTGACACTTCAGGTCCATAATCCATTGTCTTCACATACAGAACTTGCATTTAATTATCATAGTACTGGTTTTGTTATAACTTTAGATGCTTATAATAACAGAAAGAAGGAAATTAATTCTTTTTTAAAAATCTGGTATCCTAACACTTCAGGTTCCTACCTGACATTAATAATGATTTGTCATTTTAAAAACCCTTTGGTGTACATTTTTATGTGATTGTCATAGGCATAAAGGTTGGCAGGGTCATGTCGTGGGGCTTTAGAGTCAAAGAGACCTATGTTTGCATCCTGGCTTGTCTGCTTACTACCTGTATGCCTTTGAATAAGTTACAGACACTCCCAGAGTCTCAGCCTGCTCATTGGAAGGATGGAAATGATAATATTTGAATAATATTGCTGAGTTGTAAGGATTAAATGAGGTTATGTCTATAAGGCATGTAACAGAGTGTGTGGTATATAAAAGGTGCTTAAAAGCTAGTAACATTACTATTATCTTCCTCATTTTACAGTGATGATTCATTCAACATCAAATACTTGCTCAGCACCTGCTGTGTTCCAAGGACTGTACTAGATGCTAGGCATACATGGTAAAGAAGAAAGACAGGATCAGTACCTTCATGCAGCTTACAGTCTAGTGGAAGACACAGATTAGTTCATAGTTAATTACAATACATGGTGAAAAGTGTTGTCATGGGGAAAGAACAATGCCTGGGATGTCAAGGAGGGACACCTACTCCAACTTGGAAGTAACTGACTCAGGGTTACACAGTTGATGAATGGAAGAGCCAAGACTAGAACCCAGGTCTTCAGAACTCCAAGCCTGGTGTACTTTTCACTTTACCATGCCACCTTTGTTCTCAGTAAATTACATCTGGGTTGGGTACCATTTTCCATTTATAGCATCATCATCATCTATTTCAGGAATGTTGTGTGACACATGAAATACTGAAGAAAGTGAGCCCCTTAGAGGCTGAGCTCCTGAAAGATCCTAGCATGAAGTGTAAAGTTAGATTCAGGTAATATTTCTATGCTAATTTATTTCAAGAAGCACTTGTTAAAATGAAGAAACCTTAGAAATTTATTTTCTCAAGTCCTCATACGTTTTCAGGGTATAATTACAGAGTAAATGTGTTATTCTTATTTACATTTATTATGTGAGGAAACTGAGGCATGACTCTTGGGCCGAAAGCTGCCTTGAGAGTGGCTTATCTCCCATGATGTGTCCAGTGTGACAGGTGAATGAGAATAATTGTGAGTGCACACACTCCACTGTGGCTCTTCCATCTCTGGAATCCATATCATTGCCCATTCTTTCCGTGCTCTGGCAGAGCCTTTACCCTGCCTGCAGGAAACTATGGGAACTATCTTAAGTATAGGAGGAGAAGTAACTAAGCCCCAAACCTGATGCCAAATCACTAATTTTTGGTCTTTATTTCAGATTTAGTGGTGAAACATTTCCACCTTTCATCGTATTTAAAATTTTTCTTCATACTGAAGGCCATGGTAACAAGTATTTCAGTGGAAGAAATTTATTTAAGCCATCAAATGAGGTGATGTTTCATGATGTACATTTTATGTTGCTTTATTTTTTAAAGATTTTTATTTATTTGAGAGAGAGAGACAGAGATAGCAACAGAGAGCATGAGCGGGAAGGAGAGGGAGAAGCAGGCTCCCCGCTGAGCAGGGAGCCCGATGCGGGGCTCCATCCCAGGAGCCCGGGATCACGACCTGAGCCGGAGGCAGATGCTTAACCGACTGAGCCACTCAGGTGCCCCCATTTTATGTTACTTTCGCTTCTTAACATCTATGTAGTATCTGAATTGCATTCAAAGTGGACAGACTAAGTGTTTTCACCATTAAACAGCCCAGCAGCCGGGTAGTATTTTTTTAATCATCATGTTTCAGGGTGTCTCTGTTTATTAGCTAAAAAAATATTTGGAATGGATTACTTTTAGAGGCCCTTAAAAATACTCATCACTTTTCTTTGTATTTAATTTTGGCTTGTTCATGAGAGACTTTTAACTATGGGAAAGAAACTGAGGGTTGGTGGAGGGGAGGTAGGTGGGGGGATGGGGTAACTGGGTGACAGGCATTAAGGAGGGCACGTGATGAGATGAGCATGGGTGTTATACGCAACTGATGAATCACTGAACTCTACATCTGAAACTAATGATGTTCTATATGTTGGCTAACCGAATTTAAGTTAAAAGAAAAGAAAAAAATAAAATTTTGGTTTGTTAATAATGGACTAAAGTGGCCCATTGGTCAGGGCTTTTAAATTATGCAGAACATTTGATGCCATTTTATTTTAAAGACATTTTACCATGGTTTCTTTGATTCTGGTAGCATATTTAGAAAAAAAAGTGTGCTGGACTATTGATTGAAAATGAAGTTTTAAAATATTTATCCTTCTTTATATGATTTCTCATACTTTTAAATTTCATATATATTTACCATAATTGTGTCTACAGCATAGGAATCACCTGAGAATCTTGTTAAAATGTAGTTTCTGGTTCATTAGGTCTGGGAAGGGACCTGAGATTCTGCATTTCTAACCGGTTCCCGGGTGCTGCCACTACTGCTGGTCCATGGACCCCACTTTTAATAGCAAGGATCTGCAGTGCTGCTACAGTGTAGGTTTTGCTCCTTTGGCCCTTAAACATGACTATGAGGAAAAAAACGTGCGCATTCTCATACTTAGCCTTTTATAAATCATACATCAAAGGTTATTTTCCTGTAGCCTTCTGGAGATATTTTACATGAAAAGTATGGCCCATCCCAAATCATCAGTACTGTCCCATGTTCAGGATAGACCACTCAGCCTGGGAGTTTCTGATCAGATACAGGATGTACAGCATTTATTCTCTGAAGAATATTAGAAAAGAAAAAGAGACTGCTTTTCTCTGTGTTCTCAGGCAACATCAGAGAACATTTCATTCAGTTTCAGAATATATCAAATGGACTCTGTGTTTTCATATGGAATATGGTGTTCTGGAAACATTAGTATTTGTTCATTTGTATAGAATGACTTCGCATGCAAAAGTTGATATTTATCCTACGCTCAGGGAATAACTTCATGCCACATTCATGTACAGAATAAGCTTATCATTCCTATAAAATATCATCAAGTGTTGCTTTTCTGAGATTGCATGATGAGACTTTTCCAGGAACAGAAATTCTCCTGGGTCAGCTCCTGGTGGCCCCTACTGTCTGCAGGCCGGAGCAAATGAGAAACTTAAAGGCTGTGACTGGAAAGGACTGTGTGTATATTAAAACTCATTAAAATGCTCTATAATAACTTTAGTTTTTATTTAAATTACAAAGTGACTGTTGGGAAAAAAGGAAATAGCACAGAGATTTTTAAAAAAGGAAACTGTGCCTCATGCCTTTCTCCTCTGTGCTGGGCCTTTCACTGGCCTGGGGTGAGCACTGCTAATAGTTTACTGTGTATCCTTCACTTTTTTGCCCATAAAAATGCTCACACAAATATGTTTTTTAAAAATTTTTGTTCTTATTATACAAATGTGATAACACTGTTTAGTTTGAGTTTTTCACTAAACATTCTGAGAGGATTTAAATGATGAGAACATGAAAGAACAGATTAGGATTCCTTTTTCAGCTTCGTAACAAACTGGTAACACTTGGATTCACGGTTGATAGAAAACCTGTAGAAGGAGAATTTTTCTCACTATAAGTTTGTACCGGTCCTTTGAATGTAGAAACTGTGTTGAGCAAACTGATCCAAATTTCCTAAGTTCACTTCTTTCTCTCTCTTTTTTTAAAGATTTTATTTTTTTGAGTAATCTCTACACCCATCATGGGGCTCAAACCCACAACCCCAAGATCAAGAGTCTCACACTCTACCGACCGAGCCAGCCAGGAGCCCCCACTTATTTCTTAGTATGAAATAAATAAGTCAGTTTTAGTTCAGACGTGTAATTTAAGTTCACTGATGAACACAGTTTTGTTGTTGTTCTGTCTTTTCCCTGGTTCTTACTTCCAATACTAGTTTCATTTCCTTATCATTTCCCAACAGTATTTCTCATGTATTTACACACACACACACACAGTAAAAACAAGTGAAAGGACATAAAATAGCCTAAACCGCTTTAGAGAAGAAGAACAAAGGTTTTCATTACCTGACTTCAAGGCTTAAAAAGCTGCAGTGATCCTGACAGTATTGTGATGACTTAAAGACAGACATGTAAATCAATGAGATAGAATAGGGAATTTGGAAATATGTGCACTCATAGATGATCAGTTGATTTTCATCAAATGTGCCAGATCAGTTCAAATGGTGCTAAAACAATTGGATAGCCATGTGTACAAAAAAGAGATCTCATTTCAGTTACCTACTTCGATGATCTATTTTCAGAGCAATGCTTATTTACAGAGGGTTGTCACTATAGTTCATCCTCCAGCTATATTTAGAATATTCTAAAGCCTTGCTACTCAGAGTGTGGTCTGCAGACCCACAGCACTGGCATCCCCTGGAACTTATTAGAAATGTGGACTATCAGCCCCCACCCTAGACCCACTGAATTAGCACCTGTGTTTTAACGAGACCCCCAGACGATCCTAGGCACAATATAGTTTGACAAGCACTGTCATAAAGGTGCCCCCCCCCAACACACACCGTGGCCTGGAATGCCTCCAGGTAAATTGGCAGTTCTGAAACATTAATGTCCAGCAACCATTCGCTTAAATTGAAGATCCCTGTTCTTTTTGAGGATTGGGCATTTATGTAAAAAGGAAAAACATTATTATTAATAAGAGCTGCCCTTATTGAGCACTATCAAGTACTGTGTTAAACATTTTGTGTGCATTATCATTTAATTCTCATAAACTCTAGAATGTAGATTCTGTGGCTATCTTCCATTTTAAAAGACTAAGTCACTTGCCTAAGGTCTCACAGCTAGAAAGGGAAGGAACCGATATCAAAACCCAGTGATCCTGATTCCAGAGCCTGTGCTCATAACCACTCTTGAGTCAGGAAGCCTGCTCAATATGTTCTCTTATACGGCCCCCTGATAACTCCAGTGAGGTACATGTTATTCCCATTTTTGCCTGTGAGGAAGCTGGAACTCGGAGAGGCTTGTCAGGGGCAGAACTGAGGCTTGAATACTCCCCTGTCTATCTGCCGCCCTGTGCCCACTTCAAGGTTTAAACAACCCCAGCAGGTGTGCTGGTTTCGTGAATTTGGAGCCCATATATAACTGAACTGCTCCAGACCAGGAAACTCTGTGCCTGTGCAGGGATACCAGTTATTGCTACCTTCGTGAGTGAGAATTTCCAGCCGGGCGGGGAAGTGACTTGAGATAGTAGAGTAACTTCACGAGCGCAGGTATGGGGATCTAGGCCAGCACGGAGCTGCAGGCCTGTGGGGGCTTCTGGGCCACAGTGATGCCAGGTATCAGGGGAGGTGTCAAATTTAGAGATGCCCCCCTTTGACCTTTTGAGTCACCCACTAAGAATGGAACCTGCCTCTTGAATCCTAGTCTGATTGGCAGCTATCCTGGGCTCCTTGCCTCGTTTCCGCCCTTCCCTTTCACCTGGGCCTGGGCCCTTCTTAACCATCCCTTCCGACCCAGAAGCACTTTCCTGACGCTGGTCATCTCCAGCAGATGCCGGAGAAAGAACATCCTGGCCATTGGAGGGCAAACTTTTTTCAAGCCCCTGTCGCAAGTGGGCAGCGAGCCTGCCCCATGCTGCCAGGCATAGGGTTTTTTTGGCTGGATACTGGGATGGGCCTGACACAGCTGAGCCACACAGCTGAGGCACTGTACAAATAAGGAAACTGGGGCTTGGAGAGGTTGTGGGTGGTGGCTGAGTGGAGTAGAGTGGGGAGGGACTGACAAGAAATACCCTTACGGAGTAACTTGAGCTAAAGTAAAATACAGTTATAGCTAAAGAAATTCTCAAAGCAGAAATTGTACAGTTTTCAGACATGTTCTCTGTACAGTTTATTTGCTTTTACCTTTAGTGTTACTGTGAGGATGGTTAATGAGAGCCCACAGGAAATTAATTGCAAGAAAGCATAATGGTGACACGTGCCAATACTGCCTTCTCTTTAAGATGCATACTGTATAAAGAAACTAATGAAATGGAAAACAAAGATGATCTGCCTAAAGGAACGTTCATCACATAAACAGTTGCTGTCCCTTCAATTTAGTGCCTTAGGAATAAAACTACAACCATTTGAATATTCTTTCATTTTCCGTGTGTGTCCATGTTCAAAGCTTTGGAATTAGAAAAATAAAAAATATTCTCAATAACAAAAGTGAAAAATGAAATGGAAAATACATTCAGGCTCATTGTTGTATTGTGTGTTAAGTAAAAAGAACACATTCCAAATTTCGATCTCGTCTCAAGTGGCCTCATATCAGCATTATAACCTGGAGTTCCCATGCTTTCACAAATACACATTCTGAGATACAAAGGGAAAGAGAAACTGATCTGGAATCCAAAGATACTTGAATTTTCATCTAAGCCAGTCTCCCTTCTCATAAGCATATACTTTGTGGCCAGAAGCACAGATATGTAATATAAATATGTGTTAGAAGAGTCAGCACATACTTATGGGGGGTGGGAACGAGGGTGGGGAGTACTTAAGTCTCTACTCACAGTCTATGTATAGCTCTTAGCAAAGGATGGGCGTTATGTGAAAGGGTATGGTACAAACAGGGCCAGATGAGATTTGGGCCTCCGTATTTTCTAGCATTCTTCTACCTCTGCCCTATCAGGGGCTGTCCTTGAGTACAAAATGCCAACATTTCAGAGAGGAAAAAAAAAATGCTCTACTACTCTGGCCACAGAGGATGTCATCTGAAGGAGAGGGAGGCAATCTGAAACGTACATGTTTCCATTTGGGGGTGAGGTATTAACTAACACATAAAAGAGAGCTGGCCTTAGTAACACCTTTCGCTGCAGTTCCTAGGGCAACCTATTTAATAACCAAGGAAGTTTTCTCTGCCTTGACAGCACGAATGACGCTACAGATTTGTTTTGTTAAGGGCAAAGAATGTTTTTTAAGGGGGGATAAAAACAGATTTTTAAAACACTGTGGTTCTCTGAGGGTTGTAGACTCAGCTACTCCTCCAGCTACATTTTAAAACTATATATGGTTATGGAAACAAATTTTAAATGGTTTAAAAACTCCTATACAATCTTTTCTTTGTAAATATGGTCTTTTTATTGAATAGCAAGCTGCTAGAAGAAAGGAACAATATTTGATGTATTTGTCAGAAGAAATATGTAAAATATGCACTGATAATTGTTGCTATTATACTACTGTTTTAAAGGTCTATTTTCTATTCTCTTTATAGAGAGTGGCTGATGCTTGCAAAATGATGGGGAAAAAGAAGTTTTACCATCAAGTTATGGAAGATGAACATCTTTTCCAGAAATTCAAAATAACTGATGAAATAGATATTGTCACCCTGAAAGATTACATGCAAGTAAGGAATTGAGATTTAGATATTAGAAACAACAATTTTAAAAAACCTTCTGGGGGCATCTGGGTGGCTCCGTCGGTTAAGCATCTGCCTTTGGTTCAGGTCATGATCTCGAGGTCCTGGGATCAAGCCCCTTGTCTGGCTCCCTGCTTAGCAGGGAGCCCGTTTCTCCCTCTCCCTCTGCCCCACCCCCCCCATGCTCACTCGCTCTCTTTCTCTCTTTCAAATAAATAAAATCTTTAAAAAAATTAATCTTTAAAAAAGCCTCCTGACCTTGTCCTCCAAGAAGAAAGTTTCATTTTTTTCACTATAGAAAAATACACACAATATAAAATTTACCATTTTAAATGGTACAATTCAGTGACATTAAGTACATTCACAATGTTGTGCAAACACCACCACTATCTAGTTCCAGAACCTTTTTGTTGCCCCGAAAGGAAACCTCACATCTATTAAGCTGTCACTCCCCATTCTTCCCCATCACTCCAGCCCCTGTCAACCACTAATCCACTTTCTGTCTCCTTGAATTTACCTATTCTGGATAGCTTGTATTAATGGAATCATATAATATTTGGCTTTTTGCATCTGGGGAGTGATAGCTAATGAATGTGGCCTTTCTTTTGGGGGCAATAGAAATGTTTTGGAATTAGATAGGTAGTGCTACTTTTAAAATGGTTAAAATGGTGAATTTTATATTATGTGAAATCAAGTACATGGTTTTGAAAGGGTGCATAATGGAGATTTGACCTAGTAAGGAAGGGTTCTATTAATATTTGGATTATTATTTGGATGCTTTGTAGTGCTCACTTCGGCAGCACATATATTATTTGGATGCTTTGTGCTACAAGTGACAGAATACTCCCAACCACAAGAGGCTTAAACAACAAAGGACATTTATTGTCCCATGTCAGAAGTCCACAGATAGGTGGGTCCTGGGCTAGCTAATGCAGCAGCTCAAGGACATCAGGGTTCTGGGTCAGCTTCTCTACGGTGCTTCACATGGTGACAAGATGACTATCACATTCTTAACTTCCTTCAAAGGCAGGAACAAGGGGACTCTGAAGCATCGTTTTCCTTTTTATCGCAAGAAGAAAAATCTTTGGGGGTACTTGGGTGGCTCAGTTGCTTAAGCATCCAACTCTTGATCTCAGCTCACGTCTTGATCTCAGGGTTGTGAGTTCAAGCCCTGTGTTGGGCTCCACGCTGGGTGTGGAGCCTACCTTAAAAAAGGAAAAAGAAAAAAGAAAAATCTTTGCCAGAAGCCCCCAACAGACTTCCCCTCGGGTCCCATTGGTCAGAACTGGATCACATACTCCCCCTAACCTAATCACTGATAAAGGGAAATGGGATCATTTTCCATGATTGACTTAGAACAATCATGGTTCATGTGCTGGGGCCCTCCTTCCTGGAACATATTGCTGTTCCATACTTGGGAAAAAAAAAAAAATCCGGGCTCTGGAGGCAAGGGAGAAGTGGGAAATGGTTGATGGGCAGGCAATCAACAATGTGTCACAGCGTCAGTCTGGGGCTGAGCAGGTGTTGCGCCCCAGGAAGAGGCTCTGTGGTAGGAGGAACTGCAGGGCCGGAAAGCAGGTCTGTGGGGTAGAGAAGAGGGAGCAGAGGGTTTGGTATGTAGGCAGCCTGGAGGGCTGGGAAGAGAGCATCAGGCATGGGCAGCTGGGTGGCTCAGTTGGTTAAGCGACTGCCTTCGGCTCAGGTCGTGATCCTGGAGTCCCAGGATGGAGTCCCGCATCAGGCTCCCTGCTCAGCAGGGAGTCTGCTTCTCCCTCTGACCCTCCCCCCTCTCATGTGCGCTCTCTCTCTCTCTCATTCTCTCTCTCAAATAAATAAATAAAATCTTTAAAAAAAGAGAGAGAGAGAGAGAGAGAGAGAGCATCAGGCAGGCCTTTTGACCACAGCAAGGTGTTTCTTTCTCTTGATCCTGTGTGCAAGTAGAAGCTGGTGCTTCTTAATGGGTTAAGAAATCAGGTGATCTAATGAGTGAAGAGATCTGTCTGGCTGCAGTGTAGGAAATGGATTAGAGGATAGCAAGAGCCTTCTCCTAGTTTGGATGTTCCTGCTGTATCTCAGGAGAAATGGTGGTGTCTTGGCGGAGGGCTGTGAGGCTGAAGACACGAGAGATAAGTAGAGAGTAAAAGCAGTGGGCCTTGGTGACAGACGGGGTCCAGCTAAGGAGAGGTGTCCAGCATGGCTCCTAGGTTCCTGGTTTGCATAACAGGCTGGACAGCAGTACTAAGTTAGGAAACTTAAACTAGATACCTGATTAATAATAATAGCAAATACTCAGTAGTACCAATTCCTTTTCTTCTCATAACAACCCTAAGAGGTAGGTACTATTATTACCACCATTTTACAAGTTCTAAAGATGCAAGGGATCCCAAAATTCTGACTCATAATAATAATAATAATATATGGCCTTAACTATTCACTCAGTTGCTTCATTGTGACACATGAAATTAATGCAGTGCCTTAGAGACTCCCAATTGTGCTTTATTTCCTTTAGAGTCTTAATCTGGAAAATGAGGGGATTGAACCAGGAAATAAGTAGCACTTGGGGATGCCAACTATCTTTGCTAAGGACATGGGTCACATACTTGCAGACTGTGACTATGCCAAGGATTGGTGTCATAGGAAGAAGTCCCAGATAGACATATTGGGAGAGAGAAACTTGATGATTGCTGACTTTTTTTTAAAGATTTATTTATTTATTTGACAGAGAGACACAGCAAGAGAGGGAACACAAGCAGGGGGAGTGGGAGAGGGAGAAGCAGGCTTCCTGAGGAGCAGGGAGCCGGATGCGGGGCTCGATCCCAGGACCCTGGGATCATTATCTGAGCTGAAGGCAGACGCTTAACAACTGAGCCACCCAGGCTCCCCAGATGATTGCTGACTTTTATTGAGCCCCTTATGGAAACAGCACTGTTGTTGGCTCTTTTTAAAAAAAAATTTTTTTTTTTATTTGAGAGGAAGAGAGAGACAGAGAAACAGAGCACAAGCAGGTGGAGGGGCAGAGGGAGAAGCAGACTCCCCACTAAGGAGGGAGCCTGACGCCGGGCTCCACCCCAGGACCCTGGGATCATGACCTGAGCGAAGGCAGAAGCTTAACCACTTAACCACTTAACCGACTGAGCCACCCAGGCACCCCTTGTTGGCTCTTTTTGTGCGTATTATCTCCTTTAATCTTCAAGTGTATAGATTATGTGACCCTTTAACAGATGAGAACAATGGAGTTTAATAAGATTTTTAAAAACTTGGGGCACCTGGGTGGCTCATTCGTTAAGCGTCTGCCTACGGCTCAGGTCATGATCCCAGGGTCCTGGGATCGAGCCCCACATTGGGCTCCCTGGTCCGCAGAGAGCCTGCTTCTCCCTCTCCCTCTGCCTGCCGCTCTGCCTATCTGTGCTCTCTATGTCTCTGTCAAATAAATAAAAACTAATGATGTAATGTATGGTGATTAACATAACAATAAAAAATTTTAAAAAATAAAATCTTTAAAAAAGAAAAAAAGATTTTTAAAAACTTGCCCAAAGTCACGTATCTAAGTACAGAGCAGGTCATTGACAGTTCTGAGATGTTTACTCATTTTACTACTCCACTCTCAGCAAGTAAAATATACAGGCAGTCCTCACTTTGTGCGGTAGTGCAGGGCCATAAAATGACCGTTCAGGGGTGCCTGGCTGACTCAGCCAGTGGAGCGTGCAACTCTTGATCTCAGGGTTGTGGGTTCAAGCCCCACATTGGGTGTGGAGATTTTTTAAAAATAAAATCTTTTAAAAAATGACCGTGCAAGCTGAAACCATGCAAAGCAAACTTAATAATCGATGTGAAAAATCACAATTGTTCCATGCCTTTCAAAAAAATCTTGTCAAAACATTAAAAACTCTCTTATTGTCTGTTATAAATATATAGGAAAACGAAAAACAAAACATTTATTACGCTATAATTTAAAACATTGGAAACATTGAGGAGGAAAAGTGTTTTCTTTGTAAAAAACTTATCAACTGTAAATATACTAAAAACCATTGAATTATATACTTTATATGGGTGAATTGTATGGGATGTGAATCTCAATAAAGCTTTAAAAAAGCACTGTATGAGGAGTAGTTTAAACAGTGCTTGCCTTCTTGTTCTTCTCATGTAGCTTATAGTACATAGTGAGCATCTCTTCCATGCCTTGGTGAATTGTCACACTCCTAAGTTCGGATTACCTACCAACATTTTATCCTTTACGCTTTAAATGTTGTGAAATCTCTCAAAGTTCCTTTAATGTGAAGAGTCTTTTTTTGTCAATGTCACTTCCTCTGGGACAGCTTCATCCTTTTCGTCACAACCACTTTCCTCATTTATGTTGCCAAGTTCACCTTCAGCACGTTCCTCTAGCTGCCCACCCGCAGTCTCTTGAATGATGGCAATGTCAATATCCCCTTGTCACCTATTTCTTCTAGAACTCCATTTACATTTGATTTGAATTTCATTTCATTTTGGTTTCTCTTTTGGCCTATTCTTTTGATTATCTTTTTTTTTTTTTTTGGTAAAATGGCACAGGGGTTTATCACTGGGAGACAAAGAGGTGATACAACTAAATAACAGATCTTCAGTGACCAACTGCTGACACTTTGGAGGAAGGGACATGATTTGTCACTCATCACCACACACATCTGTTATCTCTGTAGTGATCTATGGACTGGAGAGCTATCAGCAAAGTTTGTACTTTATGCAGTTAAGTTATACTGGGGAAACTGAAATTTGAGACGAGTTGTTGGAGGACTAGGCTTATTCAATCAAATGGTAGTAATTAAAATTTGTGCATGCCTAAATGATACAAAAGAAAGACTGCTTGTCGTCTGCCTTCGGCTCAGGTCATGATCCCAGGGTCCTGGGATCGAGCCCCACATCGGGCTCCCTGCTCTGCGGGAAGCCTGCTTCTCCCTCTCCCACTCTCCCTGCTTGTGTTCCTGCTCTAGCTATCTCTCTCTCTGTCAAATAAATAAATAAAATCTTAAAAAAAAAAAGACTGCTTGTATATGTGTGTGTACGTGCGTGCGCACATATGTGTGTGTGAGATATACCCTAAATGCCTAGCTGATAAGCATTGTAGATCCTCCGGCCCTATTCCTGTCTCTTAAATGAACATTTTATAAGGTTGCATCGATTATATATATTTGCATTTTAACATTCCTAATTTGATATTTTAAATTAAAAAAATAAATAAATACAAGTGGGATTTCTACAAAGCTCCAAATGAAAATTGTGAAATTTGCCACTTAGTACCAGAGGTGAACTCATTATTCTTATAACAAGGTTTGTGCAAATGTCCTCTCAACCCAAGCATGTTATGAACAAGCACTACCAGCTATGCAGATCATGTATTTGGCATTAAAATGTTTATTCATTAAATAAAATAAAATGTTTACCATTAAAGATTTAGTGAGTGTGGTACTATGAGCGTGATACTGTGTGACAAGGCTCATGCCTTCTCGTGGGGGAGCTAAGTACACAAACAGCTAAAACGTCAAGTAGTCAGGAATAAGCCATAGAAGAAAGTTGCTGATAAAGTTCAGAGATGGGATCAAGGAATGCATTTTGGATGAAGTGACAATGGACATTTGAACCTTGGGAAATGTGTCTAAAAACATTCTGGAGTACCCACAACTGATCATTCTTACTTGTTTTTTCCATATAGTATTCCAGTCTCCTGGATGAGACCCCGGCATCTTCTGGTGGCAGAAATAACTACTGGCGAAAATTAAACCTCAAAAACATCCCCAGGACAATGATAATATATGACATAGTTGATTATGCAGAGTCTGGAATAATCTCAAACCGTCTACAAAAAGAAATGAAGTATCTATTACAGAGACCACAAACAGAAGAGATGCATCAACACCAGCTACAGATTGTTTCTGAAGTTAGGTAAAAGTGATATTTTAATGGGGTCACAATACTAGGGGCATTTCTGAAAATGTTCACATTCTGCCAAATAGCTCATGAAAGATAATAATAAGGCATATGGGAAAAATAGGGTTGGGGCAGATTGCTCAAAATGTAGGCATCTCTGTAAACAGAGCACTAACAAAAAGGACAACTGGAACCTGGGGAGATAACTTGTACCACCAGACAGGCAGCTCAGGACGGCTGGAGGCCACCACAGCAAATATAAAAAATGTACGATGAGAGAGCAGAAATGCTGGCCACTCTTTAATTAGAGCAGGTAGTGGGTACGGAGATAATGCAGATGGAAGTGGAGCCCTGGGCTAGTGTGGTTGCCTTTTAAGTGGACATGAGAGGCAGTGCAACCTGCCAATAACCAACCCCCCCTCCCAAGGCAGGGA
Organism: Zalophus californianus; assembly: GCF_009762305.2. Lineage (NCBI taxonomy): Eukaryota > Metazoa > Chordata > Mammalia > Carnivora > Otariidae > Zalophus > Zalophus californianus. The sequence goes on along the minus strand of NC_045612.1, from coordinate 109,485,713 downwards.
GCATGGGGAACAGCAGTCAGGGTGGACTGGGGGGTGGGGGGTGCCTCTGGAGAGAGAGCCCTAGATGCAGGTGCTAATTCTTGTTTTCATAAATACAGCCAAAAGGGCTCCCATTGCCTGTGCTGCACACAACTGAGGACCTTTTCCTTTTCTACTGAAGGTTATAATTCTACTCTTGTGATTCCGGCTCCCCTTGCTGAGGACAAATTGCATATAAATTACAGTGACATTATTCCCTTCTTTAGCAATAGCATGTGAGCCAATTCACATTATAGAAACTCATGTTGTAGCAAAATAGACTGTATTATGATCTGAAACAATACGGACAGAATATGCTCCAATTACATTCCTTTTTTCTTTCCATTACAAGTCTCACCTAGCCCATCTTATTTACAAATGAAGCTTTCTTAAGAAAAAAAGAAAGAGATAATCAGATTGAAGAGGATCTATTGGTAGTCTATTTCCACAGAGTCATATTTGAAATGAAAAAATACTCCTTTAGTACATGAAGACACTGGTGATCCACTGTCAGGCAAACACACTGGGTTTTTTCCAGGGCTAGAGATGAGTGGTGCTGACCCAATAATATAATTTAGCCCATATATTTTATGATCAAGGCTATACATTTGCCAGACAGATGGCCTGGTGTAGGGTGTCGTCTGTCATCATGAAATAGATTTTCTCTAACTCATCTATATAAGTACTGACTATAGAACTTAACCCTATTACCACCAAGGTCAAATAAATGGTGTAATTTTCCCTGCTACCATATATAACCCCAGGTTCCCTGCTATTTGGACTCTTGCTAGTGATTATCTAAGAATGAGTCATCTGAAGAGCCAAATGAAGTAGCCAAATCCTAAATCAATTAAAGAGGGAAAAGTACTTTCTTACAGGTTTCTTTGAATGCAGTGTTAGTTTGGGATCTCCCAGGAGATCAAATATTTGGATATGAGTAGTCTATTTGGGAGGTGATTCCCAGAACCACTGATGAAAGGGAAACAAGGAGGGGCAGGCAGCCAAAACAGTGTGTGTTAGCAAACAAGTTACTTCTGCGGGTAAGTGGAGCTTAATCCCTTCTGGGAATGTCCAAACCATTGCAGAAGGTGCGACTCAAGTTATCCTGCGGGGGCAAGGGAGTTGGGATATTTATACACGGATGTACATCAGGCACTGGCTAAGGACTGTTTAGGAGGGGAAGTATTAATTCTCAGGCACTTTCCCCGCACATGGGCCCTTGTTTTCACAAGAAAGCTGTTATGCTGAGCGAGGCTGATACTGGCGGTTGGAAGTTGGGCCTATGTGCTTTGCAGTGGTGAGGCCTGGGGGGCTATGGGCACAGCACCACCTGTATCTGATCTCAACACTGATAAGAACAGCTTGTTTTTTCAGCCATTATGAAATTTAACACCTTTTTGTGTTAGTATATGGTGTGTGGGAGTGTATGTGTCTGTATATATATATATATATATATATATATATATATATATAATTCAAATGACTACTACATGGTATTTTCCAGGAACACCGATTTTAAATTGATACCATGTTTTATAATTTTCATCATCATCGTGATCCACATCATCATTTTTACACCTTCATATGGCACAAATAAAGAACTACGCCATATAATTTAAGCAGAAATGGTAACTCTGGCCTAAAACCTTGCATGCAATATTGCTCCAGATACTGAGGCCTATGATCTAGTTGCTGGAAGATGTTTTAATAAAATTTGCAACTTGCTTTACATTTAAATGTTATTTGGTGCATTTTTTTCTGTCTGTAATTCAAATCTTTTCTAGATGCCCTTCATCCTTTTCAGCTATCAAACCTTTATATCGGCCCTACCAACAGCAGAATCAAATTAAACATCTGGGTCGTCGATCCAAACAAGCTCAAATGAAAGTTGAAAAAATGAAAAAAGCCTATAAGATGGCTAAAGAAAAAACTGCTTCCATGGGGACGGTAAGTTGAACTTGTACTGAATTCATTGTTTTGGACACTATTCAAACTGTAAGTCATTCTACTTGTATAAGTAGAATTTCCTAATCTACAAGTTCAAGGCTGAAACACCTTTGGTATGTACTTGGATAGTATAAAGCTGTGTTCCTCTTGGTAACATACATTTTAAAAATTCTTCAACAATATGGCTGACCTGATAAATACTGGCTGTTTTGGCTCATCAATATGAGGGGGCCAAGAACAGTAGTCTCTGTATGTTGACACTGTTGATTCAGCACATCTCAAATGTTGCTTTTCTCAAAATAAAAGTCATTTCTATCCAAGCTTTTTAAAAACTGTATTTGTAAAGTCAGCCTCAGTACATTCCTACGTGGTGGGATATTTGCAACTAACATGTATTCACATATTGTTTTGTCATTTTTTTAAAATCTGCTGTAAATGTTTGGAGATGAGGCTAAGTATAAACAGCCAATATAAAAACAGAAAGTAGTAAAAACCAAATGTAAAATCCTTTCCTCTTTTGTTTATACTTCTACCTAGGAACCACAAACGGACACATGAGGTACAAAGCAGCAACAATCATCTTCTCTACCCCATCTTTTGACATTGTGAAAGTTGATGAGCTCATGCCAGATGAGGAATTGGAAAAACAAGAAAAGGAGTTGTTTGCCTGGTATCAAGACTTGTATATTAATAGTCTTCCGTCATGTTAATGTGTAGCTAACTGATAGAAAGCCAAATTATTTAACAATCTGCTTGTCTTGCTAAGATGCATATTAAAGGAAAAGGAAATACATAAACAAGCCTTCAGGATGCTCTCTTAACCAAATGTGTGACCGATTTTTAAGCCCTTTTAGTATCCATGAGTACTAATATTTTTTTACTGACAGAATTTTAGTCTGAATAATGATTTCTACTAGATGCCCTCGAACTAGCTGTATACAGTTTTACTCAAGAAATGATGAGTAAGTTAGTCCCTGGAACTTTTACTCAATTTTGATTTTCCTTTGTTTTTAAAAACATCTAAACAGGCCATGCTTCGCATAAATATTAGAATTTACAGAATAAAAGGCTATTCTTGAGTCAGCTTCTAGTGCCTTTTTTTTTTTTAACTGGCATGTTGTTTTTACAGAGCACCTTTTGATTGACCTATTCTGAATTATAATAAAAATAATAATGAATTTGTTACTACAGTAGGCATGACATAGCATACCTAATCATTATGGAGGATTGTAAGCACCTGGGGCAGAATGTCTCATCTGCTTCAATGATGTATTTGGATATTTTTCAAGTATAAAAATTGTTTTGAATAATATTTACCAATCTCCTTTTGAATTGATTATTTTATTCCTGATACAGTACAAATTATTGATCCTTTTTTGTGATCTAGGCTGTTGGATTATATCAAACCTTACCAGGGACTATGATAATTAAACAAAGTGCATTCTTTATTGAACTGTAAAAATACAATTTTTGATTTTGGTTAACATGTAAGATATGGAGGTTGATTGCTGATTTAACTCAGACAAGCAGCCTATAAATGGATCTCGTTCTCTGTAAAAACATTCTCTTAAATGATAAGGAATATTGGAGTAAATGTGTATGATTCCCACTAGAATATAGTTAACATAAACATGTACTCTACCATATTAATATATTATCATTTGATACCCAAAAATAGGATGGATAATCCCCTTGTTTTCAGAGCTTGTACTGGACGCCGGTTGAATAGAAAACACGTATTTGTCCTCATGAGTCACACATACTCATTCGTTAAATTAGGAAGCAGTCCCTCATTCAATCAAACGTATATGGGGTTCAGTCTACCCATAGTATGTGCTAAGGAAGATTTCAGGTAACAAGATGAAAGAAAAAGACGAAGGACGAACTCTTGACGTTTCAGGGCGCCCACTTCTCATATTTCATTAGCTCTGACTTTGTCCCATTGTAAGGCCTAGCTACAAGGGAGGCTGGGAAATGTACACTTGTTTTGGGCAGTTCTGTACCCAACTAAAATTCTATTGTTATAAAAGAAAAGGATAATGGATATTAAGGCATAAGTAGCATCAGCTGCCAGACAGAGATCAGGTCTTCTATTGATTATTTTAACTCACATTAAACAGTATAACCACATCACAGAAAATCTTTTTAAAGGTAGAATTACACATAATCTCATCACTGTAATATAACAACTGTTTTCATTTGCTTATATCTTTCTAAATACATATTTTCACTTGGTTGTAGTCATAAATACAATAGATTTAAAATTTTTACTTAATATATTATACCTTAAACATAGTCCATTTAAAAAAATAATTTTTAATGGCCACATGATAGCCCATTGGGTTGATGTAGCATAATTTACTTAAGCATACCCATATCATTGGATAATTCCATGATTCTAATTTTTCATTGTTGTTGCTAATTAACCCTAGAGTGAATATCTTCATACAATCTTTTTTCTTTCAGTTATCTTTCTGTTACTTATTTTTGACCTAATTGCACTGTAGTCAGAATACGTGGTTTGTATGATACTGATTCTGGGAAACTTGTTGACTTTATAGCTAAGTATATGGTCAGTTTTCATAAATGTTTCTTGCACTCTGAAGAAAAAATGTACATTTTTCTCTAGTTGGATACAAGATTCTATTCATGCCCTTTTGATCAAGCTTATTAATCAGATTATTTATATTTTCTATATACTACTAATTTTTGGTTTATGTGACAACAATTGCTGAGAAAGGTATATGTTATATCAGTTTCTCCTCCTACTTCTGTCAATTTTTGCTTTATGTTATTTGAAGATATTATCAGGTACATATATAATTTCAGAATTAGTGTCTCTTCCTGACAAGTTGAATGTTATCTTTATGTAGTTACTATCTTTATTCCTTTTAAAAAAATATTTATTTATTTGCTTGCTGAGCAGGGAGCCCGATGCAGGGCCTGAGATCATGACCTGAGCTGAAGGCAGACGCTTAACCAACTGCGCCACCCAAGTGCCCCACTATCTTTATTCCTAATAACCCATTTTGCCTTGAAAACTATTTTGTGCAATATGAACAGAGCTACTCTAGCTTTCTTCTGGTTAGTGTCTGCCTAGCATATCCATTTCCATCTTTTCATATTTTCAATCTTTTTATGTGTCAGAGACTGGCTAGATGCTCACTAATTCCATTTCTTCTTCCTGGAAACAAAGGAAGAAGTCCAGCCTCTGCAGTTATGTTGGGACCACTGAGGAATATAGACAGAAGCGATGTATGCCACTTCTAGGCTTGGCCCCTAAAATGCCGTGCATGGTCTTAAATGTGCTCTCTCTCCTGCTCACATGGCTCAAGGCAAAGAACTCCAAGACGGTAGAACTAGGATCGACAGATACCAGATTCCTATGTCACTGATTGAAGGAGTGACAGCCAAAGCAGGAACCTTACCTGATGAACTATGATGTGAGCAAAAATTAAACCTTGTGTTAAGCCCCAACCAGCTTAGGGGTTGTTTGTACCAGCAGCTAACATGAATTATTCTGATACACCACATCTTTGTATTTTAGGTTTTCTCTAGGATACAACAAATATCTGGATTGTTTTGTTTTGTTTCATTTTAGTCCAATCTGAGGATATCTTTCTTTTGACTGGTGAGTTTAGAACATTTACACTTTATTGTGCTTTTAATTCATTGTTGGTATGTGGAATTCTCTTTACCATTTTATTTTGTGATGTCTATCCTGCTTTTTCTGTATCTTCTCCACTTCCTATTTTCTTTCAGATTATTCTTTTGATTCCACATTTTCCATTCTATTGGTTTGGAAGTTGTATACTCTATTTCTCTTCTTAGTGATTACTCTTAAATTTCAGCATGTGTACTCAAAATCTAAATCAATAGCTCCACTCCTCCCAAACTATCCAAGGGCCTTAGGATGGCTAATCACCATCCTCTTGTCTTAAAAGTTATTGTTATCTAATATTTTAGCACCATCTTATTTTTAACCTCCAAATGAGATGTTCTTGTTGTTTTATAAATCTCAGACTTTCCTTCTGGGATCATTTTTCTTTATCCTAATGTATGCTCTTAAAAGCTCCTTTAATGAGCATCTTTTGGTGATAACTCTTTCAGATTTTGGTTTTCTGAAAATGCCCTCGTTTCACCCTGTTCTTAAATACATGATTTAAGTAGGTATCAAATTCTACCTAGACGGTGGTTTTCTCTCAGCAATCTAAAGTTATTGGTCCATTGTTGCTGCCAGGCTAGTTCCTTTTAGATGGTCTCTCTTTTCTCTCTGACAACTTTTAAGATTTTCTCTTTGCATTTTGTGTTCTTCAGTTATACGGAAGATTAATTCTCCCACATTCCCTCTCCTCTATGTCTCCATTTTGTCTCACTTTACTGTCCTGTGAGAGTCTGGCTTTATGCAGACATCTCAGTTCCAATTCCCTACCTTCCCTGAGTCCAAGATCTTGTCTCCCACACGCATGAGGTCATAAAAACCCAAGACTTTAGGTTCCTGAGAGTGACGAATGTGCTTGGAGTCCTCAGTCACAGACCATAGTTTGGAGCTCCCTCTTTATCTTTCACTCCCAAGGATTTTCCTTCTTATAAGCCTAATGATAGCTTTTTTTTTTTTAAGATTTGTTTATTTTGGAGAGAGTAAGAGTGGGGGGAGGGGGAGGTGGGAGGGACAAGCAGACTCCATGCTGAGCGCGGAGCCCAAACAGGGCTCTATCTCAGGACCCTGAAATCATGACCCAAGCCTAAACCAAGAGTCAGTTGTTTAGTCCGACTGCACTACCTAGGCACCCCTCAACAATACCTTTTAAAAGATGTTTTTCTGTATTTTATTTAGGGTTTCTTTGGTTTTTGTGGTGGAATGGTTTTTCAGAATATTTAGTCCACCATTTTCTCATCACAAATGAAAGTCTACATTGTCATTTCTTTCTGTTGAATTATATCCTCAGGATAAAATCTTGAGAGTGGTTCTACTTACTCTATCAGAGATTTTAAGCATTTTTATAGCTGTTCACATGCATTGTTGGATTGCTTTCCAGCCATTCTCTTCTTGAGTGGTGGGTACTATATTTGTTTATTCATCCACTTCATGGAGGCAGAGTGGTATCAGTAGAATATGGGCTTTGAATCAATCGAACTTGGCTCTCCCTCTCCCTACCCCATCTCTCTCTCTCCTTCCACTCTTCACATATATCGAGAATAGAGAAATATTTTCCTTACAAGTTTTGTTGTGGTTTGAGATGTGAGAGAATTAAAAAAGAAGGCACCACTTGAGAAGGAGAGAACGAAGATACACATAGAAGAACTTCTGGCTAAAAATGCTGGCTTCAATATCTATCTTAGTTTCAGCTCCACCCTCAAACCCCAATAAAATTATAGTAAAGAGATTTTTTTTTTAAGGCATAAACCTTCAATGATAAAAAGAGAACAGAGGGAACAAAGACAAAATTTTGTCAGTTGGAAAACTTACAAATGATAGTTGACATAGCAGTTCTGAGAAACTAACTTAAACTGGCCTTGAGGAGGACTAAGAAACCACTTTACACCATGCGCCCCCCACAAGACTCAAGAATTGGCAACAGCAAACAAGTTACCTTTGGAAGTGAAGGGTGAAGGAAAGGGATTTGGCTGAAGATCTGTGTAAGAAGTAATTAGAACACCAAATCCCTTCCCCGGGCACGGGTTGAATTGTGTCCAGTCCTCTCCCTGAGAAAAGATGTTTTGAAGTCCTAACCGGCAGTACCTCGGAATGTGACCTTATTTGGAAATAGAGTTGTGGCAGATGTAATTAGTTAAGATGAGGTCATACTAGAGTAGGGTGGGCCCCTAATCCGTTTGGACTGGTGTCTTCAACAGAATCAGTTAAAATAGGAATTGAAGTGGTTGCCTCCAAGGATCAGAAAATGGGGGAAAGAGAGGCAGAGCCTAGTGGATTTTATAATAATCATTATAGAACTATATGGCCTTTAAAACTCTGTGCAAGTATGCATTTGATTTTAAAAACTAAAAAAAAATTTTTTTTTTAAACACAAGAAAGCAGGAGAATTATTGGGACAGAGACACGACTGTGCCAGAATAGACCATTCTTAGCTTGCTCAAGCTGGTTGTGAAATTTCCGGAAATTTCATGAGCCACTTCTTAAATACAGCCATTATTAAAAATGAAATTGTATAAACTTATGATTAAGTAAACTATTATATTAAAACCAAGTTAGATACTCAAAACTCATCACTTCTGGGGTGCCTGGGTGGCTCAGTCCATTAAGCGTCTGCCTTCGGCTCAGGTCATGATCCCAGGGTCCTGGGATCAAGCCCCGCATCGGGGGTGGGCTCCCTGCTCAGCAGGGAGTCTGCTTCTCCCTCTCTTTCTGCCCCTCCCCGTGCTCATGCTCTCTCTCCCTCTCTCAAATAAATAAAATCTTTGAAAAAAAACTCATCACTTTTTTTTTAAAGAATTTTTTATTTATTTGACAGAGAGAGACACAGCAAGAGAGGGAACACAAGCAGGGGGAGTGGGAGGGAGAGAAGCAGACTCCCCACCGAGCAGGGAGCCCGATGCGGGGCTCGATCCCAGGAACCTGGGATCATGACCTGAGCTGAAGGCAGACGCTTAACGACTGAGCCACCCCGGTGCCCCCCTCCCCTTTTTTAAAGATTTTATTTATTTATTTGACAGAGAGAGCAAGACAGCGAGAGAGGGAACATAAGCGGGGGGAGTGGGAGAGGGAGAAGCAGGCTCCCCACTGATCAAGTAGCCCGACGCAGGACTCGATCCCAGGACCCTGGGATCATGACCTGAGCTGAAGGCAGCCGCCTAACGACTGAGCCACCCAGGTGCCCCAAAACTCATCACTTCTTAATTACTTTACATTTTACTATGATGCTCTGGTCTCAATGTTACTTATATGTATTGCATCTGTCTGGTAGAAATGCCAAATAACAATGTGCTGCTGGACATCTCTGCTCACCTCTGTGTTGTGAATATCATGTTGGTTGTTTATTTCTTAAACTTTTTAATTAAGTATAACACATTTATAGAAAACCAGATAAAACAAATATACAGCTTAATGAATTATTGTAAGGCAACAGACCTTTGTAACTACCATCCGTGTCAGAAAAAGAACCACGGCGGACCACCGCCGAAGTTCTCCACTTGCTCCCCCTTTCCTACGAGTAACTGTACTTCTGACTTTTCTGGTAACCATGTCATTACTTTATAGTTTCATCACCTAAGTATGCATCCACAAACACAAACACTATGGTTTCCTTTCCCCTATTATCTTTATATGGCTTTTACCTCTTTTTAATCTGGAGGTTCCCCACCCACTGCTTTTTGTCCCCCTTACAATTTGTTGACCAACCAGATTGTTTATCTATAGCATCTCCCATGATCTGAATGTTGCTGATTGAATTCCTGTGGGATAACTTAACATGTTCTTCTGCCCTCTGTATTTCCTGGAAGTTGGTAGGTGGATCTAGACACTCGTTCTTTATTATTAACAATGACAACAGCCAAAATACTAATTCAGCAACTATGTATTTTTACTACATGCCTGAATGGGACACTATAAAAAGATGAAGTCTTTTTTTTAAGGACTTACATTAATTCGGGCAACTGACAGGATCTTCTTGAGGGACAAATTGTTCTGGGTCACTCTGTAACATTAGTTTGGTTGCCAACTCTGAAGGCATCTCCAAAAGTGCTAGGCCTTGTGTGCGAAACATATACTAACTGACAGAGGGGCTACTGGTCATAGTACGGCAGTGATGCAGCAATGCCTTCCTGAAGAAATCAGTAACTGTTCCACTTGTACAGAGGCCTCTGTCTGGTTTTCAAGGCTGGTTTTAACACTGGTACATTTACCAAGCACTACTGACAATGATTGCAAATTTTATAGGAACAGTTTATAGGAACTCAGCAATAAAGGATTTTTAAAAAGAAGAGGAGGGGAAATGTCATTACATATTTCTAAGTAATCAGAACCTTAAGGTAAAAAAGACACAAAATAATAAGATTTTATAACTTGCTGCTTTCTACAGCTTTTTCCTATGATAAAGCAGTAATAGTCTCTCTAACAAATGCTAATTACTTTTAGAATAATACTGACAATTTGAAATGTTGATTTGCTGAAAATCAAACATGAAGGCTTCCTGTTCATGAACAGTACTTGGCTAAATTGGTTTTTTTTTAAGATTTTTTTTTAATTTATTTGACAGAGAGAGAGACAGCGAGAGAGGGAACACAAGCAGGGGGAGTGGGAGAGGGAGAAGCAGGCTTCCCTCTGAGCAGGGAACCCAATGCGGGGCTCGATCCCAGGACCCCAAGATCATGACCTGAGCCAAAGGCAGACGCTTAACGACTGAGCCACCCAGGCGCCCCTTGGCTAAATTGTTTTAACTGTGGTTTAATTTAAAATAGTTTTGTGGCTTATTTTCATAGTGTGCTAGTGAACATTTTATGTTATATGTATGTTATGTTTATAAAATTAGTTTAGTTTTAGGAACATGAACTTAATTCACCTCTACTATTAAATATTTGCTTGGAAGTAAGGTAAGATGTTCAGATTTGTGGACCAAGAAGATGAGAAAGAGTGAAGATTGCCCCAAGCCTCAAAATTTTCAACCCTACTCTATAATTTTACATTATATTGAGCTATGATTCATAGAAATGACATTAAGTTTAAAATATTCATGTATATCATTTTTTAAAGTTCTCCAAGAGGAAGTCATTTCCTTCTGTATTTTTGGAAAAGTGAATATTCATTTCTCCCTCATAATATTAAATTATGACAATCCTTGGCATTCATATTAACCTGTCAAATTATATTCTCCAAAATTCTCCAACATTTGCAGATATATGAGAACTTCTAAAAGTGAAAATATTAAGATATAATGGTTATCGGGCAGACTGAAAAAATAAATACCAAAAATTACACCATTCCATCATGGAATATTAAGAATCAAACACAACCTAAAAAAACAAAAAAAAAAGAATCAAACACAACCTGAGCTTATTTTGGATCAATAATTATTACGGGTTTCTATAAATAAAAAGCCTCCAGTGTTAAAAGATGTTGGATCAGCATTTCCGGAAATCTATGACTAATGCCATTATACTATCTGTCCCAGGGAGTTTTATTATGACATCATCTCTTCAGAAACTTTAAATATTAATCCATAGGTTATTCTCAGCATGCAATCCATTACTTTTTTTTCCTCATTCAGAGTACTTTCTCATTTAGCACAAGCAAGTTAATGTAATTCTTCCAACATACTAAAGAAAATAGGATCCGATCATGATATTCAGGTTTACATCAATTTAAAGTAAAAATGCTCTATGCAAAGACTATGCATTGCCAGTTCCTTTTTGCCTTCCCAGATTATTTCTGTGAAAGCACAGCATCAAAGGAATATTATTTTTGACAAGAATTTTACAGTGTCACTCCCAGGAATATATTTCTACAGTTTGAGCAATTTTGAAATAAATTACATCATGATATTCATATTTTCCTTCTCAAAAAATGCAAATCTTTCTCTGGAAGGTAATTTTTCTCTCTGTCTCCAAAACGTGATTCCCTACCCAGCTGTGGCAGATGCTGTACACGTGCTCGCCTAGCCCTTTGCCTTTACTACTTTGGGGCACACAGCGTAACTGCCAACTTAGCAGCCCCTGACCACCTTTTTTTTTTCTTATTCATAAAATTCTGTATTCATGTTTAATGGCATCATTAGGAAGACCATGGCAATGTGCTGATGGTAAACAACTTTTTAAATTTAAACCTGGGGGTGGCGCCTGGGTGGCCCAGTTGGTTGAGCATCTGCCCTTGGCTCAGGTCATGATCCCAGGGTCCAGGGATGGAGCCCGCATAGGCCCCTGCCCAGCAGGGAGTCTGCTTCTCCCTCTCCCTCTGCTCCTCCCCCACCACCACCGTTCATGCTCGCTCTCTCTCTCTCTCAAATAAATAAAATCTTTAAAAATAAGTAAATAAATTTAACCCTGGGAAATTGTGATTTTATAAAGTGTCAGTATAAACAGCTGCAAAAAGAAGAGCAGGGGGATTGAAAGACAAATGCGAAACCTGGAAAAGGAATAAATATTGGTAACAACAGGTAAAACTGATGCTTTTGTTTTTGTTTTTGATAAGCAGACTGACCTTTGTTCAGGGCATTATTGCTGCTGGAGCCCACTGCAGCTGGTTTTTACGCTGCAGGCCAGGAGTGCCAATTAACACCCCTTGGGAGAGGCGCTCACTCAGTGCCTGAAAGAAGCCGGTGTGTAGGGGGCACCTGGGTGGCTCAGATGGTTAAGCGTCTGCCTTCGGCTCAGGTCATGATCCCAGGGTCCTGGGATCGAGTCCCACATCAGGCTCCCTGCTCCTTGGGAGCCTGCTTCTCCCTCTGCTTCTCTCTCTCTCTCTCTCTCTCTGTCTCTCATGAATAAATAAATAAAATCTTTAAAAAAAAAAAAAAAAAAAGAAGCCGGTGTGTAAATATCCCAGCTCCTTCTGTCTCTGGTGGAATAACTGAGGGGCGCGCGCGCGCGCGCGCGCGCGTGTGTGTGTGTGTGCGTGCGCGCGCGCGCGCGCGCGCGTGTGTGTGTTACCCTGGTTCTCAAAACCTTCCCAGCACAATTAAATTCTAGTCCCCCTCGGTAGTAACAAACTTAATAACACACACTATTGGCTGTCTTGTCTTCCTTGTCTTACTTCCTTAGTAACTTCCTCCTTCTCCTACTGAGATTTTCATTTGTTTGTTTTTGGACCTTCCAAATAAACTACTTGCACTGGAATCCTTAGAGTCAGCTTCTGGGAAAACCAACCTAAGACTCACCAGCCCTTACTGCTTTGGCTCATTCTTTCCTCCAAATTTGAGTTCAGTTGTCATTTCCTGATTTTATAGTGCAGTGAAGAGAGCAAATGTCAACCTAGGAAATGACTCTTCCGCTCCTTCTGACCATCCAGTCTTCTTTTTATGCTGTGTCAAGGATAGTCATTTTAATTCCTTTGCTAATGCTCCAAGGTATAGATCTCTACGATTGAATTTGGCTACCGGGAGAGGGGAAAAAATGGAGTCTCTGGTGTCTCTATAGTCAAATCAGGGTCCCAGCCAGTATTTGGTGATTTCATGAGTGTCTTTCAGATTTAAAATTCTATGAGTTTTAGCACCAATTCTATGGAAACTATTCCAGAAAATTGAAAAGGAGGGAATACTTCCCAACTCATTTTGAAGACAATATAGTACCCAAACCAGACAAAAGGAGAACAAAACAGAAAATTACACAACAGTATCACTCGTGAGCTTAGACACAAAAATCCTCAAAAAAATTTAGCAAATCAAATCCAGGAATATATAAAAAGAAATATACACCATGACCAAGTGGAGTTTATTCCAGGATGTAAAGGTTCAATATTCAAAAATCAATTAGTGTAATCCATCATATCAACATGCTGAAGTAGAATAATCACACGATGATATAAATGATGCAGAAAAAGGATTTAACAAAATTAAACACTCATAATAAACACTCAGCAAATTGGGAATTAGGGGAACTTCCTCAATTTGATAAAGAGCTTCCAAAAAAATTCTATAGCTAACCTCAGACATAACGGTAAAAGACTGAATGCTTTCCTCCTAAGATCAGGAAGAAGGTAAGAATGTCCACTTTCACTACTCTTTTTTTTTTTTTAGTTTTTATTTAAATTCCAGTTAGTTAACATACAGTGTTATATTAGTTTCAGGTGTACAATATAGTGATTCAGCAATTCCATACATCACCCGGTGCTCATCACAAGTGCCCTCCTTAATCACCATCACCTGTTTTACCCACCCGCCAACCCACCTCCCCTCTGGTAACCATCAGTGTGTTCTCTATAGTTAAGAGTCTGTTTCTTGGTTTCTCTCTCTTATTTTTCCCTTTGTTTTGTTTCTTAAATCCACATATGAGTGAAATAATATTTATCTGTCTCTGACTGACTTATTTCGCTTAGCGTAATACTCTCTAGTTTCATCCATGTCAATAGATTTCATTCTATTTTCCAACTGAATAATATTCCATTATGTATATATACCACATCTTCTTTATTCATTCATCAATCGATGGACACTTAGGTTGCTTCCATATCTTGACTGTTGTAAATGCTATAAACATAGAAGTACATGTATCCCTTTGAATTGGTGTTTTTGTATTCTTTGAGTAAATACCCAGGAATACGATTCCTGGATCATAGGGTAGTTCTATTTTGAACTTCTTGAGGAACTCCATACTGTTTTCCACAGTGGCTGTACCCGTTTGCATTCCCACCAACAGTGTCCAAGTGTTCCTTTGTCTCCACATTCTCTCCAGCACCTGTTGTTTCTTTTGTGTTGTTGATTTTAGCCATTCTGACAGGTGTGAGGTGATATCTGATTATGGGTTTGATTTGCATTTCCCTGATGGTAAGCGATGTTGAGCATCTTTCCTTGTGTCTGTTGGCCATCTGAATGTCTTTTTTGGAGAAATGTCTGTTCATGTTTTCTGCTCATTTTTTATTGGATTATTTTTTTGGGGTGTTGAGTTGTTGTATAAGTTCTTTATATATTGTGTGCTTATCATGAACAGTACTTGGCTTTATCAAGTATGTTATTTGCAAATATTTTTATCAAATATGTTATTTGCAAATATGTTATTTGCACATATCTTCTCCCATTCTGTAGGTTGCCTTTAGTTTCGTTGATTGTTTCTGTTGCTGTGCAGAACCTTTTTATTTTGATGTAGTCCCAGTAGTTTATTTTTGTTTTTGTTTCCCTTGCCTCAGGAGACATATTAGAAATATGTTGCTATGGCCAATGTCAGAGAAGTTGCTGCCTATGTTCTCTTCTAAAATTTTTATAGTTTCAGGTCTCACCTTTAGGTCTTTCATCCATTTTGAATTTATTTTTGTGAAGGGTGTAAAAAAGTGGTCCAGTTTCTTTCTTTTGCATGTTGCTGTCCAGTTTTCCCAACACCATTTGTTGAAGAGACTGCTGTTTTTCCATTGGATATTCTTCCTTTGTCAAAGATTAATTGACCATATAGTTGTGGGCTTATTTCTAGGTTTTCTATTCTGTACTGTTGATCTATGTATCTATTTTTGTGCCAGTATCATACTATTTTGATAACTGCTGCTTTGTCATATAACTTGAAGTTCAAAATTGTGAGGGATGCCTCCAGCTTTGCTTTTTCAAGATTGCTTTGGCTATTTGGGGCCTTTTGTGTTTCCATACAAATTTTAGGATTGTTTGTCCTAGTTCTGTGAAAAATGCTGTTGGTATTTTGATAGGGATTGCATTACATATGTAGATTGCTCTCGGTAGTACAGACATTTTAACAATATTTGTACTTCCAATCCATGAGCATGGAATGTCTTTCTATTTCTTTGTATCCTCTTCAATTTCTTCATCAGTGTTTTATAGTTTTCAGAGTCAGGTCTCTCACCTCTTTGGTTAGGTTTATTCCTAGGTATCCTATTGTTTTTGATGCATTTGTAAATGGGATTGTTTTCTTAATTTCTCTTTCTGCTGCTTCATTATTGTTGTATAGAAATGCAATAGATTTCATCAATAAGGATGATGTTAGCTGTGGGTTTTTTATAGATGGTCTTTATTATGTTGAGGTAGGGTCCCTCTAAACCTACTTTGTTGAGGATTTTTATCATGACTGGATTACTTTCACCACTCTTATTCAGCATAGTACTGCGAGTCCTAGCCAGTGTTTTATTGAAAAGAAGAAAAAAGAAAAGGGAAATAAGATCAGAAAGAAAGATTGAAAGCTATCCCTATTTGCAGATGGCACTACTGTCTACATAGAACATCCCAAGGAATCTACAGAAAAAAGCCACAAAACTTGTAGTACTAATGAGTTCAGCAAGGATGCAGAGTACAAGATAAATACACAAAAATCCGTCTATTCCTATAAACTAGCAATAAACATGTGGAAACTAAAATTTAAAACAATACCATTTAAAATCACTACCCCTCCAAAAAGAAAACCCAAAACTAGGTAGGAATATAAAAAAACATGTAAAGGATCTGTATGCTGAAAAATGTTTAATGTTGCTGAAGAAAACCAAAGATTTAAATAAATTGAGAAACATACCGTGTTCATGAATTGGCAGACAATATAGTAAAGATGTCAGTTCTCTCCAAATTGATTTCCTGTCAAAATCCCAGCAAGACTTTTTTTTATAGATACAGACAAGTTTATGCTAAAAGTTATATGGAAAGGCAAAGGAATTCAAATAGTTTAAACAATTTTGAAAAAGAGGAATAAAGTGGGAACAATCACTCTATCAGATGTTGATACAGTCTGTAGCTACAGCGTAAACGACACTGTGATATTGGTGGAGAAAGAGACACATAGATCAACAGACGAGAACCCAGAAATGGACCAAAACAAATACACCAAATTGATTTTCAACAAACATGCATAAGCAATTCAATGGAGGAAGAACAGTCTTTTCAACAAATGGTACTTAAATAATTGGACATCCATAAACAAAAGAAGAAGAAGAAAAAGGGGGAGAGGGAGAAGGAGACGAAGGATTACCTTTAACCTCACACCAATGTTTCTCATCTTTGGAGCTTGTCTCCTTCTGGTTAATTTTTTTCTATATTATGTTATGTTAGTCACCAATGGTTAATTTTTCATATGCCGTTAATAGTGTTTCCAGCTATCTTTTCTGAAAGGGACATGACTCCTTAAATGTCCGAAAATATTTGCCCTTGCACAGGAGGAAGAGCTGGAACAGGGGCTGAATTATAGAGTCACATTCCTTTTCTGACAGAACTGCATTTTTTCTCTCGTTTGGTTCCAGACTTGAAGCTCCATGCTGGTGAAATTAATAATACTTAATAGTATTTTGGTCAGATTGAAATGAGAGATCAACAGTGATAACAGGCAAAGCAGTATAAACAAATTTTTTTAATTTAAGTTTTATGTTTTCTTACCTTTTATTTACTTCCTCCCTGACCTTACTAAAATGGTTCACATTTTAGCCAAAAGTTGAAGCGCATTGATTGAAGAAGTTTAAGTCTGTAAGTAAAAAGATGAATAATTTTCAAAGGAGCAACATAACAGCCTTTTAATCCCTGTTTTTCTGCTTTTGGTAACTAATAAATGGTAGGTGCCTAGTCAAGCATGACCGTGATTACAATCTTCACATAGAAAATTGGGCCAGGGAAAAATATTCTCAATACACAATACACAAATTTTAATTTAAAAAAATTTCAACTGCTTTGTTGAGGTATAATTGAGAAACAGTGAATTGCACTTATTGAAAAGACAATTTGATAAGTTTTGACATAGATATGTGCCCATAAAACCATCGCCACAATCAAAATAGTGAACATATCCTCCACCATCCCCAAAAGTGTCCTCATGCAGCTTTAGTTCCTCCCTTCTGCCTTTCCCAGCCCCCATCTCCAAGCAACCACTGATCTGCTTTCTGTCAGTATAAATGAGTTTGCATTTTCTTAGAGTTCTGTAATAAGTGGAATCAAATAGCATGTGCTCTCTTTTGGTCTGGCTTCTTTCACTCAGCGTAATTATTTTGAGATTCATCATGTTGTTGCATGTATCAATAGTTCATGGGAGTAGCATTCCATTGTTTGGATAGACCACATTTTATTCATCCGTCCATGAGTTGATAGACATTTGGATAGTCTTTACTTTTTGACTCTTAAGAATAATGCCGCTATGAATATTCGTGTACAACGTTTACTCCCTACCTGTGGAAACCACTGATCTCTATTTTGTCCTTATAGTTTTGCCTTTTTCCAGAATGCCATATAAATGGAATCACAGTGTGAGGTTTTTGAGCCCTGCTTCTTTCACTTATCGTAATGCATTTGACATTCTTCTACGTTGTTGCATGCATCAGTAACTCATTCCTTTGAATTTTTTTTTTTTTTAAAGAGACAGTGCACCTGACCCGGGGGGTGGGGCAGAGGGAGAGGGAGAGAGAGAATCTTAAGCAGCCTGCACGCCATCGCAGGGCTCGATCTCACGACCCTGAGATCACGACTTGAGCCAAAATCAAGAGTTGGACACTTAACCAACTGAGCCACCCAGGTACCCGAAATTCATTCCTTTTTAATGATGAAGATTATTCCATCTTATTGATGTACCGCTGTTTGTTCACCCACTCACTAGTTGAAGGATATCTGGATTGTATCCAGTCTTTTACAATTCTGAATAAAGCCCCCATACACATTAGCATGCAGAGTGTCGTCTAAATGTATGTTTTCATTTCTTTTGGGTAGATCGCTGAGTGGTATGGCAAGCTGTATTAGTTTCCTATTGCTGCTAAAACAAATTTCCACAAGCTTAGTGTATCAAAACAACACAAATGTATTCCCTTATAGTTCTGGAGGTCAGATGTCCAGCATGAGTCTTAAGTGGCTAAAATCAAGGTGCCACTAGGGCTGATTCCTTCTGGAGGTTCTGAGCGGAGAATCCTTTTCCTTGCCTTTTTCGGCTTCTAGTGGCCACTTGCATTCCTTCTTCAGGTGGAATACAGGAGGATGGACGGAGGCCCCTTCTTCCATCTTCAAAGCGTATCACTCCAATCTCTACTTCCATCATCACATCGCCTTCTCCTCTTCCTCTGAATCTTACAAGGACCATTGTGATTACATCAGTCCCACCCAGATAATCCAAGATAATCCCTTCATTTCAGTTTCCTTAATTGAATCACACCTGCAGCTTGTTCTTTTTGCCATATAAAGGAACTTGAACAAATGCCAGGGATTGTGATGTGGGCATGTTTGGGGAGCTATTATTTAGCCTATCTATATTTAACTTTATAAGAAACTGCCCAACTGGTTTCCAAAGTGGCTGTAACATTTTGCATTCCCACCAGCAATATATGAAAGTTCTAGTTGCCCCACATCCTTGCTTTGCCTTAATACTATCAGTCTTTCTAATTTTAGCCTAATTTTAGAGGGAATAGAGTGGTATTTCATTATGGTTTTAATTTGCATTTCCCTAATGACTCATGATGTCGAACAACTTTCCTTGGGCTTTTTTTTTTGTCATCCATACATCTTATTCAGTGAAGTGTCTGTTAAAATTTTTTGACTATTTTTTGTAGTTGGATTGTTTGTGTTCTTATTATTGAGTTTTGAGAGCTCATCATGTATTCTGCTTACAATATTTTTTATCAGATATGTGTTTTGCAAAGGTTTTCCTCAAGCTATGATTTGTCTTTTACCTTTTCTTATGGTTTTCTTTTTCCTTTTCTTAACAGTGTTTTTCCAAGAGCAGAATTTTGATGAAGTCCAATTAATCGATTTTTTATGGATTGTCCTTATAGTGTCAGAGATAAGAAATCCTTGTCCAACCCAGGTCACAAAGATTTTCTTCTGTGTTTTCTTCTAAAAGTTTTATTGTCTTAGGTTTTACATTTAGGTCTATGATATATACTTAGTTCATTTATGTACATGATGTGAGGTATCCAATGAGGTTCTTTTGTTTGTTTGTTTTGAATGAATGTTCAGTGGTTCCAGCAACATCTGTTGAAGATACTATCTTTCTAAAAATTGCCTTTTCACCTTTGTCAAAATTCAGTTCACCATATATATGTGGGTTTATCTCTGGACTCTCTGTTCTAGTCCACATACCTATGAGTCTACTTTTTGCCAATACCACAATGTCTTGATTACTCTAGCTTTATATTATATCTTAAAATCAGTCACTGTGAGTCTTCCAGCTTTGTTCTTTTTCAAAACTGTTTTGACTATTCTAGTTCCTTTGCTTTACCATATAAATTTTAGAGTACACTTGACAATTTCTACAAAAAGTCTTTCTGGGATTTGGGCTGGGATTGCATGGAATCTACCTGTCAATTTGGGAAGAATTGACATTATGTTATCTATTACTGCATAACAAATTAGCCCCAAATTAAGCAGTCTACAACATCAAATATTTATCATCTCAGATTCTGTGGGTCAGGAATCCAGATGAAGCTTAGCTGGGTACCTCTGCCTGAAGGCTTTCACAAGGTTGCAATCAAGTTGTCAGCCAGGGCTGAGGTGAAGGCTCAATTAGGGGAAGTTCTGCTTCCGAACTCACATGGTTATTGGCAAGATTCAGTTCCTTGCAGGCTACTGGCTGGACTCCTACCTCAGTTCCTTGACCAATGGGCCTCTCTATAGAGCAGCTCACAAAATGGCAGCTAGCTTTCCTCAGAGTAGGAGAGTGAGAGTGTGCTCAAGACCAGAGCCACAGACTCTTTACAGTCTCATCTGGGAGGCAAGGTCATTTTTGCCACTTTTTAAAAATTAGAGGTGCATGACTACCCATGGTGTTTTGTTGCCCACACTCAAGAGAAGGGGTTATGCAAGGGTGTGAATACCAAAAGTTAGGGACCATTAGGGGGCATCTTAAAGGCTGCCTGCCACAGACATCTTAACAATGAGTTTTCCAGGGGTGCCTGGGTGGCTCAGTCGTTAAGCATCTGCCTTCAGCTCAGGTCATGGTCCCAGGGTCCTGGGATCGAGCCCTGCTTTGGGCTCCCTGCTCGGCGGGAGGCCTGCTTCTCCCTCTCCCACTTCCCCTGCTTGTGTTTGTTTCCTCTCTTGCTGTCTCTCTCTCTGTCAAATAAATAAATAAAATCCTTTTTAAAAAAACAGTGAGTTTTCCAATTTATGAAGACATTATTTATCTAGGTGTTCTTTGATTTTTTTCACTGATGTTTTGTAAATTTCAGCATACAGATCTTGCACATATTTTGTAAGAATCATGCCTAAGGATTTCCTATTTCTGGTGCTTTTGTAAATAGCATTATTTAAATTTTTAAATTTCAAATTGTTTATTGCTGGTATACAGAAATACAGTTGTATTGTATATTGTATACATATTGTATATTGACCTAATCTTCTATGACCTTGGTAAAGCCACTTATTAGTTCTAGTCGTTTTTTGGTAGACTCCTCGGGTTTTTCTACATAGGCAAGTTGTTTGTCAATAGAAAGTTTTATTTCTTCTTTTCTGATATGTGTGCCTTTTCTTTTTCTGGCCTTTTTCACTGGCTAGGACTTCCAGTACAATGATGAATATTGCTCACTATTCCTTCTTATATCCCAGATGTTCCTCCTAGGATCATTTTTATCCTTCTGAGATATGTTCTTTAAAAGTTTATTTAATGATGTCTGTTTATGTCTGAAAACACCTTTATTTCACCCTCATTCATAAAATTTTATTTGCTGGGTATAAAATTCTGGGTTGACAATTATTTCTCTTGCTGCTTCAAAGATGATATTCCACTGACTATTGGAAAGTCTTCTGCCTGTCTTTGTTATCCTGCAGTTTTATTACTATGTCCTTAAGTGTGGATTTATTTTAATTACGCTGCTTGGAATTTTTGGGTTTCTGCATCTGAAGATTGGTGTCTTTCATAATTTCTGAAACCTTATCTCTTTGTATACTGTCTTTTCCTCTATTATTGTTCTTCACTCCTGCTGGAACATACATTGGACCTTTTCTATGCTCTGTTTCTCTTAACCCCTAATTAATATTTTTTGTCATTCTGTTTTTGTCCTATATTGGTAATTTATTAGATCTACCTTCTAATTCTTTAATTTTTCCTTAATTTTATCTGCTATTTATAGCATCCTTTGAGTTTCTAATTTAAATTATTACTTTTTTATTGTATAAACTCCTATTTGATTTTTCTTCCAAATCTCTCCTGTCCGTTCTCACACAGTCTGCACTCTTATTCTAACAACCCTACCTTTATTTCTTTTTGTATTATCATGTTCATTTAGCCAACATATAGTACATCGTTCGTTTTTGATGTAGTTTGTCTTTAATTCTTTATATTCAATTAACATCATTGTTTTATACTCTGTGTTTGAACATACCACTATCTATGGTGTGTGTGTGTTCCTGCTCCTGAAGTTTGATGTGCATGCCGATTCTTGGGGATTTAGTGATTTTTTTTTTTTAATTCTGAATTTGTAACTTTATGGTAATTCTTTGAAGTCTGTAAATGTATTGCTCCAAAGAAAAATTTTTGTTTTCTTCGGGCAGTTTTCTATGGGTGCTACCAAGGTGCACTTTGAACTCTATTTTTGGCACAGGGTTTATTTTGGGTCACAGAGATTCAGGTTTAGATCTGGCCGACACTCACGTGAGTTTGCTTGTACATGGCTGTTCCCATGGAGCTCACTTCTTCCAGCTCTGGCTACAGGGTGGGCTTTTTCCAGTTGAACTTCTTGAGGCTGTTGCTCTTGGGCTCTCCTGCCTTTATGAAAGGGTCTCCAAGCTGACCTCTCACACTGCTCGGGCTCTAGGCTTTGTCTCCTGTCCCCTGCAGCAATGGCTCATCAGAAACTGTCTCTAGGCTGTCAGGAGCCAGCAGATACCTCCACAGTAAATATGATCTCTAGCTCTTGTGGATTTGTGCTTTCCTATCATTTCTGCTCCTCACCCCATTACTTACCCACCACTACTCTACATATTAAAATATTAAAACTTCTTTTTTTGGCTTTTGCTGCTTTCTGAACTAGAAGGAGTTTCTCCAAACATCTAGCCAGAATATTCTTGGAAACACAAGTCCTACTGTTAAAATATTAGCATTTTCCTTTGCAGAAATTTTTCCTACACAGATGTATAATCTGTATAATAAGAAAACATGCGTAGTGCTTTCTAACCTGTTGTCATTTAGCAACGTATTTTGAACAACTTTTTACATGAATAAATGTGTCCGTGATGCTGTGGGTGTAGGAAACAGACACCAAGACCAAGATTTAAGTGTAGGAAGTTCATTAGGGAGTGCTTTGAAGATCGACACCATAGGGGAAGGGAGTTAAGTAGGTTTAGGCAGAAGGAGAACGTTAGGCAGTTGTGCAGTTGTTAGTCTCAGGGCTTCGGCTCTGGAGCTGGGAGGGCCATGCTGAGTTGTCCCAAACTGAAGAAAGAAGACTGGGCCTGTATACTCCTGTGGAGTCTGATGTGGGCTTCCTCTGGGAAGGGGATGTAACATTGGACAAGGCAGCCAACTTCAAGTGAATGCGATTCCTGGAGCTAGCTGGCAGATGAAGACTGTCAGACTGTTGCACTCCCAATATCTGCAAGTCCTGAAGGGGGATCTCAGGAAGTGCATCATAGTATCCACCACAGTGAGGGACACTTGGGGCCCCAAATAACAGAAAATCCAAAAAAATGGTTTTTTTTCTATTATTGTATTATATACTCTTGCTTAACGGATGGTTAATTATTCTCACTTAATATAAGGTCTGCAGTAGATGATTTTTTGCATCAATAGCATCTTTCCCTTTTATGAGGACAGCAAAAACAAAACAAAACAAACCTTTCTCAAAGCCTCCAGTAGACTTCTCCTGACATTTCATTGATCAGAACTGGATCATATGGCCACTTCTAGGTTCCAGGGAAAGTGGGAACTGGATTTTCATGATTTTGTGCCTGGAGCAGTGAACATTGCTGCCCTGAACAGTATCTGGATTCTGTTAGTATAGAAGAAGAGGGAAAGGATTTTAGACATGCATCTCACACAGCCTGCCACAAATAGACCTCTACAAAATTATTTTGAATAATATATGGATAAAACTTACTGAAATAGTTTTGCTGGAAATTTTGATTGTTGCCAACATTTTGCTGTTATCCTCTGTGCTGCAATAAACATCTTTGTTTGCCCAAATCCTCAATTCTTTGCTCGGGATGAAATGCCAAATATGTAATTTCTGGGCCAAGAGAATGTACCTTTTTAAGGATTTTGATACAGATTACCATGATATACCAGGAATAGTTCTATAAATGTATGTTTACAGGAGCAGTGAATGAAGAGGCCTACTTCCCCTAGATCCTTGCTGACACTGGATATTAACATTCTTATTAATTTTCATCAGACTTATATTCTTTAAAAAGCATCTTGTTTTAATTTGCATTTTGATTACTTTGTATTCATCACATTGATTCATTTTTTGAACTGTGGTCCAAAAATAGGGTTTGTGTGGTTTCAGCATTTTTGAAATTATTGAAATATACTTAGTGTTTTGCTTCTGTGCTGTAAAGGTTAATCACAGCAGGTCTATAATTAACCTGAGCTGTTTGCTTAAATTAAAGCTCCTGCTTGACACTGACTCCTGGTCAAAGCATGAAACACTGATGTATAATGTCTCTGTAACCATGAGTCCAAAGAGTTTCAGAGCAGTTTGACACAGCTTCTTGGCGCTGTTTATTAATAACAATGAGATTGAAGACTTGCACCTGTATCACTTGGGGTGATACTCCCCAGCCCCCACCCCCAGGGTTCTGTGGGTTCTGCAGCCAGGATATGCCTAGGTGACCAGCAAAATATAAACACCCTCAGCAAATACTTTATTTTAGTCTCCCTGGTTCCGAAGCGTTCTGTGCCCACATCAGTGGTTCTGGATCCGGGAGACATCTGGCCTGGCCCTTACAGAAATGGGACATCAGGAGCCTGCACCCGGCTTCCACAGATGCCTACTGTGAGTCATGGGCTGTGATGTATATTCTGACGTTTGTGCTCTTGCTATAGCGTGTCACTTCCCTGTAATAAACTGTACGTTGGTAGGCTTTGTCATTTTGGGTCCCGTGAGTTTTCTTCAGCAGTTGAACCTTGCTTACATGCCACTGTTAGTGCAGCTCTATAGTCAATATTTGTAAGTGTTCCATGGGCACTAGGAAAAAAGGCATAATGTCTAGAATACATATACATGTTTCTTTCCAGGAAGCTATTAAATAAGGCCTTAATCATATCATTAAGTGAATCTCTGTCCTTCATATTTTGATTGTATACATTTCAGGGCCATTTTGTTTAGTTTTTGTCTCAAATTCTACTAACTTAAATATTTTGATCTTTGGTTTTCCTTCATTTGTGTTTGCTGCTTGTATTTCTTCCCATTCTCTTACATTGATCTTTTTGTGCGATTGTGGGATTGTTTTTAATTAACATAGAATTGATTTTTAAAAACCCAGTCTGGGAAATTTTATTTTTAAATAAGGAGGTAAGTTCCATTTATATTTCTCATTATAATGAATACATTTAATGTATTATGTTTCATCTTCTTCTATGCTATTTTTAAATGCTTCTTTGCCATTTGCTTTGTTTTATGATTTGTTTCTCTTTTATGAGTATTTGCTTTTATCTTCTTCATTGCTTTGGAAGGCATATATACTCCTTTTACTCCTTTTAGGGCTGGTATGTACGGCCTTTAAGCATTCTGTGGGTCTTGTTTTGATAGCAATAAATCTATGAGACACATTAGGAGATGGCAAAAGGACTCAGGGGCCAAGTCAAAACTCCCCCTACCCACAGTTGGGATAATTTGATGTGAACATAAACATAATTGCAGGGGCTTGAAACATGTCGAGTAAGTGTGAATCTGAGTTCCTATTACAAAAAAACCTCTTACTATTTACCCTTTTAAAAAAGGCAAAAACCTTATTGTTTTCCTTTAAAAGAGTTTATGGCACCAGCTGCTTTTGGAAAACTGCTAAATAAAATATTGAAGCAGGACATCAATTTGAAAAAGCATTCTGTGGCTATATTTCTTAAATGATCAGAATTTTTTAAATGAAATGCTAATCTTTTAGTACCTCCTGATTTGGCCGAGTTGAACTTACTTTTAATACCTTCCTTCTCTTTGTTACTAAAATCTTAGATTTAGATACAGAGTAATTATTTAGACTTTTTAAAAACTGTCATTTTCACACAGTTTTCTCATTTTTGAACTCTTTTTTTTATCTCTTGTTATTATGGTGTACATTAATTTTTTTTCAGGGAGTGCATGTTGACAGTGTGTTTGAACCCTAGAAGTCTGGAAGAACAGTTCACAGCAAGGCTCAGAAGATCCAATTGCCTGGGCCCCACCCTGCCTCTTAGAGAAGTTACCTAAACTCTCAGTTCTCTCATCTGTAAAATGAGGGGTGATGGTAGAGTGAATGAGTCAGTATATATAAAGCTCTTAGAATGTTACACAGTGTGTGCTTAATATTTGTTAGCTATTATTGTAAAAGACAATTTGGCAGAGCAGATGAATCTTCAGTTAGTGAGCCTTTTCTCTAAAAACTCTAGCTGTTGCTCCATTTTCTTCTGAAAGCTGATGCTGCAGAGAAGCCCGAAATCAAGCTGACTTTGTTGCCTTCCAGCATAGCGGTTGAGAGCTCTAGATGTGTGACCTTGGGCGACTTACTTGACCTCTCCAGTCCTTGCTGTCATCATCTGTAAAGTGGGGCAACTCATAGACCTCCCTGTCTTGGACCCTTTGCATTTGTTGGCCAAACCCTCCTTCCTCTCTGTCATTTGTCTATTTTTCCTCACTCCAACCTTTCACTTCTGCGGGGACTTACAATGATAGTACCCTCAGCCTCTGGCCAGTTACCTCACTCCATCCTCTTAGCCGCTGCGATGGACCCAAGGGCGAGCACGTGGCACAGAGACAACTGAGTCCTTCTGTGGTGAAACCAGAAGAGAGACTCTCTCCTTCTTCCAGAGGGACTGGGCTGCGATGACCTGAGCCCAGAGCTGCGTGTGCCCACGTGGAAGGAGCCTGTCTGCTACAGCCTGGGATGGAAGAGAGCTGAGGCAGCTGGAGAGCAAAGGCGTCCTGACCAAATCGATGGAGTTCTTGAATCCAGTCAACAACCTGAAGGCCGGCACCACGGCTTTACTGGAATGCCTTGAGCTTCAGATGAGAGAATTCATGGAAAGCACCAAGGAGCGTGCAGAACACAAGGGCAGCCCTCAATAAATGATGAGTTTCCTCCTGTCTTAAGGACTGCAGGGGTTTCTGTGGTGAAAAGTTGGCGTTAAAAACTGTTGCCCAGCTGTGCCGGTGTGTAGGGAGGTAATTTTCCCCGAGGTGGGGTGAGTTCTTTCAGTCTGCAGATGGAGATGTTCCTCGAGCTCAGGAAAACCTTTTCCCAGAAGATCTTGCACGACTGCATCTCTTGGCTAGCAACAGCGAGCACCTGTCCGTCTCGGCGTTGGTCGTCAGATCTCCGTGTCTGCCGTCTCTCTCCTCCACCTGTGAAGGCTGAGTCCCCGGGGGCGTGGACGCGGGTGACCGTATTCAGCTCCACAGCGGTTGCCCCCCTGCTCTTCCCGCAACCTTCCTGGGCCACGTGAGGCCCCGCGAAGGACTCTGAACCACTGGCTGCCCCCAGCCCGGCGGCGCGGGCAATGGGTTCCTGCCCCTTCCCGGCCCCACCGTCCTTCTAGCGCAGCTGCGTGCGTGTGAGGCGTGGCTTCTCGGCCACCGGCTGGGAGCAAAGTCAGCGGGCGGAGCCGCCGCGCTGCCCACGGAGCCCGGGAACCCCTGCTGCTCCGCGCAGAGACCTGGCCCGGGAGCTGGTTGGAAATGCAGAGTCTCGGGCCGTCCTGGCCCCCGCCGCAGCAGAAGAGCAGGTTCACGGCACACACACACACACACACACACCCTGCCCCGGGAGTGGGTGGGTGGGGGCGGGGGGCGTTGTGTGCCCGTTAAGTTCCAGAAGCTCTGCTCCAGAGCCCAGGTTACGGCTCTGTAACCCTTTTATTCCGAATCCAGCGGTTCTGGCTACGCGCGGGGTCACTCTTTACAGCGAAGACCGTCCCAGACTCCTCCCCAGACCGCATCATGGCATGCTCTGACTCGACTTCTGACTTCGTTTTCTTTTCTTTTCAAGATTCTGTTTATTTATTTGTCAGAGAGAGAGAGAGAGCGAGAGAGAGAGAGCATGAGCGGGGGAGGGGCAGAGGGAGAAGCCGGCTCCCCGCTGAGCAGGGAGCCTGACTCGGGGCTCGATCCCAGGACACCGGGATCATGATCTGAGCTAAAGGCAGTCGCTTAACCGACTGAGCCACCCAGGCTTCCCCTGACTTCATTTTCATGTGAATTTGCCCTCAACGTAGTGTCATTACCGTAAAGTGGGGACTCCACTGCCGGCCACTGGAGTCTTACACGCACAATTCACACTTTACCGAAACCTTAATTTCACTCAGATTCCTGCTGTGTCCTCGGCTTCCTTCACCTTTGAGAGAATCCCAAACTTGCCATAGTTGTACCAGCAGCTTCTGTTTTGTTCTCTCCATAAGAGCTCAATGAGTTCAGTACTTTCTCCTGAGTTTAGAAACGTGTTTCCACTCACAAACCTTGCTGTGTTTGGATCCATATCGCCCACTGAACAATAAAAATATGAATGGCTTACATTGGTTACCACATACTGTTGACATGATTCACCTCTTTTCTTGTCACCAGAACTCCCTGAGGTGGGTTGGAGTATTATCATTTTTCAGATGAGGAAGCAGACTGGAGTAAGCAGTGGGAATTGGGATCTTTCTCATTCTCTTCAGGAGACTTACCATTCCCATGGCAAAATGGTATGGGTACTGTGGTGAGTAAAGATTCAGTATATTATTTTGTCTACTTTCGTGTATCTTTGAATATTTCCATAAGGAAAAGGTACATAAAGTCAAAATAACTAAGTACTATCTATAATGGCAGGTGACTGGCCAATGTATCTCTCTAATTCTGACCTTTCTTCTCAGTTTCATCCAGATTGATGTATCCGGCGACATTTTTGACCTCTTCACCCTTGAACACCTCACAAGCTTCTGAGAGCTAATGGGCTTGGACCTGCGCTCCTGCTATTCCCTCCCCAAATTGCTCTTCGGCCTGTCTTTCCCATCGGAGCTAATGGCATCATCATATGCCCTGTGTTCAAGATGGACCCAGGAGACGTTCGGTGGCCATCTCTTCTCCGCTACCTCATATAACCACTTCATCTCCAAGTTGTGCCAATTGTAACCTCCAGAGCATGTCCAAATGCCACTCATTTCTCTGCCTGCAGTGTCAGCTACCACCCTTGTCCTAGTGGTCATCACCCTTCACACTGCCTGGGCCCCCTCGGTGAGCTTTCCAATTCCATGCTTCCCCCTTTCAGGGACCAGACGACATTTTAAGATGTAAATCACATCAGCCACCTACTTAGAACCCTTCGATGACTTCCCATTTCCCTTAGAATAAAATACAGACTTCTCACCCAGCCTCAGGTAGCCTCCTGCGATCTGGCCCTAAGTATTTGTCCACCACATTCCCTGCCTCCCTCTCCTCAACCAGATACCCTGGTCCTCTTTCTGTCTCTCTAATGGCCCACGTGCTGTCCTGCCGCAGGGCTACACACCGCTGCCCACTTTCTATTTTTTGGTTTTCTCTTACTGATCCTTCCTTTCTCCAGCTGTATCTTCCTTCTTTAGAGAGATGCTCCCTAACTACCTAATCAGAACTAGCTTCTCCCAGGCAATCTTTTTAGGATCAGTTTTTAGTTGTGGCAACCATCATCATTTGCAGTTGTATGTTAATTTGTGTGTAAGTGTTTAATGGCTGCCTCTCACACTCTGATGATAATGTGAGGGACTTTGGATCCAGTACCTAGAAGTGACTGGCACATAGTAGGTGTTCATGAAGCATGTGGTGAAGAACTGAATGCCATTTTCACCTGCATTCTTGGAAAGTATCTCAAGGATTTCTTTCTTGTCAGCAGGTGAATTTCCTATAATAGCCTTTCTATTCTTTACTGACTGCATACGGATTTTAATTCTGTTATTGCCTTAGGAATTTTCTTACAGTCTTCTTTGAGTCAACTACATTTTCAACTTTTGTTCTTCATGTACCTATGACCTTTTGCTCCTTGTGCACAGAGGTTATGGTTATTTGCAATCTTTTGAAGATGCCAAATAATTTGTACTTTTTCTTCTGGCTCTGAAAGCCAGTAATTTTCCAGAAGTATTTCCTTTCTTTCAATCTTCCAACTATTTCTTTTATGCCATAATCTTTGTTTGTAGACCCCAATTTGTTTTTTTTCTTTAATCCATACACAAATAGGGGAAGACCCTCCCAGACTCAGTGTGTCAACAGAATGTGTGGGTTGCCTTTAGTCCCAACTTGTATGCATTTGGGTAGTGTTTCCACCCCCTTGATAAATCTGCAGCTGGAAAGTGGGTTAGTTGATGGGCATGGCTTCCTGTCTGCCTTCCAGCTTCTAACAGGCTTTCCCTTATTGTACCTCCTTGTGCTCTTGTGGTTATCACCTTCCTCTTGTCGTCTTCGTCTATGGTACTGGGAGCCAATGACAGTAAGTGAAACAGTTCTTCCTATGTCTGTGGTTGCCTACAGTGAGTGAGTAATGGGGGAGGATACGTTTTATACCACGGCCAGTCTGCCCTTACTTCCTGCCTAGTTGATTAACAGTTTCAATGTAAAAATGTAAAAAGGCAGTGGGTAGACTAGAGGGCGTGGGGCCTGGGAGGCTAGAGTGGGCAGAGGGGATGGGACTAGAGGTGGGCAGAGGACACAGACAGGTTTCAAGCAAGGAGCAAAACTCGGGAACAAAACTTCCTGCCTCACAGTATAGCTCATTGGGATCAATAGCTAAGAATGACCAGTCCTCTGGCTAGTAAAGGCCCGAATTTCTGCACCAGGACACAGTTGGTGTAGTAAGAACAATGTACCTTAAAAAAACAAAACAAAACAAAAAAAACAACCACCTTTTTCTCCAGTTGTTGTCTTTCGTGAAGGGAAGCCTGAGTATTCCGTAGGAGGTGAAGTATGCATCTCTTTCTCAGTCTAACTCTGTTTGCCTTAAAATTATTTTCAAGGCTATTCACAATTTTATATTATGTTGTCCGTCAATCTCTCATTATTTTAATGAATTTTTATTATTTTTCTATAAGGTCATGGGATGTTTTAATGAAAAGTTGTGAGGAGTTTTACTGGTGGACTGTAAGATCCAATTTTTCTCTTATCCTCCTTCAACAAAGAAATCTGCAGATCCACAGAATATTCATGAATATATATATATATATATATATTTTTTTTTTGCTTAACATCTGCTCCCATAGCTCTGTCAGTAAGGAATTCATCATTCCCAAAGCATTCCATATGCTTTTCCACTCTGCATTTACCCATGCAATTTCCCCTGGCACAAAACCTCTTCATTTCTTGGCCTCTAGCAACTCAAGAACAGGATGTTTCGATCCTCTTCTTGTTTTGAGCCCGAGGACACTGTGACTCCATGTTTGTTAGTACAAACATTCTAATCAGAATCATGCCAACACCGAAGAAATTTTAAGAGGAACATATTTTCCCAAGCAAACTCAAATCACTTTAATTCCTTGAGATCAATTCTCTACATAAGGCAGATAAAGTGTTTCTAGTACTTTTATTTGTATTTTAATGCAATTACTTTCATCTGGAAAATTCTTATTCATAAAAATGTCACTATGATTTGTTTTAAAATTTGTCCAAATAAAAAGTTTTACATTTTAACCTCTTACAAGTGATTTCACTTTTATGGCAATTAGGTCCCGTGTTGCAAATTTTGTGGGCCTAAATGTTGTCAAGAAAATGTGATTCTTCCAATTGTTTTGAATCATTAACACACGTAGTAGATAGTAGTGGTGATCCACCAATATCCCCCTGGCACTCACCCTTCAGTACACAAGAACGGTGGTTGGCTCCTGAGCACAAACACCTGCAACTCCCCACAATTCTAAGCCAATGACAGATGGAAGTTGGAGGGTAAATACCCCAGCTTCCATGTCCTCTGGTGGGATGACTCTCAGGTGTGTTCTACACGGTTTTTCCTAGTTCCCCGGGGGTGTGGGAGGAGGATCGAACCCAGTTACCTCCAGTGGGAAACTGCTTGAAGATGTACCCTTTACTGGCTCTTCCCCTTCCCGGTCTTACTATCCCCTCCCTAACTGATGATGCTTTCTGGAATGACCTCTTAAGTAAATTACTTGTATTCTCATTCCCCTCTAGGAGTCAGCTTCCAGGGCCTCCATCTTAAGACTACAAACGTATAAAGTTTTGCCATTGTCAGTTTTATTGTGTCATTTTTTATGGAGTCTAAATTTTCCATGGTCAGTGTTTTTTTTTTATTAATTTAGTTCTCAGTTTAAAAAAATTTAATGAGTTAAAATAAGTCTTCAGCCATTTTTTTTCATTCATAACATATATCCTGTTTTATGTTGATTATTTCTACCAGTACTAGCATCCACTTGTAGAGAAGACTGATAGATTAGAGAAAGACATGTATCATATGACCTCACTGATATGAGGAATTCTTAATCTCAGGAAACAAACTGAGGGTTGCTGGAGGGGTGGGGGGTGGGAGGGATGGGGTGGCTGGGTGATAGACACTGGGGAAGGTATGTGCTATGGTGAGCACTGTGAATTGTGTGAGACTGATGAATCACAGACCTGTACCTCTGAAACAAATAATGCAATATGTTAAAAAAAAAAAAGAAGAAGAAGATAGCAGGAGGGGAAGAATGAAGGGGGGAAATCGGAGGGGGTGACGAACCATGAGAGACTGTGGACTCTGAAAAACAAACTGAGGGTTCAAGAGGGGAGGGGGGTGGGGGGATGGGTTAGCCTGGTGATGGGTATTAAAGAGGGCACGTTCTGCATGGAGCACTGGGTGTTATGCACAAACAATGAATCATGGAACACTGCATCAAAAACTAATGATGTAACGTATGGTGATTAACAACAAAATAAAAAAAAAAGGGCTTTAAAAAAAAAAGAAGACTGATAGATTGGATCTGGGTGCATGCTTCATGTGACCTCCTGTGCTTTTTCTGCACATCCTTTCTTGAAACCCTTTTGTGTATTCTCCACCTAGAGAGATATTAATCGCCATGACGAAGTAGAAATGCCAATCCCTCCATGAACCTTTCCTTGATTCTCATCAACAGTAATTGTAACTTCGAGCTCCCACAGCATCCTGCTTTTCCCTCTAATTTACACCTTTTCTTGCCTTCAGTGATTGTTTCCCCATTACACTGAGAGCAGAGTGGATCTTGTTTGTTTTCACTCCCACCTAACTTCACTCCTACCAGCACACATTGAGGTGTTCAGCAAAAGTTTGAATGTAGGGGCGCCTGGGTGGCTCAGTCGGTTAAGCGGCTGCCGTTGGCTCAGGTCATGATCCCAGGGTCCTGGGATCGAGTCTCGCATTGGGCTCCTTGCTCAGCGGGGAGCCTGCTTTTCCCTCTCTCTCTGTAGCTCCCCCTGCTTGTGCTTGCTCTGTCAAATAAATAAATAAAATCTTAAAAAAGAAGTTTGAATATATGTTTCCATTACAGAAGATGGAACTCTTACCAAGAAAGCTCTCATACTCTTCATCTAAGAATGCTGTTTAACTTTTGAGGTCTTTTTAAATCTGTAATGTATACCATGCCTTTCTCACTATCTTTATCAGCCTATATCTATCTCTTAGATATATTTGATTGTTAATCATTTTGCTCTATCAATACAACTCCCATCTCTTTTGTTTTCTCTAAATTGTTTTATTTGCTTTTCACATTTACTGAAATTTAATTATATGATTTAATTGCTCCAGTATTTAAAGATACCTAGTCATCGTTTGGAATAGTATGCTCAAGCGTGGCAAAGCCTAGCTGATGAGGAATCCTTCCAAATCCGTAACAAAACACCAAAATACCATTGAAAGATGCATAAACGCCATGTACAGGAATTCACAGAACATACGTAGCAAACAGATGTGAAAAATTACTCAACATTCACTGTAATCAAAGAAACTGAAAATATAATTTTCACCTATTACATTG
Source organism: Zalophus californianus (assembly GCF_009762305.2). Lineage (NCBI taxonomy): Eukaryota > Metazoa > Chordata > Mammalia > Carnivora > Otariidae > Zalophus > Zalophus californianus. Next base: position 109,452,128 of record NC_045612.1, on the reverse strand, counting down.
CTTATGTGATTGATTTCTTTTAGTACAGGGTATGATAAAGAAACTCATATCCACTGCTGATGTGGGGTATGTTGTACAACTTTCCTGAGCTTAATCTAGCAATATTTCTCAGGGACTTTAAATAGTTCATTTTCAAGTTTCATCTTTAGGAAATTATATCAAGGAAATAATCAGAAGTTTGGACACTCTACATGCTTGTGTGTGTGTGTAATCAAATCAAAGAACTTTAAAATGTTGTCTCACAATAGAGGCATGGTTAAATTATGGTATAGCCACATTATGGAACACTAAACACTCACTAAAAATATTTTCAAAGAAATTTTAATGAGCTGTGAAATTGTTTCTAATAAAATTTTATGTGAAATAGAGGACACAAAACTATAATTATACTGATTTCCATGAACACTCTGATCCCTCAGAGCTTGTTTTCTATTGACTCCTTATCCTCCTAGGTATGGGTCACACTTTCCTGTTCCTTTGCATGTCTCATAATTTTTCGTTGGAAACTTGACACTCTAGATAATATATGGTAGCTACTCTGGATTCCGTGTGGGGTTTTTGCTATTTTCTGGTTTGTAGTGTGCTTTGTGATCTGCCTGGAGGAATTCTGCTGAGTCTGTTCCCCACCCATTGCCCCCTCCCCAACTCGTGTACAGTCATTGATGTCTCGGCTCAGCTTTTTAAAAATTTTTTTTCTTTTTAAGTTTGGATTCCCAGGGATCACCCAAGTCAGCATAGCTTAGTGGTCAGCCAGTGATTAATCAGAAGTTACACTTTAACACCTTGAGCCAATAAGGCTTCCACCCTTGGCTAATGAATTTGTGTGGCCTGGGGAATGCATTCAAAGTCCGAGTAGTTTCCAAGTCTATTCCAGCTTTTATTTTGTGTTTGCAAGACCTCACATCCATTCAGGGACAAGAAGCTTGCTTAGGGACCTCTTAGGTCTCCCGTTAGGTGCACACAGCCTTGTCCATGAACACAGCCTTCTGGACCACCAGGGATAAAGTACGCTGTCTCATTCCCAAGGTCTGTTCAATTTGTGGCTGGTCTGTCTGCCAGTCTCCTGCTAAAACCAAGCATTACTGAGACCTCAGGCTGGCTGCAGGGCTGGCAACAATGACATGGGCTTGTCATGCTCCAAATAAAGGCAGGCCCCTCTGAGGGCCCTGGTAGAACCTCTGTGCCACATAGCTAGGGGAAGGGGAGCTGAGATGGGAGTAGCCCAGGCTGAAATAGCACAGACTCTCACCATTCTTACAGCGGTTCCACCCATCTTCTTGAATAAATGCTTCTCCCATTTGTTGAATGCCTTTGATCAATTTCCAGAGTCTACATTTTTTGGGACAAGTTTGCTTAGTTTTATCATTGTTTTTTAGGGATAGGATCTGCTGAGCTCCTTAACTGGCCACTCTGGAAGTCCTGCTCTGCAAACCATACAAGTTGTACAGACTCATTATACAAATTCATCCTACTCCTTGGGGGAGAAAGTGGGACCTTCCCTGGGTTGTCACATCCCCAGGGCAATGTCACCTTGGCAAAATGTCGACTTCGGCCTGGAAACTAACTGGATCTGCAGGAAGAAATCCAATTGTACAGACCAGAGCACCTTAATTACTGGTCCTCTGTACTTGTTTTCTTCCAGTTAGTCCTTGGCCAGTCTTTTTCAAGAGCATTCAAGGATCATATACGTTGCATGGGGGGAAAAAAAAACCGAAAAGAGCTCTGTGGTCAACATTTGGTTTACACTAAGCTAAACAAAATCAAAAGGCGTTAACATCAGGACTTCTCAGAGCTTTTAATATGCTGTTTGTTGAGACTCTCTAGGCAAGAAAAAATATATGAAGTGCTTTCTCAACATTATTGTGATCAATGAACACATCCCCCCCACCCCCCGCCCCAGAGAATTTCAAGGGATTAATGCTGTTTGAAACACGCTTTGGTGTGTTTTACTTGAAAATTTCTGCCTGGATCAGACATACTGAGATGTTAAGAAGTATGTTCACAACTATGATAGCTGTATGCATTACCCTTCTAGACAAGGGAATGGTGGGAGTGGAAATGAATGGAGGAAATCCCTCAGGGAGGTCAATTTCAGCAGACAATGGAGCTCTCCAATACAGCTGCCCCTCCTCACCAGGAGCATTTCATTGGTAACCTTCCAAGTTTCTGTTTTTAAGGAGGCCTTCCCATGTTCCTGGCTTAAGTCAGACCCTTGGAAAATAAAGACACGGTATCTGCCCTCAAGGAGTACAGTTAAGGGTGAGATAGAGAAGAGTTACAACCCGGGTATCAGAAGAGGCAGGATGTGGGTGTCCACAAGGTGCTGTGGTAAGACCAATGGCATAGTTAGCCTGGACCAAGGCATTCAAGAAGACTTGACAAAGGCCATGATGTCCAGGCTGATTCTTGCAGGCCAAAGAAGGCTTAGCCAGGAAAGGCAAAGGGGAAGAGCATGTGCAAAGGCAGAGAGGCCAGAGGAAACACATAATGTACTCAGGGGACTCCAAATTGCTTACGTAGCTAGGATGTGGGGTGTAGAGGAATGGACAGGTACAAAGGTAGCGAAACACAAAGGGCTTTGCCTGGCACACTGCAGAGTTTGGATCTTATTCTCAGAGTGAAGGGAGATTATGAAAGGCTGTTGAATCTCAGGATGATTTACCCTTCAAAAGCTCCCTCTGGCAGCAGTGTAGAAAAAGGATTGTGGAGGTAGATCAGAAAGCCAGCTCCCGGAGGCCAGCAAGAATAACGAGGGCCTGAACAAACCAAGATACTGGGGTGAAGTGGACAGAAGCAGTGGTAGAGCATTCCTGGGCTTCTGACTTAAACAGTCCCAGGCAATGGTACGGCCACGTAACGGAGGGAACACAGGACAAGGGGCAGGTGTTTGGGAAGGAGAAAACGCATTCAGGTTTGCACTTGTTCAGTTTGAAATTCTGACAAAACATGTGCGAGATGTTCAGGAGATGGGTGGAACTCTGGGTTGAGACAGATTTGACAGGTGTCAGGACAGAAGCTGTTTGAAGCCATAGGTGTGGAGAGAAAGGGCAGGGACTGTGTAGACTGAACAGCAGACAAAACTGAATCTGGTCTGTACAATAAACCGTATCTCCCTCTTCCAAACACCTACAGCATCTGCCTGTAGCTCAGATGGAATTTGTCACAGGGGGCAACATTTAGCTCTGTGCCTGGGGGGCACAAAAAGTATCATGCTAGATGTGAAGGTACAGAAGAATAAAAGAAGGTCCTTTCGTCCAAGGAGACTATGATGTCATTGTGGTGAAAGAATTCTACCCAACTCTTATGCAAAATGAAATGAAGAGCTATGAATATGTTGAGCGTAGAAGAGGCAATTAATCCAATGGAAGAGAGAACACAGGTTTCTGGAAGAGAGGAGAGCATGTGAGTTGGGGTGGGAAAATAAGTGAATTTTGCAAGCAGGGAAGGGGAAAGAAGGCAAGTAATTTGAGGCTGGAAACTAACAGAAATCACAACAGAATGGAGTGCGGGAAGTGACAGAGGGAAAGAGGCTGGAAAGGTGGCTTGAGGCCAGGATCCAGGGAATCCTGCTGAGATTTCTCAGGAGTCCATTTTAAAGAAGGCACACACGGGCCTATGTATATCCAAGGGCCTGTGATGTAGCAGCTTCATTTCTGCCTATTCACTAATTTCAGAAATGCCTTTAAGAACAATCGATCATAAATGCTAAAGGAAACCTACAAAATCGCCACACTGCATTTCCATTCTGCAAAACTCTGCGTTAGTGGAATTTTAATTACTTGGCTTCATTATAAATTTCCATTGCATGTAAGTGTAAATAATTTCACTCTAATGCACTCATTTGAATCTGTGGCTGAAAGCATTGGTAGAAATCCCATTTTTGTGGCACTTCCTTGGCACATTGAAGGAAAACAAAATGTATACTGTTAATCAAGTCATGAGTGACTCTGAAAGTGACGGGTTGCATAAAGAGAGCAAATAATAAGAGAAAAATAGATTTTAAAGATTAAAAATATTTTATTTAAACTTTTCTTCATAAACACTTTTAACATTTTTTTTTTCAATTTAAAAACAGAATGGATAGCATAAACATGTTTGAATAGATTATATTCACGGCTTGGGAAAAATTACCTGACAAAAATGTAAAGGCTTTCAAAACAGGTATAAAAGGCAAACCTTAAATTATTCTAAGATTTTTAAATCGGCCCTAGGATTATTTGACTACTGGCCCAAAATGTACCTAAAGGTCAAAATATTTTTCTATAGACAAAGTATGCCCAAGAGGTAGAGGGCATATACAAGTTAGGTAGAAAATAACCTCTCCGACCACCTCACTGGAACTCTCCTTCAGAAAGCAAACACCTAATCCTTACTGATATACTGATTAATAAGGTTTTTAATACAGTTGTTCCCAAAGATGTAGAACGAGAACCCAAGGATATTGAGGGGAACAAGCCGAGCTGATGGTGTTCTCTCAGCATTGCTCACACAACCCCCGAGGCACACGGGTACAGGTGCTGAAGGGCTAGGACTTCCACGAGCTTTCCTATATGCCAGTCCACGTCTACTGAATATTTGACTTTATAAACTCTCAATAAACTAATTTTTCAGGATTTTCATTTTTAAGATAAATCTCTTTTTAGAAGATATTTATTCCCAAACCAACTCTAATCTGATTGAACATATGATCCCTAAAAATGTTCAGAGTACAAAAAAAAATCAAAAATGTATAATAGGCAAAAAAGAAAAATGGCACTAGCAGTTTTACTGCCATATAGCCCTCAGTTATATCTAATTTACACTATTATCTATGTTGTGTTTTACTTCAGTCTAAAACTTTAAATTATGTATTCTCAAAAGAGCTAGTCTTTTCTGAGAGATAGCTTATAAACTGAAATATCAATTTATATTATAAACTGAAATGTTATGACCTACAACCACATATACATATATAAAAATAGTCCCACTGAACGTTTGACATGTTTAGATTATGCAGCTCAAATAATTTGTTATAAAATATTTTAAAGCTTAGTTTCATGTAATTAAGACAAAACTCTCCATTTTTACCACTTCTCCCCACACAAATGTGTGTGTCCTTTACTATGACTCGAGCAGGCTTCCCAGAATGAGGTGTCCAAAGGTGCTGCTTTAGAAAAGATAAGTGAAGGGCTCAGTCAATATTTCACAAATCAGAGTAACACGCACACAGAGCAGAGTAATGAGGACACAGAGAACGCTGTCTCAAGAAAAGCTAATAGTTCTATTAAGTTTTGCTTTTTTAAAAACCAGTAGTATTTCTTCCAATATAAAACCTCCAATGTGAGAATCTTCAATTTTATGAAATGGCTGTAGTGCAAGGATTTTCTTTAAGCAGACTAAAATCAAAACTGAGAAGGTCAAAGATATGGAAGAGAACAAACATTTCTAATTAAGATGCCATTAATGAAGATAGGCTACTTTTGTAAAGTCTGCTGTTTAAAATGTAAAGTGAAAACACAAAAGGATCACAACAGTTACACTGTATGGTTTCCAATCTGACTCTTTTTAAAACCACTATTTTGAGCACATACAATGTATATAAACAAAAATGGTTCCAAATGAAGCACACAAAAAATAAACTTGAAGAAAATTCTATGGAAAAATTTTCCATAGTTTAGTATAACAAAAATAAATCTCTTTCAGCAATTAAACCATAGTTTTAAAAGGGAATGTAAGTTAATCACAGATTTAAAATAACCTATATTAGCACTACATATAAACGGATGAGTTTTCTCAATACATTCAGAACCCAAGCAATAGCAACTATTCTTAAAGCTCAAAACTGATTACAGCTAACATCAGGTCAGACATGACTTACATGTGAAGCTGAACCCAGAGTTAGTTCAAGTTAAGATTTCACAAATTTTCTAAAACATGAACTTTGATCTTGGTCTTGTGTCTTGAGAATGGAAGACCAAGAATACGCAACTGTCTGCCCAGATTTTACCCTAACTAGGGCTATGAAGTCATATCTAAGCAATTAAAGAGAACCACCACTGGTGTGTGAAGTGTAAAAGCCTGATAGGGGTACCCTGTCTCGGTCTTTTCCAGCAAAAGACAACGATGAGGAAAATAATGAAGACATTATCGTTATTTTCTTTAAAGCAAGACAGCACACACACAAACAGTAAACCAACTAATGTATTAGAAAAAGAACTAAATGGCTAACCTAATTCCTAACTTTCAAAAGTAAAATGGTTAAAAATGATTTTTAAAAGGTAGAAAAAGCCTTTTACCCATATTACCATGGGAAACAAGATACTGAATTCCATTTTTAGAAAGTGAAAGCAAATGACACAACCACTTAATAAAAATTTAAGTCTCATATACAAAAGAATATCATTAACTTGATTTCTAAAACCAACGCCACTGTTTCTCTTTCTCAAAAACTACTTGTATACCTGACTGTTTCTTAAACTCAAACGCCTCCAGTTTTGGAGTTTTAAAATCAGGTGTTTTTTTCATAGTTATCTAATTACAAAAAAAAAAAAAAAAGCAAAAGTCTTCACATTTCCATGACTTCACTCTTCCATTTTGTGTTCAGTGGTGGCAGCAGCAAAAAAAAAAAAAAAAAAAAAAAAAAAAAAAAGGTGAAACTAGAAATTTTATACAACAGCCATAGAAGAAGGCATTGCAATATTGCACCAATATCCTAAGACCTGGCAAGTTTTGCCAGTGTAGAACTAGTCTGTATCAGATAGACTTTACTCAGGAGAAAATGGCATCAATGTGAATGATCCACTCCCTGGTTATTCTTGCTTAATCTTGTCAACTACGTGTTCTTCCTTCGAGTTTAAAGAGTTGAAAGGTGCGCGGCTAATCCTAAAACACTTACTATATAAATGCTTTTCAACAGTTATTCTTGATCTGTTCTGAACTTCGAGGTTACTATCCTTCATGCTAGTAGCTTTCAGTAAATAAAACAAAGGCTGAGGGCTTACATCCCCAGTGCCATTAAGTATTCTGTACTAAATAAACAAGTAGATATGACCAGTAAGATTATAATTCTGTTTCTTACCTCTATGTCAAAAATGAGCTCAAATTTTCCACGAGTTGCTACTTTCCATTCAATAACAGATGCAGCAGCCTTACTGAGTGTAAAGAATGGGAGTTGCACTTACTTTCAAGGGGCCTCTATTTAGGAGTCTGGTATTACCTAAATGCTCTTTAAAAGTGCTTGCGCGCCGCAGGGCCCGGGCTGTGTCTACCACTCCAATTCTCACTAAAAACAGGGTAACGTTAAACAGACTGCAAAGAAAAACATTTTCAAAAACAAGACATACATTGATAAGGAACACTAACGTTTACTTTTGAAAAGAAAATATAAAATGTTAGTTTTCAGAAATCCATACATGTTTCAGGAATACACGGAGCTCAAATATTACTGAATCAGTATGGAGTGAAGATAGGCTACTTTGATACCAAATGAGGACTCCAGTTATTTTAACTTTCTAAAAATGTTAATACATGAAAAGACGTTACATCTAAAATTCAACAAGTATGGCAAACCGTGTGTGCAAGTGCACTAGCTTAAAAATATAGAATCCTAACCACGCATAAAAGGAGATGTGCCTTATATGTTCATAAGATGTATGCAAGTATGGATATGCTTTCACTAACACAATGCAGATAAGAGAAGGCAGCTTAGAAATAGTGTTTTGAATATAAAAAAGTTAATTTTGTAGAAAATTTATATTTTTGCATTTTCAGCAAAAAGCCATGCAAAAAGGTCAAGAGTTTTAAACTTAAATCATAAAACCAAAAGGTCTAACAGACTGTAATACACTGAAATAAACGTTCCAAAAGATTTCAGATCGAGAGAGGAACCGAAATTACATCCAGTGACACTTATCAGGTCTTCTCTTAGAAGATGCAGGACTCCTACGCTGACATCTGAAAAAAATGTTTAAAGCATAAAATCAACTTCCCAGATAAGTGGATCACTCTATTCAACTGCTTCTGGAAGTAGTTTCAAGAGCTAGCGCTTAGAATGAACTTATTGCATGAGTTTGAGGCCACTAAAAAGAAAAAAAAAAAAAAGGATGCTAGCACAGAATGAAAAATTTTTTACGGTATTAGACCAATGGCTTTGATAGTAAAACTGGTGAGGTTTTTCTTAATTAACTACTTTGTCACAAACAAATTTTTTGTTTGGCTTTTTTTAAAGGGAGAAAGATGTCATTAGTTGCAACGTCTGACCTCGTCCAGTATATATTCCGGGAAATGCAGGTTGCACACTTGTAAACCATCCAGCTTGCAGGGCATCCGCGGGTACTCATCTTCCTTCCACTTGTTTTCTTCCGGATCAAAAGTGAGGATGGAATCGCTGTAATGACCGTTGTAGCAAAGGCCTCCAAGAACCATTATTTGTTTGTCCAGCACAGTCACACCATGGCCACTTCTGCCAATTGGCATGGATGCCAAGATGGTCCACTGATCAGTCTCTGGGTTGTACACTTCTGTGGAAGGGCATCCCTGAGACTCAAAAGAGGCCCTCAAGATCACACAGACACCACCGAAGACATAAAGCTTGCCGTTGTAAGAAATCATCTTGTGAAAACATCTTGCGTAATTCATTTTGCTCTTATTCTCCCAACAGTTGGTAACCACTTGTGTTCTCCTGGTCCGCTGCTCTATGGTCCCTTCTTTACTGGGGTCGAACACGCATACTTGTTTGGAGGTGGAAGATGAGGTGATCCCACCGGTGATAAACAACTTGTTATTGAGCACTGTCCCTTCGTGTCCGTATTTGTTAACTGGATAAGGATCCACGAATTCCCATTTATCATTGGTGATGTCGTATCTCTCGGTGGAATAGAAAGTCTCATCTCTGGTTCTGCCAGCTACGGCGTAAATGAACTTCCCAATAACACCAACTGCAAACTCTGAACGTGGCACTGACATGTCTGCCATCCGGAGCCAAGAGTTCTGCCTCGGGTCATACCTGAACACTTTGGAAGAAGCATGGAATTCACCATCCGGGCCCAGTTCTTCCCCGCCCAACAAGAACACGAAGTTATTGACAATAGCAAGGCAGTCCGGGCGCAGAGGAACTTGGGGGCCCTCCAGTTCCCACCAGACTCTTGGTTTCTTTAAGAGAAGGATTTTACTGTTAACCATGCTATGTCCGATCATTCCTCGGAATACTGTAGTTTGGGGTTTGGCAGAGCGGATGCGGCTGGATTTCATGTCCAACAAAGGCTGCTGGTGAACGTTCTGAAAGTAATTCAGTGCTTGGTCAACTTCATAGCGCAGCTGTCGGGAGTATCTGTAAAATTCGGATGTCTTAACCTAAGAATACAAGTAGAAGAATTTAACCAAAAGAAAGAGCATCAACGGCAAACAAAATATCAAAGCCAACTAAGGTGATTAGTGTATGATTTGAGGCTTACTGTACTAAAACTGCTTTTCCTGTTAAGATCACATACTTTTTTTTTTAAACAAAGCTATCATATTTGTTTTTATAATAATCTATGCACACCCCCAAGCCTTTTAAAGTAAACAAGCTATTTTCCAGGAACAAGCTAAACTCCTCTAGCAAAATGTACTAATCATCTATTCTATGTCAGGCCCTGGGATACAAGTGGTGATTATGAGGACAAACAGAGGTTTCACAGCAGAGGGAATCACGGCCATGGTTTCCTTAACCACAAGGAACACTGTAAGAGCAACCATGACTGAATAACTTGGGCAATCAAGTTAGTGAGTTAGTAAAAATTTAAATAGACACGAAATTCTCATTAGGTTTTTGATATAAAGACTTGGTCGGATATCAGCAACTCCTACAACCATAATCCAGGTGATGAGGTCCAATTTTTTCCTCTTTGTTTTTGGAGCTGGAACTACCCCATTGTGATGATTTTTTTTACCAAGATTTTATGAAGCACTTTTAAGTATTGTGCTAAGTTCTACAGGGAGATAAAAATGTTAAGTATAAGATGGGGTCTGTTTCCTCAAAGAACTTCGAATATGTCTGGGGAAATGAAAATACAGATTTGCCAACAAGTAAATGAGGCGGTTGATGGTTGGGAATGAGAGTGTACAGCCCATCTTTGAGTGCTGCAGACGTGAAAATCTGAAACATACCAAACTGGCCCAAAACACCGACGGGCTCCCTTGTGGAAGAGGTAGGAAGCTGGACAACCATGACGAAAAAGCCTGTATCATAATGACAAGGTGAGAGTCTTCCATTTTGATGGGAAAATCAGATATTGAGAGAGCAAATGGGCAGAAGTGCGTAACTGACGTGAAGTAGCGATAGGGTGCAAAAGTCAGGGCCCGAAGTGATGTGAGGATTTAGACTTGAGGCACTCTGGAGAGTGGTGTCACTAAGGGACACTGGAGAGGCATTCACTTCACTGGTGATCAATCTGAACTGCTGGGAGGATGCGGACGTGGAAAGCTCTAGGAGCCTGTGGGGAATCCGGGGTGACTGCTTGGGAGGGAGCCGGCACCAGGCATATTTATTTAGGAGCTTCCTTTTCCTACCTCTCCTTGTTTTCCTCCCTCTTTCCTCGCTTTCTCATGCACTACCCACCTTGGCCCAAAAAATGTCTGAAACAGAAAGGACCACAAATGTGTTTTAAGTATTTTGGTAACTGTATTTCAATATAATTGGCTTCCTTTGTAATCCCAAGCATTTAACTTTATGGATTTAAAATCATTATTCTGAGGAGTCCTTCCGTGGGTTTCACCAGGCTAGCAAAAGGGTAAACGTCACAAAAAAGGTTGAGAATTCCTTGCCTTACTAGTAAAAGAGAAAAAACGGACGTCAATACTGCACTGGGGCTTTACGTGTGATATCTCAAGTTAAATTATTCCTCCCATGAGAGAGTAATAATCATCCCTATTTTCCTGATGAAAAAATCGAGGCGTAGAACCTTAAGTGACTTGCCCAAATTGTTTACATGACTAAAACTGGCAGAGCTGGGATCTGAACCCTGATCCAGGACAGTCTTGCTCCAAAGCTATTTCCAATAGGTTATTGCACAGCTTCCACTACTCATTAGAAAACTCTAAATGACAAACTCATTTATTAAAACACTTAACATACATGTTCAACGAATTAGCCTAATGACCCTTCTCAAAGAAAAGATAGTATAATGGTCCTTGAAACAAAGAATCAATTGTATGGATCACAATGACTGGGCATCCAACCCCACTCTTCCTAGCAAAACGCTAAGCGTGGAAGAGATCAAATAATGAATAATGGTAAAGAAGTAATTTCAATAAACAGACTAATAATATAATAAAAACAGAAGATCTTAAGTCTCATCCTCTACTTTTACTTCACATATAAAAAGGTACAGAACAAAGGAAATGAAGTGAGCTTCAATCTCTTAAGAAAAACAATCGAAACCTGCACAGCCATCATCACTGAGTGTTTAGTAACATGGAATGATGTTCACAATATATTCAATTTTTAGAAAGCAATAGTACAGGGGCGCCTGGGTGGCTCAGTCGTTAAGCGTCTGCCTTCGGCTCAGGTCATGATCCCAGGGTCCTGGGATCGAGCCCCGCATTGGGCTCCCTGCTCAGAGGGAGTCTCCCTCTCCCACTCCCCCTGCTTGTGTTCCCACTCTCGTTGTCTCTGTCAAATAAGTAAATAAAATCCTTAAAAAAAATAAAAAAATAAAAAGCAATAGTACACTGGTAGCCCAATTAAGATTTTGTGTATGCATGCTTGTGTTAATAGTGATTATCTCTGAAACTTCACAAACATCTTTGCATTCTTTTTCATGTATCATATTTATAAACAAAGAGTCTTGCCATTTAAAAACTGGGTCTCTTAAAACCATCAACAATATATTTGCTTAGGAAAACTGAGCATCTTTTCATCTTTCCATTTCTCCTATGAATTGCCTAACAGTATACCTCACCCATTTTCCACCTCTTTTTATTTGCAAGAGCTAAAAGGCAATACCCTGGAAATCAGCAAGAAACATAAACCTCAAATTAAATATTTAAGTGCCTACTGTGCACAGCCAGTGGCCTGAGAGCTACACAGATTTTGAAGTAATAGAATCCCGTCCAGCACTGTAATTAAGTACCACGTCAAGCTGCCCAGTATGGCGATTAAGAATCCAGTTTAGAAAATATCCGACTTTGGCACTCACGAGTTGTGGGATCTTGGGCAAGTAACTCAACATCCTTATAGCCATTTCCTCATCTGTATTATTGGGAAAACAATAATAGCATCTATGCCTCATAACCCTAAGGTAGGAGACAGGCAGGATCATCTACGTGAAAAGGACAATATGGTGCCTGTCATGTGGCAGTGTACAACAAATAATAGCCGTTATTAGCTACTATCACTGACCAGTGGACACCTGTAGGCGTGTCAGCTTAAGTCGATGCATCTGATGATGTGTCTTTGGTCTGCATAAAAATTCAGTCTCAGAAATTAGAGAAAGGAGAGAAACTGTTACTCTGGACCTAATCTTCCCCCAAAAAACATGATTAGTAAGATGCAAGGAGGAGGAAGCTTTACAGAAAGCAGCCATGTCATTTGGAGATCGAGAAGGGAAGGGGAATGCTGCACATATTGGATAGGCAGATTTCAAGTTTTTTAAAGGAAAATTAGGATCAATTCCAAGATCGGAAACTGTGTAAAGAAGCTCAAGAAGGCTTGGAGGCTCTCAGAAGCATAATGCTGACTGCATAATTGCAAAACACACTGATGAGGGGAAGAAAAGGGGAAAGTATCTAAAAAATCTGATGTGCTGCACAGAGAGCTTTCTGGGATTCAGATGTTAAAAAACCACTTACAACAGATGGTAAAAAAAAAAAAACAAGCACATAAAACAAGTATCACAAAGGGTGAAATGGAGCTGTAAGAATATTGTGAACAAGGCTAAAGCCTCAGGATGAACTGTGACTTAAAAAAGTGCCAGATAATGAATAAATGGCATCTTAGAGGTTAAAGTAAAAAGAAGTAGAGACAAACGTGAAGCCCCTCCTGGATGGGGTGGTTAATGTAATATTAACAAAGACTAATAGCCTTCTCCTATTTTATTTCCATTCTTGGCTAAGGATGTTTTATTCTTTCTAATCTGAAGATCAAACATAATGACTAAGAAGAAACTTAAATCCAAGATGGCTGAGAAAAAAAAAAGAAAAACTAGATAGATATTCTCACTAGGTTCAAGTTCTGTGATCTCAAAATCACATCCTGGGATCCTGAGAGGCTTCACAGATTAAGGCTGCTTAATCGCTTTCTGTAATCTGTGTGGAATCATGAAGAATGGGAAAGAACTAGAAGCCAGACTTCCAAACTACAGACTGGTTAGCCTGAGGCTGATCTGGATTATTAAAAAATACCACTTGTGATAAGAAAGCCTACATGCTGGGAAGCAGCATGGACTCACCCAGCAATGCCAAGGCTTGACCCGCTTCCAGTTGAATGTTTGAGGATGTAACAGAACTGACAGAGAATGAGAGAACGTATGACTTTGGCAAAGTAATCAACAAGCCTAATGATAAAGAGAAACACCAGGGACCCATGAACCACCCAAAACTAATTTTTTATTAAATAATTAATAAATAATTGTGTTAATGCATTCCGGGGGGGAGGGGGGCAGGGTAAGATGAGATGGTGGGAAGTCCACAGCTTTTGTCAAATACTCCAGGGCTCCGTGAACTCCAAATGTAAAGCTATAACTGACTATCCTCAATACGAACTAACAATGTGATATGGCAGAATAAAATCATGGACTGAATTAAAACAGACAATCCCACCCTCTCTATTTGGTGAAACCACAGCTAAGAGGGCTAAGTTCCATCACTACAATTTAGACATCACAAAGTGGACCACATCCTGGACAGCAAAGGGATCCAAACCGTCGGAAAAAAATGGTAAAACTGACGAGGAATGTTTAAGCTCAAGAGAAGACTCAGGAGAAAGATGGCAACCGTTTTCAGGACCAGTCAGCAGAAGTTAGAGGGAAGATTTTAGGCCAGCAGAGGGAAAAGTTTTGTAATTAGAACTGTCAAGATAACGGATGTTCATCACATTATTCTAAGAGCACAGAAACTGGGAACAACTCAAATATCTAGCAATAAGACACTGGTTGAATAAACTCTTGTATGCAGTCTTTACCATATGCAGTCATTAAAAAGGAGGAGGTTAATCCACATGCACTAACACAGATGTTCAAAATGTCAAATGATAAAAACTGCAGAAAAAGCATATATAATACTCTCAAAAACTAAAAACGGACTATTTTACACAGCTGGCAGGACACCAAGAGGAAAACGTATGTATACACACACAACATGGAGTTGCCCCTTTTCAGGGTCTATACAGGTCTGTACTTGGCTTTTTTACAAGGACTGCAGTCAGAAAGGCATGGGTACATATTTTCCCCAAGTCAGGACTGTCTACCTCCGGACTCAGGGAACATCCCTGCCAGTGGAGGTAGTCCAGGTGTGACTGTGTATCAGGAGCACCGGAGAGGGGTCCTGGTGTCACGTGAGGACGAGGCACCATGGCCTGTGTGACAGCCTTCCACCTTCCGAACCCAGGCTCTTACAGACCCCATCAAACTGAGTCAGCTGAACTTCTTCTTACAGTCATTTTCCTGTCTCTCGTTTTCAACCTTCGGGTCCCTTTGCCCTCTTCTCCATTTATTCTATCATGTTCCTTTGAAACCCGAGTTCCAAAGAGTTTTAAAAGTTACTTCAAGTCTATGTCAAAATTCACATCACAGCTACGTATCTCTATCCAGCCTGTTCTACCTGTAGGCCAGTAACGGAAGCTGTGCCTTTGAGATAGTTGATTATACCGTAGAACGTCTTCTAACCAAAGAAATTTAGCTCCTCCTCTCTGCCACAGCTAGAAGTTCTAGATCTACCTTGCCCTTTTCCCAGAGCTAGGATTTTCCTCTAAAACCAGACAATATCGATAAGCACAATTAGTTTCTTCTTTCATTATAGAAATGGAGAATTAATGCCTCTTTGATAATCCTGGACAAAGTAATTATAGATATAGTCTGCTTTAAAACAAAAAGCGGAGGGCTATGTAAATGGAGTCATTTGAATGCATTAACAAAGCCGAGCTATCAAAAACAAAACATGTGGCTCATCTTTAAGCATTTCTCCCATCATTCCCTCCTCACATAACAGTTTATCTGTAGATCAGGTGCTTCCAAAAGCAAGATATGGGGGAAAATGACATTTCTTTCATGTTTTAAAGAACTACTTCCCTTATCCTTCCATTGGATTAAAAAAAGCTGTCTTAACACTTAGAATATATTCATTATCACTTTTCTTACTTTGATACTGAAAAATATTACAAAAAAGCATTTTCTCTTATGCTGATTACAAAATTAAAGTTTGTTACCTCTTAAAAACAGTGATGTGAAAATCTTAAATTGGCCATTGCTTCCTCTGATCTTTTAGTTTGTGTATGTGCATATAAAGGAGAAAATGTGAGAAATTATTAATTTTGAATGTGGTTCCTATAAACATATATTAAATTGAAGAAATAATAGCTAGCCATTACCACTGGGCAAAAACTCCATGTTTCTCCCTCTACTGTCAAAATGTTACATCATCCATTCATTTAATTTTTAACTTTTAAAGGTTATTCGTATATGCCACTCTGAATTTTGAGAATTAAAACAGAACCGGCAATGTAACTAAAACAGCCATTTCCACAGAGCTTACTACCTTTGATTAAAAATCTGCAATTTAAAAAATCTACTAAAACTGGCTACAGTCTGGGGTGTCTGGCTGGCTCAGCCAGTAGAGCACATGACTCTTGATCTCGGAGTTATAAGTTCGAGCCCCACGCTAAGTGGAGAAATTACTGAAAAATAAAATAAGAAAAAATAGCTGGCTACAGTCTAAAATTATTTTAGGCTGTTAGCCAGCCAATTTAAGATATTTCAGCTATTTCACCTTTCAAAATGTTTTTTTAAATGCCCAATATACTTAAACTAAAACAAAACAAAAACCCATGCCTTTTATTAGTTTATCTGTCAGTGGAGGTAGGAGGTGCCACTGGGGACTAGAATAATCCCTGAACTAAAGATCCCAGATCTTAGGCTTGACATTGTCCCCAAGTCACTGTGTGATTATGGACAAGCCTCTGGCTTAGATATTTTCTCCTTATAAAAGGAATCAGTTGCATGAAGACACCTCTGGCCTTTCCTACATCCAAAAATGCTAACCTGATTTTCAGAATGATGAGTATAAGGTGTCATGTGGAAGGAAGACAGTCCTGGCTATCAGTTTTAACATCCCCTCTCCATGATTCAATTTGCTCAAAAGAAATATCCAGAAACAGGGGCGCCTGGGTGGTTCAGTTGGTTAAGCCTCTGCCTTTGGCTCAGGTCATGATCCCAGGTCCTGGGATCAAGCCCCGCATCCAGCTCCCTGCTCAGTGGGGAGCCTGCTTCTCCCTCTTCCTCTATCTACCGCTCTACCTACTTGTGCTCTGTCAAATAAATAAAACTTGAAAAAAAAGAGAAATATCCAGAAACAAAGCAGTTACTAAAACAAATTATACCTTTGGGAACCAGAGCTACATTTAATATTATTTTGATATTCAGCAAAATGTGCAGCAGTCTTTATGTGCTGTATTACAAAAGCATCAACCCTGGTATGAGAAGTCTATTTATAAAATCATGTTCAGAACTGAAGCTTATACTGATTTATGTTAAAATCATCACAAAAAAGCTAGGTACAAAATACCTTTATAATTAATCCCTTTGTCCTGAAAAACTGAGTTAATGACCAAGGATAAGGCTATAAAAAAATCAGTTCCTGTTAAGCACAAATCCTCTAATACTGTAATTGCAGTCAAATACCAAACAGTAAAGACAAATTTTAATAAGGATTTACCTATCCTCTCTTCTTCAAGCAGGCAACAGTCTAAATTACCAAACAGAACTTCAGAAGTAACCAGTGTAAATGGGGGTGAGGGAGAGGACCCTCTTCAAGACTCTATCTGAGTTTCAGCACAATTTGGTTAGTCCTCTATCCCTTAAACTTTTCTAGAGTGAAAAATATGTAGTTCAAAAATAAGTATGCTCAGAAAGTCTAATTTGCTTCCAATTTCAGCACAATAGTCATAGAACACCACTAGAAATTAAATAAGTGTGCACAAGCCTAAAAGGTAGAAAATGATGTAATTTCTAGAAAGCCCCTTAAGACCTTATTTGATTATAGTAATATTTAGATAGTACAACTAAATTCTAGAATTTTTCCTATTTATGGAAATACTCTCAACTATGTAAATATATAATTTTATTTAAAAATATGGTAAAACAGAAGGAAAGCCAAAAAGGTTTAATCCTAAAACTAACTTCTGAATGAGCAAGGCTTACCCATGACACATGTAACATTTTCTGAGTAAATATTAAATTTGAGAATTAAAACTTTAAAGCCTAAAATCTTAGTATTTGCCCTTGTTCCTCTCCTGCTGCTAACCTTGTCTCCATTTTCGGACTTCTCTGATCCTGGTGGATTTCCGCTTATCATTTGGTTTCTCTCCCTCTTGCCCTCCGTTCATTAAAAAAAACGTTGTCCTTTTACAAGTCAATATAGCTGTCTGTACTGCATCTCTTCCTTCACTTTTACTTCACGGCTCATTTCCAATTCTAGGCTTTTGTTTTCATCTCCCATTTATTTTATTTAAAAGGAAAATCAACAAGACTGAATCTGTGAACTCCTGCTTTCAGTACTCCTGCCTGCTTCATACACCCCCCACCAAAGTCTCTTTCCCAGGGGATCTAACAGCAGTCAACACCCTGATTTAGCACACCCTCCAGGAACCTGCGACCCTGGGATGAACGCCAAGTCAAAGGTGGAAAACAAGAGCACTCTACTTCTCTACATAAAAGGCCAAAGACTTGAGGAGAAAACACCTTGGGTGATTTTTAAAGAACTGTGCACGTGTTAATTATAATCATCCAAGTCCACAGGGCTGGGAAGGAGGGGTGGGCAGAAAGGAGATGGATACAGAAAAAGACACTAAGTGAACTGCAGAAGTGTGCTTAACCTATTGACCTAGTTCCCACCAGAAAACCTGCTCATGTCTGTGCTTTCACTCCAAGGGGTGAGTGAGCTGATTGTTAATTTAAGCAATTTCAAGTTTATAGCTGTATTGGTACTATTTAATATACGAAGGCGATTTTAAACTTTTTCAAAAACAACTCAGACTTATTAGGAACTCTAACCAAATTTCACATTTTTAATCTAGGTTACTGGCTTTGTAAAAAACTTTGTATTGTCAAATACAGCACTGCTTATGTTTCTCATGTACTTTGGTGAGGGTTAGAAACAAATTTCTGTTTTTTCCTCTAGATTTGTCTGGCTGTAACTGAAGTTGTTAGAAATAATTAAACTTTTTTTTTAGTTTTCTGCTAAACTGTGGTAACACTACAGGTAATGGTCTGGTTGCTGGATAGAAATTTTGGATCGCTCAAGTGCTAGATTAGTCAAAACATGTCACAGTACCTAAGTAAAGGAATTCTGGAGGGCATATAGCACCTACACTTTACATAGATGTGTCCTTACCCATACAATGTTATTACAAGTGGTCTGCACCTCAATTAACTGGAATATCACACCATCCAAGCATGACATTAAGGACAATCAGTTTACTCATGTGTCATATAGTTCATTGCTAATGTTATCTACATCAACTGTGCTAATAGAGAAACTATTTGGAAGATTATCAGTGTTTTGTGAAGAGCAGTTCTGAGAGCTACTAATGTTCTTAAGTATCCAAGGTATACTTGGACACTTAATTTGTAATCCTTGAATTCTTTCCCTTTCAAGGTGAGTACAAGACACCTTATCCCATTTTAACATGTAGCTTTTAAAGCCACAAATTCTGCACCTTAAGTTAAAGACTTCTTTAAAAAAAGTATTTGGAAGCTCTTCTGAAGCATTTTTTAATTCTGATCCTAGGATTTTTACTAATAATGAAGCTTTGTTTTTTTTTCAGCAGACTATCAAAATTATCTCGAAGTTGTAAAAGTTTCTATAACAAGCTTTCATAAAATGCAGGTAATGGTTAAATCCAAAAATATTCTCAGTAAAAGAGAACTTTTTTCTCACTAAAACATTAGCTTTGCTCTTTAAAAGTTACATAAATGTGGGGTGCCTAGGTGGCTCAGATGGTTAAGTGTCCGCCTTCGGCTCAGGTCATGATCCCAGGGTCCTGGGATCGAGCCCCACATCAGGCTCCTGACTCAGCGGGGAACCTGCTTCTCCCTCTCCCTCTGCCTCTCCCCCTGCTCATGCTCTCTCTCTCCCTCTCTGTATCTCTGTGTCTCAAGTGAATAAATAAAATCTTTAAAAAAAAAAAGTTCCATAAATCCAAATTTGGGGGAATACGATGAATTACATTTAATATATGAGGGGAAGAAAGCACACTAGGGAGTCTGAATATCACGAGCTAGTTAACAAAACATTAGGAATAAAGCAGAATACATCTTTATAATCTGCTCCCTTACTGAACAGCCAATGAAAAACCAACTATAAAAGCCTAATTATAAGCTGAACAAATGTGTTTTTTTAATCTTTACAGGACTGAAAAGATTTTCTTTCCTTTTAAAAAATTGGAAGACTTTATGATTATGATTAATACAATTTCTAAGGGGATCACTGGTATGCTCTTACCTTATGCATATTTACAATACTGAAGGTGCCCTAGGTTCAAAAATATTAAAATGTCACTGTACTAAAGAATCAACATGAGTATTTTAATGAATAATGTAACAATTTTGCTAAAAAGATCTTTTCTATACAAAAAAAAAAGTATAATAGCATTTTGCCGAACATACATTTACTTCATGTTTTCAATAACACAGTAATTTTTTTAAAAAACCGAAAGACCAAAGAAAGCAAGGTTTAAACTATTTAAATCCTCACATCACTGAAATTCAAAATGACCAATGTCAGGCCTTATCTCTGTTAACATATGCAAAGACCCTCAGAGCTAGTAAAAACAAACAAAAAAAAACACGCCAGACATTTGTGTAAAAACTGAAAATGAAGTCTAGTTTAAAAATCCACTATAGACAAACAGAATCCTAAGAACTCTTCAACAACTATATTAAAAGGACAAGATCCTTAAATTTATTTTTAGCTTTCTTTGATTATACGTTGAAATGCCCAGAATTGGGCATGCACATCTGGAAGTCTTCCCACACCTTGTACCTTTTTCAGTGCCATTAAATTTCTCAGGCTATATTTTGTTCATGCAAACACATTGGAACTTTCATGACTATACAACAACTTCTAAGCGACCCAAGCGGGCAGAGGGTTAAGTGCATGCTTCTGCACCTCAGGATCCTCTCTCCCTGCTCTAGCAGCTATCATAGGAAGCCCTTGGACTGGGAAGCGAGCAGACCTGGGTTCCACTCTGAGCAATACCACTTGTTCTGGAGTAAGATTCCTAACCTTTCCAAGCCTGTTTTCTTACCTATAAAATGGAAATAACCGGTAGACTCCTTTGTATAGAGCACTTGAGGCACAATCTGACATATATAAGGTGTTCAGGTAAGTAGAATCACTGTTTCTAAGGAACTCCGTGAGGAAATTCGGAAGCCATGAGCTCTTTGGTGACAGTCCCATAGAGTACTCAATACAAAAGTTAAGACGGTCTGTTTTCAGCTGGGGAGAAAAGTAGAGGACGGGGGGGAAAGATATTGCAGAAGAATAAACTCCAAGATTTCAGCATAGCTAGAGGGCGAGATTCAGGTCCCTACAATGAAGGAGGGCCATTCCCTGGGGAGAGCCAGAATGCCCAATTCCCTCACTGTGAAGCCTCTGCTCAGATCTGTTCGTTACTACCAAAGAAGAATTAAAGTCTATACAGGTTCCTTCCACCCAGCTTTGTTCACTTGCTTTTTATTTTCCCGAGGCCAGGGTAAGGATCCTGACAGAGATGCCACACTCAAGTTAACTTCATCAGCCACTCTACAGGTAGGTAAGCTCATTTAACGCTAAACTGTGCAGAACATCTCGAATGGCTGAGAAACCAGAAGAGTTTAATATGTGAGAAAGGCTGTTGACCATACACATATTCAGAGAGTTTCTAATGAACAGCTCACTCCTTGAACTTCTAGAGCAGCGCTGTGCAACAGAAATATAAAGAGCCACAAATGTGAGCCAATGATTAGTTTTACACTTTCTGGTAGCCACATTTAAAAAAGTAAAAAGATGAAGTTGATTTTATTAATGTATTTTATTTAACCCAGTATACCCAAAATATCATCTCAAACTATAATCAACATAAAAATGAGTAATGAGATCATTTACACCCTTTTGTCATCCTAATTTTTGAAATCTCAATTCAGACTTGCCACATTTCAAGTATTCAGTAGCCACAAGCAGTAACCGTATTGAACAGCGCAGTTCTAGAGTCATAGATATAATTTTTTTTATTATAGAGTAATCTTTTGATCTTGACTTCAGCTGGTTTTAATCTCATTAAATTGAATGGAAAGGTTCTCAGTGTTTTTGTTTTTGTTTTTGTTTTTTTAAAGATTTTATTTATTTGAGAGAGAGAGAGAGAGCGCACAAGAGGGGGGAGGGTCAGAGGGAGAAGCAGACTCCCTGCTAAGCAGGGAGCCCGATGTAGGACTGGATCCCAGGACTCCAGGATCATGACTTGAGCCGAAGGCAGTCGCTTAACCAACTGAGCTACCCAGGCGCCCCAGGGTTCTCAGTTTTTTTTTAAAGGAGGGAAATTTTAAGACTCTAAAACAAATCTAACAGAATACTATGAATAAAACTCTTGATTATCTTAGTCATAGGATCAGGCTACTTAGCCTCCTAATACAAAAAAAGGATGTAAATTCTAAGTTTGATTAGAGTTGCTAAGTGCCAAGACTTCTTCGGCATTACAACAATATTTTCCCATAACTGTTCCTGAAAAAACACAATGCTGAACAGCAGATGTGTTAACAGGACACATAAGGAAAAGAGGAACTAAGTTAATACCAACATAAAGAAATACTCCGATAAATCCAGAATATGGAGCACACTAAGACAATCAGTGATCTTATCGTTCTCAAAAAAAGAGGGGGACTGTTTTAGATTAAGAAAGATTAGACAGATGTGATAACCAAAAGCAATGCATAAGTAACAACTACATTCTAGGGCATTTTGAGAAATGGGAAAATTTGAATATGGACTATTAGATGATGATATGTTAATTTACTTAGGTGGAATGGCAGTGAACTTGGGTAGGAAAGAGTCCTTATTCATAGGAGAGGCGTGTTGTTTTTAGGGATGAAGTATTATGTTTGCAATTATTTCTGAAGGTTCAGCAAAGAAAAAAAGATCTAGATAAAGCAAATATGGTAAAATGTTAACAGTTCTTGAATCTAGGTGACAGCTACACAGGTATCCATTATACTACTCTTCCAACTTTTTATGTTTGAACATCCTCATCATAAGAAAAAGGAGAGACAGTTCTAGATTCAAAGGGAGACATAATAACCCAATATACTGTACGAACTTTGATTAAATCCTTAAAAAAAAAAACAGCTGAAAAAAGACATTTAGGGGACAAATGAGAAAAATCAGAAAATGAAGTGCCTATTACATGACATTAAGGAATGATTGTTAATTTCAACAATGGTATTACGGTTATGTTGAATTTCCTCACTGTTGGGAAATGAGCTGCTCAATCAAGCAGTGAGGGATGAAGTATCATAATGTCTACAACGTTCTTTGAAATGGTTTTACATAGCTAAAGCCAATGTGGCAAGATGATAACAATATTAACCTACAGGATATGTTTATGGGTGACCATTCCACTATTCTTTCAGACACTTTTTTATGTTTAGTAAGTCATAAGAAGTTTTTAATAATTTAAAGCTAAAAATAAGAAGTACCTATCAATATTCCATTTTTCTAAATTTCAGCCTATAGGATAAAACCACAAATCAAAACTGCCTACACTTTTCCCCATGTAGATTCTCGTACTAAAAAAGGACGAGCACAGATGTAACATGTCTTTATTTCTGTGCCCTTTCTGTCACCGTGCGTATATAATGGATATTAAAAAGGCTTTGTTTGAGACCTGCAGCGTACTAAGTAAAGGAAAAATAGATGGGCCCTATTTTCAAGGGAGCTCAAATTAGTATGGTGCAAAATAGTTTAAATTCTTATTTCCCAACCCAATTTTCCATTTTAGTTTGGTTTATGAAGTTTTATTTCTAGAGATAAGCTCTCAAAAATCTGCTTAAGCAGTGTTTTCAAAATTTAGAAAGCCATACATCCCTCCTGAAACTAGTATTACAATGTATGTTAAACTCTATTGGAATTTTAAGAGAAAGCCACAGATTCCTTTGATAAGCATTAACTTTCATACATCGCTAAGAATCACTGACTACCTTCCATTTATCTTACCAGTATTACTAAAATAAAACTAAAAGATTTCTAATATTACAAAAAATAAAGATTCCTCTGTGGCCAGGGCCTTATTAAGTTTTCCTAAGAAATTAACTCAAGAAGGAAGCCTTAACATTTTTATTCTGAGGAAATCTACCCAATACCTGGCCAGTGGTGAATAACCACCTCCTATGCTATTTAAGCAAACAAAATCCATCAGAAGGTACAAGTGATGTTTCATATAATTTACAAAACTACCCAATGGTATTAACTTTCACTTCAGCCACTGTCACTACTGACCAGCTTGAACTGGTAATTAGAATATAAAAAGGCTTGGCACTGAGCATTTAAAAATCATTTACTGCTAACAATTCCATCATATTGTCCCACAGAAGGAGAAATTTTATTTATTTCACCAGTACTTCCATCTAGACTAAAGTTGGAGGGTTTTTGTTTTAGTAGTGGGAGTGCAGTTGCATCTAATGTATAAAGACAAAACAGGATTCCCCAAGGAAAGAGAGCAATAAAAACAATAGTAAGGAAAAAAATCAAATCAGAGACAAATGATTTACATAGTTGATGTGGGGCCGATTATCACCCAACAAAAAGTAATTAAGAAATGTATTCTTTAGTTTCAATGATTTCTGCCAGATCAAGTACATTCTGAGAATAAAGATAAAATCCCATAAAATTGGGTTCTCTATTGAAAGTATAAGTTAATGACACTTCACAGCATTTGGGGGGGGGGGGGGAGGAACATGCCAGGCTGCTGAGTGTGATCTGAAGGCACAAATTTGTTTATTTTTCAAACGGTGTAAACAGCCCTCCTTTGCAAATATTGTATTTTAATCACCAGCTGTGGTAACTAAAGCTGAAGAACTATTTAACATGAAGGGTGTCGAACCAAAGCTTTAAGTGTGCTTTCTAGAAAGAAGAAAAGATGCAAGAGGTAAACAGAGCCCCAGAGGTAACCATGTGATTAGAAACCAATTAAGTTAAGCAATTACTGAAACTGCTTTCTCTCCTTTCAGCAAGAAAGGATCACAAGTGAGACTCTGATACAAAAACGAAATATGCTTTCATGCAAAAAGGCCAAGGTTGTTTTGGAGAAAGACTATTTTTCAGATAGCAGAACTATTACATGGTAAAATGTGCACAGGGATGTTTGATCAACGTAGGCAGAGGATTTATAGTCTATTTAGTTAGAAATGCCAAAACAATGGTTTTAGACATAAACATGTCTTCATGGTTAAATTTAGTTAGTATTCATAGTGCAACAGGGGAAAAAACAGAACTACTTAAGAGTAGGGAAGAAAATCAACTAGGTAAGGGTAGGGAAGCATCACCACTAGGGCCTACTGCTTTTCAAGAGCTATTTTATGTTTACTCACTACATTTTAGAGGAATACGAAACTGCATTAATGTACATCATTCAAAACTACAAAAACTCCTCTCAACTCTAATTTCAGCATGTATTACTTAAATTAATTTTTAAAAACAGAGCTAATCCGACCCAGTTTAGATTTAATTACTTTATGGAAAGAAAAAGCTAAAGCAAACTTGGAATATTTTGGGTTAAATAATTATGCTTCAACTTTAAAAGTACTTTCAAAACAAAACTACTCTACTACCTACCTGGTTCATCTTTCACCCACAAAATGTGTTTTTAAAAACCTAAATGCACAAGCTACAACAAATTAGACTGCTTATCCATGAACTATTCTTATAAACTCTTCTCTTTTTTGCTCCTGACCAAGCCTGGGAATCTTACCTACAAAAACATACTGCCTTAACTGAACGATGAGTCCTGTCTATTGCTTTCAAATGCACTAACCTTCTCAAAAACACTGGATGGGGTCATCAAACAAAACCTGATGTTCTGAATGATGGTATCGGTATGTCTCCAGCGTCTTCTATCATGCCGCAGCCAAGACTGCACAGCCTCGTACAGCTCTATCTCTGGGAACCTGCTCAGATGATCATTATCCAAATAAGACATGAGCTTGTCAAAGCTCAGGTAAGACAGGAAGTCAGGCCTGGACATGAGTGGCACAAAGTTGTCTAGCAGAAAGGCGTCCAACTTCTCCCTGACTCCCTCGATGTTTACACCAAAATCATCTAAGAGTCTCATAATTTCTGCACAATTTTCTAAGCAGATTTTCGCTAATAGAAAAGAGCAGCAGAACTTCACCACTTCTATAAGTTGAACATACATGGCAGCCTGAAGGATCTCATGAACAGTATTCATACTCAGTTCTATAGTTCCATAATACATAAATTGAAGGACGTGGCTGAAACCAGTAGCAGTGAGACCTTTTAAATGAATTTTGTCCTGATCTCGCTCCCTCATGTCTGCAGTAAACATAATTCTGAAGTAATCACTCTGGGTGGCCAAGAGTGCTTTATGGGCCTGGAACTGATGATCTTCAATAACCAGAGTGACATCAAGAAGCAATCCCTCCTCATACAGTGCTCTGAACCCAGCAGAGACACTGGTGTCATGGATGGAGGAACAGAATCCTTCCACGTCCCCTGCCATGAATCACCTGGAAAAAAGGTAATCAAAGAAAACTGTGTTAATCATTTCCATGCATTCTGAAGACATTATTAAGAGCTTAAACAATTTTTCATAATTATCTCAATTCCACTGCCTAAGTCTTAAATGGACAAGCCCTTTGGGAGAAGACAATCTAAAGGTTTGCAGGCTAATGTTTTTGGCTTCCCTACCTGGGGAAAAAAGTCTATTGCATATCTTACAAACAATATATGCCTAGCCCACTGATTTTACACTGTTCACCAAATATATTTCAGTATGTCCCCAAATTGTCAACACAAAAAGGATTTTTCAGCCAAATGCTAAATTACGAGAAAAAGCAACAAAAAAGAAATCGAACCAGAGTACCACTGTTGACCTTGAAAAAACCTGGGAACTTACCCAAAGGAAATAATCAGATAAATATGCCAAATTGTACACACAAGATTTTTAGTTCTAGCCTTACTTATAATAAAAAAATGGAAAACGTTCAAAAGCCCAACAACAGATTATTAAATAAATGTGGTGTAGTTCTCTAATGGATTACTATAACAACTAAAAACGATGGCAGCAATCTACCTATTCTGACAAAGGATGTTTATTAGGTATTATTATGTGAAAAAACAATGAAGCAGACAACTGCAGTTTACTCGGTGAATTTTCCAAAATTAAATACACATGTGTATGTTGAGAGGAGAAAAGTCTGGAGGAATATATACCAAAATGATATCCCCGGGTGGTAAGATTTCAAGAAACTGAGGTTTACTCCTTTTCCTTTTTACTTACCTCATTAAC
Source organism: Zalophus californianus (assembly GCF_009762305.2). Taxonomy (NCBI): domain Eukaryota; kingdom Metazoa; phylum Chordata; class Mammalia; order Carnivora; family Otariidae; genus Zalophus; species Zalophus californianus. Next base: position 109,425,403 of record NC_045612.1, on the reverse strand, counting down.
CTTATTCTAAAAAACAGTGATCACACATTGCTTATATATTTAAAATATAAATATACAATTTTTGAAGGGAATGAAACCACATTTTTGCATACCCAAGAAATGAAGCCAAGATAGAATGATAATGAGATCTCCTAACCAGAATAAACTAATTCAGTTTCTTAGACTGTTTATGAAGCAAAGTAATTTTCTCCTTTTCACACAACTACCCTCCCTCCCACGCTGCTGGCCAGGCCAAGGGCCGCTTATCCTCTCCTCTCACCCTCACGCAGCTCCGCCCCCCATCCCCCAGTTCCCTCCCCACCCTTTAGTCTGTGCCCTGTGGAACCAGGCTTCAGAGTCAACAAACTCCCCTACCAGCTCCGCCGGTCACAAAGTTTTCTCCACAGTCAGATTTAAATACAAAAAAATACTCCTTGATAGCTTATTAAACCTACCTTCTAAGTCTTCTTTTAGGTTGCTACTGTCCTTTTTCTAAAACATGGCCTTTTGCTCAGATAAAAATCCATCTTCTATTGCTCCTTCTCACTGATCACTTACCCACATCCTGATCAATGACTCTCGCCCACATGTTCACGGACAACTTCGGCACCCAGCTAAGACTCATGTTCTCCACGTCTTCAGTGTTCACATAAGATCACTTGTACAAAACCCACGAAGTCCAATTTTCCTGGTCGCCTCAACTCCTACAACCTCTCCCCTTACTCCATTTTAAAACCGTATTCCCATACGTGCTAGATCTCACCACAATCTAAAACTGGTCCCCATCTAAAATCTAAACTGTCAACTTTTCACTCTGGCTTAACCTTTGCCTTTTTCACTTGGCTTATCATTTCCAAACTTTACTTTCCGTCCTTTTCCAGCTCAGACCTTCTGGTATTAGACCCAATCTCCCAAGTGCTTTCCTTTCCAATCTCCCCACTCTATTACCAATGCCTCCTCCTTTGCTTTGCCGCAAGAGCGCCTCCGGCATTATGTTAGGCATGGAGGTATGTGCCTTTCGGGAATCCCCTCTGCACCCTGGATTTGGCAGTGAAAAGGCAGCTTCCATGGCCATGCGAAAAGCACTACTTCTCCACTCTTGCGAGTAGGCTATCACTGTTTTTTTCTACTTTGTATCATCAATATGTTATCTGTGATACCCTATGTTTAATTTCTTGATCTATTAACCCATTGATTCAGCAGTTATCCCAGTCTAAAGTCATCTTAAAGAAAAGAAAACCCTTTGTTAATCAGCAAGAAAAAAGTCTGAAAGGATAATATACCATAATGTTAAAAATGGTTATCTTGGGATGTTCTACCAAGCAGTTCTAATTTTTTCCCTTTTGCTAAACTGTTTTCTAATCTATCTGCCACAAAAGTGTACTATTATTTTGAAAGTTCATTTTTAAAAATCTTTAAAAAAAACTTTAATTGCCATATCCAATGATTATATCCTAGCCCCTTATTTCTCAGAATCCTTCTGCAGCATGACTGCCTCCCTTGGCTCATCACTCGCTCAGTTTCACGATACTATTTCCCTGATTGTCCTCCTATTCCTAGGCTGCTTATTTCTCAATCTCCTTCCTGGGCTCACTTTTCTTGAATGAACACTGGCATTCCCCAGAATTCTGTTCTCAGACCTTTTCTCTTCTCATCTAAACTCTGCGTCTCCTTAAATGACTTCATCTAAACCCATGATTTCTCCTATTACCTACCTTTACCCTACACTGACCATCTCTGTCCAAGTGGTGAATGGTCCACTAAATACCTCTGGGTGCCCCACTGGGATCTCAAAATCATGTCTAAAAATAGTCAATGATCATGTCTAAAAATAGTCATAACTCTACCCTCTCCCAATCAGTTCTTTCTTCCGCATTCCCCATCTTACCAAGAGGCATTCTAGGTGCCTCTTGCCCCAGTTTGTCCCTAACTTACCTTCAAGTCTTATTGGTTAAATGACACAGTATGTTTACTTACCTAAGACAGCAAAGTATGCACAAGGTGAAATTATTATCAAGTTTTTTATTAGTACTCCATTAATCCAAAAGCTATACTTTCATTTTGGAAAGGCAGAACACAAGAGGGCTGTTTATCATTTGGAAAAGAGATATAAAATATTTTAGACTCTGTAAGCAATGCTTGGCAGAACAACTTTACTAATACATTCAAGATGAAAGTAAGCTACTGGGTTTTTTTCCTGAATTATTTTTAAAATTAGAATTAGAACTTAGAATTTTCCAAGTGATATGAGGCATATGTACACAACTGCGTACCGGGAACAAAAGGAACATCACACAGTGTGGTATCTGAATAACCAACCATTATTGTTAATAGAGGACTACCCACATCACACTAATGATCAATTTTCAAAATAAGTGGAATTAGAAAACACAATAAGTTAAACCAGATGAAATATTTGATATTTCATTATCTTTCTCAGGATCACCAATTATCACTCTGACTTATCAAGATATCAGTCACATTTAATGGAGATTCAGTAGTACAAGACTGGACATTAACGTTCATATGCTTGAGAGCAGACTGCTTTGTTTTATATTAATCTGTTATTTTGATAGTGCCTAAAATACCATATATTTCACTTGTCAAAGTAACCCTCTCTATTCAACAGCTATCACTATCTAATAAGGTCTCAAACAGCTATTACTGACCTTCCTGAAAAAGGTTCCATCTAAAGGACATTTTTAAAAGGAGATACTATGCTGCAATAAACACAGAGATGCATATATCTTCTTGAATTCATGTTTTCATTTTCTTTGGGCAAATACTCAGAAGTGGAATTACTGGATCATATGGTAATTCTATTTTTTTTTAAGATTTTATTTATTTGAGAGAGAGAGAATGAAAGAGAGAGAGAGACAGCACAAGAGGGGGGAGGGTCAGAGGGAGAGGCAGACTCCCCGCTAAGCAGGGAGCCCAATGTGGGACTCGATCCCGGGATTCCAGGATCATGACCTGAACCGAAGGCAGTCACTTAACCAACTGAGCCACCCAGGTGCCCTGGTAATTCTATTTTTAATTTTTTACAGAAGCTCCATACTGTTTTCCACAGTGGCTGTACCAATCTGCAATAGCCAAGATATGGAAGCAACCCAAGTGTCTACAGACTGATGAATGGATAAAGAATGTGGAGATGTATATATATCACACACACACACACACACACACACACACACACACACACACACACACACACCACACACACCGGAATATTACTCAGCCATAAAAAAGAAAAAAAGAATGAAATCTTGCCATTTGCAACAAGATGGATGGACCTAGAGGGTATAATGCCAAGTAAGTCAAAGAAAGACAAATACCATATGATTTCACTCATATGCAGAATTTAAAAAACAAATGAACAAGGAAAAAAAGAGACAACAGACTCTTAAATACAGAGAACAAACTGATGGTTGCCAGAGGGGAAGTTGGTGGGGGGAATGGGTGAAATGAAGAGGATTAAGAGTACACTTCTCTTGATGAACACTGAGAAATGCATAAAATTGTTGAATCATTATATCGTATACCTGAAACCAATATAAGGCTGTATTGTTAACTGTGCTTGAATAAAAAAATTAATAATTCAAAAAAAATAAAAGGAGAAACTATGCTTTCTCAAAAGAAGCAATCTAATGGTTCCAGATACTTACTATGGTAGAAACACCATAGAGCAAAGAAGGGGGGGAGGAAGAAAAGGAGAATGACTGGTAAACTGGGAGTCAAAAGACCCTAAAAATTTAAGGACAGCACCGGTACTCCTCTGGGCACCCAGCCCACTAAGGGGGACTCCAAGCAGGCAGGCTTCCACTCTGTGATCCTGTCCGGTCACATAAGGTCAGACTGGGGTGAGAAATAGGCATTAAGATGAACTCTCTCTCGTCAATAATTTAGAAAAGGGAAAAAGAGATGTGCACTGTGTAGGACTAGAACTGGAACATGTCAAAGAGCAGCTGTGGGCACCAACTTCTGCCTGCCATGCGGGTTGAGTATCAGAGAAAGCCAGTGAAATGAGAAAGAAGAATAAAGCTAAGACAAGAGGACAGGGAGTGCTCCCCAACATCCTCATTTTTCCAGTTGCTAGGCCAACCTCTATTCCTGTCCCCAGGTTCTAAGAGAAGTCCTTCCATGCTTAGAATGAATTCCTTTTTTACTACCTTAGGTGGGTTTTTCCTTGGTATTATAGTCAAGGTCCCTAACTAACAGGGTTTTAGAACAGAAATTACTACACTTTAAGTTACCCAAACCTTCTTGGTCTTATTCTGCATCTGTAAAATTGAGAGCATTGAACATGATGAACTCAAAAATTTTCGTCATAAATCTGTCACTTATTCTCTGACAGAGGTATAATGCAGTTACGTAGGCATGCAGACTAAATAAACTATAGTTATTTTTCAAGTCTTAGCAATGCATTTGTCAAGTTTACTTGATCTAAATTGACTTCTAAAACTAATTTGTGATAGCTGGGACATCTCAGTAACTTCTTTTCTACATGAAAAAGCTTGGTGCATCTATCAATAAAACTAACAGCTTTAGAGCGGCAGCAGTATTTTACATTTTAATGGGAAGCATGTGTACAAGCAGAAAATGATAAAATGCTCGGTGATTAACTGACCAACATTTAATCTCTAAATGGAAGTAGTGAGTTAAAGAGTACAGGTGTGGAGTTAGGGGCCATATTTGAATCCCAGTTCTACCTCTTACCAGCTGTGTGACCTTGGGGCAAGCTATTTACCCTCTCTGTGCTCTAACGTCCTCATCTGTAAAAAGTGACATCAATATCAGTGGAATCTTCCTCATAAGGGTGTGGTGAGGATTACATGAATTAATACACATAAAGACTTAAGAACAATATGTGGCCCTTAAGGACACCATAATGTTAGGGCTTACTATGCCCCTTCTGTTGGTGCTACTGGAACCAATATAATAGACCTGACCCTTTAAGAGTCTGGTTGTCTCTGGAAAAATCCTTCTCCTTAGCCACAGCACTTCCTTCAAACCCCAACCTGCCTTAACAGCGAAGTCTCTTAGGACCCAGGCCAACTCTAACCTGATAAAGACACTAAGGTTGACAGGTGAAAAATTTCAAGGTCATACAACTATTTAGAGAGATAAAACTAGAATCCGATTTGCAAAAAAATACAAAGAAATTTGTATTCTGTTGGAAAGAGCAAAACTTTTGAAATTAAGAGTGCTCACTAGTACTTACCACTGCGTGACCTGGAGAATTTCAGTTAACTCCTGACTTCAGTTTCCATCTACACATTAGGAATTATCATCACCACCTTATTATTGAGTTGCGGTGGTGATTAAATGAATTCATTTAAATGCCTAGCCCAGAGCAAGGCACTCCACCAGAGGTCACTCAATCTTGGCTTCCATTGTCCACTTCTTGCCTATTGCTCCTTTATCATTCACAAAACCAAAGGAACCAAAGGAACTTGATACCCCTCAAAATCACTGCTACAGATCCCACACCTCCCTAGGTAAGTTTATAAGAGATTAGGAGATGTACTGGTAGTCAAAACACTGGACTTCATTTGGCAATGGCATTATTTCCCATTTTTTCTCATCACACAAGTATGATTTTCTAGTTTTTACGGGCTGTTCAAGTTCTTCCGCCCTAACCAGAGTAGCTACTCTACATCTGTGCTGTTCAATACACAAGCCACTAGCCACCGGGATATGGGGCACCTGAAATGTGGCTAGTCCAAATTGACATGTGCTGTAAGTATAAAATGGATGCCAGATTTTGAAGAGTTAGTCCAAAAAAGAAAGGGTCAATTATCTCAATTTACAAATTTTTCTACTGATCACATGTTGAAATAATATTTTGGATATAATGGGTTAAATAAGATATACTAAAAGTAATCTCACCTGTTTTTTACTTAAAAAAAGTGACTATGAGAAAATTTAAAATTACACATATCTTGTATTATATTCTATTGAACAGCACAGATCTACATCAATGCTTAAGGCATCAAAGAGCCAAACTTACAAATGAACACGTGAAACAAAACCAACTTGTTCACAATCCATACCCCGGAAGCTACAAAGGAAAGAAAAAAAAAGTGAGGCTTAAATTAAAATAAAAACACAAAACACATATATAAGCAAAAAAACATTAATTAGAAAAAGGAAAGTATAGGAATACAAAAAGAAAAACATATAAAAACTTATGCATAAGAATTCTGTAAGAATTATAGCAATTTATGGAATAATCATAAAAATGAATCACTGTAAAACTAAGCTCAAATAAGAACTATAAATCAATGAAGGATGGTGAAAAAAAATCCATTAAGGGGCTCTGATTTACTGACATACAAAATGTTCAATGTACAGAAATTCTGTACCCTCACTTTTCAAAAATGGACCATCAGATTAAAGGAAATCATGGTTTATAAACCCACATATGTATATATTTGAAACTTGGCCTCTAGAATTTCAAATGGCTGTTTTTTTTCAAAAGCGGAACCAACTTAAACTAGTGACAAGACATACACTACTAGGAAAGAAATATTGAAGAGTTTGTCTTGTTTCATCAACTTGGCACTGATTAGGAAAAAAAAGAAAGCCTCATATTTTCTACACATAAAAATGATTAATACAGCAATTTCCAAAGTGTAGTCCAGGGACAAATGGGGTCCTCATCCCCTTAAAGGACTCCACAAAGTCAAAACTATTTTCATAGTAATAATTTTAAAAGTTTTTTTTCACTTTCATTCTCTCAGTGTATTCCAGAAGCTACATGTGTGATAATGGTAACAGATTAAATGCAGAGGCTGATAAGAAGCCCATTGTCTTCCATTAAGTCAGACATTAATTAGATCTGCAAAAAGGTAAAAATTAGATCTTCTCACCAAGTTTTATATGGTTTTGGAAAACGTTTAATTTTCATCAAAAATGCTACTTAGATTAACGTGTAATGGGTTTTTAAATACTCCAGTTTTAATTTCTATTATGGTAAATATAAACAGATAAAACCCACATAAACAAAAGCTCTTTAGGATCTCCAAAATTTTTAGGAGAATAATGAGGTCTTGAGACCAAAAGGTTTGAGTACCACTGATGGTATGATCAAGAGATCAATGACAACACATGCATATACACAAAACATACTCTTCCTACCTCTGCCCTGGAAGACTATTACTGCTATTTATATCACAGAAATTTCTAACAGTTCAAACTCTCTAGTGACCAGCAAAGAAAGAAGTCTGGTGGGGGTAAAATTGGACAGGAAATTAAAGGCAAAGAAATTAATGCTTCCTTTTCAGTTAGAAGGCTGCCATTCCGATTTGAAGGCAAAATTCTAGGCAAATAGAAGATGTTTCAAAATTAACCTCCATGTTTATGCCATAAGCATTAATTTAATGTTTTCACATTCCTCCCAAAGGTCCTTAAAAATTCATACAAAATCCTAAGCCATTTGGAACAAAAGCTAGATTCTCAGAGCTTGATATACTTCTTTTCAATGAAAAATTTAAATTGTCATACTACCTTCACCCTCAAACAGGTAGCTTACCAAAGTTGGTGCCTAATGCAGAAAACCCCATACTCACACACTGAAAAGAAAATGCAAGGCTTACTACGGATAAAAATAGAATTAATTTCTGAGTCATAAAGTTTCTCACCATTTCTGTAACTTATAAAGAAAAAATTTTAAGTTTGGCAATCTCAAAGTGGCTAACTTCTCAATCTAAAAGGCAAGAAAATTTTAAAAACAGACTCACTGTATTAGCTCTATTAGCAGTCATTTTACTCTTGGACACACTATTCAAATTGAGAAACAACTCAGTTTAATATGGGAGGAAAGGCTGCATAACTTTAATTTGTTTAATACTGGAAATTCTTTCTTGTCTATCTAAATGTTTTTATAACTCAGTACCAAATTGCAAATGACCGTTTAAGCTTTTAGGAAGGCTCTTGGGTTCTCCAGCCCCAGGTTGGCACCTATTACCCAAATTACTTCACTTTTCAGGTATGTTTAGCATTTAATCGTTCTATAATACAAGAAACCTTGCGAGAAAAAAATCACTCCTGCTTCAATGCTATTTTTTCATCAGAAGATTTTCATTTAATGCTCCTCTGCCTATTCCTCAGTACGAGCAGTAGTCCAAGAGTGATGTCATGGAAAACAGCTTCCCTAGCCTTTAGAGATTGGATCCAGTGAGAATTCTAGGAAAAGCCTCTATTGGGCAATAAAACCCCAAATCTTCTAAGTTATATCCTAACAAGAAATCATCAACATTATAATGTTAACATTCTAGTTTTCTATAAAAATTATATAATCAAACTAAATCTTTCAGAAGGTCTTGATGTTCTGATACAGATTTACTGTAAATCTTTAAATGATGTAAAATCATTAACTAAATTCATTTATTTCATCAGAGACAAAGGAATAAATTTTCTATCTGTTCTTATTTGCTTCAATGATTCAGCCAGATGAGCTTTAAAGGCCTTATATTAAAAACAGAGTATCTGAGGAAATACCTTGCCTTTTCTAGTTTCTTCCAAAGTAAAAATTTCTAATTCTGAAAAGGCCTTCCACTTTTGGACCAGTAGCAGTACAACATATACCCACAGCAAAGATGAACCATGAAGGCCCCTCCAACGATTCTTAAGATCGTAATAATAATTATCTCCCATTACTCTCCCCCCTTGTTCACCCTGCCCCAGATACTGGCCTCTTTTGCTGTTTCTTAGAAACAGTCACACACCCACCTTAAGACTTCTACAGTCGCTGTTCCCTCTGCCTGATCACTACATCCCCAGATATATATGGCTGCCTTCAAGTCTTTACTCCCTTCAAGTCTTTACTCCAGTGAGGCCTTGCTCGAACCCCATCTTTTAAAAAAACAAAACAAAAACCAAACAAACAAAAACCAAAAACCTCACCCACCCCCACAACCAGAAATCCTCACTTTCCCTTTCTGCTTTATTTTCCTCTATAGTACATTAAAATAGAGATAACAGGCTCTTTTCCTTAATTAGTTTGCTTTTTATGTTTCTTTTTCTTTTTTTCAGTTTTGCTTTGACTGTTGTATCCCTCACAACCTAGAAATAACAGCACTTGGCACATAATAAGTGCTTAATAAATATTTGTTGGATGAAGAGATAAATTTAGTCTTCATAACGCTCCATGTTCTGTAACCATCCCTGATTTAAAGATGAGAAGAATCAAAAGCTCACAGAGGTTATAAGGAACTTGCCCAAGGCTATGATTCTTAAGTGGTGGAGTTGGGGTCTGCCCCACTTCAGAGCCTCTGTGTTTAACCAGTATCCTACAATGCTTCACCAATGACTCTTTCATTTCTCTTCAATAAAAAACCCCACACCAACTATAGCATTCCAGTTCAGGGAAAATATATACTAATAAATTAATTCAACCCCTTAAATATTCATTCTTCTCCCAGTTAATGTTATTTACCCTTAAAATATTTACAACGTGAGGAGCAAGCTGACAAGAGGCAAGCTAATTTTGGGAGTCCAAGTGAAATGAAAATTTGGGCCCCCTTATCCGAAAGCAGGAAAAAAATGTTGTTAAAGGTACTAAAATAAAAAGCTCTCTCCTTTCTTCTGTGGTCTCTCTCAACTTGTCATGGTGTTTTTTTATTTGTTGTTTAATGCGTTCTAAGTGAAGAAAAATTAAAAATTAAAATTAGCATGAATTTTACCGTTCACCTTTATATTGTACAATGCCAGTTTTACATGCAGATTATTACACCAACTTCAGGGCCCTTCTGAACACCCATGAAGCCAAGCCAGCCCTGGTTCCAAGATTTTAGCCCCAGATAACCCAAATCAAGGCAGAGAGAAGGTCAAACCTTGAAATTCCCAATAAAGCAGTGATTTGCCAAAATTTTATCTTCAGGACAAATGATAAGTCCAGTGTATAAAAGCTAGCACATTAAAATAGGCTCTTCCATTTGCTAATTTAATCGTGCCCGCTTATATCTTTGTCTTTTTACAAAACACAAAAGTATACTCTAAAAAACAACTGGTATTGGGTTATAAAATATTTCAGAAAAAACTCAGAAAACCATTTGTTGCCTAAAAATAACAATATACTATGAAAAATCCTTCTCTTTCACTTTTTGTGGACCATTTTTAAGCCAAACCATACTACATTTTTGATGTACCCAATAGGAATTATTCCATACTGATCTGTTACACACATATCTTAGTTCTGACAAATAATAAATCCCATTTCTCAAGCCACAAATATTTACTCTTCTATTATTCCTAAGTTAAATCAGCAATAGAGTGCAAATTAACACCAATTCCCACTGAAGAACTGGTTCTAAGCACCTACTAAGTGCTGATGATTTAAAAGAGATTTATGTTATATAAACACTATTACATTGTCAAAAAGTTGAAAATTTCTATACATTTCTAGATCTGTTAAGAATTACAGAAATCTGAATGCATTTGTAAGCTCTTAAAAAACAATTTTCAAATTAGTAGATATATTCAGGCATCCTGTTCCCTAGATATGAAAAATACCATTAAAATTAGAGAATATATCTTAAAAGCATTTTCTAAATTACCATTAAATCAGATCAACAAAAATAAATTCGGAAAATACATAAGACTAAACATCAAGTGTTAAATAAATATTCCGAGTAAGAAAAAGGGCATAAGCGGCCTAGAAAAATGAAAAGCAAAGCACCACAGTAACGTTAAATTTGAATTAAAGAATACCGTTATTTAAATAAGCAGTTAGCATTTCGTAGGAAGGCCAAGCAACGTGACTATTATATATCCAGTCGATTCACAGCACTGCTTTGCTATTCCATACTTATTGCTTACACTTATAATACACGAAAGAAAAAAAAAAGAGGCAGCAACAGTTAGCCACTACAACATTAACCACTCTGGCAAGGGTTACTTAAAAAATCGCTTTGCATTTTTACAACACTTTACAGCTATAGGTTATTTTCACGTATATGACCTCATATAGTCCTCACTACCCTGTGATGTGGCTATTACTGCCTAGATTTCATAGATAAGAAACCGATGTTCGGTAAGCGATTTTCTCAGCGTCACCCAGTCGAACCCAGACCTTCTGATTCCACGTTTTATGCCTCGCATTTCGCATAGTTCTATTTCAGGCATAAACAGAATTTTTAAAGGGAAGGAACGGGTTAGGGAGAAAATAATCATGGTACCTGCAGCTGTGTGCTGCAAAAAATGGCTGAATTATGCTTCTTCCGTTTTTTTTCCCCCCTCCTTGAAAAAAATATTTCAAACAATTTAAGTAAACTCAAAGACAAATTAGGTCCCGGCGTCTACCAAATGTTTGACTCGGGTCTGTGCAGAAAACGCTACCGAATCCGTGCCGAGCGCGGGGCCGCGGACGAAGCCCGGGCTCCCGCAGGCCGGAGGGCCAGGGGCGGCTACGCACCTCGGGGGTCTGTCCAACCTCTAGTGGACGGCAGTCTGCATCAGGAAGAAGCGGGCCGGCGGGCCGGGCGGTGGGCGGTCGGGCGCCGGGATGGCACTCGGCAGGATCCTCGAACCTCTACAAGGGGCCGCTCCCGGGCCGGGCCGGGACGCTCCGGCGGGGGGCGAGTCTGCGCGCCTGCGGGCCCCTCGGAACCAGTCCTGGGAAAGAAGACAGCACTGAGTCGCGAGTCGAGACAGTCGGGCTCGGCGCAAGGCGGCGCGGCGTCGGGGCCGGGCCCGGCCTTGCCAACGCCAGGGGCCTCGCGGCGCCTGGCGGGGCTCGGCCGGAGGGCCGACTCGGGGCCACGGGCGGGGGAGAGGGCTGGGGGGCCGCGGGCAGCAGCAAAAGCACCGGCGGTAGCGGCGTCGACGACGGCGTCTCCGGGCTTCTGCCCCGAAGCGCGCCGAGCCTCAGGATCACCCACGCCGGGGGTGGAGGAAGGCGGGAAAGGGGCGGGCAAGGGGCGGAGCGTGCGGGGCCACGAGCCAGGGGCCGCTCCGGGCCGCGCGCCCCCTGCGGGCCGCGGGAGCCGCCCGGGGCCGGCCCAGGGAGGCGGGGCCCGCCGGCAGGGGGTTCCATGCGCCGTCGTCGCAACGCGGAAGCCTGCCACGCGGGTAGGAAGGTCGAAGGGCGGGAAGACGAGAGTTGGAAAGCAGGCCTCGGTGGCGCTCTCGGCCCCCATCGGCGCCTCGAGGGGGCCCGCGGGCGGGCCGCGGCCCGGAGGGTGTTTACCTTCCCCCTGGTCGAGCGCCAATGCCGCCATGTTTCAGCCAGCGCGCGTCACTTCCGGCGCCGGGGGAGCGGGAGCGGGTGTGGGAGCGGGGTGGGGGCAGGGCTGTCCCACGCCCGCGGGGCCCCACGTTCAGGCCGGCCACGCCGGCGGGCCCCACCGAGGGAATAATGCGGCCGGGCGCTGCACTGCGGGCCCGGCCCAACGCGGTTTCCCTCGTGGCGTCGCCGTCGGGGCTGGGAACGCTCGGTGGTGCTTGTCTCCCCGCAGCGGTCCCGCTTAGTCTGCACGAGCGGTGGGCTCAAGCTACCGCGATGCGCCCACCCTCGACAAGTTGAGGACTGGGACGCCGGGAAAATGTCTTTTTGCATCTTGAACACCACGGTGGGGGTGGGGGAATCTGCGACGACGGGGAGGAAGCCTTGCCATAGCTACCTGTTATAAAATTGACTACATCTGCGCCAAATGACATCATTTTTGTAAGGCAATTTGCAGGGGATTATTGCGTCATAGTTCCACTTGGCTTATTACACAACAATTACACGTTTCGGAAATGCATTTCCCAGAGGTGGGAAAATTCATAGAAAACGGCGTGTCTGCACCAGACAGAAATGTCGGATCTAAAAACGCTGTTCTATTTGCGTCAAAATAAGATGGCAAGGACGAACATTCAGAGAGCAGTGATTTTGGGGGTGGTTATTCTTTTTAAGTAAATCAGCTGTAGAATTCTAGTTAATGCTTTTAAAATATCGCCTTTTTTGATTTAAGAATATTAAAACTAGGACGGTTCTGTAAATTTGTTATTGTGAAATCTCTTTGTGAGAAAAATGTAAATGACAGAAATACACAGCTGGAGGCCAGTGGTTCTACAACTAACCTTGAGTTAAGCCATCCATTGCCCATTTCTAATCCTAAACTGAGGAATTTCTCCTACTCCCACCCCCCACCCCCCGCCGCCATTTTCTCTCTAGACCAATATCCCGATGAATTTACAGTGAGGTGTGTGGCTAAAAGCGATCATTATCTCTCTCTAGCAAACTTGAACATGTCATGTTTCCCAAGAGGCCAGGATAGCACACGGTGTACTGTTTTGCTGAAGTAGACTAGTTCGTGGGAAAAAATAGAGAATCACCTGAATCCTTTGGAAACAGGGAAATAAGCTTACCTTTTCTGACTTAAACTATAAAACGAGCTTTAAAAAACTGTAAGCCCTAAAATATGGCATACATTCAACTTTAAACATTTGAGTTTTCATACATTATTCTTGAACATTTAAAAGTGCTGAATTTTGATTTTTGTGTATTAGCCAACATACATTTTGAGGTATACATTACATAGTGTAGCACTGAGCTGTCGACTTAGGTTCTTGATTCAAGCAGGAACCGAAATGTGTCTGTGTTCTGTGTAGCTGGTATGTATACCTACAGTGAGTGATGTCCTAAACCACTGTGATTAGTACACCCTTATTATGACATTACGTGGCCTCATATCTGGCATTTTGTTATGTCCAAAAGGTTCTTTTTTTTTTTTTAAATACTGTTTCTGAAACTGGGCTGTGTCTTTTCAGCAATCTGTATATTTACTGTGTAGAGTCCATGGGGGGGGAGTTCTATTTAATCAATATCTCTTTCACTCTCATTTTTTTAAAAAGTGTTTTATAGAAGGGTCTAGTACAGTAAGGAGCATTCTGTTTCTCTCAGACCAAGCCAAAGTAAAACCAGGTCATTTAAATAAATAACTCCTCCAGGTAATTCCTGTATTCAATTACTTTTCCCACCAATTACTGGAAAGTAATGGGAGCTCCCAAATACCTTGAGGGCATCCTTTCACACTGGTAGAGTCCCACAGGGCAAATGGAAGCTGTCTTTTCCTAGCCCTCTAACTTAAGTGTTTGAGAATACTCCTCAAATCAGCTTTTTCGCAGCTGAAATGTCCCAAGGCATGCTAGAGGCTTGGGGTCTAAGAATGGTGGTAGAGTTGGAAGAAAGTTCCTACCTGGAGGTTCTGAGGATTTAGGACACTGTATAATCATACCCTGCCCACTTTTTTTTTTTTTTTAAGATGTCAAGGCTTTTTAGAAACCCAGAGTCTGCAGTAAGTTAATTGTCTTGGTAATCACTTTGCACGTAAGTGGCTCCCACCTTAATCTCTGGGAATCAAAGAGTTTTATCTTCAGTGAACTCTGATAAGGTTACATATGCATCTCTTCCCTCATGAACACTGTTTTGACAGATGCTCTGTATCTGTTCAAGGGTTTTAAGGCATCTTGTTGAGGTCCAGTCCATTTCAGTCCCTCAGGGCCCACCAGCATTCGCCCCCCCCCCCGCAATCAGTACCAACTTCTGCCAGTACACACCAAGACCTGTACACTGACACATTCCAACAGGATGGTGGCTTTTGTCCTAAACATTATTTTTTGGTCCGTATACCACATGGAACCTTCAAAATGCAGTCTGAGGGGCCCCTGGCTGGCTCAGTTGGAGGAGCATGCAACTCCTGATCTGAGGATCACGAGTTTGAGCCCCATGTTGGGTGTAGTGATTACTAAAAAAAAAAAATAAACTTTTTTAAAAAGTGCAATCTGAGAGTCCCCAAATTTTCCAGCCTTTAAAGTTTGTTGTTTTTACAGCCCAATAGAATAACTTGAGCCTTGGAGTGCCTGGGTGGCTCAGTCAGTTAAGCGTCTGCCTTCCACTCAGGTCATGATTCCAGGGTCCTGGGATCGAGCCCCCGTATCGAGCCCTGCGTCAAGCCCTGCATCGGGCTCCCTGCTCTGCAGGGAGCATGCTTCTCCCTCTTCCTCTGCTGCTCCCCCTGCTTGTGTGCTCACGCTCTCTCTCTTTTTCTCTGTCAAATAAGTAAATAAAATCTTTTTTTTTTTTAAGTAACTTGAGCCTTTATGTTGCATGACTAACAGGAAATGCGTGTCTTCATGAATGTTGGAGGATTCCTGGCTAATGCCTACACACGTTGGTTGTTCCTGGTCACCTGTCACTTGGAATGGCTCCTTGTAGCTTCTCTCCTATTATCTCTAGCCTTCTGGTCTGTCACCACCTCTCCACGTTTCTCCCACTCTCCCTGTGTACTTCCCAACTCACAAACTTGACTCTCCCTCCAGTTTTCTAGCAAAGCAAACCCTAAGGTCATCACAAGGAAACTTCAATCCTTTAAACAGGGCATGGCTTCTAGAGATCCCTAGACAGGGATGTCTTCTCTGGTCATCTCTAAGTCAGATCTGTTGCCATTAGGTGGGAACCCTTTCCTAAGCATAGTAAAGGGTTTGTCCCATCTCTCTTCCCCAATCTCATGAGCCTTTAAACCCACCCCCTGGGCCCAGGTAGGAAAGTACCAGGTCCCTAAACATCCAAAAGGAATGTGGACACACACACAGAACACCATCAAAGGGTACTCCCCCTCCATGACAGAGTGTATTTTAAGTATTTACATTCATGTTAGTTCATCAATGTGGGGAGTTACCTCAATGAAAATGAATTAATAACTTTGTATGGCCAAGAGGACTCAACAATGTGATTCTTTCTGGAACCAAATGCTTCTTCATATTTCATTTCCATCCATAAAGCCCTAGCAAGCAATTCACTGCTGGCAGTTGTGAGAATAACTGCTTTGTGCTTGCAGCTAGCATCTGACAAGGGTTTAGAAACATTCAGGTTTGGTCTCAGAGTCCCCAACACATTGTGACAGGTTTAGACAACATGGGGTGCCATGTGAGCGAGCACAAAGGTAGGGGGATGTAATCCAGGCTTGAGATGGTCAAGCAAGACTTCTCAGAGGCAGTAATTTCTAAATGCAGTCCAAAGGGAAGAAGTACAGGGGAAAGGGAAGAGAATAAAGGACCTCCTGCAGCACAGTCTGTTCCAGGCTGAGGAGAGGCAGCAAGGCAGCTTTATTTAGAGAACCGCTGATAATTTAGTAGGATTACAGTGTAGGACAAGAAGGGGAGAGGGAAAAGAAGAAAAACCACAAAGGCTGCTGAATATAGACTGAGGCAGTGAAGGCTTCAGCCCTCCTGTGTGGCCTCTCATGCCATGCTCGCTCTTTCTTTCTTTCCCTCTTTCTTTTTCTTTCTTTCCCTCTTTTTCTTTCTTTCTTTCTTTCTTTAGATTTTATTTATCTATTTGACACGGGGAGAGAGAGAGAGAGAGCACAAGTAGGCAGAGTGGCAGGCAGAGGGAGAGGGAGAAGCAGGCTCTTCGCTGAGCAGAGAGCCCGATGCAGGGCTTGATTCCAGGACCCTGGGATCATGACCTGAGCCGAAGGCAGATGCTTAACCGACTGAGCCACCCAGGCGCCCCACGCCATGCTCCTTCAACCGTACCATGCTATTATACTAATGAACATACTAAATGATCTTGCATTTTTACTCCTATATAATTCCATAAATTGTTCATTTACTACAGTAATCTACTAGTAATCTAATCTGTACTAATCTATGCTAATTTATTTGTTCATTCCATTAGTATTTATGAGTGCCTACTGTGCGCCAAGTCCTGTACTAAGCACTGGGGATCTGTCAGTGACCAAAACATATGACAATCCTAGCCATCTCAAAGATTAAATAAATGAGGTAATAAATAAGCAAATTATGTGGCCTATTAGAATGTGATGAGTGCTATAGGGAAGAACAGCAGGATTAGAGATTAGGAGTGTTGAGGAGGAGAGCTCTTCCAGTTTTAACTAGGATGGTCAAGTTGGAGGTTGCACTTGACTTAAAGGAGGTGAAGGACCAGACTGTGTAAAGCTTTGTAGACCACTGTAAGGGCTTTGGCCATTGAGAAATTGGGAACCATTGGAAGCTCTTGAGAAGAGGAGCAATATAGTTCACACTAAGGCTGCTGTGTAAATAATAAGAGTTTAGGGGCGCCTGGGTGGTTCAGATGGTTAAGTGTCTGCCTTCAGCTCAGGTCATGATCCAAGGGTCCTGGAATCAAGTCCCGCATCGGGCTCCCTGCTCCTTGGGAGCCTGCTTCTCCCTCTGCCTCTCTCTCTCTCTGTCTTTCATGAATAAAATAAAATCTTTAAAAAATAATAAGAGTTTAGGCATAATGTAATGTACAACATGATGACTGTAGTTAACACTACTATATGTGATATTTGAAAGTTGCTAAGAGAGTAAATCCTAAAAGTTCTCATCACAAGGAAAAAACATTTTTTCTCTTCTATCTGTATGAGATGATGGATGTTAACTTATTATGGTCATCATTTCACAATATATTTATGCCAAGTCATTATGCTGTACACCTTCAAGTTATACAGTGCTGTATGTCAGTAAAACTGGAAGGAAAAAAAACCCACCCACACACAAAACACACACACACACACACACATAAATAATAAAATAGGCTATTTAAAAATTTAAGTGGACAAATGTGGAAGCAGGGAGATGGGTAAGGAAACTTGTCTAACAACGGAATAGAATGGAGGCTAAAGGAGAGACTGTAGAAAGTGGCCAGACTGCAAATATTCTGAAGGTAAAGCCAACAGGGTTTCCTGGATGTAGGAATAAAGGAAAGAGAGGAGTCAAGGATGTCACCTAGGTTTCCAGCCTGAGTGACCGGAAGGATGGAACTGGCATTTCCTGAGATGGGGAAGACCTCAAGAGGAACAAGTTTGAAAGGGGTGGAAGAGAAAGGAGAAGGGGGCACGCCAAGGGGAGGGAGCTGTCCAGGAGAACAGGGAGCCGTTGTAAGGAGACCAGAGTGTGCTATGCTACCAGGTGGAGAGACAGGTACTAGAAGTTGCTAAACATCTGCCAGCAATAAAAGATCCAGTGAATGTCGCCATTTTAACTGAATGGATTTGAAATGCAGTGTAGACAATGTCCCCTTGAAAATGAAAACATCAAAAAGAACAAATGTTTAAAAAGTTAATCATTTTTGTGCTCCTTCTGAAACAATGAAAAATAACACTATGCTTCAGAAGCCTCAACATTGCAAGCCACATATTCATGAGGTGTTTATGAAATTACCAGGGGGCTCAATGAAGTAGAGCAAGGACTAGGCCCTGGGGCACTCCCATTAGGGAGTCATGGAGGGGGGCGGAAAGATAGAGAACTGTCAAGGAGATAGAGGAGTAGTCAGTGAGAGACCGGTAAAAACAAAGAATGTGGTATGCCAAGTGAGATAAAGTATTGTAAGTTGTTAAACATCCACTATCTATAAAAGATGAAATGAATGTCACCATTTTAATGGAATATGTTTACTTTGAAGCACAGTGTAGAAAATGCCCCCTTGTAAATGAAAATGTTAAAAAGAACACATTTCCTCCAAAGTTAATCATTTTTATTCTTTGTGAACCGATGAAAAGCAACACTATACTTTAGAAGCCTCAAGGTACAAGCCACATATTCATAAGCACTGCATTTCAGTAGATGTGCATGCAAACACACACACACACACACTCTCTCTCTCTCTCTCTCTAATGTGAGCGCCAGAGTTGAGGTGAGTGGGAGCAATGAAGAGCTGCTATATGGTGTTTGCTCAATGAAAGAAGTGAAAAAAAGCCTTCAGTAATAACTGTTGCCAGAAGCACAGCTTTAGGGTTTGGGGAGTGTGGTTAAGGATAGAGACGGGATTGAATCCAGGCTCTGAGGTTATTTACTGCTTCTAAAATGAAGTTCTTAAAAAAAAACAGTGATTGCATAGCTCTCTTGGGACAATATGTCTTTGCTGATACAGGGCAGAGAGGGACTTGAGGTAAGTCAGTACTGGCTGCCACAGCTTGTGGTGGTGGTAGCTGAAGTAGAAGCAGGGGAAACATTACATGAACAACAGGGCCCAGGCCTGGCTGAAAGGACCGCTAGCTTCATGCTTTCCAGTGACTTGAGAGAGGAGCAGCACTGTTTTGGTGAGGGGCACTGGAATGCCAAGTATAGGTGAGACAGGTAACCCTGTGGGATTGAAGCCGCAATACTGTCAAGATGGTGATTCTCCCTAAATTGATCTACAGATTCAAAACAATCCATATCAAAAACCCAGCAGGATTTTTTTTTCTTTTTTGGCAGAAATTGACAGGCTGATCCTGAAATTTATATGGAAATGCAAAAGCTCTAGAAGGGCCAAAACGGTTTTGAAAAAGGACATAGTTAAAAGACTTATACTTTCCAGTTTCACAATGTACTATAAAACTACAGAAATCAAGACAGTGTTGTACTGGCATAAGTACAGACATAGAGATCAACGAGAGTCCAGAAATAAACCCTTTTATGGTCAGTTTATTTTCTACAAAGATACCAAGGCAATTCAATAGGGAAGGGATTGTCTTTTCAACAAATGGTGCTGGGACAATTGCATATCTGCAACTGTCCAAAATTTGGGATGGAGTTAAACCCTTTCCTCACACTTTACACAAAAATTAACTAAAAATAGATTATAGGCCTAAATATAAGAGCTGAAACTAGCAACTTTTAAGAAGAAAACCTAGGAGTAAATCTTTGTGAACTTGAGCTAGGTAAAGTGTTCTTAAGTATGATACCAAAAGCATGATTCGTAAATGAAGAAATAAATTGGACTTTGTCAAAGTTAAAAACTTTTGCTCTTCAAAGATACCGTTAAGAAAATGAAAAGACAAGCAACCGACTGGAAGAAAACATTTGCAAATCATGTGTCTGATAGAGACTTGTATCCAGAATATATAAAGAACTCTTGCAACTCAATAATAAGAAAATAAGCAACCCAATTTAAGAATGGGCTGGAATAGCTTTTTTACCAAAGAGGAAATATGAATGGCTAATAAGTACATAAAATGATGCTCAATACATCATTAGTCATTAGAGAAATGCAAATGAAAACACCTACTAGAATGTCTATAATAAAAAGAAAAAAAACAGTATCAAACATTGGTGAGGATGTGGAGAAACTGGAGCCCTCATAGATTGCTGGTAGGAATGTAAAATGGTGCAGCCACTTTAGAAAAGTTTGACTGTTTCACAAAATGTTAAACATAGATTTACCATTGGACTCAGCAATTGCACAACTAGGTATTTACCAAGAGAAATGAAGACATGTTTTCATAAAAATGTGTACAGAAATGTTCATAGGAGCATTATTCACAACAAAAACTTGTACACCATTGTTCATAGTATTATTCACAATAGCCAAAAGTGCAAACAATCCAAATATCCATCAACTGGTGAAAGGATTAACAAAATGTGGTATGCCCATGCGATGGAATTTACTCAGGAATAAAAAGGAATGAACTATTGATAGATGCTATAACATGGATGAACCTCAAAACTACTGTGCTCAAGTGAAAGAAGCCAGACGCAAAAGACTACATATTATGTGATTCCAATTACGTGAAATGTCCAGAAATTGTCCGTAGAGACAAAGACTTTAAGTGGTTGCCTGGGGCCAGAGATGGAAAGGGGGACTGACTGCAGATAGACATGAGGGATCTCTTTGGGGTGATGGAAATATTCAAAATCTGGATTGTGGTTACACAGCTCTGCAAATTTAGTAAAAATCACTGAATTGTATACTTAAAGTGGGTGAATTTCATGGTATGCAAATTTTACCTCAAAGCTAACTTTTTTTAAAAAGAGATTTGGGGAGAAGTTTTCTTTTTTTTTAATCTTTTTATTTATTTATTTGAGAGAGAGAATAAGAGAGCTAGAGCACGAGCGGGGGGGAGGGTCAGAGGGAGAAGCAGACTCCCTGCCGAGCAGGGAGCCTGATGCGGGACTCTATCACAGGACTCCAGGATCATGACCTGAGCCGAACGCAGTCGCTTAACCGAGCCACCCAAGCGCCCACCTCAAAGCAAACTTTTTAAAGAGTATACTTGTAATTGTCTATGAATTCCACCTCTGCTACTTACAAGCTGTGGGATTGTGGGCATGTTATGTAATATTTTAGGGACTCAGTTTCCTCACCTGTAAAAATGGGAATTATACTATCCACCTCATCAGATTGTTGTGAGGAGTAAATAAATTAATATTTGTCAAGTCAGTGCCAATATTTAACTATAATTTTTAATTAATAACATTTCTTGTGACATTTCTACTTTCAGTACACGTTTCTGACAATGAAGCATATTATGTTCTATTTATTATCAATGAATTCTATTTTTCATTGAGATATAATTCACATACCATAAGATTCACTCTTTTAAACTGTACAGTTTATTGGTTTTTAGTATATTCAGAAAGTTGTGCAACCATTACCACTAGTTCAACATTTTTTTAAATTGAAGTATAGTTGAAAAAAATTGAAGTATAGTTGACATACAATATTACATTAGTTTCAGGTGTATGACATAATGATTCGACATTTCTACATTTTTATCACCTCAATGGGTTTTCTGAATTGGCTGGCATAACTATTTAGAATGTAAGATAAATTCTAAATTTATTAACTTACAGATTTGTAAGTTAATAAATTTAGGAACTAAATGCCTCCATTCAAATACAACTGTACAGTCTCTACCATCACTTAACCAATGAATGCCTTTATTGAAATAGAACTTCCTATGTTAGGTAAACTGTTGTAACCTAAAACTTATGTGATAGAAAACATATTCCTTTTAATCTTACTTCAGTATTCTATCAACACAGGTAATTTAAATTATTCTTCACCTCTTCTTATATTTTTTGCTGGCCAGAAAAGAACACTTGTTCGTGACAGAAAATTTGTAAAGTATAGAAATGCATGGGGAGAAACAAAAATTACTCGACTTCTTGTTGATACACCGTGAAAAAAAAGGAAATTCCCCGAAGTCTTTAAATTGTAAAACACCGATTTAGTGGTAATCTTTCCATTAAAGAAGTGAGTTTTCCTGTATGGGCTTAAAAACAAACAAACAAACAAACAAAAAATGCCTCCTTGGGCTCTTACAACACCTAGCTTCCATCCTATGCTAACTCCATGCTGTGCGGTTGTAGAGCCACTACCGACCGCCTCCCGGGCCCTAGAAACCTGTCTCTGGGAACAAGTTAGGGACTTTGCTCTTCCCATCCCTGGGCCGCTGACCACTTCATCAAACCTCCGCGCGAGGGCGCCCTCCCCGCCGCCCGCCAGGTGACGCGCAGGGTCGTAAGAGCGGCCAGCGTGGCCATCACAGCCGAGCCGCACCCCGAGCCGATCTCGCCTTATTAAATTATGGAAATCATAAGATGGACCGCCCCACCGTCTGTCCTCACACCCCCAGAGAAGCTTCCGGTAAGTCTTCCGGCCATCCCCACGGAAACCGGAAATGGTTTCTCCCTCGCCAGCGCGCTTGGCGGTTGCATCACCCGCCTAGCACGGTGGGGGGGGGGGGCTGTCTTCTTTGGGGGCTGCCCTCAGCGTTGCCTGCACAAAAATCCATCAGGTCTGCAACGAATGGATTCCGAAACTTTGCCTCCTGTTTTTTAGTGAGTCTTCCGGCAGGCCCTGTGTAAACCCAAGCGGAGAGAAGTCCAAGCAGCGAGGACCCTGCTGCACCGGCCATCCTCCTTTCCCAGGCGGGGGCCCTAGTCGGTCGTCCCGCCTCCGCTCCCCCCGCCCCACACAAGGGGACCTGCGTTCGGTTAGGCAGCGGCTGGGGCGACTTCCTTCCTCTCGGAGCAAGATGGCGGGCGGTGAGGCTGGAGTGACTCTGGGGCAGCCGCATCTTTCTCGTCAGGATCTCGCCACCTTGGTAAGGTTTCGTTCTGCAAGGATGCGGAGTGAACTCAGAAGTGGATGATCGAGCCTCCTGGGAGGCGTTGAGACGAGGCAGTGCCGGGCTGTCTGTTGGTAGCGTGCGTTAGGAGGGAGACTCCTGCCGCCGCCTGCACCTTGGCAAGTTCGCGAGCTGTGCATGGGGCTGTGAGGTTGTGGGACCTCAAGCCCCCGAAGGATTCGGCTGGAAAGTCATGACGTTAAATGTTACTAAGGCTTTTGCTTCCTAAGGTCTGGGAAGGGAATATCTACTTCGTCCTCAGTGCTAATGCTGTCAAGGTGGGGGGGGGGGGTCTCGGGCTTTCACATCTCCCATACTGAGTGGAGGTGTAGTCTTCTGTAACGATGAAGGACTTTTAGGGCTTCCCAGTCATCAGAGTACAATACTGCCTTTGCAGGAGAAGTGCTTTAGAAGTGGAGGAGAGCTGTTCACGTGGTGGCAAGCTGTGGGTAGCAAATGTAAAGTCAAAGGAAAAGTTGTGATCTGTCTTACGTACAGCGATTTAAAATAAAAATGTTTCATTGCAGGATGTTACCAAGTTGACGCCACTTTCACACGAAGTTATCAGCAGACAAGCCACAATTAATATAGGTAAGATAAGAATAACTTGGTGACCTGACTTGCTTGATCTCGACAAGTAATTTTTAACTTCTCCCTTTGTGTGATTGCCTGAATTTTATGAGGACGCAGATGTTCCAAGAAATAGACTTTGATCCTGTGTGAGTAAAGCACCTGCTGGATTTTGTGGGAAGCATATATTGCTCAAGCCTAGCTCATGTCTAGGTGAGAAGAAAAGATACAGACATATGAAAAATTTAGTAGCATAAGGCAAGATGTAGTCGTGTGTAGCAGAAGAGGTGAAAATGTGGTGGTACTTGCCACACAGGGTTATTGCAGGGGCATAATTTTCACAGAAGTTTTATTTGGTATATAAGTGATTATTAAGGTTTTTTTTCCCCCTCCTAATTGCCGTCTAGAACTTTAGAGGAGAAGGTATGTTGACTGAGTGTCAAATTTAAATTTGACAGCCCATACAAGTGGCACAATTAAATGAACTTAAAAGTAAAGCTATCTACCGTCAGGTTATTAAGAAGTTATAAGATATGTGCTAACCTTGATAGCATTACCATAATTAAACCTGGGTTGTTTTCCTGTTTTCATGGATTCTTTTTGGTGTTGTCAGGACTCATACCTGTTTACTTCACTTTGGTTATGCTGGAAAGTTCCTTAGTATCTAGGATTTTATCTTCTCCTTATTTAGTGTTTATTTTAAATGAAGGCAGTCTTTTATGTGAGTAGAAACATAAGATGAATAGCTTTTACTATACTGGAGTATAGTTTTTGAATGAATTTGTGATTACATGGAAAGTTCCATTCAGTCCTGTATCAGAATAAGGTTTTGTTAGGAAAGAATATGAAGGACGAAAAATTGAAGTCACTGTTTGTTTTATGTTGATATTTATACTGAGTTTTAGCTTTGGGTTTTCTACTCCAGTGCTTTTTGAAATAGTGTTTGGTGTAACTGAATGTACATGAATTAATTTCTTATACTTTTTCTGTAGGTACAATTGGTCATGTAGCTCATGGAAAATCCACAGTTGTAAAAGCTATTTCTGGAGTTCACACTGTCAGGTTCAAAAATGAACTAGAAAGAAATATTACAATCAAGCTTGGATATGCTAATGCTAAGGTGAGCTTGTACTGTGGAACTAGAAATAACTTCGTTGAATGTACAGATAACAAATTTGAATCTTTTTTTCATTGGAATTTTTAGATTTATAAACTTGATGACCCAAGTTGTCCCCGGCCGGAATGTTATAGATCCTGTGGAAGTAGTACACCAGATGAGTTTCCTACAGACATTCCAGGGACCAAAGGGAATTTCAAATTAGTCAGGTGACCTCTTTCAAAAAACACTTTATACTTCATATTCTATTGTCTTGTGATTGTGTTTTTTGAAATATTTAACTGAGATTAAATTATTAAACTAATTGCTGAATGTTTTTGTTGTCTATTTTTTAATGTTATTGTCTATAATGACAGTAATTTGAAAGGTCAAGTATTTCAACCTCAATTTAGATACTTCCATTCAAGTTCTCCAAAGGAAAGGTATCATGTAAGCAGATGGAATGGAGGGAAACACAGCTCGTTGGATTTAGGGGAAGCTTTTTGCCAGGCTTTCTACATTTCTTTTAAACAATGTTGTTTCTGTTTTTTAGATAGGGGATGCACAAAGCCATTCTTAATTACCTCTTTTCAGTACATGGCTTGTTACCCATCTAGTTTCTGAATGTGATTCATATCCTGGTTCTTTATCAGAGGATACAGACCTCTACTCCCTAGTGATGTTAATGCGGTTGGGGATGGCCCACAAGGAAATTTTACATTGAGGCAAGGCTGGGACTGGGGAGAGGTGAGTGAGGCCCTTGCCTTGGTCCCAAAATGTACAAAAAAAAAAAAAAAAACACCTCAGTGATCAGGATAAACAGTATTTCGAGGCAGTGCTTTTTGAAATTGATGCAAAAAAATCCTAATAGAATATCATTTGTTTAAAGACAACTCAAAATTACAGATTTTTTTCCCTCTTGCTTCAGTATCACTATTTATTTTTGGTTCGATGTGGCATTATTAGTTACCTTTGATATTTTGCTCGTTGCAAATTTTTTTGCATTAATTTTGTTTTTAAAAATCTTAAATTTAAATATTATTTATCTTGATTAGTGAGTTTTTTGGCACTCTCTTAAATTTTGCCCCTAAGGCAGATGTCTCACTCAGCCTCACCCTGGTTCTGGTCCTCATCAGAAATCTGCAAACTTCTTTTTTTATAAGTGGCCAGATCATAAATATTTACAACTTTGCAGGCCATAGGTTCTCTGGGAAGAGGCAACTCCTCTCTGCTCTTGTGTTATGAAAGCAGATGCAAATAATATGTGCTTGAGTGGGTATGGGCCAGATTTGGCCTAAGGGCCTTAGTTTGCTAATCCCTGTTTCAGATCTTGACAGTGTGAGCATACACTCTTTAAAAATAGTGATTCTCAATAAGTAGCAGTTTGTCTAAAATAGTACTGCCATCTCTACTTCAGATTGGCAGTTCCAGCTTTTCAAGGTGTTGGAGGAATTTTTGGCAAATTATTTTTTCAGATGGCAGTGCCCATTCTGTTAACACTGTTTTAGCTTTCAAATCGATGACATTTCCAGTATATATTTTCTACCATACTCTATACCATATTCATTTTGATTGGATTTGGGAATTTCTCTGTTGAAATATGGATTGATTTTAGGACTGATTGCTATTTCTTAATTGTTAGACATGTTTCCTTTGTTGACTGTCCTGGCCACGATATTTTGATGGCTACTATGCTAAACGGTGCAGCAGTGATGGATGCAGCTCTTCTGTTGATAGGTAAATATATCAGAATTGGTTTTGACAAATCAATGTGGAGCAAATCCAAGATGGAATATTTAAACGAGCACTAAGGCCATTAAGGGTCATATTCATTACCTAAGAGTGACACAAATGGGAGCTAACATGTCATCCAGGATGACATCCCTGCCTACCAGATATCATAAAATACTAAGCAAGGTGGATGTGGGGCTGATATGAGAATTCTTAGGTTAGTATATATTTTTAAATCAAAGTCAGTAGTGCATTTTTCCCACCTAGATCACATGAGATGATTTATTATTTTAATTTTAAATTTGTAAGTGTACATGTATTTTTCATCCACTGCAATGTTGATGTATAGTGGTTTTATTTAGATGCAAATCTTATTCATAGTAAGTGCTGAAGTGTAGACCTAATTGGGGTTTTCAAAGCTGGGGTTGTGCTACCTTCCTTATGTGAGCTGTCAAGAGATTTCATTGCTATGGGACATTATTTTTATTTTTTCAAAGATTTTATTTGAGATTGAGAAACAGAGATAGAGCAAGAGCAGGGAAGAGAGGGAGAAGCAGCCTGAGCAGGGAGCCTGATGGTGGGCTCGATTCTAGGACCCTTGGATCATGATCTGAGCCAAAGGCAGACACTTCATCTATGGGACATAATTTTTTTAGAGGATGCCAAGTAGATACAGTACAGGACAGCTCAATATCACTGCTTGGGGAAGGTGACTGTTGGAGTGCCCCCCAAAAAAATGCCAATTTCTTTATGATAACACTGTTCGTTAACTGTGCATTTAGTGTTCTTATCTCCCTTTGTTAGGGAGTACCCTTTGGTAGTAGTTGAAATTCACAGACTGTAGTAAGTGTTTTCCCTTAATTACTCTTTACCTCTCAGGAGCTTAACTGGGCCGAAACATCTCTAAGACTGGATAGAGCCAGAGGGCTATACCTTATACCTTAGCAAAGGCTAAGGGCAGACCCTGGGATGCCAAACTTGTTGATTCCAAGCTTCTTGCATAGCACCAGGGATAAAAGCCAAATGATCTGAAGGCTCCAGTGAACGCAGGCACAGAGGGTGAAACAGGGCAAAAGGTGGATGCTTGGCAGTGATATCCAGGACTTTTGCCTGGAGTAAGGCTAGGACATGCAAAAGTTTCCTTTAAGTTTGTTTTGGTAGTAAAATACACAAAATAAAATTTACCATTATAACTATTTAAAGTGTACAACTCAGTGACATTAAGTACATTCACAGTGTTCTGCAAGCATCACCAATTTCTAATTCCAGAACATTTTCGTTGCCCCAGAAGGATACCCCATGCCCGTTAAACAGTCACTCTATGCCATACCTTCCCCCCATCTCCTGGCAACCACTAATCTGCTTTCTGTCCCTATGGATTTGCCTATTCTGGATATTTGCAGTTAATTCTCATGCATCTTTTTTATTCCTCATCATCTAGCTGGTAATGAGTCTTGTCCTCAGCCTCAGACTTCTGAACACCTGGCTGCTATAGAAATCATGAAACTGAAGCATATTTTGATTCTACAAAATAAAATTGATTTGGTAAAAGAAAGTCAGGCTAAAGAACAGTATGAACAGATCCTTGCATTTGTACAAGGTAAGAAGCCATAATTGCTAATAAATCTATGAATCACTTTGAGAGGTATTTAATCCAGATACCGGATGTTAAATTTAACTTTTACTATAATAGACTATCTGAAATAGATAAATTTATGCATCTTAAAACCTTATTTCTCTACCTACTACTTGTTAGTCACCGGATACAATTAGTGATATCTGTTTGTGAATTTGATAAACTAAAGCACATACATCTTTTCATCCATGTATATTTAAAATACTTTCTTACTGAAGTATAGTTGACATACTGTTACGTTAGTTTCAAGTGTACAACTCAGTGATTCGACAGTTCTGATAATTCTATACATTATGCAGTGTTCCTGACAGTAAATGTAGTTACCGTCTGTTACCACACAAAATTGTTAAAATATTATTGTCTATGTTCAGTATGCTATACATTTCATCCTGGTGACTTACTTTATAATTGGAAGTTTAAACTGAAGTATATTTTTGCTGGCTGAAAGTTAGAACTGAAGTTGTGTTCTGGAAACTGAGTCGGTTTAGGAAAAAAAGTCCTTTTTAATGAAAAAAGCTTTTTTTGTTTTAAACTTAAGTCTTAAACTACTCTTACCTAATACATTGATCATTGGAAGTGACAGTGATATATTTAATTTTTATAGCGTTCATTTCTCTGTTGCATAGGGTTTTTCATTTCAGGGAAGACATGATGCATGTTATTGTTGACAATTCTCTCTCAGCTTTGTTGGAAGGGTTGACTCCCATGAACCTAGATCTGTCGTGATGAAAAAGAATAAGTCATTTTGATTAAAATCTAATTATGTTTGGTCCATTTCTTTGACCAACCTGTTTGACATATTATTAATAAGGAGCAAATATTTTATGAGCCAGTAGTCTTTGATTAGCAAAGAGTCTGTAATTTTACCTTGACATTTTTTGGGAGGTTAATTACACGTTATTAGAAATCTTTAAACTAGTAAAGTGCTTTTTCCCAGGAGTGTTAGTAGTTTATTCCTTTAGACAGTATTATCATTTTAGTATAGTAAATACATGTGTAAATATATTTTAACAGTTTTTTTCCATAAAGGGACTAGTGTTCATTTTCAGGAGTAAAACAAGCAGAATACTGCCACCTTTCTAAACAGAATTATCACTTTGCATTTGTTTGTTGCTGGCATTTGTGTGAGGATGTTTAGGCATCTATTTTAGTTTTTT
Source organism: Zalophus californianus (assembly GCF_009762305.2). Taxonomy (NCBI): domain Eukaryota; kingdom Metazoa; phylum Chordata; class Mammalia; order Carnivora; family Otariidae; genus Zalophus; species Zalophus californianus. The sequence continues at coordinate 109,396,387 of NC_045612.1, read as the reverse complement.
TTTTTAAGATTTATTTCTTTTAGAGAAGGGGCAGAAGAAGAGGGAGAGGGAGAATCTTTTTTTTTTTAATAGATTTTTATTTATTTATTTATTTATTTGACAGAGAGAGAGCACAAGCAGGGGGAATGGCAGGCAGAGGGAGGAGCAGGCTTCCCTCTGAGAAGGGAGCCCGATGTGGGGCTCGATCCCAGGACCCTGGGACCATGACCTGAGCCAAAGGCAGACGTTTAACCAACTGAGCCACCCAGGTGCCCCGAGGGAGAGGGAGAATCTTAAGCAGACTCCCTGCTGAGCACAGAGCCTGGCATGGGGCTCCATCCTACGACTCCCAAGATCATGACCTGAGCTGAACCAAGATCAGGAGGCTCAACTGACTGAGCCACCCAGGCTCCCCTAGGCATCTATTTTAGTAATCTTAACCTTTCCTGTAACATAGAAAGATCAAGTTCTGTAAAACTAAAGAATCTTAATCTTTTTGAATTTTATATAGGTACAGTAGCAGAAGGAGCTCCTATTATTCCAATTTCTGCTCAGCTGAAATACAATATTGAAGTTGTTTGTGAGTACATAGTGAAGAAAATTCCAGTACCCCCAAGAGACTTTACTTCAGAACCCCGACTTATTGGTAAGTGATAGTATTTGTCTTTAGCTCTTAATTTGATCTTTTTCACATTGGTGATTCCTCCTTTTTTTTTTTTTAAGATTTTATTTGTCAGAGAGAGTACATGCACAAGCAGGGGGAGCGGCAGGCAGAGGGAGAAGCAGGCTCCCTGCTGAGCAAGGAGCCCGATGTGGGACTTGATCCTAGGACCCTGGGATCATGACATGAGCTGAAGGCAGACACTTAACCGACTGAGCCACCCAGGCATCCCTTGATTCCTCTTGAAGGGTGTTTATTAATACTTCTCTTTCTGCAGAGATAATAATAATCTCCATAAAAATATTTTTTGATTCTGGGATTGTATTGGCAGTGCTAGATTGCATTACTGGTAGAGGGACAGAGTCCCCACACAGAAGGAACTTTTAACCTTTTTGTGTTCTGTATATGGCGTGTCACGTGATCAAGATGGAGTCATACAGTATTCTCCATGGACTTAAAATGTTTTAGTCAGGAATAGGATATTAGAACTTTCGTACAAATGTTTTCATTGTACCATTAATGAAGATTTTCATGTCCTTTTCACTTTTATTTAAGTTCATAGATTGAACTTAAATATTGGTACCGTGCTAAGCTTGTGGTTCCTACACAGAGATGTAGCCGTCTTTTTAAAACAGACATTTGAGCCTCTCTGGGCCTGCACCTGGTGCCCCCCTTTATATTGTGGGAAGTGTTCTCTTGGGTGATTGTGATGCGTATCCTTGTTAAGGGTCACTGCTCTCAGGACCTAAGTTCAGTTCATGTAGTTCTAAAGTTGTTTTGTAGTTTTTAAAACTAAATTTTAATTTAAGAAGTTATACAGAGGTAGATAAAGAAATAGTCCATAGTTTCCCTGCCTTTTGCTTCTAGCCCCTTAGCCCAGAAGTAACCAAAGTTAATGGTGTGTGTTATTCTCACACCTTCCTCTTTATTCACATCATTATGTATAAACATGTACGTGTTTCCTGTTTTAGTTTTATTTTATGGAAATTGTGTGTTATATTTGTCTAGTTTTTTGTGTGTGTGTTTTAAATAGTATATGTGGGTTATCCTTTTAGGTCATTACATTATAGGTCAAACATTCTTTTTTAGGGGTACCTGGGTGGTGAAGTTGGTTAGGTGTCCAAACTCTTGGTTTCAGCTCAGGTCGTGATCTCACGGTCATGGGATTGAGGCCCATGTTGGGTTCCACGCTCAGTGCAGAGTCTGCTTAAGTTTCTTTCTCCCTCTCCCTCTGCTCATCCCCCCAACATGCATGTACGTTCTCTCCAAAATAAATAAATCTTAAAAAAAAAAAAACAAAACTCAAAACATTCTTTAATACCTGCTGATATTCCAAAGTATGGATGTACCATAATATGCCTCTTATCAATTAACTTTTAATTTATTTCCACTATTTTCATCATAAGTAAGCCTGTAATAAACATAGGAGTACTGATAGTAGATTCTGTTACAAAGTCGCCCTTGTGTGTGTAACTATTATGTGGCTACTATCTTAGAAAAGTTATCTTAGTAAAGAATATTTCTCTTAAAGTTAAAATGAGCAGAATTTGTTTTCTTTTAGTTATTAGGTCCTTTGATGTCAACAAACCTGGCTGTGAAGTTGATGACCTTAAGGGTGGTGTAGCTGGTGGTAGTATTCTAAAAGGAGTATTAAAGGTAAACTGGATTTTTATTGTTGTGTTTTTATTTTATTTTTCTCTTGTCTTAGTCATAAGGTTAATAGTATGGACACTCCAAATTGAAAGTAAAATTTTTTTCCTTTTTGAGTATGGAGCACATTTTATATGGAGATAAGCTTGTGTGGTAGGTAGTTAACAACAGTGGGATGGATGTTTCTGGTTTTGAAGCTCACTTCCACTTTTTTTTTTTTTTTTTTTTTTTTTTTAGTAACAGTCCTCAACATAGAGAAATAATTGCCTGAAATTTTCAGTTTTGGTGTCTTCCTATTAGGACTTTTGGTTTGTAAGTGATAATGGTGTCGTCCCACAGTAATTCTAATTACTAACTTACATGTTTACAGGTGGGCCAGGAGATAGAAGTCAGACCTGGTATTGTTTCCAAAGATAGTGAAGGAAAACTCATGTGTAAACCAATCTTTTCCAAAATCGTGTCACTTTTTGCAGAACATAATGATCTTCAATATGCTGCTCCAGGAGGTCTTATTGGTAAGGATTTTTCTCTCATCCCTACATTTTTAATTTGTGGTATTTTTCATGGGAAAAGGATTACCCAGAAAGATAATATTGTAGATTTTTAATTGAGTATTTTATTTATTTATTTATTTTTAATTTTTTATTTATTTTTTTTGCCAGAGAGACAGTGAGAGAGGGAACACAAGCAGGGGGAGTGGGAGAGGGAGAAGCAGGCTTCCCACCGAGCAGGGAGCCCAGTGCAGGGCTCGATCCCAAAACCCTGGGATCACGACCTGAGCTGAAGGCAGACACTTAACGACTGAGTCACCCAGGCGCCCCTTAATTGGATATTTTAAATAATTGATTGGAGTGGGAAACATTCGTGTGGTTAAGCTGTTGGTTTTAGTTCATAAAATGGTTTCATGTGTTTGTAAGAGTTATTTTTAAGGATAAAGAAGAATACATTTTGGTTTAGTATATGAAGTAATTCCTTTTAGCAGTAATAAAATAAGTTTTATGATCCAGCATTTAAAATGATCAAGTATACTTTTTTGTCTACACAATTTTGGTGGTAGAGAGTGGTGGTTTTTTTGTGTGTTTTGCAAATGGAAAGTTACCCACAAATGTCAATTGAATCCTGTCAGGTCATGTTTACTCTGAGGTGTGAATAAAAAAATAACTCTGAATGTGTAGCAGTTACTGAGATGATTTTATGGATTTTTCTAGTTCCTTACAACTTAGTGTCTTACCAGATACCCAGAAAAAGACAAGATTCAAAGGGAATTAGATATGTTGTTCCTTTGGATTAAAGAAGAAATTGTTGGATAAAGAAGTTTGTCTTTTGGTTCTCTGGTTTTTGGGTATATAATTCACTTTTCTATCCTGTAATTAAGAGTTTAGTGTATATAATTTAATGATAACGCTCATGTAGCCACCACTCAGCTTGAACAGTTATCAGTACTTTACCAGTCTTGCTTCATCTTTATGTCTCCTTCCCTCTCCTCATACGTGGCTAAAATATTTTAAAGTGGATCCCAGGAATCATATGTGAAGTCCTGAAGTTATTTTTTTATCAGCCTTCCAGGGGAGAAATGGCAGGCAAATATTCTAAAAATTACTCATTATGAATTTTTATCTTTTCAACCTTTATTAAGTATATTAGACTCATTTTTGAGTTATGCTGTCCTCTCTGTCCTTTGTTTAGAATTTAAATCAAGAGACTGTTCTCAAATGCCCAACTAATCCATGGGTTTTTGTTTCTATTTCTTCAGGTAAGGTAGGTACTTTGTCATGCCTGTGTAGCTATTACATGAGTATGAGAATATATGAGTATGAGAAACGTGTATTAAAATGTACAGGTATACGTTGTACTTGTTTGACTAAGTTTTGGGTAAACTGCTTTATAGAAAATAAAAGTTGGGCTTTATATATCTTGTTTTTATATCAGGAGTGGGAACAAAAATTGACCCCACTTTGTGCCGGGCTGACAGAATGGTGGGACAGGTACTTGGTGCAGTTGGAGCTTTACCGGAGATCTTCACAGAATTGGAAATCTCCTATTTCCTACTTAGACGGCTGCTAGGTGTACGCACTGAAGGAGACAAGAAAGCAGCAAAGGTAAGTGCTTTCTGTAATTCCTGTTTCAGAAAAGTGGCAGTCATGTTAGGACCAGTTTTGAGGTTCATTCTTTTATAGTTAACGTGGGATTAAGATAAAGAAAAGGTGAGTAAATTTGGCTTTCTACTTTCAGGAAGTTGAAAAGTCTCAGGTTAGCAGAGATGGAAAATTGCTGGTATCTATTGTTGGCAAGGATGTAGGAAAATAAGCAGTCATTTTTGGAAAGCATTTTCTTGATTTGGGCGTTTATCTTTCCTCGATTTATTTTCTAGGTGCAAAAGCTCTCTAAGAATGAAGTGCTCATGGTGAACATAGGATCCCTGTCAACAGGAGGAAGAGTTAGTGCAGTCAAGGCCGATTTGGGCAAAATCGTTTTGACTAATCCTGTGTGCACAGAAGTAGGAGAAAAAATTGCCCTTAGCCGAAGAGTTGAGAAACACTGGCGGTAAGCTTACAAGCCTTTGTCACTATCTAATAAAAAAGACAGTTCCCTTAAGTTCTTGGTGGTGTGCATGCACACTTTACCTTAAACACAGCAGTTCTTTAGGTCAGCTGTTTATTTGGATGACTTTGAATCTGTATTTCTAGCCCTGATTTGTGATACACACAACCTATGAAAAAAACCAATGAATTTAGGTTCAGTATTTCTCTTTGGATTTTTAAAACTTTATATTTGGAAATAATTTCAAACTTAACAAGAAAATTGCAAGAGTTGCACACAACTCCTGTTTCCTTTTCCCAGATACACAATTTATTTGTGTGTGTGTGTGTGTGTGTGTATTCTTCTATTATGTATAAACTTTTTTCTCAACTGTTTGAGGAGTGGGTTGTGTATATCATACCTCTTGATCTCTTAACACACTGGTGTATATTTCCTAAAAACAAGGACATTATCTTAAGCACTACAAGAAGTTAACATCAATAAATTACTGAAACCTACAGTTGATAGTCCAGTTATACAGCTTGTCCCAGTAATGTCCTCTAGTCCCTCTGGTCTAGGCTCACTCACTGCATTTAGTTGTCATATGTCTCTTTGATCTCTAATTGGGTACTTCCTCAATTTTTTTTGTCTTACTTGACATTGACTATTTTGAAGAATACATTCTTACTCTTCCTCAATTTGAGTTTATCTGATACTTCCTAAGATTAGATTCAGGTTATGTATTCTTGGCTGGAATACTTATATAGGTAGTGATGTCTTCTCAGGAAATCACAGCCAGAGGCCCATGAGATCTGATTGCTCCTCCTTGTGGAGGTTAATTTTGATTATGCAGTTGAAGTGTCCAGTTTTTCTACTATATATTCTTTATACCTGTGCACCTATTAAGCATTTTGTGGGAAGAGTCATTGAGTCTCGGTGAATAGCTTACTCCTCATCACATCTCATCCCCCTGGATTTAGCATCCACTGATGATTCTTGTCTGAATTGAACTTGATTATATGATTACAAAATGACACCCCTCCCCCAACCCACCACTTCTCATTTATTGTTTTTTTCCCTATTGTTTATTTAACTGGTTATAATATAGACTCGTGGAGTTCTATTTTATTTCAATAGGTTATGAATCATTACTGTCCTTATTTATTTTAATGCCAAATTGTTCAGGATTTGTCTAGTAGCGATCCTTCAAGCTGGCTTCTGTGTCCTTTTGACATGTCCCCATCATTTTTTTTAATGTACTTTTTAAGATTTTATTTATTTCACAGAGAGATTGCAACAGCAGGAACACAAGAAGGGGGAGTGGGAGAGGGAGAAGCAGGCTTCCCACTGAGCAGGGAGCCCGATGTGGGGCTCGATTCCAGGACCCTGGGATCATGACCTGAGCCAAAGGCAGACGCTTAACAACTGAGCCACCCACGCGCCCCTCATTTTTTTTTTTTAACAGTTCCTTAGTTTCTGGCACAAGATATTCCAAACTCATCTTATACTTCCCCTGCTCCAGTTTTAAAATTGGCCGTTTCTCCAGGAAAGCCTGGTTTCTTTTAGTGGGGAATGATATTTAGAAATGAAGATCTGGGTGCTAGAAGTGCTCATTGTTCCTAGGGTCCTATTTCTTCTATGTCCTTTGAGTGGATAAGCAAGGAGACACATCTTTGACTTCTGACTGTTTGCTCTCAGTTACCTAGTTAGTTACTGAATCTACCCTTTACTTTCTATTCTATGTGGCCTCATTATGCCCCTTACTGCCATCTTTTCATACTTAAAAGTTACTGCAAAAGATGGGGTGCCCAGGTGGCTCATTCAGTTGAGCGGCTGCCTTCGCCTCAGGTCATGATCCCAGGGTCCTGGGATCAGGTCCTGCATCAGGCTTCCTACTCAGTGGGGAGCCTGCTTCTCCCCCTGCTGTGCGTGCTCTCGCTCTCTCTCTCTCTCTCTCTCTCTCTCTCTCTCTCTCTCTCTCTCTCTCTCTAACAAAAAAGTTACCACAGAAGATTCCTAATTTGCCTCTTTGTTAGTTAAGAGCTCAGTCAAAATTAATCTTCCTAAAACATTTTTATTATGCTGTGTTCATTAATTTCCAGTAGTTCTCACTACTTTATGATATTCTGGACCTTTCTGGAAACCTGCTTCAATGCATTTTATTTCTTCCTGCTTTGTCTCATACAAACCATCTAAATTACACTGTTCTGGGTCCTCATTGTTGTCATAATTATTCAGATCACCTTCGGCGCTCTGTTTTTTGCTGACTACTTCCCTTATTAAGGTTTCCCTGATACTGTGCCCCATGAAGGTCTCTCATCACTTACTGTTCAGAAGATTGATTTGAATTATTACTCTATAATTTAGAGAGTTAAACTTCTAGTTGAATTTTAAGTAAATAACCCTGCTTTGTGGTGATTTATGTCATTTGATTTTACTCTTTGGTGTGATTATACCATTAGCTATTATAGACACACTGATTCTCAGGGTATTTTAAAATAGGCTTAAATAATAAACTTCCAGAAACTCTCAACAGGGAATGTATTATTCTCACTTAGTTAGAATGGTACATTTCCTAGATCAGAACAGATTTTAAAATAAAAGGATTTTTTTGTGTGTCTGCCCACTAATACTATAAGAGGATTCTATCCACATGAAACTAGATTTCGCTTAAAAATTAGCAAGACTCCACCAGAAAACTGTTACTACTAATAATAAATGGATTCAAGAAAGTTGTAGGATACAAAATTAATATATAGAAATCTGTTGTACTTCTATATACTAATAACAGAGTAGCAGAAAGAGAAATTAAGAAAACGATTCTATTTATGGTTGCTCCAAAAAGAAAAAAAGAATAAAATACCTAGGAATAAATCTAAGGAGGTGAAAGACCTATACTCTGAAAACTATAAGACTTTGGTGAAAGAAATTGAAGACAATACAAACAAATGGAAAGATATACTATGCTTATAGATTAGAAGAATTAATATTGTTGAAATGGTGTTACTGTCCAAAGCAATCTACAGATTCAGTGCAATTCCTATCAAAATTCCATAGCATTTTTCATAGAATTAGAATAAATAATCCTAAAATTTGTGTGGAACCACAAAAGATCCCGAATAGCCAAAACAGTCTTGAGAAAAAAGTACAAAGCTGGAGATATCACAATCCCGGATTTCAAGCTGTCTTGCAAACCTGTAGTAATCAAAACAGTATGGTACTGACACAAAAAAACAGACAAATAGATCCATGGAACAGAATAGTCAAGAAAAAAACCCATGCTTATGTGGTCAGTTAATCTATGACAGAGGAAAGAATATACAGTGGGGAAAAGAATCTCTTCAAAAAATGGTGCTAGGAAAACTGGACAGCTACACACAAAAGAGTGAAACTGGACCACCTTTTTTTTTTTTTAAGATTTTATTTATTTGAAACAGAGCATGTGCACAAGCGCGGGGGATGGGGAGACAGAGGGAGAAGGAAAAGCAGACTCCCCGCTGAGCAGGGAGTCCGACTTGGGGCTCTATCCCAGGACCCTGAGTTCATGACCTGAGCTGAAGGCAGACACTTAACTGACTGAGCCACCTAGGCGCCCCAAAACTGGACCACTTTTTACACCATACCCCAAAATAAATTCAAGACCTAAATGTGAGACCCAAAACCGTAAAATTCTTTTTTTTTTTTGTAAATATTTTATTTATTTGACAGAGAGACACAGCAAGAGAGGGAACACGAGCAGGGGGAGTGGGAGAGGGAGAAGCAGGCTTCCCGAGGAGCAGGGAGCCCGATATGGGACTCGATCCCAGGACCCTGGGATCATGACCTGAGCTGAAGACAGACACTTAACAACTGAGCCACCCAGGCGCCCCCCAAAACCGTAAAATTCTTTTTTTTTTTTAATTTTATTTATTAGAGAGAGAGCACATGAGAAGAGGGAAGGTCAGAGGGAGAAGCAGACTCCCTGCTGAACAGGGAGCCCGATGCGGGACTTGATCCTAGAACTCCAGGATCATGACCTGAGCCAATAACTAACTGAGCCACCCAGCGCCCAAAACGGTAAAATTCTTAAAACAGGCAGTAATCTTTGACATCAGCTTTAGCAGCATATTTATGGATATGTCTCCTCAAGCAAGGGAAAAGCAAAAATAAACTATTGGGACGACACCAAAATATAATAAAGTTTTTGCACAGCAAAGAAACCATCAGCAAAATGAAAAGACATTCTACTGAATGGGAAAAGGTATTTGTAAATGATGTATCCGATAAGGGTTTAATATCCAAAATATATAAAGAACTTCCACAACTACACGCCAAATAAGCCAAACAATTCAGTTTTAAAAAGGGCAGTGCACCTTAATAGACATTTTTCCAAAGACATACAGGTGACCAACAAACACATGAAAAAAATGCTCAGTATCACTAATAGTCGGGAAAATACAAATCAAAACCACAGTGAGTTATACACCACTCCTGAATGGCTAGTGTCAAAAGGACAAGAAAAACGGGCACCTGGGTGACTCGGTTGGACATCCGACTCTTGATTTCAGCTCCGGTCATGATCTCAGGATTGTGAAATCGAGCCCCATGTTGGGCTCCACTCTGGTGGGGGGTCTGTTTGAGATTCTCTTTTTCTCAAATAAATAAATAAATCTTTAAAAAACCAAAAGTCAAGAAATAAGTGTTGGTAAGGATGTGAAGGAAAGGGAACCCTCATACACTGTTCGTGGGAATATAAATTGGTGAGACTACTATGGAAAACATTATGGAAGTTCCTCAGAAACTTAAAATGAAAATACTATATCATTTGGTAATTCTACTGGGTATTTACCCAAAGAAAACAACACTAATTTGAAAAGATAATGTGTGTATGTATCAATGTTTATTGCTGTGTTATAATAGCCAAGTGTCCATCTGTAGATGAGTGGATGAAGTAGATGTGGTATATATACACAATGAAATATTACTCAGCCATAAAAAAATAGTCTTGCCGTTTGTGACAACATGGATGGATCTAGAGGGTATTATGCTAAGTGAAGTAAGTTGGAGAAAGACAAATACTATATGATTTCAGTCATCGGTGGAATCTAAAAAACAGGCTCATAAATACAGAGAACAAGGGACACCTGGGTGGCTCAGTCGGTTAAACGGCTGCCTTCGACCTGGGTCGTGATCCCAGGGTCCTGGGATCGAGTCTCGCATCGGGCTCCTTGCTCAGCGGGGAGCCTGCTTCTCCCTCTTTCCCTCTGCTTGTGCTCTCTCTGTCAAATAAATAAAATCTTCAAAAATATATATACAGAGAGAGGACAATTAGTGGTTTCTGGTGGGGGGGATGAGGTAGGTAGGGGGACAAGTGCAATAGGTGAAAGGGATTAAGGCTTCCAGTTATAAAATAAATAAGTCCTAGAAATGAAAAGTGCACATTAGGGAGCATAGTCAATAATATTGTAATGTATGGTGCCAGATGGTGAGTACACTTGTAATAAGCATAGAATAATATGTAGAATTGTCAAATCACTATGTTGTACACCTGAAACCAATATATTGTATGTCGATTTTACTTCAATAATAAATTGAAATAAAAAATAGTCAAATTTTTAAAAATTAGCAAGTATGTTAAAATTATTAAATGAGAGCATCTGAATGATCTTTACATTCCCTAGGATTGTGGTTTTGCCCCGTGTTTAGATGGGTTTTGTTCTACCTCAGGTAGCAATCCATCCTGGCCATTAATTAGAGCAAACATTGAAAGAGGGAGCAGAGGTACCTCTGCTATTCAGAGTATCTGCTAATAGACTATACGTTCTTCTAGTTCGTCTCTTAATTTTCTTTACCAGCCAAGGTCATGCTAAATCCTTTGTGATCTGTTGAGTGCTGTGAATGGTAAAAAAGCATTTTTTCAAGGAGAAAAGGATAGAAAATGAGATTTTTTAGAAAATCAGACTGTGGTAGATTGTGTATCAGCATAATTCCTTAGTTGGACTGGAAGACTGGTGGTTCTGGAGGGGTGAGTATATTTCAATAGAGTGAAGACAAACACATTTGTAGTAGCAACTTTTTGTTTGCTTTTTTGGTCATTCATTCTGGCTAGGGCCCATCTTTGCGGGTCTGAGGATCTAAGAAGAAAGTGTGAGCTTTCTTGAAGCAGCAGGTTTTGGGAACATTCAGATTTAGCAGATAAGCAAGTAAAACCAGTTATGTCATATGATTGTGTGGTAATGATAATGAAATGGGTGTAAAATCATAGTTGTAAAAATTTTTTTTTTTTGCAGTTTAATTGGTTGGGGTCAAATAAGAAGAGGAGTGACAATCAAGCCAACAGTAGATGATGACTGAAGAATTCCAGTGAAATATACATTTGGATGGAGTCGGGATTTCTCTTTACAACCTGGGGGTATATTTTCAAAGCAATACTGGGAAATTAATTTCACAGCTCATTACCTTAGTGGTGGCTGTAAGGTTATTCTCATTTTTTGGTGATGAAAATTTAACTTTTAGTGCTAAAATAGGGTCTACAATAAATGTAAAAATTGGCATAATGTTGGATTGAATCTACATTTTAGCAGAAATTAATCATTCCCAAATAATGTCTAATTTATACATTAGTGCAGGTTTGAAATGAAACTCTTTGCTGCAACCAGCCCTTTCTGTAGCACACATACCAACAAACCTGTTTCAAATAAAGGTTTTCTTCTTACTTTGCATGATTCATCTTTGAGTGGTTCCAGGCTTGAAGGACTATCGTAACCAGTAAAAACATGAAGACTCAAGTTCTTGAAAACCAGCTTTCCTTTGCCCCATGTTTTATGTTGCTTTATCTTTGAAATTATGAGTGAAAAGGAAATTAATAAAAATTATCCTTTAGAGCATAGGAACTCATTTCCATGGTCACACCTTTTTTTCCCTTCCTCTTTTCCTTAACTGGAACACAGGAAACTAGAGCCAGAAGTTCTCACCTCCCTGTGGTGCCCTGCAATTGTTTCTGCATTGGTTTATACCTGAAACCTGATAGCCTTCCCCCATTGGAAAACATTGTTAAGCCAGATGATTCTAGATAAGTAACATAGATCTTTCTAGGCCTTATTTTATATTTTTTCTTAACTGCTTAATATGGTTATAATGTAGATTCTAATATTAGTAACCTTTGGACCTTTCAAGAGGTCAGTGATGTTAGAAAGCAAAGGGTGAGCCTTTTGGTTTTTAACTTACTCTGCATTTTCTTATATTTTTCCTGTGCTCTGCTTTATTTTTTATTTTTTTAAAGATTTTATTCGAGAGAGAGCACAAGTAGGGTGGAGGGGCAGAACCAGACTCCACTGAGCGAGGAGCCTGATGCGGGGCTCGATCCCAGGACCCTGAGGTCATGACCCAAGCTGAAGACAGATATGCTTAACAGGCTGAGCCACCCAGGTGTCCCTGCTTTATTTTTATTTATTTTTTTCTTTGTAAGATCCTCTTAAAGCAGTAGGTCCCAACTCTGACTGACATTAGATTTGCTGGAGAACCTTAAAAAAAAGAAAAAGATGGCCTGCAGAGATTCTGATTTAATTGAGTAGGGATGGAGCCCTGGCATTGATACTTTAAAAAACTCCCCGGTGTTAAGAAATGAGTTTAGAGAGTTGAGAAGTAGGTGTATCAAATAACACAGAATTTACTGAGTTTTGTTAGTCTAATAATAAATAGAGTCTGATAATAGTCTCTAGTTGCTTTTCTTAAATTTGCATTTAATGTGGGATTTGATGCCACAATCTAATAATAAGCCTTTTCAGGCATTGAAACTGCCTTGTAGAAATTTAGAAGGTGTGGCTGTGAATTGTTACTTAAATTTATAAGTTCTGAAGAAGCATATAATGTCGTATACTTGATTGAAGGGTTGTGTTGTAGCATGAAGGACATTTAAATAAAGCGAGATCCTAATCCAGATGTTAATTTTATTTTTTTTAAAGATTTATTTGAGAGAGAGAGAATGAAGAGAGAGCGCGCACAAGAGCGGGGAGGGTCAGAGGGAGAAGCAGACTCCCTGCTAAGCAGGGAGCCTGATGTGGGACTTGATCCCAGGACTCCAGGATCATGACCTGAGCCAAAGGCAATCGCTTAACCAACTGAGCCACTCAGGCGTCCCCAGACGTTAATTTTATATTTAACATGTCCCCATTTGTTTTGTAAGCCCCTTCCGCCAGTAATTCTGGGATAACAAGTCCTAAAGCTTCAATAGTTGACTAAATTTATCTTAAGTAATCTCATGTCACAATTGAAAGCAGAAGTCTATTTCCAGCATCTACATGAATTTCAACAGATTTATGAAGCAGTGTGCTTAATGTAAGTAGGTATACACAAATTGGAAAACAGTGGGCCTAATTTTCTTAAAACTTGAAGTCAGTGCATTGATTCTTAGCAAAAGCTGTACCTGGTTGAGAATCTGCCTGTAATGCAGTGTTAGTGATGAAAGTACATTGCGTGTGTAAATCCTCTTGGCTCACCTGTCAAGATATTTTCAGAGTCTGACCAGTTCTCATCCCCTCTACTGTTAACAACCTAGTTGACGCCACCATGGGCTATCACCTAGAATAGCACTGCGTAACTCCTCCATGCTTCCACACTTGCCCCACTGCACTCTGTTCTCAACATAACAGTGTTGCCCTTTTTATAAGAGAATGCTTTGTGTACCACTGTATGGTAAGTTGTAAAGTCTCACAGAAATGGGGTATGAGAGCAGTCTAGCTGTGACATTGCAATTTCCAGGCTGCCATAGAAAGTTCTATTATGTAACCTCCAAAGATGATGTGTGGCTCCGTAGCTCAGGGGTTAGAGCACTGGTCTCGCAAAGATGATGTGTGTTTGTGTGTGTGTGTGGGGGGGGGGTTGCAGAAGAAAAAGAATTTTCTTCTAATAAGAGTGCATATAGCTGCACTTTTAATAAAACTTCTGAAATCCCATTTCTAGGAAAATTTAATATGGTGAAGTATTCATTGAAATGGATGCTTTTCTAGAAATACATAAAATTTTTAGAAGTTATCGAAAATGAAGCTGATACCCTTGGATTAGTAAAAAATTACCTCTGCAGAAGTTTCCACAAACTCAGTATACATTCTGCCAAATTTCAAAGATTAGGTAATTTCTCTTTAAACTGTTTCAGAATATAGGAAATGAAAAGACGAAAAAGGAGACCTCATAACTCATTGTTCAAAGTTCTGTCCCTGCTGCCCAAACCTGGAGAGAAATACTACCAAAAACAAAATAACAAAACCACTGGAACATATTCTCACAAAGTTATAAAATCCACTCTAAAATATTAGTAAATCCGGCAATATATTAAAAGAATAATGCATTCTTGTGTACACATGGAAGTTACAGAGGTTGAAAGAGAAAAGCTTACCTTGAAGATGTATTTAACACAATCCACAATAACTTTTTAAATGTAGGTAATGTAGAGAAGGAAACTATTCACTCGATGTCATGTGCTTAGTAGAGAACCTTCAGAATCATGGTTTTGAATGAGGAAATATTGGAACACAGTAACATCCTTCCAAGATGCTGTAGGTTGGGTTGGGTAAAAATGTGGAGCTGTGAGGTTAATGCAGTAACGGGTGAAATTCAGGGTGGGAAGCAGTTATCAGTTGAATGACACTGGAATTCATGTGATTGTTTCTCTATATTCTCATTAAGGTCTGCAACAAGTCAAGAATGTCAGCTACCACTTCAGTTCTACAACAGTGTTCTCTGGGGCTTAGCAAATGAGATACAGATATTGGGAATGGAAGCAACAGAACATTATTTACAAGGTATAAGATTGTCTAGAAGGGGCGCCTGGGTGGCTCAGTCGTTAAGCGTCTGCCTTCAGCTCAGGTCATGATCCCAGGGTCCTGGGATCGAGCCCCGCATCGGGCTCCCCGCTCCGCGGGAAGCCTGCTTCTCCCTCTCCCACTCCCCCTGCTTGTGTTCCCTCTCTCACTGTGTGTCTCTCACTGTCGGATAAATAAAATCTTTAAAAAAAAAAAAAAGATTGTCTAGAAAATAACAACCTAGAAACTGAAAAGCATGAACTTCTAAGAGTTCAGTGGGGTGAAAGCGTTCAAAATAAACATGCAAAAATTATTAGTTTATTAAATTACTAATTAGATTAAAGCTCCCTCCATACACAGATCAGAAAATGTAGTGGGTATAAACTATCCAGGTATAAATTTAATAAGACTATCTATGCAAGACCTATATGAATAAAACATTTGCTGAAGGACAAAAAAGGAGATAGAAATGAGAAAATAGGCAATATTCTTGTATGGGAATACTCATTGTATAGATGGCTGCCATTTTTTGCTATAAATTCGGTACAATCTGAATAAAAGTTTCAACCAATTTAAAAAACTGGTCCAGCTGATAAAGATTTGGAAAAGTAAATTAACAAGAATAGTAAACTTTTGGAAAAGAATTATGATGGGAGAGTTGACTTACCATGTTTTAGAACATAGAAAGCTGCAATATAAGAGGTACGGTATTGATGCAGAAATAGATCATTGGAACAAACAGTATAACCATATATAAAAATTTAATAATATATGCTATATGCTGCATTTTATGTGAGGAAAAGGAAAGACTTTTTTAGTCCAAATGGCTAGCCATTTGGAGATAAAACATCTTTCATTTAAAGTCTTATTTAAGGGTCTTCTGGGTAGCTCAGTCAGTTAAGCGTCTGCCTTTGGCTCAGGTCATGATCCCAGGGTCCTAGGATCAAGTCCCGTGTCAGGTTCCTTGCTCAGCGGGGAGCCTGCTTCTCCCTCTCCTTCCCATTCCAGCTCTCTCTTACTCGCTGTCTCTCAAATAAATAAAATCTTTAAAAAAAGAAAAAAAAAGGTAAAGTCTTATTTAAGGTTTCATTTTATTGAGACAAAATTTGGAACAAAGAAAAAGAGATTATTTTAATAATTTGGATGAGGAATGCAAAACAAACCTAAAAGCCATAAAGGAGAAGTGGACAGATTTAATGTCTAAAAAGTTCAGAACAGGGCCAAAGATACCAACCACATATGTAGAAGATGATAGATTGAGAGTTGAGAGAAAATACTTAGGACTTACATGACATATGAAAGATTAATATTCCTAGAACAAATCAATAAGATGAAATAAAACAGAAATAGGACAAAATATTTACTGCGTCCCTTTCAGTGGGCTAAAGACCAGCAGGAAGAGAGCTCATGTTGACTCAGGAGCACACTGATTTGACTTGGATGAAGATTGCAGTTAGTGGCAGTCAAGTGATCCCACAGGCAGGAGCAGATGTGACATCTCATCTCCATGGAATTTTCTCTGTGCCTCAGACTTAACAGGGAGGGGCTGCACTGCTGCCAGAGGCTTTCTTGTAAGGTTGGTTCTTGCTGGATCAGAGAAAATGAGTTTTGTCCTGGACCATTGTACCTTTTTTTTTTTAAGATTTAATTTATTTTAGAGCACGTGAATACGGGGGGAGGGGTAGAGGGAGAGAATCTGAAGCTGACTGCGTGCCGAGCTTGGAGCCCAGTGTGAGCCTCGACATGGGCCTTGATCTCATGACCCTGAGATCATTACCTGAGCCAAAACCAAGAGTCGGACGCTCAACCAACTGAGCCACTCAGGTGCTCCCTGGGCCAGTGTACTTTTATACTCAGGGATTGTGTCACTGTTGAGGAAGAACTTAAACAAATACTTAATGCTTTCATTTAAGGGAATGTTTACAAACATTGAGCTTCAGGGAAATAACATTGCATTCTGGGGGATTGGAGCACCGCTATTGAACAATATGTCTGACTAAAGCCTTTGGCAACAGGGAAAGTCCATCTTGCAAATACGTATGGGCTATTTATACAAGAAATGCATATAATACCCAATACACATTTGTAAAGGGCTGAGCTTATCTAGTAATAAGAAATGTGAAAACAGTGTGATTCGTTTTCACTCATTAAAATTTGCGAAAATTGTGTCAGCTATACTCAGAAAAATTGGCAAAAATTGAAAAGACTTCTAGCAGTCAGTGTTGGTGAAGATATATTGTTGGTGGGAAGTATAAACTGGGATGTTTTTTGAAGAGGACAGTTTGATTATATCTATCCAGATTTAAAATTTCTCACCCTTTGACCCAGAATTCCTTATCTGGGAATGCATCATGAACAAGTATTTGCTCATGTTCACAAAGATCTACAGAGGATGTTTATTCCAGCATTGTTTATTATAGCAACAGTTGTAAGACACCTAAATGTTGGAAGGGAGTGATTAAATACATTTTGTGGTACATTTACTCTCTTATGAAATAAAACTATAAGCCACCCTCGATTCAGTCCTGGTTAAAATTAAAGGTGAAAATATTGGTTCTAAGTGTTTCATGAAAACCCTTGAAAGGAAGTAATGCCTTCGACTTAAAGTGCTTCGAGAATTCATAATGCACTATTGGTTGTTGTTCACTTCAGAAAGAATGAACAGTGTCAAGTATCAAAGGAATAAGCTGTATGTCAGTGTTAGCGTTGACTCTTAGAATCACAAGTTCATTTTCTCTAACAAGTTTATGGGGAGAAAGCCAAGGCCAGCAAGTGAATTCATGCCACTTACATAGTGGTAAAATTATACATTAAATTTGATCACTGTCGGACTGGTATATTTATTATAATCTATATTCCTACAATAAATACTTTCTAATAAATATTTCCTATTATAAGCATACAGTGAGTAATTCTCACAACAAACATATAAAAATTTACCAGGAATCATAACTTCAAGTATCATACTCCAAAAGAGTCAAAAATAAATCCTGTCTAGATAATATGTATGTCAAGAATGTCACAGCAGGAGTTTCACCTAACCAGGAACACATTTTAGTGATGGCAAGATACTGAATATGTATAACTCAAACTCAAATAAGACCTTTATCCCTTGAGAATCAACTTCAACCTTCTCCAAAGGATTGTAAAACTACAAGAAAACCCATTTAGTCCGGTGGTTTGTATTCTCAAACTCATTCAACAATCTTTTGCACTAATTCAACGATCTTTTGTCTTAAAGTTTCTCATCAACTACTACTATGATTCATAGCCTGTTTTTCTTTTTTCAAAAGACCATTTCTTGGCTTTCTGAGTCTCTTGTTTTTATTTCATTGATTTCTTACCTTTGTTATTTTCTTCTTTTACTTTCTTTGGATTTATTGTCCTATTTTTTACTAGGTACCTAATTTTCTTTCAGCCTTTCTCATTTCTAATATAAATATTGAGGGCCAAACACTTCCCACTTGGGACTTTAACAGCAGAATCAAATAAGGTGTTATTCATTTATTTAGATATAATCTGCATTCAATAAAATGCACAAATCTTGAGTGTTCAGTTTGATGAGTTTTAGTTATTTTGTAGACCCATGTATCAGCCCAAATAGGATATAGGACATTTCCATCACTCCAGAAAATTCCCTCATGCTCCTACAGTATGCAGTCTTTGAGCATCTGAATTCTTCCACATAAGATGTTTTTGAGATTCATCCATGTTAACATGTATTAGTTGTTTGTTTTTATTGCTGAATAATATTCTGCTGTTAAGGTACACCACATTTTGTTTATCCATTCACCAGTTGATGGACATTTGGATTGTTTCCATTTCTTGGCTATTAAGAATAATGCTGTAGGGGCACCTGGATGGCTCAGTCATTAAGCGTCTGCCTTTGGCTCAGGTCATGATCCCAGGGTCCTGGGATCGCGCCCCACATCGGGCTCTCTGCTCCGCGGGAATCCTGCTTCTCCCTCTCCCACTCCCCCTGCTTGTGTTCCTGCTCTCACTGTCTCTCTGTCAAATAAATAAATAAAATCTTTAAAAAAAAAATGCTGTAGTGAACATTAGCATTCAAGATTGTGTAGACACATTTTCATTTCTTTTGAGTAGATTCCTAGGAATGGAATAAATGTTAGGTTGTATGATAAGCCTATGTTCCATTTTTTAAGAACCTTCTAAACTGTTTTCCAAAGGGGCTGTACCATTTTATATTCCCATCAGCAATGTGTGAAGGTTCCAGTTTTTCCACATCCTTCTCAACACTTGGTACTGTCTCTTTTTGTAAGTTATTTTAGTGGAAATACAGTGCTATCTCATATGGTTTTAATTTGCATTTTCCTAATGACTAATGATGCTGAGCATCTTTCATGTGCTTATTAACCATTCAAATTTCTTTGGTGAAATGGTATTCAAATTTTTTGCCCATTTTTTAACTGGGTTATTTGTTCTATTACTGAGTTGTAGGAGTTCTTTATATATTCTCAGTATAAGCCTCTTATCAAGTATATGATTTGCAGATATTTTCTCCTGTTCTGTGGCTTGTGTTTTTATTTTCTCAGTGGTATCTTTTGAAGTGCACTTTTTATGGTAAAGTCCAGTTTATCTTTTTTGTCGTTTATGGATTATGCTTTTGGTGTTCTATCTCACAACTCTGCCCACTCCAAGGTCACAAAGATTTTCTCCTTTGTTCTAGAAGTTGTATAGTTTAGTTTCTACATTTAGGTCTATGATCCATTTTGAATTAATTTTTTTGTTCCAAAAACTTTTATTTTTATTTTTGAATAAAAATTTTAAGTCCAGTATAGTTAACATACAGTATAATATTAGTTTCAGGTGTACAATATAGTGATTTGACCATTCCATACAGCACCTGGTGCTCATCACAAGTGCCCTCCTTAATCCCCTTCACCTGTTTCACCCATTCCCCCCACCCACCTCCCCTCTGGTAGCCATCAGTTCTCAAACCTTTCTTGGTTTGCCTCTCTGTCTCTCTTTCCCTTTGCTCATTTGTTTTGTTTCTTAAATACCACTTAAGAGTGAAATCATATGGTATTTGTCTTTCTCTGACTTATTTCGTGTAGCATAATACTGTCTAGCTCCATCTGTATTATTGCAAATGGCAAGACTTCATTCTATTTTATAGCTGAATAATATTTCATTGTGTATATACACCACATCTTCTTTATCCATCTATCAGGGGACACTTGGACTGCTTCCATAATTTGGCTATTGTAAATAATGCTGAAATAAACATAAGGGTGCATGTATCCCTTTAAATTAGTGTTTTTGTATTTTTTGGGTAAGTACCCAGTGGTACATTTACTAGGTTGTAGGGTAGTTCTATTTTTAACTTTTTAAGAAACCTCTATACTCTTTTCCACAGTGGCTGCACCATTTTGCATTCTCACCAACAGTGCAAGAGGATTCCTTTTTCTACACATTCTCACCAACACTTGTTTCTTGTGTTTTTGATTTTAGCCATTCTGACTGGTGTGAGGTGATACCTTATTGTAGTTTTGATTTGCATTTCCCTGATGATGAATGATGTTGAGCATCTTTTCATGTGTCTTTGCACTTTTATTGAAAATCAATTGTCATAGGTGTGAAGGTTAATTTATTGAGTTCTTTTCTATTGATCTTTATGCCACACTGTCTTAATTACTGTGGCTTTATAGTAAGTTTTAAATTGGGTGATAAAATACTCCAACTTTTTTTCCCCTAAAATTGTTTTGACTATTCTAAAGTTCTTTGAATTTCCATATATGTTTTAGGTTCAGCTTGTCAATTTCTCCAAAGAAGCCTACTGAAATTTTGATAGAGATTGTTTTAAATTTGTAGATCCAGTTTGGAGGGAATCACCATTTGACAATATTGATTCTTCCAATTCATAAATATGGAATGTCTTTGCATTTATTTAGATTTTCTTTAATTTCTTTCAGTAATGTTTTGTTCGTTTTCAGTGTACAAGTCTTACACTTGTTTTGTAAAATTTATTTCTAATTATTTAGTTATTTTTGATGCTACTGTGAAAAGAATTGTTTTTTTAATTGGATTTTTGGATTGTTTGTTGCTCGTATGTAAAAGTATAGTTGATTTTCATATATTGGTCTTATGTCCTGTGGCCTTGACAAACTAGTTTATTGCTTCTAGTCATTTTTGTGTGTGAATTCCTTGGTATTTTCTATATATAAGATCATGTCACCTGCAAATAAAGAGTTTTACATCTTCCTTTCCAATTTGGTTGGGCTTTAACTTTTCTATTCTTTATTAGGATAAAACCTCCAGAGCAATGTTGACTAGAAGTGGCAATAGCAGACATCTTTGTTTTGTTCCTAATTTTAAGAGAGAAAGCATTTGATCTATTACTATGAAGTATGATGTAAACTTTGGGATTTTTAGGTTGAGGAAGTTCCCTTCAATTCCTCGTTTTTTGAGAGTTTTTATCATGGGTGTGTGATGGATTTTATGAAACACTTTTTTCTTCATCTATAGAGATGAACATGGGGTTTTTTTTCCATTTATTCTTTATAAACACAGTATATTACATTAATTGATTTGGGGGATGCTATATCAATCCTGTATTCCCAGGATAAATCATAGTGTATGATCCTTTTTAATAAATTGCTTAATTCAGTTGGTTTATACTTTGTTAAGGATTCCAAGGATATTGATTTTTAGTTTTCTTGTTTTGGCTTTGTCTGGTCGTGGTATGAGGTAATTACTAGTCTCAGAGAATTAACTGGGCAGTGTTCTATCTTCCTTTATTTTCTGAAAGAGTTTTTGAAGGATTGGTAGTATTTCTTTAAGTATTTGATAGAATTTACCAGGTTACCAATGAAGCCACCTGGACCTGAGCTGTTCTTTTGGGGAAGATTTTATTTTAAAATACTAGTTCAATTTCTTGTTATAGATATATTCAGAATTTCTGTTGCTTATTGGCTTAATTTTTATAATTTGTGTTTTTTCAGGAATTTGTCCATTTCATCTAAGTTATCTAATATGTGGGAATTAAATTGTTCATATAATCCCTTTTAATCCTTTTAATTTCTGTGGCATGAGTAGTAATGTCTTCTCTTTCATTCCTGATTTTGGTTATTTGTATCTTCCCTTTTTTTTTCCTTTGTGGTCAATCCAGCTAAAGACTTGTCAGTTTTATTGATCTTTCCAAAGAACCAACTTTTAGTTTCTTTGATTTTCTCTATTGTTTTTCTGTTTTCTGTTCCATTGATTTCAGTTCTAATCTTTATTATTTCTTTTACTTGCTTTGAGTATAGTTTGCTCTTCTTTTTCTAGTTTCTTAAAGTAGAATTGTAGGTTATTGATTTTTTATCTTCTTTTCTTATATAACTATTTAAAGCTACAAATTTCCCTCCAAGCACCATTTTCTCTGTATCCCATCCTGTTTTTTTAATGTTTTTAAAAGATTTTACTTATTAATTTATTTGAGAAAGAGAGAGTGTGTGCGCATGCACAGAGGGAAGGGTAGAGAGGGAGGGAAAGGGAGAGAATTTCAAGGAGACTCCATGCTGAGCCTGAATGGGGCTCAATCTTGTGACCCTGAGATCCTGGCCTAAGCCAAAAGCAAGAGACGGATGCTTAACCAACTGAGCCACCCGGGCACCCCTCCCACCCTGTTTTTAAAACTAAACATTTTAATTTTTATTTTATTATTTTTTAAGATTTTATTTATTTATTTGTCAGAGAGAGAGAGAGCACAAGCAGGAGGAGTGGCAGGCAGAGGGAGAAGCAGGCTCCCCACTAAGCAGGGAGCCCGATGCGGGGCTCTATCCCAGGACCCTGGGTGATATCATGACCTGAGGCAAAGGCAGATGCTTAACTGACTGAGCCACCCAAGCGTCCCAAAATTAAATTTTTTTGAAAAAGATTTATTTATTTATTTATTTTAGAGAGAGAGCACAAGCAAAGGGGGGGGAGAGGGAGAGAAAGTCCCAAGCAGACTCCGCGCTGAGCGCAAAAGCCCCATGTGGGGCTCGATCTCACAACCCTGAGATCACAACCTGAGCTGAAACCAGGAGTCAGATTTTGAATCAACTTCACACCCAGACACTGCAAAATTAAACTTTTTATTATGAGAGAATTGTGAATTCACATGCTGTCATTCCTAAGAAATGACACACAGAAATCCCATGTACCCTTTATGCAGTGTCCCCCACTGGTAACATCTTATAAAACTATAGTAGCATGTCACAACCAAGATACTGACATTGATAACAGTGAAGATACAGGACTTTTCCATCACCAAGGATCCCTGTGTTGCCTTCATATAGCTACACCTGCTTTCCTCTTACCCACCCCTCACCCCCGCTTCCCCTCAGTCCTTAAGCCCTGGCAACTGCTAATCTGTTCTCCATTTCCATGATTGTGTCATTTCAAGAATGTTATATAAATGGAATCATACTTTCTGGGGTTGGCTTTTTTCACTCAGCATAATTCTCTGGAGATTTATCCAAGTGGTGTGTAGCAGTAGTTCAAAGTTTATTCCTTTTTATTACTAAATAGTATTCCTTAGTATGGATGTACCATAGTTTGTTTAACCATTCACCCATTGTCAGACATCTGGGTTGCTTCCAGTTATTGCTTATTACGGTTAAGGTTGCTGTAAACATTCATGTACAGGTCTTTGTATGAACTTAAGTTTTTAGTTCTCCAGAATAAATGCCTAGGAGTTCAATTGCTGAGTAGTGTGGTAATTACATGTTTAGTTTTTCAAGAAACTGCCAAGCTGTTTTCCAGAATGGCTGTACTAATTTTACATTCCTACCAGCAGTGTATCCACTTCTATATCCTTGCCAGTATTTGATGTTGTCACTGTTTTTTATTTTAGCTATTCTGTTAGGTGTGTAGTGATACCTTATTGTGATTTATTTAATTTACATCCGTAATGGCTAATGATAATTGAACATCTGTTCATGGGCTTATTTGCCATCTGTATATCCTTTGGTGAAATGTCTGTTCATGTCATTTCCTCATACTGTAATAGGATTATTTGCTTTTTCACAATTGAGTTTTGAGATACTAATCCTTTGTCAGATCAATGTGGTTTGCAGATACTTTCTCCCAGTTGGTAGCTTGACCTTTAATCTTCCAAATAAGGTCTTTCACATAGAAGAATTTTACATTTTGGTGAAGTCCAACTTGTCCATTTTTCCCTGTCTGGTGCTTTTGGTGTTAAGCCTAAGAATAAACACTTCATCGGGCCCTTTGTCCTGAAGATTTTCTCCCATGTTTTCTTCCTGAAAATTTTATAGTTTTATGTTTTACATTTAAGTCCATGATTTATTTTGAGTTGATTTTTGTATGAGTTGTGAGGTTTGGGTTGAGATTCATTTTTTGGCCTATGAATGTTCAATTGATCCAGCACCATTTGACAGAAGGGCTCTCCTTCCTCCATTGAATTACTTATTGCACCTTTGTCAGAAGTCAGTTGGGCATATTTGTGTGAGTCTGTTTCTGGGTTCTCTAATCTCTTCATTAATCTATAGATTTCCCTGCAAATATCACATAATCTAGATTACTGAAGCTATATAATAAATCATGAAATCAGGTGTAGTGATTCCTTCCACTTTATTTTTTTTCAAAATTCCTTTAGCTAACCTAGTTTCTTTTTCTTTCCATATAAATTTTAGGATAAGCTTGTGTCTATATCTAAAAAATATTGCTGGGATTTTGATAGGAATTTGATTAAACCTATGTATGAATTGGGGGAGAATTGGTATCTTTTTATGCTGTGTGTTCCAGTTAATGAACACAAAATATCTCTCCATTTATTTAGAAATTCTTGTATTTCTTTCATCATTGTTTTGCAGTTTTCAGCCTATAAGTCCTATACATGTTTTGTTAGATTTACATTTAAGTATTTCATTTTTTTGACTGATTGTAAATGGTATTGTATTTTAAAATTTGATGTCCTTGTGTTCATACAGTTGATTGTATATGTTTATCTTGTATCCTGCAACCTTGCTGAACTTAGTAATTCTAGTTCTTTTATAGATTTTTTACATACACGTTCATTTCATCCACAAATAGGGACAGTTTTATTTCTTTTTTTTCCAATCAAGATGCCTTTTATTTCCTTTTTTGCCTTGTTGCACTGGCTGTGACTTCCACTACTATGTTTAATAAGGTGATGAGAGTAGACATCATTGCCTTGTTCCTGTTTTTAGGAGGAAAGTAGTCTTTCACCAATAAATATAATGTTGGCTGTAAAGTTTTTTTGTAGATTTTATTTATTTTTTATTTTTTAAAAAGATTTTTATTTATTTATATTTTATTTATTTATTTGACAGAGAGACAGAGAGAGAGAACAAGCAAGAGAAGTGGTAGGCAGAGGGAGAGGGAGAAGCAGACTCCCTGCTGAGCAAGGAGCCCTATGTGGGGCTCGATCCCAGGACCTTGGGATCATGACCTGAGCAGAAGGCAGATGCTTAACTGACTGAGCCACCCAGGTGCCTCTTTCTTGTAGATTTTAAAAATCAACTTAAAGTAACATTCTACTCCTAGTTTTCTGAGAATTTTTATTGGGAATGGGTGTTGAATTTTGTCAAATGCTTTATCTGCATCAGTTGATATGATTATGTGATTTTTTTTTTCTTTAGCTAGTTGATGTGAGTTTTGAATATTTAACTAGATTTGTATCCAGAGAATAAACCTCATTTGGTCATGGTGTATGATTCTTTTAAGAAAAATTTATTGTGGTAAAATACACATAGAATAAAATTTACCATTTTAGCCTTTTGAAAATGTACAGTTGTCACTAAGTACATTCACAGTGTTGTGCAACCATCACCACTAATTCCAGAACATTTTCATCACCCCAAAAGCGTACCTCATACTCATTAAGCAATCATTCCACATTCTCATTCCCCTCAGCCCCTGTCAACCACTAATCTGTTTTTTGTTTCTTTGGATCTGCCAATTCCACATATTTCATATAAATGGAATTATACAACTTGTGGCCTTTTGTGTCTGGTTTCTTTCACTTAGCATAATGTTTTCAAGGTTCATCCATGTCATAGCATGTGTCAGTACTTCTTTCCTTTCTATGACTAAATAATATGCCATATTTTGTTTATGCATTCATCTGTTGATGGACATTTGGGTTGTTTCCATTTTTTGGCTATTGTGAATTGTGTTATGAGCATACAAGTTTTGGTTTAAACACCTGTTTTCAATTCTTTTGGGTATATACCTAGAAGTGGAATTAGTGGGTCATATGGCAATTCAGTGTTTTAACTTTTTAAATTTCTTTTTTTTTTAGAGAGGGAGTGGGGAGAGGGGGGAGGGGCAGAGGGAGAGGGAGAAAGAAAATCTTAAGCAGGCTCCACGCCCAGTGCAGAGCCTGACAACGGGGCTCAGTCTCAGAACCCTGAGATCACAACCTGAGCCGAAATTAAGAATCAGATGCTTAACCTACTGAGCCACCCAGACACCCCTCAGTGTTTTAACTTTTTGAGGAACTGCCAAACTCTTTTCCAAAGTAGCTACACCATTTTACATTCCCACCAGGAATGTATGAGGGTTCCAATTTCTTCCTATCCTCATCAGTACTTATATTTTACATTTTGTTGCTGTTGTTATAGCTATCCAAGTGTGTGTAAAGTGGTATCTCATTGTGGTTTGATTTGCAAGTCCCTAATGATTAATGACGTTGAGAATCTTTTCTTGTGCTTGTTGGCCATGCATATATCTTCTTTGGAGAAAGGTCTATTCAAGTCTTTGCTCATTTTTAAAGTAGTTTGTTTGCCTTTTTGTTACTGAGTTATAGAAGTTTATATATTCTATATGTATATTTTGGATACTAGAACCCATATAATTCTTTTTACATATTGCTGAATTATATTTGCTAAGGATTTTACATTCACTGGGGATATTGGCTGTAGTTTTCATTTTTTGTATTGTCTCTGGTTTTGGTCAGGGAAATGCAAGCTTCAAAATGAATTGGGAAGTGTTCCCTCTTCTGTTTTCTGGAAAAGATTGTATATTATTGTTGGTAATTCTTTAAAAGCTTGATAAAAATTCTCCAGTGGAAGCCATGTGGACCTGGAGATTTCTTTTTGGGGGGATTTTTAAAATTAAAAATTCAATTTCCTTAAGAGTTATAGGGCTATTCAAATTACGTATTTCATATTGGATGCATTGCAAGAGGCTGTGTTTTTCGAGGTATTGGTGTATTTCATCTTAGTTGTCAAGTTTTCATGTGTAGAGTTGTTTGTAGTATTCCCTTATTATTTTTTCTATTTCTACGGGGTCTATAGTGATACTTTCTTTTTTTTTTTTTTTGATACTTCCTGTTTCATTCCTGATAGTGGTAGTTTGTGTTCTCTCTCTCCCCACCTCAGTCGATTTCTAGAACATGGAAATGGTTGTTTTTGTCAATCTTATCCAAATTTATAGTTACTTTTCAGGGACATAATTTGCCTTCCATCTTCCCTGAAAGTCTTGCCTCCTCAATGTAGTTTTTTTTAATGGATTTTTTTTCAAGGTTAAGGAAGTTTCCCTTTAATTCTAATTATCTTAGGGGTTTTTAATTTTGTCTTGTTTTAAATAATGAATAACTGATCATCTTTTCTGTATCTTGTGTGATATTTTTTCCTTTATAAAATGTTACATTGCTAGATTTTCTGATGTTGAACTCGATGCATTCTTCAAAAAGTTCTACTTGGTTGTGTCACGTTGTTTTTTTTAATACCCTGCTTAAGCTAGGGTTGTCATTTTATTTAGAAGATCTGCATGCATACTAATAAGTGAGATTGATCTAAAATGTTACTTTCTTTTACTGTTTAGTAAGTTTGTTGTGAAGTTTATATTAGCTCATGAAATGGGCTGAGTAACTTTTATACTTCTATTTTTTAAAAATATATTGTTTAATAAAAAAGATTATCTTTCTTTGGAAGATTTGATAAAACTTTTTGGTAAGACAATGGGCTTAATATTTTTTATCATGAGCAACATTTGATTATCAGTTCCTATTTTGGTAATTTATATTTCTCTTGAAGTCTTTCCATGTGTTCTTAGTTTTTAGATGTCCTGGAATAAAGTTGTTCATAGTATTCTCATGTTATTAAAAATTTCTGCTCTTACCATTTATTATATTTCCTTTTCTGTTCCTAATATTGTTCTCTCTCTCTCTCTGTCTCTCTTGCTTTCTCTCTGTCTCACTCTCTGTCTCTCTTTTTTCCCCCTATTTTTCTGACTAGCAGACTTGCTGGAGTTTTTTCTGTTTTAGTAATTTTGTCAGAGAACACCATTTTAGTTTTGTTGATTATAGTTTTGTTTTCTATCACTAACTTATATGCTCTTCTATTTTTACACCTGTATTTCTACCTCTTTTGGGTTTACCTTTTTCACCCTGGGGTCCTGAACTGAATAGGTAACTCATTTATTTTCAACCTTTCCTATTTTTGTTTTTGCAACTTTTTTTTTTTAATCAAGCCCTTTTTCCAGAAGCAGCTTCTGGGCCCATCTGTTTCTTGAAGCTCAGGGTGTTATTTTTATTGAGGTATAATTCACATATTATAAAGCTCACCCATTTAACATACCTGATTCAGTGGGTTTTAGTATATTCACAAAGTTGTGCAACCATCACCCCCATCTAGTTCCAAAACCTGAAATCCCCATACCCATTAAGCAGTCATTTCCAACCCTAGTCCCTGGCAACCATTAACCTGATTTGTGTCTCTATGGATTTGCCTATTTTAAACATTTAATAGATATGGAATTATACATTATATGGCATTTTACACTTGGCTGCTTTTATTTAGCATGTTTTCAAGGTTCACTCATGTTGTAGCATCTATTAGTACTTCATTCCTCTTTATTGCTGAATAATATTATATTGTATGGATAGACCACATTTTGTTTATTCATTTGTCCATTGATGGACATTTGTGTTTCCACCTTTTGGTTACTATGAATAAGGCTGCTATAAACATTTTGTGTGCAAGTTTTTATGTGGACGTATGTTTTCCTTTCTCTTCAGTATATACCTAGGAGGAGAATTACTGGGTTGTATGGTGACTTTATATTTAATCATTTGAAGAACTGCCAGACTGTGTTTCAAAATGGCTGCATCATTTTAATTCCCACCAACAATATGTTAGGGTCCTGTTTTTCCATATCTCACCAACACCTGTTGCTATGGCTTTTTTTCTCCTTTGGCTATATTCTTTTTTAGTTGACATTGTTTATTCTACAACAGGTGTTTTTTTTTTTTTTTTTAAGCTAAAGTTCATGATCTACATTAGGATTCACTCTTTGTGTTGTACATTGTCTGGGCTTTGATAGTTGTATAATTACATATATTCACCATTACACTATCATACAGAATAGTTTCAATGCCCTAAAAATCCCCGTGCTCTACCTATTCATATCTCCCTTTCTTCCTACCGTTAAACTCCTGAAAACCACTGTTCTTTTTTACTGCCTCCATAGCTTTGCCTTTTCCAGAATGTCATACAGTTGAAATCATGGGTATGTAGCTTTTTCAGGTTGGCTTCTTTCACTCAGCGATATGCATTTAAAGTCCCTCAGTGTCTTCCTGGCTTGATAGTTCATTTATTTTTATCACTGAATAATATTCCATTGTATGAATGTACCACCGTTTGTTTTTCCGAAAAAACAGCTTGATTGTTTCCAATTCTGGTAGTTAGGAATAAAGCTGTAATAAACATCTGTCTGCAGATTTTTGTGTGGACATAAGTTTTCAATTCATTTGAGTAAATACCAAGGACAGAGATTGTAAGATCATATGGTAAGAGAGTACATTTAATTTTGTATGAAACTGCCAAACTGTCTTCCAAAGTGGCTGTACATTTTGTATTTTCACCAGTAATGAATGACAATTCCTAGTCATCCTAGTGTGTGTGAAGTGGTGTCTCATTATTGTTTTGATTTGCATTTCCCTGATGGCTAATCGTGCTGAACATTGTTTCATGTGCTTACTGTGTTTGTACGTCTTCCTTGGAGAAATGTGTATTCAGATCCTTGACTCATTTTTACAATTGGGTTGTCTTTCTTAATTCTAAATGAAAATCTCTTATCAGATTTATGGTTGGCAAATGTGTTCTCCCATTCTGTGGGTTTTCTCTGCACTTTCTTGATGGTATCTTTTGAAGCCCAAGAGTTTTTCATTTTGATGAAGTCCAGTATGTCTGTTTTCCTTTGTTGCTGGTGCTTTTGGTTTCATATCTAAGAATGCTTTGCAAAATCTGATTTGCTCTTAAACCCATAAGTTATTTAATAGCATTTTATTGTTCTCTTTTTAAAAAAAGATTTTATTTATTTGAGAGAGTGAGAAAGGGTATGAGCGGGGGCTGGAAGGAGCAGAGGTAGAGGGAGATGGAGAAGCAGACCCCCATTGAGCAGGGAGCCCAATGTGGGGCATGATCCCAGGACCCCGGGATCATGACCCGAGCCGAGGGCAGACGATTAACCGACTAAGCCACTCAGGCACCCCTGTTCTAAACATTTTTTCAGCTTTAGTCAAGTATAATTGACTAAACATTAAAAAAAGATATCTTTTTAATCTTCTATCAGAGAGTGAGGTCTGTTTAATATTGTTGTTTAATATTTGTTGAGACTGTCACTTATATCTGGTCATTTTTTATTATTGCATCATATGTAATCGAGAAGAATGAACAAATTTTTCTTGTTGGTGAGTTTATCTTGTTTTGAATTTGCTGATCTTGACTATAGAGACATGCCTTTCTCCAGATTTGGGAAATTTTCAGCCATGATTTCTTCAAATATTTTTTTTCTGCACTAATCTCTTTCTGGTTTCCTGGGACTCTAGTGGCACAAAGAGTTGACCTTTTGGTATTTTTTCACAGGCCTGAGGTTCTGTTAAATTTATTCACTCTTCTTTCTTTCTGTTCTTTAGATTGGATAATTTTCATTGATCTGTCTTCAAGCTCACAGTCTCTTTTCTCTGTCATCTGTGATGGTTAATTTTATGTGTCAACTTGGCTAGGATATAATACCTAGTGTTTTATCAAACAGTGGTTTATGTATTGCTGTGAAGGTACTTTTTTAGATGTGATTAACATTTAAATCAGTAGACTTTGAGTAAAGTGGATTATCTTCTATAATGTGGGTGTGCCTTATCCAATCGTTATAGGGCTTAAGAAAAAAGATAGTAGGAAGGAAAAAATGAAGGGGGGGAAATCGGAGGGGGAGACGAACCATGAGAGACTACGGACTCTGAGAAACAAACTGAGGGTTTTAGAGGGGACGGGGGGTTGGGGGGGTGTGCTAGCCCAGTGATGGCTATTAAGGAGGGCAAGTATTGCATGGAGCACTGGGTGTTATATGCAAACAATGAATCATGGAACACTACATCAAAAACTAATGATGTAATGTATGGTGACTAACATAACATAATAAAATAAATTTTTAAAAATAAATAAACAAAAATAAATAAAAACCAAAACAAAACAAAACAAAGATTGACCTGCTGTGAGGAGGAAAGAATTCTGCTTCCAGACTGCCTTTAGACTCAAGACTGCAACATCAGTTTTTCCCTGGGTTTCCAGCCCGCTGGCCTGCCCTTGAGGATTTTAAACTTTCCAGCCCCTACAGTCACATTAGCCAAATCCTTAGAATCTCTCCAATTCTCCCTGCCTCCCTTTGTATGTATATTCTCTTTATCATTGGTATTTTGCAGTTTCATTCCAGTGTGTCCCAAAAAAGTACACACAAACTTCCAAAATGCTCCCTAGAGGGCAGTGTTGTTTCTTTTACACCCATAACACTTCAGACTATTGCCATCTCTTGAGTAAGGTTGCTCTTTGGCCAGAGACTGGCTGGGTTGTGAGACCTAGGCTGTAGATCTCCAGCTTCTCATGATCTTCAAGGCTAGACTAATCCCCTTTTTAGAGACAAAATGACCTGGATTCCAAAATTTTAAAGTAGGAGTTGTGCCTGCAGTCCTCATAATCCTCATATTTACCTATCATATACAGTTATATATCATATAAAATGATGGTTTTTGGTACATTATACATACATATTACATATATACTTCTGCTATTGAGCTCATCTAGTGAATTTTTTATTTTATATATTATAGTTTTATCCTCTAAAATCTCCATTTGGTTGTTTTTTATAGTTTCTTTTTACTCTGCTGAGAACTATCTTTTCACTTATTTAAAGGATATGTTTACCTCACAGGGCATAATTATAACAGCCTTGAAGTCTTTGTCTATAAATTTCAGTAGCTGAGTCATCTTGGGTTTGGCATCTGTTGAATGTCTTTTCCCTTGGGAATTAGTCACATTTTCTTGATACTTTGTATGTCAAGTAATTTTGGATTGTATACTGGATATTTTGAATCTTATGTTGTAAGAATCTGGGTCCTGTTATAAAGTCCTCTGGTGGATGTGATGTGTTTCAAAGCAGGCAGGCCATCAACCTGGTTGGGTTCAGACTCCAAATTCCTAGCTCACCTTCTGTATGCATTGGTCCCAATATCCGTTCAGTTTTCAAAGCCTTTGCTCTGATACTTCGGGCTTATCCTACATATTGTCTACTCAGGGGCTAGTTTGAGTGGTGTTTTATATCACAGTTCAGTTCTCAAAGTCTTTGTTTGCTACATTGCTTTGGGTCTGTCCCATGCCTGCTCAGTTCAGAGGTGAGCTTGGGATTTGTTCATATACAGAATTAAAGGATCCTCTTCTCCACCTCTCTCCTCTTCTTTAAATGTACTCATTCTAACAGCAACATTTTGAAAGATTTTTGTACCTGACCTGTTGAAAAGTCAAGAAAGACTTCAAAACTATTGCAGGGGCACCTGGGTAGCTCAGTCAGTTGAGCATCCAACTCTTGATTTCAGCTCAGGTCATGAACTCAGGGTTGTGAAACAGCCCTGCTCTGTGCTCAGTAGGGAGTCGGCTTGAGATTCTTTCTCTCCCTCTGCCCCTCCCCCCACTGGCTTGCTCGCTCTCTCTCAAACAAATAAATCTTTAAAAAAAAAAAACTATTGCAATGGGGGAGAGAGATTGAACTCACCTCTAAAATTTAAGCATTGAGGTGAGCTAGTGCAAAAGTACTGGAGGACCTTAGGGGAAGGTTTGTCTATGTGATTAGGCCAGCTCTACTTGCTAATTGGTGCTTATCAAAGTTAGGCTTCAACTCTTTCACCGAGGCTGGGAAATAGGGGTGGTATCCTTCTGGATAATAACATTTCTTTTCTAGAGAGTATAACACTAAGTGAAATAAGTCAGAGAAAGACAAATACTATATGATTTCAATCATATGTCAAACTTAAGAAACAAAACAAAGGAGTAAAGAAAAAAGACAACCCCAAAAGCAGACTCTTAACTATAGAGAACAAACTGATGTTTACCAGAGGGGTGGTGGTTGGGGGATGGGTGAAATAGGTGATGGGGATTAAGACTAAACTTATGATGAGCACTGGGCAATGCATAGAATTGTGGAATCACTATAATGTACACCTGAAACTAATATAACACTGTATGTTAACTATACTGGCATTAAAAACACAGTATTTCTTTTCGTAAGAGTCTGTGAGTGGCAAACTACTTTTCTTTCTGTGAATGTCCCTATTTTGTTTTACTCTAGAATGGTAATTTAACCTAGGTATAAAATCCTATGTTGCTAATAATTTCCCTTTTTCACTTTGAAAATATTATTCCACTGTCTTATGGTATCAGTTGTTGACTGATGCAAAGTCTGATGACAGTCTAATTTTCATTTTTTAGTGGTAGTGCCTTTTTTCTCTCATGGCCTTAACAATTCCCTTTATCATTGATGTTTTGCAGTTTCACTCCAGCGTGTCCAGAAAAGTACGCACAAACTTCCAAAGTGCTCCCTAGAGGGCAGTATTGTCCCTATTACTTCAGAGACAATTGCTGTCTATTTTTTTAAATTTTATTTTATTTTATTATGTTAGTCACCATACAATACATGATTAGTTTTTGATGTAGGTTCCATGATTCATTGTTTTCACATAACACCCAGTGCTCCATGCAGTACGTGCCCTCCTTAATACCCATCACTGGGCTAATCCATCCCTCCACCCCCTCCCCTCTAGAACCCTCAGTTTGTTTCTCGGAGTCCATAGTCTCTCATGGTTCGTCTCCCCCTCTGATTCCCCCGCTTCATTTTTCCCTTCCTTCTCCTAATGTCCTCCATGCTATCCCTTATGTTCCACAAATAAGTGAAACCATATGATAATTGACTTTCTCTGCTTGACTTATTTCACTTAGCATAATCTCCTCCAGTTCCATCCATGTTGATGTAAAAGTTGGGTATTCCTCCTTTCTGATGGCTGAGTAATATTCCATTGTATATATGGACCACATCTTCTTTATCCATTCATCTGTTGAAGCGCATCTCAGTTCTTTCCACAGTTTGGCTATTGCGGACGTTGCTGCTATGAACATTGGGGTGCATATGGCCCTTCTTTTCACTACATCTATGTCTTTGTGTTAAATACCCAGTAGTGCAATTGCTGGGTCATACGGTAGCTCTATTTTTAATTTTTTGAGGCACCTCCACACTGTTTTCCAAAGTGGCTGTACCAACTTGCATTCCCACCAACAGTGTAAGAGGGTTCCCCTTTCTCCACAACCTCTCCAACATTTGTTGTTTCTTGCCTTGTCCATTTTAGCCATTCTAACTGGTGTAAGGTGGTATCTCAATGTGGTTTTGATTTGAATTTCCCTGATGGCTAATGATGATGAACATTTTTTCATGTGTCTGTTAGCCATTTGTATGTCTTCTTTGGAGAAGTGTCTGTTCATGTCTTCTGGCCATTTTTTGACTTGATTATTTGTTTTTTGGGTGTTGAGTTTGAGAAGTTCTTTATAGATCTTGGAAATCAGCGCTTTGTCTGTAGTGTCATTTGCAAATATCTTCTCCCATTCTTTGGGTTGCCTCTTTGTTTTGTTGACTGTTTCCTTTGCTGTGCAGAAGCTTTTTATCTTGATGAAGTCCCAAAAGTTCCTTTTGCTTTTGCTTCACTAGCCTTGGGAGATGTATCTTGAAAGAAGTTGCTGTGGCTGATGTCGAAGAGGTTACTACCTGTGTTCTTCTCTAGGATTTTGATGGATTCCTGTCTCACATTGAGGTCTTTCATACATTTTGAGTTTATCTTTGTGTATGGTGTTAGAGAATGGTCAAGTTTCATTCTTCTGTATATAGCTGTCCAATTTTCCCAGCACCGTTTATTGAAGAGACTGTCTTTTTTCCATTGCATATATTTTCCTGCTTTGTGGAAGATTATTTGACCATAGAGTTGAGGGTCCATATCTGAGGTCTCTGTTCTGTTCCATTGGTCTATATGTCTGTTTTTGTGCCAGTACCATACTGTCTGGGTGATCACTGCTTTGTAATATAGCTTGAAATCGGGCAACGTGATGCCCCCAGCTTTGTTTTTCTTTTTCAACATTTCCTTGGCGATTCGGGGTCTTTTCTGATTCCATACAAATTTTAGGATTGTTTGTTCCAGCACTTTGAAAAATGTCATTGGAATTTTGATCGGGATGGTGTTGAAGTTTTGGCCAAAGCCTGGCAGATTGTGAGGTCTGTCCCATAGCTCTCTAAGGGTAGACTATTCCCCTCCACCCTTGTTATAAAAAGATTTTATTTATTTGAGAGAGAGAGAAAGAGAGTGTTCATGTACGGACGAGTGGGAGGAGGGGCAGAGGGAGAGGGAGAAGCAGACTCCCGAGCAGGGAGCCCAATTCAGGCTTGATCCCGGAACCCCAAGATCATGACCTAAGCCGAAGGCAGATGTTTAACCAACTGAGCCACCCAGGTGCCCCTAATCCCCCTTTTATAGACCAAATGACATGGATTCCAAAATTTAAAGTAGGGGTTGTACCTGCAGTCCACATAATCCTCATTTCTGGGTTTATAATCCATTAATATGCATTTATTGGATTTTTTAAAAAATTATTACTATTATTAATAGAAGTACAGTTGACATACAATATATTAACGTTTCAAGTGTACCATATCCTGATTTAACACTTATGTACATTACAAAATGCTCACCACAATAACTATAGTTATCATCTATTGCCATACTAAGTTATTACACTATTATTGACTATGTTTCTCATGCTGTACTTTTCATCTCCATGATTTATTTATTTTATAATTGGAAGTTTATAACTCTTAATCCCCTACACTAATTAACCCACCCTTCCAGCCCTCCCCTTTGGTAACCACCAGTTTGTTTTCTATATTAATGAATCTCTTTCTGGTTTTGTTTTTTACATTTCAGATATAGGTGAAATCATAGCATTTGTCTTTCTCTGTATGACTTATTTCACTTAGCATAATACCTTCTAGGTCCATTCATGTTGTGGTGAATGGCAAGTTTTCATTCCTTGTTATGGCTGGGTAATATTCCATTGCATATGTATACTACATCTTGATCCATTCATCTATTGATGGACACAAAGGTTGCTTCCATATATTGGCTATTGCAGTTAGTGTTTTCTTTTTCTTTGGGTAAATACCCACAAGTGGAATTACTGAATTGTATGGTATTTCTATTTTTAATGTTTTGAGGAACCTCCACAATGTTTGCCACAGTGGTTGCACCAATTTACATTCCCACCAACAGTGCATGAGGCTTCCCTTCTCTCCACATTTTCACCAACACTTATTTCTTTTCTTTTTGATTCTAGCAATTTTGAGTGGTGTGAGGTGATATCTCATTTTGGTTTTGATTTGCATTTCCCTGATGATTAGTGATCTCGAACATGTTTTCATGTGTCTTGGTTCTCTGTATATCTTCTTTGGGAAAGTGTCTATTCACGTGCTCTGCCCATTTTTTATTGGATTGGGGGGGTTGGTGTTGAGTTGTATAAGTTCTTTATATATTTTGGAAATTAACCCCTTATCAGATATATCATTTACAAATATCTTATCCCATTCAGTAGGTTGCCTTTTCATTTTGTTGATGGTTTCTCTCACTGTGCAAAAGTTTTTTAGTTTGGGGCGCCTGACTGGCTCAGTCGGTAGAGCATGCAACTCTTGATCCATTTGTAAGTTTGTAAGTTTGTAAGGTTGTGAGTTTGAGCTCCACACTGAGTGTAGAGATTAGTTAAAAAAGTAAAAAAAATATTTTAAAAAAATGAACCCAGTGGTTTATTTTTGCTGTTGTTTCCCTTGCTTACAGAGATAGATTTAAAAAAATATATTGCTGGGTGCCTGGGTGGCTCAGTCGTTAAGCATCTGCCTTCGGCTCAGGTCATGATCCCGGGGTCCTGGGATCGAGTCCCACATCGGGCTCCCTGCTCAGCGGGAAGCCTGCTTCTCCCTCTCCCACTCCCCCTGCTTGTGTTCCTGCTGTCCCTGTCTCTCTCTGTCAAATAAATAAATAAAATCTTTAAAAAAAAAAAAAAGAAAGAAAGAAAAAGAAGAGAGGCTCTCAAAAAATAAAACTCAAAAGTTAAAAAAAATAAAAATAAATAAATAAATAAATAAATATATTGCTAAGGCTGATATTGAAGAGTTTCCTGCCTATATTTTCTTTAGGAATTTTATGGTTTCAGGGCTCAAATTTAGGTCTTCAATCCATTTTGAGTTTATTTTGTGTAGGGTGTAAAAGAGTGGTCCATGTTCATTCTTTTGCAAGTAGCTATACAGTTTTCCATACCATTTATTAAAGAGATTGTCTTTTCCCCGTTTTATATGCTTGCTTCCTTTGTAATAAATTAATTAACCATATGAGTGTGAGTTTACTTCTGGGCTCTCTATCCTGTTCTATTGATCTGTGTGTCTATTTTTGTGCCAGTACCATACCATCTTGATTACTATATCTTTGTAGTATAGTTTGATCCTGAGATTGTGATACCTCCAGCTTTGTTATTCTTTCTCAAGATTTCTTTGGTTATCCGCAGTCTTTGGTGGTTCCATTCAAATTTTAGGATTATTTGTCCTAGTTCTATGAAAAATGCTATGGTATTTTGGTAGGGATTGCATTGAATCTATAGATTGCTTTGGGTAGTATGGACATGTTAATAATATTAATTCTTCTAACCCGTGAGCATGATATAGCTTTACATTTGTTTCTGTCATCTTCTCTTCCTTTCATCAGTATCTTATAGTTTTCACTGCACAGGTCTTCTGCCTCTCTGTTTTTGTTTTGTTTTGTTTTTTCAAATTTTTATTTAAATTCTAGTTAGTTACATACAGTGCAATATTGGTTTCAGGAGTAGAATTCAGTGGTTCATCACTTACAACACCCAGTGCTCATCGTAAGTGCCCTCCTTAATACCCATCCCCCATCTAACCCATCCCCCACCCTCCTCCCTCCATCACCCTCAATTTGTCATCTATTAAGTCTCTTATGGTTTGTTTCCCCCTTTCGCCCCCTCCCATAAGTTCATCTGTTCTGTTTCTTAAATTACACATATGAAGAAATCATGTGGTATTTGTCTTTCTCTGACTGACTTATTTCACTTAGCATAATACACTCTAGTTCCATCCATGTCATTGCAAATGGCAAGATTTCATTCTTTTTGATGGCTGACTAATATTCCATAGTGTGTGTGTGTGTGTGTGTGTGTGTGTGTGTGTGTGTGTGTGTGTGCGCGCGCGCGTGTGTGTGTGTGTGTACACACCACATCTTCTTTATTCATCAGTCAGTGGACATTTGGGCTCTTTCCATAGTTTGGCTGTTGTTGATCATGCTGCTATAAACATCAGGGTGCATGTACCACTTCGAATCTACATTTTTGTATCCTTTGGGTAAATACCTAGTAGTACAATTGCTGGGTTGTAGGGTAGTTCTATTTTTAACTTTTTGAGAAAGCTCCATACTGTTTTTCAGAGTGGCAGCACCAGTTTGCATTCCCCTTTCATCACATCCTTGACAACACCTGTTGTTTCTTGTGTTGTTAATTTTAGCTGTTCTGACAGTTGTGAGGTGGTGTCTCATCATGGTTTTGCTTTGTAATTTCCCTGATGATAAGTGATGTTGAGCATCTTTTCATGTGTCTTTTAGCCATCTGAAAGTCTTCTTTGGAAAAATGTCTATTCATGTCTTCTGCCATTCCTTAACTAGATTGTTTGGTTTTTGGGTGTTGAGTTTGATAAGTTATATATAAGTTTTGGATACTAACCCTTTATCAGTTCTGTCATTTGCAAATATCTTCTCCCATTCCGTAGGCTGCCTTTTAGTTGTGTTGATTGTTTCCTTCACTATGCAGAAGCTTTTTATCTTGATGAAGTCCCAATAGTTCATTTTTGCTTCTGTTTCCCTTGCCTCCAGAGCCACGTTGAGTAAGAAGTTGCTATGGCTGAGGTCAAAGAGGTTGCTGCCTCTGCCCTCCTCAGGATTTTGATGGTTTCCTGTCTCACATTTAGGTCTTTCATCCATTTTGAATTTATTTTTGTGTATGGTGTAAGAAAGTGGTCTAGTTAGCATGTGGCTGTCCGGTTTTCCCAACACCATTTGTTGAAGAGACTGTCTTTTTTCCATTGGATATTCTTTCCTGCTTTGTTGAAGATTAGTTGACCATATAGTTGGGTCCATTTCTGGGTTTTCTATTCTGTTCCATTGATCTGTGTCTGTTTTTGTGCCCATACCATACTGTCTTGATGACTACAGCTTTGTAATATAGCTCGAAGTCTGGAATAGTGATGCTTTCAGCTTCACTTCTCTTTTTTAGGGATGTTTTGGCTATTTGGGGTCTTTTGTGGTTCCACACAAATTTTAGGATTGTTTGTTATGAACAATGTTGTGAACAATGCTATTGGTATTTTGATAGGGATTGCATTAAATATGTAGATTGCTTTGGGTAGTATAGATATTTTAACAATGTTTTTCTTTCCAACCCATGAGCATGGAATGTTTTTCCATTTCTTTGTTTCCTCTTTCAGTTCCTTTCATAAGTATTCTATAGTTTACAGGGTACAGATTATTTACCTCTTTAGTTAGGTTTATTCCTAGGTATCTTACAGTTTTTGGTGCAATTGTAAATGGGACTGATTCCTTGATTTCTTTTTCAGTTGTTTCAGTATTGGTGTATAGAAATGCAACAGATTTCTGTATGTTGATTTTATATCCTTTGTCTTTGCTGAATTCATGTATTAGTTCTACCAATTTTTTGGTGGAGTCTTTAGGGTTTTCTACATAGAGTAACAGGTGGTCTGCAAAGAGTGAAAGTTTGACTTCTTTCTTGCCAGTTTGGATGCCTTTTATTTCTTTTTGTTGTCTGATTGCTGAGGCTAAGACTTCCAGTACTATGTTAAATAGTAATGGTGGTCTTCCACCTCTTTGGTTAAATTCATTCCTAGGTATTTTATTCTTTTTGATGCAATTGTAAATGGAATAGTTTTATTAATTTCTTTCTGCTAGATTGTTAGCAAGTGTATAGAAATGCAACAGATTTCTATATGTTAATTTTATATCCTGCAACTTCATTGAATTCATTTAATGAGTTTTAATATTTTTTTGGTGGAGTCTTTAGGATTTTCTATAGATAGTATCATGTCATCTTCAAATAGTGACAATTTTACTTCTTCCTTACCAGTTTGGATGCCTTTTATTTCTTTTTCTTGTCTGCTTTCTGTGGCTAGAATTTCCAGTACTATGTTAAATAAAAGTGGGGAGAATGGACAACCTTGTCTTTTTCCTGATTTTAGAGGTAAAGCTTTTGGCTTTTCATCATTGAGTATGATGTTAGCTGTGGATTTGTCATATATGGCCTTTATTTTGTTTAGGTATATTCCTTCTATACCTACTTTGTTGAGACTTTTTATTGTGCATGGATATTAAATTTTGTCAAATGCTTTTTCTGCTCTATTGGGTTGATTATGATTTTTATCCTTCATTTTGTTAATGTGGTGTATCATGTGGATTGATTTGTAGATATTGATCCATCCTTGCATCCTGGGATAAATCCCACTTGATCATGGTGAATGATTCTTTTAATGTATTGTTGAATTTGATTTGCTAATATTTTGTTGAAGATTTTTGCATCTATGTTCATCGGGGATATTCTTCTATATTTTTCTCTTCTTTTTGGTATTGTCTTTGGTTAGGCTATCAGGGTAATAGTGGCCTCATAGAATGAATTTGGAAGTATTCCTTCTTCTTCTGTTTTTTAGAATAGTTTGAGAAGGATAGATATTAACTCTTCTTTATTTTTCTTTTTTTTTAAGATTTTATTTATTTATTTGACAGAGAAGGATACAGCAAGAGAGGGAACACAAGAAGGGGGAGTGGGAGAGGAAGAAGCAGGCTTCCCACTGAGCAGGGAGCCTGATGTGGGGCTTGATCCCAGAACCCCGGGATCATGACCTGAGACGAAGGCAGATGCTTAACGACTGAGCCACCCAGGCACCCCTTAGCTCTTCTTTAAACGTTTGGTAGAATTCACCTGTGAATCTATCTGGTCCTGAACTTTTGTTTATTGGGAGTTCTCTGATTATTAATTCAATTTTGTTACTAATAATCAGTCTGTTTAGATTTTCTATTTATTCCTGACTCAGTCTTGGAAGATTGTATGTTTCTAGGCATTCATCCATTTCTTCTAGGTTGTTCAATTTGTTAGTATATAATTTTTCATAGTAGTCTGTTGTAATCCTTTGTATTTCTGTAGTATCAGTTGTAACTTCTATTTCTTTTCTGGTTTAATTTATTTGAGTCCCCTCTCTTTTTTCTTGAGTCTGGCTAAGGGTTTATCAAGTTTGTTTATCTTTTCAAAGAATCAGGTCTTAATTTCATTGATCTTTGTTTTTTTTAATCTCTATTTCATTTATTTCCACTATGATCTTTATTATTTTTTCTTCCTTCTATTAACTTTAGGCTTTGTTCTTTTTCTAGTTCCTTTAGGTGTTAGGTTAGATTGTGTATTTAAGATTTTTCTTGTTTCTTACTTATGGCTATAAACTCTGTTAGAACTGCTTTTGCTGGGGTGCCTGGGTGGCTCAGTCATTAAGTGTCTGCCTTCGGCTCAGGTCATGATCCCAGGGTCTTGGGATCGAGCCCCGCAAGGGTCCTGGGATCGAGCCCCGCATCGGGCTCTCTGCTCCATGGGAAGCCTGCTTCTCCCTCTCCCCCTGGTTGTGTTCCCTCTCTCACTGTGTCTCTCTCTGTCAAATAAATAAATAAATAATCTTAAAAAAAAAAAGAACTGCTTTCGCTATGTCCCAAAGATTTTATACCATTGTGTTATTATTTTCATTTTTCTCCAGGTATTATTTTATTTCTTTCATTGATCCTATTGGTTGTTTAGTACCATACTGTGTTGCCTCCATATGTTTGTGTTTTTTCCAGTTTTCTTGTAATTGATTTCTAATTTCATAGCATTGTAGTTGGAAAAGATGCTTGATATGATTTCATTTTTCTTAAATTTATTGAAACTTGTTTTGTGGCCTAACATGTGACCTATCCTGGAAAATGTTCCATGTGCACTTGAAAAGAATGTAAATTCTGCTGTTTTGGGATGGAATGTGCTGTAATATATTTCTTAAGTCCATCTGGTCTAATATGTCATTCAAAGCCACTGTTTACTTACTGATTTTCTCACTGGATGATCTATCCATTGGTGTAAGTGGGGTGTTAAAGTCCCCACTATTGTATTACTGTCAGTTTCTCCTTTGTGTCTGTTAATATTTGCTTTATGTATTTAGGTGGTCCTATGTTGGGTGTATAGATATTTACAATTGTTATATCTTCTGGTTGGATTGATCCCTTTATCAGTATGTAACGCCCTTCTTTGTCTCTTGTTACACTCTGTTTTAATGTCCATTTTGCCTGATTTAAGTATTTCTGCCCCATTTTTTTTTGCCTTCATTTGTATGGAATATGTTTTTCCATCCCTTCACTTTCAGTCTGTATATCTCTTTAGGTCTGAAGTGAGTTTCTTGTAGACAGCATATATGTGGGTCTTGTTGTTGTTGTTGTTGCTATTATTATTGTTTTTATCCATTCAGTCACCCTCTGTCTTTTGATTGCAGCATTTAGTCCACTTACATTTAAAGTAATTACTGATAGGAATGTACTTACTGCCCTTTTGTTAATTGTCTGGTTATTTTGTAGCTCTTCTCTATTCTTTTCTTCTTCTCTTGTTCACTTCCCTTGTGATTATGTGACTTTCTTTAGTGTTATGCTTGGATTCCTTTCTATTTTTTGTGTATTATTGGTTTTTTATTTGTGGCTCTATGAGGTTCATATATAACATTCTATGTATATAGCAGTCTATATTAAGTGGATGGCTGCTTAAGTTTGAACACATTCTAAAAGCACTGCATTTTTACTCACCCATCCACATTTTAGGTATATGATGTTATATTACACATCTTTATATTTTATCTATCTCTTAACTAATTTTTGTAGATAGAATTGATTGTAGTTATTTTATCTTTTAACCTTTATATTAGCTTTGTAACTGATTGATCTACTTACTACCTTTACTATATATTTGCTTTTACTGGTGAAATTTTGTCCTTTCATTAGTCTATCACTTCTAGTTATGACCTTTTCTTTTCTTTTTATTT
This sequence comes from Zalophus californianus, assembly GCF_009762305.2. Taxonomy (NCBI): domain Eukaryota; kingdom Metazoa; phylum Chordata; class Mammalia; order Carnivora; family Otariidae; genus Zalophus; species Zalophus californianus. Next base: position 109,353,301 of record NC_045612.1, on the reverse strand, counting down.
TTTAAAGATTTTATTTATTTATTTGAGAGAAAGTGAGCAAGAGAGCATACGCAGGGAAGCGGCAGAGGGAGAGAGAGAAACAGCCTCACCGTTGATCAGGGAGCCCATTGCAGGGCTTGATCCCAGGACCCCAAGATCATGATCTGAGCTGAAGGCAGTCGCTTAACCAACTGAGCCACCCCGGCATCCCTGGCCTTTTTTCTGCTTTAACGTTTCTTGTAAGGCCCGTTGAGTAGTGATGAACTCCTTTAACTTTTGTTTATCTAGGAAACTCTTGATCTTTCCTTCAATTCTGAATGATAACCTTGCTGGTTGTATGTTTTTTGCCTTTTAGGGCTTTGACTGTATCATGCCCCTCCCTCTTGGTCTACAAAGTTTCTGCTGAAAAAAAATCAGCTGATAACCCTATAGGGTCTTTCTTGTACATAACTGTTTGCTTTTTTCTTGCTGCTTTTAAGATTATCTTTAATTTTTGATATATTAATTATGTGTCTTCATATGGACCTCCTTGGGTTCATCTTGTTTGGGGTTTTCTGTGCTTCCTGGACCTGGATGTCTGTTTCCTTTCCCAGGTTAGGGAATTTTTCAGCTATTATTTCTTTTTTTTTAATTTAAATTTTTTTTAAATTTTTATTTATTTGACAGAGAGAGACACAGTAAGAGAGGGAACACAAGCAGGGGGAGTGGGAGAGGGAGAAGCAGGCTTCCCGCCGAGCAGGGAGCCTGATACAGGGCTCAATCCCAGGACCCTGGGATCATGACCTGAGCCGAAGGCAGATGCTTAACAACTGAGCCACCCAGGCACCCCTCAGCTATTATTTCTTCAAATAATTTTTTTGCCCCTTTTTCTCTCTTTTTCTGGGACCTCTGTAATATGAATGTTAGTACACTTGATGGTGTTGTACACACCCTTTAATCTATCATTATTTTTTAAAAAGATTTTACTTTTTTATTTGAGACAGAGAGAAAGAGATTGAGAGCACAAGTGGGGGGAGGGGTGGAGGGAGAGGGACAAGCAGACTCCCTGCTGAGTGCGGAGCCTGACTCCATCCCAGGACCCTGAGATCATGACCTGAGCTGAAGTCAGATGCTTAGCTGACTGAGCCACCCAGGTGGCATCATTTTTAAAAATTGCTTTTTCTTTTTGCTATTCAGCTTGGATGCTTTCCATTGCCTTATCTTCCAGATGACTGATTTGTTCCTCTGCATACTGTAAACTGCTGTTGATTCCCTCTAGTGTGTTTTTCATTTCAGTTATTGTATTCTTCAGCTTTGATTGGTTCTATTTTATATTTTCTATCTCTTTTGAAGTTCTCACTCTTCTGTCAAGTTCAGTGAGTATCTTTATGACCATTACTTTGAACGCTTTATCAGGTAGATTGTTTATCTCTATTTTGTTTAGTTCTTTTTCTGAGATTTTTGTCTTGTTCTTTTGTTTGGAACATACTCCTCTGTTTCCTCATTTTTGTCTGACTCTTTGTGTTTGTTTCTTTGTATTAAGTAGGTCAGCTACATCTCCTAGTCTTGAAGGTAGTGGCCTTATTTAGAAGGTATCTTGTGGGGCCCAGTAGTCCAGTCTCCCCTGGTTACCAGAACCAGGCTACAACTGCTAAGGTTGTGCTGGTGGGCAGGACTGATTCCCCCCTCTCTGATTTCCCAGGGCAGGAGTCACTTTGGAGGGGTGCAGTACCACTGGGGCTGCCTGCCTGGTGTAGTTGGGTGGTAGCTGCTTTGGGGGAATGCCAGTCCCAGCTGGGACTGCCCACCAGGTATGGCAGGGCAGGAGTTGCCTTGGAGAGGCACCTGTCATGGCAGGTCTGCAGGTGAATGCCATGGTGGGGTAATAGGTGCTTGCAAGGTGGGTGGAGAGTATCACAACTGGCTTCCACAAGTATCTGGCTAGCTACACTGAAGGAGGGTAAGATAAATAGTGCCTCCCCAAACTTCCATTTCCAGAGAAAGCTCCTAAAGATCCTTTCCCCTCCAGAACATTCGCTAAAGTTAGTCAATAAATCTTTATATATAACCCATGTGCTTTTTAAACTGCTTCATCTGTTCTGGGTCCTGACCAAGTATTAGTGTGCTGGCTCTTTGAGAGTGGAGACTCAGTTTCCTATAGCCTTCTAACTCTCACAGAGTTAAGCCCTGCTGATTTTCAAAGTCAGACATTATGGGGGCTCATCTTCCCAGTGCAGGTCTCCAGGGCTGGGGGTGCCCAATGTGGGGTGTGGTCCCTTGCTCCTCAGAGATGACTTCTGTGTCTGTAATGTCCCTCCCTCTTGTGGGTCACCATGTCAGAGGTCTGGTTCTCAGCTGTGTCTCTGTGCCTCCTACTCTTCTTGATGTGGTCTTCTCTTTTTGTCTTTATCTATGGAAGATCTGTTCTGCCAGCCTTCAGGTCATTTTCAGAGTGAGTTGCATTATATGCATTTATAGCTTTGTTTTGTCTGTGGGAAGAGGTGAGCTCAGAATCCTCCTACTCTCCCATCTTTCTGGGATCCTCCTATTAATACCTATTTCTTTCATTGATTCATGGAAATCTGCAGCTTTTACTAAGGTTTTGGTTAACTTCTTACAGTTTTTCATTATTTTATATTTCTTCATTTAAAAAACATTTAAATATATTTCACAGTAATTTAAAGGCACTTAAGACCATCTCATTGGATCCTTTACACCCCTTCCTTCCTTCCTCCAATTATTCATTTATTTAACATTAATTGAGTTAATATGCTGGTTTTATACTAGACGTGAGGACAGAGAAATAAATAAAACCTAGACCCAATTTCTCAAGATTCCTTCAACATCTTCAGTATGTTTCTAATCTAGAACAAAGAGTTTCATGACATGGAACAGAGTTTTAAAGAATGTGTAAAGCTGTGCCAGAAAAGTCTTTGACTTAAATAACTTAATTTCTTTTTTAGTGGATATGATAATTTTGGTCAAGAGAACCTACCCATTGTTCCTCAAGCTTCTGTAAGGCCAGCCCTGCTACCTTCTATAAAATACATTAGAGTAATATTTACTGACTCATGAGCAGGGTAGTTGTGAGAAACATCACAATATTTATTGTCAGGTCTCATTCAGAAGAGAAATTGTTACTGGAAGTAGTACTTTTGGGAAATGGTTTTTGTCAGGCTAAGTTATTTGTTCTATAACATCTTGTGCTAAACCTGAAAGTAATAGACAAGTATTCAAAGTGAATCTGAATATTTTTTTTCTTTTATCAATATTAATGGCATTACTTCCTATGGACATTTGAAAACATTTAACTTTTTATCATAAATAATGGAAATATAGATTTATTTGTATAATTTAAAAAATTAAATAAATGTTTGTTACTAAATATTAAAAGAAGAAAGTGAAAGTGGTTGTTTTAATTAGGGACTTCTTTGTTCACCATAAGTGGTTGTCCAAAGCTTGGACTTTGAATTTCTATTTCATATGTTTCTTAAAAATATGAAGAATGAAACTATGTATTCTTTTCAAAGAACATTTAAAAAGCATGATGTTCCTTGTTTGGGGAAAAAAGCATTGTTAGTGAAAAGCAAATAATTTGTATGATAATTTTGCCTAAACTTCTGTTAATTGAATGCCATTCTAAAATTTACTAGAGAGGGACACCTGGGTGGCTCAGTCAGATGAGCGGCTGCCTTCAGCTCAGGTCATGATCCCAGCCAGGGTCCTGGGATCGAGTCCCAACATTGGGCTCCTTGCTCAGCGGGGAGCCTGCTTCTCCCTCTCTCTCCCTCTGCTTGCGCTCTCTGTGTCAAATAAATAAAATCTTAAAAAAAATAAAATAAAATTTATTAGAGAAACTTTAACTTGAAAAAAATTAGTTTTAAGCCATGAAGGACTATATTAATAGGAAATGTTATACCTCACAATAACAATTTAAAGGAATTTTAGGGCTAAAATTATTATAAAGTGATTTCATAGACTTAGTTTGCTTAAATGAGCAAGGCTGTGAATGAGAAAATATGAATAATAAATGTTCTCCTTCAAAGAGAGGAAGAATGGGAAGATAGAAGAGATCCCTCATTTTCAGTTTTTTTGTTCACCATTTGGTGTGCAGTCCTCCAGGGGATAGGACCAGTAGTCCCATTATTTGTAAGAATATTAATATAAAAATCTGAGAAATTAAGAAAAACACTGAAATGTTAAAACTGAATTTAAAAAATTCATATACGCCCATGATTAAATAGTGTATTAGTTATCTATTGCTACACAATATTACCACAAAGTTAGAGGCTTAACACAGGACACATTTATTATTTCACACTTTCTGTGGGTCAGGAGTCTGGGCATGGCTTAGCTAAATGCTCTGCTTTAGGGACTCACAGAGGTTCAATCAAGGTGTCAGTCAAGGTTGTGCTTGCATCTGCTCCCAAGCTTTGTGGTTATTGGCAGTTTTTCATTCCTTGCAGGCTGCTGGACTGAGGGTCTCCGTTTCTTGCTGGCTGTTAGCCAGAGGCTGCCCTCAGTTCTTTGTCAAGTGGCTCTCTCCGTAAGTGGTTCACAGCCTGCAGCTGGCTTCTTTAGAGCTAGCAAGGGAGAAATTCTCCTTCTAAGACTGCCATCAGTCATACATATATAACCATATATATGTAATCATGTGCATCCTGCCATCTTTGCCATACACTACTGGCTAGAAGTAAGTCATGATTCCTTCCACTTTCAGGAGGGGAGCACACAGGAACATGAACACCAGGAGGTAGGGATCATGGGAACCACCCTAGAGTCTATCTGCCTCAATATGTATATTTTTCTAACTGTATCCAGTGAAATGGCCTAAAAGCAATGTTACCCCAGTAATGAACACCCCTAAGTGCTCAGGTTGTGGTCTCTGAAAACTATTCCCCACTAAAGTACAACTGGACCTTTTGGAGAAATAGCTTATTCCAAGGCTGGAACAGGGAAAATACAAGAAAAGCCAGGGATATTTTTTTGTGCTATAAATAAATAAAGTTCTTAAAGATTACTGGGGTTATGTTCCACCGGCTATTGTCATGACATTTAGAGCATTATAAAGACCAACGGTGGCAATGAGTTCAAACAGATGGACTCTGAAAATTCACTGTTTGAGGAAGCTGTTGAATTAACTACTTACTATGAAAATTCATAATTATAATGGTAAAAAAATTAAGCATTTTATCCTGCCTTTCCGGTAGAATTTGTATTTCATGTAACCAAATATCCCCCCAGATGAAGGAATGCTCTACTTCACAGGTGAATGCTAATTAGTAAATGCAGAAGAGATGATAGATTTTGAAAAACATCACAATCTTGAATGAAATTACCATAATTATAATGATCATAACACCATATCTACAGGTGTTAAAATGGTTAATGGGAACTGGATTTTTTAAAAAAGATTTTATTTTTAATTAATCTTTATACCCAAATAGGACTTGAACTCACATACCTTACATCAAGAGTCACATGCTCTACCAACTGAACCAGCCAAGCACCCTCGAACTGGATATTTTTAAAATGCAAAAAGAACAATGGTCACTTCCTAGTTTCAGGGCAAAAATATAACTGTAAAATGGAGTGATTAGGCAATCATCACCTTAATCCAGTGGTCAGTCTCAACATCATTAATGGATTAACCATATATTCCGTGTTTTCTGATGTGATTCAACCTGAATGCCCATCACCTATAAAGAATTCTAGCCAAAAATGTTTAGTAAAAATGTTACAGCAAATACAGGGATAAAAGGACAAACTAAGGGACACCTGCGTGGCTTAGTCATTAAGCGTCTGCCTTTGGCTCGGGTCATGATCCCAGGGTCCTGGGATCGAGCCCCTCATCGGGCTCCCTGTTCCGTGAGAAGCCTGCTTCTCCCTCTCCCACTCCCCCTGCTTGTGTTCCCTCTCTCGCTATGTCTCTCTCTCTGTCAAGTAAATAAATAAAATCTTAAAAAAAAAAAAAAAAGGACAAACTAAATAGCACCAGAGGTAGAAACTAAGTGAACCAAAAGGTGACATATTCTTCAAAGCAACTGTAGAACCGTCTCTTTAATAGTCAACATCATAACAAAAGGGACCTAATAATCAGATGCCATGGGTGGTCCTCAAATAGATCCTGTTATGGACCAAACAACTGTTAAGGGCATTTTTGTGTCATTTGGGAAATTTTTAATGTAGTCTAGATATTTGATGAAATGGACATAAGGAGTTTGTAGACTTAAAAAGAGCAGGTTATAGGGCACCTGGGTGGCTCAGTTGGTTAAGCGACTGCCTTCAGCTCAGGTTATGATCCTGGAGTCCCTGGATCGAGTCCCGCATCGGGCTCCCTGCTCGGCAGGGAGTCTGCTTCTCCCTCTGACCCTCCCCCCTCTCATGTGCTCTCTCTCTCTCATTCTCTCTCTCTCAAATAAATAAATAAAATCTTTTTTAAAAAGCAGGTTATAAAACAGCATGTGATTCAACTGTGATTCATTTTTGTAAGAAGTACACACAGATGCACAGATACATATAATGGTATAGGAAAAGATCTGGAAGTACAGGTACCAAGGTGTTAACAATGCTGGATCTCTGGGGGGGGGGCAGGAATGTTTATGAGTTTCTTATTGTTGTTGTAATGAATTACCACAAATTTAGTGCCCTAAAACAACACAAATTTATTCTCTTACAGTTTTGGAGGTCAGAAATATGAAGAGGCTTTTGGGACTAAAATCAAGGTGTCTGCAGGGTTGGTTCCTTTTGGAAGTTCTAGGAGAGAATCCATTGTTTGTGTCTTCCAGTTTCTTGAGGCTGAGGCTGCCTGCATTCCTTGACTCTCGTTACAACACTCCAATACATGCTCTTATTGTCACATCACTTGCTCTGTCTTCTGACCCTCCTGGCTCCCTTTCCTAAGGACCCTTGTGATTACCTTGGGCCCACTTGGACAATCCAGGCTAGCTACCCATTTCAAGATCCTTCACTAGTCACATCTGCAAAGTCCCTTTTGCCATGTAAGGTAACATTCACAGGTTCCAGGAAATCAGATCGTGGACATCTTTGAGGGGAGCCATTATTCTGTCTACCATAGAATGTTATGTTTTTTTCTTTATTTTTGTTTATATACTTTGTATTTTTATATAATGTGGATGTATTACTTAAAATATATTAGTTAAAAATAGAAAAGTGTTATAGTTTAATATCAGGTGATATGAAATGTGGTTATTTATAAACTTTAATTTGGCTCCGTGTGAAGTTTGAGCTTCACATTCAGTTATTTTCTCACTTTGTATTTATACCAAATCAGAAAATTCACATTCACAAACATCGCCAGAAATGGCAGCAAGTGTTTGGTAACTGGGTCAGAGACTTTTGTATGTTGGATTGAATAAGAATCCATAAATTGAGAAGTAATTTCTTCCATCCATAAATTGAGAAGTAATTTCTTCCATCGAGTGTTGCCTCCAGACGCTAAGTGGATGAAATATCAAACTCAAATTCTGCAAGGATGAATGTTTCACCTTAGGAGACTATCACTAGGGGCAGTACCGTCCGAGAGTATGCTTTGAAAACATGTGGGGTTACTATGGTTGTTGCAGTGATTGACGGGAACCCCCTGGCTGGGGATTAGTTAGTTGGGCAGAAGCCAAGAATGTCATATGTCCTTCAATGCATGTGACTTTCTTACAAGGATGAATTTTCCTACATCTTATGTAATTTCAAACATCCCCCTAGGCATTCATGTGTATGAAAAACTTAGTTGTAATCATCTGAACCTAAACCTGACCTCATTTTGCATGTAAACTCAATGTACTTTTTTCTCTCTCTAAAATTTATTTTTAAAAATATGGGATGCTTTTTACAAATTTGCATGTCATTCTAGTGCAGGGGCCATGCTTATCTTCTCTGTATAATTCCAATTTTAGTATATTGCTGCTGAAGTGAGCATAACTCAAAGTATTTTTTGCATGGTTTTAATATCCTGGAATTTTCCAGGAACGGAACTACTGTGTAAATTGAAAGGAGCGTGTGTTGTTTTGTTTGGAACTTTCCCAAGAATGGCTTAATGTTTTAGAAAATCATGCCAGTGACATCAATGCCATTTATGGGCTGTGCTAGATATCTTCCATTTGCCCTTCCAGATTCACTCCATCCTCTCTACCTGCTCTGTGTCATAGGAGGGGGCAGTATCAATAGGTTTCTTTGCCCTTCAGCTTCTGGATAGGTTCACTCAATGAAAAGCATGGGCAGGAAATCTGGAAGTTGAAAGGAGAGTGAGGTGTGCCACTTGAAATGACCATCAGGAAGTGAGTGTCGTCTGATCCATGGAAACACTAAAATAGGAAGTGACAACAGTATTCCAGTAGAAAATGGTAACGCTGTATATACGTGATTGAGTCCAAGCTGTCAGAAGGCACAAGTAAAGTGCATGACGCGATATTTTAAACTCCCATGGTACTTGCTTCTACTGATTTACTTCTCCCCTAACCTAAGTTTATGACTTCCCAGAGAGTTCTCTATGACTGATTAACAGAGAAAAAGCACAGGCCTGGTTTACACATGGTTTGCTGGCACCAGCTTAAAAATGGATGTATTCTAGCCCCTGAAAGATGGTGGTGAAGCAAAATATTCCTGGGAGCAAAACTTTGGGCAGGACCTCTTATTGCCTGCTTCATGTGGAAGGATAGATAGTCTGCTTTCTCTCTGGGCATGCTATTGTTGGAAGATGCTGTCACAGCCCAGAGCCACACAGCTTGTTATTTCATAGGCCTGGAACGTAAAATCCAGACCACTCTACTTGAGTCCTTTCCCAGGGCTTTGTTTGTAGGGAGCTGCCTTGAGGGATGAGGTGATATCTCCTTCTCAACAAATTAGAGGCTTGCTCTAGAAGATGTGAATTCCCCCAAGGCCAGTATTACTCAGCTGCAATGCAAAATATATACACAGTGTGTCCACTGGGCCCCTCGGCATGGCCCCTGTGGGACGTGGGGAGTGGGGAACCCATACAAATATGCTGATGATGCTCAGACTGCTTACCATGCTGCTGGCATCCAGTAAATGGAAACAGGCTACTTCATTAGCTTGTAAGTAGGAGAAAAATCTCAAACCCCAATGAATATTTATTAGACACTTTGCAATTAGTTTTATAAGCCTTTTCGATAGGTATGTGACTTGTACCTGATTTTGCATTGAGGGATGCAACTCAGAATTGTTCCTCTGTAGTTTGGGTCCCTTAGGGAAAATTTTTGCCACTTTTATGTTTGAATGACTTATTTTTTGTTTTGTTCAGGCATACTCCACTGACAGAGGTGTTACTGCACATCTGCTGGAAAAAACAGGTAAGTTTCAATGACTTCATGAAATTATTTGAAAAGTTTCGTGGCAACAGTACTAAGGACTAGAGGTAAATGGGTTGCCAATATAATAAATCAGAAATTCAGATATTACCAGTTTTTGCTGTTCACACTGTAGGATGGATAACATTCCATGGTAATATTCCAATTGTTTATAGTTCCATTTTGCCCTTTTCCTTTCCATAGTAAGTTTTAATCTTCTGAGATCTGTCTTTATTTCTTTTGGTTCTAAATAATGGAATTTCAGCATTTGGTCTGGGAAACCACAGGCTGTCCTAACTGCCGGTGTAAGAAATCCCAGCAACAGAGTAAGATGATTTTCTGGTTTCTTAATATGTCCTTGAAAATGTTATTACTAACAAAGGGGTCTTGTAAGACATCTGGAACTCAAAACTTCTGGCTTGTTCTGTGAACATAACTTTGGCCTTAATAAGCCTGTAATTCTTTTTGTTTGTATTACTTAATAATGTGTTTCCCTGGTAATGATATTTAAATTGCCATCCCCATGTCCTAAAAGCTATGAATACCTATGAGTTTTCTTTAATAGCTAAGGAAAATTTATGTGCACACACAAACTTGTATGCAAATGTTTATAGCAGCTTTATTCATCAGAAACTACCAGATGTCCTTCAACATGTGAATGGGTAACAAACTGGCACATGCATACAGTGGAGTACTTAGTCAGTGATAAGAAGGAAAGATCTACTATTCACTTGACACGAATGAATCTTTTTTCTTAGTGGTACAATATATATAATACAAACATGGATGAATTGTAAATGCATTTTGCCAAGTGAAGGAAGCCAGATTCTAAGACCCCGAAGTATTGTATAGTGCCATTCATAAGGCATTGTGCAAAAGGCAAAACTATAGGGAAATGTATTAGTTTCCCACTGCTGCTATAAAAAGTTACCACAAACTTGGTTGCTTACAACCACACAAATTTAGTCTCTTACAGTTCTGGAGGCCAGAAGTAAAAAATCGGTTTCACTAGGCTAAAGTCAAGGGGCTGTAGGACTGGTTCCTTCTGGAGGCTCCAAGGGAAGATTCATTTCCATAACTTTTCTGGTTTCTGGAGGCTGTCTGTATTACATAGCTTGTGACTCCTTCCTCACATCACTCCAACCTCTTGCTTCCATCCTCATGTCTCCTACTACCTCCTTTGACTGTCTTGCTGCTCTCCTTTAAGGACCTTTGTAATTACATTTAGGACTCACCTGGATAATCCAGGATAATCTCCCCATGGCGAAATTCTTAATCACATCTGCAAAGTCTCTTTTACCATGTGATGTAACATTCACAGGTTGGAGGGATTAGGACTTGCATATTTTTTCAGGTTGTTATTCAGTCTACCACAGGATGGAAAGCAGAGCAGTGGTTGCCAGGGATTGTGGGAGAGGGAAAGGTTGAGTATATAATGGGCTGTACAAGGGTGGGGTAGATATATATGACTCTACAGTTGTTAAAAACCCATAGAATGGGGGCACCTGGGTGGCTCAGTGGTTGGGCATCTTCCTTCGGCTCGAGTCATGGTCCCGGGGTGCTGGAGTCGAGCCCTGCATTGGGCTCCCTGCTCAGCGGGAAGCCTGCTTCTCCCTCTTCCGCTCCCCGTTTGTGCTCCCTCTCTTGCTGTGTCTCTCTGTCAAATAAATAAATAAAATCTTAAAAAAAAAACAACAACATAGAATGTTACACCACCAAGAATGAACTTTACTGTTTGCAAATTTTTAAAAATCCATCTGATTGTCAGTGATTCTGGGATGGAATGCAGCATGTGACAAAAGAATCTAATGATATCAAAACTGTATGGTATAACTTTGTTGAAGAGGGTAGGGGGGAATGTTAAATAACTTTGAAAAACTGTTTTTAAGTTTATGGACACGGAGAATAGATTGGTGGTTGCCAGAGGAGAGGGGTGAGGTGTGGGCAAAATGGATGAAGGGAGTCAAAAGGTGCAAAATTCCGGGCGCCTGGGTGGCTCAGTTGGTTAAAGCGTCTGCCTTCGGCTCAGGTCATGATCTCGGGGCCCTGAGATCCGGCCCTGTGTCGGGCTCCCTGGTCAACGGGGAGCCTACTTCTCCTTTCCCTCTGCCATTCCCCCACTTGTGCTCTCTCTCTCTCTTTTAAATAAATACAATCTTAAATAAAAAGGTGCAAACTTCCAGTTATAAAATAAATAAGTCATGGGCATGTAATGTACAGCATGGTGACTATAGTTAATAATACTATATTGCATATTTGAATGTTGCTAAGAGAGGAAGTCTTTAAAGTTCTCATTACAAGAAATGTGTAATGTGTGTATGGTAGCAGATGTTAACTGGACTTAATGGGGTGATCATTTTGCAGTATATACAAATATTGAATCATTATGTTGTATACCTGTAACTAATAAAATGTATGTCATTATACTTCAATTTAAAAAAAGAAAAACTGGTGTTTTGACTACATATTATAAGGCTAACAATAAAAAGAACTGTACATAAATGTACTCTAGTTGGTAGATACATACAGAAATATAGATATGTACATATAGGGTAGTATACTTAGATATATTTTCTGGCTCTGGCTTCTGAAATGTTCTAGAAGCAGTGCTACCCCAGCAGCAATGAGCACACCTAGCACCCAGATCTTTGTTCCTAAATATCATTTTCCAATAAATGGAACCAGTGCTCCTTAAGGAAATGGCTGATTCTAGGCTTAGGGCAGGGAAGATATGAGTACAGAACATCACTAGGACCAGAAGAAGAGGACAATAGGAGCCTGCACCTGGCCTCTCCAGACCCCTGTGATGAATCATATACTGTGATGTATATTCTGACTTTTGTGCTGTTGCTATCGCATGTCCTTTCCCTGTAAGAAACTGTACATTTGTAAGCCATGTCATTTTGGGTCCTGTGAGTCTTCTTTAGGATTTGAACCCTGCTTACATGCCACTGTTAGTACAGCTATATATTCAGTTTTTGTAAATGCTACATGACACTAGGAAAAAAAAAAACAGTATATTATCTAGTATTCAATACATGTTTCTTTCCAGGAAGCTATTAAACAACACTTATTAATCATATTATTAAGTGATATTCTATCTTTCTTCATATTTTGGCTTTATAAATTCCAGTGTCATTTTTTAAATGTCAAATTGTACTAATGTAAGTATTTTCATCTTTGATTTCTCTTCATTTGCATTTCTTTTATATATTTCCCTGTCCTTTACATTAATCTTTTTGTTTCATTCTGTTTCATTTAAATAACATAAAATAGAATTTTTTAATCCAATTTGGGAATCCTAATTTTTATTTATTTTTATCTTTTTTTTAAGATTTTATTTTTAAGTAATCTCTACAACCCATGTGGGGCTTGAACTTACAACCCTGAGATCAAGAGTCACATGCTCTACCAACTGAGCCAGACAGGCACCCCTGTGAATCTTGTTTTCTTTTTGAATCTTAATTTTTAATAGGGGGATCGATTCCAATATATTTATTATGGTGACTAATACTTTTTTTATTATTCATGTCATATTTTTTATGCTATCTTTTTTAAAAAAAGATTTATTTATTTGAGAGAAAAAGAGAGTGTGAGCAGAAGGGGCAGAGAGAACCCCAAGCAGACTCCATGCTGAGCGCAAAGCCAACTTGGAGCTCGATCTCATGACCCTGAGATCACCACCTGAGCCAAAACCAAGAGTCAGATGCTTAACTGGCTGTGCCACCCAGGCATCCCTTTTTATTCTATCTTTAATGTTTCCTTGTTTTTAAAATTTGTTTTATGATTTTTTAATCTGTTTTTCCCTTTTGAGTGTTTGCTTTTATCTTCATTTCTTTGGAAGCCATATATACTCCTTTTGGTACTGGTAAGTGTGACCTTTCTGTTTTTCAAAAGCATTCTGTGGGTAATGTATACAGTATGTATATGTGTATGTATTATTTTAATTCCAGTGTAGTTAACATAGTGTTATATTAGTTTCAGGTGTACAATATAGTGATTCAATTCTGTACATTACTGAGTACTCATCAAGATAAGCGTACTCTTAATCCCCTTCACCTATTTTACCCATCTCCCTACCCACCTCCCCTCTAGTAACCATCAGTGTGTTCTCTGTAGTTAAAAGGCTGTTTTTTTGCCTTGTCTCTTTTTTCTCCTTGTTCATTTGTATCGTTTCTTAAGTTTTACACATGAGTGAAATCTATGGTATGTAAAAATATGGAACGCTTCACAAATCTGTGTGTCATCCTTGCACAGGGACCATGCTAATCTCTGTATCATTCCAATTTCAGTATTTGTAACTGCCAAAGCAAGTAGAATGTACACAGTATTTTAATAGCAAGAAAGCTGTCAACAACTGTTAGGATCATGTCAAAAGGACTTAGGAGCCAACCTAAAGAAGTTTCCCCTAGTCACAGTTGGGATAATTTGAGCATCAATAAGAATAATTGCAGTGGATTGAAACACATGGAATATGTTTGAATCATGAGTTTATAATACTATCAAACAAACTTATTTTTCACCTTTAAAAAAAAAAAAACTTGAAGTATTAACTTCCAAAATGGTGGGGTGAGGTCGGAAGACACTTTCCCTAGTGAAACAACCATTTAACTGGTGAAAATTATTTTAAAAACCCAACCATTTAAAGTCTCTGGGATTGTCCTAAGAACATGCAGCAAATAGAGAAACATTTATCCAAGAAAATCTACTGGTAAACCTTAGTAAGAGTAATGAACTTGTTACTTAAATGGGAGTCTGTGACATTTGAGCCACAAACTGCTTCCCACTTCCCAGCTCAGTCTGATGGAATCTCTACTTTTTTAAGATGCAGCCAAAGAGATGGGACTCCATTTCCTCCCAGCTCCCAGTCTAGGGCTATGGTTTCACTCCAGGAAGGGCAGGCCATCAGCATCTCTCATCACCCCAACTCTGTGTTGCAGAAGCCATATCCAGGCAGGTTCAAGGCAGAGGATTGGCGGTCCCATCCCTGTCCAGCCTCCACTGTGGGACAGAAGTTCTCCTGCACGTGCAGCAGGCTGTACTACTGGGACCCGATCACTACTGCTCCAGCTTGCTCACAGGGCAGAGGTTCCATATCCTGAGGAGCAGGACAAGGCTGGGGGCCGCTATCCCCAGAAGAGAGACTCTCTCCTTCTTCCAGAGGGACTGGGCTGCGATGACCTGAGCCCGGAGCTGCGTGTGCCCACGTGGAAGGAGCCTGTCTGCTACAGCCTGGGATGGAAGAGAGCTGAGGCAGCTGGAGAGCAAAGGCGTCCTGACCAAATCGATGGAGTTCTTGAATCCAGTCAACAACCTGAAGGCCGGCACCACGGCTTTACTGGAATGCCGTGAGCTTCAGATGAGAGAATTCATGGAAAGCACCAAGGAGCGTGCAGAACACAAGGGCAGCCCTCAATAAATGATGAGTTTCCTCCTGTCTTAAGGACTGCAGGGGTTTCTGTGGTGAAAAGTTGGCGTTAAAAACTGTTGCCCAGCTGTGCCGGTGTGTAGGGAGGTAATTTTCCCCGAGGTGGGGTGAGTTCTTTCAGTCTGCAGATGGAGATGTTCCTCGAGCTCAGGAAAACCTTTTCCCAGAAGATCTTGCACGACTGCATCTCTTGGCTAGCAACAGCGAGCACCTGTCCGTCTCGGCGTTGGTCGTCAGATCTCCGTGTCTCCACCTGTGAAGGCTGAGTCCCCGGGGGCGTGGACGCGGGTGACCGTATTCAGCTCCACAGCGGTTGCCCCCCTGCTCTTCCCGCAACCTTCCTGGGCCACGTGAGGCCCCGCGAAGGACTCTGAACCACTGGCTGCCCCCAGCCCGGCGGCGCGGGCAATGGGTTCCTGCCCCTTCCCGGCCCCACCGTCCTTCTAGCGCAGCTGCGTGCGTGTGAGGCGTGGCTTCTCGGCCACCGGCTGGGAGCAAAGTCAGCGGGCGGAGCCGCCGCGCTGCCCACGGAGCCCGGGAACCCCTGCTGCTCCGCGCAGAGACCTGGCCCGGGAGCTGGTTGGAAATGCAGAGTCTCGGGCCGTCCTGGCCCCCGCCGCAGCAGAAGAGCAGGTTCACGGCACACACACACACACACACCCTGCCCCGGGAGTGGGTGGGTGGGGGCGGGGGGCGTTGTGTGCCCGTTAAGTTCCAGAAGCTCTGCTCCAGAGCCCAGGTTACGGCTCTGTAACCCTTTTATTCCGAATCCAGCGGTTCTGGCTACGCGCGGGGTCACTCTTTACAGCGAAGACCGTCCCAGACTCCTCCCCAGACCGCATCATGGCATGCTCTGACTCGACTTCTGACTTCGTTTTCTTTTCTTTTCAAGATTCTGTTTATTTATTTGTCAGAGAGAGAGAGAGCGAGAGAGAGAGAGCATGAGCGGGGGAGGGGCAGAGGGAGAAGCCGGCTCCCCGCTGAGCAGGGAGCCTGACTCGGGGCTCGATCCCAGGACCCCGGGATCATGATCTGAGCTAAAGGCAGTCGCTTAACCGACTGAGCCACCCAGGCTTCCCCTGACTTCATTTTCATGTGAATTTGCCCTCAACGTAGTGTCATTACCGTAAAGTGGGGACTCCACTGCCGGCCACTGGAGTCTTACACGCACAATTCACACTTTACCGAAACCTTAATTTCACTCAGATTCCTGCTGTGTCCTCGGCTTCCTTCACCTTTGAGAGAATTACGAAACGTTCCACATTTCTGCCAGCTGCTCCTTCCTGTTCTCAATCTGGGGTGTTTGTTTCTGTTTGCTTTATGTCTGTGTGCAAAAATAAGCAAAAAACATTTGTGGTTCATGTAAACATAGAGCACAATTCAAATTTGTTCCATATGAGATTCTCTGATGAGGAATTCTTACGTTCTGTAATTGGTGAGGATATTTTTGCTTTTAAACTGTAATGTTGAATTATCACTTCTTTTGGCATATTTATTTAATGTATTTTGGGGTGAAAAGTTATGTCATTAAAAAGGAGTCTTTGTTCAAAATGTGACAGATTTTTCAAAAGCTGTTTTAGCAAATGTTGCTAACTGAAAGATCATTCTGTAAGGTAGTTATGTTCTTGGCAAAAATTAAAAAGTATGAGCACATCAAAAGTTAGCCAAGAAATGGGGATTTGGGAATTCTCTTCTTCTGCTGGAAGGAGTATATATTCGTATAGTCATTTTGGAGAGTAATATTGAAAATGTGCCATATCCAGCAATTTTACTTCTTTATACTCCAAGAGAGACTGTTATAAATGTGGGCAAAGAGGCATTTACCAGGATATACTAATGTTTCTTAAAGTATATTGGTGTGTGGCCCAGTTGTCTATGTATCACCTGGGCTCCTGGTTAAACTGTAGATCCCTTAGCTCTATCCCATACCTACTAAAGATTATGGTCAACTAATCTTCGACAAAGCAGGAAAGAATGTCCAATGGAAAAAAGAAAGTCTCTTCAACAAATGGTGTTGGGAAAATTGGACAGCCACATGCAGAAGAATGAAACTGGACCATTTCCTTACACCACACACAAAGATAGACTCAAAATGGTTGAAAGACCTAAATGTGAGACAGGAGTCCATCAAAATCCTAAAGGAGAACACAGGCAGCAACCTCTTCGACCTCAGCCGCAGCAACTTCTTCCTAGAAACATCGCCAAAGGCAAGGGAAGCAAGGGCAAAAATGAACTATTGGGATTTCATCAAGATAAAAAGCTTTTGCACAGCAAAAAAAAAACAGTCCACAAAACCAAAAGACAACCGACAGAATGGGGGAAGATATTTGCAAATGACATATCAGATAAAGGGCTAGTATCCGAAGTCTATAAAGAACTTATCAAACTCAACACCCAAAGAACAAATAATCCAATCAAGAAATGGGCAGAAGACACAAACAGACATTTTTGCAAAGAAGACATCCAAATGGCCAACAGACACATGAAAAAGTGCTCAACATCGCTCGGCATCAGGGAAATCCAAATCAAAACCTCAATGAGATACCACCTAACACTAGTCAGAATGGCTAAAATTAACAAGTCAGGAAACAACATATGTTGGCGGGATTGCAGAGAAAGGGGAACCCTCCTACACTGTTGGTGGGAATACAAGCTGGTGCAGCCACCCTGGAAAACAGTATGGAGGTTCCTCAAAAAGTTGAAAATAGAGCTACCCTACAACCCAGCAATTTCACTACTGGGTATTTACCCCAAAGATACAAATGTAGGGATCTGAAGGGGTACGTGCACCCAGATGTTTATAGCAGCAATGTCCAGAATAGCCAAACTATGGAAAGAGGCAAGATGTCCATCGACAGATGAATGGATAAAGAAGAGGTGGTATATATACACAATGGAATATTATGCAGTCATCAAAAGGAATGAGATCTTGCCATTTGCAACAATGTGGATGGAACTGGAGGGTATTATGCTGAGTGAAATAAGTCAATCAGAGAAAGACATGTATCACATGATGTCACTGATATGAAGAATTCTTAATCTCAGGAAACAAACTGAGGGTTGCTGGAGTGGTGGGGGGTGGGAGGGATGGGGTGGCTGGGTGATAGACATTGGGGAGGGTATGTGCTATGGTGAGCGCTGTGAATTGTGTGAGACTGATGAATCACAGACCTGTACTTCTGAAACAAATAATACATTATATGTTAAAAAAAAGAAGAAGATAGTAGGAAGGGTAAAATGATGGGGGAGAAATCGGAGGGGGAGACGAACCATGGGAGACTTTGGACTCTGAGAAACAAACTGAGGGTTCTAGAGGGGAGGGGGTGGGGGGATGGGTTAGCCTGGTGATGGGTATTAAAGAGGGCACGTATTGAATGGAGCACTGGGTGTTATACGCAAACAATGAATCATGGAACACTACATCAAAAACTAATGATGTAATGTATGGTGATTAATAACATAATAAAATTTAAAAAAAGGACGTAAAAAAGAGTAGCTAGTAACCAGGGACATAGGTAAATCTCCGACTATCCATAGTTATTTTCTAGAGTTTAGTCAAGTTCTCTTAAAGTTTACAGTGGAAAATCACCAGTTCTTTTTGGTGAAAAACTAATCACCATTTCTTTCATACCCACATTAATAATTTTCCTGTGTATGTTTTAATTTTAATCAATCTTACTAATATTTACATTAAATGCATATTTTAAGTGTAAAAAAAATTAAAATTTCTAGGAAGTGAGAGCCAGCAAGCTGCATCTTTAGCAAGATATTCCCTTGCAAATTTGAAAACCATTGCTGTTTTCTTAATCATAAGTGGTCTAGTTTTATTTATTTCATTTTTTAATTATGCTAATTCTTTTGAAAATAAGTGCTGTTATATGGTCCACAGAAAAGTGAGAAGGGAGGCAATTGAATATCTGTAATGCTTGCCCCACTCCAAAGATTATGTGAAATGTGAAGGTGATTTTTTCTTTGTATTTTATTTTTGTTTGTTTTTTAAACTTGCTATGGAAAATTTCAGATATATACACAATGAGAATAATGCATCAAACCCCAATGTGCCCATCATCCAGAGTCAACATTTGTCCTTTCATGGCCAATTATGGTTCATTTATATCCCCTACCCACTTCACCCTCAACCCCTATACTTCCCTCAACCTCCCTTATTATTTTGAAGGCCATCTCTGATAGCATATCATTCTCTTTATTGAAGTATAGTTGACATACAGTATTACATTAGTTTTAGGTGTACAACATAGTGATTCAACAATTCTATACATTATGAAATGCTCACCACAGTAAGTGTAGTCACCACCTGTCTCCTTACCATGTTATTATAGTATTATTGACTATATTCCCTGTGTTATACTTTTCATCTCTGTGACTTATTTATTTTATAACTGGAAGTTTTACCTCTTAATCCCCTTCACTTATTATGCCCATGCCCCTGCCCAATTCCTCTCTGGCAACTACCAGTTTGTTCTCTGTTATTTAGGAGTCTCTTTATGTTTTTTGTTTGTTCATTTGTTTTGTTTTTTAGATTCCACCTATAAGTGAAATCATGTGGTATTTATTTTTCTCTGACTTATTTCACTTAACACAATACCCTCTAGGTCCCATCCATGTTGCTACAATGGTAAGATCGCATTCTTTTTTATGGCTGAGTAATAGTCCATTATATATATATTTATCTCCTACGTCCTACATCTATATATAGATGATATATATATCCTGAATTTTCTTTATACTTTGATCTATCAATAGACACTTAGGTTGCTTCCCTATCTTGACTATTATAAATAATGTTGCAGGAGCTCCTGGCTGGCTCAGTCAGTGGAGCATGAGACTCTTGATCTTGGGGTCAGGAGTTCGAGTCGCATATTGGGTGTAGAGCTTACTTTAAATAAATAAGTACAATGTTAAAAAAAATTAAATAAATAAATAATGCTGTAATAAATATAGAGGTGCATGTATCTTTTCAAATTAGTGTTTTTGTTTCCTTTAGGTAAATATCCAGAAGTGGTATTACTGGATCATTTGGCATTTCTATTTTTAATTTTTTGAGAAACCTCCATAACTGTTTGTCACAGTGGTTGCACTAATTCACATTCCCACCAACAGGGCACAAAAGGGTTCCCTTTTCTCCACGTACTTGCCAACATTTGTTGTTTTTTGTCTTTTTGATACTAGCCATGCTGAATAGATATAAGGTATCTCACTGTGGTTTTGTTTTGCATTTCCCTGACGGTTAGAGATGTGGAGCATCTTTTCATGTGGCTGTTGGCTATCTATATGTCTTCTTTGGGAAAATGTCCGTTCAGGTCCTCTGTCTGTTTTTAGCCGGATTGTTTGTTTTTTTGGTGTTGAGTTATATAAGTTCTTTATATATTTTGGATATTAACCCTTTATCAGATATGTCATTTGAAAATATCTTCTTCCATTCATTTGGATGCCTTTTTGTTTTGTTGAAGGTTTCCTTTGCTGTGCAAAATCTTTTTATTTTGTTGTAGTCCCAATAGTTTATTTTTTGTTTCCCTTGCCTCAGAAGATATATTTACAAATATGTTGCTAAGGCTGATGTTGAAGGGATTATTGCCTATATATTCTTTTAAGAGTTTTATTGTTTTAGGTCTTACATTTAGGTCTTTGGTCCATTTTGAGTTTATTTTTGTGTATGGCATAAAAAAGTGGTCCAGTTTCATTCTTTCGCATGTAGCTTTCCAGTTTTCCCAACACCATTTATTGAAAAGATTGTCTTTTCCCCATTTTATATGCTTGCCTCCTTTGTCTTTGATTAATTGACCGTATAAGCCCAGGTTTATTTCTGGGCTCTCTAACCTGTTGCATTGATCTATGTGTCTTTTTTTGGTGCCAGTACCATACTGTTTTGATTACTATAGCTTTGTAGTACAGTTTGAAATCTGGGATTATGATACCTCCAGCTTTGTTCTTCTTTCTCAGAACTGGTTTGGCTACTCAGGATCTTTGGTGGTTCCATACAAATTTTAGGATTATTTGTTCTAGTTCTGTGAAAAATGCTATTGGTATTTTGATAGAGAGTGCATTGAATCTGTAGATTGCTTTGGGTAGTATCAACATTTTAACAATATTAATTCTTCCAATCGATAAGTACAATATATCTTTCCATTTGTGTCATCTTCAGTTTCTTTTATCAGTGTTTTATAGTTTTCAGAGTATAGGTCTTTCATCAGTAGCATATCATTTTATCTGTAAATATTTTGATAATGTATCTCTAAAAGATAAACTCTTTTTAAGATATAATCAAATCATCATTACACCTAAACCAAATTAACAATAAATTGTTTATATCAGTATATATCCAGTTCATGTTGACAACAATCCAATGTTCACATTTCTCTATCTCATTTTTTTACACTTGTTTGAATCAAGATGGAAATAACGTTCATACAGTGCATTTGATTAATAATATCTTTTAAGTCTTTTCTTATTTATTGATTTCCCCTCAAATTTTTTGCTATAGTTTATTTGTTGAAGAAAGCAGGTCCTATAGTATTTACCACCATCTGAGTTTTGTTGATTGCATCCCTGTGATTTCATTGATATGTTTCTCTGTTCCCTGTGTTTCCTGTAAATTGGCAGTTAGAGCTGAGTTGATCAGGTTCAAGTTTGATTTTTTTTTAAAGATTTTATTTATTTATTAGACAGAGAGAGACAGACAGACAGCACAAGCAGGGGGAGAAGCAGGCTCCCGGCTGAGCAAGGAGCCCGACACAGTACTTGATCCCAGGACCCTGGGATCATGACCTGAGCCGAAGGCAGCAGCTTAACCAACTGAGCCACCCAGGCATCCCAAGGTTTGATTTTTTTAGTTGATGGCTCTGTGTACTTTTGTCATGAGGTATATGTGTAGTTGTCGCTCTGGTTAGCCGCCATTGCTGATCATTGCTTAGATCCATTAATTCACCTGGGGTTGCAAAATGGTTCTATTCTAATTCCATCAAGTCTTTTTCATGTGTTTGTAGAATTATTAAAAGAAAATTTCCTTCATCAGCTATTTGTTTAGTCTGAGGAACAGTTCATAAAGGATCAGTGCTTCACCTTTCCCTTTACTGGTTTTCAGAACAATGAGTTGGTTCTCTACCATTCTGCAAAGGTGATCATTTTTTAAAATTCAAAATATCATACACATGCCATAAAATTCACTCTTTTAAATTGTACAATTCGCTAGTCTCTGGTATATTCACAAAGGTGTGCAATCAATCATTTTTAAAAGTCTCATTATAAACTCAACAAACATACTTGATGTGTTTCATTCCACAGCAGTTATTCTTTCGACATTCAAATTTTTTCATCTTTAGCCAACTAGAGCCTTTAAACTGGTCCCTGAGACCTTTCGACACACCCCTAGTAAGCTTTGACATTTTCTTTTCTTGCTTTCTGTTATGAGGAGATATTCCTGGTTTGCTATGTACTTTTCTGCTCCAGCCCAGGAATCAGTCATTTCTTCCAGAAACCCTGGTTCCTTTAGTGGAAAATTGTATATAGAGGCCCCAGGCTGGGCACCGACAGGTCATTGTTTCTAGGCCTCACATATTGATTTTCACCTTTTTAGTGGAGCTAATTTGTTTGCTGTGTTCTGTGATTTATAATCCATGAGAATTTGGCTATTGGTGACTTTCAGGAACTAAACAATGTCTTATTCAACTAATGACTTGTGTGAAAAAAATAGTTTGAAAATCACCTAATTGTCAGTCACTGTTTATTTTAAAATTATTTCCCTTGGGGAGGGTGTGTGGCTTAAAGGCTCAGATTAAAAATTCTTGACATTAATTATAGCCAGCTGAATTCCAACATGATGCAACTTGCTCATGTTAAGATAAGTATAACTTAAGTATCAAGTATCAGATAAATGGTTCATTTTTATAGGGCATGCTTAGTTCAATAGAACTAGGGCCTTTCTAGGGGAAAGTGAATATTTTTCAACCTTTGGGATATAAAATAATGAATTACCACAACTTTATTCAAGAAGGTCTCTATTTTTTAAGGCAGTAATTTACCGTTTCCCATTTGGATTTCCATCAGTCAGTGATGTGGAGTGAAAATCAACAGCTTCTTTCTTCTTCTTGTTCTTTTCTTTTTTTTTATTTTAACAGCTTCTTTTCTGACTAATCTTTCTCTGCAAAAGTGATTGAAAGGTCTTGTATTATTTCTGGCTCAAGGACCTATAAACATGTCAGGGATTTTAGTTAAGTTATTAAAACACTGTCAAAACCTTGAGTAGATGCTTTTAACTATCTGATATACATTAACATCTCTGAAGGAACAAATAAATTTTAGCACATAACCAAAATCCATTTGACTGCATTGAAACCATCTATTTTGTATTCACAGCATATGCCTTTGAAATATTCTGCTCTCCATGTACCTAAATAAAATTTCCTTTTATTGTGTGCTTATTTAAGCGAGAAAATGAAAGCACTTAAGAATGTTTTTATTCTGCCACACACAGCCTCATTTGCAGTTCCCCAAGGGCAAGCACCACATCTTTTTACTCTCTGTGCCCAGAATTCTATAGGTCCCAGATACCAAAACATTGAACACAAGTATCAATGCAAGATAGGCTGTCCTTCAAGTGTAAGGTGTCAGGTCCTTCATCACTCACTGCTTGGTTACAAATGCTTTCATTGATCTTAGGTGTCCTCCAGGTCCTACTGTGAATATTTTCATAAACTATGTTTTGTATGTTATTGTAACATTGAACAATTTCTGATCTCTGCTTATACTTTCTTTGTTCCTTTATCATGAGTATTTTATATTGAGTGTACTTCTAGTGAAATGATTTTTATCATACACTGTTGTTTATGGCCTTCCATAAATGGATTTAAAGTACAAATTACTTTCCCTTTTTTGACAACTTATAGTTGAGCTCATCTGTACAATCATCTATAGAATATTTGTTGTACTGCAATAAAGTTTTATCTGATATAATGAATAGAACTAGGGCATTGTTTCCTAACAAAGTTAATAGTCTCTTATGTATGAAACGTAATGGCAAAGGGCTCTTGAAAAGTCTGAAGACCTAAACTACTTCTGGACTTTTAAATTGAGGAAACATCTTTTTCATTTATGATCCTTGATACTCTTTTCTGAAGTGCATTATACTGGTGTACTTAGAAGTATTTGATGGTAATTGTGGAAGAACTAACAAGAATGCTGACATTAGGTTTTTGTATTCATGCTGCTTATAGCTACATGGTGACGAGGCCCCATTCTTGACATACCATAGCATTAAATGGAGGCCCTTGGAAAGTACTTAAAACACTGGTTATCATTTTTTTGAAATTATAGTAGTGTGCACACACAAGCTATTTCCCATATTTTACTTGAACAAATACTAGTTTTATTTACCTTTCTGTGAATAGCCTGTATCACAACCTAATGCAATTTTCTAGAAATGTTGAAGACATGCTGTCATTCATCATTTTTGAAAGGAAATTTAATCTCTTGCGAAAAAACCAAAGGTAAAGCCTGGAGAGGAGAATTACTATGTCCTCAGAGATTTGTTATTATACCTTAGTCTTTCCTTCTTGAAAGCATTTTATAACTGTAAAATGTCTGAGGGAATGGACAACTTGCATTCTGGGAGTTTTAAAAAGTTATGACAGGACCCTAAATACATGGCCTCTGTATTTGAAGAGACTTCACACCGATATGCTATTTGCTTTATAACCTTTGTGTTCTTTACTGTTTAAAAATCTCTTTAACATTTAGTGAATTAAAGAAATAAAACATGTCAGATTCTGGATTAATGTAAGGATTACAATGCTTAACGTTTAACTAGTAAGTTGTAAACATAGTTTGGGTCCCAAGTTCAGTATGGAAAGAGCATAAAAATTTAATGGAAACGCAAATACGCATTTTTGGAGTTGATAAATGCTTGTTTATCAAATACATATTTTTCTTTTTCTCCTAAGTCTTTTTAAACTTTAAAAGGCTTGTTTAAGTAGTTTGTAAAAAACATCCATACTCAATTCTGCTACCTCTCTATATTAAAGACTGTGAAAAACTCATTACTTATGAAACAATTACACAAGACTTAAATTTCATAGGCTCCCAAACTCTGAAATAGATATATAGAAAATATACATTAAAAATTTCTGTTCATTGCAATGTGCGAAACCAGTCTGAAAAGGTAACCCTTTTTCTCATCTTTGTATCCTACAAACTAATAAAATCATTTAGGTCCTCTGACTGAATGCTTGTTAAAAAAAAAAATTAAACAGTTTGGTAGTAGCTGTAAGATAACCCTTCTCCCCCTCCTCGTGCCCACACACCCATTTAGACTGGCAAGCCTATTTTCATTTTATTTCAAAGTTTTTTTTGTTTTTTTTTTTTTAAGCCAAGGCAGGGGACGCCGGGGACTGCTAAATTTATCTTCTCCAGCCACAGGGATGAAGAAAACACATTTACTGCGGGCGGGGGTCTGAGGGCCTGCAAACAACTCGAGCAGGCGCCTCGGCCGAGACAGGCGCGGAGAGGCGGTAGGTCTCCGGGGAGGGCCCGGGGGGTGGCCGAGGCCCACGGGAGATGGTGGGGGCGGCCAGGCCGGGACGGGTGCGGGCCGCCCGCCTCTCCACGGGGTCGGCGGACCGCGGCCCCGCGCGGGCTTTACGGCCGAGGCGGCGGCAGCGGCGCGTGTGTAGCGGCGGCGGCGGCGGGCGGGAGCGCGGAGGAGGTGGAAAGAAGGGGGGGCGCTGTCACGGAGACTCCGGCCGCCGGAGACCCCGCCGCAGCGAGGCCACTGGGCTCCCCGGTCGCGGAGCGTGAGCGGCGCCGACCCGGGGCGCCAAGGGGACACACCGGGCGGAGGAGGGGGCCTATCTACCCTTCCGCATTTTCCTGGGTCTCTCTCCCGGGCGGTGACGTGACGTGCTGACGGCGGGCCCGTGCCGGGGAGCTGGGCCGCTTTTTGTCAGCTCCGAGCTCGGCCCCTCCTCCCTCCCTCCGCCCGCCCCACCAGCCGGAGCCCGGCCCAGTGCTCCAGAGAAAGGCCGGCCTGCAGCACCCGCCACCGTCGCCGACCGCCCGCACGCCCGTCCGGTGAGTTCCGGGCGCCGCCGCGGCCGTGGGGCCTAGCGCGCGCGCAGCGGCCTGGTCCCGGCCTGGTCGGCGGCCCGCGAGGCGCCCTTCCGCGCTAGGCCGGGCGGTGCGGCGCGTGGCGCCGAGCAGGCCCCGAGGAGGCCGCAGTTAGGCCCGGGGAGGAGCCCGGCTGCCCCGAGCGGCGGCGGAGGCGCGCTCCGTGAACGGGCGGGGGTTGGGGGAAGGTCGCCCGGTGGCCCGGGAGGCGGCGGAGGGGCGTCGGGTCGGCGCCGCGGCCTGCCCGGGGCACCGCGCGGGGGCGAGGCCTGGCAAGGAGGCGAAGGCTGCAGGCGTGAGGTGAAGGCCGCAGGCCGGCCGGGCCGATTTTCGCTATGTAAATATCGGCGAGGGGGGGAGGGACGGGGGACAAGATGGCGGCGGCTCGGCGCCTGCTGCAGGGGACGATTGAGGGGGTTGTCGGGAGGGGGAGCCGCCATCTTGAAGGCGGCGTCTGAGGAGAAAATTCCGCTACAGCCCGTGAGGGGGGGTCGGAGAGCGGGTGGCGGCGGCGGCGGCGGCGGCTCCGGTGACGGGCCCCCGAGGCCCGGCACGGCAGCGTGTGCGCGCGGAGGGGGCGTGCTCGCTCCCCAAAGCGGCCATTGCCCTTGCCGCCATGATGGGCGCTCAGGCTCTAGGCGCTTGGCGGCAGCGCCACCTTGCTGCCCTCCCTCTCGCAGCCCCGTGACTGGCTGCTGCTTCCGCTGCATTTTAACTGAGCTGCCGCAGGCGGCCATCTCGTCCCTCACCGTCCCTGGCCCCGCGCCTTTCTCCCGCTCCTGTAGCAACCCGGGGGCTGTCGGGACGGGTGGCAGCCCAGGCATCTGGGCTCACTACGGCAAATGGAACCCCACGACATTTTATTTTTACTCAGGGTCGTACGTGGCTATTATGGTGCTGCCCTAGATGCGGTTTTCCAACACTCACTGCTTTTTCTAGTACCTAAATAAAGAAATAAAAATAAATTCGATAGGAAAGAAGTTCTCATCACTCTTTTATCCAACAGGGGGCAAAGTGTAATTTGCACAGCACGAAAACGAATACATTTTTAAAGGAGTCTTTTCAATTCATTTATTTGAAAACTTTCTTGAAAAGGTCCATTTAAGCTATTAACGATCTGTTGGTATTAACTTATTTTTGAGGAGTAAGAAGGGCAGAAAGTTTTTTATTTTCTTAGTGCTGCAGTATTTATTCATCTGCTTGCCATGTTTTTTAGTTTATTTGATTTGAAAAATGCTTAGGTAGCATTCTGTCCCTTAAAGGACTTTTGATTGCATACTGCACAACTCCCCAGTAAACTTGGAACTCAGTGTTAGCGATGCACTGGGCTGGCTGATAAGAAAGATTAGAAAGGTTCTTGTAATGCATACGCTGGCTGCAAGAAGTTCGTTGCTCAGAGGCGGAGGAGACGTGGTGAATTGCACTCAAGTGCTGCGGGAAAGGTACAACCAATTACTGGGGTTTCAGAGGAAGGCAGAGTTTCTATTTGGAGCATGAGGAAAAGATTTCTGAAGTAGGTGACATTTTGAGGTTACTTAAGAATGGGTAGGACATTGTTAAGCAGAGGTGGGGGCTGGGGAAAGGGCACTTCAAGGGTGAAGTTTATTCACAAAATAGTATTTGGAAAAAAACAAAACTAAAAGCAGCAAGTATTTGTAGTTTGGCAGGAGTCGATGGTGAAGGTGGGAGGGTGGTGGGAATCCTGGCTAGAAAAGGTGGAAGAACTTGCTTGCCAGGTGGAGGGGCTTATATGATCGGGCTGCCCCGGGAAGCCCTCACGTAGAAGGATGACGATACACTTGAGCTGGGCTTCATATTTACTTAGTTCCATTGGACTAGGAAAGGTTTCAGAGTTGAGAAATAACGAGAGTAGCAAGTGGATCAGTGTTTTCACTACCTGACTGATTATCAAAAATGTTCAGAAGTTAAGCCAGTTTTGCTGCTACTTCAGTGATCCGTTTGTACTAGAGAGCTGCTCTTTTCTGTCCTAACTTCACTCCAAATAACGTTTAGTTCTGAGTTATAATTTCTGTAGTAAACAAAGAGGGAGAGGTTTCTAACTTTTCATTTACCGTGGTTGAAAATTGCAGCACTAGTGCTCTGGATTACTTATGAAAATGAGCAATGAACCTGAAAGTATTCTCATGGTGATTTTTTTTAAGAAGTCAGTTTGAAAAGTTAGAAGAAAGATTACTCAAAAGGCAGCAGCCTTCAGATGGCCTTTTGCAATCCCTGTTCTTCCCCCGGTGAGAGTAACTACCCTTTTGTTTGAGAGGGAACTAAGGCTGTTTGCTAAGCCAAACCTTCTCATGTTTTGATTAATATTTGACTGTCCTAGATGGACGTGTGGGGAATGTGTTTCCTCGAATTTTATGATCTAAATCTATAGGGTAGCATCAGTATTGACTAGAAAGTTGTTTCAGTTTTTCCATTTTCCTGGACCGCAAGAGGTCAGAGCACTGATGCTCTGGGAGAGGAAGGAAGGGAACTGAAGATTCTCATGTTTAACATAAGGAAGGGGCCATGGTTTAGGAAAGTTGGAGAAACACTGCATTGTAGGAGGCTGACTACAAGTAGGTTGCTAAGCAAGTGGGCTGTGGTTGTTGAGGTGGTAAGGATAAACATAAACTTAGAAGAACCAGTTGCTTTCTATCTTGACAGCTGGGAAAGACATAGGAGAGCTGTAAAAAAACTGTCTAGCTGCACACGCAGTACAGCAGGAGTAGGTGGTTAAGATTGAGACTCAAGTTGTATAGTTAAGAAGACAGATCATGTGTAGTTTAGAAGGATTTCTGTCGGAAACCATTAAGTATAAAATGTTTTTGCCTGAAAGGGTAGACCTTGATGATCTGGGAAACTGGTGTAACACCTTATTACCCAACCATTCTGGATAAGTGAGGTGTTAGTTCTTAATTTATGTGTATGTTTCAGATAGGTTCAAGTTTCCTTTTTTAAAAAACATGCCCACAGAGCATTAAAAAATAATTTTTTTTCCACACTGCTCTTTGTAAATGCTTCCTCTCTAACCCCATCCGGACTCGTAATTATCATCAATGACCTTGCTTGTGTTGTGTTTGTGTACACTGGTGATTCCAGACTATTTTTCTACTCTCAGACTCTTCCACCCGTCCTTGAAACCCCTCAGCCCCACGAAGATTACCTAATCTCTTACTTAAACCAGAAAGATAGACAACAATCTGATCTAAGCATTTGAGTTTCCTTCCTTTCCACTGCATACTCTTCCTCTGTCTCTACCTAGGCTTTCCTCCTGTTCTTTTCGCTGCAGGAAGAATTGGTCTCCTTCAGGCCCACAACCCCTCTGCCCATCTGCTCCACCCGTCCGTCCGGGACGGGGCTCTTTCAGTGATTCTTCTGCTTGCATCATTGCCCTCTCGGTGCCTTTCCCTCTCCTTAGAAACATTCCTAGGTTTGCTTATCCTAGAAAAACCTCACTTGTCTTCTCATTCCCTTCACCAGTACTTTTATTTCTTTTCATTGCACTTATATTCCTGAATCCACTATTTCCGAAATTGGGAAACTTTCACAACATGTCATTGGGTGTATCAAATAAAAGTGTTCTTTGTTTCAGAAACTTTCTGTGCTTTCTCTGTCTTCTGTCATGGTATTTCCCTCAAGGTCAGTGCTGTGTCCTTTTTCTTGAGTCTTCTCCCTTGGTTTTAATGTCCCTTTACCATGCCTACCCTCTTTTCTAATTTCTCATCTAGCATTTCCAGTTGCCTACTGACCATCTCTACCCAGGTGTGTTACTATCTCAACATTTGGCTGAAACCAAATTTATCTGGTATATTGTAGATGTCCAGTACTATTTATAGAGAGTCTTTTTTCTTACTTGTTTTTTAACCCAGAGTTCCTCAAACAAGTCTTGCTGTCTCACTTTCTTTTTCTTATTGGCACTATTGTTTTTCCAGGCTCATTCTTTGTCTCATATCAGTGTGGGCAACTTTAATTTGGCATTTAACCTATTAAATTTTAACAGTGTGCTTATATTTTTGTCATCTTTTCTGAACCTGAATGTAGAGGCAGGTTCTCCTTTATTATCCTTGAGCAGTACTTGGCATATGGTCATTATCTCTAAAAACAATGATCTCAGTTATTGGTTATAGAAAACTTTTTGTAGGTGGTTAGTTTTCAGGTAGTAAGGCATCTAATCTGTGTGTCCTTTGACCAAGAAATATACATATTAAGGCATAATACATGAACTAGGTAACCCCTGCCCCCACTGCTTAACTTTTTGGGGTTAATATGGCCAATCTGTTCTTATTCCTGTCAAATTATTTTTCCAAACAACTTTTTAAATAAAAACCTAGGTTTCTTGGGGTGCCTGGGTGGCATAATCAGTTAAGTGCCCGACTCTTGGTTTTGGCTTAGGATCAGTCCTTGCATTGGGCTCCACACTCAGTGTGGAGTCTGCTTGAGATTCTCTCTCCCTCTCCCTCTGGCCCTCCCACTAGGATGTGCTCTCTCTCTAAAATAAAAAATCTTTTTAAAAAGTATTTTTATTTATTTGAGAGAGAAGGGGAGCATGAGTAGGGGGAAGGACAGAGGGAAAGGGAGAAGCAGAGGAGCCTGATGTGGGGCTGATCCCAGGACCCCCAGATCATGACCTGAGCCGAAGGCAGATGCTCAACCTACTGAGCCATCCAGGTGCCCCTAAATAAATAAATCTTAAAAAAAAAAATCCAGGTATCTCATAACTATATTTTATTCAGAGGAGGCACAAGAGCTTTTCATAAAGCTCTTGCACAACTTTTGTTAGATTTTTTTGCTAGATACTATGCAGTTTTTGTTGTGAATAGGATTTTGTTGCTAGTTATTTTTAGGAAAATTCAGTGAGAAGTATAGGATTTTTTAAAATATATTTAAGATTTTTATTTTTTATTTTTTTTAAAGATTTTATTTATTTTTTGAGAGAGAAAGAATGAGAGAGAGAGCACGAGAGGGAAGAGGGTCAGAGGGAGAAGCAGACTCCCTGCCTAGCAGGGAGCCCGATGTGGGACTCGATCCCGGGACTCCAGGATCATGACCTGAGCCGAAGGCAGTCGCTCAACCAACTGAGCCACCCAGGCGCCCATTGTGGAATATTTCAGAACTCCTGAAAAGCAAGCATCACCCAGATTTTTAACAGAACTTAATAGTTTATTATATATTTGCTTCATAACTTTTTTTGTTTAAAGAAAATCTCACAGATCCATTTAAAGAGTGCCCCTCCCATCCCATTCCTGTCTTTTCTTTGCAAGAAGAAACAATTGTCCTGATATGTATGTACCAAAACCATTATCAGGTATTGGTTTTTGTGTTTTTAACTTTACATAAATGGTATCATACTGTGTATGTCGGTTCATGTTTTGTTTTTTTTTCCACTTAACATTGTGTTTTTGAGGTTTATCCATTTTGTGTGTGGGTCTAGTTCAGGAGTTCTCAGAGTGTGCTCTAGGAATTCCCAGGGATCCATAAGATTCTTCTGGCTGCATTCTTGTGTGCACTGCATGAGTGCTGTACAGAGGCTGCGTGATACATGATGTCATAATAGGTTGAACACAGAAGCACTTATGGGAATCCAGCTGTTCTCTATTAAGCCTGTCTTTAAAGAGATTTGCAGAAATGTAAAATAATACTATTCTTTTCACTTATTTTTTTGTTTTGAAAAATAATTATTTTAAAATAAGTGTTTATGTACAGTTGGCTTGTTTTTAACGAATTAATAAATATTTTTAAATGTCTCAGATTTGATTTCTAATATAAATATCTGTCAATAGAACCCACATAAAGAAAAATTCTTTGGGGTCCTCAATTTATAAGAATGTAAGGGGGTCCTGAGACCAAGAAGTTTGAAAAACTACTGATCTAAGTCATTATACTTGTATTTCAATGTATACATATACTGTGGTTTATTATCTGTTCTTATGGAGCAGCCATTATGTTGTTTGTAGTTTTGTGCAGTTTCAAACAATGCTGCTGTGAACATCCTTACACAGGGTTCTTCTCTCTTGAGATTATAGATGTAGAATTCAGGAGTGTGCATTTGTCAACTTTACTGGGAATTGTGGAATCATCAAATTGTGTTCCATTTGACACTCCCACCAGCTGCATATCAGCCTCTATTTCTGGAGACTACTGCCAAAAGATTAGCCTTTGCAATTTTTTCCAATCTGTTGAGTATAAATTGTATCTCATTGCTGTTTTCACTTTGCATTTCTTAGATTACTATTGAGGTTGAGCTTTTTTCCTCACGTATTTATTGACCATTTGTATTTTCTGTGATTTGCTTATTTTATCTTTGGGTCCATTTTTCTGTTGGGTTGTTTCCTTTTTCTCATTGATTGATGGATATTCTTTTTATATTCTGAATACTAATGATTTGTAATTATAAATACTGAAAATACCATTTCCTAGTCTGTGGCTTATCTTTTAGCTTGTTTGTGTAGGACTTCTTAATGTGAAGGTAGTCATTTTTCTCAATTTTTTTTTTCCATTGATGGCTTATGTTGTTTTGTATCTGCAAGAAGTTCTTCCCTTACCCCAAGGTCATACTGATACCGTACTTTTTCATATTTAGGTCATTAATTCATCTGGAATTTTTTTTCTGTTGTGTGATGTAGGGATCTAACTTTATTTTTTTAATATGGATTCATTGAGTAATTCTGCCTTTCTCCCCACTGATTTATAATGAAACTCCTGAGGTTTATTATATTCTCATATATACACATCTGTTTCTAGTTTCTCTCTTCTGCTTTCATTAGTCTGTTTAACTCTCTATATCTGTATCACTCTGATTTAATAATGATAGCTTTATAACTAAAATTTTTTTTTTTTTGCTTTATATTATGTTGTTTTTCTTCAAAACTTTTAAAGCTATTTTTATTTTTGGGTCAGTTTGTCAATGTCTATGAAAAACTTGGATTTTTATTGTATTTGTGTCAAATTTATAGAATAAATATATAGACACATATAGGGTGTATACATACTAAGTAGTGGAGCTGGGATTTGAATCTGAGCATGCTCTGGTGCTTTTCATAAAGCTCTTGCACAACTTTTGTTAGATTTTTTTGCTAGATACTATGCAGTTTTTGTTGTGAATAGGATTTTGTTGCTAGTTATTATTTTTATTTAGTTATTGCTAATGTATAGGGAATACTACGGCCTTAGGTGTATTCATCATGTAACCTTGCTGATTTTTGCTCTTGCTGTATTTCATAGATTCTGAGATGCACTTTTCTCCCCTATATTTTAGAATTTATAAAATCAAAATAGGTTTTCGGTAGGTCACCTTATAATCACTGTCATTCAGGCAGCAGTCATGATACAGTTCTCATTGCATACACATGCACACACTTGGTCAACACTCTTCATTTTGTCATCACTTAAATGAGCATGTGCATTGTTGTGTTGTTATTTCATGCCAAACACTACAGCTGAAGGCAGAAATTGTGAAGTGGATATCTGACTGGAAAGAAAATCCTATAGATAATAATGGAGCATTTTAAGAAATGCTGTGTCACCAACACTCCTGTTGGCAGAAGACAATATTGTAAGAAAGATTGGATAGCTTTGAGTAGAAAAGCAATCCATGGTAGGACCCTGAATGTGAAGTTTTAGGAAAATCATACCAATTTCTTTTTGCTTTTATTTTTCCTTCTATATATGTGCAAGATATGATAAAATATAAGTCTAAAAGAATGGTCTCAATCTAAAATGAAAATTTTAGATAAAAAAGTGTGGCATCAGTTTTTAATTGGCAGTGTTTTTTCTTAGTTGTATGGAAAACAAGGGTGCATCTTATAGTTGGTAGTATCTTTAGATTGAATGAAACGTGCAAGTGATAGTTTATAATTCTTTTGCATTTTCTAAGTAGCTGAGTGTGAATAATGAAGGTTTTATTTCTTCTTTTCCATTAGATTTTGCCTCCTGTTTCTTTTTTATTATTTTTTTTTGGATCTGCATTGACTAATGCATTTAGCACAGTGTTGAATGGAAGCGTTGGTATCAGGCATCCTTCTCTAGACACTTTAATGGAGTGCTTCTAATATTTTAACATTAAATATCATGCTGTAGTGGGTTTTTTTTTTTCAGGGGATAGATGTTAGTTTATTTTCTGCTTATCATTTTAGAGTTTTCGTCTTGAACAGTTTTTTTTTTTTTAGTGCTTTTGCTGCATCTGTTGGTGCGATGAATTGCACTGATAGTTTTTTTTTAAACTTTTTTATTTGAGAGAGAGAATGAGAGAGAGAGAGAGAGTATGAGAGAGGGGAGGGTCAGAGGGAGAAGCAGACTCCCCGCTGAGCAGGGAGCCTGATGCAGGACTCGACCCTGGGACTCCAGGATCATGACCTGAGCCAAAGGCAGTTGCTTAACCAACTGAGCTGCCCAGGCGCCCTTTTTTTTTTTTTTAATGTAGGCTCCATGCCCAGTGTGGAGCCCAACCTGGGGCTTGGATTCATGACCCTGAGATCAAGACCTGAGCTGAGATCAAGAGTCAGACCCTTGGGCGCCTGGGTGGCTCAGTTGGTTAAGCGACTGCCCTCAGCTCAGGTCATGATCCTGGAGTCCCTGGATCGAGTCCTGCGTCTGGCTCCCTGCTCGGCAGGGAGTCTGCTTCGCCCTCTGACCCTCCCCCCTCTCATGTGCGCGCGCGCGCGCGCGCGCGCGCGCTCTCTCTCTCTCTCATTCTCTCTCTCTCTCTCAAATAAATAAATAAATAAATAAAATCTTAAAAAAAAAAAAAAGTCAGACCCGTAACCAACTAAGCTACCCAGGCATCCCTATGTTTTCTATTTTAGACTGTCTTTGGATGTCCTGGATATTTGCATCGCTTTGTTATTACCAAATGCTTTTCCTTTTTGGTGTAGTCTTTGTTTTGTTTCGATAACAAGCTTATGCTAACTTCATAGGATGAGTTATATTTTAAACAAGTTGTATTTAATAGAGATGCTCTGTTTCCTGAAAGTCAGGTAGAATTCATCTGTGAAACTGGTATTTTTTTCTGATTTGGTTTTTGATACAGTAATAGTTTCATGATGATAAGTCTTTTGGCTTTTCTTGTTTTTTATTTGTACAAAAGGAACAATATTTTAGAAATATATAAATTTTCAAATATACTGGTATAAAGTATAGGCTTTGATAATGACTTCAAAATATTAATTTCATTAATTTTTTTTTCTGACCAGTACTACCAGTAACTTGCCTATATTATTAAGGCTTTCCAAATAGTTCTTTTATTGATCCTTTCTGTTCCTAGTGATATTAATATTTCTTTCCTTCTACTTTATTTGCATTTATTCTGATATTTAAAAAATTTAAGTTGAAGGTTTAGCTCATTAATATTTAACCTCTGCTCTTAATATGCGTTTAAAACTATAATTTTTCTCTGAACTATAACTAGATGCTATGATTTTGACATGAATTCATTTTTATTATTTAGTTCTTTTTTTTTTTTTTTATATGAGGGTGAGAGAGAGAAAGCACAAGCAGGGGGAGCTGCAGGCAGAGGGAGAAGCAGGCTCCCCGCTAAGCAGGGAGCCCAATGCAGGGCTCGATCCCAGGACTCAGAGATAATGACCTGAACCGAAGGCAGATGCTTAACTGACTGAGCCACCCAGGCACCCCTGTTTAGTTCTAAATATATTGTGATTTTCATAATTTTCCTATTGCCCATTGAATTACTTAGAACTTTGTTTTTAAATCTGTGGGATTTTTTTTTTCTGTTGTTTCTGTGACATTTATTTCTAATACTCTTGCATTACAGTTGGTTAGCATTGATATGCAAAAATTAATTATATTTCTCTATACTAACAATAAACAATTTGAAAGTCAAATTTAAAAGCCAGTACCTATTACTCAACCATAAAGAAAGAATGACATCTTGCCATTTGCAACAACATGGATGGAGCTAGAGAGTATTAAGCTAAGCGAAATAAGTCAGAGACAAATACCATATGATTTCACTCATATGTATAATTTAAGAAACAAAACAAAGGAGCAGAGGAGGAAAAAGAGGCAAACCAAGAAGCAGAGTCTTAACTATAGAGAATAAACTGATGGGTTACCAGAGTGGAGGTGGATGAGGGGACGGACTAAACAGGTGATGGGGATCAAGGCGTGCACTTGTGATGAGCACCGGCTATCGTATGGAAGTGTTGAATCACTGTATTGTGTACCTGAAACTAATATTGCACTTTGTGTTGACCAGAAATTAAATAAAAACATACTAAGACCTTTAGTAAAAGCTTTACTAAGAAGTGGTGGGGAGAGATACAACATCCCTGGATCAGAAGTATCAATATTACAAACAGGTCAGTTGTGATATGTAAAGATTTGATGCAATGCCAAACAAAACCCCAACAGGACTTTTTTTTTTTTTTTTTGATCAGTTCTCAAATTTATAGGGAAATGCATAGGGTCTGGAATAGCAAAGGCGATCTTGGAAAAGAAGTTGGAAGACTTACACTACTATATATCAAAGCTTATTATAAAGTTACAGTGATTAAAACAGTGGGCACAAAGCCAGATTGATCAGTGGAATAGAACAGTCTGAAAGAAGACCTACATATATAAGGTCAGCTGATTTACAACAAAAGTGTATTGGGATTTCAATTGAATGTAGAGGTTAATTAAGGGAGAATTGATACTATTCAACATATGAAGAACAAGACTTTTTTTTTAAGTTTTTATTTAAATTCCATTTAGTTAACGTACAGTGTAATATTAGTTTCACATCTACAATACAGTGATTCAGCACTTCCATACAACTTATTTAACCCATCCCCCCACCCACCTCCCCTCTGGTAACCATCAGTTTTCTCTCCTACAAGTCTGTTTCTTGAGGCACCTGGGTGGCTGAGTCGGTTGGGCATCCGACTCTTGGTTTTGGCTCAGGTCATGATCTTAGGGTTGTGAGATTGAGACCTGTGTCAGGCTCTACACTCAGTAGGGAGTCTGCTTGGGATTCTCTCTCTCCCTCTCCCTCTGTGTCGCAACCCATCCCCACCCCCCACACTCATTCTCGCTTGCACTCTCTCTCAAAATACATACATACATCTTTTTTTTTTTGGAGTCTGTTTGTTTGCCTCTCTTTTTCCCCTTTGCTGGTTTGTTTTATTTCTTAAATTCCACATATGAGTGAAATAGTATTTGTCTTTCTCTGACCTATTTCGCTTAACATAATACTCTAGCTCCATCCATGTCATTGTAAGTGACAAGATGTCATTCTTTTTTAATGGCTGAGTAATATTCTGTTGTGTAGATATACCACATCTTTATCCATTCATCAGTTGATGGACACTTGGGCTGTGTCCATAATTTGACTGTTTAGATAACGCTGCTATAAACACTGAAATGCATGTATCCCTTTGAATTAGTATTTTTGTATTTGGGTAAATACCTAGTAGTGCAATTGCTAGATCATAGGGTAGTTCTATTTTTAATTTTTTGGGGAACCTCCATATAGTTTTCCACTATGGTTGTACCAGTTTGTATTCCCACGTAGAGTGCAAAAGGGTTCCCCTTTATCCACATCCTCCCCAACACCGGTTGTTTCTTGTGTCGTTGATTTTAGCCATTCTGTTGGATGTGAGGTGATAATCTCATTGTAGTGTTGATTTGTGTTTTCCCTGATGATCAGAGATGTTGAGGATCTTTTCATGTGTCTATTGGCCATCTGTGTTTTTTGGGTTTTTTTTTTTTTTAAGATTTTTATTTATTTATTTGTCAGAAACAGAGAGAGAGAGCA
Organism: Zalophus californianus; assembly: GCF_009762305.2. Lineage (NCBI taxonomy): Eukaryota > Metazoa > Chordata > Mammalia > Carnivora > Otariidae > Zalophus > Zalophus californianus. The sequence continues at coordinate 109,315,728 of NC_045612.1, read as the reverse complement.
TAAGCAGGGGGAGCAGCAGAGGGAGAGGGAGAAGCAGGCTCCTCACTGAGCAAAGAGCCCGATGTGGGACTCGATCCCAGGACCCTGGAATCATGACCTGAGCTGAAGGCAGACGCTTAATGACTGAGCCACCCAGGCGTCCCAAGCCATCTGTGGTTTTTTTGGAAAAGTGTTTCTTCCTGTCTTCTACCCATTTTTTAATTGGATTATTTCTGTTTTGGGTGTTGAGATTATTTTATATATTTTGGATACTAACTCTATCAAATATGTTATTTGCAAATATCTTCTCCCATTCTGTAGGTTACCTTTTAGCTTTGTTGACTGTTTCCTTTGCTGTGCAGGAACTTTTTATTTTGATCATGTCCCAACAGTTTGTTTTTTGCTTTTGTTTCCCTTGCCTCGGGAGACATATCTAGAAAGAAGTTGCTTTTGCCTATGTTTTCTTCTAGGATTTTACTGGTTTCATACCTCACATTTAGGTCTTTCATCCATTTTGAATTTATTTTTGTGTGTGGTGTAAGAAAGTGGTCCAGTTTCATTCTTTTGCATGTAACTGTCCAGTTTTCCCAACACCATTTGTTGGAGAGACTATCTTTTTCCCGTTGCGTATTCTTTCCTGCTTTGTCAAAGATTAATTGACAGTGTAGTTGTGGGTTTGAAGAGCAAGATTGATTTATCTATATATTTGTGTTTTTTTAATCACACTTAAGAGTTTTCAAGTATTTTTATCAATGGGATTTAAGAAAGCTTTTGTCTTCAAGTCTATTAATTTTGTACCAGCACGCGTTATAAAACTCATACTGATGGTAGTTTTTCAGTTGATTCCTTTGGATTTCATAGTTAGATCATATATAAATAAGTATAATTTTTTTAAAATAATAATTGTATTTTACATTTTATTATCTTACCTAATTGCATTGGCTATAAATTCTCATGTAATCTTAATGATAGTGTTAATGGGTGTCCTTGTTTCTTTTTTGAGGGAGAGAGAGCGAGTTGGGGGGGAGGGACAGAGGGAGAGGGAGAGGGAGAATCTTAAGCAGGCTCCACGCCCAGTGCAGAGCTCTGTGCTGGGCTCAGACTCATGACCCTGAGATCATGACCTGAGCCAAAATTAAGAGTTGGTTGCTTAACCGACTGACCCACCCAGGCACCAGGGGGTGTCCTTGTCTTAATTTGACTTTAGAAGGAATACTTTTAGTGTTTTACCTTAATTTAATCTGTGTCTTTTTTTATAAGTTGATGCATCATTCTCCTATCCAAAAACATGTTTTAACATGCACTAGTTTAAGATTTGCTTATACTCGTGTGTTTATAATTTATAAAATTGTTATAGAATTCACCCTTTAAAAATATACAATTCAGTGGTTTTTAGTAAATTCAGAGTTGTGCAACCATCACCACTAATTTTCAGACATTTTATCACCCCCAAAAGAAATCCTGTGTCCATTAGCAATCACTGTCACCAACTCCCACCCCTCACAACCACTAATCTACTTTCTCTCTGTATGTATTTGCCTATTCTTGACATTTAATACGTGGTCTTTCATGTCTGGCTTGTTTCACTTAGCATATTCTTTCCGAGGATCATCCATGTTGGAGCATGTATTTGTATTTCATTCCTATTGTATTTTTTTTAAAAGATTTTATTTATTTGAGAGCGAGAGAGCGCACGTGCACAAGTGAGCATGAGCTGGGGGAGGTGCAGAGGGACAAGCCAACTCTGCTGTGCATGGAACCTGGAGCCTGAGGTGGAGCGCTGTGGGGCTCTCTTCCACGGCTCAGTCCCAGGACCCTGAGATTATGACCTGAGCCGAAGTCAGATGCTTAACTGACTGAGCCATCCAGGCACTTCATTCCTGTTTTTTGTTTGTTTTTTTTTTTAAGATTTTTTATTTATTTATATGCCAGAGAGAGCACAAGCAGGGGGAGCAGTAGGCAGAGGGAGAAGCAGGCTACCTGCTGAGCAAGGAGCCCCATGCAGGACTCGATCCCAGGACCCTGGGATCATGACCTGAGCCAAAGGCAGACACGTGACCCACTGAGCCACCCAGGCATCCCCCTGTTGTATTTTTTAACTGTTAAGAAAATACCTTTCTGGGGCACCTGGCTGGCTTAGTAGGTACAGCATGTGACTTTTGATCTTGGGATTGTGAGTTTGAGCACCATGTTGGGTGCAGAGATTATTTAAAAATAAAATCTTTAAAAAAATACCTTTATATTATAATGTAACTGAGTAGTTTTTTTTAATTTTTTAGAGATTTTATTTATTCCGCAAGAGAGCAGGAGCAGGGGGAGGGGCAGAGGGAGAAGGAGAAGCAGACTGCCCGCTGAACAGGGAGCCTGATGGGACGTGGGGACATGAGGCCCGATCCCAGGACCCAGAGATCAGGACTTGAGCAGAAGGCAGACACCTAACTGAGCCACCCAGGTGCACCCTGGGTAGTTTGTTTTAAATAAAAAGTAGATGTTCTAGAGTATGGGAAATGAAAAGGGGACAAAAAAGGAGACATCCTAACTCACTGTTAAATTATATTCCTGCTCAAATCTGGAGAAAATACTACCAAAAACAGGGGTGCCTGGGTGGCTCAGTCATTAAGCATCTGCCTTCATCTCAGGTCATGATCCCAGCGTCCTGGGATCGAGCCCCACACCGGGCTCCCTACTCCGCGGGAAGCCTGCTTCTCCCTCTCTCACTCTCCCTGCTTGTGTTCCCTCCCTCTGGCAAATAAATAAAATCTTTAAAAAAAATAAAAATAAAAACTCTAGTGCTTGGTGTTGATAGCACATCAGTGCAACTAGGTTCAGAGGGTACTTTGGCAACTCTTAGTCTGAGCATGAATAAGGGCTTTGGAAAAATAAGGCATTAAGAAGACGTCATTTTAGGACCAAATTTTAATAGATTTTGAAAGTTCAGACTGTTAGACTTTAACCAAAACTGTGAAGTTATTGATTGGTTCAGAATGGTTTTATGGAAAAAACTAATCTGTAATAAAAACTTGGCATTGAAATTTTGAGCAAGTGTACAGAAGTTCCAAGTAGGACAGGGCAAGGAAGGACAGGGCTCTGACATTTTCAGCAGCAAGCATTTTTTTCTTCCTCTTATTGTCACAGAGGGGGGGCAGGGTTGTTTGAAAACAAAATATACTATTCTTCAGGAATGGAATTTGAAATAAAGCTATTAGATTAATAATGTCAATTATGTACATGTTTTTCCTTAGTTTTTTTTTTTAAGATTTTATTTATTTGAGAGAGAGAACGCGCACTCGCACAAGAGCAGGGTGAGAGGCAGAGGGAGATGGGGAGAGAGAATCCCAAGCAGACTCCGAGCTGAGCTTGGAGCCCAAGGCGGGGCTGGCTTGATGTCATGACCCTGAGATCATGACCTGAGCTGAAATCAAGAGTCAGATGGTTAACTGACTGAGCCACCCAGGCACCCCTCTTTCCTTAGTTTTTGAGTAATTGATCTGTCAAGTGTTGATAAGAGTTGTAACTTGTCACTATTATTGATTTCTTTTTATTTCTCTCATAGTTTTTTTGTTTTTATATATTTCCATGTTTTATTTGACACATACAAATTCATAATGATTTCAGATTCAAGATAGGCTAGAGAACACACACATTCACTTTTTTTTTTCCTTTGAAAATCATATTGAGGAAGAAGTAGAGAAATCCAGAGAAACAAAAAAACCTGAGAGGTATGCCACTTGCAAACCAGAATATGGCGAGTTTCTGGTTGAATAAAGCAATTGGGAATCAATTAATGGCAAAACCCTAGGGAGCTTAGTGAACCTGTAGCCTTATTCAAAAAGTCAGAAGGACCATCCAGAAATTTCATTCTGCATTATTCCTGATCTCAGAAGCAGGGATGTCCTAGGAGAAAGAGCAAGCTGTGGTCACAGCCAGTTAATTAAAGGTATGAAAAGCTAAGTCATTTACCTGTTAGTATAGATGTCTTCTCCTGTGGTTTTCCTCCTGAGATAATGCCAGAAATTCAGTGCTCTGATTTACAAATTGTCCATAGGAAATTCCAGAGTGGGTACTGTGGGGAGAAAGGGGCAGTGCTTTAGGTAGCTTGTAGCCAACCTGAGGGTTATTGGACTTCTAGTAGTGGAAAGATGGGATGCTTGTCCATCATTGAAGGAAAGCCTGGCTGTTTACATGGTTCTTTTCTCTCCCTTGGCCTCATTCTTCCAGACTCTAGAGCTCTCAATGTGGTCATAATTTAGGTTTATTTTTAGGCAAACAGAGATTCTCAACTTGAGCTGAGGAAATACAATCCAGCTATCAGAATGTAACTTTGGTCTTGACCTTCATCTACAGATATTGACAACCTAGAAAAATCATGCTTTTGAGGAAAATCAGCAGTTCAAAAGGGCCACCAAATCTAACCGATTTAATAATGAGACAGCAGAGGAGATGGTTTAATTTAGAATACACAGTTAACTTCAAATCTTCAGAGATATTTGGGAAGATACTGTATCTACCCAAAAAAGGAGAAAAGATTGCTGTGGAAAAGAAACTAAGTTTATTTTGATATTAAAATATGACCTTTTAGATAAAAATTCAGTAGATGAAGATCAAATTAGCTAGCTTAGAAAAAAGAGTTTAGGGGTTTTGAGAATGTAGAAAGAAAATATGAAAGAAAATTTAAAGAAACATGGAGGGTAGATTTAGGAGTCCTTACATCATATAGTAGAAATTCTAATATGAATGAACAGAGAAAATGGAAGGAAATACAGAAACAACAGAAGAAAATTCCTTGAGTTCAAGAAGGGCTCAGGTCTTTTTTTTTTTTCTTTTTAAGTGATCTCTCTGCCCAACATGGGGCCCGAACTCATGACCCTGAGACCAAGTCACATGTTCTTAAGACTGAGCCAGCTCGGCTTCCCCTAGGATGGCTCAAGTCTTTTCTTGTTTTTTAAAGATTTTATTTATTTTTGAGAGCGCACAAGCAGAGGGCGCAGCAGCAGAGGTTCTCAGCAGGCTCCCCACTGAGCAAAGAGCCTGATGCGGAACTTGATCCCAGGACTCTAGGATCATGACCTGAGCCGAAGGCAGATGCTTAACCTACTGAGCCACCCAGGCGTCCCAGGGCTCAAGTCTTTTAATTGGAAAGGCCCCATTGAGTTCTGGATGTAAGACAACCAGAGTTTTTTTAGAGAGGTAGCAGTGAAAATAAAGAGTTGACGAATTTAAAAGTGGCTAGCTTAGAGGCAAATTTAATTTAAGGGCTGAATTGGTAAAAGAAGTGAAATATAATTCCATACTTGAAAATTAGGTATCTGAAGAAATAATGGCCAGCATCGAACAACGTGGGGAAAAAATTGGAAAGAAATGTAGCTTAAGAGGGAAGATGTTAATTAGGATTTAAACGTAAATTTTCACCAGTTCCACTTTTGCTCTAAGAAAAATCTCAGTCAGTAGAGAATGCAACATGATCTCAGGGTTGCAAGTTCGAGCCCCGTGTCGGAGGTAGAGTTTACTTAAGAAAAAGGAAAAAGAATTCTCTTAGATCTGCTTTTTGCCTTTCTTGCAGCTTGAGCAATTCCATTTACTGTGTATAGCACAGTTTAATTCTCTGAGTTTGACTTAGGGAGAGGAACTAGGATTGAGTCATAAAATTAAAAAGCAGTGAGTTTTTGGGAGGCCAGAAGCAGAAAAGTAATTCTTGTATGCATAATAGCTGCAAAAAGCAAAGTAAATATGTAAGCACCCTGTTAACTTGCTCAAGAAGGGGGATCATTACAGTGTCTAGGCATCAAGAGATCCAAGATGGAAATATATTCGCTATCCCTAATTTAAGATAGATAAATGCCCTTGCTATACCTATTAACTTGGTATGGTGTTTTTATTGCTTTATTATAAAGAATGGAAGAAAGTTTTTGTGAATTTTTTGAGTTTCTCTCAACCCATTATTTCCCTTAAAACTGTATGTTTTTCTCTTGTGAATTCTTCCACACCATGTTTAGGATCATGATTTTTGCAACTGGGAAGAGACTATTTTACTGACCTTGAGGTGAGAGTGGCGTCCAAGAAGTATTTTTGAGGACATTTGGTAATCAGACAAAACTTTAGTATGTGTTCACCTAAATTGTTAGAGTATTGGTTCTCTGAATCATTCTGCTTATTTCTCTCCAGATTCAGCTCTGGGCTTGGTTCTTGCAGCAAAGGCAGGGGCAATTTCAGTTATGTTATTAGTGCACATTCCCCACTCTTAAGTTTTTCACAATCCTGAGAATTCTTCTAAGTAGCTTCTGTTCTAAGAACATTGGTTTCATTTTGACATAGAGAATTACTTTTAAATTCTAACCCCACAGGGGTTACAAAGTTGAAGGATAGTCATCTCCCCTTAGGAGTACAAAACGTGTTTTTTCCTGATTAGAATTTTGTAATGACAAAATAGAATGAAAAATAATCAGTCAAAACTGTTTAATAATTACTGCTCACCTATGTCAAAAATAAGGTGAGTGGATACCCACCATTTGGGCCAGAATATCTGTTAGAAAATAAACGGATAGGATGTAAAATGATGGGAATAATGGCAGATAAGCCTTGTGATAGCTGGGGTTAACATTTTAGAGCAGCTTGCATATAGGGGAACTGCAAGCGGGAGTGCTATGATCAGAGCGGTGCTTCAGAGGATCAGTGTGCAGCAGATGCAGATTGCAGGAATGCCTGCTCAGGACTTGGCCCCAGCCCTCACGTGTTAACAGGCTTCCTCGTCGTCGTTTGTTGTGGGAGTGGCAGAAAGGCCAGTGGCGAGGCTATTTTCATCCCCTGGTGCTGGGTTGGGGGTGGGGGGAGGCGGGAATGGGGAAATAGGAAGCTGAGAGTAAGCGGTGACGCTGGGAATAAAAAGAGAGGGACAGATTCCTGAGAAGTTGTGGAGAAGAAACGGAGAAGGTCTGACAACCTGACTGAATTTAAGCAGGAAGAAGGAAAAGGCCATAGTGGTCATGTCAGGAGAAAGCAGGGTTCTATCCTGATGGAAATATTCCAAGGGCAGTCTGGTGGAAGTGTTAGGTGCTACCCTGAGTATGTGAATTTGGGGACTCATCTTTGTGTAAATGGTAGTTGAAACCGTGGAATAAAAAGCAGAAGAGAAGAGGGCTGAGTGTACCTTCTGGAGCAAGGTTGCAGTAAGGAGTTGGGGAGGCAGAGTAACCAGCCGTTGGGAAGGTGGGAAGAGAAATGAGGGAAGGAGAGAATTTTGGAATCCAGGGGAGTGATTATCTGTCAAACTCTAATAGAAAAGCCAAGGAGGATGAATACCCAGCAAAAGAGTTAGTGTGTAGGTTGAGAATTCTTAGAGCTGATGGGATTGGGTTTATGTAGGGAAACTGGAGAGGGGGCCTTAATACCTTAACGGATCCTGATTGCTCTCTTAATTGGCTTAATTTCAGGTAGTAGTATGGCATTATGTTTAGAAGATTAATTTACTATTTATCATTTTATAATTACATTTTTAAAGTGGGGAGAAGAGAAAGCATTATGGTTAGAGGTGATTTTATTTATTTTTTAAGAGTTTTATTTATTTATTTGATAGAGACACAGTGAGAGAGGGAACGCAAGCAGGGGGAGTGGGAGAGGGAGAAGCGGGCCTCCCGCTGAGCAGGGAGCCCGATGCGGGGCTCGATCCCACCACCCTGGGATCATGACCTGAGCCAAAGGCAGACGCTTGACAACTGAACCACCCAGGCGCCCCTATTTTTTATTTTTTAAAGATTTTATTTATTTGCGAGAGAGAACATGAGGGGGAGGGGAGAGGGAGAGGGAGAAGCAGACTCCCTGGTGAACTGGGAGCCACACGAAGGGCTTGATCCCAGGACCCCGAGATCATGACCCGAACCGAAGGCAGACCTTTAACCGACGGAGCCACCCAGGTGCCCCGCCAGAGGTGATTTTAATGGGGAGAGAGAAGTTGACAACTTATTCAGAGCATGTATAGTTTCCGTTTTTCACAGTTGAAAAATTTTTTGTTCCTTTTAATTTGAAGCAGTTTGAATAAATAACACAAAACATGTCCTTCCTTGAAAATGAATAGAATATGTCTCAGAGATGACATGTTGAAAATCCATTTATTACATTAATGTTATTTGAGTTTTTCATGGATATTTAAGAACTATTTATATGTAAGTTTAACATCTGAAAATAAGATACGTATAAATAAATATTTATTGCAAACAAGTAAAATCAGAGTGAAAGGATAAAAGTGCTGTAGAAATTCAGAGGAAGGAGAGATTATTTTCAGCTTTTTCTTTTTTGGTGAGGAAGGAGACTTGGGGAAAAGGTCTAAGCAGAGTTGATAAGGGAAAGGTGTTCCAGGTAGAAGAAACCCTGAGCTCAGTGTAGAGCTGGGGTCTTATTAGGGACATGGGACATTTTTGTTTGGCTGAAGTGTGTGCATGCAGTGGTGGGGGGAGGTGCTTGAAGGGAAGGTAGGGGAGAGAATGATGGAAAGATAATTTGGGGCCAGAATTTAGAAGGCAGGAGTGTGAACTTTATTTGGAAGCAGCAGGGAGCCGTTAAACATTTTTCAACAGAAAAATGACACCATCTAGCTGATGCTTTAGAAAAATGACTCTTGGGGCACCTGACTGGCTCAGTCGGAGCATGGGACTTTTAATCTGGGGGTTGTGAGTTTGAGCCCCATGTTGGGTGTAGAGATTACTGAAATAATAAACTTTAAAAAAATTGCACTTTCTGTTATTTGAAATTTTAGTAAGAAGCATTCAGTACTTATATCATCAGCAAAAAATGATTAAAAGAAAAATGCATCTGAATAGTACCATTTAGGCTGGATTAGAAAGTGAGAAAGTAGATAAGGAAACCAATGAGGGAGGCGGTTTATGCTGTATTTACAACATGAGTAAACCACAATCCCTGATTAGTGATTAGTATTAAATAGTGTATTATTTAATTGGTTAAGTTTTTGGTCGGTTTTTTAAAGATTTACTCATTTTAGAGAGAGAGCGAGAGCGCATGTACGTGAGCAGGGGGAGGGGCAGAGGGAGAGAGAATCCTCAAGCTAACTCCCCACTGAGTGCACAGGAGCCCGATGCAGGGCTTGATCCCACAACCCCGAGATCATGACCTGAGTAGAAACCAGAGAGTCAGCTCCTCAACCGACTGAGCCACCTAGGCGTCCCAGGTTTTTTTGGTTTTTGTAAGTTTGGGCTTAAGTAGAAAAGGGAGCATTAAGGTCATTGGGTTGTCTTGTAAAAAGCTAAGGCAGATAAGGTTCTATAGCTGGACTTCAGAAAGGTCTAGAACCTGTTGGTAAACCTCCCCTCCCTGCTCCCTCTACTTTATTTCTCCGGGCATTCTCTGGATTCTTTCTATTTTTTATTTGTAAACCTTACCTCACTAGTCTAACCTAAAGTTGGAAAATGTCCTTCCTCATCTCCTGTGTTAAAGCCAGTGGTGGTAGTGGTGGGGAGAAGACTGACCCTTGTTCATGGTTTCAGATTCTCAGGGATAGGACTTTGATTTTGTTATGCTCACAGATGAACTTGTTTTTACTTTTTTATACCTAGTGCCAGTCAGCTGTGTCCTGGAGAGCATAAATACACTGTGGGAATTTACTTCTCTAGATTGGAGGGTCAGTTAAGAGGGGTCAATGTAAGTTAGGCAGAATTCCCAAAGGGTGTTTACTACAGTTATACATTTTGAATTTTTACAGTTGTTTAATGTATTGGTTGAAAGACAGACTAAATTTAGAGAAGTTATAGGGAAATTGTGCAGAAATTTCCCCCCAGTAAGCTGTAGAGTATGTTTAAATTGAACTTTAATAAAACTGGTTACCATTCTGGGAATATGGGTTATACAGACTGAGAGGAGACGAGAGTGCTAGGGTGCTGGAAATGTTCTAGATCCTGATCTGGGTAGTTTAGTGATTATACAGGTTTATGCCTGTGTCAGAATTCATCAAGATTCATCAAGATGTGGGGCGCCTGGGTGGCTTAGTCGGTTAAGTGTCCGACTCTTGATTTCAGCTCAGGTCATGATCTCTGGGTTGTAAGATCGAGCCCTGCTTTGGGCTCCGCGCTCAGCGGGGGAGTCTGTTTGAGATTCTCGCTCTGCCCACCCCCCACTCTGCATTGTCTCTTTCTCTCTCTAAAATAAATAAATCTTTAAAAAAAAAATTCGTCAGGATGTGTATACTTGATGTGTGAAAGCAGTATCTCAATTAAAAAGCTAGGTACAGGGGCTCCTGGGTGGCTCAGTTAAGTGGCTGCCTTCAGCTCAGGTCGTGATCTCCGGGTCCTGGGATCAAGCTCCACATCGGGCTCCCTGTTCAGTGGGGAGTCTGCTTCTCCCTCTCTCCCTCTGCCTGCCACTCCCCCTGCTCCCCCCCCAATAAATAAAATCTTAAAAAAAAAATGGCACAACTGACTTGTTTGGTTTATCTGCCTTTCCTGTCATCTAGATGCCCACATATCGTCGGACATCAGTTAAGTTCTCTTTCATTTTAGATAGATAAATTTTTGATAGGTGTTCATCTCTCACATAATTTTGAGTGTTTCAGAAATGTAGATATCATGATGAGATTTTTAATAACATGATATTAAAAAAGTAATGCTTGGTTTACTTTTTTCTGATTTAGGAGCTGTGACTGATGAGAATTAAAGGCCATGGATGAAGATGGACTTCAATTACAACCACAAGAGCCAAACTCATTTTTTGATGCAACAGGTATAACTTGGGTCGTTCTGCTTCCCAACTACCAAATTTGGAGTTGGCTCTCAAGTGGATGAATTGCTAGTCTCTGACATTGATACTCACACTTAGGTATCTTTTTATCCTGTCACGCCTATGTTTGTTAAAATGAGCACATTATTATTCCTGTCCTTAAAAATGTGTTTCGCTCACAACCAGTATTCATGTTCTTCTCCATAAGAGCAGCGGTATCAAAACACCAGTGCTCTCTTCAGTTATTTGCATCTTGCCCAGTTACGGTGCTAAGTCCGGTTACTTCTCCCTTTGAAAATGTTCCTTGCTTACATATCCCTTCATTCTACTTCCTCCCACATAGACATTCTCTTTCGTCTCATTCTTAGTCTGCAGTAACTTTTAAATTCTTTTCCTTACCCTTAGTCTCTTTTGTCCAGCCCACCAATTAGAATACATCAAAAAATAACATGTAGATTATGTCATTTGTCTGTTTTCCATTACCCAGCAGGTAAAGTAAAAGCCTCAGGCCCTCCACCTTCTGACCCCATCCTACTTTTATAATGCTGTCTCTCACAAGGTGACAAAAGGAGCCCTCTGCTTCAGGAAGACAGAGTCTTATCTCACTCTCCAAACTACAAGGACTATTAAATTCATGAAATTCTAAAAATAGAAAAAAAATGTATTCACAATTTCACATTACCTGTGATTCTAGTTGTGTAGCATTGTAAAGTGATTATGCTAGGTTTTATAATGTAAAATGGTTTTTTATCACACTAGCTAGCTACCCTTATAAATAAAATGTTGACTAGTTTTCCATTGGACTTGAAATGATCATGTTGCAGTATATTAAAGAAATAGTGATTAACTTTATCAGGAAATTAAATATTAATGATTTTAAATTTTAACTTTTCCTTCAGTCTCTTAATCCAGTGGGGGTATATGTATTTTACTTAACTTGGAATAGTCTTTTAATTTACATTCGGTAACTTCAGTTTGATAATGATAAATGCAAAGGTATAATTCTCTCTTCATTAGAACATGAAATATAATTGATGTGCTTGAAAAAGAGACTAAGCTCTTTGGAGAAAAACACACACTATTTAGTAGCTTAATCTTGCCACAAGTGAGCCTGGGTCATGGACTAAGTGGTGGATTGAAGGGCTATTGCATTTTAGCCCTGATGTTAACACTTATGGTGTTTGTTTATCTTTGAGCAAGTCACTTAATCTGTCAGGGCCTCCGTTTTCATGTCCTAATAATAATGAAACCTCTCATTACAGTTTTTCAGAACACTTCCCATACATTCCCATTTGATCATCACAACAGTCCTGTGAGGTATGCATGGCAGATACTACTGTCCTCATTTTACTGATGAGGAAACCGAAACTCAGAGGTTAAATGACTTGCCCAAGGTCACAAAACGAATAAGTGTCCAAACTGTACTCTCTGATTTAGATTTTATAACCAGTCTTCTTGCTACCAAATGCTTTCATTTTCATGTCTGCAAAGTGGAGATTACGGTGATCTGTTGCTGATGTTAATATTGAGAATATGGAAAATAAATGAGTATAAAGCATTTTGTAGAAGTCCTATAGAAATTAAAGCAAACATACTCTTTATTATTTCTAGATGTAATTAAAATGGATATTAACTGGCTGTAAGATTTCCTACATTTTTTAATGATATTTTTGGCCCTTGTTGGTCATTCGTGTTTGTTAAGCAAAGCCAAATGTCTCTGAGGACCTGGCCAGTGACACACAGTCATTGAGTTAGGCAGCTGCTTGGACTCAATCTGGTTTGAGTCACATCCAGAAGCACTCATCAACAGAATAGCATTTTAGGTTAAGACTTTTATAAAACTTTGCTTTTCTCTAGACCAGGATCCAAGATACTGGATTTGTTTTCTTTTATCCTATGTTTTTGGCAAGGACATTTGATTTTGATTCCCATTTGTGGCATTCATTCAGATTAATATTTATGGAGCACCATAATCTGTGCAAACTGTGATCTTGGTGAAGTCATTTAATCTCAACGGGGCTTCAACTGATTCAGCCTTCTACCTTTATTCCTTAATTGCAGAGTGGACTAGAGTAAGGGTCTTATATTCTGAGAAGCTGCCTGGGGGATTGGGATATGGGGGGACAGGAGGAGGCTGGCTGGAGACGGAATACCCTGGTGAAGTTGCGTCAGGCCCCATTCCAACTAACCTTGGCCTCCACCACTCCAGAGCAGCTGCACTTTTATGCATCTCATCTATCCACAGAGACTCCCTAGCCAGTTGTCTTTTCTCCGTAACTGTGGCCTTCTAGCCCTCTTTTCATTTATGCCCTGATCCTTTTATATCCTAGATTCAGAGGATAATTTCTAAATTTCTGTAGTCATAAATGGAGGATATTGGTGAGATATTTTCTAGAACAAAGGGGGAAAAAGGGGTAAAGATGGAAGGGGTAAAAATAGAAGAGATATATGGGAGAGGTGGAAAGAAGAAAAAATAAGAATTGAGGAGAAAGATATGGAACAAGAAGGAAAAAGGAATGAAAACACATACAATGAAGGAAAATGGTGTATTTGTCACCTGAACTGGCATTACTTACTTTTATAAACTTCCCTTAAGTACCTTTGCATATGGGATTAACTTCAGTGAGCCTAGAATTTTACTTTCATGAGTGTGTGTGTGTGTGTGTGTGTGTGAGAGAGAGAGAGAGAGAGAGACTGACTCAATTGCCTTGGTTTTCTGTATTTCCATATCACTTGATTTGGAATGAGAATAAAAGTTCTTGTATTAAAAATTTCTGTTTCTGATATGATTCAAAAATAGTTTCCCTCTTTAATCTGTGTTAGTGTTTGAGAAAACTGAGGAGCTAGTCTGTTTTACTGGTAGTAATTAAATAACATTTACATTATTTGAGGTAGTCATGCACACCTACCTGAAATTTGTGATTTTAATTTTTTTTTTTAAGGAGCTGATGCTACACACATGGACGGTGATCAAATTGTTGTGGAAGTACAAGAAACTGTTTTTGTTTCAGATGTTGTGGATTCAGACATAACTGTGCATAACTTTGTTCCTGATGACCCAGACTCAGTTGTAATCCAGGATGTTATTGAGGATGTTGTTATAGAAGATGTTCAGTGCCCCGATATCATGGAAGAAGCAGATGTATCTGAAACGGTCATCATTCCTGAGCAAGTTCTGGACTCAGATGTAACTGAAGAAGTTTCTTTAGCACATTGCACAGTCCCAGATGATGTTTTAGCTTCCGACATTACTTCAGCCTCAATGTCTATGCCAGAACACGTCTTGACGAGTGAATCCATACATGTATCTGATGTTGGACATGTTGAACACGTGGTTCATGACAGTGTAGTAGAAGCAGAAATCGTCACTGACCCTCTGACAACGGACGTCGTTTCAGAAGAAGTATTGGTAGCAGATTGTGCCTCTGAAGCAGTCATAGATGCCAATGGGATCCCCGTGGACCAGCAAGATGATGACAAAAGCAACTGTGAGGACTACCTTATGATTTCCTGTAAGTCTTGGGGTACCGTGATTGTCAGAGGTATTTTTGAAGGCTGTCTTTCCTAACTTACATCAGGGGTGAAATTTTCTTGACTTCTATAAAATTAAAGTAAATCTCGTAGACCTCCCTGCATTATTGTTTCAGTTTGAAGCCTGTAAGATAACTCAAAATTAAGAAAAGTGAAATGGTGCAGAGTAGAGTTATTTCTCTATAAGGACACAATAGAAAGATGAGATTTCTTCAGTCTAGAAAGACAAAGACGAAAAGGAGTAGAACTGAACTTTTGAAATCATGAAGGATGTGACTAGGCTGTTACAAGCCTTTATTAGAATTAGGAATCCTCTTAAAACTAAAAAGGAGTTCAACTTGGAAAAAAATGTATAACCGAACTACTTATATTCTTGTATATGGATGTACGGTGCTACTTATGTACTACTTATGTACTTACTCTGCTTACACGTAAAATGCTGTTTATATAACAGATAGCATGGAAAAGAGCTCTGGCATAGTATTGAAAGTTTAAATGATTCCAGAACATGATTTTCAAGTATGATGGACTCATAGTAGGTTATTGAAGAAAAGTAAGGTGTTTTGGAACATACTTGAACATTTTTAACTTAACGTCTGGAAGGATAGCTGTATCTTCTTACAACATATTTCTTGGTACCACTTTCAGAGATAAAATCCTCAATTGGATAGACCACAGTTCTGACCCAGTATGGGGATTCTTGTACCTTTAGGAACTAAACTTTAAACAAAGACTCACAGACTATTTGCTTATATAAATTCACAAGACTATTTGCTTTGCTTGAAAACCTGTTATAATAGAGGAATTTCACATAGCGTATATTGGAGTCCACCAGCATTTTAGGAAATACCTTTTAAAAGTTCCAGATTTTGGAAATCTGAGAATTCTTTGTGTGAAGAGGAAGAAAATGCCTTCATTCAGCACATGTGTTTGGGCTCCCTACTATGTGTTAGACATTGTTGTAAGTAGTGCAGATATGGATAGGTGATAAATAAAAAATACATAAAACCATTGTCTTTAGAGAGCTTACGGTCTACTGCAGGAGAGAAAGAGAGGTTGCACTGTGATGCAGAGGCGGGACCAAGTTGCTGTGGAGACAAGATGGAGTTGCTGACCTTTGAACTCAAGGATGAGTTCTAGTTTTACCAGGTGAAGAAGGGCATGAGTTGGGAGGGAGACATTCCAGGCAAATTGTATAGTATGTTAAAAAAAAAAAAAAAAAAAAGTCTGGCCTTTGCTGGGAATGATGGTAACTTTAGGATGTACTTGTATATCTTTGTGTACTTCCTGGTTAATTCATTAGAACAAATTTCTTGAAATAGAATTGCTAGATCAGAGGGTGTACACATTTATAAGTCTGGTGATAGTGCCTCAATATTTTGCCTAATAATAACTCCCCCACCAGGTTTATGAGAAGGTCCATTTCCCTACACAGCTAACCAACGAGGGTATTATTTTCCTTTTTAGTTTTTGCCAGTCTCACAGGGGAAAATAGATAGCCATTTGAAGTTTGAATTTATTTTAGCAAGATAATTTTGGTAGTGATACAGAATAAGAGTAGATGAGGGAGAGACTAGTGGTAGAGGTTAGTTGAAATGGTTCATTCATGAGATAAGGAAGATCCTAAGTACCTTCACAGGAATGGGGACAGAAAGAGGGAACTAGATTCAAGAGAGTTTAGGAAGTAAAATGAATGAGACTTGGTGACAGAATAGGGGTGGGGATCTGAGGGAGAAAGAATTCATGGAGGACCCTAAGGTTTCTACCTTGGGGGATTGGGTGCCTGGTCATGCTGTTACCTGAGAGGTGGAGATTTGGTGCAAAGAACATGATTTAGGACATGTTAGAAGTTTGAGTTGCTTGCTGGGGACAATCTGATGGATGTTTTTTCTAGACAGGTGATAATATGAATTTGGCGCTTTTGAGAGAGTTTGTGGCTAGAGGAAGAAATTTGGGACAACAAAATATAGATAGTATCCTATGTGGAAATGGGTGGTGGTTCCTTAGAGAGTACTTGTAGAATAATGAGTATGGATCCTTTAGATATTTAAGAGGTACACAGAGGAGGGCGCCTGGGTGGCTCAGTTGGTTAAGCGACTGCCTTTGGCTCAGGTCATGATCCTGGAGTCCCAGGATCGAGTCCCGCATCGGGCTCCCTGCTCAATGGGGAGTCTGCTTCTCCCTCTGACCCTAACCCCTCTCATGTGTTCTCTCTCTCATTCTCTCTCTCTCAAATAAAATCTCTAAAAAAAAAAAAAAAAAAATACGTGGAGGAGAAGAGCCCATGAAAATCAGGAGGTTTTGGGAAGTGGAGGAGAAAGAATTTCTAGAAGTGTCATCACTGAAAAGAGAGAATGGAGCTGTTCCATCGAGCAATTAGGAGGTCATTTGTATCTTAATTAAAATAGTTTCAATAAAGCAAGGGCCAATGGAGAGGAGATAGAAGAGATGAACCATAATGGATTGAGAAGTAGGTGGAAGTGAAGTAGGTGAAGCAATTTGTATAAATGGCCATTTTGGTCAGAGAAGGGACAAAAGAGGCGGGAGTATAGCTTTGATGTTTGGCTGGATGGTGAAAATGTGTTGAGCATACTTATAGTCTTATAGGTGCAGGACACAAACCATTGGATAGAGAGACTAAAGATAAGGGAAGGGTTACCAGATGGAGCAGTTCCAGAGAAGGGGGAAAGAATGAGGTCCAGGGCAGCAGTGGAGGACTGTTGGGTGAGGCCTAGAGAGGAAGAGTGAGTACCTTCTCTGAGACAGAGGCAGTAAAAGGAGCTTTAGAATATTGGGAGCAGCAGGCGCCTGGCTGGCTTAGTTGGTAAAGCATGTAACTCTTAATCTCAGGGTTGTGAGTTTGAGCTCCACAGTGGGTGTAGAGATTACTTAAAAATAAAATCTTTAAAAATAAATAAAGGGACACCTGGGTGGCTCAGTCAGTTAGGTGTCTGCCTTCTGCTCAGGTAATGATCCCAGGGTCCTGGGACTGAGTCCTGCGTCGGACTCTTTGCTCAGAGGGGAGCCTGGTTCTCCCTCTGCCTGCCACTTTCCCTGCTTCTCCCTCTCTCTCTCTCTGACAAATAAATAAAATATTTAAAAAAATAATAAAAATTAAAAAAAAAAGAATGTTGAGAGCTATTTTCTTTGTGCAGCAAATTCCTCTGCCAATATAGGATGTATAGAGGTTGTGGGTGGAAAGCTGAAGAATAGAGGTAAAGAGTTGAAAAACCTTACTTAGTCTTAAAAGGAGGGACCAGGGCAGGAAGCTTAAGAATTTACAGGATGGATTATTTAGCTGCATTGAGGGGCCAGCTGAGATTGGGAGTCTTCAGTTTGTATGTCAGATGTGCCGTTCAGTATGAAAATACCATTTTGAAATACCACTGCCAGATTTTCTTTTGCAGGACCAGGCAACCCAGAGGCAAGGCTGGAGAAAGTAAGGAGTTGGGTTCATCGTGCTTTATGAGGGCAAGAGGATCTGGTGAAATATTTAGGCGAAAGCACTCTTGGTTCTCCTTGACTTCTCTTTTCACTTAAACTTGTTTGCTAAGGAGTAAAATGCATAGCATTGGTTTGACCTTTAGCTGCATACTATCTCTTGCCTTTATTATTCTTTTAGGAAGTTCAGCCCTCCAAGAATGTCATAAAAAAAAAACCAAAACAGTAAAAGTTGATTTAGTAACGGTTGACATGGTATACTAGATTTTTTTTTTAAGATTTTATTTATTGAGAGAGCGCACACATGAGCAGGGGTAGGGGTAGAGGGAGAAGCAGACTCCCTGCTGAGCAGGGAGCCGGACACAGGGCTCATCCCAGGACCCTGGGATCACGACCTGAGCCACCCAGAGACCCCCCCCCCCCGAGTATACTAAATTTTTACACTGTATTAGAGTCCAGTCTTGTAAGATTTTCATTCAAAATCTTATAGTCATCTTTCTTTTAGGCTCTGGGTTTCTGCTAATTTATATAGATTTTAATGTTCCTAAAGTAGTAAATAAGGATGGACACAAACTGCTATTGTTGTGTATTTTTGTATATTTTATATATGTATATAAGTATGTATTTTAACAATACAGTGATAGTTTATTCCTTTTTTTTTTTTAAAGATTCATTTTAGAGAAAGTGTGTGCGAGTGGTGGGTGGGCAGAGGAAGAGAGAGAATCCTGAAGCAGACTCCCCTATGAGCATGGAGCCTGATGGGGGCTCGATCCCAGGACCCTGAGATCATGACCTGAGCTGAAATCAAGAGTTGGTCACTTAACTGACTGAGTCACCCAGGTGCCCCTCTTCCTTCCTTTTAAAATAGAATGTCACATCCAAGCTCAAAGAATACAAAGAACACACATACACAAGTTACCTAATACCCCTTTTTTACTATAATGAGATGGTTTGATTGCTTTTATTTTTTTTTATTTTTTAAAGCTTTATTTATCTTTGAGAGAGAGAGAGGGAGAAAAAGAGAAAACGTGAGTGGAGGGGCAGAGGGAGAGAGAATCCCAAGCAGACTC
Organism: Zalophus californianus; assembly: GCF_009762305.2. Taxonomy (NCBI): domain Eukaryota; kingdom Metazoa; phylum Chordata; class Mammalia; order Carnivora; family Otariidae; genus Zalophus; species Zalophus californianus. Next base: position 109,296,991 of record NC_045612.1, on the reverse strand, counting down.
CATGCCAAGCACGGAGCCTGACACAGGGCTTGATCTCACAACCTTGAGCTAATGACCTGAGCTGAAACCAAGAGTCCGGTTCTTAGCCGGCTGCACCATCCAGGCGCCCCTGATTGCTTTTAAGTTGGGTTTAGGGATGGTGACTTTTTGGGGGGAGTATGGTGACTTTTGGTAGTATCTATTGTTCTTTTGCAGGTACTTCTTCATTTTTCCTCCATTCCACACCATCATCCCTTTTCCTTTCAAAGTATAGTCATGTTAAAAAATTTAATTTACTACTGGCTTTGGAATCAAACCAGTTGAATGCTTTGGAATTAATTAGCATTTCTCTTGTTTCTGCCTCCCAGTGCTGCATTTCAACTTAAAACCTAAATTGATTTCAGAAGTTTAGGATTGACAAAGGCTTTGTGGTAAGCATATAGAGGAACTATGGTCTGATTTTCTCCATGATAGAGAATGCAGAGATGCCATTATTAGCAGTCAACTTTAATGCTTTTCGTAACATGATGAGCGATGGTAGTATTATCTCTGAATTCCTATGATACTTATTCACCTCACTGGTCAGAGAATATGAACAGACACCTAAATAGTCTTCAAAAATTTCGGTAAGTCATTGGATCTAAGAGCCTAATAAACAGCTTTTATAAAGTCTTTAGTGTCTATCTTGGCAGATTTTTTTCCCTCTGAAGGTCTCATTTAAAATGACGAAGTAGCAATCCTCATTCTTTATAGTGTCCTGATAGTGTACATAGACACAAATGTTCTTTGTCACAGTAGAGCTGCCTTTGAGGCCAGGATGACCTCTTTATCTCATCTTTGCAGTCTAGATGTTATGATTGCTTCTGAATTTGATGGTCTGTTTCTTGAAAATAGGAACTATCCACTGCTTCTTAGCCATTGAGTATCTTCTTCATCAAACCCTGTGCCTATTAGGTGTGAAATAAATATTTGTTGAGTATATGAAGACTATAGCTGCAAGTCTGTGGGCATCATGCCACATTGAACGTATTAATAATACATTTCTTCCCTACCAAAAGCTATTGGTTCTCACTTGCTTCTGGTTAGGCTAGATATGGTGGTACTGCTTTATGGCACTGAAGAGTTTTCTGGGTCTCTGAGAAGTGGAATGTTTGAGTCATCCATGTGTTGACCAAGTTGTTTTTTAGTTCTCCTTTAATCCGAGACAGCTGCCAGACATCCCTAATTTCTTTGCAGTGGTCTTCAGCCTCCTGGAGTTTGACTTTGCAGCTGCATAGTCAAGATGCTATTTTGTCAAACATCAGTTTGTACAATAGGGAAAGTTGGAGAAGATCTGGTGATGATGAGTCAGGCACTGCCTTACAACAGCTGCATGAAGCAGAATATTCTCTGGGTGCCTCTGATATTAACATGATCAACAAGAAGTCACTCTTTTAGTTAGAACAGTTAGATAGAAGATGAGCAGGAGCTAGGTATTCCATTCTAATCCTAGATTCAACTTGTGTTGAAATAAACTTTTTTTGGTAACAGCTTTAGCACATGTAACAGCATGTAACATATGCCATACCGTTTGCCCATTTGAAGTGTGCAAATCAGTGGTTTTTAGTGTATTCACTAACTTGGGCAACCATTGTCAGACTTTAGGTAATTTTAGTTAGCCCGAGGAGAAACTTCATACCTTGTGGCTATCACTCCCGTCAACCCTCTCTGTCCCGTCCAAGTCTAAGCCACCCCTAATCTACTTTCTGCCTGGATAGATTTGCCTGTTAGGGATATTTACTATAAACGGAATCCTGAAATACATGATTTATGACTGGCTCTTTTCACTTAGCAGAATGTTTTCAAAGTTCATCCATGTTGTAGCAGGTGTCAGTGCTTCATTCCTTTTTATTACTGAAGACTGTTCCATTTTCTGGGTGTACAGGGTGTACATTTTAGTCCATTTGTAAGTTGTTTTCTTTTTGGCTGTTGTATCTATGATATTAACATTTGGATATTAACATTTGTATTCAAGTTTTTGTGGACATCCATTTCATATGTGGAATTGTTGGGTCATATGGTTTAACCTTTTAAGGAACTGCCAGACTGTTTTCCAAAGCAGCTGCACTATTTTACATTCCTACCAGTGGTGTATGAGGGTTCCAGTGTCTCCACACCCTTTGTGGCACTTGTTAATACTGTCTGTTTTTTTTTTTTTTTTATCATAGCCATCCTAGTGGATGTGAAGTAATATCCTGTTGTGGTTTTTGATTTACAGTTCCCAGATAGTTAATGATGTCAAGCAGTTTTTCATGTGCCTATTGGCCATTTGTATATATTCTTTGGAGAATTGTCTTTTCAGATGCCTTGCTCATTTTTAAATGGAATTATTTGCCTTTTTATTATTGAGTTGAAAGAATTCTTTGTATATTCTAGTTATAAGTCTCTTACAAGATAAATGACTTATAAATACTTTGTCCCGTTCTGTCAGTAGTCTCCTTCCTTGGTAGTGTCCTTTGATGTACAAAAGTTTTAAATCTTGATGAAGTCCAATTTATATATTTTTCCGTTGCTGTACTTTTGGTGTCATATTTAAGAAACTGTTGCCTCATCCAAGGTAATGAAGATTTACACCTGTGTTCCTTTTAAGAGTTTTAAAACAGCTTTGGTTCTTGCATTTAGGCCTTTGATCCATTTTGAGTTTATTTTTGTGTCTGATGTGAGGTAGATAAGGAGCTAACTTCATTCTTTGGCATGTGGATATTCAGTTGTCCCAGCACCATTTGTTGAAAAAACAATTCTTTCCCCCATTGAATGTTCTTGGTACTCTTGTTGAAAATAATTGCCTGTCAATGTGAGGGGTTTATTTTTTGGACTCCTAACTCTGTTCCATTAATCGTCTATCCTTATACTAGTTCCATGCTGTCAGAGTGCATAGTGAATTTGCAAAATTTACTACCCTAAATATTAAAGTTTAAATTTTTAAGTCCAGGCAAAAATGCATAATTCAGTTTTAAAAGGTGTAACACAGTAAGTGATGGCGACATTGTATGTTGTTATGGAAAACACGGGTACGTCAGGTATGTTTGCCTATCTTACAGTAACATCAGAGGAAACAACTAATAGGCCTCTGGAGCATGGGATCCTTCCTGTCAAAAACTGAACACTTGGGGCACCTGGGTGGCTCAGTTGGTTAAGCGACTGCCTTCAGTTCAGGTGATCCTGGAGTCTCCTTCTCCCTCTGACCCTCCCCCCTCTCATGCTCTCTCTCTCTCTCTTTCATTCTCTCTCTCTCAAATAAAATTAAAAAAAGAATTAAAAAAAAAAACTGAACACTTAGCCATAGAGTCTGTTTTCTAATGTAAACCTACATGATACTTCATTTCTAATATATATTTTAATAAAATACGTTATTTAAGTTACTTAAGTTATTTTAAGTAGTTTTAAAATAGATAAATTAAGAAAAATTGTAGCAAATAATTTAAGCTTAGAGCCCTTTAAACTAGTTTGGTTAAATGAAAGTATGTCATAATTTTTAACATGTTGATTATAAAATTGGAAATTTTACTTTGTGCAGACCATAAGTTTAATAAAAGTATTTTATGACAGTGAGTGTGGAGTAATAATATAGCTGTCTTCTCTCCATTTAGTTGTTTTTATATACTAAGGCTAAAGACGTTTTCACTAAGATAAAGTTGATTTCAAAATACTATTTTCTACAGTATGCAACTGCTTGTATAAAAGCTGAATGTTAATAAATTATTAGATTGGTTAGTTCTTAACTAATGCTTATTAAAGCTCTTTTGGTCTGGTGGCATTTATATGATTTAAGTCCATTTGAATTAGTATTTCAAGAAGAGCTTGGTGCTCATGTGTGGAAAATGCTTTCAGACTCATCAGACCTATTTTCTAAATGACCTTTGAGTCAATTTGCATTTCCGTCAGGAGATGGAATTAAGTTTGTGTAGTGAGGTTTGTTGTTAATAAAGCTCACTTTTCAGGGGGAAAATGTTTATGACTATATTTGTGGTTTGACTGTTACCAAGTCAAAATGGACAACTTTAAGAAAAAATTTTTTGACTTAAGCTTTTTTATCTCAGGAAAGATTGTAGATTTGTAACAAGTTGGTAACAATAAAAATAGGTAATAGTAAACCTTCAATAAATAGTATCTGTGTGCCAGAACTTATTATACATTATTTTCTTAACACCTTATAATGTTGGTGTTATCACTCTTCTTTACATATTGGGTAACAGAATCAGTTTAAGTAACTTGACCAAAGTTACACATCCAGCTAGCATTAGGTTGAGGATGTGAAATCAAGTGTGTTTTATTCCAAAGTATCTACCCTCCACTCTCATACTGCCTTTCTTCGTGTGTGTGTGTATTTATATACATATGTGTATAAAGCTCATACTACAAAGCAGTAGAGTTTGGCTTAAATACTGCTTATTGGTGGATGGAGGAGGCAACTAGAATTCAGTGATTCTTAAAACTTATAATATATTATTTAAAAAATTTACAATATTATTGAATACCCAGTTTCAGCAGTGTTAGGAAATAATTTAAGGGGCTTAAACATTTTCTTAGTTAACTCATAGCAGAAGCCACCCAGACAGCCTCCAAACCCTATTCCATTGTTTTTCTACCTAAAAAATAGATTTTTTTTCAAACTTAGGTTTAAATGAGAAAAGGAAATCATACATAAACTGTTATTTTTACTTTTGCTGATGTTTACTTTCCTTGTGTCTTCATTCATTCAAAAACATTTCTTGACCAGCCACGATAAGCTAGGAACCTTGTTAGCTGTTAGAGATAAACAGTGCAAGTCTCTGGCTTTTTAGAGTCCACAGTCCTGGAGGGAAGACAAACAGAAACAGATCATTACAGTTGATTGTGAAAAGATACATAACTGAAAATACAAAGTGTTTTGGAAGCACTAAGGGAGGAAATGGGGGGGTTGGTATACTTCTATGAGCTACATGCTATGAAAGCACTATAAACCAGAGTTCTGTGGAAACTTGGTTGAAGACCTGAGTCTCTGTATTTCATCTCTACTCTTAACCATTTCCCTCTCTCTCATATTGTTTTGAAGCAAATTCCACACATTTCATTCGTAGGTATTTCAGTATATATATATATGTGAAGGACAAGGATTTTTTAAAAAAAAAGAAACAATATCATGGTCACATATTTAAAAAAATAATTTGGGGTGAACTCAGTTTGAAGGATGAGTGGGTGGGTAAGGCAGGAGGAATGGCAGAGAGGAGGGAGGAGGGCCTAATTTAAAGGCAAGGAGATGTGAAAGATCTTGGAGTGTTCGGAGACTTACTCTTTGTAGTGCAAATAATATCTTTGGTGAAGAAAATGGAAGAAATGGTGAGAAATAAGATTGACAAGATAGGCAGGGCCCAAATCATAAAGGCCCTTGAATGCACTAAGAAGCGCATTTTACCTTGTCGATGTGGGGAGCTGTTAAAGGGTTGTATGCAGATAATAACACGGTTAGGCTGGTAGTTTGAAAAGATCATCCTCATGGCAATGTTGAGAGCATACAAGGTAAGAGTAAAATCAGAAACAAAAAGTGTGCTATGGGAGATTATAGTAGTTCAGGTAAGAAACATGATGATAGTTTGAAATAAGGTTCTATCGGTAGAGTTTGGCAGAGAACTGCTTCATGACATATTTAGGAAGTAGAATTTGGATTAAATTTAGGTTTGAGGAAGAGGGAGAGTTCAAAGCTCCCTTCCTGGTTTCTGGCTTGTGGAGCTGGGCAGATGGCGAAACCATTACCAGAGGAGGAGCATGTTGGGATACACTGAAGATCTGTCCACAGGGTTGCTGCCTGCGGCTGTCCACGTGGTGCCCTGGCCTTCTGGTTGAGGTGTTCTGCCCAGTTGGTCTCCTAGTTAAGCACAATTTTTGGTCATAGTAGATATCTAATAAAAAAATGGTTCTGGGGGAGGAGGATGCCTGGGTGGCTCAGTCAGTTAAGTGTCCGACTCAGTTCTGGCCCTGGGCATGATCTCACGGTTGTGAGATTGAGCCACATGTTGGGGCTTAAGATTCTCCCTTTCCCTCTCCCTCTGTACCTCCCCCCCCAAAAAATATGGTTCTGGGAATGAAGAAATAAGTCCAAACTTCTATGTTTAATGCATAAACTCGGAGGGTTAATACAGTCTTACAATTTATTGATTCTCAGGGCTATTAGCACAGGAGACATGGTAAAATATTTGTTTATTCCTTTGTTCTGTGGGCAGATTGTTGGATGTTTCTATATCTTACCATTATTTTTATATATGCACTCTATCAGTTTTGTTTCTTAACCATTTGGTAAACCACAGAATGAAATTTTAGAGTTTTAAAAATACATATCCTCATGGGAATGTTTCTGAAATGTGAGAAAAGTCTTAGAGAAGACATATTGAATAAGCTTTAAGCTTGTTCTGATAAAATTCACAAAGATGTCTGTTAATCCATCTAAAATTATTGTCTTTACTGTTGGCACTCTGAAACTTATTTGGAAGCACTCAGGTAAGGCACATTTATTGTTGTCCTCCCCTCTCCCCACCAAAAATAAGATTGGGTAAAAAGTCTGTATCTTGAAAGCCTTAGAAGCAATTGGAGCTTCAGATTAGCCTTGTGACTCATATTTACTGTTTATCTGCTTGTGACCTAGACAGAATTGTCCAACAGCTTGCCCTTTGAACAGATCTATGATTACTTTGTGGGATAATGGGCGTTGGGCAGGGGAGAGAGGAGGAGAGAGGGAAAGAAAGAACATGCAAAGATCTCTAAGAGATCTTCGAGAAATTCTTAAGTGTATCAGTGCCTGCAGTTTAGAGTCAGCCAGCTTTCCATTTGGATGCCAGCCCAGCTGCTCATTAGCTGTATGATTTTGAGCAAATTACTGACTTCTCTTTGGCCTTTGTTTTTTTATTTGTAAGATGGCAGTCCTACCACCTGACCTGTGGGCTGGTTGGGAGAATTAGAGATCATACGGAGCAGGCACCCAGCACAGAGCCTGCCTGTCAGTAATGGCTGATCATTGTTGTCCACACAGAGCCTCTCTGTTGATGGCATCAACTGGGCAAGCAGGACTAACTCTGGACTGGCTTCACTTAAGACCTTCCTGTTGTCTGATCAGGGAATCCTTGGCTGAAGGCAGGCACAAGGTGGAATTATAGTAGTCATTCCTTTCTTTTCCCCCTGAATTTATAGTATTAAGAAATCAGTTCTTGGTTAACTAGATTTAGTTAGCTATATTTTAGACCAGTTCAGTACAATTTGGCAAATATTTTTCGTAAGTTCTCTCTGACATCATGTTAGAGATCACTATAACTTAGGACAGACACTTCAATGGCTCTGATCCTTTAATTCCCCTTCTGTAGAATAGGCTAATTTCATTAAATCTTTGAATGTCTCCAGGAAAGTTTCAAGAAGTAAAGGAGATCAGGTTATCACTAATTCTCTGAAATCTTTTATAGGCTATATAATAAAAATAAGATGGAATTTTAACCACAGAAAGAGGGTTCCTAAGGAGGAAGCTAAGAAAGGGAGGCCCAAAAGTGAATTTATAAGTTTATTTATCTACTAGAACATCTGCTTACTCAGCAGAATGCTTCCTGCAAGTTAACTTAGTCTTAGGTGCTCTGGTTTCACATCTGTAAAGTGGAGATAAAACACCTTAAGTCATGGAGCTGTTGTCATTGATTTCATGATAAAATAGAGGGACACCACTGACCACAGTGTCTAGGACATAACAGTTGCTCATGAGCTCAGGTATCCTTTTAAGGGGAACTGCCCATCTGTGTTTTTTTTTTTTTTTAAGATTTTATTTACTTGTCAGAGAGCACACAAGCAGGGGCAACAGCAGGCAGAGGGAGAAGCAGACTCCCCACCGAGCAGGGAGCCCAATGCAGGGCTCGATCCCAGGACCCTGGGACCGTGATCTGAACTGAAGGCAGACGCTTAACCCACTGAGCCACCCAGGCGTCCCTAGGTATTTTTACTATTAAGTAGCCACCTGCCCACACAGGAAATCTAATAAGACACTGAATAATACCAAGTTTTTACTGTGTAGTTTTTTTCTTTTGATTGGGTTTTGGGTTTAGAAGTTTAAAAATTGAAGTGATTTAAGTAGTAAGACTATTGGACTTACCAGAGAGTAAGTTAGAACAGGCTCTTGGTTCAGAGAACCAAATTCTTTCTTCGATAGCAATACCGACTGTAGGGTCTTCTGAAAAGCCTGATTTCCCTCCTTGATGTTAATCCTAACATTCACACCTAGGGATCTTGTTAAAACTTTAGAAAAGATTTGTGTATTCAGACTGTCCCTTGAAATAAATTATTTAGGATGTAAAATCATCTTTATTTTTCTTTCAAAATTAACCTGTTTTAAGATCTATCAGGTAGATAGCTTCTGGTTCTGGAAGGCAGGGATTTAGTGACTTAATCTATGTCCTCCTTGTGGGTACTGGTCACAGTTTATAGACTTGAAGCTTAATTAAACTTTGTGTTTGAAACTGATTCCATCCTCGTAGCATGGGTTTTCCTTCTTAATTGTGCTTTCTGAGAAATCTATCCTTAAGTTTGACTTACTTCTCTGTCCACTTAGGTTTTTCTTTGAGTCCTCCTTTTCCCAGTGACTCCCCTCCTGAAGCTTTTTTCTTTTTTAAAAGATTTTATTTATTTGTGAGAGAGAGAGAGAGCACACACGCGCGAACGAGCATGGGGGAACGGCAGGCAGAGGGAGAAGCAGACTCCCCGCTGAGCAGGGAGTCCAATGTGGGACTGGATCCCAGGACCCTGGGATCATGAGCTGAGCCGAAGGCAGACGCTTAACGACTGAGCCACCCAGGCGCCCCCCTTTTGAAGCTTTTTATGTTTCTGCTCCTTTCTGAAGTAGTTGCTTTCTAGGCTTAATGCAATACAGACATTTTTCTGAAATTTTCCTTCTCTCGTTTCCTGAGATTAATCCACTGTTTTATGGATTCCCATGCCACCCTCTTTCTTGATTTACTCCCTTATTGTACTGGACCACATATGAAATAACTTCCTAAGGAGTATAGATTGTGTACTAAAAATATTTTTATTCTACCCTTAAATGTGATTGATAATTTGGTTAGGTACAGAATTCTAGGTTAAAGAGAATTTTCCCTGAGAACTTGTGATGCCATGTTTCACTGTCACCTAGCATCTAGTGTTAACAGTTTAGGAGCCTGATGTCATCTTGACTCTCATTCCTTTGTAGTTGTTTCATTTTATTCTGAAAGCTTTAAAGATCTTTTTATCCCTCCTGGTCTGAAATATCATACAGTGGTGCTTAGTTAGGTGTAGGTCTTTTTCTTGCATTGTGTTTTCATGCATGATGAGCTCTTTGAATCTAAAGAATCTTCAACTCTGAAATATTTTTATTTATTAATACAATATATTAATTGCAAGAAGAATCTCTGAAAGAAACAGAGTAAGTGTATCCCAACAATTGTCTGAACCTCTGTGTTCCAATATGGTAGTCATTAACCACATGTGGCTAATTAAAGTTAAGTTTAATTAAATGAAAATTAAATGAAATTAGGTATATAGTGTCTAAGTTGCACCAACCACATTTCAAGTGCTGAATAACCACATGTAACTGCAGATATGGCTATGGAACATTTCCAATGTGATCTTTTTTAAAAGGCAAAGAGGAGATGCAGAAGTTCAAAGAATATATTACAAGACAATAGAGGCAGATAGAAAGTAAACTTAACAAAATTCAGAAAGAAGCTGAAGAGAAAAATAAAAATATGATCAAGATAAAAGCTACCATAGAAGCAACTATAAGAATAAATCTGCCTGAGTAAATAAGCATGGGCAGAGGATCCAGCTTTAGGAAATCACAGAAATGGTTTAAAAAAGGTACAAAAATGAATATGGAGGAGATGGCTAGACACAGGAGACAGAGGAGGCAAACATGTAAGGAGAATTCTCAAAGAAGGGAACAACCAATGAACTACAAAAATATTTATAGTGGAAGAAATTTTTCCTAAAATAAAGATTGGAATCTTCCAGTGAATTTTCCTGAAATAAAGATCAAATCTTTCTTGTTTCAAGAAATTGACAGCATGATAAAACCAGCAAGTCATAATCATAGTGATGTTTAGTGAAATTTAAGGATAAAGAGTTATGAGGACATCTGCACAGAAATACTCAGTGTTTGAAGACAGTGGAACAACTCTTCAAAGTTCTGAGAAAATGGAACTTGAGAATTTTATACCCAGCCAATTTATTCTTCAAGTGAAGGCCACAGACTGACATTTTCATGTCAGCCCTGTTTGGTAATGAATCTAGCAAACCAAAGGATCATTCAGTATAAAGAACTCTAGAATGGAGAAACTGTGATAAAAGAATTGGTAGTGAGCATTGGCATTCCTTTAATATTTAAGTAACTATAAAATATTTGGGACAGGGAGGGGCACCTGGGAGAGCCCCACTCTTGATTTTTGGCTCAGGTCATGATCTCATGGTCGTGAGACTGAGCCCAGCATTGGGCTTCATGCTAAGCGTGGAGCCTGTCTAAGATTCTCCCTCTCCCTCTGCTGAACCCCATCCCCTGCAGGTGCATTCTCTCTTTCTCTCAAAAAAAAATGAAAGGAGGCTCGGGGAGTATATTGATGTGTTCATTTCCATATCTTTCATAGTAGGATGACAGTAGATACTGGCTTTAAAATTGATTCATGGTGCACCTGGGTGACTCAGTTTGTTAAGGGTCTGACTCTTAGATTCAGCTCAGGTCATGGTCTCGGGGTCGTGAGTTCAAGCCCCACATCAGGCATCGCGCTGTGCATGGAGCCTGCTTGAGATTCTCTCTGTCCCTCTCCCTCTGCCCCCTCCCCCCTCACTCTTGTGCATGCATTTTCACTCTCCTTAAAAAAATTGATTCATGTATTATAAGCAAAGTATGACTCTAAATGTTTTTGTAATATATTTTTTCATCTTTAGAGGGTTAAGAACTAGTAACGTAATGTCTAAACATTTACTTGAAGATCAGCATTCATATATTTAAGAAATGAATGTTAAATCTTTTCTGTATATCAGAATGTACTGTAGACACTTGGGATACATCATTGAACAAAACAGATGCCAGTGCTTTTCCCTCCCTTATGTTCTAGCAGAGGTACACAGACATAAATAAGTGATGTAGTATAAGTGATAACCTTGGGAAGAAAACAGGGGTATGAGAAAGATTTTGGGTTGCAGATGTGGTCAGGGTTTGCTGAGATGACATTTGAGCAGAGGCTTAATTTTGAGATATCTGATAGACATCAAAGACATGTACAAATCTGAGTTCGGGGAAATAGGACTAGAATGGAGATGCAAAACTGGGAGTTATTGGCATATAGATGAAATTTAAGCAATAAAACAGAATGACATTGCCAAAGGAGTGATTGTAAATAAACCAAGACCAAAAACAAGCCCTGAGGTTTGCAACATTAAGAGGCTAAGAGGCGGCTCCTGCAAAGGACTGAGGAGGCATGGCAGGTGAGGGAGGAGGAAACCAAGAGCTTACATCCTGGAAGCCAAGTGAGGAAAGTGAATCAGAGTCAAATGAATGCTGAGAACGGGTGACCTTGAAGAACAGTTTTGGTGAAGTCATGGGCCCAGTTGACGTGAGTTTAGAGGATATGGGATGACAAGAATTGGAGAAATGGGATCAAGAGTTTTTGTTTTAAAGGGGGAAAAAGAATTGTTTATGTGCTGATGAAGGTGATCCAGTAGAGGCGGCAGATGCTAGAGCAGTAAAGAAGGGGGCAGGCTTTAGCTAGGAATGGAGGTGATTTGTCTTGCTTACAGGCTGGATTTAGTTGCTGGTAGGTGAGTAGATCTGATAGTCAGTGAATCTTCCGATTGTTTCACTTGTTCTCAGTAAAATAAGAAAGAAGATCATCAACTGAGAATGAGGATGGGGAGGTGAAATTATAGATTTGAGGAGAGAGGATACTAGAAAATAAGAGAGAGGGAAAGTAGCAGAAAAGGTTTGTTTCAGGTTCAGGGTCATGGATTTAAAGTGAAGCCATCAGTGTGTGTGCATGTGTCTGTGCTTGTGTGTGTATGTTTGCCGTCAAATTTAGCGACATAGGCCCTGGTGTAGAGGCAGGGAGGAAAATTGAAATCTGGCAAGTTTGTGGTTCTCTCAAGCCAGTATGATGGAATGAAAGGAGGGGGAAGGCAAGAGATTGGAGAGCAAGGGAATGAGATTGACTGTGGAATTCAAGTTGTTTGAGGTCAAGTAAATTATGATGTAATAATTTTTGTTTAAAAATGGCATATTACAATATCCAGTTTTCATTAAAATATGTTCATTCGTCCTTTTATTTATAAATATGCATAGGGAAATGTCTGAAAAATGATCTGTAAATTGATAGTTCTAGGTGGTAGAATTTTGATCACATTTTAATTTTTTTTAAATACTTTTTTTGGGGGGACCTGGGTGGCTCATTCAGTTAAGCAGCTACCTTCAGCTCAGGGCATGATCCCAGGGTCCTGAGATTGAGCCCCCATGTCAGGGGCTGCTCCACCTGCTTGTGCTCTCTTGCTCACACTCTCTCAAATAAAAATCTTTTTTTTTTAGATTTATTTATTTATTTGAGAGAGCGAGAATGAGAGAGAGAGAGTACATGGCGGGGGGGAGGGTCAGAGGGAGAAACAGGCTCCTCGCCGAGCAGGGAGCCCAATATGGGACTCGACCCCGGGACTCCGGGATCATGACCTGAGCCGAAGGCAGTCGCTTAATCAACTGAGCCACCAAGGCACCCTCAAATAAATAAAAATCTTAAAAAAATACTTTTCTTAAACAGTAAACTGTATAATTTCTACAACAAATTATATACAAGTACAAGAAGTATAAGGGAATAGAAATAAAAATGTATTGTTTAAGTTCAGGGCACACAGGGTAGTCTAGGGCCTGATGGGGGAGAGAAGATTGAAGGCAGAAGGCACTTTGGTCAGAGGTCGGTTGCTAGACTGTGCAGTTTGTATTTTATTTGATAGGAAATGGGGTACCATTCTGAGCCAGAGAGTAAGGCAACTGGATCTTTGTTTTAGGAAAGCTGACGTCTAGGGGTATTTGGTAGGAAACGTAGGAAGAGAGAGATCAAATGGTACAGATCTTTTCTTTCTATGATGTTAATTTGTTTTTGTTTTTGTTTTTTTTAAAGATTTTATTTATTTATTTGACAGAGACACAGCGAGAGACGCAGACAGAGACACAGCGAGAGAAGGAACACAAGCAGGGGGAGAGTGTGAGAGGGAGAAGCAGGGTTCCTGCGGAGCAGGGAGCCTGATGTGGGGCTTGATCCCAGGACCCTGGGATCATGACCTGAGCCGAAGGCAGACGCCTAACGACTGAACCACCCAGGTGCCCCTATGATGTGAATTTGTACAAAATGCGATTCCACTGCAATCCAATATCATATTTTTTTGTCTTGGTAAAAATTATAAAAATTTTTCTAGAAACTTAATTGAGAATAACAAAACAATATTACCTATGTCTTAAGGTTTTTGTGAGGTTACATTTTAAGGGCTTATCATGCTTGGCATGAGGTATGTGGTCAGTAAATGTTACCATTATCCATCATGACCACCATCCTTGTTATATAGATTCTCCATCAACTTAGTTTTACTGATCTTTTAATTAGATCAGCATTCGTTTAACAGTTTACTTGAGGGGCACCTGGGTGGCTCAGTTAAGCATCCAACGCTTGATTTCAGCTCAGGTCTTGATGTCAGGGTTGTGAGTTCAAGCCCTGCGTTGGGCTCCACGCTGTGTGTGGAGCCTACGTAAAGAAAAAAACGGGTGCCTGGGTGGTCAGTCATTTAGGCGACTGACTCTTTTTTTTTTCTTTTTTTTTTCTTTTTTTTTTTAAAGACTTTATTTATTTGAGAGAGAGAGAATGAGAGATAGAGAGCACATGAGAGGGGGGAGGGTCAGAGGGAGAAGCAGACTCGCTGCCGAGCAGGGAGCCCGATGCAGGACTCGATCCCGGGACTCCAGGATCATGACCTGAGCCGAAGGCAGTTGCTTAACCAACTGAGCCACCCAGGCGACTGACTCTTGATTTTGGCTCAGTTCCTGCTCTCAGGGTTGTGAGATGGAGCCCTGTGTTGGGCATTGCGTTGGGCTCCACGCTGGGTGTGGAGCCTATTTAAGATTCTCTCTTTCCCTCTCCCTCTGCCCCTCCCTGCAGGAGCTTGCACGCTCTCCCTCTCTCTCTTAAAAAAAAAACCCAAAACCAATTTACTTGAAGTGGTGTATTTCCCACCCACACCCCAGTAATTTTTCTTTTCCAGAAACTACTGGGTTTTTTTTGAGATCTTAACTATATTTTTAGACACCGTGGTATCTATAACATTGCAAATAAGTATCCCTCAATTTTTAGTCTTTAGGAGAGTTTACTGAAGCTCCCTTCAAGCAGTATAAAGTATTGCCTATATTTTGCTATAGTTTTGCTGTTACTAATGAGATCATCGATATAAGTCAAATGTTTCTCAGTTTTGAAGTTTAAAATACTGGATGAGGGGCGCCTGGGTGGCTCATTCGGTAAAGCGTCTGCCTTCAGCTCAGGTCATGATCCCAGGGATCGAGCCCCATGCCGGGCTCTCTGCTCAGCGGGAAGCCTGCTTCTCCCTCTCCTTCTCCCCCTGCTTGTACTCTCTCTCTCTCTCACTGTTAAATAAATAAATAATATCTTTGAAAAAAAAAAGGTAAAAAAATAAAATACTGGATGAGTTGCAAAGATTATTATTACATAAGGCTTGAGGAAACTGTGATGCCAATTTTACTTTAACACAAATAGAAAAAACTGGGAAGAAAATTTCCTAACATAATGATGGAATCTCTGGTTGGTGGGACTATTGGTGATTTTTTTTTTAATTCTAAATTTTATACAGTAAACATACATTTCTTAAAAAATCAGAAGATGAAAATAAAGGTCTGGGTTCTAAAGACAGGTACCTCTTCTCTCTCCCATCCCTCACTCATTAGTTCACTGACTTTGGGCAAGGCACATACCATCTCAGAGCCTTTATTTCTTTATCTGGAAAAGGTAAGGATCAAATAAAATTTAAAGTACATAGAAATGATAAGGAAATAGCAAAATGCCATGCAAATGGTAGTTATTATTAGAAGTAGTCTTAATTTCCAGAAATTATGCTCTTCTATTTTGGAGAGGCCTTGTTCCAGAGCTCTAGCTCTTCATCACTACATTAGAAGAAGGCATTTAGGCGGAAATCATACGTATGATTAGTCAGTTTTATCCAAGCCTTCTTTGTTTTTAGAAATTCATTTTTATGGTAGCTTTAAAATCACAGAGAAATTTTGAGTCCTTAACAGGACCATCAAAGTGGTTTTTTTTTTTTAAATCACTTCTGTAATTTTTCATATTCAGAGTAATTTCATAAGTTGAGTTAGTGGGGCAAATTCTCAAGGTGAATTCTACTTTTGTCTAATAATAGAATAGCTTTGCTTGGCTCAGGTGAGCCTGTATATTTGAAATGTGTTTTCCCCACACACTTATGAAAGCAAACAGAAAGGTCTTTTCCTCCAAATTATAGATAAATACATGCCATTTTGCAAGCTCCAAAATGATTAGATTTTTCAGTCATCAAAGGCTTTATCTTATGAGTACCAACAAGCTAAAATATGCCAAAACAGCTAGCCTGACCTTGTTCTTTGTAAACATGAGGACATTTGATTTTCCAGTACCTGTTAGAATCAGTTTTGCCAAACATTGCCAAAAAAGGGCAAGCTTCATCAACAAGATCTAACTGCTCAGAGATGAGTGTTCTGAAGACGTAGCAGGTTTAGTCAGGTCTCTCCAGCTAGTTTGGGGGGCTCTTCATTCTTGTTATCACTACCTCACTTGGAAATTGCAGAGCTATTTTTAAGAATATAGCCTTGGCTCAGTCAGCTTTGTATGTCATAAAAATATTAGCTTTGAAAAGGGTTAAGTACACATCAGGCCAGAAATAAGGACCTAATGCCAATTCTTTCCCCTTACAAATCATTTTTATAAAAAGCATAGTCAAGATCCTTGAATTTAGGTAGTTATGTGCGGAGTTCAGGGAACCTCTCTGTTTTCTCAGACCGCAAAGAGTTTAACCACCTGGTCTCTTTGGACCCTCATGAAGCTTGTCCTGGATCAGCTCATTTTCTCCAGCTTCTTAAGCTCTTCACCCAGTTTGCCATTTTCTCCCTGGTAACCAAAGCCCTTGCCTCTGGTTTCATACCCACGGTTGAAGCCACCAGCCACGAACTTCTCCAGCTCCCAGCATTACAGCCTTCCTCCTTAATACAATGTAGCTCTGTTTGCATCCATGTTTACCACTTCAAGTCTCAGAAGGATCGCATATTGCTCCCGCTGTCTAAGGAGAATTTCTTCATCTTTGCCTCTAAATTTCATCTTCCCCTTTTCCTCTGAGATCTTGATCCAGAAGTTTTCCCGTGTCCTCTGGCTTCAGCTTCTTCCCGTCTGTTGTATTTGCTCCCACAGACTGAATATGCTTGAGTGTTCTTATCAGTTAAACAGAAAAGTCTTTGACCCTGTATCCCATTCTAGTTACTGACCCTTTGTTCTCCATTTTAAAATTAGACTTCTTGAAGAAACGCACACCTTCCATTGAATCCTCAACCCACTTAAATCTGACCCCATATAGCCTTTACTACACTGCTTTTCACCAGGAGCGTCAGTGACTTCCAGGTTATTATAGTCCGTACACACATTCCCCCGTGACTAGGGTGTGTGCTGAATTATTGCTGTGGACCTTACCAGGCTTCTTAGAGTTTATAACTCCCTCGCTTCCTTCACAATCCTCCACCAGCCTCTCCAGCTTTCCCTTCTTGGGTTCCTTTGTGAACTCTTCTTGTCCCTCCCTTAAACTGTGATGTTCCCCAAGATATCCATAGCACACTCTTACCTCACACTGCAGGTCCTCACTGTGTGATCTCAGGGCTAGTTAGCACAGAGCTGTTGGCTCCCAAATCTGTGTGTCAGCCTTCAGCTTTTAGACTCAAATATCCAGCACCTGTCCTTACATCTCATTCATTGAGTCATTGGCTCATCAATATTCTGAGCATCTACCATCACCAGACTCTTGTCTTAAAAGACTAATAAAATGACGGGTTCTGCTCTATCAGTGGGAAAGATGGGGGAAAGTCCCTGATAGTGACAATACAATGAATTGTATACTCGGAGAGAAACAAGCAAAGGGTGCTGTGAATATAAAAGAATGGGGACAGGCACCAGTCTGAGAGCTTTTAGGGATGTTACCTCTCAGACCTTAAATTAATTGACCATGCAGGAAGAGAGAGCCTTTTCCTCATTTCTCTTGATTAATATTTCTTCCCCCAGTCACTCGGTCACCTAAATCAGAAACCCCATAGTTATCCCTGGCTCCTTTGTCATGTTCAGTTTTGACTCTTAGGCCTGGTGTTAGCGAACACAGTGATCTGCCATTCTCACTGCTCTGGAATCTCTAAATCGCTCCACATATCTGGCTTCACCCCTACAGATTCTAATTCTGTAGTGCCGCTGGGCTGGGGCCTGTGTTCTTTAGTTCCCTAAGAGCTATTGACACCTGACCAGATTGAGAAACCTCTGACCTACCATTTTCAAGTCTGAACCCCTCTGCCTGGTTGCACAAGGCCCTCCATGACCCCTGCTTTGGCCTAGCAGTCAGCCACATTTCCCACCATGCTCTGCGTGTCCACGGGTCTAGGTAAAATCATCCTATTTTGTTCGAATCCTGTTAGGGATGATATTTGTACAAAGGACTTTGCAAAACAGTAACGTTTTATTTAAGTATCTGCTAGTGTTATTTGTAACGTATTTCCTGCCTTTTCAGTGGATGATGCTGGCAAAATAGAACACGATGGTTCCTCTGGAATGACCATGGATGCAGAGTCGGAAATCGATCCTTGTAAGGTGGATGGCACTTGCCCTGAAGTCATCAAGGTGTACATTTTTAAAGCTGACCCTGGAGAGGATGACTTAGGTAAGAGGAAAGCTTCGGCATAGCATGCATCCTGATGAGACACTTCAACCTGATTTCTTTTGGGTGGTTTAGATTGCGGACCTTTGAAATCTTTTCTGAAGATAACTTTTAAACAAGGATTTCCATGTAGCAGTAGAAAAATATATGACATGTGTTAAGTCAGTTGGGTGGAAATGAAGTTTTCAGATAAATTCTCGGAGCTGTCATCTTCCCTGATAGGTGGCACCGTAGACATTGTGGAGAGTGAGCCTGAGAATGACCATGGAGTTGAATTACTTGATCAGAATAGCAGTATTCGTGTGCCAAGGGAAAAGATGGTTTATATGACTGTCAACGACTCTCAGCAAGAAGATGAAGATTTAAGTAAGTAGGTGGCCTTTTTGTGGGAGAAAGTTTTGTGTTTCTGTAGCTCTCTTTTTAACTATGGTCAGTATTTGAAGGAAAACAAGTAGCATTATTGTAGAGATTATTATGCTGCCATGTTCCAAGGGCAGTCTCGGTAACTTGTTATGGATGCATAGAATGTTGCTTTAAAAACAAGTTGAGATGAAAGCCAAGAAATGAATGATTCATTCAACAAATATTCGTTGCCTGCTTAGGACTCTGTGAAAGCTGTGTTCTAGGTGTGTAACACTTGAACCTTCCTTCTACTTGTCTGCTAACTGAATTCAAATAAAAACGTCTTTCCTGTGATCTCTGTAAACCTGGTCACAAAATTTGACATAATTTCCTACTTAGATGTCGCGGAAATTGCTGATGAAGTTTATATGGAGGTGATCGTAGGGGAGGAGGATGCGGCGGCGGCAGCGGCTGCCGCCGCGGCGCACGATCAGCAGATCGACGACAATGAAATCAAAACCTTCATGCCAATCGCATGGGCAGCAGCTTACGGTAAGTCACGTGGCGGCTCTTCGAACGGAGTTGGCTCGCGCACGTGAATTCATGACTGGAAACGGTGTCTGTGGCCTTAGGTTTCCGAAATAGGAAACACCACTACCCTGTAAGGGTTACTTGATTTGAACAAGAAGAGAGGAAGATGATAAAGTCTACCTTTTGTCTTTATTTATAACAGGAATTTCCTTCATGTGTATATTACGTAGAAGGAAGTACCGCAAGAAGTATGCAGGCTTTCAAGCTGAAACTTTTCATCTTGATTGTATCTGGCCCATGACTTTACAATTTGGGGAGACAGCATGGGAGTTCAAGGGGCAAAATGCTGACATGTGTTTTTTAGATTTGGAAGCGAGGCATTTCCTACCGTCTCACTATAATAAATGTGGTCCTAAAACCCATTACCTAGAATGGGGACTTTCTGTCATTCATGAGTATCATGGCTTACTTTTCGTTGTTATAGTTAATAAAGAATC
Organism: Zalophus californianus; assembly: GCF_009762305.2. Classification (NCBI taxonomy): domain Eukaryota; kingdom Metazoa; phylum Chordata; class Mammalia; order Carnivora; family Otariidae; genus Zalophus; species Zalophus californianus. Next base: position 109,277,633 of record NC_045612.1, on the reverse strand, counting down.
CCTAATTTTTTATAATTTATAATACTGTATAATTTTGTTTTTTAATGCGCATTGTTAGGTAATAATTCTGATGGAATTGAAACCCGGAATGGCACTGCAAGTGCCCTCTTGCACATAGATGAGTCTGCTGGGCTCGGCAGACTGGCTAAACAAAAACCAAAGAAAAGGAGAAGACCTGATTCCAGGCAGTACCAAACAGGTGAGGGCACATGAGTCCCACAGCGCAGCGTGCTTGGCAAGCTCTCAGATGGAACTCTAGTATGTATCCACGGAGGTGTTGTGATGGCATTTTAGCTGCTAGACCACATGTAAGCTTTTGTGTATGGAATTTGAAAATATAATTTTAAGAATTCAGTGATATTCATGAATGATTTCCTGGGATAAAAAGAAACAGGGAATGGATCAAACGTGGATGGGGAAAAAAATTTCAAAACTCAGGTGGTTTTTAGGTGGAAATGAAAAGAAATCCCTCAGACACATTACAAGCATTAACTGTTTTAAAAACTAAATTAATGCAAAGAATCAGATTATGTTACCTTAAGGCAGGCATAATTTCCAGAGCAGCAGGACAAGTACTTCAGTTTACGTGACCCTGTTCCTGTCTATTTGTGGATGGTGATTTGCATACTAAAATTTTTGTAGGTGGATTTAAGCTTTACTGTAAAGTGACACAAAATTAGGTTTTTCAGAATAACCAAAGCAGGAATTGTGATTACAAAACTTTGTTTTTATGAAGAATTTTCTACCGATTTCTAAACTGATAGACCTTTGATCACTAGTTGGTGGAAGTTACATATTGCTTGATTTTTTAAACTGGAGGGACTGAGGTTGGTACAATCAGACTGAATGAAGTTTTCAGACCAGGGTTCTTTTTATGACAGGGTTGCTCTATCTCTTATGCTGAAAAGTGGTAAAAGGAATGTCACGTAGCAAATAGCTTAACGTGGGAATACTTGCCTAATAATGTTCAGAACACACACTTCAAATGCTTGCAGAAACCAAAATGGAACTTGGTTTGATCACTCATGCTCCTTTCTTTTCCTTTCCTAGCAATAATTATTGGCCCTGATGGACATCCCTTGACTGTCTATCCTTGCATGATTTGTGGGAAAAAATTTAAGTCGAGAGGTTTTTTGAAAAGGCACATGAAAAACCATCCTGAACACCTTACCAAGAAGAAGTACCGCTGTACAGACTGTGATTACACTACCAACAAGAAGATAAGTTTACACAACCACCTGGAGAGCCACAAGCTGACCAGCAAGGCAGAGAAGGCCATCGAATGCGACGAGTGTGGGAAGCATTTCTCTCATGCTGGGGCTTTGTTTACTCACAAAATGGTGCATAAGGAAAAAGGAGCCAACAAAATGCACAAGTGTAAATTCTGTGAATACGAGACAGCTGAACAAGGGTTATTGAATCGCCACCTTTTGGCGGTCCACAGCAAGAACTTTCCTCACATTTGTGTGGAGTGCGGGAAAGGTTTTCGTCACCCGTCAGAGCTCAAAAAGCACATGCGCATCCATACCGGGGAGAAGCCGTACCAGTGCCAGTACTGCGAATATAGGTCTGCAGACTCTTCTAACTTGAAAACACATGTAAAAACTAAGCATAGTAAAGAGATGCCATTCAAGTGTGACATCTGTCTTCTGACTTTCTCAGATACCAAAGAGGTGCAGCAACATGCTCTTATCCACCAAGAAAGCAAAACACACCAGTGTTTGCACTGCGACCACAAGAGCTCGAACTCAAGCGATTTGAAACGACACATAATTTCGGTTCACACGAAGGACTACCCTCATAAGTGTGACATGTGTGAGAAGGGCTTTCACAGGCCTTCCGAACTCAAGAAACACGTGGCTGCCCACAAGGGTAAAAAAATGCACCAGTGTCGACATTGTGACTTTAAGATCGCAGATCCATTTGTTCTGAGTCGCCATATCCTCTCCGTTCACACAAAAGATCTTCCGTTTAGGTGTAAGAGATGTAGAAAGGGATTTAGGCAACAGAATGAGCTTAAAAAGCATATGAAGACCCACAGTGGCAGGAAGGTGTATCAGTGTGAGTACTGTGAGTATAGCACTACAGATGCGTCCGGCTTTAAACGGCACGTTATCTCCATTCATACGAAAGACTACCCTCACCGGTGCGAGTACTGCAAGAAAGGCTTCCGGAGACCTTCCGAAAAGAACCAGCACATAATGCGACACCATAAAGAAGTGGGCCTGCCCTGACGATACTGCTACAGACATTTGTGGAGATGTTGGCCTTGAAGCGGAAATTTCATTTTAAAGCCAATCCATCTCGTTCACATAACAATACTGTATATTGATTTATGCTGTGTACAAATAGAATTATTGCTTCTAGTTGAGTTGGGTTTTTTTTTACATTTTGTTTAATAGTGTGTTCTGAATTCTATTCAGTTTGTTTAATAAATGGGGGAAAGCAGCAACAAGTAAGTTGCTTTTAATAAAGTAATCCCTGATTCTATACTGAATTTTTCTATCTTAGAAGTTTTATATTTATTTAAATATTTACCTTGCTTACCTTGATGGTACTCTTCTAAGACCATTTAACTTAAAGTTAAGGTAACTTTAGATTGATAACTCTGAAAAGATTCATGTTGACTCATTTTTTTTTTCCCATAAAATTCTCACAATAAAATTGTCAGAGACATCTACTAACATAAATGGGAGATTTTACAGTCAGGTCTAATTATCCTAACATGGAAGTCATTTACTTGTCTCGCTTACTATTTTCAGACCACATGACAATGAAGGTTTCCATTTGAGCTTTTGCGTCCCTGGCATCGCTGAGGAAAGAACAGTGGCTGGGTTCGTGTTTACTTTTCGTTTTGTTCAGCAGACAAACTATACTTCTTTGTGGGCTTTCTTTGGCATATTTACATCTTTTGTCAGCATAGCAAACTTTTAGAAAACTTCCTTGACAAATTTTGCTTGATGCTGTTGTATTTTGATTATTCCGTCTGTGCTGCTTTGTCTTGGAATGGTTGTGTGCTACAAATGCGATTATTGAGGACTGCATTTTGGAATCTCCTAGAGGTAATTCGTGGCTCGTAGGATCTTTTGCGACTTTATATATGTAAATGTACCCTGAATTATATATATGCACATATATAGAGAACATGTATCTGTGTGTATTGCTTATTTTACATATTTATACACACAACCCCAGTAGTAGTTAAGATCTATAATGAAAAGTATTAAATTTACAATAACATGAAAGATGCAGGGATGCATGAGAGAGCATTTTGTAAATCATGCTCTTCAGAGAGACTACTCAGGTGAAGAATTAGAAGGAAAATAAGGACACTAGTATTTTTAAAGAGTAAAGGTATTTTCTTTTAAATATCTTTGGTAATTGAAAAAATAGACGTTAAGATGTTTCTAGATAGAATGTTTTCATACAACTTCAGCTCCATGCCTTTATATTTTTCTGAAAAGCTAATGAGTATCCGGACATAACTCCTTCAGTTCTCTCTGAGAAGCCCATGAGGGAACTCTGCGTCACCCAGTGAGGGGGCTTAAGGAAACCACAGCTCCATGTCCCAGAGATTGGGTGCTAATTATGACTTACACTGGGCGGGTCCAGCCTGCTCTTTTATTTCTTAGTTACAGTTAGCAAACATTAAAAAACTGAACGCTCAGCTTGGCTTTGGTTAGAAGATAAAGGTGTGTTTAAGTGCATGAGGAAAATCTGAGGCCTTATTTGGAACATCACCAAGTCTTTCACAGTTTTGTCTGTCTTTGAGAGCCGACATTTTTTAAACAAACAGTTCTGAATCAGAGTCAGAAATGCATAAAATGAACTCGGTTAATTAGAATTTGATTATGTTAAGAGGGATCTTGGAAAATGGAAAACAGTTTTTGGGGTCCTTTAAATTGGCTGTCAGCATATGAGTATCTGGCACGTCGTAGGAGATTTAGGAATTTTCTTCCCACTGGATAGCTGCCTTGCCACTTCATTATGGTGCTCCATCCCCTTTGTGCTGTTAGGTTTTGACCTTTCATCTTTCCCTTTGCCATTGATATTTGTATTCAAGAATTATATTTATAGGGTTAGAAATCTAGATATTTGGTGGTTGGCAAGCCTCTGAAATGCTAGATTGATTTCGTCCAGTTGTAAATCAAGTGCTTTAGGCTGGTATGAACTCCAACCTGAATGCCAGTTAAAGCCAAGGCATGGGCCTATCCCAGTGGGAGCTCCTGTGCCCTCTTGGCTCACATACATGCTTTTTTTTTTAAAGTAACTTACAATTGTGTGATTCATTGCCCCGCAGTACTATCCTTGAAAGCTCTGTCTGTTTTTTTGTGAGAACCTTTAAAAATCTCCTTCATTTTTTTCCCCAGAAATCATGTAAAAGAAGACACTTAAATGAAAGTGGAAATTTATTAACCTTAAAACATGCTGTAAAATTAGTACAGAAAATATAAATAATTGGTCATTTAACTATATTTTTTTAAATAAACTGAAAGATAAAGAACACAACACTCTACACACTTTATATTTCTCTTACATAGTCTGGAATCATACACAGTTATTTTCTTTTTAAAGCACAATATTGAAACCTTTAAAAGGTATTTAAGGGTTTGGTCAAGTGAATATGATAAAATGTATTTGTCTGTATAAAGAGAAAATGAAATTGTAGTCACTGTTATGTACTGACATTAGTTACAACCTAGTTTTAATTCTTAAAACAATTTTGATTAGCAAAGCTAAAAAAAATGGATGTTTCAGTTAAATGTTTTAAAGAGGTACAGATTTTTACAAGGACATAATATAAGTTATTGTTCTGTAGAAATATCCTATTAAATATTGTATGTCCCTCCCTCTGTACACTTTGTAAAAAAAAAAAGTAAAATACATAAAAAGAAAATCATATAGGGATGTGTGACATTATTGTAATTGTGTACTTGAGAATAACGTGCAAAAATAAAAATCAGAATATTTTCCTGTTAATGGATGTTTAGTCTATTTGATACCAGTACTAAGTTAATGCTTTTTCTTAAGGAAAAAAATGTACAGTTTTTGTAAACCTAATAAACATCAAAAGCAGTGGATTATTTTCATTTCCCCATTTCTTAATTCCTTTTATGCCGCAGTGGATTGCAAAATGCTTGATTGCTTTGAATTTTGTGACTTGATGCAAATACTCCTCATAGTTCAGCCCCTCGAACTTGCTAGTAATATATCAGGGAACTTAAGAGATGATTGGTGAGTCCTTTGATGAACATGTCCTTGAAGTTCGTTTTTTTTCCTTTTATCTTCACAAGGGATTTGTTTCATTAGCCTCTCCAGTTCCCCTGAGACGAATTTGCCCTGCATAAATGGTTTATGAGAGCACTTAAAGGTCATTTCAGTATCCCTGCACAGCACACTTAATTACTGGGTGTTGTCCCCGCCTCCACAGCAGAAGCCCTGCCCTAGAGTGACACCTTTGTGCCAGGCTTTCATTCGTAGACGCTAACATGCTGGAGAGTGGCCACCGTTAGAAAAATCAGAAGTTAGGTGAAAGTGACCAGGAGTCAAGAGAGTAACAGATTGATTTGAGCCATCTTTGAGTTTTAAAGATGAGATCCTTCAAGCTCTTCAACTGCGTTGGAACAAGTGTTTGCCTAATAGTTGAAACAGTAAATAGGGATCAAAATTTGGGGTCAGTGGTCAAGAGAACACGGTGAGTGTCACTGTCCAGAGCCACGAACCGCACAAAACCGTAGCGTGTGAAACACTTCGTCGTACCAGAATGCCTGGTAGACAGCATCTTACCGGTCAGAGACCAGGCAGTCAGGTAATGTACTGCTCTGTTCTCTGGGAATCTCCGCATTAACAATTTTGTTGCCCACCAGTTCTAGGATTCATAAAGGAAAAGCAGGACCGGTCAAAATCTAAAAGGGGTGATATTTTAGAGCAGTGGTTTTCAAAGTGTGGTCTGGCAACAGTGGCAGCATCATAACCACCTGGAACTTTGTTAAAGATCAAATCTCATGGTTGCACGTCACACCCACCGAATCGGGAAACAGCACGAGACCCGGTGATCTGTGTCTTGACCTGTCCTCCAGGTGATTCTGATGCATGCTCAAGTTTGGGAAACCCTTTCAGAGCACCTGAGGAACCGAAAAGATCACTGGTGCAACATTTTGTGTAGTAGACAAGAAAATTCTCTCTCTCACACCACCCCAGCAATAAGCAGTGAGAGTGAAATGGGACTTAGTTGACACCTTTGGTTTACCTTTTTCAAAGTGTGAGCCCTCCAGACAGTGTATCCTTTTTAGTACACATTTATTTCATAAATCTCGTATGGCCTCCCCGAAGTGAGACTCCTCAAAGGTTAATAGAATTCAGAGGAAGATTCAGCAAGTAAAAGAGAGAAGCTGGAAAGAGTGTTTAATTGGCCCATCATTACTTACTAATTCATATCTGAAAAACCATTTTGCCACATTCTGCAGCTGTTTAGATCAAGTCAAAATTAAGTTTGCCCTTTTGGATTTTGTTTTATCTTTCGTGTATATATTGTTTGCCTTTTTCATAAAATAATTCTTGGATTTGTTATATATTGTTTCCGTTATTTTGGACATCTTTGCTATTGTAAATAAATTCCTATTTTAAGTTATCCTAGTGGAGTGTTGGCTATAGAAAAGGCATACACATACAAACACACATAAACACACACATGGAAATGAAGAGGTTTAAATCCCCAACAAAGTATAAACTGGAAGTGATGTGACCCCTTCCGTTCAGCATTTCTAGCATCAATGAAAATATCACTAGCATCTGCACCTAACTCTGACTTTAAAATCATTTTTGTGACTTCTGAGGGAAATTCTTAGTTTGCCAAGTTTGAGGTCAACGTCAAGAATTACTTTCTTTTACTTGGTTTTTCCTGTTACTTTGGGCTCGTGTTACTTCTATTGCTGGTGTTGGTGAACACAAAGGATTTGGCGTTGTGATCTGCTGCTACGGTAAAGGCACTATGATAACTTTGCTACAGAAAACCTGCTAAGGAAATTAAGATGGCATTTCCTCTTTCATGATGTGAATTACCACAGAAATATTCCAAATGCATTGATGAAAATAGAATATGTTATTTTGCCTTCCAAGAGAGGCAAGTTTCTGCTTTTCCTTAATGGCTGTGTTTGGTTTTAAATTCAGAAGCCATTTCTTTTTGCCTGAGCTGCTTTGAGATAAGGAGAGGTATTGCAGAGCCATCTGTTGGGGTTTTGGAGGTTCTAATTACACCCATTCTCCTCTTTGGGTTCTAACCACATGGGAAATAGACACAAACCACCAGTTGAATGTGAGACTTCTAGTAAAGTTGAATTGGGAAGCCCAGAGGCCAAATCTCTTGCCCCCCAGTCGAGGCCTTGACTCATGCAGCCAGTCACTCAAAGTCACCCCGAGCTATTGAGACCGCGTGGTCTCCCACCAGAGAAATGGAGCAAGTGGGAGAGAATGGCTGCAGTATCCTCGCCAGGCCTCCCAGGCTGGGAACTCAGGGAAGGCAGAGAAGACTTCCCTCCTGCCATCTTCGTAAAATAATAAGGCTTAGTCCAATTCCAGGCAGCCGCCTGACATTAGCTCACTAGCAAAATGTGAGGTTTTTACCTTTACCCTTAAATATTTGCTGTGTTCCCCTAAATAACTTCTGTTTGTCCCCTCTTGAGGTGGTTGTTGTGACAGACTTTTAAGTGTTTAGTTCTTGGGGTGCCAGGGTGGTGCAGTCGGTTAAAGCGTCTGACTTTTGGTTTCGGCTCAGGTCGTGATCTCCAGGTCATGATATTGAGCCCCGCGTCAGGCTTTGTGTTAAGTGCAGAGTCTGCTTAAGACTCTCCCTCTCCCTCTGCGCCTCCCCCCTCCCCCCGCTCTCTCTCTCAAATCTCTAAAAAACAATAAAAAATAAAGGTTTTGTTCCTGTTTCTTCTAGTACAGTATGCTTTAGTTTTTTTTCAGAAAAATAACTTTTCAAGGGCAAATTTATTTATATTTAAACCTGATAACTTTGCAAGTCCTTTTTATTACATATTTTTGTAACAAAATATAGAAAAATGATCACCCACAATGCTACTTGCTTTATTCAAGGAGTTCATCTTTGTTCATCTTCCGGTCTTAGTCCGTACATGTAAATCTTTTATCTGTCTTGTTACCATAGAATTGATTCTATGTTCAGGAATTTTCATTTCAAGCATCAACTGTTTCCATATCTATTGGTTGTCTTGAAGACTTTTTTAATGCACATTCGGTTTGGAGAGAATATGGAAAATTAAGAATGGTACTGAGAAGAAAGTAAAATGCTTTCTTTTTTCAATCCCATTACCTAGAACATACTATCTTTTCTTTTAAAAAGTTTTTAAATTCCAGTTAGTTAACATACAGTGTAATACTAGTTTCAGGTGTACAATACAGTAATTCCACACTTCCATACCTCACCCCGTGCTCATCACATGACAAGGTGCCATCCTTAATCCCCATCACCTGTTTCCCCCATCCCCCACCCACCTCCCCTCTGGTAGCCAGCAGTGTGCTCTCTAGAGTTAACACTGTATTTCTTGGTTTGTCTCTCTTTTTCCCCCTTTGCTCATTTGCTTGTTTCTTAAATTCCACATATGGGTGAAATGATATGGTATTTGTCTTTCTCTGACTGGCTTCTTTCACTCAGCGTAATACTCTCTAGCTCCATCCCTGTCATTGCAAATGGCAAGATTTCATCCTTTTATGGCTGAATAATATTCCATTTTATATACACACACACACCCCACATCTTCATCCATCCATCAATTGATGGACACTTGGGTTACTTCCATACCTTGGCTATTGTAAAAAATGCTGCTATAAACATAGGAGTGCATGTATCCCTTTGAATTAGTGTTTTTGTGTTCTTTGAGTAAATACCTAGTGGTGCAATTGCTGGATAGTAGGGTAGTTCTATTTCTAACTTTCTGAGGAATCTCCATACTCTTCCAGAGTGGCTGTACCAGTTTGCATTCCCACCAACAGTGCCAGAGGGTTCCCCTTCCTCTACATCCTCACCAACACCTTTGGTTTCTTGTGTTGTGGATTTTAGCCATTCTGACAGGTGTGAGGTGATAGCTCATTGTAGTATTGATTTATATTTCCCTGATGATAACTGATAGTGAGCATCTTCTTATGTGTCTGTTGGCCATCAGGATGTCTTCTTTGGAAAAATGTTCATGTCTTCTGCCCATTTTTTAATTGGATTATTTGTTTTTCGTGTGAGTTTGATAAGTCTTTATAGATTTTGGATACTACCCCTTTATCAGATATGTGATTTGCAAATATCTTCTCCCATTCCGTAGGCTACCTTTTAGCTTTGTAGACTGTTTCCTTCGCTGTGCAGAAGCTTTTTATTTTGATGAAGTCCCAAGAGTTCATTTTTGCTTTGTTTCCCTTTCCTCAGGAGACATATCTAGATGAACATACTGTCTTTTTAAAGAAAATCTTTGCTGAGTTTTAATTTTATTAGATTTTTTAGTTGCAAAATCCATGTTATTGTAACAAGTGTTGTACAATACAAAGTAAATACAAAGACAAGCTTGAGCTCACCTCCCTGCTTCCCTCTGTACTCATACAAACCTGTATAAAGATAGATAATGGAAAGAGAGTATGAGGAAGCTGGGAAAACAGGGGAGGCAGAGATTTCACATTTTTTGACCAAAGTCTGATTAGGTATCTTTGCAAGTCATTTAATATATCATGTCCATCTCTCTGGGACAGGAGACCGAGCTCTGTTTTATTCTCTCTAATAGCCGAATAACTTTCCAGAGAATGACCCCACCGTAATATGGTCAACCATTCCCCTTTTAATGGACATTTGGGTTGTTTCCAGTTTTCTGCCACTGCAAGACTGCTGAAATAATTGTCCTTGTGCCTATAATCCTTACATACTTGTGCTTCGATTTCTGTAGGATGGATTCCCCTACGATGTGATTGCTAAGTGAGAGGATATGTGTTATTTTTTTAAATGTCACTCGATATTAGCAAAGTATTTTTTGTTAGAATGTAAATTCCAGGAGCGCAGGGATTTTTGTCTGTTTTGCTCATTGCAGTTCACCTAGAACATATGGTGTGTATCGGATACTAAAGAAATATTTGTTGGATGTTGAGGTTTTCAGAGTGGTAGCCACTCCCCTCAGTCTTATAAACAGTGGCTGTTTGGGCCCTTATCACAGATAAAATTATATATATTTCTGTCTGTATGCCATCATTGTTCCAGTCTGCCTTGACCTGCCTGCTGATGGGATTAAGTAATACTTTCACACAGCTAATACCCCTTTGAGTTTGCTTTTATGAATCACCTGTTCAAATGCTGTGCCCCATTTCCTATTTAGTCCTTTGGCCATCTGGCCTAGTAGCTTTTTAATACACTTGCTGCACAGTTTTTCAGTCTATGGTTTATCTTGTTATTGTTTATGTTATCTTTAGATACATAAAAATCTGTAATATTTGTGTAATCAGATATGTTTATTTTCCCGCTTTGTGATTCCTAGGGTTTCTTGTCCTACTTACAAAGGCCTTTTCTACCCCAAGGCTCTACAAGTACACACGTAGATTTTCTTGTGATGTTTTCATTTTGTTTGGATTTGTATACAGTTCAAGTTATTTTGGTATATGTTATTTGGCTAAAGGGCCTAGTTTCCCTTTTCTCTTGGATAGATAGCCAGTTATTATAGTAAGTCATCCTTGACCCCGATGAACTGAAAGTATACTTTATGTGCTAAGTTCATAACTTAACCTTGGATTCGTTTATGAAGTGCTTTCTGTTTTAGTGATCTATTTGCTATTCTTGTGCCAAAGCCATATTGTTTTCCTCACAGTACGCTGTGCTGAACTTTAATATCAAAAGGCAAGTCCTTTTCTTTTTCACTGTTTTCTCGACATTTATTCTTCCATAGGAACAGTAAAGAGAAAAGCTATTGGTTTTTATATATATTTTTATGTACCCAGCTAATTTACCACATTATCTTCCCAATTCCAGTTGTGCTTTAGTCATCTCTTGAATTTCTGTGTGTGTAGTCGCCACAAAAAGATGTCAATTATTTCCTTTTTGCATCTTATCTTAGCTAGAACTTCTAAAACAATGCTGAAGAATATAGATTACAACAGGCATTTCTGTGTTACTTCTTTGGATGGCCATACTTCCATATTTAACCACTTAGTATAATGTTTGTTTTGGAAAGTAGCATTTACCAAGGTTAGATAGTTTCTTTCCATTATTATTTGACTTAGAGATTTTATTAGGAAAGGCTAGTATCACATACCTTTTAGCCAACTATTGATATAATCACTTGATTTTTGTCTTTTTATTTGTCAATGTCATGAAGTATACTGAAATACATTAAGAGATTTTTTAAAATTAAGCTGTACTCAAATTTCTAGGGTAAAAGTACCCTGCTTAGGCAATTTTTATTGTTCTTTATACTGTTGATTAAATTGGCTAGTATTTTATTTAGAATTTTTGTATCTGTGTTCATAATTGTATTTTCTTCTTTTGTACTATTGTCATCAGGTTTGAATGTTAATGTAACACTAGCTGCATAAGATAAACTTGGAAACTTTTCTATGGTCAGGAATGGTTTAAAAACGGAGGCATTATCTGATTTTTAAGGATTAGGTAGAACTCAATTGTAAAAGCCTTTGGGTCTGATGCCTCTTTTTTTTTTTAATGTTCATCATTTTAAAAAAAAGATTTTATTTATTTGAGAGAGAGAGAGAGAGCAGGTGGAGGGGCAGAGGGGGAGGGAGAGGGAGAGAGAATCTCAAGTAGACTCCCCACTGAGCATGGAGCCTGACACGGGGCTCTCAACCTCACAATGCTGGGATCAGGACCTGAGCCGAAATCAAGAGTTGGACGCTCAACCGACTGAGCCACCCAGGTGCCCTGGGTCTGATGCCTCTTTATAAATGGTAAGTCTTTACTTTCCGATCTCTTCTACATTAATTAATTAATCCATCAGGTTTTCTTCTTAAATAAATTTTCGTGTCTACATTTCCCTTAGAAATTGTCCATTTTCTTGATCAGTACATCTCATATGTTAATGTGCACACACATCATCTGGGGGACGCCATGAAAATGCTCATCCTGGTTGTGTAGGTCTGGGGCTGGAGATTCTGCATTTCTTACAAGCTCCCTGGAGATGCTGATGCTGCTGGTTCATGGGCCGCATGGCTCAAGCCCATTGTAAGGATTTAATGGTTCTAGATTTTGGTTGAACATGAGAATCATGTGGCCCAGGCTTTGTCTTCCTCATGCCCAGACCAATTAAATTAGAACCTCTGGGAATGGGGCTCAGGCATCAGTAATTTTGCAAGCTTGTCAGGTGATTATAATGTGTAGCTAAGATTGAGAGCTAGTCATGGTGAGCGCTGTGAATTGTCTAAGACTGATGAATCACAGACCTGTACTTCTGAAACAAATAATACATTATATGTTAAGAACAAAAAAAAAAGATAGTAGGAAGGGAAAAATGAAGGGGGTGGAATCGGAGGGGGAGACGAACCATGAGAGACTATGGACTCTGAGAAACAAACTGAAGGTTTTAGAGGGGAGGGGGTTGGGGACATGGGTTAGCCTGGTGATGGGTATTAAGGAGGGCACGTACTGCATGGAGCACTGGGTGTTATACGCAAACAATGAATCATGGAACACTACATCAAAAACTAATGATGTATGGTGACTAACATAACATAATAAAATTAAATAAAAAGCTAGTCTTCTAGATTTTCAATTTATTGCCCTAAAGTTATACACAGTATTCTTTTTTTTAAAGATTTTATTTATTTATTTGATAGAGAGCAGTGGGGAGGGGTAAAGGGAGAAGTAGGCTCCCTGCTGAGCAGGGAGCCCAACGTGGGGCTCAATCCCAGGACCCTGGGATCATGACCTGAGCCAAAGGCAGATGCTTAACCGACTGAGCCACCCAGGCGCCCAATGTACACAGTATTCTTATGATTATTTTATTCTATTGCACTAAAGGTTTTATCTCCTTTTGCATCCTGAATGTTGTATATTTTGTTTTCTCTATTTTTTAAAAGATTTTATTTTTAAGTAATTTTTACACCCAACTTGGGGCTTGAACCCACAACCTCGAGATCAAGAGTCACAAGCTCCATTGACTGAGCCAGCCAGGCGACCCTTCTCTGTTTTTCTTTTTTTTAAGATTTTATTTATTTGTCAGAGAGAGAGAGAGCATAAGCAGGGAGTAATGGCAGGCAGAGTGCCAGGCAGAGGGAGAAGCAGACTCCCCACTGAGCAGGGAGCCCGATGCGGGACTGGATCCCAGGACCCTGGGATCATGACCTGAGCCAAAGGCAGATGCTTAACTGACTGAGCCACCCAGGCGTCCATCTGTTTTTCTTTAAGCAGGCTTTCAGAGGTTTAGCTATTTATAGATATTATCAAAGAAATGGCTCTTAATTTTGTTTATTTTTTATATGTTTTGGTTTTCTATTTAATTTCCTCTTGCATTATTATTAGTTTTCTTTTCCTATTTTCTTCTGGTTTATTTTGTTATCTAGTTGAAATGTCTAATGTTTCATATTTCATTTATTTTCATTTCTTATTAAATGAACTCCTTGAAAACTATGCACTTTATTTGGTATATGACTTTAGCTGTGCCCCATTGCATATTAATTGTTCTTTTTCATAATTTTCTAGATAGCTCTACGTGTCAGTTTTGATTTCTTCTTTACAATGGTGTTTAACTTCTAAATAGTGGAAATTTTTATTAATTTCTCTAGTGATCTCTAGTTTTATTGGTTTGGGTTCAAAGTATGGCCTGTATAACCTCTACATTTTGGGGGAATGTTTAAAGTTCTCTTTTTGGGAGAGGCACAATAAGGTTTTTTTGGAAATATAACACAGACATATTGGTATAGTGTTTACTTTTCCATATCTGGTATAAATTTATAAATACAATTGAGCTTGTTGATTATATTTTCAAATCCTCTATGTCCTTGCTAATTTTTGACTACTTAATTTTTGAAAAAATATGAAAATCTTCCCCCATAGGGGTATTTTATGCAGTTTCCTTGTATTTCAAGTTTTGCTTTATGTATTTGGTGTCTATATAGATTTTTGTTACATAGATGTGTGACTTCTTCATGATTGTGCCTTTTACAGGGCATCATTTCTGTCCTTTTCAACATATTGGATCTTGAATTCTGCTTTGTCTGATATGTTTTCTATTTCAATAATCTTTTCTTATCTCTTATATTACAAATCTCAGTCATGTTATCATAATCTATTTAGATGTAAGTGTGCCCTGCAGGATTTATTGTTATTGCTGTTTCTTAGTCATTTTATCTTTCCCCATTTGACATCTGTGTGCTGAAGAAATTGTGGTTTGATTGATGTATACCTCATGTTTGTTCCCTCATGTCTGCTGTGTGAGTGTATATTCTTCCTGAGGCCTTGACTACCCCAAAATATCTCCTTTGCTTTGACAAACGATATCTTTGTGGGGAGGTCACAACTTCAGGTCACAGTCCCTTTTCTTTGACAGTTCATAGATGTTTCACTGTTTTCCAACGTCAATGTTCTGAGAAGTCTGATGCTAGTGTGGTGTTTTGGTTTTTGGGGGGTTTTGTTTGTTTTTGTACATGTTGCCTGTTCATTTGTTGCCTGAAGGTTATATTTTTTTTCTTTATCTTTGGAATTCAGAAAGTTCACCAGGATGTATCCTGTATGTGTGTATGTTCTAATCATGTCTGGGATTTGTTTGTTGAGCCCTTTCTTCCTGATGAGTCAAATCTCTATTCATTCAGCTGAAGGAAATTTTCTGTTTGTATTTATTACTTCTCTGATCGGGATTTTGCTTCTTTGGGCATTCCTATAATTCACGTATAAGATCTCCTGGATTTGTCTCATCATCATAAAATGGCACCGACGAGAAAAATCCCTTTATTCCCACACCCCAGTGTGTGATTGCTATTGTTCGAAAAATTGAAATGTTTGAAACCAATGGCTCTTGAAGAAAGAAGCCAGAGGATGGTAATATTTATAAATGTGTAGCTTGTCCTGATGGGGTAAGAGTGTTCTGGAGATACTTTTCTTTAGTAGAAGGAACTTTAGCTGGAAGTTTCCTGTCAAAGAATAACAGCATTCCGGGCACCCCTTTTGCCTCAACTTTAAAGAAGCATGTGAAAAAGTCTTAACTTAATGCTTAGTATATAGGTAGTGCTGGGTCAGAGTTGCCCCATCTTTCTCTTCCAGAATGCTGTAAGTCTTGTTGAGCTGGCAAGAATTCGAGCACTATTATAGCGCCATTGTCCCCCGTTATTTTATCTCACCTTATTCAAATTGCACATGCAATGACAAGCTCTGTTTCAAACCTGACCGATTGACACTCCCACCAGCAAAATCGCCCCCAGTTCTTCATTTTAAAGTAGTAAACTTGAGGGGCACCTGGCTGGCTCAGTCGGTGGGGCATGTGACTCTTGATCTCGGGGTTGAGTTTGAGCCCCACGTTGGGTGTAGAGATTACTTAAAAATAAAATCTTTTTAGGTCATTAAGCATCTGCCTTCAGCTCAGGTCATGGTCTCAGGGTCCTGGGATTGAGTCCCGCATCGGGCTCCCTGCTCAGTGCAGAGCCTGCTTCTCTCTCTCCCTCTGCTTTCCATTCCCCTTGCTCATGCTCATTGTATGTGTGTGTGTTAAATGAATAAATAAAATTGTTAAAAAAAATTTTTAAAAAGAAAACTTCAAGTCGTACTATATACACTTTGTTGTAGGAGGGTTCACAGGGGCATCAGGGTGGCTCAGTCGGTTAAGTGGCTGACATTGGATTTCAGCTCAGGTCATGATCTCAGGGTCATGGAATTGAACCCTGTGTCCGGCTCCACACTCAGCAAGGAGTCTGCTTGTCTCTCTCCCTCTGCTCTTCCCCCCGCTTGCACTCTCTTGCTCTCTCTATCTCTAAAATAAATAAATAAATAAAATCTTTTTTAAAAAAAGAGGGTTCACAGGGGCACCTGGGTGGCTCAGTCCTTAAGCATCTGCCTTCGGCTCAGGTCATGGTCCCAGGGTCCTGGGATCGAGCCCCGCGTCGGGCTCCCTGCTCAGGGGGAAGCCTACTTCTCCCTCTCACACTCCCCTTGCTTGTGTTCCCTCTCTTGATGTCTTTCTCTGTCAAATAAATAAATAAAATCTTAAAAAAATTTTTTAAATAAAATCTTTTTGAAAAATAAAGCAGTAAAATTGAAGTATTTTCATTATGATTAGTGCTTTATGTGTCCTAGGAAAGGCTTCCCTTCCCTACAATAAAGAAGATATTCTCTAAGATCATCTTCTAAAAGCTCTATAGTTTGACTTTCCTTACTGAAGTCTTTAATCCACAGTTGGTTTTAGGAAATAAATGAGTTAGGCATCCAATTTAGGTTTTTTCAATTTCAAACTGGTACAGTTTGAATTCCATCAAAAAACCAATACTCTCTCCACTGATTTGCGGAGCCAGCTCTGTAATATGTATAATATTCCTACAGATGTGGGCCTGTTTCTCTGTTTTGTTCCATTTGTCATTTGTCTTTTTCTGTAAATATACCACACTGTTTGACTGTTTTTTTTTAAAAACATCTTTATGGAGATATAATTCACATACTATAAGATCTACCCATTTAAAGTATACAAGTCAATACATTCAGTATCATCAAAGAGTTGTGCAACCATTACCAAGATCTAAGTTTAGAGTATTTCATCACTTCAAAAGAAATCCCATACTTATTAGCAGTCACTCCATAGTCCCTGCTCTCCTCCCAGCCTCTGGCAACCAGTAATCTCCTTTCAGTCTCCCTTAGTTTGCTATTCTTGTCATTTCAAAGAAATGGAATTTTACAATATGTCTACTATCCATATATCCTTTTTGTTTTAGTGTCAGTTAATGCATTTTGCCCATTTTTAATGGAGTTGTTATTTTTTTTCTGTTGAGTTCTGAGTTTCTTTATATATTCTGGATATAGGCCTTTGTTGGGCATGTGACTTTCAAGTATTTTCTTCTGGTCTGTAGCTTATCTTTTTATTTGCTGTATTAACATCATATTTTGCAGATCAGAAGTTTTAAATTTTTTACAAAGTCCAATATTTCATTTTTTTTCTTTTTACAGATTATGCTTTTGATATCATACCCAAGAATTCTGTCTAACCCTAGGTCAAGAAGATTTTTCTCCTATTTTATGTATAGTTTTACAGTTTAGATTTAGATTTATGATATATTTTGAGTTAATTTTTGTACAAGATGTGATGTTTAAGTTGAGGTGCTTTTTTAATTTTTTTTTTGGCATATGGATATCCATTTGTTCCAACACCATTGGTTGAAAACACTATCTTTTCTTCATTGAATTGATTTTGTACTTTTGTCAAAAATCAATTTGCCATATTTATATAATATAGTTCTCTTTCTGGACTGTCAACTTCTCTTCCATTGATCTATGTGTCTATCCCTCTCCAATACCACATTGTCTTGATTACTGTAGCTTTATAGTAAGTCCTACAATTGGGTAGTCTTAGTCCTCCAACTTTATTTCAAAATTGTTCTAACTATTCCGGTTCCTTTGTATTTCCTTATAAATTTTAGAAAAAGCTTGTATCTATCTTCAAAAACTTCCCCCTGGATTTTGAGTGGAGTTTGCATTAGATCTGTAGATCTATGTGATAAGAATCGCCATCTTAGTTTTATTAAGTCTTCTGATCCAAGAACATGGCATGTCTCACCACTTATTTAAAATTTTTTTTATTAGCATTTTGTAATTTTTAGCACCCATATCCTATACATGTTTTGTTAGATTTATACCTAAGTACTTAATTTGGGAGTTATTGTGGTGATATTGTGTTTTTAATTTCTGCTCCCAGTAATTGTTCATTATTACCATATAGAAATACAATTGACTTTTGTATCTTGACCCTTGAAACTTGCTACCTTTATAAATTTGCTTATTAGTTCTAGGAGCTTTTGTTGTTGAGTCATTGGGAGTTTCTACATAGACAATCATGTCATCTGTGACATGTTTTTACTTGTTACATTCCCATCCTGTGAAATTTCTTTTTCTGGCCTTATTGGAAATCCTTGCCTTTTTCTGCTCTTTGGGGTAAAGCATTCAGTCTTTCAGTAATAAGTATTATTTTAGATGTGGAGTTTTTTGTAGACACCCTTTCCTTTTTATATATTGTTGGATTCAATTTACCAAATTTTTGTTTAGAATTTTCTTTTGAACTACTGTACCCCTTCATATGCATAAAGAAACTCCTGGAGTATTTACAGTTAACGTCAATCTTGTGGTGCTTCTATTGCCTTGGCTTTGTAACCCCAGGTTCTAGCTTTGGGTCCTGGGGGCACACACATTTCCCAAAAATCTGACTTGTTTTCATCAACGCTAGATCACTACTCTTTTCTGAAATTTGGGGAAAGCCCATGTTATTGACAAAGGGAAACAACTAGGAAATCATAGCAGTGACAGGCACAGGAAGCAGTCCTCTGGTGCAGGGCCCTGATATTAGGCATATGAATGTGTAAGTTATTCAGGGCCATCAGCAACCCTGATGTTCTTCTTTGACAGGAAGGATAGAATTTTCCCTTGGGTGGGAAGGGAGGCATTATCAGGTGAAAATGTCTTTCCTACTTGGTAGAATGTGTGGCATTATTGAGCTCCTCCCTCCACCCGCACCCCAGGTGGAGCGGTCCTGGCCTTTAGTCCTTAACACCCACCAGGGGAATTACCCGCTGAAGCTGCTTTTAATGCAGCTGCTCTGGTCACATGCATGGCCGAGGATTGCAGACTCCAGGGTTTGCCTCAAGCACCTATCACTTACTCCCCCACTGCTCCCCATCATCTCTGATTCCTCAGCTTCTACTTAACTTTGTGCATACTTCCCCCTGAGATCTTGCCTCAGACACCTTGGGATGCCACAGCCCACTGCGAACCCATTGGCTCAATTGATCCTGTTCTTGATATTTAGACTTTCTAGTTACACAAGCCAATAAATGTCCTCTTTTATGCATAAATTCTTCGGAATTGGACTTTTAATCTCTCAAAACATAAAGAGCCCTGATGAACACAGAAATATTTTATAAAGTGTATTGAATGCCAGACTAAGCAGTTTGAATCAATACTCAATAGGGAGGGGGAGCCCTTGAAAATGTTTGAGTCAACAAGTGGCATCCTTTTGTTTATTCAGTCAGTCAAACATTTATTGAGTGCTACCATGTACACTGTGCTGGATCATGAGTATCCATTGGTACACAACATGATCCCTGCCCTGAGGAACTCACTGTTCATTTCATTCAGCAAATAATGTTTGAATGCTGATTATGTATAACACACTGTGGTTAGTGCTTGTTGACATAAGGCACTTAGTTCAAGGTGGTAACAAAAATGGTGTTGCTGGGAGGTCGAAACGGTTTGTCCCAGTGTATGGATAGGCTGGATCCAGAGGAGGATGCCATTTGAGGGCTACTGCAAGAGCCCTGTTGTGAGATAGGAAGGACCTGAGCTACAGCAGGGATGACAGGAAGGGAAAGCAGGGGCAGCCTTGAAACCAGTGAGTGGGGAAAGACAATTGAAGACAGGCTGATTGGTCGCATGTGGGAGCAGAGAAAAAGAGAAGTAGAAAGTGGGTTTTGAGGATGACTCGAATGGTGATGCACGAATATTGGCAGAGATATGGGGAGGAGAAGCTGGTTTGAGGGATGGTGAGAATTTGTGTATCTTTGCTCATGATGGATGCTGGTTTGTGGTTTTCATATCTTGTGATGATTTCTTTTCTTTTTCTTTTCCCTAATCAGTCTGGTTAGAGGCTTATCAGATTTATTAAAATTCTCCAAGGGGCAGCGTGTGGTTTCATTTATTTTCTTGGGTTTTTTTGTTTGTTTGTTTCATTGATTTCTGCTCTGATCTTTGTATCACCTTTCTTCTGATTAATTTGGGTTTAATTTTTTCTTCTTTTTCTAGTTTCTTAAGGTGGAAGCTGAAGTCATTGATTTGAGTCCTTCTTCTTTTCTAATTTAGTCCTAAAGTAGTACTTCTTTCAGTACTACTCTAGTGTCATCTTACAAATTTTGAAATGCTGTTTTCTTTTTCATTTAATTCAGTTTACTTTCTAATTTCCTTTTTGACCCTGAGTTATATAGAAGTGTGTGATTTAGTTACCAAATATTTGAAAAGAACGTGTATTCTGCTTTTGTTGGGGGAGTGTTCTGTAAGTGTCAATTAGGTCCACGTGGTTGGTAGTTTTGTTCAAATTTTCCATATCCTTCCTGATTTTCTGCCCACTTCTATAAATTTTTGAGAGGAAAATTGAAATCTCTGACCACAGTTGTGGATTTGTCTTTTTCTCCATGCAGTTCTTTTAGTTTTTGTTTCATGTATTTTGGAGTTCTGTTACTAGATGCATAAATGTTTAGGACCTTTATGCCATTTTGATTAACTCACCCCTTTATCATTATGAAATGCTCTTCTTTATTGCTCATAATAGTCTTTGCTGTGAAATGGGCTTTGTCTGAAATTAATATAGCCATTCCAGGTTTCTTATTAGTATTAGAATGGTATATCTTTTTCATCCTTTTATTTTTAACCAAGTATCTTTATATTTAAGGTCACTTTCTTATAGGCAACATATAGTTAGGTCTTCCTTATTGGTAATCTAAATTGACAATCTCTTCCTCTTTAATGGGATGGTTAGACCACTTACATTTAATGTGAATATTGACGTGATTAGGTTTAAGTCTATCATCTTTTGCTAGTTTTCTGTTCATCCTATCCGTTGGTTGTTCCCTCCCAGCCTTATTGAGGTATAACTGACAAATAAAAATTGTACATATTTAAGGTGTAAAATGTAATGTTTTGATCTACATCTCCATTGTGAAATGATTATCACAATCAGGCTAATTAACATATCCATTGCCTCACATAGTAACCTTTTTTGTGTGTGTGGTGAAAACACTTAAGATCTACTATTTTAGCAAATTTCAAGTATTCAATACAGTATTATTAACTCTAGTCACTATGTTTTATATTAAATCTTTAGAACTTACTCATCCTACATAACTGAAACTTTGTACCCTTTGACCAATATCTTCCTATTTCCTCCACCTCTTAGTCCCTGACAACCACCATTCTACTCTCTGCTTTTATGAGTTCAACTTTTTTAGATTACACATATAAGTGAGATCATGCAATATTTTTTTTTTCTGTGTCTGGCTTATTTCACTTAGCATAATGTCCTCCAGGTTCATCCATGTTGTTGCAAATGGCAGGATTTACTTTTTTTTTTTAAAGGCTGAATAATGTTCTAGTGTGTGTGTGTGTGTGTGTGTGTGTGTGTGTGTGTGTGTGCACACGCATGCTACATTTTCTTTAGCCATTAATTCATTACAGGCACTTAGGTTGTTTCCATATCTTGACTATTGTGACTAATGGCTGAAGTGAACACAGGAATGCAGGTATCTCTTTGAGATCCAGTTTTCCCAACATCGTTTATAAAGAAACTGTCCTTTCCCCCTTTGTGTGATGACTTCTTTCAGCTTTTGTAAGTTTGAAAAAGTCTGTATTTCCCTTCATTATGAAAGATTTTCACTTGGCATAGAATTCTGGGTGGACTTTTATTTTTTTAATACACTAAAGATGTTTCTTCACTGTCTTCTTGCTTGCATCTTTCCAAAGAGAAATATGCTGTGTAACATGTTTTTTTATTATCTTGATGCTTTTAAGATTTTCTCTTTATCCCTGGTTTTGAGTAATATGATTATGATGTGCCTTGTAATGGTTTTCTTCACGTTTTGTGTGTGTGTGTGTGTGTGTGTGCCTGGATATCACTGAGCTTCTTTGATCTGTGAATTTATAGTTTTCACCATGTTTGGAAATTTTTTCGCTATTATTAATCTTATCCAGTGTAATTTCATCTCAGACATTGTAGTTTTCATCTCTTGAAGCTTGATTTGCGTGTTTTAAAAAAATATATATCTTCCATGTCTTAACTTTTTGAGCGTATGAAATACTGTTATAACTCTTTTAATGTTCTTATTTACTAATTCTCACATCTGTGTCATTTTAGGTTGGTTTGGTTGATTTATTCCCTCCTCCCACCTCATTTTAGGTTGTATTTTCCTGCCTCTTTGCATGCCTAGTAATTTTTTAATTGGACACCAGACATTGTGAATTTTACCTTGTTGAGTGCTGAATAATTTTGTGTTCCTATAAACATTCTTGAGTTTTATTCTGTGACACAGTTAAGTCACTTGGAAACAATTTGATCCTTTCAGATCTTGCTTTTAAGATTTGTCAGACAGGACCAGAACATTGTTTAGTCTAGGGTTAATTATCTCCACGACTGACCCAAGATTCTTCTGAGTACTCTGCCAAATTCCCTGTGAATTTTGAAGTTGTCCAGTCTGGTTAGTGGGAACAGGCAGTATTGTTGGCCTTGTGTAAGCTTGAGTACTATTCCCTTTTCATTTAGTTTTTTTCCCTGGCCTTGGGCAATTTGCTAACATGCTTGTGCTGATTAGCAATCTGCTGAATACTCAGGGGGGCCTCTGTCGATAGTTGGAGTTCTCTCTGTGTCTTTGCAGTTTTTTCCTCTCTGGAACTCATTCCAGCAGATTCTCGCCATTTTGATCTCCCTAGATTTTCGGCTCTGTCTCTTCAACTTGGGGAGGTTGCCACGCTATGCCTGAATTCTTTCCTGCACTGTGAGTTCAAAACTCAAGGTAGTAATGTGGGGCAGTCCTAGGGTCACCTTGTTTGTTTCTCAGTTCTCCCCATCACTGTCATTTGTTGCTTAAAGATGGTGTCTTGTAACCTAGTTTTTCCTTCTTTTTTTTCCCCTATCTTCTGGTTGGTTCATGTGGGAAGGTAAATTCAATCCTCTCACTCCATCTTGGCCAGAATCCTTCTAATAATTTTTGATGGAATGTTTGACATTGTGTATGAAAATTATAGAGATAACTTGATTCACTGTAAAGTGTTATTTTTCTTATAATAGTTTTGTTTTGTTTTGTTTTGTATTTTAGCTTTAGGCTAGAAGCTGAAGGGGATGCAATTCTCCTTGATATAACCAGGGATTAAACTGATTTGAATCTGGGAGTAGGTCTTTTTGAGGGCTTATTCATTTCTGATTCATTCTTATTCCTAATATATGGTCTGTCAGAGATTTCAGTTAAAAACATGAAGTGTTTATCAGTGTCCCTTTTCCTTAGTGGACCCTAAATTCTTTAATTTCCCCCCTATCCCTTTGAGACTATTGGAAGCACTGCTCAGTTCCACAGTTTATGAGTCACTGCTTTTGCTAAGCTTCTCAGCCTTTCAGCTGCTTTTTAGAATCAGTAAATGCCTCAAAGGGAAAAGAAGTCAGCAGTGAATGTTGGTCTCATCTTTGTATGTTTCTCACCTCTGTTTTATCTTGGCTCTCAAGTCCTCATTGCATTGGGTCTGACACCTTCAAACCAATTTTGAAAAATGTCTTACCTGGCGTTTCTGGTTGTACGTTGTGAAAGAGTTTGTATACAACAAGTTAATTTACTATTTCCCCAAATAGAAAATATACATTCCATCTTTTATGGGTTCCTATTTTTACTTCATCAAGGTGTTTGAAATTTGCATTCTATTCTATAAACATAATTTCTAGTTTAGTGTTAATTCTAAATTTATATTTAATGTTCCTCACCTGTCATTTTACCACTGCAGTGCCATTTTTGAGCTCTTTATTTTAATTCAGCATTTGGATGGTTGGGTTTATTCACAAATTTTTTTCCTCTGGGATCCTCCTTCCCCTGTTTCAACTGGGGAAGTTGATTTCTCTCCAAGTCTATTTGTGTAGCTGCTATCCTTGAATTATTTCTATTTGTTTTCCTGGTTATATTTACCATTTCTTTAATATTATGTCTTTCTCTTTCTAGGCTTACACAGTCACGTGCTGGAACACATCCTCTAAATTCCTGAAAAGGCTTTGGGAAGGTAAACTTTGAGTCCTTGCATGTCTGAATGTGTCTATTCTGTTCTCACTCTTGATAGTTGAAGATATATTATTTCCTTTCTTACGGTATTTAGAGGCCGTGATGAGAATCTGACAAGAATGTTATTCTAGTTCTTTTGAACGCAATATGTTTTTACTGTTTGGGAATTTAAAGGACTTTTTTTCTTTATTCTCGGTGTTCTGATATTTCATCATAATAGATCCAGATAAATATTTTAAAAATTATCCTCCTTGGCATTGGATTGACTTTTTAGGTATGAAAGCTAGTGTCCCCTTTTCACATCTGGGTAATTTTCATCTCATTTCTTTTATTATAGTCTCCCCTCTATTCCCTTTAGCAACTCTGGAATTTTCATTAGATCAGTGCGGATACTTCTACATTTGTCCTTGTTCTCTTAACTTTTCTTTCACATTTTTACCTCTTTTGTTTCCCTTTTGCACTGTGTTCTGAGAAAATCACTCAGAAAAACTTGTTCTTCAGCTAGAGTGTTTTCTGATATTCAAATTTTTTTGTTCCAATCTTTAATTGGTTTACTTCTTTTTTTTAAAGATTTTATTTATTTATTTGACAGAGAGAGACACAGTGAGAGAGGGAACACAAGCAGGGGGAGTGGGAGAGGGAGAAGCAGGCTTCCGGCAGAGCAGGGAACCTGATGCGGGGCTCGATCCCAGGACCCTGGGATCATGACCTGAGTCCAAGGCAGCCGCTTAACCGACTGAGCCACCCAGGCGCCCCTAATTGGTTTATTTCTTAACAGCCAATTCTTGTTTTATGAATGTGATAGCCTCTCTAATCTTTCTCTGATATTAATAATTAATTCTAAGTCTAATAATTTTAATTTATCAGGACTTCATGTGATCCATTTATTGCAAGGCATCTATCCAAAGAAATCTAGGTCAGCAGCCAACATTCATGATGAGTAATTTACAGCTTTACTTGGTCTCTTGGGAAAAACCAAAGAGAAAATGCATTTTTAATGCCTACCTAACATATTAAATATCCTTTCTCCCTACTGCTGCTTCTCTAATAAACTTTACACTGCTGGTAAGAGATCTCTGAAAATCTCTCCCACTATCACTTTCCAACCTTCTCAAATTCCCTCAAATATCTAGTCCATATAGCTTCTTATTTCTTGCCCTCTTAGCTCTTCTTCCAACTTGGAATCTCTGTGTTCTTTGTTTTTTTTTTTTTAAATCTCTTTGTGTATTACCTGTGGATTCTCCACAACAAAGGAAAACCCCAGAACTGCACCATGAAAAAGACTCTTTCTCCCTTAGAAACCGAACAGAGTGAGGGAAGACGGTGAACATTCATACTATAAAATTGTTGTCCCTGTTACACTTTTCCTGAGGAAGTATTTGAAAGTTCCTGTAAAGAGAGTCCCCGTGTTTGATAGTGGCTCCCAAAGAATACTTCTCCAGTTCAATCTCCATCTTTCTCCTGTTGACATGAGTTTAATTACTTTGTTGGCATTGTGGAGGCCGGGCCAGGATGAGCCTGACTGAGTTCATCTTGATTTCTTCTCACATACCTTAGAGCCAGAGAGTGGCACGCTCCACAGTTTCTGCTCTGTGTAATGTGGAAATGAGAAAACGTTCACCAAGTAGCTATCTTTATGTCGGCAGGCTGCTTGCTGGATGGCAGGCTTCCTTAACAACTTGAAACAAACCCAGGCCATATAGAACATCGCCATGTTTGGACGTAGCATTTTAGGTTTCATTTATGTACATTTGTCTGGGTTTCCAAAATGCTAGGGTATGAGTGGCTAAAAAACTCACTGCCAGCCATCCTGAGTCATCCTGTTCAGCTGAAAGCAAATTAGTATGTATAGTCTCCCAACGGAACTTTTGGGAGGGAGGGGGCCCTACTCAGGTTTCAGACCCTGCTTTATCTAAACCAGTGGGATCTTGCTTATCTTGGGTCCAATTTTGTATTTTGGATCACTTCCCTCCCCTAGATCTACACCAGAATCTTCAGTCTGAGCTGGATTATTTATTCTTGCTTTTGGAGAACAGATATGAATGACCTTTTCTCTTATCCTCAGATTAGCTTCACCAACAATGAGAATTCTGAAGATTGTGCTGAAGTCTAAGATGGCTTAATAAATCTTGACTATAAATTAGGAATACAGGCTTTTAATCTGGATCAGAGGTTCTCAACTCTAGCTGCATATTAGACCCACCTGGTATCGTTTGAGAAAGTTCCTCTGCACAGGACTCAGCCCCAGCCAGTAGAATGTGAATCTCTGAGGGAAGAGTCAAGACATTGGTATTTTTAGAAAGCTCCCTAGGTGACTTAATATGTAGCCAAGGTTGAGAAGCTCTGCTCCTGGGGCTTCTGGCCCTTCCAGACTTGCTGTCTTCTCTCCCAGAAGATGCCTGCTGTAACAGTCTGGAGAAGCAGGCAGTGCCCTGTTCCCCATCTCACCAACGTGTGCTAGTAAATTGGGCCTATGAATTGCAGCCATTGCCCATTCTGTTCTTCTCTCAAGGGCTGTGGGGTGGCTCTCAAAAACAAATGAAAAACCATTTTGGTGACCTAGAGTCCACGAACAGCCCTAACACGGGAGTCACTTGATGGCTGCTCTGTTCTGTGGGTTCCACGCGTGTCCCATTTCACTGGCATCTCTAGTCACAGATGGAAGTCTTTTGATCTGGTACCTTAAGAAATACTTCTCACAACTTGATCATGTTTCTGGTAGCAAGTATTCGATATCAGTGACTCTAAAGCCTACATTATCACCAGCCTCACAGAGGCTACTAAGTCACAGGGGGCTGGTGGCACTGGTGGAGCTTAGGAGAGCCCTGAGTGAATGCAAGCCTGTTGGTCACAAGACCTCTGTCCCCATCCAGGAACAACTTTAATTCTTCAGAGACTAGACATCTGCAGAGGTTATGTTTTAAGTGACATCTGATTTACAACTTCAGACTTAATTTGGTAGACTTACATAATGCTGCATATGTTTGGTTTCTCTCTAATATATGCAGTTCCAACAGCATATTCTCTCCCAAATTTGCCACTTTGACTTCACATCTCACAATGTCCCTTTCTGGGGGGCTATCTGGGGTGAATGTCAGAGCTATTACCGTTTGGGTCTGGACAACTCCTGTTCTTTCTTTTTTTAAAAAAATAACTTGTTTATTTATTTGAGAGAGAGAGAGAGTACAAGTCGGGGGATGGGCAGAGGCAGAGACTCTCAAGCAGATTCCCCTCTGACCACCAAGCCCACGGGGCTCTACCTCACAACCCATGAGATCATGAACTGAGTCAGATGCTTAACTGACTGAGCCACCCAGGTGCCCCAACTCTTGTTCTTTAGCATCATTGTTCTGATAGTCTGACATTTATGGTGAAAATGTTTTCTTGTTCAGGTTTAACACAAAAGTTTCAATCTAAAGTCCAGCCGGGGGCTCCCTGCTCAGGGAGGAGCCTGTTTCTCCCTCTCCCTTTCCCTCTGCTTGCTGCTCCTCCTACTTGTGCTCTCTCCCTGTCAAATCAATCAATCAATCAATCAATCAATCAGTTCAGCTGAATATTACACCTTTAAGCACAAAGATGGCTTATAGTGCCTCAAAATGCAGCTTGGGCTTAATGACTTTTGGGGAAAGGGATGGGATGGTCAATAACTACCCCATGCATGACCTTTTCCTCTTTATCTTCTACTTGAGAGAAAGCAAACCTTTGTGAGTAACTTGAGAGGTAAAAGATGTAGCATGCCCACACCTCAGCCAAGCACACACACAGCGCTGATTCTTTACTTCGTAATCCAAACCATATGGAGTCGAAAGCAGAACTTGGCAGGTTGTCCTTACCCATTTAACCCATTTTGTGCGCCTGTGCCCACTTCTTCCGCTAGGAGACAGCAACCTCCTTGAACCACTCTCAACATCTTTGCTTCTTCCCCATACCCCTTGATCTTTGTATTACCTCTGTTAACGGCTGTCAGCTATACCGCACTCCATCCAGTTCCCCTCTTGGATGGAGGAGGAGAAAGCTTTAGGTCCTGCAGGTGGAAGTGGACAGTGGAAGAGTTCAGTGTGGTGAGGTGACGCTCGGGAGAAATAGTTACAAAGCAGTCAGACATTTCTGTGGAGGATAACTTCCTGTTGGTGTATATTTTGAAGCTAATTATGCTGAAAGAGCTCATGATTCCTTCTCAGCCTTTAATTACATTTTTAAAAAACCCTCCTCCTATTATCCGATAACCTTTGAGATGTTTCAGACTCCTCCAGGTGGAGTGGAAAGAAGACACACACACACACACACACACACACACACACACACACACACACACACACACACACACACACACACACACACAAACTATCCCTCCATAAATACCAGAGGCAACTCTGATAGTTCTTGTGTTGGCTGAGCTTGGTGCCTGTCTTTCATGGCAATGGATTCCCTCAACTGTTCCCTGAGTTTTGCGTGTTCGTGTTTGCGTTTGAGAATTCCTGTTGTATGGCTGTGATGCTTGTTCTGATTATGGAGTTTGCTTTGACTGGAGTGGAGTGCGGGATGCTTTGCTGCCTCTGTGTCTGCTGGGGATTGCTGGCTTCCTGGGGCTCGTTTTGGGCAGAGAGGACAAGTTGCTGCTGTCTACTGCTCAGCACAAGCCCCTGGAGAACACAGGATGAGGGAGAGAGACCCACAGAGCAAGTGAGCGCTCCACATGTAGTCTTCAAATCAACCACTGAGAAGACTGCTCAGCCCCCATGGCGATGTCCTTTCTGATGCACTCTTAAGTCACACAGTCTAGATTGAAAAGCACTGCTGGATGACCCTTAATATCTATAATTACCCAGAGATTTTACCCATGTGAAGAAATGATTAAAAGTTAATTGATGGCATGGCCATTTTTCTGGAAGTACAATACTTTGTTAGACACAAATGGCCACACGTTCCTGAATTTATCAATTGTGATGCTGAACTGAGGTACTTTTGGTTTAAAATGACTGCTCGCCTTGTACTAGTCAGATCCTGGCTTACATGCAAAAAGCTTACATGTCATTATGATATAATTTGTCATCATACACGTCAAAATCTGCAACAAAATTTTAAAAAGATGATCACAGAAATCACTTCAAATTATAGCAGAATTGTATCATTTTTCTTTGAAAATTGATCATCAATAGGTATATATCATAATTCCCTATTAACAAGATTATTTAATTGGCTGCTTAAATCTCTATTCCCAGGGTAGGCTGTGTGAGAAGATGCTATTCTCAAGGGAGTAGGTACCAGCTCATAGTGAAGGCTGCCATCTACTGGATTTACTAATATTCTCTCTAACACCAGGAATTGTCTTTCAGGACTCTTGGATACTAATATTTCCTCCATGCCTGAGGCACCCCCCCACCCCCCGCACCTTACTTGTTCCACTCTAACACAGCATAAACACAACACAGAATTCACATGGGATGGTTGTAGCAGCTTCTGATCTGGATCCTAATGATGCTTGTCTCTCTTTGAGTGTGTTGCACTAATCACTTGCTTCTAATGAACAGAGTATGACAAAGGCAGTGGGTTGTTCCTTTTAAGATTGGGTCACAAAAGACTGTGACTTCTGTCTGGGTCACAACTGTCTCTGTCTGGTGCCTCTTGCTTGCTCGTTCTGATGAAGCCAGCTGCCATGTTGTGATCTACACCATGGAGAGGTCCACATGGCAAGGAACTGAGGGCAGTCTCTGGCCAACAACCAGTGAGAAACTGAGGCCCTCGCTGGAACCAAGATTCTCAGTCCAACCGCTTGTGAGGAACACACTCCTGCCAGCAACACCCTGAGTGAGCTTGGAAGCAGATCCTTCCCCATAGAGCCTTCAGATGAGACTGCAGCCCCAGTTGATGCCTTGATTGCAGCACTGTGGGAGAGCCTAGTTCCTGACCCACAGAAACTGGGGAAATAAATATTGT
This sequence comes from Zalophus californianus, assembly GCF_009762305.2. Taxonomy (NCBI): domain Eukaryota; kingdom Metazoa; phylum Chordata; class Mammalia; order Carnivora; family Otariidae; genus Zalophus; species Zalophus californianus. The sequence goes on along the minus strand of NC_045612.1, from coordinate 109,247,720 downwards.
TTTGAGCCATTAAGTTTTGGGATAACTTGTTATGCAGCAGTAGTAGATAAGTCATTCGAGGGCCAAAGCTGGCTCACTAGTTTTGGTGGATTTTCAAAAGCTTTAGAAGGTTCCTGTTTAGATTTGGCTTAATTAAGCCTCATAAAGAACTTCTGCTGTGCCTGCCTGGTTAGCCTGTTAGACCTTGTATCTCCAAGGGAGTACTGCCGGAAGCTTCTGGGGCCACTTGGTCTATGGTCCTACAAAAAGGATGTCGCCAAAGGCAGGTCTTTATCATACACCAGGTGAGTGAGCATTCTAGGATAAGTATACTTTCCAGAGTAACAGGCATTATTTTTATTATTAATAAAACATTCTCCTGGTGAAAATAAGTACATTTCAAATAAAGATAAAGTCCTTTTTGACTGTAACCTGATCTAGGTCCCTCTCCTCCCCACCTCTCCACTCTTTGTTAGGACTTTGGAGTAAATCTTTCCAGAACTTAAAAAATATGTATATAAACATGCATGTGCCTGTTTTTACAAAAATAATACTCTCCTGCAGTATCATTCACTTTTTTCTTTTTTTTTTTTTTAAAGATTTTATTCATTCATTCATGAGAGACAGAGGGGGAGAGAGAGAGAGAGAGAGAGAGAGAGAAGCAGAGGGAGAGGCAGACTCCCAAGGAGCAGGGAGCCCGATGCAGGACTCGATCCCAGGACCCCGGGACCATGACCTGAGCCGAAGGCAGACGCTTAACCATCTGAGCCACCCAGGCGCCCTCATTCACTTTTTTCAATCCTCTTTATTTTTTTTTTCTTTTACTCAACCATATCTCATCCAGTTCTGAACTCCCTGTTAATACATGTGCATCTAGTTCATTCTTAGCTATGAAATGATGAAAACACCACATTTCACTTATCTTGTACTGATGACCTTTAGGTTGTACCCAGATTTTCACTCCTATACACAGTGCCAAGGTGAACATCTCCCACCTATCTATTCCAGAGTGTATTTTCTAGAGCAGATGCTGAATCATATAATATGTCATATTTAGTCTTAGCGACACCACTAAATTGCTTGACAAAATGGCTGTGCCAATTTATACTTCCTGCAGTGATGAAAGTGTCTCTTTGCCCTAAACTTTGCCGAAATGTCATATTTTCCAGTCTGGTGGGTGAAAAATGAATTCTTGTTGTTTTAGTTGCATTCCCCTGGTTATTAGTGAGGTTGACAATCCTTTCATATATTTATTGGCAGTTTTCCCCCCTTTTTTATGGGGCTTCTATGAGAGCAGTTGTGTGGGGGTGGAGGGTGGAGGGGTGAGGAGGATGTGGATTTGAACTTGGATGCCAACTATCCAGGGGAGTTGCAGACCAGTGCCGAGAACATCAGCTGCCCATTGCTGATAGCACTGGGGGAGCCTGTGAGAAACTGAGATCACGTGCAGCCTCTCGCTTTGTGGGGAGGAAGAGCCACTGGTTTTAGCTGGCACATTAATCTAGAGAGCCCCTGGGCTCATCTGGTACATGAACTGCTTGTCTCTTCTGGATATGACTGTGTGAAGGCCAAACAAGGGGCTTATGATATTGGCTTGATTAGCTGCTTCTGATTGATACAAAATTAGTTGCTGCCACACTACGGGGGTGGGATAGGGGATGGATAGAACACGGGGCTCCCCCAGGCAAAAGGTAATAGAAGACTACCGGATGCCTGAACAGTCAGGACTGACTCTCAGAAATTCAAGTTTGGGACCCCTCATGCCAGCAAGGCAGGAGGAGTTAGGGTTCTATGATGGAGGAGGGAAATTTCAGAACTGGTGGCAAAAACAAGACTATCGCCGATCCTCAAATTGCCTTCCTTGCCAAATACGTATATTTATAAATTTTAAGGAATTTCTCGTCTCTTTGACTGACTCCTTTCCCAACATAGATGAAGACTGATAAACTTGCTATTTAGACCATGGCTTACAGAATTGTGCTGGAATTAGAAGAGGAACAGATTTGACCCAAAGATCTTTATCTTGCTGCTGGATACAGAAACCGAGGAGACTTCAGTGTGTCTCTCTCTTTGGAAAGTGTGAGCACATTTTATGTTGTAAGGGATAAAATCACATTATTTTGGACAACAGCATTTTGAGACATGTATATTTGGGCAGATAGGTTATGTGAATAATGAGTGACCAAAAGGATGGATTGATTTGTGAGGGGAGGGGGGCACCACCCCACATTGATCCATCCTTCGTATAACAGCAAGCACGATTACTTCCGGGCAGTTCCCTAGGTGTGTACAATCTTGGTGGAATGATAAATCGAGGATCTGGCAGAACTCCTGCTACAGAAACTAAAGAGGCCCCTGAAGGCTCCATCTGCCAGATTCTTCCTCTCAAGTTTGCAATAGATCCAAAAGTGTCAGCGTGTTGCCTAAAGTATGTGAGGGTGACTCATTCTCCTGGAACTTTTAATCCTTTAATCCTAAACGGGAGTGAAGCAAATCAATTCACTCATTCCAGCGGCTGTGCTGGGAAAGATCAGCACGCTACTCCAGTTAGAGACTCTCTGGAACTCCTCGGGTCCGTTTTGTTCCACTGGATGAATATACTTCACCTTATTGATCCATTCTCCATCAACATTTGGGGCTATCTCAAATACTGCTACGGTGAACGTTCTTGCCCTTCCCTTTTGGTGCACACATTTGCACATTTCTCTTGGGTCTATACCCGGGAGTTCAGTTGCTGGGTGGTAGTTGTATGAGAGATTTAACAGGCGTCTTCTTTAAGATCTAATGCTAAATGGTATTTTTGCCTACTTCCAGGACCATGCAAGGACCTCAGAACCTTCCATTTATACCCTCTCCTGACCTATATGCCATTGTAGTTGTGTATGTTAAGCCTCCCCCAAATTGTTATGATTGTATCGAACAGTCGATATTAGAACTGCCCACATATTTACCCTTCCCCTTGTACTTCTTCCTTCCTGCAAATCCAGATTTCCATCTGGGATCATTTTCCTTCGGCTTGAACGACACTCTTTACGGTTTCCTTTAAGGAAATTCTGCTGAGGAGGAATTCCATCAGTCTTTTGTCTGCAAATATTCTTTTTCACCTTCATTTTTGAAGGGTATTTTCCTTGACTGTGTAATTCGAGACGGGCGGTTGTTTGCTCTCAACACTTTGAAGATACCATTTCATTTTCTTCTCGCCGGTTCTGTGAAAAAAACATTATTTGTCAGTCTTATAATTGCTCCTTTGAAGATACTTGTCTTTTTTTTTTTTAAGATTTTATTTATTTATTTGTAAGAGAGAGAAGGAGAGACAGTGAGAGAGCACAAGGAGGGAGGAGAGGGAGAAGCAGACTCCCCACCGAGCAGGGAGCCCAATGCAGGCCTCGATCCCAGGACCCTGGGGTCATGACCTGAGCTGAAGGCAGATGCCTAACGACTGAGCCACCCAGGCACCCCGGAATTTGTCTTTTTTGCATGTCTTCTTTTAAGATTTGTTTGTTTTCCTTTTGTTTTCAGTGGTTTGACCACCATGTGCCTAGGTGTGCTTTTCTTTGTGTTTGTCCCACTTCACGCTAACCGATTCGTGAATACATGGCTTGTGTGTTTCATTAGTTTTGGGAAATTGCCAGTTATTATCTTTTTCAAATATTGCTTCTGTCCCACCTTGCCTCTTCTTCCCTTCTCAGGCTTCCCTGACCCCTTTGCTAGGTCTTTTCCTTATAACATATATGTCTCTTACCCTGTTTTCTGGATTTTCCTTTTTCCCCTCTAGTTTGTCATGGATACTTTTTCTCCTGGCTTATCTTCCACTTCATCAATTATCTCTTCAGCTGTGTATAATAATGCTGTTAAGCCCATGGATCAAGTTACTGATCTCAATTACTGTATTTTTTTGTTCTGGATTCCCATTCGATTCTATTTACCCTTTCTAATTTTATTGCCAAAATTTTAAATCTTCTCTTTTAATTTTTTGAACATATTAACCAATTATTTTATTTTATTTTATTTGAGAGAGAGACAGAGAGTGAGAGAGCACATGTGCACGAGCGGGGTGAGGGGGTGTGATGGGCAGAGGGAGAGGGAGAAGCAGACTCCCCGCTGAGCAGGGAGCCTGATGGTGGGGCTCGATCCCAGGACTTCAGGATCACAACCTGAGCTGAAGTCAGATGCTCAACCGACTGAGCCACCCAGGCGCTCCGTTAACCAATTACTTTTAAATTAGAATCTAAACACTTCATTATCTGGGTTGCTGTGGCTCTGCTTCTCTTCTTTGTTATTTCATGTTTATTCCTAAAGCATGTTTTCACTGAGTGGGGATTGTTAGGTTGGCTGTTGGTCTCTTTCAGCTTCACTGAAATTACCTCTTTGTTTTCTTCTGGTCTCCGTTCTTGCAGCAAAGTCCACTGTCGGTCTGTTTCTTCTTTGTAGGAAATAGATCGTTCGGCAGTTTCTCTGGCAATGTCGACCTTGGTCACCTGGCTAAGGTAGTGCTTACCAGCTTTCTCCACAGTCAAGTGACTTTTCTTCCTTTCAATACTGTCCTCTTTGGAAGCAAGACTCAAACACAGCCCACAAGGAGGGAGTTAAGTTTCATCTCTTGCACGGGAGTATGTATGGAAATTATTTGGGATTCTTCTGTACAGGAGATTTGTCTCTTCTCTCCCATTAGTTTTTCTTCAATTGTTTATATCATTATGGACTCATGGATGTTTATTTTATAAACATAACTTTAGTCTCTAATTCAATACTACTTTATGTATGTTGTTTCTCTTGCCCAAATTGTCTCAGCTTTGGCCATTATTAGCTCCTTGAGTTTCTCTTCTGTACTCCTCTGAGATACTCCTATCGTTTTTGTTTTTTGAGCACTTCCTTACCTTCTGGCACTTCTAGGCGTTCCGGGCTCATCATGTATTTTTCCTGCCCCAGTTCTAGAAACAATCATTTCTCCAAGGAGCCCTGGATCCTTTTATTGGACAATAGCATTAGAAACCAAGAAAGATCACTTTTTATAGTTTTTTTCTTCTTGCGGATATTTTCAATCATGTGTTTTATTTCTTTAAATGCAGTAAGGATATTTCCCCAATTAATCTCTGACATTTTGCTAAGTTTGATTCTGCAGTCTGTTGTTTTATCTGGTTCCCACGCGTGGTGACTAGTTCTCCTATATTTTTGGTTATTTTTTACTCAATGCTGATTACTTTATACTTGAAAAATTGTTTTGCTGGAGATTCACTGAAGCCCAGGATGAAGTTGCTTTTCTTGACAAAAAGTTCTGCATTTGCTTTTTCTTCTTGGGTTAGTCCCAATCTGGAACCACTTTAAATCAGGTACACAGATTTCCCAGAACTGCTCAGGCAGTGTGAACCTGAGCTGCAAGTTCATGGTCACAACTTCACAGGGAAGGATTCCCCCCCCCCCCCCCCGCCCCCGGCCGCTCTAAATATCCCCAAGCCAATGGAGTCGCAGCTTCCCATGGGAAAGGCCTTCTGTTACTTTCTCTACCTTGGGCGGACCCTGGCATTGTTTTATGTCCAAATTTTCCCGTTAAACTGCTAAAATCGAAGCACAAGTGTTCCTTATTAGCAAATCCCTTGGGGTAAAAGTGATTCTGTGCTCTGAAACTGTTTCTTTCTATAGGCTCCTGCTTTCTCTTGGATTTTGGCCTGGTATTTCCTTACCTTTTTATTCGTTTTTTAATGCTGTTAAAATTTTACAAATTTTATCCATAGTTTTAGTTGTTTTCAGTGGGATGCATGATACAAAAAATATGGCCGATCTTCCCTGGAAATAGCTTTTTCAATCTAGCGACTGTCTTTCTTCAGTTCTGGAAAATTCTCAGACATTATCTCCTTAAATAATGCTGCTTCCTGATTCTTTCTCGTTTTACTCTCTGGAACTTTCATTAAATATGTATTGGTGCCTCTCACTCTAATCCCCTCACTCTTAATTACTTTTTCATATTTTAAATCTTTTTTTTTTTTTTTTTTTTTTTTTACCGTGCTGCCTCTGAGTGATTTCCTCAGCTCTGTCTTCTAAATTGCGACTCCACTTTTTGCCCCCATTCTCGTTGATCTCATCATGTTGGGCGTTTGTCGGCTTGTTCTCCGATTCATTCCCCACCCTGCTCTGCCCTGTTCCATACTGCAAGGAACGATGTATCCCGGGATCCCCTCTGGGCAGGTGTGGCAGATGGGAGGTATTGGCAGATGGCCTGGGGTGCTAGAGGACCTGAGAAGCCAAGAGGGGACAGTGGGGAGAAGCGAAGAGAGGGAGGGGAGAAACTGCGGTACTTCTCTTGTTCTGTTTCAGTGTTGGGCAGTGTCTCCGGCAGTGGCTGTGTCCCTTCTGTGCCCCCATCTTCCGCCAGCACACGGCACGGCGGCAGCTCCTGCTATGGTTCTGGTTCCCATCACGTGGCTCTAAATGCTCGGTTCTGTCGCACAGCCGCCTCTGCTCTCCCTTGAGCCACAGGGGTGGTAGTGGCTTCCTGCTGATTTTGATCCCTGGGGGGCCTCACAATCCCCTCTTGGCTTCTGGGGTCCTCTATCACCTGTGTAATGCATTCCTTATATTAAGTTTCCTCTGTTGGAAATATCTAGAGAGGTTTATCTTTTTCTGCCTGGACTTTGGCTAATATGCCATCTAAAAATTGTTTCAGTGTTTTGTTTTGTTTTTTAATTTTCAAGCTTTTCATCTGTCCTTGATTCATAACCACCTGCTTTTGTTTGTTGATTATAAAATACACATTTGAAAAATCCTTTCCAGATTGTTCTATTATTTCTACTTTCTTTTATGTGACTCTTCTTACATGTGGGCTTCCTTTTGTAGTGTTGGGTTTCATTGTGGCCTTTGTAAATTTGTTTCCAACGTTCATCTTTATGGAGGCTTTTTTGTTTTGTTTTGTTTTGTTTTCTCTCCCACTCACTGTCCCCCAAAGTGGTGTTAAGATTGCTTCAGCCCAGTGTCTTGAAGACAGAAGTCAGTGGCTCGGGGCTTTTGCCCTGTACGTGTATCACAGTTCCACACCAGGAGCTCACACCAAATGTATAGCCGCTGGCTGGTTGTGCAGCAATCTCTGCTTTCTCGTCCTGTCCTGAGCGAGCAGTTTCCAGCCTGCTCCCAAGCCGATAATGGAGGACTTGGTCCGCCTGCAGCCAGAGCTGGGGGGACGGGAGCTCAGTGCATCCGTTCCCCTACTGCGAATGGTGGGGGGGAGGGGGCGGTGGTTCCTTATTCCTTGGTTGGAGTTGAAATTCCAGACTTTACTTCTGGGTCAGTCCTTCCTGGTCTCCAAGGGCCCGCACTTACGGCTGTGGGTTTCCACTTCATTTTTGGTCCGTGTTCTTTAAAATTATGTCCCTGAATATCTTCCGAAACACTATCATTTTTACATTTTTGAAACAGAATGAGGGACGTTTAGCCTCTCTTCACCCTGGGGCAACACAATCCTTAGCCACAATATAGTCCACAGCCTTGCGGCTCAAAATGTGGTCGGTACCATGTGTTTTAAATGCAGAATCCCAGGCCCACCTGAGCCCTGCTGTATCAGAAAATGCTCTTTAACAAAATCCCCAGGTGATTCCTGTACATATTAAAGTTTGAGCAGCACTCGGCTAAAAGTCAGTTTGCTTCTGTATTACCAGCCTGGACAAAAGTAGACCCTTAAAAGCTTTTACTGCCCTCAACTCCAGCCCTTCCTTGCTCTCCTATGACTTGCATGTTGATGCATCTTGAATTTAGTTACAGTTTGGTGTTGAAGATGGTAATTTTTATAAGCAATCATAATTTAGTTTTACCCCATAGTTTACTGACTTCTGTGCTGTCCATCGCTCCTTCCCTCCAATTACTTGTTTTAGTCCCATTTTTCTCCTTGTTGAAGTTCTCTCCTCTTGGAGCATCTGGTATGATAACACTTTTGAGTCCTTACAATCTGAAAATGTTCTCATTTTGCCTTCATCTTTGACAATATGAATGGATATAGAATTCAAAGTTCAAATATATTTCCCCTCTATTAAACAACAAAAGGAAAAACAACAAAAGAAATCTTTTTATTATGAAAAAACTCGAATCTTACAGAGAAGCAGAGGAAATAATGTGACGAACTCCCAAGTATCGACCACTTCACATCAGGGATTATCAATAGTTTCGCCCCTGTTTTGCTGATGGCACATTCCATGTCACTCACACTCTCATTTTTTTTTTCACGTCTTTTTGTTCTAGTAGCTTTAGGTGGCACCCTGTCCTTCCGTTCTGAAAATCTGTCACAGTGTCTCGATGTGGGTGGTTGTTTTGTTTTGTTTTGTTTTGTTTTTAAAATACTGATATGCACTCAGAGTCTCTCAATCTAGGGACTTGGGTTTGGGTTCAGTTCCGGCAATTTCTTGCCTATTATCATTTTTTTGAATGTTGCTTTGCTTATCTCCTTTTGGAAATAACTTTGAGAGGAACCTTGTAACTACTGAATCTTTCCTCCCTGTGCGTTTACAATTCTGTTGCCGTTGTCCCTTTATCTCTTGGTGCTGCGTTCTGGGAAAGCTTTTCAACGTAGCCTTTCCCTGCCTCATTTCTGCTTCGGCTGCATACAGGCTGCTATTGACGGACACATTCAACAGCGACGTGGTTTTGTTCCCCGGTTTTTCGTATTTTAGGGTTGCAGTGCTTGGTTGTGGACTTCTATAGGAAGATTCTCCTGGGTGCACGCTGAGCGGAGATGGTTTTCCGGTGGGCTTCATGTGCAGAGGGTCTGGCCACCCGGGAACATGGTGGCTGCAGCGTGAGCCCTGGCCTTCCGGTGGTGAGGGCTTCAGGTGTCACTGACAATCCACTGGCTACTTTAAGCAGCAAAGGAATTTTATTTCCACTTTTTATTGAGGGGCAGAATAAAGTGATTACAGGGCACTGATAACACTAATCGAAGTATCTAGATGAACCTTTCCATCTGTATACCCTTGTGTAATCACCACCCAGATCAAAACATAGATTATCCCCAGCCTTCCGGAAGTTCTTTGTGTCTCTTTCCAGTTGGTATTCATCCCCTTCCCCCACTAGAGGTAACCATTTCCTCTGATTTCCATCACCACTGATTAGTTTTTCCTGTTTTTGCACATTATATAAATGGAATCACACCATGTGTATGTGTCTGACTTCCTTTGCTGAGCATAATGTCTATGAAATTCATCCTTGTTGAGTATATAAGTTGTCCTTTTATTTTTAATTTTTTAATTAAAAAAATTTTTTTTATTTGAGAGAGAGCAGAGCTCGTGAGAACACTAGTTGGGGGAGGAGGGGCAGAGGCAGAGGGAGAAGCAGGCTTCCCGCTGAGCAGGGAGCCTGATGTGGGGCTCCATCCCAGGACCCCGGGATCATGACCTGAGCCAAAGGCAGCCGCTTAACGACTGAGCCCCCCAGGCTCCCTGTTTGTCCTTTTATATTGCAGTGTAACATTCTATCAGATGAGATCACAATTTATATATTCATTCTCCTACTGACAGGCACGGTTTTCCCCAGTTTTTAATCATGCTGAATAAAGCTTGCACAAGCATCCTTGCTTGTGCCTTTTCTTGAACATATGCATTCATTTCCCTTGGGTTCCAAACCCAGGAAAGTGATTGCTGGGTCATAGACTGAGCATATGTTGAGCTTTAGTTGATACAATTTTTCCAAAGTTGGTTATACCAATTTACATTCCTGTCAGTATTGTATGAGACAGTTGCAGTCGCTCCACATCCTTATCAAACCCTAGTGCTGTGAATCTTTTTATTTTTAGCCATTCTGGTGGGTATGCAGTGGTGTCTCATTGTGGCTTTCATTTGCATTTCTCTGGTGAGTAATGTTGTAGAGCACTGTGACAGATAACGTTTTTCAGATAAAGTTTCAAACAATGTTTCCCATCCCACGTGATCCTACAGTGTAACTCTGACAACTCTTCCCCTTGAATCTTGTGACCGTGGTGGAAGTGGTACAGCGTGACTTCTGAGGCTCGATCATAAAAGGCATTACCCTGTTCTTTTGGGACACCCCCTTGGAGCCCTGCCCTTCTGCATCAGCGGTTCAACAAACTCGAGGTCACTGTGTGGTGAAAAAGCCCCAACTAGCCTATATAAAGAAACTGCGTGGAGAGGCCCTGAGACTACATGAGAAGAGAGAGATTCCCAGCCAGCCCCTAGCTCGAACCACCATCAGACTAAAACTGCATTGGACACCCCAAGCCAGAACCGCCCCCCCACCCCCGGCCCCGGCCGAGACATTCTCCGAGACTTTTTTCTTTTAAGCCAGTGAGTCTCAGCGAGGGGACGTTTTGCTGCCACGGGGCATTTGGCGATGTCTGAAGACGTTATTTTCGTTTGTCCCAACGTGGAGGGGGGTGTTCTGGCATCTAGTGGGTAGAGCCCAGGAGTGCTGCTAAACATCCTACAAGACACAGAACAGCTCCCCACAACAAAGAATTATCTGGCCCCAAATGCTGACTGTGCTGAGATTGAGAAATTCCACTGTAAGCCACAAGATCCACTAGGTTTGAGGGTGATTTGTTCCATAGCAAAAAGACTAAAGCAAGCACAGAAAGCAGAGAAGGAATTTATTAACGAGAATCATGTAGTTCCCAGATCTCTGACAGGGGCCAGAGTGTGCGGCTTAAAGGCTACTCAGCCAGGAGTAGTGGTTAAAACATACCCCCAGCTGTTCATTGAAGACCACCGGACAAGGACCCACTGCTTGCACCTGCAACACAGACCGAGGACCAGGTACCAGCACCTTGAGTGCTGGAAGCCACGTACCCTCGCCAGAAAGTGGATTCCACGTGCTTCCGGATTCTTTCCATTGCTCACGTGTGACGCAGTCTCGCTTCTGTCATGTCTGATGGATGAATCCTAAGTCACGTGTGAACCTATCTGCAAGGGAAGCTGAGAAAGCAAGTTTTCTGGCTTCTACCAGGGAGGCGGGACCAACATAGGAAAGGTGTCCCCAAGATACTGGGAAGCCAGAAGGTTGGCAAACTTCCCTGATATTATGTTGTAAGCCTGTTGTTGTGTGTGACGACTACCCCACAACTGCCTAATTGTTTTGTTAACACATTCGGAGAGTTTGCTAGATATTCTTTTCACTTCCTTTAGATAATGTTCTGATGTTTTTAGCCCAGACCATCTGGGCTAAAAATTTTACTTTATAGATTATAATCCCAAAGAAAGAACTTTCAGAAACCAGTTTATTATACAAAGGTACTTCTTATTTGTAAGCACTGAAAACTATAAAGAGCTCAAGTGTCTAAAACCACGGAAATGATGGACTCATTTCTGATACGATAACAAACTTCTTAGATTTTCCAGGATGGAATTAATTCTGAACACTAAGTCATGTGGTCTCCATGCATTTATTTATGCTCAGTTGGACCATGGGTCCAGTTCATCACATTCAAAAAATGTCCCTGTGACTCTGTAATTTTATTATGATGGAATATTACCATAAACATAATGACTGCATATTCTACTGGGCTAATTCATGGCAAGTGAATACAAAATGTTTTATGAAAAAAAATTAAACAAAATAGGAGTCTCAATATATTCATCACAGCCATGTAAAATTAGTGTTTACATAATGTGATGGATCATAAGAAGGTTGCTTTTGGGTTTGGGTTTGTAAAGTTGTTTAAATATGGAAAAGAAAAAGGACATGCTCTGGTGTTTCTAGGAACCTCCCAGCATCTGAAGAGCTTGCCCAATAGGTGGCACTACTGGATAAGAGCAGAGAGAAATTTCTCCAGGCTGCTTCCCGGCAGTGTTTCTCAAACTTCGGTGGACATCGGAGGACCTGCTTCAAAAAGAGCTTGCTGGGCCCTTCCCTCAGAGGTTCTGATGTAGCAGGTGGCAGATGGGGCCTGAGAATTGTCATTCCTTAACAGTTTCCCAGGTGAAACTCATGCTGCTGCCTTCGTGCCAGGAGCTTCTTGGAGTGCAGGGAGTTGGAATGGGGCCGTGTGCTCTCCTTCCTCCTAACGGTCCCCTGGCCCACCGCACCGCCATGTTCAGTGTCCACAGACGAGCTGGGGCTGCCACTCAGAGGTGGGGGTGGCGCGGCCCTGCTTGAGCCTCTACACCCCGTCTTCCATTTGAAGGGAGCAGATGTTCAAGATGAAGGGAATGCTCTTCATCTGTTGTTTTCCGGAGGCATTGAAAGACCTCACTCACGGTAACACTAGCCAACACAGCGAATCACTGGTATCCCCAGTCGCTACCGGATGTACCCTTTGTCCATTCTGGGATGCCTCCTGTCTTGCAGCAGGCACCTTGGGGTCCTTTGTGCTCTCCCTCCCCTCCCTATAGATGTTTCTATAAACTTAAGCCTTTGGGTTAGCTCACTCCAGGCTCTATGTGTCCTGTGCTCTCACTACTGGTTAAAGAGATTGCCTCCAACTCCTAGAAACTCCAGCAAAATTCATACTGTTTTTTTTTAAGCTCTGTCTTCAAACTCTCAAACCTCTTTTCTCCCCCCACACCCCCCCATGTTCACTCTCCCCTGAGCTTGACCTAGCTTCCTAGTTCACTAAGCAAACGGAAAGAATTAGAAGTTCCACACGTTCCATAAGGCGGGTGCCTTGTTTATGCTCCTGGCCAGGAACAGTCCCTCCACCTGTGCGCTAGACTCCATCTTTCTCAAGGCCACGGCCATGGCCGTCTTGTCTCTTCACCGCGTCGCCGCCTCCCTCCTTCGCCTGGCCTTTCCCAGCAGCATATACATGTGCTGCTCATTCTTGTCTCTTAAACACGAGACTGGCGTCCATTCGCAGTCTCTGAGGTCTGGCCTTCTGTTCTTCCGAGAGCCCACCCAATCAGGTTTTGTCCCCATCTGTCTACCGAAACCGCCCCGCCCACAAATGACCCCACACTGCTACATCCAATGTCACTTCTCAGTCCGCTGCAGCGGCATCTCACCCGTTGGTCACTTTCTCCTTGAGACACTTTCTTCCTTGGTTCCCACAATATCCCACTCACCTCTTGGGTGCTCTCTCTTTTTTAAAGATTTTATTTATTTATTTGACAGACAGAGACACAGCGAGAGAGGGAACACAAGCAGGGGGAGTGGGAGAGGGAGAAGCAGGCCTCCAGGGGAGCAGGGAGCCCGATGCGGGGCTCGATCCCAGGACCCTGGGATCATGACCCGAGCCGAAGGCAGACGCTTAACCAACTGAGCCACCCAGGCGCCCCGGGTCTTCTCTTTTTTGATCGCACTTTCTCATCCCGTTTGGTGGCTTCTGCTCAGCTTCCCAACTTCCAAGTGTCCAGGTGGCCTACAGTTCAATCCTTGGACCTCTTCTCTATCTGCTCTCACTGCCTGGGTGATTTCATGGGACGCCCCAGGGCTCTCAACATCGTCTATGTGTTGCTAACGCTCCAGTTTCTATCTCCAGCCCTGTACATCCAACTGCCTGCATGACGCCTCCACGGAGACAGGTGTTAGGCACCCCCATTCTCTGTCCCAGAGTCTTTGCTATACAGTGCCCCACGCCGAGCTACTCCTGCAAACTTCCCCACCTCAGCCAATGGCAGCTCCCGGGGTTCAAGCCAAACACCTCAGTGTCTTCCTTGATCCCTTCCTTTCTCTCACAACCCAAATGCAGTCTGCCAGCAAATCCTCTTGGCTCCATCTTCAAACTACACACAGAATTCGGGGACTTCTCCTTGACCTTTCTCCTTAGCCCTCACCGCTACCAGGCTGATGGGAGCCCCCACTGTGCTTCCTGGGTTACTGAGACAGCCTCCCAGCTGCTCTCCGTGCTTCTGTTCTCGCCCACCTGCAGTCCTTCTCAACACAGCGGCCGGCAATCTTGTTAGAACCCTAAGTCAGATCCCGCCAGCCTTTGTTGAAACCCTGCCCTCCATTCTGCTCAGATCAACACCGAGCTCCTTAGGAAGACCTCTGAGGCCTTACATAGTCTGTTCCCTGGAATTCTGGTTTCTTCTCCATTCCTCTTCCCCTTGTTCACTCCCCTCCCGGCATATTCCCACTTGGCCTTGGCGCCTTCTGCTCAGTCTGTTTTTCTCTTTCCTGGCTCACTCACTTTCTGAATGCTTTTTTTTTTTTTTTCTCAAGAGCCCCCTTCTCAGTAGATGTTGAGCAAAGCAGATCACCCTCCACTATGTGGGTGCTGGCTGTTGGTTTGAAAACCGGCCCCCATATGAAGGGGGAGTAACTGAAGAAAAAGGTAGGCCATTCCAGATTTGGGTGGCATGTTTAATAAGCAAGGGAACTTACGAGGCTTGTCTTGGGCGCTGCAGGAGGAGCTCTCCACCCACCCCCGCCCCCGACCCAGCCAGAATCTTGAAAGTTGATATAGAGGCTTTAACAGGATACAGTCATGTCCAGAGGGGCTTGGAAACACCTTACCCTGTCAAGGCTGTGTCCCTGAAAGTGGCTCCTTGTGTGGGACCAGTAAGCAGAAGGAACATTTCAAGGACGGGGAGGGAGCCTCTGATTGCCCAGGGCCAGCTTGAGGGTCACCTGGTGGTCATGTCCTCTGGATGACCTCCTCCAACAGGGTGGGCTTCGTTCAATCAATTGAAAGCCTTAAGTGAAAACGACTGAGGTCCTCCCAGGAAAAGGAAAGCTGACTTCAGACTGCCTTTGGCCTCAAGACTGCAACATCAACTCTTCCCTGGGACTCCGGCCTGCTGGCCTGCCCTGCGCATTTCAGACCTGCCAGCCCCATAATCACATGAGCCAGTTCCTTAAAATCTCCCCTTCTTTTCTCTCTCCATCTTCTTGATTCTGGTTTTCTGGAGAACCTGGAGGAACCCTGGGTTTGGTTCCCTGGCCAAGTTCACTAGAATTTCAGTGTTCATCCCCTGACATTTCATATCCCCTTCCCGGCTTTATTTTTTCTTCTTAGAACAGGTCACTATCTAAACATACCACATATTTTACTCATTTATCTGTTGTCTGTAAGTGACTGGGATGTAAACTCTGTCAGTGTATCCGTTTGGGGATTCCAGAGGACCAAGGGTGTATGTGTATCAGGAAAATGAAAAAAAAAATACGTTTTATCTTATGTCTTCCATGTAGTGCTGAAGACATATTTGTTAAACAAGTGAGCGACTAAGTGGACCCATCCATGCGCGACTCGCCGGCTGAGCGGCTGGCTGATAGGGAAGCGGCCCCTGCACTGGCGCCCACGCAAGCCTGTGAAACTCGCAGCAACGGGCAGCGGGAGACAACGCGCGGCGGCCTGGCCGGCCCGACACGATTTGCTGCCCCTGCACAGGGCGCACCATGGCGCACCACGCCCCACCGTGACTCCAGTAGCTCCACCGAGTCACAGCCTATTCCCCTTGGAAAGGCCCATCTTGAAGAGGGAGGCGAGTCCTCCCAGAAAAACAATTGTTAAACCCTGCTTTCCTCTTTTGTGTGTGTGTCGGGGGCGGGGGGCATTTTAGAATCGGCTTTTTATCTCCTTCAAGCTCAACCGAGAGCAGTGAGAGAAGCCCCCGGTGTAGCTGGACTGGCTGCGCCATGGGGGGGGGGGGGGGGGCGGGGGGGCAAGGGTCATTCCAACCCGAATCGTCAGGGGCTGCGCTTATCCAGCACGTATTTGTGCTCACTCACAGGTCTGAGCACATCCTAACGGACTTCATTCCCGTAACAATCCTAAGTGATGAGAACTATTACCGTCTTCCTGGTCCCCGGTTCACAGGCAGGAAGCGAGAAGCTCAGAGCTTGTGGGAGCTCACACAGCCACCGCGGAGAGAGGATGGAATCAAGGCAGCCCCTGGGCCGTGACTCTCCAGGAAGAAGGGGTCCTCAGCCTGTTGGTGGCTGAGGAAGTAGGTCTGTAAGGGTCAGGGTGGGCGGAGGTGCTGAGGATCCTTGCGATTTAGCATAGGACGTGATGACAAAATCGTACATTTGCCAACCAGGCAATTACCAAGTGTCTGCCAAGAAAGGACTGAGCATCCGTCACAGCAGTTCACCGGCTCCTTGGCTGCACTGGGCGCTGCTGGGAATCACAGGCACGTGGAACAAGGCCCCTGATCTCAGGGCTTCCAACTCTCGGTAGGAAGACGGAACCGGCACCAGTGACCCACGGAATTAACGTCAGGAGCAAGGCAGCAGGAATGTTGGAGACGTCCTGACAAAGCACAATGTCCGCGTGGCCGGGACACGGTGAGAGGTCAGAGGTGGACCGGTGTGGCAGGCCGACGAGGCAGGATTGGGTCCGGGTGTGTGGATCCAGGCAGGAGACTCGGCGGGCACAGCCCCGGGCCTGGGCCTGCCTCCTCTGCTGGAGAGCACAGGGGCGCGCAGGGAGGGTTTCTTAGAGCCACTGCTGTGGACTAAAGCCAGAAAAGCAGCTAGGGCCAAACTGAAGTTAACTTCGGAACGTGGCCTTGGACTACGATCGTTCGTTGCTTCCAGTCCAGAGGCAGGAAAATCCTGAAGTTTTGGGGGGCTTATGTAGTCCCCCTTTTTTGAAAGGCATCATGGCATGATAGGCCTGCTGGACTAAGGGGGCAAAATACCTTATGGTAGCCAGAGCTTCAGGACTTATTAATCATGGGATGTTGGGCAATTCATTTGGCTTCACCAAGCCTCAGTTTCTTCATCTGACAAATGGGGAGGATAATGTGAACCACCTACCTGTTCACAGGACTTCGTGAGGACTGTATAGGCTAATGCTTGTGAAAATACATCGTAATTCTGAAGTTGGATACAGCTTCTAGGGCAGGGTATTCTCGTAACCAGCATGAATGTGTCCACAAACTTAAGGGTTTGAGCACGGGATGTCTCCTATTATTTGCAAATTCAGTTAAGATGGCTTCAGGACCCTATGTGCCAAATGAATAGGAAATCCAGCATCAAACTGCCTGGCTCTTGATGCCCCTCCGGGTGGTCTGAGAACATTGTGGGCCTCACACTGTCCAAACGCCCGATTCCAGCTCGCTGGTGCCTCCTTCTGGCACTGCTTCGATGCTACTTGCCGCCTCCCAGTGTCGTGAGGAGCACCAGTCCTCCACGGCCAGCGACCCATCAGCGCTGTTGGCCTCCCTGCTGTGACATTTCCTGGGCCCAGAGTGGCGTGTTGTGCTTCCTCGGTGATTTGCTCACCCCAGGGTGCTCGGCTCACAGCACACGGGCTTCCAGAGGTCACAGTGCTTAGTGTCCAGTCCCATCAGCCACACACATTGGGCCCCTCTGGTGCCCTGATGCCCCAGGCTGGCCCAGGTGTCCATGCTTTGTGACGCTCACAGCTGTCGCCCTTTCTCTAGTCTTGGGGATGGCGACAGTGCCAAAGGGCTCCTCCCGTGTCCTCAAAGACAAGAGAAGGGCCATAGCTTCTCTCAAGACTTTTAGATTGCCTTCTGCATTCTCCCCCGCTGTACCGGGCACTTTGTCTCCTTTGACCCCTAAACACATGAGACTGACTTCTCCATTTTCTGGATACCAGCAGTTCGTTTCCTCTAATAAGACTTAGCCTTTCAAAACACAGTAAACCGGGCGCCTGGGTGGCTCACTTGGTTAAGCGACTGCCTTCGGCTCAGGTCATGATCCTGGAGTCCCGGGATCGAGCTCTGCATCGGGTCCCTGCTCAGCGGGGAGTCTGCTTCTCCCTCTGACCCTCCTCCCTCTCGTTTTCTCTCTCTCTGTCATTCTCTCGCTCTCTCAAAAGTAAATAAAATTAAAAAAAAAAAAACACACAGTGAACTTATTTATATCCTAGATCCTGCCCCCTTCCCTCTTTTGACAATCCTCTTCCCTAAGGTGGCTAAGGTGACTAGCTGGCTGAGTCCAAAACCCAAGTTTATTCTCTGACAGAACACGGTGCTCTATGTGTGTCGTGTGGGTTTTTCCTTCTAACTCTTTTCTTTCCTCCCTCCTTTGATATTTTCACTGACGTTCTGCGTTCTATGGAGTTTTCTGCATCCTTTGTTACTCTAACAAAAGCAGACAGACGGCACTAAGAACCTGGTGTGAATTAGGCTCATGTGTTGCCCCTTCTCCAAGACCAGTGACGTTTCAGAATTTGGCTCCAAAGGGAAA
Source organism: Zalophus californianus (assembly GCF_009762305.2). Taxonomy (NCBI): domain Eukaryota; kingdom Metazoa; phylum Chordata; class Mammalia; order Carnivora; family Otariidae; genus Zalophus; species Zalophus californianus. Next base: position 109,229,711 of record NC_045612.1, on the reverse strand, counting down.
AGCAATTTTCCACAAGGCTAGAGCTTAGGCTTTAAGCCTTCATACAGTGTACATTTAAAAAATAGCAGCTTTATTGAGATATTATTCACGCAGCTTATAATTTATCCATTCAAAGTGTACAATGGTTTTGGGGCGCCTGGGTGGCTCAGTCGGTTAAGCGTCCAACTTTTCACATCAGCTCAGGTCTCGATCTCAGGGTCATGAGTTCAAGCCCACTTCTAAAAAAGTATACAATTCAGAAGCTTTTAATATATTCTGATATGTGAAAGTTTAGAACATTTGAATCGCCTCAGAAAGAAACTGTGTATCCTCTGGTGAGCACCCTCCCCACCCCCCCATCCTTCCCAGCCCTAAGCAACACTTAATCTTTCAGCCTTGATCGAGGTGTCTATTCTGGACATTTCATATAAATGCAATCACGGAGTATGCGGCCCTTGGTGACTGGTTTCTTTCGCGCACCATGATGTGTTAAAGGTTCTTTCACGTTGTGGCGTGCATCAATACTTCATTCCTTTTCGTGGCTGAATAATATTCCATGGTACGGATAGAACACACTCTTCTGTGGATGGACACCTGCATTGTTTCTACCTTCTGGCTATTCCAAATACTGCTGCTGTGACCATGTGTGTACAAGTTTTTGTGTAGATGATGGTTTTCATCACATGGCATACATTTTAACCCTTTAAATGAAGCACTCTCTAAAGCAAACTCTGCCCAACCCTCCGTTCCCAGTCAGGCTGTGTGAGAAATCCTTTACTGTCTGCTTCACAGCTCTGGGTCTTCCCTGCTCAACAGTGGATGCTCTTGCTTTCTCTTTGCTTCCAGGCTGTGAGCGAGTATCTCATAATTCTGGATCATCTCTCTGCCTTTTGCAGTCCTTTCCCAGCTCACTTCCTGTTATTTTCTCTGAAAATGGATAACAAAATTTGTTTTCTCTGAAAGTGGATAACAAAATGTGTCAGAATTATGTCTAAATAATGCACTGATAAATATTTAGCTCAATAAATCTTTGTTAAATGAATGCATAAATGGTGTAAAGGAATCAGTGCTCTCTCGGGTCCTTCTTCCATGGACCAAAATGCATGAACATCGTGACAACAATTTCAGGGGCTCTGAGGCCCCTCTTGCCTCTGCCAGGGACAGTTGCATTCCAGGGAGTTCAGGTTGCCAAGAGAGCAGCTTTCAGACAAGCACAGGAGTGCAGTATCCATTGTTTTGCAAAAGGAAGAAGAATTGTAAAAAATTAAAAAGGCGGTTTGGGACCGGGAATCAGAGACTGGGATTCTGTAGACTAGCCAGAAGCCGTCGGTATGGCTCTGGGAAGTCGACCACCTCTCTGGGTCTCTGTTTTTTGGTTTTTAGTGAAGCGAGATTGGATTAATGGATAAACTATTTTTTTGCTTTGCAAAGTTCTTTGAAATTCTGATGAAAGAAATGAACTATCTCTCCTCAGTAATGCACACCTACACCGAAATCTGTGTGTGGTTTTCAGGGTGTCTCTGTAACCCATCCCCAACCCCCAGTTAAGACCCTAATGTCATGCCCCAGAAGATCACCATGGTCACTTCCCATTTTAAGTGATGGAAATTTCAGAAATTTTTAATGTCTCATCTAGGAAAAATTTGAAAGGTGTAAAGTCATTCCCAGAGCCCTTCAATCGTATGACTTCGGAAAACTACTCAGAAATGCTGTCCTAAATACAGTGTTTTAAGTTTAAAATGTAAAGTATGTTTCCCTACTGGGAGCCCAATTACAATTGTTCGTTCTTTGAGGAAATTTTTACATGATAAAAAGGAATGTGCAGCGTATTTTTATATGGTAAGTCTATAATCAACTAGTTTACCTATTGTGCCCAAACAACCAAATGACTTCACTTTTAAGGGGTTCTGTTTCTGATCGGAGGCAGCTGAGTGAGAGACTGTGGAAGTGGCTGAGTGCTGCGCAATCCCACACACAGGCTTCTCTCTTCCTGCCTTTCCCTTCCGTCGTCATCCCCAAGGCCCTTAACTCAACCTTAACCCCCTGGGGAGCTCCTTTCTGGGTGCAGGGCTCCAGTAGATTCCATGGTGCTCCCCTCCCTGGGGCCCTAGGTGTGGCCTCATGGGTTTGGCAAACCAGTTGTCTTGGTTAAGCCAATCACGTTTGACCAATGGCACCTCTGGAGCGGCCTTGACTTCAATTCACAATGAATGACACCTTCAGCTTTGGGGACAGAGCTGTCATTTCCCAAGGACAATCTGGAGAATCTGACTGACTTAAGGCAGAGTAGAGAAAGGAAATAGTTAAATCTAGCACTTTCGCTTCTGAATTCCAACCAGCAAATGGAAGGCCCAGCTCCTCTTCCGGACCATGGCACTGAAGGCGAGGAAGCAGAGCGACTGCAGAGAAGTCAGTTGCCTGTGACTGGAGCAGTTCCTCAGTAACAGACATCACTCAGGACAACGTTAGAATGGAATAATGTGGAATTCAGTAGAAATGTACATTACATCCAGTGGGAGCCAGATGACTTCATCACAGCTAATGTTATTACAATGAATATAAAAGGAATTAATGATTCACCATCTAGTTGCTTTCCTCCCTGCCCCCAACACCTTTTCTTCAGCTTTAACAAACTGGTCCGGAGCCAAATGCGACATGAGTTTAGTAATGACTTTAAGCACCATTTACGCCGCTATCATGGCAATTTAAATTGTCACTTTCTATTAAAAGGTCTACCTCAGAATGGTTTTAAGTGAAAGCGTTCCACACTGACAGTGCAATTAAACAAGAAAAAAAAAACCCTTTCTTGGGATGTCAGTGCAAACGCATTTTAAATAGTGGTTCAGCAGTGCCTTGCTAATTTAAACTACAGTATTGCTTTCTATTAAAGAATAGAAACTGATTTAGGCTTTTTTCCCCTCCCTGTACTGTGTGACAGTTTGAATTGGCATTGTGTCCCAGGCAAAGCCCTGATGTGCCAATGGGGTCCCTGAACCTAAAGTGTACCCCTCCCAAGGCAGGCATTAAATAGAAATAATTTACCCATGTGATAGAGGAAGCATCACCTTTCCCAGCATCGGCTTTTAAAATTGCCCTTTTCTGATCCAGTGTGCCTTTTTCAAACTGTGGTCCACTTGCTTATCAGGGACGGAACTGTTCAGTTCTGGGGCCTGGGAGGGGGCTGGCGCACGGGACTGCTTGATCAAGATGACAACTTCCTGCTTCGAAAATGGATGATCAACTCTGGAGAAAATTTAGTGTGGAAAATAATTCCGAGTAGAGGTGTGTGAGTCTTTCTCTCTCTTTCAGATTTCTGAGTTTAGATCTCGAGGTGGTTTATGCATTTCCCCAACCTCTTCTTCAATTCAGCCGAGGAAAGACAATTCAGGCACTTTGGTCTTTGAATACATTTTAACACATAAACGCTAACGGAGCACAAATGTTGAACGTGCCAGTACAAAATAACATGTTTTCCCCACCTCATTTGTCTCCTGGATTCCCGTAGCCCCAATAGTCCATAATTCCCCGGCATTTGGCTTAGATAGATTCCAGCTATCAGAGAGAATAACACAATTACATTCTTAGGTGTTGGTGCCTTAAATTAGAAGTTGAAGAATATTTGAACAGCAGGAATGGCTGGCATTTTATTTTAATGGTCTTGAAGCGTTTCCAGCCTCTCTGAGAGTACCTTATGTCATGAGTAATAGTCTTGCTCTGAAGCACATTAGCCTTACCAGAAGTAAACGAGGCATAACATTTAAGTTGCTTCTGTTACATTCTCAATTGATAGAGTTATTGCTCTGAAGGACACCGAGATAGCATCTTGAGAAAAGTGTCCCGATGATGGTTATAGAGATGCAATTTTTTATGTCTACACAATTACATTTCTAACTTCACCACATTCCACACTTGACTGCCATGGAAAAGATGATCGATGTAAACCCAGTCCTTACGAGAATAATACATAAGCTACTGGGATCGAAACTCATTTTTATTTTACAAATTAGGCAAACTTTCTTTCAGTTCAATTTTCTTCCTGTTAATGTAACAGACATTTGTATTTCACCTTGGGGTGACTGGAAACAGAAGAAATGGCCTGCTGATTTGGGGACTCAGGGGAGACAGGAAAGAGTCACCTCAAAAAGCGGTATTACTTAGTGAAAGGTGGAGGTTTTTGAAGAAGGGATGAAGAGAGAGCTGGAGAAACTTGCTTGGGAATAATAGGCATAGAGAAAGCAGAGAAATCTTTAAAGACCCACAGGGGGACCTAGGGATGTATTCTCAAGGAGGGGTTCTGGAGGCAGTTGGAGTTAAAAATCTTAGTTGGGCTAGTTCTTTGTACTTCACTCACCGCGCACACTGTCAACAACCGGATACAAAGATCCCTGAGAGCAGGTTCTAGGTCTTACTCATCTTTGTATGGCCGACAGCCCCTGGCCCTGGGCCAGGAATGGGGCAGCCCGCAACATCCAAATAGCGGCACTCGGTCAGGTCACCTTCTCTCTCTGTGTAAAAGGAGACTCTGCCCCCTCCTGTCTGGACGATGAAAGGGAGTTGGGATATTTAGGTGCTATGGGATATAGAAATAGATCTCTCAAATTTTAGTATCATTTTGTGACATTGCAGGCATCATTTCATGGAAATTTCCACAACAGAGCCTTGAATGGCTTGCCAAAGGTGACCTGGGAAGAGAAGGCTTCTGTGTAAATGCAGGTTTGAGGAGAGGAGGGAAGAGAAAACAGTGGGGTTACTCCTGTCAATGAGGACCAAGGGCTACAAACTGAGCTAAGATACAGGGTGTAGCCTTGCCACAGATCAAGAAACGCATTCTATTCCTAATAGGGAGCCTCCCAGCTGCAGAGCACAGAGCGTGGAATTAGAGGCCAGTGGATGTCAGTTCTCACCAGTCCACTTGGCCAGCTAACTCTCCTCCTCCCACGAGAGTCTTATGTTCTCCCTCCCTAACCCCGGATTCCTCTAAGCTTTCCAGCAGCATTCATAGGATGACATGGATAGGTTCTTTCAGGACCCTGGAAATGTCGTTTATTGAAGGTAGAGGCCCAAACTTATGTATAATGGCAGAATTTCATTTGCTCACTTTCTTAGCGCCACGATCACCACAGTAGGTTTGAGAACATTTTTGTCCTTCCCCGAAAGGAACCCCATACTCTTTGGCAGTCACTCCCCAATCCCCCCTCCTCCAGCTAATCTACTTTCTGCCTCTACAGATTTGCCTATTGGGGACATGGCGTGTAAATGGAATGATACAATATGTGGCCTTTTATGTCTGGCTTCTCTCAGCATGGTTTTCAAGATTCATCCACATTGTAGCATGTATCAGCACTTCATTCCTTTTCATTGTTGAAGAATATTCCATTATATGGATATACCACATTTTGTTTATTCATTCATCATATAATGAACGTTATGTTTGGGTTGAATCGAGCCCCCCCCCAGCTGCGTCCCCCAGTGACACATTGAAGTCCTAACCCCCAGTACCACAGAATGTGACCTGATGTGGAAACAGGGTCATGGCAGATATAATTAGTTAACATGAGGTCATACTGGAGTAGGGTGGGCCCTTAGTCCAATATGGCTGGTGTCCTTATAAGAAGAGGAGAAGAGACACAGAGGCATGCCAGGAGAGTTCCATGTGACTGCAGAGGCAGAAGTGCAGTGATCCAGTGGGAAGCCAAGGAACACCAAGCCCCCATCAGAAACTGGAAGAGGCAACGAAGGATTCTTCCCTAGGGCCCTGGGAGGGAGCCTGGCCCTGCCAACACCCTGATTTCAGACTTTTAGCTTCCAGACCCACGAGAGAATAAACCCCTTTGTTTTAAGCCACACAGTTTGTGGTCCTTTGTTACAGAAGCCCAAGGAAACTGATGCAATGACCATTTGGGTTGCTTGGTTCGAGATTCGGTTTTAATATCATGTGTGTAGTGTGTACACAAGAATGCTCTGAGCCCATTCAAGCTCATTGTCTAAGCTAACCCACAAGACCAGCATGTGAGGCAGGTCTAAACCTTCCCATTTTCCATCAAAAATGTGAGGCTTAGAGAAGATGGTATGGGACCGAGCCAGGATTTAAATCCAGGCTTTCTGATTCTAGTTTCAGCCCTCAATAAACCAGAATGTCAAGCAAGTTATTCAGAGCAGGAAATGCAGTTAGCTCCGCCAGAGAGCACATCTCTCCCTAAGAAATATAGCGTAGCAGTGACGATAGCTAGCATTTCCAGGGTGTTTATGAAGTGCCAGGCATTGTGTTAAGTACTTTTCTCACATGAGACAGACACTGTTAGTTGCCTACACAGGCTGTTCTTCCTTATCAAAAGAAACCTCAGCTATCCAGGGCTGTCTTTGTACTGGCTGAAAACTACATTTCCCAGCCTCTATTGCAGGCAGTGGTGATCAAGTACCACAATTCTAGGCAATACAGTTTATGTAGAAGTTGCTGTGGGTCTCCGGTGTGGCAGAGATAGCTCTACCCGCAGAGGTCCATGCTCCCCTTCAATGGCTCCCCTTCGAGATGTTGCTGGGAAGAACTGTTCATCGAGGGACTGACTATATTTTCTGGCTCCCTTTACATTTACGAGGACCCGTGCAACTGAAATCTGGCCAATAAAATGTGAACAAAAATCTAGTACCTCAATACGAGACCTGATCCATTCTACACACTTCCCCACACTCTATCTTCCCTTGTCTGCCAGCAGAATATTCGTGCCCAGTTTGACCCCGGAAGCCCCATATCTTAAAAGGGTTCTTGCACGACTGCACTGAGCAAAACTGCCTGCTATCCTTTTCCTCTAGCCCCTACCCTCCGTTATCAACTGGCCTTGGCAAGAGTGAGAAGTAAACTTCGATTGTGTTAATCCACTGATGAGTGGGCTTTTTTGTCACGGCACTTAGGCTGCGCTGACTTAAACATCTGGGAAAGTTTTTGCTCTCCTGATTCAATCACAACCCCTTCTTCCTTTTTGCTGTTAAGAACATGGGCGTGATGGCTGAGGCCACAGCAGCCATCTTGGGACCATGAGAGAAAGATGACAGGAACTGCAAAGGCCTCACTTAGGAAATCTGTGACCCCTTTACCCAAAGCTGGCAACTACCTACCCCGGGCCTCCTAATGAGTGAGAAAAATGAATCGCCTGGTCTGCTGAAGCTACTGTTTATTTTTATCTTAATTCCAGTATAGATAACACATTGTGCTCTCTTAGTTTCAGGTGTGCAATATAGTGATGCTGAAGCTACTATGTAGTCAGGGATTCTGTTGTTTGCAGTCCAGTACAATCCCTAACTGATACAATCCATTCATGCAAGTAAACCTTACCCAGCTCTTCAGAGGCAAGTGCTATTACTGTTCTCATTTTACGATAAGAAATTAGGGGCGCCTGGGTGGCTCAGTCGGTTAAGCATTTGCCTTCGGCTCAGGTCATGACCTCAGGGTCCTGGGATCCAGCCCCAAGCTGGGCTCCCTGTTCGGTGGGGAGCCTGCTTCTCCCTGTCCCTCTGCCCCTCCCTCTGTTCATGCCCTCTCTCTCTCCCAAATAAATAAATAAAAATCTTAAAAAAAAGAAATTAAATATTTTGTTGAAGATCACACAACTAGTTAGGCAGCAGAAACCAGGGTATGAATCCTTTGGCCACGAAGCCAGAATATTAACCAATATACCATATGGCCTTTAAGAAAGACTTTTCCTAAATATGTCGCTTGTTCTATCTTGTGTGACATTGTTCCATAAAAACCTAAAATCCTACGCCCAAAATTCAACCACTTATTTTTTATTCAAATATATTGATGGGTCTGTTTCTATAGATTCACGTGTCACTTTTGGAAGACAATGCTTCATAAAAGTGAGCATAAGGACCAAGAAACAGGTTGCTTCATCAATGCAATATTTAATCAGAAACATATTATCATTTGAACTTGCATACGAGCAATAAGATAAGACTGATCACATAACAAAAGAATCTCTTAGTGGCTGAGTCATTAGCTTTGAACAAATGACTCAAAGGCAACAACTGAAAATAATCCATCAAGCTTTCATACTTAATATGCACTTATTCTTTTCTTAATCTAATTCTGCTCTTAGAAATAATTTGTCATGCTTTGAGGCTTAAAATATTCTTTTCTTGATCTCAATCTCCTCTTTCTGTGGCATAAAAGTACTTCTCTTCTTCCCTTCCTTTTCTCCCATACTATGCCCCTCGAAGGCCTGGAGGCTTCCAGGAATTAAAGAATCAGCCCAAAGCCTGGATGCTCCAGAGGTAAACTAGTGGTAAGGAGCAAGTAGAAAAACAGTGAGGAGGAGCTAAGGATGAGCATGACCCAGTAGATAACTTGAGGTGTCTCCCTCGCCAAAAAGCCAGTGATCCCCCTTGTCACCAGGAGTTGTCCCTTTAAACTCCCTCGCCCTTGGGGCATGTCAAGGTGCTACCCCTTGGAGGGACTGTTTGTACCGGTATTCCTAACTCAGCGGCTACGAGCAATTGTCCAGGGTTGAGCGCCTAACCCAGCCCTAGGGCAATCGGAATCTCTTTCTCAGGAAACGTGGAGGTTCATTTCTGAGAGACTCAAGCTCCATGTGGGTTCTAGGACAGCAGAGATGTAAATGCTCAGAAACGATGAGTGGCAGGTGTGCAGAAAGCTGATCTGCAGAGAAAGAAGAAAGAAATAGTTGTGCAGAGAAAAGCAGGAGGGAAGGAGGGAGGAAAAGAGAGAGAGAGAAGAAAGAGAAAGAAGAAAGAGAAATGTCCCTAGCTTTCCAGGGATTTCGGTTTCCTGATTTTAGTCCTTTTCTGCCTCCAGTGCTTAGGTTCCATAAGGCAGGTGAGAAGCCCTCTTGTGGATTCTCGTTTTGGTTAAGTTAGCTTAAGTTGGTTTCTGTACTTGTCACCAGGGCCCTCACTGGTGCACATTACGAGAATGACTTGAGTGGTAATTGTTTCAGCAATAGCTGATGGTCAGAGCGGATGCTCAGATGTGTTACCTAAAGCTGACATTCCTTTTCTCAAAAGCTACAGTCAACCCTTAATCATGCAGAGATACATTGCCTCTGATATGTATTACCCAGTCGCTTCCTCTGCTCCTCTTTCCAGTCGTTCGTTTGATGATTCCACAAATATCTGAAGTGTTCCTAGTGTGTGCCAGGTCCGCTATTAGGGGCTGGGAACACACCGGTGAATCAGAGAAAGTGCTTTTCGTCATGGAGCTTCAATTCTAGTCAGGGGAGAGAGAAGACAAACAAACGGTAAATAATTACGAGAAAGGAAATACACAGATGCTATGACAGAGATAATATCATCAGGGAAGGCCTTTCTGAAGAGGGAGACTTAGAGGGTGACTGACAGGTTAAGGGAGCCAGCCAGATGAGGCACCAGAGAAAGCCCAGAGCAGGGCAGAACCTGTCATGCTCCAGGAATGGTAGCAACCAGTGTGACTGGATCCTGGTGAGGAGAAGGAGAGGGACACAGCTCACAGCTGGGACACAGTAGCTGCAGCCTGATCCCATGGTGATGGTGAGGAGTTTGGATTTTACTCCACTTGAAATGAGCAGCTACTGAAAGGCTTTCAGCAGAAAAGTTGCTTATAAACCACCATATGAAAACATTACTCTGGCTGCTGGGTGTGGAATGGCTTGAACGGGTGAAAGCAGAGAGGGAGGCTAAAGCAGTTGGGAGGCGATGCATCATGGAGCTGGGACTGTGATCCTGGCTTGGAGGGGGCAGGTAGCTGTGGGCGTGGCGAGAACGCAGTGACGTGGGCGTGGTGAGAAGCTGGTGAATGTGAGTTCTTTTTTTTTTTTAAAGATTTTATTTATTTATTTGAGAGAGAGAGGGCACGAGAGGGAAGAGGGTCAGAAGGAGAAGCAGACTCCCTGCTGAGCAGGGAGCCCGATGCGGGACTCGATCCCGGGACTCCAGGATCATGACCCGAGCTGAAGGCAGTCGCTTAACCAACTGAGCCACCCAGGCGCCCGTGAATGTGAGTTCTGTCCCGGACGCTGAGCTGATTAAACGTGAGGGCGAGTGCAAGGGATTAGATGTGAGGGATGATGGGAAGCAAAGAATCAAAGTTGCGTCCAAATTATTGGTTTAATAAGAGAGTGGATTTGAGGGGCCATTTCCTGAAATGGAGGATACTGGACAAGCACGAGTCTGGAAAACTGGGATATTAAGAGTTGTTGTTGTTGTTGTTGTTGTTTGCAAAGGCTCACATTTTGGTGTTTTCCCCCTGCTGAGGTTGAGGAGGGAAAGAGAATCATACTCACTCAAACAGGGGATAATGTATGTGTCCCAGAAGCCAGTCCACCAGGGCAGTCTGAACTGCCTGGGAGGTTTTCAGTCACTAAAACATGGTGTGGACTGAAAATTAGGTTTGCATCTCCGGGTGAGGGGTGCGGAGGTGGGGGGCAGAGAGAGAGACACACACACAGACACACGAAGTCACACAGAAGTGAATGTGAGGCTTGCCAAAGATTATTTGTTATGGACTAAGTTATCTCTGATAGAAAAACAAATTCTATTTAAAAGATAGGCAAGTATAAAAAAAATGAAATCTTACCATTTGCAAAGAGGTGGCTGGAACTAGAGGGTATTATACTAAGCAAAATATGTCAATCAGAGAAAGAAAATTATCATATGATTTCACTCTTCTGTGGAATTTAAGAAACTAAACAGAGGATCATAGGGGAAGGGAAGGAAAAATAAGACGAAATCAGAGAGGGAGACAAACCATAAGAGACTTTTTTTAAAGATTTTGTTTATTTGTTTGAGAGAGAGAGAGAGCAGGAGCAGGGGGGAGTGGCAGGCAGAGGGAGAAGCAGGCTCCCCGCTGAGCAGGGAGCCTAATGCGGTACTCGATCCCAGGACCCTGGGACCATGACCCAAGCCGAAGGCAGACGGTTTAACCAACTGAGCCGCCCAGGCGCCCAAACTGTAAGAGACCCTTAACTCCAGGAAACAAACTGAGGGTCCCTGGAAGGGAGGTGGGTGGGTGGATGGGGTAACTGGGTGACGGGCATTAAGGAGGGCACATGATGTGATGAGCACTGGGTGTTCTATGCAACGAATCACTGAACTCTAACTCTGAAACTAATAATAATAAAAAATAAAGCAAAAACACCACAGGCAAGTATAAAACCAGTTGACTTACTGCAGTGTGCACAGTTGCAGTGTGTGTGCCCGATACACAACATACAGGTTTCAAAGTTTGCTTGCAGTTGTGATTTTCAGAAAGCAGCGGCTCTAATCCTGGCTGCACACGAGAATCTTCTGGAGATAAGTTTAAAAAGACCAATGTCCAAGGTTCACTCAAGACCAGTGATTCAGAATCTTTGGGGTAGGGAACAGTTACCAGTATACAGTTTAAAACTCTTCTCGGGTTATTCCAAGGTATAGCTCTGGTGTGAAAACCATTGGTAAAACACAATTTAAACATGGCTCATGACATTTAAAAAAAATGGCCATAAGCTGTTAGCCTTAAGCAATGATTCTAAACTAAGCAATATCTTGCACCCAGATAAGGCACAAATCGTCTTGATTTTTCTGAGTGCTTGTTCATACCACGTGGTATTGTGTCCATCATTCCGCCGCAGCTTTTCAGAAGGAAATCTCCCTAAAGTAAAACCACCAGCCAATTTGTGTCCAGACTACCAGTTGATTTATGATTTCGTGTATTACTTTTCAGCTGATTGATTCTACTAGAGATGGAGCCATCACTAACCATGAAAAATGTACAAACTTTCCTCACGACTTTGTTTTTTGTTTTTTGGTTTTTTTTCCTCACGACTTTGTTAAATGGAAGCTTCTGGTCGCCCTGAGTTTGGACCGCTCAGAGGCTTGCAGAGCAAGCTGTTTTCATGGTCGAATGTTTCACACAGCTTGGTTGAGGTCAGAGCCACATTCCTGGGAACCTTGCCCCTGCTGAACTATGAAATTTCCTGATTAAGGAAATGAGAGGAAATAAGGCATTAACTAGCACCTACGCACAGCACACCAGCTCGGGGAGTTCTTTTTTTCTTTCTTCAGGAGAATTAAAAACAGAAGATGCTGCTATTACAATTCTCTGAAATAAGATGACAAAACCAAGGATGAACATTTAACAGCTGTTTTGGAACGGATTCTGGGAATAAACAAAAAGCTGCCTATGGTTTCGCCACAGTTAAAAAGCACAGATACGCTGTGATTCATATCGTCTATAGCTCCGAAGCTGAGCCAAAGAAATGATGCCAAGAAAAGACAATGACAAAGGGAGAGGCTTAATCATCCTGACAGTTGCAATTATAATTAAATGTAAACTTGAGAAGAGGATTGCTTCACTCTGGCAAGAAGGCCAAGGTTTGGGGGAAGTCTACAGCAAGTGGACCAAAGGCTGTTGTTACATTTCTCTCCCTACTCAAAGAACTTCCAACTTTTACTTGTTATTAATATTTATAAAGTACAAGAAAAGAAAATAATATTATTTTAATAGCTGTATGAGATTTCCTCTTAGAAGGTCCCAGGTCCTCCCTCCCTCCTTCTCCCCACTCTCTTTTACTTTCTGCCTGCTTGCCTTCCTTAAATTTAAAAAAGTCAGCCTGTTTAGAGTAGAAGCTGAGATGTCAGGGGGAGGAAGTGTGAGCAAAACTTCCTGGATGAGACAGGAAAGGAGTTTGTGTTTTGAACCAGAGAGGGAAAGGACAGAGCAAAGTAGAACGAGGGGAAAGTGGAATGAGCAAGATGGCCAAAGACTGGGGGTGCACTGTGTAACCCCCAAACCTTGAGCGAAGTTCCAAACACCCAAACCGCTTGTGTTGGGGAGGTGGTTGGGGATCTCGCACAGCTTCTGGCAAAGCATCTGACCTTTGGCAAGGAAAGGAGTCAAGAACTCACACAGGAACAACAAGTCAGAACCATGAAGGAGGGAGTTGAGGATTTCCAGGACTCAGGGGGAGGGCTGGGGACTCTCATTGTGAAACTTGGGGTTTAGGCCAAGTTTACCTTAATCTCCCAAGGCCAGCCAGGCTTCATCTGGGATCTATTTGCAAGAATTGAGAGTTTTTCATTTAAGCTATGTGGCTATGAAGCCATGTGTGGTTTTTCAGGGAGTTCTCTGCACTATATTTTAAAAGTCATACCTGGAAAGATTATCGAGTTTCTGTGGGGTGCGTGAATCCCTGATGCACACCTCCCAATTCTGACCACATTAGGTGGCCATCCAACAGGTGAGACAATATCCATCGTCTGACCGACCACCAGTCCACCCACCTGTGAACTCTACAAGCTTTCTGTGTTTAGGGCACAAAGCTAGACACTTGGGTGTAAACACATGTGCACAAGACATAGATCCTGATCTTGAGGAGCTTAGTGTAGTAATGACAACTGTAGTGGGTTGAATTGTGCCCCCTGCCCCATTAGGATGGATCCTAAATCCAGGGACCGTGTCCATAAGGGACAGAAAAGGAGAAGACATAGAGAAAAGATGGCCACGTGAAGATGGCGGTGGAGAGAGACTGAACTCCTGCACCTCCAAGCCAAGGAGTGCCGAGTGCCAAGTGCGGTCGGTGGCCACCAGAGGCTGAGACAGCAGCAGGGAACGGATTCTCCCTCCGAGACTTTAGGGGGAGCCAGCCCTACCCACACCTTGATTTGGGATTTCTGGACTCCAGAACTACAAGAGAATACGTTGCTGTTGTTTTAAGCCACTCGGGTTGTGGTTATTTGTTACAGCATCCCCAGGAAATGAATACAGCCACCCGTACCAAAATAGCTAGGTGCCACGATGGAAAGAACAGGGGAAAACAGCAGGTGTTGATGAGGATGCAGAGAAGTTGGAACCCTCCTGCACCGTGGGTGGGCATGCGCACTGGTGCAGCCACTGTGGAGAACAGTATGGAGGTTCCTCAAATATTGAAAGTAAATCTACCCTATGATCCAGCAATCCCACTTCTGGGTTCCTCTCCAAAAGAATTCAAAGCAGGATCTCGAAGCGCTGTTTGCACACCCATTGTTCATCGCAACATTATTCACGGTAGCAAAGAGGGGGAAACCATCCACTCAAATGTCCATGGACAGATGAATGGATAAAGAAAATGTGGCCTATACATATAATTGGATATGTAAATTAATTAAAAAGAAGGAAATTCAGTCACATAGTACAACACGGATGAGCCTCGAGGACGTTATACTACGCGAAAGAAGCCAGTTGCAGGGGGACAAATTTAATGTTACGTGTTTGTTTACCACAATAAAAAATATAGCTGACGACCAGGCAGAAAGGGGGAAATGCCACGATTCGAGTATAGTAAGGTGCTTTGAAAATTTGGTTGGAAAAGTGTTGGCCTAAGGGTGTGGGAGTGCAGGAGAGGAAGCAGCTCAGAAAAGGTTTTATGGCAATGGCAACAATTGTGATGGACCTTCAGGGATGAAAATACTATTTTGACATTCAGAGATGGTGGCAGAGATGGACTAGAGAAAAGCGCCTCCATGCACATGGCCCAGCTGAGTAGGAGAGACAAGTGTGGTGCCCCAGACTGCAGCTAGCCATGATGGTGCCTCTGTGCAGAGGAGAAAAAGATGCTGCTTTCTCCCGAGGGCCTGATGCGGCAAGCACAGTGTGAGCAGGTTTCAGCAAGGGATCCCTTTACCTTTCACATTCTGCAGAATAAAATTAGCTGTCGTAGGTCCACACACCGAGATAAGAAGCTCAATTTGGGAAAGAAGATGATGAGTTCTGTTCGGGGCACAGTGAGCAGGACATCCAGGTGGAAATAGGAAGCAGGAAGCGGAAAATGTAGGACCGGTGTTTGGAGGGAAGTTTAGGATTAGAAGTGTAGACTGGGGAGTCACTTCCATCGTGTTAAAACTTTACTGTAAAAAATTGGTCATATGGTACCAGTTAATTCCCCATCTCTTTCCTATAGAACGCTGCTGTGGCCACCAAGGAGGCAGACAGCGCCCTCTGGTGGAAATATGAAAACACTCCTGATCAATACCACCCACCGTCACTAAATTATTTTGAGCAAATACAATTCAGGATCATTCTGTTTGAGCAGGTATCGCCTTGCTGCCTGGAGTCCCGCATGGGTCTATTTGGCCCTGGCGGTGCCAGATACTGGGGCTTCCTTCTCCTCCCTGAAACTGTATTCCTGCTGAGTGTCTGGGTCCAGCAAGAAATCAGGCACACTGTTCACACTATTTCACGCTAAGGTGCTGAGGGTGGCTGGACCAAGCAGAAATCCCCCAAAGCCCTGTTACTCTGCCCTCTCACAGCCTAGAGACCAGCCAAGCTTGGGGAGGCATTGTCCTAGCTTTTTTCCCCTGGGGTCCAAATCTGCTCCCTTGAAGGCAGATCCCCTCCCAAGAAGGAGTGAGAAGAGGGGGAGAGAATCCACTTACAGGAGGAGGAAGACAACTTTCACCACTCCACTCCCTGGCTAAATGTTCCCTCACATTCTACTCCCCGGGGAAAGAGGGTGAATGAGAGAGTTCATTGTATCCATTTGCCCTGAAGCTCGCCAGAGGCCCTCCCTGACACTGAGGGCAGCAGGTAAGGGCAAAGGCCCTAAACTACTGGTGCAAACTGCTGTACATTTAATCGCTAGCTACCTCTCCACCAAAAATTCTGTGTCAAGTATTATTTTTTTCCCACTTTATAGTTGAGGAGACTGAAGTTCAGAGAGGTTACATAACTTTCCAAAGGTCACACCACTAGTAAGAAATAGACCCAAGCAGAAGTGTGTTTTTAAATCTGAGATATAATTCACATACCATAGGATTTGTAAAATGTGGTGGTTTTTAGCATAGTCACAAAGTTGTATGACCAGCATCACTATCTTATTCCAAAACCTTTCCTCACCCTAAAAAAGAATTCTCTACCCCTTAACAGTCACTCCCCATTCCCCCCTCTGCCCAGCCACCCCCTCCCCCCAACCACCAATCTGCTTTCTGTCTGGATGGATTCAGCTATTCTGGACATTTCATGCAAATGAAATCATGCGATATGTGACTGGCTTCTTTCACTTAGTGTGGTGTCTCCAGGGGCCATCCATGTTGTAGCATGTGTCAATGCTTCTTTCTTTTTTATGGCTGAATATTCCATTGTATAGATAGGCCACATTTTGTTTATCCGTTCATTGGTTGATGGACGTTTGAACCGTGTTCACTTTTTGGCTATTTGGAATAATGCTGCTATGAACATTCATGTACAGATTTTTGTGTCAACACATGCTTTCAGTTCTCTGGGGTATGTACCTAGGAGTGGGACTGCTGGGTCCTACAGGAACTTTATGTTTAACTTTTTGAGGACCTGCCAGATTGTTTTCCAAAGTGGGTGCACCATTTTACAGTCTCACGGTGATATGTGAGTGTGCCAGTTTCTTCCCATACTCCCAAGCAAAACTGATTTTCAAACTTATTTTCTTCTTCCTTCTCTTTCTTCCTTTAATATATATTTATTGCTTACTAGGTAGCAGGCACCGTGCCCAGCTCTGGGAGTTCAAAGGTAAATAGGCCACTGCGTCCATACTCTAAAATCCCTCAGGCCAGGGGAGACACAGCATATTTATGCTTGCACAAGGGTCCCTGTCTCATGCACTTTGCATGGTTGTCCCAGCCGCAAGTGTCACTTCTTGCAAAATATAAGGATGAACTGTAAAATTCATGCTAATAATTTAAAATTTTTCTTTATTTAGAATGACATTAAATAGATTAACATAACAATAAAAAAATTAAAAAAAAAAGAATGACATTAAATAGCAAATAACACCATGACATGTTGAGAG
The DNA here is from genome assembly GCF_009762305.2 of Zalophus californianus. Taxonomy (NCBI): domain Eukaryota; kingdom Metazoa; phylum Chordata; class Mammalia; order Carnivora; family Otariidae; genus Zalophus; species Zalophus californianus. Next base: position 109,212,969 of record NC_045612.1, on the reverse strand, counting down.
AGAAAGAAAGAAAGACATACTGTGGAAGAAAGGAAAAGTCTCTATATTTGAGCGGCTGTAATGGCACTCATTACTCAGCCACATTACAAAAGTGGCTGCCTTTTGAACAAGGGGTCCCGCATTTTTGTTTTGCACTGGTCCCCACAAACCCAGGCTCCATACCTGGCTGAGCACTACAGCAGGAGGGCTCTACAGAATTACATGGCAAAGGGTGTGGATCCGAGGAGGGGTGAAGAATTGGGCCCTCCGTGTAATTTACCACACCCTGCATCTGATAGTCTGGGAATTTTTTTATTTTGTGAAGACGGCAGGGAGCGGAGGCTCTCAAAATGCTCAGATCTTTAAAGTTTCTTCTTGAGAGTGGGAAAGGATGATATTCGGGTTCAGCAGGAACTGTTGACCAAATGTAGATTCAGTTTTACGTTTATAAATGAAATCCAGTTTGGAGCCAATTGCTTATCTCTCAACTTCAAACACAAGAAAGTCTTAGCTGGTCTTGCTCACTGCCGACATCCTTGAGACGTCGTTTTGTTAAAGGAGACCATGAATTATTCTGGTTGGAGATTCACTTGAGCAGTGGGGCGGACTGGCTAGAGGCGATGGTAGAGAAAATCAGAGAGAATGTCTAACTTCTTCCCCAGCCCATCACATTGATAGTCTCTTCTTTACATAAAACTTCCTTGTTATTGTCTTCTTTTGGTTTCATCATCCAATTTCAATTGTTTTTCTTATAAATGGACTCAGAAATTTGGTGGGAGATGCAGACACATGCCCAAGGTCACTTAGCTAGTAACCAGAAGACCCAAGGCTAGAATCCATATCTCCATAGCTTTCCTTTTATTTGGAAAGAGTTGCACTGTATTTTTGTCGACTGTTAATCAGCTTTGCAAATATCATTTTGGGGCAACGTGTTGTTATTACTTTGGTCTTTTCCCCACTTTACTGAGCTATAAGCCTCTCTGGCCCCAAAAAGTTTAGTTTGCACAAAAACGTTATCATGAATTGTTTAAGACTTTGAGAAAGTTCTTCCATGGCAATTTTATTAACCATTAGACAAGAAATTAGAGAAACAAATCTGCTGCCTGCTTAATTCAGCCCTTCACAAGCGTTTCACTTAGGAATATGTGTTTCCATCCCAGAAATGATTAGTAGATGGTTAAATTACAAGAGGAGGGAGAATTAACATTTTGAATGAAAGGGTATATAATGAGAGATTTTGAAGTGGAAGAAAATTGCTTGCAAAGAGATAGGATTTTGAATGAGACGAACTGGTCTAGCTCTTTATGTACATTACCAGTTTCAATCATTACGTTTTGGGGTCCTTTTCGGTTCTGGCCAGTCTTAACCGGCTGAATGCTTACCCTTTACTGCAGAGTTTTGCTGGAGTTATACCGCTAAAAATAGAGGCACAGGTATCCCCCGCTTCTCAAAAGTTCATTTTATGACACTTCATTTTTATGAAAGACCTACATTAGTACCTGTTTTCCCTAACCGAAAGAAGTTTGAAGAGGATTTTTGCTTTTATGGATAAAAGGTGAAAAGTGAAAATAGGGTTCAGCATTTGCGCCGCCGCGAGCCTGAAAGAGGCAGCTCGCACCCCAGGCAGCACGAGCGGCCCCGCCAAGCTCCTCCCCCGAAACTACACTCAGCAGGTCAGCATCAAGCCGCCAGAGGTTGGAACTGGGTCTGTGAGCTTCCGCACTTTATTTCGATTTACTTTGGGCATCCATCAACAAGATGTGTCTTGAGGTATCAGAAAAGCCTAAGAGGTTATTGTTGGGGTCTGAGACTGTTCAAAAAGATTTCCATATAAATAAATGATAATTGCTTCCTCGATTTACACCATTTCGGCTTACAAAAGGTTTCAGAAGAATACGGGACTTTCTCGGATGGTGGGGGGTATTTTACGTTGTCCAGATAGTTTCCCAAGAAGGTGTGCAGCCAATGTGATGGTATAGGTGCAGGATAGAGCCAATCTGTCTTCCTTCTCTCTTTTATTCCTTTTCTCATTACTGGGCCCAGAGTGCATCTGGTCTGTAGGGACATGCGCTTACTGAGGGCCTTCACCCACAAGTACAAAAGGTTCTGGGGTCTGGCAGAGCCAGGCAGAACTCTGGCTAATTACTCAAAGAAGCTCTAGGAGGCCATGGGCATCCTCTAGGTAAAGCTAGGCAGCCTGGTTGGGTGTTAGGTTTCTCAACATATCAATATGACACAGCCTCTTTGGGACTTGATCCTACTGATATGGGGACCACAGAAATCTTTGAAAACTCTTAGAGGCAAAATGCTGGAATTTTTTTTTTCATTTATCCATTCATCTCCGGCATATCAAGCAAATGTTTCACATCTGCCAGTCAGGGACCCTGATGGGAGCCGCGCAGTCACTCTGGAAGGGGGAGGGGTTCACGGGGGACCCTTGGCCGTGAGGATGGGCTGGTGGGTCAGGACTCCCCTCTTCTGGGTCTCAGGTGGACCATTCCGAGGTGGATCTTTTACAGGCCCTCAGGTGGGCCCCGATGCGCGGGAGCCACCCTTGCTGAAAGGGATGACTTTCCACAGTGAATTGCCTGTGTACATGCTGTCACCATGGGGTCTGCATTTGGAGGGAACTGAAGCTAAGACTCAGCATTTGCATCTGTTCAAAAAATTGGAGGAGGGCGAGGGCATAACTGAAATGTGCGTGCCATCCAAAGACATTGGCAGCCCCAGAACAGAAGCAGCCTGTCCCAGACATGTCCGAGTAGATCCCCAGGGTCTCCTGGTGCGTCCGTGAATGACCAAAATTTTTCCCTTGGTGACTGATCCTGCTGTTCAAGGGCAGAATGTCTGAACTTGTGTGGACCTGGACTCTAGAGATTAACATCCTGGAGGCTGACCTAGTCTGCCCTTGGCCAAAAGGAGGGACTGAAAGAGTGACAAACAGCCCTGACGGCGACTTGGCCATGATAGTCCCAAGTGAAGAAAAATAGCACTCACGGGAAGTAATGTCCAGGGAAGGTCGCTGTGAGCACTTTGGGAACTAGACAGAGACCAGGAAAATGATTAACAATCCCCCACTTCTGACTAATGAGACTCACTGCCGCTCCTTTCCCAGTGACAATTCTAGCCCTTTCTTAATTTTCCCACCTCTCGAATAAAAATGAGGTCGCCCAGTTATTGTATTGCTTCTGCCTCTTGACAACATGGAATTCAGAACATGTCCCCACTTCCTTAAACTCTCCTTAGAATCCCTTAACACTTGCCTAAATCCGACAACAACCCCTACCCGCTCCTTCCTGCAGTGCCCCACGGGTCCCGGACTGGGTTCTTCCGAGGGGCAGCAGGAGACCCGAAGCGACTGGGTCTTGACCACAGGTGCGTTCCTCCTCCTCCTTCTGTCAGTAGGCACCTGCTCTGGCCTCTCCGCTCGTTGCCAGCTGATCAGCCTTGGAAGCGATGCTAGGGGAAAGAAAGCAAACGTCACCATTTACAAATGTCTGCTTTTTTTTCTTCTCCCTCCTCTTTATCTGACATAAATCCCGTCTTTGCCTTTGTCAGATGGGATTTATCTGCTTAGTGGCTTCTTTTGTATGCATGCAAGATAGAGTGCTAGTAGTGCCCTTAGATGGGTCTCTGAGTCAGCCCGCCCAGTGGCAGTAACAGCGGGGTCTCCACTGTGGCTCCATATAGTCAACACCTTCGGTTCCCTAGCATACATCTCCTGCCGATGCCCTTCCCCTGGGTCTGCTGACTTAGGCTCCAGCTTTTGCTGAACTCTCCTCTCCTCTTTGCAGCCCACCAGAAAGCAAACAAACAAAAAGAGTCCCCAAACTTCCAAACTCCAAAACGACATCAAAAAAGCCTCCGACTTGATTTGGCAACGTGGCTTCTCTCTCACTCAAGCCTCTACCTCAACACTTTGCTTCTTTGCAGACTTAAAGGCTCATTAATGAATGAGCAATGAATACCCAATAATAGAAGAGTTAAGTATAGTGCATTGGCCGAGTAGACTATCTTCCAGCTGTTAAAAGAGGCAATTAAGGCAACCTAGAAACAAGGAAAATTGTTTATGAAACAATTATTTATGAAATTAAACATAATACAACAAATGGTGAACAGTGTGATTACAATGAGGTAGCAATCATTTGTGTGTAGCTCAGGGGCTAAACGGGGTTACCAGACGGGATTTATACTAAGTATGATGTGATGGCATGAGCAGTAGGCCTGTTCAGGCTCTATTAAATGAGGGACAGAGGAGCCCAATGGAGAGGATCAGGGGTTGGGACTATGGTGAGGCAAGCGAGACACTTGCACAAAATTTAACAGAGTGCCAGGCAAACACACTTCAGTAATTAAGACAAAAATAATTTGTGTAGTATTTTAAAAATCAGAATTAAGGCAAAAAAATCCATGGTGAGCACAGTGTCAAAATTTTACCTGTTCTGGTATGGCCCAGAGAGGGAGTGCCTCCCTGCCTTACCCTAGTCTCAGCCCTCCTAAGGACAATGACTAGCCATGTAGGGCCACTGGCCCTCTCCCACCTCTAGCACTGAGCTTCCCTGAGAATCAGGGCCACTCCTTACTAACCCCCAAAGGAAGGAGAGTCCAAATGCACACTTGGTTAGGGAATGGTTGACCGGAGGAAAGATGTTTCCATGTAGTGCAATGTCAAATCGATCTTTCAGGGGCTTGGGCTGGGGCAAGAGGATCCAGCACGTCTAAGTGCCCCACCATGCAAATCTCCATAAAGGACCACTCTGTTAAAGTAACCTAGTTGAGTGACTCTTGGAGATTGTTCGAGTATGAAATGGAGGCATGTCTATGAGTCAGAAGCAGCAAAGGACATCACTGTAGCAGCCTGGGTCTCTGGGGTTCCACTGTCCTTGTAGGAGCAGTGGCTGAAGGAGGTGCATTACGTTTGCGGGAAAATGTGTACGGGACAAACCAGAACGTCAGGAGCCAAAGTCAGGCATTTGGAGATGATGTTTCTGTATAGTCTGCTGGCTGGTGGTGGGGGCTGATCTAGAGAGATACAGTTTTATAATTGTTGTAAACCTATCGAACAGCCAGGCTGGGTGGCCTGTGAAAAATCAGATTCTGTAGGCAGATATGTAAGGATAGTGCGTAATGGCTCTAAACAGAACTAGTGTAATGGTTGTATGGAATCGTGTAAAGTTTTCTTAGTGCTTTTATGTGATCTTTTCAGTTAATAAAAGGGAAAATGAAGAAATATCACATCCACAAAGGTACCTATGTAGAACCTGGCACGGTAACCTGGGCTTGAGCAAACTTAAATGACAATATCTCACACGATCATCTGAGCAGGAAATCTGTGAGGTCTTATCAAGATCAAGGTCATCACTTTCCTAATGGTGTTCTTACTAGAAAATGCTAGGTCAGGTTCCTATGAAGATAAAATGCCTGTAGGATGAGGCCTAAAATAAGCATTCTGCATTTACCTTTAGAACAAACTACTAACAACAACAAACTACAGCCAGTGGTTCCAACATGTAGCCAAGATTGGGAAAACCTATGAGGCCAGTGATGTCCAACAGAAATTTCTGCAAGGATGGAAATGTGACGCCTGCACTGCTCAATAGAGTAGAGGGGCTCTTGAACACTGAAATACTATGGCTAGTGTGACTGACTTTTTCATTTTGTTCAATTGTAAGTAATTACAGTAACTGTCCAGAGCTGCGTGTGGCTCATGGCTCATGGCTACGGTATTAACAGTGCCGCCTGCTGTGCGCTCATGTTCAAATTTTGTCTGGTGTTGGAGCCACCTGAGGAACTTGGGCGCTCGTGTTCAAATTTTGGCTGGTGTTGGAGCCACCTGAGGAACTTAGTAAAAATACAAAGGTCCAGGCGACATCTCACTTCAACAAGCCTGAAACTCTGTGTTCTTTATTAGCTCGCCAGGAGATTTTCTGTAGCGGCACTTGGCCGACTTACTGGGGATCTTGGCAAAATGTAGATTCTGATTCAGTAGGTCTGGGGCCTGAGAGTCTGTGTTTCTAACCAGCTGTCATTGGGGCCAATGCTGCTGCTTGGGGGACCACGCTTCGGGTAGGATGGCTCTAGATTTTGATTCTATTTGTTTCTTTTTAAGGTAAATTCCAGAGGGGATGCTGTTACCCATTTTTGAACATTTTTTAAAAGTTGAGATATACTTGATATATAACATGTTAAGTTTAAGGCATACAGTGTGTTGATCTGATACATTTATATACTGCAGTATGATTACCACCATAGCCTTAGCTAATACCTCTATCATGCCACCTAATCGTTATTTTTCTTTTGTAGTGAGAATATTTAAGATCGAATCCCTTAGCAATTTTAAAGCCTATAATACAGTATTATTGACTACAGTCAGTATGCCGTGCATTCACTCCCCAGAACTTATTCATCTTCTGGTTGCAAGTTTGTCCGCTTTAATAATATCGCCCCAGTTCCCCTGATAAGGAAAGTCTGTGTCCTAAGATGGCCGACGGAGCCAACGAGAGAGGCCCAGTCCTTGCCCTGGGGCTCTTCCGGGTTCTTCCCCCCCCCCCCCGCCCACCCCACTTGGCGCATGCGCCCAAAGTGCCAAGTATGCGGAAGTAGAAGTGTATAAATTGCCCCCTTTGTGCTGGGGGCTCAGACTTTTGGAGACCACTCTCCTCTGAGCCCGCCGGCATTAAATAAACCCCCTGTCCTCCAAGATCTCCGGGTGCCACTTGGTTCTTCCATCAGGCGATCCAGTCCAGGTTCCGTAATATTTGGTTCCCTTACTGGGAAACCCAACCATGTTGGCCCATTGTTGCCACCGGTTTGGGGGCAACGGCGGGGCCGTGATGGAACAAGAGATGGTAACGGAGAAGGCGAGCCCTGCCTAATTTTCAGCCATCTCCCGCCCTGGTCGCCTCGGGCCGGCCCCACTCGGCTGTTCACGCCAGACTTGAGGAGACTTGGCAGGTGAGGACCTGGTCCCGACGTTGGAGTCCGGTAAGGCCTGGGGCCCCAGGACCCTGACAGGCCCACCCCCATTGGGGTGGAAGGGGAGCCTGATCACCTCCCAGAGACCTCTTAGAGGTCTTACAGGTAGGGATTCCCAGGGAGGGAATGTAATAACTTCTGGAGTGTGAATGTGTGAGTGAATGTGCAGTCTGACCTGGCTTGCTCAAGAGGACTGATTCTGTGACTCCACGGGCGGGCACCCTTAAGGTCCCCAGAAGCCTACGGAGTCTGAGTGGGCCTGTCTGCGATTCTGTGGTGAACGGCATAGGGTCTATGGTGGCATTGGAATAGTTTCCGATCCTAAGTCACAACGCTGAGACCGCTACGGCTGAGCCTCACCTAAGCTCCTTCGGGACACAGCCAGATGGGCATCTGATTGGTCTCCTCACCTCAGGAGGCACCCCCACGCCCTTTATCTGTCTCTGCACCACCGCACACAGGGACATCACCATGGGGTCAGGGCAGATTAAACCTATGGTTCTAGAGACCATGATCAAAAATTTCAAGGTCTGGCCAGATTGCCTAAGCCCGGTCGTGTGTGAAATGCTTCAGAACACTTGATGGAGACAAAGTGGAGCAACCAAAATTGAGATCATGAGACAGGCCTGGGGGTCTGGAATTTGCGGAGGTCGGAGGACCTGGGAGTCAAGTCGGCCTTCTCTAACAAGGCAAGATCTCCAGCTATCTAGGTTCTTTAGCTTCACAGAACACCTTTCCCTGTCGTCTCTGGGTGGTGGGAGATGGGAGGTGAGCATCCCCCAGGGATGGGACAGGTCTCAGGTAGGGAGAGGCAGGGGAAACTGGCTCTTCTGGAGAGGACTGGGGCAAGAAGTCGGGGGAGGAACCCTACTAAAATGAAAACAGAGAAGAGGTCAGATCAAAAGCCAAGCTACTACACTGTTCGAAGGCAGATTCCGGTTGTCTGTCTGGGGTGGGGCTGACGTTGGCGATACAGATCCTGCTGGTCCCCTGGCCGCGCTCTGAACAGTAAGGCTTAGACATTGTTTCCAAACCTCCTTTATAAGAGTCACAAGGGAGGACCTTGTTAAAAAGGCAACTATTTGGGGGATGGGGAGCCAGGTGATGGCTATTACGGAGGACACGTGTTGTGATGAGCACGGTGTAATACTGTCTGGCCTATGCAAACCCACTGAATCAAAATGGGTGGGATGGGGGTATATCTCAGAAGCTGTGTGTTTAAAAAGCAACCCCCGGGGGCACCTAAGTGGCTCAGAAAAAAACTGTCAGACTTGGGATACGGGGCCTCATGGAAGAAGGCACAAATCTGCCTACAACAGGTCCAATACCATGGCTTCCTCCTCACCCAAGGGAAGAGAGAACTAGGGCCGGAGAGGAAAAGGGTCACCATCTCCCTGCCACAGCCCTAGACAGAAAGGGGCCTATGAGAATTCGTGGGGGCTGCAGGATTCTGCCGCATCTGGATCCCTGGGTTCTCAGCAATAGCAAGACCCCTTTATGATCTCTTAGGGGGACCAGATCGGGAACCCCCTGCCTGGACTGAGAAGGAAAAAATAGCCCTCGGGTACTCACCCAGACTGTTGGACCCTGGCAACGGCCAGTTGCTTACCTGTCAGAAGCTGGACCCCGTGGCAGCAGTATGGCCACCATGACTCAGGGCGCTGGCAGCCACAGTCCTACTCATCAAGGAGGCGGACAAACTTACCCTGGGGCAAGAACTTAACGTCAAGGTCCCTCATGCAGTTGTGTCCCTCATGAACGCACAGGGACCCCGCTTCCTTTCCAACTCTCGGCTAGCATAATACCAAGGGCTCCTCTGCGAAAACCCGCAGGTCACCCTCAGAACAGTAAGGACATTAAATCCAGCAACCTTTCTCCCGATGGAAGAGGGGGAACCAGACCATGACTGCTCCAAGGTGACTGATGAAGTCTACACGAGCTGTCCAGATCCATGGGGTCAAGCCGTAAAGAATCCAGAGCTCACGCTGTTCAGCGATGGCAGCAGTTACCTACAAGAGGGTGCCTGGAAAGCGGGTTATGCAGTAACCACAACCACTGAAGTCCTGGAAGCTAAAGCATTACCAGCTGGATGGTCAGCTCAACAGGCTGAATTACATCTATACTGACTCTCGGTACACCTTTGCTACTGTACATATACATGGAGCCATCTGCAAGGAAAGGGGCTCCTAACTGCAGCAGGAAAAGCTATCAAGAACAAGGAGGAGATACTGAGACTCCTTGAAGCCATCTGGCTTCCAAGGGAAGTAGCAATCCTGCACTGTAAGGGACACCAGAAAGGAGATGACCCCATAGCATGGGGAAATCGTCTGGTGGATGAGGCAGCCACCGAAGCCAGTGAGGACAAAGACAGATCCCCTTCCCTCACCATGGCCCTGACACCCCGGAAGAAAAAGGAATGGGCCATGGCTGAGGGGACCACCCTGACTGAAAAGGGATGGGGGATGATGCCAGATGGGCACATTTTTGTTCCAACAGCAACTGGAGGGCATCTACTCAAGGAACACCACCGACTCACTCAGCTGGGAAAAACTGCATTAGAGACCCTTCTCAAGACATCAGTCAGCTGCCAGCACTATGCCAAGCCATGAGTGAACGATGCATAAAATAATGCTCGGTCTGCACCACGGTCCCCGCCAGGTGTCCAGAGGATGGGAGCAACCCCCTTCGAAGATCTAGAGGTAGACTTCACAGATGTGCAGCCAAGCAGAGGGTTCAAATATCTCCTAGTGAGAGTATGCACATACTCTGGGTGGGTCAAAGCCTTCCCGACCAGGACAGAGCAAAGCTGGGAAGTAGCTAAAGTCCTCTTGCAGGAGATCGTGCCCCAGTTCGGCCTGCCATTAACAATCCATAATGACGATGGACCCGCATTTGTGGCAGACATTGTACAGGTGACCAAATCTCTAAACATCACCTGGAGACTCCACACTGCTTACCGGCCCCAAAGTTCAGGGAAAGGGGTTTTCAGGACACTATGGAGTCAGGATGAGCCCCGGCAAGTTGAGAACCCTATGTGAATTGGAATGGCCCACCTTTGTCGGGTGGCCTTCAGAAGGGACACTGGATGTCCCAACAATTCATCGAGTATGGTGAGTCATAACAGGAGACCGAGGATGCCCTGACCAGTTTCCGTACATTGACTCCTGGCTAGGAATTGCTCAGATCCTTCCCCCCGGGTGCGATTCGCTTGCAATAGGCAGGGATGGCCAGAGTCTTAATTGCCTCATCCAAGTGACCCAAAGAAAATCAGCAAAAGCCCCAGTCTCCACAAATCCTAGCCGACGAGAGACGGAGGAACCTGAGAGGTGCAATGAAGATGGGGTGGTCGAACCTGGCCGTTCCATGATGTATTATCAGCCCTTCTCCACCACCGACCTCCTCAACTGGACACATAACACCCTATCCTACTCTGAGAAACCACAGGCCATGGTAGACCTTATAGAATCCCTCTTCCAGACTCATTGGCCAACCTGGGAAGACTGCCAACAGTTACTCCACACCCTGTTTAACACAGAGGAAAGGAGGAGAATAATGAAAGGTGCACAGCAGTACCTGGAAGAGCACGCACCAGCAGGAGTCATCAACCCTTCTGCCTGGGCTAACACAGCCACATTTGAAGAGTGCCCAGCATGGGACCTCACCACAACCGAGGGACAGGCCCACATCCACCGGTACCAGGAGGCCCTCCTCTGGGGAATCTGGGCAGGAGCTAAGAAATCCATGAACATGACTAAGGTATCCTCGGTCACTCAACAATCAGGGGAGTCCCCTGGGGACTACTACGAAAGACTATATGAAGCCTACAGGATATACACTCCATTTGACCCCGAGGCACAGGAAGGCCAACAGATGGTAAACACCTCCTTCATGGCTCAGGCTGTCCCAGACATCAGAAAAAAACTTCAGAAATTAGAGGGTTTCGCCGGGATGAACATCACCCAACTAATAGAGATTGCCAATAGGGTCTACATGAACAGGGAGGTCACAGCCGAACAGGAAGCCAACGAAAAGATGAAAAAAAAAGTCAGCCTCCTTGCCGCCACCCTGAAAGAAAAGGACAACACAAAGATGAGGAGACCCCAACCACTGAAAGGGGGGAAGCCCAGAACCCCCTTGGCAAGGGATCAATGTGCCTACTGTAAAGAGAAAGGGCATTGGAAAAAACGAATGCCCAGCCGCCACAAGGAAGCACCCCGAGAGGAGGACCTCACAGGCCTTGCAGGAATGGCCTCAGACGGAGGGGCACCGGGCTCTTTCCTCCTTTGCCCCATGAGCCCATGGTCAGAATGAAGGTGGGGGGCCAACCAGTGACTTTTATGGTTGATACTGGGGCCAAGCACTCTGTTGTCACCTCCCCAGTGGCCCCTTTCAGCAAAAGGACTGCAACCATCCTTGGGGCCACCGGGACATGGGCCATGCAACAGCCCTTCTGCCAGGCTCGCCAGTGTGAACTCAGGGGCCACAAGGTCCGACATGAATTCCTTTATCTGCCCGATTGCCCCATCCCTCTCCTGGGCCAAGATATACTCTCCAAGCTTAGGGCTCAGATAACCTTTGAGCCCACTGGACACACTAGCCTCTGATTCAACCCAAGGCAAGAGGAGACAGGGTCTCTGAACCGTAGCGCGAATGAATCGCACCCTCAAGGGAACCTTAGCAAAGTTTTGTCAGGAGACTAACTTCCATGGCCGGATCTGCTACCCCTAGCTCTCCTGCGTGCTCGCTGCACACGCCAGACATCAGGTTTCTCCCCTTTCAAATTAATGTATGGACGGCCTCCCCTGTGCTTGGGAAGCCTTCCAGGAAACTTGCATTGGGTTGGAGATAAAGAGATAAAGGAGCAGCTTCGGGGCCCTGGGGCCACCCTAAATAAATTACAAAAGTACACTTTTGAGAGGGTTCCAATCTCCTTAGGGTCTCAGGTACACTCCTTCCAGACAGGGGACTCAGTTTGGGTCAAAGATTGGAAAGCTCATCATTGGGCCGAGGAGCCTCGCCAGTGGAGAGTCCAGCCAGACTTCATGAACCCACTCCGGCTTCGGCGTGATTTCCCTCATCTTGGGAGTTGGACTCCACACTGTTGCCCCTCCTGACTGGACTTTCCCCCAGAGGCTTCTACCTGAGGTCATAGATCCCACTTTTACTGGCCCTCTGCTGTCTATTTCTGAGCGCATTTCACCATGGTTTTCCTGGCCCCAGTCAGTCCTGGTTTTCTTCTATCTGGTGTGCTGTTAAGTTTATGATTAAGTCCGTGTTCGCCCCAAGCCTTGCAGTCAACCCTCAGAGTCAAACAGAATGATGCCCTCCAAACTAGGTGTTTAAAGGGGCATCAAAGGGGGGGAATGATAAAGAAAATCTGTGTCCCAAAATGGCTGACGGAGCCAGCGAGAGAGGCCCAGTCCTTGCCTTGGGGCTCTTCCAGATTCTTCTCCCTGCCCCACTTCGTGCACGTGCTCAAAGTACCAAGTATGCAGAAGTAGAAGTGTATAAATTGCCCCCTTTGTTAGTGCTTGGGGCTCAGACCTTTGGAGACCACTGTCCTCTGAGCCCGCCGGCATTAAATAAACCTCCTGTCCTCCAAGATCTCCGGGAGCTGCTTGGTTCTTCCGTCGGGTGATCCAGTCCAGGTTCTGTAACACCCCCACCAGGGGAAGAGGTGTCTGGGATGTCAGCTCCTCTTTGACTTCCCTCCTCCAGTTAGAATCAGGCCAGCTACATTTTACCCCCCCACCCCAGGGCCCTACACAGTGAAAATGCCAGCAACACCTTGAAGACTATTAGGAGGAGGTAGAAATCCAAAGTAAGTGGCATCCAGATCATGTCTGTATTTTGTGCAGTGCCTTTTTTTTTCATAATTTACTGGCTATTCCGAAAGCCTCTCTCTCTGTCTGTCTCTGTGTGTGTATGTGTGTGTTGAGAGGGGCAGTCACTATGCTTAGTGAGAGTGCTGTTTCAAAAACTTACTTATTGCCACAGATGTCCATGTCTGAAAAGTCAAAGCTCTGCACAGTTTATGGCACAAAAATGAGATTTGACCTGCATTTGCCAATATTAAACAGTTGTATTTCCTATAGATCTTACTAAAAATGCCCTAAAATTATTTCTAGGACTTGACAACAAGTGTAGATTCCCAATTAGTCAATAGAAGGGAAAGGGGGATTTTGAGTGGGTCAGAAACATGACATTATCTTTTTTTTTAAAGATTTAATTTATTTGTTTGACAGATAGAGAGTACAAGCTGGGAAGGGGCAGAGGGAGAGGGAGAAACAGGCTCCCCACCCAGCAGGGAGTCCGATCCTAGGACCGTGGGATCATGACCTGAGCCGAACGCAGATGCTGAACCAACTGAGCCCCCCAGGCGCCCGCAAACATGACATTATCTTAACATGGACTGACTTTTTAAGTCTCGGGAAGTTAAATAGATCTTTTGATGTCCACATACTGGTGTGTTCTGCAGTGTCACTCAAATGCTGGACAGCTTTCTTCACACCACTCCGTTTAGATAAGAGAACCTAATTCTGCACTGCATCTCCATCACACTCTGCTACAAAGTGCAGCCACAGGAGAGCTAGGGTTGTGTGGAAAGGCCGTGGTCTCCCCTAGCCTCCCTGTGGGGAAGGGAGTGTTGGTGCCCAGGTTCTGTCTTCTCTGACCCTGGAGCTGGCCATGGGTGGAGTCTGCCCAACCACTGTTGCTGGGGTCACCTTTACCTGTATATTGGTTGAGACTTCCAGAAATTACCATTGCCCACTTTCCTGTTCTTCCTCTACTTCCTTGGCGGCTCCTTCTCAGGCTCCCATTCCAACTTCATCTCTTCCCAAGCCAGAAATGTTGGCACCCTTCCAGACTCAATCCTAGGCTCTCTTCTTTACATATTTAGCTGCTATGTTGCTCGAGACATACCAGTTTTTTTACACTTGTTTCTTGAGCTGTGCCTTCGGCCATTCCACAGTGTCCCTCTTCAGCCCCTTGGAAATACTTTCATCTCCACTCCCTCCTTTCCTGATAATAATATTGCCATTTCTGTTTTTTATGGTGTTGGCTTGCTATCTCTTATTTCTTATAAATGATCATATAGTTCAGTTTTTGTTTTAAGTGCATTTGGACATTTCTGGTCATTTGCATTTACCGAAATGACTGATATGCTTGATTTTATTGTTCCATATTGTATTCATGCTATATCATTTTATTTTTGATGGTTCTTTTCCTTTTCTTTTGCTTTTATGAAGTTGCTATCCATTCCATTTTTTTGTCCTTGCTAATTTGGACATTCCTTTGTACTTTTCCATTCTTTTAATGGCAATTTATTCTCTGGTATTCTTTTTTTTTTTTTAAGCACTTGTAAGCATTTAATGAACCCCCTCCGAAAACGTGGCTTCAAGCTACTAGAACGCAGGTGCCCCCGACACCCTTAATCTTCTCCTCTGCTCTTCTACTGAAGAATTTGGACTTCATGATGACAGGCTGTTTTGGGAGTTTTCCCTTTCCCAAAACTTTGTAGTAGCCCGATCACACCACATGAATGATAGGAGCAGCTCCAGTCTTGTTTTGATGGCATTTACCTGCGTCTGCTCACTGACTAAGGTCCACAGTTTATCAAGGTTGACAGTTGGGCAGAAGCTCTGGTTCCTCTTTAAGTGGTAATGTCTCATACCAACTTTTCCAAAGTAACCTGGGTGATATTTATTGAAGTTGATCCTGTGGTGATGCATGCCACCAGCATTACCCCGGCCTCCTGGGTGCTTCCGGTGCTTGCGCATGCAGCCGTGGCCGTGGCTCACGTGGCCCCGAAGTTTCCAGGCCTCAGTCTGGATGGCATGTCAGCAGCCCAGACGGAAAAAAGAAGTATTCTCTGGTATTCTTAATTGACTATTTTGTTAACGTTATTTGAAAACAAGACCCCTCAACTCTTTTCTCACTAAGACAGTTTATTTTTCCTTGCATCCCCTACTCCAGTAAGATGCGATTGTTAGACTATTTTAACTTCCCTTCCCTCTCTGGCCCCGGTTGAGAAATTTCAAATGTTCTTTCTCCATTCTCCCTCCATGTTCACCACATCGATGCCTAGGTGACTCCAAAATAGTTTAGTTCTAGATTATTATTAAAATTACCATTCCAGCAACTTCTTTTAAGAATACTTACCTTAAAAAAATCCTTATCTAGTACTCATATTATGTATTCCAAGAGGTTCATTTATGACTGATTTAGATGAAAACATATTATTACTTATTTGCAGACATCCAATCATCATCCATTTAAACTTTAGCACTTGAGGCCTCTGTTTCTGTTTATTCGTCATTTGGTTAGTATGATTTAAGTAGTTTCCTCAAATAGGTCAAGTGGTTGTTAACATTTTTTAATTCTTAAAAAATGAAAAAGAATTTTGTTTACTGATGAATAAAATCCTGGCTGGATATGGGGTTCTGGGGTGGTAGTCTGTACTCTCAGAAGTCTCTAGATGTTATTTCAACATCCTCTGTCTTCTAGGACTTTGAATGTTGTATAAGAGAAGCCCAATACTCGTCTTATTTTCTATTTATAGAAAACTTTTTCTGAGTGGAAACTTAAGATTTATCTTTCATTCTAGAGATTTAGAATTCCATCAAGGTATGTCTAAGTATGTATATCAGCTATTGCCAGAATGATGCTCTGGAACAAACTACCACAAAAAAATCTTATCGGCATTAAATTATAATTATTGCTTACTCACACATCTGTAAATCTAGGCTGGGCTTGACTCTTAACATTCAAGTTGGTTCCAGGCCACTTGATGTATTTCTCATCCTCCTTTTTTTTAAAAATTTACTTATTTAACTGACAGAAAGAGACAGCGAGAGCAGGAACACAAGCAGGGGTAGTGGGAGTGGGAGAGGGAGAAGCAGGTTTCCTGCTGAGCAGGGAGCCCGATGCGGGGCTTGATCCCAGGACCCTGGGATCATGACCTGAGCCGAAGGCAGTAGCTTAACCAACTGAGCCACCCAGGCGCCCCTCTCATCTTCCTTGAGTCAGGAGTGTCCCAAAGCATGCTCTCATGGCAGAAAGCAGAACAGGAGGATGTGAAAATAAGGGAAGCCTCGTTTAAAATGGCATTGGGAAGCCCTGAAGGGAGAGCTCTTGGTGCGCCTGGGTGACATGTGACTCTTGATCTTGGGGTTGTGAGTTCAAGCCCCACGTTGGGTGTAGAGATCGCTTAAATAAATAAACTTAAGGAAAATTCCAACCACCATTAAAAAAACATAAAAGCTGACCTTCCCTCATCTCCTTGGACTTACCTAGGGTTCACCATCGCTTGTATGTCCCAAAGTGCAATTTCTCTGTTATTCCTCAATAAACTCATTTGACTAGTAAAATAACTGGCTTTTTTATTTTTGAGGTTGACAATGGTGAGCCCCCTGTGCAAGGAAAATTCAGGCTTCTGCTTATATTATGTCCATGGGCCCACGTGAGGCACATAACCAACCCCAAGTCCGGAACTTGGGAAGTACAATCTGCTCATCTGTGTTAGATGAAGGGGAGGGAATCGGTACTTGTTGCACCAGAACTTAATCAACTATAATTTGTTTCTAGATCACCGACTAGGATTCTCATGGAACCTACTGGGAACTTGGCATACTTCTTCAGTCTGCAAACTTGGGCCTTTGTTTTGTTCTAGGGAATTTTCATTTATTATTCTCTTCATTATGCTTCTCCTTCACCAGTTCCCTTTCCTTCTTCATGGCCTGCTTTTGCTTGTTCTGTCTCCTAGATCTATCCTCCACCAAGACTCTTTCCTTTTCCCTGTAAGTTCCACATTTTTGTCTTTTTGAGATATTATGCTTTGAGATATTTCTTCCCTTCACCCAGATTACTGACTCTGGCTGCAAGGGTAGTCATCCTCTCCTTTAATTCATCTGATGTATCTTTAAGTTTCAAACCACAGCATCTGGTTTCACAGAGTTTGTACGTGTGGGAAGGTGCGCGTGCACAGGATTGACCAACTTAGCCTGGTTTGCCCAGCACTGTCCTGGTTTTAGCACTGAAAGCCTCATATCCCTGGAACTCCCTCAATCCCAGGCAAACTGGGACAATTGGTCACCCGAATGCTGTACTTGAATCTCTTTAAATCCTAGTTTTATTTTTTATTTGTTATCTGTCTTCTCTCACAATTCTGTTTTTGCTGGGCACCTGCCCTGTTTGATCCTTCTCCTTCTGGCTGCTTGTAAATTCTAAGATGTCTGGTTATTTTTTTCTTTATCTACTGTACTGAGACCATTTGGGTCTCGCCTGCCATATACCAGGACTTGAAACAAATTCAGTCATTAGCTTTCTTGGGAGAGAGAAAAACTTACAACACCAGGGTAGCAAGAGAAGAGAAGGCATGGGTCCCTTTGCTCCTGTCATGCATTTGAGGAGACTACCAGTGCCCCCACACCTTCCTGGATATACAGTGTGGGGCCACGTTCCAGTAGAGGGACCCGAGCCCTTATTGCTCTCCTTTCGAACAAGCATGAGAAAACAACCTTGTCAAGGAAGGGACACACAAATTGCTTGGGTGCCACGCAGTCTGGAGCTGGACACAAGATATTTAAAGAAGTTGTCTGGGAATTCCAGCCTCTGGCACCCGAGGTCTGTTGGGAGACACTTTTCCGTGGGTTTCTCTTGTTCCTGCACACCTTGTGAGCAGAAACACTGATAGCTTTTATTCTGAGCTAACTTTCCAAGAAAGTTTGTAGAGTGAACAGCCTTAGGAGATAGAGAGCACGTCTCCCTATGGAGCCAAAGAAAAATGTGTCTGTTGATGGTATAATAATGTCTCCCTTTAGGGCAAAAACTGGGCAGGTTTGCTTGCAGCCCTCTTTAAGAGACGGGTACTTCCTAAGCTTGGTTCCTCACCTGCAACACACCTCCACTGAACATGCAGCATCCACTTGGGCCCACCTCTGTGTTGCCCCAGTGGGAAGTGGGGGGCAAGAGAACCGACGCAAACAGGAAGCACGTGCTGTCTGTTGTGCTACGAGGAATCACATCCTTTGCCTCTGACCCAATGTTATTGTGATTTCTGCCAGCATCCATGAGCTTGAAGCAGACTCACTTGTTAGCTTGCAGGCAGGGCAAGTCTCATACCCTTTCCAGTTCTCACCAGAGCCCGTTAGAGGTGTCATGCTGCCCCATCAGCAATCCTTCAGTGGAAGCTTCCTCCACTCTGCTCCAGCCTCAGCTGATTCATGGTCCCAGCAAGCCAGAATGAGGTCACTTTGGGATAATTCTGCTCATTTCAATACAGCAGATAACTGGCAACTCCAGGGTGGTTGATCATCTTTGACTGCTATATGGAGGAAGTCCCACTCTATGAAAGGGTTGTCTTCTAAGTATGATTTGTAAGTTGTTTTTTTTTTTTAAGATTTTATTTGGGGCGCCTGGGTGGCTCAGTTGGTTAAGCGACTGCCTTTGGTTCGGGTCATGGTCCCAGGGTCCTGGGATCGAGCCCTGCATTGGGCTCCCTGCTCCGCGGGAAGCCTGCTTCTCCCTCTCCCTTTGCCACTCCCCCTGCTTGTGCTCTCGCTCTGTCAAATAAATCTTAAAAAAAAAAAAAAAGGTGCTCCTGAGGTCACACCCCATACCTAGAGAATCTTAAAAAAATAAAGATTTCATTTATTTATTTGACAGAGCACACGCGTGAGCACAAGCGGGGGGAGGGGCAGAAGGAGACGGAGAAGCAGGCTCCCCGCTGAGCAGACATGGGGCTTGATCCCAGGACCCAGAAATCATGACCTGAGCCGAAGGCAGACGCTTAACCGATTGAGCGCCCACGTGCCCCTGATAAGTATTTTTCTACAAAAATAACTTTATAAACAGCAGTTATACCTAGCCCTAGTTATTTTTTAAAAAAGATTTTACTTGACAGAGAAAGAGAGCACAAGCAGGGGGAGGGGCAGGCAGAGGAAGAGAGAGAAGGAGGCTCCCCATGGAGTAAGGAGCCAGATGTGGGGTTCAATCCCAGGACCTTGGGATCATGACCTGAGTGGAAGGCAGAAGCTTAACTGACTGAGCCACCCAGGCGCCCCAACCTAGCCCTAGTTATTTCCAGACTGACCCAGTAAATTTATTTGTTTATTTATTTATTTAAAGATTTTATTTATTTGAGACAGAATGAGAGAGAGCACATGAGAGGGGGGAGGGTCAGAGGGAGAAGCAGACTCCCCACTGAGCAGGGAGTGCGATGCGGGACTCGATCCCGGGACTCCAGGATCATGACCTGAGCCGAAGGCAGTTGCTTAACCAACTGAGCCACCCAGGCGCCCTGACCCAGTAAATTTATTACGCAGCTCCAGCTTAGTGGTTAAGATTATGGGTTCTGGAGGCAGGCTATCTAGATTCAAATCCTGGCCCCTCCATTAGCTAGATTAGTTACAGCATCCTCTCAGTTGTCTCGCTTGAAAATGGAGTTTACAACACTAACCACCAATAGGGTCATTTTGAGGATTAAATGAATAATGCATGTCTTGTAAGCAACTCCTTGCCAGGCTGCTGTGATTACCATTCAATAATCTGGCTGCTATGTACAGTTTAAGCAAGCTTGATCATCACCTGTCATCTTGCTGTTATTAGAGTAACATTAGCCTTGCTCTGCCCACTCAGTTCTCCCGGGTGAGAAGGCCAGACCTGTGGGGAGGGGTCTGCAGTTCTCCAGCCCTGCTGGGGAGCGGAAGGATGCCCCTACAACCCAGGGAGCAGTATTATGACACTTGCTTGGCCCACATCTGAATTACATCTTCTAACATATGAGCATCCCTTACAAAGAGAAAATAATGATGTCCAACTCTTTGACTCTGAATCTCTCTCTCTTTCAGATGGTTCTAAACTCTGGCAGAGATGCCAGTTATTAGCCCCCCTCAAGCACCAACACGTAGTTAAGTGACAGGCTGTAATTTGTCATTTCATCCATACGCCTTGGGGGTCTCTCCAACCATATGCTGAGCCCACCGTGGATGGGTCTATGTCTTGCCCTCAGTAAGGCAGTGGAGGGGGCAGTGTGGGAAAGGACATGGTCTCTTACCCCAAGAAGCTTGGGTCCAGATCTGGGCTCTGATACTTTATAGGTAGGTGACCTTTAGCTCCCAAGACCTTGTTTCCACATCCATCATTGTACCTTCCTTACACGGGCCTTACGAGGCCTGAGTGGGTTACAACATGTACAACAGAACAGTGCCTAGCATGCGGTGAGAAGAGCGCGAAGAAATCCTGTATTTTTTAGCCTAGATGTTTTCCAAGATGCGATGACAGCAGTTAAGTACATTTTCCCTGCAGATGAAATACTGAAGTTGTGGAGATGAAGGATTATTTTATGGAAAAAGATATTTACCTGAAACACTGAGACTGTCAAGGATGTCCTCACCCTTACCAGTGAGAATAAACTCAGCCTCTGCTAATGAACGGGTGGCCACGGTGCCATTTCAGGAGGCAGCACACAACAAAAACCAGAGACAAGATTGGTATTGGTTAGAAGGTGAGGGAAGGGAGAAAAGGACCTGAAGACAGCCTACCCAGCAAGGAACCTAACATGTTTAGTTATTTGTAAGAAAAGAAAAGTTTCTTAGGAGAAGTACATGTTTTTCCCAAGATTTTCTCAAAATAGAAATTGAAAATGGGATAATAGTTTTTTTTAACTTATTGATGAGTAAGTACACATTCTCTGTGCAGATACACATCCCTGGACTCCAGGGGCTGGGCAATACTTTTTCATCTGGAATCTTATCTCCATCATCTTATGGTCTGTGTTCTGCCCTCTGACTTGTGATAGGGTGACAGGCCACTAAAATCTTGAACCTTCTGTTTCCCAATCTCTTTATTACATACTCCTCTTTGCAAATGTAACATGCATTATCCTATCGAGACTTTATCATACTGGGAATGTAGCTTAAATTGCTAAAGGATGAAATTACATGAGTGGTGAATAAGATCTAGATTATGAAGAGGGATTTTTCTTTTCTTTGGTATCTGTATCTCCCCATCCCAGCTGGGGCCTAACACAGTATGAGGCACATAGGAAGTCCTCCCTAAAGAGTTGTGTGAATAAATACACACTCTGAGATTTACTTCAAGGGTGCTTACCTTTCTGTTAATCAGTGTGGCAGTTGCCTCAAATTACCAACCTTGATGGGGATGATTAAAAGGAAATAATCATAGATCACCAACGGTGATGTGACACAAACCTTAATTTATTTACTTCTCTGGGAAGAGAGCACCACATTACTCAAGAACAAGTTCACCTATGTCACAACATAGATTTAAATTTCATAAATCTGTTATATGCATATTTTTTGAGAAATACCATACAATACTATACATGAATGTTCTCTTCCCAATAATTTCCATAATATTTTCCCTTCTCTAGCTTACTTTATCGTAAGAATACAGTGTATAATACATACAACAAACAACATACCTGTTAGCTGACAGTTTAAGTGATCGGTAAGACTTCCGGTCAGCAGTAAGCTACTAGGAGCTAAATTTTTGGCTAGGCAGCAGACATACACAGATTGCTGACTTCATGGGGAGTCGGCGCCCCTAACCCCACATTGTTCAACGGTCACCAGTACCAAGAGGGCGGAAGGAAAGAAGTACATCATATCAGGTGGGATTCTGGGTGCAGGTGTCTGGTTGGTTCCCAAGGCCAAGCGGAAACTCTTTTTAGCAAGTGGTCATCACGCCGGTTCAGTTCTTACAAGTGCGGGCACCATACACGAAGATGTCCAGGATGGGTAACCTAAAGCCCTACCGGGCTCAGCGTCACTCACATGGCATGTCTGACTCGTTGGCTTGAGGTTGGCCGAAATCTTTCCTTAGCAGGGCCGGGAGAGCACGTTAGTACAGCGGGGTTGACCAAGTAGGAGCCGCCGCTTACCTGCCTCTTTACTCATCTCTTAAAGTGGAACTGCCAGACCTCATTTCCCTTTTCTGTCAGAGCCAAAGGCAGGGAAGCATGCATGTGTACATAGAGAAACAAATTTTAGGGAGACAGGCTGCCCTTTAAAAATTGTAATGCAACAAAATACCAGAAGCTCTCACAGAACTCCTTGCACAGCAACGTTCCTAGCAAGAGCATTCACAATGGCCAAAAGGTGGAAGCAAGCTAAATGTCCATCGATGGATGACAGATCGCCAAAACGAGGTATACGCACACCAGGGAATATTATTCAGCCGAGCAAGAACGAACAAAGCCCGATGCGTGTTACACCACACACGAACCTCGAACACATTATGCCAAGTGAGAGAGGCCAGACATGAAAGGTCACATGCTATCTGATCCCATCATCAGCAAATATCTAGAAGAGGGAAGTCCACAGACCCAGAAAGCAAACTGGTGTTTCCCGGGCTGGGGGAGGGGAGGATGGGCAGCCAGTGCTTCCTGGCTACAGAGATCTGTTTGGGGTGAGGAAGCTGTTTTGGAAATAGAGCTGGTGGTGGCACAGCCATGTAAACGTAGTAGTGAAGGCCACTCAGCGGTACCCCTGAAAATGGGTGATTGTTGCTTATGTGAATTACACCTCCATAAAAAGAAAGGGGAAACAGAAAGAACATCAGGGCTATTTTGAGCGCCACCAATGCAAGAAAGCAGGAACGGACATGGGGGAGCCTGGCTGCTGAACAATTGATGGGCACCAGGAGGGGAGAGGCAGAAACGGGGGGCGGGGAGGGTTCCACTTCAGAATCTAACCAGAGGTCACAAACACTTGAAACGCAAACAAATACAACACATTTTCCAAATGTGTGTAGCTCTTTAATTTCTGCAAATAACCTGGCATTCTAAACCAAGTAAATGATTGATTGTATAGGGAGAAAGCAAGACATCCCACAAGTGCCTTTTCAAGGCCAGTGATTATACCTGGAGGAGAGGGGCTGGGCTCCGGGGTGGGGGCAGGGTGGGCACTGAGTGCAGCCTGGGGACCGCCACCAAGCAGGGGCGTCCTTGAGCCGCTCCGCCCATTTGCGAAGTCTCCCACATCCTCCATATAAGCCTGGCAAGCACATCATCTTTTGGCAGGTTTCACAGATCCTTTCAAAACAAATTTGTAAAAATTGCATTTAATACATGTGCACAAACCTTTTAAGCACATACCAAGTCCACTCTTCTAAAAGGTGTTTCGACAAGAGCGGGCGCGTTCGGGGTGGTATGGCCGTAGACTAAAAGGTGTTTCGAGGGTTTAAGAGGTCACTTCAGTCCAGACTATGTACAGGGAAACCATGTGTAAAAAGCTACGCCCTTGGACAAACACTGCTTCAGGATTCCACTTATGCAAAGTATCTGAAGCAGTCCAACGCGGGGAAACAGAAAAGAGAATGCTGGGGGAGACGGGGAGCTGC
Source organism: Zalophus californianus (assembly GCF_009762305.2). Classification (NCBI taxonomy): domain Eukaryota; kingdom Metazoa; phylum Chordata; class Mammalia; order Carnivora; family Otariidae; genus Zalophus; species Zalophus californianus. The sequence continues at coordinate 109,189,650 of NC_045612.1, read as the reverse complement.
TTCTCCGTGGGGACAGAGTTTCACTTTTGCAAGAGGAGAACAGTTCCAGGGATCCCTTGTGCAGCAACGGGAATCTACTGAGCATGACTGACAACCGCACACTTTCAAAAATGGTGAAGGCGGTCCATTTCAGGTCAGGATTTTTAGCTCATCGAAAAATTTTCACAACCGTCCTGTTAAAGTCATACCCACGCTAACTGTTTTGCTAGTGTAGTGTTACGGTTTTCGAGAAATTATAGGCTTTAGGGGTTTAGACAGAACCCAGTTTGGAGCTGGATCTACTTTAGAACATTAACGTAAAGGTGACTCCATCTACGAGCACAGCAACAAGGCAATGAGTTCAAGCAAAAACAATCCCAGTTTCTTACATCGCTGCCTGGTTTCTACAAACCACTCAGGAGGTTGTGCTTCCGTAGAGTTTGGACATCTAACCGTAAAATACTGACACGTTACGGGAAAACAAAACAAAACAACAATGAAACCAGAACCAAAATGAGGTCAAAACTCGGGAGTTGATTTGGGCCCATGCTCTGGTGTTTTTTAAAAAGAGAGCAAATGGGGCGCCTGGGTGGCTCAGTCGTTAAGCGTCTGCCTTTGGCTCACTCGGGTCATGATCCCAGGGTCCTGGGATCGAGCCCGGCATCGGGCTCCCGGCTCCGCGGGAAGCCTGCTTCTCCCTCTCCCACTCCCCCTGCTTGTGTTCCCTCTCTCGCTGTGTCTCTGTCAAATAAATAAAACCTTAAAGAAAAATAAAAAGAGAGCAAATAATGCAAGCCTCAGGATTTGGGAGGGGAAGGCGCGCCTCTGTCCACTTTACCTCCGGACTGGCTTGCGGCCTGCTGGCCCCGAGGCGGCCCAGCTGTCTGCGCGGCCACCGTCGTGACAGCCACGGGGCCCTGCAAGATTCTCAAGGCTTGTGCCTGCTGCGGGGGCGGTGGCTGCGAGGCAGGGGCCGGCGGCAGTGGGTGCGCAGGGCGAGGGCCGATCTGCCGGGGCCTTCCGTGGCTCTCCGCAGAGCCAAGCGCGGCCAACACCGCCGCCTGGGGCTGCGGCACACTCCCCTCTCCAGCCCGGCTAAGGACCACAGCCGGCTGAGCAGATGAGGCCGTTTTCGGACCGGCGGCACCTCGTGCCCTTGAACCCTGTGGCACCGGCTGCAGAGGACCAGAAGTGGAGGCTTGCTGAAGTTGTTCTTGGGGAATCAACTGACAGAGCCGCTGCTCTGGCTGCTGCGGGGTGTTCAAAAGGAGCGAATCTTGGGGAAGCTCCAGTAGAGTTACTGGCCTGAGGCCGGAAGGGTGTTTTAAAAAAAACTGAACGCGGACCGGAGGACCCCGCGCTGCCGTGGGCACCGCACTGGGGGACTGAGCTCCTGAGGGCAGGCTGCTGGGCTTGACCCGCGCGGGAGCCGTGGTGCCAGCCGTGCAGCCCTGCCCGGGGCCGGAGCCCCGCGCCAAAGCCTGCGCTCCTCGACCGGGGCCCGCCACTTTGGGGAGGCGGAGGTTGCGGCCCGCAGAGCTGGCCGTGACCTGGGCGTGGGGGCTGCTTTGTGATGAGCCGGCGGGGGACGGGGTGGTCGCAGGCAGCCTGCTAACTCGAGTGCCCTGCTTCACAGAGGATTTCGGGGACTTGGCCGTGACCGGGGTGGCCGGGGCTCTTGGTGAGGAGCTGCTGGTGGGCAAAGTGCCTGCAGGAAACGCGCCAACTCGAATCACTTCCACAGAGGACTTCTGGGACTTGGCCGTGACCGGGGTGGCCAGGGCTCCCAGCGGGGAGCTGCGGGTGGACAGGGTGGCTGCGGGAAGCGGGCTAACTCCAGTCACATTCACAGAGGATTGCTGGGAGTTGGCCGAGACCCGGCTCGCCGGGCTCCTCTGCGGTGCGCTGGCAGAGGACGGGAGGGCTGCAGGAAGCGGGTTAACTCGATTCACACCCACGGACGACTGCTGGGAAAGACCTGGTGGCTTAGAAGCAGGAGCCGGAGATGGAGATTTAAGAAAGCTGCTGGCCTCCCATGGAGTAAAACTGTTCCCCGACCAACTCTTTCCTGAGCTCCAGGGAAGTCTGACGCGTAGAGGTGGCGGTCTGACGCCCTGGCCCTGGACCGGAGACCGAACCGACACCATCTCAGGCTGTTCTGGGTCCTTCCCGGGAGGAAGCCCGCTGAGGCCGGCTGAGCCGCTGGAGCTCTGGGACGCGGGGACCAGACACTTGGCCTTCTGCGGGACCACCGCGTCTGGCCGAACGACTACCCCCCCAGCAGCAGTCTTTGACTCGGGCGGGACACCGTCTGAATGGTCATCTGTGGAGGGGTGCGGAGGAGACATCTGTCCCTCCCACCCGCCTTCCTTCCAGGGCCTTCTCGGTCCAGAGAAAGGTGGATTATTCGGCGGCAGCGGCGGCTGCATGAAGGTCAGCTCCGTTGTCTGAGGCTCGCCGCCAGCCTCACATCCAAACGCACCACCGTCTCTCACCTCGTGGGCTGGCCAGACTCCTGGAGGTGAGACATCCTGTCTGGCGGACCTCTTCCCTCTGGCATATTTCTGCACATCCACTTCAGACGGGACGGCCAAGTCACAGGGTCTCTGTTTCCACATATCTACACAACTGCCCGCTTTAGAATTTTTGAGGTCATACCGCTGCCCAGCTTGGCTGTCTCTGCCTTTCCGGCAAGAGGCCCAAACTCTGAGCTCAGGAGGAGGTGGGCAACCGGACAGCTCCCGCTGCCGACTCAGAGAGGGTGCAGAATACCTCTTGAAGCTCCTTTTCATCGGGCGAGTGTTCATCTTTTGCTTGTTATAGAGCAGCCTGTTTGCCGTGCAGGCTACTGATATGGAAGGATCCAGACACAGGGGTTCCGCAGTAGCCAAGATCAGTTGGCTCTCAAGCAACAGCTTGTCCTCCTGGGTCCATTCCTGGCCATCGCTGGTGATGGACTGCACGTCGCAGGCTAACGTCTGCATGGTTGGGCGCAGGAGAATATGCCTGCTCTGGTAGCCGGGAGGTTCCCCACCACTGCCCTGCCTGTAGTCCCGCACCTGTGCTATGACACACCCACAGTGGAAAATGTTAACCTGAGATTTTTCCAGGAGGTCCAGCAGAGCAGGGGGTAATTCTTCAGCATCCAGGTATTCCAGCAATTCCCCTGCTTCATAAGGCAGCCGAATGGTCTCCGAATCCGCTCCATGTTTCCCCTCGAGCATCAGCGAATATCCCCCCACTCCCGGATGTAGGCTGACCACCAAACAGGGCAACGACTCTCTCCTGACGAGCTTCTCTAGCAAGTTCACGTTGCTTCTTAGTTCCTCCGGAGCCTCAGGCTCTTTCCCACATTCTTCCACATACATGTCATAAAGTTTTTCATAGAGAGATGCTTCCCCACTCGACGAGCGTTTCCTTTTAGGAGGCCTCTGCTGGGCACTTGCGATGACATAGTCCGCACGGTCCAAAGCTCGTTCTACAGCCTGTTGCATCGCGGGACAAAGGGGGCCCTAAAGAGAAGACACAACGCAAGTGCCTTGAGGGGCGGGGTGAAAACCCTGTCTTTCACGTCCAGGTAGAGTCTCGCCAGCGCCGCAACTCCACCGTGGAGCCACGAGCCTCACTTGCAAATGGACGGCCAGAAGCCCGCCCCACCGCAAGCACCACACAACTTACCTGCGATTTGGGGAAAACACCCGCACGTGTCAGAGCCGCCTCCGCGCCAGGTCCAGACTCCCTGCCGGCTGGGCCGGAGGTGGATGGGAGCCCCCCCCCCCCCGCCCTCCCCGCTCTCCCCCCGCCCCCGGGCTCCCCGCCCCGCCGCGGGAGCATCCGCTTGTGCGCACGTGCGCTCTCTGCAGGCCACAGCGGCGGCGGGCCTCAAGCCTCCTCCTGTCGTTGCCTCTGCCTCCGGGCCTTGAGGCCCACAGCCCGCACTTCCGCTGCAGGGCCGGACCTTTGTTTTCCGCTCAAGGCCGAGAGCATGCCGCCACCGACGCGGAGGCAACAAGCCGGAGAATACGCACTTTCCGGTCCGGTCCCAGTCCACGCGGGTTTGCGCAGGAATGCGGCTGTCGCGCAAGCCTTGGAAGCTGTTCATTTCTTTTCTTGGCCAGCGCCTCACCCAGAATTGTTCGCTGTTTCTGAGTCTCCTGTCGTGAACGGCGGGGCTGCACCTGGTGCCCATCACCGCTTGAACACACCCCACAGAGTCCACGTGTGTAGCAGCTCCCGCCTACGTGGAGGCTCGCTGTATTTGGAGCAGGCGTCGGAATTCTTCCTTGAGTCTTCCGGTGATCTGCCTGATGGTTGGCGTGTAGATGTGCGCAGGACATACCCTTCTGATGCTTGAGTTACTTCCCTCGTGCTGCCCTGTGTATCACGGTAAGGGCGCTTTACCAAGGATGCCGTGGGCCGGTCGTCTCGTCTGGGAATTACGGCTCAGGATTAAACTATCGGTTTGAAAAGGTGAGAGCCCCTGTCCCGGGCCATGGCAGCACATTCCAGCCGTCACTCGGTCTTGGAGACCACAGCCAGGATCCTAAGCATGGATCTGGAGGGAGGTGACGGGCTCCTAGAGGATTGAGGGGCCCTTGTTTTCCATTCCCTTTGTTGCCTTGAGATGTGCCGGCCTTTCGGGGCAGGTTTTTAAAAGAATCTCGAGGTTTACGCGAGACACGGCGATGATGGGATTATTCATAGAAAAGGCCCACAGAGGAAAAGAAGCCGAGACAAATCGGGGGAACTCCCCAGTTTCACACAGCTGTAAAACCGGGGTGGGTTTTAACCAATGGCAATGGTGACAGTTGCATGTATCGTAGATAGGACGGTCCACTGAGAGAGGATTCAACACTTTTTGACGGAGGGCTCCTGAGAGATAGAGGACCCTGGTCCGCGGAGAGACAAGAATGCTTTTCTGCTGGCCCACCGGCTGTCTCTGGGCAAGTGGATTCTTGTGGAGCGCCTCAAGGGGGCTCGAAGTCCAGTTCAGTTTCTTCACTCTTTTACACGTCCTCCCCTGCCTCTCTTTTTCCCCACCCCCACTTGCCCGAATTTAGGCTAAGTCTGACACTGGATGGCTAAAGCATATTTTTCTACGCCGTAATCCAGATATCCTCCCGGAAGAGAAGGAAGTGCGAGACTTCGGCTGGCCGGCTGGCCGCCCCTGGCCCGGGGAGCGGACTCCTGGCTTCCGAGCAGGGCGGCGGCGGCGGCGGCGGAGGGCCAGCCCGGGTGAGGCAAGCGAGGGGGCCCGGGGCGGCAGCTTGAGGGAGACACCCGCGCTCGGGCGGTGCCCTCGCTGCCTCACCCGCCTCGCCCCGGCTCGGCCCGGCCCGGCCCGGCCCTGCGATGGGCCCCTGGCCAGGTGGCGCCCGCCTCCTTCCCAGCTCTTCTCTCCTCTCCTTCCCACGTGTCTGTGCTCGCCCCGAGTCACCGGCCACGGACAGGCCACCCCGCCCAGGGCGCCCCGTCCTGGCAGACGGCTGCCGCTTCTGCTGAGAGGCCTGCCCGTCTCCACCTTCTCGCCCTCAGATATGCCGTCCTGACCTCCAAGAAGCGTGTCTCCCGCTCCCTGCTCTCCTGCCCCTGCACACGGGCCGCGTGCCTGAGGACAGCCGGCCTTCACCTTGGCAGCGAATTGAGCGTGGGCACCGTTTCTCCTCACCCGGCCTCCGGAGGCTCTGAGGGCAGAGACCATGTCTTTGGCATCCCTGTTCGCTCACCGACTCGGGTGGTCACTCCTTGGCACCAGGTTGGCACCGTCGAATGGAGGAATGATGGACGCCACGCTCTAGTTGCCTCTACCCCAGGCTCCTCAGAATCTTGTCAAGTAAATATTTTATCCCCCTTTCGGAGACCACGAAGGCACCCGCAGCCAGGTCTTCTGGCTCTGGTGCCCTGGACGGTGCCAGGAGGGCCGAACCGGGGCGCTATTGACATGTGTTGTGCGGGGACGTCCGGCGCATCCCTGGCGCGGTCCTCTGCATGCCCGTGGCCCTCGCCCCCTCAGCTGTGACAACGGAACGTGGCTCTAGGTATTGCCAGCCAGCCCCTGGCTGGCGGGGGCGGGGGCGGGGGCGGGGGGGCGGCAAGATCGTCCCCTGGTTGAGAACCCCTCCACTGTAGACCTGCTCTGGAAACCGTGAGCGTGATCCAAATGCAGCCCCTGAGCCCCCGTCCCGGGGTACTTGTCACTGGCCAGAGAGAGAGGTGCATCTGCCCCCCTGCCACGGGATGGCCCAGATCTGCGGTGTTGCCCTGGCTGTGTCTTAAGTTGGGTTTCCCCAGAAGCGCACCCTGAGAAGAGGATCTGAGTGCAAGCGGTTGACCTGGGAGCTCATCCCCAGAAGCACCGGTGGGGGAAAGGGGATGACCTGGGAAAGAAGACAACAGCGGGCACGTCCCTGAGCAGAAGACCACGGTGGACAGCTGGGCCCTGCTGGGGAGGTCCCGGCGGAGTGGGGGGGGGGGGGCCGGTACCGAACACGCGTCGGGGTCTGCTACCTGAGAGGCAAGGAAGCTGGGGTGTGTATCCCTGCACTCCTCTCTCTCGTTGGCCGAGGACAGGCCCGGCACTGTTCCCTGTCCCTCCAGCTTGCCGCTTAGGAGAGCCACCCATGCTGACGTGGCCGCACGATAGATACCCTCATACGGAGAGTCACAAGCGCTCGCCGTCGTGCTCCGTCTGCGGGGACAATGTTAGCTCCGTGGGGATTCGGGCAGGGCGCCGGCGGCCTCTGCTCCAGCCACGACTGAAGCTCAGGCAGAGAAGTGCAGTCGAGAAACGTGTGCTCTCTGATATATCTGGCTGTGTGGACAAGGGAAATGCTACTCCATGTCCAAGTGAAATGGACGGTGTCGTGTGAGGCGTGCGTGTCAGCTCTTAAAGCCACCACGGCGTCCAGTGGAGGTTGTGGCCCACTCCCTGGCCCCCGCCGGGTGAACCCCTAGGCCTTCTGGCCAGGGGTGCACTGGACGAGGCACTCACCCTGGCTGCGCGTGCATCCCGGCGTGCGTCAGTGGGCCTGGCAGCGCTTAGCGTGCTTCAGCCGGCCCCTCCGCTTGCACTCCCTAATTGCCTGGTCTTCCCACAAAGACGAGGGTTTTAAAAAAAATGGCTCCGAGTGCACACCGTCCTTGGAGCCCTGCAAGCACGTTAATGAGCACACTGGCTGATTATAAGGACTCCGATGGCTGCCCTCCCCTACAGCAGCCTGACCTAGATGCACATGCTGAGAAAACTCACGGCCAGGCTAAGATATGCTAGTGGGAGAAGAGAGTTCCGTTAATTGCAAGATAATTGAGCCAATTTACAATTAGCAAACTGGTTTGTGCCATACCCATTGAGGTCTAGGTCTCGATTTTGCCACCTCTCCCCTGCTGCAGCTAATTAGAGGGACCAGCCAGAGAACATGGACTACGGGGAGCAAGTGAAGGTGAAGATACGTTGCTTGTTGGCCTCATCTCTGGTTAACCCTCCATCGCTTGCCCTGAGACTGGTGTGTCTTTCCTGTGTTCAGGCCCCAAGACACATTACAGCAAATCCCTGGGTGGGGGCGGGGGGGGGATGCTATAGCTCTGGGAGATCATGTGACTGAAGGCCCCTCCCACAGTCCATTACGGAGATGGAAAGGCAGACCTTATCCAGAAGCATCATGCTAGGGAGAGGGACCACGGCAATGGGATCTTCCAGTGGGCGTGGGGGGGTGGGGGGGGAGAGATTGGGCTCAACTCGGAATGCGGCATGGGCACGTGGGCGTTTATAGCCAAGGAGCAGGATGGGAGTCGGTGGGTGGAAAATTACTAAGAGGAAACATCAGGAGTATGGGGGATTCTGGCTAAACAGAGCCAAGGGGATCCTCTGCTGAAGACAGGCCAGGGCGATCAAGGCATCGCCTGGGGGATGGTGGAGGATGAGCAACGTGATCGGGTATGGAGGGTGGGGGGTTCTGGTTAAACTGACGGAGCAGGGTTCTTGCCAAAACTGGCTTCTACAAGGAAGTGCACAGATGGGCCTAGGAGTAGGTTCTGGAGCCTGACTAAAGTTTGGTCAAGAAAAGAATCTCTGTCACATGGGGTGCCTGGCTGGCTCAGTCAGTAGAACATGAGACTTTTGATCTTGGTGGGGTGAAAGCCCCTCTAAGCCCCTCACTGGGCATAGAGCTTATATATATATAAATGTCTGTGATCATCAACTTGTAATTTTGGAATTGTTCCTGTTCAAGGTAACAGAACTGGCCTTCAGTATATTAGGTTTGTAGACTCCTGAGCTGGGAGAATATGAACAATTGTCACAGAGCATGTGGTCGGGGCCCACCTAAAATGAACTGAGCAACTACTTAATGGAAAACTGGTCCAGGGAAAATGTCTTGATCATTAAACTGTGACTCTTTACAGGCTATGACTCAAGTGCATTATCTGGGGTCACCCTAGAGACTTGATGGGTAAACACAGTTCCTAAAATCCACAACCAGTCTTGGGCTTCAGTAAATGACCCTTGACCACCTTCATTACAATGAACCAATCTTGAACTGACAAGTTATGTCTTGTTCAGTCAGTCTTCATGAAACTTTCCAGCTTTGATTTTATAAGTCCCACCCTTGCTTTTTTTCTGAGAGAGTCTCCATGTGGGCTGCTCTCTCTTGTGTAGTTTTTTTTTTAAATATTTTATTTATTTGAGAGAGAGCACGAGTGGGGTGGGGGGGGCGGACAGAGGGAGATGGAGAAGCAGACTCCTCGCTGAGCAGAGAGCCCAAGATGGGGCTCGATCCCAGGACCCTGGGATCATGACCTGAGCCAAAGGCAGATGCTTAACCGATTGAGCCATCCAGGCATCCCCTATACAGCATTTTGCAACAACAACAAAAACCCAATGCATTTGTGGAAAAGGGAGAAGACAAAAGTTTGGGCTTCTAGGAGCAGTAAATTGTGGGATGGTAAACATGGGGACAACAAGTGAAAGACAAGGGTTATTTAGTAAGGTTTATTACGCTGATCCGTCCCAGGGCTGATTTTCTGTCTCCAGTGGTAAAGGTTTTTTTCCTCCTATAGAATTGGAGAGGGGAGGAGAAACACTTTCACAAAGGGAAATTTATGCCCTAATTTTAGGTAGACATGGGGAGGACAGAGAACTGCTTATTCTTTCGCAGTTTCTTAACTGCCTTCAACTCAAAACAATCCTTATATCAAGGTGGCATATTTTGGAGTGGCACATTATGGTTTCCTTCAATGTGTTTTACCTTTTTCTGCTTATAAATTAGTTGCATGCTTCCACTCCTGGAAGGTGATTTAGGTAGTTTTACATTTCTGCCTCTTAAAATAAATGGTCCTTAACTTAAAACTGCCTTTCTAAAAAAACAAAACAAAACAAAAACATAAAGCATTCTCTGTCTCCCTATCCCCAATGTATTTGCTTGGCAGAGGTCTAGAGTGCCCTGCCCCCAGCACAAGCCCACCTTTTTCAAGTTTATTCTGCTCTCCTAGCCCCTTTACACTCTCACTCTTCAGTCTTCACAGACCTCCCCTCAAAACTTGCCCTGTCCCCCCACCAGCTAAAGCTTCACAAAGGGTTTGAGAGCCCAGGAAATAGTATAAATTCCTTTTAGTAAAATAATAGATTTTAATGATTAAATGTTTTTTCTGAGGCCTGAAAAAGCTACCACACACTTCTCCTTTGTGAGGCACAATCAATTTACTCTTCCAATTAAAAACCTTTCTTGTGCATCAGTGAATGAATGGATAACAAGGTTGTGACATATACCTACAATGGAATATTATTCAGCCATAAAAAATGAGGGAATCCAACAACATGGATGGAACTTGAAGGCATTATGCTAAGTGTAATAAGTCAGAGAAAGACAAATACTATATGATCTCACTTACATGTAGACTAAAGAAAAACAAAAACATTGGTCACCTAACTGTGGAACAATCATTAGAGATACAAAAGTGAACAAGAAACAGTCTCAATCATTGAGATGCTTCCAGTATAGGGACAAAAACAAAAGTAAATAGGCCACTATAATAGTATGTACAATAACGGGATCAGCAGACTCACGTTGTAAGAATGCACTGGACGAGCACTCATCTCAATATTAGGATGTACCAAACAATCTAAAGTAGAGCAACTTGCTTAGTTTCCATTTTTTTAAATCACTCATGGTGACCACTATATTTGGCTGACCTCATTCATCGTATTCTAGTACATCACAGATGACTGTGTGCATGACTCCCAGACCAGGGAATAATGATAGATTCAACAATCACACGCCGTGGAGGCTTCCTAGTTCACAGAGTTCCCCTGGTTTTACTCACCCTTTCTCTTTGACATAGATGATTGTGTCAAGGATTGAAACCCCTTGGTAACAGCCAGTCATGCTAGCTCTCCTGAGAATTTGAAAAAATTTTTACAAAGATTGAAGAGAGAAAATGCTTGATTTGACCAAAGCAGTGGTTCCCAACTTGAAGCGTGCATCAGAATCCCTGGAGAGCTTGGTAAAACACAAATCGCTGGGCCCACCTCCAACCCTAGAGCTTCTGATTCCAGAGGTCCGGGATGCGGTCCAGAGCATCTGCCTTTCTAACCAGTTCCCCGACGCTGCTGATGCCGCTGGTCCTGGCACCACATTTTGAGAACCACTGGACCAGACAAAAGAGAATTGTTCATTTCGAAGCCCCCCCGAGTCTTTGCACTACTAAAAATGGTCCTTGGGGTTGACGGCTTGTTCTTCCATGGGGCATGTAATGGACTTATTTTCTCCATATATCTCCTATGTACCACCGGTAAGTGGGCAGGAGGTAGACGACGGGAATAGAATCAGCTTGGCCTAATTAAATAATCTAATTTTGAGTAGAGCACCCCTTTGCAAGTTGCATTGGCTTTGGGAAAGTTTGTCCTCTATAATACAAATTAAATCTACTATTGCTAAGAATTTTTTTTGTCCTTGGGACAGATGTTTATTTTGCCCAGAATTTACCCACTGAGGACTGGAGTAGTAAAGGGGCACAGTTTCATCCTGCTCTGATGGAAAGACAACTGAAAAAGGATTTGACATATCACACCAGAGCCCCTGGGTCATTCAGCTGGATTTTGGGAATGTATTGCTCGAGAATCCTAGAGCCTTGGACTATACCTGAAAATGGGTGGAGAGGTACTTTAAGTCTGTTCCCTAGAAGAAGACCCTGAAATAAGGATGCATATACAAGTGGTTTTTTTGAAGTAAGTACTTCTAGGGAGACCTTGAAAGGGTGACAGATGCAGAACAGGGAAGGAGAGGAAGCCAAGGGCGTGACTTCAGGCTGACCCAGCCTCAGCCTAACCTGAGGGGGGAACTCTGGGGTGTGAGTTATGCCTCAGAGTTTGTCCCAATTTAAGGCCAGGGAGCTGGGCTTTCACACTCCTGTCCTTGCCTCTCCCTGGTTCTTTCTGGCTCTTCAAAGCTGTTCCAATAACCTAAGAGTAGTCTTCCACAAAAGAGTCTCTGATAGAGGCCATTAGAAGCCAAAGCACACAGAAGCCAGGGGAGACGGGTGGAGGAAATGTAGACAGGATCCCAGGGGACCTGGGTGGGGCTCGGAGAGTGTCCACCACAGAAGGTGATAAATCCTAGCACAGCACTGACCTTGAGGGTGGGTAGTGGAGTTTTCCTACTGTGGAATGAAAACCGACCATATTTGAGGAAGGGGACTCTCATGTTCTCTCTGGAAGGGACAGAGGAGAGTGGGCTTGAGAGAAGGGTTGAGAAATGGGATGTACCCTCAAAAGGACCCCACCCTCCTCAATGAAGTGTTTAATGCCCTCTGGACAATGAAAGGAGTCGTATTTAACATCCAGTTAAAAAGTATTTCCTACTTTGTAATGCCATTAAGTTATCCCCAGCTGGTCAGTAAAGTCTTAAAACACATTCTCACCTGCTGTTGTCGGGAAATCAAGGGCAGGTCTCTACAGGGAGTGTGGCCCATCCCGTATCACCCTCCTCTGCTCCATGATTGCACTGTCACATGGAGGAAGACATGGTCACAGGTGATGACCCAGAGCAGGAGCTCACAAGGCAGAAAAGGAGGTGCCAGGTGGATGACTCTGGAGCAGATGATGAATCCCCCTTTCTTTAAAAATAAAAGAAAAAAAGGCCCTTTGGAGGGGAGTAGGGAGAAGCTAGTGCTTGGGTTACACTGGATGTGAGAGGTTTTTATAAGAGATGACACCTTCATACCTCAGCCTTGTAAGGAGCAGATTGTTATCAAAATGGCAATGGCACAAGGCATTGACTCTCTGAGACAGATGAACAGATAATGAACGATATTTCCAGAAAAATGTAGGCCAGGAGTCATATCCAGCTTTTATATCTGACAAAACTAAAATTACAGTTGGGGTTATCATCTTTTCTTAGTAATGCATTTTGACTGTAATTTGGTATTAGACAGTGTTATATACTTAGTAACATTAGTCAGCCTTATTAAAATGGATCTGATGACACAATTTTTTTCTTTTAAAAATATTTTAAGTTTTTACTCTTCAAAATGTAGGATGACTAAAGGAGAGGTACTTTGTCTATTGGAACTTCTTCAGGTAAGGTAAAATAGTGAGTTTGAATAGACATGTAATTTTAATATAGGAATATATTATATAAATATTAAAATATAAATATTAAAATTATATATGCACTGAGGCCTACTATTTTCCCTTATATCTTTATATTTACCATGTATGCTTACATACCTTATATATTTATATATAGTAGCAAAATAATATTTACATATAAAATTTTAGAATTTGATATATAAAATTGTAATATATATACATATATACATACACACATAAATATATATGAATATAATTTTATTTTTCTGGGCACCAAGCACACTTTTCATTTTCTGAGCTACATTTGGTAATTCTTGTAAACCCACAAAATCTATGGTCTGGTTTAGGTACTGGGGTGTTGTGGATAATGAAAAAGGTTTTGGTTTTAGCCCTTGTCCTTGGAAACCTAAGTGGTAGCATGAGTCTGCTTTTTTACCTCAGCAGGTATGGTACAATACATATAACTGAGTCTTTGAATGATGACGCTGATCTTGCTTTGCTTCTGGATCCTGACCCTAAATGTTGTTTTCATTATAAGTTTCCTGGATATGAATACATTTTGGGTCCATTCATTTTCTTCTAATTTTCCTCTTTCCAGTGTTTTGAGGATCTGCTAATTGAGGTTCTAATGAACTGTAAGTCACACCTGAATAAGTGCTTCACCTTGGGAAGAATTAAAAATAGGGGGGAAAAAAAGCTGAATCTGTGATTCCAAAAGTCCTTGCTTGAATATCTGCCATTTTTCATATAAATGTTAGGAAGCCCAAAGGCTTCTAGGCAGCACATTTTAGTTTCAGGAGAAAGGTTTGTCTTTCAAAATCAAAAGGCATATTTTGCTCATATTTTCAGGGTGTGCTTCTTCCAGGCCACTGATGACTGGATGGAGGAGGTGGAGGCTACTAGCTTCCCATTTCCCCCTGAGGTCTGGAGGGGATGCGGAATGTTCCATTTCTGTAGGCTGTTTGGCCTGGTCACTTTCTCAGCACATACACTGCCAGTTCCCCCCCGCCTCAATTCACAGCTTACCCTCAACAACTCCAGCTCCCTGCCCTGGGTGTAACTAGACACAGGGATAATCCCATAATGTAAATCAAGATTGTGTAAATTAACTTTTTAATGGAAACTGAGATTACCACCTCTTCGGTTCCAGTTAGCTTCAGAGAATGACAATGACAATGACTAACATTTACTGAGTGCTCACTGTATATAGAGTGTTTGCATGCTTCAGTCTCTCAAAGTCTAATGTAGTCTCAATTTTATAGTTGAGGAAATAGAGACTCTAAAACTCATCAAAACTTGCAGAACTGGAGCAAACCCAGGAATATGGAACAGGCCTGTCTGGTTTCAGAGCCTGAGTTCTTACCACCATATTGTTCTTGTGAGGTTGGTTTGCATTCCCCAAAGACCCTAAATCTCTTATTTGTTTCTGAGATTTGAGATTTTGGAAACAAAGCATTTCATAGAATTAAAGAAGGATGACATCAGATGTTCTGGGAAAGGCTGCAAGCACGTTTTGACTGCACCACTTTCCTTCCCGTCAATCCCAGCTACCAGACAACAAGGTTTTGTTAGCAAGGTATGGAGCACAGCAAACTTAGATTCAGCAAACTTGCAGCCGTGTAATACAGGTCTTCACAAATTCTCAGCACCGTCCATCACATAAAACAGATACTCGTTTTCTATCATTGCTGTAACATATTACCACAAACATAGTGGCTTAAAACAACACAGATTTATAATCTTAATGTTCTGGAAGTCGTCAGAAACTGATCTCACTATGCAAAAATTAAGGTGTTGACAAGGCGCGTTCCTTTTTGGAGACTCTAGGGATAATCTCTTTCCTTGCCTTTTCTGGCTTCTAGAGGTTGCCTGTGTTCCTTGGCTCATGGCCCTTTCCTCCATCTTCAAGGCCATCAGGGAGGCAAATTCTGGTATCTCCCTCTCTCTCTCTGACTTTACTGCTTCCCTCCTTCCCTTATGAGGACCCCTGTCGTTATCCTGGGCCCACACAGAAAAAAAGGATAATCTCATCTCAAGCTCCATAGCTTAATCCTACCTGCAAAGTCCCCTTTGCACTGGAAAGGTAACATACTTATTGGTTCTGAAGATTAGGGTGTGGACATCTTTGGGGGACCATTATTCTGTCTATTACAAGTACCTAGTTATATGTAAGGCATTGTGCTATGCCCTGGGTAAGCTATAGTGGGCAAAAATAGCAGTCCCTGCTGTTAGGACAGTTTACAGTCTAAAGAATGGCACTATTCCCCAACTTCCGACAATCTTGACACACGAAAAACATTGTGAATTATATATGATGCCATATAAGCCACCAGAAGCCACTCGATCTCTTCAAGCTAGCCACTCCAAGCCAAATTCGACTTTTTCCTTGTTTTCAACTCCTATAGCCAATTACTTCTCAAGTCTCACTCAACCTATCTGAGAAATAACTCAAGTATTTCCTTGCCGGCTTGACTAACACCTCATCAGCTGCCACAAGGGCACTGCAGTCACCTATCACCTGTTTCCTGTCCCCAGCCTCACCCCACGCTAGCCCATTGCCCTCATCCATGGCCCCACTTAATGTGCTAAACAAGTTACTATTTCTCTTCAAACTGTTCATTAACTTCCCCACTGTCCCCAAGAAAGAAAAGACTGCTAAGGCACTCAAAGGATGGTGGTAAAGGAAAACGTGGCTGATCTTTAATGAGTGCTAACTATGTGCTAGGCATTCTATGGCCACGAGTTATATGGACTGTCCCACTTAAACTTCAAAATATCATTAGCCATCATCATTCTAATTTATAAATGAAAAAACAGGGGCACAAAAGAGTTAAGTGACTTGATCAAGGGCAGAGATAATTAGTGGACCTAGGGGTTAGGCCCCCAACTTGTAGAAATTCACAAAATGATTATAAAATGTACACAAAAGACAGAAGGACTAAGGTAGCCAAAATTACTTTGCAAAAGAACAAAGTGAGAGCTTTATCACTACTTGATTCAAAACTCCTTATAAAACTACAGTAATTAAGACAAGGTGGTATGGCCTCTGGGTCCTGAAAGAATCCACGTCAAATATGCATGAGGGAATTTTTTTTTTTTTGCATGATGGAAAAATTCTATACCTTGATTGCAGTGGCGATTGCACAATTGAAAACATTTTTCAAAACTCACAGGTCTGTACACTTAAAAAGGAAAATTTTACTCTCTGTATATTATACTTAATAAAAAACATTCATGCTTAACCTCAATGAGCTTGGAACAAACCGGTTTACTATTGCAAATTAGGGTATTTATCTTGCAATTAATTCAATTCTCTTCTTCCTCTAGTATATATTACCCTTTGTCACTGTGATAAGGAACATTTTCATAATTAAAAGTTGATGGTGACAGAAATTCTTTTCTTGACCAAACTTTAGTCAGGCTCCAGAACCTACTCCTAGGCCCATCTGTGCACTTCCTTGTAGAAGCCAGTTTTGGCAAGAACCCTGCTCCGTCAGTTTAACCAGAACCCCCCACCCTCCATACCCGATCACGTTGCTCATCCTCCACCATCCCCCAGGCGATGCCTTGATCGCCCTGGCCTGTCTTCAGCAGAGGATCCCCTTGGCTCTGTTTAGCCAGAATCCCCCATACTCCTGATGTTTCCTCTTAGTAATTTTCCACCCACCGACTCCCATCCTGCTCCTTGGCTATAAACGCCCACGTGCCCATGCCGCATTCCGAGTTGAGCCCAATCTCTCCCCCCCCACCCCCCCACGCCCACTGGAAGATCCCATTGCCGTGGTCCCTCTCCCTAGCATGATGCTTCTGGATAAGGTCTGCCTTTCCATCTCCGTAATGGACTGTGGGAGGGGCCTTCAGTCACATGATCTCCCAGAGCTATAGCATCCCCCCCCCGCCCCCACCCAGGGATTTGCTGTAATGTGTCTTGGGGCCTGAACACAGGAAAGACACACCAGTCTCAGGGCAAGCGATGGAGGGTTAACCAGAGATGAGGCCAACAAGCAACGTATCTTCACCTTCACTTGCTCCCCGTAGTCCATGTTCTCTGGCTGGTCCCTCTAATTAGCTGCAGCAGGGGAGAGGTGGCAAAATCGAGACCTAGACCTCAATGGGTATGGCACAAACCAGTTTGCTAATTGTAAATTGGCTCAATTATCTTGCAATTAACGGAACTCTCTTCTCCCACTAGCATATCTTAGCCTGGCCGTGAGTTTTCTCAGCATGTGCATCTAGGTCAGGCTGCTGTAGGGGAGGGCAGCCATCGGAGTCCTTATAATCAGCCAGTGTGCTCATTAACGTGCTTGCAGGGCTCCAAGGACGGTGTGCACTCGGAGCCATTTTTTTTAAAACCCTCGTCTTTGTGGGAAGACCAGGCAATTAGGGAGTGCAAGCGGAGGGGCCGGCTGAAGCACGCTAAGCGCTGCCAGGCCCACTGACGCACGCCGGGATGCACGCGCAGCCAGGGTGAGTGCCTCGTCCAGTGCACCCCTGGCCAGAAGGCCTAGGGGTTCACCCGGCGGGGGCCAGGGAGTGGGCCACAACCTCCACTGGACGCCGTGGTGGCTTTAAGAGCTGACACGCACGCCTCACACGACACCGTCCATTTCACTTGGACATGGAGTAGCATTTCCCTTGTCCACACAGCCAGATATATCAGAGAGCACACGTTTCTCGACTGCACTTCTCTGCCTGAGCTTCAGTCGTGGCTGGAGCAGAGGCCGCCGGCGCCCTGCCCGAATCCCCACGGAGCTAACATTGTCCCCGCAGACGGAGCACGACGGCGAGCGCTTGTGACTCTCCGTATGAGGGTATCTATCGTGCGGCCACGTCAGCATGGGTGGCTCTCCTAAGCGGCAAGCTGGAGGGACAGGGAACAGTGCCGGGCCTGTCCTCGGCCAACGAGAGAGAGGAGTGCAGGGATACACACCCCAGCTTCCTTGCCTCTCAGGTAGCAGACCCCGACGCGTGTTCGGTACCGTCCCCCCCCCCCCACTCCGCCGGGACCTCCCCAGCAGGGCCCAGCTGTCCACCGTGGTCTTCTGCTCAGGGATGTGCCCGCTGTTGTCTTCTTTCCCAGGTCATCCCCTTTCCCCCACCGGTGCTTCTGGGGATGAGCTCCCAGGTCAACCGCTTGCACTCAGATCCTCTTCTCAGGGTGCGCTTCTGGGGAAACCCAACCTAAGACACAGCCAGGGCAACACCGCAGATCTGGGCCATCCCGTGGCAGGGGGGCAGATGCACCTCTCTCTCTGGCCAGTGACAAGTACCCCGGGACGGGGGCTCAGGGGCTGCATTTGGATCACGCTCACGGTTTCCAGAGCAGGTCTACAGTGGAGGGGTTCTCAACCAGGGGACGATCTTGCCGCCCCCCCGCCCCCGCCCCCGCCCCCGCCAGCCAGGGGCTGGCTGGCAATACCTAGAGCCACGTTCCGTTGTCACAGCTGAGGGGGCGAGGGCCACGGGCATGCAGAGGACCGCGCCAGGGATGCGCCGGACGTCCCCGCACAACACATGTCAATAGCGCCCCGGTTCGGCCCTCCTGGCACCGTCCAGGGCACCAGAGCCAGAAGACCTGGCTGCGGGTGCCTTCGTGGTCTCCGAAAGGGGGATAAAATATTTACTTGACAAGATTCTGAGGAGCCTGGGGTAGAGGCAACTAGAGCGTGGCGTCCATCATTCCTCCATTCGACGGTGCCAACCTGGTGCCAAGGAGTGACCACCCGAGTCGGTGAGCGAACAGGGATGCCAAAGACATGGTCTCTGCCCTCAGAGCCTCCGGAGGCCGGGTGAGGAGAAACGGTGCCCACGCTCAATTCGCTGCCAAGGTGAAGGCCGGCTGTCCTCAGGCACGCGGCCCGTGTGCAGGGGCAGGAGAGCAGGGAGCGGGAGACACGCTTCTTGGAGGTCAGGACGGCATATCTGAGGGCGAGAAGGTGGAGACGGGCAGGCCTCTCAGCAGAAGCGGCAGCCGTCTGCCAGGACGGGGCGCCCTGGGCGGGGTGGCCTGTCCGTGGCCGGTGACTCGGGGCGAGCACAGACACGTGGGAAGGAGAGGAGAGAAGAGCTGGGAAGGAGGCGGGCGCCACCTGGCCAGGGGCCCATCGCAGGGCCGGGCCGGGCCGGGCCGAGCCGGGGCGAGGCGGGTGAGGCAGCGAGGGCACCGCCCGAGCGCGGGTGTCTCCCTCAAGCTGCCGCCCCGGGCCCCCTCGCTTGCCTCACCCGGGCTGGCCCTCCGCCGCCGCCGCCGCCGCCCTGCTCGGAAGCCAGGAGTCCGCTCCCCGGGCCAGGGGCGGCCAGCCGGCCAGCCGAAGTCTCGCACTTCCTTCTCTTCCGGGAGGATATCTGGATTACGGCGTAGAAAAATATGCTTTAGCCATCCAGTGTCAGACTTAGCCTAAATTCGGGCAAGTGGGGGTGGGGAAAAAGAGAGGCAGGGGAGGACGTGTAAAAGAGTGAAGAAACTGAACTGGACTTCGAGCCCCCTTGAGGCGCTCCACAAGAATCCACTTGCCCAGAGACAGCCGGTGGGCCAGCAGAAAAGCATTCTTGTCTCTCCGCGGACCAGGGTCCTCTATCTCTCAGGAGCCCTCCGTCAAAAAGTGTTGAATCCTCTCTCAGTGGACCGTCCTATCTACGATACATGCAACTGTCACCATTGCCATTGGTTAAAACCCACCCCGGTTTTACAGCTGTGTGAAACTGGGGAGTTCCCCCGATTTGTCTCGGCTTCTTTTCCTCTGTGGGCCTTTTCTATGAATAATCCCATCATCGCCGTGTCTCGCGTAAACCTCGAGATTCTTTTAAAAACCTGCCCCGAAAGGCCGGCACATCTCAAGGCAACAAAGGGAATGGAAAACAAGGGCCCCTCAATCCTCTAGGAGCCCGTCACCTCCCTCCAGATCCATGCTTAGGATCCTGGCTGTGGTCTCCAAGACCGAGTGACGGCTGGAATGTGCTGCCATGGCCCGGGACAGGGGCTCTCACCTTTTCAAACCGATAGTTTAATCCTGAGCCGTAATTCCCAGACGAGACGACCGGCCCACGGCATCCTTGGTAAAGCGCCCTTACCGTGATACACAGGGCAGCACGAGGGAAGTAACTCAAGCATCAGAAGGGCATGTCCTGCGCACATCTACACGCCAACCATCAGGCAGATCACCGGAAGACTCAAGGAAGAATTCCGACGCCTGCTCCAAATACAGCGAGCCTCCACGTAGGCGGGAGCTGCTACACACGTGGACTCTGTGGGGTGTGTTCAAGCGGTGATGGGCACCAGGTGCAGCCCCGCCGTTCACGACAGGAGACTCAGAAACAGCGAACAATTCTGGGTGAGGCGCTGGCCAAGAAAAGAAATGAACAGCTTCCAAGGCTTGCGCGACAGCCGCATTCCTGCGCAAACCCGCGTGGACTGGGACCGGACCGGAAAGTGCGTATTCTCCGGCTTGTTGCCTCCGCGTCGGTGGCGGCATGCTCTCGGCCTTGAGCGGAAAACAAAGGTCCGGCCCTGCAGCGGAAGTGCGGGCTGTGGGCCTCAAGGCCCGGAGGCAGAGGCAACGACAGGAGGAGGCTTGAGGCCCGCCGCCGCTGTGGCCTGCAGAGAGCGCACGTGCGCACAAGCGGATGCTCCCGCGGCGGGGCGGGGAGCCCGGGGGCGGGGGGAGAGCGGGGAGGGCGGGGGGGGGGGGGGCTCCCATCCACCTCCGGCCCAGCCGGCAGGGAGTCTGGACCTGGCGCGGAGGCGGCTCTGACACGTGCGGGTGTTTTCCCCAAATCGCAGGTAAGTTGTGTGGTGCTTGCGGTGGGGCGGGCTTCTGGCCGTCCATTTGCAAGTGAGGCTCGTGGCTCCACGGTGGAGTTGCGGCGCTGGCGAGACTCTACCTGGACGTGAAAGACAGGGTTTTCACCCCGCCCCTCAAGGCACTTGCGTTGTGTCTTCTCTTTAGGGCCCCCTTTGTCCCGCGATGCAACAGGCTGTAGAACGAGCTTTGGACCGTGCGGACTATGTCATCGCAAGTGCCCAGCAGAGGCCTCCTAAAAGGAAACGCTCGTCGAGTGGGGAAGCATCTCTCTATGAAAAACTTTATGACATGTATGTGGAAGAATGTGGGAAAGAGCCTGAGGCTCCGGAGGAACTAAGAAGCAACGTGAACTTGCTAGAGAAGCTCGTCAGGAGAGAGTCGTTGCCCTGTTTGGTGGTCAGCCTACATCCGGGAGTGGGGGGATATTCGCTGATGCTCGAGGGGAAACATGGAGCGGATTCGGAGACCATTCGGCTGCCTTATGAAGCAGGGGAATTGCTGGAATACCTGGATGCTGAAGAATTACCCCCTGCTCTGCTGGACCTCCTGGAAAAATCTCAGGTTAACATTTTCCACTGTGGGTGTGTCATAGCACAGGTGCGGGACTACAGGCAGGGCAGTGGTGGGGAACCTCCCGGCTACCAGAGCAGGCATATTCTCCTGCGCCCAACCATGCAGACGTTAGCCTGCGACGTGCAGTCCATCACCAGCGATGGCCAGGAATGGACCCAGGAGGACAAGCTGTTGCTTGAGAGCCAACTGATCTTGGCTACTGCGGAACCCCTGTGTCTGGATCCTTCCATATCAGTAGCCTGCACGGCAAACAGGCTGCTCTATAACAAGCAAAAGATGAACACTCGCCCGATGAAAAGGAGCTTCAAGAGGTATTCTGCACCCTCTCTGAGTCGGCAGCGGGAGCTGTCCGGTTGCCCACCTCCTCCTGAGCTCAGAGTTTGGGCCTCTTGCCGGAAAGGCAGAGACAGCCAAGCTGGGCAGCGGTATGACCTCAAAAATTCTAAAGCGGGCAGTTGTGTAGATATGTGGAAACAGAGACCCTGTGACTTGGCCGTCCCGTCTGAAGTGGATGTGCAGAAATATGCCAGAGGGAAGAGGTCCGCCAGACAGGATGTCTCACCTCCAGGAGTCTGGCCAGCCCACGAGGTGAGAGACGGTGGTGCGTTTGGATGTGAGGCTGGCGGCGAGCCTCAGACAACGGAGCTGACCTTCATGCAGCCGCCGCTGCCGCCGAATAATCCACCTTTCTCTGGACCGAGAAGGCCCTGGAAGGAAGGCGGGTGGGAGGGACAGATGTCTCCTCCGCACCCCTCCACAGATGACCATTCAGACGGTGTCCCGCCCGAGTCAAAGACTGCTGCTGGGGGGGTAGTCGTTCGGCCAGACGCGGTGGTCCCGCAGAAGGCCAAGTGTCCGGTCCCCGCGTCCCAGAGCTCCAGCGGCTCAGCCGGCCTCAGCGGGCTTCCTCCCGGGAAGGACCCAGAACAGCCTGAGATGGTGTCGGTTCGGTCTCCGGTCCAGGGCCAGGGCGTCAGACCGCCACCTCTACGCGTCAGACTTCCCTGGAGCTCAGGAAAGAGTTGGTCGGGGAACAGTTTTACTCCATGGGAGGCCAGCAGCTTTCTTAAATCTCCATCTCCGGCTCCTGCTTCTAAGCCACCAGGTCTTTCCCAGCAGTCGTCCGTGGGTGTGAATCGAGTTAACCCGCTTCCTGCAGCCCTCCCGTCCTCTGCCAGCGCACCGCAGAGGAGCCCGGCGAGCCGGGTCTCGGCCAACTCCCAGCAATCCTCTGTGAATGTGACTGGAGTTAGCCCGCTTCCCGCAGCCACCCTGTCCACCCGCAGCTCCCCGCTGGGAGCCCTGGCCACCCCGGTCACGGCCAAGTCCCAGAAGTCCTCTGTGGAAGTGATTCGAGTTGGCGCGTTTCCTGCAGGCACTTTGCCCACCAGCAGCTCCTCACCAAGAGCCCCGGCCACCCCGGTCACGGCCAAGTCCCCGAAATCCTCTGTGAAGCAGGGCACTCGAGTTAGCAGGCTGCCTGCGACCACCCCGTCCCCCGCCGGCTCATCACAAAGCAGCCCCCACGCCCAGGTCACGGCCAGCTCTGCGGGCCGCAACCTCCGCCTCCCCAAAGTGGCGGGCCCCGGTCGAGGAGCGCAGGCTTTGGCGCGGGGCTCCGGCCCCGGGCAGGGCTGCACGGCTGGCACCACGGCTCCCGCGCGGGTCAAGCCCAGCAGCCTGCCCTCAGGAGCTCAGTCCCCCAGTGCGGTGCCCACGGCAGCGCGGGGTCCTCCGGTCCGCGTTCAGTTTTTTTTAAAACACCCTTCCGGCCTCAGGCCAGTAACTCTACTGGAGCTTCCCCAAGATTCGCTCCTTTTGAACACCCCGCAGCAGCCAGAGCAGCGGCTCTGTCAGTTGATTCCCCAAGAACAACTTCAGCAAGCCTCCACTTCTGGTCCTCTGCAGCCGGTGCCACAGGGTTCAAGGGCACGAGGTGCCGCCGGTCCGAAAACGGCCTCATCTGCTCAGCCGGCTGTGGTCCTTAGCCGGGCTGGAGAGGGGAGTGTGCCGCAGCCCCAGGCGGCGGTGTTGGCCGCGCTTGGCTCTGCGGAGAGCCACGGAAGGCCCCGGCAGATCGGCCCTCGCCCTGCGCACCCACTGCCGCCGGCCCCTGCCTCGCAGCCACCGCCCCCGCAGCAGGCACAAGCCTTGAGAATCTTGCAGGGCCCCGTGGCTGTCACGACGGTGGCCGCGCAGACAGCTGGGCCGCCTCGGGGCCAGCAGGCCGCAAGCCAGTCCGGAGGTAAAGTGGACAGAGGCGCGCCTTCCCCTCCCAAATCCTGAGGCTTGCATTATTTGCTCTCTTTTTATTTTTCTTTAAGGTTTTATTTATTTGACAGAGACACAGCGAGAGAGGGAACACAAGCAGGGGGAGTGGGAGAGGGAGAAGCAGGCTTCCCGCGGAGCCGGGAGCCCGATGCCGGGCTCGATCCCAGGACCCTGGGATCATGACCCGAGTGAGCCAAAGGCAGACGCTTAACGACTGAGCCACCCAGGCGCCCCATTTGCTCTCTTTTTAAAAAACACCAGAGCATGGGCCCAAATCAACTCCCGAGTTTTGACCTCATTTTGGTTCTGGTTTCGTTGTTGTTTTGTTTTGTTTTCCCGTAACGTGTCAGTATTTTACGGTTAGATGTCCAAACTCTACGGAAGCACAACCTCCTGAGTGGTTTGTAGAAACCAGGCAGCGATGTAAGAAACTGGGATTGTTTTTGCTTGAACTCATTGCCTTGTTGCTGTGCTCGTAGATGGAGTCACCTTTACGTTAATGTTCTAAAGTAGATCCAGCTCCAAACTGGGTTCTGTCTAAACCCCTAAAGCCTATAATTTCTCGAAAACCGTAACACTACACTAGCAAAACAGTTAGCGTGGGTATGACTTTAACAGGACGGTTGTGAAAATTTTTCGATGAGCTAAAAATCCTGACCTGAAATGGACCGCCTTCACCATTTTTGAAAGTGTGCGGTTGTCAGTCATGCTCAGTAGATTCCCGTTGCTGCACAAGGGATCCCTGGAACTGTTCTCCTCTTGCAAAAGTGAAACTCTGTCCCCACGGAGAAGCAGCTCCCCGTCTCCCCCAGCATTCTCTTTTCTGTTTCCCCGCGTTGGACTGCTTCAGATACTTTGCATAAGTGGAATCCTGAAGCAGTGTTTGTCCAAGGGCGTAGCTTTTTACACATGGTTTCCCTGTACATAGTCTGGACTGAAGTGACCTCTTAAACCCTCGAAACACCTTTTAGTCTACGGCCATACCACCCCGAACGCGCCCGCTCTTGTCGAAACACCTTTTAGAAGAGTGGACTTGGTATGTGCTTAAAAGGTTTGTGCACATGTATTAAATGCAATTTTTACAAATTTGTTTTGAAAGGATCTGTGAAACCTGCCAAAAGATGATGTGCTTGCCAGGCTTATATGGAGGATGTGGGAGACTTCGCAAATGGGCGGAGCGGCTCAAGGACGCCCCTGCTTGGTGGCGGTCCCCAGGCTGCACTCAGTGCCCACCCTGCCCCCACCCCGGAGCCCAGCCCCTCTCCTCCAGGTATAATCACTGGCCTTGAAAAGGCACTTGTGGGATGTCTTGCTTTCTCCCTATACAATCAATCATTTACTTGGTTTAGAATGCCAGGTTATTTGCAGAAATTAAAGAGCTACACACATTTGGAAAATGTGTTGTATTTGTTTGCGTTTCAAGTGTTTGTGACCTCTGGTTAGATTCTGAAGTGGAACCCTCCCCGCCCCCCGTTTCTGCCTCTCCCCTCCTGGTGCCCATCAATTGTTCAGCAGCCAGGCTCCCCCATGTCCGTTCCTGCTTTCTTGCATTGGTGGCGCTCAAAATAGCCCTGATGTTCTTTCTGTTTCCCCTTTCTTTTTATGGAGGTGTAATTCACATAAGCAACAATCACCCATTTTCAGGGGTACCGCTGAGTGGCCTTCACTACTACGTTTACATGGCTGTGCCACCACCAGCTCTATTTCCAAAACAGCTTCCTCACCCCAAACAGATCTCTGTAGCCAGGAAGCACTGGCTGCCCATCCTCCCCTCCCCCAGCCCGGGAAACACCAGTTTGCTTTCTGGGTCTGTGGACTTCCCTCTTCTAGATATTTGCTGATGATGGGATCAGATAGCATGTGACCTTTCATGTCTGGCCTCTCTCACTTGGCATAATGTGTTCGAGGTTCGTGTGTGGTGTAACACGCATCGGGCTTTGTTCGTTCTTGCTCGGCTGAATAATATTCCCTGGTGTGCGTATACCTCGTTTTGGCGATCTGTCATCCATCGATGGACATTTAGCTTGCTTCCACCTTTTGGCCATTGTGAATGCTCTTGCTAGGAACGTTGCTGTGCAAGGAGTTCTGTGAGAGCTTCTGGTATTTTGTTGCATTACAATTTTTAAAGGGCAGCCTGTCTCCCTAAAATTTGTTTCTCTATGTACACATGCATGCTTCCCTGCCTTTGGCTCTGACAGAAAAGGGAAATGAGGTCTGGCAGTTCCACTTTAAGAGATGAGTAAAGAGGCAGGTAAGCGGCGGCTCCTACTTGGTCAACCCCGCTGTACTAACGTGCTCTCCCGGCCCTGCTAAGGAAAGATTTCGGCCAACCTCAAGCCAACGAGTCAGACATGCCATGTGAGTGACGCTGAGCCCGGTAGGGCTTTAGGTTACCCATCCTGGACATCTTCGTGTATGGTGCCCGCACTTGTAAGAACTGAACCGGCGTGATGACCACTTGCTAAAAAGAGTTTCCGCTTGGCCTTGGGAACCAACCAGACACCTGCACCCAGAATCCCACCTGATATGATGTACTTCTTTCCTTTCGCCCTCTTGGTACTGGTGACCGTTGAACAATGTGGGGTTAGGGGCGCCGACTCCCCACGAAGTCAGCAATCTGTGTATGTCTGCTGCCTAGCCAAAAATTTAGCTCCTAGTAGCTTACTGCTGACCGGAAGTCTTACCGATCAGTTAAACTGTCAGCTAACAGGTATGTTGTCTGTTGTATGTATTATACACTGTATTCTTATGATAAAGTAAGCTAGAGAAGGGAAAATATTATGGAAATTATTGGGAAGAGAAAATACATTTATTACTGTGACATATATATCAAGTATAATCTGCATCTGAGTGGGCCCATGCAGCTCAAACTGGTGTTGTTCAAGGTTCAACTATACTGCAGGGAGACAGCAACTTAACTTGTGGTGAAGTATTGTGATGCTTCCCTCCTAGGCAAGGAAACAAATTCAGCTTTGTGTCATATCACCATTTGGTGGTCTTTGTATATTTCTTATACTATCCTTACCAAAGTACTTACTTCGTGGAAGGTCCCTTTGGAGGATATGAACTGGCTATGTTTCGTGAATAAACTTTACTTTCATTTTAGTTATCTTGAGAACCTGGAGGCTCTTCCCCACTGCAGGTCAAATTCATCATCTTAGTCTGAAATTAGATCCATTCAGTCTTTGTGTTCATGACTTAATGGCTGATCAACATGCTGTGGTTGTGTGAAAGTAGGTGGCTCCAGAACGTTCTAACAGGGAGCAGAGAAGATGGTGCAGGAGATGATCATCTAGGAAAATTAGGTGGGGCCAGTATAGCAGGACATATCTGGCAACGGGGGCCTCTGTTACAGGCAGGAGTTTGGCAACAGAATTGTATTTTTTTTAAGGGTACTTGGAAGTGCAGAGAGGAGTCTGGTTCTAGGTCACTGCTGTCCAATCGAAATATAATGTGGGCCCCATATATAATTTAAAATTTCTAGTAGTCACATTTTATTAAGTAAATAAGAATAGGAGAAATTACCCTTAATAATTAATTTTACCCAATATATTCAAAAGATTATCATTTCTACATGTAATCAATATTTTAAAAAATATTTTATTTTTTAAAAATTTTATTTATTTGAGAGAGAGTGAGTAAGCATGAGTGGGGGAGAGGAAGCGGGGGGAGGGAGAAGCCGACTCTCCGCTAACAGGGAGCTGGATGTGGGGCTTGATCCAGGGACTCTGGGATCACGACCTGAGCTGAAGGCAGATGCTTAACGGACTGAGCCACCCAGACGCCCTAAAGATTTTATTTTTAAGTAATCTCTGCACCTAATGTGGGCCTCGAACTCACAACCCCAAGATCAAGAGTCGCATGCTCCGCTGAGACAGCTAGGCACCCCTTATATCCTTACTCAGATATTTTACATTCTTTTATTTTTACTAAATCTTCAAAATTCAGACACTTACAGCCTGTCTTAATTCAGACGCTAGATTTTCATCAGAAATACTTGATCCGTACTTAGGTTCTTATAAAATCTCTAGTTGAAAATACAGTTTTCCATAATTGAGTCAAGTACCAGTTTTTAAATTTATGTTAGTTAAAAAAAATTAGTTCCTCCGTCTCACTAGCCATGTTTCAAGTGGTCAGTTGCTACATGTGGCTATGGTGTTGAACAGGGCAGTTCTAGAGGGAGAAGCAGCAAAGGGGATCTTAGAGACAGAGCCTGAGGCATGAAGTGGGTAACTGTGCTTGAGAAAAGGCAGGGGCCAATCAGCGGAGCGCACAGTTGGAGTGGGAGTGATCATGCTGATTCTGTGTGCTAAGCCAGAGCTCCCAGAAATGTTCGCTTCTGGTCACCTGGGCCTGCAGCTGCAGAGTCGAGAGCAAGTGGCCCCAGCCATGGGGTAGGGAAAGTAGTAGAGACTGGAAAACAAGGGTCAGCTCTTTCCCAGGCTCTGCCTTGCCATATTCAAAATGCTAATGAGGAGGACGGAAACCATCCCAGTAGTTAATTTTCACTTACCTATCCCGCCTCTGCCCCCAAGGAGCTTGGAACCTGGGGGAATTCAAGAGAGGAGACCCACCTCCTGCTCTTTCACTCCTCTTCCCTGTCCATTTTCTTGGTCTCTTGCTCCTCAATCCGCATGAAGCCAGAGCAACCCTGAGTTGGTAATTGCGGGAGCTGTGCTGTTGGGTACATGGAGGCTCACTGTATCGTTGTATTTTGGCATACGTTTGTAATTGGCTATATATATCCATTTGAACAGTCAAGTTCCTGATGTTCCCACAGCCCTATTACACACTTTGTCCCATCCCAACCATCTTGTGCCAAAGTCCTGCCAGGCTTGTCCCTTGGCTTGCCCTTCTTTCCTGCTCTACTCCCAGGGCTGCAGGCAGCAAAGGGTGTGCGAGTTAATTGTTAAATTCAGTTCAACAAGTTCCTCATTAGGGACAAATTACCTGAGTTTGAAATCTGCTAATTTTCCAATCAGAGTGAGTGTTTGCACTTGTGATTTGGAAATAATTACCATATGGTAAAAGCAAAACCTATGTGGGGATTAAAGTAAAGGTGAGGGAGGACAGGAACTTATTTTGGCATCTTCCTGGTAACTCGCGTTAGCATATGCAGATTAGTTGAGGTGCCTCTGGGGTTTGGGTGGGAAAGCTCACCTGTAGTACTGTTTTGCAAAGGCTGTTTACTTCATGTGCTAATAGCCCTGAGAGGTGACCTTGGCCTCAAAGGGAGAGCTGTGTGGCCTTTATAGGCCTGAATTGCTTCTGGAAAGAGAAGTCTTTTGAATTTAGCTGTTTCATCTAAAAATACCTCTATGCTTTTGCTTTAATTTGTCATCAGCCTAAAGCTTCTGCCTGAGTTACAAATGAAAACATCTCCTTGCGGGTGGAAGCGATGAGCCTAAATGTCCTTTAGATCACCTTTGGGTGATCTTACAATGGACATATTTAGGAAGAGCTCATCTGAAAGCATTTGAAGAAATGTGGGGTTAGATGTGAAGTGTAGAAATCTGAGTCGGTAACTTGCAGTAAATTTGTCCCAGTCCCAATTACTATATTACTAGTTCGGGACACTTGGAAACCCACGGTAAAGAATAGTCAAGGTTTCGGGGAATTTACAAGCGAAATGCAGAAAAACTCCTCCTGAGACTTTGCTTTTGAAATTTGGAGCCCAGGAGAGTTTGTCTCCCCTGAGAAGGCAGTGTCCCTCTTCCTTTCTGGTAACTGGAGTTGTACAAGTTGTCAGGTTTCCCTTTACACCTCAGCTGACAGGAAACTCAAAACCAAATTTGAAACTGAAATCACCATATTTACATCTATGGTTAGCACTTCAGCATTCCTTGCTCTTTTTAAATTTTTAATTTCTTTTTAAATTTTTTTTATTTTTTTAAAGATTTTATTTATTTTTTGACAGAGACACAGTGAGAGAGGGAACACAAGCAGTGGGAGTGGGAGAGAGAGAAGCAGGCCTCCCGACCCTGGGATCATGACCTGAGCCGAAGGCAGACGCTTAATGACTGAGCCACCCAGGCGCCCCTAAATTTTTAATTTCTTTTTTAGTTCTTTTTACTTGTCTTTTGTCATAGACTACTTCAAATCTTTTGTCAAAAGAAGCTGGCAATGAACGCCTCCATATAATCATAAACAAATACATAAATAAATAGCAGCTTCTATTCGTTTATATACACTGCCTCTAATCTTAATAACCTTGCCCATTAGGTATTATGGTCTTCTTTGGACTGAAGAAACTGGCGGTCAGACAGGACTGGCCTGAGGCAATAAAGGTATTAAGTGGCACAGTTGATATTTCTGTCTCCTTCCAAATCCATGACTGTGCCTGGGTACATGTAACTGATGTGTTGACAGGTCTCAACTCAGTGGTGGACTGTGTACATGAAACTTATTTTTTCCAGTCACTGCTTTCAACCACGTGGCACCAAGCCTCTTCCCATTCTTTCACGACACCTTGGGCATATCTCATAACTGTCAGGGTTACCTTGGTTGGTAAAGCTGACCAATCCCAAGTACAATTTCAATATTACATCCTCTGGGAGACAGAGGACTTCTGCGGATATTGTCCTCTTCCGGCTCTAATGCTGTGATCTAGTGAGGTGCCCTGCAGGGCGGCGGGGGCACGGGTCTCCGCACAGGGGCTGCTCTGTTTTTCATCTGGGCTCCTCCTTCCCTGGGGCCTCCCTCAGCGAAGGGCAGCTATGCCTGCTGACTCCCATGCCCTTCTCCCGGTTCTGTCTCCCATATCCTGGACAGGCCCTCAAAGTAAGCCCTGTGCTCCTCCATATGGAGCCTTGGGAACTCCTAAGGTCCTTTTTCCAACTCCGACGGTTGCGATGATGTCCCATTTTCTTTCCAGGCACATTGACGCCTTAGTACTTTTTGAGCTTCTCACGTTCAGATATCTCTTGGCCACAAGGGGGCACCAGACTCCAGGTTCACGCACAACACACCACTGTGCTATTAAGCCCAGGCAAGAATTTCCTCACCCACAGCTGCCAGGGCCGCAGGGTGGACCTGCGGATCTGTGCAGCTCGCCGAGGGTCCAGGCAGGAAGCCGGGTGCCAACTTTCCTGGCATGCAGACCTTCCCACTGTCCTCGAGCAGCTCTCTCCCTTCCATGTCTCTCGGTTTGGGGGAGCAGGAGGGCACCGTTGTATCTCCTTTTCCCGTTCCCATTCTGCCCCAGGAGAAAGCAGCCTCTCACCAGGAACACTCAGCTCCCCTCCCTCCCCTCTCCGGTCCTTTCGTTCCGAAGGGAACAGTCTGAGCTGTCATAGGGCTAGCGGTGCCATTTCTCAGTACTTTTCTCTGAGAGTATGCGTCTGCTGGGTTGGAAGGTTGGAGCCCTTCTTCAGGATGTGGGAGCCCCTGATGCTTTGTGTCTTCAGCAGCTCTGGGACGACAGGAAGAGTCCTGTTGCACGCACGCGTGCACACGCACACAACCACAGCTTCCCAGCCTTCTTTCATTGTCTCCATCTAAAATCTCTGGCTTCACCTTCCCAATTTCCAGTGGTAAAGGGCAGAGGTCTACAGCTGGTGGGACAGTTTTTCCGAAGGACTGTTCGGGGTGAGTTTTCTGAAGAGTTTAAGACTTGAGTAAGAAGTCAGTGGCAAAGGTGGGGGCAGCTCGGGAAGCTTTCGCCCTCCACCCCTATTATCGCTCTGGGGTGCATTCTTTGATAGGGAAAAGTGATGTTCCCTCAAGTTGTGTTAAGTGGTAGGCAAAAATAGCTTCAAAACAAAGCCCCTCGTGCCCCTCCCCCACCCAGGAGGCTTACTCTTGGGCTGTAAACAGCTCTTTAGGGAAGTATTGGAGATTCTGTGCCAGAGGTGGAGGGGGAAGGGGGTGATTTTTAAGAAGTGTTATATGGGGCTATGCATCTTCCTGATACTCTGAGAAAACAGTTATTTTGAAAAAAAAATTTTTTTTTTTTTTGGCGTTGCTTGGAGAGTGGCATTTGAAGTTGAGATTCTGGAGGCCCGTGGTTCTCAGTAATGATAACGTCTAGGGTATAAAACCATGGGGGTGGTGAACACAGTCATTGGAAGAGGAGGTCAAGGAACCCAGGGGCCAGACTATTGGAAGGCTCATCTATCTGTAAGGATACTGAAATCACCTAGGATTCTTACGTTATAGTGATGAATCAGGCCCTAGAATCTTCAACGTATGCAGGGGAGTTGACTTCCCACCAGGGGGAAGAAGAATGGTTGGTTTTAGGGGTCAATTAGATCAAGATATCCCTTGACACTGGTTGTGGGAGACTTCTTCAATGTCATCTTTTAAATATTGAGAGCATGCTTACATTGCAAGGCCTTTTGCTTGATACTTTGGAAGAGGAGTAAGGCACACTCTCCATCTTCAGTGAGATTAAAGCTTATTCAGGGAAAACAGTTGGTAACTACATGAGGTGATAGAAGTTAACTAAATTTATTGCGGTAATCATGTCGCAATATATACATATGTCAAATTATTGTGTTGTACACCTAGAATGAATACAATGGTGTATGTTGATTATATCAATAAAACTGGGAAAAAAGTCTACTCAGAGAGAAGGGAAATACACAAATGACTATAAATCAAGGAGACTATGGCAAGTATCGTTAAAGATGAAGTCTTTTCTGAAGGAACTGGGGAAGACCTCACAAAGGAGATGACCTTTGAGTGGATCTTGGCTTGGATTTTGATAGGTTGAGATGGGTGAGGGAAGACGTGTTCTTAGCAGAGGAACGCTGGAGGATGATGTGTGCAGAGAGGGAGCTGTATCTTTATAGCATGGTGTATGGGCAGAGGGGTAGTGAAGGATAAGGCTGGAATGATGGATTGGCTCCATATCCTGGATCTTCTTGGTAATTTAAATGAAACAAAGACTCCACTGTTTGAATAAGGAATCCAACAGAGGGCAGATTTATAACACTTTCCTGCCTGAAGGGAGAGAAAGAAATTCCAAAGCTCTTCTTCCACTTAACAAAGAAATCTGACAGATAAATTTGTCACTTTCTGGGAAACAGAATTGACAATTTAAGTATTATTATTAGCAGAGTGACACATTATTAAGTAAGATGACCATAGTTTCAGACCTTTAGTTGTTACAGGTTCTATTTTACAAGATACAGCAACAATTGTTGATATTCAGGTATCTTAAGAGATACGTCTCCTTACAAATAACACTTCAAAGGATCGTTTTATACCAGAAAACAAAACAGGATCATGGCCTTTCACTCAAACCTCCATACCGGCCAGGAGAGTGGGACAGATACTTGAGTAAATGCTCCCAGTTATAATTTCATGACATGATACTGCTTCTCTGCACCTGTAGGAAGGGAACATTTTCTCTTTAGCTTTCTGAGATTTTTCACCGGCGGTTGGGCTGGCAGTTTTAAGATTAAGCATTAAAATTCCAAGAAGCTTAAATCTTAAAATAGGAAAAAGAAAAAGGTTATTGAGTAGGTTGACAAAGTAAATATGAAATCGATAACATTAGAGTGAACCGTATGAAATTGCTGATATGTGACCATTTTTGCCCAATTAAATTGGCAGTTTCATATGGTTCAATCTAATATCTCCAGTTTCAGTCTTAAATGCCAGGTGAGAAATGCGAAGTTAATTTGGTTAATACTGGGGAGCCACCACTGGAGGAAAAGTGCTGTGACTGGATCTGTGGTTTAGCACAGTTGGTCTGGCAGGAATGTGAAGGAGGAATTGAAGGGGGAGAAACTGGATTAAACCTTACTTTAATACCCATCGTACTTGAAATATACCCCTAGACCTGCATCCTTAGTATAAATCGATTGAGAGGCTAAATTAGCAGTAACCTTCTAAGTTAAAGATTGAGAGTTTAAATGTCTCCCCAGTGATGGACTACAATGGGTGGCCTATAAAAATGGGTTTTTATGCTCCAGTAAATCCAAATCTTGGCAAACTGTTCTATCAGCTCGATTTAAAAAAAAACCCCACTCATCTACCTACATCAAGGGGGAAAGGAGGCATCTTCAAACCCATGGCTCTCCATGCTTGCCTTCCCATCACACAGATCCCACAAAGCCTGCTGAGACAGCCTTCCTTGAATCCTCCCGAGAAACATAGGTTTATATCTACAGATAATACTGTGAATGACAGTTGCAATTTTTACTGCTTTTTTGAGGATAAGGCAGACTGACAAAGGAATAAAATCCCATGAGAATAAAATCAGAGGGCTTTTTGGGCAAGCCTCCAAGTCACAGAATAGGCTCAATAGCCGGGAATACTCTTACTTCATTGTTTCTCAAACTTTGGTGTGCACCCATAATCACTGGGGGCCTTGTTAAAACACAGATGGCTGAGCCCCACCCTCTGAATTTCTGATTTGGTAGATCTGGGTGGATGGGGCCTGAGAATGGGCATCTCTAACAAGTTCCCAGCTGAGGCTGATGCTTCTTCTGGTCCTGAGACCACACTTTGAGAACACTGCTGTACTCTGAGGAAAGGCCTGAATATGCCTGTGAGAAGGGGGTGCTTCTTCTGAAGAAAGAGAAGCACGAAAGGTTAAAAAAGAAAAGAAGGAGAAAATAAGGGTAGAATACTCAAGGTAACTGATGTCATCCAGGTTGGTCTGCATGAGTGAGCCCTGAGAATTAGCATTTCTAAAAAGTTCTCAGATCCTGTGGCTGCTTCTCGGCCAGGGACCACCCACACTTTGAAAACCACAGTCTGTGTACTGATTACATGGCAGTCCTCCAGGGTGAGTGCCCTATTTCCAAATTTAAATCTGAACTATTTTTGGAGGAGACCCTTCAAAAATGTGGGTTCTCTGGGCAGAATGCCAATTGTCTCCCAGTCTTAATACCTTTATCTTAGTGAAATGGGTAGTAAAGACAGAGAAGGACCCTGTGGGAGGGGGGAGGAAGCAGAGAAGAGCAGTTCATCAACCAATAATCTCTTGCTAGAGACACACTGGGTCCCAAGTCTCCAGATTTCCAAAGCTAAATATATATCCACGTGAGTATTTTAAGCAATAGAAAAAACAGGAAAATACCAAAGGTGATGGTGGAGGTACAATGCTATTAAGATTAGTTTTTAAACCTGCTAGCTGTTTGTTACATTAAAACCTTCTGAAAGAGAAAAGCTATGATCATTACTCTTTGACCTGGACATTCTTGGAAACAGGAGGGCCTGGCTTTTACAAGAATCAACCTGCCTTCTGGAACACCATTTACTTCATAAAAATACCATGTGTGTTTTCTTTGCTATTCCTGGGGAGGGAGTGCCAGTTTCAAAATCCCCTCCTCTAGTTAAAAATGGTGTTATCAAATATCTCCTTAATCAGTAACTGTAAAATACTATGTTATTATATCAAAAATGAGCTTGGAGACCTCAAGATGCCAAAGATAGTTATGGCAGAGAGTGAGGGCCAGAGTGAATGGAGATATAAAGGCACCTCTGTTTGTTCACATCTTGAAATTATAGGGTTGTGGGGAAAATATTACCCAGTCTTCCTGAGAACTGGCAGTATTCTAGTTGCTCTACTTTTTTTGATGTCTTTTTGAAGCAAAGCTTAAGTATAGTCATAAGGACAGACTCTGGATCTTACGTTTTTCAATTCCCATGATGACTTTAATATGGTAGTCCTTCACTGAGGTGATTAAGGGATTGAGTAATTAAAGGGGTAGGGTTTGCCTTAAAATCAGTAGCATGACCCACAGACACCATTTCTCCCTGCTATAGTCCTAGTACCTGGAACCATGCCCCGAGTCCAGAATTGTCCTTGACTAAATTAGGCTCTCTGGACTACTGCTTCCCATTTCCCATCAGAAGCTGTCTATGGAAGATGGATTCAGTTGCAGAGAAGTAAGTATGAATGTATGTATGATAGTACAAGTTTGTCTTTTTAGTCATCAGTTATATTGATTTTCTCAGCCATTATTTCTCTGAAAATTGTCTTCAGAAAAAGAACATCAGCCAGGTGCCCTTTCTAGCCAGTATAAGGTCAAGCCTGTTTCCTCTGGTCATGGGTAAAGAACCTTTTAATCAAACTTTCCATTGGAGAAGTCAAGGTCAGTGCCCTGAGAATCTGTAAAGTAGGGTTGCCAGATTTAGCAAATAAAAAGACGGGACACCCAATTAAATTTGAATTTCAGGTAAACAATAAATAATTTTTTAAACTATGTCTCATATGCAGCTATTCAAATTTAAATTAATCAAAATGCCCAGAGGTTTGTGAGAGTTTTGAGGTTTGTGATTTTTTTTCAAATGATAATGGAGTCTGTTATAATTTCAACTGTAAAGACCTTAGCTGAGGATTAGGTGTTCCCCGCAGTTTGTGATCAGCTGGACCTGTTTGGGACATCAACCCCTCAGTTGCTTTATCACCCAGCTGACTACTTCACCTTATGGTGGTGGTTTTCACCATTTTACAGCTCTCAACGATTTTTATTCACTTGTTTAACTTGTCCTCACAATGGATTATTGGTTAAAGAGAGGAGGCATCAAGAATATGAGTTAGAATAGAATGAGCTACTGAACAATACACTTAAAAATGGTTCAGATGGTAAAAAAATAGAATGATCTATTGAGGAACATAAAAATGATAATTCTCAATTTTGAGCTCAGACCTATAAGGTATATTCATATTATCATTTCTTAATACATCAGGGTATCTCTAGTTCTTCTAAACAAAAGTGAAAAGGAGACATTTTTATCCAATTTGGCTTTTCCTTTATTGGGAATAAAATTATCCAAGCCCACAGTGTGTTATTTCTGGAGAAGTACTTGCAAATAGCAGCCAGAAAGTTCTCGTGTCTCCTCTTTTAGAAACAAACCATGAAAATTATAATAATAAAGTAATTGATTTTTTTAAGTGCAAAATTCAAGAATTCCAAATACCAGGTCATAGAAGCTGTTTGGAGGGCGGTAACACGTAGTTAAATTTCAGTCTAGATATTAATACACATTTGGGCCCAAACACAATATTGATGTGTCATTTTGAATTCGTGGCTAAGCCATGCCTTTCTTGCATACTGAATTTAAAATAACTTGAGCAGCATGTACCACTTGTTAAATGGGGGAAGAGTCAAACTTTGTCCTTATATATTATGAATATTATTAAATAATATATTAAAATAGAAATTATAATACCATCTTTAACAGTGTGCTGATCTAGATTCATTTTTTAAAAGTTGCCTCTTCATATATATCATGCTAAAATAACACAATGATTTAGCATTTTCGTGGAGGCTGATGAGATGACAGATTTCTGTGAATGCACTTATAAGGATCGAGACCGGAAGTGAGGGGTGATTTCTGTGGAAAGAGCAGGGTAGGTTGGTGTGTGTGTTTTCTGTTAGTCAGGGCTTTTATGCCAACATCATTTCTAGTGCAAGTAATAGAAATCGGAATCAAGCCAGTTTAAGCAAAAAGAGGGGTTTATTGGCTCAGCAAACTGGTATGTTCTTGAGGGCTCTAAGACGTCAACTATATCAGAAGGCTCTCTGCCATTCCCTCTCTCCTCTCAGCTCTGTCTCCCTTTGTGTTGGTCTCTTTATCTCCTAGATATTCTTCCATGTAGTTGGGGGAGAGGGCAAAGCTCACATCATCCCAGCTTCGTTGACTTCTACTATCCATAGTTGGTGGACAAACAGATGATAGGTAGGAAGCAGACTAACAAAAGAAGGATACAATTCTGGGAAGAATCCCATTTAACTCTACTTGATTCATGTTCTCACCTCCAGTGGCTGGGGAGATGGGCTGTTATAACTGGCCAGGCCTCGAT
The DNA here is from genome assembly GCF_009762305.2 of Zalophus californianus. Taxonomy (NCBI): domain Eukaryota; kingdom Metazoa; phylum Chordata; class Mammalia; order Carnivora; family Otariidae; genus Zalophus; species Zalophus californianus. The sequence continues at coordinate 109,152,677 of NC_045612.1, read as the reverse complement.
GACATGCCATCCATGTTGTGGGGCGGGGGAGAACCGCACCAAGTGGGAGAAAGGCAGCTCCACAGTGCAAAGGGGCCTGAAGAAGGAAGGCTGAGGTGCTAGACAAAGACAGGCTGCAGACAGTGGCTCTGGTATGTGTGTCATCCGGATGTCTTCAAGGTCTCCAGACACCTTGAATGTCCCTTGGAAAACAGCTTGAGCTCCTGAGCTGGACATTCCCCATTTGTCCCTCTGGATCTCATCTGGAGAATGGCAGCTTTTGGTTGGGTCCACTCAGTGCAGACACCAGAAGAGATTGGAGGCAGGAAGTGAGAGGCATCGGGGTACCCCCCCACCCCCCTGCTTGCTCCCTGCCAGGCTGCCTTGGACAGCAGCTGTTTTCCTCTTGTGAAGGCCACCCCAGCAGCAGGCAGCCCTGTCCCAGAACTACAGCTTCCGCCAGTTTTGGTGACTCTCCGTCCCTTGCCCCTTTCAGGTCTAGGTGGAGGTGGCTTCCCCTGCAGCTGCCCCACGGTGTCTCACCACCTTGTCGATTGCCTTTAACCCTGCCCTCCTGCTGAACGCGGTCTCCCCATCAGATTCCCCCCAGTTCCACTTTTAAGTGCGCCGTCTCTTTCCTGCAGGGCCCTGCCCTTCCTTTGCACCATTGCAATTCTAGTCCTCCTGGAGTCCTTCTTCCAAATATTTCTGAAAGACCCCTGCTGAAAGCTTATGTACTCACCCAGATCCACCCTGCTCGGGATTGGCACCTCAGCCGCCCTGTGGCTGCCAAGGTTCATGGTCTTTGGATTTTTGCTCCCAGCAACGGACACGAGCTCCTGCTTTCATTCTCCAAAGACAAACTCATAATATTTAACAAACATTTACTGAGGATGTAGGGATAACCCAAAGAAATAAGAAGAGGAAAAGAAGAGTGTGAAACTTTCCTTTGAGTTTTGTTTGGTGCCCTTAGGAAGCACTCTCTGGGGCTTGGGGCCCTGCATGAATCTCTTCCCTGGGCCAGTTTGCCCCTTGGCTCTCGACTTTGTACCCCCCCACCCCCGCAACCCCGGGAGTTAAGAGGTGACTGTAGTAGGCCTGATCAGCATTAGCGAGTTCTTTTGAAGGTGCAGTTGGAGATGGTGTATTGCCAGGAATGGACTACTCAAGTGTTGAGGACCTAACTGATTTTAATTTTTTAATTTTTTATTATTTTTTAAAGATTTTATTTATTTATTTGACAGAGAGAGAGCGAGAGCAGGAACACAAGCAGGGGGAGTGGGAGAATGAGAAGCAGGCTTCCAGCTGAGCAGGGAGCCCGATGTGGGGCTCGATCCCAGGACCCTGGGATCATGACCTGAGCCGAAGGCAGACACTTAATGACTGAGCCACCCAGGCGCCCCCTTAACTGATTTTAAGAGAAGGGTAGACCACACCGCTGCTGTTGAGTTTGCTGCCTAAAGGTGGAGAGAATCTAGACGCTTAAAGAATGTCAGCTGTGTAAGTCAGAGGAAAATGCATTTAAAATACGAAAAAAAAAGGGGGTGCCCGGGTGGTGCAGTCAGTTAAGGTTAAACGTCTGACTCTTGGTTTTAGCTCAGGTTGTGATCGCAGGGTCCTGGGATTGAGCCCCATATAGGACTCCGTGCTCAGCACAGAGTCTGCTTAAGACTCCCTCGCCCTCTCTTTCCCCACTGCGTGATCTCTCTCTCTCTCTCTCTTTTTCTCTCTCTCTCTCAAATAAACAAATACATCTTTTAAAAAAATAAAGTAGGAAAAAATTTTTCTGCATCTGTTTGTAGCCCTGGAGCTGAGTGCAGATGAGGCCCGCATTCTGTTATTAACTAGATATGTCAACAGTGAGAGGGGAAAAGTGTGTTGTATAGTTTTGTGTTAAAACTCTTCACATTCCCATGTCCTTCGAGGGCCAGGGACTCAGAGGCAGGTGGGTGCTGGCCAACAAGATGGGATGTGCTTGATACACGATAACGTTGCCCCACATGAAGAAGCAAGGCTGAAACCCACAGAACCCAAGCGCCGTGACATTCCCTGGGAGCCAGAGGGGTCAGGAAGGAGCTTACCCTCACCGCTTCCTCCAGCCCGCATCCCAGGCAGCATATTAGCGTTCCTGCAAATTAGGGTGGGCGTGAATGGGATTTGAGTAGCAATGTGTGGGAGTCTATAGAAGCTGTCAAAAGAAATACTTTTATTTAGTATTCAAGAAAAAAATCAGGTATGCTAGCCTCTGAAGGAGCACTCGCTCTCCAGTAGGACTCTCTGCCGTGAAGGAAATGTTCTCTATCTGTGCTATTCCATTCCGGTAGCCGCTAGCCACAAGTGACTGTTGAGCACTTGAAATGTGGCTAGTGGGACTGAAGAAATGAATTTTTTATTTAATCTAATTTTAATTAATTTAAATTTAAATAGCCACACGTGGCTATAAGCTACCAACTTAGACAACACAGGGAAGTATGCAAAATATATCTTGATTTGGGGCAGAGGACTAGGGGACTTACATAGCCTTAGGTTTTGCTCATAGTCATGAGGTCAGCCTAGTCTGCACACAGCTTGGTTGTATAGGACGTAAGTGTTGGACAGCCTACTGGTTGTGGCCAGTGATGGTGATGGACCAGAAGGAAGAAGAAAAAGCCTGGGCCTGTAGCCTTAGCAGGTGGTTGAAGAAAGAGGACTCAAGACTGGGCAGGAGGAAATTAGTGAATAACATGATCCATGAATATAAAAGTACATATAAGGGTCTACCCCAGCCTAGGAGAGAAGCTGAAAGTATGTGACAAATTGGTCCCACCCTCAAGGGGCTTACCACCTTCGGGGTTGAGACAAGATCTATCCATATGAAGTGCATGGTGAGCAAGAAAGTTCGAAAATCTGCCAAACAAATACGTAGATCAATACAGCGTGATCAGCGAAGGGAGAGATGCAGTTCAGCCACAGATATTAGAACCAGACCGTCTGGAATGATGGCTAGTTCTGCCACTTGCTGGTTGTGTGACCTTGGGCAAGTCACTTACTATCTCTGTGCTCCCTTTCCTCATCATGAAATGGAAATGATAAAGGTGCCAATATTACAGGGTTGCTGTGAGGATGAAACGATGTAACCATCATGCAGTGCTTAGAACAATATTCTGGGATGCAGTAAGTGTTAATTAAGTCTTAGCTCTTACCAGAGGGGAGAAGAAATGGCAGAGGAGGGTGAAGGGCATCAGCTTCCATGACCTGTGTGCATGCAGGCACCTTCTTTAAATATAACTGAAATGGCTTGTGAACAAGTTGATACCAATCAGAAATGTTATTTATGTTGTGATTAGCTATTTTCAAGTTCACTTGCATAGCAAAAGCCAGGGGGAAAGAAATAAAATAGATTTGTAAGTAAATGTCCCCAGAAGTAGACCCTGAGACCACGATTCAGGTGTAAGGGGTTTCTTGAGGAGGCGCTCCCAGGGACACTGGGAAGGGGTGGCAGGAGGAGTCCAGGGAAGGACAGGAAGCCAAGCAACGGTGATCCTTTTTAAAAAAAATTAATTCTAGTATAGTTAACATACAGTGTTATATTAGTTTCAGGTATACAATATAGTGATTCCACACTTCTATACAGTACTCAGGGCTCATCACGATAAATGTGCTCTTAATGCCCATCACCTGTTTCCCCCATCCCCCCACCCACCTCCCCTCCGACAGCCATCAGTGTGTTTTGTATAGTTAAGAGTTTATGTTTTGTCTCTTTTTTCTTTCTTTGTTTTGTTTCTTAAATTCCACATATGAATGAAATCATATGGTATTTGTCTTTGACTGACTTGTTTCACGTAGCATTTTACTCTCTAGCTCCATCTATGTTGTTGCAAATGGCAGGATTTTATTCTTTTTTTATGGCTGAGTAATATTCTATCATATATATACACCACATCTTCTTTGTCTGTTCTTCTATCGATGGATACTTGGGCTGTTTCCAGAATTTGTCTATTGTAGTAATGCTGCAATAAACATAGGAGTGCATATATCTTTTCGAATTAGTGTTTTTGTATACTTTGGGTAAATACCCAGTAGTGGAATTACTGGATCATAGGGTAAGTCCATTTTTATTTTCTGAGGAACTGCCATACTGTTTTCCACAGTGGCTGTACCAGTTTGCATTCCCACCAAGAGTGCAAGAGGGTTCCTTTTTCTCCACATCCTCGCCAACACCTGTTGTTTCTTGTGTTGTTGATTTTAGGGGTGAGGTGATATCTCATTGTGGTTTTGATTTGCATTTCCCTGATGATGAGTGATGTTGAGCATCTTTTCATGTGTCTGTTGGCCATTTGTATGTCTTCTTTGAAGAAATGTCTGTTCATATCTTCTGCCCATTTTTTTTTTAAAGATTTATTTATTTATTTATTTATTTGAGAGAGAGAATGAGATAGAGAGAGAGCATGAGAGGGGAGAGGGTCAGAGGGAGAAGCAGACTCCCTGCTGAGCAGGGAGCCCGATGTGGGACTCGATCCCAGGACTCCAGGATCATGACCTGAGCCGAAGGCAGTCGCTTAACCAACTGAGCCACCCAGGCGCCCTCTTCTGCCCATTTTTTAATTGGATTTTTTTTTCTGTTGAGTTATATAAGTTCTTTATATAGTTTGGATATTAACCCTTTATCAGATATGCCATTTGTGAATATCTTCTCCCATTCTGTAGGTTGTTGTTTGTTTAGTTTTGTTGGTTGTTTCCTTTGCTGTGCAGAAGCTTCTTACTTTGATGCGGTCCCGATAGTTTATTTTTGCCTTTATTTTCCTTGCCTCAGGAGACATATCTAGAAAAATGTTGCTGTGGCTGATGTCAGAGAAATTAATGTCTGTGCTCCCTTCTAGGATTTTTATGGTTTCAGAGCTCCCATTTAGGTCTTTCATTCATTTTGAATTTATTTTTGTGTTTGGTATGAGAAAGTGTCCCAGTTTCAGTCTTTTGCATGTTGCTGTCCAGTTTTCCCAACATCATTTGAAGAGACTTTTTCCCATTGTGTATTCTTGCCTCCCTTGTCGAAGATTAATTGACCATATAATCATGGTTTTATTTCTGGGCTCCCTCTCCTGTTCCATTGGTCTTTGTGTCTGTTTTTGTGCCAGTACCATACTGTTTTGATTACTATAGCTTTGTAGTTTATCTTGATATCCGGGATTGTGACACCTCCAGTTTTGTTCTTTTTCAAGATAAGCAAAGGATGATCTTGAGTGAAGTCCCAGCCTCAGGGGAGCTCTTGAGGGTAGGTTACACCCCATAGTTTGTCTCAGATCCAAGCAACACAGCTGGGCTTTCAGATGCCCACACCTGGCAGTCACTGGCTAAGCTCCACTCCGGGGAACCAAAAACCTCGGGCTCATCTGCCCTCTGCACAATGGGCGAAGCAATGTTAGAAGCTGGGAGGGCAGGAAAGGCACACAGAACTATGGGGAGGGCACACGGGGACAGTGAAAGGGGCGGACCATTATAGGAAGCACTTGACGTTATCTGCTAAGTGCTATGGGTTTTGCTGAACAAGGGTGAGCTTTTAAGTGCGGGTAAATTGATGATGCTGATTGCTTGCTGCTTGCACATTTGAGCAGTAGATCTCAAACTTCAGACTGTAAAAGATCCTTTGAGAATTGTTTAAAATGTAGATTCTTGGGCCTCATCTGCAGACCTCTGATTGGACTGATAGTGCCCAGGGAAGTTCATTGTCAACATGCTCCCCAGAAGGTTCAGATGAGGGGATCCTTGGGAACCACTGCTTAGTGGCTGGCGGAGGCTGGCAAGAGGGCAGTGAGGGTGGGCTGGGTTGTAGGCAGGGTCCCCAGGAGTGCTTCATCAGTGCAATCAGGTGTCCACTTGTGAAGAGGCGTGGAAAAGCATGGAAACCACTTCCTGAGACCCCTTTTCCCGAGGAGGCTCGAAGTGAGATGATGAGTCAGGGATTGGAGAGGCTGCAGAACAGTTGTCTCAACTGGTCATTCCTGAGAGAAGGGGTGCTGTGATTTGCACAAGTACAATTAGGAGGTGTTTTAAGTTGAGTCCCCCTGGTAGCCCTGAGTCTAGGATTCAGGTGCAAGCGGTTTACGTGGGAGGTGATGCCAGGAAGCATCAGCAGGGAAGTGGGGAAAAGATGAGAAGGGAAGGCAGTCAATACAGGCTAAGTGGGCGCCTGGGTGGCTCGGATGGTTAAGCGTCTGCCTTCGGCTCAGGTCATGATCCCAGGGTCCTGGGATTGAGTCCCACATCGGGCTCCCTGCTCCTTGGGAGCCTGCTTCTCCCTCTGCTTCTCTCTCTCTCTCTCTCTCTATCTCTCATGAATAAATAAATAAAATCTAAAAAAAAAAAAATACAGGCTAAGTGATCGGTGTCAGAGAGCAGGTTGCCACTATGGGCCACCGGGTACAGTCCTGCTGGGGACATCTGGGAGACTGTGTTACACGTATCTCTGAATTGTCCCACTTGGCAGTGAGAGGCTGGGGTATTTTGCCATTAAATCCCTTTTACCAAAGGTTGAGGGCTGCTCCTTGGGACTTTTGGCCTATGCTGGATTTGTGGGAGTACCCTCTGTAGCTGGAGAAGCCCCAGGCAGAGTTGCAGACACTGGCAATAAAACGCTATCTAGTTGCAGCACCTGGGTGGCTCAGTCGGTGAAGCATCTGCCTTCAGCTCAGGTCATGATCTCTGGGTCCTGGGATCGAGCCCCATGTTGGGCTCCATGCTCAGCAGGGAGTCTGTCTCTCCTTCGGTCCTTGCCTTGCTCATGCTTGCTCTCCCTCTCTCTCGCTCTCTCAGATAAATAAAATCTTTAAAAAGATAAAAAATAAAAAAATGAAATAAAAGCTCTGTACATGTGTGGCACTGGTGAGGCCTGAGTCAATCGGGCAGGACACCAAATGTGTCTGCCAGGGGGCGCTGGGAATTGTTCATAAGGACGATCTCTCATACTCAATTGCAGAGCTGGTGTGAGGTGGGTCCACTTATGTGCAGCTGGGGCGCAAGCTTTGTCCGTGGCGGCGCTCAGTTCCTCAGCTGCAGGCCCGGATGCCTTCAGTCGGCCTACTCAGCCTGGCGGGATTTGCAGGATAATCTCAGCCAAAGAATTGTAAGAGGTCCCGTCCTCCAGTCTATGAGATTCCAGAAGACTTGTGCTGCTGGTGCTCAGGAATTAGTGTCCCCAAGGTAAGAAGGAGGCCAGAGCTTCCACCCCCCACCCTCGCCTTGTACATTTTCTCTTCGCTCTGTTGATTGATCTTGGAGCCACGCCGGGTTCTCTGAGGATGCATCCCTGCCCCCATTGCGCCAGGCTGAGCCCAAGAGGAAAGCTGTGCGATGCGGCCAGCATTCGTGCAGTTCCTTCTGGAACCGCCTTTTCTATCCATTTCTTCCTAGCTTCATCTCTGGTCTTGATCATTCATCGCTGTCTCTTTGGTTTATCTTTCATTACGTTGCAGTGCCGACGAAGGCGTGAGAACTGACCTGCCAATCCTAGTTGTCGTCAGGGAGGTGACAGTGAGAGAATGATACGAAGGTAGCCGTAAGAAAGCTTTTATGCTCTATTTGAGCCAGAAAATGAGGACGGGATGGGTCCGCTTAGGACGAGTGAAATGATGGAAACAAACGGCAGAGAGGAGAGGACCGCACAAGTCCTGGTTTGTTCCCCGCCCCTCTTATTATTGTTTACTAAGGGAGTGCTCTTTAAAGTGGAAAGGGTAAAAGACTCTTGGTTAAACCAGAGGAAGGGGCAGAAACAGGAGAGTCACTGCCGTGTGTTGGAACAGTTTCAAGTTCATGGGGGGCGCTACATTCAGTTTTGTAGGTCAAGTTTTCAAAGAAACGCTGTCGCAAACCAGGGGAGAGGGTACCTGAGAAATGGAGGATCTGAAAACCATGGCGCATGAATGAAAGCTGTCGGAGCGGGGTGAGTTTAGCCGGGAAACAGGGCGGCTTGGAGGAAGCATATCCATGCTAGCACCATGTGTGTGAATGGACGCCATTTAGAAAAAGACTAGACTGTGCTCTGGTAGGATAGAGAGTGGAACTGAGCCCATTGGGTTGACATTCTAGGGAAGTACAGTCCAATTCCATATTAAAACTTCCAAATGTTTAGAAGCAATTACCATTGAACATCTGCCTCAAAGCTATGATGTCTCCACAACGGTAAACTCCAAAGGGAGAGTAACTGAACTTGTCAAGGCTGTTGTAGACAGAATTTTCGTACACGGTGTGACGGTTAGGTTACAGTCTCAAGCATTAATTCTTAGCCTTTTATAAATCATGGAACCCTTTGAGAATCTCATAAAAAATAGGGATCCACCTTATATGAACATGCTCATATGTGCCAACACACCACTTCTTATGTTCAATTTCAAGGAGTTCCCTATCCCTAAAGCAGGATCATTGTCCCCAGGTTAAGAAGCCCACAGCTCGAGGGATTCTTCTGTTTCTAAAATGCAGTGATTCTAAGTCCTTTCCCTAGAAGTTACATTTTTCACAGCTCTCTCTCCAGTAGACTTTTGTAAACATCTTCATGGCTTCATACCAAAAAAAAAAAAAAAAAAAAAAAAAAGGCGCTGTTTTCATGAAACCAGCTGAGTCTTCAGGACAATCCAAGATTTTTTTGTTTCCTAATGTATGATTTCCACCTTGTGGCAGCACTGTCTCTCAACACCTGTGTGTTCAACACTTAATATATACGAGCCAATGCCAAGTCCCAAAGGTTCAACTCTTTAAATAGGAAAGGACTGATTCCAAGTTCTGTGCTTCTTGCTTCCAGCTGTGTCTGCATCAGGTCAAAGCAATGTTGTAACACATAAAGCACCACCAGATGGCACCCTTGGGAAAGTCTTGCCTTGCAGTTGGTTTCTTAGCTCTGACGTCTTTTCTAAACATAGCTAGGTAAAATGCTTGGGGAAGAGGGGAGAGAATCTGTTAGGCAGGAGGAAAAACACCAATGACAGGACAGCCCTTGCACTTTCCTGGGTTTATGATACACAGAGACGAGCCTTGATTACTGTCTTTTTAAATAAGATTTTATTTATTTATTTTGACAGAGAGAGAGGGAACACAAGCAGAGGGAGTGGGAGAGGGAGAAACAGGCTTCCCACCGAGCAGGGAGCCCAATGCGGGGCTCGATCCCAGGATCCTGGGATCATGACCTGAGCTGAAAGCAGATGCTTAACGACCGAGCCACCTAGGTGCCCCTGATTTCTTTCTTCTTAATGATCAGCTTTTGGAGGCTGATGCATAGATTTATGTACTTTATAATATAAGCATTTCTTTCATACACAAACATACATTTTCTGCCTCTGCTGATGCTCCATGTGATTTAAAAGCTGCTCATAATTTGGAGGAAGAGCCTGTTCTCCTTTTGGATTGTAAACTTGCACATTCATTCTTTTATTGTATCTGTCCGCTACTTCAATTCCAGTAAGAATATTGAGTTTGCATGGAAACATCACAAAAGGCCTTTCTGGGAAGGGAAAAGCTCGGTTAGATCAGCTGTCTGCTGTGAACACTAGACCAACTGGAAAGAAGATCAAAGGGAAAGGAGAGGGCAGAAGTAGGCTTGGGTGGAAAGCAAGATTATCTCTGAAATTGACATATCTGTTCAATCTTCTCCCTTGCTCCTTCCAAATTCTTCTTAAGAGAGTTTTAAAAAACCCCACATTCCTGCTACATGAAGCCTCATGTTTCCATTTTTACTTTACTGCTTGGCGTGGTGCTTGCTGCCAGTGGGTAAACTTAAGAGAGGGAACAATGTTGATTATAGTTACCTTTGTTGAGAAAAAAACTTCCATTGGTTCATACTCTTTAGCAGGCAGCTAGCAGAAATAAGAAAGCTCAGAATCGAAGCCATATTTCTTTGGGGCACGGCTTTGGCCAGCTCTCTTTTCATTTTCATACCTGCAAGTGGAAAACCACCACTTTAATGAGCCAACGTACCCTGCGGGAAAAAATGTTTGAAATTACCCGGTAGAGGAAAGCCTTCTTTCCAAGTGTGAGAGGTCAATGCAGAACCCCACCAAATTCAACATGGGGGATTCTTTTCTTCTTACATTTTATTTCAAAGGTAGTTCTGCTAGAAACCTGCCCTTCTGAGCAAAGAGGCGTGAATGGAATTCCCAAGTGGTAGAGCCGGGAGGAAGCGGCATATTGCCATTTAGAGGGCATCTTTCCTGGCCTGGCTCTGCCGGGTGTTACAGGGAATGCAGAGATTAAAGAGACACTGTTCCTCTCCTCTAGGAGCTTCCAACATGGCGGGAAAGACAAACATACAGAGACCCTATGTTATGCCTGGAATTAGACTTGAGTGCCAAAAGCAAAATAAAAATAAAGTACAGCGCTGCTTGGCTGGGCAGGGCTGAGGCAATTGAAAATCTACTAAAATGCAGACTGTTAGTAAAGTCAAATTATCCTTTGTCCTTGCAATGTAAGTAACTGGCTGGATGTGGGCTATTTTTCTTCTTTTTTATACTTTTCTGTTCTTTGTAAAATTTCTAAAATTTCAGCGGCAGGGTGAGGTCCAGAGTAAGTCTCACTGAGCATGTTTAGTTCTCCCCCCATTATAAAAGCAAGTGGGAGTCTGAAGAGGAAAATGTATACTTTTTTTTTGGCAATACTCATACTATGTTGACAAAAGCAAACACTTATTTGGTGGTTACTATGGTGCCAGGTACTGTTCTAAGTGCTTTTATATATTAACTCATTTAATTGTCTCAGCCACCTTATTAGAGAGGTACTCTTATTAACCGCATTTTATAGAGGAAGTAATGGAGGCACAGGGAAGTTAAGTGGCTTGCCCGGATTATACCAGGATTTAAGTGGCTGAGAGCAGGCTGACTCCAGAGTTTGCACTGCCGAGTTTAGCGAACATTATGGAGCAAGAGTTTTTCCTCCTAAATTAATTTCCCAGGTGACTGAAGCTTTTCATTTCTGTCTCAGGATTGGGCTGGAGAATGACCCATTCCTGGAGCAGGATGACACAGGAAGGGAGATGCTGGGATTGGAAAGTCAGACCCACATGGCTCAGTCACTTGGAGGAATGTCCAAGTGGAGACCAAAGGGTGTCCAGCCGGTTGGCTTTGCCTGGCTGAAGGTGTTCCGGGCATAGTAATTCCTTCTCTAGAAAAGCTGCTGCCCTGGGAGGGAACATGAGGGAGGAGTTGCTGCAGGTGAGCAGAAGACCCTAGAGAAAGGCACTGGGGTTGGGGTTGGGATCAGAGTCATGTAACAGGGTTCCGGGTTAGTGTTAGAGGTTTGGATGAGGGTTAGCTGTTAGGAGTTAGAGTAAGGTTTAGGGTTGGAGGTTAGAGATTAGGTTTCAGAGTTATGGTTAGTGTTAGGGTCAGGAAAGGCAGTCAATATCCAGCTCTTCGGAGGGCTATGAAAGCTTTTGCCACTTGCTGGGTGTGGGAGAAGACATGAGAATCTGGGGGGGGGGTGGTGATTTTCCAGAGCAAAGCAAGACCCCAGACCAAGGAGGACCTCAGGATTACAGCCCACAATGTCAGGTCTCCTAGACAGGCAGAGCTTGGGCACAAGGAGCAGTCCAGGAACCCTAACCAGGATGCATCCACAGTCAGGTGGCCTCTTGCAAATGGCCACCTCGCAGGATGGGCCCTGGGAACTGAGCGCAGCGTTCAGCTGCAGGGTGAGGTCCAGAGTAAGTTTCTCTAATTTTTAACAGTGACTGTGCTTAACAACTGGCCTGCCAAATTTCTGAAAATTTATTTAACAATTGGCTCTTGCAAGCTGCTACATGTCAGCTATAGCACCACTGGTCTGACCCCATATCTGATTCTTTTCATACTCACCATAGCCATCTCTACATCACGGAAGCTTCTAGTCACTCCAGGAGGAAATTGGGTTCTTAGATGTCACCAATTTAGAAGTCAAGCTGTTAGAAGCATGTCAGTCACAACGTTCTAGTTATGGGCATTGTAGAAACAGGTATCCTATAATTTAGTAAAAGAAGGAAGTGGGGGGCTCCTGGGTGGTGCAATCAGTTAGGTGTCTGCCTCTTGGTTTTGGCTTGGGTCATGATCTCAGCATCGTAGGATCAAGCCCTTCATCAGGCTCCGCACTCAGTGGGGAGTCTGCTTCTCTCTTTCTCTATCTCTCTGTCTCTCTCTCTCTCCCCCGTGCCACTCCCCCTGCTCTTACCCACGCTCTCTCTCTCAAATAAATAAATAAATAAATAAATAAATAAATAAAACAAAAGGAAGCAGATGGGTAAACAAGAAGTGGTATATACATAACAACGGACTATTACTCAACCATAAAAACGAATGAAATCTTGCCATTTGCAACGACGTGGGTGGAACTAGAGAGTATTATGCTAAGAGAAGTAAGTCAGCCAGAGAAAGACAAAAATCATATGATTTCATACGTATGTGGAATTTAAGAAACAAAACAGATGAACATGGGGAAAAAAGAGAGGCAAACCATAAAATAGGCTCTTAACAATAGAGAACAAACAGGGTTGCTGGAGGGGAGGTGGGTGGGGGATGGGCTACATGGGTGATGGGCATTAAGGAAGGCACTTGTGAGGAGCACTGGGTGTTGTAAGTGATGAATCACTATATTCAGTGCCTGAAACTAATACACACTGTATGTTAACTAATTGGAATTTAAATTAAAACTTGAAAAAATTTAAATTATAAAAAGAAAGCAGAGAAATTCCCTTAATATTGATATGTATGTAAATGCATGGGTCTTTTGGCTGTGAGGGTGATACTCTGGAATGAGTACTGCATCTCATCATGGTGGAGGACGCATGCTGAAACCTCCTTCCTCATGCAATGACACATGCACTGCTAAATACTTATGCTGCCTATGCCTGTCTATCCAGGCTAGCCTTGACTGGGCTTGAATTTAAGAAGCAGGTTGAGTCTAGGTGTATCTGAGGTGTTTCTCACCCTCTTTGAACTAGCATGTAGACCTGGGGCACATTCTGCTCACAACAATGGCAGAAACACAAGAGAACAAGCCCAACCACAAAGGTGCATTTCAGCCTTGTTTGCATTACCTTTGCAGACATCCCATTGGTCAAAGCAAGCCACATGGCCAAGTCCAGTATCAATGGGGTGGGGAAATATACTCTGCTTCCAGTGAGAGGAATTACAGAGCCTCCAGACAAAGAGTATGATGTAGGAAAGAGTGAAGAATTGAGGACATGTTTACCATGTTTACCACATGTTTACCAAACGGAATCACCCAGGGATCAGCTTTTGACCCTAAACTCATTATTCAAATCTGTTGAACTAACAAGCCTTGACCTATATAGACAGAGAATGAAGATAATTGCTATTCTAATGTACAATACTACAGAAGATAGAACTCCTCAAATCTGGTATCTTCAACCAAACCTTTTCTAGCTTTTTAAGGCTGTACCATACATATCTGGGAATGTGTGGGAGTTGGCCCTTCTTCACATCTCCATCGTTGGTCAGCTATTCACTGGTCTGGCCAGTTTTTCTCCCCATTTCCCTTACTGTAGGCCTGTCATCCATCTTTCTCCCCCAACGATGGCCACCCCCACCTCCATCCCAAGGGCTGGCAAAGACTCTCTCCTTGACCAAACTTGAGTCAGTTTCCTCCGAGTTCTCTTTTTGACTAGGCCTTGGCCTTAGGCTCAGTTCTTGACCTGGTTAGTCCAGTTTTAGCAAGAATCCTGCTGAGTCAGTTTACTAAAAACCTCCATCCTTGGTATCTGACCATCTTTGATCTCTGATCAAATTTCCCCATCTCTACCCTTAATATCTCTCATACCCTGGCCTGTCTTCAGCAAGAATCCTGTTGAGTTGGATTTGGCAGTGAGGAGTCACCCTAAGCCTTAAAGGTCATCACCTCCCAGAATTCCTTGCCTGGATCTTAGTAGAGAATGTGCTCCATTTTGGAGAAGATCCTGCCAGCCTTGATGTTTCCTGTTAGTAATTTTCCATCCACTGACCTCACCCTGCTCCTTGGCTATAAATCTCCACTTGTCCTTATTGTGTTTGGAGTTGAGCCCAATCTGTCTCCTCTCCTGCAAAACCCCCATTGCAATAGGCCCCTTCTTGAACAGCCTTCCTTACCATCTTTAACAAGTGTCCAAATAATTTTTTCTTTAACAGGGGTGAAGGAAGAAAGCAGGAAATTCTAGGTGCTGTGGTGTCATGGTATCGTGGGCACACAAAAGCTTGGAAGACCTGGGTTTGAAATCCATACCTTTTACTAACCAGTCATGCGAATTTGGGGAAACTTCTCTGAATTTCAGTTCCCTCATTAATGAAGTAGAGATAATTCTACATATCTCACAGGATGTTTTGTGGTTTAAATAGTCAAAGTTGTTAACACCTAAAATGTTGCCCAGCACATGGAAAGCGCTTGATAAATGTTTTTAGTTGGAAGACAACATCACCATCATGTCACATATCACCATGTCACAACATATGTTGGACACATTTTCAAATCCATATTGTAACTTCAAAACCTGTGGAGGTGCATTAGACGGTAAGCTGTTTTCCAGGAAAATGTCTCTTGTCTTCCATGAAGGTCTAAGGTATAAGCCAGTGTCAAGCTGTCCTTGACCTGCCCTGTGAAGATCTCAGAACTGGTTCTTCTGCACCTGGAGGCCACCCAAGGGTCATTCCATCCCTATCCTGGTTCTCAGCCTCTACATTTTCCTTCCTGCCCACAGCAGAGTTATGTGACTCCACCCACAAGACACAGTGGTCCCATTGACTGCACTGTTCTCCTGGCTTGGTGGTCTAGTGGCAAACTGGGGGTGATTGCAGTGTTCACCAATGTCAAGAGGGTTCTAACTCCCACAAAGAGAGGCAGGAATTTCCAGGGTGAACACTGAAAATCCCAAGGGATTTTTTTAAAGATTTTATTTATTTATAGCTTTGTGCAGTGGCAGTATCGTAGCCAGTAAGGGTTTTCCGAGGCGCGATTATTGCTAATTGAAACGATTTTATTTATTTATTTATTTATTTATTTATTTATTTATTTATTTGACAGAGAGACACTGCGAGAGAGAGAACACAAGCAGGGCGAGTGGGAGAGGGAGAAGCAGGCTTCCTGAGGAGCAGGGAGCCCAATGCGGGGCTCGATCCCAGGACCCTGGGATCATGACCTGAGCTGAAGGTAGATGCTTAACGACTGAGCCACCCAGGCACCCCGCCAAGGGATTTTTTTAAAAAAGATTTTATTTATTTATTTGAGAGAGAGAGCAAGAGAAAGCACAAGTGGAGGGGAGCGGCAGAGAGAGAGGGAGAAGCCCCAATCCCAGGACCTTGAGATCATGAGCTGAAGGCAGACGCTTAACTGACTGAGCCGCCCAGGCACTCCAAAAATCCCAAGGGATTCTTATCATGTGAGGGGATGAGAGGAGGGCAGGCATAGATGGACTTCTATGAGTCTGGGCAGGTAAGGGCTTAAGTATTACATTCCAGACAATACTGAGGGGATTTCTAATTTCAATCCTTTTAGATATATACCCAGAAATGGGATGGCTAGATAATATTGTAGTATTATTTTAAACTTTTTGAGGAATCTCTATTGTTCTCCACAGGAGTTAAATCATTTAACAATGCTACCGACAGTGTACAAGGGTTTCAGTTTCTCCGCATCCTCACCAACACTTGTTATTTTCTGTTTTTTTTTAAAAATAGTGGTCATCCTAGTGGGTGTGAGGTGGTATCTCATTGTAGTTTCAGTTTGTATTTCTCTGATAGCTCGTGATGTTGAACATCTTTTAATATGCTTGTTGGCCATTTTTGTATCACTTTTGGAAAAGCGTCTATTTAAGTCCATTGCCCATTTTTAAATCAGGTTATCTAATTTTTTTTTGTTGCTGAGAAACAGGAGTTTTTTATATATTCTGGATATTAACTCCTTATCAGATAGATGATTTGTAAACATGTTCTCCCATTCGTTAGGTTGCCTTTTCACTCTGTCGATTGTGTCCTTTGATTCAGAAAGGCTTTTAAGTTTGATGTAGTCCCATTTGTCTATTTTTTTTGCTTTTGTTGCCTGTTTTTCTTTGTGTATGTATGTCATGTTCAAGAAATTATTGCCAAATGCTATGTCAGGAAGGTTTTCCCCTGTGTTTTCTTCTAAAAGTCTTAGAGTTTTGGGTTTTACCTTTAAGTCTTTAATCCATTTTGAGTTTATTTTTTATATAGTATAAAGGTGTAACTTCATTCTTTTGCACGTGGGTATCCAGTTTTCCTAACACTGTTTCTTGAAGAGTCTGTCCTTTCTCCATTGAGTGATCTTGGCACTCTTGTCAAAGATCATTTGACCATAGAAGTTAGGGTTTATTTCTGGGCTCTCTATTCCCGTAATATATCTGTCTTTATGCCAGACCTCACTGTTTTTATTACTGTGGTTTTGTAATATGTTTTGAAATCAGGAAATGTGAGTCTGTCACACTTTTTTCAAGATTTGTCCTTTTTGAAAATTGTTTTGGCTGTTTAAGTTTCCTTGGGCTTCCATATGAATTACAGCATTTTTTTTTTCCATTCCTGCAAAAAATGCTGTTGGGATTTTGGTAGGAATTGCATTGAATCTGTAAATTACTTCAGGAAATATTGACATCTTAACAATATTAATTCTTCCTATCCATGAACACAGAATGTCTTTATATTTATTTGTGTCTTCTTTCACTTCTTTCAGCAATGTTTTGTAGTTTTCAGTGTACAGGTCTTTCATGTCTCTGGCTGGGTTTATTCCTAAGTATTTTATGCTTTTTGGTATTGTTTTAAATGGAATTGTTTTCTTACTTTCCTTTTCAAACTGTTAGCGTATAGAAACACAGCAGTTTTTTGCATGTTCATTTTGTATCCTGCTGCAACTTCGGTGACTATTAGTTTTAACAGGTTTTTTTGTATGTCGAATCTTTAGGGTTTTGAAGTACCGATTTTTTTTTAAAAAAAAAAGATTTATTTATTTATTTGAGAGAGAGAGAGAGAGAGAGAGCACAAGTGGGAGAGGCAGGGAGAGAGAGAGAATCTCAAGCAGACTCCATACTGAGTATGGAGCCTGATGCGAGGCCCGATCTCATGACCCTGAGATCCTGACCTGAGCTGAAACCAGGAGTCAGATGTTTAACTGACTGCGCCACCTGAAGTACAGTTTTTTTTAAAAAAACAGCCTCATTTGTTAATAAATACCAATTATGAAGAAACAGGAAAATGAGAAACCACAGGGAAAATACAGAAAAAGAACAGCTAACTTGCATTCAGAGGATTTTTAGTTTTTTGATTAGATAATAAAATACACACACACAAAATAAATAGAATTGTTTCCTTGTAACAATCTTTCTACATTGTTTGAAGCAGGTAAAGTGTTCAAAGAATACATATGTTCTTTGACATATATATAATTTTCTAAATGTACTTGTAACATATATTTATATCTATAATATATATTTTTTAATATAACCAAAACACCAATCTTGACTTTATCACAAAAGGTGTGACCTTCAGTTAACCATTCAAACTTCTAAATTTTATTTTGGGGTTAGAAATGAAATACGATATTTCCCATTAAAAAAGCTGTAAAATCAATAAAGCTTAAGAAACTCACTATAAGCCAAAACTTTGACTTTATGGAAAATTTGTTTAAAGAAATGTAATCTTTTATATAAAAAAGTTAATGTTGTTAACATTTTTAAATAACAATACTAATAAATTATATTATGATAATGTTAAAAAACAGCCTCATTGTAAGATAAAATATTAACGTATGACTGAAATTATGAGTTTCTAAATAGTTCTTGTGTAAGTTGAAACTTCACTAGAGAGGGACTTTGTCCAGATTTCAATAAACCTGAAATTCATGGCACCATCTCTAATTGTATAATACTTACCATTGTCTGTAATATAATGGAAGGAAGTGGGCAGACTTTTTTACTTACGTCTGATAAAATATTCATGCATGTGACATTTTTGTTTTCAATGACATTTCTATTCCTTTACCCTTCTAGGGAGATTTCTGATAACCCCAATTAGTTTTCATCATGCCAGTGCAGATTATAAAACACTGTGTTGGGTTTCTGGAGATTTCTGATTACAGCGAGTGTATTGTATGTGAGGCTGGTGTTTCAGCCTCACGATTACAAAATTCACAGTAAGAATTGATGGGGCTACTGAAGGAAAAGGTCTGACTTTGAGGTTCTTCTTATAGGTCAGTGCCCAGCATCTTCTGATGATGCTCTCAGACGTGCTGTGGAAGAAACAGCCAGAAATGTACTTTCAAAATCTCATTGCAAAGTAGGAATCTCTCTTTCACCAGATTCCTTGCCTGCAAACATTCTTCAGGGTAGAGATTGTTGGCATTCTCAGAGGTAAATGCACACGTGGAAGAAACAAAAACATTCTTTGAACTCTCCACCCTGAGATCGAGACCTGAGCCAAGATCAAGAGTCAGATGCTTAATTGACTGAGCCACCCAGGCACTCCTGAAAACATTCTTACTTTGCTAAAGTTTGAAAGAGTTCCTTTTAACTTTGAAAAATATATTCTGAGACATTGATTCTGAACCGTTTGGGAATTGTGGCAACATCATTGGGTTAATTTTAAACATATCCTATTCTGACTCCATCAAAGTTTTTAGTTGTCAGCCTCAGAATCCACTCTCTCTAGCTTAAGGGGTTTATTCAAAATATTAAATAGCTTTCAGAGTCTTGGAGGTCAGAGAGTTAGGCTTGGAGGCTGCACACGTGGAGAGACAGGCAAAGCTCAATTGCTTCATGCACCTGTCCCACAGGAACCTCCCTGCCAATGTATCTATGACCTTAGATCCACCATTCAGCTCTGAGTCCATGGCACCCAGCTAAAATTTTGAAAGCCTTACAACAGTCTTTAATATATAACGGACTATGAAATTTCCTTGCTGATTGAGTCTGAGTCAGGTCAACCGCTCATTTTCAAGAGGAGGAATGACATGGCTTGCACAAGGTTTTGACTCTCGGGCCAGTATAGAGGGTGAGGGTGGGAAGGGATGGGTCTCCTCCAGTCTGGCAAGAGTTGAATTAAAGACGTTGTTGGTGGGCCCAGATACCATCACTGGATTCCTTTCGCTCTTTTGTCCTTGGAAAGATGAGGCTTAGATTCTCTCCCCTACCTGTCCCTAACCTGTCCCTAAGTAACTCTGGGACCTTGGGCAAACCATGCAATCTCTCTGGCTTCAGTATCCCTATCTGTAAAACCCTTGGAGAATCAGGCATGAGCCTAACAGTAAGCTATTATTAGCTTATTTTAATGATGCTAACATCATCATTATTATTATTAAGTGTTCCACTAATCGCCACATGTATGCTATCTCATTTAATTCTCATAACCACCCTGTGAAGTGGATACTTTCATTCAGTTCATTTTATGGATGAGGAATCTGGGCCTAAAGGGGTTCAGAACCTTGCCCAAGGGGGTAAAAAAATCAGAGCTCCCATTTGAGTAGAGAACTGGCTCACCGCAGGGCACCTGCTCTTAACCCCTGCCTCTCCATCTTTAGGGGAAATTCCAGCTTTAAAACTATTGTTCTCTGATTCAACCTTGCTACCTCAGTGGGAATTGAATACCCTTTTTGTTTCTGTAAGACCTATAATTGCCCACCAAACTACACTCTTTCTGGTGTTGGCCCAGCATGATGTAATGACACTTGGCCCTTTCTAACAGGGAAGAGTGTGAGGATTAACGAGGTGATGATTGGTAAGGGCTTTGAGCCTGTTTAATAAAAGCTTGATCTTGGGGCTTCCATATGGGAAAAGAATTATTTTTAATAGGAGTGAGAAACTGATGAGCATTCAATAGCAAGTGGCATTATTTTTTTAGACGGCGGTCTCTTAAACCGCGAGCTATCATTTTGTTTAATGATTTCCAACCTGAATAAGCAGTATAACAAGTGAGCCTAAAATCAGTTGGTCAACCAAAAGGCAAACATTTTTGTAACCAGGAGATCGGGGAGCTTTACAGACTTTAAACAATATAATCGGAGAGCACCCCCTGCCATCTTACCAACTGGCAACATAAAATATGTGGGTTTTAATCATTACACTGAGATAGCTGGAGCAACCAGCTGATAGGAAGCTTAAATCTACTTGATTCTCAGGGGAAAAAATAAGCTTAAAAACCATGTGGTGTGTTTATTTTATTTGTGTGTTTTCAAATCTACTGCAAGGGATTAAGAATTCAAACACTATAAACATTGCCGTCAAGTTACACTCTCTCCTCAAAATGATATGCTAAGCCCGCTGGAAGATACACATAGGGACCGTGGAAGGGAAGTTAAGTACAGGGGCCTGGCTTCCAGCTCTTGGCGTGCTCGAGGGAGCCAACAACACCCACCTTGGCCTAGGCCCTTGCTCTGCTAACACCAATGCCATTCTTCCCTGCGGCATTCATTGCTTTGGACATTTTCATGTTTCCCATGCATACCCTGATCTCCATTAGGTCTTTCCTGCTTTCTGTGTCAAGGCACTTTGAACTTACCCTCATAACCTTATCTATCATTTTTCATCATTACTTGTTAATGTCTACCTCTCCCACCGTACCGTAAATTCCCCGTAGGTCTAGCCAACCCCTGATGCAGAGTGTGGCACAGAGTAAGGGCTTGATAAATATTTGTAAATTTGTATGTTCTTGTGGGGGAATGGGAGAAGAATGGGAAAGAATAAAAAAAAACTTTAATAGGATTTAAGATCTTCTTTCATCTTTCCGATGTCTTCATAAAAACGCATGTCATGGGGCGCCTGGGTGGCTCAGTCGTTAGGTGTCTGCCTTCAGCTCGGGTCGTGATCCTAGGGTCCTGGGATTGAGCCCCATGTCGGGCTCCCTGCTTCGCGGGAGGCCTGCTTCTCCCTCTCCCACTCCCCCTGCTTGTGTTCCCTCTCTTGCTGTCTCTCTCTCTGTCAAATAAATAAATAAAATCTTTAAAAAAAAAAAAAAGAAAGAGAGAGCAGGAGCGGGAGGGGCAGAGGGAGAGGGAGAGAGAATCTCAAGTAGACTCTATGATGAGTGCAGAGCCCAATGCGGGGCTTGATCTCACGACCATGAGCCGAAACCAAGAGTCAGATGTTTGTGCCACGCAGGCGCCCTGTCCCGTGGCTCTTTTATCACCACTGCACTCCTTGGCATAGGAGGAGCCTTTAGCAGAATTGGGATGTCTGTGACATTTGTCCTCAGTCCTTCTTCTTTTTTTTTAAAAGTAGGCTCCATGCCCAGTGTGGAGCCCAACATGAAGTTTGAACTCATGAGCCCGAGGTCAAGACTGAGTTGAGATCAAGAGTTGGACGTTCAACCAGCTGAGCCACCCAGACACCCCGTCTTCAGTCCTCTGATGCCACTTAGTTCAGACCCAAGACCATATGCATTCAGTACAGTGGCAGAGCAGTGTGCTGTGGTGTCAGAAAGGTCCCAGTGCAAATCCTAGCCCCACTGTTTACTGGCTGTATGGTTTTAGGCTATCATGGTAGCCACAAAAGTGTTCCACTTGGGCCTCTTGCTTTGTGAGCCTAGTTGACTGAGGTCCCAGCTCCTGCCCCTTCTAGATCCCCTGCTGCATAGCACCCAGGCTGTGCTTCCCTGCTAATGACTAAGCACAGTCAGTGTACCGGTGCAGGTCATTCCTGAGATGTGCGGGACTCTTCCACTGGGCCACCTTGGCTTGAGGACTCCTCATTGACCTGGCTGAGACTTCCCCAGAGCCGTGCCACAGCCCAACACTCTTCCTTTGAACTTCTGCTCCCTTCTGTATTTCCTCTAGGAGGGCCAGACTATCATCACCATCTGAAGGCTCTCCCTGCATTCTCCTGCTCCTTCCCCATGAGCCTTTCCCAGGTGCCGTCCCCCCCCCCCCCATGCATCTCTTGCACATCCAATTCCATCTTGGCATCTGCTTTTCAAGGGACCCAGTGAATTAACAGAACCAGTCACCTAACCTCTCTGTGACTCAGTTTCCTCATCTCTTAATTGGAGATAACAATTTTCTATTAGGTTTGCAGTGAAGTTCAGTGTAAATAGGTCTGGCATCCTGTCACACAGAAACTATCATTAATTCCCATCATTTTGCCTTCTATGGTACCCCTTCCTCCTTCCCATTGACATTGTCCCTCTTGAAGTATCGTGTAGCTCTTCCTTCAGGTCCCAAGGTATTAATTAGCTGACAACCCCTCTTCACCTGTGTTAATATACTAATGAGAGTAGTATTTTAACAGGGGTCCTCTGTGGCATAACCTGTAAGTCATTCTAAGAATGGAACAGCATGAAGAAATCATGAAATGGTCACATGTCTTTGGCACCCTTCTAAATCCCCTTTCTGCCTCTCTTTCTGTTTCTACCCTCTCAGTGGTGGGAGGAATAGCCTTCGGCTGTGTCTTCTCTGCCCCTAATAAAGCCTGTTGTCAGGGAGGACATGCCAGTAGGGGCCCCTGGTGTCTACTCTGTATTTAGCTGCCTATTCCTCCTGTCCATAGGATGGGCCTGCCTTGGGCAGCTGGGAATAGCGATGAGGTTCTCAGTCTCACTGGCTCTTAACTGCCTTTCCATGCTGCTCTGGAACTTCTTCTTAGCACTCCATTCTCAAAAGGCAGTCTCTCCCTTCTAGACTGGGCCTGAAGTTCTACTTGCACCAAAGTGGTTGACCAAATAGAATAGGGCTTGCTTATCCCTCTAAGCACACATGTTTCAAGCATAGCATGTAGAAGGATCTGTTTGGTAGACAGGATGGTCTTAGTGTAGACAAGTGGTGGGCAAAGTCCACCCTCTTTTCTGGTGCTGGAGACCCTCAAAATGTCTCCTTTGCTGCCCACACCTCTCTGGGCTGACCCACAGCGACTCATAAATGGCCTGATCTCTAGGATGGACCTGACATTAATTCATCATGACTTCTGAACTAGGGCTACAATGAGTGTCTTAGCTTCTTCATTCCTAGCTGATTTGAACTTTCTGAACCTTCTGGAACCTCCCTGAGAACCACCATCCCAACCCTTCCTTTCAGGATCTCCTGTTGCAGTTAGACTTGTTGCAGTCCAGTTACATGTTTGACTTGTAGGTGGCATTTTCCAAATGTCACACCTTCCTCTGTGTAGCCCAACAGCTCCCCAGGCCCTTTTATGATGGGCTAAGAGTACCATGCGATGCCCTTGAGGTGTATAGAAGATACTGCCCACACCGTCTCTCTCCCATGGTAGCATACTCTTTTCCAAAGCCTTCAGGACCCACACGCACAGGCTCCTTTGACACGTTAAAAGTTTAAAAACAAAGAATGAGACAGAGAGTAAATGCTGTTTATAAACAAGCCTACCTAGCAGACGTTGTGGGTACCCCACCCTCATCTCTTGGACCTCACCATTTCCATGTATGCCAGTGACTTCCTCCCCTAAGCTCCTGTGACTATGAGCCCAAGGCTTACCTGGGTGGGGATTAAATGCCGCAGGAGTGGTTTTCAACCAAGGGTGGCAGAAACTGGTGTAGAACTACTCCATCTTCCTTTCCCCTAGGGTGGGACAGCAATAAACAGGTTTTCCACCAGTGTCCATTTGCCCACAGTGATAACCTGCTCACTAACATAGCCTGTATCGGTGTTCTTCCCTGTCTCACGTCCCCACTGCCCTCCCAGTACTTCCTGGGTCCATGGGTCGAGCTACTTGTCATTCAAGTAGCTTCTGCCACTCCACTTCTGCTTCTGGGGGAACTCAACCTAGAACAGTCCATATCCTAAACAATATTCTCTGAGAAAAGCCTTTCACCTTGCTTACAGCAATGAACTCCAAATTTTTTGCTTG
The DNA here is from genome assembly GCF_009762305.2 of Zalophus californianus. Taxonomy (NCBI): domain Eukaryota; kingdom Metazoa; phylum Chordata; class Mammalia; order Carnivora; family Otariidae; genus Zalophus; species Zalophus californianus. Next base: position 109,128,931 of record NC_045612.1, on the reverse strand, counting down.
TGTACTTTCATTAGTACACACCCCTATTATGTCCATACTTGTTTATATATGACAGACTATCATTAACCAGTATATTAAGTCACAGCCTTGGGTAAGGTTTAGATCCATATTTCCAGTAGGTACCTGGATAATTTTGACTTCTTTGAAAAACCACTTCTTTCTAAAAAGATTTAATTTATTCATTTGAGAGAGAAAGAGAGAGAGCATGAGCAGGGGGAGGGGCAGAGGGAGAGGGAGAAGCAGATTCCTTGCTAAGCAGGGAGCCCGATGTGGGGCTCCATCCCAGAACCCCAGGATCATGACCTAAGCCAAAGGCAGATGCTTAACCATCTGATCCACCCAGGCACCACTGAGCAATCTCTTTTCAGATATGAATAGGTGGTATTGTTTTTATGTCAAATATGGTGGACAAAGAAGGTTCTAGAAGGAGGGGAAATGCAACATTCATTACATTGTCAGAAGGAGAAATCTAATGTTTTCTGGTTGTTTGATTCTTCTTGCTTTATTAATATTATTTCCAACCAGGGTTTCCTTGGTGGGACTCCTCAAAATTACCTGTTTATTGTGTGAGGGTCGGTTTCATTCTAACTGGAGCCTAGAATCTGTAGACACATTTTAACCAGCCAGGAAAAAACTTTGAGATGTTGCAAAATGTTGAAAGCAAATGACAAGGCTTATCATCTTATCATCCCTTCAAATGAGAAACTCCCACTCTGTCTTCAAAATAACTTGAGCATTGTTCTGGTCTTGTGACTGTCTGACCCACAGACAGGGGGGAGGGTGGCAGCACCAATCCATATCTTATCCCCTAGTTGAGTTTATTTTCTTATTCTTTGAATCAAAAAGAAATGCAGTAGAAGTTATCTCTACTTCCCCCACCCCAGTGGATCATCTTGACCACCCCTTGTAGTGTGTACCCCTCCTTTGGAGGCCATTGGTATGCTTGCATCCAGTCCCCATGTCTCCCCCTATCCTTCAAGAGCCTCCTTGCCCTGAACCCATCTTCCCATACCTGCCCAACCTCTCCCGAACACTCTGCTCCAGTCAGCCTGGCCGCTTCCATCCTCTAGCCCTTCATTTTTTCCCAGTCGTGGTGTGTGACCTCTCTCTTGCCCCGTGTGCATCCACGTTTTGTTCATCTTTCCCATGGGCTTCTGCCCAGCTCTTCCAGCCCAGAATGATCTCACTCTGCTCCTAATCCCTGGAACACGTCTAGACTTCACTGCACATTTTTTTTGGTAACTTTCCACATACTTATTTGTCCCTGTAGCTGAGCTCTAAAAGCTGCCCACAGGCCAGAGCCACCTGAGCCTCTAATAAGCCACAGAGGAGATGGAGAGTTTATTAGAGGTAACATGGTTTTTATTAGGTGGTGCCAGGTCCTACATCCCCAAAGCAGCCCACAGGCCTGAGGATCCTCCTGGGCTCTTAGCACAGACCTTGCTTTTTGGCTCTGCCAGTGGCTGTCTCCTCTGGTGACTGGCTGGGGAGTACAAACATGAATGAGTCTATGTATGGCACAGAGGCAATAAGGAAGCCATGGAGGAATTACTTGGACTTCTCCCTGAGAGGGCAGAATGGTGCCAGGCTTAGGGTGAGTTAACCCACATTTCTCATGGATTACAGCTTTTGTTCTGCCTTTCCAGGCTGAGCCAAAGACATTCATAATGACTTTTCTTTAAAAGAAGCCCACATTTATTTTTTAAATTTGATCTCCCAAAGCACAGAATTAACCCCCCCCTTTTTTTTTACAGCTTTATGAAGACATATTTCACATGCCACATAATTTACCCATTTAACGTGTACAGCGGTTTTTAGTATGTTCCCAGCATTGTGCAATCTAACCCTGTGATGATCATTTTTATGTGTCAGCCTGGCCTTAAGAATCTAGTTAGTCCCCAGTTATTCAACTGAACACTAATCTAGGTGCTGCTGTGAAGGTATTTTGTAGATGTGGTTAAACTCCATAATCACTTGACTTTAAGGGAGATTATTTTAAATAATCTGGGTGACCCTGATTCATTCAGGTGAAGGGCCTTAAGAGCAGAGCTGAGGTCGCCCAGAAGAAGGAATTCTGCCTGCAGACTGCCGCTTTGGCTCCTGCCTGAGTTCCAGCCTGCTCTTCCTGTCAGCCTGCCCCAAGGGTTTCAGAATTGCCTTGCCAGCCCCGACAAGTGCACAAGGTGTTTCCTTGCATTAAATCTCTTAATATATATCTCTGGTTGGTTATATGTTCCTGGTTGAACCCTGACTGACACAAACCCACTTATAGAATATAAAAACAAATTTCCATTTTCTATAGGAGTCTGCTTCTCTTCCCTAGGATACCTTACAATCTTCTGTCCTTCTGTTGTGTGTTCTTATTTATTTCTTGTTTTAATTATTAGTATTATTTTTTCAAATGGTAAGAACATTTATTGTAAAGAGGGTCTAGGGTTTCCATAGGAAAATCAGAATATGTGAATACTTACAATTATTTTAGTCTTTTAAAAAAATTTCAGTATACTTAACATACAGTGTTACAGTAGTTTCAGGTGTGCAATATAGTGATTCACCAACTCTGTGCATTGCTCAGTGCTCATCATGACACGTGTACTCTTAATCCCCTTCACCTATTTCACCCATCCCCCCACCCACCTTTACTCTGGTAACCATCTGATTGTTCTCTAGAGTTTAGAGTCTGTTTTTTGGTTTGCCTCTCTTTTTTCCTTTGTTCATTGTTTCATTTCTTAAATTCCACACATGAGTGAAATCATATGGTTTTGTCTTTCCCTGATTGGCTTATTTTGCTTAGCATTATGCTCTCTAGCTCCACCCATATTGCTGCAAATGGCAAGATTTCATTCTTTTTTACAGCTGAGTGATATTCTAGTATATATACACACCACGTCTTCTTTATCCATTCATCTATTGATGGACACTTGGGCTGCTTCCATAATTTGGCTATTGTGAATAATGCTGCAATAAACATAGGGGTGCCTGTATCCCTTTGAATTAGTGTTTCTGTATTTCTTTGCACGAGGGTTCTTTTTTCTCCACATCCTCACCAACACTTACTGTTTCTCGTGTTGATGATTTCAGCCATTCTGAAGGGTGTGAGGTGATCTCTCATTGTGGTTTTCATTTGCATTTCCCTGATGATGGATGATGTTGAGCATCTTTTCATGTGTCTGTTGGCCATCTGTGTGTCTTCTTTGAAGAAATATCTGTTCATATCTTCTGCCCATTTTTAAATTGGATTATTTAAAGTTTTTTTTTGTGTTGAGTTGTGTAAGTTCTTTATATAGTTCGGATACTAACCCTTTATCAGATATGTTATTTGCAAATATCTTCTCCCATTCAGTAGGTTGTTGTTTAGTTTTGTTGGTTGTTTCCTTTACTGTGCAGAAGCTTTTTATTTTGATGTAGTCCCAATAGTATATTTTTTGCTTTTGTTTCTCTTGCCTCAGGAAACATATCTAGAAAGATGTTGCCACAGCCAGTGTCAGAGAAATTACTGCCTGTGCTCTCTTCTAGGATTTTTATGGTTTCAGGTCTCACATTTAGATCCTTAATTCATTTTGAGTTTATTTTTGTGTATAGTGTAAGAAAGTAGTCCAATTTCATTATTTGCACGTAACTCGCCGGTTTTCCCAAACACCATTTGTTGAAGAGACTGTCTTTTTCCCACGGATATTATTGCCTCCCTTTGTTGAAGATTAATTGACCATATAATTGTGAGCTTATTTCTGGACTTTCCATTCTGTTCCATTGATCTGTGTGTCTGTTTTTGTGCCAGTACCGTACTGTTTGGATCACTACAGCTTTGTAATATAACTTGAAGTCTGGAATTTTGATACCTCCAGTTTGGGTTTTCTTTTTCAAGATTGCTTTGGCTATTCAGGGTCTTTTGTGGTTCCATACAAATTGTAAGATTGTTTGTTCTAATTCTGTGAAAAATGCTGTTGGTATTTTGGTAGGGATTGCATTAAATGTGAAAATTGCTTTGGGTAGTATAGCCATTTTAACAATATTTGTTCTTCCAATCAATCCATGATGATGGTTTTTCTTTATGTCATCTTCAGTTTCTTTCAACAGTGTTTTATAGTTTTCAGAGTACAGGTCTTTCACCTCTTTGGTTAAGTTTATGCCTGTGTGTTTTGTTATATTTGGTGCAGTTGTAAATGGGGTTGTTTTATTAATTTCTCTTTCTGCTGCTTTATTATTAGTGTATAGAAATACAGCTGATTTGTGTACATTGATTTTGTATTCCGCAGCTTTACTGAATTCATTTATCAGTTCTAGTAGTTTTTTGGGGGAGTCTTTGTGGTTTTCTATATGTAGTGTCATGTCATCTGCAAATGAGTGAAAGTTTTACTTCTTCCTTACCAATATGGATGCTTTTTATTTCTTTTGGTAGTCTGATTGCTGTGGTTAGGACTTCCAGTACTATTTTGGATAGAAGTGGAGAGAGTGGACATCCTTGTCTTGTTCCTGACCTTAGAGGAAAAGCTCTCAGTTATTCCCCATTGAGTGTGTTGTTAACTGTGGGATTTTCATATAAGGCCTTTATTATGTTGAGGTCTCTTCCCTCTAAACCTACTTTGTTGAGGGTTTTTATCATGAATGGAGGCTGTAGTTTGTGAAATACTTTTCCTGTATCTATTGAAAGGATCATACGGTTTTTATCCTTTCTCTTGTTGGTGTGATGTATCACATTGATTGATTTGTGAATATTGAACCACCCTTGCATCCTAGGAATAAACCTGATTGTGGTGACTTTTTAAATGTATTGTTGGATTCAGTTTGCTGACATTTTGTTGAGGATTTTTGCATCTATGTTCATCAGAGATATCAGCCTCTAGTTCTCTAATTTTGTGATGTCTTTATCTGGTTTTGGTATCAGGGTAAGTTGGCCTCATAGAATGAATTTGGACGTTTTCCTTCCTCTTCTGTTTTTGAAAAAGTTTGAGAACAGGTATTAACTCTTCTTTAAATGTTTGCTAGAGGGGCCCTGGGTGGCTCAGTTGTTAAGCGTTTGCCTTCAGCTCAGGTCATGATCCCAGAGTCCTGGGATTGAGCCCCGTATCGGGCTCCCTGCTCCGTGGGAGGCCTGCTTCTCCCTCTCCCACTCCCTCTGCTTGTGTTCCCTCTCTCGCTGTGTCTGTCTCTGTCAAATAAATAAATAAAATCTTAACAAAAATGTTTGCTAGAATTCATCTCTGAAGGTATCTGGTCCTGGACTTTTGTTTGTTGGGAATTTTTTGATTACTGATTCAATTTCATTGCTAGTAATTGGTGTATTCAAATTTTCTATCTCTGGGCACCTGGGTGGCTCAGTCGGTTAAGTGTCTGCCTTCAGCTCAGGTCATGATCCCAGAGTCCTGGGATCGAGTCCCGCATGGGGCTCCCTGCTCGGCGGGGAGCCTGCTTCTCCCTCTCCCTCTGCCTGCCGCTCCTGCTTGTTGTGTTCTCTCTCTGTCAAATAAATAAAATCTCTAAAAAAAAAAAAACAAAACAAAAAACAAATTTTCTATTTCTTCATGCTTCAATTTTGATAGGTTATATGTTTCTAGGAATTTATTTCTTCTATTTCTTCTAGGTTGTCCAATTTGTTGGCATGTAATTTTTCATAATATTTCCTTACAATTCTTTGTATTTCTGTGATGTCAGTTGTTATTTCTCCTCTTTCATTTCTGATTTTGTTTATTTGAGACCCCCCCCTTTTTGATGAGTGTGGCTAGAGGTTGATCAATTTTGTTGATCTTTTCAAAGAACCAGCTCCTGGTTTCATTGATCTGTTTTGTTTTGTTTTGTTTTGTTTTTAGTTTCTATATCATTTATTTCTGCTCTCATCTTTATTATTTCCTTCCTTCTGCTAGTTTTGGGTTTTGTTTGGTCTTCTTTTGTTGAGTGTTCTTAAGGGTGCTTCTACATTCCTCCTGCTCCCAGGACTAAATCTTGGATTTAATGTTGATTGTATATAGGTGCAATCAAAGAAATGTTCACCTCCACCAGAACAATTTGTTGGGACTCTATTTGCATTTTTTCCTATTGTAATTTCTACTAGAATATAAATTCCTCAGAGGAAAGGATTGCAGTTTGTTCTGCTTATTGAGGTATCTCAAGAGCCCACAACTCTATCTGACACCACATAATAGATAGTCCATACGTATCTGTTGAATGATCAAATGCCCTGACATTGTAAGCTCCTTGGAAGGAAGAGAGGGCCTCCGTTTCCATCCTCCATAAGAGCCTAACAGTGCTAGGAAAATAGAAGGTGCTTGTGGTAGGTCGCAGAAATGGCCACAAATTCTTCCTTTCTCAGAAGAGCTGGAATATCTCCATCTCTTAAATCTTGGCTTGGCTGTGTGAGTTTCTTTGGTCAATAGGACATGAGCAAATGTGATATAAGCAGAAATTTAAAAAATGCTTGGGTATTAAAACTTGGAATTAGAACCCTAACATGACCATAAGCTAGCCTGCTTGTGCGTAAAAGGCTACATGGAGGAGAACCAAGCATCCCAGCTGACAGGCTACCAACTACCAGACACGTGACAAGGCCTTTCTAGATCATCCAACCACCTGCCATCCTATAAGCTGAACAAAGACACATGTGCCAGCCTGGATCTGAAGGACTGCTCAACTAACCCATTGAATCGTGAGCAAAATGAAATGTGTGGTTTTAAGCCACTAAATTGAGGTCATGTGTTATACAGCAATAGATAATTGATCCAGTGCTCAATAAATTCCCAAGTTTAGTTAAAGAAAGATATGTCATCTCAATTCTCAAATATTGTGTACCTGCTATATGCCAGGTTCTGTTCTTGGCACCAAGAATATGAGGATTAAAACTTGTGGTTCCTGAAAGCCTCCTTAAATATGACACCAAAAGCACAGATGACAAAAGGAAAAAAGATATATTGGATTTCCTCAAAATTCAAAACTTATGTGCTTCAAAGGATACCATCAAGAAAGTGAAAAGACAACCATGGAATTGGAGAAAAAATTTACAAATCAAATATGTGATAAGGGACTTATATGTAGAATATATAAGGAACTTGTACAACTCAATAATAAAAAGTTAAATAATCCATTTTAAAAATGAGCAAAGGATCTGAATAGACATTTCTCCAAACAAGATATACAAATGGCTGATAAGCATATGAAAAGATGCTCAGCATCATTAGTTATTAGAGAAATACAAATCAAAACCACCATGAGGTATCACTTCATTCCTACTAAAATGTCTATAATAAAAACAGAGAATAGCAAGTGTTGGCAAGGATATAGAGAAATTGCAACCTTAATACTCTGCTGGGGGAAATGTAGAATGGTATAGCTGCTTTGGAAAACAATTTGTCTATTTTCCCAAAGTTAAATGAAGAGTCACCATATGACCCAATCTGGGGAGTACTCTGACACCCATCAACCAATTCTCTGGACACCAGTTGGATGTCCAACAATTCCATTCTGACACTAACTATATGGAGTTACTGTCAGATTCCACGTATTTAAGGGTTTAGTCCCACAAGACTGCCCCCACTTCAGATGCCAGTTGCAAGTCATACTTCTGAGTGACTGGCTATAAAGCAGAGGTTCCCATGACCCCCTCATCAGATTCAGTAGTTTGCTGGAATGGCTCACAGAACTGAGAGAAATATTTTATTTATGTTTACTGCTTTCTTACAAAGCATACAACTCAGGAACAGCCAGGTGGGAGGGATGCATAGGGCAAGGTATGGAGAGGGGAGGGAGTGTGGAGCATCCTCCCAGCAAATTCACGTGTTCAGCAACCTGGAAACTCTCCAAATATCATATTTCGAGTTTTTATAGAGCTCCAGTACCACCTCCCCTTCCCATAGGTCAGTGGGTGGGACTGAAAGTTCTAACTCTGATCACTTAACCTTTCTGATGACCAACCCTATCTTATGACCATCTAGGGGTACCTCCTTAAGTCACCTCATTAGCATAAGCTCAGGTGTGATTGAAAGGGGCTTGTCATGAATAACAACAAAAACACCCATCTATTACTCAGAAAATTCCAAGGTTTTAGGAGCTCTATACCAGAAACTGTGGGCAAAGACCAAGTATGTTTTTGTATTATACCACATCTAGCAGTTCCACTCTAGATGTATACCCAGGAGAAATGAAAATGTGCATCCACACAGAAACTTCTATGTGAACATTTAGAGCAGCATTCTTTATTGTTTTTTTTTAAGATTTTATTTATTTATTCGACAGAGAGAGAGAGAGAGAGACAGCGAGAGAGGGAACACAAGCAGGGGGAGTGGGAGAGGGAGAAGCAGGCTTCCCGCGGAGCGGGGAGCCCGATGCGGGGCTCGATCCCAGGACCCTGGGATCATGACCTGAGCCGAAGGCAGCCGATTAACACCTGAGCCACCCAGGTGCCCCAGAGCAGCATTCTTTATAATATCCAAAAAGTAGAAATAACCCAAATGTCCACCAACTGATAAATGGATACACAAAACATGATATATCCGTACTACAATGGGGTATCATTTGGCAATGAAAAGGAATGACGTTCTGATAAGTGCTATAATGTGGATGACCCTTGAAAAGATTATGGCAAGGAAAAGAAGTCAGACGCACAAAAAACACATATCCTATGATTCTATTTATATGAAATGTCCCAGCTGGGGGATGGAGGGTCACTGCTAATCGGTACAGCATTTCTCCTGGGAGTGATCAAGTGTTCTAAAATTGTATTGTGGTGATAGTTGCTCTGCGAATGTAGTAAAAAACAGCGATTTGTATACTTTAAATAGGTGAACTGTATAGAGTGTGCATTATAACTCAATAAACCTGTTTTTACAAACTCCAGCAACTTGGCCAAGGGCAAAGAATTCCTAATAAATAGCTGAGTTGGAACTTGAATCCAGGTCCAATCTACACACTCCCTTTCTGTCTAACTTTCTAGCTCACATAAGTCTGGTGTATTTATGTACCTTAAAAAATTGTGTGCATAGAAAAATAGTAATATGTATTACATATATAAAAACATTTTATCATCCACCCTTTAAAAAAAAGATTTATTTACTTATTTATTTGAGAGAGAAAGAGAGAGAGAGAGAGAGCACACAATTTGGGAGGGGCAGAGGGAGAGAACCTTCAAGCCAACTCCCTGCTGAGTGTGGAGCTGGGCTAGATCCCACAACCCATGAGATTATGACCTAAGCCAGAGCCAAGAGTCAGACGCTTAAGCAACTGAACCACCCAGGCACCCATATCATCCACCTTTATAAAATTAGTTCTTTATTTTAATTCCAGTAGGGTTAACATATAGTGTTGTATTAGTTTCAGGTGTAAAATATTGTGATTCAACACTTCTGTACGTTATTCAGTGCTTATCATGACAAGTGTACTCTAATTCCCTTCACCTATTTCCCCCATCCACTCACCCACCTCCCCTCTGGTAACCATCAGTTTGTTCTCTATACTTAAGAGTCTGTTTCTTGTCTCTCTCTTTTTTCCCTTTGCTCATTTGCTTTGTTTCTTCAATTCCACATATGAGTGAAATCATATGGTATTTGTCTTTCTCTGACTTATTTCACTTAGCATAATACTCTCTAGCTCCATTCATGTTGTTGCATATGGCAAGATCTCATTCTTTTTTATGGAAGAGTAATATTCCATCGTGTGTATCTATATATCGCATCTTCTTTATCCGTTCATCTGTGGATGGACACTTGGGCTGCTTCCATATCTTGGCTATTGTAAATAATGCTGCCATAAACATAGGGGTGCATATATTTTTTGAATTAGTGTTTTCATATTCTTTGGGTAAACACCCTATAGTGGAATTACTGGATCCTATGGTAATTCTATTTTTAATTTTTGAGGAACCTCCATACTGTTTTTCATAATGGCTGCACCAGTTTACATTCCCATCAACAGGGCAAGAGGGTTCCTTTTTCTCCGCTTCCTCGCCAATACTTGTTGTTTCTTGTGTTCTTGATTTTAGCTATTCTAACTGGTGTGAGGTGAAATCCCACTGTGGTTTTGATTTGCATTTCCCTGATGACAAGTGACGTCGAGCATCTTATCATGTGTCTGTTGGCCATCCCTATGTCTTCTTTGGAGAAATGTCTGGGCCCATTCATGGTTTTTTTTTTTTTAATTTAAAATGGATTGTGAGCATTTTTCCATGTCATGACATAGTCTCCTACAACATAAAATTTTAATAGCTACATAGTATCCCATTGTATGGCTGACCCTTAATTTATTCAACTGAGTGTTTATTATTTGGATGGTTTCTAATATAGAAAGAGCTCTTATCAAACTAACTGCTGTAAATAGGCTGATGGGCTTTTTATTTTTGATAGCATCCATGGCCTTTTATCAATGATCAGAGTAGGGTCTCTCTCTCTCTCTTGCTCTTTCTTTTTTTTTTCTTTTCATAAATTAGGTACTTTAATGGTAATTCATAGGCCACCCATATTTTTGTGCTACAGACTATTAAAATGTCTTCCCCAATCTTTTTTTTTAAATTAACATAATGTATTATTTGTTTCAGGGGTACAGGTCTGTGATTCATCAGTCTTACACAACACCCAGTGCTCACCATAGCACATACCCTCCCCAATGTCCATCACCGAGCCACCCCATCTCCCCTCCCCCCTCCCCTCCAGCAACCCTCAGTTTGTTTCCTAAGATTAAGAGCCTCTTATGCTTTGTCTCCCTCTCCCTCTCTGGTTTTGTCTTGTTTCATTTTTTTCCTCTCTTCCCCTGTGATCCTCTGCCTTCTTTCTTAAATTCTGCATGTCAGTGAGATCATATGATAATTGTCTTTCTCTGACTGACTTATTTTACTTAGCATAATACCCTCTAGTTCTAGCCACGTCATTGCAAATGGCGAGATTTCATTTTTGATGGCTGTGTAATATTCCATTATATATACACACACACACACACACACACATACACACATACACACACACACACACACACCACATTTATCCATTCATCTGTCAATAGACATCTAGGCTCTTTCCATAGTTTGGCTATTGTGGACATTGCTGCTATAAACATTGGGGTGCAGGTGCCCCTTCAGATCACTACATTTGTATCTTTGGGGTAAATCCAGTAGTGCAATTGCTAAGTCGTACCGTAGCTCTAATTTCAACTTTTTTAGGAACCTCCATACTGTTTTCTAGAGTGGCTGCACCAGCTTGCATTCCCACCAACAGCGTAGACGGGTTCCTCTTTCTCTGCATCCTCGCCAACATCTGTCATTTCCTGACTTGTTAATTTTAGCCTTTCTGACTGGTGTGAGGTGGTATCTCATTGTGGTTTTGATTTGTATTTCCCTGATGCCGAGTCATGTTGAGCACTTTTTCATGTGTCTGCTGGCCATTTGGATGTCTTCTTTGCAGAAATGTCTGTTCATGTCTTCTGCCCATTTCTTGATTTCCCCAATCTTGACACCAGTTCTTAACTATTGCTTCTTCAAAGCCCATAATCATCTTCCTTTGCCTTCAGCTGTCGCCATTGTTTGAGTTTATTGATTCTTCTTCAGTTGTTCCTACAAAGTGCTGTTTTGGCATAATGCCTAATGATCAAATTGCCATATTAACTCCTCAAATTCCCTCTCTTAGTTTTTCTTCTTAACACATTCACCCCAAGTCCTGGAAGAGGAAGAATGCTTCAGTGGTTCCCCAATGGCTTCCCATGGTTCGGAGATCCCTGAAAAGCAACCAAAGTCCCTTCACCTGTGTCTAGCAGCAGTACTAAGACTTCAGCAGCCTTCTTCCCACCTCTTCCCTAAAACTTTCAAGTGAAAACTAAATAATTTAGTAATGAGTTTGACCTCCTTCATCCAAAGGAAAACAACCCATGGGCTGGGGGAATGCGGTGCCTCACACGCCAACGTGTAGGCTTCCAACTCCGCCCTCTCGCTCTTTCTTTTAAACTTTTTACTAAAGCACAACGTATATACATAATATATACATGTCATAAATGTAAAGGTGGACATATTTCACAAACTAAACATACCTGTGTAACCAGTATCCAACTTAAGAAACAGAATATGACCAGCACTTCAGAAGCTCCCTTCATGCCCTTTGCCCACCCCCACTCCCGCCAGGACTTTTTCTTTTTCAGTTGAATATCGGCTGGCAATATGTCCAAGTGGCAAATCCAACATGCCCCTTTGGGGCAGGGCCAGTAAAGACATCACAGATTGCCACCGAATATACACTCACGGCTCTTCTGCTTGTGCCTTGGCTCTCCCACTTTCAGTGCTCTGGTATCTACCAACCTTAACCCTCACCTGAGTGTTACCTATACCCAGAGTCTCCCCCTTTTAGGTAGCTTCTGTAGCTGAGTGGGCAGCCGGCAAGTTGAGCTGGCATGGGTGAGTGGCATGACCAGGCATGTGGTGCCCTCTCCCCTGCCCTACACACTTGATAAAGCTGAAAGGGAGGGCCTGGGTAGTTCTGAGCAAGGGCCAGACGTTCTAAACCAGTGACTTTGCAACTTGGCTGTGTATTAGCGGGGGAGCTTTAAATGTAATAATGCCTGGCTCCTACCCCCAAATATTCTGATTTAATTGGCACGGGGTGTGGCCTGGACATGGGGATTCTTAAAAAATATCCAAGCGATTCCAGTGTGCAGCAAAGGCTGAGAACCCATGCTCTAAACTCAGATTCTTTTTTTCCCTTTCCAAATTTTTATTTAAATTCTAGTTAGTTAACATATAGTGTAATATTGGTTTTAGGAGTAGAATTTAGTGATTCATCACTTACAAAAAACACCCAGTGCTCATCATAACAAGTGCCCTTCTTAATGCCCATCACCCATTTAGCCCATCCTCTGCCAATCTCCCCTCCAGAAACTCTCAGTTTGTTCTCTATCCTTAAGAGTCTCTTGTGGTTTTTCCCTCTCTCTTTTTCCCCCCTTCCCATATGTTCATCTGTTTCGTTTCTTAAATTCCACATATGAATGAGATCATATGATATGTGTCTTTCTCTGACTTATTTCACTTATCATAATACACTTTAGCTCCATCTACATCATTGCAAATGGCAAGATTTCATTCTTTTTGTTGGCTGTGTAATATTCCATTACACACACACACACACACACACACACACACACACACACACACACACTACATCTTCCTTATCCATTCATCAGTCGATGGATATTTGAGCTCTATTCATAGTTTGGCTATTGTTGATAATGGTGCTATAAACATTGGGGTGCATGTACCCCTTCGAATCTGTATTTTTGTATCCTTTGGGTAAGTACCTAGTAGTACAATTGTTGGATTGTAGGGTAGTTCTATTTTTAACTTTTTGAGGAACCTCCATACTGTTCTCCAGTGGCTGTATCAGTTTAAGATGTAAGAGGGTTCACCTTTCTCTGCATCCTTGCCAACATCTGTTGTTTCCTGTGTTGTTAATTTTAGCCATTCTGACAGGTGTGAGGTAGTATCTCATCATGTTTTTGATGTGTATTTCCCTGATTATAAATGATGTTGAGCATCTTTCCATGTGCCTGTTGGCCATCTCTATGCCTTCTTTGGAAAAATGTCTATTCATGTCTTCTTCCCATTTCTTAACTGGATTATTTATTTTTGGGGTGTTGAGTTTGATAAGTTCTTTACCTTTATCAGATATGTCATTTGCAAATATCTTCCCCCATTCCATAGGCTGTCTTTTAGTTGTGTTGATGGTTTCCTTTGCTGTGCAGAAGCTTTTTATCTTGATGAAGTCCCAATAGTGCATCTTTGCTTTTGTTTCCCTTGCCTCTGGAGATGTGTCTAGTAAGAAGTTGCTATGCCAAGGTCAAAAAGGTTGCTGCTGGTGTTCTCCTCTAGGAATTTGATGGTTTCTTGCCTCACATTTAGGTCTTTCATCCATTTTGAATTTATTTTTGTATATGGTGTAAGAATGTGGTCCAGTGTCATTCTTCTGTATGTGGCTGTCCAATTTTCCCAGCACCATTGTTGAAGAGACTGTCTTTTTTTCATTGGATATTCTTTCCTGCTTTGTTGAAGATTAGTTGACCATATTAAACTCAGATTCTTTTTGGCTTTTGTCAGTGTGTTGCTCAGTGTCAACATCAGCTGAGGATTAAACACCACATCTCATTGACTCTGTAATATTTGTGTAATTCACATTAGCGCTTTTTTTTTTTTTTGGCTTTCCTTAGAGGGTTTGTGCAACACTATTTTGACAACATGCCACTCTCTCTATAGATTGAACTGACAATCTCTAAGATGGTTATGGATATACTGGGTCATTTAGCCTGAATAGGAATTAAGATGTCTTAAAACAATAATGAGTTACAAAAGTCACCCCTTAAGCATATTTGATGTGCTTTCTTATGTCTCCTGCACATGATGTGCCTTGGTAAAATAGTGTGCCTACTGGAAGCAATGTTGGTTTCAGATGTGTAAATCACACGGAAGGAGATTTGCAAAGCCACGATGCCTGATCCATCTGAGAGGTTGCCTGGCTGTTTCCTGCAGAGGACACAAGCCTCAGTCAGGGAGGGCTTCCCCGTATAGGGGCCTGAACAGCATATTTGAAAGATGATTAAAGAAGGCTTCTTTTTATAAGTTATCTTAAGAGGGAAAAGGAAATGCCTGGTTTATGAAGCATAACAAATGGGGTGAGTAGAAATCAGACAAAGTAGAAAAGGAAGAGAAAGGAGTTTGAGCAAGAAGAGAGATGGGTCTGGGGTAAGTTGGCACTTCCAGGGTATGAAAAGTGTATGGCTGACGCCCAGTAGAGGGAATGATTGGCTAGCTTACTGTTGGACTTACAGCAGGACTATTGGCTAGTATAAGCCGAGCCTCCCATGTATTAATGTGCAGAGTTGTGGGCAGGTGTCTCAGTGTTAGACAGGGTAATAAACAGTAAAAGCAAAAAGAGATATAGAAACACCTTCTGATTCCTGGGGAAATGTCAAGCTCTCCCCACTTTCACTCTTAAATGTCTGCATGAGAATGCTGTTCCCAGGCTGGGGTTCCCAGGAGCCCCGTCTTTTCCTGAGGAGTGCTTGGTGGATCCTGGCCGGGGGGTCTGCACCAGCAGAGCTCAGAGCTGCTGATGCATTTGCCCACATGACTTCAAAGCAGTGGTGGGTTCTGTCTTATATTTATACAACCAACAGAAAGAATCTATTTTAGAGAAAACACACAAAGAAGAGAGCGGAGGGTAGCAATTTCATAGTCTGCTCTGTAATTTAGTATGGTGTTCTGTGCTAAAGGAGAAAATAATCCCTGTGTTAACAGACAATGGAGGACGAGAGAAGGAAGGATCAAGCAATTTGGACCCCGGTCCTGTGAATTTTGAATGTGTTGGGAAAGGAGGAAAAACTTTTGACTTTTTCTTGTTCCATTTTAACATCATAGAGAGACATTGGTTATTTGTGGAGTCAGACGCACGGATTAAGATATAGATGGATAGATAGATAAATAGCAGGGTGGGCAGTGTAACAATAGATAGGCTAAGAGTTGCTGAGAGTACTGACCAAGGACATGGGCTCTGAAGTCAGACTGATGCCTGGGATTGAGTCACAGCCACCATGAATATGTCACCTTGGGCAGGTTATGTAAACTTTCTGTGCCCCAGTGTCCTCATCTGTAAAATCGGATAATAAAACTACATACCTCATGGAGCCTGGCACAAAGTAAGCCAATAAAAGTTTGGTTTTATTTTGTTATCATTAGTATAACTCACCAGGATATTAAGAGAGAACAGATGGGGATCATCTACTCTAGCCTGAGGAGGTCAGAGAGAATCACCTGCCAGGGCAGTGGAGGTGGTGGGCTGGGCTGAGTCTTGGATGATCAATAGGAATTGGCAAGAGAGGAGGGAGATAATATCCCCATTCTAGGCAGAGTGGGGTCTGTGGCTGAGGAACAGAGCGTCTGTAAGGAAGGTTTTTATGTGATTTATATTTTTTGAGTCACCGTTGCTGCCATATTTGACTAATAGGTGAACACATGTATGGAAGTCACAATGGTTTTCTCCAGTCCACAGAAAATGACCGGAGTGCAAGGGGGTTCAAGAACCTCTTGTGACGTCTCCACGTCTCCCCACGTTCTGTGGTCTACAGTAGTTTGGAAATCATTGCTGGAGACTGTTGTATCCTGGACCCAGGCCCTGCTTTCCTTCAACAGTGCTGTCCAGCTGGAGAGCCACTGGAAGTTTTCAAACAGGAGAACCATGATGGAAATGGTTATTCCACGTCTATTTCAGTGAGCCTCCTTTCAGTGTGCCTTTATGTGTAGCTGACTCTAATAAATCAAAAAACTACATTTCCCAGACTCCCTGGAAGCTGTGCAATTTCAGTTCCACCAATCAGATGGTGGTCATGTGAGACAAATCCAGACTGCCTTTAAGTGGGGAAGGAGGCATGGTGGGAAGCTTCAGTGCTGCAGGTGTATCTTTCAAGAGGTCTGGTGTACCTCTGAAGCCAATGGTTCCAATAGTGGCTTCCAGAATCCCCAGATTATATCTGAGGTTGGCAACCCTGGGGCCAGCTGTTGAAAGGGCAGCTTGCCGATTTCCTCATACAAGTCCCTCCTGAGGGTGGTGGTTTGCTGTCAGGAGAACCCAGTCAGCACATGTCTGGTGTTGGCTGTATCCGGGACCCAGATCCTGCTTTCTTCCTGCCTTTAGCCAGTCCAGGTTCAACCCCACTCTCTGTGTCTCCTTTCCCCCACCTGTAGCCCTCCATTCAAGTCATAAAGTCATGGTCTCTACCACAGGTTTGGGAAAGAAATCTCTGCCCTGGGTCTAGGTTACCTTCCTCCCAAAAGGCACCTGGGCTTCTTAGGCAAATTTCCCCCATACCCCTCTTTATGCAAAATTGACCATTTCCTTCCTTCACCTCCCCAGATACCTTGCCACAAAGTAATGCCACTTTGTGGGGGGAAGAGTGAAGTAGCCTTGGGGGGGGGGTCATGCTGATACAACAGGCTCAAAGATCTAGGTAAGCCAACTGAAATGGAAGGGCAGGAGTTCCCAGGTAATTTATAAAGGAAGCAAGTTGAGACAGAAGTAAGGAGCTGTCCTCTGAAGTGGAAAGAATGACCTTTCAGGATCTTGAAGCAAGTGCTTAAAGAGAAGTGTGATGAGTAAACTGTAGGAGTGACCTGGGGAGGGGTGACCTCCACCAGGCCCAGCGAGGTTCCCACCAGTCCTAGAGACAGTCCCCAGACACCTGGCCAAGGGCACTGAGCAGGAACTGAAATCCGGCCCATCCCCCACTTGCCCGGTGAAGGGCCCCAGCATGGGGCTGTGGGCTGCAGGAGGAAGGGGGAGGTGCCTTTTAAAATCCACACTGAGGTGTCCTGGGGGCAGCCCTAGTTCCAGGGGGCGGGATAGGGAGGAGAGGCCCAGACACTGTCCGTGTCAAAGGCTTCTGACACCTGGAAGGGTGTCCTCTCCCTGCGCCAAGGCACCGACACCCGGTGGGCAGAGCTGTCTTCCCAGCCCTCCTCCAGCTCTGAGACAGCAGTTTGCCCTTTTATGACATAAGCACATGCAGTGGGCAAGGTGGCATTGACTGTTACTGTTTCCTCTGCCAAGTGTTTTCGTGCTATAAAACTGCAGAGTACGAACTCTACAATCATTCTTTGGACTTTAAAAATTGCTTAGGAAAGAAGAGGGTGTGGGGAAGAAGGGGAGGAGGAAGACAGGGAGAGACAAAGTCCTTTTGGATTGCAAACTGCCAGTTTCCCTTCTTGCATTTGGTCTTTTGTTCCTTGCCTGGGGAACATGTTCAACAAGTATAAAACCAAATCAGGTTGTTTTTGGCAAGGCTTTCTGCTGTAAGAGCAGTGCGGGCTGTGTCTTCTGCTGCCTGGCACCACATCCACCAAAAACAGACAACAGGTCCAACCAGAATGAGCTGCTTGGGCAGCAGGGCCCTCAGCCCGCTGTTCACTGGGCATAACCTCTGGAGGGAGTGGGGCGGAGCAGGCGGGGAAGAAGGATGTTCAGCAACAGCAGGAGCGCAGCCCCTGTGCGCCCTGGGCGAGAAAAAGGAAAGGGCAGAGAATATGGTGGGGCGAAAGTCTGCTTTAAGGGCTTTCAACCAGAAATGTCAATCACCAAAACCACTTTTTTAAAGGCACCAAAGCGAAGGAAAATGCTGTGCACACGTCTGTTTACTCCATCTACAGTAAACTGTAGGAGTGACCTGGGGAGGGGTCAGCAGATGCCCTGCTCCCCCACTTGCAGTCCCCAGCATTGACCATTTTCATGCACTCTTGCCCAGCGTCCAGCAGTCAGCAGTGGCTGCTCACACCTGGCACTCTCTCTGGACACAGCACCCTCGCTTCTCAGGCAGGGTGACTCAGATGCATGCCTCCGGCCACCCAGGGTTCCCCAGCAGGATTATGCTCCAGTGGCCCACAGTGGCAAATTGCTTGCCAACACACCCTTAAGTGGCTCCCTTTCCTTCCCTTCCTTGCCTAACTTCCCCACTGCCCTAGTGATGTTTCCTGAAATCTCCCAAATCACCTACTTGCACTGGAGTCCTTCTATCAGCGTCCAGTTCTGGGGGAACCCAAGCTAACACATCCTCCTAGCCTTACCCATTTTGATAAAATCTGCTCTCTTCCCTTGTTAAGTAGGCTTAACTTTGCTCTAAACTTCTCATCCTCGGACTTACCACTAGGTTGGAGTGGCTCCTCTATCCACACAACTTGTTGGATACAAGGGGTATCCAAGTTTTAAAAGTCCTTTTGTGATTTTTAAAAAAAGATTTTATTTATTTATTTGAGAGAACAGAGTGACAGAGGACGAATGGGGGCGGGGGTGGACAAAGGGAGAAGCAGGCTCCCCGCTGAGTGGGGAGCCCGAAGTGGGGCTCGATCCCAAGACCCTGAGATCATGACCTGAGCTGAAGTCAGACACTTAAGCAACTGAGCCACCCAGGCGCCCCTTCTTTTGTGATTCTTTAGGAACTTTGCCAATTCTTTGATAGACTGTAATTTGTTGTATTAGATATTTGCTCTGGTATCTAAATCATAGACGAGCTTTTTCTTGGCAAGTGTATTTTCTGAGAGATGATGTGAGTAGGGTCATGTTTTAAATATATTAGGGGAATTTAGAACTCAAACTAATTGTCTTGTGAGTCCTTTGATGAAACAAACCCAAATTTATGAACTTTCATGTATTTTCTTTCCTTAAACTGAACTATACCCACTTTGCTTTAAATGGGACTTCACCTATAGTCTCCCCCATTTTTAAAAACTTTTAAGTAATCTCTCCACCCAGCATGGGGCTGGAACTTAAAACCCTGAGATCAAGAGTCACATGCTCTACCGACTGAGCTGGCCACATGCCCCTAGCCTCCCCTATTTTAATGCTACTTCTGCTAGTGTCATTTAGCCTGTTTCTAAGGCTCTAATACAGAACTATCTGAAATACAATATCGATGGCACAGAGCCTACAAGAGAATAATTTTATTCTCCAGCATCACTTTAGGGCTACCGTAGTATGTCTTTTTCTGTCATTAATTTGTGGAGAGATGCTGGATAAATCCCTGACTCTGCATTCTTCTGTTTTTCCAGCATATTAATCAATAAATTAATATTTGAAGTTGTATGAACTAAAGAAAGAACGGGACTATAGCCCTTCCTTAGAAACAAAATATTAGGGCTCATTTCAGTATAAAAGTTATACACACACACACACACACACACACACACACACACACACACATACAGAGAAAACTAGAATTCAGAAAAGGGGAAGAAAAGCATCTATATTTCTTCTGCATAAAGACAGTCAGCATCACATTTTAGTTTATTTTCTTCCTGCCTTTCTATGTACAGTTTTTGTGTTCTTATTATCATCGTGGCATCAGATATCATCTTAACAGCAACATCAAATTTCAGGGAGTACATACACTGTTGTCTACTTATCCAGTTCCCTACGTTCAGGTGCTTTCGCCCTATTTTTACCATTATAAACGGTGCCCAGCATGACTTAGTTTGTGTGACAGTATGTTCTGGAACTTCCCCCAGCACTTGTTAATCCTTGTTAGTGTTAAGTCATGATGGGTAGATCCCACGCTACACAGATAATGAGATCATGAGTTTCTGTACCTCTCCTCTGCACATCCTGAGTGCCTGTTCTGTGTGGGGCACCTTGAAGGAGCCAATGATGAATAAGATACAACATCTGTCTGCAAGGAGCTTGGCCTCTGGACGAGGAACACAGACCTGTCATCCATTAATAATAGCAACTAAGTAAGAAAGTTCTACACCGGGTATTAGGAGAGCCCAGAGGAGCAAGTCTCTGACCCTTGCTAGTGGAGGGTTTTAGAAGCGTTAAGATTTTCTAGACAGTGCAGATAAAGAAAATAAAAAAATAAATCAGGGACGTGTGATAGCAATGGGAGGAGGGCAGCCCCAGTAGACAGAGCAGATGGGAGAGGCCTCTCTGAAGAGGTGAAATTTAGACTGAGACCTAAATGACAAGAAGGTTTCAGCCACTCAAGGACCTGGTAGAAGAGTGTTTAAGGTGAAGGACCAGGAAGCACCGAAAAGACGGGAGTGATCTTGACTTGTTCAAAGCAGAGCATGGTAGGAGTGACGTGAGCGAAAGGGAGGGGAGTAGAGTGGATCTCAGGGAATGGGAGAGCAAAGTGAGGTGGGTCAAATGAAAGGAAAGCAGGGCAGCTTTGAGAGCTCAGCTGCTGTTGGAGAACATGCATCAGGAGCGGTTCCAACGCATAAGGTTGCATGACTCTGTCAACATTTCTTAGTAGCACCAGAAGAAGAGAAGGCAGATGGCCTGACTGGTACATGCTTGGAGGTTGCAGAACAAGTGTAGCAAATAGACAGTGGAGTAAGGGAGTGGAATGTACTGGGAATGGAGAGTTTGTAGTGTTGTGCTCTAAAGGCCAGGCTGAATAAGAAAAGAATGGAAAATAAGAAGGTTGGAAGATAAGGGTGTGACAAACAGGGAGAAAACAGAAAGCTGGGGGATTGGAGGCCTCAGAGAGTTTACAGAGCCTATGAGATGGAAACAAAGTAGAGAGAAAGCTAGAAGGATGAAGGGTTTTACTCTGAGAATAGAATACTAGGGTTTAAGAAAGCAGATAGAGTTCAGACAGCTGTGGGTGATGTCAAGGTCCATTGCTGAAGTAAAATGGAGGTGATGGTTGAAGCCGTGATCAGGGAAGTATGGTGCAAGCTAGGGTATTAGTTGATTTCATCAAATCAAAACTTTTGTGCGTCAAAGGACACCATCAAGAAAGTGAAAAGACATGGGGCGCCTGGCTGGCTCAGTTGGGGGAGCATGTGACTCTTCATCTTGGGGTCATGAGTTCAAGCCCCACATTGGGTGTAGAGATTACTTAAAAATAAAATCTTTAAAAAAAGAGCAAGTGAAAAGACAACTGACAGAAAGGGGGAAAATACTTGCTAACTACTTATGTGATAAGGGTCTGGTATGAAAAATGTGTATAAATAACTCTTACTACTCAGTGACAAAAAGATAAGTAACCCATTTAAAACTAGGTAAAGGATCTGAATAGATATTTCTCCAAAGACGACATACAGTCAATAAGCACATGAAAAGACACTCAACATCATTAGCCATCAAGGAAATGCAAACCAAAACTGCAATGAGATACCGCTTCATACCTCGTACCAGAATGGTTATAATCAAGTAATCAGATAATAAACAAGTTTTGGCAAGGAAATGGAGAAATGGGAACCCTCATACACTGCTAGTGGGAATGTAAAATGGTGCAGCTGCTTTAGAAAATATTTTGGCAGTTTCTTAAAATGTTAAAATTAGAGTTACCATATGACCCAGCAGTTTTACTCCTAGGTATATACCCAAGAAAAACGAAAGCATATGCCCATATAAAAACTCCTACCCAAAAGTTCATAGCAGCATTCCTCAATAGCCAAAAGTGGCAACGACCCAAATGTCCATCAACTGACAAATAAATAAGCAAAAGGTGGTATGTCCATACAATGCAGCAACTCAGGGGCGCCTGGGTGGCTCAGTCGGTGAAGCGTCTGCCTTTGGCTCAGGTCATGATCCCAGGGTCCTGGGATCGAGCCCCGTGTCAGGCTCCCTGCTCAGTGGGGAGTCTGCTCCTCCCTCCCTCTTGTGCTCTCTTTCTCTCTCTCTCTCTCTCCCTCTCTCTCTCGCTATCTCAAATAAATAAAATCTTAAAAAAAAACAATGCAGCAACTCAGATGACCCTTGAAAATGTTATGCTAAGTGAATGGAGACAGTTACTACTTGTAAGTAGTTGCTCAAAGTAGGTTAGGGGACGGAGATAAGCATTTTCTTAATGAAATAGAACAGGCTAGATTAGATTAGACTAGATCAGATCTTTATATCCCAGCTTAAGTGCCATTTCCTCAAGGAGTCTTCCCTAACTAGGTCAAATCCCCTCTCTCTTGGAACCTGTCCTTGATAGCACTAAGCACAGTTGGAAGTTTGTGTTTATTTGCATGATGATTAGATGGACGTTGGGATCCCAGGATGTGACTATAAATGCACTGCATCTCCAGCACTTAGCATGCAGTTGATGGCACATAGCAGGGTTATTTGTAAGTTATCTGTTCAAGGAAGGAAGGAGAGAAACTGGTTAGTGGGGGGTCAAAGTTGTAGATGCAAAGAACAGAGTATCCTAGAAGGAAAGGAATAAAATGTGGGATGTAGATGAAGTCTCTAAAATAAAGGTCTCTAAGACATTGTTTTTCAAACTGGGGGTCCCAACACATTAGCGAATTGAGAAAATGATATACTAAGTTGTGGCCAGAATTTTTTAATGAAATGGAATAGGGTAGGCTAGAAAATATCAGAGGTGTGCCTCAGTCACTCAGACTCTTGATTTCAGCTCTTTTCATGATCTCAGGGTCGTGAGATAGAGCCCAGCCTCATGCTGGGCATGGAGCCTGCTTAAGATTCTCTCTCCCCCTCTCCCTCTGCCCCTCCTCCCACTCCCCACCCCCACCCTCTCTCTCTAAAAGAAAAAGAAGAAAAAAGAAAATATCAGAGAATATAGCACATACCAAAATTTTCATGAAACTTTTGTTTCAACTATATATAGTTGTGTGATATATATATATATATATACACACACACACATACATACATACATGTACACATGTGTGTTTTATGTCATGATTCTCCTGTGTTTCAATTTTGAAAAATTGAGACACTCCTATACCATACCCTCTGGTTCAAACATTCATGACTATAATTCTTTTGTGAAGCACTGATCATTCTAGTAGATTGAGAATCACAGACTGTGAATATAAGACCTTTGGTGGTTTGTGCTAGTAATAGCATAGCATTTTTTAAAAGTCATTTGTTAAGTACAAATTAAACATTAATTTCTCGAGTATAAATTGAACATTAATGGAATTTCTCAAGTATAAACATTAATTTGAGTTTTTAAGAACAAGCTAAACAATGGTTGCAATCTCTATTAAGGTGTTATTCAGTCTCTAAAATGTATCAAGTTATGATTATTTCTAATCATTTATGATTAGGAAACCCGGGAAGCCAGTGTTTAGTTATGTGGCAAAATGCATTGTCCTTAATTTAATTTCTTTTACCATGAGTTTTTCAAAATGGTTTAATTGTAAGATTTCTTTGAATGTGTGTAACACATCACATGTGCCTAACAGTTCTTTCATTTGTGGGAACTGTGTGTGGTGGGAAGCCCAGGGCCTTTGGAGCCATTCTAGTCTGCAAGGAATCCTGGCTTTGTCGCTTACTGGCTGTTTGACATTTGACAAGTTGGTATATTGGGATCTTGGCTTCCTTGTCTATATAACGGAAATAATTTAGGTGGAAATTGCCTTTTGTGGAGGTCAAAATTGGTCAACTATCAGCAATTTCCTGAGGCTCAACCTAATGTTTATCTTACAGGGTGGTTGTGAGGATCAAACAAGACAATATTTGTTTAATACCTGGCACAGTGCCTATTAAATGTTAGTATTCCCTTTGACAAAGGTGAAAGATACTAGTGTCATTGTTTAATTATCTCTTTTAAATTGGCAGCATACACATTGGTCCATTGCACATTATATACTTATTTAATTTGTGTCTTGTTGCAGAAAGAATTTAAGTAGACTGGCACATAGTTGGTACTAGATAAATATTTGGATACTAGTGAGTTAATGTTTCTGTTGAGTTTTGTTTCCATGGTCATTTTTGAGCCATCATTTGGCACTTAACTAGAATTTGATGAAACATTAAAGAGCCCAGTTTGGATTGTTCTTTTCCAAGAGTTTGTAACAAAGTCTTGTTTTGTACTTCTATGATAGGTTGTTCTTTCCTGGGAGCCAGCCCCGTGCAATGGTGTCTGGTGAATGTTTAACAACAGACTCTCTGGAAGCAAGTGTGTGTGGGTGGTGGTGGACCTAAATGTAGTGTTGGCCAATTTCTATGCAAATACTTTGGTCACCCGTCACTCCTGATTTCAGGCTAGCAACTTGACATCACTGAATGCACAGTTGGGAAGAGGTGAGTACAGTGAGCTCTTCTGAACTAGAATGAAGATGCTCCAGCCCCACCGCTGGCCCCAGGACACATGAAACCCAACCTCAGGGCAGTGCTCTGTAGACTGGAACTGAGCATGTGTGAGGATTTTTCATTTATATTTATGCTGCTAATAAAGAATTTTCACAATTACTGAGTATTTTTGAAAAACACAACTAAACAGAATAATTGCAAAAGCCAAACAAAACAATAATTACAATATTTATTGTTATCCTACATCTGTATGACACCTTCTCATTAAATTGTTTTTCTTGATGAGACAACATGCAGGGTTTTGCTCTTCTTTTTTCCTTTGGTTAACCTATTATTTTAATGACCAAAATACTAAGTAAGTATTCCCCCAAAAAAGTGCTGTGTAATTTTATTTATTGATTCTCTCTCTCTCTTTTTTTTTATTTATTGACTCTCTTGATGATCTAACTGGCTCAGATCTT
Organism: Zalophus californianus; assembly: GCF_009762305.2. Taxonomy (NCBI): domain Eukaryota; kingdom Metazoa; phylum Chordata; class Mammalia; order Carnivora; family Otariidae; genus Zalophus; species Zalophus californianus. The sequence continues at coordinate 109,103,985 of NC_045612.1, read as the reverse complement.
GGGAAACTCCTTTTTGGTGGGATTGTAAAATTCAACATCAATTTTTTTTTTTTAATGTGAGGGAATGTGAATCACAGTTGGGGAAATTGCTGAGGCTATGGATCATTTTATGAGTGATGTGTTTTAAGATTTAAAAAAAAATGCTTCTGCAAATAAAAGATGTTACTCCAAATCAGGGATACTAAATGGGAGGTGGTATTGTCCTGGGGTAGGGGTGGATTTAAGAAATCGATGGTGGCATTTTTGTTGTTGTTGTCAAAATGATTGGGGAGCACTGTTGACATTTAAAGGGTGGGGCCAGAGATGCTAGAACTGTAAATCATCCCATGTTCTGAATGACTTTCAAATATCCTGTGGAACTGTCATGTAGGTGAAAATAAACACCTAATTTTCCAAGACAGCAAGCACAGTATAAATTGAAGGATGCTTGCCTTTAGTTTTGCTTAGAATTTCCCCAAAGTTGTTCACCATGTTGGGAAGTCACAGCACCATGGGCAGTACTGAGTTCGCCGTTTGAGTTGCCGCTAAAGCCCACCTGTGTCAGTCTTGGCCTTGAGCCGTCCCTCACACTGATGCTGTGATAGTGTAAGCATCTGGCTACTTTATTTTGTCTTCTAGGATGGCCATGCCTGAGAGTTTACATTTTGAGGGGCATGTTATTTTATTATACATTACTTTCTTTTTATTTGTCCTTTCTGCCAGGGTATTATGTTGATTTTTTTTCCTTTACAATTATGCATAGCGATATGTGGTGTCCCCTATGGGTTTCATTTCAGGTTAGTACAGGAGGGCTACTGAATATATGTTATTAAAGGAATCATTGGGTCTGAGACCCAATAACTAATACAAATAAGTCATCCTTAGCATAATATGACAATACCATTTCTGTCTCCAAGGTCCCCAGCATATCTGCCTGCAGTCTGACATCAAAGAGTGGCGCATCATATTACCTTGGCTTCAAGACTATAAGTAGATTGTTGAACTCTGCCCCAGTCACTACCATTTGTGGCCCCAAATAACAATTTTATCCATTTTCTTTTTTTTTTCCTCCTTTTTTCCTTCCTGGCATCCGCTGAGCCATTGGCATTACTGCCACTGCCCACAGTGGCAGCCACATCCCATCATGAGAAAAAGCCATCATCTGCTGAATTGTATCCATTTTCTTGATCAGTTCTTGCAGCATTGTTATTTTGTTCATCGGAACATCTGGTGCCCTCTTGGAAAAGGACTTACTCAAAAAGTCCGGTGGCTCAAATATTATGACAGTTGTAAAATGAGGCGAACCTCCGTTTCCTTGAGTTTAGAATTTGCCCCTGAGGAATGTGGAGGCAGGCATGAGCAAGCACATCCGTTTTGTCTCATGCAGTACATAGTGGCAATAAACACCCTGGGTAAGAAAATAAGCACTTAGTGCTGTGCACACAGTAACAAAAAAATAAATATATACTTTGAGCTGGATTCAAATACGAACCTACAGGTCATGTTGTCAACACAGTGAAAAAGGAAAAAAAAATGCATCATCAGTGAATAAACCTGTAATGAGTATGCAGGGCTATCCTTTGGCAAGATTGCAGAGCACCTGGCGTTTCCAGGACTTGTATCTTCTTTCTCAGGTGCCCTTTCCTTCCCTCCCCTCAGCACCTCTCGGGCCAGCAAGCCTAAGGCTCTCAATGCACTTGGAATCGGCAAGCGTTTTTGAGCTACTTTTCTTTTTTTTAAGATTTTATTTATTTATTTGACAGAGAGAGTACACGCACAAGTCGGGGAGCGGCAGGCAGAGGGAGAGGGAGAAGCAGGCTTCCCGCTGAGCGGGGAGCCCGATGCGGGGACTCGATCCCAGGACCCCGGGATCATGACCTGAGCCGAAGGCAGACGCTTAATGAATGAGCCACCCAGGCGCCCCTTGAGCTACTTCTGCTGTATGTCAGGCAATGTGGGAGGCACGATCAAATCCATGTCTGATTTGATCAAACCCCCGTCAGAAGGAAGGGGGGCTGATACACGTTTTTTCTAACTAACTCCAGGGTTTTTTTTTAAGAGCAGACAGGCTTTTTCTGGAGATCAGAATAGTGGTTATCCTGGACAGGCAGAAGTGACTGGGAAGGGGCATGAGGGTTTCTGGGGAGCTGGTAATATTGTGTTTCTTTTTTTTTTTTATTGTGGTGAAAAATACATATCATAAAATTTACCACCTTAACTGTTTCTAAGTGTGCAGTTTAGTAGTGTTAAGTGTATTCCCATTGTTGTAAAGTAGGTCTCCAGAACTTTTTCATCTTGTAAAACTGAAACTCTCTACCCATTAAGCAATAACTCGTTTTTCCTGTCCCCAGCCCCTGGTAACACCATTCTACTTTCTATTTCTATAAATTTGACTACTTTAGATACTTTATACAGGTGGAATCATACAGTATTTACCCTTTGGTGACTGGTTTATTTCACACACTTTTGATGTCCTTCAAGTTTCATCCATATTGTAGCATGTGACAAGATTTCCCTCCTAATGTTGTATTTCTTGATCTGGATGCTAGTTACCTGAGTATGTTCACTTTGGGAAAATTCATTCAGCTGTGCATTTATTAACTGGACATACTTCTATATGCATGTTCTACTTCCAAAGAGGACTTTACTTTAAAAAATAGATGGAGATAAAATTTAAAAATCATTACTACTATTTCTACTAAGCTATTAGTAACTTGTGTTAATGTTTCCCAGAGGTGTTTTAGAAGTACCAGTTAGAGAAGGCAATGCTTAACTCAAAGGGGTACTTGCTGAAGGCAGAACTTCAGAAGAGGTGGCTTGGGGCACCTGGGTGGCTCAGTTGCTGAAGCATCTACCTTCTGCTCAGGTCATGATCCCAGGGTCCTGGGATTGAGAGCCCCGTGTCGGGCTCTCCACTCAGTGGGAAGTCTGCTTCTCCCTCTGCCCCCACCCGCTGGTGCTCTCTCTCTTTCTCTCAAATAAATAAATAAAATCCTTTTTAAAAAAAAAAAAAAAAGAAGAGAGGGCGCCTGGGTGGCTCAGTTGGTTAAGCCACTGCCTTCGGCTCAGGTCATGATCCTGGAGTCCCGGGATCGAGTCCCGCGTCGGGCTCCCTGCTCGGTGGGGACTCTGCTTCTCCCTCTGACCCTCTTCCCTCTCGTGCTCTCTATCTCTCATTCTCTCTCTCTCAAATAAATAAAAAATCTTTAAAAAAATAAATAAATAAATTTAAAAAAAGAAGAGAAAGGGTGCCTGGGGTGGCTCAGTCTTTAAGTGTCTGCCTTTCGCTCAGGTCATGATCCCAGGGTCCTGGGATCAAGCCCTACATCAGGCTCCCTGCTCCGCGGGAAGCCTGCTTCTCCCTCTCCCACGCCCCCTGCTTGTGCTCGCTCTCTCTCTCTCTCTCTCTGTCTCTCTCTCTCTCTGTCAAATAAATAAAATCTTAAAAAAAAATGAAAAAAGAAGAGATGGCTTCACACAGGCCCTATTCAAATTTTACCTGAAGTGTGGCTCTGAGCCCCTTTATACAGAAGCCTGGTACTGCCCATCACAATCCAAAATCACTAAAAATTAATACCCTGCCACCACCAAACAAGAGCAGAAGGTAAAGGGGGGAAAAAACTGTCCTTAAAGAGGGGAATGAAATTGGGAAGAAAGCCCACTGAAGAAAATTTTAGGAGAAAGAACAAAGAACCAACTGAGCCACCCAGGCGCCCTCTCTTCTTTTTTTTAAAAAAGAGTTTTGCTGATTGTTAGAAAAACGAAGAGCCAAACAGATAATCAACACAGGACACCCAGTGAAACTTGCATTTCAGATAATCAACAAATAGGTTTTTAAAGTAGAAATACGTTCCAAATAATGCATAGGACATACTTGTACTAAAAACCTAGGTGTTGTTTATCTGAAATTCACCTTCCGCTGGGCGCCCTGTATTTTACCTGGAGAGCCTAGATACAAGGGAAGGAAGGAGGGAGACAAAATCATGGGGAACACAAAAATGTCTTTTCAAAGCAGGGAACCAGCTCAAAGCCAGATTCTCTGACAAGTACCTAGCACTGGATAATATTCCCTGTCCTAAATGAGGGAAAGAACTTTCCACTAAGAATTGGTTTGATTTTGCAATTAAGAAAAAATTAGACTTTTCTTGAATGTCTTGCTTAGGGGTCCAGAGTTTAATCCAAATCTTGTCACATTGGCTATTTCCCAGAGAGCTGAGTGACAGAATAGGATAACCTACAAGAATGGTGTGTGGGGCTGCAGGGAGGAAGGGCAAGGGACTTCCTCCGAACACCTAGTACCTGGTAGTGACTTATCTTGTCAGTTTTCATCTGAAGAAATTTTGATGTATATAAATAGGGGTTGCCATTAAAAGTAGTGCATCCGTAGTGGTGGGGAAAAACAAATTCCTGAATGCTCCGCCCTCCCTATTCATCAAAGCAAAAGCATCCAAGATTCACTTAAGGTGAATGAAGGCATTTGTTCTGGAAGAGTTGGCCTTGTCACACAATTTCTGATTCACTTTGAAGCCCTGCAGCTAAACCCTTCTAATTCTGAGTCAATAGAAGGGATAATCAGGCTTGATCAATGAAAGTTCTCAGGCTCATTGTTTAAAAGAAATAATTTTTAAAATTGCAAGTATATAATAGGGATTAAATAATTAACAAGATGAGTCTAGGCTGGTTTTGCAAGGCCCATTTTAACGATTGGTTTTTAAATCAGAAGTATAGTTGCGTGCAGCTAAAAGCAAGTGTCCTCTAAATAGTTTGTTAGTAGACCTAGGTAAACTCTATGTTCTATGATCTTTTTACACCATTAATTGCTTAATAAGCTTTTCTTTCATAGAGTGTTTGAAGTAAACTTTGGCCTAGCTCAGGTCGAACGATCACAAAACTTTAAAACCATGAAGACTGAATTTATTACATGGAAGCTGTATCTGTGATTGTTATCAACTGGATATGTAGAATCTTGGTTGATACTTTTTATGGCTTTATGAAACTGTCAATAGCCCTGACCTGTATGTCCTTGGACAGTTTCCTTAGGTGTCTATACCTTAACTTCCTCATCTGTAAAATGAGGGAGGGGGTGGACGATGATCTCTAGCCTCCAAGCTCTAAAACATCATGACGAGATCACACTAAGGGTGGTGTCTATCTCAGGGAGTGCTAACTTAGCACAACTTACCTAGAGGTTTCCTTGGTAGGGATGGTTATTATTTTAATGAATAAAGGTAAGAAGAGTATAGAAAAAGTGTTTTCAGTTGCTTCTTGTCCCTTGGAAATCTTTCATGGGTGAAGAATCAGAACTTGGGGAAAAACCAGAACACCCATAAAGCAATAATGTCTAGAAGAGACCAAGGATTGAAGAACTGAGAAGCAGTTACTACAGGGAGAATAGATGCCATGAGAGAAAAACACACCCATCTTTGCTTCCTCAAAAAACCAAATTGTGCCTGCTGGGAACAAGAGATTGACTCCTCGCTAGGACATTGAGTGCTGCCAGAAGCAATATCTTCCATTTGATTCCCATAACAGGAAAAGCATGTAATGGCAACTGTAACACAAGACAAGAGACTATGCCCAGGCCTGAGTGTTTCCACCCACCCCAGCTCTGAGGTGAACAGTCTGTACGTATAGCACCTTGAGGATCAGGCTCTCTCATCTCCAGAATCTTCATACCCATTAAGTCAAGTGTTTAAGATGCAAATTATTTGGATCATGAAACTCTTTTTGTTTTCACACTCATTGCCAAATATTTGTGCACTTTCTGAACATTGTTGTACAAATTATAAACGTATCTAAAAATGTTCAGCCACGGCTTCTTGCTGAGACTCTTCCACATGAGAGAGCTTGTGACCATCCCCTCAGCCACTTTCTCAAGAAAGGGACAGCTTGGAAGGGAGACTTGCAGCTGGGAGGGTAGACTCTGGCGTCAAACAAGGCAAAGTCACTTCAACTGCTTCACCAGCTTCATTCCTTCCCCACACCATGGCTCTGCCTTCCTCACCAAGGGGACAGAAATCTGGAAGGATATTTTAAGCGCCCCTGAGGACTGTGTATATGTGGACACTATGGAGTATATGAGCATACGCGAGGACTGACTAATCAAAGCTAATATTCAAGGGGGTCTAGGAGAAAGAGAGTTGTAACGTGGTCAGGATCAGGATATGTACAGAGTGTGTATGGTGTGTGATATTTTGAAGCAAAGTTCAGGATTTGTTCCAGAAAACTTGGCAAAAATTTTACCCTCTGGGGCATAGGAGGTGTGGTAGGCAGAAGAATGCCCCTACCCAAAGGTGTCCACCTGTTTATCCCCAGAACCTGTGACTATGTTATTTCACATGGCTAAAGGGACTTTGCAGATAGGATTAAGCTAAGGGTCTTGAGTCAGGGAGATGATTCTGGATTATCTGGACGGGCCCAGTGTCATTACAAAGGTTCTTATAGGAGGGAAGCCTCTAGAAAGCAGAAAAGGCACAGGCATAGATTTTCCTTTAGAGCTTTCAGAAAGAATGCAGCCCTGCTGATCCCTTGATTTTAGGACTTCTGACCTCTAGAATTGTAAGAGAATAAATTTTTGCTCTTTGAGACCTTGGTGGTGGACAAACAGACATGGGCTCTGCCAATATGGAACTCGGAGCCACAGGAAGAAGACTGGCATTAAAACAAAAATTGCTATTAATTAACTCAGGTATGCAGTGTGCTGTGAAGTACTTCATGGCACTTGGAGAATGATTAAAAGGAGATCTACTCCTTCTGGATGGTCAGGGAAGGTTTCCCTGAGGATGTGATGTTTAATAAGGCAGATTCTAAGGATGAGTAGGAGTTAGCTGTCTCGGGTCAGTGGGGGTGGAAGGAGCCTTGAAGAAAGATGGAAGAGCTTTTCCAAAAGCTGTAGGCAAGCAAAGTGTTGTGTTTTAAGGAATTAAACTAAGTCCAGTATTGTTGGAGCCAACGGAACAAGGGTTGATGCTGTACAAGAGGAGATGGAGGGGTGACTAGGGCCTGGGCTAGGCAGGGCCTTCTAGGCCAATGAAGGACGGTGGTATGTCCATATTTACACTTTTAAAGATCACTTAGGCTATAGTGGATGAAAGAATGGATTGAGGGGCAAGAGAAGATACCAAGAGACCAGTTATTAAGGACACAGCCTGGGTAAGAAGTAAGGTAGCTCTGGTCAGGATGGTGGCAGTCAGGATGGAGAGAAGCAGAAGGGTTCAAGAGATAGATATATAGGACAGAGAATCAAAAGATTTGATGATTGATGGAGTGTGAGAGGTGACAGAGAGGGAGGTGTTAAGGATGATGCCTAGGTTCGTAGATGAAGCAACTCTGTCAGCAGAATTTCCATTTTCTAAGGAAGGGAACAATGCTGGAAGAGAAGAATTTTGGTGGGAAGATCGGAAGTATGACTTTGGACCTGGATAACTTGAAGGGGCCACTGAGACATTCAGGTGGAAATGTCAAGTAGGCATTTGCCTACACAGGGGCAGGAGATTTAAACTTAGGAGTCAGAATTTCAATGGTAAGTGAAGGTCTGGGGACAGTGGAGGCTGGCGAGGAAGGGAGAAGCTGGTAAGCGGAGGGCCTAGCAATCTCAAAGGAAGCAGAGGGCAGAGAAAAGACCGGGAAGTGACTAGAAAACCAGGAGAAAAACAAGGAGGGTGTGGAGCCACTGAACTGAAAGGAAAAGAGTTTTGCAAAAAGGAGGGAGTGGCCGTGAGATAAAAATAAGAACTAAGAAGTATTCCTGGGACATGAAGATCTTTGGTGACCTCAGCATGAATTTGGTGTGGTGGAGGAAAGGGGATGGCACCTAGGAACTGCCATCTCTTCTAAGTGTTTCTGGCAGACGCTGGTCGGAACAGGGTCTTCAGGAAAAGCTAAGAACCAGTGAGAAGGCCGGAGGGAAACTGTTGCTCGCGACCGGCTGAATTACGTGCCCCGCCGCCACCGCCACCGCCACTGCGCATGCGCAGCGGTACTTCCCCGGCCCAGAAAGACAGAGGTAGGTGGTGGACGCGGCTCCAGACTGCCGGGGCCTTAACCGTATCTCCTTGTTCACTTGTCACCTTTGGCCAGAATCACTCCATCACTCCTTCTTTCTCTTAGCTCTCTGGGCCTTGCTAGCAGCCATCCCTGTCTCCATTCTTGCTTATTCTGAGACTGGACCCATGAACTCACCCTCTCATTCTCTTTCTTCCTTTGGGTCTCCTGGTGTTGGAGAGATTTTGTGTCTCCAGGGAGTGTGAGTGAATTGACATTTCAGAGCAATTGTTTTGAATTGGGTTTGAATTCCCATGTGCAGGGCTGGCAAAGACACCCAACAACAGCCATCAGTGGGGAGCTAGTCCCATGTGTATATGCAAGGTATCTGGAGAACCGCTTAGTGTGATGGCTCTGATACTTTTCACCCTAAGCAACACAAATCTCCCCAACCTGACCCAAACTGTAAAGGAGGTGTCCTGGCCTATATAACTGGCGGTTCAGAGGAAGCTTCGGGGTTGGTTTGATTTAGTCACCTGACAACATCATCAGGGACCCTGTCTCTTCTCATTTCTGCTCTGCTCTCTACAAAGTCGGCTTCACCCTGGTCACGAGACGGTTGTCAGCTCTGATGCTACATGCTTAGTTGCATGCACTCAGAGATGGGGAGAAGGTAGAAAGAGAAGAGAGATTCTTCCAGAAGCTCCCTCTCAATAGCAAGCAAGTTTCTTTCACAGAAGCCTCCAGGAAATGTCTCCTCCTTTCTCATTGACCTAAATTGGGTTGTGTACCCATCCCCGAACCACTAATTTTTAGATTGAGCCATATATTTCATTACGACAGGGGCGCCTGGGTGGCTCAGTCGGTTAAGCATCTGCCTTCAGCTCAGGTCATGACCCCGGGGTCCTGGGTTCGAGCCCCGCGTCAGGCTTCTTGCTCAGTGGGGAGCCTGCCTCTCCTTCTCCCTCTGCCCCTCTCCCCCTGCTTGTGCTTGCTTACACTCTCTGTCAAATAAATAAATAAAATCTTAAAAAAAACATTACTACAAACAAAGGAGGTGTGTATGCAGTGGTTCTTCATGGAACATGGCCAGTCCTGTGAGCAAACAAAAATAGTGTATTCGGTGAGTGACTTCATGGAGAAGTGTGAGGGGAGGGTACAAGTCTCCTCCCTTGTGAGAAGCCAGGAAGGCTATTGGAAGAGCCAAAGAGTTGCTCCGGGTTGAGGATTCAAATAATGGTAAGACAAAATGTTCCTCTATTTTTTGTCTACTGAAATCCAGCTTACATATAATTCAGATGGAATTCCCTGACCATGACTATGAGGTTCATAGAGGAGTCCAACCTCCTCCACTTTTATGAGGCAACAGAGCATAAGAATGGGAACGGGTGTTGCTTGGACTATGCTGCCAAATAAAACTTACTCAAGACCAAAGTGACTTTTCTCACTGAAACCAGAGCAACAACAGGAATCCTGACAAGGAAAACACATGCATACGTGCGTGCGCACACGCACATGCGCGAACATTCACACACACACACACACACACACACACACACACACACACACCACAGCCACAGTGAAAGAATGAAGCCATTTTGAGGGAGAGGAATAAAAGAAGAAAAGGGTTATACAAGGAGAAACAAAATACAGCTCTGACTCATGCAATAAGCTTGTGTGGTGAAAAAATAATTGGAGAATAATATCAGAGTTCTGAACTTGGCTTTGAACATTAACATAGCTTTCACTTGTACATTTGGGGGTAGTTATTTCCCGCTTTCACTATTTCCTTCACCCTCCAGGTTAGGAAATTATTCCCTCGAGTAAAACAACATTATTTTCTCTTGTTTTCTGGGAAAGTGCTTATGCTAACTCTTCCCTCAGGATTTGTTGAATAAGTTAGTAGCTGATGAAAGATAGCAGCAGGTGACTACATTGGCATTGATAAATAATTGAGTACTGTAGTTAGAGTTAGAGACTCATGATCTTTTTTCTAGAGATCAGCTGAAGTCCAGCCCTCTCACTTTACATATGAGGAACTGGGCATGGAAAGATAAAGCAATTTCCCCAAATCCACAGAGCTACTTAGTGGCAGATCTAGCCCTGGGACTTCGGGGTCAGGGGTCTACTAGGCTATGCTGTCCTGCTCAAATGTATCGAACAGCCACAGTGCCCATGATTGAAAGCTTCCTCTGGCCAGGAGGGTACCATCTCCACTTCTCACAACAAATCTTTAAAGGAGGTTTTATCACTCCCATTTCCCAGGTGAGAAAACCAAAGCTCAGAGCCGTTAGCTAACTCACTTAAGACCACACAGTCAGTACATAGTAGAACGGCCTAATCTTGCGGGATGACCAAGTAGGGATTACCAGTATCTAAGGCTGATCCTCCACCTCCGTGGGGACTGGTGATGGCTTGCCTGGTATCACAAGGAATGCCCAAAGGGCCACACAACCAGAAGTATTGATCTAGCTCCTTGGCTATGGTGCCTAAAGGTTGAACTTGGGGTCACTGCTAGGAAAGAGCAGAGTCTTGAGGGAACGGGATGCTGAAGAGTTATGTTTTCTTGGGAAGGGAAACTATATGGAGCAAAGGGGAACTTTTCAGGCTGAGTTGGATGATACTTGTCAGGTGGAGACAGGGTGAAGGGAAGGGTTCTCTGGAGAGAGAACAGATCCTGTCCAGCTCCGAATGGTATCTGGACTGAGGCTGGATCTTTGAGTCCCTAACTGGGCTGAGGTGTTTATGGAATCCGATAGCATGCATTTATAGAATCTGATCAGTATGCTACGACTGTACTGTTTTCAAAGGGGGTCCATCGTTACATAGAACTGAATTAACTGTAATCCTGGGCTCAAGATACACAGGTTCATACATGGCTCCCTCTTTAAATAAATACACAAACAAATGTGAACACTCATGAATCCAACATCCAAACCAAAACCTAGAGCAGTCATTGAAGCTGTCTGACAATACCAAGTTTTGAAGAGGAGGATATGGATTGACCAAACCTCTTATTCATCCCTAGGAGTATAAATTAGTTTAATCAATTTGTATTATTTTGTAGTGTTAAACATTCTCATGGAATCTATAAACCCATCCGAAAAATAACATTCACAGCAGCACTGTGTATTTGTCATTCATGGGGCTAAGTAGCAAATTTTTCTTCCCTCTACATTGAAAAGTATCAACAAATACAGGAATCTTTCTTTTCCAAGTGGGGAAAGTCTAGCTCTTCAACAGCACCCACTCACAGGTGGGTGTTAGTTACGGTGTTAGGCTGTATCACTTGTCACCAGTCACGTGTTTGTCGAATTGGCATCTAGGACAAGGGAGGTGTAGTCCCATTTTTTAATGAGGCTTGTCTGTGCAAAGTGATTTGAGTTTTAGAGAACTCATCTGCTTGCATTTCTTTGGCATCGCTTCTTCTTCTCATATCGGTCTTCAAGTCATGGCAGAGACAAAAGCCTTGGCAACTGGATCACACCCCGAACAGTAATCCAGTGTTGGATTTCCTGGCTCTACCATACATCAGTGGACAGCCGTGGGCAAATTCCTGAACTTGTCTGAGCCTCAGATTTCTCATCTGTAAGTAGGTAAATTCACGTGTGCCTTGCGGGGCTGCTATAAGGGATTAAAAGAGCAGACTGCTCCTAACCAGCTGTGGAACAAAGAAGCCCAGCAGCAAATGTTAGTTACCTTTTCTATGGAAACAGGAGTGTGAGGAACACCCTGCAGTATATCTGGCACAGCACTTATCTCATTGAAATTTAGCATGATCCCCAAATGCAAGGCACAGATGTAATTTTACATTTCCTAGAAGCCACACTTAAAAGCGAACAAAAAAAATGAAATTAATTTTAATAATATATCTGATCTAACCTATTTAACTGGTGTATCTAACATGTTACCATTTCAACATGTAATCCGTATAAAAATTATTGATGAGATAGTTTGTGTTCGTTTATTTATTTATTTATTTATTTATTTATTTGGCATACTGAATCCTCGAAATCCCATGTGAATTTTACACTTAACAACACGTCTCAGTTGGATCGGCGCATTTCAAGGGCTCAAGAGCCCCACTTGGCTAGTGGTGCTGAGTTGGGCAGCGCAGCTTTAGCACTTCTAAGGAGAGTGAATCTCTTTAGATTTTGAAATCTGGCCTCTTCAGTTCTATTCTAGTGCACAATTCAAACAGTGGGATGCGAATGACCCCATTACTTTTCCTTTACTATCACTAATTTATAGTTGTCTCATAGACGGGACACAGGTCACATTATCCTAGAGCAGAGGTCTCCAGTCTCCTTGGGAGAAAGGACTGTTTTTCTTTTCCTCAAAGCTTTCAAACCTCCAGAAAATTAGAATAATTGGAGGGAGGGAAGGGTGGAAAGAGTTGGGGCTGACAATAAAACTCCAGCACGCTGGAGAAGAGTCCTTCCTGGATGCTACACAAGCCTCCTGGATGGAAGGAAGTCTTAGTAACTTTGGAACTGACTCAAGTCTCCTGTCGGGTTCACATTCGGTGGTCGTGATGGTAGAGACTGGGGGAGAGGCTGCACCTCGGCCAACAGCTTGGACGGATGAGGGCTGTGCTCAACTTGCTCATGTGAGAAACGCCAAGTTTTCCAGATAATGGGTGGCATCTTAGATGTCAGAGTCCACTGCAAATAATGGTTCATGCTCAGTTAATTATGGGCACTAAGTAAATATTAATAGAAACTGATAAGATCACGATTTGTATAAAAAGAGCAGTAGATTCTGCAAGTTGCTATATAATTAACTTTCATCTTTTGGGGTAAAGGAGAGCTGAATAAGGCCTTTCATGTTACCTATTCTGGGTTCATATTTTTGGATTGTGTTCCCACCCAGAGACTCCAAGGATCTCCTAAATGTCAACCTAACCATGGTATCACTCAAAACACTCTTTGGTGGTTCTTGTATTATTGGCATTTTGCTGTTTCCTTTCAGAATTTTTCCATGAAGTTTTTGTGATCTCTTCGTAGCAGAGCTCAAATTTAATACATCATTTTGTATCTTGCTTTTACCCACTTATAATATTTGCATTTTCCATGTTCTCATATAGACTTCCTACAACACATTTTTAACAGTCTGATGGTCCACTGAGTACATGTGCCATGATTTACTTAACCGTTTTCCATTATTGTCTTTTCCTTCTGGATATTATAGGATGTAATTTTGTTTCATAACTTGTGCACAGGAAACAGTACCTTTCTTTATTTTTTAAAATAAGATTAAATCTGGGTTTGAATTCCCATGTGCAGGGCTGGCAAAGACACCCAACAACAGCCATCAGTGGGGAGCTAGTCTCATGTGTATATGCAAGGTATCTGGAGAACCGCTTAGTGTGATGGCTCTGATACTTTTCACCCTAAGCAACACAAATCTCCCCAACCTGACCCAAACTGTAAAGGAGGTGTCCTGGCCTATATAACTGGCGGTTCAGAGGAAGCTTCGGGGTTGGTTTGATTTAGTCACCTGACAACATCATCAGGGACCCTGTCTCTTCTCATTTCTGCTCTGCTCTCTACAAAGTCGGCTTCACCCTGGTCACGAGACGGTTGTCAGCTCTGATGCTACATGCTTAGTTGCATGCACTCAGAGATGGGGAGAAGGTAGAAAGAGAAGAGAGATTCTTCCAGAAGCTCCCTCTCAATAGCAAGCAAGTTTCTTTCACAGAAGCCTCCAGGAAATGTCTCCTCCTTTCTCATTGACCTAAATTGGGTTGTGTACCCATCCCCGAACCACTAATTTTTAGATTGAGCCATATATTTCATTATGACAGGGGCGCCTGGGTGGCTCAGTCGGTTAAGCATCTGCCTTCAGCTCAGGTCATGACCCCAGGGTCCTGGGTTCGAGCCCCGCGTCAGGCTTCTTGCTCAGTGGGGAGCCTGCCTCTCCTTCTCCCTCTGCCCCTCTCCCCCTGCTTGTGCTTGCTTACACTCTCTGTCAAATAAATAAATAAAATCTTAAAAAAAAATTACTACAAAGGAGGCTCTTCCCACCCCCCCCCCCCCCCCCGTCCCCAGCACAAATCCACTGCATGGGCAATAAACAAAAGTGGAGGTACTTACCAAGAGAAGAGGGAATTAATTTACAGAGATTACCAAAATGTCTCATATCTTCCAACTTCTGTTTTCAGTCCTGTTTTCCAAAAACAGCACAGCAGCCCAGAGCTCAGACCTGAAGGCTCCATTGTCTTATAGGTCAGGGAAGATCAGCTACCTCTTTCTGTTGCTCCTCCAAGAGGTACAAGAACAAACCACAGATTTAATTTCTTCATAAATTATCCTGCCACACCATTCCTGTGCTTAAAATCTTTTTGGGGGGGGAAAGGGGGAAGAGAGCGACCACAGTAGTAGACTGAAAACCCTCCTTTGTTAGAGACAAAAGGACAGGGTAAATGGACTTGAAGAGGATTTGTACCACCCGGAGTAGTTTGTCAAAAGAATCGTGAATCTGGGCACTTGGAAAAATAGAGCTACTGCTTCAAATCCCACTCATCTTCGCACTCTTAACTTTCCACTCTTCGAATCAAAAGGTGGGCTGGTGAGTGTTGGACATAATGAAAATTTCCTTCAATAGGTTAATGAGTAAATAAATTGTGCTCCCTCCAAACCACGGAATATTATTCACACCTAAAAAGAAATGAGCTATCAGGCCACAAAAAGACATGGTTGAACTTTAAATGCATATTACTAAGTGAGAGAAACCAATCTGAAAAGGCTGTATGATTCCAACTGTATGACATTCTGGGAAAGATAAAATTATGGAGACAGTACAAAGTTCAACGCCAGCCAGGGGTTAGCAGGAAGGGATGTGTAGACAGAGTACAGAGAATTTTTAGGGCAGTACATTTGTCCAAAGCTACAGAATGTATAGCACCAGGAGTGAATAGTAAAATGCGGACTTTGGTTCATAATGGTTCATAATGATGTGTTGATGCAGGTTCACTGATTGTAGCAAATGTGCCAGTCTGGTGCGGGGTGGTGATGGTGGGGGAGGCTGTGTGTGTGTGCGTGGTGGGGGGAGACAGGACGTGTGTGGGAACTCCCTGTAGTTTCCACTCCATCTTGCTGTGAACCTAAAAATGCTTTAAAAAACATAAAGTCTATTTTGGGGCACCTGGGGGGCTCAGTCGGTTAAGCATCTGACTCTTGGTTTTGGCTCAGGTCATGATCACAGGGTCATGGGGGGTTGTGCCATGTCCGGCTCAATGCTCAGCAAGGAGTCTGCTTGAGATTCTCTTCTTCTGCCTTTCTTTCTGCCCCTCCCCCCAACTCATGCAAATGTGCACTCTCTTCTCTCTAAAATAAATCTTTTAAAAATATTTTAAAATGTTAAAAATAAATAAATAAAGTCTATTTTTAAAATGCAGGCTGGTATCAAAAAACATGGAATTGAGAGTCAGGATACCTGGATTCAAATTTGGACTGTCATATACAAGCTGTGTAAGCTTAAATTATTTTAACCTTTCTATGTCTTAGTTCGCTCACCTGTAAAATGAGGATATGATTCCTTCATCAGACTTACGCGAATAGACAAACATAGGTCCTTTCACAGAGCACATGGTAGGTGCTTTTAAAATATGTCATTTGAGAGTAAAGGGAGAAGGAGGGAGACACAGGGACACCAGGAGTTCATAGCCAAGTCAAATGTCGGTGGAGGCGTTTTATAACAAGATCCACCCACTAGTGATTGATGATGAGATAATCAGGGGTTATTTTTTCCTCTCATCTATTGCACTTCATTTCGGCTTTTGGCTTTATCAAATTATGATTTGATAAATTGCCCATTATTGCCTGAATTACTCAGAATACTGTCCTTGCCTTTGTTTCCCATTGAGAGCTGACAGGAAGGAATGTGATTTGGGGTGGTTTTTACTGTTCCTGTTGTTGGTTTTCATTTATTTAAAAAATATTTATTGTGGGCCTAGTGAGTGGTCCTGATGCTGGACATGGTAGCAAAGCAGCGAGAGAAGCTAGACTTGGGCTCAGCCATCACAGGTGTTGTGTCTAGGGTGGAAGACAGACATTTCTGAAATTCGAACAGTTTTGAGTATTACAATGAGAAGCACAGAGAATCAAGGAACAGTGTAGCAAGGGGAACAATTTGCCTTCCTAGTCAGGGAAGGCCTCCCTTGTTTTCTAAGTTGATGCGGCTGCTGAGGTCTGAGGCATTAGCCAGAAGGAACAGGGAGCTGGGTGAGAGTGCCTAGGGTAGGACAGCAGTTCTCGCTCTTGAGCATGAGTCAGAATCACCTGCGGGGCATGCAGATGAGTTGACTATTACTGTCGGACAAAGTATTTAAAAACTGAATAGCTGGAAACAACAAACATTTATTACACCAAGCCATGAGAGTTTCTGTGGGTCAGAAGTCTAAGAGCCACTTAGCTGAGTGGTTGTGGCTCAGAACCTCTCGCAAGGTTCCAGTCCAGGTGCCAGGGAAAAATCTGCTTTCAGGCTCACTCCCATGGGGTTGTCCACAGGGCTGCCTCACAGTGTGGCAGGTGGCTTCTGAGAGAGAAAGACGGAGAGCAAGGGAGAGAGAGAAAATCCCCAAGAGAGAAGTCAATTTTTTTATATTTTTTTAATTTTCACGTTATTATTTTTTTGGTAATACATATTCTTTAAATGTTCAGTAGTTATTCTATGGTTATAAAATATTTTTATTAATATCTTATATTTTGGGGCACCTGGGTAGCTCAGCTGTTAAGTGTCTTCCTTCATTTCAGGTCATGATCCCAGGGTCCTGGGATCGAGCCCCGCATCGGGCTCCCTGCTTGGCGGGAGGCCTGCTTTTCCCTCTCCCTCTGGGGCTTGTGTTCCCTTTCTCGCTGTCTCTCTCTGTCAAATAAATAAATAAAATCTTTTAAAAAAATCTTACATTTTTTCTTTGAATATGCCTTATTTTACATTTTGTAACCAAAAGATACTGCTTTCTCCCCTGTTTTATTGAGATACAATTGACATATAACATTATATAAGTTTAAGGTGTACAACATAATGATTTGGTATATGTATATATGGCCAGACGATTACCATAATATATTTAGTTCACACCCATCAACTCACATAGTTACAGTTTTTTCCCCTTTCGATAAGAACTTTTAACAACTCTTAACTTTCAAAAATCCTAGTTATAAGTTAAAATAAGTTCTGGGGATATAACGTACAACATGATGACCATAGTTAATAGTGTATTGTATAATTGGCTTTATTTTTTTCAAACAGTTTCAGATTTACAGCAAAATTGAGAAGATAGTACACAATGTTCTTATATGTCCTATGCTCCATTTCCCCTACTATTAATAGCTTGCGTTATATGTTACATTCATTAAATTTGTGAACAAATGTTGATATATTATTATTAAACACATTTCGTCCAAAGTTTATCTTTTATTAAGAATTCTGTAGTTGTGGGGCACCTGGGTGGCTCAGTCGGTTAAGCGTCTGCCTTTAGCTCAGATCATGATCCCAGGTCCTGGGATCGAACCCCGTGTCGGGCTCCTTGCTCAGCTGGAAGCCTGCTTCTCCCTCTGCCACTCCCCCTGCTTGTGCTCTCTCTCACTCTCGCTCCCTGTGTCAAGTAAATAAAAGAATCTTAAAAAAGAAAAAAAAGATTTCTGTAGTTTTTATTTAGTGTCCTTTTATCTGTTCCAGAATCCCATCCAGGATAGCACATTATATTTAGTTGTCATGCCTCCTTAGGCTCCTCTTGATTGTCACAGTTTCTCAGATGTTCCTTGTTTTTAATGACCTTGATAGTTTTGAGGAGTACCGGTCAGGTATTTGTAAGAGTGAAGTCGTTTTATAACCTAATCTTTGAAGTGAGATCTTATCACTTCTGGCCATCCTCTATTTGTTGGAAGTGAGTACTAACTCAAGCCCACACTCAAAGGGAGAAGAATTAAATTCCATCTCTTGGGGGGAGGAATATCAAAGAATTTTTGGCCATGTCTTTAAAACCCTCAAAGCTTGTTAAAACACAGATTGCCAGGCCCCACCCCCAGGGTTTATCATTCAGTAGGCTTGGGGTGGGGTCCAAGAGTTTGTATTTCTAACAAGTTCCCAGGTGATGTTCCTGCCGGTGGTCCAGGGATGTTGCTTTGAGAGTCACTGGGAGTGGGCCCAGGCAAACCTTGGTGTGTACAAGGAATTGAAAAAAGTTCATCAAGATCTACTTATTTCTTTCAAGATCCTTCTAACTATAACCAGCACTGAAATCAACTCACTGGTTTAACTTCTGAATTTTGCCAGTTAACATGAGACTATTAGCTTAAAAAAACGTATTGCTGTATGAAAGAGGTAGAACAATGTTTTATTTTTATATTATTTTATTTTATTTCATTTGATTGTCACAGATGCCAGGGAGAGAAATCAGGTATCTCCATCCGACATAAGAGGTAACTGGGACAGAGAAAGGCTAAGTGACTTGTCTAAGGCCACACAGCCAGTTAATGATAGAACCAAGCTTAGAACTCAGTCATTTGAGCCCTGGACTAGTGCAATTTACATTACACCAGACTCTCATATATTACACCAGACTCTCACACCCACTCCAACTTCTAGGACTTCGCCAGCTTTTGGAGAAGCATAAGTAAAACTAGTCACATGACAGTTGAAGTAATCAAATCAACAGAATACACTGATTGTGTTCACTGGAAAAGGAAAGAGTGACACAAGTGATGTGCCAACTCAGAAAGATCTTCTGCTGCTTAGGTTGGGAGAAGCTTCCTCTTTACTGACTATCGCAGCCATCACCAAGTACACTCTGACATCCGGGTAGCACCTGCAAAAGTCACTGGAAGAATCACAGGCTGCGGGTCTTCTTTTTGTCTGCCCATGCACACTAACGGGATTGCTTAGCTCGGCTGGCAAAGTACCCAGCTAAAGAGGTTGTCAGTACATCTCTTCTAGGTTTTGGTTTGAATGGAGAGGACATGGTAGTCTATGTACCATACCACCACCAAGATGATCAAGATGTATTTGAAAATCTAGAAGTATGGGCAGACCACTGGATGCCTTTGAGGGTATGTATTACTTTTCTTTAAGTTCAGAATAAAGACGCAACTGGTAAGCAAAGAATTGGGTGCATAAATACCCAATGAAGTCACAAAAGTTAAATAGCTACACACCAATAATTTTATTCAACGAGAAAACCAGCCTAATCAGATCAAAAGAGTGGTCTCCAGTTACATTTTTACCTTTCCTTAGAGAACATTCTACTTTTCCTTTTAACTGATGTTTATACATTCCCAGAAATAAGGTTTGGTGAAAATGGTTAAAGTCAGCAGTACTTCATACACCATTAGGAAATCATGATTTCATATACTGAGCCCCGAGTTCAAGTTCACTGGTATGCAGAGAAAAAATACCCAACACCTAGTGTAAGCATAGACTCCTATCCAAATGTAGTGGTGCTGGAGGTTGGTGAAGCCTGAAAGAGGGAACTGTCCTATGGTGGTGGTGGTTGTGGTGCTGGTGAGTGAGGCGGTATGAAAGATAATGCCAATGACCTTTAATTTGAGCCCTTCCAGTGGTAGTGGTGGTATGAAACAGCCAATTGGTATGAGAGAGAGTATGGGGGTGGGAGGCACGAAACCAAGTGTCAGTGATGTTAGAATTGATACAGTCCAACGGTGGTTGTGGTGGCACGAAACAGTCAATGACTTAATCTTGTCCAAATGTGATGGCCTCAGGTGGGAAGATGGTAGGGGAAGGTTGGTGGGAACGAGAGGCGGAAGGCCACGAAACAGAGGGAGTGACCTAACATTCCTGTCCAAAGGTGTTCAAAAGACAGTTTAAGGGTGGGGAGATGGGAGTGTGGGCGGAGGCGGTGCGGTGGGCCATCTAACAGAGATTTAGTGACGTGACAATTAAGCCTGTCCAACGGGTGCGGGGCGGGCGTGAAACATAGCCACATTTAATTCTGCCTAAGGCGGTGGTGTGGTGGCAGGCATGAAACAGCCACTATTGTTAAGTGGTAAAAGGGACATGAAAAGCAAAGTATCAAGACGTAATGAGAATCCTGAAGGGCCGTAGCCCGCCGGTCCAGGGAAGGCCTCCCGGAAGAGGGGCCTGCGGCTGAGAGCGGCCTTGAACAAGGCGTAGGGCTGGCTTCCGGGCGTGGACGCCGGGCCTCCTTGCAGTCCCACGGCACCTTCGCTACCTCTGCCTCGCGAAGGACTTAACCGGGGGCGGGACGCGGGGCTGCTGCACTTGCCGGGCGGGGCTCAGACCCAGGAGCAACGGAGGGAGGCGCGGCATCTGAGCGAACTCAAGCAAAAGAAAGCGAGGGCGGCGACAGCGAATCAGCGGCCGGCGCGTGCGGCCGCGCGCCCCCCGTGCCCCCGGCGCCCTCCGTGCGCCGCGTACGTGCGGCGGCCGGCTCCGCCCCCGTGGGCGGGCCCTGGGGAAGCCGCGGGCGGCCGGCCGCGGCCCGGGAGCTGCTGCTGCTGCTGCGGCGGCTGCACCCGCGGCGCCAAGGCCGAGGCGGAGGCAGGGGTGCGAGCTCGGCTGACGTGCCGGATCCGCGCGGCTCGGCTGCATCGGCTCCTGCGGCTGCCTGAGCGTCTCGGCTGGTGTGTGCACGGCCTCGGCGAGGATGCGGCTTTTCCGGTGGCTGCTGAAGCAGCCGGTGCCTAAGCAGATCGAACGTTACTCGCGTTTCTCGCCATCGCCACTCTCCATCAAGCAGTTCCTAGACTTCGGTGAGTGCGGGGCCGCGGGCCCCCACGGTCGCTACGGTCCCTACAGCCCCGGGGACGCGGGGCCGCTGCCTTCCGGGCCCGCCGCCGCCGCGGGTCTCTGCAGCTCGGGGCAAAGTCCGTGGGAACCGCGGGCGGGTCTCCGGGATGCCCGGGGGCTCTCCCGGGGAGTCGAATTTCGGGGCGCGGAGGGGGCAGGGCCTGGCACCCGCACACCGGCCAGGGCTTTACTTGGAAACACAGAAACCGCGTCCGAGGACCCTCCTCCAGGCGGGACTCCCCAAACCTGCTTCAGTAGCTTCAAGTCTACTTGACACAGACCTCACCCGTCCTTAAAACTTAGTAGCGGAATGTGGGTGGATTTCAATGCTTTTACTTGTAGATTCTTTTGTTGTTGTTGTTGTTGTTGTTGGGTAAGAGCTGTTTAGAAACACCTTGAGGTCGAATAAATTATGCAATAGCATTTTGTTCCTTTTTTGCCCTAAGGTGCTCTCGTGTGCCTGGAGTGGCAGGACTCGAACTGTTGTCCTTTTCGTGTAATGTTAAAGCAGTTAGAGGCCTAGACTGCGAACGCCTTAAATGCTGGGGAGGAGAGGACGCGTGGGCTCCTAGCGTCAGAGCAGGGTCTGATACACCCCCGGTCTCGGTGCCGACACCTTTCGTCGCGCCTCTCCTTTTGTGTCCCACCACCTTCTCCCGGGTCGAGTGGGCTGGTGGGCAGCTGACGCGGATTGAGGTGGGAGCGCGGAAGACCCGGCCGGCCCTCACCTTGCCCGGGAGGCCTAGCTGAGATGGGAATAGATTCCACCACCTTATGCTCACCGGATCGTGTTTCCCCAGAGTGGTGCCTTTTCAACCACGGAGCGAATACTTGCAATTGCTCAAGGCTTGGGAGGTGGTTGTGAACCACCGGAGAGTAAACAAAAATGCGCACCCAGGTATCCGAATGGAGTTCAGCATCCTTGAAGGGGAGTAAAATGGAGCAGCAAAGATGTTCTGAGCTCTCAGGGGAACATAATGGGGCATCTCTTCATGTAATGAATTTTATGTAAATGTAAAGGGACGGTATCAGGTGGGAATAAAAACTAAAGGTGCAGAGGAGGTAGAACATCCAGGGAAGATCAGATACGCAAAATGTGATGTTGCCTATGCTGAAAAAGTTGGGATAGGAAGAGAGGACTAGGTTAAAGTCGAGGCCATATTAAATTTTAAGCACCCACTTTGCCAGAGAATGATGAGGAGAGTCAAAGTTCAATGAGATGTTGATCTTGGCATCTTAAACTTCACTCCTGAAAGCTTTTCAGTAGTTAACAAATCTCTGGCCACTTTTGAAATTTTAGAGGTTTGAAGCAGCTCCTGACTTAAGAGTTTAGAAACAAAAGGTCACTGTTGCTATAAATAGCATGTTTTCCATCTCTAATTTATGGTTTAGAGAAGATTCTGAAGGTATCAGCTTCACTGGGGTAAACTGAGTTAAGTTAATTCACAGTAAAAGGAGCAAAAGGAATCCAGAAATTCCCCATTTCTTCCACCCTCAAACTTGACATGATAGCTCTGATAGCTTGGCGAAGTTTCAGTTGATTTAGTTCTACAGCAAGCTAGTATCTACCCATGTTAATAGGTGTCTTGGCAAGAATGTTACTTGAGTAGGAAAACCACAGTGGGGGATAGTGTTATCGTGGAAAACCCCTGGGACCAGTATCTGGAAATAAGTGTGCTAATTTTTGCTCTGCCACTAACTCAAGAGTGTGGCCTTGGCTGAGTGAACCTCACTGGGGTTCATTTTCCTCATTAATAAAATATGTGGATTGTATTAGGCAGTCTCTCAAACACAACTCCTGAACTGTGTGATTGTAGTTTCAAAGGAAAAGGGATGAGCTTCTGAAAAGAAAATTACCAAATCTCCTGATAGGTATTTCCCATAAAAGGCTTCTGACCTATTTTGGGAGAGGTAGAGGGATACACTAATCTAGGATAATGGAAGAAGCCTAATAATTGAAGTCTTTTCCTTATAAGGACGCTCGCAGAAGAGCTATATATAATTGTAGTGGAATTTGCTAGAAACTACAAGGCTAGTTTGTAATATCCAGAGACAGGTGGCAGGCAGCCTATGTTTAATGACAACTAGAAGAGTGTTGTCACACAAAGGCCATCTTGACTTCTACCTTTCTTTTAGTTCTTCTAGCTCTTTTTTTAAAAATTTTTATTGTTATGTTAATCACCATACATTACATCATTAGTTTTTGATGTAGTGTTCCATGATTCATTGTTTGCGCATAACACCCAGTGCTCCACGCAGAATGTGCCCTCTTCCAGCTCTTGATAGTTCTTTTGTGGCAAGTAATGTAGAAGTTTGGGAATTTAGAATGGATGTGGGGATATTTTTAAGGTAAGGAGGAAGAAGAAGAGTAAAGAGGCTTCATGCCCCTTCATGATTGTTGAAAACGGCAGATGAAGGCCACCTCATATGCTTAAAGGACCTGCTGGGGAGCAGCAGATGACTGCATGAAGCCAGCCAGGTGTGGACCGTGGCAGACTCCAGAAGGTATGTGCTGGCTCCAGAAGGGGCAGGTGATTGGCTCCAATTCAGTATATTTTAAAAGACCTGAGGCTCAAACAAAGTAGGTATGTGGACTATATTTACCTCCAGGCTGCCACTTTGTGACCTTTAGGATTTTCTCCCTCACTGTTTTACAAACAGGACATAAATTTTTGACAGAGTAACTGGACAGGGACCAAAGAAAGGATGTACATGGAATTCAGTGTTTCAGTATTCATTATAAGCACATCAACAAATAAATTGTAGTTTCTATGGCCCCTGAAATAGCTTTATTATACTAATCTATCCACACTAGTAAAATGAGATTATCTTCCTTGTTTAAGAACAAAGATGAAAACTGGTTGTTACGTCAGAAGTAATGATTTTAAAGAAGGTTTCTCATTCTCAACACTCTTGACATTTTGGGACAGGTCATGGTTGGGGGTGTGTCCTGGGCATTGTTGGAGGTTTACTAAATAAAGCAGCTTCGCTGGCCCCTACCCACTAGATGCCTGCACGTACTAGACAGCACCAGTTGTGACAACCCAATGTCTCCAGATAGCCCCACGTCCTCTGGTGGAGCAAAATCACCCTTTGTGGAGGACCACTGCTGTAGAGCATTTAGATCTGTGCTTTTCATGCCTGGGTCCCATCTCCCAAATTTATGTAAATAGTCTGGGTGTGGGGTGCAGGGCACTGGTATTTTTGGAAGATTCCCAGGTTGTTCTTAAGCATAACCAGCATTGAAAACCACTAATGAGATGATCTTCTGATCTAGAGTACTGTTGCCCTTTCGTATGTGTGCCGTATTTTTCTGTGCCCTTTAAAATAATAAGAGTTTCTTCAACTCCATCTTTACTTGAAGTATGGCGTTCCACCCAGTTAGCAAGTGTTCTAAATGGATGAGTTCATAATGGCAATAGTGCATTCTAAAGGGTGGGGTTTTTTTTTTAAATGAGATTTTCTTTTTGGTCTGAGATGGGAGTTACATGGTTTCAAATTCAAAAAGTGCCAAAGGACATAGACAGAAATGTCATCTTCCTACTTTTGTCCACTAGCCTCCCCATTTTTTGTATAAATGGCAGCTTGTTATAGTTCTGTCCGTACCTTGCTTTTTAAAATTTATACCTTAGGGAGATTTCTGTATCTTTATCTACAGTACTTCCTTTTCCTTTTTTAGGGCTTCTGAGAGTTTGTTTGTATGAGTGTTCTATAATTCATTAGGAGAGCGCCCTCTTTATGGCTGGTGGGTTGTTTCTAGTCTTTGCTATGGCAACCAGTGCTAGCATGAATTGTCCTCTACATGCCTCATTCCATGCGTGTATGAGTGTATATATAGGGCATACTCCTAAACATGGGATTACTACCTCAGAGGGTGTGTGCATTTGAACCTTTCATAAACATTGTCAAATTGCTTTCCCTAGAGGCTGTTTATCCTCTCACTAGAAGTTTCTGAGGGCGCGTGTTTTCCTATGCTTTTACCAGACTGTCATCAAACTTTTGATAAGTAAAAAGTGTTATCTAGTTAGAATTTTTTCTCCTTGAGTAAATGATTTTTTATTTTGGTTTTTTATTATGGAAACTTTTGACCCTTACAGAACTAGCAAGAATCATATGTTGAACTCCTGGGTTCATTATATTGATAGCCACGTACTGTTTGTAGATCTTGTGTGTATGTGCAGTCTGTCAGATTTTCTTATCAATGCCATGCGTTTCAGAAAACTTTTTTTTCTGTATTAAGACCAATTTATCTTTCAAATAATCTGTTCTTTAAAGATTTGGTAGTGGGGTGCCTGGATGGTTCAGTTGGTTGAGGGTCGGATTCTTGATTTTGGCTCAGGTCACGGTCTCAGGGTCGTGAGATCGAGCCCCACGTCAGGCTCTGGCGCTGGGCATGGAACTGCTTAAGATTCTCCCTCTCCCTCTTCCTCTGCCCCTCCCCCCCTAAAAATTTTAAAAAAATAATAAAAAACTTTACAAAAATGAAGATTTGGTAGACTCCCCCTGTGAAACCTTTTAAACCTAGTGTGTTTGGGGACTATTACTCTTTGACAACTTTCTGTATTCTGTGGTATTGATCTGTATAGATTTTCTGTTTCTTCTAGAGCACATTTTGTCATATTTCTTTAGAAAATTGTCCTAGTCATTGAGGCTGTAAGTCAACTTGCATAGCTGAGGTAGTAGTCTCTTATCAGTCTTAATTTTCTCTGTGGCTATTCCTCTATTTGATATTTGTTCTCCCCTCCCCTTTCTTGATTAGATTATATGGTAGTTTATGATTGGATTCCTTTGTTAGTTTTATGACTTTTGTTTTCTAGTTCATTAATGTCCACTTCGACTTTGTTAATTCCCTCTGATCGCCTCAATCTCCTCGCGTTTGTTATTTTTCTTCTGAGTTGGACACTTGGTTTCTTTTCTGTTTTGCTCTTTAAGTACTTAAGGCTACAGTTACTCCTCTGTTACTCACTGCTTTAGCAGCTAAGGTGTAAGTATTTGATCCCTCTCCTCCCAGCTCTTCTGCATCTTCAGATTCTTGTTCTGTGAACTAGGAGTTGTTTTGAGTTTTTAAATTTTCAGGGCAGGTACATCCTGCATTTTAATTTTCTTTATGTTTAGTTTTCTTGCATTGTGATCACAGAATGCTATCTGGATTATTATTTCTTTAATTTGTGGATGTTCACTTTGTAGCCCAATGTGTGGTCATTTCCTGTGACTGTTCCTTCGGCAGCAAAAAGAAGATGATGTTCTCTTCTCAGGTTACAGAGTTTGATATACCATATTAATTATGTTATATACTTTTCCTATACCTTTACTTTTTTTATCTACTTGATCTATCATGACCTGAGAGAAGTTCAAGTCTCCTAATATAATTCTCTTTCTCCGTATCTCTCTGACAGTATTTCCTTCATACCTGTTTGCTGCTGAGACATTCTTAACTGTCAGGTCCTCAGTGCGAGATGGACCCTTTAGCGATATAGAGTGCTGCCCTCTGTCCTCTGATACTGCTTTTTAGCTGGATTCAACCTTATTTGACATTGAGATCCAGAGCCTTATTTTCCTCTTGTTTACATTTTCTGGTGGAGCATTGTTGTTTTATTTTGTGTTTTTTTCCTTTTTTTTAAATTAACATATAATGTATTATTTGTTTCAGGGGTACAGGTCTGTGATTCATCAGTCTTACACAATTCACAGCGCTCACCATAACATGTACCCTCCCCAATGTCCATCACCCAACCACCCCATGCCCCAAGCCCCTCCACTCCTGTATTGTGTGTTTTTTTAATTTTCAGTCTTTCTGAATTACTTTGCCTTAATTGTTGTCTTGAAATGTAGTATAGGGGTGCCTGGGTGGCTCAGTCATTAAGCGTCTGCCTTCAGCTCAGGTCATGGTCCCAGGGTCCTGAGATCGAGCCCCACATCGGGCTCTCTGCTCTGCGAAAAGCCTGTTTCTCCCTCTCCCACTCCCCCTGCTTGTGTTCCCTCTCTCGCTGTGTCTCTGTCGAATAAATAAATAAAATCTTAAAAAAAAAAGAAATGTAGTATAAAGTTGGGTTTTGCTTTGTGAATCAAACTTTCTCTTTTATGTGGTTAAGTTTAACCAATACATATATTTGTTGATAGGAAAGATCTGTCATCTATAGTGGTGAACATCTGTAATTTTCTCTTGCTTTCTATTTTTAATGCCTTAATTTTTCTACTGTATTATATACCTCATTTGTTTTGTTTTATTATAGTTCTTTTAACAATTATGTTTGAATTTTTGGTTCCTGTGATTATCTTAGGCCTTTTTTGTCCAGTAAGGTCACCACCAGCCACTTGAGCCTATTTAGCATTTGAAATGTGGCCAGTGTGACTGAGAAACTGAATTGATTTAGATTTCAATTTAAAGCTGATACTTGATTCAATTAACTGGAAAACTTCTATGTTTATAGCAGTTTGGATATGTGACTCTCCCTTAAGTGTAAATTTGATGAAATCTAATTATAGGTCAGTTACTTTTGATAGCAATTTAGGTTTTGAATTGAGTTGTGCTATAAGATGCACAGTGGATTTCAAAGACTTAATATAAGAAATGGTAAAATATCTCAATCTATTTTTATATTGATTCCTTGTAGACATAATATTTTTGGATATGTTAGATTAAATGAAATGTCAAAACTTTCACCTGTTTCTTTTTGAGTTAATGTGACTGCTAGGCAGTTTTAAATTACACATGTGTCTCACATTATTTTTCTATTGGACAGAGGCTTCAGATAGAATATATTAATTCCTCACTAGGAGTAAGAGAAGTATCACATTTTCATGTTCAGAATAAACATTTTATTGATTTTATTTCTCAGTATAACTTTTATGGTTTTTCTCCCTATGAACCTGTTACTCTCAGGATTTTTGGACTAATTTATTGTCGTTGAAGGGCAGTTCATGCTAATGGTGGCTCTTTGTTATATTTGCAAAAGTTTGAGTTCTGTCTTTCCATTGAGTAATTGTTATGAATGAAAACTTCTCTTGGTGGTATAAGGAAAGGAGAACTTGGACTGTTAAGACGTAAATTAAAGACAGAACCTTCTGAATCTTGAATGAGTTCATAGGAAATGATTCACATTTTCATTTGGACCTGCTGTTCATCCTTCAGTCTCACTCTGGCCACTTCTGGTTCCTTCACTCCTCACTTTGATTCCCTCCCTGCAGACTTACTTCCCATTCGCTTTATTTCCCAGTTCCTTTGCTCTTGTCTTTTGCACAGCTGCACTGGTTTTAAAGGTGTTTGTTCCTGCCCTCCTTTTATTTTATTTTATTTTATTCAAAACCGTCTCCTCACAGAGGGCAGCGCTCGCCCCTGATTTGGAACCTCTCACAGCTTCTTCAGCTGTTTGCTGTCTGCAGAGTGGGCTCTCCGTAATGATGATTCCTGGCTCCATGTAAAGGTTATTAAACATTAAACACCTTAGTGGTTATATAAGTTTAAACTTCCATAATGTCCGCACATTTAAATATAGCATCTCCCAGATAAAACCACCAGAAGGCAGGTTGTCTGACAGCTCGGCTTTCTTTTCACAGAAAAGATTTCTACAACCATCACACTGCTTCTGTGAACCCGGGAGCCTTTAGCTATTAGAAGACAACAGCCGATTTCCTTATTTTTACTGTTCTTGAGGTTTAAGGGCCCAGCCGTCTTCTGTTTTCCTTTTAGAAAGTATTTTAAGATTCTGATACCCACTGAAAAGTTGACTTTGGTTTCAAATGACTGCTCTTCGAAAAGTCTTGGTTTTTAAAGTCATTTTGCTCCTCAAAGCCTGATTATCACTGGAGAGAACAGTGATTTTGTTTCCAGGGGAGATGAAAAGATTTTTCTTTTTTTAAATTATCATGTTAGGAAAGAGGAAAAACAATTGCATTTGTTTTCTGAGTGTGTTTATTTTGTTCCTATACATATATGTACACGATACACCTTTTCTCTAAGCAGGAGGGTTTTTCTCCTGTGAAGAGTTGCCAAGAATTAGACTAACCTGTTGGGAGACAGACGCCTACTATTCAGAATTAAAAGGGGAAGAGAACGATTTTATTTAGGATAAAGATGTCTAACTTGGCTTCATGCATCTTGATCAGTATTTAAACTTAAAGTCCGAATTGGCCCTTTGGGGCCTTCATGATCAGATAGGGTTGGATTTCAACATAATCTGGTTTATCAGGCTCTGGGTGCTTAAATTGTGACTCTGGCTTAACTGTATGCAGTTTTGTGTGGGAGTCTGTAGTCTTGAAGGGGAGACCTGGCCACACTTGCTGACCTCCCGATGGGTGGTTTCCTCCCACTGAGCTTTAGGAAATTTGTTAGGCTGTTGGCAAGCTTCGAGAAACCTTGGATTTATTACTGATTGGAATCAGAAAATATCACTGCTTTTCCTTTTCCTTTATATCATACGGGCATTTAATTATTTGACTTCCGTGATAAGCTGAAGTCAAGAGTAGGGCAAATGCTTTTGTTTTAGGAATACCATAGTGGAAGATAGGTTGTCAAACTGTATAGCCCAAGAGCCAGCCCCCTGTTTTGTTTTGTTTTTTTCATTAGTAGACCTTATTTTTAATAGTTTTAGGTTCACCACAAAATTGAGCAGAAAGTACAGGGAGCTCCCACATACAGCCGCTCCCCAAATACAGTCTCCGCCATGAACCAACATTGGCCCATCATTATTATCCAAAGTCCGTAGTTTACGTTAGGCATCCACTCTTTTGTGTTGTATGCCCTGTGGGTTTTGATGATACCTGTTTTTGTAAATAAAGTTTTATTGGAACATGCCCATTTATTACATACCGTCTGTGGCTTCTTTCCCTTCACAGCAGCAGAGTTCACTGTTTGGCCCAGAGAGCAAACAAGTTTACAGTCTGGCCCTTTACAGGAAGTTTTCCACCTCTAGTCTAAGTAATTGTATCCTGTTAAAGTAGCTTGCAGTGATTGATCTTAATTTGCATTTAAATGATGAAGATCTGGGGCGCCTGGGTGGCTCAGTTGGTTAAGCGACTGCCTTCGGCTCAGGTCATGATCCCGGAGTCCTGGGATCGAGTCCCACATCGGGCTCCCCCTTCTCTGTGGGGAACCTGCTTCTCCCTCTGCCTCTGCCTGCCACTCCCCCTGCTTGTGCTCACTTTGTCTCTCTCTATGTCAAATAAATAAAATCTTAAAAAAAAAATAAATGATGAAGATCTGTTTCTCCCATTTGCTAGTGAAAGTAAATCTTGGCTATCTGGAGCATAGTTTGGAGTTAGCTAAGCCTTTTCCAGGTAATCTGTGGTTTACCCATAGGGGATGTGCCCCTGAGTGGAATTACCATGTGGAAGGCCAAGTTTAAGTGTACTGGTTTCTCCACAGTCCTGCCACAGTGAGGTTTTATGATTTTAATTGTATAGTAGGTAACATAGAAGCTAAACATTTTCCCTTTTTTCCTGTGTGGGTTTATTGTATGCATTGTGTGTGTAAAGTGTCCTTGACCATTTACTAACTGGAATCTGGAGTTTTAATCATTTGCATGAATTCCCTGTATCTATTTGGCATAGTAACCTGTTGTGCTGTGTAAATATTGTTTCCCACTGTGTTCCCTTTTGTAGTAATTATCAAAGTATACAATTAAAGGCATCTGGAAAGAATATCACCTCTAATTCTTCCATCCATTTTTTTGTGTGATAGTCTTCTAGCTTTTGCCCATATATTTACATATGTTCATGCTGAATGTTGGTTTCCTTTTTATTTAGTGCACAGTCTGAGTTTTTATATACTCAATCATTTACAGTGCTTTTATCAGGGTCAGATTTATCACCTGTAGCATTTTGCAAATTGTTACTAAACCCCTCTGGAATTTATTGCCCTTCTGAGGGGACTTTTGTAGCTAACTCACTTTTGCTCTGTTCTGTTGTCTAGTTGCATAGCAACAATTATTAAGACCTCAAATCTTTCTTTGTTGTTTCTGTTTTGTCGCATGCTGCTCAGTTCACAGAGTAGTTTATATTTGTGGATTCTATTCAGTCAGACAACTTTTCTGATTTTAATTAAATATATGTTGACTTTTGCCTTGTAATTTGTGTTGAAATTTGGTAAGGGCAGTTCTTATTTATTACCATAAATTTTTAGAAATTCTTGCTGTTCTTGCCCACCTGTTCTTGGTATTAGTTAAATTACAGGAAAGTGTGCTAAGGGGACTGTGGGTGGCTTGCCTGGCATTAATAGAAACTAACCTGGAAACATTCATCTAGCCCATTTCACTTTTGGGAGGGGTCAGTCAGTTTACCTCCATACTTGCCCTGGGGGCAGAGCTGGGTTTGATTGAGACCCCTAGTGGTATCCTTCATATCCCTCAAGGAGAACCCTCTTCCTGGTCAGCGTCTCATCTTTACTGAGATGATACTTTCTGCGGTAATGAATGGCACAAAAATTACAGCAAACTATTATATTTACAAAGTTCTATATTTATATTCCCTCTAATTGAATAGTTGGGGTTCTAACTGAGTCATAGATTATTTCCTGAAGCATCACGCAAGCAGTCATGATTTTATTTTCATTCTTAGGCTTGATACATGATTCCAGTTGACCATCTGAGTTGTACCAATGTTGCTTGCTTTCTTACTAGGGCATGGAGGTCAGTATATACTAGTTTCACTGTTGGGAATAAATTACTAAGTATCTAACATTTTCCTGGAGCAGAAAGTTAAATATTTCCCAATGTCTCCTTGGCCAGAAAACAGTACGGTCTTTTGAGGTTTGTAATATACCTATCTTTTCCCAACAAATTGTTAACGTTTTCACAGACCAGGGCATACTCCAGGTTTTATGTGAACCTTTCCTTGGCTCTGTTCTAGTAGAGTACAATGTTTCCTTAAACTTGGTAGCAGATATTCCTTGTATAAATTTGGTTAATTCCTCCCACTCCTGATGTTAAATAGAAAGCAAAATGGTAATTGGCATTTTGCTCTTCCTGTACTGGTCAGGTAATGTGCTCAAGTGAGCGCTTTCTTTCTAATCTTCCCTTCAGCTACTTGATCACAGTGAGGTTCCCTTTCTCTAGAAGCTGCCCTTTGTATAGAGGAAGACCACTTCTTTGGTTAGCCTTCTTTCCAGATTCTCTGCCATGTCTTCTCAGGCCTACATACTCATATCCTGCTTCCTTAACCTCAGCTTGGCTTCAGTAAAGCTGTTCAAGAAGGAAATGAAAATGGACTCCTAGCATTTTCTGAGTACTTACCAACATTGGTATAAAATACAGTATCGTGGACTTCTCACAACAGTCGTGTCCATGTTACAAATTGGGAAACTGAGGTTCGGGGCAGATCAGAAAAGTACCCACACATACAGTAGAGCCAGGGGACCCAGGACCTGCTCATCTTACCACCCCTCTGTAGCCGAGGAAGTAGCTAAGGATCGGGTGCAGTGTGGGAACAAAACCCACTAGAGGGGAAGGAGCGACAAGTGCCCTGTCGCCGCTTGTCGAGAGTCACGGCATCCTGAAGTACAGCCATTTCCTCTATGAATGTGTTCAGTAGTTATCTTTCCCATGTAGGGTCATCTAGAGAAGGAGAAAAAGGATAGTTGGTAACGCTGGAAAGTCTCTTAAGACTATGACGACGTTCTCCATCGGTTTCCTAAGAGGCTGAAACAAATCTCAGACATGAAAATAGAGACTAAAAATAGATGGGTAAATGGTCCGTGTCCAAACCTAAGGAGGTTTTGATTTGTTTTCCCTGGTCGGATTTTTTGTGACTCACATTAGTCAGGGGTCTTTAGTCCTGCTGCTCATGAGAATAATCTGGGGGTGGGTGGGGTAGGGTGGGGTGTGTGTGTGTGTGTGTGTGTGTGTGTGTGTGTGTGTGTGTGTATAAAACTAGTGATACCGGCCCCTCACTGAAGCCAGTTATATCAGTCTCTGGAGGTAGGGGCTCTGGTGCTGGTATGCCGGAGGTACCCAGGTGATTGTCATGGGTTAAGAACTGCGTTAGATCCAGTAGACTCTTGGGCTAAGCCTAAGGGCTGTGAACCAGTTCAGGGGATGGAGTGTGTGAGATGCTGAAGGTTGACACTTAAGTTGTTTAGGAGTCCATCAGCATTATTGAACACCTGGATTTAGAGTGAAGTAGCGGGGCGCCTGGGTGGCTCAGTCGTTAGGCGTCTGCCTTCGGCTCAGGTCATGATCCCGGGGTCCTGGGATCGAGCCCCGCATCGGGCTCCCTGCTCCACGGGAAGCCTGCTTCTCCCTCTCCCCCTCCCCCTGCTTGTGTTCCCTCTCTCGCTGTGTCTCTCTCTGTCAAATGAATAAATAAAATCTTAAAAAAAAATAGAGTGAAGTAGAAATTGAGAAGCTTTGGGAAATTGTCAAGGCGCAGTCCCTACCTTTGAGAAACTGATAAATGAGAAGCAGGGGAAAATACATAAATTTATACTTGCTAGCCCAAATTTATGAACCCCGTAGCTTTGTGGCATGCTCTCCTGCTGTCCCTACCTCTCCCTCGAAGGTTTGTGTAATAGCGGTGGTTTCTGGGAATCCGTGACATGTTTACCCTCTTGTCCTTCATCCAGAGTGTCCTTGGAGGCTCTCTGGGTGGAGAACACAACTAGAAGAACACATAGAAAAGTGTGTACTATTTTTCTTGATTTCTGGCTCCTTTCCTTGACTGCCTACTCGTAGCAGTGCTCTCTTCAGACTTGTTCCAGAATTGAAGTCATTAGGCGAGGCTGGTGTAGGATACGTAACTATATAGAGATACAAACCAAAATCCAACCCTCTCAGATTCACCCAATGGGAGCTTGAGCTTAGAGATCATCTCTCCAACCTCCCCAATTTTCTATGTGGGAAAGTAGAAGTCCCAAGTAAGGAAGAGCCTGCCCGAATCATTAACTAGTTGTTGACATGACATCTTTGCTACCTCATCCAAGAGGAACCAGAAATCATTCTCTCTAAGAGGTGAAGAGAACTTACATTTGTGTACCACTTCCTGCCAGGCATAATAGTAGGCAGTTGGAGCTAAAATTCTCCCAACATCCAGGTGGAGTAGATACTTCCATTTCTTGGATGGAGATGCCAAAGCTTAGATGATTTAAATATCCTGCCTAAGCAAAGTTAGGGGCAAAACCACACTTAGAATTCAGGTAGATGGAGTCTTTCTTTCTTTCTTTTTCTTTCTTTCTTTCTTTCTTTCTTTCTTTCTTTCTTTCTTTCTTTCTTTCTTTCTTTCTTTCTTTCTTTTTAGAGAGGGGGAGAAAGAGGGCGGTGTAGGGGCAGGGAGAGGGAGAGAGAGAGAGAGAGAGAGAGAGAATCTTAAGCAGGCTCCACACCTAGCATGGGGCTGGACGTGGGGCTCGATCTCACAACCCTGAGATCAGAACATGAGCTGACATAAAGAGTCAGATGCTTAACTGACTGAGCCACCCAGGCACCCCTCAAGTAGATGGAGCTTTTAAACCTATGCTTTTTTCAGTTCAACATGGTATACCATTTCATTTAACATAGTATGCCACTATCCCAATGCACTTCTTTGCAACGAACATAATCTCTGTTAGTAATGCCAAGGTTTTGTCTAAATTTGTTCTGCTAGACAATCGGGAAATTGCATACTCTACTGCTCATCTAGTCTTACCATTTCCAAACTCTCAGATTGATACCTACTTCATTTACTTACACTGAAACAGTTCTTATTCTCAGGACCACCACCACTTGTTAGCCTGCTTATCGTCTCTGGGAATATGAGCAGCAATCTATGTGGACTTGTAGTCAAATCTTAATTTCTGGTGCCTACCAGTAGCGTGAGTGTGGACAAATCACTTAATCCCACTACACTTCAGTGTCTTTAGCTACAAAATAGAAATGATAGCATCTAATCATAGGCTTGCCGTCCTGGTGAAATCGAGAACATGCAGCACAATGCATGGCACATGGTAGGTGCTCAGTAGATGTTACTCTGCTTTTATTATGGGAAGTCAGTGACACAGCATTTCCTGGATGAAATCAGCTTCCTGCTAAGAATAAAAGCTGCATAGGGAGCTCTTAACCTTGAATGTTAATTATCTTAAAGTTTGTTGGCTGAAGGTCCCAGCTCTAAAAACTGATCATTTTCCAAGAAACATAGCACTTTCAGTTCATTTGTGCTTTGAGCATTCCTGGCTTTGGATCCTCTTCATTCACTGTAATGGTTAACTTAACATTTTGCTTCAGTTCACCTCGAAGATGAGTACATGGTGACCTTTACTTAAATGTTCCTGCTTCCATGACAACAAGGCATCCTGTAACTTACCAATCTACCGTTAGGACTATATCCTAAAGCCCCTTCTGGAATTAGGTTGATATGAGTCTTTGTGGTGGCTTTGGCTACAGTTGTTACTTGCATGTTCTCGCTGGTCAAAGCTCTGTTTGTGATATCAGTTCTAAACACATCCATGCCTTTTTCCTCCACTCCCTGGCCTGCCATACCATACTGACAGTTACTGCCACTTTATTATCACCTTCCTTCCTACCTTTGGCTCCTCTTCCCCTAACTTGAAGGATTTGATACCTCTGACCAAATATGTAGAATGGAGTGGTCTATCTATAAGAGGAATTTACCATTCTGAGCAAATATGACCTTGCATCCCTGAATTTTATTTGCTATAGTAAGTTTATACAGAAACTTACTAGGTATTTTGATTTTCAGTTCTAATCAGGAAATATTTATTAGATATGTACGGTTGTTGCATATTGTGCTAGTAGACTCTTCAGTGTTCTGAGGATCCTGGGACCCACAGGACATAGAACTCAGTGAATAGGGGGAATGGCAGAGAGGTTGTCCAGGCAGAGGGCACAGACTGTGGACTCACAGTGAAATCTATTTACACCTGGCATGCAGAAGGGCGGGTTTCTCACTAATCTGTTTATGGACACGTATCTACCTTCGAAGAGTAAACAGGGTTCTAAAGAGAGAGGATGAGGGCACTAGTGGACGTTACTCACTTTCCCTCAGCACAGAGGTAGATGCCCCTCAGGGAAGGGATCGAGTCCCGCATTGGGCTCCCTGCTCAGGGGGGAGTCTGCTTGCTTCTCCCTCTGACCCTCTTCCCTCTCGTGCTCTCTGTCTCTCAAATAAATAAATAAAATCTTTAAAAAATAAAAAAAATAAAACCTGAAGGCTTTTAGAGGACATTCAATTAAAACCAAAAGACTTTTTTAAGTTGAGTAAAAAAAACCCAAAAAAACAAAAAACAAAAAAAGATTGTTGGAACTCTTTGATTTAAACTGAGTATCCAGCATTAGTACATAGGACAAAATACTTCCAACTTCCATGAAAACCACAGAAAGTTTAAAAAAATGTTGGACCTTTCATATTTATTTTTAGGTTCACTAATTAACTAAAAAAGGCTTACCCCCTTGTTTAAACTGATGTATAATTAAGGTATCTGAGTACAAAGAATTCATCTCTAAAGCTAAGTAAGAATGTAGGAGGCAAAACCTGAGATTTTTCAGATATTCTTTTTTTTTTTAAAAAGTATTAAAAGTATTCTCTATCTTCCCAGTAAATCATTGAGAAACTACCATAGGTCAAGTCCTCTCATTGCTGCCATGGGGGATACAGAGACAAAACACGGTTCTTTTTCTGCGCCTTCATAATAAGCTGATAATCCAAGAGGGCTAGAATAAATGCCTCCTGGTATTTGGTTATCTTAGACCATACCTAGTCGTTGAATTTTCTAGTTAGTTCAGAGATGACCAAAGGCCTTTTATTTTAAAATAAATAAAAGTGGATGGTAGGGACACAACATACTTTAATCCCTTTTAATCCCTTTTTAATTATGTAGAATCATCAAATGAGCGCAGGCAACCGCACTGGACCAGAATGTAGCAGAGCTCTCAGGGCTTAGCAAGTATCAGGTTATTTGCTCTGGCACCCCCTGGCCTCAGGCTGTTCTGCTTTATCATCCTTTGCAATCATTAGTGCTGGCTCTTCAATGAGCCCCCTCTTCTAAATTTTAAGAGGTTGTCAGTGTTAAATATTAAGCACTTTTTAACCCTTACTACACCTCTATGAAGGTAGGTAGTGTTCCTGTAGCCGACTACACCGAGGCTTAGAAGTGTAATGACACTTGCCACGTCCATAAAGCTCGGGAGGCTCAAGTCAGCGTTCAAACCCAAGTCTAACTCTGGCACATGATCTTGGCCTAATATACTGTTCTGGAGGTCTCTTGTCTTTTATCTGAATTCTGAAGTTCAAAAAGCTCTAAAACTTGGGACGGGGCGCCTGGGTGGCTCAGATGGTTAAGCGTCTGCCTTCGGCTCAGGTCGTGATCCCAGGGTCCTGGGATCGAGTCCTGCATCGGGCTCCCTGCTCCTTGGGAGCCTGCTTCTCCCTCTGCCTCTCTCTCTCTCTCTCTCTGTCTCTCATGAATAAATAAATAAAATCTTTAAAAAAAAAAATAAAACTTGGGACGCCTGGGTGGCTCAGTGGGTTAAGCATCTGCCTTCAGCTCAGGTCATGATCCCAGGGTCCTGGGATGGAGTCCTGCATCAAGCTCCTTGCTCAGCCGGGAGCCTGCTTCTCCCTCTGCCTGCCGCTCCCCCTGCTTGTGTGCGTGTGCGCTCGCTTGCTCTCTGACAAATAAATAAAATCTTTAAAAAAAAAAAAAAAAAGGCTCTAAAACTTGTAGTTGTTTTTTCATACCTTCGGTGACAAAACACGACCTGAACTTACTTCAGGCCATGGTCTTTTTTCTGCTCCATGTAAATGATTTCACCGCAGCTTTATTGTGTCTATATCATAGACAGTGGATGTACGTACTCCTTTTACCTTCCGAAAGTCGGAAAACCTTGACATTCTGAAACTGTCTAGCCCTGTGCATTTCCAGCACAAACGTGGCCTGATGGCCCCTTGCCACCTGCCAGCCAGCTCCCACTTCTCCTCGTCCTCCCCCCCTCCCCCCAGCCCTAGGCTTCCAGTTTGCTGCTCCTAATATGCTGTGGACATGGCAGTTGAAACATGTAAACTTTAATGTCTAAAACACTGAGATAATTTTTTCAAATCCTGAGGTCATACTGCTACTCACAGTTCCAGTTCAACCCCTGTGGGCCCCTTCCTCTCCTGCATTCCCTCACTTGCTTCTCCTACAGGGAGAACGGAGACATTTCTTCTATGCTTGAAAAAAA
The DNA here is from genome assembly GCF_009762305.2 of Zalophus californianus. NCBI lineage: Eukaryota > Metazoa > Chordata > Mammalia > Carnivora > Otariidae > Zalophus > Zalophus californianus. Next base: position 109,066,108 of record NC_045612.1, on the reverse strand, counting down.
AGGTGTCCTTTTTATTTAACCAGGATGCAAAGTGTTTGTCCTGGTATGTGAAAAGTTAGATGCACATTTTACCTTAGATAATAACAGGTCCTTCATTTTATGGTATGATTCACCGTGATTTAAGTATCAGCACTTTTAGTGCACTTAAAATGATTCGTCTATAAGAATCCTCCAGAGCGTTTTAGGAATGATACATATTATCTGAAGCAAAACAGCCAGAGTCCCTTTAAATGTTAATCATCTGGAGCCAAATAAATGTGTATAGAGTAGATGATGGAAGGTCATTGCTGGGATATCACACCCCTTTTTCCTCACTCAGGGGAAAAGTGGAAGACAGAATCATTGATGAGTTAAAGATGCACCGAAGGCCTTCAGTATATTCACCTAGAATGAGGGAAGTAAGGGATGGATTGTGTAAGACTAATCTTTTATTCTAACTTTTTTAGCATGGAGAAGGGGGCTCAGGGGTCAGTGGGGAAAGAATGGTTCTGCAGATGACTTTCATGAGTGGGTTCTTTTATTTCTAGTCTTATTCAGTGGGGAGAGGAAAGGAATAAACCAGAACTTGGCTGCAAGTGTTAGCAAATCAGATTTATTTCTGGATCTCTGGTTTGCGGCCTGTATCATATTTGGAAGAATGAGGAGAGTTTGGAGGAGAGAAGTGTTCCCTGAGCCTTGCTTGTTTGTCTCTGGGCCTGGCCCCAAGGTTGCCCATCTCCAAACAGCCTCCTGGCAGTATGGAACATCAGGAAGGCCTATGGAGTGTGAGGGGGTTGGGATGGACCCATAAGTATCACAGAGGACAGAACACTAATGTTTATTGATCACCTGCTTTGTGTCAGGCTCCATACCTGTTACCACATTTAGTCTTTACAAAAACTGAAATTTTATCCCCATTCTACAGGTTAGGGCAGCTGCGATTTAGAGCAATTAAGAAGCTTACCAAAGGTTTCTTACCCCCAAATGGAGGAGTTGGGGCTGAAGCACATTTGTGTCCCCAAAGCTCATGTCCTTTCTCTCATGTCCCCAGTCCCCCAGCCGTCATCAGGTTTACAGCAGGACTTGGGGCCCATGCTACTCTGGTCAAAGCAGCTGGGGAAGACGCTTGGGTTTCCTTGTTCAGGTGGCTGTGTCCCTTTTCTCTCACTGTGTCCCAGCTATCTAAGTTTTATGCACAACCAGCTCAGGGCAACCAACAGAAGACTCTGTGACCTCTGTCTTTATGGTCAACACCGGGTCTTACCTCTTGGTCATGTCAGAGTAGATCACTCTGCTTCTGAGCGCACCTGTGAGCTGCTTTCTCTGGCACATCCTGAGCCCCGTGTCTTAATCAGAGCAGGTCTGTGGCTGCTTCCCAGGGTGACAAAGCTCTGATTCCTGGAGAAACACATTTGAAGAAAACCTTAGGAAGAAGCAGTCGACACACAGGTGGTGAATATTTGTGGAATGAATGGGTCTTTTGCCTTCTGGAAACCCCTGTGAACAGGAGTGGATTTACATGTTTTCCTACTTTTGTACTTGGCAGTTTTCCCATAGTGTTAATTTGAAAACAAATTCAGATTATATCCCAGGTCATTTTTATATCACTAACGGTAACACTAGAAATGTATTTGTGTTAAAAAAAAAAAAAAAAACTGCTTTCAAGGTTGCCTCTTGGAATAAATGTTCTTTTTCTATTCTAATTAAATTATTTTCTTAAACTTGCAATTTCAGAGGATAAAAATTTCACTAGAGACTGCAGGATTGTTTAATTTTCTCCTCCTAACCGGTAACCATACTATCATGAGAGCACTTTATTGTTCCATCTGTTAGATTATAAAATCATGGAACATTCATTGTGTCTTAACAGGGAGAGATAATGCATGTGAGAAAACTTCATATATGTTTCTACGAAAGGAGCTTCCTGTAAGACTGGCCAACACAATGAGAGAGGTTAATCTTCTGCCGGATAACTTGCTTAACCGCCCTTCAGTGGGGTTGGTTCAGAGTTGGTAAGTAAATAATGTAGCTTTAGATCGGTCTTCCCATAATGCTCTGAACACCTGGCATGGAGCCCATTTTCCCTAAAAGTACGTGTATGGCATGTGTGGGAATGAGTCATTCGGGATAGCTGCAATTTTCCAAGCAGTTAAAAGTTTTTTTTTTTTTTTTAACCTGACAATTTCACATTGTCTTAATGAAAAGACTTCTAAACTGTACAGGACAGCTTTCTTGACTTTTCAAATTTTATTTTTCTGGTTATAAATGTAATTGTTCACTGAAACAAAAATTAGAAAGTACAGAAAAATTTAAAGGAACCCATGCGGACTGGTCTGCAATCCGTTGGATAAGGGGATGTTGCCACTTTTTGATCAAGTCTCAGCCTTGTTCCTTTTGTTTTCCTGTTAAAGGAGTTTCTTGGTGGCAGTATTTGTTAGAGAAAATTAAGTCATTTAAAGGGGAACCTCGGATTGTAAAAATGCCAGTACGTAATGTGCTTCATTTGCCTTATGAAAAATAAAAAAAAAAAAATCTCAACAGAGAATGCAGCAAACACGTGTTATTTAATTGAGGAAGTTGAATTTGTGACTCAACTACCCACTAGGTAAGCAGGGTGAGGTCAGTGAGTGGTAGGATGTAAGAGCAGGTGGTGTATTTTCAGAAAGGGATTTGCATATATTCAAGAAACACTTTGCTCTCCTCCTCCGTAGCTTCCTACCCCGGATGCAGAGTTTGTTCCAGCAGGAGCAGCGAGTGCTTGTTTGCCTGAAATTTCTTTATTGTTTTAAGAGCATCATCCGAAATTTTCCCGCAGAAAGTGTACACTCACTATTGGGGTCATTGTGGTGGGGATTGGAGGTTGACTAGCTGGGCTTCAAGTTCCCTGGGCCTGGTGGCAGTGACTGACAGTCACACTGTCTATTGCTTATGTAAAAGTTACTTCGGGGGCTTCAAAGTGATTCAGCTGGCGAAGTATAGACTTAAATGCTGGGGTCAGCTCTTTTTTTTTTGTCTCACATTTCTCTTCTGTAGCCATCCCAAACACATGCATGTCACGTCTTCCTTTTTTTTAAAAAAAAAATTCAATTTCAAAATAATTTCCTATATAACAGAAAGATATGCAAGACTAGTAGCAAGAATTGCCATATACCTTGGCCCAGATTCACTAATTGTTAACATCTGGTGCCATTTGTCCTGCTGTTCTCATTCATATTCGCGCTCTCTCTCTGGGTGTGTGTGTGTGTGTGTGTGTACACACTTAGGGTATATCAGACGTGGTACACACATAACATATATGCTACACATTATTTTTTTTCCTAAACCATTTGGGTTAATGGTATACATGCCCCTCTACCCCTAACGACTTTGGTATGTATCTCCTTAGAACAACTCTTAGAAAACCACAGTATGATTATCAGATTTGGCAATTTAACATTGATTTAGTAATATTTTCTAATGTGGGAGAACTTGTTCTCGTTTCATTAATTGCTCTAATAGTGCTCTTTTTTAAAAATTTTATTTATTTATTTGAGAGAGAGTGAGAGAGAGCACGAGAGGGGGTAGTGGCAGGGAGAGGGAGAAGCAGACTCCCTGCTGAGCGGGGAGCCCGATGCAGGACTCGATCCCAGGACCCTGGGATCATGACCTGAGCCAAAGGCAGATGCTTAACGACTGAGCCACCCAGGCGCCCCAGTAGTACTCTCCCCCCCACCCCCCAGCAATCCCTGCCTCCCCAATGCAGAAATCCAGTTTAGGATCACACATTGTGCTTAGCTGTCATTTCCTTTTCCTCTTAAAAGTGACTCTTCCAACAGGCCGTGAAGCCCACCTCAGCTAGAGTGTGTTCTCCTTGTTCTCTTGACTTTCAGGCTGGGAAGCTCAGCAGCATCTTTGGCTCCTCTCCACTCATGACTCTGCTCTTTAAGTGAACTACTTATCTCCCTAGAATCCTGCTGGCGTGTGACAGGATAGAGGGCCTTGTTGCCTCTGGCTGACTTTGCCCTCTGAGGGAGGTTTGACCTGATGATTTCAACAGTGCCTAATCCATAGCCTGATTTGCCCAGAAGCTTTTAAAAAGGATATCCAGAGATGAACATACTTTAGTATCATGCATCGTTACAAAGTTCAAGTGAGGCTGATTAATAAAACATTATTCCTGTTCATGTATTTATATGCTGTGCAGTCATTTTTTGTTACTGGAGTACCCTCATCCTCCCTCCAAAGCTGGATAGGAGGATTAGTGGTAATTAATTGTTAGAAATAATTATATTAAGGGATAATTCTTTCGAGGCATGTTCAGATCCAAAGCAGAGATGACACACCTCTGAGTAATTGGCTTCTCTGAATCCCCTCCAGATCCAGCAGGTTCTGTCCGGATATAGCTGCCTCAGTAATGTGCCTCTCTGGATCCCATTTTTCTGTGTTCTCCAGATATTTATTTTGTACACATTATTTCCTGTACTGGCCCTGATTGAGATATGTAGCTATTTTTAATCCAGAAGCTGTTTCTGAGGACCTAAGAGGCATTCCTTTCCCTCCTCTGCAGTGTTGATGAGATTAGTTTAACTCTGAGAAGGAACGTTTATTTCTAGTTTCGAAGTTCCCAGCATGCACTTTAGTGTCACACATGTGTTCCTTACAATTCATATGCACATCTTGGCTAATGAAACTGTAGATTTGGTGTACCAGTTAGAATATGTTTGTGAGTAGCAGAAAATCCAACTAAACCATACATTGGCTCGTGTAGCTATAGGATGGGCTTTTGGTGTTAGTTGATTTAGAGAATTCATGAGATTATCAAGGCCCTGCTTTCCATGGTGTCGGCTTTATTTTCAGGCTGGATTTCCTCCTGGTGGCAGAATAGCTGCAACCTTTCCAGGGTTTACATCCCCAAAGCCCACTGTACAAAAAGCAGAGCAAGTTAATTTCTCTCCCAAAGACCCCCACCACGTCTTCCCTTTTATTTTACTTGCCTGAATTGGGGTAGTGTGCCCATTCCTGAGCCAGTCCCTTTGTTCAGGGGAATGCAGTGCAATGACAGGCTTAGGGTTAGACTATTGGACTAGTTAGTAATCAGTGACAAGAAAAATACTGTTACCCAGAGAAAAATCAGGCCACCCAGGAGCTTTGCATGGCATCAGCTTCCCCTGCAGCACTTGGGCTGCAATTGGTGGTGGAGGGGAATGGGGTAGATACCTGAGTGAAGATTTAGGGTACTCTTAGGAAGAGGGAAAGGAGGAATGGATGTTGGGTAGGCAATTAACAGAGTAACTCATCTTTTTTTTAGGTATATGCAGAGCTTTCTTGAACTTTTAGAATATGAGAATAAGAGCCCTGAAGATCCACAGGTCTTGGATAAGTAAGTATGGTACCAAACTTACCTGACAGTAAAAGCATCAGGTTAAAAAATGTTTTGGTAAATGGAACTCATGTCATTAAGAACCAAGAAGTGTAATTTGGTGAAAGCATTAAGTTTGTTAATGGGTAACAACTCAATATCACATTTTTAAACAATTAAAGTTAATTTAACATAGCACAAAATGAATAATGAATGACCCTTTAAATTATATTTCATGTTCTAGGTCTTAATAAATTTTCACTCCTGGTGAACTGGTGCCGGCCACTCACTATAAATATTGCAGTAAATGTACCACCTAGTGGTAGTTTTAAGAATGCAGTGGCCTCTGGAGAGACCTGAATTTATCTACTCAGTCCTTTACAATTTTTTTTTCAATTTTTAAAAAAAAATTTTCAGTGCAGCATAATAGTTGAGCTCAGGAAACCTGTAATGCTTTTATTTTGGAGCAGCATAAAAGAGTGTGCTTTTAATATAACGACCTGAATTCTCTGCTCCTGTTCCGCACAAAGGCTGCTAACTTCTCTAACTGGAAAATGTTTCTGTTTTTTCATCTTCATTTAACTGAAAAAATACTCACCCTAGCTCTGAGTGTTGTTTGCCTTTTTTTTCCCCCAAGAGAAATTAAGTATCCCCTTCACATTACTTTCCTCCTGTTTCACGTACACACGCGGGACTGCACATGGCAGGCCTGTTTGTGCTGAAGAATTTTTTTCTGCAGAGAATCTTGGTCCACAGAGTTGTGACACCAAACGCCTTACATATAGGCATTCCAGAAAAAGAACTAAGAAACACTGTTAGCAAAGCACCCGTGGCTCGAGGCATTCAACCCAACCGTTTCAGTTCACAGATAAGGAAACTGAGGTCAGAGAAGAGCAATGACTTGTCCAAAGTTGTAACATGAGTTGGTAGCAGAGCTGGATCTGTAAATGCTTGTTCCAGTTCCTTCATGCACTGTTGTGCACAATGTACCAACTGCGAGAACCACCGGTGTGCACCCTGAGTAGCGAGCTCCAGTTTAGTTGTAAATTAAAATACAAGGGGGAAGAATCCCCACCTGTTGTATACCTTGCTAGGTGTTTTGCGAATGGATTTGTGATTTGTGAAAGGGAGGCGTTGCATTAGAGCCCCAGATGCAATGTTCTTGCTAGAGGCCATTGCTCTCATTTAACGTACTGAAATTAAAGGAATCGAATCCAGAAGCTTTGTTTGCTCACAAGTCATTAGCTAGTAACAGTTTGTTTTGCTGACATCCTAGAAATTAGGACTGACTTCTCTAGCTTCAAATTTTAGGGTATAGATTTGTGGAAGTAAATAATATTAAATTGCTGCCGTATGTTTCCCAGAATCCTGTCTCAGTTTCTGGAACAGGTTATTGGTCAGATGCAATTTATGGACATGAGCCCACTTTGGAAACTGCCAAGTGCTGGATCCAGTGCGTGTGAGATCATAATGATAATCGCTCTCCCTCAGTGAGTTTTGGTGACTTGCCCAGGTTCACACAGCTAGTCGGGATAGCTGGGGTTTCAGAAGCCCGCTGCCTCTGGCAAAGGAAGGAAAGGAAGGTGAGCTAGTCACTTTACTCATAGTGGTAGCCTTTTCCAGTCCGGCAGAAGCTGTACAGGAGTCCCAGGCACAGAGATCATTTAAGTGAGGTGAAAGCAGCTTAGAGAACAGGCTTGTTTCTCTTAATGATAAAGTTAAGAAGACCCCGGAAGACGGGGGGAAGCCTTCTGAGAATCGAGCCCTTGAGGCAAGTCTCCTCCCTTCTGCTAAGTTGAGGTGCTTCTCTACTGTAATGAAATCTTTCACTTGAGTGATATTGAATTTATAAATACGTTAGAAAGAACATTATCTAGAGGACAGATCGTCCATTATCAAATTTCTTGTGAATAATTATGACCTTCCAGTTTCAGAGTTGATTTATTCATCTCTGCTGTCTTTGTGTGTGTGTATTTGTTACAGGAGTATTTCATCACTGAGAAACATTAAGACTATTCAGATAAGTGAAAAGAAAGTCACTCCAAATTTCCATTACCAGGGGACAACCACCGTTAACATTTTCCTTGCATTCCATACTTTTTCCTAGGCATCCATATTTTTATATGTGCACAATATGTTTTACAAAAATAACTGTGGACATTATAGATCTCTATACCATTACTAATGGTTTCAAAATGGTCCGTCTACAGGTAAGTCATGTGATTTGACCTCCTGTCATTGAGTTGTAGAATGGTTTGTATTTTTCTTGCTATTCTAAACAGGGCTCTTAAGAATAGTTCTTAAATACAGCCGTTGGCCTTGTTCTGTCATTTTCCTAGGATCAATTCCTGGGAGTGGAATGAATCTCTTTGGTCTTTGATGTATGTTGCTCAGTTGCCCCTAGAAATGTATCAGTTATGCTTCCACACTCTAGAGGACACTGGTTATTCTCCCCCAGTGTGAAGAGTGGAGACTAATTCTGCATTGTTTTGCTTTTCTATTACTCTTTTCGAAGGGGGAAGTTATTGGCATTTGCGTTGCCTCTGTGGTAAATTTCCCATTGATACCGGATCCCTTGCCTCGTTTCCTGTTAGGGTGCTCATCTTTTCCTTCATTAAAGACAGTAGCTCTTGCAAATGTATTTTCCCCAGTTTTCACTTTGTTTTTTGACTTTAATAACCTGTATCCCTGTAGAATTGCCGAAATTCTGCATAGTCCTATCGTTTGTTTCTTCAGGGTTCTACCTGTGGTATTAAGCTTAGGACAGCCTTCCTTACCATAAGGCATACTATACTATCTACTTATTCACCTGATTTTCTTTTATTTTTTTTCTGTGATTTTATTCTTTTACGTTTAAACCTTTTAACTAAGTTATTAGCTTAAGGCTTGAAATTGGGACGTGACTTAAATTGGTAGCCAGCTGTCCCAACTAATTTGATGGTTTCCCTACTGACTTGGAATGTCACTTTATCAATATGCTAAATTTTTATGCATACATACTTACTTGCCCTTGGGCCTTGTTCCAAGCTTTTTATTTGGTTTCATCGACTTGTCTCTCTGTTCTTAGTTACCATTCTTAGTATATTTTTCCCTCTGTATCTTTATAGTAATATACCATAATTCTTGACTCAGTTTGTTTTAATTGCCTTTGTTCTGTCTACATTTCATCACTGTATTTTACTGCTATGAGAAATTCATTTCAAAATTTTACTCTTAAAAAGTTTCACATTACTTATTCATGGAAGCTGTTGCTTTGAGATTTTCTAATAAATCCCTGGAAATTTGGGGGGATTGTCCTCATGTTGTCAGAAGAAATGTTAGTGTGTTCCACAATTATTCAGCAAACGTTTATGGAACCTGTATTATATGTGATCACTTTTCCATAAAGTCAGTGGATTCCTAAGAAGGTATTCAAGCATTTTTTTCTTTACTAGAACCTTTTACTTTTTGTGTCTGTGAAAGAATTTGGATAGAAGGTTCCAAGCAAAACCTTGGGTAATACTTTAGTTTCTCCTTGTAGCGCATAATGATAATATCTCTACTTATAAAAATACCAGCACCTAAATAGTCCAGAGACAGCGCTGGAAAGTTTATGCATCAGTGCGTGAGGTATAAAGACTGACCACTTTTTATCTCCCTCCCACACAGCTTTCTGCAAGTTCTCATCAAAGTCAGAAATAGACACAACGATGTGGTCCCTACCATGGCACAAGGAGTGATTGAATACAAGGAGAAATTTGGCTTTGATCCATTCATTAGCAGTAACATCCAGTATTTTCTGGATCGGTTCTATACCAACCGCATCTCTTTCCGCATGCTTATTAACCAGCACAGTAAGTGGGGTTTTTGGTCCACTTTCAAAAGGGCACCCAGAGTGATTTCTCCCAAATGTTTTCCTGTTTCTTCACTTAGAATTTATTGATCTGAAGTTTGGTCAGTAGAAATTTCATTTCTAGTTTAGTTTTTCCTAAGTAAATCCTACCTATTAAAAAGCTCTTCGTTAATGTTCTTTGTTAATGGAAATCCTTGAAATTTTGATGTTCATATTAGAGGCAGGAACTCTGCCTGCCTTTTAAGCCTCTGCTGTTACATTCCTGGGGAGGGTGAGAGAGTACTTTGCTGTGTCTCTGAGAGTGGGTTCTCGTCTTTATCCAGGATGTTATGTGTTTTTCTTTTTGGTTTTAAAAACACTGATACTGGGAATATTGAATTGGCATTTTGACATCTGAGCAATTGATCTTTAATTTCACGGTGATCATTGAAATCAGATTAAGCAAATTGTCAAACCATAGTCTCATATGGAGAGTTTTCATCCACTCACCAGGATGATAAGCAGATAAAAAAAACAAAACCAAAATTCTTGCCACAAAAAAACTTTTTGGCTCATTTTCAGCATTGTCTCTTTGCCTGATTTCATAATTCTTATGAAAAAGCATCTACATGTCTAGAGTCTAAATCATCCTCTTTGCTGAAGCAGAAAATGGGCAGAGCATCTCTATTAATTTGATTTATTTGGATTAGTGAGTGTTATACAATTATTATGTGTGGGTTGGTCCCAAATGTATATCTTTTAAAAATAGAAATGTCTGACAGTTTATAAGAAATTTAAATGAAAAAAGAACCTAATTACTATTCAATTAAGCTACTTACACAACTACAATTTCTTTTTGACTTAAATGTGTCTATCTACGTATATATGTACATGTTTTTAGATCACTGATAAGCTTGTACACCTCTGTTTTTCTTCCATTTAATCATTTGGAAGTTTATGCATTGGCCTAATGCCCTTATTTGTCATTTTTCATAATTTAAAATCTCCCCTATTTTTTTTTAAGATTTTATTTATTTATTTATTTATTTATTTATTTATTTATTTATTTATCAGAGAGAGCACAAGCAGGGGGAGCAGCAGGCAGAGGGAGAAGCAGGCTCCCTGCAGAGCAAGGAGCCCGATGTAGGGCTTGATCCCAGGACCCTGGGATCATGACCTGAGCCAAAGGCAGACGCTTAAACAACTGAGCCACCCAAGCATCCCAAAATCTTCCCTATTTTATCCCCTAATTTAAATTCTCCTTTTGTGGAATCTAAGTTATCCCCAATTTTTGTTTGATTTGAAAATAAGTACACTTATAAACATTTGGATTCAGATTACTTTTTTCTTTGGGGCTCCCTTTGGCTTTTATTCAGAAGCAGTATTTTGTAAATCTTGTGTATTGTGGAGGTATTTGAATGTAGTTTTTTTTAAGATTTTATTTATTCATTTATTTGAGAGAGTGAGAATGAGAGAGAGAGAGCACATGAGAGTGGGGAGGGTCAGAGGGAGAAGCAGACTCCCCACTGAACAGGGAGCCTGATGTGGGACTCAATCCCGGGACTCCAGGATCATGACCTGAGCCGAAGGCAGTCGCTTAACCAACTGAGCCACCCAGGTGCCCCTTTAGTGTAGTTTGAAAGGTACTTGAACAAAAAAAAAAAATATTTGAAAACTACTCCCCGTGATGGAGGCATTTAAAATATTCCCAGTGAAGTCACTTCACAGGCCTGCACTAACAGTACAGACTGCATTTTCTAAATAAGTAGTGAATGTTGGAATCACTGTCTGGAGTAGTACCGAGAAGGTGAGTAAACTTGGCTGAGGAGGAAAATAACTGTTTCATCCAAGTCATATGGGGTCAGGGAGAAAAGGGCTGGACCCCTGGCACGTCTTACTGCTTTCAGACCTGCTAACTGCAACCAGCAGATCTTAGAGCATGTCCTTCCTCCTTTGCCATCCAGTAGAGCTGATCACCCCTCATTGTATGTGTTCTCTAGCTTTAAGTCACTCACTCTGGATGCTAAAATGATTCTTGCAAATAAGACAGTCCTTTCAAAACTTGTAAGGCTACATTGCCTGCTTTGTTTTTAATCTCTCCCTTCCCTTTTGTGTTTGTTTAGCACTTCTGTTTGGTGGTGACACTAATCCTGCTCATCCTAAACACATTGGAAGTATTGATCCCACCTGCAATGTGGCTGATGTCGTGAAAGGTAAGGAGACCACTATAATGTTAGTGATTGTAGGCCAAGTAGGACTGTGGTTTAGATGAGGCAACTCGGCCATAATGTTATGGTGCTGAGTTCTTTGCTGATTCATCAGGCCACTCTGGGCCCAGACCACTTGTGCCAAATAGATGTTCTTTCTGGGCAGTTCAGGAAAAGATGCATAATTAGCAGTGTTTGAAATGGGAGTTTCTACCTCATTGACTAGTTTTGTCTTAAACACTAAATGGTTGTTAGCTTAAGAAACATTCTAAGTTTTGATTGCTCCCACTATCTGAAACTTCTAGAAAATGTAAATCCACGTTCTAAAGTTCGGCTAAATTCACATGTTTATAAAATTCCAGCATCTTTTTGGTGTGCACCCCAGGTTTGGGCATCTATGTGGCATGTGAGCTTCACAGGTTCACTGGCCATCGGGCTGGTTGGACACTGTTCTAGTAGCCTTAGGGTAGAACAGAGCCCCACAGCCATACATCCTTGGTACCCAGGCACTTTGAATTTGAACATCAGTTTCCTCATTATTTATTTAAGGTAAGTGTTACCCCCAGAAAGCCTTCCTGGTTGTAAGTGACCCACCAGGTGCCTGGACCTTTTCAGGGTTTTTTTTTTTCCAGTGTTACAGTTACTCTGTGCAGCTTCAGATCCCCAAAATACCCTTCCCAAGATTGGATCTCCTACTGTGGCCTTCCTCTCTCTCCTCTAAACACCCACACGTTTTCATGACCACAGCTTTCCCAGTTTTCATCACAGATCTTAGATGCTCCTACTTTTTCTGAACTGTGTAGCTCAGTAGGAAGCAGACAAGGGCCTTGTCTTCTTGGTGAAGCTCTCAAGCCCACCTCAAGCAGAGTGACCTTTGCTGTTTGAGCTTAGAGGGCCAAGGGAGGTGGCCTAGTAGGTGCAGCCTCCCCATTGGGGGAACAGACCAGACCTTCAGTGGCTATCGGTAAGGAAAACCTGTACTATTTGTTTACTCTGGGCATTGCTAAACCCAGGGAGAAGGACCCAGGCATGGTGGCCTTAGTTCACCCAAGGATCTTTGAGCTGTTCTGGCCTCGATTTAGGTAGGATACATCTACTCGAATTATTTCAATTATAAGGTGAATAGGCCCAGCCTCAGCTCTCTAAGAATCCTGTAGATTGCTCGCTCACAAGGTAACCCGGTGGTTGATCATGACCTCTGCAGGTCGCAGGTGGAAGGGGAGCAGGATCAGTCTTTTTCTAGCATGTGTTCATCGGACCCTAGCCCAATAGCTTTTGTGAATCAGAAAGCCTGGTTCAGGTAGTTGACTGCCCTTAGAGAAAAAGGCACAAATTCGGAAAGCAAAAGGGCATTATTATGTACTGCATATATGCCTTTTCTTTTGAACTACAAGCAATTTGAGGTCTGCTTTTATGTTTTACATATGTTTTATAACTCATATAGAATGTAATATATACCTTTAAGATGGTCCATGAATATTCCTTGGTTTGATAAATGTTAAACCTTTTGATAATTTACTTTTTTAAAAACAGCCTTACTGAGTTTGAATTCTCATATCCATACAAGTCACCCATTTTATTATATTTATTTTTTTTAAAGATTTTATTCATTTATTCATGAGAGACAGAGAGAGAGAGAGAGAGAGAGAGAGGCAGAGGAAGAAGCAGGCTCCCAAGGAGGAGGGAGCCCGATGCGGGACTTGATCCTGGAACTCCAGGATCATGACCTGAGCCGAAGGCAGACGCCCAACCATCTGAGTCACCCAGGTGCCCACAAGTCACCCATTTTAAAGTGTACACACAATTCATTGGTTTTCAGTGATTCAGCACAGGTGCACAGCCGTGCGTCCATCACCACCATCAACTTCACACTGTCCTCACCGGGGAAAGAGACTCCATGACCGCTGGCCAGCGTTTCCCCCCACCCAGGCCTCGGCAACAATGGATCTACTTTCTCTCTCTAGATTTGCTATTCTGGACACATTACATAAGTGGAATCACACAATACGTGGCCTTCTATGTCTGGCTTCTTTCACTTAGCAGGGTGTCTTTAAGGGTCCTCCGTGTCACAACGTGGGTTAGTACTTCATTCCTCACTGCTGAGTAACATTCTGTTGTATGGCTATACTGCATTTTGTTGATTCATCAGCTGATGGACACTTGGGTTAGCTGGGCAACCTTGAACATGTTATGTTAACTTCTTTGGGCCTCAGTTTCTTCACCTATAAAATGGTGCTTTTGATAAGTCATCTTTATCATAGGGTTAAATGAGTTACTATAGAGAGAGCTCCCGAAGCAGGGCTCGCACCCAGTAAGGACTGCAGGCAAGTTTACTAACGGTGGTCCTGGGTCATCGTATAAGTCGTTTGGCTTCTCATTTTTTAGGTGTGATACCAGTATTGTGATTATGTTTTTTTAAGGTGTCCTAGCTTCTAGAATGCTATTTTGAAATGTTAACACATGTAGAATGACATGTGGGTTTTGCCTCAAAATGACACAAACAGAAAAGACTGGGCACGTGTTGAAAACTGTTGAGGTTGGTAATGGGTACGTGAGGAGTCCTTATACAGACCCGTGTTTATCATCTCATTGATTCTTCAGTCTTTCATTCCCTTTGAGAGATTTAAGCGATGAATCAGTGCAACTAGATAAGTAAGAGTGTTCTGGGCACCTGGTAGCACTTCTGTGGTGCAGAGAGGTGAAGTGGCGCTAACGTGGGTCAGGAAGTCAGGTCGGAGGAGAGGATGAGGAGGAGCCTGCTGCCCTTGACTCTTCAGGTGCAAAGATTCTGCCGTTCTGCGGCACTTCCTGTCTGCGCTGCTCTTCCCCGCCCTTGTTCTGTACTTGCGGTCGTGGCCTTACCTGTACTTTCGTTGGGCTCTCTGACTGCGCGGTAAATTTCTCAAGGGCCGGAATTGCTCTCAACCACTTCTGCATCCCTCCTAGGGACAGCAGTTTTGTAGTGAAAACTAGCTGAAGGTGCAAAGCAGTTGGACTGATAGGTGAAAGACAGAAAGTGGGGAGTTTATGCCTCCGGTCTACCTCACAGCCTCCTGATTTCTTCGTCCTTTGGAGTCAGGGTCTGACCACGGGCCACATCGTCCCCTTCCTCCTCCTGTGCTTACTCACAGCTCTGACTCCTCTCTTTCTCTGGCTGTTTGCCACTTTTTACCCAGGGGCACCCCTGTTGTGCTGTGAATGACGCTTCGGCAGTGTCATCATGTCATCATTCCTGCCACTTGTCGGCATAACGTAGAGCCTGGATTCCTGGTGATGCCGGGGCATGTGACAGTCACCCCCTGTGCTCTTCGGCCACTCAGATCACCACTTCCCCTGACACCCACGCTTGCACACACATTCCTGCCCCACACTCATGTGGTAAAGAGGAAGGGCTCGCGTGCTCCCTGCTCCCCCCACTGCATCTTTCAAAGCAGGTTGTTTGTCTTTCGACAGCCCCTTCCCATAAGGAACTGAGCAGCGGAGGGTGGTTTCAGTTTCGGAAAGTGCATAAACACATCAAGCTGCGTTCACACAGTCAACTCTTCTGCCACCCTTCATTCCCTTCACAAATCGTGCCTACTCATACCCACAGCACACTCAGTATGCTTGTGCATACTTTCTAGAATGCTCTTGTGCTTTTTCCACCTGGTGAGGTGGATGCTTACTAAGGGCCATTTACTTGTCCTCAGACCATTGGTATAAGTTTTGCACCTGTTGTGACTCCATAATTTATTTCAGTATTATGTAAACTGAAGAAATGGGAGTACAGAAAAGAGACTTATGTCCATTAAAATCAAGTTGAATGCTTTGGAAAGACTTGATAAAGAAGAGTCTCTTAAAAATGTAAGGAATGACAGTGAACAGATAGCTTTTAGGTTACAGGGCAGTGCTGAGTAAAAATCTCAGGAAGAACCTGAGCTCATGTTGCTTCACAAGTATCTTTAAGTTTATTACTTTTTAAAGGGATAGGGATAGGAATTCACAGATATATGTGGCATAGTTTATCTAAGAAAGATGACCTGGAACCCCAAACCGATCCATATTGAAGGAAAAGGCTTTGGCCACATCTGAAAAGGTTGGCAGAGGATAATTATATATTCAAATGTGCATTTTGAAGTTAGTATTTACAATAATAGTCATACTTTGGGGCTTCCTACTTTATCCAGCATTTTTGTCAGTGATCCAACTCCTGTCCCCAGTTGGGTCAGTTGAGAGGACTAATACCATGGTACCAAAATACTAAAAAGTGCTAATTGAAGAAAGTTTAGAAAATATTGGGGAAAAAGAAAAGAGAATAACAATACCTGTTTTCATAACTCGGTGAGAATGTTGTTTTATACATTTGAGTTCATACCACATTGACAGATGAGTATGCAACAGCAAATAATGTGAGTAATCCTTGTCTTTACAAAATCCATAGTGTTTGTCTGTTCTCCTTCTCCAGCACTGATGCCCATCACACACGACCTTCCCAGATGCATTAGCACCTGACAGTGTAGCCTCTTTTTATTCCTCAATGGAGTATTGGCCTTAAATCAGGTCCCTTTCCTACCATGGCGAAATGGGCTGGGCAGCCTCGCAGGCAACCGGAAGGTCTCTTCTCCCTGCAGACTAGAGCACATTTGAGCAGTCAGCTCTCTGTTGCATTGCCTCTGGGCCCGCTCTTAATTCTCTGAGTGTCACGGTACCTGAGCAGATGCTCTTTCTGGCTCAAGAGAAGACTGAGGGAATGAACAAAGTGGAGAGCACCAATGGTCAAAAGGCCTGCAAATTCTTGCGTGTCTTCTGGTGGAAAGGCACTGGAATCTCTACCCCCAGATGCCCCAGGAGCAATGATCAGAAGGTCTCAAAGGGCCCACGCCTCACAGTTATTCCCAGTACACCTGAGTGCTGTCCTTCAAAGAGGACAGTATCTTTTGGCTCTTAGTGAAGTCTTACTGCTCCCTTCCCCTTTTTTGAACAGTTGGTATTTTTTCGTTGGCTTTTTATCTTCTCATATCCTACTAGATTTCTCAGTTACTTTACTTGGTGTATCTCTATCTCAGATACTGTTTTCCTCTCATTCTGTTTCTGGAAGCTTGATGTGGAGGGAGTAGGGGTTTTGGGTTTCACTGACAGCTCTGCTATTGATTTTTGCAGCTGTGAAAACCCTGCATGAGTTAAGCACAGTCACATCTCCAGCCCACACGCTCTGTGTGCACGCGCATGTGCCTATGTGTGCGCATGTGTGTGTCTCACAGCCTTACGGAGCCTTCATGAACGCACAACGATGCACACTTAGGTCTCTTGAGACAGGCTACAGAACACCTTTATGTAGAAGGGTAGGGACAATATTTTTATTTTTGACTAGGCAGTTGTATAAATGTGTAAAAGTGGGGTACATCTTGCATAACACTGATTAAATGTGCAGAACACTGAAGCATGACTCCTTGCTGCTTACTTAGCACATTAATATCTACCTTTACACATCTGCAAATTATAGCCTCCTGGTAGTGAATGCTAGAATTAGTGTTATAAAGCTGTTCCTGTTATCCTCTGGGAGGTACCTTCTGTTATGACCCCTGTCTCTCCTGTCTTTGTAAGAAAACAGGAAATAAATTGGAAAATCCTGTGGTAGGATCATTTTAAAGGTACAAACTTAAATGCTTGGTACAGAAGTCGGCCCTCACAGTGATGTTAACTTGCCTGTGTTGTTCCTGCGTGCTATTATTGCTCAGCATAACAGCATACAAATGGTATCCTGAGAGCAATGTCATTATTCTGGTTCAGAAATAATGTCTTGTGCTCTTACTTAGGGTTCTTCAGGTTGCAAGGTACAGAGATCCACTTGTGTTAGCACAAGAAACAGACTTATTAAAAGAATCTAGTAGGTTCCATGGTAGTCCAAAGGCAGGAAGCACATCACAGTTGGAGCTACAGACATTGGAACTGGGAAACAGAAAACAAGGTTGTTTTCTGTGTATCTTTGCAACTAGGGTTGCCAAGTCATGGTCCCTCCATCTTTCTCTTGTCTGTAGGTTGACCGACTTGTTTAGGGCAGCTCGTTTAGGGGAATGGTGGGCACTCCAGGCCCTCTAGATTATAATAACTCCCAGTGTGTCCTTTTTGTCTTCTGCCCTGCCTGAGTGTCTTGATCCTAAATTCTCAACAAATGAATTTAGTTGGCTCAGCCCATCTTTTTGCCCATGACCACAGGTTTTAGGATTCTGGTCAAACTGTAGATTGGTTGCCCTATATTAGATGTTCTGTCCCCACTTGTCTAGTTGGCTGTGGTTTGGAGAGTAGGAGAAGGTCCAGTTCATAAAAAAAACTCTGGTTCCCACTTGGGATGGGTTCTGGGTAGAAGGATGATAAACATACCTTACCAGGATTTCTTTGTAGCTTAGAAGGGTTTCTAAAGCAGCATATCTCTGACTTTGTGATGCTTCATGGTCATTTATGTCACCTCTACTGACAGTGGCTTTTTACACTTGAGCTTGAAAGTTTTTTATATCCTGTTAGACCCAAGTTAGGGACCTTGGCACCCTCGTGTTTGGTTTTTCAGCACTCACTCAAATTTATCCTTGTCTAGCCTCTTATATTTGTAAACAAATGATTATGTGTCTTTACGATAGGGGCTAATATTTGATAGAATTCTGTGGTGAATTTTGAATAGGAAAATCTTCTAATAAAAAAGTCTAATAAAGGGCTCCTGGGTGGTTCAGTTGGTTAAGCGACTGCTTTCGGCTCAGGTCATGATCCTGGAGTCCCGGGATCGAGTCCCGCATCGGGCTCCCTGCTCAGCGAGGAGCCTGCTTCTCCCTCTAACCCTCCCCCCTCTCATGTACTCTCTCTCTCTCATTCTCACTCTCTCAAAATAAATAAATAAATCTTTAAAAAAAAAGTCTAATAAAATAATTTACATAATCTATTAAACATTCCTGTGTGCTTTTTTTTTTTAAACTAATTCCTGGGGCACCTGGGTGGCTCAGTCAGTTGAGCATCCGACTCTTGATTTTGGCTCATGTCATGATCTCAGGGTCCTGGGATGGAGCCCTGCACTGGGCTCCACACTCAGTGGGGAGTCTGCTTTGAGAATCTTTCCCTCTCCCTCTGCCCCTCCCCACCTTGCACTCTCTCTCTTTGTCTCTCAGGTTAATAAGTAAAAAATAAATCTTAAAAAAAAAACCCCTAATTCCTGGCTAAGTTGAATCTTTTGGGCTACTTGCTGTTGAACCTTCACCCTAACCTGTAGATAAAATATATTTAGTCTTGTGTGTTTACAGTTTGAGTAGCCTGGGGAAGTATATATGTGTGCCACACCGACAGTTTTGTTACTTTATGATCATTATTTTTCTTGAAAACAGATTTTTAAAATAATAGCATTTATATTCGGTGACAATAATAGTCATTTCCTGATACTTGCTTTTAAAGTTTGGTGGTAAATACTGGCCCAAATATATTGCAGACAAAAATAATTTGGTAAATTATCATATTCTACAATTTTGGCTTCTAATTAAAAAACAGAAGTGTTACTAGAATGCTTATTGTAAGTAGAACTTGCATTTTACTCTAGAATAAAGGAAATGAATTAGTAAGCCAGTAGTTGAATTTTGGTTATATTGTTTTAAAGCTTTTTCATGTTTATGTTATTTAACTTAAACAGAAATTGTTTTGTTTGAGTATACATGTGCTGTCATACGCCCCAGTACCCCATGACCATTCATGTCCTGGGAGAGACAGTGACAGAATTAGCATGACCTAGCCTTGGCTTTCTAGGCAAGTGGGCCCCAAATCAAGCTTCTCTTCAGAATTACTTGCTAAGTTTTTTTTTTTAAGATTTATTTATTCATTTTAGAGAGAGAGAGTTCACAAGCAGGGGTAAGGGCAGAGGGAGAGAGGGAGAGAGAGAATCTTAAGCAGACTCTGTGCTGAGCATGGAATGCAGGGCTCAGTCTCACAGCCCTGAGATCAAAACCTGAGCCAAAACCAAGAGTTGGACACCTAACCGACGGAGCCACCCAGGCGCCCCTTAGTTTTTTAAAAGATGGATTCCTAGGCCTCAATACAGACCCGCTGTATCATAATTTCCAGGGGTTCATTTTATAATCTGTCTTTTTTTTTTTTAACTTGGTAATGAATTCTACATACAGCCAGCTTTGGAAAACACTCTAGGCCTTAGTTCCCAGTCTGACCAAAAAGAATATCTGTCATCAGTATAACTGACTGCACCTTGAAAACTTTCTCATGGATAGGAGGATTATTCCATTTCACAATGCCCCAACATTGGCTCCAGCCATCCAGTGCTCTACAGACTGAGCCAGCCTGGTGCCCCCATAATGCAATTCTTAATTACAGCATTGATACACTATAATTAGGAGTATGGTTTAAAAATTCTTATTCACATGTGGTTTTAGGAACCATACTGTGTCTTTGCGTTTCAAGTTGCTTGTTTCTTTCTGGACTCTGTCATCTTGCACATGTTATACTGATGTAATACTTTCTCTGTATAATGCTCTTATAATCTCACGCTCCTGGCCAAGCCAGTGCCATGAGGAACTAGCACATTTAGCGGGACTGGGTTCTTTTCCTTTTAGAGTGAATGGAAGAATGGCGTTTAAATGTCTTTAAAGGTGTTATATACTTGGGGCACTTGTTTTGTGGAGGTGTGTTGGCTTTGTATGTGGTTAACGAAGCATCATTTTCAGATGTCAGTATTTGTTGGTTGAAGGAAAGTGGCCTTGGAGGTTCTCAGTCGGCTTTGTGCTATCGTGTCACTAGGTGGAGATGTAGCCTTGTTTAGCGGTGTAGCCCAAGCAAAGAGTGAGTCTTGATTTCTTGTCTCTTTACAAGATGACTTTGCACGTATTTGATGAAGTTCCTTCTACTCTAGGGAAAAACTTGTAAATTTAGTATAATTCTAAATTTCATTTTCTTTTATTAGAGTTTAAAATCAATCCTACTTTAATGTCTGTTTTCACACTGATCAACTCTGTTTTAAAAAATATTTTTTTCCTCTTAGTAACATGTCCTTTGTCCCTCGTTGTTTCATCTTGTCATAGTTAATCTAATGTCTCTGTGATTCTTTATAGTGGTTTAATTCTAAAAGTCTAATAAAATCAGAATTTTTACTTCGAGGTCAAATATTATGTAAAATTTTAATTCGGTAGCAATATGAAGTACATGAACCAAAATTTATAGTCTGAACATACCTGAATCTTATCTTTATATTATTTTAGGTTGACAGTGTCAAATTTTAATATATTTAAATTCTGTAGGGGTTACTTTTTCCCTCTTTCTTTCTTCTGTTCCTCTTGAATCTTTTGTTTTGTTTTTTTTTAAAGATTTTATTTATTTATTTGACAGAGAGAGAGACAGCGAGAGAAGGAACACAAGCAGGGGGAGTGGGAGAGGGAGAAGCAGGCCTCCTGCTGAGCAGGGAGCCCGACGCGGGGCTCGATCCCAGGACCCTGGGATCATGACCTGAGCCAAAGGCAGCTGCTTAATGACTGAGCCACCCAGGCACCCCTGTTCCTCTTGAATCTTAAGTATCTATGCACAGTATTGATGTGGAGGATTTAAAAAAAGTATAAGCCAGTCTCCAGAGACCTGGTGTCAGTTGAGAACATTGCAAACGAACCTACGAAGCATTTTAAAGTAATCTGAATATCTGATCTTTAGAAACTGTGAATGTGGAACTTTAAAAGAAAAATCTCACTTTGGAAAAGATTCTGGCTCTTCCTCAAATGTTTAAACATTGTGATACCTTATGATCAAGCAATTTTCCTCTCCTAGGGATATATCCAAGGGAAATGAAAACATATGTTCACCAAAAAAACTTGGACATGAATCTTCATAGCAGCATTATTCATAATAGCCACAAAGTGGAAACAACCCAAATGTCCCTCACCAGATGAATGGATAAACAAAATGTGCATATGTGCAGTGTCATACTATTCAGCTGTAAGGAGGAATGAAGTACTGACCCACGCTGAGACACGGATGACCCTTGAAGACACTCTGCTAAGTGAAAGAAGCCAGACACAGAAGACCACGTATTGTGTGATTCCACTTAACATAAAGTGTCCAGAATAGCAAATCTAGAGAGAGAAAGTAGACCTGTGGTTGCCGAGGGCTGGGTGGGGGTAAACGCTGACCAGCGGTCATGGAGTCTCTTTCCCCGGTGAGGACAGTGTGAAGTTGATGATGGTGATGGATGAACGGCTGTGCACCTGTGCTGAACCACTGAATTCTGTGTACACTTTAAATGGATGACTGGCATGGGTATGAGAATTCGATCTCAGTAAGGCTGGTTTAAAAATAAACTATCAAGAGGTTTAACATTTATCCAAGGAAGGAATGTGTATTGACCATCTAATAGAGATATACTAAGTTCTGTATGAGTTACAAATCCAGTGTAAGACAAACCCTGACCACAGATTGCTTACAGTACAAGAGAAAGGGCACCTGTGCAGTCTATAATCACCTTTGCTTTCTGAATGTTTCCCGGCTTTTGGGATGTAACTGCCTGAATTCTCTTCCAGCTATTTCTTTAAAGTCCTGATCTTCTTACCCTATGTCTTTTTTTTTCCCTTTCAAAAGCAAACTGTTGCTCCTCAGACTTCAATAAATATCAGCCTGAATCTATTACCTTTAGCTAACTTAAAGGACATTTTTAAGCTATGGTAGTGTCCCCAGTAACTTAGAGTGTGTGGCTCATGGAAACCCATTCACTCAGCAAATACTTATTGATATTTCTTTACAAATAATTGGCAAATCTTAAAACTTTTGGCATTATTATTATTTAAAAAGGTATTTTAAAATTCTTTTTATTTCAGTTGATGAACCAACATTGATATATTACTATTTTTTAAAGATTTATTTATTTATTTTAGAGAGAGAGCACAAGCGGGAGGGGCAGAGGGAGAGGGAGAGAGAATCTGAAGCAGACTCCACGCTGAGTGCAGAGCCCGACTCAGGGCTTACTCTCACGGCCCTGAGATCACGACCCGAGCTGAAACCAAGAGTTGGCCACTTAACCAGCTGTGCCACCCAGGCGCCCCAACATTGATATATTAACTAAAGTCTCTAGATTACATTAAGGCTCACTCTTTGTGTTGTATAGTTCTCCTGGCTTTAACAAGTGCATAATGACATGTATCCACCATTGCAGTATCCTACAGAATAGTTTCACTGCCCTAAAAATGCCCCATGCTCTACCTATTCATCCCTGCCCCTCCTACCTCCCCCTGAACCCTTGGAAACCACTGATCGTTTTACTGTCTCTGTGGTTTTGCCTTTTCTAGAATGTCATATAGTTTTTTAATTAAGAAAGATTTTTTTATGATTGAAGTATAGTTGACACACAATGTTACTTTCAGGTGTACAACATAGTACTTCAACAATTCTGTACATTACTCTGTGTTCACCATAGTAAGTGTAGTCACCATCTGTCACCATGCAAATCATACCCACAAAAAAAATAGCACCTCACAGCAGTCGGAATGGCTAGTATCAGAATGACAAGAAATAACAAGTGCTGGTGCAGATGCAGAGAAAAGGGAACCCTCGTGCACTCTTTGGGGGAGTGTATTTGGTCCAGCTACTATGGAAAACAGTATGGAGGGTCCTCGAAAAACTGAAAATAGCGATACCGTATGATCCAGTAATTCCACTTCTGGGTATTTACCCACGGAAAACAAAGACGCTGATTCGAAGATATATGCACCCCTACATTTATTGCAGCATTATTCACAATAGCAGCCCAAGTGTCCATTGATGGATGAATGAATAAAGAAGTGGTATATACATACAATGGAATATTACTCAGCCATAAAAAAAAAACAAAAAGAATGAGGTCTTGCCATTCACGGCAACATGGATGGTCCTAGAGGGTACTATGCTAAGTGAGATAAGCCAGACAGAGAAAGACAAATACCATATGATTTCACTTATATATGAAATCTAAAAAACAAAGCAAATAAACAGACTCATAAATACAGGGAAACAACTGGTGGTTGCCAGAGGGGCAGGTGGAGGGGTGAAATTGGTGAAGGGGATTAAGAGATACAACCTTCCAGTTATAAAATCATTAAGTCACAGAGATGTACAGCATAGGGAATATAGTCAATAATATTGTAACAACAAATATCTTTTTGCTGCAATTTAGTCAGGTTGCATGGTGTTCAGAAGTATAGTCTTGAGTTTATAGATTTTCATGGAAAATGCCTTTTAGGAATATTTAAAAGCTAAACAAATGTATGCTTAGTATAGAACTGGCCATATTGTCATTAGCGTGGTATTTTGATGTTGTTGTGGTCGTTAAATCTTTAAAAGAGGAGAAATTCTGGTTCAGTCATAATAATTCTATTATGGCCAAAAAAGACTAGTTTTTAAAAAGCAATAATTAATTGTGAATCCCTCAGGTTAGTAACTATCCTGGTTTTGTTTATTTGTCTGTCTGCTTATGTCTAAAGCTAAACTTTTTTCTTTCTTTGCAGATGCCTATGAAACAGCCAAGATGCTGTGTGAACAGTATTACCTGGTAGCTCCAGAGCTGGAAGTCGAAGAATTCAATGGTAAAAGAAAAATCAATTTAACGTTACATACAAATAAGTTGACTAAAAATCTGATGATACCTGAGCTGTATTTCAGTGACAGCCTCAAATTATGCTGCTTTTTCATCTTTTATTTCTTTTTAAAGCCTTTCTATCTCTTTGGTCACCTAGGTATATTGTTGTAAGGAGTTTTTGTACAGGAGTATGTACAAAATTTGCACTCAGAGTTCTTGGAACAGAAGTCATCAAGGTAGAAAGTGCACAAGCATATGAATAGGCAGTTCTCAAAACAACAAATGCCAAGCAGCAGTAAACATATGGAAACGTGTTTAATAAATCAGAGGAGTACAAACAAAAATGGAGAAATGCCAGTTTTGACTTTGAAAATGGCAGTGATTATAATGTTGTCATGCTCTGAATTGGTGCCTAGAAAAATACTCTCTCGACAACACTTACACATTTCTGGTATAAGTTTAAATTAATACAGCCTTTCTCCAAAAATGCTAGCAGTGTCCTTTCTCTTGGCCCAGTAAATTAAAATTCAGTAATGGTCATATTCTTTGGTCCGGTAAATTAAACTTCAGAAAATTTATTATGAGAAAATAAAAGTGTACACAGATGTATGTACAAGAATAACAATCACAATGGTTTTCTTAAACAGAAAAATTAGAAAACAACCCACGTTTTCCACAATAGAAGATTATTTAAATAAATTGTGGTATGTCCATAGGTTAGAATACTAAGCAGCCATTCAAAATAATGCTTTAAAAGAATATTGAATGTATGGAAAAAGTTGAGTTTTTTTAAACACAGGCTATCGAAGTTTGTAGTGGCGTAAGTTCAGTGGAAAGTATCTTGAAGGATACAAACAACAGCTTTCTGGATGGTAGGGTTATAGCTGGTTGTTATCTTAGTCATATGATTCTATATTTATTTGCATGTTACCTTTATTCATTTGTCAGTTATGAGAGACATGCTCTTTGGAAAAATACAAACAATAGAGAATGTAGAGTAAGAAGTGAAAGTCCCCTTTCCTTTCGGTGCTGCGGCCGCAGCCATGAGTATGCTCAGGCTTCAGAAGAGGCTTGTCCCCAGTGTCCTCTGCTGTGGCAAAAAGAAGGTCTGGTTGGACCCCAGCGAGACCAATGGAATCACCAATGCCAGCTCCCATCAGCAGATCTGAAAACTGATCGAAGATGGGCTGATCATCCGGAAGCCTGTGACTGTCCGTTCCCAGGCTCGGTGCCGTAAAAACACTTTGGCCCGCCAGAAGGGCAGACATATGGGCACTGGGAAGAGAAAAGGTACTGCCAATGCTCGAATGCCTGAGAAGGCAACCCGGATGAGGAGGGTGAGAATTCTGCGCCGGCTGCTCAGAAGATACCGTGAATCTAGGAAGATCGACCGCCACATGTATCACAGCCTGTACCTGAAAGTGAAGGGTAATGTGTTCAAGAACAAGCAGATTCTCATGGAACACATCCACAAGCTGAAGGCCGACAAGGCTCGCAAGAAGCTTCTGGCTGACCAGGCTGAGGCCCGCAGATCTAAGACCAAGGAGGCTCACAAGCACCATGAAGAGCAGCTCCAAGCCAAGAAGGAGGAAATCATCAAGACTCTGTCCAAGGAGGAAGAGACGAAGAAATAAAACTCCCTCTCTTTTGTCTGTACATAGTGGCCTCGGCAATAACACAGATCAGTTATTCAATGAAACCAACCTTTATCTGCCAAAAAAAAAAAAAAGAAGTGGAAGTCCCCTTACTCTCTCAGGACCATACAGAGCTTTGTTTTTTTACGTAAATGGGGTTGAAACTATACATGTTCTATAACTGGTATTCTTGACTTCGCCTTGAAGATCTTTGCATGTATTAATGTCACGTAGAGATTATCCACAGTGTAGATTGCCATTATTTAGTCATTTACCATTGAGCGGACATTTAGGATTTCTAATTTTCCCATATTCTTTATAATGAACAGTGAAGGGTGTGTCTGTGTCTGTAGGGTGGGAAAATTGTGAACACGTGGAAGCATTTCTGTAGGTTGGGTCCCTAGAAGTGGAATGACTGAATCTTACATACGGTGTGGGCATTTACAATTAAAGATCAACCAAATTCCCTCTTAAAAATATGCCAAAAATGTATTTTGCTTATAATGAGATCAACATGTGAAAAGACGTGAGACTGTTGTTGTAGGACAGTTGCCCCTACATTCTCCTAGAAGGTATGGAATCAGAGCTGCTTTGTAAGTCTCTTGGGTTCTCTGAGCAGAGTTGTGCCCATATTTTGGATCAGTACACTGCCAGAAGTGAATGCACTTCGCTTGAGTATTCCTGAGTAGAAGCATCTCAGTCTTCTCTCTTCTTCATACTGGCTAAGTGAGGCCTGACCTCACCGTGCACACTTCTCTTTGTCAAACATGGAACTTAAATTCGCAGGTAGTAACCAATTGCTCTTTTGCATGAATGGCAGCCTGAGTCACCGTAAAGGCCAGAGCGGCTAGCCTGCTCTTGCTGATTCCCAGCAGTCAGCTGTGTCACACAGTTCTTCTTAGTGAGGCTGTCACACTGGGCAGTGCACCTTACCAGGAGAGGAGATTAACGACTATTTTTGGCACTGTCTCACGCATGATTTTTGAAGCCCCCTTTCCCATCACTAAGATAAATGAATGCTGCTGGTTATAGGCAGCCTCTAGTTTCCTGTTGCTTTGCGCAATGTGGTTATGATTTCTCTTTATGATTTTCTGAATGTCAGATCTCTTTGGGGGCAAGGCTAAGGGCTGTGATTCAGCTTTAACAAGTTCCGTGGGAGAGATGCAGGTCAGAGGTTGGTCCTGAACACCTTAAGTAGATGTCACTTTATAGAGAGTGGATGTTTCCCACAGCGTGTCGCCTATCTCAGCTTTCCTGGAAGGAAATCCATCAGATCCAGATTCCCATGACTCATTTTTAGAGCCCGTGTGAACTAGCAGAGCTGCTGCTTTCACGTTGCTTCCATTACCCAATGGGCGCCTTGAACAGGCGTGAGTAACAGCACTGCCCTCTGCTCTGCACTTGAGAGTAGTGAGGCTGCCGCTAGCCCGAGAGAAGCTGTGGTGCTTCCTGAGAATCGTTCCATTAGTTTGACATACCATCTTTCATTCTGAATCTTTGGGGGTTTTTTTCTTTGCCATTGTAGACCCCTGAGAAACTAGTGAATACGACCATGGAGAACATACTACATGAACACCATCAGTATTTACCAGTCATCACTAGAATTCTGGATATTGGGAGCCAGCTCGAATGAACTTCCTTTATTAGCCATTTAATAGCACTTAACAGGAGCATTAGAAATAACAGGTGTTTATCTTCTATCAGGTTTCAGATTTTTCCGACTCGCCCCCGGTGGCAACCCACGTTGGTTTCTCCAGAGACAAACATCCATTTTGTCACAGTTGTTCTCATTTTAGCTTTCTGATTCTCCTGAGAAATCACTTGCCAAAACATTAAGCAAAGATACCTCTTTTTTTTTTTTTTAAACCTGTTTTGGATCCTTCTGGTGAAGGTGAGGCAGCATGGCTCAGAGGAATGGTGTGCGCTTTATAGCCAGCCAGGTGGTGGGGGGAACGCGAGGAGCGACTTCCTTGTCTGTAAGATCGCCTTGTGTGGTGATAAAAGGGTACTGTTTCTCGGGCCTTAAATACAGCACCAGACACAAACTGGGTATTTTTAAAAGGGTGGCTACTGGAAGTCAGGGTTGACTTGGGAATGATAAGACTTATGGTTACTACTTGCATTTCTTCACCATTTCTAGATTAGTCTTTCCTGTCAAGAGGTTCATTCATACCTCTGGGTTTGGTGGGCAACATGAAAACTTCGAGTCAGGGGCGCCTGGGTGGCTCAGTCATTAAGCGTCTGCCTTCGGCTCAGGTCATGGTCTCAGGTCATGGTCTCAGGGTCCTGGGATCGAGTCCTGCATCGGGCTCCCTGCTCAGTGCAGAGCCTGCTTCTCTCTCTCCCTCTGCCTGCTGTTCCCCTTGCTTGTGCTGTGTGTGTGTGTGTGTGTGTGTGTGTGTGTGTGTGTGTGTGTGTGTGTGTGTCAAATGAATAAATAAAATCTTTAAAAAGTTTTTAAAAAAGAAAACTTCAAGTCATACTATATATACTTTGTTACAAGAGGGTTTACAGGGGCGCCAGGGTGGCTCAGTCGGTTAAGCAGCTGACACTGGATTTCAGCTCAGGTCATGATCTCAGGGTCGTGGGATCGAGCCCTGTGCCTGGCTCCACACTCAGTGAGGAGTCTGCTTGTCTCTCTCCCTCTGCTCTTCCCCCTGCTTGCACTCTCTTGCTCTCTCTATCTCCAAAATAAATAAATAAAATCTTTTTTTTTTTTTTTTTTTAAAAGAGGGTTCACAGGGGCGCCTGGGTGGCTCAGTTGTTAAGTGTCTGCCTTCGGCTCAGGTCATGATCCCAGGGTCCTGGGATCAAGCCCCGCATCGGGCTCCCTGCTCGGCGGGGAGTCTGCTTCTCCCTCTCCCACTCCCCCTGCTTGTGTTCCCTCTCTCGCTGTGTCTCTCTCTGTCAAATAAATAAAATCTTTTTTAAAAAAAGAAAGAGGGTTCACAGAAAAGGTGTGTATCTATCCTGGGATCTTTGATTTCTAGTTTCCCTATATTGGATACTTTTGTGGGTATTTTCAGTCAAGGGGTTCTATACAACAGTTGAAAAGCCATTGCTGGTAGTCCTGTTAACACCATAAAGTTAATCTTTTAGTAATGATACTAGCCAACATTTATTGACTACTTACGTTGTGGCAGGCTCTTTGTAAACTAGTTTATCACTATTATCCCATTTAATCCTTATATTAACCCAATGGGATATGTATTGTGCCCATATCAGATATGGAACACTGAGGCTCAGATGTTTTCAATACCTATTAGTGTGTCTATTAAATGCCAGAATCAGGAATTACTCCCAGTATGACTTTGAACCATACTGTGTACTGTTTCTAATAGCCTTATCCATTGACTTTGGGACTTGATTAATCATCTCTAAGTGCCCAGCTACCTTTTCTCTTAAATGCATTTCTTTTCTGCTTAGCCTCTAGTTTTTTCATTCTTATAGGAGAACTGTCCTATAAGATTCCAAATAAAATTCTTTGTATCCTATGTGGAGTTTTGTTGGTATTCATTAAATGTTGTTTCAGCTAATGGTTTTTGAAGCAATGACTCTGTAAAATAGAGACTTGATTATTTCTTGAGTCTTGAGCATGAAAAACCTGGGCCATTTTTTTCCACCTACTTTTAAAAATGTACCCTTTGATGGAAAATTCATATTGCATTTGTGCTCTATTTTAGAAAGTTAATAAACATCTGTTAAGGGTCCACTACATAAAAGCCTTTGGACCCAGGATTAGGTTAAGAGTCATGGACAAAAGCATTGGACTTGGTTTTAAAAGGAAGGAAAGACATCTAACCTATAATGTTCCCAAAGAAAATAAAAGTACAAGTAATTGAGTAAGCCTACAGATGACTCCTAGAGAATGTTGGTCCAAGTGAAAAGAAAAAAAATATCAAAGATTAGATCTGGAAAAAGATTTGGAGTGAAAGGTTGAATTCAGAAGGCTGTTTATATAACTAATCATGCCTTTTGGTACAAGATAGCCTGAGTGTTCAACTTGTTCCTGGGGATCCATTAAAATGACAATAAAGGAATACAAAGAAAAACAGCAAAGAAACCAGGAGCAGTCATCAGTGGACCACTGGTCCTACCTCCTGCCAGAGGGTAAACCGATGGAAGTCTGCTGATCATGGACTGAGCAGAAGAAGCCACAAAGGAGAGGCTGCAGCAAAGATGCGGGGACCCTGGGAGCAGAGCCAGTAGGTGCAAAGCATTAGAAAGGGAAGCCAAAAGGTAGGGGTCAGTTGAAAGCTGGTCTAAGGCAGAGCACCGGTGGGCTTGGGCTGTGCTCTGCCTACAGTCACAAGCATTTTTCCTGGGGCAGAAATTAAAAATAGGAGTACTTTCTTCAAGAATAACCTTGGAAAAAGTGGGGCTGTTCACATACCTGTTGTTAGCCCAAAGTAAAGCCCTCTTCATTGAGAATTTGGGGCACCCTCTGGTCAGAAGCCAGCTTACTGTCTGCCCATCCTAAAGTCACTTGAGAAGTCTTGACCAGATATGCAGGGCTCCAAGTCAGCCTTCTCCTTTAGTTGAGGGCCCCAGGGGGAAATGAACACCGGCTCCCTCAAATGATTCATCCAGTTCCTCATTCTTCAAGAAGAGTATAACTACCAAGGTCTATCAGACCTCGGGCAACACCCAGCAGCATGAGGAAAACCTGACTAGCATTAAACTTACCAGCTGCACTGCCATGGCCAGGAGACTACCTCTCCCCCCCCCCCCCGCCCCCGCTTTCTAAATTCGGAGAGAAAATGATTTTGAATGCAGAATTTTGTGCTAAGCCAAACCTTCAAGTGAGTCAGAGGTGTAAGGATTGAGAAATTTATTTCCCAAGGGCACCTTTCTGAGGTAGGGTACTTGACTGACTTGATGGTGTATATAATATGGACATAAGAAATAGTGAAGAACATACTAGAACTTCATTCAAAAACAGTTTGAAAATGATGGCTATGCAGCATGTTTGGAAGGCAATCAATTCTAATTTGAAAAATCTTAAAGAATGAAATGGATACCATGCACTAGAATAGAAGCTGGAAGATCTTAGTGATACGGCGCGGAGAGCATGTTTCTTGTCCAGTTACCGAAGAGGAAGGGTAGTTAGAAGATCCAGGAAACAAAACTGTAAGAAGGACACAGTCCAAATATTCAGTAACCGAAAAAAAGGGTAGCATGATTTTGAGATGTGGGTGGAGGATTAAGAGAATCCATTTCACCTTAAGGCCGAGAACATTCTTCTTCATGTCACCCATGAAGCGTCATTGGAATCACAGGGAAGGAAATGTTGTTCAACTACACTGTCGTGGCTGCCCTGCAGTGATCCATATTTACCTAGTTATGATGTTTCCAACACTGTCAATTTTCAGCCTTTTTAAAAAAAAAGATTTTATTTATTTGAGCGGGAGAGAGCCTGAGTGGGGGGGGGGGGCAGAGGGACAAGCAGACTCCCCACTGAGCACAGAGCCTGATGCAGAGCTCCATCCCAGGACCCTGAGATCAGGACCTGAGCCGAAGGCAGATGTTTAACCGCCTGAGCCACCCAGGTGTCCCTCAATTTTCAGCTTTTGAAAAAAAACCTATAGACAGAGTACAGAAGAGTTCATTAGGCTTGCAGACCAGAATGGAAATACTGTCAACCAAAAGACTAAAGCAGAAATAGTAGCAAGTGGCTGCCTCCGAGTGCAGACTGGGGGATGAGATGGGAAATGGTAGAAGGACTTTTACTTTTTTTCTTTTTTAGAAATTTCATTTCTTTCTTTATTTTACTGAATAATTTCAAAAGTAATCATCAAGGAGTTCAGGATTCGGAGTCACAAACTCTTGGTTCAGTTGTCCCATTTCAGGCCTCTTCTGCTTCAGCAGGCAAGTCACATAACCTCTGCACAGCCTGTGTCCTCACCTATAACCTACCTTCCCTGTGAGCCACACTGTAGTGTCATGAGGATTCACTTGGATAATGCATATGTAAGCTTTTCATCAACCGCTAAGAGCCTAACAAATGTTTGCTCTACTTTATATCCCTGTTACTTACTTTATTAGAGGAAGTAGTTAGGTCAGGTCGAAAATTATAACATGGGTGACTATGTCTCTGTTCTACTGGAGAATGTTCACATAGTAGTTTCAGTCTTTTAAGTGATTTTGGGTCATGAGGAGGAAGGACCAAATTTTCCACCATCTACTTTATAGCCCACGCTGTTCTTAGTGCCTGACATGGGATGCAGTGTTTCTCGTATTTTCCTCCGGAGATCCCTGATGCAAGGAGAAAGGGCTTTGGGTCTCTGGAGGGCATGGTTGTGGGCGGGGGGGGGGGGGGTTGTCTGCTAGCTACTAGTAGAAAAGTTATGTGAACCTTAAATTCTACTCTATAATATGTCTTGTCTGTTGAAATTGGACAGAGTTAACATTGCTCCTTAGTCTAGTCTGCCAAGAAGATGCACCCCTTTCCCTCTGTGGCTTCACATTCCCCATGATGACCACTGGGGTCACCACTGGGGGTGGTGTCGCCGAATTTGACAAACACTGAATGGTATTTAGATGACTTATATAATGCTCAGAATATTATGACATACATGATAATATTCCAATTTTGCTCAGCCAAGGTTCAGAGAGATTGAGTAACCTGCCCAAGGTCACATGGCTGGTAAGTGAAGGAGCCGGATTTCTCCCTGGGTTTGTTCGACTTCCAAGCATTTGCTTTTTCTCAGCCCTGCCTTTAGAGGTGGAAACCTAAATTAGCCTTTCGTGTAGAGTTCTTTTTTATGTACTTGGAAAATAGAATGCCAGCCACATTCTTGACTTTCTTATAGTTTTGGTCCTTATTCATTGATGGTCTTTGTGTCTGTTTTCAGCCAAAGCTCCAGACAAACCTATTCAGGTAGTTTATGTGCCCTCACACCTGTTTCACATGCTATTTGAGTTGTTCAAGGTAAGTGGAATTTAAAAACACGGAAAGAAGTCTTCATTTTAAATTACTTTGATTCAGGGCATAATGGATTCATTGGATTAGCATAAGAAAAAGGTTTTGCATAACCATTTTAAAACTTCTATTTCTGATACCCTGTGGGTTTTATCATTTGTACACTGTGAGATGAAAAATTGCTGTGTATGGTATAGTTTTCGTGAATATTAGTACATATTGATTTTGAAGCTTAATTGTACTGTAGTGATTTTATGTAAAAATCCATACTGTTTTTTCTTCAGTTATGAGATTAGAGATGCTTTTTAGTTTCCAAACCTGGCAAAGGCTTTATTGATGGTAGCCAGATCAAAATAAATACATGTGTTTGCATATTTATGTTTCCAAACATTAAGCACGTTGGTGCGTCAACGGTTCTTTTCCTACCGAGAGACCCCATAACCCTTTTACGTATTTCAGTCCATTCAGAAGCTCTGATGGAAGCAGAGGGGAAAGATGGTGAGGGGCTGGACCAAAAAGAGGGACCCCACACACAAAAAAAGCACAAAACCTCTTTAGATTCTCTATGGCTTAGCTGTTGCTTTTGTTAATCAGTAGCTCCTGGCATTTCTAAGAGCAGTATTATAGGCACAAGGTGTTTAAGCTACAATTTCATTTCTTCCGATGTGTAAAACCCTAAATTGAACACCTGAAAAATCAGTTATGCTGATTTGCTTCCCAAAATTATAATGTCACTGATGTAACACTTTAAGGTTGAGATGGGCATTCAATTGTGAACTTTCTCTTCAACAGCTGTGGCTTTTTCAGAATTTCTTTTTAACTGACATTGCTTCTGCGTTTTTGTTTGTTTTTTTTCCAGCCAAATGATTAATTTCTGTGGGAAGCATGAATACTCTCAGGTTTTCCGCCTTCTTTAGAGGAAAGGTGCTCTGTAAATGCAGACTGATAAGGATTTAAAGTGCATCAATGAGCCTCTGCAGCCTCCTTACATGCGATAAAAACATTCCTCTTGGTTAAGAGTTGAATAACTTAAATACCCTAAGGCAAAAACAAAAAGAGAAAAGAAAGAAAAAAAAATACCTAGTATGATGGATGGAAATAAAACTAGATGAAATCAAAATAAAGCATCGGGCAATTTTTCCTTGATCCAAACACACATTTAGCTAAGTTCTTTAGAGGAAAAAAAATGGTGTATAAATCCAACTAATATTTGCTCCACAAAAGCGTTATTGTGTAATAAGTAATCCTGTGCTAGTTTCTTTTTTTAAATTGTGGTTTGTGAGTCAATGGTATGCTACAAAAAAAGCCTTATTATTTCAGAACTCAATGAGAGCAACAGTCGAACTATATGAAGACAGAAAAGAAGCCTACCCGTCTGTTAAAACCCTTGTTACTCTGGGTAAAGAAGACTTGTCCATTAAGGTAACTGCTTTATTTGCACATATACTTTATCAGTTAATTTAATAGTAACCCAGACCTTGAGGAATCCGAGGGAAGAGAAGAAAATGCACCCTGCATGTCTTATTTGTATGTACCACGTTAGATCTTTGGCTTGTTACCTCATTTAAACTTATCGAGCCCCATTTTTCAGGAAGCTGAACAAGACCTCGGCCCAAGTCTGTCGGATTCTAGTGCCCTTCCCTGACTCCTTTGTTTTAGGTCGTTCACAGTGGAACCATATTTCCCTGGGGGATTCAAAGCCCTTGTACATTTTAGAGTTACCTGGTATGTACTTTAATGAACTTCCTGCTTCGTACTAAGTATAGATTGACTTTTAAAAAACCCATTTTGTACATTACAGATAAGTGACCTAGGTGGTGGTGTCCCACTTCGAAAAATAGACCGTCTTTTTAACTACATGTATTCAACTGCTCCTAGACCTAGCCTGGAGCCTACAAGAGCCGCCCCTCTGGTAAGCATCTTAAAGTGCTGCTTAAGGAAAGACCATTAACACGAGAAGGGCCTCCAGCAGAGTGGCCTTTCTCCTTGGCTCCTTACCCTAGCCTCTTTGAATTCGAATGTTTCCTGCATGATTTGGAGGACTGCTACTTTCTTTGTGAATCCTTTGGACTTAGATTTTCTAATTTTGTCCAAGAAACACTCAGAGCTGAGTACCTCACTTCCTAATGTAGAGAAAAAGCACTTCCCTTTGGTTCCGACTGCTGCGGGAGCACCATTCCCCACCTGGTGCTACCCTCAGAGAGGGTAGAAGGTTAATAGCCGGCGAGCAAAGTTGCCGCAGAATGCTTACAGTTGCCGCAGAATGCTTACGGCTGCCGCGTGGTCCTGGGCACTTGGGTACTGCGCACTGTGGAGACCCAGATCACCCGGGGCCTTTGAACTTCCCCATCACATCTGTTTATGTAATTAGAATGTTAGATTATGAACACATTAAATTTTGTATAGTAAACAGCATAAGGAGGGAACATATAGGTGGCGTATGTATTTTCTGAGCCCTTTCTGTCTCGGCTCTATTAGGCAGTGAGAAAAGCCTCAGGTTACCATGGCAGCATTTAGATCCTGCTAGGGCCACACTTTGTTCCCCTGCTGAGTGTTTCTAATTGACAAACAACAGTTGAACCCTTTGTCATTAAACACAGCAACATATCTATCAGTCTGCAAAATGGTTGAGGGTGCAAATTAAGTTTCATTTTCAAGTCCTACCTGACTGATAAGCACGTGAGATTATATTTTATTTGTATGAATAAAATCCAACACTTTGCATCATTTATTCGAGACAGAGTTTGTTAACTCAACATGTTGAAAATGGAGAAGTCATTTTTATAGGAGTCAAGAAAATTCTTGAAAGATCAGCTTTGAAAGGCATGGCCTTCACCAGGCTCTGGTACCTACTTAAGTAAATGTAGAGAAAGAAAAAAAGAAAAAAAAAAAAAACACTGCAAGCAAATCTGGAGCCTTCCCCAGTTGTTTGAAAGGACTGTGGATCCTCTATTCAAGGTCTCAAGAGAGCAATTTGCAGACAGCTGTTCCGTCATCTTTTTTTAAAAAATGAAACTGAATTGATGTAAGAGACCTTAAAATATTATGTATCTTACCTCCCATTTTATAGATGAGAAAATAAGGTTAGCGCCTTGCCCAAGGTCATTGCACTTATTAGGGCACAGCCGCCACTGGTCGTGTCCGCGTTCTTTCCCATGTCCCATACGGCCTCTCCTTTTGAAGAAAGGCTTCCACTAGCATCTGTCCCAATTATCAACTGTATATATCCCCAACTCCTGTCAGATCTTTTGATACCCTGGGAAAACCTGGATGAACCTCACCCAATCTGAGTTAGAGACCCCTCTTCTGTGTTCTCACAGCTTACCCAGCTCCTCACACCCACGACGGTATTGGGCTCAGGCGTTCTCCGTTGTTCCCTGGTAGACCTGAGGGCAGACAATGGGCCTTGCTGGAATGTAGGAGGCGGATTTCCTTGGCGTCTTCCTAGAGTATTCTGGTTTCTTTGCTGTGGTGACCGCATTCATCATCATGGATATGTTGTCCTCACCACCAGCCGTATTCTGCCAGTACTAAAGCCCTGGAATGACAGTGCACTCGGTCATACCCAACCCTTTGAGTTAGGCCCTGCCCTGAGGAAGGAATCTAGGAAAGATATTTGCAAATGGTAGAAATCCATGTAACCTGGTCAAATTGTTGCCCTGTAGTAGCCGTTATAATAGCAGCTTCCGTTTATTTACTTTTACTAGGTCTTTAGGCACTGTGTCAAGACTTGACACTTGTTATATTATTTAATCCTCAGAGCAGTTCTGAGGGAAGCTTTTTATTAAATCTTCAGATGACAAAATAGTCTCAGAGAGGTTGAGTAAACTGCTCAGAGTGGATTTCTACTTAGGTCTCTCTGAGCCTAAAGCCCGCGCAGCCTCTGCTCTACGAGCGCATTACCCCACTGCCTCCCTCATTAACCTAGTCACGGAATTCTATCAGAGGGGCCAAAGCTTGAGGCACTGAATCTGCCCCTCCACTCCAGACTTACTGAGATTAGTCTCAGTAAGTTCTTACTGTTCTTGCAATTTCTGAGACCTTTTCTTTTTCCAACAACCTGTTACATTCAGGGTTCTAGGACATGAAGATATAGGAGGGTTACTGGAATTGTTTTCTTTTCTCTAAACATATGTGATCTACCATATATCAAAATATATCAGCATTCCCGGAACCTTAGGAAGTAGACTCTCAGGAAATGTTCTTTTCAGTGTAGTAGCCTGGGTACTGGTAGATTTGAACTCTTGTGCTACTCAATTTAATTTTCACTTCAGAGAGCAAGAAAATCTGATAATGGAACTTTGGGATGATGTGGTTTAGTTTTGTTACCAGTTCAAATTCCACTTGATTTGGAATTTGCTTTAAAAATGCTAACAGTTTACTGTAAAATGCTAAAAAAGCATTAGTCAAAACTTGGAGTATTTCTAATATTTTCCAAACATAAAAGAAGTATTTTTGCGAAAATAGATTGTTTGCCCTAAATGAGTATACACATCATTGTAAAGGGTGGATCAATAATTTATTTGCTTTAAACCGGAATTAAGAATTCCTTTTAATTGGGGTGCCTGGGTGGCTCAGGCAGTTGGGCATCCAACTCTTGATTTTGGCTCATGATCTCAGGGTCCTGGGATTGGCCCTGCGTCGGGCTCCCCACTCAGGGGAGTCTGCTGAAGGATTCTCTCTCTCCCTTTCCTGCTCGTGCTCTCCCTTGCTCTCGCTCTCTAAATAAATAAATTTTTAAAAGAGAATTTTACTTTTCCTGAATAGTCCTCATACCAAGTATGTTAGCATTTGTGCATGTCTCATTGTATTAATTTTCTTTTCTCGATAGGCTGGATTTGGTTATGGCTTGCCAATTTCTCGTCTGTATGCTAGATATTTCCAAGGAGATCTAAAACTCTATTCCATGGAAGGAGTCGGTACTGATGCTGTCATTTATTTAAAGGTACTGTACTTTATTAGTTATATGAAGACATCTTTACTTTTGAAAGCTTTATAATAACTAATGGAGAATAGCCCTACATCATCTCTTAGGTGCCATTTCAGATTTACTTCAGTTTTATGGGAAAACCAGGGTATGTCCTGCCCTTGATTTTATGCTCAGAGATAGCAAAATACGAAACGTGGAGATGTAAAAACTAAAACACTGATTTTTAAAGCCGTGATTCTTACTTGTGATTCCTTTTAAATTGCATAAGCATTGACAGGACTAATCTAAAAGGAGACAGATTTTCATAAACTGAAGTGTTTGAGTCTTTTACTTTAAAACTCGCTGGCTTTCCCAGAGTTCCAAGAATTCAGTAATCATAGTACGGTGATATAAATAGGCTGACTTAATAACAAAGCTCCTGTAACAGGTTTTCTCATGCATTGGTGGCATCAGACTTTTATTTATTTCTAAAGTCTGGAATATTTGGAGGATTTCTTGAATAGGTAATACAGGCACGTAGTACAAAATTGAGAAGCTACAAAAGGGAAAACTTAAGTCTTTCCCACCACTGTCTCTAAGGCACCCACTTCTCTTTCCCAGAGGTTACCATGGTACCAGGTTCTCATGGAGCCTCCTGGAGTTGATTCTGTATTGATGAACATATGGGGGGAGATAATTTTTTCCCGCACAATGATTATTTCAGCATTTTGCTTTTCTTTCTTTTTTTTTTTTTAGCTTTCCCATATAGCTTGGAGATCTCGCTATATCCATTCATACAGAGCTGGTCATTCTTTTTAAGAGCCGTGTAGTGTGTTATGTGTTGTATGTCATGTGTTATACCATTACTTAACCAGTTATTTGGAGTGTTTATCTTAGATGCCAGTGCATCAAAATGATGTGATATTTGATATCACCTTATGGGCTTATGTTTATAAACTTACTATGTACGAAACTTTATTTCTTTTTTTTTTTTAAAGATTTTATTTATTTATTTGAGAGAGAGAGAATGAGAGATAGCACGAGAGGGAAGAGGGTGAGAGGGAGAGGCAGACTTCCCGC
The DNA here is from genome assembly GCF_009762305.2 of Zalophus californianus. Taxonomy (NCBI): domain Eukaryota; kingdom Metazoa; phylum Chordata; class Mammalia; order Carnivora; family Otariidae; genus Zalophus; species Zalophus californianus. The sequence continues at coordinate 109,027,678 of NC_045612.1, read as the reverse complement.
CGAGCAGGGAGCCCGATGTGGGACTCGATCCCGGGACTCCAGGATCATGACCTGAGCTGAAGGCAGTTGCTTAACCAACTGAGCCACCCAGGCGCCCCCGAAACTTTATTTCTGTATGGGCCCTCTGGGAGAGCAATTGGCCAGTGATAGTGATAGTGCTTGGCCTAAGACCATATAGTCAAGATGATTGAGTATCTCAAAGCAGTATTAACTGAAGTAAAATGCTTTTTCTTCTGCTTACTTTATGTACTTTAGTACTGGTTTTAAATGAGTGAATGTTTTTGTTCCTTTAAAAGAGCTTTAATTTCATCCTGGCCAGTCTAAGTTAACTATGAAAATTTAACTTTAATATAATTCCAAAAATATGCATTAAGGTTTCTAATGTTTTAAATAGTAAAATTTGGGTTAGTATTTCATGTGAGAAAAATGACACTGTGGTTCTTTGGTGTATATTTTTGTTTGTCTCTTAGGCACTTTCAAGTGAATCATTTGAGAGACTTCCGGTTTTTAATAAGTCTGCGTGGCGTCATTACAAGACCACACCCGAAGCTGATGACTGGAGCAATCCCAGCAGAGAACCTAGGGATGCCTCAAAATACAAGGCGAAACAGTAATTTCCCACTTTGCTTTCTATTATAAAGTATCTGATTTTTCTCTAGAATGTACCAGCCAGATGATACCTTTAGCCAAATCTTCTTTGTGGTTTTCCCCCCCCACCACTGGAAGAGCAAAGTGATCTCTAAAGAAAGGTTGGAGCAGCTTTTTCACTCCAGACAGGAAGGACAGCAAGAACCAGGTAGCCAGAGTAGCCCTTCCACTAGAGGTGCTGATGTTCTAGGAGTCTTTATACTGTGGAGGTATTAACAACAGTGAGCAAGGTTTATCCTGCCATAGATTTGATTTTAAAAGTAAGCTTTGCAATTTATCATCACCTATAGAGATCGACAGGAGAGTGTTTAGAGAAAGTCTGTGCGTGGGTTGAATCTGAAAAAAAATAAGTTAAAATTATCAGTCAAGATAAACAAGATGTGGTTTATCCATACAACGGAAAAGGACACGGACTTTATGAGTCCACTTAAGTGAGGTATCGAGCAAAGTCAAACTCATAGAGACAGAAGGTAGAATGGTTGCCAAGGGCAGGGGGAATGAGGAGTTAGTGTTTAATGGGTATAGAGTTTCCGTTGGGAAGATGACAAGGTTCTGGAGGTGGATGGTGGTGATGGTTGCACAACACTGTGAATGTACTTAACGCCACTGAATTGTGCACTTAAAAACAGCCATTTCTTACCATCTTACCAGATAGCAAAAGTTATGTATAGTTTACCACAATAAATAAATGAAAACAGAAAAAATCAAACTAATCACAGAACAACAGATTTCACTACTTTATGGTAATAAGGGCAACAATTCAATCTTCGGTTTCCAATTATTTTTTCTTCTTAGAGAGAGAGCGTGTGCATGCACACGCATGAGCATGGGGGAGGGGCAGAGGGAGAGAGAATCCCAAGCAGGTGCCGCGCTGAGTGGGGAGCCTGACATAGGGCTCAACCCCAGGACTCTGAGATCATCACCTGAGCCAAAATCAAGAGTCAGATGCTTACCTGACTGAGCCACCCAGGCACCCCCATTTGGGTACCTTTTGAAGTACAGTGTCTCCTGACAAGGCAGGATAAGAATTTAAATCTTTCCCTTTAATTACCAATTTTCAAGGTTAGAAGTTGAGGTAAAATCCACCTTCAACGGTAACAAATGAGTTTTGGCTTTCTCTTTTTCGAGCATTATTATGGATAGTATAGACTTTCCTTCAGTATGTTTCAATTAGAACTTAACACACACACACACACACACACACACACACACACACACACACATATATAAAGTGCACAAGTCTTAAGTTTATAGCCTGACACATTTTTGCATTTATATTTCTAGCACCTGGAAAGCCTCCCCTTTCTGATCAGACTCTTCCCCCTTTAGCATTCCCACCATGTAGCCATTATTCTGACTCTCTCACCCATTCTTATAACTGACTCTATCACTTCTTAAACTTAAAAGGAACATGTAGTATCTTTTTGTGTCTCGATTTCTGTGAGGTTCATCCATGTTATTGCATGTAGCAGCTATCTTTTTGATGATTAAATTGGCACACCTTTGGCCATTGGTAATTATTTTGAGTCAGATCCTCGGTAACTATTTCGAGTCAGATCCTCGGCATTCCTTTGCTTAAACCCTACTGATCTTTGAAAGCTTTTTCTGGCCCAAGATGGTATCTCGGTCTCATCTTACACCTTCCCTGCCTCCATCCTAGAATCAGCCATTTCCCTCAAGGAGTCCTATTTGCCTCTAACAGGTATTAGAAACCCTTATCTGGAAGTTGGGGGTGTATATTATACCTTGTCTAGCCCCCTTTTCTGGACAGAACCATACAATACATATTTTTAAATCATAAGTTCATATCGATATTTTCAATTTGATTTTAACATTGCAATATTTCACCCAAATGTAATTTAATTGTGCATATTTCTTCTTATCCTGAAAACCTTGATTCTTAACATAATGCGAAAGAAAGGTATTTGTATGCAAATATAGTTGACATAGCTTTGTGATTTTGCCCCATTATAGTAGTGTTGGTCTTTTCTGATGAATGATATAAAGGGTATCTGTATTGATATTTTTCTCTATGGAAGCATTGTGATGGACCTCTGTACAGTATTGCTGGACCAGTCATTCATCTCCACAGAGGAGTTTGGTTTGTGCACGTGAGTGCAAACGTACACATGGCTGTGCATACAGACATACACATACCATCCCTGGCCAAGATTAAGCTAAATCAGCTTGAAACAATTGGATCCATTTCCCTTGATTACATTTTCAGTCTCTGTGTCAGGTGACATGTTGGGCATCACTGTGACCGATTAATGCAAGCTATTGCTCTGCTGGAGGGAGTTATTTGGGTAGTACAGAAGCAGTCTTTATAAATAATATGGTCCATTTGGACTGTAAAAAGATGGCTTTAATTGAATCTTGTTTTAAATGCCATTTTAAATAGTTTAGCAGGTTGTATACTAATTATGAGTCTTGATTTCTAATATATTATTAGGTAAACAAGTTTTAGCAGAAAGCAATGTTTAAAATTGGAAAATGGTTAGCCTGATGATTAAAATTGTTAAATTATACAAATAGGATAATTGATGGTGATCTTGGGAAAGTATTTAGTGTAGCTATGGTAAATTCACTAGGTGAATGAGAAATGCTGTAAAAATATTTTATAATCAGATTTTTTTTTTCCTTTTTTTTGGCTTTATAAGTTTTTATTTTTTTATTTTTTTTAAGATTTTATTTATTTATTTGAGAGAGAGAGAATGAGAGATAGAGAGCATGAGAAGGAAGAGGGCCAGAGGGAGAAGCAGACTCCCTGCTGAGCAGGGAGCCCGATGTGGGACTCGATCCCAGGACTCCGGGATCATGACCCAAGCCGAAGGCAGTTGCTTAACAATCTGAGCCACCCAGGCACCCCTATAAGTTTTTATTTTAATTCCATTTAGTTAACGTGCTGTGTAATATTAGTTTCAACAATACAATATAGTTATTCAGCACTTCCACATATCACTCGGTGCTCATCACAACCTACTTGGATTTTTAATAACAGTTTTATTGAGATATAATTCACATACCCCATAAAATTCACCCCCTTAAAGTGTACAGTTTTAGTGTATTCACAGAGTGTGCGACCCTCACTACTGTCTAATTTGAGAACATTTGTAACATCTCAGAAAGAAACCCTGTACCCATTAGCACTCATTCCTCATTTCTGATTAGGTTTTTAACTGAGAGTAAAGAACTGTTTTTAAAGATTTTATTTATTTATTTGTCAGAGAGAGAGACCACGCGCACAAAAAGGGGAAGGGGCAGGCAGAACAGGCAGAGGGAGAAGCAGGCTCCCCGCTGAGCAGGGAGCCCGATGCGGGACTCGATCCCAGGATCCTGGGATCATGACCTGAGCTGAAGGCAGACGCTCAACCGACCAAGCCACCCAGGCGTCCCAGTAATTCTCTTTCTGTAGTAACCATAGAGAATAATTCTGAGATAAGTCAAAGCTTTTTGAATTATCACTGTAACTAAATGCTCTGAGTACATCTTGGTTAAATAGAGAAGGCTGTACTCAAACTCACTATGGATATCCCTGTTATTTTCTTTGTAGGGACAAGATCAAGACTAATAGAACTTTCTAGAGAACTGAATGCTCATGTCCTCTCTGAGAAGAAAGATTGTCTTCTGCAAGTCAACCAGAGAGAACTCCTTTCCTCCACCAACTCTGAGCAAGGCACCATAGTACTCCAGCGCTTGAATGTGTAATTTCTCTATATGAGCTGGACCTTTTCCACAAAAACCTTCCTATAGCTGCTCCAGATCTTGACTAAAGTAGTAACCCGAGCAGTTTTTCCTAGTACATTGCTGTGGTTTGGTTGGCGCCTGTCGTAAAAGAGCACAGAGCCTCGTTAGTGCTCTGGTGCCCTCATACCTCCCTCCTCCTTGTCATAGAGTCGAGTGTCTACATTCTCCCCAGGAGTCTAAGCTCCTTCCTCATTCCACATACAGCCAGTTTCTGCGGTTGCTCTCTGTGACCAAACACCATGGTTTTCCAAACCACTGACTAAGGCCTGGGTGATCTGGAAGTTGAAGACACCAGCAGAGTGTGTCTTGAATAATTCAGTCCCGGGGCCCTTCCTCTCTCATATGCGTCCTTCCTCACTCTGTGATTTCAACTTTTGCCTTCTTCCATCTGATCAGAGTGAGGTGCGGCAACTTTCACATTAGCTCTTACTCTCTGATGCATTGATTTTATTTTAAAATTCATTTGTGTACTTCCGTTCTGTCAATTAAAGCATTCCAAAAGTTGTCTTGGGATTTTTCACTTAACCCCTTGGTTTCAAAGATCTTAAGTGAAAAACTACCTTCCGGTCATTGTCGAGTTTGTGAAAAGTGGGAAGAGGCATTTTATGCTACGTAGAAATTTTGCCAGTCTACTTATCATATTCTGTTCCTTTGTAGTTTTCTGAGGAATTGGAAGTCCCTGTGTGATGCACTTTACTAGTGTAAAAATCGGCTATTGAAGGGAAAAGCTCTTTCTAGTTTATTTTGAAAAATGCCCTTGGTTTTCATAATTTTCATTTTTGTGACTTTTGGGCCAGTTTTAGAATCGTCGATCTGATTTTCATACTCCTTTACTTTTTTGCTGAAAGCCGGACTGGGCAGAGGCCTTGGGGTGAGGAAAGAGAAGCAGGGTTGTGTTGACCCCTCAACAACAGAAGCCTTCCAAGAGCCTGGATTAAAGGCCCAATTTATACTGCTCCACAGGATGTGGTTCTCTTCACTGTAGTTTTTCATATCATCTACTCTGCCTTCTCTTGACGCCCATATAAATGCTTCCATCCAATAGTTAAGTATTGAGTGCACTGGTGGAAAAGTTGTCCTTTGTAAAGTATTCCCCTCCTTGAGTGCCATGGCGGTGGTGGCGTTTTCTCCGCTGGGGCCCCCAGGGTAGGAGGGGTCTCCCTGGGATGAGTTGTGCTCTGACCAGCTGCACATGGGTCAGTGGCGGCCCTCTCTCTTCGTTCCTCTGAGTCTGATTTTGTTTCATTTCATTATGTTACCTGAGCTCGTGGTCGTTCCCTTCATCTTTAGAAAGGTCTCATCTCTTCTTCCATCCTTAGAAGGATCCCATCAGAGAACTCGTATAATCCATCAGAGAAGAGAAAGACAAATGGACTTCTGAGAGAGGGGGGACGGGGTGGTCCATATGGAAGCCTGCAGGCTTGAGGACGGAGTCCGTGTCTTGGGGATGGGGCTGTGCCATAGGATTGTTTCCTTGTGTAAGAGATGTGAAAATAATGACCCTTTCCATTTGAAGTCCTTGGCTTTCTTACCAACGTTAGATAGCATATCATTATCTTACTAGGGCCTCCATTTCTAAACATACACCTTTATACTTTCAAGTATGAAATACTGTAGTGGGAAGGAGGCCACAAATTCAGGGCTGGTCCCTCCTGCCTTGTTCTGGCAATGTTCTACCATGTGGTTGAGGAGATTGTTAGGCCCTCCCCACAAGCTGCATTTAAGGGTTGAAGAAGGAAAATAACAGGTGGGAAAATTCTATCCCATTTTTCCCTTTACAGGTCTTTTTCAAAAGTAAAGGTTTCTTACAGTGTTTTAATGACTTCATTGGTAGTCCTTCTACTAATGGACTTTCTGGCTCACTCCTCTCCATCTGACCCCAGTAGTCTTGGCTCTCCTGTCTGCTTTCTGCATTAAGAGTTGAACTTTGCTCCCAGAGCAACCGTGAGAAGAGTTGCAGGAACATGTCGGGTTCTCACAGCTTAGTGGCCCACACATTGGTTTCTGCCTCTTGTCGCCTATACATGCTTCTCTGAACCCAGGTGCATCCCTCTGGCTGTTTGCTCAGGTTGTCAAAGCACATGGTCAAATTGCTACATAGAGGTTGTAAAATAAATAGACATCGACCCTTCTTCAGCTAAATTCAATTAGTTCGCCCATTTCCTCTGTGTTTCCCTCTCATTTACTTGATTTTTAGTATTGGGGGACTACATCTACTGTTTGGAATAGTTCCTGGCACATCATAGGGGCTTAATAAGTACTAGATGAATCAAGAAATGAAAATTGACATTTACCTTGGGTGGTGGGGCAACATCTTTCTACGTACTTAACGTATTTTTCTTTCCAAAGTAGAAATATTTCAGGCCAGGAGCTGTGGAAATACCGAATCTCCTGTTTATAGTGTTGAGAAATGACTTCGAAATGTAGAGAAATGAAAGGAAAGAAGTAGGGATGGACCCACAGGAACCATCTGTTCCTTTTTTTTTTTTTTTTTTTTGTCTCTGAGTATCTGATTTTGGCTCTTTAATATAGTGGGTTCTTTCCATCCAATCAAGTGAGACGATTTTATAGCCTTGCTTATAGATTCCAAAGAACCTTCACATAAAGCATCCCGTTTGATCCTCAGAGTGCCGTGAGGTGGGCCATGCAAGTGTGACCTCTGCTCTTCATATGCGTTCGAAAGCAGTTCTTGGGTTTGCCGAGGTGAATGGAAGAACCCAAGTGAGGAGCTGGGTCGTCTTGTTCCTGGGCCTGTGCTCTCAGCGGTGCACCAGGTAACCAGCATCATCACTTTTGAGGAATTTCTTAGGTATATTAACCCTCAAGGGTAAGATATAAACCAAAATGTGTCTATAGCGCAAGAGAATTGCATTCAGGAGAGGTTTTCTTTTGTGTGTTTTCATTTTGGCATAGTTAGTTAGAGGAGATAATCGAATGGATTTGGCAGCTTTTACCTAGAAAGACAGGCAACTTAGAGGGTATAGCTGTAGGTAATTACTAGAGTTATTTAGACTTAATTCTATGTTTCATTTAGCTCCGTGTTCACTGCCAGCCCTTTCGTACAAAGCCTCCACATTCAGTCCTTGCTTTTAGCCTTTGGTGGCCTGGGTTTCAGCTGTGGTTGGATTTTCTTGCATATTTACAAATACGCCACTGTTGCATTTCCTGATGAACAGTAACTTGGCTGCCTCTCAGATTCTTGGATCACATCCTTTTTCCCTCGATTCTGTGGATGCATCACTTTATTGTCTTCTAGCGTTTTGGTCCTGAGAGGCCTGAGTCCAGACAGATTGTTCTTCACCCTATTGTAGATGACCTGCTTATTTGGACTGAGTGCTTGGGGCTTCTTGTTTATCCTTGAAATTCATGACTTCGTTCAAGTCTGTGTCAGAACTGACAGTTGTCTGTTGGCTTTTTCTGGTCCATGATGAGCGTTACACATTGACATCCGTGCCTTACTCCATGCCTTCTCAGTTTGTTCTCTTCTTCAGTACTTTGTCCCTGTGTTGGTTCTGTGTCAGCTGGCCTTCGCATTATCTTTCCTTTGATTATTTTCATCCCCTTGTCTTTCTTGATGGTGTGAATTTTTTCCCTCAGGCCTGATCCTCCTGTGTCACTAACTCAGTGTTGATAGTAGGCCTAGATGCTCGCCGTGTGAGTTTCACTTCTGTTACAGTTTTATTTTTGATCTCTCTTTTCTTAGCTCTGCCAGCTTTTTTCTTTCATTATTTTGCCCTCTCTGACTTCTTGTTTCATTTCTTGGAAGGCTGAACTGTGTTGTCTACAATTTTTGTGGTTTCTAAAATCATTCTGTTTCTAGAGCGTACTTAGTTGTCTTAGGTTTCTTTCCTTCCTTTTCTCTGGGTTGTTTTGCTCTTTTATTGTTGCACAAGTATCATGATGGGTTTTTCTGCTTATTATTTGTCTTTGCATGGGACCAGTTCTTGCTGCCCAAGAAGAGTGTGGAGAAATCTTCCTCGACTCCTCTTTTCTCAGGTGGAAAGTGTTTGGTCACCTTAGCACTTAAACTGTAAAGCTAGATACTGCTGGTTTGTAACAGTGGAGGTTGTCGGCTAGCTGGATATAGGGGAATGAGGAGTGAAGCGAAGCTCCTTGGGATATTTTGTCGTCCGAGTGCCTTCCGCAGGTGCTGCTGAATCCTCTGCCCTGGGGTGCCCGGGTCTCACTGGGGGAAAAGGATCCGCCTGAGCTTCCCCACTTCCACTAGGTGTCGCCCTAGCAGGAGTGTGGAGGCTTTGTACTTGCACTCTGCTGCAGTACATGTGGTCAGCGTTTGTGTGTTTCTGTTACTATTTCTCTCCTGAGTTCTCACCCTCCCCTCCCAGGTTTGGTTGTGAAAATGTACCCGCACAGCGTGCACTGGGCTTCTCCGGACTGCCGCCGGTCCTTGTTTCTCCAGGTTAACAAATAATGGGTCCACTCCTTTGACAACCTCTCCCAGACTGCCCAGCAACTGTGGTCTGTTTGGCAAATGCGAGAATGCTCCTCTGAGCATTCATTGTATCTGTCAGACACTCCCCCTGGAGTCCTTGGTATGGGGTGGTGGCTTTTATTAGTTTCATAATGGACAGCTTCTTTTTCAGTTTTTGGATGTGTGTGTTGAAGGGCAGGAGCACTTATATAAACATGCGTTTATTCTGCCATCTTTCCTCATGGTCCAGGTGCATAAACATTGACTTTGAAGATAATGTCCTTCATGATCATAATCTGTATGAAAGTAAACAGAAGAGACCAATGTCGCTAGCAGGAAAGAACCATTAATAACTTAATCAATACAGGATTTTTGTTTGTTGTTCTGTGTGGAAAGATAACTTTTAACTCAGGTTCCTGTTCCATTGATTAGAGGTATCAGTACCTTCTGGTTTGAAAATAGAGGACATTGTAATGAACTTAAGAAGTTATCAGCCACCGACAATTATTAATTAGTTAATTAAATATGATAGAGTATTTCAAACTAGCACATAATCAGAGTTATCAACAGAAGTAGAAGCTATTTTCAATTAACAGGTTGCTAGTCCAGCTGTCTTACTGAGGGCATTGACCCTGGTGAGAGCTTGATTGTGATGCAGGTTTTCTTTCCTGTCTTTTCATTTCAGCCCATTTAAAAATTTGGTTCACTGAGAGAGGAGTGCTGTCCTCATCAGGATTATTTTTGTTATTCATGAATATGCTGAGGTGGTGCGTAGGTCTGGGGCCTACTCTAGAGGCACACGAGTTAATGTTTCCAAAGTGCATTTACAGGTGGACAACGGGGTGGGGGTTTATTGGGGCCGTTTGTTAGGGCTGAAGTGTCCTTTCCTCGGCGGCCAGCATATTCCACCAGGCAGACTTTCCTCACCTTCAGAGCCCAGCATAATGATCAAGGAGCATGAGTGACAGCCTTGCTCTAGGTACCAAACTCCACCATGCAGTGCCTTCCCCGAAAGTCAGGGTGTTTGCCCTGTTTCTGTCCCGGTGTGAAATGGAGAACTGAATGTGTGCCGACGTGTCAGGGACGAATGAAGTGAAAGTGGTAGACGGAGGAGTCGTGGAAAGGAAAGTTGTGTTCATTCCTCCGTTTAAATAATGAGTGTGGTGTGCTAGCTACTGTGCGAAGTGCTGGGCACGTGGCAGGGATCAAGCGAACGGAAATCCCTGCCTCACGACCCGTTCTTGTAGGGGAAACCGACAAGAGACACAAAACGAGGAACGTTTCCGGTACAGTGGAGAGAGAAATAAAGTGGAGCAGATCAGTACAGTGGAGAAAAATAAAGCCAGGAAGGGGATTCATGGGGCTAGTTGGGGGGCCCCAAGCCCTGTAAGTGTTGTTTTCGTCATGGACAGATGTGTTCCTTAGATGAGGAAGTGTTTGTGATTCCGGAGTTCTTTTCACTTTTGCATATATTCCTGGGCATTGGGAGAGTCCGTCTTATGTGCCTGGTTCTGTATGTGGCTCTGCCAGGGACCCTGCCGAGGGCCGAGCACGCCTCTAGGTAGCCGGAGCCCCGGAGCCTGTTGCGGCTCCCCACGGGGCCGGGGCCGGGGGGACCCTGATCAGGTGAGAGGAGCCAGCTTTTACTGTCCACGTTCATTGAATGGTGTGCACTGATGTTTCCTCATAACCAAAATGCAATGACAGCAGTTTCCACGTGTCTTTTTAGGACCTCAGAAATCATTATTTAAATACAGTTATAACAGGGGGATGCTGCTGCTGGAGTTAAAATAGCAGCCTGTTGAGAGGAGTGACCCTCTGTACCACTTCCACACTGGTTTTAGAGGAGGAGGAAGGGGTTGCCTGAGAAGGCTTCCCTCTCAATTCCTTGGGTTGGCATCAGCCGTGGTCACCCCTAAAAATGAAGAAAATAAAATGACAGCAGTATCGTGGTCACAGACGCCTTGAGAAACCTATTTTTCCGCCTTCTTGTCAGGCTCTACAACAGGGACCTGAATTGCCCCTGATCCCGGCGATGGGGTCAGTGTGGCGTCCGTGTGGCCGGGACAAGGGCTGCTCTTTGTGTCATGACACAGTGGCCCTCTGCAGTAAGCAAGAGCCCACCCCATCACACACATGGGTGTCCTCACAGCACTTCTTAAGCCCGAAGCCCCGTGCCGCGGGGTGACCCCCGGCTCTGCACCCTTTTCCCTCCAGCGCTGTCACCTCTACAGGGCAGTGCGCCTCCCACCTCCTGGCTGCAAGCGACTTCAGCTGTTGGAAGCACCAGAGCTTGATGTCTGGGGTCCCGTGGCCCAGTTTAGACTCTTAAGACATATTTTTTGTGGGGTGTTGGGAAATGTTAGAGAACTACAGAGTAGGTTGGTGGTGATACTGGGTCCAGGAAACTCACAGTGAAGAGAGTATGAACTTAACCTGCAAAATATTTCTCTGTTCTATAAATCTCTCAGTGACATTTGGATTAATCAAGCATAATTAAATGTAGTTAGATTTTTGTCAGATTGTAGTTCAAAATAATACTCATCTATGGAGATGGTAATATATTCTGTAGAAATTTTATTAAGTACTTTAGTTAAGCAAACGCTAAGGAGAACAAAATCAGCCTCAGGAAGGTTAATTACTTAAAAAAACAAAGTATAGTAGATTATGTAAATCATTTTAATTTTAAATACCATGGCTTGAGCTTTAATTTACATAGAGAGGTATTTTGGATTTGTTTTTCATATTTTTCAAAAGTACAGAATTGCAATTGCATTCTTTAAAAGTTCTGATCACTTTAGGTTTCCTTTAAGTTTGCTTAATTTTTTCGTGTTACAGTTTCCAAAAGGGAAGAATTAGAACTGCATTCTTTAAAATGCAGTTAATGATTTCAGTATTCCACTAAGTTTGTTTCAGCTGTAAGAACTGTATTTTTATTTCTGTACCTTTAAAGAAGTGATCTTTTGAAGGGAAGTCTGAGGAGAGAGAATGGTTGTGAAAGCGTCCTGCCGTGCCTGGCCTTTCAATAAATGAAAAGAAATTTTTTTAAAAAAGGTAAAACATAAAGAGCTTAGACTATTAAGATAAATCTTTTTATTTTAATAATTTCTTTAAAGGGAGAAGTAGAGAAACCAAAATGATTTTAAATGTTATATTTTTTTGTACTCAGAATTACATTTTCACTATGCTTGCATGTCTCAGGGAATAGCCTTTGATAAGAATCCCCGTGCAAATCTCTGAAACTGTATCACAGTATATTCTGACTTGATAGTTCTTGTCTAAATTTCTAGAAATAGAGTTTCAAAAGTATTGTCATCTCAGGAACATGAGATTACCCAAGAAACTTGAACTTCACCCTTATCACCACTCAGATTCTATGTGCTTTAGGCCTTTTCAGAGTAAGTGACACTTAAATGTCCTTTGTTTAGTAGGTATACAGAGGTGTCCCTCATACTTATCTGAGATGTTCACAGAGAGAAAAACCCTGCAGTTTGATTTTGTTTGCTAAGTTTGCTTCTTGGCTTTCCAGTTTTCTCCTGGATTCTGTTTACTATTGGAATTGAATCCTTTGGGGATAATAAACTTTTATTTAAAAGAACATTCCATTAAATACTTCTAACTTTTGCCAGCCTAAAAGTGGCCTGCTAATGTGAATTCTGTGCATAACTTTTCCGAATGGGCCAAAATAGAACAAATGTCAAAGAGCATATATACTGTAAGCAGTGTGTTGCCCCACTGTTAGCAAAGTATTAAGAAACATCCAGCTCCGGTGCTTGGGGCTGTTTTCCCAGCTCTTCAGTTCCTCTTTGCCTTCCAGTCTGGTCAAAAATGGCAAGCTAAGAATGGAGTGCATATTACTGACAGAACTACTTAATGTTTTAAGATATTCTTACCTTGAGATTCTTTTGGAGAGAAAGGAAAAAGAATCCTAACATTCAATTCTGACTCTGTTTTGGCTCTTCATATATGCCAGACATTAAAAAGACAATTATGAACGTTCAACCTGATTGGAAGTCAAAGGCATTCACCATTTAGCCGTGGTAACGTAGTGTCACCAGAAGAGTTTGCGGAAACAGGTAGGATGCGTGTAAGATTTCATACTGTTGTTTGTAATACATCCTGGTACCCCCTTTCTTCTAAATTCCATTTTATTTTTGTCCTTTGAACTGTTAAAACCATGGGAAACCTCAATGAGTATTTTAAAAGGCACTCTATTTATATGAAGAACTGGCGTATGCCTTTATCTCAAAAACTGCTGAGGTTACTCTCCGATGTGTTTAATTAGAACAAATGCTTTAGAATAATTACAGCTAAAGCCTGTGACTGTGGGGATCTGAAAACTCTGGAGACAGCCTGCCACTGAAGAGGGCTAAGGCTGAACCGCGGGCCCCAGCGCCTTGCTTGCCGAGCGCGGTCAGGAGGTAGAGTTGGCCTGGCTGGCTGGCGTGGCCGGGGTAAAATGGAAAATAGAAGGGGTGGGCCAAGATCGTTTCTCAGTTCCTCTAGAACTCTTCCTGTGGAGAGCATCACCTAAAGTCCCTTGGATCTTGCCTTTCACTTTTAAAAGTTCCTCTTAGTGCTACCATGTAAATCTGACCAAGTAATTGTGCATACGCTTCAAATGATTCCTTAGAGTAAACCAAACTAAATGTATCTTGACTCTGAGTAGACAGCGAAGGCAAGGTCGACCTAGAAAAGAGAAAGTGCTGAGTATTTAAAAAATTGAAATTGACTTCAGGGTTGGAGGAGTCGAGTTCCAGTGCCCCCTACTCCGCTTCCATGATGCTCCTCGTTAGAGCGATCACTCTCTTATGCTGCCCTGCGCTAGAACCCAGTGCTGCCCTCGCATCGAAAACCAGGCTTGCGCTTGAGCCCGTCCCGGGCAACACGACCCATGTTTTAGCAGAATGGAGCATACTGCTGGAGCGTTCTGGCTAACCCTCATCTCTGCTGGGCTCCTTGGTGGTAAAGTCATTTGAGGTTGTAACGGCTGCTTCAGGTATATATACACACCACACCATCTGTTGCTCCAAGTTCACATCCTCACAAAAGTTCACAAGCGCTTGCAACTTAAATATTTTCCAGATTTAGAACCCAAGTTGTGAATACTTAAGAAACACTTGAACCAAATAAGAGAAGTCATTGCAGGGTCAAATATACCATCGTGAACATATCTAATGCTGCATTTAAATGTAAAATTACTTGCTCAGCCAGTTTTTCGTCGTAACTCTTTGACGCACAAAAGCAGTGTCTACACTGGGAACCATAGCTGATATGACAGGAGAAGACTATTAAATGAAATAAAAGTTCATTACAGTTTTTGTACCTGTAAGTCCAAATCTGACCTGGTTCACTTTGTGCATCTGTCACCTTAGTTACAGTGATAAGTGTACGCATGTGGCCAGTGTTCACGAGCTGCCTTGTGATTCATAGAGTGAAGTCCAGCCCCTCATGTTCTGTGCTGTTCTGTGGCCCAGCTGGTACACCCTGTCATGAGTGAGGGATGACTTTGGTTTGAGGTAATTTGCAGCCTCATGTTCTGTGAAGAAACGTTCTGTTGTTGTGATTGTTGGAAAACCACAACCAGAGAAGTGCGTGGCTCGGGTAATGTTCCCATGAGTTGCAGAGACATATGTGGTGTGTGTCATAGCCACACTAGTCCTGGAGCACGTGGACAATTCTGTACCAACGCCATCAAACAATAAAATGGTAGCTGTGATTCACTGTGCGTCAGCGTGGTCTTTTCCTGCGCCCTGGTCTGTAGTCTGATCCCTGCCGCCTCTGATCCTTGTCTTCTCACTTTCTGAAATTCAGGAAGCGAGCAGCACCACACACCTTTGTAAGTTGCTGGGAGTGGACAAGGATACTTAAGATCTTATGATCCACTGGAGTTGTAGGTTGTTTGGATTCTCGGTAGTGGGGAACATCCTGTTGGCAAAATAAAGGAACTGTTTGACAGTAAATAGTTTTAACGATATTTTTCAAAATACGATCCATGGATCAGAGAGAGGGGGCCATATATTGTCCACGCCAGGACCGTTTTGACAGTGAAAACAGCACTGTTAATAATTATACTGTAAAGCATGTAAACAGGTGTAAACCAGGGCTGTGCTAGGCAAATTGGGCCTCACTGGCCATGGACCACCTACACTGGAATGACCCGAAGTGCTGGTTAAATGCAGATTCCTGGGCTCTCCCTCCACTCCATTCAGATGCTCTGGGCTGGGGGCTTTGGAATCTATATTTTAACAAATGCCATGGGAGAATTCTTTAAAAAGTGTAAGTTGGGGACTGTTGCCATATGGAATACGCAGAAGATAAACAACTTGAAATTTGCAATTAAAGGGCTGTTGATTCCATGGTGTCTTTTGAGGGACTGGAGTAGCACCGACACCAGAACCCAGGGCCTCCGAAGACACGTGGCTGTGCTTCTGGACTTGCTGAAGAACTAAGAGGTGTGGTCTTCATGTTATTTGCCAGTGTGTCATTCTTTTACACAACATTCAACGGTGAATGCTCTTTTTAAAATTTGAGAGCCACATACCTGCTCTCTTGTATATTTATCACTAAAAAACAGACCTAGAAAATTCGATGCAAGAAACTTGGGTTTGAATGATTCTTGGGGCATGCTGATAATGAGGAAATCAGCACATCTGCCTTGATTCTACTGTGCCTTGGTTTCCTTGTCTATAAAATTAGGGAGTTGAACTCCATGGTTCCAAAGTTCTTTCCAGGTCAGCTGTTTTATGGCACCCTTTAAAACCTAAAATAGGAAGCAGGTACTAACCAGCTGTTCTCATGTTGTGATCTGTTTTGCCCAAAGCATACAGAAGCAGTGGCTCTTGAAAGTGACCCTGGCTTTCGTTCGTAGTTTTCAAGTATCTATCTGGTTTTACCAAGTCAGCCACTGTGCTAACACATCCTTCACGACTAGGGAATAGTGTTCTTGTTGCAGCTACTCTGGCCCAGTTTGGAAATCATATGGGATGTATGGTTGAGGCTCACCAAGAGACCCTTCAACTCAAACGTCTGTGGTTCTGGGAAGCTGCTGCAGGGCACTGCCCCTCCGTGTACATTTTGACTTCCTTCTCGGTCTTTTCAAGGTTTTCCAATGACTTAAGGCATGTATGCAAATGATTATCTGCTGATATTTTCAGATGTTCACATCGTGCTAACACATAAATGTACCCTTTGATAACACAAATAAATCCTAAGGCATCGTGTAGGAGGGGTTGCCTCTGGGAAGGGTTCCCGTAGACCACTGTCCACCATGAGAACGCGGTGATGGCAATGTTCTTTACCTGAGCTGTCCTATATGGTCGCCACTGGCTGCCTGAACACTTAAAATGTGGTTGGTTCAACCGAGGAACTGAATTTTCAATTTAAATTGTATTCATCTAAATTTATTTTTATATTCTTAAAGATTTTTATTTATTTAGAGAGAGCATGCACGAGCTAGGGGAGGGGCAGAGGGAGAGAGAGAGAAAGAATCTCCAGCCGACTCCCGTGTTGAGTGCAGAGCCCGACGTAGGGCTGGATCCCAGGACCCTGAGATCATGACCTGAGCCGAAATCAAGAGTCAGACGCTTAACCGACTGAGCCACCCAGGTGCCCTGTATTAATCTAAATTTAAAAAGCCACATGTGGCTGGTGGCTACTATGTTGGACAGTGCAGCTATAAATAGCCATTACATGCTGTTGAATTTTTTTAACATTGGGCACCCATTTTCAATAGTGATTGGGTTGGATGCTTAACAGTACCTTGGGCATTTCTAAATGTTGGTCTTAAAATGAATCCTTTGCCCCCTGCCCGTTTCTGACACTTTTATCACCTTAATAGTCTCTCTTTGCATAAGCAAATGATACCTAGACCTTTTCCTGTCATAGCTGTATGGCCGTTGATCATCAACCTCTGAATCCAGTTACTCTCCAAGGCTCGCTTTGTTACCTGAGTTGAAGTATTAAGTATAGCCCGGAGGGTCTCAACCCAGTCTCATTGGAACCTCTGAGTCCTGGACCCCACTTTGGATCCATTCTGTCGGATGGTCTCTGGGAAATACTTTCTAGGAGATTCTAACATGTGGCCAGGTTGAAAACCACTGATGAAGTCCAAACTACACACCTGCCTTTGAGAACAGTAGAATGCTGGCGGCAGCAAATCCTGTCTCCCTCACACAGAGTGGGTCCCAGGGTCCTTGCAACTTTATTGATGTTGTTTCACAGGTAACTGGAAGTTACTTAGAAGAGGTCAAAAGCCTTGTTGCTGTGAATTTGGGGCAACTGAGCAGCCTTGCTGTTTCTTACTGTACAAGAAACTCGAAGCTAATGGTACTCTTGCTGTCCTCTGGCAGTCTTGTCCAAACAGAATTTGCCAGTCCTCAAACAAAATAAACATGGTAATGATTTTTAATAACAGTGATGGATGCAGAAGCTTCCACAGTTCCTTAGTAACAGTTTCATATAGTGTAACTGTTTCTAAAGTTAGAGATAATTATTGTCACCTTGCACTGTAATTGGAACAGAACTTCCTATATGAAAACTGCTCTCTTCCTAGGGCTTCAACAGGTAACAAAATAGCAAGTTTATGAGGGCAAATACTGCCCCATTACCCAGGTGAGAGAGGCCCGTCAGTCACAGGGCAATCGAGGAATTTAGAGAGACTTCGGATGGCCACGTCATTCATGAAACAGCTCTGTCCACAGAGGCGAGTTCTGGCCCAGGCTCTGCATGTGTTGTGAAGGCCTTGAAGGAAAGTATGTGCTGATGCCTTGGGACTTTGGTAGCTTACCTAGAGCCTCACTGTTGATGGGTCTAGTTCAGGGACGGACATCATCAGCCTCCTCCATTCAGCGTCCTCAAAGAGTGGTTTCTAATAAACTGAAAATCTATTTAAAATCTACTTATTTTCGGGGCACCTGGGTGGCTCAGTTGTTAAGCGTCTGCCTTTGGCTCGGGTCATGGTCCCAGGGTCCTGGGATTGAGCCCTGCATCGGGCTCCCTGCTCCTTGGGAAGCCTGCTTCTCCCTCTCCCGCTCCCCCTGCTTGTGTTCCCTCTCTCGCTGTGTCTCTCTCTCTGTCAACTTAATAAATAAAATCTTTAAAAAAAATCTACTTATTTTCCCCCACTCTGAGTAAGAGTTAGCAGTCCTTGCACTCAGAGAAAGTTACAGCACCCACACCCAAAGGGATGAGTAAAGTAATGCAAAATTAGTTGTCAGTAAAATCATTGTAAAACTCTATTTGGCAGAATCAGAAGTTGGACTGTTCATCAAGAGCTCAGGAAAATCAAAGGTAGGGCCAGTCCAGAGAGGCCAGGGTTGAGAGTCTAGCTACTGAGCTGAAATTGGGGTGGGGGACAGGATTGTGTCCTTTTTCATCTTTGCATCCCCAGGACCTAGCAGCTCATTCAAATGTTTATTGAATGCTCCAGACAGGAATGTATGGTAGGCCTTAAGTTAAAATGCTAATAAAAGGCCACAAGGGGAAAATAAGTTACTCTAGAAAGGAGCATGGAGTACTTTGATACTGGATGGCTGGAAGGGAGTTCTGGCTTCAAGCGGCTGTGGTCAACATCCAAGAACCAGAACAACCAAAAACCAAAAACCAGGTGGAGAATAGGCAGGAAACAGATTCTGCCTGCTAGTCAAAAACTGTATTCCTGGGCTTGTTTCAGCAGGAACATAACCAATGATCAAAAGCTTTGGTTAACTGCCCTTTTGCTTCTTGCCTTCTTGAGATAGCCAAGTATGAATTGGAGGATATGTACGGAGAACGGGGCAGGGGGACTCTTAAACTTCCTTCTCTACCAGCCATGGCTCTGTGTTCGTAAGTTGAAGACCCAACACATCTCTCCTCATGGACCAATTAACATGTTCATTTGGGTCAGACATCTTCCATTATACCTATTCGGTGCTTCTCTTGTGGACGTCAAGACTTGGGAGAAACATTTTAAGCAGGTTCATCATGAGTAGACACAGGAATTATAAAAAGAGGAATATGAATCTGTCTGCATGAGGGTTACTGTTTCTCAACTCAGGAACTGGAAAAAGGTTCAAGGGTTTATGATGATTATCAGTCACCTTGTGGTAGACAGCATAATGGCTCCCCAAAAGATGTCCGCATCGTAATCCCCAGAATTTGGGAATATGTTATATTACAGATTACCTGGCAAGAAGGAATTAAAGTTGCTGATGAACTTAAGGTAGAGAGATTTTCTTGCATTATCCTCATGGGGCAAAGGTAAACACGAGCCCTTAGAAGAGAAAGGCAGAAGGCATGTTGGAGTAGTATTATGTGAGAAAGACTGCACTGGCCATTGCTGGCTTTGAAGATGGAAGGGGGCCACGAGCCAAGGAATGCAGGCAGCTTCTAGAAGCTGGAAAATGCAAGAAAACATTCTCCCCTAGAGCATCCAGCCCCGCTGACCCCTTAGTTTTAGCCCAGTAAGACCCATTTTGGACTTCTGACCTCCAGAGCTGAAAAATAACCTGTGTTGTGTTAAGCCACTGAGTTGGTGACAGAAGTAGGAAACTAATATACCCCTCTTCAACTTCTTTCTACTATTGTTAATTCCTGGGTATCAGATATGGAAAAAAATAAAGAATCACTGAATCAGTTGTGTTCATGTTGTTGTGTGAGCAGACTCGTGAATGGCGTCTTGTCAACGTCCGTCCAGTGGAACGTGACGACCAGACAAGAAAGACTGGTTTCTTCCTCAAGCTATGTGCATGGCAGAAGATGACAGATTTTTCTTTGAACTTGGAAATTTTCGAGTGACAAGTTCATTTGCAAGTATAATTAGCTGAAAAGGTCCCTGTGGAAGGGGTAAAGTATCCCAACTCTTTCAGGTATAGATTCATTAATTCTTTTAAAATGGAAGGTTACGTATCAAATATTTTAGTTATGTCTAATCCCTCCATCAGAACTCTGCTTTTGTGAATACAAGTACAGTAACCTGGCACATCAGTTCCTTTCCCTGCCCCCCAAAAGAGAGAATGAAGGTAAGGAGAGCAAAAATTGCTTGTAGGAGACAAGTCAACCGTGCACTAAGGCTTTCTCCTCAAGTTTCCCACATTCGGTCAGCAGCGGCTGAGAATCAGCTAATAAGGTTTTTTGTTTTTTGTTTTTTTTAGAATGTAAGTTAGGGCGGTGCAGCTGGGCCTAACAAAGGTCAATTAGCCCTGACAGGTATATATGCTCTTAATGATATTTTCAGGTTTTACTGGTGGTTTATTGGTTTTTACTTGATGATTTCTTAAAGGATTCGATCACTGGGTGTGTATATCGGGGCTGATGAACTGTCATGCTTTATCCGAATGGCATCTCGGTGGGAGTCTTTCTGTCTAACGGGGGAATACCTGAAGACGTTGCTTAAACATTCAACTCCAATATCCAATGAGGACTCCAGTACCAGAGGACCGTGTATGTGTTTGTGTGTAAACATTTTTGATAGTGTACTTCTTTTATCCCAGGGGTTCTGTTTATTAACAAAAGCTAATTCTCTTCAGGGCAAATATTAGAGTTCTTCACTATGAATTTTATTATGCTTTAGAACGGATTTTTCCGTTGAGAACATTTCCGAGGTATCACAAAGTCCGGAAGAAACCTGTAGCTGTTACCGTAATTACGACCTGTCAAGAATGTGTTCGATCTGGGTGGCAAAGCCAAGTAATATGGTCTATGAATAATAGGTATTGTATTTTTAAATGGCTTTCCTGGCTGGATACAGGCCTGGCTGTTTCTTCTCGAGTCCAGGCTAATGTTAGAACTGTTGTCGTTTCGCGGCTAAAGCTCGCCAGGTGGAGTTAATGGAAACTCCCCAACTGGGCCGGTGGAGGGCCGCTCGCACTTCCTGGCGCGGGAACCTGGGCCCTCACTGCTGGCATTTGGGATCGTGATTTGGCGCCTCCACCCCATCGATCGGCTTCCCTCGCGTCAAAGGCGCTCCCCCCCCCACCCCCAACCCAAGACGTTCAAGTGGCGGGAAGGGCCCCGCGCCCCGTTCCGGTACAGGTGCGAAGCAGCCGTCAGGGGGCTTCATCGGGAAGGTGGGTGGAGCCCCCGCGCCTGTGGAGGCTGAGGCAGGGGGCGCGGCCGCGCACGGCGGCAGGAGTGGAGGTCCCAGGGGCCTGGCGGGCCCCCTCTCCAGCTTTCTGCCCAGGGAGAGGTAAGCCCTTTCTCGTGGTCGCGTAGTGGCAGCCTCCTAGCTGGAGAAGCGTAGGGACGACGCGGGTTGCGTCATAAATTCAGAGACCTTTCCAGCGAAGACCTCGGCAGCCATTTCCATCAACCCCCTCAATTGACAAAAGCAGACCCTGAGGCCACGGAAGTGAAGCGGTTTGGCCGAGGTCACAGAGCCTCCAACTCCAGGTCCCGACTGGGCCCCCCAGTGTGACCTCCCCTCCAGGTGGGTCTGTTCCTCACGAGCTTTGCCGTCAGGTGTGGGCCCTTTGGCATCTGCAGGACGGTGCCCCGCGGGACACGGCGCGGGCGGGCGCATCCTTGCTGCGCGCGGGCAGGACCGCCGCCACCGCTGCGCTTTCCCACCGCGAGCGGGAGTTCATGAACGGGAACGCCGTAGCACACTTTTAGGAAACACGACAAGCCAAAGTGCAATTATGCATTCCTTTATTTATAAACAAGTTGGGAATGCTGTGTTCTGTTGGGGTGCGGGGGTGGGGGGGGGAGGGGCGAGGGGCCAGGGGTGGAGGGCTGATTCCAGTAGTTCGCGTTATTCAGCACCAGAGCAAATGCTTGGGCGTAGTAAGGTCGTACTTGAACCCAGACGAGTCTTCGTCTTCCTGTATGTACAGCAGAGTCTTAAGTATGTATGTTCTTCTTATGGCTTTGTCCCAGGACACATCGCAGTGACAAAACAAAAAAAGTCTAGAGAGAAGTAGAAGTTGCAAATGCCTTATGAGCTGATTCTTAAAAAAAAAAAAAAAAAGTCTGGTGGCCTAGACTAGCGCTGAATGGATGCCTGAGGAACAGGAACCTCTCTGCTCCAAACGGGCTCATCTGATTCAGCTGAGTCAGGCCATCCCGTCTCTCTCTCTCTGGGGTATGCCTGGGTGCTAAAATAAGTCCTGAAGATGAAGAGAAAACAAATGCACGCTCTTCCCGTCCCTCCCTCAAGGGATGGACTCACAGTGACTATAGCCCGCCGCCTGGAGCAAGCCTGCAAGCCCACAGAGCAGGTCAGAAGGCAGCCTTGGGGCTCAGGGTGGCTCCTCTTGAGGTTGGTCTCCTTGCCTTTTCTAAGGTCCTGGCACACGGGGGCGGCTTGCCAGCAACGGGCCTTTCAGTGTGACTAGGCTATTGGAGCTTCCCCTGTGATTGTAGCTGGCGGAAGGGTGAACGTTTGACTTCAGGGCCCTGGTTAGAGGACGTGGCAGCGAACGGAGAGGTGGTGGCCCTGGGGAGCTCGGGGGCTCGGCACCCCGACCCCACATGGGTGTTCACTAACCTTGGGTGTCTCTGAAAGGAAGCCTTCCTTCTTCACCTGTTAGGGGGTGAGTGACACTTTGAAAGGGAGTAGAAAGGCCCTGCTCCCCCACGCCCTCCCCTCCAGCCCGTTGCTGCCCACCCATCTTCCTCACCTGCCCCCTCCTCTCCTTCTGCAACCCTCAGTACTGCTCTACAGTCCTCGGTCGAAAGCTTCCTTCCCTTTCTAGGGCAGAAGGGACACTTCCTTGCTTCCTGTCATTTCTGCTTGCCTCTTCAAGCCTGCACGTGATTGTGCATCTCTCACTCCAGCCCTGACTCACTTGTGGCCATGACTGTCAACCGGTTGACCCAAATGAAGGGCACCCCCATCTCCTCCTGGAAAGGGGGAGCTGGAAGACACCGATGGCCAGGAGCGTTACAGGTTGGCTTGCAGAATCCCTGCCCCCATTCCTTCTCAGTAGTCTCATAGCCTCAGGACAGTGGGGAGGGATTGTTAGAGGACAGGGTGGCGACTTCAGGTGAGATTTAGAACGGGTTGTGCGTGGTTTCAGCCCGTCCCTGGAATAAACCAGGTGTTGGTCACGTGCCATCACCGGCAGCTGTGATGGCACTGAGTCTGAGTCACAGAAGGGGCACCTGTCAGTACGGTGTGGAAGGCCTGCAAGCACAGAAGCAGCCTGGTAGAGCCCCACATTATTTGCTTCAGAGCGCAATTCAAGTAAGAGCGGGTCTGTCCGCCTTGGGCCATGGAATAAGCACATAAAAGGCCTTCCCAAAATAGTTGCCCCTACCCGGCGAGGTCCAGCAACGGGTTGAGAGCACAGATTTTCGATAATGGCCTTCCCTCTCTCCAGGCCCCTCTTTGCTCCTTTTTTCTGCCCTTGTTCTCCCCACCTCGAGGTGCTTATCCTTGCACTGCCTCAAGTGTCAACCAGCTGGAACGAGCAGAGGGGCACAAAGCAAAACTGGGACCTGGCTCCCTCCGCGGAGCAGTGCTCTAGGCCTTGGCTACAGAAAGCTTCCTTCTCGCGTGCCACGTTCCCGCCAGCTCTTTGTCCCACGTGAGTGCTCAAGAGAACCCTGGCGAGAGCATGCCAGGAACAAGGGTGTTCCAAGTCAGCTCGGCCTTGTGGTTTCGCTTCCCAGTAAACACCACTTATGTCCAGGTGGCCAGGGAGGTAGTACAACCCCGACACAAGGGGGAAAGACGTGCCACCTTCCTTCATTGGTTGCCCCACGTGTCACACAGAAAGGCTGGTTCCCAAGGCCTCTGAAAAGGGGGTGTTTCTGTCGCAGGAGATGCTGAGCTCTGCCCACAAACTGCTGGTTTGGGCCTCTGCTCAGTCAGGCCCCAGCTGTCCCTCTGGCTTTCCTGGCACAGACAAGCCATGCCTCGTCTACCTAGGAGTGTGGTTCCACACCCTGACTCTACCTGCTGCTATCCTCCCTGTCGTTAGCAGACAGTAACGTCAAACAACTCAGCAGCAGTGCTTAGGCTCTTCATCCCATTTGGCAGACCTAGGGCTGGGGATAACTATACAACCATGTAGGCCATTTCAATGCTGAGATCAAACTGAGGTTCCCACAGTGCTCTGGGAAACTCTTCAGAGCCTCCCTCTAGCGAAAAAACACGATGGGAGGCCATGAGAACAACATACTCGTTTCCTGGTTGGGACAAGACATTTCTACAGGAATCCAGGATGAGTTTTTGACAAAGTGCCCAAGTCACAAGGGAACCAGGTAGTCCTTTAGACCAAGGATTTCAGCGGGGGATTGGGGTGAAAGCAGGAGCGTATATTGTAAAAGGCTACCACCATATATTCATATTGCATATGGTATACACCCTGGATAGCATATTTGGAGCATACAGAGAACAGATACGTGCAGGTAGCACCCTATTGTTATGCTATGTGGTTTGGTATGTCAAACTGTTACTTGAGGCCTATGAAATTGTTAACTGGTCAAAAATGGGAAAAGCCATTTCAGAGTTAGCATCCTTTAAGGAGAAGCTCCAGGAGACATTTACCATCTGCTAAACTCAGAGCCAAAGCAAAGCAGCTCCTCTTTATATACATACATATATATATATATATACATACACACACATATAATATGTATATATATAATATGTATATATATATAAAACCATATATAAATACACACATATAAAATGTTTTTCTTTGTTGCATTTCCCACAGATTAAGGTAATTTCTGGAAACCATGAAGTCAAACCAATGATGAAAAGTACAACCAGAAACATATTAGGCCTTCTGTGGTGTTCTCCTCGACAGAACTGTCCTCTAAATAAGAAGTTAAGGTTTATACTAGATGACCTTTTATATATCTGGCCTAAAGCATGTCTTTGTCTATGCACCACATTTCTAGAACTGCGAAGAATTGATGTGTTGCAACATCAGGTCTCAGTGGCTAAACTGAGAAGATTGGAATTGATCTTTCACTTGACTATTTCAGAAGCACTTTACCACCTCTATCGGAAACAACTTTATTCTGGCAGAGCTTGGGTGGTAGGAGGCAACGTGCAGGGCCCTTATGGGCTGGAAGTAGCAGATTGAGGGAACAGCCGCTTCCATGGGTGGTGGACTTGGTAGGGGTGGGTGTAAGGACCAAAGCAGAAGACACCCGACTCAGTGCAAATTTCCTGGGGGTGCTCTGCATCATTCCTTCGCAAGGTTAAAGTAGAGTGATTCTAGATGCTGCTAAGAAGGTTTGTAAAGGTTGTCCGGCCAGAAACCTCCATGCAGAGCCCAAATCTTAGGCTGAGTGGAGACTGAGGGAGAGCTGGTCCCCAGGCCTTCCCTTAGCTGAGCTGCAGCTCCTGTGACCATTACCCTTCCAACCCCACCCAGGCACACCCGGTGACCCCACCCTCGCCCGAGCCTGTGTGGTGCGGCCCTTGCGGTCTGCCGGCAGCCTTTACTTCTCATCCTCATCCCCCTCACTCATGCTGCTGATGGAGGCTGAGGCTGCTTTGGGCGAGGAGGGGGGTGAGGTTTTGTTCGGGAGCCACGAGAAGGTGGGCGACGGGGAGCGGGAGGGGGACCGGCTCCTGGTGGGGCTGCTCACAGGGCTCTGCTTCGGGGACAAGGCCTGCAGCATCCGGCTACTCCTCTCCTGGAACATCTGCTTCTAGAGAGAAATTTGAGAGAAGGCATCTGTTAAGTTAGCCATCTGAGGTGGCAGGGAAACAAAAAGGAAAGGGAGGAAGGAGAGCCACCACCCCACAACACCGGCCCCCACAGACTGGTCCTACAGTTGATGTCGTCCAGGACTATGTGTGGGGAGCAGCTGAGTGAAATTCAGGGGCAGTGAGATGTGGACAGAGATGACCATCTCTGCTAGTTCTTGGGACTCTTGCCTTCTTGCCTGCCTTTACTCCAGCTACAAAATTTAACTGAGTGTCTGTTCTCTCCCAGGCAAATAGTAATGTCCAAGGTATAGAAGGGCAGTGGGAAATAAAACAGAAGTCCCTGTCCTCCTTGACATGAGGACGAATCACACAATAAACAAAATGAACAAAATATGTGGATGTCAGACGGAAGTACGGTCTGTGAGAAAAAACAAAACGTGAGCAGCAAATGGGGGTGTGAGGTGGGTGGGCGCCTGGGCAGCAGTTGTAATGAGGGTGCTCAGGGAAGGCCTCAAGATGATACTATTTGAGCAAAGACCTGAAAGATGAGGGAGGGGCCCATGTGAATGGAAATCAGGGGCAAACACATTCCAGACAGAGCACCCCGAGAAGGGAGCATGCAGTGCATGTCCAAGGAGGAGCAAGAAGGCCATCCATGGCGGCTGGTGTGGAGTCACCTGCGGGGGAGGGGTATGGGGGAGGGAGTTAAGAGAAAGTCACCAGAGGAGTGACAGAAAACTGTGTCATGTAGCCTCTTGGTGGCCATGTGAGAACTTCAGCCTTTACTTTGAGAAGAGAAACCTCTGGAGAGTTCCTTTACCTCTGAAGTTCTGAGTCCCAGACTAAGGAACTCTGACTTTGGTTTTAAAAGGACCACCCTGGCTGCAGTGTGGGGACCAGACCACAGGGAAGCCAGAGCAGGAGCAGCGGGAGTGGTGAAGAGCCCACTGTAGCGAGAATCCAAGTAAGAAGAATGATGGCGCCCTGGACCACGCCCATCGCCGTGAGGATGAGATGAGGTGAGAAATAGTTGGAGCCTGGTCGATGTTTTTCCCCATAGTTTTAGTAAGGTATAATGGACTTGAAATAAAACTCAGCCTTTTTAGTCTCCGGTTCTGTGAGTTTTGATAAATGCCTGCAGCTGTGTGACTGCCACCACGGTCAGGGTATTAGGAGAGTTCCATTAGCCACCCAATCCCCACGAGATCCTTTGTCACCCCCTCCCCTAGCCTCTGGCAACAGATCTTTTTTCTGTCCCTCCAGTTTTGCCTTTTCCAGAATGTCCTCTAAATGGAATCATGCCGTATCATGGTCTGGCTACATTTTGAAGGTAGAGCCCACAGGAACTGCTGACAGACGGGATGTGGGGCGTGGGAGGAAGAGGAGACAAGTGACCAGTTTCTGGCCAATGAAACTAGAAAGCCAGCAGTGTCATGTGCTGGTGTGGGAGACTCTGTGGGTAAAAGGGGTTTCGGTGGTGAGACAGACTTTCCCGCTGGGGATCTCCAGTGACTACTGCCCTGTGCTTTCAGAACTGAGCCCCTCCCTGGCACTGTCCTTCAGCTTTATGGAGATCCCCGTCCTGGCCTAGCACTGGCGCCTGCTGATCCGCCCTTCTGCTCTCTGCTTGCAGCTCAGCCCCCCACATGTACCCATATTCCATTCCACCCACCTCTGAGCACCCTGCCCCTGCTGCCTGGGCTCTGTGCCCTCATTTTTCCCCCTCCCTTGCTTGTCACAGAACCTCTGCCCCCAGCACCTCAGTCCAATCCTGTGATCCTAAACTGGCCTTGAGAGCCATTTCTCCTGTTTGCCATTTTAGACTTTTCTTGTCATTTGAGTTACTCACTTTACAAACCACTACAGAGCCCCCTGAAGAACAGGTGCTCTACAGGAGATGCTCATATCCAAGCTGGGACTTCGGTGATGTACAGGAAGAGGGGGTTGAGGTGGGAAGGAGCCTGTGGAGATGGTGGAGGGGTGACTTTCCAAGCAGAGGGTGCTAAGGAGAGTGCTGCGTACAATTCTTGGCAGGACTATAAGCTGAGTGCCTATGGGCTTGACCGTAGGCTGGGGCTGGAGCACCAGGAGGAGCTGGGACTTTTATGCCCCAAGAGCCCCTGGAAGATTTTCATTAAGGGAGGGGTATGATCAGATTTGAGTTTTAGAGATACCTTTGGGTGGGAGCATAAAAGCAAAGAGAGAAACCATAAAGGAAAAGATGGGTGTTCGGCTATATGAAAGTGTAAAACGTATGTACCCCCACCAAAAAAAAGAAAAACCAAACACCATGAAATAAGGTAAAAGGCAAGTGAAACACGGGGAAATTCTTGCAATATTTAACTAAATAATGGATCTTAGTATATAAACAGAGCCTACAAATTAAAAAGAATGTAAAAATGTTCTGTAGAAAAATGAGCATATGACTTGTTAAGGCAGTGCACAGAAGACTGACAAACGACCTATAAAAAGTGTTCAGCATCACTAGTAAACAAATGCAAAAGGACTGAAGTGAGACACCTTTTTTATATATCAGATTGTTACAGGGTTGTTTTTTTTTTTTATCTTCCCAACATGTAAAAAAAATTTTTTTCCAGTTTTATTGAGATGTAATTGACACACAGCAGAGTTTAAGGTGTATAGCGTAATGATTTTACTCACGTATATCGTGACATTACCACATTAAGTTAACATCTGTCATCTCATAGATATAAAAAAAATATGTATTTTTCCTTGTGATGAGAACTCTTGCTCAGCAGTGTTAACTATAGTCTTGATGCTGTACACTGTATCCCTGGTACTTATTTATAAGTGGAAGTTTGTACTTTTTGACCACCTGCATCTCATTTTCCCTCTTTCACTCCTATCTCTACCCTGGTGACCACAAATCTGATTGCTTTTTCCCTGAGTTGTTGGTTTTTTTCCCTCCACGTGTGAGATCATGTATTTGTTTTTCTCTGACTTGCTTCACTTAGCATAATGCCCTCAAGGTCCATCCATTTTATCACAAATGGCAGGATTTCCTCCTTTTTAATGGTTGACTAATGTCTACACATACTGTACTTTATTCTTTCATCCACTGATAGACACTTAGGTTGCTTCCATGTCTTGACCATTGTACATAATGCTGCTATGAAGTCGGGATGCAGATAGCACTCTGACATGGTGTTTTTGTTTCCTTTGGATATATTCCCCAAAGTGAAATTGCTGGATCATATATATGGTGGTTTCAGTTTGAATTTTTTGAGGAACCTCAATACTGTTTTCCACCATGGCCGCACCAATTTACAATCCCACCAACAATGCACAAGTGTTCCTTTTAATCCATGTCGTCTTCAGCATTTGTTATTTCTGGTCTTTTTGATGGCAGTCAATCTAATCGGTGTGAGGTGATAAGTCATTGTGGTTTTGATCTGCATTTCCCTACTGATGAGTGATGCTGAGCATTTTCTCATATGCTTGTTGGTCCTTTGTATGTCTTCTGTTTCTGTGAAAAATTCCATTGGAATCTTGAAAGGGATTGCATTTAAGCTATAGATGGCTTTGGGGCACCTGGGTGGCTCAGTCATTAAGCATTTGCCTTCAGCTCAGGTCATGATCCCAGGGTCCTGGGATCGAGCCCCGCATCGGGCTCCCTGCTCCTCGGGAGGCCTGCTTCTCCCTCTCCTACTGCCCCTGTTCCCTCTCTCGCTGTGTCTCTCTCTGTCAAATAAATAAATAAAATCTTAAAAAAAATCTATAGATGGCTTTGGGATGGGATGGACATTATTAATATTCTTCTAATCTGTGAACATGGGATACCTTTCCATTTATTTCTGTCTAGAATTTTTTTCATCACTATTTTACAGTTTCGAGTGTACCGATTTCTCACCTCTTTGGTTAAATTTATTCCTAAGTATTTTATTGCTTTCAATGCTATTATACATGGGATCAGTTTATTTCTTTTTCAGATAATTCACTTATTTTGTATGTTAATTTTGTATCCTGCAATTTCACTGAATTTGTAGATTGGATATAACAGTTCTTTGGTGGAGTCTGTCAGATTTTCTGTATATAAAATCTTGTTATCTGCAAATAGACAATCTCACTTCTTCCTTTCCAATTCTGATGGGCTTTCATATTTTCTTGCCTGATTGCTCTGGCTAGGATTTCAGTAATATCTTGAATGGGAGGAGTGAGAATGGGCACCCTTGTCTTGTTCCTGATTTTAGAGGAAAGGCTTTCAACCTTTTGTCATTATCATGTTAGCTGTGGGTTTGTCATCTACAGCTTTTATTATGTTGAGGTATGTTTCTTATATACCTAATTTGTTAAGAGGTTTTATCATGAATGGTTATTGAATTTTGCCCAATGATTTTCCTGTGTCCATTGAGATGATCATAAAATTTTTTTCTTCTATCAATGTGATATATCATAGTGATAGATTTACATCTGTTTAACCACACTTGTATCTCAAAAATAAATACCACTTGATCATGGCGAAGGATCTTTTTAATGTGCTGTTGAACTCTGTTTACCAGTATTTTTTAAAAGATTTATTTATTCCAGGGGCGCCTGGGTGGCTCAGTTGGTTAAGTGACTGCCTTCGGCTCAGGTCATGATCCTGGAGTTCCAGGATCGAGTCCCTCATCGGGCTCCCTGCTCAGCAGGGAGTCTGCTTCTCCCTCTGATCCTCCCCCCTCTCATGTGCTCTCTCTCTCTCATTCTCTCTCTCAAATAAAATGAATAAAATCTTTTAAAAAAAAGATTTATTTATTCCAGAGAGAGAGTGCGTGCGTGTGTGGGAAGAGGGGCAGAGAAAGAAGGGAAGCAGACTCTGCTGAGCACGGAGCCCTACATGGGCCTTGATCCCATAACCCTGAGATCATGACCCCAGCCAAAACCAAGAGTCGGAAACTCAACTGACAGCCACCCAGGCACCTCCTGTTTACTAGTATTTTATTGAGAATTTTTGCCTCTGTATTCATCAGAGATAGTGGCCTGTAGTTTTCTTTTAGTGTTATTTTCTGGCTTTGGTAATGCTGGCCTTATAAAATAAATTTGGGAATCTTCCCTCCTCCCAAACATTGAGGAGTCTGAGAAGGGTTTGCATTAATTCTTCTTTAAATGTTTAGTAAAATTCACCAGTGAAGCCATCTGTTCCTGGGCCTTTCTTCCTTGGGAGATGTTTTATCACGAATTCAATCTCCTTACTAATAATTGGTCTGTCACATTTTCTACTTTATTCTGATTCATTCTTGGTAGATTGTATGTTTCTAAGAATTTTCCATTTCCTTTAGGTTTTCCAGTATTTTGGCATATAGTTGTTCATAGTAGTCTCTTAAGATCCTTTGTGGCATGAGTTGTAATATTTACTTCTTCATTTTCATTTGTAATTTTGATTTGGGCCCTATTTTTTTTCTTGGTTTAGCTAAACATTTGTCAATTTTATCTTTTCAAAAAACCATCTCTCAGTTTGGTTAGTCTTTTCTGTTGTATTCCTGGTCTCCATTTTATTTGTTTCTGCCCCAATTTCTATTATTTCCTTCCTTCTGCTAACTTTGCATTCACTTTTTTTTTTGTTGTTCCTAAAGCATAGCATTAGGTTGTTTGAGATATTTCTTATTTCCTGAGGTAGTCATTTATTGCTATGAACTTCCCTTTTAGAATTGTTCTGTCTGTATACCGTAAGTTTTGGTACATTGTGTTTCCATTTTTGTTTGTGTCAAGACACATTTTTATTTCCCCTTTAATTTCTTCTTTGACTCTTGGCTATTCAGACTATTGTTTAGTTTCCATGTATTCATGAATTTTTCAGTTTTCCTTCTGTTAATGATTTCTACTTGGAGACCATCATGGCCAGAAAAGGTACTTGGTATGATTTCAGTCGTCTTGAATTTGCTAAGACTTGTTCTGTGGGTTGACCTCTTTATCACTGCATAATAATAATTTTAAAGACCTTCTTAGTCTCATTTTACTATTTTTATATTTAAGTCTATTAATATGATAGAAGTATAGCTACCCCTACTTTTTTGGTTTGTTTTTTGGAATACCATTTGCTTACAACAACTTTTTCCATCCCTTCAGTCAGTCTGTGTGTCTTTAAGACTAAAGTGAGACTCTCGTGGGCACATATCATTAGATGTTTTTCAAATGTTATCCACTCAGCCATTCTATGTGTATTGATTGGAGAATTTAATCCAATTAAATACAATTTAAAGTAGTCATTAATAGGTAAGGACTTACTTAGTTTGCCATTTTATTAATTGTTTTTATGACTTTTATAGAACCATTATTCTTTGTTCTGTATCCTGCTTTCTTTGTGTTTCAATGTCTTCTGATATCTGTAGGGTTTGACTTCTTTATCATGTACTTTTGTGTAATTACTACAGGTTTTACCCTCGTGGTTACCACAAGGTTTACATAAAATATTTTAAAATTATAACACCTTATTTTAAACTGATAACAAGTTAACTTCAATAGAACTTCTAAACTTTATGCTTTCATCTCCCCTCCCCCCCACTCACATTTTAGGTTATTGATGTTACAGTTAACATACTTTTTATATTGTGTAACCAGTAACAGATTACTGTTGTTGTAGTTATTCTTACAGTATTTTCTAACATTTTTTAAAGATTTTATTTATTTATTTGACAGAGCACAAGCAGGGGGAGCTGCAGAGGGAGAGGGAGAAGCAGCCCCCTCACAGAGCAGGGAACCTGACGTGGGGCTTGATCCCAGGACCCTGGGATCATGACCTGAGCTGAAGGCAGATGCTCAACCGACTGAGCCACCCAGGCGCCCCAGTGTTTTCTAACTTTTATTTTTATTTATTTATTTTTTAAATTTAATTTAATTTTATTATGTTAGTTACCATACAGTATATTAGTTTTGATGTAGTGATCCACAATTCATTGTTTGCATATAACACCCAGTGCTCCATGCAGTACGTTCCCTCCTTAATACCCATCACTGGGCTAACCCATCCCCCCACCCCCCTCCCCTCTAAAACCCTCAGTTTGTTTCTGAGAGTCCATAGTCTCTCATGGTTCATCTCTCCCTCCAATTTCGCCCCTTCATTTTTCCCTTCCTTCTCCTAATGTCCTCCATGCTGTTCCTTATGTTCCACAAATAAGTGAAACCATATGATAATTGACTTTCTCTGCTTGACTTATTTCACTTAGCATAATCTCCTCCAATCCCATCCATGTTGATGTAAAAGTTGGGTATTCATCCTTTCTGATGGCTGAGTAATATTCCACTGTATATATGGACCACATCTTTATCCATTTGTCTGTTGAAGGGCATCTCGGCCCTTTCCACAGTTTGGCTATTGCGGACATTGCTGCTATGAACATTGGGGTGCATATGGCCCTTCTTTTCACTACATCTATGTCTTTGTGTTAAATACCCAGTAGTGCAATTGCTGGGTCATACGGTAGCTCTGTTTTTAATTTTTTGAGGCACCTCCACACTGTTTTCCAAAGTGGCTGTACCAACTTGCATTCCCACCAACAGTGTAAGAGGGTTCCCCTTTCTCCACAACCTCTCCAACATTTGTTGTTTCTTCCATTTTAGCCATTCTAACTGGTGTAAGGTGGTATCTCAATGTGGTTTTGATTTGAATTTCCCTGATGGCTAATGATGATGAACATTTTTTCATGTGTCTGTTAGCCATTTGTATGTCTTCTTTGGAGAAGTGTCTGTTCATGTCTTCTGGCCATTTTTTGACTTTATTTGTTTTTTGGGTGTTGAGTTTGAGAAGTTCTTTATAGATCTTGGAAATCAGCGCTTTGTCTGTAGTGTCATTTGCAAATATCTTCTCCCATTCTTTGGGTTGCCTCTTTGTTTTGTTGACTGTTTCCTTTGCTGTGCAGAAGCTTCTTATCTTGATGAAGTCCCAAAAGTTCATTTTGCTTTTGCTTCACTAGCCTTGGGAGATGTATCTTGAAAGAAGTTGCTGTGGCTGATGTCGAAGAGGTTACTACCTATGTTCTCCTCTAGGATTTTGATGGATTCCTGTCTCACGTTGAGGTCTTTCATCCATTTTGAGTTTATCTTTGTGTATGGTGTTAGAGAATGGTCAAGTTTCATTCTTCTGTATATAGCTGTCCAATTTTCCCAGCACCGTTTATTGAAGAGACTGTCTTTTTTCCATTGCATATTTTTTCCTGCTTTGTGGAAGATTATTTGACCATAGAGTTGAGGGTCCATATCTGAGGTCTCTGTTCTGTTCCATTGGTCTATATGTCTGTTTTTGTGCCAGTACCATACTCTCTTGGTAATCACTGCTTTGTAATATAGCTTGAAATCGGGCAACGTGATGCCCCCAGCTTTGTTTTTCTTTTTCAACATTTCCTTGGTGATTCAGGGTCTTTTCTGATTCCATACAAATTTTAGGATTGTTTGTTCCAGCACTTTGAAAAAAGTCATTGGAATTTTGATTGGGATGGCACTGAAGGTATAGATTGCTCTGGGTAACATAGACATTTTAACAATGTTTATTCTTCTGATCCATGAGCATGGAATGTTTTTCCATCTTTTTGTGTCTTCAATTTCTTTCATGAGTGTTCTGTAGTTCCTAGAATATAGATCCTTTACCTCTTTGGTTAGGTTTATCCTGAGGTATCTTAGGGTTTTTGGTGCTATTGTAAATGGAATCGTTTCTCTAATTTCTCTTTCTACAGTTGCATTGTTAGTGTATAAGAAAGCAACTGATTTCTGTACATTGATTTTGTATCCTGCCACATTACTGAGTTGCTGTATGAATTCTAGTAATTTGGGGGTGGAGTCTTTTGGATCTTCCACATAAAGTATCATGTCATCTGCAAAGAGAGAGAGTTTGACTACTTCTTTGCCAATTTGAATACCTTTTATTTCTTTTTGTTGTCTGATTGCTGTTGCTAGGACTTCTAGCACTAGTACTATGTTGAACAATAGTGGCGAGAGTGGGCATCCTTGTCGTGTTCCTGATCTTAAGGGAAAGGCTCTCAGCTTTTCCCCATTGAGGATGATATTCACTGTGGGTTTTTCATAGATGGATTTTATAAACTTGAGGAATGTTCCCTCTATCCCTATACTCTGAAGAGTTTTAATCAGGAAAGGATGCTGTATTTTGTCAAATGCTCTTTGTGCATCAATTGAGAGGACCATATGGTTCTTCTCTCTCCTCTTATTAATGTGTTCTTTTTTGTTGTTGTTGTTTAAGAAAAAGGTTTTAGTGTTTTTTTTAAAGATTTTATTTATTTATTTATTTGAGAGAGAGAGCATGAGAGGGGGGAGGGTCAGAGGGAGAAGCAGACTCCCCGCCGAGCAGGGAGCCCGATGTGGGACTCGATCCCGGGACTCCAGGATCATGACCCAAGCCGAAGGCAATCGCTTAACCAACTGAGCCACCCAGGCGCCCTTATTAATGTGTTCTATCACATTGATTGATTTGAGAATGTTGAACCCCTTGCATCCCAGTGATAAATCCCACTTGGTCGTGGTGGATGATCCTTTTAATGTATTGTTGGATCCAATAAGCTAGGATTTTGTTCAGAATTTTGGAATCCATGTTCATCAGGGATATCAGTCTGAAATTCTCCTTTCTGATGGGGTCTTTGCCTGGATGGGGGGATTAAGGTAATGCTGGCCTCATAGAATGAGTCTGGAAGCTTTCCTTCTGTTTCTATTTTTTGAAATAGCTTCAGGAGAATAGGTATTATTTCTTCTTTGAATGTTTGGTAGAATTCCCCACGGAATCCATCAGGCCGTGGACTCTTGTTTTTGGGAGGTTCTTGATCACTGCTTCAATCTCGTTACTGGTTGTTGGCCTATTCAGGTTGTCAGTTTCTTCCTGTTTCGGTCTTGGCAGTTTATAGGTTTCCAGGAAGGCATCCATTTCTTCCAGGTTGCTCAATTTTTTGGCATATAGTTGTTGATAATTTCTAATAATTGTGTCTATTTCCTTGGTGTTAGTCATGATCTCTCCCCTTTCATTCATAATTTTATTAATTTGGGCCCTTTCTCTTTTCTTTTGGATAAGTCTGGCCAGTGGTTTATCAATCTTATTAATTCTTTCAAAGAACCAGCTTCTAGTTTCATTGATCTGATCTGTGTTTCTGGTTTCTAATTCATTGATCTCTGCTCTAATCTTAATTATTTCTCTTCTAATGCATGACTTAGGCATCATTTGTTGCTTTTTCTCTAGTTCTTTAAGGTGTACAGTTGGTGAATTTGGGATTTTTCTATTTTTTTTTTTTGAGTGAGGCTTGGATGGCTATGTATTTCCCCTTAGGACCACCTTTGCAGTATCCCATAGGTTTTGGACAGATGTGTTTTCATTCTCATTGGTTTCTACCAATTGTTTAAGTTCTTCTTTGATTTCTTGGTTGACCCAAATGTTATTGAGCAGAGTGGTCTTTAGCATCCAAGTGTTTGAATTTCTTCCAAATTTTTTCTTGTGATTGAGTTCCAGTTTTAAAGCATTATGGTCTGAGAATATGCAGGGAATAATCTCAGTCTTTTGGTATCAGTTGAGACCTGATTTGTGACCCAGTATGTGGTCTATTCTGGAGAAAGTTCCATGTGCACTTGAGAAGAATGAGTATTCTGTTGTTTTAGGGTGGAATGTTCTGTATATATCTATGAGGTCCATCTGGTCCAGTGTGTCATTCAAAGTTCTTGTTTCTTTGTTGATTTTCTGCTTAGATGATCTGTCTATTGCTGAGAGTGGAGTATTGAGGTCTCCTACAATTAATGTATTGTTATCAATATGACTATTTTGGTTAACAGTTGGCTTATATAGATGGCTGCTCCCATGTTGGGGGTGTAGATATTTACAATTGTTAGATCTTCTTGTTGGATAGACCCTTTAAGAATGATATAGTGTCCTTCTGTGTCTCTAACTACAGTCTTTAGCTTAAAATCTAATTTGTCTGATATAAGAATTGCTACCTCAGCTTTCTTTTGGGGTCTGTTGGCATGGAAGATAGATCTCCATCCCTCACTTTCAGTCTGGATGTATCTTTAGGTTCAAAATCAGTCTCTTGTAGACAGCATGTGGATGGGTCCTGTCTTTTTATCCAATCTGCAACCCTGTGCCGTTTTATGGGAGCATTTAGGCCACTCACATTGAGTGATTACTGAAAGACATGAATTTATTGTCATCATGTTGCCTGTGAAGACCTTGTTTTTATAGATTGTCCCTGTAAATTTCTGTTCTGTATCACTCTTGGGGTCTTTCTCCTTTTATAGAACCCCCCCCCCATAATATTTCTTGCAGGGCCCGCTTAGTGGTCACATATTCTTTCAGTTTCTGCCAGTCTTGGAAGCTCTGCATCTCTCCATCCATTCTAAATGACAGCCTTGCCAGATAAAGTATTCTTGGCTGCACGTTCTTCTCGTTTAGTACCCTGAATATGTCTTGCCAGGCCTTTCTGGCTTGCCAGGTCTCTGTGGATAGGTCTGACATTTTTCTGATGTTCCTCCCTCTGTATGTAAGGAATCTCTTCCCCCTAACTGCCCTTAAGATGGTTTCCTTGGTTCTAAGATTTGCGAGTTTTACTATTACATGCCAGAGTGTTGGCCTGTTTTCCTTGATCTTGGGAGGGGTCCTCTCTGCCTCTAGGATGCGAATGTTTGCCTCATTCCCCAGATTAGGGAAGTTCTCAGCTACAATTTGCTCAAATATATCTTCTAGTCCTTCTCTCTCTCTCCACCCCCTCAGGGATCCCAGTAATTCTGACATTGGAACGTTTCATGGTGTCACTTATTTCTCTGATTCTATTTTCATGAATGCTGAGCTGTTTTTCCCTGGCCTCCTCTTTCTCCTTTTTGTCTATTAATTGGTGTTCCAGATCACTAATTTGTTCTTCTGCCTCGCTTACCCTAACTGTTAAAATATCTAGATTAGATTAGCTCTCATTGATAGCATTTTTAAGTTCTGCCAGTTCAGCTTTCATTTCTGCCCTTAGAGACTCTATGTTGCCATCAATCGATTTCTCCATTCTAGCCATTGTCTTCACAATTGCTAGCCTGAATTCCATCTCCGACATCTTGGTTATATCTGTATCCATTTGTAAATCTGTGGCAGAAGTCACAGTCTCTGAGTCTTTCCTATTTTGGGGGGGGTTCCTCCTCCTAGTCATTCTGTTGAGGGGTGGTTGAGGGAATGTACAGAGTCCAAATTATTGACCACAACCCAAGCAAGATGCACCTGTTTTATAGGGACCTTAGGGTTGTCGGCCTCTTGTTCTCCCAGCCTGTCTTCTGGGGAAGGGGCCTGCTGCACTGTTACTCAGGCAACCCTGTTTGAGCAGAATTGCCCTGCCCCCTGTGGCGGGGGATGGGCTCAGTGAAAACTTTGGGGGGGCTTTTGTTCTCTGGTGGCTTTCCACGTCTCTTCTGAGAGTCAGAGCAGAAGAGATAGTTTCCAACCCTCTGTCTCAGAGCAGAGAGATCATAGTCTGTTCTTCAGTGAGCTCTCCAGGCCACACTATCTC
The DNA here is from genome assembly GCF_009762305.2 of Zalophus californianus. NCBI lineage: Eukaryota > Metazoa > Chordata > Mammalia > Carnivora > Otariidae > Zalophus > Zalophus californianus. Next base: position 108,989,793 of record NC_045612.1, on the reverse strand, counting down.
CGTTTCTGTCTGTGCTGCTATAAACTGCAGCGGCCTGGGTTGTGCGCTCCTCAGCAGCACTCCCAGTCCTCGCCTCTGGGTCGGGGCACATCTCTGCCCTTTGTGCTTCTAAAACCGCCAGCTGCCCCCAGTTCGCACCTGCGGCCCCACTGCTCTGGGTTTCGTCCAGGGGGCTGCCCTAAAGTCCTTTCCCCATTGCTACCAGTCTGTGGGTCTGTGCCCCGTCCCCAGTGCGGGAGGCTATCACTCACTGGTGGTGTAGGATCCCCACGGCTCCCTCCCCCTGCCATTTATCTTCCGATATCTGCCCGCAGAATCACGGCTCCCTGCTTCATACCTCAAAACCAACCGCCTGTGATATTCTGTTTGTAGAGATCCAGATCTATCTTCTTACATCTTAGACTGATTTCATGGGTGTTCAGAGTGGTCTGGTAGATATCCAGCTCAATTCCAGGGACCAGTTGGAATAGGGTCCCCTACTTCTCCGCCATCTTTTCCTCTCCCCCGCTAACTTTTAAAATAGAGTTGTAAGTGAATTACACACCACCATTACCACATTACAGATTCTTATTTTGACTATATATTTACCATTACCAGTAAGTTTTACACTACCTTATGTTTTATGATGTTCATTAATGTCCTTTTACTCAAAGACCTCCCTTTAGCATTTCTTATAAGGCAAGTCTGGTGGTGGTGAACTCAGCTTTGTTTTTGGGGGGAAACTTTATTTCTTCATTTCTAAAAGATAGCTTTGCCAGGTACAGAATTCTTGGTTGACATTTTTTTCTTTAAATATTTTGGACATACCATCCCATTCTCTCTGGGCCCAAGCCAATCTTGTTGAGAACTCCACTGATAGTCTCATGATGGTTCCCTTGTATGTAATTTACCTTTTTTCTCTTGCTGTTTTCCAAATTTTTTCTTTGACTTTTGACAATTTAATTAGAGTCTGTATCAGTGTAGCCCTATTGGGGTTCATCTTATTTGGGATCTTTTGTACCTCATGGATTGGGATGTTTTAAGCCATTACTGCTTTAAATTTACTTTCTGTACCCATTCCCTCCTCATTCTCTTTTCCTTTTGAAATTCCCTTAATGCAAATATTGTTTGTCTTGATTGTGTCCTTATGTCCTGTATGTTTTGTTCACTTTATCCTTTTTTTTTTTTTTTTTGCTCCTCTAACTGGATTATTTCAAATGTCCTCTCTTCTAGGTCACTGTTTTTTCTGCATAGCTGAGTCTTTTAAGACATTATTTTTTTTAAAGATTTCATTTATTTATTTGACAGAAAGAGAGAGAGCAAGAGAGGGAGCACAAGCAGGGGGAGTGGGAGAGGGAGAAGCAGGCTCCCCACCGAGCAGGGAGCCCAATGTGGGGCTCGATCCCAGGACCCTGGGATCATGACCTGAGCCGAAGGCAGATGCTTAACGACTGAGCCACCCAGGTGCCCCTAAGATAATATTTTTAAGTAATCTCTACACCCAACATGGGGCTCAGACTCACAACCCTAAGATCAAGAGTTGCATCCTCTACCGATGAGCCAGCCAGAAGCCCTGAGTCTCCTTTTGAAGCTCTTTTGAATTTTTTAGTTCAGTCATTGTACTTTTCAGCTCTACAGTTTTTTTGATGGTTTTTATTTCTGTGTTGAACTTCTTGTTTTGTTTATACATCATTTTCCTAATTTTTAGTTTTCTATGTGTTATTGCAGTTGACTAAACTTTAAAAGGAATTATTCTGAAATCTGTTCATAGATAGCCATTTTTTTAAGGTCAGTTAATAGAGCTTTAGTATCTTCTTTTTTTGGTGTCATGTTAATAGATTTTTTTCATGATCCTTGATTCTTTACATTGGTCTCTGTGCATTTGAGTAGGCAATCTCCTCTTCCAGACTTTATGGGTTTGCTTTGGCAGAGATTGCTCTTTGCCAGTCCCCTCAGTGTGGGTTTCTGGATGTGTCTGTTGGTAATGTCCTTGGGCAGGTGGAGTTTTGCTATCAGGGTCAGTTTCTGGGTGACGCCCCTGGTTGAGCTCTGAGGTCGGGTTTAGGGGTGCCACTGTCTAAGAGTGGTTGGATAAGACTGCTGGTTTGGTTCAGATGAGACCGTACTAATTGCCTGGGTTCTCTGGTCAGGCTTACTGGACTGGCAGGACTCCATACTATACTTAGCAGCAGGTGGACCTATGAATTAGCTTCTCTGCCCTCTTGGGGCAGGAGAATGGGCCTACAGGGCTCATTGTTTCAGGACCTAAATCAGGCAAGGCTGTCTACTGAATTCCCTGGCTAGAATGGGTCACCTTGTTTTGTTCTGCAGATGAAGAGCATCATGGACAGTGATCTCTGTTCAAGTGCCACTATAAGTAGGTCTGTTGGTTGGGATACATAGTTTTCTGTGTGTTCTAGTTAGGTTCCTTGGTCAGGCAGGCCAAAAGTTGTATTCAATGGGCAGGGCTATGAATTAGTTTATGTATCCAGGCACAGCAAGAGAAGTAGCTCCAAGGCCAGAAAGGCTTTAGGTTTATGGTCTTGACTCAAGCCAACCTATGCCACAAGTTTCCTGCCCAAATGGAGCCACTGGCTTTGCTCTGCAGACTATCAGCTCTGCCTGTTGGACTCTGTGCTTGAATGTTGCTGGGCTTTGCAGCTTTCCCAGTCTTACAGCCAAGCTTTCTGTTTGGGCGGTCCTGAGGGCTTTACTCAGCAGTGGATGGAGCTGTGACAGCTTCCTTGCCTGTGTGGGACAGGAGGGCCAGCTCCAAATAGGCTCCCAGTTTTTCCAGATCAGGCCTTCTGGTCAGGGGTGGGGGCTGGTCAGGAGCTGCACTCAGTGGGTAGGCTATGAATTAGTGCCAATGCCTGGGTGGAGTCAGTGAACCCTCACCACCTAGCCCTGGCTTTGCAGGCAGTCAGCTCTTCCTGCCATACTCTTGGCTCAAGTGCTCCTGGACTCTGTAGCTTCCCAGGTGTTCTTGCCAGCCTTTCTGCTGGGGCAGGGTTGGGAGCCTCACTCAGCAGTAGGGGACAGAGGGCTATGACTCGGCAACCCTTCCTGCACAGAGGCAGACCAGGCTCCAGGGCCAGAAGAATCTTTTTGTTTGAGGGCCAGACTCAGGCAGACTTGTGCCCTGCTGAGTTCCCTGGGTCAGTTGTGCCACTGTCTTGGCTCTGCAGATAAGCAAAAGCACGAGCCAAGACTACCACCGCTTGGGTGCTGCAGGTAGGAACTCAGTCTGCCAACATCCGCACTGGTTGTTGGAAGCCCCTCCCCTTCAGATTCTCAGTGGCCAATGCCCACAGATTGCCTTGCAGTTCCTATAGAATGAGACCAGAGTGGGGGCTCCCAAGCAGTGACCTACAAGGCTGGGGGAAATGGATGTCCACCCTGGACTCCCTTTTCCCCCTATAAAAACTGGAGTCTCAGCAGAGACCTCTGTGTAATGCTGGGCGGGCCTGGGTTAGAGGCAGTAAGGTCAGCACATAGCCTCACCCCCATGTTCTAGGATTCTCTCAGTAGCGTCTTGTCTATGAATAGTTGTTAGTTCTTCTGGTGAGGTGGAGCAAAGTCGGGAATGACTTATGTCACCATCTTGATGAACTTAATCTCCCCAGATTTTTTTTTATTTGTAATGGCCAGTGCTGGTGAGGGCTCAGGAAAAAGACCACACTCCTGTTACTGCTGATGGCAGGGTAAAATAATGGTGCCTTTCTGAGGAGTAACCGGGCAATAGGTGTAAAAACTTTTGTTTCCTGAGGAGATCATCTGAGCCGTAAATAAATACTCATTGGGTACACGGATATTCATTGCAGGGTCATCACAGACAAAACTGCCAACCCCTGAAATAGGTGAGAGAAATCTTGTACAACTCTGAGGTGATACATTAGGCAGCTGATAAAAATCCAGTCCTTAAAGAATATAATAGTGTGAGAATGTTCGTGAGCTACTGCATGGCAAAAATGATTTGGGAGCCGTATATCCTGCATGATCCCATTTTGTAAAAGGAAACATACACATGCAGATGGTGAAAAGATGGGAGATCCCAGTGACTAATCTGTACAGTTGCACTGCAGGTGAATTTTAGTCTGTTCTTGTTTTCTTTTCTTTCTTTCTTTTTTTTTTTTTTTAAGATTTATTTATTATTTATTTATTTGTCAGAGAGAGTGCATGCATAAGCAGGGGGAATGGCAGGCAGAGAGAGAAGCAGGTTCCCCATGGAGCAAGGAGCCCGATATGGGGCTCGATCCCAGAACCCTGGGATCATGACCTGAGCCGAAGGCAGACGCTTAACCAACTGAGCCACCCAGACATCCCATTTTCCTTACTTTCTAACAGTTCTGTAATGAACATGCATTACTTCTATCACCATAAGACAGACGACTGAGGCAAGGAGAGGAGACAACGGGCCCTGCATTAATGACACAGAACGGTAGGGCCTCAGGCACTTCATCAATCCCTCCCCCAACCTTTATAAGCTCTAGTCCATTACTTTTTAGGATCTCAAGTTTCCTCTAGCATATATAATTGAGATGACTTGCTGATCACTAAGAACATTTGCAGATTTAAAATTCCACAATTCTAAGAACCTACCAATTATTCACTTTCCATTAAAGGCATTGATAATTCTGCCAAAAGACATCCAACCCCCTCAAAATCTAGCAGAAAAAAAGTGCAGTAGTACAACATCATTACCTTAGAGGAAGCCCATTTATGAGACAAAATCAAATGCCAAAAGGATAGGGTGGCCTATTATTAATAGCAACATTAAAAGAATCCTTGAGCTTCTAGAAGTCATTTGAAAATAAGTATTTTTATTACTATAATATTTAAGTATATTTTTAGTGGCAGCCATTAGCTCTCTTGCTGTTAATGGATTGTCAGCATTTCCATTAGAAGCTCACTTTGTAAGTAATCTACAGCTTGTCTACTGTAGTTTGACTCAAGCTCATAACTGAGAATAATATGCCTAAGGTAATGCAATAATTTGAATCCTTAATGATAAACAATGGTGTCACACTTCATATAATGTAATATCTGTGCAAAGCAACTCTAGGTCTCAGTTTGATAGCTCTGTGATCTGTTTCTGGTACATTATGAAGGATGATTCTTCTGCAAAGGAGTTAAATTGGATCAGGTCAGTAGACAGTTTGTAATGAGCTTCCTGGTAAGAAAAGCACTTTAGGAATACAAAAATAAGACCATGGCATGGCATTTTCATAAAGAAAAGGTATTTAAATTACACCTGTAACTGTATTAAGATACTTTCATTTATAAAGTGTTCTCCCAAGAAAATAATCCCATTTACTCCTGTCCCATTAAAACTAATTTTCTATTTCTCTTCCTACAAACTTCTCCTTTTTAAGAAGTTCTTCACATCTACTGAGACAGTAAATGTCCTGACAAATGCCTTCCAAGGTTTCAGGATTTCAGAGAGATTCCAGCTTTACTGCCACAAAAAGAAATGAAAAATATCCTAGTTACATCTGGTTTGGACTTCTGGTAAGCACTGTGGAATTCAAAGAGCATTTGTTTCAGCCAAATCAATAAACAACGCAAACTAACCCTTACACACAATGCCTGACATATGCCTAGGTGCTGTTAAAGGGCTTTAGAGTGTGACAATGTCCTCCACCCAACAACCCTACAAGCTAGCTGAGGGAAAGGAACTTGGCGAAGGCACTCAGCTAGGAGGTGAGTCCTGCTCCTGACCAACTCTCTGTAATTAGCCACTTTAATAGTAAGAAGCTTTTCTGTTGACTCATTTACTTGTGCATTTGTTGGAAGACAAATTTTTGAAACCAACTGTCAAAAAGCTTGAAGTAGGAAATTAATTAAGATCCACAAACTGAATTTTACGCTTTGTAAAATCAAAACAGTCTTAAACATCAGCATGCCATATTAGGATGATTATATATATATTATTTATATAATTATATATTATATATAAATATTCTCTTTACACACACACACGGTGTAACAAGCACTGGAGAGACTGTGGAGAAATCAGAACGCTTGTGCATTGCACTGGAATGTAAAATGGTGCAGTCAGTGTGAAAAACAGTATGTAAGTTTCTAAAAACATTTAAAAATAGAATTACCATATTATTTAGAAATTCCACTTCTGGGTATATAACCAAAAGAAATGAAAGCAGGAAATTAAACAGATATTTGTATAGCAATGTTGATAGCAGCATTATTCATAATAGCCAAAAGATGGAAACAGTCCAAATGTCCATTAATGCATGAATCAATAAACAAAATGTGGTATATATAATATCCCATTATATATATACATATGTGTGTGTACATGTATATATGTATATGTGTATGTATACATGCAATCTGATGTAGATTATTTTTTCTCAACTTGCATGGAGTATTTCCAAGATGGATGTTGAAAAAAAAACATTTTGTGTATCATAAAATATTATGGAGGGTTTTCTTGGCATGGAGAATCTGAAAGTTGACCACTCATTCCTTCAATAAACATTTACTGACAGCACACTATTTATGGTTCAGGCATAAATATAAGCCCTGAGGTTATAGCAGTAAATAAGGGGGCAGGGGGTATCTATGCTCATGTTTATTTTTTTATTGAGGTATAACAGACATTAGTTTCAGGGGTACAACAGGATGATTCACTATTTGTACATATTGTGAAATGATCACCAGTTAGTCTAGTTAGCATCCATCACCATATATACATTTTTTTCTTGTGATGAGAACTTTTAAAGAGCTACTCCCTTAGCAATTTTCCAATACTTAATAGAGGATTATTAACTGCAGTCACCATGCTGTACACTACATGCCCATGATGTATTTTATAATTGTTAAGTTTGTACCTTTTTTTTTTTTTTTTTTTGGTGGGCAGCAAAGAAAGGTTTATTGAGTGATAGTACAAAGCTCCCGAAGAGGGAGGGGACCCGAGAGGGTTGTCCAAGTTTGTACCTTTTGACCCCCTTAACCCATTTTGCCTGCACCCACCCCCTGCCTCTGACAACCACCAATTTGTTCTCTGTATTGACGAGCACTGGGTTTTTTTTGCTTGTTTGTTTTAGATTCCACAAATGAGATCACACAGTATTTGTCTTTCTCTAATTTGCATAATGCCCTCATGGTCCAACAATTTGTTGCAAATGGCAAGATTTCCTTCTTTTCTGAATAATATTCCATGGTGTCTATATACATTTTCATTATCCATTTATACATTGATGGATACTTAGGTTGCTTCCATGTTTTGGATATTGTAAATAATGCTGCAGTGAATATGGTGATATATAGATCTTTTCAAATTAGTGTTTTCATATCCTTCAGATAAATATCCAGAAGTGTATTTGCTGGACCATATGGTAGTTCTATTTTTAACTTTCTGAGGAGTCTCCATAGTGGCTGTACCAATTTACATTCCCACTAACAATGTACAAGTGTTCCCTTTTCTCCATATCCTGATCACCACTTGTTAATTTGTCGCTTTGATAATAGCCATTCTAACAGGTGTGAGGTGCTAGCTGCTTGTGGTGTTGATTTGCATTTCCCTAGTAATTAGTGATGTTGAACATATTTTCAGGTCCTGTTGGCCATCTGTATGTCGTCTTTGGAAATATGTCTTTTCAGATCCCGTGCCCATTTTTAAATCACATTGTTTCTTTTTGTACTGTTGAGTTGTATGACATCTTATTTTGATTAACCCCTTATCACATATGATTTGCAAATATTTGTTCCCATTCAGTAGCATACCTTTTCATTTTGTTAATGGTTTCCTATGTGCAGAAGCTTTTTAGTTTGATGTAGTTCCACTTATTTATTTTTGCATTTGGTGCCTTTGCTTTAGGTGTCACACTAAACCTAACCGGCAAGACAGATGTCAAGGAGCTTATAAGAGCTCCTTGGAGTTTTGTTTTCTCCTAGGAGTTTTATGGTTTCAAGCCTTACATTCAAGTAAGATAGTGGTCCAGTTTCAATCTTCCTGCATGTGGCTACCTAGTTTTCCCAGCACCATTTACTGAACAGACTGTCCTTTCCCCATTGTATATTCTCAGCTCCATTGTAGTAATTGAATTAACCATGTATGTGTGGGTTTATTTCTGGACTCTTTACTGTGTTCCATTGATCTATATTTGTATTAAATACCAATGCCATACTATTTTGGTTACTGTAGCTTTGTAATATAGTTGAAATCAGGGAGCATGATGCCTCCAGCCTTGTTATTCTTTCCCAAGATTGCTTTGGCCATTTGGGGTCTTTTGTGGTTCCATACAAGCTTTAGGATTGTTGGTTCTCTTTCTGTAAAAAAGAAATGCCATTGAATTTTGATAAGGATTGCATTGAATCTATCGATTGCTTTGGGAAATATGGATATTTTAACAGTATTCTTCTAATCCATGAGCAAGAGGTAGCTCTCCGTTTATTTGTCTTCAGCTTTTTTTTAAGTATAGTTGACATAAAATATTTTATTTCAGGTGTACAGCACAATGATTCACCAGTATATGCATTATGAAATGCTCACCATGATAAGTGTAGGCACCATCTGTCACCATGCAAAGTTATTGCAATACTATTGACTATATTCTCTATACTGTACTTTTTATCCCTGTCACCTAATTTATAACTGGAAGTTTGTACCTCTTTATTCCCGTCACATAATTCATCCACCCTGCTCCCAGCAACCACCAGTTTCTTCTCTGTATTTATGAGGGTTTTTTTTCATTTTGGTTTTTAGATTCCACATAAAAGTGAAATCATATAGTATTTGTCTTTTTTGTCTGACTTATTTCATTTAGCATAATACCCTCTAGGTCCATCCATGTTGATGCAAAGGGCAAGATTTCATTCTTTATGGCTGAACAATATTCCATTGTGTGTGTGTACATATTTGTGTGTATACATATCTTTATGCACAGCACACAGTTATCCATTTGTGTATCAGTGAACACTTAGGTTGGATCCATTTCTTGACTATAAATGCAATAAACATAGGGTGCATAACATTTCACATGAGTGTTTTTGTTTTCTTTGGTTAAATACTCAGACATGGAATTACTGGGTTGTATAGTAGTATTGCTGTTTTTAATTTTTTGAGGAACCTCCACACTGTTTTTCATAGTGGCTGTACCAATTTACATTCCCACCAACAACGTACAAGTGTTTCCTTTTCTCCACATCCTAGGCAACACTTGTTATTTCTTGTGGTTTTGATAACTGCCATTCTGACTGTGAGGTGATGATAGGTCACATTGGCTCTGATTTGCAGTTTCTTGAGGGTGAGTGAGGTTGCATATTTTTTCATGTGTCTGTTGGCCACATGTATTTTTCTTTGGAAAAATGTCTGTTCAGGTCATCTGCTCATTTTTTTTTATTGGATTGGTTTTTTTGGTGGTAAGTTGTATAAGTTGTATACATTTTTTTACATATCCTTTCCAAATATCTACTTCAATTCAGTAGGTTGCCCTTTTGTTTTGTTGATGGTCTCTCTTTCCATGCAAAAGCTTTTAATTTTGATGTTGTCCCATGATGTTATGGCTAATGTCAAAGAAATGACTATGTTCTCTTCAAGGACTTTTATGGTATCAAGTCTCACATTGAAGTCTTTAATCCATTTTGAGTTCATTTTATGTATGGTATTAGAAGGTGGTCCAGTTTCATTCTTTTGCATCCATTAGCTGTCCAGTTTGCTCAGCATGTTTGATACTTGATTATATTTTCTCTTTGTTCAAGTTCTCACTGTGTTCATCCATTCTTCTCCCAAGTTCAGTGAGCATCTTTATGGCCATATTTTGAACTCTTTATTAAGTAAATCAGTTATCTCTGTCTCATTAAGGACTTTCTCTGAGGTTTTCTTTTTAATTTTGAGCATATTCCTCAAGTTTCCTTGATACTCTGTGTTGGTTTCTGTGCATTAGATATAACAGCCACCTCCACCCATGCGGAAGGAGAAACCTCATGGCGGAGATGAAAGTTACCATTCAACCTTCCCACAGCTCTTGGGTTATCTCTCAAACCTTTATGATTGTCCAAATAGTGTATTTTATTTTTAGTGGATCCCAGTAGTGGAGGGTGTACCAAGGCCTGTCAGTGTCCCCAAAGGGAGGATCTCAGTGAGCACCTAGATTCAGCTGATTGGAAGCCAGACCCTCAGGCACCAGCTTTTAAAATATGCAGATATAGGTGTATTTCAGCGATAATGTGGGTTCGGTTCCAGATCACCACAATAAAGTGAATAATGAAGCAAGCCAAAATAATTTTTTGGTTTCCTTGTGCATGCAAAAGTTACGTTTACATTATACTGTAGTTTATTAAATTTGAAATTGCATTATGTCTAAAAAACAGTATAGAAGTCTTAATTTAAAAATACTTTGTTGTTAAAATAGGCACTCCATTTTCTGAGCTTTCAGGAAGTCATGATCTCCTTCTTGGTGGAGGGTCTTGCCTCAGTGTTGATGGCTGCCTACTGATCAGGGTGGTGGTAGAAGGCTAGGGTGGCTGTGGCGATTTCTTAAGACAGCAATGAAGTCCCATCTCAACTGTCCTTTCAGCAACCATTTCTCTGTAGCATGCGATGCTGTCTGACAGCATTTTATACACGGTAGAACTTCTTCCCAAATTGGAGTCAATCCTCTCAAACCCCGCTACTGTTGGCTCAACTAAGTTGATGTAATATTCTTGATGGTTTGTCGTCACTTCAGTCTTCACAGCATCTTCACCAGGAGTAGATTCCATCTCAAGAAACTGCTTTCTTTGCTCATCTGTAACAGATGAGCAGTTGCTTCTTAAAGTTTTGTCAGGAGATTGTAGCAGTTCATTCCCATCTCCAGGCTCTATTTCTAATTATTCTCTTGCTCTTTCCACCACATCTGCAGTCTATTCCTCCCCTGGCATCCAAAAGCCCTCAAGATCATCTGTGATGGTTAGAATCCACTTTTTCCACACTCCTATGAATGTTGATATTTTTACTTCTTCCAATGAATCACAAATGTCCTTAAGGGCAACTAAGATGTTAAATCCTTTCCAGAAGGTTTTCAGTTGACTTTGCCTGGCTCCATCAGGAGAATCACTAGCTCTGGCAGCTAGAGCCTTAGGAAATGGGTTTCTTAAATCATAAGGTTTGAAAGTCAAAGTGATTTCTTGATCCATGGGCTGAAGAAGGGATATTGTGTGAGCAGGCAGGAAAGCAACATTAATCTCATTTCACATCTCCACCAGAGCCCTTGGGTGACCAGGTACGTTGTCAATGTGCAGTAGTATTTTTAAAGCGATCTTTTTTTCTGTGGGCTTACAGTATTCAGTAAACCATGTAGTAAACAGATGTGCTGTCATCCATGCTTTGTTCCGTTTATAGAGCACAAGCAGAGTCGATATAGCATAATTCTTAAGGGCTCAAGGATTTTTGAAATGGAAAATGAGCCGTGGCTTTAACTTAAAGTCCTCAGCTAGGTTAGCCCCTAAGCAGAGAGTCAGCCTCTATTTTAAAGCTTTGAAGCCAGAATTTCAGCTCCCCTCTCTAGCTATGAAAGTCCTACGTAGCCACTTCTAATAGATGGCTGTTTCGTCTACGTTGCGTATCTGTTTAGCGTAGCCGCCTTCATGCATTTCCAGAGCTAAAGCTTCAGAATAACTGGCTGCAGCTTCTGCATCAGCACTTGCTGCTTCACCTTATACTATTATTATGTTTTCTTGCCTTAAACCTCATGAACCAACCTGTGATGGCTTCAGATTTTCTCTCCTGTAGCCTCCTCACCTCTCTCAGCCTTCACAGAACAGAAGAGAGGTAGGGCCTTGCTCCGGATTAGGCTTTGGCCTAAGGGAATGTGGTGGCTGGTTGTCCGGTCTTCTATCCAGACCACTAAAACTTTCTGCGTATCAGCAAGAAGGCTGTTCTGCTTCCTTATTGTTTCTGTGTTCACTTGAGTAACACTTTAAATTTCCTTCAAGAACTTTTCCTTTGGGTACGAGTGGCCGAGCTTTCAACATACCTTCCTCACTAAATTTAAGCATTTCTAGCCTTAGATTTAAAGTGAGAGACCTGTGACTCTTCCTTTTGCTTAAAAACTGAGAGGCCACTGTAAGGTTATCAGCTGGTCTCATTTCAGTATTGTTGTGTCTCAGAGAATAAGTAGCCCAAGGAAGGGGAGAGAGATGAGGAAAAAACTGGTCACTGGAGCAGCCAGAATACAGACATTTATCAATTAAGGTCGCTGTATTATCTGCACACGATTCATGGTGTCCCAACACAATTACAATAGTAACATCAAAGACCACTGGTCACTTTAACAAATATAAAAAATATTGCATGAATTACCAACATGTGACACAGACATGAAATAAGCAAATGCTGTTGGAAAAATGGTGCCAATAGATGAGCTCAGTGCATGGTTGCCTCAATCCTTCAATTTGTAGAAAACACACTATCTGCAAATAATATCAAGTAGAGCGCAACAGAATGAGGCACGCCTCTGTATACACTGCAAGCTAAGTCCTGCTGAGCACCAGAGTCCAGTCATCTAGAGGTGCTTGTCCATGGCGGTTGTTAAAAATCAGGACACCTCACCTGTGTACAAGTTCCTTTCTAGTAGATATTGGTGACCTGGAGCAAGACAGAGGGTGAATGCAAAGATGATGACCAATGGCGCCAGTCCTTATTAGGTCCCTAGATCTGTGCCAAACCAAAAGGCTTGCTTAGGCCCCAGCTCTTGGATAAATGAATAGGGCTCTTTCATAGAAAGACTGGGGGTATAACTCAGCCTACTGTCTGGGCAGTGCCCTGGGGGTGGTGGCTAGCCACCAGAGAGAGGTAGGAGATCAATGAGTGTCCGTAGGGTGGCGGCCCCAAAGACCAGGACACCAGACACATGTGCAATCTCCTCTCCAGGAGCTACTGGTGCTCTGGTGGGTGGAATAAAGTGTGAAGTTAGCACCAGCCCTCCAAGGTCTCTGGAGAGAATTATGGTCGGCCCTTAGATGGATGTTTAATTAGAAGCCTGCCCCTCCAGCCACAGCTATGAAGATAAGCTAAAAGATTTATTTCAAAGAAAGATGGGTCTCTAATCTCTTGCTATGCCCTGGGGGTGGTAGATGGTTGAGAATACTTTCTCAGTTGGTCAGTCTTAAGGGACCCTGGAGCAGAAGTCGCACTGGCTACCAGATCCAGGAGATCTCAAGGTATCCCCTTGGTGGCTACAAGACGGGGGTACCAAAGGAGGGTACAAGCTCCTTTCTGGGAAATGCCAGTAAGCTGGAGTGAGGTAAAGGAGAAGTGAAAGATGGCATCTGCCAGCCTCTGTCCCTAGAGACTAGCCCAGCAGGCTCCTAAGCTGTGTGTTCATTTAGATGCCTGCCTCTCAGGCCAGTGATTTAAGATAAGCAAATAAAATTCTTTCACAAAGAGGTATTATTCAGCTTTAAAGAGGAATGAAATTCTGATACATGCTACAATATTGGTTCAATCTTGAAGACATTATGTTAAATGAAATTAGCCAGATAAAAGGACAAAACACTGTAGGACTCCACTAGAGTAAGTAGTCAAGCTCACAGATACAGAAAGTTAGAAGGGGGATTCCCAGGGACTGGGTGGGGGCAGATTATATAATAAGTACAGAATTGCAATACGGGATGATGCAGAAGTTCTGGAAATGGATAGTGGTGATGGTTGCACAACTATGAATATATTTAACGCCACTGAATGGTACGCTTAAAATGGCTAAAATGCTAATTTTGTTAGGTACATTTTATCACAGTTTGAAAAAATTAGTAGTGGACCTCACATCATGTAAATCTGTTATTTTTGAAAAACACATCATCAAGCTTTTTTAAAAACGGTATCTCCTGTATTAGATGCAAATGCCTGTTTTGTTTGCATACGCATCCACCCAACTGACTGGATTGGGGCCGGGGGTGTTTGTGGTCCGGGATGAACTAAAAACTTGGACCTGACCCAAGGTTATTCTCTCTTGGTGCTCCAGGAAAAGGTCTATGTTCATGTTGTAAAACACAATGAATGCATTTTCATTTCAAATGGGAAACAAGTCTATGGTTCAAAGTCAATTAAGGACGGCAGGGGCGCCTGGGTGGCTCAGTCGTTAAGTGGCTGCCTTCGGCTCAGGTCATGGTCCCAGGGTCCTGGGATCGAGCCCCGCGTCGGGCTCCCTGCTCAGCGGGAAGCCTGCTTCTCTCTCTCCCACTCCCCCTGCTTGTGTTCCCTCTCTCGCTGTGTCTCTCTCTGTCAAATAAATAAATAAAATCTTAAAGAAAAAAAGGACTACAGCGGCAGATCATTAAAAATGATACTAAATGTTTTTAAAATGTAGCCTATGTGGCTAGGGCACAATGTTTAAAAGGAATGTGTCTGACACTTCGAACAAAAATAACCAAGTTTCACTAGGAAGGCCCTACCCCAAAAGCAAACCCCAAAAGCTGATTTAGCATCCCATGATCCTGGCTCCCTGAACCTGAATCCCTTGGAAATGAATAGCATTGCCTCCAACATGGCAACAGAGCTTCAGAATTCAGCTCCTTTAAAGCCTCTCCCTTGAGGATAGGCTGGAGGGTTTGTCTCTGAAAGACAAAGAGAGGTAATACTAAGTCTCTGTGGGGAAGGCTTCCCTTGGAAGCTGTGGTTGGGTTACAGGCTGTCTTCTGAGTGTGAGTGAAGACTAGTCACAAGAATCAAGCACAAAAAAAAAATGGATCAAGTAGTTAAATAAGTAAAGCTATAGGTGGGAAAATGAAAAACCAACCTTTTAAGCTCTGATAATCCCATCAGACTGAATACCTGGGAATATATCCTCTCTTATAGCAATGATGCCCCCCCCAAGGCCCCACCTCCTGGATTTATCCACATCCTTGTGTGGTATCTTCCCACTATATCCACCAATTGTCTGTGTGACCACTACAATATGGCATAAAGGGATTGTCACTTCAGGTATTAGTCTTAAAAGACTATAGCTTTTCTCTTGAATACTCTATCACTTATTCAGGGGGAAGCCAGATTCTTTGTCATGAAGACACTCGGGCAGCCTGTGCAAAGGCCCAACGCGGGGAGGAATTGGGGTACCTCGTTCCCAGTCACAAGATGCGGAAGAGGATCCTCCAGCCCCAGCTGACCTCTCGACTGCAACATCATGAGAGACCCTGAATGATAACCACTCAGCTAAGCTGCTTCCTGATTTGCAGAAACTGTGTGAAGTAATATTTGTTTTTAAGTCACTAATTTGGGGTAATTTGTTACTCGCCAATAGATAATATCACCAGGGATACCATGATTTCTGCTTGCTTAAGAGGCAAGCTGACACTACCTGTCCTGAATCTAGATGAGCCAGCCTGAAGTGGCATTTTGGCAACGGGCTTTGTCACAGAGCCTTAGAGCAGTTTTGGTACATCTGTTTCTCCACAATTCCATACCCTAACCCAAGCAGGGTGAAGGAAAGTGCCTCCAAGGGACAGTCCGATGGTGGGTGATACAGTGCTGGTCAGGAGAAAGAGGCTTGGGCCCAGGCTCCATCCCAGTACCTCCAAACTCCAAAAGTTCATAGTTTTCCTAGGCCTTTGTTACTTTATCTAGAACACAGCTACAATACTCCTTTCATTGTTTGGTTAAAATGGGTAAAGTAGATATAAAAAGGCTTTGGAAAAGTTTTAACCTGACATACAACTTCTAAACTGTAACAGCATGGTCATCAGCACCACTTCGCACTCTGCTGGAATGGAAGGGTGTGGATTTTTGATCACAGTTCTTCATAGCAAGCATGAGGTCCCTTGGGGGAGAAGGTAAGACTCTACCATAGGGAGCAAACACAACTGCTGCGTCCAGGTGGGCAGCAGAAAGGTCAGGCTGGAGGAGGTGGCAGGGAGTAACAGTGGCCAGTGGTGTGCACATGGCAACCTGGAGGTCATGCCCTCCTGGAAAGAAATTTTAGAATGTTGTGGAAGGCCCAGCAAACCCATTCTGCCAACTGAATTTGATCCACGCCCAAGTTGAACCAAGCACCATAAGCAATAAAAGGCTAAAGGTATATATCTGTATCAAACTAAATATATGATATAGAGCTAAATTCAGAGGGTTAAACCTCATCATTGCAGACGCTAGAAGGTTCTGTGAATAGGTCTCTCTCCCGCACCCATGAATCTATCCGATCCAGACACATTTATGGAATACCCACTATAAAAAGCTACATACAGAGCCGCATACCAGTTCTGTCATACCAAGTTCTGTACTTTAAGTCCTTCTATTTTGTACTTCTCCAAGTTGGGGTAATTTGTAACAGTACTGTATTTGCAGGTAATGCAGATCCTCTATTTTAAGAAATGAGTTCTAGTCCCAAATCCACAAATAAAGAATTATTATAATAATAGCATATTCATGAAAAGCAAATTACTTATCTTGGCGTTTAACATCCTTGTAACTATTCCTGTACTTTTAATGTCAACAGAAAAAAAGCAATGTCTAAGTCTGGCTGATATGGTAAATTAATGTTAATAACAGTTTTGACACTAATAGCAAGTTTTAAAAAGAAAAACCTCCAGACTCGAAACTGGGTTTCATTTCTTAAAAATCACCGCAGCTAGCTGTCACCAGACTCCTCTAGAACAATTCCAGCTACTATTTCACCTTCACTGGGAGCCTGAAACAACTAAAATCTATAAATCATAGACATTCTCTTCCTTCCCTGCCTATGCTCACTCCAAGTGGAGAAAATATCCACCCCCTTGAGTTACAATACCAGAGACACATTTCTCTGCAGAGACACATTTCTGAATCCCTATAAGGAAGTGAATACCCACATGGTTTCATTTAAAAAAAAAAAAAAACCCACTAGCTGTTTGTCCAGCCCCTGAACATAGGTTGTGAAAATGTGAACTATTAAAGTACACACTAACGGGAAATTCTACACTTTGTTATAGATGCCATGGAAGCCCAGAGACCAAGTTCTGCACCTTCTCTTCACGTTCTTCCTAGCACTGTGCAAATACAAGCACATGAATAAATGGCCCGTGAATTAAACTGATTTGAGCCGAAAACTTGAACAGGCCCACATGGAGAGTGAAAAGGAACCCAGCACTTGGCTCCTCCACTATTGCTAGCTCTTTCTAAAAGTCATTGAAAGCTCAAGCAGCCCCTTGCAAACCCTCTACCCCTCTCAGACTCAGCCAGTAGGACCTGATTGGCCTACAACACCCACCTCTATAATCATTTAGAGGCCACTAGACTTGAAGCAAAGCATCTCTTCCAACTTCTCAAACATTGTTCTTTTTCTATTACTAATTGAGTGTTTTACTTTTAGATAATCCTATAATGAACCAGCTCAAATGAGCAGAGGCAGCAGTGACAACCCATCAATAAAATAATTAAGCCGAAGTGGATTTTGTTAGAGACTTCTCATGTCATAATAGAAAATCTAGGCTACTTAAAATCAAGGAAATCAAATGGAATCGCTTCGTTTGGTTTTAAAAAGGAAGGCTAGCTTTAAAAGATCTCTTTGATAGAACCCTCATTAATGCTTTGACAATACTGCTTCTTTACTCTCGAAGTACATGCACAATAGAAATACCAATGGAGTATGAGGTGGTTTCCAGAAATTTCTTTTCTCTTTTCATAGCTTCCACTCAGAATTGTCTATAGAATTTAGAAGAGACCCTCTACACTTTCTCTAAGATTTAGATCATGGTCTCAGTTCCCTAAGACTTGCATACTTTATCCCAACACCTATATACCATGGAAAAACGGGAAAATCGGGGCATGACAGCCACAGATGCAGGGCAAAATCCTACCTCTTCTTTCTCTCTCTCTTACATGCAATGGAAGAGGAAGGTTCCTGACCAAAAAGCTGGCCAAGGCAGCTGGGTTTCTGTTGCCCTCTTCTCCCCTGGTGGATCCAAGAGCCCATTAGCTTTATCTCACAACACAAATGCCATGACACCACTGACCCACTTGACTCTCACCCGAAAAGCTTTGCCTCATTTCCAACTGAAAGACTACGATGAGCTAAAGAACCAACCTCTGCAGTAACAGACATTCAACATTTACCAAATGGCTTCAAGGTCTGGACAAGACATAGAAACAGCAGAACTGGCTCTGGGTGCTATCGGGTGCCTTATTGAGGGATAAAGCCGAAACTAAATAAATGACGTGGACTTGAAGCTACTCAGGCTGATGCCCATGTTGGACTGAGATAAGGGACACCCTTGAGTGGAGCCATGAAAATGAAGAGAAAGCAAAAACGTCCATCACTGCAGGGCCAAGTGAAATAATTACATACCCATGCGCCATCAGGCCCAAACAGCTCTAGGAAGTTGCCAATGAATTCCCTCGACTTCTCTTCCCACTTCTGAATTAGATCATGACTCTTTTCTTCCACTCTGTTGACAAATTCCTTTGATCTCTCCTCGACATTCTTGACCTTTTCCTTCATCTTGTCTACCTGGTTTTGGAAGCGGTACTTCTTTTCCTGGTCAAAAATGAAAAGAGAAAAAAGAGATTTATCCCAGAGGGCATGAGAGAGACCAGTCATTCACACTAATGGTCACTTTATTTCAACTTGTGTTTGTTCTTAACCTGAAGAGTCAGGATGTTGCTATTTCCAAGGGCTAGATTGACGGGAGGCACATCTCTTGTAAGAGAAGTCGTTTGTCATGAGTCTACTTGGATATGTAAAATGAAATACAAGTGATTTTAATATTCTTTTTTGTAAACATCAGAGTTGAAGTCACTTATATAAGAACCAAAAATACATATTTACTGTTTATTACAGGTAGCTATTGGACAAACACCCCCCCCCAATTCTCCTGGGATTTAGACAAAAGTATGGATTGTCCATAGAATGGTCACTCAGAAGCCACCCAAGTTCTCGGTTTTACTGGGACACTGTTAAAGCCAGTACTGGTTGAAATCGGCCACTGGCTGGGCCTTAAAAGCCATGTGTGACACTGTAATTTTCATTGCAATGATATTTTCCATTAAGCTAACTGAACTGTATCCATTTCCTTGGTGATGAAGACAGCTTTTGTCCTGATAGCTTCTCTGGACTGAGATTTTTGTCCTTCTTATAGCCCTTATGCAGCAGTGCTATTCCCGTGTGCGTGGAAGGCCTTGTATGTTGGGCAAGTCACGGGCCATCTCTAAACTTCAGTTTCTTCCTCTGTAAAATGGGGATAATTACCATCCCTACCCCATCAAGTTGCTGTAACAATTAGGTCAGATTACGCACGTGAAGTGCTTGGCACAAAGCCTGGCATTTTAAAAGTAAAAGCGCAGTGTGTGTTGGCTGTTTGATTCTGATGAAGCAGCGTAAGCCTTTCCTCGTGTTACCCGATGAGAGTGCTATCAAACCACGAAAAGTACGTGACATGGAGGGTCTTCCCCTCCATGAAGTCATGATATATTTTCTCCTCACAGGGCAATAAGGTTTTCTTCTTCAGTATACGGGACTGAAGTTCCTATCTCAGAATTTTCTTGAGACACCTGAAATATTGCAAAACTGGGGCAGGATTCCCAGATTCAGACCTTCCAAACTGGACTGCAGCCTCAGGGTGGGGTGTGAGCTCCGGGTAACGTGCCGCTGTCAGGGCCAACCCGGGCCAGAGCGACCGGCCGCCACCTCCACTCTGCCTGAGGGGCCTCGGCCAGGCCCCCTCTGAGCACAGTGTCACCTGTGTCTAAGCGGCGGGACTTGGACTGGGTGACTGGCCAC
This sequence comes from Zalophus californianus, assembly GCF_009762305.2. Lineage (NCBI taxonomy): Eukaryota > Metazoa > Chordata > Mammalia > Carnivora > Otariidae > Zalophus > Zalophus californianus. Next base: position 108,970,123 of record NC_045612.1, on the reverse strand, counting down.
TGGCAAATTCCTGCCTCCTCTGAGGCCCTGTGCTTCATCGATGTGCCCGTCCAGCACATTCGACCCTGTCTGTGAGTGGCAGCCAGCCTGTTGGCACGGAAAGGCAGCGAGCATGTCCGTGTTGACTACACGGTTTCTTGAGCTAAGCGGCTTAGCTAAAGGCCGTTAGGAGAGAATGAGCGATAACTTTTGGAAATGGTTTAACATGCTTGGATGGCTGACTGGATTCAATTTAAAAGAACAGACAGTTTAAATTATTGAAATAACCAGGGCTTTATTCTCTATAAGATAACAAATAATCACTTTGATGGAATTCTTTTCAGCCACTTGTTCTGGTGCCACTTGAACCCCAACATTTTCTGTTCTGTTGCCCGACTTGTGTGAAGCCACGGAATAACCACTGGTGGACAATTAATAAACCCCTCATCATCTAGAAGGCACCGAGGATCGATGTGGTTAAGCTGCTGGATAGTTATGGCTGCACATAAGCATCTAGTTTTGTAGAAAAATCACTCTTTGAAAACCTACTGGAGGGGACTGAAATTCTGTATGGATGAAGGGTTCCTGTTTTAATCAACTTTGTCACCTCCTCGGAGTCCAGGCAAATACAGTTGTCCAGATGCGCTAACATCACCTCTGGCTGGTGGACTGGAGGTGAACTGCCCTCTTAGCTTTGTAACAGCCTGTTTTGCTTGTTTTAAAGATTGTTTTAACAGTTGCTCTATTATTAAACTAACAGCCGGTCTGTGGGAACAATACGGCACGAATGCAAAAGGAAGCCGAAGACTTTAGGCTTTATTTAAGCAGCTGTAATCTCTCTGGACAATAAAAAGAAATGGCTCTTAAGGTTTCTAATGAGCATCTGTAAGGCCTTAATAAAACGAAAAAATTTAAAACTCATTTTCTCTGGGTTTAGCTTTTCATTGCCTCTGCCTGCCTTCCTTCCCTTTGAGCAGAAGACGATGCTTGCCTTTCAGGACGGCAGATCTCCCAAACACCCTTCAGTTAAGTCTGAGAACTCTCGAAGACGGAGGTTGGAGCAAGAGGAAGGGAGGCAGCTCCTTTATAAAACGTGGAGCTCACTACCAGAGGCTTTGGTCGACTTATGTTAGCCCTTTGGACACTGGTTTCTCCATCTGTAAAATGGGGCTAATACATCACTGGGTCATTTTGTGGACTGCGTGGCGCTGGAATTTAAATTAAAACAAAAGAACACTGTGAGGCATACAGCAAGCACTCAACAAACGGTGGCAGTGCTGGCGTGTGTGGTGGTCGTCGGAGGACACGGGGCCGGGGGGGGTACACTTACATTTATAAAGCTGACATTTAGCTCCTTGGCGGTGTACCCTCTCTGGAGGTTGCGTCGGGCATAAACATCATAGTCACGGACGATTCTGGTGATGATGTCTGATGTTGAGATGCCTTCCGTTCTCTGAGTTGGAACAAACATTCCTGTTCAAAGAGTAAAGAGGAGATAAAGAGGAAAAAAAGTGAGATGGTCTCAGCTGCCCCATTTTCTGCAAGAGCTCTCGTTTCCAGGACAGAGTGGCAGCTCCCGGGTGTGCGAGTGCGGCTTCTGCATGTGACGCCAGCTGGCTGGGCCGGGCTCAGCTCCGTGCACTTCCTGCCTGCCCGCCGCCCTGGCCCTGGGCCCTGGGCGCTCCTGGCATTCGTTCGGGCCACGGCCTTCTTTTCTGCCTTGGATCCCCCTTCCCTGCCTAGACCAGCTGCAGCCTTCCCCCTCCTCCTGCAGGGCCCAGCTTCAAGGTGTTGTTCCTGGCAAGTCCTTCCTGACATCACCAAGCAGAAGCCACAGCCTCGAGGACACAAACGCGTCTTCCATTAACAAACGCATTTTAAATACCTGTCTCCTTGTCAAAAGGGAACATTTTCAAAGTAGAGATCATGCCTCAACGGCCAGCCCCCAGCTCAGTGCCTTTTTCTGGCACATGGAAGGGGCTCGATAAATGCAAATTAAATGAGTAAGTGACTAGAGAGTCACCAGCGTGGCAGGCAAGTCCTCTGCTTCCCTAAGGAAATCTGCATCACATTCGGTTGAGGAAAAAGACGCAAAAGGTACTATCTCGTCATCTCCCATTTGAAGACATGCCTTTGGGATGCTAGATTATTTTATCTCCCTCACAAAAGTCTACTCTGGGATGGTGGTTTCATCACTCAGGACCCTTTCATCTAGAACACGTGCGACTGAGTAAAAATAAGCACAGAGGATGCCAAGTTCTAACAGACCTTCCTTAGCGTCCTCAAAGCTGCATTTGGGCGCACTGATACGGGGCCACAAGAGGTCACATGTGTTATCAAGGCAAGGGTGTGGTTAATGCTTACACCTGTCGTCAACTGAAACGACATGTTGGCAAGTGAGGTCTTTCTACCCAGCATGATTATGGCCATTCAGAGATATCAGGGGTGGGATGGCATGACAGACAGGGCCTAGGGACAAGGGTGCTGGGTTCTCAGTTTGGAGACTTGGGCAAGACTCACACCTCAGAAGTCAAGTTACTTAACCTCAGTGTCCAACACTGAGAAATGAGGTGACCGGACAAGATGACCTTGGGCTCATCTGTGCCACTCCCTTCTCCGTCACTCCCCATGTCCAATCTCCTTCCACTCACCAGTCTACTTCCTAAAAGGCTCCCCGATTCACCTGCTTTTCTCCATCCTCCACCTAAAGCCATCGAACACCATCTAGTTCAAGGATTATATCAAGAGCCTCAAAACCAGTCTCCGGCCATGTTGATTTTTATTCCCTCAGCCCTGGTCTACACATAGCAGGAGCCACAGAGCAGTCTTTCAAAACAGAAATCAGAGGGCTGCCCAACATCTTTCACTGGCTTTCTACGGTCCTCAGGATTCAGATCCAAATCCATACCTGGGCTCTGCGGTGGCTTGCTTTACCCCTTCCCTGCACGCTCTCCAGTCTCATCGCAGACCTGCTCCCCAACCTCACTGCCTAAGCCAAGGCCCCTGGGCTCCACCACTGTAAGGGGCCCCATTCTCATTGGATTCTCTGGAGCTGGGCAACAAACTGAGCCTGCCTGAGCCCCACCACACTGGTCTTCAGCGTCCTGAGAGGGCAGGCCCCGTCCCCTCCCTGTGCCACAAACACACTCTCTACCTGGCTAACTCTTGGTCATTCATTGGGTTTCACCTTTAGCGTCACTTCCTCAAAGAAATCTCTCAATCCCTGGGCCAGCTCTTCTGGCTTCTTATTCCCTCCCATGGTCCACTGCTCTTTTCCTTCAACTATTCCAAGGTCTTTATAAAACAGCTTCTTCAGTACCTGCCCTCCCCACTTGACAATAAGCTGCATGAGGGAAGGAACTGCTCCTGCACTATTCTCCTTTAAATTCTCAGCCCCGGGTGGCAAGCGGGCACTGTAAGAGGACTACTGACTCTAAGTGCCTTTCCCAATCCAGTTGTAATTCGTTAGCCCTCGGTGGACTTGTCTGTGTTGCAGCCCCCTCTGGGGTGGCGCCCTGAGCGGGCCCCCGGCGTCTGCTGCACATGTAGGTTGCAGCAGCAGGTTGCCACTGCCCGTGTGTGAGACAAAGCATCCGCTTTCGAATGTTCTGTGGCTCGGAGCACAGAGCTGGCGTTTACCACTAGGTCCGAAACTACTCCTATCACCTTCTGAGAATATGGACCCGAACACAGAAGACCAAAGCGAAGGCAGAGGGTGTGAACATCCCAACACCTGTACCTAGACCGCACCCAACCGAGCCAGCTGGGCAGGGGGCTCTGGGGGTTGGGGGAACGCTGAGTGGTCCCAAGCCGGAGGGCTGAGACAACATCCTCACCTCGGTGGGGGCAGCAGGGAGCTTTCTAGTGAGCACTGTGTCCCCTCGTTCAGTAGGCAGGTACTTTTCCCACACCCCTACTGCCTGGTGAAACGTCCAGAAGATCCTCCAGCTACTAGCAGATTTCAGCAAGTCACTTAGGCACTGGTGACATGAGCTCACCCTTTCTGTGAAGCCGCAGAGTGAGGTCTCCGTGGCTGAGTGACTGGAAGTTGCAGACGGGGACAAACTTGCTTTGCTGGTGGGGAGGTAGGTCTCTGAAAGAAGCCAAGCCCTCTGCTGACATAATGAGGCACCCGGCTTCCTCCAAGTCCTAATTAGTGCTCTGCTAAAAATATTCAGTAATGAGCGCACTCAGAGAACCTTTTTGTCATGCTTTTCCGAATTGCAGTGTTTGCTTCTGGAGCTATTTTAAGCCACAGCCAAGCACATGTTAATGAAGGAGCCTCGGCGGTAGTAGGGCCGTACTGGCAGGAAGATGAGGACCGGGGCCCAACCGTCTGCTTCATTTGTGCACCGTCCTTTCGTCCAGCTTTGCTGGACGGTTTTGACATGTACTCTGACAAGCAAAGCAGAGCACGCTGTGAAGTTTGATTCATGCCCTCGATATCTCTGGCTTCGTTTAAAGTGACTTTTGACTTTTAAAAGAGACCTGAATTAGAGTGCAAAAGCCCAGTGCGTGTGCTTAGGCCATTTCTGAGCATCTTTCTCTCAGGATGAATGCCCTGGCCTTCTCTGCCGTGGCTCTCCCTTGCTGAGCCATCAGCAGAGCAGATCAAGGGACCTGCGTGGATGAAGAGTCACACGTGGTCTTCCACCTGTGCTGCCAGGGCAAAGAGAACACCACCAGACTGTTCAATCTGAAGATCGAGTCAGGGCCGATTGAAGATGGGCACAATCCCCGTCCCCTGGGATGACTTGCTCATAACTAAGAGAATGTGGTATTAGTGACACTGCGGCACTTCCAAGGCTAGGGCGCAAAAAGCCTTGAGGCTTCTGTCAAGATTGCTAACTCTCCAATGCCTCCTCCTAGGACGCACACTCCTGTAATGCAGCTGCCACGCTTTCAGAAGCCCATGCAACAAGGAGAGGCCACAGGTAGGCGCTGCAGTGTCGTCTTCCCCCCAGCCCCACGCTGAGCTCCCACTGCAAGCCAGATGCCAGGGCACCATCTGGGACCCCCAGCCCAACTGGGGCTTCAGATGATGGCAGCCCCAGTCAACAGCTGAGTACAGCCATTTGAGAGACCCCTAGCAAGAACCGCCCAGCCAAGCCTTTGCTGAAATCCTGCCCTACAAAAACATGAGCAAAATAAAGTGGCTCTTTTAAGCCACTAAATGTGGGAGTAATTTGTTATGCAACAATAGGGTGCTGGATCACTTTGAGTTAGGAAAATATTGGACCTGTTCCTATACCTTAAAATCGGGAAAGCAACTTTTTCTTAGCTCACTAGAGGCTACTCGCCCAGAAATAAAACCACCACCAAATGCATGCTTTTACTTGACAAGGTAGCTGAGAAACTGTCCCCCCAGGGAACGCTGATTCCATTCACCCTGGGTGAACCAGATACCTGGTCTAGATTCTTGCTACTCTAAGTGAGCTCTGTGGACTTGCAGGACCTACCAACCGAGGAGCTAGAAATGGGATCTTAGGGGCGCCTGCGTGGCTCAGTCGGTTAAGTGTCTGCCTTTGTCTCAGGTCATGGTCCCAGGGTCCCGGGATCAAGTCCCATATCGGGCTCCTTGCTCAGCAGGGAGCCTGCTTCTCCCTCTCCCTCTGCCTCTGCCTGCTGTTCCCCCTGCTTGTGTTCCCTCTCTCATTCTCTCTCTGTCAAATAAATAAATATTAAAAAAAAAAGAAATGGGGATCTTAGGTCCCACCAGACCTAATGAACCCAAATCTGCATTTAAAAAGATCCTGCAGGCAAGGAAAACAAAAGCAAAAATAAACTATTGGAACTACATCAAAATAAAAAGCTTCTGACGGTGAAGGAAACAACCAACAAAACAAAAAGACAGACAACCTACTGAATGGGAGCAGATATATGCAAATGACGTATCCCATAAGGGGTTAGTATCCAAAATACATAAAGCACTTATACAACACCAAAAAACAAACACCAACACCAAAAAATCAATCCAATTAAAAATGGGCAGAAGACATGAAGATGACATACAGATGACCGAAAGACACATGAAAAGATGTTCAACATCACTTGTCATCAGGGAAATGCCAATCACAACTACACTGAGATATCAGCTCACCCTGTCAGAATGGATACAATCGAAGACAGAATAAACAGCAGGTGTCGAGGCGAGGATGTGGAGAAAAAGGAACCCTCGTATACTCTTGGTAGGAAAGCAAACTGGTACAGCCACTGTGGAAAAGACTATGGAGGTTCCTCAAAAAGTTAAAAATAGAATTACCAGAGGATCCAGTAATAGTATTACTGGGTGTTTACCCAAAGAATACAAAAAATTAAGAAAGATATATGCACCCCGATGTTTACTGCAGCATTGTTTACAATAGCCAAGATACGGAAGCAGCCCAAGTGTCCACTGATAGGTGAACGGATGAAGATGTGGTACATATGTACAATGGAAAATTACTCTTCCATAAAAAAGAATGAAATCTTGCCATTTGCAACAACATGGAAGGATCTAGAGGGTATTATGCCAGGTGAAATAAGTCAGAGAAAGACAAATACCATATGATTTCATTCATATGTGGAATTTAACAAACAAATGAACAAAGAAAAAAAGACAAACCAAGAAATAGACTTAACTATAGGGAACAGTTAGATGGCTACCAGAGGGGAGGTGGGTGGGGGGGGGTGGGGGAAACAGGTGATGGGGATTAAGAGCACACTTATTGTGATGAGCCCTGAGTCATGGATAGAACTGTTGAATCACTGCATTGTACATCTGAAACTATTGAACTAACTGCATGCTAACTGTACAGGAGGGGAGGGGACGGGAGAGGAAGGGAAAGAGAAGGAAAGCAAGATCACGTAGGGGTCCACAGTCCCATTTACATCTGACAAGCACTGGTCTATACCAGGTCCTTCACGGCAGTTTTAGGGAAGGAACAGCCGGCTCACAGCTCAGATCTTAAAAGACTTAGAAAGGTAACCATCACTCCATGCCATAAACCATCTCCCTTCCTTCTCCCCTCCTACTCCTGCCATGTTCCTCAGCAGTCTTGCAAGTCTGAAGGTTTCCAGCTGTGGGGTTTCCTTTCCTGGAGCCCCTTACAGACAAGACTGGGATCTGAGAATGCCGGGCCTTCCGTTCTCACCCAGTGCTCCCGACCACCGAGGGAGGGAGGCCTTTTTGAGAACATGGTATAGAGCTGACCACCAGCCCTGCTGGGGGTAGCATGGAGCTTCCCCAGCTGCCCCGAAGGGGTTTGAACCAACAAAAACACCATCAGGGACACTAAGTATATTATGGATAACAAAATACTTTTCTGAAATATTATCCAATGTCGTTTTCATTTCTGGGGATGATGTCTGTCCTGAGGCCCCATTCCCACTGATGTGGAGACCTCCATCACCTCAGGGGAACGTAAATGTAGCTGAGAATACAGGACACTACATTCAGCTTTTGACTTCTAAAACTGGCTCTTTTGAAGGCTGATTTCAGAAAGAATAGTTATCAAAGCTAAGGCTTTCACTTGAAAGAGCCATGCTTTGAGGACTACAAAAAGGGTTTTCTAAATCCCAGAAGTGTCCCTTTAATTATGAAGAACCAGAGGCTGAGTGGACTCAGAGTATAGAATATTTTCCTGTAAGCCTTGGGGTGGGGAAAACATGAAATTACCCAAGTGGCAGCTTCCTGCCCTCCAGGCGGAAGAAAAACCCCTCCTTGCACTGAGGGGAAAGAATCCAGAGAGGAATGAGGGGCACCGCACAAGTGAGAGAATGTGAGCAGGACCTACCCTTTGCCCAGACTCAGAGTCACAGCCCAGGGGCAGGGACAGGTAAGAGATCCCATTAGAAAGCCCAGAGCACAGAGGGGGGTGCCTGGGGGGCTCAGTTGATTAGGCGTCCGACTCTTGATTTCAGCTCAGGTCATGATCTCAGGGTCGTGGGATTGAGCCCCGCATCAGGCTCCGCACTGGGTATGGAGCCTGCTTAAGATTCTCTCTCTCTCTCTCTCTCTCTCTCAAATGGGGAGGGGCAGAGCACAGGGGCTCATACCCTGTTTACCTCCAGGACTGACATGACTCCCCCGACAGCGCTCCAGTAGATTATGGAGGACATTTTTAAAGTTCTCAGGGGCCCTCTGGGGGGACACTGGAGGTAGTGGAGATTTGGAATCAGCATGACCACTGGGTGGGACGCTGGTAGCAGAGGGAAGGGATCTTGCAGCAGAGGCTGTGGCAAGAGGGGGCCGGAGGGGAGGGGAGGGAGGGATGTGTCGAGAAGCATCAGGAGGCTATGACAGGGGCCTGAAAGCCACAGATGAGGGCAGAGCAGGTTTGATATCACACAATGAAAGATCAGCAAGAACCAGTCCCTCACCCCATGCCGGGCCAATACAGAGGCCCCAGAATTGTAGATCACCCCAGAAGAAAAAGGCTAAGAGTTGACTCTACATAAGTCCCAGGGCAAACCTAGAAGGGTCTGAATTACTGTAAACTTCAGGCATGGTTTTTCCTGTTCATCTATGGAAATGGGGGCTCCTAAGTCAGTTCAGCTACAGAAATGACTCCTGGCTGCCTACCCAATTGACCCTTCCCCCATAAGAGACCTGCTCATGGCACTTCCCAGACACTGAGTGGCATGTGGCTTCATGTGACATAGAGACTTCAGTCTAAACGACCCCATTCTGCCAGTCTCCATCTCTGCTCTCATCTCTCCACACCCTATACTAGATGAATGTTGGTTTTCTCCAAACACGCCGTACTTCTTCATACACTCCCACCTTTGGACAGGCCTCCCCGGCCTATTGAACATACCCCTCCAGAGGCTTACAATACTGTGATGTAACTGGGCGCCTGGGTGGCTCAGTCGTTAAGCAGCTGCCTTCAGCTCAGGTCATGATCCCAGGGTCCTGGGATCAAGCCCCGCATCGGGCTCCCTGCTCACCCGGAAGCCTGCTTCTCTCTCTCCCACTCCCCCTGCTTGTGTTCCCTCTCTCGCTGTGTCTCTCTCTGTCAAATAAATAAAATCTTAAAAAAAATATTGTGATGTAACTACTTATGTCTGTCTCCGCTCTCTCCACTGGGTGAGGGCTGTCTTATTCACAGTTGCATCCCATCTTCCCTCCAACAGTTCCTGGCTTGTTGAACACACTCAGGCAACTCATGGGTTCACCAGTGAGGGGCAACACCATCCAAAGATTGGAAATGTGCCGCCTTGGGAGGTAGGAGCTCCCCCATCACAGGGGATGTTCAAGTACCAGTTCTACCAGGAGCTGGCGGTGATGCCACGGAGGGCCTAGGAGCCTGGGTTTGTGACCCTCAGGAACCCATCCTCCCTTAAGAGTCTAAAGGTCCATAAGTACTGGGGAAAGGCTGTGGTGGCAGCAGGTTTAAGGGGAGGGATGGTGGGACCAGCCACATTGCGGGGGGGGTGGTTTCCAGTGGTCCCAGAAACAGGAGAAGACGACTCTGATGGGGGCAGCTCCAGTATGACGGGTGTATTTGGCTTCTTGAGCTCTCTCAGTAAAGCCGATGGTAACTCAGAAGACTAGAGCGTCTGGACGTGCCAGGCAACGGTTTAATGGCTGGAGGAAGGTATGCATGGATGCATCTACAGTGCCTATCGGAGAGGCATATGATAGAAAGCAAAAGAGCAGAAAACCAACCAAGCCATTAAAAATCTACTTGTGCACGTGCCTTCCAGCTAAAATACCAATTCCAGCCCATCCTTTCCTCAAATTTTCCTTGCCCAAGATTCTCAGGCAGCAATAGGCTTATGGGAGGTTTATGGAAGGTAGTCTGATGAAGGAGGGTGGACGGAGAGCCTAAGGAATTCAGGCTACTATGCCGCCTCCCTCCATCTTGGATACCTCCATTTTTAGGGTCAGGAAAACCATGTGACCCTTTAAGAAGATAGAAGTAATTACCTTTGCCCCATCTGTCTTTTTAAATAATCCAAATGGACAGAATCTGGGGAGGCTGAGTATTTAAAAAAATCCTAGCAATGACTATTTTAATTCTTAGGTGATTACAGGAAACCCTGTGACATTGAAAACCTCAGCTCAGGGAAATAACAAGTGTTGGGTAGTGAGTGTATAGCAGAGACTGTTTTCCCATTATACATCTGCCCCCAAAGCACCTATAATTTGTGATTTATATTCTCTTGCCTTTTGTAAGACAAAGCGAGAGAAATGCAAATTCACAGATATAATTTTAAAGATCTTTCATTCAGATCACAGCCACTTTTGAAACAAGTCAAATGGCAAACGCTTTTATCTTTCCCTGAGAATTTCTGAGGCTATAGTGGCTTGGAGTAATTTAGTGCAGGTAGCCAACAACTCCCTTTAATAAAGGGGTGAAGGACTCAGGGGCCATGACACCAACGAAAAGCAAACAGATTAGATGCAAAGGTTGATATAATTACCCCCAAAACGCCCCTTAATCTAAATAATTTGAAAAACTCTACAAGACAGAGTGTGTGCCCAAATTATCTAGGTAAGCAGCTCTACTCCCTGCATAGTGGGAAGAGCCCTTGCAGACAAAAGACCTCCATCCTAAGCTGACTCCCCATCATACTCCATTAAAAGCACCCTCTTGATTAGCCAGCACTGAATGAGCTCTACACATGCACCAGGACTATGCTGGGGATGTGAAGATGGATGAGACATGGCGGAGACCATGGCACTTCATTCTAGCTAGGGACACACACACACACACACACACACACACACACACACACACACACACACACACACACACACACACACACACACACACACACACACACACACACACACACACACACACACACACACACACACACACACACACACACACACACACACACACACACACACACACACACACACACACACACACACACACACACACACACACACACACACCAGGATGCCATCAAAAGGGAGCTGAAAATAAGATCCATTTGCAAAGAGTATCTGAGGAGGGTTGGGGGAGGGTAGTGCTGAATTATGCCCCCGGGAGAGAGGGCATGTCAGGGGCTAGCTCCTCAACTGGGCATGGAATAGGCGTGGAAGCTCAGAGGAAGGGCATGTCCAGCCCAGAGAAGAGCTGGAGCCGAGGCGCTAAGTGGGGGTGCGTCTGGGCACCAGGATGGACTCCATGTGTCTGGAGTTTAGGGCCTGAGCAAGGCGATGCAGAGACCAGACTAGCAAGACTGAGAGGCTGTGCAGGGCCAAGGGACAAAGACCCAATCACAAAACCCAGGAGTGGTGAGAGAGACCGAAGGGAAAGAGAAGGTCCCAGAAGTGTCCCAGAAAGTAGAAGACAAAAGCACATAGGAGAGGAGAGTGGTCAGCAGGGTTGTTCTGTCCAGACGAGGACAGCAAAGAGGCCACTGGATTGGGTGGTCCGAAGGTCCATCAGGGAACGGAGGGAGGATGGGACAGAAGTCAGAGCACAGATAGGTGAGGAATGACAGGGCGGTGAGCCTGCGAGGTGCCGGCAAGGGAGGCCACAACAAGGATGAGACTGCAGAAGGGAGAGGGAGGGCAGAAGAAGGATTTTGTTTTGTTTTTGTAGACTCTCAAATAATAGTAAGCTGAGAAGAAACTGCTGGAGTGTGAGAACCTTGCACACAGAGGAAGAATAAAGCAGACAGGCTTCAAGGAAGGGAGGAGGTGGATTCAGGTAAAGAAGTCGGCCTGGGGGGTGCCTGGGGGGCTCAGTCGTTGAGCGTCTGCCTTCGGCTCGGGTCATGATCCCGGGGTCCTGGGATCGAGCCCCGCATCGGGCTCCTTGCTCGGCGGGGAGCCTGCTTCTCCCTCTGCCTCTGCCTGTCACTCTGCCGACTTGAGCTCTCTCTCTCTGTCAAATAAATGAATAAAATCTTAAAAAAAAAAAAAAAGTCAGCCTGGGACAGAAAACCTACCCCTTTTCCTCAGGATGCAGGGGAGGGGGCAAGGGTGCAAGGAGTTAAGGGTACATCAGGGCAGGAAGGCAAACGTTATAAAGGAACCTCAAGAATCCCCCTGAGGCTAGAAACCACAGATCTGTTCCGATGCCCAACAGTGATTTCCCTCAAGTCCTCAGCCGCAAAGGAATAGGAACAGAGAACTTGGCAAAGGAATGAACCGCAGGCAGTCTGCAATGGAAGGACACCCGCCTCTCTCCAGCCCCCCAATAACTCCCTGGGCCAGACTAGTCTCTGACCTTCAAAGAAATGCTTAGTGACAGCTGGGACAACTTCCAAAGCTCAGGCACATCTTCCCTCCATGACAGTGCTTAACAGTTTGGGGAAGGAAATATTTTACCTGATTTCCCAAATATTTACCTTTTTTTTTTTTTTTTTGCCTTTGCATGTGGTACCTGAGGCTGTAACTATCATGTGACAGGATGACAGATGGCAGGAATTTGGAGACAAGGAGTCCAGATTGTTAATTACCCCGTTATCTGGCTTCTGGAAGGAACTTTCTTGGAAGTATAACATAATTTCATTCTGAGGACCTAAATGTGAATGAGGAAAATGATTGCCCTTTAAATAATAGGGTCCTATGATTTTAGTCTGATGAGCCCTAAAATTGAGCCACACACTAGAAGCTGGTATACCTGTGGTATGGCAGAGTGCTTTGGTGTAGGAGTTAACTCTTCTATAAACACCTAAGTGGTGTCTTTCCTATGACTGAGCCTTAGCACATGTCAACAGAAGCTTGTAGAGGCTATTTGGCAGACGTCTGAAATGCCAGTGCCTTCCATGTATATGCTACAAGACTAGGGCAGAGGTCTCTTATTAAACCTGAGGGTCATAATGCAGTGGACAGGTGAGCACAGGGGAACTCACCTGCTTCCTTTATATGCTTGTAAACATCATCAGAACCAGCAGAAGAGTAGGGAATGTCATCATGGGCCACAAAGTCAATCTGTTGGAGAGAGAGAAGAGTGAGGTCAGCAGTGGGATGGGTGTGCATATGCCTTTAAAAAAAAAAAAACTCTTTTTAAAAAAAGATTTTATTTATTTATCAGAGAGACAGAGAAGGCAGAGGGAGAAGGAGGCTCCCCACTGAGCGAGGAGCCTGATGTGAGACTCGATCCCAGGACCCTGGGATCATGACCTGAGCCGAAGGCAGACGCTTAACCAACTGAGCCACCCAGACATCCCAGTGTGCAAATGCCTTTTGGAATAAAGTAGTCATAATAAAGCAGCTGAAATAAGCAGTTTATAATGTGCATTTGAATCCTTGACTGAAAGGTACTGCCAACTGTCTCCATTTCCGGGAGATAAAGGGAACTACATTGGTTGGTCTCCTTCACTGGTCCCTCTCTTTCCTCTGACAGTAGGCTTTCTAGGCCTTCTGTCCTGCCTTTAAACTTTCTCCTTGGAGAATTCATTCATGCTTCAGATTTTAATCAGCCTTGCTATGATGAGGAAGCCAAACCTCCATTTCCTGTCCCACTGATAGCAACAGGCCCTCACACTTAAGCCATGTTTTATGTGGTAAAAATGAATTCACAACTTTTTTCTCATTTGATCTCCCTAACCACCTTGCTAGGCAGGAGGGGCTCATACTACTGTTTCCGCTGGGACGGAAGGCTGCCTAAACTAGAAAACTTGTCAGATTTGCCCCATGTCACCCTTCGGCATCATTTTAAAATCAACCGTTTCGATATTTAATTCAGCCTGAAAACTGGTGTCCCCTCCCCGAGGCACCTCCACTTTCCCAGTGTACCTAGGCCCCAAACACCTTGGAATTGGCCTTCTTTCACTACTTCCTTTAGTCTCCAGGCACAAAGGTCCCAAGGCCCCGTGGGCTGTGTGCGTGTTCACGTGCTCATGGGAACGTCCCTGCACGCACGTGCGCCCGCCGAGCAGGTCCTCTCCGTGGCTGCTACAGGAAACCCAGGGCCCAGTGACCTGGACTACTGCTTCCAACTTGTACCTGACCTTCCTCACTGCAGCCTGTCTCCTTTCCAAACTACCCCTCTGTCACGTGGGGGGCAGGTCCTTCTTAACTGGGTTTTTTTTTTAATAATTTTTATTGTTATGTTAATCACCATACATTACATCATTAGTTTTTGATGTAGTGTTCCATGATTCATTGTTTGTGCATAACACCCAGTGCTCCACACAGAACGTGCCCTCTTGAATACCCATCACCAGGCTAACCCATCCCCCCACCCCCTCCCCTCTAGAACCCTCAGTTTGTTTTTCAGAGTCCATCGTCTCTAATGGTTCGTCTCCCCTTAACTGGGTTTCTTCGTGTCATCCTTCTTCCTGCTGATCTCCCCTAGCTCCCTGTCTCCTACTCCATCAAATCTAAACTTGCTGCCTGCCTTTCGCAGCCCTTTGTAACAAGGCTTGATTCCACTTGGAGAGGTAGTTTACAGCAGGAGTCCCATCTGCCTGCCCCACTGCTTACTAGCTAGAGAAGTCATAAATTTAATCCTTAAATCAGTATTTCTGAACCTTGGCACTTGTGACATCTTGAGGTGGATTGTTCTTGGTGGGGGGTGCCCTGGCCTTTACCTGCTAGATGCCAGTAGCACCCCTCTAGCTGCGACAACCAAAAATGTTTCCAGACACTGCCAAATGTTCCTTGAGGGCAAATTCAAGCCCAGTTGAGAATCACTGGATTAAATGATGTCGTGATGGAAAAGCGCTAAAAATGATAACCGGTGCACAGTAAGCACTCAATGTTATTATTCAATCCATTCTTAGTGCTCAAACTTAGTTCCTCCTCCTCTCCAGCATATAACAACAACAACGACAATGACAATATCGGAGTGGCCATGATACTGAATGCAATTCATGTAGGAGCAAAGCCCCCAGGACAATGCCCGGCACATGGTGAATAATAAACGGCAGCCTCTGCTACCATCGTCAGTACCCCCATCATGCCTGGCACAAGTTGAATATACAATAGATGTTCAGTAAAAATGTGCTAGTGATTGCTGGAAGTAAATCATATTGTAGTTTCTCCTTTTGCTTTTTATTCGTGCTGGGAGATTATCTCCTCTGCTATTACCCATGCACATTTATCAGTGTTCTCTCTTCTGCATCGGGGATTTAAAAATAGAAAAGAAAACTCTTAGAACAGCTTCATCTTGTGGGTGTTTTTTTTTTTTTTTTTTTTTTTTTTTTTGGTACGGCTTATAAAAGGAAAGAATAGCTCCTAATGTGGAGCTGGTAGGGAGACACAAAGCACATAATTTCATGCAGATCAAAAGAATTTCTCATGTTTTCAACTAATAAAAATCTTGTATCAGTAGGAGTCTCAGGGTCACAAAATCACAGATAGAAAGTTCTTTCCTTAAAGGCTGACCTGTGCCCTGTGCCCTTCTGGATATAATGCGTATTCATTTGTTCCTTGAAAAAGGATGCCTGTGAATATACAAGCATCAATAATGATGATGGTGGTGGTGATGACAATGACATTTTAGAGCTCTGACTATGGGCCAGCCAGTGTTCAAAGGGTTTTACTTACATGATCTCATTAGATTCTCAAAACAGCCCCATGGGCGAAGTACTGACATCACGTGAGCTTACAATTTAGGTAAGTGGGTTCAATGTCTTGCTCAAGGTCCCACAGATAGGAAGGGATAGAGGCGCACTTGGACGTGGGTGGTCTAGCTCTAGCCCCACAGTGAGGAAGTGAGAGGGTATCAGTCCCCAGGCCTGGGCAGAAGACAGGTGCTGTATCAAGTGACACCACATGACAGTTCCTGAAGTCACCTCTTTCAGAGAGTAGAAGCCTCTGGGCTTTCTGCATGTAGGCTGTAGAACCAGACTCTAATTCTTCTACTTAGAGAACATGGAAGAGTAAGTACCTTGTGTTTTTCCAGAAACTCTGGAGTGAGTGTCCACGGAGCATCTCTAATGACTTCATCCACATAGCGACAGTGTCTGAGAGCTTCATATCTCTCTGCTTCGTTCATCACAGTGAAACCTTTGAATTTGTGGGTGAGGTCATCACTGCAAACTGAAACAGACATAGACGTGAAAGGCTGCTACCTAGCCCAGGCCCTGCTCGCAGCCATCCTGGAACATCAGGGCTTGTTCAGCAAAACAAAAGGAGCTCAGCCTTACTTGGTACAGGATGTAATCAAACTTGTTTTTTTACAGGAACAAAGCATCAGGAAAGCAAAGCAAGCTGAAATCCATCAGCAATCGAGAATTCCATTTTGGTGCTAATTTTGACTTCATTCTCTGCTGCAACTTAACATTAAAATTATTCTCCACACTACCTAAGGTGACTTCTGTATCTTTTATTTTTCTCTCCCACCATTCAGTAAAAATTACTATTCGGAAAAAAAAAAAAATGGCCAAATGACCAGAGAGAGAGAGGGAAGAGAGAAAAAGAAAAGAAGCAGGAGGCCTGAATTTTAGAAGATTTGAACAATCAGTTCCAATTCCCTTGCTGGATCATTGTACTTAGTAACCCAAGTGTGATTCCTTTGCATGCACGTGTGCATGGGCATACGCGCACATGCATCCATGTAAGCACACGTGCGCACGCACACACACACACTTCTGTTCCCCGGATTGAGGTCCAGTCACTATACATCAGACCACACAATCAAGAGGAGGAAGTCATAAAATAGAAGATCTGATCTAGCAGAATTCATCCTTGTAACATTTCTTATCCTTCCTAGATCTCAGGTTCCTGAATCTCCAAATGGGGGTTAATATCATCCACTATCAACCTTAGAAAGAATTTTTTGAGGATTTACATAAGAGTGCTTTGAAATAAACTGAACAAGAAATATTATTCATTATTCTATCCAGAATATATTTGTTTTTGGGAAAGGCAGCTTTCCTACATGTCAGGAAAAAGTGTCACTGGGGGTCCAGTCCCTGTTTACCAATATCCTGGTGAAGGTCACACTATAGCCAAACTGCCCTGACTGCTCTGTAAGAGGTTTTATGTACACACAATAAAACTTACAAAATTTAAGTGTTCAACATGTTTTAAAAACAAAAATACAATTATTTTCTTGGAATCGAAGGATGACCCACATCCAGAACCAAATCTAGCCACAGAGTGAGCACAGCCAACAGCTATAGCCAGCATCCTTGGAAAACCTCCTGGGGCAGCCCTCACTCACTCCACCTCCAAACCATCCTCAGACCTGCCGCCGCCCCCCTCCCCCGCCTTCAGAGAACCCCTGCAAGCCACGGTGTGCTCACCACCTCCACTGCTCACCAGCCCGCCCACCTTCTCCCCCCACGGATTACTGCCATGGCCTCCTAACTCTGGCACTTGTTCCTGCCTCGCCCGCCCCCAGGAGCCTCTGCCTATTGGCCAGAATCGTCCCCTTAAAACCTGTCTGACTGTCGTTCTTGGACCCAGAACCCTTCCCGTCTCCCCAGAGTAAAAGTGAAACAATTCCAGTGGCCCACGGGCCCCCACAAGACCCACGCCTCAGCCCATCCCTTCATCTCAGATGGCGCCTCCTTGCATCCCAGCCCTTGGCCTTCGTGCCGTTTCCCGAAGCCACCAAGAATGCTCCTGCTGAGGTCAGGACTTGGCACCTCCTGTTCCCCAAACCTGGAACAGCTGTGCTCCAAATATCCACAGAGCTCACTTCCTCCCCTCCCTCGAGGCTTCCCAGCCATCCTATTGAAATTGCCATTTGGCCCCCATCTCTGGTGGTTGCCATCCCTTTCCCGTTTTACTTCTTGCCATGGCACTCCTCATCATGTCACTGTCTTATTGAATTTTACTGCTGATGTCCTTCTACTAAAATATATGCTCCCTGAAGACAGGGACTTTTGTTTGATTTTCTGATGGCCCATAGAGGTCTCTTAACAAGTATTTATTGAATGAATGAACAGTGCCTGAAACATACAGATGCTCGGTTAATGTTTACTATGATTTACAATAATATTTATCTGTAGGCACATTTCAACAACATATATATAATTAAGAGACCAGTATGTCTCTAGATACACATGTGTATGCCTATACATCTCCTATACATACTTCCAGAGATGTTGTATAGACCTGTATAGGATAGAACACAATAAAGACAACATTGTAGTAGTTTATGTTACCCCAACACCATCAACCACGTGGCTGGCTCAAAAAGTTTAAGGAGTATCAGAGTCACCTAAGGAGCTTGCTAAATATAAAGATACCTGGGTCTCACTGCCCAAGAGTTTGATTCCGTGGGTGCTATGGTCTGAATGTGTCCCCCTAAATTCATTTGTTAAAATCTTAAATCCCAAAGGTAATGATATTTAGGAGGTAGGCCTTTGGGAGGTGCTTAGGTCTTGAGGTTGGAACCCTTATGAATGGGATTAGTGTCTTATAAAAGAGCCTGCACAGCGCTCCCTAGCACCTTCCACCACATGAGAAAACAGCAAGAAAGGAACAACTCTGAAACAAGATGAGGGCCCTCAGCAGGACACCATGTTAGGGCCTTATCTTGGAGTCTCCAGTCTCCTGAACTGTGAGAAGTAAACTTGTGCAGTTTTTAAGCCAGCCAGCCCAGGGTGTCTTGTTGTAGCAGACCAAATGAATGAAGACCATGAGTCTGGAGTAGGGCCTAGGCAGCTCTATTTCTGACAAGTGTCAGGGATAATTCTGATATGTACAAGATTCAAAAGCCCCTGGAGCATATTATGAACATCTTGAGCCAAGAGCCCAGCCTGATTCTGAATCACCCATCACTCCAGCTTGGGGGTGAGGGGGGCAGGTAGTCGGGCCATATTTACTATGTTCTGTACTGATTCACAGATTGCATTGGCTTTAGACTCCATAAATAGGAATTATTTATGGGTCAAGATATACAATTTAAAAACTGATCTAAGACTTTTTAAATGTTCTGTTAGGACTTTATTAAAACACTACTTCAAGAATCATACTGAGCAGAAATGGATTTCAGATCCATCAATTTTCTATTTTAAACAACACAAAACTAGGCTGGCCATATCCTCTCCCCTTTTGAACCTGCACCTGAGCAATTTGGTGTAACTTCTAGATGACCGAAATAATGGCCCCCTGACAGAGCACAAAGAAAACAAACATCCTGTTTATGCCAATCCAGGGTCCTATTTTCATATCCCAGGAGTGACCTCAAGAAGCAGCTGAACATGCTGACCAGTTATTGTCCAAACATTAATTACGCCCAAAGCAGTACTGTTGTTCTTGAGTCTTGGCAAATGCACTCTGACAACCAGCTGGAGAACTCTGAGCAATGGTTCCATGGATGAATTCACTGAGTCATCTCGGAGTTCACACTGTAGCTAACCCATCCTGGCAGCTCCCTGTGCTCAAAATGAAATAGTACCAGTCCTCTGCAGGAGAGAAAATGTAATATAAGGGATGAACTTTGGAACCAAACAGACGTGGGTTCTAATCCCCGCTCTGCTACTTAAAACTGGGAAAATTACTCAGTCTCTTAAGACTCAGTCATCTGTCTTTAAAACATGGCAAAATTTTGATAATTGAATGTGATCATCTGAGTAAAGAGTAATGCTCAATAACATTTGCCATTTATCAATAGTAGTATAAAACAAGCACTGGGGATATTCATCTGTGTTTTGAGCTCCGTCTTTTTCCTGCCCCCACTCCAAGCAGGTGCCCAGTCTCTTGGAACAAACTCCCCCCTAGAAGCTGTGAAATTCAAGCTGCTGGTACACAGCCTGCCTCCCCGGCTGCTGTTTCCTCCAAGCCAGAACTCATTAGAGAAGTTCTGTAAGGAAAGAGACAAAGAGAGAGAAGAGTCCTCCAAATGAGGAAGAGGCCAAAGGTCTGAGGACCCCATAAGCAGAAGGGCCGGTGGCAGACCCCACGAGGGATGATGACATGGTACCCTGGGCACGAGGGTTCCATGTGAGCACAGACGGCAGGTGCCTCAACTTGCATGGGCTCAGTGGGGCTGGGCTCAAGACTGGAAACCCCTCTCTTGTTTCTGTAAACATTGTGGAATCTCTTTGGACTCTGCAGAGGTGAAGACAGCCTAACAAGGACTGAGACTCAATGTCCCACCAGTCAGGCAAAATGGAGTCCTGGCGGGATATTTAATTTCAAGGAAAGTACAAGAGAGCTTAAAGGAGTAATAGTTATGTCAAGTTTATGGAGTACTATTTATGTCTATTATAGTAAGAGTAGTATTACATTTATTGTTATTTTTTATTCCCCTTCTATGAGGTAGAAGTAGGTATCTGGTGACTCATAGACTTAAAAAATATTTTAGGGAGACACTAGCTGGGCTTGAAAAAAGCATGGAAGATACTAGAGAATCCCTTTCTGGAGAAATAAAAGAACTAAAATCTAACCAAGTTGAAATCAAAAAGGCTATTAATGAGGTACAATAAAAAATGGAGGCTCTAACTGCTAGGATAAATGAGGCAAAGGAGAGAATTAGTGATATAGAAGACCAAATGATGGAGAATAAAGAAGCTGAGAAAAAGAGAGATAAACAACTACTGGATCACGAGCGCAGAATTTGAGAGATAAGTGATACCACAAGACAAAACAATATTAGAATAATTCGGATCCCAGAAGAAGAAGAAAGAGAGAGAGGGGCAGAAGCTATACTGGAGAAAATTATAGCAGAAAACTTCCCTAATCTGGGGAAGGAAACAGACATCAAAATCAGGAGGCACAGAGAACCCCCCTCAAAATCAATAAAAATAGGTCAACACCCTGAAATCTAAGAGTAAAACTTACAAGTCTCAGAGACAAAGAGAAAATACCAAAAGCAGCTCGGGACAAGAAGTCTGTAACCTACAACGATACAAACATTAGGTTGGCAGCAGACCTATCCACAGAGACCTGGCAGGCCAGAAAGGACTGGCATGATATCTTCAGGGCACTAAATGAGAAAAATATGTAGCCAAGAATACTATATCCAGCTAGGCTGTCATTGAAAATAGAAGGAGAGATAAAAAGCTTCCAGGACAAACAAAAACTAAAAGAATTTGCAAACACCAAACCAGCCCTACAAGAAATATTGAAAGGGGTCCTCTAAGCAAAGAGAGAGCCTAAAAGTAACATAGACCAGAAAGGAATAGAGACAATATATAGTAACAGTCACCTTACAGGCAATACAATGGTACTAAATTCATCTTTCAATAGTTACCCTGAATGTAAATGGGCTAAATGCCCCAATCAAAAGACACAGGGTATCAGATTGGATAAAAAAAACAAGACCCATCAATATGCTGCCTGCAAGAGACTCATTTTAGACCCAAAGATACCTCCAGATTGAAAATGAGGGGCTGAAAAACCATTTACCATGCTAATGGACATCAAAAGAAAGCTGGGGTGGCAATCCTTATATCAGACAAATTAGATTTTAAACCAAAGACTGTAACAAGAGATGAGGAAGGACACGACATCCTACTTAAAGGGTCTATCCTACAAGAAGATCTAACAATTGTAAATATCTATGCCCCTAACATGGGAGCAGCCAATTATATAAGTCAATTAATAACAAAATCAAAGAAACACATAGACAACAATACAATAATAGTGGGGGACTTTAACACCCCCCTCAAGGAAATGGAGAGATCATCGAAGCAAAAGATCAACAAGGAAATAAAGGCTTTAAATGACACACTGGACCAAATGGACTTCACATATATATTCAGAACATTCCATCCCAAAGCAACAGAATTCTTCTCTAGTGCTCATGGAACACTCTCCAGAATAGATCACATCCTAGGTCACAAATCAGGTCTCAACCGGTACCAAAAGATTAGGATCATTCCCTGCATATTTTTAGACCACAGTGCTTTGAAACTAGAACTCAATCACAAGAGGAAAGTCGGAAAGAACTCAAATATATGGAGACTAAAGAGCATCCTACTAAAGAATGAATGGGTCAACCAGGAAATTAAAGAAGAATTATAAAAATTCATGGAAACGAATGAAAATGAAAACACAACTGTTCAAAATCTTTGGGATGCAGCAAAGGCGGTCTAAGAGGAAAGTATATAGCAATACAAGCCTTTCTCAAGAAACAAGAAAGGTCTCAAATACACAACCCAACCCTACTCCTAAAGGAGCTGGAGAAAGAACAGCAAATAAAGCCTAAATGCGGCAGGAGAAGAGAAATAATAAAGATCAGAGCAGAAATCAATGAAATAGAAACCAAAAGAACAGTAGAACAGATCAACAAAACTAGGAGCTGGTTCTTTGAAAGAACTACGATTGATAAACCCCTGGCCAGACTTATCAAAAAGAAAAGAGAAACGACCCAAATCAACAAAATCATGAATGAAAGAGGAGAGATCACAACCAACACCAAAGAAATACAAGCAATTATAAGAACATATTATGAGCAACTATATGCCTGCAAATTAGACAATCTGGAAGAAATGGATGCATTCCTAGAGAAGTATAAACTACCAAAACTGAACCAGGAAGAAATAGAAAACCCGAACAGACTCATAACCAGTAAGGAAATTGAAGCAGCCATCAAAAATCTCCCAACAAACAAGAGCCCAGGGCCAGATGGCTTCCCAGAGGAATTCTACCAAACATTTAAAGAATTAATACCTATTCTTCTGAAAGTGTTCCAGAAAATAGAAATGGAAGGAAAACTTCCAAACTCATTTTATGAGGCCAGCATTACTTTGATCCCAAAACCAGACAAAGACCCCATCAAAAAGGAGAATTACAGACCAATATCCCTGATGAACATGGATGCAAAAATTCTCACAAAAATACTAGCCAATAGGATCCTACAGTATATTAAAAGGATTATTCACCACGACCAAGTGGGATTTATTTCTGGGCTGCAAGGTTGGTTCAACATCTGCACATCAATGTGATACAATACATTAATAAAGTAAAGAACAAGAACCATATGCGCCTCTCAATAGATGCAGAAAAAGCATTTGACAAAGTACAACACCCTTTCTTGATTAAAACTCTTTAGAGTGTAGGGATAGACGGTACATACCTCAATATCATAAAAGCCATCTATGAAAAACCCACAGAGAATATCATTGTCAATGGGGAAAAACTGAGAGCTTTTCCCCTAAGGTCAGGAAAATGGCAGAGATGTCCACTATCACCACTGCTATCCAACATAGTACTAAAAGTCCTAGCCTCAGCAATCAGACAACAAAAAGAAATCAAAGGCATCTGAATCAGCAAAGAAGTCAAATTCTCACTCTTTGCAGATGATATGATACTGTATGTGGAAAACCCAAAAGACTCCACCCCAAAACTGATAGAACTCATACAGGAATTCAGTAAAGTGGCAGGATATAAAATCAATGCACAGAAATCAGTGGTATTTCTATACACCACCAACAAGATAGAAGAAAGAGAAATTAAGGAGTCGATCCCATTTACAATTGCACCCAAAACCATAAGATACCTAGGAATAAATCTAACCAAAGAGGCAAAGAATCTGTACTCAGAAAACTATAGAATACTCATGAAAGAAAGTGAGGAAGATACAAAGAAATGGAAAAATGTTCCATGCTCATGGACTGGAAGAACAAATATTGCGAAAATGTCTATGCTACCTAGAGCAATCTACACATTTAATGCAATCCCCATCAAAATACCATCAACTCTTTAAAAGAAATGGAACAAATAATCCCAAAATTTTTGTGGAACCAGAAAAGACCCCAAATAGCCAGAGGAATGTTGAAAAAGAAAAGCAAAGCTGGTGGCATCAATTCCGGACTTCAAGCTCTATTACAAAGCTGTAATTATCAAGACAGTATGGTAACTGGCACAAAAACAGACATATAGATCAATGGAACAGAATAGAAAGCCCAGAAATGGGCCCTCAACTCTATGGTCAACTAATCTTCGGCAAAGCGGTAAAGAATGTCCTATGGAAAAAAGCCTCTCCAACAAATGGTGTTGGGAAAATTGGACAGTCACATGCAGAAGAATGAAACTGGACCATTTCCGTACACGACACACAAAAAATAGACTCAAAATGGATAAAAGACCTAAATGTGAGACAGGAATCCATCAACATCCTTGAGGAGAACACAGGCAGCAACTAAGGTCAGGAAAATGACCTTCTACCTCAGCCGCAGCAACTTCTTCCTAGACACATCGCCAAAGGCAAGGGAAGCAAGGGCAAAAATGAACTATTGGGACTTCATCAAGATCAAAAGCTTCTGCACAGCAAAGGAAACAGTCCACCAAACCGAAAGACAACCAACAGAATGGGAGAAGATATTTGCAAATGACATATCAGATAAAGGGCTAGTATCCAAAGCCTATTAAGAACTTACCAAACTCAACACCCAAAGAACAAATGATTCAATCAAGAAATGGGCAGAAGACATGAACAGACATTTCTGCAAAGACGACATCCAAATGGCCAACAGACACATGAAAAATTGTTCAACATCACTCGGCATCAGGGAAATCCAAATGAAAACCTTAATAAGATACCACCTCACACCAGTCAGAATAGCTAAAATTAACAAGTCGGAAAGGACAGATGTTGGCAAGGATGTGGAGAGAGGGGAACCCTCCTACACTGTTGTGGGAATGCAAGCTGGTGCAACCACTCTGGAAAACAGTATGGAGGTTCCTCAAAAAGTTGAAAATAGAGCTAGCCTATGACCCAGCAATTGCACTACTGGGTATTTACCCCAAAGATACAGATGTAGTGATCCGAAGGGGTATGTGCACCCCAATGTTTATAGCAGAATGTCCACAATAGCCAAACTATGGAAAGAGCCAAGATGTCCATCAACAGATGAATGTCATTTGCAACGACGTGGATGGAACTAGAGGGTATTATGTTAAGCAAAATAAGTCAGTCAGAGAAAGACAAGTATCATATGATCTCACTGATATGAGGAATTTGAGAAACAAGACAGAGGATCATAGGGGAAAGGAGGAAAAAATGAACCAAGATGAAACCAGAGAGGGAGACAAACCGTAAGAGACTCTTAATCTCAGGAAACAAACTGAGGGTTGCTGGAGTGGTGGGGGGTCGGAGGGACGGGGTGGCTGGGTGATGGACATTGGGGAGGGTATGTGCTATGGTGAGCGCTGTGAACTGTGTAAGACTGATGAATCATAGACCTGTACCCCTGAAACAAATAATACATTATATGTTTAAAAAAAAAGATAGTAGGAAGGGAAAAATGAAGGGCGGGGAAATTGGAGGGGGGAGATGAACCATGAGAGACTATGGACTCTGAGAAACAAACTGAGGGTTCTAGAGGGGAGGGGGTGGGGGGATAGGTTAACCTGGTGATGGCTATTAAAGAGGGCACGTATTGCATGGAGCACTGGGTGTTATACGCAAACAATGAATCATGGAACACTACATCAAAAACTAATATGTAATGTATGGTGATTAACATAATGTAATAAAATAAAATTTAAAAAAAGAAATATTTTAGGGAAAAAACTCTGATATAAATTTCAATTTCTTGACTTGTTTTTAAATTATATTATTTTTTTATTCAAATTTAGGTTAGTTAACACAGTGTAATACTAGTTTCAGGTGTACAATATAGTGATTCGACACTTCCATAGAACACCAGGTGCTCATCACAAGTGCCCTCCTTAATCCCCATCACCTGTTTCACCCATCTCCCCCCCACACCTCCCCTCTGGTAACCATTAGATTGTCTTCTAGAGTTAAGAGTCTGTTTCTTGGCTTGCCTCTTTCTCTTTTTTCCCCCCTTTGCTCATTTGTTTTGTTTCTTAAATTCCACATATGAGTGAAATCATATGGTATTTGTCTTCCTCTGACTGACTTATTTCACTCAGCATAATACACTGTAATTCCATCCACGTTGTTGTAAATGGCAAGATTTCATTCTTTTTGATGGCTGCGTTAATATTCCATGTGTGTGTGTGTGTGTGTGTGTGTGTGTATACCACATCTTTATCCATTCGTTAGTTGATGGACACTTGGGCTGTTTCCATAATTAGGCTTTTGTAGGTATGCTGCTATAAACATCAGGGTGCATGTATCCCTCTGAATTAATATTTTTGGATTCTTTGAGTAAAAACCTAGTAGTGCAATTGTCGGATCATAGGATAGCTCCATATTTAACTTTCTGAGGCACCTCAAACCCAGTAGTGCAATTGTCGGATCATAGGATAGCTCCATGTTTAACTTTCTGAGGCACCTCCATACCGTTTTCCAGAGTGGGTGCACCACTTTACGCTCCCACCAACAGCGTAAGAGGGTTCCCCTTTCTCCGCATCCTCACCAACACCTGTTGTTTCTTGTTAAATGACATTAGCTTTTAAATTAAAAAAGAAAAAAGGGCTTTACAATTGGTAGTTTCAATTCACCAAAATAATGCCAATGAGGTAAGCTTACATAAATGAGTTTTCAAATTATTACTGGCCATAATGCTTAAAATTTAGAAATGCAGATATTATAATCATAGTATGTAACCATGGCATTTTGTGTCAGTTTTTGCCCAAGGTTGAGAAGCAGACCATAGTACTTCCACTTATCACAGTTTCTAGTCTTTGAATCAATTATTTCTACCAAATACCAAGTATTATGCCAAGCAGCTTTCTGTGCACTTGCCGTGACAAGAGTGGTTTCACGAGAGAAGCCCTTGCTCCACCCAGGGAAACTCCTACAGCAAACCTACCTGTAGACGTACGGGGCCCCACCATTAATACAGTGGGTTCTTTCAATTCACCATAAACATTTTATCTGCTAACAACACACATCATTGCAAGAGCCCATCTTTCCACCAAAATCAAAGAACACCGGTTTATAAAGGACTCCCTAACTTTCCTCAGTGTAGAACTGTCTGCCATTAAAAGTGGCCTGAGATACTCAAAAAAGAGCCTAAAGGTAACGGTCTTCGAACTAGGGCACACATATTCCTGGGGATACACCAAGACTTTTTAAGAGATATCCAAACACAAGAAGCTTTAAAGAACTCAATTTCCAGATACTCAATTTGCAAAGGTACTCTTTCCTAAAATTAATGGTCCCAAAGAAAGCCCCTGTGTCCAAAACCACCTTTACTCCACTACCCAAAAGAAAGACACCATCAAAAAAAAAAAAAAAAAAAAAGACACCATCAAGCTCTTACTGTGCTACATTGCAAGGGGCAGGGAGTTAAGGCTTCAGGCCAAACCAAAGGGAAATCTTGCTTAATGACTACTGCAAACACCATGGATCTCTAAAAGCTTCCTGTCTTACAAAGATTTCTGTTATAGGTAAAGCCAGGTGTTGGAAACTAATTATGGTAGAGTGGGGAATAATGCAAATTGTTGCCTAACAACTGTGCCTTTTCATTCTCCTAACTATTGTCAAAGGACCCAAGGATCTTGAGGGATAAGGCCCAGGAATCCAAAGCAAAAGGAGCAATGGAAAGAAATATTGAATGCTAAAAATGGCTTTTTCGTGTAGTTAAGGGTAAGCATTTTTCCAGCTATTCTCAATATTCATATTGAATCCTAGAAATGCCTTTTCTTTTTTAGTTAAGAGTAAGCATTTTTCTCAGCTTTTCACTTCAAAATCATCTCAATAAGGCAAAGCTGTATAGGCTGATACCACTGCATCTTAGAAATGTAACTGGAATATTTTTTAGAATTATCAATTTTCTAAAAATACTTTGGTATAAGCACATGGATAAAACATTTACAGACTTTTTTAAAGATTTCATATGCATTATTTTAAAGGGAAGTTAAAATATATTTTATCAGATCACATTATAAAACTTACTCCATTTATAGATAATCCTTACCTATTTCCTCTTCTAAAATGTGAATTATTTTCTATCTCCTCCTAGCACAAAATATGTACTGCCAAATTATTTTTTAGTAGTATATTCCCTTTTCTATTCTTAAATACATAAGGGAAGTATACCCATGGTATCTAATAAAGATAAGGAAGTCATTTCTGATTTTTACATTCGATTTTATTTAATTTTCCCCAAACCCCAAATGCCAGAGTTTAACACACACACACACACACACACACACACACACTAATATTTAGAGAAGAAATAACATGTCTTTTATCATATGCCTCTCCTTATAAATATGGTACTATTTTACCTATAAATTACATTGCATTACTATAAATTAAGCATGATTTATTGTCTTGCTTACAACTTATTAGAGCTACATAATTTTAATCTTGACTGATTCTATTTCATTCTATTTCATACATGCAATCTATAATGTATTTCTCAGTGGTTTTTATAAGGCTTCCTGAAACACATTAATATATTTGAATTGAAAAGACCTTTTCTCCAGGTTTTTTAGCAGGTTTGACAGTAAGGACTACCTTTGCCAATTAGGTTAGGTGTTTTCTGCAGATTTAGTAAGCAAAACCTGCAGCCCCAAGGTTTCCAGGTTTGTTTTTTTTTAAGTTTTAAGAAAACAAAAAAACCATTTTATCAAAAATTACTGGATTGACAAAGGTATAATGAAATTACCAATATTTTCACCTCCCCAACCCTTTCTAAGTATATCTGGTTAAGCAAATTGCTTTCAAGTAAAAGAGTAAGGGTTATAATTAGGAATCATTGGGTAAGCCTTGGTAAAGCCTTTTTGTTCTACTTCCCAGAAAGAAAGAAAGCAAATGATTCTCACAGCTTGGAAACAAATCTTGCAGGTCAGGTCATTTCTAATCCATTCCTTGCATCAAATTGGAAAGAGGACTTTAATAAATTGTCACTTGATAGACCATTAAAATTATTTTGTTGACAACAAATTATTTTTGCAATACATGGCAAATAACTAAGGAGTTCAAAGTCTGAGTGGCATCACTATAACAAACTTCTTCCATTCCCATCTAAATATTTGTGTAAACAAAATACTTCAGCACTTAAATCTATAATAAGGAAGAAGAGGAATAAAATCAATGCTAAACCCTATCTCATTCTAGCAATAAACATTCATCCACAAATCATAAAGTCCCACTCCTCTCATTTGGAGGAACAAGGATAAAAATACAATGGATGTCTCCACAGAAACAATGGGAGCAAGAAGAGAATGGAGTGAAATATTTAGTATTGAGAGAAAAAAAACCCACCAACCTAGAATTCTGTACCCTGTAAAATTAACCTTCAAAAGAGAAGAAGAAATAAAGACCTCCCCCAACAAACAAAAAATGAGGGAATTTCATTCCAGTAGACCTGCCTTGCAAGAAATGTTTTTAAAATTTCTTCTTTTAAAAAAAAAAAGTTCGGGGCACCTGGGTGGCTCACTCATTAAGCGTCTGCCTTCAGCTCAGGTCATGATCCCAGGGTCCTGGGATCGAGCCCCACATCAGGCTCCCTGCTTGGTGGGGAGCCTGCTTCCCCCTCTCCCACTCCCCCTGCTTGTGTTCCCTCTCTCACTATGTCTCTGTCAAATAAATAAATAAAATATTTAAAAAAATAAAGTTCTTTAGGGAGAAGGAAAATGATGGTTCAGAAATTCAAATTTACATAAAGAAAGGAGGATTCAAGAATGAATAAGATAAAACCTTTTATTTCTCTTATTCTTAATTCATTTAACAGATGAACAATTTTTTCAAAATAGTAACAGCAACAGTATATTCAATTATGAATGAATGACTGCAATCATACAAGGGATGGGAAAGAGGAATAAGAAATATTTTGTTTTGGGGCACCTGGGTGGCTCAGTTGGTTAAGCATCTGCCTTCGGCTCAAGTCATGATCCCAAGGTCCTGGGATCAAGCCCCGCATCAGGCTCCCTGCTCCGTGGGAAGCCTGTTTCTCCCTCTCCCACTCGCCCTGCTGTGTTCACTCTCTCACTGTGTCTCTGTCAAATAAATAAATAAAATCTTTTTAAAAAACTAAAAAAAAGAAATATTTTGTTTTTACAAGGTACTTGTACCAATAGTATAGTGTTGTTTGAAAGTGGACTTGGATTAGTTTAGAATGTATATTATAAACTCTAGGGCAACCACTAAAAAAGTGAAAAAAGAAGTATAATCGATATGCTAAGAAAGGAGAGAAAATGGAATCATATAAAATGCTAAATTAAAACTACAAAAGGCAGGAAAAGTGTGGAAGATACAAGTAGGAACAAAACACAGAGGCAGCAAATAGAAAACAGGGAAAAATAAGGGATATATTAAACCAACTATATCAAAAATCACTTGGAACACATATGGTCTACATTTATCAATTATAAGACAGAGATTGTGATAAAAAACAAGACCCAACTGTATACTGTCTACAAAATACCCACTTTAAATATGAAAACATATATACATTAAAAAGGATCAAGAACATGGAAGTAGGCGCATTAATTTCAGACAGTGTAGACTCCAGAACAAGGAATGTTATCAAGAAAAAAGGGGCATTACATAATGATAAAAGGTTCAATACTCCACAAAGACATAGCAATCCTTAATGTGGATGTGCCGAAAAATAGAGTCAAAATATATGAGGCAAAAACTGTTGTAACTGCAAGGAGAAACAGATGAATCCGCTATAAGAGTTGGAAGCTTTAACACCCCTCTATCAGAAACAGATAGACCTAGCCGACAGAAAATGAACAACGACATAGTTTAACTCAACAGCACCATCAATCAGCCAGATATAATTGGCATCTACTGACTAGTTCATCCAACCACGGCAGAATATACAGCTTTCTCAAGCTCACATGAAGCATTCACCAAGACAGACAACATTCTGGGCCATAAAACACACCATAACACATTTAAAAGAATAGAAATCATACAATGTCTGTTCTCAGACCACAGAGGAATTAAACTAGGAATCAAAAAGAGAAAGATAGCTGGAAAATCCCCAAATACTTGGAGATTAAGTAATGCACTTCTAAATAACACACAGGTAAAAAAAAATAAATCTCAACAGAAATATTTATTTATTTTACTTTTTAAAAATATTTTATTTATTTATTTGACAGAGAGAGACACAGCAAGAGAGGGAACACAAGCAGGGGGAGTGGGGGAGGGAGAAGCAGGCTTCCCACTGAGCAGGGACCCCGATGCGGGGCTTGATCCCAGGACCCCAGTATCATGACCTGAGCCGAAGGCAGATGCTTAACGACTGAGCCACCCAGGAGCCCCATCAACAGAAATATTTAAATCTTTTGAGGTAAATGAAAATGAAAACACAGCTTATCAAAATGTGTGGAATGCAGGGAAAACAGTTTAGAGGGAAATATGTAGCATTAAATGTATAATTGGGGGGCGCCTGGGTGGCTCAGTTGGTTGAGCGACTGCCTTCGGCTCAGGTCATGATCCTGGAGTCCCGGGATCGAGTCCCACATCGGGCTCCCTGCTCAGCGGGGAGTCTGCTTCTCCCTCTGACCCTCTTCCCTCTCGTGCTCTCTCTCATTCTCTCTCTCTCAAATAAATAAAATCTTAAAAAAAAATAAAAATAAATAAATGTATAATTGGGGAAAAAAAACAAAGTCTAAAAAGTCTAAATATCTGAAGTCAATAATCTAAGCTTCCACCTTAGGAAACTAGAAAAAGAAGAGCATATTAAATCCAGAGTAAGCAGAAGAAATACTAAAAATCAGAACAGAAACTAATGAAATTGAAAACAGGAATCAATAGAGAAAAGCTGGTTCTTTCAAAAGATCAATAAAATTTATAAGCCTCTAGTTAAGAAAAAAAAGAAAATACTCAAATTATTAAAATAGGATATTCAAGAGGGGACATTATTGCCGATCTCATGAACATTAAAAGGATAATAAAGGAATATTAAGAGCAACTCCATAATTTGGTAACCTACACAAAATGGACAAATTCCTTGAAAGACACAAGCTGTCAAAACTTACACTAGAAAAATAGACAATCTGAATAGAAATTGAATCAATATCTAATAACCTTCTAAAAGAGAAAACACCAGGCCCAGACGAGTTCACTGGTAAATTCTACCAAACATGTGAGGAATAAACTATACCATTTCTTTACAATCTCTTCCAGAAGACAGAAGCAGAAGGAATACCTCCTAACTCATTCTATGAGACCAGCATTTCCCTAATACCAAAATCAAAAGAAGACATTGTAAGGAAAAAAAACTCAGACCAAGTTGTCTCATGAAAATGGATGCAAAACTGTTCAACAAAATATTAATACCTCAGATCTATCAATATATAAAAAGAATTATATACCATGACCAAGTGGGATTTATCTCAGGTATGCAAGGCTGGTTCAACATTTGAAAATCAATTAATGTAATCCATCACATCAACAGGCTAAAGAGGAAAACCACAAGATCTTATCAATAGATGCAGAAAAGGCATTTGATAAAATCCAATACTCCTTCATGATAAATACTCTCAGAAAACGGAATAGAGAGGAACTTCCTCAACTTGATAAACACTATCTACAAAAAATCTACAGCTAACATCACACTAAATGGAGAGAAAGTTGAAGTTTTCCCGCTAATATCAGGAACAAGGCAATGACATTCCCTCTTACCACTGCTTTTCAACATTGTACTGGAAGTCCTAGCTGGTGCAGTAAGCCAAGAAAAGGAAATAAAAAGTATACAGACTGGGAAGGAAGAAATAGAACCACCTGATATGACCACCTGTGTAGAAAATGTGAAAGAATTTACCAAAAAAATTCCCTAGAACTAATAAGCAACTACAGCAAGGTTGCAGGATACAAGTTTGATATATAAAAGTCAATCACCTTCCTACACACCAGCAATGAACGAGTTTTGAAATTAAGAATGAATTACTATTTACATTAGCCCCTTCCCTCCCCAAAATGAAGTACTTAGGTATAAATCTAACAAAATATGTGCAAGATCTATATGAAGAACCTACAAAACTCTGATGAAAGATATCAAAGAACAAAATAATGGAGAAATATTCTATGTTCATGAATAGGAAGACTCAGTATTGTCAAGATGTCAATGCATCTATAGATTCAACGCAATCCCAATCAAAATAACAGCAACTTATTTTGTAGCAACAACTTGACAAATTGATTCTAAAGTTTATATGGAGGGGCAAAAGATCCAGAACAGCCACATCAATATTGGGGAAGTAGAACACAATTTGAAGGCTCACACTAACCAACTTCAGTATTTACTATAAAGCTAAAGTAATCAAGAAGGTATAGAACTGGTGAGAGAATGGACAAACAGATCAATGGAACAGAAAAGAGAGCCTAGAAATAGACCCACATAAACACAGTCAAAGGAGCAAAGGCAAAACAATACAGCAGAAATTGTGTATTCAACAAATGGTGCTAAAAAACCAGACATCCACATGCAAAAAAAATACTCTAGACACAAATCTTATAATATTCACAAAAATTAACTCAAAAGGGATCACAGATTTAAATGTAAAACACAGAAGTCTAAAACTCCTAGCAGAAAACCTAGATGACCCTGGGTACGGCAGTGATTTTTAGATACAACACGAAAGACACGGACCATCGAAAACAAAAGTACTAAACTGGACTTAGTTAAAATTAGGAACTGTGGCCCTGTGAAAGACTGGAATGACATTCCCACAGGCTGGGAAAAAATAATTAAAAAAGATAGAAGAGATAAAGGACTGTTATCCAAACTAATCAAGGAACACTTAAAACCCAATAAGAAAATGAACAACCAGATTTAAAAATTGACAAAAGATCTGAACACACACCTCACCAAAGAAGATATACAGATGGCAAGTAAGCATATGAAAAGATGTTCAATATCTTATGTCACCAGGGAATTGAAAACTAAGACAACAATGAAATACCCCTATAGACCTATTACAATGGCCACAATGCAAAACACTGACAGCACCAAATGCTGGTGAGGGTATGGAGCAATGGTAACTCTCACGCACTGCTGCAGGAAATGCAAGGTGGGGCAGCCACTTTGGAACAGCTTGGCAGTTTTGTACAAAGCTTAACATACTGTTATTTTTTTAAGATTTTATTTATTTTAGAGAAAGAGAGAGAGAGTGCACACGTGCAAGTGGGAGGGAGAGGGGGAGAGCCTCAAGCAGACCCTGCACTGATCACAGAGCCCAACTTGGGGCTCCATCCCACAACCCTGGGATCATGACCTGAGCTGAAACCAAGAGTCAGACACTCAACCAACTGAACCACCCAGGAGCCCCAAAACTTAACACACGATCCAGCAATCATGCTCCTTGGTTGGTATTTACCCAAAGGAGTTGAAAACCTATGTCCACATAAAAACTTGCATACGGATGTTTATAGCAGCTTTATTCATAATTGCCAAAACTTGGGAGCAACCCAGTTTTACTTAAGTAAATGGACGAACTGTGGTACATCCAGACAATGGAGTATTATTTTATTATTCAGCACTAACTAGTGAACTAGCAAGCCATGAAGAGACATGGAGGAACCTTAAATATGTATCACTGAGTGAAAAAAGCCAATCTGAAAAAGGTACCTACTGTAAAATTCCAATTATATAACATTCTGGAAAAAAACTATAGAGATGGTAAGAAGATAAGTGGTTGCCACGGGCTGGGAGGAGAGATGGATGAATAGGCAGAGCACAGAGAGTTTTTAAGGCAGTGAAACTAATTTTGTACAACATGACAATAGCAGATACATGTTGTTATACATTTGCCAAAACCCATAGAATGTGCCACACTAAGAGAAAAGTCTAACATCAGCTGTGGACTCTGGGTAACGATGATGTGTCAGTGTAGGTTACATTGGACTGTAACCAATGTATCAGTCTGGTCTGGGATGTTGATGACGAGGGAGGCTATGCATATTTGGGCATATGGTAATTCTCTGTATTTTCTGCTCAATTTTGCTGTGAACATAAAACTTCCCTAAAAAAATGTTTATTGAGGGGATGCCTGGGTGGCTCAGTTGGTTAAGCATCTGCCTTCGGCTCAGGTCATGTTCCAGGGTCCTGGGATCAAGCCCTACATTGGGCTCCTTGCTCAGCGGGGAGTCTGCTTCTCCCTCTCCCACTCCCCCTGCTTCTGTGCTCTCTCTCTCTGACAGGTAAATAAATAAAATCTTTAAAAAAAATTTGTTGAGGTTTGAAAATGTCAACACTTACAATATTAAAGAAATTACGTCTTTTACAACTATTTAAACTTAGAATAGAAGGGGCACCTGGGTGGCTCAGTCGGTTAAGCATCTGCCTTAGGCTTGGGTCATGATCCCAGGGTCTTGGGATCGAGCCCCGCATCAGGCTCCCTGCTCAGGGGGGAGCCTGCTTCTCCCTCCCCTCCCTGCTTGTGCTCTCTCTCACTAACTCTGTCTCTCTCTCTCCCAAATAAATAAATAAAATCTTAAAAAATAAAAATAAACTTAGGATAGAAAATTTTAGATGTCAACTTAAAAAAACTGCAAAAAGGTATTTAGTTTTTCAAAATTCTTTTAGGGATTGTGGGGAACAAAGTTTGAAGACTCCTAGTCTAAGACAATGTTTATCAGCAGGGGCCTCATCATCTCCTAGGAAGCATTTCAGGAAATTGGTGGGGCATCTTTAGTTGCATGATTGGAGGCAGCTACTGGCATTTAGTGGGAAAGGTGCCAACGATGCTAAACATCTTGCAAGGTGTGGGGCAGCTTCGTGGGAGATTTTTGGCACAACACGCAGGATTTCTGAATGACCCTGCACTACTGTTTTAAATCATTCGCGTCTAGAAACTAACTTTGTTTTTCTTCTCATCACAAAGCATTTCTAGAACAGCTGGGATAGATGCTGCATTTTAGAGGAAGGCAACTGCTACACAGCTCAAAGGAAGACTGTACTTGTCCACAATTTTATCCAAACATGTTTGCTACAGTGATGCCCCTCACAGTAAGTGAGCTCTGATACCATGCCCCTGGTATCACCCTAACGTGATCACCCACAGCTATGGCGGGTGTTCCCACTAAGCGTGACCCACATCAAACCACCTCCCAACTTGGGTCACCAAAACACCGCAGACGTCTCCCCAGGGCCTCAGCAGCTCAGGTCCACACTCCAGGTGGTAGTGCTCCTTCTAGAAATGGTTTTCCACTCGAGATAAACGGAAATGAACAACAGATGGGTTCTCTGCCTGCCTTGGGTGCCCTCTGCATGACTTGTCCAGTACTCACTGCCTTTTATCATCTCTTCCTTCTGGAAAGAACTCCATTCAATAACCACGTCGTCACCATCCTCAGTAAAATCTGTAGAAAGGTGCCTCTCAAATATCCAAAACATAGTCTTAAACTTGCAGAAGGTAACAAAATACTTTAAAAACAGAGTCATGGGGGCACCTGGGTGGCTCAGTCGTTAAACGTCTGCCTTCAGCTCAGGACATGGTCCCGGGGTCCTGGGATCGAACCCTGCATCGGGCTCCCTGCTCTGCGGGAAGTCTGCGTCTCCCTCTCCCACTTCCCCTGCTTGTGTTCCCGCTCTCACTGTGTCTCTCTCTGTCAAATAAATAAAATCTTAAAAAAACAAAAAACAAAAAACAGAGACATGGTCTCTTAACAGCACCTTTTTCCTCACAGTAGGGGTTTCAGGGTTGACAATGCCTAGTTCAGCTAATGGCACAAAAACTGATCACCATGAAAGGCTATGGTGCTTCCAGAAGCTACAGAGGTGAGATGCAGGTGTCCCCAGGCAGGCACTATCCCCTTTACCCAAACTGAAATGGGTAGTAGGCCTTCTGGAGGAGGAAAGTTTCCATCCACATCCAACCACCCTTCTTCCACAAGCTTATGAAGCCATTTTCTTCACTGTGAACCAAAATTACCCAGGTATCTAAATCTCCATTTCTTTAACACACAATACATAAGCTCCATTAACTAGGTTATCATCAGCCACTACACTTAGCACAGCAGCATCCGAAGTGCTGTGGGCCACACAAAGCAAACAGACAATGACCTTGTTTACCCTTAATCATCCTTAAGCCCCTCAGCTCTCTAGGATTTGAAATCAAAATAACATTGCTTTTCTCCTAACCTTCCAGAAAATTTTAGAAACGTAAATTTGATCATGCCTCAATCACAAGAAGAAAGGCATTAATGGGAAACATGAAGCGGTTGCACTTGGTGGTATTATTAGTCTGTCTCTCTCTGGGAGTCAGTGGTGTCTAATCCCATGATGTAATTTCCCCTATGGCTGTTTAAACGTCACGTTAAATTTCAGACAGCCAACAAGTGAGCCAGTATCAGCTGAAGTGGGAGTAATAACCATGTGAGATTTTAATAATGGAACTCTGAAAGGGATCCTTTTCAGGAGGCACATTATAAAGGGATTTTCTAGACAAAGAGAAAATGCAATTCTTACCTCCAACCAACAAGTAGCTGTTGGGAAACAGTGTTTTTGCTTGCATAAGTGCCCTTGCATGACCGGAATGGAAGAGGTCAAATATTCCATCCGCATAGACTCTGACAGGCCTGTCAACTGTGGAAGAAACAAAGTGTCATCAACACAACCGCAGAATAAGGCAGCCCTGTGACCTGATGCTTCTGTCCTCGGGACACCAGTGTGAGGAGGTTTACCTGGATAAAACACCATGTCTGGGTACCATCAGTCTCTTATTAGGGCACACAGTGACTTCTACAAAGAGGCTCTTCGGAGGCTAGCAAAGTGGAATAAAAACAGAACTAAGAGTGACCCAGAACACACATTTTAAGCCAACAGGAGAGACAAACACAAAGCGGCCCGGAGTTCTCTGAACCCAGAGTCGAGTCTGGGGTGTCTGAGCAGGCCGATTCAGACAGCCCAGGCATCAACAAAGGGTTGGCAGAGTCAGCCCAGCGGGGCTATCGAGGCAGGAGTAACCGAGTCGCTTAATGAAGAGGAAAAACGACTTCATTCTTGACTCGGGCAGTCCTGAATGAAGGCCCCCGAGATCCGCTACCCAAGGCAGCATCGCGCGGGAGTCTGCTCGTGCAGCTCCGGGAGACAGGCGCGCGCCTTTCCTCCCAGCTCCAGGCCCCACCGGAAGACCGGAAGACCGGAAGCCCGGAAGCAGCTGTGGCGGTACGTGTACCACAGGAACGCGCGAATGCTGCCAACCTGGGCTTACTTCCCTCCAGGGCGCCGCACTGCACGAAGCTCACTCCCTAACCTCTTTGGCATCATAAGAGATGGGGGGGGGCACGTGCCCCAAAGACAGAAGAGTCAGGTGACATGTGGGGGTGGCCCTCAGTGTTGCAGGCCAGCGACCAACACTACAGTCCCTCTGAGGGACAAAGGTCAAGAGAGAAGAGGCCTCACGAGACATTCTCACGGGGCCATATGGTGCTCTGGGAAGTGCCATTCCATGACAAAGGGATACGT
Organism: Zalophus californianus; assembly: GCF_009762305.2. NCBI lineage: Eukaryota > Metazoa > Chordata > Mammalia > Carnivora > Otariidae > Zalophus > Zalophus californianus. The sequence goes on along the minus strand of NC_045612.1, from coordinate 108,932,053 downwards.
TCAGCACAGCCCCCTGGGAGCCAGGCGACGGCACTAGGAACTACAGGATGACACTTTGCTGAGACAGCCCAAAGACCCACCTCCTCCAACAACACGGAGACATTGGGGGTAGAGGGGTTGGGTGCCAACTTTTACACCATTCTGGACTATCGACAAGGGAACTAGGAAGTGAAAATATGGCAAACTGAACATATATGCATTTATTTCCACTTTCTCCCAAATAACACAAGAATTACAGGTAAAGAATTAAAAAGGTATATGCCCCCCCAAATAAATTAAAAGGTATAATCCCCCAGGGCAGAGGAAACAAGAAAGGCAATGACAGTGGATGAGAGATGTGCACAACATTTTGGAAAGTTAAGATCATCAAACGGTGAGTGTCTGTAGGAAACAAGAATTGGGGTTAGGGCAGGTAGGGAAAGGGATTGTTGAGTCACTGGGTGTTTTGTTTTTTTTTTTTTAATAAGCCTAAGAGTCCTACTGACTTTTTCCAGTACATGCATGTATTATAATGATGTTATAAAAATAAATTTAAAAAAGAATGCAAACTTTTGGTGAATGATTTTTAAGACAGATTTAAAATTGTGATTACTTCTTGATGTAGTACAACCTCATTAATTTGGCATATAAATTAAAAGGAATGTTACATTAATAGATTCAGATGGTACAATGTTTCTAATAAATTAAATTTCTCTAATAAAAAAGAACTCGAGAGACTTTATGTCAGATCGGGAATTGCAATTATTCCCAATTATACACCATTCTGAACAAACAGAATTGCCTTCACAGGATTATACTGGATTCTAAATACGGCATGGTAAATAGAAAATGCTTTGAAATAACAAACTGTCTAATGAGGGATCCTTGGTTTCAATGTTCTTATTCAATTTGAATTCAATTGAGGAAAATTTGTTTTAAGATATAAATCCCAGGGGAAAGCAGATGGCAGTTTTGCAAAACTTTTTGTTATTGATTCAGAGGTGATCAAGATAAATGAATTCAGGAAGCAGGGAGGAAAGAAAAGTAAAGAAAGATGACATAATTACCGAGAAAAAGACCATTTAGTAAATCTTTGAAGAGTATTTGTGGAGTTGATTTTGCAATAAGCTCACTTTTTAAAATTGTAGCGTGTCAGCAATTTCCAGACTGGGAAACAGGACCAAAAAAAACAACACCCCAAACCAAAAACCAATCTTAACAAATGAGTGCTTCAAGAAAAAAAAAAAAAGACAAAGAAAGATGGAATGGAAGTGGGTCTGCAGATGAGAGATTGAAAAGATTTATCAAGGGGTGCCTGGGTGGTTCAGTTGTTAAGCAGCTCAGGTCTCGATCCCAGGGTCCTGGGGATCAAGCCCCGCATCGGGCTCACTGCTCGGCAGGAAGCCTGCTTCTCCCTCTCCCACTCCCCCTGCTTGTGTTCCCTCTCTCGCTGTGTCTCTCTGTCAAATAAATAAATAAAATCTTTAAAAATAAAAGACTTATCAACATATTGAATGTATAGATATTATTTGGATTTGGGTTCAAATTAACTATCAGTAAATGAGGACATAAGATAATCAGAAATTGGAACACTGGATATTTGGTGATATTAAAGAATTACTGTTAATTTTTAGGTGAAAAAATGGTATAATGATTATGTTTTTAAAAACTGGTTTTTAAAGACCTTTATACAGAAATATTTATGGATGGAATGATAGGAAGCGCAGGGCTTTGTTTCAAATAATTCAAGAAGGGGCAGTGGATGGGGGCATGCATGGGGTAAGACTGGCATGGGGTGGTGGTTGTTAGCTATAGATGACAGACACATGAAGGTTCATTATATTGTTCTACCTTTGTGTATGTATGAAATTCTCTACAATAAAGTTTTTAAGAGTGTGGCTTTTTTTACTTTGTATGTTTATTTCTTTTATTCTTTTGTTTCAGATTTTTCTGGACATCTTTTTAAGCATTTGGGCATTCTCCAGAGCATCTATGTTGGGAACCACTGGCTGGTGAAGCTGGAGGTCTGGCAATGACCCCGAGTGGGAACCCAACTACACCATGGCCATGGTGGAGAGACCTTAAGGGGCCTCCCAGGGATCCCTGCCACCTGGTGTCTATGCCTTGGTGCCAACTCCTCCCTTTGAAATGTGAGTGGGGCGGGCGCCTGTGTGGTTCAGTTGGTTAAGCAACTGCCTTCGGCTCGGGTCCTGATCCCAGGGTCCTGGGATGGAGCCCCGCATCTCGCTCCCTGCTCAGCAGGGGAGCCTGCTTCTCCCTCTCCCTCCACCTGCCACTCCCCCTGCTTGTGCTCGCTCTCATTGTCAAATAAATAAATAAATAAAATCTTTAAAAAAAAATGAAATGCGAGTAGGACCTGTGACTTATTTCTAACCAGTTGAGTATGGCAAAGAGGTTGGATGGCACTCCCATGATTACATTACACTATGTAAGATTCACTCTTTCTCTCCCGGTGGCTTTGAAGAAGGAAGCTATCGTGTTGTGATAGGGCCACATGGCAAGGAACTGCAGGTGTCTCCTAGGGGCTGAGGGTGGCCTCTGGCTGACAACCAGCAAAAAGCTAGATCTTTAGTCTTAGAGCTGCAAGGAAACAACCTGAGTGAGCTTGGAAACAGGTCTATCACCATCAAGCCTCCAGGTGAGAGATGAGTCCTGGGTGACACCTTAAACACAACCTTGCGGGACCCTGAGCAGAGGACTCCGTTTAGCCAGGCTCCCGGCCCACAGAAATTATGACGTAATAAATCTGCATTGTTTTAAGCCACTAATTCTGTGACAGTGTGTTATGCAGCATAGAAAATGAATACAATGGCATTATAAATTTTCTGCCCACAGACAATTATAAATTCTTAGAAGTATTTCAAATAAATTGCTGTTTATCCTGAATGGACAGAGTGAGGTCTAGCAGATAAATGTGATGTTCTGGTAAAATGCCTATCTGTATAGCACATGTCGATTGCTATGTTCCAAATAATTTCCATATAATGAACTACACATAACACCAAAACGATGCTGAATATTTGCTTAAGAATCATGGATACAGGGGCGCCTGGGTGGCTCAGTCGTTAAGCGTCTGCCTTCGGCTCAGGTCATGATCCCGGGGTCCTAGGACCGAGCCCCACATCGGGCTCCCTGCTCAGTGGGGAGTCTGCTTCTCCCTCTCCCACTCCTCCTGCTTGTGTTCCCTCTCTCACTGTGTCTCTCTGTCAAAAAATAAATAAAATCTTAAAAAAAAAAATCATGGATACAAATAATGACCATGGTATAGTATTGTGGGGAAATCTGACTTTTTTTTTTAACTTCCTGGATCTTACACTGCAAATTTTTCTAAGTTATTCAGCCCTTATAAACAAATGAAATGGTGAGGGGGCTGTGCTTGCCTCACACCATATATGAAAATTAACTCAAAATGGATCATAGATCTAAATGTATGGACTAAAGTTGTAAAACTTGTAGAAGAAATGGGGAGAGAATCTTAGTGACTATGGGTTTGGCAAAAATTTCTTCAATAGGGGGCACCTGGGTGGCTCAGTCTGTTAAGCCTCTGACTTCAGCTCAGGTCATAACCTCAGGGTCCTGGGATCGAGCCCCTTGTCATGTCAGGCTCCCTGGTCAGCGGGGAGTCTGCTTCTCCCTCTCCCTCTGCTCTTCCCCCCCACTCATGCTCACTCTCTAGCTCTCTCTCAAATAAATAAAATCTTTAAAAAAATTTCTTGAATAGGCCCCAAAAGGACACATTATAAAGCCAAAAAATAACAATAAATTGAACCTTACTTCAAACTCACATCTTCAAAAGACATTTTTACAAAAATACAAAGGCAAGTCAGACAGGGAGAAAATATTTGCAAAATATATATCTGAACTAAGCCTTGTATCTAGAATACAAAAGAACTGTCAAAACTCAATAAGAAATACCTCATTTTAAAAAGGGCAAGAAATTTGAACAGACACTTCACCAAAGAAAATAAATATATGAATGGCAAATAAGATCATGAAAAGATCTTTAATATCATTAGTTATCAGGGAAATAGAAATTAAAGCTAGAATGATAGACTACTCCATACCCCTAGAATAGCTAAGAGTTTAAAAATATATTGACCCTACCAATTCTTGGCGAGGGTATAGAGCAACTGGAACTCTCGAACAATGCCAGTGGGAACGTAAAATGGTACGATCACGCCGCAAAGCAGTTGGGCAGTTAGAAAAAGTTGAACATCCACCTACCATATGGCCGGACACAAGGCAATCACCAACTGCATTATACCTGAACTCACATTTTGGTGGGCTGTGTTATGGCTTTTCTTGGTATTCCTTCAGACTCAGGCAACAACAAATGGGTGACTATTCATTTTTGATTATGGCTTTTAACCTACATTTAAACAGTGCTTTAAAAGTCCGTATGATTTACCAAGCACCTATCTTTCACTCAATCTTTGCATCAATTCTAATGTGTGTGGGAGAGAATGGACTTACTATCCTTATTTCATAGAGGGGCAATGGAAGCTCAGCCTAGTTAAGCAGCTTACCCAATATCATACAATGAAGCTGTGACGAAATGCGAGTACGAGCCAAACTTCACTGCCCTTTCTTCTAACTCATGGCGCCTTCCAGAAAGCTACATTCCAATATGAATTCTTTTTAAAAAGAGAGGGATTAGTACTAAACACCCACTAACTACGGTCACTAGTATTGTTTTTGTGTACAATTGATGTGCAAAAATGGTGGCACAAAAATTAGCCCTTAAAAATCTAATAGTTACATATTCTATCAAGTTTACAATAGCTTTATATAAACTTGATAATTTCCTTCTACTTATAGCCAGCTTTTACTGATAGTGATTGATGTTAACTATTTAAATTTTAAAAAAGTATATTTAGGGGCGCCTGGGTGGCACAGTTGGTTAAGCATCTGACTCTTGGGTTCGGCTCAGGTCCTGATCTCAGGGTCGTGGTGTGGGATCGAGGCCCACGTCAGGCTCCGCGCTCAGTGCCAAGTGTGCTCAGATTCTCTCTCCCTCTATCCCTCCTGCTCGTGCTCTCTCTCGCTTGCTCTCTCTAAAATAAATAAGTAACTCTTTTCAAAAAAGGGTATATTTAAAGAAAATTATAGTACAGGTGCACACAAATAAGGCAAAATTCATTGAGGTAGTTCTTGAAAAAATGAATTTGGCAAACTCTACACACTGTGGAAATGGAACAATACAAATCCCCCTTTGAGAAAGAAAATAGGCAATTAGAACTGAATTTCCTTTTAAGATAAAAGGCAGCTGTGATGAAAAGGGACCTATGAAACAATCACTTGGACTTCTCCTTTATCTGAAGACAGAGTAGTGATTCTTGGTCTCTGATAGATATGAAACCTTGCAGGTTCATAGTTCCACAGCTGGACTAATTGAGCTCAGATCAAAGGTGCCAATTCCAATTGTTCTACTGTGTTCCTTCTCTTGTGGCTCACAGAGAACGTACAGGAGCTAAGAGCGATGAGCAGAGTTTCTTATTACCTCTTTTAGAATTTATATGCCAGCCCCTCTTTGGGCAGACCGACAATTGTGCAACATATTGTAGGCAATTGTACTAAGTCATAAAATAGGGCCAGTGAAGGAGATAAAGACTTGTTATAACTATAATCTTGAAGTACATTATAAACCCCAAATGTGGGTCTGTTTTGTCTTTTTGATGGAATGCTCAAGACAGCACCACAAAAAGGTAATTACTTAGTAGTCTTGAAAATTACCAAACGTTCCAAAAAAGCAATGATGTTTTTCTTGTTTTCTACTAACAGCACAATGCCCCAACAATTATATTTGGATAATCTCCCTGTCACTCCCTCCAGTCATTACCAACAGTTACTCTTCGTCAGTGGTTCTGGCAGTGGGGTCCCAGGATAGGCAGCATCAGCAGGGAACTCGTTAAGGGATGCACCATCCCCAGCCCCACCCCCACCCCAGATCTGCTCCATCACACACCTGGCAGGTGATAGCTGCTTGAACAAGGCAGAGGATTCGAAGCAGCGATGAGGACCACTACTGTAATAAAACAATGGTTATCAGAGTGTGGTCTAAGACTATCACGTGCCTTCTACTAATCAAAGAACTGACATCTTGTCACATTTTTACATGGATGCTAGACATTCTAAATAAAGGAGTTTCTAACAAAAATGGGGCCCTCCCCCTCTCTGCCAGCCAGGTGCCCATCAACATCACAAATTCTCTTGGATAACTTCCCAGGGTCCTCACCTGAGACAACAGGAGACTTTCTCTCCTAGTACGAAAAGTTCACCTCTGCTCCATCTCACTCCTGCAGAGACCCATGTTCTACAGAGCCCACGACACAGCTGTTTCAAAATGCACCACCATCTTATTCTAACTTGGTTCTTGGCATTTAAACCGCTTGGCAGTCAGACAACATACTGGTGCACAATGTAATCCCATCAGCTTGACGCCAGCTCAGAGCATCACAGCCAACTCTGATTTTATTCCTGAAGGCAAGCTCCTCCTCTTGTCCCAAACTTCCATTCATTCACTCAGTCACTCACAAAGTATTTACTGAGCACACAGGATTTGACAAGAAGGTCTCTAGGTGCTGGTGAAACAGCAGTGGGCGAGGCAGACAGCCCTGCCGCTACGAAGATCACAGCCACTGTCTGTCTGTCTTGTCTGTCTCGTTCACCTGCCACCCTCCAGTTCGAAGTCTGTGTCTTCACTGAGCTCTGCGGTCAGCTGTGGCCCGTGCAGAGATATGAGGTAAAAGGGACTTCGGGGCGAATCCTAGCTCCACCCAGTCAGCTAGGACATTTGACAAGTTACTTTTCCATTCTCCAAGTCCTCAAGGAAGGACACAAGATCACCCATGTCACCGTTTTTGCTGTCACATGGGTACGAGACCAGACACAAAGGCCAGATGAGACAGAGTACACGGTACACGGCACCTAGCAGATGTACGGGGAGTTCCACCTCCCTTTCCCTAGCAAAGTAGGGTCCTCTTCTTCAGTGGCCTGAAGCTCAGTCTTTCACTGTAGGTTATATTAGTTCTTTCATAATCACCCGGACTTCCATTGTGGCTTTTGGATTTATTGCTGGGGTCAGCATTTCTCAGTGTATGGTCTGTAAACCACTAAGTTCACAATCACCTGGCTATTAGTTACGAAACACAGATGCTTGGGCCCCATCCCAGATTCAGGGGAAAGGGAGAGAGAGCAGGAAATCTGTTTTTTTTTCAAAGATGTTTTATTTATTTATTTGAGAGAGCAAGTGAGCAAGCATGAGTGGGGCGGGGGGAGGGGTGGGCAGAGGGAGAGGGAGAAGCAGACTCCCCGCTAAGAAGGGAGCCTAACACGGGGCCCGATCCCAGGACCCTGGGATCATGACCTGAGCAGAAGGCAGATGCTTGACCGACTGAGCCACCCAGGTGCCCCAGGATATCTGCTCCTTTAACAAGCCGCCAGGTGATTTGTTGCACACTTAAGTGTGGGAACAACTGGTTTAGCCGCTAAGAGCTACCTCCCCAAGGCTCTTCTTGCCGTTCTCAAAGCTGATTATTAACTTTGCCCGCCCTCGCTTCCTCACCTCACTCTCTTGAAGCTATTCTTCAAAAGGAAACAGAGAGTCATGATCGAGAGCCCAAGCGTGAACACAAATGGGTTTGATGTCAAACCCCAGCTTGACCACCCACCCGTGGGGCTCAAGTGGGTCGCCCTGCAGCAGCAGCGCCTGGGGTGCTGAGAGGCAGATGGTTAGGCCCCACCCCATTGGGACTGAATCAGAAACTCTGGGGGTGAGGCCCAACCATCTAGTTTGATGAGCCCTCCAGGTGATTCTGATGCGCCTCCAGTGTGAGGACCACTGGCAGCGGCTCACTCATTCACCTTGCGAGATTCATGGCTTCTCGAAAGCCTTCATTCTCTCCTCTGGAAAATAAAGTACTACAATTGTAGAGTGAAAGGACATGGTACATCTAAAGAACTTAGCAATAGTAAGCACTTAATAAATACCCATTATTATTAAGCAAATTGTCCTTTGTCCCACGGATTCTCTTAAGCCAGGGATGTTTGCTTTTTGCCATGGTGAGTGGAAACCAAGTCATGCCATCTTCAGTATCTCAAAGCTCAGCTGCTCTACTAGTCTTAGTTTTCACTCCAGCCACATCACCTGGAATGCCACTCATTTACTCCTACACAGCTATCCCTGTGCCTTCACTCTTCTGCTTCCACTGACCTGGGATACCCTTGTTGGCTGCCCACCTAGTCCCAATCTAACGTCTCCCAAAACGAGCAGCTCAGGTTGGCTACAAGGTCTCGCCTGACTGTTCCAGGCCCAATGAATCTGCCCTTCTTAAAACATACAGTTATCTGTGTTGTGAGGTTAAACCCCTAAGCATACACGTGCATATTATTTGGGGGTTTTATTTCATATCGGGTTGTCCCTTTAATTAGAGGTGTACCTTGGAGATATACCAGGTTCATTTTCAGACCTCTGCAATAAAGCAAATACCACGATAAAACTAGTCAAGTGATGGGCAGGCAAGATGGCGGAGGAGTAGGAGACCTGGATTTCGTCTGGTCTCAGGAATTCAGCTGAATAGGGATCAAACCATTCTGAACACCTACGAACTCAACAGGAGATCGAACAGGAGAGTAGCAACAACTCTCTGAACGGAGAAGCGACCACTTACTGGAAGGTAGGACGTGCGGAGAAGTGAATCCGAGGCGATATTCAGGAGGATAGATGGCGGGGGAGGGAGCCCCCTCAGCCGCTACTGGCAAGTGATAGAGCCGCGGAGCACAAAATCGGACCTTTTAGAAGTCGGCTCCGCTGAGGGACGTCGCTCCAGTGGCTAAGTGGGGGGTGGAACCCTCGGGGTCACAGAAAGACCGGGGGTGCCTGAGTGCGGCAGAGCTCCCAGGTATCGGAGCGGGGAAGCCGGCTGCAGAGACGGAGCCGAGGCGCGGGCTCTCACCTCGGGGTTGCCATAAACCGTGATCCGCGGCCCAGTTGGGCCACTGCTCCTCCAGCAGGGACCCAACAAGCGGCAGAGCCGGGGTGACTCCCCTTCCTCCCCCGGGAGGAGCGGCGCGGGAGCGCACCGTAGGGATCTGCTGGGTTTGGAGACTCCACACGGGGTCAGGTGCCAGAGATAGAAACGCTCGGTCACGGGCCGGGTGAGCATGGAGTGCGGCCGGAGACCGGGGAGACGGGAGGGACTGCTTTTCTCTGGGGGCGCACTGAGGAGCAGGGCCCCGAGTTCTCGGCTCCTCTGGGTGGAGATTGGGAGGCCACCATTTTCGCCCTGGTCCTCCAAACCTGTACCAGAGCTTACAGGGAACAAAAGCTCCTGAGAGCAAACCCGAGCAGCTTGCTTAGCCCGGACCGACAAGGGTGGGGCAATTCCGCCTCCGGCAAAGACATTTGGGAACCATGGCAACAGGCCCCTCCCCCAGAAGATCAGCACGAACAGCCAGCAAGCCAAGACCAAGTTTACCGATCAAGGAGAACGGGAGAACTCCAGCGCTAGGGGAATACTGCACATAGAATTCACGGCTTTTTTTTTACCATGATTCATTAGTTTTTCAAAGTTAATTTTTTAACTTTTTTTTTAATTTTTCTTTTTCCCTTTTTCAACCAACATCTTATCAATCCCTTTTTTTAAAAAAACATTTTTTATTTTTCATTTTTAGAATATTTTACCCCTTCATACTAGTTACCCTTATTTTTGGCATATATATATGTTGTTCTCTCTTTAAAATTTTAAGATACAGTTTCTTCTAACAGATCAAAATATACCGTAACTCACTAGTGTATGGCTTTGTTCTAGTCTCCTGCCTGATCACATTCTCTCCCTTTTTTTTTTTAAATCTTTTTTTTTTTTTTTTAAAGATTTTAGTTATTTGACAGAGAGAGACACAGCGAGAGAGGGAACACAAGCAGGGGGAGTGGGAGAGGGAGAAGCAGGCCTCCCGCAGAGCAGGGAGCCCTATGTGGGGCTCAATCCCAGGACCCTGGGATCATGACCTGAGCCGAAGGCAGATGCTTAACGACTGAGCCACCCAGGCGCCCCTCTTCTTTTTTCAAACAACTTATCAATTCCTTTTATAAAATCTTTTATAATTTTCATCTTTACAGTCATCTTCCATCCCTTCATTGTATCAACCCTTGTTTTGTACATATATGTCTTTCTTCCTTTAAAATTTTAGGAAGCACCTTTTTCTAACAGAGCAAAATATGCCCAAAATCTAGTGTGTGGCACTGATCTATGCACTAGCCTGATCATATTTGATCATATTCTGTTTTTTTTTGTATTGTTCTGTTTTTGTTTTTATCTTTTTTTTTCTTTTTCTTTTTTCTTTCTTTCCCTTCTTTTCCCCTGGTTTCAGGTCTTTTCTGATTTGTATAGAGTATATTTGCTGGGGAGGTTGTTAACCTGTTAGCATTTTGTTCTCTCATTCATCTATTCTCCTCTGGACAAAATGACAAGATGAAAAAAATCACCTCAGCAAAAAGAACAAGAGGTAGTACCGTCAGCCAGGGACCTACTCAATACGGACATTAGTACGATGTCGGACCTAGAGTTCAGAATCATGACTTTAAAGATACTAGCTGGGCTTGAAAAAAGCATGCAAGTTATTAGAGAAACCCTTTCTGGAGAAATAAAAGAACTAAAATCTAACCAAGTCGAAATCAAAAAGGCTATTAATGAGGTGCAATCAAAAATGGGGGCACTAACTGCTAGGATAAATGAGGCAGAAGAAGGAATCAGCGATATAGAAGACCAAATGATGGAAAATAAAGAGGCTGAGAAAAAGAGAGAGAAACGACAGGATCACGAGGGCAGAATTCGAGAGATAAGCGATACGACAAGATGAAACAACATTAGAATAATTGGGATCCCAGAAGAAGAAGAAAGAGAGAGGGGCAGAAGGTATATTCGAGCAAATTATAGCAGAGAACTTCCCTAATGTGAGGAAGGAAACAGGCATCAAAATCCAGGAGGCACAGAGAACCCCTCTCAAAATCAGTAAAAATAGGTCAACACCCCAACATCTAATAGTAAAACTTACGAGTCTCAGAGACAAAGAGAAAATCCTGAGAGCAGCTCGAGAGAAGAGATATGTAACCTATAATGGTAGAAATATTAGATTGGCAACAGACCTATCCACAGAGACCTGGCAGGCTAGAAAGGACTGGCATGAGATCTTCAGAGCACTAGGTGAGAAAAATATGCAGCCAAGAATACTATATCCAGCTAGGCTGTCATTGAAAATAGAAGGAGAGATTAAAAGCTTCCAGGACAAACAAAAACTAAAGGAATTTGCAAACACGAAACGAGCCCTCCAAGAAATTTTGAAAGGGGTCCTCTAGGCAAAGAGAGAGCCTAAAAGCAGCATAGATCAGAAAGGAACACAGACAATGTACAGTAACAGTCACCTACAGACAATGCAATGGCACTGGATTCATACCTTTCAATAGTGACCCTGAATGTAAATGGGCTAAATGCCCCAATCAAAAGACACAGGGTATCAGATTGAATTAAAAAACAAGATCCATCAATATGCTATCTGCAAGAGACTCATTTTAGACCCAAAGACACCCCCAGATTGAAAGTGAGGGGGTGGAAAACCATTTACCATGCTAATGGACACCAAAAGAAAGCTGGGGTGGCAATCCTTATATCAGACAAACTAGATTTTAAAGCAAAGACTGTAATAAGAGATGAAGAAGGACACTATATCCTACTTAAAGGGTCTATCCAACAAGAAGATCTAACAATCGTAAATATCTATGCCTCTAACATGGGAGCAACCAATTTTATAAGGCAATTAATAACAAAAGCGAAGAAACACATTGACAACAATACAATAATAGTGGGGGACTTTAACACCCCCCTGACTGAAATGGACAGATCATCTAAGCAAAAGATCAACAAGGAAATAAAGACTTTAAATGACACACTGGACCAAATGGACTTCACAGACATGTTCAGAACATTCCATCCCAAAGCAACGGAATACACATTCTTCTCTAGTGCCCATGGAACATTCTCCAGAATTGATCACATCCTAGGTCACAAATCAGGTCTCAACCAGTACCAAGAGATTGGGATCATTCCCTGCATATTTTCAGACCACAATGCTTTGGAACTAGAACTCAATCACAAGAGGAAACTCGGAAAGAACTCAAACACATGGAGGCTAAAGAGCATCCTACTAAAGAATGAATGGGTCAACCAGGAAATAAAAGAAGAATTAAAAAAATTCATGGAAACCAATGAAAATGAAAACACAACTGTTCAAAATCTTTGGGATACAGCAAAGGCAGTCCTGAGAGGAAAGTATATAGCAATACAAGCCTTTCTCAAGAAACAAGAAAGGTCTCAAATACACAACCTAACCCTACACCTAAAGGAGCTGGAGAAAGAACAGCAAATAAAGCCTAAACCCAGCAGGAGAAAAGAAATAATAAAGATCAGAGCAGAAATCAATGAAATAGAAACCAAAAGAACAGTAGGACAAATCAACGAAACTAGGAGCTGGTTCTTTGAAAGAATTAACAAGATAGATAAACCCCTGGCCAGACTTATCAAAAAGAAAAGAGAGAGAAATGACCCAAATCAACGAAATCATGAATGAAAGAGGAGAGATCACAACCAACACCAAAGAAATACAAGCAATTATAAGAACATATTATGAGCAACTCTATGCCAGCAAATTAGATAACCTGGAAGAAATGGGTACATTCCTAGAGATGTATCAACTACCACAATTGAACCAGGAAGAAATAGAAAACCTGAACAGACCTATAACCACTAAGGAAATTGAAGCAGTCATCAAAAATCTCCCAAGAAACAAAAGCCCAGGGCCAGATAGATTCCCAGGGGAATTCTATCAGACATTTCAAGAAGAATTAATACCTATTCTCCTGAAACTGTTCCAAAAAATAGAAATGGAAGAAAACTTCCAAACTCATTTTATGAGGCCACCATTACCTTGATCCCAAAACCAGACAAAGACCCCATCAAAAAGGAGAATGACAGACCAATATCCTTGATGAACATGGATGCAAAAATTCCCACCAAAATATTAGCTAATAGGATCCAACAGTCCATTAAAAGGATTATTCACCACGACCAAGTGGGATTTATCCCTGGGCTGCAAGGTTGGTTCAACAACCGCAAATCAATCAACGTGATACAATACATTAACAAAAGAAAGAACAGGAATCATATGATCCTCTCAATAGATGCAGAAAAAGCATTTGACAAAGTACAGCATCCTTTCTTGATCAAAACTCTTCAGAGTATAGGGATAGAGGGTACCTACCTCAATATCATAAAAGCCATCTATGAAAAACCTACAGCGAATATCATTCTCAACGGGGAAAAGCTGAGAGCTTTTCCCCTAAGGTCAGGAACGCGGCAGGGATGTCCACTCTCACCACTGCTATTCAACATACTATTAGAAGTCCTAGCCACAGCAATCAGACAACAAAAAGAAATCAAAGGCATCCAGATCGGCAAAGAGGAAGTCAAACTCTCACTCTTTGCAGATGATATGATACTGTATGTGGAAAACCCAAAAGACTCCACCCCCAAACTGCTAGAACTCATACAGGAATTCAGTAAAGTAGCAGGATATAAAATCAATGCACAGAGGGGGCGGAGCAAGATGGCGGAGGAGTAGGAGACCTAGATTTTGTCTGGTCTCAGGAATACAGCTGAATAGGGATCAAACCATTCTGAACACCTACGAACTCAACAGGAGATCGAACAGGAGAGTAGCAACAACTCTCTGAACAGAGAAGCGACCACTTACTGGAAGGTAGGACGTGCGGAGAAGTGAATCCGAGGCGATATTCGGGAGGATAGACGGCGGGGGAGGGGCCTCCGTCGGCCGCTTCTGGCAAGTGCTAGAGCCGCGGAGCACAAAATCGGACCTTTTAAAAGTTGGCTCGGCGGAGGGACGTCGCTGCAGTGGCTAAGCGGGGGGTGGAATCCTCCCGGGACAGTGTGGTCTCAGGACCCTTGGGGTCACAGAGAGACCAGGGGTGCCTGAGTGCGGCAGAGCTCCCAGGTATCAGAGCAGGGAAGCCGGCTGCAGAGACGGAGCAGAGTCGCGGGCTCTCAGCTCGGGGTTGCCACAAACTGTGATCTGCGGCCCAGTCGGGGCACGGCTCCCCCAGCAGGGACCCAACAAGCAGCAGATCCGGGGAGACTCCCCTTCCTTCCCGGGGAGGAGCGGTGCGGGAACACACTGCAGGGATCTGCTGGGTTTGGAGACTCCGAGCGGGGTCGGGTGCCAGAGATAGAAACGCTCGGTCACAGGCCGGGTGAGCACGGAGTGCGGCCAGAGACCGGGGACACGGGAGTGACTGCTTTTCTCTGGGTGCGCACTGAGGAGTGGGGCCCCGAGTTCTCGGCTCCTCCGGGCAGAGACTGGGAGGCCGCCATTTTCGCCCTGGTCCTCCAAAGCTGTACCGAGAGCTTGCAGGGAACAAAAGCTCCTGAGAGCAAACTGGAGCAGCTTCCTTAGCCCGGACCGACAAGGGCGGGGCAATTCCGCCTCCGGCAAAGGCATTTGGAAACCACAGCAACAGGCCCCTCCCCCAGAAGATCAGCACAAACAGCCAGCAAGCCAAGACCAAGTTGATCGATCAAGGAGAATAGGAGAACTCCAGCGCTAGGGGAATACTGCACATAGATTCATGCCTTCTTTTTTTTTTTTTTTTTTTTTACCATGATTCATTATTTCATCAAAGTTAATTTTTGTTGACTTTTTTTATTTTTCTTTTTCCCTTTTTCAACCAACATCTTATAAATCCTTTTTTAAAAAAAAAACATTTTTTATTTTTTTTTCATTTTTAGAGTCATATTTTATCCCTTCATAGTAGTTATCCTTGTTTTTGGCATATATATATAAGTTGTTCTCTCTTTAAAATTTTGAGGTACAGTTTCTTCTAACAGATCAAAATATACCCTAAACCACTAGTGTATGGCTTTGTTCTAGTCTCCTGCCTGATCACATTCTCTCCCTTTTTCCTTTTTTTTTTTTCCTTAAATCTTCTTTCTTTTTTCAAACAACTTATCTTACCAAGTCCTTTTATAAAATCTTTTATAATTTTCATCTTTACAGTCATCTTCCATCCCTTCATTGTATCAACCCTTATTTTGTACATATATGTCTTTCTTCCTTTAAAATTTTAGGAGGCACTTTTTCTAACAGACCAAAATACGCCCAAAATCTAGTGTGTGGCACTGATCTATGCACTAGCCTGATCATATTTGATCATATTCTGCCTTTTTTGAATTGTTTTGTTTTTGTTTTTCTTTTTTTTTTCTTTTTTTTTTTTCTTTTTCTCTTTCTTTTTTCTTTCTTTCCCTTTCTTTTCCCCTGGTTTCAGGTCTTTTCTGATTTGCATACAGTATATTTGCTGGGGACGTTGTAAACCTGTTAGCCTTTTGTTCTCTCATTCATCTATTCTCCTCTGGACAAAATGACAAGACGAAAGAAATCACCTCAGCAAAAAGAACAAGAGGTAGTACCGTCAGCCAGGGACCTACTCAATACGGACATTAGTACGATGTCGGACCTAGAGTTCAGAATCATGACTTTAAAGATACTAGCTGGGCTTGAAAAAAGCGTGGAAGTTATTAGAGAAACCCTTTCTGGAGAAATAAAAGAACTAAAATCTAACCAAATCGAAATCAAAAAGGCTATTGATGAGGTGCAATCAAAAATGGGGGCACTAAATGCTAGGATAAATGAGGCAGAAGAGAGAATCAGTGATATAGAAGACCAAATGATGGAAAATAAAGAGGCTGAGAAAAAGAGAGAGAAACAACTACAGGATCACGAGGGCAGAATTCGAGAGATAAGTGATACGATAAGACGAAACAACATTAGAATAATTGGGATCCCAGAAGAAGAAGAGAGAGAGAGAGGGGCAGAAGGTATATTGGAGCAAATTATAGCAGAGAACTTCCCTAATGTGAGGAAGGAAACAGGCATTAAAATCCAGGAGGCACAGAGAACCCCTCTCAAAATCAATAAAAATAGGTCAACACCCCGACATCTAATAGTAAAACTTACGAGTCTCAGAGACAAAGAGAAAATCCTGAAAGCAGCTCGGGAGAAGAGATATGTAACCTACAATGGTAGAAACATTAGATTGGCAACAGACCTATCCACAGAGACCTGGCAGGCCAGAAAGGACTGGCAAGATATCTTCAGAGCACTAAACGAGAAAAATATGCAGCCAAGAATACTATATCCAGCTAGGCTATCATTGAAAATAGAAGGAGAGATAAAAAGCTTCCAGAACAAACAAAAACTAAAGGAATTTGCAAACACGAAACCAGCCCTCCAAGAAATATTGAGAGGGGTCCTCTAAGCAAAGAGAGAACCTAAAAGCAGCAAAGAGCAGAAACGAACACAGACAACAGACAGTTAACAGTCACCTTACAGGTAATACAATGGCACTAAATTCATACCTTTCAATAGTTACCCTGAATGTAAATGGGCTAAATGCCCCAATCAAAAGACACAGGCTATCAGATTGGATTAAAAAACAAGACCCATCAATATGCTGTCTACAAGAGACTCATTTTACACCCAAAGACACCCCCAGATTGAAAGTGAGGGGGTGGAAGACCATTTACCATGCTAATGGACACCAAAAGAAAGCTGGGGTGGCAATCCTTATATCAGACAAACTAGATTTTAAAACAAAGACTGTAATAAGAGATGAGGAAGGACACTATATCCTACTTAAAGGGTCTATCCAACAAGAAGATCTAACAATTGTAAATATCTATGCCCCGAACATGGGAGCGGCCAATTATATAAGGCAATTAATAACAAAAGCAAAGAAACACATTGACAACAATACAATAATAGTGGGGGACTTTAACACCCCCCTGACTGAAATGGACAGATCATCTAAGCAAAAGATCAACAAGGAAATAAAGACTTTAAATGACACACTGGACCAAATGGACTTCACAGACATATTCAGAACATTCCATCCCAAAGCAAAGGAATACACATTCTTCTCTAGTGCCCATGGAACATTCTCCAGAATTGATCACATCCTAGGTCACAAATCAGGTCTCAATCGGTACCAAAAGATTGGGATCATTCCCTGCATATTTTCAGACCACAATGCTTTGAAACTAGAACTCAACCACAAGAGGAAAGTCGGAAAGAACTCAAATACATGGAGGCTAAAGAGCATCCTACTAAAGAATGAATGGGTCAACCAAGAAATTAAAGAAGAATTAAAAAAATTCATGGAAACCAATGAAAATGAAAACACAACTGTTCAAAATCTTTGGGATACAGCAAAAGCAGTCCTGAGAGGAAAGTATATAGCAATACAAGCCTTTCTCAAGAAACAAGAAAGGTCTCAAATACACAACCTAACCCTACACCTAAAGGAGCTGGAGAAAGAACAGCAAAGAAAGCCTAAACCCAGCAGGAGAAGAGAAATCATAAAGATCAGAGCAGAAATCAATGAACTAGAAAGCAAAAGAACAGTAGAACAGATCAACGAAACTAGGAGCTGGTTCTTTGAAAGAATTAACAAGATTGATAAACCCCTGGCCAGACTGATCAAAAAGAAAAGAGAAATGACCCAAATCAACAAAATCATGAATGAAAGAGGAGAGATCACAAGCAACACCAAAGAAATACAAACAATTATAAGAACATATTATGAGCAACTCTATGCCAGCAAATTAGATAACCTGGAAGAAATGGGTGCATTCCTAGAGATGTATCAACTACCACAATTGAACCAGGAAGAAATAGAAAACCTGAACAGACCTATAACCACTAAGGAAATTGAAACAGTCATCAAAAATCTCCCAAGAAACAAAAGCCCAGGGCCAGATGGCTTCCCAGGGGAATTCTATCAGACATTTAAAGAAGAATTAATACCTATTCTTCTGAAATTGTTCCAAAAAATAGAAATGGAAGGGAAACTTCCAAACTCATTTTATGAGGCCAGCATTACCTTGATCCCAAAACCAGACAAAGACCCCATCAAAAAAGAGAATTACAGACCAATATCCTTGATGAACATGGATGCAAAAATTCTCACCAAAATACTAGCCAATAGGATCCAACAGTACATTAAAAGGATTATTCACCACGACCAAGTGGGATTTATTCCTGGGCTGCAAGGCTGGTTCAACATCCGCAAATCAATCAACGTGATACAATACATTAACAAAAGAAAGAACAAGAATCATATGATCCTCTCAATAGATGCAGAAAAAGCATTTGACAAAGTACAACATCCTTTCTTGATCAAAACTCTTCAGAGTATAGGGATAGAGGGTACCTACCTCAATATCATAAAAGCCATCTATGAAAAACCTACAGCGAATATCATTCTCAACGGGGAAAAGCTGAGAGCTTTTCCCCTAAGGTCAGGAACGCGGCAGGGATGTCCACTCTCACCACTGCTATTCAACATACTATTAGAAGTCCTAGCCACAGCAATCAGACAACAAAAAGAAATCAAAGGCATCCAGATCGGCAAAGAGGAAGTCAAACTCTCACTCTTTGCAGATGATATGATACTGTATGTGGAAAACCCAAAAGACTCCACCCCCAAACTGCTAGAACTCATACAGGAATTCAGTAAAGTAGCAGGATATAAAATCAATGCACAGAGGGGGCGGAGCAAGATGGCGGAGGAGTAGGAGACCTAGATTTT